>NC_073721.1:17937500-27937500 GCF_023634155.1 Falco peregrinus | reverse complement strand
TGGGAAGTAAAATATCGGGTAAAAGAACATGAATCATTTTACTGTTGTGCTGTAGCATAAGTGTTATCATTCACTCTTTGTCACTGCTCCATCTTACAGACAAAACCCTGTGGTTTAGTTGTAAGCAAGTAGTGCGGGGAATCAGCAGCTGAAGTCATATTAAATGTTGTCACCTAAGGAGACGGTATCTTCTCCCACACCAAGATACCTGTGGGTCATTTGAAGTTTCTCCTCAGAACACTTTTATGTGTCGGTGGGGTGACTCTGGCCTTGGCGGTTGCCCCTTCCCAGCAGGCAGATGTTACAGTTATGATCACAACGGTCAAGAGAGTGATGGTTCCCCTCCAGCAGCTGCAGAGACTGGTGGATGTGCTCACTTTGTTGTGGCCCTTCAGTGCCAGTGACATGTAAGATCTGGGCAGATGTTAGCAGTGAAAACAATTTGCCTACATTTGATTGACCTTTCTGTTTATTCTGCTTGCCATTAAAGCCTTCTAGAAAAACCTGGGCAAACATTTCAGTGCCGAGTCTGTTCAAGCTATTCTAAATTTCCTAAGCATACATAGGTCATTGATTAGAAGTTAATAGCTCTGTTGTCTCCAGCACCTTTTCAGGCCATCTCGAAGAAGGAGCAGTCTTGTGTTTGTGAAATTCAGGTGCCAAATAAAGGATTAAAGATTCAGGCTTGATTGCGGCTGTTAGAGCTCTTTCAAAGGCAGTAAGTCATCGGCCTAAGGTAATTTACCTTTTCAGGCTGCTGGAAGTAGGCTACATAGAAATTCTCTAAATGCCCATCTGAAATAGCTCTTCTTAGCTACAGAGCGCATTTATTGCACCTGCGATTATTGGAGTAATTGAGAAGGTCTATTTTTCCCACATTAGACCAAAAATGAAACATTTATTTTGACACATTGGGCTACCGCCATCTGTGCCCCAGCATCAAAACATTTTTTTTTAATGTTCTATTTCAGCTGTTCCAGTTGGCCTCAAAAGAGCTTAAAATCTGGCAAAAATAGCACCAATGTTTAACTGTGCACAGAAGGTATTATTTATATGTCAGTAGCACATTGTTCGCTTACTAGGTCTTTAACAGCTGTATATAATAACATGATCTTCTACACATGCTAGTTTTCATAGAATATGTCACACAGCTCTGAAGTACAAAGCTGAGGGTCAGCAAATCATTTTGTATTTTTCTTATGTATACAAGGACGACACACAGGCCACTGCGTGGAATCTCAACATAAGCCAGATACTATATTATTTCATCAAAAGTAATAATGCACTTTCCTGGCATTTGTAGAAAAAATGATGTCTGTTAATCTGAGTCTATTCTTCAGATACTGGGTGAACAGTTCTATTTAAATCTCTTTGTATAGAGATATACAGTATGTAATATCCCCACAGGCAAGAACTAGGATTTGGCTCTCGGATGACCTAATTTTGAGAGAGACAATAAGATCACTGAATTGAGGTGCAGCTGATATCAGTGCCCAAGGCCACCCCTAAGCTTCATCCCAATCTATGTGATGGAAGGTCACCTTACTTCAGTTTCTGTAAGCTGTAAAACAAACAAAAATATCAGCAGTGCAAAAGGACGTACAGAAACATGTATTTTAAATAGAGGCCAGTTCTTTATTGTGAAGTTCTTTGGAATACATTAATTCTAATTTTTAATTTAGTATAAAAGAGTACTGGACACAAGGTGTTTTTCTAACCTCTAATTGTAATACTTAGTAAATAAAAACACAGCAACCCTTTTAGCTGACTATTAGAAGAATATGTGAGAAATCATGTGAGAAGTAATAACAAGATTAATATGACACCCCAAATACCTAACTTTTTAATGTCTCAGATACTGATAAACCTTCGAATTCATAAACAGATTCCAGATGCTGCCTGGTATGACTTTTTTCCATAAAACTAAGGGTGAACATCAGTCTGTAGACACATTGTTTGGAAGTTACGGGGTGGGGTCAGGAGGATATGTCTTCAGGCAGATTTTGAGGCAAAAGGCATGAATCAGTGTCCCAGAAAAATCATGAAAGCTTATGCCCTGTTGTTGATGCTGAAATGAAAACATTACAGAAATAAATGTCTTTTGATTCAAGCTCACCTCATTCTGCTGGGACAGTAGCCTGAGGGGGGGAAATAGATTTGTAGCTCTTTTTGAGTTGCCCAGCTATGTGTCCTTCCATAAACTACCGCCCTGTAAAAGCCAGCAAGGATCTGGTGTCCCTCTCCTCACTGGCCAATGCTCAAGCCTCTCATTTCAGTTTAAAAATATTTATTCAAGGAAAAAGGTAGACTTTGTTGAAGTTGACGAAAAAAGGAAAATTCTCTGATTTTTTTAATGTATGTGAAGTAGTCTAAATAAGAAATTAATACTACAAAATTGAATTAATATGATTCAGTGGAGAGTGGTGGGCCAAAATAGCAGCACTAAGAATCTAAGGATGGTCTGTTCAGCTGGAAGCTGAAAGCCATAACTGGCTGTGTCCTTAAAAAAAGACTTGCAAGCTCCAGTTTTCAAATGCGGTCTTTAGTTAAACCTTATTCCCCTCCCTATTGTTATTTCTCATCATATTTACAACACGCATGTATACCCCTACACAGAACATATCATGACACTTTTATTTTTCCCACATCTCAGTATTGTTCAGGCATCCTGGAGTTAACAGAAGTGAGCAAGAGTCTATTTTTGAGACTGTCTGAGAGTTCACTTTGATTATTCATAGATGAATCAGCATGTCGTCATCTCTGTAGGTCTAGACGTAAGAAAGGTATAATACCCAACCCCATGCAAGTCACGACGGCAGTGAAAGCCCTTTATCTGAGCAGTATGAAAGAACATTCATTCAGGAATTGGATGCAGGCTCAGAGGCAGCCAAGCAAGAGCAGCTCGGCTAAAGCTCTGGGGAAGAAAAGAAAATGCTGGCCTGAAATATTGTGAAATATAAATAACAAGACCAGTTTTGGTTGCATAAGCATATGCTGAATGACATGTGAAAAAATAATAGCCCATAAAAGAAAGAAGTCTCTCTTTCCCCAAAGGTAAAGTCATTCCTGGCAGTTTAAGACCTTTCTTGCCCTTTGCAGCCCTGCTGTACCTGCAAACACCATCTTCACTGACAAATTTTCTTTGCATCAGTGTCATCAGGAAAAGGTGCACGGGCATCTAGCTGTATTTAGTCAGAAGCTCCCATATTTCCTTTTTTCAGTAAACCTCATCTGACGTTATAAATGTAAGAGCTAAAAACTCACTAGGGATTGTAGGGCAATGCAAATTTTATAGAAGAGATCAGGTATTATCTAAAACTCACTTGTTAACAATTCTTTCAGGTCCTGCAGGATGGCTGGTGCACATGGAAAGAGATTTCCACAGAAAGCTGCAGACTTTGCAAGCCCATCCTTCAGTATTTTTCAGTGGAAAACAATGTTTGAGCCACTCCAGCAGTAATGGGATTCCCTGCAGTGTTGCCTAACCTACCATCTTTGGCCAGATTAACATCTCCCAGGGGCAGAATTTTCTTCAGTGAAAACAATAGTGTTTCAATGACATGGGTGAAATGCAAGGTACTGGGATAACACGTGGAGAAAAAGCTTATAGTATTTTAAAATAAATTTTCTAAATAGGAGACTGCAATATTGCTCCTACCTTGAAAAGATGGCTATAGTACATGTTACAAGATGTGAAGGCACATGGACAGTGTTAATGAAGGTCAGGGGAAGACTGTAACCGTTATAACAGACTATAACGTGCAAGTCAAACCACCTGCTGGGCTCACCAAAGGCCATGGTGCACTTTGAGCCCCACTGGCTTCTTACTCTGTGCAAAGTCTTCAGGTGCCTTGTGTGACATCTCTGTCACATCTGAGTAGATTTAGCATATTAAGCTGTATATGCAATTTATGAAGGGTGTTCTGTATTTAAACTGAAAATTCATTGCACCTTGTCTACGATAATAATGTTAAAACAGTTGGTGGCCCGATAATGCAATGTGGGCAGATGCAGCTTGTCCATCCAAAGAAGACCAGCGTGATATTCAATCTGGGCCACATCGGTATAAGACACCTGAAATATATAACCAGAGACATATATTAGTGAATAAATGATAGTTGGCATGGATATTTTTTAAGTTTTCATGAAAACAGAGAGAGATGAGAGGATATCTGGAGAGGGACCAATTACAAATAACCCTGCACACGCATGCATAATTAACAGGATTCAAGAAGCAGTAATGATCGTTCTTTTAACACAGCGTAAGTCTGCCTAGAGAGGTGAACACATCAAAAAGACTCAGCATGAAATTTAAAAAGAAACCTTTAACTAGTTTGGCTTTGGGGAGCTTGTCAGTTTATTAACATTACTTTAACCTAATTTTAATTTTGCTTAATGTGATTTCTTTTTCCATGAAGGTCTTTGAAAAAATGTTGTTTATGCAAATAAACTACATGGAAAATTGGTTTTTTAACTAAATGACAACTGACAGACTAGACTGTAATAGCCAATTGGGAACTTCTAAAGCATGATTTGTTTACTCAGTAGTACAAATTGCATAGCTCTGATTATTAAGGACAGTAAATATCTTAATAGTGGCTATTTTAATTAACAGAGTCATATGGCTGGATCACAGTCTCCACTAAGACTGTTTTGTGTTGCTCCAGTGGCAGCAAAAATAGCCTTAATCCTTATTTCAGTACTCACCCTATTTAATAGTTCAGAGGAGCTGGCATAAGGAAGGTCAGATTTGTCCCATACATTTCCTACTAAAACAATGTTTCTTGCTTGACTGTTCGCAAAAAAATAAATCCTACCATTTTTATCCTCACTGTCAGCTATGACTTCTCTATTTGCCTTCATCTGACTCCATAGTTCTTTTTTTCTGCCTGGGATGTAAGTCCTTTAAGAAATACCTCTTCAAAATCTTAGATTCTACTCCAGTGTCAGATCTTTGGATTTCTTTAGAATTTATTTCTTCATTTGAATTTCAAGGTATTTTTGTCACAGAGTTCTACAGAATAAATGAAAAATTAAAAAAACGCCAAACAACTTTATAGCCAATGCAACATCTGTAAGTAATATAACAGCTTTCTCGCATCTTCAGGTGTAGAACTATGGATGCTAGATAGGGAAAAAGCTCTTTCACATGTTGCCACTCTCCTGCCAGTGCAAGATTTTGCCTACTGGCAACAATTTCAAATAGTACATTGCGATGAAAGTATGAAGCATCATGGGCCTGGTATTCCCAAAGAAGCCTTTATTAATTGATCAGTATTTAATTGTTGTGTTAAGGAAAACTGGGGAAACACCTGAGTCTCTGCTGTTCCTAAAATCAAAGCCAGTGCTCTGTCAAACCTGCATCATCCTAAAACCACAGCTCCTATACAGCATGAAGGGGAACGTTCTAGAGACCATGGAAACCCTTGGCAAGTTGAATTGCCTGCAGAGGGAGAGGAGGAAGCCACCAGCTTTTCTCATATGAGTTATCTCGTATCCCTTTTGAAATGACCAGCTTTGAATTTCAGTGTTTTCTTTTTGTCTTCCTTCCTTTGGGTCCTTTCACACCTATAGCCCTCCATATGGGAAAGGACTGGCTATTTGCTTTCTAGTCAGTTTTACTTCCCCCCCAGCTGTTCAGCACGGCACAGGCAGCGGCACAGGTCAGGGAAGACTCTGCAAGGAGTCACTGGAGGAATCTGAAGGAGAAAAAGCTGGTGGCAGCAGTAGTCAGGTGAGTGATGCCAGGAATGAAATATCTCTAATCTAGCTAGGAAATTATATGGGACTGCTGAGAAGCAATAGAAATACTAGCATAAGTATTAAAATGATCTGGACAACAAAAGAGAGGAAACTGAGTTATGGTGCAAGTTGTCAAGCCAAATATAATTAGGGTAACCCAGCCAAGGTAGAATAATAGCAATAGGGTACAACATAAATATGAAGAGTACACATTGTTCAGGCAAGCCAGAAATAAAAGGCAGACCATTATATATTTATAATGTGCTGAGCAAAAAAAAAAAAAAAAAAAAAAGGATAACATGATAAAATGGATAAGTTTGAGTAAAAAACAATTTAAGGAAGGATCATAAAAAGCTTTGGATAATGTTGGATGTCTGCTTCAGCCCCCTAGAGTTTAATTTGTACTGGATAAAGATCTCCGTAATGTTATTAGAAAGAGAAATATTAGCATTAGGGAAGATTTACTGACTTTATGGGAGATTTTGACCTTCCAGAAACAGGCTTGAGAACAAATATTATTAGTAATGGCAGAATGTAGGAATATCTAGCCATGGTAAGTAAAAGAACTTTTCACTGAACAAAGGAGGCATAACAAAGCCATGCATTTAGGAAGGAAAGCAATAGTTATGCATTTGGGGTTAAACTTTTGAAAACTTGACAGTCACAGTGTATCTGTGAGTCACTTGTGTAATAGGGAAGAGAAAAAATAAAAACTGCTCAGACATACCAGGCTAGCTAAAAAAAAATCAGGCACTAGTTAACATTTATCTGCAACACAATAAACAGTTCTGGTTATCTGTATTAAAAAAAAAAAAAAAAGGTCCTCCAATAACCAATTTGATGCTCTTTTATTATTTGAGCTGAGTACAGATGGACAATATGTAACATTTGAAGACAGAATAAAGTTTGATAAAAAATTATCTTGCTTGTTTGGAGAAAATAAATCAAGGCTGGAGGGCGTAGTAATACAAGGGAAAGAAAAGACTTATTGAAGCATAAATGATAACATTGGCATAAAACCAACTGGACCTATGCTAGTACAAGTGAAGGATAAAAGATCCTTAATCACTAGAAGATTTAATTTCTCGGACACACAAGGCAAATGCAAAGAGCACAGTGAAGATGTAAAACTGTGATTTGATAATTGACATGGTCACTTCAGGTGACCCTGGCATCCAGGAGAGATGAGGCAATTTTGTTTCTTGGCACTGATCAACAATTGAGATATTTTATCCTGAAATTTTGCATACTTTACAGAAAACAGTGGCTTCCAAATCGGACATGAGGTGGTTTCATTTCATTATTCCCTGATGTTACATACCTTGTCAGTAATTTGGATTGCGCCACAATATAAGTTTCAATAAAACTGAGTCTTGACACAAGGTTATATATATATTTGAATATAGAAAGAAGAAAAATGTAAAATGAGAAATAATTATTTGATTAAAAATAGAATTTTCCAAGTTAAATGGTCTTTTATTTATATGATGTTACTATGGAGATACAATATGTTATTAAGGGCAAAGAAAGGTTAGATAGATGCATACTCTTGTAGTCATATAATGAAAGGGAGTTAAAATGGATGCACTTATTGCTATATTACTTCTGAGGAAATAATTGTAAAAGAAAGATATTATTTAATTGCTATTATTTCCCTTTGAAGATCTGCAAGTGGGAGATGAACAGATGTGATTGTTGCTGGTTTTAGTGCCTCTGTCTGCAGATCCAAGTGGACATCTCTGTCTGAAAGCTGAGCTAGTGTGGCCCGATTATGTGGCAATCTGCAAAAAAATCAGAAGTGAAATGACCAAACATATAAGTGGATGCACAGGATTTCAAACATCCAGTGCAAGATCCTTGAAGTTTCATAAAGGCATCCTGGGACTTGTTACATAAACAATGACATACAAAAAATAACAATCCACTATAGTATACAACAAGGTATATAAACCTATTGCACTTTTAGGTTACAGTAAACCTTAACGACCTGTCTGTTGGAGATTTTCTTGCACAACTTTTTATGTTGCAGATTTACAATGTAACGGACTGGAGTATCTCTGCTATTCAAGACTCTTAAGGTAATGCTAGAGATGGGGAAAACAACTTGAGCAACAGAATAACCAGGCAGATCTTTCCCAGTACTCAGCTGGCTATGCTTTACCTAATGTAAATTCTTTGTTATATAAGGCAAACTAATTCACTCTTGTCTGCACTGAAAACAATCTCACGTTATTAGTGCCAGGTGTTCCCTGTGCAGTGCTCAGGACTGCTGACCTTGCACAGCGCGCTGTGGCCCCAGGACCTTCTTAGTACTTCTAGCCACCACCTTACTGTCGAAATTAGGGCTAAATGCATCACTTTGCAGAAGTGAAGCATTCAGACACATTAGGAAGGCTTCAAAAATTAGTGAGTTGGTGACTAGAGAGAAGCTATAACCCATCAAGAGCCACCTGAAAACTGTCAGTTAGAGCTGCCATCCCCAGCTGAACCTATTTTGCTTCATACTATGGGACTGTTTTCTGTTAATGCATTAAGTGGAGTCAGGACATGTGACCTTAAGGTGATACTCCAATAGCTTATAAGAATCTGGTTATGCGTTGCAACTTTGGGAACCTAAGTCCTTATTCTGTCATTCACTAAGAATTTATTTGCTAAAAAAATTAATCCAGGCTTTTCTTGTAGCAAACAAAAAGGTATGTCTGAGCTAAGTTGCCTCAGATGAATTGTAAAATAATAGCTTAATATGCACATGCATCTGTTTTGTGGAAACTACAGGGGAGAGGAAAATTATGTGACTATTTTAAAGGTACTTTAGTAATGATGAGCTCAATTGTATTTTGTTATGCAAACTTAAAGGTACAAAGAGTAAGATGCAATAATGGATGGAACTTGTTTTTCTCTTTTTGTCCTTTCCCTTTCCTTTCTTGTTTTATGTCTACTTTAATAGGCTGCTATTATGAGAGAGATCCTTTTTTTGTGTGTTGCCCCTGATATGCAGGTTTATTTGTCTCCTGGAGCTGAATTTAGAACTGCAGAAGCAGTTCTGGCAGAATCTCTCCTTATGGTTGGTTTAAACTACCTAGACCGATGTAGTAATGCTGTGGTTTACAGGAGTGATGCAAAGAGACAATTGACCTTTATTTTCTGCTCTCAGATACCCTGCCTGTTCCAGGATTGCAAAAGCCCATGGTCCTGTTATATGTCAGAGGTCAGAATTTACTGACACTTGTAGTAACTGCTATAGAGAACAAAGTGCTAAGTTAAGCAATGTGATCAGTAGGTATGGAAAAATACAATCTATATGGTTTGTGATAGTGAAGGATGAATATTGGCTTGTTTTGTGCCTTGAGTTATCCAGCCAAGATTTCTTCAGTCTGTCACCAATGCAGTGTCTTGTCGACTGTGCTGTCTGTCTTGCAGGCACAGAAATATCACTTATACTTTCATCCTTCTTTTTTTCCTGGCAACACGGGGCTGGGGGGCTGGCAGGGCCAAAGCTGTTAATATTAAAGACAAAAGTGCGGCAGCACTTAACAAGGGCAAAACTAGGCATCCTAGAACCACAGAATCATAGAATGATTTGGGTTGGAAAGGACATTTAAAGGTCATCTAGTCCAACCCCCCTGCAATGAGCAGGGACATCTTGAGCTAGATCAGGTTGCCCAAAGCCCCATCCAACCTGACCTTTAATATTTCCAGGGATGGGGCATTTACCACCCTTATGGGTGACCTGTTCCAGTGTTTCGCCATCCTCATTGTAAAAAATTTCTTCCTTATGTCTAGTCTGAATCTACCTTCTTTTAGTTTAAAAACATTACTCCTTGTCCTATTGTAACACGCCCTGCTAAAATTTTGTCACCATGTTTCTTCTAAGCCCCCTTTAAACATTGAAAGGCTGCAATAAGGTGTTCCTGGAGCCCTCCCTTCTCCAGGCTGAACAGCCCCAGCTCCCCCAGCCTTTCTTCACAGGAGAGGTGTTCCCGCCCTCTGATCATTTTTGTGACCCTCCTCTGGACCTGCTCCAACAGGTCCATGTCTTCTCTGTGCTGAGGGCTCCAGAGGTGGATGCGGTACTCCAGGTGGGGTCTCGCCAGAACAGAGCAGAGGGACAGAATCACCTCCCTCAACCTGCTGGCCACATTTCTTTTGACGTAGCCCAGAATATGGTTGGCCTTCTGGGCTGCAAGTGCACATTGTCAGCTGATGTCCAGCTTTTCATCCACCAGCAAACCCAAGTCCTTCTCAGCAGGTCTGCTCTCAATCCCTTCATCCCCCAGCCTGTATTGGTAATGGGGGCTGCCTCGACCCACGTCCAGGACCCTACACTTCACCTTGTTAAACCTCATGAGGTTCACACAGGCCTGCTTCTTGAGCTTGTTCAGGTCCCTCTGGGTGGCATCCCATCCCTCAGGCATGTCAGCTGCACCACTTGGTGTCATCTGCAGCTTGCTGAGAGTGCACTCAATCGCACTTTCTATCATGGATGAAGATATTAAGCGCTACTGGTCCCAATATAGACCCCTAGGGACACCACTCATCACTGATCTCCATCTGGACATTGAGCTGTTGGCCACTACCCTCTGTATCTAACCACCCAATCAATTCCTCATCCACCGAAGAGTCCACCCATCAAATCCATATCTCTCCAATTAAGAGAGAAGGTTGTTGTGGGGGCCCATGTCAAAGACCTTACAGAAGTCCACATAGATGACGTCTGCAGCTCTTCCCTTATCTACTCCCATCATAGAAGGCCACTAGGCTGGTCAGGCAGGACTTGCCCATGGTGAAGCCACGCTGGCTGTTTTGAATCACCCCTCTGTTCTTCCATGTGCATTAGCATAACTTCTAGGAGGATCTGTTCCATGATCTTCCCGGGCACAGAGGTGAGTCCAACAGGTTGACAGTTCACAGGGTCCTCATTTCTACCCTTTTTAAAAATGGGTGCAATGTTTCCCTTTTTCTTATTTATATAAAGTGTAACGTGGCTGCCCTGTAATGTACAGCATAGTTAAACCTATAGACTTGGAATACTAGGCCACTAAAGGCCAATTAGTCTGTTGTGAGATACTGAAAGGTCACATTGATGGCAATACAAAAGCAGCGTGAAATTTGAACAAGAGGTTCCAGCACACTGGCTTTTTGGAGTTTGCTGGCAAGGACAAGTATAGCAACCAGGAGGTTGGGTCATTCAGACAGTTACTTGAATTTCATGAACTTTACTGCACTGCAAGAAACTCCATTGTACACAGGGAAAATCTCGTTCCTAAGTGCTATCAAGTTTGGGTGGAGTTTTTTTACACCTGATCTTGATAGATGCCAGCATGGAGGCAGACTGCACAAATTTGATTTGAATGACAGAATTGCTGTAACTGTGAAAATTGGGGTTCTCTCCAACTTTGTTGCATTTTGTTACTGGTTTAAGAAATTTTCCAACAACAATAGTAGAGAGCTCTTTACTATATCCTTTCCCTTGTCTTTCCCCAGCACACATTAATAGTCCTGACAGTTGTCAGCATACCTATCTTTGTCAGTGCCGGCAGGTGAGAGGAGAACAGAGAAATGTGTTTACTTCACCATAACAAAAGCTTGTGATGTTCATAACTTTAATGCCTCTGAACTGTAAGTCATTCCCCCCAAAATGTCAAACAATATAAGATGAACAGGGAGACAAACAACTTGGTCATTATTCAAGACAAAGAAAGGATATTTCTCCTTCAAAATAAAAGAAACAAAACCATCACCACTTCCCAGCTCCCCCCTGCCCCCCCCCCCCCAAAAAAAAAATAGCTACAAACATTGCTATTATAACTAAACCTTCTCAAAGGACTCCTTTTTTTCACAGGATTTCTTTTCACAATATAAAATTTAAAACACAATAGATGTTTTTCCAACAAATACTGTGGTCAAATGAAATATGGAAAACATTCCATTTCTGTTGTTATAAATGAGTGGGGAAAATCACCTTATATTGAGAGGCAAATCTTCACTGTAATTTTTTCAATGGCAAAAAGGTTGTCTTACAACTATAGGTTGAAAGCTATGACAGGAAAATTAGCTTTTGGGAACATGAAAGTTCTCTTGTGCTAGACGAAGTTAACGCATAATTAACCCCCAGGTATACTGATGGCTTCATATTTTCAAAAATCTTAGGAAGGCCCAAAATTAGGCATATATGGCTATATATAAAGTTTATAGTTGTATATTAAAAAAAAATCTGATGAGAAAAACTGTGCCAAATACCTCTGAAAATTCAGCACTCTGACTACCTTTTATTACATGAAGCTCTAATTTATTTTATGAACAAAGTAAGAAGCAACTTATCACACTCATGAGAGAATGAAATGTTGGGATTACTAAATTATCTGTTCCTGAAACCAAGTGCTTATAATTCATATGGAGTTTGAGGGCCAGAAGTGTCCATCTCACTGACTGATACATCAAAGCCCAATGATAATTTCTAATGAAAGTATATCCTCCAGAAAGCAAACTGCTGCTTTTCAGCATTACTTGTTTCAGTAGTTAATGTAAAACCTGTGCTGTCTTTACAATGTGAATTTTGCCTTCCATTTCCAGTATTTTTGATCCCTAATAAGACTGTTGTTAGTGAGCAGTTCCCCTTTTTAGAGGTAAACATACTAAAAATCAAACTTTTAATTTACTTTTGGGTAAGCTAAGCAAATTTCTTTTGATAAGTTATTTCATACAGTTCTGCTATCATTATTGTGACTCTGGTTTTGCAGTTTCTTAGCATATTTTTTATACTGGGCACCAGGGCTGTACAGTAGTTTGTGTCTCTTGTATTATTGTTACTGGATCAAAAAAAACCACACTCACATGCTTCTATTCACTAATTAACTTGTATTTGTAGGGTCAGTTTCAGCCAATTTTCAAGACAATTTTAAGCAGAACAGCACAGGCTTCCCCCCACCCCACCCCCCACCTTGTGAAAGCTATGTAAGTTGAGCAACAGTTCTGAAATAAGAAATTACATGGTCGTGATATGTCCACCCTGCATATGTCCACAGAATGAATTGCACAGTCTATTACCTCAGGCAGAGCAAATTGCCAGCTTGTCTAGAGAGATTTCATTTGCCTCCTACTGGCTTGGCAGAGCAACCTAATGTCTGCCTGTAACTGAGCATGTAGATGTGAGCTAAACGTGTCCTGGGACCCCTGCAGAACTCTGATTGCTCATTTATGCTACCGATACAGGCATTAGTAGCCAGAAGTTTGGAAGAGCACTGCTGGGATCATGTCCAGACCGAAATATGAGACTGTGCCTGTTTTGCATGTGCAAGTACAAAATATACCTTGCACAAGTGAATCTTACAAGTCAGTACCTACAGATCTCACCAGCCACGTGCTGGTAAGCTTGGCTTTGTGGGTGCGAACAGGAATGTGTGCAACAGCCTGGATTGTTTTAAAATCTGCATTTTAATTAAATTTAATTTAATTAAAATAAGCAGGCTGCTTATTGTTGTTTTCAAATTTAAGTATGACCTGGACGGTATTTGGTGGGCTTATCCTTTTTATCACTACTTTTATGATATTCAAACACAAAATAAGACATTCACTTTTTCCAAGTTATAACTTGGGATTTAATTTGGTCTTTGTTGTATCTTGTCAACATAATCCCTTTATAACATTTTTTCCCCCCAGAAGAAATCAGGCATGGATACGTTATAATCTATTTTTAAAGTCCTTCTCAAGAAAATGTTATAATCTATCATTTTATCTTGTATCTGAGATATTGTATTTTTGAGTTCAGGAACTTTTATATAAAATAATGCAGTGTTACAGTCCATTAGTTGCTCACTTCAGTTTGACCCAGCTTTAACTGAATTGAACATTGTGCTAATGGGATAGATTGGAAATGGCCTTCAGTAGAATGAATGATTTGATGTTCTCTGCTAATTTGCTATAGGACAATGACCACATTAAGGAGATGTATTTTTTCTGGCTTAGAAAAGACTTCAGGCTATGTGCTAATGGGAGAAAACAAAAAACAAAAAACAAAACAAACAAAAAAAAACACCAACAAAAAAGAAGGAACTGACTGACTCCTATGCCTGTTTGATATCCCTGGTCCAAATATGTCTCTAACACATATAAAGGGAGTCCTTTACAAGTACAAAGATTACTTGATGTGCTGATTTACAGTACATATATGTCTCGCATCTTTCATTTGTCCAACCTGTTGCTCTCATTATAGTAGAATCTGCAGCTTGGTTTTCATTTCAAGCTACTGTTTGTAGAACTGAGTTTCAATTCTTCCCTCTAATCACCTGAAGTGTCTTACCTCTCTGGCTCTGTAGCAGTCAACAGAAAGAATTCTGCCTTGCTAGAAGGAAGGATCAAATATGCCCTTTTCTTCCTTTTTCACCAGCAGTTAGATTAGAACAAAATGCCCCTGATTAAAACACCAGTCGTTCCCCATCAGTAATGAAGTTGCACCACCACCAAAAATAGCTAGCAACAGGAGAAAATCTAGCATGGACAGTGTTCATCTATAACAAGAGAATTCCCAGCGGGTTTCTAGGACAGCTTCTCCAAAGCAGACATCCAGCAGTGCACTCCCATGCAGTGAAGGCTTTCAGCAAGGTCCTTCCCAGACAGATTTCACCAGCAAGCTACACACAGGGCACCCTCAAAAAGACTACTTCTTTGGAGGCTGGGAAGGAGGGCTACGGAAGGGTGAGAAAAGGCATCGCTTTAATGAGTGCTGAAAGAGTATCTTATGTGTTAAAACATACAAGATTTCTGGTGGGAGTTGTTCACAGCCCAGGACATTATATCCAACAAAAGCTGGTATGGGGTTGGAAGGTATCAGAAGATGCTGTGAAGAGGGTATTTTAAAATCTCTGTTGTTAACTAGTCCATATTTGATCATCAATTTGACCATTTAAAATTACATTTTCTGCGTGTGAATCATGAAATGCTTTTTAGGTCAAGCTAATCAGCACAGTTAAAACCACCTTCTTGCTGTTCTACAGGGTCTCGTTAACCCACACAGAAGAGGAAACCTGCCACTTCTCACTGTTTCATTTAATTTCCAATAATAACCAGCCTATTTTAAGTTATTACTAGGAGAAAAAAAAACAAAACCAAACCAAACAAAACAAAATGAAACGTTAGATTTATAATAGTCAATGAGACATTTCTATTTATTTATTTATTTGTTGTGATACACAAAACCAGCCTTTTCTCCAGGACTGACCAATACAGGAGGAGTCAGAATACCACCATTTACCATGTTTTGGACCTCAACATTCCCTTGTGCCTAAGCTGGGACACACAATAGACAGGCAGTGTGTAATGTTGACTTTTCCTTCATTATCGGGTGAAATCTGTAGCATGTACTTTCACTGGCAAACCTGGCTTTTAGAAACGAAAGAGCCTGTATTTTATGAAGCAGTTGGAGCATTTAAAGGACTAATCTCTGCTAATTATAGCTGTTTAAATGTTGAGTATCTAAATCAAGCTTATCACCTACAGAGAGACAACCGCTGACCTTATAGGCAAAAGACAATCACTTTAAATCAAAAATCCATCCCTTCCTGAGATAGGCAGGAATAATCGCCTTCTCTGAGAGCCTTGTTCTCTCCACTGACTATACAGACAACCTAGCAAGTGGCTCATACCATATCCCTAACTTCCAGAAGGCCAAAGTAGATGAGATGAATCCTACCTTTAGCCAGGAAGTGCCTACCTGGGGTCTGTGCCTGCTTGCCAGATGCTCTGAGAGCTGTCTATTCAAAAGACATTTCCCCACCTATTCACTCGTTTATTGACAACTCACAATTTTAGAGTCATAACTGGACCCATCAAAAATGGGTATCTGGGACCTCATGTTCACTTATCAACGTCTCATTTTAATATTAAATAAATAAATAAATATGCAAGCTGCTCTTTTTTTTTCAGCCTGTGCTCACGAAAAGCTCATCTGCAAGTTTGACTTGGGCTGAACGGGTAATTCAAAGCATACATGTCTGCAGCTTCGAAGGGGATTGTTTTGGTTCCATTCATGAGTGAGAAGAGTATCTAAACGCATTCACTGTGGCTGCCTGTAATGCTCTTATGCATATGCATTGCTATAGTTGTGTATTGTTGCATGGACCCTTTGCATTAAGTCTGAATCATCTTGTGCTCGCTGTTTAAGTTATTGTAAAAACATTTTCTCATTTGATAATTTTTTCCTGTGTTATCAACTTAAACCTTAATGGCAAGCAAAAAAATTTTCTCTTCCATCATCTTATAAATGCATAGCAATACATAAACAACAGCATGTTTGAAGTCTGTGAACTTCCATAGTTGTTCAGTATTTTTGCCAAAGCAAATGGAGCCACCGACCATCTGGAGCCCAATGAGCTCTCTGGTGCTGAATTCCAGTTTCTCCCCAAGTTTGCTCAAGTCAGGTCATCATTATAAAATCATGTTAATTTTTCTTTCCTTTTTCTTCTTAATTATAGATTAACACATTCTTGGAGCTAAAATAAATAATAGTGTCCCAAACTGAAGTTCTCTTCCCTATTGCTCCTGTATGTTCCCACAGCTGTGATACAAAAGACAGGTATGACAGACATACAGGAACAAGTGATTCTTCTCCATAGTCTTGTGGAAGTTCCTCTGAGGAAAGTTCATAATTAGCACAGGAGGGTAAATGGTGGGAGGCAGAGCAGAGCTGGACAGTCGGGAGGTCTCCAGAATCACCCCTCTTTATGTCTAAGTAGTAGCTGTGCTGTTTGTCTTTCTGAGTTCTGATTAAGGAAGTTCCTGGAGTAGGTGCATCCCAGTTCCAAAGGCAGCTGGGCTGCTTTGATCTCTTCTGAAAGGCATGAGAAATTTATGGGGAGTCAGGAGCATGGACTGTTTCTCTATACTGAGGGCAAGTCCCTGCACTCTTGGCATCTTCTTTAGCAAAAGGATACTGCCGACTGGTGTGCGTGCCTGGATCAAGGCCCAGCCTCAGACAGCAGTTTAGCATAAAGTATTTTAACCTTGATCAAGAAGCAGCAGTTAGACCAGGAGAAGACTTCTGAGGTAATCTAGCTCCTTCCTGCTGCTGACGTACAGCTGCTCTCTGTGAGGAGCCATCCAGACGCACGTTCAGTGTCTGGCTGAACAGAAAACCCCAGGGAATGCTTACACAGACTTTGAATGCTGAACTTTGTCCAGAGGAGCCTCTTTTCAAGTAGGTGAAAATTAATGGAGATTAAAATGTCATACAGGAGTGGAAATGCTTCCTGGGTCTGTCACCGTCGTACAGCGAGGCCCCGAACAAGCTTGTCTGTCCCCATGTGTTTGGAAAGATGAGTGGCGGTACAAGAGGCGAGGGTGACCTCAGAGTGAAGCCAGAAAAAGGTAAGTGTTTAATATTCCTGCAGTCTCTTTGGCAAAATATCTTTTCCCGAGACTGTTCTAAAGTGAACTGAGAATAGCATGCTTAATAAAAAGAATGTTATTTTATGAAAAATATTTCTGTGATTGGTTTGTCCACGGGGTTTTTTTCCAGTTTGTTTTTCTGTCAAAAATCTTGGCTGGGTTGGAGACAAGGTGGCTGCCTTTGCCTCATCCTGATGGCCCTCAGCCCTCTTTGAGTTGGGAGACCCCTGGAAGCACAGCAGAGCCTGGGGCGAGGCACTGTGACCCTTACAGAATGACCTCTGGGGCTGGCACAGGCTTACATGTCATGTTATTATAGGATTCAGATCATTGTAAATATTGTTATTAGAAAATTCCGGAATTATTTTTACAAGCATGCTTCACATGGCTATGTGATGGGAAAAGATTTGGGCCTCTGGAGAGCAAGTTGAAAAGACAAGTAGGTCTTCATGTGCCAAACCTTCATGCCCCTTAGGAATGAAAACGGGTTAAGTCTAATGTGTGAGGGTTGAAGAAACTGGGTTTACCCTTCTGCAAAGGCTAGCTCAAGGTTCATGCATAAGTCATACTTACACTCTACTTTAAGGTTTTAGTTGAGACTTAAATGACTTCCCAGCTTTAAGCTGAATTTTCCCCTTAGAGAAGCAATCTATATGCAAAGAGTAAATCAGAGAAACATTAATTTCTTTGGTACACAGCTTCAGCAAGAAACAGGGGGTTTCATGCTTTATGACTTGAACCACCTAGAAAGCAATGAAAAAAGCTCAGTGTATCATTGAGATGCTGTCTCTGCTTCTAAGGATGAAGGTAACGCTCTGTGACACTAATGTATCCTTGCACCATCTGCTTTTTCAGTCAATAACACTCAAAGCTGTTCCTTTCTGAATTCATTCATTTTAAATGTTTAAATTTTCTGTGGAAAGTATATGGATCACGTAATTCTTTCTATATGTGTTTTCATTTATATTGTATTTATATATTTTAAAATTAAAGAGGCCAAAACTGTATATTAACAAGAGAGAACTTAGTTGTGCAAAGGTCTTAAGGTAAACTTTTCTGTTTTATAAGCTATTACAGATACAGAGAGATACAAAACCTTGGCGGGGGGAGTTTATATTACTCAGTAAGTTTTTCTGTTACTCAGTAAATTTTTCTGTAGCATTTAAAAGAGATCCAAAAGAGGGAAATCAAGTGCTCAATGTTTCTTTTCCAATACATTTCATAATGAAGTAAAAACTCAGGATGAGCTGACAAACATAATCAAGAGTTTCATGATTTTTTAGGTCTGAGAAGTTGACATGTAAACTGTAACCTAGCACTGAATAGAGCTATTCAAACACACAACTGTGGGTGTCAGCTCAAATCACATCCAAAGTCATCTGGGGAAAGAGGAGGAGCACTGAAGAGTTATTCAAGGAGATGTTAACTTCTCAGTTGCAAAACTTGAATGCCCTCATATTGAATGTTACCTGCCAATTCTTCTTTGAAACTAAAACATCCACTAAGTCCTTATTTATGTAGTAATATAATAGTACTAGGGGCCAGACACAGTAATATTTTCTTTGTCTGCCCCTGCCTGAAGACAGGTATGGTCTTTTCTCACAAATCTGAATCTATTTCCTTATCAAAGCTTTTGTCACCATCAGTTTATGTTACTGGAAGTTCCTCCATTTGCCGATACAAACACAGAAACCAGTAAGGCTATGGAAGAATTTGGAAGTCCTCCACAAGGGCAATTTTATGACTATTAAGATATATATATTGTGAAAATTAACTTTTGTAGATGCTCCCAATATTTTGACCAAGCATGTATTTATTAACCTATATTATTAATATTAATTATTTATACATAAAGCTAACTGTGCCAAAGCAACAGTGAGCCTAAGGAAGTCTTCTGTGCGCAAATTTTAACGTATCACAGGAAATGCATTTGTGTGGAAAAAATTGAAAGAGACACCAGAGGAGCTACTGTGTAATGTGAACAGACAGAGCAAAAGGGCTACATGACAATCCAGGGAGAGAAAGAGAACTGTCAGATAAAATATAAAGGTGGAGCAATCACAGCGCTCCGGGCTGCGTTTAACTCCGTTGCTGCCACGCCAGGGCAAGTTCCAAGGCTTAGCATAAAGTTCACATTCATCTCCTGCAGGTACCAAATTGCTACAACCTAGGTAATTATTACTAGAGGCAGGGCTCCTCACCAGACTTTTCTAACATATGCAATATACTCATACACAAGCAAAGGATTAGAGCAGAGAAAGGGCAGGGAAAACTCAAGGATATGTATTTTGCCTGGGTATCAACCAGTTTTTTCAGAAGACAGATTAAGAACTCATTGGAAAAGAATGTTAGAAATTGCTCTCTCTTTCTTTGTTGGCCAGTGCTCACAAGCTGTATTCAAAGGTCTTGTTGAGACGCACCCATGCAGAGAGCAAGCTAGTAAAAAATATATCCTTTCTTGTTCTAATGTGTAGCTGATACCCTGGCAGATCTTTCCCAACTATGATGTGAACTGGCAAGTGGGTTGCCAAGGGTGAGATGAAAGACTATGACAGAGACTCCAGAGTATGATAATAGTATTCCAATCCCAGCCATGCTTATGCTGTTATTTATTATTTGTTACATGCCTGGGGTATGCCTGACACATTGCAAGACAAAAGGAAAGATACTTCTCTCATGCCTTAATGCATTTTGCTGTGAAACATGCAGCTGTGCCTTTTGTGAAAGCAGGGAGGCAACCTTCTTTATTTCAGTGAGGCATAAACCCTTCAGAAGCAAGAAATAATACCTAGAATTCTAATAATTCAAGCAATGCTACCTGCAACTTCTGTCAGTTACTTAAAGAACTGAATAAATTATTTCCATGGGACCATTTTTCATTGAAAGCTGGGGGGGGTTTATTGATTTTTTTTTTTTTTTTTTGTCCCCCACCAGAAAGACCACTTTCACACAAGGACCATCAGTGAGTGCTCCTCTCAAGTTTACCCTCACACCTCTGGAAACACCTTTGTATGCCATTTCTGACCTACAGAGACACAACTAATGTCTGAAGATGCATTGTATAACTCTCTTCTCTCCGACATGTCCTAACAATACAGAACCTGTAAAATCCTGATTTTCTGATTTTTAGCAGGGCCTCCCTTGAAGGAAACTGGGAGTTCTACTTATTAAGTAGAATTCTTAATAATTAACAAAGGTGGACCAGATGGATCAAATTCTAAAATAAGGCCATTTTATGACTCTAATTCTGCTAACGATACCTAGAAAGGGAACACTTCATGTCTTCAAGGATCTGCATGCCTTGAATTACAGGACTTTATAGTCCTCTTCTTTATCGTCCTTCTGGAACGAGAAAGGTTATGCCTCAAAAGCTGAAATTTTTCAATGTATTTGCTATTAGACCTTTGAACTAATGCAGAAATAGGCCTCTGGTAAATCACACCTTCCCCAAGTGATTTGCATTCTCACTGGAATTGTTCCCAAGGGCTGAAAAAACCACGTGCGTGACACACTCATTCTCTATCAGATCAGAAATGGACAAATCAAGTTCAGTCTTTGAATTTTTATAGAACTTAGATGGGGGGCAGCATGTATAACCTAGTCCATTTAAATCCTATTATAAAGAGATGTATTTATAACTTTGTGTATGAATAGATTATTTATATCTTTTTATTCCCAGAAATTGGGTAATCATATGAATCTAAATGGACAACTGCTACATGCATAATATAAATTGGCTAAAGTCAAGGTCAAGGGTGATAAGGGACATATTCTAATAGAATAATTTTGTTCTTTTCCACCTCCTTGACTTTTTTTTCCCCCCAGTTTCAGGATGGAAAAACCTGATCCTTTACCTTCACCAGATGGACTGAGAAGATTGTCATCGTTTCCATAGGGAGTGAAGATTTCTCTAAGGCAGTCTGGATGTTAACGCAATGAAAACAGTTTTCCATCATGCTGACCAAAGCTTTAGGTAAGTGTTGCCCAATTCAGAGCTGAGATTTCATAAGGTTTGTGGTCAAGTCAGTGGTTCTTTATTTCTGCCTGGAGATGGTCACTTGCTTACATGGTTTAAGTTAATGACAATGATATGAAAGATATTTTTTTAAGTTTACATATTAATCATAACACAGTGATAAAAGTGTTAAATTTTTTTTTAGAATAGGTGCAGATAAATCTGCCTCCCTTGCAGGACTTTACCTCAGCATTAGAAGACAGACAGAAAGAAACAAAGAGCTAGGTTAGTGGAGGGCTGTCACACATGATGGCCAGGCAGCTGGTGCATGGGATATGAGAAGTAGGCTTGTTTAGACTGCAGGAGAAAAGGCATAGCAGAAAAAACCCAGTAGCCTTCCAATAGCTAGGATGTTACCAAGACATAGACAGGCTCTTTACAGTAAGAAAATGAGAGGCAATGGCTACAAATTTAAATGGGAGATTCTGAATAGATATTAGGTAAAAAAAGTTCTTTATGAGGATAATTAATCATTGGACCACAGTTGAGGGAGCCTCTGGAGTCTCCATCCTTGGAAGATTTCAAGATACCATGGAACAAAGCCCTGGGAAACTTGGTCTGAATTCAATGCTGACCCTAATTTGAGCAGCACGTTGCAACAGCTACCTTGTGAAGGTGCTTCCAACCTGAATTATCCTAAAATTCTGTGAGGTTATAAACCATTCAGAGGCCCCCTTCCTCTCTTTAAAATTTACACAACACCTGTTTGTCATTGCAACAATAGGACAAAAAAATCTAGCAACTTTTATTCACAAATCTGAGTTTAATAAAATAAATAAAATATATTTTAATAGAATACAATGTTAACGACATATGGAAATATTTTAATGGTGACTTAATTTTACTCAACTCTGTGCAACTAGACATCTTTTTTTTCCTACTGCATTTGTACTGTGTCTTGCACAACAGAATCTGGACACGTGCTGGTGGCTTTTATATAAACCAGCACAAGTAATGTCATAGTATTTCATGGCAAGTTTTACCTGTGAACATGAGGTTTGCCTACAGTTTTGTTTGAACAGTAGCTTTGTGAACAGGCACAGATAAATATGAAGAGAAGCAAAGAGAAAACACAAAAGAGTCCAAAATAAAATAGAAAATGTTCATATAGCATGACTTTCAAGAAAACTGAGGAGAAAGAACCTTTGGTGTTGTCAGAAAGCACCTTGGAATTTAAAGGGGAGAATACCAAATTTTGCCTTGCGTCATTTAATTACTATTCTGCTCCAGAAAACTTGACTCTCTGACTGTTCCTAATAAATAAACATGACAGCACCAACGGCGCAATGTGACCAATGTTTCCTAACCAAATTTATATGAAAGTGCCACATAAAGACTAACTGGGTCATGAGGAAAATTTGTTGAAAAAATACTAATTTCTAGTTTTGCAGAACTTTTAATGCTGACTATTTTTTTGTAAAGACAATTATAAATTTATTCCTCAGCATCTTACTTGGAGGCAGGCAGATCAATGTTACATATTTATAGCAAAGCCGCAACTGAGAATATCGTTATATTTCCCAATCCTGTTATAACACGCTAATAGTTGGGATCTTTCAAAGAAAACTTAATTAAATAGTTCCCTAGATGTGCTAAGTTAAGCACTGAAACAACTAGAGTGACATAAACCTTTTAACAACCTTTATAAATGCATTTTTCCCCTAGATTTTCATGCATCTGTGTCTTGCTTGTACTCAGAATCATCCAATTAAGCTCCAGGAAATGCAGAGCAGAGCCATGCATTCTGGGTTCGGAACGTACAGATGGCTGAACTTAGAGATTTGATGAGGACTGAGTGGCAGTTTGCTTATTATCCCAGGTTTCAGCAGGTAAATGCTAGCAGGAAAAACAGGATGGGAGCTTCAGGGTGCTCATGCACAACAAAACTCAGGTCAAGCAATACACTCATGCACCTTTAACACACAAATTCTATTCAATCGTTTTATTATTGCAGTGGTTGATATTACTTAATTATGTCTTGATAATATTTCATCCTTGGCATACATGGCACTTCATCCACAACTTAATGCAACCCCTCTTATGTATTTGGAGAACAGACAGAGCTTGATCAAAGTGGGGGCTGTGTTACCACAGGGCAGGGGCCAGGGAGGAGATGCTGTGTGGAATAGTGTCCTCTGCTGCATGCATCGGGATAATGCACTGGCACTGGACTACCCTCGGAAGAAGAGGTTGGAGCTGAAAAGCTCCTTCCCTTTAAATGAAGATAGTAAGCTGCAGCTTTTCTGCTCAGGTTTGGTTGCTGGGTGCTATCCAGGACTTCTGCTTCATCAGGAGTGAAATGTTAAACTTTTTCCTCTTGGAAGGAATTAATTGTGAAAGGTTTTTCTTGCAAATTCTGTTGTATTGTCCTGCAGCTCCTCACTTGTGATGTGCTCAATAATAGCAAAACCAGATTTAAAGGTAACATTTTACCTGTTACTGGGAAAACAATTCGTCTTAAGAAGTAAAAAGGTTGACAGAACCTTGTGCCTTGACAGCAGCTTGGTCCGTTACAGAAGTATGTGACAGTTATTGATATTGTTGCTCCATAAAGATGGAGACAGTTAATATACAGCGGATAGTGTTCTTTGATGGAAACACTACTGTATTCATTTCACTCTTTAAAACACCTGAACAGTATCAAGAAGCTAAACTCTGTCTTCAGGTAATCCACTGGGTATCCAAGGAGGCTGGTAGCCCTAATTTTCTGATTAATAACTTGACTTAGTTTCATTGACCACAGTACGGCTACACAATCCATGACAGCAGAGGATAGGACCCATTGCAATTAATTAGTCAGATGTTAATGAAAGCAATGTTTCAATACTGTTGGCCACTGGCCATGATAAATAGAAATTGATATATAATATAGCACTTTATGATATAACTCAACCAAAGGGCATTTCTCCTGTCCTATAATGTTCAGTTTCCTTCCCAGATACACAGACCTGTAAGGATGAACAGTCATGTGATGGTTTAGTGATGCACAATAAAATGAGAGTTACTTTTTGAATGTTACTCTAAATTAAATGTAATGTTCATTTGCCTTTTGTACCTTTCAGAGTGCTGTAGGAATGATGAGTAGGCATTCATGATCCCTTTCCACAAACTGGAACAAAGAGGGATAGTTGTTGACATAATCTTAAATTAGAGAAGTGTCCTCTCTGTCAAACTCTCTCCAGTTTGCCTAGGTCTCTTCCTACTCTGGATAAATTCATAGCTTTGAGAAGATAGGTTTGAGTGCGTGACATAAATTTTAGAAATTAATCTAGGTTTGTTTTTTTAAAAAAGTATGGTATTGATAGTCCACTACAGATGTTGGCATGAAACAGCTGACAAGCACTCTGACCTTACGCAGTTATAATACGCCATGTCTTCTTGTTGTATCCTTCTAGATTTTCTCCAGTTACGCTGATGTTATGTTAGAGCATTCCTCTGTTATATTGTAAGAAAATAATTTGGCTGATATGACAGAATTTATTTTCTGAGTTCGGTTAGTCACTGTCTGGACCACTTTCTTGACAACCATAAGAATGGAGTATTCTTCTCTTCAAGTCGCCTGCTACTATTTCCCTTGCACAAAGCAAATTATAATTAAGTTATACTTAGAGGAATGGATTTATAGGTGGAATTCCCCAGTGCCTAATAGATAACCAAAGCCATATGAGTCCATAGATCTGAGAAAAAATACTCTGGGAAGTATATGTTATGAATATGCAATATGATGACTCAATGATTTAGTGTGGATGGAGGCAGATCACGTGCCACAAATGCTTGTGATCACAGTCATGTTATTTAATAGCCTTCATACTGCTCTTAAAAGACTGAGGCAAAAAGTGAATTTCATCTCCAGTTCTTTAGAGATTTTGATGCAACAAAATTGAGTGGAATGCATTCCCTGTGACACATCATTCCTGCTCTGTAATAGTAAACTATTACATTGGAAAAAATAGCACTTTTAGAAAAACACATTTTGAAAAAGAACTGTTCCGGTCAGCTTTTCTGTACAGGCAAACCCATCTGATGAGAACATTGCCTTAAAGTAACATTCAGACTTAGATAGGAAGCCATTTCCTTGCTGCTGATCAGGCAACATTTTGCATAAAAACTTGTGTATACCTTTTTATGGCAGGTGAATTTGAAGGAGAACCTTTTAAAAAATAAGAATTTTACTATTAATCCTTACATTTTCTGGCCAAAACTGAATGCAGTGGATATAAGCTTTGATAGTAACACTCAAAAGAACAAGAGAGAAATACTAGTCTACACATGTATTAAGGTTTGTGTGACAATTTGTCACTAGATGAATTATAGTTTTGTAAAGAATAAAATACATTTTTCATAACCTGCAAGATGCTTGGAGATTTTTAGCAGAAAATTTATCACTATATCATGTAGCAGCCAATACAAGAGAGCACAGCCTGTCAAATGAAGCAAGACAGGGCTCCATTATGTCAGACATCTAAAGTCTCTGCTCTATCTGACATAGTGAAGAAAATGATTGGACTTTTCTGATTGACCTTTTTCTCACTGAAGTTGTAAGACTTTTTTATTTATAAAAGGAATATCTGATTAAATTCATGGAAAGCAACCAACCTATTATTTAATAATCCACATGACTGGATAATATTATTGATGTATAATATGCAATTTGTTGGAATATAGCAAGGAAACTCATGCATGTTTTTCCACTTATATATACAATTCACTGAGTAAATTAGTTTTCTTTATTTTTCTTGCTATTTTCCTGTTAGAAGAACAAATAGAAATTAAAAGACATAACATGAGGTATAGGTATTTTCTGTATTCTAGATGTTGAAAAACTGATGTAATTATGTAAAACTGATAACAAATATGTTGGGAGATGACTATGAAACAAGATGGCATACTGATGGATTCAGAACAGCTTCTTCAAAACAGAAATATGATAAATAGTGTCTCCAAAACCTAACTATAGAATACCTTAGAGATTTCTGAAATCAGTTTGCAAATAAAGAAAAATTCATCTATCTCACCATTTTTGTAAGAAGAAAGAGTTTATAGCATACTCCCGTTAGATTCTGTAGGGAATCTTGGACATAACAAGTCTTAGGAAAACTTTTGTTTTTCAAATCAATACAAAACTAGTTTCCTTATCTCTGTTTTGGGGCTGCAAGATCATGTTAGTGCTAATTTTTTTGAACATTTGTTCAAAAGGTGTTTATGCTATTGCTTTCTGTATCTTACACTATTGTTCTCTGCTTATTAGGTCTTTTGTTATTTCTATTAAAATAGAAACAAAAAAAGTTACTTTAATACAATCACATAATTCTACCTTGTCTTTGCCATTTCTATGCTGTACCAAGTTTCACTGGACCATAAATTTGCAACCTCATTTGTATATTTGGTTTTCAAGATGCTAAAGCATCTCTAAGTCACTTTTCATGGCACATTTTTCCCTTATTTGCAGTAGCAGCTTTTATGCCTATTGTGTCATAAGCTCTGGCAGTGACATACAGCTTTATAAGGGCATCCAGTCCCTACCAACTTGCAAAGTCTGATGAATATTTTCATATTGACTTGGTAAGAGAGTCACAACCTTTGTGAATTGCCTGAGGGCACAAAGCAATTCAAACCAAGAGTCTTTTAGATAACTCATCTTTCCAGACTCCTGTGCCCTGTTTGCTACTTAACAAGGTTCTTTTTGTAATCACAGTAAAATGCTGATTTCTAAAAGTGGGGAAGAATCATGGCACATGCTGTGTCCTTATAGTCTTACTGGAGCATACGCTATTGACCAATAGCAGAGGCAGGATAACTAACTGAACTAACTGGATCTCTGGTTTGACCCAGCACATCAATTTTCATATTTAGGTAAAAGAGCTTACATTCCTCCTCAGGTAGCTAGAGGTAAAATATTACTTGATTAATATGCATTTATTTGATATATGGAGGACTTGCTTTTCACCCAGTTCTGAAGACAGCTGGCAAGACCTTGTTGAGCTGTGTGAACCACCACCTCAGACATCCCTAACAAATGTCTGTGTGAAAAGCAGGGCAGAAGACAAAGGGAGGGTAAGGGAGGAGGTCAGTAATACTTTTTGGAACATGCAAGAGCAAGCTACAAAAGCTCTCTCAGTGCCAGTCCTGCATGTCTTCTGTCATACTCTGGAGCAACACAAGTGTAATGTAGATTAGACTGGCAATGTGGAAACAATTCAGCCAGTGATGCAAAAGGAACAGAAAACAATTCTCCTCTTTCTGATCATCTTCTGTCAAGCTAGAGAGAGTAAAGAGCAAATTATCTCTACTTCCATTATTAAAATATGGTTCCCAATATTCAAAGGGAAGTAATCTATGGAATAAGAAGGCACTGTTAAGACATACACTGTGCAGGGTGGCACAATGCCTTATGTAAGCCTAATAGAAATGCAGCATGGCAAAGGTTTTGTTGAAAACCAAGAAAGTTTTAATGCAGACTTTTTTTCAGCTGTTCTTTTCACACACTGCCTGTTGCAACTGTGTGCTACACCACCACAAAATTACTGTTATTAATACTATAGGCCTATTTTACATGCAGAAGTAGACTCAGCAGGATGGATCATTATTAAACTGTAGAAAACATTAAAATAAACTCTGGGAATTGAGGGCACTAATCTGGATAAACAGTTTTTAAACCATGAGGCAAGGTTAAAGATAATGTAACATTGGAAAGTAGGGTACCTAAATTAGACTTGGGAGAAGAAAGTGACTTGCCCTTTAGTTCATTAAAAAAAAACAAACAAAAAAACCCAAAAAAACCCTATGATAAAACAGCCAGTCACTGAGCCTGTTATCGAAATATTGTCACAAGCTGCTTTTCCGTTCTTTTTTTTTCATGCTGATTGAGGCCCAAACAAAAAACTTGTAATCAAAAATTTGATACCAGTCCAGTTTTACTTTGGCTTTCTGATTCTTGCAGAGAAGTAGGTGAGAGAACATCCCATTTTCCTATCATCTGACTGCAAATCTTTAAGACAAGGAGGTATATATTTGCAGTGCCATCAAACTGATAGTATGATACACACCCCAGTATGTACTTACAGCCAGTGTTGCTGGTGGACCTGGCATTCTGACCTATTGACCATCTTCCCTTACCCTGATGTAATGTGACTCATATGGAAGAGGCAAGATGCACAGCGTTCTTCCTCTGGGCTCCCAACAGCATCTGTTCCCAGATAGCCAGGATTCAGGCACAGCCTCATAGGCTGCCTCTGGCAACAATAAGATGTGTTGTGCCACGTCATGAGAACACTCTGGTTGCTCCAGAGCAACTGACCACTCACATTTAAAGTGTTCATAGTCACTAGAGTCATGATCGTTTCTTATCAGACTTGGTAAACCCCGTGTGTGGGCAAAGAGATTATACCGATGTCATCATCTGAGTGAACAAATATGGAATTCCACTGAACTGAGAAATAGGCTCTGTATTTTTATTGGAATAAAGGATGATGGACACCAAAGCAGAGGCATCTAAGAGGCAGATACACGTCAAAGCAGAAGCCTCTAATAAAAGAGAATAGCACACTATGCTCATGTTCATGGTAGTTCTTTCTTTGTGAAGGACCCACACTATTATTCTCAGGGTTAGAACATGCTTTCCCAACCAGAACTTACAGGGAATTTCTCTCCTTCAATGCCAGTGCCCATTTTTATTTTATGATTACTCAAAACACATGATTAGGCCCTAGGCAGAAGGAGGGAAGGGAGCAAAGAGAGAGACTGAATACTGGTCAGATCAGGAAACATGCGGAGCAAGTTTTTTGAGTGAACATTTGTTTCACACCAGTCTTGCTGATGTTGACCAGGAGCAATGACACAGCCTCTGTCCCAGGACAGCCAGTGCCTGTTCCCCTAGCTGCAGCTGGAGGGTTGACTCCCAAGGAGCTTTGTTAGCAGGATGGCACTAAGGGCAGGTATTAGAAATTCTGTCAGGTTACAAATACTGCTTTCTCAGATAATGAGAAAAATACTGGTGAGAGATCTTCACAGATACTTCTTACCTATATCCTCACCTTCTCCCCTCCTTCAACTACAGAAGCAAGGTTCATTTCTCCTTAATGAATTGCATAGTGGGTTTTGAAATCTGCAGGTGGAAGGCACAGTGGTGTTATTATTACTTACTGTTATAAAAGACAACACAAGGATTGCCCATCAATGAATCTGTCTCTCAGAGTTAGGTTTGAAATTTGCAGTCCTCGGCTATGTGGGTAGGTTTAAGGAATAACTTATGTTATTTGTAATGTACAAAGCAATAAATGGCTACCAAGGATGATTAATAGCCAAAGTGAGGCTCAGACATTTCATAGATCTCAAAAGCCATTTATTGCAAGTATATGAAAGTAATAGAGATTATTGCTATTATACAACAAACCATAAAATCAGAAAGGAGAAAAATGCATCTTTTTCGTTTTGCAGGTGCTGAGAGAGTGTTCTGCACTTTCTCTCTGTGCTGGATATTCCATTGGAAACACGCGCTGGAGGCACAAGTGGGATCAATAACATCACAGACGCAGCTTTAAATACCGATTAAATGATCAAGGACAGAAACTGTTTGAAAATAAACTGAAAATTGTTTACAGAAGCAGCTGGTGCAGAACAGAAGTGACCAGACTAGACAATGAGGGGTTTGTGTGCAGATATGTTTGAATTTTTCTGGCTGAAATTCTGTGCTTGTTATATAACCTCTCTTGATTAATTGAGCCCCAGTGCCAGGTTGTCGGCTGCAGCTGAGGTACACCTGGCACAACCAAGGGGAACTGGCACACCAGACTGCTGCTAGGCTTTACTTTGTTCTGCCCCAAGCCTAGGACAGAACAAGCTGTCTGAATACTCGATGTGCTGGATGTTCCTGTCTTGGCTCCGTAGCACCTGAAGGCTCTCTCCTTCATACCAAGCAAAATGTCCTGTCGTTTGGCTTTGTACTGGTCAGAGCAGTCCCAAGGAGTTTCTGGCACTTCAGGAGGAGATTCCCAGAGGCCAAGACCTCTGGTCATGCCCAGGCAGCCTTTTGCACAAGGCAGGAATAAAAGCTATTCCACTGGTCCTATGCTACCCTGATAACAACTTATGTCTGGGGAATTCAGAAGGCACCAAGTGCATTAGAACAACTGGAAGCTGTTACATTGAATATGTAAAGGAATCTGGTCTTGTATTTTTAGATCCCAAGAAGACGCTTTATGGGGGTATTCAGAGAGAAGTCAAGATAGGAAGAGTTTCCCCCTTATTCCATGCAGTAGTAAGGAATGGCCAGGATCAAGAAAATCTAATTAGAGAAGCTTGTGTGCAAGTAATTTTTCTTTGTTTGTTTTAACCGTTTTTCCTGGCTGTGCTCCTACAAATAACAGTGTTTTATTTCAACAAGCTGAATTGAAATAATTTACCTATTTTTGTGAGGCAGACTAAAATTGGGATATATTGCCTCTGAGATACACGTAGCTGACTCTTCCCTGCCTCTTGAACAGAGACCAAAACTTTCATGAAATCAGCATAATCCTGTGCAATACTGGATGGAGGCATTGGCATTACCTAGTACTCTTTCTGCTTCTCCATGTGTGCTATGAGAGTTTCTTTATGGGACATTTGTGTATCTAACTGCTTGCTACATGCAATTTCCTTTTTTTTTTTTTCCTCAGTATAAATCAACTGTCTTTACTAAGAATAAAAATCTAATAACAAGTTATAGATCCAGATGAATCAATATCTCTAACAGTTTGGAAGAGAGTTTTGCCCTGTTGATTCATTTGGATTATCAAATTCCAGAGACATATAATGCAGTTCATGGATTTTTATGGTGCTCAAGATGGCTTTGGCTTCATCCAGGAGGTAACTGACGATGCCTAATTAATGACAAATGTTTCAAACACATACTTGCTCTAACTACTATAGACTTTGAGCTGAACTCAGCAATTTATCTTTTTTCCTGGCTCATTAAACACTATTTTGGGCTCCACTAACATATAGCTAATGATCATGTCTTTAGGAGTCTTTGCAAATCAGTCACCTCTGCCACTGAATTAGTTCTACAAAAGACAGGGAAATCTAAAAATCTACAGTCCTGTAAACCAGACTGCAGCTCAGTTCTTCAGGGCCTGTGTCATGTAAAGGCTGAGGGGCTATTTTCTCCCATCTGATAAGCATTTTTGGTAAGAGTTGCTCTCCTCCTGCTAACCTGCATGTGCAATGTACAAGATTCGGTCTCAACTATTTTTCTGTTTGCTTTTATAAATTTTATGGCTAGATTCTGGGTATTGGCTGCTTCTCCTCAGAGGAGCATTTCCAGTATAAAAGAGTCCCCAGTGGCACAATACATAGATATTACTAATGCATCCATCAGCAAATTATCTAGGCAGCAATTACAACGTTGAGACTCGGGTAGTGCACATAACTGATTTTTTTCAGTGCAGTAGCTGAACTGAGAAGTTAGAAAAGAGTCTTGATTTAGGGTGAGTGGAAATAGAATTGCTGGGTTTTTTTCTCAGAATGCAAAAAGGACACTCAGCTGTGTGTGGCACCAGTGTTCAAACTCAATCACCTGTGTGTGGCACCAGGGTTCAAACTCAAAGCCTGCATGCATAAAGGACTACTTCCACGTGCCAGGAGTGCACCTTACTCACAGCATCTTCAAGCTACCACAGCAGGGGTATGTGCCTTTACCTCTATGGCTGTGACTGTCATGTGAAAAATAAAAACCTCTCTGGAACTGTTTTGGAAATTAAATCTGCATTTTTAATAGCTTCAGTATAGCTCCCACTGTGTTTTTCAACAAACGTTTTCTGATACTCTGTATGAGATTTGCCTCAGTTTTTATGTAAAAAAGCTCACTCTTCACCTTTTGTGAGGTCAAGTGACTTTACTGGATGATCTGTACCTTTGAAAGTTCTTTCAGCTATCTTTGTTACTGATTGAAGGGCTTGGCAGAAAGATTGAGTTCAGCATTGTGATCTGAAATTGATTGTGATCAGACTCGTTCTAATCAGCTCTGGCACAAAGTATCATAACATAGGGCCCTCTGCCAAGAACAGCCTGATCTCAGCTCCTGAGAGCTTCACAGAGGAGTACTGCAGCCCTTGGGCTTCCACGGAGAGCGGTGGTTTTCCTAGGGTAAGAATGGAGAACAGGCTGCTGAACTAGCAATGTTTTTATTTTGGAGGGCCTGTAAGGAATATGGAGAACGGCACATGGTATGCTCCCAGGAGATTTGGGTTGGTTTATCTTGTGCAGGTGGAATTTCTGAATCCCTTTCCAATTCAATGTCAGGAAGAAAGAACTGCAGTGACCCAAGCATGAAACACAGTAGCTAAATCCTTACTGGAGACAAATAGCAACAATAAATCAAAAAGATGAAATTGTAAATATTGTATATTACCTCTGTTGCTAGTAGACCGTGTCATCTATATTCTAGTTTGTATTTATGTTTTATTGAGAAAGATTCCCAGGATAACCATGGCCACATCTCTGGGGAAAGGAATAGAACAGCAAAGAAGCTCATGGATTTCTTATCAGCAGTTGGGGACACCAGGTGATTGTTTTGGAAACATTAGGTCTTCAGGATGGCCTTCTTGAAGTTAACAAAGTTAACTTCAAGAAGGATTTAAATAATGCAGTTTGATTCACTGCCCCGTGGATGGGAGAATACTTTGTCTTGTCAGTGTTTTCCTTTTCATTATGAGCAGCTCATAATGATCTCATAAATCTCTGTAGAGGAAAACTTAAGGAAATAACCAAATATCAGAAATATGAGCAATCTCAGGCTTAGAATTCTGCCTGTACATAGTTAATTTTTATGTTTTTTTAATATGAATTTAAGATTTAGTTAAATATTATGAGGTGTTTCTCTGAAGGATGGCTAGTACTACCCTGTAGCTTATTTTGCAGTGTATATTTGCAGTGTAAAATTGCCACAGGCATCATACTTTACTATGCACATTATCTTTTAAAAATTATCTTCTGCACAACTTTTTCTAGTGTTTTCAAATGAACACCACTAAAATGAATTAAAAGAGCAAGGGGACCAATAGGTACTATGAAGATAACGTTATACCGTCAAAACTAAAGCAGTTCAGAATCAATTGCAGGATGCTTTGAAATTATAGCATAAATTTGGCTCTTCCGGTTTATGGCTTAAATTTCCAGTTGATATGAGCCTCCTGAGAAATGTTGGAAGTGATTTATTTTTATGGTGCCTCACTTTACCATGTGAAAGAAGTAGTGTCCACCTTGCAATACAAGTTTATTGTGGGAATACCTGGGATGTACTGACACAAGATGTACTGAGATAAAGGAAGTCATATAACACTCCAGAGTGATAACAATAGAAAGAATTCCATTATCAGTCTCTCTGTATGTATACATGTGTGAATACACATACATATATTTCTGGATAAATACTGCCTATGACAAACCTAATAATCTAATTGAAGTATTGAGACTATGACTCAGAAATTCTCAAATACCAGACTTAGCACTGGATTAATTTTAGACTTGTATCTCCTCTAGTCCTAATTTTCCAGTGGTGAAAAGAAAGCCATGTGTTTGCATATTGGATCATTACTAGGTTATTTTCCTATTTGTATACAAATAAGGACAATTCCAGTTTTTGCTCTTGCATCTCAATGAGTTCCCTTGAAAGGAAATTATGCCATGACTTTTGCAACTGGGGCCAAATTATATCTTTACTTCTCCTGTCTCTCCCTGCATTTCATCTGTTACAGAAAGGTAATATCCAACTGCAGCGGCACAGGATATTTAAAGAATGATAAAGAAAGTGGAGATGCAAAAATGTAAAGCCCATTACCCTGAAGTAGCTTCTGATGGGAGCTATCTATGCCTGGAGTGCCACCTAGTAGAGTTCATGTAGAAAGAACACAGGAACTGGAGATGCAGTTGCAGTTCAGATGAAAATGTATTAGGTGATTGAAAGATGTCCTGAGGAGAAGAGTGAAGATTCCTTTAATATTCTTTCCTATGATGACAAATGAAACTAGTATTCAAAGAAGATGCAATGAAATTAAAGTCTTTAGACAGTGCACATGTGAGATTATGAAGATGGAAAAAAGGGCAAGCCTCCATAAAGAAATACACTGAGGGGGTAGATAGAAGAGGACTCTATTGAAAAGATCAGATCTCCTAAGGACCTGAGGAAGTTATGAAATTAAGGTTTATTAGCATTATAAAGACAACAAAGGTGTAGTGCAGTAGAAAGGCAGTCATGGCCAGAGCACAGGTCTAAGAAAATGCACTGTTTGGAAAAGATGAAACCAAAGTCAAAGGCAACAGAACAGATGTGCACATAGTACGGTAATCTGTAAAGAAATAGGAAGTGAGATTAAAAGATAAAAGACAACTTTAGGGCAAAAGGGAATGAGTATAAGTAAAGGCTGGAAATCAGAAGATTCTTAATATGTAGGAACAGATGGAGTTTGGTATTTCTATGAAAAGAATCATGTGACAGGTGCCTATAATGACTGAAGACTCTGCTTGATTCTGAAGTTCACTTTTCTACCATTCAACCCCACAAAAAGGAAATACCTGTGTATGGTTTTCCCCATACAGTAATCAGTCTATGTATATAATTTTCTGGTACTCTTCAGAAATACAAAAACTAACACATCCCTATTGCCTTTGTAAGATTCTGAAGTACTTGCAATACAAATTAACCTGCCACTTTAGGCAAGCAGATTTATGCTCATACACAATTTGTAGCAGCAGTGGGACTGGTTTAAAAATTGCACTATCTTTACCTTTGAATTCTTTCAGGTTTTTCAGTAGCAGTAACACATAATTTCCTTTTTATTACAATGCTATCTCACTGCTGCCACAAAGGCGGCAGCAGTCGGCAACTGGCAGAAAGCTTTTCTCTGGGTTGAAATATATATAACTGCTAAAGGAAGAACGGTAGTTTCATAGACTGTAAAAGTATTAAAGCCAGTGACATTAAAGCGATCTCTGATTAACAAAACCCAAACAATTGAAAAGGATATAAGTCATATACACACAAAACCCAATTCTTTATACTGCAATCCTTCAGTTCCCTCAGTTTCACCCAAACTAAATTAAAATGAGAACCTTCAGGCAAACTGCCGTTAAACGAAAACTCTTAAAAGGAGAATGTACAATCTAATTATAGTGTAACAAATGTGTACCTTTCATCTACAAGGCTGGGACTCCTAAATTTTAATAGTCAATTATGATTATATAATCTATTAAAATGAATAACCAAAGTGCTATAATGAAAAGGAAAAACCCACAAAAGAACATGAAAGACATCTCCAGTGGCACAAAGTGGCATAACAGTAATGCTCTATACAATTTCCTTTTTCCTGTAGCTTGTATTTAGATTCTGGTACAGTGACAAAGGTACCGGTGGTCACTCCCTGAATTCCCGTGAATGTATTCTCTGTGGCTAGTGCCCACTTAATTATTTTTGACAATATCCCATTAATTCAGATATCTGGAAATAAAAGGCATGAGGCTCATAACTAAATCAGTAAACCATGGTTAAGAGGAGTACTTATTTTAAGTTTGCAGGTCATTATTATATTACTTCCAAAAATCTCATGAGAGTCTACGAATTCCTTCATTCCTTCATTGTTTCTTTCTTTTCTTTCTTTTCTTTCTTTACTTTCTATTCTTTCTATTCTTTCTTTTAGTTTTCTTTTTCTTTCTTTTCTTTCTTTTCTTTCTTTGCTTTCTTTGCTTTCTTTCTTTGCTTTCTTTGCTTTCTTTGCTTTCCTATTCTTTGCTTTCTTTGCTTTCCTATTCTTTGCTTTCTTTGCTTTCTTTGCTTTCTTTGCTTTCTTTGCTTTCTTTTGCTTTCTTCTCCTTTCTTCTCCTTTCTTCTCCTTTCTTCTCCTTTCTTCTCCTTTCTTCTCCTTTCTTCTCCTTTCTTCTCCTTTCTTCTCCTTTCTTTTCCTTTCTTTTCCTTTCTTTTCCTTTCTTTCATTCATTCTTTCAGTTTCCAAACTTCTCTTTCACAATTTTTAATTACATAATGAAAATTGTGTCATTATAGAAAAAGTACTGTGAAGTGCTAAAGTATGATTGAAGTTATAGAATAATTTCTATTCTGTGAGTAAGCAACTAGACCAGGACCTTTCAAACTGAAAAGATAAAACTAGGGGTGATATGACAACTCTATAGTACAGGGGTCCTCAAACTTTTTAACCAGGGGGCCGGCGCACAGATGAAGTGGCAGGAAGCCATCTGCGGCTGCTTGGTTTCCCGCCCCAGCCCCTGGCGGGAGGGTTCTGTAAATAACAGGGGCTGGATTGAGGACTCTGGGGGGCCGTATCCAGCCCGCGGGCCGTAGTTTGAGGACCCCTGCTATAGTGTCATAAATGATATAAAGATGATAAATAGGGAATCTACCCACCGCCTTTTCAAATACAAGAAATTAGGGGTCTCAAATGAAACAAAGAATTTACTTTATGCAATGTGCGCGTCAGCTGAAGAATTTTGTAATAGGATATGGTAGATAGTAAAACTATTCAGACTCAAACAGTGAATGAACAAATTCATTAAAGAAAAATATTTCAGTGTCTCTTAAAGCAGTAGACACTACCACTGCCTTAGGGAATATCTGAACTGTGACTCTTTGGAGGTTGGTGAGACTGTACTGAAGAGCATAGTATATAACTACCTTGTTTCTACACTCTTCTCTAGACAACTGCTGTCAGGGATGGAAGTCAAGTCAGCTACTTAGCTGCAAACACTGCTTAAGTGGAAATTACAAACTGCCCTAACTCTACTGCACAGATACTCACATATCCATCAAAACTTCTTTCAAAAAAATGCCTAACAATACTCTACAAAGACTCTTGAGCATTTTAACCTTCTTAAGCAATATTGTGGAAAAGAAAGAATGGGAAATATGACTGCAGACAAACTGACAGCTTCATCTACATTTGGGTTTTTCTCTAATGTTGAACTGTGTAGCGCTGCATGTCCCCCAACAATTCCTACAGGCCATGATTAATTGCAGATATCAGTAAGAATTAATATTCTAGTGTAAGAATTGCTACATGAACGTATCAAACACGTTGCCTTTTCTGACAGTTGTCTCAACTGTGAGATCGATGAGGAAAGCAAAACAACAAAATTACTAATAAGAGCTGGGGCTTAGTATTGCCATTTTTCTGGAAAAAACAAACCATATGAGTTCCAGTGACCGTTCTGTCCTGCATATCAAGGCACCTGTGATAAGGCTAAGTCCACTACAAGTTTTCATTTACAGAGGAATCAGTTTTGTTTTCCACTTTGTACATATTCCACTTGGAGCAAGTAAGTTAACCAGAGCAACTGGGAGGTAGGTCTCAAGTATCTCTAACTGCTTGGATACAGTCATTTAGCCACTTATTATGACAAAATCTACCCACATCTAGATTCAAGGTCCAACTCATGCAGGGTAGGTGTCTGAACCTGAGTCTGCTAGCTTTACAGGGAAATGTCCTATCACTCAATGACTAATTGCTTTTAGTAAGGGAATTTCTCTTATTCAACAAAAAATACTGATCCTTTCAAAACTAGCATGTGAATTTCCATGCAGCATCCATAGGTTTGATTTAAACTATGACTTTTCAGAATTTTTTGTGAATGCTCAAGTAGTGATTGCAACAGAGTGCTCATCTAAGATGTATTTATGGATAAGCGTAGATCTTGGGCCCAATTTACACAGCCGAGAAATTTTTCTCTTCTCTTCTTCTTTGCAATGCAGTTGAGTCCAGCACACAAGGGTCCATAATTCAGGGTTCTTCTTGGGTAGGTCATGCTGACTGGGGAAAACAGTTTGCCAAATATGTTTTAAGAAACATTTTACAATAATACTATTATTGGAGTCATGTTGGGCTTTATTTTCAGAAACACCAGGCACTCACTGTTTCCCATGTTTTAATATTTGTTCACAATTAAAAGCCTGAGTTACCAAACTATAAGTATATATACATTTTGTTCACATCAATTTAGCTCAAAATTGTTAGTAAGAAGACAGTATGTATATGAAAGACTACAATCTGCCTGGGTTTGGTTTTATTCTCAGTAGCATGCCATAACTGTGGAATGTATCCAATTATTGTTTAATTGGGACAAATCTTACAACTGCTGCAGGATGACTTTTATGGGGCCGTTAATCAAAGTATCTTTGCTGGCTTCACAGTGTTTGTTAATGTATGTTTTAACAGAGTATTAATCTTTTCCAAAGAGTACTATGTACAAAAAAAGAATATAAAACTCTTCCTTTGCTTGGTGTACTGTGCACAGATTAATTCATTAACATACTGCATTTTGACATAGAATTATAAGAATACAGGAAAGCAGAATAATGAAAATGGCACTATTATTTTCCAAGCACCTGTAGTTGTGGAATTTAATTACAGGAGAAAAGAGTCTGTTCTCTCCATCTGCCATGCTGGTTACAACAGAGACGTAAGATTTTGATGTTGCTGCACGCATGCTTAAAGCCAGATCAGGAGACACCCGCTCAGGGGTTGACACATGCTTGTTACCTGCCCACTCCCAAGTGCCAATTCCCCATCCCAGGCAGAAAGGGAGCAGCTACGGCCTGCTCACACAACGCGGCCTGCTCACACTATGTGGCCTGCTCACGTGATGCAGCCTGCTCATGCAATGCAGCCTGCTCGCCTGATGCGGCCTGCTGACACAACACCGTTTGCAGTTTCTGATGGGGTTTGCTTGAAACAAAAAGGCATGCCTGCACAGGCGGTGCCTATGAAGGAATCCTTCATCTTGAACCTTCAACCTCAGAGGGAGTCTTAGTAAAGTTGTTTTAGGCACCCTAAGCCCTCTGGATAGCAAAAACTGGGGTAGGGTTAATGGAAAGAAAGCTGGTAATACCAGATTGGTTTTGTTTGTGCTTGTTACTGTTTCAACTGCATCAGGAGTTACAGCCATTACTAGGGGTCCTCAAACTTTTTAACCAGGGGGCCGGCGCGTGGATGGAGTGGCAGGCAGTCATCTGCGGCTGCTTGGTTTTCCCCCCCCCCAACCCCCGGCGGCGGGAGGTGTGTGTCTGTAAATACCGGGGGCCGGATGGAGGATCCTGGGGGGCCGTATCCAGCCCGCGGGCCGTAGTTTGAGGACCCCTGGCCATGACCATGACAATGTTGGGTCACCAAATGTTAAATGCTCTGGTTTATGCAGTACATGCAGCAATTCAGCAAGCCGGTGCTGATAAAACACAGCTGTGCACACGGGCGGGCAGGGCTGGGGTTTGCAATCCCCGGGGGCGCCCCACACAGCTGGGGAGCGCTGCCCGGTGGGAGCAGCTCCCCAGCCGTACCGACCCACGGCGGCGGCAGCCAGGTGTGAAAGACTGCGCCGGTGAGGCCCACCATCGCCACAGCAGGTGTGTTGTCTCAGCATTGCTATGGCAGGAAACTCATGCCATCACCACAGTGAATACATTGTTAAGGCGGGAAGATAACACCACTGCCACCGCAGAGATTTATCTATACCTTGTTAAAGGAGGAAACTGACTGACGCCATGGAGCAGCGGGGGAGGCTGATCCTGCAAAACTTAACCAAACCCCTGTGCATGTGCCCAGACTTGGGGTCAGGGGGATCAAGGTGCCTGGAGGCCCCTAAGGAATGTTGGACACATACACCATCGCTGGGTAGGGGGGTGCGGTTGAGCAGAACAGCTTGTAACAGCTCTATAAAAAATGGAACCAACTAACATGGGACAGAACATTTCCCCACCGGACTTGAAAACAAATTGGACTGTCAGGACACCACAGCTCCAGGCTGGTAGCTATCGCTGTGAACTCTTTCCTTTCTTTCATTCTTTCTTTTATTCCTTATTCTCTCTTTATCTCTCGCTCTCTCTCTCTTTGCATTCGCAGTTTTATTGTTGGGCAAATAAAGTTCCTTGGCTCTTGACTCCGTTTTGAGTCTTAATTCTGTTCCCAAGAGTAAAAACAGAACCACGCTCTGAGACTGGCGTGTGACACCGGGACAGCGCAACCGGGCCGGGGGCCGACCCCGGCTCCCGCGGGGCCCCAGCAGCCGCCACTGCCACTGCGACGTGCGCGCCTCTCGGGGCCCACCGCCACGCAACCGCCTCCTTGCCGCGAGTCCACCGTGGGCGCGGGGGACACGCCGGGATTCGGCGACGCCCCGGGCGGCGGCCAGGCGAGGCGAGGCGGGCGGCGGGGGCGGGCGCCGCCGCAGGAGGGCGGGCGCCGCCGCAGTGAGGCCGCGCCGCGCGGGCGAGGCGGCGGCGGGCCGCGTTGCCATGGCAGCGCTGCCCCAGCCGAGGGCCTGAGCGGGCGGCGGCGGGCCGCCGGGGGAGGCAGGGGGCGTCCCGCGGCCGGGCTCCGCCGGGAGGCGAAGGGGTTAAAGCGGGGCGGGCGAGCGGCCCCGGCGCCGCAGGGGTCGCCGCCGGGGGCAGCCTACAGGCGGGTGTGGGGATGCGCTGCGGCGGGGGCGGCGGGCCGTGCTCCGGGAGCGTAGGGAGGCAGTGGAGGTGAAGCCTCTGCTCCCCCGGCGGGCGGAATGGAGGCTGTCGGCGCCGCAGAGGACGTGTTCTATGAGGAGGAGGACGAGGTGAACTGCTACGACTTTGAGCCTCTGCCGACGCTGCTGGAGGACGAGGTGAGTGCGGCAGGTGCGGGGACGGAGCCGCTGCCGCCCCTGCGCTCACCTGTGGCGAGGCGGCCTCGGGGACGGCCTGCGGGCCCCGGCGTCTCCGTCCCTCTGCCGCGCCGCGGGGCAGCGCGCCGGGGCCCGGGGGCGGCCGAGCCTCCCCCCGCCGGGAGTGGCCGGGCCGCGGCCGCAGCACCGTGCGCTCCGTGCGTGAACCTCGGCTTCCTCGCTTCGTCCTGCCCGGCGATCCCAAGCTACCCAGCGGGACTTGGCCGGTCCCCGTGCACCTTCTCCACACAACAGCGAAGTCATGGTCCTCGCGTCTGGTGTGTCTCCTGACTCCGGCCATAGCCCTGGGTGGGTGCTGCAGTCGGGGGGGCAGTGTCCTGTCCCACCTGGTACAGGGAAATTTACTACATGGGCAAAAGTGTTTCCAGTAGCTGCCAACCAGAGTTTTGTACAGCCGTCTCTTGCTGCCCAGTGTAAAAAGGCCTTTGTCACTGGCAAAAATTAAACCCCCCCAAACTGGTACATCTGTTTGTTCAGTTATGCCAAATAACCTGTAGCTAAAAGCAGCTCTGTTGTCACGTTTGTCTGGATTTGTACATGGTTTTGCACTGGCTTTTTACTGCTTTTGCTCATCTTTTGTTGTATCTTCCCATGTAAAGTGTATTCCTTACACCCTAGTGAATGTTAAGGCAAAATGTTTTGGGGTTTTTTTCTTTTTTTAAGTAAAATTTTTGGTGAACCATATGTGAGCCACTTGTTCCCCAAACCAGACCTTGCAAACTTTTTTATTTGCTATGTCAAAAACCCAGTTTGAATCAGGATTTAAAAGTGAGTTTGAAAAATTAAAAGGCCCAGCTTCCATAAGTCATCTGATGGCTCAGCAGTTTGGCTCATCCTCCCACCATCTGTAGGGTTCAGTGTAGTAGGCCCTCTCAGTCTGGCCCACGCAAAACATAGAAGGAAGGTGGTAGTGACCTCCTTTTTACATGTTAGCTTAAATATTTGGAGTATTTCTTCAGGGTGGGAGAAGGCTGAGGCTCAGTTTTTCTGCGTGAGGAAGACCTGAGTCCATTTTTGTCACCTATTCAATATGTAAATTGACTATGGATTCCCACCAGTCCCTACTATTTAGTTATTCCAGGCACGTGAATATTTTCAATATTCTTGTTGAGAGAATGAGCATGACCTATCACCTGCCGATTAGAGAAGTTAATAAAAAAAGGGTTGCTTTGAAGAATACTCGGTGAACTTACCCAGGTAACCTGGTGTTTCTTATCAAACACGGTAAATTTGATGAATGGTGTTTGCTACATTTTCTGTGATTCTGGAATAGATTGTTTTGAAGATTGTGTGAACTATCTTGGCAAAAAGACTTAGGTGCCAGAAAGCTGTGAATGCTGATGGACCTAACTGTCAGCTGCTTAGTCATTTAGTGGAACCTGTGCTTCCTGTCACTGTACCTAGTATAAGGAATAAGGTTGGTGTCTTATGTATGTGGTTTACAGAAGCAAATATGTGAAGCGAGAAGCTGTCTGAGATGAAGAGTAGGAAATGCTGAGGGTGAGGCAGTATTTCACTTGCCTTTCTTTACTAGGACTTTCTTCATCTCACACTCCTTAATTTCAAATTTTTTAAGAAGTTGTCTGTGGCAAATTAATTTGTTTTCTCTTCTTACTCTCTCTTCCTCTGCATAATTATATGCTGCTGAACTGTTTCATACTTTCTGAAGAAAATATAAGAGAAAATTGAGAATGACAATGAATAATTAATGCATGACTGTCTGACCACTTTTCATAGTTATTAAGCGGTAATTGCTTTTACGAGTGTCTTTTCTCTCTTGTCTCATTGTCAGTAAAGGCATCAGCATCTCTGTTACGTAAGACACTTGAGTTTCCCTGTAATTCCAGCAAACCAACTTTCAGTGGTCTGAAGTACTGAAGTCGGAGCCTGCTGGAAGCTTTACTTTACCAGAAATTCCTGTGGTATAATCTTGAAAGAATTTTGTTTGTTTCTTTTTCCTCTCCAGAGTGGAAACTTTGTTTCTCTATTGCTTTGGGGATGTAAACTAGTCAATTGCATCTCCCTGTTTTCAGTGCTTCGCTCTCTACAAAGGCCTGCCTTTGCCACAACAGTAGCTTTAGTAACTAAGGTCAAGATAGCGTGGTCGTTTGAGAAATACATGGTTTCTGTAAAGCAAGTAGCAAACATCACATCCTGGAGTATTGGAAAGAGGAAGGTTTGCTGTATGGTTGTGGTGGTGGGGTGGTGGTTTTGTTTTGGTTTTTATCTTCACCTAGCTGTCCATCGCTGATGGAAGCCACTGGACATTCATATGCCTTTTCTTTTTTTTCCTTTTCCTTTTGTGTTTTGTTGTTTGGTTTTTTAACCTGTATTACCTAACTTTCCTATCCCCTAGAAGGAAGATAAGCTTATCTGACATGAAATCATCATTCATCATATTTGTTTAGTCCCCAAATAACCAGAAGACAAAGACGGGTTTGTAGGTTTGAACTGCAGATACTGCTTTTGATGAATAACACCCGCTGCAGAGCTCAATCTCAAAGCTTGACTCAAATGAAAATCTATCAAGTCCTCATTATGACTGGAATTTGATATTGAGACTGTCTTAAAGGTTGAAGATTTTATTTATTTCTCATCTCTAAATTGAGCCTTTCTTGTTCATATACACAGAGGAAACTGTCATAGTTTTGCATCTTGATTAGTGAAACATTATCTTTTCTTTTTTTTCTTTCTTTCTTTCTTTCTTCTCAGTTTTGGCAAATGCCATCATGTTACCTAGCTGGATGATCCTAGGAGAGTTAAAAATAATTACTGGTTCATTGCTTTGATCATATAACTTCTGGGTTTTTTGGTTTGGTTTTTTTTTTTTTTTTTTTTTTTTTTTGATTGGCCATAGAATAAGCAGCTTGTCTTTCCTTTCCAAGGATCTCCTCATCCTACCTATCAGTTTGGTCAGCTTCAAAGCCTAATCGTTTGTGGTCCAGCTCTGTATCATGTGTTTATGTTTTCAGATACAGGAACCTCTCTGCTGCCCTTCACGCTTGGAAAAAGTTCCCTATAAAGATGTGCAAAACCTCCTCATTCACGCTCAGAATTGGATGGTAGCATTATACATAGGGTGCTGAGCACAGACCAGAGAAAATTACAGGGTTTTGGGTTTTTTGGTCTCATATCTGAACTGTAAGGGCTTTTGCTGTTCATTATTATGTAGGACTGAACTCAATGAGACCAAGGTCCATGATTAGCTTTAAAAGGCACTGTAGTAATGCTGACATTAGTAAACCAATCAATCTCTAGGCTGATGAAAACTAGAATAATAGAAGTTAAGCTTCCCAAATAATGTGTGCTTTATTTCCTACCTGATGGTTTGTTTTTTTTCTTGTATTTATTAAACATACTTTAGACTAAAAGCAAAAGAATTTTGGACTAAGGGTTGGTCCTTATTTGAAGGTTATTGTAAATGCAATACTTAATTCTCTGAAGAACATTACCAAACTCGTAACCCTTCTGTATATGGTAATCCAAATATCTTTGATTGCTCTCCAGTACTGAGGTACATAAAGAAGGTTAGAACTGTATTTTCCAAGGGTTTAAAAGTTTATAACACTCAGTTTTCTGAGCTGTAAGATACCTCACATTCTGTTTTGCTGATGATTACATGTTTTTCTCTATATTCTAAACAATATGCAACTACATCTTCAAGGTACATTTAATATCATTCAGAAGTATAGTCCTTAGTCTTAATTACTACATATAAATGAGAAAATATTATGTGTAATTGATAGCAGTAAAGCTTTGATGCAAAGTAACTTCTATAGATACCTCCACTTTTGTTAACTCATGTTTTCTTAGAGGGAATTGATCTTTTGATTGTAGGGGTTTTGTCATTCCTTTAAGTTCATAAAAACTTCTGTAGCTGTGGGTAATGTATTCATTTTGTATTCTAAAAAAATGTACATAGAAAGGCTAGCTGCTTTGGGCTAAGATTGTTTCTGAATATTTTTTTTAATATTTTTTTTAACTGAACTGTTCATAGCCTTACCGTGATGACAGGGCCAAAGGAAGTTGACTTACAGTTCAGGATGGTAACTTAGAAATGAAGTCCATGTTCTATTTTGATCACCAAGAGCTCTGGGTGTAATGGGAAAGCCTAGGATAACCAAAGTGTTTGGTTTTTAAGTCAAAGTATAAGAACACTTTTTGTATGGCTGGTTTGGCTTCTGAGTGTTTATTAAATGCTCTACACCACTAAACTTCACACCAGCATCATTCTTAAGACAGGCTAATTTAAAGGGTACTTTTTTCCAGATCACAGATGGTAGGGAAAACTGCTGTGAAGAGAATTTTTAAGTAGTTTATCCAAAGGCACCTGGGAGAGCTTAAGGGAGACATGGGTTAAACAAGTTATTTTAACTTAATCTGTCTGCTTTTACCTCCAAATGGTCTGTTTCCCTAACTTTGATGCAGTGTTTATGTAACTTACATAGTTCCAATAATAAGTCTTTTTTTGATGTTAACATACTGTGATACCTTTGTTCAGGTTAACTGTGCTTCTTAAGAGACTCTGTGTTAAGAGCAGTCATGCACTTAATGTTTCTTGAGGTGTTAATCAGTGTCCTAGAAAGTCTGAGAACTTGCTGGAAAAATTACTAGTAACCAATTGTGTCAAACGTAATCTGTGATACACACAGTAGTGTCATGAAATCCAGGGTAATTTATTAATTCATATCTTGGCAGGAGAATGTGTCCCTTGCTGATATTTTGTCGCTGCGGGATAGCTGTCTTACTGAGCAAGATATCTGGGCAGTTTGCCTGGAGTGTTGCCATTCTCTGAAGAGTATTGCCCATTCTACAATCTTCCAGACACTCTGTATCACTCCTGACACTTTGGCTTTTAACACCAATGGCAATGTATGCTTCATGGAACAGCTCAGCGGTAAGTATTTGTGTTTCCAGGCCATTTGTTTTAGAACTATGGAAACTCATAGTGAGAGACTGTAGTAAAGCATTATATTCTGTTCTTAACAGTTGTAACTAAAATAAAGAGAAAATAAAAACTTGTTTAGCAGTAGGTGAGTATAGGGCTGTATGAAATTACGTGCTCAGTTTGTGATTGATGAACAAAGGCTTTTATGAGTTTGCTTAGAAGATTCTTCCTAGTTGTTTTAAGACTTTTCTAGGAGAATGTAATCCAGAGGAATGTAATACATCTCCATCTTGAACACTGTAGATTATGTACTTGTGTATCTGTGTGCACAAGTCTCTATGTAAAGCACCTTCTTGTTCTCTGCCAATTCTTCTCATTTTGTGGATAAGTTCTATTTCTAGAGAAATCTGCCATTCAATGTATCTTGATGACTGTAGCCATAGAGAATGGAGCAATCCAAGTGTATATTCACTGTTAGAAAGGAAAGCTCTCTTGAATAAGGGATTTTTTTTCAGTCATGACTTTTAGACTCAGCAAGTGTGGTGACTGACTAAGAAATGAATTTTATGCTAAAAACCAGTCTGTAGTAGCATGTAAGATCTTCAGGTATTGTAGCAGATGAATGGGAGGAAGTTTAACTTAAAAACCTACTTCTGATTTCAGCACAGACAAAAAAGCATGTTATAGTTGCTGTTCCCTTTTCATGTGACCCATCTCAAGATGATGGGTCTTCAGCCTTATTTAGGGATATTACAAAATAAAAAACTCCAGCTCTTATTCTATAGTCCTTTTAAAATTATGTCAGCCCGTAACTAGAAGAACATTCTAGTCCTTATACATACTTCTCAGCTTTTTGTTATGTTTTCTTTAACCTAATTTCTTTTTAAAGCTGTCAGAAGAAGTGTGATCTAGATTTTGAGTAAAAGAATAAACATTATTTAAAAAAAAAAAAAATGGGGTAAGGTAACTTTGCAACAAATTAATATTTCTTGGCTTCTTTAGAATTAAAGGTTGTATTTCAAATAAGCATGTAACATCATAAAATACAATTAATAAAGATGAAAATATATCTTGATTGTTGTGCTATTTGTTTTGTGCTTAAATTCCTCAAATACATTTGAGTCAACTTTTATCTCCATGTTAATAGGCTAATGCAGAATCAATTTCCTTTGTTTTAAGGATCTTGTCATAACTTGAAATTAAAAAAGAAAAAAGCTGGCTTTGTATTCATAAGGTTATATGAAAGACTTGTTGAAGAGAATAAATCTAGTGGATGAAAAATGCCCCTCAACTAAGATCTTTGCTTGCAGCTGGGGAAGAAAAAAAATCAATTTCTTCTTAAATGTTTTAGTCTAATTGAACAGCTGGCAAGCAATTGATCCAGGAATTTGCCATACTCAAGCCCTTGAAATGTGGTATAACAAATTCCCATGCAAAGCAAAAGTCATGTTAGTCTCTGAGGAAAAGACTTTTCATTAGCTCTTCTTAAAGTTCTGTTTTCCCTAGGAATGCAAAAAGTTGTGTATATATTCTATTTCCCCCATTCCACTATGTCTTTGACTCTTTCTCTTCCCCTTTCCCTCAGATCTTGTTGCTATTTGGTTAAAATATAGTTTGTTAGATAGGCACTTGGGGAGGTTGTCCTTTTCGCTTTTCTGTGGTTGCCTATGGATTTATTCTTCCAGGAAAAAATTTTAACCTCTGGATTTGCTTGCCAGTGAGAGAAAATGAATAGCCTGTCGCCTCTGCTTTAGCAGCCAGTTCTGTTTCCTGCAGATTCTGTGGTGCTCAAGTGACAAGCATTCAATAGGATGTTCTGCCAAGGGCTCAAATATCTTCTTGTCTCTTCAGATCAGACAAACTTCCATTGTAAACATTATATTAAAAGAATACAGTGAGTTTTTTACCAGTGATAAAAATTGTATGCTTATACAGCCTTTTATGTGTTCTATGGAAAGAAAGGGAAAAGGTAGTGGGCAGGTGAAAACAAGGAGCAGTCACCTGTGGGGTGAGGAGATGGGGACAAAACCTCTTGTCTATTGGTTCCCTTCCCCTTCTGCCCTCCCCAAATAACAGGAGAATGTTGGGGGAGGAATACAGAATTAGTTGCATAACCCTCTTTTTCAGTGGGAATGTAGAATCAAGAACATGGTAAGGAACTGTAAAGCAGTTAGTAGCATCTGGATAGTCAGGCATGCCAGGTAACTGCAATATATGACTCTGTAAAAAAAAAAAAAAAAGAGGCCTCTCTACCATATAACTGATTTTAGTATCTTCACAATAAAAGAGCTTTGCATTTCTCTTCTAAAATAGAGGCACAAAAGTTCTATTAGAGCTACAGCTATGATTAGTATGCTATGCCTGTGAGCATACTTCTGGTTTTTTTCCTCTGTGTTGAGAAGGAAAGCTTATAGTCTTTGCTTGTAAATTATCTCAATCATCCATTGGCTTCACAGAAGGATAGACTAGGTGAGTTGAATATGTGCTTGAAAGGTAGGGTTTTAGTCAACATTTTTCTTTTTTTTTTTTATCCCCTAGTGTTCTTTGGTGGGTTCATGTGATGTCAGTGCAGTGTGATATTACATGCATGCTTAGATACAGCAGCAACGTTGGTCTCTCTTAAGAGGTTCCTTTCTTCCTTCCACCTTTTCACTCAGAAGTGGCTGCTGCAGTAGCTCAGTTCTCTGCCAAGCAGCACATGGGTGGGGAATGTGCTTCCTCAACTCTTTTAATTAAAATAAACTAAACAGGAACATCATGGTTCTAGGCTGGTCTGTGGATGAAGAGGGAATTATCTGTTCAGGTTGGTTTTGCTGCTTGAACCCTTATCACCCAGGTCTGCAGTGGAAAACAGTGAATGGAAATGTCCTATTAATCAAATCAAACCTGTAAGCCACACCAGCTTGGGTGATAACTTGGTCCAAACATAAACGTCTGAAGGCAATAAGTGGTTGGGCGTGGTAAATGTATTGCTTTGGGGGTGTTTTGTCTGTTTTGTTTCTTGCAGAAAGTTTGAAAATAGTGCTTTATTTTACTTACAGTATTAGAAACATGGGTAACAAGTTCTTAGTACATCAGATATGAGTACCGAAATACTGCTGTAAACATAGTTTCTTTTGTATCAGCTGTGAGTGTATCATAAAACTTGTATCATCAAAAAGGTTTGTTTTTTAAACAGGTAAGACCACTAATTTCTAATCTGACATGTTTCTTTTTGTTTTCAAAGATGATCCAGAGGGTGCCTTTGTTCCACCAGAATTTGATATCACTGGTAACACTTTTGAGGCAAGTTCATAAATTTATCTGTAAAATGTGTGTGTTTAATCATTTTAGTACTTCTGGCAGTACCAAACGCTCAGCATTCTCAATGTATAATTTTAGCACATTTAAAGATTGTGAATAGTAAATTGTGCTGTTTAGATATGTTTTTTTGGAAATAAAAAGTAATCTTAAAACGCTATATTAATTTTCTGTATAAACATTTGCGCTCTAACTGTTAAAATTGAGAATCTATTTTAGCTGAATCATGTGTTGCCCTAAACCACAGCTGGGCTATATTATGTTCACTGGTATCCTTCACTGGTTACATTTGCTTGTTTGGGGACTAGCAGTGAACTTTTATGACTAAATATAAAATTTGTTTGCTATCCTCCTCAATAAAATAATTCATGGAAGGGTAATCAGCAATTTTATCTTTGATTTAATGAAGAAACAAATTACTATCTGTTGCTTTGCAATGCACAAATGCTCTACATTGTTAAATTAAATTAGATTTAAATTGTTCATACTAATTCATTAACCTCCCAAGTCAACAATCTCATTGCATGCTGCAGGAGTGCATGCTTGCTTAGTATCCTTTTTTCTAATACAGTATTTTTTCTGGCATGTACTCTTAGATAATTCAAATGCTTTAATTAACAACGTGTTCTATTCAAGTTGTAAAAAAAAAAATATATATATATAAAATCTGTTTCTTTATAGTTCATACAAATACCTTTTATTTCTTTTAGTTAGAGCCTTCATAGTCATGTTTATAGTTCTCTGTTTCCTCAGGGGAGTGGTGGGAAAAGATAAGTGAACCTTGGAAGCATGTAGTACTACAAGTAAGATAAAAATGATAAGTAGTATAGAATATGAAGTAGCATAGTCTTTGAAGGTTAGAGATGCAACATTTCTCTCTGTTACTATGCTTTGTTAATGTAGTTATATAGGCCAGCAGAGTTTTAGTGATTTTTGTGCTTGCTCCCCCACCCCACCCCCCAAGGTTTTTGGGGAGCCTTTGGGGATGGGGCATTTAGCAGGTGACCACTATTGCATGTGAACTTGGTAACTGTACTAGTCTTTGTATTCAGATGTGGTTAAGGAAAGCAAGTCCCAAAGTCACCCAAAGGTAACTTTTTTTGTTACTTTTTTTCTTGTACTTCTGAAGCTGGACTAAAGACCTAAGGCAGAAACACAAGATTTGTGGAATTATTTGTTCCTCTGGCAAACTTGCATTTCCCCCCAACCCTTTCTTCTCCTCTAAGGGTTGCTGAACTTTTATGGGTATAGCAAATAGATAGGCTGAAAGAGGTTTGAAGACCAAGGTTAAGTGGGGATTTGGGAAGACTGTGGGAATACTAAGTGACCTGCAATTTTAGTTCTATCTGGTACATAAGGCTATTGTATCCTCCTTGGGTAAAATTAGTCTGTGTACAGGTTTATTATCTAACTCTTCAGCAGCACTTACAAGCCTGTTAAGCCCCAGTGAATCCCCATACCAAGCACAGGACAATTACACAATTGGTGAAAGCTGAGTTGGGAGTGGCTCTGAACATTGACCTTTTTGCACTTTTTTTGTGAAGGTCAATGAAGATACATGAAGGTACACATTTTTGTGGAAGAAAGTCAACATGCTCTGCCTTGTTTGTTGTGGGGTAAAGGCTGGGTGCACTGATTTCTTCCCATTGCTCCTATTTCTGTAGCAAGTTGGGAGCCTCTCAAAGCAGGGAGAGCTGTGCTAGAGCAGTGTCCTGTTGCCTCAGCTGTTTCTTGTTGACCATCCTAGGGCGATGAACAGGACTGAAAAGCTAGGACTTTCCCCTTCACTGAGGCAGAGCTGTATTGTTTTAGTCTGGGATTTGTGTGCATTTTCTCAGACAGCTATGGACTATGAGTATTCATGAAGCTTTCAAAGCTTTACCTCTTACTGCTTGTAGAGTGGTTGAATTTTAAGTACTTTAGGACCAGATCAAATTCTGCCAGAGATTCCACGCTGACCTCTGCTTGTTTTTGCAGTTTCTAAGACCTACAATGGATTAATCCTTATGTACTTGTTACAAGGGTTTTGTAATATTGTAATTTTTCCAAGCTAGCTGTTTCCTTCTTGATGCTAATACTTCAAGTTCTTCTCTTTTCCAAAGGTATTGATAGTTTTGTCAATCCTCTCACCCCTAGTTGTAACCTCCTACTATGGAATAGCAGAATAGCACTGGTTTATATAAATCTGTCTGAGGAAACCCTGGGTCCTTGCACTTTCTCAGTATTATAAGATTCTTTGTACTATACCAATAAGTCGCCCTTTTTACAGGGGTGTCAAATGTTTTGTGTTACTGCTTGCTCCTTCCTTGGTAATGACCTTACTCAGTTGTTCTTTGTTGAAGGAGTGTTTTTGCAGCTGCTTAGTATGTTTTCTCGAGAACAATGGAAAGTAGTGTTTGTATTGAAGCTGCCCAATTTCAGTATAAAGAAAAAAATTAGGTTTTGGAACTACTAATTATGTTCAGGATGTTCTTTGATAGCTTTTACTCCAGTGTCAAAGCTCAGCTTTAAAATACTTATGTCAGCCAAAGGTTTCGCTTGATTTGAGGGTGACCTATTTTGTGGCTTCTAAAATGGAAGCACACAATGAGGTTTGTATAGCTACTGGATGATTTCTTCCTCTTCAAACTCCTTTTTTTAAAAACCCCTCAAATAAAGCTACAGTTATTTCAACAAGCGATGTTTTGTTTCCTGCTTGGTGAATTACTGATCCAGACCTCTAATGGCATTGTGACTCCAGTCTAATTAGTTACTAAACTTAGCTGGCAAGCACAAGCACACAGGGGTAATAGACACAGGAAACAAATTGAAATGCATTACTGTCCTGGTGTCTGAAACAACACTATTAAAAAATTTCAGCTTCTGGTTGGAATTTCAAATAGCAAGAGATATAAAGCTTTGTCCAAAAGACAATGCACAGGACTGAAAAGTGATTTTGTGTGTTTTGTTTTACACTTGTGCCTTGTTTCCTGACCTGCTCTCCATTTGTAAAGTGGGAATAATAACACCAACTTAAGTTATTGTTGAGAGTAGGAAGGTTAAAAACTAGCCCTTCAGGGAGTTGTCAGCTTTAGTGTCAGGTGTAGAATAGACTTTTTAGAAAGAAAAACGTTAAGAAGGAACTAGCTGTGAAAGAGCTTCTGGTGCCAGCAGTGAAGTGTGGCTGAGCTTTCCGATTGCTGACTACCTTAGTACTGCCACTGTTCCAACCTGTGGTGCTGGTGGAAGGATTGCAGTTTCTGAGGGCCTCAAGAGACCTTGAAATGACTGTTGCTAAGCAGTTGGAGCAGTATTTAATAGCGCAGTTCTGTTATGTCCTCCTCTTGCTAGTGTAAGCATTGTCACAGTGCAAAGGCAGAAAAGGCAACCCAGCAGGTATCGTTGGTCTCTAGGACAGCGCTGGGCTAAAATAATCTCCTGGGTAGTATCTGTTCATGTGCATTTTTTTCCTCTTAACTTTTCTGTCTGCTTACAGACTTCTGTTACTATTGTGCACTAGCAAATGTACTGTTAAGAACAGGTGCTTTAAAGAGGGAGTAGGAAACAGGAGAGAAACCTTAGAGTTATGATCCATACTGTAACTCCAGAGAAAAGGTGCATTTCTATATGCTTGCTCTCATTTCCGCTTTTATTCTTAATGCATATGCAGTTATGTGATGTGGCTATGCTCATTAAAGCTTTCTGATGACTGAAGCTTGTTACTTCCCTGCACTGATAGAAAGATCTCACTTTCTGCTTCTCCTCTAAGCTGGAAGGTGTATTTGCCATAGCACGTACTGACCACGATTTGTTCTCATTGAGTCTGGAGCTAGAAGTCAGTTACAAACATCTTAAGTATAAAGACTAGCCTCTAATTTTGTAATGTTTTACTCATAATGTTTTGCTCTAGAAAAACCTTAACAGACGGAGATGCAAAAATATAGATTTGAGGCTGCTTTTAAAATTTGCCTACTTAACTATATACTAAACTTATCAAACAACTCATCTTTAGTGTAAACTAATACTGAGTCGTGATTCCCTCTAAATAGGAAAAGCATGAACATTTTCCTAATGAAAATGGTTCCCATTTCATTTTCTTGCCCTGGGCAGGACAGTGCTAAACTTGAGAAATTTGACAATGGGAGGCCCAACAGAAATAGTTAAATATTGGTGAGTTCATTAGTAGCCTTATTTCTATCACTACAATACAAGTTTGCCTCAAGTTAAAAACATTGGCTGTCTCAAACCGGTTTCAAATAGCTATTTGTCTGCATCACAAAACTGCCATTGAGTCTGACACAGAGGTTCATTGATGTAGAACCCTACATTTTTAAGATATGAGCTTTCACTAAGATGAAGGACCAATGTCTGCCATGTGTGAACTTGCATTTATAATCTTTTAATAATGTGGCTATTCAGTTTTGCTTGTTCTAGTGAACCTCTGTAACAGAAATAAGTGAATTTTCAGTCTTGTCTGCCTTTTTTTTTTTTTCATATCTAAAGCAGACTGGATAATGCCTCTGTTTAATGACTGCTTCCATTATTTAGAGATGATAAAACGTATTAGTTCAGAAACCTCAGTTATGCAGCAGGATTAAAACCTTTCAGAAATAAAAGAATTGAAGAAGTGATAGAGTTGAATATTACCTTGAAGAGAAGGAAGAAATACAGGACAGAGAATGGGAAGAAAGCGAAGTTCACATTTGTGTTTTCTCATCTAGAATTTGTTTTTGCTTTTTGCTATCACAGCAGGAGTGGGGCATGCTGATCTCTCACCTGGGAGAGAATCAGAACCAGAAAAGGCTGAACACTGCCTGCCTCTCTGCTAGAACGTGATGGCTGTCAACTTGCAGTTCTCAATGGGTTATAGTTGATTTATATTATTAAAAAAAATAAATTCCAAGTATTTTAACAAGCTTAAAAATAAACAATTCTATGGCAAGTGGCACAACTAGTGCAAATAGCAAAGGTAAGCTAAACTGTATTACTTTTTTTTTTTTTAAACTAAGTAAGACTCATATGGCTTATTGCCGTGAAATGTGACAAGGCAGTTGGACTGATACATACCATATACATAAAAATATTTTATATGCATACAAATGCATGAGTTGAAGTGCCAAATGAAGCCTACTGTTCTAGGGAATAAAGAAAGGTTCAGGGTGTATCTGTGTTAGTCCTGCTGAAGAAAACTGAGCTAACAGTTTGGTGCTGCAGTGTTTCTCAATAGATGATTATTACTAAGCTAGTGCTCAGGTCTCAGCTGTTGGTCCTTCTCTGAATATGAAAGCCTTCATCTTTTTCCCAAATCAAAACAGCAGAAGGTATAAAGGAAGTCTTGCCTTTGTCACTTCCCTGGTCTTTTAAAGCAGTACCTTTGAATGCTGTGAGATTATCTTTACTGTTCTGTTCTTTCTTTAGCACTCAGTGGAGGAGGAAAAAAGAAAACTTTTTAGATGTTCTCCTAGAGGGGTTTTTGGTTTTGTGTTTATCTGATGAGGGAAATAAGTCTTTTGAAACACCTAGTGCCTTTTTTCTTGAGTTCTGTTTCCCTTAGTTTCATATAGTCTCCTCTTGAGACTAATTCTGTCTAACAGCAGCAAGGCTTGTCATCAGCAAATGGTAACTTACTTCCTCCTGTAGTCTAAACCATTCTATCTTCTGAGTGTTATTTAAAGCTGTCTTTTCCTCCAGTGACAGAAATAAATTACTTTCATTTGGTTACCTATGCCTCTACTGTGCTATAGAAAAGGAAATGGAATCCTCCTGCTCTGGCTTTTACATCATCGGCCCAATTGAAGTTCGATTCAAGAACTTAGTACTGAGCAAATACCACCCTTTGGTTGCTTTACACAAAGAACTAACCAAAGGAAGAATGAGAACAATGGGACTTTTTTTTTACAGCAGTATTTTTTTTTCCATGTATAGAGTAAAGTTTATAATTTGATTACCTCAAAAACCTACTGCTTGTTGCTTAGTTCTGAAGTTGGGCTTGCAAAGTTGTCATATTGGTCTTTCCTAGCGGGCTTTTTGAGCTGATATTTTTCAGTTTTACCTCTAAATTGAAACAACTTTTCACAGTGTGACTTATAATTTTATCAGGAATAGTCTGTCTCTTAAGCAGGAGAATGTCCTCAGAAGAGAAATGACTGTACAGGTAACCTGCTTAATGAAAATACGTAGTATTTTAGGTTTCCTCCTTACTCGACTATTAGATTCCTATAAGAAGACATTATTAAAGCTTAGATATATATTTTCCTTAAGACTGAGGAAGATTATCCTCTGATATACAAAAGCATTTTTCAGATCATCTTATTTGAGGAATTTGGGTTTGTGAGGGGAAGATTGGAAGTGAAAAGAGGATTTAGTATTCTGCCTTAAACCAGTTGGTTCTTGTGGTAGTTAAGTTTACCCTTTTAGAAGGCTGAGGAGCTGTGTTGAATAAATTTGCAGATAGTTCCCATCATGAGTAAAAATCTACGGAAAAGAGGACAGATTTGTTTTCTCCTATTATGCTTGTGCAGTAGTGTCATAAAACTCTAGGCCTCTTAATGTTAAAGATGCACAAATATTTTAGAGGAGTTGTTTATCTCCAGCCTCTTTGACATAAACTCTTCTGATTAGTACTGATAAATTCTCAGCTATGGATGAAGCTGTTTTCCATAGTTCTGGCAGAATTATCTGTCAGTTTCTGGTGCTCCACATTTAAACTCATTTCTTTAGTGGACCCATCATCATACTAGTCTTACTGGCAGAATTAATTTTCTATTGCACTCCTCTGCTCCTTAGAATGTTTGAAAAGGCTTTTGAAATGCAAGACTGAACCCTTAACGGCAACACGGACACTCCAGCAAAATTAATCCTTGTCATTACTTGATTTATTTGCTTTCATTAATTTTATGTCTATTTTACAGGGATATTCAGCTCACTAAAAGACCCATGATCACTGCTAGACTGGATCTGGAGACTTTATACTCCCTGGAGCAGTGACAAACTATTCATTTTTACCATTTGCATGAACTGTTAATAGAGCTGTTTCACCAGTATATGAGAACATTCATACATACCACCATCTTTTTTAAAAAGTTCAGGAACTGATTAACTTAAAGTAGACAGCAGAATGGATGACTTCTCTCCAGATAACTCTATGACCATCTAATTCATAGTGAAAACTGAACTGGTCTTAAAACTTTATCTTATTAGGTTGCATGAGATTTATTCAACAGAGCCTTCAAGATTATGGCAAAATGGTTGTCACTCACATGTCATTCTCCTTCATTACAGCATTTCAAAAAAACCTTAAAGAACAATTGAGAGCATGCTTTTGAAGCTAATGATCTTGTCTCCTGGGAAATGCATTGCAAGTGATTTAGGCTTGTTTAGGTGACCATTGGAGCGGGTTTTGTATAAACCTGTGAATACATATGTACTTGTGGATTCTTAAACTTCTAAGCTCTTCACCAAGTTTAAAAAAGAAAACAAACACTCACCCTCTCCACCCCCCAAAAAAAAAACCAAACCAAAAAAACCCAACAAAAACCCCCACACAAACTTACTTCTCCTTTCTCTCAATTGTAATGGCAACAGATATTACCTTTTCACTCAGGAATGCTGATTTAATCAGGTTTTGATGAAGCACATGGACGAAATATGTATGTTATACTTCCCTTGTAACGTTTGTTTATGGGCTATACAGTTCAAGTCCTATCACATTATAGATGAGTTCTATGCCTGAATAGAGAAGAAGCAAGGTTTACTTCTGCAGAAATAATTTCACTATGAAACAATCAAACAAAAAAAATCCTGAATGAAAACCAGCCCTCAGCGCCCCACCTCACCCCCCAGAAAAACACCAATCCTTTCTGTTTACCCTCCTCTGTTTACATTCCTGATATATGCAATGAGAGCTACCTACTCATTTGCTATTTCAGTTGCCTACAGCTGTTCTGTGAAAATCGGTGTTTTGAATGTGGTCTTAACAAGGTATTTCAGAAGTGACTGGCCAGCTTTTTATATCTGCAGTTGATTAAAGATTCTTACATATGCTTCTCCTTGCAGAAAAAAAATAGATAAATCTTCAGAGATTATTACTCAAAGAAGAGTGAACTGCTTACTGTACAGCAACAAATATTTTAAATATTAGTGCCCTGATGGTATTGATTGATGGCACGGTAAAGGAACTGGGATGCTATTCGAGTTTATTGGCCCATAGTGTTCTGAACAGAAGTGTGGCACTTTGGTATTTTAGCTCCAAAATGTGGACTTAACATCCCCCAAAACAGGATTGCGCACACGCATTATTCGGCTCAGAGTGACAGACTTGACCAGTAGGCACCTTCTGTTAGGTTTAAGATAAAAAGAATATACTTTTTAAAAACAAATAACTTCAGTAACTACAAATAATATTTGCCATACAGTGAAATAAATATTATGTTTATGCAGTTCAGAGAAAGACAGAGCTAGTCTGTTCAGCATGCAATGTAACTGTTTCCTAGGCTTCCTTGTTTCTGTGCCTACAGGGAATAAATTGTGTTAATTAAATGATAAATGAATTACCTGTGGCAGGTAACTTAAAAGTAAGGAGGTTAATGGCTGATAAATCATAAGAGTTTTGACACATGGAATTCAGTTTCAAAGTTTTTTTTAAAAAAACTAACATTGTTCAAGAAGCCTTAAAGATAAATGCGTGTAACTTTTGCTATCTAACCTCTGAGGTCTCCAGCGTTTTTATTGCAGTGTTCTTCCTTACGTGTCATAATTAGACTCACACAGTTCTGCAGGAGAGGTGTCAGTTAGTGTGCTATTCATCTCTGTGTTGGGGTACGGATCTTTGTGATTAAGGGAGCCTGAAAATGGGATGGAAGCATGAGAAACCTATTCTTCATTTGTGTCTTCACCCTGCAAACACAAGTAATGGCATGCACACTGCATGGTTTCAATTTGGTCGAGCTTCTGTGTATGTAATCTTTGTGTGACTTCTTAAAGGGAAATGAATGTTTGCAAAGGTGGCTGCCAGTGGCTCAAGATATATCTGTCTTCACTCCAATAGTTAAGGTAATAGCTTCTAGAAACTATATTGAGGTCCAGTCGAAAAGTCTGCATTTTCTGACTTGCCCCGCCCCGGGTGTAGCTCTGGGTAGACAATGCTGCTTTTCAGATTAATTACTGTTATAGATGCTGGCAATTTAGTCTATGGACAGCAGTCACCTGTTTTACACAGCCACATGGAAAGCCAAAACATATTGCTGTTAAAATAAGGTGTTTGCAGGTAGCATGGAGATTGCTGTAAACCTATTGTATGATCATTTTTAAAAAAAACCTAAATATGTATCTCCTATTGAAGACCTCACCAAAAAAAAAAAAAAACACCCTGCAAAAAAAAACCCCACCAAAACTGAAAAGCCTAAGGAGATGATTGAAAGCAAGCCAAAAAGTATGCAAAAAGATTACAAATTCTAAGAAACTAGCAGGTTTTTTTCCAAATCTACCAAAACACAGAGATGTTGCCCAAAGTCTGCAGTGATTGCAGATGAACAAGATACAGAAGAGTTTTTCAAAGAAAGCCATAGCAGAAAAACAGTTTAATTTTTTTAACCCATTTTCATCTTGTAGGACCTTCAGGAGGTTCTTGCATTGCAACTCTTCTTTATGGCGAATTATCAAAAACTTGGCTCAAATAAGAATCTCAGACCAGACTAGTGACCAAGCTGACGAAATTAACAGTAAAATAAATTTCCAGGACCAGATGGTGAAACAGCATTCATAAAAGAAGCAATTACTTCGAGTAATGTTCTTTAGTCTGGAAGAGAATGCCCTGAGGGAGAAGCTCTGCTAGAAATCTGCAGTATGCCATGGCAGCAGCCAGAGCGAGGTCTTGCCAGCCCTCATAAATGCAGAAGTAGGTGGCAGCAACAGAGAGATGAACATAGGAGGACTCAAACAAGAAGAAATATCTCTTTGTTATGCAGTTAGCTGTGGAAATTCTTGCTGCATAACACAAATGCAAAAAGGTTTCATGTAGATAAAGCTTAGACAAACTCATGGAGATGAAACGGTTGTCATGAGCTATTACAGACAAGAAGCCTGCAATTACAAAACAGTGACATTAGAGTGACGTACTAGGTAGTGTTCCTCAGTTCAAACTGAATGATATAAATAGAGGTCACAAGAAACCAAAACAGCAAAATCTAGGGACCAGACAAGATTCAGTTGCTCTTTCCAAGTGCATTTAGATTTTGCTTGGTTCATTTCTTCTTATGTTGTTGTAGCATTGCTTTTTAGATTATTGTATCTGTGAGGTCTTGCTTGGGTTTTGCAATGTAAACTGATCACCTGACATTCACCTGAGAACATATCAAAACATGAAAGCCTTCACTTGGTAGGTAAATTAAAAGGTACTTTGAGGGTTAAAATACCTGCAAACTTCAGATGTGAGTGGATTATTTGAGAAAATTTGACCTGTAGCTCCATTTTTGTGCCTATTTTTTTACAAGTCTTTTGGAGAAGAATTGGGGAGGTAGCAACTGTAGTTAGAAGGGACAAACTGGAAGTATAGCTTGGGTTGAAAATGTTTTTCCAGCATTTGCTACCAATCCAAGCAAGTATGTATGTTTTATGAATAGTCTACGGTGGTTTAGCACTTTTAGCACATTCTGCAGACTAATTATCTACACATCCAAAGTGCCAAATGAATGAAAAGCTAATATTTAATACAGCACCTTCCAGTAATTATAGTTATGCAGAAAGGCATTCCTTTGTAATGAAGGGAAGTATTAAAAATAATAGGCCTATTTCCCTTTCATTTTGTGGCTGAAAAACATTACTGTCTGACTCTTTTGCATTAAAATAGGGCATTTTAGAGTAAGTACATTGAAAAAAGTCATAGGTAAATATTAAATGTGTTCTCCCAATAGCTATTTTCTCAAGCATTAGGTTGAATTTGTTTATAAAACTTTGAGTTTTATAAAAACACAGAAGCTTTCATTTAGGGAACCTTTAAATGCTTTGAATTGTGGAAGGGTGAAAACATCTACATATGTGCAGCAATCTCAATAAAAAAAAGAAAAAAATGCAAGGTAAAATAAGGGTCAGATATGAATGTCAAAACCAAGAATTGTCATTTAGTCAGAAATAATTTACAGGAAGTATTAATTCTATTATGGTCTGTCTTTTTCAGTTCTGCTGAAGACCTACGTTTCTGAACTTTGTGAAATCTCAATACAAAATGTAAATGGTCACTGTTCATAATAGCAACATGCTAAATGCTTATGCAGTCGCTATTCAAAAGCTCTTTTGTCAGCTTTTTTTCTGTAGTGTTTGTCTGCAAGTTTGAGTTCCTATAGAAGCTTAATTCTTTAGCCTTGCCAAGCAGTAATACAACAGAGCCTCTGTCACGCTCTCTGTGTAGGCTTGGAGCTTTTACTTCCGCTCCTGATCTTTTGATTTGCAGATTTTAGAACTAGAGCAGATCATTACTGTCCTCTGATTTCACTTCCTATAGGGTTAAGTAGTCATAAAATGGCATGCAGCAAGGCAAGTAACTTTTGATTGGAACTGACAGAAGCCTTTTTGAATATATTTCACTTGTGATATTAAGTTTTAACATAATGGCAGAAGCTGTCCTCTCCCTTGGTAAGTGTTTCCAGTACTTAGCCTGAATGTTTTAAAAATATGTAGTATTGTCAACTGTTGAATTCTTATCTGTTTGGGGTTTTTTGTTTGGTTGTTGGTTTTTTTTTCTTTATGACTCTTGTTATGCCTTTGTCATGGAAACCACTTTTAGTATTAGAAGTTATCTTGATTTTAAGCTACTTTATTGATTATGGCCTTCAGATTTTTCTCTGAAACACATGAGCCTCTCTAGCTTGCTGCTGAAAGAAAGACTTTCAGGACCTCAAATCATACTTGCGACTTTTCTCAAACATCTTTTCTTGTGTTGCCATTTTGATCGTGAAAGAGTACATTATTTCCATGATGGCTTTCCCAGTGATGCAATTACACTTACCTATGATTCTTGTTACGTTTGCTAACTCTGGGCTAAGAGTAGGTGTATTCTCTAAGACCAAATCTGGAGATCCGGTTTCCTGATGTGACTTCCTCTCTTCCCCCTCACCCTTTTTAAAGCTGATACTGCAGTGCAGTCTTGCCAGCACAGTCTGTGTATTCTTTGTAACAATGTACATTTAGTCTTTAACTTATAAGTCTCTTTGGGAATTGTGAAGACGGTGGTTGTGGGGTTCTTTTGGAATCTTTCTTGAAATGCATGTTATTTATCAGCTATTAATATTACTCTCCTTTAATGCAAAAGGTCCTATAATTAAAAAAATATTCTCCTTAGCTAGATTTAAAACAGGTGGGGACTTGGTTTGTTTTTGGTTTTTTTTCAGAAATTAAGGGGAAAAAGCCCTCTTAATTCTTTTAAGAAAAATACCTACCTACCAATGCAGTACCAGTTTTTGCTTATCTTCCGGGAGAAGAAAACTTGTTTGCTGCCCTTTCCTATTTCTTACTCTCCTTGTAGCATACCACAAAACCGTTAGCTTAATTGCGAGATTTTTTTCATTGAGACCAATCCCTTCTAGTGAGCATTAGGAATTTTGTACTTATGAATTTGCTTTATTTGTTGTGTTTATCATCTTTCTCTCCTTTCCCAGAAAGTGAAATTTGCTTCCTAAGCTGAAACTGTGGGAAGTGGATTCGATGCATAAACTTGGGGAATGCCCCACCTTGTGGATGACGACAAACTCGCTTTCTCATTGCTCTAGTTCAGACAAGACTTAAGGTTACATTGGATTACTTTAAATATTAAAGATATTTACTGCCAGCTAAGGAAATTAAGTAGCTGGATTTTTTTTTCCTTGTGGGTGTGGTGATGGTGGTGTTTGAGGAGCTGGAAGAGAGAAAAAGTAAAAAGGGGATTTACCTTAGAGAAATATCAAGTTGGAAAAGATGTTGAAGTTCCAAATAAATGTTTTAACATAGAATTAAGTACAAGCCATCCATGGTGATTGAAATGGCCATCTTCAAAACTAGCTTTCCTGGATGTCAAAGGAAAGGAAGAATCTCAACAGAACAGTGTTCTGTGTGGGCAAAAAAAATCTTTCTTTATTCAGTATGAGACTGGCCTTAAACAAGAAAAGGTGCCATGAACAACTTTACAACAGAACAGCAATATTGGAGGGAGTGGAAGCCTGCCTTCTGGCATCTCGGACACTTGTGATTTTAAAGGCGGGCTAGGGAATATGAGTTATACCCTGCTATGAACAGAAATTATTAATTGAAAAAAGTGGGATGAAGTAACATGTTGCTCTGCTCTTCTTGTTCCTATATCCTATAACGTCCACATCCATCCTCATATGGATGAACAAGTTTGTCAAAAGGCAAAATTTTTGTTCCCTCAAAGCTGAGTTCCTCATCATTCTGTCCCACTTTTGGAGCAGAGTTGTATACAATGAGTTTATGTTCAAATATGCTTTCTTATTTTTCTGTATGATAAGAAATGCTTTATTTCTTATAAATTTCTTACTGAAAGAAGACTAGATAAACTCTTGGTTATTCTTACACATTGTGTATTTGGAATGGTTATTGCATTCTATAAATCAAATTGGGTGCTGAGGAATCACACGCTTTTTTTGGAGAGACTTAAATTTACAGGCTATGTCTAAATAATAAAGTAGCCTTGAAAGGAGATGCTTGTAGACACACGTAAAATACCGCTTTTGAACTGAAAGAAAAGAATAGGAGGCAGGAACTAGAATCTTTTCCATCCATATTCTAGTTCATGGACTTTCCCTGAAGTATTCTGTTTGCTAAATGACAAACAGGAAAAAGGAAACATGTCAAGTAGGTTGGCAATTTGAGGTTAAACTGGTTTTAATTCTTACTACATGGCTACAGCCTGTCTCTTGATGTGGGTTGTTGGGGACATGCCAAGTGTTACAACGCTATCTGTTTCTGGAGGCTGAATCTTTGTAGTTTTTTCTCTCCCCCTCACCCTGCCCCAAAAGCGAGTAGATTAATTATTATTTTTCTTCCTGCTGCCGCCTTTAACCTTAGCATTTCTATAAATAGAGCACTATACTGAATAAATAAAAGTACAAGATTTGCTGATAGAGTACAAGTGTTGCTTACTTTTGCCATGTGATGTAAAAGCACATAAGCAATATATTATCTCTGAAGTATCATCCGTGAAGCTTGGTGTCAGTTAGATAGTAAATGCTAGAGTCTAAAAGCAAATTTTCTTAATAAAGCCATTTTTCTACCTATTCCTATGTTGGCAGTGGTATAGGGAGGCTGAAATTAGTTATGCTGTTCAGAAGTACCTTGTGAATTCAAAGGTGTCCCCACACTATGTGGCATTATTTCATCTAGTATTCTGATATTGCTTAGTCTGTGTAGTATATGTCCCTAAGTTGTATGTTATGATTTTTTCCTCCAGTTCTTTAAAGAGTGATTAATTTATTTCTCTAATGGTCATTTTGTGGAACAGAGGAGATGTCACTTGTTAGAGATCATATCATATACATGGAATAACTTACTAATATCAAGTATATTAAACTACCACAGTACAATATTCTACCAAAAAATATTTAAATAGAGCTGTATTATGATTTTTTCTGTATTTCCTTGTTTTAACTCTATGTTCAGTTTTCTGTTATGCTGTCCATTGAGAAATGCAAAATTATATAGGCTTACTGAGAGTATTTAATATCAAAGGAGTGAGTTCTACAATCTACACTCCCTCTTTGCTGTGCAAAAGCTTCTGAAAGTCTGTAGGAAAAAAAAATTCAAACCATCTTCATAAATTCTTGCTTGTTGGGGAAGGTATTTTAGTTACATTTCTTCTGAACTGAAATATACTGAAGTTTAGATTTTTTTTGTTTGTTTGTTTTTTTGCAAGCAGTTGCCTTTTCAGGCCTTCAGTCTTGGGCAGCCTTAAAAAGGTGTTAGTTTATACCTACTTAGTTTTATAGCAAGTTAACTTGCGCAGACCATCATCCTCTAAACATTTGTTAATAGGAGTTGTACTTCCTTTGAGTAGCTGTTAGTCCAGGGTGGAGTTCCTTTTCTGTAGCTGAAATAGCCTGGGTGAAAATAGTGGAAACTTGGGGGGTATGACAAAATAACTGTGTTCCCCTTATCTTGTTAGTGGGTTATTTGCTCAGGCTTCATAGTATTCATATCCTTTTGCCAATGCAGTCTGATTTATCTTATGTTTAAAAAAAAAAAAAAATCATGCCAGTCTATCAACAGTGTGGTTTAGTAAGGCTACTGCTGCTGAGTAGGTTATAGTAGCTTAATGGTGTGAAGGGTGGGGGAAGTAACCCTTACTCTTGGAATAGATGAACAGCATTCATTTTTATGCTAAATCAAAACAAAAATTGTAACAACTCCTGTCTGAGTTCCTCTGAGAGTCTCAAAAGAAAAACAAAGTCTTCAGTTACTGCTTCTGCTCGATGGTGAAGTTGTATGGTAGTGAAGAAACTAAGACTAAGATTACTGCTTTGCAGAGATGTTGTTCTGTTCTTTTTAGATCAGATGACATATTTGGTTTTTTGACCTTTGTCCTAATCTTGATGTACACCATGGATAAATCAAGGCCGTAGATCCAGCAGTCAGCACTACTTTATACTTTCTTGGTTTGGGGGAGCACGGAGGCCAGAGGAGAAGTGGAACTGTCCAAGGCGCGCACACACACACAGAGCTCCCCAATGAGGTGGTGTCACACTCCCCTTCATGGAGGTGTCCTGCCTCACTAGAAAGTAAATATACGCATACCTGCATATATAAATTACAAGTTACCTCCCCTTCATATAATTTAGAGAGAATAATAGACCTCAATCAGAAAATTGGGGGTGGGGGCGAAGGAGGAAATTACTTTTGACCTTAGAGTCAGTCATCTTGCTAGGGTGAAAAATAGCCAAGCAAATGCATGAGTACAACCAGATTTAATGTACAAATCTGGTCATTATTTTATTTCTGTATGTGTTTGTAAACCTGAGATGGCAGCGCTCAGAACACTTGAATTTCTGGCTGTACTGCATCACCATTGAAATGTTTACACAAACTTGCACTTAAAGTCTTCATTATAAGTTTTACTGAATTGTGTTCTCTGAATGGAACATAAAGAAAATACAGGCCATCATGGATAAATTACCATTACTACTAAAGCAGAACTGGAAAGGTCTTTTATTTAAGAAACAGAAAACTTCTAAAATTTAGAGGTAGCTCTGCTGCATGACAAATCTAATGCATTAGCACTAGATTTAAGAAAGTTGTTGGCTTACCATCTTTAGTGGAGCTCATCACAAGGTTGGGGGCTTTAAGAGAAGCAGAGATGTCCAACATGGAATATTTCTTAAAATGCTTTTATAAGTGTCTTCAGAGACAAGTGATATTATGCTGTATTGTTTCTGCTAGCTTTCTTTATGCTTGATAGCACTTACAAAATACTTCTATATATGAATTTTTTGTCAAACTAATTATTTTTTCCCCTGATAATCACCCAGCATGCTTCTAGCTTAAATATGACTCACACACATGCAAGGAGCTAAGTTTTATATTCAACTGTAGCTGATGAACAATTGTAATACTGATTATTGCTGAGGAAGAAGAAAGGTTCTAGCTGGTTTTTTCTTTTTGTTTGCAACAAGCATATCTTCCAAAGCAGGACTGAGGCCAGTTTTGTTCCTCCTGTTTAAATTAAACCACCTTTACAGTAAACTATTACCTTGTAAAATAAAAATAAAAACAATGTAAGCTGTAATCCTTGTGAACTCAGACCTTTTTCGGCAGGACAGAAAAAATTTGTAACATATTTAATGCTTTTTTTTTAAACTTCATCCAGGCACACATCTATTCTTTAGGTGCAACATTGAAAGCAGCAATAGAATATGTAGTAGAACCTGAAACAGAATCAGAATTTGGGCAAGATCTGCATACTCTACTGGAGCAAATGCAAGAAGAGAACCCTGAAAACAGGCCAGATATTGAGGTAAATGAGCCCTACATAATTCTTTTTGTTAAAAAAAGGTGACAAAAATACTTCTATATGTGTACTCATTAATAGAGAGATGGTCTTTATATGTAGTATGCTCAGATTTTTGCTGAGTTTTTCCCAGACTGAGCAGAAATTCTTCTTTCTTCCTACTCTAATGGAGATACAGCCTGAAAAGGATGTAATGTTTTACAGTTATTTGATTTTTAAGAAGGTTGGGTGAATAATACGCTTGTGGATCTAAATTTTCTTATTAACTTTTTTCCCATTTAGTATTTAGTTTACAGAGAGAGTAAGTCATTAGAAGTAAGAGCACAGGCATTATGCTGCAAACTTTGCATGGTGCCTCAAATGGTGTTTGGATTGCATTTAAGAAGGGGATGGAGGGAGCCATGCCCTAGGAAACCTCTAGTCTTTGAATGTTCAAAGCATTACTACTAACTTGTTTTTCTGTAAATATATAAATGTTTAGAAGTATTGATTAGATATCTTGACTGGTTTTGTATTTTATTCCATTTAGCCTCTTATTTTACCATCAGTTTTTAGAAAGTATTTGAAGATATATATATATATATTATTTTTCAAGATGATGTTTTCAAAGGATTTATATTGTAAATATGGGTTACCTAACACAGTGTTACTTGACATTAATGAGTGAAAGTTTAGATTTAATGCATTGTTTTTGCAGACTTTCGGACTGTAGCCACAAAATAACAGTGGAAATTTCTTGGGTGGAAAGGGGTGAGGGGAGTTATACGGAGGGACACCCATAGACTTTTCTAGGCATGACTATACTCCAGCACGGCTGGATACCTGTCTCACTTTCTCCTGTCCTTCCTCAATCTGATATGTGAGCCAACAGAGCCAAGTTCTTCCTTTCACTTACAACAGCAGAAGACTAGTTGAGCAGGTTAATGGGGAAGAACAGCTCCTCAGAGCTGTGAGGTCTCATCAGTGTTTATCTAGGAATAGTTACTGAGGAAACAGTGGGATGCATTTGGAAAGGCAGGTCTTTTCTACTCCCTGCCCAAAGTGACAGGTTTTTAAATGTGTGAATATCTGTAGTTAATTGTGTGCGCAACCAGTGCTAATGCCATCAAATAATGCTTATGCTACAGACTGAGATAAGTTATACTGTTTGTTGTGATCTGATAATGATTGCTTTCTCTAGTTGGGAAGTGTTTTCTAGATATTTGTATTTTGCCATTTTTAAATAACTCGGGATTTACTTTTAATGTAATTTCAGTAATAAAAACATTCATCATCCTGCCGCTGTCACTCAATTCAAGTGAATCACTGGCTGTTTAAAAAAATTATTCCCACTCTAGCTTTTTACATTTCCAGTATGTTATTCATAAAGTATCATTTAAGGTTATTAATTTTTATCAGTTGTTCTTAGTGTTCTAACTGTAGGCTAGAACTTGAATTGTATAAATTCAGATGTACTGTGTGAGTTAACATGATTCACTTTAGTCAAAATGCACAAATTATTCATTATTAAATAAGTATCTAACACTAATTTTCTCTAGAGCATTTTGTCATTATGTGAAGAAAAACTGAAGATTGCTTCATCAAGTAACATTTGTCGAAGCCTGTCTGCTGTTGGAAGAAGGGTTCTTTCAATTGAATCATTTGGTGCTTCTCAAGGTAACCTTAAAATGTATTTAGTCTAGAACTTTAGATTGTCTGACCTATCTAATGATTTTTAAAATACTATGTGTACTTTACTGTTATAGGCTCCTTTCTACATATCAGAAAGTCATTATTAAATATTTGTGGATTCAGGGTGGGGAGCAGGGGACATACAACTCTCAATAAACATAATTAATATATTTTGTGTCTTTTACGATTAAAAGTGACTTGTCCAGAAATAATTGTGTGTAACATGCTGAAGATACATAACAGAAGTGGCAGAAAAAGCAATATAAAGATTTACTAGAGAAGACTGAGAGGTTTAAATACACATTTAATATAAGCATCTGTTTTTGCATCTAGATGTATGTGATAACATGTGGAAGGGAAGAATGTGTCAGAGAAGTTTGGGATCTAAATTACATTCCAGTGAGAAAAACAACATAGCAGGTGATTCGTCTGCAGTGGAAGATATGACAGCTACCTGTCATAAGGACTCTTCAATAGTTACTATGGTGACTGGCAGAGAAAGTGGTTTGAAGGAAATGCAAATTGATCTGGATAATGAGAAAACTCAACGTTCTCAACTTGCAACTCAAGCTAAAAAGAGCAAAGAAGACGACAAACATACAGTTTATGCTGACAATTTTGCTAGTGTTGCTTTGGATATAAAGTCATGTGTTACTGACCTGGAGAGAGATGGCATTTTTAAGAAAGGTTCTTTGAGAAAAATTAAAACCTTTCCAAAGTTACCACTTGAACCTGCCGATACAAATAACTTTTTTACTTCTGTAACCAACAGTGGAGCACTAGCTAGGAAAAATCACTTGCTAACACAAGAGTCACTACCTCTAGACAATAATAATGAGGTTGCTTTTTCAAAGGGAAATCTTAATTCACTTGCTATTAATAGTCCACCAAAAATAGAACCAAAGAATCACCAGGTTAATGATCTTCATTTAGAAGTTCCATGTGTGTGCACACAGGTGTCTGGCTTGAATCTAGAAGAACACATGTCACTTATTAATGGTAAAAAGATAGGGTTTGCTTCATCTGATCACAAAGAAGACTGTTCTGATGCTACCTCTGAAATGCCAAATACAGCTGGTGTGCTAAAAGGCCCAAATCAATCAATTGCTGGAGCAAAAATGCTAGACAATTACATGGCGTTGGAAGACTCTTCTGAAACACTTCAAGGGTCAAATGAAAATTCCTTACCACATTTTAACAAGATGGCATCAGTGCTAACGACAAAACCCAGTGGGAACAGATATGGATCAAACCTAATTAGGTCTTCAGAATTAAGCAACGGTGTGATGAGTGCAAACAATAATGAAGATAATCTTTGTGGAGGCAGAGGGTCAGAAATCAAAAGTAATGAGCAGGTAGTAAAAATAAAGTCTTCATTATATAGTTGCTGTAGTCACTTATGTGGAGATGAAATGACTTAAATACTGTGCAATTTCTTCCCCCTTTGTCCACTTTTAGCATCCTGGAAAACTGAATTTTGCTAGTCTGCACACCTTAGGAGTTAATATTGGAAACTTGGTGATCCTCTTTTCCTCTCTAAAAGTCAAGTGCTACAGTGAAATTTATGCTATTGCAAAATCAATTTTAATTTTAATTTTTTTTTTTTTACAAATGGAGTATACTCACTAGTGTGTTAGAGCAGCATACTTAATAGCTGATTACATTTGTAAAAGGACATTACCAAAGCATATGTAGATTTTTAACTCTATGTTACCGCGCATAAAGTTCACTACCTTGCAGTGGACCTCCCAGGTGCTTATGAAAGTTGCAGAGTTCCTGATTGTAAACCTGACCTCACTGAAATCAATGGCAATAGCCCATCTGCTTCAGGAGTAAAAAGACTCCACTTTTTTTTTTTTTAAACTACATGTGCATTTAAGTTTTTGAAAATTGTACATATGCTGTATCTGTTCTGTGTTCTTAAAATACTGCCTCTGTGTTTTTATGTATATTTCATGATAGAATTCAAATATGTGCACAATATGATGGATATGTTGTCTCAAGCATTTCATCTTTATAAATAGCCAAATAAGAAGAGGGAGAGCTGGTAATTAGTTTACTAGAATTTGTTGATAGATAGTTGTAGTGTGGTCTCTTCTCTGCTCAAATTACATTTTCTCTGGGTGGACAAGTTTGGTCTTTGACTAGATGGTGCTGTCTTGTGCCATGATCAAAGAGACGTAAACAATCCATGTGATAGGAGAGCTGCTAGCTAAAAATGCAGGATGGTTGATGCTTTACCAGCCTTGCTCTGACTTGATAAAAATGAGCAGCACAAACTTCACATTTCATTTCCAGAAATTATGCTTAGGTGAAGATGTGTGGGTTTTTTCTTACTTGTCTACTGACTCTACAGCCTTATTCTCCTTGCCTGATAGCCAGTCTTCCAGCCATCCCATGCAGTGGCACCTAGGGTTATTTTCAGTCTGTGTCCATCTCTCTTTTCGCCTTGCCTGAACACCTCTACTGGAGTAGTAACCTAGGACTGTCAAGTGTGTAAAGAGCCTTTGATTCATCATAGCTAAAAAAAATAATGCATCATTGAAGATTGTTGTAACTGCTTTTTTCCCTTTCCTGCCTCTTCTAATCTCAATAACATGTGCACTTACTAAATTCTTAGTGTGGGAGGATAGTAAGTACGGATAAGTACCACATGGCATGGTTTTGCTGTCTGAGGGAATTAGTCATTGTATGCATATTGAATCCTTTATTTAGATTTTTAAATCCTGCAGGTGCATTTTTCAGACTCTGGGAGAAGTTCCATTTACTGTAGACATCCTTTTTTTTTCCCTTTTTTTGTGTTTTCTCCCCCACCACCCCCACCTTTTCAGCTCTGGACTATGCAACCTTATATATTCAGAAGAGAGTGCAAATATTCATAATCATCCCGAAGTCTTCTGCTTTTGCAATGTCATTTGTTACTCTGGATTTACATGAACATGCTTCATTTGGTAGATGTGCTTGTATTTCTAGCAAGGATCATAGCAATTTCAGTCACTGACTTCTTGGGAGAAAGCTTGTTAGTATACAGAAATCTAGATAAGTCTTAGTATTCAAGCAACAAACCACTGTGTGTCACCTTAATGTGCAAATCTTTTTTTCTGAGTGGAAGGCTTTTTTTCTTGCTAAACAGTATAAACCTAGGAATTCATTTGCATGTTTATTTGTAATGGTGAAGATGGCTAAAACTGTCAGACTACTGCAGCTGGTTTGCTAGTTTTAGGGAGTTTGGTTTTTTGGTTGGGTTTGTTTTGTTTTGTTTTGTTTCATTCCAAGAAATAAAGGTACCACACTTAAGTCACTTGCCTTGAGGTAGAAATGGGCTTACTTAAGCCTCAGTCTTACAGTGCTGTGGTGAATAAGCAGCCATCACTTAACATAAACTTAGTGGTAGGAGTTCTTTAAGGAGGACAAGATCTGTTGAAGTAAGATCTATATACTGCCCTTACTGGATTACCAGGACACCAGTTTAAGTCTGAGTACATGAAGATACTTTCAAAAAAATAATATTCATCAGAATTATAGTTTCCCAAATTTCTGGCACGATTTAAAAACTAACAAATGTCTTGTTTGCTTTTCCTGCAGCAGCACTTGAGATTGGCACACAGAAACATAAACCAAAATACGTTTTCAGGTTATTTTGCCATTCTTCTGAAATCCTATTTTTCTTCAAATATTTCATCATCAATTTAAATAATGTGTTCTTCCAGCTGTTCTGTGAGCAGAATTTCGTTCTTCCACATAAGTAGGCTGTTAGTAGAAGTGAGGTTATCCTGCTCCCATTGACTTCACAGGGCAATCACACTGAATTAGAGAACGTAACTATTATTCCAGTTACCCTAATAAGCAGTGTCATAATACATGTAATCGGAAATGAAGACAGCAGGGTGGGTTGTCTATGAAACTGGAGGTTTATAGCTGCGTTTTTCAGTAGAAGAAAGGTTAGACAAGACTCATGGTCTAGATTCTTTTCTTCGTAATAAATTCCAGCAAATATCCAGGTTCTGACACAGAAATATTATCCTATTTAGGGAAATCCTAACTTGGACTTAAAAAAACCCCAAACAAACAAACAAACAACAAAAAACTACCTAGAAAAAAACTTTGATAATGTAACTGCTGTAGGGAGGAAAAATCCCATCTAAATATATCAACATCTGTGAGTAAGATCTGGGTTTCTGAAATGGCTGTCTGTTCCCTGAAATGCTGAGCTTCTGGCCTGGTAATATTTGTTTACTGAAGGACAGTCATTCATTTTCAGTAGTCATTGAACTGTACAGCAGACTCTTTTATAAGTCTTCTTAGAGAAGCAGCAGGGGTGGAGGGGTGAGTAATGTTTTCAGCTTCTTTTTCTTCTTTCGGAAAACAGATTTTATTCCTCAGGCTTCTGATGCATGGCAGTTTCTGCCTCTCTTACCTCCTGAGAATTGCAGAAATAAAGCCACACTGTGCTATCCCTGTGTCAAAAAGTTATAACTGATGCATCTCCTTCAAGTTCCCTTTTGTTTCTTTGTGCCAGAATTTCACCAAATACCTAAAAATGTTTGGGGTTGTTTTGTTGTTGTTTTTTTAAGAAGGTAAGATTTGAGTGTGAGAGTTTGTTTACTGCAAAGACATAAAAAGTGTGAAGCCCTAACTGATGTGAATTCTGTCTTCTGGGCTAAATAGAAAACACCTCAGAAGACTTTCAGTGCTGCTCTTTCATTAGTTTTCTATAACAGACAAGCATGATTGCAACAAACAGAGCTTTTACCATAGTATCTCTAGCATCTCCTTAACTATTTCTTGTTCTTTAGAGAGTGCAATACCTGTCCCATCCGGTTGAAGATCAACCTTGTCTACTCTGGAGAACAGACTTTTTCTTGCCTGTCAATACTTCTCCAGTGGACAATATTTTTCTAATACTCCAACACAGCTGCTTCTTAATGTTGTGTGCTTTACTGCTAGTAAGCATTACTAAAAATACTTGCTTGCTTTTGTCTGGCTACTGCAATGTATCTTGTGAGGGTTTCCCTAATAATTTTTATAGTTTTGCATGCCATAAATAAATATTTTTCACTTCAAGTTTGAGTGGGGATCTTTTATTTCTCTAACCAATTTCATTCCAATCAGGTGTGCCTCATCTCTAATGCTTTTAAATGTTTCTCTGATTCAAATGCTATGCCTTTACATGGGAAGGGTTAATGGGAACCTGGCATATATACATTTGTTTTCTGTTGGTCATTCATATCCAGTCAAGCATGGGAGCAGTGAAAGGCCATGTAGCTAGAGAATGACACTTGAACACTGGGGAAACAACACTTGAAGGAAAGAAAAGTTGTCAATTCCCAGAATTATACTTAAGAAAAGAGTAATGAACATCTTGCTTGTTATGTCTGTTTAAAATAACCCCAGCACTATGTTCATAAAATACAGCATGTTGGCATAGTCTGCATGCTTTATTGAAAGTTTTGGTTTTACAATTCTGGTACCAACAATGAAATAAAAGACCTGTTAAATGATCTTTGCAGCACTGAACAAAAAAAACATCACTTTTTCAACAAGTGACGTTTAAAATGCAGTATTTTTCACATAAACCAAAATGTCACTAGTAGGTAGCTATAGGCAATAATAACTCATGGCTTTTTCCTATTTTTCTGTCAAAATTTGTGCTGTGAAAAACAGTTTCTTATTTTAAAAACTGGGTTATATAATTTCTGTGATGAAAAGGTCTGTTACAGAGCATGAAGAAAGAATTTCAGGAAGAGGCACTGCATTATAATTTTGTTTGCTCTTTGGTGCAACTTCACTGGTGATTATATATTAATAAATGTGTTCTATCGGTACTAAAATAATGCTTTAAATGAAGTGGACTTGAGGTCTTACATATGCTGAACAGTTGTCCTGAGCTTGCTTTGCTAAAATGTTTGAATAGATAGTTAGGAAACAACGCATGCTACAGGTGGTTTGATTAAAAAATTTTAATCATATGTTTTCCAGCACTTCAGGTATTTATTTTTTTCTTGGCAGTTGGGTGGAGTTTTTGAAGTTGTAGTAAATTGTAATAGCCACAAATCAGAGACTTGCATGTTAAAATACAACCAAACCTGAGACAGATGCTTAAATAAGGGATTTTTACATTTAAATGTTTACCAATACACAAACAGGTTCAGTGGAATTTAAATATACATGGCATTAAATGCTTTTGAGATATTTAATGTTAAATACCTTAAAGGTGAAGTATGAGGTGCATTGCATTAAATACCGTTTACTTAAGATTTGAGGCATAAATAAACATTGCCTCATAATCTTAGGTTGAGAAGTTTCCTTTGGAAACTATTTCAAGCAGACTGCATCTTTTTTTTTCATGACAGATTTAAATGTGTGATGAAACAGGTCGTACATACCCTGACTATATTAGGTAACTTTTACAAGGTCTTAGAAGGAGAAATCCCCAGCAGATCTCAACCCTCAGTCTTCAGATGAAGTCTTCCAGAATTCTCTCTTTCTGGTGTAGGAAGGTGAGCATGTGGAATAATTAGGACACTAAAAGAATAACCTCGTCAGGTTTTTTTTAATTTTTTCCAGGTATAATAATAATGGGGTTTTATGGTTGAAGTGGGGAGAGACTTGAATTATAGTAAGAGACAATAGCACTGTGGTTATTTATTAGTATCACAGGAGAACAACTAACATATGAATACTAGCTAGCAATATCAGTATTTGGAGTTCAGTCGTTCCCTAGGATGCTTGCCAGAGGGAAATAACGAAGGTGTACGTCTAAAAGAATTTCACCAACCTGTAACCAGACTGCATCCTTTCTTTTCCTGACTCAGGTTAATTTGACCATCCTGTGGATGGCGGAGATACTCACTTCTGCTAGATTTGCTTTTCCTACATCATTTTTTCTTCTGAAACAGAATTTTTCTGATGCCTTTTCGTCCTCTATTTTGTTACCTGTCATTGACACTTTCTTCTTTCTTATCATAAACTTTTGCTGCTGCTCTTAGGGTTTATTCTTACTTTCCTGCTGTGCTTAGATTTCTTTCTGTCATTTCTTTCTTCCTCTAGAGACCTCGGTTATCCCAGAAGTGATGAGAGATAGCTCTCAGCTTTCTGATGTACAGCTAACTTCACTCTCCATTTTAGTGAGAGATTCTTCTTCCCCTTGCTGGCCATTCACCATCTCCTGAAGTGAGAGATGGTTTGTATGTGCAATACAGGAGGTCCATCTTCCTCTGCTGCAGCTTTTAGAGCCTCTAGGGACATAAACTCCAAGAGGGTTTCTCTTACAGAGAAACACATGGCAGTGGTATGTACTTACTACAAAAAATATTCTCAAATCCCAACACCTTCTTAATGTTCTGGTTAGTGTGTGGAAATTCTCTTTTGATTGCTCTCCACTTGTGCCAGCTGTGCAGGGTGAATTTGAAGATTTGGCTGCTGCTTTCATTGTAAAGTGGCCGTGAGCAAAGGCATTTGAGGCACGTGAGAACCAGAGTGCTACGGCGGGGGAACGCAGCACTGATCAGGGATAGTAACCATTCAACAGTACGAAGCTCTATCTTTAATGTTCTCTAGATTAATTCATTCTTTTGACTATCTGTCCTTTTCCTTCCTGGTATGTGATTGATGTCTTTTTATCAGACAGTTCAAGAGCTTACTTTTTTTAGATAGAATGAAGGAACACATTGATGAAAGAATTCTGCACTCCAGGCTGCTGGTGATAGCAAAATTTGAGAATGAAGCTTAATCTTATTACCTGGCTCAAATCTGTCTATGCTGAATTAAATTATTTTTTTTTATTATTTGCCACAATGGAGGATAGGACTATAAAAGCACCAAATTCATTTTTATGTGTGTTGGAGGTAGACAGAATATAAAACAGTAAGTAAATCAAAAGTTTTGTTTGCTGGCACATCTTGTTAAAAATATATAGTTCATCTGGTTCACCTTCAAGGAATATTTAAGCAGTACAAGCCCAAAGTATTATACATCTTCAGAAGGTCTTCTGGTAAAAATTAAATTAACAAAGTTTCAGCTATGCAAATTATTGCGGGTTTTTTTCCTCCTCCCCATAGATCACAGGGAAGCTATTTCTGTTTGTTGATCTTGATGAAAGTTAATGCAATAGTCTGTTCATTACATTTTTTATGATAGTGCCTCACTGAAGGGTGTTTCAGAGCCAGGATCATGAAAAATTGACTGCAGTAAATGACAGTGCAGAAACTGATCTGTCAAATGTAATGACATACTACCATTGCATGTGAAAGAGACCCTTAATCTACTCTAGATTTTACAAACATTGATTAGGATGTAAACGTGCTTGTAAAAACAACAGAATAGTTCAGAGATTTTAATTTTTGTTTCTGTTTCCTATGCTACAGTTTTGTTTTGTAAGTTTTTTTCAAGAGTTAATCCTGAATTGCTTCTGGTAGTTCTTTCCCCCAACATGGCCTAAAGTTGACATATAGAGATAGTTTATCATCTTAGGGCTGTATATGCAACAGAAAATGTGCTGTGCTGTTTTTTAAAATAGTTGGATGGCTCTGCTCTAACCCAGAGGTTTCTGCCTACAGTGAATTTTTTACTGTTTCTTTGGCAGATGAGTGTAAAAGTGATAAGCTCTTCCATTAGCACAGCTTAATCGGGAAGGTGTCTGTACAGTCCTATCAATGTCAAGTTCTTATATTCACCAAAAGAAAAAAAATCACAAAATGTAAAGCACGTATTCTCTGAAAAGCAGTACAATATCTTTGTCACGTTAAAGTATTATGCCAGGTATCCAAATCTAAATTGATAGCCAGAAAAATAAATGCTGTTACTACAAACTGAGCAGCCAGTGATTAAAAACAAAACAAAGTACTTGGACTTCAAATAAACCTGTCATTAATTCTGTCAGTATTGTTAACGTCTTTCACAGAAGAACAAGAAAAGTTGATGAAATCTTTAAGGTAAGACTTCTAACACAACTGTCAGGGTAAATCAGCATTTGAATGTGGGAATTTTTTTTTGTTGGTGGTGATTATTTGCATTTTTGTGTTTTTAAGTTTAGGTGGTGTTCCTATAATTATGTGTCAACTTTGACTTTCTGAAGGAGTCTTTCTTTAGTATGATAAGAAAGAGCTTCCAAACAGCTCACTTCTCTTGAAACACTTCTATTCTTGCTGAAATCTCACTTGAATTACGCTTTTGTTATGCAATTAAGAAACTACTGGGTCATCTATACAGCTAGCTAACTGCAGGATGCTCTTTCCATAAGTATCATTAATTACTTGCAAGTGCAATAAATATCTTGATGCTTTTTAGGTGACTGCATTGTATATTAGGATTTACTTTTTCATTGCATCAGTAAACATTTTTAGTTTGTGATAATTTTTAATAACTTTCTGCATCCTCACTCTTTTTTTCAGTGGATCTCCTTAAAGCTCCTGTTGTCCTGGTATGATAAACCTCTGACAGACTATGAACTCTGGGCGTTATGTCATGAGTGTTTATGTGCTCTGCAGACTTGCATAGATTATCCAGGTATAGTCTTAATTATCTTAATATATTTGCTTAGTTATTTATGTTCACTGTATTGATGATTTTTTTCTCTTTACTTTGTTGATGCAACTTTCATTGTGTACAAAAAAATAATAGGCAGTATTTCTAACTACACTTTTAAATTGAGACTTAGAATTTTTACTCAATTTGGAATTTTCTTCCACATATAGAAGAAAATAATTTTTTCTCTTTATTCTGAGTTTTGTTGACTTTTGTGGAGGAAATAAATCTTAATGACTAAAAGCAATGAAAAAAATTTGTGTTTAGACATTTTGGGAATGGAGAAACTACTGTGACTTTTAAGAAAAAGGCTTGGGAGTTGTATCTTAAAAGCAGGAAAAAATAAGTTTTATGTATACACAAACATAAAACTTCCTCTTTTGCCTGGATTTCTTTGTGAGAAATGATTCCTGAAGTGTTTTTGACAATACAGGGCTTTGTCAGTTTAAAGCATACAGGGTCTTGTCATGACATTACTCTGTCCATGTTCCCTATGCTTCAGTCTATAGAAGAATTTCCAGAAGTCAGCTTCTGAGAAACAGGGAACTGTCCTTTAACAGAATTTGAGTATGTTGCATGTGACTTGGGAGAAGACCATCCTAAATTTCTGTAGGAAGTCTGAATGTTGGTTTAGCTTATACTAATAATAAATCTGTAGCTGTCCTGATAAACAGCAGAGATTCCCACCCCCCTGCCTTTCCTCCTCCTTCTTTTAAAAAGCCTGCTTTTGAGGGTTTGGACAGGGATGAGTTTGAAGTCTGTAACTGAATATAAACACTTGGATAGTAAGGTACAGAAAACTTACTGCATCTCTTTGGTTTTCAGCTTCAGTTATTTTATCTTTCATGATACAAAACTATTAAAAAGGAGATTGGCCATAAGTGGAGATTTCTGAGCGCTTGAAGCAATGTTACCCTTAAAACTAAGTATTTGATAACACCTTGCAACAGAAAGATTATTTCAGCCTCATAGCATGTTTCTAATGTTTGTGAAGGTTTCAAATAGCTGCACATAATGGCCCAGATTCTCATTTAATATGCTTAGCCAGCTTCTGTTACCATACTTACATACACCCAGAATGTAGAAGTCTTCAAAATACTAAAGACTGAGTTGTGATGTGAACCTTATGTAGCCTGTAAAAGTGAACACAATAATACAAACCACTAAATGGAAGGCACCTTACTTAAAATTCTGAGAAATAAAGCTACCTTGAAGTCGAATATTGTTTCCAGATCTAGAATATTTCTGCCAGAGAATTCACTACCTGTTATGAGAGTAATTGTGCATTGTCAAATGACAGTGGTGTTATTACTTCTGTGCCCACATGTACATACAGTTCTATCAGCATTCCTTTTGAATGATATTAACTTATTAAAGGTGAAGCTGATGTCACATGAAGTGTTTGTTAAAACATCCTTTGTCTTAATACTGGTAGAGTAGGGTTGGTAGCTGATCAGTTATAGTTAAATATATGAAGCGTGGAACAAGCTGGATTATTTAATGATTTATTCATTTAGACAACCTTTTCCTCCAAATCCTTCCTTGATTATACTTCTTTCATTAGTCTATGCAGGAATTATCTGGGTGAGAAAACATACCCAAGGCTAGCTTCTACATGTATTTTTTAATTCAGTCCTGCTACAGAAGTCGTTTGTACTCTCCGTTGAGATTTATTTCCTCTCCTCTTATCAGAGGATGTTGCTTACATGTTGCTTACGGGCACTTTAGAGAACCCAGGTGAGAATTCTCATGTTGTATTGTACTCGTTGAGACCTGGTTTGCCTGAACTGTGCTGCAGATTCAGGGCCGGAGGCATTAACTCTTGAGAAGCAAAGAGCGAGCATGAAATATTCTCAGGAGAGCTGCCTCTGCAGAAATAACTAGTAAAGTTGCCCATTCAGAAAAGCTTTGCTTTTCAAGATATATGCTTCAGGTCCAGCTTAGGTATTATCAAAGGTAGTAGGCAAGCCTTTATTTACATCAAGCATAGTGAACAATTTAATGGCTTTAGATGTGTTTTGTACAGGTAACCACAAAAGTGAAAGGATTATTTCCTTCAATTATTTTTTTTCTCTTAGACCTCTTCAATTTATTATTTAATAGTAAATTAATATTTGTTTTACTCTTAGACCTCTTTAACTTTTTATTTAATAAGTAATAGATTTAATGTTTTCACCTCTTATTTATGTTGATGTAAGAATCTATTCTCCTAGTACTCTCTTTAATAAGAGAACAGTGTATTTGATGGTAGTCTGCAAAGGCAGGACTACGTTGCTAGCCAGGTGGCTTGCTATATTGAAACACGTTAAATTACAGTGTGCTTTGAAGACACCAGATAGACACAGTCTCACCACAAGATTTCCATCATTGAATTTATATAGCATGATTTCATGACCTTAGTGTTAAGTTCCTGAAGACCTCAGATGATTTAAAATAGTTTTAGAAGTCAGTTATTTCTTTCCTAACTATGGGAAATTTCAGGGCCTTGCAAACACCAGTCTATGTAACATTTCTTCAGTGGGAGAGTGTGTGTGATCATAACTCTTTGGGCAAGACTGGACTCTGACTCCGTATCCTATCCCACCCAGAGAAGTTCTGGGTGTGACCACATCTTGGCTGTCCTCAGATAATGACCCTGTATTTTGGTGGAGTTGGAGGAGGGAAGAGCAGAGAGATTAAACACTTGAGATTAATTGACTGTCTTTCATTGGTACCTTGCGAGAAGGTACATCTAACTGGTGGGGGATTTCTGGTTTGTTCCTTTCTTGGCCTTCCTTTTCAATGCTCGGTATAAAGAGAATGAACTTCTGGTATTCTAAGCCATTGTATTTATTGCAATCCCATTTTATTTTACTTTCTTGTCTTTGTTTTGCAGGAATTACTTTGGGTGATGATGCACCTACTGTTTCTTTATTGGGTGGTGTCTGTTCTAACAATAGTGTTATTTAAAGTATCATTTATCGTAGGGTAATTGCTGACATTGCAAATGATTTTTTAATTTATTTGATTAATTTTTATTACTGTTGAATAGTTACAAGAACAGATATTTACTATGCCTTGCCCTTTTGTGGCTTGTTTTGCAGTGGTGTTATGTTTGGACTCAGTGCTGATTGACGGCCATGGAAGTATCCTCTTTGCTGCTCCAAAAGCTGAAGGTAAACTAATTCCTTGCGTGTTCTGCTTTTACTTCTTTTGAGAGGGAGTGGAAAAGAAAGCAAACATCTTACCTTTTGTTTCTGGTTTCTTTTCTCATTTAGAATCTTGTGATGTATTTTATTTAGCTCCTGAAATTGAAGAAGATGATGTAGATACTGAGAAGGTAATGTGGTAGGTTATATAGGTTGCTATGCATTTTCTCACAGGGCAGTTGTATCCCTCTGCTGCTTGAAGAAGAAAGCTAAACTATTCTAAGATTCTGATAATATTTCTCATTTCTGCCAATATTTATTGGTTATCTGTGGTTTTTTTATATACTGATGTCCCATAAAATTAGCTGCTTCTGAAAAACTATTTTGCCTTCCAAAATTGTTGGAGTAGCTGCCAAAAACCTATTATTTGGTAGTTTTCCTTAAGGCTTAATGATTTTCAGTTTGTTAGCAGTAAGACAGACTTTGAAGTCATGTTTTCATTTAGAAGATTGGATAAAAATACCACTATCAGCATATTTTTACTATGAGAATGTAATGAATTATGTCTCTTATCCGTATGGTTTTTTTAAAGCTTTTTGCTATGGACATAAGCTATAAGGAGCTGTCAGACCAAAGATCATAAAAATGTTAATGAACAGCAATGTCTCCACTGCAACTGCATCTGAATTGCAAACGACCACAATGATCATAAGAGTAAGGAAAAAGAATTTATGGTACCTTTCTATTAAATAACAAGAAAGGAGGCTAGCTAATATGTATCTTGTGCCCCGTGAGTTCTTTAAAATTAGACACAGTAGTCAATCAGGAAAAAAAAATAACAATTTTTAAAACTACTAAAGACAGAGTTTGACTTTCTGTAATATTATCTGTAATATAAAAAATATTTCTATATCTTCTTCTTTAAAACTGCTTTTTCTTCTTACACTGCTTTGATCCAACATGCAGGTTTTTCAAAGGCATCAGAAGCTCAAACTGACCCTGAAATATGATACAGCAGTTCACCAGAGAGGAGAAGTTAATAATCCTGAAGTCTTTATGCTTTATTCTTTTGCTTTAGAAAATCTGAAGTAATTTTTTGTTGTTGTTTTTCTACAACATTATGTATAGAATAAGATGACCAGGTTTTTTGGCTTTTTCCTGATATTTGTATAACTTTCTGGTTGTTATGAGCATTTAGTTAGAATAATGGTATGGGAACCAAGACTGTGTAGTGCCAGTCCCAATAACTGTACTACCTCAGTAAAGTTTTTTGAAGGACATGCTGGATTGGATGGCAAGTTTTTCCAAAGTAAATCCCATTGACCTCTTGGAATTCTGAACCTAAGGGGAAGAAAATTGTTTTGGTGGAGCTGCTTTCTCCTATTTCAAATATTTTTGTACCTATTAGTAGCTTTAGTTCAACAGTTCAAATGGTTCACAGGTTATTCTCTTTCTAGTGAACTTTGTTTTTACATTGTGTTCTTTGTGGTTCACTTTGCTCAAAACAGTGCTAGAAAACGTTGTTTTGTGAGACTACATCATTTGGTACTGTGCTTAGGTTTCTGTCCCTTGAGCCTTTTTCAGAGGAGATGCGTGTGAAGAAGCACGGTACTTCGACATTGTCAAAACTGCATTTGCAGTACATGCTAACATATGTAAACTAAGCATTAAGTAGGCTAAATCTAGCTCTGTCTGAAAATTGTAAATCTTCAAATAAAACAAGAAAGCTTGTGAAGATCAAGTGCTTTTCAAGGTCCCTCATCATGGCAACTTCAATTGGTTGAGCTGCAGGTAGCACAATAATTGCTAAAATAAATATACAGTACCTCATTCTTCAGATAGGTGTAATCTTCTCTGTAAAATATGACTCGTACTTGCTAGTTTGCAATTACTGTGTGCCATTTACTTGCTGAATTAGCATGACCTTTTTTAAGCAAATTGAGTCTGGCCAGGTTTTATGGTAGAATTATAAGGATTACAGCAATCTTAAGTTTTTACATGAGAAAGGAATTTGTCAAAATGGTTCCAAAACCACTCTTTTCCTGAATAATTTTCCTAGACAAAGGATAAGACAAATTATGTCTGTTGCTCCAACAGTAGAAAATTAGCTACTATTATTTGCCCTGCATACATAACAGCTAGTTTTTGAAATGGGCTGGGTTTTTCATCAGCATCTTCAAAAGCCAGATGTGATCTGTACTTTGGAAGCTGCAGTCATTTTTTTTCTTTTTTTTTTTTTTTACAGGGAATGAGGGAAATTTTGGGATAATTTGCTGGAATTGGTTTTGAAGTGGAAGCTTTTTTTGGGTCTGTTTACATCTTTCCTGTCTCTTAAATTATATTGATAGGTCTGCATTTATGGTGTTGCTGCAGTTCTGTGGATGGCTGCAAAATACAGTGTTCCACCAAGTCACAAACTAGCATTGCCAAGAAAATTAAAAAAACTTCTTCTGGATATGGCAAGGAAAAACCCTGAAGAAAGACCTTCTCTAGCTGATGCAATTAAGGTTACTAGATTTAAGCAATTTTATGTGAAATCTAGTTGTGTCTGAAGTCTCATTTTAGTGATTTAAATATCAAAATATTAATTTAATTTTGGTAATAGACTGATATCTAATTAAATCATAACCAGTGACTTTGGGGTTTTTTTTAAAGTTACCTCCCTAGGGACACAGAGGGGGGTGTTTTTAATTTATATTGAAATTGTCAATAAAGGTACTCAGAACAGGTTCATAAGACTTCCTAAACTTAGAACACTTCTAATTGACTGTTTATCTTGACATTGTCCTTGTCCAAGAATACCTCACTTGATTGAATACTTACTGACTGAAAATTATAATTATTTTTTGTTGTTGTTGTTGTTGTAGACATGCAATCATTATTTACTTGAACAAGGCATAAACAGCAAAAATATTTTGGCATTACTGAATAAATCTGTCCTTAAGGTAAGAGTGCCACCTTTTTTAATTCTCTACATTTTTTCAATTAATTCTGTAAATTGTATTCCAGTGAGATTTTTGTCCCCTGCAAAAGTAGGTAGATCTGTTCTCTTATTATTGTTATTTATTTATTTATTTTCAAGTAGCCCTTAAGTATTGCTTTTTTCTAGTTCTTGCTGTTGGAGTGGTCACTCGCCAGATTTTGGTGCCCAGACTCCCCAATCTGTATGGGTGAAGAACCAGTGACTTTAATTGCTACATCTCTTTCATTTACCACCCCTCTTACCAGAACAGAAGATATTAATATGTAATTGTGTTCTGTTTATGTTTCAAATACATGTTCTGATTCGAAACAGAGGGTTATCAACATTTCCAAGCAGTTCTACCAGTCCTTAGAGTTTAGTTTGTCATTTGTTGTAATTCTCCACTTTGGCATGACCAGGTTGTTGCTTTGCGACATTCTAGGTTTATGTGGGGGTTGCATAGTTATTTTTGAGTCATAAACTGAGCAGAATTTAAAAAAATAAAATGCTAATAAATTCAGTTTGGACTTCAATTTTTATTGTTAGGCTGTTGAGGAAGAAGTAATCTTATCTCAAGATCATGTTGCTTTTGAATTTAAAAATGAAAGACGTGAAATGGACCCTTCAGAGTCAAGTCTGGGTAAGCAGTCAGATTCTGGCTTGTTAACTTTTTCTCTAGATCAGCTCTCCATGTAAGATTTTCTCTGTCAGCTACACAATTTTTGTTTTCTATCTAAATCGATTATTTACCTTGCATTTATATTTTACATATTGTTCATCTTTCTAACTATGGGTTTTTTTCTAGGATTTGTGCCTATTACCAGTGAAAGTAAACTTGTAGCAGTTAAAGGACCAGTACCACACCAGATTTCTCTAAATTGTGAGACTGCTACATTACCTGTTGCATTCACCTCTCCTGCAACTCACTTCAAGCCTATTATTCTGCAACAAAATGCAAATACAACAAAGTTAGTATATCCTAAAGCAGAACAAGTTGAACTTGGGACTTCATTGTTAAATCTACTGATATTGTCCTAAAAAAAAATATCTTTGTTCCATTTCAGAGAGGTTCACATACCAGTTTCTGAGCAATTCAAGAAAGAGACAAGAAAAGAAAAACACGTGGACCACAGCAAGTCCAGATACATAGGAGACTCTAAAAGCTATGGTACTGAGGTAACAGATGTTCTTGAAACTGCACCTGAAATACCTGAGTGTGCTTTACAAGTTCGAGGCCACTCATCCCAGATACCTTCAGAAGAGCAAAAGTCAGGCAACGCATTTACTCCTGTAGTTACATTACCATTATCATCTGATTCCTCACATATTCTACAGGGGAAAAGTATTTTATCTGAAGTTCCTTCCAGCTCCTTAGCTTGTTCTACATCTCCTAATTTTCTTCATATAAATAACATTATTCTCAAACAGGACTCTGAGAAAAGAGTTTTGACATTTGTACCAGTACATTTGGCTGTATCAGAGCAAATACCAAATAAACCTCTTCGTTCAAGAATTGCTTATGATTGCTATCATAGTTTGCCACTGCTACTTTCAAGTACTATTGCAAGTTATAAAATGAGCACACAAACAGAAAATGATGCCTCCCTTTGCAAAGTGCAAAACTATGAGACTACTAATACGCAGAACAAGTTTGATAAAAGTAACCCAGTTATTCAAACTGACTGCCAAGCAACTGAGCGTGCTACCAGTGTAGAGAGTATTTTCACTGAACAAGAACACATACCATGTACTGATTCAGTGAATCAAGACAATTCTCATCTCTTTGATGCTGAAGTCCTGCCCCAGCAGAACAGAACAAGTGATGCTTTACTACAGGAAGTGGTTCATCTTATACAGGAGGAGTTTGCATTTGATGGCTATCTAGAGAATGGAGTTGAAGTTTTTGATATGGGTATGTACATTTTCTTCTGTATATTAATTGTCATTGATGTACAAGGATATTATTATTAATGTCTTTTTTCTCTCTTTTTTAATTTGTTTTTTTAAAAAATAAGGTAACTTCATTTTAAACTTAAGGGAAATTAAGTTTGGTATGTTCTCTAATATAATCTGTGAAAAGTTTTGTGACCTCTACTGGGATGAAAAATTACTGGAGAATCTCTATCAGGTAGTAAATGGAGAAAGACCTTCACACCCACGGTAGGTGTCTTTCAGCTTTTTCCTTCTTACAGTTCAACTTAATGTTTTTTCTCCCTACTTCTTAGAAGCAGGAAAGGATATACTGCTTCTCTTCAGGTATCCTTACTTGTTTCCTGCAAACTGTTAATTTCTCAGTCTATTAGATACTTCATGTCTTTCCCCATAGCAAATAGTGCTTAATGGCTTAACAGAAAAATTATTTTCTGCTAAATTTGTCCATAAGCCATCTTAGGGTACCTGAAGAATGGAAACCTAATTCTGATCAATATTTTTGATGGTTTTCAGCCATTGATGGAGAGCTTCATAATCTTGTTAGAAAATGAAATAGACTGTTCTTACTGTTGTTTGCTTATTCTGTTTGAGTTTAGTTCTTTGTACATCCTTTTGTTCTGTTCCCACCTAAGAACAAGGAAATTAATTTAGCTTTGCTAGAAGTGTTTTGCTTAAGTGGTTTAGTTTGACTCAGTGTTCTTCCTGACAGTCTTTTGTAAGTAGTCTGTTAAGTGAGAAAACACCAGCTTAATTTCTCGTTTTTACTATTTCATCTTCAATGACATATCTATCTGAAAAACAGTAAAAACTTCTTGTTTTATTGAAGCCTCCAAATGTAGCATACTTACAAAAGCATCTTACTAAGGGCTACTGTAAACAGTAACCAGTTTATATGTGGAAGTTATGTATGTTGGTTTTTTTGTCTGTCATGGTCTGGAGCTACAAATTGGAAGTTTTGAGAAAGAAGTTTGGTAGATATGGTCTAGAAAAACTTCAGTGTTAAAAGATGTATAATCCCTACAACAAGTTTCAGAGGGAATAGACTACGACTTCAGATATCAGACCCTGACATGCTGGCCTATTTCCTATTTGGGTTGGGATTTTTAAGAAGCCATTGAAAATTGGTTGGAGGTTGGGCTCTTAATTCCCCAGATCTGAATGTTATGGTAAGAGAAACCTGAGCTGTTGCAGCTGAATTACTGACATATATGAAGAGGTCATCTGTATGAACTTTTGTTACAAAGTAAAGTTTTTGAGGGTGAGAGGGAAAAGGAAATCATCATTTATTATCTGGTATGAAAATACAGGTCTAGCTTTTAGATCACACTCAAGAGCTGCCTCAGAATATCTCTGAGGCACTGCTCATTTAACATTCTTTAGACAAAGAATATAGCAGGTTTTGTTACCTTCTTTGACTTAAAATTATGATTATTCTTATTAGGGATGACTTAGGGTCAGACTGTTATCCAGAGGTTGAATGCTGAGTGAAAAAAATCATTACAGTAATTTGCAGTCTAGGTTGTGCCTTGAATTATGCCTTCTGTTTATACGTGTTCTGATACTTCTGTTGGAATTTTGCCAAATGCTGTATAAGGAAAATGTCTGTATCTTCCTCAGTGTGCTTTAATATCCATTTGAACATTTTTTCTTGTAAAATAACAACTGAAGCTGAACATGCAAACTTCAGGGAGTAGGTAAATGCTATGAAGTCCTTCACATACATGATAGTCTTTTGTAAGATCTCATTTTACTGATGTAAATACAAAAGTATATGAAACATTAATTCTTCCTAATCTCCTTGTATTTTCAGCATAACTGAGGCAGATGATTCGAAGTGTGTGAATGTATTCCAAGATCTAAAGAAACCTGATAGCTTTTTGGCAAGCAGAGATCAGACAGAGGGTGAGAGGGGACTTCATGTTTCTAGATCTTTGTGTGTGCTAGAAATCTATCAATGACACAATTTTTAAGAGATTAGCACTTTGAGTGTGCTTTCAGGAAAACACCTTAGCATTTATGAACATTATCAGTGAATCTGAACATTATCAATGCCTTACACACCTGCTGTCTTTGATATGAAGCTTACAGATGACCAAATGTCATTGAGCATGATGCTGGCTTCATTTACTTTTATTTACACAGATGTGTTTTGAAAAACCGCTACATGTGGTTGTCTTGTGTTCATTCAGTGGATGTTCTAGTGGCATGCTTTAAAGTAGGGAGAGGGAAGGGGGACAGTCATACTGAGTCAGCTCCACACAACACAGCAAGCTTAGCTAGGCAGAGAGGAGAGCTTTAGAAAATGCTTATGACCCTGTAGGTGTTACTGAAGAAGTTGAGGATTGATTGAAAGATGGCTGTGCAGCAGGTCAGGTCATTCTTTGTTCACTCGTCAGAATTAAAAGAAAACTAGGCAGTAAAATAAATAGAATGCATTCAAATAAAAAATGGTATTGTCAATAAAATTATTTACAAATTCTGGGAAAGGGAATTGTACAAAAATCTAGAAACTTAGTTTGTTTTAGATTTAAATGGGCGCTTTTAACTATTCATCAAAAAGGTTTTCACAAACAGGTAAAAAAGAAGTCTTTATGTCTCTCCTAGGAATCTTCTACTTCCCTATTCTGCCCACGGAAGTGCCTTTACAAAGACAGATAGCAAAATGAGCAGTGGGTCAAATGATTTGTTGATCAAGATAGTTTTTTGCCTTTTGATCACAAACTTGGTTACAGGACACTATTTCACGGCAGTCATTGAGGTTATATTAGTGTATCATTTAGTTATACTTCTTCAGTGTGGGTTTTGCATTTGTGACTGAGAGTTTACAAAATAGTCCATCTTTCACTATCTGAACTCAAAACTGAGCTGGGACTGGTAAATCCTATTATTATAATTAATACCCTTTATAGGCTTGGTGTATTCATGGATAGCTTGTATTTGCTTGCTGTTTTATCAGTATTTAATATTTTTTTCAAGATAGTTCAGCCAAGTTTCAACATTTAAACTTGTTTACCTCTCTGTTTTGAGCAGTTAAATTGTGTGTTCTTTACAGAATGGCTTATACCCCTACATTGTTAACTTTTATGGCAAAACATACATTTGTACATTTGCACTTGGCTTCTGTCATTCTATGTTACAATTTTCTATTTTGGCTCAGAATGATTGCAAATGTAGAAACAGACTTTCCCATGGAGTATGTGATTTTTTTTGCACCAATTATTTAGGTCTGTTTGACTCCAAGGTGGTATATCTAAGCCCTGGAGGTTTGCTCAAGTGAAAAGGGAGACTTCTGGCAGGCGTAAAAGCTCCTGTCAGCATCATACCAACCTTTGACTGTTGCTTCAGTCCCTTAAGGTCGGTAGTAGCTGTTATGACTGCAAAGAAGTACCATCACAGCTCAAGGGAGTTAGTCCTGTAGGAGTAGAAAGTTTAATAACTATGTCCCCTTTGGCTGTATCAAGTATTCTTGCCCTCTATGTATGGCATAAAAGCTTTAAGACTTACAGATGGAAAAAACCTTCAAGAGCTAAGCTTTTTACTGATGCATGCACAGGTCTGACATATTTAAATCTTGTTTTAATGCTTCTGTACTACACTTGGTTTAAATGCTTGTTGCATATGCACAGAGAATATTTTGTAATTTTAAGAATTGTATTGTTCCACTATTGCTTAATAGTTGTGAAATTACTTTATCATTTTACAATGTCTAGTTAAAAAAAAGGCCAGAAATTAACAAAATAACAGAAATAAACAGAATCAAAATTAACACTTAACACGACTGTTAGAGCACACAGTCTAACTGTGTTTTATATGTGTAGTGTTTAAGTTCAGCAACGCATGCATCGCAGCACATGACCATTATTTCTTTCCCTCCTGTACACCCTCATCAGGAGAAGGGGAAGCAACTATTGATGTGAAGGCTGAGCCTATGATAAGTGCATCATTAGCTGAAATGGATTTTGATGAGTCACCTTCAAATAATATCAAAAAAGAACTGAGGCTGCAGAATACCATCCCCATAGAGAAAGAGCAACAATGTTTACAAAGCAACGGCTGTTGTATTGATCCAGGCTTTGTAGAAGGAAATATAGAGCCAGAGGAAGAGAACATGATAGCTGGAAACGGCTACCTTGTGTCACCCAAGCTACCTGACTTTGATGGCTGTAGTCCTGGTTGGAGCAGTGCATTTTATGGAGCTGAATGTTTTGATTCAGAAGTTCATAGTTACATGAAAAACCTTGGAAAGCAGAAATCAAGTGAGTCACAAAATATAGATGCTAAAAAAGTGGTGAGTACATTGATTTAAAATCATTAAGATACCTCTTTACTTGCTGGTTAAAAGTACGATAATATTTGTTGCATCATAGTGCGTTGAAGCCCTCTTCCTTTAAATACCGACTCTTGTTTTAAAATCCTCAAGACCTGCAACGTCTTATCAATAAACCAGGGTAAGGGTAGTAGTCCAAAATAAAGAGCACTGACCTGCAACCAATAGTCACTGACCTACAACCCATCTTCTCTTCCTGAAGTTGACTGGAAAAGTATTGTCTGCCCTATACACCAACACCATGGTGGTAATATTACAGAAAAGAGCCAAGAATGACTATGGTGTGTATTGCAGACACACAAGAGGTCTTCCCTGTCATGTGCTCTGAGCCCTTTTCCTTGGTCACAGTGAATTCCCTGACAGCTTCTTACCATTTGCCAGCAGAACGGGCAGTTGTTTGCTCACATCTTCTCTTGGAGATGGCTAATCATGGTAATGAGTGCTGCGTTGTGCTTTTTAAGCAGGTTGTGGGGCATCGAGGAGCATGGGTAGGGGAATGGGTTGTTTTAGATTAGCAAGGTTTTTACATTCCCTTAAAGATCATATTGAACACATCAATTTTTACAGTTGTGCACATATCTATAGCAAGCTTCAGTTTGCAAATATTTTTGTAAATACTTCAAGACAGTAGAACGGAACATCTGAGAACACAATCTAGACTTCTTTCTTTCCAGATAGCCAGTTCAAATCTCAGTGGTTCTATTGACTTTTGGTTTTTTTAGCACTGTGACCTCACTTCAGTTTTCAGTAAAAAAAACTATTTTTCTGTTATTAGGCAAGTTAAAGTAGTTAAAGCCTGAATCACTGAGGATGTTCTACTTCCTCACACCCACCCTCCTTAATGTTCAGGTGTAAGTCTGTAGGAGAAAATAGCATGAGTAACTACTGGTTTGTGTAAAAATAAATAAATAAGTTTTCAGGACTGTCACTCTCAAAAATTCCCATCTACTCAAAAATTCCTGTTTCTAATCCTATAGGGCTTTTTAATCCTGTGTAAGCATTCCAACTAGAGAAAAATAGGCTTTCATATAATCTACCTTATTTGAAGCAGTAATTCTTGACTGAAGAGCAGATTTTCATGAGTAAGGAGTGTTCATAAGCATCTAAATAGTTTTTTCTGTTTCAACAGTCAATCGTCTTTGTTTTGAAATTTTACAGACTACTCAGCAATTTAGTTTGATTCAGAAGTTCTTGGCAATTGTTTTTGCTATTTAACAGGCATACAACAAAAATGAAGCCAGATTTATGGTGCTTACAGTCTGCTTTGCAATTTGCTTATGAAATAATGCATACTATTATACATCCCTACTATATGTGTAAGAACTTGGCTAACCAACAGCCATATAGGAGGTGGGGGGAAAATAATCATGAGGTGTCTCTGTAGAAAATTATACTGTGCTCATGTCCAGTGCGTTTCACTGGAGGAAGATTACCATTGATACAAAGTGCAATTTTTTCAGTTTGCAATTAGTAAACAATTCAGAGAGCGAGAGAATGCACATTCTGATGGCTGAAAAAGATGCCTGCTACTCTGAGGATAAGCAGCTAATCTTCCTAGTGTCATCTAAAATTAGTGTGAAGTCTTAATAGCTGGACAAAAACTAGACTCAAATCTTATTCTGTCTTGGTAAGGCAGATCTGGACTGCATATGAGGCCAGGTGGACAAACAATAATAAAATAATTATTTGCAGACAATAGAAGCTTGGTATCTTATATAAGTAGTCTCCCTAATTTGTGAGATCCCTTTGTGGCCAAGGTACAAGGAATACAATTATAAACTGCCATCTTCAATTATGAAGTCAAATTCAGCTTATATTCCACCATTTTCTTCAGAGGAGAAGTTTAACAGAAGATTAAATACTTTTGTGCAGTGTATAAATACTTTGAATGCATTGCATCACAAAAAAGCGTGTATGTGCAGATACGTATATTCTCTGTTGTACTGTTTATATAAAAAAGTCTTGGTATACTAGAATATTCAGGTATATGACCTTTAAAATATTTTAATAATATTGTATTAAATGTTCTCTTTTTCTTAATTAAAATTACTTTTTAGGTGTCTTTGTTTCTACAAATTCAACAGAAGATACTTTAAAATATCAGTTAGGTTTTGGTCTTGTGACTATTTTTATTTATTTCACTACCATAGCTTCAACAACTTTAATCTTTCTGCTGGTGTTACTACAACATTGACTTTCTGTAAAACCCAGCTTCTTACAAATGTGTTTAAAATAAACACTTACAGAATCATAATGCTCTAATTGCAGTAATCTTGAACATTTAACCTGAGCAAAGAAAACCTTCCTAATATTCTGCTGTTTTTCCAAACTCCGTCAGTCATGGCGATTTCTGAAATAAACTATTAGCAATATTGTTGAAAGGAGACGAACTGTTGCAAGTTTCAACCGGTCAATATATAAGAAAGACAGGGGGAAAAATATGAAACTGAAATTTATTTTTCTGTTGTAGCAGTCAGGAGACAATGATTCTTTGCTGTAAAACAATCAGTTATCAACATGTAGGTGACAAGCAGCTCTACCCAGCTTCTGTCTGCTGTCCCTTTGCTGCCTGATTCATCAAACCAAACACTACAAATCAACTGTGAAAGTGTATAGCATGATTTTAATCTCTATACCAGCAGCTGACAAAGACCAGTTCATATCTCATTTTGAACAGTACGGATGTTTCTGGTACCATTGATAGGGGTAGGATTTAAGGCTTGTTAAGTTCTTGTGTACTGTTGTACTTGGATGTAGCCAACAGTTGTATTTGTACAGCAGTTTTTTCAGCTAGTTTTATCTGATAATATGAGCATTTATATGGTATGCTTGGAGTACACATTATGTAGAAAATTAATATAGTCGTTAACATTTAAGAAATGCCAGTGATTAACACTGTTAACGTGTAAGCAATGAATAAGAGCTGGGCAAATTTCAAGGGAATGATGCACTGTCTGAACCAAAATACTAAGAAAATAGAATACTCTGTGTGAAAATTAACATGAGTTTTCTGCCAAAGTAGAAGTTAAAAAAAGTTAATTATTCTAGTCACCAACTTCTCACTGTAAACTCTAGTGGAGAAAATGCATGTACCATGTCCAATCCGGGAGGACTATGAAGTCCAAAAGAAAGCTTGGAAGCAGCTGTTTTGAGCAGGAAGGTAGTTTGAGTCGCCGGAGGAAAGTTCTGCCTCTCTTGCAAGCTAGAGCTGTTTGTCTCCAGCCTATCCTTCCTTGTTTAAATAATATGTTACCCAGTTTTATTTCAGAAACCAGTTGCCTGATTAACTGTAGTCTGGTTTTCATTATCTGCAAAGGATTATAATCAACCTACTTTTTGCCCCAGGTCTCTGACAAATTTTTGAAATCCAGCAATAAAGCTGAGCTGATTCACAGCTTTGCGATGAAGTGTGCTAAAGCAGTGTTTAGGAGTTGCTATTTCAAAGAGTGAATGTTTAAAGGTAGACCTTTGAGCTTGACTACATTTGTCCTGATTTAATGGCACTATCCTTTCATAAGGATAGGTCTGCTCGGTTGGTTCAAATCTGCAACTGGAAGTGAGTACTGAATGAGAGTCTAACCACACAATAAACTACAGCTTTGGAGACACGTGTCATTAATACACTTATCTCTCCCATTAAAATATTTGTATGTTTCAAAGGTTTCTTTATTCACTTTCTAAAACTAAATGCAATTAAATTTGTGTAGTTTTTTAAATTTTGTATACCTGTAAGTAAGTTTGAGAACATGCAGGTTCTGAGAAACTGAGTGCCAGAACAGATATATATTTATGACATAATTAAATATTCTGCCATAAAAAATAATTAACATTTATATTTTTCCATGGAAACCTATTAGATATTGTCTGCACTTTAGATAGGTTGTGATTTAATAAGATGCAAAAAGTAAAACATGATGAACAGTATTAACAATGGCATTAATCAAGCTATTATGATTTTTACAAATGGTAATATGTACTCTTATGTTTGGAAGGAATGTAAAATAGCTAGCATAAAAAAATAAAATATTTATGGATCAAGGTGACACTCAAATGTCGTAACAGTAATTATTGCTTTACTGTGTAGGTTCTTATTAGATAGCTCATTGCGGTTCTTAAGGTCAGTAAAGGTTAATCTGTATTTAGGAAAGTTAGTCCTTAGGCAAGCAAGTCTATGTCCCCTGCCTGGCATCACCTCTAGTCCAGGAGCTGCTGGTTCTGCAGCCTCATACAGAGTACATCCAGGCAAACCAAACCAAGCCCTTGCAGCAGAGTAAGAAAGGGAGGGTAGCCACCAGGCCTGCCATTTCTGCAGGGGGATGTCCAAGTCTGCCCTCACAGTGGGAAGAGGTTTTTTTTTTTTCTCTGTTTTCTGTAGCCTGGTAGGCTGGCTTCAGTTCTCTTGAAGCCCCAAGCCTTCGTAGCCTTTGCCCATTTCCTTTTTGCCTGCCCTAGGTTTCAGTTATTCCCCAGGAATGTCGTAAGCTACTTGTAAGAGTTTCCACCAAACTTCAGTGTGCCCAAGCTGTGACTAGGATGTTTCTAGCAAAGGTTTTGCATGTTCTGGCCACAGTTCTCCCTTTCCCATTTCTTTTCTCTTTTCCTTTCCCTCCTGCCAATATTCTGCATCCTTTGGTGAAGCCATCCTTCAGCATGTACAAAACTTACACTTCAAGGACAGGCTGGAGTTTGCAACTTTCCCAAGTAACCAAAGTCACTCTATCATTATGTTGTTCCCTAGACTAAGGGATGTTCTGTAGGAAAGTGTCCTGACAAATTAAATGTACTTCAGAGGGAGCAGAACAATTGAACGTATACCTTCATCAAATTTGTTTCTTTTCTAGACCTGCCTAAAATGGAAAATGTTGTGGAATAGACTAGGAATTTGCTTCTGAGTTAACTGTTACTCACCTGAAGTTATTTAAGGGAGAAACCACTTCTGTCAGTCAGAATCCAAATGTCAGAAAATGGCCACTCTGATTCCCTTTCAGTGTTCATAGTCTCTTAATCAACTTGGTTTCACTTTGATTGAGGAAAGAAACCCAAACCTTTAAGTAAAAGCAAGCAAGTTTCCAATTTAGCATCTGGATAATAGCTTTTCTGTGCTTTCACTGTTCTCTATGTGATGCCTATGTAGTGGTAAGTCTTTAAAAAATCCACAGGGCTTTTGTGAACCTTGCTGCTAATGAACTACGTTGTTAAACCTTTTGAGGTTTTCTGAAAAACAGTGACAGGTTTTTCTCAAACTCAAATTAATTTCTAGTAAGTCCATCCCATTAAAGCTAACCTATTTACCAATCTGTTGTTTGATACAGTAGCTCTGAGCTATGTGTTTTCTGATCACTCTGCTTGTGGGAGTTCTGTCTGCTGCATTCAGTGAACTCACTCCATTTAATATGCTGTTTCATGTAACTGGGTCACTGGCAGTCAGCTTAGGACCCAAGTGCGAAAGCCACCACTTTTCTAAAACACAACACACGCTGTTTCGTAATAAATCAGAAGCTGAACCCAAAGTGGATGGCCCGTTTCATTGGTCGGTAAAATAATGAAACCTTTGATATGCAAGCAATTATCAAGTGTTTACATCAAATGTGATACTATTGCACAAAGCCTGATATACTTTCATTCCTTTCCACTGCTTAAGTTCTATAATTCTGTATAAATTTAGTTTATTTTTTCAATTATGTAAAATGCATAAATATAACATATGTAAGCTGAACTTCCAAATTTATGTGTCCTTTATTATACAGCAGCAATCCTGTCTGCGTTCTGACCTGTTTGTATAATACAATGTAATTATACTTGTTTGGAAACCATTGCTTTCTGTCAAACTTTCAGTTCTTGCTGCAAATATAGGTCAGCTGCTTAACAGAGCGTTTCTGGGGTCTGCAGCGATTTCAGAACCCATCACTTTTAATTCTGGATGCCTCCTGAATGAAACTTTTAAAAAATGCTCTTGAAAACAACCTGATAAGTGCAATTATAACTAAAGGCATATTTATATAAATTAATTCAGATGAACTTCAGTGTGGTCTCATCATGCACAAATCAGCTCCAGTTCTTAAGCTGTAAAACTGTGGTGTGACTAATGCTTTACTGGGGACAGTTGATGCCTTGCTGTAACTTGCCTGTAAGCACAGGTGTGAAAGGTAGTTTTTTCTCATTAATATCATATTCTTGTCTGTTTGGATGGGGTTTTTTCCTACAAAATAATTCTCTTTTCAGTTTCTTACTAGAACCTTATATTTACCATTCTGATCACAATCCTTTTTCCCGTTAGGAACTGGAACAGTTGTTAATGATGGAGACAAAAAATTACAGAAAGACCATAAAGTTTTACCAGAAACTGTTGCAGAAAGAAAGGAGAAACAAAGGTAAGATTACAGCAACTTGCCAGCAACAAAGTGGGTGTATAGTACTTTCAAGGATTTTTTTTTTCTATAAATCAGAATCATTGATCTTCTTATGCTGTGTGTGTTAAATCTAAAGGTCCTGAAACTAAATCTGTGTTGCCCAAATTGAGGGGACAGCTACAGGAGATGAAATCAAAAGTGCAGTTTCTTGAACTGGTGAAGAAATACATGCAGGTAAGTCAGACTTTATTTTGCTTGTATTTCATTTGTCATTTCGTCACTGTATCAGTATAGCTGGCTGCTGAAGTCGGTATACGAAATGTGAAATGTTTTGTGTCAAAGTGCCAAATTAAGTAGGATCTAAAAGAATAATTAAAATAAATGTAATTGCTGCTAGTATTGTTTAAAAAGGAAAAAAAGCCATTGTATGAAATGTGATTTGGCTTTAAGTTGATTTGATTTTGTGTGGATTTTCCTGTTTATTTTTCTATTTTTTCATGGCTTTGCATCTTTGAGCAGATCATGTATGCAGAGCAGTGGGGTGTGGAATCCTGTGTGCTGCCTACAGTCATTCACCATGGGAGAGCTGACACTGTGGATGTGGCACAATCGGATGAGTCGTCATTGCTTCTTTACTATAACACTGAGAAACACCAATGTAATAATCAAGGTGGAATAAGAGTTCTGCAGGCTGGTACTCCACTTGGTTTAATGGTTTATTTGTATTCTAGGTATAGTATATTTTGCACATCCTTAATTGGGAATGGGTTGAGGCATAGTTGCTAGTTCAGGAATAAATAGTCTCCACTATAAATCCTAGTTACTCAACATTGCATAAATTCTTCTCCCTTGTATCAAGTTTAATGTTATTTCTATGTACACCTATTTACAGAAACAGGCATGGAAATGGCAGAAGACAGTCTCATAAAAAATAAGCCAGACTTCTAAGTTTGAATTTGATTAAAATTTGAAGTATTTATTAATAAATCAAAACCTAATAACTTTAAACTTTTCTATCCTTTACTTATTTGAGGGTTTGCTCTGATAGTTGCCATGGAATCAAGGCTTTACGTTACTGCCAGCAGTATAACAATTCTTCAGAACATGTAATTTGATAATTCTTATTACCAAGGTCTGGATGTGAAAATGTATAGGTTCTGTTTTACACATTACTGCCCCAGTATTTGGGACTGATAAAGATGCAGGCTTATCTCAGTGCTTAAAATGGGGACAAAGATGTCCTTTAACCTTCAGCTAGGGTGAGGGCAGCATTGTTTTAAGGTACCTGAACCATAATAGTATGAAGGATGGAAACCGCCCAGAAGAATCCATCGGATTTGTGCCACTGTAGAGGCAGCGACTTTCTCCAGGCTACTTCTCCCAGCTCATGCTGACCCTGAGACCCAGTTACTTATCCTGAGTGCTGATTTTCCTGGCAGTTAATATTTTGCACAAACTGAAGAGATTATTTTGCAATCAGAGCTTTTCATTCATCAAATACAGACTTACATGGTTAGACGTAAGCTGTCAGCAAGACAGGACAATTAACCTGTGTTAAGACCTTGAATGTGTGTGCATGTGTGTGTGTACAAAAAAATAAAATGCACTCATTTTTAATGTGTGTATAATAAGTATATTCTGTTGTTAAAGCAGCTACTGCTGTAGTTAGAGCTACAGGAAATACTTTCTTGCTTAAAGTATCTACTTTTTATGCTGTTATTATAATAGAAACTTTTAAAACAACAAGTGAGATGATAGAAAAAGAAAATTAAGCATGTTCTCCATACTATTTAGAATGTAACTTTTGATAATACTAGAAATGTCAGAGTAGTTCTTCACAAAATTCTTAAAAGTACAGAAAATTTTTTAAAACAAATTATGCTTTCAGGGATGGCAAACACAATGTATAATGTAGAAAAATAAAAGAAAAAGGAGTCAAGGTTTTAAGTAGAGCTTGAGAATTTAAAATCCCTATTAATTCTTCATCTTTTTTGCTGTTGCTGTACTCTAATGCAAGAAGAAATTGTGTTCTTGCTTGTCTGAAGTCTTTTTTATGCTTCACAGAAATGCATTTTTAGAAGGTTATGTACAACAGTTTCTCTACACATTTCGCTATTTCTGCACACAAGAAGAATTTTTGCAGTTTCTTCTTGATAGAATCAGCAGCACTTTATCCAGGTACAGTAATTTCCTGTGAAAAGCGTTATCAAAGCATAACTGACTTTCCCCCCAATGGCAAATAGCTGTTTCTGAAAACGACTTAAATTGAATTTTGTTGTTTGTTTTTGTAAGACTCTCTTGACAAGTTAAAGTAGAGCAAGTACTGTATTTGACAATGTGGTTACTTCTTTCTTCTGAATTCTGAGTCTTGCCAGTTGTTCAGTGATGGGTTGTAAGTACAACCACAGCTTTGTTTCCATACAACCATGGATTTTGCTGCCATGAAACGTAAGAACTTAAGATAGTGCAATCACACTAAATAATGCTTGTGATTTTTTCAACACTTATTTTTAATTTGGAAATGGATATCAATTTTAGTGAAATATGTACCTTTTTCTTCTCACCAGTACAAGCCTGGGTCCTTCCACATCACTTACCAAAATACGTAACCGCAGTTTCTACATCCTGCAGGCTTGGATTGAAGACTGCTACAGTGTAGACTTTGCAACAAATACTGATCTTTTGTGTACCCTAAAAGAATTTATTTCTTCCAAGGTAAGCCAGAATAATGCTATTTTTGACAGCTGTCTTCAATATGTCTGGTTTTGGACAGACAGGAATCTTACAACTATTTTGTGTCTTGCTTATAATTTATAGGAGATTGAGTTCAGTATTGTGTTAGCCTGTTTTGTATTTACAGGTTGCTCCATTAAATGGCTATGGTGAGCACTTGTTGTCATTGCTTGAGGATGCTTCTGCCAGGAAAAGTGGCAGTGCTCACCACTGCTCCAGCATGGAGAATTGTGAAGAGGAAGGTGAGGAGGGCAGAAAAACGTTACATTTCCTATGTAAAAAGCTCTCAGAAGACATCTGCAGAAAGGTATGTCTTTTTTTCAGACTCAGTATATGGAGCACACACATTTCCATATATTATTTTCTGACAAAAACTAAAGTGTCCAGCTTAAGGTCCAGGCCCCTATTTAGTAAAAATTATCTACCTGCATTTTAAATTTTCTTTTGAAAATATCTAAGGCCTAAACAGTTCTATAACTGTGGAAATCATCTTAAGCCATAGTTGTGCCCTGTCAGCTGTTTCAGTAACAATAGATCAGATAATCAAAATTTTGAGAGGAGTTGAACTCTTCATCCTAGATACTAGCATGTGACTCATAGCTACCAGGAGACCTTTTCCCCCTTGTCAAACACTAATGCTTTCTATTAGGCATATGTCTTTGTAAAACTATAAATGTAGGAAACCAGCAGGAAGGTGAGAGGTTTCCTGCTAGAACTTCAAAGCTTATAGAAAAAATTTGTCTGAACTTTTGTCTGTGTTTTATGTACTGTGCTGGTGAAAAGTAACCTAGAAGCCAGAACATATACTGTAGGCTTTTCCTGAAAAAACATCTCTCTACAGAGTAACCAAAATGACACGTGGAAGTCAAATGCGTTGATAATGTACGAGCTGAATTTAGAATCAGCCTCCTGATAAAGGTGCAGAATTCCATGGGGTGTACTCAGGATTCAGCCAATAAAGGGCGAGCAGAATAGAGAAACATGATCTTTTTTTTATTGTTACTGCATCATAATTATACTGGAAGATAGAAGGGGAAAAATGGAAGACCAAGTATTTCTTTAGAAAGGAATATTTGATTCTAAGCAAAAAAGAGTACAAGAAATAGAAGTAAATTGTGTAATGTAGGACTTCAGAATATAAACCATTTTATGGCAGCAAGCTTGAATACACAGAAGTTTGTTTTAAATACCGATTGTTGATTGAGTTCTGGCAACCTCCTGCTCAAACTCATCAATTGTGCATATGATATTAGCTTAAAATAGCAACGTTGACTAAACCAATTAATGTTTGGCCTAACCTTGAAGATTAACTGAACAGTTTTGCGTCCACAAAGGTGTTTCTCTAACAAAACATTCCAGAAAATTACATCAAGAGGAGGCATCTTGTTTGCTTTAGAGAATTCTTATTTTCTACAGAACTTTAACTGGAAACTTTCCAAAAGTGTGGGACCAATTGCACAATACCAGAGAGAACGACTGTGTGCTAGTTCATCAGTTTTGCCAAAGCCATGCTATAACAGTTTTACAGAAGAATTCCCGGTCTCCTTTGCTAAAGCAGATGAAGTGGGACCATATCTCCTAATCGAATACAGTGCACAGCAGCTTTGTTGTCAGCTGACATTACTGCAACAGGTACAAAGGTCTAGGTTTACTTGCAAGTACAAATAATATCTTCTTAATTTATACTCAGCCTCCTTTCTCCACCATTTCCCAACCCTGTTTCAAGTTTATTTCATACTGTTTCATAAGACTTTGAATTAAAATAATCCATTTTTCTCTTGAAATCTCTACAGTAGAATTTGGAATGACTAATTCTGTTCTCAGGCTGTGATCCCTCTAATAAATTTGCTGAAGGAGAGGGGAGTGGGGGAACCCTCTGTTATTTGTATCCCCGAGCATTTTAGAAGAACTACTAGATCTAACAACAGATATATCTTACTCTTTTGTTTAGGAAGTATTTCATAAATGCCATCCTGTCCACTTTCTAAATTCAAGAGCACTTGGTGTTAAAGACAAATGTGTTGCTGTTCAAAAGTAAGTTTCTTATTTTAACTGCCCTTCTATTTAGTTGACGCACAATAACTTCCTGTGTTATGCCTTTAATACATCCAAAAAGAGAAATGCATTTTAAATACTTAATATCTGTTTGACAGACTAGATAATCCATTTATATTTTTTTTTCTAATTTCAGGAAATTTTATGCATTTGTATGTAGTTGTACCTATGCACATGTTTGCACATACCTATGCATGTAATGGTTTCTGAAACAGTCTCCTTGGTCATGCATATGTATATGTATATAAAATCTCAATGACTGTTACAGTGTCACAGACCAGCTAAGGTTGGAAGAGACTTCTCAAGACTGCGTAGTCCAAACCCCCTGTCTTAAACAAGGTCAGCTAGAGCTGCTTGCCTGGGACCACGTGCAGTTGGGTTCTGAATGTGGATGGGGACTCCGCAGCCTCACCACGCAACATCCACTTTGTACTGTTAGGTAGACGAAGTATCGGTATTTACAGACATGTAAGAATTTCCCCATAGTTATTAGAGCAGTTATCAACCTATTTAAAATACTTTCTCAATGGTAATTAATGTTTTCATCCAACCACATGGACCTAATTATATTTGATTATGGTCTACTTCTTACATACTCAGTGGATTCAGCTATCCTCTAATTAGTACTTGTTAATTGCTCTACCTGTAGATTTTTCTGTCTAAGGATAGGGAATGAACATCTCAGCAGTTCGTCTTTTACAGATTGTTAAATGGCAGTGGCTAAATCAGCTGGTATATTCTGATTTTGGGGTTCAGGCATGGAAACAAACTGTGGTGCCACTTGGTATTGGGCTCAGCCTCTTATGTGGCTGCAGTTTTTAATGAGTTTAAATTTCTGGCTGTTATTTTGTTTCAGATTGGATGGCTTGTTGTGTTCAGTAACAAATGGTGAAGGTGTCTTTATGTACAGAAACATATACTGTATATGCTTATCTTGTAATCACATGTAATTATCTTGTAATTATAAGGAAGAAAAAGTAACATAGCTCAGTGGTTATAGTATATAACAGATTATAAAATCAAGACTGCAAGCACTGTGATATTATTTTAAATGGTTAGAAGTCAGGGTCTTCACAAACAAAATTTTCTTTGAAAATCCAAAGTCAGCATGAATTATTTTTGCCTTTTTTTCCCCCTGTCTTCTCCACAGAGCTGCTTCTGCTGAGACAGTTTCACTGAAAGTCTGTAATCTGTTTCTGTCAAAGTGTATACAAGACCAGTACCTTCTACAATTATTAAGAAATGCAGACAGTGTCAGCACCTGGGTTGCTGCTGAAATAGTAATGTGTCATACGTCTAAGGTTGGTCATTGTTTTATTGTATTATTAATGATGAAAAAGTTATTTATTTTTTATTGTATATGAGTTGCTGTGTATCAAAGCTGCAAGAAATATTCTGAAATACACCTGTGAGTGGGCAGTTAACAATTTGGTTTGTTGTCACAAGGAGGGTCTTGGATATTTTGTTAGTAGCAGGTGTCAAAACCTAATAGAATGTAAGACGTGGGTTGCCTGAGGAGAATAGATGTCAGACTTGAACAAGGACATCTTGGTGACAGAAAAGAGAAAGTTTTGTGTTGGAGGGAAGAGTTACTACAGTCAACAATTTTGATAGCAAATTAAAAATGAAAATGCATCTCTTCTTCTTCCTTATCATTTAATTTTATTATGTAGATTTATGCAGATTTACTATGTATATTTAGCATATATTTTTATATATATATATGCTAGATCTTAATTATTTTTTTTCAGCTGCAGGTGAGCTTGTTATCAAAATTTCTTCTTATAGCAAAATGCTGCTATGAACAAAGAAATTTCGCTACTGCAATGCAAATCCTAACAGGCTTGGAAAACCTTATTGTACGACAATTACCAGTAAGTTTGGGATTGTTCTGTAACTGTTTTGCTTGACATACTCTTGTTCCAATATGGATACTAATGTGAAAAACAAAATTATATTCTGTTTTATTGTAAGGCTTGGAAAATTTTACCTGCAAAAGTAGCTGATATAATGGAGGAACTCAAGGCTGTTGAGGTATAGTATAAAGTCTTTCATGTAAAAATATTTCTTTGGGGTTCGAAAAGATGCACAACCTGCTTAAATGGATGCCTCTGCAGGGTGAAAGCCATAATTATTAGTTTGTATTATGAATGAGATTTTACTTTGATTTAAGCCTTTTGACTCTAAATCTTAGAGTTTACATTAATTTTCATCTCAAAAGTGTATCCTGCATGACTGAAAATCAACAAAGACATTTCAAAGCATGCTAGGACATTAGATACACTTTTTCTGATTATTTCTGCAGGAGCTTTGTGGCTGTGATCTGTTTTGAAAAGTCTTAAATATTTATTTTATCGCCATTGTTTTTGTATTGATCTATACAATTTTGAATTGTAGAGTGAAGGTCTGAAGTGTGATTTTGGCTGTTATTTAGAACAACTAAAATTATGTATAAAGTACCTTTATTTGTGTACTTTAAAGTGTTTGACAGCAGATTAATTCATAGTCTTGTCTTCAATGCCGAAAGCTAAAATGAATGACAAATAAATATGTAGTGCTGAATACATGAAGTGGAGAACTTCCTGTAAAACCTGTCCTGATACTTAATGTGAGATTTATCTGTGTGGGTTTTTAAATTAGGTGTTTTTAAAAAGTGACAGCTTGTGCTTGATGGAAGGAGAAAGATTCAAAACACTTCCAACAATTCCTTCAGCCCATGTTTTGGCTATGCATGTCCAACAACTTGAAACTGGAGGATTCACAATGACAAATGGAGCTCACAAGTGGACTAAACTTAGGTGATTATTTTAATTATTTACATATTCACCTAATTTTTAAAAATAGATTATTGTCTAATGGGGTAATGAGAGCTGATGCAACATTTCACAGTTGGCAGTTTAAATAGTTTCAGTCATTTTGACATCTAATTAAAGGGACATATACTATAGAAGGGAATACTCAATGCTTTTGAATTTCCTGTAAAATTTGGGTTTGGGGCTTTAGTTTTTTGGGCATATTTTTTTGTGGGCTTTATCATCTGCAAAACAAACTAATCTTTTTCTTTTTCTTTTTTTTTACCATATTCTCTTTCAAGAAATATTGCAAAAGTTGTGAGCCAAGTTCATGCATTTCAAGAGAATCCTTATACATATACACCAGATTTCAGGCTGCAGACTTACCTCAGACAAAGAATAACTCGATTTAAAGATGCAGACATTTCTGCATTGGCAGCTGACAACTGTGCCAATTTCCACCAGATACCAGCAGAAAAACATTCTCGAAAAATTCAAGACACGCTGCGCAGAATGAAGGCAACATTTCAGTAGTTATTTACCTTTCATCTGTTCTATTCCAAGCGTAGATTGTAAAATTGGATTAAGTTGACTTCATCTCCTGGACCAATTCCCAAGCAAATACTTCACTGAAATGACTTAAAATACTATCTCAAGTTGAAATGTTCATATTTCTTAACTTGGAGTTATAAAATGCTGACTAAAGAAATTTTAATCCTTGGCAACTGGATGACAGATCAAAAGAATAAAAATAAAGATAAAAGTAAGGAGAGAGTATAGATGAAAAGGATGATTAATTTTCTCACTGTTCCTTAGCATAAAAATATAATTAGCCCACAAACAAATATCTAAAAAATACTGTGGCAATAAGTTAAAATTACAGCTTCTGTTGCGCAGTTGGCCTAGGAGAGTTCAGAATATAGCTCATTAAATGTTGAATATATTTTTGTATAAACATATTACGCTTGTATCCTGTCACCGTGTGCATATAATTCAGGGACACAGGTCCTCTGCTATCTTTTGACTGTTGGTATGTCTGGCTTTTTATGTTGTGTATCATAAAAACTATACTTGGCTTGAATAATTGGCCATTTTTTTCTTCAAGCATACTATGGAGAGGAATGCAGTGCTGCAACTTTTTTTTTTGGTTTGGATTTCATGTCATTGAACTAACCTGTTTTCAAACAAAAGCAAGATCTGAATCTAAATATTATCAATTTGTTACTCTGCTTCTGCCCTCATGGCCTTGTGAAAATGGTAAATGTGAAATTGCTTTTTTGGGGATTGGGGGTTTTTTTGTCTGTATTGGGCACAAGAATCACTTTGCTAATTTGAGTACATACGTGTGTGTGCACATTTGATTATGGCTTTTGCTCCTGAGATTGCTTTTGTAGATTGCAGTGCTCCAGCAGCATTAAATAGAAGATAACTGTGTGAAATTTGGATCTGCAACTTGTAAAGCTTTGGTGCTAACCTGTTCATAGAGCTTGTACTTACAGGACCTTCTAAATGGCAATGAAATGTGATGCTATTGCTTCACGTAAGGTTTGTTGAGCTACCCAGGTTTATGCAAGGCCAAAATGTTAAGGCTACAAATTAGTTACAAATACAAGTGTTTCTACCAGAGGGAGCAATGGTAGTATTGGAAGAGAAGTGGGGAAGGGCAAGAAAAAGTTAAAATGAGCTCTGTCCTGAAAGTGAAATCCTAGAACTATGTTTAAAAAATGAAAATATTTTGAGAGATATGAAGAGCAGATGTGAACTAACTGTCTTGGCATGTTTTAGTGATGGAGAAGGATGATATAAGAAATGGGAAAGTGCACATCTCTGGTATTTTGGAAATTGTACTATTGAACTTGACAGAAATGCATGTGCACATGTTAAATTGTAGCTTTTTCAATGTTTAAGAGGAAAGCTTCTCCTTTTCTCAATAACAGCAATATATACATCGCAGGCCACTTGCTTCTCATCTTTCTCGGTAAAAACAAGGTATGTCCACACTTTCCATTAAATACCTCGGTTACTTTGTCATATTAATATATTAATATTAACTTTTGTGCCCTTACTAGTTTAAACACTGGAGAACTCTGTTCTCAACAGGGTTTTCTTGCATTTGTTCTACTTTTAAGGTGATATATTTTGTTTTTTCACATATGTAGGTTTAGCATGTCATTAATTGTAGTATTTTGACTTACCCTTAAGGAAGTAAAATGTGTTGTGTTGCTCTTTCTTTAAAACTTGACAAATGTGAAAACATTTAATCTTTACCTCCTATCTTTATATAATACAGTGAAGTAAGAATGTTAATGATGACCTTATCTTCAGACATACATTTCACATATTTGATCTATGTTTTTATTAGTAATTTGCTTTTCTCAATTAAAAATTACCATTCACTTAAGCCTTGCCTTTGAAAGACAGTAAAATTTTAAGTAGCATAAGCTTTACTAATGTAAAGAGCTCCACAAAACTTGCTAATGACATGATCTTAATAAATTCACTTTTTATAGTTGCCAGACTGTTCAAAATGCTTTTGTGAGTTTACACATCATTTATATGTTCCATTTGTGATAATTAGCTCATACATTTCTTAGTTTTTATCATGATTAAAAGCAACTACTACATCTAGAAAATACTGTGTTTATGACAATAACTGGTGCTATAGAAGAATTTAAATATCATCTCATATGTTCTGTATAATGCCTCAGTGTATCAGACCTTAAATTGTATAAATGCATAGTATTGAGTTATGATACTACTTTGGGTTATTTTCATCAATCAGATATTTGTATTTGTATTTAGACACCACCCCAGAGCAACAACAAAAAATGTAAATACCTATTGAGGGAAAAAAAAATCACTCTTTTACAAGGAAACTGGTTTGGTTTTGTTTGTGAGCACCAATGTATGCACATCTTATGTGACACAGATTTCAGAATAAAGTTACCTCTAGCATATAACTGTACTGCTTATTTATGACTAACAAGCAGGAGGGGTTGGGCTAAAGTTTTCTCTCTCTGTGGGGAGTGTCCTTTTAAATGGAAACACAGGACAAAGCATGTTGTACTAGTTGTATCTAGTCAGTAAAATGTTATTGGCATCAGTAATTATATTGCATAAATGAGCAACTTTGCAGTCTGGCCTCATGTTTCCATTCCAATGCCAAATTAGAATATTTTGAAAAAAAATTTAGTATGTTCTTTAAGCCAGAATTGCCACCAGCTGTCCTAGTTCTTCTTCATTTTTTTCCACACTTCCCTCATCTTGGTTTTATGTTGTTTATTTTTCAAACAGTGACCCATGGAGTTTCTGATATGAAGTCTGCTCCTTGGGAGCCTTCCCATTTGCACTGTGTGTTGGTGCTCTTTCTGTGTCCCTTTGCAGGTGTCTGTTTCCAGGATCCCTGGGGTTTTCAGGCCTCCTGCTAGAGAGCTGGGAACTGTCCTAATTACACTGACTGCATTCAAAAGCAGGTTTCCAGCCCCAGCACCTTCAGAAGCCTGCCAGGAAATGGGAATGAATTTAATTGGATCCTATGAACTATTCCATAGAAGCCTGAACCAAGAAGCTGGAAGATATTTCTTGAATCAACACGATTCATGATTCTGACAACTTTCTTTCCTTGGAAATTTTTCAACCACTTTAAAACTTGCTTTTAAGGTTTTCTGCTTTCTTCCTTTATGTGTTGGGCTGGTTTCATAAGCATTGCTGATACTCTTAAATTCTGTGAGTGCTGTATGTGATCTGCAAAGGATTGAAATTTCAGGAAATCTGTTTCTAAATAACAAATTAATAAACTACAGTTTGGAGGGAGGAAAGTTAGCAGTTTTTCAGTGTTAAACATATGGTTGATTGTTTCAATCTTTGATATTACGATGAGGGAAAGAATGCAAATAAATTCTTTTTTTTCTTCATACTTGCTTAAATACAATCCAAAACATACCCTCATTTAAACTACATGTTGTGTTCTGTTCAGAGTTTTTCCTTTTTTTGTTCCCTCCCGCCCAAAAAATCTTCTTTCTCAAAAACATGCTTTATAAATAATAATTTTAAAATATGTGTTGGCCTTTAGAAGGAGTCCCAAACTGTATTGGAAATGCATGTTTGAACAGCATTTGAAAACTCAAACCACAAAAATCAAGCTTGAGTAGTCACGTTTGAGATTTGCCTTGCAGGTATTCTTCACCTATAAAGATTTTTTGCCTTCATTTAGTTATTATAAATGTACAAAATTTTCAGATAGTCATTTCAACTGCTCACAGTAAACTTGCATTATAAAATTTTTTTCCAAGAGATCTTGTAATTATTTTAAGTACCAATAAATTACTAATTTGTGGTGGAAGATGCTATTAGGGGTTTTTATGTGATTTCATACTCTGAAAACTCTCTAAAATACATGTGAGAATGAACAATTCCACCTTTCCAATCTCTATTTTAAAATTCCTGCAGCAAAAAGGACATTTTTATGTGGTAGGTTTTAACCTGTCAATGAGTGACAACAACCCCTGTAGACTAGAAACTTGGATTTGCAGAATCTTCTCTCCCGTTGCAGAGAGAAGCTCTTTAGTTTCTTCTATTGCAGTGTTTGAAGAAGTCTATTATGTGAAGGGTCTTTGTGAACAACCTGCAAGTATGCCAGGACAGCTTCAGCCTGGCGTTATTTTAGTGTGCTTCCTGTTCAGTGACGTTTCGGTGTCTCATTTCAGTTCCACTGAAGTGGAACTGTTCAGTTCCACTTTCGGTGCGAGTGGAATTGACAGTTACCATATTACATCAGGCCACTGTGGTACTCTAGTCTTTGCATCATTATGTTTATTCGTTTTTGGTCTAATGTAAAGGATGCTTTTGTAATTTGCCTAAAAGGCAGGGGTTTAATTACTGTATTGTAAATCTGTCCTTTGTCTTAGCAGTAAGATTATTTTATTTAATTCTTCGTTCTAATGCTAAGGTTGGTCTCGTTCTGATGCAGCGTTATGTAGATTAAATGCATACTGGATTTAGACTCTAAAATAGATACTGTGTTTTAAACCAGTAGAACTCAATTTTCATAATAAAATTAAGAGCTTAGAGTACTGGACAATTTAAGTTGCCATTTTCAGAGAGACATAATTTGGAAAGCTTGACTGGGCGTGGGTGAGCCTGAACATCAGAGTCAAAATTAAAATCTCTGCAAATAGATGCTTATTTGTGCTCATATCTCATAAAGCTCATAAAAAGTTAACAGTAGTAAATTACTTAAGTAAGTAGCAGATACTCAATACTTCTTTTGCAAACAAGCTAGTGGAAGAGAGGTAGGAAAAATAGATTGCATTTAGCAGTTTACCTTTGTGTGGATAACCACTGAGTGGCTGACAGTGGCTTGTTATTTGGCATTACTTCATGCCTTCATTACCATGCTCTGATTTGTGTGGGGCTCTGCAGGCATGCTGAAGAAGAGGAGTAAAATTGTCTTGACAACGTGAGAATATGACACACGATGAAATAAGGTACGTTACGCAGATATGTGCAAAGTTCCAGGATAATCAGCTGCACAAACGTAGACTATGATTACTGGGTTTTTGTGGAAAAGGGAGGATAAAGAATAAAGTCACACATAAGCAATGTCTTGATATCCCCTCAAGGTATCTCCTAATTCTCTGCTTCTTGGTGCAGGAAGTGAAAGGGCAAAGGGCTTAAAGATAAAAGGCCAAAAAAGAACAGATGACTCCTGAGATGGGTATATAAATCCACTGACATTAGCAAAGTAACTTTTTGCCATGAAGGTAAACTGCAGGACAAAGATCGGATAAAGTTATTGAAGGCCATTGTTGAGAATACAAATATCTCCCAAATTAGTTTACTTAAATAAAAGATAATTGATGAAAAGACTGAAACTTAGAGAAAGATGTGAGGATCTGCAATAGGTCACCAAACACATAAGATGAGATAGCTGATAAAACTACTGAAACTACTGAGTATCGTCAGGCTGAATACAAAATTGCAAGGATGATGTACTTTGAAATGTCATTAATAGTCCCTCATTTTGTGCTTGTCCAGACCAAGGGACATGTTGCAGTACACTCTGCTTCACATCCCACACCACCTGCTTATCCCTCCGGTGACAGCCAGGATGTGCTTTGGTCTGAGACTGGCCTGGGGAGAGTTCAGCTGTAGCTGTGGGTGTCTGAGCTGGTGCTGGGAGCGTGGGGGGGAACGGGAGAAAGCCAGACCTGTAATGCACGAATGCAGGTATTGGAGGGAACAAACATGAGGAAGGAAGGCAAGACAAGAGGAAAGAGTGGTAAAATAATAAAAAAAATAGTTGGCTTAGAATCCAAAGACAGACCTACATGTCTTTTTCTGTATTTAAATTAAAAGGTCTAGGTGCCACAGCACGGGGTCTGTAACTGATCATCAGCCAGAGAGAGAGTGGAAAGACTTCATTTGTACAAACAGGTTACTATTTAAGGTTTTACTGTGACTAATAAACTATTTGAAAATCTGAAGGTGGAAAGCAGTCAAGAATAAAAGTTACCATGAGGCAGCAGAGTTTATGATTCAAAGGAAAGAAAGGGATGAAAGAAGCGGAGTAACAACAGTGGGCTTCAAAAAAGCAACCTGCAATAAACTCAAGGAATTAGTACATGAGGACCTGCGGAAGGAATTCTAAGGCAAAGAGAAGTTCAGGAGACCTAGAAGTTTCTAAAAGAGGTTTCTAAAACAGGTCATATTTTTCAAGTATAACACAATCTGTCCTCTTGCAAAAGAAAGAAAAGTGATAGAGCAGTGTGGCTGCATTAGAGGTGCATTGATGGCCTGAAAAAAAATCAGAAAAGAATACTGAAAAACAGTGGGAACAAGTAGGCTGCATGGGCAAGAACAAATGTAAAAGAACAGCACAGGAGGTTAGGAACCAAACCAGACAGAAAAAATGCTATTGCCTGCCAGCAAGGGAAAAGCAAAACAATAAAAATGGATCATTAAAAATTTTTCTGTTATGTAATAAGAGTTCTCTGCTTACCAGGAGAGGTGAATAAATACCCGATGGTGCAAAAGCCTGAAGTGCTTGCTGTTTCACTCCCTACACTCTAAATGATTGTCCTCTTAGAATAATCATATTTTTGATTGAGGAAGAATGAGTGAGTTCCCAGAGAACCAGAAAATAATATTAAAAGTAGGCAAGAACACAGGAATAAGTGGAAAGGTGAGGTAAAGAGGGAATCTGCCTTGGGGGATCAGCCCAATGAACTTTGATAGAGTAATAGAAGTTACTGAAAATACTGTCTAAAAATCTTCAAGCATAGAGATTAATTTAAAAGGCTAAATAAGCATTTCTCCATAAAGTAATTTTTAAACAACCTAGTGATCTCCTTTGTCAGGGTAACTGTCCCAGTAGATGATAAAATAGTATGTTGTATGTTAAAGTCAATAAGCCCCCTGATAACAGATCCACCTGACCTGATTATATATTAGGTTGCTAAGATCCAGATGATAGTACTGTGAGGTGCATACACAACTAGTTAATATACAATTTCAAACACAATTACCAGAAGGTAAGTTGAGTGAAATGTAGTAAGGGTAGGACTATGTGTATGCTATGAGCAAAAACCAGGTGCAGATCCCTCAGGCACAAGGCACAACACTCAGTAAGTGAAAGCTTTGGATTTATCAAAAGCATAGCATTGCAGTGGAGCCCTGCTTGGGAGTAAAGCTCCAGGGAAAGCACTGCAGGGGTGAGTAATAAAACCTGCACTGATTAACATGTTATACATATGCAATGCCCTGTTTTGCTCATTAGTGAACCAATGTAGTGCAGGTGCTGTTGTCCAAGCACTGAGATCTGCAGCTGGCCTTCACAGGGGTGCCCACGCAGGTGTGGGGGAAGGCGAAACATCCTGGCTTACCATAGCAATGAGATAAATGTGCTTGGGACTCTACATACTCGGATGGGAAGAAACAAACTTTCCCAGGTTGCAGCAACAAGATAAGACATGCTTGGGACTCTACTTCCTCTCATGAAGGAGGCAAGCTGTCCTGGGTTACTGTAACAAACCCATCTCACGCCCTACACTGTATTATTGCAGGTGGTGCCTCGGTCCCGTTGTGTCTGGGATTTTCACTGGTGAAATACAGGGTGGGATGGAGAGCACGCTTACACGACATACAAGATCAGAACTCACAATAACTGTGATGATGATTTAAGTTTAAGCTCTAAGTCTTACATTTCTGAAGGATAAATATGAAATTAAAAATAACTGCAGAACTTCAAAAGAAATATTTGGAAACATAATGGATCACAAACCAAATTTGAATCAATGTGTACAGTTTCCAAAAAGAAAAAAGAAAGGATTGGGGGAAGACCTGAGGTGTGCTATAAGAAAGCCATATATGACAGAAGGTAATTATTTTGCTCTGTTTGGCACAAGTGAAGCATCAGCAGGAATACTTTACAATTTAGTACTGCACTTAAGATACACACATGAAAGAGAATAGAGGACTATAACAAAAATATATTTAGAAAACATAAACAGAGGAAGACTGGCAGAATTGGGCTTATGTAGACAAGATGAAGCAGGACTGCATGTGTGAAATGTTGCTGTGAAAAGCTGTAGTAGCTACAGAGTGAGTTTTCTCCATGCTCTGTGAAGCAATGTCAAGCAGTATTAGTTTTGAAGCAAGGGTGTTTCGGTTTTCACATTGGAAAGCTTCAGGTGGAGCACTGGAATAGGTTATTCACCTGTAACACCTGTGGGATCCTCTTTTGTGCAAATCTGTAAGAACAGATCAGATCAAACTGTCCTAAGTGCCCAGTCCCACTTGAGAAGAGAGAGGGACTTGGCAGTGATCTTCAGTCCCTCTGTGTTCTCAGTAGATTGCACCCAAATTCAAATACTTACCTGCAATCAGGGAATGCTATTAATTTGGTTATTAATTTTGTTGTATTCCAGTCACTTTAATTTTCAAGGGTTTATTTACATTTTTCCACTGGTACATAGCAAAAGAGTAAAAAAAAGTTGTTAGGGTGTGTGTTACTAGAACTTACATAAAACATATTATAGGGGGATATTGAATTTCCATTAGATACATATGTTAACGTAGTAGAAAAGTGACTTCATTCTAAAAGCAGCAGAGTGGTAAAAGCCTGCCATGGGCACTCATGTGTTGGGGACAGGTGGGGGGGAGTGGAAAGCAAGCCTTGCCAGTTGTCTTAGCTACCAAGAACTGAGTCACATCCTTGGAGGTATTTAAAATGCGTGTAGATGTGGCACCTAGGGGCACGGTTAGCGGTGGACTTGGCAGTGCTATCTTAACAGTTGGGCTCGATAGTCTTAAAGGTATTTTCCAACCTAAATGATTCTATATCACTGCCTCAGCTAAACAAACTTTTCCCCTTCCTTTGTGCAGCAGTTTCGTCTCTGTGAAGCCTTACTATAACCAGGAGATGGCACAAGAGACCCTTGCAGCCCTTTACCGGCCGCACAGCGAGCAAAGGTACCGAAAAACAACCGCCCTTCCAGGTGTCTGCCTAAAATTAGAAACAAGAAAATACGAAATGGCAGAGATTTCTTTATATTCCATTTTTAAAACGAACATATATTTACGTTCAGCTGCTCCCTTTAATCTTTTAGAGAAATGCGTGCACACACCACTTCATAATTTTAAATCTTAATTACCTTCTATCGATGTGTAATGCACTTATTTGTGTAAAACCTGTTAAAGGAAGTACACTGCATTGCTTGGAGGAGAAATTTAGATATTCCATTACTTGTTACAGGGGCAGTATTAATTCTTGTCCTCACCCTCTATAGCACTTTTTCCTTATCAGTAAACCAAGAGGGGATGTTGGGACATGTCTGTGCTCCCTGGGTTTGGATACAGACAGACAGTATCATTTGTGCTCTGTTTCCACAGTTCTGCATCCTGCCAAAGTTATTCGCTTCCTCAGCTAATACTAACATTTACAAGACACTCAATGGAAGTGACAAAGAAGATAGGAAGAAAGAAAATAGGAAGAAACAGTGTATAGTGAGGAATACAGAAGAGGGGAAGAAGTGACTGGAAACATGACATGGAGAAGAGCCTTGAAGTCAGAAAAAAAGGTAACATTTATTTCCACTTGCTTTGAACAGACTGGCTTTGGAGCAATACAAAGATCTGATTTACATTAGATGTAAGTTAAGGGGTAGAAGAGTCAGTAAAATATTTTCACTGCTGGGACTAACACATTTCAAAGCAGCATTGTATGGTATAGACCAGTGTGGGCCACAGAGGGTAATCGATGACCCAGGACTGCCAGCTGTGATAGCTCATGGTCCTTCTGACTCATCATGTTCAAATGCAAACTCTAAAATCAAGGAACAAAATGATTCATTCTTTAAAAGCTGAAAGTGAAAAGTTACTTTCAAGAAAGACAAATGCTTTAGTCATAGTATAGCTAAATTTCTTTAGAATGTATTTGTGAGAAGCCAAAAGTAGAAAAAATGGAACATTTCTGGTTTAATGTATGCTTAGTTTTATATTTAATATGTTGTTGAATGTAACTTTAGAAACAACCATCATGAAAAAATTTATCCTTCAGCAAAGACTAACAAAGAAAAAGGCCTTGATCTAAAAGGTAAGGTAAGCCTCTCTGTTAGGTTTTGAAAATATTTCAGGGTGTCTAAGTGTGACATTTTGTGGTCTTGATCAGACTGTTAGTCCAAGTGATATGAACAATTACTAAAATCAGTGAGATTTATGTGAATTTGCATATGCACATTATTCTCTGTAGGTGCATCTCTCATATTCCTAGATAAAACATATGTTTAACACAACCCAGATCCTAAAGCATATTTGTGTACCTAACAATGGAAAATAAAGACATTTCTAAAGCCCATGTTCATGCTGCGTCCTTTCAACTAACCGTTTTAAAGATCTAATTACTAGTGCAGGCAGAATTAAACCAACTGCAGGCTGAGGGGTTTTGTTTGAAAATGTCCAGAAATATCTTTCTCAATGACAGTATGACAGCAATGAGTGCTGAAGAAGGATTTACATGCCTAAAAACTTGGCTGGTTTTCCAGCTATAATAGTTTGTCTAATAACAACAACAACAACAAAAAAGAAACTGCTGGTGAACCTTGCTTCTGTAACAACAGCGGTACATGTTTTAAATGTGGTCCTGATTCATATCAACTTTGATTTCTTTTTTTAATAAGCTTAAATTGGGTAAGGAACTGTTAAAAACATAACACATGGGGGTTTTTCTTAATATTTATAGCATCTCTCTGCAGAATATATATATTTTTAAAACATTTAACTGATTCTGCTTAGCTGCTGGTAACAGCCTTATGATAAGAAGTCATGGGAGCTTTTGGCATTTTGTGTGCCATGTTGATTTAGATCAATTCCAAGCATGATGAGACATTTAATTTTCATCTATACATTGTCACTCTGGTATCCAGGCCCTCCTGGTATTTCTGCACATATGGTCTTTTCATTCCTCATGGAAAAGTAGCTCTTGTTCTGTCTAAGAGGAAAGATTGTAATAATTAATAATACAGATTGTATTGCATTAAGAAAGAATATAATAAGAAAGATTGTAATAATTAAAAAATTAATCATACAGAGATTTATTAGAGGCCATTTGTAATGTTTTTAAGTCCTAAAGAGTAATCTCTCAGAAATTAAAATGGTTGGATAGACATGCCAGGGCAGAGACCATATAAATTGTATAGCAGATGCCAGCAGCCCTTGCTTCGCTGGACAGACCTTCACAGGAAACCTACATATCCACAGATGAACGTGCATCCTTCTGTGTGTCACAAGCTGCCTTTTTTATTCTTTGAATTGCATCACCACCTAGCTACTCCCAAGGACCATGTGTTCACTCTAGTCTCACAGGACCTTCACTGTTACAAGAAATGGTCACCTGCTGTTACAAAATGACAGTCCCCTCCTTTGGTCTTGTGTAACCCCGCTACAGCAAGGCAAGTGCTGGCAGTTTTCTCCAATATCTGTGGGGAAGCCAAGGTACTTGGCAGCCCTCAGCTACTCTCCCTCCAGTTCCTTCAAAGCTTCGGTAGGAAGGGGATCTCTCAGAGCACAGCCCTGCCCCTTTGCAGGGCTCTGAGCTGGCTTACTGGGGTGGAGCTGGCCTTTGGGCTGGAAAATGTGAAGCATCTCTCGATTCTCAAAGGCTGGGCTGTTATCCCAAAATATATCTGTTATCGACTGCTTAGTAGGCATCCGAGCAGGACTAGCTAGTTCTGAAGAACCTCCTCAGCCTGAGACCAGTGGTGTGTGTATACATCTATGCAGAGCTGCTTTGCATATAAAGGTAACATAAAGTTACCTTGATGCCATCCTACCTGTCCCAGCCAGACATCTATAAAACCACTCCCCAGCCTCTTTGAATGCAGCTGCTGCTCACAAGAAATACAGAGGTCAGGGTCAAGTGACAAATTTTGATTCATTTTAATTCCCCTGGATGCTAAAATGTTCCCTTCTGCATCACCTCCTGCAGCGAATGAAGAGGCGGGACACAGCTTGATGCAAGCAAGTTGTCAGTTTATTAGTGATTTTCATACAATTATATATGTTTCTACCTTCTACATATTACACGCTGATTGGTTAAATCTTAAGCGTAAAAAACACTGATTGGTTGATATTTAAGGCACACCGTTAGAACAATAGGAACTTATTAGTTTACCTTGACATAGCAACAATTTCTATTCCAAAATTAGGGGGGTTCTTTCTATGCGGCTTTCTTGATTAACAAAGTTACATATCGGCGCTATCCATTCCCTTATCTGGCTACTTGTTTCTCTGTCCGTCTGGTTGCCTCCTCGACTGTGACGGCTCAGGGGTCTGCCATTAGCTTGTTCCTTTGTTCCCAGGGCTTGTGCCCTACAAGTTCTAACAAGTCTCTATTCATCAGGCTATCAGTACTTGGACTCTTGTCCTTGAGGCCTTGTCCTACAACCTCCCACAGAATGGCCTGGCCTGGCATTATGATCCTCAGTCTCCTTTGGTCTTCAGGAAGCTGATGGTCCTTTCCAAAGAGGTCAACTGTGTGTTGTACAAACCTCTGCAAAAAGTATTATTATCTTCAGTAACTGGATCGCCAGACTGCTGCTAGTGGCAGTCATGTTTGGGTGTCTAAGCTCTGTCTCTACACCCTTGTAGCAGCAGAATGAAAGGTTCTATCTGTTCCTACTCTACTCTCTGACAAATTCCTGAAGACTTTAGCATAAGCAGGTTTTCATCCCATTGGCAGTATCATTTGATTTTAAACATGTTTTCTCTGAATCAGAATTTAGCAGGAGGTTTTCAAACAAACACCTAATGAATAATAGATAGATAGAAGGCAGCTTAAGAATTTTAGATAAAATTAAACTAGCAGCTGTTAAATATTGTAGCAGTCATTACATCCAGAAGTCATCTGCCATCTATCCAGGATACTTACACATTTTATGTATAATGGAAATGAGAACTGGTTTAACCTTGTCACAACGTGACACACGTGTCACAACGTGGCTCAGCATTTGACACCATCTTTCAGCTGTGACATTTGCCTCAATACAATGCAATTAATAAACCAGCAGTGTATAAAGATGTAATTTGCAGCTCAGATGGTAAAAAGTCTTAAAATCTGTAAAGAAACTATGTGACAGATGTATCAGTGGATGCTAAATCCTGAGATTTTCCATTTTTCGGAGCACTGTCATATGTCACGTATTCTTTTTATCCTATCCAACAGCTTGCCAAGTGCCTTTATTCACTGACATAACATAAAGCTAGAAAAAATAACATTATAGACTGTTTTGTTTGTTTATTCAAAAAATATTTGTATATAGATATAAATGTTATATATAAGTAGGTAGGATATAGGTATATTGTTTATATGTATATAAAATATTATGTAGGGACTAAGAATGAAAATAATTCTGGGCAGAAGTGACATATTTATCTCCTTGGGATGGGATGGGATCTTGCCCCATCTATGATGCAGATTGCTGTTAAAGTAATCGGAGAGATTTATATTGAGAGGGAAGCTTGCAGGAAAGTTACACTTCCTTTTTCTGATGTTCGTGGGTATTTAGTCCTTGAGAATGGCATTCTGCCTGACCGCAGAGGAGGCTCTGCAGGGTTCTGCTGTCAGGGAACTGCACCACTGGTGTTCCCAGTACTGACTGGAGAGGCTGCTGCCAGGCCACATTGAAGTACAGCTGACTCAAGGGACTTGGCGTTCAGTAACCCAGTTAACACAGCAGGATCCTGTACGTCGCCTCCTCTCCATCTCCTGCCTGCTTGACCTGCTCTGTGAAATATGTTGCTGCCAGAACTCTGGCTAATGTTCAGAAGTTTGGGTATTTTGAAATATTTCCTCAGGTTTGTGGTGAGGCTAGTTTCAACATTTACCTAATGAAAAAAATAGTTAAGAACCTGTGCTTGGAATATTTGTGGTGGGGTAAAGGGGGTGGGCTGGGCTTATAAAATAGAGGAAATTTAAAGCCAATTTTGTGCAGTTTGGTCAAGTAAACTTTCTAAATTTTCCATTGTTATTCAGAAAATGCTTGGGAAGGATAAATGGATGAGGTTTCAAGTAATTAAATATCGAACACTTTCACACTTTTCAGACAGTGAAAAAAAACCCAAATGTATATGTGCTGCAGGGCTTTGATCATGCTAGAGATGTCTGTGGACTTCTTTAGGTAGGAAACAGATGTACAGGGGGCATTAATGCTTGAACATTTGTTTAGACATTTTTACATTGGTTCGCTTAGTTTTTTCTAGGAAGCTTGTTTAGCAGGCTCAGGCTGCTGCTGCAGTGCATGCTGCAATGTTGATCCTTACCTACAAGGGGCAGGAACAAAGGGCTCCAGGAGGGCTCTGGTCATGCCTAGCTGTGGTCATAGATGGGTTATTAGCCACCTTTAAATAAAGGTGACAATAGCGTTTGTATTTTTGTTGGGTACAGACAATTAAAATACTGAACAGTAGCATCACTGGTAGAGCAGAGGAGGACTGGGACTATGCCGTGAGAATGAACAACCAAGCAGATACAGAGCTTAGAAGGGGCTTACAAGTCAAACCTGAAGGTGGTTCAATGAAACAATTTCCTAGTAAGCAGAAAATGGAAGGTTTTTGTGATGGATGGATATAGCAACCATATTTTGAGCAGACAGAAAGTTGAAATGTTTGGTTTAGGAAAAGATAAATGAAGAGTTTTTGAACAGAACTTTTTTACTGGATTAATGTAAAGAAATATATATATATAAGATTAAAATTGGATACATTGAAAGATTTAAACTAAGTAGGAGGGCTTCAGTCTTCAAGCTTCTGCCTCACTGACAGTGTAAGAAATAGAAGCATGGTTACATTAGCTGTCATCACAGAGAGCGAATACTGAGAAATCCAGCAGGAGTGAGAATAACAGAGCAAGTCACGGGATAAATGGACAGCAGAGCACTGGGCTCGAGTGGAGGTGGTAGAGGTGGGTGTAAAGCAGAAGGCAAGAACAAGGACAGACAAATCAGACACACAGTCGTGATTTCCGGAGGCAGACTGATACCAAGCAGGGGTGTGATGGGAGTTATCAGAGGTGCAGCAGTCCCACTCTGTTCTTGCACAGGAGGGGAGGATGGAAAGGGGAGGGAATCCACGGTTACCCTGCAGTGAAAAGCTTCCCATAAAGCACCAGGAACCTTTTGTCAATATACTACAGAGGCACTGCTGCAGCAGCCCTGTGTTCCTGGTGCACACAAAACCCAGAGGTGGATGGGGACACTTTTGAAAGACATGCATAAGGTAATATAAGGAAACACAGGGAGAGTGAGCACAGAAACCTGTGTGACCTGCACAGCTTCAAGAGGTCTGGAAGGGAAGACAGGAATTCTGTAACCTCAATAGAATGTTTGTTCTAAGGCAATAGTTGTCTTTTTCTGATTCTTCAGTCCAGAAAACGTATTTCATATAAGTAGCCAGAAGCCAGTCGATTTGTACAACCCAGCAGCCTTGGCCTTTACTTTTTACTGTTTCACAACCTTCTCCCCCACCCCCCTCACCCCACACCTGGTGTTCATGACGTGATGTCGCATCCCCAGGAGAGTACAACGAGTGAGTTTATCCACTCGCCTGCCTCCGGCTGTCCCGGGAATACAGCTCAGCCCAGAGAGGAGCGGGCTTGAGAAGATCCCTTTAGACAGTGGACCTCCTGCTTGAAAAGGAATGAAAAAGCCAACTCTGAGGAGAGTGGGATGGGGAGCAGCAGCGCGCCCCCCCGGGGGTGCATTCCCCAGCGCCGTTTGAGGCCGCTCAGCTCTATAAACGCCATTTGCATCGGGCTGGGATGTAACAAGAGCTGTAAATCACTGACGGCGGAGCGAGCTCCTCCAGGGGCAGACACGGCGGAGCCGAGCCTCAGTGAGCTGTGGCAATGTGTGAACGGTGTCTTTTGTTAGGGGGGAGGACTGATGGCAATTAGATGATACTTATCTGGCCCTTTGATGTGTATTTACACATACAACGTTTTCCTCCGGGGCTTGCGGTATAAAGGAGGAGCCGTGCTCCCCGACACCCTCCTTCCCGGCATCTCCGAAGCAAGGCAGGATGACCAAAGCCCCTTTCTCTGTGGAGTGGTTGTCCCAGAGCAGCCAGGCCCTCAAGAGCCCCGCCGAGGGCTCGCCGCACCGAGCATCCCCTGCAGGCCACCGGCCCGGCTCCGGCTCCAGCCCCGGCTTGAGGGAGCGGGACGAGGAGCAGCCCGCCGGGCCGCGGGCCGGGAGGGGCGACAGGAGCGGGGAGCACTTGTCGACCCCCCCCGCTGCAGGTAACCGCGGGGCCCGCGGCCGTCGGGGCACCCTGCGAGGAGGAGGAGGAGGAGGAGGGCGGAGGCGAGGGCGCGGTTCCCCCGCCACCCTCAGGGCGCCGGTAGACGCACCTGGGCGGTGGCTGCTCGGAGGCGAAGGAGGCGGGCGGGCACCCCCGAGGTTCCCGGCCCCTGGGTGACCCTTGTCTCCCCTTCCCCAGGAGCAGGCGGGCGGCCGTGGGGAGCGGGGCAGTCCCCGCCGGAGGGGGGTCCCGAGTGCTCGAGCCCCGAGGACCCCGGCGGCCGCGGCGGGCGGCGGCTGCGCACGGCCTTCAGCGCCGAGCAGATCAGCACCCTGGAGAGCTCCTTCCAGCGGCAGCAGTACCTGGGGGCCGCCGAGCGCCGCAAGCTGGCGGGCAGGATGCGGCTCTCGGAGGTGCAGGTGAGCGGCGGCGGCGGCGGGGCCCGGGCGCGGGCTGCGGGCTGCGGGCTGCGGGCCGCTGTAACCTCCGCTCTTCCCCCCGCAGATCAAGACCTGGTTTCAGAACCGCCGGATGAAGCTCAAGCGGCAGCTGCAGGAGCTGAGGACGGAGCCGTTCTGCAGCCCCCCCCTCCCTTACGGACCTCAGGGCGGCGTTGTGCCCTTGCCGCTCACCTACGTGGCCCGGCCGCCGCCTCTGCCCCGGCAAGGGGCCGCCGCTACGGGCTTCGCCTTGGCGGCGCTGCCGGCGCCCAGCCTGGACCTCAGCAGCGCCTGCAGGGCGCGGCCTGTGGGCTTCTGGGCGGCACCCTGCTTCGTGGGGTACAGGGACCCCAGAGCTTTCTTGCTGGGTGTCTGACCCTCCGATACGGACTGTGACTCGGGAGGATTTGCACTACTGACGGCTATCTGGGCTGCCCTCGTCCCTAACTGCCCGGCAGAGTCATGATGCAGCACTGAGCAAAATATTTTGCAGAGGCGCACGGGACAGTCTGAATCGTGGACTTCAGGCCCCTGCGTTTATAGGCAACTGTGCAAAATAGAAACATGGCGGGGCAAACGCTAATATAAATGGCATCTTTTAATAAATCTAAAGTTTTTCCGCTTTCATGTGAATTCCTTCCACAAGGATTGCAGAGCTGTTTATCCTGCCCTAACAGGGAGAGCTCCTCTTCCTTGAAGGAAGCGTGGACTTCTTATTCTCTAGATCTGTTCCGGCCCCCTGCAGTTTGCTGAGGGCGAGTACAAAAAAGCGTGAATTTCCCCCGTCCTTTAAAGCAGGTATGCAACCACCTTCAGCTACTTCCTAGGTGGCATTTTCTCTGATGGGACTGTGCTTTTAACCAAATATATGAATACGCCTGTTACTAATACTTAATACCGGGCTTGCTATAGTAGTGGAACGAATGATTTCTGTCGGAGCCCTTCAAATAACATATAGAACGTGATTTTAAGATGTAAAAAGTGACGTTCTAAATAAATATGTATATATATCTTCATGTTTTCATGTGCAGTCTCAGTAGATTAGTAAAGACCTCTTGCCTAAACAGATCTTGGAAAGGATCTACCCTTGAAATTTCTTATCAGCAAAGTAGTATCTTGGCATCTCACATCCATCTAATAGGGTATGAGGGTGGTGATCAAGAGAAATGTGACATTCCAAAGCTGGTTTTCCTAAGTGGCGGTCAAGTGTGTAACCATTGTGCTATGCACTTTTTTAATTTGAATCATGCTTTAGAAAACTTAAGATCAAAATGGCCTAATTTCAGGCTAGAGAAAGGGCTCTGAGAAATGATCCTTGACTGATGTAAGTTGCCATAAAGCTTTCAAAGTCAATTGTCAACTAACATGAAAAGAGCAATAAAAAGTTCCTTCACTTTAGAGAAGATTTCCGGCACACTTGCAATCTGGGCTCATAGAATGAATGGTCCGAGGGTTCTCTGTCAGTCATCCTTGAACACACCTATTTTTGTTTGTAGCTGGGGGGGCTAAACCTGCCACTTGAGTACACTTGCCCGGTAAAAAGCAACATTATGTGTCTCTGAAGGCCTTTGATTTTCTGAGTAGCTGTCACATTTAGAAGTCTCCTTAATTATTTTGTAATCCATGCTGTATTTTTCTAGTCTTTTGAGATACTACTATTTGCTTCCAATTGTACAATTGATGTGGCTTTAATGCAAAAGTTTCAGAAAACTAAGGTCTCGGGTGCTATCAATCTTGCTGAGACCTTTTCAGGAACATGATGCAGTTTGGGATTAAGGACGTTTGTTGACACGAGATAAAAATTCCCATTGCATGGAGGCTTGTTTCTCAAAGTCAGGTATTAGTAAACAGCTATATTGATTCGAAGGAAAAAAAAGTCTGCAATTCTCTCTGACTCTTTCCAGAGTTATTAAGGAACTGGGATGTTTCCAGAAAGCTCTGTAATGGTTAATATTTTCTTTACTGCGAACAGCGACATTTTTTAAAATAGAAAAATAGTCAAGGCCCATAAGTACACAATATACATTAAAAAAGAAATTATAAGATGTCTTAAGCGTGAGACTCAATTTGACTATCCCGTTTTCAAGGGGTCAGTGGTTGATCGGTTTGTAGTCTTGTGTGGCCGCAGAGACGACCCCCACCTCTCCCCCGTACAGAAAGAACAGCCGCAGCCTTTCGCCCTGTTAGAAGCCAGAGCCGGCGGCACAGGGGCTGAAGTGGGGGGGGGGGGGGCAGCACCCTCCAAGGGCACCGGGGCTGCCCGCAGCGCTGCAGGAGCGCCCCAGCCCCCGACCAAATGTGGGGAGGGTGAAGGGGAGGGTGAAGCGGAGGGGGGGGGGGGGGGGGGGGGGCGGGGAGCACCGCCACAGCTGGGCCCGGGGGAGGTGAGAGGGAGATGAAAGGGCTGGGGAGGAGAGGAGGAGAACAAAGTGCTCCCGCCCGCGGAGGGTGACTGCTTCCGTCGGGACAGGGTTTGGGCGGCGGCGGAGCACACTCCCCCACGCACCCCCAGGAGTAACAGGGGAGAGGCAGGAGAGCACCTTATCGGGGTCTCCAAGTGTTCCGGGTGGGCTGAGCCCTGCCCGGGTGGCTGTCCCGGCCTTTCCCGGCCGCCGGGCCGGGCTGACCCGGGCGATGGGAGGGCCCCCAGGCTGCACCCTTCACACAACCGGCGTCCCTGGAGGTTCCCTCCTGGAGCGGTTCCACCGGTTTCGAGCAAGCCGGAGGCGAGCGGGGCTGCGGGGACAACTTGTAGTGTTGCAATCAGCCACGATGTAAGCCCACAGAGTGCGGGGACCAGACTGGGACAAGCAGAGCTGCGGGGCCGAGCGGCACCGGCCACAGGGAAACTGCGGAGGTGGAGGCTTTGCTTGCGGGGTGCTTGCGTGCCGTTCCCTGCAGCCTTGTTGAGGCAGACTGAGAGGCGCGGGTGGGCTAGCGGGGCGAAGGGGGTCCCCGTCCTTGGGCGTATGAGCTGCAGAGCGGCTGGCTAGGGAGAAGCCAGGTTGTGCTTGAAAAGGTGCTAATCATCACTTAACATAATGACTCCTTGGCCACATGTATACTCAACAAGCATACCAGGTGCCTTGCCAGCGTTCGGGAAGCGCTAGTTTGCAATTACTGTCCCGTTTCCCAACAAGTGCTCAAATGAACGCGAGATTTGATGCTCACTTGGTGGAGTCCCTAATGGTAGCAGATTCGTCCGAATATCTACATGATAATTCCTCGTCTACCTGCAAAAGCCGGCCTTCTCTAGAAGGTAACAGCTACATTCGAGTGATCTAGAAAACTGTAAGTGAAATAATTTCATTTTTGCTAAAGCGGTCCGATTCTGTTACTAAAACGTGGTTGCAAGTTTTCCCTTTGATTTGGGAGTAGGAAACTAGCGACGTTCCTTCGTGGTTTATTCCTACTTGCTTGAATTTCTCATCTGCTGTCTTTTAACCTCGGCAGCAACGAAGGGCTGCTGCGCACCGGCAGCCCCGCCGGAGACCCACGGCCACCCTGCCCTGCCACCGCGCCCGGGGTGGCATCACCCGGCCCCGCGGGTCACCCCCGGGCCGCTCCCCGGCGCGGCTGAGCCCCCTTCCTCTAGCACTCCCCTTTGTGTCTTTAATCGCATCACAATAACCACCTGCACCGGAATGCTCTCCGGCAGGACAAAGCGGCGTCTTGCAAGCCAGCTAAAAATGGGAAAGCAAGCCGAGTCGATTAGCTGGGGAGGAGCAGCTTAATGCTGGTGCGGCGAAACTGGTGGAGCTCCCGGCCTGGCGGCTCTTGAGGAAGAGGCTGTATAACCTGGAAACTAGGCTCCCCGGGGAGGAAAAGGGGGTGGGAGGGGAAAATTGCCGCAGCATTAACTTCAAAGGCTTTCTCCCCTGCAGCGTTTGCGCGGGGGGGGGAAGCGAGACGGAGGGAGCGGCGCGGTGATGGGTGATGCCGGGGCCGCCCGCCCGCCGAGCGCCTCCTCCCAGTTTGGCGAAAGCGGCCAACAGGGCACTGGGGACAGTGTCGGTGCATCTCCCCCCCCGCAGCTCCCAGACACGGTGGAGCCACTCCAGGGACCTCTTTACAAACCAGGTGAAGTTATTCGGCGCTGTGTGCTAACCGGGAAGAGATCTCGCACTGGCGGGCCATTACTTGTAATTGCTGCCCATTATCTCTTTCTTTGATACGCAATTAGATGACAATTAACTTGATAAATCCCACCGAAGCGTGGGGGAGGAAGAAAGAGGCGAGATCTCTTGGTCTCGATGTGTTCCCTGCGTAGACTTTACTACTTTTCCTTCATATTTGTCTCTCAAACTCCCAGGCCTTGACCTAGTGTTATCTTCTAACAGCGTTTGGTAGGGAGCTAATCCCGGCATCTCTTTGGTATTCAAGTAGGTTAAGTACTTTAATTCTTATTTTAGTGCTTGGTTATTCTGCCTGGGCAATTCTGAACAAAGCTGGAGGTGTTAAGTCCTCAGGCAACGTGGCGATGGCGCCCATGGGAATTCAAGTGCCGGTTTGTTTCATGCTAACTTGCGCTTAACTTATCTAGGGCTTTGTCCATTCGTTGCACAAAAGGCTCAATGAGATTTGCCCGATAAATCGGGTTTTTTTCCACGCAAGGCGAGCGTTCGCTGCCGCAGATCCTGAGCAGGGGTGCCTGGCCTTGCGGCGCGCAAGGGCAGAGGGAGCCGCGCCGCCGGGTGACTCAGTGGCGTTTGTCATTGATCGCCTGCTCGCCCGCATTGTTCCCCTGGGCGAGGGAGCGGCTGGGTGATGGCACTGTTAGTGTTCGCCAACACTTCAAACAGAAGAGCATCTATTCCGAAACAATCGATCTCGTTGATGCCTAATTGACTATCTAATAGCACCTATCAGGACATCAAAGGAGGCGCTGAATAACCTCGTTAGCATTTCCAAAGGGGAGCGGTGGAGGGTACAAACACTTACCGACAGTCCCGAGGGCAGGGAGCCCAGCCCAGGCTCTGCGGCTAGTTGCTCTCCTGGGTTTTCTATGGTCCCAGCTGGAGCAGGGCGAAATGTCTTGTCTCGCCTGTACTTCCAGCAATATTAACCTCGTGCCCTGCAGTACATCAGCTCACTTGCCTCTGAAGGACGGCTCAGCTGCCCCAGACTCTCCTTCTGTCTATTTGTCCAACTAAACAGGGTGGGTTTGGCTGTTCTTCCCCCGGGGTGTGTGTGGGGTGGGTGGGAGGTGGCACTGCAGTTGTTCTTACTGCATTCTCTGTCATCCCCACTTTTCTGGTTTTGTCAAGGTAACTTTGAAATACCTGGGCTTTTCAGACAGATAGATGAGATGTGCCTGTGATGGATCCAGTAACTTAGTAGCCCAGCAGGTCCTCGGTCTGGTGACATAGTACATCAGCTCTTAATCCGTGATAAACACCATGCTGGCTTGCTCAGTATACTGGTTTTTTTCATGGATTACTTCTTACAAACATAGCTAGTAGAAAGGAAGTTTTGAAACTGAAGATTTGCCCAATTATGCTAGAAATTGTTTTTTCCTGTGCAAGATTGTTCTTCTGGTTTCCAATTTGTGGCCATTTTTTCTTACACTGTCACACAAAACCAGGTGTGATGGTATGTTGAAGGACTTGGCACACCAACAGCATTCTTGGAGATACAAGTACTTCAACTTCTAGTAAAGGGGGAGCTTCTAGGAAGTGGTGCAGGAAATGCTGCAGCCTAGATAATGGGCTGAACCTTCCCCCCCCCCCCCAAAAAAAAAAAAAAAACAAACACCAAAAAAACCCGAAAACAAAACCTTAATGTGCTTAGAGTTGCTACAGTCTTGCCTGTTCTCGTGGGTTTATACTTTGTGTGTGTGCACAAAGCCCCCAAAGAAACATTCCTATTGTGTACTAGTGAGATAAATCTACCATTTGTCCCTAGAGGTCTTGTAGTTCACATGAAAAGAGTACTTTGTCCTGATGACCTCAGCTGTAATTCTCACATCCTGGCATTAATCACAGCACCTAAATTCAGGGTATAATACTGAGTTACAAGTGCACAAGTTATCAGTAAATTTCTTGAAGCAAGCGTGTTTATTGTGGTTGTAAGTCTTACACACAAATGCAGAACAATAAATATTTTGAAATATGATTTGGAGAAATAGGTCCACCATGTTCTTAGTGTAAGTTGTGTTAAAATAAAACCTACTGAACAAAAAAAAGCCAACCATGTATTTTTCAAGATAATACCCAGTATAATAATACAGTATCTGAGTATACAGAATTCTACATGAAAAGACATTAATTTCCCTGAAAACTTAGATTTATTTTGGATCATGGTTATAAATCAATTGAATGATACCAAAATTTCAAGTGATACAAAAGAATTGCAAGGAAGTAAATTTGTGTCTCCTTACAAGCACCATATTTCTGCAGGGTGAGGGAAGGATTTAATACAGCTGCAGAGCCTCTTATCCACTCAGGGTCCAGGATCATCAAATTTTTCAAGTTTCTCAAGCTGCCACCTCTTTATGGTGGGAACTACAACAGCCATGTAACACCTCTTACTCCTTCCCCATCTGTTCCAGGATTTTGTGGTCCACAGATGCAGCTATTTTCATGCGGGGCAGGGGGGAGCACAATTCTAGGGTTGGGTATATACATCTTACTCAACAGGAAATTCAGATTGGATTCTAATTTTTAAAATAATAATAATAATAAAAAGTCAATTTTCATTGACTTTCAGGGAACAGTGGGACAGGTCAGCAGCTTCCCTGCATCCTCAGTCGAATGAGAGGGGAAATGGCAGCAGCTGTTCAGGGGTACCAACAGATCCCCTCTAGAAGACACATAATGTATAAATGCAAATGTGCATGCTGGTCTCTTTGGGCACAGAACTGAATGGTCATCTCATGCCTGGTTTAATTTTGGTGGTAGGGATGAAGCATCTCTCTACATGGTAGTTCATAGGTGTCATTGTGTGTCTGGGTGGGAGGAGGGCAGGGCACAGAGGACCCAGGGCTGCCTGGATTGCCTTAGGTTCCAGCTGCTGGAGAACTGGTGGGGAGGCTGCCCTGGGGTGCTGGGTGGGTGTGTGCTCAGCTTAGGAGCTTCTGGATCCTAGTGGTTATCAAGTAGCACCTCCAAATTAGTTTTGGTGAGATAGTCCAGCTCTGCAGATAGTATGCAAGGCCTTACAAAGAACAACTTGCTGTGAATGAGTTTATATGTGGTGGAGCCTGAGTTTTTCTGCTTGGATTTGTCCACAGAAGGGGTTGTTCAGAAATGGATGCTCTGAAATAAGATGGAAATAGTGAGTATAGTGGTGCGTTTGCTCCAGAAAACAAGGGACCATACACAGGTAGAATAGTTCAGAAATGGTTATAAAATCCAGAAATTATTAAAGTTAATATGCAGGTACTTTGCCCCTTTGGGGAGCAGTGAGTGACCTATCCCTGCTTGACTGAAAGGTGCCTAGGAAATGCTATGGGGTTTAAACACACACCTCTTACGGTTGTTTTGGTTGGGTCAGTGGCACTCACAGGTATGTGTTTCTGATCCAGGGAGGGAGTCTGGTCTCCAGATCAGTGTTCAACTGCTTGGGCATTTGCACTGGCTTGCACCTACCAGCTAAAATGACAGTCTTGTGCCAGCAGCGAGTGAACCTCCATTAGTGGCTGTGCCCAGCACCCCACAAGGAGCAGGCCCATCTCTCAGTCAGGGCTGTGCTGTGGCAAGTAGGGCCTCTCCCACCCGTGCCCGTAGGGACCGGTGTTGCAAACAAATCTCCAGGAGGAATCCAGCTCCTGGGCTCGGTAAGGTCTGCATTGCTCTAGTGCCTGGGCTTTATCGCTCCCCTGGGGCCAGAGCTGGGATAAGCTGCCGTGGCCTTTGTGGGGGCTGGAGGGGTCGATAACCCCCTGTCCATTTCCATGGCCATGGAATTATGGGAACTCTTGAAACAATGAAAATGAGTAGTACAAATATTAATTTCTCCCCTGATCCTTCATAATAAACTGTGGAGTTCTGAGGGGAGTTGCTTTGATTGGGGTGTTTGACTTATTTTAAGAGTTGGGCTTTTTTTGTGTGGTGGTTTTTCATTTTGTTTTGGTTTTTCTTCAAAGAAAGAAAACTCATATCTACACTGATGCGTGGGAAGTTAGGTTATTGTCGTGTCGTTAGAAAGAAACAAGATCCTGCCCCATTAGTCCCGGGTTTATGGTGCCCACACCTTTCAGTTGGCATCCCAGTGGGAACCAAGGGGTGTTTGGTGGAACTGAGGTCCCGTCCTTGCATTCACAGAGTTCCAGGGACCGTGATTGCTTCCCCTGGTCTTCAGGAAGTGTCGAGGGTTAGAACGTGTGTTCTCCAAGTACTGCTGCTGCCAGCACCGCCATGGTCGGTGCGGTCCTTTTCACTGGGGTGGCTGAAAGCCGGTGTGAGTTGTACACAAGAAAAGCCCAGACAGGGGCTGAGCTGCCGCGATGCCCCTTTCACCAGCCAAGTTTGGCTTGGGGAGGGAGGGGAGCGTCCTGGTGTCCTCCCTGCATTACAAGGGAATCGTCCTTCTTGGGAAGCGATGTGTGGATTGGGATAGTTTGAAGTTGATGAGGTGCGAGCTTCGCTGGTGACTTAGTGCTTTGATGGCTGAACTCTTCGGGAGATGGGTTGCAGTGTCTGGCTAGACGGATGGCGCCAAGTTCAAGCTGAGCGGGTCCGGGGCCCCGCTAACCCCACAGCCCGGCCGCGGTTCCCGGGGCTGAGGGCTCAGCCTTCGGGATAGTGACTCCTTGATAGCGGCCCCCACGGCTTTTCCCCGGGAGGCCGCTCTCCCCGGCTTTCCCGGGCTTTCCCGAAGTGAAGCGCCCGGCGGCAGGGCTGGCAGGCCCCGCCAGTGCTCCATTATCCCTCAGCCAGGCATCGCCCCGCGCCCCGACGTGCGGGCCGGGCCGGCCTCGGGTGCGGGCGCAATGCGGGACCCCGCGGCTGAGAAGGGGGTGGGTGAAACCGCGCTGCTATCGGCACCGTGCGTGACTTTAAACGCCCGTTTGCGCGGTCGGGCCTGCTCGTGCCCTGCCCTCCGGGGGACAGGGGCAGGTTTGCACTTCAAGGGGTCTCTCTGGCCCCGCAGACGCGCTGGAGCCAGCGGCTGTAGACATTTGCTAGACGTGTGAACTTTCCTCCTCGCTGGGTGCTGTTATCTTTGCTCGATTCCCACTTTGATGTGGGTTCACACTTGCAAACGAGTCCACGCGGGACCGGAGCGCCCGTATAAGAGTGGGGCGAGCCCAGCGCGAGCCCAGCTCCTTTCTGCCATGAACCAGGCCGAGCTGCCTTTGGCAGAGCCCAAGCCCCACGGGCTAAGGCCCCACATCTGCTGCGCACCCCCTCCCCGCGCCCCCACCTCTCTCCGCAGTGCCCCCCTTCTAGTCAGAGCCGAGCCCCGACGGAGGGGACCGCAGCCGAGCCAGCCCGCGGACAGCGAGCCCTGCGCAGGGGTGCTGGGCCGAGGCAATCCCCGGGAGCCCACTGACCCGTGCCCGTCGGAGCCAGGTGGGTGAGGAGGGGAGAGGGTGGGAGAAGAGGGGAGGGGGCACGGGACGCACACGGGACCTCGACTCCCATCGGGACGAGAGGAGGCGGAGGTACCCCCCAGCCGGGGAAGAGGCCTCATCACCGCCCCTTCCCTCCTCCCTTGCAGCCCCCGACGGCGGCTGGCAGAGCGCTGACGAGTCCTCGGGCTACGAGAGCGAGAGCGCGGGCGGGGAGCCCGCGGCGGCGGCGGCCGGGACCCGGGGGCGGCAGCGGCGGGCGCGGACCGCCTTCACCTCGGAGCAAGTCTGCCGGCTGGAGAAGACCTTCCAGTGCCAGAAGTACCTGGGAGCCTCGGAGCGGAGGAAGCTGGCGTCTGCCTTGCGGCTCTCGGAGATCCAGGTGGGTCCCGGATCCTGCCCGGCCCCGTCGGGCAGGGGCAGCCAGGCTCGGCAGTCCTGCACCGGCTTTCCCTGCGCTGAACAGACGCAGCAGCTCCTGCTGCCTTTCGCGGGGACTGCGGGAAGGGTGGCGAGATCGCTCGGGGATTAACGAGTTAACGCTCCGGGAACTTGGGGGCACTTTCTACTGGGGAGGAGGTATCAAGGTTCCCTTATTTCTTAATGAGGTAAACTGCTTTTCCTGGATGCGTATATACGGTCTTAAAGCCATAAAGTAATTAGTCTAAAATCGCTGAACACAGATGCTGTTTCCCTCTACAGCCCGCAAGATGCTCTGCCCTCGGTTAACCAGGGCCAAAGCATCCGTCCAACTCTTGTCAGTTCAAGTGAAGCAAAATGGCAAAAGCTGCAGAGAGACAGCTTGTGTAGTTTGCACGTTGTAAGTCCCTGATTGTCTCCTCCGCCCCACACCTCATTGTTTTTGTTGCCCAGATCAAGACCTGGTTTCAGAACCGGAGGATGAAACTGAAGAGACAGATACAGGACCACCGGTACAGCCTTCTGTCCCCTGCTCCGCTCTACAGCCACCCCGTGGGGACCCCACCAGCTCTGCTTCAGGACGGTCTCCAGTGCCCCTTTGCTCTACCGCACCAGAGACTCCTGCCTCTGACCTCGGTGCCTGCTGTGCAGTTCAGCTTCTCCTTTCCCAGATACAATGCATCACAAAGCACCTACCACTTTATGGCAAATGAGCTGCCGTGCTGCCAACATTTTCTTCCTCATCCTTCTTTCCATCCGGTTATTCAGGACAAAATAGACAAGCAATGCCACCCTGTATATGCATTACACTGAAAACACAACGGGGCAGTGTTGTATGCTGTAATGTATGTTGTGCTCAGAATTTCTTGTCTGATTTGAAAGTGCATTTATTATTTTAAGTTAAATGTGAAAAGGATTAATTTTATATTTGTACTAATTGATATTAAAATGTATTGGATGTGATGCCATACAGTAATTTTTTATTTGATAGGCTATACATTTTTAAAGTATCAGTAGTGTACCATCTAAATTCAAAAGGTCATAGACTGAAGGATGTTGCTCAAAGGGAACTGGAGGGAGAGAAGCAGTAAAAGAAACTTGCTTTTGCCAAATTTCTCATGGTGTAGGCCAATACTAAGTTCAGTCTGAAATGGGCATGTTAAGAAACTGGTTTTCATTGCATATCCCGTTTTTCACATACACACACACACATATATATATATAAAATCTGAACAGTTACATGTGCCGACTCTGTAATGGTTGCACTTGTGCAGTATAAATGAGCATGGTCACCTGAACTCTGAACTCCAGGTTTGGGTAATGGGGAAGGATTTAGATGTTTTAACATGTCCTACACTCATGCTGAGATGTATAGTCTGCCTGGTTTTTTGGGGGGGAGCCTGGACCCTAGCACTGGCATTGCATTGTGGTTTTGGCTGAGTGTATCCTCCAGGAGGAAGGATAATCTGCTGGTGAGTTTTTCTTCTGAATATATTAATTAATTTATTGCTTTGCATTTCCAGTCCCATCTTCCACATGGAAGTATCAGCTGTGTTAATCACAAATATTAAGGCAATGTTTCTTTAACCAGGAATTAAATAGTTCAAACCTTCACGATGGAAATTTCATGTTTTACAATTGCCAAAACACATAGTTTTTAAAAAGAATTTAAGAGCATAATTGTGTTTGGTTCATAACAATATCGCCTAAATGGGACTTTAACCTGCAAATTTGACTCTGATTCATCACTAAGTGCCCATGATAATTACATATTTGGAGCTTTTTTTAAGAAATTGAACCCTTTAGAAGAAACATTTAAGGGCAATAGCTCAAGTTGTGCTTTAGCAATCCGAAATTTTGTTGTTTTTTCAGTTCTTCCTGGAATCAGTTTTCACTCCAGAAAAAGCTTGGTTAACACTAATTATTTCCTGGTCTTTACAGAAGTATTTTTAATTCACCTGAAAGGTCTTAATGCATTAGAAACTAATTTGATTGCTGCATTTTAATCTAAATTTCCCTCCTCCACCCTCCAATCCAGTGAGCCATCAAGGGTTTCCAATAGCCTAGGGGCTTCGTACTTGTGAAAGGATGCCTTGGAAGGGGTAAAGAGAATTTTCTGCAATTATGGTGTTCCAAACCAGATGCAGTCTTAACTCCAGGAAGATCCAGGTTGACATGTTGGAAGCAAACTTGCTGGTCATTGGGGGAAGCGAGGGGTGGAATTCCAGGCTAAACTGTTCATTAATAGTCATGCTACATCTTCCCTGCATTATGTAGTTTGTGTTCAAAGCGACTGAGACACACATGTCCCTTCAGCTGCCTAGCTGCATCATCTCTGAGTGCTGTCCTAGTGTGGCACTGAGAGGGTATGTGGTGGGGGAAATTCCTTCAAGTGTCTCCCATCCTGCCCCCAGATAGGAAAGGTAGGGGTGCTTGAGAGCAGGGTCAGAGATAACCCTCTGCTATAGCATGCTCAGGGACTTCCTTTTTCCAGAGGTTATAATCAGACAGGAGATGAGACACAGGAGGCGGGAATTTGGATGGAAGTATGTCCTTGTTGTCTACTAAAGGCTGTTTTCAGTGTTGCTCTCCTTAGCCCCACAACACAACTGTTAATGAGAGGGGAAGGCAAGGCACAGCACCAGGCTGTTGCAGGCCCTATTTGCCAACTTTTTTTTCCTCATGAGCAACTTCTACCTAGGTAGAAGGGAAAATTTTTTTGTGTATTTTGGCTTTTTTTTTTTTCCCTCTCAACAACTGCAAAGTAGTCTAATCATCACCTGGCAAACAGGTTAGGATGGTCAGGAGGAGAGAGGGAGCAACTCCTGCTGTAGTTGCTTTATGGTGATGCAAGATACGTCTCATTATTCCCTAAAGGCTCAACTTTGCCATTTTCCATAAAGCTTGCTTTGGCCTTTTTCAGACAGCCAAGTGTTCTTGATAGCAAATCTAACAGAATCCTGCAGTTTAAAATTGGTGAGGCTGCCAAGCTGAAACTTTAGAAGAAAGAAACCTGAAATGTTTTCATTTTGAGTGTCCCAGGAGACCTGAACTTGTTAACAACTCCAATGTTTTCATCAGAAAATTTAAATTACGAGCATGTTTGACATTGGCATCAAAACACATGCTTGCTTGCCAATTAATTCCTTAGCCTCACCTCTCTTTAAATGCATTAATGAAATATGTACATCAACAAACAGGGAGGACTACTTTAGGAATGGTGCAGAATATCCAGATAAAAGACAACTTATTCAGTTTCGTTCATAGGGCTGGCACCTTTGGTACCATTTTATTTTCAATGCTAATCCCACACTCGAGTAGAATGTTTTTAAACATGTTGTCTATTACATGATCTAATTACTATGTAAATTGAAGTGTAAACATCACTCCACTTTTTCAGTGGAGATCCCCACATGAGTATAGGCCATTTTCTGAAAAGAAACTTTTGGATAGGAAAGTTTATATAGAAATTTCAATACAGCATAGTGAAGACTGTAGAGTGGAGTTTCAAATCTTCCACTCTCAGTATTACTTCTTTAAAACATGTGAATTATTTTCTACTTCAACATAAACCCCCAGATTTGAATAAAAAAATTAAAAATTGATTCATCAATCTATTTAATATAACAAAATAAATAATTATTCTTAGAGATATTTGGCAGTTTTTGTTTAGATTACAGGTAATCTTTGGCATTTTTAACAGGAAAGAAGATATGGCTGGAACCTCAGTCTTTTATGGTCATCGGTTAGTCATTGCTGGGATTACAGAAGAGTAAGAAGATAATCCTGGGCTGGGAGACAACAGTAAAGCTGGACTTGGCAAAACTGGCTGAAGGGACTGAGCTGGAACAGAAGGTAACAACAAGGCAGGGCTTGTCACAGCTGGGTGAAGGGAAGCAGCAGAGGTAGAAGAGACATTGATGTCCATCCCATGAGAATATCTGGATGTAGCAGTATTTGGGCAACAACGATAGGGCAAAAATAAGCCTGAGAAAAGAGCTTCCACCCTTGCATCTTGAGTCTGACGTTTAAACTTCATACGACGATTCTGGAACCAGGTTTTTATCTGAGGATATGGAGGGAGGGGAAAAAAAAAAAAAGAACGAATGTACTTGTCCCTTTGGCATATAATAATGCATCCTGAAGTCAGATTTATTATCAGAGTAACATAATATATTAACAGTTGTAAGATTTAGGGCCAATAACATTGATCTATATTCAGTGTAGAGTAGTTATCTTGGCATGAGGAGGGATCAAGCCGTGACAGCTCCGTGCCGGGTGGCAAGGCAATTACTCAGAGACCAGACCTGGACCAGCACTAAGCGCAGTGGGATTAGGGGGATGGGTAAGGGCACTTCTGTTAGAGAGAAACCCTGCGGTGCCGCCGAGCGGGCACACAGTTTTTAGGGAAGCATTAGCGCGCAGGTTGGAATCGCGGCGGGCAGCGCTGCCGCTGTCCCCGTCCCGCGGCGGCCATGACCCGGCCAGCCGGGCGGAGGCACCGCTCCTCTCCCGCAGCGGGCGGGAGTGTGAGGGCCGGGGCGGCGCGGGGCGCGTCCCCCGGCCCGGGCGGGGCAGCGGCGGCCCCGGCCGCGCTCACCTGGCTCTGGGAGAGGTTCAGGGCGGCGGCCAGGCGCTGCTTCTCGCTGGCGCCGATGTAGCGCTGCTCGCGGAAGCTCCGCTCCAGCTCCTGCAGCTGCGCGGACGAGAACTTGGTGCGGGGTCGCCCGGGCGCGGGGCCGCCGCCCGCCTCCGCGTCGCGCCCGGGGCTGCTGCGGTGCGCGGCATCCCGGTCCCGGCGCGCGGCTGCGGGGACAGGAGGGGGGGGGGCGGGCGCGCACCTCAGGGCGGTGACGTAGGCAGCGGCCGCACGTGCGGCTGCTCTCCGCCGGCCGCCTCGCGTGCGGCGACCGTTAGCCTAACGGCCGCCACCAACGGTCGCGCCGCCCGCCCGTGAGGAGAGGCGGGACTCACCGCGGTCCGGCGGGCTCTCGGGGCTGCCGGCGTCCCCCGGCGGGGAGCGGGGCCGGCCGGTGGCTGCGGCGCGGCTGCTCTGGGCCAGCCACTCCACTGAGAAGGGCCCCTTCTCCATCCCGCGGCGCTCCCCGCGCACTGAGGCCGCCCCGCTCCCGGGGCAAACATTTAAAGCGCCTTCTGCGGTGTGGCTCGGCAGGGCCGCCAAGCATCTAATGATGCCGAGGACAAAGGACCCCATTGAGAGGCGCTTTAATCTCCCCTTTCAGGTGGTTGTTACATCCGCCTAATCTCTACCCGCGGTAGTTAGCAGGACTCAAGGCTACCTGACCTGGCGCCAAGTTCAGCTCTGAGGCGTCTCCTGACCACGTAGCTGCTGCAATGGCATCGTGGCTTGTGCTTGCTGCGCTGCCCGAGCCGGCCCCGGCTCCCGAACCGCGCTGCCATTTCCAATCTTTACCTCCCGGTGTGAAGGACAAGGATTCAGAAGGGGCTGGTAACAAAGGAGGACATAGACAGGCCTCTCCTGTGAGAGTTACACCCCAGTCTGGAGTCCCTCTCGCCAGTTTGATGCAAGGCTTGGAAGAACCCTGTTGCTTTTCTACCAGCAAAGGAGAGTGACTCAAGGTAGGAACAAGTAGCCCTCGAGCTTGCAGACACGTAAAAATCACGGAGAAACACTGGATACTAGTTATCTTCCCAATGTTCCTATGAGTAACATGTTACTTTTTGTCAGGTCAGGGTTGGGTAGATATTTGGACTAGGAGTTACTTGCAAACGCAGGGTTGAATATTTCTTGCTGCTGTCTATGAGGCGGAGTGCTGCAGTTAGGACTCTCATCTGCCTCTGAAGTGTGAGGTACAGCTGTTGATTTCAGTTCACACAATATCAGGGTTTTAAAGAAGTCTTCAAGGAGAGAAGGTTTGAAACCAGGTCACAGTGGTGGATTTATTAGGCCTTTTGTAGAAAGTAAGCTGGTCAGTTTTGATCTAATAGGTAGTAAACCAGTTAATTCTTATGATTTTATTTTAGAATAAGATTAAGCAATGAGCAGGTATGTTTCAGGACATTGGACAGGATAAGAAACACTAAGAAAGTGACTAGTTGGCTTGAATGTCTCTGTTCATGGTTTAAAACATCATCTCCTCTCCCTGCACCCCAAGAAAGAAATGTGTGCATTTCAAAGTAAACAGTCCTGATGTTCTTATAAAGTAGATCAAAGAGGAGGAGTGTAAACTCTGTTCAGAGGCAGCCTGTTCAAGGATGATTCCGATAAGGGTGAGAAAAGAACCACTTTTATGATCTGAAGTGGGCCTGGGATGGCACAGTCCTTATCCTCTGCAAACACAGGCTAACACATTGACAGGTTGTTTCGGTAAATGGCCACTACTGCTTGAGTTTATACAGTCAGAGATAATGAATTAGCTTTCACGCAGAGCTGAACATGTTTGAGACAACATGTTAATTCTTAGACTTCAAAGGACTTCATGTCACCTTTTATGAATGGTGATGTATTTGTAGTGAGATGACAAAAGTCAGATAATGCTACCCTTCTATCTCTTTTCCTTCTAAGGTTTTATATATTTTCTCAGGCAGGAATACTATTTTCTCCCATAAAATGTAGTGGGGTTTCATATGCTCTTTTGTTAAGTGTATCGAAGCAGGATTTAAGAAATTTTTAGAAGCTGATTGTGAATATTCTTCCTACATACATCTGCAATTATAAAATCTTTTGTTCTCCTTGTAATAACAGGAAAAAATAACTTAAATATCCATGTAGGCAGTTTGGTACTTTGGAAGTTTTCTTTTTTTTTCTTCTCTTCCCCTCCCCCTTCCCCTTCACCCTCCCCTCCCCCACCCCCCAGCATGAAACTTCTAGGAGGTGACTACATAGTCTTCGAAGTAATGAAATAACTATGCATAGCTGACACGTTTTACTTAAAAGCTTATCTGAATATACTAACAGGGATGGCAGTTGCATTGTCTTCATGTGTTTCTAATTCCACCCACAGCAATCTACAGCTCTTAAAAACAATTAAGATGTAAGGTAGAAGCTACAACTCTTTTTTTTTTTTTTTTTCATGGAAAAAAAAAAAAGGCAAACCCAGATAACAAACAAACAAACAAAAAAGCCACAGAGAATTCTGAAGATTCTTCTGCATTTACCAGATGAAATCAATCTGAACAGCCCCATCCCCCCCCCCCCCAAAAACCACCTAAAAACCAAACAAAAAAAACCCCCAACCCAAACACAAATTCCAAAAAGCCAGGAAAGAGACTTGCTAAGTAGTCTGCTCTGACAACAATCAAGGGGTATAGTCTTGAACCCTTAGTATTACATCATGGAAAAATTGCTAGGAAATAAATCGGTGTTCAGGATGATTTGTATGAAATGGACCATTACATTATTTTTAAGTTAGCTTGGCTCCTAGTACTACAAACTTGCAAATTAATCCCAGAAAGAATAAAGATGGGACTGGAAAAATGAGTAAGTCATAGACAATTTCTGAAGTGAATTGTTGTAATATATTTAGTGTTACAGGTAGTATCTAACCAGAAGGATCACTAAGACACCGTTCCTTTATTATACTGTTGTTTCCAGTTGTTAATTACTATTGTGCTTATTTTAGTAGATGAAACTTTTTTTAAGTCCTTCAATCATTGATCATATTATCTGACTAGATTAGAATAATCGATTTTATAGCTTTTTGGAGAAAAGGCTTAATTTCAAAAGACACAGGAGGCCAATACAATATTTTTGTAGTAGAGCAGTCTTTCAGACTGATGCTGTGGTTAGGCTGGTGAGGCTTCCTTTCTACTTTTTTCATGGGACTGAATCACCTGAAAAAGTATTTTTAGAATTTCCCTTTACATCCTCTAAAGTAGTTTGGCTGTGAAATTGTACTTAGGAGGCTGGCTAGGAGTAGGGATTTTCATATTGCTCAGCTCTTTTTGAAAATAAAGTATCTATAAAAGGGGTGGTGGGGGGAATCCCATTTACTTTATCTGCTGGTGATAAAAGCTTTCATAATTTGTGTCAGAATTGCTCTGAGAATTTTTACTGCTGAGGATATTTTTGCATGTAATGCAATCACTTTAAAAGCAATGCTAGTAGTTTTAATTTATACTTATAAACAACACAGGCATACCATTAAGGACTTTTGCTGCTTCTTGGGTACAATAAAAAGTATTGGCAACAATTTTGTGTTCGTATAACTGTTAGTAGAAAACCATATGCAGATGTAAAATGAAAGTGGCTCTGGTGCCTGCCCAGGTTTTAAGTATCAGCTCGTTTACTGTAAACAGAGGTAAATGACATAACTCAAGTTCCTGTGTTGGCATGTGACTGCGCTATAAAAGATGTATAGTGTTCTCCTATGTTAGAAACTCATTGTGATTTTCTTTTTTAAAAAAGCTTTCAGTATTATTTAACATGATCGTTTTTCTGCAAGATCCTTCTGTCATGTTTTCTTCAGTTGATATTTAAACTTTAGTGATTTGGGGTTTTTTGTATTTTGTTCTTTTTGTTGTGTGCGTCCGTGTCCTAATTCATAACAAACTCTAATTTTGCCTGCCAGACCATTGGACCCTGCAATCTTAGAATAAAATTAAACAGGGAGCTCAACAAAACGAGAAGAGGGAGTGTCAGTGACTATGAAGGTGATAAGCACATGGTTTTCATTGTGTTTGAAGTGAACTATATTTTTTTAAATGCTAATGTTCATACGTTGAGTGTTATTATGATGATTTACCTAAGATACAGAACATGGCTTTAGGCAAAGCCCCCATTCAGAAGACTTTGATGGAGGGATTGTAATGCTATAAGCGACCATCACATGAGAGCAATTACAATGTAAAAGGTAATTGCTGTGTGCTTCTAGTTAGCAATTAACAATCGGCAGGTCCTCTGATGAAACATCCCGTCTTCCACTGATTATTAGCATTTTCTGTGAACACGTTGACTACAAAAACAATAATGACCAAAAATCTGAACGTAAATGGTAAGCTAGAGAACTGTAGTGAAGGTGTAACTGACTCACATTTTACTGCTGCGATTTAACGATAACCTTTCCTGACAGAGATCTCAATGACAATGTTTGGTATCACTTATAGCTATGCTTTCTTTTGTCTATTTAAGTCTCTTGTTGAAATTACTTACGGAGTGTCTCGCAGTAGTTAATATGGTTTTAGTCATTGCATCGGCTGTGAAGATAATCTCCTACAAAGCAACAATTATGATGTTGGTTTGATTGTGGAAAATACTGCATTGAAGCTGTACTAGGATTTGTCACTATGGTAGCAATGAAAGTATCCAAGCAATGAAGAACACTGGAGTCAGGTTAATTCAATCATGTGAACAAATATTGAGGGCATTCATCAGGTAGAAATGAACGTGGGTACTTTTTTACCTCATACAACGGACTGATTGCACCTAGCTAAATGAAATGTGTTGAGTAGAACTAACAGCTCTCTGCTGTTGAAAGGAGTTGGTTCACTCCTCCCTCCCTCTTTCTGGACATGTTTTTTCCCACGTGCTCTGAGTTTAGGTAGTCCTCTAATCTGTCAGGGAGTCCATTTAGATTTCTAAATTGGCAGGAAGCAAACGGGGAAAAAAAAAGCAAATGGCTTTTTAACAGCTAGGAGAGCTAAGCTCACACTGAAAAGTAGGATGAGTTCTGTAACTTGCACTGAGGAATGCTTGGAGCACGGAAAGGAAAAGCAGGATGATTCTTTATAGTAGTAAGTAGTTTTGTTGCTTTATATGAATAAATGCTGGTGTCTTTACAGTCAATGGGCCAGCATAATTGCTCGCTTTCTCCAGATAGACACTAAGGTAAGAACTGAGCGATGTGCAGAGCATATGTAACTTACTAGTAAATAAATCATGATTTGTGGATATGACATTTACTTTCATGGCTTCTTCTTTGCCAGCTTTTCCAGATGTTCTGATTAGATTATTTTGACCCTGTAGTATGTGCTCAGCTCCTTGCTCCAGTACTTTATCGAACTGAACGTTGCCTGTTTGCACTGCTCAGAGGCCTCTTATGATGGTGCTGCAATGCGCCACCTAGTGGCACTTTGCAGTACTCAGCAGAATCTGCTTCCCTTTGTTAAGTAGTTTGTATTTGTGGTTCGGCAGTAGTTGAGTAACAGCTTAATTTGGATAGTGCCTTGTGCTCCACTGAAGGGGTAGTCTGTCGTTGCTTTCAGGCTACCTCTGACAGTGGGTAACGCTTTTCTTCCTTAAAGGATACTGTTAGTAGTGGAAAAAAATACTTGTAATGCAAAACAACACTTTTTTACAATTAAAATTCAGATAGTGCTTAATCTTAATTTAACCCCCTTGACACTTTATAAGACACACAACAAATAAGAAAAAATGCAAGGACGTTTGTTTAAAAAAAACCTTGATCCATTTCATGGGAAATCTGTCCCTGACAGAAGGAATAAATTGTTTGATATGTCATTAACCTTTCTTCATTGTAAGATTTTTCCTTTCTCTTTCTCCTTTCCCACTTGATCTATATCTTCCCATGTCTACAGCTGATAAGGCTTTGGTCCTGCAGAATGGAGGAGGAGTCCTGGGGCAGGGGGAACAGGACATGATGATAGACAGACATGACACAAGTAATAATTTATAGGACTGAGAGAACTGAATTCAGACTGCATTGTAATGCATGTTTTATGAAGTAGTATTAAGATTGCAGGAACAGTTCCACTATGTTTTGACTTTTCAGCTTCTATTAGATCACTTAATATTTACAAAGATTTATTTTTCTTTAGAAACAATAATAAAATAAATCCACAATGTGGATGCGTATCAAGGCTCACTATCAAAAATGGTAAAAGATACATTTTGGTGACAGGAATAAGCACTGTAATCCCAAATTCTGAAGGGGATTGCGCTATAGAAGCAGATGGTTTGCAGAAACAGAAGAGGAAAAAATACCCTAAAGGCCCAAAATTCTTTCCTCCCAGCAGTGACTCTTGCCTTCCCATATGCTTCATAAAGACGCAGTTCTTTCTTTCCTTCATCTGTGCTTTTGCAACTCCCACCTCCTTCGGTGTGACGTGCCGTCCCCGCTGTCGCTCGCTCCCCGCAGCCGCCGCCGGCCGCCCGCCGCGCCGGGCAGTGTCAGCAGGGGGCGCGCCGGGGCTGGCGGCCGGGGAGCGCTGACTGCCGGCAGGCCCTTTCGGGTCCGCGTGAGATCCAGCTGATCCGGCTCGGCTTTCTGGGGGGGGACTACACCTACGGCTTGTTGGAAGCTGGAACAATTTTCATGAGGGGAACAACGGATACACTCTAATACTTCTGTGCTGCTTGTCTAGTCAAAGTATTGAAAGCTGGAAGAATTAGAGCTTAATTAAAAAAAAAAAAGAATTAAAAGAATTGCTGTAGCATTTGTTTGGTATAGTAAAAAAAACCCAAACAGATTAGTCCCAAACTGAGCTATTTTTGGTCGGGTATTGATTCAGGCTTCCCCCCCACCCCCTCTGCGCACACATAGTGTGTAAATTATCATTAAACTGCAGTTCTTCAGTGAAAAAAACCCCAAAGTTAAAAAAGAAAAATATTTGAAGTTGTTTTGGTGGTTTTTTTTTTTTTAAACCTAAACCCAAGAATTTTCCTCTTTCTGGGTATCTTCGGCAAGAGTTAACTGAGAGTCAGAAAACTACCTTCTGCCAAGTCAGGCTAAGCAAGGGGCGACAGGAATGAGTGAGTATTCCTTTTCACTGGAAAATGGTGAGCTGTTTAGTCTGCTCAGTGATCTTCATATAAAAATGCACCTTTCTTGTTCCTATGTATTAATGAAACTGACCTCTTGGCATCTAAAAAAAATAATTATGAAGATACCATGCTGGAACATGAATTTGAAGACTTAGCTTTTGTTTCAGTTAAAAATGAATCTAATTTTTGATGGTATAGTACGTTGCTGCTAACTGTTGGGTTTTCTAGCAAAATACTGTATTTGGATGTACAGACCATGATTCCTTATTGCTTTCCCACTGCCACTTATGCCAGTGCTGACAGGTAGTGTTGCAGATGAATTAAATTTACACATGTCAGTGAGTTTTTGAAAAAGGTGGAGATGAGCGTATTTCCCTCTGGCTAAATCTTGGCTCTCTTCTCTCGGGCAAATCAGTCATGGGTATTTGTGTGTTAGAGAAAGTGAGTATAGAGGAAATGTAAACACTCCCTTCCCTCAGACTGCGATTCCAAACCTGTTCCTAAGCATCCTTCTGACTTCAGCAATTTCTGCTTCTCCTCCTTCATTATATTGGTGCAGCTGGTTTTGCAGCTATAAAATGAATCAGATGAGAGAACTAATTCCACTGGGAGGGTGGGAAGCAGAATTTTTTGTCCACCTTCACCTTTTTTTTTTTCTCCTAGGCAGGTTGGTTCTCTGGTCTAGCTTAAAACTCAGATACAGTGAGGCAAAAGCAGGAATAGGGAGTCATGTAATACTTACATGACCAGCAGGATACTGGTCATGTAATGGACATTGTTACCAAATATGAGGGCACAATTTCTGAAAAAAGACATTGTTCCAAGAGTCTTGTAAGACTATTGGATAACAGTGATAATGAAAAACTTGCAATTAGAGGGCTTTTTTTTTTTTTGGTTTGTGTGTTTTGTTTTTTTTTAATATATATTAAAATGCTTCACATGTAAGTGAAACACACAATGTTTATCAGTATCTCCCTACATGTACAATAAAGAAGAGATGATTAAGAAAAACATATTTCTAAGTGGCAAAATACACTAAACAGCTGAAGGCTAGCTTTTCTCTACCAGCTCAAAATTTGACAGGATTAGTTGAGAGTTGTAATTCTGTCAGATCCCAGAGACTTGTTTTGAAGTGGTATTATCAGCACCATTGAATTTCTCTTGTAGCAATTCTTCAGAAAATCTAGTTTCTACTTCCAGTTGACTGTCTGAACCATTTCTGCTCCTTAAAGAACTGTTCCACAACCTCACGCGACCTTACCTAATAGCTTACACTGTTGTTGCACTTACCTTTTCAGCTTCTGGTTGTACACTGCTGCTCCTTAACTTGTGCTAGGACTGACGCTTTTTGGATTCCTCTATTAGAGAAGGTCCTATTCACGTGTAACCCACTATCATAACAGAAAACTTTGGTTTTGTTTTAGTTTGTTTCTTTTTTTTTAATTGTTGCATTAATAAGTTACAGTCATGTATGGAAGGGTTTGAAAACTACTATAGGCAGTTGTAAGTGATCACAGAATGCAATGCCATAACAAATAGGAAATATTATTTGGCCAGAAATTTTAAAAAATGTAGGTATTGTAACTTAGCTTATGTTTATTTCTTTCCTGCTCCTCCTAGTGCTGTGGTCTTTATTTGGAGACAGTGGATTAGTTTTATAATATTCATTGCATAAATATATAATAATTTTTTTTTCAGTATAGTTTTTATTAGGTAAATGTATTTATTCTTGGGGGTGCCTTAGAGCATTAAAAAACCCCCAACCAAACAACTAAGTTCAGGTAACTCCTGAATATTTCTCTATTTCTTTCGTGTGTTTACCAGATGTCCCTACATGTTGCATGCAACATGGAATAACTCTGTGACAGCTGCACTTTGTTAATATTATAGATTTAGTACTGATGAAATAGTCTTCAGTTTGGGGAGTGTTTTAAGGCTGTTCTGCATTATGAAATATGTTTTTTTGAATTTGAAAAGTTACTCTAAGCAGCTTGAAGTGAAATGATTATTCTAGATGGTTCATGATTTAACCTTTACAGTTTTCTGTGTTGTGTGTTTGGTTTCATCACCTCTGTCACATATTTATTTCCAGTCCAAAACTGGATGGTTTGTGGGTTTTATATGTAGAAGAGATAAATGGCTTATACTCTTGTATGTACAGCAGTGTGCACCTTCTCTTTTGGCTACGGAGATTTGTGTGGGGAGATGAATGGACAACAGAGTTAAAATTAGAAGATAACTGTGTTTTTCATACAAATGCACCTTCACATGGATGTTGCTTTGCTGAAACTGTAGATGCGCAATATAGGTCTCCTATGTAACATTCTTGCTCTGAAGGGTAGTATGTGTAACCAAGATTTCTAGATGACATATCTGTCTTTACTGAGTGATTTCTCCTGATATCTGGGACATGCAAGTTTAAATTGTTTATTGAGCTGATAATTTTAATTTATACTTATAATTTTATTTCTATTTATAGATATTTTACAATTTAAATTTTTTCCCAGCTGTGAAGTCATTTGCTTGTACAGCTGACTTCAGAATTGAGACCGCCAGTATTTTAAAGTAGCTTGAAGTATCACATATAAGTACAAGCTCATATTATAAATTTGTGCTTAAAATATATGCTAATGACCTAGTTCAAAATCAGTGCAACATAGAATTTGAAACAAATTTTGGTTCAGATGAGATACAATAGCAAAAAAAATTTCCAAAAGAGAAAATAAGCTTCCATGACCTGCTAGAGAATACAGAGGAGCAGTTTTGCAGCATGTGGAGTGTGGCATGATTACACTCCAGTTTTGTGATGTGAAATGTTGGTGTCTGTTGTAATGAAACCAAAGCTTGCCTTTTAGTAATCTTTGGGTTTTTATAGAATGATAATGTTCTACTCATGTTTCTGCTGATAGAAAGGAAAAGACTCTATCTCTGGGGAGAAAAACTGGTCATGAAATTACTTTAAAACCCTAAGCTAGGGAATTTTACTACTTTTCTTCTTGTATTAGAGCCAGATTTGCAATGCTTTAGAACAATAAATAACCAAAAGTTCTTTCCAACTTTGTGCTTCCCTGGTATAATGTCAGTGTTCATTGCTGTCTTGATCCATACCTGACTTAAGCTTTCTTTACTTTAGTAATGGACATTTTGTACTTTTATCTGCAGATAGAGGTAAGTTCACACTTCCCCTCTCCTGTGTCCTGTTTTACTCATCTCCCAACAGTTATATGAGAAATGACTAATAGAATGAACAGTAGGAGTGTATTTGAGAAAAGGAATTTTGTTAAAGGTTTCACTGCTCATTTACCTCAGGTAGTGGTACAAACACTAGTACCACTAGTTTGTTGTTGAACAGCAAAATTTTTAATACTGATTTTTTTTTTTGTATTGTAATGTTCTTTGCATTCTTTTTCCAGCCCTTCAATTTACTTCACTGAGTATTTACTATTCAATAATGTGGCATGTACCTCTGTATGTTATTTTCACTGTACAGTTTTGTCAGTTCATCTTAGCCCAATGTTTTCAGGAGATGAAAAGGACATTTATAGCTAGGGTTCTGTCTTCCTATTTAAGCCTTATAGAATGGGATTCTCCTGTTCTTATCTCCTAGGTTTATTGCTCTCACTTAAAATAATTATTCTTTTATGATAATTAGTTTGGATCTTACACTGTGCCACAAAGAAAAAGGGAAAAGGTCTATCCGCCTGCACTTTAACCATGTCTTTTACTCTCCCTTCAGTCTTATTCAGGAAGGTGTTTAAGCACAGGGTTGTGTTTGAGAGATTCAGCACAAACGGAATAGAGGTGGAAAAGCCTGCAAGCAGTCTGTGCTTCACTATCGCTACCCCATCGTTGTCCTATCCCTCCTCCAGATCTGCTAGCTCTGCTCCTAGTATCTGCCTTGGGTTTTTTATTATTTTTATGTCCTATTGTTTCATTACTTTATATATTCATACAAAGGCTGCTGTCTTGCAGCTAATAAAAAAATGTGGAGTTTGAGAATGTTTAGAGGTATGTTACGGTTTTTAAAGTTTTGACTTTAGTCATGAAAGCTGGGATCAGTAACCAGTGGGTACTTTAAGAAGAGTGAGAACTGGATTCACTCTCCTCAAAGGATTTAAAAAATGTTATGTTTTGGGGTTTGGTTTTTTAAAAGCACAAAATAAAAATTAATGAGGTGCTTGTTTATTGGTTCATATACCCCCCTCCCCTCACTTTTGTAAATGAGCTGAAATGGTTCCCGTATCATAGTGAGTGAATGAAAATACTGTGTTTCTCATATGATTTTAGGTATCTTCATCTGATTGTTCTTTCTTTTTTAGAAAACCCACTAATTTTAAGTTAAAAGCAAAAGGATATAAAATATTAAAATCTTTTTGTTAACATTTATGCTGTACTCTCTCAGATCAATCTTGCTACTTGCTTTGCTAATACCATGGCTGGTCTTCAGCCTGATATTTTTATTGATTTCACTCCAAGCTCAAACATGTTTTCTTCTTTTTTTGGTAGTAGCTGAGATGACATTATTTTTCCTGTTAGCTTTCAATTTAAACTATGTACTCTGCCTTTAAAAAAAGGGGGAAAAAAAAAAAGCATCAGTTGTAGTCTTGTTGCATAGGTCTCTGGGAACTGTTATAGACTTAAGTTATATAAAGGATGTAGTAAAGGTAATATATACACTTTTCTGATACAATTGCAATTTTTCTTTTATATTAATGTGAAATCTCTGTGGAATTTGAAGAAGTTATAAGTTATGTGAGGGCTTGTCTTGTGGTTTGTTTGTTTTGTTGTTATTTTATATGCCCTTTTCCCCATCTTTATGTGCAGTAATCCTAGGGGTTCCTCTTGATTTTAATGACAGTTATTAGATTCAATATTTTTTTATATTCAAAAAGTCCTTCTGTTCTCTCACAAGTGAATTGAGTACTTTATTGTTTATGTACTTCCATCCCTTTACCACAAGTTTTGATATCAAATCAGTGAATAAAGATTTCAGTGCAATTTTTTTATTGCCTTTTAATTTAGGAAGAAAAGTGATAGGTAGATAGAATAGCCCTCTGACACTTATTTATAGATAAATGAAATGGTAGCTTCTAAAATATTTATTTAGGCTTGAATAATATAGTATTACAATAACCCTGAGTGAAATCATTTGTAATGCACCTAGTTTTGCTTTTTGTAAGTACACAGCTTTACAAGACTTGTTAGAATTTATGATTATGTAACACAAACTTTTGATCTGTGATTGAAACATTAGATTTTTATTTGAGATGCAGTATGTACAGTTACATTGTTCCATAATAGTAATATTTTCCCCCCCGACTTAATGTGATACATTGCTGTTTAGAGTTAATAAAAGTAATTGGACAGAAACATAAAAAAATGTGTTTAATGACCATTTGTTCTACTGAATGAAAAAAGCCAAGAGAACTTCTCTACTTCCACTTCCAAGATACCTGTGGGTAAAAGAAGAAAAAAAAATTAGCATGTTTATTATGTGATTTTCTATTAACTGTCATATTTTTATAGGAGAAGAATTTGTAATTCCACACATGTAGGTATCATGTAAAAGGTACTTAGGATCTTAAAGCATCAAGTCCCAAGAATAAATAATACACATACATAGGCTTTAAACACCTGAGTCAACACTGACTGAACTCAGTGAAGACTGATTCCCAGCAACTGTGAGATAGTTCCAAAAAGCTGCATTTTTGCAGGTTGTATGACTACATTCCCGTTATTTTCAACTGGATGTTTATGGGAATAAGGACTACAGCAGTAGCTTTTTAGCAGTGCATTTATTTCAGGTGGAACATTAAACTAAGCAATGTATCCACTGCAGTTGGATAAATGATTATAATATTACTCTTGTGATAAATTAGATTTTTAGCATGAAACCAACATTCAACCATTACATCAGAGTAAATAACACTGGTATATTTCTGTTCATTTTTTGACAGCTAAGTGAGAATTTCATAAATTAACTTTTCATCTCTTCATATACCTGTTTTTGATATAGATTTCTACAGTCACCTTGGCAGTGCTGTTTGAAATGGTGAAGTACCTCAATCGCCCCATTTTCCCATGCTCTATGCCTCTTTAGATCCAATTCTCAAAGAAGTATATGCATAGGAAAAAGGAACAACGAGCCAGATCAAGATCAACTCCACTTGTGGCAAAAGTAAACCTGGAATATAAATATATAGATTAAGGAGAATAAAAATAAATTATATTCTTTACACAGAGCATTTTCTTTTGAACTATAGGGTTGCTAAAAACTAGTGCAGGTACGGAGGTTAAAGTATGAGACAACCAACATTAATGCTTAGGATTCAGCAGAGACTTAACAGTATTTAGTATGTTAAAAATTCATCAGAGCAATCTCATTTTTTGAAATACATAAAAGAAAATGTAGAGTTCTTCTTCAAAAACATGAAGTCATTGCTGTAGAATTGACCTGAAGATTAATTACATTTTGTCAGTAAGAATATCCCGTTTTCAGTATATTGCAATATTGCACAATATCTTGAGGCTTTTTTATTTAAGAGCTGTGAAAATGTGAAAATATCTACTTGAACTACTGAGAGAACTGAGAGAGCAATTCATGAGAGGGGAGAGGAAAGGTTTAGAAATTAAAAAATACTGTAAAATAATCTTTAGAAAGAGCAGTAAGGCTTACCTGGTTAGCAGTCTGATGCTTAAACTGCACTAACTTGGGTTTCATGAGTATTTATGCTTTGCTCAAGACCTTGAAGAAATATGAACAATACAGCGTAACTGTTTTCATAAGTGATAATCGGTTTGCCCCTTGCCAAGGTCTTTGCTGCACCTGCAGATTGGGTGCACAAGAAACTCTGCTTTGTAAAACTGCTGAAAACATGGAAAGTAACATTCATATGTTGGGGGAGGTAGAAATGAGAGTGCAATGGACAACAGGACTGATAGGAAGCGTGCGCTGAGAATCAGAATTTATCATCTGTGTTTTCTTTCACATACGTCAGTGCTGTTTGGAAGATCTGGGAGAGAACTTCTTGTTCTCAAAGCCTGTGCTGTGTTTTCTGTCTAGCTCCCCCCTTTCCCCAGCACGCTTTTTGAGATTCTCTATCAATGTCCTTCACTGCAAATACGACTTTACTGGGGAGATAGCAAGGTCTGTGTACAAGGCTTTCCTCTGCTTATCCAGGCACCAGTGAGCCTCCCTGCTGGATGCCAAGGCTGGGAAACATCTTTCACCATATTTAATCCTATTTGCTAACAAATTCTTTAACCATTTGCTTTCAAGTTGTTGCCTTTCTTTTAGGGCCTTTATTGTGCTATAACACTTTACCTCCTGTGTAAAGATGATCTATTTTATATATTAGAAGTCTGGAGTGATTGGTTCAAATCAGTTCAGAGAACTACAGTGTCACAAGTAGCCACAATACTAATTGTTACGTGCTGCTGTTTATTTGTAAGTTTGGACACTTCTGAAATCCATTGTGTGCTCTTCCAGTGTGAGCAGATTTGCCAGTTTCCTGAATTTCCTAATTTTCGTTCTGTAACCTCAGTTTCAGTTTGTTCCTTCCTGACTAACAAGCAGTCATTGCATTCTGAATTGTATACAGTGACTTGGAATAAAAATATTTCTGTTTTTATTTTAGGATGATTCTCTGCTTAGATTCTTACAGAAGATATAAATGATTCTTTCAGTTTTTCTTTAGAGGGTTTTGTGCTTCTGGCCTGAAATCATCCTAGTTGTATCCTGAAGCAAGTATCATATGTTTTGTGATTTATAATATTCAATGCTTACTTCAGCTTTGCTGGGCTTTCTGCCTTCAGTCAGACAGTTATGTCACCTGGAATGAGAAAACTTATCCTACACAAAACCAGAGACTGTTCAGAGCGGTGTGGGACAGCATTTCATATAACAGACATGGTAGAGGACTTGTCAGTTTTGGGTTTGGTGTGTTCTTCTGGTAGAGAGAGAGAGGTTTTTTTTACCCTAGGGGATTGAACATTAAATTGCTGGATTAGCAGCTGGAATATAGGCATTGTTTGTACTTTAGTTTTGAATCCTAGATAGGCTGTCTAATGCAGGGTGAAAGCATCACCAAACTCAGGAATGTTGCGTTTTGACATTAGATGGTATGTGAAAAGTGTATATATATATATATATGTACATATATATATACACTTTTCAGTATAGTGCGTGTATATATATATATGAGTATATATACTCAGAGAAGTGTGTGTATATATATATATGTAGGTATGGTTAAAGCCTATACCCACAGCAGACCCTCATGATATCTGGAATAGGGTCTGAGGCTTCTGTCTTTCTGGACAGGAGAGGCTATTTAGCTAAGTATTCTTACTGAAAGTAGTAAGATTTCTTACTTGTGTGTGAAGGAGCATTCTCTTGATTTTTGTGGTTTATGATTGGTATTACTTATTTGTAAATTGGGAAAGTACCTGGCACAGCTGATTTGTAATTTATCAGTCTTTTAACAACATAGTCACAGCTGGTTTTGATTTGGATTACAGGATTAAATCTTTATTATATGTTTTATTCAGAAATATATATAGACCAGGCAACTTTGAAATTTTAGAAAAGTAATAATGAAATGAACATACTAGTCAATCTTTTGCTTTTGATGTTGAAAAAAAAAAGAGGTGATCTGATCCCTTTTAACCTTGAGGCATGATTTCTGAAATGTACCCCTTTTCAGGCATTCCTCTGAAAGCCACATAAAGTTGGTAACTGGTGTAAAATAACTAGCCTGACATTTTAATGCTTACAAGGATTGAAGTCTCCAGTATTTTATGCATTATATGTATAATTTGGTATCATAAATGTTTATATTTAACAACCTTTTCCTATAAAAAGATCCATGCAAACTTTACTTCATGCATATGTGTAGACCTGTGGATCATGGCTAATAGCTGCTGTTAAAAAAAAAAAGAAAATAAAAAAGCCCCCCAAACCCCCACCAACCCCACAAAGAAAAAGAAACAGTCAAATGAATTATGTAGCACTGATGTATCTTGAAGGATATTTATTGTTTTAAGCCCCTCTGAGCAGTTAGAATTAGTGAGACTAGAAATCCCAATTATCTTGTAATATATTTTCAAAAGGGCAGGTTATAGTGCTTGTGGAGTTCTGGAACACATTTTTCAACAGCTTACACCAGAATGCTTTCTTAGCTGCTGTCTTAAACAGTGTGAAAGTGATGTTTGGTTTCATTTATGGGCAGCTGTGTGTGTACGTATGTGTGTTTTTGCCAGGATTTTTTTATGGCTATCAAGTTGTTTTTTGCTTTGGGAATATTTTGACGGTTTTTGTGTATTATGATACATACAGCCTTGTGTAGAACTTTCATTTTTCAATATTTCTGGCTTTGTGAGCGATTTAAAATAGAACAGAACATACTATTTTGGTTGGAAGGGGCTTACAGCAATCATCTAGTCCAACTGCCTGACTAATTCAAGGCTGATTAAATTCAAGCATGTAACTTGTGGGAGAGAGGTTGAAGTGTATTGGAAAAAGCCTCACTTAAAACACGAGTGCTTCCCCTAAGAATAAAGGAAGTTCAGAGTTGGGGAGCAGGGTTTTGGTTACAAACTCTTATTGGATATTGCTGAATACTATTTTTATTTTTTTTAAATCAGTGATTTTAAGTTGAATAAGACTGCCTGCAGTGGTATAGATCTATTTGGCTTTAAGTTGCTGCTTACAACCCCCCAAAATAAGAAAGTATTATACTATTAATACCATTCATAACTCACAATGTATTGGAGGTACAATGCCTTGTTAAAGCTGAGGGCTGGGATGAGTTTCTATTTGCTACAGAAACTCTCAGTGGAATGTGCAAGTGAGGGCTGAAGAAAGTGTCTGATGAAAACTTCCTTCATGCTGAATTTTAAGTAAAATGGTAGGATACATAGCACCAAGCAGGCAGAAGACATCTTGCAAAGATTTGCTTTTACATTAAACAACAAATAGGATAGGAAGAGTTCTGTATTCCAAGGCAGTGGGCTACTAGAATATTTGGCTCATGCATTTTCTATGTATGTGAATTCGGTCCTGTCAATATCCAGCTTCCCTACAAAGCCCAAATACTTGAACCTTGACAGGGAAGGATAAATGAGTTTCTTAAAAACAAACAAACTCTCCCCCCAAAACCAAACCAATAAACACCCCCAAAATCCTCACCAGCCTAACTCCCCCAAGCCCTTCCCAACCACCCCTCCAACTCGCCGCCACCTCCCCCCCCTTCAGCTATTATTAAGAGATTATTCATTTAACTTACTGACCTCAAAGAGACAGTATCATGATAATGTTAATAATATCTTTTGAACAGTCTAATGCTGTAAGTAGCTGCAGAGGTGGAAAAGCAGTGACCCCTTGGTTAGTATGTGAACCTTGCTTTTTCTTTTTTATATTTTGCAGTGAACTCGCATGGCATTATATGCGGGACAACGTAGGTTATTTCAGATGTTTGTCAGACCTATTTCTCTTAAGGAACTCCAAAGATGGGTGATTGTAGGATTGAGAATACCCTCATTAAAATCAGCAATCAACCTTCCTTTTTAGCTTCAGTGTGTGTATACTGGGCAAACATGTCCGAACAGATTCCTACACTGACTCAACACTGGCCTGGATAAATCCGTGTGTTTTTTCCATCTAAACCTCAGTAATTCTATATGGTGTATTTTATGATGTTTTTTAAGTGGAGCTAACAATTTATTTTAATCACTTGAAATTATGTTTTTATGCTTGGTGTTCTTATGGGTATGGGATATAAAGATATATATATGTCAAGGCAAATGAATCTGAAAAAAGCTATCCCAGTGTTCTTGGTGTTATTAATTTATTGATCATTGCCTTTGGGAAGAGGGAGAGTTTGGCATTTGTAAACTGATATTTAAAATCTAATGGCCTAAATAAAGAACATTCTTAATTGTACATAGCTGCCAATCTTTGAGCACTCTGAACAGCCCTTTTCTAATGTTAAAAGCTATTCTAGATTGCTCATCTAAAACACTTGTAACCTGTCTTTCCAGGAATGACTGCTACAGAGAAAATGCAGCCAGAAGGGAAAGCTAACTGGGCTGTAACACACAGTGAGAGAAAGCCCTAGATTTATCTTCCATCAGTTGCGTGATTTATAATGCTTGCATTGCAGCTTTGAAACAAAATAGGTTGGAATGCAATTCATTAGACCTGTGTGGCAGTTTGCAAAAGTATGATCAGGTTGGAGGCATAGTTTTAGAAGTTTGAAGATGTATCAGCAGTTTGAGTGGTTAGCTCAAGATACAATTTACAATCAAACTAAGCCCAAATTTTTAGAATAGTATTTCTCACAGAACTTTGGATATGACAGGGCTGGGCTTTCCTAATGAATTTCTTATAGATTTTAAATATAGAAATGGTATTTGTTAGACCTTCTACTATAGCATCTGAATTAAAATGGGAATGTTCATTCATAATTGCACATTCTGTGGAATGTCTGAAAGCAGGAAGATCAGAAATAAACCCCTGATTTTTACTCTTTATATTCTAAACACAGACTGAAGATGAATGTTAATTGGAATGGGATCTGACAGCCTACTGTGGTGGCTTTCACAGTTGAACACATACATACACTTGTATATATGGTTTCTTCTTTCCTTTGCTTAAGTTCCATACTGTTAAAAAAAGTTTATTTTCTTGGACCAGTGGAGCTTTTCTAATTAGCAACATGGTGATCAGAGGTACAATTTCAGACAGTTGACATTTAAGGATGTTTAGTATCCACAATGAATTTGACATTATTGATAAATCTGTGGTTGGTGCATGTATGTTTGGATAGGTATATATGTATGATTTCAGTTGGTTTCTGTCTTTATGTTAATTAAAATGCACATTTTGAAGACAGCTTTAAAAACATTCTGAAGGATTGTTGCTGCTATATTCTAAAAGTGCTTTGAGTTATAGTGACCTAAGTTGGGATTTTTTAGGACTAATGTATAAGCACTTTGCGATGAAGGCATCTGATGACTTTTCATGCTCTAAGAAATAGTTTGATTTGTATTTTCACTTTCTGTGAGTGCCTAAGAGAGAAACACTCCTTCTCAACTGTTAGATACAGCTTTAGTGTTTCTTAATGTGTTGCCCTATAGAAAGTAAAATATCCAATACCATGTATAGAAACATTATTTAGAAGTGGGTTGTGTCCTTTTTGCCTTCCCCTTTCCTACTGTATAAAACAAGAGCTGGTGTGTTTTTTTTGCTTTCAAGGCCGTCCATACACAATCAATACCTGTATCAGTCTCCTTTCATTCACTACTGAGAAGTAGTGCCTCTGATTAACAGGGATGACAATGTTCATTGTTACTTTTTCAAAGAAAAATCTTTGGCTTTCTGTTTACTCTGCAACATGGCTTTGCTTATACGTGTACAAAGCTTTTTGATTAGCTTTCTAGAAATCTTCTGTTAAAATTCACCTTTTGCCATGGTACCTACAAGAACTACCTTGATAGCTAGGTTGCTTTGGAGCTGATCATATTGCTCATCATGCTGACTAATTGTCTCATTGTTTTCACCTACTCCCTGACTTATATTTTGTACTTAGCTGTACGGAGCAAGAACTATATTTTTTAATTCTATAATGAGCTTAATAGGATCCATTTGGGGTCTTTCTCTCTAATGATGAACTCCTTTCAATGAAACTATAGCCCTGCATTTTCCTGGGTGTTTGACTACACAAAAGTCAACACGCAGCTTCTTAATAGCTGGTCAGGGGAGCTGCCAAGGGCTTTACAGACCAAACTGCTGTATTTAAATTATGACCCAGTCAGGTTATAAGTTTTTAGTTTATTCTGTAACATAACATACTTACCTGAACAAACATGTAATAAAATTACTATTATTTGTAGTATTTGAGGTAAACCTTATAATGGAAAGCATAACTAAAAAATACTGGTGTACATATTATTTATATGTAATGTTAGGCTGCTTTGAAAGTTTCAAGAAGTAATGTTCTAACTAGGTTCAGGGTTTTTTTAAAGAACATAAATTATTTCACTGCTCAGTGCCTAAGATCTTAGGTATTTAACTAAAAGTAGGACCTTGCAAGTTAATTTCAGGAAAATATACTGAATGCGTAAAACCAAATGGTGAGTGATCCTTGCAAAAAACTTTTATTTATATAAAGTCCATTTATATAAACATTGTATAAATAAGAGAGAATGACCATTCTTGTTTGCGAATGTCAAGTTCTAATTGTGTAACAAGATGCATTATTCTATTAATCTGTTGGGTTTTTTAAACTAAATTGTCTTAAAATTAAGATCCATGAACTGTGGCCAGGTAGTTGAAACATAAATATAAAAAAATATGCTGTTGACGTGAATGGCAATGGTGAAAGACGTTGGAAAGAAAGCTTGCACATTTTGTCTCTGAAAGAATGAGGTTGACAAGTATCTTAACTACTAAAAGAATGCAAGATACAGTAGTTGGCCTTCAAAACTGTTTTTCTGGGTCGCCGAGCAGGGTGAACAAAGTTGATTGCATGCAAACTGCAGAAATCAGCTTATGAAACTAAACTGGAATAAACTCATATTCAGAGACCTGATTCAGTGTTTACTGAAGTCAGTAAAAGATTCTCAGTGAAAACTCTGGACTTTAGAGAAGCCTTAATATCTTCATCATTTTTTTCCATCTTGTCTGAATAATATATGTAGTGCCAATATTTGACAAATCAAAGCTGAAACGCAGCTTAACTGTACAGATGCATCAGAAATTCAGCACAATGAATAGAATTATTTGGTTTTCTTAAACTACATATTAGCTGATACAAGCATTTTTCAATACCCAAAGTTTTTCTAGCCCTCAGTTGCCCACTGATGCAGTTCTTAAGGAGGAAAGGCTCTCATTCTTTAAATATTTTATATGGGATCAATCTTCTTTTTTCTTTAAGTGTGACCTTTACTTTTTTTTTTCTTCCTCCTCCCTAAATACTGTTAACTCATGCTTAGCTGTGTGTTTGTGTGGGTGATCTGTTGGTAGAATTTAAATGTACACAGTTGTACCTTTCAGTTGTGTGGTGCAGAGCTGTCTTCAACTGCAGATTGCTCTGGGCTACCAGGGTACCAGCCCAGCTTTCTTAAAGGGAAAATAAAAATAATTGGTTTCAATTTTGTACGTTAGAGCAGGCTAAATTTGAACTGTTGCTAAAGTGCTGATGGCAGCCACTCTCGCCCTTGCAAGTGGTATCAACTAAAATGTTATGCTCCATTATTCATATGTTTAATGATCCCCATCTCAAGTGTGTGATAAAGGTAGCAGGATGTTTTTGTATGCAGGCATCTTCCCCAGAGTATCAGTGAGGAAACAGGCTAAACAGCTCAGTAGCTGACAATTCCCTTGCGTCCTTAGTAGGACAAACAACTCGTTCCACAGTTCCCTGGAAAAAATATTATGACTGGGGGGATAAGCTGTTCCAAGCCTCTGTATCTCTACCAAACACGTACAGTGGAATCAATGCTCTATAAAATGGCTTTGCATTACTAGCTTCTTATATCTGAGCTACATTTTCCTGTACAACCTGAGTGGATGACTCAAATTAATTTAGCAATTTAGGTATACTCTTACATAATTTTCATTTTAAGTCCCTGCAGACTCGTTGACTTCAAGGAAAAAAAAAAAGTTATGTTTCAAGTTGAACATTGATAGAAGTATTTGAACCACAGGTATGTCATATTTCATTAGAAAGGAGCATGTGTGGATAGCTTAAAAAAATCTCAGTTTGTCCTTGTTTGCAGGTGACTTTGCTATCTTTACTGTGCTTCATTAGTGCACTAATTGAAGTACTAATGAAATCAGTATAATACTGTGGAATCCAGCATGTTCAAAGTTAAATCTCACTCCTCGTGTTCATGGAAATCCAGTGGACGTTCTTGGTGGAAGCAAATCCTTAACTGTGTCAGTTATAAACTTTTCTAAAGGTTCTGTTTCTTGACATCAGCTAGGACAACCTTAACAGTTCGCTATTACCTTTCTTTCTGAATCCCAGCCACATGCTCCTGCTGCTTCGTCTGTGCTGGCTCTGGCTTTTGGTGTACCTCTCCATAACCTAGGTCAACTCACTAGTTTGTTTTCAATGAAAGATTAATTTAACAAAAAACGTAGCTTTCAGCCAGATTAGCAAGGTATAAGGAAAAAGAAGGGGAAATCAGGATTCCACGTTTCAGTAAAACCAAGATTGGCTGGGCTGACTGCAGAACCACCTTCAAATTATAGTTAGAATAATAGTAATCTTTCTGTGTCTTGTCCTGGGATGGTGTAAGAGTGTGCAGTCTCCACAGACTGGATTTTGTCTCTATTCCAATTGGAAAGTAAGTAGATAATGTTTGCTAAACAGCATAGTGAAATCAAAACCTTTGTTATTATTTTATTTCTCTATTGTTGTTGCAGCTCTATGCCAGTCTGTCAGCTGAAGGCCTTTTGTTAATATATAAAACATTAGCAAGTGTGGATCAGTGTCATTGTCATTTGTTTGCTTGAGCGCTTATTACAAGTAATACAATAGTTCCATATAGATTACACATTATTATTGTCATTGGATAAAATAAAAAATTAATATCAGATACATGTGGATAAAAACCTATATGTTAATAAAATGTGAGGATTTATTTCATCTGTAAATATGTGGACTGACTCACAAGATTTGGAGTACTTCAAGCATTTTCCTGAGTGCTTAGGCAATGGTGGTAGTGCATCTGAACAATGTTAGCCTCAAATGCAAAGTAACGCACCTTCTGTGGACCAGATCCTCAGTGGCTGTAAATGAGTAAAGGTATGTGGGCTGAAATTATGTTGATTCACAGCAGCAGACCCACAGGATTTTGTGCTGTACACTGAACAAAAGTTCATATTTTAGTATTTAGGAGCTTGTTCAAACTTGAAAGATGTGCATTAATAAAAGGGACTTCTGAACATGTTACATCTACTCACTACATCTGTTGTTACATCTAGTCTTTGGCTTAAGTATGAAACTATAAATTTTGTCAATAACTAAGCTGCCTGTGTCCAAAGGCACCAAACCCCCAAATTAAAAATATTTGCATACTTAGAAGAATGGTTTTATTTCAGTAGAATTACTGATGTTAAGTAATGTGAGGAATGGAACACTTTCTTGTGGATATGATCTGAAAAAAAAAATTTAAGGCATATACAGTTAATTTATATTTTATTGTTTGACATTGTGACTTTTTTTTTTTCCCAGTGTGTTATACAGCCACAGGGGCAAATACTTTTCATCAGGTTCACTCAAATCCTCTTCAATTATAATTACTCTGAAATAGAAATGTAAAAATATAGGAGCTTGCTCTACAATGTTGTCACTGAAGGTATACAACATTCTCAGCAATCTCACTAACAAGAAACATTCTATGTTTTTTCTACATCCTTTGAAGTATCAGCATTACCTTTAGAAATATAACAGACAGACAAATTCAAACAGTGGCCTTGGCAAACGATGAGAACTTCATTTAGCCCTGGTACGAGTTACTGATATCAAAAAAGCTGGGAAAGAAATTAGCAAGGAGACAGAATTATCTTCTTACCCTGCCAGAGGGAGTAACAGCAAAATTAACCTTGAAAACTGTTTGGAGAGCATTCTTGTGAAAACAGTATGAGACAATGTTAAAGTTACGGATATGGAAAGGTCAACAATTTTTAACTGATTACAGGCAGTTACATTTTATTTACTGTGTTTTTAAAGTAATGTTACAGCAGACATATTTGTGCTAAGATTTTTGAGTTCAAATACAGTATATTCTTATTTTCTGTAGCCTGATAGATTTCTTCAAATATTATATTGTTCATACCTTTTCTTAAAAGCAAGGTCTCGTTCAGGTATCCAATTTGAACGTCAAAAATACAGCACTGCAAAATTAGTCAGATTTAAAATTCTTGCTCTTGCCTCAGGCTCAGTTTCAGATAGTCTGCAAGATTAAAAAAATTAAGTGGAGTATGAATAAAAATCAGATTTGTTTGATATATTTGAGAATATTTTTTTCTACTTGTAGTTTTTCAGCAGGTTGCTGTCAACCATGCATTCCATATGCTATGGTTAGAATTTATATTTCAGGACATGAGAATTTGTTAATACAATTTTTAGGTCAGTGGGGCATACTAACTTGACCATATTTGCTGTAGACTGCTTGCTAATATTTGCTGGTTGTGACAAAGTCTTCTTGTCTATTTTCTAACACCTTTATTTTTTTTTTTAAATTTCTGTTCCTTCAGAAATAGTATGTCCTAGGGTATAATATTGGTGCCTTCATTATATATTTTGAGATCTTCATTTAAATATGGTTATGGGATAATCGATACATAGTGTTAAGGGATAATTGTTATATGAAAACCAAACCTAAAAAGATCCATGAAACATTGCATTTCTGTTTTCAAAATAGAAAATTTTGACAAGTACCAGTTAAACGCGAACTAAACTTGGCCATTTAAATAGTTCTGCAGGAGCTATCTTGACCCTGTAGCAGAAATTCAGCAGAATGACTATGGGCCATGTTTTCTGTGATTGTGTTTATTCTGTGTTTCAGAGCCATTTAAACATTGTGTTCAGTTTATTAACATATGTTGTGTGTGGAAGAAGTTTGAATATATTCTATTCTGGAACAATACTATTCTTAAAAGTCAACATTTTTGTTTAAATTGAAGTTATTAAAAAATACTAAGTGTTTCTAGGCTTGCAGAAGCCGTAGAGAGAAACTGCTGTCTTGTATTGCACTAAAAACATGTTCTATAGTTGGTCTCTTTTCTTTGGGGAGTCTTTAAAGGAAATAATACTTAATGAATTACAGTGTGCTATTTTTCTCTGCTGCATGGGAGATGGAATCTCCTTTGAAGTTTGAAAACTCCTATCTGGCAATTTGATGCTGGTGGACAGTTTTGCCATTCTGATGAAAAATAAATTTCTCCTGGTGCATTCCAGCACTTAATGAAACAAAGGCATCATAGTACAGAATGGGCAATTAGAAAGAGAGAAAAGTACAATGTAATGAACACATGAAAATGACTGGATTTTACATTTAGCCGAGGGCATAGTAGCTTAGGTAGTAGTTACTTTTTATCACCGTGAAAAGGACTGAGATGTGAAGTTAAAGAAGGAGAATTATCATTAGTAACTGTATGAGAATAAATGCGTTTTGGAAGGATTTTAACTTTCCTGAAGCTTTTAGATATATATTCTGTCCCTTTGTAGCAGTGTGATCAACTGCAGTGGCATAAGGTCCAAATATTATTTAGGTTTTCAAGATTTACAGAAAGAAGAATTAGAGAAAATTATATTCCCATTTAAAAATTTCCCTCCCTTTTAATGAGAGAGCAATATGATGATTTGGTCTTTTGACAAGACAGAAAGCTGGCTTCATACATCTGTAAGTTTGATGACTTTATACAGGCTGTGTGAAAGTTGTTATATGCTAAGGACAGAAACGGATGGACATCAGAAAAAAGTTTTTATGGCTCTATTGAAGTAAAAAATACATTTTTCTGCTAGATGAAACTAGGCCAGGATTTCGCTACAGATGTCTACATGGATTTGTTCAGATCTGTTTTTATTCTCTTTCATGCTCCTGAACATGAGGGTCTCCTGACACTTCGGTAGCTATACAGACAGATAATATTTTTATAAATTTTGCTTTGAGGGATTCCCATAGTAGTACTGGGCAATGGCTGGCTGTGCCAAAAGATTCATTCAGTGCAGGACTGCACAATGGTCTATTCTTCTATCATCAGTTGAATTGTGACAGACTTCTTCCTCTTCTTAGCAGAGTTGTGAGCTCCTAAGACAGAGAAAGAAAACAAGCAAACTATTTCAGTTTGCGAACAAATGTAATCCATATCTGGCAGTATCTGTAGCTGGGAATATCTCTAAGCAGCCTCTGTACTGTCTGCACAACTTTTTTTTTCCCAGAGACTGATAAACAGCAAAGAGAAAAATATTTCCTTTTTGTGCAGTAAGCATTCACAAAGTTGTTCCAAATCTTAGCTCTTTATGCCAAGTTCTGAAGTATGTTGGGTGATCTGTGAGTCTCACAAACAAATTGCAAGAATGTCTAACACTATTTTGACTAATAAAATTAAACCATTTAAAATACTTTTCTGAATAGAAGATTTTTTCGGTTTCACTGTGCAGAGTTAAAGAACCTCCAATATTTTATCTTTTTTACTTCTTTTACCAAAGTTTTCACTGAGTTTATTTTGAAAAGGCTTATTCACAAAAATGAATAAAAATAACAGTTTGAAGCTTGCCAGATATATATATATGTATATGTATATGAACCAGAGCTTTGATAACACTGACTTTTTCTTTGTGGTGAAAAGTTTTTTTTTTTTTTTTGTGGAAAGGACTTTTTAGATGGAAAAACATTCTCATAAGGAATTTATTAATAATATCAAAAGCTATTTATGTTAAGCCCTTACCCCCAAAATACTGAAAAAGGCTTCTCAAATCAGGCTTAGAAATACACAAGTGAAATACAGGACTACACAAAAATGACCAGAATTACTGTCTAAATATTATTCTTTCAAATAGGAATATCAGCACTTTCATTTTTCAATTTACAGCCAGAAAATGCATCTTATCAGACAACATAGTGAAAGGATTTGTATCTTGTTAGAATGAATTACCTCTGAATGATGTAAAGCCTTCTAAAATAAAAACTTCTTGGAATTATTGTTTTTCTCCATGATTTAAGATCTAGCTTAATTCTATTTTGATTCTCCATCCCTTGTTATAATTACACTAGAACGTGCTCTGAAACTTAAAACGTATGATTTTGTTTTGATGCAAAACATTGTAAATGAGCTGAAATTCATGGAACTCAGGGTGACAGGAAGCCTTAGGAGGTTTAATATGAGGTGACCACTTAACAGACTATTATCTTGTACCCAGTCACCTTTGCTGTTGAGCCTAGTAATTTTGTTTTAACATTGTCTTTCCAAAGGCTACCTAATTTTGACTGAAATACCAAAAGATGGGATCCTTTTTCAGTAATCACCCCCCTTTAAGATCTTGATTTGCATTTCCCTTTTTTCAGCTTCTCATTAGTGGTTCTTTTTGGGCTGTTCCTTAGGTATTAGAGAATTCTCTGTCTAGTATTTTCTCTTCATGAAGATACTTTGTATTGCTCTGTGATGAAGCTCAAACAGCTCCTCTGCAGCTAAGTTAGAGCAAAAAGGCAGACATGCATTCACTGAGAGCTGCAAAGTTAGAAATGCGAACCAGTATCAATATAGATTTCCAAACTTTTCAGTATAAAATGCTTTTTTCTCTTTTCACAGTATATTGCTTTTCATCAAAAGCACAAGGATTTCAGTATTTCATTCCTTGAAATAATTAAAAGTTCCATTGTCTATTTCTGATAATTGTCTTATGTAACGTATTTTTTAAATAAAAATGAAATTGTGAATTCAGAGATGATTAAGGAATTAATTCTGAATATTCATTTCTTTTAACTACTGCCCAGAAGAGTGAAATGGACAATTATGGAATGTGATATGGTAATTTAGATGGGAAACTATTTAAATATATATTGAGTAGTCTCCGAGTGCCTTGGTCTTTATTTTTATTTGGGCCTCAACCTGGTTTCCAGTACTGAGAAGGAGCATTTGTGTGTGGCTAGAAACAAAGGTAGCTATTTCATCATTCATTTGAGTGTTCTAAGATCAAATGGATCTTGATCCTACCAGTTCGTTTAATAATTTCTTTCAGATGCACTCTGCCAGATGATGTTGCTGAATGAAATAATTAAGACTTGCTGTTTTCAGCCTTGTTTTGTTTAGATGTAAAGCCATCTGAATTTAAAGAGAAAACTGCCTTATTGGTGTTAACTGAACTAGCAGCTGTCCAGAATTTCTCAGCTCACCTCTCATCAAGAAGGAGCAGGTCAGAGAGGAGGAAAAAACCCCCAAACTACCAAACAACTTTTTGGGTAACCTGGTTTTGAGGAATAAAGGCAAAGAAGTGATCAGTATTTCAAAGAGTATTTACAAGGGACTGCTTTCTCTTGTTGTATCCCTCATGGCCATTTTAAGAGAGGAAGAGGCTGCTCTGCAGAAAGTATATCAACTGTTCCATGTATTTCATTTTTTCTTTTTGCCAGATATCAGACTTTAGGATCTTTTCTATACTAAAATTCAGCATAGTTCTTTAGTGTTATTACTGCCCAACAGTGTCTGACAGTAAAATAGTTTAGTCATCCTCTTTCAGGACAGATTTGCACTAACGTTGGAGCAGGCTGCCCAGAGAACTTGTGCAGTCTCTGTCCTTGGGGGTTTTCAATATCTAAATGGATAAAGCCCCAAATAATTTAATCTGATCTCAAAGCTGGCCCTGCTTTGAGCAGGAAGCTGCACCTACAGACCTCCTTGCTACATGAAAGTTGATCTTTGTGCGAGTGGTGGTAGTTGATCCATTTTATGTGATAGGGCTGTAACACTGAGCTGTATCTGTGGGAGAAAAGGGGTGCATCTCGAGATTGTTTCACCACAGTGATCACGCCTGAGTTAGCCTAACCATTTTCAACAGACCAGTGAGAAATTATAAGGGTTTGAAGGAGAGTGAATTCTGAATTTTTAGAGATGGTCGCTGCAGAGCTGATGGTTTTGATGGGCTGGTTCAATAGCTGATTGCTGCATGTGCTGAACTTTGTCAAACTGCATCCCTAGTCATGCCAGCTCAAAACTTTCCCTGAGTATTACAATTAGCAAAATAAAAAAAGCAAAAGTGACTTGCCCTGCCTTTTATTTTTGAGCACGTTTCTTCTAAACCAGAACAAAAGTTGCAACACTTAAACTTTTATCTCTTTGCAACTGTTATGTACAAGTTTGCTTAAAACCCACTCAGATTTATAACAAAAAAAAAAAAAAAAAAAAAGAATCCTTATACCTTGTATTATTACTTTTTAAATACATGAAGATAAGTAGCCAACTGTGATAAGGTAAAATTATTACTGTGATTGTGCTTTTAATTCATTTTTATCAGAGGATACAAAGACTGTGATTATAGTGGGTATGTTATTGCTGAATTCTATAGACTTATTGGTGGTTGTTTTAGAATTTTTGGCATATTGTCTTTACAGGGCTTAGTTATAACAGATTTGCCTTTATTACAGCAAATAAATCAATTTAAGATTATAATATTTTGAAACTTGACATTTAGCTCAGTCTTGTTTTTTCAATTAATGACAATATGGTAATCTTTTTCAGCAGAGTTTCTTCAGTTATTATTAGAATGTAATAATTCTACAGGCTGCTGAAGTCTGCTACTGAGGAATTCAAACTGTAAGCCTCAGATAGTTTCCCATTTCCAGTAAAGATTAGGAGTATTGTAGGCTAAATACCGGCCAAATACTCCCCACTTACCTTCTAGTTGTCCTTTTACCAAATGATGCCCCAGTTCTATCTGCTAGTCACTCTGTTCTGTTATCACTGACATGTCATTAATTCAAGAAAAATCGGTGTACAAAACTTTGATGAAAGGGAAACGGAACGAAAAGTGAGAATAGTGTATGGAAATATTTTTTTATTTCTTTTTGGGGTGGGGGAAAGAATTTTCTGAGTTTGAGGGAGACTAAAATTTAGTGGCAAACTAAGCCAGTATGGTTTCTGTGGACTAGCCTGGCTTCTTCAAACACCTTGATTAAAAATTCCTGCTCTTTTACTACGTCAGTTTCAGCATGTCTTGTTTTACTTGTGGGGTTTTTTGTTTGTTTGGTTTTGGTTTTTTTTTTTTTTTGTTTGTTTAAGCACACTAACCCAGTAAAATATGTCAGTGACAGTGAAAAAATGAATGTCTCTTAATCATGGTAGTACGCTTCTTGGAAAAGCACCAGAACTGAGGCATAGGAGAGAGCAAGATCGTATATATGGCTTGGAAGTGGAGCTAAATCTCAGCAATGAGCAGGATTTGGAGGCACAGTTTGAGGATAAAGTTACACTTCATGACTGATGTAATGCTCTTGTGAGAATAGGTAAATTCTTCCTCAACTTCCTAGCTGCATGATCCCACCTTCTCCCTCACACCATCTCTAGCACTTAACTGATTGTGTGATAAATTGAAGTCTTTAAATCGTAGACAAACTATTCATTCTCCTTTCTTTGTTACGTTAATTTTCTTCTGGTTCAACAAATTGAATTGACTCAATGCAGGGTGTCATGTGTGGAAAAGCCAGCACAAGCAGAATGTGAAAGGAGAAAAAACGGTGCATACAGTCAGAAGCAGGAGGAACAAGATCCCCCCCTTTTGGTAGTGACAAACTAGTTAATTAATTCAAGACCGTCCAGCGTAATCTCATGCTGTTATTTTTTAAAACAGCCCAGCAGTTGTTTTAATAATAATAATAATTCTTCCTATTTATTATCTTTATTTCATTTCAGAGTTAAATACTGAATGTTCCTTTTTCCTGCACCAGTTCCGGGTAACATATTAAATAGAAAGCACCAGATCCCCTTTGCTAGGTCTGGCAAGTTACAGCGTTTGACAAGAAAAATTCTCAGCATAAGCATGATTTCCACTTTCTGTCCTTGCTTTGATTTCTGATGCTAGCAGATGGGTTATTCAAAAGATAATTCAAAATGCACGCTTTTCTATCACGTGAAGCCATCTCTTGCTTTAGATATGACATTTAACTCGCTGGCTTACAAAATAGCATAACTTAGAATTGCTAGTGGTCCATCAACATAGTTACTTTTACAGTGATCCAGAGAATGCAAGGAGTCATAGATGTGGTAAACAGTATAATCTGTGCATTTAATTAACAATGCTGAGACCTCTCTGATTTCAGAAGTAGCATTTTCTTCCAGTTTACTTGAGTGATTGGAAATAGGTGTTTTGAATGTCTGACTGTAATATGGCAGAGTGTATATTTATTAATAGTATCTAAATCTGAAGAGATTCCAGGAAAAACGGAAATCCACTGTACAGAATACTATGTCTGACATGCATTTTCTTCTTTCTAATTTGCATAGTTAATACTATCAGAGGTGCGTTTGCCTGGTTGTATTGTTACAATGAGATTTAGCTAGAACCAAAAAGCTGGAAAACTAAGAATGAAGCTGTCTGGGATTTTGGAGCTGATTCAAATTAAGCAAGCTAGAACTGAGACTGCCTCTATATGTGACAATAGGATTATCTTTGTGCTAAATTATCAGTCTTCATTTTGTACAAAGGGTTAAGTCCAAACTCAGAATTAAATGTGTCTGTTTTAACATTGAGAACTGGAAATACAGGAAGATATTTGGTATATTTATTCAAACAGAATATTCATCAGCTCATGATGATAATGATAGTCAAAGCGCTTAATATACAAGTTTCTGCTAGAATGACCCAAGCATTACTTAAAGAATGTCAACATGCTATAGAATGTGTGCTTAACATACATAGGCTAAACACTCTGCTAAACTGATTCTGATGGGAATGGTTCTTCAAGAAAGTGCAAATATAATCTATTCTGTGGCCATATTATTCAGTTTGCCATATCACAGACTTTGAAGCGGGTCACACAGATTTTGTTCAGCTGAGCTGAAGAAAGACTTGCAGAAAGGTTTTTCTGTTACAGAGCTAGGGGAGATACTAAGGAGAGACATCCAAACGAATGTAAAAATGTACCCTAGGGGCCTCTAGCAGCACTTGGAGAAACATAAAGATCAAACTGTGAAGGAAACGTTAATAGAGCTCACTGTGACTGAACCCTCAGTGCTTGGGCTGTGATCCAGGCACCTGTGATAAGCTATGTAAAAGTCTGAACTGTCCCATGGTAGGATGGTGTGGGAAGGCTTTTCATGTGCAATTCAATTAACAATCGAAACCAAATTTGAATATAATTGATGTCATAATGTCAAATCTGAGATTCTTAGGTATTGATTTTGTTTTACTGGGGTTTGTGTTGCTACATTCAATGCATAAATTTATTTAAACTCAAGAGCACTATGAATTGGATGGCAATGCAGGGAAGTGAGATAATTGATCAAAAAAAATAATTTAAATGCACGTATCTACAGAAAACTGCAAAGTAGTTTGCTACTTAGGAAGTAAAACCAGATAATTATAAACCCCCATCTTTTCATAATGAATTAATTTTCCAATTTAAGCTCTAGCAAATTCTTTAGAAAGATTAATCTTGATCTAAATATATAAAATCACTGACATATATAATAGTTCCTAGTAGGCAATTTACCTTCATGATTAAGATCGTGTGCTTTATTCTTGTTTGAACTTCAGCCTCCAGTAATATCCTAGGAGTCAGTTTTCACTTTTGTGTTTTCTCGCTTCAAGGTCTCATGTTAGGTAGGTAGGAGATTTGGGAAGTGATTACATTTCAAACAAAGGTGGGACGCTTTCTGCTCACTGAAAAGAGGAAGAGATTCGCTCCCTTCACTTGGCCATAATTATTTTCATAATTTATATTAATATAACTAATTATGAATAATTTACTAACAACCACTGCAGTCATAAATAACATGGCCTATTCAAGGGAAACTCGCCAGAAGAGAAAGAGCTGAATACATTATAAACTACTATAAGTCTGAATGGTTTTCTTTTTAGGCAAGTATCTGGGTCTTCAAGTACATACTTATAGGGAAGATGGGAAAAATACTAATTTTCAAACCTGAATGATACATAATTGCATACCATTATGGGACATCATATTAGCAAGTAAATGAAATGTATATTTTGGAGTATTTCCTGCACCTCTCCAAATACATCTGATGCAATATAATTTCTAAATGGAAAGTTTTGAAGATTGTAAGTTACATCACTAGGTGGCAGTAATAGCCAAGTGAAATGAAATAGCCATCTAAAGCTTCTCAGGGTTTTATTTTCAATTCCATCTCTTAATATTGAAATATTTTGCTATGTCCAAATCCAGGTCATATAAAAATTATAATCATTCATAGGTCTGTTAACAGGATATAAGGTATTACAAAAGGACGTTTGCAATGCTTTCTAGGGCCTTGAGGATCCTGTTTGAACCTTCAAGTTGTTCTGGTTTTTTTTTTTTTGTTTGTTTTAAAAAAGTAAACAGCCAGGAATTTAGGTGCCCAATGTCCAAAGTGGCTGTTTCTGATATAGTAAGACTCAGAGCCTAGAAGACAGGAAGTGAAATAGTGAATATAAACTCTTACAAGCAGGAGGCAGCTGCTGTTTCAGAATCCTATTGGATAATATGTAAATTGAAACATCTAAAATAGTGTCCAATTGTAAAAAATAAGCTTAAAACAAGAGAATTGTAGAAAAAGCGTTGGTGGCATGAAGGAAACATACAGTAATTATAAAATCCAGATAGTTACTTAAGATGTTAGCTGATGTCTTTAGTCATTACTTTAGTCTTTACATCTCTGTATTTATTAGGGAATGTGTATTATGTCACCACTGTGACATGGCACAGGTATGCCATATAGCCACTAGAAAAGGAAAAAACTCCATCACAAATGTGCTGTATAGCTCCTTTGTGACACTGGACAAGGAGAAATTGGCCATAACTTCCTAGCAGAGTTCTCTTGGTTTCGATAAACCACTGGTTGCAAGTAGTTGCAGAAGTGTAGCCAGTACCTCAAAGGAAGTGGTTATCCCCTCTACTTAGCAGAGCACATCTAGAATAGTGCATCCAGTTTTTGGTCCCCCAGTACAAGAAAAACATTGATTAACTGGAGCAAGTTCAGTGGATGGTCACTAGGATGGTCAGAAATGGGCTGGAGCTCGTTCCCTATGAGGACAGGCTGAGGGAACTCGGCTTCTTCACTTTAGAGAAGGCTTCATGAGGCCCTAACAGCAGCTTTGCAGTACAAGTTTACCAGGCTGGATCCGGGCCCTTCACAGTGGTCCATTGGAGGTGGATGAGAAACAATGGACATAAAGAAGAGAGGTTCTGACCGTGAAGACTGTTAAGCGTTGTGAGACTGCGCAGCTTCACCCTTGGAGGCTTTAACAGCCCAGATGGATAAAGCCCTGAGTAACTGGTCTGAGAGCCTCAGCTGTTCAAAGCTTACCTTGCTTTGGACTGGAGGTTAGTCTGGTGACCTCCTGAGACGCCTTCCGATCTAAATTACCCTATAATCTGATAGCCAGACAGGTGCACGTTTATGAACATGGAAGGAAACAAGAGAAGGCACACTGCCACACTGTGGCGATAAGCTGAATAGCAGATGACATTTTAAATAGGATATATAAAATAGTTCAATAGCTATTGGAACTGAATCTTATTAAAAATTTGCCATTCTTTATTTGTTTATATGTTTCCAATCTCAATACACTAAATGCTATCCCATACACGTTCTGGGTCTCTTTACTAATGTTCCTTGATCTTTTCTGCTCTCTTTTTGTTCTCCATTAAACACCCCCTCAAAAAGCTTTCCTTATCTTCCCTACTTTGTCAACTACACTCATTTATCTTCCAATGAGAAGATGGTATCACCTGCACATGAAAATGGAAAAGCTACGTATCTTTATTTGGAAAGAAAAAAATTTTAGATTATTTTAGCTGTTCTGAGGCAGCCATGAAGATACTGACTCTAAATCAACATCCTCATTTGTAACAAACTTTTAATTAGATAGCCTACAGACTGGAGAATTTTTAAAGTAAACTCGGTTTCATCTCTTCCTTTCCAGTCTCCTATAGAATAGATCCGTGTGCTCAGCCACAGGCAACATCTCACTTTTTGTATTATTACAATGAACTCACGCTGACGTAGCACCCTTTCTGCCCAGATCTCAGGTGCTATGCACAGTATCTTTCGGTGTGTGAGGGATGAAATAATATTACCACTACCCTTTCAATATATACTTTAACAGCAGTAAAGATTAGGTAAGACTCAGCTTTGGTCTTTTTTTCTTGTATCTGAATAGTGCTTTCTTCACAAACAGCAATTTGAAAGGAACCAATCAGCCTGAGTACAGGTAGCAAAATCAGCCCTTGAACTTAAAAGGATGACTCCCTTGTTGCCTCCAATGACTTCACCAGGAACAGATAAGGAAGAGCTGTTGTAACAGCCAAGTAAGACAGGGCTCAGTTTTATCCCAAGTAAACCTAGAATCAACAGACAAATTCTGGGCTTTCCTCTGTGCTTTCTGTTAACAACATACAGAAAGCTGAGAGATATACTGTTGATTTTTTTCCCCCTCCTTCTTAAAAGAAGTCAGAAATACACTAACTAATTCTGCCGAAAATGTCCTACTGATTTTAAACTAAATTTCAGATTGTTCTACTGTTGTTCTTTGCTTGAATAAATTGAGGGGGAGGGCACAAGAACTGTTGATAATTACATTCATCAGTTTAATTGTTCTCATTCTGAGAATTTTGTGACCAAACCAGATAGGTCTTTTGTATGTTATGTACCTGTTTAAAAATTATTATGGACAGGAAAGTCAAAGAACGCATGCTTCATGGCATATAGAAGAATATTTAGACCATCTGAGTAGCTATCCCATTCAAATAATGCAATATTTCTGACTCAGAAGACAATTTAGTTGGATTTTGCTCCCTAAACGTGCTTTACAGTAATGTTATAGTGTACCAAGTTTTTCTGTTTACCATAAAGTCTTCAGAAAATTAAGCTAATATTTTTTTAAATACTTCTGTTGTTAAATGTCTGCCTTATGTACATTCCTAGATTCAAACTGAACTTCTTGTGAAGAGCTGAGCTCAGGCAATGAACCTGCTTTCACAAGAGCATAGTGACCTTAACACAAATGAGAGTGCAGCAAAGCCAGCCAAACAGCAGAAAGGCACTCTGCCAAGTTTAGGTAAGAAGTCTCTACACAGATATTCCTCCCCTCCCTCTATAAAAAACCGTATGTAATTGCCAGCACTGAATCTAGCAGCAGGAAGTAAAATTTCATGGAATTTCAAAATGCAACTTGATTAGCCTTTCAATGTTAAAATTAAAGCTGTGAGAGCTCAGGAAGATCTGCCAGCTCAGCAGACTCCTACGTTGGTTTGCTTAAAAAAAAAATAAAAATAAAAAAATTGCTATTCCTTTTGCTATCATTAAGGTGAACTTAGTAAAAACAATGAAAAAACAGAACAAATTTAGGATAGTTTGAGGTCCTTATAAATTAGAACAGCAAGAGATTAGTAAGAATAAAAAACAGGCTAGAAGGGGAGGTTAATTTGGTTTTTGTATTTAACACGTGTAGACAAAACTCTTCTTACACAACAAGCTGGATGTCTGAGCCCCAGAATCTGTGCTGTAATTCTGATTTGCATTGACGCTGCACTTCACTTTGAGGAGGAGATAATTTTGTTTATATTTAAATACTATGAACTGGTTTTATGTTGAAATATTATAATCTTGCCATGCTCTGTCACCAGAGGGTCTTCATTTATTTTGCTTTTTACCACAATCCTTCTTGTAAATTTTAAGGTTCATACTTAAAGATGAATAGTCTGTTTCATGTCTAGTCTAATTTGAGTTATATGTTGCACTATCTATTGCTTTCCCATGACAGTATTGTGAAGAGTTTTGCACTATTTATTCAACTATTGAATTCCTCGTTGGCATGGGTCTGATACTTCAAGCTGTAATTAGTAAGATGAAGCCAGTCTGTGTTACCTCTTATGTAGAAATTATCAGTGCAGATGTGTAATGTAGAAAAGATTATGACATGGTATATTTTCGTCAATATTTTCACTATCAACACTGCGTGAGTGGTTCTAGTCCCTGACCTATTCCTATGATACACTTGTATTTGCCAGAGATGGACAGTGTATACACTGTCGGTATATATTGTCCAGAGAGAGAAAAAAGTATCTTTTGTAGGGTCTTTTATTATCTTTATGCCAGAGGTTATTTGTGTGCTGTATTAATTAGAAAAACTGAAACTTGTTTTACTGTAAGCACTGACTCTTGAACCTAAAGTAACAGAGAAAAACCAGTAGCTAACACATAGTCAGAAGAAAAATTTCATGTTGAGACTTCACTTTTTATATCCATTGATTACTAGGTTTTTTTCATTGCTTCAAGACCCAAACCCCTGAAGCAATGAACTTCAGGGTTCAAAAGACATGGGTTATCTAAGATTGCTGGGTGCTGGATTTCAGGGTAGAAGACTCATCCCTTCCTCCAGAGGAGTTTCCTGGATACAATCACATCTTTTACAGTCATATAAAAGACAAACTGAAACTGCAAGTAAACAAAAATGGCCATTCAAAATATAAGTTTCATTTGTAGTAGAACTGGACTGTACTCCTGTCTCAGTCCTGTACAGCATGCATTTTGTGATAAACGGCGGGGAAGCAGCTGAGAGACTAAAATCTCCCCACCCATTGCCACTCAACTGCAACCATTCAGAGACATACATACATAATCGAGATACCAGTTGTTGTAACCTTCCTATTTAATTTCCTTTTTTCTCCTCAGTCGTTTCTGGTATTGTTTAACCAGTCAATTCTCACTTATATTTTGGTCCAAGCCAGAGAAGTCAGCCTGTGAAGTAGCCTCCTTGGAATTTGCCTGCTGGGGTTCATAGTCTGCTTGCAGCAAATTTGCATGACAACTTTTTTTCTAGGGACTTTACTTTTTCTTCTGGTACTTTAAAGAAGGCCAAAAATATTCAGAAGCCTTCTGCCAGTTTAGTCTTCCCAGCAGAAAGCTTCCTTATTCCCTGCAAATATTGGTGACTGGATGTTCCTGTAACATGAACTTCCTCTTGCTGTCACCTTCATTCATTGGCCATGCACCTCATTTTCCTGGCCCAGGAAATGGGTTGCAGAAAGAAATCTTTACACACTGGATGCTAGCCTCCTGCACTGCCTGTCATCTCACTGAGGGAACTGGGATGGAAAGAACGTATCCCATGGTGATAATAAAGGAAACTGAGACTTGCAAGTGGGAAGGAGTAGGAGTTTGGCTTGAGCTGAGCCTGGTGAAGGGGGAAGAAAGATGTTTCCATAAGTGTTTGTTTAATTACTTATGTTTTCTTTTTCCCAATACCTGAATCAGCGATTAGAAGTTTGTGTTAATTTGCAATAAATTAAGTAAAAATTAATTCCCTGAGTGTCAAGCCTGCTTTGCCTGTGACAGTTTTTAATTTATTCAGATCTGGAGGCAGAGTCTACAAGGACACTTGATCTTATAAGTTCCACTGTACTTAGGTTTTACTGCCTAGTTTGCCTGGGATGTCCCAGTGGCACAGAGTTGGAGACAGCTGGGAACAGCTATTTCTGGACACTTATCTGGGAATAACTTCTATCTAGTTTACATCCCTGGGCTAACCCAAACCTCTGTCCTTTTGCCAGGTGACAGAACTAAGAGTTTCAAATATCTTCATGTGTACTTAGTTGTACTCTTAGGAATTGCCTCAGATGAACTTTTATTCTATAAGTGTATTCTGAAATTTTAATAGCCAGACAATAATTTTCTGCCTTGGATCCTAATTCTCTGCTGGTTTGCACCTCGTGTATTAATTTGCACATATGCAGAGTGAAATTAGGTGTTAAATGAAACCCATCCAGTTTGGTAACAAGTTGCATACCCTTTGAACAGGTGTAAATTATTGTGATGAAATGTAAAGGAGTAGGGAATTGAACCCTTTGTGGCAAAATGAAGTGTCCGATTCCCATCATGTGGAAAATATAAAAATTTTTTTGCCTGTCTTTATTAAAACATCTATGCATATCATCAGATGATACCAGCCAATAATCAACATTGAAGGCTTGCAATTGTAACCTTTTTTTTTTGATGATATTAACAACCAGCACAGTAGTAGTTCTTCAAAGAAAATATTTTCATTTAAATAACAACAGTTCAGAGTAAGCACCAAAATTTTTGTCAAAATAGCTTTTTTCTAAGATAACAACCATTGATTATTAAGAGGGAGTGGTATCCTGTGGCTGCCAAAACTAATATTGACTGTATTCTGATGAGTAAATTGCACTAAACCCCAATTCTTTTATGTAGTGTTTTTAATGTAACATTTAATATCAGTTTAGAAATCAATATTTAGTGAAAATAAGTATTCACAGGATCATAGAAATATTGGTTGGAAGAACCTTTTGGGAGTCATCTAGTCCTACCTCCTGCTCAAAACCAGATTGCTGTCAACACTAGGTAGTCAGCTATGGCTTCTTAATGCAAAAAGAAGGTATACAGGAAGAGGAAAGAAGGATAGGTGCCAAAGGAAGATTCTATAAAAGCATTTAAAATTCTTAGGGATGAGATCTCTAAGGCCAAGCTTAGCTGGAGCTAAAACTAAGTAAGGACATAATGAGTAGCCATAAGTGATGTTACCAGTATGCCAGTAGCGAAGGGAAAATGTAGGTCTGACAATGAAAGGATCTAATTCTGTATTCTGTTTCTAAAGCTTTTAATTTGCCTGCAGTTGACTAAGTAACAGCATAGGCATTCTTGGTGGCTGGAATCACGATGCAGGATTGCATTAATAAGTCAAATACAACTATATGATTTTATCTAGCTGTTTTACAGCCTGCTTTTGGTTTGCAATATCAAGTTCTGTGTATGTCAGTAGGACACAAAATGGATTGAGAAAATTTTCCTTTTCCCTATTCCTCCTTTGTGACCAATTATAGCTCAAGTTATAGTAGCACTCTACATCAGAGAGGAAAAAGTCGTTTGTTATCATCGTGGGCAGGCATTGCAGTTCTGAAACATGTATGTTTCCTGCTAATACTGGCTGTAGCTCATGAAACTTCAACTGAGTCAGGTACAGCTAGGTCAGTGGAACTATCTGAATTTCCATCAGGTAAGGATCTGACCCTTAAAAAAATAAACCCAAAACCAGCCTCAAGTTGCTAGGTAATAATGCATTCACAGATTTTTATTCGGACTTCCATGAATTTTTTCATTAAAAAAATCAAATCAAAATAAAGTAATTCTGATGCTTACAAAGTACTTAGCATTCAATATAATTGCTTCAGTAACTTATTTTTTCCCTATTATCTCAACTTCTTTAATTCATTTCTTCTTGTCTGCCAGTAAAGGTCCTTCCCCATCCTTAAAAAGGAAGATATCCAAGCATCCTGTTGGTACTCAGACCATGTTCTCTTTCTCAGTGTTTTCTATGCCAAAAGAAAATGAGGAAGCAAATTCTTTTGGAATTTGGAAAGAAAGCATTTCTCTCTGGCATTATGCTGAATGCTCCACTTCAATCCCTTTGTTCCTTTGCCTCTATCTGGAAAAGTTCAAATTTCCCAATGATGTCAGTATTGGTAAACATAGTAAATTATTGTTAAAAAGGAAACCCAACAGAGATTGTTAAGTAGCCACAGTTGTTTTTTTCTTGTGAAATTGTTTCCATTGTTATAGCTCAAGCCTATAGGAAATGACTTTCAGTAGGTTTTGTGCACACACATGCTCTCTCTGACATCCATACATCATTAGCCTTAATTTAGAGAAAAAACCTGGCAACTTTGAAAAATAAAATATGGAAATTGGAACATGCATCTCATAACAATAACAGGTTTTCTAATTGATTATATCTGTCCTTTATTAAGAAATAATGCCCTGTCTATCTTTTAGGTTTTGTGGTGTGTCACTCTGATGTTTATTGCTATTTATTGAGTACTTTTGGAAGTAATGTGCATGAAGTATGTCAGATGAGTGTCCCATGTTTCTGTTCTCTGACAGTGTTGTACAGACAGTGACTTAATGATGTCAGTTCAACACTTAATTCTGTATTATTTTCAGTCGATGACTAAAACAGGAGCATGATTTCTTATCTGTGCATCATGACGATCAAATGTACTTTCAAAGCTTACAGTTCACTCTTTAGTTTGTCCTAGAAGTGAAAGGCCAAAAAAAATCTGAACAAAGAAAAGCAAAGTCATTATGAACAAACACTATTTTGATCTTACAGTGAGAAAAGAACATTATTTGGTAGAGCTGCCAAAGGTGGACGTAAAAAGGAAATACCACTAGAAGCCAACTGAACTATTTCAGCTAAATACTTGGCCAGTTACTTTTAAGACTAAGCTGCTAGTAATAGTTTGAAGTCTTCAAAGCAATAATGGCCTGAACCTTACAGATGCTTGAATGTGCAGTGCTTTACTAAAAGGAAGTATTTTAAAAATTAAAAAATAAAGTATTAAAAATGTTAGGACCGCAAATCTATTCCTGTTAAAACTCATGTATTTTGCTGTGACTTTCAGTGAAAACAGAATCAAGCTTTTATGTTGCCTCTGGTGACTTCAAAGTTGCTAGTACTGTAACACTGGTTAACTTAATCCTGATAATGCCTGCAACCCTACTGCTTATACTGTTCTAAACCTACTTTCAATATGAATAAATGATTGGAGAAAAAAAAAAAAAAAAAGAGTAGTTATTTAGAGGACAAATACGTTAAAAAACATATTATACCCAGTACCATAAAATCACAGATGAAATACAGCAGGTTTTCTGTCTGTCATCTAGAAGTTTATTAGTTCCAGAGTTTGCCATGACTAAGAGCTGTCATTCCTTATCAAGTCCAGCTCTGAAACCCCAAACCCCAGACAAGACAAGGTGACTTTCTTGTTAAAAAAGTCCCTGAGGGTGTTTGGGTGATTATCAGACTCTGAAGGGCAGCCTAGTTCTTGATGAGTAGCTTTCTTAAGGCCTGCTTTTCTAGGAATTAGCAGAGATCTGCTTACTGAGGGCTTCACAGCAGATAAAAACATCTTTCCAAGAGCCAGTTAGAGCTTTTAAATAAAAACATGACAACACGACTTAGAGGAATTTTGGCAGAACTCTACAGCTTTGTGTCATTTGAGTATTTGAATAAAGGTATTAGCTGATGTGCAAGCAGAGTAGAAACTGCTGCCAAGACAAGGTTTGGACAAATCTCCTGTAGGTGTATTTTGCAAGGTGTCTTCAGAGCAGGTAACCTTTTCAAGTACATTTAGACTGGGCGAAAAGGAAAGAACAAAAAGATTTTGCCTTCAATATTTATATAGGACATTGAGAGAGCAAGAGAAAAAATGGAAATGGACACCTTGAAAATTGCTATCTGTTTTAGGGCAAGAGTTAGTGTGGGGGTTGTGATTTGATTCCTCCCACCTCCCTGAGAAAACAAGGCTTACTTAGTAACGTTGTCTCTCTGTTTCTCTTCATCTGGTCATTGCACCCATAATGTCAGAAATGATAGCTACTTTCAAGCAAATTTGAAATATACTTAAATTCCTATAAGATCTGTGGAAACTGGCATTTAGATGCAGGAAATTTATTCAAAATAATTTCCCACTAAGGGAAAAGCAGGAAGAATGCACCTGGTTCTTTGGAACAAGGGAAAGGTTCTTGCAGTGAGTAGAGCTTGGTAGAGGGATAAAAGGATACGAATAATAGGAAGATTCCATTACTTCTGCTATTTATGAATTTATTTTATTTTCTTTGAGAAGAATTTCTTAAATTTGTGCTACAGCTAAGAAGGAAACATGTAAACTTTTAAGATTGAATTCTTCATGTTGGAAAAAGATGTCTTATAAATACTGTTAGATATTCGGTTGTCTGTCATTTCAGTTTTGGACTATAATACTTACTGCCAGGTTTAAAGATGGACGTTTCTGGGAATAAAATTTTGAGAAATACAAACTGCAGTGAATCGTATTAGTAATAAAGTCAAAAGGTGCTTGAAGTGTTTCTCCATTAAATAGTTCTAGTTTTTACAGCCTTAATACAAGCGTATCAGAAGCTACAGCTGTTCTTTGCCTAGAATATAGAATCACAGAATAGTCCAGGTTGGAAGGGACCTCAAAAGATCATCTGGTCCAGTGTTTCCTGGGAAAGGGAGCCTAGATGAGATTATCTAGCACCCTGTCCAACTGCATTTTGAAAACCTCCATTGATGGGGACTCTACCATGTCACTGGGGAGGTTGTTCCAGTGAATGATTGCTCTCACTGTATTAAGCTGTGAAATTTATTTTAGTTATTAATAACCTGACTTACATACCAGGAAGATTATTCAAGGTATTAGATGAATTTCTTTCCCTCTAATTGAAGCATGACTAGCTAAACCTAATTATTCCAATTATTAAAATGTTTAATAAATTTCTTAAATACAAAGAAATCTGTATTTCTGATTTCCTGATTTGAAAGGTATTAGATGAAAAAGAGATTTATTTCAGAGTTGGAAGGTTTCTAGGTTTATTATTTCTGGAGAGAGGCTCGAGGAAAGCACGGAGGACTTGTAATTAAGATGTGCAAAAATTGAATTTAAAATAGAGGCAATTGTTGGTAATACAATTATGTTTACACAGTAGGAATAGCTTATTAAGGAGATGTCATAATGACTGTTTCCAGCAACTGTGAAGTAATTGGCTTGAGTAACCACTTGATGTCATCATGGTGCTGCAAAATTCGTCTAAAAAACATTTTAAAACCTTTGATTCAAAGAGAATGATTGTTTCAGTGAACTTGGCTCATCTTTGGTCCTGAAGTTTTTTTTCAGTTCTTTGCAAACCTTTAGGTTTTTTTTCCACTCCTTGCTGTCATGAATCTTTAAGAAGCTTTCTGATGGAATGCTTAGTCTCTTTTCTTTGACTTGAAATGGCTGCAAATTTTTTAAGAAAATGTGACTCTCACTCACCCCTCATGTAACTGGGTTGGTATCAACAGTTACATCATTTTCACCCAAATACTCTATCAATGTTATATGAAAAATGCATTGGAGAGAGATCTTTCGAGAGTTTGAGTCATGGTTTTACTTCCAAGATCATTCAGCTGTGTTATGCCACCTCTGTACTTTTTTTCTGACCAACAATAAAACTTTACAAAGATAGTTAAATTTTTGTTCAAGAAAAGTTGTTGTTTAATGTTTTCTCCTTGGTATCCATCTTGATATAAAGGAGTAAAACTCATTTAATCATTGTGCATTTCTTTGGCAGGGAGGGGAGAGGGCAGAAAAGATGTCTATCTCTTAAGATAAACTTCATGGGATTCAGAACAATTTTATACAGGCTTTTATGGGAATTAATTTTCTCTGACATTTTTGCCAGAGTAGAATACCGCGGATCTCTTAAAGTATCTTTCTCCTGCCACTCTTCCTCCTTCCACCTAGACAGATTCCCTAGACCAACTAATTTTCTATTAGTTTTTTTTTATTTCGTATGACTTGTTCTTTTATCTTAACTCATTCTGTTCTCTATGCTTGTTCTCAGTTCTGTGCCTGTTAGGCCCATATCACACAATTTGCACTATTTTCCCACAGTGCTCCCCTGGAGTTCTGAAATATTTGTTTCAGCAGACTGCCGCTTTGTTTTAACGAGTACATTATATTTACATGAGTTCACAAGTTTCTGTTGTCATTTGAAACTTTCACAAATTCTACCTCATATTTTTGTGTAATCTAGGTGATCATTTACAGTCTATAAACTGACACAGGAACATCTTTTTTTTTTAAGTTCAACTGGTAATCTGAGAAACCCTAAGTAAGAAACCGTTACTTGTATTTCTGTACATGTTTGTGATCCCAGTGCCTTCTCTGACAGCTGCCTAAGAAAGATAAAGCTGAGACTGAAAGAGTCCAGACAGGTGTTAAGAAAGTGATTAAAGGTATAGTAGTACTCCTATAGGAACAGAGAGAGATTGAAAAGAACAGGGTAATTCAGTCTAAATAAGGTGAATAATAGGGATTTGATTGAGGTGAGGTTAGTAAGAAATGACTACTGTCTTCTTTTTAGCTCTATCTCAAACTATGAAGTAAGGAGATAATGTGAAATTAAAGGACAAAGGGACTTTTTTTCTTTGAGTATAATCATTCATTGGCATTTGCTCTTTCAGGAGGTCATGGAGACAAGTCAAGAGCTGATTGTAGCTGCCTTTTAAGAGTTCATTAACAGCAATTAGAAAATTTTTCCTTTGAGTACTTAGCAGAGCGCTACTGAATAAATCAGATTACAGGTTCAAAACCAAGGACCTAGATAGAGCACAATAGCATATGAACAATAGGAGGTATATGAATTAAAGAATATATCTCTACTTGAACTCTCACAATTATTTAAGACCACAATGGCTGGTTTTTTTGGGGGTTTTTTTTGTCAAAGTGGGGATAAATATGGTTGTTGTCATCCAGGTTTACAGATAAATACTTTTCATTTGCTCTTCTCATTGACATCAATTTGGGCAAGATTCATCTGTTGAAACTTCCAGAATAAACATTTGCAAATGTTAACTCTTGAAGATTTTAATGAATGGAAATAGATACTTTCAGGGCATGATTTGTATTGAGATGGACTGTGCTCTGGAAGTGAATATTTCTTCCCCTGCTGCATTTGTTCTTACTGAACAAATCTAGACAATAAACTTACATCCAGGTAGCTACGGTGTGAGCAAGCATCTAAAGTTAGGTGAGAGGAGTCTCACTGATCATTGCTTGCAATTACTCACTGCCTTTTATAGTTGCAGTCCTGCAAAATGTTAAGGAAGATCGTGTACAGCCTCTTCTGTTTGTACTTGGTGTCTCCATTCCATAAATTCTACTATAGTCACTCCTGCAAAAGTGTGATTACAGCATCATATAGCTTTTATTATCCTTGGTGATGGGTTTCATCAGGTATTTATGGAATCAGTCCTCTGTTTATATCACAAAGTTTTGAAATGGGACTATTTTGGATCTGCTAGAACGATTGTGCACAGGAGCTGGCTTTTTTGTGTTTTTCAGAATCCAGACAATAGTATGTTTAACTGACATAAATTCTTAGTGACTTTCCAGTTGCTGCTAATCCAGATGAGATTCTCCTCTATCTAATGATAGCCTGCATACTGTAACTGAATTTTGTAAAATATACCTCTGTTCCTGATGTCTGAAGATTGAATCCCATGTACGTGCGCAGTAGCTTTTCTGTCACCCTTGCCATCAGGGGAAACTCAGAATAGATCTGTATTTTGCCTGAATGTAGGTGCAGATGAAAACCTGGCAGATGGAGGCAGACGGCCAGCTACCAAAAGCATTTTTAGTATCGCTTTGATCTTATTAGTTCAGACATGTGTGGTTACTCATCTGCCTCCTTTAGGTTTTGTGTGTGTCTGATTACCTTATAATCTTGCATGATTCATCTTCACTACGCTTCCATGAAATAGGAATACTGCTTCTTCTGAGTAGGGGAAACCTGTAGCTGTTCCATAGCGCCTTAGGTATGCTGGAAAGAGTTTTACTTAGTGCGCTGCTCCAGTCTTCTGACTGATGTCCTGTAGAAGAGCTCTGGGATTCAGGGAGGTTTAAGTGACTTGTCCAAGACTGCACAGAAAACAGAAGCTTTGCTTTATCAATGCTGCTAATACTGTCAGAGCTAAATGTATTTTAGCTGTGTGTGGATGGTTATTAATCTGTTAGTGCAAGATTTTGCCAGCATTGGTGAATCTTAAATTTAACTTTTTCTATTCTTCAGTCGTTCAGTGTATTTTCCATCTATCAAGGAAAAAAAGTTTAAAAATTTGACATATGTAAACTTAGCTAATTCAAGCATTTAGATGACTTTAAATAGTTAAACTTTATATGTCCTGGATTAATAGAAATGTGAAATGAGGTAAGATTTTCTGAGTTCTTACAAAGGAGAATGAAAACAGAGGAATGACAAATTGATGTATGAGAAGCAATATATGAGATGTGGCTGATAAATCATCTTCTGATATGTTAATGAATTTCAGATAGATAAGTTGGCAATATGATGATTTATTGAGAATTTAATACAGTAAATTAAAAAATGAAAGGTGATCTGAGTGAAAGATTCCCCAGGAATATTTTGAAAAAATAGTTGGGAGTTTGAACATTTAAAAGGCTTTTTATAGACATAGATCCTGATATTCACATATACACACATTTGCATTTTAAATAGATACATCTGAAATTTCTACTGAGCCTACAGTTGGTACCAGTTCTCCTTACACTTACATAGAAATAACAAATTTTATAACACTTATTTAGAAATTCATACTGCACTCTTGCATGCACTAAAAAAAAATATCCGTATTTATTGCTAGAGTCTTTTTGACTACCCAGAAAATCCTGCATGCCTGTTTGACACTGATAAGTAAAGATAATACACAGAAATACACAAAAATAGTCGAACAAAGTAGATATTTGTGATTAAAATTTATCTTTAGTCAAAAGGAAACAGGTAGGACTTCTTCAAGGAAAACTAACTCTGAAGTGCTATTTTTTCTGTTTTGCTTTCCCACAAGAAACACAAGCAACTACCTGGAAAAAAACCCTATTGCTGTGGCAAGAGAAATAGTAATTGCAGTTGCCAGTTCAGGCTGCTAGTCATTCTAATTAACTGGGTGAAACTTATACAGCTAAGATGTATCTTTAATATCTAAGAACAGCTACCATGGCTTTAGTTTGTCTGAAAAATGTTCTTTTTGGCTCAGCATCTGATTCAACGTGATTGGTTGTTAATGTTCATACTGTCATTTTCTATCATTAGAAGCATATTATATAAAATAAGTTTATTGGAGAGATAATTCTTAGAATACAGAATATTTCTAAAATCATCAGTATTCTATTTACACTACAGTGAGTATTCAAACAATGTGGGTTAATCTTGACAGGAAAAACCCCATCTGATATATCTAAAAATAACAATGTAATGGATGAAATTAAACACACTCTGATAATATATCTACATGAGAAACAGTGCCCCACTTAATTTTATCTATCTAATGTTCTACTTATATGATAGATCATTTTTTTTCTTTACTGTTTAACTAATGATTTATTTTTGCTTTTAAAATAAGGAGCTATTTAGCATTTGTTGATTTCTCCTCCAGCATCTAAGTAAATTTGCATCTTACCAGAATAAATTTCGACTTTTCCCACATGAAATACGGGCACTGTTTTATATGCCCCATGTATGACAGGAATGCTTTTAGTGTTGACCTCTACTGTGCAGTTTGAAATATCTCTGTACAGAAGCTGTGTTGAATATAATATTTTTGGAGTAAATAAATGCATGTCTTTTTCTCTCTTCCTTCTCAGACATTCCCAGTAGTTTGATTCTCCCCCACCCCCCATTATTGCAAGGCATGGATCCATTGCATTTAAGAAATCTGGGATACAATCTATTTTCTATTACATTTTTCTTTGTCAATGTTTATCAGTAGATCAGACTAATAAACCACCACTGATACACCACTACAGAGAACAGGCTACCTGTCCCTGGGGAGGTTTTGCCCGTAGCAGAGGTACAGTTGTGTTCTGTCTGCACAGTTCAGGGAGCTGCTTAGGGAATAATGCAGTCCTTGTGACTGTGTATTGATCGGTGCAGAATTATGTGCATAAAGGATGCTAACAGTGGTCCACATCAATAAAGGCATTGTCTGCAAAGGGAGAGTGGTGCTTTTTTTTTTTTTTTTTTTTTTTTAATCCTGTAGCATCATATAGTGAAGAAATTTTCCCAACAGCACTTGCCTTTCCTTTCTGCAAAATTTTCCTTGGTTAAACATGTATGCAATTGCAATATAACTGCTGCTGAAGGAAGTCACAGTAAATTAACAGCTGGCCAGCAAGCCTGAAGCTTTGAAGAGAAAACTGTTCCTTCCTCTTTACAAAAAGCTTTGAAACAATTTAGTTTCTCTCCAGTTATTTGGTCACAGTGATTGAGGTAAGGATAAACTGACATAGATGTGAATTGGATGGAGGAGAGATTAGGATCTACCAGCATACGCTGCTGGCTCCTGAAGAGTAGAAAGGAAATTTCACATTGTAATTTTTTATAAAGTGCCAGAGTACAGGTATTTGGTTGAGGATAAACTAAAAGACTATTGTGAAATTGTTGCTTCCCAACACTTTAAGAAATAAATTGATCTTTCATTTGTTACTGGGCTTATAAATGCAAACTCAGTGTCATTCCCATCTGTAACAGACTTGCTATCTTCTAGGTATTATTCATCATGAAAACACAACTATGTTGTCTATCAAATCAGACATTTATTAGATTATATATTTATATTTCATTCTCCTAGGCAGGATGCTTGACTATATTGACATAGGCAGGATGCATGACAGCATGAATTTAGCTCTAATCTATCTCCTTTCTTGCATAAACATATAGGAAAGCTTCATGACTGAGTAATATCAGAATCTACAAGAAAATGTAAAGTAATCTAAAGAACACTGTAGGGCAGAGATTGGAAATGTGGAGTTTCCGTTTAAAACTTACTGCACAAATCTTCTTAATGAATAGGTCTTGTAAGGAAAAAAGAATGCAAAGAATATGTCATTGATTATTATCAAGGAAAGAACATATCCCCTAGATTAAAAGTGGGTGTTCATAGAGTTTGATCTAAGTGTTACAAATTCTTACCATGAGCCAAATTCAGATTAGATTAGCAGAAGAATTTGACTCTGAATTGTGCCATTTAGCATAAAATTAAATGAGGATCTGATGAGTAGAGGTTGGCCCCTGTGATCTATAACAGTTTCCCTTACCACTTTTTTGTATCATCTCCTCTCTGAAACGCGGGTCCAGACATTTCTTCAGCTGATTAGCTAGAAAGTGGGTGCGTGATGAATATCTCTTCAACTTTGCCAGCTCCCATGTTTGAAGTTCAAGTGTCAAGGCAATTGCTTTTTTTCCCCAAAAGGTTTCAGCTTTTGGAAGTTTGGGAATATATTAGTGTAAGTATCTTGGCTTATTATTTTTTAATTAAAGAAAATGCCTATGTTTTCTGGTTGTAGAGAAAGAAAAGCATGGATATATGACACTGGAACACGCTGAAGGCTTGAAAATGTGGAAGGTAAAGTCAAACTGAAGTGTATAAAGAAACCTGTCTTGCATTTCTTTGGGACTGGATTATTTTTCTAAGCCACCTGGGATGGCAGATGGTGCCAGCATACCTTTGAACCTAGTTATTTTCTTGCCTGTTTTTGTCTAGCATTGTATCTCACAGGGGTCTGGTTTGGTTCCTATACTTATGCGTGAAGGACAGTCTGACTGTGAGAGTTCAAGAGCAAGAGGGCCTGAGTTACCATTAGCAAATCTATATCCAGTTGCAACTAAAGAGGATGTGCAATTGTTTTCCATTTACATGACCGAAATACATGATAAAAATTAGAGGTTAGCTAAGACAGAATCCCTACAGATTTATCATGATGGGCTCAGGCAGGAGGTCTGAGGAAAGTGTTATTCCCCTAGGCCTTTTGAATTGTGATGAGGTACCATTCCTGCGGGCTGGCAGACTGGGCAGTCCACGTGCTGTTACTGACCAGAGACTGCAATTCATGGACCTGGGGTCACTGTTCACTTCATTGCGATGAAAATGAGATTGAGCGCTGTTTGAATTCCCTGATGATAATCACGATGCACAGCTTTCTGAAATGGCAGGCAGATTAAAGAAATACATGCAGAACACGGGGCAACTTGAATACGTGATGTCGCCTGCAGCTGGTTCACTATGTAGTCGTGTGTTATTGTTGCGAGGAGAGATTAGCAGAAGGGAGCGTGGCTTCACGGTGTGTTGCTATCTGTCTCAGCTGCCTGGTAGCCCAAGGTTTAAGAATTTTCACATTAATTGTTACAGTCCCAAGAGGATTGCATCCCAAGTGCATTTTTTAGCTTCTGACGTCCTGTATTCCATTTCAATCTTGATGGTTAGTAAAGAGAGATTTTGGGGCCTGAGGGCTTTCTGAAATGGAATAAACTGAGAGTATACACAGTCTTTTCCTCTGGAGTACTGTGTGTGTGTAATGTTTCCCCTCCAGAACTCAAATGTGTCACAAATTTAAAAATGCACTTTCTACCTATAACCAGAAAGATTTGTGCAACAATACTTTTAGATGTAATCATTTCACTGTTAGTAGTTATGATTTAAAATAACAGACTAAGGAAGAAAGACTGTGGAAATGTAATATTAAAGTCATCTTTCTTTGCCTTGGGCATTGCTTATGAAAAATTACTAATCTGACTTTTTCAGCTTACTTTTCAGTGTTTTTGAGAATCTTTAAGAGGCTATTATGCTTGCTTATTTTAAAACATAATATATTAAATACCTCAGACAAAAAATATTTTTATGCTCTTCACTTGTAAAATGCACAAAAAGCAAACTACTAAACAGGCTGGGACTCCTGCTAGGGGTATCTTTATTACTCTATCTGTATTTCATCTGCCTGTCATGACTACAAGATGAGTAAATCTGAATTCATCCTCACACCCAGTGAAATTCTGACAGGTTTACTTACCTTGAGTAGGATGTAACTGTATCTGAGGTCCTACCGAACACACAGGTAATGTGAATAAAATATCAGAATACAGCACATTCAAATCAATGGTCCAGATCTGCCACCTTAGTTCAAGTGTTATGTCTGTTACAGGTAGTTTTTTTCTGGTCAAAGGCTACAGAATCAGTCGCCTATTCCTTTTGCTTACTTTGATTTTCCTATCAATAAGCTACCATAAAAGTGAAAATGTTTATTCAGACTTTACTATTGCTCTTACTTTTGGCGATGTATTATACTATGTGTAAATTGGTTAGATATGGTCTTATAAAAGTTTTAAACTAGTACTACCTGCAAGTCAATTACGTAGTTTGGCAGTTGTTCTTGCCCAGCCTATTACCACTTAAAAAAATACAGCTGCACTGTCGTTTCTTGATATTCAAAAAGATCTAAATGATCATCAGTGAACAACAAAGAAATAGTCAATGAACACAACTTTGAATTAGCAGCAATAAAAATATAATCTTTCAGTAGTTCAGATAAATTGCTTTGTTAAATAAAACAAAACTATTCAAAATATTTGTGCTACTGTTAGTGTTGAAAATACTATATATTTATTTTATGAACTGGTGGCTTAATCAGCACTGAAGGCATGTTGGAAAGTGTTAGAATGTATTCTGTCATTTGGCTCAGCTTTAGGCAATTATATATGTAAACATAATTACTGCGGTACTCTTTTTTTTAAAACATATTGGTCTCAAGTTTGTAATGAATGAATCCGCAGTTTGTTTTCCTGACACCATTTTAAATCAATTGACATTGAATTAATCCAATATTAATTTATTTTAGATGTGCCAGAAGCATCATCCTATTACTAATAAGTTGAAATAGACAGAAGGAAGCGCAGGTCCCTTCCTCGCGCTGCCAGAATGCATCTCTGTGTGCATCCAGCAATCTGGGTGATATGTTGACAGAATGAGGCCAGCGATGCAAATAAAGGAATTTCCCCCCCTCTCCTTGCAGTTTATTGCTTGTCATTGACTAACTCACTGACTAGAATTTCAACAGAAAAATCAAATTAAGAGAGAAATAGCTTCTATTAGTATCAAATGTTTAAGTTGTGTATTAAGTGTTAAGAATATTCATGTTTCAAAAAGCACAGTTATTTCATTGGGTTTATCAGCCCCCTAAGACTGAAGTAGCATTCTCTACATATAGATGTTTTTGGCTAGATCCTTAGCTACAAATTAGAGTAGTTTCACCGCAGTCACCGTAGCTGACTGAAGTCAGTGCCACTTTGCATTGGTGGAGCACATGAATCTAAATGTTTCTGTTCAATATAAAATACTTTTTTGAAAATGGAAGATGATTTTTTTTCCTATCCTCCAAAAAATATCTTCAATCATTATTCTTGCTGTGTGTGTTAGGACTAGCTATTTTGTCTTAATTGCTTGCAAGTTTGTTATCTGATTCCCCAACATACGAATACAGCACAGAGACATAATTTATTTATTTTTGAAAGCCATAGTATATGTTTCAGTTTTTACTTTACTCGGATCAGGAAAGCTCAACTTAAGATCAAAACTATTTATTCCATGAAAGAGAAAAGTCAGAATTCATTACTAAGTGAAAAAACCACAGAGAAGAATTTATAGATAGAGAAGTAAATCAAAGATAGAGGGTGACTGACAGTGAAGTTGCATTTATATGAAATAAGCATTCTGGGCTTCAGTATTAAAGCGAGGTGACAGAATCCTGTTTTCTTTGATCATAATACACAGATAGATGATCAGGATAGGAAGTCATATAAGCATATGTAACTGTACCCAATTCTTATTTGATAAAAAGGGTCATGGACAAAGGACCCTAACAACAGAAAAAGCTTCTGAATTTCTGGCTCATTGTATCTAATAGCTACAGAAAGCTGGATTTGTGTATTTTATTCATACTTATCTGGGAGCCTGTATTTATCTAAGAATAATTACCACCTGTGATGTGGGGTTTTGGGCAATCATAATGGAGGACCCAGCATCTACTGAAAGAAATTAAATGGAACTTCCAATGTTAGTTTGCTGTTACCAATGGAATACAGACTCCAGTTTGGCAAAAATCCGTCCTGTGGGTAATTCCAGGGGAGAAAAGACACCCAACCATTCATTGCCACACAGGCACCCTAAGAACTGGAAAAAAGATTTTTTTTTCTCAGATTGAAGCCTGAATACCTGCTTGATGGAAGGGGGAAGCCACCCTTCCCAAACTCACAAAAGATGTTGCAAGTGCTCATTTGGATGGCTGAAGCAGCCCCGATCCCTTGCTATATAATCTGGAGCACAGAACACTTGGTATGATTCAGCAGGTACTGATTTTAAGTGACCATAGTCTTACCTCATATGCCATTTTTTCCGCTTGTAGAAATGTAAGACTTGGCTATCACCCTACCTCATCTTCGTAGTTTTAATACAAGCAATATTTTCAACTCTGCCCATAAACCACTGAAATCAGCTGGCAAAAGGGGTATTTGTGATGAAAATATTCTTTTTTAAGGGAGAAGCAGGAAGGTGTGAAAGAACTGAAAAAAATGTGAACAGTTTTCTAATGCTGCTAAAAATGTAGTAAATTTTGAATGGTAATTTCTTATTTAAGACACCAAACCAAAATATTTCTGACCTCTCAGATGAATTTGCATTTTAAAATTCCAAGTTTGTTACTAAACAATGTAGAAGAGGCTTTTCCCTTTTCTAAATGAAATGAAAACACACAGAAAGTTTATTTTTTAGCAGTATGAAAGGCAGTTTACTTGAACCCTGTCCAGCTATGCTCACTGTATGTAAACAGGCCCTAAGTATATAAATCATTAGCGATTTTTTCCCAGAGAATCTGTTCATCTGTTTTATTCATTTTGTTGTATGTACACTTGACAAAGAACTTCAATCACATAAATATGAGTTGTCTGGCAAACACATAATGGATGAAGTTTACTTTGAATCTAAGAATACAATACCCTTCGTCTGCCAGGTCAGATAGTAAGAGCAGTATATGGTGCTAGCTCACAGAAGGTGCCTAGCACGTGGCCTAAACAGACTTCAGTTTTATGAGTACCACAAATAATAACTTCCAGATAACTCATACTGCAACTGTTGCCTTTGGATCAGTATGCCTTCAACAGGATGAACTCAGTGCACAGCTATAGATTCTGCTTGTTTTTGTTTTAGATGAGTGAATTTTGCAAGCTGTGTATGATGTGTGCACGTGTAGCTATAGCATATGATGTTTATGAGCCTTTAATCTTTCTTCACTCAAGGCAGCAATGAACCCCTGCAGTTTACAGTGTTCCATCTGCATCACTTGTCTTGAGTTGTAGTTTTGTATCTACTTTTGGCAGAGTATAGAAAAGGAATCTTCAATCTTCTCCTGACAGTTGCACAGCATGTTTCTAGGCTGAGAGTCCTTGTCAAATCAACAACAAACCTGCTGCACTAGGGCTGCTAATTTTCCATAAGGAATTAACAAATCCCAACACTTTGTCTAAAGAGTTGTTACTTCCTATCCAATTTGCACTGCAGCATTTCACCCAGGGATAGACACAATATATTTAACCTGTGCTGAAGTATTATAGTATTCTCTAACAAAGTGAAACACAGTGTTCCAAAAGTGTATATTCATGTATGTCCCTACTAGCCTAATGATTGAAAAATTAATTCAGGCACATAGAATACCTAGATAAATCCCTGGAGTAGCATGTTACTTAGTCCTGTGCATTGTCCTCTCAGGCCAATCGTAATCTTTTTTAACTGTGCCATATTACGTGAACAAATGTTTACCAGAAGAGGGCCTTCAGCTCAGGTTTTGTTGCATTCTACTTGCCTTTGCCTTATTTTTTCCTATTGCAAGTTGGTTGATTCCTAATAGAGCATTTATGATGGATCAAAATGTTCACATAAAAAAAAGTTAAAAATTAAAAAAATCTTAGCCAGTCTGAGTGGCAAAGGGAATGGATTCTTAATTACTGTGCTTCCCTTTCATTACTGCCACCTGATTTAAATCTCTAAGTAAATGCTTTAGAGTAGCAATGTAAGAGTTTACAGTAACATTCTTCAGAATAAGAAAAACTATGGCATAGTTGTATTCTCTAATGAAGAGAGAGAAAATACAAAGAGATCGTTAAACTATTATCAGTCCCTACATAAAAATGTTCTTCACTAAGGACTGTAATAAACAGAAGTAATATTCTTTATTCTGGCACGATAACCCTCTACTTTTATTGGAGTGTGACTCAATCCACCTTTTTATCTTGGAGGAAAAAACACAAAACCGGAGAAATGTCATTTCAGAGAAAAACTGTACCACTGGCAAAAAGTTTACATTAAGATGGTTTTCTTTAAACACTTAACTGAGAGGTTTTTGTAATGCAACTGAAAGAATATACAACGTAAAAGCATAAAATCATTTTGCATCAGAAAACAGACTTCATAGTACTTGTTACATGGAGCTAATGCATGATACTGTACATTTTACATGACATCTATTTCACCAGGAAAGTATGATTTTTGTCAGTCTGTTTTAATCTGTTGTATTTTCCCTAAGTAGCAGATTCAACTTCAAGTATTAATTTATAGTTTGCAGTTGTGTTAGTATCTTGGCTTCCAAAATTTTTCCAGGAATTGTGGTAAGCTCATATCACTGTTTATTAACCTTAAAGACATGACAATTCCTCTGTAATCACAGAATGACATTACAAAGTCTTTTTATCCACTGTTGGTTCTAAATTTTAGATTTGTGTTATAAAATATCAAAACAATTTAGTAAGTATATTGAAATGTGAAGTAATTGAAGTGGAAATTATCTGGCCATTAACTGCTGGTAATGATTAATGTGATAGGCAAATTACTACTGATTTTAATTACAATGTGTCTGTTCATTTCTACAACAAAATTCAGGCTTTTGAAGGAAATGAAGTATCAAATCCAGAAGTACAGAAAATAATAATCTATAGGAGTATAATTTTTACTGAAATAATTTAAATGTTCGTTTCCCTGCAAGGAAATGTTATTGTGAGTATTGTTACTGTGCAACTCTCACTAAGAATCAAGGTATTGAGGGGTGTGTGTGTGTGTGTCTTTTTTTTTCTTCCCAACTGTGCTCCTACAAAGCAAAGTAATAACTCCTATTATTTTAGTTTTTGACCACATAAACAAGAAACTATAGGGATTATGACAATATTAAAATTATTGTCCAACTCATGAAAACATCTGAATTTACAAAGGCAATAAGCAGCCAAACTTGCTGGAACCAACCCAATTTTTAATTAATGAGCTCTTGAAATGTGCGTGAAGACTGAAAACTGTATGCAGATATGCTTCCCTACAGTAGTCAATCTAATCTTTCTTTGATGCATTTTATAGGATTATCTATTGGCTTTGTATCAAAAGGATACTGAAGGAGTTGATGTTGTGTAGCATCATACAACGACATGCATGAAGTATATGCCCTCTGTAAAGTTCTCCACAATATTGTCTATGGATATTCCAAAAAATGTCTCTACATTAACAGATATTCTTTAAGAAGAACTGTAAGTGCTCTATCAAGGCTCAGTGGTGAAAGGAAAGACCAGAAGCCAGCCCAAGGCCTTTGAGCAGCTGGATACCAAGGATACAATGGAAAAATCCACCGCTCCTCCTGGTGAAAGAATGGAGGTGAGTGCAATAGTAGAACCTCTTTGTTTTCTTCCCATTAGTGAAGTACTAGGTGCTTTTTGAGGCAAAAATCTAGCACTTAAGCTTCCCAGCACTTTGTCTTTATGTACTACAAGTAATATATGTAGCCCATATTAAAACCCCAGTAATATTACTCATCTATGTATTAAGTATGAGTGCGTTGCTTATAGTGGCAAAGGCTAAACTGATCCAGTTAGAGCTGCAGTTGCTTGACATTGCTAATTCTCAGTGACATTAGATGAAAGCAGCTATAACTTACTCATTTTAACTAAAAAGGAAAGGAACAGTATTTAAAGTTAAAGCTTAATATTTGTGGAATGCAAAACATCATCAAAGAGCTGCTCAAACCATCATAAATTCTGCTGTACTCTTACACATGACTCTATCATCTGTTTCAGATGCTCCAAAAAACCTTTGAAACAATTGCATGATCTCTTTAAGTACCCTTAACACATGAAATTAATTTCTGCAAACACCTCGAGTATCAAATAATGAAAGTCCTTTAATGAATAATCTGGAGAAGCATAGTTTATGTTTTGCTATCAATTATGGAAAATCTTAAGAGGTATTTGTAATTTCTTAAATTGAGAACTGACTTGTTAATAATGTCTTTAAACAGATCGTGAGCCTTGAGTTTTTTCAAAAATTTTACTAGTTTTGAACTCCAAGTGCCAAAAATTCAGTGCTTTTTATTTCAATATTACTAAAGTATGCCTCAGTGGATCTTCTAAGTTGATCTGATCCCCCTCCTGAGAATGAGGGAAGGAGGGTTATCTTTTGAAGATAGTAAGAATGAAGAAGGTCAAGACTGCATGAAATAATATTTTTCAGACCACAAAATGAGAAACTTATGGAAACAGTTTGTAATGTTAAATTAGTCTACTATATTTATTGAATTCTGTTATGGGGAGGTTAAGTTGCATCTTTGTAGACCATTTATTTACCAAAACAAAACTTCACATGAGGTTTGTTATTTATGTAAAACCAAACCAAAACAACCACCCCTTCTCCCAAATTATACTATGCAGAATATATTTCTTCCAGTATTAGTAAACTCTAAAATGATCATTGAACTCAACCCATCAACTCCGTCCTTCCCAAAAATGCTGAGCAAGAGTGAAGAGTGCTAGCAAATCAAGTAGATATATGCATCACTAATCCATACAGATCAGCATTCCTTGAAATGTAAATTCCACAAAGGGACCTGCATTTTTCAAAGATGTGTACAGCTTCTGCCAACTGGTGTTGCTGCATTCAACTCATTTAAAGATTAGCTGTAAACTTCAGAGAAGAAGGAGAAAGACTTGATGCCTGAAAGCATAAATAAAGACAGACATTAGATTTTTCTTTCTTTTCTATTTCTATTTTGTTATTTTCTTTTCATAGGCTTCAGAGGAAGCCCATGAAATTGCATGTGACATATAGACAGTGAACTCTTCAATTACTGGCAACTACCTGAAACCTTTGTTAAAGTACGCATTGTTTTCAAATTAACTTCTTGCCAAAAAAACCCAAACCAACAACACAACCTTATTCTTATTTTCAGTACTATTAAATGGAATCATCATTGAGAAGAAGCAAAAGAAGAATATGGAAAGTTTTGGAATGTATGAGAAACAGAAAGCAATGCTGAAAGAAAGCCACCATCTATGATATGAACTGCAGGTATGTTGCTACCTTTAATACTGTATTTCTGAAATTAGTGGACTGGGATGAGTTTTGTTCATCATTGAGACTGCATTGGTCAGAGAGAACAGGCTCGGTTAAACGATACAGGGAATGTGGATTTCGGGCTTCTGTTATCAGATAAAAATGTTGTGCCCACAAAATGCAAAGTGTTGGTCCAATATAAAATCACCCTGCTTATTTGGAGTTCAGAATTTTTCTCAGTTAACTTTTAACCTGACAGATGACAAAGATGATATTGGAAGACTACACAGCTGTATTTATTACAGTTTGCCTATCCGGTGTCCTGGTAGAGACGATACAAAACCAGCATAAACATCCCGTTCTTAGGCTAATTTGAAAGAAATATATCTGTATTTCTGCACCTGATTCAGATCAACATTGTACTTCTGAGTAGTCCCCACATGATCAATATTAATGATGAAGAAGCCACAATCTCAGGATAGGTGGAAGAAATAAATAACCATTTGGGCCCTTTGTAGAAATCAGATATGTAGTAAAAAAATCAGGCTTCAGAAAGATAATTTCAGAAGTTAATTATAAAATGACAAATATAATTTTCTCTCATATATACACATAGAAATAGCAGAAGAGATAAAGAATAAGATTTTTTATGTTATTTTTAACATTTTACATTTATTGAGGGAATATTTGATGAAGGCTATTTCCACATAATCTGGCTGGGTCTGATTCTGTCCACCTTTAGTGGAACACTGCTACCTGCCGAACATCTAAGTAGCCCCCACATGAAGTATTACAAGCCTAAATATTAGCGCTGCAATACATACCTTTTAGCCTGTGAAATGGAAGACTGAATCCCATGTTAGGGACATACACTCCTGTAGGCTTGAGCAGTGGCTTAGAGAGAAGGACACAGATTCAGGAACCTCACCGGGGTTAGGCAGAGATTGATGCTGCGATGCTCCGAGCAGGCTCACACAGCTGCAGCTCACCAGTGTTCTGAGAAGCTTAAAGGGATTGTGCCTGGTGAACCCTTCTACTAGGGGGTGCACCAGAGTGTCTGGATTGCAAGGTACAATGTCAAACAAGCACATCTGCACCTGTAGTGCTATCTGGCACCACATTTAACATTTCAAGTTGATTTTCTTCTTTGGTATTGATACATAACAAAATGTTTACATGAAAAAGAAGAACAATACTGTCAAAGAAAATATTAAAAACAAAAAAATGCATAATGCAGTTGTATAGTTGGATGTTTTTTATATATAATCTGAGTATGTCATACCTAGCATACTTAACACTGTGCCTGAGATATACAGTATAACAAGATGTTTTAACTTTGAGAACATCCCAAGATCTGTATTAGAAATAACAAAATAAAAATATTCGATGCTTTGGAGGGCAAGCAATTTTTTTTTTCCCCCAGCAAGAATCAATGTACCAATGGAGATACGTAAACTAAAGCCAGGAGAGGGAGAGTTAACTAGTCACAGAATGCAAACATGATTAATATGGTAGTATTAACGGATACCTTTTCCATTCAAGAGCAAAGTGACATAATTTATATAATCAAATATTTGTACAGTTGCTGATATAAATTATTTTTTCCATTAAGGTTTTTTTTTTTGTTGTTGTTGTTTTTAGTGTACAGAATAACAGTGTAAATTGAGGTTGCCTGGGATATTTTAATTTCTTTACATTCAGGAGACTCAGTTTAAGCTTCATCAAACAGTTATATTCTTTGGAGATTTTTTTTTTTTGTAAACCCAAGATGGTAAGAGTGTGGTTTAATACTAATGATATACTGATAGGGAGCTTCTAGTTCACCTATTCAAAATCACAAGTGAAACAGATTCCCTCTATTATTAATTAAGTACTTCGGTGTATTATCAGCGGATGAATTATTTATTGGAGCCACTATATATGCCCCCTGTTTTAAGATACAATTTAACTTACTGTATGAAAAATTCTAGAAATCAATGCCACTATCATTGTGTGATATAAAAAAAATACTAACAACAAAAAATACAGAACAGTTAGAATAATACCATTTCAAACATTTACATTTTCTACACTGTTCAAAGTAGTCATTTTTCCAAAACAGCTCAAATCTTGTAACATACATATCTGAAATAAGTCTGCTGAAGTTAATGTATTTGCATGATGAGAGAAAGAAGATCAGAATTTGACTCACAGTAATCATACAAATATGTGAAACTTGTTTTTCCCCAACATAAAGGGTACCATTTCCATGAGTTAGAGGTGTTATTCCAACGAAGCATATAACCAGGATGTTAAGTTCTCATAATACTGTTCTCTACAGTTTAGAAAGATCCGTTTGAAAAAGTTTGTTTCAGGCCCTTTTTAAGAAACATTGATTCCAAATGCATTAATGCCAGTCAAAGGAATGATTAACCATTCTGTAAAATTTTGCATTGTGCTCTCTGAAGTAAGAATACAGTTGCTCTAAAACAGTGCTGTTAACAAGAGGATGGGGACGCCCTTTGGATTCATGTAAACATCTCTCCCTTCCATCGCTTCTAATGCAGTAGAATCCCTTGGTTTGGTTAAAATAAAAATTAGAAGACATAATTCGGGAAGGAAGATTTAGAAATCTTTCAACTTTTTGTAATTCAGGAAGAGGGTCCTTGATTAAAGTATTGCCATCCACTATGTGAATCTGATCCAAACTGAAATGCTTAAGCCACTTTTCCATATGAACATCATATAGACTTCTCTGAATAGCTTTGTATTTGGTATTAAGTGCTCCATTCTTAATAACAATATCTTCAAAAAGCTGAACAGGCTTGTGACTTTCTACTCTGTTGTAATATACTTGGGTATAGTCAGATATAACTCTCTCAGTGGGATCCCTTAGAATAAGCAGCAGTTTAATGGAGCTATTCATGTCATGAATTCTTCCTGGAGCCTGTGGTGATGTAAAATAGCCTGGTGTTTTCTCAATTGTAATTTGATTTCCATAAGAAAACGGCATCAGACTTCTATACCAGTCTATTCCTTTCACATAATTTTCATCCCAGTCAAAGAAGTGGACTTCCGTAGCTGCTACCACAATATTAGGATGAATATCCAACATTTCCAGTAAAGCCCTTGTCCCTCCTTTACGAACTCCTATGATGATTGTCTGAGGTATTTGCCGGCTTGTGCCAGGAGGTCTCACCTGTGCCGAATAGTGTTCACTTTTATTGCTGAATAATCCTACTTGTGACTTCAGTGTTTCCAACAGTGCCCCATCCTCAACAGGAGCACCCTGAGCATGAGTCAGCAGAAGATAAGCTGACACTAGTAGGAAGGCCATGTGGAGAGGAGTAATTAGTTCAAGATAATGTTATGCTCGACTAATGAAAGAATAGGTAAGTCCCCTCTCGAGCTGGCTGGCAGAACCCGTGGTAAACACACAGCAAGTTTCTGAAGCATCTACAAAATAAAATAAGACAAGTCAGTATTCCTAAACCCATCACCAGTTAGAAACTGCACTCACAATTCAATTCACAAATTGAATCTGTGATCTCAACAGAAAATTTATACCAAAGTTATTTGTTTTCCCTGACTTTATTTCAGAAGAACCAGAAAAAACCTGCGTGCTTTTTTTCCTTAACCACAGGTGAGTAATGATGGCTACTAACCCTCCAACAGCTTTTATTTCCTTTAAGCAGAACATTATAATTGTTTACCAGATTTTAAATTCCTGACTATTATTTGCTTGCTTTGATTTCCCTAGTTCTTTTCTACATATATCATATACTTCTCTTGCCATATATACCATACCCAGTATGATATTAATAGTAATTCCAAAGCATTTTGAATGTCAGTGCCTTTCCCTTAATTTAGAATAGTATATATACTTATCTAAATAATAGCACTGGATGGTGGTGCAACCATTTGGTTTCCAGTGAGCTATGGATCATACAAAAAAAGAGTTCTATTTACCTGGACACAGAAAACAGAGCACGGATATTATTTGAAACAGATCACTAACAGATAGCAGTGATAAAAAAAAAATCAGATAAATGCAACACCTGCACTGGAACCACTATGCTTATATTGCCTGCTTCTGTGTCTGAAAAATCGTTCAGGACAAATCCTCATTGAGAGGATTCTTGGACTTTATTCCATTTCTGAGCAGTTATAACATTTAAAGATTTGTAGGATACATCTACATCCTTAACTTGATTTGTTTTCAATGCAGAGTGTGGAAACAAGCTGTTTTGCATATAGTGAAGCAGCAGTCATTTAAAAAAAACAAAACTGGTTTTGGAATCTATTTGAATTGCGGCTCATATTTTAAAGTAAAGTAGTCTCAGAAATACTACATCTGTAGCTTCTTTTTCGGTTCCACTGCCAGTGTCTTTCTTTTTCTGAATATATTGGTCACAGTACTTCACCTCTTAGAAACGACCTTAGAAAACACAGCCAATTCCCATTTGTCATGGCTCTGAGAAGCACTCAGTATTTCTATTTAAAAATTGTTTACTTTGAGGCTTACTTTACAGACTTAAACATTTAACATAACATTTTTGATAACAACTGTCTAGGCAATGCAGCAGACTCATTAAATGTATTTGCTAAATCTTATTAAAAGCTACTCCAGCTTTTTGGATATCTAGGGAATGACTCTTGTTAGCCTGAATGCACTCTAAACTCACAGATAGATAGCAAATATTAACCCTAAAATTGCCATTTAAAAATAAACTATGACCTTTAGCGAGTAAATCTGTGGAGAACATTCCCTGTTATGTCCAAGCAAGACCTAAAGGGCAACTGCTTCTTCAAAAATAGCAGGGTTTCAACCAGTAAAATGTGTGAGCATACACTTATTAAATATTGGAAAAGTCCAAGTACAAATTGGCTTTGTAATCAGAGACTGGAGAAAATACTGCTCTCCTTTACAAACCTGAGAGGAAGTTTAATTTGAAAGGTCACAAGTTTTTTTTACTAAGAACTTCTGTGTGAAATTCTATTGAAAGTTCTCAAAACCAGGGAATATAAGTGTTTCTGTGGCAATTACAGGATGGAAGAACAAATATGTTTACACCAAAACCATTTGTAGCTTTGTAGCTACATTTTTCAGATTGACTTCTTTTTTGGATGGCAAGTTTGGAAAATGCTAGCCAGTAGCCAATGATTTGGGAGCCGGGGGGCAAGGGAGCAAGGAGCAGTTAATCATTCTTTTAACCTATTCTGAAATCCACTGGGTTTTAATTTAGATTCTATTTGTCTTCATTTTTAAATTAAAATTCTTTCAGGAAGATTGGGGAATTGTTTTTGTAAACACCTTAAAATTGTTTAATTTATCTTTTTTTGTGCCTATACACACAGTACATTATAACGTGTATACACCTGCATACATTAGATTACACAAACTTTGAAACTAAGGCAAGACCAGCCTGAATATCTGCCAATCAAAGGATGCCTTGCAAATACCAAGGTGGAGACATATAGTTCATTATTTAATTTAAATTCTGGAAGTATCCCATCCTGAAACAGTTTAATGAACTGATTCTTGACAGTTATTTTTGGCAGATTTGGCATATTTATTTAACCAGAAAGAAAAGTATTTTGGGAGTTTTTGAGAAGAAGTATTCTTGAGACTAACTAGGTTAACAGCTTAAACAAAAAATAGGAAGGGAGAGAAGAAAGAAGGAAATTCTCTGAAATCAACTAAAACTAGTGTAAAATAAGATACAAAAGTGTTTGAGACTGGGGGCTCTGCAGTGGTATAGACAGAGGTATGCTCTTCCTAGACCTAATGACAGATAAAAAAATGTTCAAATTATTTAAAAAAATGTATTTTAAAAACCTCAACACTAATATTATTTTATCCCTAATTAAATGATAGTTATCTGGTTTCATGTACCTAAGAATCAGGTGCAAATACTGTCAAAGAAGCCTGTAACCTGAATGAGAAATCCATACTTGGAACTAAAGAAAATTGGTCTTCCAAAATATTATCAGGTTCAGATGTGATGTGAGTGTCTAAATTAATTTACCATCTGAAATCAGCAGTTCTCTATAAAACATGTAGAAAGCCAAGTAACAGAAGAGATTCTGCATTTTATATGGACCAATGTATTAGTAGCATCTTTGAAAACAATTATACTAGTTTAACCAGTTTACAATTGCGTAGTTGTTTTATATAGTGGAAATTTCTTAGATTCATTGCTAGAAGAAAACCTTACCCGGGAAACACTACCAGAAATAATCAGAATGTGCTGTAAAACTGGTGCCTAAATAGATCAGAATTGCCTTTGGGAGCAATTCCATCAGAACAACATTCCAGCTTCAGCCTAAGATATTTGATTGATTTTGATGAAGCTCTAAGATGTTAAATCCTGTGGTTAGGTTATAATTGCTATATAAATGTAAAGGTTTTAAAGATGATTTATCAAATATAATTGGAATGTTATTTGAATAATTTTTGTGTTGCATTTCTGCCTTTATGCAATTAAATGCACAGTTTTAGAAGATATGAACTGCTTTCTGTAATGAAAACAATATATTTTACATTGCTGTACTGCACACTCCTTGAATCTCAGAGTATTCCTAAGAAATTAACCCCATGATACATGATCAGAATTATAGTGCCTTATTATGGTTTTTCCCCCCCCATTATTTGGTAGTGTTGGTGTTGCTTAGTAACATAAGGAACCTCAACAGGTATGATACTTATTAAGCAGAAATGAAGTTCAGAAAGAAATTCATGCTGCAGAGAGGACTAATTAGGTAGATACTACCTTGGGCTTTTGTTCGTTTTACTTTTTTAAAACCTTAGACTAGATTGAAGAAGCTCAGATGCTGGCTGAAAAATCATTTTAATATTGCAGAAATGTTCTAAAGACCCTTAACTGCTGCATTCTACTGTAAAAAAACCCACCTTCTAAGCAGCTTATGATTTATCTTGCTTTGGGGTAAAGTACATCATAGGGTAAACCTAACTGGATTATCATTACTAATTTATAATATTATTAATTTCTAATAATACTTTCCGCTGCCTGTAATGCTTTTCATTGGAGAATTTCACAGCACTTTGTGTTAATGATCTATGTACACCCTATTAAGGTACCATTCTCACCTTACAGGAAATTGCAACTGACCAACCTATAGATCCAGTTCAGCAGTGCAAATGCTTTGGAAAGTCAGGGTTAATGTGATCTGCTCAAGGTCATATAACAGGTTTATAGTCCAACCAAGAATAAAAGCCTCAGGGCTTCCAATTCCCATTCCAACTTTGTGCCATTTCATGGCAGCCACTCACATCTCTTACGGTAAAAAAAAATGCTTGGGTTACATGCTAAACTAAAAAGCAAAGACTCCTCAATGCTTCAGCATAAGATTAGAGTATTTTGTGGAACAGGAAGATTCTTCCTACTTGCTCACCCCTGCAAATTGAAACAAAGTATGAACTCAGGATTTTGTTGTTTCAAGGTATTTATGCAGAAATACTTCTGTCCACTACTGAAAACTACAACAATGGGAAGTGGTCAGACCAAGTACAACAAAACACAAATTTGTCTTTATTTTTAAAAATGTGTTTGGATTTAAAAAAGTGTACTGCTTTTCCTGTTTATTCCTATTATATATCAATTCATCCCAACACTGAGATCAACCATTGAGAAGAGTATAATTCAAAGATTTTAAGGCTTACTGGCACTCAAATCTGTACCAGCTCAATTTTATCTTTATAATCAAGTACATCTCTAACGCTGACAATATAAAAGAACCATATAAATAGAAATAGCAGCCTAACTGTATTCATAACCAAAGCTCATGTAAGGTGAACTTTTTCAGGAATTTTTTAAAAGAAAATCACACTTTGATGACAGTTATGCCAGTGCAAAGTATCCATATACAGACTGCCTTTACGTAAAAAATAATTCTAAATAACACCCCCGCCACCACAATTCTAAAAGTTTTCAAGTATCTGAAATTAGGTTGTTTTTTTTTCCTTTGGTAAAAGTAGAGCTAGTTACATAGCATAATAAATGCAAATCTGCTTTCAGTATGACTTATACCTTTTTGAAAAACAGGCACATGAATAATCCAGTGCATATGGGACATGTTGCTTAATACAATCCAATATCAATTTGTTCAAATCCAATAAAGTAATGACTAGTTCTATTAATTCTAAGCATTAAATGTTAGAAGTAATACAACATCAAAAGTCCTCTTCATAATACCTTAATTCTGCTTTGTAGAATAGTTTGTGAAATAATGGACATTGAAAAATACCTGGCACATGTCCAACATTTGAACAAAAATGTATCCTCTTTAGTATGAAGTAAAAAGAAACAAAATTCAGCTGCTTCTATCTGTACAGGTCAGAAACACCTAGACTGAGTTAAGGAGACAATGAGAACACATTTATGAGTGTGAAAAATACTTAAAATTTTGAAAAGTTTCCTACATAGAAACAATTGTGAGTAGACCTTAATTTTGTTAGAAGCAGTGCAATTACTTCAGGTTTACGTTAGAATGAGATCAATTAGAAATAGGTGCAATTGAATATGTTTAGAGCTGTGTCCTAAAAGTTCCAGTGAGGTCAGATTCAGAAGAATCCCAAATTAACTATTCCATGAAACTAAAGACTGTGTGAAAAGACAGTTATCCCAGCACATGATAACCTTTTATCTTCAGATAGGGCATGAAACTATTCTGCTAGACATTTACTCTACATTCTGTTACCAGATTAAGTGTAATAACTAAATAACACTCCCGTGATGTCATTACCGGGCTTTATCAAAGTCTGTTAGGAGAGGTTAGGCAGTCTTCATGAATGAATATGCACAGATCAGACATGAAGAATACTTTCCACCAGTGATTGTGAAAAATGTCAGATGCAAACTGGAGAAAGCAAGAAAGGTTGAGTGTGAGTAAAATATGACATGGCATTTTGTAACAGAGCTTCAGTCTGAGCTCCAGTGGTGTCTGGTTATACAAGGAGCAGAGGACTAAGAAAATATGAAAAGGACTGCAGATCCCAGAGTCAAACAAACATCGCAGCAGTTTGTATTGCTCGTGAAGAACATTAACATTCTTGTATGCACTTAAGAATTTTGTTTGCTTTCATTTTCCTAAAACTATGGACATATTTTTAATAGGGAGATGTACTAAGAATTTTTAAATGAGGCACTACCTAAAAGGCATGATCCCACAGACTGTTCCAATATTCTGTCTTGCTGTCACAACCACTCTTCTGGAAATGAAAGAATCTAGATGTGTCTCTTGAAGCATCAATATAAAAACATATGTTATCCCAAAGAAATACAAAGACATTAACATTTTAAAGTCCTAATATCAGCAGTGACTTTATTTGAATGAACCTTTGCTAATGACATTGCAGCTTTATAACAGCCAACAGTTACTACATTACAGAAATAAAAAAAGGAATAAAAAAGAAAGTAGCAATTTGGTGAGTAAAGATAGGAGCTACAAAGTAATGGCAATTGGCTGCAGGCTTCCCTTCTACCAGGTACACAGACTATAACAGATAAAAACGAAAGCTAAGAAAGGTTAGCATAAACTATAAACACATTAAATCATTGACAGGTGATATTAGTAGATATGAGTTTTGAAAAAACTTTGCTCCCCTAAGGCTAGCATTACATTTTCTAATTCCCTTTTCTGATAACTCAAGATAGAAAATTCCCTGATGATAATATGACTGCAAATATATAGCAGTACCTTATATACAGTAATATATACATTATAACTACACTAATACATTTCTGAGCTAAATAAGCCTTCTACAGCTGTAGCCTGCACAGTTATGTTTTACGTTATCTTTGAAAAATACCACATTCAAACCATCCACATAAAACTTACTGAATTACAATTTCATAAAGACCCTTAATATGTTTAGTCCATAACGGCAGGTACATTCTAAGCATACCTCTAAAAAGACATAAAATCTTTTTCTGTTCTTATTAAAATGTAAAGCATAGATAGTGGTCAGATTAATAAAGATGACAAGGCCAGTTTTGTATGTCTAATCACTCTGTATATCACACCGGCATATTTCAAATGGAATCACATTATTATTTAGTTGAATTAAACTTACACCTCTAATTGTTAATTATGCATCAGGACTAAAGTAACTGAAGTAACAAAGATGCCACGCCAGGTCTTCAGCCAAATAAGCAGTAACTGTGTAATTACAAAGATGCAAGGTGTAATGATGTGTGGCTGATAACTGGCTCTTGTTTTATTTCTACAGAGCTTACTAAGGTAAAACTTCAACCTCTCTCCCTCTGGTATAATTAATTTAATATTATTCATTTGCCCACACTCATTGTCATAAATAACACCTTAATACTCACTGATGTTTAAGAATTAAAATTAGATTTTGCTGCAGAGGGTTTATGAGACCTGTCTTTCAAAGGGAAAGATTCCTCAGAGTGTCAGAGATGGCAACAGAAGCGTTCAGTAGGGATGACGACAAGTTAGTGCTCTGTTGTACAAAACAGCAAACTCCCACAGAAGATCCACGTCAGACAGGTGACCCTAGAACCGTTACGCTGTCTTATAAGAAGCAGAGCTTCCTGACATTCAAAAACCCCCAAACCATAAACCCCTGATTGAACTGGTGGGTACTCGAAAGCATTACAGCTTCAAGGACTCCAAAAAAGGGAAGACTTTGTCTCACAGAAGAGTTCTGGGCAGAACTTGCCAATATTAAACCTTATGCTCTCAGCACTGTCCTATTGCAGGGTGAGAGCAGTCCAGGCAGAGCTCACCAGACATTGGCAGCTGCATGGGGAGCGACCTAAGACAGCCAGGAGTGACACGTGATGAGCTGGCCTGGAAGAGAAGCCACGACGCATTAGTCTTACAGGCAAAGAGGCTCCTCTGTCCCCCACCTTGAATGCTCTCACACAGTTAAGGACTTCAGCCAAGTCTGCAGAGCCAAGGTCAGTACCTTACTCTCTGCTTATAATATCTTTTTGGAGAACTTTTCCAAGGCTTTGGCATTAGTCTCTGGGAAGTAGTTACATGATGTTGACTGGTAAATACTGCTGTATTGGGTCTTATCTAATTGCTGTATATACCCACTGTACAAAGTATGAAATAAATTGATCCTTCCCTCGGTAGTAAGTCCTACTATCCAACAGTCAGCAGATTGGAGACCTTCTAATGTCAAATTGAGACACTAAGAGAAGGAGCCAACTTCTTGGCTCAGGAATATACTGAAAAGCATCGCTGTAAAAAGTGAGCTGAGAATTCATCCACAGTAAAACAAAGCAGTTGAAAGGCCCATCAGAGTTCAAATGATCTGGCCTTATAAAGGATGACTGAACAAAGTTTAGGAAGTACTTCATTACTGCATGCAGCCAAAGAGCATATTTATTTTTCTGACTACAGCTACTTCTTAAGTATTTGATATTTTTGGTAGTTTCTAGTTAAGCCAAGATTGTGAAAAGTACTGCGAAGAAAAATAGAAAAGAGCTCAGGAGCAATTTTTTTTTTTTTTTTTAAAGAGTGACTATAAAACAGGATGTGAGGGAATATAGAGATATTGGAAACATAAATCATCTAGACAACTGATTTAAAGCTGAAAATCTAATTTTGAAACTTTGGGTACTAGCATAGGCCCTGATAAGAGAAAAGATCAAGATAACGATCAGAGACAAAAGACCTGAGTATGCTTGTTTGATGCAATAACAGGATTTGTAAACTAAGAAACCTGCCTAGTCTACACTGAGTTTAGGTATGCTGAGAGACTTTGGCATCAAAGAATCCAAAATTACATTAAAAAAACCTCCTCATAGTCTACCTTTCCTCAAAGTAAATAAACATGCAGAACTTGAAGTCAGAGACCACACAGAGCAACCGCCTATCAATCCTTAAAGCTGATTAACACAGAAAGTAGTGAAAAGGCAAAATTCTGTCTTACGCTGGTAAACAAATCCTTGCTGCAAAGGTAAATATAGTATCACGATACAGAACAGGTAAACACGTTAGGAAAGAAACAAATAGACAATACTCTTGTTGAATTAAAACTCAATACCTTCAATACATATCCATTATTGAGTTACATGCATGTTCAACCCAGCAGGCAGCTGCAGAGACACAGGGATGAAAATTGAGGAAACATTTGAAAATACCTAATAACCAGAGTATGACACAGAAAATAGGTGTGCCAAACTCACGCCTCTTTCACACTGTTCCTTAGGCTAAAACTGAGAGTCAAAGATGACAGCCTGAAAACATGGAGTAAATAGAAGACAGTTTATTTTCTGGATATCATAGAAAAGCAGAAATCAGATTCTTTGTTCTTTATCAGATCTGTTCCCACCGCCAAAGTGGTATGTTAAACTACAGTAAAAGAATACTCATTATTGAAAAATCTGAGAGCAGATAGCTAATACCAAACACTTCTTATGCATATCTCCAGGATTTTGGAGATTTAGTAAGGGTCCTTGCACTTCTTAGTTAGGAATGACAGAACTTAAGAGTAAGTTTCTCCACAGTTCCAATCTTTCAAACCTTGATGTACAGCCTGAACCTGTAGACGTGTCAGTAGTCCAACCAAAGATATACATACACATGTCAAAACCTCTTAAACTTCAGCAGAAAACAAAGCAACTCCCTCTCCAGCCAGTTATTGTGACAACTTCCCTGTGCAAAACCAATCTCTGAATCTACAAGTTTAAGGTCACCCCACAAAACCCACCTTCTGTGGTTGTGCTTTACATCTGAAAACCCAGGGGAAAAATACCTGCAGTAGCACTGCATCAAATAGCATGGTTAATTCAAGCAGAATGTGTTCCTTGCCATACAGCATCGCTTCTCCCCCATAGCTCAGTGCTACTTTGCACCCAGATAAGCCTTCTGCACTATTCATTTAATACTGCTTCACTTCAAATCAGTTACAACTTCTCAGAAAGGCTTCCTGATGGCTGAGAGTGCCTAAAGCAATTCTTCGGAACCTTTAAGCTCTGACAATTTTCACCTAGGTCTTTAAGGTAAAATCATATTTAGGAGCCATCACATACATTCAGGATCTGGACTTTAAGACTTGAAATTTGTGAGACTTGTGACAAAAGAGTCACAAACCCTGACTAGGAGGAGCCACAACAGATGTGGTCGGAGCATGGTATGATTCCCTCCTAGCTTAAAATATTGTGTTTGCTGGCTATGATGCTAAAATTTGCAATTAGTACTTTTTTTATTTCAAATTGTAGTATCAATCTGGAAAACATCTGTTGCACCTAGAAATCCTATAATGACCTTTTAATATATTTCTCCTTAAGTATGAATGGTGTTATCAGTATTCTGGTAGTTGGCAAGGTGCTAGAAACTCCTGTAACAGAGGAGAAAGAGGCAGCAGTAGGGAGGGGTTCTGATATGTTTTCATAATTAATTGCATATTAATTAGAGCAATAAAGCATTAGAATGTTCAAAGTCATTCTCTTACCAGTGGGTAGGCTGTATGGGATATGTCCTTTGTTTGTAAAACCCCTAATTTCAGCTACTCAAAAAGATACAGTAAGACAGCAGACTGGTCTTATATTGCCACGATGGGACATTTCCCCAAGGATCAATATTAACATGACATAAAGGCAAAAGGTACTTTCACTATCTTGCATTCTCCCTTTCCCTCTCAATTTCCTTCCCTCCCAAATAAAAAAGACAAGAAAACAAAGCACTAAATTTTGTTATTTCAGTTCCAGACTGGCAAAAGGCCTTTACTTTCTGTAGGAGCAGGTAATCAGTTTTGTGATCTATTGTTGCCATTGTCTAGCCACAATTAATTTTTTTTCCTTACTATATAGTTTACAGCCATACATTCTATATTATTTTTTCTCAGGAAATTTAAAAAAGAAAAGTTGATTATCAGTCATCATTTCTTCTCTCTTTTACCTGTTCTCCATTACCACTAAAGCACTGTTATATAAAGTAAGGATGTAGGTGTTGTGTATTTTATTTTTAAAACCATCACATACAGTCTTGTGCATCCTGATCCTTGTTTCTCTTGCCTCATAAACACACTCAGAAGTCCCTATGCATGGTGCAATGAAAAAAAAAATATTAGCTCACTGTACATTTTACTTCTGCGTACATGATTTTTTCCCTTTTCAATGCAGTATGAGTTTTTCTGGAGTGTTAACAGAATTATTTTCAGCAGGTTTTCTGTGGCATCCTTCATCAGTAGCTTAGAAGTTACTTTAAGCCTTTTGAAGAACAAATGTCAGCATTTGAATACCAGTTAACTTGCAAGTCCAGTGAGATTCCTAGAAAAAACAGAAAGCGAAGTGCCAAACCAACACTTTCAAATCAGACTGCCTAAAAGCACAGAAAATCAGAAAGACATTCTGCTGCCGTTACTCGGTGAAGAGTACTTTACTCCATTAATAAAACAGGGTTGGACAGTGCTGAATGCAAGACTAGAGAATCTTAATTCCCTGCGTAAATAGTGGTTATAATCTTTAAAGCTCTTTCAGCATCTGATGCTTTTGTAGCTGAGAACTCCACTGAAAAAGTCGCCTGTTCTCAGACACCAATACAATCATTTTCCAACTCAGCAAGACACAAGAAACATACTCAAACACAGGTGTAACAATTCTCCAGCAAACATCTGCAGCCTATGATGTATGTCCAAACCTTACACCATTTCAGAAGAACTTCACATTTTTTTAAAAAAGCCTCACAAACATGCAGTAATGCAGAAAGATTAACATGAAATTTAGTTTGGGAAAGAGGATCTCTGCTGAAATCCCAGAATTACTTATTACAACCTATCCATCCTCCTACTCTCAGCTTTTAGTATCGCACTGTTTGGTCATTACATAAAGTGGTTTGCAAAGCATAGTCATAATACTATTTCCCCCCAGTCCAGTTTGTGAAAAATGTACACTTCTATTTAAAGCAACATCATGTTTAATTTTGTGGCAATAAAGGACTTTTTCTGCATTCTGATTATGAATATTTAAGGTAAGAGGACTGAACGTGCCCACAGGGGAAAATAAATCTGGATTTTAAATTTAATTTGCAACGATAAAGTACGGAATAGTTATTTCTGTTTATAGCATGCTAAAAAAGGTAATGCAAGTAAGCAGTGTAAGCTACCGGTTATTGATGCCAGCTCTGTTTTACAGCAATGGTAATAGCTTTTCCTCTCAAGGGATGACAGTATTTCTTCTAGAAACTATAAATTTTATTTATTATTTTACATTTTTAATGCTGAATTTTGATCTTAGATTTGTAGTTTGATGTTTCTTAGCTAAAATACTTTCACACTCATGTCCCACTCATTTTTTATGGCACCTATTTAATTAAATACATTTCAAGCAAAAAGAACAGTAATATTAAGAGTGGGTTAAGTTTCTTCCAAAACCTTTCTGTCCAGGGAGGAAAGTCTGACATGGATGTACCTAGAAAGCTGTCACACCTACTGATGCCTTAAAGGGAATTATAGTCAAAAGAACAAAGTCACTTTGAGTTTATAGATAATAAACAGTTCAGAGCAAACTTTTGAGATCAAAATCAAGATGTTACAATCAAAGATGTTACTGAAGTGCCAGTGTGTGAGAAATAAAGAGGTTCAATTACTGAATGTAAAGAGTCAATTCCTATACTATGGAGCTCACCAAAATTATATAGGAAATTAGATAGTAGCACATCAAAAAAATTCATAAAATGAAGCTATTTCCCCTGACATTTTTTAATATAATGATGGATATCATTGTCATTCACAGTCTGAGAATTGTTTCAGAAACAAAATTTCAGTCAAATTTAGAAGTACGAGGAGAAATAAATCATGAAGTTTGATCTATTTCATAAAGCATTGTGGATCTACTGTGTTCTAAAGTATGCAAGAGAAAATTAATGTGAAGGATTTTAAACTATAACATGTAACCAACTTCTACCAAAACCACCACAAAACTGGTAGTGAAAGAGGAAAGGAGTAGAGAAAGCAATGGAAGTTACAAAAAGCAAAATATCAAGCATCCATAGGCAAAACCATGTTATTAATCATATTAATGGCCAGAGTTAGGTTCTATATTTGTGCAAATAAACACACATATAGCATACAGAGAAATAAAGAACAGTAATATAAAATAATGTACTCAGATTCAAGAATTTAAATTACTTGGGTTCATGAGGAATGCATGATAAATGTGGGTTATAAAAGTTTATTGCAAACAGATAAATGTGTATACACTGGAAACATGAACAGCTGTTCAAGCACAGAAGGCCTTAGATTTGTTACCACATAACAAAGCTTAGGAAAATTTAGACTTTACTATAGTGCATGTTTGTAGGAAGGCAAAAGTGGTAAGGATGGCATTGTGGTTGTGATTGGAGTGCAGACAATGAATCCAGGTTCAATTTCCACATTTTCCCATGGGGGCTGGAGCAAACATACCTTGGACAGCAGATGCTATAACAAAGTGAGATGGAGTTTGAATTTACAGTTGGTTACATGCTCTCCAAGCAGAGAAACCTCCACAAACTCTGAGACTATTCACAAGGAGAGTTAGAGCTCAGTGGCTGATACGTTTTAAAATTTACACCTGAGCTTTCTCACAGTGATTGCCCCTTGAAGACAAGCCTCGAGTGTGAAACTTTTCAGAAGCATTTACACTAGTCTAATTTTAGCCCCACAGAAGTCAGCCATGGAATAATTTACTTAGTAGCAAAGTTATGAAAATTATGGAAGTTTGAAATATTCCACTTTCTTCTTCACCTTATGCTCCTCAGAATTGTGTTTTTCACCTTGCAGTGATACTATAAAGGCAAATTTAAATACCTTGAATGTCCAGGTGACGGAAACGTGGAGGCAACCATAAAATGGATTCCTTAAAATTGTAATGGTGAGTTACATTGCTACAGCTGAATGATAAAAGGAAATGTTAAATCACCATGCAGATTTGGAAATATAGCATGTTGGAGGGATTTTCAATTACAGGGTTGACAAACTATCAAGCAGTATCAGCCCCCATGTTGAAAGATAACAATTTTAAAGCTACCAACAATAGTAACAAAAAAAAAAAGTCACAGTCATTGAAATAAAATGGGAGAAATTACATTGAAAAAACATGAAGGGAATCTTATATGCTAAAGGAAGGGAACCATGATATGCTAAAATTAAATCAATTTATTTAGATTATACCCCTCATAATCCACCACATATCCCTTTTTGCTGAGCAAAATTTTACATGGCTTTTAAATTCCATTCACCATGCAAGCTAAATAGCACAGGGAAAAGCACAGGCTGACATAGTTTACTTGATCTTTTGACAAAGTGCTTCACTGTTAGTTTCTAGGTAAAAAGCAAAGATTTAATGTGGATTAAAAAAATAGCTCAGAAACCAAAATGTAGGAATGCACAGGCAACCTTTAGCATCCAGTTAATTCAGAACCTTGCACCATGCATCTCTTCACAAAAAGATACAGGCTGACAGTTTCAAAGGAGCCTAAGGGAGCTTCAGTTACTCGTTCATTTGAAATTTGAATTTCAAATTAGAGATGGACACCTAGATCCCTCAGTCTTCCTGGAAAGCCCTACCCTTAGGATTCTTTGTGAAACACTCTAAAATCTCAATGAAAACTTCAGCTTGATATACAGTAGTGGACAATGGCAAGCACACTATTAGTATGCAAAAGCAGTGACAGAAAATGTCAGTACAATTTTAATGTATTTTGGTAAAATAATGGTTCAGAGTGACTAGAAACAGTGAATTTCATTCTGGTCAATCTCTCTCAAAAGAGAGGGAGTTCAGAGGCGGCTGTCAACAGACAGTTGCAAGCATAAATAATTTGTTATTATAAGGAGACAGAAAAATACACACATCTTTTGACTTTCTCAGGAGTTTGTGCTTCGACTGCTACATTAGATAAATGAACTAGGATAACCCTTACTCATCCCTTTCAAATTCATGAAAAACATGGTTCAGTGAAACAAAAAGACAACAAAATTAAACCCGACAAAGTTATATGCTCTGAAAAATGCACAATTAATCTAGGAGTGTCATTGCCACTAAATATTACTGAAGACCTATGTAACACAAATAAAAAAAGAAGGCAAGAACAGCCAACAAAGACATTTTAAGCTGTATTTGAAAAATATAGTATACAGTGTTTTAAGCAATCTACCATAAAATAGATTTTACAAGAGCTCAAGGGGAAACAGATTTCAATTTGAGAAATCTTCACTTCTGGGATTATAATAACTAAGAGGTAGATCATATAAAATACATAATAACGTATTTTAATATATTTTCTGAAGAAATTTTATATAATAAAGACTAAATAATTTTAATAGGTTTGGATGAGTTTGGGTTTTGAGTTCTGTGGAAAGAGGGGCAGAGAAAATTCTCAAATTCTGACTAAATGACCATAGTTTCCACTGTCATAGCTCAATGCACAGCTTCTAATGTTCCACTAACTTTACTGAAGACCAGGAACTATACAATTAGAGCATACTGTCTAACATTGATATTGAAAGTATAAGCAAAATTGGATGACTTCTAGAAGACAAGGACAGCAGCATGACAGACTAGAGTCGTGTCCCAGAGAAGAGGCTGCAAATACAAACAATAAAGCAAGCTAACAGAAAGTTAGGAACTCAGATCCTCCCACATATTTTAGATGCCAGGGCACAAAGTAACATGATCAATTGATGAATCCTAAACAGTTGTGTTGTATCAGCTTTTAATGAATTTGAAGATGTTATACTATGCAAAGAAAAACCTAAGAAGGTACACAGTAACAGACACAGTTCATTTAATTCTGGCTTGTGAGTCATGTTTTCTAGACTTGTGACCATTCCCACTGATCTCTAGACTCTGCTGCTTCATATCCACATCGATGGTGACACTGAACCCCTAGGCCTCTCTCATCAGATAAGACCTCACTAACATAGAACAGCCAAACACATCACTTGTCTTCCAGACTATGGCTTGTGTAATTAATCCTTACATTCTTCCTGCTTTTTTGCTTGGATGGCATTAATTCTTGGGCAGTTTCTAATCCATCAAATCACGTGACATTCTTCTGTGCAGCACTCTTAGCTAGTCAATAACTCCAAACCTGGGATTTGTACAGTTAAACATTTCTGTTTATTTTCACTTGTAATCTGCCCCTACTAAACTGCAGCCTATTTTATTCAAACCATATCTTGAGTATAGCAACAACATTTTGACACACAGTCCTGTCCTCCAGTGACTTTTCACCCTTCCTCAATTAGTGTCACCTATGTCTCCTCCATCATCCAGGTCATTAATAAAAGATACTGCATATTGTTTTTCTTATGCTCAGAAACCGTGTACTCCGATGTAGGTTTCTGCCAATAAAGACTGAACGACACAGTGCAACTCTCATTCAAGATGTCTTAAAAAGAAAGTATAGGAATGAAATATAAGGCAACAGTTGACATGTGATTAAATACAGAAAAAAATATACGAATATATGCAGTGAGTAAGTTAAAATATAATTAGCCATGAAGGGAACATACTTTCATGTAACAATAACACAAAAGATCTAGAAATGCTATCCCATTCATCTCAATGGAGATGTTAATTTCAGATTAAGTCAAATTAAAACAAACACACAAAAGAAACAAAGCCAGTGCTCCGTCTCTGAAACTACATGCAAATTGAAGCATACTTGCATCTTGGCAGCAGTTTTAACTGAAACATTTCTTAAGATTAATCTAAGAAAGGATATACTTGGTCAGACCAAACATTTCACTTGTCCTGTGCCCCCTCTCTAGCAGTGGCCCAACACGGACATATATGGGAGTGTACAAAGTCCAGGGAAACATCCAAGCAGACCTTCCCAGCCTCCAGTGAGTGAGCTTCAGTGGCTCTCAGACAGAATTGTCATCTTTGTAGTCCTTAACAGATAGTATTGGTAACCAGTCTTCCTACTTTTTGAATCAATGTAAACTCAGCATGTGGCAAGGAGTTCCATGGCATAACTATATGAAACATGAAAAAAATACCTCCTTTGGTTCAACTTAAACATACCGCCTACCAGCTACATCTAATGCCCAATGTCCTTGTAGTAGAAGTTGCTGAACAATCACTCATAATCTATTTACTCACCACTCATGAGTGCATAAAGTTGTCATAGCCTTCTCCAATTTTCTTCTTCCCAGAATGAAAACCTGTAGTTCTACTTGTTCCTTGTTTAAAAGATTTAATCATCCTTTACTCATCCTACTCATTCTTCTCTTTAGCTTTTCAAGGTGTAGATGCACCGTTGACACTGCTTGTAACTATGATGTTCTCTACTTTGTTCTATTTCTTTCTAAAAATTTCTACTATTAAATTTGCTTTTTTTTGACTGCTACTATTTTCATAGCTCACACTGAATACACATATCTGTGAATATATAATCTCACAGTGAAGTTCTTGAACAGTAATTGTCATTTGGAAGTCCATTCTTGGGCACAAAAAGGCTTTTTTTTTTTTTTACCCTTTGAGAACTACTTTACATTTCTTTACAATGAACCTCACTTGTCACTTTATCACTCAGTATCACCGAGGTGCTTCTTTTCAGTTGGTTTTCATTTCTTGTATTCTGAGTAATTTAGTATGACCTGCAAATTTTTCTGTATAAAGCAGACTTCCTGTTCCTGGTGAATTTGAAACAATGCTAGTCTTAGGTCTTTAACAAACTGTTTAGTAAGCTCTTTCTTAGTCTATGTTATTGTGGTTTATGTTTCTATTTGACAGGCATGTCTTCATTTCTTACATACTGATTTGTTGGTGCCTCCTTGTAAGAAGGTTTAGCCAAAACCTGAATTGTTGAACAGACTAAACATACACCTGTTAGAGATGTATCAAAAATAGCTGAATAAAGCCATTTAAGATATAGTCAAATATCTTCAAATATATATTCAAATATATAGTGAATTAGAAAAATTCAGTGGAACCTCTTTGCATTCTAGTGGATTTCGATTTGGTACTTAAATCCAAGACCAAAACCAAGCAGATGGTTCAAGATGCCAATACACTGCTTTGGAAGTGGTCTAGATGAAAGCATTCTGCAGTTCACTTGTTGAGATTTGATGATGTTTTTGCAGTAAAGGTCCTCTACAATAAGTATGTGATACAAACCCCACCTGTCAGTAAGAATTACCTGCACTGAATTCAATAGCCTTGGAAGAGTTCATAAAAATGGGTTAAATAATGTTAATAAACCTATAACGCTTTTACTCTTGACATTTTATTATGTGGTCAACACTATGCAACTTCTCTGAAACTGAGCAACAACTCTATGCACTGCTCATTCCAAAACACTTAAGCAGACACCTGTCTACAGTAAAATGATACCTATCATCTACATTTATCCAACTATTGTATGCTCTCCATGATCTTTATCTCTCCTATTTAACTTGTTCTGCACTCAGTATTTACCTTCATAGCTTCACCTTTCTCCTTTTCTTCCTGCACTTTATTCCTCCCTCCTTTTTCAGTTCTCCCCCTCCCTAGTCTTGCCTATCTTTGCCATTTTAATTACAGTTAGAATGACTTACACCAATGCTCCTCAACACAGTTTATTAGCAAATCTAGTTTCTAGTTGTATGCAAATTTGCCAAAAATCTGTCAGCTGAAATTCTCCACACTTGTGTGCCTGCCCAAGGTGATTCTTTTTTCTTAAAAATGGCAACTTACTGAGCTGAGCTGCTTCCAAGAATGAAGCTGGGGAAAATCACATTGTCTTTTCAGGTTACAATAAGAAAAATATAAAGCAACTTGCTCTTTAAGAAGCTTTAGTGTTGTTTCGTTAAACGGGGTTTTGTAATATGGCAAAGAATTGTCAGCATTTTACTGAGCCCATGAAAATTTCACTGAAATTTGGCCAAGTTATAGAGTTTCTATTAACTTCTGTTTACATCTCCCCCGCCCCCCATCTTTTTTGAAACCTGGATGCCAAAACACTCTGAATCACCCACTACACACAGCCTGCTCCACCTTCCCACAGCTTTTTTTCGCCTCAGACCTGCCCCACTACCGCACAGTAGCTGCCAGGCACAGCAGGACCCCCCCGCTGTGCACCCAGGCTGTGCGGCAGCAGCCACACTCGAGCCCACCACAATGAAAAACTGCATGGTACAAGGGAGCATAAAAGCCACAAGGGTGCTGAAGAAGCCAAAAGAGAGAGACAGAAAGGGATGAGGCACTTGGAAAGGAAGACCAAGTGTGCTTCAATACTACAGGACCAAAGAGGAGCTAGAGGCTTAGCTGCTTGTAATCACTTACAGTCCATTCCCTAGACTCCAAGAAGTGAATCCAATAGAGGGAAACCCTTTCTACAACTAACAGAGGTTTCAAGCTTTCTGGTTTTAAGAGGTTATACCCATATTTTTCCCTGTTTTATTTTTAAACAATTCTCCGATCCAGTTGAAATAGGTTAATTTTGAGAAACGTTCATCTTGAGCTAGATGATTTGCCTGAAACTGTCTCCTCTAATAGCTGGTAACTGGTGCATTATGAAAAAATGAAAAAATGACGTTATTAATCTGCAACATGAAATACAGGCACCACTTCTAGCTTCCTCTATAAGACAGGAACTTGTACATAACATTTACAGACCTGTCCATGCAAACACCTTATTTGACCACCCTCTGAGTCTTCTATAGGCTTCTAAGTGAATCTACTACCTTGGCCAGTCCATTGATATCTGCAAATCCTGAATGCACAACCTTCTCTTCTGTGCATGAAGAAAGCAATTATCAGAGATCAGCAATAATTAATATACATATTGAAACTCACTGCACACAGGATGCCTGCACATCATGTCGTTGGAAAAATCTGTAGTAACATGTGAACTGCCAAATTTTGCATTCTGAATACTGACCGATGTGTTTCTTTCTAGTCTGAATGGTACCCTGATTCTACTTTTCTCATCCTGAGCTTTCCTTCCTCTCTCTCTACTTACACTGGCTGCCTCCATCACCTATGGCACTGTGGTTATATTTTAGACTGCCAGCTTTGCAGCTGCATCATATTTAAAGCTTCACAAAAAAACCCCAATACTTGTGAAACAAGTACTACTAGGCACAAGAGAAGAACTCAAAGAGAGCAAAAGGACTAATAGTCTAAGTTATTCCTGTCACATCAAATAAAACAAAACAACAAATTACAAAAAGCAATTTGTCTTTCATTTCTGCTACCCAACTGTTTGAGATTTTAACTTTAAAATTGCACCCAAATTATAGGTAACTGCTGCAATTTAGCATTTCTTTAAATGATTGCATAGACAGCAGCATCCCCACATTCCCTTAAGTACCTGTGTAAGAGTAACATATGCGTACTTACAGGTTATTAGCAGACTGTAGAAAAATGTATGTTACTGTCCAAAAGAGTTTTACAGAACAATCAAGAAAGGACGAGAGCATGCTTCAGAGAATTAGTTAATAGGCAGCACAAGAACTCAATCAAAGGGTGGAGCACACCTACACGAGAGACATACACCGGCAATAATGGTGAAAATGCTTGCTGTATCTGCCCATACAACAAAACTCATACTGTATGAATTTAGAATATATCCTAAAAAGATAAAAGTTGAACAATTATTTCTTGGTGGTAGTCTTGTGTAGCAGGAGTAGTTTCAAGATTTCTCTTACCCAGAAGCCACTTCCAAGACATGACATCATGGAAACTCTATTTTAAAGATAAAAAAAAGTCTTAGCTGTCTCTCTAGTATCTGATGCCCAGCAAACCTTCTCATTTTCTCGCTGTCCTTTTGCAGTTCTGAAGAAAGAAGACATCTAATCCAACTTTGAATATTCTTAAACCTGCTCAACTTTACTGCCATTTCTACCTTGATATGGAAGCTTTCAAGGTTTTGTTTCTATTCCCATTCTAACAAAAACTGCCCAAACCAAATTTCTGTAAACTGATTCTTCTTTATGTTGCAAATAAAATTACACCTGCACTGAACCCTTCCTCCCCAAAACCCCAGAAGCTTATCTGCCATAACTAAGGACTTTACTATTTCTTTCACAAAGTTTTTATTCTTTTCTATGCAACGTAACTTCATTTTTAAAAAAAAATCTAAATGGTAGTACATTGGTAATTTGCTCCACTAACAAACTTCACTGAATATTCAAATATAATACACGAACTACAGCAACTGATATCGGTGAAATACGCTGTTCAGTATACTGATCACAGGTAAAGTTTGCTTAAAATGCTCATGTATAAAATTTAAGTAAATTGATGCATTGAAATTCAAGGTTCTTCAGAAAGTAAGGAAATGATAAATATCACCAGCTTTGTTTCTCCTTTCCTAAACCAGAATAAAATAGTTTTGATGCTATTAGAATCTTAGCAGTTTATGCCTTTGTCAAGAGTACTGCAATCTATTTTGGGTTCCACCGTGTTTTAAAAAGCATTAACATAATATTGACTTAAAAAAAAAGAACAAAAAAAAGAGAGTGCTTACCTATTGACACATAACATTTTAAATGTGTACAGCTGTAATCCTTTTCAGCACGAGAAGAGAAACATAAAAATTCTCTAACGTAATACACATTTGAAGCACAATCCACAAAAGACCATTTGGTAGTTACAACTTTTTTCTTTAAGATCAATTGTTGATATCTCAACTAACTTTTACAACTACATTTTCACTTTTTCTCTCTATTCAAAGACAAGACTGAAGAGAGTTATCCAATAAAGCTCTTAGCCATGTTCTTGAATTTAAGCACACATTAGAATCCCTTGAGGTAAAAAAGCCACACTTAACTCTAAAACTGTTTTCTTACATTATTTTGTTATCAGAGATTTCACCCCCTAACAAAGACAACCAAGCAAAATATGTATATAATTATTTCCGTATCATGCTGTAGCTTCAGCAACATCTTCAGTTGGCATATCTTCCACATCAATTCCTGGAATATTTTAACTACACTGTTGTATCACGCACTTGGACGTCACTTCAGCAAGTATAAACCTTTAGGCTCATGTTAAGAGCTCCCTTTCAAGATCCATTGGAATTGCTCACACATCCTTAAAGACTTGATGAACTGTGACAAATGAGTAAGAAGGAAAAAGGCTCAAACTAGTCACGTTCAATAAAAATTAGATTCGGAAATATACATACAACATTTCAAGACTCCATAGAGATGGGAACAGGGCACCTTTTCCAGAAACTTCCAGTATATTTCAGTTTTTCCATTCTAAATAGACAACCTTTAATATCAAAGTCCAAGTTTTCACAAATGCAAGACTTCTACAAATACGGCCCAAATTAACAAGAGCAGCCAGGTACACATCACACGATAAGAACTACACCAAACAGCTAAGAAGAGAGACACATGAAGTCAACAAAGTACTTTTTTAAAGTACTTTAGAAAATGTAAGTTAAATATTTTTCAAAGCAACAGAAAATATTTTCTCATAGGATTTTCTTTGAAAGTGAATATTCACTTATTTGCTTACCAATATCAGTACTTATTATTTTAATATGTATAGTCAGATTAAGAAAGTTAATCATGCACATAGATCTGAGGTAACTAACAGGTTATGTTACCTCCATGTTACCAGTTTTGAATCTTACTGATGGAAAATGGTATGGAGTATGACAAATAAAATGAAACTCTCTAGTCCCACGCCACAGGGACTTTCATTGACCTCTTAACTGTTCCTATACTAAATTGCTACTTCATTTTTAATGAGTGTTCTATAAATGGAAGTAGTTGTTTGTATTCTCAACCTGCAAATGTTGCAAAAATTTCTAAAAATGGGTCAGCTGCAAAAATCTAAATACCTGCAGTCCATTAGTATACAGTAGTATTTAAAAAGTATTCTCAAGAATTGATGTTTAATAGTAGATGTGTATTTTAATGACAAATTTGAAATAATATCATCAAATAATGCTAATTTAAAAAATCAGGACACAGTAATACTCATGGGGAGTCCCATCACCCAAAATAATACATGTCTACAATTGACCAAAAAACGACACACACGTGCATATGCACAGAAAGAAATTGTGACTCGGCTTGAAAGATGACTTACGCTTAAGGATGCTTCAAGAGTCAACATACCAGAATTCTGTTCTGCCAGTGAAACCACTGCTGTACTTTCATAAAAGGTTTAATTTCAATTAATTCTAGCATGCTTAGCCTAGTTTGGATGAAAGAAGCCACATTGTGTTTCTCGCACCAACTAAGTTATCTTAATTGTAGCTACAACATGTACTGGAGATCACTACTGCAAAGCCATATAAATTCCAAAGCTTTCAAATTGATGTTCCTTCTGCAGAAAAACCAAAACTGAAACACTTCAATGTTTAACAAAAGTCGTATTTTGATGAGTCTTTGTTAGGACACTAATCTGGGCTTGTGGAAGCACAGTCAAGTACTTGATCTGCCTGATCGAGAACTAATTTTCCACTATTAGACCACACCACTTCAGGAATAATGCTTGTGTTTTCTCCTCCTTACCACAGCTTTTCCATCCTTTTCTCAAAGGAGAAACATCTTACAGAACAGTATACTTTTTCAACTCCAGTTTAATTCCCACCTCCTCTGGCTTTTCAGTTCTTGAGCTTGGGAAGTTGATAATAAATTGCAGGCATAGCTGCATAGGCATAAACGTTGTTGCTGCCATATATAGTTTTGAAGAGTCCTAAAGGTAACTGTACCATTCACTTCATCAACAGGACAAGGCATACAAGTAAAAGGCTGCAAACGTGCATTTTGATGACCTTCACAGAAGAACAGTCTGAACAAGCATGTTATTTGTATCACCAATTCATTAATAAAAGCTAACAACTCTGCCAAACACACCATCATTGTCTGGAAGAAATAAAAGCAATGTTCTTCAATAAATGTTCTTCCTTGAAGCAGTCTACCTTTTGAATTCTAGCTTTCATCCACATAAAGGCACAAACAGAGAATCACTGGCACAAGACGATCCACTGTGTAAAGCGTACTTGTCACTGTAACTCTTACACTCCATAAGACTGTGCTAAACTTAACATTAATTGTGAATCCCCAGCACCCTGCGTGTTTGGGACTTCACACTAAATTCATCTCTCCACTGTCGGTTCCAACATTTCAGTCTCCTCTCAGGCAATGCTAGTCTTTCCTCCTCAAACCTGTCATAAGAATACTCTTTCCTGTCTTTACGAAAGCATTCCATTTAAAACATACTTTAAAAAGGCTGATTTAGTGAACTTTCAAGTCTTGATCTATGCTGCTTTGCTTTTTATCTCTTCCTTGCACTCTGTTCTTGATCAGTCTCAAGGTAGATCTTAAAATGCAGCATCCAGTTAAATGGTATTTCAAGTTTCCATAATTAATTAGGAACCATTCTCCTTTCCTTCCTAATTACACATATGAATCCCTCAAGCTTAAGAAATAGGAGTGGGATAAAATAGTACAAACAAACTTTTATAACTGGGTGGCTTTTGTATAAGTATCTACAGCATGTGGCATTACAATGGCACAGAATCACAGAAAACTGAGGTAGAAGGGACCTCCAGAGGTCACTTAGTCTGCCTCTGCCCCAAGGCAGGATTCAACTATATTAAAATCATTCTTGACAGATGTGTGCAAAACCCAATCTTAAAAAATTTCCCGTGATGGAAATTCCACAGCTTCCTTAGGCAATCTACAAAAATACCGTTACAAATTGTGTCTACTGCTCAATATAGCAAACAGTTCTTACTGACACTGGTCTGCAGGATTAATTCTTTGCCAGTTTTAATGCACAATATGGCACTCCTGAATTCATACAGACAATGCACACATCTCTCTGACTAGGTCTAGAAAATGTGTGTTGGTTTTCAATTTTATAAAAAGAGAAATTCTGCATAGCTGATCATGAGCACTCTTAAGTTACAGAGGACTTCATAATTAATCAAGGTAAAAATACACTGCATTCTCCGATAGTGTAATTTGTGTGCTAAATAAATTTATGTATTTTAGTATTATTTTTATACAGAAGGATTGAGATGCTTTCATGTACATATGTATATAGAAACATCCTCCATAGGTGGGCTGTGGTTTAAAACAGATTTATAATGCAAAATATTCTCAGTGGGTCTAGGTCTGTTGAAGCAAAGGATCTAATGATAAATTAGCGCCTTCACCAAACGAGGATTCTATGGTCAAGCCAGTGGGGTCCTGAAACTTGTCTGCATCCTGACTTGCAGTGAAGGCTCAATACAACAGTTCACTTGCAAGCATGATTTGGGAATTCCAGTTGCTTGTAATTAGGATGTAGAATTAATTATCTACTAAAAACATAACAACAGGATTTTATTTGTAAAGGTATCAGTTCTTTCCAGAATTTAATAGAGATTAACAAAGGCTTCTAACTTTTTTTCCCCTTCTTTTTTCTTTCTGCTTTATGAGAATAATTTTACTAGACAAATTGAAATTTTCATGGTGGTAGATAGATAAAGATTTTGCTGTTATGGGAAAGGGACTGCTTTAAGGCTTTAGTCCTGATACCTGGAAGAAAAAGGTACCAAAAATAGATCAAAAACCATTTTGAAAAGTGGAAATAGTTCACTATCTCTTTTTTGGTTTTATGTCCCCTAGAAAAAAGTTTTGAACTTGCCGAGTTAAATATTGACAATACTCTATCAATAAGTGTGTGTGAGCTTTCTGAAACAGCTGGAACATTATCTATAGATTTTTGCAGGTTCACAAGTGCTGTGCTCCCATTTCCAGTAAAAGCTGCTGTCTAATATACAAAGCTAAATGCCCCAGGGACACTGAAGTGAACATATTTTTCTGCTGCTTTAAGCACACCAGTAGTCATTTGTAGAGTTTACGTGGCTTTCTTGTCAATACCTGCTGGTCACAGTCGGTGAAGAATCAGTTTCTCTTATGATCTGCTTGCTAATTAAGCATGGCAGTAGCTACACATAGCGACATTTTCAACAACCTGACACACAAAAGGAAATAATCAGATGTATTCTCAGAAGGCTTCGATCTTTAAATCATTTGGATTCTGTAGTTACTGCAACTGAAAGATAACAGAAAAAACTATGCCAGATTAACATGCAACTTTTCTGATAAATTATAACATACTTTATATATGTTATACATATGTATAGAATGCATGTATGTAGGATGGATATGTAGGATGGATACTTTAACTCTAATGCTCCACAACATAATTCTTTAAAAGAAAAAGTGTTAAAATTATTTGAAGCTATCACAATATAGGCCAAAAATCTGCATTGTCTTTTGCTTCTCCTCATTTTCTTCAGTGCTTCATAATCTACCTTTTCTGTTACTATCCTTCATTTATCATCATCTAACTGCACCTTATTTCTGTTGTCCATTCCTTTACTTGCAGAAGGATTGCAGAGTTTTGTCTTATGGTGCTCTTCTGCACACAAAACATCCTAGAAATTATTAACAAAGCTACTTCATTGCCCCATTTTAAACTGTTTCCTTTCTTAGCCTTCAAAAGCCAGTTGCTCCTTTGCTGAATGACTCCTTCTAACATCTCACTGTTTCCTCATATTACTCCTCCTTGGTTTGTGTCCGTCTGTTGTCTTTTAGCTCCTTCTTAGATTATAAACTCTTGGAGGCAGAAGTCTCTGGCACTTGTACAGCCCAACCCAGTGGTCCAAGTGAATTCCAAGCCACATTAGTCTTCCTCCAACAGTTAAGATTTCACTATTTTGTAAAGCCCCTTGTGTGCCTGGAGGACAAACCTGGAGTGGCTGGTAACCAAATCTTACTACTAGTTAATAACAGGCTGTTTAATCTGAGTAGGTAATGAAATAGAAAACATCAGTAAAAGTGAATCTGTTTTGAAAGAAATCTTCAGATGGCAAAGCCATTAGTAGAACTACCAGAGGTGACTGAAAGGCTTCTTCTCACTGCACAAGGAACAGTACTACATCCAAGCATGCTTTTGATTACTTAAAAGTCATGTCCAAATTATTTAAATAAAATAAAATAAACATTTATTTGTTTCTGATTTGTGGTTGCAACTTTTACATTCTTGTCCACCTATGCCTTATATTAATCTCCTCTAAAAATGAAAATTTGACATTATTGTAAAAAAATGTATCTTCTGCAATTCCTAAAGACAAGAATGCAATAGAAGATGCTGCTTGTAAAGCCAACTGACATAAAAAAAAAATCTTAGAAAATCTAGTACTTTAAAAATCTGAAAGGACTCTCCCACACTTGTGGTAATAGAGATTGGACTTGAAACAGGAAGCTTCTATTGGCTACTTAATTGCTTTATTTACCTTATTAAGGTAATAAAAGGATCCACAGCTGCTATTGGCAACAATGGGTCCTGTTCCAATAGCACAGTGTTACTGGGTGACAAGTCAAGGCACACAGAGACCTCAGTCCACCACAGCACACTGTTTTTAAGAAGTAACTGTGGTGTACCCCTTGCCACTATAAATAGTCTTGATTTTAGTTCGGATATTGCAGGTGGTGAGGTAGCTCTCCTGCCCAGGCACTGTCTAGTGCTATTAATGTCTACTCTGCTCAGCATGAGATCTACAATATACTTCTGCTGGCAAAAAGATCTGACAGTGTTATTGTACACCTGGTTTTGAAGTAAACAGTACTTTAAAAACTACATAGACTTTATATTGAAGCCTAATTATTTTTTCCCCATTAGTGACAAACTAGAGATCCCCTGGACAGATAACAGAATAAAAAGACTTCAGGAAAAAAATATGTAAGATTTCATTTTAAAGACTAGTATTCTTTCCCTGCCCTTTGGTCATTTTTTTGGGTTTCTTAATCATAAATGAGGTTGAGCTACTAAGCTGTCTGGAGAGAATACATGGTAGCGTTAAATAAAGAATCAAAATCCAGACACAGTGAAAAATACATTAAAAAATATCTACCAGAACTTTTAAATTAAAGTCTTCAGAAGAGTTAGAAAGCCTTTAAACTTCAATTTGATGAAGTTGTACTGAAAGGGAGCTCTCCCTGTTTCTGATAATTTTATTTCACCTTTCCATTGTAAATGGGTGTTTTTTGCTGGTTTTTGTTGTTGTTGTTGTTTTGGTTTGCTTGTTTGGTTGGGTTTTTTTTAATACTTTCTCACTTAATTGTTAGTTACTCTTTGAAATGCACCTCTTGACTGAGATTTTTGGCTGCACCTATAATAAAATATTTTCTGCTGTGGAATACTGGCAGCGTGCTGCCAGTAATCACCCATGCTGAGAGTCAATCTTCAAGTTTTCACTTGCCTGCAAGTAAAATGACTTGAAACATCCACAGAGAAGTTGCCTTGCTACTCCTTTTCCTCAAATATTTGTCACCTCAAAGGAAAACGTGAGCAGTGAAATAAATGTTGGGGTAGGTGAGGAGGAGATCCAGAAATTGTTTATTAAGATTAAAGAACTCGAATTCAAATAAACCGTCAGAGGGTAAATAAATGGTCCTTTAAGAAAGAGGCTTGAGGAGGGCCACTTTTCAGAACCTGTCTGATACAAATTAGTTAGCGTTAGAAGCCTGGTATTTGTCTCCATGAAATTCCTTCCTCTCTGTTCAGATCAGACTCTTTTACACCCACTGAATAACACAGGAAAAGCCACAGCTTCATGAAATCTCTATGACTTTCCTTACCCTATAGCCCAGCTCTCAGAAATCAGGAGAATTTTATCTGGCTAGATGAGAAAAGGCCATGGTCCCTTTTAAGACATGTATCATTCATGTCCCCTCCTCTCATTGAGCATTGCCTCTCCTTGTGATCCTGAGATTCCGCAGAAATTATCCAGAGATGAAGCTGAAGAAAACCTATTGCCTCTATGCATTTAAGACAGCAAGTCTCTCTGCTAGGACACATCAGCAGGAAGGAGCCACCTCCACAACAAAAGCAAGGTGGTATCAGCTTCAGCCCCCTTGTGTTTAAAGCACTGTTTGCTCTGTATGAATGGCAGCAGGACTTCCGCTAAGCCCTTACCAACTTGTAGTATTTAATTTGTATTTTTAATGAGCATTTGTAATAAACAGAAAATGGTAAAATTTTACTAACAATTGTACTACAAGGGTTTCTAATATAATGTGGTTTCTGTTTGATTATAAAGCTGGTACATATAGGACATATAGAACATCATGTCACATACGGTCTGTTGATTAGTTTTTGAAGTAAAGCATGATTAATCAACACCAAATGTCAAGAAAAATTTTAACTATGCCATTTGCTCTTCAAGAAGTATTTAGCTAACTTTATGCCACATTTTTAGCTTCCAAGGATTACTTCTTAAATCAGCAAACTTGGTTGATTGTAACTGTTGTCCTCTGTAAAATATATGTTGAAACAGGTAAACTTTAAGTAACACACAAATAAAAAATGGAAGAAGCTAATTTCCATAAAGTATTCTGTCTGCATCCTGCTGAAATGTCTAAAGATCCACCTAAACTACACCATAAACAAAAGTGGGATAGGAAATGTTACAGCAAGCAGTGCTGTCTATCAACAGCCTCACACATGAAATCCTGTATCAGTGAACAAAGAACAAAAGCCTTTGAGCTCCTTGCAACACCAACTGCCACTTATTAAATATTAGTATATTACCAACCATGTTCTTAAAAATGTATCAATAGAAAAAGGTCACAAGTAAGCCATCAGTTAAATTTAACATTTTTTTTCCTGTTTGAGGCTGTTGCACAAAGGAATGTTATTCCTGTGCAAGAATCCAACACCTTTTTACTAGGATGTGAGAAACACACAGTGTTTTGCATAAAGCTAGTTTTACCCTGAGTAAGAACCTTCTGGCATAAAACTGAATTAAAAAGAACAGATGGTTGCAAGAACATAGTAAAAACCCCAAACAAACCAAAACGAAACAACCAACCAACCAACCCCCTCAAAAACACAGATATCAAAGCATCAACTTGTTTTCCCCTAAGTTTTCCCCGAAAGAAGTATAACAGGAAGCTTTAAGAAGTTTAGATCATCTCATCTCCATAAGATTCAATCCAAAACCAAAAATACCAAACACTTAGATGCTCAGTATGGGCTAATTTGAACACTACCTACAGTGACCACTAAGCATTCTCAGATACTCAGGAACTGAACATAATTAAAAGGGAAAAGTCTTTGCTGAAAGTTATTATTTAACACAGAATTCATCAAACACAGTTTGGTTGTAAGTCTTACCTTGTTCTCTACCTGCTGTGAAGGCATGGCATTGCTCGTATTTGTTTATCTATGGAACATTTCCTGATCATTTAAAAAAAAAAATATGAAAAAAACGTCCTGCTAGGTAAAAAACCACAAAGTATTAATAATGTGCATAAACCCAAATACATTTAAAAATATATGAAATTCCTCACTTTCATTCATTCAAGAGTTGGTTTTTTACAGTTCTCAGACAGCATTATCTCTGGAGAGAGCATGGGATTACACTTCTATTCAACATCTGGGCTTGTTGAAAATTGACATCATCTACCAGCATAAGACACAGTTTATAAACAAAACAGCTCCTTAAGAGCCAATGTAAGAGCTACAATCATAGCAACAGTAGCAGATATACATGAAGTATGCTCACATCAAACTGCAAAGTGCACCAGCAACAGCTTCACTGCATCCTACATAAGAGCTACTACTCATGTGTGAACTCATTAGTGCACACACAGGAAGTCTTATCCCTCTGAGGAGCAAACTATATTTACATCTTTATATAAAGCTTTATGACTTCCATGGCCCATGCTCGGGCACAGGGATTTACTTGATTTGACCTCAGCCCAGGATGAGATGAAGTATACTTGCCCATAGAGTATTTGTTGTTAGAACTGACACATTTGTGAATACAGCATGGAAAAGTCATCAAATGTCAAGACATCTGAGCAAACAGATAAGCTTAAGGAAAGAAGTTGTACATTCAAGTGTGAAGTTAAGTCTGGCTTGCATCTTCTATTTGTATTTAAATGTGTGCAGATTCTTTTCTGCAGTTTAATAATGAGTTGTTTCATATGCACAGTCTGATCAGGAAGGTTATGCTTAGTATTCTGCAGTAAAACAACATTTTAATTAAGTTATAAGAATATTAATTTCATTCTAGTCTTTGATGCTCTTAGAAACAATTATAAAGCAGCAAGAATTTCAGAAAACAACTGTTAGTATTATTTAATTTTAATCAGAGATCAAAGTTATGAGAAGTGGTAAAAGCATTGGAAGTTTCTCAGAACAGCTGAAAAACCTTTACATCTGACTAATTAAAAGTACACTAGTCTATAATTCTAACAATGTACAATATGGACAGCTCCAGTAATAACGGCTACTGTATATAATCTATTCTGTGGCACATCTTCAGGGCTTCAAAATAACCAATAAGAGTTACAGGTGTGAGTTAGGATGTCATTAAAAATATTGACTCATGTTACTTTACAGTATCTGTAATAACCATCTTAAGAGCTCTGTTGTGCCACAGCAGTATCTGTACAGGTCACCATAGATGGGCCGGGGGGGGGGGGGGGGGGAAGAAATCTTGAAGATTGGTAATGAAGAATGTGCAATTAAAGTGTACTTGGTATCATTTCATGTCTAAAACAAGCAATCTTCTATCTAGCCCTGCACTGAGCCATTGCAAAATACTTTAGTCTGTAGCAAAAGCGATGTATTCATGCATCTTCATCAACTATATTTTAATTTGAAAGCTGGTAAGTGAAGGTGTATATATAAACATAAATAAAAGATTATGGTGGAGTATCTAGAGGATATCCTTGTTTATTGAAACAATAAGCACTGTTCTTTACCACTGCTGATACTACTAAATCACTTTAGCAATAAAGTTACTATTCAAAATCAGTTACTTCCCTGAAGTTATAAACTGTTGCCTTTGTGTGTATATTGTGTTTCAAAACAGATAACTAAGCGAAGCAGCTCAGAATACTCTGATACGGTTGCAACACCTTTAATGTAGCTCATTTTTCTGAAGAAAAGATTAAGGAAGAAAAAGGAAAATTTCAAAAACATTACATAATTTCTAATTTAGATCTATGAGACAAGGAAAAAGAGCCTAACTATATTACATCTAGGCTATTAAAAGCTGCATAACAGGAAGTTTATGTATCTATTTACTTAGAGAACTGGTAGGGATGACTGTCTGTCACAGTTAGAGTCACAGTACTTCATTCCTGACTAGACTTCACCAGTGTCTGTGTTAGCCCACAGCATGGACCGTGGGACTCACTGCTACTAAACTGATGAATTTCAATGTGCCGTGCCAGTTTTAAGTATCGCCAACTGCTCAACCACATAAACATCAGCAACTAGCAGGTGCTCTGTAATACTGTATGCTGTACTTCATATCTGTGCTCTACACTGTCCTTCCTGATTTTCATTTTAAGAAATGCATTTTCAGTTTCATTGCTGTGTTACCAATTAGCAAATGCTAAAAAGGTGCTGCCTGAAGCCATACACAGCATCCCAAAAGGATAATCTGAGGAAAAGAGGGGCATACTAAAACCAAGTCAATATAGAATGTAAACCAATATTTCCTACAATCTATTTGAAACAGATGGCAATCTGGTAAGATTTTACACAGTGTCGGTAGGAAGCAGCATATCTGCAGTATTATTGTATATGTATATTTTCCTGAAAATAAATCCTAAAATTTAAAAAGGAAATGATGACATCTGGAGAGAGTTTAAATGTATCATTTTTAAAGTGATAGATGAGATCGAATTAAAGCATTATTATTATTATACCCACAACTCTGTTTTTAATAATCAGGATGATAAGAGACAGGGAAAACTGTAAATTAGTTTTTCAACCCAGGAAATTTTTTTGTTTGTTTCTCAAAAGTATGTTTACAAAAAAAAAAATTGGAAGATTTGAATGGTGCTTCTATGACAGTGGCTTTGGGGGTGGAGACAATACCTTATTCTTCTCTCTTTGAAGGAACAACTAGAATAATCACATTTCAAAAAAAAAAATTTCAAAAATTTACATTTAGGTTCATTTCCTCAAGAACAGCCACCTCTCTCTATACACCAGTCTCTAAACCTGAGTACATTGATTTGCATTTGCAGTTAATTTTCTGGGAAATGCATAGAAACTGAAAAGCTTGAATAAAACATCATTTATATTTAATGCCCAGGATGTCAAAGCTGTAAAACTTAGTAATTGGAATGATCAGCAAGTTATTTCCTAGCAAAGCTTACCAATACAAGAGAACACCTTACCTAATGCAGAGACACCACAGATAAATAATAAAAGAACAAGCACGAAAATAAATAATTTCTAAAATCCAAAGGCAATCTTCTATCTCAGAGCATGATTCTCTCTTTCATGGCTGACAGAGGAAACTTGATGGTATCAGAAATGCTTCTGAGCCAGATTTGTTCTTATTCAAAGATTGTTTCTCCTTTTTTTTTTTTCCCCCAAAACAAACTTTATCAAATCACTCCACTAAAGATACAGATTCTGATGCCTTTTTAAGTAACTAAATCCCAAAAGTTAGACCCTTCTAACCATGAGTTTCATTTCTGAAATATAATCTAGGCTGTCAATATGTACAATACCTCATTTTCAGAAGTTCCAGTAAAATTGAAGAGTATTATTTACAGATAGTTTCCCTAAGCAGTTGGCTTAACTTCGTGCACAACTGCAAAAAAAACAAATTGGTTTTGGAAGATGTTGCATACTCCCAGTCAAGACAATGTGAAGTCCACCCAGATATAACCATACACAGAAGTGCATCTCAAAAAAAAAACCAACGCAAGAACAAAAATTCACACCAAAAAAGCCCTGAAGAATACTATGGCTACCGAGATGTTTTGAATCTACATAAAAGATTTGGCAAAACAGTCTACTCGGCATGGCAGCTATCCTAACATTAACAAGGAGCTCAACATGACCCAACAGTGCACATTTGCAGCCCAGAATGCCAACCAGATGCTGGGCTGCATCAAAAGAAGTGTGACCAGCATGTCAAGGGAGGTGATTCTCCCCCTCTACTTGGCTCCTGCAAGACCCCAGCTGGTGTACTGCGTTCAGGTCTGGGGCTCCCAGCATAAGAAGGACATGGACCTCTGGACGATCAGAGGGCTGGAGCATCTCTCCTATGAAGACAGGCTGCGGGCATTGAGCTTGTTCAGTCTGGAGAAGACAAGGCTCTGGGGAGACCTCAGAGCAACCTTCCAGCACCTAAAGGGGGCCTACAAGAAAGCTAGAGAGGGCCTTCTTACAAGGGCATGGAGTAATAAGACAAGGGATAACGGCTTTAAACTGAAAGAGAGTAGATTTAGATTAGATATAAGGAAAGACTTCTTTACTGTGAGGGTGGTAAGGTACTGGCACAGGTTGCCTGGAGAAGCTGTGGACGCCCCATCCCTGGAAGTGTTAAAGCCACATCCACCCTGGCCTTGGAGCACCCTGGTCTAGTGGCAGCTGTCCCTGCCCATGGTAGAGGGGTTGGAACTAGATGATCTTTAAGGCTCCTTCCAACCCAAACCATTCTATGATTACTACTTTGGCAGGGGAGGGATATATGGCAAGCGTACTAAATTCTTTGGGTTTTGTTATCCAAGAAGAAAATAAAAACCTTAACAGAGATGTAATTCTTAATAGTACCAGTGGATTAACTGTCACTTTCCTAGCCAAGTAATCAAGGATTAGAGGTTTAGCTTCTGAAAGAAAGCTTTTATTTCTGTTTTCACTGTTCCTAAAAAATAAAGTCCTCATAAAACCCTGCCAACCAATCTACTGGAGACACATTTCCTAAAGTAAAAGTAGAAGCCTAAAAACCTCTGTGTAAAAACTTACACGGCAGACATGCTATGATAGGAAAATCCATGTAAGGTTTTCTCTCTGCTATCTCTGCATTTGTATTGATTTCCTTAGTTTCTCTAGGACTGTTTCACAGGTGCAGAAGTGATCTCCCAGCAGAGAAAGCTTGGTCTCAAGGAGTATTTCTTGCACAGAGCTTTGCCTTAGGACACGTCACTAGTGATGTGCAATATTGTCTCGCTAATTGATACATATATATATAATATGAAATGGCTACAGGTTAAAAAAATTATTCACACTGATTCTCTTCTTCCATTTTTATCAGTTAAAACATTTTAGACTTGTTAGATTATAAAAGCTAAGATCACCTCTTTGGGTGGCACAGGGTTGAAAAAATTTCAGTCTCATACTCAAAAGTTCTATCTACTAGGACAAGAGGAAGGAACACTGGACCTGTCTTCAACTAAGTCTGAGGGGAGTGGAGGTAAATTACACTAAAAAACCAACATGCACCAAAACTAGAAGCACAGTCTATTGCAAACTGCTTTCCTTCCCAGGTTCTGAGAGGGCAAGAAGCTCCTCTGTAAGGAGAGGACAGATACAGATGGGAATAGAAGGAAAGTTCCCTTCTCCCTAGATCCACAATTCAATTGAAGAGTTGTTCTTTAGGTGTTTTAAGTTTGCATGAAATTAGCACCCTCTGTGCAAGCAATGCAGATAGTATTCCTATCTTAGTTGAATCAGTCTCTGAAGCCACCACTGACTTTAGAGAGCCTAGACTCCTAATTTTAACTTTATTGGGTGCCAAAGTTATAGGGCACAAAGAGGGATGTTTGTGTAATCACATGATGGAAGTGGTTATCTAACTAGTTGGCTTCAACATTCTGAATTCTAATGGTCAGCATTACCTAAATATGGCTCTTGGCATCATCAGCTCCAAATGAATCTAGCATGAGATACAACTCCTCAAGTTGCCTTTCCCAAATAAGCTTTGAGACATAAAGAAACAACATCAGCTCACCTCCAAGGTACTGGTGGATTTCTGCTGATGAACTAAGAAACAACTAAAACCACCAAATGCAGTAGAAACAACTCGGGGCGGTGGAGAAGAGTAACTTTTGTACACTTTTCTCTCTGCTGGCACCTACTGCTTGTGTACAGAGTGAAACAGTACAAACACTTTAAGTGTGGTCAGAAATTTTAACTCTGATGCTATTTTTTACACTTTATTTCCTTTACGTCTCATGCTTTGTGTGGCACAGGAGAATAACACGGGTGACACATTCTGTGCTTGAGTTCTGGCTGATCAAGGTAGCATGGAAGGATGGTCTATAAGGAACAAAAACACTGGCTCCAGTCAGATGATCTTCCAGAAATTTTCCTTCTAGATGAATTAGTGCATTAGTGGTGAACCACAGTAGTAATACTAGCACAGAACATTGATACTTCAGGAAATGTGCTTGTCTGCAAATAAAGGACTTAAATACCATCTTAGAAATGTTTGGCAATCCCTCAATATACACTATTTTTGCAATTTAGTAATTAATCTGTAATTCTGAATAACTTCAGTTACAAGCCAGAAATCCTAAAATGCTCCTAAAAATCTGAGTGCATTTTTGAATTAATTTATTCTGTGGAAAATTTAATTCAGGCTGAAATGGAATATCTCGCTTAAAAAAAAGAAAAATCAGTTTTGGTTTGTAGACCTAATAGAATAAACTTCTACCTGCCTTACTTGCTTTATAAAATCTGAGAGATATGTAATGAAAAAAAAAAGAATATTTTTTGGTTATATGATGACTCAGAATACGTCACCTTTTTTCTTACTGGAACAATAGGAACTGATTGGAGACATAACCTACAAGCTTTACTGAAATGCTTAATGTTACTGAAGTGATTAGACCTAGAGCATTCACAGAGGGCACCAGGAACATCAAGATCTTTTATTCTCATTTCAACAGATATATGCTTCTAAATAAAAGGCAATTAATTAAGAACGTGCTTAAAAATTTTTTTCTTCCAACATTATTTTACCTATTGTTCAGTTGGCTTTCATTAACTTGTATCTCATCTCTTTATCATCCTGTAAAATTTACTTACCTATATGAGATTGAGATTATTTTCAAATAATAAAAATACCCAAACCCCAAGCCTCCCACTCCAGACCTCTCCTCACAACAAAAAACTGTTTTCCTACATTCAGACTGAATTCAGGTGTTTCAGTTTATGTCCATTGTCTCTTATTCTGCCACTGGTCAGAAGAGTATGGGTTCATCTTCTTTGCACTCTCCAATCAGGTATTTATAACACTGATAAGGTCTCTCTGAGCCTTCTCTTTAAGCACGCACACTTATGACAGATTAGACACATAGGGTTAATTGCCTTCAATACCTTTTTGGTATCAGAACTACAAAACCAGGAAGCCCATTTTTAAAGTGAGGCAGAGTACCTGAACATATGTAATGCTACTGTTAACAACAAAGGAGCTTGCTTACAAGGATGTCATCACAACAGTGGAGCCAGGTTCTTCCTAGTATTGCATGGTGGGAGGACACAACACAATCTAAGCTGAAACATGAGAGATTCTGACCGCATGTAAGGAAAGGCCTTCTTACTATAAGGACAGTCAGGCATTGGAACCAGTTGTCCCAGAGGCAACAGGTTGCCACCAGAAGTGGTACAGTCTCCATCCTCAGACATTTTCAAGACCAGACTGGGAAAACCCTGAGTAGCCTGGCCTGACTTCAACACTGACCCTGTTTTGAGCAGAGGGCTAGATGAAGATAACCCCTGAGGTCTCTTCCAACCTCAATTATTGTATGACCCTATAATCTACAACCAAAGTATTCACAATTCATTTTTAAGGAATTGAATAAGGTCTGAGCTAGCTCTACCACTGTGAAACCAATAAAATCCAACCAAAACACCCAATATCTACATTCTGGAAATACACACAATGTGCACCAAATAACACATTCCTGCAAGAACTGCTCTGGAATAGGAAAAACGGTTTTAAAAGTAGAGGTAAGTATGAGAAATAAATGTTAAATGCTAATTCTGTAACAGGTTTTAAGTACCAAGGCATACAGCAAGAGTCAAAATGGTACAGGAAACAACACTTTTAGTAGATATACATCAGTATCTTACACATTACCTATGCTGTAGATTACAGACTCTCATAATTTCAAGCCCCCCTAGATAAAAGGCCGTATTACCTACAGCTTCAAAATTATCCAAGTTTATAAAACAACATAAAAAGCCAACATCCCATTCTGGAAGAATCATTCTCTCCTGATTTTCAACATAAGTAATTTTTTTTTTTTTTTTCAATTATAGTTCTTGTTACTAGGCAGTTGTGTAACAAGTCAGATGCGTCTTGCAGAGGCACATTCAGTCCTTTCCTCATCCAATACCTAGGCTGGCTTCTCTGACATTTCAATGGAAGCAGGTGCAAGTCTCTCAAAAGTGAGCTAGAGTGCACTGTGCAGATTTAATAACTGCTTCCCCAACAGACTAAAGTGCTCCTGGTGCTCTAAAAAAATAAATGAGAAAACTGAAGTTCTCTAGAGATCCCTTGGGACAATCACTCAGATCAGAGATGGAAGGCTTCAAAGCACGATGAACTTGGTTTTTTTCCATTCTTATCTTGATTATTTTAGCAGGAAAAGAGCTGGTTCTTGCTAAAGATGGGATCAACTCAACTACAGCTAACCTAAACAGCTACATTAAATTACAGTGTTCTCAAGGTTTCTTCTGATTAAGGAAAGAAATACATGATGGAACTTGGTGTCTGATGCAATCTTGTTTATTTACAGAGAGTGTTTAAGTTCCACTTTTCTTAGCACAACAAATTGCAAGCAGGCAATTGTTTTCTCTTTCTTACTACTCACCTTCATCTACTATTATATCTAAAGAGCTCTTACAAAGCAGTGTCTGTATTCACACTTCAAGTAGTCATTACGCAAGGTCATGAGCATTTGGCTCATTTTCACCTTCATGTCATTTCCTCATTTCTCCCAAGAATTACTCAGCAAAACCTGCAGGCTACATGTACTGTTCTTACCGAGTGACATACCTTTGATTTGGTGCTTCTTAAATGAAAGGCAGTGGCTCACCAGCTTCAGTTAGCATAGTTACAAATAGAGTTTAAATTATTCTGTCATCCTACCTAAGTGTGAAAAATAGTGACCTCATGCTTCTTCAGGGAAGAATTCAAACAGCATATACCCTTAAATACTAAAGTGCTTTTACCATTTTCCTGACTGTCCACTTACACAACTACTCTCAATTAGTGTGATTCTAGTATTCAAGAATCACACTAAATGACTGGATCAATTTCTGCTTTTTACTTTAAAGGTGTGAGCAATGAAAACTACAACCACTCTTCTGTGACTCTTTCTGTTACATGGAATTGTTCCTTTGTTAGCTTTCCAAAGAGGTGATTCTTCCCTTCAGTGGGATCCTACTCTTACTGTCAAAAAATTCAAACAAAACATACAATAAAGGTTAAAGGAATAGGGGTCCTTTCTAGAGAGACAAGAACTAGCTATCACAATCCTGTGCCGTGCTATGCTAATACTCTACTCTCACATTAATCTTTCTGACAAACAGAAGGAAAGACAGTATATACACCAAGATGATATAAAGCTAAAACCAAAGGTTTCAATTTAAGAATTAGAATGGCAGGGTGACGTTCAAGGGCATTGCTGTCTTCCATGAAAAAACATTCACCATGCTTGGGAAAGAAAAAAAAAAAAAATAAAAAAAGAGAGGGATAAAAGGGAACTGGCTATTTTACTTAAAAGCAAATAGCAAGAATTTTGAGCCAAACAGATGTTACTTCCTTACACTAGCCTCAGAAGTGACTGAACACAGAATTCATTTAAGATGGGCACAAATAAAAATCAGGGGAAAAGGTAAGCATCTGCCACAACCTCCCCCATCTTCTCATGTTAAAGAACTGAGTATGGGGGGCATGCAAGATTAACTTCACAAGGTTAATTTTGGGTGTCTCAGATTTTTATAATGCCAGAATTAGAATTGCGCCTTTGCATCACAGACATTTTACAATTTCTTTTCTTCAACCTACATAATTTTCTAAGTAAGACAGTCAGGGTAGGCAGACAGCATAGACAAACTAGAATTTGGCCAAGGTTCTGGGACTAAAACATTGGCTTAAGGCTCTGTCCTTCTCCCCCGCCCCTGACTTCCAATGCTGCACTAAACACTATAGCATTATCACATTCTTATAGCATCTAGGAATTGGCTATTAGTGCTACAGACTTAATTTCTAACCTCAGCTCTCTGTCGACACATGGCTGCAGATGGATTTTAGACACCAGTTATGTGTGTGATAAAACACTAGCTTTCCACAAGGCTCTACAGTTGAGCCCCTCCACACACGGCTGCTGACCAGCTGTTGGTTATTCACAGCAGCAAGCTCAGCTTTTCCACTGACAGCCAACCTGAGCCCCATCTTTTTGATTCATCAATAAAATCAAGCCCAGCAGATACAAAACTGACTCTCAGTTCTTAGGTTTTCTGCACCAAATGCAGAATCTGATAAAGGGCAAAGGCGGCCATACTTTGAAATAGAGTGCAATGCACAATCACTTTTTGGTCTGTAAGACCAAGGGCAGGAAAATGGATGGCACTGGGCTCTGCAGGCAAAGACAGTCCTCTTTCACACTGGTGTCTTATGGAGAAACTGGATTACCACATAATAACAAGTCCAATGAGCACAGACTATAAGAGTAGGCTAGAACCTAATTTATCACCAGGTTAATCCCAGACATTCCTCTTACCTAGACTACATTAAAACATGGCCTATTTTTCAATGTGTTTCATATTCTTTGCTCCTTCCAGAAAGAACAATACATCAAATGTTTTATTATATTTTATTTACTCTCTACTATCTTCTTCAAAATAACAGTTTCACATGCAGCAGGTCAAGTCTGCTAATTGGCAGGAAAGTACAACAGTATTTTTAACCTGTCTGCATTTTCACTGGGAGATAATATGACTCTATGACTGCAGCACACAAAGTAATTATTCTCAAACACACAGTACACCTTATAGACAGGATCTGAGGTCACATCCATATAAGAAAACCCAGGAATATTAAACCAAATTAAATCTATACCTGAGGTGCAGTCCACTTCTTCACGGGAGGGATATGGGCACTACGGCTGTATTCTCCATCTCATTAATATTTAAAATAATACAACAGTTTCAGTGTAAAAGTCTGAATTCAACATTCTACCACAAAACATCCCATGAACTAACAGTGTGGACACTTTCCCAGCAGGTAGAAGATGTGGATTCAAAAGCATGTAGGAGACAACTCAGATTTCAAATCATGAATAAGTCCTATGCTCGCATACGCTGTGCTACTAAATTATATACTCACTGCCATAGCCCATTGCTACTACACAGAAGTGAATAATAATATACTGAAGATCCCTTCAGAAAAAATAAACTACAGGCATCTATATCGTTGGCACCCAGTTACTTCCAAAATTTTTTACTTTAAGATGTGACAAGAGTCCCAAATCCAAAGTTCATTTACATCTAAAGCTGGTGAGTCAAAGATTTGTCCGCCAAGAAATATGATACTCTATAAACAGTTTCTGCTGCATCATAATAAAGACAAGTTTCTCAACAGTAAATAAAAAAAAAAAAAGAGGAAAAAAAAAAAAAAAAAGACATGTATTTACCCAGTGCAATGTATAAGCAAAATGTGGCAAGACAAAGCCCTGATTCTGTCCAGTTTACTGCAATCCAAATACCTGCTGCACTGAACCACTGAATTATTGATTTTGTCAAAATGCAGGTGAACAGGAGGAGTTCTGACAAACTGGTGTCATCTACTGAGAAATACTTCAGAAGAAAATTCCATCCCAACAGCACTAATCAAAACCTGCAGTTCAACAGAGTTTCAGGTTTCATTTCAGAATTCACAAAACCAAGTCTGAGAGATTGGAAGATGGTGAAGAATGACAAGCAGAGAGCAAAAACAGAAGTGGAAAGGAAGTGTGAGCAAAATAAAAAAATATTAAAACAGAAAACCACCACCACAAAAAAAAGCAAACACAAAAAACCACCAGAGAAGCCAGAAAAATAAAGCATAAATGTGTGTCAAGGGAACCACAGATTTAGAAGAAAAAAAATCTGAAAAAATAGACTGTATAAAAAGAACTCTGCCCTAGATATTGATTATACTTAACAACAGACAACAGGAAACAAATGAACAACAAACCAGAACTTGTAAGAAATGTAAAAACTGTAACTAAAAAGAAAACATGACTAAATTCCACTGAATGTTCCTCCCTCTTCAACACAGAATAAAGTGTCTTCTTAAAAAATAGCTGCATTATATATTCAAGGTTTTTTTTTCTCACTTATCAGCAAAGAGCTGCTTGGGACCTTCTTCTGCCATACCTGTCTGAATAACGCTGAATGGGCCTTAGGAAGGATTGTCTAGTTATTCTGGGGGAAAACCACTTATAGCCCTTCCCACCTCCCTCAGCCTTCCTGAACTCATTGCTTGACATTATATAAAAAGGGACCAATTATAAAACATCAAATAAACAAAATGTTTTCCTTACGACCTTACAAATTAGACTGCAATATTCAACATTCACTTTTCAGAGCCATCCCACATTAAACAGGACTGTATTAAAGCTAAGTAGTTATTCACTCAGCATCAAGATTAAAATAAATTGGGCATTAAGAGGTCAAGATGAGATATTTTATACCTGGATACTCAGTTATGTGGAAGGTGGAATGCATGTTCTAAGAAGTTCTGAAGCTTCAGTAGTACAAGAAATTATTTCACTTACTTAAGTGAAGTGTCTTAGATAATTTGTAGAAAGGGAAGAAGCTTTCCCCAAGCATTTTGTTAAACGAAAAAGATTTTCCTTAAGTTAGGTGAAACAAACTCTCCTAGCTATACAGATTCCTTGCTGCCAGCATGGTAAGCTCTGCCTTACACCTGGGTTTCCTGGGACCTGTAGTTGCCTTTAAGTCAGTTAGGAGTAGGAATAACAGTAATTCTATTAGACAGAATTAATATTTTCTCATTAAATATTAAGCTGAAGTAGTGTGTCAGATACATTCCCTCCAAAAGTTTCTTACCAGCCCTACCCTGACACCTAGGATTCCTTTATGTATGTTTAAGTGGTAAAAAAAAGCTCACCTCAATCACACATTGCAGTAGATTCAAACCACTCTACATGAGGCATACTATTCAGTGAAGACCTACAGTGATTAACTCTCATTAATAGATAAGAGATCTTCAAAACCAAAAACTGAAGAGCCTTACCCAAAGCTTCCTATATAACGAATCATTGTATATGCTTTGGTTGCTCCATCTGTTTAAAAAAATAAGATTACAATAAGACAGTAAAAATAAACATTGTTACAATCTTATTATTCTTATTAAAATCTACAAATGAAAAATTATAAAGTATTTGTTGCTATTATTAACTATGCACAATGAGCACATTTCATGGGACCAGGATCAACAGCACATGACTGCATGGCAGAGACCGTGTCAAAATACTAATGCACATATAATAAGCTATGTGCAGAGACAATTGATATTTTTAGATTCATAATTTTCTTAAATTACTCTGCAATCCTAACATCCTTTTTTCTCTGAACCTTTTTAGCAAGGAATCTTTTATGGATAAATGCAAAATCATCTCCATCAAAACAGATACTTGCAATTTAAGACTTAGACAGTTATTTCCTTCCTCACATATATAGATATATATACACACACAAATTATTATTTCCATTTAATAAATAAGAGTACCCTAGGTTCACAAGTAAATTAGAGACAGCAGAGCAGCCCACATTTCTTTATCTACAGTGTAAAGCAATATGATCAGCTTGTGCAGGAATAACATGTTAAAACATGTATAGTATTATTTTACAATTGGCTGAACAGTTAATTGGCTGAACAGTTAATTGCCTTAATCAGTATATATAATATTATCTGATTATTTTTTAATGGGAATTTTACACACTGAATATTAGATTTTTTACAGAAACAAAACAAAAATGCTTTTACAGCATTTCCTTCTAGTGCAAGCTAGCACAGATTTAAATATCTCCCAGCAGGCAATATAGAGCTATGTTCGATGCTTGTGTATTTCTATTGGCTTCTGTTTGATTAAAGGGAACCGATTCATTATAGAAGCAAAGTAGAACAATACCTTGCAGTACTAAAGCACAATACTCTGTGCATATGGCCATACAAGGATTCAAAAGAGAAGTGATTTTGAGAATGCTCTTTTCTGAATACCTGATTACCTGACTTTGAGGAACGACTCTTAGGTTAAGATTTTTATTATTTCCATTTCTAAAACTCCATAAGTAATTATCGTAACAGCACTCTTTTCAAGATACATTTAGTTATGAAATTTCTGTTTTCTATCACTGACACCATTTATGCTATCAGGATACAGGAGATAAAATACGAGCATAAAAAGCCAGGTATCCAAACATGCAAATAAATGTTCCAAACTTCCATAATTTTGCTGAGGGGAGATTAAAAAAAGGGGTGAAAACAACAAAAACATTCAGCTCTCTAACCTGCTAAAGAGGCCTAATCTCTAGGGATTTTTTCAGTGTACAGGCATGGATCTTACTTTATGATCCAGAAACTTGGAGCTAACATAAGAATGCAGTAGAGTATGAAAATAACAAGCCTTTTCTTTTTCTTCATTCTCCAGTGCACATGTCAGATTCTGAATTTAGAAAACCCTAGAAGCACAAAAGAAGTCTACACATTGTAAGAGTATTTCATTAATCTACTATAGGAGGGGAGGGAAAAATATCCCAGCTGGAAAATCAGTGATGCACAGGTTACCAAAACTACTGGAAGACTCAACATTTTATAGTACAGAACAAAATCAAAGCCATAAAATGAAATTCTGTAAATTAAGTAAACAGATTAAAAAACCCCAACAAAACACCATCTAACTGAACAGCTATTTATTTACAGAATAAACTAAATGTAATGTGATACAAAGGAAGCAGAGTCGGATCTTCCTGAGACTGGCAGTACCTAATGTTTGGGGATTAGGTCTAAAAGATGTCCAACTGTTGCAACCCAGGAAAAAAAAAATCTTAAATGCTTATTTTCATATTGCATCTTAGGAATCTATCACTAAAAAGTGTCAAAGTTGACAGTTGCAAATGATTTTCCATCTTAAACTTGACAGTATTTCCCTCTACAAAAGGTACAGCAGGAAACACGGTGGTGTAGGAATTAATGTGAGGTAAGTCTCAAAGATGCTTGAGAATCCAGCTATTATAAGACACGGACTTTTTTATCCTAAGAATTATCTATGGCTCTTTCATATATGACAAGGTCACAAGATAAAATATTTCATTACAATATCTGTCTAAGGCTTATTTTAAAGAATTAGTTTACATAGAAACAATAAATAACAAATTCTGAAGTTACAGTCAAAATTTAATTTTTTGTATTTTGTGTTACAAACTATTGTTTACAAGGCTTGACGACCCTCTCATTTAGTAAGATCCGCTTACTGTATAAAATGCACAGAACAGCTTAGTTGAGTAATATGGCATTTTCATGGCTATGTTTTTAACTAGTTATGCCAAGGAAACAGATGACAGCTACTTTCTTTTTAATCTAACTGTTGAAGTAAAGCTGTAAACCTTTTCCTTCCAGAAATAATCCTCAAACTGATTGCTGTCAACTGACTGCTGGAGGGAAAGTCTGTCAACCAAGGAGGGTGGAGACAGGGAAGACACTCTTTCCATGTATTACCACCTTTTTACAAAAATGGAAGCTAAATCTGACATAATCTTTGTAAACTGAAGATCTGTTCTGTATGAACCTTTAAAAAATTGTCCTGTATAGTAGCCAACACATTAATTCAGAAAAAACTACATCTGACTAGACTCCATTATCAAAGAGATACGATGTTATTCAAATGTTCAGAATGAAACCTTTTATCTTTGTTCCTTAAAAACGAAGGCACATCTTGTAAAGAGCTGATTTTGGATACTGAGGGGTATAGTCTGCCCTTTATAAACTTCAAACAGATTTATATAAAATTCAAACTCCTATCAGATTTCTAGGTCTAGAATATATTTGCCCTATACCATTCGTTTGTAGAAGATCACCTACCTGCTTCAGACCGTGTAATGAAGACCATTAATGACTATAAAAATAGTTTTGTACCTAGCAACCACTACATAAATGTTAAATTATGATAAAGGACAAAAGTACCCCATTTTCTCTCTATCCAGAAACTAAAAAGTTATGCTCAATATTTGGGTTACTTTATTCACTCATGTCTAAAACCCACCATCTCTATTAACTGGTATTTTGCCGTATCAACACAATCTGTCCACCTATTATCTTACTTCAGATTTTTTCAGATATCCACTAAGATCCCTCTGTAAATAAATACAGAATTATTAGAACACATTTTCTATGGACAATCCCTGCAAAAAAAGGAAAAAGTCTTCCATTTGCAGGTTATACAAAGTTTAATTGGGGACCTTCTTTTCCCCTTTAAAAATTTCTTAAGATGACAGAAAGGTAAGGCTTTACTTGCAGAGACTTAAATGTAATACTCAAAATGGTTGGTTAGCACTCTGAAGAATCATAGTAGGGAAAAAAATATTAAATAAATTTCTCCATTGTTCTGCAGGTAACGTGTAACATTTTACCTAATAACTCTATCTGCATCTTCTATAGTTGAAAAGGATTACAAGTTAAACAGATGTACACTTAACAGGAAATTTTAGACAACAAAAGGAAGAAAAAAAAAGCAATTATTTTTCTGAAATTCAGATTACAAACATATGAATTTATGTTGATTTTGGAAATAAAGGTAAAGGCTAGAGCTGCATACTTGCACCGGTGCACATCAGTACTTTTTTCCGATTCCCACACATTCACTGCTGCTTAGATGCCAAGAGCCATTTCTCTCCAAATTCTGGAGGCATTCTAAGGTGCCTCAGTCACACAGAGAAGTAAAATTCTTCAATTTTTCTAACAGAGTTCCTACAGAACATGAATTCAGAACCAAATTGCAAAGACTAGATTGCTCCTCGAAATCAGTGTCAAGGTATTAAGTTGAAAGTGTAGTTAGCTAGTTAGCTCATCACTGTGTCCCTAGGACACCGTTATCTCCACTTCAAGGAGGAGGGGGAAAAAAAAGAGAATCAGCAGTTTCAGTATCTTAAGTACTATCTTTTGCAGTATTCTGTAAGTGGAAAGCTTTCATGTGATGAAAAGGTTCCTTTTCCTCATTCTTCTATGCACACACACATACACAAAGAAAATACAGGTTTTTTAGTAAAAAAAAAAAATAAAAAAAAGGCACCAGTGACTTGATAAGCCAACAGAAAACTTCTGTTCATGCAAGACAATAAATTTTCCTGAGACAAAACCGCTTAATACTAGACCAAGCTCAAACAGAGCACTGAGTATCACCCTGGAAATCTTAAGCTTTGCTTACAATTAGGGTAGTCCAGTGTCTTTTGCTCGCTGCTTCCGGCAAAGAAGGTGAGTTTGACATAGCAAGAGAAAATGTGGAATAGAGATGCAATTTTTGAATCAGAAAAATTCAGAAATTTTAAATTTTTTTCACCACCATCTGAAGCAAGCATCTATTTAAAAGCCCTTGCCTTTTTCTAACATGATACACAGTTGCTTCAGCTGAATTAGTCTGTTTAAGCTTCGTGAACTCCAACCATAGCTTGTTTAATTCACCTCCATTTCACAATCAACTTCAAGACTACACATTTCAAAATCTCTGTAGCTATATAAAACCCAGAGGGTCCTTCTCCCTTACAAATGAGGAGGAGAAATAAATTTAATGCAAAAAAATGCAGTGTCTATACTTGACATATACACTAAAACATAGAGAAAAGGACAACTGTCAGTGTGTGTGTACACACATACCAGTGCTGTTAAATCAGAACAAGACCGTGAAAAGACATTTTTACCTGTAAATTATCCTGGCCACACAGCAGTAGTAATCTACATTACTACTGATGAAGTGTGGAAGTGGGGGGAAATGAAAACTCATGGAACTGCTGGGCTCAGAGGACTGTGATCAGTGCCACAAAATTCAGCTGGAGGCCAATTACTAATGGTGCACCCAGAGGGACCAATGCTGTTACACACAATGTTTTCCTTAATGACATGCATAATGGGACTGAGCGCACCCTCAGCAAGCTAGCAGACCATACAAAATTGGGAGTAGTTGTGCTGCTACTCAGAGGGACCTCAACAGGCTGAAGAAACAAAGTTCAGCAACAGGATACACACATTCCTCACCAGAGAGAAATAATCCCGTGAACTACTAACAGGCTAGGGACCAACCAGATGGAAAGCAAGTGGGCAGAAAAGGATGTAGGGGATCATGGTCAACAAGACATTGAGCATGAGCCAGCAAAGTGCCCTTGCGGCAACGAAGGCCAACACCTTCCTGACCTGCAGTAGGAAAAGCATTGCCAGCAGGCTTAGAGAGGTGATCTTTCCCCTCAGCACCAGTGAGGTCACATCTGGAGTAGTGTGTCCAGTTCTGGGCTCCCCAGTACAAGAAGGACATGGACATACTGATGTGCATCCATTAAAGGGCCACAGACATGACATGGGTATTGCAGAATCTGTCATATGAAGAGAGGCTGGAAGAGCTGGGATTGTTTAGCCTGGAGAAGGCTCAGGAGGGATCTTTTCAGTATGTATAAATACCTGATAGGAGGGAGAATAGAAGACACAGATTCTTCTCAGCAGCATCCAGTGAAAGGAGAAGAGGCTGAAGGCATAAACAGAAATACAAGAAATTCCCTTTTGGCACAAGAAAAAAATATGTTTCATGTGAGGATTGTCCAACACTGAAACAGGTTGCTTAACGAGGCTGTAAAGTATCCATCCTTGGTGATAATTCAAAACCCAACTGGACACAGCCCTTGGCAACATGCTCTAGGTGACTGTTTCGAGCAGGGGGATTGGACTAGATGATCTCCAGAGGTCCCCTCCAACTTTTCCAGTTCTGCAATTCTGTGGTTATATAGCCATCTGATCTTCTGTGTAAATAGCTCCATTACACATATAAAGGCAGACTACAGTTATTTAGCATGATAATGTTAATGTCTTATCCTGAATTTTCAATGTATCACTTGACCTACTCTGCTTTCCTCTCTACAATTGAAAATTTCAATTATGAAGTAAGAATAATACTACACCATAATTTCCATGGAAATCTTGCTGCACTTTGGGGATTAAGCAAAATCAACACTAATGAAAGTTTAAAAGAAATGTTGCAATCTCAAAACGCAATAAGACTAATGCAAAATACTATTTATATTTTTAAAAATGAAACATTTTAAAAATAGTTGTTTCAAAACCACACTAACTTAATGAAATGTACCTATATTCCTATTCCAGCTTGTTTTTCAAGCCATTGCAGCACATATGCCCCTTTAACAGCTTTTCCACTTACTTCAAGTTTCAGTTAGAAATACCTACTTCATTAATACAAAGGGCTTTCTTCTCCAGGCTTAAAAACTTCCAAATCTATTTGTTAGTTTTAGCCAAGGGGGCTTAACTGCATTTTTTTTCCCCTATAGAAATGTCTTCAATATTTGAACAGAATAGATTCTTAGATTAATAATTAGAAAAGCTAAACCTCTAAAGGTGCATGAAAGGGTACTGGCTTTCTGAGGCTACAGATGGAGGTGCAGTCCCACAGCAATATTAGCAAGAGATTCTAGTTTCCATTCAAAACTTGGTAGGCAGCAGGAAGCCTGATAAAGCTCTGGTAACTGTCACTTGTTTCACACATCCCAGTAGAAATAAGGACTGGATTGAAAACAGGAACCTGCTTTAACAGAAAAGAAATGTCTACAAAAGCAGGAAAGACACCCCAGCAAATGAATCCTGGAGAGATTCTTTACTTTTGAGGTCAAGGAAACTTGAATGTAAAACTGAGAAGAGGGCTTCAAAGCCCTTTCACCAGCAAGATGTAATTGTCTTCTGTGGAGCCACATGAACCAGCTGTTTTTCTGAAGTAATATACAGAGACCTACAATATCTTTAAATAATTTCAAAAAACTACTCATCACAAACATAGGTCAGTCTATTATTTAACTGAATAACCTAAGTAAATTTTATATTATGCAGTCACAATTACTACTTTCTACTTCTCTAGTGCATTTTCAGTAGTAATTCAATGACTCAATTTTCAAGTGTTGCGCATGTCATCATGAAAATCCCACTATATTCCACCTCTATCTCATTTGATTGTTAAGTCCCAAGAAAACACCATCTGAGCAGTTGAACACAATGGACAATAATTTTAAGGGGGGGAAAATGGGGAAAGAAAGAAGCGGTAGGGACACAAAACTGACTTAGAATGTTAAACCAAGTATTAAAAAAAAAAAAAAAAAGTATTTGGATCAGCCCCCTGCTCTCAACAACTAAGGCACAATGGCTACTCAACTATTAAATCATGCCTCCTCCCTAGATTATGAATGGATTGGCCACAGGGTTGGAAATTTACAACGAACCCACTACCATCAACAGAAATATGTAGTGTACTACCACTTTTAAACAGTGAATAGCAAAAAAAAAAGCAAGATCAAAGTGGAGAGTACATTGGAGAGTAGAAAGAAGTGGTACTTAGGTAAGAGAGAGGCAAGTCACCTAGGCAACTGTTATCCTGACTTCAATATATGAAAAGTTGGGGTTTTCTTTTTTTCAACTGAAAGCTAATTAACAATAAGGAGGACAATTTAAAAAAAATCAGGATAATTTCAACATAACTTCAAAAACACATATTAGTCTGGAAGAAATAATTTAACTTTTAAAAGCAAATATTAAAGCAAACAAAATCCAGAGTCCAATCTTTCCAGATTTCAGCAAAGAAATTGACACGGTATCACCCAGCAATTATTTACTAAGTTGGAATAGACGGGGTGTAAAGTGGACAGAAAACTGAGTAATGGTGACATATTGAATAGATTTATTTAAAATCCTTCTTCAGACTCACCTTGTCTGTGAATACAGCAAAAAGTAGAGGTGTTTTGATAAAAACTGGTTACAGGAAGCTGTGTCCCCTTGATACAGGGGAGGCTTTTGCTAACTTACAGAAGAAATTGAAGGACTACTGAGATAGGCATATTAGAAATGGGAAAATATTTAGCAATTCTTCAAAGCCACATGATTACAAACAGCAGAATTTCTGTGATTACATGGTGTCTTACCATTTGAGAGCAATAGGAAAAGAGAAATCACATACCCGTGTCTAATTTACTACAAGAAGATTAAGCCAACCTGGCATACCTTTAAAACAAACTTGATCTTCAGCAATATCTGATAAAGTATTTTCAGTAGACCAAGTGGAACATTAGCACTATTACTCAAGGCTGAAGAAACACTTCAGGTGTGAGGTGTTTGATGCAGGTGAGGTACATTCAGAATTCAGGAGAATCAAGTTACTAGGCTCTGTATCTTCCTATTTATCCTGTTTTACTAGACAAACTGAAAGGTGCTTGCTTTGCTTGCTTGATCCTAGCACATAAAAGCCAAGGAAGGCACATGATCAATGCTTATAATTCATTGAGGGCTACACACCAAGGAAGGAGTTGTTTATAAATAACAAAAAATATTGAGATATTAAAAATCAGGAACCAAAAGAATGCATTTAGACTATTCAAAGTTCAAAGTTCAAGCTTTAAGCATTAGGAGACAGATTTTTAAACATCTTTCCAGAAAGAGCAACAGGCTAAAGTACTTCACTGGCTTTCAGGTAGACTGCAGTGACTTTATGACTGGGATTGGGTAAGACTGTTGCCTAACTCAGAAAGACCTTTTCTTCAGCCCTGAGTTACCACAGTGAAGAACTGCCCCCTGTTCTGCTCTCCCACTTCCCAGTATTTTTGTTCCCATTAAAGTTCAACTGGGGCTGTGAGAAGACTACATGCAATTTTTTATCTTAAAGAGAAAACAGTCTTAAGACTTAAACCCCTACCAATCTAGCTTGCCTGTTTTTATAGATTACTGCATCAAAGCAGATGACTAGAAGCTCTCCTTGAGATCAAAAGATTTAATCAGCAACTAAACAGAGCAGTGCACTGCAAACATACTGAAATGATATTGCCTCTTTAGGTCTTCATTAAATATTTGTCCTCCTTGCCAGTTTAATGGATTCCTGCTTACTACATGAACAGCCAAAAAAGGAATTTAATTGTACTCTGCATATACATCTCAAATGCTGGCACTACCCTTTCTATGTTGATATTGCTATCTGAGAACTTCACATAAGCTTCTGCTAGGACATACAGCTACCTGCACTCCTCATGACAGACTATTTTTTATGTTAATCATCGAGTAACCTGTTCAAAAGTTTTCTTATGGCAGTGCGTAATTCAAAAACAGCTACAGAAAAGAGCAAGGGCATATTCACATGACTACCAATACGGACCAGTTACTACATAATTATTTGTATAGCATTAAAAGAACATGAAGCAGTGTTGCAGACATCCAACTCTTCTCCATTCCACTTCTTTCAAAGCTACTTCTATCAAGAAACATGCAGCGCAATGTCTTCATGATTCAAAAAGCATGCTCAACCTGTTGCAAATGTTGAAGAGGCAGGCGGGACTGTCGTTCGCTGATGTCACCAAGCCCACAATCCATTGTATCAAACACAATCAAGTCATTACTGTACACACAACAAAGTCCAGTGACTGTAAACACATTTCCCTACATCCTTCTGCCTGACAAACGATTTTTTTCATTTTAGATTAGAAAATAAGCAAATGCTTTTCCAATGTAACTTGATCCACACTTGGGCAGCCAAACATAAATTTTACTTAAAAACATACACTGGGCTGAAATTTAAGCAGTGACAGAAATTGTTCAAACCCCTAATTTTTCAGAACTTCCATGTTATCCACGTATGACCTACATAGCCAAAGCACTGGCCAGAACAATGCTGGATACATAGAAAAAGTATTTCTACCACAGTGCTATATCAGACTGATAAACATCCACCACTTAGCGTGCTTTGGTCACTTCAGGGAATGTTGTTCATGACAATTTCCAGTTACAGAAGAATCCAAGAAAACAAACTGCCCTCCTGTTTAAAGTTCAAAGATGATGTCAACCGTTATTGACTGTCATTTGACCTCTACCATCTTTTTTTCAGTGATAAACCAAATCCTCACCAACAAAATTTCTTTTAACTGTTTTTTTATGGACTGAGGCTGACACCTTAAATGTCATAAACAGCTGTATATGTGAGTATGATTTAGTTCAACAACGACATGCAGTCTTTGATTTGACAGAAAGACTCCAATTCAAAACGTTTTTCCCCCCTCTCACTAGTCTCCTTTTAATTTTTTGTTTTTATTTCTGGCTTGTGCTTATTTTTGGCTCCCTTATTTTGTTGCTGTGGACAGTCACATGAAAACTACTGCATACATGCTTGTTTTCAAAGTAAGCATACTGAGTGGTTAGCCTAACTCATATGTTCTTGCTTACCTCATAGATTTCTGGATTATTACTAGTTTATTCTACTTGTATAGCTCTCTTGCCACACACATATGCACACTTTTACAATAAGCTCACAACTTATGGAACTTGCAAATCACATGTGCCACTGTAGAACACAAACTCCTTAATTCCCTCATTCTGATGACATGACTTAATGCAATGTACAGGCTCCATCTATAACACACATCTTTTTAACCAGAAAACAGTATTTTTACATAATTGGAACAAAAGAACTTAATAAGGTTTGCCATTTACAGTATTATGAAAAATGTTAGGCTACTAAAGCAATTAACCCCAATGTAAATTGGTTCCATCTGAAGTGACAAAACCTTAAGTCTAGTTTTGCCAGCAACAAAACTAGTCAAATACATGAAAGTCACTGATGTCATAAAACTAAAGTATTAATCATTTCTACAATATGAAACCATCATCTTAGCAGCCTAAAACCCTCATTTCCTATTTTGTGAGGAAACACCTGCTACAGGAATAAATATCCCTAAACACAAACATCATTCTGAACAGTAGTTCTCCCCAGTTCAGCTCATTTAACACACATGTGTCAAGAACTATTGCAGTACTGCCTCAGAGGCAGCTTGCTAGGTTCCTGGAAGTAGCTTATCACATTTTAATTTTTTTTTTTTTAAAGGGTGGCAGTAAAGCAGACATCATACAGATTTTAGTTGCTGTAGTTGAGAAAGTCAACCTTTTCAATGGAATTTGTGGTCTCCCTAGTCCAAGTTTTCTCTATTCTGTATCTCAGAAGATACGGTTTTGTACACACTAAAAACTGAAAGTAAAATTTGACAGCCTGGTCATTCTCAGTCTTCCCATGTGCTGCAAAAATAGGAGGACATATGTGATTCTAAAGCATCATCCTTACGCTATCGCCCACTTCCAACTTGCAAGAGATTTCAGGCTATAACGTGTAAATCATTACTACGTGCACCAACAGTACTTTCCATTTAATCAGGACAGAAGAAAAATCCCCTCTACAATTACAATAAATTACTACAGTTTAGTTTTAAATGAAATTACATAGTTTACATCTGACCTGAGTTTCAGTCTTTTCCTAGTGGGAAATACAAATTCAGCATTCGGGTACATAATCCTCAGCGCTCAGCAGCCGACCCGCCGCGCACACTGCACATGATTTATAGCCCCTCCGGATTCAGGCGACGAGTCTCGGCGGAGCAGGTGCAACGGGATACATTTCCCTTCCTTCAGAGACCGTTCCCTCCTATGTAAATTGACTAGCGAGCCGTCCTCAGCCTGGCGGCGGCGGGGCAGGCGCAGCGGAGGGACGGGCAGGCCGGGGTTCCTCAGGCGGAGCGGGGCGGGGGGGCCCGGCTGTGGGCGCTGCCGGAGCCGCCGCGCCTCGGACGGCGCCGGGGCCGTGAAAGCGAGCCCGGCTGCGCGCAGCGGTGCCGAGCGCAGCTCTTAAACCGCGGGCAGGGTCCGGGGGGAGCCTCGAGGGTGTGAGGCGAGCACCCCCCGCACACCCGCCCGCCCGCGCGTTTCTCTCCCCCCTCCCCGCAAGTTAGAAGTGCCCTGCCACGCCATGCTCCCCCCCGCACCCGCCAGCCCTACCCCTCCCCTGGCTGCCGGGGGAACGGGGAGCGACTCCCGACGCCTGTTACCTCCTCCGGAGCCATGGAGAGCGGTGCGGCCGCGGCCTGGGCTCGGCGCGGCTGGCGACGGCGGCTCCGCACCGGAGCGCGGGGGCCGGCGCTCCGCTCGCTCCCTCGCCCCGCCGCGCTGCGCCGCGAGCCGGCGGCACAGCCCGCTCCGCGGACGTGCGTTAACGGCGGCCGCACCGCGGTGAATTCACCGGCCCCGGTGACCGGGGTGGGGATGCGCCCCGGGTGGCGGGGGGAGGGGGGAGGCGGGGGCGCACGGAGCGCCCCTCCTGCCCGCGTTCGCCCCCGGCGCGGGGCTCCGCCGGCGCGGAGGTCGGGGAGGCTGCCCGCGCCCTGCCGGGTCTGAGGGCGGGGGAAGCCGCCCGGGCCGGTGAGCGGGCGCCCTCCCACCCGCGCCGCCGGCACCCCGGGCTGCCCGGCCGGCTCGAGTCGCCCCACGCGCCGCCCGCGCGGGGAGCCGTTAGGGCGCAACGGGCGCGTCACGCGCGCCCTCAGCCCGCCGGCCGCGGAACCTCGCGCGGGAGCGGGCGGGCGGCGCGAGGCGGCCGCGGGGAGTTGCAAAGGCTCCGCAGCGGCTGAACGCCGCGGGCCCCCGCTCGGCGCGGAGCTGCGCCCCTCTCGTCCTCCGGCTGCCCGCGGCCCGCCGGGTGCCTCGTCCGCGGGGAAGCGCCCCAGCCCGCGCTGCCCGCCTCCCGGCACCGGGGGGTCGGCCGGGCAGCACAAGCGTCCCCGAGGGCAGCGGCGGCTCAGCAGCCCTGTGGCCGTGCTCACGTTAACAGGGCAGGGCTCGCTTTGTACGAAGGCGTCCGTCTACCCCATCGCCAGCACCAGCCCTGCTAAAAGCTCGGCCGCTGGCCAGCTGCTGGAGCCGGGTTTCTCCGTGCTACGCACCCCGGTGTCCGCGCGAGCGGCTGTGCCCTGGTAAGCAGCAGCACCGACCCCTGCCCCGGCCCGGCGGCGCCGGCCTCGGCCGGGCCGTTACTACCTCTGCTGCGGGGCAGCGCGGGCCGCTTCGAATACTCTCTGTTGGAAGCTGCAGTACGCTGGAATTGGCGTTTCTTCCCAGCAGGGATAAGCAACCACTCAGATGTTTAGGCTTTCAGAACAGCTGTTGAAGGCAGGAGCCCCTTTCCATGTCTCTGCTTTTGTTTTCCACTCAAACATAAGTAGAAGTCCTTCAGGTCCACCACCCCCCTCCAGTACTTGCTACCAGATGTAGTCTACAACACCAAGCAAAAGACACTCTCCCGTACAGCCACCTTTTAATCTCAGTCAGGTAGCTCCCTTATCAGGTGATGAAATTTGTGTAGAACAGATGATTTATCACCTATTTTTTATTACCTCTTCACCTCATCTATAAAACCAGGCTTGCCTACCTGGTAACATCATCATGCTTTGAGGGACTGTGTTTGAACAGGATGTTATCAAGGTTTAGCAATTCTTTATTGATCGTGTGCCAGGAGCAAAAGTTTCTCCTGTCACCTCTTGAGGATTTTAGATTAGCAAAGAATTTTCAGCCTGACACAGCTATATATAGAGATTCCCAAGAATCAAACAGAATTCATAAGCTTTACATAGATCCCCCAAATTGTCATAAGCCCTTGGTTGGATAATCATAGGCTATGAGGATTAAAGCTGTGTAAAGAGGAAGAGGAAAATAAATTGAAAAGGTAGAGCACTTTTGTGGGAAAAAATCATTTACATGATATTTTATTGTTGTTTTTCCTCTCACATTGTGCTGTGAATTTTTGTGTTACTTGTCTACAAGACAGTAATTATTGTAACTCCACAGCTGAGGCTGCATTGTGGTTTGCACTTACAGCAGGACTAAAATCTCTCCACTTAATATTTGAATGCTTATATTTAGACTACACATTTGGCACAATAGCATCTGATAATTACAGCTGAATTTTCTTTTAAACATATTTATTTGGCTTCTATAGAGAAAAATCCCAATTGTCCTCTTTTTCAAAATGTTCACATTTTTGTCACATTCGTGAATTCTGAAGGTTCCCATGTATATTGCAAGCCATTCTTACTGTAGGATAAGAACACAGGTAAAGCTGACTTTGAACTTTTAAGATTAAGCATATGAATTCATCCCAGTATTTGTCACAGCCCAATTAAATTTGGCAAAGATTTGTCAGAGAGCGCTGCTTCTGATTTTGTTTTTAAAAGTGTGTGTCCTGGATTAATATTCTGATGAAGTTTTCTTTTAATTCTGGTGCCTGTTTTTCAGGTGGATTTCATTTTCTTCATTGTTTTCTGACTGCTTCTGGATATATCCGCCATATTACTTCACTACACTTAGTACTGGTGCTCCAACATGATTATAGAATATTTGGTGGAACTGTTCTATCTAGTTTTTACTGAAAAAAAACCAACACAAATGTTTGCCAGAATCAAAAGTTTCAGGTAAGTTTATCAGTTTTAGCAGAAAAAAGTAAAAAAAAAAAGTGGGACTTGCCTAAAACTTCTCAATCGCCAATCCAAAACTCGGCTTCTCAGGAAGAGTACATTATCTAATATCTTCAGTAATGCAGTTGTTCATCTTAACATCAGTTCGTTTCACTGTTCCTACTGAAGGCAGTACCTGAACATCACTCTTCTGATTAGAAATTGTCTCACTGGTTTCTCTCTCAGTAGTGGTCTTACATGTTAATCTCTTCTGTTCACCATTTGATGTATCCATATACAACAGGCAGGTTTTATTTAATTGAACCATATCCTCATTTAATCTCTTAATAAAACAAGTTCTGTATTTCCCTGATGACATCTATGACCTATTACAGTTTGAATCAGTCTGTCTTAAACCCTGATGGATAGAGTTTTATACCTGGCATTCTAGTAAACTCTTACTAGTAATGTGTGTAATAGAATTAAGTCTCTCATCTCCATTTAAACACTAAGATGGGATTGGCCTTTCTTTCATGACTTTCCTGTGTTGATAGCTTATAGCTTGTCTTGTGCTCAGTACTAACATATTTTTCTCATCCTGTACAACTTCTGATTCTCCAACTACCAGATTATACCCAAATTCTTCTTGAATTTTGTTATCCTATCATATAACACCAGTTCTTGGATCCAGTGTCTTGTGTGTGCTGCTGACAAGTTGGGAATCAACAGTAAATTTCATGTTTTCTTTTTTTTTCTAAGATTACTGATGAAATTACTAAGAGGTACTGAAGCACGGGCCCTCAAACTTTTTAAACAGGGGGTCGGCACGCGGATGAAGTGGCAGGCAGTCATCTGCGGCTGCTTGGTTTCCCCCCCAACCCCTGGTGGTGGTGGTGGTGTGTGTGGGGGGTTTCTGTAAATACCAGGGGCCGGATTGAGGATCCTGGGGGGGCGTATCCGGCCCTAGTTTGAGGACCTCTGTACTGAAGTAATAACACTAATTCTTAAAAACTCTAGAGAATTCGCATTGATCTCTTTTCAACATAAACCCTTTTCCTTGTCCGCTTCACAATTTTTGTGCTAGTTTTCATCTCTTCCACTTAAATAGTTGCTGCTTGCAGGTGGCTACTGTTAAACTCTGGAAGAAGCACAGGTGCTAAATGAGATAGTGGATACGGTGTCAATTGTTTGTGGTAGCGTGATAAAGGTACAGTATAATTAAAAGGATAGAGGAGAAAAACATGTATGGCTAGCCTGGTGAAAGTCCAAAGTCCAGTGTATCTGTTGTGCTAGAATCCCTTCTTAAAAATGGCCTAGGACTGTGACTCAAAGAACAATCACCGTTGCTAGAGATGGGGGAGAAAGGACCTATTTTCAATGCTTTTTACTTATTTCTTCTGGTTTTGGAAATTCTCCAGATTCTTTATCACAGAGCTCAATTGCATGGACAGTTTCATTCATGAATCATCTTGGTTACTTTTGTAGAGATATGTACCTATAAAAGTATCCAAAATTTCAAAGCCTGGATTTCTTATATTGTTTTTATTTATTGAAGTACCACTTTATGTTTCTACTAAATGATTAACATCCTTGCTGATGCCTTATTGGTATTAAAAGATAGACAGATTTATTGCATATGGATGCACAGTTCCAGTACTGCAACATCTGAATTTATATGGGCATGGGTTCATTGGCAATATTTCAAATAATATGTGTGTTCATGTTGTGGATCACTTCAAGTTTCAGTGCTGTCACATCTAGACATTTAGAGTTGGTGCATCTCTATCAAATACTTTGGATGAAATCTTGATTACACAAAAATCAAAGAAATTCTGCTAGTTCCTTCATCAGGGCTAGGATTTCATTCACTGACGTTTTTCAGAGGGTTCACTGTGTTTGAGATTAAATCCCTAATTACAGTAGCTTATATAAAATATAAACATAGATGTTTTCTAGATTTTTTTCCTAGAAAATGAATTATATAGAAGAAAGAATATTTTATGATAGGATCAATCCTGATATAGTAAAACTAAAAGCAAATGATAGTAGTACAGCTATGTGAAATATCCCTGGCCTGAAGGCCATATGACATTTGCTTGATTCAAGGCTTAATACTCAAAGTTTGGTACAATTATTCATCCACTAAGGTTCATGGAGTTGGTCTGATTTACGACTAATTCTGGCCACTACACAGAAACCGTGGTTTCAGGTGAATTATGATTATTTGTTTCAGTCTGAAGCACAGACTGAAATTCAAGGCATAAAGGGTGTCTTTTGCCTTGATTTGCAATTATTTTTCAAGTGAATTAAACATCTGACGAGTAATTGAGCAGATCTACTTTTCTGTACTAAGAGTGAATTTGACTCAACTTTTCCTCATTCTCCAAAGACCTTTTCTTCGGAGCTTTATAACTAAGTGAGGTTATCTAGACAAATATGGATTTCAGTCTGCATAAAACTTACAGGACTTTATCATATGAAACCTCAGGGCTTGACATAGGCAGTGTCTGGTATTCAATACAGTACCAACCTTTGAAATACTCCAGAGAAGTGCCTCTTCTTTCATGTTTATTTAGTGATTGAGTATTGTAATTCCTGACATCTTAATCACCATTAAATTTCTTTTTCTCACTAAAGTCATGAAGACTGTTAGAAATCCTTATGAACAGTAAAGTGATAGACACAAGGTACTGAGAGGACATCAGTGGTGGTGAAAGATGACAAACTTATTTTCCAAAAATGGGGCAATTCTGTCATTCCTGAAGGGTGACTGAGGGCATTCCAAACAAGTGTAGATAATTTTTTAAGCTGAAACACTTTGCCATATATTCTATTTCTGACTTTAAAAATTACCCTTGATTTTAAATACCCTCACTCATATGTCCATTGCACTACTCTAAATTGTGTCACCAGAGGCAGTGCTCTGAAGAGAGAAAAGAGAGAAAATAGGAAGGGTGAATGAACAGTCACAGCAAGGAGTTAGATGATCCAAAAAAAGATATTAGTCCGAATTGCTAGTCCAGCTGAGTTGTACCTTCTGCAGACTCAGAACGGACGATAACTAAAAGTAAAATTGCTTTTGTAGTTTTCTTACCCTGAAAATAGCCTAAAATTATCTATACACCGCTAGGGTAAGTTGCAGACAGGGCTGGTGTCTAGGTACACCACCTCTGAACATTCTCCTGAAGCTGTGCAGTTAGCCAAAGAGTAAAGCATGTTGTAGACTTTCCCTTCAGAACCTCGATGCATTTACGGCTTCTGAAGGAGCAAGACATGAGATCACTGGAAGGAAAACTCACTACGCCACAATGCTGAACCAAGACTTTATTGTTTTGCTGGCCCTGAAGTTTCAGCTGAAATGTGGTTTATAATACTGTAAAATTATAGGTCAGGTAAACCTCACTGCAGCTCTTGGGTATAGCTGTCCCTCTTCATTTAAGATAGGTGTAAGAAGTCATTATGCTGCTTTGCAGAAACAAGTAGCTGGAATGACTGTAGTCTCTAAACCCCAAACACAATTACATTCCTCTGTACAAAACAAAAGCTTGAAAGAGCCAGATGAGAATGTGAGTGAAGTGGGTGGAGTGGTTTTGCTGTTTTAAGCAGGAAATAAATACAAGTGAAACAAATAGGGGCTATGTATGTAGGACATACATAAACATGTAGAAGCAGCCAAAGTGTAGAAGGAGCTAATGTCCAGTTACTGCCAGAAGAAAACCTGGAAAGGTTTTGGGCTGCTGGCACAGACTGACATGGGTTGGAAACTCTGTAAAAAATATGTTTTTTCAATATGTATAATTTCTGCTGTTCTCAAGGAAACAGGATTTTTTTAATGTTGCTTTTTAGAAACAGACTGCTCTGAAAAAAGATCAATCTCTATTAACAGTTCCTCCTTCTAGTGGGAATAGTCTACAAACCTCCAAATTTTGACCAGCCGTTGGGCATAATAACAAAGCTGTGTGACAGAGTGATAAATCACAGATGTAAATATACATGCTATTATTAAAGTGATAAATCTCAGATATAAATATACATATTGTTATTAATTGATTTACAGAATTCACATTTCCAGAGGTACACCTTCCTTTAAGGTGTTCATAAGAATTATTTGTGCTTTGGGAGATGAAACTGGTATATCTAGCTATCATTCAAATACTCCAAAGACCTGCTAAATCAAAAAGACATTCCTATAAAGGAGAAAAAGTTTTTAATTCTCAACTTTTATGTGAAGATTAGGTGTCTGTAACCTCCCCAACACCCAGCAAATCTAGGAAAAAATAAGAGTATGTAAGCATGTGTTTTCTGAATTTGTTCCCCAGAGCCTTGAAAAAAGCTTAGAAAAGGAAAGAGCTTTTTGGGTAGTGGGCTGATAGTAGCTTGGAGCAAGTGGTGAAGGAATACTCTGTTGCCTTATTCAGGGAAATAAGATTTTGTAGTTTCTTGTAGACAAACAGGATCAGCTCAAAGAAACAGCTGTACGAGAGGACAACCCATCAAGCTTAGACCCACGGTTCAACTCAGTAAAGTATGAGTACATTCCTGACTTAACCAGACCAGGAAACAGTTATCTCAAATCATGTTTCCCAAAGCAAACCTTGACAATAATCCAGATTATGCAAATGATTAATTTTCTCAATGCACATGTAACTGTCGACTTCATTATTAATCAGCTGGGCTTTTTCTATACCTGTAGGTAAATGAAAGAACTTATGTGGAAGGTGCAACACACTCATGGATGAAACATTCCGTGTGTGAAAGAATGAAACATATTGAAATGGACACCTCTGCACTTTCTAAATCTCACAGTATCAGTAAGGACTCCCATATTCTTTAAGGGTAACAGTTAAGTATGGAATGCATTTTTTTTCTTTTTACTTTGCTACATAAATGTACAGCATATTGTGCAACGGTCACATTAGGGCAGTCAGTCATTACTGTAAATAAGGGAAGTATAGATGTTTAAAATAAGCACACACATGCATATTTTACTCAACAGCAAAAAGAACCATCTTGAAGAATACAGCAGTGATTGCTCAAGTGCTCAATACACACAAAAAAATCTCACTATTAAAAAAGGAAATGAATGCCATGCTGGAACTGATCAAAGGTCCAGTAGTCTGTTTCCAATGTATAGTTATAGAATCATAGAATCACAAAATACTTCAGGTTGGAAAATACCTTTAAGATTATCAAGTCCAATCATTAACCTAGCACTTCCAAGTCCATCACTGAACCTTGTTCCTAAATACCACATATACATGTCTTTTAAATACCTCCAGGGATGGTGGCTCCACCACTTCCCCGGGCAACCTGTTCCAACGCTAGACAACCCCTTCACTGAAGAAGTTTTTCCTAATACACAATCTGAACCTCTCCTGGCACAACTTGAGCCCATTCCCTCTTGTCCTGTCACTTGTTACCTGGGAGAAGAGACCGACCCACTCCACCTACAGCCCCTGTCAGGCAGCTGTAGAGAGCGAGAAGATCTCTCCCCTGAGCCTCCTTTTCTTCAGGCTAAACAACCCCAGATCCCTCAGCCGCTCCTCATAGGACTTGTTCTCTAGACCCTTCACCAGCTTTGTTGCCCTTCTCTGGGCATACTCCAGCACCTGAGTATCTTTCTTGTAGTGAGGGACCCAAAACTGAACATGATAGTTGAGGTGCAGCCTCAACCGTGTTGAGCAACAGGGGGACCATCACTGCCCTAGTCCTGCTGGCCACCCTATTTCTAATACAGGCCAGGATGCTGTTGGCTGCCTTGGCCACCTGGGCCCACTGCCAGCTAGCGTTCAGCCAGCTGTCGGTTCATCTACTTTCCTATCCTTGGCCACTAGCAGATGGTTAAAGACTATAAAAAGAGTGCGTACAAATTGGTCCTTTCAGAGGAACATCCTCCTACCTTCTGGCAATAAACAGTGTAAAGGTCTTCTGAAACAGAGGTTCTGTACAGTCTTACGTTCAATAGCCACTGTTGGACTGAATGAAGAAAGAACAACATAAGCAATGATTGAACACTTACTGAAAAGGAACAGTGGCAGCTACTGAATCTTCAGTGCCACCACATACACCACCCTGGGTTTTCCTCAGAGGTCTCCTGTCTGATTACTCACCAAGTTTGGCCCGTTTAGGTTGTGAGATCTGACAAAATCACAGCCTGAGTTGGAGCATCTGGGATTTAACTTTTATTTATAAAACTTAATTAGGAGATTTTTTCTTTCTTTCCATTTTTTTCCAGCTCTTCACTGTTAAAAAACATATAACACCCTACATAGGCACATACAAACAAATAAAACAAGTAAAAGCAAACCACAACAGTCAGTGAAGTTACTTGCTATAGAAATAGCAGTGCTGGCATTAGCACTTCAAAGGGAAAATCTATTTTAAAATTTAACTGCTTGGCAGATGCAGCAGATATAGAACAGGAACCAAAGAGAGGTGAGGAGGGAGGGAGAGTAGGAAGAGGAGAAAATGAGCGGGGAGGGATAGGAAAGCAGATGAACTGCACATTAATTCAAGGTAAAAATAGCCAAACTCGGTGTACTGGCAGTGAAATGCTGGCAATGTGGAACCCAGTAGCAAAATCCTCATTGGCTTCAGGGAAATCTGTCTTTCACTCTGCATCAATATTTTTACTCTTAGGTACGGTGTCAACACAATTCCTCAAGGTATTTATTTCTGTTTAGTTCATAGTTGCCAATCACTTATACTACAGCAATTCTATAAATATTGTGAAGTCGAGAAGGAAACTGACCCTCACTACTGTTTTCAGCACTACATTGGAAAATCAGGGTAAAAACCTTTTGGGTTTTAAGGAATAAATTACTATTCATACCGATAGTATTATACAACCATAAATAGCCATTTGTTTTATATTATACTCCTGTATTTTGAAGCAACTGGTAAAGAGTTTCAGTCCCTTGATTCCTGGGATTTGCTGTCTTCTACTACACCACTGAACTCCTGATGCAATAATGATTTTAAAGACAAAGCTTTAAAACAGTATGTTTAGTCTGTAGTGCAAGACATATGGAAAGGTTAGTCTACATCGATGCATAACTGATTATTCTTCAGGCTGAAAAATATTCATGGAGAAGTGTTTTTTATACAGTCAGTCGGATTGCTGTGGTAACACTGAATAACCTTAGCTGGCTCATTAAATCCATCCATGATAGATTTTTTTTGTTTTCTGTTCTTTGCCAATAGTAGTAATAATCATGTAGATAAGTCATTAGACTATTACAACTTTGTCATTTATTCTTAAATCTGTTCTGAACAGGATTCAGATAGCATGGTTAAAAAGTTACTATCCTTGCCACTGTTGTTCCAGAAGATTCTTCAGTTAAAGTACATCACAGTAAATATGAAGAAACATATCCATATCAAAGTAATTTTCAGGATAACCTTTGTCTTGATATGAGCAGTCCATTTCATAAGCACTGCATGACATCATTTCACATGAAGCTTTGAAGGAAAGGAGATACGTTCTCTTCAGTGATCCTAAAACAACTATGGCAGATGCATACACTTTTACAATGGGGGATCACACTCCATCAATCAGGTAAAGTTTTCTGAGTGGCGTATGGGAAGCAGGTACAAGCTCATAGCTCCAAATGTATCTACCTTGTGGAGAAGCTCATTATACAGGAGAGGGCAAAGGGTGACCCATGAACTTATGGGATTGTAGTGGAAGGACTGTACTTGGCCCTTTATAAGGACTGTAAAAAAAGGCAGAACTTTACAGCTTCACTGAAGAGGGCACAATTCCAATTTAGGCTTTTTTGGCAAATTATTTTCTCTCTTCTTTTGTAAGAAGGAAAATGAGAGCAAAGTAGTCTGTTAAGAAATACCAATTTTGTTTGTTTGGGTTTTTTTTTCCCTGAAATTTGCATTTAAAATTAGCTTTGTTTATCTAGGTGCTCAGAAAATGTTGGCTGGGGATTTTATTTATCCAGACATCATGGAATGGCCATTATTCTTTTAACAGGATAAAATCTTGCTATGATTTAAGAGAATACAGTAAGAGATTATGAAGACACTAACACAAAGTAAATCCACCATTTTCAAAGCAAAATGTGAAGTCTTGCTGATCAGCCAAGTGAGAGACCGATAGATGGTTGTTAACAATAATAATTCCCCATACCTTTATTTTATTCACTCCATCTTTTATGTGTTTCCTCCTGCTTACTTCTCCATGTCTGTAAAGTGCAGGTCTTTTGAAGTTCCATTGTCTATATGGTTGGGCTGACTGTTATTTAATTACTTTTTTAAAAATCAGCAGTTTTGCTCCATGGCCTCAAATGTTGAAGTCCCTGGCTGAAAAACAGGTTTGGTAGCAGATAAGTCTCAAGGGGAAAACATTTGAGGTAAATGCCTAAGGTTAAAAATAAAGAAATATATCTAAAATACAAATAATTTAATGTATAAAATCATTGGGCCTTCATTTTCACCTATGTAGCTATATTCATTCTGGGTTAAATGAATCTGAGGAAATGTGGAAAGTTCTAAACATAAAATTATAAAAAATAATACTTGTGAGCTAGTTACACTTTGTTCAGCTCCCAAACTATTTTTTGACTGAGTCTATTTTATAGTAGCCTGAATGTGCTACAGCTCCCTTAATACATAGCAGTTTTCAAAATTAAGAGTTCTCAGCAACTCCTGCTTTCCAGTTGAAAACGTTTTCAGCCATTTACATGTGTATCGTGAAATGGACCTCTCACATCCGTGCCTACATTTCTAGAAGTCGGCTGAGACTTTGCCATTGACCCATGACAGAGGAAGCTGAAAATATTCGACTGAAGTGTTTAAGATTTGCATCACAGAATCAAGATCAATAGCTCTTTGTCTGAGGCAAGCTGTCCTTGCCTGGAACAGCCTAACTACAAAATATCAGAATTAAGGTGAACAAGGAAATACACACTTTTTATACATGAGGAACTGAAGAAATGACAGTAATTAAAACAAAAAAGGGTAGCCCTTGACTTCATTTAGGTTTTGATATTTGGTCTCTTTGTGATGGTTTATAATATTTCAGTTAGCTTTTTTTCTTGGTAAGTATATACTTTAATTGGGTCATTTTAACACATCAGAACACTATGGGATATTTTAACTAAATAGAATCCACATCTCTTGGACTCTAACCCATCAAAGCTTACTCAGTAATTATTTTAGTCTTGAAAAGAACTGGCTGACATTAAAAGAACTTACCATAGTTGTACAAAAAAGAAATCACCAAAGACAAGAAAATAATGGTATTTGTATTATTCTGATGTTAATTATCTCTTTTGTTCTGGATTCTACTCTCAAATAATAAACTTAATCTTATATTGAGCAATCTCGCCTTCAGTTTGGTATAAATAACTCATGTCCCAGTCAGTTCTTTTCACAGGTGCGCCTGTAACAGAGGAGACCTGCTTAATTAGACCTCCCTCTCCCAAACCCTCAAAGAATAATTGTATTCCTGTGGTTTTAGGTACAACATAATGTTCTAAAAACAAAACAAAAGCCATATAAGAAAAATAAGCCCTTCACTATTAAGACATAATGCTTTGTAGACAAAGGCTACCATGCTCGTTAACACAGAAAATAGATTTGTTTGCCTCACAAATTGTTGTAGATAGGCTTAATTGGTTATTAACTCTACAGGTAGAGATAATTACAAAGCTTTTAAAATATGCCTTCAAATTTGATGTGGCCAACCTATGCAAAACTGGGACCCAATTTTTCAGAGTGGTTTGTGCTTTCAAAACCCAGCTGATGTTGATGTGGTAACTGTAGGTACTCATCTCCTAAAACCATTCTTATACTAAGTATATACTAAACATAAGTATAATAACTAAATATAATAATCTTATTCTAAGTATCCAGTATTTAAGACATCAAAACCAGAGGCACTTTTTCAAAATTTTGTTTGGTACAGCAAACCTATTTACATAATCTGGGTCTTCTGATGCCATTATACAAGTAAGATATAACAAGAACAAGAAAACTCCCAACCTCCTAAATAGTGTCTTCAGTCATTCCCTAGCTCAGTTTTTCTGGTTTTAAATAAAATGTTCTTTTTAACTTTTTTTGAGTTTGCTTCCAAGAAATGGTTCCCACACTCTTACTCAGAACAATCCTCCATAGAAAACATTCTGGAGATTCCAAAATGTATGTGCAGTCAGTTGTCATTGGGGATTCAAAATTGTCACTAGAGTTCAGAGTTGGTTTGGGGAGCAGAATAGTGGTACATCCTCTGGAACTTTAGTGAACTTTTATATCATAGCATTCTTTTAGACAGTAATTGTTCTAAAATAATTTCAAAGCAAGCCAACAAAAATCTACAAGCGTTCTATGCTGTATCATTTATTCATCAGATCTGCCACTAGTAGCAATGATAGCTTTGCATGTAATTTGTTAGCTAATTGTTAATATAGATGGTTTAATTATAGTGAACATACTTAAAACCTATAAATATAAGAAGTAATGCTTAATTTTAGGGTTTCTTTCCTCTGGATACTTGAGAGTTTTGGATATGTGGGCTTGTCCTAGGTATCCAGAGGACTCTATCAAAAATCCCCAACAAGGTAAGTAGAAATCTAATTAGAACTAACTAAAAGACTGAGTCCAGGCCTACTGAATGACACACTAAATCTGATGTTGTTAACAGAAGATATATGTACACCGTATTTTACCACCAGATGCGACTTCAGCCTGCCTACATTTTGAGCTGATTAGAGGAAATCATGTTCAAAACAGAAGCCACAGATTGCTGTGATATAGGGTGTTGTAGCTATGCTTAGTGTTATGCTACTGAAGCTATATAGCTGCTGGATGGCTCATATTTAGTGAGAACTGGTTTATGTTGCTTCAGAGAATGGGCAGGCAGAAATCATATTTGCCTTTAAATGCTCATATATATATCTAACAGTGGAAGAAGAACTAACCTCAGAATTTTTTGCTGAATATGACCAACGTTTATTTTTCTTATTATGTTTTTTAGAATTATTATTATGTTCCTTATTATTTTTTCTGCTGTGGTAGCAGGCATCAAAGTTGAAAGTAAATATACTCGCATGGCATTTTGGTGAAGTTCTAATTTGAGTCATGTTGCTCAATTTATTCACAAATGTTAATTTCATGATGTATACAAAACCATGATCTAAAGCAATACTTCAGATACTTAAAATATTTTTTAAAAAGTAGACATTCCCACCCCCCCAACAGCCAAGTTAGCAAGGGATAAAATGGTATTTTTCTTTGATATGATATATAATTTATGATGCCAAGCACATATGCCATCTGTTGACTGTTGAACATAACTAGAAATATGACATTTTTGGAACATAACAGCAATTAGAATATTACTAAAATGCATTGAATACAATGGGCAATCATGGTAATCATGTAGATAACCACAGAAAACACGGTACACTGAAGATGCACTGGTTATTTGATTTATGTCTTTAAAATCTGCATAATTTGCAAGAACTCTTTTGTCTGTTTAGTGAATGTGAAGGAACATTTTATCACTGTGATTCTCAATGCATATTTTATAACTTTTTCAAATGTGTTTAAGCATGAAAGAAAAAGGGAGGTACTTCCAAATATCTGCACCCCAAGTCTTTCTTATAAATTAACGTCTCTAAGTTTTCATTGCTTCCTCATAAGCGTGATATCTTTCAATAGCACAGAATACGATCTATGGGACTGTGGTTCACATACATAAAACAAAGAGAACCAAGATACAGGGTGCTGGAGTGAAAAGTCTAAGCTACATGTACAAGGCCACTGAAATGACAAAAATTGTTTTGTTAGTGGGAGCACTGTGGCTAGTTCTGGACCAAAGTGGCCTATCAATAATAGATTAATGGTCTTGAGTCTCCACATCCTACTAGAAGCTGTTGTATATGGCATGCTTGAATTCTCAAGAAAATAAGATCTGATTCTGGGTAGAATTACTGTGTGGGTGTAGAGACGTTTGGATCCAAGGTATTAGGTACATAATTAACAAAGATGTATCTCAAACCCTGAACAATCAGCGAAGTTCTGTGTTGGAAAATCTTTTCAAAGATTAACACATTAATAACATTTGTGGTGAACCGAATGGCTAAAATCCTGTTCTTATTTCAGAGGATGATAAAACTCCCCTTGATTATGCCAGGAAACATCAGGCACAAGTACCAAGCTGTACATTCTGCTAAAGAATGCTGACACCTCATACCTGTTGTTAACGCTTTGAGTGACTTATTGAGTAAACAACTGAAGTGACTCAACATTTATAGAAGACAGAGCATGTGAACAAGGGTTATATCTTATTTTGTCTAGAATGCCATGTGGTCTTACAAAGGACATTTATTCTATCTGACCCTCACTTCGTCTATAATCCCTAAATAAGGTTTTCTTCACTGCTTCTGTCTACTGAAAGTATCAGATCTTCATGGTATGCAACATCTCATTCTATGCAATTGCACAGTCGCCAGCATAATAGAAACAGTGTTAGATGAGTCTCCCAAGAACTGAGGTCCTGAAAATTTACATCCAGCTCTAAGCATGCAAAGGTATGGATTAAAAAAATGTAATTAAAATGTAGGCTTTAAACAGTTATGCACATGTACCTCATATATTTTTCATAGCACCGTTGCTTTCTAAATTTCTAATAACCTCACAATAGCTCCCTCTTATGCATATTTGATGTGAAACAATATCTTTAATGGAATAGTTGAAATGAACTGTGGTAAATCCCTGTTAGGTATTTTTCCATTTTGCAAAGTAACAAGAAGTTGCAAACTACAGATTAGGTTCATTTAGATGAAAAGAGTTTACATCTCAAGGCAAAAATAAAGTCCTAAAATTTAGGGGAAAGGAGAAGATATTTTTTTGTTTGTTTCCATTTCTGTCTTTGAGGTTCTGCTAACTAAAGCATTCAAGTTCCAAGGCTGAACTTTAATCTGGATTTATTTATTTATTTATTTTAATACTCCTGGGATCTCTGTGAGGAATCTCCAAAAAGAAACTGTGGTGATTCTTCAAGGACAGCTTCAAGAAGTCGGAGTTCTTAAATACAGGCCACACTATTCCATGGTCAAGAAACACATAGAAAAGCCCTGCTTATGAGCCAAATTCCTCTTTTTGTTGGTCTACCCATGTATCAAGACCTCATTGTCAGTGCTTTTCTTTGGAAGAGCTGGTGTCAGGGAACACTTTCTGTCTTCCCTTTTTTCCTGGCTTGAGTATCTTGTGAAATTCTAGTTTTTAGAGCTAGGTTGGCAAGGTAGCACCTTGGGCCTGGTGACGAAGGAAGTGAGACAAAAGTTCATGAAGAAACAGGAAATTCCAAAATAACTTTTATGATATGTCAAAGCTGTGTTCATATGATGTTTCAGGAATCTGCCACAAAGCACTCAACTTCAGCAGGCTTTGATGTACCTTCAGACATCGTCCTGGCACAAAAGCTTACAGTGAAATAGAACTTCCTTGCAGCAGTTTTTTCTGCTTTGTAGAAACAGGACCTTGAAAAGACTTCTGAGAGTGAGCTGATGATTGTGTGGCCTGTTTCTTGTTAAAGTCAGAGTCTTAACATTTTAAAGTTTTTAATAAGCATTTTAGTTTAGTTTGCTAGCATGGAGGCTGCTCATTATGAGCTAATTGTTTCAAAGAATTGCTGAAAGTGCTTAAATGTTAAATACATGCTACTGTAAGCAAATATTCACAAGTCTTTCAAAACAGATGTTTGAGAAATGGTAAGCTGTCTGCTCATGGTGGCAGTACGCAAAGGACATGAGGAAGTGGGATTAAATATGCTCACAACTACATGGATGCTAATCCACAATGCTGCTTTCTTTAATTTTCAATTAAATGCGTAAAGCAGCAATAACACTAATCGTTTTTGTAAAGCCAGGTTCACTGCAGACACCAGTAATTTTTGGCTTTCCTTTGCTCTCCCATTCACTTCTTTGTGCGGCTTTTCTACCTACTCATGCCAGGGCAGGGCCTTCCCAGTCCTGACATCCATCCACTCACATCCCTTGTTTTCTTCTGTCAGCTAGGGTTTTGTGTATTTTCAGTCTCTGTGCACACATCCTTTCTTTTTTTTTTTTTTTCTTTCTGTTATTTGTTTGGGAGAGACTAATTTTGGTTTCAAGATATCCTAAACTGTCTAAGGTGCAGTAGCAGGGTTGGATAGGAAGGCATCAAGGGTGCCATCCGTTACAGACAACTGCAGAAGTACTAAAGCTGAGATTCTGCCAAACACATGGCGAAAGCTCCATTGTCCTCTCTTCCCCCTTTTGTTGTTTTTCCTGATACATCCCCAAATCAAAAGCATTCTGCTGACTGATTCCTAGAATATTGCCTGGTATTGACTGGCTAGGACATTCAGCAGATATTGCATTACAAACAGATAGACAGATGTTATTACAGTGGTAATCTGGCCTTACAAACTTTAAAGAACTGGTATTTTTACTTTCCCATCTTTTCTTGTTATTCTTGTAGTTTTCAGTTGTTTTTTGTGCTACCTTGTTTACAGCCAGTTTTCTTTGGCAATCTGATATCTGAATACCATATGGTTTTGCTTATGGTGGATACGTTTGCAAGCATTTACATATGTAGCACGTCATAGTACTTTGTGGCCATTAAGGCATCTGTGTGAGAGCTCAACCCCCAGGTAACAGACAGACCCTTATACCTGTACATATTACTATTAAAGTAAAAACAGCCAACTGCTTAATGATCGTCATATTTTTCTCATTAAGTTAAATAGATGGGATTTCTGATTTTAAAGCATTGAACACAAGAACTAATTGCAGTAGTTCAAATCTACTATTAATTTATATCACAAAGTTCCAAGACAGTAAATACATTACTACAGCATTATACTTGGAGCAAGCTTATTTTTCTACTTGCTGAACCTGGAGAATTGTGAGTTTTGGTTTTTTGTTGTTGTTTTGGTTTGGGGGTTTTGTTTGTTTGTTTTTTTTGTTTGTTTGGTTGGGTGGGGTTTTTTTACAGAGCTAAGAAGAACCCCTCTGATCTGATTCCAAGAGTTCATTAGAAAAGCAGCTCTGCACAGGTAAGCAAAATCTGACTTCCAGTTTCCCTTAGCTATGATTTTCTCTACTTCTACATTTTAACCATTATCACTCATTTATTGTAACCCCCTGTGGCTTTTGATATACCCAGAGCTTTTCAGCTTGTCTCCACAAATTTCTCACGACCCTCTACTACTGTTCACAAATGTGCCCCTCCTTTCTATTATTATACCCTTTCTTTTCATGGTGAACCACCCGCAAACTATGTCAGAAGCTCAAAATAAGAAACAGAGTTTGCTGCATCAGCAAGTGTCTTGAAAAATGCAATTGAAAAATACTTTGCTGCTAGGACAACAAAGAAGGAAAAAATTTATTCCTTGCCCAAATGTCCAAATCACACTCCTTAGGCTCCTTGTAATATGAGTACATTCATGCACTAACTTTCTCTGTGTAACGTTTGTAATGAAGTACATCTTGATTCAATATCCCTTCAGTTAACTCTCTCTGGTATCTATAGAAGATTGCACTGAACTGTTATGGTTTATTCTTGTATTTGATGATTTGTCTGCTGTAAACAGGGTATGCCAGGATATTTACCACAACAAACCAGCCTGGTTAGTCTCAGTAGAGAAGTTGCAGAATGTCTGAGCAATCTTTTGCAAGCACAACTTAAACCATCACCACTGCACAGGGACCCCTTTTTTCATTTGAAAATACCTGTGTTCGAAGCAGAGTTTGAATAGCAGAGCTGAATCAGAAAGGCCAGTCATTCATTTCTCCCCATGGGCCTTGCTCTGTTAGGGAACTACGAGAGTAGGCAAAGATTTCGGTGCCTGCAGAAGCTGAAGTTAAAGGCAATATTCCGTACTCGGTATCTTACTTCACCAACCTGATCTGCCACAAGAGGGCAGAGGCTTATGTCACTCAGCTTCATCTACTGTCATATAAGAATGTCAGGGCTCTTTAATGGGCAAATTTATCATGGATTAAATACCAGGGTGAAAAATGAAATTCCATTAACTATTTTTAAATGGCTTTAGGCTAAAAAGCCAAACTCAGCAACACAACTCTGTCATCTCTGCTGCAATGAATACAGCTACTGTAGTGTGTTTGTATGGCATTAATTACTATGCAATTATGCAAAATGGGGGCTATATAGAAAAAGAATTTGTATGGAGAAAGGCTTTGTTAGTTTGAAAAACGTGTCAATCCGAGATACTGAAACTTTTATGTAAATAGGGTCAATTGTTTCATTGCAATAAATGGGTAGATTTTGGAGTGGGAAAGTGTTGGGAATCCGAAATTGTTATGCTAATTATATGGCAAATCACACTTTGGGTGTAAACTACTTCATGTCTCCTTTCTCTTGGTTTTAATTTTTGTTTTGAAATCTAAAGATAGACCTAGAAAAGTTTAAATTATCTGCATTTGATTAGTAAATGCCTCACAGTGAAATAAACTTTATTAAGACATTTAAGAAGCTGTACTCAGTACTTCACACATGTATACTCCACTTAATTATCTCCTGCACTTTACTGGAAAAAGAACAATGACTGCAGTTTGTATCCCTAAATCAGCAAAAAGATGAGAAAATGTTTATCTGAAACTTGATCTAGTTTCAAACGATGTTCCAGAGTTTTTATTAATAAGGAGTTTGAAAAGCACTAGTTGAACAATACAGTTTAGCTAGCAAAAATGAGTGAATCTGCTGCTATAGGCATAAATAGGCCTTCTTTTAGAAAAGAGAGAATTGGAAACCATGGGTACATGATGCTCTGACCAGCTGTCATTACAACCCACTGCTGGCTTGTGGCTGATTAGGTAATAGGGAAACTATCAATACAATAACATGTTATATTCTGCACTGGTACAATGGTTTTGATGAAAAATGAGGACATGAAAAAAATCAAGCTCACTGTTTTCACACTGGGGTAATTTCCATTGCACACACTGATTTTCATTACATCAAAACTTGTTTCAAGTGCAAGTTGATGGAACTATGACTTAAAGGTTTGTAGGTTTAGATTCCTGCCTCCCCACCCCATTTTCTACTGTTGTTTCATGAAAGAAAAAAATAACATAGAATGTTTTCTAAACATAGAAGCTTACAATTCTATCCAGATTTTTGTAACAAGCCAACTTTTCTATAGTTTATCAGCTGATTTAACTACTGAAATGAAACCTTCAATACCAATAAGTGATGCATTTGTCATTAACACACATTACTTGAAAAGAGCAGGATTTTCCATTTCCTCTTACAGATATTGCAGCTGTAAAGCAAGAGCAGTTCTTGCTTGTCTCAGAGTTTTTTTACTAACCATCAGCTTAGTAGAAGACTATGCTGCAGAAGTAAGAGAGGAAAAGTTAATGCTCTTTGCAATTTAGGTAAACCATATTCCAACAAAGTACAGATTTCTGTATAGGGAGATTGCTACCTCATCCTTCCTCCAATGCCTTCTTAAAGATACTAGTGACACAATTAGTGGGAGGAGATACAGCATGAATCCCTGCACATTTGCAAGCTCACAAAACTGATGGTGATGATTGTAATTACCAAGGACAGCACAAAAGAGTTAGTTATAAAATTCCGTTAAGATAACTGAGTTAGCACATTGCTTTGTCAAAACCAAAAATCTACCTGTAAGAGAGGAAAAAACTGAACAGCTTTTTCTGTATCTTAAAGAATCTGGAAAAAAAAATCAGAAACCTTCCTCATTTTTCTTCTTAGGTAAGCAGATTTCATATTCCAGAAACTGGAATAAATCCTTTTCAGAAGATTTTAGGTGAGAATTCTGTTGCGCAATTCCATGGCCACTTCTATCCACCCTGGCTTTTAGATTACAACTTGGAATCTTTTGTCCTAGACCATTGATAAAATGGCTCCAAAAAGTACTCTGCATTAAAGCTACTGGGGACTTTAAAAAAAGTGGGAGGTTGTGGTTTTATGATTGGAAAACAGACTAGACTGCCATCTGGGAATCTGGATAATCCACAGTCCCTGGCTTTCCCATAGTCCCTGGATCTGCAATTGCCCATGGGCTACCAAGAAGCCAGTGAGCTCAGGTGAGCTGTTGGGAAACTAAACTGGACTTTATCAGAAACTTACCTGGTTTCATTCAAAAGATTGATCACAATTACCACATTTCCATTTTTTTCCCTGACACACCAATGCATTCTGATAGAAATGTTCCATCAGAGATTTTCTAACCAGGCACAGTCTCAGTCTGTGTAATAAATTAATTTGTGAAAGCACAAGTGTGGCTAACGTGGCAGGGACAACAGTCAAAGGACTGATGCCAGTTTATTCTCCCACTCTTAGTCTAGGCCTAAGACAATTATTACTACCCCATCAGCTGTGATTATCACAGTTGATCTGACTTCCAGCACTTGCAAGAATACTAGTACCTGAAAGACCATTTTTGGGGGGAACAAAAAATGTAGTAATAAACAGTGACATAAGAGTTTCCTTAAAGCAAGAGTATTAACTTAGGATGAAAAGGAAGGGACAAAGTATGTCCAACTCAGGCAGCAGCAAAAACTGCTAGGTGGCTGATTCTAAGAGGATGATCCAGGGGGTCACAGTTAGGTACTCAGGTACCCAACTTTATTTACTCAGTAGTAAATAAAGACAGATAAGAAATTCAGTAGGCTGGCCCACAAAAACCCTTCTGCAAGTGGGGGAGGATACCGATAAACCACTGTGAACATAGCAATGAGCCTAAAACCCCACCAAATATACCAGTGACAGCACTGCTTATTAAGGACCTCCATGTATGCAGCCTCTACAGACTGGAATAATTTTCTGAAGAGAGGCTCTTAATTAGTCGGGACTCCCTTTTTCTGGAACTTAGCTGGCTGATGATGCCTGCCTTTTTCAAAACATCTCACCAATTGGGTTAATCTCTTCAAATGCATAAAAACTGTGAATTTGTTCTCCTTAGCCTATGCAAAATCAAATATATGCCTCCTGCTTCCCTAGTGTACAACTTAGCCACCACAGCGTGGGAAAGCTGCTTATAGCAATCATGAAAATCAGGCCTAGTATATGTTACATTTGGATTAGAATACATCAGGAACTCTATTTGCATAGTTTCCAAAAATAAAACCGTACAATAGACACCTTAAGCTCTTCAGTCAGTCTTTTCCCAGTGTCGGATGGCACAGTTTACTGAGTTAAAATCAATTGCAAATTCCCACAGATTCCAACTGAGACAGGTTATCACTGCAAAACAGTAATACCAAAGACAAAGAAATGATATAATGTATTTTCCTTCTATAACTGGATTAATTTGTACTTTATTCATATTTTTAAATGTCATTTTTATATCCAGAAGGTCAGCTATCATTCTTGTACCCTTTGAATAAGACAGCTGTGAAGGGGACTGATTAAAAAAACCTGTCATTTTAATGAAGTTTCCGTTCTCGATTGGTTTTCGCCAAGAATCTTGCACTTGCACAATACCTTACAGCCAGGCCTGACTCCTAGCCATTAGTTCTGCCAAGTATAGAAGACATCCATAAACCTTCACAACATCCTTCTGCTGAATAAAGTCTGCCAAGTTTTATTAATCTTTTTGCCACTTAATATGCCTTTATATTAGACATCTACTTCTCACACTACTCTCTTCAGACTTTTTAATTTCTTTGGACCATTTTCAAAAACTTAAATTGGAATATACTTTTCCCAAAGATTTAATATCAGTGAAGCTGTAAACAGCAAAGAAGAATCTGAAAGGACTCACCTTTTGCAAATTTAGGACAGTACCACAGCAATTAGAACTTCCCAGTGAATTATGAAAGTGCTGAAAAAAAATTAAATTGTTCGGAAGCAGTGATTTAAATGAAAGTTAAATGGAATTCATAAGATGAAGTTGGCCAAAATCATTGCTGGGAAAGGAGAAAAACGTGACTAGCAGAGGTACATCTGTGATTAGCCTACATTCACATTTTCAAAAATGTTTAAGTGACATTGGCAATTAATGGTATGATAAGAAAATCACAAGCGGTTCAGTTAAAGAAACTAAGGAAGCTATTGCACTTTCTCAGGCAAGATGCAGAAAATAACAGTGTGACTGCTCCTCACTAGTTTCACTGCAAAGTGAAATGGATTCACCTCAGTTTAAGCAAACCATTGAAAGGATATGAAAAACATACACTTCATTGCTGAATCTTCGGTGAGCTAACAATAATTCTCAGCAAAAGGAGCGAGAAGTTTTAAAACTGCAACACTTGCACCATTTCCATTCGTCAAGCCAAACCCTAAACTCCTGTTAAAAAAAAAGAGCTTGAGATGTCTATATCACACAGTGAAAAATTATGTAGAGACATCTGAAGTAGCCCTTAACAGCTCACTTTTTTTACTGGAAGCTGCATGTTACTACAGGGCCCTGCTGGCTACAGTCATATGGTTGCATTGATCTTCCACAACATGTAGGCTCTGAAATCTCACAGGTAACCTGTGTTTACCAGGGCTGTGATTTTCCTTTTGCAGGTGGGTCTACAATTGACAATATGAGCTAAAGACTGGTCAAAACTGATGTCAAAGAACACTCTCATACAGTACTTCTGGATAGCTCTCTCCATTGCTGCTGCTTCTGCAGTGCTGAACTGTAATGCAAAAATCCTTCCCTTTAGGATCCAACCCAAAAAACCAAAACATGCGGACACCAGTAACACCCTGTGTAAGTGTGCCATGGGTTTTGGACCAGACAGGTGATATTCCTTCAGTCTTAGATCTGTTTGATTTCAAGCTGATATCAAAGATGTGCTGTTAACAGATACTGCTGTGAGAAAACACATTGTGTCATGGCTGTCACTGTCTCACTAAAACTAACTATACTAGTACTACAATTTAGCTCTTTTGAAAACAGTAACTCAGTGTTAGAGGACTCAAATCAGTATTCTGATACACATGAATGTAAGCATTTTTAGGTAGTAAATTGAATTAATAAAGCATCTTACAAGATATTATTCACTGCAGAGCTTCTTTTTAAGGGAAGCAGTGATTTTAGATGGTGTTTGCTATATCGCAGTAAACTGAAAAAGTAGAAATTATTTAATTTCGAGAGGAACCTTTCAAAGCTGCTAGGTCTGTGCCCTTGAAAATTCTGACCTGATATAATTTTCATTCTTTCTTGTTATGCTGTTAGTTCCACTGAAAGGACCATATTTTTACTCCTCTATGTTGAATTATTTTAACAATGAATTTCAGGGTTGTTGTCTTAACTCTTTCATGGCTTCATAACAGAAATATTTCAACCTGTTGTACTAATTTTTTTTTTATCTGATGCACTGAGCTATTTCAATAGTGCCTTTGCAAGGCACTAAGAAAACTATGTATTATAGCACAGCTCATACATTTCACCAAAGACATTAGTTTTTCTGTTTATGGTAGTATGATCAATGTCCTCAAGTACACAACATTTAAATGCAGAATAAAATTAAGGCAAAATAAAGTATTTAAATCCATACTATTCTATGTAATATCATAGAAACCTATACAACTAGAAAAATAATTGAGAAACCCTTTTAAAATTTTCCAGACATGATCTTGCCTAACTTATGGGAACAGTTTCAAAGGAAAATGTATTTCTGTAGCTGGAATATATTTAATTTCAAAAGATAGAATTATAAATAACACAAGAATTAGGTATCAATGGCTAGCACACCAAGCATTTTAGAGAGCATTGAGAGGATTCCAATGAGTTTCCACTTTCAATAATTTTTAGAACTAGAAATTAATCAGAAATATAATTTGATCAATATTCTTCAAACTTACATAAACAAAAGTTCTTGTCTGAGAATAAGAAAAAATCATTGATGTTCAGAATACTATTCGTTTTAAACATCTGATGAAGGGAGAAATTTGAGATCACAATACTGCTCCAGGTATCAGTCCTTAATCTACAAGACTTTCCCTTGAAAGCCTGGGAAATGCTAATCTATTAAAGCTTTGCGTTTTGGGCATTAGGAGTCTGTGCTGCAATACTATGATCTAATTTTTTTAAACAATCAATCATAATGCTATAAACCAACAGTGAAAATAATTTTACTGAGAACAGAAGATAGTTGGGAGACCCTATGAAACATTGAAAGAGGATAATTACATGGCAAATATCACAAAGAGACAATAAAAGCAAGACATAAAAGATTTCACTCATCACTGAATTAATTAATAAAAACCACAAAACCAATGAATCATTACTACAACTTCTGTGCAGTACAGTTTAGAGGGTTATGTTTCAGCAATACGTGTACTTGTCACCCTCATTATAAATCTCCTTGTAAGGATATGACCCTTCATTTAAGGTTACTATGCTTGTGTTCCTAATTACAGAAACTCACATTTTCATTCACATAATGAATATATGAAAGTGTAATATGAGCTTTTAGCTTTCTAGATGTTATTCTAAGCAAAAAGAAAAATTTGGTGATAGTGCCTGAACTCTGATGGTACCTGGGGCCACAGTATACCTAATTTTACAAAGGAAGATATGCAGGACTAATTTTATCAAAGCAAAAATCACCATGAATTAATAAACCGGGAACAAATCTGTATTGTTCTGGAAGATTTAAGAATAATTTACTTCTGCGCAAAGTCAGTGTAATGCACCATCAAAAAGACAAGTTTTAATATTCCACAGGACATCTTTGATTTTAGACTATGCCTGACAGTAAAGACTCAGGCTGTAAACTATGTTGCTGCATTTAGACTATACTTAAGTATACAGATAGTAGCCTGTGTTTTAAAAGCAGCATAATCACAATTGTGTGCTGCTTTACTCTGTACTTAGCTTGGCTGAGGACACTATATTATAGTGCTGCCTTCTTCCTGGAATATAAATGGTATTTAAGGGACTTCTACCATCTATGATTACTGGTTCAGAACAAGCACAGATATATCTACGCAGCCTTGCACTGTGTTGTGTGGCTCAACCAAAATTACTCAGTCATCTATGCATTGCCAAGAAAGAAGCTTTCAACTGACTACCAGAAGCCCTAATGTGGAATGCTTCTTTACAGAATTAAAATAAAGTAAAATTGAATAGAAAGCATAAGAACCCCTCAGGGACATCCCCAACCCCACTCCACCCCCGAACCCCAAATTAAAAAAGCAGACCCTGCCCCACCAAAACCTCCAAAACCACAACCAAAACCCAAACCACAAGAAGGCATCGCATTTTAGAGGGGAAAGTAGTGGGAACAAAAGCTGGCTAATACTTTACCTCACACTTGGGCTTTCTGCACATTCTTGTAACTGTGATTTTTGCTATATTATTATATACATTATAGGATCTGTAATAGCCTGTCAACTCAATTTTTATTCAAAACTCTGTGCCTTTTAGCTGTAAGAATTCTAGCCAATTATTCCCATAAAGTTCAGTTCCCTTACAGAAAACAAAACTCACTGAATTATCCCAGCTACTTTGACAGTGCTTTGTCAGTCCAATCTCGTTATCAGGTCCACAGACCTGGTGTGGGTGCCCAGGAAGGATTTGGGGCAAGGATCCTACGTCTACCTAAACTCTACCTTAATATAGAAAAAGACACCAAATAATCTAAGTCATCCCATTCTTCTGATCTTTGACTAGACCAGCCTTTAGCACAAAGCTAAAATTTTAAAGTGAAAATTTATTCCCCAATCTCACCACCAGCTGGGGATTGCCAGAAGTGTTATACCTCCAGCACCTCTTGGCAAAACTTTGGTCAACCAAGGATGTTATCTGTTAGTTCAGTTCTCCATTTCTTCTCTGCTGCCAGAACAATGAAAAAGGTACAAAATCAATCCTGTTGTCTTGGAGCCAGTTTCTTCTAGGAATGCTTCTAGGAATGATCAGAAAACTGGTCATTCAGGAGATTCTGTTAAATGAATGGGAGATGGATGGAAAGCAAATAGTTAGTCCTGTAACTTCCAAATTACCTGCAGCCTTCTGTTTTGGAACAGTGAGTGGCCAGAGGCTTCATCCAGCATCTCAACTTCCTATTTAATATTCTTTGATTCAGTTAAAAGTGATCAGGGAAGAAAACATAAGTCAACTCTGTTCTTTCCCTCCAGCATCTTTTTTCTCCCTTTGCAGGCTAAAGATCCAGCTCCAGCAAAAAAAGTGGAATTTATTATTGTTTTGCTCCCAGAAATGCTCCCTGATAAAAGTGCAAATGGGATTAAAAAATTAGTTTAGTTTAAATATAACATTCATAAATGATCTAACCCCAGCTCTATATAAAATATTAAGTCATATTATTTTTACCATTCATATAACATAATCATTAGTGTTTTCATTCAGAAAGGTTAACACCATGGGTAAGATGAGATTTAAGTCTCAAAACAGTGACAAATGCTATCATCATGCTTGTAAATTAATATGGTAGCCAATGCTAAGAATGCTCTTGCCTTTTTGCATTTTCCCACTTTACCCAAGGCATTTACAATCCAAAATTCTATTTTTCCCCTCACCTTGTTTAGGCTTCTTCTGTAATTATAGTTGTTTAGATGAAGGTAAACTTTCAGTGTGAAAATATTATTACAGCAGTTACAGCATTGCATTCATTAGAAACATGGGTTCATACTGGAAAAGAAAACCAAAAGAAAATTTATTTGCATTTTCCTTGTGGAAAGGCAAGTGTTTATCGATTTCTATAAAAAAGTTCTTATAGTTTTCTCAGCTGAGTTAGATACCTAATTGCCATTTCTACCTTTGAAACTCCTCCTGTAAATCCTTAAGTAATCTGCCTAGAGATGAGGTATCATATGTTAACAGGTGGAGAAAGTAATTTAGTTATCATCTCTGTATGAAAAACAAAGAACACTGGTATCACTAGAGAAAGAAAGAAAATGAGGACATTGAAACAAAATTTGGTTTCATTTCCTTTGTGGACACGAAAGTATAACATGCTTCATAAAATACAAACAGGTCTCTGGAAACAATAAGTGCCTGCTGTTGTAGAGATTTAATGTAACAAAAACTCTCCATAAAACCTTGTGGAAGGGGAAGGTGATACTTATTTTAAACAAAACTGATTCTAGTCATTCATACTCATTCTTTTGGATTTCACTCACTCACATACTTGTATTTTCAAACTCAGAAGCACCAAGATGTGTGTATCTCTGGTCTGGTCAAGATCCTTTGTATGAGCATGGACAAGTGATGGCTGATATCAAGACCTTGCTACACCTCCTAGGTTTTTCTTAATTGCTAAACAATGAACTGGGTTTTGGACTGGTTTTTAGACCTTTTATAAGTCAAACAGTTCTACCACAGCCTTGGAATCTTGCTCACATCAACCTCTATCATTCGGAGGCAAGGTTAAGGTCCACTGTCACAGTCTCCTCATTTGTGTATGTATGGGTACAGTCTGTCTTCCTCTTGGAATAACAGAGGGGAAGTGCTTATGCGATGGGCTGTAACCATGTTGCCATCTTCTGTTCTCAGAGTCAAGGTTACCTGACCGGCAATTCATCCACGATGTGACCCTATTGAAAATTAACCCTTCTAGTCTTGCTGCAAAACCCCCAGTTCCTCAGTGTTTACTGGTCTTAATGCTATCGGTCACCTCCTTGATTGTTGACAGAGGCCTATGTTTTTGTGTTGGTTTTTTTTTGTTTTTTTTTTTTTTTTTTTTACTCTATATTGTTTCTTGTGATGCTTTCAAACTCAGACATTTTAATTTGTACTAAATTCTTAAGTCCTAATAGTTTTGTTACAGATTTTTCTACTTGGCTGCTTTAACGGAATAGGTGATAATAATTTTCAAAAACTTGAATCTCACTCTACGTTGTTTTCAAACACAGATAAATATTTAGATGAAAAAAGAGTAATCTTCATCTTAACAGACGCTTTCAAAGCATGTGGTCAGTAATTACTTTTCTCTAAGGGCACATCAAACCGCAAACCTGACTGCTTTTACAATCAAATAGAAAGACACATCTCTGACTCAGCCTCATGCAGTCACATTAAACATCACATGGTTTCTTCATGGCTTTTCTCACAATGTGGATGGAAAGACCAAACAGGGGAAAAGGATCAGCATAGAGAAGCACTCCCCAGGACAGAATGACAGAATATTCTGCTCTGTGTAAACTGTGAACTGCCACTAACTGATAAGAAAGAAGCATTCTTTCAATGAAACTCCCAATGAAGTTACTTAAATGAAGTTGCATGATCAACCAGCTTCCTGGCTTAAAAACAACCATCACCACTTTAGATATTTAGCTAGTGCTGTGGATAAAGCTTCATTGATTTCAATGGTTTATCAGGCCCAAGTAATTCAGGATACCACCCCTTTTATGTGGGGTGTCCAGCCAAGCTAATGGAACAACATAAGTATGACTATTGTTTTATTAACAATTTCAAATTATAAAATTGAGATTTCTCCAAACAGGTTTAATATTGTGGACTGGAGCTCTTTATCTTTGATGTATCATTCAAGAATCTTAGGACTGATGTTAAATTTCTTCTAGCTGTATCAATTGTCCTTATGCACATTTGATTGATTGTACAAGGAAAAAACATTTAAAGACAGCACATCAGGTCAGACACTGTGTATGAATCTATAACAGGGTATTGGCCAGTGATTACTTATTGGAGATTTCATGTTCACTACTACAGAACAAATGAAATGGAAATCATTATTTCTCTCATTTCATACAAGACTATATATATGCACACAGGAGATACCTATCTATCTGTGTACCTTGTGCAAAGAAAATCTCAGTAATGAAATAACCAAACATCAATATTACATGCATCATATGGTCCTGCACCTAAGTTCCTCTTTGGAAGGGTGCCTGGGGAGAAAGGAAACGATGGAGACATAGTTACTCTTCATTTCCTGTTGCTGTAAAGTAATATATGGTGCTGTGGATGGCAGAGATTGCTGCAGAGTGCTTCATTCTTTACGATGCTTACACTTTTTTGTAATTGTCAAGGATGCCTAGGGCTCAGCATAGGCACCTCTTTATCTATTTGTATGAATCTAAATAAATACATAGATCTCACAAGTCTGCAACTTTGCACTCTCATGAGACTTTCTCCCTATTGTTCCTTATAAAATGTGTATTCTTGTAAGCCATAATTCAGAATTATTTTGCCCATGTGCATTTGTTTGCATTCTGCAGCAGTATGCCAATTTAGCTTAGCTCTGAAGATGTCTGCATTTTAGATAACACAGAATATTATAAAGAGTATTATTTACACAATGTCTCCCTGGCCTATTTTGGCATAAATCCTCTGAGGTAAATGGAGAATCCATGAGGGACATTAAAAAGAATGGAATGAGAAGATAATACCTCTGGTTTTCTCTCTATACCTACCATTTCCTATGGTGAAACTATTGAAAACAGGTTCCTCCAAAGCTTCTTATGCCCCTACAGAAATGCAGAAAACCCAAGGATGTAATATTTTCCTGAGCAAAACACATTTTTTTCTTTCAATCTATTTTAAAATAGACACACAGATGTTCAAATTATGAAAGGGATCCTGACAACTTGCTGTGCAGTCCTGAGAAAAGCAAAGTCCTGTTGCCAAGCATATTTGATCACAGCCCAGATCGTTCTTTATTCTATGAACCTATTCAATATGACAGGATAAATAATACTCTGAAGTGAACATTGTGGAACAGGGGGTTATCGTTAGTCTGTCTCTGCCACCAAACAGGGAGTTCTACTTTACTCAAAGCTGCTAAGGGATTGGTCATGGGATAAAATAGGAGATGCACCATCCCTTAGTGCTCCTGCAATACAGTGGACACTGTGTACCTGCTGGGTCAGCAGCACAGATTGCCTCCTCTGTGTTAATGGCAGTGAAACAAGGCATTACACCCAGAAGACTTAATGGTGGCTCAGTGTTGAAACTGAGAGTGGTTAGGAAATCTGCGCACATTTCCTGCTTTTTCATTGACATTTCATTTTTATTCAACTGTCAGTCTCCAGCAAGCCTTATTGGTACATTTAGTAGTTACAAAGTTTCAGACTAGTTCAGTGCAATGAATCTGTTGCACCTCTAACATGTTTATGGAAAAGGAAAATAATATAGAGCAGACCTCTACCAAGACAGTAAACCCCGAATAAAGAATTAGAACAAATCAATTTTTGTAGAATTATACAGCAGGGAGAAGAGCTTAAACATAAATATAAAAAGCTTAAGACATAATTCAATAGAAATTAATATCTATTATCATCTTAGATAATGAAATTTTGTTTCTGTTTAATTTTAATATAGGTCACCTAACTAAGCTATAAAAGATAATTAAATAGTGTGGCAGTTTACTTAAAGAAAAAAAATATTAAAATTCAGACAGCCTGTGGTTCTGAAGTTGGGTATTTCATAATGATTGCCTGCCTTTTGGGGGCATATGCCCATGAGTATCACCTTAGTGTTGTGCAGTAAGGCCTAGAGCAATAAATGAAAAGAAAGATCAGTGTTGGAAGAGACTGCAGCTAATAAATATTTGATCAGATACACAGATTCACACAGTTTGATAATGCCTTGAGGAATTTGCCATCATTTATTAACTCCTGCAATGTAAATGTATGGTGTTACGTTTCTTAAGAAACAGCAAGCAAATAAACAACTATTAATCTTTTCAATCAATTATTTTCCAGAAGTATATACATCTGAAATACTATTGGACTTATATTTGTGTGAATAAAAAAAAGAAAAAAAAATATCCAGAGAGCTGTTCCTGCAGTATAGAAACTGTAGAGTCACTCCTGGTTTTAATATGGGAATAAAAGATGTTTTTAACAATTAAATTACTTTGTAAAAAACCCCACACACAATCCTAAAGTAGAAAATATTAGTTGTCTGGAACAGAAACACCCCTGGACACTGTTATTATTCTGATGTTAAATGCTGCTTTAACAAAACGCACATGGGATAGCACCCATTGATATTAGGAGCAGTTGGAAGAGTAACATCACTCAGAATCAGACTGTACAACACAAAATGTTTTTTTCATATTTATCTTCACAACACTGTGGAGTACTAAGATATTCCTGTGGTGGTGGAACGTTTTTATACTTTATGTATTACTGAAGGTCAGATAGTGCTCCTGCATATCTTACCTTGCTGCAAGGCAGCGATCACACTGAAGGGTATGGCCCTGCTAAGAGACAAAAGTACCACTTAGATTGCTCTTAAAAGAAAAAGCAACTCAGTGTTTGTGATACAGCACCCATCATTACAATGCTATGGAAAGATGGTGAAAAAAACCTGCAGGTGTTAGGCAGCAAGGTGAGCTTACAGAAATAATTTTCTATTACTGTTTTATTGGAAGTGGAAGGAAAAGACTTTACTTGTTCATTAGGTTTTAGGATGGATTAGAACTTCAGACATCACATTACCAAATACTGCAATTGGGGGAATCTAGGGACTCTTGGTGCTTAATGTGGATTTTTCTGTATGCCTTTAAAGATGTTCAGTAGTCACACCTACGGTGATATTTATTATCCATATCATGTCACCCTTTACCCTTGTAGTAAATTCCTTTATGGAGGGCTTTAAAAAGGAAAGATCTTTCTTTTGAGTCATTCTAAAATGTAATCATGAACTTAAATGTATTGCAGTCTGCATAAACTCACCTTAAAATGAGTATGAACAGCACATAAAAACATTCATCATCTTCATATCTCTGAACGGTACACTCTTCTGCCTGTGAACCCTGTATAGTCCATGTCTGCAGGAAGCAACATGGCAAATCCGCTGCTTCTGCAAAACTAAAATTGCTGAACATAGCTGGACTTCTTACAAATCAAATAACACTGGGAAATCCTAAATGGTGTTAGAACGAACTTGCTGTATGAATTGGTGTATGTACTAGAGTTTTCATATGTTTCAAATTCTAGTTTGTGCAATTTGATCCTAGTTAACCACATATCATTTTTTAGGAAAAAGAATGTTTAACATTTTCTCCACAGTGTCTTATCCATTGAAGATGTCAGACTATAAATTAACAAACTACAATACTCTGCCTATGAAATTACATGAATATATTGAGACTCACACTGATTTATGTGCAAGCTTTTTCTCCAAATTGCACCATCAAAACACGTATTTTCACAGGGGACCTTAAAGTTATTTTGTTTCATTGTATGGATGACAAGTATTTTAGGGATTAACAAAAGCAAACTGCAAACACTGAAATATTTCTACTCCTGTTAAACTTGCACTGACAAAAAGTCTGTCTAGCCATGATGGAATAAACCTCCCCAAAATCTGGTTCTATTAATTGTCATGCATAATAAGGAAGAATTAGTGTAGGTGAAACATTCTTACTTGAGCTGTGCAAGCTTCTTAGACTCTAATCCTCACAGATTCCTGTAGATATTTATGTTGGTGGGCTTGGGATACAGGTAACAAATGATACATCCAAACCCATTTTTCCTCTGTTTTAAATACAAAGTCTTCTTATTGTGTCTGGGATCAAAATTTTTGCAATCATATTCCATGTAAACATTGCTTGGCTTCATGAATTTGGAGGAGTCCGTAATTTTTGATAGGCAAATATTATGTTAAGGAATCTGTCTTGATCAGTAACGTCAAGTATGAAGAATAATGATTCAATGTTTGAAAAGTAAATTTTAGTATTGCAGGAACTTGGCAAAAATGAAGTCAATTTAAACTGGTTAGAAAAATACGGTAGTTTTCAATTCCCTGTGAATATTTTATACAAATAAAATATATAAACACAATTAATTTTCCTAGAAGTATAAATTGCAGTAATAAATGCCTTGTCACATGTTGAAGTTTAATTCCCAAATTTCTCAAAAGCACAGGATACTAGCAAAGACTTTTACAGATAATTTTGCAAGTGGAGAACTTGGCTGCCATTGAAATTCAATATCTACTATGTACTCCTTTTAATCCCAGTGAAGATTCCTTCAGAACTAAATTTATATTTCAACACTTTTTACACAGAGAAAAAATCAATATGATAGTTTGAATACCCATGCAAAGCATGGTTCTACAATTACTATTTAGCAGTATAGAAATACAGGAACCCACTGAGGCCATGCAAGGGAATCTTTTAAGGAAATACTACACAAAGGGGCTAATAGCTTTGAACCTTGTGTAAAAGATGGCACTGTAATTAAGCCATAGATGTGCCTTATTTGAGCCATAACAATGTGATTGTTTAGAGAGGAGATCCTTTCACCTGAATATGGATGGTGAAAATTTTTCTGTGCTTATACACAAAGAAACCAGTTGAGTTGGTTTGGTTGGGGTATTTTTAGTTGTTTTTTTTTTTTTTTCTGACTTAACAGTCATACAAGACAAAAATTAAACAGGTGATAGGAGGTGGCACAACAAATGGATTGAGCACTTTTTAAAGGTTAGTAGCAGTCTCGGGGCCTAAGAATACTCTTTAAAAGTCACTATATATGATATGTAATTAGATGGATGAGATTCTGCATAATTTGGCATATGTCAGAGATAAGATTCCCTGCAGGGCTGCTTTGACTGCAGGATATAATAGATGTGACCTTTTAGGGTCGTAAAGACAGTAAAAATCTTACAGTTAAAAATCATACATTTCCAAACATTTCTAAAAAGTTCTAAACATTTCAAAGTACAAAAAATGTGTTGTCCTAATAACCAGTCAAGATCAGTTCAGAAAAAAACACAGAACTAAACTCACCTTGGTGAGCTTGGTTTTGCAAAGTCCCTAGGGCCCTGGATCTAGCTTTTAAACAGGACGGGCCAAGATAATCCAATACTTTCTTGCAACTGAACTTTATTTCAATAATGTCTTTCACTGTGGCTTGCTGGAGCTCAAAAAAGCAACAGATAATATAAGAAGGGAGTAATTGCTAGCGGTCAAAGTTCTTTATTTCTTCTCTGCACTTGAGTTAAAGACACCATAAAGTGGCTTTAAATTAACATAAACTGTTGTACAAATATTAAGTTGACCCACTGCCTTCATTTGTCTGTCTGGTAAACTGTTAGGTCTTCAGGGTGAAAATAATTTTTTTGATTGCCAATACTCAGTACCAACTGGTCACATAAGCTTTTGTAGCATTTGATCATAAACATTTCTCTGGTTTGTTTCCATAGAATTTCTTTGTATTAGTCACAGCAATGCTTATGTAAGTTGGTGAAAACCAGGAGAGACTGGCTACGGATGATGAAACCCCACTGAAGCTGATTACAGCCTTTTGACTGATTTTAACAGGCTTTGGATCAGACACCTAGGGAGGGAAAGACATGGTGGCACTGCATGCAAATATAACAGTGAACATGGACTGCCTTAGAATGGGACACTGCCGACAATGCAAGAGCAATTGCAGCAGAGACTCTACCTGAAGGTAAGACTTACTCTGTAAGGCTGGAGGGGTGACAGGAAGGTACTGAAGTTTTCAGAACTATGTAGTACTAATGAAATAGTTACATGACTGGAGGACATCAAGTTCTGTTTGAAATCAATTTTCACTTGCTATCCTGCGTGGTCTTAATTGCATAACAAAGTAAACAGAACATATCAAACATTATTTTTATAGTCACTGTCAGACAATGAGAGTTCCTTTTCCATAGTTTCACTTATTCTTGGCATCAGAGTGGGTTGATAATGATTTGAACTACACTAACACCGTATTTTTCACTTTACCAAGAAGTGAACAAACAGTGAAAGATTGCTAGGAGATGGACACGGATCATCTATCTATCCAACGTGGTGCTCAGTAAAGGTAGTGGAAAGCAAAGGGTAAATTATAGGATCTGAGAAGCTTTGAAAAATGCATTAACGTCTTCTCTGCTGCAGCTTCTGCAAACATATCATTCTCTCAAAAAGCACATTAAAACAAAAGAACTGTCAAGACATGGAAGGTGTGTTTGGCCTGAGGGCAGGTGCCATCTGACACTCATGGTTAGAATAAGCACGAAGCAGTTAAGAGTGTTTTTGAAGTGAATGTTGTAAACAGGAAAAATTTGTGATGCATTTCAAGAGAAAGTCTAAGAATGAGAGACTTTCGATTTTTTTTTTTTTTTTTAATACTGTGTACATTTTTAACATTTAAAAGGTTAGCGCATGTTTTTCAAATATCACTGCACATCCGTGCATCAGTGCATTGTTTCTTAAGCCCTGGTCTCTTTCGCTGTCTTAGCGACCTATCAGTGCTGGGAATCTCCTTCATCTTCAGAGGTTTCTGAACTGATCTGAACTATCAGTAATTGAAATGTCTTTGAAGAAGACATCATGATGGGGAAAGGATATGTGTTCCACATTGTGGAAGATTGCCTAGCAGTGAAAATACAAAACCCATACTGTTGACAGAAGAACTGCTGTAAAGTAGAAAGCTTAGCTTTGTGGGTCACATTCTTGTGAGATACCATACAAACAGTTGGAGACACATTCAAGCAGCTGGGAGGGCACTAAATAATCAGTGCTATGAAGTAAGGAGGCAAACAATACAATCCCAGTTTCATGTGAGCTCTCAAATAATATCTGAGTATATTAACCTAAGCTGAAAGTTATGCTGTTGCAACGTGACAGCTTTCTACCTAAGGTAGCTTGTTTACAGCTAGCTTGGTTATCACTGTACTAGATTTAAATCTGCGCCCTCATGAATAAACTGAACTGATATGACACAAAAATGCAAAGAAAAAGAGGACATTTTTCAGTTGCTTATATACAAGTCTTAAGAGACTCCATAAAAATTGAAAGGAATTGGAAATTCTCATTGTGGAAAAGGAATTGGACATAACTTGCATTCCTGAGACTTGATGTGATATTTCATAACTTAAGTGTTAATATAACTGATTATTTTATATTCAAGAAAGGTAGACTATGTAAAAGAAGAGTAGACAAGAGAAACATTGTACGTATTCGGCATTCTACATCCGTCTCTTTTAGAATTACTGGTAAACTTGAAGTATAGGCTTAAAATTCATCTAAAGGAGTATGATAACAGTGCCAAAGTAGAAATCTATTACAGGCTATCACATCAGAAAGTGACATGAGTTCCTTTCAAAATGTCTGTCAATAGTGTGTGCAAATAAAAAAAAAAAGATACCTATTTTTACATAAATTGGGAGCTATGCATTGAAAGTTCTGTGTATATGTATCTAAAGAAATATTTACTGAATGGAAAAAACCCACACACACACACACACAAACCCAAACCCAAACCAAAAATCCCAAAACTTTACCCAACTCAAAATAACTATTTTGGTCCTTAAAACCATGGTTTACAATGGATTACTCTCAAGATAGGAGGTTGGTGGTTGCCTGGGAAACAGTGATCATCACCTGATTTCTTTAAAAGACAAAACCAGGATTCAGCTTCTCCCCCATCATGTGACAGAGAACCCATGCTGTGCTGGGCAAGGTTAATGTAGGAAGGCAGGCTGCCTGGTCCATGCTTTTACATCCTTGGTCTTCACTGATAGCAACTTTCCTAAGCTGCTGGAAATTACGATTGAAGTGACTACAAAGAAAAATGATTTGTTTGTAAGATAAAATGAGATAGTGAAAGGCCAAAATAATCACTACAACACAAAAATAATTGTTTTAGCTATGGATTCAACTTCGATGAAAGTCCATTCTAGCCAAAGGCAGTCATTTTTAATACAAGTCAATATATCAAAAATAGGAAAAGAAAACTATCAATGGCAGTAGAAACCAATTTGGAGGTTACTGGTAAAACATTAGGAAAATGTATGGCTGAAAACAAAAAGAAAATATGGAGGTTCTTTAAATCTATACTAGGAGAGAAAAAAAAGACATTTTCAGACAGAAACTATGGAATTGTTAGAGGTGTGGTACAAAATGTATAAATATTCAGTAGACATGTTTGTACTGTATTTTGGAAGAAGTTTGACAATATGTTTAAATTGTCTAAGCAGGATGTAGGAAAAGATGTTAGATAACATTTACTTAGAACTGATACTTTATAATCAAGATGCCCAGAGTATCCCTGCCCAAAGGACTTACGAGAATGTACTAAAAGTGTACAAAAGATCACTGTGTTCCTAGTGCTACCAGAAAATTTCAGATGCCTGGAAGAGTGCTAATGCTGTGTCAGTATGGAGGAAAAAATATTAATAATAAAAAAAAAAATTAGAGGGGATGAGAATAGTTTTCTTCGAGGCTGGTTAGCCTGGCATAAATCCCATGGAAACTATGGAAAAACTAATATGGAAATCAACTGACAAAAATTACAGGTAGAAAAGAATGTCAGCTGTATTTACAAAAATGGCAGGATTGAATTTATACATATTCTGTCTTGTCAAACTACTTGATTTTATTCTTCAATAAAATTTCTGACTTAGTTGATAATAGTAACTGAACAGATGTAATAGCCTTTGCACAGCATTTGAATCAGTATTGTAAGATAATCTGATATTAAATTAGTACAATACATTGTCTATAGATCTTACACTAAATAGAACAAAAACTTACTAATTGAAGGACTAGAAAAAAAATAATTTCTGGTGGAGTTCTTCAGATAACAGTATTAACCCTGAAGCTATTCAGTACTTTCACCAATGAGGTAAAAGTGAATAAAAAAACCTTCTAATGTAATCTGTGGATGGTGGAAAGACTTGAGAAGGTAACTAATGATAAAGGCACAGCAATCATACATATCAATACCCAAATATTCTATATATTATGACACTATAACCTCCAAAACTGATCTGGTTACATAAACACATTAAGACTGGAATAAGGCGAGGACTATGCAGATATAACAAATCAATTTTCTATTGATTCCAGAAAAAAATGATGAAAATATTTATATTTTTATCCTGCCCCAAGTGTGCTCTTTTCAGAGACAAAAATGTCAGTTTCATTTTGATATGCATAGAATTTCAAATAGCTGTTTTGATTTTACATGGTTTTGTGGAATTGAAAATTCAAAATACAAAATACAAGAGTGTAGATATAAAATATGGAGTATTTTGAATGAGAACAATCCAGTGTTATAATTTTTTAAAAGCTTAGTTATGGAACTGCTATATTATTTTCCACAAAATGCTCTAGAATTTCCCAATACTATTCAGTTAAGAAACTGCAAATCTCAAAGTTCAGGTTCTTACTGACAGCATTTCTGTTTCACATGACTATTTGAGGACCATTAGTGCTGCCTGGGACTTTTATCTTGTTTTGCTATTCATTGGTTGCCAGCAAACTCTCTTCTTGCACTGGTTACTGCTTAGCAGCATATCTATATTGTTAGATACGTTGATTTAATTTAGTTGACTTCAGAGTGAAGGATGGAAGCTCAAGTAAATATGCAACTTTGAAGTTTCTAACATCTTTTCCACTGGGGGCAGAAGCATTTTTTGTCTTTAAATTTATGTGCATAACAGACGAATCAGCTTCCCCATCCAATAGATCTCTCAAAAACTGCAAAGGTCTTGTATTTAGATAGTCCCCATGGATAACTATACTAAACCTTATCCTAGACATTGCATCCAGAGATGCCACATTTCCACTCTCCTCTTTCCTCACCTATCAAACAGAAAAGATATGAGTCCATACTTAGGGGGGAGAAGAAAGTGCCTTTCTGCTTCTAGTTACCTGCTGACTACCTAATTGTGGGGATACCTGAGGAAACTACAGACAGTATCTGTTTGCAGCTCCAACTTTTCTGGCCTGTATGCTCGTTCTTGGTATGCATCACATCTATCTCTGTGGTATAATACAAAGGCATACCTGGTAAGGAAATGCTTCCCTTTGAGATTCTTTATCTGAGTTTGCATCATTTGCAGTATTTTACCTTCTAGAGCTGCAGAATCAGTAGAATGATACAAATCTTCTTCATTTTTTTTTCCTTCTACGTGTAATTTTCTTTGTTACTACATATAAAGATGTACAGATAAAATCCTCATCCTTAAGCAAAGAGATTTTTGTACTTCCTATCATGAAAATAAACAGAGGTCTTGCATTTGTATTTTATATGAGGCACAGTTCAGAAGGACCAAGATTAACTATTTCATAAAACCTCAGAAAAACCTTAAGCAGAGAGGATTACCTGTGCAGAAGGACTGATGTGGAAATAAATTAAATACAGGTTTTTCTCTTCTGTTTACAAGAACTATCAGAATATTCCTAAAGACACTGATAAACCCAAGAAAATTACTTTGATATCCTGACAGCTTCTTTCTATTACTTTGGTTTCTCAGAAGTCTGTTGGGAAAATCCCTCATCTGCCATGCCTCTTCAGCTTCTCTGCCTCACCTCCCTTTAACATCCTGGGTCTTGCTATCTGATCACAAAAGTGCGATGAACTTGCTAGTTGTCTGCCTAACAGTCCCTACCGCCAAAAGCTGACTGACAGCTTTGGAACAGAAAAACAAATTAAAGTGACCATTTGTGTCTGTTCCTGGCTACAAAAAAAATTCTGAAGGAATAATAAGTAAAACACTTCGGTCTCAGGAAATGTTTGGGTCCAATTGTCATCAAACATTCTCCATAGAAAACTATTAGGAAATGGTTTTCTTAGTCTTTTAAATCACTTTGACTTTGCAACACCATTGTTTAGATTAATTTAAATGGGTCTGAGCTGTTGACGCTCCCATTGCCTCACAGATTAAGTGTCCCCGGTTTAAACTGTCCAAGTAAAACCCAGTAATTGTCTAAGTGCTATCAATGTCTCTAATGTCCTGACAGAAACAATCACAAAATAAGCTGCTGTCTGCAGCAGAGCTTACTCTTTAAAGATGCCCTATGCATTTTTGTTCATCACGCAATAATTTGCAGTTAGTTACAGAGAACAGATACTATTTCAATGCTGTATGTATATGGGTACAAAACATCCACATGATGTCTCTGGGGTATATTTTGTTCATCTGTGGCCCCATGCTTTCGAATTCCCATTTCCCTGTGACATTGCCTTTCAGGTTTTAAAGATTAAAAAAGAAGTATCAACAATTTATGAAAAATGCCTCATAGCTGTGAAATACCCACCCTTCATAGGCCTGGTTGTTTGCCAATTACTTTGCAGCCAAAAGCAACAGAAATTGCTCTGTATTGCAGATTCAGCACCTGAAATACAACACCTGCGGAAAGGGCAGGAACAACCCAAACTAACCAAGGAGTTAGCTACCTGGTGCAAAATGTCATTTTTCACTGTCTTTTTGATAGATCAAAGGTCAAAGTAAAGAGAGGAATTGTATGTACCTTTCACTGTATTTTGCAGTGTACAGGTCTCTATGCAAGTCCATAAATAAACTGTAAAAAAATATTACATAGTGTGGCTGTGTGGTGTCTAAGGGCTTTTTTCACAGTTTTTTTTCCCAACAAACAACTCGATAATGTCTCATGTTAATGAATAAAGTCTAACATACAAGTTTCATCATATGAGATCTTATAATTTTAACAGCCTGTACAGAATTCTGACTTACCTTGCGTTATTCCTTGATCTTATATATTTCTGTCTTCAGTACTTCTGTTATACTATATGGAAAACACTGAGAATAAAAAAAAAAGACATTGATTTTTTTTGGAAACAAGTCCTGAATATTTATTATGTATTTTCAGATAATGGACTGTCCATGGCTGAGCAAGACAATACTGGCATGCTTGAGTTGCATTCTTAAAAGTAATTTTATGGGGAGTAATAGCTGGGCTGAGAGTTAGCAGTGGGTAGTACCTATGAGCTGTATTGCACTAATAGCTATTAATGGCCACTGTTAACCCTTGTCATCAATGTGAACTACACAGGATAAAAAACCTACTAAAGGGCAACCAACTTGAAGTCCAAACAGTAAGAATGCAATCTATATTACAGGCATCATCTCCTTTAATTTTTTGTCATTAAGCTAAATTATGCTTTTACTTTATATCAATGCAGCCTGAGTTGACCAATAGTAAGTGACAGGAGAACTTGGCAAATAAAATTACTTTAAGGTGATTTATGTGGTTCTAATAGTGTAGGTATCAACAGAAAATGATAGTGAATAATGAAATGGAAAGAGTCAAATAACATTCTAAGGCTAATTTTGCTAGCAAGTGCTGAATACAGTCCATAGCTGTTACAGTGCTGAATTAAATGCATACAGTAAATGTTTCTAATACCATATTACAGTCTGCATATTACTTAAATTGTATGCAGGTATCCTGAATTCTGAGATGTCAGCAGCAATCTAATTGCTATCCATTTGCTCTAATAATGTTTACTTTGAGATGTTTCTAAAAAAAAAAAAAAAGGTAGAAGGAATTATACTTGGATGCACAACAGAGAGGTCACTAGGTACTTGGGAGTGTTTACCATCTGCTGACTTTAGTTTCCATCTGTGTTTTTTATTGGCATTAAAATTCTTGAGATACCATGATAAAATTGATGAAATGAATATTGCTATAAGATCATGATGTCACCTGATGGTAGCTAGACTCTACACATGGGTGACTGGTATTTTGACTCTGGGTGTATGCAGCTCAGCCTCTTGAGAGCATAGGGTTTGAACTCCCTTAGGCAGAGGAGGACCTTGATTTTGGTTCCTAAACATTCTGAATAGTGTTCTGACTTCAAAGCATTATATTTACAGAAGCAATTAGGTACATAATTCTCTTGGATTGCAGTGGGTGTTAAGTTCCCAGAAGATAACTGAACAATTGGATCAAAGTTTGTTATACAAAAGGGGCATTGCCACTACCCTGTTATCTGCTTTTTGTTCTACTCCAGTGGTTAAATTTTAAACAGAGTAAACCTATCTGAATTTTTCAAAAGAAAGATTAAATGGCTGTATACTGGAGAGGAATACTGGTTGTTGGTCCTTAGTAGAGAGTTATGAAATGTTAGAAATTATATTCACCTTCTCAGCATTTCCTTCTTGCATGATTTACTCATCACATCAGGATTCCAAGTGGAGGCTCACAGCTTATCTTTTACCTCTTGTAAATAGCCATGGCATTTCAGTTATCTTTCTGGATTCCACTCTGGAGTCCAGGCACCTAAATGCCTGTGCTGAAATTACAGCTATAAGCATCTACATTCTGTTGTACCTAGTCTATGATTTGTTGCAGTAAGATTGTTTACAGTAAATGGATCTTTTTTACCTCATTTTCCTTCTTCACCTTCTTATCATCTGTTCTTTGTCTGATGGAAAAAAAAACATTTTCCCTTGTTTTACGGGTGTAATGACAAATGTTGATTATGCTACTCAGTCAAACCCCATCAAAGTTGCTTAAAATACATGGCTAGTGCCTAATCATTTTTCATGGGATAATTAGCGTGTTAATACCCGCATACATAGACATTTTATTTTGTATTTGTAGATATTAAATTTCTTCCTGTCTTACAAACAAATATGATAATTTCTACGGAATCCTATTCTTAACATTCTGTATATTTTCTGATGCCATTATTGCTTTGTAAGATTTTGGGTAATAATGCCCGTTCACTATTAAACTAAACAAAGTTTATCAATTATAAATTCACCATTTCAGCTGTCATGGGTAATCCAGTGAAAAAAATTCACTGCTTTAAAGGCCATTTTGTATTCTCATTGCAATTAATTGAAAACTAGGTCAACAGCCACTCCAGACCGACAATGATATTAAATGGGGGGGAAATACTATACAGAAATAATTAAGCACTTGCTATATTAAATCATGGTAACATTCTTTCAGCTGTACCCACTGACACATAAATTTGAAAGCAAATTCTTTTGCTTCATGTTATATCCAGTTTCAGGACTGAAACACAATGAAAACATCACTTTACTTTGGAGCCTCGGTAATTGCTATGTGATAAACATTCAGGCATACTGCGTGATAATGAGTGGACTTATATATAGAAACTAGTAATTAAATTTTCCCTTTTTTTTGTTTTTTAAACTACCTTAATTGGTAGTTAATTTATGCACCTGATTTTTCAGGTGCTTGTACATACTCATTAAAAATGACCTCCAAGAAAAAGCAGGAATGCTGAAAAAGGAAGCAGAATGACAGGTTGGCTGCTACTAATTTTAGCCTTTTTCTATGTTGGGAAATGCTTTTGTAAGTTACTGTAATTATATATGATGGAAACTTTCAGAAACTTTTCATATTTAAGAGTATTACAATGCTAGGAGCAGACCTGTCAGTATTTCTCTTCCAAATCCCTGTTTACCACTTTGTTACAAAATTCACTACAGGCTGAAATCTGGTGTGTACCATATTATCCTGGAAAAGAACAATTTTGTAATGTTTTGTTATATACCAATTACACCAATCTGCCCTTTCTCTATCAGAATATTAAGAAATTGTTTATTACATTTGAATTTGAAGCAGGAAGCAAGGAAATGAAAGAGTAAATTTGTTTTAGTCAATGAAGAATATGTGGACTAAAAATCTGCTTTTGACATAAAACTGTGAGGCTACATAACATTAGTTGCAGCACACATACAATGACGTCAACTCATTAGTTTAATACAGATGTCCTTAAAGCTTCACGCAGACTGGCAAGTTGTGAAGTACTGGCTGCCTCCTTCAACTAATAAGTACCTTAGAGTGTGGAGCAGAGCATAATTGTAGGTCTATATTTTATGCACTAAATGCATTGATAATACTTGAGATCTAACAATACCAACATACACCATAGCCACGATGGCTTTATAGACATGGGAATCCAAAGGGTACATTTATTGTATTCTGGGAATAAATCTGCCTCACAATATGTTCACAGAAACATTAAAAATTCCATGTGCATCTGGGTCAGGGAGAACCACTTTCCTCACTGGTAACCCATTAAAGTTACCACTGAAGTTCTCAACCGCACTCTTTGGTCAAGCCAAAACGTGTCCAGGATTTTCAGTCTTAAATGACCTTCTCCAGTCATTGATCTACCCTTGCCTTGCCACTTTGGAATATACTTTTCACATCAAGGACATCTATGGGGGCAGATCCTGTGCTTGGTAAAAGGTAAACACACCCACTAGTAGTTTTTTTAGTTTTCATCTAGTTGTGACTGAATTCCTCACTGCTAAAGGATTGAACTCTGCAGACTATTACAAAGACAATCTTTTTTAAGCTATGTGAAGTCCAATACTCTATCGTGCAATGCCAGAGGTCTTTAGATTAACTTAAAAGACATTAATTCCAATAGAATGATTTTTTCAGTATCCTGCTATATGAACTGATATGAGAATGGTAGAATGATCTCAATCTCTGAATGTTCAGGGGCAACACATGAAGAACAAATAACCAGGTCACTCTACTGTGTTTTACCTGTCTTTTTCTAAGCTTACCAAAGCTGCGTAATTCAGAGATGCTGAACTTTAGATTAGGGACCACATTTTCCTAAGTACTTGTATGGTAGCTAATACAATGGACCATATTCAAGGCTTTATTGAAAACTAAATATTAAATAGCAATAGCAATTCAAATAATACCACCGTCTCTCTAGAGCACAGTACATTGATTGCCTTGTACTTTTCACAGGATAATTTTAAAAGCAAAATAAAATGTGGATTGATTGTACATCAAATATGGAATGGCGTTATGTATAGTACAAGCATGACAAAATGTTCTCTAAAGGAAAATGCATACTAATACCTAAAGCCCACTCTGTTCTGCTTCCTTTTTCATTATAGCTGATGTTTCATTTTAACATATACATTTGAAACTCACTTTGTGTTTTAATGGAATGCTCTGGGCCAAATTGATCCCCAGTGTAATGTTGCATGTGCATGTCAGACAATTATTATGATTTTTAATGGCATGAGTTTGGGTTGCTGCATTATTCATGTGGGGCATATTGATAAGAAGGTCAAACAGGTCAATGTAAGAATTTAAAATACTCATGTAGTTCAAAAATGTACTTTTTACATACATATGTTTAAAAAGCATGCTTACTGGTTTTGCTTTTCTAATTGATGAGTACTAACATTATTTATTCTAAGGTCTATAAGGTGAAGTTTCATTAGCTACTGTTTGCAGGCTCAGAATGAAATGAAGATTACAATAAGCTTTAAATTAGAAAATTCCAGTGTTGTAGCAGATTCTCGCTCTCTTAGAAGATTAATGGAGCAGACTTGTAGGACATATTCTGTAACCTGTGGCTATTCATTTAACATATTCATTATGCTGGACATCATGGTATGTTTGAGCATTTGCAAGAACCTGCTCTATTTTTTAGCAACAAAGCTCTTGAATAATGAAAATATTGTCTATAAGAAAGACCTGAAATAGTTCATTATATTTCTGACATCATTATAACAATATACTGGAGGTATGTTTTATCTATTGTGGTGATTCTATGCCCTTTCTTCTTGCAGGTCCTGCAATAGGGGATGCAGCCAAGGAAAAATGGCATCATATCTATATTGCTTACACATTACTTCTGTTCCCCTCAGAGCTATGGTTTTCAGCTGTGAACTGGAGGAGCCTAAATAGGTTTTGTAACCCTACATCATGGACTAGACCATCCACAGGCAGCTCCAGTAGTTGTGATGCAGAAACATGATAAATAGAAAGCCATCCCAGAGTTTCATAAAGTACCATCTGAAGGGAACAAATGCTTACTTTGAGTGGAGGAGAGAATATCCTTCATTTGACACAGTATCATCCCGGCTTTGCCTTGACTGACGGCTGAGTGACTCAGTGTAATGAGCCATGGCCAAGAGGACACTGCAAAAAAGGCCTGAGCATAATGAGCCATAGTTGACATGCATAGAGGTTTTGAGCATAATGAGCCTTGGTGTGGGCCGTGTATCAACCACTGGCAGCAGAATGGTACCTGCAACTGCTGGAAGCGGGTACTACAATCTGACTGGCAGCTTGTATCAACATCTGGCTATACTGATGCTTGGCAGTAGAGACTGGGGTTGGTGGGAATGTTACGTGGACATCCAACACAGCGTAGAAGCAGAGTGCCTGCGGTGGAACTACTATGTGTTGGTGCTGAGCCTCTGCCCAAGAGTTTGACGCAGAGACTGGTCAGAGGGAGTGCCATGTTCCTCTGGGCTTCACTGTGCTGCCTCACTGGCTTGGTAATAGAGGTGGGCTTCAGTTAATTGTGTGTTATGTGTGTGAAAAGCTTTTTCTGACACAGCCTATTTGTTGCTTCGTCCACTTAAATTGAACTTCACAGTGTCACAATACTTTAGTGTTCCATTTCCCTTGGTGACATTGTTCCATTCTTTTCTGCAGTATTTGAGGATAGAACATATAATTTAAGTTTCGATCGCTTTTTAGAAGCATTGTCTATCACTTAATTTCGATATCTCTAAGCACATTTAAGAAAAACACCATGGCCTACAGAAAGTTGGTACAAACATCATGAAAATGGAGAAACCTGAGAGATTTCCATGGGTTGGGAGCATTTTGTGACATTTACATACAATGGTGTCAGGAAAATAGAACATCAGTCAGAAACGAAGTTTTGAAAAATCCTAGCAAGAGATACGAGGCTATGGTTCAGAGGACTGAAGCAACTAGAAAAGTGTATTGCCAAAGAGCAAATGTCACTTAGATTCTACTTTGAAAATTCTGCTTGAGAGTATCCAGAGGTAGCTAACCAAATCCTTTGCAATCAAGAAAAAAAGCCCATGCTGATCTTGCTTTTCAAGAAATTATCCTGTGTAAATTATTGAAAAGATGAGTCACTATTTCCACAATTTCCTGTAAACACACACATATTTCATGAGATCCTGTGGGAGAGGAATATTTTAGAAACATAAAACCATAAACTTATCAATAACTTCTGTACTTTGGAAATATCTGACACACGTGGGCCAAACATTCATTTTTTTAACTCAAGATTTACATTCTTGCTAGAAAGATAGACTAATATTTTTATTTCATAGCATTGTGTTTCAGCCATCACTTCTTTAGCTGTGCTTCTTGTCATCAGAGTAGTGTATGCTTGCAAACAGAATAGGGTATACAGAGACCAATTTGTTAATCAAATCCCTTCTCACTCCTTTGCTCTTTCCTCTTATGATCCCTGCATGTTCTTGGTATTAATAATGAAAAACCTTAAGAGCGGTTCTCGTTAAAAATGTAACTCAAGAATTCAGCATGACCTTTTACATCTAGACCCTGATTTAAGAGCCAACACAGCTAAAAGCACAAGATAGTATGCTGCTGTAGCACATTAAAAGGTCAAATTTAAATGAGTTCAGGCTGAGATACTACGCTATTCTTTATCTTAGGGTGGAATCAATTGTGAACTCCAGTTAAATATATAACTCTCATGACTTTCTCTCAAACGGAATATATTGATGAATTTAAGCCATAATTATGCTAGTATTAACAAATACTTAACATCTGACTCCTAATCAGTTATACCAGAATCAAGATGTATTTAACATTTGTAAAATTAAGTATGTATTTAATGTTTGCAAAATTGGTGTTTGAAGGACTGATGTCTTCAAAATTAAAGATCTGATATGTGTGCAACAGTATTTCCCAAACTATTTAGTCTTAAGGGAGATTTCTGTCCTCAGCAAACAGAGTAACTTTTACCTTAGGGTGATCACTTACGATGTTTTTAAGTTAAGATACTGAAGGAAGGACTGGTAATTACCTTCAATGATTCTGTTGTGGACAAGAGATAATTTCAAATGCTGCGTTCAGAAACTCTTTCCTTTTTCTCCATGTCTTCATACGAGGTATCTGTTAGCTTTGAGATGGACAGAGTACAGGAGCCAGGTGAAGTCTTTTCAAGAACATTTTTCCCTTTACTGTTGCTAAGATCATTCATCTGTTCTGTTCAGATCTTGTAATGGGATCCATTTTGCCTGTGGAGGTTCCCAGCAAGGACAGTGCGGATCTCTAGAAGTGGCTGTTCATGAAGGAATGAGTTCCATACACCTAAAGTCCCAAATTAAAAAACATATCTTATTTGTCCACAAACCACCATCCGTGTGTGTACATATATTTTATATATATATATATATATGTGCATATATGTATGTATGTGCATGTGAGTGTATATATATATACACACTAAGACAAAATGTAAATATTGCAGATGGGGCTCTAACCATTGTTTCAACTTGTTTATTCTGAACAGCTATAGCATGCTTCAGTGGAATGTGTTGGACTTTTGCCATTGACTTCAAAGGAATCAGATTCAGACAGCTAAAAAAGCAAAGTTTTTAAACCAATATTATTTAAAAAGCCTGGCTTTGAAAGTCATGATATGAAGCTCAGAGTTTACTCTCCCCTATGTAGAAATAACCTGTAGGGGGGAGAATGGGACCTTTAGATAATTAATTATTCAGTAAGTCTTAAGCAGCTCAATAGTGCTTTTTATCTTCAAAGTGCTTTTAAAACATTAACTGAGTAATCCTCTCAATCCTCTGAAGTAAATAATTTGGTATTTATTATCCTGGTGAAGAACTGCTATCAATTAAAAGCAAATGCTGAAAATAGTACTTTTAATTTACATTTTTTTAAATAGGAAAAAAATGCAAAAATCTCAGGCTGTGAAATTCCATTCCCTCAGTACTTACTCCATTTCAAAAGTTATTGCTCTAAAGGAAAAACATAATCTGTAAGACTGCCCACTGCCAGAGATGGAAAACCTACTGCAGAAAGTAGCTGCTGCTGAACTCTACTTCTTTCCCAGACAATTGTACGCTTAAGTGAACTTTTCTGGCACATGCTTCAGATAGCTTCACTGTCATGAATTGTCCTGATTTGCAGGAGGATGATTTGACTGCAGACTCCTACAGTGGATGAAATTTAGTATAGATAAATGTAAAGCAGTGCACCTGAGGAAAAAAACCCAACAACCCACAATCAAAGGATAGCTGGAAGAAAAATCTTACCAAGTGTGAGTAAGATCTGGTGGCTGCTGGACATGTAGTTCTATAAAAACATCAGCTTGATACCCAATATAATTTAAAAAATTAAATTAAATGCTAAGAATTATTGGGAAATGTTCAGTGGGGTTTCCTTTTAGGTATATATTTCAGTGGACTATCTCACCATTCCTGTATATTTACAATTACATACACAAATGGACTGGAGAATAAGTGTTTTATACAGGATTTCAGGTTTTGGTCTTATTTCTTAGCAGTGGAATTAAGCACATTTTACACAATGTTTTTCAAGCAAATAGGCTTTCTCTAAAAATTGTCAGAGTACTACACATACTCAAGCCTCTCAGATTTACTACTGTATTAAAAAGACTGAGGAAGAAGGTAAGCTTAGATCACACCATCCAACAGGTATGTTTGCATTAGAGAACATCAGTGTCACTTTAACTTAACTACCTTCAAACTCCTGCAAAATGCTGAATGCACAATACCAAAATACTAGCTAATGGACTCCTGATTGATACTAGTGGTCATATTAGCACTGCTATTCTATGTTTATGGGGAAATGAAATATAAAAAGTGACATGGAATATTACATAATTAATGTATATCATATTTTTATCAACACATCCCTAATGCTAATGTATGTGCTAAATTTCTGAATATTAGCTTTACAACCATATGCATGGTAGAAAAAGGCAGGCACTTAATCTTTTTCTATTATAATATTTTATTCTTGCAAAATCATACCTTTCCACATCTACACTGAAAGTGGGAAAAAAATATTATTCAAGAGAACTTTTTTTCTGATGTTAAGTTTGCAATTGCGTTTATGGCTAAGCTGAGTGTCAGGTTTATATTTCTGTTCTATGTCTTTACCTGTCCTCCTGAATGATGGCAAAGGACAGCAGACCAGGAGGAAGAAATGAAAGTCTGAATAAGATACTAGAGATGCTCGGGATAATTGTTATCAGGAAAAACATGAATTTACTTCATTCCAGGAACCCAGTTTTTATGTGGTGTAAATTATGTGATAATTCTGGTAAGGAGATGGTTTAATTTTCCCTTCTGCTGATTACTGAGGATAAATATGTCAAATAATACCTTTTCTCAGGATAATGTGACTGATTATCTGGTTAAGGATTTTTCCCCATTTTGGAAAAAAACCAACAACAAACCATGTTGATCAGAGATACTCTAAAAGAATGTGGATGGATAGGAATGCCAGGAACTCAGAGTCCTTTGAATCTTTGTTTCACCACATTTCAGTAAGAGCTTCAGGCAACAGCAGAATCCATACTCTAGGTTAGCGATGCTAGTTCTGCTTTGTCCTAAATGTCCACAACGAATGTGCCATAAAGATGGTTATAAGAACTTCATACACAAAGTAGAATATTGTCATTTAATATAATAACGTGAAGCATCCTCATAAGCAGATCCAGCTTCTATGTAACTTGGGGATGCCCTTCACTCTTGTGCTCATGTTATGGGGGCAGCATTCCCTGCGTACTCCTAGTTCTCAGCTCGCTACTTGAGACAACATTTGGACAAGCATCAGTACTGATTCTGTTTGAGTTCTTGAGATGCTCTAGGCATTACTGTCAAATCTTTTTTTAAAATCTAAGGATAATATAAAACTTCAAAAAATCTAAGAAATATATAATCTTTTTGGAAAAGGTGTTAATCTTTTTTCATGGATTATAATGGTTCTTGTTTATGAATTTAGGTGAACTCTTGAGTATTTCAAACTTGTAAGTTTTCTTTCTGTTGCTCTTGCCGCTGTGTATGTAAGGGTTTTCAGGGTCTACTAACGGGTTTTTTCCTCCCTGAAAATTAGTTAAATTAGAAAATTAGTTAAAACTGTCCATGTTTCCAGTATTTACTGTTATTTATAAATGTATTTATTATTTATATATACGTATATTAAATATATACATATTTATACATATTCCTTAACATTGTAATTTTTAATTCAACATTTATTGCTACTTCCACAAAGACTTTTTCCACCAAAACCATATTGGCTCCAACATTTTAGTAAATGAAATTATTTTGATTAATATATCAAAAACCTGTAGACATTTTAGTAGAAATTAAAAGCACCCCATTATGTAAAAGCCTGCAAAACGAAAGCAGTTTAAATTTTAATGGTAGGAAAATTGTGTCTTTTTCCCCCACAGATTCAAGTGTAGCAACTGTAATTGATAACAAGCAAGATTCTAATTAAATGTTAGCCATTAAAAGGAAACCACAATGGGTTCAGCTCACATCTGAAATTTATCTACATTTTATTTTCAACTCCACAGTTGGTTTGCAAGCTAAACTTTCCTTCAATTCCAAACGTTCTGAAAGAAGGACCAGAATAAAGAATTCCTCAGAGACCGTCATTCCTTGCAGTCTGCTGGTCTAAATCTTACTCCAGAACCAAACTGTATGCTGTTAAAGGTTTTACTGTTTGAAAGCTTTAGTTATTAAATCTGTCATCCCTAACACAAAATTAGGAATAAGGTTGCCAATTTATAGAGGTGTTAAAAGTATATTCAATCTAAAACTTCAGTGAATGAAGGCTTTGAAATAATTAGACTTCAGAGAAAAGGATAAATAGAATTAAATCTTCTACAATTTTAAATAACTGATTTTTTCAGCAAGAAGAAATCAGTGAAAAACTATCAAACATGCCTCATATCAAATGGAATAATTTGATGTTGGGAGAGAGGTATACCTCCTAAACTGTTGGAGAAAGGAAATAATTTTAATATACTTGTGTTTGGGATATGCATGTCCGTTCACACCTTCCACATACCCTTCAAAGATGAATACAACTAAAGAAATGTTCTTTTTGAAAAGTCATCAGGAGAAGTTTCAGTGGTCCAAAACTAAAAAAAAAAATAAAAAAAATTAGTGTATAAATAATGGATATGCTTCATGTCAAAAAGTAAGGTAGTTAGTGCTTGGCATATTTTTTTTAAAAAAACCCACGTTTTCCCTTTGAACAACTGTTTCATTCTCCAATGAAGCATCTGACACTGTCTGCTATTATGATGCTGAATTAAAAGGAGTCACTAGTTCACTCAGTCACCGAAATTTCCATTGCCCAAAACTAGAACTCCCGCTGTCCTTTAGAAAGTTCAGATCCTAAACAAAACAGTGACAATAAGGCTCTTTTTTAGCAGGTACTCTCACAAGAAGAAAAAATGTGTATAATTATTTATACTGTAGCAATGAGAGCTAAGTCTTAAACTAATAGAACCAATGATAATGTTTAAAAAGAACTTGCTCAACAATGGGGGAATTGATTCACCATGAAACTAAGCTATAAAAGACACTTCAGGAGAATATTCCATGGACAGAGTTATAAAATATTCATGGGGTGCCTCTACATCCAGCGTGTAACTAGGATACTGTTTCTGGAGATGCCATTACAGAAATACAATATTCAAAATATGAACATTTGGTAATCAAACGCATGGCAGTGTAGTACTTACATAAGAAACATGATTTATTCCCAAGGAAGGATATTAATTCTAAACACAGGGCTTCCAGACTTTCTGGAAGACAAAAACATGAGAGATACAGGAGGGAAAGTAGAGCTCTGTGTATCAGGAGAAAAATCAGAACTGAAAAATTGCTATAGTAAGCCTTGGAGAAATATAATGAATCAATCTGGGATTAAGCTCCTAGATAGGAAAAAGAATAAGGACAGCACTAGGGAGGTTGTACAGACCTCCAGGGCAAGAAGAGACATGAGAATAAAATTCTGCTTAAAGATGAGGTGAGAAAAAGAAGGTAAAAAAAACCCATAAGACTATAAGAATTCATAATTCCAACCCTCTAATTACCAAAAAACCTCAGAGACACAGAGGAGGAGAAATATGGGAATGAAGATGTAGTGAATGATTACATCTGAATTAATTAGGGACACAAACATGTGAGTGCAAAGACCTACTGCCAAGCATATTTGTTTGGCATGAGCTAGTGACGAGGATGATGTTAATGCTTTTAGAAAATTGAAATAATTTTGCAAAATAATTGTAATGTAAGGAGATGATAGGCTTTCTGTATCTCAGTACAGTAATACATGAAATAAAACCTTCAAAGAAAGCCAGTTCTGAATTAATTTACATAGGCCAGCTGAAAAAAAAATAGGAAAAGAAGTGCTGAGTAATGGACATGAAAGACAAATTCTTTGTCTCTGTAAAATGGTGCAGCTCCATTAACTTTTTCACACAGTTCAAGACAGGAAGGATCCATTAGATCATCCATTCTGACCCTGTACATCATAGGCCATTAAATTTCATTTTCGATTGTACTCAGCTCAGTAGTTTAGGTTTAACGTATTACAGAGAAAACATCTAGTCTTGATTTGAAGGCAGAGAGATGGAGAATCAAACACTACCCTTGGCTTTTTGCTCTAAAGGTTAAATACCATTGCTGCTGTGAAATTGTGCCTTATTTCTTATTTGAATTTGTTTGGCTTCAGCTTCCAGCCAGGAGTTCTATTACAAGATATTTTTTTCTGCTAATCTTTTAACACAGTATATTTTTTTCTTGTACTTCTAGATAATAAGCAAGTCACTTCTTTGGGAAGCCATACAGAACAAGTTCTTTTTTGTCATGCTTCTCTATAAGCCAGTTTTCTCCAGCTTTAATAACTTCTCTCTTTTTGAACCCTCCCATTTTTAGCAACCAACACCCACTGTTCTTGTACTGGTCAAAGTAATGTTACTTCTCTACCCATGGTCATTCACCCGTTGTGTATATTTTACATTAGTCATTTTCACAAAGCATCATTTCAAAATTCAGTTTGAGCTGCACATCTATTGTGTCTTTTGAGGCACTGAAGATCAGTGAAGTTGTCTATGTTTCCTATATAATCAAGACACAAAGACAGGTTCCTTTATAGGATGACCCATATTTCAGGTGAGTTATGTCCATTTACCTCATAGAGAAGACAGAGTGACTGAGGTCTTCATATGGAAACACTTTAGTATTAATAAAACACTGTAGGACTAGGAGATATACACAAAGACAATTCTACAATGTACTCGGAATTTTATTACTTTCCTGGTAATTTCAACAATGAGCAGGAGGAAAGCAAATTCTTCTAAACTTGTTACCCATTTCTCCTTTGGCTGTACCTGCTCTCCACCATTGCCTCTGTATTTTGTAGAGGGCTGTCTGCAGATTCTGAGGAAAAGGATTTCTGTAATTTTTGATGAGGAGTTTACCAAAAATCATGAACAATTTGTTAATCTCCTTGTCTATCTGTAATTATTTCCTCTTTGCCTGCGTTAGTAATGATAGTTTCAGGAGCAAGGGTAAAAAACACAATCCAACCCTTTACTTATCTTTACATGCATACTTACTACTTACTTCCAAACCACAGGCAGTACCACCAGGCATTCACACTTCAACCGAGACATTAATGTTGCTTTAGCACTTAATATAAAATATTACAGGCCATCGATTCACAGTATGCAATGCATATTGTTGTTCCATAAAGAGAGCTTGTAGAGCTGGCTGATTCTGTATACACATTTATTTCTACTGATAATTTTTCCTAACTCACTTCCAGCTCTGTTTTGCTCTATCAGTCAGGGTTATGAAGGCATCTATAACTCATGAAAATAAATGATATATGATGAGATACCTTTATGTAAAATGTTGTGTTAATATATTTAACTTGTATCATTTGGGTTTTTCCTTAGAAGAGGATATAATTTTGTTTATGACATATCAATGAATTTAATTCTTGTACTGCATGTTAAAGTAATGATAAGGCAGCTCCACTCATACCTGTTTCTATCACCAAATGTGACTATGTAAATAAATATTAAACGGATTTTTTTTTTTCAACAATAAACTCCAAAACAATGTGGATCAAGAAATCTCTCATCAGGCTGGAAAAAATGGCTACCCTAAGCATTTCCCCAAATGACCTCCTCTTTATTCATTGAGTCTTACATTCTGATTTTGTCATTTAGAATATTTTCATCCTTCTCAAACAATTATCTTCTCTTACATGCTCAACTAAATGGTGCCTGGAAATGAATCAAGGAAAAGTCAGTGCATTTTGTGATGTTTTCCTGTGTTTTTTTTGTTTGTTTTCTTTTCCTTGATTCATCAGAAGCTATCCATTTATTTACTTAGAGACCTTACTAAATCTGCCAAACACTATTAAATTGCCATCTTATAAATTAAACAACATAGTGTTTACATGCCCTGCAACAAGCCTTTGGTCCTACCCAGGCAAAATCTTGAGCTTTCTAATAAACCAGTTACAGCAATGAGACCAGATAGCTCAGCTCAAGACTTTGAACTTGTCTGTCCATTCTGATCTTGGGTCAGTTTCTATTGTCTCATAATTCAATTCAAGCAGCCTTTGGATGACCACAATTTCAGAGTGCCAATATAATAGTGGTAAGACTGATGAGCATAAGAAGGATCGGTAAGCACTGGGCCTGCCTACTGAGTGTTTAGCTTTTTTTCATAGCAGGATCCCTGTCCCCTAGCCAGCCCACAGTCCACAAAGGACAGAGAACAATATAAGTAACCAGGAAATAATCTGTCTTAGAGTTTTAAAATCTTCTTTAGTGATAATGATTGACCTCCAAACCCCCATAACTATGTCTATCAAGCCCTATGCCGCTGATCTTTGCTGGTGTGATAGTGAAAGAAAAATAGGATGTGGCTGAGGTGACTTCTGTCCAAATCAGGTTTTAGAAATATCATTTCTTGAGGAATATTCTCTGCAAATTTCTCCAATGAAGATGAGAGAAAGTAGTTGCATCCCCTTCGTAAAAATAGAAAGTCCCCTTATTTGCTAAGGTGATGTATTTGTCTGAATGTTTAGGCCAACTATGGAATAAAACATCAAGAACAAGACTAAAACCTGAAGTTATAGATAATGAAAATATACAATGAACTTGTAATTTCAAATTTGTAAATAAATTGAAAATATTATATGAACATATGTTTTTTTCCTGAAATGGTCATCGATAAATTAAGTAGTTTTATTACCACAATTGATATTGCATCGATTTATATAATCTTGCCCATTTTAATTTAGCGATGTAATTAATTTTTATACTCTTTACAAATACTAATTATTACTTAAAGATTGTTTTTCAAAGACCATCATTACTAACAGCACAGAGCAATATTATATACTGGTAAGGCTTTCACTTCAATTTCTTGTCTTTGTTAACACAGTATATTTTTGAAGAGTGCTTAGATACCGTTGACTTTTCTCATTGGAGACAAACATCATTTAAAAGACAACAGAACATTATTTACTGACATTCTACTCAAAGTCACTTAAGATCTGCAAGATGTAAATGATGAGTTCTGGTTAATTTTTTTTTTTCTTTCATAACTTTCTTGATCAACATTGCCTAAAGCACTTAGCGAGTTATCTGCAGAACTCTGAATGCAAAGTACTGGAAGTAGGAAGCTGCTAAAATAGAAAAGTGTCATTTTCATACTGCAGATATTCTTCCTCTTGAGAGAGGGATGGGGAATACTGTACTTCTGTCTTTCAACAAAGAAGTATTTGCTATTGTGCCTCTGGACAGTGTAGAGGTTTTCACTCATGGGACAAAAGTAGGTTTTTGCCAAGTATGCTTGCAACCAAATTTCATTCCACACTCCAATCTCTTTGTAAACAAAAAAGGAATTGTGCTTACAGGAAAAAACGGAGGAAGAGGATTTTTTGATAATGTTTCTGTTGGGGTACTGGGCTTTCCATTACCCATTTACCTCTTTAGCATGTAAGGAACATCTCTGGATGAACTTGGTCTGGGGAGTACAAAGCAGATTCATAACCATCTTAGCTATTCTAAGTTGTTTCAGACCCTGGATAAATTGTAGACAGAAGGGCAAGTAGTTGACTTTTTAAATTAATTCTTTGCCCTTTATTTTCCCCTTCTTTTCCTCCCAATTTGAACTGTAAAGAGTCTGAGAGGATCTGATCTGTGGTTCATGTATGTTTCGATGCTATCATACAAAACATAAAATTTCACGTCGATCAGAAGCAAACCACAAGCTTCTTTTTAAAGACTGGAAAACACTTTTTTTACTCTTAAGATTTGGGTCAGATGTCACCTACATCTTTCCAGGTAATTAGCAATGAGAAATAGCATTGAAAAAATAAGTAGGTAGGAAGTATTTCAGAACATGCCTCTAAGGGATAACAATAATTTAATAAGGCATAACTAGCATAGTACAGCATAGGGAAAATTCTACCCACCTAACTTTGTGGATATTATAGTGGAACTTGGAAATTTTAACAGCAGATGACATTACTTATTTATATTTTTAGAAAGCCTTTGATGAAGTTCCTAATGACAAAGTTCTATTAACTATAGAGTTCTACAGTCAGATAGTGAGAATCAGTTAGTATCTAATTAAAACAGTAAAAAACCCAGCCCAGTGATCTAGCTCACTAGACACAGTTCTTGTTCTTTTGAGGTCAATCTTCAAGTCTCTTTTTTTTTTTTTTTTTTTTTTTTCTAAAGCAAACATACACTAACAGAGGAAGGGTTTTCTTCTTCACCTCAATGTAGGAATCTTTAAAATAGGGTGACTAAGCTTGTTGCCTAGGATCTGTTTGTAGGTATTTAAGGTGGAAGTGATGAACCTTCTGGCATCTCCTTTTTCTCCCCAATAGTTACCAATGGAGCTTTGGTGACTAACAGAATAACAAATAACTTTCACATGGCTGAATTAAATCAGCTAATGAATCCAGCCTTGCAAACCCTCCCCAGTCTTCAGTTATTCAGCAATCACCAAGTCAAATTAGTATCAATAAGAATTATTCCTATTGATTTTTGATTTTATTTATCTGTGTGACCATCTTCCATCTTCAACGTGGGAGACACAGATGACATAGTGGTACAAAAGAGTTAGAGTACTGCAAGATGCAATTGAATTTAAGTGGTATTATTTAGGTGAACAAACAGTACACTCTACATTTATCAGAGCAGAGCATATTCCGCTAGTATTTGGCTATATCTGAATCTAAAGGAAGGAAGTGCACCAACTCTTCTGTTACACAAGGAATTAAACTTGCTTTCAAGGAACTGGTGCTTCTAGGAAGAAAATGTACAATCTATAGATGAAAGTTAATATGATTACAAAAAATTCAGGGCTGTGCTTCTGAAGAAACAAAGATTGTCCTGGGAAGAAACAAATTCATTGTATCACAGTATTAGAAACAACACTGCAATGTTTTCAGTAAGAGAGTTCAATAGGCATAAGGAAATGCTGGAGAAAAACTAACTTGGGCCATGTGTTACATAGTTCTTTACTGATCACCCTGAGCAGTGCAGTTTAAACAAAGATTCTAATTCTAGAATATTTTGGTCTTGAGTCTAAAATATGAATCTTAAAAAGCTAGAATGCAAAAAAGAAAAACCATGTGGAACTAAGATCAAAAAAGTATATGTAGTCTTCAGAAAATTTTACTACATTATGGGAGTCACTATGTCTGAGTTGCTCAAATTACTGGTTTTCATTACAAGCAAAGAAAGTGGTCTACAGAATTTTGATGCAAAAGTAATTGCCAATACCATCCATTTTAGCTTTAATTTGAATGTAGAAAAAAAAAAAAAAAAGAAAGTCCCACAAAATGGAGAAGACAGTTGATGGACTGTCCTGTAGCAAGTGCTTTCTTTAGTTATCACTGATGGATGAGATCTATAATATCTTGGGAAATTGTTTGGATTCTACTTATAACTTTACTAATCATTGATAATGATAGTATTTTTAAATTTGACAGAACAGGAAAATGACAAAATTCCTTAACGTGACTGTTGAAAACTTGCAATTTCACACAATATCACAATAAATTGAAACAAACTTATAGATGATCCAAAGGCCTTCTGAATTACCAGTAGAATATTCAGCTATTTTCAAATTTACAGTTGATTTATTTAAAATTTCTGAAAGTGCAGAATTACTCCAAAGCTCTGTAGGGGAAATACTAGCAAAGGAAATTTCCAGATATACAAACCAATCTAGTGTCTAGGCAGTGGTCTGACAAAACTGTCAGAACATCAAGGTGCTGATAATTTCTAAGTGAAGTAGTCTTCCCATCTGCAGTCAAGCAAATAAATCATCAGAATTTGGTGAGATTTCTCTGTCACCTCTATCACTAGGTGCAGTTTTAAAATACATTGAAACACATCTAATGGCAGGATGCTACTGCTAGTTTCTGCTTTTTCTGTCCTTTGCCTAATATTCAGATCCAGTCCATCCAATTTATGATCACACATGGACTCATTCTGTAACCAATTTAATAGAAAAAAGATATCTCAAAAGCACCCGAAACATTTGTTTTCCATGAGATCCCTAAATTGAGGGGGAAAGGAGGAGACAGCACAACTGTCCATTTTGAGGACAGACTACTGATAGGCAGGTAGATTTCAGGGGCATCCTATCGCTCCTGAAACAGAATTACTCTTTCTCAGTGTTAATACTTGGATACTCAAAGTGATCTGAACATTTAAACTTCTACTAGTACCTTCCATCACCTGCTGAGCACCTTTCAGCTCTCACTGAACAACAAGAGATGAAGAAACTCAGTACCACAGAAGTAAGACTCCCACTGAGCCAACAGCTGAGATCTAAGACTTTAGAAACAGCAGTCATTCATGGACTTCCAGTCTGTAGGTGCTCTGATTTCATCAGAAGTTGTGCCCGAGTTAACAATTCAGCCTGCTTATCCCTAAGAACATCCTTTGACATACTAAGCATCTGTGTCTTCTTGTAAGGCTGGCGTCACACTGAAATACAAAAAGGAAGTATTGTCCATTTGAACCCTGAACCTATACGTTTTAACAGATAGGCAAGACTTAGGTCCTACAAAGAGGTATTTGTGTGACTGTGCACGCAGGTTTACACAGGGAGAGAAGCAGGTAACAGGAAATAATGGGAAATAAACTGATTTTTTACTAACCTTGTCAGCAAACTAAACACATGCTGTTATTTGTATCAGAATACATCCACAAACTAACGAGATCCAGATTATTATACAACACCCCAAGACTGCTGGAAGTTTGCAAAATAAATTAAGACACAAAACTTGCCCCAAAGGCATTTACAGTGTAATTTTAGATATTACACAGGGTAACACAATGACAAAGAAGAAAACTGAAGACAAGAATGATAGATGGTGTCATGGTTTGCATGTTTTAATGATTGCTTCAGATACTTTAAATATAATTATTCCCTTTCTCCTCTAGCTTTTTTAACGCTACCCCTCTTCTTTGAATGATACCAGTTGGTGTGCAGACACAACCAAAATAGAAGTTTTTAGCTGTACATGCTCAAACAGGTGAGCTGTTTGTCTTCAGTCTCACTATTTTTTGATGTACCCTTGTTTTTCCTCCAAAATTAGAACTCTGACACAGCCATTTCTGTTAATATGATTGCAATCCCATCCAGCTTATTGTTTACATGGAATGGAAAAAGCATTTAAAAACTATAAATGCATTTAATTAGGTGCAAAATATGGAATTGTTCAGGAAAATAGCTAACAAAACATTTACAATGTATCTGCTTAGTTTGAGGCACCAGAAACTTTTATTTGCCTTTCACATATTTATTAAATATTGCTTAAATATTCCTTAAAACGTCTCTAACTTCTTCCTTACAGAATCATTCTTTCTTTGCATACAATAATATTTTTGCCTTTTAAACATTTTAATAAAGCAAATCTGATATTGATTTAGCAACTGAACAAAAATACCATACATAAATCAATTGTGTTTAAATTCAGTATTAAAAAAATATGACAGAATTGATATGCAGAAGTCTTATTGTATTTATAGTCTTATCCTAGAGTGTATAAGGCTAAAAAGTACTTATCCTCATTCTGTATTTTCTAGCCCAACTTTTATTTCTAGCTGTGTTTGAAATTGGTGGGATGACTGACAGATCAAATAAGTAATTCCAAGCAAAAAAATGGCATCAATTGTGCTTATTTTGGACAATTTTCTCGTTGTCATCTAACTAGTAAAAGAAAGAGATAGATATTCTTTGTGAGAATTTAAAAATGGAAGGCAGACAAAGAAGATAGTAGATCAATAAAGAAATCAGTAATGAAAACAAGCAAAGAATACACTTTTGAGTATATGAGTATGAGCACTGAAAAGCTTCCAGAAATTCCATTTTCAGGTGATGTACAGAAAAAGCTAGATAAGGTAAAAAGAAAAGATAGCAAAGTATGAAATTGGAGATATTTTTAATTATGTATGTATTTTGCAATAAAAAATGGAAAGACACAGAAAACAATTCAAGCCAAATCTACAAACTTATGTAAGAAAGGGAAAAGGGAGGGAAGCATCTATATGAGAACCCTTGTTAGTGAACTCAGGTGTTGTGATCTTAGACTTCAGCCAAGACCATTATAAACCCCTGTTTTAAGAATTACATTGCTCACCTTAACTGAGCTGCAATCAGTTTTGGAATCCAAAGCAAGCCAGACAGGACAATGACAACACATCTGTTCACTGCTCTGCTTTTTGCTGTTTTCCCTCTGAATACATGGATTCAGCAAACTCAGGAATAGGTTGCTCACCTTCAAAGCACTCTATAGATTTGGACCACATTATCTGAGAAGTCATGTATGTTTGCAAGCATATCTATGTAGCAAAATAAAAAATGATGCTTCAAAGATCCTTTAGACAGTAAAAAGCCAAGTTATAAAATGAAAGTGTAGCTCAGTATGGATTCACCACCTCTGATTTGGAAGCAGGACAGAGTTATGAGAGTAACCATGAATATTCTATACCCTTTTGAAAACAGTTTCTTGGACTACATTTCAATAGTACAACAGGCAGACAGCCATACCAATAGGTCTAACCTGCCAACCATTCAAGGAAGGAATTGCCTGGAGGGTACCACAGCTGCTTTCTGGCCCTTTTATGCAGGTTATGTTTCCACAGAAAGTAGAGTGCATGAAAAATGGATGGTATACCCTGAGCTTACCTAAACAGGCAGGTGAGCTATAATGGATGTCTGCATTTGCAGTGAGGTGCTGCTGAGACCAGCAGTTTAGATATTAACCAAGACACCTGGATGTAGCACATATTATACACTGTTATGAAGAAATATAGTCACAATGAATGATTCATTTCAGAGGAAACTTTTATATTAATTTAAAATTGTGCACATGACTAACTGGTGGTCTTGAACAGATGAAAGCCCTGTGACTAGGGATGGTAGAGCCTAGCCAAAGTTACCGAGTGAAAAAAGTAAGACAAAGTATTAAAAAAAATCTGTAGGCAATTTTTATAAGAGTGAAAGCAATTTTTTTAATGGCAAAAGTAGTTCCTCCAAAATACTGATCTAGTACAACACCAAAAGCCTACTTAAAGACTGCACTATGAATAGTAAGTAGGTAATTCACGGTAAAGTTCAGGCAATCAACACACCTTTGAAATGAGAATATAAATAGAAAGTACACTATATGAAAATAAGTCTTTTGTGCATCATTTAAAACATGCTTGGAGTATCTTTTTAAAATGCCTGATTTAATTCACAAATGGTATTAGGAAAGAATACGTAGCAGAAAATAAACAACTTGTCTATATCTGTATATTCATGGACAAATAAATGCTAAAGATGTGCAACATCTTGTAGCATAAATTTATAAAGCATGGAGCCAAGTGTAATTTGCACACAACAGAGAATACTGGTAATCTCAAGTCTCTTAACTTCTACTAAATCAAATATTTATTTTAAGTGCTCTGCTGGGAAAAGCTTGAATCATATGTGGCAAATCTAGTCCACTTCCGGGGCTTTTCTTTGCAGTGGTAATCAAGTCTTTTTATGTCCTCAAGATTTTTAAACATTGCTGTATAATTTAATTCTTTTATCTTATCTGGGTTTTTTTCTGTGTTTTTCTTAGGTGGTATTAATTCTCACAGGTTGTGAATTGAAAAGAATGAGATCTATGTGGCTTTGCTGCCAGACTGAGAAAAATATCTCTGTGTACTCTGGATCCTTGGCTAATTGTTCAAAAGTTGTGAGGTGGAATCTGATGACATGAAACACATGGCCACAAAGTACCTGAAACCAAGAGGAGTTTTTTGCAGGGGAATAATTGTATTGAACTAAGCCAATTGAAACAAGACTATAATTTTGATTATATGAAGGGATAATGATGGAAGTTCAGGATAGCATATGCTAATATTATTTCTTCCAATTAACTAGAATAATTTTTTCCACCATAAAATTGAATACCATTCCATGAGTGTTACATACAATATAGCATAGAGTTACTTTCATATTGAGATCAAATCTGAATTATTTAATTATTGATATAGTAGTCAGTGGAGCAGAAATAGTCTATATACTAAAGTTCCATCAACATGATTAAAAACCAGAGGTGGGTGAGCTGGGAATATATTTCACCTACTGCTCTCATAACACTTCCTGTCATTTCAAGTTGCAAATAACCAAATGAATTTTCACAGGCAATTAGTTGTTAGAAATACCTGTGAAAGCAAGCATACTCCCAGTGTCTCCAAGTAATTTAGACCAGCAGGTGTTGAGGCAGCGGTACATCTTCAATAGCACACAAAAAACTTCCATGGCGCCATTGGTAAGACTAAAAGAAATTAATTTCAGGAGGATAAGATAGCCTATTGTTTCTGTCTTGCATTTAGTGAAGAAACAACCAACTACAAAAGCTACTCACACAAAAGCCATACCACTCTTTGGAGCCTGGTAAGCCCTTCTCCTCAATGAGAAGACATTTCACAGTGCAGCGCTGGGTGTTAATTACACCATAAAAGAGTAACCTAATAACACACAGAACTTTATTGCAAGACATGTAAATCACTGAGATATGATTCTGCTTGGTTTCTTTAAGTGTAGAAAAGTAAAAAACATGGAATTTTTATTTGAAAACAACAAGATGGTATGGTACTGTCATACAAAAACAGTGAAAAAATTATGAAAAATAATTTTTTCAACATGTTTACACTTAAATATGTGCAGATATGTGCTTGCATACAGAACATTTGTATAAGGACTGTTGTGATCTTGTGGTTTGTGCAGTGTCAGATTCATGACAACACTGTGAAGTTGAACTGTCATCCTGCTTCCTGTTATGCTACATATTTTTAAAATCATAAAGAAGTACTTCAGTGTGCATCTAGAAGGTATCTGTAATTTGCAGGTGACTGAAGTCAATCCAAGTTCAGAAATTTGCCCAGACATTGTTCCATCCCTCATAGTAAGTATAAAGAATTTTTAGAACCAGGTTTACCTCCAAGTAAAAAGCTGATTTTCTAAAATCAGCCACTGTCCAAAGATGACAGTGATTTACCTAGAATCTGGAGCTATCTGGATCTGGCTGAGTAATATCCATCTGACAACTTATGACAAAATAGTTGGTATATCATTTGACAAATGGTATAAACATTATTCAATTGAATAATTTGTACAGTGTTCTGTTAAAATTGATAGTCACAAAAAACATTTCTAATTATTTTAATTTTAAAAGTTTTAAACCATTTTGTTTCCTTTGGAAAGTTTTATAGCTATATCCTTTGAAAATTTAATCAAAATATACTCAAAAGCATTTTATTTGGAAAACGAAAAAGCCTGAAATTTTAATCTAGATTCTGTAGATATAATTAGTTTTGAGATACAAATAATAGATATGGACTGGATAAGTAATCTTCTTCATGGAATAGAGTCAAATAAGGTTTTGATACAGCATAGATGACCCCAGGAGAAACTGTTCACTGCTTCACTACATGACTCCGAAGTTCCCATGTAATTTCATTATTGGACGGTGGCCCTGGTGTAGTGTAAACAAAGCATCAACTATATTTTTATACTGTGCAAATGGTTTGAGATATGTGTCTATATAAACACTAGGAGTTTGGTCAGTGATTCTAATATTCATAAACTGTACAATTAGTCCTCCAAGAAAAAAGGAGCTTATATATTGAAAATGGAAGAAATGTAGGAAAGAAATAAATAATTTTTTTTTCTTAATTTAAGGATTTATCTGAGACATCAATATTAGCCTAGAAAACCTAGGCTTCCGCTGTAGCTGGAAAGAGAGAGTGAGAAGGCTCCGAGATAAGTTTGTGGGTGTGCTTACCTTTGAGATGGTTCCTTGCTAGTAGCATGTGTCTTGCTGACAAGCATCAACAAGGATTTCTGTTTAGGGGTTTTACTTTAATGTCTAAAGGTAGGTAGAATGAATCTGGGTATGGGTGCAAAGTCACCCTGTCGCTGAAGGCCTGGTATGCCTGTATAGAGGCAGCATAAGCAACTTCAGCTGCTGAGGTTCTGCAGAGCAGTTTCCACAGAAACTGTATGTGTGGTAAGACCACAATTTACCAGCCAGAAATAGAAACTTCTCTTACACTGTTCTCTTCTACTCAGTGAAGTGTCATACAGAATCCAAGACAAATGTACTAGCCAACAGGGTGCTAGAATATATCCTTAACAGCTTTCTTTAAAGTCACAAATTGGTACTAGATCAATAACTATATTTCTTGTATTTCTGAAGTTTAAGTTTTTGTTTAGTTTTTACTTTAAGAAATTGCTGGAAATAATTAGTGAAGTGTTCTGAAATGAAAAGCTCAAGAATTTAAAATGTGGAGAAGCTTTGTTTAAAAACTGAAAAAAGCAACCTGAAACTTGTACTATAAATGGTGTTATAATGCTTCAGCTCTAATCAAAAACCTCTTCCAAATGCTGAGAAGTAGATAGCTCACAACAAAGGATGAAAGAAAAGGAATTACCACCAAAGAGGACTGTACCCTGGAATTCAAAAAATGCAGAGAAAAAAGTTAGAAATCACACTAAATTTGAGTATGCACCAAGAATTAAAGCATATCTTTAAGAGGTTTTTCAGGCAGAAACCTAAAACTAGAAGGAAATAAGAAGGATTTTGATAGAAGATGAAAAGAGCACAGCTCAATAAAACCCTTGAAATTTGGGATAATAGTTCCTTATAATCTGGGATAGTAATTCCTTACCTTAATTTCCAATAAGACTGCTATAAACGTAAGGGCAAAGGGAAGATGACTAGCAGAAATGAGGACAAGAAACAAACCGCTTATATATAAAATAAAAGCAAAACTAGGCTCAGTACCTCCAGCTGAATAGTGGGGGTAACACAAATTCCTCATATTAGGGTATTAAGAGTGTAGTGTCTAACAGTGTGGGCATTGCGAATAAGAGACCTATATTTAAGAACAGGTGAAAAAAATCCAGAAAAAATCCAGGCAATTACAGACTTGTTTGTCAACAGTATGCAAAAAGAATTATACAGCAAGCAGAAAAAAATGGAACAGAGGTTCCATTACTGAAATAAACAGATTTAATTAAATAGATATTCCCACGCTTATTTCTTGAAATGGGCAACTGAAAGTTTTGACATACCAAGGACAGTAGACTTCAGGCACAATTGATACATATGAAACATTATTACTTATAAGTAGAGAATGTACTTACTAGCAGTATTAAGATCACAAGGAATTATCTAATAAAAAAATAAGAAGTAATGTTTTTTCCATATTGATTTTAGCATGACATTTACACTAAGAACGACTCTGCTAGATTTTCACAAAATGCACTATCCACTGCATGTAAAAAAACAAACAATGAAAGCTTAGTATTGCATGAGGGATGATCCTATGTTGCACTATCTCCTAACAATGCAACACTTACTTCACTATTCTACAAGCTATGGCAATGTAAGCAGTAGAAAAGTATTATTTGCCTGCCTTTCCCATGTAGCCCTCTTACTCTAAAAATAATCCCAAACCAAAACCCAACCCAGAACAAAACCAAACCAAACCCTTTTACTTTTACCCTGTCATAACACATTACAAATTCTTGTTTAATAAAATATTCCTTTGTGTTTCTTTCCTATGTTCATTCATCACAATATCTTTCTAATCACTTCCTTCCTGGTATTTTTATCTTGCATGTTTATCCTTCATTTCTTAAACTGACTTTATTTCCTATTTCTTTTTGTTGTTTTAAAGCCCCATATTCCTATCCCTTCCTTCCCAAAGAAAACAGGAAAGCAAACTTGGCTGCTCTATGTAATCATCATCAAAATTAAGACACATTATCTGAGAATTTGTTTACTAAACACTTTTAGTGTTTGTACAAACTGAAATGTATCAGGATGAAGGAAACAAGAAGCAAAAATACTTTAAAGAAATACAACAGGAACGTATGGGAGTTTCTTTCTATGGAGGGTTGATTGCTATGGCAATAGGATTCAACTGTGTTTAATAAATACACAGATTTACAAAATTAAACAAGAATACCATTCATTCTTTAAGCAAGGAATGACATGTGATACTTTCTTCTAAACTTACTCCATTTACATGTTTGAGTAATTTTTCTCCAAACAGAAATTTGTGATTGATATCTGAAAAATAAATCCAACACATAGCAAATATATCCTGATGTCTGTATTTAAGCTATACATTAAAATTCTGTTTCAAGAATTGTAAAATATGCATGTGATTTATTCTTACTTAGAATTGCTAAACATCTTCTGAAGTACAATCAGAAAATTCACATCAACATGCTGTTGAGAATTTCACTCTGCTTTGAAAGCACAGTCAAGTATTTGATTTGTTGGGTCACAGATATATAAATCCAAAATAACATCACTGAGAAAAAAATGCAGGAGAAAGTGCCCTCTTGGGATTCAGTAATCCCTGATCTTTTCCTCTCTGTCTTTCTGATGGTGAAACTTTACATCAGCTCAGACACACAAGAACAACATGCTTTTCAAAAGAAGATAATGATTTATTGATCAAATGATGACCAACATCTCAAGAGTTTCATCAGCTCCAATAGTTAAAGAGAAGCCTGGAATTTTCTGGTAGTTTTGTGACTTATTTAAGGCTGTATTTTACATAGTAAATTCTTCATTTAAATTCTGTATTTTGTTACATGGGTTATTTCTTAGCTCGGAGTGCTACAGCACTCACTGGATTTGATAGAAATTTCACTTGATATCTGTGGTTGTTAGACTGGACTCCTAAAAATTATCTTAAAAGGGACAAGATCAGTCAGGTTTTCTCATTTCTGTGAAGATGACTGCAATTTTTACATGGTATATTGCTATCTATTAGAAGATGCACTAACAACAGCATATTGCAGGGGCCCAAACATAATTAATTTAGCTGTAACAGGCTTAGTCTTCTGAGGTCAGAATCTAGCCCATATTTTTTTTTCGAGTAGAAACATACCCTGAACTGTTAACTTTCTGAAAAACTTTACTAACACCACCAACAGTGAACCCTCACAATGCAATGATGGGTATACTAGAACAGACTAAGGACAGATTAAGAGAAGATGAAAAGAACAAATTTAGAGACACCCTCCTCAAATTTTCAGTTAAGATTTTGGTATTAATGCTCTAAGAGACCTTGAGGAATGTCAGTAACAGAAGTACGAAGTCATAAAGCTTAGCTGATTTTTTTTGTTGTAATTTACAGCATCCACAAATCTACAAATATCATATCAGTACAAGGTTTTAGGGGACCCAGAGAAAAACGTTAAGAACTTGATATCAGTTTAAAATGTTGCAATTCCATTTCTATACCATTTCAATATAATTGTTCATCAGCTGCACAGAGATTTCTACATCAACATGAGAGATGCAATTAATTCAAGAATTAAAATATTTTGAATAATTTAAATGATTAATTTCAATCAAGAACTGATCACACAGTCTGTATGATTTCTGCTATTATACTTATTTATATCAACAAAAGATATACTAATATCATACATGGAGAAAAATATTGATTTGTAAGTTTTAGATTTAATCACAATTTATAATCCATTTGACTTTCTGTATGAATACTATTCTAAAAGTATTGTTAAAAAGCTGTAAGTTTTTTTAAAAATTAATATCTAAATTTTTTGTAATTCTTAATAAAACCACTTAGTATGTAGCCCAAATAAATACATGAATACCGAGTTAGCCAATTTGGTGAGTTCCTTGAGGACAGCACATGGGATATAAAACTTTTTTCCTGTAATATTACTGAGTTTTCAATTAAATAATAGATGTGGGTTTAAGTAATTATTTCTCCAAATTAGAGGGTTTTCTGCCCTACTATTGTAGTCAGATTCCTCCTTTACCACTGAAATAGAAAAGCAAATACATAAGTTGTATCTACACTGGTAAAAGTAAAAAAAAAATAAAAATAAAAATCCCTTAAATTCATTTAGCATCCTTCATTTTCAAGGTCTTGTAGCAATATATAAGGATGTGGGGAATGTTAAAATTTAAAATTGAAGTTTAAAGAGCAGTAAGGATATATATTTAGAAATAGAGCAAAAATGTTCTAATTCTTCTGCAGGAGCTTTGACTCCTCTATTACACATCACCAAAATACTAAGTGCATGTATGATTCTTAAACAAGATAATTTGATATCAGGGAAAGAAAAGGCAATCCTCATATCATTTGACATAATTTTAAAGGTAATCAATAAATATAAATCAAATCTATCAGTAATCCAGGATATCTTGTTATAAGATAATAATTTTACAGGGACTTACAGTATAAGACAAAAAGCCTCAACGTTTACCTAGCAGCAAAACAAGTTTCAAGAAAGTCCTAAGCTCAAATTCTAGAAATATGTACTTCTGAGTTTTAAGAGTGTTTATGTAACTACTTTTCCTCTCTATTCAATAATTTTAACATTCTTATTTTTTTTATTTTCATGAGTATTCTTAAGTGCTTAAAAAAACAACAAAAAACCCCAACAAAGACTATGCTTTGCATCAATGCCATTTTTTAATTCTCAACAAATCTATTATAAAATATAACACAAAAATTAAGTTACTTTCCAGACCTCAGTCTAGGATTTGTCCATGTCTGAGTAGCAGGAGATCTGCATAATGGAGTGATATGATTAAGGTACAATTGACTTCAAAGGCACAACTTAAATGATCAACAGTAGGATTTGGAATTTCACTAGTGGTTTTGTAACAGCAAAGTCCTTTTGCTCTGCTTGATCATCTAAATGTATTTGAACCATTTGGATAAGCTACAGCTTACAAGAATTATTATGTATGAGGACTTACCCTGTGAAAATTTCCTGACTTGGATTAATTTAGCCATATTACACATCTCAGCTGCTGAGCCAAATATATACACACCTAGAGAATTCCCTTAGTATTGTAAAGTGGTAGTTTCCAAGAAACCAATAAGAAATTAGCAAATAAAAGACTTCAATGTAAGGTTTGTTCCAAAACCTCTAATGTTACATGTGATGTTACAATCTATAAATTTAATATATAAAAATTACACAGAATTTACTTAATGCATAAAAATTGCACACAAAAATTACACTAGATAAAAACTTGTCCCTAGACTAGTCTAGGGCAGGTAGAAACCAGATGTCATATCTTTGTTGAATCATATGCATACATGATGTAGAATAGAAATACACATTCTTGCTGGCTGTTGCTGCCATTCATTGAAGGACACTTAGCACACTGTTAAACATTCAATTTGATTATTACATAAACCTTGGTCAACCTTTCTGCTTTAACTTTCCCCCTAATCTCAACACATTGTACTTTGAATATTTTCTGAATATCAAATGGGAGAACACCTTCTTTATACCCGTATTTGTAAAACTAGTTGTTCCAATAAGTTATCAAATCCGTCAAAATAAGATAAACTGTCTAGATACACTCTATCATGCAAGATAGTCTAGGGACCAGTCAGTCAAACCCAGGAACCAATCTATTATCTGTATGGTAATCATCTAGAAGAATTGCTGTTTTGGATTAATTAAATTTTGTTTTCTGACTAACATTACAAAGTTCATTTTAGGCTATAGAAGAATATAGAGGAAATGGAAGAATAGACAAATGAAACTTTTTTAAAACTCTCAAGAATCCTAAAAGGGTTTTACAAATATTAATCAAGTAATATTCCCACAGAATTAGTATTATTATTGAACATCTTTCTCAAATAATAAAGGCTACTTTATTAGGAGTCCATGAAAACAATATAGGTAGTGAACTTCCAGCCCAAGCATGTGGGTCAGTGCACTGAAAGACTGCTGAAAGTATACTGTATTTTGTCAGACTATTTTACTAAGTCTATCAAGAATAAGAACTGTATGCAGTGAAAACTCAGTTACGATTTTATGCAGAATGATTTATAGTAAAACTCCACTGAAATTTTTTAAAAAGACAGATCAATACTCCAATGCATTAAATGAGTACATTAATGTTAATAAGCATTATAGCATTGTTTAATAACATTAGGCATGCAGGCTAAGCTTGTGTAAAAAATATTGGACATTATATGTCAGCGACTGAATAGCTATGTTCATCATAGAGAATTTAAATCTATCTGAAATATTGTGCTTTAGCTTCTTTCCCTTGAGAAAGACAGTGTAAGCTAATTACAATATGCTGTATTTGACTATGAACAGTCCTATCCGTCTTATTTAATTTTTATGTGAAAGGAACCTTTTCCTGACAATTTATTTTCTAAGCTATTTCAAGCATTTGGTTTTACTGTAATTTAGAAAATCAGCTATCTGTAACAGTCAATTCCATGGAATATTCTCAAGAAAATAAAATAAATTTTCAGTAGTTACTACTGCTAGTATTTATTCTGTTAAATTACCTGGCACTTAACCAAAAGCGGTGGTAAAGGGATATTAAAAGCAGAGAATAACCAATCACAGAATCACACACAATGTGTATGCTCCTCCACTTATCTGATTAAGTTCTAAATTTCTCCAAGGATGGGGATTTCACAATCTCTCTTGGCAACTACTCAAGTACTTAAACACTCTGACCGTGATTTATTCTGCCCAGCCCCACCCCCCACCCCCCCTTAAATGCAACTGGAATTTGCCCTGTAGTTTGCAATTGTAGCCTCTTGTCCTTTCACTGCATCTTGCAGAGGAGTATCATTCCCTCTTCTCTGTTATCCACCTTTACATAGTGGATCTCCCTTAGATTTTCCCCAGACTAAACAAACACGTTTTGATATCATACGTCATATCCTCCAGGCCTCCTAAGTATCATTAAAGTCTTGCAGTGGCCCCCTCTCCAGTTTGTCAATCTCTTCCTTTTTTTTTTTTTTCTTGGGGGGACACACACCCCAAAATTGGACATTGTGTTCCAGACATATCATTGTAAGTGCTGAAGGGAGGGGAATATTCATTTCTCTAACCCCACTGCTGCTTCCCTGCTAACGCAGCCAAGTGGATGTTCAGCTTCTATTACTAACACGTCATATTGCTAATTCATGTTCCATTTGTCCACCAGGAGCCCCAGAGTCCTTTTCTGTAGAGTTGTAGGCAATTCCCAGCCTGAACTGATACAAGGAGTTCCCTCCCAGGTGCAGGATTTGCTCCCCCAGTCTGATGCTCTCCACGGGTCACAATGGCACTTCGTTACATCATCCCACTATAAATGATGTCAGTCTCAGCCCATGTACTGATCCCTGAAGGAAACAATTCATAATAGGCCACCCAGAAGTCAAATATTTTTAACCCAGCAGGCCAGCCAGATTTTAATGAAAATTTTAGTCCATCCACCTAGCTTGTATCTCCTTAGCTGGCTAGATGAATCCTACAGGAGACTGTCAGAAAAGCCTTGCCAGAGTCAAGATAAATTAATATTCTCCCCTCACCCACAGAGCTAGTCTTCCCATTGTAAAAAGCAATCAGGTTGGTCAGGCAGAATTTGTCCTTGGGACATGCACACTGAATGTTCACTGTCTTCTTCTTGTCCTTCATGTGCCTTGAAATGGATTAGAGTAGAACCTGTTCCAGGATTTCTCTGTGGTCTGAAGCAAGTATGTAATTCCATGCCTTCTGCCCTTTTATCTTGAAGGTGGGGCATGACACTTGACTTTTTTCTAGTCATGGGGAACCTTCCTTGATGACCACAATTTTTCAAAGCTGATAGAGAGCAGACAGTTGGCTCAGCACTTTTTTTTTTTTTTTTTTCCTGCCTGCATGGTCCTATGACCATGTCTATTATTTTTATATATTTTTCTTTGAACATCAAAATCTTTTCTGAGAAAAAGAGTAACTTTTACCCAGTTAGGTGGATTTGAGTATTTCCACTATGCAAGTATTCAGTAGTAAGCCCATAATGATGTACTACAGTAACACACATATATTGGCACTGAATGACAAACCATGGAAATATCCATTTTTCTAGTCATTACCTCACTCATCTATTCCTTCATATTTCAAAGGTTCGTTTTACAGGCTAAAGTTACATTTAGGTTGCAGCATCCTTTAGCTTCTGTGTCGCTTGGAGTATAAACCAAAACCACTGTCCTCTTTCCTTGTGATTGCAATGAGATGGGAGCAGGAACTTCAGCTTCGTTTCTGAGAATAGATGCAGGAAGACAAATGCAGAAGTTTGCACATATTAACCAACGAGGAGATTCTCAGTCTCCCTGTCAACCACTGTTGTAGTGTTTTCTGGAACTCTGCCAGAAAATCAATTCAAAATGTATGAAAAACCTTGCTATCTGTGAATACCTTCACAATCTCTAAGTTCATAGGTACAAAATTCAAAGTAGCACAGTGAAAGCTGCAAAACAATGCTAAATACGTATGCTTTCAATGTGAGAATGTAATTAAGATCTTTAAAAAAAAGTTTGTATACAGACATGTAAGCCCAGCAGACTTTTATATACCACTTTTTCTGGCATCTATTATTTTTTTGATCTTTCATAGTTATTGATGCATCATAGATAGCCAGCATTATATCTGAAATTAGGATACATTATAACTATATTCCACTGCATAATGTAAATGCATTCCCAATTCCAGCTGTAATTATCACACATATTTGATTTGTACAGATAACAGTGTGAACTCGCAGAAAAAAATGATAGGATTTGAAGGGAACAAGAAAGGCTTGCAAAGTCTGCAAACATCTTGAACTAAGTTCTGATCGATTCTTATAAAAGATGTACTCAAGATTAAAATTGCCTTCTTTCGGTGTTTCAGAACTGAGTAAAAATAGGGCAAACATTTATCAGGTCTGTTTATTATTCTGTGCTTAGTTTGTCATAGAATTACACCTCCATTCCAAAGAAGAAACTTGAGCACAAGGTGATGCAAAGAATCACATAGCATTCTTTTCTTTGCCACCTTTTAGCATTCCATTAGCATAAAAATCCAATGTCCTTAAGATTAATATCATCAGAACTCTTTAAGGATTTGTAATCTGACAGTCAGCATATCCCTTGTTATTATATTAAGCATTGTTAGATTTTTCTGTCAAAAATTTATAAAACCCCAGAGGGCTGGACTGAAATAATTACATGGCATGCATACATCTCTCTAATGACAAAGAAAATATGCCTCAGGTTGCAGTTCAGTGGAAACCTCTTGCACTGGTAGGAAAACGGCGACCGAATAGGTCATTTTCACTTCTGCCTTACCTAAGTATGAAGAATTTATTTCTCCACAATAAAGAACGCATCTTTGATAATTTTAAATTAATTTGATAATTTAAAATTAAATGTAAAATTAACTGCTTTGTACCAGAGCAGTAGGATTGCCTATTTTTGCAGCTTTAACGTATTTAGAATTTAGGTAATAAAAAGAAAAATGGAATAGGCACAACAGCTATAAAATGACATGTAAACCAAAGTTTTCCAAGTCTCTCCTCCTAAATCATACAAGTTTCATTTCTTTTAAAATGATATACCTCTTACTGTGTTCTTTGTAAAAAATAAGAACAAACTTTTAGTCAAGGAACTGGACCGTGAAACACAAAGACCAGTAAAAAGAACAGTTTCATCACAAATGTTTCATCAAAATGTTGAAAAAAACCCTATTTTTCTTTTTAACAGAAATATTTGGAGGTTTCATGAATTTGCACAAACTCAGTTTAGGAAAAATATACTAGCAAGACATCAATTTTGCCATTTTTTAATAAGAATTTTCATGTTTATTTTGTACTTTTAAGAAAAATAAGTGCAAAAACCCAAGACCAAAGAAAACCACTGTAAATTTAACAAAGCATAACGCTTTTTATCCACATCTGAGTTTTCAACAACTTTTCATAGGAATTCTCAATTGCTCTTATTCTATATTCCACAAAGAAAAGTCTGAATTAATAGAATAAAATTTTTATTTCCTTTTGGCTCTAGTTAGTGCCTAGCTCAATAGTAACTTTGTGTGTGACCTTGGGAAAACTTTTTAATCTCACTCAGTTCTGTCTGGGAAAATAATAGTTCCTCATGAGTGCTACAGACTGTAAATTAATTGATTTTCTGAGATGTTCTGATATTACAGTGGTATCAGCACAGCATACCAGAAATCATTTGAGAATAATTCTTCAAGAATTCTAGTCCCAGAGTTTTTTCAATAATGCCATGTCATAACATTTCTCAAACACAGCGTAACTGGAACACGTTCCCTCTTCTGTCTTTTTGCCAGAAGTGAATTTCACCCTTGGTGAATTTTACTGCTTTCTTCCTACTACCAAAACCATAAGACAACATCACTCTAAAAGAAAGAAAAACCCCCATGATGTTTGCCACTTAACAGTATAATTCGCAGATTACTGAGATAACGTTTGAAGATCTGCAAAAGTGACAACTCAATTCACTAGAAAAAACAGAAAACAATTTAAGCCTGTGTGTACTCTAATAAGTATCATCTAAGGACTCAGTGTGATTTGCATGATTAGTTAACCTATTTCAGCATGAACATTATGAAATTCATGGCTTTCTATTTGCATTATTTCAATTGTCTGTGAATTTTGAAAGTGATAGAATTTGTGAATTCAGTCCATAGTTGCAGGTAGTTGAGTATATATAAATGACACCTGTTTACCTGTAGCCTAGTATCTGAATAGCTGGAATACTCCAAACCATAAATTAGATAATGTGGGATATAAGCATATTTATTAAATACCATTATATTATATTCTATCTATCTTCCTTCTGTGGACAGATCCAACATCACTGAAAATCATTTGCAAGTTTTAAAACCTTGGGCTGTTTAAGGAACTCAGAAGAACATTACATCTACCAGACTGCTTAGCGAGATCACTGTCAAATGAACCTAAGTGAAGAAAGCAGCAGTTCGGAGTGAGTTCAATTCCTGTGTTCTAAAGAAAGCACACGCTTTATCTTCTTTCAAGCACTCTTCATTTCTGCCAGAATTACTGTTGCTACGGATGAGCAAACTCAGCCCCTCTTTCTCCACAGATAAACCTTCCAAATATGTGGGAGTCAGTACATTTAACTGCAGCAAAGAGCTTGTTCATTACTAACTATTGAAAAATCTCTAGAACAAAAGCAATGTTTCCAATACACATGTTTAATGTCTAACAGGGTAATACCCAAAAATCTAAGTTTGCCTTCTCTAGATGCTACTGCAAGTCACACAGTAAAAAATGAATGTCACAGACTCTAAAGGTAAGAAAGGAGCATTCTGTCACCTGTCACCTTCATCATATAGCATACAGTTTCACACAAATATACCCATAATCAATGCTATAACCTTATGAATTTACTGTACGTTATTAAAAAAAAATGAAAAATCAAAATGAAACATTGAAAAAGGTCTCCAGATTTAAATATTTGAAGCAGTGAAAAATGCACCCACTGTTCTGCTTTCCCAAATTTCCCTTTGTAATGTGTGTAAAGTACATAATTGTATTTTTGTAGCTTCAGATTCCAGCTACCAGATCTTCTTATGTCTTTATCAGATAAATTAAAGAGCCCTTTACTATCAGAAGTTTTCTCTTCATGGGAATATCAATAGATATATTAAATTGCTTTTCAGTTTGTTCTTGAATAAAGTAACTAGACAGAGCTTCTTGTCTTTCATTCCAAGTCAGGTTTCCTGACCTTGAATCATTGCTGTAGTTCCTGCAGGAACATTTTTCAGTTTTCCAGCGTTGTTTTAAAGCATGGAGAGCATAGCTATAATGGTCTCATGAATGCAATGTAGTACAGCATCACTTACTTTACTCATTATTTGCCTACTTGTAAATCATGGAACTTTGCTTGTTACAGCATTACTTTGGTAGGTCTTGTATTTCTGGCTCCACACTATGATCCCTAAACCCTTTTGATAGCAATACTTTCTCAGGAATAGCTCATAACCATTAAGTTATTTACATTCCTCCTCTTAGATGAACAAGATATTAGAAAGAATTGGGGGGGTTGGGTGGGGGGGGGGGCAGAGTGGGAAGTAGAGTGTGTAGAGAGATGTTGAATCCAAATGAAAATCTATCAATGAAAATTTGTTACCTAAATACTTCTGAGATAAGGGTTCTGAACTTAGGTTTACAATTCAAATTTCAAAGTCATCGGACTTGTTACCCAGGACTTCAAAAGGCCTGCTGTGAAAGACACCTTCCCTCTGTAAGCTGGCCCATCCATAATCTCAGTTGTCTTCTGAAAACATCTGTTTCTTCACAGACTATGTAACATAGTAAATTCATAACACCAACACAACACACAACCCTTCTCATACCGCCAAATAAAATCCATAGAATGTATCAGTTTTTCAGATGTTATACAAATACCAAAGATTTATTGTTCCCATTCTGGACATTATCAAAGAATGGTTGCTGTGATAATAGATTGTAGGGGTAAAGCATCAGGGTGATGCTATCAAGATTATACTCAAAACAAGCATTTTGTATTGTATTTAGTGTAAATTAGACCCTTTTAAAAAAAATTACTCAATGAAAGCCTTTTAGATAATTCCAACACAGTAACAGAGTTAAAAGGAGTTTAAAAAAATATTGTAACCCAAGGTATCTTCAAATGAAACCAGGAAAGATTATCAACCACAAAATACCAAAGTCTAATAATCAGCAATTTTTAAACTTAATAGATTAAATATGTCTGCATCAGATCTCAAAGGTTTCATTCTTCAGGAATTTTCAGGAATAGCTTAACATTTCATCATAAAAATAATCAATAGTTCAAAGTTATTTAGCAGAGAATGGATTATTGCAATCAGAGAGTTTGTTCTGCATCACATAGACAGGATTTCCTTGAACTGATTCCAGTTAGGGCTTCAAAGTCCTTTGTTTCCAATCTTACCACCACCTTTTTGAATCTGAACCTTTCTAATATTTTAGCATTTTCCTCAAATTATGGGTTCCAAAAGGAAACCTAGTATTTCAAGAACTGTTATTGTCCTGTTTGTACCAAGGTAGTATCCATCTTTCAACCTCTCTTTCATATTGTTCTGCTTTTATGTCTTAGGTCACATTAGCCCTTTAACTTCAGCATTACTATGATGTTCAACTAGTTTTCTACCCTAGCTCCAAATAACTTTCAAGGTCACTAATTTCCAGCCTACCATCTCCAATGTCATAGGTGGGGCCAGCATTCCTGGTTTCTATATGACTATACATTTGGACAGAAGAAATTAATATTATTTGATTCTCTTGATTGACTAAGAAATATCATAGAAGTTTATTGATGGGGATGCTATAATTGTTTATTACAATAAGAATGTTTATTACAATTACTCAATGAAGAGTCTTGAATTAAATGTAAGAACTATGTATGAAAACTACAAATTTATCTTTTGTTTTATGAAAAAAATATAAAAATAAGATCTTATTACCGAGGATCAAAAATTTTGCTATGAAGGGAGAATTTTGTGCATGTTATACAACGATGAATTAACGTTCAGAACAACCTGCTGAGCTGTTCTCTTTCTCTTCTTCCCCTTTTTGATCCATAATAAAGCCCAGTGACATTATGTCCCCCAACAGCCTGAGTAAGTTTAACAAATTGGAATACGAACACTAAATCAATTCAATTCAATTTATTTAAACAAGACAAAAACTCTGAGGAGACCTTCATGCATTCATTTAAATGACAACCTCCATACTTAGGAAGTAAAATAAGCAGTGAAAAGAAAAAACCCCAAAACCTACCCAAACCAAAAAACAATTTACAAAAGTATATCCAGTGTGCAAATGGTTTATGCCCATTTTGGTATATCTAGGACTTTATAAAAATAAAAACTAAAATGCAGATCACTGAACACCAGTGAGTTACTATCTAAACAAATTGTAACTAGGGCCAAAACTCAGAAATTTTTAATTTTGAATGTCTAAGTGTAACAATGTCTTTAGGATGCTCATATGTAAAATACAAGACTTGGGGTCTTACAAGTAAGCATGTTTCTGTAGATGAATCTATGAGTAAATATAAACTAACGGAGGGAAAAATCTTAATTTCAGCACAATCAGTTCAGTCTACGCATGGTTCCCTGAGGAAACTAAAAATCAAAATAAATCTAACAGAAGTATGGCACATTGTTTGAATTTGAAGTAAAAATGACCAAAAGTTACACTACATACACAATCACTGGAATGAATTTGTAGCAGTGGAAAACAGGAAACTAGCCATAAGTGCCTTTCACAAGAACATAATCTCTTAATAATGTAGAGAAATAAATTTATTCTATTCAATATTCATTGATATAGTAATCAAGCAAACACATAAAAAGCTAAAAAATAATGTCTAGAAGAAAACAAAAGTATTTTTCTAAAAGGTCTATGCTCAAATGACATATTTTACAAAAAAAACCCCAACCATTCCAGGATTCAAAGTAAAGATGAAATAGGAACAGCTTGTTAAATCTGGTTTTTAAGCAATCTATTGAACAAGGTTCGAATCATGTTGTATTTCGACTGGAAGGTCTGTGACAGATGGCCCACTAATGCAGGTTGCAAAGTCATCTGCATAAAAACAATACTGGAATCTACAAGGAATCACAAGGCCCACTAATCTGCGTGAAGAGGAAAGAGTATCACAATACATGGGACCCTCTGGGGCATCTTGTTAATTATTGCAGGGTCACATTTCGATGTAGGATTTTGTTCTTTACTCTAGAGCTAATTTACAGCCAGTTTGGTCTATGGTTCCCAAAGCCCAAGGCCAAAAAAGAAATTACAGTAAAAACCTGTGAAGGACGATTTGAGAGTTTTCATTAGTAGAAATAAATTTGCCTTTATTGGTGAATAACTAGAAATTGAAAATTAGTTACAATCAAGAAACAGCAGATCATAAGATCCTGAAATCTAAATTCTAGCCGATAAAGAAGGAAAAAAAATTATCCCATTCATGTTAATGGCGTTTATGTCATTCATTCCTAGTCTAAATTCAGCCCAAATTTAATTTTGAGAAAAGAATTTTAAATCTTATTACATCATTCACACCTTTGATTTGATTTGATGTCATGTGTGCCATGCTTCCAGCTTACTAATTTTTTTAGTTAAAGCAAAGAGTGCTTTGACCACGTGTAGAGCAGCTGCAGTTTGCCATTTGGAGAACATGCAGTAGCTGTTCATATCCTGTTATTGCCTGACAATAGGATGAGATGGAATAACAAGAGCCTAATACTCCACATGCTCTTTGGGAGCATCAGAGCTGACTCAGTTGCTAATTTCACATTGTGTTGTAACCCTTGAAAACAGTGATGCTTTTCAAAAGAATTTGCATCCCCATGGCTTCAAACTGTACCACACCAAAGAATGCAGGATATCCCATCTATTCTGTTCACTACAACAGGACAAGGGAAAATGTGCGCAGGATGAAAGAAGGGGCATATTCAGACTTTTCAGGGAGGGAGCAAAAAGGAAGGAGGAGCTGACATTGAAAACAAACACCAATTACATACTATCCTAGGCATTACAGCATGAAAAATAATATTTTGTCTTTCTCAGGTCATGGGGAGTTATAAACACTGAGAACCCTTTTCCCCTAAGCAGGAGAGAACTACATCTATAGCACCCAGTCAGGACCTTGACTCAGGACTGTTTCTTTCCCAACTTCCTCAATACAGGCAAAAATTTTGTTGTGAAAGTTCAGAGAAACTGTATCGACAGAATTCAATTACACTTTGCAAATAAAACCTTTCTGAATATCAAGTATAAGATCAAACCTTCCTTACTAAACTGAAACCAACGGAGCCTTATCACTTACCTCATTAGAAGCCCTATCAGGCCTGTACATCTGCTTTTACTAACAGATACACAGGTCACAGTCTGATTTGTAAGACATCAAGAGACATGGCTGCTTTCTAACCCCTTTCCTGCTCAATTTCTTGACTTCCAGCTCTGGATCATTTTTCAAATACAAGGTTGCTGCATACTAGAAACAATATCCAACATAAGAATGTTCTTAAGAACGTTCTGCCAATGAATCTTTTAATTACAAATGCTTCCTACTGCTTATTTCCTCTCCTACCAGTAATACCAAGTTCATCCTATCCTCAACACACTTCCTAGAATGACTTCCTTTTATCGTTAGATATACTGTTCTAATATATGGTGCTATTGTTCCTATGCTTTACTTCTAATTGTGCTTTTGTTAACTTCAATTTGAAAAAAGCCCCAAACACCTTAAGATTATCAAATGCAAGGCAGATTTTTTTCAAAAATCTTTTGTCTAAGAACTTGATTCACAGTTGTCTTTAACCAAAACTTAGTTCACTTTGCATATTTCTTTTTTTTCATGATATCATCAAAAGCAGATTGCACAATTGTGGAACCTTTTAAAATGGAAAACAGAGAACTTGTATTTAGTTGTTCAATAACAATCATCACTTGTACTGCTCATGTTACTCATTGAGACATCTTTCTCGGTTATTATTCCTGGATTCCTGTCTGCAAAACAGCACAGTACAGATACCCTAACAAGCATCATCCACACAGGTCCGAATTCAAAATAGGGGCCTTGAAATGTTTTTCTTTTCAAACATAAGCTGAGTTAGAAGCAGTGTTGTGTCAAGATGCTTTGAACTAGTTGAGCCTGACCCCTTCTGTTGTCAAGAGGACACTCAAATTGATGAAACAACTGCACTTTAAAGTAGAATGAAGAGCCAAATTGGCAGCCTACCAACTGAAAGATATGAAAATATTAGCTACTCATATTAATAGTTCAATTACCTCTAACTAATAAAATAAGCTGAAATGTTCTTCTTACCATAATCAAGAATATTTCTCAGCAGAGTATGCCTCTCTATTTATTATTGTATTTCAGAAAACACTGTATCAATAAGCAGTATAAATAGGAAAAAATGGAACAATTTATTCTTTATTGCTCTTGTCTGACAAAGATAAAAAGCTGAAGCCTTTTAGAAGCAACATAATCTGTCCAAGTTCTCCTAAATTTTGAGTGCCAAGAATATCAGTTCTTTATTTCCTTAATTTTCCTCAAGGACTCTGGCAAAGTCTGGAGTTCCTAAATAGTAATACCACATGCAGCTTACGGCTTCACAGGTTAAGAGCTTTGAAAAAGGCCAAAGTTATCTTTCATGTTATTTATAATAATATTAGGTGTATTTTTAGCCAGACATTTTTAGCTTAGCTTTTTTTCTGCAGGATTGGAAGCAGTGACTAAAATGTACTATGAGAACTTTTAAAGGTCATTACTAAACGCAATCAACTGCACCTAAAAGAAACTTGTAACTGTCATGTGGGTAGTTTAAAAAGAACATCTAGTAAACTATAATAAAAGACATACTCCCCCATTATTTCTTTTAAAAGTGACTATCTGAACAGTTTGCAGAGCTACCCAGATCTTCTCTCTGATAAATGTTTTAGCTGGGAAGTTAAATACAGAGAATATTACAGGAAGTTTAAGCGTGGCCAAAGCTGTGATTCTCCATGTGTACATAATGCAGGTTTTTGTTGATACGGGAGAATGGAGAATCATTTGAGCCCTTTTCTACTTTTTGAATAATGTGCATCGCACAACATGTGTTATGGAGGTGGAAAATGACAGAGAATTGCCCTTGACAGAGTTTTTCACTGAAAGACTATATGGTTTAGGAAGTGGGATGCTGTCTGTATGAAAGAGTTATGTACTGACTACTAGGTAATAATAGTGATCACTGTTAAAATATGGAAGAGGGTTGCTAAGAATGGAGAAATACATATTTCTAATTGGAAAAAAACCCCTTTGAGTTAATCCTCTTTTGAAATAAATTAGTTATCCCTCATGAAACTGATGAAAAAGAAAGTTTCAAAAGCTTGTAGGTGTATTTATAAAATCCCAGAATAAATCCAGGAGGCAGCTGGCTTGAAATATTGGAGAACTTTCAGGGCTAAAAATTCTTGCTTATTAAAACAGCGAGTGGCAAACGTGAAGGGTTAAGCAGGAGGAGAAGAGTCTCTTACTGAAATCCATCAGGGATCTAATCCAGACAGAAAATTTGCGCATTCCCTCTGGGGTCCCTTCTGTGCCCTTGGGATGCCAGGCTAATGCTATCTCAAGTCCCAAAGGTGCCATGTCCCCAGAGGTGCAGCTCAGTGTGAAATATTTATTCATGCAAACAATTCTCAGAGGCCTCTCCTCATTCTTTGATGCATGAACATGGCAAAGCCTATATTCCATGATCTGTTGCCCCAAAAACTGTAAGGACTATTTCCTGGTATCCATGAGAATAAACTCAGTGTTATTGTACTATATTGGCTCATAAATTCGTAAGGCAGTCTGAGATTCAGTCTTTGCACAGTCCTTACTCTTACTAAGCGTTTTCTGACCTTGTGAATACTGAGGGAAAACTTCAGGTGTTAACACAGTCATTAACTCCTTGCTATAAATCAGGAACCTCAGCAGAAAAGATACACCTCACTAGTGAGGTGAGAGCAGACCAAATATGAAATGCACCAGGGCTCCTGCCCCATCCCTGCCTAGCAGGCTCCTGCTTCCTGGGCACAACGAGGCAGCCCCAAGTGAATTCAGTGAACACACGAAGCCCAGCAGAGCATTCCCTTACCCACACAGCCCAGGTATGGAGCAGAGTCCAAGCAGAGAATCCCTGATCTGCACTGCAACAGGTATCCTGCTGCTGCTACCTCTTCACAACCCAGGAAGATCTGCCACAAAGCCTTCTTTGGCACTGGATTTTACCACTGCTGCAAACCACTCCTCTTCCCACAGCTCCTCCATCTTCAGCAAGACCAACCTTTCCAATTTCCCCTTGCAAATCACAGTTACATGGAATGACACTCCTTTCAACCTGGTCCAGATGTAGCATCCCCAAAACATAGCAATAATAACGGTATTTCAGCTGAGAACAGGATAATTAGAGGACAGACATCAATGAATGCCAGTATCTCCTGCTCAGGTAACTGAAAGAAAACAGGTTTAGTGAAATAGGTTTATTCAGGCACAGCTAGGAAGCTCCATTTACACAAAAAGTTTGCTGTACTATTTAAAGAAGCAACCATCTGACAGAGTAAAAAACATTATTAACAATGTGCTAACAATTGACTATTAGTGAAGTGCAGGACCCCCAATGTTTTGAAGTCAGCTGGTCTAAGCTACAAGTGGGATATAAGATATGGCAGGGTATAAGAGGGCAGATTAAAAACATTTCAAAAATAATTCAAAGTTTTTTTAGATGCTACAAAATGAATCATGACTGTTGATAGATACGGTTCAGGGGATGAAGTATAATTTTTAAAAGGTATGCAGAGCTCCTACAACCATACTGAGGTTTTGATAAAATGCTTTAAATCACTTTTCATCGTTTAAAATAAAAAAGGAAAGAAAAAAGAAAAAATATGATAAATTACTGTATTGATGCCACTACAAAAGGAATTTGTTATTTATGAGACTATTGTACATTACCTTTGTGCTTCTCTTCAAAGGGTGTCCATGAAATAATTATAATAGAGGTAGGTTTTAATGTTAAAATAAATTTAGATTATCTTTTCTAGGTACTGAAGAATTGTGTATGACAATGAGATCTAAATCTTTTCATCTTATCTCATTATCAGTATACTGGTTTAATATCTTTATAGCCAGAGATGTGTAGCCTTTGCAATAAAAGTAAGGCATGTGGTCCAGATGAACCAGACAGTACCATAGTGGCCAAATTACAGGGTGATTGCTTGATGCCAGCAACAGAAGCACAGAAAAAGTTAACCAGAAACCTGATACTGTGTTTCAGAGATGTGTCTTTTCTACAAGTGAGTGGAGAGCTTGCAGGACCACCTTGCAACCTCAGGTATGAGCCTTCAAATCAGCAAAATAAATTATAGCAAGAGTGTTAATATCTTTATGGTAACGGTTCCCTATTTTCCTGCCATTGCAGATCACATTGCTATTTCTGCTAGCACTCAAGGATCACATACTACAGCCCTTCCTCCAGACATCGCACCTACTGTGTACACAAAGTGTGATGTGATAGGAGTGAGATGTTTCTGAGGATTACTTTTAATGATTACACTAAGTACAACCCATTCTCCCTGGTCAAGTAAATTCCTAACTAATTGCTTCCTCATCTGAAAGTCTGGGGTAGGAACATGGCCAGATGTAGGCCACGTGAACTGCTCTAGCAGCAGCTATGGGTTCTTGACTGACATCTATTCCCACCAAACCGTTATTTGTCCATATAGCAAAGTTCATTCATATTTCTGACCTTTTCATTCATTTTTGTTTTCTTCAAAATTCCTACCCACCTTTTGCCTTTCAGGAGAAACTTCTAACAGCTAAAGCTCAAACTGTGGTCCCAGTGTTTATCTAAACAACACGAGATCTAATCAAGATGTAAAGGAGGTTTACTGAAGGAAATTCTGCATATTTTAAGAACAGCTGATGGCAGTTCAAAAGTCGACCAAGACTGTGATATAGTGTTAACTAATTAAAATGGGGCCAGTGTGCTACTGGACCTGTTACATATTATCAAAACAATATATTCAAAACACTGATCAGTTATGCTTACTGAAAATTCTGTGCCATGTCAGACAATGTCAGTATTATAAAATGTGATAAAAGTAATTACATCTTGTATCCTAGTCTCAGGTACATATTTATTTAGTTAATTGTTTCTATTCTGAGTGTTCTAAAGGATTATCGAGATTGATTAAAATCTTGTTAAAAGGCTACTGATTTCTAATGCAGAGGTGGTAAGAAAAGCTTATAAGCAGTCTGAAATTTCTTGCGTGCTTTATATGCTGTAGACAAAAGGATTTGATCCAGCTGTTAAATTCACTAACAATGTTAATGTTTTGGTAGTTTACTTAACATTTCTCTTCAAGGTCATTGTACAAGGTCTGTATTTTCTCCCCTTCTGTGCTTAGTTTGAATGTTTAATAGTTCCAATAATAAGTCCAGAATACAATTACAAACCTTTCTGCTTCCCTGTCTTACCTGACAATATTCAGAGCAGTTCTAAATACAGATATTACAGTTAAATGCCTGAAGACAGACAGTGTGAATACTCACTTTAGCCTTTACTCTCTGTAAAGTATATTTGAAGCAAGAGTAGTAAATAAGCACACAGTATTTGCTACTCATTCTTTGTTATTCCTCTGTTCAAAACCTTTCATTCATGGAGCAAAACCATAATATGTAAGTGAGCCACAACACATTATAAACATTCAAAGTGAGTATCTAAACAATCAGTGTCTGAAAGCTGTTCAACCCCACTGCTGTTATTTGCTGAATAGATATTATATCAGACCACTGTCAATCACATAAATTACAGTAAAGGAATACTTAATAGAGAAAAAAGATTACTTTTACAATACTTATTCTATTTATAAATAAATTTTATTTGCCTCAGTTACTCTGACTAGGCAATCAGTATCTGGAAACAGTCAAAATGAACTAGAAAATAAAATTATTTTGCCACAGGATTGTGGATTGTCTGATTAAGCATGAAGTGTGAAATAAAGATCAGATGAGATTTTTTTTTAAGGCAAAGGGAAATAATTATTAAGTAGTTATGCAATGTATAATGTTTAAAGCCAATGATGGCTTTAAACTGAAAGAGAGTAGATTTAGATTAGATATAAGGAAGGAATTCTTTACTGTGAGGGTGGTAAGGTACTGGCACAGGTTGCCCAGAGAAGCTGTGGACGCCCCATTCCTGGCAGTGCTCAAGGCCAGGGTGGATGTGGCTTTGAGCACCCTGGTCTAGTGGCAGGTGTCCCTGCCCATGGCAGTGGGGTTGGAACTAGATGATCTTTAAGGCTCCTTCCAACCCAACCCATTCTATAGTTCTATTCTATCTTGCAGGCAATCTAAAATTAAACATGCAGATAATGAAACTATCATGCTAATAATTGAAAAACGCTTATATGCACATCTCCTGGAAAAAGTAATGTATTCATTACTTTTAACCAAAAGAAATACTTTTGGCGCATGATAAGAAACTGGGAAATATTCTTTAATAATAGGACAATGATTGCCAAAGCTTTACATGATGAGAAGCAGACAAGGAAATGAAGAAAAGAGGAATTCTAAAGGGTTGGCCTTTAACCTACAATATCAAGAAGCCTGTGGAAGAGAGCCTTAGAAGAGAAAGTGGCACTGATCCAATGGAAGTCCAGTTCTCAGAAGGCGTAGGCCTGAAGTTACAAAACCCATGATGATGGTGCACTGCTGCAGTAGCATTCACATCACATAGTAAGTCCTACAGGGTGGTGTAATCAAGGATCCAATTAAAAGGTTTGTAAAAACTGAGCTTCTTAAATTTGTTCAAAATCCACATATACATATCCTATAGTTTCTTCATACACTCTAGTGAGTTAACATCATGTTTTAGGAGACCATAACGGTGAGTTCCAAGTTTTTAAGGACACCTAGACAACATTCAGAACAGAAACCTTTTCTAAAATGCCAGGCTTCTCAGAGAAAGAGAGGGACTCACTGTTCTCTCAAGCAACATCTGCTTCAGTTCAGCTTCACTGTATACACTGTTCCCCATGGATCCACACTGATTCAAGGTACCCCATGCTCCCTTAGCTAAAGTAGGTAGACAAGAGTTCAGTTCCAGCTGAACATGGTGATTACTTTTCTACTGGAAGGACTTACAAGATTTTAAGCAAAACATAAAATGACTAGAGTTAGAAATATGTGACCTTTAGTTTCTGCCTCCTGTAATTTTGCAGTGTGTTAAAGGGGAAGTACAGGTGAAAAACATAACAATTGTGAAGATGCCAAGGACTTCACAGCAATGTTCTGCACAACTGGACAGGCAACCTATTAGACCTAATCTTCAGCATATGTAAATGATGCCAAGGCAGGACATGGGAACAAAAATCAAGACTGATTTGTGCATATGCTCTGTTCTCATAAACTTTAGGAGACTAAGTAAGATCTGGGTGCCTGAATATTTTGTAAGAGCTGGGCATAGGCCAAGTTACAGTTTGAGAACTGAAATAAGCAAAGTAACACACTAGTGCTTGCTAGTACAGTTCCCCTTGCTAATGAGAAGTTTCTTCTGATCTACTTCTTTCTGGTTTTAAGTTTCACTTTGGGTGAAACAGATTATGAAGTAACAAAGTAAGCACATGCTGAGAAGATATATGATTCATGAAATCAGCTCAGAGGTAAATGCTTCAAAACAACATTACCATATAAACTAACAAGTAGTTACAGTATCAAGTGCAAAAGAACAAAATGCTTTGAACAGTTGTGGGTTTTGAGGATAGGACATAAGTTACTCTAACAATTTATTTTAGTGTTGCTCTTCCTTACTGTAATTTTATAAAGATCGAGGATCACTGCAACATATGGAAAGCAGCAAATAAGCATAAAACAGGTCATATCAGACTAACACTGGTATGCAGTAATAGATGTAGTGACTGTCTTAACTATAACCTGAATTTTAAGGATTATCAGCTCCCAAGAATTTACTATGGCAACCTGGCTCCTCCATTTCCACATCCTTCACCTTTCATCTGCATTGTAATTGTCCTTTTTAGAAACCTTTATTTTCCCATAAACCCCAAGTGTTCTAAAATAGATGATTTCTTCCAGATCAAGAATAGATCCTCCTTTTCCTCATGTCCTTTCCATAATACCTGTCAAATACTCAGCCACTTAAGTCTCTGTATCTGTCATCTAGTGCAAGAGACAGATGGTATGAAAATGAGAGCATAGTGGAGGGTGAACGAGCATACTAACACCAGGGACAAACCATGGGATAGCAAAAAATGTAGTTGAATTTTAACATTTAATCCACTGTGGTGATCTAATCTGTGCTAAACCTTTGCAGGACGTATGAATGAGCTGTGTCTTGCACACCATGTCCTATGCAAGACATCAAGATTGTCCTGTCTGGTCCTTGCTTCACTCTAGTAGAAAACCCAGTCAATGCTATTACAGTTGTCTTTGGCAGAAGGAAAATGACACAGGGCCAATTCATCCATAAACATACATTCTATAAGGATTTTGTACCATTCATACCCTTTTCCCCACCCAAAAAGTTTATGCTTTTTTTTGTGCTACACTGTCCTTTCTTTTCTTCAAAAGCAGAAACTTGCTGCTATGGCAACAGTACTTTTGGTCATAATCTGAGAAAAGCAAATTTGCAATCAGGAATTAAAGGAAAAAGGGCCCTTAGATGTAAGGGACTTCACCCAAACTACACCAACAGGCTGTCCGTTAACACTAGATTGTCGGTTGTATTTTCTCAGTTTTAATGTCCTGCACAGGCATACTAAACATTGCAGAATAATCATGCAGTTTTTCCTTAGCTGTATGTCATTAACACATTTACAGTCAGCTGTATAAAAGGTAGGCATCTAGTTTAAGTTAATTACTGGACTCCTTTTACAGTCAGTGTAAGACATAGGCACCCCTAGATGCACCTTATCAGGTGTCTCAAACAAGTAGGATGAATTACTCTTCGGGATGCCTACCTTTGTCTCTGAGTAAAGAGGTATTCTTATCAAGTATGTGATTTGTAGAAAGCTACACTTAGGCAAGATCAATCTGAGCATTCCTCAGAACCCATCTTCATCAACCACTGTCATCCACACAGGATTTTTTGCGCTATCATAAACAACAGATTTTTGAAGTTAAGCATTTATACTGATCTCTCAGTATGCATGGTAAGTTTTCCCTCGCATTCCTAGTTAATTTTCCTTAAACTTTTGTTACTGAGTTTCCTTAAAGTAATTTTGGTTTTGCTTAGAGCAAGTTAACTGGAATGCCAATTAAAAGTTTTTGCTATGTATATCACAAATACAGTTTGCCTTATTGCAAAAGAATTAAAGCCCACATTAAACTGATTATCTTCTCTTTATGCATTCTGCTGGCAAGAGATTATTATGAATTTTAGACATAATTAACTTGGACTCCATTAATAGTGACAACACAGAAGCACAAATTCCTGCGAAATATAATTTTATTCCCTAAGCATTCACAGCCTACAATCTTTCATGATCATGGTCTTTTGAATTTCGAAAAAAACAAACTGCAAGAAATATCACAAATAAGAATTAAAACAATGGTTCAACAGACAACTTTTGGTGATCAAGCTACAGTATACACAAGAATCTGAGGGTAAGTGAAGGAGACAGGGCAGGGTCATCTGAGTTAAAGTAGAACTTGATTTAAAAATTCCCATCATTCTTAGAAAACAGCAATGAATGTAAAGCACTTGCTGAGTATGTGAAAAAATTATATATATAAAGACTGAAGAGAAAGGTACTATAAACAGGTAATCAGATACTTTAAAAGAGACATCAAGTATGTACAGCAATGAAAAATTAGTGTCAGATTGCTGTAGGCTTTAAAGTAAAAAAGAACTTCTAGCACTTAATCTGTAGTGAATTTTCCGAGTAACATTGATGTTGTAAGGTAAGTCAGCTTGTCATTTTCATAGTGAGGAAACTTTCATTATGTCACTCATGTGGATAGTAATTGTGAGAGTTTACAAAATGGATAGGTCTGAGAAAGAACTCCAGAAACTGTAAATGTGAATCAAAAATTTATAATTCACACCCATTTTTCTAATTTCCTATATTGCTGTCATCTTGCAGAATAAATTCACTGAAAAATAATAAGTAACCTTATTTTTATAATCCTAATTATAAGGAAATAAAAAATGCCGGTTTAAGAGTATCTAAATAACATATTTTTGAACAGCTAGATTGTGACATTAAATCTAACTGAACATACCAGATTACTACATATTCTTGGATAAAGTACGTGAATCACTAAAGTAAGATTTTTTCTTTTTTAGAAAACAAAAATAATCACAATTCATGTTTGTGACTATGTAGTTTTCAAGAATACATAGTATATGGTATTTTATATACTAAAATGCAGTACTTTAAGCTGCTTACAGATACAGAACTAATTAGTTCACCAGTAAACATGAGAAGTATTTGTGTGTTACTAAACTTTTTGGATTGACAAAAAGACACTGAAGACAAAGCAACTTCCCTGTTTGAACATAAAACAACTCAGCCTGCAACCCAAGCTCACTTCCTTTATTCTTTCAACTCTGTTCGGAAAGGATCTTTCTTTCCTTTGAAGAAATCTACAATAATTTCTGACAGGAACTCTGCATCTTTAATATTAAAACTAGATTTCTGAGTAACTGTAAACTTCAGAGCAAAAATTGTATTATCACTGAAAAAGTTAAGAGAATTCAATGTAATCCAGATTTTTCAACAATACAAGAGAGTCATACAGAGCAACATCTGGACATCTAAATTTGTGCAAGGGATTTTTTAAAATTTATTTTAATCACTCATAATATGCATTCTACTAATAGGCATTCTAGTGAACTGTTTATAATTCTGACTGTTTAAAATTAAAACAGAAGACCTGTATCCATGAAGAGAACAAAATGGTTGTTGTATCACACTAAAATCTAGGTATTAAAAAAAACCACCTAAAAATAAAATCAATAAAATTCCTGCCGGGTAAGCTTCTCCAGAAATTATTTGTGACATTGTACATTAACAACATAATTTGGATTAAAAAGAAATTTCTCACTAATTCTTTTTTTTTTTCAGTAAAGTCTCTTGAAAGAAAAGACTTTCCAAACTTTATTCTACAACAGCATGCAATTTTTTTATGAAAAGCAAGAAAGAGACAACACCAATTGCTTAAGAAAAAATGTGTATTGAAGTTTATAGCTTTGCCTGAAGAAAAAAAAAAAACAAACCCCAAACACCACAATTGTTTAAGGTATATTATACTACCACATTCATAAAACAAGTCTGGTCTATGGGCTAAACGAGTTGAACTGCTCTCGAATAAGAGTTCAGCTGTGTAGTTCATCTCCCTTAACTCTAGGACAATCTTGGTGAAGACACTCAGTGTGTGTGTGAACTTAAGAGTAAGTCACTGTGCATCTATGTGCACACTCGTATATACATACATGCATGGAAGAATAAGACAGCAAAACATTTTTGCCCCCCAAACCCATGTTCTAACAGCCTGAGAAATTTTAGAAATATTTTTTTAGGATATTGTTTTCCTTCTGCACTCTCTGTATGGTATACATTTAGTCATTAATGGATAATGGGAGAGTGAAAACAAAATAAAATACATTTTTATCAGTACAATCGCAAAAGTTCCAAACCAAAATTAAATTTTCTGAGTTTTTCAGTTGAGTGCAACAGTAAAAGTGGAAGTTTGCACATAAGAATTAACCTCTGAACAGTGAATACTTAAAGACATGAGCCATTGCATAGTGAAACTACAATGAGACATTAAAATCAATATAAAGAACCAAAGAGCTCATGCATTCACTTATCTAAAATTAAGATCTGATACAGTTGAAGCATCCTCTCAGTGAAAGAGTGATCATTTCCCAGGTAATACCAAGCAAAATGCATGAAAATGAGGAAGAACTTTCAGAAAAAAAAAAAAAAAAGTTAAAAGGAAACCATCAGGGGAAAATACAGTGCCTAATACAATGGTAATTAGGTCATACATAATTTTAAGATCCTATGTGAAAGCAATAATGCACAACTATCATAATCATGTTTGGAGTACAGCCAATGAAAAATACAGAAGCTTCCACAGGACAGAACTGGAGAACCCTGAAAAATAAGATTGACTCAGCAACAGAAAAAAACCTTGCTTACAGTTTGAAGAGTAGCTTTCAGAAAATACCATAATTCTCTTTTCTTTTCCAACAAATTATGCTCTTTTCTTTCCTAAAGGCAGAAACACAGAGTATTTTCACTACTCCACAACTGGTGGGGTAGAAGATGACAGGTTCAGAGTTTTGCAGTTCTCTCAGAACCAGTTCTTTTCAGCCCAGATACCCAAAGGCAAGAATTACACTCTAGCTGCTCAAGTTTAATGACAAATCACTGCTGCAAAACTTAAAAAAGGAAATTTCTAAACAATGGTTAACTTGACATTAAAACCTAGACTCATAGCTCATCTGTAAGAACACTTCAGTCAGGAGCCAGAAGCCTAGATTTTATCCCCAGGTTGGTCATGACTCATTTTATAGCCTTCTACCTCGCATACACTCAAATAAAGGGGGAAAAAATAATAATAAAAAAGAAATACGGCAGAGTTGCATAACTAACATACTAGATCAAGCAAATACAGACTGGTTCAGTTTTATTTTCTGGACTACACTTGGCATAAGTGAATGGACAGAATGAATAAAAAAGGGTTAGGAAGAAGTTTGGAGAACCGGGGTCTTATAGCCTGGAGAAGAAAAGGCTAAAGGAGAATGCAGCTGTTGCTTTCCACTATGTTAAAGATAGTTGCAGATAAGAGTCAAAACAAACTCTTGTCAGAGACACACAGTGAAAGGACAGGAGGCAACTGCTACAAGATTCATCAAGAGAAATTTGAGATGGGTATAAGGGCAGGAGCAGGGGGGAAGATACATATATCACAGCATGTTTAAGTACTGGAACAGTTTGCAAGAGAAACTGTAGAATTCCCAGGTCCTTGAGGTTTACCTTGACCAGATAAATGGCTGCACAACGTAACCTGACTTGTAATTTAGCCCAGTTTTGTTCTGTAGTGTGGCTAGATGACCTCCAGATATCTGTACCATTAAGCTTTTGTATGAATCTAAGTTGCAGCAGACTAGTACTACTACCAAGTATGCAAAGTACCCTCCAGGGGCTGAAAGGATAGAGTGCATGAAAACATTTCTCGTGACTGAAAAATGTATCTTTAATCTTTCTGCATCTTCATGTGCTGTCTTACAACAAATACATTACTCGGAACTGTTATCTGTGGAACATACTAGGGTGCTGTCTCAAAGAATCAACAGCTTTAAGAAATGAGGTCTCTCCATCTAGATGATAGACTGCATTTTAAAGACAATCTCATGACTAATATAGGGAGCACTCTGTAGTTGTACTGTCTCCCAAGAGGGAAGATGTGATTTCTGGAATCCTCCCAGTTGTGCTGTTTTTGAGAGAAGGTGTAGACTGTTCCCACTTGATATTTATATCAGTGCTGGCTTTACATCAGTGGATGACAGCACCTTTTATAATACCAAAAAAATTCTACCCATCACTACTCTGATCACCTGCTTTTTATGTTCTCTCTACTATTTTTGATACAGGTAGCAAAAGTACCAGTCCCAGATAAGAAGGAAAAAGAAGAAATGTAGGATAAAAAGGGATTATTAAAAGGCTAAGTTATGAACCTGCTCCTTTTCCCACTTGCACACAGGACTACTTACTATTGCTGTCTAAATGAACTGATTACATCCCTGAGGAATGTGAGAAATGAAGTGGACACCTGACCTCCATAAAATTCTATAATAAATGCAAGGCAACACTTAACTGACGCAAGCTTGCAGGCCAAATTCAGAAGGTCAGTGGTCAGTAGAAATTTACTGCACAACTATTGGTACTACTTTCAGAGCATTCCCAGTATTAGTCATCATGTGACCAGGGAGAGGTTTCAGCTAACTTTTGGCAGTAAGAAATAATAATATTTTTTTTTTTTTTTTTAAATGGAGAAAAGAGAGGAGAGAAGTGAGAGGTGAGGGAAAAAAAGAACGAACAATGGTGGAGATGCACAACATATATGAAGCCACTGTATAAAAAACCTGGCAGTAGCTCTTCGGGATTTTGGAGAGTTGGGAGAAGGTGCAGATTTGTGAAACGGCTGAGATGTGGCTGAAAAAAAATAATTTAGAGATAAATACAAAATATTAGGAAATCCAATCTTCCTTTAAAAATAATAATTAAAAAAATATCAGGTCTGTCAGTTTTAAAAGGACATAAGGAGTTTCAAAGCATTCATTCAAAACAGCAGGAAGAAAGCCTATTTGTCATGGTCCAACCAGCCACAGCATCATAGCAAGCAATAAAGGCAGGTCTCAAAGACAAGTGAGCTGGGTTAAGACAGCACTTGTTTGGAAAACAAATTATTAACCTAGAGCACAGCATCCCTGCAAATCTTTATGAGAAAGTTTAGCAGGGTGCAGACAAGTCACATAAATAGTTTTCTACAATTTTGGCAAATTAAATAAAAATCTGACTGAATAATAGTTTATAACTACTCAGACTGGTTTTTCTTCTGTTCCTGAGTAGCATAGGTGTAAATTTTTATTTATATATGCCTCTTAATGTATAAATTTGTATGCCAAGCAGCAGAAATCCAATAACTGGGCTGAACTTTATTGCACTAACTTTCCAGCAGTGTGCAATCCAAAGAGATTTTCATTATAGTCTATTCTATTTCTGCTTACAAAGACTGCAACTTTAAAGAGATTAGTAACAGGTTTAAAGAAGTATCTTTTCCTACATTTAAAATTATAGCCAGTACTACTCAATGTTGCAAATGTTATGTATTTCAAATGAATTTAGAAGCCGTACTCAAATTTCATCACAGCTCCGAATTACCTGCACAGAGGAGAAGGAAAAAACAAAATTCACTCTCTTCTATTGCCAGAGCATGCTACAGGAGCTGCAGAGTGAATAATATCAGTAGAAGACCAAGGTCATGCGCACAGAAGTGTAATAAGACACAACTGCTGAATGAAAATGGATGGCACATCTCATTAGAGCTGAAGTGGAAGTGCCCTGCCAGTCCCCAAGATGATGCTCCCTGGCCCGCCATCATTGTCTTGAAGGAGGTAGCAATGGCTGCTCTTTGAGGAGTGCACAGAGCCAAAGAACCAAGTGGCCCCAGCTGGTTCACAGCTCAGAATTTTGCAAAGAGGGGTCTTTCACCTCTTGTTCATGAACACAGTCACTTAGATCAAAGAACTGCTACAACTACATGCATCACAGGAAGACATTCCTAAAAATGGTTCTTAGCCTCCTTCAGAGGAGAGGCTAGACCAGCCTGTAGACCACAAAGCATTGAGCAAAAGGCAATCAGCACTGAACCTGATTCTGAGGCAAGATTTATTTTGCACTCTGTTTCTGGAGCCATTCACCACATTCCAGCATTCAGAGCCATCTTTAGAAGTGAAATTAATGTTCTATTGCAAACAATATGATCCTCTAATTAGTCCTCCCTATTTACAAATAAGCTTGAAGGTAGGAGTCACGTTGTGGCCAGTGGGACTCTAGAATTACTCTACTGTAGACCTACTCTAATGACGTAGGCAAGTGATCACTAGGAAGTTTTGGTCATCTCAAAGATATATACTCAAATTCAACTATATTCTTCAAAGAACAGAAGCTTTTCAGGATTATATAAAAGTATTTTAAAAAAGAAGAAGTGCTCCCTAAGGAAAAAAATATTTTCTTTTACCCAGGTTAGGAACCAGCCTTACAAGCCTGCATTGGGCCACAGAATATGGAGCCATACCTGCAAATATTTAACTTGGAGTTCACTTCTGCTACTGTCCATTAGCACTTTTACAGAAGTAGACAAGTATGAAATGGAGAACTACAACCCACTCCTCTCTTCTCAGTTTTTTGAGGTATTTTGTACATTTGCTTTCTGTCTTAGAGACTCCTTCTGTTAGCCAAGGTCTGAAGTTACTTTGTCACTGTTGCCAAACACAGCAGGGAATCACAAATAAGGAAATATATTTGGCTGATCTGTGTATCAAAAACCACAAAAATAAATTCACAAGAATGATTTAGTAGTGATTTCAAATGCAGTCATAAACAAGCTTTACAGTCACCTCTCTGCACTCAGCTCAGGTAATTTGGTGAATGAGGGCTTAAACAAATACTCGACTCTTTTTCATGCTGTGGCATACGATGGGCTGGGTCTTTTGGAATAACCTTTATCAGATAGGTTTATTTCACTAAGAAATCTAAGGACATTCACATGTGAATTTTTCTATAGTCTTGGTTTCTTCTACTGTAGATCATTCTGTCCCAGTAGGTAGCTTAACAAAGGTAATATCACCTATGTAAACAGTTACAGTTTTTCAGTTCAAAACAAAATAATACTGCTTTGCTCGCATAGTTAACATTTGTTCTTCAAGATGCTGAAGAGAGACCCAGAACATTTCCTAATGTGGTAAAACCCACAAAGGAACAGAAAATTCTTTTTTTCACAAATTATGTTAACAGTCCCAGCTTGCAGAATCTGCAGCGTTTTTTGAGATCCACCACACACAAGCAATACCCTGTGATTCATGAGAAGGGCAAGACTACACAGATCGTAGCCACTACTGTCTTTTCCTAGGTTTTTTAATTGGTTTTTAAAGCACAGGAGAATTTGTCTCAGGAGGTAATACCACCATAATGTCTGTACCAGTGCAAATTCCCTGTTGTTCTATGGGATATAGAGAAGGGGGCAAAACACCAACCAGCCAATCCATACTCGTTTTCCTGACCTTTTGCTTTCCAATACTCAAAGGTCACCTTTTTTCAAGGCATCACTTCATAGTGCTTAAAAACACCTTCTCAAGTCTGAGAAGTGAATATGATAAGCCAAGTGGAGATTTACTCACAGAGAGTTTTCTCAATTCATTCTCTGCAGATGCTGGGGTCAAAGCAGGTTACCAATGTCAGTGCAGGCTACCTTACTGAAAAACTACCAGTCAGTACTACAGTCATCAAACTGCACAGTGCTATATCTATTTTTGCAGGGTCAACTGGAATAAAGTTAAAGAATTTGTGTAGAACAGATTACATAAAAAGTAATAAAAGTTATAAAACATGAGCAGGATTTTTCTCACCCACTCAGAGGAACAGCTAACATAGTTAACATGCTGAATGAATGAAGATAACAGCAAAATAATAGGCTTGTCAAAATTAAGAAAGTCCCTGTGGAGCACATGATAAGAAGAGACCTGGTGTCGCTTTACACAAAAAAGAAATTGCTATGACGTGTGGTGAAGAACATAATATAATATATTAGTAGGTGGAAAGCTGGTTGCTTCATGCAGAAGAACCCAGTGTACTGTAGAAAACAGGAAGTTAACTGTTAAGAGTTAACTTCAGGAACTGACACCCCTATGTTGCTGTTGAAATCAGCAAGACTATTACTTGATTACAATAAGAAAATGTCCATTAGAGAGTAAGTCTGCCTTCAAATAGCACAGCTTTCTTCTGTGATTTTAAAATGCATATCTGTATACAGACATGTGCACAAGGTAGTTTCATTATTTAAAGCCTGTGCTCCCTGTAACTATCTGAATGAAAATATTAATTATTGGCAAGCATACTCATCAAAATTATCTAAATGCATTGAGGAATAACACAATACATGTGAGTCTGACATTTAGATAAAAAAAAAAAACTCTAAAAAAGAATACTTATTTTTCCTGCTAAAAAGAGTATGGCAAAGTTTCATTCTACTTACAAAGTTGCAGTTCATGAATTACACATATATAGCTCCAAAGAGCTAGGTAAGTATCACTTAGAATAAAAAAATAAAATGATTCTCTAACTACTACTGCACGTCTGGCTTCCCTGGCTGCATTAGGATGCTTGCAATACATCATGTTAATCTGTGATAGTATATACCATAGGTGACAAAATGGGTGGCAAATACAAGGAAAATACATTGCTTACTGCTGTCAGCTTCGTTCCAGATTAGGTATTAAAGCCAGTAGAATCCTTTTTACAGAAAGGACACTACAGAATATCCACTGCTTTTTGAATGAGCAATCTGCATACAAAATAGAAAATCCAAACTGAGACCTAGTACCTCATTTCTCAGTATATAGCCTGTTTCTTCATGGATGATTCTACATGCTTTATTAGTAGAAAGCACACTTAGGCTATTCTTATTTTAACACATTACTTCAGTGAGATTTTTCTCAAACTATAATGAGACATTAGTATTTTTAACCATGTTTGATTTTTATTGCAAAAAGGAACATCCACTGTTTGAAGTTCATTCTGGCCAACTTGATATCAATAGGAAGAGTTTTTCTTACAGAAGTTAAGTTTTTGAAAAGTACCTTCAGGAACATCTTGGACATTAAAAGGAATGTTGTACAATTAAAAAACATTTAGAAAGTTTAGAAATACCTAAGAGAATTAATTACACACAACTCAGTAACTGGAAACTTGGATCTGGTTCCTCATTTGGAAAGAAACAATTCAATTAATCAAGTATGTGAAACTTATTTGAAGTGTTACAAACTCAAAGTCATTTCTAAGTCATTTGATGATATAATACAGATCTTTCTTCCCTTTTTATTTTTTCTCTACTATGGTAAATCTCTAGGTTTTTTTTAATCTTGATTTCCCCCCACACACACACATGTATAAGGTTTGTAATTTGGCTTTCTTCATAATTTAAATATCTGAAGATAAATACACTATCTTTCTTAGGTTTTCTTTTTCAAGGCAGAATGCACATTTGGTCCCTTAGACAGGGGGTCAATACAGTTAAAAGGGAAAACAATGAACTTGCATCCCTAAGTATTGTATGAGGACATTCATTATATAAGTATGTCACATTAACGATCAGTGTGGGTCATGCCACCTGCATAGAAACATTATCAGCAACAGCAGCCCTGCAGGGCCTCAAAATTTGTTGTCACTTTGGAATGTAGAATCAAATTAGCAAAGCTGTGCTCAAAAGATGAGATTCTGTAAGGTTTTTAAACATCTCGGACAGAAATTCGATTAAGATTAATTCAAGCCAAGCAAGCAATTTTAGAGGCGTTGGAAGCAATTTCCTTTCACATCATGGTCGTGTGCTGCTGACATGAATGCCTGGAGAAAAATGTGCCAAGTTACCAGAGACAAGATCTTACTATGGAAAAGGAGTTATATTATGTCCTTCTAAGTTTAGTTTTTAAAATACTAACACTAAGGTAATGAGTCTTGTAAAGAAACATACAAAATATTCATCATGCATCATAAATAATTGACTCTGGAGACAGGGCATTTCAAATACCACAATCACATTTTCAAGCTGGTTTGTGTCATCAACTTTTAAAGGTGAGACTCTTCAAAAGAATTTGCTGGATGAATAAGATTTAATCTAATGCCATTTTAGAAAAATGATAGCAGTGCTCATCAAATTATTAGTGCATTGGTAAAGCATTTTGAATCTAAATCCTTCACCACTTTCATTTATTTTATGATGTTGAAAAGGTTATCCTTCAAAAACTGTCAACCAATTCATATAAAAGATTTAATGTTTTAAAGATAGATAAGAGGAAAACACGTCATTATATCTTTGAAAGAAGATGTATTCTAACTGTAAAATTATCATTTTTTCAGAAGATGGAAAAAGAATATACGGGCTTTTTGCTTCATTCTCAACTCAACACAGGCAGCCTAAAGCTATGTAATTATTTTCTAGATGTAAAAAAGTTAAAGGAAAAAGAGACTGAATTTTTCCTACTGAAATAATCTTGCAAATATAAACTTAGGTATGTTTTCCAGCCATTTTCAGTTTGTACCCCCTCGTCTTTATTGTTGTTGTTGTTGTTGTTTGGGGTTTTTTGTTTCATTTGGTTTTGAGTGGGGTCTTTTTTCCCCAATAGAGAAGCAGAGTCCACATAGCTAATTTAAAGGTACTAACAAGTTGTTCCATTTTCTTAGTCATCATTCACAAACCCTTTTAAAGTAGTTGGTGGACCAAAATAAAGAATAACAAACAAACCCCCCCTAACCTGACAGTCATTCCCATATAGATGCTTAAAGGGCTGACTTCTTATGCAATGGGAAGCTTGGTTTCAAGCAAAGGTAAGTAAGCATGAAAAGAAGAAATATATAGCTAGGAAGTAAATATATGGAACTTAAAGACTGGAATTAGTAACAAGTATGAACAGAATTCCAAGGACATCTTAAAACACATATTAGTAGTATAGCCATACAAGTTTGTATCTGTCCTTGCACAAGGATTAGCAAAAATAGGAAAGAGAAATATTCTTTTTTACCTGCATACTGAAATAATTCTAACAGTGTTTTCTAAGTGGCTAAACAGACAGGTTACACACTTCATGGATGGGGTGGGACTTGCAGATTATTTGCTCCAGTTTGCAATGGCTGAGAAATTATAAAGCAATTTTTTAGCAAACTCAAGCAAATTACCATCTTTGCCACAGGCAAAGTTAAAGTGAAAGATATTACTATGGGTGATGTTTTCTTCATTCTGTACTACTGAGAGATCACATTCAGCTTTCACTTTCTTTGATCAGCATCTGTCAAATAGTGAGCAGTGGATTCTTTTTGCCCTCAAATGATCCTGCTAGCACTATTTTTAACTCAGCACAATCTCTGTTACATTGAAAGATAATTCACACTGCTCTTCTGATTTCTTAGGTCTTGCCCTAAGCTTTAGCCCTCACCACTCTTACTATCAATCCACACAGCCCTTTATTAGAACTAGCAGGAAAAAAACCCCTCATGGTGCAAGAATTGTAACTGCACAACATAAGTTTTCAGACCTAGGATTTAAAATTGTGGAAGAAATACACTGGTCACCTCCTTTCCAATTTACTCTATTGCCCAATGAAAAACAAGTTTTTGACACATTCTAAATCCAGTAATTATCATCAGAAGGCAAGGGGTCAACATTCTATTACAGTTTGATGAAAAAGATGTAGTGATCAGCTCAATTCTGGAATACCTTATCTGTGTCAAAACAAACAAACAAACAAACAAAAAGAGGTGAGTTGATCCCTTGATCTCTTCATGACACTAGTTCTGAACAAGATGGTCATAAGAGTCCAAAATTGTACCAGCTATCTCCAAGTATATGGTGAATTATGATCATACACAGGGTTTATATAAAATAATGTGAATGACTAATAATGCTGTAATTATAATTTCCCCAAGACTGTCACTGCTATCTAAAAACCCAGTGCTTTAGAACTTCCTAGCTTTCAAACATGTTCATTGGTATGAAAAAGGACCAAAAAAAAATAATATGAAAGCAGCCCTGGAACAAATCTCTTCACTAGAGGGAAAAAGAAAAAAAAAAAAGTTTTTATTATTTGTCATCCTAACTACTCTCCATTTTTCCCATTACTACATATGTTGTCAGTTGTCTACAATCCTTTTGCAACATCTAGGAAATCAAATGGATTTTGTATGACTGGAGTTAACAGACCAAAGCTAAAATGGCAGCCTTGTTCTTGGTGACATGTATAATTCAGATCCAATATAATTCATGCAATTAATGCTTTTTTTCAACTGCAAAAAGGTTTTTCCTTCATTGAACTTCAGACCATTACCCTTAACTGATAATAGGGAAATTCCCTATGAGATGGATTTTAAAACCATAATGCAGTGAGTGAATTTAAGGTAAGATCAAGTGTGATCTAGAAAACCTCAGAAAGAAAGAACGCCCAAAGTCTATCTTGCTCATTGAGAAGACCTCAAAAACTAACAGCAATCACAACTGTTGTTGGTAATGATACGATGCAGGTTTACTTTACTGGCTGTCAGTCATAAAAGTTGTATCCAGAAATCATCACCAAAAAAAAAAAAAACCCAAACCAAACAACGGGCAGTTTTTGATGTAAACTACAGAAAGAGGAGAAGGAAGGCTGTTGGGTAATGAACATAGAAGGCAGTCAAAACCTATAGATAAGGAATGAAAGTGGTATTTTAAGACAATTTGCAGGAAGACGGCAAATTATTTTTTAAAGCACCTATAAAAATCCCTGTTATATGTAGAGGAGATACTCTTGACCAATAGCAGTGTGTCAGAGAAGAGAGCTAGATTTTTAAAAATGGTTAAAAAACCAAACAACCAACCAAACAAAACAACAACAAAAAAGTGTTTAGTTCCTCAGCTATTTAGCATATCTTGCTCAGAAATCCAGGGTCAAACTGCCGATCAGATCTGCACTGTGACAAGATTGTTTCCATGTGAAAACAGAAAGAAATTTGGAAGTTTTGCTTTCACCTATGATGCTGGCTATATACATCCCTAAAATACCTTAGTCATTTGTGACTCTGTCCTCTCCTATTCTTTTTCCTTGGGCACAGAACAATTTAGTTTTCAAAATACAAAAACAAGCTAGTCCAAATTATGAGGTTTAAAATAAGAATAGGTGGGTAAAATTAAATAGTTTTGTGATTGGTGTGGATACTGCACTAAATTATTGAATAGATCTTTCTGGCTTCTATGGCATTATGACAAGATTGTAGACAGAATTACCTTAAGTGGAGAATAACAATGTTTAGGCAGAGGCTGGCACATAATAGATTTATTTAAAAGAACCCAACAGAACAGTTTTCCAATATCAGGAGAGCAAGATCAAGAAGATGAAAGTAACAAGCATTGGATGCAAATGTATCTGAAGCAAGAGGAAGATGTAAGTTATAGATTCTTGTGAAAGACTAGTTCAGCCAGTGGTCAAAATGGGCAGTGTTACATATTGGTGATCAAATTATGGGCATAAGGAACACAGAAGCAGAAGGATTCAGTACCAGGAAAAATTCAGAGCTAAAAATAACTTGAATTAGTCAATTTATTGTTTGTATTCACTTGAATTCTCCTCCATCTTGATTTGATAAATACTATTTGGTTGAACTCAATTTTCCTCCCAATTTATGGATTTTTTTTTTTTTTTACACTGCTTCAACATTCTTCGGTTCCACAACAATATTACATCTTGTGGAGCAGTATTCAGAATGGTTGCCAACTCCAGCAGCTCTGGTGTTTCTTCTTTGAGTTTTTTTCCTTTCATTTCCACAGAGCAAAGTAATACAATGAGGAAAAATACAAGCAGCAGAAACACAGAATGAAAGTAAATCAAATAAGTATATAGCCTAATTATAACTTAACTAAATAAGAACAAGAATGAATTACATCCTTCCTCAAACGTTTGAAGGTTGTGCACACTTGACAATGAAATCCAATAGTGAGAGAAATAGCATTCCAGAGGAAGTTCTGATAACCTCTTGCAGGAATACTTATCAACACCAGAGGAAATAAATTAGTTTTATACTATCGAGAACAACCAAAGTGTAAGGAACAGTGAGTAGAGGAGCTTCCAGTTCCAAATTTCTAAGTGTATCCTTTTCTAAATTCTCCAAGTTTACTTGTATGGAAGTTTTTCATCATTTTGATCATCCTGCCTGTCTTTCTCAGAACGTTTTCCAGCTCTACTCCATTGCTTTTGAAATAGGAGCAGAACAGTCCACAGTTATCAAGACAAAGCATGAATGTGTAGTCTAGCATTGTTTTGTTCTTTGTTTTATTCCATAGTAGTAATTCATAACACTTTTTGGTCGATATTGGACTGACATATTCATGGACCTACCACAGTCCCCAGTTCTCACTCCTGTGTAGTAAAGGCCAGCTCAGAGCCCGTTATTTTGAATGTGATATCAAGACTATTCACTTTCTTCCATGATTTTGCATTTATCTGGATTGGATTTCATCTTTTTATTGTTCAGTCTTGTGTCTTACTGTATCCTTCTGAAATTACTTAGTAGTTAACCTTTTTCATTAATACCCTGGATAATCAGTAAACCGATAAATCCATCAAAACCTTTTCACCTCATTATTCATGCCTTTTCATAAAGTCATCTGTGAATACTTTTGAAGAGCACTGGTCCTAGAACAAGCTCTTGAAGGATTCTGCTGATGACCTGCCTCCACTGTCAAAACATCTCCACTGAAATAATTTCACTAATTTCTACCCTGCAAGTGAATTTTCAGATTGATACTGACAGAAGCCCAAGCTAAAACCTGTGAGTGGAAAAAAATAAATTTCAGTAACCATGTGTCTGTAACTTAAGTCAGCTTTGTCATCAAATGCAGATTCTCACTTGTGATTCATTTTGATTTTCAACAGAAAACACAGGCAGGCTCAGTAAAAGTTATTGGAATATGTAGCTTAGGCTAAAGGGAAAAAGACAGAATCCTTGTACTGACTCCGCATCTTCAGACCAAGATGAAAATAAGTGTTGCGGAGACAAGTCCATGACTGAAATTCACTCACAGAACAGGCCTAGATGCCCATAAATCCCACAAAATAAAGTGGATTAGAGAGACTGTAGAAAAAGCAAAAAATGGGGAAGTTTTTATTTATAACATATCACATTAAACTTTGGGCATTATGCAAATGTCAAAACAAGATGTAAGAAAGTCATCCAAAGATATGAAAATAGATCAGCTGCACTCTCTCTCCCTATTTCCTTTCAATCAGTGTCTAGGGCCAGAAGCACACCTATGAGTTTAAATGCACCTGCACAATGTAGAAATGAAGGATTTGAAATTAGATGGTCATTCAGTTGGGTAAAATAAATACATGTGTTTATTTCAATATAAAGGTGCTCTCTAAGAAGTCTGTTTTTACATAAACATCAGAATTGATGTAATCTGAAAACCTTAAAATTTAAATATGTTCACTGGTTTCACTTTCCTAAGTTCTTCATATATACTCAGTGGTGTGGAAAAGTGGCTAATACATGATTTTGATGTCTCTTTGCCATTCAAAAAAACAGAACAGCTCCATGCATGGTGTAGCTGAGACTGTTTAGAAATAAAAACTGAGACACACTAAGTCATCTGTGAGATAAATGATATGTAATATGTGGCAGAAATCAGTTTCTATTTGGAAACCTGATGAGAAATCAACACTTTTATAATCATACAATATTGCCAGGTTGATTTTCAAGTACTTATCCTTGCCATCAGATAAAAAGTTTTCAAAACCAAATTGTTCCCATTTGTGGTCTGTTGATCATAGCCTGTCTATGCTATTCTAACACTACATTCTGTTTAGATAAAGTGTTTGCACCACCTGCACTGTAAATGAAGGGGGCGAAAGGTTTTAGAACACCACTTTTCATGAGACTTGAGTGAAGGACAGTATTCCTCCAAGAACTCTGCTTCACTACAAGCACAGGGAAGCATTCTTCAGAAGTCAGTTTACTTTTTTGTATTTGAGGCACAGACTTTCCTCACCACTGAGAGAAACAGTTTCTACTTTTATACAGGGAAAATATGCTCTCCAGCATAAAATAATTCAAAGTGCACAAAGAGCATTGCTTCAAATATCTTGAACTTGAAAATAAAATCTCTCAATTGTTTTTGTTCCTGATTTTTTTAAAAATAATGCCACACACCAGCAGATTCTGATCCTAGCTTGTGTGAACTGAATAACGTTTCTTCAGTAACCCGTGTAAATTGATTGTTTTTGTGGAAAATGCTAAAAGAAACAGTAAGAATAATCCTTTGAAAGATCAAGATTGTTTACAAATCATAGTTGACATTCTCAGCAAATGTATTATTAATTATTTGTAAAAAATTCCCAACAAAACCCAAGTTCCTATTTTACAGTTGTTTCAGAGGCACAAAGGAGTGAACGTTTAACAGTCATGATTAAATTTAAGCCTATGTAAGCATAAATGTTTTTATCCATAGAGGATTTCATTGTAATAATTGCTCTAGGTAAATGACACGGACAAAAGTGGTCACTGAGTACATGAATAAAAAAATAAGTGTTACATATAAAGATATATAATCAAATATAAAAATATATTCATAAAAAATTTTTCAAATATATTTTATTGCTTAAAACTACATTTATATCCATAACTTGGAAACACATTTTCAACTACCTACTTAATTAGTTAAACAACCAAACTAGAGGTGGTGATGGTAGTGGTAAGTGGTGATCAGGAAGCAAAGGCATAGGATGTCCTGAGAAGCCAACTGTTTAAAAACTGTTTCAAAACTATCTTTCTGCCTTTGGTCAGCCAGAAAGAGATGGGTTTCAGCTAACACTTAATCTTTTCCTCAGCCTCTTGCCCAGGTACAATAGTCTATTTTCCCTGGCTTTCTGAATTTTCTGGGTCTATTTAGGACTATTGTGTTATAGAAATTATGCTTGTTAGACTTCTCTAGTTGTGACCAATCAACTAATTATCTTTTCTTGGAATAAATAAGCAGTTTTTCTAACACATATCAAAGTAGCAGAGGCTCTAGAGACTATGCCAGAACTGTTCTTACTTGCTTTTGTCATAACACTCTGTAGACATAGGTAAATTGAAAAAGAGGTCCAAATCAAGGAAATGCATTGTGAATTACAGGAATCATAAAGATGGAGGTGCATAAGAATCAGTTCGATAGATCAAATCTTACTCTTACCGTTTGGTTCTATATTGGAGTCAGAACGAAGAATCAAGCATTCAGCTTTATTTTGAGAATATCCTAAAATCAGATGACAACTGATTTCTTCTATTTGACATAAAACCTCATGAAAGCAAGTTAGGATGCTCAAATATGGTCCTGAACTTAAATCTGTCTTAACCCATTTGCAATGAAGCTGATGTGGGGCTGTGAAGTATTATAACACTTGCAGTGCCAACTTTACTGTTTTGACTTTTGTAGAAGAGCCACAGGATTACAAAGAAAATGGGTAAGATTATTATTTTGCATGTAATGTAATATACTGTAATACAGAATGTATATATCCAGAATATTCAATTATATGCATATGAAATAAGTAGCTATGTTCTTATATGTACAGACACATAGCCACTCCTATTTAGGATTATCCTGTTTATGTTAAGATTAAAATATGGAACACTAACAAAAATACGTCAGAAAACATGTGAAGCACCATAAAAGCTGTAATGCATGAAAATCTCTAGCCACATACAAACTATAAATGTCTTACTGAAAATTGCAGCATTTGTCTTTCCAGCTTTCTTTATCAAAGCTGTGATTTTTCTCAGCATGTTCAATAGCAAATTGCAGTGTTTTTAAACTAAAAAGTCAGTAACACGCTGCTATCTATGGTATTACAGGAAGAATACTAAAAATACTAACGGTAAGTAGACTCAGAGACATCTGTCCAAGTACAGGTGATTTCTGTCACTATATTTGCCATTTCTACTGAGGCTTAATCCTTAGAAGTTTTGAATAATGTGGATTCTGTATCTGCAAATTTCAAAAAATGTCTAATTAAATGGGTAATTAGCAGTGTTCCCATCTGCTTCAGCCAACAGTAGAAGTATTTACACGTTTATAATATGAACACTTTACCAAGAATATTGAATTTGTCCTATCTTGAGAAACACAGTATCCTCCACTGTACCACAAACCAACTTATTTCTAATCATACATCTAACCGTGAAAAAGATTATTTTTAACAAATCTTCATATACAATATTTCCAGATATGTAGAGAGGAAATCAGTGCAAGTGTATTTTAAGCTCCTGCTGATACCATTTTGGGGTGCTTATACTTTTAAACAGAATTTTTTTTCTATGAATCAAACATTAAGGTTGAGTGTTCAAAGGCAGAGATAAATACATTATCATACTTATTCTTGTCCAAGCATTTCAGAAGCATGCATGCATAGATCATGTCATATAGCTTCCAAAAAGCAACAAGTCTCTCCTAGCTGGTCTTGATAGGGAAAAATGGAGTGTGTATGCCATGCGTAGCTGTTAAATATTCTCTTTACTGCAACAGTGGATTTCTCTTCCTCTATAAAATAATACTTTTTACTAATACTGGGACATTCAACTTGTAACAATGCACATGTTCAATAATTCATCCAGCCTCTGTAAAATCCAACTTAGTCTCCAAACACGAAAGACAGTTGGGCTACAACATTTGCAAGAAAGTGTTTGAACATTTCCAGCAGAAGTTAACAAACACTATGACTAAGGATACGTGATTTGTTCAAAACTCACCCATCTCATTGTCTTCAAGCTGATAAACCAACTTCCAAATATAAGTAGTGTTATAATGCCTAATTTTAATTCTAGTAGAATGTTAGTTGCAGGGTTGAGTGTGTCACCATGCTAGTTCTTTTTGACAGTAACTTACAACCTAAAATTCTCCAGCATCCTGAAATAATCAAGGACTACTTATGTTACTGCCTTGCTACCATTTATTGTGTTTCAAAGACAAGTCTAGTATATCTTCTCCTTTCTTCAGATACAAATAATGCTTTTCATACACTTAACAGTAATCAGCTATGGACAAATGTTAACACACACACACCCACACCCATCCCAATCTCATGAGCAGAGAGCTTGCATAGAAATTTACATTATCTTTTAAAGAAGTCTTATTTCTAAAGGAGTGAAATAAAACTGATTTGATAGACAAGTAGAACCAAGAGTACTGCTTTACAGTATACGTAATTTCTGTAACAAAAGAAAAATATCACATTTATAGTGGATTAGAGAAAGCAAATTATGAAATTGATCCATTAGATTATAAAACTGTTGAAACCTGTGAATTTCTGTGTAAATACCTCCAGAAATATTTCCTCAAATATTTTTTCTGATTACTTGAAGACAACAAAACATTTTAGGCCATTGAATAGGAGTGGCTGAGTGAGCTGGTGAGGGGTTAGCTATTATCTTCCCTATACAGAAGTAGCACTGAAGAAATTTCACACAGAGCTGTAACTGGAAAGTTCATCTCCTTATCCAGAAGTGATCACAGCTCTGTTACATCTGGAAGCTTCCAGTGGAGTTTCTCTTTTAGCCAAATAGTTGCAGTTTTTCCCTGTTATTGCATGCTTTCCCCTCATCTCCTAGGCTGCGCCTGGCTTTCAAACATGAATAAAATATCATTATCATATCAATATAAACCAATTTCAAAATTATTATTGTTTTTATGCCTTCAACTCAAAAGACTTTCATAAAATTTGTGGTCTTTCTTGGTTAAGTAACTGTAAGAACATAATGCACTAGGTGGCCCAGCTGCCTTCATGATTGTCACAATGAATTGTAAGCTCATTCATTAAATGGAAAACCTGAACATCCTACCTTCTGGTTGTTATGCAAAATACAGATTAAAAAATGACTACTGTTAAGAACAAAAAGAGAAGTATATGCTAAAATAAACAGTATTTCCAATTTATCTCTGGTAAAGTGACTCTGTCTTTGTTATTAACTAAAACAAAAAGATTCTGTAAATATTTCTAGATTCTTAAACTGAGAAACATATGAAAACAGCCTGTGTAGCTTTTAGGCTGCAAAAGCTAATCTGGAATGGATCTTAATGCAAGCATATTTTTACAAAATCACTTTATGTTAAATAGTTTTAAGAAATTAAAAAAGAAGCAGTGATCCTAATAACCCTGTGTATCTAAAAAGGCAGAATACACCAAAATATAAGATTTATAGTTTAAAATAATCTTGCAGGAATACTAAGTCTAAAATACAAATTTTGCTAAAAGCAGCTAAATCAAAACCAATCAAGAATGTTATTTGTGCTCTTTGTTATTCTTTATGACATTTTTATTGACGTTTTATTCAATTTGCATTCAAAAATAAGGGTTACCATTCTTTTAAAAGGTATTATTTGTCTCTATTAAGTATATAATGTCATGTTAATAGCTATAACTTCTTTGTTATAGAAGTATTACAATGCATGGCTCGTTAGCATTATAATTGTCCTTAAAAAGGGACCATACAATGGAAATTAACATGCGAAAATATAGAAAAGAAAAAGCTTTAAGAATACAGATATATAAAGATTTCCCTGTCTATTTTTTCCTTTGAAAAATGCAACAATGGCAAGATGGAGAAGTTTATAATTCTGAATGTTTACTCCATACTCAACATGTTGAAACTTTACTAGGAAAAGATTGACAATATTGGAAAAATGTGCTTTAGAGATGGGATGAATTTTAAAAATTATGAAATATGTGACAGAATACAAAAGCCCTTCTAGCAGTTGCAAACAGGGTTGATATCATTGTATTAGCTCATTTTTTACGTCTGGATGAGAAAAATGGCTGGAGCTATGGAAGGCCTCCAAAATGTGTTGTAATACAGAGTCACAACAAGAAATTTTTGTGAAATATTGTCACAAAGGAAGGTAACTGGTATTAAAACACGCACTTCATGCATTCTTAGTTCTATTCCCCGGTAATAGAAAAAGAAAGGAATATTTCTAGGACAATGGAGGTTAAGAATTAACCCTTCTATATAGTAAAAAAATACCTGATTGTCAGTAGATATAATCAAAACTGGGAAGATGGAAAATTTTCAGATTTGTTCCTATTAGACCAAATGAATACGTGTTGTACCAGAATAAGATTTTTTAAAAAAGATAATAATTTAAAGAAATCAAGAAAAATCAAGAACAAACCACTATCTAAATAGGTGCAGAAAAATTGCCCTCTCCAAGCATCCTAACAATGCAAACAAAAAAAATTTTTAAAAGATAAGAGATTTTTGAGCTTCATGTTTCTGGTTTATTTGGAGCGTTGTGAACTAAATATGAAAGCAATTCATCAAGAAGAAAAATAAAAAATCTAAATGAAACAGGTGTTCTTAATATGTATTTGTTTTATTTTTTAGAGTAGTAATAGCTGAATATTGTAATTTCTTATCTTTGCTCTTTTTACTATTCCTTGATTTCTGCTGAAATTATTTCACTGTAGAAGTTGCCACATATCTAGGTTTACAGATTCCTTCCTATAGGCTTTGTCCCTCTAGAATGTTTACGTTAACCTTCTTCCTTGTCTTCAATTATAATCACTGCAAAACTATGTATATTTGCATGCTAAAAATCAAAATACTGTATCATCATACAGTTTTTATTCTATGCTAAAGCTTAGTATTTTTCATATACCAGATTTCAAACATCAGTATGTGGGCTGGAGTAGTGCTTCCTCAGTTGGACCTGTCTGCAGAAGGAGAACAGTATGACTGAAACTGTTTGCCAAAAAGGCCAAGTACTGTCAGTTGGCCAAATTAATTGCTTTTGCATAACCCGAATACTTCAACAAAAGGCTTTGGGAAAATCTGAAGCCAGTCTCAAGTGTAAAAACAAAGTCAACATCTATTTTGTTTTTTTCCTGTTGCATACAACTTTGACTACAAAAGAAACATACTGAAATCATGACTGTTCAGTGCAAAAACTATTTAATTTCCTTTCTATTTACATGGGAGCAGAAAACACCCTTTAACCACTGATCCCAACTGCAAAAGACTCCAGTCTTCATCTCCAGTGAATTGGTAGATATCGTTTTCATAAGAAGTGAATATTTCCTATTTTTTCCTGTTACAACTCTAAATATTCAGTAGTGGTCTTTCCTCATTCCTATAAAGATAATGCTTTCCCATATAATCAGAAACAAGTTTCAGAAGCTTTAGTAACTAAACCTTCATTTATCGGGCTCCATAGAGAAGAAAAAACATAAGTAAACTAAAGGTGTAAAACTTCTTTCAGACTAGTGCTTCTATAGGTTACAACCAGAAAATCAGCCAGCCCATTCAAGATCCTAAACATTCCCTCCATTTGATTCTCCCAAATCATCTTAAATAATTTTTTCAAATGAAACTTTATCCAGAAACTAACACCTTTGTCAGTTCAGACTGGTATGACTTCTTGTCAAATTTTCAGTAAAAATAATCGTTTTTACAGCTTCTCTCTTCTGTCTCTAGTTTATCAATGATTCATTTCTCCTTTTGAACCAAGGAAGGACCATTTAAAAAATCTATGTGAGGTTTTTTTGGTTTTTTGTTTTTTTTAACAGAACACATTGCTCTATGCTTAGTTTTCTTTATTTGTACACCAGGAATAATAGCATCTACTCAAATGTTACTCACGTATTAAGAATCTTTAGAGGCAATGGAATTTCTGCTGGCCATTGATGTTGCTGATTCTACTGCAGCTGGTAAGGGGAGAAACTGCTGCCCTGTCCTACAAGGAAATGTCATGTCTGCCAATTTAGACAACCTGCAGCAGCTGGAAATGGTAATTGTGAAGATAGCAAAGAAGAATTTTCCAATATAAACTGTTTCCTTCTCATGGTTGATCAGCCCTAGAAAAGCAGTAAATACATATAAGCGTGAAGTCTAGCTCTTCTTTAAAGCAATGAGAAAACACCCCCTGAATTAAATGAAGATGACATTTCACCCAGGACATGATTATACACTGTTGACCAAGACAGCAAAGTAGTGTTAAGTCATCCAAGATAAATGTACACTGCACCTTAAATGCCACTCAGGACCCAGGTTTTAACCTAACCAATCATTTCAGCTATGCAAAATGAAATCATCAGTAAAACTTTCAGCACCAAAAGTACAGGTTTTTTATTTCTACCTGATTTCCACCATCAGGTTTCCCATGAGTTAACCTTCTATCTTTTTATTTTATTTCCTTACCCCTATCCATTTTCCAAAATCTTTTTTTATGCTTTTTATTATATTTCACAGCTTTCAGACTGAGGTTTGCAAAATATTATTTTTACAGAACAGCATGTGTAAGTACACACAAGTAAAAAGACCCCCACAATGTTCTACAATTCTGGATTGCAAAAACCTGCCTTATTTCCCCACATATGAGATCTTTACACATAGAAGACTCATCAAAGCTAACTGATCTCAGCTTTGCTTACACAATCAACTCCAGAAGACCAAACAGAGGAGAAAGCATAAGCCCAAATAGTAGCATGAGAAAGGAGGAAACAACTGTTCCTTGAACAAAGGGCAAGTAACTTGGCTAAAGGATAAAGAAATAATTTCCTGACAAGGTCAAATTATTTCTTTACTTTTAAAAGCTGCTTTACAAAATTTTTGAAACCATTTTTATTTTATTTTAAGGATTCTCCAACCAACACCTCTATAGATGAGTTTTTTCACAAGGAAGTCAGAAAGAAATTAAAGATACAATATATTATGAATGTCTTAAAAAAATAATTAAGGTGTTTCTATAAACACTGCATTATCAATCAGCTTTAAATAACCTCTAAAAAACTACATCATTTGGCATCATATGCAGCTTCTTTTGTCATTTGTTGGGTGCTATTGGCAATTCACGTCTCTTCTGGTAATGATATGCTGCATAAATATTTCATGCCACAATAATTATGCAATCCCTATTTGTTTGGTAGTGGTTGCTATGTATACAAGTATAATTCCTGCACTCCGTAGGCTAATTTAAACAGCCCAGCATGCCTTGATCTGCATAGGAAATACATGCATTTTATATATATCATGACATAATTCTTCTCAAAACAGACAAGCTTAAATTATCACATATGTTACTAACCAGGTTTCTGAACAAAACAGAAACCCATGCCATTATTTTATATAAATGTACATTCTGGTTTTGTCAAACACTGCTTTTAAAAATACATATTTGAATATCATGGAAGTTTTGCAGTCAGTACATCACACATGAAGTGGATGAATTCCCATAGAAAGACTTCATTATTTTCTTAATTTCTACTGGGAGTCACAGAGGTGCCCTTTTCTTTGTCTTTCACAAACAATTAACCTTTTGCCATGTATGCAATTGGCTGAGAGCAATCCTAAGTGGCTCAGAAAATAATTTACAGCAGAAACTGTACAAAGTTAATTAGTATTAGTCTTAGAAGGTTATTCATATATTATCAAACCCAGAAAGTGGTCAGCATGACCCTCATGGAACTTTAAGCTACAGCTGAGTTTTGTTGTCATCAGCTGCAGAGTATAAATGCTAATCAGGCTCAAGTACAGATACAGGTCTTGTGGCCATGGTCATTTTAAGTCTGAATATTAAAACTTTTGGAAGTGTGGGTAAGTACAAGCATGCAAGGGAAATAATTCTATGCTATTACTCATTTCTTCTTTTAGGAAAAAAAACCAGCCCCCAACCCCCCCAAAGCCATGAATACTGTCCTTTCACTTTAACTGAGAGCTTTTTTTCTTGTTCTCTTTTCTTACAGATCAGTTCATTCAGTTTTTATAGATTCTTTCTGCCTAAAAATGAATACCCTTCAGAATTAATTATAAGCGTGTATACTTCCAAAGGCAGAATAAAGGGATGGAGAATAGTGTCTCAATTTTAAGTTTGGTAAACTAGAAAGGGAGTTCTCAGTGTGCTTATTACACCACCTGAAGTGCAAACCATTAGATTTCCACATATCTGCACCGGTTGCCATTGCAAGTAGCCATTTATTAACATTTATTTGATATTTCCTTTCAGTATCTAAGGCAAGCGTGACTATCAGCAGTCTGTTATATGGAATCCCTTTCTACCCTTGCATGCCTTATGTACTCATTTAAATTTAACTGAAAGTCTCACTTATAAAGTAGATTTACATTCTCAGTTTGGGGACATACCTTGTGTAAGTTGCTGACTAATTTAAAGGCAACTCAGAAATATTACAATCCAGCTTTAACGGACTGCCACCTTCCTGGGCTCCACCCAGGTGGGGCACCTTGTTTAAGATGAGACCTGGTTTGGTGTCATGTGGAGCCACTTGTTCCCCACAGATGGGCACAGTTTTGCTGGAAGGAATGAGACAGCAGCTGGGCTCCCAAGATGAGCCATGGCTGGGCCAGGCTCTGACAGGGATTCAGTTACGGCCGCGGCACCTCCACCCACGGGCCCACACTGCTCAGCGTTTTAAAGGTGCCAGCCCTGCCCCTGCATGGCAGGGTAGAAAGGGCAACACTAAAATCCTTGTTCCTGAGGGTGTGGAAAAAAGAAAAGACAAAAAGTATCTTCTGCATAACTGCTCCTAACCTGGCATGTAGGTGTGGCAGCTGACTGTGAGGCAGCCACCAGAGATCACAGGGAGCCATTTCTTCAGTGAAAAGCACGGGAGGCCAGGGAAGATCATGCCACGGGAGGCTAGGGAATGCCACAGCAGGCCGTGCCACGGGAGGCCAGGGCAGGCCACACCATGGGAGGTTAGGGAATGCCACGGGAGGCCTCAGCAGGCCATGCCACGGGAGGCCAGGGCAGGTCACGGGAGGCCAGGGCAGGCTACAAAACAGGAGGCTAGGGAATGACACAGGAGGCCAGGGCAGGCCACACCACGGGAGGCTAGGGATTGCCACGGGAGGCCAGGGCAGGCCTCAGCTTAGCCAGTGGGAGCCTGTCCTGTGGGCAGGCCCCTGGTGGCAGAATGAGCTCCAGGGCTGATTTTAGCTGGTGTAAAGCTTCAGGTAAAGAAGATATTTGAAAAAGAGTAGTTAGGAAACACTGGGTCAATGATACTAAGGGCTGCAACTCATCACCACAGTTTCTACAACAAAAGTGGACACCTGACTGTAAAGACTTCTCTTCTTGAAAGGGGCATTTATTCAGCAAAGGTCTTCCGCCCATGGTCCAAAGGAGGTAGCATGGATGATCCCCATAGCCCCTTTTGGTTTTATAATCTGTCAGTCTACAAAGTCTAATTAGACTTAAGCATGTGACTAAGTGAATTTGGGCAGCTGGCCAAAACAACTTTGCTTTGCAGATTGCCATATGAATTACAGTTATCTAGTGAACAAGTTCTCATCACTGATCTGAGAGCCTCTTAGACTCTTTCTGCAACCGACATCGTATATCAAAATAATTTATATTATAGTTTAAATAACATCTGCTATAAACATTGTCCAGCTAAGCCAGTATCTTTGGTTGTTCATTACTGGAAAGTAAAAAGACTGATGCCTGGTAAAAAAGGTAAAAAGACAGAAAAACTCAAAAGATCTGCCATATTAAATCATTGCTTGAGAGAAAGAATCAATCTTTTTAAAAAATACTGAACCCTTGGAGATTTCTTTTCTGGCTATCTTGAGGTTTTTAAAGATTGAGTGTCATAAGGATGGTTGTGGGTTTTTTTCATTTTCCCAGTTTCAACTTAACAGGAAAATGCAGTTTTGAAAGTTAAACTCTGATTCTACTATAAGAATTACATTCCACTAGAGTTTAACAAAGCAAATTATCAAAAAGACAATATAAAGGGAGGAAAATGCAATGTAAAATAAATCTTTTAAAAAATGGAGAGAAGCATAGTAGATCAGCAGAATACAGATCATGTGAAAGGAGAAGGTGGTTTGGAAAGCAGGAAAAAGATGAAATTAGGTCTTTCATATACAGCTGTAGATTGCAGGTATTTGTCTACATCTGGAATGGTATGATTTCTTGCTTTGCTAGAAAACTGCTCACTTGCTGTTGACTTCTAGAGGTATGAACATTTTTAGCAACAAAAATAAATGGTTCATCAATCTGAGTGAGTTTAATGAACCCCCAAAATAGCAACCTGCTCTGCAATCTGTATAATTGGGTATTTTTCTCGTTTCAGACAGTAGTTTCTTCTATGAAGCTCATTTAGACAAAGTGTGCCAAGTATGCCAATGGCAGACAACTGGCTAGTTGCCAAAATTGCATTCATGAGCAACAGGTTAGGTAAATTAAGGAATAAATATTTATGGAATAAATAATTCAGGGACCAATTAACAGTCCTCTGTAAGTCAGCATAAGAAGTCCCACTGATTCGAGTGGCTTTGGTTTCAGTCCTTAGAGTCTAATCCTACCATTTACAATCTGTGCTTGGACCTCCTATCTCCTTGCATGTGCCCTGGCTCAGCCCTGTGAAGTAGACGAGATTTGCATATGTCCATACATTTTAAGATGAAGGATCACCACCTAATTAATGGGTTTTATTGATTTATATAGGTGTCAGGTTTGATACCTGCCTGGTTTGTCTGCTTCTCTGAGCAATACTTCACTGCAGATTATGCCTGTGTGTTACGTACTCATCTAGGGATTTAGCAGGGGTTTAAAACCATTTAAAACCTCTTTAACATTTCACATTTGCTTTTTAACACTCCATCACATGTTCATTTTACATACAAGCAAACATTTTAAGCATAAATTTCTTTTTTACATAGTAGCACAAGAGGGAAATATTATTTATTGATATTAAAAAAAACTCTTAAGGAAATAACCACATGTTATTTCCCGGCAAAATCAGAGTACTGCTCTGTCTGGACTGCGTTGCTAATACTTAGGAAATCCTTGTGAAGTCAATACAATTTTTTAAGTATTTATTAAAATACTCAAACATGCTACAGATTTTTTCTTCCACTACATTCCATCTTTCAATACATTCACATCCAGTGGAATCAGATGCAAGGGAGATATGTGGCAGGCTTTCTAAATTACCTGTCAGAATGAGGGAAGGAGACATTAGAGAAAGAGTAAAAGACATGACAGGACATGACTGGGTGTGTACTATAGTCCTTGGAAGAAGATTGAGGCCAAACTACTGAAGTAATGATCTGGATTAAATATACATTAACGTCTCAAAGAACTCCCTCTCTCATCTGCTTAAATCAGGGAACAAAGATAACAATAGAGAAGAGCTGTTTGGGTGAAAGTCAGCTAAAACCTATTGGGAATCACAGAATCTAGAGCATAAATAGATAAACTGATCAAAATTTAAGAATGCATTTTCTTCTGCTTAATTTTAAGCATCTTTCAAAATAGATTTCATAATGAGTATGTTCTTTCATCCATTCAGACAAAAACATTCTTGCACAATGAGTTTTATGAATGCACTTAGGACACACTATGTGTAGCAAAATCTAAAGTATATTAGTGTAGAAAAGTTACTGCAGAAACACTGAACATGAAAAGAAAGTGCAGTTAGTACTAAGTACATCTTGAAACAGATGAATCTGAAGGGATTCTGCAGTTTTACTAGAGCTTTGCAGAAGGCATGTCGAACTCCTACATCTTGCCTAAGCAAGCTCTCATCAAAACAGACCTGAAGCTGGGGTGTCAGTTCCAACCAGAGTTTTCTGTGGATTCTTTAAAATCTGCTAGTTTTAAAGAAATTAAGTATTGTAAAGGGTACACTATTATTCAGGTTTTATTATTATTTGAAATCTGAGGATTCAGTTAATTTCCTATTTATGGTAACAAATTACAAGTAATTTTTCCTTCCACTTATTGTGGTTTTTCCTTTTTTCCTAACTGATTTAACTTACAGGCTTTTTTTTCCTCCCTAAAGCCCTAGACAGGTTGAACTTAATCTTAGCATTAATAGAAATGGAATTCATAGCAGAGTTTTTGAAAGTACTATAAGCACCTGGATGACTTAGCAAAACAAAGCCCCAAGATTTCCATTCATAACTATGCACAGATATTGGAATGTCATGCAAAAGGTTATATACAGATTGTCAGGTGCTGTTTAAGCAAGTAATTTCTTCCTTGCTCTTTATCTAATGTAAGACTGTTGCCAAGTAGGTGCTCATTTTCTGAAGTACTGCAAGAGTGCAGGTTGGTTCAACTCCTTCAAAGAACTTATGTTTGACAGTATTTGTACCTCTCTGGTTATTCTCTTTCCATCCATCATTATCATCAGGTCATTGCCTCCCCTCAAATGTGAGAGTACATTTCTTGTCTGTTTGCCAAGAAAAAGTCACTGTACAATGCATCCAGAGTGATTTATGAGCTAAAAGTAAATCAGAGGCACTGAATAACCAAACATATATGCAGCAATATCATTTAATCAATTACATTATCTGCTTCTATGATACACTCGTGAATTATGTTCTTTTTGCATGTATAATTAGAAGGTAGAACAGATGGTGAAAGCTTAGTTTAAAGGCCTTAGATAAAGTTTTAAAATAACCATTGCTGCCAAGTGATCATTCACTGTAACAGGATATACTTTTCATTAAGCTGTGTTTTTGCCATGGTCTAATACACTAGATAGTAATGAGACTATAAAAACATTACTCTCTAGGGTCTTGCTCTACCAGAGTTCATTGTAATGGAATGTGAACATGGAGTGGAAGATTGGGGGTGGCTCTAAAATACATTGCCATCTCTCATTTAAGTGTACTCTAAGGAATCATCATGCTGAATAATCAAGAGGGTCATCTCTGGGAAGCCAGTGCTGCTTTCAGAGAAAGGAAAATTATATCCTAATATGTAAGTATCTATGGTTTAAGCATGTTCCATGCTCACACATGGATGTTTATCAGAATGGAGCAAAAGGAAAGTACTAAAAGGTAGAAATACACCCAGTTCATTAGGGACTTGAATAACTAAGGGCAGAACATAGTACCAGCCCTTTTTATTATAACACTGATCATATTTACTTCCCTCATCACTGTACAGCACATCCTACATCTGGCATGAAACATGAATCCCAAGACATAAAATACATTCTTAAAGCAAAACAATATTCTGGCACTTCTTTATGTGATTATTTTTTTTTTTTTACTTTTTTATACTTTTTGCTAAAACAGAAGTATTAAATTGAATCACTTGGTTTGTTTCCTCCTATCAGCTGTTCCCCACTGGTTTATATTGCATTAATGCTCCCTGAAAGCTTTAGTTTTAGTACTTGTTTATATCAGAAAGCATTTGTAAAACAATTTTGGTGGTAGTTTAAAACGTAACAGCTCTTTCTCACTGGCTTCATTTGAAAGCAAACCTGTGCTTCTGTATGTTTGTCTTTTTGTGTTTGACTGTAATCCAATTCCAAATCAGGTGAAAGAAAGATACATTCTTCATAGGGAATAAGTGAGTCCAACAATGAACTGATATGAAGTAGCTGTATGGGATATTTTCTCAGGTACAGAAAGCCTCGGACAACCCTTCTGGCTGCTTGACATAGTCTGGCAGCAGCACAGAGAAGGCAGAGTCTGCACAACTTTTCTATACCCATAGCAGCGCAACAGTGATGGACATACATCATAATTTGCTGGAGCAAGGAAAAAAGTAGTAAACAGTCATTTAGTCATTGGCTTGCTTCTAGGTCAGCATGGTGGTATGCGACCTTGGCAAAGATGCAGCCACACCCTCGGAAAATTCTGCCATCACTGCAAATACTGACTGACTACCTGATCAGTGTGTTGGTCCTAAAGAAAGGTGACAAGGGGTGGGGGTATGAAATGTGTTGCTTTTCAGGAAGAATTATTAGCTACCAAGCCAAAAAATGGACAAAACTTTTTGCATGCTTATTTAAATCCCAGTGGCACATCTGCAAAAAATGATACTTTTCCTTTCAAATACTTTAGAAAGCATCCTACTGATGTCTTACAAAACCATGAAAACAAACACAATACACTTGGGTGAATCATCTTTTCAAATAAAGCCCATTATATCTTTTCATTGATTACAGAACTGAGAAAGCAGCCCATTTGGAATCATAATACTTGCCAGTTTGCACTAATTGTACAAAACTAGGAAGGTTGTTTTAACAATTATTTAAATATTTACAAAAATCTGTCCTCATATATTTATACAGTTGGCACTGATTTACTTTTTGCTCTGTTGTGTACTGTAGCAAAGAAAAAACAAGCCAAAAAAACCCCAGCCAAAAACCAGCAGATGCTGATTCTGTCATTTTGTTATTTTTAGGATTATACTGATGACACATTCATTTAAACGATCTTCAATATATCTAAACACAGTCTATGAAAAGACTAATAAATAATTCGTCCTAATACTTACTAATTTTACTGAAACTACAGTGCAATTGTTGTTCATTAACATCCCAGAAGTTTCATAGCGTATAATAAACAAAGATCTTTCTATCCTGTAACTTCTTCTGTACCTCTTAGACAACCTGCTCAGTGAAGTGTCTAGTCCATGCCCCCAACGTGTTTCTCACAGTAATATTTCATACATCATAGGAATGCTGAAATGACAGATATACCAGGTACTCTTGAAAAACAGTGTTCTTTTTATAAAGGTTTTATATACTTGTAGTCATTATGTAAAAGATTCTTATTGCCATTTACTGTCTTGTTGGGCATGTTGTATATTCAAGGTACTCATGCAGCTGGTAGCCGTTTTATTTATTTTGAAGCCTGCTTTTTAAACCATTGTTTAAAGGCTCGTTCCTTTTTTTTATCCAATCCCTTCACCAAAAGGGAAAAACTATGTTATGTTTGTTCTATAAGTCTGAACATAGAGGCCTTATGAATAAAAGTGCTAAATAATATGTTAAAGATCACAAAATCCTTTAATCTAGCTAAGACCATTTTCATGTTTTATTCAAAACCTTTCTGTGGATCAGAGAGAGAAACAAAAGCTGGTGACCACATGTAATGGGAGATGTGCAGGAGTCTTGCAGTCCATTTCTGACTGTGATGGCTTTGAAAGCTAAAAGCTTTTGGACTATCTCAGACCTTAAAACTAATTCAGGTCTGAAAAGTCACCATTCCTTCAGTGAACAAGCATGATTTTCTGTAGGAGGAGGCAAGGGAGGAACATTATAATGGAATGTTTAAAGAACATTGTGTCAGTCATTTGAAGCTTCTCAGATTTTGTGTACATCAGTACTCATCCTAGTAGATATGAATTCATGAGCCAAGAATACACAACATCATTGAAGTTGTCTTCAATGCTTGGGTATCCTTCTTGTCTGGGTATCAAAAGTATTTTTGAGAGGGAAAATAGAACATTTTTCTCAGAGAAAACTTCAGTGTAGGTTTTAATTCATGGTAATTGAGGTGTCTGAGACATGAGACTCTGAGACCTTTCAGGCTTCTAGAATAATTTATTAACATTCTCCATGTGTGATGGTCACACTAAATCCTAGGTGGAGTTCCATCCTGCCTTCCATAAGTGGAGGCTAGTTACTTCTCAGGAACCTTTCTACAAGAACAAAACAGGTATTGCAGAATCATTTCAAAAAAAAAAAAAAAAAAGGCAAAAAAAAAGCTAGTTCTTGCTCATAACTGATCTTTTAAGTCAATAAAAATGTTAAAAACCAAATCCCTTAACCTTACAGTAAAAGGATCAGTGACTTTGGAACTTTTAAAAAGGCAACGTTTGGCTTTTTGTTCTGCCAACAGTTGTTATGGAGCACTGATAGAAAATTCCTTTGAAACAGCAACTATAATAGATTTTACACTGTGCAACAGAGGTTGCTCAAATTCTCTTACTACCTTATAATTTTCTTAACAGAGAAACTGGGTCTGCATTCTTTAGTTTTTAATTTGTAGTTATATCATCAATGACCAAATCGCTTTTCCTAAGACAGAAGGCACACTAACAGAACAACCACCAAAACCATAACAGGCTGAACACAGGTGTGTTGGTTTTTTCTTGGTGGGGGAGAGGGGGAGGAGACAGAGGGTTGGCATATATAAATCTTCTGGTAACTTTTGAGTCCTCAGGTGCACCTATATTACTCTTTTAGTCCAGCTCTGGAATCACTTTTTGGAGCAAATTTCCTAATTATTCCTACTTACCACACTTTGGCAGGAGATGCACTCCAGAAATGTACCTAATACATCCTACTTATTAATGCACATTTTGTCCAAGGGAGCCAAGCTGGCATACAATTTCTGGGAAAGATTCTTTCAGGAATATTTTTCAAGCATGTAAAATACAGAAGAAAACAACTGGAAAGCACAACCATAGGAAGAACAAAGGTCATTTTCTTTGGGACAAGGATCACAGCGCTGTTTCATACAGTCTTGAAATCTTGTGATTATTTTTAAAAGGAGGAAATTAATTCTGGTTTTGTTCCTGTGATTTCAGTCATTGTTCCTTCAGTAGTTTTAGAAAATAATGTAAACATTGAGCACAAGTAGGGAGTTTAGCACAATGGCAAAATTGTCAGTATGGTTCTATTCAGGATTCCTTCCCACAAGGAAATAATAATTGTGTTCAACATCATTCCAATTTTCAAAACAGTAACTATCCTAAGAAAGTCTTAGTAATATTTCCAGGTAAAAAAAGACAGTCCAATCAGAACAAGTGTTTTGTCAGTGTAGCCTGGTGTGTCAAAGACAAGACTAAGTTTCAAGATCTTTTCCCTGCTTTGCCACTAAGTACCTTGAATGACTGATTATATTACTGTGTCTCAGTTTCTTAATGTACGTAATGAAAATAATGACTCAGATCTACACTGTAAAGAGGTTTTAAGTATTAACATCATGTGTTATCTTATAATGCCCTGGACAACAGGCCATGTTTTTAATCAGTTGAGTTTTGACAATTCATATGTTGTTTAAAAGTTTCAGGCATTACTACAAGTGAAATGTTTAAAAGTACACAGTGCTTAACTCCAAGAACATGTCAGCAAGAAGCTTAATTTGGTCAGTTTTTTATAAAATGTGTATAACTGATGGACCAATAAAGGAGTCTAATGGATGAGAGGGTTGAGTGATAGAGGATGAGGGTTACTGGCACAGGAGTAACAGGAAGCTGCAAACAATGGGTCCAGGGGACAAAAAGGTAGGAAAGAAGATGAAAAAAACTTGTGATGTGTAGGAGAGAGTACTGGAACAATTAGGAAGACAAAACTATTACAAAAGTCTTCAAATAAGGGAACATGGACTGATAACACAGAATAAGAAGCTGTTTAGTGTAAACCATAAGATTTAATGGGTGATGAGACCACACAGGTCTAAAGAGCATATGAAAGCAACATTATTATGGCTGGTATAGAGAACAAACAGAAGAGGAAAACCAGCACATTTTGTAATGTTACCTCTCTTTCTCTCAGCTTCCTGTTTTAATCTCCCCTCATTTTAAAATCTCTCATTCCTCTTTCCAGATCTATGTTTCAGCTGTTTTCCAGGCAGGCTCTTTCATCTCATTGGGACCTGCCTTGTGTCACCATCACAGCTTCCAACTCTTCCTGCATTAGACACACCCTAGGACCATCAGTGTATATGGAACTAGAAAATAGTTTGCAGTTTTCTGAGATACTGTGGGTGACTATAATCATCATCTAATCCATGAGCTGGCTCTCACTTCTAGCAATATAGAAACAAACCAGATGTTTCATATTACATATTATATATTCATATTGCATTCATATTTCATTTGCTTCCTTGAAAATGACAATGTTTTAAAAAAATGAAATTACAGTGACCTGAAAATGTCTGTAATTGGTAGATAAGTAGAAAGAAGCAGAACATAAGCAGAGAGGAAACAAGAGCAGACAAGTGAGTTATAGCACGGCTAAAACCATATCTGGACACCTAGTGAAAATAATAGTTTACCATACTGCTAGATCTCTCTTTATTAGAAATACAATCCACTTAACTTTTAAAGCCAGAAACCATGGAATTTCTGATGCCAAATAGAATGCCAACTAGCTCATAATAATTCAAATTTAACGACTGGGTATAATAAATGCACAGTTTGAATACGTATGTAATATTCTCACCACAGTAGCACAGTTTCTCCAAAATATCTTGGTAAACAGCAATTGATGTTCTCAGGTAACTGCTGTTCTGTTTCTTCACCAGTTGAAAATAACATACTGTATTATTTATGTTACATTCTTAGCTTTAAAAGTTGTACAAACAAAAACTAATCAACCTGTCATTTTTCACATTTTAAATATCTAACAGTCTATTAGAACCATGATCCTGTGAAACAAGATTAATGTAAATTTTAAATATACTCTTGACATGAATCAAGGGAGGTAGCAGCACTCATGACTTTAGTGTTTGCTGTTGGTGTGATATCAAGAAACAGAACACGCTGCCACTTCTTAATAAAAAAGCTCTTAACAGACCTTAGAGAATCAAGTTTTATGCATACAATAAATAATGCAGTGTTTTCAAGTGCAGGATGTAGCCAACATGAAAGCTACAGAAAATTCTCCTCCATAACTAGAGGTAAATTGCATAATGCTTATTAATTTATTTGATCCCATTTTAACCACTGAATCTCCTATTTGCAATGGGGAGGGTTCTTATGAGTCTTAGATCTGCTTTCACTTTGCAATGTGACATTTTTACCTTAGATTGATAAAAGAGAAGGATTTTTGTGATCACATGGGAGGACACATGGCAATCTGGACCGTACTTCAATCTCATTCTGCACTGGAAAAGACCTCCTTCACTGTCCTGTCTGTTGCAGCCCTGCAAAAAAGACAGGCTGACTGCTTGGTGAACTGAGATCTGGAGAATCACAACCATTGCTTTGATTCCTTATAAGCCTTTCATTTACTTCACACTTTTATTTATATTTAGCTTTATAGCAACATGCTCTCTTCAGGCCTTATTTACTAAAGCATTATTTTTAAAACTTTTATTCCTTCAGCTCTTCTATGTCCATTTTCCACCGTTGTCAGGCATATAAGACAGCCCTTCATCTCAGCCTGTCAATTGCCAGCACCTCCACTCTCACCCAGGAGAGATCAGTTTCTTGTGAATTCAGTTACTGTCTCACTCCCCACACCCCTTTGCTTCTTGGATTTCACTATTTTGTCTGTTTTCTCAGACTTTCCTCCTTCATTTTAATGACTGCTAAACAAGATTTCTGACATATTCTACAGATCCACAATGATCGAGTTGTAATTTGCATCTCACAGCAGTCACCAGCACCTACTATTCAACACACACTTCCACGTCTCCTGCCAAGTTTAAAAAGGTCTGTTTGAAAAGGTCCCAGATTCAGAGTGCAACTTACACTAATACAAAACACACTGATAGTATAGCTACAGTTTTAATTTTGTTTTCTCAAGCTGAAATATTGTAGTAATAATTTATAAACTTCTTTGATGATAATTTTTTTATACCTTCTAAATTTTTGTCAGATTGTTTTGACTGCCATTTTGCTTTGATTTGCTGCTAGGGCACTTGCTCACATAAGAAATCTATGTTGTTTAAGCTTTCAATTAGTTGTCTTTTGGATCCAAAGGCCATACCTCCTTTAAGTCTGCTATGAATTATTTCAGAATTATGTGACAGAGCAAATAGAAAACTTTAAAAATACTTCCAATTCTTTATGCACTTCTTTATGTTCTTTCAGTCATCACTGCACCATAGGACTCTAATGAGGAGATTTAAAGTACTGGGTTTTTTCCTACACTTCCTGTATTAGTCTTGCCTAAGTGTAATTTGCAGATCAGTGGTCAGGTTCTGACCTTGGGCTGTTGTGGGATTTTCAATTTCCTATAGAGCATAAGTTCAGCTCTGATGTCCCTTAGAGTATTCCATTCTTGGCCCAGCACCATTCCTAATCTCTGTGCTGGCACTTAGAGGCCAAATCATTTGGCAATGTTTGCGTGCCCCTGCATGGATGCTGGTACTCAACTGTATCTTTCTTCAACACCTTCTGTCCCTCAGGCATTTTTATTGTTCTTACATAATTTGTCTGATCTCTGCTACTGGATTGTTGTAACATTTCCATCTAAATTCAACAAAAAAGTGCAGGTTATTCTTACTGGCAAAGGTTGTTTAGCTGTTAATACATAACCATTCCTGTATCAAACATTTAGTGCAAATACAAAAAAAGACAAGAGAGCTGCTAGTCTGGTGATTGATGTTTAAAGGCTTATGTCCATTCTATTAACTCATCTTTATTTCAGCTAAGAAAGACAGACCTCTCTTATTATCTGGGTATTGATATCTTGGGCTGTGCTTTTATTTCTTACAGCAATACATCTATGAACCTGTCCATATTTCCAAATGTATTTCTTGACAAATTGGAGCTTGTAAAACAATATTGTTGCCTGTGTCTTCTCTGGAATTTTCTAAACCATTTATGTTCAACAGTAGAGCATACCTCTGTACAGAGAAGAGCTGAAAAACATATCTGCACCCCAGTTTTTCAAAATGGAGTACAGAATAAACCACAACTCCCAGGAAAGATTGACAGAAGCAAAATTTGAAGCTAGGTCTGCTAAGAGATGTGTGGCTCACTTAGGTCACGGATAATGGGTCAAAAGTAGGTACTCTGACTAGAGCACTGGCAGTACAAAGCATATGTAGCAAAGAGTTTAGTCTATACATTGATCCCTTTTAGTGCTTTGAATATCAATCCACAGAATATACTTCTTAGAGTGTAGCAATATTTGGAAACAGTTTAACGTACAGCTTTTAAGTACTGCTACAGCTACCCTGTTTTTAGTGTTTATTTTGCAAAGATTCTTTGTCATGTGGTTGGTCGGTTCTGTTGTGGGTAACTAAACATGCTAACTCACACTAATACAAAGATTTGTGAGACTCCACTCGACAACCTTAAGGATAAAAAGCTCTCAGATAATGTATACATGGAGTTAAGAGTACCACAGGTATTAGTAGTACCACAAAGAACAATAGACTGATGAGTTTGATCTAAACAAATAGTTTAAAAGTATTTTGTCTGCAGCATTTTTCCATGGTTATCTGTGGCCTGAAAAAAAATGTGAATATGATGGAAAACTGAAGAAAAAAAACAGGGACATGCAAGAAAAACACTGGAGTAAAAAGCTTAAGAGCTGTTTGAAAACAATGTGGAGATTACTATGAAAGCCTAGTAAGGGTTCTTGCAGAGAAGGACGCCCAAACCTCTTTCTGGAGCAAGGGTTCCCAATCTTTTGGATTACTCCACAATGGAGTAACACCAGTATTGTGCATACCACAGAATGGCTTTTATTCCCTGGCAAATAAACATTACCAGTTTAAGATGCTTAAACAAGCAGAACCTGGAAACCATCACTAGCACAAACATTAATTTGGCTAACAATAACAACAGACTATGATACATTCCTTCTCACAATATGGGAGAAAAAAATAAAAGGTTCAAACTGAAACAAGAATCCCGACATTTTTATGTTTTCTGCCTTTTTAGATATATGTTCAAATATGCATTTCTGCATGCTTAACAGTTTTAAAAATATGTTAAAAACTCTTCGTGCTTTCCATGAGCTGACAAGGAAAGGATGGAGAGTTGTCAAGGAAATTTCTGAAGTGCTGCTGGTGCTACCCTTTTCTATGACAGCATATGGATGCAGAATAGTGATGTTCCAAGATTTTACCTCTGCCTCAGCTGTTCCACTCAATGGTGAAAAAAAAAAAAAAAAAAAAGTTACTGTCTAAGTGCTTAAAATCAGTTGAATAAATGAATATGAAAACAGAATACTCTAAATCGGGGGTGGGGTGGGGGTGGGGAGGGTCGGGAAGCATTTTACAAGGGCTAGATTTTGATTTTACAAGATTAGGTTGGATTTTATAAGGGCTAGCATGGGCCTTAGAATTCTAACTACTTCCCAATTTTTGTTTTTATATTAGTGCAACACATTGAAAATATACAGTTATATTCTTGTGTTAGTGTTATTTATCATTATTAAAGATGCAACAGTCTTCTTTATAATTCATACATGTTTTCTGATCATGATTTTCATCCTAGAAGACAAAAAATACAGCCAATTCCAACAATATCAGAAATTGCAGGGTCATCACCATCATGACAATTCAAGCACAGAAACTTCTACTGTAGAAGAGCACATTCATCTATGTCCATGCTATGTGAAAGCATCTCATAACTGCTGATGATGATTGCAGCAGCCTGTCAGTGACTGGCTTCAGCAAAAGCCATCTGGATGGGACATGGCACAATAATTTCTTCCACCATATTAAAACTACTTGCAGCTGAGCTCTTCCTCTTTTCAGCAAAAGAAAATAGTTGAATGCTTCTGACACAATAAATTGTCAACGTCCAATTTATTTATTCCATACAGTATCTGAACATATTGCATACCACATAAGCTCCACAGTTTACGTTTACCAGCAGATGTTTTTCTTTTTGGAGCAGATGGTATATTGAGTGTACCGTGACATAATTCACATTTGCATTATCAGTCAGGAATGTTAATGCATTCCATAAACTGAGTTTTGTGTTTTGATAAGATATTTTTAATAGCCATAGCATCTTTGTAAAAATAAGTTTGATAATACAATCAGGGAACCAAATTTTTTTTCTCAGTTGCAGAGAAAGGTAAGATTTCTCATTAAACAAGAATAAAAAAAAAAGGGGGTCAAGAGAGATAACACTTCATTATTAGCTTTGATCTGTGCATATTTATTCTGTTTGTGGTTGTTAAATAATCATCTTCAAAGATGGAATTACTTTTGTAAGAATTCCTAATCTTCTAAGCTATGGTCTAATTCCAAGTAATACAGTCTCAGAATCAAAACTTCATAAACTTACTTCATGAAGTCCTCACAGGCATAAATAAAGTGAAATAATTGCAAGTTGAACAACATGCTGCTATCTAAAGTTGTTAACTTCACTATTCTTGGGCATGATGATGGTCCTGTTAAATATTTTTTAAAAAAAATATTCCAAATTATTTTGGATTTTATTCTCAATTTACATTATTTTTTCCATCGTTTTGGGATCCTGGAATCTAAAATGCTGCTAAGTGTCTGGAATACCCTGTTAAGTAACTTCATAAAAGGGATAGATCAAATAATGTATATAGGTCTCAACACTCATCTGTTTTTATAGCATACAGGGTATATTTTCACCTAAATGAACTCTCTGTTTACTTTCTGACTATGATTACACATTTTTCTTGGTTCAAACAAACTTCCTGTTGTCACATTACTTTTTCCATCCCTCAAAAACATTGCAAGTGTAATCCAGTTCTTTCATTGTCAAAAGCATGCCCAGCCTTCTTTAAATACAATAGCTTTTCATCCGTTTAAAATCAGCACACTGTGAGCTGAACCAGGTCTCCTGGTTCAGAAGCCTGGAGCCTGGCTTGTGCCGGGTAAGAGCAAACATCTCCTTATACATGTAAGTCAATCATTGCCCAACACCACACTGTTGTTAAGTGTCTTAATATTTGTTTGGTTTTACACAGTTTTCTTGGTTTTACACAGAAATTACCAGCACATTCAACTGTGCCCTAAGGAGTTAAGGAAGCATTACACGATTCGTGGAACAACCCAGATCAAAGAAAAGACACAGCAGTGGAAAGACCATTGGTCTGATGTGGCACTGCAATTCCTAATAATACTTTCTTGATCAGCTTTATATGAAAACCAAAAGCATGACTTTTGTATTTTACAATAAGAAATTCATACAACAGCAAGAATATGAATCACACAGAGAAAACTAAGAGTTTTTTGCTTAAACTTCTGTTCCCTTAGAGAACCCGATGCCATCCCATGGCTGATGTATCAGCATAATCATTTCAGATATTCAACAGTATATGGCTGTTTGTGTGACCTTTTTTAAGAAATAAAAAGGGGGAAACAAACAGTCTTCCCCATCTACACAAGCAAAAAGTTGGAGAAATAAAGGGGAAAATTTTGGTGAAAAGAAAAAAGAAAGTAAAGATGTCATGAGTGTGTAACTTAAAATGGTTATGCAGTTTTATTCTTCATCCAGTCTGAATCACATTTAACAGGGCCTTGCATACAGACTTGAATACATTTCTCTTGATACAGATCCAGTGTCTTCTAAAGTAAATTTAGAACTTTCTTGCCCTGTTATTTCAATTAAAATCTCCCTAGACCTAATAGTTTTCAACAATTCCTAGCTCTTGCCAATACTGTAATTTAGATTTTAGTATCAATGCACTAGTTAGTCTGGGGGGAATCTGGTGGAGAATAAAAGGTATTTTTACAAGAAAGAGTTACCCATGACAGTATTCCTTTTTGTATGGTAAAACCAAAAAAATTATTTTTTATGCTCTTTCCGTACAAAATTCATGTCCCTTTTTAACCTGATTTACTACTTAAACACTCTCCTGTTGCAATAAGAATAACTGTGAATGCTATTTGCTTCTTTTATAAGGAATAGCTGAGATTATGGAATCTGGAAGCTGGATATTTCTGAAGATACTACTCCCCTTTCCCATCAGTAAAAAATAATTACTTATAATAGTGGTTTGTCACAATTACCCCATTGAGATAGGTGTTTATCCTACTATGAGTTTTCATGTCATTTGTTTTTCTTGAATTCTGTTAATTAATTTATGTCAGCTCTCAGGTGAGCCTCCATTATTGTTTTACAAATATTACAGCCTTATCTTAACATTTGTAGCTCATCATTACTCATTTTCATGATTCTAGCTCATTTGTCTGTGGCTAATTTGCCCCACCTTATACATCAAAGTTTGTTTTGCAGGATTTAGTCTGTACCCATGTTATTGGGCATGAGAAGTACTTGCTTCTAGGGGGATTTACCACATGTCATGAGGTTCTTTTGATTTCTCAGGGACTGAAATAATTTAAATATTAAGCACATCACTGACAGCTCTGATTAGTCAGTTTTACATTAGAAGAATGTAAATTCTTACATTAGAATAATGTTTATTCTCTGTTCAGCCTTTCTTCTTTTTAAAAGCTCGTGATGCTTGATTTGCTAGTAATTTTGTATGATCATTAAACTTCAGTTCAAATGTATCTTGGAGGCATTTTTTGTGTTTATTTGTGGTTCATAAGCTTTAATGTATAGTCATTTATCATCTAGTGTGGATTGCTTAGCAGCCATCTGTCACTAAAATTCATGGTGGAGTGGCCCACTCATCTACACTTTCTTTCTCACTCGGGTGTTTTTAAAAATCTTTCCCTGTGTACACACACGTACCGGAGTGGCTTGCAGCATCATTTTTTAAATACATAGTTCATTAGGTCCCATTTATTTGCATCTGACAGAAATTTGCTTTAAAGATTCAACATTCCACTTTCTGGTCACATGCAGCCAAAGGGAACCTCTGGGTCCTTCAGGCAAGTAGCTAGAGAAAGGGGTCATAAGCCCCTTTCAAAAGGGAGCAGGAGAGAACTTGTTCTGTGGTTAACAGTGGAGTTCTTCAGGTACATGTCCTCTTCCCCTAGTAAAGTCAGATCTAACTGGGGGCAAGGGGTGAGGCAGAGTGGGAGGGAAATACCTGTATTCCTCCTGTCATTCTGACATTTTGTCCAAACAGATACTGATATTTGTGGTATTTCTCTTCTTTTTTTAGTGTTGGTATCATAAAAGATTCAAATTACATCATCCATCATTTGTCAAGAGCCCTGCAACAGCTACAGCCCTGCAACTAGCCTGGAAAGGGTTTCCAGAACAACCACTTCCCACTCACAAAATGCCAACAAAAGATACTTTCTAGTAGCCTTTAATACACATAAAAGCATAGTGCAAAAGGCATCAAATTATATCTCAGACACCTTAGTTTAGTTTGAAACATAGACAACCAACTCATGTATCAAATTATAGTTTAAACCAGGACACAACGTTTTCAGGATCACTGGAAGCAGTAGATCCTAGCTAACCTGCTCAACATTGTCTCTTTGATCTTTTGTGTTTCAGAGGAATGCAGAACAAAAATTTCCTAGCCATTGCATATTGAAGTGTGGGATTCATAGAATACAGTTATGGAAGCCACAGGACCATATGGTCTTTCAACCCATGCTTAGGCTACCAAAAATTGAACACTCCCAGACTTGTATCATCAGCAATGGTTTCCAGCTGCAGAAACACTCCCACCTAGTCACACCATTACAGAACCCTGTCCTTTTTTGAAGCTATAGAAACTCCGCAGTCTCTCTACCCAGGAGTGAAGCCAATCCCAATTCATCTCTCTTTTAGTGTTTAGAAATAGACAAAGATTACTATTTTATCTTCTAAGTGCTGGGATAACACTTTCATCATTTGCCCTTTTTTTCCCTGACGTTGCAAAGACCAATTTCTGTAACATAATCTACACCTCCCCGGCAGAGAAATCACCTAGTCTTTAAAAATAGAGACTTCCTTTGATATTTTCTATTATATCTTAATGCATAGCTTACTAAAGAGAAAAATACTCTGAAGAGAAAAGTTAGAATAATTTGGATATAGCATATGTATATATAGCAAGAAATACATGAAATAATGTTACCCATGCTAGAAAGTCTTTCTTTATTTAATAGAAATGCTTCTGAGTTGGTTTCATATAGGCATTTTTCCCTTATAACTTTAAAAATGATGGCAAAGGAATTGGGAAGCTTCACCATTTCCAAAAATTTCTTTGAATTAACTTGTTGATTTTGGAGAGAATGCAACTCAAAAGGCAATATACCTCACAACAGTATTTCCTGCTGCACAAAGGAACTTGAATCAAATACCGGCAACAATTTTAAGAAGTAGCTTATCTTTCAAATAAGTGGTTTTACTTACTAAACCCCAGCAAACTGGGAGCCTTGGTACTTACCTAACCCATGATCTCTCTCCCCATAGTCAGTCACCAGCTGCAGGTATGATTGATGCTGATCAGCCAAGTGATCCAGCCTTTACCCGAGGCACCCGGCATTCTGGGATAAGTAGTTCAGTAACCCCCCCATGAAACATGTATGGAATGTCTGTATTACCAGTAGTATTTGAGAATACTATTTGTTTGGAGGCATTAGGTGAAAAATACTGTTAGATTTTATGGGTTGAAGAAGTCATTAAATATTTTTTTAAATTAAGTATTCTGAAAAGGTTTGAATAACATTCATGGCAAAAAGCATTTCCAGTTGTGATTTGATGTTATGTGAGGTGATACCAGAACAGAGAACATCTGGCTTTAGCAGAGCACCTTAGGCCAGGGTGGCACAATGTCCATTTTCACTTGATTCCACACAACCTTCAAACGAGGAAGTGGCCATGCAAACCGAAAGCAGCAAAGACCAGGGAAAAGATGAAGGACAAACAGAACTTGTTGAATAGTTTGTGAGTGCCCTGGGTTTGATTGGGACAGAGTTAATTTTCTTTCTAGTAGCTGGTACAATGACGTGTTTTGGATTTAGAATGAGAATAATGTTGATAAATCACTAATGTTTTTAATTGTTGCTAAGTAAAATTTATAGTAAGTCAAGGACTTTTCAGCTTCCCACACCCTGCCAGTAAGAGGGCTGGAAGGGCACAAGAAATTGGGAGAGGACACAGCCAGAACAGCTGACCCAAACTACCCACAGGGATATTCCATACCATAGAATGTCATGCTCAGTATATAAACCAGGGGGGTGTTATCTGGGGAGGGCTGGGATTGCTGCTTAAGGGCTGGCTGGGCATTGGTCAAGGGGTGGTGAGCAATTGTACTGTGTATCACTTGTCTGGGGTTTTTTTCCTTGAGTTTTATTTATCTTTATCTTTTTCTTATCTCCTTTTGCATTACAATTATTATTCTTTGTAGTAGTAATATATTTTCCTTTATTTCAATTATTAAACTGTTCTTATTTCAGCCCATGGGTTTTACCTTTCCCGCCCCCCCCCCCCCCCCCCCCCCCCAGTTCTCCTGCCCATCCCATTGGGGTTGCTGGCCAAGTAGTTAAACCTTAGCTGCTGGCTGGGGTTAAACCATGACAGTGAGGTTTGTGCTTTTAATGTTTGATGCTTAGGTTAAAATTTATTTTGGCCACCACAGAATCACGTTCTAATGTGGTAATGTCAAGTACAGGAAAGAGGAACTGAAATGGCAGATTGAAATGGAAATGTGAAATAAATGATCTGTGTAGACAGATTTGGGAATCTAAGCATCAAAATCAGGTGCTCCTAGGGCAACCTACTTTGTAGACACCTGAGCAAGATCTAAGGCCACACATGCACAGTAGAATTATGGCAGAGATACAGGACACCTGAAAATATTTCATTTCCCCATTCAAAGATCCAGATTTTTAGTTAAAAGTGAATAGACCACATCCAGAGTTAGAATTTGACAGACCTAATGTATAATACCGCGAACCATACAAAAGAAGCTGTAAACAGGCATGAGACAATTTATCTTAAGTAAATTAGATCCTAAAGGATGGATACTAATCCATGACTCTGGACTGCTCTTTTTTCCTAAGGAGTATCATCAGCTAAAACAAGTTGCAACTGATGTATCCTGATTAAAATAAAAGGCACTTAGTAACTCTACGCAGCAGGGGCAAAGATTGCTTGGTCCTCTTTGTAAAATGAAACATTAAAAACCCCCACAAAACAAACAAAAAGAAGGCTTGACGTGTACACAGAGATCAGCTAATTAGCTGAATTTAGAAGTGGAAAGCTCTGACTCACCTACAGTTATACACTTGACATTTTTATGGATATGGCTCCTACTAGGTCCTTAAAGGCAAAGGCAGCAGTGCTGTGTCCTAGCTAGACTGACAGCCATGACAGCAGAAGCATAACCTCTGTGACAGGTTTTCAGAGCTCCCTGTCTTTGTTTGTTTATGTGACTTCAATTAACCTTTTAGACCCAAGACTTGATTATTTTAACTGCAGTTGCTGAAGGAAACTGTATGATAGAGAGAAATAGCTGTTCAAAAAGTGAGAGAATACATTTCATACCGAGGAATAAGATGCTCACCTGAGAAATCTCAACAATTCTGGCCATAAACTATAGAAAATACATTTAATTTGGAGATAATAAGGTATGCAGATCTTTAGGTTTGTTTTTTTAAAGTTCTGGAGTTATTTATGTAAAGTAGCAGTGGTTCTCAAGTTTGCAGTTATTTCCAGAAGATCTGTGTCTTCAAGTTTATAATACCAGCTATATAAATATTTAGGTTCCCTGAATCTGCAATTTTGTAGAGTTGTGTAAATACAATAAGCTCTTCTTTTAGCGTATTATACCACCTAGACTCACTGATGACATTAACTACATTATTACCCACCAATCTAAATATATCTCACTGGTTTTGCCTTGAAGAGATTTGTAGCAAGGTGTTTGTATGATTGTGCATTTGGATTTGTTTGTTTCTTAATGACTACATTATGTTGCCAATGCAATGTATATTATACCATGTTTTTATCCCATTATCTGGGATATTTGACAAATCACAAATTATCACAAACCATAAAAGAAATAAGCGGTTTTCTTTTTAACTTTAACCTGTTTTTCCTAGTGATAGAGTCACTGATCAATTTTTAGAGAGTTAGTATGTAGATGCTTATAAAACCAATGATCCTTCTCCTCTTCCTACTTCCCAAATTGCCTTGGCGTAGAGGCAGGGGAGGAGGGACAGACATTTTAAAAACCAGCCTCCAGGGACTTTACAAGTGAATTAGTTTGATATGATTTGTTTCTGATGAACAAGTTACCAATAACTTATCACTTTATTTTCCTCCAGGTGCTTTGAAAATAAAGGCTATTAATCATTCTCTAGCGCTTTAGGAGCTATTAAGTGCACTGATCTGAAATTCTCTCTTCCCTTCCTCCTAATACAAACATTGGTGTGTTCTTTTTACAAGTGTTTGCCCTTTCCCAGGCCCCCAGGCCTCCACTGTCCTTCAAGAGTTCAGAAGCATCATTACCACCGACTCCAACAGTTCTACCACACTGTAGGGAGTTTTCAGTATGCTCATGGATCCAGACATGCTCAACTGATAAAGGTTTTATTTCCTTTAGCCTGTTCCATCCCAGTTCTCCTATGTGACTTCTATCTTTTCTAATTATAGTCTCAGTTGACTAGCACCGTTAAGAATCACTGAAATCATTACAGGGTTGAGAATGTTCAGACTTGTAGGACAAGATTTAATTGATGCAAGAAGCAACATATAATGATTCAGAGTTTATATACCAAAAACTGAGTTTATGCCTTTTTTGCTCTGCCATTGCACGCACGGTGAGTTTGGCTAGTGCTATCAGGGATGATCCTGCATACAGTAGTGATGATAGTGACTGGGGTACCAGCTTCCTCTGTGGAGGTGTTCATAACAGAAGCTATCTTCTTCAAAGTCAAACCATCCTGGTCTTTTAATCTGACCTTCTGTTTAATTCAACCCCTCATTTAATAATTCCATAATTTTTGATAATGCTTGATCCAGTGAGAAATCTGGAAGATGTATTCTAGGGAAAGTGCAAAAAAAATTGAGGGAAAGAAAAGAATAAAGTGATATGCTGTTTTCTTCTAGTCTTGAAGGAGCTGACAGAACTTATGTTTGGTATCTTCTCCCCCACAGGCTGTATAAATATAAGTGATGCACAAACAGGCAAAATGGGAGTTACTTCTTTATGTGGAAATCAGAATGTTTCATTATTTCCTGTGTGGCTTGAAGTATGCAGAAACAGTGCAACTGGAATGTATAATTTCTGGTAAGTGTTGGCCAAGTAGAAAGAATATTTAGATAAGGTACTGTTGCTTTTGTTCTCTTCCACTAGGACTGAAAAATGTCATTGCTACTTAAGTGTCAGCATCTTGATGCAAAACACAGAGAAGGTGCTTCATACATCAGCACAATAAAGCAGGAAGCAATGCCAGTGCTTTCTAGTTAGAGCAATTTAGAACAGTGTTATATTTTCAGCTCAGTTAGCAAAACTGCACTTAAAAAGGATGATTTTATTGGCACAGGCAAGAATAAAATTCCATCCTGTTATCAGGTTTTTCTACATCCCTGACTGAGGTTTTAGAATAGCTTATGATGCAATCCTCTAGAAGTTCATTCCTTAGTTGAAAGGAACCAGTAAACAAATTCAGCACGGTTTTTATTTGCACCAGAACTGTCATGTAACTATATCTGATATATAAATATCATCTTTATTCTACAAATGAAAAATTAATGGCCAGAAAGCAACCTCATGTCCTAAAGCACTGCATGCCCTTGTTCATTAAAGGATAAATGTATTACAAATTCTTCATTGTCATTACAGTCACAAGAGCTACCTGGAAATTTTCTGAAAGTCTATCACAACCAAGATGAATTTCTGACCAAAAAGAGGGAATACCATTCTAGAGCAGCAATAGCCAAACAGCTCAGGTAAACTTCCATTTCAATGCATATATATCTACTAATAAATAAATTTCCAGCTATCTAAATTGAGCACAGACAACTAAAAGCTCCCACCTTAGAGCAGCCACCAGCCTGACAATTAAAGCTGTTGTTTTCATGCAGGTTATGATTCAAATTCCTGATTAATGACCATCACATCACACAACCTGAATCTTCTTTAGTCCAAATAAGTACACCAAATTTATAGTAACTTTTGGTCACAGGTGAAGATTGCTACTGAGTTACTCCACTTTTCCTTTCCAGAATCCCTTCCCGTGAAATGTTTTTTAACTCACTGAATTCTCAACTTGTTTACAGTTTTGAGGAGTGGTGCTTTGCCTGGAAAAATATTACAGCTGAAGCCTCAACTTACTGAGATTCCCAGACTAATTGCTGCCTAGGTCGTTAAGCCTTATATACAGTAGCAACTTTATATATGGTTTCAGCAAAATACTTATGAAATTCAGTTAAAGATAAGCATGCCTATCAGTAATTTTCAGACTTAGCTCAAATATTTTGTATTATTTAGATATTGTCGTAGCTGACAATATTTTAACAAGCAAGTATAGTTCACAGGAATGTTAAATTCCTATCACAAGCAAAAACCTCACCATTTTCAAGTTTTTCCCTCTAAAAATGGTCTACCTTGTCATCCTGTGACAAACTTCAAGCAAACTATAAACTTAAACTAAAAAGAAAACTTCAAACAAACTATAACAAACAAACTTCAAACACTGTAACAGAAAATATTGGACAGGATTCTGAAGAACTTAAACTCCTCTTTTCTAGGAGCATCAGCAAGTATAATGGCTTCTAACTAATATATATTTATAATTTTTTAGTTGTCATAATCTCTTTCTTTGTCTAAATGAGACTGCACGATAGACTGAAAGACTACTGCTGTCAGCTGATGAATGTACACTGGCAAATCACTTTACGCATTCCTTTCCCATGGTTCGACATAATCCAAGCCAAGATATGCAAAGATTTCTTCCTCACTTCCAGCTTTGAGAAAGATCCTCTGTGAAAAAAAATAATAAAAAAGGAAGTCAATAAGGGTCTTAGAAGGAAATTTCAATTGATGGTTTTTTTCTGTTTAAAGGAGTTAATTTTTGACAGTTCTACCCATTGTATCCTCTACAGAATACACTGTCTTTATCAGTGTGCTGACTTTGAAATGCGAAAGCGAGTTAAAAAGTAATTCTAATGCTGCTTGATGCTTTCAGTTCTAATGACTAGTTTACAACTCTGTTTTGATTTACTTTTTCAAGACTGTGCACAAGTATTAGGACTAGTACTCTAATAAAAACTACATTTCTTTTCCATGAGGGTCAATAACTTGACTTTCTTCATAAAATCATCAACGATTGTTAAATTAATAATGTTCTCTATAAATGCATTCAAGCTGATTCAATGGTTACACTAATTATGTATAGCCAAGTTTTAAAAGCATCAATGCTTTCCAAATTTCTAATACTCACAGAAGGCTTATCTGAAAAGACAAAAGATTCCATCTGGAAAAGCAAGCTGAAAACGAGGGATCAACAATTGAAACTTTTTTTTTTTTTTTACACTTACACTCCTAATGAATGTTTTACAGTACAAACCAGTTTTGTTTTTTCATATCTGCACTTCTGATAATACAGGATAATATTCTTGCACAGGAACCACCCACAAGCCTACCTCCCCTAAGATGACTGATACAGTAAAGTACATAGCCTTATGCATTCCTTTCATCACTGAAGTACAATATTAGTTAAAAAAGCTGCTAAGGTACATGAATATTAAAACAGTGAAACCTCACCATTTAAAGGAGTTTGGAAGCAAGAAAGAACTCATTTCTATTGAAAAAGAATACTTAATATTTCAGCAATTCCTGAATCATTTGAAGTTAAGTCTCAATCAGCTTTCAGCTCTGAACTCCCGTTATCTCGAACTCCAGTATCATGAAAACTTATGTTATGGGTTAAGGTTTCATAATCTTGTAGATTTACTTTCTAATATGGAGGAGGAGATGCTGCCTAGAGAACTACCCACTGATAAATTCCACTGAGTCAGGAAAATCTCTGACTGTCGTAAAGTTTAAGAACATTTGTGCTAGCACATCTGCTAGCTCAGCTGCTGAGCAGAGCCTCCAGGAGGGCTCTGCTGCCCAGCACACCCCTGGCAATGGGTCAGGAGCTCCAGCCCATAACTAGATCAGAGCAGGTCCATGGTATAGTGAAACAACTTCTGGAACCAGAGATTCACAATTTTTCCTTCTTTTTCCTCTGTGTTCTTTCCCTCTTGGTCTCCTTCACTTCCTGATCTGGATGGTGCTTCCCTGTCTCTTACTCCCATTGAGATAACACAGTTCAAGGGACTCTGATAGCAGCAGGTAGGCAGATTATTGGAACAGGTAGATCCTGCTTCTGGTTACCGACACGTCACTGTTTCTCCTTTCAACTCCCCTGTTACTTATGAGTCAGGAGAGAAATTCGTCAACACTGGTAGGAGAGACTTGAGAATGCAGTTTGACGAAGCAGTACGGCGCCAGAGCATGTGGAGGCTACATAACGCTGTCTAAGCTGCTGCAAGAACAGAAGGAAAGCAGAAAGAACAATGAGCCAGAAAGAACAAGCAAAACTGCTGAGCCCAGGGCAGCCTCATGCTGCCTATGAAATATGCTTGTGCATCATCAGTAAAATTCACCTCATCAGCTGGTACCCACTGGCTTATTTGTTATTCTCCATCAGTCCCATTCTTTCCAGTGCTTGATCCGTATCTCAGACCTGTCAGGAGCTACAGGTTTGCCAGGGCATAGCAAAGAATTGAACTCCTAAAGTGAAGTGTAACACTAATTGTCAGCTAGACTCAAATTTTATTGTTTTGAAACTTGTTTCAGAATCTTGTTTCCGAATCTTGTTTCCATTTCATTATAGGGGTATTTGACATTTGAAGTTCTAAGTCCAACTCTACAGAAAAGACCCATCTTCCATTAACACTGTTCAGTTCCAACAGCCAGAGTGGCCAAGCTGGCAGCTTTCCTAGCAGCTATTTTCCAGTGCCACAAAGTAGAATGAAAGCTGTTTAATCGTGCTAGAAAGGTTATGAAGACCAAATTAGATGGTAGAGGTTAGATACTCCTGACTGAACAGAGACGAGGCCATCAGTGTTCCCTTGAGCTTGGGGAAGACAGAAAGGACAGAATATGAGGTTCCAATCCAGAGTTCTCAACCAGCAAAGTAGGTATTTAAGAGTAGTTCTGGCTGATATATTCTTGAAACCATCCAAAGTTTCTAAGTCATTTATCTTTCTTAGCAAATTATTGTTATACAGTGAGGTAATATGGAACATTTTCAATATTTTTTGGGGAGACAGTTCATATTTAATTAGACAAAAACAATCTCAATAGGCAAATAATTAGAGTAAATTGTAATTATGGCAACATGAAGTGATGTATTCTGTGTTATTAATAAAAATATATTATAAAATCAGAAAATAACTTCTAAAATTGTATCTGTTTCTGTAACATATGTATCAATATGTACAGTGCAGTCTTCACAAATAGTGCCTTGCCATGCTCAGAAGCTAGTTGCTTATCATATTAACTTTTTGGCATTCATATTCCCCAGATCTGTATTTGCAGAACTGTCGTGTATCAATTGCACTTTACCCAAACCAAACCCATTGAAACAGCCTTTCATACTGAGAACAGCAGATATATTAACTCTACTGTAAAGGCATTGAATTCACACAGTGATATATTCCATATGGATCAGAGTAGTAGAGTGCACAGTAAAAGTTCCTAACAAGGTATATGGAGTTTTTTCACCTTCCCACAATGAATTCCACTTGTATAAGATAATTTTCATATTCAAACACACCGTATCAGAAATTTAAGGGAATAATTTGGCCCATAGCTTCAGAGACTTTTTTTTTTTTTTTAAATCAAATCAGGACAAACATTGTATGCCTTTTTGCTTTGACTTCTGTAGTGTAAAAAGTCACCAGTTTTCTAAAGTATTCTATCTTCCACCATGAAGTTCTCAGCATATGAATATTTAGACTCTGGGACAGTGCCCAAGACAACTACAGAGCATTGCTGGAGCATGAAAAGCTGAGAACAATCACATATCCTTAATGAACTGACAGTTCAAAGTTGTGTCTGCAATAGCAAAGACTGCTTATAAAACACAGACAATAACGTTCCTTTTTCCTTGGAAATTTAAAAGTCAGATTCTGGAATAAAAAGAACCTACAAAAACACTGACCAGAGGAAAACAGGTCCTTTTTCATACAGACAAGAGTGGTAAAAAATGGTAGAAAACAAGATATTGAACAGAATAAAGGAAAATTAAAAGCGACATTGACAACTGCCCATCGGGTAACAATACTGGGGATATTTTGTTCTCACAGTATGTCCTGGGAGGACAGACTTTTAGGGATGGTTTTTTTTTTTTTCTTTTTATTATTATTAAGAACAAGAGAGGGAAATCCATACCCACACATTACTGCACAAAAGTAAAACAAGAAGAAAGATCTTATACTTGTAGACAGATTTTAAAGTTACTCTTCAATAGAAGCTCTTCATATCTCTGGGACCCCAAATTGCGTCCCATTTCTTTTGTTCTGTCACTTTATGTTTTTCTGCAAGCAAAACTCATTTCATTTGCTTGACAGGGAAAATTTCTAATACAAAGTATCTGATGCTGAATACCATTCTCAGTAGCTACAAGCCATGTTTCTAAATGAATCTCTAGCTGATATCTGCCAACTGCTTTAGCGATGTGTTATTAATGTTAATCAGAACCTATGATTTCTCTTCTTTGTCAGTCTATGCAGGGCTTATACAGTGATGCAAATTTGATTTTTGCATTCACTACTGTTCTTTCTTCCTTTTTTCTTTTCTTTTTGCTCAAGTAATGAACTGCTTGCCTAGTTGTGATTTTTTTTCAGCTTCTTACTAATATTCAGCTGATCCAAGACATGTCCAATCAACATCAATCAAACTTACAAAAAACAATGCTCTGGAGCAGCTGGTATCACTCTGCTCTTATCCCGTTTAATCAATTCTGTTATTTCAATGGATGTAAATATTACATTTATGGTTGCAAACATGACCATTAACTACACCTAATGTAGAACAGCTGCCATCCAAATGTTTTCTTATGTGAACTGCTACCTCTTATTTTTCATTTTGGCATTAATGATCAATAATACTTTTGATGAAAGAGAAGCAGAGAGTGAAGGCACGGAGCTAGCACTGCTTGATGATATCCTAACCAGCACTGCCAAAGTTCAAACAGATGTTATGCTACTATTGTCACTTGGTTTCATCTCACATTTTAATATGACAAAGCAGCAGAACAAAACCATTACTCAATAAAATGGAATTCTAGTTTTAGTCACATAAATATATTTATATTGGCAGCACTGGCCAACAGCACATGGTTGTTTTGGAGGGCAAATACTGATTTTACTGATTTTGTATATACATCATTTAAATAATTGGGAAAAGTTGCCTTCACAGGAAAGTACCTCAGACCCCTTTTTCTCTCCCATTTTTGGAGTACCTTCACGTGTCTCTTTAACCTACTTCTTGAGTAGTTCAACATAAGTAGGTTTAACCTGTGCATAAAGGTAGAAAACCTTAAAATATGGTTAGAAATTTGTCCAGTAAAGATGTAGGAGAAAAGACCCCAACAAATCAGAGATTACTAGAAATTACTGTGCACAAATTCTTGATTTTCATAACACAAAGGATCTGGCTATTATATGAAAATTTAGGCTACTGGATATGCACTGTTCATGTATTAAGCAACCTGTACTTTCAGTGAGCCTAGATAAATTCTTTAGGCTGTTGAAATTATACTGCTCAGACACCCAACCCACACTTGCCTCTACTGTGGCCATCCATCTTCCTTTCCAGTGTTTGGCCAGGAAGGAAAAATACTGCAGTGACAGCAACCTCCTGACACTGCACTCAGCAAAACAATACATTGCCGCGGTTGCTCACTCAGGACTCACAGAAGCTGTTGCTCTGCCCGCAACTGTTCTGCCAGCTTTGTGTACACAAAGTTCCTGAAACCAAGTCTACTCATGCTCTCCATCAATATTAACTCAGCCTCCTTGAAAAGCACACATTTAATCAGATTGGAAGTAGACTGATATTACCAAATAGCTTGGTTGCAAAATACCGACTTGAATACTCTGTTATGACTGAGTAACGCTGTAAATAACTCTCAGCCTGTCACCATGGCATTTCACTACTATTTTCCCCATCTCAAGATGAACTTAGGAAGTTAGTTTGAATACAAGTACCTTAAAAATGAAAGCCAGTAGGTCCAGATAGTCAGTATCATTGATGAAATGGGATTTAATGTTTCTGAACCAGCAGAATCTGCCAGAGTGAAGTACCCAGATTTTTATGTGCAATCTACTGTTGTGAAGATGAGACACATGGTGGAAAATTGATTCATTTCTTTCTTTATATTTTTATCATCCTTGGTATTAGCTGAGAGACTAGAATTAACTATGAAGTTCCCCAGTTGATTACTGGCCCAACTCTGCTTTATACATTATTTGAGCATTTACTCTTGAATAAGTCATAGCTAAATCATGTCCTTTCAAAGACCAAAGAATTTCCTTCCATGTCTCATTTTTCCTACTCTTTTCATAGTGCTGACTTTTATTTGCTCTACAGCTGTAATTCAGAAATAATGCAGTTATACTCTAGTGGATTTCATTATCCTTTGGAAAACTATGACATTGTGTAGGAGGCACACCCCCTCCTTCTGCAAAAGACCCTGAAGGGCCATAGTCATTAAGGTCTGTCTGGACTCCTGGCATACTGTTTCATCAAATAAATGGGGGCAGTGGCAGGGGGAGGGAGGACAGGACACAGAATATTGCCAACAGTATCTTGTTAACAAATTACAAAACTGTTAGATACCACTTTGCTTCTAGAGAAGTATCTGGGAATGTCACTAACATATACATTTATTCTAAGCTTTTCTTTGTATCCTAATTATGTTGCATGCTTTAAAATAGCAAACTCTTACATAGCGTATTTAGGGATTTTCTCATTTAATTTTTGTATTCTTTCACAAATTTTTATATTTTGTTTCACATGTGACATCTATGCACACCAGTTAAATTACCTTAACATTTGTTTTCCTTTAAAAGAATATTAAAATGGTGATATAATGACAATATGATCATATCTAACTTTGTACTATTTCCAGTATACTGAATAATAAATACCAAACAATCTAAACCCCCATCACTTTACGTGTCTGGAATTATTACAGTGGCAGTAAGCACAACAATGATAAATCAACAGAAAAGAAGAGAACAAACTGTCATTTGCAAACCTGGAACTTAACTGTTCATTGTGCTTGGACAGAGTCCATTCTAGAAATAAAGTTTGTGGGTAAAGTCAATTGTAGATGAATGGTGGTAACAACAGGACTTGCTCAATCAACCATAGTAAAAGACATCAAAATGCACCTTAAATTTATCTTACATATGTGTTTGTCACTTCAGTGACATCTTCACAGTCATCACTTATGCCAAGCCAATTAAAGATTTTTAATTAAAGATATTTGGGACTAATGCAGAGATGATGCTACTTACACTGCTTGCAATAGACGTGAAAGCACTCCTTTAGAGATGAAAGGCCACTGCACTGACTGAAGCAGTGCACCATAACACCAAAGACCTACACTTGACAGAGTATACTACAATGGCTTATTAGATTAAAAGTGCAGAACTGTTAAACTGCCCACACTCCCTTTTTGTCTGATCCCATTTGCTCAAATAGCATTTGTACCCTGCAAAAAAAATATATTAATAACTGTTAATTAGATGAATTTTATTGATGAAATGAGCTTACAGAAAGAATTGTGAAGGCAGAAACGTAAGTAATCCATCAAATAGCAAGTACTTTCCACACAATTAGCAGTAGGAATGTTCATGTATGTTTACTTGACCTGAGCGTTACCCTATCTGTTCTCTGCCTCTGGGCTGGTTTTGCTAGAACAAGTGTTAATTCACCACCACTGCACGCGGGTCACACTAGCAATGCAGAGACTTTTAGGAAGATGCTACTTTTAAACAGCCATTTATAATGTATACCTTACAATGTAGGCAAGTATGTATTTCATTATATTCCTGCACATCATGCTGAAGGTATTCAACTAATACAGGAATCTTGATTGTTGCATCGAAAATGTCTGCACAATCATATCTCCACAAAATAATACACTCAAGTCTTATTGTTGTCACATTTCCTGCAATTCTTAGATTGACTGCAGCTATCTTCTGTACTTGATGTTCATATTTTATTGAGTTCAGAGCATGGTTCTGACACTAAATGGGTATAGCATTAAATTATTTCTCATCTGTGAAAATGTTAGAAATAACATTAGAAATAAAACAAACAAGACGGAATAGGTGCAAACAACCTATCAATTTTATGGTAGAATTTCTACAAATGCTAAAACCACCACTGGTGATTTTTTTTTTAAAAAGGTAGCTGTAGTACATATATTTTTTTCTTGATAAATGATTATTAAATGTAATATGTGGCAATAGCCCCAAGCAGCTTCCTCTAACTCACAAAATACTGAGGAGAAAAGAAATAAACAGACATTTGAAAGCTTGAACTAGTAATATTTTCCTTTACTGTATGATCAGAATTGCAAGAAAAAGAGTTTTGGGGTTTGCACTATAAAATTCTTTAAAAACAGAAATGAGATCTGCCTAAAAAGTAAGAAAAAAAGAAGGAACAAAGAGGCCAGAAAGCATACATGCTATCTTAGCTGTTAAAATTTTTCAAAACCATCATTACATTGGAATAGCATGCATCTTTCTGGCTCAGTTTTATATGAAGAAATTCATATGATTCACTAATCCAGTTCTGTTGCATGGTTTTATCAACTGGAAGTTAAAAGTCCTTAGGCACACACCTAATGGTTTACACCAATATTTACTACCTATTTTCAAGAGTTAAATGTTACTGTGACTTACATTACACAAATTCAGTAAGGCAAGAAAAGTAAGTTTCTACTGCAGAATCAAAGACAGTATGATGCTACAGACTTTTTCATTTGACTGCAGAGAGCTGCATGGATTTCTGGTGAACCTTAGCAAACGAGCCTTATGAAATCACACAATTTCACTGCTGCTTTTCACTTGGGAAGCCTGCTCTGCCTCACTAGCCTGAATATCTCCATTAGCTCACAACCAAAACAACTTGAAAACACTGAGGTCACAGAAAAATCAACCTCTGCCAAGGAAAGCATATTTTTCAAACAAAAAGTCGAGTTGCAAGGCCAGCCACTGCATGCACTGAATGTAGATGTCCAAGAATTCTTGGATGTGACATGTAGAAGGACCACTGTCAAAGAAACTGAGTCAGGAAAGCCCAAGAGAAGACAGGACAGAGAGGGAGAACATATGTTCTGTTTCAGCAATGCACTTAAATCTTCTCTCAGAAAGGTCACTTGGAAGAGAGGTAATCAGATTAGGCAGACTGATTGATGAAAAATTATCCAAATTCACTCCATGGCACAACTAGTTGGATGTTCTATTTATTGACAATTAAGTTTTTTCAAGCCCCAGCATAAACACCTTGAGTTGATTATATTCTTGATCCCCATCAAATTCAATTTGGTTTATACTGGAATGATAAATATGGAGATGCTAGTAACATCTAAAAATAAGTAAAAAATAGAGGAGTGAAGGACAAAAGGAAAGATACCAGTAACAAACTATCAAAAGACAAAAAAAGAAGATGGAGGAGAGTGTTACTAAATGAATGACTTAGCCTCTAATGGTACCTCCTATGCTAACCCTTCTTACAATATTGAAATTGCTGATGAGCTGCTGCAGTTCAGCACTTTCATAAGGAGAAGGAGTGCAACACGTACAACAACTCAGGGAGGTAAAACTGAAGAAAAGAGTAAAAAGACATTTTCACTGGAATTTTAGGTCAGACATTTCTGAATCATTGTTTGGTTTTTTTTTTTTTTTACTTAGATGTAAATTCAGACTAAAACTTCTATTAAAATGAGTCAGATCATTTTACTCCAACCAAAATTTACAGAGCTACACAAATTTAGTCCAGCCACCAGCCAGCCAAAAATCAAGAATATAAAGGTGCCTAGCATACAAAGTAATGGAAAGAGAAGGTGGGGGAAAAACAATAGTCTAGATAAACTTCTTTGGGTCTTAAGAAAGCCCTGCAGTAGACTGAATAGGAAACATCAACCTGAGTTTTTTTATCTTCATGGATTTCTGAGAGTGGGTTTCTGAGAGGAAGGTGCAGGATGTGCCTGCAAAGTGACTCAGCAAAAATAGCAGCAGCAAAGGAGGATGAGGAAGGATGTTGCAAACTTAAAGTGTTTCAATCAATTCCTGTTGAAAACTTGTTTACTTACAAAAAGATATTTCCACTTTCCCCATTATCAAAAGCAATCACCTTCTGGAGTGAGTTCTTGCAGACCGAGAAGTGCATTAACTTGGTCAGCTAATACCTCTGAAAGGTATAAGCCACAAGATTTGAAGAAACCTATGACAAGATCCATGACGATTCTATATAGCAGCGGAAGGGAACAGATTTCAAAGAAAAGAAACATTTTGCTGAGATTATTACAATTTGCTTGTGTCTATATCTGATTTTACTAACCTAAAGATTAGTATGATTTATAATAATACAAGACATGTGAGTGAAAGCTAGCCTCTCTCAAGCATATTTCTTTAAAATCTTTCCAAAATACCTAGCTTCATATTACTGTCTACCCTTACCATGCAGAATTTAAGTCATTGAGTATCAGCCTAACCAAGACAGCAAGCTGTGATTTTATTTTTAATGCTACATGTCCAAGAGGAATACACATGGTAGCATATAGAGATTTTTACTAAAATAACTAACAGGAGCCCAGCGCTGCCACCGACATTTAAAAATTATTGACGTCAGTAGCAGAATTCAGTAGTAGCAGTGTTTACCTACCCGGACTATGATTCAATTTACTTTCAACAGCTGGATGTGTGCCTTCTCAGTCCACCTATTTATGGCCACTGATCAACAGATGCAGCCTCTGCACCAGGATTTCCACCTGTAGTTAGGCTTGCCATGCTCTGTGCCGCAGCCTGCCTTCAGCATTGCAGCCAGCTCCACTCCCTCTTCGTTGACTTGTAACGACAAGCTGAAAGCACACCTCACAAACACTGACCAGGAAGCCAGCTATTTTCTCTTCCTTCTCTATGCTAGTTAACTTTACAAGAATTAATGTTGCACATCTTTGGTGGAAAACACAGGTCTGCTCAGGGCTTCTGTGTAGCAAATAGCTTTGCAATTTTACACCAGTTACAGGCCCAGGATTATGTAAAGCAACTGTAGAGAAAGCGGTATGGAAGATCCATACATTCCTGTGGTACCCTGAGGGATATGAAATTGAGTGCCTTCAATCTCCAATGGAAGTACAGGAATACAATGTAACATCAGTCTATAAAATGGTAGCTACTTCTTGGAAATCATTAGCTGACTCATTAGGGTAGACAAAGTGCTAACAAGAATCACCGTAATCAGTAACTTTCACAGCAAGCTAAAGATTTTATGGAGAGGGAGGGGAGGGAATAGAAAAAAGAAAAAAAAAAAAAAAGAAAAGGAAAAAAAAAAAGTCTAAGCAAAGCAATTTCCAGATACAAAAGTATACAATCCTGTCATTATATAAGACGTTTCGAATCATTGTATTCAGTGATTATCCTGTGTAGTATGGACACTGTCGGAAAGTAACAAGGAAAAATGAAACCTCTCCATGGTCCTGACACTGATACTGCCCGCCAGCCCGAGAGGGTCAGCTCACTCCATCACTCGTCAGCCGGACAGCATTCTCAGAGTAAGACACTGGGACTGTGTAGTAATTGCACATTAGTAGATATTACTCTGAGTACTATTTATCTTCATTATGGTCAAAGCATCTGTTTTACATTTTGTGGATTGCTATAATACCTGAGCATCTATCTTCTACTACTTTCCTAAACAATGTAACTAACAACTTCCAAGTATTCCTCCTTGCTTCTTTTTCCCAACCTTTTCTTGTTTGTTCTTTTGGAAAGGTTTTTCTTTTAAGACTGGGTGTCGGTGATTTTTGCTTTGCTTGTAATTAGACACTTTGCTGAATATTTATGCTATGTTTATGAATTAGACTATCAACAGTACAAACAATTTCATGATAATTATAGAACAGAAATGCTGAAGTACTAATTGTGTTAGAAATGTGAAGTATTTCAACCAGTTCATTAACAATATTCTACAGCACTGTGTAGACACTGTTGCATTTTCTCTTTGATGGTGTATCATAAACATTTTCAGTAGCGAATAACCTGAAGTTCCTCTGACATTCTATTATCTCCAAATATAAATTTCATGTTTAACTTGTATTTTCTGTAGTAATATTCACATCACTGTGCCTACTTTAAAATAAAAACTAATCTGTTCCTAATCCAGCTACAAATAAGATGATAAATAACTCAGGAAAAAAAATGACTCTTTGAAATGACATTATAACAACCCATGATTAAGAAACAAAGTATCGCAAGCATTACCCATTGATTCAACACCCACAGGCAAAATCATGTGTAATGGTATTGATGCAAAGCAGTGCAGTGGAATTTATTCTAATAATTCTGGGCATGAATAATTTTTGAAGGTAATAGAAACCAGAATCCTAAATTCTCATTTCTTTTTACCACTGGACATTTCCTGTGCTCTTAATCAGAAATATCATACTTGAATGTTTCTCTAGCAACTATTCTCTAACTCTAGTTGTAGGTTTACTCATATTAAATTTCTGAACAATAAAAAGTAGATTCATTGAGTAAAATAGAATAATCAGTCTAATATTAAGATATTCCAGGCACTTGTCTCATCAACTATTTCATAACATAGAGTAACAAAATATCTTCATGCTTGCTATGTGCAGCTAACTTAGCTTTGATGAAGGAGAAAGAAATAGACCAGTGCTGAAGAGCTAATACTTTGAAAAATAAAATATTAAAGAACATTAATATTATCTGTTGACTTAACTGAATAAGCACTTTTTAATTTCCTAAAATTTAGTTTGTGAACAAACCCATGCTTTGCATAAAATGGAACTATTCTTTGTTTAAAATGACAGTTCTGTGGTTACTTTATTGCAAAACACTACAGAGTTATTTATCCAATCTCCAATTACAATTGTAATAATTAAAATCATTCCACAATAAAAATTATAATACATTACCATCCAGACTACAAGAATATATTTTCAGTTTGGGGCACTCAAAATGAAGACAAACTTGGACCTTCCTATCTCACAACCCAGGCAAACATTTTAATACAGTAAAAACCACATTGTTGTAAACAAAACTAGAACAAAAACTTATTACGCCCTGCAGTTCTCTGACAATCTATGACCTATCACAAAGTCCTTAAAAATGTTAACAGGGATTATCTCCTCTTGCACTTTAGCTATACTTCTCTTTTGCTTTAAGTCTGTGCTATTTACAGGAGCTTTAGCTTGTCAAATAGTTAAGTTGGCTTATTGTATATTTCTTTATAAAGCTAGATATGAATGAATGAAACAAGAAAAATGCAGAATCCCAGATTTTAGGAAACACAGTTGAGTGTAATTCATATAGGATTATTATAAACAAACCACTTCAAAAGAACATTATTGAGATTGCAAAATCAAAGACCTGCAATTTAAGACATCCCAGAAGGTGGTTGATCATATTTTCACTTTAATTCGGTTTTCGTATGCATATGCACAGAGACTTCTTTTTCTTCAAAGAAATACTGCTTCCCTCAACTCCTGTAATGTGCTTAGGCTCTTTCACTCGGCAGGAAATACACTGTGCCACAGGGCTAACAAGTATTTGCTGACAGCACTGAAAACAATCTTGGGTTGCAGGCCAGTGTAGGGACCAACCAGTCTTAGCAAGCTGAGCTTTTGCAGTCGGCATCTGTGCCAGCTCCCTCCCTTCCCAGTGCCCTGTACTAAGTTGTGGCCTTGACTTCCCCCCTTCAGATTTCTAGTGTAAATCCAGGCTCCACTCACGCCATATCCAGAGTAAAGTGACATAAGCATGGTTTACTCAGATATTTGGAGCAATTGAAAGTTTACTGATTTCTTGCTGCCAGCTTAAAGCAGTAGCCTGATGAATTTATTTTTTTAGTCCACTCATATCTCTCCCCAGTCATACCTTTTTTGTGCCCCTTTTCAGCTCAGTCTCTTCAACCAACCCAGATCCTTTTTTTTTCCACAATGCAGCTGCTAATCAAATACCCTTTCCATTCCCCATCGCTTTGTCCAACCACTGTGCGCTTCCTTATCAAGTCCGTACAACCACCATAAACTTCCCACTCCATAAGCCATTTCCTCTCTGGACCTTGGCTCCTTCCTTTTCCATCTTTCTTTCTACCTTGTTTTTTCTCAATCAATTTATTTTTAATTTTATCATGAAGACTACGTTACCTACCCGGTATTCAATAACTTACCCAGGCATACCAACTGAATAATTGAATTAAAACACTTGAAAATGGTTGGCTCTGTAGTGCCCTAGAAATTAAAATGAATAAAAGAGTATATTGAAAATATTCTGGATCTGTACCTACTTATACATTTTCAGGGCTCTCTCATTAGCAATACAGGTTTCACTGAACTGTTCAGAAAACACACTGAGCAAAGGAAACAACAATTAGGTACATCTATCCTTGTAAGAGATGTACAGCTTGCTGTTACAAAGGGATCAAATTTAGCTAAATATATACATGAATTACATGCAGACTTTGTAAAAATGAACAATCATATGCTATATATGTGAAACATTTAAACTGCTGAGAGAACACAGTGGAGAAGTACACTTTGGAAGAAAACGCATTATTATTTTTTAATTTACTAAGAAGTAAGAAAAGTAGATTATTTTAATTCTTATTTTTTAAAAACAGACCAGGTGCAAAAAGAACAAATCCCCCAAATCACATATGCAATTTCCACTTTCCTGAGAGAGTGCGAGTAGAATTGGAACATAAATGAAAGTATGTGCATCTGTTTACAATGACCCAGTGTTTAATTGTAGCAATGGTTGTGTGAACAACTGATCACATTGGAAATCAATAGTATAAATTCTGGATCTTTATGTTTACTTTAGCTTTAATCCAGTCATTATTGCAGACATCTAAAGCAAACTCTGCAGCTGCAGCATGTTTAATTCATCAAGATGCTCTCAAGGCTGTCTCACTGTTATAACTTCATAATTTTAGAGCAGCATCTGCCAAAATAAGACCATAACATCCAGTTTTTAAAGAATCATAAAAAAAATGTCTCTTTCACTGTGCAAGTAAACTTCTGCAAACACCTTTTTGCAGCAAAAGGTACTGTGGAATAAGTGTTCTCAGATGACATAAAACAATGGATTTTGAGACTGTAACTATTGAATACACCGTTAAATATGTGTGAATATTACATATCTTTGTGTAACAAAATGAGGGCACAGAATCATAGCCAGTTCTTCCGAGTGATACATGTTTTTGAGAAATAACATATTGGGTAGTAACAGAAAACTGTCAATGCTTGGAAAACAAAGCTGACTTTTTATTAGGAGACCTGTTTACAAAGCTCTGGGAAGTGCAAGTAACAACCCAGCCACCTGCAGTCAGTCCGGACTCCCCGGAGCTGTTTCCATCCTCTCAGCCAAGTCACCACACAAACACTTTTCCCACCACGGTGGTCACTGTCAGGTAAGACTTCAAAATAAAAGTTACTGGCTTGTTCCTGTAAAAGTAGTGGCATGCCAGAGAAAAATCCGAGCATCAGGAGGGAGGGTAGAAGTTCAGGCATGCTGCCAGACATGACTGGATGGGCTGCCTGCTGCAAACATTGTGGCTGTCTGTGAAGCAACTACTTGGGCAAAAGACAGGCAATAGCAGAACTCCACATACTTACAGACACTCTGAAGGCAACTCATCAGAGCACTACAGTCATTTAATAGTCATTGACTTGGGCTGCCATCACGCCTTCATTTGACTTTAAAGATACATGCAAAGAGAGAGGGCAAACCCTGCCTGAAAAGTCAGTGAAGGTTTTTCCCAAATAGGAACGCATTCTGCCATAAAGTGATTAAAGACTGCAATACTGATGAAGGCTAGTGCATGCATGTGTCTTCACAGTGTTGAAGAAACCCAAGGACAAATTTTCTCTTTCATGATTACAGTGGTTTCACAAGGAAAATTAAACGCTTTCTTAAGAAAAAGTTGGGAGCATAGGGGTTTGCTATTTTCAGTGTAACTGCACAGCACAATGTTTTGCAAAGCTGGGTCCCATTATGAAGTCTTCTGAGCATTTTGCGAATTTACTATTCAGAGCAGTTATATAAACCACCTCTCGTTATTCAATAACTAAATAACATTTAATGCCATTCAAATTCACACAATGGTTTTTAAATGCAAAATTGTCATCAATCACCAGTCTTCTGCATAGCATGTCATATCTTTTCCAATATTTCTTTAACAATAGAAAACAATGAGGCAGCTATTTCCCGTCTTAAATTTTCGTAGGACATAAAACTAATAACTGCTTTCTGCTCCAATGACTCTTCAAAATAACACTGAGCTTGTGAGCCTCCTCTTACAAAACCCCAACAACCTACAATGGTAGCGCAAGAACATTCACATGCTAAAAATTTAATCAATCTCTTATACCCTAGGAACCCAAGCCACTCCTCTACAAAAAAGCAATGCTAATTATTTACATGATTTTGCTGCCTTGAAACTACATAAAGTAGTAATTGCACTTAAAAGTGATTTTCTGGAATATTGTGAAATTATGTGTGTTTATATGAGATAAAATTTGAAATCCAGAAGAAAAAGTCAATTCTCAGATCCCACAACCAATTTGAGGATCTCTATTGGGCAGTGATGTGATAAAAGTGCAGGAAAGAGACACTTTCTGTGTAGGCATGATCCAGCCATGAAGCTGATCCACATGCCATCCCTAGAAATCTCCTGCTATGGAACAGGAACAGAAAAAAGTACCTGCAGCAGCTTAATGCATTTAGGCCACCCCACCTCTCATTTAGCCCACATGCTCGCTTACGTGCACAAACAATAATAATTTGAGGAAATTATCCTTCAGAACTTATGGCATGGAGCAGTTCCATGAAACACATTCCTGTGTTATGCAAACTCTTCTCCTGTGAAATGGGAAGTGATTACAGCTGAGATGCAGAATACAGCAGATTTCTTCCAGGCTCTTTGGCTCTGAGTAACTGCTGAACAGCAAATGGCATCAAGAATAGTGAGTACACCTTGCATGAAAGGGAAGAGCAATACAGAATCCCACTGCAGCTGAGACTATGCGAAGTACAGTGAGGAAGTTTTGAATGTCCTTCTTTACTATAACTACAAGGAATAGTTTCCAAAGACTTACCAAAATGTGTAAACCACCAAAAAGCAGCTTATTTTCTGACAATACAGGTTCTGAAGTATTTGGCAATGGTACTAGTTTTCAATTAATTTAAATAAGGGAGTTTAGTTAGGAAGTAAGAGTAAAAAAGGTTGATAAATCCTGCATTTTAAAACCTCAAATTTATCCATGGTATAAGTGGTAGGGCTGGTCTTTGCATAGCACAGAAGATCTTTCAGAAGCATCTTCTGTACTTATGTTTGGGGCATCCTCATGCCAAGCTTTACAGAGTAACATGATATATGGATTCTGGTGGCCAGGAATCACTGGAATGCAACTTCCCAAGTTTCCCAGAGAAAAGACAGTTCTAAGGAACAATATTTCTACTTAAGATGTGTGTAGGCACACAAACATAATATCCCACTGCCTTGTGAACAGATCTATTCAGCAAAACACTAATTAATTTTGTTTTGTTGAAATTTTCTTACTCACTGAAACCCGGGTGTTCCATAAAAATGACACAGTCACCAAAATATTGCCCTGAAAAAAAATAACCCAACAGAACCCAGTTTACTAGGCACTTCTAAAAAATCTACACTTATTTGAGCTCTGGCCAGCTTGCCCATCTTCTCAACAACTTGCCTGACAGGCTAACTGGGAGCCTGAGTTCAAATAAGTCATTTTAATTACATCAGAGCCAGGGTCCCTGGAGCTTGTTGGCTCCATGCGCCTGGAGCAGCCAGCCAAGCCGAGTGCCTCCGCACTTGCAGCCCAAAGAGCTGTCTGAGGTTTGGAACAGTCTGATCTGGGCATTGTTTCCAAAGCTGAGATTCAAAAAGCATTTCCCTTTGCAGAAAGTGTCAACATTTTGACTTCCCCTCTGATTAAGAGAATAAGCAAATTCTGAATGATCAAAATTCTTCATTAAACATTTGTTCTTTCTCCCAGTTATAGGGAAAGGAAAATGCTGAGTGATCAAAATCCTGCATTAAACTGAACTAGTTTTTTCCGCAGTGGTTACTACCTACCCTTACTGCATCTTTGCATTGTGGGAATTAGGTTTTACTATTGCAAAGTGAGATCAAGGAAAGTTAAATGACCTGCTTGAACACACAGAGAAAATTTGGCTACAGTGTGACCCAAGCTGCAAGCTAATAATCAAACCTCTGGACTATCTACCTTTCTCGGGCCATACTACAATGATGTGTGTGCTCTCTTTTGGTCACACAATTGCCACTTCATGCTAAATGCCAAAATTCTCTCTCATGTTGCCTTTTCACAAGTTCAGGATTAAAAGAGAGATCAGAAAACGTTCAGAGAACATGAAAACCTGAAATCTGTTTGACTATGTCCTCCGACATCACGTCTGAACCGGTACACGATCCTATGGCTGACATGATGCCCTGTTACAAAGTGATACGAGAAAAGACATAGGTACTAGGCAAGAATGGACCTACTGCAGAGTAAGAAAAGGCACAAATAGAGTAGGTCATCTCCAGATGTTATTTCCAATCTGCATATGAATGCCTTCCACACATGTTAACAACTGTTCCGGATTGTTTTCTCTGTTGAACCAATACACCAGCAGTATGAGCAGAAATTTCAGAGTGATTTGGCCGTGGGCTTTTCCAGGTTCAGTCCCTGGACAGTGCACAACCCTGAATAATCTAACTGATAAAACAACACATTACTTTCAGCCTGCTCATTCAACCTTTCTTTTAAATGCTAACAGTTATCTAGGCTGTGTTTCCTTAATGGGAACGGAGGTTTGTGGGACAACTGTCTTCACAGTCATCAATGTAAACACTTCAGATATCAGTGACAGGCATAGTGTCTTAACAACCATACATGTCAGGTTTTTTGGAAGCTTAAGTAATACTTTTTATGTTCAGTGATTACACATAGAGAACCAGAGGGAGCAGAGAGAGCTTCAACCAGCCAGACTGCAGTGAATCTACAGCTGTTTGTAACAGAGAATGGGTATCTGAATTGGATCTTCAGATGGATGAGCCATGAGGAAGAACAGGATCACAGCAGTCTGGTATTTATGAACTGCAAGCTGCAATTTCAGATAACACCCAGGGACATGGAATCAGAAAGAAAGAGGAAAAAAATAAAAAGAAAAAAGAAATCCAACGTATTTATGTCCCTGTGGAATTTTAAGAGTAACAAGCAAAAAAAAAGGTTTTGCAGAAATGCCAAAGAGCAGCTAACAGCAAATGTCAGAACAACAGAAGTTGAAACAAAATCAGCTTAAATTAAAACCACAGCTTTTCTTGATGATGAAATTTTTGGAACTTGAATTTCATTTTAGTGCTTACAGTCTGGAATTTAAGCTATATTTAAAACTATTTCATTTCAGTTTCAGCAGAAAGACATAGCTTATGTCTTCCAGACCTACAGTGGCTCTCTAGGGCCTAACTCACAAGGGCCTATTGGATCCTTTCCATACTGGGGTAAGGAAAGTAACTGCTCAAACGGACATTTTACACGACTAAGTTGCAGCCACCCTTTTTACAGACATTCCTTGGATTTTGAAGTGGTATTAGTGGTACCCAGGAGACAGTAGGCAGCAACATTGGTGTCTACAACATTACTGAGATGCACAAAACTGAATTAATTGATGTCAAATTAAGAAGAAATGGAGACTTGGATGAGATTAATCATAGAGACAAAGTAAAGGCATGAAGCATACAGATGGATAATAAGACATTAGATTTATGGTGGAGAAAACTTCAAAGTTAAAGATGATGCTAAGTTTATAAGCCAACTGGACCATAGCATTTCATTTTCTGGAGAACAAGGAAGTTTTTCCTTAAGTAATATTCTTACTGGAGAAAAGCACACACTGGAATCTGAGAGCCATTTCATGAGACAACAGTCTCATTAAGACATATGAATGCCTTCCACACATGTTAACAACTGTTCCGGATTGTTTTCTCTGTTGAACCAAAACACCAGCAGTATGTGCAAAATTTTACACAGAAATTTCAGAGTGATTTGGCTGTGCACTTTTCCAGGTTCACACCTTGGACACTGCACAACAGTAAGACATTAAGTCTTACCCACACTCTTGGAGAAGAGTGCAAGAATCCAATATTGTAGAGTCCAGCTTCAGACACTCTCCACAGCACCCTTCTGCATGACAAGGACACACGACTCTAGCTAACAGCACCAGAGTTTGGTAAAGGAGCAACCAAGAACCTTTGCAGTTCTTGAACCTTATTCCAGGTTGCTGACGCTGTAAAAGGGGAGAAGCACTCATACTTCAAGGACAGCTGCTCCTTCAAGAACAGAAAGCCTGTGGTTTGCCAACCACTTAAAAAAATCAGTTTAAAAATCATAAAACATTAAGGTGAAAGTAAAACATGCATTTATTGCATTCTCATGCAAGCAGATGATAGTTATTCAGCTTAAAAACAGTTGTTTAAAAATAAAACAGGGTTTAGAGCTGTATCTTCTTTAGTTAGATCCACTAGATCTCCCCTCCAGTTCACTCAGTTAAAAAGCTGTCAGGACGTTGTCAAAACTTGCTAACGGCTGCTCTAGTACATCACAAACTTTCAATCATTGCAAAGAAAATACCCTTCAAATCTCAGTATGTGGCAAACTGTATATATACATTCACACTAAAACCTGCAGTTCAGACAGTGAACTGATGACCACGTTACATAAATACATAACAGAGGTCAGTGCTTAGACTCTTATTAGCTCCTTAAATAAGTCTAGACACAATGCACATTGTAAGCAAAACCTCTTTATAGTGGGTTAAGGGATAAATGACCCCCAATCCAACACAGAGGGGTGTAAAAGCAAACAGCGATACCATGGTTTGCAGCTTAAAGACCTTCATTTTTCTAAGGAAGAGCCTATTGTTCAGCTGATCTGAGGCTTAGGTTCACACAGAAAAATGTAATTCTTATTTACAAAAGCTTCTACTTTCCTTAGAGAGCATATTGTTCATTCACGAATCAGGAAAGTTTTGCAGTGAGAATTTTATTGGCCTGTGTCATAAATGTATTGTGCCATTTGTAATCAGTGCAACAGCAATAATAAGAAGAAACAGGGAATATACAATTCCTTTTTCTTCCTGATGGCTGATTAACAAACTCCATTGTTCCATAAGTGTGGGAATCATTGTAAGGTTTGATCTCCAGCTGATGTAAGTCACAGAAATGTCATACTTCAAGTTGGTATACACAGGGGCTGACTTGCATAGCTTTAGGACACAGTTCTAAAGAGGCACAGATGTGGACATCCACTCATCTTTTTATGAAAAAGAGGCTGACAGGTAACTGGTAGCAAATTTTCAAATTTTTTTGTCGCAATTTTCCTGCCAAAAGAAGATCTACAAAATGCCCTTCTTATTACTGAACAGAAAAAGTTGTGAGTTTGATAGCTGCACACTGTTTTCTAAAACCCACAAATATATGAAAAAGTATCACACTAGAAAATACAAAAACAAAAATCAAGGCCAAGGAACAATTTCATAGTGTAACTTTGTAATGAGTCCCTGGAGGAAATATCTCTTCCTTTTGTTCCCCTCTGCAAAGCTATGTAATTGATTCCTAACTGCTGTGTTAATGCTCCCTATTCCTGTCAGCATCCCTTTGGAAATACATTAAAGTAACCAGGATTCTCTCCTGATGCAAACCCTTGAATGCTGGAATCTGGGATTCTCTGACACGCATCACATTTCAGGCAGTGGGCCACACTGGAAACTTCAGTGCCAAACGGCTGATAAATATTAATGTGGAAGAATAAAGTATACCTAATTATATATTGGAACGCAGAGCAAACCAGGAAACTGTTTTCTTTTACAATGAAAGACACTTTCTTACAGGCACAGTTACATTCCACACCAAAAAAAAATAAAAAATAAAAAAAATCAAAGTATATATGCTATAGCATGGTTTCTTAACTACTTATACCAGCCTGCAAAATTTAAAGTGACAACAAGCAAGTGTTTTCAAAGAAAGGATTTGGTCTTCATCAGGATCGAGAATTAGTTTGACTCTCTTTGACCTTTCTATCCCTTTTGCTGTACACACACACACACAGAGTAATAAGAGGAATGAAGCAGGCAGGATTTGGCCCAGCTCCTGAATTATTCCCCAGTGACTGTTACAGAGTCACGCATGGAACTTTGCCTGAACAAAGCCAGTGACATCAGGTAACCTCTCTTCCATCAACAAGAGAAATATGGAAAAGATGTGATTCAGTTTTTACCTATGGTGCCTAATTAACCTTAATTAAGGTTGTGTTGAGTGATCCTGAGCAGCTTGCACAAGGGATATCTGCTTCCTGATTGTTTTTAGCTTTGAAAAAGCTTTCCTTTGAGAAATCAAGATTTTCTACCACAAGGAAAAAAGTCCTTATGAAATACATGTGTTCATGTTCCAATTTAAATTTAAGAGATGGTACAGATAAAACATCCATGTTTTTAATGTTCCTCTCTAGTCAACCTTTTTTCGAATGAAAGCACTAGAACTACAGTAAAGAAGATTCTCTAGTCTTCATAATTAAACCAAGGAAAAAACCCTCTAAACATTTCACGAATTGGGTATATGTTCACTGAAACAGCACTAAAGTTACTAATTCGTTTCATCACTGATTTTAAGTTTGCTAACTTGATGACCCTAAAAATTAATCCATCTTGGCAGCCACACAACTTACTGCAAAGCACTTCCACTATGGGTCACCATCCAAGTTTCACAGTTACGGACACCATTGTTGTATTATGCACATTCTTGACTTTATCACACACTGGGTGGCAGTGTGGAAAGCTTTTCGTTCAAAATGTCCTTTATGGGAATAACTTAATACAAAATTGCAAATTTAAAAATAATTAAAAAAATATTTTAATGTAACACATTAGATTATAAATAGTAGAACACTTGGTCACGGGGGGGGTGGGGGTGGTGGTGGCATCTCCCTGCTTCTTCTAAGAATGACACTACTTGATAAAATACCCCTTCTTAAGTAGACTGTAACTTCAGTGCTGCCTGGTCTGAAAGATTTCATATTGTGTCTCTGCCTTAGAATTTTCATTCTTTGTGGAAAATTTCAGCTAACGTAATTTTGCTGTTTCTGAGAATGTAGCAGAGATGAGAACAGGACTCAGCTGTGTCAACAGGTTAATGTAACTTCTTGTTTTGAAGTCTGTATTATGTCCATGTTTTGCAACAGAAAATAAAATTTGGAAGTAAACTGGCTGTTTCTGGGATGAAATGAGAAAAGGGATATTATTAGATATTATTGGAGGGGAGGATGACAACAGATAGACTGTTGAAAACAGAGTCGTTGTCCCCCAAGAAAGGGATAATTGATCCATTCATGTCCTTCATTTGATATATGGAAGTCCTAGATCAAGGATTGCATGGTCAAGACAATTGAAATTTGCCCTGAAGGTCTGGATATTATTCTTTCCCTTACTCTTGTCATAGAATTCCTGCATTGTAATAAGTACTAAGGAAAATTTCATAAGTCTTCTTCCTCAGTCCTCTCACTAATTGTTTCTCCAGTTCTGGGCAGTGCAGTGAGGAAGTGTAAGAGATTCAGTTCCTGGAGATTCAGTTACAGCTACAGCTGATGGCTTTGGGAAACATGTCATGGATACACACATTTCTATGTATTTTTCAAAGTCTCGAGGCAGATACTCAACAGGAAAACATTCAGGCCAGACACTGCAAACAGGGGGCCCTTCAAATTAATAGATTTATAGAGCATTAAATCTTTCCCTGCCTCAGTTCTTTACTTGAAAATTTGGGAAGACAAGAGTATCTTTCTTCCCAGAGGACACTGTGAAGACAAACTTATCTGCGAAACATCCTAGCTAGTCCAATGGAATAAACATGGAAACTCACATTTTCTTTCCCAGAAGGATTTGAATGGTACATTAGATATAAAGCCTAAACACAATAAAGGAAAAATAATACTGATTGATGCTGTTCATGAATGAACAGTGTCCATCTTGCATCACTGAATGCCTCAGGGTTCTGGGTAAAAGCAGCAGATATAATGATATACACTTATACATCATTCAGGCAAATTTTGCTGCACACAAAAAACAGTGGCATTTCTTAAATTCTTTGTATTTCCCTGGTGCAGTCATCTGTTACACCCAAAAAGCTATTTAACAGAGCACATATTAACTCACAGATAATAACATTTAGTATATTATGTTGAGGCAAAGAGTTTATGTTTTGAGTGTTTTTAAAATATAAAAGACAGGCAGAAAGACACTAACATCATCCCTGAGTTAATGAAGAAACTTCCCCCTCCCTTAGAAATTGGATAGCATATTTATCTATTATGTGATTTTATATTTTCTTCTGAAGCATCTTGTATTGACAATTGTTGGAGACAGGATATTTGACTAAATGGATCATTAGCCCGATCATTTCCCCAGGTTTCTATGTCAACTGAGGATGTTACAGCATCTGAGCCTGACGAACACATATGGAGACTGCTGAAATGGAGTGAGGGGCTTAGATCACTGCTGCATCTCACAAAGAATGAGCCAATGCTGCCTGTAAGTAGAGATGCTAAAAGCAATCTCCATTCTAAAAGGAATATACAGGAAAGATTAATGTAAAATCTTGACATGGTACTTTTGCCTTCCCCTATAATGACATCAATAAACATCTTCAATATTGATTTTTGCTTATTATTAAAATGGCCTAATACAAATACAGACATTAAGACAGATAAATGCAGAGATCAGTATAATTGCAGCCAAGAGCATTCAGACTAGAAATACTACCAATTACCACCAAGACTGGCAAGCCTGACTAAAGAGAACTCCACATAGACTTCTCAATGCAGGGCTTTAAAAGCAGGATGATCCTTGATCTCCACTTAGTTTCACACCTTACAAAAACTTCCTCAGGCCTTCTAGCTGAGCCTGTACCATTTAATATCCTTTCTTCCTTCGATGTGTCAGCACAATCCCTGTTGAAACTGTGTCTGGGACACAGAAATGACCTTTCATTCTGAAATGGGACAGTAAAATGCTTTTTTCAAATACTTGCAGATGGCTTGTTCTCAGTTTTGTGAGGGTTGCACGGTTCCTTTCAAATACCATTGTCTAATGTATGTTTCTTGTTAAATTTCAGAAATTACCTCAGTAATGCCAAAAAAGATTTCTGGACTTACTTGTTCAGATTTAATCAGGCTATCTCAGTGAAACTAAATGTTGCAAAAGTGGGACTGTCTTACCACATAATAGGTAGAGAATCAAGCCAAAATATTTTATATACTTGAATATAAAAAACTAACTGAACATGCAGACTCAGAAATAAAAACACAAAAGCTTTATTTCTGAGAATAAACAGTACCTTTCTCCTGTCATATAAGGCATGGTTATCCAATATCATCTTCCTTTCATGAGTAGCATACCTCCGCAAGTCACGTCCAAATTGCTGTAAAAGATAGAGTAAATATCAGCAATTCTGACAAAACAAAATTGTTATCATTTGTTTAACTGTTCCAACAGCAAGCCAAATAACAAACTAACATGTAAAAATTACCTCTATTAAAAGACTATAGTCCAAAAAAATGACTCATCTGAAAAGACAATGTTTTGATAGGCAATGGTCCATCATTTCAGTTGGTTAGTATGAGAACAGTCGGGCACTGTACAAGAAAGTAAGCCTACGATGGGCTCCCGCAGGCTGCAGGTGAATTATCTCAACAGGGAACAGGAGCCGAGTGAGGCAGGGAAAGAAGCAAGTCATTGTCTACTCAACCAAAGGGCTTCACAAATTCCAATTTTAGCATAGACACCCACCTACAGAGTTGAGAGAAAGGCATTTAAGCAGCCAAACACTTCCTTGATAAGGACACCAAAGTCTGCAGAACTCAACCCAAGGTCCAAATAAATACAATTTATTATCTCAAAAAAGAAAAGTGACTGAAGTAACTCATCAGCTCAGCAAGAGAACACATCAATTGCAACATTTAACCTAGTCTAAAATATCCTGCTTCCAATTAACCTGAGTAGAATAGAGTGCAATGCATCTGTACTACTTCTAGATCGCAAAGACCATTCACAGCAGGCTCAGGAGATCTCTGTTATACCATGTCATCACTCCCTAAGAAAATGAACATCAGAAGGCAAGCATGTAGAACAGATTAAAAAATAATTCTCTCTGGAGAGAGATCAATCATTTAAGTTTTGAGTTTGCATTTAGATAGAATTTTTTATTTTGAAAATACTGTGCTATTTTATATTATACCCACTGGCTACAGTGTCTATTGTGGAAGTAGCTATCATTTCAAGTTTTCTTAACCTATTAAAGCATCAACCAAAACATATTTTATTCTAGTTCAAAATTAACGTGTAAATTTTAAAAATTTCCAAATTTTTACAATTTAAAGCACTCAAAATACAACTGCAACAAAACATTTTATCTAATCCCAAAAGAAAGGTGTTAAATTGTTTTCAATTTCCTACAAAACAAATTAACTTCCAATTCAGAACATCTCTTCATCAAATTTTTAATTTCCTGTGAAATTCTGTGATGCTTTCCAAACCCTCTCTCTACTCGGTAACCATTAAAACTGCTTGTTAAGACTAGTATGATGTAAAAAGACAATGCAACTGACTGAAAATCTCACTCTTCAGTCCACGAACTTGAACACTAAGCTTCAAAGAAAACAGATGCTAACTCGTCTAGAGAGGCATCCATAAATGTCACTGATGAGCACATCAGCTCCAACCTACGATCACAAGTTGATGACAGCGTAAAAGGTGACGTAAGGAGAGAAGGAACATTTTTTTAAAATCTGTGAACTCTGAACAGTCCTGCAGCAGCAAAAATAGGTTATCAATGCTGAGAAAACATAGACTGTACTGGTTACTTACCCTGGAGCCTGTCCAGCCTAATAGAGCATATGCATATTGCTCGAAGGGGGTTATGACCAGATCCACACGGATTGCTTTCCAGTCTTTGACTTCTGCCATATCAAATTTTTTCGATGTGTTGTAACTGCTGTTTTCTACTCTTGGCTGATGTAATTTCAAAATTATAAAACATTTCTGAAAATTATCGAAGGCATCAACTTTTCTGCTTGGTAGCTGCTCCTTTACAAATGTTGATTCAACCATATCACAGTATAGGAGTAAACCCTAAAGAGAAGACATTGAATTGCTGGACTGGTTTTACTGCAATTCCAGAGTTTCTAGACAGCTGTCTTAAAAATTCATGTAAAATGCAGTTTCAGTAAACAGAGAACTGTGCTGGGCCAAATCTGGGCTAAGCAGAGACTTGAAACAGCTGCAGCTTTTGGAATAATATTAGCAGACCCTTTGAGGGGAAATCTACAGGGGTACTCATATAATAGTGGCCATGTCCTGCCTGGTACTAAGACAGTATTTGCAATTCTTCCCCTCCAGCCTTTCCTCCTAAGCCTTTTGTAGTTACATCAACAGAAATTTCTGAGTAAGGATTGATGCTTTCCCACGTGGCAGGCATCTAGGAAAACAAATTAGTCCAGTGCACCGTCTTGCTGACAGATTCCAAACAGTGCATGTGGACTGTGTCTCTTGTGTGAGATTTCCTTGTGACAAGGTCTGGAGTCTCTAGAGAGATAGGAGAGGAGTACACCAAAGGAACGTCTAAAGGGAGTGCACCAAAAAACTGCTGATCCTCAGGAGACAGATTTTATTAAAAGATAAACAAAATTTTGTTTTTATAATAAAAACATACAGAGTAAGAAAAATGGAAGTAATAGAGCATTGTAAATTAATTCCTTCTAACCAGCACTGTAGGAAGGGTTGGGTGGGAAGAGGCAGTGCTTGCTTCCCGCCTTGCTCTGTAGCCAGCAACCTTTTAACAGCTCTTGCGGTTGCAGCGAACTCTGCACTATCCCGCCTAGGCCCTTAGGAAAAGCATCTTTCTGTCATTCCTCCAGCCTGTCTCTGTGCCTGTTCTTCGCATTTCTAGGCAGCTTTTGGAAGCTACTCATTTTCTGGACATCTCAGACTTGCCCTGCACTCCCAAAGCTTCTTAGAGCTCTGCAGGTTCAGCTGCCCTCAGGTAAAGTGTAATGTCCCCTCACCAGCCAGAAAACCACTAATCACTCAAAGCACAGCACCTGGGACAAGGCAAGGAGCAGCCTCCCTCTGTCTGCTGCCCAGCGTATCCCTTTTAAAGCATACAAAGCATCAAATACACATTAACAAAGAAATAAAGCAGGTACTGTCCACCACAGTGCTTCCTTCAGTCATCCTTGAGTCTTAAGAATAGAAATGGAGCTTGGTATGTGAGAATTCAACAGTGCTCAGCGTCACTGATGCCACTTGTAGGAGAGCTCAAGGTGGTAAAAAGATTCCGTGTTCTGAGAGCGGTTCCACATGATGAAAACCACTTTCTTCATAGTCTACCAGGTGTGTAATTGTCGTTACTAGAAGGAAAACTACTAAGCTGAACCTACTCCATGTTCTGACTAGATAAGCTCATTAGTTTTCATCTTCAAGATCAACAAGCCTACAACCATCACATGTCTTTTCATATCTCCTTTTACATTTCTTTAAACCTACACATTGATCAAACCCACTTCTCACATTTCTCCATGATGAGATGAATAGACTCAGTTTCTTAAAATTTCCATCATCAGCATTGATTTAGATCCTTGGATCAATTTTTTGTCTCTACTTTGAAGTCTGTCAAATGTTTAATTCTCCTTCCTCTGCACTAGGAATTCTTATATTAGTCTCACCACAAAAAAGCATGGCCAAGAATGCCTCATGACTTGTAGCTGATGTATCCCTTAACATATAGTAAAGGATCCTACCAGTTTTGTGGGTTTGGGTTTTGTGTGGTTTATTTTTTTTTTAATTGCAATATTGAACTAAGTGCATAGAAGTGGTTTTATTTGATGGCTGTCAACAGTTAACTATAATGGTCTCCAGGTCAGACCTCTTATGAACAGAGGTGATAATGAACTGATTTTTTTAATATCTCCATATTAAATACCAGGTTTTGGTTATTTCTTTTATATAGTACAAGTGTGGTAAATTTACATGATAATATGTTAAATACCTTGGAGAATACAGCAATAAAATTAATTTTATTGCTCAGAGCTATAATCTGACAAAAAAAAAAAAAAAGCATAACAAAAATACTTAATAAGAGATGATTTCCATGAAGAGACACTGATAGGTATTCTTATATTTTCAGCCTCCAGGTTTTCACTGATGATAGTTCTAAATTAACAATCCCGTTATTTTACTGGGAATCAGTCACAGGCTGTTTTATGGGTTATTGGGCCAACCTTGTTAATGATAACTACTTGACTTGCATTCACATTCTTTCACTTCTTTGAAATTTTTCCCAACTTTGATTTATTATAAACTAATGCGAGAAAGCTACTTATGTAGCTCATTCTCAGATTAGATTCTCCCAGACTTCTGATATGAACACACTTAATTTTAGCAGGTGCTCTCTTACATCCAACTAACTTTTTTCTTAATTTCACCCCAATGTCAAAAGGCACTGATGCTTTTTCCAAACATAGACTCAAAACAGCTGTTGAATGTTAATGTATAACTGCTTATTATCTCACTCTTTTTGATGAAACTATGCCTGCCTTCAGGTTAATTTTGTCTTCCTAATGCTAAAAAATGCTTTTAATCTCACTGATCATTGACTATTAATTGATGACTTCAAGCTTTGTTTAAGCACTGACATTCTTCCCATTCTCTATAAAAATCTTCTAACTACTTCATCAGTACTTTCTCATCTTTGCTTCATTTTCCTTTTTGCTCTTTGAGATTTGGGGCATTACACAGCATATCCCAGAATAAGTCTAAATAATTTATTTCCTTAGGCAGAATCCTAACTATATTAAGTTTTGATAAAGTCTTATTTTATAGTTCCAAGTGTCTGCATTTCCAGTACCTGTGTGGTGTTTGTAGACAGTGTGCTCCGATCACCAGTTCTGCACATTTGCCACAGTTTTAATCAGTGTTTTTGTCGTCTGTTCAAATGAAATCTCCTCAGTTTTGGGACAGGAAATCAGGAATTAAAGCCCGTCTTTAGGTGGACCACAAAAGGAATGGAATTCCTACTGTAGGTGGGAAGTCTTAATAGAATTTTTGTTTCTGATCACTTGAGAAATCCAGCAAAATATCACAGCCTGCAGTGGTTTCTCTCTTCACAGGCAAGCAGATGAGCACTGAGTGTTTTGACTCAGTGAGATATGGGGACAGTCACACATGGCCACCAGTACCCCACACTTGGATTTGTAGCCTATAAGCTCTTGAGCGGATACAATTATGTATTACCTGTTTGTCTGTAACAGATAACATCATGCTCAGGCCTTTTAAGATGCTCATTTTTAATTTCTACTCATACACTGTATCCTCTCCTTCAATAAGCCTTAGCTGTGTTATTATAGTACAGGTGAACTCTTATGCATCAGCTTTTCTTAGTTTTCTAAGAAACTTTTTCCAGCTATGCTACTGATTAAAGGAAAATATAGTTGTAAATGAAAATGGCAAATTTGACATGTAAGTCTTTGCTGTGTCGCCCACATTAAAAATTAAGAAATTCCCTTTATCTAAAGGATACCACACTTACTAAGGGTCCTCCCTTTGAGATCTCTCAGCTACTTGAAGAGTACAAATTCTGCCTGTTAAACCACAGCATTTAAAGATGGGTCATTTCTTTCTTTTCTCCCTTCATCCTATTTTCATATTTAGGAACTTGAAGGGAATACTCCCTGGGGCCCCTGAGATTTAACATCAAGAAATCATGAAGAAGTTACAACAACCCAGTATTGGAGCCTACCCACCACTGCTTTCCCTTGCTGACTAGGCCACGTCTTCTACTTGAATACATTTTAAGTATTTGAAGATGGCCACAGTTAGCAAGTGTGACTAGAAAGATATTTTAGGACTATGTCTCTCTGGGTTATTCTGTGATGTTTTTTCATAGTTTTTTGGCTGGGCAATTTCTAAAGCCAATAAGAAGGGCATGAAAGTATGTAGACCACTGGAAGTGTCTACTTCAGCTTAAAAAAAAATGCAATTAGGCAACAATTACACAAGTGCTGAGTTCAAGAAGCAGTTGAAACCTGACTCAAAGCCAGGATATCACCTTTAAATAGGAGCCCAAGCCTAGGTCATATCCAATGGGATAATGTTTCCAATTAACCTAATTTGATTAGGCACTGGACATCACCATTACCTCATAAAGTAAAGCTGAAATGGCACTTCTGTACATGTTGGAAAAGTATTGTCTGGAGGGGCCATCAGCTATGAAGATTGTGTGAAGGTTTGGCTACAGCTAGCTGCAGAACAGCAGCCCCCTCATTACTCTTTGTCAGGGAATCTGCAGTTCTTTGCAAATTTCAGCTTGACCTATGCACCATAAAGCGCTGTAGACCTTGTTTACACAATCAAGTTTTAAAATGTGGACATTTTCATTTCTCAAATTTACAACACCATCAAAACCAAATGTATGTTTTTAGGGAAGTTATGTTAATACCCACAAACAATTTTCCCTCTTTAGAATGATTATGCACTTTTACTTAAACACACTGAGTGCTGGCACATCAATAGCATTGATATTGGAGTAAATCCATGATCAAACTGGGGAAAAGTGTGAGGTTTTAGAAAAATATGAAATCAATAGCTGAAAAATCAATCCATTCATTAGAATTCATTGTAATTTTAAATTAAATCCTATCCTATTTTTAATGTTATAAACTCTTATTTTTCATAATTGTTGATAGCGGGATTAATTCTGTTAAAGCTAAGTAGGAGCATTTTATACCACCCTAAATGTAATCTAGTATGTTCTTCTGAAATGTATATACATTGTTGCTCTTAATTTCCTTCTGAGATGGTTTAATACAGAGAAACTGGATGTTTTTCCAGTGAAATACCTACAGCTATTCCAAAATAGGATTTAGGCATGTTAGTTCAGAAAAATCTCTACCTAGGTGAGGCAGGTGGAATTCTATAAAGTGCAACAGCTCATGGAACTGATGCCCAGGAGCAGTCAGGCCTGTTAGGGTGACAAATCATTAGCAAATGGCATCAAAGGTTTGATCAGCAATATAAAACTTTGCAGCTGCCGCATAATCATGTGGCTGCCTTGGTCCCTTTTTCATCTTGACATTCCCTGTATGTCAGAATGGTCTAATTCTGGGCATGTCCTAAACAGCCTGGTTTTGACAACAATGGACAGGCTAGCACCAGAGTCCAGGAATGATGTTTCCCTCTCTACATCATGAGCATTTGCACTGGTGAGCAAGAGAAACGGATAGATAGGTAGATAGGGACATAGACACACGTACTCATCCACATATACAATACACACCAGAAACATCAGACATTATAAGAATTGCCACTGCTGCCTGGATCCTCACTTAAAACAAGCAGGACAATCAGATTCAGCCCCACCCTCTGCCTAAAGTGATTTAAGCCAAGTTCTCTCATATCCAGTGCTCTAACCACCATGCAATAGTCTATTTTAGGTAAGAATGTCCTCAGCTCCTGCTGAAGCTGAGCCAGAATGCCACAAGAAATTCATAATGCATTTAGTCAAAAGGTGAAACAATATGTTTTCACAAAGGAGCTCTGCATCCTTACGGGCAGAGCGTTCATCTGAAAAAAATAAGCTGTTTGCTCCAGCCTCTTAACCACTTCTGTTTCTAGTCTTAGAAACAGGTTTTGTTGCTGCTAAAGTCCAGCTGTCACTCAGTAATGAATGTGCTGCTGTTCTGTGAACCCTGTTTACAAGAAAACTGTTTCCAGCAATGAAAAAGTGAGACCAGTTACTTGCTCCTCACCATCTGCCTTAACAGGACATCAAGCCTTTCCCTTCCTGACTCGTTCACCTCAGCAAGGCTAAATAATAGAGTCTAAACCAGACCACTGATACACTAAAATAAGTAAGCACAGGCAGGCATCTACATTCCTCATTTTCCTAAGAGCCAAAAGAAAAATGCAACATTATACTTACATGAATATGAAGGCAAAAAAATGAAGAGTACAGGAATGCCTGTAGCAATGGTATCAGTCCGTTTGTTGAAATTACATATGTAACAACAGGAAGAGTGCTAAATATAGCTATACAGGTTTTTAGCAAAAGAAATGAAAATGCCTTCACACAGTATGTGAAAGAAGCAGCATCGACACAGATGGCTCAGCCTGTTTTCCCACGGACTTCCAAGCTCTAACCCACAGCAGTAATTTCTTACTTTCTTTATGAAGCTTTTTGGAACCATTAAAACCATAACCTGTGTACTGCATTGCAGCTTTTCCATTTTGCCACTCTACTTTGAAGCTCACTGGAGACTTCGCATTCTCTGTTCCTCAGCCCATTTATCCCTGGTGAAGCTGCATCAAAGAGCATGATGGTGTTGATTTAACCACTTAGCTTTCAACAGCTTTCAGTGGAAGGATCTTGTTACATTAAACTTTTCAGCTAAGGAAAAGGCCCTTTTAAACTATTTAAATACGGCTGAGGTCCATAGTTTAGAAGTTAAACATTGCAGAATCCTTTGCTAAGAGCTGCTGAAAGGAAGTCAACATCATGACCTCAGTGATGTTCTTTGATGCATCTGGGCTTTGAAGCAGTAGCACAAAAGTGGAAAGCTGCAAAGGAGACGACAGGTGTACTGTCAAAAAGTATAAAAGTGCTTTAGATTTGCGGGTTTTTTGTGTCCTCCCCTCCCCCTTAGAAATCAAAGGTAATAAAAAGGCAAGAGGAGTATAATTCCTCTCTTTTTCATTTTTATTTTGCTGGCAGCTTATTTTTCAGCAATGTCAGTAAAAGCCTGTATATTACAACTGCCACAGTAGACAGGCAGTATAGGTAGTAGTATAAGCCATAAAAATTCTGCAGGACAAACAGAACACAGTAAATATTTGTCCACAGCTTTAAACAATCCTCAGCTTGTTTGGGTTTGGTTTCTATGGCCATTGTACATCTCCTCTTCTGACATTTTCTTCATGCTGGGATTTCTAAAGGAATCTTAATCTTTTCATCAAACCCTTCGCCACCCTTGACCTCCCATACTCTCCCTGCACTCACTTCTGCCAAATTTTATCCTTAAAAAAAATATCAGTAAGAACAATTTATTTTCTATTTCATTCCTTTCAATTTCATTTAATGAAAGCAGCTCAGAGTGACCTGAAAAGCTTCAGCAGTTGCAGACTTCTCAGATCACAGTCATTGTTCTCATTAATATAAGTGGAATACGGTGGAATGGGAGAAGGAATGAAAGGCTGCACTTGGAGCAGGCTCTAGCCTCAGCCTGTTGTCACTTTTTCTTTGTGCTGTGTGATAATAAACATTTTTTGGAGGACCCACACATGGCTTCCTAGAGGATCAAGTCTGCTTAAGAAGGTAAAAGGACAGCTTCCAAGAAGAAATGCAACTTTTCTCAGAATAGAGTAGAATGGCTGAGAGAGAAACTTTACGTAAATAGTAAAAAGATAAAAATAGAGTAGCTCCTCAGCACTCATTAATTGTCACAACTTTATTGCTTTTCATTGGAGTATGATAAATTATACCTGCTAGCAATCTACTTCAATACATACACTTTCCATACAGAATTAGGATGAAAGTAACAGAAATCTAAAAAATTAATAATAATCTGTGAACAACTCAAAAACATAAGTCAACCGAAGGGAGAGGAATTCAGCTAAGGTTGTATTTTACCAGGAAAAAACAAGTTCGAAGCCTTTCCATTAAAGCCATTTGAAAGTTTTGACCACCTCAAAATGGATAACTTTATACAGTTAGATAAGCTTTTGTCTGGTTCAATGTTTTAATTGTCTTTCATGTGTTAACCTATTATGCCTTAATTATAGTACACAGTTGAAGAATCGATTCAAAACATTCTCTCCAGGCTATCTGCACTGCAAGCTGACTGAGCAGTGGGGCATTTGGTGATCCACCTCAAACAGTGTTGGCCTTTTACTTGTTGAAATGTACCCAATTCCTCTGAACAGTGCAGGTCGCAAATGTTGAAAAATATCTCAGCTGGCTAGAAAGGCAGGAGAAGAAACAAAAACTTGTTATTCCCAACATACTATATTTCTGACACAGGAATATTTTGAGGTGCCTGCACCTGATACAGTTCAGACTCTTCCAACTTTAAAGCTGCTTGAAACTTAGAAAGCTGAATAGAAAAAAAACCCCAAACCCTTTGATGAACAATTCCTCTGTGAAACGTGTGCATTCTTCCAAATACCATGAGGTTACCCAAAGCCACTGGGCTTTAAAGCAGGAGCTCCCCGAGGTAGTTCCCCTTGGGAGAAGCTACTCCCATCTCAAGGAGAAATTAAATAAATACAGTTTTGTTTCAAAGTATAAGAACAGTTTTCCTGTGTCACGGAAAACTCCACCTAGCTTGATTTCTTACCTCTGACTAGCTGCATGTTCTTAGGGTAAGCTATAACAGAATGTGTGTAGAGCACTTCTGATAAAACCTTCAACTTCAGAATTCAGAGCTGGAGGATTCACCTAGATCATCATGATTAATAATCAAATAGAGCAATATCCAATTTCAAAATACTACAGTCATCTGTGAAAAGGAGTCATCATTCTTTAAGCATTATGTAGGCTTAATTCAGTGCTATTAGAATATGTGGGTTTGGCTAAATATTATTTAGTTCATACCTGCTTTTTCCATAAATCAACAACTTTATGCAGAAGTTCATCATCTTCTCTTGGTCCTGGATTGGTGATCAAAAAATCTATATCATGCCCGATGTTCTTACCCCTAGAAGCAATAAACAACATGAAAATGAAAGAGTTAAGTTCCTGTTGAATTTCACACTACCTTCAGAGAGTGTTTTTGCTGCATTATAAAAAGAGTTTGCAGCATAAAGTGATAGCAATGTTTCTTTAAACATAATCAAAATGGAATCTTCTATTTCTTTTATCGGGTCCATCAGTGTTCTTTTGTTAAGCAATAATTTAAGCTTTTTGATGTATTTTCTCTGTTGTTCAACTAGATACTGCAGATGCATTCGCTGATGTTAAAGCTCTGTCTTTCTTCCCCTTAAGTCCCAGAAAAGGTTTCAGCCATCTCTGGATTAAAAAAAAAAAAAAAAATCATCAAAATACCGTAGTACATATTATGAATCCACTGCAGTAAAAGCAGATAAACTTGCCAGTCTGACTACTGCAGGCTTAAATATTCTTCTCTAGCTTTTGAAGGATAATTTAATGAAAAAAAACTGTGATTATGAATAATTTTATCATTTCTTTTAATGGCAAACATAAAATCTCTGAGTATTTTACATTTCTTCTCTTTTAAAATATAACAATAATTTTTGTAGTGATTGAGTTTGGGTATTTTTCGAGAACATTTCAGCCTTAATGTGACTAAAGCTTGTTGATTGCACCCACTAAGGATTTCACAAATCCATATGTACAAAGTTTAATTGTAAATGTTCTTAATGAAAAATGATGTCATAACCTCTTGGTTTTTCTTCATTTAAGTCTCAGCATTCAGCTTGCCTTTCATCCACTTAGCAAACGTGTTAAACCTAAATCAGGTGAAGATGCAGCAAACAGGCAAAAGCATGCTATCAGGATGTTTCCCTTCAGAGTAACAAAATGTTTGAGAACATCTGAAAATTTATCTTAGAGTGCAATTCATCTGAGAATCGTGGGCCAATAAAAGGTTTTCATTTTGGTCCAAATACTGCAACAGGGACTGCATACAATCTATTTATTAGCTTTAATCAGGCTGTGCCTAAAGAGAAAAGGGCAGAGGAGAGAGGTACTTCTGCAACTAGGTGCAGTATGCAGCAGGTGGAGTAAGCACCTGAAATCTGGAGTAGTGGCACCTAAATGTAGCACATCTCCAAATCTTTTTCATGTCATGTTCATAAGGGTACCTGGTGTTATAGCTCAGGTCCAGAATTCAGTCACTGTCCAGTATTCAGGGAATTTGTACACTGTTATATAGGCAGTGAAAATGGGAACTATAGAAAAAAAAATTAAATCTTTTGTATTTCATGAAACAGTACATTCTCTTAAAAGAGTGCCTAAAACTGAATCTGATTTCTTAAACTTGGAAATTTGTAGGAACAGAAGCGATTAGCAGACATGTCAACTGCCATTTGCATGACAGAAAACCATCTAACTGATGGACAGTTGAACAGCATTAGCAGCAAAATGTAAGGAAATGAAATTCTAGGTTTTATATTTGACAAGCAGTGTAACTCACTATGATACAACCATTGTGACATGTCTGCAGCAAAGTCAAAACTGCTTAAACAGGTGGAAATGATTTCAAAAGAAGTTTCAAACAAAGAATCAGTCTAGGCTTAGAAACCAAACAGCAATTCAAACTCAAGAAGTTAAAAAACATTTAGTATTCCATGTAACACTTTCTGAGTGATTTTGTAGGATGACATTCGTTATCTCTTAAATTACCATAATAATCCAAAGTTCTCACACAGCACTTTTTACTTACATGTCTGAAAATGTTTTTTCAAAGGGAAGGAATTTACTATTCCTATCTTAGAGATGCAGAAAGTGGCATAAGAAAACTTGCCTAAAATAATTTAAAAAAAAAAATCAAAAGAAGAAATTGGAAGCTGCTAGAATCAGTAGCAGATTCCTGATTCTTCCTCCAGTAGTCAACACATACATACTTGAGGTTTAACTACATCTACAAAACCCTGCCATAAAATTCCAAGAAATCCAAGTTGTTTCACTGGCCATTTCTTTCCCAAGACAGAGAGCATTTATTGAAATGCTTTTTATTTGTGAAGTTAGAGTGTTTAAATGTCATGTAAAAGCACACAATATAAAATCATTGTTATTGCCATGGTTGTGTTTCAGTTTCTCTTTGCACTAATTCACATTGGATTAATTTTTGACTGAATCAGTCAGGCTGTTACTGGAACATTTAGTTTTTAGAACATTTAAACATCAAATTGGATATGAAAACCCAGAATTCATCCTCTAATTAAGTGTCTCAGAGATTAAACTTCAGTCTCTAATTCATTCCTGAAGCTTTCCAGGAGGAATGCTGCAGGCTGCAGTCTTTTTCAAACCCCATAACTTTCAAGAGAGCAGGTTCCTTACACAGGGCTACAGATGGGCTCCACCATGATCTAGAGACTGAGGGGGCTTAACTAAGCATCATTCACTTAAAATGAAAACAAACACTTTGTTTGAAAAACAAATACCAAATTGATGCTACCAGTGCCTGGTTTTGTCTTGCATTTGGTAGCCCAGTGACTGGTGCAGAGAATCCTCATCCTTTTATTGCAGGGGTCCTCAAACTACGGCCCACGGGCCGGATACAGCCCCCCAGGGTCCTCAATCTGCCCCCGGTATTTACAGACATCCCCCCGCCCCCCCCCTGCTGGGGGTTGGGGAGGGAAACCAAGCAGCCGCAGATGACTGCCTGCCACTTCATCCACGTGCCAGCCCCCTGGTTAAAAACCTTGAGGACCCCTGTTTTATTGCCTTATTTTTATCAGTCAGAAATATTGGCAATGATCCTGCTTCACAGGAGGCATCTCCTCATTCTCCTCTCCTGCTTTCTGCTGGGGTACAGTTCTAGGAACAGAGTTCAGAGATAGCCTTTGGGTCCATGCCAGTGTCCACAGGTTATTTACTTGTTATTAGCTATTGGATTAAAACCACTCAGTCAGGAAGGAGAACACTGTTTGATGTGTTTGCAGCCAAGTTATTTGTCATCTGCTGGCTGTTAAATACAAAATACAGAGCCAGTGCTGGGTGCAGGGCGCAGAGTCTTAAGGCTTCTCTCTAAATGGGCATTCTAGTCAGCATGCTACATCATACTCCTTCTTCCTGGCTCTACAAATCTACCATTATATATCGCAGAGTGCCATAAATCTACCCAGGCTAGTGATTTTAGCACACCAATGGATGCTGGGAGATGTAAGGATTTGATTCTGGTACGCCACTGTCTACGTACTCAATCACAAGGCTTTTATATAAAATTTGAGTACGATTTTAAAAATAAAAACAGCTGCAATGACATTTTAGAAAAAAAAATATACATCCTCTTAATGTGTATGATAGTTGCTCAGAGCTTGTCTATTTTCTAGGACTCATATGAGATGAGACTGATAATCTGTCTAGTTTCTAGATTCCACCTGGGCATAAGCAGGATCTGGGAAATTAATTGCTTGTAGCTGGAAATGCTGAGGCTGTTATGAAGCAAAAGCATAGATGCCCCTAGGAGCAGAGCAATCAGGGACATGACTGGGGATTTCAGGTTTCTGAGGCTTTGAAAGGACATGGATTCAAGTTTTATATCTGCTATTCAGATCCACTTACATCTTTCTTTCTTTTTCCATTAGATCTAAACCTAAATCCGTGTTGGGCTGGAGCTGTAAGAAAACCAGCACCTTGCAGAACTGAAATTGCAGCTTAGGTTTTGTGCTAACAATCCATTCAAGTCTGAAGACTAAAAAAGACAGAGTACCGTTAATTAACTGTGTTCAATTCTTGGCTGGCTAAACCTGTATAAAGCTGGTATTTCTTACTAGTCAGTTAATCATCTTTAAGGTTGTTGGAATGTTCTTTTTTGCTGTTGATGTTTTACTACAAAAATCTAGATTCCAAGTCATCAAACATAACTATCACTATGGCTAAAACATAAATATATGAATGTATGACAAAAGATAATCACATTGTCTTAATCTACAAGGGCAACATCTGCACGATTAGACATTTTAGAGTAGTATGTGCGGACAGTATTTTGAAACCCCGTATATTATATAATGTCTAAGCCATATCAATGACAATTCTGATAAACTGACTTTAATTGAGCAAAGATGGACTGACATTTCTCTACCACTCAAAAACTTCACTAACGGAGGAATTTAAACCACGTTTTTGCAGCAATGAGTTATGTCTCAAAACCCTGAAAACCATTTAGCAATCTTTGGATTTCCTAGCAATCTAGGAAAACTTAGAAAGAGTTCCAGTGGATGCATAAGATGATACTGTATTTCCACGTGTGTGTTTGCATTAGGTAAAACTGTAAGCTTACTTAATGAACCTTGCCAGCCCTTGAAGTGCATGAAATACAAAGCGAACATCAACAGCCTATGTTTATAAGACTAACTGCATCTCCTGCTCAGTCATATTTCTAGGGAATAAAACCATCAAAGTAAAATCACAGACAGCACAATGCCTTTGGATAGATCTGTCACAGGAATGATTTATTGTTACCATTGACTTTGTATTGTGCATAGAAATAATACTCACTTCTTAGTGTTGCCAAAGTATGCTGGACTTCATCTGCTAACTAAAGAAAGGTGTTTCTCCTTCGAAATGGCACGGTCTGAGTTCTAGATTTGTTCACCACCATCTTCTCTATCAGCTCCCTTCAACCGTGAAGGCCCTTTTCCAAAAGCAGCCTCTTTCTTCAGCAACAGTCAGATGTTTAAGTCTGCTGTTGCTCACAGCATGTACACAGTGCCCTGTATTTTCCAGCTAAGCTTGTTGTATTGCAGCTTTTCTTCGCAGGCTTCCTCTGTCTCCACTTTTCTTTCAGGTCTTTATAATTTTGCCCTGCAACACGATTCCTTCCTTTTTTCACAATATGGATGGATAATTTATTTTTTAAAGTATTTTATGTGCTTCTTTCTCACTCTTGACTGCTTTGCATTCAGAGACCATGGGAATAATAATGAGGAATACACAGATGTAGCTTTTTTTGTTTGTTTCCCTGGAATTCTTTCTTAGCTTGATTTTACAGGCTCTGTATTAGATTATTTTTTTTTTTCTGGAGTGCACCTCATTTCTTCTGTCTCCCCAACAGCTCTTTAAAACGTACATGATAGTTTTCAAGTTCCTAGAGTCATATTCTGATACACGTAAAAGTTTTCTCTTATTTGACAATCCAACTGTTACCCTGCTGTGGAATAAACCAGAATGAATAGGATAAATCCCTGGATAAAAGTCTTCTGTGAAGTCCTTCAAACCATTAAAGTGATTAACTGAACAGCCTACCTGCAGTACTAGATGATCACAAAAAGTACTTTTGACTAAAATCTCAACACTGTACTAGATTGGTCTTTCGTTTATTTAGGTTATTTGATAATTTTATTGGATTTGACAATGTAATAAAAATGTGATGTTTTACTTTACAGACTGTATTTTCATGTTTTCAGAGGTTCACACTTCAGTCAAAGTAGGACTACAATAGTTTTTACAAATCCTTCTCCAGCAAAACTCTGACTGCACTTATGTGTGTAAGCAGTTCTCAGGTTGAGTTCTGATCAGAAATGCAAAGTGAACTTTGCTTCATTGGCTAGAAAGTTTGGACCAGGAATCAAATTTAGCATCAGGTATCCAGGGCAAGCTGAAATACCTTTTCTTCACAACTGCCATATTCTGTAATTCAATCAATTCTCAAAATCATCTTAAGAAGGGCACTTGAACACTCTTTTGGGGAAAGAAAGCACTTAATATTCAGAAGAAGAAAAAGGTTTTCAATAGCTGCTCGGAAAGATCATCAGAGATGACTGTGGCCCACTGGCTCTGCGCTCTCAGAGCCTGGGCTAAAGACAAGCTGGCCAACTTGTATTTGTTTCTCAAAACTCAGATGGAAAATTTCCAAATAATTTTTTTTTTTTCATTCTATAGCCAAGCCTCCATTTATTAAGTAAATCCTATCCCTTTTATTCAGACAATATTCTCATTGGCATAATGATGGCATTATAAATATGGAATAAGGTTGCGTGTGTGCTAAATCTTTCAGTGTTTACACAGACGTACTGAACTTCACACATGAGAACACCACCACTGGTATAGGAGGCATTAATCACTTGCATGAAGTCAAGCATATAAATATTTAAGAACATGGAAGACTAACAACTAACAGGCACTCATTTCCAATATCTGATCAAATATATTAAATAATAAAGAAGCCTAAATTTATGTGGGGTTCCTGGAATGAAGCAAATTAATTGCATATAATTAATTTAATTATTAATCTTCAAATCATACATTCGACTGCCACAAAATATAACATAATAAAGTGGGGACAAATAATGAAGAACAGAAAAAGATTTGGCATAGACATTTCAGGCTTCTTTCTATTTGACTGAACCTTTTATTCCTGTTAAAATTGTGGGAAAATATTGATTGTGGAGGAAGGCATATGTCTTAAACATTGGATATTTCTGAGTCTGTTTGTTGAAACCAGATTGTATTTACTAAAACAGTACGTTTATGATTATATTAATATTCAGATGCTAATGGATATTTTCCCCATACAGTTGGGTAAAATTGCCTTTACATTAAATAAGAAAAAAAACATAGCTGTGAAATAGCTTCCTGAGAATGACTGCTATCAGGAAAGAGCAAAAATAATCAAGCCATCAGGAATTGCTATGCAACCAATATTCACCATAAAACTGGTAAGATTTTTAAACTCTCACTTTCCTGACCATTTCATTGCATAGTTGCATTTTAATACAGAAAACTAGGAAAATCAGTAAAAGTAGCCTCAGACCAGAACTACACAGAGCAAGCCTTAGATAGCATATGGAGAATGTGCACAAAATATCAGAGGTTGTAACTCTTCCTTCCAAAGAGCTCAGATTAAAAGCAATCCAGCTGAAATTCATTTGTGTAGCAAGCTGGATGCTGAAAGCCAGTATTAAAAAAAAATGACAAGTCCTTTATTTGTGGAAAGGAATATGGGAATTCATTACATGTTAAATTAAGCATCATCTTCTCTGCATTCTTCTTTTGGGAAATGCAGGAAGGACAGCTTCTAGACAGACATCCCCAAGTGATTTGAAAATATGTGAGGCCATTTGAATATCTCCTTGAATATAGATGAGCAATATGCATAAACATCTAGGAAGACCAAATGCAATTGCTGAAGTGATGATTGTGTGGAAATGGAAAAGGGATTAAACGTTGCAGAAGATTACACACAGCTGAAGGAATGGACAAATTGTGATATAGCACAATAAACTTTTGTTTAAGCAGCAAAGAGAAAGCTTGCATAAGTAGCAGAACCATTCCTTATAGATATAGTAAACAAATAATTTATAAGTACCATAAAATGCATGTTCCTCAGAGAGAACTCTAGTAGCCTCAGTGTGCATCATAGTCAAACATATTATTACAGCTATAGTCAAACACGCACACACATGCATACATAGTTCAAAGATTTCTTTGACTACTCTGATATTGATGCCATATTTTTACTCTAGGGAGGTATCCTCTACACTGGGTCTGATTTAACTCCCACTGTACTGGCAACGTAGAACTATTTGACATCAGTTGAGTTTGACCAAATAGAAATGGCATGGTAATTCCATCTCTAATAACCTAATCATGTCCTGATTATGGTACCTCTACTACCTGTTTCCCCACCAGCATGTCCCTTCTCAGAAGAACAAAAATTTTTATTCCAAAACCCAGACAGTCTGCATGTTTGTGGATTTGCTTATTAAGCAGTCTTTGCTAAGACCTTGAACAAGAGGTGGACAATTTCTCACAGCCAGATACCAAAATAATTCTGAGTTACTGCTACTCAAACTATGAAGAATTACACGTTTTTCTTGTATAAACCCCATTACAAAGAGAAAAAAAATCTTTAAGATAGAAGTACTGATGTGTGACAGTGCTACAGCTATTACATAGAAAGTAAAATCCTGGACTGTTTAATAGCCAGAGGAGAAAAATTCCATTAATTGAAAAGTAGTCACAGATTTCCTTCAGCCAAGAATAATTCTATAAATATAGATTTATAGAATAATTCTTGGCTGTAATACTACAGATTTTCAAAATCATCTTCCATAACTTTCCATATTCAGATATAAGTTACTAGCAGTTTAATAAAGCATAAACGCAAAGTAGACCAATAAGTAAAATTCTCAGAATATTTTTCCTGAGTTTCCTGAATTCAGAATTTAACCAGAAATTAATTATTTCAGCACACTTTCTCCTTAGCTATTTTCAGGTCTGAAACTTGGGCCTCAAATAAGTGGCTCTATTGACTTGAAAGGACACTGACCTTTGTTAGGGATACAGTTAGCACATGGACAGGGAAGAAACAAGGCCCTTTCCAAGGAAATTAACAGAACCGTATGTGTACAAGCACTTCTGCAACAGTGATTTCATGCTGAAGGATTTTGTTGAATGGAAGAAATGATAGTGTTTGCAACATTCTCATTTCACTTGCAACAAGAACTGGGCAATAGCTAAAAAGCAAGTTGGAAAATTATCTTGTTTGTGACAGAAAGTGTCTTCCAAACTATAATAAATGCTCTAGCATTTATTTAAATTTATTTCCTCAGGAACTCTCAATTACATATTCTGATCAACACTGTAAACAGTATTAACAGCCTAAGCAGCAGCATACTATACCAGTCCATTGCTATCATAAGTGACCAGCTAAACCCTGTACACCACACATAAGTTGTTCTTCAAATCACTGTCTGCTTTAGCGCAGCAGTTTTCTTTAATATTCAAGTCAGCTCCACATTTTCAAAACAACATTTAGATTCAACAGTGTCAACGCAATGGTGGTTCACATACATACAGAGTAGGTAGCAAGAAAACAAACACCCACTGAACTGCAAAAGCAGCTCAACCAAAGTTAACAATCCAAAAACACTGACACAGAGAAGGCAGAAAGCAAGTGTTCACAAGCCTGACTCACGCTGCAGAGTGATTACTTTGTCAGCGGAGGGAGGGTGGAAGAGGGAACATTCCAGCAGAATAAACCAGGGGCACTCAAACATGCCAAACTCTACCACCAGCTTCACTTGCTCTCTAGGTGCATGGTCTTTATACCTCCACCTTAAAAATGACAAAGACGTAACACTGATGGGAATGCCTGAGGCAAGACACCATTTTATAATCAAATTAGGTAGTCAGAAGGCTCACCTATACCATTCATTACATGAAGACATACCAAGCTTCTCAAAGGGTGTAGGGTTTGGAATCATAGATCACTCTGATTCCAGAACTGAAACTCAGGGAAGCCTTCCATTGCAGGACTAGGGTGGTAAGAAAGATGAGAGAACTGTAGAGATTACTGGCTTATTTTATCCAATGGATATTTACAAATCTTATACAATAATTTTGCCAATAGCTATTAAAAAACACATAACTAAGAAGGATCCTCCCTACCTTACATTGCAAGTATCTATGGCAGGCGTCATTTGTTTTTTCACCCTGAGTGAACAAATCCCAACATGGTCCACATACACAGTCAGTCCCTGCTTTTCAAAAATAAGTAACATGCCTGAAGCAACAAGGAAAATAAAGCAAGATCTGATCAGGGCCCTGTGGAATATTGATATGAGTATGGGAATATCTGGCTGCTTGGGGTAATTTCTGCTGTCCTGGTTTATTTTTTGAATTATATCCTAGCTGTGTTTAAAGGCAGTTTGATATTAGTGGTTCCCAGCCAGAATCAAAATATATTCTCTTTTCTTTCTAATGCCATATAGGTGGTGATGTACTACAAAATACCTGTTGAGAGCAGAAGTGCCAGTGTGGGAAATCACCTACACAAACATTTTGTAGCTGGACTTTCATTTTAGTGCCCAGCATTTCAATCACCCAACTGGACTTGGTTTGCAAAAGCTGATAAAATTGAGTCGAGTATTTCTGGAAATCTAAACCCAAACTGACTGAAATTTTGTATTTCATATCAAAGAAAATTCTGGAATTCTTGTCCTTTGAGGATTAATTCTTCCCTGACTGTATATCAAAGTGCTATTTTGAGGCATAATTAATATCTGTGAGATGGTTTAATAGGATGCTGATGTCTGAAATAGCAATAATCAAATTAAATTAACTGAAAAATTCTGCCACCAGCAAAGACAATTAAAATTAAAACTGAATTAATGATGTATTTAACTGAAAAGATACCATACAGCTGAGAGATACTCTGACTTATTATTTTGGCAATTTGTGGGTAAATAAATAAATAAATTGTTGTTGTAGCTTTGCCTGCAGAATTACTTTTCCCACTGATTTAAGAAAAAAATAATTTTAGATTAGACTGCCTCCAAAATGAAAACATAGTGAAAACTGAACCAGTGTTCTGGGCAGCTATAAATCAGGCTTCTACAAAGGTCTGAATTGCCAAAGACAGCATATAGCATCTTCTTCACCCAGCTAAAGTAATTCGACATAAACCCAGCTGAACTGCAAAAGTATTTGGCAAAGATCCATAGGTGTCTTCCCTTGAAGAGGTGCTTGAGGGTGGACACCTCATTAAAATGCTACTTTTCTTGCCCAGTGTAACACTAATTCTAATTCACCTGGGGCAGAACTCATTTTCCATAGCTGTGGAAGCTATTTATTTTATTTTTAAAGTTAATCCAACTCTGCAATGAAGTAGCAATGGAAAAATCCCTTACCCTTTAGGAGCAGAAACTTTACTTATTTGGCATAAGGGAATATAGCTTTAATATTGAATACACAAAACAAGCATTTTTGGTTTCTCATCTATTCAGCAGGATACTATGGCTATGGCACACCAGTAGCTGCTGTTCAAGGAGACTTTCAGGGAAACACCTGACAAGGCAGAGAATGCATTACTTAAAAGATCTTTCTTGTATCAAGCCAGGATAAAGTATCATCTGCTGCAACAGAAGGGACCATGTCTCCACGTATTTCTGGGAGTTATGCTCTGAAGGTGAAAATAACTGAAGTGAGGAGAACGAGTGTGAAACCTGTGCAATACCACTTAAATCTTATTTAAAATCTAATTTCACCCTCGGTGACTACATTGCCTCAAAATAGTAATGCATGCCATTCACTTAGTCTCTCATTAAGTGCACTTTCAAAGACCAAGCGTATGTCATGTTATGCTTGATTGTGAGTCTTTTATGACCCAAAAGAAACCTAGACACTTTCTCAGCCTACAAGGCACCAGAGCACTCCTCTTTGTGTCACGCTGATGTCTTTTTCAAGCTTTGCTTTAACAGGTATTTGATGTTACTTCAATGCAAGAAGAAAAGATAATCAGAAAATGGTTATTCAACTGAAGAACTTAAATGGCCGGCATTATTGCTGAATTTAAAGTTATCCACTGATCTTATAAAGCTCTATTAAATTATCTGCATCAAAAATTATTTAATAGGTTAAAATATTATAATGCAAAACCTTGAAAAGATTCATTTCCCTGCCTTGTGAAAGGAATGAATGATGAACGGTGTGTTTATATATTGGCTTCTGTGGACTTTTAGCCAAATTGTTATTTCAAAGCATGTTCAGTTTAAAACAAACCTGCATGAGGATTCTTTTATACACTGATAGCTAAGAAAAACATTATCCTGTGGAACATTATGAAAAATGTAACAGCAGTCATAATTGCAAGATCTGACAAAACCAAGTTTGAGCAGGAAACACTATTCCACAAACAAAAACATTACAAGCTGATTGACCTACTTTAGTATGTACTATCGTAAGGAGGACCACCTATTACTCACATGCTGAAATTAATTTCCTTTGACCTTAACTCCAGAGTTGTTAAAAAAAAATATTCTGTGAAAAAGCTACAAAATTAAATTTCAACTAGATTTATTACACACTATTAAAACTTTATAAAACTAGTCCTCTACCAGCCTGGTTGCTACTGAGAGAGCAAAATAGGATAACGGCCATGTAAGAATTCAGTCACCTAATTCTTAGTCAGAAGGTATAGTTATCTCTATGTATTATAACAGTTGTAATGACTAGATGGCATTATTGTCTTCCAGCTTTCCATGATGTAAAGTGCCTGAATGTGTCTGTCACCAATTATACCCTGATGTTGAATATTTATCCCTTTTTGGCTTGCAGACAAGACGACCTTTTGCTACTAACAGCTCTAGTCTCTCCGAATTCTATGTTTGAAGTAAATTCACTATTCCACCAACCAAAACAAAACTATGCTTGAGCTATGAATCACTGAGAGCGCTGTCTCAATTTCATGTAAATAATGCAACTGTACCTGGAAGCTGTCCATATAATTTCCAGCTTTTAAAGCTTATGAAATGTACCATACCAATCTGTCACAGTTTTATTTGAAGTCATAAAATACACTGCTGAAGTTTTGCTTTTGCTGTCTTGGCAAATCCTTTAAATTGCACTCTATTTCAATCAAGCATTTCAAATGACATCATAGAAGTTTCCTGCATACATAAATTTTGCTGAGTGCCAATCAATGGCAAAGCAAAACCTCTTCAACACTGTTTGAAAGAGATACACACTTCAGTGAGTATTGACGTGGGTTTGGGATCTCATATATTCAGCTGAAAGGTAAGAGTATGCAGATGATACTTCAGTCTTAAAACATCTATGTAGTTTCACATGTGTAAACTCTGACAGCACATTCCATGGTAACATGGAGCAAGCTCTCTCACTGAAGAAGCAGTCTGTATGAGAGTGGTGCAGTATCTTTTGTTACCAGAATTTTAATGATTCTGGAAATAAAAACCATATGACAATATGTAATAAGTACTGGAGAATCAGGCTTGACTGGAGAGAGTTTTTTTGTTATTTATAAGAGCAGGCATCTCAGACTAGACCTGCTCAGACACCCTGAAATACCTAGTTTCTTTTGGCCTAATTCAAAGGTTTAACAAAGACTTTAAAATTACACAAACTGAGAGACAAGGAAATTCACCTACCTGTACCTATGAAAAATACAACAGAGATCAGTGCAGTCAAAAATGCCAGATGTTTCAGTAAACTCTCAAAGAGCACAACGAACACTGGGGGAAAAAAACCGCAAAAGGGTAAAGAAAACTACCTCTGCCTCTATCCAACAATAAATCAATATGAGATTATGAAAGGAGAAGTTTAGGATTTTCAGGATTTATGTCTGATTTCTTTGGAGGTCGTTGGTGACCAGTGCTTTTCACAGCACAAATGGGGAGAGTGCTGGACCCTTCTGGATCTGGATTGTATAGATTTGCTCTGATCCAAGAAAAATTCAGGCACTGTGTCCACCTTCTGCCGGTGTCTGCCAGAGATGAAGTTTGCCATCATGAGGTATTTAATGGAGTAATCAAGAGCTGGCTGTAGATTATACATGTACTCCAACTGCCTAAAGGTAGAACTGAATGGTTGAGATGCATTGATGTTTTGGATTTGTAAGCCAGTAAGCTTTCCAGCTTTTTGATTCCATCTCAGCTGATACATAATCTACTCGGGTACCACGTTTCCAACAGCATTAGTTGCAAAGCAAAACCTCAGCTAAGCGAGTTATATATTGCTAGAACAATAACCTAGTGATCTCTTCAATGACATTAAAAATGCAGCAGAGAAAGCAGAAAGGTCAGCAGCAAATTATTTACTTAAATAAGTAGACAAAGCTGTATTATTAATTATGAAAGCTGTATATTTTTAAAAATGCTTTAATGAAGCTATTTGTCACACTTTTTTTTAATAGAAAGAAAAGTATTTCACAACTGAACTGCAATTGAAGCAGTTTCCATTTACTAGTTTAGATTTTTATTGTCCAAGAGACAATTGTTTGGTTCAGTATCATATTCCTATTCTACTTACTCAGAATCTCATTAATATATATATATCCTAATATTTAAGATATATTTCGAAAGAAGAAAGAAAAAGATATTTTTCTATACTGACACTATAGTGAAATTAACAAATATCTTTATAGAAATATTTTTTGCTGTATTGAAGCTTCCTGGTGGTAGACTGAAAAAGTGCATTCAATCCCAGTCCATTTTAACTGTCTCTAGCTAATTCTCTTGAGATTGTCAAATGGATTATTCCTTTGTCATATCCCTTTGTGACAGAAACCTTCCTCAAAATATCTTTTTCATGCATGTCTACTTTGGCATTTCCAAAAATCAAAACACTCACTTTAAACAATTTAAAAGACAATATTGATGTTCATGCAGGAAAGGAAAAGTGCCTTTTCAGAACATCTGAATATTAGATGTTCAGCCTGGGTTTCACTTACTTGGCAGTGATGGGACAATCTGTAGAATCAACCTACCATAAAAATAAAGGTTTCTATTTGCTTCCTGCTCAGCTGTACTGGAAGTTATATAAACATGACAGGTTTTCTATTAAAATTCTTTGAACTGAGAAATAGACTGCTTGCCTCCACTGGAAAAAAAAACCAACCAAACACAACCACAAACCAAACACCAAAAAAACCCACTCACCCCACCCCCAAAAAAATGACATTCCAGAATTCTAACATAGAATAGGATTAAGACTTTTGTTTGAGCTGGTGGTATGATGACTGAGGAGTGCAGGTAATTGTTCATGCGTTTGGACTAGTCACAAACACATGAGAAGCTGATTTATGAAGTTGAACTTTCTGACATTGTGGCACTATGTATAAATCTACTTCAGTTGTGATTGCTTTAAGATATTTTATTCATTTATTCCACCTAATGGAATATGATATCTGCTAATTTCAGATTAAACAGTTGCGTGATTGCTAGCATACAGCTGCAGGATGGTGAGTTTGAGTCTAGTCTTTCTACCAAGACATTCAATTTCTACTCAAGTATTTCTAGAAAAAATATGCACAGTTTAAACTTCAAGCGTACCTGCAATCTGTTTAGTTTTAATGACATTGCTCACTCTGATTTTTAGAGTGAACTGTGTAGTCTTTCCAGGATTGGGCTGACATATGGATTTTCCATAACTACATTTGCATACCCCTACTGCAAGTAAAGTAGTTGGGAATTTTACAGAAGCATAATCTAGAGAAAACAAAATTGCTCTCTTTTGAAATCTAATTTGGATTGTGTGATCTAGTATTTTTGTCTAAGAGAAGGGGACTTTACTTTTAACCTATGGGATAATTTAGAAAACTAGAATTTTACAGAGAAAATAGTATTTACTATTAAAATTATCATATTTTACACTAGCATTATGGGATACAACAACCATGTCTGGTTTGTGATCAGATTTAAAATGTCAATTGAGATTCAAAGCTTGTCCACACGGTCTACATCAGTGTTTTGCCAAGATAGCTGTGTTGTGTGAAATCACAGTTAGCCAGCAGTTCCCTGGAGCTGAAAGTTACACCCTTTGGGTCAATTTAGGTTATCCATTTGAGACAATCATTTAAACTATACTAGCAAAGGAACACTGCATCTCCACAGAGAAAAGCTGCCAATATATTCTACAAGTGTAAGCATAACAGAAAAGCCTTTTAAAGTGTAGACTGTCATTAAATCTATCTTCTGCCTTAAGCAAATCTCTCCATAGCAAAATCTTGTTACTGTCTTTTACAAAATTCCTTTGCTCTGCTTCAAGACATGATCCTCAATCAGACTAAGGAGCTCATGAAGTTGGATTAGTTGATTTAATCCTAAATTAATAACTTCTGATTATTATTAACCAACTTTCTTAATTCCCAAACCATGGCAAGGAGATACTCCGAGAGCAACTTTTAGGTGTTCTTTCTGTGCCCTTTTTCCCGATCCAGATATTGTAAAGCTCGAGCCATATGTTTTCATTCTCTCAAAGAACCAGTCTATTTATATTTCTCTAAACTCTTGTTCTGATTTTTTTTTTCCCCTGAATATAGTCTTGACTTTTTCAACCCCTGCATTGTTGCGTGACCTCAGGTAACGGGACAATGTAAGGGCATCTTCACTGTAGCTACGAATTTTTATTTCTTTAGATGAAATGTGAAGAAGCACGTCCTGGTCACCATTTCTTGCCAGTTCAGATACTCAAACAATCAGATGAAAGCACCCCCCTGTTTTGTCGTGACTCAGCAGAAATGCCAAGGCTCCCACTGACCTTTCAGCTAAAACGTACCGATCAGTTGTTCACATTTCATTTATGAAGTTTGAACAGAGGTGATATAATCTATTTTTACTAAGTCCAGATGTAGTATTATTTATGGCAGTGATACAAATGTATAATATAATATCAACATCGAGACATTTCATAAGCAACAGCGTTCCGTGAGGACATTGTTACTAACACAGACAAACTAGGTGCAACTGCACACAGTAGCCTCTGCAACAGCATCATATAACCAGGAATGTTTGCTGTGTTTACCCACTAGAACTGTGTCTAGGGGTGAGATATGCCAAAGGAAAAAAGGAAAGCAAAATTTTCGGCAGTCTCTAATTATTAATATAACGGAGTCTAAAAGTTTATGAACTAATGTGAGTTTATAAACTTGTCTTTAATTATAATTTTATTTCTTTTTTATGTTTTTATTTTTAATTGTATATATTTATAAAATTAATTATAAACTTATATGAGAAGAAGCAATCATAAGGTTTTACCTTTTTTTTTCCTTTTCTTCTCCAAGATAGCCCCTAGTAGTATCACAGAACAGCTAGCATGGCTGATAATTATAACAGATTATCTTATCAGGTTTTGCTGGTCTCTATTTAATGCTGATTTTCCATTCTTCAAAAAGGTTGCCTGCAACTTTTCCATCCAACTCTTCCACAGCACAGTAACAATCCATAATACATTCCACTATTCCCAAAATGAAAGCAACTACAGTGACTCTTTCTGGCTACATCTTGTAATTCAGGCATTTCCTACATGATCTATTTTTAACCTTTTTAGTCTTTTCCTTGTTATCTGACATGTAGAAAATGTCCTGTCTGAATCCTATCATAATAAAATAAGTTTAGCCAGCAGTTACCTCTTCATTATCTTGTCCCCACACCACTAGCACAATCAAACCACACTTAATTAAAATGTTATGTTTACTCTTGCTCACAGGGATCTGCAAAACGTACCCCGTGGTTGCTCTAAGCATAATACAAGGTCACCGATGCTTGCAGCTTTTCTCATGATTATCTGCCAGGAAAAAGTCATTTTTTGCTTGCGCTGTCAACAGTCTACAGCAACTAACTAGCCCATAATAAACTTTGACTTCTGCTAAAGAGTAAATCAGCAATGAGCAAACTCTGCTGTAAATATCCTGTTTTCTAGGACAAAAACCATGGTAAATGTGATGCAGTATATTACATATTATGATTAGAACTGGGTTTTAATCTCTCTCTCTAAACAACAGGCATTTGATCCTGCAAACCCTGAACTGTCTGGCATCTGAGCCTAGAAAATCTCTTTTGCAAACAGTGAACCACAGGATAATATTGTTCACCTTACTAACTGCTCACTAATAGAAGGCAAAATCTTCAGAACAACTTCATCTCTGGCATAAATGCCCTGAAACACTTATGAGTAAAACATACTAACAAACAAAATTACTTGGTATATGAATAGTAAGAAATATACTTAAAAACATTTGAGGCATCAGAAAGCTCTCAAAGGAAGCAACACACATTCAGGAAGGACAGCAAACAAGACAAAATGTAATTAATTATTTCTACTTCTGTCCTGAATTGCTTAGTGACAGGCGTTGGAGCTCATGAGTAGAGATGCTTAAATACAATTGTCTGAAACAAAATAACAAATACACACTTGTTTTCTGGTGCATATATATTTCTGATGGAAAGCTGGGTAAGGATCATTAACACTATTATTTCTTAAAACATTAATTAAATCTCTTAATGATAATCAGACCCTATCCTCAGCTCATTAAAGCTGCCTTAAAGACAGCAATCTTGTTTGCTCTGGATTATGCTTCCTTAAAATTCCCAACTACCTTACTTGTACTAGGGGTATGCAAGCATAGTTCTGAAACACCCGCGTCAGCCCAATCCTGGAAAGATGACACAGTTCACTGTAAAAATTCAAGTGAGTGAGCAGGGAACTTAGTCTAAGACTGCCAGCAGAGCTTTGTTCTTTATGCAGACCTTTGATTCAATTTTCCTTTAGACAAGAACACTGTCTTCTGTAGGTCTCAGTGCTACAAAGACAGTGTTACTATCTGCTCTCTTCATTCCATTCACACCTTGAGTGGCTTGGATTTTGTAGAGCATCCTCCTGTTAGCAGGTGAACCCCAATTAAATTATTTTATAGATAAAATGTAAGGAACAGAACTCTCTAACAAACTATAGAATCATTTAGGTTGGAAAAGTGTTTTTAACATCGAGTACAACCATCCACCGTTAAACCATGTCCCTAAGCGTCACACCTACATGTCTTTTAAATACCTCCACAGATGGCAACTTCATCACTTCCCTGGGCAGCCTATTCCAATGCTTGACCACCCTTTCCATGAAGAATTTTTTCCTAATATCCTCTGGTGTAATTTGAGGCCATTTCCTTGTGTCCTACTGCTTGTTACTTGGGAAACTGACAGCCACCTTGCTACAACCTCCTTTCAGGCAGCTGTAGAGAGCGAGAAGGTCCCCTCTGAACCTCCTTTTCTACGGAAATTCCCTTCACCACTTCTTATGAGACTTGTGCTCCAGGCCCTTCACCAGCTTCATTGCCCTTCTCTGGACACCCTCCAGCACCTCAATGTCCCTCTTGTAGCGAGGGGCCCCAAACTGAACTCAGGATTTGGGGTGTGGCCTCACCAGTGCTGAGTACAGGGGGACAATCCCTTCCCCTTGTCCTGCTGGCCATACCGTTTCTGATATGAGCCAGGATACTGTTGGCCTTCTTGGCCACACTGCCAGCTCCTATTCAGCCAGCTGTTGACCAACACCCCCAGGTCCTTTTCCATCAGCCAGCTTCTTGGCCACTCATCCCCAAGCCTGTAGCATTGCGTGGAGTTGTTGTGACTGAAGTGCAGGACCCAGAACTTCTTGTTGATCCTCATACAATTGGCTTTGGTCCATCACTCCAGCCTGTCCGGATTCCTCTATAGAGCTTTCCTACCCAATTGCCACCCAACTCAGTGTTGTCTGCAAACTTACTGAGGGTGCACTCAATCCCCTTGTCCAGATCAGTGGTAAAAATATTAAATAGAACCAGACCCAATATTGAGTGCTGGGGATCATTACTTGTGACCAGTCGCCAACTGGATTTAACTCCATTCACCACCACTCTTCGGGCTTGGCCATCCAGCTGGTTTTTTACCCAGCAAACACAACCTCCATCCAAGCCATGAGCCACCAGTTTCTCCAGAAGAATGCTGTAGGAAATGATGTCAAAGGCTTTACTAAAGTCTAGGTATCCCTGTCTTATCGAAGCCATGTACATCTTTGATTTGACCTCTTGTTCTTTGTTTTCCTTTTATCTTACCACCTTAGCTGAAATATCCTGTCTCTTTCCTTTTACCTTGCTACTTCATCTTTCCCTGGCTATATTCTACTATCTGAATAGTCCTTCTTGTACCTAATGCCTTACAACTTTTAGAAGATTTTTTACTTAACCGTTTTATGTACTATCATGAATGTATTTTACTCTACAGCTATTTATTTGTGAGACAGTCCATAAAACTGTTAGTGCTCGTCCATTTACAGCAAATACTTTTCAAACAGTATATTTTAAATATCCTACTTCAACATATTTCCTTGCCTGAGTATTAAAATCAGTCTGTTTAAATTCACTGACTGAGCATTTCAGAAGTCAATGCATGACATTAGCTGTCTTCATGTCAAATGTTTATAAGAGACACCCTGACTATTGTGACTTTTCAGTGCAGTACTTCAAAATATGATGCTTCTCCAGAATATCCATGTAAAAGACAAAAAAACCCAACCACTTTAAAAAAACAGCCCACTAATGACCGGAAAATATTTGCTGGTGCTTGATTTGGCTACAAATTCAAAGTGATAATTATAGTTTAGTTTATTCTCTCTCTAATCACTCAACCTATTATTTACAAGTAGGATTTAGCAGTGTTGGTCAGGAAGATGAGAGAAAGAAGAAGGGGTTGTGTAGACAGTTAAATATAAATAAGAAATGTTTTAATCCAAGTTGTCATTTCAATTTCTGCACTAAAACCGGAATCAAAACATTTCAGTGATCTTGAAAAGGCATTGTAACACTTCAAAGAGGTTTCTGTGCCTCTGACTACCTCTTCTATAATGCACATCCCCTTATCTTTAGGTGAAGTGACACAATATAGTATGAAACTACTATAGCTGAGACTCGTCATGAAAGAGAAATTCTGGGTAAGGAACTCATTTTACTGAAGAAATAAAAATCACTTGAATTATAGTTCCTACCAGGCAACAGAATGACATTTCTCCCATTCTTCAATGAAGAACTGAAAATTTTCACAGAAAACGAACAACACTTATAAACATTTTGGCAGATATTTTCCAAATATAGACATATGATCTACTTCGTTAACTATCCTAGTTTCTAGGTATAGAGCTGTTCTTTAACACCACTGATACATTTTGGCTTGCAATACTCACATTGTCAACATCCTCTTTCACCAAAACTCTTCCCAAATAGTAGTATACAAATTCTCCTGTCCTCTAGTATTTAAAAAAAACCCAACAACCCAAACATTAATAAAAAGCCACTAAAACAGAATTCCAAAATGTTAATCAAATCTTCACTGAATTTAGACTTTCTTACACAGTGAAACATGTGATAAAATTCAAAACTTACTGAAAATTAGAATTTCATATTCTCTCTTTATCGTATTCCTGTTATATCTAATATCAGTAGCATGAAAAAGAATGCAGACTACATGAGCCCTATTTAATCCACTTCAAATTAACTGCAGCACATATAACATGACTCTCCTACAGAATAGTTCTAAGGTTATCATCATCGATCTTGCCTGAGATGTTCTGTTAAAGAATTACTTGTCATTCTCTCTACAGATTTTGAAAATGAAGCTCATTCAGTCTGTGAATACATCTCTGTACACGTTAATGTTAGATATCAATTATTTGTACAACTTCCTTTTAATCAGAACAGCTTTAATTCCCTCGTGACATATCATACTAATCTACATCCAAATTACCAAAACATTCAAAGAGCAATAGTTCACCTTTAGTGTAGGAAGCAGATTTTCCACCTTATAAAATTACACCAATAAATCAATTTTAGTACATGCTCTGTATCATGCAACCTGCCCCAGCCCCAGATTCTATGTTATAATAATGCCTGGGGCCACAGGGCTTGATGTGATTTTTTTGGATGAAATGGTATCCTGTTCAAACTGTATCAGCACCAATACCTGTGTCCTGTGCAAAAAGACTTTTTGTAAGATTATTTAATATGTGGTTTATGCTCACTGAAAAATGACATATTTGTATATTGGAAGAACTGTGTTCAAAGAAAAGCAGAGCATTTCCCCTTCAAAACAAAAACAGGGAAGTGTTTTCAATATAAGTCATACCAGAACTTAGTAACACGTGTTTAACTTTCATAATGCTAATAGTAACCAGTACTGCCTATGTTAATTGTTCTAAAATGCTGAATGAATAATTTTCAGTTAACTTTGCATAAGATAAATCACAATTTTTATTGCTAACTTTTTTAAAATGGGAATGGTCAGTAGAATATAAGTTATTAAGTATATTTCATTGATATGTTAGAATTATAAATAGTTGCATTATAACCCCCCTTTATAACTTTTGCAAACACACACCATTTCCCAGACAAGTTTGCCAAAGCAAAAATAATGCAAAATCTGTTTTAACATTTTAGAATTCTAATGGTATATTATCTTAGAGTGCCACTGCACAAGCCACTGGAGTTTGGAGCTGGGAGTACCGTTATTCATACTGACAGCTGTCACTGCTTCCTTCCACCTGGGCAAGTCTTATGAGCCAGCCGTCACGACAGACTGGTATCTGTCCCAGAGCTAGGACTTGACATCAGGAGAAAGCAAGTTATTCATGGGCAGGTTTATAATCTGACACTCACACAAGCAACTAAACTGGCAAAAGCGAAGTTAGTGCTGAATTCTTTGATGACAATCACATTCTCTTCCACTTTGATAACAAAAGCCACTGGAAAAAGTACATCTATGGTCCAGATCATCCTCAACCCAGATCTTCTACATAACAGACCCCCAGATTCTTTTGTGGCACCCCATGCTGAGCAGTAAACCCAGAAGCGTCCCTCCCCATGCCTGCCTCCATACAGAGTGAAGGTTTCATCACAGTAGTCCATCTCTGTTATACAGTGAAGGTTCTGAGAAACTTTCATCCAAAAATGAGAACAAACATCAAACAGAACTGTGGAAACATCAGAGATGCTTTTGTATTAACTGTAGTAGATTTCTAACAATTTCTATTAATTTATGTAGAAGTAAATGCATACTGCATTGTAAACACCAAAATAATCCATGAAAATATTAACTTAAAGTGTATTACATTAATATAGAATGAACAGATTTAAAAACCATGAGACATCCATCTACTATTTAGAGATTAGATTATCTGCAAGATATCAGAATAAATTTATGAGGGGCATCTGCATTCTTAGGTCACTATTTTTCTCACAATTTCCTAAAATGTTTTCGATGTGTAACTTCTTGGCAAATAATTTTCTTCATTTCTCAGTCATGCACCTTTCTTAAAATCTTAAATAGATCTTTTTGAGTTCTTCTTCCTTAGATTCCATTCACCTACAAAACAGATGCTGTGGGGTTTTTTTTGTCTCATCTATACACATTATTCACCAGCACTGCACAAAACACTGTTGTTTCTTTGACACTGCATCTCAACAAATGGATTAAATGAGCTGTGAATATCAGCATTTAACCAATAAAAAGAGATCTTCATTTATTTAAAAAGTATCAAATCTGCTTCATCTAAAAGGCTATTCAGGTCAGCTATGATATTAGAAGACAACTGAACCACACTTAACGCTACTTAAAGGATGTGAACAGGCTAAAAGAAAAATTAAACCATGGCCATTAAAATTTAATTTGACTTAGTGAAGCCATTAACATTTTGGTTTTATGCAGTAGCAAGCATTCTAAAAATATTGCCATACAATTCAGAAACCCTGAATTGTCAAATGGCTGACCCTTATGCACCAAAAATGATTGAAAATGACCTTAAAGGGCAAATCGGAAAAAAAGCGAGAGGAGAAAAATTCTTTGAATACCATTATTAAATGTCATTCTGTTTTCTTCATATATACTCTTCATATATATAAATGTGTGTGGGTTTAGTGTATACTCACATACATATACATCCATAAATTATCTGCTTACAGAAAATTTCTCACTTAATCTGTCTCACTTGTATTTTATAGCTGCTGTTTTTAAATTTTGCATCTTACCACATCTTTCGACAAGATTCTCTGTAACAGGGCATTTCTGCCTCTGATAATGGTCAGACTGACCTATCAGCCCAAGATTATCTGGCAACTTTCTCTCATACACTCTTCTAAAATAAATTTTCATAGGGAAAGGCAAACAACTTACAATTTGTGGTCAAAACCAGTTAGAGTCCTGTGAATTTCAGTTTTGTTATTACACCAGAAATAGTTGCATCTTTACTAGAAATAGTTGCATTTTTTTTCTATTAATTTCAGGCTGTGGTTTTTGTTTTAACATTGACTATTATTTGGATATCAAATGAACAAAACATTGCTTTTATGTGAACTGTAAAGAAATCATCTGTCTTTAAGACAATACCTTATCCTAGTTCTATTAATGTACTTGTGATATGTTGTTTTGCCTGTATAAGTTAGCCTTTGTAATTTGAAAAATCCCACTGCAAGTATTCCTTGTACTTGTATAATGACAAATATTGTAAATAGCCCAAAGCAGTCATCACTCCAATAATTTTAAAGAATTTAGCCAGTTTCATATGAAAACTTTGTCTAGAATTAAAATGGTAACAAAACCTGATCATGTATCAGTACATAACCAAAATTTCAGATTGACTGACAAGGAAATACATGACCCCTAGTTTTGATTTTCATTCTCATTTTTTCCAATTCAGTATAAAAAAAAATGAATTAACATTAATACAGAAGGCTTTGTTGTAATAGTTCTAATATAATACAGTCTGGGATTTCATATTTTGCTGTATTAACATTACTTGTATCACTCTGGCTTGCTTACTGGTTGTCATCATCAGTGTTGATAGGACACAGAAAAGGCTATTCACTGTTAAGGCTGTTGGAAATGCATTCCTGGAGGCGTAGGTTTTATGGAAACAGTAAGGCTAAGCCAAAGAGTTTCTGGCTCTACATGTACAGTGTAAAACTTCTACCTTCATAGAAATCAGCGGCATTGCCACCTCCACCCTGGACCCATATTTGAAGTAGCCTCAGAGAGAAGTATATAACCAAAACCAGCATCCTTCTAATGAGAAGATAAACCTATGAAAGTGGTAAACATTTGAGTAGAGTAGGGCATTTAAAAAGTCTTGAATCAACAAGTTTTTGAAAGAATATGCTGTGCTGGGTACTCAACTGTTTCATGGATTCTTGCAAAGTTCTTTTTGTCCGTGACTTACAGATACCTTATCAGCTCCTACTTCACAATTCATCATGGCTAATAATAGATGAAATGAGTGGAAAAATAATCAAAGCTCTAATGACAAGAGGAAGTATCTGAATTACTCCAATAGATTATCCTGTAGATTGACTTGGCTAGCCATTAATTTGGATAAAAATGATTTTCTCCTTTCTCAACTTATTTTTTAATGGATTACATAAAATTAGAAGCAGAAACACTATAGTGATGGCCTCTGTTCTTTCCTAGTTGTAGTTCCTCTAACTCTTGCCACAGAATAGTTTTGTTCACAGCATCCCAATACCTCAAGGTCAAACACTTCTAAACTTAAGGAGTTCAGTAAGGTAAAGCTGTTTTACTAAGCTTTAAGACCAACAAGATCAGATTAGAACATCTCTGGGCTAAAAGCCTCAATCCAAAGTGGACTATAGTTTATCAGAGGCAAAGCTGTGCTCATGAATGATATCCAAACAGTCTCTCCAGTTTGTTGCTGGAAGAATTGTTAGATTCTTCTAGGATCTGCTTAAATTAGAGTGTGTGCAAACTACTGTATCAGCTCAAATGTTCAGTGAGCAGCTTGCCTCACAGCTCCTTTACAGCAGATTTCTCCCTGACAAAATGAAATAGCAGCAGATAAAAGTTTACTTCTTATAACAGCAGTGGAAAAAAGTGAGAAAAAATTACAGTATTTGGACTTGAGCAGCTGGGTACAGCTTATATCTTCTCTTATTATAGCCTGTGTTTTGCAATAAAAAAAAAGCATAGAAATAACTATATCTAAGAATAGTGTAAATGCAGAGATAAACTATAATGACAAACTGAGTAGAATAAGGAACCTCTGCTTAGGAGTTTGTCTAAAAACTAAATGAAAGAAACCTTTGCTATATTATTTATATTAGTTTGAAGTCTGGCGCTATTTTAATCCTATATCTGAGCAGAAAGAAAACAGTTTGCGTAATAGGACTTCAAATACATTTCTCAGAACCTAACAAAGATTTGGTGTCATGTCAGGTGTTCTACCCTCATTGTAGAGCCCCTACAGCCTGCTAAAGGCTACTTTTATTAGGAGTATCCAATATGAAAAGGTCAAATAGAGCTTTTTATCAGGATTTATAAATAAATTCAGTCAGAGGCACACGACTAACTCAGTTAAACAAACCACAAAGCCTTGAGTATATACCAAGAGCTTGGGAAGTGTAATATTCTTCATATATTTGATCTCACATCCTCTCATTCATGAGCATGTGTCAATATAGTTAGATAATTGTGATTCCAGATGTGTTATAGAAGTCTCATTTCTGAAATGAAGGTGCCACAATAACATTAGTTATTCATCCATGTGTAAGCCTGTAAAATAATCACTGGAAGCATTTCTTCCTCCCAGCTACTTCATTTTACTTTACCTCTGAGATTGAAAGGAGGGATATTTTAAAGTATTTTCTTGATACACAACAGGAAAGTCCAAAGTCCTGTCCCAGGTCATTCCTTTATGCACTCCTTTGCCTTCTAGGAAATGTCACTGCTCACAGGAAATTTTTGCATTGTAATATACAAAAACAGGGCAGTGTTGCATGACAAACACTGACCCTGTCCTTTGCTCTCTTCATTGCTTTTCTATTAGCAATCCTTATCTTCAGATGTTACAGAGCCTCAAATCCCGATTTCTAAAAGATAACATAAAATTCAAGCAAGGAGATAGTGACCTCCAACTAGGCTCCTGCTAGAACAGAATTCAATAATAAGAGAGTCTGAGACAAAGCTTCGCTGAAGACTGATCCAGAATGGAGGAATTAGCCTCCCATCAAGACAAATAATACACAATAGGTGCTAATTATTCTGCTCAATGCATTGCCCAAGACACTTGGACACCTTCTTAAGAACTGCAGTATGAAAACTTACCTAAAACAAAGTGTCTCCTTAGCCTACTTTATTTTAAGGCAAAGATGGGAGAAACTAACAAAAAGTGTGCCTAAGTAAATACCATTTTAGAAAGTCAAAACTGAAGTTGTTGTACTAATATCTACCTAATTTCTAAAAAGTAAGGCCTATTGATGATGTAGTAACTATGTACTCACATGACAGCAATACAATCCTGCTGATGCAGAGCTAACCACAACTATTTCTGTGCTACATGGAACACAACAAAACTGAAATCTAATTTTTAAATTACTTCTGAATCATATGGACAAAGCACACAAAGGCTAACAGCCATGCTGGAAATGTCATTAATGAACATGATGATTTATTCTTATTATTGTATTTCATTCTTATTCCAGATCCTTTTCTGAACTTCTCCAGTCAAATCTGGGTTTTGTGGGTGAGTGTATTAAGATAAGAATAACCAGGAACGAGACTGAAGTCATAAGCTACGTATAGTATATAATGCTTCCTGTAATATTTTTGCTTTTAGGAACCCCTCAGTCTAGATCATTCCTTGTGAAAAAAACAAGCATCAGCAGCTAAATCAAGTTAGCAAAAACCCAGGATCTTGCAGTATGTGGTGACAATGATGAAAACAACCTTTTCTTGAAGTTACTGTGAAGCCACATCCTAACACAGAGCTACAGGAAAAAGGGGGAAAACTCCTCCAGTTTCACTGCCGTGAAACCTAGTGTGTAGTCCTCTGTTACTTGTCATTACTAACAATCCTGCAATACTAACATTATTAACAACAGCGTTAACACATTGCTAATAGGAATCAAATTTTCTGTAACACACAGTAATATATACAAGATGAGATAATGCTGTTTACTACCAAAAAAAACCTTAATTCTCTTTGTAGAATAAAATTACATTTTTAATAACCAGGAAAAAAAAATTATCAGGTGTTCAATTTAACTCTCATTTATAAGTGACAACGTACATTAGCCTAAACCACACTCCTGCCTTCGATACAAGTACACAGTACTAATCAGTGATGTTGCACACTAAAATAGTTTCTTTTTCCCCCATCCCAGGGCATCTCTTTACCTCAGTGTTGGAAGGGAAACTTCACCCTCAGTGACTTTTGTAATTTGTAATATAAGGTGTTATTCCTTGCCTGAGAATTTGTCTCCTTAGCTTTAAGAACAGTCTTAAATCTCAGCAATTCAAAGAGAGGCTAAGCACTGAAAATAATGCCATGCCAATTCTTGATTCAAAAAGACTGCATGGCAAATTCAGTCTTTCTGATAACATCGTTCATGGTGTGCTTTATATTGCATTATCAGCATCTTCAATACTTCCTTCTCTACAGTCAAGCTGATAGACCTCACTAGATAGACAACAAACTGCATTCCACACTATGTGGGTGTGATTTATTTCATAACTACAATTGTCCTACTTCTATATTTCCATGTATTTCAGCGTTGTATTTTCTGTTGCAAAATGGCTCAGGTAAGCATCAGAAAAAGATTTTTTTAAAAGGAAAAAAAGTCCCCCAGCCTCTCATACAAAACTATACCAACTTCAGTTGTATAACAAGGACCATGTTTTCCAGGCGGTTAGCTAAGTGTTTCTATAGGAGAGTACCAAAAAATTAATCTGGACTTCATTAACTTATTCCCTTTTGCTCCTGAAGGATTTCATATTAGGGAGATACTGAAAGGTTGCCATCATGACCCTTTATTTCTGTTACTTTTAGGTCTTTTTTTCCTTTATGGATTCAGATAGCTGAAAAGAGTTGCCTTCAACCAAATGTAGTATTATTGCCACTTCCAACTAAAAACACAAGGAAAGCACTTCTGATTATAGATATTTTATGAGCTATTGTTTCATGAAGACAGGCTGAAAGATGAAAGAATCAGAAAGAAAAGGCATCAAGGAAGTAGCAGACACTGAGGTCTGCTTCAGTAACATGACCTTTGGGAAGAAGTAAAAGAAAGAATTTGGGGGCTAAGCTAAAAGTACAGAATGTTACAGGTGAAGAGGAAATAAATTGTACACAACTGGTCAGAGAAACAGGCATTGGTATATTCTCAGTAAGATTGCATCAGCTTTTCCAATTTTCATGCATTACTCTAACAACTTGTAGGTCTGGTATTTTGATTAAACCACACAGAAGCAAAGCAGTAATTTGATTTTCACTTCCTGTCTATGGCCTTTTTTCCCCCCTGAATCCTCCACCATTCCGAATTAGAAATACACAAAGAGGAGTCTCCAGTACTACATAATCTGCAAACAGATTGGCTTAATCCAGCTATTTTAACACAAGCAGTGACCACTGTCCTAACACAGTCTCCAGACTATCAGCCAAACCTGTGCTCAAAATATCCTTTTCTCTTCCCTTCAAGACTCCATCATTTCCACTGTCCCTTGTCCATCCTTCTTTGTTTTCCTGTTACTTTCTAACATACAGCTTAATCCTTTGTACTGTTCTTTCATTTATATCTGAAGCACCTACCACCATCCATGATTATGGCTTCTATACACACCAACTAGCGTTAAGACTAGTACAAGAAGCAATACAGAAGACTAAAGGTGAAAGCTAAAATGAACCAAAGAAAAGTAGAAAAGTCCATGGACAAGTTTGCTGGGGGTTCAGAAAAAGCTATTATTTACTTGAATTTTATGCTAGGCTTTCTAATTTTAATTAAAAGAAATGTTGCAACATTTGATTCCATGAAATTCCAGGAATCTAATGGAAAAGGTCTAGCAACTCACTAAACGTATACAGCTATATGTGTGTTTGATAGGTTTGGGAAAAAGAATGTAACTTTCCTGTTGAATCTCCATGATCACTAAGAGAAGTTCTGTTTCTTGTGATTCATCCAGTTTTCCTGCCTAGTAAATAAGGTTTATGATCACAATAAACTGCTTATTTTTCCAAGTTATGAAACAAATATACAAAAAGACAAATCTGGGTCCTGGTGAATGAATATAGTATTCAGAGCAGTCATGAGCTATTTTTTTTACTTATTTATTTACTTATTTACTTAGTAGTGTACAAGGTGTAGTATGAGGGCATCAAATCAAGTTGTTTGATTAATAAAATTTGCTTACTTTCATTAAAATATCTACATAATGATGAAAGAAACAAATAATAAATTTTTAATTGAGAACTGTGAGCTACTGAGCCTACACATACTTTGCATTGATGAATACTGCTACTGTATGAGCGGGGCAAAAAAAGAACAGATGTAATCAACTCTATTGCAGTTCAGTAATCAAAATATAGGTGCCTAATAAAGGTACTTCAATCCACTTAAGTTCCACAAATTCTGCACTGCAACATTCATTTTCCATAGACTGATAAAATATCATTTAGGACTGACATTTTCAACTTAGTTTTTAAATATTTATATTGTATATTTATATTGTATATTTAAAAGCTAATTAATATACAGGATTACTCACTGAAGGCATCATTAGATACTTAAACAATTTCTCTTCTGGTTTGACACACCTATTTAGAGATACAAAATCTTATTTTTAATAAAAAAGAGAATGGATAACTATTACACCCCCCTGAAATAATAAGCAAAACAACAGGTTTAAATTTGATGTGTGAGATTCAAACTTTGTAAACAAATACGCTGACACAGTTCAAAAATATATCATATCAGAAGAAATTAGGAATTTTCAGTGTGATAACAGCTCTGTCCCTGCAACTCTCAGTTATATCCAAGTTACTAACAGAAGGTCCCCAGCTGATTTGCATCAGTGGGAAGAGATTGCTATCACATGACTCAAACAGGGACTCACAGAATGATGATGCGAGGCTTTGAATATAAAATTTTATCTTGTTCTTGTACATCTGGTCAGGGTTCATACTTGAGCCTAATGTTTCTTATTGACTTGAGCCTAATGTTTCTGTTCTATACAAATTACACAGCTATGGCTGCAAACATTCTTACAATTAATAATGGAGATACAAATAATTACAGGTATCATGAGGTGGCACAATGGTGATAAAATACATTCATCACAATCACTGTACTTATATATAGCAATTACAAATTGTATAAGGTCTATGCAGGCCTATCTAGGCTCACAATAATATATCACACAAGTGATACATTAATTATTAACTCAATTCTTTTGTCTTTCACTTTCATGCCAGTTTTAGTTCCATATGAGTGATAGAACTGTGTATTTTGAGTTCTAAGAGAATACTTCAAGTATTTTTGAAAGATATTTTTATATTAAAATATACTTGAAGTTTTACAAAGTAACCAATCAAGCAGCAAGAGATTTAAGGTGATGAGTAAGGGGTTTTTTTGGTTTATGAGCCTGACATGTACTACAAGTAGGGACATAACGGGCAACTGAGTAAAGCAAGGAACCCAGTACTCCTGAAGACTATTTCCAGTCTCAATACTTTGCTGTGTAGCTTTAGGAAAGCTCTCAGGTAAGAGCTGAAAGAATGAATTGTCTATGTCCTGAGAAACAGTTTCAAGTTTGGTTTTACAGCACAAGACCACAAGCTTTAGGAACAAAAAAATCACCCAGGAAAGAAATACTGAGATCACCTTATCTATACAGAGGTTAGGGTAAATTCAGTTTAGTCAGTGTTTACTGCAAAGTGCACTTCTAACACTACAAACTCTTCCTTAGCACATTTTGTTCTCATGTGACCAAGTTCTCAGAAAAAAAACCACCAACATGCACACCAAAGTTGTCTTAAAGCTATTGTTTCTTTCTTTTAAGAATAACCTTACAATAGTCTCAGCCTTGGGAATTCAGATCCACTGAAAAAGGAAAAAAAAACCAACAACCAAACATACTCAAGTATGGTATGTGATCTAAACTTCATTTTCCCCCGCAAACTATTCTTAGATTCAACCATCTACAATAATAAAACACAGGAACCTGGGAATGTCATAGGCTTGCTCTCCCATTTGGAGGAGAAAAAAAAAAAAAAAAAAGAGAGAGACCAAAATATAAAAAACACCTGTTGAAAAACTAATACTTTCCCACTAAGTTTCTTTCTGTTTTCTGACACAGATGTCATTTTGTGTGTACCTGAATAAAACAGCCAAGTGACATCATTTGTTTTCACTCACCTCCTGAAACCACCAGTTATGGTAACTAAAGCATCTGGTAGAAACATACACACAGTATTCTTGACAATCAAGCTTACTGCATCCGCTTCTGCCTTAGATACAGAGCTAACAAGGTCCTCATAGTAGAGAAACCCTGGAAATCAAAGGCAAAAAAGTACTGATCACTCTGCGGAATTATCAAAATCTACATAATAGTGTTAAGTATGGCCGGTGCAAAATAGCCACCTGTCACCAAGAAGTTAAACCACACAACTCATACCATGGGCAAGGGAACCCGATCTAATGGCAAAAATTAAGAAATGCTCAATCTTAAACCTGAAACTATATGTTTGTTTCAGGACATGTTGTTTTGATCCACCCTCTTCAGGAATCTTCTCGCTCTTCCCCATCATTCCTGGAGTCAGTCTCCTGCTTTGGGTGTGGGGACTGCAGGCAGGAGACAGCCTCTTCCTTCCCTCATCTTTGTCCTCGTAGTTTACATATATTTTTGTCATTATAATTTGTTACCAATTGTACCAGCAGTTACAATTTATAACAACATAGCAGTCAGGATAATTGCTCCACTTGCTGAGAACCTGGATATTTGTAAATTACTCTGACTTTCCTACCAGGTCCCATCAATGGCATTTCTGGACGTACAGCTTTAAAAGGTGCTCCTCCCGAAATGATGGGATTCCACACAAGTAGAGGGCTCAGAGGTAGGTGAAATATCCCAGCTACCTTTATGTCTGATCACAGAGCTTGTATCAAAAGAATCCTGTCCTGCAGCTTGCTTCATATTTGGATTGAAGTGAAAGAAAAAAAACCAAGGGAGCATGAACGTGGGCAGGCTGCTCCAAGGTGTTCTGAGGTGATGTAAAATACATTGGTTTAATGCAAAAATAAAGTTACACGGTTTTAATGTCATGTTATATAACCTCCTTTTCTCAATGTAACTGATTCCTTTGTTTAAATGAGTTCCTCTATTTAGGGAAACAGTGCACACAAACAAAATCTATGGGGAAGCAACATTATTCATCTGACCATGTTTAACACTTTAAAGTTAAGATGTGCTAGGATTACGGGAGTAATTTTACTTCATTACAAATCTTGATTTATCACTAAATAGGGCTGCCTTAAAGGAGACAGGTCTTTCTGGGCTTTCCCAGTGTTGTAATTTTTTCATGACCCGTGTAATAATGGCCCATTAGTAGTTTTGTCTACAAGAGCAGATTTCATGGGGTATCTGTGTAAGCAAGAAAAAATATGCATATTAATATGCTTTGAATTACATCATCTTTAATTAGGAGCTCTGTTAGTCCAAATACTATTTTAACCTAATAATTCTATATTCACAAGCCACTGCAGCAAGAATATATGTATAAATGAACTTGGCTTTATCCTCTGATTCTGCCATCAAGTTCTTAGAGCACTGAGATACAAGTTTTTATAAGACTTTCACCTTACCTGCTTTCTGCATTTTTGACAGCTTCAGGGTCTTGTCAGCTTTTACCTCTTCCAGAGTTCGTAAACCCATTCTGTACCACTTCTCAGATGTCTTCACTCCCACTCCAAAGACTGAAGTAAATTGCTAAGGTCAGTAGAAAAGGACACATTTCAGTGTTGTTCTCTATAGCAGCAGTGAATTAACAGTAAGTAGTTATGACAATGAGGTTTCACAGGGAAAATACTGAGCAGAGTTTATCCTATATTGAAGGTAAATAATACTGTAATACAAACATACAGATTCAGCTTCCTTTTTTTGCATAGTTACATTGAACAGGCGATTGGTTTTATACGTGGACAGTTCTCATTAAAATGAAATCTAAACAATAATACAGTAGCAGCCCCAGCACCTTTAAGTGATTTACCTAAATGCACACTTTCAGCTAATGCTTGAAATAAGGACAGTATTTATTTTTTTTACTGCATTTCTTGATAGAAATGCAAACAATAATATGAAGTAGCTGGATTGCCTTATACTGATGTCATAGAATAAGAGATGTCTCAAGACTATCTTCCCAGTTTGACTGACATTACAGTTTTGTATTATATGCACTACCAGCTCTCAGTTGCACACATAACATTGACGTTGCAGCACTCCTGAGAGATGGGATCAGTAGGAGCCCTGTGGCTGCTGAAATTCTGCACCCAGGGCAGTGGTGCATGGAAACAGATGGTAAGTACATCAAGACAACTAATCTATTCTTATACTGCATTCTATAAAACACGTATGTTTGGAGCTCACACCCAATATTGTTTTCCAAAATGGGATTCAATTTCAAGTACAAATTATAATTTTTGTTTGCCTGTATATTATAAACAGTTTTACAGCCCTTCAATTCCCACAAGTCAAGCTAAATTCCTGTATGTCTTATTTGGAGCACAGATTATTTTTTTTCCAGTGGGTAAAATAGTGAAAATTCCCAAATTTACGAGTCTCTGAGGTTTTAGTATGGTTATATTCCATTTATTCCAAAATAATTCTGTACTTTAACTTATTCCCAAGCAAAGGATGTAAAGCAAAAAATGTCACAGTTGTAAAGCATTATTCAGTGGATCAATATCTGAGATGAACAGTGACATGAAAGCATGAGGGAAAACTTTCATGCTTGCCCAAAAGCACGTTCTTTATGTTCAGTTTGTCAATACTGAAGCTCTCAATAGTTTGTTTGTACTTTTGTAGAATTCAGTGAGTAGCTGTGTAAGACACAAATAACTGCTTCTTTCCGTTGAATCTACAACCTCTGAATTCCAACCAAGCTAGCTTTATTTTGTGTTTTTCTAAAAAGATTAACTCCTTGGAAATAATTAAAATGAAGAAAAGAGAAAAATTAAAATCTTGGATAATGTTACATTTACCCTGCATTTCGTATCTAATAGATGAAATTACCTACTCTGTCTGAATCATGGCTGTTTAATCAGATTGTTATCTTTTAATGTTTTTGCTAGTGCTAAAAGATTTTCAAATCAGTCTATTGCTGGGTTTATAATGATTCCAAGAAACTTAATATTGGGATAGAGAAATAAAGAAAGCAGAGTCTATGCCACTATGCAAATTTTTAGGAAAAAAAATATTTCCATATTTTTCTTCCCACACCAAGATCTATGATTATTCAGTGTATTTATAGATGTCAATACAGAGACACTGCCAGAAGTGCAGTGTGAGTAGCAGGCAGCCCATTTCTTCAATTGTGTATGTGAGCATTACTTTTTTTCAGCTGGTGAATTAGGTGAACTTGTTCTCTCGGGCATCCACTTCCATAAGGAGGCAGACTGACCCTGTCATTCACGTACCCTACATCTAAAACAGACAGTACAATTTATTTCAGTTTTTTGGTAATTGTGGTCCTGGTACCAGTGAAGATCTTTTAAATTATGATGACTGATTTGTAGCATTTACCAGAACCATGCTAAACAGTAAAATGTACAAATTCACTAATATTATGGGATTCTTCTTGGCTTTCTTAGAAATACCTGAAAAAATTAGGAAAAACTGGCTGCAGCCGATTTAGCCAAAACATTGAGACTGTGCTCAACTAACAAAAGTCCATATAAATGGCTTTTAATTTGCCATGTGGAACAAGGCATAAAGCATATTTGACAAAGTGTGTCCCCTGATAGATGTTATTCTAACCTCAAGGAAATTTCCTTAAACCCTGAAACATAGGATTTAATGGCTGACACTCAATCTTTATTACCATTAAAGCCCTGTTCCTGAATCCTGCTATATATGTGAATCTATACTTCTTTTCTGAATGTTGCTGCAGATGGCATCAACAACTGTCTTGTCGTCCCTGTATTATGGGTCAGAAAGAATGGAAGAGCCTTTTGATAGCTGACGTAGAAGTGAGTAACGTGGGGGAGCATTAAACAGTAGCATTCATTTTAGTCTCTAATTTTTTCTGAAGGCACAAACAGGATATTTTTCGAGATTAAATCTACAAATAAAATTGGAAAAAAAAATATTTTTCCAGTATATGTTTTTCCAAGGGAGAATTCACTAAATATTTAAGAAATGGGAACTGCAGTATTTATGAGGTTTAGGTTGCTTGTGTCACACAACATGAAGCGTGACCATAATTCTGAACCTACAATCTGCCTAACAAAGAAACATCTCCAGTTTTTCTTCTGCCTCATGCAGGAGAGAATTAGAATAGATCCGACTCACCTTCTTCACCTGATATTTTCTAAATGCTAGAATAAGATGGTGTAGTATTATAATGATAATCAACCGAGGAAAGAATAAACCTTACACGGAGTTAAATTTATAGCAAAGGGTATGCATTATATTCATCTTCAGGAAAAAGATTTAGTTCAAGCTTAAAAGCAACTGTGTATGCATCACATTAATTATAAAGGTAACAGATTTCACTATTATTCCTTACTCTATCACAGGTTCTCTTTTTATTCAAAACTTTTCTTTCTTATCTATACTTGATATTGGATGTTCTTTTATAATAAAATTATGGTTATGTATACGGTCTACTAAAGGGAGGGAAATTTTAAAACAACAGCAACAAACCTTAAAAGATTTACCTTAAATGACTTATACCGTTCATCGTTTAACACTTCTTCAACTCTAGAACTCTCTCCTCCTTCTTCAATAATCTCCTAAACAAAGAAAAATGTTAATTACAAAAAAAATAATCAAGACTACGGTAAGATTTAGTAAAATAATCTAAAAGAAAGCCTTATCAACCTGTACAAACATGAGGAGTACCCTTAGCAAGCATATTGTTTTACTCCATTAGGATCAAATTCTTCAATCCTTTTTGAGACAGAAAATTATTGAAGGATGAAGGAGAAACTGGAACCACAGAATAAATTTCACAGCACTTATTTACTCATAAATTTACTCAAGGATGAAGTAGAAACTGGGACGATGGAATATATTTTGCAGTACTTATTTACTCATAAATTCACAGCCAGAAAGCAGTTATTCATCATAATCTATCAATGAGTTGTCCTGAAAATTAGATTTCATTTTTTGGTTGAGTTTACTTCCCTTAAAAGTCAGAGAATTATAAGAACAGATATGTTTTTTCTTGAGCATACAGTTCCTTCAGTCTTGCTGATAAAACCTAAAATTAAAAACCAGAAAAATCCAACACCGAAATAATAAAACCCCAACAAATCATCCTATTTTCTGTGGGATCATAACTGAATTGCCAGTCCTCAGGTAGCAGGTACAAAGAGCAGTTTGGAGGCTACATTCTGAACCGGTAGAGTGAAGCAAATGAGGAGCCAGAGTGAATCACATCAGCCAGCAATGACCTCTCCAGACAGCAGAGACCCCTGACCAGCTGCCTGCTGGAATAACAGCACCTGAGATGTGGGATCCTGAAAAAGGCTAAGAATTAAAGAAAAACACAGAGAACACTCAAAGCTCAAGTAAGAATGTAAAGTTCAGCTGTCAAATAGGTAAAAGGCTCTGCTATAACTCATAGCAAGGTAGGATTTAACCTTAAAGTCCTAAATATTTACCAGTTTGCAGAAATAATATTTCTAATAAAGTTTTCAGGTAAGCAAAGTGATGCTGCCAAGGGCTGAAGTCACATGAAAAAAACTATCAAAAGTTAACCTGTCACATCCAAATCAAAGCAAGCCTTTAAAAATTACATACAAAGGTGATAGTGCATTATATAGTAATTTCTATTTATTCATTAGTTACCTTTATTCCTAAGGGTAGAGGTTCTATGACAGAACCTTATGTTACTAAAAAAGGTTTCCAGAAATCATTGTGTACTTACTAAAAAGGATAATATAATGTCATTACAGGAAATACAGAAGGTTGCATAAATACACAGAGATATCAGTGCTGCATTCTGTGACCTCTAAAAGTAGATCTGTAAAAGAATCAACTGGCAGATAATTCAGAGGTACGCTACCTCAATGACATCTCTGACTCTGTCTCCCATGCAGGGCAACCCTTGTATATCTTTCATTCTGGTTACTGGAAATGGAAGACTTTTCAGGACAGAAGCTGCCCTCAGAAATTCCAGGCAGATTATTTCATTTTCTTTGAACTCATAATTTTCAGCCATTATCTCAAAGGCATCCTGGGGAGGTGTAGAAAAAAAAGTTAAAGGTTAACAAAAACTTAAACTATTCTGTATACTCCTTAGAAAGATTACCTTGTATGCTAATTCAAGAACGATTTTTTATACTAAGGTGAAAAGATAGAGTTCATTAAAAAAATTCAGCATAATTTTTGAACCACTTGAAATTTTCTAGGTATCACAAAAATAGTATTTTAGAGGCAAATGTGGGAAAAGATTCTGATCTGTAACAAAGCCAAACTTTAAAATCTTTTGTGAGATACACTTTCCATATTCTGTGCAGATCTAATAAATCAATGTGAAATAGCACCATAATTATTAGAATTGTGCCCAAACACAAGTAATCCAGCAGGTCAGTACGTGACACCTTCATTTTCAGACACAACCAAATAGGAGTTTGTGGCAATACTGGAAACCACCTGCTTCTTTTTGAACTGGCAGCTATTTTTTATTTAGTAATTTAGGGAACAAACTCTCTTTTTCCTCACCTTTCAGATGTGTAACCTGTGCAAATAGAAACACATTTTCTTTATGGTTCTCCAGCTACCCATGGCTTGGTGTATTCAACATAGTACTCAATACTACCCGGAGACTGCCAGTACAATTATTTTTTTTATTAACTATCCATAAACCATTTAGGCAGCTTTGAAGTCTCCCCCCTCCCAGAAAATAAATGCATAAATGTGTGTTTGTGTATATATATAAATATAAATAAAAATAGGAACAATTTGTAGAAATGCAACGCAGGAATGGATCACACAGTGGTGGAGAAGAGAGGCAATTCTTTTTGTTTCCCACTGCAGAATACTGTTTCAGGAGAGAACAAATACCGCCAAAAAAAGGTTGTAAGTAACTTAAGAAAAGTAGTTGTGGAGACTTGCAGCTGGAAATCTGAGTTCTTAATGAAATTTTGCATAAAACCTCAAAAATTTTCAAGACTGCAAAATTAACTGGTTTCTTCAGAGATGTTTGAGTGTATCATTTCCAGAAGAGACTTTCACTGTTCAAAATATTTATCTAAAATGCATCCCACACCTGGCTGTTCAGGATGCTGCTGTGCACCATTCAAATGGCACAGACCACAAGCAAGCCAGCCTTGCAAAGCTCCCACACCCTCACACTGTGTCCTGAACTCCTGCTAGAGATCCCGTTTCTTACTCCCAGGCCAGTCTCTCAAGAGCAGCTAACAGATCCCAGCCCTGAAAGGGCCATATGTCCCACTACATCAGTTGCTGCACATCCTTCCTGTTTCCCAACTTACTCCTGTTTCTTCTTTGACCCACGAGGCACTACAAAATAACAAAGAAGTGGCTGTCAGTGTGCATCTGCCTGCAATTATCACTTCACAGAGCTGTAGTGCAATGTCTGTCCAGAAATGTTTTTGGAATAAGGATAAGTAACGCCCTGTGATACAGGGATCAAGAGACAGCAAACAGCTTACTAGAACAATGACTGTGGTGGACAGTAGGAAGGATTAAGATTAAACAGCTTTTCCCTGCCCTCAATGCTTATGGGATGACTGTTCACATTTAGGTTCAGATTTCATTTCATTTGTAATTAAATGTATCATTATATGGTTTAAAGAATAATAATTATAGATTTTGCTTTGATTTTTATCTTGGCATTAATGCATTTTGTATTGGGAGATAAAGCCAAGCAAAAACCAGCAGACCCTGCACATTCTAAATGCCACATGCGTAATATCTGCGGGTGAACTGCAGTCAGTTCCAAGCCTGCTAACTGACATGACAGCAAATCCAGTAAAGTCGACTCTTTATTATATCCGTGGAATTGAGAACATCATCTGTCACATATCACCTATCTGCAACAAAGGAATACGGCCTGATTTAAACAGCAATGAAAAGATTTTACTTGAGCTACAGTCATTTAGATCATTAAAATACAACAACTTCTTAAAATTAAACGTATCTTTCATAAGGAGTGTATATTATTTACATATTACATTTCATTGTTTCATCAGTTCTAGAAAAATAGACTGATAGGTTGTTTCATTCAGATTATAAACATAGTTACACTAAAGCAAAATGAAAGTTTAAATCAAAGTCTTGAAGAAAACGTTGTCTTTACTGACCATAGGATTTGCAAAATTTTCCTCTTTTAAATAAAAAATATGAGATCTTAATTGGTTTGTCAGTGTCCCTTTAGAAGAAGCAGCTAACTTAGCTGACCAAAACCACCCCACTTTCCTTTTCTTTTTTTCCTGTGCCATGTTAAAGTGTATTAAAATAATTAATTAGGGCTTATTACAGAGAATTTGCTTTGTTTTATATCACCAGTATAACTTCACTCCTTGATCTCTCTACAAATCAGTCACCTGTTGTCTTTCTCGCTGGAAGAATCCTCCCTTTTAGCTGCATATTTATTTATCAGCTACCCTGATTAGTAAGTGCTGTGCAATTCCATTTTCATAACATTTCACGAAAGACCTCTTGAGAGAGCAAGCTGTTTAGCAAGATGCTTGATCTGGAAGTTTCTGCTACTATTTACATTTCACTGGCCCTTGGGTATAAGGAATCAAAGAGAGGGGGGAGAATGGTCCTTGGGGGGTAGGGAACCACAAAAAAATATTCTATTACAAAAATAGTGCACAAAAACATTAGCTTCCTTACAGCTATCTTTAAAACTCTTGCAGTGGCTAATTGTCGGATTTATCCAACTGCTCTTCTTTTGTCTTTTTTTCCACATTTAAGACTTTTATTTGCTTGACAATTATGTTGTATTTAATTACAAATCCTTTTGGCTAAAGACAGTTGTACATTATAGTTCCCATTTAGAAAGAAAACTAATGCAGAAAAGGGGAGAATTACCAGTGTGAGGTCACAAGAAACATGGATTCATCCCAGTTTGCATATGGAAGAAAAAACACAGCATACACAGTACTGCAAAGCAAATGGGGAAATGTATTTTACAAGGGGGATGACAGGAGTCAGATGTTTTCCCAGCTGTGGATTTTTTTGGATGTTGTCCCAAGTTCTTTTTGTTCTTTATCAGCTTCAAAGGTTCTTTCTACTATGCAGTAGAAGATGCCAATTCTTACTTTAAGTGAGGTTTACAGTTCCACTCACAAAATTATGATTACTTTTGCTTTCTTTTTCTCTCTTTACAATCTGTGCACATGGATACTCAAGAAAGCAGTGTTTGGCAAGAAATGTCTTACTCTCATTAACACTAACTAGCAGGATTAGTCAGGGGACAGAACCAAAAAGATATAGTTGCTACCTTCTTGTTAGTCTCTTGAGAAAAAAACATAGAAAACGGTTCTCCTCAGTACCTGCTCAGTCATATGTAGTAATGACACAGACTGGCAAAGTTATCTTCTTCATTAGGAGGCTGAAACAGTCTAGGGATGTTTTTTCTCACTCCCAACAGGTGGCCTTTCACATGCACATTTAAATAGATGTATTCTATGCTGAAAAATCAGCTATTGTGATAAATGTGTCTGCATATACCAGCACCACTGCTGTTTTAGAGAGGTATTAGCCCCTTCCTACTAGCAGGATGACAGTTTTCAGAAGAGCAGTGTCACCACCATCATTGAAAGAGATAATCGCATGTAATATTTTACTCAGAGGCTGTTGACAGTCAATGAGAAAATATAATCAAAGCATTTTTATCACTCTAGTTTGCATTTTTCAGTGTTTTCCCGCCTTGGTGAAGCTCATTAAGCTGTTTTAAATAAACAATTAAATAGTATTGAATATTCATTATTCCCTGTACAAAACATTGCCTGCAAATGCTGCAATTAATTACAGATCTCTCTTTTTATATAAAACTGCTTTTGACATTCTTTTTGATAAAATCTTTCTGCTTTAAAAAAAAGAAAGCAACTGATCTCCAAGTGGAGTTGCCGTCTATTGAATATTATAGTCCATACTGAATAACATTTCAGAGGGGACAAGCACACAAAACTCCTATATTAGCTGAGAAAAAGCTAGCAATCTATTAGATCTATGGTGAAATCTACTTATGGTGATATAAAAAGGAAAGTTACTGACCCCTCAATTATTCTAAACCTCCATATTTCTTACATTAAGAACCTCACTATCTTTTTATCAATGAGATCAATACTCAGATTGCCTGTTTAAAAGGTACTAGTTTAACAAGAAACTAAATATCTAGAGATTTCTAACAGGTGGGATTTTCATAATTTCTGGGGTATTCTGCAGAGGCTGCTCTAATTAAATGTGAAAGATAGCTGGGCTACATTTCAGTTCTTCAGTTTTTGCAAATTTTCCATCTGCATCTGAAATTGTGGAATGTATGTTAGTGAGATGGGCTATAGAAAAATTTGGGGATGGAATAGACTTCAAGATTGCAGCAGGTCAGATACAAAAGTACACAAAGATTTTGTTGAATTATCTTAAAAATAAGGAAGACGACGGATACACTGACAGAATTATTGAAGCTCATTTAATATCTGGTATTTAAGACCTAATAAGACAAAATATCATTAACAAAGTAAAGTTACGAGGAAGCATCTTGCACATGTAAAAATGCATACTAAAATACATTATAAATGCTAAAAATCACAACACCAAAATCAATATAAAGCAAGACTCTCAACTACTATATGAGAACGATTCTCAGAAAAAAAACAGTAATCAATAATGCTATGCTAGTTTATGCCTGCTGAACAGCTAACTCAATAACCTTGAACACTAATATCAGAGTATGAATCCACACATATTCAGAAAAGCAGAAGCTAATGGTCCCATGTTATGTTTCATACTATCCTGCTCATTTCAACAAGACCATCAGAGTAGTTCCATCACCACTTGCAAAACAGTCTTCAATAACCTCAGTGTAAGACTGTGAGAACAGACATCACCAGTATTATACTATCAAGAGTATATTTTAAATCTAATCTGTTTTGTGGAGAAAGCATTACAGCCGCAGCCTCATGGACAGGGCACTTCTTATTCACTTGTCTACAGCCACTGCTCCTCTGCTGTGTGACCTTGGAAAGCTGCTTCAGACCTCCCTGCCGCTGTTTCCCTTGCTATCTTTCATTTGCGGTCTGTTAGGGCTATGAACTCTCCAAGGCTTGGATTGTCTTTTACAATGTGTGTACAGCATCTCTTATAAAAAAGGCCTCTATCTTACTTGACCCTGCAAGTGCTACTGCGTCACAAATAAAAAAACCCCAACATACCATTACACAGGTGAACTTAATCCACCAAAGTGTGCTAAACAAAAACCACCACCACAAAATCCTACATGATACCTGGTTGAAGGACTATTATGCTTAGAGCAGCAATCTGAGATTAATTGCTTTTCCTCTCAATCACTGTTTTCTACTTGAACCTTATTTATTAAGTTGTAATTCCAAAGGCTGGGTCCTAGTTCTCATCACAGTGCTCTTGCCAGTGTTTGGTCTCCATTCAAAGTGATTTTAAAGAGATCTAGAATGAACCATTCATTCAAATAATTTTCTTCTCACTTTACACTCCCCAGTGTAAATCCTAATTTCATGTGTCAATGGGAAGAGACATAGGGCATATGAATACCTTTTGTATACACACAGAGAGAAATTAAATATTTTCAGGTGCTTATTTCAAGGGCAATTAAGCAATTAGAGCCAACATGTAGTGTTGGCTAAAGTCATTATCAAATAAATGATCCATTTTTTTCCAATCTGATTTTTTTTTTAATCTGAACTGAAAAGCCCAATACTCACCCAGGTCCAAAGATTTCATCATGACATCTTACATCAGCTGGAGAAACAAAGGAGCTGAGAGAATGAGAATAACAGTAATAGCACAACGTGCATGATCTTGGGGTCCTTGTATACACACTGTCACTAGAAATAAATAGCTGCTAGCTCCAGCTGCTCCTCATATTAATCAATAATAACAGGTTCATTTCTTACAACAGAAAAGAGTGGTACTCTTGAGAAGTTTCCATATTTTCCCATGTAATGTAAAAGAAAACAAGACAATTGTGAGAAAAGATTTGCTGACAGAGCATGAAAGTGCAGTTAGTGCCAATCACCTAGCATTGTCCTAGATATGGTGTAATAAGAAACACAAAGTGCTAAATGTATAGTACATGTATTAATATGGCCAAACAAGGCAACATAGATTTGATGTATACATACAGATTTGGGTTGCTGAAAAGTGCAGGCATATTTATATTCTCTCTGCATTTTAAGGAGCACCCTTGCACTTACCTTAAAAATGAGAAGAGATATTTCCTCCATAGACCAAACCACCAGTTCATACTGAATAGGTGTATCTTTCACATACATTTACAAAATTTGCAATTTTGATGTACTGCGTGGAGAACTTTTACTGAAGCAAGCTATGTCAGTTACCACATGTTATTAAGGGTATGCATTCGGTTAGTGATTTTCTACCTATAAAGCTCCCAGGTTCATTATAAAATTAAAGTTGAGGTTCTTTGAGGTCTGTTTTAAAATGGAATAATAATAAATGCTGGAGCCACTGGCATAACTGATACATGTTTCTGTAGGTACAAAAGAAGAGAAACTAAAAAAAGGATTTTCCCCCCTGCCCTCTAACAGAGTAGAAAGGAAATCCGCATCTTTCCCATGGTAAGCATTCACTTTCTCATCACCATGAATAACAGCCAAAGCAGAGTAACATTCAGTAGCATTAGCAATAAGCCTCAGAATCACAGAACCATTTGCCTCTGACTTAATTAGTTTCTTCTGTAAGAATTAAATTGTATTTTCCTCACAGAAGAATGTCTTTCTGAATTTTATTGCAGTCTGGTATTAATATTCAAATCCAACAACCCCTCTCAGGCACAGCAGAATGGCTCCATTTATTTTACCACAAGAAAACACAATGCAGCCCCCAAGTGTATATTTTCAGTGGGAAAGAGAAAGGATGGCTAGCTATTTACAAATGAGCCAGAGAACAATATTGTAATATTAAACATTAATGTTATTATGGAATATAAGACAAACTCAAAGGAAGCATGGTAAGGTACAGCCTCTGGTGAAAATGATTTGCCCTTTTGTTCAGCTTCTTTAGTAATCTGAACAGCTACAGTTCACCTGTGGGTCAGGGCTCTGCATTCAGGTGATTCAGGTGAATCATCCACATCAGTAAAGGCCCTGGCAGTGGTTCCCAGCCTATGTACTGTGAGGCCATAGTACATGACCCAAAGACTGCTTGAGGCCCCACAAGTCTGAAGCAGTGGCGAGTCTCCTCCATGAACTGCCACACAACGCCACCACCTCCTCCTGGGCATGCAATTTGACATATTTTTCTATTCTTCACACAACGGGTCTTGCTACTACTCCCTATAAAAAAAAAAAAAAATTAGGTAGGATTTACCCCATACTGAACACAATCATGAAACCTTCACATCTGCAGTCTTTGCCAGTCCTTCTGTAGCTTCTTCCATGATGTAAAACAGGTTTGTTGCACCTTTCTGCAAGTTATTTTCTGGCTACTACAACAGAAAGGGAACATGGGACAGCTGAACACTGAAATTGGACCTAGCATGTTAAACCACCACATTGAGCTCTCATCAAATATCTCTGCTATTTGGTTTTAATAAATAATCTTTGATGATAAAAACATACAGAACAGGACTCAAGAGTAAAACTGATGACTAAATACCAATTTCTCCATAAATCAAGTCTCCAAAAATGTCTCTCCAAGAAATCAGCCCATTTGAGGCCTCATTGTACACACGCCACTGCTTACTGTTTTCCTGCTCTTCTGAGGAGACTGAAAGGTGTCAAATTTAACTACTTCTTTTTCTCAAACATAACTACTACTCATTTGAAAGAGGAATTTGACACAGGGTATTAGGGCAAAGTACAGTAAGAGAAAGGATCTGTGAGTTACCCAAGAATGTGTAAGCAAATAATGGCTTTCCACTACTGTTACAGGCAAGATCAAAACACATTATTTTCAAGCTAACCAAAGAAAACAGAAAATCTGTAAGAAAAAGGAACTACCCTGGCTCAAAGAATAAAGTTGTTACACAAAATACTACCATCAACACATAATTCAAGATGGTTTGGACCTAATTTTCAGGATGTACAGCATTGCGCCAGGGAAAATCTGTCATTTAATGGTTGGCTGCCCACAGCATGCACAAGTGAATTATACCAATGCTTGAGTGCATTTGTTAAGTGATCACACTGAAAAGTCTGTTGGAACACTTTTATTCGAGAACGTGAATTACAGGCTTAATACAAGACTGACAAAACAACAGCAAAACTGAAAACCAGACTTCTGTTGATGTTAGGCAGACTAACTGGCAGGCCTCCAGGGAATGGGCCAGCTCTTGTAGTCCATGAACATCCAAAACTTCAGCTGTCATTGCAAGCTTTGGTTGGGAGGAAAAGGAGCAACAGCCCTAAGGAGTTACATAACTCTCAAGATGCAGATGCTAGACAGACTCATGCATTATCAGCTTGTCCAGTACCACCTCCAGAAATACGATACAGCACGTACTCAAAACAGTTACTCTCAAAGTACAAAGATGAGGAACTGCCATCTTCGTTACTACAAAACCTAATTTCTACCCAACCTCAGGAACGTTTGATATATAGGATAACAGAAGGCAGTCTCAGTGCTTCAGTCAGTGAACTGCACTGCCTCTAATGTGTTCAGCTAAATTAATCAAATACAAGTTGTACTTTGACATTAAGACTGCTGCAACGATACACCTAGAAGTAATTTAGGGACTGCCTCTCTGTAAAACACAGGTATAACAGAAACCATCCAACGAATACGTTGCTGCTATCATTTGAACTGAATTTTGGATGAAATTCAGGAATTCAACAGCTAGAAGACGAACAATATATTCACTAGAGTTAAAGTATCCAGTTTTGGAAAATAAAAAAATTATAAATTTACAAATAAAGATATTGGATGTTTCAAAAGGTAAGAATAATTTAAAGGCATTACTGGAAAAAGAACTACTTTATTCTAGACCTTTTTCTGCTCAAAATGTTAGTGATAATTAAAAATCAACAACTTTGTGCCTTCTAGGAGCAGCCACTGTACTTTCCCCTTATCCATCACCATTTTTTACCTTTAGAATGACTAACAATGTCCTACTACAGAAAATTCAATAAAGAAGCAGACTCCCACATTCCACTGTTTTCAGGAAGTACAGAACTAAGGCACTTACCTCCTATTTCTCCAAGGTGGCCAGTATTTTACAGGATCTTTGGCTCATAGTATATTTGGTCTGACATCTTCCCCTACAGCAGCATGCATTTGATACTTATAAACAGTGAACAAGAACGCGTACTCTCAGGAGTTAAATAGTAACACTCACAGCCTTGTTTTTCTAGTAGGAGATGGGGCATGGTAGCCATTTCAAAAGAAGCAGTTTTGGGAATGTTGGAATCATTGGGTTTGGAAGGAACCTCAGGAGGTCTCTAATCCAACCTTAGGCTTAAAGCATGGTCAAAACTCAATTCCCATCAGGTTGCTCAAAAAGGGATTTTTTTAAAAAAATAAGCAGTTTAACCTACTTGGGAACCATAAACACTATTATATAATCGGTATAATTAATAATTATATCAAAGCATCATTACAAGGCAAAATTTAGGTTGTTTAATTTTTAGAAGCAACTCTAAAATGTCTTGATCTGGGAATGCACAGTTAGGTTTATCTTTAGTTCTGAATTCCATGAGGTTTTAGTATTTACCTTGTAATTCCCAAATTACTGGTACCTGTTGTTACTCTTTTTATATAGACCTTACAAATAATTTACTTGAAAGATTTGTGTGCATTTATAGGTACACAAAGTAAAAGCATAAAAATTACAAATAATAACAAAATAAACAGTAAAAATTTAAGAAGATGAGGAGGTGTTTCATGTTATATTAGAAATATATGAATCTAACCATGCCAGATTTATTCAGACTACATTGCAGTCATGGTGCCAAATGTTTCCTATTGAATAGTTGTCACTGAGTATCTAGTCAGCCAAGAGGAGCCATTAGGCACAATAACTTAACAGGAATTTAAATCAGACAACTCAGACTCTTTATACCCACTGAATTGTGTAATGTTATGAGCATTAAATAGCATATATGACAATCTCTAAGATTTCTGTTTAACTAGACAATTTAAGGGTTTTTTTCATCATGTCAGAGTAATTACAATGATCACGAAATCTGTTTTCATAACTAAGCAATTGTGAAATCTAAATCTTACAACCACATTTGGAAGAACCAAACACCCGGCCAAACAAGAAGGCAGCACAGCAATTGTGAAGTACCTTGAACTGACCTAAACCAAACTTTTGCTTATTATTACTTTCAACTTGTCAAGTAAGACTGTGATGAAAGACTAAAAAACGTTTTCAGAATGTTATTCTATCATTTGTTTTAAAAATTCATGTGTTTACAGGCTATTAGTATATTTAAAGATCCATTGTGTTAAGCTTTCAGCAGCACTTTAAGGATGCAATTAAGCTTGCACTCAGCTTTAATTTAAGTATGGCATATCTATAACTTTTTTATATTGTTATCATTGTGCTGCCAGTTTGACTCATGAATTTGCTGAGGGTGCCATAGAAAATATTGACAAAAGTACTGTATTAATTATTTTACTTATGCTAGCTTTTAATTCATGGATAGAATAAGTATTACCGTGAATTTCTTGTTGTAGTTATTTAAAGTTGTCTTCCTTTGACATGAATACTCAGATACCTTGCTTGCAATAAACGATGGCACTTCTGATTCAGATGTATTCAAAGCAGGAGACTGACCTTGTTCCTAAAAAGAGGGGGGGAAAAAAAAAAAAAAAAAAAGAAGAGGGAGCGTGGGGGGGTGCACAACACAATTGTCAAATAGCTTAAAATACCAAAAATACATTTTATGAGCCCAAAATACATACCTTTAAAGACAAGGTAAGAGAATAATAATGCTCCTACCATCTTCCTAGGAAAAACATTTAATTTCACATTGGCTGCACTGACAATACCGGTTTATCTAGTCATTACCAGGATTTTTAATTTTCTGCCATAAATTCTTGCAGGGACTTTTCAATGGCACTGTCACTTAAAGAAAGAAAAAACCCCTCTCTAAATGGCAAATCTCTCTAATACTCTTATTATTACAGTAAGATTGAAAACCCACAAAATTTTAAGAGCGGGTAAGCTTGAAAGAACAGAGTTTCCCCAGAAAACACTAGATTATTCAACAGCATCGGGACAGGGGTGTGTGCACAATGTACAAATAACTGATTCTTTTGATCTCTAGATCAATTCAGTGGTAGAAGAAAAATGTTTATATGACTTCAAAATAAACTTTTCCCCCCTCTTCCAGGTAAAATGTAAGAAATTTTTTTTGGTTTGGACTTAACTCATTAAGCTAAATGTTCTGTTTTGGGGTCATTATAAAGCACAGGAAACATTTACAAACAGCCATAGAAGAGTCATCTCCAACACCACCAGTGTTCACCTCATGATGTGGTTTCTCACTCATCCCCTTCCACAGGTGCTGACCCAATTCAGACATCATTTTTAGATGTTCACAGGAGCAGGGAAAAGGAACCAGGTGCCAAATCTTAAATGGGCATTTCCCAAGCACCAGGCTACCTACACACTTGTTCCCTTTTTGCCTAATGTTGCCCCATTCATAATCGACCAAGATCAATAAAAAAGCCTATGGAAACCCACCCCAGTAGGCTGGGAAGGGGATTCTCCTGGAAGGAAAAAGACAATCTAGCACCAGCTTTTCTGCTGCTTTATTTGCCCAGTCCTTTAATTTCTTTGCTTTTATTAAAAGTGCCCCATTCTGAAATACTTCGGAACACCCGAAGTGTTTGCAGCATTTCTGTGTATTTTTTGCTATTTATCATTTTGTCTGAAAACATTTGGCAGATCTGCAAAAAACGTATTGCATTGCAGTATCAAAAAGCCACAGGGAAATGGTTCAACAACAACAAATATCACAGAGATACATGGAGGAAACTCACCCCAATAATGACAAACCCTTTCTCCCCTGTATCGAAAGACATGCAAACATAAAGCTAGCATCTGTGCTAGGCAAACCTATAAATATGTGTATGTGCCTTCACACCCCTCCCCCCCATAATTTCATGCTAAATTGCCTTTGTATTTGATAGAGTACTTAAGTAACAGTATTCATGCACGCACAAAAAAGGCATTTGCTTGCACAGCTGAAGGAGCAGTGAATTATATGGCAGTTTTCATGGTATACACTGAAAGAAAGGAGTTTGTGTGTAAGACCACTCTTGGGAATAACTGAAATGGGTTTCAGCCAGGATCAACAGCACAACTCATCCACTTTTGCACACATTCATGAATTATACTTTAAAATTTATTTTAAATCATATAAACTATGATTGATTACAGCTAATATACTGCTTGAAATGAGAGTGCCAGCTATCTGTGAACAAACAGAACACTACTGAAGAGAATATATAGTAAGTTATTATCTTCATTAGGACATAGTCACACAATGAATGAGCCCTAGATGTAGCATTACCTGGTATCATGGATGAGAGCAAAATGAACACAGAAACTCTGTGTTTGAGGGTAATAGGCTGGCACATCAACATCCTGTTCCTGCCTCAGCACAGATTTTTGAGTATTTTTTCCATCAGTAACAGTTATGTTTTTAATTAATAGGAATTATCTATGTACATAAAATAGGATTGTATGTAACAACAGAAGAAACTTCGGTTGGCAATGAACAGCAAAGATGTCTAGCGAACGGTAATTACTATCGTCTGTTTTTCAAGGAATATTATGATGCCTGCATGAGAACTACAGAGACAATCTCCTAACATGAGCAGAACATAAGAAAAGGATTGATATTGCTTTTTGGTAGGAAGACCAGATGAAAAAAAATAATTTGTACAGATTGTGGGCCAAACCTAAAATTTTATCAGTTAGCAATTGCAGTGTAGAACAAGCAATCCTGGAAACTCACACTACCTCAAAATAATTTGAGAAGAAACAACTACAGATATGAGAAAAACATAACCATTAATATTCTTTTTTTTTTTTTTCTTTTTTTTCTTCAGATAACTCCACTGCATTAAAATGAAATTATGGTACACTGCACAGGGGAAACCACTGAAAAATATCCAAATGTGTAGGCTGCTTAACTGCTAGAGCTAGTCAGAGTTTGTACCCCACATCCAGGCTGCTGTAACAGCGAATGTCACTGCCGCTCCTTTACAGTGACATTTTCCACATGCCATAAGCAGGAAAATCAGCCTGCACCATTAGCATCAGTTTGTACAGCAGAGAGGCTTAGTTGCAGAATTAATCTTGCAGGGGGCTGCTTTGCTTTTTGTCAACCTATTTTTTAAAAATATAAAACAAAGAAGTATAATGATATAGGGAAATAACAGAGAGAAAATGGAGCAGCAGTGAATAAGGTGCACAGACACTAGAGTCTGTTGTCAGGCCATATTACTCAAAAGCCAGCAGCTTTGTAAAGTCCAGATAGCATTGATCAAATAATAAAGTCTGCTGATATCCAGCATTTTATGAAGAGAAGGCAGCCAGTTTATAAGTCTCATTTTATTTTCTGGGAAACTCTGACTGTCAGTATGAAGAATTTCTTCCATTAGTTAGAGCCTCTCTCTTTCACGAGGCAACAGTGAGACACTCTGGAAAATGCTAAATATGAGTTGCCTGTCACATGATATGGCAAAGGATCAAAAGACGCAGCACTGCCTTTTCCTAATGTAGAGGGAAATCCTTTGTTCAAGGAAGTAAATCTCTTTTCCTTTCAAAAAAAAATAACAACTTTTGGGTTCTGACTGAGGAAAATGCAGAAGAGAGGCAGTCACAGCACAATTCCTAAGGCTGCTGAGGTTACAAGCCCACTTACAGTTCTCTTCCTTTCTTTTTATGAGTCTGAAATCTTCCCTCTACCTGTTTCTTTTCCATTACCCAGGAAACAGCCCTACTTTCTAGTATGTGGGGATGCCCTAGCATACATATTAATGTCCATGTCCTGCTATTGTCCAGAATACCCATCTGCTTGTGGTGGGAAAGGTATCTCTGGACAAAGGCATTCCTTTGCCAGAGAAATATTTTTATTTCCCTTTAAAGCGGATGTTTGGCTACCACATTTCCATAGCCTATTAAATTAAATGATGGCTATTAACTATAAAAGTCAACTGTTACCAAGTGAATCAATAAGAATTCAGATCATCCTAGATCTGGTCACCCAACCTTTCATACTCTATAAATCACTAACATCAGAACATCTCTCAGACCATTCACAATCACAGAATGATGTAGTTTAGTGATGATTGTAATGAATTTGTTAGCTAATGGTCTGTAACACTGACTTTATTCCCCTTGTTTTGCATGGAGAAGGACATTTCTTTTTAGTAATGCATTAAAACAAACGTTCTGAATGAAGAACAACCTTTCAAATAGACTACTGTAAGATCTGAAAGATGAAATCTTACTGCTATTGATATTAATGGGAATTTCACCACTAACTACATGTACACGAGATTTCACCCAAAACACTCCCCTACTGCAATCCATTCCTTTTACCTCAAAGCCTTCATGATGTAGCCTGAGTTCAAGGTTTGTTAATTCACTTTCATTTCACATTTTACAAGAATGACATAATGGACCAAATTTGTCTTCAGTGAAACTCAAATTAAATTACATTATGTACAAGTATGGTCTAGTACTTAAAAAGAAAATTAACCTTTACTTCAATCCTTCCTCATTTCTCAAGGCAGAAAAGAATTATCATGGTGACATTGCAACAATAAAATTATTTTTAAATTTGCTGAACTTCTAAAACCCTTTCTATTCCTTTCCTGTTTGCTTTACAAAAATGTTTCTTACTTGAGAGCCACTAAATAATTAAGAGTGGTCTTAACCATAAGCTTTACAGATAACAGTACAGTTGTCACTGGCTTGCTTATTGCACTCTACACTTATTAGCATGAAATCTTTATGTTTCAATAAGAACTGCAGCTCTTACTTGCAGATCCAGTCTGAAAGTATAATAATGATCTCCTGTCAGGGCTGCCACCTTTTTCAGCAGTTTCTGCTCCAACAGTATTCCAAAAGAAATTTTATATTTAAAAGAAAACTAAGAAAACCAAGGCAGTGGCCTCATTGATTTCAGCGGCGGGGGGGGGGGGTGGGTGGGATGGTGGTGGAAAGTAAGCTTCATCATCATTGGAGACATTTTGGAGAAAGACAAAGGCATTTCTTGCTTTGAAAAGCAAAAAAACACATCTGTGAAAACATATTTCCTGAGTTATCTGAATCTATAGGTCTTCATGCACCGTTGAAATTAAGAATGTAAATAAAGTGTAATTTGGTTTACTTTTAATCCTGATGTGAAACTCAGCAAATTTCAGGACTTTGCTCACATTTTGAATTTATTTCTTGTTTTTAAAGAACTTCTTTGCATTCTCAGTATTTATATTTTTGTGGCCTGTTTGCCTGTAAGATTACATAATGCAGTACTTACAAGGTTTTCAGGTTTTTCCCATTTTACATTAATTTCTTTGGTCTATTCTCCTTCCAGCAGATTCACTGAAATATTATAAATATACTGCAAAAATACTTCATCGGAAGAGTTGCAAATATTCTGTCACGGAATTATGCTGAGTCTGAGAGCGACAGCTCCATCTGGTGTATTCACATGTCTCATTCCACCCCCCATCTCCCAGCCCTGAAGAGTTATTAAACAGTAATTCTTATATGTAAAATTCTGGAAAATAGTTTCTGGCAATGAAAGATGACAGAAAAAGTTAATCAGAAGCTATAATTTTTCTTAGGGAAGGGTGATATGTATGAATTATCCTTCATAATCTAAACATCAGGCTGATGAAGCAGCAAACACTGCAATATTGCTGGTAAATATTGCCTCACAGGAAGATACATACTATGGATCCTGCCACATCCCTGCGTTTACAGATTTCCCAGTTATTGTTTTGCAGTGGAGTCACAGTTCACACAGAGCCTAATCTAGACCTCAGAAATCAGCGGGAATCCCTCACTTCAGAGCACTTTAGATCAGACTTTCTATTCTCTTGATGTGTGAATTAATTTCTTCACCAGTGCCCATTAAATCCATCACCATGAGGCTCAAGTGCACGCAGAGCAAGGGAATAGGTTCGTCCTGCTGCAGCACAGAGTCTGTTTCATGGCCCAGCACCACATGCTGTCATCGCACTGTGCACAGCACGCCCAGGCACCCCTACCACACCCTCCTGATTTACAGTCTGTACTGAGGGTATTTAATACCACCATTTCACCCTATGCTCAGATTTGAGAAATTAGCACATAATTTTTTAAACTATGGAACAGAGGAAAATACATCATCGTTCACTGCTTCAAGGTCAAACACCATTCACCAAATAACCAGCCTGCCATTCACAATACCCTCTGCCTTACAGCTCCCATTGAGAGATAATACGATAAACCCCTTCTTTTCTTAGCACAGTTTTACCTGATGGTGCCAAGTTTGTAAGCGTACGTCCACAGAATACAGCAGCCTACATTTCACAGGTCCTCCAAGGGCCCAGTGGTTAGCTGATCACTTCTAAACAGCAGAAGTTTTAATATTTTTGTATTGTTTTGAAGAGGCAATGTATTCCACCAGGAGCCCGTTAAAACACACTGCTCTCACCGGGACATTTATCATGATGTTGAAGTATTTGTGGAAATACCACAAGTACCACAACAACAGCAAGTGCTTCGCTGATGGATATTTCGCCTTTAACAGCACACCCCACCCTTCCTGACCCCCACCCCCACCCCGCCTCTGAATGATGTATATTACCAGTTTGTAATAGATGGTATTCACAGTCTTTTTAATCTATTAAAACAGCATGAATTACTCATGTAAAATTTAGGGAAAAAAGTTTTTACATTCAAAAATTATATCACAAGGATATATGTTTTGGGGTAAAGAAAAATAATCAAAAACAGTCATTCATTTTGAATGCCACTGTATTCGTATCAAAGGATCTGTCTTACCATGAGACGATACTTCATTTCTGAATCAACTGGTCTTCCTGCTTCCATGCAGGCTGTGAACCAGGAGATATCCAGCAGTTCAAACCTGGAACTGTCACTCACAGCCTGTCCTCTCAGCCAGTCCAGCACCTCCGGATAAGAGTTGTTCTCAGCCACAATATGAGTGACAGAGTCACTGTCAAGAAGTACACAAAAAGAAGTCTTCTTTTTTCCCTGAACCCAACTGTACACAGATACAGAGCTTCTATTTCCGTATTTACTTACCATGCACTTCCTGAAATTTGTAGTATATATTGTAACTTAGGATGAGGGAAACAGTTGTGTTTTCATATCGCAATGTATCTATTCCAGTCACTGACTCTAATTTGAGGAAAGCCTTTAGCCTGACAGGTCCAGTAAGTACACCATTTTCTTCCTTTCAGCATCATTTGCCTTCTGTAAGACACTAACCTATTACACATTTTTACAACTCTGATAATGTTTGACTTGCATGAACAGCATCATAATGAAAAGGCTGCTTTACGATACCTGACAGCCCCTTCCCAATATTCCTGATCAACGAATGAAAGCTTTACAGTATTAAACAACATGTTAACAATAATTCTTTAAAGCTTTACAGCTGGTAATATCTTTTTGTAAATTTAAGTTTTCCGTACTTACATTAAGCTTTTTGCGTATGGCATTGTCAAGTGTTCATGACTTAAATCTTATGAATTATGTGCTCCATCTAAAGACCACTTCCTTGCTACTAAGAGGCCAGTCTCTTACAAGGCCAGTATCTTAGTTTAGCAAACATAAAATTTAAGGATTGAGTTATTGTTCAGTAGATTATATGGTGTGCATTGCTTAAAAATATGGTAGCACAAAATTCATTACACTAAATTTGGGTTGATGTACTAGAATAACATTGGAAAGAATCCTATGATAGTTCATGATTAAAAAGGCACAGTTCTGCACCTTCCACAGGAAAAAAATGGACAGGGACAATTACATTACAAGCAAAAATTACATACTCACTTAGGATGATCTGTGAATTTCTACCTGACCTGCTGATGTTCCTCAGCAAGTTTAGAAAATTACTCACTTGGTAGGAAATTTTGAGTGATTCCTAGGAGGGAACCCACCCCAGGAGGGTGCTGTCACCCACAAAGAATACAACAGATAAGGGAGGAAACTTCATTTTCATGAGACTTGTTGAACCTCAGTATCTTCGAAATATATACCAACATTAACTGATATCAGTGAACAGGTTCCCAAACTTCTTGGGATAAAAGGCACAGACAGACAGTGTCATTATTTGACTTAGCTTTTATAGAAATAAGCCTAGAATTGGAACATAAATCGTCCTGATGGCAGCTGCCTCTATAACCTCCTGCTAGCCCATGCCTGTAACAGCCTTGTGCATATACAGCAAATTCCAAACGGACCCCACAGGTTGCTTTACGGCCCTTCTGTAACACCTGGAGAAGTTAAGCCCTCAACTGTCCCAGCAGACAGGGCACCACTGGTAGAGATAACTGGTTAGTATGGACTTTAAAAATGATATGTGCTAACTGCTAAAGACAGATTGCACAACCTTTCAAAGCAAATTGCTTTCTAGGAGACCAGCAAAACCCCTTGGCCTACCCCTGTGACCCTGATTCATACCAATAATCGCCAATTTCATTAAGTTGCCAAATCACAATGACAAATAGTGGAGTCACCCCATAGAAAACTTTTCACATAATCCTCCAATGCACTAAGAGTACTACATTTTGGAAATAAAAGAAATGTATTGAATGCACTATACTGCAGAAATATGAAGACTGTCATGGTATAGCATAATTCTTTTTTCTGCGTATTGTGCAACTTGTAAAGCGAAGTCCATTGGAAAAAAAATAATCCAAATTCTTTTTTAACCTCAAAAATTACAAATCTAGGTTAGGTGAATCTCCATTAAATACTACTGGTTTCATTATTATTTAACCCTGCTAGATTCTACTTTAATTAAATTGTCACATCTTTACTTGAGTTAAAAAAAAAATAAAAATCTGTTAGAGACATAGAACTTCTGTTTCCTGTGGTTTATTTCACTTTATATAAAATATTCATATGTAATGCATATGTACCAAGCTGCAGATCTGGGAACTTTGCCATTGCTAAGCTCACAGCAGCAGTTTAGCTGCTATGGATGAGTTTCCTCTGGTACCTGTACAGCTGTGCTTTTCTCTTGGCACAGAACGTAGCAAATTTAGCATTTCCTCTGGCATTTCCAAAAACGAAAAATCAACAATTAAATAGTTCTGGTTTATCCAGTAGCAGCTAAGCTGAAATTAAACATAACACCTGCCTTGTATACAACTTACAGAAAGTCTGAAACATAATGGCAATAAATACCTGTGTGCCGAAGCTGCCCAGATAAAGCCTCTACTCAGTCCTCAATGGACTGTTAATGAAGGACTCAGAACAGCCCAGTTCATTTTTTTTTCCCTAAGAATTCAATTAGTTTTGTATCAGATGCTAATTGCCTACTTCTGTTCAATACCTGCTTGAATCTTGCTTTACAAATTATTTCATCCTCCCTTCTTCCTCAGGCTTTCAAAGTTGATGGGATTGAAAAATCCGTGGAAATGAGCTCTTATAGGGAGGACCCAGTTGTATACTATCTGCATACAGATACACAGAAGCAATCAATACTTCGTTTTCTTCCAGCTTTTCAGAGAACATAGATAATGATGTAGCTTTCAGAAAACTGCAGAATGATATAACTAGCACTCATGAAAAACACTATTTGGAGGAAGTCTTGCTTCAATAAACCAACCCATTTTGAAACACCACCAGACAAATCTGTAGCTGGAGTCTATACTCAGCCTGAAACGCCATGTATGTGGTTTTCTATTCCCCGTTTTTTTCTCCAGTGTTCTTTTGGATTTTACCAATGCGTAAGCCAGTACCATTGAGACTCACATCAGTGTATTACTCATTAGAACACCAGAGATGTCCTAGAGAAATGCCCCTCTCAACCCATCACATTTTCCTTTCCTGTATATTTAGGGTTTTTTTCATTTCTGGGTTCGGCCATTAAGTTTAGATTAATCTTCACCTGACTTCAAGGGGGAAAGAAACAGTGGCTGATTTAGATTAGCTAAATACAGGATTCGTTGATTCTAGTGAGACTGTACAAATGCATAGAAACACATCCCATGAAAAACACTTGCAAGTTCAAACCTTGCATTTTTTATTTTCCACCTGAGAAGCAGCACACTGAAAAAAGCAGACACATTAAAATTGACAGACCTAAGATATATTACAAACACAGGTTTTAGAGATGAAAATTAGAAAACTTGCTAATGTTTGCGTTCTGCTTGCTCTCTGCCCAGAAGACAATAGAAATGAACCACACTCTATGAACATCCACTGTAATCCTGAAGCATCTTTATAGCGTGAAGAGTAAAGTATATCCACCAAAGGCAAAAACTTCAACCACTGTCACTTGTATGACTGTATGTATTAAATTACAATGCTTCAAGCAGCATTACTACATGTTATTTCTATACATATAAACATTTTCCTACCTTAGCTCACTTTCTACTCTGAAACCTTTTCTTCTTGCCAGCTCCATCAAAAAAGTCCTTCTGGTCATCCCCATCTTCCTCTGCATAATAAAAATGACAAACTTATTGAACTTTATTTCATAACTGCAGGAAAGGTTTGGGGAATGCATCCCTTTCTGTCTCTTCCTCTGAGATAATACACCTGGAGCTCTGATCCTATCCATGATGCAAGGTAGAAGTGTTTTCCCTTGGGTAAAAAGGAGGTAACACACTTTCTGCCAGGCAGCAGCTGTACTTAATGTCACCCACCCATTGAAGTAATTTTCTTCAGTTTCCCCTCTGAAATCAAAACCAGGTGTTACACAAGCAAAAACATCACTTGCTTTCTACCAGCTGGGACTTCTTGCACAGAGCTACCCCAGACAGGTGCAAATATGTTTTTATTCCTTAAAACAGCCATTACCTATAAAGACTTTACACAAATAATATTGATCATAGCAAAATAATGTCAAAATATCAGCTAGGTCTTCAGCTGGTTTAATGGCACAGTTCCATCAGTTTCTGCTTTCAAATATTTTCCAAATCTAACTTTTCCAGACTGCAGGGCGCATTAAATTTCAATTCATTAAAAAAAATAATAATCGTCCTATTGTTAGCCAACAACTATGTCTTAGAATGCAACTAAATAACAGTATACAAATGTGTTGTAGAATAGCCTCTACACTTCCTACTTCTGTGTATTTAATTTGATTTAAAAGGGATAGGGTTTTTTAAAAATGCAAACAAAAAAACTTTTGAAATTAAATTTACAATAAACAAAATCCTTTGCTGTTTTGATACTAAGGCAATGAAAGACAAAGAGAAAGCATTAAAGATGTGTTTAAATATACCTTTGGTGTGCATTGCCAACATTGCTTTCTACTATTTGCCCTGGAATGTACTGCTTTCTGTGGCACGTACAGAAGGGAAAAGGTAACTACCTTCCTGCTTTCAAGCACCCAGCAACATCCAAAAAACTACAAAGGAGTTTGTGGAGACTATGTACCATCCTCTGCTAGAGATGGGGTGTTGGTTGTCAGACAACTATGCTAAAATATGTTGCAGACATTATGCTGGATCCAGTTAGGTATCACCCTAAATTTACATCAGAGCAAAGTGAGTGAGTGCAAACAACCAGATTTACAGCATGTGCATCTATTTCTGCACAAATGTACTTCAGTGGTAAAAATCCCCATTTCCATGTCAAGTTGAATGTTTATTTTTAGTGTAGCAGAGAATTTGGATTTTACCAGTCCTTCAGAACGTGTCAGAAATGTTATATATTGCAATTCTCATTGCTCATGTTCAGGAGAGGCAGGATTTTTCCACCTTGCTTGCTAAGTCAGATCTATCAATTTTATTTTCAGTCATTTTATCATGGATGGATATACAACCTGAGTTATGGAAAAGTGAGTCAAAACCTGTTTCCTTCAATTATGACCATGAGTTTAAAATTAAATTATAAAAGTATTACTGACATTTTCCCAGCCTTATAGCTTTCTCTGCTTCAACTGTATTAGCACAGATATAAAGAAGGAGTTTTCATCAGAATAGAAAATAAACATCAAAAATTAATATAGAGCTTGCAGCTCTGGGGTCTTCCTGAGGCCATGAAGAAAAGATATACAGAATTTAGTACATAGACTAGACTCCATTCATTTCTTCCCTTGCCTAAGGATAATCCAGAAGCCAAAATATCTATTCCTCTTTCTGATTCATGACATTAAAATTGTCAAAATAAATCATTTCAGGGTTATTTTGAAATTATATGAGATATTTTCATAGGAACTGAAAAATGGACAAGCAGACTTTAAGAGGCTTAAGCAAAAGAATAGCAGCAAGGAAGAAAAAAAAATTAAGTGATGGGCCTGGCATTAAGGCCGAGTAATCTGTTTTGAGTGTTCAGTGTCTGTTTTCCAAACTGCTAATCAACGATTGAACACTGGCCATCTCCCTGTTTACAGCCTTCCTAGGCTTGGTAAGGCACTTTATCTCAAGTCCTACAAGGAATAACGTATTTGAGAACAGATTCTTTACATATGTTAAACAAAGTCTTATTTTATGTTATAATTAAATCAGTGCTCTCAAACATGTAAATATAATTTCCCCCAGTGTAATGTCAAGATGCTCAGTGCCAGTAAAATCCTTCTGGCATGAAAAACATTAAGTTATTCCTTCATATTACTGTAATAACTTGAGCCAGATTTTTGAGGGTGTTTAGGTGCCAAAAAGCCTCAAACAGAGGTCTAGTGGGATTTCAAAATATCTAAGCAACCTAGGCACCCAGCTCCTTTGAAAAGGCTTTGAACCTAATGCAAAGAGATTTTCTCTGTCTAGTAAACACAGTATAGTATCATGAAAAGGTCTCTGCCAATGATGCAATTTTATTAAACATATCTTCTAAAATTAACAGAATTTCCATATCCCAGATGAGTGAATAACCCACTCTCCTACAACATTACATGGTAATATATTTGACAGTAACACAGAAAGTAGAATATGCGTTAGGGAGAAAGCAAATACAGCAGAGAAAAAGTGTCTCTCTCATTTATAACAAAGTACCCTGTTACCTGAGTCATGACATATGATTAGTGGCCTACAGCCACAGAAAATTGCAAAATTTTTTTCCATCTCAGTACAGTCTCCCAGAATTCAGGGTAGTTCACATCCCTGGAGGGAAATCTAGAGCAAATTTCCATGCTCTGATGTTCTTGCTTTGAGTCAGTTTTGTGCACATTCAAAGCCAGGGATTAAGCCCGAGATGTACCCAAATGCTGATGGGTATTTAAGTAAAGGTCCTCATCATTTGTGGTGGTGGTGCCAACACAGCATCCCAAGCAGTCCTCAAGCAGTGCCTAGTACAGACCTCAGCCTGAAGCCCAGAGTACCATCTGGCTTCAAAGGGGGTTTCCTCAGGAGGAAAAGTGCAAGAACACACGATTTCTGGAAAGCACAGTTCACCTCCTCTGAATTTCAGTATTTTCACAAGCTGTTACTGCACCTTATTGATTATTGTCAGTCTTTTAGTGCCCTGCTTTCAGGTGAACTGCATTGTAAATATTTCATAGAATGTTACTTGCCCATTTTATACAGCTTTCCTGTGAAAAGTGAAGGTGCTTTTAATACACAGCTGCAGTATGCTAATCTTCAGAGAAAGCATCTCTCAAGCACTATCAATAAAAACTAGCTAAGTGATTGTTTGGATACCTTTATTGATTTCACATAGGCTTAATGGCATTTTACACAGTACTGTTTCTCAAAGATTAATTTTTCTTAGCTTTTTCATTTAAAATTCTTAGGTAATTCAGCATTTTTCAATGAACAATTTAATGGAAAATTTAAAATCATTCTGGTATTTGTTTTTGTCTAGATATTGTAATGACTTTGCTTTTGTTTAAACTCTGAGTTTCTTGGCTTCTAAGCATTCCCTTTACTGTTGATACCTGTTCTAACAATCTCTCAGTGCCTAAAAAAATATGGCACACGTTTTTACTGGGTTTAGTAAAAATTTTGTGGAATCCAATTTTATTTTTAAATGAAGTCATTACATAGCACTTTTCTATATTTGTACCATTTACACTTAGCCAACGCACAAACTTGAAGGATGTACCTATACCAAAATATAAAATATTTAAGAAATTTTTGGTGAAGTTTTATCTCTTACAAACAAGTACAGGTTTTGCTTTAATCTTTCTATTTATTTGTTTTACTTCAGTCTTCTGCTTCAATTATCACCAGGGATCTATATGGACTCATGAAGGCCTTGAGTTTCTGACCTTAATTCCACATTATGTGGGAAGTTTCTCATTATTTTTTAGTAGGTAATCAACAAACTTCACAATATCTTACAATTCCATTGGACAAAAGGGGTCAGGTACCTGGAATTCCTGGCCACTGCTACCTGCCCCAGCAAAATCTTGTTTGAACATATGTTGCATGAACCCGTTTCTTTAGTTCCTATTTTTTCCCCATAGGTTAGCCTACAAAATAAACAGAACATCATGCTGTTACATTTGATTCCAGTGTTTTGAATAAATGTACTATTATTAAAGATAAGAAAATATTGAAAAGCATATCTGAACTTCCCAGAATACATTTAAAAAGCATATCTGAAATTTCCAGAATATATTTAAAAATCAATTCTCCCTCATCCCCTTTGGTGTTTATATTCTCTGAACTACTGGAACACTTACTTTCAGGGGGCAACTTTGAAGTATACATACTTGAGTTATTCACATCAAAGATGATAAACTCAAAATACCTAGATGACCAAGAATCTTGAAAAACTGCTGAATTGATAGCATGCTTTGGATATGCTTACTCGGCTATATCAAGGTATTTGGCATGTAAGATAAACTAGGCTTAGAGAGGACATGAAATCTTGTAGTTGCTATCATCAAATGCACATTTCTGATGTATGCGGTCAGAATAGTTACTTGTTATCTTTTCCTTTTTTTTTTTTTCCCTCCCCAAATTGGACATAAAACCTGGAAAAGAAGAATGTATTTAGCAACAGTTCTCAAAAAATGCCCATGTAGAACATAATACCAAGAGCTTACTGCCTCTTTAATTGATTGTATACACAACTATTATAAAAAAGGGTTGTTATTCTAAGCCCTTTCCTCAGAAACTAGGGAAGAGAGATACCACCGTGCTGAATAATTAAATAGAGCAATAAGGTTCTCCCTTGCAGCATGGGAAAAAGTAATTGGTGACAAATCCTGGCAGGAGTTACTTCCCAGGCCTAGGCAGCTAAAAAGACTATTGCTCTCAGTGATGACTAATGTTCCTGTGGACATTTCAGAAACTTCATATATAAAAACATAGTACTAGAAACGAATACACTTTTTTATAAAAGTTCTTATCCTGACACCTTCATTCTTCCATAAAGAATCCTTATTGCGTCCCCCACTCCTTTAGTAGGATACTGCTAATGTAACAGCTAAATTGATAATGTTTCTTCTTTTAATTAGTTGTTACTATAGTTACTAGATGGTAGAATTGACACATCTTGCAGTAACTATCCAAATGCAGTTCTAGACCTATTTACATTACAAAATATACGAACAGCAGTATGTGTCAGATTTATGCCTTCTACACTTACAGATAGTAAAGCACGATACATTTAATAAAGATAGATGTACTTAAGCCAAAATAATGAAAAATGGGAAAAGGTTACTGCCATTGTTTCACATAAAGCTATCAACTATACACTCTATTTTCAGCAGTACAGGAAAGCTTCTTTGGCTTGCAGTTCCCACATCATCAAGCTGAGGAGATAATCAGACCAGGTAATATAAAAGAGAGTAATTAAGCATAAATACCATAGAAAATGTTGCAGAGGGAAGAAAAACTTACAAATAATATTATGTGGTATGTCCCCTTGTCCTCTCAAAAGTTTCTGTGCATCAGACCAAGATAAGTTTATCTCACTTTCTGGCTATGGAGCAAAAGCACCAGGTAATGGCTAACAATACGGTGAGTCCTGACAGAGCTCTTTCTGTACATTCCACTGAAATAAGCTGTAGAAGAAGTCAGGGCCAGCATCAAAGAAGCTGAAAGAATTGCTGATGAGGATTACACATATGTTTGTGTTGTCTCCAGAGAGAAAACAAAACCGACGTTCATCTGAGTGACACGTTGTAAATTTTGCAGGTCAAGGAAAAATCAATTAGAAGCTTTTTTCCCCTCAGAAATTTGAGCTGAGGAAAGCTAGAAATCATAGTGGAATGGGGCAGAATTCTCACCTTTGTGATTTATTAAGGTTCTGAGTTCCACTAATGCAGAACTAATTACAGCAGAAGTAACCTAGCCGAGTGATTAATTCATAGCAGGAAAGAGTCTGCTTTATCCTGCTAAATGTTTGTTAATCCAAAACCAGTCTTGACACAGTTTCCACAAAAATATTCTTTCCATCTCTTACTGACTTCACCTATGTTCTGGCAGCTGCCTATAAAATTTTCATTTTGCAGTGTAGATTTGATAGCTCTACCTTTCACTACAATGAAAGCTAATTTTTTTTCAACTGCATAAAAATTTACTTCTCAAAGCCACTGGCAATTCCTTTTCCAGGCTGTCTCAAAATTTGCTTTCCTCATTTCACCTTGCAGAAAATTTAATATGACTAGATTAATTCAAGGTTGCTATAGCCCCTACAAGCCCTGTCCCAATGTAGCTTGCATATTTGCTTAGCTGTGAACACACGTTGATCAATCTTTATAAGAAAACCACAGTGTCCCTAGGTCTTTATGAGAAAACAGCCTTTAGCACCATCTTTCTGACTCCTTAAATCATAGATGTAAATCCCATGCCATTATTTTATTATGCACACCTGCTTATCAGGGAATTCCATCACAGGTCTTGACACATTTTTATACTATTCAAAGAGACAGTATAATTCCACCTAATTGAAGTACTTATATATAAGCTCTACTCCTCTTTCCTTTGTTTATTGCTGCAGAAAGGATTCAGTTTAGAGAAAGGAAAACTAATTCTCTGCTATGTGAAAAGTCAGACTCGAGGTACTTTCACATAACTATGAATGGAGCTGGTAGTTCAATAGTTAAGTGACAAATCAGAAAACTACACCGTACTAAAGAACTTTCTGTCAGAACGCTTCAACATCTTTCTTCCACCAAGGTTTCCTGTATTACATATTTCCTATATATTTCTGGTTTTCTGATCCTATGCTAAACTAATTATTACCATATATTACTAAACACGACAGCAGGAAAGATATAAAGCAGGTAAATCTTTTGTGAATGCTGTTCTGTTACAACAATTTACTCCAAATTTTACTAAAAATACATGCTGTTTATAGTTTAAGTACATTTTAATTTAGTCACTTTGCACTTTGTGATGTTATTAAGGACACAATTCAATATCATAGTTCTTTTTTGCTGTTGGCAAACCATTATGAGGTTTACAATGCACTAGAATTCAAAAATGTCATGAATTCAAGCATGATACACAGAAAAATTTAGCCTCTATTATGTTTAACTTTTGAAATATGTGGAATTACAAAGATGTAAAATCAGGCTGTTAGAGGACAGAAATGGAGAGAATATTAGAGGAAATAATATTCTTCATTTTGCTGCAGCGAGTGGAAAAAGACTGTTCTGTCCAGAAGAACAGTTTCTGAGTAGGAAGGATTTGATGATGGCAAGGGCATATGATACAGGCTACTAACAAATACCCTAAATAGGTATTCTCTGGTAGACATTGTTGTCAAATAAAAGTGAAAGTTATCAAAAATACCTTTAGAACATTTGCATTTAACTGTGAAATATGCATACATACACACTATATACACACGCGATTTCTTATCTCCTTAGTTCCATACAACATTATTTTGCAAAAGTATTAAAGTTACCATTCTGACAGTCAGATGTAAAAATTGTTAGGACAAACACTCTAATCTTTAGCAGCTATTTATTTATACCTATTCTCCTCACTACTCACTGGTCAAAACCAACAGAAAACAAAACACAAACCCCGCCAGCCTTTGTGGTGAGGTACAAAGCCACGGTGCACGCTCCCTGCTGCTCCACAGCAAACCACTACCGCATCACCTCACGCTACCTCCACAGCTGCGCTACCCACAAGCCTTCCAGTGTAAACAAACGGCAATATGATGTACCAGGCTGAACGTGAGAGCCAGACATTGATGTTTGTTTGAAAGGACTAGGCAGGAAAGAAAAATTAACTGTAAGTACTTCTTTAGTCATACTCAGTCCTGCTACATGCATTTGGATCCACAAGATGTTCTTAAGGCTATTTTACACTGCTTGGCACAGCAATTTAGCAGATTCATTGAGTAAAAATGATTAGGAAAATAATGGAACATTAAACTCATAAAATTAAACTGCTCTAAATATGTGGTACAAATAACAGATGGAGTTACAATTTGTTACAATGTTGTCACTCACAACCCAACACTGTTCATTTGATGTGAAAACTTACAACCCATCCTCTCTGTAAAATGTCTGGGCCAAAAGAAGTCGACTGCAGCACCTGACTGTAAACCACCAAAACCTGAAAAACCTTGCTGTTGCAAAGCTCAAGTAACCTGAGGTTAGAAGAATCGGCTGAGAAGGCACTTAATTAACATGATGGTAGAGCCAGTTGCTTCATGACTGTATTTTCAGGAAAGGCTATACATGATCCTCAATCATCTGCAGGGCAAGCAAAATTTTAGCAATACATTAAAACAGTGGTTGCTCAGGTTTTCTAATTTTGTTAAATTTGAGAATGTTTTGTTATTACAGCAATGATTGAAGGTCTGCGCTATTGCTTTTTTCCCTCCAAGAAGCCACATTTTACAGGCATCCATTTAAATTGATACATTAAAAACGCACACCCTTATTAAGATTGCTGCAGTACCATAAATAAACTGAATATACCTGAACAGTTATATATCACTTTTCACACTAATTTATGCTGAATAAGCCTGAAAAGTAGTCAATATTCTCCCCATTCCTCACATTTCAAAATAGGCACATAGGTATATTTAAGTGGCAAATTCATTGCTCTTCAGGTTTCTTATTTTCACAAGTGACTAGAAGCTCCAAATTCATTCACCTTCCATTTAGATCGCTGTTTTTCAGTCTTTTTCAGCTGTGAAAACACATAACAGTTTTACAGTGCAGTCCTAGGACCCAAATACAGCAAGCTTGAGTTCTACACATTTAGGAAAGCCCACGCTGCAAATTATTAAGCAGCAATCCTGTTACCCTTAGACGTAAGTATCTGGCCCCACGATCTTTTGAGATACTATCTTAACCCTGTGCCTGAAACAAACATCAGCCCATCTACATACAAACCTTGAACTGAGGAACCACTTTTAATCCCACTCTAAATATAGGGGAATGACCAAAGCAGTGCCAACCTTAAATCAAGGGCAATGGCTTCTGCAGGATATGAAAAGGTAAGGTTAGAACCGTGCTTAGGCCAAATTTAGTGCTCTTAACATGATTTTACCTCCTGGGCCATGATATCTTGGATAATAAATATTGGGTTTGCATGTTAATAGAATACAATAATGTTTTGGATAAAAGTTACAGCTATAGCTGAAAGACACAAGAGGGAATAAAAAGGGGTTGAGGGAGTCTCAGAAATACATGCTTGGGTTTAAGTGTGATTTTTACTTACCCAGAAGAGGTGTTCAAACTGGCTACAGACAAGGGTAGTAAGAATAACCTTGGACTAGCTAAGATAAGAAAGCCCAGATTTAGGATAAGGCCTAGGGTCCAGATCAACAAGGTCAGATAATGTATACTTAGGTATCAGCATCAAAGGGGCCGCCAGACTAGATTTAGTCTGGGCCAGCAGCCTCCACTTATTACAGGTGATGCAATAGATCCATATCAACAATCAGGTTAGGATAATTACTAGGTTTAGGGAAAATAAAGCTCATTTGCCTGTGTTTTAGACTAAGTCTAGAAATGAGAAAATTGATTGAGCACCGACGCGAGCAAGGGCCTGAAACCTGTGCTTGGATTTTGGTTAAAAGGAATCATTTTTCAACATTAATGAACAGGTTAAACCTTTAGAGCTCAGAGTTCAGTAGAGTTAAGAGTTCAATTCAATAGGATCCCATGGTCTATGTCTAAAAGGACTGCTGGGCTAGCAGTTCTGAGCATGCACACAATATTGAGGTAGCAGGGGTCAGGATAGGTGGGATTATTTATCCACATTACCAAATGCGTATATGGCTAATTAATTCCTGTGCAAATAAAGAAACTTTCCTGTTTGTATAAAGGTGTTAGGTGCAGGGAGGTAACAATGTGTTTGGGTGAACAGTGTCTGACAGACTGGAGCCAGAACCGACTCAAAGCAACCACCTGGCTTGGTTTCACGGTCATACAAACAATAATTTCCCTCTGCAGAACTCTCAGCCGAGGTTTTGCACCTCTTATCTATTTAACTTAAATCTAGCCCTTTTCTTCATCTTATAAAGTGACCTTATTAGGCCCCAAATGAAATATAGCTCTTGGACAAATTAACATACTCATGTTGGGGAGTGCTTAATACTGAATGCAGAGGAGTACACACAGTGTAGGAATGCAAGAAGGTAAAGAAAGTGTTTTCAGTTCATTGTTGAACAGCTGTTGAAAGAAATATTTGTTTGATTGGAAAAGGTGGAACATTTTCCATTAAATGAAACCACAGTGTTTCTCTGTGATTGGAAGTGTTCATTCCACCAAAAATAAAACTACTTGTATCCAGTTATCCAAGAATATTCAACATTCAGTTTAGGTTGAACAATGTGTTTCATTTGATGTGAAGTCAGTCAACAAAAAGCATTTTCAGAGTACTTGTTTTCCTAATTTTTTATTTTATTTTTAAATTTAGGACTATTTTTACTTTAAAGTACCATTTTTAAATAAGTAAAAAAAAAAAAAAAATCACAAATCTCAAACCAAAGTGTTTAATTATTTCAAGTTTTTTTCCTCTCCCAGACCTCTTTTTTTCCAGATTCTGCTGTAACAGAACACTGGTTGCTCTGCAGAAGCTGGTGTGATTATGTAGTTAGAATTGGCTAAAAAGAAATGAATCCCTTCTCCAAAAGGTGGTTAAAAGACAAGTCAACATAGAAGTCCCTGTCTTAATTAAACATTTTAGAGGTAACACTGAATTTAGTAGGACAGTAGCACTGTTGGAGAAATGAGAGTTAGATGCAATGCCAATAAGGACATGACCCCACCACTTTATTTCATGTCATTCTGCTGGTGACATTAACTGGTTTACCTGTTTTGTAAACACTAAATCCTAAATAGGCATAAGCAGCCCGAACCTCAGAACCACCAGTTACATATATTGTATGTTGGATCTCTGGCTTTTGTTAGATTTTCATAACAGCACTGACCAGTGTTTGGGGTGGGGGCTGTTTGTGGTTTGCATTTGTTACAAACATATGTTATTGCTTAAAGAAGTTGCAACCATTTCTTTAACTATGATTTTGATCTTTAATAGTCATATTTTGGTGTATCAAGACTAGCCATAATGGGATATACTTAGATGTACTTAGACTGATACAGTGTAATATGTAACTATTTTGATAAATTCAAGCTCTCACCAGAAATATATGGCAGACGTGACCCACTCACCTTCATCAACATCTGCACAGTTGGATTGTGGCAGATTTTCAAACACTGGAAATTCTTTTTGTCAAAGCTGGATATTTTATGAACTCTATGTTTTAGTTCATAGTCACAGGGTATAAAGAAAGAATTTATTTACATAAATCCTAATTTCTGTTATGCAAAAGGTCACAATAATGATTGTTAATCCCTTGCAACCTTAACACCTATGAATTTATGGATCTCTATTTGAAGCCTTCATGAAAAAGAAGGCTTAGTACTGCGATTTCTACACTGAGTAGTTTCCATTTTCATTCCTGGTTTAAGGCCAGCTTCTGGATTATTTCTGCTTCAGCTAGTATAAATGTAACTCTAATAGATGGCAACAAAAACTTGTGTTTCATTAAGGGATTCATTTAAGATTTTCAGAAGTCTGAGTAAGTAAACGAGAGTTCAGTAAGAGCTAGGAAGAGTGGTGCCCTTTACTCTGCAACTGGTGCAGAAAAAAATGTGCTTTATACCTGCATAGTGGTGTGTACACATGTGTATGCACATTTCACTTCTATGAATCTTAAAAACATTTTGTCTTTACTAAGTAGGTCAAATGCCCAAAGCTGACAATGTGGTTCAGATGGTACTACTTTATAGGAGAAAGCAGTCCTATATTGCCAAAGATTCAGGACAGCAACTTTCTTCTGAGAGAATCAGAGACTGAGGGGCTATGTTAATCTGGGGCACATTTTCTTTCTACGTAACTATTTATTACTATACCATCCAGGCAAGAATATTATACCATAATATCTTGCATAATGGATGAACATGTTCCATGCTTTTTGTAGGCGTGACACTAAGTTCCAGTCTGATTGCTCATGACCCTTATATGCATCACAGAAGTGTTGGTACTATCCACATATGTTTGATTTATTTCTTCATGGGATTTGTTGTAGAAGTAAATTATTCTGGAACTAATCTCATAGTTTTTAATTGAAGCTTGTAAGCCAAGTCATTCTGTCCCAGAAGATGGAAATAAATCAAGAAAAAGACCTTTTTTTTTTTTTTTAAGGGAGATTCCAGTGTCAGATCTAGCAATATTTTATCCTGCAAGTGTTTGAAGAGTAAACTGAAAAGGAGGAAGAATTGTTGAGTGAATGATTTAGTTATGATTTAGTTCAATCACTTCAGCATGAAGGGATGACATTCCTATATGAGAACAATCCTGTGCTAAGAACAGCTCAGCTAAGTTCCCACATTTTTTTGTGATTGCTGGTTTTGGCGGGAAAGTGATGTCAAATACTCGAATAGTTCACCTGAGAAAGGAGGGTGAACTACTGCACCTGACTGAGAACACACTCCCTGTTTCCCCTAAACACAAACTCACTGGCAAGAAAAAGTAATCCTTTCAAACAACGCAACAATTTTCTTTGGCTCATTTTTGAAGACAGATTTCTTTCAAGATTTCGGTCATTTTCAGAGATGGTTGATTGGAAATTAAGGTATTGTTTACAATACACTGTTAACACACTTCTTAAATTTGACTTACCAAAGCATGAAAATGTGCATGAACTTGCATAGAACATCTGTGTTTGATATCACTTATCCCAATTCTCTAATTCAGAACTCACTGTTTAATCAATCCAAATGCACAGAAAATCCATTAGGCTTAAAATCAATGGCTGTATAACACTTTCAAATAAAGCCTTCATTTAAAACGTCATTCAAACTGAAAAAACATTAAGTCCTGAATCATCATCAGAAAGTGTATCGAAGCCAGAATTTGGCATAACATAATGTAGTTTCTATGTACAAGGTGGTGTACGCACATTGGGAATATCAGCTCTGGCACAGAAATTAGAAGGTGAAACTGAGCACTTTATTGTGACCAGCACATGAAAGGGAGAGAAGTATTAAAGAACAGATTTTTAAAGTATCTTCTAGAGTTACTGCAATACTTTGCTTACAAAGGTACAATGAGAGGCTGTTGCACAATTCTACAGAGCAGAGCTCTGATATTGTATTTGTTGTATTTCCACTGCTGACAAACAGGGGAACTTAAGAATTCTAACTTTGGTAATTATGAATTGCTTAAATTATGCAAATAGCATTTAAGAACAACATGAAGATTCCCAAATAAAAGGCAAAGTATAACATTTTCTTTCAAAAGTGTGGCATTACTCTACTATTGTCTTCCACAGAGAGTTAGCCAGGGTAACTAACAGCCAACTACCATGTTAATCCCTCTTGAAACCAAGTGTCAGTTAGCAAAAACAAAAAGAAAACACTCCGATATCTTGTCATCAATCTGCACTGTTTTTTATCCACAGATCTCAAAACAAGCCAATGAGCTGCCAACTATCTGACAGCTGCAAATATCTCCTGCATGAACGTATACTGTGGGCTAGATTCCTATCTCAGTTACAGCAGTAACAATAAAAGGTCTCTTAGTAAACAACATCAACACAAAAAGTGCAACTATCTATGGCAAAATTACAGACAGAATCTGTGTTTAATGCATAAATATGGGGAAAAAAAACCCAAAACAGTAATTTTGTATGTGTAAATATTCCCAATTTTACACTTAATAAATTAACCATCTGGCCAAATAAATGAAGAAACTATCACACTCCTTTAAAAGTGACCAAAAACCCACTAGTTCATTTTTGAAAGCTAATTATAATGGTTCCGGTTCAGGAAAGCACCTACTGTTTGAGTTTGTATATATACATGGGGTGACTTAATTATTTTGAGTCTAAAGATCTGAAAGTCTTCTTTTAGGAAATTGCTTTTCATTGTCAACAAGAGTTGAAGAGATTACCTATGTTCGGCTGCTTTGCATGAAAGCTCCTACTTTTAAGTGTTTATTCCTGAGCCCTAACGATTCAATGTTGTTAAGTACTCCCCCTTATGGTCTGTTACAACATGGCATTATAATGCTTTGTATTTCTTCAGTTAAATGCTAGCATCTCATATATGCACTGTACATGTATCATCAGAATTAAGCTAGGCCTACAGCATTGCAACTCATCTTAGAAATTGTTTCATTGAATAGATCTGTGATAACAGACACTTGCAACTACAGATATCTGCAACTGCATCTGATCGTTCATTGTTTTGCTTTGAAATATGTTTTTGATCACCATTATTAAATTCCAGAATAAATACAAAGAAAAAATATATAAGAAAATAATTGCTTACATCAAGGTTGGCTGACTAGTGTCTTGCTCTTATTGGTATTTACTCTAGACTATAAATACATTATGCATTCTTGATAGATATGCTACTGAAGTGAATTATCTGGAATTGTATTTGCTAATCCTGTAAGAAACGAATGTAGCACAGTAAAATGAAGCAGCATCAAAATGGTATTTAATACTTTTTCCTGAAGAAGTAGAAAAAACTGTCTAGTACATGTATGTGACCACTGCCACCTTCACTCTGCTGCATGAAAAAGTATGTATGGTGAGAATAAGTTCCTCCTCAGAGTTCACTATTTTTTCCTCAAATCCAGCAGTCTTTTTCAAAATACTAATTTCATAATGTACAGAATGGATTTGCAACTTCATTTAGAAGAAAGCTTTACTAGTTAGACATTATATGAGGATCAGCTGTACCAGAGTAAAAGCTGTTCAACATAAAATGCCTTTCACCATTCAAGAAGTCTTCTGCTGTTCCTATTTTCACCCTAAGGCTGACTGAAAACACACAAGGTATCTCACTTGCTATACTACCTGTAATATATTAGTCCTCAGTGCAGTTTGTGCTACTATACATTCCTTGGTTTATTACATCCTTCATCATGTTTTAGGAGGGGAAGGGGAAAAAAAGAGAAAAAGAAAAAAAAAAACCAAAACAAAACATGTTGTTGTAGCTCCAACTCACCTTCTCAAAATGTTCTGAAAAACATTCCATAACAGCGATGCAATTTCACCACCTTTGTGCTGTATCAGTCCAGCAAAGTGTTCTGCTCTTTTACAAAGTCTTCAGAATTCAGCTGGTAACTTCAAAGAAAGGCAAGCGCTAACTTCTCCCACAAGATCCTGTAATGTTAAGCAAAGCATATTAAGGATTAAGATCCTCTCTGGAAATAAACAGCACTTCATTTGGTTCAAGTTCTTCTCCTTGAATTTTAACTGAATAGTTCTAGGGTCATTTTGATAAAACAGTTTGTTAGAAGGCATCCTTTCTGATCGTGTTTTTATCTTTGCTTACTCTTACTTACTTTACTTACTTACTTTACTTACTCTTACTTACAAAAATGAGTGAGTTTATCTGTGATGGACTTGCAATTTAGTTCTCTAAACAAAATCAGATTTTTTCTGCAGATTTGGGGAGAATGAATGTAAAAAAAAAAAATTATTCACACCATTTATTAGAATACTCAATGTGTGCAAACAGCCCAACATATACAACCCACTGGGGAATTAGGCAAAAACTTACTAAAATCCCTTCACCAAAAATTAAGCCTCAGTACTGACATGCACATATAACATTTGATAAATAATTCCCAGTACCATTTTAATCTCCTTTGGGAGCATAAGAGTGAATCTAAAGAGCCATTTCCCTACAAGCACATTAAAGGATGCAGAAAATTCAAACAGCGGAGAGGTTAGCTCCGTTCGAGAAGCTCACTTGATTTTGCTTTCCAAGTTTCCAACAAAGTCATACCCACAAAACTTTTATTAGGAAAGAATTTTACAAACATTCTTAAAGATGGGTACCTTCTGAAGCAGGGAGGGTTATTCCTGTCAACTTTTCTCCTTAATTCTTCTTCCATTACAAAGCTATCAAATATCACTGAGAAATTTTATATGAAATGTTACATTTCAGCTTTGCTCTTTCTGACATTGACTGCATTTGGACAGAGTCTACTTTTGTAGAATGGATGCTCTAGAATTCTTATATATGCAGTTGCACAGAAATACTTTTAAGAGTTTCTAAAACTGGAGTTAATAGTAGAAACCAATTGTAAAACTGTTTTCTTACTAATTAAAGGTAGTACAAGGATGTTTGTGTTAGAGGATTTAGTGTCATAAATACAAAGATTCTGTTGTTCAGACAGGGAGAGCAAACATAGAAAGCAGCCTTTCCACAGCAGAATCACCTTATAGTTGAAATACTTGTAAACTTTAAAGAGGGGGACAATCCCCCGCTCCAACAGGCAGTTTGCAATATGAAGGCAGACAAATTGACAGAAATGCAGCAAAAAAGGGAAGCAGAAAGACAATCCTTAGGAATATATTGCCTCACATCAAACAGAGGGGTTCCTTATTTTTCAGCCAGTTTTCTATCAGTAGCAGAGTTGAAGCCAGTCTTTTAGGGAGCCAGCCAACATTGGCCGCCATGCCTCTAGGATGTTCCTCATCCTCTCAGAGATTCATAACCACACTTACGCAGGAGCGATGTGTTTCAGAGAGCCTCTTGACAAGCGAGTATCTGTGCTTTCAAGTTTCCTGGGATACAGAGAAGAAACCTGAAGGAGACCAAGAAAATCCCCACAAAAATATCACTTTCTTTCTGGCCTTCCTCTCTTGCTGTTCTGCTCTTACAGAGTGTTGACTCACAGGTTTTTGTGTGCTATTAGAGACAGCCAGAGGTAAAAGAGCTGAGCGCAATTCATCTATTGTGATAATGAGAAGGAAAAATTAAACAAAAATTATTTATAGCATCATGAATTCTGAGTTCAGATCATCTAAACCAGAACTTCTATTGACTCCTCCTCTATGCAAAGTAGTTTTCAGCACGTATGTCTTCCAATACCTCAATTTAAGCATTGCTTGGACTTCCATTTATTTATCAAGTCTTGCTAGATGAAGATATGGGAAAAAAGGTAAGATCCCCAGTAAGGAAAGAAACTATTTAATGAGTAAGTGATTGTGTGGCTTTACAGATGTAATCTCAAAACTACTTGGTCGTTATCATCCCTTACATGTTATTGAGCTTTCTTTAAAACCGGGAACAAAAACGTGATTTTAGAAGCTCATATAAGCACTTTCAAACTCAGGAGAAATCCAACAGCCAAGCTGGCAGGGTAAGCAACTGATGGCATCATCTCAGTGATGTGATAAGGACAGTGGATCAGAATGCCTCCAGCCCACACACTGATAGAATGGTAACTCTAAATGATAAAATCATTTCTGTGTGCATAAATCAAACTAAACTAATGCCAGCCACACAATTCAATAGGAAAAAGGAGGGATGAACTACAGCTAAAAGAAATTTTACAATTACATTAAATAATCTGTTATCAGTTATAAGCTATGGGCCATTACATTTCGTTTTGCTGATACTGGTATATCTGTATCTCCCATAGCTTTGGTTATGAACTGGGGCACAGCCAACCAAGAGGGGAGAACTGTCAGAGAATCCAATTGTCTGCTATCGTCCACCAATAATGGAGAGATGCAAAACTGCTAACAGAAATAATAGATCATGCTCTGGACAGTGGAAAAGATGTGGCAAATGAGGCATGGGATGTTATGCAGAATGTGTAGGTTGCAGAGGACTAAAGTCATCACTGCATCATCTGATTTGTGACTTCTGACCTCAGAGGATCATCACATCATAGTCAAATCTCACTGTTCTGAAGGTCAGCGGTGAGGTTTTTATCAGCCTGACATTTGTTGTCAACATTATTTTTTTTTAATGCTTAAGTTCTTATTTCTTTTCTTTTTAATATCAAAGGAATGAGACATTAAGGTTATGCATAAACAACTCCCACTGACTTTTCATAAAATTCTTGAATCAAAATAGACTCCAATTTATCAGCAATGTAGATAACATTATCAAGGTCTAATTCACATCATACATCCAATCAACTTTTGAAAACAGGCATAGAATTCTAAGATAGGGATGCTTTTGAGGTGTGCAAAACCATAAAACAAGCATATAAAGAAAATAAACCAGAGTGCAAGATTTTTATGCGTTCATTTCTTCTTTCTCACCTCATATGGTTTATGGTTCACTTCTCTGGAAGTGAAGAGAAGTTAACTTTTACCAGTTTATTGCTTCAAAGTATATTCATCATTTGAGATATACGGTTCCCATGACAATGGAATCCCAGGGAATCTGTTAATCTAACAGTGTTAGACAGAATGTCAGTAGTGTCAATCTGGCAAACATATCATTTAACCAGAGATCAAGAGAGAAAATCTGAAGGTCAGAAATGCAATATTTATAATACTGTTGGTAGATGGATGCAAACTGAACAACTCCTATCTATAGCCTTAAAAAGCTTATCAGAGGAATGTCTACACCACACAAGCACAGCTGTTACTGGAATTTTCTCCATTAGGTTGCAATATGCATGGATATTGTGCGCAGTATTCCCTAGTATATTCCCTAGAAACAGCAACAATCTTGAAATATACTTTAATAGTACTGTTTGTTATGCAAGGCCCAAACAAGCAGCAGTCTGCTGCTACCCTCGTTCCCACTAATTCCAACTGGTACCACAAAACCGCCCTTTGTTACATCCCATGATATTATTCACCCTCTACCTAATTAAATTTAGAAGCCCCAGCATTTTTCCAGTAGGCAACGCATATTTCCTTGGAAATAAACTAACATGATCAGCATGGCTTCTGCCTTTGGAAGACAGTAGAGAAGAATACACTGAAAGAACTCTGTATTGTCAATTCATACTGCAGCAGACTACTTTGGTACTGCGTAAAGAAAGTACCTGTGTGATTATTCATGGCTTCTCTTGACTATCTCTATGACAATTGAACTGGAAATGCTAAAGCTATGGAAGAAAGGTTGACAAAAGCAAAAGCTGGTTCACAAGAAAAACAGAAAGAGAACAGACATAACCATACTAAATTCTGACTGTATTCAGCATATAACAACAGAAGACGCCTCCAAATTTTGTGTGGGGAAGCATCTGTCACAGAATGGTTTTTTTTCCTTCCACACCTTTCTTGCTATCATAAGATCATTTTACCTAGATCTAATTTCACTTAATACCACGCTGATAGAGAAGTTTGATGACAGTACCATTACCTAAATGATAAAGAAAAGCAAACTAATAAAAAGGAGCTAAAATAAAAGGTTATGAAATTACTGAGTTTTTGTGGCCCACATGAGAAAACTTAGAGTACTTTTTGTCATTTTTTCTTGATAGTCCTTTCATTTAAAGTTTATTAACATAAACATAGCAACTCTTAAAATATCTTTTTGAGATGTCCCCACATACTGCTGTCAGAATAAAAGAAACCCCAAACCTATAGATCTCTCAGCTCTTAAGCTCCTGCTTATTTATTGAGATTTTATCATAGTCTCTCTCTGTTGACTGTCAAATAAACTCTGCTCATAAAGTTTTATCTATGTCAGCAGGCTAAGGACACAAGACATGTAAAAGCTCTATTTATTACTCCAAAAACCTTGAGAAACATTTTCTATTTACACGGCCTGTCTCCCCATCACCACCTTCCTCATTTTCTTTACTTTTTGTACCCTTCCACTTCTACACCCCCTCTCTTTGTCAATCTCTTCAGTTTCTCTATCCATCTTCTAAGCCCACATTCCTCTTTTGAATTCCTCCTTTCTTCTGTCTTTAGTTAATAGGCTCTGAAGTTCATTTTTCCAATTTCATTTTCAGGGCTCTGTTGACTAGAAGTAGGGAGGAAGTCTGTTTAATTTTGGTCCAAACGACATTTGGATGCTGGCCAGCTGACACATGATGCTTCAACCAATTCCTCTTACCCATAAAAGTTTATAACATGCTTCCCTGAACATTTTGGGCTCCCAAAACCATCACTTTTTGCTTCTTCCACAGACTTTCTTTATGGCAATAAACAATAAACACCTTTTCCAAACAACCCTGTATCTCAGATTCTGTTCCTAGATCTTGCCTCTTTCAAATGACAGTTGAGCATCTTTTCCCTCAGACCTTCTGCTGTCCTATAGAAAGGTCCTAAATTTTGCAGTGTCCTGTTCTCCCATCCAATCATTTTCCCTGTCCAGTTTTATCTCAATCATTCTAAGTAAATAGAAGAACTAAAGCTATGAATGAAACCTGCATATCGGTAGCACAGAAACACTGTATCATAATATTAAACTACAGTGCTATAATACTATGCTATAGTACTCTACTATATAGTATACATGCACTATATATACACTATACATTATGTAAACACTATAATACTGATGATATTTTAGCGTCACTAATGCATCACTATTGACCGTTGTCTCTAAGACCCCCAACTCAGGAAGAGCACGGGAGAAATGCCATCCTTCTCCAAACCTGTATGTTAAGCAAGAAGAAATTCCACTTCAAAACAGAAGCAACTGTTTTCCACAATGTACCTTACATTTCCTGCTAACAATCCATCCTGAGAACAAATACTTCAGTTACTACTCCAAAGTCTGTCGTGACTGAAGTTTTTCTAGCTCAAGCCACTATCAGTTCTGTGAACTTGTTCACCATTGAAAACAACATAACTGCTGCTTGGTGGCTGGATGTACTGAAATATCAAAGGCTGTTCCAAAGATTACAAGGGCTGTAAGGAGTAGAAGTGTGGGGCAAGTGGGGAACGGAGATGTACCTCTGTGCCAATACCTCAAAGAAACGAGGTATCCATAACACCTGAAATAAATGCACATCTTCAGGCATTTTTACTTAAATCTAGCCCTCTTTTCAAAATCAAACTGAGGCAGATTTCTTAGAAACATCATTTAGAATTTTCTCTAACTACAGTTAGCTGGAGTAAGCAAGATCATTGCAGTGACAGAGAACTCTGCACCTGGGAAGCAGATGCAGAAAAACACCCTACCACTCAAGTTCTTTTACTAACTTCATGGCAGCTTTTATCTACAGGGTCAACTTTTGTTGAGATCTTCCACTATAAAATACTGTGCAATGATGCATTAGTATGCCCATTGGGAGTTGAAGTATTAATTTGACATTTTTCCATGTACCCCACACCAAGAGTCACGTGCTTGGTACATACTTTCTACACATATCAATGTACAAGCCTCAAAGAGATCAATAGTGTTTAACTTAAGAACTCATTATACTAACAAAATCCCTCAAAAGAACAAAACCAAAGTAATTTAAAATAAGCATCAACCACAGCTTTTCAAATTTAAGCTGTCTAGAAATGTTATTTAAATGATAAGGCAAGACACCAAAATAATATTGTTTTTCTGTTTTGAAATTTACTCACTAGATTTTAATGCATATAAATGTTGCCAGACAGAAATCTGTTCATACACATTTTGCTATATTTTATCAGAATAGTCAACACAGATGAGTTTCAAAGAAGGACACATTCTATAAAGAAATTATATACAATGTAAGTGCAAACTACACCAGCCAGCATATGAGTCTAGAGGAATAGACAGCAAATTCTGCCAAGGTGTTCAAAAGAATAAAAATCAAAAAAGTGGTTCAGTTAAACTGCAAAGAATACTGACTACTTGCAAAGAATATCACGATCAAGCACTACAGCAACAATTCCAGCCTTCAAAAGAAATCAAAGAGAATTTCTAATGAACAATGCCACTTTTGTAGCAGATTGGGTTTTACTACTTTTATATTTTATTGTAATAGTTAAAATCATTAATTTTTTAAAAGATAAAGAAAACCAGGTGCAAAATTCAGGTTACAAACAAATACCTATGAGAATAAGTACATTTTTAATGCATGGAATAATGTGGGAAAATCTCTCTAGAATAATGGCTGAATCCATTCCTAGATTCAAAGAGAAGGTCAAACTAACAATCAAAAGCCACATAAAAGGATTTTAGAAGGCTGAATGATAACAAAAGAGCAACTGTCCTGAAGACAATGTTTTTTGTGCCATGTATCTAGCCTTTGCGACCAAACAAGCAACCTAGCATTTGCCAATAATTAAAATTCAGCTGAAATAACATGCCCCAGGAATGAGTTGAAGAACAAGTGAAATAAAGAAAGTGAGCACAGTAAACTGGATATAGTGGAAGCAATAGAAAGGTAACAGGTTTCAAATCAGTGTACAACCACAATCTTCTTGGTATAGCAATTGTTCTAATCATTCTTTGCAAGGTGTTTTGGGTCTAGGATTTGGCTTTTTGTGGTTTTTGCTCTCTTCCATTTGAGGCTTCCTCAGGTCTGGGTCTTTTGTGATCACAAGAAGGAAGTGCATTTTAGAACTACTGTTTAGGGCTATGCAGAGAAAGACTTCAATAAGTAGTGCAAATAGATGTTTTTTGTTTTTTTACCATGAACAGTTAATTATTTTTCAGTACCGTAATCTACATGCCAGAATCTTCCAACAAATTTTAGGTTGAAATGTGAGATAACTGCTCAAAGAAGTTTTACACATTATTCCTCTGTATTACAACACAAAACAAGTTGCACAAAAATAATGAATACTACACACAGCTAGTAGGACTGGAAAGATACTGTTTACTGCACAAGCACACCCCCAACCAGAAGAACAGACATCTACAAAACTCACATGCTCATTTTATAACATGAAAGCTTTCATAACATTTAGGTAATCATTGATATATTTGCAAAGATCCATAAAGCATTTAGGCAGGTGGAGTTCCCTTTGGCCTCTGAAAAACCCCCTGACTTACCCAAATCATGAAAAATAATCTACTTCAGTCTTCAGGGAACCCAAGACTCTTGAACCCCATTTTCATGCCTCTTATACTTGGCTGGCATAATAGGAGGGGAAAAAAAGTGCAACTACAACTCAAACAACAACGGTACATGTTGCCATGCAGGAACAGTTACACCTCTTAATTCCCATTTCTCCTGCAAAACCAGGAAAATTTAGGTGAGCCCACCACATTCTGAGTTACAATCAAGCTCTGAGATAGGTCACACCATTACAAAATTTATGAATTTGGCATTACAGTTTTATTATTGTAAGAACAGACATCAGTTTTAAGCAATACAGCATTGCTGTATAAAAATAAATTATTTTGAATACCTTCTTGTTGCATGACTTCTAGCATTTCAACAAGAACTTCCAAAAAACACTTGTTGAAAACCAAAGATCAATTTAATAACTAAAGCACATGCTTTAATTAGATAACTAGATAAAGACATATGCCAGAATGCAATTAAGCTAAACCATTTTAAGCACACAATCATGTTTTGCAGAAACATTTTTGTGAGAAACTCTTTCCCTTAGTACTTATCTGTGGCACTGGTGGAAAAGCCTGTGGCACTTATCTCACTCACAGGTTCATCCAAAGTCCACTGAAGTCACTGTGGCTCCTGAAACACTGGTAAGAGAAAACCAGGAGGAAATTACAGATCCACACCTTAGCGGGGTGGGGGAAAGAAAAATAACAAATGCAAAAGAAAACTGAATTAGCCTTCACAGAAAAGATTGCAACCAGATGCTTAATTTTGATAGCAGCCACCACAGGTGGATTAGAAATTTAAATAAGAAAGGCATAATGAAATTCTCAATACAGATTATGTAAAGACCTAGCCAAAAACTATCCTTGAACTCTGAGTGCTATGAATTCAGCATATAACGTAGATCAGTAAAATGACAGTATGCAAAGAGCAGCAAATATCTGTCCTTTAAGACGAGGGAGGAAGGAAGACAGCAAACTACAGAACAGTTAGCCCAACTTCAATTTTTACAAATATACTAAAGCAAATGTTGAACCTCAATATACTTCTAAATTGTTTCTGTAATACTGCAGTAAAAACTGACTTGTCAGGAACGAACTGTGGCAAACCCGTCTCATTTCCTTTCTCAATATGACAGCTACCTAATAGCACAAATAAGGGCACAAAGTACATATCACTAAGGCTTTTGATGGGGTCCCATATAAAAATCACCACATACAAACCAGAGAAATCTGATCAAAGTACTGTATATTGTAAGTGCTCATCTGACTCACGTTGGGAAGACAACTGCAAATCACTTGCAAACTCAATGGGTATTTCAGGTAGGGTCCCATAGAAATTTGTTCTGGCTTTAATTGTATTCAGTATTTTGTCAATAACACAGATGTTGAATAACAAGCAAACTTCTAAAGTGCATTGGTATATCGTCGAGACAGAACCAGTTAATGAAGATAAAAAATAGTATACTGGGACCAGTTTGGCCGCACTATTTTTCAATTAAGATGGAGTCAAGCTGAAAGTATGCCGAGAATGAAAAGACTAAACAAGAGTTTCCTAAATCACAACTTATGAACAAATGCTAATGAAACCGGGTTTGCTTCTTCAGGAAAGAGAGGATGTCCAGACCCATCCCATCTGGTGCTTAGACAGCAATTATTCTTAAGAACAGGCATTTTCTTTTTCACCCTCTAGCAGTATAGCACAGAATTTATTAGAGTTCTTCCTTCAGCTGTGCCTCCCAAGGACATTGTGAACCTTGATGTTTCTTCAAGAACTCAATTAGAAAAACAGGTTACCAAACTGATTTCCAAGACTGAGCCAATATACTCTAGGTTGTTTGTGATCCTGCCTCTCTGCTGAAGCCCTGCCTAGATCTCCCGAGGTCCCTTCCAGATCCTATGATTTCTGTTAACTCTGTCTTTAACTTTATTTCCTGTTAAATGGGAAAAAAGACAAAACTTATTAACAAAATTTTATCAAACTTCTAGACAGATAGCTGTAAGCAAGCCTTCCTTTTCTGACATTCTCTGTAGACTTTTTCAGATTATGAGATGATTCTGACTTTTTACTTTAAGAATGTTTTTCTCCCACCCACCATGAATGGCAAGCCTGTCAATCACATTAACAAAAACAAAATACATATGGGACCATTTAAGGAGGAAGAGCAGAAATGAGAAACTGCTCCTTTAACTTACTTGGAATCAACTCTAACATGTGTGCCTCGACAAAGAAAAATGAGTATATGGTAAGTCATGTTACTTTCATTACTTTTGCATAAAATGGGAGAAAAAAACCCAAGTGACAATGGTTCACATGTTATATACAGCAATATGACATTGAACTATTTTGCTCTTCTATTTTCCTGAGAGTACTATTCCAGTGTTACATCCAGTAAAATGTTGCTTGCAGCTCCTACAAGTTTTTGCAAAGCACAACTTGACTTTGAAAGTTTTGAGATAGGTTTAATACATTTATTCCTTATGTTCCTGAAAATATCTAATTGTATTTAGTAAGAAATGCCAGTGGCATGATCTAGGAACCAGATTTTATACTGCTTATTAACTATTTCTATGAAATCACAAATTGAGAACAAACTTTATGAAACTCCAAGGAGCTGTAGCCTGTAAAAATGTGATTTTATGTGGCTTGCACATTCCAGACTGAAAAAAAAAATCATTCAAATATATATCGTAAAACGTGTTAACTGCTTTATGTACAAGTTATGAGAATAAATTTCTGTTTAGAGGTCAAATTACCTCTTGTACAAAATGTACACATTAACTAAGATTCCTTTGAAATTTGGTAGTTCTCAAGTACTAGATGTCATTTTTGCTAAGGGCTCCAGCAAAATGAAATTAATTAATATACAGAATCAGATTTATGCTTTTGAGGAGTGAAATTGCAAAGAGTACAGGTGAAAATTGTTAATGTCTCCAGTCAGATACAAGTTTAAAATAACAGATTACACTCTGCACATGTACCCAAAAAACATATTTAGAGTCTGCCAGTGTCCATGTCAGATCAAGAGGCTCCAGCAAATATTCAGTAGTGACTGACCATGACCTCCCAAGGCTAGTGCTGGTTCTCATTCAAGTTTCTACAATTTGCTTGAGAGTTAAGTGGAGGCACCTGGACTTTTGGAAAGAAACAGCATCTGTGGCCTGTCTTTATCTGGTGGACTCTGGAAGCCTCACTATTCTGCTCAAGGATCCCCACACACAGCCAACATGTGTTCAAGTGAACATATTTACTTGGATTGCCATGAAAGGTGATACACTGCATAGAGTAACTAGGATACTAAATAGAATCAGTAACCAAATCTGGGGTCCTCCTAGCCAGCAATTCTTGAAACAATCCCCTTGAGGGTAGTGGAAAGCAAGTTGAAGTGCATGATAATATTCTCCATTTTTGTTGCGCACACTCGAGGAAAGAGAACTACAGCATTTATCAACCCAACATCAATTAACAGCATCAAGAGTCTAGCTGCAGGATCCCAAAGGAGCCTCTCCACGTCCCTGTTCTTTATTTTTTGTTGTTGTTGTCATCATCATTTTTAATTAGACTACAACTCAAATGGCAACATCTTTCTTGCAAGGTACAGTCCCTGTGGTTCAACCACCTCTGCTGCAGTCACTTTGGGAACACAAAACTGAATATGCCCTTCCCAAAAAGATCTGTCTCAGTGAAGAAAGGTGAACTGCAGAAACATTGGCCTCTTGAAAGTACTCTCCTGAGAGCCCAGAATACAAATTAAGGCAATGTCAACACAGGCAATGACAAAAGAAATAGCCAGAAGTTAGTGCTGGGGGGAGCAATCAGAGCAAAGCCAGGAGGAAGAGGGTGGCCTGGCACAACAAGGTGGGTGGGCTGGCAGGGCAGAGCTTCAGCTCACACTGCAGACTGCCAGGCAGCGTAGGAACCTAAAGCGGAGGGCAGCAAGGAGCAGCCCCTTGCATGACGGTATTTCTGAAAATGCTAGTGGACTAATGGGCAATCGTTGGAAGAGGGGCAGGCACTGCTGGCAGCATGCACTGAAGTGCAGAATTCTTAACACACTATTTTAATCTGCCTTTGAGATGTTCTGAACTAGAACTGTTTACACCTACTCAGTAACCAAACTCAGCCTGAACTGCTGAAATTAACAGCATCTCCATGCTTCACTTTAGTCACATTTCACACCTGATGCCATCTGTTATTTTGTTGTTTTCCTGAAGCAACCATTAAACCTTTAACTGACACATATCTCCCACCCAGCTGCTTCCCACCTCCAGCATACATGAAGATCCTACTACAGACACAGTCATTCCTGCATCCAACCTAGGCAAGCAAAATTTCTTAAGGAATACATGCACCTCTCTCTCTCTCCTGGTCCTGGCAAGCTGGAAGACAGTATCACACCCTCCTCTCAATCAGGGAGATGTTGCCCCCCTTGGAACAACACACAGCCAACACTATGAAATTCAACATAATTTTTCTTATAGAGTGCCAGCCAGGCACCTGGAGATTATTCTGAGAAGGCCAAGTTTAAGTTGGAAGGACTTTTATCTCAGTTCTGCACTGCTGAAATTCCAGGAGCTGAGTTTTTCCAGATTCAATGTTCTGCAAAGCCACAAGACAGGAAAGAGTTAAGAGTATTCACTGGCAACAACTGACATGTCAGTCACTAACAGCAAAAATACATGCAGGAAAATTTGAAGAAGGAGAGCAGATGAGACAACTTAGCTGATATCCATTTTAATCTTTGAACATGTGCCCCAAATCCATTTTGCGCTGGGAAATAAAACAGGAAGAGTAATTGGAAAGCAGAATATCACATTCCTTAGTCTCCGGCCTTTTATGGAAGCTCTCGTATTTTGACCTGTTGTGGTGACTCAGAACTGCTGAGCAAAATAATCTGAGTTTGTTTCAGCAGCTGCAGCTGCATCTTTGCAATTTCATTGCCCATTCTATAAAGCAGTGGCTCTCAAGCATTTCCCCTTTGCTCCATTTTAGAATATGCACCCTGCTCCCTTCTCCAATCAAGAATTAACATATGCTGCCCTTCTCAAACTGGAAGTGTATTCTGTGTTAATGGTGCAGAGGCAGAGAAGGGCTGTGAGTTGGGTGGGGATGCAGCTCAGAAGACATGGCTGGACAGGGACAGGAGTGGGAAGGGGCAGAAGTGCCCACCTTGAGCCTCGTTGGCTCTGCTCCCTCGTAACTCCACCTGAGCCCCAGTCTCCACTAAAGACATTTGCCTTCCTCCTTATGCAGCCCAGGAGAAATTCCTGGCCGTGCCTGCCCAGTCCATTGAGCATGTCCCTCCTTAAATGATAACAGTCATAGTCATGGCTTGAAATTTGGGAATGACTGGTGTAACTTATGCGATATACATACATGCAACATATGTAAAAACCACATCCAGACCAACAAGTCACTGAGTTCCAAATGGTTGGAGACTGGGAGAATACTATGGAAGTCTTACATGCTTGCCCTGTTTCTATACAGTTTCCTAGGTAGCTCACTTCTGACCAGTCAGAAAAGGAGATGCTGGACTGGAGGAGCTTATGGTCTGACTCAGTACAAGCTCTTTATTTTAGCCCTAACTTTGGAAAAGATAACACAGCACTAGAATGAATTTATCAACAATTTGTTCTTTAGCAGTAATAAGGGGGGTGGGGAGCGTGTCTTAAGAAAAAAATCCCAAACTTTAGATTATATAACACCTTAGAATAACTGAGTGATTTATTTAAGCCCATAAGTATGATGCCCAGGCTTGACAAAGAATGAGATTATATGATGTGACAATATGGAAGTACAAGTTCTGCAACTGAGATCTAGTTTTGTGTGTCTAAACACCACGGCACAATACGTCAAAACCCACAAGCAAGTCAAATGCAGTTTGAGGGCAGATCCAAGCAGCTGGATCCAGTTGTTCAAGGCAGACGAGAGCTATCACTAATTGATTTTGTAATAAATATAAAAAATAGCTTCCATATTTAAACCTCTAAGATGCTGATGACAGAAATATTCCATACACTGATTTGCAGCAGAATTTGTTTAACTCATTTCAGCAATGATTGATATTTGCATAAGGTGATATAATAACTTACAGTTTCTTTATACTGGAAAGGGTCACTCATAGAAGAACATTGGTACTTCCTAAATCACCCCTTATAGACGTTCCCTTTAAGTGAGCAAACAGGAAAAAAAAAGTTGCAAAAGGGACTTCCTCCTAGGATTTCTACAGCAGCTCGGTAAAAAACAGTGAAGCAACAGTTCAGTGTTACTCATATAGATCAAGCCTTTCTCAAGGAGAGCAACATGGCCACAAAACTACCATCTCAAGAGGAATTTGAGAACTGGACTGCTTTTCAAGTTGCAGATCTCCTAAGACAGGTACTGAATGTACATGTAACATTTCAGATAGTCTAGTCTATATTCAGCTAGCAGAAATTCTTACTGGATTTATATTTGAAAAGCAGGTATCTTATCCTAAATCTAGCGCAGACATTCAAAAGTACTGAAAATAGATTAGTCAGCAATTGTCATCCCCAAGAACTTGTTAATATTATGTTTCTTAGTGCTCTCCTTTTTTATAGAAATGTAATTCATGGTAGAAGCTGCTAGCTAAGATCTTCTATATGGCAAATCATATAATGTTTGCTCACAGGGATATTTCTTATAATAGAAAAGGTATTTCATGCCCCAATTTATTTCCTGCTGGGAGGAAATAACCATTTTACTGAAAGTGGATATAGATTTTAAATTTGAATATTGCTTTAAAATTTACAGCTTGTCAATAAGAATCTACTGTTCATTTTTTCTTCTCAATGTATATATACCCACAGTAGTTGTTACATGTTGCTTAAGTTTAAAGTACTTGAGCTTTTTTATTTTTTTTAATGTTTGCTGCTCTGTCTGCTTGCACATTTCCTAGTTCTGCAATGACCTTTCTAGTATATGCAAAATAATCCAAATTGCACAAAATATTCCAAGCTTCTCTTCAGTCATCCTTTCACTGCTTGAACAATCTCCTCCGACATATAAAATACATTCCACATGATATATCCTTTTCTTGATACCAGATTTTTCCCTGTAACTTACCGAATACTATGACAGGTTTTAGACTTCTACCTGTAACTAAGTTACACAAAAAGGTCTATTCACTGCATTTGGATATATAGTCTCATTTTACATTCCTTCTGTTGGTTGTGGTTTTTTGGTTTTTTTAATGCAAGTTTATCTATAAAATTTTATATACAGGATTTTTCTGTCTTGTGTTCGTCGTACTTCTTACTGTAAAAGCACCAATCTTTACCAGTACCTGCTTTACACCAACAGTGGAATTTATCGTCGTTATATTTTCTCATCCTTTTCATTTGAAGGAGCATACAGTGTTTTTCAAGTAAAATAATACAACATTATAAAGTGTTTCTACAAAGGGTCCATTTGTAGCCACATGAATATTAGGCCCAAGTTCAAAATGCTCGTTTCATATTACTATGTTTCCATCCTGCCTTGTGCATAAATACATATGCTCATTTGTGTACAATTTAAAAAACACAAACAAAAAACCCAAAAAACAAACAAACCACAGACAGTTTTACAATGCAGCTGTATCACAATAGGACCTTTGTCCCCACGTTGAGAAAGCTAACCTGTTCCATGGAATTAATTCATACCATAATGATAACATACCAGCTAAACTGTGAACAGCAACTCAGAGGATTAATTAGCTGAAAGCCTTTCAGCTTAAAGGAAATCAGACTAATTAGTAGAAGATATAATGATTTTAAAGTACCCTGCAATTCTACAGCAGAATACAAGACAGAAAGTTTAACAGCAATTGTTCAATAGCTCAGAGGCTTCAAGGGAAATTTCAACAGACACCGTAACTACTGGCTTCATACTTGTTAAGAGTGAGTCTTCCACGTCTGTGTTAGTTACTGCCTATGTTCACACTCACATCACCAATTAAAGCAGCTCAGTGATCTAATTACTATGGTACAACCAACATTAAGTGCTTGACCATGCTGTGTATCAAGGACTAGTGCTGGGAAGCAGCAGCCATTTGCCTGCGGCCACTGTGTACAGAACCATTCAGCTCCCACTACCAGAGCTCCAGAGCCTCCGCACCTGGACAGACACTACCACCATTTCCACAGACAGCCAACGCACCCAGGGCTCTGCCAGATCTCCCATCCCTGAGACTGGCCATACAAGTGCATGAACCCTAAAATAATGCCATTAAGGTTGCAGAAATGAGCACTCAAACGTGCCAGAACTGGGAATACCTCTATAACCTGAATTTGCCCTCTTTTACACACACATCATAGTAGTCTGTAATTGCTTCTTTGTGTGCTACCTTTGCATTCACAAAAACCTGCCTTCTTCAATGCAAGGAAACCAGTATGTGTGTGCACTACTCTGAGCCATTACAGAAATTGTAAGGTGCCCAAGGCCAGGGCTTGCTGAAAAAGAATGAGTTCATGGTAATGTTAATTTAATTCTGCCTCGAAATATCAGATTTTGCCATTGCCCCAGCTCAGCATTTTTACCTGTAGCCATGCAAGTCACCCAGACAAAACATGACATTTCCTGACTGCTTGATTTGAAATTCCATGCTCTGATTTGCAGAAGCGGTGAGAGGTGAGAGTTGTAGCCACAGTAACAGCTCTGCTCAGAGAGTAAAAATGCCAAAATATTGAATATGCAAAGATACATGCCTATCTCTCAGATTCTATATAGCTGTAGTTAGGCATCCAAAACCACTGGATACTGCATGAGTTTTACTTCTCATGTACCTCAACTCCCCTTTTCATTTCACACGGTGGTCTTAGGAAAAACAGTTAAAGTTTCTGAAGCACTCAGACAATAAAAAATGCTGTAGAACAGCTCAGAAAAAAAATCACATTCTGGGTTCAGGGAAGGTTTGAATACTGTGCAGTACAGGTATACAAGATAGCAGAGAAGCAGTGAGCACTGAACAGAACACAATAGAACATCAGTTCAGGAAAGTCACATCAGTGTGTTGTGACTGAGGCTGGGTCTTCTAGAAGAGGTATACTGAGGTTGGTGCCATAATACATACGTATAAGGCACATCTACAGTGCAATTTTAGCATTTCCGTAACAATCTTCATTATGTTTCCATAACAGATTTTTGTGTTTTCCAAGTACAAAAGTTACAGCTAGCCATTCTGCAAAGTGTTTCCAGCTTCATGAAAGGCATTTATATATAATCAATAACTTCACTACTAAAAATTAATTAACCTTATTGATTTTGCTTTTTTCCTCATAAATAAGTGAAGATAATAATTGAAACCTCTTAGCCACGTGCATGTAACTTCCCTGTTATCTTGCATCTATGCTATAATTGCAACAAGACTGAGATATTCCACTCTGCATGTAGAGTTTATCTGCTTGGTCTCCATTTGCCTTGTAGTCTAGTCCCTCTCCTCATTACTGATCTTAATGTTATGGAGTTAATGTATTTTTAGAAAATGAAAGGCTCTGTGGCCATCACCAAACACCAGTAGTAAGACACCTGCTTGTCTGACAAGCTAACCATGTAAAAAGATCAAATTTTCCCTCACACAAAGTTACATGCTTGATTAATAGCATAACATAAAGCACAAAAGCAGCCAGTCAGAGCCAAAAACTGGAGACAGAGCCAATAACTAGAAACAGATAGGCACAAGATGAGCAGAAAGCGTGCATTACCTTGATTCTTTGCCTCTCCACCAACATCAGTGCAACTGATGGCAAATTAACACATCCCACAACCACTGGTCCAACACCCACAGCAACCCTCTCCTTTGAATTGTGATCTATTCCCTATTGCAAACAAACAAGCAGCACTCCCCCAATCACAGTATAAAATAACAATTTATAAATTCAAACATATTGGCTTATAGATCAAACTGTCTGAACTTGAAACTTTCATATCAAAAAGGTAGATAAAATACACTTCAAATGTTTTTAAGCATGATCAGTTTTAAATATTCTAGAAATAAAGAATTGTATTAGACAAAACACAAGTATTTCTATAAGATTAATTTATTTTCACTAATATTTTTCTGTGTTTGAGTTGGTCATTACTGCTACAAAGATTTACAGCTAAGCATTACAAATACTAAAACTCATTTCAGGAGTGGTACATTCTTGAATAAAAGATTTCTACCCACCCACCCCTCCACTTCCATGAATAACAAAGTAATTTCATTGAAAATCCAGGCTAAGTCATGTAATATAGATTTTTAGGACATCTTCATCCCTGCTCCACTCCCTTCTACTTTTTGATAAAGGAAATCCAATGTGTCCACCTTTATTCCAAATTGCTATTTAGTTTCTGTCATAAAGATGTAGTATCTCGACATTCCTGTTTCATTTTAATTTATAATCGACACCAACTTTCTTAAAAAACACCACCACAACTACATTACAGAAAAGGAATCCTGTTTCCAAACCCAAATTCTGTCCAGCAATGCCCATCTACCACGGGAACTGCAAGGCACACTTAGCCCAAACATTTGGTGCTGAAGCCAAGCAGCAGCCAGAAGTTTGTAAACTGGCACGTAACAACAAAGCTTTCTATTAGATAGCCTTTACTTTCCAGCAGTCAGTGATATAACCATTTCCTGAAGCAAAGGCACAGCTACTCACGGGCTTTTATCACAAGCTACCTTTTACCCTATTTCTAATTATGGTCTCCTCTTATCCCATCACAACTGAAGTCCCACAGTGTATTTCTGTCGGGCTCCTTGTTCCATTTCTGTTACAGTTGCTGCTTCATAATTTCATATTGCCTACTCCATTCACAATGTTATCAGCCTTTATTCACTGTAACCTTTCTTCCTAAGAAAGACGTAATACTGTGTATTCTTTCTTATGTGAAAGTCACTTTTTTTTTTGAAGCATTACAGTTATTCTGTCGAATATTCTTTTTCTACGTAGCCATACCAAATAGTATAAAGATTTCCACAACCCCAAGTATTTGAGCATAGAAACATTAATCAGTTTGTTTACAAATGTCAAGTTTCATACTATTGTAATAATTTTATCTTTGCTCACCTCAGTTTGGAATGCCTGAATCTGCTGTGGTGGTTGAAAAACTGGGCATGAATGGATCTCGTTTCTTGGTAAGCATACATTTCAAAACAGCTATCATTCAAGCATGAGGATTGTATTCCTTACAGTGCCAGGAAATAATCTGACATTTTCCTTCTTCACCCACAATTCATCAGTTGCTACGATTTCACATTTTAGCGGGTTGATTTACATCTCTGACCTGAGGAACTCCCCTACACAACAGAAATCCCAGAGAGCTCTTCTCCCTCTCCAGAGGGAGTGCAGATATACAGAATCAGCCATTAGCACACAACTTGGCAGGGAACATCTCCTGAAACAGAACTTAGAGAGGGGGTGGAGATTTTTTAAGAAAATATATTTTAAAGCCATTGTTTATGCAAAATTTTTTTCATAAAATCTGCATGATTAAAAACATTTACTAGTACAGAAATCTACATGAATTTTACAATAAAAGTTCACAAATACTAGGAATGATGTCAGAAAAAAATCCAATAACTTCCTTTGTTGACCTCTGTAGAATTGTTTGCATGAGTGCAGTTGATTGATTGCAACTAATTAGAAGAGAGGAATAGAACAACTCCTTGAGCTGGTGCGATTCCTCTGCCACTAATTCCATTTGTGTAGCTGTTGAAGTAAAAGACCTTTAAGATCTATTTTAAAGGTAAAATCACTGTTATATTTTTGTACTGCAGAGAAATTATGGTTGCTTGATACTTCATTGCTCAACAGAACTGTTTTCTGGATGCATCAGGAGTTGCTGCTGTTTATGTTAACAAGGGCTTCAGTCCTGCAAAACTATTCATTAGACCACAGCTACTCAGGTGCACACAGGTTGACTTTGTTTTAAACTGCACAGCTGTAAAATAAAATTGGGTTTTACTAACAGTTCATGCTAGCATAGTAGGGCTAACAAATCAGTCAGATAAAGATTGATCCCTGTCCCATTCATGCATTATAAACTGAACCCCTAAAGGGGCTGTAATGCCCATTGCTGGATGAGAGGGAGTGAAGTTACACCTAGAAGTGAATGTGTTGTCTTCTTGTGCCTGCTGCGAGTAAAGCTGTACAGCAGTAGTGGAAAAGGATCTGAGAAATATTTTCAGACATTAGTGGTAACCTAATAAAAGCACAAGTGAAAAAACCCAACGGGAACAATGCATGATCTTCGGTGATGGTCTGTGATACAAAAGCAGTATGCTTAAAAATGAAAGTATTTCCTAGTATGTTCTCCAAACTATGTATTATCTTTAACACATCTTTAAAGATTATTTTGCACTGCAGAAAACATGGCAGTATACATGTGATACAATAAGCAACATCAATTTTTGATGGCCTTGTAGACAAAATGACAGGTCTCTTTCCCACACCGGTAGCAATCTTCCTACAGCTTTCATGTGTTCTTTAATTGAATTGTTCAGTAGCATTGTCAATGTGATAGATCTGTATGCTTGAAACAGAATTAATTATGACAGTACTAAAAAAAAAAGATTCAGGAATCTAGATTTTACTATCATTAATAGCAATATTTGAGTAACTACAAGATGCTATTCTCCTACATACAAGTAATATTACAAGTGTATTAACTTGTAATTAAATCAATTGCCCAGTTTTTTTATTCCAAGCTCCTAGCCTAGTATACAATAAATTTATAATGTTCCAGGAATGAAAAGTTCCTGCTCCATTACAAGGTGTCTGATTTAGAAAGCATACCCTTAGAAGCTCCACCTTAACAATATATGATGGAATAACCAGATGGCCAAGGTACACATTTCCACTTCAGAAAAACCTCAGTTTCTGTCTACGCAACTTAAAGCACAATTCCCTGACCAGGTCTACCAGTTTGCATAAAGGTGTCTGGAAATCCAAAATTCTGATTTTCTTATTGTGTCTGTTTATTAAGTTTGGCAAGAACCTTAGGCTTTGCACCTCAGTTCATCGTTCAGTTATAAGGGGCATGTGTTTTTACCTCACTACACCCTGCAAAGTCTTAACAGAAGTTCAATATCACTTTTGGATATTGAGCTAAAAATCACTAGGGAAAAGGTGGTCATCTATCACTAGACAGCAGTGAACAAAAAAACCCCTCAAAACCCAAAACAACAAAAAATAACCAAACCAAACACAAAACCCATAAAACAGAAAACACTTGAGCAAGCCTGATGCCATCGACTAAGAAGGAGTGGCAGGTTTACCTTCACATTAATAATTTTTAGAAAGCAAACACAAGTTTGCCACTACACACACATGCACAGAGATGCTATCCACATGTATAAATCTCATGATATACATGCAGCTTTTCTACATGTCGACCCAATTTTAGACTGATATTTAGACAGAAATCTGGTTTTGCTATGAGATATGTTAAGTATCACTGGACAGAAAATTACTTCTAGCCTGGCACATAAAGAAGGAAGCAACTCTCATGTGGTGTGTTCCATGCCAACTTTCCCCCACCACACATTCAGAGTGGCACAATTTTCTGTTTTACTTTTGCATGGTCTGAAAAACTGCATTCCATCCATGGTCTTGCTGCAGTAAGGCACCTGTGAGGGCTCAGAGGACAGCCTGAGTGGAGCCAACTCAATGCCTACCAGCAGTGCTTCACAGTTCTCAGACAAGCCCTTCTCATCATAAACTCCTCCAGCCTGCCCCAAAACTCTGCCATGGCACTGACACCTTAAGCATATGCAGTGCAGGCCTTTGTATTAGTGAGAGAAGCCAAAATTCAGAGAGGCAACAACCCTGTGGGGCAGGTGGCACACTGGCCCACTGGTGGGTCTTACTGGAAGATATGTTTCCTGGAAAGCAACGTGTGCAACCAGCACGATACACGTTTATCACAGGATATAAAAACCAACACGCCAGATGTGCCTCTTTTCTGTGTGGTTTCAGCAAGGACACTCATCTCTAATTTTTCCAAAGTTGTCAAAAACTGGGAAAATGCACGGAAAGGAATAATCCAAAAGCTCACCACTTAAAACAAAACTTCTTAGGGGGCCCTCCTGCACAACACATCCCTTCTGTAAAATGCAAATTACATTTAATTTGAAAGTGAATCAGATGTATTTAACAATACTAAGGTCTTTTTGAAGTTTAAAATGTTCTAAGTCGAGGCATGCAGGCCCTGTAGCTACATAATCTGTGACAAATTGGCCACAGCACCTTAAATCAATTTTGACTGGTTTCAGAATAGAAATAGAGTAATAAACATTTATATGGTCATTTCTTTGAATATTTCTTGTCTTTAAAATACAACCACTTTTATAGCAGTATTACATTCTGGTTTATAAACATACTGAGTATCAAACTGACCTTTATAGGAAACAACATGCATTTTATAAAAATTTAGAAGTAACAGATCTTCTTTTACACTTCTACAGAATCTAAAAGTGCAAAAAGGTGGTTTATTAGATCTGAAGGGTACCCTGCAGTTTTATTTTTTAGCAATAGCACTATACTTAGAATAGTTATTCAACATGCAGGTCACATCTGAATGATGCTAATCTAGTCCCGATGTGCAAATCGGCATTTAGCCACAGCTGCATTGCACAGAGCATATTATATTCTCTTTTGCTTTTTAATGTCTGAACTTGCTATACTGTACTCTGATTTTCAGTTCCCTCTAAGAGTAAGTTGGTTGTTTGATTAGTTTTTTTTAATCCTGCTTTGAATTCCCACTGACAGATTTAAAAAAAAAGACATAAACCCCAGTGAATTTTTACTTGAACTTGGAATCAAAAAAAAAAGTAGACTATTGGATTTGTATATTGAAACTTACTAAAAGAAATCTCAAACATCACAAAATGGTCAGACATTGATTCTAAGCAGGTTTTGTGTGTTTGTCCTCTTTCTTGCTATTTCAAAACGTGTTTTGAATCCCATGGCTGGAATATGGTGCTTGGAGAAAACTAGAACCGTTTTCTTCACCAATACACTATTGGGGATTTTTAAGTAATATTTAGAGAAAAGAACCTGTGTCTTCCTGCAGGAGATTCAGGCCTCCCTGCCAGTGCAAAACATTGCCACAGCTTGCCAGGTTCGACTCACCGAGGTTGTACTTTGACATCCATTTATGTCAGCAATGCTACTGAGAAAAAGCAACTATCGTCTCACTTGGAAGTTCCTTCCCATCCCTGCAATGCAAAAGCAGCAGACAGGAAAGGCCAGGAACCACATCTGCTTTCTCTAGTGACAACAATCGAACACACACATCTTAAGCTCCTCTGTTGCTACGTAAATGTGCAGAGTCCCACAAGGCCCAAGTCACGTCCCCAGGTTCAGCTAAGAGTGCTTCCCAATACTGCAAGTGGTATTTTAGCAGCACGGAGTAGGGGAATAGATAGAAGGACACATTAAAATTGGTTTTGGCTGCTTGGATATCTGTTAGGAAACAGCTAACTAGCATCAGGTCCTCTGACATCTATCCCTGTAAACTTAGTTTTACAAATAAAATTTGGATGATTCAGGCAGGGGCAGAAATAATGTTTTCTAGGTCTTGCATAGCAACAGAAATTAGAAAATTAAACCAACAGAAGTTAGAAGCTTGCTGAGTACATTTTTGTAACCCAGTTCCCCTGGGAAAAGGCCAAAAACTCTTGCAGTGTTTTTCCCAAGTATCAAGCTAGCATAGAAAGCTTGCATATGGGCGAGGTCCAAAGATACAGTGCAAGTTGCAGGTACTGTTGAGTCACACTGTCAGGCTGCCTGTTGACAGCCAAATGCTACAATTCCATAGCCAGGGTTTAATAATATACCACTTGTCTCAGAAAGCCATTAAAAAAAGCTTATTTAGAATCATTGCAATACTAGCACTTTGGGGTACCCAAGTGTTTGGTGTGAGAAGAAGCAATGCTGGCATTCTTTGTCCCACCTTTGGCAAGCACACAAGGTCCCCATGGCAAAAAGCAGCAACCGTTCACAACAGAAAAGTGATGTTACAAACATGTATTTTCAGCTGCAAAGCATGATTAGGCCAGGTAACTGTTAATATAATTGGTTTTCTGCACAATTTCTAATTCCTCTGACATTCCTTTCTCCTATTCACATTTACCTGTCCTCTTACACAGACCCACTCTCCCTTCCCAATACATTCTGCAGCATCTAAACCCCTCTCTGACCCCCTCCCTTTACACATCCTTGCCTTAGGTGCCTTCTACACCTAGTGCTTTGCTTCTGTGTGGCTTTTAACCAGGGTCCTCCCCTCCCCTTTTCTCCTCAATTAGGTCCTATTGTTCATGAAAGGAAATTTCTCCTGCTGAGATTTCTCATTGATTTGCAGTCCTACAGGCTTTCCTCATTTCCATCCTTCTCAGCTCTAGAGGTTCCCCATCAGAAGTAGATGAGCCAGCTCAGATATGAAAGGTATTTTTTGCAGAAGGACCTTCATTTCCAGGTATTTCTACAGGCTCTGGGCTCACTTTCTCGACAAAAAGCCTGGGTAGTGGTAGGAACCAGACACCTTAAGAGCTTGAACTCTTTTGTGGCAAAGACAAGTGATCCTCGGCGCCTATCCCTATAGCAAATGCTTTACAGACTTCGAAACCCTGTCAAGTTAAAGCTGTTTAAAATGAAACTTTCTCAGGGCAGGTGAAAACTGAAAAAAGTTTCTCCTCAGGGGAGATGGGTGCAAAGCATTAAAACAGAAGGCTGAAAATGTAACTAAGAGCAGAAGTGCAGTCTTTGCCCCTTAGCAATTCTTGGAGTGATGCAGGGGGGCTGCCTGCAAAGGGACAATTAGCAAAGCTTCCTAGGTCACCCTGAACATCATTGGCCATCAAGTATGGAGGGGTTCGGTTCTGTTTCTTGCTGTTTCTAACCAAATATGAAATGATTTCTAAAAGCAGAATCACATGTACTTACAGCCATTTCAAAAAGAGGAAAATGGTAAGAACATAGCATAGAAAGGAGGCAAATGTTAAACATACAAAGGAGCTAGAATCAAAGAGTGACCTTAAAGAGACCAGGTCTAAAAGGGAGATATTTCACAGCTTAGCACATCTGCTGCTTATCAATCATCTTCAATTAAGTAGTAAGTTACAGGGCCATTACATATTCATATATCTTCAACAAAGCATAAAGCATCCATACAGTAAGTAAAAGCAAAATTTGCATATTTCTCCTTATTCTTCAAAAAAACCCCAGAGATAAATATGAAGGTAGGTTACTGAATGTAGATACAATTTCTGAAATCTAGGGCACAGTGAAGTTATGCATCGTTATCTGACACATAACACAAGTGATTTTAGCTAACAACTTATTAATTTCAAAATATATTAATATTAGTAAAGAAAACACTCAAAATATTAGACCAGGATACAAAGTTAACCATCATTAACACCAGATACCCATGAACATTAGCTTATAAACTGCACTTGTATCTAATCATTTACAATTATTTTACTGCTAAGATATTTTCAAAAATCTCAAAAGCAATTTAATAAAATTATCTAATGCCATGATCTAGCAATGTGATCCTGTAGTATGAAATCCTAGCCAGTGCGAGAATATTCATTGCAGGAGTGACCCCTTAATTTTTTCTGTGATAGAAGAACATTTCTATTCACGTTCCAAATGCTGCTGCCAGAAATGAGCTGAACATAAATTAGTTTGTTTTATGCTGTAGCTGCAAGTGATGAGAAGTGCTTGTCTGCTTTCCAGTCTTTAAGCTCTGGCACACAACAACCCAATCAAATTCTAAATGTCACATTAGTCATAATCATATTAAATATGGATTAAAGGCATAGCTTTTGATGCAGAATTCTACATTCTTAAAGTTTACTGACAATTTTAAATATTATTCAAAATATCCTCCAAATTTTGTGGACCTTTCAAATTCAAGGAGCATGAAAAAGAATGTGAGAAGTTGTGGAAATTTGTAAGCCATTGTATCATTGTTTCCAACATCGACTTTAAAGCCCTGAGCTGAAAAATAGGAAAACTCCACACAGTCTCAGGCTTTCCAGTTTTGAACTTCCTCCTGTTTCTGCTTTGTTCAGACATCCTGGTTATATAATGCAACCCCTCTGATATCGTTTTAGGAAATGGTCTTTAGAGACAATTTATGATTTGAAGAATCTTCATTTTGGGTCTTTTGTACTCTTTCCTTCCTGAAAAATCAGGAGCTTTTACAGCACGTGCAAGTTGGAACTTCACAACACTGATGTCTAAAATCATTAGTCATTTTTAAAAATCTAGCCAGAAACTATAATCACTCTCCAATTGTTAAACACCAGCTGCTAACCATTTCAGAAATCTTCTAGAGTCCCTATAATGTCACAGTGTAGTCCTTCTGCTTTCATATTAGCTGTTTCCAATACAGGGCTATAAATTCCTGATTTCCTACTCTGTTTTATCCTTGAAGAGGTAGGTGAACATGGGAAACTGATACTAAAATGCCAAGTTCATTTTATCATTTTTTATCTTCTGTACAAGACTGGTCTTACAAACAGAAAAGACAGAAAAATCGTCAGCACACAAATACATATTGTAAGCTACATAAAGATTATTTAATGAAGTAATTATAAGCTTCAGTGAGCAAGTCCTGCAAGAAGTCAGCAAAATATCTCAAGCAGATAAGACAGCAGGTTCTCTTCTTACAATACATATTTTTCTTATTAAAATTACTTATACATATATGCATATGTACGAGTGGACCAAATTTGTCATTACATACTGATAGATGCAGCTCCAGCAATGCAAAGCTACCAGACTAGACAGAGACAGTTTTGTTTATGTTTGTCTGAAAGTCACTCAAGACACACAGCAGTTGGAAAGCATGAGCCAGCTATTGCTTTCAAAAGCATTTGAGGAAGTTATACTTCATGCTTTTCTACTAACAAGGAACTAAAGTGGAACAATCAGTGAGAATTTCCCAAAGATACAGATTTAGACAAGGCCATATTTATAAGACGGGTACTCTGCCTTTCTGGCACAGTGGAAGAAAATGAAGCTCAGGAAAACAAGCTTTGCAGGAGCAGTTGGCTTTTAAAATTTAGACTTTTTACAGAATGCAAATGACCTGAAATAACTGGTGGGAACGTTAGTCAATTTGCAGGTAACATTTCCTTCTGTAGATATTGTTTCCCATGAACCTAAAATGACTGAAAGAGATCAGAGAAGGAAAAAAGAAAAGTATCCCTTTTGTTCCTGCTGTACATCCACAGTAGCTATGTGTACAAGTCATTTTATCAACAACTGAGCCCACAGTGGTTCTGCGACTGTGTTACATTAAAAATTGCAGGCACAAGAGATAAAAACAAAGCTGAAAATTAATCAGGAAGTAACATTGTGTCTGCAGGAAGGGAAAGCCTAAGCCCGCTTGATTTTGCTTGTCTCACATTTTTATGACACCTTGCATATTGCTCTAATACAATGAGGAAAACAGTAAAGAATTTATGTTCATTTCGGGGTTTAATTTCCTTCTCAGGGATCTTTTTTATTATTAGAAGTCTTAATTTATAAGAAAATTTATTCTTACAACATCAATTTATAATGGCTGTACAGTTACCCTAGGCAGTATCTTTTTTTAAGAGTAAAAAGAAATCCTTAAAATCTAGCAATCATGTAATAGAAATAACAGCAGTAAGGACAACAGGTTATACATGTCTGGACTTCACCGACCAGACTAAGCTCATAACTCTATCTTTCCTTAACATCAAGAAAACAAAAAGACATTGACAATAAGTTCAAAGCAGATGCAATCTCAATCTAAACCAGGAGTTCCCAAGGATAATGCACTTGCACTGATTTAACTATCTTGCTGATGAGGGGAACCACTGTACTCTTAGCTTGGAAGAAATTTCTGAAGGTTTCTGGGAAAATACTTCTTCCTGCAGCAAAGACTAAAACTAGCTCAATATTATTGATTCTCATGAGAAAGCATGAACAAGGTTAAAAATCAATGTTGTAAGGAAGTTTTTCTAAAAAAGGAGCAACTCTTGAGGCTCTGTTGGTTTGGAAAGGTGAATACATACAGTTCCACTGAAAACAAGGAAATCTTGTGAGAACAAGTAGCAGGGAGAAAGGGCTCCCTGGGAACAGGCCAGGGAGACCCTGAAGTTTTAAGTTGGTTTTTCTCACTGGGTTTAGGAATGGAGAACTTCATCAGTCTTCTACGTAAATACAGGATTGCATTAAATATAGCTGGCTTTAGCATGAATTTCTATTCCAAACAGAAGGAACCTGGAAAGGACCCAAATAGTAACATGCTACTTGGGCCAGTGGGTGATGCTGGTGCCAAAATGAGATAAATTTCCAAGGAGATACATCTCGAGCTGCTATTCCTGATGAATCAAAGCAGAACTAATTGGAGTCCTGACTGCAGAAATGAAAGATGGCTAGAAATAATTATTAAAAGATAAATTAAAGGAACTTTAATTTCCCAAAAGAGCAGAGAAAGAAGTACACTTTTGTTGAAACAACTTCTAAACCTGTCTGGATACTGCTACTGTAGAGCTATTAAATATAAAGTGACATGAACTAAAGCAAAAAAGTACACTGTTAATCCCAGGGAGACATCCACAGGGGTGTTACATGAGGATGATTATGCCAGGATGGTTCTGTTGGCAAATTTTTCACGTAAACACGCTTGTAGCCTAAAAGCTAGATATAACCCACAATAATGCGAGCACATCTTGCTAATGCTGACTGAGCTGTTATGGCTGTATTAAAAGGTTTAACATAGCTAAAATGAAAATCCATGAAGTCTGCAAAGCAAATTTATAGAAATAAGAAACACGGAGGTAGATGAAGACCAAGTTACCAAGTGTCAGGGGATTTCTCTCAGTTTCTCAGTAAAATGAAGCCATCTTGTTCTTTTACGTGATGCCATCTGCTCTAAACAAGCATGATGCTGGAGGGGGGCAAACAAAACAGGAACAGCAGACCTGTAGATTACTACAAATGTACTAAGTGCTAAATTTCAGTGTAATATTGTGTTTAATTCAAAATGATCAGCAGATGGCTTGCACAACCTATCAGTTATCAACATACTGTTAAGAGCACTGAAAGCTTGCAGCCATTCTTAGAGTGGCGCAGAGGATGCTATGTAATATTTATCAGTCTTTCCATGTCTAAAAACTGATGGAATTTGCCCACATTAAAAAGAAAAAAAAAAACAACCACACCCCAAAATACACCATACAAATGCAATTGCAGAGATTTTTCATTAGTGAGTTTTCCCAGTGCCAATTCTGTGCATAAGCACAGACTTTAGCATTAGGGAATCTGGCTTGAAGTTTGGGTTGCATTGCTGGAAAACCACATCACACATTAACGCTCAGAAAGAGGAGTGCTGGAAAGAATTCAGAATTCCCAGAGGTCCCACAAAACCAGTGCTTAGAAGAGTAAGAATTTCAATCATTTCATGTATTTTAGGCCTCTGGAATACTGAAGGGTGAAATCTATTCAAAATTCACATTAGTGTGGCAAATGCAGAGACATAGCTTCTACTTGTAGGGTACTTGGTTTCCTGTAGATATTACCTGGAGTATTTGAGTGTACATTAGTAAACAAATAGGCACAAAATTCCCATGGAAGATATTTTAAATTGTTAATTATTGTTATTGAGACCTGCTGTAGAATGCTTTTGTTTCTGAGCTTTTCTTTTTATTTCTTCCACTTTTCTTGTGTAGCTGCACTTTTTTGCTTAGCTATTCAACTGTTTTGCCCCTTGCTACTTGAATGCAATCTACATTTTTAAGAGGTGTTTTCTGCATCCATTGCAACATAGTCAATGAAAAGCACAAGACAGAGCTAGTAAAGCCTTTACAAATGACCAGGGTTGATTTATCATAGTATGACCCTGAAAGAGTAAAAACTTGATTTTCCATTAAACTTACTTAGAAGTCTCAGTATACTAAAACAACATCTGATAAGCTTAATACAGATAGGCAGGGTGCTTAGCCATCTGGATGTAGGATAAGACAGAAACAAATAACTATACAGGTTGTACAACTTTTTTTTGTAAAAAAAATAATCAATATAAACACTGGATTATAAACCTAAGTTTGATATTTATAGCTAAGAACTTATTTTACTTGTTCAGATGTACACAAGGGAAATGTTGACATTTGCCCTGAATTCCTAGTTTCCTGTGAAGGGAGAAATACACTTCATTTGCGTATTTGATTATCTGGGTCCTCTAGTACATAAAAAGCAGATTTCAGAAATGTCTGTGCAGCAGCCTCATGTTGTAAGTGATGGAGACTCTTCACTGGAAGAAAAAAAAAACCACAAAACCCAACACCCTCAAAAACTCAACCTCTTACCTGAATGCTTTTGATTTGGGTGGTTCAGAGTATCTGAAATGCATCTGTACAAATACAACACTGGATTTTAAAGAGGCAATAGGAAGAAAGGCAAACAAAATGTGTAAGAATGAGGGCATCATCCCCAAAGCCTGGAGTTATATTTGGTCACACACTTTCCCAACAAAAAGTTCTCTACCAACAAAATTTCAACCTTTTCTAGAACTGTATAATGCATTATTTATGGTGTTATTGTTTCTTCCTTTTCCCTGTCCAATTAAGTATTCTCGAACTTTACAGTGTAGCACTATACTTTCTGTTGGGTCTTGAAGGATTCTTGTGATTGTGCCCATGAACAAATTCAGGAAAATGAGAAACTGAGCAACTCAACAATTAGGTCAGAAATTATTGGTTTTTTATGTTCACCTATGTTTTTCATCATAACACAAACCACTACATTAGAACCAAACAGCAAAAATATCAATTTGAGCAGCACAGATAAAATGGGTATCATCTGACATTTGCAGACAACAGCTGGATTTCCACAACATAACATGAAATATGGTTCCAAGGCCAATAAGTTCTTGAATATGATGTTGCCTTTGTTGAGCTTCAGTTTGAAGTAACCCATAGTCATGAATTTTAATTGGTTAAAGCGAAATAAAGCCATTTCTGTCATGCTAAACTGTACCCGGATCCACAGACACTCTATAAGCATGGCCATCAGTCAGAAGGTCAACAACTACCCCAACCTCCATCATCTGAATGTGTGCATGCTCACACACACATCTGAATGAGCTGCAGATTCACCCTCTCACACACAGATAATAGTGGGAAGCAGCATTCATTTTACAAACATGTTGGAATAGGAAACACCAGTGTCTTTTACTTGGCAGGTGATGCCATACAAGAAAATGAGGAAAAACAAATACTACTTTAAAGTACTTCAGAAGGCTTCTGGTCATGCTGTGCAGGTATATTACATGGCTGGGTAGCTACAGTCACGTTAAAAGCAGTAGAGTTAGAGAAGTACTAAAGGAAAAGAAAATGGACTTTTATTATTTAAGGCTTTATTTTTCTGGACTAGAAATACAATAACCTTGTTTAGCTTTATATATGAGGTGCCAACCATTATGGGCTATTTCATTAATTTATAAGGAGAAATTTCTAAACTGATTTTGTTTTTTAAGTCTGCACAGCTGAATTTTAAAATCTGTTCTTCCCACCCCTCCAACACTGAGAAAAATAAGTGAAGATAAAATATATATTTAACATTACCACCCATTCTGTGGTCATCTTAATTTATTAAGGAACTGGGGGGTTACATTTTATTTGCACCAGAAAGAGCTACAAGTAGTTGTATAATTTAAGTGATATGATCATTGGTAGTAGCTTTAATCACTAAACTGAATGTGGAAACCCATGCTGGAAAAGATTACTTACAATATTTATTAAAATATGAAGGAAATCTATGTAATAAGAATTGGCTGATTTTATCTAATAAAGTTATTTTATTTTGCCTCTGGTCACTTAAAAAAAGACCAAATTCACATTGATATGGAACTCATAACAAATCTTTCAATACAGTGGTGGATTAACTTAATATGCGTGTAAAATTCGTCAACATTTGATATTTAATTGACCCATATCAAAATTCAAATGTTTTTCTCTTTTTGTTTTCTTTTCCTTTTTTACAAGTGTATGTGCCTAGTCATAAGGATAGCTGTTATATATTGTATGATCATTGTCCATTATTACCTCTTGACTTTCACAAATCCATTAAATCATTTAGAGATCAGCATATAATTTTTATATTGGTACTCAATGTTCATTCAATTTCTAGTTTGCTTCTGGATGTAGACAATAGTACATGAGAGTCACTCTGCACTATAGATTGGTTTAAAACCTTGATTCTTTAATCAAATTATTAATTTTCAATGGCATGTAAGCAAAAATGGAAATACTCACTGTAAGTTAAATTTCAGTATTAGTCAATGGTTGGAGGGTGAGAAAGGGAGAGAAGTAGTCAACCAACAGTGCATTTTTCCTAAAAAGAAACTAATCCCATGCACAAGGCAACTGGGATTGGGAGACTAATTTAAAGTTATTGTATTAGACTCTTTTGTGCTAGCATAAATATCACTGGCTTTCAGATACCATTATAATGACAGACTAGTATTAGAACTGGTTGCAAACATATGTATTGTATCCCTGGAATGAGTTTATTTTTAAGCCATGTGAAACTTCAGAAATCACTAGGATGTGAAAGGACATTTTCACGTACAGTTTTGACCTCTTCTCTTGCTCTTTGCCCATTAATGTATCTCAGCTGGTTTGCCTTTTAACATTCCAATACTTTCAGTAGCTTTCAAAGCTCAACTTTTCTCAAAGAAAACATGCTGCTTCTTTCTCCTCCCAGTCTAAGCTCTGCACAAGTTTGCTGATAGATTTAAAGTTATACTGCTTTAAAATGGTCAGATGGTACCAGACTGAAATTCAAATGTTAATGCTTCATTAACTGCCAGGAAAGGAAACAGTGTGTGTATCTCAATGGAAATTTGGGATTTCTTGTAGTTGTCATTGTTGGGTAATTGACTTGTAAAGTCTTGAAACAGATATTTAGACATTTTAAATATATATCCTATTTCTTTCACTGCAGGAACCACACTTGCTAGCTACTATAATTTAAATTTTAAAAAATTGGTAATTTTTTTTTCTAAAAGACATTTACGTATGCTTCTATATAGTGAAATAGTAATTTAAATGACATTTGGCATCATTTTCATAACCCTCTTTTTAATTGCCTTGTTAAAAAATAACTGGTTACTTCAAGAAAGAGCCAAAGTCTGTTTCATATCCATTCCTGAACAGTATCTAATGCTATAAAATCACTGTAGAACATAGAAAGAGCAGGATTATACAGTCTGAACACTTAGAAGCTTTGAGAACTTCAGATGTAGATGTGGACTTCATTGGCTGATGTCAAGAGTTGAAGAGAAAACACTGATATTTATGTTTTTGAAGATTCATAGTGCTGAGAGGGAAGGGAATCAGGTACACACTGGGTGCCCCAGGATCAGATCCAGCATGAAATCCAAATAAATAAATGCTTCTGTATAAAGACCAAGCAGCAGTACAGAAGTAGAAAAAACATAAATGACACAGTATTTACGTACCAATATTCTGCAGAGAAATATATATGCACATGAACACTGGCAACTTTATTTAACCTAGTATGAGTCCTGTATCCAAAACTAAATCTCCTTTTTCCTACTGAAATGAAACTAATAGTTTGACATGTACTAGATAGGTATATATCACTTGACAAACGGATCATTACACCTAAATTTCCATAAAAGAGCTAAGGAGATGAGAAACTTTCAAAGCACTTTTTCCTTTGCTTCTTTCTAATGGCATTATCTGTTCAGCTCATGATAGCTAAAGTACAAGGAAATCAAACCTCTCAAGTTACTCCTTACTTTTGTAGCTGTCCCCACAGCAATCTATCATCCAGAAGCATCATTAGCATCATACATGTTGCACTGACAGAAGTCATTGTTTATTGCATTGGACCAGAAAAGATTTTAATTAAACCGTTTAAGCACACTAACAAATCTAGTGGCAACCCAGAAAGGCAGGGAATGTTGGGCTGTGGGGGAGGAAGTGTTATATTTCCAGGCTTTCAAATTTCCAAATTGGGAAAAATAAAGCAGATGTTTAAATCTTAACCCCTTTGTAGCCAGGTGCTTACCAAGACAATTTCTAAAGCACTTTGTCACTTGCAAGCACTGATTAATACTGTACTAGTCTTTGGCTTTGTCCCTTCCAGAGGCAGCTCTCACAATCTGGGTCTGCCCTGGCCAGAAACTACTAAGCAGCACTCTGCACAGTGTCACTGAGCAGGAGTGAGGTCGCCACTCCATGCTATACATGCTTTCCACCCCATCTTAGAGTTCTTAGAAGTCACCATGACATGACCCAACACAGATGAGGTTCATGCTTTGAACGAAGGCACCTACATGTGCCTTTCTGCAGTGCCAGAAATAGCTTCTTCTGTTTGAGCCAGTATGCTGCATGCAGTACTGGCAGCTGGTCTCTTTAACACAAAACAGGTAGCAATGCTGAATTCTTACAATTTGGATGCAGCATGTATGCTTTACAGTAAAGGATCTTCATTGTATTCAATCTTGATAATACTGCTGTTTACCTATGTTACCACAACTGTGTATGATGTTCCTTCTCCTACTCACAACGACCTGCCAGCACCCTAAAGTCTCTCACAACATCCAGTTACCTCAGCCATTGAAATGCAGCAGTCATGATCTTGCTGATGAACTCAGTGATTACCCACTATTAGCGATGTTGCTTACTGTGGCTGAGGTAACATGATTCAAGCAAATCAACTGCTCATTTTCAAGATGCCTACAGATATACATACACAACATTTTTACGACTATGAATTAAAGACTGTCTATACCATATGGTTAAACAGTGGAACTAAAGCACTGCTTCAAGAATATAAACCAGTATCAAAGAAGGTACAGCAAATCTATCCCACTATCCAGGGGGTACTTTCAGAGTTAAGTAGCTCAGCAGATTTCTGGGTGGGCATATAAAATTGTTAGTTCAACATAAATGTGCAAGGAGCGTATGATGTGATTTATTTCCAAACAGAAAGTGATCAGCCAACACATTGTTTGGAGCTGCCAGGCATGTACAAAGTCACATTCGGTTTCTGATTCAGCAAGGGCATTTATTATCATTTAAGATTAGCTACTTCTAGTTAACTTGATGAAATGTAATATGCTTACGATTACGCATATGATCTTTCTTAGTCTTTCAAGAATACTCTCATGTATAGGTTTTGCTTTTAAGACTGCTGTTACAGTTTTAAGATTCCCGACTGCTTCTGCCATAGTGTTTGTTCTGAGAGTTGAGATGATTCTCATACCTCTTCTGTACAGCCTTTTCAGGCTCAGCTATTTCCCAGCACTTCTTGCTATAATTACTGTTTTTGTCCAGATGCAGGGAAGAGCAAGGCAGCTGCTTCTGCAGGCAGTGTCAGCAGGGAGCACTTCTGCACAGTTCCCAGGCCCTTAGCCAGCAGGGGAGAGCTGAAGGCCCAATTTCCCCCACTTCCTGGGATGCTCCAAGATTGATCCCATTACTCCCAACAGCCCGAAACACCTGTGGAGGCTCTGTATCCAACTATTTGGCCTGTATAGCAGCATTTAAGTAGGATTTGGACTTAATTTTGCCCAAGTAACAAGGGTCCTTGCCAGTCTCACTTACCAATGACCTGAGAATCGATTCCTGCTGTGCTATTTCTTGTTGTCATTTTCAGCCTCCCTTATGAGAGCAGGATGGAAATTCTTTATACCCAGACAATAGAGAGAAATTTTGTTTTTCAATGCAGTGCCCAGAGCATCTTCCATCAAGACAGCCCCTGCTACTCCAAGACAGTACTCTTCCTACTAAGTCAATATTCAATATTCACCACCATTTTAGCTCTTGCTTCCCTCTGTTCCCTCAGTAAGCAAATTAGATCATCTGAAGGGACAGTTTCATACCTGGGTAAAGGGGCAATGCTCCCCCTTCCACCTTTGCCACATGTTCGCATTCTACACACACTTTCGCCGTCACTGGCTCTCACTTGGCCACAAAGGCAGTACATCCAGACTTTATCCCAATGAAAACTTTTTTTGCCTGTAGTTATTTTTCAGTCAGACCACTTCACTAATGCAGCTTACTGTGCAACTGCTGGTGACAGAACAGAGGGGGTGGAGGAAGCACAGTAACCACAGAACAGACCTCTTCAGGAGGGTTAAAGCAGCTGTGAAAAAAGCCAGCTTCAGTGTGAGATTTCACAGAAACCCAGGCACTGAAGAAGCTGCAGCCCGGGATGGGGGTGGGTCTCCTCACCAGCAATTTTCTCCCGCCAAACCCCCTCTTTCTAGCCAGAAGCTCCCCTTGGTTCAAGGGAATTCCCTTCGTTAATTTACAGCTGGTTCAACTCACAAAAGAGTCTGAGAAGCACTAAAGTCAACACAGGGATGGAGACATTCCTCCAAGCCAGGAGCAGAGGGAGAAGGGAGGGAGCAGGACTGGCCCTTCTGGCAGCTACAGCCACTGGGGCGTTCAGGGGCCTCACACCGCTTCCCCCAGCCCAGCCTGGTGACACCTTGCTGGCGCCAGCGAGCGAGCACCAGGAGGGCTCCATGCTAGCTGCATTTTATCAAACAACCCCTTGGAAAGAGCTCAGGTTATCTGGGGGCAAGAGACTCGGTGTGGGGGAGGTAGGATCCTGGAAGAGCCCCCATACTCTCACCTCAGAGAGAGCCTGTTAGACTGGCCATGGTGGAAAGGCCTGCTCACTTAAAGAGTATCACAGTATCCTTATAACTGCCTTTTCAAGGCCTAATTGTTCCAGGGTGTCCTCGCTCAAAGAATGGTGAACTCCGCACTTTTCTGATTACAACCTGAACTTGTCAACTTCACATATACAAAATATATCTTGCACAAAACAATCAGAACATTCTAAATTTCTGAGTTAACTTTCAACAAAATCACCTGCATGCAGTTATTGGAAGAGGATTCAGGCAGGTGCAAGCAGCAGGTGGCCTCAGATGTGATTGAGCCCTATTAAAGGGCAAGATTATTAAAAGAAGCTGACAGTGTAAATCCTGTTAGATGTCGCTATTAAACTGGGTCCAAAACTGGTCAACAGCATAGTGCATTCTCTGCTTCTAGCAGGGCTCCACGCTGAGGACATTTCTGCAGCATGTCCTATTTCTTGGAGATCTCAGGTCACTGGTATCTTGACTACAGACTAGCAATATTCTCTAGGCCACTCATTTGTAGATGTGGCCAAAAATGGAGCTTCTGATGCTTCAATATCTCCCTTTGTTCTGAATCAGAATGAATAGTAGCAAGTTTCCCATAGAAGTAAAATAAAAATGCTTTGGAACCACTGAAGCTGTAGCACTGACATGCCTCATTTAGGCCTTTTACTTTAAACATAAAAATAAATTGATTCAACTTCATCACATTTTTTATATAGTCTTAATCATTGATGAAGTTAAGAGTCCTGCAAAAAAATCTGCATTTTTAAAGATAATTTTTTTCTGCTACAAGACTAAGCTGGCTCTTCTGAACTCTCTTTTCTCAAAATAAGAAATGAGACTAATCTCGCAGCCCACATCAGCAGCAGGCCCTCCTCCTGGGTTTTGCTGAGGCTAGATTTCTGGTGGTCACAGTTGTTATTCCTGTATGTGGTGACTTGCTTCGCTTTTCAAACACTAAACCCCATTCTAATTGGTTTAAGCATATATCAGTGCATTACTACAGAGATATGGGAAGTGGTTTTATTTTCTGAGTTCCAGTAAGTGTCATCTCAACAGTGACATGCAAATATAGAGTTCAGCCCACAGAGCATTACACTGCCAGCGAGGAAGATAGTGTAATTTTTAAAAGAACCTTGGAAACCTTGCATCTCTCTATCAGTCAGCCTAAGACTAATGGGGACACCCATGTTCTAGGAAAGATAACATGAACTTCCCATTGCATGCACTAAAAAGACAGATTTATGTTGCAGATCAAACTTTACTGTCTTAGACCCAGGTTATTTCTGAAGCTGGCTTTGAAGGAGCAGACTGTTCATTCAGCATCTGAGACTGAATACAACAAATTCAAGTCTTGGATAGCCAAGTGTGAGAAAGCAGCTCCTGGGGTATAAAATGGGCTGGAAACCCAGGTCATAAACAAATAAATCATAGATAAATCCACTCATAGCTTATAAAAGAGCAAAAGATCAGCTAGATGAATCTTTCCTTGGAGGTCTTCAAAGCAAAATGGGTGAACCTTAAATGTGTCCACTTTAGGTACTATTGCAAAAGCAGTTTCCTTGAAGCAATACAAACCACAGGGATTAACTGAGCTGCTATTGCAGGAAAATACCTTTCTCTCAAAGAAAAAACAAGTTTCTAATATCTCAACAGTTGAATAAATGTGGCAGGATATGCAGTACAAACTCATCAGTTTTGGAGTTCTGGCAAAACCGTACAGTAGTTCAATGCATATTAAACCTAATCAAGTCATTTGTTTAAAAAAAAACAAACAAACACAAACACAAAACTCATTTTGAATGATATGAAATGATAGAGCAGCAATACTACAAACAGATTTCTACTGATGGTGCTGAAGTAATTCTGATTGTCCTAAAAAAACTAAAACACTCAACTGTTCCTTCCAGCATGATAGACATCTGGATCTCAAGCCCCCATAACATGTTGAACACAGCTCTTAGTAACACAACATTAGATGAGCAGTTTTGTTTAATTAAAACCACGCCTAAGGACAAAATATCAGCAGCACTTCCCGATAGCTGACAAATCCACAGCAGACCAAGAAACCCATCCCCAACAGCCCTATTTACACCAAGCATTTCCTGAATGTATTCCTTTGCTACTAACACTGCTACCAACACAGCTTCATTTGTACTATGTGAGGTCTTAAAAAGGCAAATGCAGAGATGGCTGCTGTAGTCTTAGAGATATCATGTATATCAACCATTCTCACACTGCTAGTACGATTTATCCTTATGTTTTCACTACAAGCATCCGTGTCCAAGCAGTAAGGAGAAGCTCCACGGGTGCAAACAAAAGGCAGAGTGACTCTGCACATAGCAATTGGCCCTATGTCATTGCAACTGCTCCCACACTCGGACCTGAAAGGTCAGAAGTATATTAGAACTGTTAAGCACCTGCACTGGATTACCAGCTTCAGTATAGATGAAAGCACATAGCCCAGCTTTGGCTGGCACAACTGTTAGCAACTAATCTCGTCCTTACAGAGCAGCTCTGCAACAAACAGGATTGCTGTTCATCTCTGCATTCGCATTAAAGCAGTAGGCTCACCTATCTGAAATGAAAGCAGACATCTCTTATACCACTTATATAACTGTGACTTTAGTTTCATTGCAGAATATCAACGTTTGTGTTCAACAAATATGATTCACCATGTTTTGAAAGTAACAGAGATAGAATGATAGAGGCAGCATAGCATGATTCACCTCAACCTTGAAACTGCACAGAGCTATGTTTCACTAGAATTATGCTACCTACATTTGTTACCTCAGAGATATTTGCAACAGTTATCATGAACTGAGAAGACACTAAAATAAACATTCACAACCAAAGATTGACCGATATAGTTTGACGATTCTTGCCACAAACTGCCAACCCTGAAAAAAATTTTTCCTTATTTTTGCCAACTTCTAATTATACTTTCACTGAAGCACATTTCCTTTCCTTCTTCCTTCATATTTGTCTCTGTCTTCACCTAGCCTTCTGCCACTGATCTTTTTCAAATTTATCTTCCAGGTAATAAAATGAACGGTGCATTTATATTTTTCCATGTTCATTTTAAATTGCATCCTTTGACTATAGATATAGCACCCCTAAGCACCTCTGAGTTTTAAGTGATTTTAAAAACAGTATTTCATTTTTGCATAACTTTGCTCCTTTTCCTTTATTAGTAATTTATCCATTATGTATATACTAACACTAGAGGCAAAGCTAAATTGGAACCTCACTGGGGTAGGCATCAAACAGTTTTAGCAAGGTTTTTTTCTTCAGATTCTAAAATCCAAACAAGCTAGACAAAATGTTGAGGAAAATAGAAAAGACAAATATTTGTTAAAGTGTTGTTTGAATAAAATTATGAATGAGAAATGAGAATATCAACCGTAACTCAGCAAAACAGTTAAGCACAGACCCCAGCAAATAAACATACCCTGTTGCCTTCATCCTTCATTGGGAATACCTTAAGCTCATGCCTAAATGCTATATTGATTTGGACCTCACATGTCTTGCCTGAATTAATGCAAGATTTCAGTTTTGCACATAAAGTACTGCCTCCACTCCCAAAGAAGCTCACACTTGTAATGCCACACCTGAGATAAGCATCACAGCTCCGAAGCTTGACTTCTGTTTATTCATAACAGGTCTAAAACTGGTAGCTGCCAAACAATCTCTTCAGTGACCCTGCTGAGATTCTTTAACCTTACCCTCAGCTTTTTGAATGGGAGTATTTTAATCATAATGCCCCTTTCAACCTTTTCCTCTAAGGAAACTGTTCATCAGGATGACACTTCTCTACCAGAAGTCCAAGCATTCATAAAGATGAACAGACACCACCACCTTGTATTATATAAGTGAGATATTACTGAAAGGAGTAGTATTTAATTTGAAAGGCTCTGTAACACAAAGAAACAGGATCAGAATTAGGCTGAAATACAAGGAATTGCAATTTTAGTATGTAATATGGTTACAACCTGTTCATCTGCCATGCAAACTGGTCTCACTATAAAGCTACTTCACACACATCTTGCTACCACTAGATGTCAGGTTTATACACTTTAAAATGGATAAATGTCCTAAAATAGCAATTCTGCATTCACAATAGAAACATATTTCTTTATTATGCCATTCTTTCTGGACCGACCCTTGATTTCAAGGATTCCACATTTTATTTACCTTCTTCTCTTCTGCTTTTTTTTTTCCCCTCAGTAAGACACAGTTCTCCTTTACCTAAGAAAAAAAGACCTAAAATTTTTTCCACTATGCATTTATTCCTTTATTTACTCAGTCTGACGAACTGAAAATTTTTGCCAGATATCACTGGCAAAAGTCTATAGCTCAGGTTGTATTTCTAGAGGCCAGCACTGAAATCTTATTCCACAAAGATATTTTTATATTCCATGAGGACATTTTTACTAAGAAATGCCATATCTTCTCTAACTAACTACAGACAGTCTACTATGCCAGTTAATAGGGGATATCATTAACATTGTTTATTACAATGCTATGATTTTTCAGATTTACACTCATATTGGCTGCTAAATGTAGATCATTTTTATTCACACTCCAAATTTCTATGTCTCAGAAGAGAAAAATGTAGCTGTAGATTACTTCTAATGCTGGCTTCTTGCAAGTCTTTTTGTCAATACCAGATACCATGAACAGGTCTTAACATAAAGTTGGTCATACTGAATACAGAGCTTTTATAATATATTAGGCATCTACTTTGACATAAAAACATGGAATTACTTCACATCAAGCAAACCTGGTTTTTTACTCCCCTCCCCAAAACTGAAAAAAATTAGGTGGATGTCAAAATCATTATACAATATTATATTCATATATATATACACACACACACAAAAAAAACACAAAAAAAAAAAACCACACCTAATTCCACAGCAAACCTCTCCAAACTGGCCCCCACTCAGAACTGGCAACGTTACAGAATGTAACTCAGCATTACTGCAAGGTAATGTCAAGACTGTTAAGTCTCATGCAGCTTTACTGCCCAGATATTGACAGCTTATCTAGCAATAGTTTGTTTGGAGTTTATATATAGATATACATTTGTTTATATATAGACAGTATGTTTGTTTGTCCTAAAGTGAAAGGAATCCCCTCATCCTCATTCACTTCAAAATTTGGCCTTTCCAAATTCCTACTGATCCTTCATGGCTCTCCTGGATTGTATAGGTATTATTTGCACCTGCAGCCATAACCATCTTATATAGGTGCTTACCTACAAGAAGGAACTGAGAAGTACGGAAGGTAAGACAGACGTGCTTCCATGAACCTCAAAATATAGTTGAAAAAACTGTATCATACAATCAACTGTAACAACCTTCTTCAAAGACATTAAAAAAAAATTTTGAGACAGTAACTCTATTAAAAATACCCCTTAGCACAATCTCAGCGAGAACTGTGAAAACATGGCAAAAAACTCCAGAGCACATGTGGGGACTCAAGCGCGTCAGGTCCTGTGACTTCTACTTCTGACAGCCATGTTTATGACTAAGAAGCCTTCCTCAGAAAAGTGCTAAATTTGGGGTAGGTGAAGGTGCCGTATATGCCACACAGTGTTACAACGTTCTATCCCTTGTATAACTCCATTCCCTTCACCTTCCTGCCTTACTTAGTTTCCTCAAACCAGGACTCCATTTGCATACTAACTACCCCATACCCACTTACCAGTCATCCACTGCATGTCCCCAAGTCTGCAAAATGCCATAAATCCCACCCAGCCAAGGCATGTAAGCCACTTGTCGGCCACTTGTGAGACAGAGAACCAGAGCACCTCAGATATGCCAGTTTACTTGGTGTGTACTACACGGTCCACATGTATGAATTGGTGTAAACTTTTCCAGACAAAAACACATAAAACCTACTCACAGGTCTGCAGCTCCAGACTGCACAGGACTTTAGCTTCTCTTTGCTTTTGATGTAAGGTTTCCTCTTTGTCAGCACCCATGCTGGCAAGCAACTACAGCAGGATAGGCTCAGATCCAAGATATGCTTTTGCAAGTAAAGGAGCAAGAGACACACCTCAAACGTTTGCATCACTGCAACATTTCTCCCCTTCCACGATGTTATCTGCAGAACAAAGCTGGCTGGCTTGATCTGCAAGCTAAGAGTTTTGATTACTCTTAGCTACTGAGCTAAGTAAGTGAGCTTCTGAGGAGGCTGATGCCAGGTGAATGAAGCAGCCAGTAGAAAAGAAGAAATCAATAGGGGTTTGAAAATAATTTTTTATATGCTTTCTAATTGCTTTCTAACATGAAACTGTAAATATAAAAAAAAAACCAAACACCCCAGCCTGTCCCTTTGGTTCCTCATTGTACATTTGCCAACTCAGATACCACTATGAAAGAAACTAAACTTTTTTATCACATATTCATTTGTGATATATTCTAGTCATGCCAATATGAATCACTAACAATGTATATCATAAGCAACAGAAGCAATGGATAATTAAAACCTGGAAGAATTAGTCATCTTCTTATAGAAGCTACCATGTAATTACAAAAACATTGTGTTTGCAAGATATTTTTATACTCTTTCTAAGATCAGAATTTTGTCACTAAAATGCAGCAGCAGCTCTTAGTTGCAATCAATGGTACAATGCACTGCAAAAAAATAAACATACAAAATAAGAAAAGATAGCTTTCAGCTGGACCCATAGATGTCAATCTCAAACTGTAGGGAGGCTCAAAGCTTAATCTCCTTATTGAAGACTATCTTGGAGGGGAGGGGGAATCAAGTTAAAACTCTCTGTATAAAACATTCACCACTATAAGAAGTGCTTACATCTGTAGCTTCCTACTCTATCAAGATTAAGTGCTAGTCAAAAAAGCGCTGGATCTGACCATGCATACAGCACTTGTCTATGTGGAAAAAGCTGCTTAAGCAGCACATTCCAGTAAACATCAGCTTAGAAGGGCAGAGAATTACACATACTATTTGGTTGCAATCACCAAGCAATTATACCTTAACAATCTTAATGCACACAAGTAAAAGTTGAACTGTACTGTTTTGCAAAGAAAAGAGAATGAGCAAGAATGAAACCCTTACAACAAAAAGCACAGCAGCTTCCCCCTCTTATTTAGAAGGTGCAATAACAGGGGAGGAAATGGCCCTAATATTGCTGGTCATTGATCTGATGAGGCAATTTGGTGAGTCATCATTACAGCTGATGAAGTCTGAACAAGCCCAGATGGGCCTGTATGTCAATCAGACAGCTCAATATAGTTTTAAATTTCCTCAGGAATTTGGTGATTTCTAGATCTGCTAGATCATCTGCTAATTACCATATGCACTATATGTAGATATGCAGCTGCTTTTTGTTACACTATAATTACAGGCTAAGGATTAAATGTAGGGAGTTCTCCAGTGCCTGATATGGCATATTTTCACAACAAATATATCAAAGAAATGCAGAGATTCACTTGAATTTCAATACAGACTGAGGAAAAAATGTTTTCTCTGAGAGCTCACATGTTCTCTGCTTGATCTCCTTGTCTCATACACTTATTATTGGTGTCTCATTTTGTATGCCTGATACAAGCTCAACTATTGTGCTGATAAGATGGTGAGAGAAAACACAAAACAGTTTGGAACGGCACTGATGACTGGGGGGTTATTCAGAAAAACAGAGAGAGCTGAACAAACATCAATCATACTACAATGAACTCGGTATCACTGAAGTATGGATGTATGAAATGGATGTATGAAAGTAACAGTTTCAGAGATTTCACATCCATTACAGGTGTGCCTAGGAAGTCTCAGGAAACAAGCAAATTAATATCCTCTTCCTAACATAAAAGTAGAAGGAAGGTTAGAACTGCATCTATTAAACATACATGTTTTCAGCCTGACCTATCCCCTGTTGAAATCCATGCTGAAAAAAAAGGGCATTTTAATTTTAGCAGGTTTCTGGACTTAAATGATGCAATCACACACTTGGTCTGGGAACAATCCAGAGATTTTACTGGAAATTTTGCACTAAAGGGAAATCCATAGATTTTTTTTTTTTTTAAAAAAAAAGGTTTAATTTAGAGTAGTTTAAAACTCTGATTTAAGAAGTTCAGCTGCAAGCTGCGCACTAGCTCGAACATTGAAGTACTTCTGCTGCTTCTAGTGCAGTGCATGGACTTTGGCACATTGAGGTGAAAGGTATATGCAGCTACACAAACTATTGAAATTATTTGGCTAAACTGTTTCCAGTACTTAAATTAGTTTCTGCAGCACTAGAGCGGGCAGTGTATGTGCTAAGGTGTCACACTGAAAATTCTGTTTCCTCTTCTTCCCTCTTTCATGGGTTCAGGAGTCATGCGGAAGTCTAGCACAAGAACAGATCAAACCAGGAGTTAATCATCTCCCACTCATTGATAAAGTAATCTTCCACTCAGCCATTGTTATACTAATCAGCTGATTTCAATAAAAAACCTCAAAGAAATTCTGTGGTGTAGCTGGAAAGAGATGATATAAAATGGCTTGCTTATCACTTTTCTGAATTATTTGTTAACCAGCATAATTTAATCTGCCACATGCCTGGTTAAATTCCAGATTAGCAATGTAATGTGTGTGCTACCAGCTTTCCAGAAATGTTACAACAGGCCAGTAATAAAAAGTTAAGCATTAACCAAGATGAGACAACCATGTAGCTACAAAACTAGAACTTATTTTTCAGGTCTTTGCTTAGTTCACTACTAAAAATGTCATACAATTCACTTAATGAATTGGTCTTGATTAAACTGATCTGTATTTAAAATACAAACCCTGATTTTTCTCTTTTCAGAATGTATCAGATTATGAGCTGAGTCGATTCAAAATAATGCACCAACTGTAAGTTTCTCATTATTTTCTGCTTCCCCATTAAATGACTAATACTCTGTTATAGTCTGACAGTTTCTCTGTTAATAAGTAAGGAAAAATGATAATGAAACCTTCTGTTTACGTGAGGGGCATTAATTGATGGGGGTGGAACTTCCTCAGGGCTAGGACCCTGGAACATTTACAAGAACTGTGGTTCAGATCAGCTGACAAGAAAGTCTCTTCTGCACCAGCTGCTGGGTGATATTCTTCCTCAGAATAGACAGGAGCAACCTTAATATTAGGAAAAGTGAAAATTCAACTTCTTCTAGAATACAAAAGGCCTTTGCTTGTATAAAGTATGAGGCCAAATTTTCAGAATTTGTTCACCTACTGCCTAGGGATCAACATAAGTGATCAGATTAACAAAGTGCTATGTTAAAAGTAATTTAAATAGAATACAGAATAAGTGAATACAGGCATAACAGTTAGGAAATGCCTTTGTGTAATCTGTGACAAATCAAGTAAATTTAGAAGGATATCCTTAATATTTAAATATATTTTTTCTCTTCTATTACTGTACAGAAACAATATTGAGGAGTTTTCTCTGTAAGCCAATGAAACCAAGAAGAGTTCAGTTTAATATGGAATAAGTTGTTCTACTTCACCTCATGGTTATTATTCCAGGTAGCTTTTTATTTTTTCCTCTAGCTGGGAAAACATCATATCTATTTAAGAAACCAGAATTTTTTTCTGAATCCCACTGTATTGGTAAAAAACTGAAGGAACTTGGAGACATTTTTACCCATTAAAATCCTATTCCTATTGATAGGAATTTGATAAGATCATCAGTTACTATTCTTCTGGGTTTGTTTTAATAATTAACTGGGTAAGTAAAGAAAATATCAAAGGACTTTCTTGCAAAGCAATTAAGTCTAATGGGACATCATTTTGAGAGAAAATGTAGACAGCATGAACATAAAGTTAACCAAGGGTGTGACCTCTGTTTCTGTGATATACATAGATCTGATCTACTACAATATTGTGGCAATCAAGAATCTACTGAACTGAGACCAAGAGTTGTACTTCTACTGATGTGGGTATTCGAGCTTTGGATTCTCAAATTGTATATTGGACTAACAAAGGAGTTTTATAGTATAAATTCTGTTGTCAAATATAAAACAAAAAAGCAAAGTAGATCAAGTCCAAAGTAATAAAAAATCCTGAAATGCACAGTGTGGATGTCACATCCCTAGCACCAACTTTCACTCTAAAATCTTTTGCTCTTCCATCTTACTACTTGTTATTGCAAAAATTGCCTGAGTTTCTAGCAGTCAAATAGTTTGCATGTTTTAACTGGAAAAAGTCTACAGTGATCCACCAAAGTCACATGAACAGGCCTGTTCAAGCCTGTTCATACAGCAGGTAATCCCCAACGGCCCAAAACACTAAGGACAGATAAACAGAAAAATAGTAATTACCAGACAAGGTGAGACCAAAATTCTTTGTTTCTCCTGGCAATGGCCACTGCTTCAGGTCTCTGCCTGTCATGAAAGTTTCATCATGGGGCTTCATTAGACAGAAGCTAGGTCCCCCGACATGCCACTGTCCAAAGCTCTTTGTCTTTCCCATTCTAGCTCTCACTAGTGTAACACTTCGCGTTCTTCTTCTGCATAAGAAAGATTTTTGAGTCTAGAAGGCTATAAATGCGCTGTGAACTAAAACGTACAGTTATTCTACATTCTGCTAGGAAATCATATCGCAGGTGTACCAGGAGCAATCTGCAGTCATGCATGGGTATGCTTCCCTGATTTCTGCACCAAATACCTCTACTAACTCAATGGAAGGCTCTTTTCCCTCTAATCAATACTATACCTGTTCTTTCCCTAAGGTGGAAAAGATTACAGGAGCAAAAAAGACAAAATTGTTGTATCTGGGAAGACTTTATCATATCAATACTCTGAAATAAACCTTTTTGCACTACACTTTCCATGAAGTCTCCTAGTTAATTCGATTAGTATTAGTTTTGACAGCCTAATGACAGCCTGATGTAAACTAGTTCCCATCAACACTCAAAGCCACAGGTCTACCCAGATTGCTTCCAAGCAACTACTGAATGTAGTAGTGAAATTTTCAAGGTGCAATCTCTGCTAGTGTCCTATCCTATTCCTGAAATGCAAAAATGAATGGTTGGTTTCCTTCCTCGCTTCCCAAAACAGTAACAGAAGAGGTGCTACTTTCAAACACAGGACAGTAGAGCACTGAGGCACTAGCCCAAGCCCTCTCTGGAGCTGGCTGCCAGGGTTGTGCAACAAATTGCTTTCACAGGTTTACATGTTTTCAACAGTCCTGACATCATGTTGAAATCTTGAGGTTTGCCTAAAGCCGTTCCTCCTGCAGAAGCACCATTGTATTTTTCACTCCACACAACAGACTCAGCTGATACCTTCCCACTCTGAAAGCCTGGGGTCACCCAAAACACTGAACAAGTTCGCTCTCAAGAATGGCAGTACAACAGCACGTCCCAGATGTTTCCCATCGGAGAAGTTTCAAACATCCCACTGACTACAGTCATGGGCTGTTTTATTCCATTTTAAGATTTATGCCAGGAAGAACACTATATAAACCATCACACTACATTTGGGAGCACTCTTTAAGAAAGCGCAGATATCAAAAGCAACCTCATACCACAGATGTTTCAGAATACTGGAACTTAAGTGCTTTCTAAGCATGCAGTCTTGCTATCTTTACTTAACATTTTAATAAGCAGTGCAAATAAGATAGGTATTTATAACTGTATTCAGCAAAACCGGCATATAAGCTGTAACTCAGTTATAAAAATTCGTAATTCGGAAGCACATTGAGAAAGAAATGTAATTACAGCTCCGTCACCTCAGTGTAGATAGTTGAAGACTTCCAGTATCAGATGTTCACGCAGAAGTTGTTTCACAGTGCTTTCAGCTTACTCGTTTCACTTTCCCAGGGACCGTGAAATTAAAAGGCCTTCTTTATAGCTAATGTGATTAGGAATTCATCCCAAATCAAGCTCAGTATAAATTTTTCTCTCAACACATGAGCTTTGGGGACTGTTTTCCAAAATCAGGACTGGAATCTTTCATCACAAAATTAGTGCTTTCTATCACATGTGCAAATTCAGAAGCCTGTTCTGGCTGTGCCGGATTACTATGCAAATGAGAAATCTTCACCTGCAAGTCATGTATGAGGTGTCAAATCTTGAGTTTACCATTTTGTATATAGCAACACGCAGTTATGGGAGATCCTGGATAATAAGTGAGCTGTGATAAGGAACACATAATTACAAGTGTTGTTTAATTATGGTGTGGGCAGCATTTGATCTCCTTTTCTTGAAATAAATATCTACCAATTTTCACTGCTGTGAAAATGTTACTAGTTTATTTTGCCAGGAATTTATACTATATGCAGAAAAAATGCTATTCATAAATCAAATAAGCCTTCTTAAGATTGATTTATAGATTACTTTCTAACATCTTTATTTTATTTGCTCATAATTTTTAATAATTCCAGACTGAAATTTTTCATCCTCACCTCCAAGAAAAGATGTATTTTCCTGAGCTATATAAATCGCAGTTGTAAGAGATGTTACATACCAGGAAGGTATCTTGTAATGCTGAGATGTTCCACTTACAATGCGCTTGCGTAACTCAAACTGTAAGAACAAGAAACATTATACATAAACTCCTTTTTCATCCTCCCCCTTCCACTTGCATTTTTTCTTTTATTTCTTCATTAAGGAAGGTAAATAACCTAATGTGAAAAATTCACTTTTCAGTTTTTTCACAGCCATCACCATTTATATCCATGGACAAGTTCTCCATACACCACATGCAAAGGCCTGGATCTCCTCTTAGCCCATTTGCAGCTGGGTCAGGAGAGCTTGTAAGGCAAAAAGCTTTTGGAGTGATGGTTTCCAATAATCACTAAACCTGGATTTCATAAATGTGGATTTGAAACCTTGCTTTGCTGAAGTAAACTCAGCTAAATTATTTTAGCATTCCTTGCTTTCTTTCCCACCTGCAGTGTGGAAATACTAGTATTTCCCTGTCTCACAGGGGTGCTATAATGGAAAAGCATCAGGAATTCTGAGTTCTTTACTCAAAATAGTAAGGAAAAACATACAGCTGCTCTGCAGGTGAAAGCTGTAACTTGCTTCCCAAAGTCCCCTTCACCAGCTGCGATGTCACAGGGCCAGGGCAATTACATGCATCGGAGATGTGAATATTGCGGAGATTACTGGCCAAGCGGTGGCCAATACTGCCACCACTGCAGCTGCCAGCCAGACTCTGTGCTCTCAGGGGCCAGCCCAGGCTCGCAGGCAACAAAAGAGGGCAATGGTTCGAAGGGCAAACAGACCTCCGCTGGCAAAATCAATTCTTGTCTACTCCTGACAGAGACTTGCACCCATCTTCTCTCAACAATTTAGTCAGACACTTCAGTGCATCTAACTCATTGTCCGTGCCTCTAGCAAGAATCATTGTCTCAAGTACTTACATGCATAATCCATTTTTTTCTGTTGCATTTTTACTTCTCATTAAAAAGACAGGAAAACTGAAGGCATAAACATTAAGACAATAGCTTAAGAATAAAAGAGAAGTCAAAAAATAAATCAGTAAACTTCTAAGAGACTACAATGGCATTCAAATTTCACACATAGAGAATTTTCTAATCCTGTTTGGAGGGAGGAGATTACATAGGCATTATCATTAAATTTATTCTTAGGTAATAAATGTAGGGTGTACAACATGATACTTTCAGTTTCACTTTGAACCACTTAGATTTCTTGCACCTATATTTTTATTTCAGTGGATTACTTTGCCTAACCAAAGACAAATCCTAGCAAAAATACTAATAAAATCAATGAGATTTTATGAGAAATAGACTGTTTCCTTAAGAAATAATAAAGACAAAGCTTTTGCTGTCTCTTTAAGCAAGATGCAGCAAAACAGAAATCTTGTGACAATCTGTATTTAGACTTTCCCCGCTCCAGAGAAAGCTCCAAGCTGAAAAAGCAAATGTGGTAGCTGACTTCTATCCCAGTACTTAGTAAGCAGGAAAGGTTTTCCCCTCTACTTGTGATATACCGTAATGGATTTTTAACTACCATATATCCTTTAAATACCAGCACTGACTCAGTTTGCATGTTTTATGTCCAAATATGTAGATTTAGATCCTTGCTATCCTTAGTTTTTGATGTAGCTTAATGCCGCTTTAAAAAGCTCCACTTATTCCCAAAACAGGAAAAAACCAGGGCTGCAAATTCAGAAGCTACCTCCTCATACAGTGACCTTCCAATAAAAATGACACCTAAAAGAGACCAAAAGAGGTTTCCAGTACATAACCACTCTAGCATCACAGAAGCATACTACAGGACACTTCCTTGGTAGGTATATATCCTCAGGAAAAAAAAAAGTATCTAGATTTGACTTTAAATCACACTTTTATATATTATTTACTCATGTTTAACATAGAAAGGCTATGACAAAAGTCTACTCAGGCGTCAAATATTTACAGAGGCAGCCATTGCCTGCTGATTAGAATTAATCCTGGATATTCTCCTGGATCCTAGGAGGATCTAGGAAATATTTGCTCAGCAAAGCAACACCATCTTGCCTCCTTTTACAGCATCAGAGAATATTACACTCCTGCAGCAGAAAGGGGGCAACAGACACTTGTGTTACAGCAGTTTCTCTTCCATCCTGCCAAGAGCAACCAAGACTTTTGCAAAGACAGCAGTTACTTGAGAAGGAGGAAAGAGCCCCTCATAGCTCAGGAGCATATTATGTTCCAAGTTCTAGGAATTTCAGTTCTGCTCTTATAACTAGACTGTTCACCATGCTGTCTTGAATCTAAAGCCAGGTAAAACTGGTATTCTGAAATAATTTTTGAGGTGTTTTACCAAAGCTTAACAATAAAAGACTGGAAAGATCACAGTATTAAAAGCCTTGTCGCACCACCATAGACGGCATGGATTTGAACCTGAGACCACAGTTTAATCACAGCACCTTCCCCATCTCAGCCCCATGTCAAAAGAACTGCCTAGTCACGCAAACAGACAGACACACTCCAGTACTATGAATCTTTAACTGGGCATTTTTCTTAGTACTAAGGAAATCAAATCCAATCTTCTAACCAAGCTTTGCCATATTTTTGAGAATTGCCAAATATTTGTGATAGTCTATCTTGGCAAAATATGCTGTCCCCTATTTAAGTCAAATAACATTTGATAGTTTTCCATAGGTAAATAGTGAATGTGGGGTTTTTGCATTGTTTTATATTGAAAATGATGCATAAGGAAAATTGCACAAGGGAGAAACTATTTCTGTACATCACATTCTCCTACGACTGCAACCACATAGAAGACATTTTCAAATTGTCTTTGTAAACTGGACATGGAGATGCAAGGTGGAATTACATTAATAGTGTTCTAGGTGGGATGAAAACCAAATCCAATATAGAAGCCATTCAAGCTAACAATATGTTCAGCTGAAGAGCAATGTATATGACCTTAGGTTCAGTCCTATGCAGTATGGCTTTTAGATCACGAGTGACTCGCCTCCCATCAGCCCACCATCTGCTTGTAGTTCACAATTAAGAAAAATTCAGAGATGCAATATTTAGGCAACAGCCTTACCTGTCTTGCAGCATCCCTTAAAATTTTAAATGAATTATATTTTAGGTATGTCTAGAAAGCCCCTATTTCAGCGGCCTTTCTCACTAAACAATGTCTTCGACTCAGCTGTCTATGGAATGCCATTTGGGGCAGGGGTGTTTAACAGTGTAATTACAGAAATGTTTCTTTAATATTGGAAACATTACGCTCATTTTTAGGGATGTAAAACAAGGTAAATCACAGACACTTTCTGATAACAAGTGTGACAGACTAGTATTAAATAATAGTAGATATCTATTAAGCCTCTTTGAAGAGCAGAAGTGGATCAGCCTCTGAGAAAGAAGCATACACTGGCCCAGCTGTAGGGGAAGCCAGGTCTGTAACAAGCAGCTTAATCTCACTAAGTTTTAGTGAAAGTAGAAACATTTATCTTTGTTAGTACTCTAGACCAGCCTAGATAGCAATAGAATATCAGCTGCGCAGCAGCTCAAGTTGGATATCAAAAATCAAAGAAACAAGTCACCTTTTTAAGACTTAGACCAAAACGACCTGCTTATGTTGGTACACAAAGCCAGAAGCAGAACCGGCAATGAAAGCTGTTGCCCAAATCACAAACCATTTTTCACTGTCTTCATATGTCTGGACAGGATCTTTTTCCTCCACCCTGTTAGTTGATGTGCTTTCCTTTTCTCTATTACATGGCTGTACTCAGACCACAGAGAAGAGGTGGCTGTAGTTTCAATTCACTGGTCTTTCTTCCCTTTTAGAAATTTATATTTGGTAGTCAGAAAGTGCTGCACCTGGGACTGAAAACTCAGAAGAAAATAACTTCTGGCTCAGTCAAGCAATGAAGTGTGAAGGACTATTAATTTATAATCTCATTTTAGCAGAATTCCACATGTGCCCCAGCTCAGGTACACACTGGGCAGAAAACAGAGCAGATGTCTTGGCTCATTTTGCTCCAAGTCTCCAAACTGGAGTCCTCTCAGTTTTTAAAAGAAATACAATATTTAATTTAGAGCGTGTTATCAACACGTATTTATGCTCTCTGCAGGAGAGACATTTCATTCTTCTCGCTTTAGACTAGCCTCTGTGAAAATGAGTGAAAGCATAGCCTCTTTTTCTTTTGTATAAGCTTCATTCATTAGCTCAGCCGTTTGTGCTGTGATGGCAGGTGGTCTATGCAGTATTGCCAAGAAAACTAAGGAAAGTATTAAACCCTTTCATTCAGACTTTCTTGAATACAGAAATGAGAGCAGGTAAACAGTCGAGATAAGATACTAAGCCATGAAAACTGCAGTGCTTAAAAACGGGGTCAGCTAGACAAGCAAGGTACAGAAGTTACAAAACGAGCTGCAAGGAGAAGCTGAGGGGCTGTGGCAGGAGGGCCTGTTGCAGCTGCAAGGCAGACGGTGCTGTAGCAACCAGTCACTTGAAACAGCTTCAGGAGAGGCTGTTCAGAGCAGCTGGCATGGCAAAAGGTGAAGTGCAGTTGGTAGGAATGCCACAGCCTTTGTGCAACAAAAATCAAGACCTGAAACCCAACAGCCTGCAAGGCTGCAGGTGGCAACCCATAGAATTAATAAACTTGCCAAAGATATATATTTCAAAGATTTGCCCCAAACAAACACAGAAATTGCATTCAGCATGCAAATAAATGCCTCTTTACTAGCATATTCCTCATAAACTGCCTTTCCAAGAGCAACAGCAATGTAAGTAATGTAGAACTACCTTAGTAACACCACGGATGCTGGCATGATGGTACTTGCAACATATCTACATGACGCATGGTATTAGCACTTGTCAACACATGATTCAGAGCATCAGAGAGCCTCTCTGGATAGATCATCTGTAACCACCTAAATACAGATGGTATCATAGTACATATATTTAGGAAATTAAAAGTCACAGGCAACTTCCATACTAGCTTTCTCTAATTTCCAGTGCTTCCGAACATCTGTACATAGCAGTGGGTGCAGCATAGGGACTGAGGAGCTAGCACCAAGCACAGGAGCTGCTCAGCTGCCAGAAGCAGTAAAGCTGCATTACTGGATGCTGCACATGACCTGAAATGCCTTGCCTCAAGGTGCAGCCCTGCTACCTCTTGTTCCAGAAACTGCTCAGTTGTTGCCAGCTCTGGCACTGTGCTCCACTGCACAATGTAAACACACTTTGACTTTGCAGTCTTGACGTTTGTTGCAATTCTTGGAATTCAAATTCAGATATGCTCCAAATATTTGAAGAGGTGACGTGTTTTCAGGCCAGACTATGGCCAATCCCTTGCCACACTGACAGCAGTATATGCAGCTTCCCTGCAGGATGCTACAGTTTACAACTACTCAGACCACCTCTTGCAGATTATTTTATCAACCTTCTGGAGGACAGAGGGATAAAAGGACATCCTCCAGAGTAGGGAGGCAGTTCAGTCTCCCTGCCCAAGGCTGTCTTCGTCAGGGCTGAAACTGCTGCTAAAAATTATAACAGAACAGTATTGCCTGATCTGTTTTAAAACATATTTTATTTTATTCTTCCACAAGCCATGCCTGATTTTCCAGTCTGACAGTCTCCTTCTGTTCCTAATAGTCAAGAGTTCTGAGGGGAAAAAAAACAGATTTTTTTATTTTACAGTTCTTACTAGCGTTCCTGTTTTCCATTCTCCTCCACCGACTGCCATTGCACAGTTTAGGTACTCTCCAATGTTATCCTTGACAGAGCATTAAGTCTCAGTTTCTTCTTCACAATTCTGGCACTTCAGTTTCCCCACACACCTGCTACCACAGCTTTGTCATTTCTCTTATTTAGTTCCTCACTGCCCAGTTTCATGCTTTTATTATTTTATGAAGTTCTCAGAATACTGAAAATAATCTAAAAATATCATAGAATCATAGAATTGTTTAGGTTGGAAAAGACCTTTAAGATCATCAAGTCCAATTGTTACATATCTTACCATTTCAGTTAATTTGCCTTAGTATTCATTTCATAAAAATGATCAGATCCTTTTCTAAATCTCTGACCTGGCTGATATAATTAATTCCCTTTATCAGGAATATCAGATAAGATATTCCTTATCTCATTCCTCTGGCTCTAGCAATAATATTCTAAAGGAATACACAGGAATATAAGGCATATATCCATGCTGTTGCTTTAATGAATAACAGTTCAGGATCAGAGAAGTAAAATATTGTTTGTATTGCTTGAAATGTCAGCATGAAATACCATTCCTTTTATATTACTGGTACAAATAATGTTTAAGAAATTATTCATTACTGGATGTTTTTTGTCCGCATATATCCCACAAATAGATAGATTTACATATACTCTGAAAAAAATTCCAAAGTCAAATATTTCCTGTCATTATGTTGTCTTTTTAAAGAAACAGAAAGTATGATCCACATCTACAGGTATTCCCTGCTAGCTAATCCCTCTCCAGAGCTTTATTAAAAATTTAGAGATAAAACCAAAATTCCAACAATTTCAGCTTTTAAACAGAAGCAGTAGTAAATATGTATAATATACCTTCATCACATTGGTACTTCATTGGGGTTTAGCTTTTAAAAGAGGGGGCTGGGCTCTAAGAAAACACTGAAAAATAACAAATGTAGCTGGTTTCAGATCACAGACCAGAGCCCTTACTGATGATGTCTTTCCGGCAACACTTCTCTACCGTCATCAAGGTGAATATAATTTCAGACCCCCTGTTAATCACAATGAATAATGGGAATAAATTCTTCAGGATTAAAGATGTAAATGGTCCAGAACCAGCCTAAGTCAAAACCAACGTATCAGCATATATCTATACCTATCATGTACCTACCTTGCAGAGTCCACAGGATGGAACACTGGTTTCTGGGAAAGCCCCACTTTCTGTACAGATTTGAAGTGTCGTTTTTTCTCAATGAACACACCAAGAACATTCTGAAACACAGCCCATGGCATAGCTCCAGCAGATAGCTAGCCAGGCTTAGAATTTATTCTATACAAAGCTCAAAATTTTGCTTATTATGGCATTTCTTTCTATTCTAATATTCTTGAGTATTGGCTTACTTAAAATAAAGCAATCCTGGGTCAGATCAAAGGTTCAATTCATAGACATTTGTGACATTAGCCTGCATCAGGTGTCTAAGGCAGGTAAGAATGAGCAAATGGGTGCTTCCGTATGCAAGCAAACGAACATCACTCACTGACATGGTATAACACCCCAATGGACCATGCTGAACAAATAAATTTACACCGTGAACTTTGATTCAGGAAAGTGTTGGTGGTATCAGGTCTACCAGGAATAATAATAATAACAGAAATCTACAATTTCTTGAGAAGCTCATGATACTTTGAGGAATCTTTTTCATAAAGGGGGAAATTCTCCTGTGAACAGAATGATAAAAGTTATCCAAGGTTGCGGAAGGCTTAAGCTTAAAAGAAATCACAACACTTAAGGAAAAGATACCTTAAAACCCAGTAATTTCTCCCTGGAAGACTCTATTGTATCACTGTTGTCTTCCTATTTGCTAACTAATATGAACATTTTACAGCAAAAGCTATACAAATAATATATACCTTGTCAACAGTTTCAAATTACAAATGGCACACAGCAATCTAGTCTTCACTCATCAGTCTGTTTATAAACATATTCCTGACTCAACAGTATTGTGGCAATAACAAACAGGACAATTTCCAATGTGTAACATAATCCCAGGCAGATCAATACAACATGGAGAAGGTTCAAGTACGCAAGTCCATGCTGAAGATGTTGGTAAAATCCACTAGTGTCCAGAAATTAAAAATCTTGTCAGACCATCATCTATGTATACGATTTCTAAACTACCAGTCAGAAAATTTCTTTCATCCCAAAATATTTTAGATTGTAATTTCTTCAATGCAGTAGCTACCTTCTTGTCTATTAGAACAACACAGAATGAAAAAAAGGATAATTGTTTATGAATAAGGCTCCTATGTGCTACTGCAATACAATGAACATTTAAATTTACATATATGCGTTTATTTACATGTAGACATCTATCAGTTTTTTTCTTCTTTCACTTCTCTCCGAGTTCGCTCCATATTTTAAATCTGAAGGGATGACAAAAAAGGTAGAAACAGTTATTCTGAAAAAGTGTTTGATACTAAATGTAGATTTTTTTTCTCCCAATACACTCTGAGAGTAGAAAGATGCACAGGCCCTTATGACCACAAACTTAGGAAGTAACTCTTCTAAATGCTGAACTACAGCAATAAATGCTTCACAATAGGTTATATAAAAATAATAACCCACTATGATATAACGTGGCACTCTATTAATCTGCTACAGTTTTGTAGTCTTAATGCAATTAAAGTTACCAACTGTGTAACTGTGTAATATTTTTTGCAACAATTCACAAAATTTTCAGTCTTAGACAACAGAAAAGATTAATGGCTATAGTTACAAATCTGAGCAATTTTTCCCCACAGAAGAGAGTATTCCATGAAATTCTTTATCTTTGGTCATAAAATGTTATCTTGCTATTATTTCAAATAATAGTTTGCTATATTTTTATTTAATAAGATAATTTCTTCTTTAGAAAGTCCCTCATCTTGATTACTGAACGTTTTTGGAAGGTAATATTTCAAATCCACTATACTTTTGGGTGAGGACTGTCAGAACTTTTTCTGTTCAGTGACATTTCTGCTCCCAGAACATAGTGTTAGGCAAGTCCAGTTATCCAAGAAACAGAAGAGAGCAGTCTTAAGAAGATGGAAACACAAAAACCAGAAAAGACTACAGACAAAGTATTTTTCCTGTTCCTGCTTAGGAAATTATTGCGGTCACTGAAGCAGTGCAGGTTACCAAATTGTGCCAGAGAAGATCAACCATTTTCCTTGGCTGTATGTATTATAGGGCAGTGCAGGAAAGAAGTGGTTTAAAAACTAATGGGTTTTCAGCATTTTCTAGGTACTGAAGGCATCATGCTATGTGTAAACAGCACCAGAGCTATATTAAAATAACCTCATTTTAAGACATCCCTTTAATTTTGAAATCTGAAAACTCTGCAACCCTTTGACTGTGCATATACACGGCAATCTTGCCAGCAGGGACACAAACATATTTAGACCGTTCACTATCTATGTGTGAATGCTGACTGATGCTCAGTAGGCACGCGCAGAAAGGAAGGACACAAAATGCTTCTCCTCCACATCCTCCTCTGCCCCGTGCAAGCCAGGGCCAAACAACGCCCTCTGCTAAGCACTCCCACTAAGGTCTCTTGGGTACCCTCCAGGGTACCCTCCCCAAACAGGAGGATGGACAGGGAAGCAAACCTGGCCAAGATTTAACCCAGTTGCAAGAGATGAGGAGGAAGGAGAGCAGGGTTTACAAGTGCTGCAGAAAAGTCAGAAACAAGAGCGGCTTGCCAGTCTGCAAAGAAGCCCATGCCCCTGCAACCTCCCTTCCATGGCTGGGATCAGAGCTAGATTAAATCTGCCAGTTACAGTTATCTCCATTGCAGTCACTCTGGACTGCTGGAAGGGGATAAGATTTGCAGACCAAGGAGCGGCACTACTCTTCAGACTCACTGTAGCTGTCTGTTGGCTCCAACACAGATCACTGCCTCCAAGGCAATCTGACCTCAAACACTTTCAGTTTAATATTAAATAATTAGCCTGTCTGAAGGAGCAAATTTTGTGTTTCTGTGCGCATGTGGAACAGATGACAGTAAAACTGAAAAGCAGAAGTGCAGCTTTTTCACAATGGGTTTGTCCCCAGAGAAATAAAACATTTTCTCCACAGGTGCAAAATGAGTTTGCCCAGAGGCCCCTTCATGAGAAAATCCTACTAAATTTTCTGGTTTAACATCTTTGCCTACCCCGCAGTACATGTCTACATGTACAGCCTGCTTCCTCCAGTGAGCCTGAAGACAAACCCAAATCCCATTCAATTAAATTTAGAGTTGCATTTGCAAGTGTGCCTTCTACTGCTATTACTATATATGAACAACTTTGAACATGAGTTTAGTATCAAAAGCGATTACAGATTAAAGCTTTAGCATTTCTAGGGTGGTTGCTCTTTGACTTCCAAAATTAACACTGTGGCATTGAGCCATTTGACCCACAGTGACAAGACTAAAACTTTGGAAAATTAGAATTATTTAAAAATACTTGGGACAAAAAAAGTACCTTCTTCTCATCTTCTAAGACACAACTGAATGCCCACATGTAACTTTTCCTGTACAAGTAGTGTTTTCTAGTTTAAAACAGCTTCTATGCGTCCTGGAAATGGAAAAGAATCCATTCAGAGAGTCAGGGAGCAATGCTTGGAAAAAACAGAGATGTATTATTTTAAACACGAAGCAGCAGTGTTTTACCTGTTTATAGCAATCAGTAAGTAGAAATACAGTGAATGTCATGAGAAATCATGTTCCATAAACTCATGGTTTCCAAATACCAGCTATGGGACACTGAACGGTAAGTAGGCAGCGTATCAACCAGAATAGAAATGAAGGGGAAACAAAACTATGTCTAATTGGCGTAGTTTTAAACAATAGAGTTTGAGTGTTCTTCTGACCTGGTACCAAATCCCACAAATTTGCATTGAGATCCATATGATCAAGCACAAAACCCTCCTGGGGAGCATGTGACAGTCTACTGCTAAGCCTCTGTTTCCCCTTCGCTCTCCATCACCTCAGCATGTTGCGGGCATGTCTTCCTACAGATCTTCTGAAAGTAGAAGGGATCAAATATATACAAGGTACTTTAAAATAGCAGGCCTTGAGGAAAAAGTAAAGCCTGTAACATGGTTACAGATTGCAGTTCAGATTCAGGTGGTCAGAATTTGATCTGTTTTCCAGTTCAGAAAACTGGAAGGTGTGGTATCAGTTTCGGCTACTTTCACTAAACTTCCACAGTTTACTTGAAAAACAGAATTGCAGCAATCATTTACTGACTTTCATGTGAACACAAATGGATCAAGCCAAATTTCTGCCTCTGACTGGCTACATTTACATTGATGTTACTGTGCTTCCACGGTTCAAGCTCTCACCTTCAGTGTTACCCCAGCAGCAGCACAAAGTCAGACCTCAAGACTCAAAGCTGAGAGGCCGTTATGTATGAATACTGTCTTTGCAGCAATAATCAGAGTCTGTGAGAGATTTAAGATAGCATGTAGATCTAGGCAGGGAGAAGTACCTCTGAGCCAAGTAAAATACTATGACCTCAAGACAGTAAAATCAGACATATTTTGAAGTGAATTTTCAATCATTTCACATATTGCTCAGGAGAGCTGACATTGCTGCTCTTTTGTCAGGACTTCCTGAAGGAAAAGTCAAGCAAAAGCTCACAAAGCTGTCTTTTAAAGACTAAAATGTGCAATATCTTGTGTTTCCCCACATTTCCCAGAAGTGGGGAAGTCACAGTGAAAAAATACACTAGCTACTTGGCAAGACAGTTGTACGTGAAACCTACTTGAATTCTCTCCCATAAGGAACAGTTGCATCCTTGACACCTGAGTACTTCCAAGAAAAAAAATTTGGCATGATCCTCTCTACTAATGTTGGAAAAAAAATTTTCCAAATTGGGAAGGATTCAAGAAATGGGGTTTCTAGCATGACTGACATAAAAAGTAAGTCTTATATGGCCATGTTATGAATAAAATTGAAAACTTGTTATCAAACCAATCGCTTACCTCAGATCAGGTTTCTCAGCTGTTTTATGTATATTGAAGGCACTAGCCTGTATCTCTGAGCATTAATGTAATCTGTAAAAAATAGCTTCCTCTTGAAATAGTCATGCATACCTCATTGAGATCCTTTGATGCAGCACTGTCCCCTCAAAGCATTAAAAATAAAAATTAACATTAAAAATATTTACTGTAAATTAATGTTTTAAACTAATATATTTGCAGTTGGTTTTATTCACCTTCTCATTGCTAAATTTTTGTGCTACACGATGCAGTTTACAATTCTCTGCTTTTTATTTCAATTATGTCAAATCGTAGAAGTTCAGAAATGGCAACTGAAAGCCAAGGCTGTACCTATACACTGGCTTGGACTTTTCATACTCTTTTCTGCAGCTTGACTGTTCATCTCTCCTGTGTGCCACAGCTTCTGCCTGGGACATATTCCTAGGGTTCCGTGTCATGTGGAGGAGGCTATGGGCAGATGCTGTTCCATCACTGAGCCTCACCCTGCTATGGCAGTCACGATGTGGCTTCAGCTGCCGATGCAGATCAGCATTGGCCGCTACGTTCCCTAGACTAAACATAGTCATAATCTGTATTCCACATTAAGATAATGGCATGAATGGTCTCTGTAAAAAGGTGTTAGCATCAAGGCTTACGAATTTAAAAGGAAGATATGTACAGCTGATACTTTATATAATATTCAACATCATAATGTGAATATTAGGGATATTAGTAGCTTCAGCAGGAATCCCTGACAAACCCAAAATCCTTATACAAACCACGTACTGGAAGGTATTAAACTAGAGAGCATTAATTTTAGTGGAAATAGGAGAAAGCAGTTATCACAGGAGTCAGAGAGAAAACTTCAGCCAAGAAAAAACATGAGTCTTGTCAGTGATAGCAATCTGACTGGATTTTGCCTAATGGTTTCTCTACAATGATTGGCTCTGTATGAAGATGCTTGTTCTGATCTAGGAACACCACTTACCAACGACTAAAATGCTTCAGACAAGCCTTATGATCCCTTGTTTCTATGCTACAGGAGTCTTCTATCTACTCAGAGAAGCAAAGGCAAACCATAAATGATCTTAACAATAGCGCATAGAAAACTGGAGCCCTGAATAAACAGGAAATATCTGGCAATTCACAGCAAATTCTGACCAAATGAAGGCAGGATCCTCACAGTCGCAGAGTTTGCTCCACTGAGTCTAGTTTTGACCATGCCTCAGTGACCTCACAGCTCTTAAATAGAAACCAGAACACATCACCAGAGTGAGGCAGCATGCACAAGGAATGAGACGGTAGGAAATGAACAGCAGAAAATAGCAGAAGGGGTAAAAAAATAATTTTAGCTTCTAAAAATACAAGATAAAGAAGTTGCTTTTTAAAATCTTTTTTATTTATGAGCATAAATGGAGAATTACACAGTCATATTGGGAGAGGATCGGAGAGACAAACCCAGATTAAGCCACAACACTTGCAGTGATGAGGAAATTATGTTGCAACAGTTAGTGGCATTTAGAAAGTCTGTCTAAGCATTCAGAAGGTCTTCTCCAAAATTTCAATGGCGTTTTAAGCACCAAAAATAAAAAAGCATGTATATTCTGTGAACCACCCTGCCAGCGACATTTACTATTAAATCCTGCATTACCTGTATTAAGTAATAGTGCCAGAAATTTATCCTGTATCTTTTGTAGCCACATACAGGAAAATAAAGTTCGTGGCTATCTACGTAATCACAAAAATATCAGAGTCTGTGTGAACGCAAGTTCTTAAAACATGAGAAAAAAATCCAGAAGAAAATACCATTTAGGTAAAGGGCTTGAATAATGATCCTCCAGAAGACCAGTACTGTGGGAACACCTCTGCAAAAAGCCTCATCCAAGACATCAAGAAATATTTTCCTGGGACACCATTATGCCCCACATCCTTGGGACCTGTCCTTCAGCTGGGCAGTGCAGGCTGGTCCAGGCTGCCAGGCCATGTCTCAGCAGGCAAGAACACTTGCCAGCCAGTGACTGTGTCCCCCACACCATCCCTATTGGCCCCAGATGTGCCAGGGAGCATGGAGGTAGCACAGACATCCCTCAAAACGTATCCCTCCCCGCCAAGAACAGCACTCGTAGCTGGGACGGAGGGTTTCACATTAACCATCACTGTGGTCATGATGTCATCCATGTGGTAAAACAAATCCCACTTCCTCTTTGGCATTCTCCAAATCAGCATATTAGGTCAAAGAGGGACAGTTGCTGGGGTTACAAGTACAAAAATAGCATGGCGTTATGTTCACTGCGTGGCTCAAACCTGCCACCGCCTCCAGGCCCTCCCGGGGCTCCTGAAGAGGAAGGCAGGGTGTTTCCTGGAGTGGGGGTTAGTGATGCCCCGGCCCCCCTCCAGTGTGGGCCCCCGGAGACACTGTTTTAGGGTCATGAGTAGCACGGGGGGGATGGAGGACCTGCTGCCACTCACCCCCCCGGTCCCTGGTGCAGGTCTGCAGGGCCCTCCTTGCCAGCTGCAAACCGCGATTTGCTCCTGGCTGTATGGACTATACTAAAACCCTCTTGACCACAGACAGGACCTTTCCCAATATGGGCTGGAAACCACTCTGAAACCACCTGCTGGGCAAAAAAAGAGACCTAGGGCTGTTTGAAGGGGCTTGGGCCTGTTCTTTATTTAAGTTTTTTCTCTCGTGGTTTTCCTGTCTTGTTGCACCCAACCAAGCTTTCTTGACACCGGGGTAGATGGCCAGATAGGCTGATTTGGGGGAGACCAGAGAGAGCTAAGTAGGCTGTAGTCATTTTCTGGTGAGGCTACGCTGTTTAGATCCAGATGTTTTTGATGCAGGTACACATCTAAAATGGGGAAGAGGAATCTAACTAGAAAGGCTTTGTTTGATATCTGGGGGAGGGTGGCTTCCTTCTCTTAATTTCAGGACTTTACCTGCACTTGAGTCTACATTGGTTCCCCAGGAAAAGTGTATTCCAAGGTGGCCAAGAGAAACCACTCTCCCAGATGCCTTGGGTTTAAGGTAGCTGTGGAATATGGGGTCCTGTATGTGTTTTTTGGGGAGAAAGGGGATAATTTATTCTTCGCCCATGTTCTGCGTAGGCAAAGACAGCCAGCCTAGGCCACATCCCCTGGTACTAGTGACCTCTGCTAATTCCAGGCCAGGACTCTTTTCCCCCCCCAGAAAAATTCCCCGCGCTAGCATGTCTTGGAAGGCATGGATATAAAGGGAAGTAAGATACGCACTGTGTAAGCAATCAGAGGGCCAGAGCTGTGAGGACAAGCATTTACCTCCTTTCCCGGTACTGTTTTCCAGACAGGTAGAAGCAAGCCCTGATGGAGTAGTACGAAAGGGTTTGTGGTTTTTTGCTTGTAGATATTAAAGTGAAGCAGAGCCATGCACTGGGCCATGTGTGTGCATGGAAGAAGCAAAAAGGCTGAGGTACGACCAGTGGACAGGCCCTACAGCAGATGCCACAAAATATCATGAACCTGTCTTGCGCAAAGGAGACTTTCTTAGTAGTAACTTCTTGGCAGTAGTACTGGTCTAAGCAGTCACACACCCTATTCTTCCCACCCTGTGCTGCACTCTCACAAACATTTGTGCACTGAATCTAATCAAGGAACCAATGCAGTTAAACCCCCCTCTTTGGTGACTTTTTGCTAGATCATTTGTAGTGAGCTCCTTCCCCAAACCATTTCACTGCACAGCTACACAAACATGTGGGCCAGCAGATTACAGCGATGAGAGATCCTGCATGAGCCGCACTGTCACCAAGCCCTGAGCACAGGGGATTCAAGGACCGCCCTGAGCACGAGGCATCAGCAGTGGCCCCTTCCCAGGAGCAGCAAGGTGACAGTGCTTACAAGGACAGGTGTGAAAGCCCTCTGCACCGGCCACTGCAGAGCATTAAAACTCAACCTGTAAACTGTCGAGTCAGGAAGAAACCAGGCGAAACCAGCACGGCAGTGCAAATGACAGGCTGCCACCAAAGATCTCAAAGGGCAACAGTCTGGGATTTCAGCAACAGTCAGGCAAGAAGCAGTGTTCTGGAAGAGAAATCACCCCGTGAGCCTACTGAGCAAATCCCCTATTCTGACGCATGTTTAGATATACCGGGATTATATAAGCAAAAAGTAAAGCAGCACTGCAGTGTATTTATACACAGTTCTTCACATTGCCAGAGTGCTGATTTTAACTAATTCAAAGTTAATTTAATTTTCAAAGTAAATTTTAGGGAGTAAATTTGAAAAGGTGTTCAGTTCATAACCAGATACAATGCAGGGTGGAATTCCAAACTTTTGTGTAGTAAATGCCATTCAACATTATGATGTTATTCCTTAAAGCCCACAAACTTTATAAGATACCCTAAAAAGGGCATTTTTTTCACTATGGACCCTCTCTAAAGCAATAGTGTATGCAAATATCAATTGATTTCCATGTCGAAAGCTCAGAGACCAAAAATGCCAGCCATGCCGAGATCAGAGCAATACTGTTATCAAAGACGCAAATCTTGTGGCAGGCTGTTTCCCCAGAGTCATCTGCACTAACCGGGGAAGTCTGTTTCACCGCTACATTTTGTCGAGAAAAAAACTACAGTCAGTGCAGCCTGGGAAGGAGACACATCCACATGAAAATCTAGCCTAGGTGACAGCAAGCTCTCCCCAAGAAATAACTTTGGGCAGCCTCAAAGCACATGGTACTTCTGAAAGCATATTAACATGAAGTAGATGTACATTTAATAAAAACAATGAGTAGCTTTTCTGCCTGGAGAAGCCTTCAAGCTGCAGGCAGGCCGAGGGTACAGAGAGCGAGTGACAAGTCATGGTCCCCAGGAGCGGAATGCAGGTTATCAGCCCTTCAGGATAAAGGCTGAGCACGAACGCCCACTGACATTGCCCCTCAGAAGGGACAGCTACCTATAAAGTTCATCTTTAAAGAGGAGAAAATGGTTAAGCCCAAGACTAAGCAAAAAAACCCCAGGCTCTGAGATACCAGAGCCATAGAGCACAGGTCTGCTGCCTGCGTGGCGGCTGGGAATGGCTTTGCCCTGTGTCCCAGCAAGGATCAGGGTTTGCTCCCGCCTTAGTTTGAGAAACGAGGCGAGGAAATTTTTTTCCCTCTTACATTTATATTCAAAAGGGTGGGAGTAACAGGGTGATTTTCTCCAGCTTCGCTCGAGAGCCTCTGGGAGGCGGAAAGTGCCCCCAGCAGCCGGCTGTACCTGGCACACCGTCAGCAGACGGCAGGGCAGCGGAGGGCAGGCGCCCGCAGGGCTCCCGCAGCGGCCAGGGCAGCGAGGCTGGCGGCCTGACCCCACCGCAGCCCGCCCGGACCCGGCCCCAGCCCCGGCCCCGGCCCCGGCCCCAGCCCGCCGCCCGGCCGGGGCCGCGCACTGCCGGCTCCCTGCTCCCCGGGCCGCGCACTGCCGGCTCCCCGGGCCGCGCCGGCGCTCCCCTGGGCGCTCCCAGGGCTGCGGGCCTGAGCCCTCACGCTCCCAGCTCCGCAGGCCCCACCTCGGCCCCGGTGCCGCAGCCACCTGTGCGCGCCGCCGGACGGGGCGGGGGCGGGCGGGGCCGGGCGCTCCGGGCACCGGGTGCCGGCTCTGCCAGCGCCTGCGGGCGGGACGGGGCGAGGCTTCAACAGCCCGGCACGGCGGCGGCCGCGACCGAGCCCCGCGGAGGCGCTGCTGGCGGGGGAGCTTCCGCCGCGCTCCGAGCCGCGGCCCGAGGAGGGAGAGCGGCCGGGCCGGGCCCGGCGGGAGGCGGCGGCAGGTGCCGGGCCGGGACGAGCGCGGCGCGGAGCATGGACAAGCTGAACAAGCTGGCCGTGCCGGCCGGGGAGAAGCTCAGGTGGGGTCCCGGCGGGGCGCGGGGGTCCCGGCGGGGCGGGGGGCGCTGCCAGCAGCCGGAGCCGAAGCTGTCTCACCCCCCGGAGCCGGGACTGGCGGCCCGGGGCAGCGCGGGGCTCTGGAGCGGGTCGTGGGGCCGGTGTCAGAGCCACGCGTGTGCCCGCCTGGCCCGCAGCCAGCAGCGCTGCTAAAGTGGCTGTTTTCAAAGCTGTGAGGCAATAGCCTTGGACTCGCTAAGATGTATAAGCTTTATGTAAATTAGAAAAAATAATTAATCGCTTAATGGTTTAATCGGTGTCCTATGCAGATGGTGTTTGCGTTAGGTTCTGTGATATTTCCTAATCTTCGAAAGAACTGGTGGAACAGAGGGAACTGGAAGACGGGAAGTGTTCTGAAGTGAAGGAGCACGGCGTTAAATGCAGGGTTCAAGAGGGAAAAAAGCAGAAGCTGACCATTGCTGGAGTATTTTTAGTGTGACTTGACTGGTGTGCTGGCGGAGTCGGCATTTCAAGGCTCCTTCTTAGTGACTTTTTTTCTTTTCTGAATAGTTAAAAGAAGTTCTGTTTCAGTTTAAATTAGCCTAGAAACTTTTTCTTCCTCTGAAAATTAAGAATAAAATGTTGAAAAATATTCTCTCTTAAAATAACTCATACTTCTACACTTGATACTAATTTATAAGCCATTCTCAAGCCTCTTTCCCTCTCCCTGGAAGCCTTCATGCAAATCAGAACGATCCCTTGTAAAGCTAATTTTGATGGCAAAGACTAATTCTTGATATCTACTCTTTCCATACTGTTGAAATATTGGGGGGTGTGTGCCTGAATTGCTGCCGTGACCTAGCTGAAGTGACTCAGCCAGACACACCTAATACGAGCCTGGCAGACTGCGTCCTGCAGCCCAGGCAAGAACTCGGTGGAAGGCTCAATGGACAGGGGAGAAGGCAACAGTGAATTTCCTCATTGTCGGCAATTTATGACCTTAAATAGTCCAAAATGGTCTAAATAGTGTCAGGGCTCAGTGTTGGCCTGAACTAGCCATCTAAATGTAAGAAGCTGACTGATACAATGGAAAGCTTGACACTATCAAGACAGTTACTGGTACATAAAGAAATACAGCACCTGCTCCCTGCTGTGATAGAACTGTAGCTAGGATGCATCTTCTGTGCCTTTGATTAAAGCAGGATTACTTTCAAGTGCACGGAAGGGGTCTACACGTGAGGGTTATAGTGGTCCACAAATTGTTTGGGAACTGAATCAAAAGTCCTAAACCAGAAAGGCAGCCATTGCGCCTCTGTTGCATCTTGCCACTGGCTGACACTCTTCATCTTGTCTGAAGTTTTAATATTGTTGTAAAATAAGGAAGAGGAGGAAGTAGCTCTGCTTTGCTGTATTATCTTGAAGTATTAAAAGCTACTTTTTCTCTCCTCCTTATGGCCAATTCACCCTAGTTGTGCAAGGAGTATAGGAGCATGCATTTCTCAAACGCGTGAGTGTTCTTACTACGTGCAGTGGACGTGCATGCAAGCTTCAGTCTGAGTATGTCAAAATACTGCCTTAGACAGAGACCTGGGTATTCAGCTACATGGTCTTACTACAGTATCAGGATTTCAAAACTTAAGGCAGAACCTTCCATGAGCACCTATTCATAGCAGAAATTTTGAGAGATGTACAAATACAGGAAGACGTCAGCATAACATGGCAGCAGCTGCTTCTTCTTCTTTTCAGAGCTGAATACTACCCCCCTTGTGCTATGTGAGCTGTTGACAGTGCAGGTGACTGCCTAATGTAGCCTCCTGTCTGCATGGAAGACACATACATGGTTCAGAGTTTGTACTGAAGGGTACACAAATGAAATTGTTACATTTAAAACCTGCCTTCCTGCATATGCCTAAGATGCAATGCCAAGAAATATGCCTACCATAGTTTCAATCGGTGTAATTACAGTTTGCGTTTTTTCTAAAGACGGCTTTCTTGAAATTTTTGCTTTGTAGCAGCAAAAATTAAAGTAGCACTGCTGTTGAGTCGGTGTCTGAGAGCAGAGCTTTTGGTTTTTTTAAGTGTAGACGTGAAAAAGCAGATATTATGTTGTTTTGCTGAGCTCATCTATTCTCCACGGGTATATTTGAGCTACCAGACCTAGCTTTTTCTGGCATTATCAAGTCTTGTATGAGACCTAATTCTTAACATACTCCATTTGTTTCTTTATTACAACAATAAGAACTATAAGTGTTTTTATGCACCTCTTTAACTACCATGTTGTGGTATGGGCATTGTTTGCAGTTAGGTCACACAATTAACTTTGATATCGGTTGGATAGGAATGCTGGAACTTCATGGAATTCCAGTATTATTTTAATACGGTGTTTGTAATAATGTGTTGCACAGTATTATACAAGTGCTCCCTCAGAGTACATTGTGTGTTCTAATTGCTTCCATATAGTCACGAAAAATGAATTCCAAAGTTTGGTTATTTATCATGAGATAAATTTATTTGTCATGCGTACGAATTATTTGGTACTTCAAACTGTTTTCTGAAGTGTGGGGTGAATATATGAGCAATAGCCATGCTGCCATGACAGGCTTTATGGTGACTTGATTTCAGCCTGAACTTCAGAAAAAAGAAGATATATGCAAATATATACGTAGATGCACTCATTATCAGGGATGGTAGGCGGCAAAGGTAATGGGAAGTTAGCAACTCAAAAGATACAGCACTAAACTTGCAGACTCTTTCAGCTTCCTTAGACTGAGCCTGATGCCTAGTCTTTAAACAATTTCTAGCTGCTATATATGACTCTGTTACAGCATCTCTCCAGGCTTGCTGCATTTTTTTATGACCACAGACCTCAATAATGACCCTTGGCTCATAGCTGTTTTTAGCTGTGTATCACAAAGTCCTTTTCAAAGGCATCATTACCATCACCACAGCAGTGTTGGGCAAACGATGGCACAAACCAAAAGTGTACTACGTGCTTTCACTTGCCTAAGGTCAAGCAGCCAAACCCTTCCAGATTGCAAACAGACTTTTCTGAGAGCACAGTTTCATGTTCATTTCAGATGGCTTTCTTAATCTGCAGCAGTTCTTCCCTCCCAAAAAAAACCCTTAAAATCCACTGTCTACAATCAGAACTTGCAAATGAAAAACAAGTGAAAAAAAGCAATGGAGTTTTTTTCTCAGGTTGGACAAGTGTGTCAGTTATTTGCAATATTTTGTTTTAACATCCCTTGCTAAACAAGAGGGTTTAAGCCCTAATTCTGTTAAAATCAAGGGAGGTTTTCTTAAGGCCTGAATGTCTGTTAGTTGTCTATCAGATTTGAAGGTATTTATGGTCTTCACTAATTTTCTACTGATAGAGACAGCTTGACTGTAACTACTGGCTCTTTTCTTTACCAGAGGATTTTCTGGTACTGAAAGTGTAGAAGCAGAAAATTAATTCTTTTGGGAGTGAAACTATTTAACTGCAAACTGATACCTTTTATGTATAGGATATTTTATCATAGGGAATATTTACTTTCTGAAAAAAACTAATGAGGAATATCTAAACATTAGTTTTGCACGGTAGGAAAATATTTTATTACAGTAGTTCTACTAATTCCTGTTAATAGTTAAATGTCGCAAATAGACTTGGAAACTTAATGTGCTTTTTCAAGTAGTTTTTTAACATAGTTTGTTGCATCAACAGACTTGAACAAGAATAAAGTCAAGCAGGAAAGAAACTAGTGTTTCAAAGTGAGCTAGAGAATGCCTCTCATGACAGAACAGGGCACCAGAGTCCACATCCAACTTTAACATATTTTCCTGGGTTTAGTTATATAGAATTCAGAGGCAAAGCGATGCAAATACCCAGCTACTTGTACACTGGGCAGTGATCTAACGGCCCAAATCGGAACTGTTCCACGTATGAGATTTTTCCAATCCAACCCCTTCTAGCTGCTCATCGCCACCTCTTCTTCACAAGTCATGGCCCCCTCGCTTCTGCTCTTCTACCTGCTCTGTTCTCTTTTTAGCAAAAGTCTGATCTGCCTCCACCCTCGCACCCTAAGGGCACAGCAGCCATGAGGTCTTCTGGGACACCACCCATTGCCACCTCCAGCCAGTTTCTGTCTCAGCCTCCAGTTTCTCCTGACAACGTTCCATGGCACCGTAACACTTCGTCATGACAGCAGCTTTTGTGGTGCACCCACATTTTAGCCCAGAATGTAGGCTGAATGTAAGGTCACGTGAAATCACAGTGCCAACAGTATGCACTCTTTAAAGTTGAATTTCACAGGCACAGGGGAAAGTGAGGTCACCAGCTATGTCTGCCGTGACGTTGAGTGCAAGCAAGTGTTTTTTCTGCAGGATTGTTAGGTCCAGTTTTCCATACAAAGCATGGGATTGTGATTAAATGATATGGCTGTAAAATCTCTATTTCCTTTAGCTTTATGTCAGCTTAAACAATTCATTAATCTCTCTCTCCTCTGGACTTTGGAATGGAACAAGATATAAAATGCAAACTTCCCCAAATACTGCTGTAAAAATCCCTCTTTCACCCCAGTGTGACTTCTCCAGTCAAATTGTCCTGCTGCTTCTCCCTCGGACCTTCTTTCAGCCTCCGCCCCACCTATGTTTGTCCTCCTTTCTTCCTTTCTCTCTGCACAAGAATTTTCTTCTAACAGCCCCTTTAAAGTTTGTTCTTTTTTTTTTCTTATCACCCTTTCCAGCTATATCATCCTGCCTGGGCCAATCTCCAAGCTGCCCTAAAATAAAAACACAAACACCAAAAAAAACACCCCAACCCCCATTTAAAAACACTCATTTTTTAAAAAATCTAGATCACCACATAGTAAATTATTCCCATATAGAATTTCCTGACTATAATGCTGTTTATAGAAAAGTGTGTTTACATGTGACTGATCTACCTATGTTTTAAATGAAAATATGGCAACATGGACAAAATGATGTAGTGTAATATTGAAACTATGGTGAAAAGCCTTGTTTTAATATCTCTTTGTAGGCAGCAGTGTAACAATGTAGTCTGTTCACGAGATCAGCTATCCTCATATAGTACCTATAGTCTCATTCTACTTGCTCTGGCAAAATTGCTCAGTTGTTGGCATAGCTTATTCCACCTCTGCCTTGTGTGCATACTCCTCCAAATAAAATTAGGTCTTCTAGTGTCATTGTAGTTTTGCTAAAATAACTGTCCACAGTAAGAGCGTTTGCCAACTACAGCAATCACAAATGACGTTGTTTTGGGTCTGTGGGTCTGTGACTGTCAGTTTTTCAGCAAAAGCTAGTAATACAGGTTGGATCTAAAGACATGCCTTTTTTATTATTTTTTGAAGTCAAATAATAAATGACCAATAGCAAAGCAAATACCACAATAAATTAATTTTCTTGGCCACGAAAAAAAATGAAACATTCCAGCAAACTTGGCGTAACCATTTTTCACCATTAGTTTAAAACTATACCCCATACGGCTGTGCAGAGTGCTAGATCTTAAATCATAATATGACATTGCAGGTATTCAGTGAAATGTTGATCCCAGAACAAAACAATTTTGTGTTTTACAGAATCGTTAAAGCCTATGTACTGCATGCTACATTATAATGCGATAGATGCTTTTCTTTTGGAAGGCAAATATGGCAATCATAAAATGTTACAAAGAAGCGTTCTACACTGTTATGGCTTGTGTCAGCCATAACACTGTTGGAAAACAACATTAGATGATCAAGAGGTGGGAAGAGGAGTTCCCACATTGGTAGAAATTGCTATAAATACTTGTTTATTTGAAAAGAAACATTGTTTATTTATATAATATATAAACATTTTTTTTTCTCACCTTGGACAATGCCTCTGCTATTGCTCAGTCTTTGAAAGCAAAGCTCCTGTAAGTCAACAGTTGAAAAAGTTAAGGGTAACAGAATGAAGTTTTAGTTCTGCTTTTGGTGAATTTAGTTTTGGAAAAACATTTAACGTGATCAAAAATCCTGACTAACCATTGTCAGGGTTGTAACTGGCTGACAACATATATCTGGAACATTTTAAAATATCCTAATTCCATTGGTCTTGCTTTCTGTTTAAACGATGAGTGAAATCCAGAGTTTTAACACTGCAGGCAATTCCAGCATTATGAGCAAACCTAGAGGGAAAAATAAGATTTCAGTTATCTGCAGAACAGAAACGGAATAAAAGACAACTCCTAGAGTTCAGATCATTTTATTTAATGTTCACAATGTCACGTTAACTGGAATTTTTGACATTTAAAAAATTGAATGTTTCTCTCTAGTTTGTTGAACCAGTATAGTTCAGGATTAAACTGTGCTTCTCCAGTGTAGTATATTACTGTATGCACACTGCAATGAGGGAAATTTGTGACCTGCTCTATTTGATGTATTTGATCAAAATGCTTCAACACTACTTCTTTCGTAGGTGGATTTTGACGGCAGGAATCAGCTAAGAGTAATTTTTAGGCATCGTCAGATGGCTAAATCATCTTTTGCAGATGATTTATAAGTCCCTGATAACTGGAAAAGAAAGAATGTATCTGCTCATACATAGGTTTTCTTCTTATATGTTTTATGTGGGGTTTAAAAATGATTGCTGTATTAGACGACTGATTTTAGTTTTATGTAACATCTTATATAGTCTTAAGTACCTGAAAGCACATTGTAATATGATAGAGAAGCATTTCTTTTAGAAAGCAATTATCACTTGTTCTATGTGCTCAGCGGACAAGAGAATTGGAAAACTGTTGGAAAACAATAGCCATAAGTAACGGTATAGTCTCATTTGGCTGTAGGGAACCATCTTCGATTTTTGGTAGGCTGTGAAAGGAGTTTACATAGAGTGTAGACAAGCTTGTTTTATGAAAGCCATAGTAAATGACCGAGAGGTAAAAGAGGCTGGGAAATTCTGTTGGTATCTTTATCCTAATCTGATAGTATACACTTTTTGGATAAGTTCATTTCCCAGATGTAAGCAAAGCCAGACGTGCAATGCTACAGGTTTATGACCTCAATGTCAATTATATACTATACAGTAAATAGTTTAGAAAGAATTAAAATAATGCATCCTGAGGCAATAATATGAAAAACATGAGTATATACTTCTCAAGTTTAATGCAAGGACAACCGGGTGAAGTAGGCTATTAATCCAAGCAGCTATAACATATGGCTAAATGGTTCCTTCCTGTCTTAAAACGTAGACACGACAGGCATCTCTGCAAGAAGCACAGAGGCAGCTCAGTGCTACTGAAGCTGTAGTGACACGGCCAGTTTTAACTTAGCGTAAGTCTGAGCTGCTGCCAAAAGAGTAGGTCCCTTTTCCTCCACCCTCCCAAAGCCCCTGCTCGCCCTGCCGCTCGTCTCCACCCTCACACTGGCACTGGGATTCCCATGGCCATGTGATGAAGCTGGATTGATCCTGCTGATAATCTAAATTGGCAAAAGAAAAAAGAAGTTAATTTCCCAGCTGGAAGTTCCATTATTCATCATAGCTGGGCAAGCACCGAGAGCAAAAAGCAGAATTTCCCCTTTCAGTGGCAGCCCGAGTGGGCTCCATCAAAGTGGCTGTATAACCCTAGGGACCAAAATACTTCTCCAAAGGTCTAACAGAATCTGATAGACTTCAGTACAAAATAAACAATACAGGTAGATCTGTGAGTAGCCTCTATTAGATCCCTGCCAGTGCCACCCCACATCTATGGTAGATATAATGCTTTGTAGCTTGAGCAAAACCACTTTCAGCTCACGTACCACAATGTTCGTTAGTCTTCATCAGATGTGTCAAAAAATGTGTCCATTATTTTGTACCCCCATCATCCTAAACAAGTGGTAAAATCTCTTCAGCTGAAGGGAATTTGATGCTAAAGGCATAAAATACATCATCCACAATTTTTGCTGTAAGCATTATATGACTTCAGCAAAAATACACAGAGGAAATTAGTTGCTACACTTCAGTTGCTAATGGATAAGAAAAAAAAATGAAAGTAAAAAAAAAAGTTATGCTTTAGAGAGGAACAAGAGAGAGTTCCCATCTCCTTCCAACTCAGGCACTCCTGTTGAGAAACTGTCTGGGGGAGGGGAAAATCTTGTCAGAGAATGGAAAAGGAAGTATTGGGCCATAAAGGAAAGTTTAAAAAAACATGCTGAAAGCCCAGTTATGGGATTTTTTTCCTTTACTCATACTCATGCTGAGCAGGTATGAACTGAACCAATAATTCAGTACCTTGTTTTAAAACAGATTTTGGCAGTAGCTTTTTTTTTAATCTTTCACAGTCTATGAACTTAATGGATTAAAACAGGGGTCCTCAAACTTTTTAAACAGGGGGCCGGCGCGCGGATGAAGTGGCAGGCAGTCATCTGCGGCTGCTTGGTCCCCCCCAACCCCCGGTGCAGGGGTGTGTGTCTGTAAATACCGGGGGCCGAATTGAGGACCCCGGGGGGCCGTATCCAGCCTGCAGGCCGTAGTTTGAGGACCCCTGGATTAAAATCACTGCATTAGAAGTGTATTTTAGTAGCAATCTTAAATGACACAAAGACACTGATGAAGACTGCACTCAGATCACACGATATGTTTATTCACCTCGTGGCTTACGTGCCCACGTTAGCAAGGCCTTAACACAAAATTTAGGTACTTACCTAACTTGAAGATAGTTGAAGTTAGATGTGCATTAACATCTGGCTAAATCTTGCCTAAGCCCGTTACGTAGTTAGACATAGACTTTTTCAATGTCCTTCAGTAGGTGACCAGAGCTAAAATGGCAGATTTTAAATTTGTGGAAGAGGTAAAAGAGGAGGAAAACCAGAACAACCCACTCTGTTGGAACATGGAATCAAAATTAAACCTTCATCTTTCTGTGTTCAATTCATTCAGTTTTCTTACTTTTTCATTCATTTTCATCTCCTTCATGTGCCTGTGGCAGTCTTTCAATCTACATGCCTGCAAGACTGACAGAAATGTTATCTCACCTTGCAAAAAAATCTTGTAGAATTGCAACTGAAGGTAATGTTACCACTGACAGGTGGTAATTTTCTGGGTCCGTACCAAGTCCTATCTATATTGACTCCCCTGTAAGGACTTTGTGCTTCCTCTTTTTGGTGAAATACAAAAAATACTTTCTCAAATTTCAGTCCTTGCTTTCCTTCAGCTACCAGGCTGTAGGGTACTAGTCCTGCAGGGAGGTACAGTGCTCACTTAGTTTTAACTGGAACTGTGTTTTAAAGTATTCTAATGTGTTTAGTTTCTTTCTGTTGATTTCAAACCTTTTGGGAAAATGGAGTAAACCTTATGAATGTAGCTTCTCTGTGGGTTTTCTGTTTTTTAATGCATCAGCTCATATCCAGACAGCTGGTTCATGAAATGGATCAGTTAACCAAAGTGACCAAATACGTCAGGTCAGTCACAGTTCAGAAAATACCTCTTAACTTTTTGTGTCAAGAAGTGATGTGCAATACTCAGCATATCATAATAGCTAATTATTTTCTGTACTTCTTATCAGTATCACTATTATTTAGTTGAGATAAAGGGGGAGCAAGCTGGATAAGTGGGAAGAGGTGTCCCAACCTGAAATGCCTTCAGCTGTTATTAAATGTGTGTATTTTTAAAAGCTGTACTAAAGACTACCTGGCCATCACTGCTTTCTGATATTCAGAAGGAGCTGTGAAGTCCCAAATAGTAGTAAAAAAAGGTAACAGGAACTAGGTCTACTATTCTTCTCTGCTAAACAAAAGTAAAAAGTAATTGCAAAAAGTACTGTATGACTTAAGTACATGAAATCTTTGCTACTAATACACTGTCCATACATATTCAGAACAAGCCTCAGGCTTGATCTAAAATGAGGAAGCAGTTTCACCAAGCAGTTGGTGTCGTTAAGGTTTTAAGTTACCTCAGCCCCACCAACTGGAAATTCTGTGCATTGAAAGAACTTACTATCACCTCAAAATATACTATTTAATTTCACGTTAGGACTGATTTGTGTCAGAGATGTATTATGCCTTTACATGCTGGTCTATGTTAGTACTTGCTAGTGTAAGACAGATTGACAGCTTGAGAAGATTATATAGAGGACTTTTGAAGGTGAAAAGCATGATCAATATTTAGCCTTTCTGTGCTTCTGTGTGTACCATGTAAACACACACCTGCTCTAATTATGGGGTTTGCTTTTAGACAGAATAGTGAATGATGAAAAGTGAGCAGAATAGGATGTTACTCAAACTTAAAAAAAATCAACAAAACTCAACTATTTATACTCATTTCCTCTTGTGCATCTCATGAACACAGCAGAAGACAGTTCATTGTTCCTTCTTCCTCTCAGATGGGTGTCTGTAATTGACTTCTCCCACAAGCAAGCCTCATTCAAATTTTCACAGCTTTGAGATAGCTTTACAGATAAAGATCAAAGGCTCGGTGCTTTGAACTGATGGTTTGGTGTCACAGGTTTACCACCTCCAGCTCCAAACTTCCTCCCCTCCCGTCATGAAAGGCATTGCAAGGGGTGAGCCGTGATAAGCCCCCGGAGTGGATGAGGGGCAGTAACCCCCTGTCTTAGACCAGAAGCAGCTGAAGCAGTTTAGCTGATTACTCCTCAACAACTCAGTTATGTCTTCATGCATTATACACATGTAACAGCCATTGAAAACACCGGGTCCAGCCCAGCCAGCTGATGCCAGCCTGCATTTCCTTGCAAAGGAATTCAACTCTTGCTATTCCAGGTAGTATATGATACATCAGTGTGTGTGTATGGAGATCTGAAGCACCTGAAGGAGGTCTAACGAGAGAAGTTAGATGCTTTCTGTATTTGGGAATTTCCTTTTGCTTTCTCCTGAGCAATTAGAAGGGAGGTAGAAGGGAGTGGAGTTGTTTTATATAATTAATTGGGTTGTTTTAGATGTATTTTCATATTGCTCGCCAGTTTTGTGCACCTTGTGAAGACACTCAGTTCATTGAGGTTCATGTTCTTCCACAAAGACCATGTCAGGAGCACTGCTTTAAAGGAGGCCTATTTTAAGAAAGGTGGTACTTCTGTTCTTCATTAATTTAGTTTGAGAAGATCGTTCAAGATAAGAGCTTCAAGCTTTTCAAAATCTCAAGTGTTACTTTTACAAATCCACTTCTAGGTCAGCAGGTTCCCCTCCCCCTCCCCTGCCCCACACAAGCAGGAGTCTTCCCCTTGGTCCTAAAACAATAACTTCCTTTCTTAATTTGTTCACCTGCACACCTGTTTATAAAACTAAAGGCTAATAGAAACAAAAATAAACACCAGCTGGGGAGAAGGTGGTGGAATAGTTGTGCTGTGAGAAGGAGGGGGCTGGGCATGATGTTCTTTCCTTAGTTTCATGGGGGTTTTTAATAACACAGGTAGCTGTAGTAGTTTTAAAATTTCTGCTCTTTGTTTTGCTTTTTTTTCTTCTAATAACTTGGCTTTTATTTTCCAAATTCCATTATACTCTTCCTTGCTTTTTGTTTTCCTTTGTTGTGGCTCTTTTCTGCAAAACTTTATAGCTGAAGCAGGTGGGGGGGTTAGGGGATGTTTTTGGTTTAAGTCTAAATTTGCAGTTACTAAATCCCATTCTAGGTTTCCAATGCTAAGCATTTGAATTTGCTTGAAAAACAAGACTTTTTGATTTTACTTGATCTGTTATGCTGCCTTTCTGAAGACAAAAATGAAGGTTACACCTACCTACAATCTTACTTTAAGTGGACGGAGGTAGCAATGATCTGCAGAAAATGGGACTTTCTAGACATAGAACTACAGGGTGCCCGGTCAGTGAGAAACAGGTGCATCCAAAAAAGTGTAAGAGCTGAAACTGGAGTTCAAAGTGACTGATTGACAGTGTGATGATTTTTTAAAAAAAATATTCTTATTATTTTGAAACCAATTCATCAGTTAAAAGATCTGATGTTGAGGGGAGGAGGAGGAATATGCAGGTCAGTTAATCTTGAATGTGTCAACATTGTTTACAAAGCTTCCCTTACAGACCTGTCTGAATATATCCTGTTCAAAATTCTGCCCCTTTTTAACTGAAGAACCGGGTACATGAGTGCAGACGGGGATTTTTCTAGAGGCAGAACAGGTAATTCAGACAGTCCTGTAAGCACCAGAAATTTAGGGAGGTATACTCGTCCAGCTAAACAGAAGTATGCTTGTACTATAGAAAACATCCTGTGATTCATTTAAAACTGGTTTTTGTTTTGCCACCACTCCCTACTGCCGCTGCCGTCAGCCCTGTTTCCACAGACACGATCCGGACCAGCTCCCAACTGCAAGCACGCACATCTGTGCTCACAGCTGGATGCGCTGAAGCAACTGTGCCCAGGCTTCCCACCCCAGAGACCACCTCACACATCCTTACAGCAGAGGGGTGTCACTCGCTAAGGGCTGTCAGTCACCATGTGACACAGGCAGCTGTACAGCTAAGATGCTGACATCCAGTGTGCACAGGGAGGTCCAAAGTGCCGAGTAGGTGACCCGGCTGTTTGTGCACACAGATCCCTCGCTGTTCCCAGGAGCAGGGGAGGCCATGGCCACTGAGGAGCCATTCATGCCAGCTGCTCTGAGCCATGATACACATATTTACATAATGTATATTTGTAAATGTCTTTACAGATTTATTATACCGATAAATGCAGTTTCTCAAAAGTTAATATAAGTGGTAGGAGAATTCCTTATTACACAGGTCTGTCTGAAATTAGGACAGACTCCTCTTTGTCAAAGCTGGGGACTGTCCCTCATCTCATGTCCAGGTCAAAAGCTTTTTACACACTTTATTCTTTGGCATGTTATTTATATTTTTTAAAAAAAATATTTTAACTTAGGAGAGCTTTTGTGGGATAGCTTATATGCCAAAGAGCCAAAGTTCTGACTGATGTTTGGGAGTGGGGATGTGTCACAGGCCAGGCTCACCCATCACCCTTCACGTGACATACATTCCTTATATGCTGAGCTGTGACCAGATCAAAGAGAGGGTGGGTTTGTTTCATTTTATCTCAAGGCAGCTCTGCCAGTCCTTGAGCACAGCTAGGTATTTTGTGACACAGCAAATCCTTCTTTCAGGGTATATTGTATTTGCAATGGTAAACCCTTCCACCTTCCTTTACGTATGTATCACAGCTAGTGACCCCTTTGTCAACATGTCTGATAACCCCGATTTGTTGGAGGTCGAAATTGGTAAGATATGAAAAACAGCAACGCAGGACTAAAGTGTTTCCTTTTAGGATTAACTGAACAGTCTTTTTTTGTTATTCCCTCCAACATGCAGAATTTCTAATGTATTTGTAAGAAACCTAAAAGTTCTGAGAAGCACCTAGAGCCAAGACTTCCAAAATTCTCATTGCAAAAGTTTGAAAATCAATTCTGTGTGCAGTGAATTACTGATCAAAAGGTCCCATCCAGTCTACCTGACACAAACTGGATCTCAAAATAGCTATCTGTTGCTGAAAAGTGTTTTCAAAGATTAACCGTGACACAGACTGCACCTTTATCTGCAAACTTGAATTTAAACAAAAAGCTCTCAACTGAATTGAATGAAGAGTTGGTGCTTGCAGTTAAGAAACAACTCTTAAGTTTGACCTCTTAATTACCTTTCATTACTTGCAATGTAAGGTAAAACTAGCTTAACTAACTATTTTCACTTAACTGATGTTAAGTATTTGCTGATTCGGGTCTTTGACTGTTTCTAGTATCTATTCATCCCAAGAAGACAACTAGAGAATAAACATTAGTAGATAATGAGGTCCTGACTCAGACGTGTTGTGAAGAAAGAAGATTGTAGTTATGTACCTGAAGCAAGGGCTGTCTGCGCTGGGCCATAGTAGCCTCCATCTCCCAGATACTCTCAGGCTGCTGCCCTAGTGAATTCCTCCTGCAATGAGCCTCTTTACTTGGAGTTTTGCCTTAAGTACTTGAGAGCCAGACAAAAAGCCTTTGAGAGCTAGTCGGATACACCAACCCAGGCAAAAACATTAAGTGTCTAAATGCCCTTCCATGCTTCGCTTTCTCACTGCTCTGGAATGGCCTTGAGGCTTGGGTTTGAGACCCTTAAGATTTGCAGAATCCTTTTGCTATAGGCTTTGCTGTCTGTCTCTCTCTCACCTTTTCTTCTGTCTCTCTTACAGACAGGTCTTTATAAAATTTGTCAGTTGTAGCCTATTATATCAGCAGGCACCTCAAGAAATCTTGGCCTCCAGCTAACTGGACAGACTGGTTTTTGAAGCTTGTTCAACTTCATGGGTCAAAGGGGATTGAACTGGAGATCATATGTTCTTGATGACTTCCTATATTTACACCATACAGTACACTGGTTATCTGCTTAGTCTCGTAGGCTTGATACAAGTTAAGTTGTCTGGAGGCAACAAACCTAGTATTCTAGCAACTCTTGCAAGAGCTATGTAACTTTAAAAATTGGAAGAATTCACACAAATACCTATTAGATACTTCCTAATTTATCACAGTTTGTAATTAGAAAATGAAATGGCTCCAGGAAAAGAATGAGGAATAAAAGAGACAGATTTTTAGGAAATTTGATTATGCAAAAATGGGTATGTTTTGATTTCAGTCCAGCTGCATGGGAAAAATATCTGATTGCAGCAGCACATTCAATTATCTCTAATTTAAATGGAAATAATATCAAAATGTTTTTTTTAAACTACAGCCTTATTCAGTGCACATGGAACACCCATGATAGTCTAACCAATTCACCTAAATATGATCAAATGAAAAGCAAACTGTTCTGGATACTCATAGTTATAAATCTGGGGGCGGGGGTTTTTTTTGGGGGGGGGAGAATTAGAGACCAAAGCAACAATATAATCAGTCATGTGAAAAATGAAACACCTTTTTTTCAAAACAAAGCCATAATTTTGCTATTGTAAAGATATATTAATGTCAGAGATGAGCAAGAATATTTCAATCTCAATCTATAGTTGGATTTTTTTGTTGTTTGGGTCCTATTTCTAGCAAACAATAAATACAGGAAGAAAAATAACTGATGCTTACAAGCCTTTCTAATTAAAGGCTAGCAAGCCTTTTTGAAAAGGACACAAACGCTTGCAGACAAACATTCTCCCCAAACTAGAACGAAACCATTTAAATCTCCTCTCATTCTTTTCATTCCTCATTACTTTTCATTTATAGACACTGCCAGGTGCCAGCTGGGGTACAAGACAGAAACGGTAAACTGCAGAAGATGGCTATTTGTGATGTTTCGAGCATAACCAGAAGCTGAATCTATTGGGGGGGGGGGAACCCAAACACTCAGAAAAGCAGAAGTTCTGCAATCTTCACCCTAGATTTGCAGATTGAATGTATCTGGTTAGTTTAGATAATAATCCAAGCTATTCTTGTAGATGCAGTGCATTGCTGCAGGAAATCGCAAAACATTTTGCTGTGCACCTGTTTCTCAAACCTATAAGTCTTTATATATATATCAGCATATAACACTATATCCTTTTGCTGTAAATTATTCATAGCATGAGTTTTGAGCAAAACATAAGATGTGCTTGTGAATTACTTGTCAGTTATTCTTATGATATTTTTTTTCCAGAATTGAGAACCTAAAAAGAATCGGTTGGATTGTTTTTTAAGAAAAATTGGGTAAAGTTTTAGGCTCTAGGAATAGTCTTGAAGTACCAGACCCAGCTTGTCAGCACATGATGTTCCATGTTGCTGTATTACAGGGCTACTGAAAGTATGGAATATCCTTCAGTTCCAGCCAACATAATGAAAGGATCAGATATTTCTGTCAATAAACATTATTAAGACTAAAATTAAGCTTCATTATTTCAGGATTCAAAAAATTTACACATACTCAGTTATTTAACCGTTCTTTTAAAGCAAGACTTATAAAGTGGGATTAATTGTCACTAACTACCACAGTTGCTCTAGAGTTGGTACCAGAGGTAAGAAGATCCCTGTCAGCATAAGCCTGTACTTGACCACTACCTGATGCCTTGAGTGGCTGCATATCTGCTCAGCCTGAGCCATGGACTGCAGACAAATAATCACATGATGTTAGTGCTGTTATTTCCTGATTTTGTTTAGCTAATTCTCATCTAATTCCAATCCCCTTTGAAGACGTTACTTTAATTTTTAAGAGACAGCTGTAGTCACTAATGATGAAGCTGGAAGATAGTTTCTTTTTGGCAAAGCTCTATGTGTTACTCAACTGTCTGAATAATGTTTCAAGTTTAAAGAAAGCTTTAAAAAAGGGAAAGAATACTTTGATGCCTGCACTTCTCTTTGTAAGCAAAGCTTCCAAGACACTATTGGTAGCCTGGTCATGCATCAGAGATGAGGTAGGCAACCCTAAAATGTGGAATCACATAGCTTACAATGAAGAATGGAAGGCATTTTTAAGCCCTTTTTGAAAAAAAACCAAAACCAAACATTGCTTTTCTTTATGGATTGTAATAAAACCTTCAGCTTAGGTCTAATAGAAGATACTTAGTTTAGGTGAACAGGAAGAACATACACTGGGAAGAAACTAAAAATACATGTGAAGTTTCTAATATAACCAGACTTCCAACAGGTTTCACTATAAAATTAGTCTTTTGCAGGAAGTTATATCTGTGTTGCTGACATTGACTTGATTTTAGTGGTGTGTGTTTTAAAAATGTGAAGCGAGGTGGGTTTCTAAATACTTGCTGAATGAAAAATGAGATATTCAGCTTAAATTGCCTTGATCGCAAGTAAAATTTTAATGAGGCCAGTGAAGCTGATGAATAAAAAACCTCTATGGTTCCAGGTATCAGTCCATGAAACTGGAGTCCTGAGATCACAAGTTTTTATAGCTCAGTCTCACAGGTACTCTAATGGTTTCTCAGATGACCTGAGACCAGGAATGTGTAATTTTCACCCTCCTATTGTAACTGCAGGTGCTATGGGAATGAGGTAAACTGTCTGCTGATAAAATGACTCGTGTAAGGTCAGAAGTCAGAGAGCATTCCCATTATAGCTGTTAAGTGTTGTGAAGTCAGTTCTGAATAAAATGTTAACGCAGAAATATTCTAAAATACTAATGCAGGCAACTATGTTCTTTCCTGATGCATTTTTAAATCAATTGTTTAAACTATAATTAATTGTATTAAGGAGGAGGATATATTAATTGTATTAAGAAGAAGCAAATCGTGCCAAAGAGCTCTGTTAAAAAGGGAGGACAACTTCATACATAAATGATTTAACAGCTAAACTACTTATTGAGCATACATTAAGCACATTTTTCTTAATTTATATAAATTAGTGTTAAACCACATGGTAATTTTAATGCTGGCTTTGTTTAATATCTTACAGGAAGCTTCAAAAGATGGTGCATGACATCAAGAAAAATGAAAGTGGGATAATAAACAAGTTCAAAAAGTAAGTCTGAAATGCCAGTACTAGTTTATCAATTTGGGAAAATTCAGATTGCTAGCATAGTGTATTTTACTTTAGTGATGGGACCACGTTATCATAGAGAGATGTACTTCAGCATATGTACAGAGCTTCGGTCCAGGCTGCAACATGCAGAATTGTCATCAGTATTAAAAATACCACAAAGTAGTTGCAGAATTGGTCTCCTATAGGAGGTTGTGTTTGTAGCCCTGAAAGAACAGTATTTGGGTAAATGCATTTTTCTTGCATGTTCTTTGAGAATGATCATCACTTGTTTGGGTGTGTGCCTTTCTCAGTCCACTGTTCAGGCTACCAGCTGCAATTACACTTTAATTTGAGCTCCACCTTGAACCCACTGTTCAGACATCATAGTCAGTATTCCCATAAAAATGCTAAGTCCTCCTATGTTTCAGTCCTGTAAAACAAAACTCAGCATTACCTAGCATCTTTATTCCAGTAAGAAGTGCTGAACAGCATATATATTGATGTCCCGTCCATATGAGTATCATCAAATATTCATGTGTATTTACACAGAGAAAGAAATTCCAGTAATTCTGCATCCTTGTCAAATGAATACACTATTCACTCTTTCTAGTCAAACATCTATTTAAACCAATTAGCTATTTAGCACACTTTATTTTCCTTAATGCAATAGCTTATTTGCATTGAACTTCCATTTGGATGCAATTTTTCTTATTCAGATGTCTTTCTTTTCACGGGTCATTGACAACAAAAGTACTAAGTACTTTTAAAAGTTAATTAGTACACAGTGTCTGCAGTATTTCCAAGACAACTATATTAAATCTAGAAATACAGCTCTCATACATAAAAGGCACATGCAAATGTTGTTTAAAATTGTTCTTAAAAGAGTGACCATGATGGCTCAGTTCAAGGGAAAGAAAAAGTATGGTTCGAACAAGAGCTAATGCTGGGGATGTAGGAAATGATCGGTACGCTGGTGGGAGAAGTAGCAGGGCTCTGCCTGGTTTGGCTATGCAAGCGCTCCAGAAAGCCGGACTGGCTCGGCGATGCCTCTGCTGTCAGCCCAGGCAGAGCCAGTGTTTGCAGGGCAGCCACTAGCCCCGCCACAGGAGGGGGGATACACTTCTAGGAGCAGCAGGGACCACCTGGCTCTCCCATTTCCCAGGCAGGGTGCAAGCCTTCCTTTGTGGCCTCTTTTATCACAGCCGTGTTTCTGTCCACAAACCTTGAACAGGCTCTGATGGTAGCACCTGATACATCACATAGATTCTTGAGGTTACTTTTTTCCTTTACTTGGCTGCTTTCACTCTAGCACTGCTGCAATTTGCAGCAAATCAGTCATGTGGTATATGTACTTGTTATTTCCACACATGCTCAAAAGCAAATTTTCCCTCTAAAATGACTTTCAACTCCTTGGACCTTTAACTTAATCTGAGTGGATTTGCTTTTAACACAGTATGTAAATAGACCCCTGTGTTCAGAAATTCATCTGCTAAAATCCTCAGTTTCACCTGGGACCTGCTCACAGGGAAGAGCTTCTAAGGCTGTCAAGGCTTCTGGTGGGTTTTTGGAGGGAAGGGGAGTGAGGGAGATTGGGATTTTGTTATGTTCTTGCTTTTTAATAAAGGGTGGCTTCCTACTTCACAGTAGTAGTTTGTGTAGTTAATAATGTTGGTGTGGGTCCAGTTCAAATGGCTGAGAGGAAAGCAGATGGCAAAAATAATAGAAGCATCTTATTTATGATTTGAGGCAACAAATTGTCTCCCATAGTTGCCTGAACATGAATTCTGCTGTTAATCAGTATTGCTCTGACTGTGTGTCCTTCTCTGAGAGTAAGAGGAGAAGGACAGACAAGGGAGAAATAACAAGAACTAAATGTAGCTGAAGCTGGGAAGGTCAGAGGTGCCATCGTTAAATATCAGATACAAGATTGCTGCTGTAACAGTGCAATTCTTTGATTCTCTCAAGATTAAAAAAAAATCCACAAAAAAGAGCAGGCTCATAAAAACTCTTGTAATGTCTGTAGCACAGAGCTCACATTTTGCCTCCCCGAGCTATAAGAATACAAGTTGAGAGGTAACAAAATATAAAATAATACATATAATAATCTTTCTGATACTTCTGTGGTTCATCTAAGCCATAATAATCTCTTCTGCAATTATGAAGACCAGAAACTTACTCTTATTTAAAAAAAAAAAAATGAAGAAAAATTCTCATGTTTGCACGACTTCAGAACTCAGATCTTGAACCCAGCACGTAATGAGGCTTGCAATAAAAGCATGAGTTGACAACACTTATAAGGATATGTACAAGAGATGCCAAGCTCTGCAGAATTAGAATTGGCTGTATTCCTCTGAATGTGCCCTTTGGGGACTTCTTGTTTGATTATTTTTTTTTAGATGTTTTTTTCTTAAAAATGCCATTATCCAGCTGATCAGTTCCTCCATTTCAGTTAGAGGATTATTTTATTAAATGTCAAGGATCTAAATATGACTGAAGCATGTATTTAAAAAAATGGGCTTTACATAGCACAGATTTGGAATTTGTCTATATGCTAGAAAAAAATCATTTTGACTCAAATTCAGATCTGTTATAAGTAGAAATAATTTTAGGTAAGTTAAACAGTATAATTCCTTACTCTAAGCCTACAGTTGTCACACAGATGTATACTGCAAGCCTCTGCTAATGAAATTGAAAGAATGATCAAATACTCATGAAATGCACATTTGACTTATTACCAGTATTTGTTAAGACACTTCTAAAATCTGGATTGGCTCTTGACTATGCAGAAAAGTAAGAGAAGTTCTTGCATCAGGTGCTTGCTCTCCAGTGTAGTTCACCTGCCAGGTACAGCTGGGGAGGGATATGTCTGCCATCCATGTGTGTCTTAAAGGTCTGCAGAAAGCAGTCTGAACAGTGGTGGTAAAAGCAAAGAAAACTACAGATTGTTTCTTCATTACTTAAAAGTTCCTGTTGTTTATTCCCCATCCTGACTCAGAATTTTCCAACAGTAAAAATATTGCCCATTGCAGGATAGCATTCACCTGCTTGCCCTTAATCACATGCAAAACTATTTACAATGCTGGAGTCCCAGCTGCTCTGCAGATCATGTCAAAAAGGATTATGTACTCAGGTGTAGAAGCAAAAGGTATAGCCAAAGTTCTATAAACAATGAGAGCTGGGGGCATTTTTTCATATTCACATCCTTGGTAGTACAGAACGGGGAAGTAAGAAAGAAATCATGGGTTTCACTCTGCAAGATGGTCGCTGACGCTTGAAACAAACTATTCCACTAGGTCATGAGAATACAGCTCAAGAAATGTTTCTCTGTCAGCTGGATTGAACCTGTTTGGAACTCTGAAAAAGTTTGCAAAGTTCAATTAATTTATCTTTTAATCAGAAGTGTGATCATCTAGTGCACTTGGGACTAATACATACTTACTCAACTCAGTAAAGATGTTAATATAATTTTTGTAAAACCTGTTAAGTTAAAATGTTTCTTAAGAAGCAAATGGAAGGAGTTAATGACAGAAGAAGTGAAGGACTCTTGAGAACAAAGAGGTTTTAGGCACATTTTAACTGCTGGAGGAGTGAGCAGAAACACTAGTGAGGAAATGCATACGTAGGAGAATTAAGTGCTACACGAAAAGGGCTACTACTTCATACGTTTGGTTACTTTTCTGGGTGTAGCCTGTAAAAACAAGTGTTGCTGGAGCAAAAACCCCAGACTTCTGCTGCATTCTTTTTAAAAATTCTCCATTTAGTGCAGGAAAACACAAAAATGTGCTATAAACGCAAAGCGTATGATTAATATTTGCAATTCCTACAGAACTCCTATGTGCAAAGTTAAGCACATGCCTAAAGTGTTTTGTTGGATCAACCTCAGCATGCTATAGAGGGGAAAATTCCTAAAAGTTGTTATGAATTTCTGTACAGTGCATTCTGCTCTTGTGTGGGCAGCGTCTACGCCCTATTATGTGGGAAGTCTCATATGCTGCTTGGTTATTTGTTGAAGCTAAAATGTGTATACTAAGATGTGTTACATTGGTTTTAAAACTTGTAAACCATACTCTCAGAAATGTACTTGGATTTTATTGAGCCCTTTAGAACTGAAATTTCTCACGGGTATTTAAAAACCGCCAGAAAATTACTTATTTTCTATTAAATTTTAGAAAAATACTAGTCCCATTAAAGTAAATGGAAACTTGAATTATTTGTGTTCTGTCACAGCTAGTACAGAGATACTTCACTACTTAAGTCCAGAATGGCGTAGCACTAGAATATTTTATTCAAAAACTGCATTTTCTATAATTTCATATAACCATTTAAAGATATGTTAGGAAATCGTTCTGTCTTCCACTTAAATATTGTATGGTCAGTTGGATGGATTTGATTCTTTCAGTACTTTGTCATTAACTTCAAGGGAACAGGATGGAGTCAGTTGCCACTCTGCAAGCATCTCTGTGGATAACTCCATCAGAGCCTGAAATAGCTAGGTAACCACTCCTTGGCGGAGGAGCTATGTCTTTTCAGTTTGCATTGTGGTTTGCACATTGGGTAAAGTTCTGGCTGTTGCAAAGTGAAGCTCCAATTGACTTCAAAGGAGCCTGGATTTCAGTTTTGGCACTCAGTAAATCATACCCGTACAGTGAGAATTATTTTATTTTTAAGTGGATTTGAATTTTAGAACAAGCAACATATTGGAAGAGATTTTAGCAAGCATAGATGTGGCCGTGAACTGTTTCAGCTCTGACAGAAACATTGTTTCTTTTCTTCTATTGATATTCAGGTTCCAAAATGAACAAGTGGCCTTAATTTGCAAAACGGGGAAAGATACTTGGGATCGGTATGCTATTTCAGAGCTGCACAATGGCATGATAGACTGCTTAGACACAGACCTCTGTTCTGTGTTGTGTATGCTTTCATTATAACGTATTTACATTTTCTGTTGGGGCCACTGCCAGGATTTACAGGGCCTGGGACAAAGTGTCGAAGCCTTCTGCTTAGCAGCTTGGAATTGTGTAAGGTGGCTTAACCCCCATACGTTACACCGTGACCCCAACAGCCTCCTACTTTTGCCTCAGTTCCACTGTTTTCCAAGTCTCCACTGTCTCTGAACAGCTCATGATAGACATGTTGCAAGGTACATCAATACGTCTTGCTCTGCCCCTTGCTAAGACCTGAGATCTGTCCTGGCAGTGGCCCTGAGTTTTTCTTTCTAACATGCCTGTGCTAACCCGGATGGAAGACACGAATGCTTTTTCATTTACTGTTTGTACACTAAGTTATATTGTGCTGCGGGAAGTTAAAAGACTCTGAGAAAGCAATTTTCCATCATTAGTGCTGTTAGTAATGAACAATGCAGGTAAACACCTCAAAAATAATGTGCCTAGATGGTTTTTTATTTGGTTTTTTGGGGTGGTGTTTTTGGTTGGGGGTTGGGTTTTTTTAATTGAGCTTTACCAATGCCTGCACCATTTATTCATTGATTCATGCATGTGCTTTTTCTTTTTTTTTGTGACTATCTGAACAACAGAATTCTATGAATTCAACTCAAAAGTAGCCAAAGAATTTCTCAAAACAGATGGGAAAAGTTTGTGAATTGATGTGTTAGTGCCAGCATGACACCACTCTGAGTTACACTGCTACCTGAACAATGACACCTAAGCAGCACACTCCTGTAGTAAACCAAAATTTGTCGATATCACTACTGCTCAGAGATCACAAGAAAACATTTTAAAGTCTTTGTTGTCAATTTTTTTCTACATAATTTGTTTATTTTTGCAAATTAATTTGTTAGGATCTGATTGAAGAATGAGTGAAGCCATCAATTCAGCAGACAAAGGCTCAGGTCCATGGTGAGATCTCATCAGTGCTACAGGGAATCTGTCACACAATGTTCAGAAGTCACTTTCAAGAGTTATTTTAATGTAAATTGTGTTACTGTTTTATATGGTGACAAAAAGCAAAGGTTGGTTGTTTCTCTTCAGGTGCATCAGTCTGGCCTCTGATGTCACACATGCCATTACTTTTGACTTTAAACCCAAATTCCTCTTTTTTTTTTTTTTTTTTTTTTTTTTTTAACATGCGAATGAAATAATTGCTATATCAACTGGCTGTAATTCAGGGTCTTCTCTGGACAGCTGCAATTTAGCAATCAGGAGTATACATACATATATACACATACATGAACAGGAGTACATGTATATATGTATATTACATATATGTATACTCCTGTTTGCTACATATAAATATACATGCACACATACATATACATACATATATAGCCACAAAGATCCTTTCAGTATTTCTACAAATCATCTTTGGATTCACTTGGTATTACAAATGCCATTATAACAGTATTTATGAAAAAAGGGGCATAACACCATAAAATAATAGTAAGTTGAAACTGAATCTGGTCCTGAGACCTAGTGTACATTTAAACATTAATCAGAAAACAAAGTGCATGCAAAACGGTAGTTACAGAAATATGACAGGGGAGTGCTGCACCACTTTCTTATGCTATAGTCTTAGCAAAGCCTCTGTGAGCCTGATTTTCATCTTCAGATAGATGTGCATTTATCTCTGACCCCTATGTTATCTGTTTCTGCATTGGAAATGAAGAGGAGGGTGGGTGGGCAAGGAAGCTGTTCTTTCAAAATATGTTCTTAGGAAAAAAAAAAAAAAGAAAAAAACCCCACCAACCCTCAGAATAGATTCTAATTTCTTATCTGTTTCTAGCTTTTCAAAGCATTCTCCTGCAGCTATTTGCTAAGCATCTGTGATGATAATCTGTATTTCTTCAGCTGCAGGTATCTTTTGTTACCAGCTTTTTAACATGTCTGGCTGACGTTCCCTTCTAGTGTATGTTACTAGATTATAAATGTAATAATTATTGTTTACAGGCTGAAAAAAAAACCTCCACCAAGTCTACCACAAAGGGATTATGCTTCAGGTAAGTCTATTAATGCAAATTTAAACTGCATGTCTATGTATATTTGATGCCTATACACCTACCAGTATTTCAGTTATACATTTCCTCATTAATTTGTTTTTAATGAGAGAATAGTCTATGATTATCAACAATTCTGAAGGTAGTTCACACCTTTAAAATGAGAGGCAAGCAAAACGTGGCAAGTTGTCCCACAAAATCAGTATTTACCAGGGTTCTGCATGTAGGCTGTTCTAAAAAGGGAGAACCCACATCCAGGCCCTCTTTGCCAGGCACTGTGATGTGAAAGTAAATAGGGGAAAAAACGGAACAAATTATCATCACAGATTCTGAACCTTAATGCTATTAACGTGACAATTATGATGTTGTGAATTATCTTACAGGTAGAACTATATTTGCTTGTCATGCAGCACTGCCCTCAAACTAGTTCACACCCATTTTTACAAGTTAACAGCTGTCTTGTTAAGGAAACAATGATATGAAAACTGAAGCAAAGGACAGAGTTTGGAAGTTATCAGATAATTGTTTCATGTTTAACATGAAGACTTGTAATTAGTGTGCTGTCTTGCAGCTTTATCTGAGAAACAAGCTAAGTACAAAGCCCTGAGGTCAGTGGTAGTTGCATTATGTAGAAATTGTTATTCCTACTTAAAAAGGAGATACATTAGCAGGACACTGTGTAAAGTGCATGCTCTGCTGTTCAGACTATGTGCAGGTTTGCATTTTCTAATTTTTTTCCAACAGCTCTCAAACAAGTTATCTAAACAAGCAAGCAGGCATCTAATTTACTGTTCAGTCCAAACGAGATGTGTTGCTCTGAACTGTTCAGGAAATTTTGACTTTTATTTTTGTTTGTTTGCTGAATATGATAAGTATACATTGAAAAAACAACCCAAGATAAACGTTTATGCTCACTGTTCCATCTGCTTAAATAACTCTAATGTTTTATTTAGAACATGCAGACAACGAAGAAGAATGGTCAGATGATTTTGTAAGTACATATTTTGGGGTAGTAGGGGGTTACTGTAGCAACACACTAGCACAAGTAATAATAATAAAAGGGTTTTTTTAATCTTCTACTTGTGGTTGAACTTAATTAAATGTTATTTGTTACATCACCCTTATTTACAAGTAGCCACTGATTTTTAGCTACCTCAAATTTTTTTTGCATTAACTTAAAAGTACACTCAGAAGTACTGTCGGTGATAGTACTAAGCTTTTTGGATAAGTAAGCATCAATTTGAGGGACTTCTCAAACTGAGCAATAATTTCAGAAACCAGCAAGATCATCTGTTTGGGAGAGGGAGGGTGGGAGGCGTGAGGAGGGGAATGCCACTTATTGCTAAAAGTGAAAAACTTCTGATAAGGTTTTGGAGAATATTAGAATGAAGCAAGTCATGATAATCAGCCACACAAAGTAACGGTACAACCGTCATCCTGAAGTCTGAAGTGACTAGTTTCCTTCTGGAGTTAGGTCCTGAGCACCTTTTTAATAGGAAAGGCAGAGGAAGTGACAGGACACATCAAGAGTCACAGCTGGAACTAAGAAGCTGTCCTGTGAAAAGAAACAAGCTGTTAGTCTGTAATTTGAAGACTGAGCGCTTGGTGTGAAAGGTACTCCTTGGAGATAGCAAGGAGCCAGGGAGCAGGAAGCTCCTGGGAGGAGCGGAAGGGGAGGCTGGCAGGAGTGCCTGTTGATTTAAAGGGAATATTAAAAGGGGGTGTAATGAGTCCTTTCAAAAATACATTCTCATTACTTAGTTAATTGTACTCCTGCAAGGATATTTGTATCATATACTGCTATGAAGCTGTAAGTATGTTCTGAGATGAGAAATGGGAAGTTCTGTCTTTCTAGGACAGTGATTATGAAAATCCAGATGACCACTCTGACTCTGAGATGTATGTGGTCCCCAGTGAAGAGAATCCTGATGACAGTTATGAGCCACCTCCAAGTGAGCAGGAGAAAAAGAAGATTCCCTCCTCATTCCCTATTTCTAGGGGTGAATACACAGGTAGTTATGGAGTAGTTGACTATGTCAGCTTGATAATTGCGTATTTATCAGTACCAGAAGAGAAGTGGCCTCAAATGGACTAACCTGTCCTTTCCTCAAGAGTTTGCTTTTAATTCTGAGAGTAAGTCTTCAGCTTTCAGGGGTAGGATTTTTTATGTATGTTATTACAGCATGGAACAGGTTAGTATTGCTGTTAGCAATGTTTAGAATTTTAACATAATGTGTTCTTAGAGACTTTGATAGACATCTACTAACTACAAAATTCAAGCAAAGGTACAGGAGATAGCACTAACATGGCTCCAGATTTATCTGCAAATTTTACTGCAGGAATTCATATTGAAGATTAAGTGCATAAGACTAGAGTGGTCCCTTCTTAATCTTTTCTGTATCTCAAATCATTATTCTGAAAGCAGTAAAACAGAGGACAAAGCAGGCCAAATATTCATGCCGTATTGTCCTTCAAGATTGGTACTGAAGAGGATAAATATCCGGAAAAACAAGACAGAATCGAGATTTTATTTACATCAGTCAAGCATAAATGTGCATTTTCTTCCTGTTTTGATTCTTTTCAATCGTGGGCAAATCGCACTGAAGTGAAGGAAAGTTAGCTTCAGTTACATAAGATTTGAGCCATGGGGTAAAGAAACATTGGCATGATGCGTGCTTTCATTTTTGTATGACACAAGACTGTCGCTGCTTATAGAATAATCACTGAAGTGCTAAAATGCCACATATGTAGTCACAGAGGTTTATCAGCACTTCACCTATGTGTCCTTTGAAAAGGGGAAGAATTTTTAAAATTACACCCCAGAGGACCTGGCATAATTTGTGTTTCAGTCCCACCCTTTGTGCTGTGGAACAGTTGTTTTTCTTATATGTCAAGATACTTTCTTTCTCACTTTCTGTCACCAAAGTTCATACTGGCACAGGACATATTAATAGACTACACCACCCAGCCACCACCTTTTCCCCAAGGAGTTAAACAGTTTTTCATACAACAGTCGGTGTCTAAGCAACCCCTCTGCAGCAGAGGACTAGGCTGTTACCTTGAGCAATGAAATAGGACCAGTTTGCACACAAGTCTCAACACCAGGACCAGCATACACTCAGGTCTGCCTTCTGACCTGAGCTGCAGCCTCAGCAGACTTGTTTACACAGGCAGTACAAGATGGTCCAGAGGCCAATGTGTAATTTTTACTAAAATTGTTTTCTTCTGTATGAAAAGACAATCGCACCAGTCACCAGCAGCTTCCTCCCGTCAACAAACCTCTCCCAAGTACACCTAGTGCAGCCACGTCCAGACCAAAGAAACCATCCGTGCCATCCCTGCCACTGCCATCTCCTGCTGCCAAACCAAAAGTACCACCAAAGCCTAAGGAGTGTAGTGATGATGAGGTAATGTTTATAGATATACAAGTTTTGACGGTTTAAATGACTGATGACCCCACATCAATTAGTAGACTACACAGCAATGCCATGGTTTGGTCTCAGCTTCTATAGTACAAATAATTTTGTACATTTTTGTGACATTGTCACAAACAGTGACCTGTGAGTACCATGCTGACAAGTATCAAGGAGGCTCTTCAGATCACAGAATAGTTTCTGCTCATCCAGAACCAGCTGCAGGCAATGGGAAGAGAGGAACCTTAAAAGGGTACCCCAGGACCAAAAGGAAGGGAGGGCTTTTATCCACCAGTCTCATACTGGAGTAATTTGGTAGAGGGTTGTCAGTCTTGGGGAATCCCATCTGCACAGGATGATAAATGTCTGCAACAGCAGTCACTGCGAAATGGTAACTATTGTAAACTGCTGCCAGGGCTTCAGTCCCAACAGTTTGTTGATATGATGGAGGTTTAACTGGTAGATTTTTGTTGTGCATTTCTCATAGGATAATTACATTGTGCCAGTGGACAATGACGACGATAACTATATTGAACCCACAGAAAGCAGCATGTCACTACCTAAAAAACGTGAGTTTTAGTCATTTAAGCTAATAATTATTGCCTTGTTAGGAACAACAGTGGAAAAAAATGGAACAAATTAATGCCTGTTTCTAGGGCTCAGAGTGGAGGTGCAGCTAATAAAGAGAATGCAGCCTGCAAAAAGGCAGTTGGCTCTTCTGATTCATGACAAGGCCAAGGAAAATTATTTTTAACTTTATTGGAATTCACGTTTTAATTCCTGCCTCTCTCACTCAGCTGTTTCAAAGTCCAGCCCCTGTACAACCAGGAAGGTTTTCATGGTATGTGATCTCCTTCCTCATCCAAGGGAGCCACAGCATTAAAATTCCGTTTGCTGAAGTGCCTCAGGAAAAGAACAAGCATTTTTAGATTTTCAGTAGATAAAGACCGACTTTGAATCATTATTTTTTTTTACCTTGCTATTTGAAGTATATTTAGCTGGAGAGTTAAACTACTACAGTCCAAAGGTGAAAAGTAAACAGAGAAGAGCATGTAGTTCTGCTCTCTGACATTACTGACAATACCAAACCTATTCAGCAAGGCATGAACGCTGAATAATGTTTCCCTTTTAAAATGAGAGCCACTTTCTGCCTCAGCTGATTTGCTGAAGGTCACACAAAAGGCTATCACTTGGACCTACTTAATATTTATTCTTATTGTATGAGTGCTACATTGTTAACGTTCTTAATATGTGTGTGATGTGTGTGTATATATATAAATATAACTGCGTATATAAACACAAGTATGTGCACAAGTATATATGTATATGAATAAAGTATTTTTTTAGCTCCTGTGAGCAGATTTATGAAGACAGCAAAGTCAGCCCCCCCTACTTCCTCAAAGCTGCCTCTTACTTCTGATATGCAAGGTATGTGGAGTTTGTATCACTTTTAAAATAAAAATAACATAAGACTGAGGAATATTGAATTACATTTGATGTATTCACAGCACAAACCGTAAGACATACATCAGTAAAACAAAAATATTTTCCCCTTCAGGTTTTTCCATGTTATAGCAGTTGTTTTGCCTAGCTTGAATAGTAAATCTGCTGGTAAGCATAAATAAAACTAGAACAAGTCATTTGCCCCAAAATAATTTATTTTTTTGCTCTTTGCTCTAGCAGGGTAATGCAAATGGATCAATACAACAAAAACAAGTATAGGACTCAGTATGTTAGTAATCCCATTTCACTATAGGAATTAAAACTCAGTACTTTAAAATCACATCAAGATTAAATCTTAAAGGAATTCTGTAGAGGCTGATGTTTTGCATGTCCTGTGATAACACTGTTTTATTTGTTATTTATTTAAGTTCTGTAAAGCACAATTTATTTGGAAAAAGAAACAAAAGCAGAAGAAAATAAGAGCAATCATATTTGCTTTTATAAGTGCAGATATACTTGCTTAATCTTCCTTAGCTGTGCTAACTTCAAGTTGTTTTGTATGCTCATAATCTCATTAATTGCTTGGAATGTAACCTTTACAGACTGATCACACGGTTCTTTAAAAGTGTCTGCAATTTCGTTAGCAATGTGTTTAGCTTTCAAGTCGTAAACTACAAAAGTTTTCTTCTGAATGACTTAAGATTTTGTGAGTTACTTTTCAGACATTTTAAAATGCCCTTTTCAGTCTTAGCCTTTCTGTAAATCAGTGTCGAGCAACAACCATCTCCTGACAGATGTTACTAAAAAAATAAAACATCTCCCCCTGGTGGGAGCTGGGATGCTTTTCAGCCACAAAAAGCAATGGAGCCTGCTACGAAATTTGTTGAAAGATGATTCAGTTTTCAATTAAGAAAGTGGACATAGATACAAGGATGCTGGTGGCTTTGGCTTTTAATATCTGTGAATTAAAATACACCTGTGCACCAGAGCTCCGAGATGGACACTGGCCACGCAAATGAGCCAGCTTATATTTATGATTTACCCGGCCTCTTCCTCCCTGAGTCAAGGAAAGGCTAAATGCTGCCACAAGTGTGAAAACACAGGGTTGCACAATACAAGCATTCATCTTGCTCTGGGGGCATGGGAGAAAAAGGAAAAACAAAACAACAAAACAAAAAAAAGGTTGTGGAGTTGGGGAAGGTTCATTAATACAGTGATTGTTCATCAGACTTCTTGAGTCTTCCTGGTGTTCACACTAGAGGACATGGAGTGTAGCTGCCCCAAGGTTTTGGAGGCAGAATCAAGCTCAGAGCAGATTCTCCCAAGTTATTTTCCAGAGACAGAAGTACAGTTGATACAAATTCTGATCAGTTTTTCTGGTAACACACATTACACTTTTGCTAACCAAAGAATGCATTTTTTTCCTTCCCTGTCCTACAGAAGTCTATGAGGTTCCCGAAGAAGAGGTAAGGCCTTTCTACAGTTTGAATCGCATTGCCCTTGGGCAGGACACAAATGTGATTGTAAAAATAGATGGTCAGCCTTTCAAAGGGGGAAAAAGGGGAACAAATCTCTCTCTGCACTTAAAACTTTCTGACGCTTCCTTCACAGAAAGACTGGCAAACCAAAAGGTCTGCAGAACACAGTAAATTGAAAGGAGGTGAAGTTTCCCAGTCCTGTGTGATAGTGGTCGGGTCTGGGAAGCAGCAGCCTAAGGGAATACTTTCCAGAAGCAGAACTGCAGCAAAGGAGCAATGACAGTTCTGACAGTAATTTTCTTCCCACTTGCTGGTACTGACATGACATATGGCCAAAGTGTGCTCAGGGCTTCGTGGATTTACTGGGGTTTACATCTTGCCTCTCCCACCCTAGTGCAGATTACCAGCCAGAGTTCTAGTAGAAATCTATACTACAACTCAAAAATAAGATATTGCTAACATAAATAGGATCATACAAATGTATTTTATGAAATTAAAAAGTGACCAAATAATTCAGTGCATTTTCTCTCACAGGAAAAACCATCACCACCACCACCGGTAACCAGGTAACCACTGCTACAAATGTTTGTGCATTATTTAAAACTTGTTAGAAAAAATATTTTCTCATCTAGATACTTATGTTTGATAATTCTGTCTAGAAGATATACATATAGTAATTCACTCTCTTCAGAGTATCTACACAAAGATTGTCATCCATTTCTATGTTAATTTCAATAACTCAATCATAGCACATATCAAAAAGAAATACCTCTAAAAGGTACTTTTTAGAATTTTGAGGGGGTAGGGGAGGAGAAAGAGAGGTTGCCTTTGTATTCACTGTTGTTAAATACAATTTTCCTTTCTTCGTTCATGTTTTATTACTAGGTTCACTAAGCCACTTCTGTCTGTGCCTGTTCAGAATACAGAGCAATCCCACATTCACAGCATGACCAGAGAGTCACCTAAGCTGGATACTTCCAGGTAAGTCAACAGCAGCTTATATCAACAGGAAACATTAGCAGAGACAAAATTTTCTCCTCTCTATTGTGTAGCCATCAGACAGTAAGCAATTTCCAGGACACACAAATAGCCAGGGATATTGGGACAAGGTAAGACTTCAAAGTTCTCATTTCCTTGCAAACTTCTGTATTCAAGCCAGTTTGCCAAATGGATGCTATTTTCTTCAACATCCCTTTCGGGATCCGGTGCAGACATAAAACATCTTTGCAAGCCCGTTTAAACTCCTTTTACCCATCTCTGCACCCTTGCAAATGAGATGTTTCTGCAGGGGGTGGGGCACAGGATTGCTTGTAAAGAAACTGAACGCAGTAAATCCATGCTTTATATTCCAAGTCTGTGGAGGAAGAGAGGCAAAGGAAGCTTCAGTATGCAGCCTATTTCACTCCTGTTTCCCCAGAAGTGCTGGAAGCTGCTTCGTAACCATTGTCTTATCTCTAGGGCATGGCATTACAAAATAGGCCATATGATCCTATTTTGTCACAGCAGGTGACATCCACAACACTGTGTGTATTATGGTGTTTGGTGAGGTCCTGTGCGCAGCTGCAGGGGACCTGAGGTCCAGGACAGAAGTTCTTCTGGAGTAGTTCCACCCTAAGGGCACAGCATCACCACAACCACTGCAGCAGTGCATAGCTGCAATTAAATCAATTTCCTGCAGACCTCCTCCTATCTCGATCTTGAAATGCATATCTGAACCAAGAAATTAAGTAAATCCTACTCATCCTAACTTATTGTGTATATTTTCCAGAAATATTTTGCCTCTTCCCAGAAATCGTCTTCATCCAAAAGCAGTGAGTAATTAATGTGCCACTGTTGAAAAAAAAAATGTCTTTAACTTAGGCTGTTCTGTGTTTTATGCATATAAATAGATGGATGCTTTTTATTCTCTGGATTAAATAGCAGAAACAGATGACTCTGAATGTCAGATTGATCTAATATTGTAATTGTGGCTATTAATCTTTTGGACAAAAGAGCACTGGACACCTGTATTGATCCAAGAAAAACTTAAAATGTTTTAAGAGATATATATGTCAGTCCACAAAAATAATTTCTTGGACTGAAAAATGCAGCTGAACTCCAGGACCTAACTTTCAGTAGCAATGGGCAATTTTGCCCAATCTGAAGCACTATCCTTGAGCCTCATTCCTCTCTGATGATGAATGATTAATACTTTCTGAAAATGGAATCCTTCTAAATTGTCAGACTGGGTAGTCTGAGTAACCAGTATCACCAGAAAATGCAGTCCATGAAGGAGTAATTACAAGCTTCGAGTTTCTAAGGTTGTGTTTAAGTCATACCTCTTCCTCTACTCTTGTCCCCAGTCTGTCCCTTCCACTGTGCTGGAACAAAGGTTTTCTGAAGCAAACTACTTGAAAACTTGTCTAACTGCAGCAAATGGGAAAAAGCAAATGCAGGAAAGGTTATTTTCGAGCCAGATTGGTTCCCTAAATTCTTCTGCACCACGGCTCTACTAACAGTTGTGCCAGCACAAAAGAGAGTGTGCATGAGGAGCAGACTACCAAGAAACAGGGTGATGGTAACTGCATCAACATCTGTGCCAAAAGCTATGTGCACCAAACTCTGTCCCAGCCCAATGCTCTGAGTTGTCCTTAAGAAATAATCAGCCTACCAATAACTACATAGAGAAATTAGATACTTAAAATTAGGAATTTGGGGTCCTACCATAGCATTAGATGTTACACTAACATAATGCAGGTGGTATAAGAACATCTTATAGTCTTACTTTCAATCCTTAACTTTCTAGATAGACTCAGTATTTTGGGCAGGGTGGAGAGTTTGCACACTTCTACATACAACAGCAGCAGCATTTTAGTTTCCCTTTCACCTCATCATAATGTTCTTGCAATTTAGATCTGTATACTGTAAGATGCTGAACAATTCCTGAGTGGTGCTAACTCCACTTTATGAAATGGTTTGATTTCTCAGCTTTTCTTACCAATGTAAGATCAGAAAAAAATCCTTCTGAAGGGGGAATGTCGGACGGAAATTTCAGTCTCTGATCAGCACTAAAAAGAATCTTCCGACTTCAGAACAGGCTCAAGTGCCATACTGCAGCTGAAACCTCTCTATTAATTCATTCTTAGAGCTTACCTCTGAGATGGATATTTTTCTAGCTTTGCAGAGAATCAAGAGAGACTATCGTTTTGCTGTGGCCACACACCGAGTTAGTTGTATCACCAAAGATGGAGTTCCCGAACACACACTCATCTGTACAATGGGTGTATTCAGCTCCTGTGTACTTGCACTTGCCCAGTTTGGCACAAGAGTCCGCCTAGGAAAGAATTACCCAGTGTAGTCCAAATTTTTGGATCTCTGCTTGTTGTCTAAGTGGCTAGCGTTTACAGTTTTAAACAAAAAAATGGTAATGAGCATGTTTGTCCAGTCCTGTGCTGTGCCTTTCCATCCCTGACAATGCACACTGACAAAGCAAAACAATAACTGAAACATCTGTTAACTGCTCCCATTCAATCCATTCCCAACACGAGCACTAAACACAACTGTAACCCTTGTTCCTCTCAAAGGCTGACTGGGAGAAAAATTCTCCACATCTCACTACCTCAACTGTTGGATGATGGATTTCACCTCTCCAACCAGAGAATGGATGCATTTGTGACCAACATTAGTGAAAAGCCATTAATCTGGTGGATGAAGATGGACAAATTAATAACTGGTGCCTCTTTGAAAGGTACTTACCATATGGAGTCTGATTCCCTAAAAGACACGAAGTGGGAGTCAAAAGAAAGCATTTCCAAAAGAAGCCAGGAAATTAGTTGGATTGCTTCAATTCTAGCGTGGTGAAAAGACAGTCTGCTCAGTATCCTCCTTTCAGTGGAAGATGTGTTCTTTAGTATATTCAAATCTGCTGCAAAATTTCTGCTTTCCAGCTCAGAAATGAAACATGAACCAAAAAGTCTCACTGCAAAAATCAGGGCCAATTTTCTCAGTCCTACAAGCCATCTCAAAATTAAACTGATGTTTGCTAGAATTTTTCAAGCACCATCATAAAAGCTGATGAAAAATATTCTGGCTATTATATGCATTCTCTACAAATATTTCCTTAAACATTACTACAGATTAACAAGACCAGATTATTTATGCACTTACCAGCTAATAATAATTAATTTTTTAATTGCTTCTTATAAAACCTAACATTTTTCCATTACAGGACCATGAAGTAAACAATAATGATGAAAGTAAGTATTCTTTACTGAAAACATGGCAATATGAGAGGGATTTGCTGGTGACCTTAATATAGCATATAGTGGAATGCGTCAGTATAAATTTTATTTGTAACAGTCAGCAATAAGCAAGAAATGTTACTGAACTGTTTTCTAGTAATCAGAGTGAAAATGTGTTAAGACAAAAATTAAACCAATGGGTATTTTTTATTACATTAACACTTAAATGGCAGTGAGAAAAATCCACTGTTCAGATAGAGTTAATACTGCACACTAAATGCATCATTTGCATTTCTAGATCATAGCTCCAACACACAAGAATCCAGATTTCCTGCTGGAGTAGTTCCATCTCCATTACCAAGGGGCCTGTGAGTAAAAAAAAAAAAAGTACTACTTTGATGGGGATGGGGTTAATAGGTAGGTTTATTAGGAGCTAACTCCTGTCCTTGCCTGTGTGGAAGTAATTTTTATTGCTGTTCCTGAAAGATATCCTGACTAGGTAAAGGCAAGCTGCTATTTCTTTACTTCTGGAGGAATACTGTTTGTTTGCCAGTGGCATGGCCCTGCACTTTCTGCCACTGATGGCAGATGCTGGCCAGCTTGCTTAATTTAGTCACATACCGCAGCAATAGCGTGTGCATGCCTATAAATCCAGAAGGTTGTAGTTTTCATTAAAACTCTTCTGCCACACCCAAGCTGTCGTCATAAGTACCAATACAGAGTGTAGCCTCCTTGCAAATTGAGTACCTTTCCTGAGTACCCACATTACACCTGATACCCTTATTCCTCCCCACTCAGCTGCTACAGCTATCGAATAAGGAGATGCATCCCATCTTGGCCAGAAGTATCTTGGGAATCAATGAAACCTGATGCTTAGTTGCTAAATGAATTCACGTGTCTGCTAAGTAATGATGCTCTTTTTTTCTTTTTTCCTCCAATCTGCAGAAAGAAAACTTCTAATGCAGTAAATTCACCAGTAAGTTGACTTGTAATTGCATAATCAAATGCTAATTTTACAGGTGACTTTTAATTTACTGTAAAAATTTTATCGTGGCTTTTGGTATAACATAAATACATAAAAAGAATAGAGAAGAGTTATAAAGAAAGGAAATACTTGGGTGCTGTTATGTGAACTAAGCAGCAGTGAGAAAGCTCAAGTAGAACAATATGTTGGTTAAAGGGATGTCTGGATTCAGTACTCCAGGATGTAACAATAAACACAGTAATTAATAAAATGAGAAATAAATGGGAACACAGGCCATTCAGAAGTATTCCCTGAAAAACAGGGCTGCATACATGGATTTAGTCTAAGAGAGACAGCTCAAGAAAAATGAGGGATTTTACCAGAATTTGTCAGAGGTCTTTCAGTAAGTATTTAATCATTAGAAAAATATCTCAACCTCTTGTGGGAGAAAGTGAGAGAACTGGCTGAAATTTTCAAAGACATTAATTTGAAAAATGTTTCAAAACTGACAGTTTATTAGCATTTTTTCAAAATGAAAAAAAAACCTGGAAGGTTGGGTGAGTTTTTACTGTGAGCTAAACTGACAGTTTAACTTTCAGTAACAAGAAATGTGTTCAGGCATTTGTGAGCATAGTTTGACAAAGATGAAAATGTTAAAATTTTGATTTGCAAGTATTTGGAATGGACTCTTCAGTTTTGGACTTGAGATAACAACAAACCATTTGTTACACCATAAACTTACTGATGGGAGTGAAGAAAAAAAAAAAAGCACACATCTTTAGATTTTACTTTTATCCATCTATTTATACACACACACTGGGATTCTTTCCAAATCTACTTTGCAAAATCCCGAGCTTCAAGGTCATACAACTAGAGGCCCTTTACAGGATGGCCATGTCCCTACCTTATAATCCCTCCCAGATGCTGTCAATTGTAAATGTAAACTAGTTCACAAAAAGTAAATGATGATAAACTTTTTCTGTACAAGTGACATGCCATTGAGTATCTGGTTTCCTTCTGTTCTATTGCAGAAGCCATGTTTACCTTCCAGAGAGGCCTTGTCTGCAAATGAAGGTAAATTATCTCCACTGCTGTTAAAAAGCTGACATTCTTTTACTTTATTTTCTTTTTATTAAAACCACAAAACAAACAACACCACATTCAAATTATACTAGGTTTTTGAGGGAGTTTGGTTTTAGCAGTTTCAAACTGGATCTGGCCAGCCTTAGTTGCGCTGAGTATCATTGTTCTCTAAAAGCAGTCACAGTAAAACTATTGAGGTTACTGGCAGGGTAACGTACGACATAATGGACCAGCAATGTGCCATATAGTCCTCAAAGTGGAGAAGGGGGAAGGGAGGAAAAGCACGAATGTAACATTCTGAACTCCACCAGAATCAGCTGATGCGGAGCCAACTCCTAGCAAGAGCCAGTCCCTTGCACAGGCAGAAAATGCGTCTGGGCTCCGTGCAAGGCGGCAGCTCCTCCAGGCAAAAGCGCAGCAGGAGCTGCTGTCTGACAGAGGGTCAGACGCAGCCAGCCAGCCGCACTCCTCCAGCTGAGCTCGTGTAGGCAGCCTGCCCCACTGTCCTCCCCCGTGTCACACAGCTCGCCTCTCAGAAGGCAGGTTTCCCACTGAGCTCCTGAAGGCAGTGACAGCGCAGCTATCTGCCTAGAAATTTGGTGGTGTGCCACTAGCTAACAAAGCAGCAGGGTGGCAAGTTGCCATGTAAGGGAAAAACCCCAAAAGTTCTAATAATTAAAGAAACCCTCCCTCAATGACTGGGACTATCTTATCTGGGACAGTATATTTCTGAAGAAGTCTTGACTCTACAATTTGTTTTCCCAAGCTACAGAAAAACCGACAGCAGCAGAACGACGACGAGGTTCCAGCCAAGAGCTTCCACTTCCACCCCTTCCAAGTATCCAAAAGTAAAATCCTTTTTCATCATCTTTTGAATATTTCAGTGCAGCAGCTTCTACAGCTCGGTCTGAACACAGCTGTGAGAAGTTCAAAGGGAAGCACTGTTTTCTCTGTAACCTTCTGTTGCTTTTTGAAAGTCACTTTTCTTGAAGCCTCACAGTAGCAAAAAATAAAACAAGGCAAATGTATCCAAATACTAGAGTCACCACCAAAAAGCATGGGAGGATATAATCTGTAATTAAGTGGTGGAGATTTAAACCATATGTTTAAATTCCTAGTTGTCAGTATTAGTGGGATATGATTTATTTTTTTTTTAATACCTGTATCTGGCCCTTATTTCTGAATGAACAGTTAGGTGAGATGGAACACATTCTATCACTGCATGCTTCAAATACACAGTATTTTCAGAACTGAGTAGATCTCCTCAAACCTTTCATAATCTTTTGATATTTATTTCAGGTCTTTGCTCCAGAAGTCCTCAATTCTGCCAAGTAAGTACAATTCAGATTTTTGAATTAAAATGTGATTAACGTCTAATTTCAAATCAATCTTCGAATTAAGATTATTTCAAGATGCCATGCATATTCATTAGTTCAGAATGAACATTTGTCTCTGTAGTGCATTACAAAGAGGAGATCAAGTGTCCAGGAGCTTAGCTCAGCTAGTAAAAGCAAGGGAGTATGTCAGGGTTATTGTATAAATCAATGGAAATTGGGTGCTTCATTCCCATTTGTGACTACTGGAAATTTCTACCAAAGGTAGTTTGGGTCAGTTCCCATCATAATAAAGTCTCCATCAATCTTCCTTGCTACAGAAGAACCCTAAATATGACATTTCTGGGCTGTTCCAGGCTTCTATTGCCTAGAAGCCAGACAGATTATTATTGCATCCAGCATCTCTACTGGGGGGGGGGAGGGGGGGGGGGGGGGGGGGGGAAGGTATTCTTATAATGGCAAACACTAAAGCTCTCCTTGAAGTAATACTTTCAAAGAGGATCTTTGTTTCAGTTCACAGTTAAAAACAAATCCGGTAATATGTATATGAACTCTCTTCACGCAGAAGGGTAAATTAGTCTAACGTTCTTCTAGTTTCATTAGCAGATAATTGTCTGACCTTCCTACAAGCCTTTTTCTGCACATATTTTAGTCAGAACGTTATCTTTCACACTGTAAATGGATCATGACAACTGCACAGAAATCTGTATGTGGTGTAGCTTAAATTTATAAGCTGTTATTAGTACTTCTCTCTCTTTCCTGGAAATGTTTGCTTGATGTGTGCTGCAATTATATCTCCTATACCATGGAACTATAATAATGGTTCATTATTCATGCAATAGACTGATGCTTTCAAGTTTGTCTGCTACTGTCGCACAACTGATGTGCTTCAACTTGTAGCATGAATTCTTACTAATCTCTAAAGTGTAACTATTCTTCACTGTCATCTGGTGCTAAATGATGCTCTGATTAGTAAACTTCCTTTAACACACTCTTTTTCTGTGCCAGGTCCAGTAACTACTTAATCACAGATGCAATTGGTCCCAATTACTAATGTACCTTCAGCATAACCTGCCATCTCTTCCTTGTCACCACACAAGCTTAGTGCTAATTTTCATCTTCTTCACAAAAAGTACTAATTTCCCCTGTGTCGCAGTATCAAATGCTCTACTGAACTCGAGTAAGTACAGCACCATATTCCCCCTTTACGGAACTCTACTATTTTGAGAAAGAGCTATAACATTTTATCTACTTGGGTAAATTTGAGATTTTTTTGCTTGCTAGTTGTACCTTTACCTCCAAACCTTAATGTTCTTTCCTTCACATTCTCTCCTAGGGCCTTGTGTTCTGTGGAGTCAGGCAAAAAGGCCTGTAGTTGCTGAGGTCACTTTTTCCACTTTATAGCAATTCTGTTTGGAATTCTTTAATCATACGGTACCACCATCACTTGACATTTATTTAAAGTAATTGTTACCAGCCCTGTAATTTCATGTGTCAGTTTTTAAATTTCTGGAAAGATTATCTGGGCCCACCAGTTCAACTGTACTAAACTATTTGAGCTTTGCTTCCCATTTGGCTGCAGAAATTTCTATTTCTGTACCAGAATTACCACTGGTTTAATACCTAGATTATCTTTAAAATCAGTAAAATTCTTACTGCAGACAGCCCCATTTCTCTTTCCTTTTACACAACTAAGGAACCTCTTCTTACTTACTTTAATTTCCTTTTGCAGAGTCTAATTCAGCCTGACTTCTGGCAATTCTTACTTTATCACAGAATCACACAGAGTGGTCAGGGTTGGAAGGGACCTCTGGAGATAATCTAGTCAAACCTCATGCTAAAGCAGGTTCACCCACAGCAGGCTGCACACAGTCACGTCCAGGCGGGTTGTCAGTGTCTCCACAGAAGGAGACGCCACAGCCTCTCTGGGCAGCCTGTCCCAGGGCTCGGTCACCCTCAGAGAACTTTTTCCTCATAGTCAGATGGAACTTAAGTGTGTTTCAGTTTGGCCCATTGCCCCTTGTCCTGTCGCTGGGCTCCACTGAAAAGAGTCTGGCCCCATCCTCTTGACACTTTAAGATATTTGTATACAGTGATAAGATCCCCTCTCAGTCTTCTCCAGGCTAAACAGGCATTCTGTCAGCCTTTCGTCATAAGGGGGATGCTCCAGTCCCCTCATCATCTTTACAGTCCTCTGCTGGACCCTCTCCAGTGGTTCCCTGTCTCTCTTGGACTGGGAGCCCAGAACTGGACCCAGGACTCCAGATGTGGCCTCCCCAGGGCGGAGTAGAGTGGGAGGATCACCTCCCTTGACCTGCTGGCCATGCTTCTAAGGCACCCCAGGGTCCCACTGGCCACCAGGGCACACTGCTGGCTTGCAGGCAACTGGCTGCCCACCAGGACTCCCAGGTCCTTCTCTGCAGAGCTGCCTTCCAGCAGTCAGCCCCCAGCCTGTATGGTGCATGGGGCAATTCCTTCCTAGGTGCAGGACCCTACACCTGCCTTTGTTATTCACACAACTCACTTTTCAGCTGTAGCTTTTCCAGCTGGTCAGTCAAAATTGACAGAAAAAACAATATTCTTAATATTGAATAGCCGCCTTTATGTGATTATGCATTCATTGAGAGCTGGAACTGTTCCTTACAATGTCTGCCCTGTACATGGAATGCAGCTTCCAGACAGCTGCATCTTTACTATGAAAGAAGTTCTAAATCTACTTCATGCAGGCGTCTTTAAGCTTTCCAATCCAATTGAATTTTTTAATTCTGAGTCACTGTATGACCTCCTCTATAACATTCTTATCACTTTCTGAAACCAAAATCTAAATCAGAATTGTATCAGTGAAGATTTCATAAAGCAGTCTGCAAAGTATTCTGTCCAGGAATAGGTGAGTGCTAACAATCCTAGTACCATTTTTTTCCCCCCAGTAAATAACACAAACAGGAAATGAAACCTCCCATGATAACAGAATAAGTAACGCTTAACTTTGTACAATCATATTCTCTAGTACAATGACATTGATCTGTACCCAGCTCTGATCACAAGTACCTATAGCAGACACCTATGCTATCTTTGTCCAAGACTGTTTTAACCGGAAAACAATTATACTTATTTCCCATATTTCTGTCATATCATTACTATGCAACACTACTCAACCATCTCCCTTCTAATTTCTTAAACACTTCAACATCTGTGTTTCAGCCCTAATAGCTATTTTCTACTATGCTTTCATATTACAATATGTAATTTCATAGTACTTTAGCTTCATAATCTTTCCTAGTAGTTCTTCTCTATTTAGCTGCCTAGACTTCTTGAAAAAATATCTCTGAGCTACACTCATTTTCCTGACTCCCTCACCTATATGACTACTGCTTACACTGGACTGAGTGCTTTCTGCATTGTATTCTTGCATTTTCTTTATCTGTTGCTACAATGTTGCTACATTGATTCACTTAGGTGTGTGTGTGCTTGCATTTTAAGGTCCAGCTCAGGTTGTTAACCAAGTTGTTAACCCAGCTGTTCCTCTTAACAAGCAAGGCTCCTCTTTTGAGCAGGCAAGTGTCCCAGGCACTTAAATAGGGCCCATCCATTTACAGTAGGTACCTTTCCTGAGTGATACTAAAGGTCAAGCATTTCCAGGTCTTCCAAAGTCCTTGTAACAAATCAATTTCTCACAGCATAACATACATACTTTGGAAACTTATACATGTTCTTTCTCTTTTCTAGAAGTACCAGAAGCTGCAAACCGTTCCCTGGGTACTTCCCCTCACAGCAGCGTTTCATCTACTTCAAGTATGGCAGACCAGGTATAACATTAGCTAAACTACATTACAGAAATCTTCCTGTCCTTTACTTCAAAGTAGTATTTCCCCGCCTACCCCCTTTCTAAATAAAAATCATACTCCTTTTGTAGAAGGCATCCATGTCACATTTTGCAATGAAGATTTTCTGTAGCAGAAATAATCTGAATGTTAGTATTCATACAAAAAATGCTTAGAACATATAGCATAGGAGAGGTTTAACAAGTTGTACACGAACATGTAAATAGTATTATACCAAACCTTGGCACTTTACCAGTCACTTTAAACAAAACCCAAAGAAACTTCTTAGTTTCAGGTCTTCCTGACTCCCCAGTTCATACTACTTCAACATTATTTGAAACAAGGAAATCTGTGGTGATGTATTTTAGTCATTAATATAGATGGCTATAAAGGGGTTTTAATTGCCTACTTTTTTCTAACTTACAACTGTACATACTGTGTTCTGAAAAAAAAATAATGTGCACCAAGCAGATAAAATGAAGCCATCTGCAGTTATTAGCATTAGCCTGCACTGAAGCGATTTGCTAAGAAATCCCAGAAATCTGTAGGAGGAAACAGGGATGCTCTGGTGACTGGCCCAATGGAGCAGGATGCAGAGGGTAGAATCACTTTTATGAATATTGCCCTATTTATTGCAACTTGGGGTGTGAGCAAAGTTTTAAGAACTGAGCAGAAAAGTCACTGCTGCCCTAGGAGGGTGCTGTCATGCATCCCCCTACGTGTTTTAGTCTCTCCCCAGTCCTACTGTAAACAGATCTCATTAAGTTAATGCTGTCAGTTTTATAACAGATTTTTTTTTCTGTTTCATTGCCACGTTAAGTTTTGAATAATCTAAGCAAATGCAAAGTTATCTTCATTTCAGTGTTATTCCCCTTACTCTCACTTTGGATGAAGGGAGAATACAAAATGGAGGAAGCCATTCTTATTAGCCTAGCCATCACTAAAAAGGTAAAAATAGTTCCGTTGAATGCAAAACAAAAGCTCTGTTATGCAGAGCCAATTAATATTTAAATGTTCTAAAGTCTGACATGACAAAGATAATATAACCGTAAAGAACATAAAGGACTTGAAATTAATTTTATCATTAAGCTTATTACTATAAAGTTGGAGCAAAACTGTTCAAATGACCAGGAAGGTCAATACCAAGAAGTATTAGGAAATATTCTCAGGACTATTTCTATAGCCTCTCCACTCACTTGAGTTAGCTTTTGCATCGACCTCCTCAGCAAGAGCTCACTTTATATGATCGCTGGTTTTATAACCTGTGAGTTAATCTTCTAGTCTGATAATGCATAGGTCTCATGTTGCTTCTAATCCCTCATCCTGTCCTTCCCTTAAGTATGATTTCTTTTAATACTTCTCTAAAATCCCCCATCCCTCTCTCCTAAACTCCACTCCTGCCCCCAAATGTACACTGAATCCTGCATCATCTCACTAGCCAGTTTTCTACCACTTCTTCTCTTATTCAAATTATAATCTTGTACCACTCACACCCAACTGCCATCACCCCCTCGTATCTTTTTGTCTTTGCGCTTCCTTTGCTATGAGAGCTTTCACCTTCTAAAACAGAATCCACCTATCTTTAGGGTGCCAAACTTTCTACCTAGTATCTTCGGGTCTGCGCCTACACCCCCATCTGTCAAGTCCTTTGTCCCATGTCTTCCACTGGAAAAACGGGTTAAGTTCATTTGCTGTACAGAACACTGCCAAGCATTTAACAGAATGGAGAGAAGAGGGATGATCTTGGTGAGGTGTTCACAGGGGATAACATACAGGAACGAGGCACCCAGGAGATATGTTACAAAATACAAGCTGCTCCTGTATTCTGTCACATATGTAATCCTTCTCCACAGTAAATACGGTTTTATGCGTGAGCACTAGTTCAAAGGTAAGGATATATTCAGACTTGGTCCAGCATAGAAATGGAACTGAATCCCTATTTCATGTCTCAGGTGAAAGCACTGGGGGCTGAACTGCTGTATTAATAAAGACATTAATTATTCCTCTTTTTTATAGGAGTCCATCCATTTGTTCTTATTTAATAACAAAATTAAACAAAATTAAAAAAAAGAGCAAAAGATGCGGTCATCCCACCTCCATGCTATCCAGATGGAGGCAATCATGATTGTGTTCACAAAATAGCATGAAGTATATGGGAAACTTCATTCCCAAAGCTTAGACGCTCTACCAAATCTGGATGTTTCATTGCCTACCCCACAGCTGAGTAGCATTTCAATTGTTTGTGGTAAATTTATTCATCATTTCCTGGATACCCTCTTTAAATTCTACTAGAATAGCTTCCTGCTTTAAAAATACTGAACAATCCTCCAGTCGAACCTGACTACTTTCCTCAGGGTTATCTTTCTCTCTTCTGTCATATATCACACATCTGTTACCACTGTTTCAACACAGTAGTTTTCCTTTGTCCTACCTCTATCCAACAAAAACAGTGACAACATGGCCAAGAATTTTCTAAATTCTGTCTTTTCTAAAGTTTTCTGCGTTTGAGTTCTTCACAGCTGTCATCATTTAGTAACAACTTCACTGCAGGCCATATTCTTTATTATTATTGTTATTTTTTTAATAGATGAAACACTGTTTCTCTCTTTTTAGGATGCTGGTGTTCATAGTAAAGCATGGTATGCTGCTACCTGTGACAGGAAAACAGCAGAAGATGCATTGTACAGATCAAACAAGGTAGGTCACTTTTAAAGAATGTCTATTTTATGAAAAAAAACAAAACCTTCAAATAAAAAAAAAATCATGATACAACCAGAAATACTGTAAGAACATCACTTGTATTCTGAATGGCTTGGAATACCGTGCCATGCAAATACTGTCAAACATGAAGTTATTGCAGTGAAACTACTTCACTATGGTTTCCATCCCAAGACAAAAAGTTGCATTAGTGTAACTCGGACTGGGGGACTGCAGGGGAAGCTATTACGAGACTACAAGGCTGAGGAAGGTCTGCTGGCTCACGTGCATCCATTAAAATGCAAGGCAAAGCCCTGTGATTTTTACATTATCTCTAACACTGTCTAATGCTCATGTAAAAACATACTATTTGGAAAGGCTAATGCGGCTATGCATTTTGAAACAGCAACACTATGTGTTTAGGTATTTGGAGAACTTGAGTTCTCTCAGCTATTCCGTGTAGAAAAGCTAGTGCCACAGAAGGCAACAGTAACATGTAGAGTTGCATCCTTGCATCAGGTACATTTCCACTCTTGCCTAACTCCACAAAGCAGGATAAAGGGGCAGAACGCTGGGGTTATCACCAGTGTAGGCCACTGCTAGCTATTGAGCACTGGCCTGCAGTGAGAAGCTGTAGGTGCTTGTCTTTTTATCAAGAGTGCTTTTTACAGCTCTGGAGAAACAGTACCTCCAGCTCTCACTGTTTTCTTGCTACCTATTGCCACTGACAGTAATTTCATTTCCTTATAACTTGTGGACTCCTAAGACTGCTGTCACTGTGTGTGTATTTCTTCTTTCTCTGGTTGAGAGAGAACATGAAGCAGCAAAGGTAACCCTTAACTGACACCTTTTGTAAGTTACTATCAGACAGCAGGAATACATACTGCTTCTTATCCCCTGCTGCATAGTTTTTCTAATGGGAGAAAAGGGTTTAATGCTAATATAGATTAAAATATTATGCTAAAAAAGCTGAATACACTTACTACTTTTCTGTCCCTAGGATGGATCTTTTCTAATAAGAAAGAGTTCTGGACAGGATTCACGGCAACCATACACACTAGTTGTGTTTTACAACAGAAGAGTATATAATATTCCTATACGATTTATTGAATCAACCAGACAATATGCACTGGGCAGAGAAAAAAGCGGTGAAGAGGTGAGATGATGTGGGATTTTTTATTTCCTAACAGTTTTCATCAAGGATTAAGATACACTGCAGTATGACCAAAATGATTCTTCATGTATCCAGACAGAAGTATACCCTTATATAATTAATGACTGATCTATCAAACTAGAGAAGCAAATGTAATATCAGCTCCTGTGTACTGTAAGTAATTAAAACCACAGATCAAGTTTAAAACATAACTTTTCAAGACAGTTTTTAAAGTATCAGGAACAGAGCTACAGCTGCTAAATAAATTCTCCAGCTGTTTATAGTCCACTATTCACCTTCTACCCAAGACTCTAGTTAAGTTTCCTGGAATGTAAAGGAAAAGCAGCCATACTCAAAAAACAAAAACAAAAAAACCAAACCCAAACAAACACAACCCCCCCAAAAACCTCTATCAAAAATGAGAATGACTATTTTTAATCCTGTTTTCACATAAAGAAAATGTTAAACTCTAATTCCAGAGTGCAAAAATTGCTGGTTGGCTATTATACCACAGAGATAATTACTCTACCAGCCAAACAAAAACTTGGAACCCAAACACCAATATAAACTGGTTATCACTGCACAGAGTAGGCTTTTCAGGGATGTGAAAGTAAGCTTGCTTTAGACTAATTATCTGCCTCCCAGGCAACAGTTTTGAGGTTATAGAATGAATAATACCCTGGGGCTCATCTGGCTTTCAACAAAGGGTCAAAAAAAAAAAAAAAAAAAAAATTAACTCAAGAGAAAAAGAGAGTCCAAAATCTGTATCTGACCAAAAGGAAAAGCAACAGACCTAGGAGATCTTGGATATTTATTTACAGTGTTGGATATTTAGTGTTGGATAAACACTAAAATTGCATGACTAAAACAGTTCTTATTGGCTGTCTGTACCATATTACTCCTGGAGATCACCCTCCCTCTGAGGTGGCTGAACCACAGATAGAGGCAGCTTCCTAACTGCCACAGTCTGCAGCCTGGTATATATTAAGGTAAACTGAAAACAACGTCAGTTTAATACGCCATTTAAGAACCTCTGTGGTTCAGTTTGTGCAGGTGGCAATCACAAATGGAAAGGAGCATGAGATGAGACAGCAACTGGTCACAGGTATCTTCCATCGTCCTAATTGAATCTGTTTATGACAGATTAGGACTAAAAGCTGGATCAGTGCTCTAACTAAAAGGCAGGGCATCTCACTTGGTGACAGTCATAGCTTTACTCTTTTCAGTGGTGGGAGAAGCAAAGAGAAAAAGATGATGCAGTGATTACTGTCAATATTAGAGCATTAAAGGAAGCCAGTACTAACTCATTTTTGTTTTCTCTATCCAGCGCTTTGACAGTGTTGCTGAAATAGTAGAGAATCATCAGCGCACCTCCCTGGTTCTAATTGACAGCCAAAACAACACAAAAGACTCGACGAAACTGAAACACATTGTAAGAGTTTCTTAATCAAACTGAAGTGCTAAAATGAAGACTTTTTTTAGTTCTTTCAACATCCCAAAACACATGCACCAGGACTGAAAGAAGAAAATCCAAAATGATGGAAAATACTTTAAGAGCACCTACTTAGTAAGAGATACAGTTCATAAAGCTCAAACCCCGTCACTTTTATCAGAAAAGCACTTGTATTCAACACAAGAACCCAAAGCAGATATATTCTAATCTGTGATTTCCATCCGTGACAACACAGGTATTCAAAATCACGTCAAGAACAACTGCATACCAAAGCCTGATCTTTTGACTGCTATTTAAGGACAGATTTCACGTAGGACACTTTCACTTTAAAAATGAGAATGCCCACGGTGATTTACTCTCAATTTGCTGCGTTTACCACGGATTTCAGGAATTTCAGATTTTTTGGTAAAGTGTACAGGCGCAGAAGTTAGATCAAGTTGCTCTAACATACTGCTGTGTACAAGCTGAAAATACAACTGTACATCATGTGATTAGTGGCAGTAAAGCTGTCTGGTTTAGATTAATGGGCATGTGTTGTCCTTTTCCTCAGCTTTACTCAGTCTCATTAATATTTTTGTTTGTATTTTCAAATGTGCAAATAAAATTTAAAATATTGTAAAGTCAATAGTGTATGGAGGCATTGCTGGATCATGTTTCTTAGCATTTTTCCAGCAAGAAAGCATCAATTCACTATCAATGTTTTAATGTATATATTTGTATATGCTCCTTCGAGTTAATGTTGTTACGAAAACTATCACTTTTTACAGTATGTGCTCCTTCGAGTTAATGTTGTTACGAAAACTATCACTTTTTACAGTATGTGCTCCTTCGAGTTAATGTTGTTACGAAAACTATCACTTTTTACAGCTGTCACATATGCATTTGGCTTAAGAACTCTCAAATCTTGTGTCTTCACAATGCCTACTGTTGGTGACCCAAGGACACTGCTTCATTGCTAAACCAACTACCTACTCAATTCTTGCAAAATTACTGTTTACAGACAAACACATTTAAAAAAAAGCTGCTACTTTGTTTTTTCAAGCCTCTTCTATCACAGTGGTTTACTTATTGCAAAGTGATTTCCACAAAGGTTACAGTGGTGAAAATTAAATGGGTAAGTTTTCCACATTGGTTTTATACATTGGATTTATACTTTTATAGGAACAGTCATTAAGTAGTTCTAGAAGTGTTTGATTTTACTGGACCTGAAGATTTATCCATCTTACAGGTATTTTTCAAAACTGACACAGTATATGCACCTGCTCCAGACTAAGCGGTGTTCTCTAGGATTATCTGCAAGGCATTTAAGGCAAGATTGAGCCAAGATAGCATAGAGCTATGCTGTAGCCGATTACTTCAACTAATGCACCCATCTTCTAGAAAGAACCGATTACTAGTATGATGATGTTTCAGTACATGGCTACCTACCTTGCTGCGTGTCAGTTTCTTCCCTCTGCAACACAGGTAATACCCCAGATGTGAAGCACATGAGAGCCAGCAGGTAAGAAACAATGTATGCAGACTTTACACAGGCCTGCCTATAACAGACTGTTCACAGAACTACAAAAATGCTATGCTTGGTATATTCTTCAGTTGGTATTAATTAGTATTATACTAATACTACACTTAGTACTGATGTAATGTTTAGAACATTACAATTGCCAAGCCAAAGCCTCAAAATTAACAGAAGTTATTAGTCTCTGCAAGCTTAATTTACTCCTTCTATACGTGTACTCTGGTATTAGTTTCATGTCACTACATATTTCCAGCAATACTCACAATGGGAAATACTCTGTGAAAAAGCAGCCACTCAGAATTTAGCTTTGCATTCATGTAGAGTCCTGGCCTTATTCACTCATGTGTTGCGCAGTATTTAAACTTGGTTCTTAACAAAACTGTCTCTTGTTAACCTTTACATATTGCTCTTTACAAAAGTGTCTAGGTTCTTCAAACACTGCTTTCTGAGTTAAATGTGTAGTATCGCCATCATTCTAGAATGGGGGAAAAAAAGGCATGAAAAAATGAAACTCAGGTGTACCTACAGACTTCCGTGAGAGACCAAGTATCAGGTTTTTAAGGTCATTAGCAATATTGAGCCCTTCCCACACTCAAAGCACTGCTGCTCCTGCCCCTCAGCTCTAAGTGCTCAGTACTACGTGTAACTTTGTGGCTGATCTACAAATAAGCAAAAATATGCTCTAGATAAACATTCAACTACTTTCACCCTCAAACTCTTCTTTTTTAGCCATTTTCTACATTACGGGGTTTCAACAACAAAATGAGGCAGGGATCTGATAGGCAACACCACCTTCCACAAAATAATCTATTAATCCTGAGATGAGAACATCCTAAGGACAAAGTAAGGCTCCACAGGGTAGGGACCAACCAACCAAAGCCACCCATACCGATCACCTATTTTACTACACTCACGATTTTATACAAAGGAAGAAAGGAAGCAGACTAGTTACTCTGCTTTCTGTACCCACGCTAGATCTTTTATAGCTTGGGCAGACTGTGTTGTAGGTGTATTTTGAAACACAATTTTAGCTGGAGAAGAGAAAGGGTTGCGCAAGTTTCGGGTAGGTACGGGACTGCACCATGTTATTATTCCCTCGAGTTTGTACTGGCTGCTGAATCAATAGCATCAGCAAGAGCTGTGCTAAAAATCCCAACGCTATTGACTCTGGCCAACACAGAATCTAGGAAATGGTAACATGGTGCAATCCCGTACCTGAAACTTTTATCTTACAACCGTTGCAGTGCCAGCAGCTCTCACTACTGCTCTCAAGTGGTTCCACCAGGTAGCAGGTATGCCGTCTGACCTCTGACACATAGCAACACACCCCTCCCCCTGTATTTCTTTGATATTGTTAGCTAATTTCTCTTCTATATAATTGCCATTAACTGAATAGCTAGGAAAAAACCAAAGGAAGACCCAAAATGAGAACTAAAAAATTAGCTTTAAAATGAGGCAATTTTTTTTTGTCAGAGAACTCGGGGCAAAGTATCATATTTACTAATGTACAAAGGAGCAGAAGTGTTGTCTGCCTACCTGATAGAGAAAGGAGGTACAGTAAGTACTGCACGTCATTCCTGACAGTGTTGTTCCATGAAAGGAGTAAGAACTTGCACTCTCAAAAATCCAAGTGTTCAGACATTCAAGTTACAAAACTACATTCTTCCTTCAATCTAAGCCACCAGCAGCAGGCAGAGATTCTTAGGAAGTGGTGTAAAAACAACGTATCGCATGACAACGGTCCTGGAACAAATACTGAACACAAGTTTTTTGTTAGACCATTGGAATTACTGAGGAAAAGAAACCATGACTTTCTGATGAATATACATCTTGCAAATACAATGGGCTAGGTTTTAGGTCTCTTTAAGGTCACTTTATATAAACACAAGAATACTGTACAAACACTTGTTGACCCTGCACTTGCACGTATTTCTGTATGTCCCAAAACACTATAACCAAGTTGAGGGTTTCTTATCTTGCTATATGCACAATGTTACAAGCTACCTTAAAGTGGTTGCAAAGTCAAGCACTCAAAATCAAGACTCTTCAAATCAGGTTACCTGTGCAACCTTAATTTGTCATGTCAGATATATCCATTACAATATAAGCATTAAATATATGGTCACTGACTATTTTTCCAGATGGATTTATATATTTCACTTGGTTCACACAATACTTTAGGGATAAATTGTAGATCTGTAATGAAAGACTGGTTGGTAGGATATTTGTAAGATACCTTCCCATTTACTGAGGATGCTCAGAAACATGCAAACAAACATAGCAGGAGTCAGCCAGTAAAAAGGTAGCCTCACACTGTTAAAGCAGTTGAACATTTTTTTGAAGAACTGTATGTTGTCCCTGCACCTTCAACTGCACCATTCACTGTGATGCTGGTCAGATTGCTTAAGCCAAACTTTCTCCTGATGATCATTAATTGTGATCTTAATTTCATTGAAGTCTCACTTGAGTTTTTTTGAAATATGATCTGCTGAAGTGCCAAACTTAGGATCTCAAACAAAGCATTACGGAAAAGCTCATAAGACAATAATTATATATTCAAAACGGTACTTAAGCAACGCACTCTAAGTAATACGAGGACATAATTATGGGTAGGGAAACAAAATATTAAATCACTGCTCAGGAGGGAAAAAACAATTCTCTGCACTGAATGAGATGGATGTCCATGGATAAAGTAATGCATGACAATGATTTAAGATTGTGTAACAGAACCTTATTTCAGTGTTTCCTGGCTTTACAATGTTCTTCACATTCATGTTTAAGGTTACCCACTCTATAGGAAAACAAACTGGAGGAAAAAAAATCCTATTACAGTTGTCACACTTGTAACTCATCAACACAGAGAAAACCCCCTAACTCTACAGCAGAATTTCCACCTTAGTGCTAAGTTACTGTTAACAACAAATGGTCATCCTTGGTGAAGTTGTGCTGAGTAGGTTTTAGCAACAAACTTCACCGCTATTTCTGCCAAAGAAGGTAACGGCAACGTCCAGAAATCAGGAGTTCAACTTCAGGGTTTATAGGAGAGCAAGCTGAGGCAGCCAATAGATGCTTCCAGTCAAAAAAGCTTAACATTTTTGTCCTTTCCTAAAGCTGTTTCTTTCCAATACACTTCCTCACCACTGTATTAGTCTTCTTCAAAGTTCCTAGCCAAATTAATGTCAGCACTGAAGCGTATTGTACAGCACAAAATGATCTGATTTTGATACAGAACACTCCCCAACTGTACATTAATTCACCCAAACTACGCTGCCTTGACTGTCTCGGGTACTTCAGTTGACTCCCATATGTAGCTCATAAGCTACAAGTGCACCTCCCTGCCAACAGCAAGAAAAACATATCTAGCTACTGAAGTAATTTTTTTGCAGCCATTTTCATTACAACACTTTTAAAACATAAGTTGAATTGTTTACTGGTGACATCCCTGTGATATCCATGAAAGACTTCCAAATGTTTCATTGGTAGTAAGTCAATTTTCACTTTCACTTTATGGAAACAGTCACAGAGAACTACCCCCCCTGGGCTTGCATACAATCTAAAAGCTCAGAGATTTAAATGCCCCAGTCCTCTCCAAGTCTGGTATTCCATTTTGAGTTTTTCCATTAATACTGCAGGAAGCTGACTTACACACCTAAGATGTCATCTTCCAGTACTCGGGCAAAAGATGCCATATGGTAAGGGCACTCCTACTGAAGTCTGGATCTAGCCTCCAGGTTCATTAAGAATCTGGAGGACAAAGCCTCTGTACATGATAATTTCTGTGGATTGTAAGAACCTTCATTTGTATACTCTCAGTCACTATGGATAAGATAAGGTCTTTTGTTTACATACCCTCACGTAAAGAAATCCCTAAATCCATAAAGAAATCGCTATCCCTAAAACTCGAAAGTAGGAAGCAAGCAGACTCCTAGGAATATTACACTACTGGCCTGTAAAATGAAGGAGGAATAACTCAAGCCTTGGGTTTGCCAAACCCCTGGTACCCCAAAAGGCAGTTCATCTGAATAAGCAATAGCAGAAAACACTATTTAGTCATTATGGGGGCAAATTACATCCACCTGGAATAAAACTGTAATGCAGTTACAGGCCTGAAATGATGCTTTGCATTTCACCATACCCTGGCCTTCCATATGTGGCAGACATAGCATAAAACAAAATACAAATATTTTCTATAAATGCTCACAAGTCATACTCTGGAAATACAAGTTATAGCAAATTTAATAGTGACAGAGCCAATACAGATTAGGAATGTTCACCATTCTTAAACACCATATACATTACAAATACATATACTGTATATTTTCAACTGATTCCATTCTCAGGCTCACCGTATTAACACAATCATAACATGTTTTATTAATTTATATGAAAAATACTTCACTAAGAAAGTAGACAAACTGCACAGAAATAGTACAAGTGTCATGTGCATAGCAATATAGCTTAAAGCATTCACATATGGCTTTGTTTGAATGAAACTATTGGGGGAAACGGCCCATATGGACCTATGGTTACACAGTGGACATAATGTAAACTGCTTCACATCTTTTAGGCACTTGCTAACAATAGTGTTCAATCCCTGAAAAACAAAATCAAGAGCTAACAAGTGAAAATAACAAAAATCCCAGGGTAACAGCTGTGTGTAGTTGAAAAGATTTTAAAAATTGGTTTTAGTAGTGCATGCACAGAACTGAAAAAGGGAGGGGGGGGGCGCGCGCTGGCAATTTCTGTGCAAGAATTATACCAAATAACTGAAAAGTACAAAAATATTTACATGTTTAGGGGGTTTTAAATATGTACAGAACAAGAGCCCTGAACACTCATTCTATAGAATAAAAATATAGGACATGATAGTAGTAACAAAAAATAATATATTTTTGTGGAATTGTATTTGCAGTTAGTTACAAGTTATCTAAATCACAAAGCTCCTTGATCCATCTCAAAGCTTGATGGCAACAGAGAATCTCCTCTTCCTTTTAAAACACAAGCACTTTGCATCATTTTTAAACTTCAGTTAGAATACTGAAATACAAAACAAAATTACTTGTGTATCCTAATTCAATTGATTCTCTTTTAAAAAACGTATTGTATGGTATTTAAGTTTTATTCTCTTTACTGGTCATCATTACATTAATAAATTCCAATCTTGAGTAGCCTCCATCAGATGCCTCTGTCCATGTCCTACCCAATTATCCTGATTGTCAAATATTCTACCACAAAACCAGCAGCTAAACTTAGCTTTCAAGGTATTATCAGAGGTAGTTTTTACAATCTGATAATTGTTTTTGCTAGTCTTTTTCAGTGTCAACTTTAAGACAAATCTTTCTTTTACAGGGCTAATAGGTTTTATTGTCCTGTGCCTCTTTCGAGAAAGATCATCAGTAGTTACATCCAAAGGACTGCAGAAGGCCGGCTGCAGAAGTGCTTCAATAGTTCTTTTTGACAATGAAACCTTAAGAACATGTCCCTTAAATTTAGCAATGGTTTTCATTACATTTACAACTTCTGGAACATCTGCATCAGGATGGTTAAGCACAACAACTGGTTGATTTCTCCGAGGGCATTTTACAAGCTGTTTAGAATTAAAAGGAAGTAATTTCAAAGTCCTCACAGTTTCTTTTGACGCCCTTGGTTTGTAAGGGCCACCTGTTTCACTAACAACTTCAGCTTGATTCTTTTCCTTACACTTTCTGTGCAACATTACCTTCTTTCTTGGAGGTTCTGGGCAATTATCCTTACTCTTCCGTTTGAAATTCTTATTTCTTTGCACACCCACAGTTTGTGAACTTTTAGACCCAGTTTGTTTTAAACGAGGTTTTACTTTTGCAGTTCTGTGTCGGGTGCTCCATGTGGACTTATGACTACCAAAGTTATTCCTGTTGTTAGCAGTTATTACTTGCATACTCTCAATAGAACCTTGTTGCAACCGTGTTCCCGCAGACTTAGAATAAACAGGTTCTACAGGAGGAATGCAACATGCTGGATTAGAGCTTGCCAAAGAGGCATTTGCTGGCGTTAACCTACCTGGTAAGATTAAGGCATCGTTAGAAGTAAGATTAGTTTGTTTCTGTGCTAGTGCAGGAGTAAGGGACTGCGAGCTATCCAACTGTAGTGAGGGCACCGAGTTGCTTACTGACTGAGTGGTATCAGCCAGCGTATCTGAAGTAGAAGTCTTAACTTTCAGCAAAAGCTTTTGTTGCATGGCTCCAGTTTTCTTTGGTTGAGAATTTTGATAACGAGCATTATCCTGAAAAACACTATGTTTATGAACTACAGCCTTGTTTGGTGTCATACATTTCAAAAAAACTGCCTGCTGTCCATCAGGCAAAAGTGCATAAACATGCTGTTTCTGTTTAGTTTGCTGTTGGTTTACTGACTCCAAGGAACGAAAGACAGCATCCTCATGCTCTGGTAACACCTTCACGGAAGAAATTCCTTTCACAGATGACTCTGATGAGTTTGTAATTACAAGAGGTCCTTTGAATGGCATACTATTCAATGAGTCATTTGCTGTACTACATGCTCTCCTATTACAGGAACTTCTTACGCTTCTGAAACTGTCATTTTTCCCCTCCACTTTTGAAGCTGGTATGGTTATTTTACCATATTCTCTGGATGCAACTCTCCCTAAAACCTGAGAACTATCACTAGGGACATTTGCAACTGTTCCAATTGCCCCGCTAAAAGTCAAAATCATTCCAGGTCCTTTATTTAAAACAAAAGATGCAGGTACACCTTTCGTCACACGCCCTTCTGACGAACTGGTCGATGGAAGAGACTTTCCTGAAACCACCTGTAGTCCAGGCTGGTTAGCAAGGTGCAAAGGAACAAAAAATCCTGACGGGGAGGACTGAACTAAAAGGGTTTTCTTCTGTTCCTGAATAACTGGTGAAAAGCTGCTAGGACTTTGCATTGTAGACACTATTTTATCTTTTACTAACTGCTGCGTTACAATTGTATCTGTATGAGTTTTTAGCAATGTACCAGCACCCGGAGTTCTAGATAAACTATCCATTCCCTGTGAATCAAATGACGTTCTGGGTGTCTGTCTCTCTCTCCCACAACGCGTACCATCATTTGTGCTACATCTTGTGTTCAACTCTCTCTTATATAAATTAAAGCCCACATTAGAAGGAGGCCTCTGAAAACCACATGCAGTTGCAGAGCTTTTTAAATGTGGAAAGGCTTTATGCCCCGTCTCATGACCAGAAAGCAGCTTGTCAGAATGAAGTTTTACACAGTTATTTGACTTGCTGGGGGATTCTTGCTGAGTAGTCGCTTTCACTTTTAACACATCTTGCAGTAACTGGTTTATTTCAGGCGATAAATAATTAGCTGCCTGCTCACTCTGCAAGGAGAAAACTGATGTAATTTTAGGCATTAAGACTGAATTAACACAATCAGAGGCATTTTCTTGGAATTTCTCTGCCACATTCTCAAAGCCTTGATGTATGTCAGTGTCCAAATACTGTCGGCCACTATGCTGGTCCTCCATAAAACACTCACTGTCAACAACACATTTAGATTGGCTTTTAAAAGAGAGAGAGTTATTCCTAGTGCTTATGCATCCGTAGGTTTTATTAATATTTGACTGGGCTGATACAGCCTTCTCTGGTTTTAGGCCTTTCATCGACTCTGAATATGAAGATGCAGATTCATTTCTCCTACTGTTTTGAAAAGAAACTGTTTTGCAAGATATAAATTCTTTGTATCTGTCATCTGTTGACATCTGAATGCTACATGGATTATCCGAAGTATCCATTTTGGAATAGTTGTGAAAAGACAGCAACCCTTCATTAGAAGAATCCACTGAAGTTGAATAATAGAGATTATTAGTTCCGTTACTATTATTCAGGCCATGATTTTGTATTTTCAGTTCAGGAAAGAAGGGCATTTTCATAGGGTCACAGCAAAATGTATTTGTAATAGTGGGTGGTAATACCTGAGGCTGACTTGGAGGACTATAGCTTCCCCACGAGATATTACTTCGAGTTCCAACTTTTGTCACCTCATCACACAGAGGTACAGTTGAGCCCAACTTCATTGGCAAATAACTCGAACTTTTTCCTACAGCTACATTAGAAGGTGCTACAGTTTGAGAAACACTCCTACCATACAATAAGGAGTTATTTTGTTTTTCCACTTTTGTTTTTCCTGAATGAGGAGCAGAACAAGATAAAGGTGGGGAGGTTAACGGGTGAACAGAATTGTTCTTTAAGGTTGACTGGTCAGTTACATGTGGTATAGCACCAGATGACAAGCCACAGGGATCAGCACGCTGTAGCAAAGGAGATACAGAACAGCCTTTAATAGGATCAGCTTTCTGACCCAGCAAATGTGTATTTTGCTTACTTGTAGGTAATAACTTTATAACAATATGTTGTTTTCCATCTACCATTTTAAATCCCATAAATTTAGCGCTGTAATTTGCTGGAATGCATATTTTATTGTTTTTGACCATCAATACCGTTGGCCCATGAACAGCATTTTTCAATAATCCCAGGCCGTAACTTGTTCCATCACCTGCTTTATTGTATTGTGCAGTAGTTGCAGAGAGCATTCCACCCATGAAATTATGCTTTTCTGCATATATATTTTGATCTTTTTCTTCATTTGCTTCCACATCTCTCACACACTGGTTCAGCTCCTCAGCTTTTGTTTGAATTTTATTCACACTTCTTAGCACTTGTGCATTTTCTTCTCCAGTGTTGTCACTTCCACTGCTTGGTTTTTTCCGTCTCCAGAGGGCTTTTTTTGATGCTCCCATTTTATACCTTCTTAAAACAAGCTTCAGTCCTGCTGGCGTTACTCTTTTTTCACATTTATCCTTTTCCAGTTTTTCTTTCGCATATAAGTGGTCTCTATGCAAAGCTATGATGTGTTTTAAAAGATAATCTTTCCGTGGCGTGCTGTAACTGCAATATTGACAACCAAAAGGAAACATACTGGTATGAACAAGAAGATGGTTCTGGAACTCCTCTTTTGTAAAGCTTACGTGATGGCATTTTCCACATTTATATGCAATCTCATTATGTCTGTGAATGTGCTGAACAAACGTGCCCACATCCTGGGTAGAAAACCCACATTTTTCACATTGAAAGTGACCATTTACACAATGCTTTGATGTGAAGTGTTTTGTCAAATCCAACAAAGTGTACATATGCTCATCATTACAGAGCTCACATTTTACTAAAGTGCTACGATGGGTGCGTCTATGCTGTTTAAATGACTGAAAATCATTAGCTGAGAAGTTACACATCTCACAAGGATACAAAGGCAACTCGCCATAGTGTAACAGCTGAAAATGTTTCTGTAGATCATTTGGGCTGTATCTGATGTTATCCTTGCACTTCGTACATGTGAAATTCAGTATCTTTGCTGCAGTTTTCAATCCTTCTTCAAAGTGCACTTCTGGTTTATTTTGCAAGTGGCTTCCCTCTGAACAATTGGGATTGCTTCCATTTATTTTCTCAAAACTTAAGGACTTCCTTGCAGTTTGCTGCCTACACTGAAAGAGTTTTCTAAATCTATCAACTTCATGTTTCATTAATACTTCATTTGGAATTTCCACCTTGGGTAAATCAATTTTCACATTTTTTAGTTTGTAAGCAAGATTGACATCTAAAATTGCTGGTTGAGTCATCATACTTAAAGGATCATTCACCAGTGCTTTTTCCAAAGTAGTATCTGTAGAAAAATTCTTCGCAGCATTGTGTTTTAACAGAATAATTTGATTTTTATCACAAAAAACATGTTCCTTTTCAGATGGCATGATTTAAGGTTTTCCTTTTCTTTAAGTGAATTCTTGAGATTAGTCTTAGTTCCTGCAGCAAACAAGACCACTGCGCCGAGTTACTCTCAAGGTTCTAGAACTTCCCCATTTTATTCTCCTGAAATTAGAAAATAAACAAAACAAATATTTTAGAACTAATGCAATTAGAACACTCATTACAATTCACTAATACATACATGCCAATCTTGGAAGTTGTTGATTTTTATAACAGCATTTGAAAGAAAAAAAAGGAGGCAAAAAAAAAGAGACATTACTGCTGTAACCTTTTGTTTGTTTGTGTTTGTAGGTGCGGGGTCCCCCCACAAAATATACATAAATTTTGAAAAATAAGCTTTAAAGAACAACATCTACTGAAATAGGAAAACCAATGCCATCAAATTTTGGTTTTCTCCCACCAGGACAGCCTGTAAGCATGAGAAATTCCAAGAGCTGCTTTTTTTAAAATGAAGCTAGCACTTATTACTTGTTCAGGATTTCAAGCAAATAGACACACAGTACCACCTCTGTGCCATGGATCACTAACTTAACCTAGCTGAAGTACTAAAAACAAGTTAAATTCCGCAGGAGTTGATATTTTTATTACTCAGGTTTCTACTCTATTAGTAGCTAACTGCTATGCTTAAAAAGAAAAGGGGGGCAGGGAGAGGAATAAAATTCTGACACAAGATCTACTTCACTAATGGAGACATCACCTTTATCTACACCAGAAAACACACCACACTCATCTAAAAATCAATTTTTTGCATGACTGTCTTTAGTACCACAAAAATCTAAAGCACTCAAAAGTTAAGTGATTTCTCACCATACGTTCCTGGGTATATGTTAACCTTTTAAGAACAAGTGTATGACTGACAACAGCACTCCTCTATGGATTAAGAGGCGCAAATTGTTATGGTCAAGCATCATTGTCTTGCTACAGACTTAATGTCAGTGTTTCCGTAACAGGCTGCACTGACAATTTATAGCAGCTCAAGTTTATGCTTAAACAACTCTCCCACATGTCAACATAAAATTAGCGGAAATGGAACAGCAGCAAAAACAACTTGGATTTTGACAAGTGAAACTGAAAAGGAAGAATAGTTTCTTCACTAACATGTAACACTTCTTACTAAGAACTTTTTCCATAGTAGAAGTCACAGTGTCACTTTACCAGCACAAGTTGGTAAAGTGTTAGTTGAAATCTGATCAGCAGCTCCCTCCGCTATTCTCCTGCCCACCCTGAAGCAACACAGGCTTGCAACTCATTAGATCACCCTATTTATTCACATTCTAACTGAAAGAATGATCACATCCCCTCCCACATTGTGACGAAGTAAAGAGCTGCTTCTAGAGCTCCAGGCTATCATAAGCATCACCACGAAGGTCTTCCAAACGTTTTCCCATAGTCCTGGTGAGATGGGAGTATCTAACATTAGACATCTAAATACCTGACAAAGAAAATAAGAGACTGAAAAATTTTCATGGCCATGTTCATATACCACAGAAAAAAAAGCAAAACACTTTTTTAAACATATGCTTTATTGCATTTCTTTAGAAAAGATATTGTTTTCAAGAATTGTGCAGAACCGCTAATAAGAAAAGCGGACTTCTGACATTTCATACAGGCTCTAGTATCAAATAAGACTCAATTTAATTGTGTTCTCTAACTATGAGACCTGCAAGATTTCAACTATACATTTGATATTCAAGAAACCAAAACAACCCACAAGCCACAAACACACACACACACACTCCCTCCCTCCTTGGGAGTCTTCCCAAACTAAAACATTTTAGGTACAGAGTTTAATAATTTATTTTTTAAAAAAACTCAGTGACACATTTCCCATCTTCCATGCAGGAGATTAACACATGGGATATTACTCTACTTTGAGCCTTCAGAAGATAACAACTCATCTACATTACATTTTCACTATAAAAAAAAAAAAAAAAAAGTACCATATTACAGTGCTTTCTCTTGTCAATGGCAAATCTCTTATTTGAACAGAAGCAAGATGAACTCCCACATAAAGAATAAGTAACTAAAAACAGCCTGGACTTGTTTGCTTGAAGATCTTTTTTAATACACGGGTGCAACACATGAAAATTACAGATTGCATGATGCAATACATCATTCTGATGGTAACTGCCCATCATTCAGATTAACACTGTCAAATACTGAAACCTGAAATATGTACACAATTAACACTATAAAAATCAGAAATGGATAGAGTGCTGCACAGAACAAGTCTCAGGCTTTTAACATGGGGCCGATATGGTCCTCAGTTTGGCAACATTTCACTAACTGGATAGAACATTTATGTTTGGCAAACTCCAAGGTGGGTATTTTCAAACCAGGTTTGAAATCTCCTTCAACTAATTAACTACATAAATTACAATTTAACTTTGTTACTATTGTGTGCCATGCAACTATTGACAAGCACCTGCAGCATGACAAAAAAATATTTACTAGAAACAATCAAATAGTAAAATAGAAATATCCCAGGGATCTTTAAATGTACATTATCAAAGTAGCAGTCAAACTTACACATTAAGAAAAGACTTGACTTCAAGTCTTCATCCTTTAACATTTTTCCACACACAGAGAAGAGGTAAATATGTAAGACTCAGAAAAGGCCACAGTCAGGAGAAATACTGAAAAAAGATCTGAAAACAAAAGGAAAGGTATTTTAAAAGGTCTAAATACAAGCAAAACAAAAAGCTGAAAAGCACAAATCCTTCACAATTTTACATTATGTGTATTTTTAATACAATGAAGATGGAAACACTGTAAATACGCACTGGGTTCTCTCCCAAAGATGACCATCAAATACAATACAAATCCTAAATTAATGAGTGGGAGTAAAAAATAACTAACAAACTCCCTTAACAAGGCCTATTTAACCTTAGCTTTGTCACAACATCTCAGGCATCCATAACTGGTAAACGTAAGTATATGAGAACTCAAAAACAAGACAGAAAGAAGTAACTGGTACCTCAGTCCATCAACTTTTAACTTGAAATCGAAAGACACCTTCTCTTAAGTAAGAATTGTAATAAATTCTATAGCAAAGATCTAAATATAATATTATAGAAAGTTTTGCCAAAGCCTGGGAGGAAGGTGGAATATTACATGCACAATACCATAAACAAGTAGATTATAAAGCAGATATACTGAATACAAACCCTGAAAACACGTAAGTACGCGCCACAGTTAACTCTCATTAAAAAACAAATCACTAAGCACAAGTAACCACTTGAGGCTCTAAGCCTCAATTCTCTTCCCCAAAAATGCTCCAATATGTCAGAATTTTGTTTCAAAGAAGTACACATAGAGAAAAACGTTTTAGCTATACACTTTAGTGAGAACTGACAAACAGGAGCAAGACACTCCTACATTAGGTATCTTTTATAGTTTTTACATTTAGAACAAAAATCAGAAATTCAAAATACATTTCAAGGCAGGTAGTATTTTCAAGATTTCTGTAAAAATTATTTACACTCATTTAAATTTTAGAAAGCCAGAAAAAAATTCTATGCTAAAGTACTTTCTGTGCTTGGTCCCATCCTACACGTGTCTGTAAATTTCAAGTGGTGCCTTAACCTGTGCAAAGACCTGGGCACACGCAGGAACTTACAGAACTAGATCTTCAGGAGCTCACAGACCTAGACCTTCTGGCGGTCAGATACAATCTATCAGACACAGCAAGACGCTGCTTTTGTACAAACAAAATATAAAATAAATGACCAAATCACTCCCAAAGCTAACAAACCACGCCACACGGCGAACTTGCCATTTACAAGAACTGTAGCTCAGCGCCCGAGCGACACACGGCCGCGCACGTACCTGCAGCCCCCGCCTCAGCCCGCACGTGGTGGCGGGGCCGCTCCCGTCCCCCCGGCTCGGGGCTCCGGACCCCGGACCCCACCGCCATCGGGGCGCGGGCTGTCCCCCGGGCCCGGGACGAGGGGGTGAGATAGAGCAGGGCCAAACAACGAAGCGGTCGGGGACCTGGGCCCGGCGGGGGAGCCCCCGGAGCTTCCACCGCCTCAGGGCCGAGCCGCGGGACCCACCCGACCGGGTGCTGCCCGAAACTGGGGTGGGGGCGAGTGGGGCGCCTCCCGTCCCCGGCTCGCCGTTGGGAGCCAACCGGCCCCGCGGCCACCCCCGGCTCGCAGCGCAGCCCCCGCCCCACCGCGCCGCCCTCCACGGGGCGCCCACACGGCCCGGGGGGCGCCGCGCTGCCCGACACCTCGCCTGGCCGCTCGTAGCCCGGCGGAGGGATACGGCACCACAGGCGCCGCCGGCCCCAGCAATGAGGCATCCTCGCTCGCTCCCCGCCGCGGCCAAGCGCTGCCCGCGGTCCCCGGACACCCGCTCGCCAGCCCCGGCCGCCCCGCCAACTTCCCACGGCCGCAGGGGGCGGGGGGCGCGGACTATTTAACGTCTCAGCCCTACTAGAGGGCGGCTTCCTGCCCTGCTGGGGCTCGCTCCTCCTGCCGCTCCTCTCCGCCGGAGTCCGCGCCGGGCCTCCCCGTCCCGCCCGGCGCGGGGACCCCGGCTCCCCGCCCGGCGCCCCTTTCGGAGTTACCTCGCCCCGTTCCATAGCCCGGCGAGTCGCTGTTGGCGGCCATAACAGTTTCCATCCGGGGATTGTGGGGCTGCGAGCCCAGCGGTGGAGGCGGCCGCGGCGGAGGGATACGCGTTCACCTGAGGGGACGGACGGCGGCCGACGAGGCCCAGGGCGGGCGACCGCTGGGTGGGGGAGGGGTGGGGCGCACAGACCCCGGTGGGGCGGGCGGCTGCCCCGGGGTTGGCGAGGCGGCGGCACCGACAGCCCCGCTGCCTTCCCCCGCCCCCGCCGCCTACTCCTCCTCCTCCGCCTGGGATGCGGCCGCGGGCGCTGGGGCAGCAGAGAAGCACAGTGCCGGGCCGCCGGCGGGAGGGCCGAGGCCGCCCGCACCCCAGCCCCGCGGCCTGCCGGGCGCCTGCTGCCGGCCGGGCCTTGGCCCTAGGGCCGGGGCACACGGGGCCAGCCTGGCCGCACGGCCCGGCCTTACCTGTCAGTGGTTCTGCGCCCTGGGCCCAAGGCAGAACAGGCCAGGCTCGAGCGGGCTGGCAAAGCTAGTGGCCCATCTGAAACGCCCAGGACGAAAGGCCCTGCCTTAGGCTGTTTGTGGCCCACCCTAGACTGGGTTTGCCAGGCTGCGTAAACACAATTGATAGAGGGTATCGGCAGAAGGTGGCAGCTGAAACAGAACAAGGTCTTAAAATGAAAGGATTAGTCAGGATGAGTTTGGTAGAATGCTCTGGGTGATGCTCTGTTTGTGTCGAGAAAGGAATGTACACTGAATAATTAGAAAAGATAAGGTGGGCATCTGAAGGAGATAAGGAGACCATCAAGTCAGGAAATCGTTGAACAAAGAAAATTGAAAGGTCTACTCCACCTAGATCCCACCTATTGTGAATGGAATGATTAGGTGTCAAAGTCAAATGAATATGTATGTAAAGACGTTGTGTAACCTCTCACGAAAACTGTATAAAATACCTAACTTAAAACTTGGGAGCTAGTTTGTCTGGTTCGAATCGGCTAGCTCTGCTACACTGTGCCGTTTTGGCATCACAACGATGAAGTCATTCAGAACATTATGCAAGGATTAGATCAGTTGATGTGTTTTCATAAGGTTACAATAACCCAAAACCAAAGGTGAACACCTCTACAAATTAGATGCTTGCCTTGTTAAAGTCACGAAATCATTGCTGCTTGGAAGAGGGATGAACTACGCTTCTTGGTAGTAGCGTGCTCTTTATATTTGTGCTAAGTTTTTAATGGAAGATCACCAAAGAGTATGAAGGCACGTATGAAGTAGGAAATTCAGGTGTACCATGGCCAAAAAAGGGGCAAGCGTCCATGGCACAAATATACTGCAAAAATGAATTGTGAACGAAGATGTCATTGAAAAGAAAAGCCTCTCTCCAGTTGTGAAATACCATTCAAAAATCAAAATCGAGGAGAAAATTTCAGGTTCCCAAAGGAAGAAGCTTAAACTATCTCATGAGCAGTTTTAACTGAGAAATTCAGCTACATTTTTCTCCGGAAACCTTCTCATATCCTACTAGATGCAACAACATTTAAAAAAATACACTTTTTATTCATGAGTCAATTTGAGAACGGGGAGGAATGTTGCTGTCATTGAGTGTGTATGTGCATGCAATAAGGAACCATTAAACATGAATGTATTTTTAATTCGTCATTCAAACTGACATTGAATGGTGAATGCTGTACCACTTATCTAAAGGATGGCACACCTATGTTTAGTTAAAGTCGGGAGATGTCCAAGGACCCTTATTGCAACATGACGGATGCACAGACTGCTAAGTCCTTGGGTTGGTTATCTTTAGAAGGGACATTTTGTCTTAGATTCCTGTTGTACATGCAACGTAGCGAAGATGGAGACTTTAAACATGACCGCTAAGGAATAGAGTCTGCATAGAGACAACTCCTCAAGGACATTGCGCAGGCACGGGATATGTAAATGAATTCTCAGAATTGTAATGAATATGTAAACAATTTCTTGGAAAATTAATGAATAGGTATGAGTAGCTTGTATAAAGGGGGGGCTGAAAAGTCACCTCGGTGTGCATGACTTTGGTGGAGCGATCCCCCATGCACCCAACGCTGCCGAATAAAGATAACCTCCGCTCGCCTGCATATTGCTGACTGATTCTTCAAATCAACATCACTTATTTCCCTTGTGTCCTGGACTGTGAAAGAAAATTAATAGAAGCCATTATAGGGTGGGGGATTTGGCCCTGAAGAATATCTTCAGAAATAGAATTATATCATTGATGGTTCTGCTACACCCCAATGAAACAATCTGTGCCAAAAGCAAGCAAATAAATATACTGGTTTGCACGCAAATCTTCAAATTATTCTTCCGGCTTCTAATTCATTACATTTTTCTAAGTGGTCAGAAGTGGAGATTGCACACACATACCCGTAGTGTTTTGGAGGATCTGAAAACTAACTACAAATGAAGAAAAAGAAACAGCATAGCAGTTCTAGCTGCAGCCTTAAAGTCAGAAAATATAACAGAAAAGAATTATCTATTAAAATCATCAATCTAGCAAGCAGCTACAGTATCAAATTTGTGTTAGAATGCTAGTATTCCTAATCTGAAATTTAGATCTACATCATATTGTCAACTGTTCATCCCAACAAATTGAGATGTAAAGACAGAAACAAGTATTTTATCAGTATTTTATCACATCATAATTGTGGTTTAACCCCAGCCAACATCTAAGCACCACACACAGCTGCACACTCACTCCCCCCACAGTGGGATGGGGAAGAGGATCGGAACAGTAGAAGTGACAGTGTAATGGCTAAAGCAAAACCCACACATGCAAGCAAAGCAAAGCAAGGAATTTATTTACTACTTCCCATTGGCAGGCGGGCATTCAGCCATCCTCAGGAAAGCTGGCTCCATCACACATAATGGTTACTTGGGAAGACAACCACCGTAACACCAAACGTTCCCCCCTCCTTCTTCTTCCCCCAACTTATATATAGTCAGCATGACATCGTATGGTACGGAATACCTCTTTGGCTAGTGCGGGTCAGCTGTCCTAGCTGTGTCCCCTCCTGATTTCTTGTGCACCTCCAGCCTACTCACTGGAGACTTCCTAAAGATAGAGATCACACATGATGCATCTGGATAGGCATGATAGGTACACATCACTGTTAAATTCCCAAATTCTTAAAAATCAAGGACTGAATCCACATAATACTCAAGTCCTTCATTCTTTTTCAGAAGATAAACTGAATTTGGTCCACTTGACTATGTGAGATTCTGTGGAAAAGATGTTCAACTGTGAAACACGAAATATCCCACGGCAGTTTTTACTTTTCACCCAAAATAATTGCTCTGATATCTGCAGTAAGTTATTGGGTTTTTTTTCCTGTGTGTTGGCTGTTGTCTCCAGAAACATATGTAAGCTGTGTAGTATTTTGGAAGCTTTAAAGGTATTTGTGCTGTCCCAGTCCACGTTACATCACATAATTCTGTGCATCTGAAATAGCAAACAATGACAGGACTTCCTATTACATATGTCATTAGCATTAGTCTGTTTTAAATTGGTAGGGCAGTTAGCAAATAAGTAGCCTTCATAATGTGGTTTTTATTATTGTTGCTATTAGTTCTGTATATGTGATCTTTTAAAACCTAAAACTGAATGCTTTCCTCAAATACATGGGTGTTTCACAAACAGGAATACTTTATGTCTGTTTTCATTTAGATATCCAGCTTATTTATGGGTAGCAGGGCAGATTGGATCAATTTATTGCATAATCTGCTGGACTATCAGAAATTACTTATATCAGAAATTAATCCACACCAAATAATTGGGACTGACGTAAGGAATTCCTCAGAAATACTCTGGGGAAAAAAAAGATAATTCAATTTTCAAAAGTCTATGCTAAGGCAAATACCAAGCATGGATGACCTAATGAAGCTGAGGAACTCTTAATTTTTTAAAGAAAACCATTTCTTTTTAATGTGAAGTTGCTTATGCATTTGCCTGAAATCACTGAATTTTCACAGATGTGAAAGAGCTGCTTTCTGAGTTAGCAACAAAAATGAAGTGTTCCTGCTAGTGTGTTCTATATTTGAATTACAAAGTGGAAATACCTGGCTAAACGTGAAAACATATTTTTCAGTTAGATTTTCACATTTGTGAGTTATTCACAATTGTTGCTATGTGTAAAAAAAATAGCTAAATCTCAAAAAGTTTTTTTGATCTATGACAACTTTTAGTCTTGGTTCTCTGCCATTTTTTGTTCAATCTAACATGAATTTAAAGTAGTTTCTCTTTCCACAGATGTTACCAATGCTGTAGTGGTTTTCATTTTAACTTTTATTCCTGCAATTGTAACAGTTATGGTTTAGATAGCTCCAAGACTGATTGGCACCATGAAATCCACAAAGAAATCAAAATTATTGACTTCTTTCACTGTTGCAATATTACTGTAGATACGCAGGTAAAGCGTTAATGAGAATTCAGTGATTTTTTGATATTAATAATGATACCACTATGTGTCAGCATTAGTATTGTTATGTTTATAAGATAATATATTGTGAAAAGGAAGCCTTACCATTATCCTTTGTTACTGTTATAATCAATGAAACAAAACTAGGCTATTTACCGTTAAAATTAAAAAAAAAGTCAAAATTCAGGTGTTTATTTTACACGTATACGTATTTTACACATATAGTGATATATAGGCAACCATACATTGCAAAATACCTGATCATCAAAGCCTGGAATCTAGCATATCAGGAACCGGTTAAAAAGGTGACTTTCTTATTTTCACAGTGTACTGATGTTTTATCTTAGAGAAGGAAATATGGAACTTCTCTTATGGTCATGAAGCATCTCAATCCTACAAGCATTGCTTGAAGTACACTGTACTTTGTGAAAGAAATGAACTCTGCCTAGCCGATGTATTATTTATTTCAGTGTCAAGCACAGTTTGAAACTTTTTGTAAGCAGATCAGTATGGAAATAATAGATTTGAAAATGAACTCGAAAGGCCCCACCAAAAAAGTTTTATGTAATAAATCAGTAAAAAAGTGTAATATAGGAAGTCAAGTTAGCACCTTTAATGAATGAACTGGCAAGGAACAGAATAGAATAGATGTATTTTCTTTGAACCCTTCATCTATATTATGTTGTTTATCTGTAAGGTAACATTTTCTACTTACTATTTATATGTCATTACAAGAATTTGAAACAACCATCTAGCAGTAAGATTACTTGACTCAGGCTTTTTGTTGGTGTCACAACAGATCTTTTCTAACTCCTATGAAACAGACATTCTTAAAAGAAATAGCAGAGGCATCTCAATTCTTTTGTGCTTTCAGTTCAAAGGCTGCCCTCCTAGGCAGTTTGCCTACCAAGGCTAAGTAAGATCTGTCAATTCCTAAACATAATTTTCCTTCTTCTAAGTATGCTTAGTCCCTGGTTCTTTCCATCACGGTTTTCCAGCCTCTGCTACCTGTGATATTGCCCACCGCATTGTACCACGAAGACAGACATATTTTTTAATATACTTTTCATGAACATATTCAGAACTTTCTGTCTTCTGGAAAAACAGATAATCATTTGAGCTGTTCTGGAGATACTAACTAGTGGCTGCAGCTGCTAAGCAGTACATAAGAATATCATTTATAAACTCATTACAGACCAGCCAGAAAAGAAACATCAACTAATTAAATTTTGTAAAGTATATATTTAATAAATATATTAAATGTTGAACTAGACAGATGCATGAGATTAAGTTTTACTTACTAAAAGCCACAAAGTGATTCAGAATTTTAACTGCTATGAATCAGGAATGATTTAGCCCACATCATAAAAAAAATATCACAAACAGGCACTCTTTCAGAAAATCTGTACAGCCAATAGATGAGCAAGGTATAAAATGAGCACTCAGAAGATCAAACCACATGAAGGAAACCAAAATTAATTATTTGCATCTGTAAGAACAGACTTATGGAGATTTCTGCATTAGAGCTCTTCTCTATGAAATATGTGTGAAAGACTGTCTTAAATTGTCTCAAAGTGTCTCAAAGTAGAAAAGGTTACAGAACAACAAAATGAACGGTAGCAAAGTTACTTAAGACCAGAGCCAGGTTCTAGTGCAAGAAAGAATGAAATGTTTGCACAATTATGGCTGAGATACAACTTTTCACTTAAAACTGATGTGGTGCCAAAAGAGCAGAAGATGGCATATGGCATCCCAATTTTTTACAGGATATGAGGTGAACGAAAGAGCTATTAACTAACAGACTCTTATGTCCATGAAGAGTGAAGCAATAGAAACTCTAAAAAAGGCATAGAATACATGCATATATGAATTTATGGTATGGTAGTTTGTAAAGTTTATTTTCTTGGAAGTTACAAGAAACTCCCACGAATTCTCTGTTGCACTTCAGAGCATGTTCAGGCCTGTGCTGCTCAGTATATTCATGGGGTGGAAGCGTGAAACAACACCATGCCTAAGTTTGATGATGACAGTAAGTTTTTCAAGTCACAATTTTCTGCAAAGAGCTGTACACAGTGTTCATGGTGCTGAAGAACTGGGCAATAAACTGGAAAATGAAATTCAGTACAATATCAGGAAAAGCAATAGTAATTTTATATAGAAAATGATGGGCCTCAAAATGGCTAATACCACCCAGGAAAATTATCTTTGAGACGTGATAGACATTGATATGAAAGCAGTGTCTCTATGCTCAGTAATAATCATAAAAGCAAAGAGAATGTTAAGAACCAGTAGAAAAGGTGTGGAGCACAAAACAGTAAACATTACAGTGCCACTACATAAATTCTTGCTATGGATGTATCTTCCACACTACCTGCAGTTCTGGCTTCCCTTCCTCAATCTGGGTATCACAAAGCCAGGAGGGCTACAAAGAAGGAACCCAAATGCATGGAATCACTTTAGTAGAAGAATGAAGAAACTCAGACTGTTCAGCCATGAAAAGGGGATAGCTTAAGAGCTGATACAATAGAAGTGATATGAAGGAGGTGAGCAAAGGATGACCGCTCGTTTCTTGTAGTAAAGGAATTAGAAGGCATAAAATTAAGTTACCAAAAGGCCAGTTCAAAACAAATAAACGGGGTGCTCTGTAAGGGTTAAATCAGGGAACGTACTCTCACAAGAAGTGAAGGATACCAAGAATTTAAATTAATTTGACAAGCTATTAGGCAAATTCACAGAAGAAAAAATAAATTATTAAAATGGAAGCTACAGCCTGTGAATTAAGATGGCTTAGGCCTCAGCATGCTGTGCACTGGGAGAGCAAGCTGGGAAAATAGCAGCATTTGCCCTCCTCTTCTACAGCTCTGTTGGAATCTGCTTTTGGCCAGATGATGCTCTGCTAAATAGACTCCGTACATCAGTTCCCTCTGTTAATTATTTTAATACACCTACCAGATGGACACATCCTGTTAAGAGGCCCTGTTATAACTGGATTTCCTACATATACTTATTCTCAGCATATTTTTTTCAAGTACGATTTCTGATCACTTGCATCCAGACAGTCTGTTGTACAAGTGAGGAAACATTCTTAGGAAGTTACTGAGTCTTCTTTGTGGAGAAGGCGTCTCTCTGCCTCCCCATTATGTGAAATTATTATGAGACTTTTTTATTATTATCATTCAGGCATGGGGGAGTGTTGCCAGACAGCAGATGGAAGAGCCATTCTTAGAAATGTGTAAACAAAATTTTTTTTAAAAGTTTATCACTGTGTGTATGGCTTTACCACATGTAATTCAGTTAGTAAAAATCTGCCGAAAGATGAGATTCACCTTCATGAGTAGCTTGCCTTAGTACCAGAACTAGGATTTATTTGTACCTATTTCTTGATTATACTAAAGTCAGTGTCCTCAGAGTATGTTTTAGTCTAATGAAAACTAAAGTTTGCATGGTTAAGTGAAGATCAGATTTGGCTTATTGTAATTTTAGTCTCAATGTATGCAAGCATCTTCAGCATCAGGAGCAGTCATAGCTGAAGCAAGGTCAGACAAGCTAACTTAAAGCAGAAAATAGGGCTGGAAAGGAAAGAGGCAAGAGCTAGGAACCAAGACAGAACAGATCAAGGGCAGGATTAGGAACTAGCACTCAGTAGGAAGAGGAACTAGGACAAGGTCTAGAAAGCAAAAAATTGGATCAGGATTTTAGACTCCAGATATTTATTGATATTTTTGATATTTAGACTCAAGAGCAAAAATCTAGAGCACAGTTACAACTGAAAGTCATGAAGCCACCCAGAGCATCCCGTCTCATCTCATGTACTTCAAGACAGGTTACACCAGTCAGCTCGCTTGGAGGTCATTGCCCTTTAGAAAACTAGTTATGGCCAGATAGCTATGAGAGATGCCTGAACTGACTGTAGGAGACATCTTGACTTTGCAGCTTTCAGCGACAGCTGAGCTAGTAGGATGTGTTGGGTGACACAAGCGTCTTCCTCATCAGCAGGTACTAGCAAAGGACCTAACACCCTTTTTTTAACAGCAGTGAAGCAACATGTGAGCAGTAAGGTGAAACACAATTGCCCACTTGAGACAAGAGGGACTGGCAAACCCAGAAAAGTTTGAATCAAACCAAATTGCAATAATCTGTTAATTAACAATAATAATTGTTAATAATCTGCAAAAAAATACACAGAGATGCTGAGAAAACAAGACAATCCTCAAGCCTTTCAAAATGGGGAAGATTTTATTCTTGGTGGTAAACAAACTAGAAACCACAGAGCATTGCACATACTGGTTTTCCGATGCAACATTACAAAATACATCCTGAGTACTGCTCTCATTTTCTTTAGCAAGGTGGGTGCTAATTTCCCTTTTGGAAGATATAGATACACAAACTGAAATATTTAAAGTCATCACATTGTTCTATGCTGTAACATAAGACGTGGCATTATTTATTCTATAAGACCATAACTTCTGTCCATTTTTGCATTTCTAATAGTTATGAGTATCTGTCAGTAGAGCCCTCTCATGAGTTTTTACCACCTAGGGGCCCATGTACATATCTGCACACTTCAGGTCAGGTTGTTTAACCTCTCTGCCTTAGTTTATCCATCATGAAGGTGTATGCTCATGAGGGTCCTAAAAGAATTAGTTCTTTATGAGATTAATTTGTTCTGCAATGAATAATACTATAAGCTAATATATTAGCTTAAAGTATTTCTTTATCTTACTCTACAGACCAACAGCTTTGTACCTTCTTTGATACCTACTAGGAAATTCTTGAGTTTCTTTTTCAAGAACTGGGTGTCATTTCTAATACAATGGTTTTCTCATGAATTTCAATGTGACTTCCTGCATTTTAACCTTAGATACACATACACTTCAAACCAAAATCCAATGGGAAAAGTAAACAACATTCAGGTATGAGCATTTGCTTCCTGTTGAATTCTGTGGAAATCATGGAAATATCTCTGTGCTGAATTGGACACAACTTGTTTCCTCTCTGCTGCTTGAACAATGGTAACTTATCAGACTCTGCTGATAAACCTCTCCTAATGAAATCCCTACCATCCTGAATCTAATGGCAAAATAAATTCCTTTCTTTTACTCAGATACCTTTGTACTTTTTTGTATATTTGCTATATCACCACATGCTGAGTTTTATCTGGGTCTTCTAGAAATTGCTCTGAAAAGGTCTCCAGCTGACCCAATATCTCATCATGGTATCAAGTTAGACATTGACGGAAATCTCTTCTCTTTTATCCAATTTTAATCTGTTTCATTGGCTCCCTGAAAGGTTTCAAATGGACTGTAAACCATTATTCTTAGGCAAAAATCTAAAAATCTGTTGGTTTAATATAATCAATAATTCTTATTCTTATTATGTCATCTTGCATTTTGAATCTTTAGCCAGTGGGTCCTCTACTGCAGTTCGCGTCTGGCAAAGGCAGTGGCACAACAGAAGTTTCTCTGTGTAGCCCCACAACTGTGTCATTGCATTTAATCTTCTATAATCACACTGCAAATGAGTCCCACTTCCATATTCATTCATCTTTGGCACTTTTTCTGAGATTATTAATATCGGGTGGCAACTTTTGAAGGCTGGAGATAGAGATGGAACTCCCTTTATGCGGGAGTCCAGGCCATATAGTACTGGGCTAACTCTGAAGCAGGAACCTACAATGGAAAACCCTTCATATACCGTCCTCAATCCCTTGATAAGACACATAGTCTCTTTCTAGCTATTTCAAAAGATGTGTTGGAAACAGCAGGTGTCAGGTTGCCTTTTAATTGTGCCCCGTGGCTTTGGATTTCACTGCCTAATGGAAGGAGATCAGTTACACTATGTTGATGTAGTTTAACAACAGGCTAAAAAAAGACATTTTTGTTTTTCTGGCTCCTTAATCCATGTGAGATGTGTTAGCTATTATTTTAGTTCTGTGTCCCATGAGGCTTTCCAAGCAGTTCTCCAGACATGTGCATTCTACCCATTCCTGTTTACAGAAACAGAGCAGACTACTGGTGTGAACTTGTTTGTTGGTTTGTAATGAAGTGTCTTTGTATTGGGGAAACTAAGCCTTTAATTAAAACCATCTGGCACTATAAACTGTTTCATGTTCCATAATACTGAATGTGGTTTTCAGTTAGAGATATGGAAAGTCAGGAGGTTTCCTCATCCTAACTAAAAATTCTGTTGCTGGTTTTCCTCTTAAAGATGGAATACTCCATCCCACACAAGAGATGAGTAGAACAGCTACATTTAACAATTTTATAGTCCCAAATGCTGCAGTATTTGCATCACAGAAAGTTTTACAAAAGGACAAATAAACCATGTGACAGCCACCTTGTTACTGTTTCTGCCAGTCAGCCAATATCTTTGATATTTATATCAAAGAATATATACTAAAGTTAATACAGATTCAAAAAAGCTCAGGAAATATCATGCTCCTCAATAGCATATGTATCGACAGCTGATAAGGGAGAGTGGCCAGGTGTGCACAGTTTTGAGAAATGAGAGATCAAGAGAAGTAGAACACTGCCATTAAAATTACAGGTCCCATAAGCAAAATCCAGTCTTAATTATTTTCCATTTCAGTTACGAGTTAGCTTTGCTAATACTATTTCATTATCTCCCTTCTCGTGAAATCTAGTTTCCCCAGATTAAGTGACTTTGACCATAACACTGTGTTTGTAGATCAGCAAATATGAACTTGTTAGGTATTTGCAGGAAGAGCCTACAGTGATTAATAAGGCAAAAGATTAGGAGCAAGGACAATCTGGGTCCTAATCCCAGCTGAGCCACTTATGGTGTAACCTTGGTGAAGTTACTTGACCTTCGTGTTTCTCTGCAAACTGCTGGAAATTGGATACCAGCTGGACCTCAGAGAATACCAGACATGTCTGCTGAATTCCCCCCAATTAGCAGTGTTAGAATAATGGTGAGTAGGTTTGCATTGTGATTGTGGGATACTGTGCCCACAAATACAGTCAAGGATTAATGACCCTCCTTCCCTTTCCTGGCAGGACTAAACCAGTGTTTAAAGGTGGCCTGTGCACTGCACTGTCCAACTGTTGGCTATATCATAAATGCAAATAACAGCACACATGAGGCAATTAGACGTTAAAAGGATCCCAGCTGTTCCCTTCTACCCAGCATTCTCCTGCACTTCCAGCAGGGACATTTATCAGATTATCTGATTAGAAAGATTAGATTTATAGGGCCAGACTCTTAGCTGCATCCATGGTGAACTACCTGCAGTTCTTTAATATGGGATCAGTTCTGCGCAACTGGAAAAGGCAAGTCCAAGAGCTGGTAATCCCTAAGGTGAAGTATCATTCTGGCCACATTCACGCCAAACACACCTGCCAATGATCCAATGCCAGTAACTTTATATCATCAAAGAAATTCCTCATGTCAAGTGTATCCCAAAGTCCTTTCGTGCAACTAGGGGATTTCCCTGAACTGAGCCTAAATTTTCTTCTGTCAATATTTGTGGTATTATTTATTTTAAAAGCAAAGCAAGAACACAGGTCACAGTGAAGAAAGGCTCAGCCTTTAGTCACTTTGGCAATAAAACAATATAATCCCACATAATTCTCAGACCTCGTGGTTCACTGAAGGGAGGACAGTGAAGGTGTGCTTACATGACTGCCATTATATATAGTTCACATGTGGTTTCATGCAAGTATCAATAAAAGAAGAATAAATACCTAAAACATCACTATGGGAGTAATTTGAAAACCCAGATAATAAAACAGCACCATATTATCATACGAAATCTTCCACATTTCCTACAAAAGAGAAAGTAGTTTTCTGTAAGTAATTAGAACAGTACAGCATAACAACTATATATATAGTACAGTATAACAACTAATGCAATATTTCAGAATGATCAAATTGTGAAGAAGCTGTGATGTGGAGGATTAAGTGTCTGTTATTTTGTTTTTATTGTGGTCCTCAGTCAGTATGTTTGTTCATTTATTCAGAATGGTATGGAGCTATACTTGCCAAAAGAAATATGCAGTATCTTTCATACAAAAATCTCTTTGCAACTCCTCTGTGAGATAATCCATGCCCCATTTAGCCTTGTGTGGGAGGGAGAGTAGGGATTTTGAACAGATAACTGCTAATTTGCTGCAAAGTTCTCCATCTATTATTTATTGTTCTATTATTTTACAACAAAATTATTTTCCAGCAGAGCCACAGAGACACATTCACATGCCCTCAAGTGCAGTCTCATTGGTAGTGCTTATTTGTCTGCTAAACAAAAAGCTAAATACACCTATGTAACTTCTTTTAAGCCCCCTCTGTAAGGAGTCATGTAGGACCATGTAAGACCTTAGTTGGGCAGTTTAGCCAGCATGTGGGTTGTCTAAATTGAAGCAGGCGTAATACAGCTGAAAATACTATACAGCAAAGAAAAAGTAGGGAAGAAATTATGTCCAGATGTCCACTGTCTGATAGCATTTTTTCTGTAGTTGGTGCAGCTCATCCCTCATCAATTTTTGCTCTATGCCAGGACCACTCAGGTTAGTTGCGTCTGCTGGTAAATTTTGCAAGGATCAACTCGTCAAAAGAGCACATATCACCTCAAGGTTTGGCACCCAGCATCTTAGATGGGAAATGTGCTGGCCCACTCCTGCTGCTTCCCAAGAGACCTGAGGAACAGCTACAGACACAGAATCTCTGCAGGAACATGGGAAAATCTCAATTTCTGCAGTGTTGTAGAAGTTCCACACAGTATATGTGGCCCTGCTCTTTCTGTCCCATTATTATGAGGTAGCTCACACAAAATGCTGACATTTGGTAGGCACTACATTGCCTGTGTCAGAAAAGGTGCACCTGTTATCTATTAAGTTGTGATAGTATTTATTCCACCTTTCAGATTCATAGTTTTCCGCCTTGTTCTACACCTGACTGAGAAACTCTCAGAAAGAACTTGTGCCTTATTCCTAATCCGTGTCCCTGATCAAAGAAAGGAAGAATTTTAGCCTTAGACAATGCAGCTAGAAAAATTGAAAAAATATAGATGTATACTGAAATCTTGTTCTCATTAAAAACAAAGAGTATTTTGTTCTTAAAGTTTAATTGGGTAGAATTGACCCTTAAAGACATGGTATACAATTTCAAGAATTAAAAATACTGATTTGTCATTCTCTAGGACACCAAGGGTAGAATTAATTCAAAATAAGTGGGACAAGTCAACTGGAGATGCCAGTCTTTCTCTTTGGACTGTAGAGGGAATGTAAACAACTATTTCTTAATTACATATTTAACCATTAGATAGCTAAAGGTACATGGGCTGAGTACCATCTTTAATGGGTTAAGAACACTGTAATGCACATGCACACACACATGTCACATACCGACAGCATCACTTGTTACAAGACATCTTCCATCCAAAGCACCAGATTTAAGTTGGCTGCAATTTGACAGACTATGTTTGATGTGAGGTCTTCCATCTTTGGCTGAACGCCTTGCAAAAATTCAGTCAGAAGTGAGGACCAAGTTAGGGAACATTTAAACAAATTGGACATACAGTCCATGGGACCTGATGGGATGCACCCTGCGAGCGCTGAATGAGCTGGCTGAAGTCATTATGAGGCCACTTTTGATAACTGAAAATTCATGGCAACTGGGGGTTTCCTGTCAGTCATGTTCAAAAGGGCAAGAAGGAGAATCTGTGGAACTGCAGGCCAGTCAGTCTTACCTCAATCCCTTCAAAGGAGATAGAGCAAATGATCCCAAAAAAACATGTGAAACATATGATGGACAAGAGGGTGATTGAGAGTAGTCAGCAGAAATCATGCCTGAACAACCTGATGGCCTGTGATGATATGGATGTTGTTTATCTTGATCTCAGTAAAGACTTTCAGCGTTGTCTCCCATTACATCCTCACAGACAAACTGATGAAACATGGCCTAGGAAAGGGGACAACGAGGTGTGTTGAAAACTGAACTTGCCAGAGGTGCAGAGGCTTGCAGTGAGTGGCATGAAGTCCAGTCACTAGTGCTGGACCCCAGAGGTCAATACAGGGTCCAGTACTGTTTAATCTCTTCATTAAAGAGTTGGATGAAGGGGTGGAGTGCACCCTCAGCAAGTTTGCAAGACATACAGATTGGGAGGAGTTGGTTGTGCTGCCATTCAGAGAGACCTCAACAGGCTGAAGAAGCAGGCAGACAAGAATCTCATGAAGTTCAGCAAAATAAGGCAGTTGGACTAGATGATCTCCAGGGGTCCCTTCCAACCTCACCAATTCTGTGAATCTGTGAGCCTGAACAAAGCAAAGAAGAAAAAAAGAAAAAAAACTAAGACAGTTTTCTTTACATTAAAAATCTGTATATTGGCACTTTTTTGACAGAGCTAACTCCTTATCTGGTTTGAAGCAGCAACTTGAAATTTGGCAGAGACAAGGGTATTTGTATCAAGGATACTTCTATTGGCTTCCTGGTCAATAGTCCTCTTAAGATAAGCAATCCTTAATAGATAATGCAATATCTATTTTTACATATGCTCAGTAGGCATTTATTAGAGATTCACAGCTAAAAATTCCAAAGATACTGTTATCCCTGAGCATGATAAAACTTCCTTGCAGCCACAGATGAAAACAGTCAAGGACACCTCTTTTCACTTATCTCTGAAAGGCTGTTACAGGATCTCACTCCATGGGTGGCCAGAAGCCGCCTAGTTCCCAGTCTAACTGCTCATGATGAATTATAACCTTTCCCTCTTACATTGATACTAGTGTTTAACGGTGAACATCTTGTTTAACTTTGTAAAATGAAGGTTGAATGGAAAATAAAGATTCTGTAAAGGCTCCAGAGAAGAAGGTATCAAGGAAGAAGCAAGTTTGGTACAAAAGGTGTGGCAAGAAAGAAAGAAGCAAAAGAAGAGGAGGGACTGTCTTGGCAAGGAGATTTTGTTAGGAGCTACTGGTGGCACAGACAAACTCAGACTGGGAATTTTGGAGGAATGCATGAGGGAACCATGAGCCATGGGCAGAAGAGATGGTTTGCATGATGGGGCATTGTGGCTAGACAAATTATGGAGGTAAAGTTCTGAGACAAGGAGTCCACATTGAGGAATATAGAAAAAAGAGGAAAAACTTACTGCGTAAGGGTGGAGAGGCAACTGGAATGGGGACTGTGAACAAACTGAAGAAACAAGGAGGAGCAAGTCTGAGACACAGGGAAGAGTTTGTGTGTGAGAGTGAAACTGATGACACAACCTAGTCAGTGCATTGCTATCTGATAGAATCACTCATCTGTGAATTTTTTAATGAAGCTGGAAAATTATGTTTATAAAAGAGATACTTAGTCAAAAGCTTCACTGTGTATGTGCAGCCCGTGCATCTCTTTCAGAGAGCAACTCACTATGGGTTTGAACTGTCTGTGCAGGGAGGGACAACATTGCCTGTGAGCCAGGAAACGTGAGGTGGGCAGGACGGGGGATTGCAGCAATAACAACAGCTTTGCACAGTTAATGCAGCTGCATGGTACGCTGGAGAACACAGTTTTATGCCTGTCTTTTCTGGAAGTCCCCTGGTAAGCTGACCAGGCCACTGAAACACCATTTTACATCTGTTCAGAATTTCAGTGCCTCATTTTCTGAATAAAAGCTGCTTACTATTCCAACGCACAGAAGTACACAGCAGTTGGATCTGCTGCCCACACCAATGGGGAACACTGTTAATATGCATAGCGAAGTATCATGCTGAATTCTCTGAAGAATTACCTTACAGTTTTCTTAAATCAGGCACACAATGCTAATTCCAGTTTTATTCTCCTTGTGCCCTAGATCCACTTCTGTAAGGGGAAGACAGCACTTGCCTCAAAGAGATTTTGAGAAGGTGAGTATTAATGAAGAGACAGATATCCTTGTGACTATCACACACCCATAAGAAAATTCATGCTTATCGTTGTGAAAGGGGTCTCACTAGACTGCAGTGAACAAGGTATATGTACAAGCTTCATGCAGAACAATGAGAAAGAAACAACAAAATGAATAGCTATTCAGTAAGTAAACACTGTTCTTCCTGTGGATTGAGTGAGGCAGGAATTCTGCAGGAAAAAAGCAAGCCTGCTGGGGATGTGTGGTCTGTCCTGCTCCAGGCAGCACCGGTCAGCCACGGGGCTGCTCAACAGGGATCCCACAACATCCCTGTCTGCTTTATTTACAACCCTTCTCCACCACCACTCTAAATAAGCAACCTATCCTGTTTTAGTCTTTCCCCACTGCCCTCCGTTTTGCCGACTGCATACTTACTTCAGAATTCCAGCCTCAGCAGCACATCCCTGCCGCTCTCTTTGAAAATTTTCACCTGCAGGGAGTTCCCCATACTCCCTGTTCACATCTTTTGTCTGGTAGATCCTCCCGTCACTGTATTGCTAGCTTAGCCTTGGGTTGGCCCACTGCTTCCCCCTTCCCCTGTCTGAGATGCTAGCAGTTTCTCACATGCGCAGCCCACACAGCAGGAGGAGTGAGGGTAGCTGCAGCCCCAAGTCCTGCTGTTGCCAGACCCTTGAGAGGCAATGCAGCCTGCACACAAGCTGCTCTGCAGCAACAGCGAGGTGGCTTTGGCTTTGCTGGCACATGCCACATATCCCTTGCTACAAGGCAGAGTGATGTTTGCAGCGAGGTGGAATACGCACCTCCTCTCACTGGCTGGCAACAGATCTGGTCCCTCTTCGGCACCTGTTCCACAGGCAGGTCTCTACTGACCATCAAATCTTGTAGCAGCCCTCTGAGTGGCATACTCCTGGGGCCATCGGTATGCTGTTTTTCCGGCCAACTCACTTTACCCTCCCAATGCACCCCATCATTTAGTGTAAACCACTGTCCATCTGCCTGCACACCCTTGACAGAGATGATGTAAAAAAGTAAAGGCTGTGTCATAAAGGCTGTGCTGAAAATGTGAGAATATAAAACCAGAAGTAATGAGTCAGATTAAAGGACCACCCAAACCAGTATCTCCAACACCGGCTGAGTAAATTTGCAGGGAGAAGCACAACCCAGAGCAAGATGCTTTCCCAAAAATTCCCAACACCTAAGGATTTAGCTTGCCACCAGCTGTATCCTTGTATGTTACAACTCTTAACAACTCTTTTATTCCATTACTTCTCCATTTGCTCTTTGAAACTGGATGATTTTTTTGCTTCTAACATGACATCATGTTTCCCAGCCTAACTATGGGTTATGGAAAAAAGCTGCTCTCCTTTTGTCTGTTTTGAATGTACTAGTTTTGAATGGAATAAAGTTTTATTTGATGTCACCTAGCTGTTGGATGAGAAGACACAGTGAGCAATCATTTTCTGTTCTTCTCCTGTACTACTCATTTTATTATCATATTCTTTATCTATCTGTCTTTTATCTATGCAGAAATATCATGGTCTATTTAATTGTTCTTCATATCCAAACCATCCCATATATTCAACCACCCTTATCACCACTCTCTGCTCTTCTTTGAGAGGGGAGAACTGAACTGCATCTGATATTCAAGATTTAAGCGTACCAAGAACATCTACAAGCAAAACTATATTATCTCATTTCATTTTTTTTTATTATTTGCCTAATAATTCCTGAATTCTGTCCTCTTTTTAGTGGCTATGCAGCATTGAGGTTACATTTTTATGGCCTTGCCTGAACAGTACCAGCTAGTAGTTACCCATCACTGTGTATTTAAAGCTGAGCTTGGGATTTGACATGTGCATTACCTTTACCTTTATCTACATGAATTTAATTGACTATTTAATCACCTGGTAATAGCATGATATGTTTCTGCAACTCTCCAAAAGAACTTCTGGTCTTTATGAATTTACGTTTTGCTCAGTATCATGAGCAAACTTGACTTTGCAGCCTCAAATACATTTTTTAAGTAATTAATATGCCAAGTCTATAAACATATACTTAGAAACAAACAGATTTTTTTCATTAATAATGCTCAAAGTTCCTCACAGATCCACAATGCTTATGACAGGCATTTACCTTCCTCAGCTGATGTTCATTAATTTTGTCTGTATGAAGAGTTCAAAGCCAGATTCATAACCTTTCACAGGAAATGTAGCAGAAGATTTTGACTGAATGAGAAGTGCCAGAACTCTGTATTTTTTTATTGTTTCCATCTTCAAGCATTTCTCTTACTCTTTCTGCCCCTCTCATTCCTTTATTCCAAAGTTTCTCTACCTTCTTATTTTGTTACTTCCCATCTCTTCCTGTTTACATTTTTCTCTTTGTTTTTTTCTTCATTTCAGTGTCCTTTTTTTGTTTATTCTGTTTCTTGAGTTTCCACTTCTTTTTTTGCTAGTTTTGCAGGATCCTCTCCAGTTCTGTACTTTTCCATTATGATTACAACCATTCTATCATGTAATGCTTACTATTTTTGTGGCAGTACTGAATCAATAAGCATTCCTATAAACCCTTGCAGACTTAAAAACAAGCTGGTCCCTGTCCCTGAACATTTAGCCTAAGTCAGTGACAAAACATAACAGGGAAAAATAGTGGATGTGGAAGTGCAATGCGATTTGTGGAAGAGCTAAGGGGAGTAAGCTGATATCGTAACATGCTGGTTGCTTGGCTCTGTTGACCAGAGATTGTACAGAGATTGTCAGAAAGTCAATGTGGGAGTTTCAAGGAGTTATTAGATGCTCCACCCATAAGGGACACTGAAGGAGAAAAGGTACTTGTAGAAAATTATTTACAGAATCAATTAAAAAAAATAGGAGAAATTGAGAGTTGTAGTTGCTGGGTGATAGCAGTGGGCATTGGTGAGGCGTGCAGATCGAATCAGTGACAATTGGTCTGTGCTTGATACTGTGAAAAAAGAGGAAGACAACAGGACACTCAGATTATGACTTTCCTTCTCCTGATCCATGTTTCTGGCCATGTTTCTTCTACTCTTTCTCCAGCACTGGAAATACCACCTAGCAACTCTAAACGGTAACAATTCTCACATATTTTCACAGGAGCCATGATACATTTCACAAAAGAACAAGAAAACTGACTTAGTAAAGTGAGAATTTATGCTTCAGAAGTAACTATCTCTTGGATAGGTCAAAGCTAACATAGCAGTTTGGTGCCATTCCCACCTAGGCCCCACTTGATCTGATAGAACTGGGGGAGAGGGACACACATTACTCCTCAGAGACGTGTTCCCAGCTGCCTCTAGGACTTATTAAGGAAACTGGATATTGTCCCCTGATGTTACATCTGCCCTCAAACCTGGAAAACAGACTTTTTAATTACAACTAACATTCTCTCCTTATCCTGGTTACTTTGTCATTCAGATACCCAAGCCTCTCAGTTTCTCAGGCAGACTATAGCTCACTTCTTCCATTTTTACCGCTCAACACAGATTTCATTTTCAAGTTTTGACCACTGCTTTCAGTGTAATTGTTAAAAAAATGGGAGGAAAAAAGAAAAAAAGAGAAGAAAATAAAGCTGACCCAGGAACCTAAGTAGAGTGGGGAGTCTGCAGGCAGCAGATGGAAAACAAGCACAGAGTACTAGGAACAATGTGAAAACAGGGTCAGCAGGAAACATCAAGTAAATGTAGCTTCCTCTATGGAAAATATATTTGCATTGACTTCATTTAACTTTGTATATGAGAAACGGCAAGCTTCAGGCTGCAGAGTTCCTTTTCCTTTCCATTGAAAAGTTGGCTTATACAGATTAAAGACATTTTGTAACTATGTAATGTAAACCAATGACAAACAAACAAAAAATTAAATGTACTATAACTCTTCAAACCCTCTTCTCAGCCTCTATCTGTACAGTACCAAGCCTAATGGCATCCTTGTCTACGACTTGACATAGCTTCCCATGGAAAGCTATGTTTATTAAAAACAAAAAGTAACAAAATAGAAAAGTGACTCATGAACTTGTCCAAAATCTAAATTTAAAAAGTAGGGTGAAATTTCATAGTGCAAGCAAGTGCCTCAGGAGTATAGTTAGATCTCCTCTTGCAAAGTCAACTGGAAGTGTCTAAGCCCTCTGCTCTGGATGTGGTTACTCCTGTAGGGTGAACCACCAGACCTGACAACTGACACTCATTTGTGTCAGTGCGTTCTGACACCTCCGTTCTGGAGGTGAAACCCTCCAGGAAAGAAGCAGTAACCATGTGTTAACAGCAGTAAGTGAAGGTGTGTCTATGCCTGAAACTTGAATATTAAATATTTTCAGTGCTTTAGACTGTGACCCATTAATTTTACTGGAAATAAAGCATTTAGATTCCTTGAATAGCTATAGATTTCAGTGCCATGGTCACTGGGCCTCATTTTAAATCCCAGTTTACTTTTGCCTACGACTGCAAATATGGATATGAAATGACAGGAGTTTCCCCTAAATTCACTTTTTTTGTGAAAAGGAAAACCAGCAAACCATAATGTAATCTAATATCAGGCAGACATTTGCTTTACAGGATAATAGACATACTGGATTAAACTCATCCCAGAGCAAGTATAAAAGAGTATAAAGTAATTTAAATGTGTTGATGTAGGTGCATGAATTTTTATTACGAGTGTTAATGACTATAGAAGGTGAAAGGCAGTGAAAGCTCAGGATTACAGAAACATATTTACCACAGACAAAATGCTGCTCACAGCAGTGGGTTTTTATGAGTGTGGTTCAGAATGTCAAACAGATAGTGCTCAGCCCTGAGACAAGCCACTGCACCTCTGCAGGCTGGCTGGCATTGGTATTTACCATTCCCCTTATTTAACATTCCCCCTGTTTCAAAACTGTGAGAAACATTTTTCCTTCACTCTGAAGCAGTCTGTACTGCATTTCTTAATCTGCCAGGTAAACCCTCTAGAAACCAGTCTTGCTTCCTTCTCTGAGTTTTATGGGACAGGAAAAGCAGAAGGAAAGGAAGAAAGACAGCAAGAAAACACAGCATACCAGCAATAGACATATCAGGGGTTTGAGACTTGCAACATTCAGATAAGCTCAAAAGATCTGATGGACATTTCTCTGAGCAGAAGCCAAGGAATGGTTGAGGTAATTGTGCTAATTCTTGTAACAACCCTGCAGAGGAAGAAGAAAAAGGTGTCTGAGGGTGGTGATGTGGCATATGGGGCAGCCAGATCGAGGTTGCTTTCAGTTTCAGAGGCGGAGGGAGTAAGAATCCTTTTAGAAGGTTAAAAAAGTAGCTACAACACAACCTGTGGGTAAAAGGTTTATCACATTCCTTATTCAAGAAGTTAAAGTCAACCTTCTTAGAAGAAGAATAAATAGCGGAAGACCTCATCCCATGTAACATGGAGGGACTTCTCCATAGCAGTAACAGGTTTTCTTACCTTGGAACCAAGTTTTCAGGTACCTTTGCATTTGTACACTAAATTTAAGAAAGAAAGAAAAAAAAAAAAAACCACCACCACCCCCCCCCCCCCAAACAATACAAACAAAAAACCCACACAAAATCCAGAAGCACTTCAATGTACAGGAAAATTAAGTGAACCATTAAAAAAAAGGAGATACAGCAAAAAACTGCATTCATTAAGGATTCCCTAATCCCTCTAAAGAGGTCTGTATACCCACAGCAGAGCAGCAAAAGCACTAAAGATGGACGATCAATATAAAATAGTCAGTTCTTGTGAGCAGTGATTTTGGCATTTTAGAGTTCAGAAACTGCTGCAGGAAAATTAACCTCTACAGAGTGTTCTGTAACAAGAAAATTTAAAAATATAAGTAAATAATTCTGGGCATGCTGCCTGAAAGATTAAAAGACTATAAATATGAGAGCAAATAAAATTCAAAGCGATCAAAAGTACCTACATGTTGTTCCTTTGCAGAAGCAATGAGAAATCACATCTTGTGAGCATGTAACTGATTTAGAACATCATTCTAAAGAAGCTTCCAAGAGTGTAGAAGCTGACTCACACAAACAAAAAGCCTTGCAGGAGTTGCATTTTCAGCAATGCAGATAACAAATTCAGTGCATGATAATGAAGGCTTCAGCCATGTTGGGCGGTAGAACAGGTTATTTTTGGCACCCCTAAAATCCATTCTATTTTGATGTGTTGCCAATGACTGCGTCATTTCGACTTTCTGAAGCTGCTGGTTGTGACACCCACATTGTTCTCATCTAAAGGACGGTAATGTCCCTTTGTTTAACAACAGTTGAAACAATGGAAAACCACTGGCCCCCGAAGAAGTCTCAGGGAAAATGGACAGTAATGCTGTCTGTGGGGTTTACCAAGGGCCTGGCAAAGGTGGGAGTAGTGAAAGACTGGTTTATACAGCTGGATGTGATGAGAGGAGAAATACCCAAGGAGTATTCCAGGAGAACAGCAAAGCCATTACACAGGGCTGTCTGCAATTTTTCTGCTACTTTCTTTTTGCATAACCTTCAAAACAAAGAAGAAAAAAAAAAAAAAGAGGCAGAAAAAGAGCATGGTTGCCATGAAACTGCTTCCTGCTGTTTGGTTACTCTATATCTACAGGATGCAAGAACAGGATGGCACCAGAAAAAACCAGCCACCTTCATCACCACTATCTTCTAAGAGTTACAACTTGCAATACCCTGGCTATAAGCAAGCTGTAGGAACATCAACAGGCACCGTGGAGAAGAGATGAGGCAGTATTCAAGAAAGAAAACTTTGAGGTGTTCTTAGTGGAAGACTATAGATGCTTGCAGAAGTAAGTCTCCTGGACATTATGATCTGAAGAAAAAGGCATTAATCAATTTCAAAGGTTTCCTGGAAAACAAATCTCATTCCACGATGGCATTGCTCGCTGGAAAGCAACTGCAACGACCCAGCCACACAGAAAAGCTGAGTTGCATCATTCACTGTTGGAAACAGAAAGACAGACCAGCAGGGTGGCCTGTGTTCTGTGGAATAATTTCTGCAAAAAAAGGGAAGTCAAAAAAAGTTTTGACCAGCTTGAAACTTGCTAGTCATTCTCAGCTAACTGGATAGGCAGCCACACCAACCAGAAAATACCAGTTCAGCATTTATCTGCCCCATGTGTAATTCACAGATACCCCCAGGGTTGAGAACAGACCTGCACCAAGACACAAGAGCCCATTTCTTTAAGTGCAATTCTTTTTCTTTAAGTTGCCTTGCAATTTCAGGCAATTCAATACTACAGTTCAAATTAATGGGTTTGGAGAGATAAAAATAAAAGAGATTCTTTTGTGAAACTTCCTGCTTTTTGTTAGTGCTGCAAAACTTGTTGCCAAAAGAAGGACTGTTCCCCATATTCTTTTTAAAGGCATCTGTCAGCCTGAGTGCACCAAGGTGGGAGTGGAAAAGAGGAGGCTGTCTCCAAACTGGCAGAGGACAAACAAGCATTTACCCGAGGTAGATTCAGATTCAGTAGAGATACTAAAGATTGACAGCAAACCAATTTATTGCCGCACGTAGGGCTTGGATTTGCAAGTGAACAGAGACCATAACACTTAAAGAAAATATTTTGCCATGAAGTGTACTTTGGACTGGAACTACGAATTGAAAGCAGCCAGTACTGAAGAAGATGAAAGCCAACCACTGGAAGGAAATAACTATGAAAACATAATACCCTTCTGTGAAAAACAATAAAATAAGCACCCTATGAAATGCTCTACAAATGGAACTCTCAGTGTACTTCAATACCAAGATTTTCCAAAGTGCAAGGAAGCTTTGCACTTGCCTTCCCAGAGTCTGTGTTTCATCCTATAATCTGAGTTCACAATCAGAAAAAAAACCTCAACTGTTCTCCACTCACCTATGCACCTGCTACATTTTTCTTAAGCGTCATGGCCTTTTCCTTCGCGTTTACTGAACACATGGGAATTGTGCTAAATGATCCCTACTGACTGAGACAGGCTTATTGTTGCAAGACAGCTTCTGTTCTGTACTTCTAAAGCAGATTAATTTCTTCAGTTCTCCCTGTGTCTGTATTTCAGTTAATTTTTTTTTAATCTTGTAGTGAATTATGAACACACAGAGATCTAAGTGTAATATTTTAATTTTTGGTCGGATGTTGTTTTCATTTTAAAGCCTCCTGTTTTTCTTAGAGGATTGTGTAAAATCCTCCCACCATCACCAAATAATCATTGAGCAGGATTTTTGATTCCCAGCTTGTGCCTTGAAGAAAAGCAGATGCTTCATGATCATAGTAGCTAAAAACTCCAACAAGCGGAAGAAGAAAAGGACACAAACCCGCTTTGTTATTATCTAAGACCCATAGAAAAACAAGGTGGCTGTTAAACAAGGTGATTGGAAAAGGAAGGAATGAACTACTAGCATAGTTTTCCTGAACACTGAATAACTACTGTTAGCACTCTGAAACAGCAGGTCTTCGGTACCTGTAAACTCCTTGCCTGGTTCTGTGCTCAAAGGACTCTGCCACTGTGGCCAATCTGGATGCAATTCTCCCTTTCAGGGTTCAGTTTAATGATCAAATAGCAATCTCAAAGTAGGCAAACCGGTGGTGATGCCAACTCTCTCCTGCAAATACTGCCACCCCCCTTACTTCAGGTAACTGTCCCCTCTCTCTGTCTTTGTCTCTTTCCACTAGAGGAGAGCTGAGAGGTGTCTGATCAAACCCCATGTAGACACAGCCCATTCCCCTAAAAGATCCCCAAAAGACGGTTTTCCCAGGGACGTGAGCCAAGCCAGTGAAAGCACATGAACTAGTTATAGGCCTAGATATAGACCTACAGACGCTGAAGTACCTGTTGGTCTTTGCTACTTAAACAACATCATCTATGGCTGAGAAGTCTCCTGGATTTCATATGGGTCTGGCATATTCTGCAGTTGGTTTGTTTCTGATCCATTTTGCAACCACCAAGTAGTATTCGGTCCCCTGCAGGCAGCTGCTTGCTCGCTCCATTAGGCTGTTACTCCACAAACTGAGGCATCCAGTGAGGCAAGAAGGGAATAAAAACATGCCAGAAAATCACCGTCCCTCCTGTCTTTCCATTCTCCTCCAGAGGCATAGCAGAAGCACATGAAGCAGGCCAGGGCTGACCAGTGAGCGCAGCAATGCCCGCAGTGTTACACACCAGCTCAAGGTTTAGCAGTGCTCAGAGTTCTACAAAGCATTAGACCATCGGCATCCTGAAAGCCTGCCCAAGTAGGCAGAAGAAAATAAGCAATGTTATTTTCATTGCAGTGATGGTAAATGGAGCCTCAGAGAGATTAAATGACCTGCCCACGGTCAGATAAGTGATATCTTGCAAAGCTAACGCATAAATCCAAATCACCAGTTTACCAGTCTAATGCCTTAATACAAGGCCATTTGAACTGTAAAAGTTTTCTTCCATGTTTTCCAGTGTCCCTCACTCTTTTCCATTCTGCTGCAGAGAGGCTACAGTCAACAGACTATCACGAGGGCTCACAGATACATATTTCAGTGTAAACTTAAAGAAAGGTACCTATTCCAGGCTTTCCATATGAAGAGAAAACTGAAGTTTCAAGTTTCCAAATAGCAGTAACTGCAACACTAACTCATCTTAGGTTGAACACAGCTATGTCAACAGTCAGGGCAGAGCAACATAATTCAGAAAAATGTGGATTACATGGTCATCCAACCATGACCCAGAGCTCAGAGCTAAAGAGGACAGACTCTACTTATCACAAATTTCATTCAGCTTAATCTTTTAACTGGCTACACAGTATTTTCATATGGATATTTTCTATATATAACTATATGTGCATACCTAACCTAAAGCTTCCCCCCCCCCCCCCATTTATAGAAATTAAAGATCAAAAAGCTGAAAATCTAGTCAGAGCATTTCACTGTAAGCAGTTATCAAAAGTAAATAAATCAGAAAGATCATGGAGACTCATTCGGCAATGAGTAGGAGGAAACCATGCAGAATTTTGCTTGAAAGAACGTAGTCATGCTGAAGAGCAAGTTCAGACTAGTTTGGAGGCACAGTAACAAGGAGACCGTGTTCTCCTTGATTTATGTTGAACAAGAAGCCAGCAAGCGATTCTTATTTTTAGTGAAAATGCTAAGTTTTCTATCCTAACAGATCATAGCAGAAATTTCACAGCACAACTGCTTAATGCTGAAACAAAAATGCTACAGGGTTGTCCAGACGTCGCGTAACCCACCATTTTCTGAGCGGTCCTTCTGCCCTGACTGCGGTGGAAGAAGTGAGACTGGAGAGGGACAGTGGTTCAAAGTGGTTTGAACCACATCTACAAATGATAGAGTAATAACTTTAATGCGTGAGTACAATCCTCTGCCTACACTGTCCTCTCAGGGGGATGAAGAAGAGGGGATGTGCAGGAGACATCCAAGCCCTGCTGGGATAGATTTCTCACCACCCTGAATGCAGCTCGCAGGCATCACGCTGCCAGTGTCATTCCTGACCAAAAAAAAGTGTTACTTCCCACGGTTCCTCTCCTTTCACTATTTCAGCATTATTGATCTGGTAAAGCCTGAAGCACTGTGTCTTTGGGAAGAGCAAGGAAGGAAGAGAAAGGAGTGTGCCAAGCTGACTGCCATCGGTGGCAGGCTTCATCTCTGATCCTGGTGGTCCCTCTAGAGGTAAAAAAGCAATGCTGTTTCCAAATTTATTCCTAGACTTCTCTGCCGAATTGGCAAACTGGGACTGGAGCGTGAGTTCCGAGACGCTGTCACCTATCCGAGCAGGTCTGAGGCTGAGGTTCATCTACTACCAATTACCGGGCTGTAGTATACATCGAGTTGCACCAATTTAACATACCCCTCAGCCGAGCAGAGGGTCCGGTGCTGCGCTTACCTCTGCCTCCTTTACAGCTCCTTAAACCCCGAGGCTGAAAACTTCAATATGCTAAGTAAGAATGCTTATATTGACGGATTTCTTTTTTCTTTTTCCACACATTCATTCCTTTCTCCCCATTCATTTCTTCATTTTCAGGCACTGAAGGGAAAACTAAAAACACTTCAATGAGAACTGTTATACAAATAAACAAAACTTGATGTTAGCAATACTTATTGTTTTTTTCTGTCTTCCAGCTTTAGTTACACTTCAGAAAGATATCCAATTGTTATTAATGAGATATATATATATACATGTGTGTATATATATATATGTAGAAAAGGAACATTGGATCTTCTGCTTCTTTCTCACAGGAATTACATAGTGATTGCAACAAGCTCCTCAAGAGAAGACATAGCAGCAAAAGCTCTTTGTCCAATTGCGCTACTGCCTATTGGCAGCATTTCATAGTATGCGAACCCAATTTCACACACACATACAGACACAAATACATATGCCTTCTGCTCTGCAGATGCACACAGTTCACGGAGCTCTAAGCGCCCAGCTTGTCCCTTACTGTTACCAGATGAACTGTGCAGTTCAAATCAGCAGGGAGCACCCGGGGGAGTTGCAAAGGATTTTCTCACTGCATCTCAGGGGAACCAAGGTGGATCCCTGGTGAAGGGTGCAGAAAAAAACGTACACATACAGACATGGAAGCCAGAGCTGATGCAAGCCTGAGAGCAGCACCTTGCACTGTGCTTCCCAAGGTTGTGGCAGTCTATTTGGGAGTGCAGCTACTTAGTCACGTCACTCCAAACCTGAGTCATTGGTATCAGCACTAGTTTCTCACCATAGCCCTTCACTAGATCCCAATCAATCTGGGCATCACAGGAGGCTTCCCAGGATAAGTATTCTGGAGCCAGCAAAGGTTTACGGTGATACCAGCATTCTCAAGCCAAGACATGATTCATTAGCTAGAAAAATCAAATAATATTTGTGCACATAGCTTAAGCGTCAAATAAAAGCTTCTTTATCTAGCCTGCCAGCTTTCCCTGGTTTAACGTGGTGGCTCCCTGCATCCTGCCTGGAGCACAAATACAAGTTTTCAGTGGCAGCCCCATGGCCCAGGTCTGATAATGGGCTCACCCAACTCCATAGGAGTCTCCCTGACCAGAGACCATTAAAAGCTTTAATGTGACAGAGACTTTAGTCTCCAGAGCATCCCATGACCTCTCCATTTACATGCTGGCAGTCCTTACGCAGTCATTCCTGCCAGACTAGACATGATTCAGTGATCCTCATCCAGCCCATTCAATTATTTGGGGAGAGGCCAAACCATTGAGACCAAGAGTCAGCAATTTTTAATTTAGTGGGTATCTGAGTCACACCATTAAAAAAAAAAAAAAAAAAAAAAAAAAAAGAAAACAACAAACCAAAAAAACCCCCAACAAAACCAATTAAAAAAAAAACAAACACAAAAAACCAAACCAAAATTTCTAAGTGCTAACACTGATTATGGTACCAGTTCTCCCTGGTCTCAGACAGCTGCCTTAGCTTTCTGCCTTGGTTTACTTTATCTAAGAACTGAAGATGATAATTTGTCAATAAGGAAAAAAGATGTCTTTAAAATACTTGGAGATGAAAACTGCTCCGGGTATTCTGGCGGGTATTCAATATTAGAATAATAGCAATGAATGTATATTCTTGCCTTCCTTCAATTTGCTTTGAAGAATCCCAAACAAAACTTCAAAATAATCCTGACAACTCTTAAAAGGTACCTTTGGTAAAGTACTCCTGGCTTCCACAGATTAAAAGAGGCACACAGGATACAATTTCAACACAGGCAAAGGAGTATCAAGATTACAGATGGCTAATGCACCTATTAAAGTCATAAAAAATAGAAAACGCTCCAGTACCCTTTAACTGAAGTGACTGATCACAATGGCACACTCAAGATGTCCATGAACATCAGGAAGGTTCTGCAGCAAGAATGACGCAAGATTCAAGAATCTACAAATTCACTTATAAATGAAAATGATCCTGAATCTAAGGCAATCTCATGCATTCTCAGAGCTCAAATTACTTAATCACTTCCATTTCTTTTAAAATAGCACTGTGTATACCGTAACCCTGTTTCAAGTGAGGTACTTCAAAATACTTGCACACAAGCAAACCTGACAGGCATCCTCACAGCAACTGCCCCACGATGCTTTTGTCCACAGCACATAGAAAGTACCTGGCTTTTCCTCTGCACCGGGGCAGACAGTTTCAAATCACATTGTATTAGCAAAAGCCTGCACAGACTGTTATTGCAAATGACCTGTTATCTGTTATAGCTTCCTATTCAGCAACTCCAAGCTGAGCCTTGGGACTTAAATCTCTAAGAAGCAAATTTTTTTTCTTCAATTTGTGCACAAGTGGCAGTCAACATCAAATGCTATGAAGTAAAACCTGCCTGCTCTTGCTGCTCTCTCCTTATTCTCATTACAAAATTACTCTAAGACTGAGTAACTTTGGTTTCTGCGTGTAGCATCTTCATTTATTTGAAACTATTACACGCACACATTCATTTACCCAGATATTTTCGGTAATAATATTCAATGACTTCTTCTAAAACATGTGAACATGGCTAGATTTTGAGATAGAATATAATTCTAGATATACACCTCAAAAGGTTCTGTTAGTAGGAATAAACCTGTAGCGATCAATTAAGAGGGTTAGGAAGAGGGCCTGAGTTTTGTTTGTTGTTTTTAATAACTTGTTTCCTCCTTCTGTTTAAACAAGGACATTCTGTGAATACTACTGAAAGAGCATCACTACATACTGCTGGAGAACTAGAAGACAAGTGGCAGTACTAGATTTGACTAGAGGGCTATGGCAAGTTCAGCTAATTTCAGCCCAGTGCCTCCATCACGCTCGGCCAGGGTTTCACAAGCAGAGGTCACAACAGTCCTTACAGCAGGCCATATCTATGCTCTTCCTAAATACTGGTCCTCAAAGCAGTAAGGAGCATGACATTCTCCAAAATCCATTTACTTCATATCACAAAAAGCCTCCAGGCAGTTAGTGTGCTGGCGTTTGAGAACATACTGACAAGGTAAGATGCTAAAACATAAGCTACACTGAGGCGAGCAGCATCCTTTGGGCTTCCAAAGAGATTCTATTCCCACCTCAGATGGGACAGGCTCAGTGATTGTTCAGGCAATTAATAAAATCTCTAGGCCCTCAAAATTGCATGTACACATAACCATTCAATCTTCTGCTTCTGAAGGAATTTATTTTACTCAATTATATCATTAATATCCCAGGTAAATAGGTTCTATGAGACAAAGAGCTATTCACTCAGATTACAGCTATTCCTACAGGTGGGAAAAGGAATGGTACCAGACCTGTTTCTGGTGCATGTGGCACTGAAAGTAATAAATTATTCAGTAAAGATTGTACAGATTTTAACAACTTAAGAACAATAATTTCTCAGTATCAAAACTCCAACTGACTTCACTGGGAACAGAATGGAGCTGTTGCAGTAAGTAGCATCAGATTTAAAAATCTGGATTATGGGGAGCTCTCAGTTAAACCTTGGTGATGATATGCTTATGACATGTTTAAGTTATGCTAATACAGTCTTTGAATGTTTTATTAATTCCACTGAGCAACCTGGCTGTTTCCCAACCGGCTGGAAGCAGGTCAAAGTTAGGCAATGCTTCCAGGGCGGACCCCTGACAACATGAGTAATTACCCTGGAATCTTACTCCTGAGAACTCTTTCTAAATTACTTGAAAAATAACCCATGTTACACTGCATTTTCCAAACTGACATTTTCTCTCCATATCAGGCTGATACCTAAAGTAAATAGTTTAGACGTTCACAAAAAAATCCTGGTTCAGATTATGCCATTTATTCCTCCGTTTCAGGAAGAAGCTAAAAATAGGAAGTCAGGAAAAATGCTGGTTCTGCAATACTGCTCAGCTTATTTAGCTGCCTCTCATGACAGAGTTAAAATAAAATGGTGATGATTCATGACATTATAAAATTAATCTCGATATACTCATATAGATTTACCTTGCAAATAGTCCAAACCTGAAAACAGTTGAAAACAGATGCATGCAGTGCATATAATTTCCCCTACATCCACCTATCCACTTTTCCTGTGACCCATGGAGTGTTAGAAATCCATGGAGATTTCTCTGATCATCTGTTGCTAGCTTGCTCCCTCATTTTCTCTGCCTAAAGTATATCTTAAGAAGCGAAATGTACATTACTATTACTAAATTTCACATCATCACTGAAGTAGTTTCATAGGAAATGCAAAATCCCAGTCAAAGGGGATGGGGACAGTAAAATAATGTTTCTCCTGTCATGAAGAGGATGTCGTAGCTACGTTGGAGAGCTCTGTCAATTTACTTTGTGTTCTGCAACCTCAGAATATTTCATTTCTTGCTCTCATTTAACTGTAGACTATTAATCAGCCAAAAACGTATATCTTGGCTTTGGGAAGTACTCACAAACCACTAGAGAAAAGCCATGAAATAATATTCAGTATGACCTAATCTGAACTCAGAAGCAAAAACAGTAGATTCTTTTATTACTTCTCCTGTCGTTTTTCTCTGATTCAGTCAATCTGTGTAACCGTTTCACAAAGTTAAGCAAGAATGATGTCATTCTGTCTTTTAAAAATAATTTCAGCCTTCAGTCTCTTCCATTGATGGTAAAAAAAAGATCAAAGTCTTCATTGTCTTTTTGTTGCCAGTAACTACATTAATAGTTGCTCCATCTTACACACTCTTTAAGACAAAGCCTGCCACCTCATCTCATGTTACTCGTTTGATTTCAATGGAAGCATTTAGATGAGTTTACTTTGCAGGATTATTTGCATCCAGAGATTGCATGGCATGAGTGTCACTTGGTTACTTGGGCCACAGCTAACTTCTTTACAGAACAAGGAATTGAAACTCAGAAACATAGAGGACACAAGTGTTCTTATCCATAGGTAAGACCAGGCTTCCACAGGCACTAATACCAGATCTATGTTGGATCAGCCAGCAGTAGAAATTTCATCTATATCAGGATTTACACAGATCTGATTTTGATGTGATTAAAATAGTAAGAGTATAAACTACAGAGCTTGTACTGGCTTTGTAATTCTGTGAGCTTTAGGTTGGCTGTCAGAGGACAGGTGATTCCTGTTCTTGTGTAAAGTAACTGTAGCACTAAGAGAGAATTGTTGATATAAGCACCACAAGCATAACCCAGTAAATGTTTTAAACAAAGCTGAACTATCAGAGAAACTTCATGCCAGATCAAAGCTTTGGGTCATGCAGCAACACATTTTTAAACCACTTGTAGAAGTGCGGAAGTTGAACTTAATATTTTGTTAAACCACAACCCAGAGTGGTTCTAGCATCAGTGGCTCTGTGTCTGCAGCATTATACCTCTGATTTTCATAATAAATTAATAATTTAAATCTAAGTAAAATGTGGGTGGTTTTTTTTTTCATTTCACTTCTAGATCATCACCATGGAAATGCTTATCTGAAAACTTTAATAAACATGGTCAGGCAGTGAAACCTAACCGTTGGAAAAGTCAGTCTAATCTGACATGCTTTTTTCCATATTTTTCCCCCTGATCTAACATACATGTTGATATAGCAATGAACATCTGATATTGTTTGACAAGCCAACTTTTCCATGGTGACCCCAGCCAAGCATATCAGTGTTTGAGCATTGCTCTGAACATCAGTCTCTAAGGACTTATCAGTTCACGGTCACTCCTATCAATCATCTGTGTCTGCTCTTCTCCAACTCCATCCCACCATATGCTCCCCTCCCTGATCACAGGGATCACTCCCTGCAGCCACATATTCACCCCAACATTATCAAGATGGATTTTCCTTCACCTTTTGCAGTCCAGAGCTCTTGCTCCCCTACAGCAACATGTAGACACAAAAAGCCAGTTTTGAAGATGTAAACACACTGATGCATGCAACAGGGCAACTTTAAATGGCACCTTTACTTTCATAAAACTTTCAGAACTCAGTTCAATTCAATTCAATAAAAAAAAAAATAACCAGGAATCAACAATAATACCCCTTGGCTTTTATAGCTAAGTAACACCATAAACTGCAAACTGCAGTCGGTAAACTCAAAAGAATTCTACATGCATTTTCAGAGTAATTTAAAAAATGCAACAAACTTCCACAAAACAATTATCCATCAGTATCAATCAAATTGTTTCTTACAAGCAATACCTACTCTAATCACAGTCACATACTAAGCAAAGCAATGACTCAAACACAAAGATTGACTTTTACCATCTGTTTTGAAATTGTTGGACCACCACTTACAGAAAAAACACAAGCTGGCATTTCTTAAGACTGAGGCCATTAGTGAGAGGAGAAACATGAAGTGCTAGTTCATTTTCTTGCCAAAGAGAATCTTGTACAAATTTAAAATATGGTAATGTATGAGTGTTTCACAGATAATGTTTATTTACCATATTGGTATCTCTAATTTCAGTCTGAGATTTATATCATTTTTCATATGCAGTGTTTCTCACTCAAAATGGTAAGCAAATTTGAGTCCATTTTGCCAACAGTGCAAAAGAAATGGTTCTTACACGTTGTGCTGAAAGTAATTCTGAATGGGACAGGAAAACAAACATGACTTCATCAGAAACTGTGAACACAATAACAGCAATGCGATGTGAAAAGCAACTAAAGAGCCCAGTCACAGATGTGCAGTGACTCTTGACAGCACTTTCCCTCAAGTTTGAAGTTGGTTAAGGTGCAGAATGAGCAATGTCTCACCAGATCCTCTCACCTCTTACACAGTGGTGATAGTGGAGATTGCCCTTTTCTTCCCAGAGCGGAACCCATCTTAATATTGCCTCTTTCCTCATTGTTAGAGAAACAGTGCTGATTAATTTAAACAGAAAAAATACTTCCTACTGAACCCTTCCTTCCGTGAGATGTTAACTACCTGTTCAGGGCACAGCTTTTATACAAGTCTGCATATGTGTTCATCAAACAGGCCCAAACAGAGCCCTCAGTACAAAATGGAGGTCACCATTTTAGATGGGAGTACCACTGACAATGAGCTGTCAAACCAAACAGTTTGGGTTCATTTTACTGTTCCATCCAGATATCCTTTCAACTGGAGTGTTCATTTAACACACTTTTTAAACAGTTATCACGTTGCTTTTAACAATATCCAAATGGAGGTATGTTTCTGCATTTGTAATAAAGCAGTGGGTGTAATGAGTCATAATGCAATGAGTGAAAATAAAGAGTACTGACTCACGTTATTAAAACATGTCTCAACTAGATGTGTTGTGACTAGGTAATTATGCACTGAATAGCATAAGGAAATATTAGGAAGCAGAAGTGAAGGTCTGTTTGTCCATAAAGCTTGAGAAAGGTGCATCCAAACATTAAACCGGATATGGTATAGTTGATTGGCTCCTTCAACACATGACCATGTGCCTGGCAGTAAAATGTCTCCCAAACATCTAAAAATCTCAAATCCTTTCAGCATAGCGAGACACAAAGATTACATTAGAAGTCCCTGGGCTCTGGCTATCAGATGCAGAACTGGCCACATCCATCAGACACTGTTGCAGAACCAGATCCCAGATCTCATTGTGATCTGTGATAAGGATACACTGCTCCTACATACGGCAACCCCAAACCACAAGGTCATCACTACCAACACAACTGACTAAGGTGCAGCACTCCCAAATAACGGATCAAGGAGCACAGTACTTGAAACACACACAAACCCTGTGGGATTTGGCAGTATTTACCCCAGCCCCAAGTCTTCTGAAATTTATCATTCTTCATTTCTGGGGTTTTTTTGCCTCATGGACACAAAGTAAACCATGCTGTGACCCTGGCAAACATCCTGGAAGCGAGTGTAACACAGAGCAGCCAACGCTACAGGGAAGCTGAAGACTCCCGCAGCAGTAAGGTGAACATGAGCCAACAGTACGCCGTGGCCATGAAGAAGTGCAGCAGCATCTGGCCTGCATTAACAGGACCACAGCAAAAGACACGGTTATTACCCTCTACTTAGCACGCATGGGACCTCATCTAGAATACTGCATACAGCTTTGGGACCCCTCCTCCCCCCAGTACAACAAAGACATCGACTAACTGGAGCAAATTCATCAGATGGCTACCAAGATGGTTAGGGACTGGAGGACTTGCCCTTTGAAGAGAGGCTGAGCAATATGGGCTTGTTCAGCCCAGAGAAGAGACAGTTCCAGAAGGATCTAATAGCAGCCTTCCTTCACTTAGAAGGAAATGCAGCACTCTACACATCCCTGCCTTACCCCTGCGCATGTAAATCAGGACAGACTCAAAACAAGCTCAGTAAGCCCTCCGAACAGAGGATATTAATGGTTACTTTCAGTTGTAGCAGTTGGGGTTTCACTAGCAAGAAACTGGAAATATGAAGTTTTCCATTTGTGCCTGGCTACCTACCTACTAGTAGGCTGAAAACCTACTAGTCCAGTCAACAAGAATCACTGCAAAGACCAAGTGCCCCTGTGGGTATGAGCCCACGTCTCTTGCAGCTCTTCTCCTTGGCAACCACTAGCAGACAAAAGCATTAACTTTGTGGTACTCTGCCTGGGCTGGCTCCTAATTTGGCAGCCTTGGATATTACATTAAAAAAATAAATCTTTTGTTGGACCTTAAGTTTAAAATGAAAAGGAACAGGCCACTTTTCCCTACTTAAATTCTGTGGATATAACTAAAATCAAAACATGTTTGACAGGAACAACAACATATCAGTAACTGCTCTACCCCTCCATCACTGAGCTAACTGCACGACAAGTAACCTTTCCCAAATTCCAGTCAAATGAGCTGAAGCCTTCCAAGCAGGAAGTACATATGCTTTAGATGCAAAATTCCTCCAGTCTTTTTAGTTACTGACGAAGTTATTTCCTAAACCAAGAGTGTGACTTACAGAAAAGAAGAACCCCTCAGTACAAATTATATCCACCAACACTCTTCCACTTACATCAGTGTTTCCTTCATCCAACACATTATCAAAAACATATATCCTAATAAACATATAAAATAACATTTATCCTAATGCCAAATAAAACTTTCACGGGCACACATTTTTATAATAGCTTCCCAGAGGATGGGAAAACACTAAAGGCCAAATTATTTATTAAAATGCTTCATGAAAAGCCTGCATCGTTCAGGCCAGAGCGTTCTCAGATGCTTTCTCTCTTAATAGCCATATTAACAACTGAAGTCAACAGTTCCAAAGGATATTTACCAGCTAAGTTCAAATCTAATAATCACATTTTAGTAGCTATTCTGGGAATACAAATTCCCAGACAACTTTGAAAATCTTACCCACAGAGTACCTTTAACATTCAATACAGGCACTTACAAATACAACCCTGGAGTATTTGCGGTAGGAGACCACCCTCACTAATGCTCCTGAAGTGTTACGACTCTTTTTACCGACATGCCACATTTCATCTACCACCATGCTGCAAAAGAGCTCTGCGAGCAGTTACAGTCCTGCCCTTAGAGTGATTCATTCCCTTTAATTAAATGCCCTTGAAATGTTACTGCTACAAATGTCATCGGATGCAGCCTTTGTTTGAAAATAAGATCAAGTACAGTAACAAAAGCAGAGCTAACTTTCTCAGCACCAAGAAACACAGGAACTAACTTTCAACGATTTTTTTTTTTAATAATGCTCAGTTCTACAAAACTGAGATTCTCTTACATTGTAACTCCAAAAATGCAGTCCTTCAAAAATGCCTTTTAAGGAATTACCACCTCTTTATTCAGATAAGAACCACCAAGGATCATCAAAACAAAAGCAAGAACCAATAAACAAAACAACAATTAACACAGCGATTGCGTTGTTATTTAAACATTTCTTTCAGCACTATGTCACCCCAGAATTAAGTTTCTATCCTGGACTCTGCTTAGGCAGCTGCAAGTGACTGATTCACTCCATTCTGCCAGTCAAGACAAATCCAGGTTTCAAAGAGGTATCTTATGACAATGGGCACAGAAGTAAAACAATGTGTCAGTCTTTAGAAATGGTTGTACTCTGTGGTTGACATACCATTAAAACTAAGAACAATAGACCAGAAATTGTTCCTTTTATATTAGGAGGGGGAAAAGGTTTCTAATGTAGAGAGAGATGGTGGATCAGAGTATTTGCTGTACTTGGCAGTTACGTGCAAGTTTCTCATTTGTATTTTAAAAGCCACATTTCTTTTTCCGCAGGCCAAGAAGAACAACCAAAAAAATTAGGGGAGGAAAAAGCAGCTTAAGCACATAAATACATGCATCAACTTCTGAGATAGAGATCTAACCTCCCAGTAACTACAAAGCAAAGTCAGATCACCCACTATGTCTGAAATTGTGTTGAGACTATAACCTGTGAATTACAGGTCCATAAATTGTAAAACTTCAGCAGCATCCTCTTCAGAAGATTCCACAAAAATGTTACAAGCATTTTAGTCCAGATTTCAGAGGTTACATTCTAGCCTGTTTTGGATGTAGTTCAGGGTCATAATTTTTCTTGGGGAGTTCCAAGAATAACGGTGTTTCTTGCTATCTGGCACCTTTTCAAAGCACAGACAGCAGCTCTCACAGCCAATTTCATTTCCCCCTTGAGACACATGTATTTACTTAGGTGATTCACAGTCATTCACAGAAAGAGGACAGCCATTTCAAAATGGTTTCATAACATTTAGTTGTGCTTTCTGTTCTCTCAGGTTCCATATACCATCTTCCATAAATGGAAAACTTCACAATTGCAGTTTCTTGCTAATGAAAACCTAACTACTGCCACTGAAAGTAATCTTTAATATCCTCAGTTTATTCTAAGGACTTGCTGAGTTTGTTTTATTCTGTCCTGACTTACAGGGGACTACGGTAGCAATACTTGGAGCACTGTACCCAGCCTTGACCATCAAAAGTATATAAAATCTGCACCAGTTAAAAAAATACCACTGGTTATTACTTTTAGGACTGATTATATGACATGCAAAGAAGCTATATTAACCTATTCACATTAAAGTTGCACTACTCGCATTCCCATTTAAATCCCTAAACTGTGATCTTGCAGACTCTGGACTCTGAAGACAATCAGCCTCAGTTTGGAGGCTCCCAGACTGTTCTCTGTTTTTCCAGTTGGGGCTAAAGGTGTAAGCTGAGATGTATGCCTCCTGCAGATAGCAACATGGCTGTACAGAAGTGCCTTGACTTTTTCAATAGGATGATTTTTGGGATGACTCCAGGATCAGAAAAATGCATGCCAGGAGCAATCCCGGCTTTGGGCAGGATGACGAGGCTCTTTCCAAACCTATCTTTTGATTGTGTGAAAAGCAGATACACATGCAACTGTTCACAAGATCAACGACTCAATTGAAATAGGTTGTAAAGGGTGTGTAGCAACTTGGAAAAAGGCAATGAAGAAGCGTTACAAGGATCTGAAATTGACAGTTCCACAGCTCAGTCATCTTTGTAGTGTGGCAAGCAACGACAGCATCATTTTTTTTTTTTTTTCATTTTATTACATATAAATGAAATAGCTCTCAGTACATAGCTTTATCAGGATTATGTTTCCTATCCAAGTCAATCACATCTGAGAAATAAGCCAGCAAGTATCCACTCTTCCCTGCCCACCTCCTCCCACAGCCCTTAACAGTTCAACAACAGGCTAATCCACATGGTGGTTAAAAAGCTCTAGGGAGAGGCAGCAATGAAAATAGTCATTTCTCCCAATGCATAAAAGTAGAAGCACCCTTCCCTATTTGGGCCCATTGTAACCGGGTTTTAGCATGTTGGTGCTTATTAGCTTTCTCCAAGCAGGCAACACATTTTTGAAGGCCATAAAAGTGTTGTGAATGACGATGTCTCCACTAGGAATCTGCTTTTGAGATTTATCTTACCCTTGAAATATAAAATCTGGTATTACCTTTCTTCAAGAATGAATAATTTTAAAACAGTGTATGTGCAAATATCAAAATTAGCTTAAGCATGCACGTGCCTATAAAACAATGTGTATTAACCAGACAAAAAAGCATCAGAACAGCAAAATGCTGCTTTGTCCATAGATCTCAGAGAGCTGATCTAAACAGCTGAAGTATTTTGTCAGTTATGCATGCATGGACAAAAAATACTGACACTCCTCAGCTTTTTTGTTTTCTTCAGAAAACTATGTAGCATTATTATATAACAAAACCTGTTATAAATGGAAACTGCCCAAAAAACCATGTCCTCAAGAACAAGGGCTTCCACCTATGATCACACCTCCTCAGGTGAAACAGCCCACTGCAGTCCATAGGGCTTCCCATCAGTTAGACATGCATGTTTAAAGGAACAGGCTTTTACAGCCCTGGCTACAGAGTCATTAAACTGGTTATGTCAAAAAGTTGGTTTCCATTTTCTTAATTAAAAAAAAAAAAAAAATCGTGCCTCAGCATGGGTAGAAATGAAAAACTGAATATCCTCCCTCAACATAAATTGCATCCAAAGCATTGTTTCTTCATCACTTTGCATTGCTTGTTGTACTGGGTTTTACATCCTCATTAGCTAGTTGTTTGGGTATTTGGGAATTCACAGATGTAAACCACTATAAAGCACCAAGTATTATTTCACAAGATCTCCATGGCAGGTGGTTACCAACAAGTGGAAAACACCTAGAAAAAGGCCTCCTGAATACAAAACAGGTGCACGGCACCTACTGCTGAAGGAGCCGCACAAGTGGGAGCTCCCTCTAGCCATCACCTGCGGGACACAGGGGCCCCCTCACCCAGGCGAACAGCACAGGCTACTTAAGAAGCAGATACAGGCTTTTACAAACCTTTTCCCTGGAATTTAACTAGCAGCGAGTAAGAGCTCACCCACGGAACAACTGTAATTCTCAAGCCTCGCATTTTTTTGCGGCCTGAGAGACGTGTGTCCTTCACGGCCGATGGGGAGGCATGCCTGGGGCTGCACAAGATACAGGTCCTGCAGACCCTCCCCGTGTCAAAAACCTCACAGCTGAATCAAAAAGGGAAATAGGGGTGGGGACGCCACGGGGGGTGGCTCGCAAAAACAAAAGCAAAAGGCGCTACCGGGTGCGCAGGGCGCTGAGCACTACCGTGCTGCGGCCGAGGGGAGCCCCGACACGCCCAGCGGCAAGGCCCCAAGGCCCCCGCGGGCCCTAGGACGGACTACCCCGCGCCCGGGGTCTCTGCGGAAGGGTGAGGCCGAGCCCCCTGCGCCTCTCCGAGCGCGTGCGGCCGCGGCGCCCCCTCAGCCCCGGGCCTTTATCGGGGCGGCCACGGCAGCGCCGCGGGCCCAAAGCCCCCCCGCGCGTGGCCGCGGAGCGCGGGGCTCGGCGTGCCCCGTGAGCGCCGCGCCCTGATTGGCGCCCGGCGGGCGGGCCGTGCTGTAAGGCGGCAGGCGATTGGCGGGCGGGCGGCCGCGTGCGGGCGCTGACTGGCTTTGTACACACGCCGGCCCGCTCAGCCCTTTAACAATGGGCGAGGCGGGCGGCGCCGCGTGATGGCGGGGGAGCCCTCGGGACGCCGCGCCGCGCTCAGGTGTCCCGGGCCCGGCCCCGCCGCGGCCGCCGGCCGCGCCGCTGCGTAGGGGTGAGTGGCGGCTCCGGCGGGGGGAGCGCCGCCGCCTTTGTGGGGGCGCGATCGCCCTCCCCCGCGGCCGCGGCTGCCGGGCTTCTCCGCGCCCCTCTCGCCCGGCCGTGCCCCGCGGCGGGAGAGGGCGGCTTAACGAGCCTCACTTGCGCGCCCCGCATGGCGGCCAGCTGGGCCGGGGGGCCGGGGGCGCCCCGCGGCGCGGGCGGCAGCTGATCGCGTTTAACCGGGGGCGAGCGAGGAAGGGGCGAGGGTGGCGCTGCCCGTCCCGCCCCGCCCGCGCTCAGCGAGCGCCGCTTCCTCCCCGCAGCCCAGGCCCGGCTCCGCGCCGCCCCGCTGATGGAGCTGGAGGCGCAGTGGTGGACAGGACAGCTGGCTGCCGACATCCACCAAGCGCTTCGCTACAAGGTAGCCCGGCGCGGCGGCGGCGGGGGGGCGCCGGGGGGCGGGGGCCGCTCCGGCCGCGGGGGAGGCGGCGAGCCGGCGGCGCCTTTGTGAGGGCTCCCGCAGCCGGAGCTGGCGCGGCCGCCTGGAGCGCGGCGGGTGGGGGGCGGCCGCCGGGGTCCAGCGGGACTCTGCGTCTCTGAGCGGCAAAAGGGCCCGTGTCCGGCCCGGGGCGGCGCTCGGGTGGCGGGCCGCGCTCTGACAGCTCACCTGGCGGGCCGCGGTGGGCAGGCCCGGGGCCGCGCTGCCCGGTAGGTGGGCCCGAGCCCGAGCTCCAGCGCTGCGCTGCGGCCGCGACGAGCGAGGCACAACCCGCCGGGGGCTGCGGGTAGCGCCGCCGCCCGCCCCGAGTGGCTCTTCGGAGCCACTTCCACCGTGGAGCACGTCTTTCGCCCGCAGCCGAAAGTCAGCTACAGTGGCCGAACCTACTAAACCCGTGCTTTTGCTGCCTGATAGCTTTTGATGAGTGGAGTATCTCTCTTGAAGGTGTGACTGCTAAAGCGACTTTTTCTTTTTTGCAGGGTTGAGGGGGCACACAAGAGAAGGACAGGATAATTTAATTGCTTCCAAAGTTACCATATACTAAAACTAAGTTAGTGTTGTGAAAGGTGAATTCTAAAGCTTAGTAGGTACGGGTGGGGAGGTGTCGGTTCATTTGGGTGGGGTTTTTCATTTCAATAGCATGTTTCAGAACTTTGAATTGACCTTAAAACTTCGAAAATTTTGGGCGACTGCGTTCCACCTTGATGTCATCAGACTGTCCCGCTGGAAATTTGATTGTACTCAAAATCCTACTTAAACTCAGTAAGCAGACTGCACAATCCAGCTCGTAAATTTACTCATTTTAATTGAAGACAGCACCGCTGTTCTCCTGTACGCAAGAGGAGATACTGGCTACTAGGCAGGAGTCTAGGGAGCGTTCTTTCTACTAGCCCGAGTTTTCTATTCAGAGTAGACGATCTACGTTGATAGGGCTTTTGTTTTGTGGAGTCCCAACCAGGAGACCGTGTGAAGTTTACCGACACTTAACTAAGGGTCTGAGAGCACACTGTAATCAGTGTCAGTGCAACATCAACGAGATCTGATTAAGTCAACGTTTAAACATATGCATGCAGCAAATGTTGACACATGCACACCCCGTTCCCCTTCCTGAGGCTGCTGCCTTCAGCTAGCTGCTGGTGCCCTCCTCCTGGAGGCACCTGGAGGAGATCTGGCAGCATCGGAACACGCAAACACTTCAGTACAAAGTCCGATTGCTCAGATTGAGCGGTAGCAGGAGGGGGTTGAGTTAAGCTATTGGACTTTGCATTGAAGCAGCTGAGGAGTACTCACATGCCCTTGCTGTTTCCCTGTGGGGAGGTACAGCCTTTGCAGTAGAGTTAATACAACATAAATGGTAAAAGCTAAGGTTGCTCTATTACCCAATTACCCAATTGAAAGATGTTAAATTTGAAATTATTATACTAATGCTGTGCAGAACCAAGTTATTTCTGATTTCTTCTGCAATACTGCAAATATACTTTATTCTGTGAAAAGGGATGCTGAAATTATGGGAACAGAAGGAAGAGGGCAAAAATCTTTTGAAATTTCCACTATAAAATTGAGAATGTCAGCTATATTGATCTGATACCAATTCAGACTAAATGATTGTTTTAATAAAACTACATGCTGCTATCCATCTAGGAGCTGAAGCTGCCCTCCTACAAAGGCCAATCTCCCCAGTTACATCTGAGAAGATATTTTGCGGATCTGATTGCTATTGTGAGCAATCGGTTCAGACTCTGTCCTGCTGCACGACATCTAGCTGTGTATCTATTGGACCTCTTTATGGATCGTTATGACATATCTATACAGCAGCTGCATGTGGTTGCTCTTTCCTGTTTACTTTTAGCAAGTAAGTATGTAGCATGAAACTTTTAACTAGAGCAATGTAGGTTCTACTGCCAAATACAAGGCACGTCTTGATGGAATATGGCAGGTAGGGGAAACAAAGTGGTTATAAAAGACAGGCACATTGGAGTGTATCAGTTTGACCGACTTGGTAGAGGCTTTCTTCAGACTCTTGTTTTGACTCCTGTTGGCACCTGATGAAACTGAGGGGAGAAAAAACAAACTGCCTTTAAAAACTGATGTTTATGCTTGGAAACAAATTGTTCTAAGGTAAACTTTCAGAGCTGTATTGTAAGAATGGAAATGCCTTTGTGAGGACATTTCAAAATAGGTAGATCCAGTGCTGGAAGTGAGAAATTTGCATACCTGTGATAAAGGAAGAAATTAACCCTATGTAGACTGCACTGCACCCTACTGATGGTGCTGTGTGGTTCTGGAATACTTCAGATTTCATAAACTGCAGTGTTAAGTGAAGTAAGCTGAAGGCTAACATAAATCCTGTATTTCACATAGGAAGTGTAATAGTGGTGAAATACTGTTTTGGGTGAAATATTGGTGAATGCACAGTACTCTGAAGACAGAATTAATTACGAACACTCATTATGAACAGTGCTGCTTATATTGACCTAGATTCTTGTGATGTGTATCCATCTTTTGACATTTGTGGACCCCTTTTAGATGTCCTCAGATCAATATGGTTAATAGTTTGCTGGGGTACCTGCTGGCACTTCTTAAACTGACAGATTCAGAGAAACAGGTCCTGGTAACAGAACTAACTGTTGGTTCAGATTCTGCCAATCTGTTTCTCTGAATCCATTTCCATTTTCTCAAATAGGATGTATCAGGTTGTAGCTCTAGGCCCTCTTCTCTAGGACACCAGAGCACTGAGGTGTTGGTTATTTTTGGTATACTGCTTCCTTTTATTGCATCTCCTGTCTCCACCAAGAGAGCTATTCAGGATAACAGTTAAACAAGAAAAGGGTTATTTTAGATTCTTCTGGGGGTAAACTTTGACTGGATGCTACCAGCCAGCAATCTTCTCTTGGCAAAGGATGAGGTGTTGAGTGTGAAAACCTTGTCTCAGAAACCAGTGTGATACATTTAGGAAAATGGATTGGCTTTGAACTAATGCTGGATTTTTTTCAAATGAAATTTATGTTCTGAAGATATTTTTTTTTTAATTAAAAAATCACCTTTGCCATCTTTCATGACAAACTGCAAGTAGAGCTCCAAAAGCCTGGAGTACTTGCTCTTCTGAGCAGCTGTGTATGAATTGTTTCAGAAAGCACAAACCAGAATGCTATTTTAAACTTTTGCCCTGTGGGGCTTAAACAAGCAGTTTAATCAGTGGTGCAATAAGGTGGACAAATCACACTGTGATATATATGATAAAGTTATAGAAGTAATAAGAGAAATTATTATGTGACTCCTGAAGCTTTTATTTCTGTATTATGGGAAACAAAACCTAACGGTCTGGAACTGGTGTTAGATTAAGTCCTGTAGAAGTACCTCCATGTTGGAAAAAAGCAAATGTATATTCAGTCCTGCAAAACTCTAAAAATGTGCATTTACAACATATCATGTACTACTGAATAGAGAGTGTAAGATGGAAAGAATTCGCAATGAAATTGAAATAGCACAACCATATGGCAAACTGTATGGAAATGTGACACTTGTTTCTCTTATTAATGGGTTTTCTACATACACAATTTTGCTTCAGGCTAAAACCATACAGGCCTGACAAGTTAAAGTGCAGGGAAAGCGTAAGCTGCTAGCAGTGTTAAAGTTGAAACCATGTATATGGCTGTGTGTGTTTTCAGATGCACATTGCTGAAATCTACTTGTTTTGAACTGCTGGAGCAGGTCACCAGCTATCAAATCTGAAACGATACCTACTGTAACAGGCATTAAGAGCGGCCTCTTTGGCTACAGCTCTATATTCTAATGAGTTTTAGAAACAAAAAAAAAGGGGGGGGGGGGGCGGGCAGGAGGGTTATTAAAGACAAATGCTGTTTTGTATGCCAAGTCATATCACAGTGGTATTTCATTGAAGATGGGTACACATTATACAATAATTTGGTGACAAAAACTTGCATATGCAGTGCCAGTGATGTCCTAATAGAGCTTCTGCTCTTGGCAGTAAGCTTCTGTGTGCTGGGGTGGGAAAACCAACAGGAAACATGGCACTGCACAATATCCTACGCAGTGTTTGACATTATCTGTTGAAATTTAGCCCTTTATAGAACATACTCCCTTTTTGTCCCTGACATCTTCCATTTGAGCTTTGCATCTGCAGGAAAGTCTCAAACTTGTTTGACATAGTAGAATTGAAATATGACCAACACGGATGTTAGATACAGTCTATTTTATAGTTCATTTGTGCTAAACCTTTTTTTTTTTTCCCCCCTCCTCTTTCTGTTCACCTGAAGGTAAATTTGAAGAAAAGGAAGACAGTGTTCCCAAACTTGAACAGTTGAACAGCTTGGGTTGTATGACTAACATGAATTTGGTACTAACAAAACAGAATTTACTTCATATGGAGTTGTTATTGCTAGAAACATTTCAGTGGAATTTGTGCCTCCCAACTGCTGCTCATTTCATCGACTATTATCTTTCTATTGCTGTCCATGAGACCGATCTTCATGATGGCTGGCCAATGGTTTGCTTAGAGAAGACTAAGTTATATATGGCAAAATATGCTGATTACTTTCTGGAAGTCTCACTGCAAGGTGAGTTACGTATTTCAGGTAATGACTCCTCTGCTGTCTTGACAGACAGTGTCCAACTTAAATGAATCTTTTCCTTATTCCTTCTTTCTAGATCATGCATTTTTAAATTACGCTCCTTCTTTAGTTGCTACTGCGTGTGTAGCTTCTTCAAGGATTATCTTGCGTCTCTCACCGACATGGCCTACCCGACTCCATCATCTTACTGCATATTCCTGGGATTTCCTGGTGCCATGTATTGAGCGACTATTAATGTAAGTTAACAGCAGCAGCTTTTTTAAAGCCCATTTCCACATCTGTTGGCACGCCTAATTGCTGTTAGCACTGAAAGTAAATTTCTTTTTTAATTTCAGTTTTTCTATTCTAAAAATACTTAGGTGTTGGTAGTATTATTAGGTAATAACTGGTTTTTTTCTTTCCAAAAAAGAAAACCTTACTAGACCTAACTTCTTCCCTGTTCTTTCAACAAACAAACTTCGGCCTTGCATTTCCACTGAAGATCTTCTGGTATGCTTTGAGAATCTGTGATAGAGTTTGTTCCCAATCTCTGTAGTCTGAGGGAGCAAAAAGAGTTAGTGAAGAGTACTGAAGGCATAGGAGCTCCTTCTTACTCTGAAGACTCTATGCCTTGGAACTTCAAGGGATTATGGATCAAACGGATTATGGATCAAAGAGGCAGACTTTTTGAGTGGCCAACTTTTGTGGGGAGGAAACGACCAGGAGGTTGTATCTATTTTTGCTGTACCCATTTTTGCACTGCAGCGGAGAGAGACAGCTGACATGAAATAAACATGCCAAGGAATGCCAAGTGAGCCTTCTGGGAAGGGATGTTACACAATCGGTTCTTTTATTCTGTTTAGATCTTAAGATCAAAACCTATGCCCACCATAACTGCTTTCCTCCTACAGAAGTTTGCTCTTGCCCAGATGTAACACAGTTGTGTTCTGTAGAAGCACAGGAACAGCTGTATCTGGAAGAATCACATCTTCCTTATAAGTGCGACATTATCCCCCTGATGATGGCCTCTTTTGGCTTCACTAATACGTGTAATGAAAGGAATAGTACCTAAAGCATTCAAGTGCTGTTGCAGAAGTGTTTTCAGTATTGCTCTGGAATGGCAGGGGGAGGGGGCAGAGAAGGGTGAAGCCTTTTGGTCATCTTTGCAGTGCGCCATAAAGGGTTAGGTGAGGGGTTGAACCCCAACTGTCTTCAAGAGATCTGCCCTGTGTAGGCAGTACCAAAAAACTTAGATGCTTTTTGGCCCAACTGAAGTGTGTAAATGGCACCTGCTTAACCTCAGGCATAAAAGCAAGAGAAAAGTATGTCTGAGTACGTTTCAGACAGGTGTAAATCAAAGGGAATTTAGGTGAGCTGAACTAAATTAAGTACTGGGTGAGCTAGAATACAGGTGAGAAGAATTAAAAAAAATACGCATTTCCAATCCCCAGAATAGGATCCAATATTCAATGTACATATGATCTTTAAGTACTGTAATGTAGATCTCTAAAAACCCTCTAATATCTTGTCTTCAAAAAGCTTATACTCTGTTACCCAATTTAAATGAGTTAGAAGCGGCAAGTTTTAATTTCAGTCTTTGGTAATCTGGCACTTTCTTGCAGTACACTAACAGACTTTATTGCACTGGTAATTTTAGATACTGCTGTATTATTGTTTTTGTACTTGGCTTTTATCTGCATTTTATGTTGCTACACAATGAGGTGACATTCTGAAAAGAAACTAACCTAAAGAAATTTGAAAACCTTAGATTACTTTAAAGGGTTGGCTAATATTTTATCTTTCTGGTTTTTTTAAAACTTTGGAAGCTTTCAGATAATTGCACCATTTTTTAGAGTGATCTTAAAAGTTAACCCAAAAAAGTTTAAATGAATTATCTCTTTTCACATACTCTGTCTTCTCAATTTGTTTTAGTGCACACGATAATGATGTGAAGGAAGCAAACAAGCAAAAAGGACAACATGCTCAGTCTGCCCAGCACGCTGTATTTCAGACCCCAGCTCCAACTCCCCAGCAGGCTAATGCTCAACAGCACGTACCACAGTATCTCCAAGGTCATCAGTCTTCATTACAGTATCACCACCAGACATCGCAGCAGCAAAATTGTCAACAGATACCATCATCTAATCACACAGCCTCTTACCCACTTCAGACTTGCCCTGCTGCCTTACAGTCTAGTGCTCAGGCTCGAGGCCACGTACAGACTGGTGCTGCAATGTCACTAGCTGTTCCGCTAGAAGTGAAGCCATGTATAAGTGTCTCCTACAACCGGAGTTACCAAGTGAATGGACGATATTCCTGTATTACTCCCTGCTTTGAGAGGTGATAAGTACAAAATGGTTTTGTGCTTGTTTCTTTGGGGTGGGAACTTGCGTTGAGGGGAATTGTTTTGGGTTTTTTTGTTAAACCTCAAGTAAGTTTGAGGGCAACAAATGGAATAAAAAAACAACTGTCTTTCCAGAAAAAAAGCAACTGGATTGGCAAGCAGTACCATAGCTCAAATACAGACTGCAGAAAATAAGCACACAGAACACCCTCTGAAAAGAATGTGTATACCTGGGGGTACCAAGTTCTTACTGTGGCGCTTGGAATACTCTGTGCTTCTAATGCACGTCTTTGAAATATTAGTCAAAAGAAAAATAGCTGTGGACTAACTACAGACTTACTTTTTAATGAAGGAGATACACAGTATTATTTTGAAGAAATTTATGTAATACCACCATACAGTATTAACACTTCCTTTAAATTTACTGAAACTTATCCATTGGATGCCAGACTTCTCCAGATACATGGGGACCACAGGAAGAAATAGATCTCACCTGGCTAACTCCATACTCTTGCCCCTTTTTCAGCACTTGTGCTGGATATTTGTTTTAGGCTAAGGCATTTGAATTAACTGGTGTTTTGGCTAGTTTTAAGTTTTGTACCTCACAGAATAGACACTATGTTTTTGCTTCTTTTCTCCTCCCTATCCTTCTTATGTTTAAAGTAACTCTTTCATACTAACTCAGGGAATTTTCTGCTCATTACTCTGTGCTGCTGGTTTGTACACTTAATTAGGTATAACTTGAGGGAGGAAGGTAGAGAGGGAAGAGACCATAGCAAGTGGAGTGGCTTTTCTTCAGGGCATCTATATGCAGAGTACCAAAGGGATATGTTAGTGTTCACCGAACGTAGATGTGAAGAACTGCCCAGCAGCATGGTATTGAGTAATTGAAGAAAAGAGAAAGTTTCAGCTGAACTTGTACTGTACCAGACCTACTACAGTGGCTGCAATTCCTCTGTATACACACACACAAACGCATATATTATAAACCAACAGAAAGCATCCTCCAGCTGTACTGACAGGATCACTCGTACAATATCCCGTTCTGTCAGGCTTATAGCGGAGGGAAATTCTCAGGTAATAGTGGGGCAACTTTTTCTTCTACTGTTTGGGAGTTCTAGAAGATGCAGAGAGATTTACTCTTCTAAATGGGTGGATCAACGATATATTACAGAGTGAACTGCTTTATCACAATTAAGGTGCTAATTACATGACTTTATGGAATTACACCATCTCCTGTGGAGTGGATCATCTGAGGGTAGAACGCTTCACTCATCCAACTCTTGGATGAAAATGGTGGTAGAGGTATTAATGGAGGATTTTTGTTTGTTTGTTTTTTAAATACAAGAAGATACCTGACTTTCTCCTGTGGTAGAATATGGGAGGGAGAGGTAGGATTCTTATGTGGACTTAAGGCTTTTTTTTTTGGTTTTGTTTGTTCTTTTACCACTTTCTCCCATCTTAGTGGTAGCACTTAAAATCGTGTACCATCTAATAACGCTGAAGTGTTGTGAATCTTAGAGAGACTGTTTTGAAAGCAGGGGCAATTAAGATACATTATCAAGAGGCATGCTTTATCACAGGAGAGGGGGCCTTCCCTCCATTCTGAAAATTATGGTAGGACAGCTGTGCTCATTCTTTCTGGGGCTGAATGATAACATGCTACAAAAACCTATTTATTGTTGAGGAGAAGTAATCCTGTTTATCTTGTTTTGTTTTTCTTTGCATAAATCCCAATTTTTGTTGTGGGCTTCTGTAGCATATATGTACCAGTCAAGAAGGGTAGAAGGGTGAAAGAAAGAGATGACCCTCTCTGCTTTATGCTAGAGAATCAACTTTGAAATAGGCATAGTGTGGTCAATTCTTAATTAAAAGTGCAGGTTGGGTTTGGTTTGGGTTTTTTTTCCCCCTTTCCTTTTTTCATCTCTTAATGAATATTTCCCCATGTCTAAGAGTAGTGTTAAGTAGAGACTTTCCACCTCATAAGATGCCATGCTTTCTATTCAGTATCGTTACCTATTTAAGAGGGAAATGGACTTCTGTCAGTTTCATTTTGTGGCAATGCTATATCCAAGTCCTCAGTGCTCTAACTACCTCTGATGCTATGAATGTACAGTCTTGTAATAGACCATGACTTGAAATAACAGCAGATGCCTGTAGCATTTTTTTCTGTATAATCTTTACATCAGCTAATTTGTCATCTTTATTTGTGACACAGCAGTATAGACTCTTCTTTTTGGGGGATTAGTAAATTTATGCCATAGGCATTTGATATATAAAAATTTAACTAATACTTAACACTGGAATTATAATGGGCGGGGGGCTTATTCAGTTAGTTAATACTGCAAATTTACATTTAATAGGGTTTGGTTTTTTTTCTATTTTAAGACATTAGCTCAACCATAAAAAGATCCACTACATACTGTTTGTTTTTAATTTATTACTTATTCTGAGTTTTTTCTGACACTACAGCTGCATAATGACTACAGAGAAAATGTACACTGAACAGTTTCAATATATTATTTAAAAGGGCTTTACCAGTGTACATGAAAAATACACTGTTCTTACTATTAGAACCAAAATGTGTTTTTTTATGGGATAAATAAGAATGGTGCTCTTAAATGCAAAATGTCCAAAACAATGGAATCTTTGTGAGTGCTATGCATTCAACTTTTATTTTTAAAAATAAAAGTAGTTTTGAGTAAGAAGGCTCCAGTGTGTATTATGCTTTTGTGTTTGTGGTTTTTAAAAATATGTAAACTGACCCTAATCTGTTGTGCGTCATCCCTGTGTATGGGCTGAAGATGTAAGGACTTCTTTCTTTCCCCACCCCTTCTGTGACACTATAATAAGCTTCAGGAACACTCTAACTTCACAATGAAAAAAAAGTAAAACGGGAAGGAAATCATGCAGGAAGGGGCTCTAAAACTAATTGCACCCACAGCATATGCTAAACATTGCACACTTCAACAGTGGGTCTAGCACACAGCTTTAACAAAGAGATCAAGAACAAAAGAACTGTAGTAGTTAAAAAAAGAGTGGAGGTGAATTAATTTTGTTCTCATTAAAAAAAAAAATAGTGATAACTGGCAATCTTGTACTTCCAATATTAGAAATCATTTAGGAGATGATGAGGGAAGAGCCTTTTGTCAAGAGCTACAAGTGCTTAGGTTACTTCCAATAGCTGTGAAGGCTCAATCATGCTGAAGGCAGCATAAAATCATGTGCTGCATCCTAGCAGAGATGATTTTCAGTGCTTACAAATTTCTGAAAACTGCTTCTTGCCAAAAGAAATTCTAGTTCTTCCTAACAACATGCACATTTCACATTTGTAGCAAGGCTATATGATTATGCCTAGAGCTCCAAAATTTAAGCAGGTTGCATAGAACTTAATTCCTCTGAAGTTAGAAAATGGAATTGTGAGGTCTCTGTTAGCTTGCACCCATCCATTTAGGAATAAACTCCTGATTGTGAAAACCCTTCTATAGAGCCTAGAGGCAGAGGCAAGCTCTGCTCTGTCCCACTAAAAAAACAAGGGCAATGCTCCAGTATGATAGTGGCATGCATATTACATGGATACTTTGATCTGGAACATTTGGTCCCCACCCTTAGGGCAGCAAAAGTCAAGTCTGTCTAGACTGTCTCATTAAAATCTGGAATTTTTGTATTTTTCACTGTAATTACAAAATAGGAACTACCCCTGACCTTTGCAAGTCTAACAGCAAGGACTGCCAGCTACTTTTCAATATTTCAGTAGAAGTCTCAGCTTCAGATTTTAAATTGCAAGTTTGAAGCTTTTTGTGTTGTAGGTAACTAGAAATGCTTTATTTCTGCTTTCCATGACCCAGGTTCATGATCTACATTAAATATGAGAATATTTATATTCTTACAGCATTGCAAATTTAGCATAAAAGATGAAATTTCAAGTTAACAATTTAGTGACTGGCACATCACTAGAAATAAAGTTTTTTTGCAACTGTAATACTGCTGTTAGGAATATATAAGCCAGAAAGTAATGTAGCATCCTCCTTTAATAATTTATTAGCTCTACATGCTGAATGTTCACAGGAACAAAAGTCTCTTGTGTAGATAAGGCCTTATCTGACAGAACACAAGTGCCCAGTTAGTCTTACTTTATTACAAGGCTGTCAACGGCAGTTTTTGAAAACACCAAGTAAAGCAGCAATAACAAAATACAGACTGCTATTTTTAGTCCCCATTCCAACAGTATTGTAGAAGTTACAGCACAAGCACATTCATTTGTGAAATTAACATTTAATTTACAGGGAAAGAGCAAAATGTGTCACATAATAAATTTCTGTAACTTCAATAAACAAGACTGACATTCTGACAAAGTATTTGCTATTAAAAATTAAAAAAAAACCAACCCCCCCCCCCCAAAAAAAAAAACCAACCCAAACTTATAACTGAATATTTAAAGAGTAACTATATAGCTTCAGGTTTTCAAAATTCTCAGTGCAACTAAGGATGTGGGCTCCTGCTGCCAGTCCCAGTCCTACCAAGAGAAGAAGCGAGACTTAAGGAAGACATACAGGTGTTAAAACGGCAAACCTAGATGCAGTATGTAATGCTCATATTCCTCAGTGCAAGTCACTTAAATTGTTATTACACCTATTAGCTGGTATACACATTTTAAACCTGTTTAAAAATACTACTTGCTGTTTCAGGAGAGAAAATTCAAATGTTCAGAGAAAAGCAAGATGGAAGAGCACTGCCATAGAGCAACCCACTAAGGCGCTCTCAAGGCACGCATTTTCTGTATTCTAGGTATCATTTAGAAGACCACTGTAAGGCTACATATCCTGCAGAAATTTTTTCATCCTAATCAGTCATTAATTACTAGGAGATTTACAGCCATTGGAATGCCAATTTAGAGTTTATTCCACAGATAACATAGTGAAGTGTCTTCCTATAACAACATAACGCAGTGGCTTATTTCTCGTACTGAAAGGATGTGCTACGGTCTTGCTACATTTTGCAACCAAAAAGCTTCATTTTCCACTTTTCGTTACTTATTTAATGATTGTTGTCGGTCCCTTCCAACTGAAATTCTATGAGAGGTAAGCAACAGTAACTTTGTTTTTTAACATTTTAATTTAACTAAAGGATACTTAATTCACGATTTATCAGAGAAACTAAGTAGACCCACAAAAACAAATGCATGAAAACACACCTGAAGAGAAAATTCTTTACTGGGGATTGCTGAGAAATGAGTGCTGGTTTGATATACAGCTTCAGTTACGGACTGCAAATGCATGTATGGTGTCCAGATATGGTATCTGGTAACAGGCTGGGGGGAATTACAGCTGTAACTGCAGATGGGAAGGATTATTTAAGAGGAAAAAAAACCCAACTTATGTATCTTTATCAAGAACCGTTCTCCAATTAAAACTTTTTAATATATAAAAGATGCTCTACTAATGTGCAATGCTTGTAGTTTAAACAAAGCATTTTACAAGTACCTTCTGGGGACTCGGTTTATCTGGTAACCAAGCTCTAATAAAGAATTATTTTCTCCTTAAACATCTTTTTCTATGCATCTTCAGGTATCTAGGAATCTTTATCATATTCAAAGAAATGAAAGATACTTAAAGCATTGCTTAGAAATTTTCAGAAAATTAAAACAGACAATTGAATAGAAAGAACCATAAATTATTGTACGTGTATTGACACAACAGCGCAGTTACACTACGGATGTTCCAATACTTGAGCCGATCAGAGCAGGTACTTTTGAGACTTGCACTCCTTTCAGTTTGACCTACAGATTTATTAGTGGGACTCCGCAGCAGAAGAGAAGGACAGGCTGTGAAAGATTTTGCGAAACGGTGTTCTGCTTTACCCTCTTCTTCAGAGGCCAACCATATGCACATTTCAAACAAACACCTATCAACTATGTTACTTAGGGAAGAATCTTCTGGTTCTTTTGTTCTAACACACTAACAACAGTCATGCTTTGCTAAGTGTTGCAATATTTAATGAATAGATTTTGAAGAAGGAAAAACTGCACTCCAGGTGGCATCACTGCAGATCTCCAGAGATGGAGAAATTCCAGAAATGCCACATAGACTGAGCTGCCAGGGAAAGCGCCCTTATTTTGGAGAGTGGTTCTGGCCTTGTGTCATATCTCAGTGCTCTTGTCTTACCTTAGTGCTTGCTCATTGTGGCACAGTAAGGATAATCTCCAAGGACTTGGATATTCCATATCCTTTCTAGCAGAGATTATAAATACCTAGAAGACTATCTCCACTGACAGATGAAGGAGTGGGCGTGTAGCCACACATCCAAAAGACGGTTGAATGACAGATGTGAAAACAGGATAAGATCCAACTGGGAAACAGGTTCTTTACTAGTAGAAAAGTCCCTACCAGGCTTCTATACCCAGGTTTAGATTATGTGCTCTAAAGGGATCCTTCCTCAACGCAGAGATGGTTGTAAATACGCTTTGAGAATTTCTTGTAAAGTCTCCTAAGACTTGGGAGAACTGGTTGGTAAAAAGGCAGCAAGCATGCATCCCTGCACCCTAAAAGAGACCACAAAGGCCAAGATTCTTTCTAATTTCTCAATCCACTAGATCGTGAGAACACAGAAGTAGCTTGAAGGCAGTTCCACCACCACTTTCTCTTCGAGAATGCTGCCTGTTTTGTTTGTTTCCATAAGCCATTCCCTGTTTATATATTCCTGTTTATACTTATGTTAGTACATGCATTGGTTTATATTTAAACTAGGAAACCATTCTACCTTCTGATTTAACTCCACATTCTTACATTCTCCCCATTGATGAAGCAGTCAGCATCCTGGAGGGGATAAAAATTTATCCAACTGCTTGTAACATATCCCCTTACAATACAGCCCCATTAAAAGACTTCAAAACAAATTTTCCAGAATTAGTATAAATGCCATTTTTTCCCCTATATCAACACAAAATAGGTAACAGCAATGCTGTACACTTCCAGTGGAAAACAAAGAAAGAAGGCTATTTAGGTTTCTTATATATTTGCAGTAAGATTATCAAGCACAGATTTATAACAGCACTTTCCTCTGCAACCTTTTACAAACTGTTCTTTCCTTTGAAAGAGGTATAGAAAACTCTGAACAGATCAAAGTCATGTGTCAAAAGAATAATTAAAGCATACATTACAGCTGTCTCATAAATACCACTGTATGTTTAAAAAACAGGACTAAAAGCATCGACTTCCATAAGTAGTTTTACCTTACATACAATTGCAGTGACTGCACTGACAAACTGAATAAATTGGTATTGCTTAAAGAATAATCTAGTAAGAGCAAATAGCAGAGGGGTGCAAAATAATATGACAAACGGGGTAAAATTAGTATTCCTGTACATCTCTCCATTAAGTCATAAAAGAAAAAAAGGAAAATTTAGTGTAACTGAAAGGCAATGTATTTAAACACAAAATTAACTAGAACAAATTACCACAGCTTTCAACAAGGGCAAGAGCTTAGCAGGATTTTCAAGAGATTAAGCATTTACATAGCTAATGAAATCATTCAGGATTTAAGCCAAATACTAATGAAGATAAGGAAGAAATCTCTCTTAATGCAAATTAGTCTATGACAGGACTTCTTGCACCTTCCACTTAACAGATCTGACTAAATGCAGAAAGCAGAGGACTTTCCTAGACTTCATATAGTAAAGCAGTTACTTTTGAATAAGTTTTTGTAGTATACTAGATGCATATTTGATTCCACTAAGCACTGCCTATGTTGTGTGCTTTTCTGAAGCACAAAAGTAAAAATGTGCAAACATTTATTGAAGACTTGCTTCTAAAATAGACATTCCCAAAAGCAGCAGTGGTTTTTTCCCCAAAATACAGAAAATACTTACACAAGAGTACTGCATGTTGTTCTTATTTCCCACAGCCAAACTGATGCAATACTATATGCAAAAGTATAAGGAATAAACTGTTGACCAGAAATTGTCCCCTCTCTGTTATATTGTTTTTCTCCCAGATACATAAAAAGTTTGTGTGTTTTTAAGAAAACCCCCTTCTTCCTCTGCCCCACACACTTCCTCTAGAGCTCTCTGCGGAAAGAGTTGCCAGGGTTTGCATAATTCAACTTGAAAACTCCTGGAACTGTATGATTACATGGTTATTTCCATACACAGGTTTGACTGTCATAGCAAACCATATAGTCTGTATTTAGCTAGCAATTAAAGATTTTGCTTTTTTCTTCTCTGTAAAGCAAATAATTATTCTGCAAGAATTTAAATTAACTTAAAACAGATTGTTTCAGTAATCTCCCACCTCATTTACATTTATTATGCAATTTTTACTTTTGATGTCCTCTAAATACCAACATCATTTTCATCCAGTGTTTAATCCATAAGGTATTAAAGATACAAATCAAGCAAAAAGGAACTACAGAAATTAAAATACATGTAAATAGAGTATGCACATAATAAATAGTAGTGAATGAACCACAATCCACATTACTTAAAAAGCATCTATAGGAATTACAATAAAAATTATGCTTTATTGGATTAGCTTCCATAGTCACTACCAGCAAGTTATCAATTACAGTGTTAAACTGTGAGTCAAAGACTGATTTTACAAGTTGTTTTTTTTTTACTGGATGCTATAAAATAAACTCATACATACTTAAGTTAGGATAAACATCCAATAGCTGTTGCGGCAGATTCAGGGCCTTTAATACAGTTCATTACTAAACTTCTTCCTTTGTTGTTAAAACCACAAGTTATTATTTCTTCTGTTTGGAAGTTGTGCTTTACATTTCTTTTAAAATACATGCTCTTTGAAGAACTGTTTCTTTCTAGTGTCCTACAAACCAGAACATACAAATCACTTTGATTTGTAACTTCAAAGCCTGACTACAGAGGAAAATCATATAGGTAGATAATACTGTGTACTCCAAGGCATTAATCCATCCTATACTGCAATTCTTAGTGAATAAAAATACCTACTAAATGGATATTCAGTTTAAATTATTTTGAACTGTTTTCAGTGGATGATAGTTGAGGGTTGATTGTTGCAATGATGGTTAAAAATTGTGTTATCTTTAAAATTCTGTCCATCACACACTTCTGTCAGAAATGTATGTCTTATTCAAGGTCTATCCAAGTAAAACTTGTGGTACAGTCACATGAAATGCACTACAATTATGTAATATTTCTCAAAGGTTGGCATTACATAAAATCACTTTAATGCAGTATAAGAGATCATATTTAAGGTATTAAATCCATTCGAATCACATTATATCATAAGACATAAAAGGAAATAATAACTGTTTATATCTTCCTCAAAGGATTCTACTCACTAAGTTGTGGAAAAGGATATCAACACTTGAAGAGAAGAACAGTAGAGGACTTTTCCCAGGAGGACACATCCTGTGACAAATTCTCTTGGGAAACAGTCTTTTATAGTCTTGTAGTCTCACAGAAACAGAAGAGAAATCCTGGACCAATGCACTTAAACATTAAAATATAAGGAACCTGTAAAATGAAATTGACTTGGCAGTGTTAGGTTTAGAGTTGGACTTGATGATCTTAAGGGTCTTTTCCAAGCTCAATGATTATATGTTTCTATTCTATGATGTTAAGACCTCGAGTATTCTGCAATTCGCTTTGCATGATCCCATTCAAATTGACAAAGGTAATGTAAATAAATGTAACCTGTAAAGTAACAGATTAAACATTTTATGGCAAACACAGCTATATTCCAAATACCTCCTAATTCACTCTTTTCTCCCAAACTTCCTACAGTGTATGTTCTCACGATAGGCATCAGCTATGGCTGAATGCAGAGTCTGGAGCCTGACTAGAATAATCCAAATATTGTAACTGAACTTTCTATTCTTCTCTAACTTTGTGTTTCTCAGACAAACTTCATTTCAGTTCCTCCTTCAGGTCTTCGTGCTCTCCTCATCATGAGGGAAACATGCCCCCACCTTTCACTGTTGGCCATCACAGTAAGACAAAAGAAGTGTCTCCTTAAAAGGTTTCAGGAAAAGGCTATTTTGGAATCATGGTAGCAAAGTGGGGGGCTGTCCTCACATCAGCTCTAAGACATACACAGACACAGAGAGTACTCACAGACAATAATACCCACTGTAGTTGTTGTAAATAATATGTACTACTGGACACTGTACAGTATCATCATTCGTAACATTTAAAAATCCTACCACCCTGCTTTTGTAACACCTAAACCTCCTACGGAGTTTTGTAAATACCACAGGAATATTTTATATTTAATTTTATATTACTTTCAATTGCTCCAGAGGAGCTGAGAACAGAATTGTAACTGATCCAAGCCAGTCCTTTCTCATATAAGCAACCATTAAAATACTTAAGACGCGTCCTATCAAAATGCAAAGATGAGATAATTGAGGACACAAGGCTAAAACTGTTGGCAGACTGATTGAGCAACAATAGTGCTGCAGGTATAAATTCCAGAACTGGGTCCTCATATAACTTGGATCTAGCCAATCTTCTTAGCCCGAGACACAGCATAGTGTTGACACAGCCGTATCATTTCCAGAGCCCATGGAAGTCAGACACATCATTTTCATACAGCATTGCCCTTTGAACTAATAAGCACTGCTAGATGCAAGACCATGCTGTGCAGATTAAAGACTCGAGTCCTAAGCTCAGAGTTCACTGTTTCAGACTGATACAAAAATGACCTAGCAAAACACACCCACAGAACAGCAAAATAACTATTCCAAACTGCAGTTGCAGTATCCTAGAGGAACTCCTGTGTTAGATAAAGGGTTCTCAGTGTTGTGAACACTCTCATTTCACCAGCTCTCAGTCCTCGCTGAGCATCACAGAAAAAGAAGCTGTCCACTTTGCATCAAAGCATCTGAAAAGTTCCCTCAGATGGCAGATTTTGTACTAGCTGGAGAGCAGTAATATGGCAATAGAGGAAAAGGTTGTTGTCAAGACAATGTTGATAAGGGCTCTAGAGCTCAAAGAAGAGAAAGAAGATCAAAGCTTTACAATATTTTAAAGGCAGAGACATCATGTTCTGGTTACACAGGTAAAGCAACGCTTTTCTGTTACGATACTAGTGTTTTTCTGCCACCTACTGATACTTTTCAGCTCCCTCTTCTACCTGGCAGTTCGCTCAAGATATTCAACAGATGAGTAGGCGACTCAGCTAGTTGCTGCTTCTGGCATTTGCACATGCAATTAAACATCTCTCTGAAATTACTAGAATTTTAAAAATCCACAGCTCATTAAGTAAGCATCTAATGAACAGCCCTGTGCACAGCTGTCACTGATGGCACAGCACGTATATGGATACATATGTTTACAAGAAAGGTTGAAACAATCTTATAATGACTACAATGATCATAACGAGAAGTAGTTACTCAGGAAATTATCTTTAAAAGGTCACCATGCTACAAAGGGTTTGAGAATGGAGATAACGGACACCTCATATTATCAATATATTTTATGTCAATTGTTTACACCGCTTTATTAATGTTTGTGTCAGTTGTTTATACCAATCATTATCACAGGCTTTATTTCCATTTAAGTTCACTGTACGACTTGGGAATCCACCAGAAAATTTTCTGGCCCCAAGGGCAACAATAAAGAAAAACACAAACATTGGTAGGAAACTCTACAGAAAATCTCCATTAAAATGGACCTCAGAAGCTATTAACTCCCAGAAAACACCCACCCTCTGCACAACAAAGTTTAAGAACCAGGAATTTCATTGCTAATCTTGGCATAAAGACAGATTGCTATGAAAATATTTATCACCATAAAAAAATAATTCCCTAATGTATGAATTTAATGAATAGGAAAGCTTCAGAAAGGGTTACAAGAAAAATCTACAAGAAAACTTGTATTCTAGAGACAGACTGAAGAAAGTCAGTTTAATATAAATACAGAGAGTGTTACCAACAGCTTGTCAGTATCTGTACAGCAAGAACTTGTCTAGAACGGGGTTCTAATATCAGATATGGGCATACCAAAAAACAATTCCAGGAAGTTGAGTCTTGATAAATTTAAATGGGATGTACATGGCAGAAATAAACCACTGTGAATAACTAATTATTAGGTCAACTCTTCTAGGGGTGTGATAGATACTCCATCATGATATCCAATTCTTAAATTGATTAACTGAAAGAGGAGCTGTAAGACATTTTAATGAAAAAAAAGACAGAAGTTCGTATCAGCTGGCTTGTCGAAGAAAGTTAACACAGAATTTTAACAGCAGAAGTATTTCAGTGAGTGTCAGGTTTCTTGGGAAATCTCTAACTGTAGCTGAAAAGTTCAACACTTTAGAGAACCCAGAACTTTTCCAAAACCGAAACATTTAACTGGAATAATGTCCATACCTCTTCAGTGCCATTGCCTTTGCTGACTCCTGCTCTGCCTCACAGCTTCATCTCTTTTGAGAAGTTTTGGCAGTTCAGCATGAGGGGTCACAACATTTCAGGGGATATACAGTCCCATCTGTAGAGAATGTGTGAGAAGTCTTCCAGTCTACAAAAATCTGCATGCTAGATGCAGTACCTAATGAAAATGTTCGTTTTCAACTACATTTTAAAGTTTTTCCCCATGGCTTCATTTTGAGGACATAAAAGCTGAGGGGAAAATAGTTTATTTTCTTTAAAGTATCAGAGTATCTAGCCCTAATACCTATAAGTAAAATTTTGCAAGCTATAACAGATTTCTTATTGGATCTGGATCACATAATCTGTACTGTTAACAAATATATCTAATATGCTTCTAATTACATACAGTTAATTCAAGTGTGTTGAAAGGAGGAAGTAAAAGAGATAGCATACATAGATATGAACCAAAGTTGATACTCAACTAATTTCTTTGCTATATAAACACATAAAGGAACAAGAAAGCTGGATTGAGAAAATACTTAAAAGTCAGAGAGTAAAGTTAATACAATTTGTCACATATTAGTTAAAACAAAGACTGTATCTGAAACACTAAATTCCTGAAATATTTTATGTCGTATTTCCCTCTAAAGAGGGGTGCTTGAAAATAGCAGGAGTTTAACTACCTGAAGCTGTAATTTGCAATAGCTGGAAGCACTTAAGACTTTTTCATATCTTCTTCAGTAAGAAAGTTAAATCTTTCTTGCAGGCGTTCAAGACAAAAGTATTTTGGAATGTATCCTGCATACTATGAGAATGCAAGAGCAAGGCTGGAGGATTTTACAAATTGTCTCTATTTCTAAATAACTTTTTTTTTTTTAAAAATGAACCTTTAACGGCCTTTGCACAAATTTCCTCAGGACTTCTGATAATATATCTTTCTGACTGGCACCAATAGCATAAACATATGCTAGTTTGTTTATCTGAGCAGAAATTATTCATCAGGCCAGTGTTTTCTTGTAAAAAGATCCATACTTTTTTTACTGGAGTGAATTTTTAAAAGAATACATTAATGCTTGTTCTACTTCCTTTGTTGTATGTTTACTTGAAAATGTACGTATTTTTTCTGCATCACAAAAATCAGCCAAGAAATGACCAACTGCCCTTTTCTAATAAGTAGTACTGTAAATTAAAGATGTTTCTGGCAAAATAATTTCACTTAATTTTTCTCTTTTCACTGGATTATCAGATATCTACCATCCCCATTACAGTTACTAGATGCACCAGATGTACAGAGCACAAGCAGATGAACCATACAGGATATGCAGCGTAAATCCAACATCCCACCCGCACATCAGAATTACAGCCTGTATTCTCTAGGGCTCATCTGAGTACATGCAATAAACCTAATGCATCCAGAACATCCCAGAGTTACTGAGCACGCACAAGACACCTGTGCATCCTGGAAAGGACAGGACCTTTATCCATCATGGAACTGACCTTTATGTAGCTGCAGCAAAAGATACAGCTTTCTCAATTTGGTTTTATTATTCTGGTACAGAACCTAATCTCAGGCAACAGTTCTGCACTGGGGTTTTAAATAACTATGATAACAACTTAAGTTTGTTCCCATGCTTTGCTTTTATCTATTAAACATTTTAAAAACACAGTTAGCCTTAACTCCCTGTTATTTGGAATCTTGAAGCCAAAGAACTTGCATGAAAAATATTAATAGTATCTAAAAGTACCCCATCTCCTAACACAGTACAATGTCTTTTCTCCTAGAAAACATGTAAAAATGTGTTATCAAAATCTGCTAACCATTACAATAATCTATTTCAACATACATGAATACCGAGGATATTTGGGATCAAGCTCAACTGCTTTGGCCCATTCAATAAGTTTGTGTGTTACTGAGCCATCAAATTCCAGCAGTTGTTTCTTCATTTATGTTTCCTGGCACATTAAAATAAAACCATCTAGCATTAATTGCTGAATATTTAAAGGAAGAAATGTTTATTGAATCAGAGCATTCTTATAGTGGACACAATTTTTAGAACACATTTCCAATTCTGACAGATTCATCAGGTTATCTGATTCAGTGTTATAGCTGTTTTTAAAAAATCAACTAGGAAGCACTAAGAAAACCTAAACATACAAACATTTCCCACAGTTCTTAACATGAAACCCTAACAGACGAGAATCCTGATAAACCTTAAAAATACACAATCCATTACCACCTGCGTGAAGCAGAATTTATCAGCTGAGAAACAGGCGCTGCAGAAAAGTACTTCCTTCACCAGCTGCCCAAGAAAAAGCTTGCATGAATTTGCCTGATATCAAAGGATGTAGTTTCTCTTTTTCATCTAGATGCAAAGGTACATCCAAGTCAAATGTGTTGACAGAAGAGAAAAAGCCATTCAATAAAATTGCGCATGTATATATATATTTTTAAATACATTTGAAAGGTCACCATCTCCCCCCTCCAAACGAAGTGAAACTTCCACTTAATTTTAATTGGCCATAGCAACTACATGGCTCTCAAACAAAATCGACCCTTTGCTAATCACACAGGCATAGCACCTCACCTGCATTTTAACATCTGAATGACTGATAAGCACGTGCTTAAATATTTTCCTGAAGGAGAATGCTGTCTTGAATAGAGAGATAATGGAGGGGGAAAACTGGATTCTGTAAAACCTCCAGAAAACATATAATTCACAAACAAATATTTAACAGGAAGGAGCAGGTAGAGGTCAGTTATTGGCAGCCTGTCAGATCAGAGTTCAGAGAGGGATTTTTTGAGGGGAAACAGACATACCCTTTGGTGCCTCCTTTCAGGATAAAGACAGTGGCATTCAGAACCCAACCCAGAATTCATCAGCTTCTTTTAAGCTCTCACCTACTATAGCTGTAACAAAACTTACTACAGAATTGGTACAGTCATGGACTTGGGCACTTCTACTACAAAGCATGTTACTTTCACTTCAAATTATTTTCTTAAGAACCTTAAGAAAAAAAGCTGAGAATTTCTACAAACTGTACAGCTCTCCATACGAATCCCTAGGGAAAAAGGCAGAGCCTTAACAACCATGGACTGCTACAGAACTCTGTAAGGCAAGGGAAATTTAGACTGAAATCTGTTACAAAAATCTTAAGACAACTTATTGTAGATGGAAGCTTTCGTAAAAGCATGGTGCTGCACGAGATCCTCAGGTCATTATGTTAATACGTGATTATCATAAGCAAGTATGCCATATAACCCCTTTCATCAAATCACTCTGAAACGCTGGCCTGACAGGGTTTAAAGCTCACGTGTCTGAACTTAAACACATCCATGGACATCTGTTCTTACACCAGTGCTGTCTTAATTTAAACCAGTCTTTCCTTTTCTAGGTTTCTCTTCCTGCTCCACATAAACAAAGCCAGGATGGAAGAGCTGCATAGCTGGTTCCCCCATCACATGCCTTGGAGCATGTGCTTCAGTAAGCAATGCTAAAGATGGGAAGGGGAAGTTGCAGCCACCTCAGCCTCCTCAGTAAATCCTTTTCTGGCCACAACTGCTCCCAGATCTGAAGTTTCTGCTCATAAGAGTTGCGTGTTCTCACCACCAGCAATTCCCAGTATTCTGGTACACCAGTTCTGTCCCATGCTCATCTTTCTTGAACACAGGCAACTGGAATTATACACACTATCCCAAGGAGGGTTGTCAGATGGTGTCTCTCTTTTATAGTGTAGAGAAAAGGGGAAACGGGGGCAGCGGGGCGTGGGGGAAGCCTTATCTACCCCTGTTACAATTTAAGGAACTTGGAGGAGAAAAATCTTCTATGGCCTGAAAAAGCACAAGAAACCACAAAGTGTCCCTGATTCTGACAGACGAAGCTAAAGAAAAGGAATTTCCAAGCAAAATCTTCATGCTAATACAGATCAGTAGTCTAACAATCCAACTGTTCCAAACACAGGGCTGGATAACATTTATTATTCCTTTGTGTTTCATTCAGAAGTTTGTAAGAAGTTAATCAGATACATCTTACAAATTAATCCACCAAGTTATCCCCAGGCTACAAAGCAAGCCAAATTTAAGTGATTTGTGAGAATACAGGCACGCAAACAACAATCCCACTGGATACTTAAAGAAGCATAGCCCTGCAACCTGGGCTTCAGCATCATCTCTAAAACGATGAAGTCACCTAGTACATACTAAGGCACGTAACATTCACGGAATTCTATACTGCAAAGGATATTGCTTTCAATACCAGGGCTATGAAATTCAAAATTAGTTTAATAGTCCTATCTAAGCTCCAGATTGTATCTTTAAATTACGACATAAGCAAGCACAATGCATTTGCACAACATATCTATTAGTAACTGAAACCTACAAATTGGCACGTAGGAAGAATTAACTTGCAGACCACAGCTAAACTCTCAATACACCTTGGCTTTTAACACCATTATTGGTAAGGGCTAAGAATTTTGGCCCGTCCTGTCTGGTGACAATTTTCATAGCATCTGGGCACTTCCCAGCCCTGCAGTAATACCTCATAAGTTAATGAAGTACCACTAAGCCATTCAGTATAGAAGAGCAGAAAGACATACCCATAACAGCATTAGCCACTTTGGCATTACATTTATTTGACCTCTAAATTATTTCCAAAATCACTGTCTAGAACAGTTATATTTTGTAGATACAACCCTTTTTTTTTAAGCTTTAATGACTTTTAGATAGCTGCAAATGCACATTTTCATAACTGAGTCATGAAAAGATCTGCACCATTACGTACAAGTGCCATTATCTAGCAGTAAATTTTTCTCAGCAAAGACTTTAAATCACTTTCAGATGACTGAGGAAAAAAAGTACAGGAATCTCAGGTTACTGAAAAATATTCAGGCTTATTATAGATTTCAGTTAAGAGTGCTTCTGTGTGTAACTGTAACAATTTACCCACTTAGTGACAGTTATTTTAAGGTCTAATTTTTATCCAGATCTTAATACATTTAATGTATGATCACTGATACTGTACCTGATAACCTTTATTGAACTATTATCTGGTACTAACACATTAGTATTCTTAAAATACATTTAATTAGATTTATCAAGCAGGTGTGTAATTTAAGTGATTTTTTTAAAGATTTATATCAGTGGAACTAATCATATTCCTGTCATTCAGTTATTGACAGAATCTTTTGTTTTCAATGCTTGAGGATTGATGCCAGCCTCCCTACAAGCAATAGGATTTCTCTGAACCTTGAAGAGAGTTATATGGGGACCATGCATGGCAGAGATATTCAGTCAAAGTAAATTAGATAACTGTATCTTAAGATTCAGATCAATTTGGTACCCAAATGTCAAATATCTGATGAATATCAGATATCACTAAAAAACACACTGATGTGCTGGCAACTTCCTCTCCATTTAAAAATATTTTTATAAAATACTTGTAGCTTCTGAACTTTGTTTTTCTCCTCTGTTCACATCTTTTGTCGTAGATGGCAAAGGGTGGAACAAACTAATAAGTACAACAAGGTATATGCTTCGCCATGTTATTTCTTTTTGCCCACAAATCTCTGTATAATCACAGAATCACATAAGCCACACACTTTAGGACAGTTCTGGAATGGATCCAAACATTCCTTTTGCATTCATTCAGAATTTAATGGACAGATTAACTCCTCCTATAACACAAGTTATAGCTGAAACCAACTTACACAAGGAATTATTTCCATTTCCTTTTACCATACACTGACTGCAAAGAGTACCTAAAATGGCATTTTTTGTTAATCTCTATGAGTTATAAAAATTCTCTGGTCTGTAACATGTGATAACAATAAAGTACATATTAACTCAAGAATAATTTCTGCTGTGAAAGATCTTGGGACTACCCAAGAACCCTTATATTAGCTGATTTCTTTGTATACTACCACAACTTAATTCCAGAGGAAGCAAAGATGCAGAAAAATGGACAAGACTGTAAATTGCAATAGTCCTCTTTACAGAAAGAACAAGGCATAAATCCTAAACTGTGGAGTTCATTTCCAGTTATTCTGTGCTCAGACATGTGGTTTATAATTCACAGGAGCTGGAGAGAAAGTGAGATGAAGAGATTTAGTCAGGAAACAGAAACGAATAGCTGCAGGCTAGAAGAGTGAGCAGTGGGGAAGAAAGTCAGCTAGAAATTGCTGAAGACTGAATTTATAAGTAGGGTGGCCTAGAAGCCCAGAAGTAAAAAGCCAGAGAAGTTTTTAAAAGCTTTTCCGAACCACTGTTTATTACCGGTCCTAGCTTACAGGTAGGATACGTGGCAAGTACCTAGCTTGACTTGGTTTAAAAAAGCACAATTGCTGTAATCGCCCACTTGCTCTAAGAACAGAGGAATTGTAAAGACAGAGATTGTGTGTGAACACGCACTTACAGAATCTAAAACGCAGGCACTGCGGCTACAGCAGGACCAGGACATCTGCTTGTACCATTAAACAATGATAATGTATACTAAATCAATGCACTCTTAAAACAGTACTTGATTTTATATTCCCCCCAAGCAAGTGCTGCTGGCGTTTCTACACAGGTACTCAGGACTGCTGGAAAGAAGGTAAGAATCAATTTTTAGTCTGTCTGTAACAGTTGCATGTGTGATATACAGACAAAGTGCCATGCCCCTGCAGCTCATAATCCTGCTTGTATGAAGATACAAACAACCCAAAAAGTATCTCCACATGGGCCACTTCTGTTCGTGGAATTTCCCAAGTTGGAAGGAACTCATCACCATCACAGAGTCCAACTCCCTGCTCCTCCCAGGACTACCTAACACTAAAGGGCATGAGTAAGAACATCATGTCATCACACTTCAGGGCAGCTTCCTTCAGTACATGGTAATAGACCTTGTTTGTGCCCACCCTCTATTTTCCAGCCACTGTACTAACACTGTTCAGGCAGGTGCAGAGCTGAGGCAATGGGGATGGCAAAGACAGCAGCATGGGTTTCTCATTTAACGGAGTGCAAGTATTTACCGAGGTTTGGGGGATCTCTCCTCAGTAACAAGGCCTGATACACCACCTGGAGCTACTGTTACTGCTGATGAGTGAATATGAGGAAATTAAATTCAGAAACCTCCACCTTAAACCATGGGAATTGCCACCAAGTTCAATGGGACTATTCAATGTACTCATATAAGAATAAAAATTAACAGACTTCTAGCTGACTGGGTAAGTTTTGCTGCACAATAGCAGGAAATATGTAAATTAGTATCTTTATTGTACTACCTTCCTGTAGGTTCTGATTTACAGGTTTTTATTTGTCATCTACCAACATACTCAATGTCTTCAGTAAACTATAAAAAAAAAATCAAGAAAAGCTTTCAATTTTAACAATTCAATTTAAACAAAACTCTACATTTTTTTCCTACATGTTAACTGTTTGACCAATTGCTGTCATTTTTATTAGCAAATACAAATTTAATAATTAAAATATTTAATAATTGAACAGTATTTATAAATATTAATGCATTTAAATGCCCAGTTTCTGATATTTGAGATTTAACAATTATTGTTAATTTCCAAATGGATTATTTTCTGATGCAAAAATTAGAAGTGTGAATTAGTCATAGGCTAGTTCCTAGCCAACAATTCTTGATAACTAAAGACATTTTTAGTGAAGAGCCCTGACCATGCTGTTTGCTCCCTCTGATGGTTACAGCTCAAATTTGTGTTTCAGAGCAGATTGCAAAGGGGGAGGGTGGAGCAGGGCGTTTCCAAATTGAGACTAGCACTTTACACAAAATAAAAATCATGACTTTTTTGGATCTACATTGTTTCTGATTTATTATAGTCATAAAAAAAAAATCAGACTGAAGTGAAGGCTTCTTGGTTTACAAAGTACAAGAAGAGATTAATAACCAGTACAATGCTGTAAAGGACCTATCACATTCAAACCAGTATTTAATATTAATCAGGAGTATTGGGTAGTACCATACCATTAAAAAGAGAACACAGGTATTGTTCAGAGGGCTGTTTTAAGTTTTTTCTGAAATCACCTTTTCAAGATATTTGTTTTACAGCACAGCTCAGCTGAGAGTACTTGATCCTCCTTTGATCTAATATAATCAAACTGCAAACATCCCTCAAAAATGCACAAATATTTCTTTGAAAAAATTCAAGCCTAATCACTAGATGCACATTCTCCCTTTTCAAAATGGACTCCGCTCTCGTCAGCTACACTGATGCAAATCCACACTTATATTCAAAACCAAAATCTATTACAGATGTATACCAGGTTTGCTATTAACTGAATTATCTATTTTGTACTTTTCCATTTTCATTTATATCTCAAAGACTCTTCTTTGATTAAAAAGAATAAAGACTCCACAACTTCAAAGAATTACTCAATTAAAAATATAAGTGTCCATCTGGTGTTTAGTAACTACACAGGAGATCAAAACAGTTAAGTTATATTGAAAGAAATATGCAAAAATGAACAGTTATGAATTATCAGTTTGTATTGAAAGCCCAGAGGAATAATCCAACATGAAAAGTATCATAAACAGTATATGGAAAGCATATTTATAACTTTCATAAACGAGGCATCTCAAAACTGCTGTACAAAAGCACTTACTCTAGGACAAGAATGAAGACAGTCTTTGAGGATACAATACAACAGAGCAAATAATAACAAACTCAAAATGTTTGCTGAAAGTATTTAATGTACTTGCTCCATGATTCATGTTAAATGATACAGTATCAGGTAATGTCAAAACATATTAATAAACAAATTATGAGGACAAGCATTACACAGCTGTTTCACTGTAAATCATGTTTTAAATTTTCAGAACATGCTTCTAGTACTGACAATTGTTCTGGCTTATCAGCTATCCACTGATGACAACTCAGAGTACTGTATGGGAGAGTACATGGGAATAATTAAGGAAATCAAACAGCACCATCCAATGAAATTTCAAGGACGCTGAAAACAAAAATAAATTGGCTTAAGCAAGGAAGATGATTAGCTGTTTTTTAAATCTGCATTACTTGCACATCCTTGACTAAAGAGACAGTCTATTTTGAAACATCTGGTTAGATAAGAATTTGGCATTAGCTCTAGCTGTGAAGGAGATACTCCATTTAATCCATGCTGCTATCATATCTGACATTACACTCAAGTGTCAGCGAAGAAAAGCACAAGCTTTGGGAACACAATCATAATTTCAAAGTACGTTTAGTGCTACTACCAGAAAACTGCGTCTAAATAGGGTTGAGTGATAATGAGAACTTGACTTGAACCAGGAGAGTCCCTCATGACCTACAGATGAAAAGGCTTACTGCACAGACCAGCACCTTTTTCTCAACCAAATAAAGTATGAAAACTTTAAAAAAAAAACTTCTACAGGTGACAGACCAGAACTGTAAAGAACGGTAAATACTGACAGAACAAAAGCAATGCATACTCTTCAAGACATGTACACTCATAAAAGATATTTTAATAAAAAAGCTGCACTACACGAGGAAAGTACATCACAACTACAAAAGGTATCCTGAAAAAGCAGTCACTGTAAAAAATGAGCTAGAAGTTAGGAAAAAAAAATCAAACTGCATATAAAATTCCATATAAATGTAAATCAAAAAAGCAGATATAATCTTTGGCTGCAGAAACAGTAACAATGTAAGAGTACAGAGGAATTGCACATCTATATAGCACTGACCTAACCAACACTAACACAACTTAGGGTTCTGTATTTTAGAACACAACAGAGGAAAACAAGAAACAATACAGTAAAAAGCTGCAAAAAAAAATATTAGAAGGCTGGAAAAGTTTTTGATAGAGGGATCTGAGAACTGTAATAAATTATGTAGTATTCAAATCGTATTTCATCTTTTTAAGCAAAGAACTTAACCATGTCCACAATGACTACTCTTGTAAAGGAAGAGAAATAAGAGCCAAAAAATAGAATACAAACTATAAGTAAAATACGTTGGTGATTATGCATGGGTATAAACTAAGAGGAAGTAGCAGATTCTCCATCTCCAGAGAGAAAGAAATAGAGCAGGACTCTTGCTTGTAAATGACTTTTAATATAGATGCAAATCAATCCAATTGAACAACGTGAGATAGAAAGGGACCCATGCTGAAAAACAACATGCTCCACCCCCACCCCCCACCCCTTGCAGGAATCTATGAAACAAACCTAAAAAAATTCAACACAACAGAATTTAGCAACTATTTCTCCAGTTTCAGAAAGTAATTAAAGTTGTTCAAAGTTTAGACTAAAATTATTATTATATTGTTCAAAATTATGCCATATTACAAGTTTTCAAAGAAAAAAATATATACTACTACAGTCCAAGTATGACCGAAAGTCAAAAGAAACAGAAAATTTAGCAATGACCATTAAACAAAGCTTGTTCAAAACCAGAATCCAATGACATTCACTTTGAAGTAAAAGTTGTTTTAAAAGGATCCAAAAGTACTGTCTTACAAAATATCATTTTTAAAACTTCAGTTCCTTAGAGGATAGTTCCGCTAACAGTAACAAATACAATCTGTTGGGAAAATAGCAATATTACTATTTGTTTTAGTAAATTATATTTAAAGCCAATTTTAAATTATAAGACCACTAATAGATCAGTTGGATCTTTTGCCTCTAGATGTGTTAAAACTGCGTAACTACTAGAAAAGAGCATCACTGGTTCTTTGTATTGTGTATGTAACTGTAGTCATTCATACTGACATGTAATAAGGCATTCCAAAACTACATACAGGAATCACAGTATCTTAATTATCTGAGAAACAACAAAGAAGTAGTAATTTTACCTTCCAATACAGTGATATTTGGTTAAACTATAGGAAAAGGTAATATCAACAAAGCACTCGTCTTTTAAATGATCCTAAATTTCCCCCCCCCCCCCCCCAGGATACTTTATTCTTTCTGGCTAATAAAAAGTAGTGTTGTAGAGATGGCTTATAAGCTTACTGTTTATAGAATACACGTGACTAGTAGAAGACTACAATGGTTGATAAGAAATTGCTATAATGCACAAGGTAACAGTTCAGAGGTCCCTGAAATCAATCAGTGCCTTGCCATCCTACTTAAACTGGGGAGCTGAGGCATTCTGATTACAGTCTTGATTTTACTGGTTTGCACTAGCTGGCCTAATGACTGCTAATTAGCTGTTTGCCTGCTGTACTGTGGTGTTTGGCTTTTTCTCAGATTAAAATATTTTAGGACTATAGATTTTGGGTTTTTTTTCTTGACACACAATTATTTAATTTTTTGTCTACTTCTGGAAGTGAAAAAGACAGCATATAACAATCCTTGCATAAACTCTTGACAATACTGCTATGAGACATTGATGGCTGTTACACTTGGTGGCTAAAATATGAGCAGCTTTCACAACACTCACAAACCTGAGGAAAACCCAAGATATAATCTGCATTTTACTATTCTGTCTGTAAACAATTTTATACTAAAAAACAGGAAAAAACCAAACCCTCTTGCACACCTATTGATTAGGTTTCACAACAATAAACTTTTCCACAATTGTGGTAAGCATGGAGATCATCAGTTACCTTTAAGAAACAAATGTTTTACAGAATCCAACAACTATCCAAATAATTAAGATACAACGCCAATGTAATTTTCTAAACCCCACTATTTTACTCTCATCAGATACAAATTTAATAACATCTTCAGCACACTTTTTTTTTCCCCAGTACAGTTAAAACACAAATGTCTTCATAGAAGCAGTTCAATCCACTTTCCTACATCACATTTTTCTCTAAAAGCAGGAGGCACCCTGTGGCCCACTCCACTCTATACTGAATGCTTCAGGGTGCTTATGAGCCAACTGCTGCAATATCACAAAACAGTAGTGCAGAAAGGCAAGTGATAAAAAACCACAGAATAGCTGTGTCCCCGTTCTCTCAAAATAAACTGCACAGGCATGTTCAGACAGCACTTCAACAAAGAGAATGAACACAACTGCTCTCACAGAAAACCTACTGTATGCATAGTTGCTTGGTTAAGCTAACAATGCCTCATGGAAGGCATGAGCAGCTACCGAAGAACTGTTTTCCTGCACACATCAAATGCATTTAGTTAAGACTAGCAATTGCACATGGAACTAAGTCACAATCTTTCAGCTTCAATGTGAGTTTTGGGGGAGGCCAGGGGTGTTGCTTTTTGTTTCAAAGAATATCAAGCTATTTCTATTTTTACGTGTATCAGAGACTACTAGCCTTTCTAACCTGAACTCCCAGCTCTGAAGCATTAACTAGAGACCTTCTCCTCTCATTTAATGAAATCTGTTATGAAACATTTCCTACACGGATGTGGAAAAAGGCAGAAGATGAAGAATTTCTGGCAAAAAAGAACACTTACAGAACTTACATATTTGCTATGTATTTTTCTAGTTCTCACTTTACACCAGTGTGAACAAAAATATGAAACCTGGCACATTCAAAATTATTTCCCTTATTTCATCTGATGACTTTTCATTTTGTTTCTGATCAGGATCCATTTATTTGAAGTGTCTGCATTAAAAAACAAGTACGCTGTAACATGTACACCAGAAAAAGGAGTACTGCTTCAGAGTACATTCAATTCAGCAGAGTAAACAAGAAGTTATATAAATAGTGCTTTAAAGAGTGCAATAAAGGAGTGAAAGAAGCAGTAAAACACTGATGTTTATTCAGGAGTTAATAGTCAGGTTTTTTCTCCAGTACGAAATCTGTAATACTCCAGTCTTAGAAATGTTTAATGTTTACTGTCTTGGCAAACAGTAATAAAGTTGCTGTTTCCCAAATGCCAGCACAATAATTTCAGACTGTACTACAGCCCTGTAATTAACAAGCAGCCTTATCAACCATGTGGTCAAGAACTTCTACTCTGAAATTTAACACTGGCAACTTCCATCTCATATAAGCGAGTGAATGGGAAGTGCAGAAAAGCCGGTACTACTTCACAGCATTTGTACATTGGTACACTGTAAGTTATCAACTTGAGTGTTTTTAAATGGCACACACATGGGAGCAACCTAAAAATTAAAAAGTTAAAGCTAATACCACAGACTGCACATTGAAATAAGTGATCCAGCACTGGCTCACCGATTACCTCTCCACTTCCCACATGCCTTCGGTTTTTTAAAACAGAGGGCATGCCCTCTCCTCCACCCGCCTCCTGAGCAGCGAACCGGGCGCCGTCGCAGGCCAGAGGCAGCGGGCCCGGCGCAGCGCAGCGATCGGCAGTCAACACCACCGAAGAAAACACAGCAAGAAAGAGCCGAGAGCGTCCCCAAGCGCAGGAGCTGGCAGCTCTCCCGAGGCCAAAGGTGCGGGCGGGGACGGAGCGCCGCTGCCGACGTTAAGACGAGGCCGAACGCACCCTCCCGCGCGCGCCCCCCTCACAGGCCCCCTCAGCCCCACCGAGCGCCCGGCACGGGCCCGCCAAGCCCAACGCCCGGGGCTGCACCTGACACAAAACCTCCCGCAGAAACAAAACACACCCGTCTCTCTTCACCCGCCCAGCGCGGAGCCCAGGCAGAGCCGAAGGAGCCCTCACCAGCCGCCGCCACAGGCACCCCCCACACCCCCTCACACCGACCACGCGCCCGCCGCGGCACTCGCGGGCTGCCCCGCGCGGCCGGCACGCATGCGGCCCACGCGCTGCCCCTTCACCCGCGGGCCGGCCGCGCACGCGCAGAGGCGCCCCCGTCCCATTGGCCGGCCGCTCACCGCAGGGTTGGTGCGGCGCCGCCCGCCGCCGCGCATGCGCTCTCGGTGCCCCCCGGCGCGGCGCCAGAGGAGCAGGCGCAGTCCCGGTACCGGCAAGGTGGCCGGTGCTGCGCAGGCGTATTTGAGATCATTTCGGGAACGTTCTGTCTCGCAACAACCTTCCTCTGCAAGGGAAATCCTGTCAGGGTACGGGCCGCCCGCAGCCCCGGTCCTCCCCGCCCCGCCTCGCTGGCGCCCGGGCCTTTCCCCGTTACCGCCTCCTGCTGCAGCCCTCGTCCTTCTCCGCACAGCCCACCCCCTCTTCACAGCCGACCGCCCGGCCCCCCGCCGTCGGGCCGCGACCTCCCCCCCCCCTCCCTGCCCCGGTCTCTTTTCCTAACCCCGAGCTCAGCCGCTTCCCGCTCGGAGAGCGCTGGGAGCCGGTCCTGCCCTGGGCTGCCCGCCTTCGCGGGGACATGCGGCCCTGAGGGGGGAGCCCGGCGCCAGCCTCAAGCGTCTTCTCCGGAGCGGCGGATATGGGCCCCCCGCGGCGGGGGAGCGCCCCCCTCGCCTCTCTCCTCCCTGCCCTGGGCCCGCTGGGGTCGGCGGGCGCTGGCGGTGCCCGGGATCGAGCGGGAGCGGGCCCGTCTAGGTTAGAGTGGGGCAGGTGATGGTCCTTCCTTGCTGAGGTGCCGGCCTCGCCTCTTGCAGCTGCCCGGAGTTTCTGCCCGTTGAGACAAGAGTTCTAGCTGTGGGAGCGCGAGGGCAGAACAGGCTGCTCCGAGCCACAGGAGAGGGCAGAAGGGACTGCCAGCAAGATCTTCATCCCCGCAGTGCTGCTGCTAGAGTTAGAGAGAAACCTGCTGCCTCTCCTCTCTGTTTCTTTTGATCTCCTGGAGAGGAGAGGTGAGTTGTTGTCTTTCCGTCTTGTCATGCTGTAGCAGCAGAGAAAATAGGCTATGGCTTGCAAGCTGCAGAACTTGTTCCGGTTGGCTTCAAGCCTCAGCTGACCGCTTGGTTTGTTTTACTTGAGAGTCAGCCCTGTGAAAAGGCCCGCTGATGGAGAGGAGAAAGAGATTAGCACCGTGTTAACTGCGCGGTTCTCTCTCCTTTGCTGCAGTGCCCACTTTCACCGCTGTCTCCTGCTCTGCCTGCTCCTGTTTTCAGCATGGTAAAGAAGAATACTATCCCTGATGGGTAAGTATCTCTCAGATTAAGCAAGAGGCAGGAGCGGGCACAGTCCTGCACAGAGAAGGGGCTCTGACTGCCCTAGGTGCTTTCTTGCCACATGTATCTTCGCCACCTACAGCAAGGTAAGGTAGGTATCTTCTCCAAGACAGGAACAACTCAGCCCTTCATCCCCCAGGTGAGTATGATGCTCCAGCCTGTCTGTGAACACCTCTCCTTCAGCAGCCAAACACACTCCCTTCTTCCTAACCTTCTTACCCCCAGGTGTATGCTTACTGGGGAATTGGGACAGTAGTCCATTCTTCTGACTACTCAGATGTTTGCTACCAGGAGTGGAGGAAGAGCTGATAAGATGGGAGCAGGTGGTTGCATGCATGTGGTCAAGGAATATTTTCATGGAGTCAAGTCGAGAAACATCCTGCATTTTTGTTTTTAACCAGAGGACAACAAAAAATTTTTATAGGCAAAAATAATTTTAAAACCCAAATGCACTATACATGCTTTCCGATGATTTGATTGGGAGTGCATATGGGGACTACAGAATGGTATCACTTAAAACAGATACAGATCTATTCTTCAGCTCTACTGGGGGCAAAAAAAAAAAAGAGGAAATCCCAAGTTTAGAAGCTTAACCTATGTGTTACTGCTGACATCGGTACAAACTTCTTAGATAGGAGGGTGTGCTGAGATACAAAGGCACTCTACTGGGACAGTAACTTGCAGTTTGTACGTTATCCTTGTTTTACAGGAAGTGTTAAATAAGTTTATTAGGAACATTCTTAGGAGGAGCAATAGAATACAAAAAGCATGTTTTCCTGCAAAATACATTGGCCTAAAAGCTATAAACAAGATGAAAATATTTTAAAAATAACTTAAACTGAACTTTTTTTCCATAGTTGACAAATTCAGGGATTGAAATTGGAGTACAATTCAAGAAAAGCTATTTAAGCATTTCTTTCTCTGAAAGTTTCTGTGAAATTTCAGTTTTCAATTGGACAAAATAGAACCAAAGTGGGCTAGGTTTGCAAGCAGTAATGCAGAAAGCCTGTAAGAATAACTGTCTTCCTTGTTTTCTTCATACTTGGAAATTATTACTAAAACATTGAAAGTCAGGTGCTTATTTTTCCCTTCTTTTTCCCTCTTGCATTTGAACTGGAGCAGCTTTCAGGCTACATGCATTCCTTTAAATAAGGAAGACACAGTGGACTGTACTTTTGGTTTCTATGATTGGAAACTCATACCTGTGTATCTTTCAAGGAGAGAAACATCTACTGTGAACTAACTAGTTACAAAGCTAGTATTATGATCTGACAAAGCTTATGATAACTGAAGTGCTTTCAGCTTCTCCAGATATTTAACTTTTTGATACTATTAACAAATCAGGCTAGACATCTGCAGTATTGGGTTTTTGGAAGTAAGGAGTTTAAGGAATTGTCAGTCTCCCAATCTCATGCAGCAGTATATTGATGTCTTCCTTGTGCTAGCACAGCATGTTGTAGTTCTTTTAGTACACCAGAAAAAACCAGCAGCGAACCCTGGAAGAGGACTTAAGAAAAACTAATTTTAACTTAGGTGAACCTGCATATGCAATTTACTGGCCCTGGAAATAGTTGTTGGCAGAAGTGAGATTGTGGTGCACTGTAGCATAAGGACCAGTCTCCATGTGGTAGCATGCTAGGGAAGTACAACCTTAATCATATCACGGTGTTGCAATAGCAATAAATCTAACAGTGACTGTTCTGGTTTTTGCAACACTGCAAGAGAAACACTGTAGTAGATAAAGACATGGTACATATAGATGCTTTTTAAGATTGTCTTTCTATTACTGCTTCAATTCTTTATACTGTTCTTAACAGTTTTAGTTCAAATTCCATTATGCTAATGAAAGCTATATAATAAATTTGAGGTTTCAGTTAGGCTAGAAGTACCTAGCAATAGTGCAACTAAAGAAGAAACGGTTCTTTTTTTTACTGATCAGCTAATTAGTATCATCTTTCACAGTACCATGTCTGCAGCATAATTAAAGTTGCCATTACGTAAGGGTTGTGCTATAGCACTGCGCAACCTTGCTAGGTATCAGCACTCTGAGTGTATTCAGCACCTAAAGTAATATTGAAGTGGTATTAATTGCCAATGTTGCCACTGGATCTGCACTGCCAGTTTTGTACCTTGTTCTTCTTGGCCCGTTCTTGTTCTTATGTCCCTGTCACTCAGCCCTAGCCCAGAATATTTGATCTGATGCTATTTACACAGTCTTTGCTCCATCAGTAAAAGGAGGAGGTGGACTGGTAGTAAAGACTTCCTGTATTCCTTCACAGCAAAAAGCATTTCTCCGTTTTCCCGGTAATGTCCATTGCAGTCTCAGTTCTAGGAAGTAGTGCCGGAGAAGTAACTCCGTAACAAAGTGAGACATCAGTATAAGAGAGGGACTGAAGTAATGCCTTGCACTGCCATTCCCACTATGGAGTCAAGTTCTGGTTCTTCATGGTGTCTGAAATGGTATACTCCTTCCGTAGCTGTATACTATGAAGTCTTAGTGGAGAACCAGGAAGTAAAAAGAATTCAAGTTACATAACAAAGTCATAGAATACTATGATGTTTTTACAGTTTTATACATGTTTGTGTTTCGGTATCCAAAATCCTGCTGTGGATGTAATTTCATAAACTCAGATTGTGTTCTGAAAAGCATCTGCAGAAATGTCACTTTCTTGTATGTGTCCCTTAACATGTACTGAAAAATACCAGGACTGGGGTCTTTTTATTATAGGGACAAAGCTGAATTATTTCTGCCTATGCACCATAAACATAGTTGTTTAACTGAATTGTTCCTGTGCAGATGTAAAAGCATCAGCTTTTTCATTTAGACAGGAATGTTAAAGACCATGGCATAACTGATTGTGCATGTTCAAGGGTGGATGGAAGAGAAGGGTTACTATAAGGTGAGAGTTTATTTGTAAAGTAAAAGTCTTTCATACCATCACGCATAGAGCATTTTCATTGAAAAATTTGGGATGGAGAGAAATTACTTCTTATATCTGAGTAATGATAACATTGCTATAAGAGTTGAAGTTACAATATACCACAACAAGTACAAAGCTATGCAGTTATTTATTGACATGGTAAGGAAACTTTTCTCCCATGCTTTACATCCGCACTACTTTTTTACAAGTTGTGACTTACTTGTATCCCACTTACAGGGGTTGAAGAAAAGCAAAGTTAGAAATCTGTGTAGTAACAGATGATTAAGAGCTATATTCCGTCCCTTCCACTTTTGACCTGTTCAGTGTGTGTTCTGTCTTGACAGCGTGTCATTGTCTTTGTACAGCTATCTTTTCTTCAACAGAATAGTTGTATGTCTGTAGAGGTATGGAAACCACTTGGAAAATAAAGCTGTGTGTGTATCATGAAGTATCAGTAGCCAAAAAAGGAGAAGAGGTTCCAAGTAGTGTTTTCTAAATGATCTTGCTACAGCTGACAGTATTTCAAACTTGAGTTTCTCTACAGTTACAATAATTATCTTTTTTGAGTGTTTTGGAACTCACTTTCCCAGGTAAGTTCTAAACTTACAACTGCTTCATAATCATAGGTGCTCATGAGGGGCTCCAGAATTGTAGAAACCCTTGATTTGTTAAGCATAGCTTCAGATATTGCTCTCTGAACTTGCTTCTCCACCCAGTGTAGCTTTTGAGTAATGTATACCTATTTACACAGTTTTACTAACATGGATTTTTAACTATTGGATGAAAAATGTTCTCCATGAATATCTGAAGTTCAGTACTAGTTTCTTTTACTCAGGAATACTGGATCGCATTATTGCTGAACTGAATGTTACATACTTGGAAATGTAAGATAAGAGAGCTTACTTGCTTTTATACTTCAGATTTTTTTCCTGTCAAAAATACCATAATTACTCTGTAAAGGTATTACCATATAGACATTTTAGTAATTTTTTTAGCATATATTAATGTAAACATCAGTTTCATCTGTGTTCTAAGGTGGGTTTAGGCTTCAGAAAGACCAATGAGTTCTAACTGTTTGCCATAAAGAACTTGTAGGTTATCTGTTGACAGTTTGCTGTGCTCTATATATGTATAGAACTTTATCACTGAGATCTGACAAACTAAAGACATGAAACTTCCAAATTATTTCCAATTTGGTGGCTCCATCACATTGTACCTATCAATTATTTAGTAGCTTCCTTGTCGAGCTTGCCATTAAAAATGTATGTAATGTCTTTATTGAAACATACTGATTTTTCTCTTAAAAAATCACAGTAGAAAATAAATACTAAGATATCCATTTGTTTAAATGGTTGAGTATGAATTACATACAGCTGCATGTTTCATCTGCTTCAGTTAAAAATTTTAGTACCACTAGCTGTGGTACACACAGTTTTGTCATGCTTTAGTTTAACATTTCTGTTAAGGGGATATAGTAGCTATAATTTCCAATATATTTTTCTAAGTTTTAGAACTGATTCATAGCAAGATACTTTGACAACTACAAATTATGTTCATGTCAAATGAATGAAGTTTTCTTAACTATATTTCAAAGTTGTGTTGAATAATTACAGATAGAACTGGTATGTACAATCTGTGCTGTGTTTTGCAGTTCATTGATGTGTAGTTTTGTATGTTTAAAAACTTACATAAACATCTTTGCTGTCATTTATTTTTGGGGGGTTTTCAATAGCAAGATTTATGCAAAATATAGCTATTTTAATGTTCTTTGCTTGGATTATTACCTTGTTGTTCAACATGCTTTTGAGCTTAACTAAAGAGGCTTCATCATGAATAGTAAATTTTGCCTTACTCAAATTTACTGTAAGCTTGTCTTTATCGTAGGCATTTCTATACTGTCTTCTGTTATCCCACTTGAAGCTGGAGGCTGCTATGCATGCCCTGTTGATGATATTCAGTTGATTGGTCTTGAAGCTGATCGTTATTTTAAAGTATTTTTCTAACTTTTTTTTTCTGTTTGGTTTTGAACAGAGGCCATTTCATTGGTTGCTGCTGTTACTAAGCATGTTGCTGCTAAATTCTTGTGTTAATCTAGATCACATATCTTGTATACTCTTATGAGAATGCATGAAGCTAGTTTCTTTTCTGTTGTTCCACTGAATATAACTGAAATTTTTAGATTAATGAAAAAGACAATTAAGCATGCTTGCTTTTCATTTAAATAAAATGTATAAGCAGAGATATATATTTCCGTGTAAACTAGACTTAAAAACCTCTAACAGATCAGGTAACTAGAGTCTGTTGTATCAGTAATAGTTGTATTTATTTAACTGGAAACCATTCAAGATCAGAGAAATTTCAGAGGGAAAGGAGAATCATATTTTTAGTTTGCTTTTAATACTTTTTCTCAACCAAGAGGTGATTCTTGTTTAGAATAGCAGGCAAAATTCTGCCTGTGTGTTAAAATTGATGGTAGTTGGGAAGTGGTGAGGACAAAACATGATAGCGAAGTGGGAACTGCAGTAGCTAAATAGTTAAATAATTGTTGTATAACTAAATAGTTAGTTTTCTTGACTTTCAGGCCTTGATCTGCATGTAGTCCATGGATTGTTTACCTGTTCGAAAACTTAGAAAAATAAAGCTTTAATTGAAAATTTATCATATGTGCACAATATGTCACTTTTTTTTAAAGTGCTCTTTTCTCTGTTACTTTTCTATTTGAATATGCAAATTCTGGGGGGTTTGTGGCTTTGGATAGTTTACAGTTCAGACAAATTTTAGTTAACATTTGGCCATAAAAGCCTATCATAGCTATTTTGATGCAAACTTAAGGGTTTGATTTTTGCAGTTCTTTTTACACACTTGAGATTCTGAAGGAGGCTTGTTTTGTGAAAGGACCAGAAATACCACAGATTTAAAGGTGATAGTTTGCTTTAATGTATGCTGACCTGGATTGTCTGCAGTTTGACAACCCTTGTGTTTTGTACAGAAGTTCTCAGGCTTCAATTTCTTCCTGCGTATGTCATCTTCTGACTATTAATTGTGTTGGGAAGCTGCAGCGTTTCTCTGAATTTACATGATTGCATTTTAGATTCTTATCACAACATCTTTCTAATGTGAATGCCATTGGTTCTATGGCCAGAGCTATTACCTCTGTGCTGCAAATGCCTAGATTTATTTCTAGGCATAGAAATCAATGTCGTGTCTGTGTCTCAGTAAGATATCCTTGTCTCTTTCAGGAAACTTCTGCCATCTTTTCAGCTACTTCTTGTCCAGCTTGTTTGTCACCCAAGCCTCTGTTACCTTTTAGTCATTGGTACAGGAAAGATGATGGTGCTGTCTTGTGAGAACACCTTTGACTCCTGGCTTTCTTCCTTCCATTTATGTTCAAGCAGGACACAAATCAAGTGTCACAGTTTTCATTCATACTTGTTAAAATGTTTGTTTATGTCTTTGCTCCTGTGACACCTGTTTATGTGACCAGCTGCAGCTCACTTGTCTTTGGTCATTTCTGCCTTTATCTAGATGACTTCTGAAGAGTTTTACTTTCTTTAGTCCCCATCACCTATAAATTCCCAGCCATATTCCGTTGTTGATAACAGAACAAATTTGAGTTAATTTCTTTAGCCAATCTTTGCTTAATTTCAGTCTGCTGGTTTTGAGATAATTTTTAGTTGTGCAGAAGGATGCTGCAATTTCTTTGCTTAAATACCATTTTAAAGATAACATTGAACATAAACCCTTTATATTTTTTGATGAAGAGTGCCTTCTGCTCATTTTCTGCCATAGAACTCTCAGCAGCTTTTGTTTCTTGCTGATTTTGCAGGTAGTTTTTTTCTAGGAGGATTTAAACAGAGTTAAATACAGGAGAATAAAACCACAAGTTTATTAAGGTCTGATAACAAACTGTGTAATCCTGGTGCATTGCTCTGTCAATCCCAAGTTCAGAATTTTTACAAAGCCTTTTTTACATTGCTAATGAAAAGATAAGATTTTTAAGCCTTTTTTGGTCATTTCTTATTGGCTTTTAATTGCTCACATTTATGATAATCATGGTGGATTTCCACTCATAGTTTTCCAAGAGGAAGCAGGTTAAAAAAGATCTGAATTTCTAATATGACATCTTTTAAAATTGTCTTACTACATAAGGTAGTTGGTCTTTTGCAGTTGGGATTTTTTACTCCTGCCTTCCTTCAAAATGTTTCTAAACATGTATATGTGAGTATGGCTGGCTGTCAGATTAAATCCTACTTTTGTAAAGCATTGTGTAGATTTTATTGATAGAAGTAATACCAAAGAGTAATTGAACTAGGTTGAACAACAAATACTGTATCCTTGTTTGCTTTATCTCTATGACAGCATCTCAGCATCTGCTGCACTAGTTTCTGTATCTATAAGTACAGCTGATTTTCTAATCCTGTTTGGAAGTTTCAGAGCAAAAGCAGGAAGAGTATCTCCTTGTTTTAAATAGACACATAATTTCCAGGTTTATTAAAATTAGCAAGAGGCAGGAGCTGATGTTAAACCTGACTGTCATTAATTTTAACAATAGTTCAGATTAAATATATGTCTAAATAAGGTTCACCACATTTAGTGCCATTCTCAGACGAAGTGAATGAGATAAAATGAAATCATGCACAGGACATATTTCACAGTTTTTCTGTAGACTTCGTTTAATTTTATTTTATTTTGACTGAACACTGCTGGTAACTAAGATGTTTCATTATGTGTGGTTTTTGTTAGCTTTGGTAATATTCTCAGTCCATTTACACCATGATCTTAGTTGATTAATATACAACTTCTCTATCTAAACCAGAATAAATGGAACATAGTCTCAGATTTTTGTTTTCATGTTTTACAACTGACATACAATTAGCAGAGTCCAAAGTTCACAAACTTGAAAATTCTCTTAGCAAAACTTACCAAGTTAGAACACTTTTATTCTATGATACACAATATGTAATTTCTTGATCAATGTTTTTCAAACTACGGTGACTCAGAAGGTGCTTTATTTTTTCCCTTGTGTGCAACTATGCTAAGCTAAGGGAATATATGAAGTAGGAGACTGGTTTTGTTCGCTCTTTACAATTATGAGGTACAAAGTTCCTGCAATCATTTGGAATTTAATAAAAGATTTTACTGCAACCATCTCTCAGTAATCTAGTCTCTAGCTTGCCCTTATACTTTCTCACCTCCTACTGGCTTCTACGTGATAGCTGTTTGCAGCAGCCTTCCTAATGATGAGTTATTATTACTCCTTGGCTATTTCATTTGTTATTGATTAAACTAAGCATCTGTATGTCTATATTGTGAGCCTCAATCTTTTCTTTAAGTCATGACAAAGACAAAAAGGGCAAGTTAGTGGTAAAGACATTGATGTAGTAGATTGTTACATAATTTGTTAGTATCAATTATGCTTCAGGTCACCATGCTGAAAATGTTTCCTTTGTTACTTCCAAGCATCTGTGAATGGTAATATTTATATACTATGATAAGTATCATTATGGATATTTAATTGAGAGTTTTGCCAGCCAACATCTAGTTTTTGTTATGGTCCCATATGGGAATTGTTATCAAAGCAAAATACTGAGTGGTTAGAATTATTTTAAAATAGGGTATTCCATTTATTTCATAAATAATGTGGTTTTATAAAAATCAGAAGGGAATCTAGAAGCTGTTGGAAGCTCCCTTTAAAGAGAGAGATTAATTTAAACATTAATTCCAAAAATTTAAATGAATTTACACCATTGTTAAAGAATCTTATTAAAATCTTTTGTATTTTAATAGTTGAGGTACTAGCTGAAAATGCAAAAAGACTATGGAGATTTTAAGTCATCTAGCTGCCTCTTCTGAGGTCATAGAGATAATTTGTCCTCACAGGAGGAGAAGAAATAAAAGTGCTAAATTTAGTAAGTTAACTCTTTGAAGATAAAATTGATCTGCCAATTAACTTGTTTTCAGATAAAGCTTTTCATAATTTTTAAAAAACCTGAAATCTCTGAGATGTGATGCATCAAGATTTTTTTCAGTACAGTGTAGAATTTGTGAATTCTTTGTGGTTTTGGAGTTACTAGTGTTTTTGAGTGTTGTAACAAATCTTCATTCATATCAGCAGATGATTTTTGCCAAGTTTTAGTGTGATGGAATATTCTCTGTATTTTTCAAAGTACCAACAGATAGTACAGTCAAGAGTGTTTCTTTGAAAAAGCAGCATATTATGAAGTAAACACATTCCTAAAATCTAGAAACTGTATTTTTAATGAAAGTAAACTTCGCATTACATTGTCGATTAAATGATTGATGCGAGCATATGATTTTTAATGGTGTTTGTTTCAGCTAAGTCGAAAAATTTTACCAACTAGGAAAGTACTTTTCTACCTGTTGAACCTTACCCATCTGCTTTGATTTATATTGGTGCGACTTGTTTGTAAATGCTGTCCTACCATTTTGAGGGGAGGAATTTTTTGGAAGTTGGAAGAAGGAAGGAAGGAAAAAGACTGTTTCCAAATGTCCTGATGATACCTTGAAACCACTTCATAGAATAATTGTAGGGTTGGGGATAAATTTTACTCTAGAATAACAGTGATGGTGCGGTGCACATTATCTCTAAGAAGTATTTTCTTTGTGGTGATCCTCTATAAAGAAGAAAGATTAATTTTATTATGGCTCCTGACTTTAGACTTGAAAACAAAAATGTCTTTATGTAAGCTGTGTAGTGTGCTAAACAAGCTTCTGCACTGATCAGTGCTGTAGCGATATTCTGCTGGTATTCTTCCAGCATCTTAGGCAACTCCCTGTTTCTTTTATCCCAAAATAATGCTGACATATTAATTTTATTCAAATATATAATAACAAAATTTTATAGTTAGCCTAAAAATATCTTAGTTTCTTGGTGAAACAGGCAAATTACTAATGGAAGATGGATTTTAAAAAAGATTTTACTTACGTATCAGGATTTAATTGGTCATTTTTTCAAACTGGTGCACATCACTTGCGATCGCTTCTGTCGTCAAGGAATTTTAGGAACTATTGGATCCTGCTGTTTGGAAATCTAACTCTTAATATAATATGCTAGTAGCTGTATGGCTCATCATAGGAAAAAAGATAACTGTAAACCTTTCTGCTTGGAGAAGTTTGATATAACTATATTTAAACTATGTGATATGGCACTAGATTTGCCTGATATTTGTAAGATACTTCACATAGTTTAAAATAACTGTTAGTATAATTTTAAAGGAGCATAATTTTATGTGCTTTGTTTCACCAAAGTTTTAATCCGAAGAGGAAATTATTTTTTTGTTAAAGTTTTACATGATGCTGCAGATGTCTTCTGTTGAATTACGTAATTTGAAAATATTTTAAATAAATATTTGTTTCATTACAGATGGCGGAGTTTGACACCAGTTGGGCAGCCTATACCAGGAACCAGATTTATTGCATTCAAAGTACCTTTAAAAGGGGTATGTATAAAAAGTAACTACAGATTGGCTCTATAAGATACAATGCAAAAAATAATGAAGAATAGCATGAATATTCATACAAACTTCAGAAAAGTTTTATGAAAAAATAATTTATTCAGATTTTGCCTTTCCAGTAATCTACTAGTAGCTTTTTTACATAATATTCTATATCTTTTCTCTTTCTTTTAAAACTTGTATTTGGTGTTACTCTTTTTATTTATGTTTTAAAAATCATAACATCTCTAACGTGATCACTATTAAGTGGCCTAAATTCATTATATTATATAACATCTTTTCATGACTATTGTCAGAAAATCATATGGAAGGGGTTATGGTATGAGTAACATCTAGGCAATTTAAGTCAAAATGTAATTTTATGGAAATCAATCACTCATTAAAGGATACCAGCCACTGCAGTACTTCTAAAATTATAGATTCAGATTACTAATTTCATAAGCAAAAAGCTTCAGTGATCTGGAGGCATTCAATATATTTATAAAAGAAGTCTTCATATATTTCTTTTATTAATGTGTTAGTTCTTCCTTTAGGTCCTTACTAACATGGACTGCCATCTTAATCTATTCTACTGAGTCAGATCTTTTAATTCTTTGTGACAATACAAAATGTGGAGGCTATCTTCTTTAGGCTCTTCTGTTCTTTCGTAGATTGATGCATAGGGAAATTTTGGGCAAATAGGGCCAAGCAGGGCAAATTTGCCCTTCTATATAACACAAACGTTGTATAAATTAACTCTTACAAGTCCTTGCTTCAGATACACAGGAAGTAAAAGTTTCTGAGCTCATCTAAAGTTCAGTGACTAGACATAACCTTGGCAATTCTGTCTAAGCAGTTGTCTACAGATTGTGCTATAGTATTCATATACAAAAGATTTGCTTCTTCAGGTATAGTAGTGGCCATCGTGTTTTCAGTCACCATCCGGTTTGCTTTTGTCAGCAATGACTGAAGTGGAATGCTTGTAGAGTTTGCTTCCTGCAGCTGCTTTTGCAGCTTTAGTATGATGGTTTGGTTCCTTTGACACCAAGGTTCTGGGGTGTGACATTGGTCATGCTCTCCGTGGTACTGACGGATTCCACAATAGTCATGTCTCGTTCTACCAAGACTGCCAGTGAACAGAATTAGCAGTGAATACAAAATTCAGTAGATTTATAATTAGCTTCCTTGCTATTGGGATATTTGAGAGAGGATTTTTTGTATCATCAGCTCCCATAATTCCACTTGAGTTAGCAACAATTTTTTGCATAGATGCACTATTCTGTGCTGGTTTTGTTTGTTTAGCGTGTCATTTTCTAGTTCCCTGTCACTCCATTGTTGAGGAAGATACTTTGTTGCTAACTTTACTCTTTCCTTGTAACTCCTGTGATTACATGGAGCTCCACCAGAGATCATAAAAAGGGCAGACACTGTCAGTGAACCTTTCCAGCAGCATCACAAGTAGGTAGTCTACCTCAGTGTGTTGCTTACTTTCAGTTCTACTGATCTCGTTGGGGCATAGATCCCAGTTCTGGGACCCTGTCTTTGAATTTGGACAGATATAATGTCTGGTACCCAAGAAAGCAAAATCTGTTAACATTTCTGTCCCTCCAGTTTGTTCAGTCTCAACTGTGCAAGATACAGAAATGACAAGTCTGCCATAGACTGTGCTTGAAGCTCATGGAGTCTGTGGCAGAATACACATAAAATGCATAACTGTGGTGTCTTTGCAAAGATGGTGGAGGTCAGTAAATCTGTCCAGAAATGCTGGAGACCTAATTGGCCATAGTCTGTCAGAAGTCCTGTTATTAGATTTGTGGAACAGGCCTCTTAAATATACAGGAGTTTCTTTCTTTGCTGCCTATTGGGAAACTGATGATAGGTGACCTCACCCAAAGGAAGAAAACATATTTTCAGTATTTCAAAACTCAAGGGTTATTGTTTTAGCAGAAGATGTACTGCTAGTAAAGGCTTCAAGATTATGGGTTTACTTGCAAGGATTTCCTGTCCTTTCAGATGATCATTATAATGCTAAGAGTAACATTGTAGTATAGTAAGGACTGGGCAAGTTCTTTCCCATGCCATTAGAAGGAATTTAGAATTGATAACAGATTTCTTACATTGTCAAAGCCCAATTAAACACGTAAAATATGAATACTCCACAAGAGTTTTTCAGAAAATCCTGAAAAGTCTTTCAAAACAGTGTTTTGTAACACATTTAACTGTTTACTCAGTCAAGCAATATTTTTGAAAATTGTATTCCACCTCAGTTTGTGTGATTTTGTATAGTAATAGGAAAAATTCTTTAACATTCTACCATAGACCTTTTGCAGATTCACTGTTGTCACCTCAAAGTTAGTAAGTTCAGTTTCAGATTTTACTAAGTCACTGCTGAATAATGGCAAGATAAGTGACTTGTGTTCATTTTGTTTGAACCTCAGCAACCTCCACTGATTTTTAGTATTGCACCGGTATCTGAAATATATAGGACTGAATACTTCTATATGCTTTCTACCCTACTCTTTTTTAGGACTGAATACTTCTATATGCTTTCTACCCTACTCTTTTTATCTCAAGCTTCCTAATCATATACTGGCTTTGATAGAACTGTCCTGCTGTTTATTCTTTAATTTGGTTTCCTGTCTGTGTTTCCAGACTCGAGATAAGTGCTTGCTAGCATCTTAGATTATAATCCACACAGTCAAAAGAAGGATTGGTTAGTTACACTATAGCATCTGTGGTTCTAAGAGGTATGTGGTCTGTGGCTGCCTTCCTTTCCATTAGGTCTAAGTTCAGTCTGCTTGAATTTCTTGTTGACAAAGGAACTGAGCGGTGGTTGAGGTTGCTGCATCTTTTGCCACTGTCTTTATTGGTTGTGGCTGAGCCTGTGTCAAAAAGCTCTCACAATGGATGTGCACTATTCGGAGAAAATCCAGTCTTGTGTATATGAGGCATTTTCATAGCTAGGGTGAAGAATGCATTTCAAAAAACACAGCTACAATAGGGTGAAAATTTTTCCTGCTGTTTCTGTAAAATGAAATTAATTATCCATCACCCACCAACATGTAGCTTTCTTAGTCACCATATTTTAGTCTTCTTTAATATTTCCCAGTGCTAAATGACATGCACGTACACTCTGCCAAGAGATGAAGCAGGGATAAAAATGTCTGCAAAACATTTGTGGGGAGTAAGTTAAAACCTTTAGAAGAAATGAACTCCTGCGTCACAACTTCTAATGTTTTATGTGAAATACACTGTTAATTTTGTGTTACTGTGCAAGACAAAGTATGTTGGGGGAAAGTGAATTGTGGTGTTTCACTTTTTGCTGATGTCTAGTTACTTAAAATCAGTGTATTTATGCTACATTTTGCAGGATTTTTGTGTCTATCAAATTAGTGCTTATTTTAGTAAAGTTTGTTAACACTATACAAAGTGGAAATTCTCACACATTTTCTTGCATTTTCATCTGAATAGAATACACAACAAATTCTTGCTTTCTTTTTATTTGGTTCCTATTATTCATATAATACGTGGATGTGGTTCTGATACTGTAAACATTCCCTTTTGAATACTGATGTCTCCTAGTCCTAATTAAAATAGCTGAGTATTACAAATGTCTTGTTACTAGAACGTAAAAAGAAAATCTTTCTTTTCCATTTTCATTGTAGGCAATTAACCAGAGGCTTACGCCAACCCAGAAGTTTACACCAAAAGACTTAATTGCTGCAATGAAAGCCCTAAATGTGGAGCTTGGATTAGTTATCGATTTAACATACACCACACGATACTATGAAGTTAAGGTAATATGAGCATGTAGCAAAATAAAATAATTTGTGCAATCTTTGTGTTAAAGTATTTACACATTTGCTTACCTTGAATTGGAACAGACAAGTAAGCCATCTGGACTTATTTTGTGTCTCCAATAGAAACTAAACGTTTTATCACAAAGGAAATAATTCCTCCCAGCTAGTTTCATTTGTGGCTTATTTGTATTATGGTAACTCAGAGTAATGGATAAAGACTGCAGTGCCAGGCACCACAGAAAGGGAGCAGAAAACTTAGTCTGTGTCCTGAAGACATTCTCATTTATTCCTGATGTCTTTTTTTTACTGATCTTCAGTAGATTCCACTAAGAAACTGTAGTTTTTGAACTACTTCATCAGTTTCCAACTTTTACCAGTATGGTCTAAAGAATTTTGATTAATCAGTCTCCTTTTGATAAGCAGAATAAATAGCAGTATTATAACTGAATGCTAATCTTTGAATATATGTGGGCTGTAAGCTTTGAGGGGGTAAATATGTGAGTATATATATGATTGTGAGTGGGAGGGACAAATATTGCTAATAATGGGTTAAAATTGAATTACAAGAATCTGCTCTCTTTACATAATGTGCTGCCTTAATAGGGATAAGTAAGTCTTTTGTAGAAACTGTTCTTTGAGATCAGGTCTTTAAAGTGGAAATGTAAATGGTAGTTTCTGAGAGTGTATCTCTATAGAATTATGTCAAGATTGTTTTCAATTTCTACTCAGGATTTGAGCTACTGTTTCACATTGGCATTATGTTAGGTTAAGGTTGCTTAAGGTTAACTCTTCTTAAGGTTTTTCATTGAAGCAAGACTTCAATAATTATTACCATTTTCTTTTCCTTCTTGTTAGGATTTACCAAAAAGTGTGCAGTATAAGAAACTTTATACTGTTGGTCTTGAAGTTCCCGATAATGCTACTATCCTACAGTTCAAAAAATGGGTCAGAAAATTCCTGTGGGAGAATGCAGGAAATGGTACGTATCGGCATCTTAGGCTGTAAAAACCCAAAAATATTTTTTCAATACTAACTGTATCATTTATTGATTTCATTAGGTATTTATGACACCAGGGATCTCAGACTTTCCATAGCACTTTGACTTTACTATCTTAAGATACATTATGTAAACTTTTTATCTTTGTAAACTTTATCTATGTAAACTAGTTATCTTTTTTTTGCATTCAAAACATGCCTTTTTCAAAAAAAGCTAGTAACTTAAATGCCCTTTGTAATAGTATTATATTTGCATTATGTGTCAAATAACTGTCAAAGACTTTAATCTGTCTGACCCAAATTGTCTACCATCAGCTTAGTGTTGTGGCTGCCAGCCCTTTATGGATGTTCTAAATAACACAGTATTTCTCTGGTGGCACTGGGCACCGATACATATGAGCAACTTAAGTCCATTTAGTCTGATGTAGCAGTTTTTTGATTGATGAGTCCATTATTACTGTCATATCCTAGCAATTCTGAGAAATCATATTCCAGACACAGTGTCAATGTTTCTAGAGTGTGGCTCTGCTGCTGTTTTAGTGTTTATACAATAGTACCATTCTTGCTGAGATGACATAAGGTGCTTTTTTCAGAAATAAATGCATGTGTTTTGCCACAGCCTGTTTGCAGCTTTTACCTTCTCGCTTTTTTTGCTAGTGATTCTTTGTAGGCAGGAGGACCACTCTTTCAAGCTTTTCATGCTATTTGCTGTGGTTACTTGGGCATTTTCTGTGGGAAAGTAGTGATATTAATTTCCCAAGTGCATACAGTTCTTGTATAGCATAACTGTGGTTTTGCTGTGGATGGTCAACTCTGTTTTGTGAGAGAGCTCTTACCTAAATCTCAGGTATGAGAGCCTGAATTAGAAGCGCTGGGAAAACTAAAAGGTCTAAGAAGCAACTTTTGTCCTGCTCAGGAAGTTAGTGTGTAAGTTCTTCCTTGGTTCTTTTTTGGCTTAGGGAGATTAGTTGGAGATTATTAGTTTACTTCTGGGTTTGATCTAGTGAATTTTTGTGTGACAAAGAATAGTCTGTATTTGAATCTAAATACTTCTGATTCTCAGAATTGAGAGAATCAATTGCTAATTTGTTGCTGGATGAAGACCTGCAGTTCCAGCTAGTAAGACCATTTTGGCAGGGCTTATGTAACTTCAGAGTTGGGAGAACTTTCGTTTTTATGCTTACTAACTTGTTGTAACTTGCCCTCTTGTTTTAGATTATCTCTAAAATTTCTCAGGATTCTTCTTGCAGATAATTTTTGGGATGGTGGGGTTTTTTGGTGTCTGAATTGTTAGGACATCAACTTATAACAAGCTCAGATGGCAATGCAACTGTCCTGATCAGTGGCAAACTGTTATGTTTTATCTCATTGAAAAATTCATCAAAGTCCCATTTCAAAGACCATCTGTCACTACTTTGTCTCTGCCACAACTTCGTTCTTGTGATGATTAAAGTTTTTCTTCTAAAATCTAGCCTAAAACTCTCAATCGGTTAATATATACATTTATATTATGCCAACTTTGCCCTGAAGTATTGTTGTTCTCCATTCCCGTTACTATAGTCAGCGCCTCAGATTTGATTTTACACACTAAATAAGACAAGCTTCCAAGGTCCCTTCTCATAAACTTCTTCTGTGACCGTCATAGTAGCCCTTTCTATACATATATTGATTTGACTTTTTTTCCCATTAAATATGAGTAAATAGAATTGTGTGGGATAGTCTGGATGAGGTTTTATCAGTCTTGCACGACCATATTAGTGTTTCTCTACTTCTGTTGGAAGCACCTCATTTGAAACACCCTAGTAATAGTAAGTTATTCTGCTTTTTAGCCTTTAGCTGATAGTATAACCTTTCCAATAAAGACAAGATTTCTTTAGACATTACAACGGCTTCTTTTCTACATGTATTTCATACTCCTAGACACTAGGGACATTATGTGTACTTTCTCCTTTTTGTAAGTTTTATAAGAATCTGTAAGTTCCTAAGTTTTAGATTTTCTTGTTTAGATTTGCTTTCAAAATCATATTTTATTCTTTTTTCTCCTGTTACTGCAGTTCTGGTTGAGGCCAGCTGCTCTACCTGTCATCACTCCTCTTTCTTTTTTCCGACATTCTGCAGAGTTAATCTCAGTCTTTGCAGGTTTGGAAACAGTGGGCTAACTGCTGCTAGAGATCCAGCATGAAGAGGACAGAGTCGGGATGTGTCTGTTCTTTTACAGGCGTGACAGTATAATTTTGTAAACAGCAAGAATTGTTTATCATTACTTAGCTAGAAAAGCACAATGCTTTTTTTTTGTCTTCACTAATTTTTTAGTAATTTCACTTTCTGAACTATGAAAACTGTTTTCCTTTTAATAGAGAAACTCATTGGCGTTCACTGTACTAATGGAATTAATAGAACTGGCTACCTAATATGCAGGTAAGGGTTGTATAAAACCAGAAATCATTGTTCATAAAATATAGTGTCCTTATATTCTGTAATCCCTTTGGGACAATAATATAATCATGTTTTTCTTTAGATATCTTATAGATGTTGAAGGCTGGGATCCAGAGGCAGCAATTCAAGGTATTTATACAGTTTGAATTAAGGCACATGGCAGGTTGTAATTCATGTTTCCTACAATTATATTCACAAATACTACAATTCTGTTTTAGTATTTTTAGAGTTATTTCATGTGCTGGCTTCCATAGAAGATTTTATCTGACTGTTGATTATATGCCAGGCAAGACTTGAGCATTAGCAGATTGATAGTGTACAAGTATGTTCCAACTGCTTAAAATCTCTTCTTTTTTTTCATTTGCTTTGAAGGGTTTCCAGTCAAAAGTTGCTACCACTACTAGTTTCAGTTGATTAAAAAAAAATATATATGCCGCAATGATGACAGCTTGCTAAAATATTTAATAGCAACTTAGAATTGTTTCAAATTCAGCATCTCATGGTGAACAGAAACTTACCTTTCACATTTTTGTGACTCAGTTTGAGCACATTTCTTTAGACTTACCTTTTTTCTTTAGCTTTTGGTGATGCTAGAGGTCATCGCATGGATGGTCTTGTCTATCTCACAGATCTCAGAACACAACCAATGAGAAGGTAAACAAATGCTTTTAGTTGTATGCTTAAGATTTTCCAGTCTGTCTACTGGTATTTTTATATAAGTTCACTTCCAGTTATAAGCCAAAATTGTACCCTATTAAACCTTTAATATGCAACTACACATATATTGTAAGACTTCTGATATGAATAACATGAAGTGCAGAAAACTTCATTCATCTTTTGAATTTATGTGGTTCAAAAGATTTTTTTAATCTGACAACTGCTATTGAGCATTCGTGTGGTTTTATCATACTATGACAAGTGTATTGATTCTGTATTCTCACATTATAAGCTGAAATATCTGCAAAGATATCTTTGTAAGCTCTGTGATCTGCCTGCTGTTGTTGGCATGGTAGAACCAGATATTTTTAAAAAAAAATAAAAAGTAGAACAGTAAAACAGGAATAAAAAGGCATGGGAAAGTAGAAGATTGTTCTCAATTCCTCTGTTCATAGTAGTTGTATCCCTGGTATGTTCAATGTTATGCTTATCATATTCACCTAAGGATAACTAACCTTTAGATATTCCTAAGTTACTTGTGCCAGTGATACCTTGAAGCAGTAAATTGATTCTAAAATTAATACCTGATTCGTGTCTTTTTAGTTTATTTGATTGCCCTTAGTTTTACTGCTATCATTATTTTACAGTCTGTGCATGATTTAGTCCCATGTCAGATTTTGAATAGGCATGGTGCTTGTCTCCATATCCTTTAGGATGTTGTTTCAAGCTTATGAAGTTTAGGTATTCTTTTTGCTTTCCCTGCAGCCCTTCCCCACATGAATTTACAAGATTAAAATCTGCTAACTTATGAATGTCTGCAAATTTAACTTAGCATGCAAAGATATCTGTCATTCTGAACTGAAGAATTTTAATGGTTTTTTTTCTCTCTCAGTAGTATGTTTTAAAAAAGGAAGCTTATGTGAGATGTTTTTATTCTTCTTAGTAACCTTGGAATGGATGTATGGGATTCAGATGAAGATACTGTTCCGCCACCACATGCAGTGGAAGGACCTGTAGAGCGGTTCCCAAATGAAGATTTTCAGGGGTAATAGGCTGAAACCTGGAATTAAAAGCCAAGAAAACCACAGGAGGGAAAGACAATTGTTTCTTTTTGAAAATACTATAGATACTCTAATTTAAAAGAAATTTTATGAATATAGCCTACTCATGCAAAATATTTACAGAATTGGATAAACAGTGGAAAGATAAGGGAAAGAAAGGGATGTGTGCTATTAGAAGTCCCTAAGTAATTAGTTTACATGGAAAAAACTTAAGAGTTTTACTTTACCTGTCCTTCTCTATTATTCTTCAGTAATCTGCAGTTATTTTTAATTAATTTGGAATCAGAAGTTTGGCCTATTTAACAAGCACTATAGAATTACAATTGAATGTTTGTCACAGCTTCTACTATGACATTGACAGTTTTGTTATCTTACTTACAGTTTGGATTCTTAGTAGCTTTGATACATTTGCAATGTCTTTCATATCAATTCATGGTTAAAAAACCCCTGTTCTCATTAGTGACTTGTAGCATTTATAAATATGATGTTCTATTTAAGACAAAAACTTCTTTACAGGTCTGGGAAAAGATTAAGAATTTATGATGACCACTCTCACAGTGATTTGCAAGGACAGATACAATTGAGAGATTTTGATTTCATTAATAAGGGACCTGGACAAAGACGAAGACAATTTCATGACCATCAGACTCAGGATGATTTAAGAGCACCAGTGCAGATGAGAAATTGGGACTACAATAGGGGACCAGGACAGAGGCGAAGACCCTTTCCTGATCACGAGTTTTATGATGATTATCAAGAAGACATGCAGCTGAAGGACCTAGACTTCAGTAACAAGGGACCTGGGCAAAGGTTGAGACCTTTTCATGGACACCAGTTTCATGATGATTTACAGGCAGAGAGACAACCAAGGGACATTGAATTTAACAGAGGCCGTGGACAAAGGCAGAGATCTTTTCCTGACCATCCGTCTCATAATGATTTGCAGGAAGGCAGACAGTCAAAGGATTTTGATTTTGGTAGCAGGGGCCGTGGCCAGAGCCGAAGACCATTCCATGACCACCAATCTCGTGAAGAATTTCAGACTCAGATGCAGTTCAAAGAGTTAGATTGTGTCAGCAAAGGTCCTGGCCAAAGACTAAGATCTTTCCATGACTATCAGTCACGTGATGACTTACAGCCACAGAGGCAAATGGGAGATTTTGAATTTGTTAATAGGGGCCGTGGGCAGAGGTTGAGACCTTTCAATGATCACCAGCCTCGCAATGACTTGCAAACAGAGATGCAACTAAAAGACTATGATAATAAAGGTCCTGGACAAAGACGCAGACCTTTTCATGACCATCAGTCTTATGATGACTTACAGGAACAGACTCAGTTAAAAGATTTTGATTATGTTAATAAAGGGCATGGACAAAGGCCAAGGCCTTTTCATGATCATCCAGGTCATGATGACTTGCCACGTCAATGGTGTGCAGACAGGTAAAGCATCCTTGAGCTGTAAGACCAGAATTAGAGAACAAAAGTATAAACCTCAGCACTTCTAAATTAAATTTCAAATTAGTTATTTTTTTAAAAAATTGAAATCAGTTAATCATCCTTCTTAAATAATGTACAAATTATCAGTTAATTAACTTGGTTTTATTTTGACTTATGGAAGGGTTTGCTGTAAGCTGGAGTGTTGCAGCTTTGAAAGACAATGTTTCCTGAATTATAAGGTTGTGCTTCTTTAAAGCTCATGCGTTTCCTTGACCTCTTTACTGTCAGCTTGAAACAAAACTTTGTCCCCCTTTGTTTTGTATAGAAACTTACATTTAAAAAGCAATCATCAAGACAGAAGAGGATATGAAATTTTATTTATGCCCTGAGCTAAACAGAGATAGACAGTAACACTACGAGGAAGTTTGACTTGCATTGGTTTATTCCATGAGTTGTTAATTTGTTAGAAATCCTTTTGTTTCTGAACTTGTATCATATTCTCCAAAATACATGTATCATTTATTAGTAAAACTATTGGATTCTGACATAATATTTCAAAATATTTTTAATATTTCAGAACATGTTTCAGATACTTGTCGGGCTAGTAAAGTTCAATTTAATTTCTTCCATTGCACAGCTGAAACAGAGGATATCATTACAATGAAGCATACCATTTTGAGGTGTTAAATAAATACAATTATGAGAGTTTTTATTAAAATTTATTAAAAGTAAAAAGATTTTTATCTTTTTTATCATTTGATAAATGCATATTTTTCAAAAGCTTACAACCATTGGTACTCTTCTTAACATGTGATTCTTTTGAATGTTTGCAGAAATCAATCTTTTTCATCTCATGAAAATGTACCAGAATCTCATTTCTCCTCATCTCCTTCACTTCACAGAGATTACGGGTCTGATAATGATGAATTTAACAGAATTTATAGGTAAATATCAGATTTCATGTGTTCTTTTCTGACTTACCTTTACACTGTTACTCCCCCAGTTTCCCAGCTAAAAAATACAAATAAACTACACAGTATAATTGATGTTAATATTTTTGCTTAAATGCCATTTAAACCACTAAATCTGAACAGTAAGCAAATAATGTGACTAATTTTTGGTCCATCTGTATTGAGTTTGTGTGTGATTATGAAATGATTTGAGAATCCCCAATGTAAGTCATTGACATGACAAGCACAGTTCAAGCTAACATGCTGTAAAATATGAAAAGCTATTGTCAATAAGCAAAAGAGCAAAATACAGATGCTGTATTTAACTCTTAACTGCTGTCTACAACAAGCTGATGAGTTTTGCTGTGAGAGATGGACAGACACTGAAACGGGTTGCACAGAGCAGCTGTGAAATCCCCATCCTTTGAAGTATTCAGAACTCAGCTAGATAGAGGCCCCGCAGAACTCATCTGATTAGACCTACTTTGAGCAGGTGGCCCTAGGTGCTTCTAGAGATGCTTTCCACTCTAAATTAGTCTTTGGTTCAGCGAGGGAGAAGGTTCTAAAATTACCAAGATTTTTCTGGATTGGCTTTATACACCACCTATTTTACAAAGTAAGTTACTTGAGAGTAAAGAGAACCCAATACAAAAAGTATATATCATATATGCATTTTGAGATCCTTCATTATCTTGTAGAAGAGTGATCCTCCTATTGCAGAAGAATAAATAATTGAAGTATTTGGAACTATGAATCCAAATTATATTACTGCCTCTTGAGACTATGTACTAGAGGGCTACTATTACATACTATTCACAAAAATGAAAACATGGGCTTAGGAACAAAAATGGTCCCTAGGTAAAGAAAGCCTCAATAAACAGGGAATTTTAATTAGAAACAACACTTGAAAAAAAAACCATCTTCTAGTAAGATCACTTACTATAAAGAGCTGTGATTTGAATCATTAGAATTGAAACATTAATATAAACAAATATGCAACATACAGTAGAAAGTTTAAAAACAAGAATGAGGCTCTGAATTTTTTTCTCCCAACGGTACTCAAGTTTAATTTCTAATGGTGGCCACCAACACTAAATCAACAGTTTTTATTTCTAAGGATTTAATTGTTCATGTTTGTTCTTCTTACAGCAATCGATCAAATTGTCCTGAAGACAACAGGAGAATGCATCCCTCAAATGAATTTAACAGAGGAAAAAACAGATTCGCACCATATTCTTCACGAACAATGCATCCATCTTCATCTGTACACCAAGAAGATAGTTCAGTAGACTATGAAAGAAAACCTTTTCAAGGTGAAACTACCAGAGAGATGGAACAAAGCAAAAGATTACCAGTTGTCACAGTTGATTACAATTATGGCCTGCCATTAGATTATGGACCTGAAGAGGAAGAGACAACACATTACGATTTACTTCCAAGAGACCGCTACAACTGGAACTGAATTAAAAGGATGTTTGCTCAGCTTAAGACTTACTTTTGCCCACTTTACTTTGTTTGTGGACCAATTTTTTTTTTTTTTAACAAAGCAGGAAAATAAAAATTTCAGTAGTAGAGAACTGGTCTCTGTCATAAGATTAGCTTCTACTGATGTTTGGTTCTTTAAATTTATTAGGGTGTATTTGTTAAGTGTAGTTGGAGACAAGGTCTCAGTACACATGGAATTAAAGTAGTCCTTCCTTTTAGTGAAATTGGAACCCTGTACCTTAAAACAACTGAGTGACTGTAGTTGTGTTTTTTGTTTTTCATTTCTTTTAAATGTATGTAATTTCTGGATGCAAAAGTCAAAATAAAATATTGCACTATCAGGCAGACTAGCATTGAGATTATAGAAAAATATACTATGAAATGAATGAAGAAAAGTTATGTCCACTTCATCCTTTAATTTGAAAGTAGCAGTTTGAATTATTTCTAACAATCTCTGCAGCATTGCAGTTGAATTCCAGATTTTCTGTACCATCAACTGAACTACCTAGTTGCACTCTTTTTTCATAGCAGAATTTTTCCCAGATTGCTAAGAACGTGGAAGCAAATGGAGGTCGAATACTCTGTCAAACTGGCAGAGTATTATTTCAGTAATCCGAATATCCCATCCTGACTGTGTATTTTGTCCTGGTCCCATAGGTTGTATATGTTTCAGAATAGCCTCAGCAACACATCCAGATGAGGTGGTTCACGTATCAGCTTACCTGTCTCACCTGGCCAGGGTCACCCATGCCTATGTACTTACACCTTGCTTGTCAGCCCTATCTGTCTTACACTCCGCTTCTGTTGTTTACTAGGTTCTTTTCACAGCACAACAGAGTAATGTAATCAGAACAGAAGAATAACCTCTTCAGGTAAGTTACTTTTAAGAGTCATGTATTGAAGAGTCTCCTCTGAACTGCCACTTCAGTGGGTCTCAAGAAGGAAGTACAACAAACTAACTAAATTCTTGCCAGCAGCTGCACAGTAGCAGCAATAGTTTATTTCTTAGTTCATAGGATAGAAATCTTAGTTCATAGGATAGAAAACAGTATTAATGTAATACTTAGGTAAATTTTTAAAAATTACATTTTTCATTATTATTACAGTGTAATAAATCAGTATTTTAAAAGCCATCACAGTTAATAAGGATAAAGATAGACCATGATATTAAAATAAACAAACGAATGCTAGATAATAAAGTCATGCAGTTAAACTGTCTCAAAAGCACCATAGCTGTAAAGTATAAAGCAAGAGAGTGTAGATACACACTGGAAAACCTGGGGGGGAGGCAGTGTTCATAGCCAGAATCCACAGAGCTTTTTTGCCTTTTAGCTGCAGCATAAACCCCAGACTTCTGAATTCATGGTTCTATGACCATTAGGTGAGGACTGGATTTGAAAAGCATGGAACATCTGGCAATTCTGTTGTTTTTTAACACATGCAAAAAGTTCCCAAAATTGAAAGATTCTGTGGATATAAATTCAAACTGCAAATGCTTCATTGCCTTTGCAACTGGTAGAACAACTTTGGCTTTGTTCATTGTACAAAATAGTTTTCTCGTTTTCACAGCAGCTAGTCAATTGTATTTCCCATTAAATCTTTGATTGCGAGCCTCATTCATGGGGTCTTGGGAATGAAGCTCTCTAAACCAGTGGAACTGAGTGCTAAATGTTAAGAAAAGGCATTTGTTCCTTAACTTTTTTTTTCTTTTTTTTTTTTTTTTTTTTAATGAGTAATGAGAATCTTTATCTAGGCTTATTTGGAGGCAAGGAAAATTTGCAACATGGGCTACTATATTGCCAGATTCTTTTTAAAAACGACAACAAAAAAACCCCTGGTATTCTTCAGCAGGGAGCTAAGAAGTGGGGACTGGTATTACAAGCATTTGGTTGTTGTTTTTTTTTTATACAGCGTATGCAGTATTCATGAAGTGAATAAAGAGCAAACATTTACCCTTCATATTTTTGTTCTGGGGTTTGAAATACAATTTTTAGGATTGCAGTGACCCTACAGTGAATCCTTTGTTACTTCAGGCTGGGGGTGCTGGGGCTCCCTGCGGAGCTGAGTAGCTGGTGCACCGGAGAGCTCAGCGCAGAGGGAAAGGTTGTAGAGGAGCTGGGGTCGGCACTAGCTGTTACCTGTCCTTGGGCCGTTCCTGCAGGACCCTTGCGGGGTTCAGAAGCAGTCAGGCAGATGGTGTAATTCCTGTTAATAAACATCCCTTTCATAACTGTTGGATTTATCTTTTCAAGCAAAATTAATAGACACAATGTTTCCACAAATGACTTTGAGATTACTATATGAAAACAGTCAAAGCTGGGTTTGATTATTTTTTTTTTTTTTTTTAGCTTTAGGATAAGGCTTTTCACTCTATTGTTCCTAATGGAATTATGTAGAGTTAAGCCTACATAATACATTACAAACTGTTACTGACATTTATCTCAAATTCCACAGCTGAGTCATCACTGCATATTTGCATCTGTAGTATTCAATTACTAATTGATCCACATGGTAGAGAATGAAATGAAATAAAATAAAATGCTTCTTGTTTTTTAGCCAAATATTGTATTACACTTGCACTCAAAAAAAAAAATCACACAAAATAACTCCCAACACTTTTTCTGTTATTTATTTTACAGTTCTACAAAAATGTCATCAAATCTTCTTGGTCTTTTTTGTGTATGTTCTCAGCAAACCTAGAAACAGATGCTGTTCTGTCACAGAGCAATAAAAAAACAAGACTTGGATGGACAGTGTTGGTTTCCCACTGCCATGAGTGTGAAATTTTGAAGAAAAGTGTAAGGATACAGAAAATCCAGGGGCAGTACAAAATTATTTGATGGAGTTGTAAGAGTTTTAACACATACAACTATTGAACTCTGAACTCACAGAAGACTTCTTCTGTTGCTGTCCTGAAGTCATGATTTAATTGGAGGCCTGATCGTTACCCGGTGGTGAAGCCATGGGGCCAGCTTGCCCTGAGGTATGATGATACTGAGTTAGGAAATATTGGGGTGGTTCCTGGAAAGTGCTGGGAGAAGGTTTGGATGAGCTCTATGCAGAAGGCTGATTTCCCAGGACGGATTTGAGAAAAAGAGAGGTCAGTTCCAGCAGAACACAGGTATATGACTAAATTTATGTGTAGAAACCTGCAGCTGTACAGCCAATTTAGTTTTGCATGTGAAGAATCAAGTTCAATCACTTAGCTAAAAAAGGGCTAGAAACGTTTACCAGTGATTGTTTTTCTCTCAGCTGGGGCAAAAAGTAAATGACCTACAAGGAGCCACAGGTACGATTAGGATCCTTCCCTGGTTTTTTGCATCTAAAGTAACTGCTAGCAACCTGCAGGCTTTTTCAGGTGCAAAAGTGATCAGTGATGTGTTAACAATTTGAATTTGGGGTGCACTACTACAACCAGTGTGCCAGGACCAGCAGTTAAATGACCCAAGCGCTATCTTCTGAAGATCAGTTCCTTCTTAAGATGTCTCACATGAGGCATCCAGAAATGCAGATGCCCAAAGATCATGTGTGGTTCAGAATCTGCACAGTGTTGGGAAAGAAGAAATGTGTTCCCCCTCCGGGGTTCACAAGTGGCCAGAGATTCATATCCCCTTGCTGAACAGCAGCTTATTTAAAATGTGCATGCAAACAAAAAGCAACAGCTTCCATGCTCTTATCAACCACTACTGCTTGCTTCCTTACCAGGATGACTCTTAAATTGTTCCAGTTGCCAGTGGACCGTGCTTTACTGGTTCCAGTGGACAGCAATTACCAAACCTGCAGATCCCTTCCTTCTTGTTGTGGGGAGTCAGAAAAAAACAGATGACATAAAGGAACCAGGTGAGGAGGCAACTTGATTCTCCTTCCTCCTGAGATGAGAAGACAAGGGGAGGATTGAGGGGAGAGGACAGGCAAAAAAGTATTTTCAAAGAGAAAAATGGAGGAGGGAGAATTAAAATGTCAGGGGGAGAGTTATCAGTGTGAAGGAAGAAAGGCGCAAAAGACGCACGTATAAAAAGCTGGTGAAAGATTACTGGGCATGAAAAGAGGGCACGTGCTAGAGGAGGAGCTCCTGGCAACTTCTTATCTGGGTTTTCTAAGCTGTGCCTGCGGCTCTGTGTGAGCACCATGCTGATGTAAATAACAATTATCAAAAAAATACAGGAGCACTCAGACCTCTAATCCTGCAATAAAGTCATGTGGGAGCTTAAAACTAATTAAGGCTTCCCTTTAAGCTTTAAATCTAGTCTATGTGTAGTATAATATCCTGAAGATATTCCCTCCAGAATCCAACAAGAATTTCAGACAAGGAAGAAACTACTCTGCAAATCAGTTTCACACATTGAAAACAAGCTAGGTTTTTACTGGGTATCAGGAATCGCATCATTTGAGGAATCTGAGAATCAAATCCAATTTGTTTATTATCGATACATACCTGTCTTATTGCACACTTTCAGGACAGTATCAAAACACACTATAATGTTGCTGTTACTGTACCCATCAAGCAAAACTAACAGTTATGAATTAATTAAAGTGTAACAAACAGATCTGAAGTAACTGCCTCTGTAAGAAGGAAGATGAAAAAGCCCCCCAAGACAGATAATGGTTGGCACAGATGAAGATGATCCTCCTGCAGTTCTTCAAAGGACCTCTTCCAACGTAAACAGAAGTTTTCACTTTGCAAGTCATACTATCAAACAAAAGTCTATACAGTAAAATTAACCCTTTAAGAAGACAAGAGAGTACAAGCTATTGTTGATATTTGTTAATCACATCTCAATCCATCTTTGAGATTGCACCTAGTACATAGAAGAAAACACAAACTGGTTTTGGCAAGTGAATGCTATGGCTGATTCATCCTTGTCTGTGAACCCCAGATGAAAAATGGGACCACCATATCCTGGTACCTACATCATGTTGGAGCTTTTAATAGCAATTCTGGTATATGGTGAATGGTAAATTCTGATTTTTCAAAAGCTACACATAAGAAACCTTTAATAGGCCTAAACTATATTCTGAGAAACAGTGTTTACAAATTAAAACATTGTTTTCTATCATTTAATATAGTTGTTATAATAAAATATACAGAGAGCATAGGATATGTCCACCAGACTTGTTTTTAATCGAATTTGAACTCATTAACTGTAGCAGAACTTGTGACGAAGGCTACAGATTAGCTTTCTTTTCTATCTTTGAAAAGAACAGCTTTTGGAAAGAGCTGGACTAGATGTGAAACCTCTGGCCCTGTTTGTTCAGCATTATAGTGTGTTTCTGAATCCTTATGTCCCTGATGACAGAGGTGCTTTTCTATTTATGCTCTTTGTATTCAGTTTGTGCACACTGGAATTATTTGCACTTTTTTTTTTTTTTTTTTGTACTGCACAGGCTAATGTCCCTCTTGCCTTAGCTCATGAAAAAAGAACAATCTGACTACTGAAATTAAATAAAGAAAAAAAACCTTACAAGCCACACAAGCTTAAATAATAGAAGAACTTAATAAAAGGTCTCCATGTGTTTCTCATTATTTTCATGTTGTGTTTTTTCCACAGGCCTATGTAGAAAGACTTGCAGATTTATAGGAAGAGTTTCACCTCATTATTTCCATTTCTCTTTTTTTTTCTAACTGTGGCTCATTTTCACCTGTTACCTTGATCCAAAAAAGCCCACTTGGATACTTGACAGGAGCTTTTCTCCCCATCAGTCTTCTTTCTGGATATGAAATATTAAATTAATTTTTATATATACACACACACATGTATAAATGTATGTATATATGCATTATTAACATATATATAGATTTCTGTATATAAATGGAGATCTCTGCTATTCTAAATGTCAGTATTAAGATGCAGTTGTCCATGTGAGTTACTATTGTTAATCTCCTAATACTTCAGAGTTCATAAGATAGATTTAGTGATTCTACATATACTTTAGTCACTTTGTTGACACAGGAGGTGTTGTAGGTATTAATAACACCCTGCAGAGAGAGGTTAAAAGAGGGAGGATTTACATGTAAACATAACAGTTTGTTCGGAAAAAAGAACAAATGTATGAAATGGATAGATTATACCATTTCCTAAAAAACATGCCACAGGAACTATAAACTCCCCAAACTAGAAAATATTTATTTAAGTCAGGAGCATGGATAACAGCTAGACAAAACTAAGCAACTTCCAGTTTTTATACATAAAGTGTATCCAAAGAATACCAGTAGTTTAAGTCTTCCTCTGTCATAAAATAGGGTGGAAAGTAGAGCTGAAAATGAGAAGTTTGGGATCATGGAATAAATGCTGGAGAAATTACAGACCTTGGCTAACAAAAACAAGGTTGTTGTACAACAAGGTTGATCAGTTGTACAGAATATCTGTTTGTAACGGAGATGATGGAGAAGGGCAAGGAGCACCACCTCTGAACAAGTACATGCAATCTCATGAGATAAAATCCCTGGGAACAGAAGAACACAAAAAAGAATCACAGGTTTTCTTGATTTGTCGTATCAGGAGCCTCTCATTCAGGAAAATTATCCTAAATGTACAATGATCAGAGGTAATGAAATCTAATGAGATAATTACACAGCTCTGGTGACATTTGGAACCTTTTAGATGTTGGTGATTTTCACTAACTGATTGTTATTACAATCCTGTTTGATGTTGAGAAATTGGAGCACATAAAAATTTTTTCACAGATGTTGCTAATCTGTGTTGTGCATGGCAGTGCCTTCACACAGATTTGTCTCTCAGAATACAGCATTTCATCGCTCTCTGAGGTGCTTTCTGGACTACAAGAGCTATCAGTCAGCATCCGGCCTCCAGCCACCATCACTTATGGTGAAGAACTTAAAAGGAAGACCACGTACAAGTTGCCACTTTTTAAGGAGGCTTTCAAGAAGGTTATGCAGCTAGTCAAGAATGTCCTTGGAGCAAAAATGAGACAATTTAAAGCGTAAGAGTTGGCATCGAAACTAGTGAAGCTTAGATGATAAAAAATAAATACACCTTTAAAGAAAAAAATAAGCAGAATAGCAATACAAAGTATCAATTAGCAAGAAACAAGAGACTATTCAAGCAAAAAAATAATCCTTCAGGAATCAGAAATCTGATTTTAGTGACACCGGTAAAAAGAGGCCTAACCTACAGAGATAACATATAAAATAAAAACTAGGAAGCTTCAATAACACTTGAGAAAGGAACAGTTAAATATATGAAAATAAATAAGAATTTTAAAGTATTCTATAATTTAAAGTGTAGAATTAGTCTACAAGATAACTGGTTAGTTAGTTTGCAGACCTCAGGACAGAAAGCATCATTAAGAAATACATGTTGCAAAGAACCTGCGCAACTTACCTGCATAAGATCATAACACATAAATTTATCTCAGAGCAATTTTTCCCCAGATAATCAAAACAATAATAGTGATTAAGACACCAGCAGAAAAGTTGTCTGAACAAACTGCTAAGCAAGGACAAGCTTCTAAGGCTAGATTCTCTTCAGACAAGACGTCCAAGGGAATTCAAAAATCAAGTAAGTCAGCCAACAAAATATGTGCAAATTATTATGAAAATATTCTTTTTTTACTAGACTGGGAGCTAGTGAATGTTATACCTACAGTAGACAGACTGGTGTGATCCTTAGCAGTACAAATCTACAGACCTTCAGGACACAAAAAAACCTAACTGGAAAAATAAAACTAGCAGACTAGGACATGTAGAAGATGATGGGATGTCAGGTCTAATCAGCAGGGATTCCACCAGGAAAACTGTGCCTCTGTCATCTACTATTTGCACAGCTGTAGCACTTGGAGACTGCACCATTTTTTCCCTGAGCTCTGTAGGCATACATATCAAATAGGAAAGCTGCAGTCGCTAAAAATCTGCAGACTAAGCAGTAAGAGTACACAGGTGGAAACAGTTGGCAGGAGGAGGAAAACAAAATAAAAATAATTGAGATCAATGCAGGAAGTAATGATCGTAACATACCAACTGGCTGGAAATTACTGAGTTTTATCTCATTTAGGAACAGGTTTGAGAGAGTACACTAGTACACAGCATATTTGCAGGGGAGCTCCTTTTAACATATGCAAAAAGAAAGGAGAAAATATACAGCTACTCCTTGAAAAATGGGTCAAAAGAAAACAAATGTGCAAAAAGCATCGGTATTACTTATGAAGCAGGTGAACAGGTGCATGGACAAAGAAGAATTTGTTTTCATAGGGTGTAGGAAAAGGACTGAGCAGAAGATACAGGTGAATAGTTAAGTAACTATGTGCTTTACATAAATGTCACATCAAAATACAGTAATACATGTTGTGAAACTGAATGGTCTTTCAGTCCAAAATGACTACTATTAGGTAAATAACAGATCGTTCTTTCTGTCTTTTGCAGATTGTTTTGCTTGAACTGCAGTTTATCATCATTTCAGCAGGTACTCGGTGAATAAGGCTTACCACCAATATTTTCCCTGCACTTATTTTTATCAGGTAGGATAACCCCTACAGAGCTGTTCAAAACAAATTTTATTGCATGTTTGATGTGCCCTTTGCCTTGACTGCAATTAAAACAATGCACAAAATGTTTTTAAGGAACCTAAGAAGAAATAGGGTGTTAGAATTGGAAATAGCACCTGAGGGTCATTCCGATAATGCCTACAGCAGCACAGGATGGCTGCTGATTCCTGGCTAAACAAATGCAGAAAGATTATCAGAGATGTTTGCTATACATCTGTGACAAAAGCATTGAACATGCAAGAAAAATATACCCACCCTCAGCCTGCTCGCTTGCTGCTCCCTACTCCAATTCCCTGCCATTCCTCCCCATCATGTGTCTAAACAACAGGCAGCCCATCATGTGAAAACATGAACATACATGGGACAGGAGTAAATATGTGCCTTGGATCATGGGTCAGGGGCCCAGGCAGATGCAGCTGCAACACATGATGGCATATGACTGCAGACAAGGAAGGTGTGCATAAGTTACGGAGTACTTCAGTAAGAGGCTCTTGGCCTCCAACTAAACCCACTGCATTTTTTGCTGCATTCTGCTACAGGAGGCATACTGAGCTATCTAAAGGTATTTACTACATCAGAGCCATGACAGGGAAGAGAAAAGGTGTTATCTGGGTCATCGAGTGTAGCACTGTGACAAAAAACATCTCTGCCACTGAACATGAAGTCTGTGGTTTGTTCCGGCCACATTGTGTGATGCAGAGGCCTTGCACTAACTGATATTGCTGGTGTTTGGTTGCCACTTTAGCAACTTTTAGTCACTAGTCACCTCTGAGCTCCCACCAAAGGAAGGAGAGGGAACAGATGGGAAAGAGGCACCTGGGGCAAACCTTACAGAGGAGTATAGGCTGGACCTGCGTGGACAAGACTAAATTGAGGTATTACGCACCGGTGTCTTGTTTATAGAACTATAAAAAAACAGCAAACATGCAGGCAGCATTAGTATGTCTATTTGGAGTATGCACATGTTAAGACGGGAAAGAATGAATGAGCGAACCCATGCACAAAGAGTTAACTACCACAGGGAAAGGGAAACCATCAGGTAGAAAGGCTGGGGGCCAGCAAAAATCCCTATAGAGAAGTTTGGTATGAAATACACACCATGATGAGCTTTAAAGGAAAACTCTTATCATGCAGTATTATGCAAATTCATGTATTTATGCAAGTTTATGCATCACTTACAGGAAAGAAAAATCTATTATTGTGTTTTCAACTTATCACATGAAAGGTTATGTACATCAGCTACATTTACGTCCCGGTCTGGGATGATTAATTCAAATGATTAGTCGAAAGCTGATTTCTTCATTTATATTTCTCTACATCTGACGGAAGCTGACAGCATGCACTTGGAAAGCTTGGTCTTCTTTCCCAGGCGTCAAGGAAACGGCGCCCAGCTGCCCGCCTGGCGGGGGGAACTGCCGGGGGAACCCTGGGCACCCCCAAGCCCCGTTCTGCCCCACAGGCCGCCCGGGGCCGGTCCGGCCGCCTCAGGGAAGGAGGCGACAGGAAGTGGAAAAGAACGAGGCCGCCGTGATTAGGCCGAGCCGCGGCTCAGGTGCTCCCTGACTGCTGCGGGGGCTGTTGCCGTTAATAAAGCCTTGTGAGTAACGGAAGCGAACCACCGTGTGGCCACCACCGGCACCGGGCGCCCACTTCCCCGCGGGGGAGGGAGGCCGAGATACCGGCCCTGCACGACTGCTGCCCCGAGTCGCCAGCTCGGCCAGGCCCGGCCCCTAGAGGCGCCGGGGCTGCGTCGCCACGCAGGGGCGCGGCGCTGGGCGCGCTGCACGCCGGGAGCTGTAGTCTCTGCGGGCAGAGCGTCCGCACCGCAGCACCAGGGGTACGCCGAGGGACAGCGCACCTCTGCAAAGCGGGGGGCGCTGCGTGAGCTCGCCGAGTTCCCGCCGCCCTCTGCCGTCATGCTGGCAGGGGAGAAGCACCACCTCCCGGTGTGGCGGCAAGCAAACGCGCGTATGTCGCGTTTCGGTGCCTCTCTTCTCCCCTCGGCGTGAGAGACTGGGGCGCTCTCCTTGGAGCCTCCCCCTCAAGACGCACAGATGGTACGCCCCGCTGGAGGCCGGCGCCCCCCCGCCAGCCGGCTCGCCTGGCTCCATGGCCGGTCCTGCTCAGTCCGGGCGCTGCGTGCGCCCGCCCTCCTCGCTCTTAGAAGCTCTCTCTCCATTGGCTGTGGCCGGGCGTCCTTGCCAATCAGGAAGCGGCTATCATGGAGGAAGGGAATAAATACAAGATGGCTGCTCATATAAAACCAGGCATTAGGCTTCGCCCCGGCGATGGGGGAATAGAAGCTTTAACTTGCGCTCCGAGGGTTGTGCACTGCTCCCGGCCGCGCCGCTGCTGCCCCCCTGGGGGGAGCGAGACTCTGATCGTTGTCGGCTACAGCTGTACTCAGCCGCTCCCCGCGGATCACCGGCGGGGCCGAGGCCGGGTGCGGCGCCCGAGAGGCCCGAGCTAGGCCCCGCGCCCTCCTCCCTGGCAGAGCGGCGCCAGCCCCCCCGCCCGCTGCCCCGCCGCTCGCCTCCTGCAAGGCCTTGCTCCGGGCGGCCATGGCCGTCTCCAGGTCGGTAGGAGCCGGGAAGGGTGGGGGAAGGGGGGCCGGCAGCGGCGGCCCCGAGTCCCCGGCCCTCCGTGTGGCCTGGCTTTGGGGGGTGCGGGGGTGAAGAGGGGTGCTGGGCTTCCACCCCTTCGCCCCTCGGGAGCCTGTGGGCGGCCTCGGTGGGGATGGGGGTGGCCGCGGGGGTTTGCTTCCTGGCCTGGGGGGGCTCCCGTGCCCGGCGCACGGGGAAGCCCCCTCCCGTCCACGGGCCGCAGGGCTCTGCCTGGGGCGTCTCGGGCTGCCCTCTGAATCCAACAGCTTCGTTGTGCTGGCCCGTCCGTCCACGGATCGAGCTGCTAGGGAACAGGGGATAGCAATGCAGAGTCTCCAAACCTGGCAAGAAACCGTTTTGCTTTTCAGAGCCCTTAGTTGTAAAGTAACCGAAATAAAACAGGCCCCCATGGAGAAAAGTGATTAGTGTGTTCTGGCGCTGCCTCAAGACGTTGGATAGTATCTGCTTACACACATGTGCGCTGGGGTGTGCCAGCGTTTGAAGTATTTACAGATACAGAGGTATGTCTTAATAGGGCTGCTTTATTAAAAAATGAGCACAAATTCCTGCCATCTTTTTTTTGTGTGTGTGAAATGGACATAGTAAGCTTCCTAACAGGGTAGTTTAAAGGAAACCATAAGTCCAAATTAATCTTGTGATAGATAAACCTCAAATCATGTGTTGGTAGTATCTCTGTACTTTTGAAGTGCTATAACAAAAGTAAGTTCTATTCCTGAAGCTGTGCATGAAAGTTTATAATTCTATGTAGCAAATTAAAGGCGTGCACATTTATGACGGAAATCCATTTTTAATACAAATTTATAGCGGCAGTACACCTCTTAGGACTTCTAGTAGCAGGTGTTTTTAGTTTGAGCTTTGTAGTTTCTACAAAGTATCCCTTTATCTTATTCCATTCATACTTTTTATCAACTTGTTATACATTAGTTGTGGGTTTTTTTGTTTTTGTCCAAAGCTGCCCATAAAAGTGTGGGAGTAGTGAGGACTGATGCACCAAGGCTACTATCGCTGCTAAAATACTACTGCAACCCATCATGTTAAGTAGTATTCTAACTACTTTAGGTCTGGGGCGGTCTGCTTAAATAACTGTGTTAACATGTGTGATACAGGGGTTAACTGGAATGCCAAGACACAGCTTTTCAGCTGTTGTGTCCACTGTGAAGGTTGGTTTCAAATTCAGTTACCAATGTTTCTGTATTTCTGTAAAACTGCACGGCTTTAGTGAAAAGCAGTAGTGCTCTATGTAAAGATGTAGCTAATGCCTTTTTGGTCTGGTAACTGACAGAAAAGAAAATTCGGGTTTGGATAGGGGTCATTCTAAGCTACAGCATGGAGCACTTAAAAGGAGTTGGTGTTTTTATAATGTCATATGTGATACATTGCTTCAGAGTATAGATCAGAATGTTACACAAGTTACAGAACTTCAATAAAGGTGCTCTAATACTTGTGAGTTGCTATAGAATTGTTTCAATTCCACATGTAAAATAGGTGAAAGAATTACACATTTTGGAGCGTTGTAACATCTTGGTTATTTCTGGGGAACCCTGATGTTTCAAAAACTATAAGAAATGATACTATGTAAATTTCACCTCAGGCATTTTTTTTTAAATAGATATGGCAAAACCCATCCATATCCTTTTTAAGTTACGCAGCAGCTCTTGACAAATGAACCTTTTGGCTGCAGGACCATAGGAGCACTGAGGATATAATGCCAGTGTTGATTTCATAAATAAATCTTGTCTTCACCTTTTACTTCAGAACACAGAATTGCTAAGGTCCTTTCAGACATATTACAAGTAACTGTTTTGTATGCTTACTTACTACAACTATGTTTCTGTTAAAGGCGTAGTTGTTCCAGATTCTGTACCAGCTCCGCTTACTTGTAGAGATCTGCATTCTTCTTCTAGGTAGTTGCAGTTCACTTTGCTTTTCAAGGACCAACATAACACTTTGTCATTGAATGATTTTAACTATGCAAGTGTGGAGAGCGAGGGAGGAATTGGTTTGGATTAATCTTTCTCCAAGGCCCATTGTTTTTGCTGTGTGCATACCAAACACTGATATGAATGAAAAACTTCATTAGCATTACTTCTGTATTGGAACTATTTTTGGAGGTAGGGGGAGGGTGTTTTTTTACATTTGCAAACCAGTAAATTATCAAGTGGTGCTTTTGCCAGTAAAGTTTAGTTTCTGCTGTTTGGTCAATTGAAAACATTTCTCAAAACCTTAGTCTGTTCAGGAAGATCTAAGCAAATATTGGAAATGCTTTGAAGTATCTCAAAAATTGTATTGAGAATTTGCAGCTTTCTAATAATAAGGTGATCTTGAAAATAATTATCACTTGTTTGTATTCTATTGACAAAAGAGATTCTAGTATTTTATTCTGCATGACCTGTATACTTGCCTGTTTTAACAGATTCTGCTGTTACGCAGACTGAAGACCTGCTTCTTCATAACGCTTCTGTGATGGTATGCTAGAAAACAGACCTAAATCAGAACAGTAGATACCTCATACCAGAAGGTGCTGCAGAATAGAATGCTCATCTCTTTGGTAGTTTTATGCTAAAAAGACTAATGAACACCATCCTCCAGAAGTATGTATAAGTGGGTGGGAAGGTTGATACTACTTCTGTGAATGCGCAAGCTAATTTGGTAGGCTCTATCTCCTGTCTCTAGTCTTAAAAGTATATGTGAAGTAGCGTAGTGTTTGCATAGCTAATAAAAATAATTCTTGATAGTGGAACTGAGAAGGAAAAAAGGAAGTGGAAAGTTTTGCTTCAGCTTCATTCCTATGAAGTGTATGATCCAAGTTAATAAATACAATGGCTCACTCTAGCGATCTTTTGCAATAATTTAGGTGAAAAAGTGATACTGCCAAAGAAATGACAGTGCTTCTAGATTACTCAGAATGATTGAGTATCAGTAGATAATAGTATTGATAGTCCCTTTCAATATGTAATAAAACTTCTTTCAAGTTTCTTTAATGTGTTCAAAGATACCTCATGTATAATTATTCCAACACCAAGGCTGTTACTGGCTTTCCTCATATGTTTGAGGGCCTTCACAGCACCAAGGAGAACAAACATGCTTTTCAAATGTGATGAAATGAATGAAGCTGGTAAGATGCATTAAGAATAAAGAATTTGAATGTAATAGGTATATCTTTGAGTTACCCTAAATACCTTAAAAACAACTTTTCCCAGGGTATTTTCAAGACACTTCCCTAAGAAAGTGTGAAGAGCATAACTTGCTGCTCTTGCAAGCTCTTCTTGATTTGATCTGTATAAGTTAGTTCAAAATTGGCTTCTAGAGTTTTCAGTGTTTTCGTTTACTTGGATTTGTGTATAACTGGGAATTTGTAGATTAGGAACCTACATCTTATTTTATTATAAATAATGATGTCCCAAGGCTATGATAGTAAAGCTCCTGGAAAATGTGGTCCTCATTTGTTGCTCTGGGCTTTTGAAGTGTACGGCTGTGACTTCTCAGGAAAAATGGCTGCCCTGGCTGGCTCATTACTTGCATAACATTTCAAGTTTAATACTGCATCATTGGGAGGTTGAAGTTCTTGCAGAATACCAAAATTATCCAAAGTCTTTTATGGAGCGTATGCACCTTTTAGAAATGTTCCTTTGGGGTTACCACAAACTTTCTAAAGAAAGAATTCAGTTTTTACCTTGTTTGGAAGCTATTACTTCATGGCTGCTCTTGCATGAAAAGCAGGAGTTAAATTGAGTAAGAAGTATGTTTTCACTACTAGTTGAAGGCATATGCCCCTGCTGTCAGAGTAGGTGGACACTGTATAACCAATGTGATGACAGGAGTTCTGCCTCAAAAAGGGGGTGGGAAATAGTGTAACTCTTCTCTCCTGGATGGCATTAACTTGGAGACCAGAACAGTGGACTGCCTGCCCTGTTGCTGTTTGTAGGAGGGTGTGCCGACAGGGTCGTGGAGGGGGGGGAGCAGAAGTAGCATGTGCATGACTGCCCAAGTGAGAGAGAGCTGTAAGATTTCTCTGACACTTAATGGGCTGAAATGGAAGTCAGGATTGCACTCCAATAAGAATTCTGACCTGCTCTAGCAGCTAGAACTTGAATTCTCACTAAGGCATCCCCTGTATAACTTGTTGATACAGTTCTTGTATTAGTATGTCTTTACAGCTGTTTTTAACTTCCTGTTCTTTCTCACAGTTTTTGTAATGTAATTGGTCATATGTTTTTGGGCTTCATTGTTGGATGTAGTTATGTGTAATAGTTTACAAATAAAAATGCTACAGCCTAATGCTATGGATCATATAAAGTATGAAATACACATTCCATATGGAATTAATTATACTAATTTTAGTATTTGGTTAGCTTCCACATGCAGTATATGACACTGTGAACAGTGTGGTCGTGGAGCTCTTGTTTCATTCCAGGTGTCCCTTCCACTGCTTTGTAGGAAACAAGATGATTTCTCTGTTGTCCACAGCCCCACCTTCATAACTATTTACTCCACAGGCTCCCACCTGTGAGAAGTAAAATCACTATCCATCCTTTGTGTATCATCACACTTTTTTTTGTTCTGAATTCTGTTCAGTGATCTTTCTCTTGCTTGCTGATAGTATGTTGGAAAGTTGTTTACTTGATTGTTTAACAATTTATGTGTGCTTTAGTAGAGGCTTGAGTTTTTTTGAGCTGTGAAGCTGCCAAAGCTGGGAATTGACCAAATAATGAAACACTACCAAAGGATTATCAGGTCAACAAGAAAAGCTAAGGCATCTACATTAGAGCTTAGGTTGAATTTCATAGTGAGTGTCAACCCTTGTCATGTCTAAATTTTAATTTAGTGATCTTTTCTAGGTTTCTGGGCTATCTCTGTACTAAGAAATAGTGTCTGGAAGGAAGCTTCTGGGTGTTGAAACAAGATTTATATTGTGAACTCCGAAGAGTATTTCCGTGCCTTCCGATGGGTGCTAGCTAGCAGTTTTTCAAAGGGCTCTGGGCAGAGGTTGACATTAGAGTGTTCTAGGAACTACACCACAAGTTTTCTGTACAGTCACACAATTTCAGTGAGTTGGAGGATATGCTACAATAGTTATGAGCTGTTCTGCACCAGTTGGCCTTTACTGTCGGAGGCTGTTCCCTGGCCAGTTAAACATCTTGGTGCACACAGAGAAGTAGTCCGAACATCACTTAATTGACAGCAGTCATCAGTTCACTGTCCTTTTAAAGCTTCAACTCATCAAAATCAAGAAATTGAAAGTTTCCCCATCTGAAGTCCTGTGAGGACCCAATCCAGTCACAATGTTTATGCTGGGAATGGTCTGGATCTTCGTACAATCCAGCTGCATATGTCGTCTTTTGGAACCAATTTGGAGATAGTGTTGATAACTTCTGTATCTTGACCTGTTCATTAACTATCCCACTACTAGCTTTCCAGTGCCTCTGTAGTTGATGATGTGGATTTGAAAGCCCTTCAAGTTTCCACAAAAGTGCCATAAGGTTCACTTTATTATGGTAGCTGTCCCTTCAAATGGAGATCAGCCCTCTGTTTGGAGACATACCCTTAGGCAGCAAAGAACTGAAGATTAGCATGAAGAACAGAACAGGTGATTTGTTGCAATGTTTGCCTACTGTGCCTGGGTACAGTCAAATCTAACTTATTTAATGCTGAATCTGCAAAATGGTTGGAAAGCTGTGACTAGAAGGTGTAATCATCATGCTACCTGGAGAGGCCCCTGAGTTAGTTGTGGTGGCTCTTTTGAAAGTACTTGCTCTCATGATTGTCCTTTGTAAATTTTTTTTTATTCATAATCTTTATTGTGATAATGCACTAGAAGAGCAAAAGACTTGTTATGTTTGGTGACTGGGGGTCAATAACCGTTTCTATGTGCTTATGTTCATAAAACTCCCTTTAGTTACGTGAACTAAGCCTGTATACATAATCATTCTGCATAACAGTGTTGATTAGAGAGATGTTCCCCCTTATGACAGCCAACCTTACTATTCAGATTAATAGCAATGCAAATTAAATTGTTTATTCTTAGAGTTCTTGCCTCCAATCTTTAAGTATTTTTTTTTTAGGATTGTTAGATAAAATTGTTGTAGTAGTAGTAGTCTAGTGGTAGAAGTCTGGTGTGATTTGGGATGGCTGTTCCAGTTGATACCCCCTGATCACAGACCTGCTGATTATTCTTGAGTATCTCTCAGGTGGTTCTGTTCTGAAAGTAAAAATTCAAGCTTTAGTCTTTTCAAAACTAGTGTGCTTTAATGAAATGCTCAGGGTTTGATGACTTGGCATATTTGTGGGGAGGATTCACTTGCCTAGGTCTCTGGTGCCAGTTTAGATGGTATAATGTGTCCTTGGTGCTTCAGAGTGACTGGGATCTCCTGCATCCTCTGTCATGTCTGCTGACCCCCCTGTGGATGACTCATTCTGAGGTATCTCAAAGGCTACAAGATGGTTGTTCTTAAGCACCTGAATTGATGTCTTTGTGTCAGAAACACTTCTAATGAACTCTGTGTCAATGTAAAAGCACATGTGGTATTTCTTAAAATAAAAAATACTTAATTTGAATGTAACGCTGTTCATAAGAACTTTGAATTGCTGCTCCAAGTTCTGTCTTGCTAATACACTTGTAGATCTCAAATGTCTCAAGTGAGAGGGAAAAGGCATCTACCTCTTCAAACAAGTTAGTACTTTGTAATGAGTTCACATAGAGGTAGTGTGTGGCTGCTGTCCTGTCAGTGAGATGTGGTTGACTCAGGATTCGAACATGACAGCCAGAAGGATTATCTAAACCGTTGCTTATGAGGTAAAAGTGAAGAACTTTATATTTTTAAGTTCTGATTATGGCTAATGTGCAGGGAAAAAAAATTTAGAGATATTTAATTTTTAGCATTTGTTGGTATTTAGATTTTTCGTAACAATCCAGGAGTCTCTTTGGTTTTCTTTCTGATATTTTTTTCTTCCCCTAAGTACTTCCTGTATTTCTTGTTCACTTGTCTTCCATATGCTTAGAACAACTTTGCTGACAGCCTGTATTAAACTCTTTCATAAAATAATTAAAAATTATCCGCATTGTAGAGCATTCTACCACACTGATTCAGACTTGTGTTACATGGGTGAATGATGCGAGCTATGCAGTGCTCTCCATACAGCACTGTCTAGCACGAGAGGCAGAGAACCACCTGCCATAAGAAAACTTAGTCCTCTTTGGTTTCAATAACTAGTTTAGAGGCTGGCTGTTAGTTTATTCTGAGAGTGAAAATATTGTCAGAACTGGGGAAGTTTGATTCCAAACTGCAGGCCCTCAAAATTAACTTGTTTAGAATTTTTAGTATTATTTCATTCTTAATGTAACTAAGAAGAAAAACTTTAATTGTAGAAGAACTAGCGCCGCTGATCAGTGACAATTTTCTCAGTGTTACCCTTCCAACTAGAGCAGGAGAATTCAGGCTCTGCCATACTCTGCTGCAGCAACACCAGAACTTAATTTAAGAATCTTAGGAGGAATAGCTCCAAAATGCTAACTGTTTGAGAATTGTACATTGAGGCATCTGGGGGAGGGAAAGAAAGAATGATTAGCGTGACTAGGAGTACTGTTGGTCAGATACTGTTAGCTGTATTTGCTAATCCTGTTTCCGTTTATTTTGCTGGGGTAGAATGCTGAAACCTTCCTATAGTGATGTGAGACAATAGAAAGATTTTTTTGTTTTATTTTGCATTTGTATGCAAGTTAAGCATATTACAATTAAAAATCACAAACTATAAACCAAGTATACTGCAGGTTAAAAAAGTCAAAACCAACGATGAACTGTATTATGTAAGTAACACAGCTTCAAAAAGTTGTGGGGTTTAGGAGTGAAGATCTAGTTGTAACTAAGATTGGAATTGAACTGGGTTTTTTTTGAGGGTAGGCAGTCATAGTGGTTTCCTCCTGTTTTGCACATGAAGAGTTCTAGCTGAGGAAGTGGTCTGAGTTGCACATTCTGCTTGATTTTGGAGATGGAAAAAAAGATACTTTGATAGTTAAAGGAGTGGGTGGTGCTAAATAGCAAACTTCTTGAGTATGGAACACTGAAGTTTCACAGAGAGATGAAGAATGAAAGGGGTGAGAACAAGCAAGTTAGAGCAAGCTGTGCTTGCTCTGCAAGCTAGCATATTTTGTACTGAATAATACAGAGTGCTGCAAATCAGGTTGGGTTATTACTGTCAAATGTAGAAGGAAAAAATACTGGTAAATAAATACGTGGTATGTTCCTCCTGACTAGTTCACTATCAGTGATTTAGAAGAATTGCATCTGTAAAGTTTTTGCTTTCCTCCTTGACGGTCTAATCACACAAAAGTGGTGGTTTAGATGTGTTTGGGGTTTCATTTTTATGTAAGTTAAATAATTTGCTAACTAGTAAATCATAGCAATTGAAACTCCAGTTTTATGTACAGAAATTGAAATGGGCTCATCTGTTTTAGTAGTAGGAAGAGAGTTGTTTCAAAGCTGGCCATATCAGTACGTCTAAAATGCTAGAATGAATTGAGATACTTTGTTAGAAATTTTTTTAGTCTAATGGATATTTAACCTAATACATCCAGTTGTGAGAGCATTTGGGTTTTGGAACTGTATTTCTGTGACATTATTGCCTTGGTTCTGTAGCGCTGCTATTTCTAATGCATTGTGATACATTATAAGATATTCTCAGGAGGAAGTGCTATTTAAGTGTGTCAAAGTACAAAATCCAGTGATGTTGGGAAGAGGTGTCTTTTTTTTTTTAAGTATTGGAGCTAATGTTAAAGGCAGTTTTGGTGAAATGTAATTAGTAGCAACAGACTAACAAGCAAAACATTTGTCCTTTCCTGTAATTACCCTGTAATTACTCAAACCTAGGGTACATGTTTATGAGGAAGGGGAGTAGTTCAGGGTACTGTAATCCTTATTTTGTTAGGCTAATCTAGGTGAGCTTCACTACTGTATAAATTCTAGCTTCGTATTGTTGCAATATTGTTCGTATTCTTATGATTAAGGCTAGAAAGGAAAATTGACTGCACTACATGGACAGATTATGGACTTACATTCAGTAATAACCTCACATTGCCCGGTAACTACGGGATAAACTAGGCACGCTGTAAGGAGAGTTCTAACTGTCCCACTTACAGTGGAGGGAATAATGAACACTTGTTACTTCCATCATTGATTTGATTATCTAGGTAGTCTCTATTTTGATTGCTTTTTAAATATGATGACTTTTTCATCAAGTAACTCCTCTAAACAAGAAATAAACTATGCTGAAAATACATGATCAGGGTCTCTCACTAAATACAGAGTTGCTGTGAAAACACATTTGCTGGTTAAATTCCTGTGTTTCATGGGAAGGCCAGAGGTATTGAATTATTTCAGAGATGTAAATACAACAACAGGTTTGGTTTTATATATTCCAGGTAGTTAGGGAGAAAATATATGAAAAGTAAAAATTTATGGTGTCTTGGAAAAGCAGAGTTTGATATAGATCACAGGCTATGTTTTCAAAAGAAGTGATAATGCATAATATAAGCAGTTGAGCCTTTTGTTTTCTGTATCAGACACGATTTGGTGAAGATAATTTACAATGTAACAGTGTTTATTTTTCAAGATTGAAAATGTTCTATCATGGAAAAAAGAGGGAACAATTTAATTTTCTCTTGTAACTGCAGATTTTTTTAAAGTAATGCTTCTAACAGTTTCTCTGTTCATTTTTTTGCTTGCTGAATTAAGTGTGCTTTAGAGCAACTATGGTTACTCTTCGGAGGAAAGTATGTTTGTCACCCTGTCAATTGACAGTCTTGAGGCAAACATTTCTTCCGTTTGCATTAGATAAACTGAAAAATGTGGGGAATATTAATAGAAATGAGCAGCTGAACTATGAATAGCATAACATTTTTGGGTTTTGTCAATCATATTTAGGCTTGATCGTCTCTTTATTTTACTGGACACCGGTACAACACCAGTAACAAGAAAAGCAGCTGCACAGCAACTCGGGGAAGTAGTGAAACTGCACCCTCATGAACTGAATAATCTCTTATCTAAAGTAAGCATCTTCCCTCTCCCTAGTACTTTAATGTTGAGAATAAAAATAGTTTAAAAGGGGTATGCATTATGTGGGAAGAAGAAGAAAAAAGCATAGTAGTCTTGTATTCTCTGAAAATAGGAGACTGAAGAAAATTAGGAGGCTTCTTCTGTTAAGCCTGCTGTTCTGTCAGCCTCTGAAATTGTTATGTAAGTGAGGTTTCACTTTGCATTCAGTATGGATATTCAGTGTTTGCTGTAAGTTTAGATTTTCTTCTATAAAGAGAAGCTTTACTGCCTTACAAAAATTTCTGCTCCTGCCTTTAAAGGTTCTTACCTGTGTGATAAAGCATTAAAAATGTAGGAAGCTACGTGTCTTTAAAAGGGCTGAAAAAATGGGAAGAGATTTCCTTTAGGTTGAGACTTCAATCTGGCCAAGTCTAGTAAAGCCACCAAAAATAGTCTGTATCTGACAGCTGGAGATGGCTGAGTGACCTCAGTTCTGCTCCTATTGAACAGGTGCCCTCACCACAATTGATAGTATCAACAAAGTGGCCAAGGAATCATGAATATCAAACCACTTTCAGAAAAAGAAATCGTTTTTCCAGATTTGAGACATTGTGGTAAATTAATTTAGAAGAGCATACGTTGCTTCAAATGACCCCTGTTGCCCCTCTTCTTGGATTAAATGACTTCAAAGTTTTAAGGTCTATTAATCTCCTTCGAACACTTCATTTTAGAAAGCAAAACCCAAAAGTCTCAAGACTTGTTCATTACCTGGAGGAAATAGATGTTGAGTTTGACCAATGGGACTAAATGTATTTTATAAATTCTTAATGTGTGGCTATGGCAAGTGTTCTGCTAAGTAGTGAGCAATATAGAGAAGTCTGCTTGCATTTCCTTGGTTTGTTTTCTTGTCCTTTGTTGTTTTGAATGGTGTTTTAATCCATAGCATTAAAAGTGTGTTTTATTAGAGCATAACAGCTGATGAATTTTCTGAAAGTACGTTTTAAGCAAGTACTTATTTCTTTATTAATCTCTCCTTAAAGGTGTTAGTGTATTTAAGAAGTACGAACTGGGATACTCGTATTGCGGCTGGCCAGGCTGTTGAAGCAATAGTGAAAAATGTGCCTGAGTGGAATCCAACTCCAAGATCAAAACAAGGTGGTGCTTAAATGAATTATGTAGAATTCATTGTTTATGTGATGCAAACTGAATGTGATGTGAGACATTTCAAGGCAACTGTGTAATTTGGGCTTTTTATGAGCACAGACCTTTTTGTATGTGTGGACTGTAGCAAACCTCTTTGGCTTTAGATGTTCAAATTTAGTTACAGCAATGTACCTGACCTTTGCTTCTTCTAAGATTCCCATGCTTGTGCTCTGTATCCTCATAAAGCTTTTATTTATAAAAGGAATAATAACTAGTAAAATGGCAAAACTTTTAACCAATCAACTTTGTCATGGTATTTTGCAAACGCACTTTTTCTTCTCCGTTCCCTTCCTCAGAGCACCTTTGAAGCAGATGAAGTGGTAGCTTGCTGAAGTCTTTTCTGTTTGTACTCGCTTTGCATCTGAAATTGTCATGTTAGGGATGTTAGAGTTGCTTTTGCTGTCAGCTTAGGGACCTGTTGTCAGTGATTTTTTTTCTAAATCCTTTGTCACTGTCTGTGTTTAGAATTTTGTGGCGCACTGTTTAAAAAAAACAACCAAATGCACACCCTCATAACTGTCTTGAGGTGATCTCAAATTTGTTTCGTTCGGTGTCTCTGTTGCTATAGAATTTGACAAGCAAGTTCAGTATTTGCCTTATCCATAACCTTTATGATTTTTGTCAACTATCATATTTGCTCACCTCCAGCAACTTCTCTCCAGATTGAAGAGTTTCAGCCTCTTCAGTCTTTCCTCGCAGACAGCTGTTTTGTCTTTTAGCTAACTTTTATTTGTCCTTCTCGGTGTTTTTTCTTACTTGTGTCCTCTTTTTGATGTGCAGAACTGCACACAGTGTACCTACATCTCTAGATTACTGATATTTATACCTAGTGGCAAAATGATGCACTTTGTCATGTTTTCAGTGTCCTTCCTGATGATGCCCACGACTTAGTTGGCTGTTTTGGCTGTCAGTGCCCAGTAAGCTGGTGAATACAGAAAACTGTCAGAAGTACCTCAAAGATCTTAATTTGAATGTTAACAGCCAGATCTGAATTCGGTGTTGTGTAGGCATCGTTTAGGTTGTTTGTTTCACACCTTATCTGCCCCTTGGTCCATTAGTCTGTTCTAAGATTGCTCCTGGGATTCCTTAGTGCTATTGCCGCTTTTGGTTACCCAAAAAGGCATCATGTCATCTACATGCTTGACAAGAGTGTGTAGCAAAATCTCCTCATTGCTAAAGACTGATAGAATTGGTTCCAGCACTGATCCCTGAAGGACTCAAAATTCTGTGGTAACTTGGTTCCTTCAATTTTTTCTAATTTTTTAGTACGAAACCTTGCCAAACACTCTTGAATATATTACGTCTGCTGGATCCCCTCTATCCAGTTGTTGGAGCTCTTGGACATTGATAATCAGATTAACTAGAGGTGGTTTTTTCAGGAATAATTCTGAATCTTTTCCAGTAAACCATATTTATCCATATACTTAATAACATTATTTGTAGACTCTACTGTCTTACTACGGATAAGTTTCACTAGTCTATTTCCAAGTATTACTTAGAGCACTCCTTTTGTACATAGAAATTGGGCAACCTGTCAGTCTTGAAGTACAGCATTCAATTACAGTCTGCAAGTGCATTGTCCAGTTCTTGCATATCTGCCTATCAGACATGAAATTTAAAAGGTAATTATGTGTGTCTGAGAAAAAGGTACTATTTTAACAGGGCTAACTGGCTATGCAGACATTTGTTTCTTTTTGTATATTTGTAATGAAATATTAACTTCAGGTCTGAAGAAAGGTAGTTGGTGTTTTTGTATGGTGTTTTGTGCACTTACGACTCATTCTGCTGTAAATGAACAAGCTTTCAAAGTAAATGTGAGTATGGGATGAAACACACCAAACTAAATGCTGGTTTTCTTGTAAGCAACAATTGTATTTATACCGTTGGTTGTAATTCAGGATGTGAGCATGCTCGATTATGTAGGGAATAGCCAGTCTTTTTGGGTACCAAGTGGCATATGACTAGGAGCCACAAAACACAAATCTGGGAGTGTTAAGGGAGGGAATACTTCGGAAGTGAATTCAATCCAGGAATTTGTAAGACACCTTATGTGGAATAAATCTGTTCCGTATCAGTATTGAACTGCACTGTACCTGCAGCTAGATTTGAGAAGAGCTGATAACTGGCTGTCAGCAGCCCTTGGTAGCTGACTTTATCCCATACCTGTTAAGACTACTCTCCATCTTCAATATGGGGGATGTTTGGCTTTTGTGATATGTTAATAAATGGTGTTGGCTTGCACACTTTAAACAAGTGTCATGCCATATGCAGTTCAAACTGCAAGTTGGCGCTGTGTGTAAGAGAAGACCTGGATATATAGTGGTATATCAGTGTCCAAGATTTTAAAAAGCTACATTCATCAAGGGAGAAACATTACAATTTTTTCCTACTCAATTAAGTGTGTTGTGAAGGGTTTTTTCAATCTCTTTGTGATATTGAGCCTTTACATTTTTTGAATCAAAATGCCGTGTGTCTGGTGATTCATTTAGAGGAGAGAAATTATTTCTTGTTTCTCTTGCTAATCTTCTGCCAGAACTTCGAACAAAAAATTCATCACATTGTAATTAAAAATATTTTCAATGTCCTACCTAGAACCAGGCTCAGAAAGTCCTATGGAAGATTCACCTTCAACAGATCGGTTGCGTTTTGACAGATTTGATATATGTCGGTTGTTAAAACATGGTGCATCTCTTCTCGGATCTGCTGGTGCAGAATTTGAAGTCCAAGATGATAAATCAGGTATATCTTTATATTTTACTTGCAGACAAGAAAACTTACTGATTTGAAAACAATTGTTGTGGCAGTATTATTAGTCTAGTCATCTGTGGTTTCTCAAAATTCTAGGAAATAACGGAATAAAATATTCCCCAACACAACTGGTTTGTATTAAGGTAAATGATTTTTAGGGGGGGTGGGGTTTTTTTCTGTTATCAGAATTGGTATGTGTACGGGGGAAGGATGAGAATGGAAATCTGAAAGAGGGAGCAGAAAAGGCAATGTTAAAGGTTTCCATAAAATTGCTGTAGATTTTTTTTCTAAGAGCTGCAGGAACTATCACCACTTGTTCTTCATTAAAGCAGTGTCCTTGGGTGTAATGGTGGGATGTGGCTTACTTAAAAGCTTGAAGGTTTCAAGTGTAGAAAGACTGCATGAAAAATACTGCGATAAAACTGTCAAAGCTGTAAGATCAAATATCGGTGCCTGCATGATATCTTTTGTTTCAAGTGACTTGTCTGTTATCTTTCTGCAACTTTTTAGCTGAAGGAGTTGGTTTGTATCTGTGTAATGGCATTGAATTATTTTAATCAAAGATATTTATTTTTGCTATTACTGTACTTTCCTGCTCTAGTTCCAGTCTGTCTTCCAGTTTCTCCATCAAATGAAATGGTGCTGTAGATAAGAATCTGCTCTGACTGCATAGCTGTGATTCACTTGTTCCTCATGGTGATGCATTCTGTGCAGTGTATGCGAAAACACTAACGCAGCAAGGAAAAGCACCTATGGCTGCTGACACTTAAGCAGTATCCTGTCTGTTAACTCTGGCTGCTATTTTATTGCTTGCCACTTGTTATGCTAGGTTAATAAGTTGTTGTACAAGTTTAACCTCTTTTAATAAAACCCTGCTTGTTCAGAAATCTAACTGATGGAATAGGACACTTCAGTTCATAGAAGTGTATTTATTCCAGTGTTGTATGATTGCACATAAATTTATGAATGAAAATAAATAAAAAATACAAAATCAGAAATAAGAAAATGAAACTAAGAATAGCTTTAGCTGCTCCCTTTTTTTTTTTTTTTACCTGGTGGGAAAATATACAAAGGCTGCTTTCTCTTCTGCTTTTGTTTTCAAGTAGCCAATGTGAATGGACATTAAGTGAGTTAAATGATCTTTAGAATTAGCAGTCGATGAAGCTTTTTCCTAAGATGAACTTGCAAAAGGAAAAATGTTTTTTAGAGAATGGAGGTTGTATTTCTCTGCTTTTCAGTTGAATCAAGTTTTTAAAAAAGAAAGGCTTATTGGTATTGTTATAATCAACTACTAATTACTACTCAACCTGGTGTATACACTAAAATTCTGCTAATATTGGTCATCTCCTTACAAGTTTATACGCAGATATTTGACAAAAAAAAAAAAACAATCTCCTCAACAGTTTCCATACCACACATGTAAAAACAGAGTGAAGTCTTGACAGCCCTACAAGCTACAAGTTTCAGTTGACTTTATTCTACTTGAGCACTGAAATCTTCAATTCTTTTCTGTAACTGTGGGTGCTCCTGAAGTCTAGGTGTTCAGTAATTAAAGTGTTGAAGTTTCACAACATTCTTGAGGCAGCTTCTGTTAACTTCCTAAATGAGCCTTGCTTGACACATGAAGATTGAGATAAGATTGTTAACAGACTCCAGCACCCTAGGAAAATCATGCTTATGCTTCAGTCTACATTGTCACCAGGAGTTAGTTTGGGCAGGAGACACTTGAGTCGAGTGCATTTTACAAGGAAGAATATTACTATTATTAGAATATACATATTATTACAGGATATGGGATTGAATATAATTTGAGGGGGGTTGTTGATGGTTGTTATTTCTTAGGTCTGTTTCCCAACAGAAGATAAAGTTTAGGAAGTAAAGAAATCTTAAATGAACAACATCATCCAAAAAGAAACCAACAAAAAAAAATCCAAACCCTCAGAATGCCAAAATCAACAGATTCCCACAAGGATGCATGGGCTCAATAAAAAAAGGGATAGTTCTTGAATCAGTTGCTGGATTTATTTGTTAGTGTGTTAATTTGTTCCTTTCAAAGTGCAGTTTCATAAAAACTTGGGGGAGATTTGGTTTTTTACTTCTGTAGACCAAATGTAGTTTAATGAAGTTCACAGAAACTATCTTCTGTTTAAAAATTCATCATGGTTTAAGGACTAGTATAGCTTCAGTAGCAGAAAACTTCTTCCTAGGGAATCAGTGTGATTTGGTTTAAAAGATTGTATTGATGTATTAGCCAAGTACAACTTAATTCTGTAACTTTTGGCTCTATGTTATTTTATTGAACAAAGCTTCAATAATACATCTGGTTGGAAATCTGACACATATTGCCTTCTTAAAAAACTTCTTTTCAAGGTGAAATTGATCCTAAAGAGAGGATAGCACGACAGAGGAAACTGTTACAAAAGAAACTTGGCTTAGATATGGGTGCTGCAATTGGGATGAATACTGAAGATCTCTTCAATGATGAAGATTTGGACTATTCTCCTTCTTCAGTTTCACTAGTAAACAAACAACCTGTAGGTAAAACCTCGGGCTGCTTGACTGCAAGGAATAATACAGTGGGTTTGCTATATTTGTGCTTCTGTGGTTATACTCTGTGTGTATTAAGTATGATGATCAACACTGAATATGGTATGCTTTGACTTCCTGAATTCTTATGCCCCCACTTAGTTGCATGTTAGTATTATCTAATGTCAAACTGCTGCTCTGAGTTTGAAATGGAGGGTTGGGACCTTCAGAGCAATGTGGTTTTGAGAATTTTTCAGGACCTTCATTGCAAGAAGAATTGACAATGAATGACTTCTCTTTCAGACTCTTCAGGCTGCTGAGTTAATTGACTCAGAATTTCGAGCTGGTATGAGCAGTAGACAAAAGAATAAAGCCAAGAGAATGGCTAAGCTATTTGCAAAGCAAAGATCCAGAGATGCAGTGGAAGCTAATGAGAAGAGGTATAATAGTGAACTGATTTGCTTTTATTTCAGTTAAGCTGGGATTGTGATTTGATCTATCTGCTGAAAAACTTCCAACAGTCTTTGCTTCTTTATCTTTTACGTGCTAATTATGCTGATGATAAAAAGCTTGTGTGCTGTACTTACTCCCAGTAGAGCTTTGTTAAGGACCTAGCTTCAGAGGGATCTTGAAATAATGGAATGCTGCAGTTAAAAATTGTGGTTTGTCCCTATTATTAAATATGGGTAGAAAATAGTGCATGAAAAGGGTTTTTTTAAAAAGATAGAAAGATAAACTAAAAATTTAATATATAACTTCCTGATGAAACCATAAAAAAATTCTTACCTTGATTTTATTCAAGAATTTCTGTATTTCTTGGAAAAAGACATCTGAGAAGGACTGCCAATTAGGGACAGGATTCTACTGTCTTCTCACTGAGTTCTTTTGGCATGTAAACCTACCTATTTTGTATATTTCAGTGTTAAACCTTTTTGTTCTGTATTCTTGCCACACTATTGTATCTGAAGACTGCAGTTGTAGAAGTAATTACTTTCCCTAAAACATACTTTCAGTTCATAAACTTATACTTGTTCCTCCTCAGCAATGATAGCACTGATGGGGAGCCAGAAGAAAAGAGAAGAAAAGTTGCAAATGTTGTCATCAACCAGCCTGCCACAGACTCAAAAACATTGGTAGAAAATGCTCCAGAAGAGGTATGATATGTTGTTCTGTGGTTAGTAGGAATGATCATTCAGTTTTTTAGCAAAGTAATGTAAAACAAAACCCCTTTGTGCTCCTAAATTCTTTAGTCATTTTAGCAGTAAGAGAAATGGAGTAAAGAATGCCATGGCCAGCTTGCTTTTATATGTGATGAAGCAGATGAGCTTCAAAGTGTGTATAGCATTGAGGACGAAAACACATTTAATCCATTGGTAGCAGTTTGTGACCCAAATGAACCTGAGTAGGTGGATTGCAGGTGTCAGACCTGGGTATTAAACTGTAAAACAGTGCTAAATGCTTAGATGGTAGGATTACACTGAGCCATAAATAATTTGATCTAAATGTTCATGTACATTTTAATCTTCACCTTACTTTAATGAGGCTTAATTTAGATTTAAGTTCTATCTTTAGTAATTGAAGATTTAAAGTTACCTTCAGTCTTAGAAAAACTTGCATTTGTTTTAATTGACTGAAAAGCTGAAAACTTGTAAGAAGAGCTATTCAAGAATACAAGTGATATATACAAGTTTATTTGAAGAGACTTTATCTTCATAAGTGTGTTCTACAAAAATAAGATTTTTCCAGACATAGCTTAGTAAGTGAATTCTTATTTGAAAAATGATGACTGGAAAATGAATTGGAGTTGAGTTACTCAACAGGCTGAATAGCTGCTGGTTGCTAGCCTTTCAAATGCTTTGTGTTTGTGATGGTGTGAACTTACTAATGTTGGTATCATAATTTTCTTTCGACAGCCATGTCAGTTTCCTTTGCAGTGGGTATGTTTCTGGTTTTTAAAAATGTGGAATGTGTTTTGAAAGGGGTGGCATTTATTACTGGAGTAATTGACCCAATTTGATTATGTAGTGTAACTTCAAACTGAGACTTGCCTATTGTATTCTTTAAAGGCAAAGTTCATAAATTTAAAGAACACTGGGAAGGATGATAAATTTTGCTGCACCTTCTGCCCTTGTGTGGTCCCTAAAAGGAAGCTGAATGCCAGAACATCAAAATTAATTACCATAGAGAAGAGGTTACGTTACTAATAGACAAACTTCATAAGCTTTTTAAAAAATCCAGTGCTATTCTGCAAAGTTTCTGAAGTGTGGAGGAAAGTTGCTGTTGTTTTTCAGTTTTATCCAGTAACAAAGAAAAATACTTAAGCTTTTGGAGGTCTTTTTTTATCTTCATGTATCTAAGTGGTACAAGAAATGTTCGCCTGATCCCTTTCTCTTTTAATGTCATACTTAATTTTTTATTAATTTAGGCAAATGAATGGCCTTTGGAAAGTTTTTGTGAAGAGGTGTGCAATGATCTCTTTAACCCTTCTTGGGAGGTAAGATGTGCAGTATCTAAGGTGTAATTATAGGTTTAAAAAAAAGCTTCAGTGGAAGCACAAAAACTGTGTGCATAGCACTCGAATGTTTTCCTAGATATCAAAAATTACATCAATTGTAAATACAGATTACACAGCCAAGAGAAATCTGCTTTTAGAGCACTTGAGTATTTTTTTAAGACTCATTTAAAGGGGAAATAAAAACAGATATGTAATGTATACTCAAGTGGAGAGTGGGAAGGGTATGGAAAGCAGTGATTATAAGTGAGAATTCTGGAAATACTGAAACTGAAGCAAAATAAAAGCACATGCATCTGCAGTCAAAAGATTAAGCAATAGTTGGTGTTAGCAGGCTTGGATTTGTTAAGAGTTTGAGGAATATTGTGCAAGTCTGTTGCTGACAATAGTGGTATGTTTGTCTAACGCAAAGCTAGTAGAAAATGGAGGAGAATCACCCCTTTGGTAACAGGTTAGGCTACAAATCATTAGTTATTATCTTCATTTATAAAATGGTACTTTTAACTTTTTTAGAACAATAGTAAATACAAACTACAAAAACTATATATTTGGATGCTTATTTGCAAGATAATTTTCTTTCTTTCTTTCTTTTATTTTCAAGATTAAAAAACTGTCCTGCCTACCCTTCTATTCAATCCTTATACTATTTTCCACAAACTTTGGTATCGGTTCCAGGCAGAAATATGAAGTAGCTGATAATGGTCTCTCTTCCTTGAGCAGAAGATGGAAGTAACTGTTGTCAACTACCTTCAGTTTTTTGTAAAAAAGTTGATCTTTTGAAAGATTAAATGTTAATAACAACTGTAACATACTTAGGTCTATCTGTAGCACAGTTTCAGTGATAGCAAGCTGGCTCTGCCCATACTGACCTCAAACTTGGAAACACAGAGGTAGAACATATGCAGCCAGCACAATTATTTTCAGCCCAGAAAAGGGACAATTATATTTGTGTGGCACATCACTGAGTCTGAGCTAATAAGCCTCACCTTATTTGAAGGCAGACTGGTTGCAGATGAAGCAGAAGTCCACTTGTTTCCTGAAGTGCAGGCATTCTCGTAGCTTTCTTAGTACATTTGATATAGGGCACACACATCTTAATGAAAGAAGTAGATCAATACAGAATCGTTATTATGGTATGTTCTAGATGAAAAATGGGTTAAACTGCCTCAAAACACATGGTTTTAAAATGGTTGTATGGCATCTTCTTGCAATGTCTAGGGATAGCATGGATGGCTAGTTCAGACTGCTTGCCTAGCTTATAGGCGGCTCAAGTCAGGCAAGATGAATCCTATTACTGGTATTTCCTTTAAAATTTTTCTGTTTTAAAAACATACTGTTTCATGTTTGCAGAAGCTGAGAAGTTAACTGGCAAAGTCTTCCTCTTCTGGATTGTGAAAAATAGCTCATAAGCAGTCTTGGACCAAATAAACAAGTGATTAGTGTATTATGAACAATTGGGATTTTAAGACCGGGCTCTCTGTCTGGCTTTTAGTGACTTGCTTATAGCTTTTATCAGCAGCCATTGAGCTGTAAATATGGGGGCATGTATGCTTGCATTTTATCTAAGATACTCTGATTAAGGGAGGACTTGCCAACTGCTCAGTTCTAATTGTTACAATCAAGAAGCAAAATACAACACTTTTCTACTAGTAGCGAGCATGCATATGAAGTGTCCTTATAAGAAAAGAAGTTCTGCTCTCACCTATATAAAGGTCTCTCAATGAAAGCCTGGTTCAAAACTTCGCGTTTGCAACTTTCTGTGTATCTATTGGGTGGGCTTTTCTTGATTAGCCAATTACTAATCCAGTTACATATCAGAAATACCAGAAACGGGTATGTCTTTGTACAGGTCTTCTGTCACTTTCAGAACTCTTCCTAGTGTGTTCAACTGTTCATGTTTGCTGGGAACACACAAGTGGCTATAATTTGCTTTCCCATACCACTTATTCATTTTTTTAATATTTAGCGAAGCAAGACAGATTTGTAAGCTATGTAGAATAGTAAAAAAATAGTAAGAAAAATTTGTTTTGCAGACCTCAGAATATTCAGTGGGGATCCAAACTTTAAGAAATATAAATAGTTGTAGAGAAGTATAAATATAATATATAATACAAAGAGAAACATAAAGTGTTTCAGAAACATAAGAATATTGCTTTTTTTAGCTTACTAATTTACTGAAAACAGTAATATCCTCTAGTTGCTCTTTCTCAGAGTACTAGTGAGGTGTGAGACTAAATGAAAGCTGCCTTCGGCTACATTGCTGCTGCACATATGATAACAATATCTCTGGGTTAGAAAACAGAAGCAATTCTTAATTGCTTCTGTCCATAAGCTGGCAAATACTTAAGAAAAAACAGTTGGTTTTGGACAGATCAGTATGAGATTCATCAAATGAAAAAAATTACCCATTCCCACAGGTCTAAGTACCACTAACTCTGCAGCACTTTACTACTTTGTTCTTAATAGAGACATGTATTTTTCAGTTACCCAGTGTGGTTTTAATCTTCTGGTCCTAAATATTTCAAGATTGATGTTTTATTTCACTTTTCTAGGTTCGACATGGTGCAGGTACTGGACTGAGAGAGATACTTAAAGCTCATGGCAAAAGTGGTGGTAAAATGGGAGATAGCTCTTTAGAAGAGGTAAGTTTCCAGTCATGTAGACTTAACATATTACCTAAATAGAGCTTAGAAAACAGATTTCTTAAAATACTCAAGCTTTGCAGGAGGTGGGTGATATGGGGGGAATATAAACAATGAAATTTGTTTTCTCAGAATAATCTAGATGAAGTCACTCTATGCACTAATGAAAAGTTTACCTTATTTTTAAAAGGCCTGTGCAAAAAAATAATACTACTGTATGAGCAGCCATTAATATGTAGACTCTGTGTAAAGTTATTAAACACTACCCTCCATACTAGAAAATACTATTTTCAGGTCATGGTACGGGTGTGCTGAAACAAAATTTACAAGCTATATATATATATTTATATAACTCTAGTGAAGTGTCTCAGACAGTCTAATTCACTTAAATAGTAGAATGACTATTGATCTGCTTGCTTTGTTATTATAAGAAAAAGTATTTAAACAGTCTGTTTAAAAGGAGACTCTTTTTAAAAATATCATGACAGCAATGGCTTGTTTACTAATAGTGAAACTCATCCAGGTTCATATTAACCTCCCTGCTGTAAAAGCTCTCCTAGCTTGTGGTTTAGAGAGTGCTGAAGAATTAGGAGATATTATCAAATGTAAATCAAGCTGCATCAGCATACTTTGTACGTAGGGAAAGGAGAAAGCTACTGTCTTGCCTTGCTTCCATGTGGAGTAATATTTGTTCCATGGAGATTGCAGGGTAGTAATAAAACACGCTGCAATGGTAAGACACTTTAGTTTCTTAACTAATCATGGAAACTGTGTGTGTACCCCAGGCTAGCTTCAAAGGCTGCTGTGAATGCTATATGTAGGTATCATTCTTTGACACCTATGGGAATATGAAATCCATAATATGATGTAGTTTTGTTCATTAAAACTGTAGTTTTCAAGGGAAGTGGTGATCCAGCAGGCAGACAGTGCAGAAGAGAAAGATGATGCCTGAGCAGTTGCATTTATGGGGCTTCTGCTCTAAGATTCAAAGTTCCAAAACTGTTGGGTCTCTGACAGTGTCCAGAGCTTCAAGACTAGCTTGGTCTAAATTGCTTTGTTAAATCTGGAGGAGACATGGCTGAAAAGCAAGTTCCTTTCGCTGGTTCTCCCACAGTGAAGTACTGCTTCATAGTTTGCTTATTTGTAAATATCCTTCAAACACGTTGGTTGCCTTGCCTATGATGTGTTTACATTAGTCGGTGGAGATTATCTGAATGACTTTACATTTGTGTGCTGTGTAGGGATAAAATAATCTGTCTATCTTGCAAGGTGCTCTCTAGCCTTTTGATAAAGGTACTGTGCGTTTTTTAAAAAAAATGTTTGTAATAAGCTAGTTGAGCTTAATTAGTGCTGGCTATTTTGCCTTGACTGTCTGTGCAAGATGACTATTAAATCAATTTAAATGTGTCATATCTCTTAAATCTTGGCTAAAGAAAGCATATTGGAAATCCTTTGTGAATAAATATAGTCAAGGTGTTTGATTTTTCTCTTTGTACAGATGATTCAGCAGCATCAGGAGTGGCTGGAAGACTTGGTTATTAGACTTCTTTGTGTATTTGCATTAGACAGATTCGGAGACTTTGTTTCAGATGAAGTAAGTTGTTTCGGAGTGAACAGGTAGATCAGCAGGCTTCTGCAGGAGATAATATTGCAGCAGATCAGCTATGCTTTGTACAGTGCAACTGCATGTGCCTATTGTAACTGCTCACAGATGCTTATTAAAAAACAGTTGATACATAAATTTCACTTTATTTGTATAGCAGTTTCAGCAGTCTAAGTCAAATTTCCTACAGAAGTACCTGGTTTATCATTTATTTTATCCTAGGTGGTAGCACCAGTACGTGAGACTTGTGCTCAGACTTTGGGAGTAGTATTGAAGCACATGAATGAGACTGGAGTTCATAAAACTGTGGATGTTCTCCTGAAGCTGCTTACGCAGGAACAGTGGGAAGTGAGACACGGTGGTCTCCTAGGAATAAAGTATGCTTTGGCAGTACGTCAGGTAATAACCCTCGTGAGAAATTGCGTAATTTGGAGCAGAAAGCTCTGCTCGGAGTAGAGGATGTGGCTGAACAGTAGATAGATATGATAAAGCAAGCTTGCTTGCACTGCAGTCTCATGTGGGTTATGAGATGTGTGACAGCATTTTTATATCCAGGCTGCAGAAATATGGAACCATATAGCAGAATTGTGCTATTGTAACTGTGTAAGTTACTTGCACTAAACATTGTAAGTAGAGGCTGTGCTTGCCTGGTTTTGATGGTACTTTGACATGTAGCACTCAGCTTCGTTAACCTCACAAGCGGTTTAGTGTATTCACAGTGTTAAGTTGGCAAAGATGGAGTTCTGTTTACACCAGAACTGAACCGAGTTACGGTTCATTCAAATCTATAACCTAGGTTTTACTTCATGAATGGTAACTTAAAATGTTTAATTATGGTCTTGGACCTGTACTCTAAGTGTGTGAATAAAACAGAAGCTACATCTTAGTTGTTTGAGGCATTCATTATATGCTTTTTAAGTTTAAAAATACTTTTAATCTTTTTGGTAGGACATGATCAACACTTTATTGCCTAAAGTGTTGCCTGCAATAGTTGAAGGTCTCCAAGATCTGGATGATGATGTCAGAGCTGTTGCTGCAGCATCTTTAGTACCAGTAGTGGAAAGCCTGGTCCAGCTGCAGTCTCAGAAGGTGACTGAATCGTTTTTCATCAATTCTGATTGAAAAGTTCACTTTTGGTCTGAGTGAAGAAAGTAACACTTTGAGGCAGCACTTGGATTTTCTTTTTTTATGATAACCTCTTCTGCTTATTTGAGTAGGTGCCTTTTATTCTTAATACCTTGTGGGATGCACTTCTGGAGTTGGATGACCTGACAGCTTCCACAAACAGTATCATGATCCTTCTTTCTTCCCTTCTGACTTATCCTCAGGTCCGCAAATGCAGGTAACTTTTTAATTTACTATTGCTTCAGCATCGCAGGTTTGATTGTCTGGTTATTTCCAAATTGGAATAATCAAAGTTGCTTTCAAATCACTTGCCAAGGATGTGCTTGATTTAAATATTTTAATTTTACTCTTTCTTTTCCTTCAAGTGAAGGTTAGTAAAGGATTATCTGCTCCATTCATATGGTGGTCCTGCTTGCAGACTTCTTTGTCTGTTGCTTGTTGACAAACTCCAAACAATAGGGCAAATTACATACATTAAAACACATGCATACACTGTAGATCTTTGCTCTTGAAACAGTTCTAAAGAAAGCTACAAACAAAAATACACATCAATAGTACAATCAGTAATTCTGTGACTGGTTGAAGACACTGTGAAGTTTCTATTTGGGACTCTGATTAAACGAACTGAGTGTTAGTATGCTAACGTTTTTCATAATACAATGGTAAACTCACAGCATCTGCACTTCAGGTGGATGCTTTACACATTTTACCTTTCTCATCCTATATGATTGTCACTGCTGAAGCTTGGGTTTTGCCCAAATCCAAAATTAAGAATGAAGTTTTGTCACTAATGCCATCTTTCATTCAGTATGTACTGCTTGCATCAGTTGATGTGCAAGTTCAGGCACAAAAGATCCAGGCTTATTTTTAATTATTTCTGAAGTCATAAATGTCTAATAATAAATTCAAAACAAACAACTCCCCCTTTTTTTTAAATGGTTGAACAAAGCTCAGAGTGTAATCTGGGAAACAATGTGGTAAAAATACATGCTTGAACCAATTAGTTCTTTATACCAGTAAGAAACCCACAGTATTTGCCTGAAAAAAGGATACTGACTTAAAAGTATTTTAAATGTTTAAGCTGTAGTAGCTTGATCCTTCACTTGAAATCACCAAGGATATGCAATAAATTTTCCTTTTCAAAAAAGTTCTCTTCTGGGTAAAACCTTACAACTGAGGATAAAAAAAAATTAATTTAGCTCTGTGTTTTGTCTTTTTTCCCTGTCACTGCTTCTTCATTTCCCCTTCATGTACTAGTATTCAGCAGTCACTCACAGTTTTGGTCCCACGTGTGTGGCCGTTCTTGCATCATACTATATCTTCTGTGCGAAAAGCAGCACTGGAAACATTATTCACACTGCTCTCTACCCAAGACCAGGTAAGAATTAGTTATTAGTGTTTTAGTATGGTACATATTGGAATCTGCTTGATCATACCATATCCTTGTTTCAGAGCTCTTCAACATGGCTGACTCCAATTCTGCAAGACATGTTGCGGCACATATTTCAATTTTGTATCTTAGAAAGCAACCAAGAAATTCTGGATCTTATTCACAAGGTATTAGCAGGACTTAAAACCTAGATATGTAGTGTTTGTGTATCCTGCTCTTTCACATCCTCTGTACTTTTTGTGTTCTTTCTTAACCTCTGTACTTTTGTGCACGTAAAGAATGCTGTGTTCATGTTTATTTTGTAGCAAGCCTGTGTGATGCTTTAGAGTGAAGGAGAATAGGGTGGTTCCTACAGTTTATCAGGATATATATGTTCTTAGGTGAACCATGCACAAATCTGTCATAATTTCCACTATGGTTCTTTCCCAAGGTGTGGCTGGAACTGTTAAACAAGGCATCTGTACAGTATGTGGTTGCAGCTGCTTGTCCATGGATGGGAGCCTGGCTCTGCTTAATGATGCAGCCATCTCATTTGCCCATTGACTTAAACATGTTGCTGGAAGTAAAAACCAGATCAAAAGTAAGTGAAATGTGACCTTGCTAACTGTTTTGAGGAAAGAAAGAAATTGATTAGTTGTCTATAAGGACACATTCTAAAGGTGTTAGAGGGGAGTGGCGATTCCTTTCTACCTTTCTAAAAGTAACCTATCTTACAGGCCTCAGGTCTGTAGAGCAAAATAGTTCTTGCCACTTTTCCCATCAGAATTCAAAATTCTATCATGCAGGATGCTCCCTGTGAATACTTTATAAAGTCTTCATTTACATGGTTCCAAAACTATCTGTTTGCGGGACTGAGTTCAAGCCTAAAAGCATTGTGTTATTTCTGAAAACATGCTGAAAGAGGTTTCCTTTTTCCTCTATGTGGACTCAGTTCATCAGCTATAATTATTAATTTTAATATTATAGTGAAGGAACCGTATCATACATTGAGTAAGGCCATGGAATACTATTAGTGGAGGAGGGGTGATACACAGTAATTAACTATTTTAAGAAATCTGTTGGACTAAGCCATAATGCTTCTTTGCTAACTTCTTCAGGGTATTATGGTTATTGGAAATGTTGTGGAATATGAATTCATTTTTTCTATCACAAATACATTTACTTTCAACCTCTCCCAACTTTATTCTGTAGGAGAAGGCAGGTGCTAAACAGCGTCAAGGTCAAACCCAGAATAAGGAAGTGATTCAGGAATATATTGCTGGGGCAGACAGCATCGCAGAGGATCCAGCAACCAGGGATTATGTTGTCATGCGAGCTCGGATGATGGCAGCAAAGTCAGTTTACTGGAAATCTAAAAAAACTATTTAAAAGCAATTTATCTTTTTAATTTATATGGTGCTTTTGCCAAAATCTAATTATGTAGACTTTTTAGGCATCTTAATTTTGAATCGTTATTTGTGGAGTAGTTGAAACATTGAAGTGACTGTTCTTTATCCTTTTGTCAGATTGCTGGGAGCACTTTGTTGCTGCATTTGTGATCCAGGTGTAAATACTGTTACTCAAGAAATAAAGCCAGCTGAATCATTAGCCCAGCTACTGCTTTTCCACTTGAATTCCAAATCTGCCTTGCAGAGGATTAGTGTTGCATTAGTAATCTGTGAGTGGGCAGCCTTGCAAAAGGTAGGATGTTTCTACAGCAAAAATAATTTTTACTTACTACCTCAATCCACAGCTTGTCACCTGCTACTTAACTTGAAATAAAATTTCAGCTGATAAGCAAAAATAGTAATGATACGTCTTCTAAAATCTTGACTGTTAGACAATAGAGGAATACATTACTTGGCAGCTTAAATGCCAACAGTCAGAATGAATCAATAAATATGTTCACATTTTCTTTTACAAATAAGTGTGTTCTCAGGATGCATGTTATCTGAGGTCAGTGCTTCCTTTTAACATGACTGTCTTCCCTGTGTTCACTATCACTTCTGTTCTAGTGGGAGACTAAAAGTTTTGTTGATAATCTCTCAATATTTTGGGTTACAAATGTTCATAGTCCCTCTGGAAACTGGGTTTTTGTATCTTGATTGCACTGTCTAGTGCCCAAAACTGAGCAAAAGAAATTGTGATTACCCAGAACTAGAAATTGTCTTTTCCCATTATAGGAGTGTAGAACTGTGGCCATTTGTGTGCAGCCTCGTTTGCTTGGGGTCCTTTCTGAACATCTCTATTATGATGAAATTGCTGTTCCTTTTACGCGAATGCAGAATGAATGTAAACAACTCATCTCATTGTTAGCTGATGCACATGTTGACATTGGAAACAGAGTAAACTGCAGTGTATTTACAATAGATCAAGCTAATGAGCTGGTAAGTAGAGGCATGCCTGCCCTTCCTTCAAATCTATTCTTGTCTTGAAGTACATCTTCAGCATAATTATTACGCAGACAGTAACTATCAGAAATAGCGTGACTACTTTACACATCCTTTGACATGAGATACGTAATAGTATATACTTGCCACTCCCCCTGTGGTGTTTACAGACTAATCCAAAAATTGAGTACAGTGCCAGGTAGATACTTAACATGAGAAAAAATTGGCAATGTTATGATTCCAGGTGTAGATTCACTCCTGAAATCTACACAGAAGAAAACAAAGCAGGCTGCAACTCCTTCAAAACCACTGTCAAAAGACTAGTAAATAAACTGTAAATTCTAGATCTCCTGACCCCACAAGCATGTATCTGAAAGTGGGTTTTTTTTTCCTGGCTGTTCAATTGTTCGATCTAGTTTAATCTGAAAACGTCAGTGTTAGATGTGCTAATAAAAGGTAGCTTTTGCCATGAAAAGCTCTGTAAGGAAAAATAGAGCTGATAGTGTTGGAGCAGCAAGTTAAAAGCTTTTTCTTCCAATCCCGAACTGGCGGCTTAAGCAGAGAGAAAGAGGAGTATGGACAGATGAAGTAGGATGTAAAGGAAGAGGTGGTGGATTTGAGCCTGCAAAATAAAAGGGGATTGGGGTGGGAGGGGTGTGTAGATTTGAGGGGATGAGGGAATGGTGATGGTTGTGGTGCAGCTTGGGGTGGGGGAAGAGGGGGATTAGGATCCATGATGTGTTTGTGTTTGGAGCTGGGATGCTGAGGATAAGGATAACAGAAGGTTTAAGTTTGTATGATTATGGCTATGATGACTAGCATGATGGATCTTGAAATTCTTGGATGGTAGTATTCATGTAGTAAATATGCAGTAGCCTGACTTGGAAATCTAATCATATCTTTGAAGTTATAGATAATTGTGTACATGGGCTGAGGGGATTTTGGCAGCCATCTGAAATAAATTCCCAAGGTAAAGCCAGACAGAATCATGTGAGCTCGTAGTCTCTGAAGTACATGAGTTTTCCTATACCCCAACTGTTGACTCTTAAGCCTGGTAATAGGGTTGCTTGACTAACGCGTGCTTTTTTCAAAAGATAGCCATTCTGGAGTAAAGGCTCATTCCGTAACTATTTGCTATTTTCTGTGACTGTCTTCTGCACCCTTTTGAACTCTTCCAAATTTTCCTGAAATAGACTCCAAAACCTACTCTGCATTGTAGTGTGGGTCTTTGTGTGTTAAATGGAAAAATGCTGTGCTCCTCCTTGGAATTCATATTTTTTGCATCATTTGATCATTTCAGTCATCGAGGTCATGTGCAGTAGAACTTGAGGTGTCTATAGAATGAAGCAGTAAAGTCTGATAGCTGAAAGACTATCAGTATGAACACTTAAAAGGCGAAAACCAGCAACCCTCCCAGACTAACCCTCTCAACAGCTGTCAGCTTTCCTGTACTTAGGAGCCCAACTATCCTATCAGTAGAAATAAGTTCAGCATTTCCATGTTGCTTTTAATCTCTTTCCTGCAAAAGATTTAAGCAACAGTAGTCAGCCAGTTGTGAGTGGGGGAGGTATGGCAAGTCCTGCAGCTACTCTGTTGTGCTCACTTTTTCCTTGGGTTTCTATCCCAGTCCCTTTCCTCAAAGGAAAATCAGTTTGGAAAAAGGTTCTTCATGTATGGGACCTTGCACATCCTTTTTGGCTACTTGTATTCATAGCATATTCTCCTTTGCTTATCTGTAACATGGTTATGTATTGCCTGAATAACTGGATATATCTGGCAGATATAGGACAATCTAAATTTGGAGGAGTACATAAACTCCTCCTTTAGCTTTGGGAATCTAGACTTGAAATAGTCGTAATATGCCTGACTTCCCTCTTGAGCTGTAGTTCAGGATTCCCCAAGCTACGTATTGGAGCATTTCCTGCTATTTGCTGGAAGAATTGAGATAATACCTGGTGGAGTGACTCATGTTCTGCCATGAAAACCACAGTTTTCAGAGGATATCCGTTTTGCAGTAAATGAAACAGATTTGTAACTGTTTTCTTCCTTTGTACTAGGTTACTTCTGTTTTCAATGAAGTGACATCATCCTTTACTTTGAATCCTAAAATTCTACAACAGTTGGACAGTAAACGACAACAAGTCCAAATGACTGTTACAGAAACGAATCAAGAATGGCAAGTGTTGCATCTGCGCGTTCATACATTTGCTGCATGTGCAGTTGTGAATTTGCAGCAACTTCCAGAAAAACTAAATCCTGTTATAAAACCCTTAATGGAAGCTATCAAAAAAGAGGAGAATACACTTGTGCAAAACTATGTGGCTTCATGTATAGCAAAGTTACTTCAGCAGTGTACAACAAGGTCTCCTTGTCCCAACTCAAAGATTATAAAAAATCTTTGCAACTCCCTCTGCGTGGATCCTCATCTTACCCCACTAGCAGCATGTCCTGCACAGCCTCAGGGTAGCCATGAAAACTCAAAAGGTATGATATCTAAGGCTGCCATGGTTCTTAAAATATGTCTCTGCTTGTCTCTGAACTGTTAGAGTATTTCAGTGAGTCTTATTTTTAGTGCTTTTAAAATGCCAGCAACTGAGTCTTCATTTGTTAGTAACTGTTTCCTTTATGTATCTTGAACTAAATAGACACTGTGTGCAACTAACGGTGTGTATCGTTTTCAGAAAATTTATGTATAAAAGATCTTAGTTACAATTTTCAGCTATTTACTGTTGTGATCATAAGTCAATAATAATTGAATGTTTTTAATTTACATATGTTATGAAGCTTTTCATTGAAATTAAGTATGAAAATTAGAGTAACCTGTTAGAAAAAAAGTCTGTCTTCTGTTAAGTTCCATAGGCTTATAGTAAGACAACAAAAGGTGAGGAGAGTGTTCAAAATGAACAAATAATCCTGTGCATGCTATGGTCGTGGTTTTTTGTTAAATGACTGTCTCTTGGTAAAAATGTGTGGATTGAAAGAATAACACAAAATAAGACCTTAATACTTCAAGTTTCTAACCTGCTTTAAGGTTTGACCATTATACATGTTACTTTGTCTTAATGAATGTGTCCTTCATCTCAGAGTAGAATAATATTAATATCTAATTGAAAATTAAGCCTATTAGAATAAATAGAAACATCAACAAATCCAAAGATAATACTGATGGCATATGCTATTGCATCAGATAAAAGTCTTGAACTGTTTGTAAAGGGCACAAGAACATGTTTGTTTAAACTTTAGAACGTAATGTGTATTTTATACTTTTAAAAAAATGCACAAACTTTTTATGTTAGACTGAAGTTCTGTCTGTGTTTCTTGCTGAGTAAGAATTTGTGGCAGTTTACACGCTTAGATTTTCATGTAAAGTCTGTAACATGCTCTTAACAGAATAACTGTACTCTTCCATTTTCCATCCTTCAATTAACTTCATTAACATCAATTAACATCCTTAACTTCAATTTTTCCATCCTTGAGGTTCAATGACACTTTGTCTAAAGCATGCAGAGATCTGCAGATGACTTGTAGGAAACTGCCACTTCCACCTATGCCTTAAACTGCAGCTTAAATTGTTGTCAGCTATTCTGCATTTTCCTTTAGGGCCCAACTCTGACAAAGACGGAATGCATCATACAGTTACGAAACACAGGGGAATAATTACACTGTACAGGCATCAGAAAGCTGCTTTTGCCATCACAAGTCGGCGAGGTCCTACTCCAAAAGCTCCCAAAGCCCCAATTGCAGATCTCCCCACTGGCAGTAGTGGAAGCATTCCTACAGAACTTGATGAGGTAAATTTCAGTAACTTGCATTTGCAATACTCACATCCGCCCTTTCCTCCGATTCCTTTGAATTCACTGGAGTTGATAACATTATAATAGGGATGTCCAGGATCTTTTAATGAGAGAACTGAGTTGGTGTAAAATTTTGTGATATAAGCAGCATATGTTCGTGGACGCTAATGACACACCGAAGATTTAAACTATCAAGAAAATTAATAACTCCTGAAATATTTTAACTTTAGAACAAATATGAATATCTCAATACAAATCCATGCAAATGGATTTCCACAAGCTGTGCTGTAATTGTGTCCTCTTACCCATGTTGATGCTGGTCATCTTGATGCAGAGTGGATGCTCTGAAGCATTAAAAGCAGTATTTGAATTATGACTGGCTTTAGGATATACCCATGACTTCTACATTTGATACACTGAATTTTTTTGTTACTGTTTTAGTCATATTAAGCTTCAGCAAGTTTTAGTAAGATTCTAGTCAGGACAGTGATTCCTAAACAGCATTGTGGATTTTGTTCTTGATCGCTAAAGTGATTTTGATCAATTCTGCTTTTTGAAGAGGGTGAGAGCAAGAGAAAGTGCTTAATAACAAATTAAGCATTGTTTTTGGGAAATCTTGCTAACGTGTTACCGTTCTTGGTGTCCCTATATAGGCAATATCTGAGGTTCTGGAACTGGAACCGGTTGGAAGTCCTCTTGCTGAAATGGGCTTGTGTCAGCAAAAGCCAATCCCCAAATTTAAAGGGTTTAAATTATGCCGCTATCAAAGATTTTAACTTCTTACCTGTATAAAGAAAATAACTTAGATAAAAGCTGAACAGCAAATGTGTTGTAGGTAGCTATAACCTACAAACACACAATCAGAACTGATTGTCCATAGAGCAATGGGAGCCTCGTTGAAAATAATTGTTGTTCTTAAATGTACCTGTCCTCAATACTTGGTCATATCATTTAATTCTAGGCTCAGAAACCATATGTTGTCCAGAGAAGAGGAGCTGAATTTGCCTTATCTACTATAGCTAAACATTTTGGTGCTGAAATGGCAACAGGATTGCCACATCTCTGGGATGCTATGGTTGGTTCGTTAAGGAACAACATTCACATAAATAATTTTGGTAATTTAACTTTTGTTGTAAGGTGGGAGGGCTGGTAGGCTGAGGGCAGTATGTCAGTCTTAAACTGAACACACCTTTTCTGTTTTTAACAGATCGAAAGTCCTTACTTGAAAAAGGAGATGCTCCTGCCCAGGAACTAGTAAATTCTTTGCAGGTTTTTGAAACAACAGCAGCTTCAATGGATACTCAGCTACATCCTCTGGTAATCATATGCTAAAACAGCTGTTATATGAAGCAATTCAGTTTGTTCATTGCCTCTGTTTTAAATCTTTGTTTTATGAGGCTTCTTTTTAGTTGTTTTTTGTATTTTGCTCAAATGGTGTTTTCATTCACATACTCACATACCTGTCCGTCAAGTCCTGCATCCTCATCTTGATAAACTAAAGATACAGCCTTCTGTCTTCAGCAGTTGGGCTGTGATGTTTTAAAGCTGTGTTTTCACTGCGTCCTATAGGATGTTAAATTTTTTTTATTGCTTTATACAAGTTGTAGAATAAACTGCAGAACACCTGCCTACAACTTAGCCTTGGCCTACCCTTTTCTGGATGAGGTGCCCAAATAAGATTGTATCCAAAGTCTGAGGTACAATATTTGTGCTATTGTGTTACACTGAAATCAGCACGTCAGCTCTGCTTTTCTAATTCCAGATTTCCTAAACTTGGAGAACAGACTGATAATATGATCCCTTCTCTTTGTTATTAAAGTACAGATAAAAATGTTGTTATGCTGCATTTTGTGGCTGACTGAAATGTATTGACTTCTAATAGACTGACAGGTAGTTTGTATGGCCAGAGTGGGCAGGGCAGGGAATGGTAGTAATGAAGTCTGCGTAGTTTACTCCTGACTGCTGTATAACAGGCTGAAGGTTGTCAGAAAGGGTCCCTGTGCCAGGAATGCAAAAATTATGGAAGACTTCAGTTTTTACCCCCAAGTAGATTGGATGTGATTGATTTTTTTAATATTTTCTTTTACCAACTACTCAATGTAAAGAACTTAACATCCTGCTTGCAGTAGTAGGCTCTGAGCCGACTGTTTCTACTCAGGAGAGAGATCATGAAACAAATCCTGACAGTTCTGTGGAAGTATCAGATGAATGTAAAATACGGGTTAAAAAAAATCAATAGGAAGTTAAAGAAAGAGAACAAAAAGTCGTCATTATATGTGCATCTGAACGCAATTTTCAGTATTGGTCTGTGCAGTACTATATTTCCAAATAAATACAGTGGAAATGGAGAGGGATAGAGTAGGGCAACAGGATGATAAAAATATATGGAAAGGCTCCCATGCAAGGAATAAGTAGAGCAGAACTGTCTAGAAAGGATGTAGTGAGAGAGGATGGGTGTAAGGAATGGCTGTTGAATTCTGAGCAGATGGAGAAGACCCATATGGAACATAGGGAATTGTTTCTTACCTATTTTAAGAAAATACTGAAATGATTGAGAGAATTTAGCATATGACATGAAAAGACTTAGGTTTTTATTAACAACACACCGTATATATATATTTATGTGTAGATTGGTCTTAGGGGTGCTAATATTGTATCCAGATCTAAAAAAAAAAAAAAAAAATTCAATCGCAGAAAGTCAGAGGGTGGAATTGGTTCATGAAAGCTAGTATTTAGGGACTCACATGCTAGGAGAAACCTGACCATCCATTTAAGATATGGGACATAAAAGTGTAATTGTGCTAATGAAAAAAAGACATACATTTAAACATGTACCCCCTTGGGAAAACATGAATTTCTTCCTGGGTGTCTGTCTTGTTGCATATTGTTAATAGGACTCCCAAAATGGGTAATTCATCTGCCTAACTGTAAATGGGTTGAGTCTAGGACAAATTTGCCAGCTGGAGGGGTTTCTTTATGTATCTGTATTTAAGAAAAAATTAAAGCAATAATTCTTTATTTTATAAAAAGTTTTGAGTATTTAGTACTGTATTTTTCCAGTGTGAAGCACTTCCTTAATTATCAAGGGCTTCTTCAGTTTTCATTTTTACTAAAACCCGAAATATTTTATCTTGAATTTTAACTGTATTGGAGAATAATACTTTTTCAAAGTCCAATTGTCTTTCTATTCCGAAAAAAATCTTTGGTTCTAAATAACTAGATCTTGTGAAGGAGCCATTTCAAGTGTTCTTTGGGAGGCAACAGTAACTTAAAAAGACTATTTACTTCAAAAATAATTCAGTAATTTGTTTATATTTCATATTAACTTTCTCCCCACAATCCTTTTCTTTTATTCAGTTAATACAGCACTTGCCTCATCTTTATATGTGCCTTCAACATCCCAGCACGGCAGTCAGGCACATGGCTGCTCGTTGTGTAGGTGTTATGAGCAAAATAGCTACCATGGAAACAATGAATATCTTTCTAGAGAAAGTTCTACCCTGGTTGGGAGCAATAGATGACAACACCAAACAAGAAGGTGCAATTGAAGCACTTGCATGTATCCTTGCTTGAGTATTCAAAAATGCAGAAACTTCTTCTCAGTTGCTTAATCTGGGGGAATAAAAACTGTTACCTGAAAGAAAAAGGAAAAAAAAGAGGAATTAAATGTTAAGCTGTTTTCCTCTTGTGGACAAGAAATAGCAGAAACTTTCATTTCATTGCCTTTATATATTACATGAAGTTTTGGTGGAAGTAATTCAGTTTCTCAAACCATGGAATTCACTCAGCTAAATGTCGCTGGGTAGATGAACTTCCCCTTTCCCACAGTAGAAATCTTGTTCATGTGAATGTAACGTATTAAGGACTTCTACCTATTGAGTGTGAAATCTGCCAGGTATATATTGATATCAGACGATCCTGAACTGGTGAGAACTGTTTCCTTAATAACTGATCCAGGTGTAATGGAGCAGCTGGATGTTGGTATTGTTCCGTACATTGTTCTTCTAGTGGTTCCAGTTCTGGGTAGAATGAGCGATCAGACAAACAGTGTACGTTTTATGGCTACCCAGTGCTTTGCAACGCTGATTAGACTAATGCCTCTTGAGGTAAGCTCAAGTTGTAAGTATACCGAGTATGTGAACTGTTCTGTATCCACTTTTTCACCAGCCACAACATCCAAGCCTCTGACCTAATGAATGATAAATAACTGGTTTTTATAGATGTAGAGTCCATATCGCGTTATTGAAGATGTTTCCTTTATAATGTAAAATGAGTAAAATTGTACCCTATGTTATTAATTTCCTAAACTAAAGTAAAATAGCACTTTGTAAGAAACTAATTTCAACTGCGTACATGAAGGTAAAGTGTATATTCATTAATATACTGTGTAGTGCTGCTTCTGCTATTTGTGGCTCGGAAGTCTTAGGAGTTACATGTGCCCTCTCCCTAGGTATGTGTGGTGTTGTGTATGTAGTCAAGAGATGCATAAAAAAAAGCAATAGTGATTTAAAAGGAAAAGAAGATGAAATAGCAGTAATAGAAATAGCGTAGAGAGTGCAGTTACTTACTCCTGGTTCTTAAAATGAAAAAGCCCCATCCTAGAGCTTTGGGCAAAGTATTATGTGTATTATATGATCCAGTAGTGTTTAATCAGCACAAATTTGCCTCAGCTTTTACTACTGCTATGACTTGCATACCTCAGACTTTCTAATATTCCATTCCAAGGACTACAAGACTTCTAAGTAACTTACTTTCACCACCAGATGGTAATAGAAGGCAGTTGAGAATTTGCTTTTTTTCTAAGGAAAAAAATGTCAGTTTAATGGGTTTAGTATCTTTTATTATCTCAACTGTTCATTTAGCATAATAGAACCTTAGAATCTGATAACTAGCAATCTGCCTTAAATGGAGCACTTACTTTCTGTATACTTACACTGAAATGTTAAAAAAATGGAAAATGAGCAAAGTAGAAATGAGTTTTGCGCATGCTGCTGTTCATTCCAATACCATTTGCACCAGTGCCCTTCTTTGTATGCATTTAAATACAGTCCTATGGAATACAGGTAGCTTAGATAATTTTTTTGAAAGCTATTTTAATACAATTTAGTGAGCATCTCTTAAATGTAGAATACTTGTTTTATTAATTGCATACATATGCATGATCAGTTCATGTTTCTTTCCCATAGTTATTCAAGAATTTCTTTTATTAGGGCTTCACTTTCTAGTTAAGGAAGGCCGGTATCAGATATTGAACTATATTATGTATGCAAACTTAGAGTGAAGTAGATATTAGTGAGAGAAAATATCAGTCCTGTTGTGGGATGGTCCTTTGAATGCTAGCAGTTCTTAAATGTTAGGCCAAACAAGGAATTTAGATAACTGTAGAGAGGTTGGAGTCATCTTGATGAAGTTAGGGAGTAGATTGATAGGGACTAGGGAAATAGATGGTTCATGTGGAAATAGTTTACTGAGGAATCCTTTTTTGAGTTTGAAATAACTTGGTAATAAAGTTTTTGTAGACACTGTTTCACACATGCTTTGTGTGAAAAAACTTGAGTGGTGTTTCGTGGATGCAGTTTTACTGTTTTCTAAATGGGAAGACCTGTTAGGTCAGTCTTGCAGCTATTTCATAGGACAAACTTGTACAGTTTTCAGTAGTTACAGTGGTGGTGTTAAGACAAACAAAATTTCCACTATTTCAACTTCATGTCCCTGAAGCACGACTTAGTTCTGTAACTAAACAAAGAGGCTATATCTAATCTTTTGTGTTTATTGTTGGCTTTTTATATACTGTCTAAAATGCAAGACCTGAATTCAGCTGCTGGATAAGTAAAAGTGATAGAGCTCTGAATAAGCTTGGAGCTTCAAATCTGTATTTTTGTGTGGATTTCCAGTTGTGAGAAATTGGCAACAAGAACAATAAATGAGTTGAGAGAACTTAGTTATGTTGAGTTTCCTGTCTCTTTATTCTCCATTTCATTATGCATTCAACCACAAAAATGAAAACATGACTGAGAAGGATTGTAAGATAAATGGTTCAACTTAATCTGTCCTGTTTGATCGATAAACAATCATACTGCAAGCTGCAATACATTTGAACCACATTAACTGGCACAGTATTCACACTTCAGACATGTCCTTTTAAAAGGTGGGGCAGGAAGAGCAGTTAACAAATAGAAGTTGTCTCTGTGTGTGTGTACATGCTTGTACCTTATTGGAGCAGTTCTAACATCTGAAATCCAGGTTAGTTTCCCCCCTTCCTTATTAACCACATACACAGTGGAATTATTTGATGGAGTTCTTTGCCAGGAGCCTTCCCTAAGTGATTAGTAACTTGGGTTTTGAAGTAAAGCTAACTAAAGCTGGAGGTGGCCCAGAAAACTGGGTTGACGGATGTGATGGTGAGAAAATAATCCGTGCCTCTTTTGCTAGTGTATGTTGTCAGCAAGCAAGGATGTCTGAGCATATTTGGTCTGCAGATAGCTTCTTTGGGCGTCTGGCCTGGTGTGGGGAGTACCTAGGAAGCCAAGGTCTGCTGCTAGACCTGGAGGGGTTTAGGATTTTCTTTTTACTAATAATTTGTAACTGCTTGAATTCATCATTGAAATACTATGGATTTAAGTATCACTTTAAATCTAATTCTGCTAATGTCTGTTAACTTTGGATGGTAGATTGTGGCTAAGGAGAAATGGGTGTCAAAAGATTTGCCAGCCAGCCATAGCTGAATATGAATATGAATATTCATATGAATATGAATAGCACAGAATAGCTCAGCTCAGTCTTCGTAAACTCTTACAAGCATGACCAGGATTTCTCCTCTTCTGTGTGATTGTATCAAGTTTTTCAGTGTGTCCTTTGGGGTAGGATTTGTCTTTTGTACCTTACAGTCCTGGATGAGTTGATCTGCAAGGAATCAAAGTAGTATAGCACTGAGTTTGGATTTATACAACTGAGAAGACTGCAGATCTTTGCCATTTTAAAATGTCTAAGCTAGTATGACATTTTATTTCTTACTGTCTGTGAGAATTAAGTACTGTAACTCTTACATTACTGCTTTAAAAATATTATCCTAGGCTGGTATACCAGATCCACCAAACATGTCTGAGGAATTAATCAGAATGAAAGCTAAAGAACGGCACTTTCTGGAGCAATTATTGGATGGAAAAAAACTGGAAAACTATAAAATTCCAGTACCAATCAAAGCAGAACTCAGAAAATATCAGCAGGTAACAGCTTATACTTGCATTTTGAAGGATCAATAAGTTCCAGTCTGATACAGCTTTATGGAAGGGCAGGAGTTCTTCAGGTGCTAGTTTTTTTTCAGTTGTGTGTTATGGGGTTTTTGTCTTGTTTTGAGTTGTGCAGTAGGTATCTTGAACTCCTACAAGGAAGAGCAAATTAACACATACCAGTTACACCATTTTTCTTTTAACAATGGGGGGTTTTTGGCCCCCTTGTCTGGATTCTGTCATTTTTCTGGGGGAACGGCCAATGCGTTTGCTTAGGCTGAGGGTGGCAGCTCACCACTGCAAAGCCAGGCCTTATGTAGTGTTTGGCTGCTTATGTTTCTCCATTTATTCCCTTCTGCTTGGAGTTTATAGGCTGCAGTGGATGCATTTATGGTGGGAAACAAGTCATAGATTGGCAGTGATGGACAACAGAATATACAGAATTGAAGCTTAACTAGCCAAAAGCCAGTTTTTACTTCTGTGGCGTTCTGTTTTCTGATTTCAGGATGGAGTGAACTGGCTGGCATTTCTCAATAAATACAAACTTCATGGCATTCTTTGTGATGACATGGGTTTAGGAAAAACCTTACAATCCATTTGCATTCTTGCGGGTGATCATTGCCTCAGGTAAGCTTAAAAAAATAATGATCTGCCTTAAAGACTTTAAGGATAGGTTTTATCTATGGTAATGACTCGGGACATAGTCCTGGGCAACCGGCTGTAGATATCTCTGCTTGAGCAGAAGGGTTGGACCAGATGACCTCCAGAGGCCCCTTCCAATCTCAACTATACTGTGGAGAAACAATTTTTTTCAAACTTGTTTTGATATTTTTAAAGGGCTCAGGAATATGCAAGAACAAAACTGGTGGACAGTGTTCCTCTTCCCTCCTTGGTGGTGTGCCCTCCTACACTCACAGGACACTGGGTGGATGAAGTGGGCAAATTTTGCTCAAAAGAATATCTTAATCCTTTGCACTATACAGGACCTCCTACTGAGAGAGCAAGGTAATGTATTTTGCAGTTATGGCTTGGGTAGAATAAAATACCACACACAGAATTTTGCAGTTTACCACTACTACTGAAGCACAGTCTGTGGGCATGGTAAAACTTGTGATGGTACCTCAGGAGGCTGAAATAATAACATATGTAAGGAACACTTTAGTTATGATATTGTATTTTTTCTTAAGGTTACAGCACCAGGTGAAAAGACACAATCTCATAGTGGCTTCATATGATGTTGTAAGAAATGACATTGACTTCTTCAGGTAAGAATTGGTTTGTTTTCTGAGGTTTTTAATAACTTAAAATTTCAAATGTCACTTAAGTCTATGTTGTTCTCTTCTAGAAATATTAAGTTTAATTACTGCATTCTTGATGAAGGCCACGTAATAAAAAATGGAAAAACAAAGCTGTCAAAAGCAGTAAAACAGCTAACTGCCAATTACAGGATAATTCTTTCTGGCACACCAATCCAGGTAACTGCTATTCTTTTTTCCTAAGGAGTTGGGTGAGTAGTGGAAAGTAAGCAAGAGACCTGTTTTGCAGTCGGTTTTTATTGTGCTTTTTAATCAGAGTTGTCTTGTTCAGAGTTTACATTGTAAAACAGCCTTTCATTGCTAAATGCTTGAAACTTTCCCTTTCCCAGTATACCCATGTATAGGGGAATGGGTGCAGGATTTGTGTTACTAATGGGGCTCGAAAGTTGGCAACGAGACCTTCTCTACCACTTGTTCTTTAGTAGCAGGCAGGGAAGGTGAAAGAGCATTTCCTTATGTCTCCAGTGAAATCGGCAAGAAACTCAGCTCTGAGAACTCCAGATTTTGGGGTTTGTCCTGGTGACTTGTCTGTGGAGTATCTGTCTCATCCAGAACTAAGACCAGTGGTGTCTCCTGGGTTTTGTTGTCCAGAACTCAAGGTGTGCCTTAAGACATCAGACACAGTGGAAAGTCCATTTATATGTTAAAGTGCATGTACAGGTCTTTCTGTAGTTTTGTTTGATGAAAGAGCCACCGTGTTCCAGGAGCTCAAAATTACGTTGGAGTGTTACGTTTGTTGTGTTTTATAGGTGGTGTTAAATATGTATGGAAATGTTTCTAGTAACTTGTGACAATTAATTACTCTTGAAAATAACTTAACAAATGTTTCTTTTGTGTTCAGAACAACGTCTTAGAGTTGTGGTCATTGTTTGACTTCCTTATGCCAGGATTTTTGGGTACTGAACGCCAGTTTGCAGCTCGTTATGGCAAACCAATATTGGCAAGTAGAGATGCCCGAAGCTCTAGTCGAGAACAAGAGGCTGGTAAGGATTAAAGGTTAAATCTTGGTTTTCTTACTTTGAACTGCTAATGAAAAGAGAAAGTGCTGCCAGTTTCAGCTAAGAGTTTGGTGGGGTCTGGATGTTTTGAATTCCCCCCTGCCCACCCCCTGCCATAATACTGCTTCCATTGCCTTCACTAGGGGTTCTTGCAATGGAAGCACTGCACCGCCAAGTTCTGCCATTCCTGCTAAGGAGAATGAAAGAGGATGTACTGCAAGATCTTCCACCTAAAATTATTCAAGATTATTACTGTATTCTCAGTCCTCTACAGGTATGCTTAAAAAGTGGCTGGAAGCTTTTTTTTTTTTCCCCCCAGCACAATTTAAGACCACAGTGGAACCACTTCTGCATTCCTGGGTCAATCTGATACCAGGTCTGATGTTCTCTGGGACCATAGGACTAAAATGTTTTTCTAGTATGTTTGAAAACTAGTTTCAGTCCAGTTGCAGTGGAATATTTATTTAGTTTAATTTCTGGTATCGTTCTACAAAAACATTATCTAGGCATGTGCACGTTTTTTGGAAGAATACTTTCCAAGCTGAAAGAAAATAATTTGCAAGAGATTTCACTGCTAATATTGATCTTGTGCTACATATAAAATAGCTTTCTTTATTTTTGATAATTCAGAACTAATTCTAAAAATGACTTTGTCTTATTTCTGTTGGGGAAAACTTACTCATTCTCTCCTCTGGGGCCTGGTCTACAGGTTCAGCTTTATGAAGATTTTGCCAAGTCTCGTGCCAAATGTGATATTGATGAAACTGTTTCATCAATTTCATTGAATGAAGAAACTGAAAAACCAAAGCTTAAAGCTACAGGTCATGTATTTCAGGTAAGATTTCTTCAGTAATTTTTACTACTCGATTAGTTTATTTCTGGCAACTGTATTTCTGGGTTTAATAAAAATGAAAGTCAAAATAGTTAACTTGTTGGTGACCATCTAAGTAAGATATTTAGATTTTGGATCAGATTGACTGGAATGTGATATATAGCTATTATGTCTAAATTATGGTTTGTGTCTTGAGTCATATAAACTATCTTAAATTGTTCAGTGTGTTCTGTTCAACTGGTGTTCAGCTATTTGTAGATCTTGGATACTACTCTCAATTAAAAACTGATTATCAAAAGTGTAAAACCTCAAAACAAGAGGGAACTAATTTTGATCTCATCAGTTGTTACCCTACAAAATTAAGATTCCAAGACATGAACAAAAAAGTTTCCTTAAGGTTAGATCTGAAGTTATGAAGGTTCATAACGTTATGAAGGTTGTACAGAATCCAGATTAAGTCTTGGCTACATGGAAACAATAATGCTCAAAGGCTCTGCACAGCTCCCAAACCTGTGTGCTATATCCCACACTTCTATGAAAGTGTGGGAAATGGTAGGTTTTGTACTGTTCCTGCAACAGGAACCAAGATCGTTATGCACGGATACAGTTTGAAATCCAGGTTTTCTTAATACAAATGTGCAACTCTATTTTAATGAAAGTATACCCTACAGTCCAAATTGTGGAGTGTGGCTGAGTGGCAGCTACACCTCTTTTGTTCAGTCTTTTTCTGTAACTACACTGTTGCTAACCATTTCTTTGAACTTAATTTCCTCAATAATTAAAGGCATTGCAATACTTGAGGAAGCTATGCAACCACCCAGCGTTAGTGTTAACAACCCAACATCCAGAATACAAAAGAATTACAGAGCAACTTGCAGCTCATAATTCATCCCTTCGAGATATCCAACATGCACCTAAGCTGTCAGCTTTAAAACAAGTAAGTAGACTTGCATGTTGTGCCTTAAATTTCCTAAATGCATCTCTATTGATGCTACAGTTTAGAAAGTTTCATTTTAAGACTTCATCAGTATGAAACCTGATCTTAAAACACTAGTTAAGAAGTAAATGAAATAGACTACAAGGGCTTTTTAGGCATATGCCCTATTTTTCCTATTAATTCAAGGGGGTAGGGGGGAGGCACAACCTTGCTTCAAGGTGATGAGGATTACATACTTTTTGCTGCCTTGTCAAAAACCTTGCTTGTATTCTGTTTTGTACTCTGTCTCTCTTGTTACAGAAGAACTTTTCTCCTAATAATTAGGAGAAATACACAGGAGCCTGTTAGCTTGATTAAATATGGAATGCAATCTAACTTTAGCTAAAGCAAAATTAAGAAATTTACTGTTCTATTGACTCTCAATTTTTTCAGTTTGACAGTGAAACCTAACTTTGCATTATGACATTTAAGCGATGTGTCACTTACAGACTTCCCTCTGTAGTTTGTTTCTCTTATTTCTACTTTTGGTAGTCCATCAATGTAAGTATTGACATGAGATCTACTGTCATTTGATGATACACTTTAATAATCTTTTACTTCAAGCTGCTGCTAGACTGTGGTTTGGGGAACGGTGGATCTTCAGAAAGCGGTACGGAAGCAGTTGTGGCCCAGCACAGAGTACTCATCTTCTGTCAACTTAAAAGCATGCTTGATATAGTGGAGCATGACCTTCTCAGACCTCAGTTACCTTCAGTTACTTATTTACGATTAGATGGCAGCATACCTGCTGGTCAAAGGCATTCCATTGTTTCACGGTAAGCATATCCCCTTGTAATCAATATGAAGCCAACTGTAACAAACTGTATTATTTATAAGGTACAAAATTATTTTGTCTGCCTCAGAGCAGTTGAGGTTCATAAATTCATTATTTAAATGAGATTTCCCACCCTTAAACTTTTTGTTTTGTATGCAGGTTTAATAATGACCCATCTATAGATGTTCTTTTGCTCACCACTCATGTTGGTGGATTGGGACTTAACTTAACAGGGGCTGACACAGTAGTGTTTGTGGAACATGACTGGAACCCAATGAGAGACCTGCAAGCCATGGATCGGGCACATCGCATTGGGCAGGTGAAAAACTTCATTTCCCTTAAGCTTGTTCCCTGGCTGAACTCCTGTTTCTTTGAATTTGGATAAAGTTGTAGCGTATAATAAGTGACATCTGGGGGTTTCCACCAAGCTTCCATTCATGCTATTTTCTTGCATATATGCCAGAGGTTGAAGTGTGTGCTGTCTTGCCCTATCACCAACTCTGTACACCTCTCTTCTGTACTTCCTGAGCTGCTGAGGTGAGGGCAGGGCAGAATCACCTTTCAGTGGAGGAAGAGACACGACTGAGACACGGAACTGAAGGGAAGCCCCACAGGGTTGTCCTTCTCTGATGCCTGGACAGGGAAAGAGTGATTGCTGTTAGTCTCCCTCTACAGCTGTAAAAAGCAGTGAATTCTTAACTTCCTGAGTACAGATGCAATTGCAGGTGCCTCTGCTATATGCTGGTGTAATCTCATTCTTTTTGTCTAACATCAGACTTACCAAGTACAATTACCGAAGGATAACTCCAAGCCAAACTGCTTCCAGACTGTCCATGATGAGTACTAGAAGGTTATGCTTTTTATCTAAGTGTGCTTTTCTTTTTCAGAAACGTGTTGTTAATGTGTATCGCCTGATAACCAGGGGAACTCTGGAGGAGAAGATCATGGGTCTTCAAAAGTTCAAAATGAATATTGCAAATACAGTGATCAGCCAAGAAAACGCAAGCCTACAGAGCATGGGAACAGAACAGCTTCTTGATCTGTTCACCCTTGACAAGGTAAAGAACCGTTTTTACAAATACCTACCAAAAATAGAGTAACTTTAGGGAGAAGTTTTTCTTTAAAATGTAAAATTTAACCATACTGACACTTGGAGTTGGAATGATGGATAGACAGCTCTCTGAAAAACAGGAAATGGTATCTCCCCAAAAGAATCATCAGACTTGGAAGAATTTCATGTAGTCCTGAAAACGTTATTCTGTATATTAATTGATTTTTTTTTGTTGGTTTTTTTGGGTGAAGGATGGAAAAACTGAAAAAGCAGATACCTCTACCTCTTCTGGGAAAGCATCAATGAAATCAGTACTCGAAAACCTTGGAGAACTATGGGATCAAGAACAGTATGACACTGAATACAGTCTTGAAAACTTCATGCATTCATTAAAGTAACCATCATATATTCATAATACAACTGCTGCTAGTTCACTTATTTTTCTGCTGATATTCAGCAAACTTCAAAGCATATATAGTGAACCTTTAGCTAAATATGTAAATAAACTTATTGAAAGAAGAATCTCCTAAAGATTGGCACTGAGTAGTGTCACCTGTTTCACTGGGGAGTTACTCTGTCTTAAACGTTTGCACTGTATAAAAGAACTTTAAACGTAAACATTGTGAGGTGGTTTGAATTTTACTTGTTCTGAACAGCTGCAAATTCTTACTTGGTAGAAGAATAAAACAAAGCAAGTTTTTACATATGTTAAGTGTTACTTCTGTTTGAAGTTAAGTCCACCATTATTTCTTTCTGTATCTATAATAGTTTTGTACAGTTGTTTCAGTGAGTACTTCAGGTTGTTCAGTGTACATTTTTCTTTTAAACATGACTTGCTTTTATGGTGTATTAAAAAACTATTTTCAACTTAAACTTTCATTCAGATCATTTCAGGACTTGTATCACCAGAGGCAAAGCCTAGAAGCCTTGAAATTATTGAATAATTAAATGGCACTAGGTATGTGCACCCACCTTTGTATATTGAGTATAAATATATTATGCTCTTCAGTCTTTTGACACCATCTTGAGAGAACAGCTGACTTGAACTTTTTAAAGTAATGAGCTATATTAAATACAGGTAATGGTCTATTTGAGGCCATGTTTGCATCCTGTTAGCAGGGGTGTACTTTTTTAATTTATCTATAAGGCTAGAATATAGCCGCTTTGAGAGATGCATGTATTCATTATGTTTCAATCCTATATATTTTTTGTAACTAAAAGAGGAAATTAAATATACAGACAGATGTTTTCCAGAAGTAGATTTTACACTGTCTAGGATTCTAAAATCCATGCTAAAGTGACTGTTTACTAAACTGATGCATGATTTAAAGCTTCTTAAAGGAATAGGGAGGATTTTTTTCTTTAGGAGAAAGCATATATAGAAATACCTACATTCAGTTTGAGGGAATTGAATAGTTGAAATTGTGTAACGAAGATAGTAAAGGACTTTTAATAGCAGTGAGTGAGAATAATATGGCTGTATGTTATGCAGCTTTTTATAAAAGGGAGGCAGTAGTAAAAGTGTGTTTCTAGGTGTGCATATGTACCAGTATATGCACTTTTTATAAATATTAAATTATAGATAACTTACAGCAGTTGTCTGAATACATAGAATATATGTATAAATATAAAACCTAAGGTTTGTAGCTTGCTGTGTGCTTAAGCATCAGAGCTTAAAAACCACCAGAGACCTCAACTATGTAAAATAAGATTGTTTTAGAACAATATATATAAATCAAGACTGTTCTGCAGCATTGGAAATGAATTAATGTCACATTTCAGTAGTTATGAACTGCCATATTGTAACTAAATTAGCATTCCATGGAAATAAACAGAACTGGGAATATATGACTTGTATGTTGCCTATGTCCATGATAAGGTTTTCTTCTGTAGAGAAGACTTCTTCACTGTAGCTGACTAGGTAAATAAATGAGGCTTTTGGAAATTTCAGCTGGATTACTAGTATTATATTAGTTCACCTCTGTGTTCATACATAGAATATTTGTTGTGCTTTCAACTGCCTCTGTGTTCATACATAGAATACTTGTTGTCTTTCAACTGATGATCTAACTGGGGGGAGAGACAAGATGGGGCTTGGTGTCCTGTTTGCAGAGAAGTTATAATGTTGGAATACTGGGTACTTTAAGATGTTGCAGTAATCTGGTGGTAGTGGCCAAGAAGAACAAGATATTCAAAGAAATCTCTTATTTACTTATAAAACACTGCATATGTTATGCTTCGAGAGGCTTATCAGTTACAGTGGTAGGATGCTGCTTGGCTCCTGTTGGAAAAGAAATACGCAGCAAAGGACTGCTTTAAACCAGTTGTTTATCACACTGAGTTTGCTGTGCAACCATAATACTCCTAGTTGTGGCTCTCTTGGATATGACATTAAAAGGTCCTGCACCTGGAAGACAGGGGGAACAGAATTTAGAATAGTTGTTTCAAGATTATTATATGTACTGAGTGATCTTAAGTGTTCTGTAAATTAATACTTCCAAAATGGAAACCAGCAGGAACACTGCATGAAGTATATAAAAACCATTTTTAGTTGCCTTAATATTTAACTAAGAGCTTTTCTACATTTTTCTCCAAGTTAGCAGACCATTGACCATGGTCTGGCTTGTTCAGTGCAGCGTTCTCAGTGTACAAACTGGCTTCACTTAGCAAAACATCAAGCAAGAGCTGTACTCTTGAAATATCTCTAGCTGCATTTGACCTGTTTAGTGGGTGGTCAGCTGGACTAGACCAGAGTCTGGGCTTAAATAGAGAAGGTCTTGTATTTCTAAACTGAAATACAAACTCCAAAGATGGTGCAGGGCTGTCAGGTTCTCAGCACCAGCCGTTTTGCTCTACAGCTTTGCCCCTGCTGCAGGGTATTACTTGCTAACAAAGACATAGCCTGAACTTTGAATTTACTGCAAATTCAGTCATTGCAGGCCCCTGAAAGCACAGTCTGTGAGTGGAACCACACATGCCTAAGGCTTGATGGATTGTATTGGTCTATCTCCATTACTTACTGGCATCAAAAGAACACTAATAGTCACCAAAGCCAGACCTCCACATTCCTGATGTAGTCCCAGATTCAAAGCTTGCCAATTTGAGAAAACTGAGTATCTCTTACTGGTGGACCACATTCTGGCTGGAATTGCTGCTTTAGAACAACTGTGTACCTAACAGAGCTTTTCCAGCAAACTTTAAGACCGATGAAATTGTACTTGAAACTAAATGGGAAACTATCTTCCTCAAATGCACCAAGTCTGCATAAACATGCCTTCTGAAAAGTCTGTTAAACTAAGACTTCGATCTGACAAATCTGGTTTTTTCCCAGCATGTTGTCTTTGGAATCCATTTAAGTAGGAAGCTGCTTTCTTTCTGCAAACATACTTATGACTAATCGTGGGGGTTGGTTGGTTGGTTTGGAGGGTTTTCTTTTTTTATCCCACTCCCTAATGCTTTTGGAGGTGGTGGTTGGTTTTTTTTCAAGCTTGCTGAAATCAAAATTATACTGCTGACCTATACAGTATGGGTACTCATGATTTAACTCAAATTAGTTCAAGTTCATTCTTTTGCTTTAGTCATTTTTACTAGGTGTCCATCATCTCTACAAAGTTCATATTTTACCTTAAAATTTCCTGATTTAAAAGCAAAAGTGTATACTTACCATTAGTGGTATCCCCAACTTTACTACCCTCCCATGGTTCTACAAGTTACGAAGGCAGTGAGCACACCTTATCAATTAAGTCTTAATTCAAGCAGAAGTAGGGCAACTTAAGCCATGTTAGGAAGTGTGGAAAACTTCCAAGATGACAACATATTCATATATATAAGATTTTATTAACTTGCTTACAAGTGGTGAATAATGTAGGGTTAACTATAACTAGGTGTGCAGTTTTAAATAGGTCTTCGCATAGGGCAAGCTTTAAATCTTTTAAGGACCACAGCAATAACTTGACTTGTGGCTGGTGGTAATTTGCTTTGTAATCAAAAGCTTGGAAGCTGCAATTTTTTCTTTAAGCTAAGCAGGGAGATGCTTTAGAGTGAAAATTAATTCACGTTTTAAATCACATTTAAGTGAGTTACTTCAAGGGCAGCTCTCTGAGTATAAGCATTCTTATAGAGATGACTATTCATCTAAATTCTTTCAGTGTCCTAGTAACAGACATGACCTTTAAATTTGTGTCAGAAACTATTAGCTGGCTTTTCTATTGGCTTCACTAGTTGTTCAGTATTCTCCTCTACAGCAGGTTTGGAGGTATCTGTTCAGTTACACTGTTTATTTTTAAGGCTCACTGTTCAGCAATCAAGCTTTAGTTGCTACTCTAGCAGCCAAAACCAGAGTCAAACCCTAGCTGAAACGGGGAATTCTGCCCAATGAAGGAAAGTCTTCATTGGTGTGAGACTGACAAAACTGTCCTCTCCAGTACAGGGATACAACTGTGCTCCTGGGAGGACCATGCAGCAGCAGGGTAATAGAGCTCTAACTTCACGCTGACATAACTCACGGTGGTCGTAGGTGTGACCCAAGGAGGAGATGCATTTCTTCCTTCAGCTGCGCACATGGCACGAGCTTTCCGCTGGCATGGTAGTGGCATTGGGGGAGGGAAGGTACTGAACGAGTACATCTCAAGAAACAAAACAGCAATGCACAGATTCAGAGCAGGCTTTCAGTCCTCTCCATTCATAAACCTTATGCAATGAACAAATACTTGATTTTCTTCATTTACTTACAGTAAGGTAACCTTTCATTTAACATAGAGAGCAGAAAGTCTGTGCCAAGCTCCTTTGTATCATTTTTCCTTTGTCGACAGCTCAATTACACTATGTTGAAATAGGTTGGGGAAAAGACCTTCCTTCGCTAGCTTCCTGATGTAGGGAGGGATCTCCATTTCTGTAGCACTCTCCCTTTTCTTTACTACTATGTTGTCCAAAACCTTAGTGCCTTGGGTTAACAACTGCATGTCCCCAAAGCAATCCAAATCTTAGGAATAGCTTGGGAAAGCAAAATGTTTCAGTACTCAGCATTTTAGTAGTGCTTAAATGCTACGTTAAGTTGTTCAACTCTGGATGTTTATAACTAGTCACATTAGTCTGTATAAAGAGGAAATTTGGAACTTGTACAGGAATTTTATCCTTGTATAGGGTGAGAAAAGGGTGCTTCTGCAGCGCAATTGTTTCTATAAACTAAGTTTTATACCAAAAAAATTGCACCTGATGATCTAAATTCCACAAATGCATGTTGCCAGCTCTTACTACAGAGAACTGTTTTGTTGTTTTGTTATTACACACAAATGTGCATTTATTTGCAAGACATATTACATATTACTGGAACCTTGGAATGGCATGCCTTCACATTTTTATTTGTATTGCCTCCACAAAGGGTTCAAAAGAGAGTTCACTTCCTACAGGAATACTAAAGAAGAGCTAAACACAGGTGAAGCTGAATAAAGATTACCAAGACACACAACCTCAAAGAGAAAAATGAAGTTACATGGGCTAAGGTATGTAACCCATCCTAACAAGACCTATTGACTGACCAGAAGACACCCTTGCTGCTGGGACATGCTGTGCTCTGGAACATTGTTTTTTCAGGTAAAAATTTGCCTTGACTTTTTTTATTTGGAAAAAAAAAAAAAAAAAAAACCCAAAAAAACCCAAACAAAAACAAACCCCAAAACCAACCAAGAACAAGAGATATCCATTCTAGGGAACATCTCTTTATTGACAAGAGCTAGACTGGGGGACATAAGATACTTCATATTTCACTTTTATTTCTTTTGAAAAACCCAGCTCTGTTTTATTGGCTCAGAAGGTTGACTTTTGTCTTTCCCAGTAAGTGTACTAGCACCACTGGGGTCTTCATTTTCTTAATGCTAAACTGCAATAGATAGGCAAGAGGACAAAAAAATAACCCCTAATGGTTGTCCTTTGCTAAAGTTAAGTCAGTTTTATGAACTTCTTGTAGACACAGGGATCCAAACTTGCAACTTTACATCTCCATTTAAGTTGTACCCAGCCAGCATTGCACCTACACAAACCAGTACACATGAACATCAACATTTCAAATACTTAACAGTCTTCTGCTTCACCTATCAGTAAAGCTGTGCAAAAATATTTTAAACAGATTTAGTACTTTCAATTTATGCGAGTTGTAAAGAAAGTACAGTACCTCTTGTGAAACTCAGTTTTCGTAAAATTGAGGTCTTTGTTGGCACTGGCGCAAAGAAGTTAAGAACCAGGAGGCCCATCACTTAAAGCTCAAGTCTTTTGGAACAATGATTTGTTAATTCTCATAATCTATAAAAATAGGTCTTTGGTACCTTATGTCAGGAATACAAGTCTAATAGATCTGTCTTCTTACTACTTTTACAGAGGAGGGCCAAGGCTTAGAAAGAAATACCATCCCCTCATCTCACAAGGGATTTAGAAAACTGAGTGAGATACTCAGATACTATAACAATTAGCAGCAGAAGTTCGGGGGGAGGGGGGGGGGGCTGGGAGCCACCTTCAGATACAGGTTGGGATTCTGAGCAGTAGAAGGTGTAGTGAAGACTTAGGATCATACTGTGCAAAATAAGAAAACAAAATACTGATCTTATTAAACAAACAAGATTAAGGAGGGACTGCGTGCGGTCATAAGGTACTTACACAAGGGAACCATATTAAGTTCAACTTTCACCCACAGCTTTCCAGGCACAGATGTCCCAATACCACAGATAAGGGTAAGGTGCTTTCACCGTGCTGATGTAAGAATACCCACCATCACACCGTGAGGCTGCTTGCTTAGTCTGTCCTCAAGTCAGGAACGATGCTTATATCCTGATTAACCAACAAGTATACCAGCCATTAAGTTCGGGTTTGAAAATTACACTTGCTTCCAAGAAAAAGGAAGACAACTATCAAAAAAGATACATTTCAAATACTGATGTCTCATTAAACACCTAGATCTCTCATTAAAACGAGCTGGAGGAACGTACAGCTGAATGGGATGAGAGGCTGGTTTTCAGAATCTGAAGCTTCTGCACAGATGAACAGTCCAAGATCCTGTGAAAAAATTAGCAGATCTGCTGCTTACACAAACAGGGATAAGACTAAATTTACCTTGACTAGAAAGTTGCCACTTATTTTAGTACAGAAATATGTGAAAGACTATACAAACTCTAATGCTAAACTGTGCCAAATCTTGAATACTTCAAATGGTAGAAAGGAATAGCTGAAAAAAAAATACTTAACACCAGATAACACTAGGCAACTCAGACATGGATTTAGGAACTTAACAAAGTTATCTCTCCCTTTCCCTCCCCCAAACCTTAAAAAAAGTCAGACACTCAAAATTTGTGCTATTTTCTTAGCTCTATCATGTGGATAGCTAAGTCAGCACTGGGTGTCTGTTGTTAATTTTGCAAGCAATCAACAGACATACACTCTTACAGATGATGACCTGCAGTATTTTAAGTAAAGTTCTGACCAGGATTTGCTATGTTTGTAAGAGGAAAATTCCACATACTAAAGGAAAAGCTTTACTGCTCAATTTCCCTTTTTATATGAGGGAAGTAAGTCAATCTAGAGAGCAGCAACTTCAAACCTCTAAATACAGACTGGGATACAAAAACTGCAGGAAAAGTAGGGAAGGGTGAAGTGCAGAAAAAGGGGAGAAAGGAAGGGTAATACACTGCATCCTGCCAAAGGGCTGTTCCAGGAACACTGCAAATTGAACTAATCTGCAGTTCAGTCAGAAGCTCAGAAATAGCTGAGCTATCAGAACATGCTGGCCACATCTCCAATACACTCCGGTTCCAGGGGCCTTTGCAGGGTGATGCTGCTCTGTCCATGCCAAGTCTGTGCCTGCCAGAGATTTCCCATATGTCATAGTAATTACATTTCATAGTTTATGCAGGCTGGCTGCTTAGATACTCCATCGAGAAAACAGGAATACTTATCAGTATACCAGCAGCAAGTGAATTGAGTGGTTAGCTGCGGTATGCCTTTTGCTACTCTCTGTGTTATTTCTCTTTGAATACATATTGTTCTCTGCAGATACACGTTTATGTATTCTGATCCTGTTTTGCATGACTCACGCCGCGCTTACAGCGATTTAATTATCAATCACAGCCTAGCATCCTAGAAATAAAGACTTCAAGTAGAAATCTGTAGCGATAAACCAAGGGAAGAACTAATGCAGATGTTCAAATCTAACTGCTTTTGCAAGTTAGTAAACATAATTTGAAAAAGTCAGTTGAATTGTACACAATCTCTGCTGTAGCCAAAGGAGGAAGACATCAAAAAGATATCAACCCCCAGAAAACAACTCATTCTGATTCCTGCCTCCCTTCTGAGTCAGAGCTACTTCACTTAAGAGCGAAATTAACTTTAGACTCTGTGCTACCAAAACAAGTGGGGCTTTAGACAAGCACGGCACTGTATTTTCAGCTACTTTTCCATGCTACCCACATCTCCACTCAGTCCAAATTACAAAACACTTCTGGCACACTTACCACTGTTCACCCTCGGTGCCTCTGTCTTGCAAGTATCATCACTCACAAAACACAACAATCTTGTCAACCAAACTAGTAGTACTGGGGTACTATTTTCTGTTATTTGGAAGCTTTGGATACCTATATAAACATAGGCAAAGTTTGTATCTGTGCGTGAAGTCATAATACTGCCCATACTCATATTCAGGAGAACATATTTTCAGAAGACTGCAGAGGAAAACATCACACACACCAACCAACCAGTCAGTGCCAGCCTACCCATGTTTGTTTTATTTAAGATAAATTCAAGGCTCATACACTTAGGCATCATATCAGTTCAATTATCAGTTCGTTTGCAAGCTGGAAAGGACAACATGGCAGAACTCAAAGTTGATAGTTGAGTTTTCTCTGCTGCCCTGGTAAGAGCTGCAAGATGTGATCAGCGTTTCAGGCTTCTCACAGCCGACACAGTCAGCAGTAGTTAATTATTGTTTATGAAATGCAGAACTGTGTGTTCTCACAGTTACAAGTTACATCACTCTTTGGCTGTGCCTATTATTTATCAGCTGAAGACCAAGGCCGCAAACAAAGCAAGAAGAGTGAAGGAAAAAAAAATACCATGACAGGTTACATGGACTGTGTGGGGCAAGGGAAAGTGAAAGAAGAGTGTAGTAGTTGGACCCTGGCCAAATGCCAGGTGCCCACCAAAATCACTCTATCACTGCCCTCCTCAGTGGAGGGAACAAAAGGCGGGTCAAGATAAGGACAGGGAGATCACCCAGCAATTACCACCACAGGCAAGACAGACTCAGCTTGGGGAATTTAGCTTCATTTCTTACCATTCAAATCAGAAAAGCCACCCTCCCCCCAGCCCTCCCTTCTCCCCAGGCTTAACTAAATTCCCAGTTTCTTTATGTCCTCCCCCAAGCAGCACAGGGGAATGGGGAACGAGAGTTACGGTCTGTTCATCACACACTTGTTTCTGCCACTCCTTCCTCCTCACGCTCTTCCCCTGCTCCGGCATGGGGTCCCTCCCACAGGAGACAGTTCTCCCCAGCCTACTGCAACGTGAGTCCTTCCCACAGGCTATAATTCTTCACATACCGCTCCATCTTGGGTCCCTTCCATGGGGTGCAGTTCTTTAGGAGCAGACTGCTCCAGCATGGGTCCTCCCAAGGTCTGCAAGTCCTGCCAGCAAACCTGCTTCATTGTGGGCTTCTTATGGGTCACAGCCTCCTTTAGCCATCTACCTGCTCCCCCATGGGGTCCTCCACGGGCTGCAGGTGAATATCCACTCCACCATTAACCTCCATGAGCTGCAGGTGGGGATATGCTCCACCATTAACCTCTGTGGGCTGCAGGGAGACAGCCTGCTTCACCATGGCCTTCAACACAGGCTGCAGGGGAATCTCTCTCTGGTGCCTGGAGCACCTCCTGCACCGAACTGGGTATCTCCAGAGTTGCTCTTGCACAGTCTCACTCCTCTCTCCTGCTGGCACAGATTTTTTTTCTTTCTTTTTCATCTCAATACGCTACCACAGAGGCACTACCACCATCACTGGTTAGCTGGGCCTTGGCCAGTGGTGGGTCTGTCTTGAAGCTGGCTGGCACTGGCTCCATTGGACATGGGGAAAGCTTCTGGCATCTCCTCACAGAAGCCACCCCTGCTACCAAAACCCTGCCATGCAAACCCACTACAAGGAGGAAGGGACATGAGATGCACTCATGGTTGCAAAAAGGCCATCAGCCCTTTTTCCCTGGCTCAGTTTGGCTTATTTCTCTCAAACTCACTGTGTGGCATGTGTCCCTCCCAGTACTCATGTGGTCACAGCTCCTGCAGCCACCATGGTACCGCTGTGGAAGAGGCCTGGATGCCTCACCACCAAGCCTCATGTGCTGCTTCACCTTCTTCCCACCAGAGCAGGGAAAGTAGCTCCAACACCAACACAGGAGCCTGGTGTGCCACCACCAAAGGTGAAAACTAAGGAATAAACTCCAAATAAATTGAAGCGGCAGACGGCTTGGAAGACCCCACAGCTTCTTGCATCTGCATAGGGAACTGAAGAAACTGCCGCCTTTATACAGGGACCCCAAGGCCCCAGCAGCGGCTGGGGGGGTGCAGCAGCCAGGGCTGCCTCCACGCCCTCATACCTTCACCATCCCTCACACTCAATATAGTAATAATAATATTAGAAGAAGAAGAAGAAAAGGACTCAAAATCAGGAGGATCGTTGTGCTCAGCACCGACACACGAAGGGAGCGGGCGACACCGCATGAGGAGCCACATGTGCAGCCCGCCCTGCCCATGGAGCCTTCCAGAAGCCACCCCGGCCCCTGCCCAGGTAACGTTCAGTTTCTCGGGGACAGTGGGGGGATGGTGTGGGCTCCCCCTGACAGCCCCTCCCGCACCCTCCCTTCTCCGAGGCACCAAGGGCCGCTGCCGCCTGGTGCAAGCGGCCATCGAGGTGCCCCCTCCTTTGCCCCCGCAGCCTGAGGGCGAGGCGGGCTGAGCCGCCGTCCTCCCCTCAGCCGCCTTCCTCCCCCTCAGCCATACCCCTCGGCTGCTGCTACAAAACCAGGGAGCGCCGGGCGCTCCAGTGGAATTCCAAGGGTTTTTGAAGCCCCGCAGGCTGAACGATGGTGCTCGGCCGAAGGAGGTGGCCTGCGTGCTGCTGAAGGGTTTGTAGCGTGACAGGATCACCATCATCACCCGCATTCTGCCTCACAGGCGGGGATCACCCTGGGTCTGGGGCCGAGCCTTGTGCCTCATGAATTCAGCTACTCAAGGTCTCTGGAGGCGAGGAGGTTTCCCCTTGGTTGTGTTGCTCTGCCACTGACCTGTCCCACAGCAGGACTCGTATCTACGGCAGAGATGCATTCAAGGCACTAAATGGCTTTTGCCATTATTAGATGCCTTTATCAGCTTTGCTTTGGCATTTAATCAGCCACAACAGCTGTGTGTTGCCTCATAAACTCCTCTGCAGCAAACATTATCCTTTAATTAATCCCTGAAAATTACAAAGGCTGATGAGGTAACCTGGTTTTGACACCACCCAATTAAGCTTAGGAGAGTTTGTTGCTGTTTTCATTGAGCTTTTAGACAGTTGTCAGCTGGTCTAGGCAGAGAGCTTGTTAGGGCAGGTAGGGGCCATGCAGCAGCACGGCACAGGCAACTGGTACCAGCCAAATCCCTGAGTTCTGAGGATTATGCACAGCTGGGAAACCTGGGAGATGAATAAAAGTTAAACCCTAATTTAACTCACATTAAAATTGGAAGGGCAATCTGAACAGTGTGTGGCTTCAGAACTGAATGATGTTACAGTCTTATTAAAAGATTGGAGACAGCTGCTAATTAGGAGTATTTGAAGCTGAGGACACAATAATGAGTGGATCTCTTGCATGCTGGAGGATTTCAGATGCATGCTTGGTTTATCGTAACTTTTTGTACATCAGCACTTTGAGAAGTTCAAAGCAGTTGAAAAGCATGAAGATGTGTCTATGACTAGAACAACTCAATACCTTAAGATATCCACTAGAATGTTTTGTACTGTGGATACAAGGTTTTTTACATTATGGACACCACATTTTTCTGCTTCCACAAACCCCAACCCATACTTCCACCAGAATCAGACGTTAGTTTTAAACAGAAGCAGTTCACAAAATAACAAAGACGTTAGGCATCATGTTTTCAGACTCTGTTCTGGTCACATGAGGGCTAGAATTGTAGCTGGAAATTCAAGGCTTTTGTGTAAGCTTGTTGATTCTAGCAGAGAGCTTTGCCAGGGAAGAGGGGAGCAAGAAATACTCCCCTAAATATCTGGGAGTTGGCAATGCTGAGTCCTACCTCATTACTTCCCATGGATGACTGATAAAAATTCTTGTGGATTTGCCATTGCCTACTCGGAAACATGATATCAGGAAAGAAGTTTTTTTCATATATTTATCCAGATTAGTTACTGAGTTGCAAAAATGTGTTGGGATTGTGTAATCAGCCAGTGCTCTGCAGACCTACAGCAAATATTTCATGAACTGTGAATCGTGTTTTAGGAAATACCTAGCAATGCAGGGTGTAGAGTTTGTAGTTAAGGAAGTATAAATTTGATAGAGCATACAAAGTGCAAGAAGGGAGGTTGCTCCAGAAATCGTTGCAACACATTTCCCCATCAGCATTTAAAGTTTCAAAAGCAAATTCTGAAAGAGAAAAAAAAAAAAAAATTATTGTGTTTGAGAAATGGGAAAAGAGAAAGAGAAAAGTGAAAAAAAATGTTGTCTTCCACGTCTCTTAAGGTTTTTTGTTTTTCTTCATCACTGGAAGAAAAGAAAAAAACCAAAACCTCAAAAAAACCTTGCCCTTGCTGTAATGCTAGCTCACAGCTGCTAGGGAATTTACATCTCCTGTGACAGGTGTTAATCATGGTGAGACTAAAGAGCAGTTCCACTTCAATGACTCTTTGTATGTGTTAGTAGGTGGTAGCATAGTCAGGACTCAAATTATAAGAGATTATGTTTTCAGAGATGTATTGAAAACTCCAACCCAGTAATTATGTTTTCCAGTGTAGTCCATTTGTGCTGCATTACTGCTGGAGACATTCTACATTGCTTAAGTGATCTGTTCTTGCTGTCTGAGATTCTGAAACATGGGGGGGGGGGGGGGGGGGAGGGAATGGTGTAGGTGGGTCCTGTTAAAATAAAACTTTGGAAGCTAGAAAGTTAAGACTTTACATCCCAGAAGGAGGCACGGTGATACAGATTTATGCAGAGGGGTGGTACAATTATCAGCTTCCTATGTTGAGGGGTGTCCTGGTTTTGGCTGGGATAGAGTACATTTTCTTCCTACTAGCTGGTACAGTGCTGTGTTTTGGATTTTGTGTGAGAATAATGTTGATAACACACTGATGTTTTAGTTGTTGCTAAGTAGCACGTTACCCTAAGTCAAGGACTTTTCCATGCTCTGCCAGTGAGGAGGTGCACAAGATGTGGGGAGGGAGCACAGCCCGGACAGCTGACCCAAACTAGCCAAAGGGATGTTCCATACCATAGAACATCATGCTCAGTATATAAACTTGGAGGAGCTGGCTGGGAGGGACCAGTTGCTGCTCGGAGACTGGCTGGGCATCACTCAGTGGGTGGTGAGCAGTTTTATGCATCACTTCTTTTTCTTTGGGTTTTATTTCTCTCTGTCTTTTTGTTATCTCCCTTTTTGTTATTATTATATTTTACTTTATTTCAATTATTTAACTGTTCTTATCTCAGCCTATGGGGTTTACGCTTTTCTGATTTTCCTCTTCATCACAGTGCAGGGGGCTGGGGGAAGCAGTGAGTGGTTGTGTGGTACTTAGTCGCCAGCTGGGGTTAAACTACAACAAGCAGAAGTGGAGGGCAGAGCGATCCAAGGCTTGGGGAGAGCAGGTCTCCACAATGGTGAGTACAGCAACAGTTCAGTTCAGTTAGTTTGGTCCCAGGAATAAATACACGGGCAGTTTTACATATCCCATAATGAAGTAGCCCACAGCTTATTGAAGTGAAAAGAATAATACTGAAAAACAGCAGTGGGACTTCAGGGAGTTTGTTGGGAGTTAAAGTGGGCAAGCAAGTTACTCAGTTCTAATTCAAGACACAGCTAAACAAAGCGTGATAGTGAGTCTGGAACAGCCATGTTTACCACTCACAGGGATCTTGCCCTTTGACTAGAGATGAGGGCAGAAGTCCAAACCTGTGAGCTAACCTCAACTAGGAAATCCCAACGGAGCTCCCTCATTACACTAACATTGGTGTTTCTAGGCATCTAATTTCAGTTCCCTTATATCACTAACTTTTCCTTTCTGAGCACTTTGGTATTTTTGTCTCACCTAAACCAAAGCTGGATTCAGAAATAAGTGCTCCTTTCCCTGGTTGCATAATAAGGCACAAATACCTGGTAACAGCTGCTCTCCCTTTCTCTTAGAGCACAGCTGGAGCCGGGGGGAAATGGCAGTGCTGGTCCTTCTATATTTCACAAGAGTGCTTGTTCAGCAGTGTTAGTGTAAAGATATGCAACCCACTATGCTATGAGTGGATCTGTGTGAGATTCCTTTCTACCCTGAAACTGCCACAATACAAAACAAATCAAGTATCATAAGGAGCAAAGAGTGTGATAGCGAGCATGAAAGGCTATCGGGCTGCTCTCTGTAGTCTGGCATTTTATGTGCCTCCATGGGAGAGGTCATGGGAGAGATACCCCTCATCACAGACTATTTTGTTTATGCATGTCAAGCCAAACTTCTTTTGGCTAAAATGCAAAAAAAGCCCTGGTAATGTAGCTGCTAGTTACTTAGAGTTACCTGCAAAATCTTCTCTTGACTGTCTAGTGGATACAGAAACAAAACAAACAGAAGGGAGTTTGTTTTCCCCAAATTACGTCATATTACTCAAATATATATTAAGCTTCTTTTCAGTGAAAATTAAGACTATCCCTGTTGTTTCAAAAGGATGACAGCATCCTATCCAGTGGGCCAAAGAAAGAATGCACTCTTACAGCAATTTGGCCTGCAGTGAGGAAATCAGCCTTGTTAGCTCTGCTTCTAAGAATAAAGCAAAATAAAAAAAGTTAATGCAGGGGTCAGATTTGCATCCTTTAGAATGTAATTCATCAAACGCACTAATAAGAACACCACTTTGTTATAATTTCTTAAAGTGAGTGGTTGGATCAGAGGAACTTGAAGAATAGGAACAAGCTCACCATATTGACCCTAGGGCTTGGCAAGGTCAAGACAAGCTGAGAGCAACTTGAACGGTCTTCTGCATCGCTGAACCCCAGCCTTGCCCCACCATAACATCTCTTATGAGCAGGAAGCTGAAGGTAAAGTCTCTTTGTGCGTGTCACCACTGGGGGGGGATTATCTCCTACAGCTCTACCAACAGTGCAGTGCAGGGGGCAGACAAAGGCGATACTATTATTCACGCTTTATTTGCCACGAACAATGCATTTTAATCTGCCTATCAGAAATCAAGCCAGATTGAGTCATAACTGTTGCGAACTTGGATGCCTGAATTGTTCCTAATGTCTGAGCAAGTCTTTTCTTCCTGCTTCTGCCAATCTGATTTGCAATCCAAAGAGGTTTGTAGTGTTAAATAAGTACAATGAGTAGGTTTTGACTAATTCAGTCTCAGTTGAAAATGAGTGTGTACGTAATGGGATATTTCTGAGAAGATGCCTCTTGTATTGTGCTTTTCTGAGTGCACGGTTTGTTTGAATGCTGCCATAGTCTTTACTGGACATCATAGCCTTGTCTTTGAAGTATTGACCTAATAAAATTAAGTGCTGGGGGTAAGGAGCCAGTTAAATGTGAAACAAGCATAATCTCTCTACCCAACCCGGTCCCTCCAAACAGGAATCAGACATTCAACCTTGGTTCTTTACACAGTGGGAAAGAACCAGCAATTAAAGCATCTTAAATCCTTGTTAAGTGTCAGAATTAATAGGCACCAATAAGTGTTTCCTACAGTGGAGACAGAGGCAGAAACAGATCATCACTGATTAGCTTTTTCTTTTGAAAAAAAGGATGAGTTTATTTATCATTGCAAGCGAGACCAGCATGTTCATGACTTGCTGTATGATTTCAGAGAAGTCACTTATTTTCAGTTCTTCTGTTCCTTATGTGTGCTCTGTTTGTTTTGCCTATTTGGACTGAAGGCACTTCAGGACAGAATCTATGTCTCTGCTTTATATAATGCCAGGCCCAACAAAGCTCTGCTTTACTTTGAGGCCTTTAGGCGCTGGTGAAACACAAATGCTTTCAAAGACAATTAGCAACACTGGCTTTGAATGGGAAGTCATAGCCTGGCCTGAGGAGGAGGAGTTTTTACTGCCCTTCCCAATCTGCTGATTACTGTTTTCTTGGAAAGGAGGAAACTGGGAATTTTTGCAAACATGAACATTCAAAATGCTTGCATAGTTGTGGCAGACTCTGAAGGAGGTGGATTGTGAGTGGTTAGATTGCATTTGCCTGAAAATCTAATTAGCTTTGTTGATACCTGTATGCTTTAATAACACCCAAAGCCCAGGAGAGGTTTAGTAAAAATTAAAGAACTCCCTGTCCTAAGCAGATGCTCATGATTACTTATCAAATTTAACCATCAAGTGCCCCAAGGGAGAGGAGCTTGACAAATGTGGTAATATTTAGGCTGTTAAACCAACAGGCAAATAAATTGAAATAGGGTTTAATTTGAAGTATATAAGCCTTCCATTCCTTCCTTTATTTTGTTTTTTTATTTTTATCACAATAGCACCTGAGAGTCCCAGGTAGCGTAAAGAGCAAGGCAATGTACAAACCCTACCACAGAAAAGCCATTGTTCCTCCCAAGAGCAGCTGGTCTCAGGGCACAGTGAGAGGGGCAGATTAAATTGTTTAAGAGGTGCCTGGTTTATAACCTTTTTCTCTCCAGAAGTTCTTGTCATGTCAGTTCTGCCAGTTGATCTACTTTTTAAATTTATTTATTACCTTTTTTTGGTAGTCAGATTGCATTCTGTAGTAATTAGATGAAGAGCTGAGATGGGTGGAACTCTGGCAGGGTTGTACGGTTGAGTATCCAGTGAGCAGAAACCTCTTAACCATGATCAGCAGCAGAGGACACTGCAAGTGAACATGCACTGATTAAGTCAGCCCTGATCTCAGGGGCATGGAAAATAAGTGCAGTCAAAAATTCCTTCTCACTGATTTGGTGCCAGGCTGTGATGAGGAGCACATGCGAAGATAGTAACTGCTGAAGTTACTCTGGCCTTTAATTTCTTTGTTTTAAAAGCTAAAGGGAGTCCTACCAAAATTATTTTAAATAACAGAGGGACTGACGTAATCATAGAAAGACACGTTTCAGTACAGGTAGAGTATATACAGTTTGCTTTACCCCACTTCTGGTGTACAAGGAGCTTTTAATGTAGGTAGTGTCACTAACTATTGCTCAGAATCAACACGAACGTTGTGGCATGCGTATTTTCACTCGGAAGATTTGTGGCTGCCAAAATGTCCTCTGTAATCAGAGGAAATATTTCTATCATGGCAGTGGTCCAGGTTTAGATAGTCTGGTAGTATCGTCATGGTGGGCTGTTCTAATTCACCTTCTGTTTTACTAACATGCATTCCTATTAATTGTAATTATTTTAGAAATAGTACTGGGTCATTAAAGCTCCTGATCCTCAAGGCAGGTTCATTGCTCACATGCCTACAGTGTATAGAGATGGAGGTAATATCTCAGAAATCCAGTAAATTAGATGCATCTTTATAGGCTGTTAGATCCATGTTAGATGGAGAATCCTGAACCTGCCGCGTCAAGGGCAGCTACATGCTTTCAGATTGCACTGCTGGGCAGTGCAGCTTCGCTAGAGCTAACTCTCAGGAGGGGGTATGGACAGCAGCACACCTGAGGTCTTGCTCTTTAGCATATGGGAATGTCACTTGGAATTCACACTTGTGTGTCCTTAAAGTCATCTTTTTTTTTTCTTTTTTTCTTTCTTTCTTCCTAAACATGTCGGTATAGATGAAGCTCTTCTTATGAACTGTGAGAAAAGATGGAGAGTGCAGCTTCTGGCTTGGTGGTGTGAAGCGCAAGTGTGCAATGGAGGCCTACAAAAGCACTCGCTCTTTGGATTTTGGTACTGTTCAGCAGGTGCCACATACCGACCTACCCTGCTTTGCCAGGATGGGCAATTCTGGGTCTGTGCAGAGGCAGCTTTAGGCAACTTAGCCAGAGAGTTTGGACAGCTTCAAGGTTATGCAGCAGCTGAGTAGGAGTTTTCAGGAACAGTTTTGGACTTTAACTTTTAATTACATCCTTTTTTATTTTTTTTTTCAGTTTGCCCCTATAGTGCAATTTGATTAAGGAAGTACTAAAGGTTTTCCACACCAACAATTTCACCTTCAAAGGCTTTTGCAGCTGTGACCTCAGACGCTGTCTCTGTTTCACTTATTTCTCCTCTACTGACAGAAGGAGGAATTCATGCTCGCTGTTCATAAATAGGATCATGGCAGAGAACATCCTGACTCTATGTGCAGTCTCTCTGCCTGCAGGCTGTCTGCTTGATCTGCCAACCCTGAATTTTCACCTACCCACCTGATCTGGAAAGGGGCGGATATTAAGATTTTTCTCTGAAATGAACTGCCGAATTAACAACTGTCTCTTCTAAGAGCCATAAATGGAAATGAAAGGCTAATCCCTTGTGCTGTGGTGCTTAGCCCTGAATTATGTGGCAGGCACTCGTAAGTGATGCATACAATATTCTTAGAAACCATTTTGATGATGTGTCACTATATCAGCCAGGAGCAAATGCAGATGAAAGGCTCAACAGGTAATGAACCAGACAAATTCCCTTCAGTCTGAAGTCCATGTTCTCATTCAGGAGTTAGATTTGAAATCTGCTTGTCCTGGGTGTCATCAGAGTATGTTGTGAAAGCGTGGACACAGATGTCCAGAAAACCTGAAAGGATTGCTGGCCAGCTCTTGGTTTTTTACAGGTTACAACCGGCTTTGATGTGCTGCAAATACACCTACATGATCTGTGTCCAGGCTGACAAATGTCTAGTTCGATGTTCAGCACTAGTTCCTTCACAGCCTTTCAGTCAAGGGCTTCAGTTATGTATTAATGGTACAGGTCTTTGTGCAGGTTCAACAGCAGAAATATCGGTACATACAGGGGTAGGGAATATTTTGGCTCACCATTGGCCCCAATTCGGCAAGTACTTCAGTGTGTATATAATTTTAAGCACGTAAGTAATTCCAGTCAGTCAGTCAGTCTTGTGTTTGAAAGTGCATTGCTTGACTAGGGAATTTCTGATTCTTACAGCTGTTCGGATCTTGGCTCCTACCAGTCTTCCTCCAAATTTAAGAGCACTTCTGCTTTACTCTCTTGTGGTAGAAAAGTGGTAGCCCGCTTTGCTCTGTCAGCACAGATAGCAAATCTGCTTTAGCTACCGTCCTGTGAGGATCTATCGTGTATGCATTGGACAGACAACTTGATGGAAGTAAACACCCTATGGTTAACTCTGAGAGACTAAGTAATACAATATTGCTAAAGCTGATACTCCTTAGCTAGGTTGCATGAAAGTGCAACCTAGACAATTGGCAAAAATTTTAACAAGCTTTTATAAAGTTGGGCATTTATTCCACAAAGTTCAGAAGTTTACAGAGCCTAAATAGGGCAGTACAGAGCAAGAACCAAGAGACATGTTAGAAATGGAATTGCTTTTGCAACTAGGATTGGGGAAAAAAATGTATAAGCTCTTCTGAACTAATTGAACTAGAACATGAAGCTACATCAGTTCCATGCTGTACATGAGATCAATATTGTTCAGGCTGTAAAGGAGAAGATACAGCAGCTTAACTCCTCGGGAAGAGGGAGGACTGTTTGGGACATTTGGAGGTAAGGGAAATGTATTGAAATATGTGGTGCTATTCCTTGTCCTTTTTTTTTTTTTTTTTTTTTTAAAAAAATACATCCTTCACTTTATTGCACCCTAACCTACATGAATGAGAGTGTTTCTCCTTTTCCCTGGACAGTGATGCATTGGATCTTTTTTTTGTACTCACTTGTACTAGGAAATATCTCCAAGCCATCTGCCACTTTGACCCTGGCTGTGGAAGAATCAACCTGTAACAGGGAGAGAACTGCCTTACAGTGCAGGCCTTTCCCTTCTTTGTGACCATCCTCCCCTTGAAGAGCAGACTGTCCAGCCTGGCCCAGGTCAAAATGGGAGAGCGGCAAAAGCAGCAACAGACTTGTTCTTCCTGTGAGGCGGCACTTTTGCTGTTTATCAGTCAAGCCCATCAGGTAAACTTCCTTGCTATTCCATTAAATATGTGTTTAAGTCTTCCCTGTTTTCAAAACTGGTACTGCCTATACCGTTGAGGTTTTGGGACATAAACCTTTTTTACGAGAGCCTTGCTCAGTGCTAGGTTTTCCAGACCACAGATCATGCATTCCACTGCTGTACACATCCATCAAACCCTTTCTCATCTCCTGGGACTTCTGAGATATTTCAGCAAAATTCTCCTATGGAGCAAGTTGTCTCATAGTTGCCAAAATAAGATTTCTTTTGCCTACTGCTTAAGCATTTGGGACTGGCAACTCTCTGAGTTGGAATGTGGAATTCCAAGTGTTGTTGGCCGATCAGGACAGGTAGTTCCTAAGCTCCTGCAGTACTGCCTGGGCCTTTCAGTTACCTGCAACTATAGAGGGCAACTTCACATCAGAGGTGGTCTGGCTAGATGAGCACATTGTAGCCTTGGGCACTAGCCTCCCCACTACATCCTAGTTGACTTGCACATTTTCAGCTCTTCCTTCAGGCAGTGGGAAATGCCACAAGTAGCTGGAGAGTTCCGTAGGCTGTAGCTAGTGTCTTCTCTGTCAGAAAATCCACAGCTGTCCCCAGGTGCAGCCCAAATATCTCCAAGCAAAGCAGCAAGAAATAGGGTGCAGTTAAGGATTTCATGGCTTCTATAGAATAAATGGTAGCTCTGTGGGTTGCATCAGACAGCACAGCCTGATATCGTTCTTTCCTCAGCTGTGCAGTCCTGCAGTTAAGGCTTCTGTTCATACTTCAGTGTGAAGATGATTTGAGGAGAGGTGTGTGTAATTATGGCTGGGACTGTGCTTGTGGGGAGAGATGGGACTGGCAGAGAGGTGATACCAGTCCCCTTCTGATGCTTCAGAAGGGATATCGTGTTCTTCGGATCCAGAGAGAAGCAGCGTCTTCACCAATTGCCTTGTCCCACTGCCAGGATGAGGCTTTAACAAGTCAGTGGCTTGGTAATAGGAGTGGCAGAAGGACCCCAGGAGTCCAAGCAGGTGGTGCAGCTGGTGATGACAGGCTCAGTCTGTTGGAACAGGATGTGTGCCGGAGATAGCCAGGGACAACTCATTTTAGCAGGAGCTGGGCAGATGCGCCGTCACATGGGCCCTGGCTCAGCTGTACAGCCCGAGCTTTAGGAAGCTGAGAGGGCAAAGTTTTCAGAACTTGCATATTGCAGCTGAGTGACTCTACAGCACAGTGACTCCCTTTCCTGGGGCTGGCAGGTTGTGCTCACAGTCCTGTTTCTGCAAGGATCACAAAATGGAGGACAACTCCCCCACCCCCCCCCACCCCCAAATTTCTAATCTGACAGCGTATTTGGAATTGCCTCAGGAATTGGGCAAATATTCAGTGTGAGTATTTGATACGAAGTGTTCACTTCTGGCTAATGCTATTTGTTACATCCCTCCTTCAGAGCACGAATTAAGAGGACTGATGGAAAGGCGCTGCCATTTGCTGACTCTGCATTAGCTCCTGCAGCATTTTGAATGCAGCTTAATTCCCCCGTGAAAAGAACTGACACAACCGATCTCCATGAACTCTTCACACTTGACAGAAACACAAGTGAAGACGTTGACCCATAATAATTAGGAAATTGGGATCAAAAGCAGGCAGGATTAGCCCAAACTGTTTTATTCAGAGGCAATACTGCAGCTTATAATATACAACTTAATTATTAGAGAACAGAATTTCTGCAAGTGAAGGCAGTTTCCGTGGTGGAAAAGCTGCTATAAATATAGTTGTACATTCTGCTCGAATTAGGTTAGGAGAGCATGAGCTTGAATAGTGTTTAAAAGAGCAAAAGGAGAATCTCATGTAGTGTTGTCCTATTTCTGGTGTCACTCTTGAGTGGAAAGGCTATTACCACCCATCTGGCCTCATACACCATTCAGAAACAAGAAATCAAGAACAAGACAGAAATTATGTTCCTTAAAATCCTTTTTCAAAAGAAATTGTTGTCTACTTCAGAGCAGTGGCAGGCATCTGCAGTTCAGGGCCACTGTTGCTCTGCCAAAGGCATACTGAAATGTTTTCTATGAACAGTCCTTTTTTATGTCTCAGATACTGTGTGAACAAAAGGCTAAACTGCAGGAGAGATTCATCCTCCCTGCCACTTTGCTGCTTTTCCTCTTAATTTATACACTTACTCTACACACGTACACTCTGTACAGTGGAGCCCAGACTCGCAGGATGGATGTGAATTTAAGATTTAGAGGGTTCCATCTGTTAGTCTGATAAATGCAGAGGATTCCACATATCCTGGCATTTGTTTTCCTTTTTCTTTGTCTCATAACACCTAGCTTCACTGAGGATTAGCTATCAACAGCCGTTGCACAGCAGTGAGTTTGATACAAGAGTTACTGAGTTATATAATAGTGTAAAAGATTTGCAGACTCAGCAAGTCATACCACCTCATGACTAGGGGGTTTTTTTTGGCCTTCTGGCTCTATAGTCTATATTAAACCCTTTTCAGGGCAGTGATTGAAGTAGTATTACTGATGGAGTTTTAGCACTGAAATTTCCTGGTACCTTAGGGATTTCTCCAGAACAAAACATTACCAAATTGCTGGCTGATCATTGGAAAAATGTGTCCCAGCATCACAACTGTGGACTTCTACTTTGTTTTAATCAGAGAGAGAGAGAGAGAGACCATTACAGATTGTTATATTTATATCCTATGTGCTGTGGGGGTAGTGCTTTCGTTATGTAGCTGTAAGGTAATGGTAATTCTCTGCCTCCCAACTCTCTTGACAGAAAAGTGCTAGAACATTCTAGCTCCAGATTTGGGTGGGGTTTTTTCCTTTTTAGGGCTCTGTGTGTGTTGCATTATCACTTGTTTTCTGTTTTACCTCGTAGGATGCAGGTTTTTCAGAACTTTGAGGCTTTACTCTCATTTTCCTCTGTGTGGCAAGTCTGTCTTTTTTCAGTGCTTGTTGGAGTATATATTTTCTGCTGTGGTCAAGCATCAATATTTAGCATCTTTGAATAGAACAACATAAGCACCTAGTGTAAACATTTCAGCAGGTAAAAAAATTTCAACTCAGAAGAGGGAAAAAAGGGTCAAGGTCACAAAGCCAAATCCACAAAGTCATGTAGATGGTGTGAATTTGAGTATCGCTGTGTCTATTTGTTTAACTCGTGGTGGCCAGAGCATAATCCGTGTCTTAAGTTAGGCACCTGTACAGTAAATGTGATCTAGAGATACCCAAGGTGCTTTTCATGCTCATGACAGTAGAGTTAGCTTGTGTTACACTGCCTGACGCTGGAGGAAGCCTTCTGCTTTCTGTTGTTCCACTTTACATTAAACAAATCAAGACTCCCTGGGTTAAGAGGGTGAGAGCAAAGGAATCACTAACTGAAAGGTTTGGGCACCCACTGGGAAGGGAGGAGCTTTTGGTTCTGGTTTCTGCCCTCCTTCTGAGTTTTATGTTTTAATGGGTATCAAATGCTTCTGCTGATTTCTGCCAAAACGACTGAAATTTTTCTAGATAAAACATTAATTAAAATGGAGATAAAATGGACTGCTTAACCTTTCCCCATTCCTCCTCGCCTCACCTCACCTTTGCTAGTGTGCACTTGCAGGTCATTAGGTTCAATTAAGTAAGTTCATCAGTGGTTAGAAAATAATGACTAGTCATTTCCTCAGCTAGAACATGTTTAGATAGACTGTAATGTAAAAAAGTAACCAGACTAACAATGTTTTGTCTAAAGCTGGAGCCAGTGAGAACTAGGTGAAAGTTGAAACGTTTTCTGGTGAAGTAGTATCCCACTGAAGTCTGTAAGACAGAATTCTGTCTTCAAATTAGCGGGAACAATATTCTATCCCTTATCTTTTATGTGGCGTTCTTCTGGCCTGTGATATTGCATAGCATTTTGATTAGCAAGTGATTTCCCATCAATGTGTTCAGCATATAAGGAGCTTGTTATATAGATGTAACTTTTTGGTTGTTTGTTGCCTAAAGGTATTTATGTTTTGTAACATATGTAGCAAGTTCTTAAGTGGGGATGAAATGTTTTTGTTTGTGTTCACTCATGGTTGATATTTTCCTTTTGTCATTGCAAGCAGCAGGTGAAGTGATGAAATGTACATGCTCAGTAGCAAAACTGCAGTTCTGAGCTCTGCCAAATTATACAACGGGTAGTGATCAGGGGGGGAAAGCAAACAAACAACCCACAACCTAGAATGTGTGTTGTGTTAACGTTGTCTTTTAAGTGAGAATCCAGTTAGTTGCCTTCTGGAGTAAATTGTAACTACTCTGAATTGTACCCCTCCCAAATGAGTGCTTTGGACAGAATCCTCCCCAATGTGCAGCATCGTCTCACTAACGTTCCCCTGTTACTTTGGTGCTCTGTGACAGGTTAAACCTTGTGGAAATGAAACAAAGAAATGTTACCGTTGCTTGTCATCCTTTCATAAACTGGTGACAATTTATGAAATTGGAGGAAAGCCTGAACAATAGCATGCAAGTCTAGTCAGGAGTAAGGAAAGCAGAGGCAGAATGCATAGCAGGAAACCTGTGGTGCGTGTGTATGCTGGGTTTCTGTGATGTGGGCTCTGACCACAGTATGCACAAGGCACAGCTGGAGGGATCAGTTACATGATGAACAAGATTTTGCTCATCTCTTAGAACTTTGTGAGTTTTTTATCTGACTCGGACCATGCTCTGTAGTCTGACAATGAGATTAGAGGCCTTTTTGTAACTTTGAAAGGCAACGATCTTGGAGGAAAGCTGAGATTTTTATCTCTGCCATGAGTTTTGGCAATGTTTTGCAGAATCATCTTGCATATGAATTTTACCAGCTCTCTCACTCTTTCAAACTTTTATTTCAATGGGTCTGTAGTACATGTTGAAGCTGGCAAGGAAGTCAAGAAGGCGTATTGGAGAGCCCTGTGTTGTTACATGTAATTTTATGGACAACCATTTTAATTATTTACCTTAGTGATGATGCTCATGCTGTTGCAGAGACCATTTTTCTTCACTTGGTAGAGACCAAAGTATATGTCACTAAATGAGTATTTGCAACAACCATGAGCAAAAAGGCTTAGTCCTTGCTCTACAGTGCAGGAATGTTGGAAGAAGAAAATAATCAAAATTTTTAAAAACCCCAGTGTTTTAACCACTCGGGCTGTTGGATAGAGAAAGAGAAATACACTTCTGTTCTCTTTTATGTAAAACTTGGTCTGATAAATATGTTTGCAAGTGTATTCTGTGTTTAGGCCTGCAGGTGAAAAAATCAAACAGGGAAGTACCCTGAGAATCTAAGTAGAGCTTGGGTTGCTGAACAATTCAGAAGTATTAAGACACAAGCAGTTTTACATATTCCTGTTCACAAAAGCACAGGCCCAACAATGCTAGGCAGCAGCTCAGAGGGCTTTTTAGGAAGTTGTTAGTAGCAAATAAATACCACTCAAGCACCTAGAAGTAGCAAATGGATGAATGCCTAGTTTTACTGGTTCGACCCCAAGGCCCCACCGTGCTAGCCAAGTGGTGGTTGACATGGCCACACCGGGAAGCTGCTGTGCTGAGTGAGGCAGCGTGAGCTCTGTCCTGCTGCCAAGGGGCTGCCATATGACTTTATACTTGCTGATATTTTATTTCTCCTTCCAAAACAGGAAAAGGGGGAGATTTCTGGGCTTTTATCATGTTTCCTTCTCAAATTGCTCCAGGTACAGTTTGTCATCCTAAGATAAACTTTGCAAAATGTTGCTTGCCGCCAGGGAGAGAGAAAATTCATTTGAACAGGCGTAGTTTGTGTGTGCATCTGGTGTACGCAGCTTGATCCTGTGTTCATAACAGATTTGTGTGGTGTAAGGGCTTTGCAAGTAGCTAGTACTGTTTTCTATGAAAACAGGTTAAACGTGTTGCTTGTTTTAAAACCTGTTCTTGGTTGATGGCTAGGAGAGAATGCAGCAGTTCTCCGCGTGTGCTCACGCTGTTTAGTTTTTGCTAGATGTGAGGAAAGTAGATCATGACTTTAAAGAGCTAAACTGTGGCTGTTCTGCAGGTCTGTGTGAGGGGGTGACATGAGGTTCCTTGAGTACAAAAATGTTAAGCTTAGAAGTGTGCCTAAACAGGTTTAACGCACAAGTTTCAATAGTCACTGAGGTAGCTATTTTAGTTGAATTTAAGCCTAGCAAAAATAACATATACAAACCAGAAGCAAAAGAGGCCATGAAGCCTTTTTTACTTAAGCGCATTGGTTTAAGTTAGCGCAACCTTTGTCAGTATCAGTACCTTACAAGTGGCACGGTTTACTTTATCAGTAATGCAATGGAAGGATTGAGGATTAGAAGTTCCAGAGAGGCTGTGCTTCCTCCCACAGCTGGTCCCTGTAATAGAGGATGGGGATAAACCCAGACTGATTTTGTCCAGTGTACAGTGAGAAGCTACAACAAGTAGTTTAACATTCATTAATTGGAAGGTGTTTCCAAGAGCTCCCTTCTCAATTTAATTCTGAAGCAACCACAAGCCTACAAGTTCTCATACATTTATTTACTACTAGAGTTCCTATTACAGATCAGTCTTGTAAAACCATTTCTCCTGGAAGACCAGTCAGTAGACTGTTCTCCTGAGAGTTTATTCACTACCAGTTGGGAAACAAGTCCATGCCTGAGCATTCTCTTTCTTTTCTAGCATCCAGGGTTTCTTCTTCCATGTATTTGAGCTATTGCGCACGGTCATGTTGGGATAAACCAGCGTAACACAAACCACAGGGCACTGCACACTAAGGGAGCAGTACTTGGTCAGCACACATAACCTCATCGTAGTTCCCAAAGGGCGTTTAATTTCTAGCGCGATCCTAGGCAGTTCCTGTGTAAGTGGAACACATACATTGAAGTCAGCATGTAATTTCTAGTGCTGATAGTTTCAGCAGGGTTGTTGAGCTGCATTTATGTAGACACTGAAAGCAAGCAGTGACACAGAACATGCACTGTTCTTGTGGTCTTCACTTGCCCCGACACAGGAGTATTCACATTTTTTCAAGGAAGTATTCTGTAGTTCCAAACAGCTATATTGCTGATCTTTAATTGTCTCCTATTCTTGAAATAGAACCCATTAGAAACTAGCGTTGTAGTGCTTTTTTCTTTTTTAATTCATCAGTCAGATCTCTAGCCTGCAGTTCGTGTTAAACTGCTCATAAAAAAAGTGCAACGTAAGTTAGCCAGCAATTTTTCTTCAATTCAGAGAAAATAATTCAAGTTCCTTTTTTCAAGATACTTGATACTGCATTTCTATAGTATATGTTTTTTGTATTTGCCTTCAGCTTATCATAGTAAACACCTTCTCAAGGGTGGCTTTTCCATTTTAAAGAGAAACCGTAAGTGGACTATATACTTGTATTTTAAAATAACTAGAAAAGATAGTTTGTGTGCGTGTGAGTAAGGTATTTGCTTAGCTGTATCTAGTATAGAGAGTTTTCCAGTACAAGATTTGGGGGTTTTGTACCTAGTTTACATTCCCATAATGCATGTCCCAAGATTTCCTTAGTATGTGCAAAGGATGACAAATATCAGTACTTCATACAACTATATTTAATAAGTTATTACAGAAAAAAATAAAGTCCAGACTACAAAGTTTAAGCAATTGTAAGCAATAGCAGCATTGAGCTCCATGTTTAGTCACAGTACTGCAGTTCCATACAAGCATTAGTCCAAGCCAAAAAGGAAGAAGCCTTGTTAGAATTACTAGCAAAAACAATCTAAGAGAACATGTAATAAAAGATACAGTACATTTAAAATTAGTTGAAAAACAAGTACAGAGATCTTAGCTGTGAATACTCTAAAAGTTATGTCCATTATTCTGACAGTAAAATTACAAATATCTAATACTTTATACCCCAACAGAACTACATCCAGGAAAAAGAAAAAAAAAGAAAAGAAAAAAGAAGAGAGCCAAAATTATCTCTTATTAGCACCCTGGTTTTCTACTTACTCCTAAACTTTTTCTTACGTAAATTTGAGTGTGTCAGAATTATGTGGCCAATGTGATTTCTGACCAGCTACCCATTTGGGGTATAGAGTAGTCACTAACATGAATATAAAATACTCTGTGGTATGATAGAACACTATAGCAGCAGAGATTAAGAAGTTTGTCTGGTTTTAAAAAAAAAAGGAAGAAAGGAAGGAAAAGAAGAAGGGTTTAGCTGACATCATACAAACTAGCATAAAAGCAACTACATACAAGCCAGATTAAACAAAAGAGACATTTCTACAAATCTGTGACTAATCTTTCACTCATACCTTGCAAGTAGAGATGTCACAATACTGAAATAGTAACATGGGAGCTTTTCCCAGTTAAGCGCCTTTTTTTTTTTCTTTTTTTTTTTTTCTTTTTTTTACTACTCTAACAGATAGTGAAATCAGCAAAGTTATTTGCTAACTGCATATTTGCAATACAATTTGTTTTAGCCCATGCCTTGCTAGCAGGCTATAAAATACAAGCATGTAGGCAGAAATATAAGCATAAACTTTGTACCACTTAGCAGGAATTTTTTTTTCCCTCTTCATTCCTTAATCTCCTTTGTTTGCAATTTGCATACATTCCAACCAGTAGTACCTAATTTGAGTCTAAATTTTACTTCACTATTTGATCTAGTCTATACATTACTTACAGAACTGAACACACAGAGGATACACAATCAACAGACTCTGGACACATTTCTTTCTGCAAGTTACAGATGAGCCACTCTAACACTCTAGCGTAAGTTAGTCTAAAAGGTCATCGGTAACTTGTTGAAGTAATTGCTTTGTCTAGAGAAAGTCATTGTATGCCCTGTTTACGCAACACCAGTTTTAGTCTGGATTGTTTCAGGTGCCAGAACAGAGTCACTGGCTTCAGGAAGGGGTTTCTTCTGGCTGCATAGGGAAACAAAGGTGATGTACATGGAGGCGAAGTGAAAGGTGGTTTGATACTGGCACTTGGTACTGCCAATACAAAAGAAAAAAAGGACAAAGACACAAGAGAGGCAGAGAAGAACGGAGAAAGACAAAGAAGCTGAACAGATGTTCAGACGTGGTGGCAATATGGGTTACTGCATTGCTACCAGGAAATGGACGTACATTATTTTGCATTAACTAGGCAGCTACCAACGCCGTGTGGTAACTTCATTAGAAAATGATGTGGGTACCTACAAGTCTGCTCCATGCTGCCACTGATAAACATATGCAGGAAGGAAGTTGTGCAGGAAGGGGTCAATTTGATTAAATAAATAACACGGTGGCAAAATAGAATGAAGAATATATATTTTAGGAGGTTCAATCTAAGACTACTGAAAAGAGCTTATCGAGTTCATGATGAGAAAAGTAACGGAGCATTATGCTGAATGGGCAGGGTCAAAAACCCATTGTTTCGATAGATTTAGTTCCTTATAACGGCAATAGTATTTTATCAACACTGGTGGTGTATAAATCTAGACAGCGAACTGGTACTGTGACATCCCTATTATCTCCCTAAATCATTTTGATAAAGGAAAAGGCTTTTCAAAGTATCACATTTTTTCTGCTTCATTCTGTCATTTTATTGCCCAATTCTTTGTTACAATTTTCCAATCACTTTACATAACCAACCATTTTCATCATTGCCACACTATTGTAAACCACATCAGCAAGTTAATACATAAAGCTTTGCATTTCAAAAAACTAGACACTTTAGTAACAATATTACAAAGATTTTAGCTTCAAAAATAACTGAAAATGAAAAAAATAAACTTTTAAAGAATTAGCATCATAAAATTAATTTATTCCAAGTAAAAATACAAAATAATATTAATGACATTGACCAGATATGAAAGTCTCTCCCAGAAACAACTATATTAATGGTTGAGAAAGCACTCCTTAAAGAAAATACGAAATAAAAATGAAAAATATGTAAATATGTTTAATTTTTTTCTTAGCAAAAAATCTTTCTAAAAATAACAATGAAAATTTGTCTCAGTACAAAGGCTACATTACTATTGAAAAAATACCAGCATGAAGAAAAGGTACATATTTGACAGTAGAAAAATGATTTTAGTGAATCACAATGTCTAAAGTTTGCAATGAAAATAAATCTGCAATAAAGATTTATGCCTTTTTTCTTTTCATTTTTCTTTTTTTTTATACAAACAGTACAAACAGTATTGCACATAACAACAAATAGTCGAGGTTAGGTTAGCCTTCAAAAAAATCGACTAGTTCAAGTCTCACATCAGAAAAGGCCACAATAGGACCTGTTGTACCCAGGGGCTTCTTAGTCAAGTTGCAGTTCAGAACTCCATATTTTAAAAAATAACTTTTTTTTTTTTTGAAGGACCCTCTTTTAATATAACATATTAACAACTCAGGGGCACATTCATTTACAAAACAAAAGGGAGCATGTCATAATTTAATAAACTAAAAAAAGTTCTCTTTAAAAAAATACAAACAGAAGAACTCTCACAATTCTGGTCAGTCGTGCATAATCACACTTGATTATAAATATACAAATTAAGGGAAAATATTTTTTCACCTTCTATTCACAACTTTCAGCACCAAATGGAGTTTGTGTTTACACCTGTTCTTTATGATGATTTTGTTTTAGATTTAATCCATCATTATGCGATATTGTACATTTTCCAGCTTCTCTTTCTCTCTCTCTTTCTCTCTGGGGGTATTTTTCTACATGAAAGAGGGGTATTTCTTCAAAAAGGTTTACTTCTTTCACATAATTAGGTAGATTTCTGTAGGTTAGCTATGATCTTTAATATTACAGTTATAAAGCTCTAACTTCTTCATTTTCAAAAAAACTCAAATAAGCATGAAAAAAATAAAGTTACCCATCTGTTAAATCATTTTTCTTGCAGAATTAAATTAATATATATTTTTCTGAATAAACTTACTTAGAAAATATCATTTTCTTTCCTATATTTCAAAATTGAGGTATTGCAAAAGATCATGTCAGTCAGAAAGCATGCCTTTTTCTTTAAAAAAAATCATCAGCCGACTGTTGAAAACTGTCTAGATACAAAAAGTAGTGCATAACAAAATGTCTTGTACAGATGAAAAAAAAAACAGAAAAGACACCTGGGCTGGGAAAAGCAATATCACAAAAATGCCCAGAAGTAACTTCAAAAGGGATAATTATAATAAGCATTTTAAACCAGTAAAAAACTATTTTTTCTTTTTTTTTTTTTTTCCAAAAACAGAAAAAAAAATCCTTTCAAAGCCAATACTCGCAACTAAACATTGGGAAAAACAACTTACTAAATTAGACACAAACAAGGACATCACGACAAACAAAACCCAGAACATTTAAATCTACTATGCGGTGTCATATCCAGTCAGATTGTCCCCAGAACTGCAAAACCAAAGGAGGAAAAAGAAAAAAAAAAATAGTGTACATATTCTCACAATCATTAGTATACCAAGTGTGTTTATATTTATATGCTATCTGCAGCCCCATAGCTCATGCTAAAAAAATGTCCACTGTGTTAGCAGGTCTTAATTGTATTCAAGCTTCACAGGATACTTCCAGGGATTAGAGAGATAACGCCACATCCACAGAGCAGACATCTCATGTTACTTTTATATGCAGACATTTCTTTAGCACCACTTTTTCTCCTAACTTTCTTAAATGTGCCTAGTTTATTAGTTTGACAGACTATCTAATCGGTAGTGTGTGTGTACGCTAGCATGAGCTCTTTGGTTTTCCGGACAAGGTCTGCAGCTACCTAAATGATGCAAGCATTAGGAGAGAGATTGTAACTAAGAGCTCATTTCTGTTTATGTACCTGTTATGAACTGCCAAAAATGTGTTAATGTTGGATACAGAGGCTTTAACAGTTAAGTTTGATCACAGTACTAGACATAATCACTTTACTATATAAAATAAATTGCACGATATATAACAGAGCACCGCAAAGTACTTCATCTACCATCCACAAATTTGTTTTAAGAATATCCTACAGCTAGTTTTTATATTTGTTGTAATATAGGTCATTCTGTAATGGGCTGATCCTAATTTCAGAAGCATTACATTTACTGAGGCATGCCTTCCTCCAGTCAGTAATCAATTTTTTTTGTTACTGAGTATTTTGTAGCCTACGTAGATTCATGATTTGTGCATTGTGGGCAGGTTTTATATTAGACATATAAAATTTATTGCATGCAGCAACCTGATTAAGTAAACATGCAGTCAAAAAATATTGACCTTCCTTGGAAGCTTTTCTGTATGCTATACTGATCTCCTTTCAGCAGCCATCACTATTTTAATCACATATTCATTTTTTAATTGATACCCTAGCCTGAATAGAGTATTATGGTATTAGTAATACCATTTTAATAGCAGCAAAAGCTATTGCAGCATACATTTACATAACACTAAAAGACCTAAAAAAAAAAACAAAACTGAAAAAAACCCCAACAACCACAAAAAAACCCCAAAACAAACAAACAAACAAAACCCCTCAGCAAAACAAAAGAAAAAAGTCTGATCCAGCTTATGAGGTATCATCCTTACAAGTCAAAATGGAGAGCAACTAAAGGCTTATTTTCTTTAAGGGTTATTACTACTCTAAATGACCCAAACTAATGATTGCTGAATATCTGTTTAAGTTTTTGCTACATCTGCCACCTACTTGTGAATATTACCTTTGGTAAGTCATCTGCTAGGGGCAAGTCTAAATTTCTGAAAATAAGTGCATGCTCCAGTTTAAAAATAAAAATAATTATAATTATAATAAAAAAATCTTCATCACATACACATCAACCCAGTGAAGGCTGATGAGAATGGCAGTCTACATAATGTCACTAGTGACAAGTCTTGTGTAGGAAATTAAGGTACCAAGCAGATGTTTGTGTGAATCAAAGTGCAAAATCAGTACAGTTACACTCTGCCGGTTTGTATTATACTGGACACTGAGTTCAGTAATGTGACTGTAAATAATAATAATAATAGTAATAAAAAGACCCATATCTTCATTAAAGTCGAGGACGAATGCACAGATTTCCAGAACACTAAGCCCTGAGGCAGCACTCTCTTTTCACATGATTTAATCTACTCCAGGACTTGTTGCTGGGTGAGGCCTGGGGTTCAGCTCCAGCGGAACGGGACGTGGCGGGGCCGGTCACCTCCCTCCTTTACCAGTGGTTTGTGGAACTCCCGACCAGCACGAGAGTGTATGCTCGCCCAGCAGTATTCACAGTAATACTGCAAACAGGTAACATTGGCACAAAAGAATGGAGCAAATTTTCCACCACAGCGAGTGCCCTGGCATTCATCACACATCTGATCATCCAGCACATATGGCTTCACTTCCACCTGCACCAGGAACAAGAAAGAAGATTACATAGTTTTGTTAAGTATGAAGAGAAGGGACAATATTTTATTTTTTTTTACTCTACTGAAGATCTTCAACTAATGCTGGATTAACCCAAGGACATTGGTAGTTAAATTTTCATACCAACCACTTTACTTGTCAGAAAATCTCAAGAAAGAAGAGTGTGCTTCGATAACTCTTCAACATTTCTTGGAAAAGTTAGGTATGCGAAAGTACTAAGATGGAAGTACAGTAAAAATAGCATCTCCAAGGATTTCGCTGCTGTCTAAGAAACCTCCAGGAATGTAAATACAGTTGTAACAGGGGTGCGAGAGAGCAGCATTTAGGAAGAGAAATGATAAAGAACAAAATTGTATTTCTAAACCTCAGAGGTCCAGTGAATTTCCAAGGTGGTTTTTTTCCAGAGAGTTTTTTTGTTTCTTGATTTGTTTTTTGTGAATTGCAAAACGCAGGACCAGACGAATAAATGAAGAGAGGATTCAACTTAAGATTAAATGCACTTGTATTCAATAGCCTGCCTTACGCTGGCAAAAAATCACTGTCTAAAGACTTGTAGCTTTAGCAACGTAGTAAGATTTCCTAGTTGTTCCAGCTATGGCCATGCCATCAAACACAAACAGGCTGGAGAGCTGCTGACTTTTGTCCTGCACTCAGCTGTAAACATCTTGGGACCGGAATTATTTTCGTTTTTAAAGCACTTGTGCCAAACAGCGCTATTTTGATGCATGACTAGGCACTTGCGATAATACTCTTACGAAAGTTGACACCCTGTGAGTTCTCTCCTGTGTGCCTGTTCCTACGAATCAGGCCCACACATTTAAATTGAGTGTTTATTCATTCTGGGGAAATCATTAGTTTATGCATGTGTAATTCTTACGGTTCTATGATGCCATTTATAAAGTGGCTTACATACAGTCAGCTACACTAAAAGAGAGAAAAAATTGAAATATACATACTTTTATTATAAATAATTTTGCTGTAACTGCACAAGTGCTCGTCTGGCAAGATTTGTATATTGCAAGGAAAATCTGACTCCAGTAACTATGCTTACATACATGCAGTATTAGAGAAACACAGAATGAGATATTAAGTTGAAAAGCAAGAAGTGTATTATACAAAAAAGCTTTATGCTGAGTTTTACTTCAGTTTATCCTGATCACATTTCAACAAATGTTATTCATATGAATTACAGCTTGCATATTGAATTATATTTCTTGCCTATGGAACAGCTAGAACTGCGAAGTTCTAAATTAATTTTTTTTTTTTTAATTACACTGTACTGATAGCGTTGCATGGAGCAAGTCTGAATTAACTGCTGGTTTGCATATCAGGTGCCATACCACTAAAATTAAAAGCATCATGTAAAATAAAATAGCAGTGTCTCAAATGAAATTGGAAGAAAGTAGGTCCAATGGCCAGCACATCTCTAGATCCCCACCTACTCATATTTCCAAAGCATGAATTGTGAAGGTCTGAAACAGGTTCTTTCTCTCATTCCTTTTCCAGTTTTGGTTACTAGTGAAATAATTTTAAGATTGTATGCTGTACAGTTCAGGGATTTCAGTCTATTAGATTTAAAAACTTAACATTTAAGGACTGAATAAGAGACTTCATACTTCTTCAAACTCACAGATAGACCTATTTTAAAAACACATAAAAGATAATTAAGTAAGCTTAAATTATCAATCTACCAACTGGGAAAAGTGCTGATTAATAGAAAAAGCTACCAGCTAGCATAATTTGTGACTCTATCCTATAGCTCAGAAAAAAACCCCAAGTTTTTAAGCATGGCTTATATATAAATCTCAAAGGGTTCAACTCTGTGATTAAGACTCCAAAATTAATCTTCTTAGTCTCTCTGTAAAATTTTTCAGAATTCAGTGGACAAGAAATATTTAGTAACAGCCTTGTCTTAGTTGAAGTCATGAGGTATAGTATCACCAAAGAAAAGTAGTTGGAGGACTTATAACTCCATGACCTCATCTAATCTGACAGAAAGTTCAGTTCAGATTTTAAAAAGAAAGTAAAAATAGCTTGGACTTTGCAGCTGTGTGCTTTTTTATGTATAGTGCCCATAACAGACACACTCAATACCTGTCAGGCTGAAGACATGTATTCTTAAGAAACAATTTATATTAAAGTAGAAACCAAGCCATCCCTATTGTAAAAATATGTATCAGCAGTGCATGCTGTATGTTCTTTTGAAGAATTCCAAACGTCGACTCCTCAAAACCATAGGTGTTATTTGTACGTTATAACCAAGATATGAAGACAGAAGGTCTAAAGGAAAAAAAAAAATCCTGGAAATTAAGTAATGCTTTCTTTTAATGTCTTCAACTCAGATTTCAGTAAATACCTTAACTTCACTCTACACTTGAAAAGCGCTCTAGAAACCAGGATTTCATATGGACTGAACAAAAGCATCTCATTTCCACCCCTTTTGCCTATCAAGCATCCATTGGCATTTGGTTTTGGATAAATAATTTTCAAGATTTTTGAGGTCAGCATTACCTATCACGATAAGCCTGTGTTTTAGAAACCTCAAGTCTAGACGTACATTGCTGAGAAAAAATGTTGCCTAATAATAGCAAAAGTGCCAGAAGCTACATAAATAGCCAGTAACTAAAAGCCTTCTTCTAAAGGAGAAGAACGAAGCTGGGAAATTCTACAGTGTTTGACCTTCAGAATTCAAAACAAAACCAAGAATAAACAAGCTTACAACCAAGTATTTTCTGGGTTTAGTGCTATACCGTTATTTAAGATGTTTAAGATACATTTTCCCACTCTGCTTTAGCTGCTTAAATAAGCTTTTAAATAATTAACAAATGTAATCTGAAGAACAAAGGTTAAAGTGTTCTACAACACAATATTAATATAAGGAAGTTCTTCATTTCTGTATAGTTTTGTGAGTAGCCACCATTCCTGTTCCTACTGTTTTACTTACCCGTTTATCAATGTCATTATGTTGGAGCTGGACAAAGCGAGCACTGATAGCAGCAATATAGCTCTGCTGGTTGGAGAAAGCAACTCTGCCGGCACCTTTTGGGTACTTCAACTCTGGGTCTGTATCAATGCCAGCATAGCAGACACCTCCATATAAACGGTCCATAATCATTGCCAGTTCAACTGCAAGAAGTCGATATTAAATAGTATAGATTTAATATAAATAATAGTGCTGCATTTGGTTTGTTGCATTAAAAAAAAAACCAAAACGTGATTTGCCTTACTGTACTTGTCTTCCAAAGTCTAAAATAGCAAACCCCAGTGCTGGTTTTAACAGACTGAATCAACTCTACATGAATTATAACAAAATATGAAAGAAAAACCCAGAATCTGTAAAAAGAAACTTGATGTGACTGAAGTGTGAAAAAAAAAATGCAGAGTTACATTGTTAAAGTAGGTATCAGGTCAACTGGTTTAGAATTTATCATCTTGTAAATTACAACTGTGGTATTTGGGGCAGTATTCAGGATCTCCCCAAGCTCCAGCCAGGCTCATTAATGCCAGTTTACCATAAGATCCCTTAAAAGATATTCCTGTGTTTAGAATCTGGTATTTTGCCCTGAGTACTAAGGTTGAAAAGACATTAAGGGGTTTACATTTGAAACAAAATTTTGTGAAACAGAAGTTACTGCACTTAAAGCAAGCCTACATTTTGGATGCAACTTAATATTTTTGTAGAACAATAACTTGATGGTTCTTGCTTTTTCTGACACTAAGAATAACTCTGACGAAGTTATAAATATCATTCATAAAATATGACAGGCTGAGTGTATGGCTGAGGAAATACACAGGAGGAAAATCAAGAGAAAGAACTGAAGAAAGTGGAGAAGGGGCATGTGAACTGTGTAAAGATGTTATGGTCACCAAGCCAAGTTCTCTGTAAAAGTTGATAGGCAAAAAAATTTGTCAGATGGATGAGGCAAAGACCTGCGTAAAGCAAGATACTAGGACCTGCACAGGCCCTGCCAAGCCAGCCATTTTTCTATGCTAATGTGTGAAAACACTATCAGTAGCAAGTTAAAATTCAGCTATCTAGGAGAAAATGAAAAAGATAAACTAAATATTTAAATCCTTTTTCTTCTTGCAAAATTCTTACTGGTTAATTACATACAGAATAGAGACAATTTTCAAATTGAGTGTGTATGTGTGTTTGTATAAATTGTGTGTGACATTAACGGAAGACCATATGCTAATTTGTCCATTTGCAAAAAGCAAACCAATGTCTGACTCATTCTACCAAACCAGGTAATACTCTTGCTCCAAACAGTAAGGGAAAACTATCAGCATAACATAGTGACTAGTAGATTCTTCTGCTTCCTAATGATTTGGAATCATCATTTGGGTAGTGACCCCAGAAAGTGACAGTACAGAATAAACATCAGGAACACTTAAACATTTACAACAGTATTTCCAGTAAGTTACTCTTGCCAATAAACAGAGAATATATAGGATTCCAGGGCAAGGAAACCATGCAGTGCTCAAACATCTTAGTAAAAACTTCTGTATCAGATCTTTAAAGCTGCAAACAAGAAAAACTGGAAATTATTTGTCTGCTTTGGAGTAGTTAACTATTTCAAGGCATCTATTTTCAAATGCAAATGTAATCTAGGACATGCCAAATTACGCAGTTTTATAAAGGCTATAATTAGAAATGAGGTAATTTTTAATTGTTACTATTTACATAATTACTGTCTTACAATTATGCCTTATTTTAAGATGGTGAGGAAAGTGAAAGTTGCCAAGAAAACTGGACTGGGAGAAATATTAACTGTCAGCAATAGCTGGGGAACCTTGTGTACAGCTTCCCAAAAGAATTAGGATTACCAAAAGATAAAGCAAGGAGGTGAAGTTCTAGTGGACTGGAAAGTGGCTGCCAAAGGAAAGTGAGGGCTACCAGGAAACCTGACCCTGAAGTCCTTCTTCCAGACATTGACGGAGGGACCTTGTCTATAACTCCATGGGAAAATTAGGGTTAGGGTTGAGAAAAAGGGAAAGAGAAATCATAAAGCTACAGTTGGAATTGGTTTGGAAAGGGTCTGGCAGAAGTTTGTATTCTAGTCAAAGGAAAAGGGAACTTGTCTGCATCTCAGCCAAACAAATCAGGGTTAGGATTAAGGTGGTACAAAAACAAAAAAAAAAAAAAAGAAAAGAAAATTCACCCAAAGTCTTGGATATTATGCAAACTTGGAGAAAATTGTTTCTACGTAAAATCCTAATTAGTACCCGATTTAAAAGATAAAAACGTTCAGTTTGTATTTTTAGATAGGAAGGCACTCACTGATTTAGAAAGTGAGCTATATCTTTGGAAAAGGCAGGGTGTATTTTCTGTTCTTTTACATACGTTATATAATCTCTTCAGCTTAATCTGGAACCCCCTGCTACATACCCTACATTTTCCTTCTACTCACCAGCTCGGAGGGGCCGTGGAACTCCTCCAACAAAGATAGTTTTTCTTGGATCCAAAGGCTGAGACCCATCCATCACAAAGTCACTGTCACTTAGGTTCCAAGGTCGAATTTGTACCTGTTTTAAGAATTGTTTTTAGTAGAGGAAATTGACAACTCAAAAATAAGAAACAACTTCCAAATCCTTCTATAATTAAAAAATACAATTTTAACTTAACAAAAGCAGTAAATCAGTCATATAAGCACCAAAACAATTTGAGAACATAGCTTATCTGTTTGAAAGAGGGTGAACAGATCATTTATCACCTCTAGAGGCCAGGCTTGAGTCAAATTTCATCATAGCAAACTCCTACCTCATTCATTCCCTGCCCCCAATCGCCATTATAATAAGAAATCCGTGAAAGGACTTTCAGAACATTTTACCATTAATGTGCAATTACAGTTGCAGTTCGGGCTTCTGGCTTTCCTGAAGTCACGTACAGTGATCCACAAATTTCAAAGCAGTCATAGGAGCGGAGATAAAATTAATTTCTGTGCTTGGATACAAAAGGTGTTTTCATGTGCGAATGCTTGCTTCTGTTAAGCAGCAAGCAACACAGTCAATAAGAAATCTTCAGATTACACAGAAGAAAAGCCGCTCACAAGTTATGTGGATAAACCTGTTCATCCATCCATTTTTTTGATCCTAGAATTCACATAAGCACATTCTCTGTGCTGTAATATTGGGTTTTAATTCATCTGTGCAAGCTTTTTAATAGTGTTTTTAAAAGGCAGCACTTTTTTATCTGATCATGTTCTTCTGTAGTTTTCATCTAACCTGTATGTATCCACAGCTACAAAAAAGACTAGCATTAAAGAATATTAAAGATGTGAACAATAGAAACAGGTCACCGTATGTCTTCTATTCTGCTATAGCTTTCTGCATTACTTGTTTTTACTCTACAGTTTATAGTGGGTAAATAAGACCAAAATCGTAAATTGATTAGCAATAGCATGCAGAAAAAATACTAATTAAGAAACCTAATGAAGTACAGAGGATATTTGAAGCTATCTAGATTTTAAGGGGGGGAGTGTGTGTTAAAATAAAGCCTTATGCAATGAAATGAAACATTTCATAATATAAAGGGAAAGATTATAATCTGATTGTTTTACAGCTAATATTGTAAAAGGATGCATACTCCTGTGAGATACTAGAAGTACCAAATATAAAAGTTAATTGAACATAGCATTTATCAAAAAGAAGGAAATGTTTAAAACCATGTTGTGCTGATACAGAAAGACAATTCAATGTAACAGCAAGGGCAGCAACAGGAAATGGACAAGTCAATTAACTGTATTTATTTATTTATTTATTAACTGAAAAGAGTAACAGCAAGTGGGTCAGCAACCAGCACAAGTGTCATGGCATAAGCTACTTACTGGTTTATCCTTGATTGTGGGACTCGACACACACAGGTAAAGTTTCCCATCTTCTTCCAGACAGGCATCTATCAGAGCTTGTACAGAGCTTTCTTCCTGGAACAGCAGAAAGGCATAACCTTGGAAAGAATAAAGGCACAAGAAAGAAAAAAACAGGTTAATTTATAAAGCATTTTTTTGATAAAGAAAACAAACCCAAGTGAGTAAGATATACAAATTACAAATAACTGTTAAGGCTGGTAGGTTTTTTCATAAATTAAATTCACCAAATAGATCATACTCTCATACAGTATTGATTTCAGAATGGAAGCAAGTGTGTTTGCTGCATATGAGTATGTTTATTTGATTAATTAATGATTTTGAGCAGTAAGAATATAGGCTGGAGAATAAGGGATTCTTATCAAATAGCTGTATCTAAGCTATTTATTAGTGGTATCTGCTGATATCTGTGTTCATCGTCTTACAAAGCAGGCACCAAGTTTCTGGTTACTATGTACAATGAATAAATATTAGTAGGGTCAAAAAATTGGACAGGTAAACAGATAAACAGACTTCTATGCTTACATACTGAACTCTGAAAAAACTGCTCACCTAAAGCCAGTAAGCATGAGCAAAAAAGAATGGCATGCATTGTCTTTTATTATGAGTCAAAGACCTGCTGTTGTTATTTCTATATAAATAAAGCAGTTCAAAAGAAAGAAAGAAGAAAGTCCAATAAAAATTGCTCCAAGTGATTCAGAATTCCAGGACTTTAAATTAGCCACTAAAACTAAGAGTGTGGCATTCAGTGCTCTTCTGAATGCAGCTGGCAAGAAAGCTTTCTTCAGTTTTTCTTAATGTTGTTAAATTTGAATGAAGATTGGACCCAAGCAGTCCATGCTTTTGCTACTTCAGAAATGAAACTAATACAGCACACTGTACACCAAGAAAGCCACCTAAAGGCTGGCTGCTAGGCTTGAAAACAGCTGCCCAGTGTAGAGGACTTTTTCAAGCATGCATTGCTCTTTTGCACCACAATCAGTACAACTCAGTTTTCTCACTGAACGCGAACATGTTTGCTTTGACCTTTACAATTTGGCACTTGTGAGTCTTACAGGCAACGTCTTTTCAGAAAATCTGCAGCAATTGGAGGCAGCTGGAGTTTAGGCAGGGACTACTAGACTCTCTCTGCCTAAGACCCTTGACACAAACTAAGCATCTGCATGATGAAACAACATATTTAAATTATGACAACCTTTGACATAGCTTCACACAGTCTATTTGCTATTAATATTGTACCGACTTACCCTAATTTTGCATTATTGAGTGAATACCATTTGGCACGTCCTTTTTAGATAAATTCTACACAACTCTGATTTACAAAAAAATTTAAAATAGACACTGAAAAAGTGTTTTCCTCTGTAGAGTTATTATCTACCAAATTACATCTTCCCCTACTATCTCCAGTCCTGTGTGACTTCTCAAAGAACATTAAATTCTATGTAGCTGTTTGTTTTCAGATGTGACAAAAAGTTTGCGCTAACAACATAGTTATAGCCTAGAACACATCTAGAAAGACTCATTCACCCAAGAAAACAAAATAGTTTGATCGTCGCTCTTCCTAGCAAACAATGAACTTGCATACCTAGAGCTGGAGTAAAGATACCAGTCCCAATAAACAGTTGAATACTTAATGAGTAAAAACATTGGTTTCCTCTCTAGCAAATGTAATTCTCTTAAAACAGCCCCCTAAAGATATAAACACACTTTAACATTTTAGTTTTAGCCTTTACAAAACTAATTATATTGAGTTTGAAAATAATTAGCTTGCGGTCACCGTCACTTTTAGCTTCATTTTACTTTCCATCCATGCACTTCTTGTATCTTCCTCACTCCGTGCCATCCCTTCTGATTATATACAATAATCAGAGCAAAAACTTTTTACAATTCACTGGAAAAAGGCAACAGTGTATTTTGTTGTAAGAAAAGTCAGTACAACTTTTAAAGGGGTACTAGCAGAGGGAAGATGAGGAAAAAGATTAGTTTCCCTAAATTCTGAAGCACACAGCCTAGGAGCTCCTCAACCTTGAACTCAAGGATTCATTACTTTATGGAAAGCAGTACAAGAGCTAAGCTCCTTTGTACATGTCCCATTCTGACATCTAAACAGTGACACAATTTCCATATGAAAGGATAATTTAGTTCAGTTCGTCTAATTTCACTTAACCTTGCTGGGAACAAACTGGAAAATCTGGCATGTATGCTGTGTCCCACAAGCTTGAAACAAGGTTGTCACCTGAAATGCAAGATACACTTGAAACGACCATATAATGTTCTATAGTCTGGAAAATGCATTTTTGCTAGCCTAGACAATCTGGAAAATCTCTATTTCAATTAAAATCAACGTAGACATACCTTCTCTAATGATGGGAACCTTTCTGTAGTACTGAAAACGCATTTTGTAATAAGGCTTCAGTGATCCCTTCAAAACAATATGCTAGATGGAAAGGTTAAGGTGCTTATTCTGCCTTTCTTTTAATAGCAGAATCTTGATATTCATACTTCTATGTTAAACACTGGCATGTTGATACAAATTACAGGCCATCCTATTGGAGTTTTAGCTAGAAGTGTATCATGCATGTGTTCTGCCCATCCTTCCTCAATGCAGTTACCAAAAGTAATTCGTAAGTTCTTTCAATTCTTGCATTTGAGAACAGCAGTGTATAAATTGCTGTTCAAATACATCAACCATAAGCTGCATCTTCTGGTACAAAGCCAGCATTTTGGCATTCAATTGTTACATAATCAACAGGGAAAGATTAACCTATTCCTGGCTCTTAGAATTGGGGCTACTTCTCAAATAAAGAAAAAAAAAATCATATATAAGATCGAAGAGTATTTGTATATCCATGTCAGAGGTCTGCATATCATTTATCGATTTACTATATAACTGACCTCAAATCTGTAAGTCCTAAAATTCAGCCCACTTACAAAATTAGGTGTAAAAATCATATTCTAAGGGTCATGTGTTTTCAGTTTTATAACACTGAGGTTCAGTGGCAGAACTAAGAGAATGAAGAGAAGAACTTTCTTCTCTTTACATAATGCATAGCAAGTGAGAATTGTCTCTGGGTAGTCACATATATCCATTTCATATGCAAAACAGAACTCCTTAACACTTGAAAAAAGTTAACTACCTTTGAAGCACACTTTATTCTATCTTTTTAAAGTTTAGACTGTGCCCTTTCTGATGTTTTTATAGGCTTCAAGATTACAATAGCATCTATCATCCACCTAAGATCTTATAAAACTATGTCAACATATATCTACCTTATATTATTATGTAAAAAAATAAGATGGCATTAAACTGGTAAAGAAAATTTATGTTCTAGTCTCATGTCTTTGGGTTTATTTTTGGATGGTGGAGATGGTTAACTCAAAAAGCAGATTTAAATAGACATTTTTTTCTTTAAATATAAGTAGCACTTTTATTTTTTCTGGATTTTAAAAAATAGCTTTTAATTGAATAATGGTTGTATTTACTAGAACTTTTAGAATAAGTCTGTTTTAAAAGCCCACAGCAAAGGAACATTTAGAAACAGTGTGAACCAAATTTCTAAATCAGTTAGTGTGATGACAAAGGGTCATTGCTCAAAGTCAGCCTTAGTAATCTTATTAGAAGATGCTTTGAACATGAATAAAACACATTTCTAAATCCAAAGATGAAATGACTATTAAAAATGAAACTCATTTTTTAAAAATAAAAATCCGAGGTGTTAAAAAAAAAAGCAGACTTTCTTTTAAACATTGCAGTGACACGACTGGATTTTCAAAAAACATCAAAGACTTTAAATACTTAAAAACCCTCAAAATAGAAAGGGCTGTAATCTCACTTAGCTACTGCAGAAGAGTGAAATTATGTATTAGTCAGAGCTGCAAAGATGAATTTCTTTTAGTCAGTCTAATTTTAAATGGCACTGTATGACCCTGTCAGCTGATTCCTTTCTCTGAAAAACAAAAGGTGCGCAAGAAATGTGAACAGTTCAGCATCTTACACTGAGATTCCTGTTCATTTTTATGCGTTTTTCAGGAGTACCAGACTAAGTCTGAAATGCAAGAAATCCTCCATACGCCACATTAAAGGCAGGTTTTGGGGTAGGTTTTGTTTGTTTTTAAATTAAAGGTATTTGCTCCATATCCTGAGTTCCATTGAAAAATAATTGGGTCCTGAATCTAAATAGCAATTAAATGAAATTTGCATAGTTAAATGGAAGCCAGGATACATAAGGAAAAGTCAGCAAGCAAGCAGATCACATGGAAGAGCTGACTGGAACCAGAGGCTCAGTATCAGTAGCTTCTGTGAAATAAACTGCATGTCTTCATATTTTCAATTTTACCATTAAATAGGCTGCATCACTGAAATTACCAAAAGAATGGAAACTAGCATTTAAGCCTTACTACTAATGATCTTACCATATCAGAAGAAACAGAGAAATTAGAAACCTCCTATGTTGTCATAAATTTTAAGAACAGTTTTTCTCCACATCTTTCAATGTAAATGGCAAAGAAAAAAGAAAAAAACCACAAACACAAAAACCCACCCAAAGAACATCAGCTTGCTCCATGAGGACATGAGGCATTGTTTTGAGGACACGAGAGAAGTGCCCCAACGTTTCCTCTGCACTTCAGTGCTGAATAGAAAGGACAACATTTTGATAGTGCTGTAGCGAGTATATGCAGCTAAGGATTTATAAAGTTCTTTCAATTCCAAAACATGTCAAGCAGCAGAAAGGATTTGCTAGTCATCACTACTTCAAGACTTTCACCACTTATGGGGAAAAGTCCCAGTATATATATACACCATCTCAGTTTGTCCTGTAGTAAATACTGCTACCCCACCTGTAACTAACGAACTCCTACCCACCTGTAACTAAAAGGATATTCTACAAGCGTACTGTACTAAAACCTTTCTTTTTATCTGGCACTTTGCTTCAATGCTAGTGTAAAACATTGCAACAACAAATGTATAGGGTTGTCTCTGCTTTCAAAGGTCACAGCCATTTTAAAACTTCAGACTTTGGACTGCAACATGATCTATAGCAGTTATAAATCAGATTTAAAGTGTATGAAAACATAAAAGGCTGTAACATACAATTTGGCTTGTTGTAGTCACATGAACTAATCATATGACAAAGACTAAATTTTTGATGAGGCAAGAGTTATCTTTGTGAAGTTTACTGGGTCAGCAGCATGAAAAAGCATGCATTTACATTCCTAAATATCCAAAAAGCAACTAAATTCAGAATAGAACTTTCCAATTTTGGTTTTCAAGGGAAATATGAATGGGGGCCACTCTGGGGGCCACAGCTCATTGTCATTATCTGGAGGGGGTCAGGTCTGCTGCTGCTGCTTTTATTCTGAACAGATGGCTGAAAAGAGATCAGTTTCCAAATTTGAACAAAACTTGTTACTTTTCTTTGCAAATAAGTCAATTTCCAATTCTACTCCAAGCATCATTAATGTAGGAAAATTCTAGATAAATATCAATAATCTGATTGATTTCAGCTTCTATTTCATGCATAGTGTTAGCATGAGGTAAAATTAACTTCACAAAAACTTTCAGGGGAAGAGAGCACAGGTCCCCAAGTCCAGGTTATTTTTTAGCTGAAGTCAGTTATTTTTAAATAATAAAATGTGATATTTGGATTTACAACATAAATTAATTCTAAATGATATGTTTTTCTTAAAAATTATTTTTAAAGAAGAAAGGAAACAGCACTTACTAGAGCTATGATACACAAAATACTTGGGACTATTGTCAAGAGCTTCATTCAAAGTAAAGAACTTCTAAAAGAGAAGATGCCCAATGTCATTTACATAGACCAAGCCAGCAACATATTTCCTGATTTTGTATGATTCTAACTCTCCCATGAGCAGATAGATATAATCTGTGCCTCACAGTGAGTGAACTGTGCCTAGAGAGGAACATAAGTTGTAAGACATTTCTTAAGACAGCAGGCAGAGCTTCAGTAACTAGACTTTGACTTTCCTTCTTTCAATCAAGTAGTCAATTTGTCAGTTGCTGCTGTGGTGTGTTGCTGGTTAATAATGGGTTTGCATGTTCACTCACATGTGGATTGTTTTCAGGTTCTAGTTGCTCAAGTTTCTTGTCTTTGTTGACCATATGGAAAAGAGGCAGCTTGAAAGACCTTCCTTAATAACGGAAGGTTTTTCCAAAACTTGATTACTCATAGCTACAGAACAAATTTATCTCTCTCAAAAAAACCAACAAAGTTTCTGGTTAGTGAGAGTATGCATTCCCCTGGGAGATCAGAATGGTACATTTTACCAAAAAAAATTACTGGACTTACCAAATCGTCTAAAACATTATGTTTTTCACTTTACCTGTACAGCTTCCATTGGTATACAAGAGACTACTGATTATACCATCTTGGTACAATTAGTAGTTACATACTAGTCCTACATATCTAGTCCCAAAACTAGTTAGAATTTGCATGGTATAAAGTAGATTAAAACTGCCAAACACAGCACTGAGACATCTGAGAAAGACCAGTTCTCAGCTGCTCCTAGCTTTTGAAATTAGAGCGCCGCATATATATGGCTTGGGCAGAGGCATCCGTGGTGTCTTCCACTCCAGCACCTGATGCATTTCCATTGTCTGTCCTAACCTCTGATTTGAGAGAACAGAGGTATAATTTGGGATATTACCTTCAGCAAATCGCTGATATACATATATATATATTCAGATTATATTGCACTAATTTTATATTGCTGCATCATTATCTTAGGAATAGAATCATGTGGATCACCGCAGTGATTCTAGGAATGGAATATGGAATATTTTAAGTATAATGTTTATAGGAATTTATAAAGAGAGCACAAGCTTCTAATGCATGAAGTGATTACAACTGATCACAGGAGTGGGAGCAGGGAATGACTTATTTTTAAATGACCCTCTGAAACCACAAATATGCTGCAGTGCTAGAACAGAATCTCTCTTTCATCACCACCCCCAATCATCCCCTTGAACTTACTCCAATGATTTGAAAGAAGAATGGTGCTTCATAAATTAGTAAAACAAGACATAACACAAGCTATTAGCAAAACAAAATATTATCAGGTCCTTGATACCACTATTCATAAGATTGCTTTTATCCTGGAGCCCATAATACTAACAGATCAATTAATGTATTTCCATTTACAAGACAGAAGAAAAGGCAACATTTAATGAATTGGGGGGTGGGCGTGGGATGACACAAACCACAGTAAAATATACTTGGCTTTAGAAGTGGTTAATGAGAATCAGACAAACATTTAACTGCTTCCATTTGACAAAAGCGGTCTGGTTACTTCCTACAGGTAAGTGATGGAAAGCTTTTTCTGTACTTAGACATGTTCAAATTTCAGGTAATGCTTTCACTTCTCCACTCTCTTTTTGCTGCCTAAAACCTTTTTTTAGGGTCTTAGGCGTTAGTGGGTTTTGGAAGAAAATTTAGCTAGATATTGTGAACTGACAGTCATTCAAATCAGAACTAGCAGCATTTTCTTTCATATGTGTACTATGAAGTGACAAGACTGAAGGAGAAACATATTTTCTGTCTGCTTGGGAGTCTTTTAGCCATGAAGTATGCAAAATTTCAGTATAAACAGCTACATAGAATTATTTAATATACTTTAGCTTAAATATACGTTCGCTATTTAAATATATCATTGATAAGAGACTTCTCAATCAGAATTCATATTTTGTTCTCCATACAGACATTTCATAGTAGCTACAAATCCAGTGGGAATCTATGCCAGACTATTTTTACCTCCCGAGTAGGCCATGTGATGTGTACTCAATGATTCAGTTTGATATAAGCAGTATAATATACATGTATGCTCAATTAGTATACCATATATCACCGTCTAACATATTTATTTATCATCCACAAAAATGACAAAGAGATACACACCCCTAAAAATTCAGTGCTCTTATTTAGGAAATGTCATCAAGCTTTATATGCTTCTGTTTCACTAAATACAAGCCTTTCTTTAAAAGAGGATCAGCATCTCCTGAAATAAGAGCTAAAACAGTTAAAATTTTGAACTTAACCCTGTCCCAGATTTGGATAGCTGGTAACTTGTAAGATTTATTTTTGATTATTAGAAGATAAAATCATAGGATTCCTCCTTTCTCTTTGAGATCATCTTTAAGAACATTAAGATTTAAAACCTGTGATCACAACCAAGTCAAGCTTTAGTAAAATTAATTGCCCAATAAATTGAAAAAATATTTAATTTGCATATAAGTTGGTGTTAGTTACCTATATACTACAGAATACTGAATACCCAAGACATGCTCCTGAAAAATCTCATAGTACATATAATATTCAGAAAACTCATAAAAGACTGCATTCTTTAGTAAGGACTATCTTTAAGATTTCCTGTCTGTCCATCAGTAATCTTGTCTGCAATTTTATTTTTTGGCCACTGTCAGTTCTTTAGATTACTGCATCATTTAACCAAGCACATGTCTATTTTCCATTTAAGTCAGGGGTATAATTAGTCTAAGTCAGTCAGAATTTCAAGAAGTTTTACTGCAGATAAACAATGCACAACATGAAGAAAAAAATACAGGCACTAAGTCTTGTTGAAAAATCCCAGTCAATTATTTTAGCATCTGGCCAAATAAATTTACCACAACAGTTAGTCCAGAAAGTGGATGCTTGGAATTGTTATTTAAACAGAACTTACTGAATTGGGCATTTGATTGAAAGCTTGTGATCATGAGTAGTGATTAGTAGATGCATGAACCAGACTCCAATCAGCTGCTCTTTAGATTTTGGAAGCAGCAATCCCCTTGATACAAGCCTTAAATATCATCTGTGACTTAACTCAATGCACTCTAATAAAATAGATAGTTTGTGTAAAGCATAAGAAATCCCATTGCAATCTTAACCCCTCCAGGCACTAAGTGAGAGAAAACAGCCTGCCTGTTTGGCATATGACTAACAAAAAAGTATATCGATGATTTCTGGGAAGACAATATTATGCAGCTCTCAACTTGACCTTTAGTTTTCCCTAAAGAATCAAGAGGCTGATGGAGAAAACCTATCAGTAGGTGTGCAGAGCAATGCATATGAACTTCAAAACTGGCTTTGCTGGAAGCAATCGATATGGCCTAAGTATCTCTTCTCATGTAACATACTACCTAGCCCATCAGTCAAAGCAAAATTGAGAGGCAGTAGATACTAATTAATAGAAAAGCGATACATAGACTTCAGACCATGATACGAACTTTCCAAGTATGCCTCCTTTAATTGCTAGCAACAAATCAATTAGGTCTTTTAGAAACCTGAATTTTCTCTGCGGGAAATTCAAAGCCTTTTGATGAGACTGCTGACCGAGTTATGAGACATTCTGTCATCTGATAATCACACAGTCCAACAGAAGAAGTCTAGAATTTAATGCAGTTTTGCATACAGCAAAACAACCCTCTGTTTTGACTTGTGTTGTAAAGAAGGTATTTTGCTTCTACCAAAAATGTCTGAACAGCCTCTGAACAGTTACGACTACAAAACTCTCCTAGCAATCTATTACTAATGCTGTAAAATGAAGTTACATGGTAAATTGCCATCAATCCCCCAGTCAGATATAAAACACTTTGCAATAGATTCAGATATGAAAGAGGCTGGTTGACAGATGCACATCCAGGCTGAGATTGAAAACATCACAGAGGATTGTCATTACAGTCTTTTTTTGGAAACTCTGGGGACTAGCACATTAGCGAGGAAAAGTGAAAAAACAAGTGGCTTCTCTAGCAAATTAGAAGTGTAGCCATGAGAAACTGTAGACTTGTATTCACCTTCAGATACCAAATACTAAAATACTTATTATCCATGTGAAAATGAAGAAGTCTGACAGTAAAATTTATCATATTAACAGCGTGCACTGGAAAAGCTGCTCTGGGACTATCGCAGCCCTTGAACTCTCACTTTTGAGGCAAAAGAACTTTTTCTGCTTAAATAATCTGCTTGAGCAATTAAGAGAAACCTAGGTGATGGAGACCTACTGAATTTATTTCCTGTATGACCTATCAGCCCCAAACACATATTACTTCTTCAGAAACTGGAAAAGTTAGTCTTTTATTTGTCTGTTGTACACATACAGCATATTACTGTACACAGACATCGTATTATCCAATGTAGTTTGATGCTGATCCTAAAAATGTTATTCATCTGAACAAAAGAACTACCAAAAATGCCAGGACACTGGTAGGTAACAAAGAATCAGTTAAGGATGTGTTCCAGCCTTTCAGAGATATCTTAAGAACTTTGCAGTCTTTGGAGGAAGGGGGGTGGGAGGAGAAGGAAAAAAGTCTACACAGACAAGTGTCCTCTAGACTAAAAGTCAACCACAATTTCTTGAGGATAAAAGAACCTTAAAAAAAAAAAAAAAGCAACACAAAAAAATAATGAAAAAACAAACATAAATGAGGGATACATTTCTTGATAGGACAGATCTAAATTTGGACAACATCCATCTTTTGTGTTACAGGCAGTAAATAATTTTATTTGGTCCAATTACATAAAATCTCACAAGAGACTACTCCACTTAGGAGAATGTTTTACAGACTGTTGTCAAGCATGTGGTGTTGCAAGATCAATTCTAACAGAAAAATAATTGAGAGCCACGATCTGTAGTTGCAGCCCAACATCTGCCCCTCGCAATGCCACCCCCGCACCTTAAAAACAGTCCTAAAAGGAGCCAATCCAGTAATTGTGGGGCATTACATCAAATTTGTCATGGCTCGATTGGAAAAAGCTTAGACACCACATAAGGAAAACAAAGGAGAGAGGGATGTAGACAGTGACAGAAAATTGTTTCTCATATAGGAACATTTAGTGAGGAAGACAGAAGCTACTGGGGTTGGATTTACTCTGCTTTACAACTTTGCACTAGAACCCCAAATTTTGTTCTTGAATTCTATGCCACCCATCCTTTCTAAACTCACATAGTCCTGGCTCTGAAAATAAGGTTTTCAGTACTAACCTAGATTACCTTAGGAATATTTGGCTACAATCATGATATTCTTCTCATAATAAATAGCCTTTATTTACTTATTTGGTTACTGTAGTCATAAGCAACTAATAAGAATGACAGAAACACCTTTACTACCAAATCCTGCAGAGACTATGGATGCTGACTCCCTTCTGAAGAGACCTGGTCATCCCTTAGCTGCTGACTGAAGAAGAGTCAACAAATGCTTGCTAAAAAATTGTGGTCTCTTCAGGGGTAAAAAAAAATTCTATAGCAATCTAGCAGTTCAAAAAGAAAATAGCATTTGTTGAAAGCAACATGAAAACTGGGACAGAAAAATCCTGCAGCGCTACTTCAGAATCAGATTTGTTCTGCCTAGGCTTGATTGCTCAGAAATATTTTCATATTTTGCCTCATCAGATTCTTGTTTGCTCATAGAAAAAGAATCACAAATGGCATAGTTTTAGGGACAGAGATTCTCTTATATGAGGCTAGCTCGCTGTATGCTCTTTGAGTCTGTCTTTAACTGGCACAGCAGACATTTTAAAATCATCACCATTGGTACATCACCAAGAATTCTCATTTAGGACAAGACAGGAAATAGTGTGAAGAGCTTTACAAAGGGAGGCTTGAACAAGTATCATGGAAAACCTAAAAGAAAATTCTATACAAGAACAACCCTGAGTTATAATCTGCTCTTCTGTACTGCATTTTGCTGCCACACATTTTGTGAACTGCATTGATTTGGGATGTTGCTGCCTTGCTGTGGGAAGACACGGGGATTACAGATAACACACACAGCTTCAGATGTCAGTGTCTGATATTGCGCACATGTGTGTGGGAACATACATAAATAAAATTTAAAAAAAGCTCTCGCCATACAATGTATTGCTGGATAAGGAACATCCGTTTCCATTCAAACAAATATTATGATCTCTGACTTCAATTTTAAAAATACAAACATTGGCTAGGCATTTCATTCTGGACTTTGGTGCTATGGTATTAGATCAGTTAAGCCAAAGGAATTAGTTTCAGTACAACGGACTGCTGTATTTGGACAAACCAGATACCTTCTTGTGAATACAACCGATGAAATTAGAATTACAATTCCATACTTCCTCCTTGCAACCATTCGATCTTGCTCCTCTGGCAGAAGCTACCATTCTTCAAGCATACCATAGAATTAACTGTGCAAATAAATGGTCCTCATCCATGAAATCAAGATCAGTCAGAAGACTACCAACAACAGTGTTCCTACCTAACATTACCTTAGAGACCATCAGGAAGGCTCATACGATCTTTCCCACCAGTTGTTTTAAATTAAAGCATGAAATTCACTTCATAATGTTACTTTGTGCGACTTTGCATACACTATTTTCTTCTTCATGAGATCTTGTTCACCCTTAGTGTCCCCTGTGAATCATTGGGGACAAGTGTGCTTATTTTTATCAAACAACAAAATAACTGAAGAACGGGGAAAACGCAAGAGGATGAGACTGCTGCACCACACATCTAAATCAACTGTAAAGCCAAAGCATTCCTGCTGTTCCAAACCCATCCTGTCTCCAAGCTCTGCCATGCTTTGCCGTCTCACTCTAAATCTCATCTTTATCCAAACATCAGTCCTGAATGGAAAGAAACAGAGGAAGACTTATGCATAATTTTGTCATTTTAAAACATTGAGCAGTTTTTAGTGACTGCTAGAAAAGTCATCATTATCACAAAGAAAAAACAGTAAAGACTTTTTAAAAAGTTGTTCTAAAGCTAGCAATCTGTTAAAAAAAAACAAAACAAAACACCCCAACCTAGAATGTTTTTGAAACAGTTGGTACCATCTGCTTAATAAAAAAAACAGGGGAGAAAAAAAGGCTGTAGTTAGCATAAGCATTGCTTAACTCAGCAGACCAGCAAATAAGTAAAAAACCCATCAATTTTTATTTCAATAAAATATTAATTATCTGGATTTTGCAAGAGCATAATACTGTGTCATTGTGATATGTAACTGCATTTGATAACATTCTTCAGTGTGTATTTCATTATTTCTTAACATCTCACAGGTACTCAAAAACCACTTAGCTACAAATCACATTTAATTCCCAAAACTCTGTCGTGAAAGCCAAGTAAACACATTATGAACTGGGCATCTGCTTCCCCAAAACCAACACATGGCATTTATAATTTTGCCAGTTCCGTTACTAACATACCTAAACAGGTGCCAAAGGAAGTAATCCAAAGAATTTTCAGGCAATAGGAATGAATTGGCCTTATTCAGAAACAAAGCATTTAAATCACCTCAGGGTGACACCAACATTAAAAACATGGTGCTAAGCTTTACAATGCATAGGAGGGGTAAAAAGAAACCTTAAGGCAATAATACAGATGCTCAGAACTAGAAATAGGAACTTCTTATACACATTGTCAGCTGTTATCAGCTTCTCCTGCCCAAGTGCATAATATACACTGTCAGTGACAAAACAGCTGGGTGCCACCAGTCCCTCTTCTCTCAGCAGCCTAAATATTGAATTCACTGGCAAGCAACGCATCCTGCAAGGGCTGTTTGATCTATCAGATGATTTTGGGTTTGTTATTATAATAACCAAAACTCAACCATTGACCAAGCCAGGCTGCTTTCCCAAACACATGCTCACAGTGTATTCTGTGATGTCAGGCGAGATTCAGTAAGGGTAACAAAAATGCAGAATATCTGGGAAAACAGGAAAACCTCAATAATATATAGGTAGTATAGATGTGCTTGAGGAATATGGTACAGGCATGTCCATGTTGATCTGTGGTCCCCCAAGGTCCAAAATCATAATGTTGGCACTGCACTATAATGAGCCTTGTGTAACTCACCATGCTGGAGATTGTAGTTCAGCATTTTTCACACACAACCGTCCACGTCCACCAGGTCCAGCACTAAATCTGAGGTAACGTGCCTAAGTGGACCTGTGGTGACACCATCCTGCCCAGGATGCCAAATCCAGGAAAACCTTCTTTGTTCAAGCTCAATGCTGCAGGAACGTTTCTGGACTCCAGCTAAGGCCACTGCACCTACGCTAATCAACCGTACCAACCAATAAATTATCTAGTAAGGCTTGGTAGAACTGACTACACATCTATGGCCTGACTTGCTCATTAAACTAACCAGATAAAGCTCTTGGCAGGGGTGGGGGTGGAGGTCACTAGAGCGTAAGGAACATTTTATTTTAATCTTTCATATTTCATGCTTGATCAGATTAGCCACAGCTAATAGTTCCCGCAGCCTTTTGTTCCTAGCCCTAAGAGTATCAACAAAGCATTCTGAATACAGTGTAGGGAATTCGCATATTGCACCAACATTGTAAACATTCCACAAACTCAATAAATTATACTAGAGAGTACATACTGGAAGTCTGTATTAATACACTCAGAACTGTGAGGGATGTCATCCATCACCCGGATGTAAATATGAAGACAGAAAACCACAATATAAAACAGCACCAGTGTAAAACTTAGCTGACTATGCTGACCCTTGGCATCAACTAGTGATGTCGGCTCCAAACCTCTTCATTCAACGTTTATCAAAGCAAACCAAAAATATTGAACTTTGTTGTAAGTCCAGGCACTGCCCACTGCTCTGACCCGACATGAAGGAGTAATGAGAAAGGTTATCCATCAAAAGAACACTAAGGTCTGTCTGGAGGTGATGGCATATTTTCAGAAAGAGCAGGGGTTGATTTTCCTGCCAGTGCGGCACATTTGAGTAGGTGGGAGAAGCCTTGGAGGTCAGGCTTTATTAACATGTGAACAAAAGATTAACCTCCACATCATCCTCACTGCATTCCAGCAATCCATTTTTCTTGTTTTCCTTTGAGTTTGTTAGCACACAAAAACCAACTCATTCTCTCCTCCAGAATTTAATATTATATTTTTGGACATGTTTTCCATTTGAAAGAACCATATTCAAAACGACAGAAAATTTACAGACTAGCAATGCAACATGGAAAAGAAGATATCTAGAAAAAGGGAAAAGACATTTGAATTCATGAGTATTTGACAGCTGAATAAGTCATGTCGCTGAATTTTGCGTCAAGCATAATTTCAAATATCTTTCATTTAACTGTATTTTTTAAAAGAAATGTCTGCTAATGCATCAAGGCAGTTTAAAATAAAAAGTAAAAAATAAAAATAAAAGATTTAATTTTAGTTCTAAAGGAACTTCTAATGAAAAACAGCAGTGGAAACATTTTATTTTGGTACGTCTGCAATGATTCCTTAGTAACTTTGGAAAAGACATACTCTATAAATACAAAATAGACAAAAAAGGCTGTAAAAAAAAAATACACATTCACACTTCACCCTTTGACTCCTGGTAATAACATTCTGTCTTCTATGCAGATGCTGCCTATATAGGATCACAGTAAATGAAGTACATTTGACCTACCAAGCTTAACATGCCTGTAAGTGAATCTCAAAGACAGGAATGCAGGACGTATGATGCTGCAGCCCTGATTGATAACTAAGAAGTCAGTTATAAATAAATCTGGAACAGTTGGGATTGACTGTTGTTTAGCACTTTCAGACAGACGTTCAGGGCAACTGGCAGGGACTTTGGAAGCTGTTTCCTATATTAGAATCATGACAAAAATAGAAGTGAGGCTGCATTCCCTTGTCTTCTGCTAAAATAGATCTCACTCAAAACCATTTTTACAAGTTTGGCAAGGCATAACTAGTCTGCTGTCAGATACAGAACTAAATCATAAATGGAAGTCCCATGCTGATCTACCATGAATAGTTACTTATTGAATTAATAAGAAAGCGGGGGGAAGGGGGGGCAAGAAAAAACAGTGGAGAGTAGTAGGAGATATTAGGGTCAAGGAGAAGGTGATTTTACTGCAATTTTTTTTTTTTAACTTTAAGTGAAGGTACAATCAGAATTCACTAGCCATAAAGACCCTAAAGACCTTTAAAAATAAAATAAAAAGGGAAAATCATACATTTTGCCAACTGTCCTTCAGAATATATGGGGGGTTTTGAGGTTTGGGGTGTTTTGTTGTTGGTTTGGGGTTTTTATTTATTTTGGTTTTAAATTCAAGAACAGATATTGCAAAATAACTACTGACAGCAAGGCTGAGTTGTGAGAATGGAACAGGAAAGAGGGAGCACGTATGGGTTTTGTTCTGGTTTTAAGTTCCCCCAATACTGTTTGCATGGCAAGCATTTGTCAGAGTTCTCTCACCTCCAACACTTAAGCTTCCAGATACATTAAGTTCACTTCTATTTATGTGGTTTTTACAGTAAAAAATATATCTCTCAAAATATTGTAGGGCTAGCTAGTCCACTGACTGAACAGGCCATTGTTCTGCCAAAATCATCAGTGGCCTTAATGCACACTCAAGAGCTTACAGGGTCAGGAAGAACAGAAAATCTTAAATATAAACTCAAAATAATGTGTGTAACTTCATGCTACTGTTGCAGATCATGAGTGAACTCCCAAACCATATGCAAGAGGCATGCATGACTGAGAACAGAATGTATATAAAATAATACAAAATCACAGAAGAGACTAGGATACAGTAAGAGCCAAGTAACTGCCAAACAGGTTTCCCCTAAACTGTTCTTTCTCAACCAAAACAGGTCTGGTGTTTTGCTGACAGATATGAACTTGTCCCACCTGCACGCACCCAAAACCACCCTGAACCAAATCAGCTCCAACCTAGAAACAATGTGAGGGTGGTGCACCATGCCCACCTGCCCTCTCTTAGCTGAGCTCATTGCTGCGGTTCAGCACCTGGTGAGCCTGGATGCAGACCTTGTGGGTCTAAGCAGGATCACAGCTTCTTGGGTCAGAACACACAAAAAGTGGGCTCGTGCTTCTCTGTAGAATACTGTGTACCAAATCCACTGGTGACTTCCAGCTATTATTCCTCTAGTTTCTACAACATGCAAACTGCAACAGAATCAGCACCAGGGAATTTCTGCAACTTGCTTTCTAAAGGAAGCCTCATATAAACTAAGGCATGATTCAAAGACTCCAGGCTTGCTGAAGAAGCACACACAGGACCATATTTCAGTCACTGAATTGTGTTTTTTCCATCATGACAACTGCTGAAAATATGCTTGTTGAAAGAGACTAAATTCATCAGAGAGTCAAACCTTTTCTTTGTAATGGATTGCCACATTGCAGATGTAGTTTCCTTTTACCAGAACAGCCTGCATAAATGTATTTTAAACTAAATTACCTTTAGGTGGAAAATATGACTTGCTTTCAGCTTTGTGAGGCCAGTCCACCACAAGAGGTCCAAACCTACGAAAGCTGGCAGTGATTTCATCTACAAAAAACAAAGGAGGCACTTTAGAGAGAATCTGAAGACTGACAGTGACAAGGTAAAAAAACCACAAGAGTATTTTCTACACCTATTAAGAACAATGAAAACTGCAATAATGTACAATGAGGATGCCTAAATACTCTTTCACCTCTATGCTACACATGGCTGCTTAAAAATAAGTAATTTTACATTCCACTAATGCAAGTTTACAGCAAGATTAAATGCAAACATGATCTATCAGAAGTGAATATGCTTCAGCTGTGGTCTCTTTCTAATTATAGCCACAAAGCAGGGTCAGATACAGCCACATGGGACTGACGGAGGAGCTACATGTCAGCATGGCCACTCCTTGTAGCATGCCCTAGAAAGCAGGCTGCATTAGGTCATGCAACTGTGGGGATTTCACCTTCCTCAGTCCCCTCTGGAAATCTGCCTTGAATTACCAAGTTACTACTTTGCTTTTTTCAAGCATCAATTTAGAAACAGTGTGGAACACACATCTCAAACTATACTAAAGGACAATTCTGTTTTACATGCAAATGCTTCAGAAAAAAGTATTTTAAGTTACTCTTTTAAAATGTTTTTTTGTTAATGCATTTATATATGTATTTTGAAGAAAGAATTAGTTTAAAAATTATCTAATGCAATGATAGATAGATCAGAGCAACAATCCATCAGGAGAAAAGCCTGAAGACAAAGGCAGTGGTTTTCCAATTTTTTGATTGCTGTTTGAGATGTGTCCAGTTTGTCTGACTCCATGAGTTGCACATCAGATTCTTCAAGCAACTAGAGTCACAAAACACTTACCGTATAACTTGAGAGCTGAAGGACAAATGTGTTACTTGAGTAGACCTCTTATGGAAGAGGATAACAGCTCCTAAGTGGCTATGTTACTTCCTTACAGGATAGGCTGGGCATATATTTTTATTCTGAGTGACCCAGCAATGTTCACATCAGTTATACCTGTTGGCCTGCTGCTTCTTGAAGTCGGGGATTCAGATTACTCAGCAGTCCCTGTTGATACAGTCCTACAACTCTTGATGTGACATGGGAACTGCATTTAAGCTGTTTGTAAACCATAGATTGGCAACATACTATTTTCTTTAATGCACGTAGTTTAGGCTTCAATTTAGTAGATCAGATTCTGAGATCCCTATGTATGTTGATTGAAGATACACAGTGGAGGATTCCAGCTATAGTATGAAAAATACACCAAAAACTGTCATGATTTTGGTGTAGGAGTTGGGGTGTGTGGGGGCACACACAAGTAGAGAAGATACTGAGAAAAAACCTGACCATCTCTACTAAGCTGGTTATTATTTTGTAACCACATTGGTTGCCCTACATTTGTTAACTCAACAGTACATATATGCTGGATATAAGGGCTGATTAATTAAAGCCCAATTTATTTTGGTAAGGACTGTATTAACAACGTCCTTAAAGTCAACCACATCTCTTAAAAAAAAACAGGGAAAGACTACAGAGGAGTGGCAGTGGAAACCCACGAAGTTCACTTTTCAGTTTTCCCACTTTATATATGTGGGAACATACGCTGCTATTGCAGATTAGACCTGCTACACAGGCATTTCTGTCTCCATCTCTTCTGATCTACAGCACAAAAGAATGCCAGGTGAGTTCTCAGGTGTTGCAAGGGGTGCTAGGGTTTGTTTTAAATAATGCCACAAGCACAAGAGACATACCTGGAAAAATACATTTGTTTTTATAAATATCTGACCTTTTTAAAGTAATTATATGAAAGCACCAATTCCCACATCTCACCAATGTAACTTATTCACAGTACCTTCATCAATGTCAGGAGGAAGACCTCCAACAAACACCTTTCTAGAATAGCGTTCCACTCTTTCACCATTCTGACAGCGTGTTGGAGAGCTGAGACCCGATGATAAAGACTGATCACCATGGCTGTCATCTAGGAAGCCATCTTCAAAAGGAAAAAGCGAAGACCGACCTGTAACAGATTTTGTAATATCTACAGTTAACGCTATATCCTGGAGAATTAAATATTTCAGTAAAAAACATTATATTTTCCTTTTACTGTTTTGCTTTAACAGAATTTGCATTAAAGAGCCCAGCTAAGTGGTCCAGTTATCCAAATTATGTTCATTAGTATAGCTTCTATTTTTCCAAGACCATATTATCCTTACAAGACAAAACCCCTAAACTAGCTTTAAAACAAGCCCTTGCAACTGACTAGCAATGAAAACGAACAAGAAATCTGATGAAATTGTGTGTCATAGCTATAGAAAGAACCTTTGTAAGATTTACATTTCAAACCGATTCTTAGGGATTTTAACCTTCCATAATAGATCTTGAAGGAACGATCTTAAAGAGGAGATCCTTCAAGCCACTGCACTGCTGAACAGGACAGACTCCTTCAGAATGCTTTACAGGGTCCTAACCCCAAGGCTGCATCACTTCCTCCTTGAATGAGCAGAGGCCCAGTCTGAGTAGGGGGGCAAACAGCAAATTAAACATAGAAAAGCTTTGTATTGTAGATATTAAACACGCAGGTGAAGCAAGAAGCTTAGCTAACAAGAAAAAAAATTCTTTAAAATCTTACTAAATAAACCACAAAAAACCTCCACTTGAAGAAAAAAGTTGGTAGCTAGGACAGCCTGTCAAGCTCAGTGTTAAAACACCCTTTCAGTAACAAATTAGCAAAAAGCAGTACAAATGGCTGCTACTCAGTTTGTTAATGAAAAGTAAGGAACTTATCTGTGATCACCTGATGCTATTACTACCAAAGTACACACACATTATCTTAAGAATAGATTTATTAACCCATAAAGTAAAAAAATATTCAAAGTCTGTATGTAAGTAACACTGTAGAACACAACTTTAGAATTTAATAATTCCCTACACCCGAGTTGAAAAATAAATCCTGCGATGTCGAGAGATGTATAAATGAGAACCCTGTCTTAACTCTGAAGAGACTAACTATCCCCTCATACCATGGAGGATTGCTCCCAGGGATAGAATTATAATTGATTGATACAAACAATTGATAGGGGGTTAATTACAAATATAAATAGCAGGACACAATTAAATTCAAAAGTAATGCATCACATGAAACTAACTAAGGAAGAATTAATACCATACTAGTATTAAACTGCACAGGGAAGTACAGGAAATAAAAACATGGAGAAAGAGAAAAATCAAAGACATGCAAAGGGACACTAGTCAGAAAAATGTATAAAATTAAAGCATCACTAATAGAGTCTCCAGTAATAAAGGACAGATTACAAAAAAAGAAGCAACAATCCTATTTATGGAAAACAAGCTAACACACAAAAACCAGGAAAGATGTTCTGACTGACACAGAACACCAGCCTGATTTTTTTAATGAACACCAGGCACTAGAAACATCTTGATTAGAAAGAATATATTGATTGCACAACATTGACAGAGATCACAGATACAAAAATCCACTGAAGCAAAAATCCCACTGTGCTTTTAAGTACCAACATAAGAAACAGGTTAAACGCCACAATCAGAGAAGGATTTAGAGATGCTAGTCCTCAAAGTCTAGTATAACTGGTTGTCAGAAATGGTGGGTTTAGAGCAGGGGTCCTCAAACTTTTTAACCAGGGGGCCGGCGCGCGGATGAAGTGGCAGGCTGTCATCTGCAGCTGCTTGGTTTCCCCCCCCAACCCCGGGCAGGGGGGTTCTGTAAATACGGGGGGACGGATTGAGGACCCTGGGGGGCCGTATCCGGCCCACGGGCCATAGTTTGAGGACCGCTGTTTTAGAGCATAAAACAGGAAAGACTATTGATGAATATTTTGTTAATGGACAAATAGGTCATGCACATATATAAACATATGCATTTCAGTAAAAAAGAGAACACATGCATGAGAGAAATCATAACTAGGAAGGCTAAATTTGTGTAAAAATATCAAATCAGAAAACTCCTTGAACAGTAGGACATTTGAAAATATAAGAGATTGACATTACTAAGAAGCTCAATAATCTTTTAATTCCCCCACCTCCAACCTACCTTCTTGTAAAAAATAAAACAAGCAGACATGAGCCATTAGTGGAAGTTGACATATCAAATTAATAGACACTACAACAAGGTATCCAACTGAAATACAGATCTACAGAGGAGGCTGAATAAGTGCTGAATTCTGAAGGAAATAAAAATGCACAGCAGCTTAAAAAGCAAGGTATCACCTCTTGACAGTCTGCAAGCATTCTACTCATCTAAAGTAAATGAAAAGACGATCTAAAACTTATAGTTAAGTCAAATATGGAGTTAAATGTATGAAGTATACATTTAAAATAATGCAAAGCATACAGACAAGGGAATAGGGAATGTTTGTTCACATTCTCTTCCAATAATGGGGAAACTAATTTGCATTGAACACAATCAGTACACAGTGAGGCTGAAAGCAAGTCAAAACTGTGGAACCCCTTGCCACAGGCTTTTCAGAATGCTGACAAGTTTAGGTAGGTTCAGAAAAGAGAATGAGCAAGAAGAGGAGAAAAAACCATTCTGAAGCAATAAATATTGAGACATCACCTAAAGAGACTCCCAGAGGGAAATCCTATTTTTATACACCTGCGCCCCTCCCCTGGCATCTCTGAGTTCTCAGTGTAGCAGAATAGATTTTAGGCTGATTTCCCATAGCTATGCTTACATCTGTACCTGAAAAACTGGTTGTAAAAGTTAAAAACAAGGTACCTAGAAAGAACATGACTCAGCAGATCTAAGCACGATAACCTACAAAGAAACCCTTGCTTCTTTACTCACAGAAAACAGAGGATCAAGTAGAGAACTGATAGGTTATGGTAAGCCCCAAGAACTTTCTGACAAAATCTCTTCTCACTGAAGATGCTTAGTCACAGTGACAGAATCAAACACTAATTAAACTACTTCAGTTTAACAAACATCAAACGAGTCCTTCCACAGATTCACCTCTGAGTGCTCTGCATATTACCACAATGCAAATGGTAAAAATAATGAGGGGGATATATGAGAACATTTGATAAACACCACACCACTTTTAAACAGGCTATTGTAGAATGTCATGTTTCTTAAGATTAAGAAAGCTCAAAACACCATTATAAAATTCAAGATAACAAAAAGCATGATTATCACAGACTTTAATATTGTATAAATAAGACAAGTTACAAAATCCCTAACAATGATCACACACACACACAAATCTACTTGTAACTATGGAAAAGCCTGAAATTCACATAGGAAACAGTTATTATGGAGTGAAACATGCTTTTTGCTAGAGTAAAAAAAGCACCTGAAGGTCCAGCACATTCGGATTTGCCCTGTTTTGTCACCACTGCATTTGTATAAAACAGCCTACACTGTATCCATCACAATTACTGCCACATTACTATATTTTGCTTCCACAAGTAAACATGAGTTGCACAAAATTAATAGTGTCCAACCGAATCCCACCACCTTCCCTGTTTTGGTGCCATTTGATCAACCTGGAAACACTTGCCACAACAAACAGTTTTCACATGCAAAGAGAGTATACAATATTCTATACTCTGCACACTTTCCAATTCATTTCAGTACCATGACAGCCTGAAAAAGTGTAAGTATTAGGATGCTTTCAACATCTGTTAACAATAGCCTGTTCTCTGGACACAGGGAAGAATAGGAAGGTAAGTTCACGGGGAATATTTAAATCTTTCTTTTTGTTTTAGCTATGACAAACACTAAAACCAGTCAGCTTTGAACAAAATCAGCTGAAATTCTACATTATAAACTTAGTACAGCTTGTACAGCCTATTACCTCAATCCATACATATGTACAAACTACAAGTTACTTATATATTTGTCGGTTTGCTTATATGGCTAGATTTGTTTCCAAGTTTCTTCACAAACATGATGAAATTCTACATTTTGTAAAGTGATGTCACATGCATAACTGTCACACAATAGATGAAAAAGAAGATAAAATGAAGTTTAATGCTGGAGTACACCAAGCAGATGGCACTACCCAACTTTTAACAGCTGCAATCTTCACTGTTATTTTCTCAATAAAAAAAGTCTGTGTAAGCTACAGCACATAAACCTAAGCTACATTAGTAGCTTTCTTGATTGTCAGCAAGCTTGCTATTATCCATTAATCTCTCAGAATAAACTTATATGCAGCACTGTACATTTGTAAAATGTTTTCAGTCTGCTTTTATTTTTTAACGGTTGCCTATGGTTAAATAAAGTTAAAATGTGCTCAAATGTGGTTTCTTTTTTTATTATCAATATTCACTGTTGAGGGCAGTTATTAGTATTGGTATTCACAACGTTCTACCTAAGGCAATCCAATGTAATACTCAAGTGTAATATTCAATGAAAGGTGTTTCAACTAAGCAAAAACTATTTTTGAAACATTCAATGCACTAGTTATACACTGCACTTTTATCAAACCCCTCCAAACCTGAAAATCATTTTTTTAACACTGTGCATTTAAAGTCATAAATATGCGTCATGAAAGTCTTTACATTTAGTCATCCTCCAGTTCACTAGTAATAGCAACACATTTGAAGTTACCATCTTAAGATTATCATTGCTTTAAGCTGCTATTAAGAAAGCGTTGCTCTGCAAATGAAGATGACTGATTTATATGAAGCAATTGATCAACCAAATAATGTTAAAATTGGTAACATCATCTTATCATAAGAAAACTAAATATTTATTTCTCCCACTATTCAGCAAACAAAACATTTAGTAAATACTTTTACCTCTTCTCCGCCCATAGCTCCTGGCTGCATGTAAACACAGAAGAAAATTGTCGGTATAGCTGTCATTAGATTTAGCTCCAAAAGCAAAAGAAAATGTAGCTTCCACCTCTTCTCTTTTTCCCCTCCCCCCATAAAGAAGGAAAAGACATTACAAAAGTGCAAGATGAAATTCAGAAAACCCAAGACAAGAGAAAAAGTTTGAAGACGACACAACTGGGGAGGGAGGGGAAAAAGAAGAAAAAAAAAAAAAAAAAAAAAAAGGAACATACCTGCTGTGCAAGTTTTCTACATAGCAAAGGTATTAAAAAAAAAAATCAGGCACATCAGAATTACAGTACTATAAAATAATAATTTAGGATTATGGTTTTAAGAGGCAATAAACAATCAACAGTAATCCTAATTAAAATAATTCATTTTGCATTTTATTTAGTTGTGAACATATTTTCCAGTTATGTTTCAATTTAAATAATTAACCATTTGTAAATACTAACATCCTACCAAAACAGTATAAACTCAATAGCCAGTATGTTCAGACAAATAAAAACAGATTGACAAAACGTATTTATAACTACCAAAATTTATACAGCATTTCAATGAGACATACATCTATGGCAAAATCCACAATGTACAAGTGCAGAAGCATATTTCTTCATATAATGGGAAATGCAAAAAGCAGCATTTTTTGATCTGAAATTTTAGAATACCAGAAAACAATCTGGAAAACAGTGTCTGCTGCACAAAGACTTCAATCTGTCACAAAAGGTATCTGCGGTCTTCCAAGGTAATCAAATGTGGAAGGCTAGGGGTCAGGTTGTTTTTCAACAGAAAGTGAGCTTAGGCAGTAGGTAATAGAGCCTTGTTTTGTTCCTTTCTCTCTTCACTGCAATACTGTTTATGTTCCTCCTCCTTCCCAAACCCATCTCTTACTTCCAAAACACAATGCCTTCCAGCCCTGCCCCACACAGCCAGGTTTTAGGCATGATTCCTTCAGCTCTCCCTACAATCCCCTTTAGCCCACTTAATCTAGTTTCCACTCCCTTCTCCTATATCCCCAGTGTCCTCTACCATAAAACCTTCCATTCTTCCCATTTTTCTATTTCCATCTTCAAACGCACATCCCGAGGTGTCCCACCATACCCCTCAGTTTTCCCTACCTACTTTCCTTTGGCCAGAAATTCCAGGACAGGTCAGTTGCAGCTAGCTGTGAACTACTCATCCACTGATGGGTCCCCTGGCTGTCACCTCTGAGTGACTCCAGGGACTAACCAGAGCAAGGCTGAAGCTCCTTCAGCACAGGCACTAGTAACCTCTCTTCTACCCAAGTAGCTGCTTCTTCAAGCCCTGAAGAAACACTGTCGTGGACACCATACACCTATGTCTTTTTTCTCCCACCATCAATGAGGTCACAAAAGAGCAACTATAAGAGTTCTTCATTAGGGAAATTAAAAAATTTCAAGGGCTATGATGAAGAACTGCTTCACAACTTATGTTTAGCATAAAGACAACAGAAGCTGTTTGTGTGAACAACTATTAAGCTACAGTAAGGTAGCTGGTAAGCCCCGAAACAGACTCTGCTCTTTGCACAGCGTGCGATAGAGAGAGTTAATACAAGAGGCTGGCTTTGCAGCAAGAATAAAATCAATCCTCCTTTCAAGTCACTGCTAAAACCATACTTCATTACTTATTATAATGGCAAAGAATCATTGTCAGACCTCATGTAGCAAGTCCTTGTCTTGATGACTGCCCACACACCAAAAAAAAAAAAACCAAAAAAAAAAACTTATCAACGTTTTGAGAGTAATTTAGCTGAAAGAGGTTTCTCAAACAGAAGTCTACCAATCTAAAAATTAAATTTAAAAAAGTATTACTTCAGTATGACATGAAAAAGACTTCTGTGCTTCTTTTTAAGAAAAGAAAGCTTTATATGCTTAAGGTAAACATTTAGGCTCTGAACAAGGTAACAGTACATGATGGTAGAAATCTACCACAGGCTTCTGTAAATTTTAGAATAACCTATTGCATTCATGTATTATAACACATCTATGTTATACTGCACTGCATAATATTACTTTTATCTTAGATACGCCCTCACAAACATAGCCTTTATGTCCATAAATGAGTTTTACTGAAGGTATATTTACAATTGCCTGTAAATTCTAGCGGGAAAATAGTACAATACACTTGAACAGAAAGACAGTCTAGACAGCTTTCGCTGATTTAAAAACCTTACATCACATTTAAAAACTCAAAGAAGGTGAAGTTTCACCATTGTTGATTATATTATATATATACAAAGAATTTGAAAATGAACTCTGTTTTATGCAGTGTTTACATTAAAATGTTACTTTTTCCAACAAGCTGGCAATTATTCAGCAGGGCAACTTAAGAATGTCAACACACACTTTATTATGTTGTTTACGCAGAAAGAATGTGTCATTTGACACAAGTCAATAAAAAAATACCCGTCTTGTTAATAACTCAAAGTTCAGAGCACAACAGAATTACTAGAAGGAATGGTTCATCACATAAATTTCGTAAGACCTCCGGTTTAAGTATTTTGGAAAATAAAACATTTAGAAGTTCTTCTTGAATGGAGACATTTAGGAACCAATAATAAAATTATTGCGTTGTTAGAAACTATGAAGTTACCAGTGTTTTTCTGAAGTTACTTTCTCTCCTAGGCAATTCCAACAGAGGACAAAAGAAAGGAGACTGGGAGCTCCCAAAATTGTACCCACCATCAGTGAAGCTACTCCTATATACTGGTTTTGTTGCCAAATACGAATGTCATTTCATATAGAAAACCATCTCCTGAATTTCAAAATTCAGCACAAAAGTGATTCTACCCTAGGTACCTCATAGAACATGACAGTATTAATGAAAACCTAGCTGTTTTGAGAAGTGATGAGTGTGTTTTCCCATATAAAATATGAAATTGTTGCAAACAAGCACTGATTTGTTGTGTAACTCCCAAATCCATCACTACTGTGTCAGTGTTTCTGCACCCCTTTGCAACTTTCTTTAACTGACAGGTAGAAAGTTACATAACCACTATGTCCCAGATTGCAGGTACTCAAATACAAGGGAACAACACATTCTTTTTTACCCAATAACTCCCCTGAAACTATTAACTCACCTCATCCCAGAAGCTAAGTGTACTTTTACAAACATTACACTGTACGTTGAAGAACAGAACTCAAGCTTTTAACAAACAAGCAAACCAAACTCCCCAAACCCTAAATCTTGCAGTGAAATTAAGTAAATTTAGTGCTAATGCAATTGGAATTCTCAAAAGCCTGCAGTTAAGGATTACCCATTGTTGCAATAAATCAAAACACACTCAACAGAAATGCTCAAATTTTAGATGCATCTCAAAAAAAAGTTATATGAAACTGATGAAAAAGAACTTATTTTCTGATTTTTTTCCCCCACTGCTTTATTATAACATGGGACTGGTTCTGCATCCTGGATACAGATCAAATAGCATTTCAAGGAAATAATAAATTTGTGAATCCAAAACTAAATCAAACAAACTAGATCTACATTCTTTCCGTATCATAGCTAAAAGTGAATCTGAGCAGTTAATTTCAAATACAGAAATAACACCATTTATTTGTATTATCACATTTTATAGAGACTTAATATGAAGTATTTTGAGATTTTTAAAAACATTCTTTCTTCACTGTTGGTACTTATCTTATTACTGCAATAAAGTGTCCACAAGATCAAAGATAGATATTTCAAGGTAATCTTAAATGCATTTCTTCAATTGACTTAAAATAGCATTATCTCTAGGGAAAAAAAAGTCAACATGTCCAGATCTGAAATTTTGGAGCTAGAAGGGCTAAAGGAAGATTTATTTGACAAGACTGGGAACCTCCCTGATTTATAAAGGTACTAGGAATCTTATTCCTAACTTGAAAAACTCATCTGTAATCTTGAAGCAGCCACCAGTTCAAAACAATACTTGCTGTAAGACACTGTGTTCTCCAGTAAGTGCCTTTGGGAGACATTCTTGTCTTTGTTAATTTTAGCCAACTCATTTGCTATAATACAAATAAATTTTATTTATGTACATCTTTATGATTTTAAAAGTATCTACCATTCACCAACCTGTCTCAAATTACCCATGTGTAAAAATCATAGTTGCAATTCCGGCAAGACAAATCAAAAGTTTTGTCTTTGATCACTCTGTCAGTCCATGCTACTCTGTCTGAATGGTCAAGGTTATATAACAAACTGTCAAAATGGAGGGGGGGTATGATTTAAAAGAAGAAAAAAATTAAAAATAATCACTAAAAAAGAGCTAGGTAAGGAACATTTTATTCTAAAAGTGGATTTTCATACAGTTGGAAGTATATGAAAAACAGTAGCTACAGCAGAAGCAGTTTTAGTAACTTAATTTGTAGCAATCAATGTAAAAAATATATGCACATAAACATAGTTTACAATAAATACAACAATTTTACTAACTAAAAGAGGGGTCAAGGTTAACAAGAATAGTTTGCATACAAAGATGAGGCTAGTGCTTGAACCAGCTTGAGTTTACTGCATATAAAAAACTATTTCTTCAATAACAATTTCTGGATTTTATCTAGTAAGAAGAAAGCTGATAAATGAAGATGACAAGATAAAACTCCACTAAGCCATATGCCTAAAAGTTTGGGGGAAAATAAGAATTACATTTAGGAGAACAAAGAATTAAACTTGATCATTATCATTTTTGTGTTCCTTGCCATAGTATGGTTATACTGACTTTTATATGCACATAAATCTATTTGCTTCCAAACAAAGCTTTCTATATATTAATCTGTTATTTGCTGAACACTCATCCCACTTTTTCAGGGATAGCATTTGCAATTATTTATACTTCATCATGTTTCACCATTTGAGATTTGAGGGATAATTTTTCATGATGAGCAATGCAACAGAACAGCTTGTTTACGAAAATAATACTCTTTCTTCCCCTTTTCCTATAGCTACAGTCTTTTTAGAGAGGTCTTTGAAAGACAACATATAATCCAAATAATTCGCTTTTTGGGATTGAGTTAAATTATTGCTCATCTAAGAGTGCTTCAAAAGGTGGTTCTCAATTTCCACTGATAGATGGACTGGATGTTCAGATGGGCACTGCACTAATTTGGTGATATTAGCCTCAACAGTCCCTTCTGGCTCACTTTTTTTCCAATAATAGCAATGCAAGTGTTACAACAATCTCCCTGATAACATATGCTGACATACAACTGAATCCCATCATCGGGAAAATACAATCTACATGCAAGTTGTATGCAGTTAAGGCCCACATATGAGATCTCAAAACACTTGGTCAAACACACAAATTGCATTTGATACTCAAGACTATTGTTTAAACATCTTAGATCTTCCTTCCTCAGGCATACTGAGCAGCCAAGCATCTGTGCAGGAGGGAAGGCTTATGTATTTTACTTTCTTATAGTTTGGGGTTTTTTTAAAAAAAAGATTAATAAACCTCACATTTCTAACAGCCAGGCTGATAGGAACTTCCTTCATATTGCTTCCAATCTACCAAACCTAATTCTGGATTGCTGTCTTATCTCTTCTAGCATCATATATAATGCTTGTGGAACAGCCTGGCAAACCTTGTTCTTAAAATTCTGCAGAAACAGATGGCACTCACCCACAATAGAGAGGATCACACAGATGAAAGAAAAGCACATTGGTGAGGTTATGAGGCAGGAAAAGTGGTAGGAAAAAAAAACCAAACAAGATAGTAAAGAGCTATAATGTTGGATTAAAAGGAAGACGATTTAGAGAAATCTTCCTCTGCTAAAAAAAGACTTTAGCAGCCACTGACAAGAGATACTACCTTCAGTAACAGCCAAATCAGATCTCAGAAAAAACAGATGCTAATATAGAAAATTGAAAGGAAGAAAGAAGAAAAAGCATGTTTTATTGCTCCCCTGCTTCCCCCCCCCCCCTTTTTTTTAAAAAAAAATTGTACAGGTATAGAAGGGACTTTGAGGTATCAGCTTAGCCTGCCTCACAGCCCCCAAGGCAGCATCAATACGAACCGTTTGTACAGCTGGGTCTGAAAAACTTAACAAGGTTATGTGTAAAGTGACAGTTTGCACACTCTGAGACTCTCATGAACCCTGCTGCCTTTGCTATGTCACACTTCACAAGATCCCTTTTTTTCCCTCCAGTTAAATAAACGGATCTCTTCATGATCAAATTAGGTTTAGTTTGCAAAGCTTATTAGCTCTCTCAGTGTCTTTTATTCCTTTCTATTATTCTTTGTATGCTAATATGCTAGTAACCCATTAGAACCTGACCGGGCAATTGGGTTAAGGAGCTCAGCAAATTCCTATAGGCAGGTATAATATTATTATTGGAAGAGACTGATGGCCCTTGAAATTTTGCCACACGTTTTACCAGACTATTATCACTAACCCCCCCAAGATTTTATTAGCTATTAAACTGCCAACACAAGATTTTGCAAGACAAAAATTATTCAATAAATCTATTTGTAACGGTTCATTTCAAGGTATACCAACAGCACTGGCAAAAGATTTAAATATAAAATGCTATTTCAGCAACTCTGATATATCGAAACACTGTATGTGTTTGAAGACAATACATCAGAATGTAGGAAGAGCCAAGTACAATGGCTCTTAAGGAGACAAGGCAATTTGAAAAGCAATAGAAACATGAATATAAAAAACGAAATTGTTTTCCTGCCATTACATTTTCTGTCATTGCACAATGACTTGCCCTCATAATTATTATCTGTTAATAAAACATAGCCAAAAGCTCTACACAAACATCTAAAAAGGTGCCCCGAACTCTTGTCTTAATGTATTTTTCTGATTATTTTACTCAGAACAAACAGAATTAAATGACACTAATGAAAAGAAGAAAAGACAGTCAGATGGAGAGCAAATAGTACCAGACCTCACAGATGACACATTTTTGTATGCGACAAGAATGAACATTGGAAGCAGATGGAACATTTGAAGCCGAACAGCAGTGCAAAGTCACTGTACAGAGGAGCTTTAGGAAAAATAAAATTCCAGTATTTCACAAAGGGTTTATTCTCATTTGTTGGTTTAACTACCTTTAGACTAAACTAATTTTACTGAAGTAAGTTTGTTTGGGATCCCAGCAATACAGTTCAGTCCTTCATTAGAAAGATCACACACCCTCGTTTATTCCCCATCTCCCTTCTCCACCTGCTATACTTCTTTCTCACTGAAGTTTGTTCTTGGCTTTCTGGAGTTCACAAGCAGCATAAAAGATAGCTCACTACCTAGCACACAGGTGACTGTATTCATGCTGACCGTTTAGTCCTATTTCTATAGCTGATTAAAAAGGAAAACTTAACTCAAGGGAACTCCCAGTGTCCCCCCAAACAGAAGCAATGGCTACAGAAATGAATGACTGCAAAGGGGAGTGATCCCTAGCATGAGAAGGGGAGGGAGGATACCTTTCAGTTAATTTTGGCAAAGCACATTGTTTTCAGACTTTGCTTAGTACTTAAACATAACTTCTAATAGGTACTGCAAACATCTACTAAAAATATCATCAACAGATGGTTTCCCTTTAAGTTCATACATGAATTTATGTAAATAAAATCAATAGTTCAATTTATGCCACATTTCCCCTAGAAATTACAGTATCAATTTAATAAGGTGCTGTAGATGAAAGTTTGTAAGAATTCTTCTACTAGAGAAATTTCAATTATAGATAGTATAGACAAAAGCTATGACTTTTTCCCTTTGCACAATATTTCAGATATAAATATTTGCATTTTCCTTTTGTTTAAGTGCTCTTTTGGATTATGCTCAGATCTCACCGAATATAAGAACATTGCATTCCTCAACAGAAGCCTAATTCTGATCGAAAACTTCAACTGCTTCTATAAGTGTTTATACACATGTGCAACAGTTTGTGTATATATGCAAGCATAACACCATTAACAACAAGAAGAGATTAATAATAATTATGCTTTTGAAAGTAATCTCTTCTGTCTCACTAGTTTTATTATTTCATAACTCAGTGCTTTGAGATGATTATTTACACTTTTCCCTGAGCAAGTAGCACCTTCCCTCAAACGAAACAATCCCCTTGAACAACTGTCTGTAAATGTTGAAGACTGTTGGGAAAACCCCTAGTTTCAAAAGGCTGTAATCAGTAAATAAGAATACCAGCTGAAGTACAGTTGACAGTGTTGCCATAAAGAATAAGAAGGAGCTAAAGAGACAAACACCCTCCAGAAAACTTTACTTCACATGTTGTAGGCAGAAGGGAAGTTTTACATTGCTGTTGGCCTGAGCCTACGTTGTCTTCCAGCTTCAAAAGACTGCGTATACTGCTAGTAAGAAATTGAGCTTTGAGTAATAAATCTTAAAGATTATTACTGTGTCTTCACAGGAAAGGAGAGAAATGCTTATGTAGCAATGAGTATAAATAGAACATGATGTTGGGATTTGCAGATTCAACAGACAGTGTTTGGTTTTAACAAAAATTATATATAGGTATTATAAGTATCATGATTTCTAAAAGTTACGTTAAGTTCTCCAAATAGTTCAAAAAAATCCTGGGATGAAATATCCTTTGGGGATTTTTAATTTTATTTTACTTATTTTATTTTTTTAAACCCAAGCCACAATTATGGCAGCACAGGAAAGCATATTTCTTCTTGGACTAACTTTCCTTAGTCTATTTCCCTGTGACAAGGGGAATGAACCACGTGGGAATTACATAGTCCTAAATTTCTCAATTTTAGCTGCATACAGAAGAGCATTTAAATCACAGAATGTAATTTTTAATGTACTTGAATACTTGCTTTTATTCTCAATCCTTCAAAGATTTAACAGCAAAACCCAACAGGTTTCACAGTACAATAATTCTAGCTTCTGGGCTCTTAGTAATAGCCAAAAATGGTGCGGCCTTGAAGAGAAGAGATGCAGGAGACTGGAAATATATGGGAACTTACCCAGACTTTTGATTTGCACTGAATTCCATTCAAAAGAACAATCACTACTATTTTGCATAAATTGTGTATTTATGATTCCAGGCTTATGCAAGTCTGTAAATAGTTAATACTTCAATAAACCCATAATATTTTAAATACTGGAAATACATAAATATATTTTCTTTAGGTCTCTCAGTCAGCTACATTAATATTTTAGCCATACAGCAGGACTATAGCTGCAAAGGATTTTTTTTTTTAATAAACAATTAGATTAAATAGCTGCTGTAAAAATTGCAAAGTAATTAGGAAGAAATATTTTCTGAAATATTACTTCCATTAAAAAGGCAAGGGCTTTTTTAAGTTTATCTGGCAATGACAGGATAAAAGCGAGTTGTCCCAAAATGAAACAACCCTGATTTGCTACAGTACAGAATATAGTGTAGCTTTTTGTATTTCATTCCTGTCTTTCAAAAAATCTCTGTAAGACTTTGTAAGAAATACTGCTATATATTCCATAGTAACTGTCAATTTTTAAAAGTAACTCAAATTCAACCATAATCTCCCTTCCGCATGATTATATTACTATTACAATCAGCTTATTGAAATGCCCACATTAGAACAACAAATACATTCTGAGATCAGAATTCATGTCAAATAGCAGCAGGCTGTATTGTGTAGAACTTATTCACACACACGCACACCCACATGAACAGCTTCCTCTTTTAACAAAGTCTTTAATTAAATGGAGAACTTCCAGTTAATTACTTTATTTCCTGTAATTTCACATGTCCATAGGAAAATGAGGTATATATGCTAACTATGACAACAGAAACCCTGCAAAATATCACCCCATCATTAACAGTGTAAAACTTAGAAAAAGAGCGCAAGCAAAGTCTTACAAGATCCAAAAGCTGGCATTTAAAGCCAAATGTCAAACTCTTGCATCTTTTTACAGATTTTCAGTTCTTCACATTTATAAATTATTTTTTAATTCTGTTTGGTACTACACAAAAACCTGCAGTTTTCAACTACACACAGTATAACAAACTGTGCAAAGGCAAAACAATTTGAGAGGGGAGTCAGTAAATTAATCCTAACACCTCTAATAATACATTGTAAGCAAAACAAGGCATTTCAAAATAGTTCTTCAGATTAGATGGACAAAAACTATACTTTGATTTGCATAGTTCAGTTTTACATTATTCTGGTGGTGCCTAACACCCCATTCTCCACCACCACACACCCCCAACACAAGGCTCTCTCTAGAGCATCCAGATCCATTTTCTGAATAGAAATGTTCATGACTGGATCTTTTTTTAATTTTTATTTTTCAACACAAACAAAAGCAATAATCTTTCAGTGAAGTGCAGCCCCACACTTTTTCTTCATTATTTAGATGTCCAAACATTCTCTCCAGTCCTGTCTACGTTATGTTTTCGGGAAACCAACAAACTCTATCAGTCAATGTAATTGTATGCAAAACTTCTAACAACTTATCCCAACAAGAAGAAATATGTCTGGAAAGATATTAGAAATTACAGATTTAACACACATACACACCTACAAAAGAGGGAACAACAAGGCATCATGAAGCTTTCAGTGGAACACACAAAGCTATTCTAAAGCTAATATAAAGAATCACCAATTCTACCAATAAAATTAGAGATGAACGATTTATGAAAAGAGGGTGCAACAACTTCTATGCAAATATTATTATTATTACACACTTATGTCTAACTGTACAGTTATGTACACAACAAATGTAAGAAATAATAACACTACAATATTAGTCACTAGATATTAACTACTTACTGTTAAGAGCCATAATATTGTCTGTTCCTGGATGATGGAAGTTTATTCCCATACGCCCTGCAATGTAAATAAAAGCTATTTTTAATGTTTTTATTTCAAAACTGAATTAAATTCATTAATATGAAAAATTGCTAAAGTGAATGAACATTCAGGGTAGCCAAATCTTCAACCTACTGAAGACAACTTCCCAAGAATACATATTTACAATATTTAACTCCATAGTACCTCAGTGTTATGTATTTAAAATACTGAAAATCACAAACCAAACAATTAAATAATTATCTTTGAATACCTCCCTTCCCTTTGTAGTAGGAAAATAATTACATTTACCCTTTCAAAATAAGGCCTCAAAGTTCAACCTTGCAGTTATGCCACTTATAGTTAGCTTCAAGTAACAGGTACAGCATTATAAAAACTCCACTGAACTGGTAAAAATAAATCACTGTTTTCCATACCACCTGTGACACCAGAAGCTCTTGAGTTAATTGCTGGAGAGAAGAGTGCTTACCCCAGTTTTGTATTCTTCCCTAAAAAACCTGCTATGGCTTACTACTCGAGACAGGACACTAGGTTGGAGGGAGTGTTATTCTCATGGAGTACTTTCATATATACTTTGGGAAATATTTATTCTTGACCCATAATACAGAGCCATCATATACAGAAGGTTCACCATGAAATTCAAATGAACTCTGCTAGTGCCAGTTTCCAGGAAGCTAGAGAAATACAAAATAGTACCAGTTTTCTCAGGTGAGATTTAACACTTGAAAGCTTGGCTTAAGATCTTTGATGACTACAGGAACTGGAAGTGGGAACCAATTTAGATGGTTACTTTGTTTCAAAGGAGACTCAGTCCACTTTTACCATCCAAGCAAGAAATGAGCCAACTCTGCTACTGTTAAGATTCGTTTTAGATAGTATTTAACCAAGCTGAAGTATTAAAAACTTACTCTGAAGAAACTGTGTAACAGGACTTTCTTAATTAAAACCCTGAAACAGTTTAAAAGCTGTAATTGGTATTAGTCCTCATGTAGAAAAATATATAAAAGAATCATTATAGCCACATAAAACTTTTATTTAATTTAAGTAACAACTTAAGTTACTTATAAGTGTTGTAATCCACTTCATATGCTCTCCGTTTCTCCAGATTTGTGGTTAAATTCGGAAGCAAAGGAAGCAAGCAGTTTACATTTCTTCACTACATAGGCACTCAAATATGGGAGCTCAAGACCTACTTACTATACTGAAGAGCCAATATAACCATTAAGTTGCTGTACTTCTGCAAAACCAAGTTTTAACAACTATGCTTTGACAAAGCAGAACTAAAGCCAATCTTTTCCAACATTTTTAGCTCCTAGTGATAAGTTAAAGCCTTCTATTTCTAGTCACAGAAACTGCAGTGCTGTAATTAATATTCTTTCTGAACAGATGCAACATGAACCTTCAGTACCCTTCTGAAACGAAGTCACAAGCAGTTTAAGAAAAGCAAATATTTATTTTCTTCACATCATAATTTTCTGATTCTTTCAGAAAGAAGTGCCACCACAATAAGACTACGAAGCAAACAGCACCTCCAGAAAGAAGTGAGGGCAGAAAGAAGGTAAATAAACTTTCCATTTTCACTTTCCAACTCCTTGCACAAAGCTTCTTAAAGAGATCTTCATTAATTACTGTCATAATTCTCTTATACATATTTTCATATTGATCTGGCACTACAGAGACATTAAAGCTGCTATTATTTGTTAGCATAAGCTTGTGCTAAAATATTTCAGAAATCTTGCGAGACTGACATTAATTCCGTTTTCTTTAACAGCATATTAATGAGTGTGCGGTTACAGGTATTACTTGTAAAGAGAAAAGGTGTATATAATAATCTATACTTGTAAACTAATACTTGTAATAGACAAAAGGGAACAGCTATGAAAAAACAAGAGTAAAATTTGAATGCATAATGCTTGGATGGGCCCTTCTCTTTTCCTTTGCTGGAGCTGAAATTCTGCTGTTTGACCAGCTTCAGAAATAGAATCGTATCTGTGACATCTGGGTTTGTTTTTTTCCTCCCTCCAGGCTGTCACTGGACCAGGTGCTGCTTGTGTGACATTTTGTCACCTGCCCTTGGCCTGCTATTTTTAAACAGTTCTTGTCAGCTATCTTTTAAGAGGAGCAGAAAATACAGAGCAGCACAAGCAGAAGAACATGTTCTCACACTGAGCTAAGCAACAGTGCAGAATAATTCTGTACATCTTCAGAAGTCCCCTAGTGCAATTCTATAGAAACAAATTAAAGGAATACTTTCAAAACACACCTGTATTAAAAGCATTCAAAACAGATTGGTAATGGTACAATTATAAGACAATTAGTTAATAATTATATAGCCTTTCATGTTAGCTACAACATTTGAGTATCATCTTGTTTTGAGCAAATTATTCAATTGAAAACAAAGGCCACATGCAGATTACAAAACTGTGTAATTATCTAAGGAAAAAGAAGAGAGCACAAGAAGGAAATTATAAATATATTCATTTAAAGGTGCAACGTAAGACTAAAATGTAATTAAGAATATGCACTTTCAAGGACCTATTTGGGTTAAACGCAGGAATTACTATCAGTAAACAATTTTAAGAAAAGCACATGTATGCTACCTGGACCTTTATGAAGTCTATATAAGCACATATTTCTAATTATAGTTTTAAGACAAAATCTCTGGATAAAATTTCTACTTTCAAGAATCTTAAGCACAATAATCAAAAACACAGAGAAGTTAGAGCACAGACGTTATGGACTCCAGCAGTTCACTGAAGTCATAAATAGGAACCCTTCCAGTAACAACATCCCTAGTACTTGTATTAGGTGTACATCTGCCATTTTCAGTTTGCCTGTCTTGGTTTCATAATTGAAAATATACTCAGTAGATAGTTATGTGCTTTTATAACACACACTTATATTACTGCAGTTAGGCTGCAACAATAATCACTCTTTTACATAAGTCTTTTCAATTCCTAATTTAAAAAAAAATAATCCAGTTTTATACCTCTTGGTCTTTAAGCATTTCAGAGTATGAGGGTTGAATGATTCTTGTATAGCCCAGGCTCCTCTCTTGCACATTTTAACATTGTTAAATTCCTTAAATTCTCTCTCCTAACAGCATTTGGAGACACTTTTCTGGTTGGACTGCCTAATTGTTCTGCTGCATGTCCAATATCATGCTTGTCATGGCACAGTGCCAAATTCCTTCTTAGAGCACATCTCAAGTATGCACATCTTCTCTTCTGTATTATATTGGAAATATGACATTAAATGGAAATTAACTTCACCTCATTCTTAGTAGAAAAGAGTCATGATTTTGAAACAATTCTGAAATCTTTCCAATAACTTAAGTATACCCTTCCCACATAGAATCTCTTTATTAAATCTTTCACAAATATTTAATCTGATCTTTTTTTTTTTCAATTGTCTAGATAATTTCAAGTTACACAAACAGTTTTGAGAAAGACTGGTGTTCCAGAAATAACAAATCTGGATATCAGGCACAGCTTTACCACTGTTGCAGTTTTTTGACAGTGTTTACTGCCAGGCTTTCCTGTGGTTGTCCCCTTAATCTTAACTTTAAAATCCACTATTTTTAGCAGATATTCAAGCTTATAAGCACAATCTGTTTACAAGTGTAAAACCAATCTATAACCTCATCTTTGTATAGATATGCTGATATTACCATTATTTTTCTGCATCTGAAACAAACACCAGTGATTAATCAGTTCCAGATCTGTAACTATTGTTTTTACCTTAAGGGACTTGTGAATTTATTTTCTCTTTTTATTCATTTTCTTTTCCCGAGTGCCTATGGTTTTTTTGGACTTGTGAAAGCCTGATCAGATCCTGCCACGAACACTCACTCAGTGAAGGAGTTTTAAGATTACAGTTACCTGTTCTCATCATTTTCACGTTACAAGAACCAATGTTCATTGGTTATGTCTTGAGTAAAACTCACACTAATTCAGCAATTGGTATTTTGCATAAGGTTTACTAGAAAATAGCAAAGTTGACCTGCTTTTTACCTTTCCTGAACTTACAGGGAATGAGAGCTTCCTGTCGTGCAGTTCTTAAAATCATTATTGATATCATTATTGATATCAGTTCAAAGTTATGAGTAGTGACTCCAATGGCAAGGTCAAATGAAACTGGCAACAGGATTAGGTCTGCTATACTTCCTTAGTAATAATACCTCCTTTATCATTCTTATCTTTTCTATCAAATTATTTCAGAGTTGGTGCCAACAACAGGCATTACAAAACAGCAATGGTTATTGGGATGGATAGATAGCAAATGGGGTAGAGCAAAGGTTAGACACAGACACATGCAAAAATCAAAGCCAGAACAGTATTCCCTCAAACATCTGAAATAAGATTATTTTGACCCATATGTATTTGGGGGTCTACTTTAAGCACAGCCTAACAACACACATACACCCCCCCATACCCCAGCTCAACCACGAGTCTTCGCTCCATGATTCACAAATGGCCAACAAGCATGAAGTACATGTGTGTATATACAAGAATTTTAAGCATTTTTACCTGAGTAGACCTCAAACCGCTCTCTCCCCTCTTTCCCCAAAACTACAGGCACCTGAAACTGGTGCTACACTAACTCAGCGTACATGCACAAAACAGTTTCAAAAGCAAGAACTGCGTAAGCAAGGGTCTGCACAGAGAATCATAAAAATAAAAGGTAACTCCCTGAAGAAGTTTGATGGCTTTTTTTTTCTTCCCTTCTTCCCCCCTCCCCTCTTTTTTTTTTTTTTTTTTTTGAGGTCTATCTGCCATTTGTTCACACATAATTTAAACACCTACTTGCAACTTGCATATCTTTTATACATCAACATACTCAGCAGAACAAAAATACTAGTATTTGCCAGAAGGGAAATACTAAGAACGATTACTGGAGTTACACATCTGTATTTTTACTGTGCAAATACATTGTGGCAATGTGAACAGAACTGTATAATTATCATCTGTATCAGTAACAAAGTTTGCTGATACTAACTTCTTCCTACCACTGACTAAACAAATACATGCCATCAGTAGAGAAAGCAACCTATAAAATATAACAGCATCTACATTACAAGAGAATGCACTTTTCCTAAGTAAATAGCTCCAATTAAACACAAAGTCTTGCATATATTTTAGTACAAAGATTTTTAGCTTGAAAACAGTTAAATTTTCAAAACAGTAGTACTTTAAAAGCAAGACCTGATGAACATAAAAAGAAGTTTAGCTTTACTTCTAAAATACACCAATATGAAAGCAGATTTTTCCATTAGCAGTCTATGCCAATATATACAAAACGCTCATAACAGTAGAGAAGTAAGAAAGACAAAAAGGGCTTTAGGTCTCTGGGGCCAGTCTTCAATAGTACAATGAAAAGATGGAAATAAAGAGAAGGAAAAATGGGTATCTGCATCAGCACTCCTTAAACTAAACAAAACAAACAAAAAAGCACCATCAGTCCTGCCCAAAACAGATTCAGCAGGTCAAAGACAAGGACATGCTGGATGCCAGCAGCAAATTAGACAGTATGATCACACTACAGGATCATTGATGAAAACACTTAATTTAAGAAATATGAACCATTTAATGGTCATATTCTGTACTGAAGAGAAAAATATTACAGAGAATTTTCTTAAATACACAGAGTTTCAAATGGAAAGGAAATAAGAGTATGTTTCCTTTAAAAGGATTAACTTGAGTGGCCTAGTTTTACACACAAATAGATGTGCAAACACACCGGTCTGCTCACTCTGGTTTTTACATGCATTTACAGAAAGGTGTCTGAGGAGCATCAGGATTTCGAGAAACACTGTTACAGTGCACTTTTTTCTAATGAAGTGTTGCAAAAAGCTGTAAATGGGTGGCACCATTTCCAGGACTGAGATGACAACATTTGTTCTGTTTGCACAACCTTTGTGTTCAGTTGCTGACTGCAAACACAAATACGATCTATTCACCTTCACTCTTCTCAGGTCATGTGGCAAACTTACTGCTTTGCTTACAAAAAGCCTATGAAGAATTAGAGCTGAACAAAATCTGATGGCATGCACTGAATTAACTAAAGATCAAGGTGGAAACGTAAAGGTCCATTCTATATGTATTAAAATATCATCCAAGCTTTATACAATCTTTAAACACTCCTGTCAAACCTCAAACAACAGTTAAATGTAAACAGGAAATCTTGAAATCTTACTTAGTTTTCATGTGACCTGATACAGTCTTCACAATAGTTAAAAAGTAGTAACGCCAGTAACTCCAGTTTTCCGCTGTCCAAATATATGGTGTCATTCATTTTAAATACTGAAAATCAAGATAAAAAGTTTCCCCACAGACACTGTTTCTACCTCTGAATGAATACATTTGTATTCAAAGTCTCAAACAATCTCAGAACAGCAAATGCTAAGAGATAGTCAGGGAGCATGTACATTCTACTGAAATATTATGACATAATCAACACATTTGATGTAACCTTCTGCAGTATGATATTCATTACAATTAGTTTTAATAAAGCCTACTCTTTAAATTCTCCTTGTACATATGTTGTCTCCAAGTACTCATACTTGAAGATGTCACATTCATACTTTTTTAAAACCTCAGAATTTTTGTTAGTTAGGGATTTGCACATTACAAAGTGTGTTTCCATTCTGATTTAAAATAAAACCCAAATATTAGTTAGCTACTGTAAGAGTAAATTTAAAATATTTCAAAAGGGACATGATTTCTCTCCTCAGTTTTATTTTTTATTCAGTTTCATGACCTATCAGTAGCACATGTGCATAGCATACGATCTAACACAGCTGAAATGTTTTATTTAATTATTTAAAAATAGAACAAAGGCAGCTGCTAGTTACTACTGATCAAAATATTTTTTATAGATCAGAATGCCTCTGTTTGTGTTGTAATGCAATAGTTTGACACGGATAAACTTATTGCAACAGTGACATATTACACCATAGACAGAAGACACTTTGATGTAGAAAAAAATGTTTTTGTAGTAAGTAGCATCTACCCACAGCTATTCTGATAATTCAGTTTTGCCCCACAGCATTAGGTAGAAGCAGTATGTAAATACCAACAGGTTACAAAATGCTGCAAATATACCCTTTCCTTGTTAAAGCAAAACTCTCTCCCATAAAATACATTATAAGCAACTAAGAAAACAGACAGTTCAGGAAAAAACATCTTAGAAGATATTGCACACTTCCATCACATAGGCCTGGTTATGACTGACACAGGAAACAACTAGGCACCCTTGGCCATATACAGTAACTAGTCTTTAACTAGAAGAAGCTTAACAATTCCTTTACTGTACTTTGTTTCTCCTTTTTGAAAGGAGAACAGGATTTATGACTATTGACTGAAAGAGAAGAAAAGTGTTCAACCTGGTCTTGATTGCACAGAAAGCAGGTAAGGAAGCCTGCCTAACTGCCTTGAGAGAAAACAAGACTTGCTTTTTAATGAGTTTGCATTCTTTAGCTCTCAAAAGCATGAAAATGGCAAACAATTTGTAAAGTTACACAGTTCCCAGACTACAAGGACAGAAAGACAGGAACATACAGCAGGGTACCCCTATCTGGCAGAAAATGCTGAGAAAAAAAAAATCAGTTTTAGAAAGAAACAGAGTAAGAGCTGCCTCCAAACACCTCCTCCCAAGACCTGGCTCAAGATAAAATGTGATGTAGATGGGTAAGCTGGTTATTTACCCTAGTCCAGAAACCTCAAAGCTAGGTATCAAATCTCTGTTACAGCAAGAAACACCCAAAAAGAACTAAGTGACTCTAGCTCTCCTAGCTGGAGAGCACCAAGCCAGCCTGTCACACTGTCTTAGCACTCACTAAACACAAGTAATTCAATATTGCAGGACTGAGCATCAGTTAGCTTCTGCTGCACTAACAATACTTCAGCCTTTCCCTTGTTCCACACTTGAAAGCAAACACCACCACCCCGGAAAAGCCACTTAATCACATGTACTCTCAAGGCCCAGTGGATCACGCCTAAAAGAAGTGGCCTGCTGTGTTGACCTTGAAATAAACTCAATTTCCATTGCCTGCAGGACAAAGTCTGATCATACCTCAGATTCAGAGAAACTATAAAGCTTCAGCTATTACAAACAAGTGAACAGGCTTTTCCTTTCCCATCCCTGAGCTTCTCCACCACCTCCACTGAACAACGTAGAGCATGAGGAACTTACACCCAAGAATGAGAAGAAAATATTCCAGAACCATTTCAATTTGGTCTTCACATCAGAATCTTTTATGGTTTCCCATCCACATTCTAACCTACAGCCTTTGTTCTATATCTGAGATAATTATGTTTTGTTTCAAGTATCTGCTGGGATGCAAGGGGGCACATATGCCAAGAGGGGCTATGTTCCAAGCAATGTTTCAAACTTCCAATAAACCACCTGCAATATTTTACTAATGAATACATATGCAGACAATACTTCTAAAAATATGCATTTCCTCAAGACTTTGTTGCTAGCAGCAGGCTGAAATGATCCTGAAATAGCTGCACTGGCTTTGTAACATGCATTGGAGGCTCCAAGATATGCATAGTTTTTCTAGAATTAAATCCTTCTGTGTTTTCAAAATCAGAGGCTTTTGGTACTTCGCCTTTTTACCTCTTCTGTTTAAAAATTTGGGTAGTAAATATAAGGGCAACTGACATGCAAGCACTGTTAGCTAAAATTTTTTGAGAAAACAAGGCTTGTTTACCAAAAGGCAAACCAAAAGTCATTTGAAAGCCATATCACTGTTTTTCTTTGTTTTTTAAACAAGGATTTGTGGCTGGTTTACTTTCTTATCTATACAAGAAAAAGCTACACAGAACCTAAGAGCAGACAGTCACAGATGCCAGAGGAAGGGAAGGTTTAAAAGGGAAACACACACCTAGTTTACTCCTGAAAGACAGAGGAAATAAAATGAAGAGGAAGTAGCTATGGGATTTGATTAAATTAATAAGATTGAAGAAAAAGCAGTTGAAATTTTGCACAAGAGGCATTCACACAGTAATGTCTATGAGAAACTGAAAAATCAAACCGAATGACATAACCAGTACATTCAAAAAGCTTCAAGGTAAAAATAAATAAAAACTTGAACATTACTTAAGAAACAAGCAAAAGCAAGCAGAGTCAGTAGCATACTTTCTCAAGGTGATTACAGACTAAAACATGCTGCTACTTTAAGGGGGAGAGCCAGAGGAGAGCAGGATAAATAAGAAGAAAAGCAAATTAGTTTAGAAGACAAGATTAAGTGAAATTTGAGGAAGGTGCAGAGAAGGACAGCAGTTGAAAACCTTCTGCATCTTTGGTGGAGGAAAAGCAGAAATGTGAAGGTACAGGGGAAGAGTCAAGACCAGTTTTCACAGAAAAGGCAACAAAAAAATGCAACAGGAAAGCGATTTGAGGAGTAGATCAATGTTTGCAGAAAACTAGTTAGGCTTTCATGAAAAGGTTTCAGTTAAAATAGTAACACAGATCTGTTTAACAAAGAGGAAGACACTTCTTGGAAGGGAGAACAAACATGTCCTGAAACAGCCACTCCTATGAATATTGCCAGTCATGCTGCATAGGGTGAAAACAGAAGTAGAGGAAAGTGCATGCTAGGTCAAGCCAAGGCTGGAGGTTAGCAAAGTAAGCCCTGTAGTTAGAGGGAAAAGAAAGCAAGGCAGGGAATTAACCATATTCATGGGGGAAAAAACAGCTGGGCAGAGACAGAGATAACTAATACTAAACAAGACTTCTCCCAGCAATTACTGGACTGGAAGCTGCTAGACAGCTAAGTAACAAGGCAGAAAGGCCAAAACAGGTGAGCAGCACTAAATGAGGAAATGAGACAGACAGAAAGAGCCTGTCCAGTAAGTGACAGAAATGTTTGTTTAAGTAAAGCCAATGGTCGCACTAGTGAATAGAAAAGATCAACTCAAACTTTACAATTAATATTCAACTCTTCAGTTTTACATTTTGAGCAGAGGAAAACAGCTCCTACTGCTTTCAGATGTCCATTTAAATTAGTCAGTCTTCTACATAAATTGAGAACCTAGGGGAGATGAAAATATTAAGTTTGATTTGGAAAGAATACTTTTCTTTAAAAGCATAAAGATGCTTAATGAAACCAAGAACTTCATTTCTACCTCATGCAAAATACCAACATTACATAGCATTATGACACTCTGTTACAGCTGTGGAAACCACTTGCAACACTTATAGAGACTACATCAGCTGAGTATTGGAAGCTATTCTTGATAGAATGACCCGACAACACAAAGGAATTAAAGATTTGTACCCATTATTATTTTATGTGCTAATATTCTGACTAAAATACATTTCAAAATGGTTATAAAGAGACAATAATGGAAGTATAAGTAAAATTGCACTTACATGATGTTAAAGTCTTTTTCTAGAGTAATACAATTTCTAATCCAATCTTTCATTTTTTCCATGCTCAGGTTCAAACAGAAATTCAGTCTTTAAAAAATTAGTCTCAAGTTGTATACTTAAATAAATACCAATTTTAAAAACCATGACGTTTTAGCTAGATTATAATACATTTAATAAGATACAATAAATACTTAAAATCTACCTACCAGCAATTTGTTGGTTTTTTGTTTTGTTTTTTTTTTAATAACAGCCATATGAAACGTATATCCAGCAGAAATCTCAATTTTCGTGAGCTTGTTTGTTATAAGTTTCAGGTTTACACTTATTTTGGAGGACTATGATCAGAATAGACATGAGACAGTATTTCTTTCCATTTTAGGTAGCTGAATAATGGCTAAAGACACATGAAGGCTATATAGCACAGAGAATTTCAAGATAATAGTGGAAAGAACGGGTTACATGAGCAGAGAGCACAGAACTCAGTCTGTTATGGTTATAAAAAAAACCCAAACAACTTTGTACCCAGAAAGATGGTGAAAAAGGCACAAGACCTTAGACCAAGAAAAAAATATTTTTCCACATGTAACATATAAATGGGGAGAGGAGCAAACGAGGCAATCGTGTATATAAGCATTAGCATAGGAAATGCTATACACAGCTACATTTCTTCTCTATCAGTTCCAGTGTCCTGACTTCTTGAGAGTTTGGGAACCATTTCTAGTTCAATACTTTCTTTGTATATGACTTATTACTGGCTTCAGTCTTCAAAGTCAGCCAGAATGCATGTGAGCAAGAACGTGTACCTATCTTTAAACTTAACCAATGGAAGATTAAGACAGAGGAGTGTGCAGCTGCATCAGGAATATTTATTCATTGAAATGCTGCCACAACCTTTCACTATTCAGTATCAGCTAAGTATTAGAAATGCTTTTATCTCCAATGCTACACCTGGTAGAACAAACATTGTTTAGTAGCATAAATAATCAAAACTTTCCCAGCACTTAACATCTAATAGCTTTTGACTCTCCCTGACAATTTCAAATCCAGATTAAGATTATTTTTTTTTTTAAAGAAACCTGAAAGAACTGTAACGAGTAACTTGACAGAGTGGTTGTTTCAGAACCCTGTACACTAGCTGATGATCCAAAACTAAGAGTAGTATTAACTTTGAATAAGATGTTGAACATAGAAACTGGACTCCAGTTGTACTACACATTTTCTGAACTGAGTGACTGCAGCAGGAAACCCAACTGTGCGATTTGCTGAGACACAAACCTAAGTTTCAGAAATGCCAGTTAGATAATATTATGATTGTGCACTTACGATAAATGTATACACATTTCACCTTATCCTCCTATAGTAGAGATGATTATCTTAAGATGGGAAAACAGATGCTTTACGTAACTGACAACTCATTCATTAGCAAAAAGTTTATAGCAATACTGAAAAGCTGATTTTTGTTTAAGCACCAAGCAAGCATGGACATATGAATATTCCTAACCTGTAAAATGATTCCTCCACATTATATCAGCGAAACTCATTGGTGGGCCACTGGGAGGGTAGTGTTTACCTTTCAGAGGCTCATGATCAGTCCTTATCATATCCATTAAGGAATTTTCCAAAGAGTGCAAGTTAAAAGTGTCATAGGGCCTATTCCGGTCCTAAAAGACAAAAACAAAACCAAAAAAACAAACAACAAAACAAAACAAACAAACAAAAAAACAAAAACAAATGAACAACAAACAAAAAAAAGGAAAGAAAGATTATTACAGAAAAAATAATTTTCTAACATAGGCTCATTTCTTATTTTAGAAAACTCCAGCATCCAATTTTACATTTCTTCTTAATAGAACTTTTTATATTACAAAAAAATAGATAAATAGAAGCCTACAGTTATTAAAATGACACCCTTCATTTTGCAACTGCTGCTTTCACCAGTACAGCTATGGAGACAGGCTTTTTAATACTTCCAAAATTATACATCTAAACAACAGTTAATTCTAAACATTATAATTTAAATAAGAGCTTAGAAATAAAGCAATATTAATGTTTACACTGGAGAAGTGGTTCCAGAGTTCAGAGATTTTTGTTTTACAGCTTCATCATCTACCTTCTGTCACACAGCAAAAGCAAGCAGTGCTCAAGACACCAGCAGACACATTTGTTGCAGAAAGTATCAAGTAATTCTTCAAATGTCTAACATGAATCTCACAGGTTTAAGGAAAGTACACTAGATGCAAGACAAAACAAAAAGCAAATAGGGTATGCAACACTTTCACACTGGGGCACTCAAAAATCTGAGCAAGGGTTGCTTTGTATTGCTTGAATCTCTCATTTTTAATTTGCTGTAGTTCAGCCTCTGTTTTTTAAGTAGAAGAGAATAAGGAAAAAAAAAAACCCAAACCCAAACCAAACCACAAACAACCTTTAGCAGGCCTGTTAAAATAACCAGTTTCAAAGTTCAGGAACAATCTTATGGAGGGAACAATCTACCCATATCCATTAACAGAACGGCCCCTTGTAGTCAGACAATTTCTAAAAAAACATTAATTTTCTTATTATCATCACTATCATTAAAAAGAAGTAAAGCACAAGATTGCGGTTTTCCTTTGCACACTATATTATGCTACAATTAATAAAAAATGCTATAACACTCTACTATGCAAACTGAAACCTTTGTTGTAATATGCCCCCAAAACTCATGGAACAATGTTTTCCACATGCTGGTCACTACATGATAATCTTCTTACTTGAAATAATAAAATTTAAAATCCTTAGACAAGAAGCAGCAGTATCCATAGAAAATGTAAAAAAAAAATAATTGTCTTAAGTATTATTTTTCTTGAACCCTCTTTTTCTTAGGCTGTCTTTAAATAAAAGTAAAGGGAAGAATGAGTTCACCAGTGTAACTAAGATATGTTTTAATAGTCTTGTTCTAGAATTCAAATAAATATATGTTATTAAAAGTTTGCTGTTACAGAAAGCTCTGAAATGCAGTTCTTACTGTCAAAACATTGTGTTCCTGCAATCCACCTACCCTAAACTGTAGATCCAACACCGCTTCTCCAACATGATAATGTATTTTCTGTAAGTGGACTACCATTCTTTTCTTCACACATTTATTTCACCTATTGAGCATTTTTGGCAGTCAAACGTGGTGTCCAAAGAATACTACTTTATTCCTGTTAGAAGCTATACTAAGCACTAAAGTTCAAATGAGCTCACTGATTTTCAGTTTTCGTTGTTGATTATTTTTGTCTTCTACAGCTGCTTAAAAAGCAAACATTTGTATACCTATTTAAGAAAGTACTTGCTCACCTATTCAAGTGGATCAATACATATGGAATATAAAATAAAATTTATGCCAAGGAAATCTAAAATAGATCTTGGGGCAGGTAGGAACACCACCCCCACACCCCGCACAAAACCCTGAGGTAATTTTTTTCCCCAACAGAAAACTTCATTTTGGTTAAAACAACCCACTGCTTGGTATTATGTAGTAGGAGAGAAGAGCTTGTTTTATTTCATATTAATTTCCTTAAAAGAAATGCTAGGCTAGATGGAAAAGAAAACGTTTAACTTGGATGTAAAAAAAAAATCCATTCTTGTGATATATGAGAAAACTTGATTAAACAGGGTCTACATTATTCCCTTCAAGCAAGAATTTTAATTGTCTTTTTCTATTTGCTTCTTTTAAATACCTATACTGTGGATACTTAAGGAGGTCAGATGTCACAGTACTGAACTATGGCATATTTTTTTAAGAGAAAATATGAAAACAAACATACAGCTTATATCCTAAATAGGGGTGGGGAAGTATTTTTTCAGTCAGATCAGTCCCCTGATCTGGTTTACTATATAGCTGTAGCAGAGCTGAGCTGGCAAAACCAACACTGGCAGGAAAGCAAAAGGGCAGGACTGCTGCTTTTGGCACAATGATATTCCAGCTTTAAGCATTCCTTAGATTACAGTCTTAGAGGTCAGGAGGAGCGAGTTCAGAAGAGGACACAGCCTACAGATTAAATTTAATTGTCCTTCATTAACATATGTATATTTTAAGTATGCTACTATAGCAGTAAATCCCTGGGAGGTCCTACTTTGTTCTAAAACTTCCCAAGGAGCTGGGCACATGGACGCATGTGAAAAAAAGGGTGGGGAAAAAAAATATCGTAGCATCAAAGGCAGGGCTATACAGGACAGGTTTGCTAGAATGTAGGATCTTTCTAATCTTTTAAGGAGCACACAAACCTGCAATATATTTTCAAGATTAAATTAGACCTACATTAGACACAGGAAGATCAATTTAACCAAAATCCTTAACCTAGACAATTATCTTCCCACTATAGTACTTGAGCAAGCTAAATCAAGTAAAGGAAATGTGGACACAACAGATTTTTACAAGTATATTGCAGTACATGCATAAGTATAACGCAAGCTGACTATAGATTTTGTAGTGCGGATGATAAAACCAGTAAGTCAGAGCTAACATCCTCACTCATAAGTAAAACTGCTACTACCATTTTTCTTAGTAGCTTTCATTTCAGTAGTAACTAATTTGTACTCAGCAGATTTGAAGGTTTTTTCCTAAATTCAGCAATTTCTTCCAAGAAGCCTGCTGCTTCCACACACACATGCACAGGATGATGTTTCCTTATTTCTCAGCATGAACAGGTTCTCCTGGTTTTGTGAACTGATGCTGTTCCATCTCCTGGATTTACCTTTTGCATTGTTTCCATAGGCTACCGATCTACTACCAACCAATCCCAACAATGGAAACAATTCATAAAGGTCCTTAGTAGAATGTGAGAACTTTGACAGGAAGTTCTGGGTCTAGGACCATGAATAGAAATCAAAATACAAAATAAATAATTATAAAGCAGAACAAAAAACTTGGAAAAGAAGCTTGAAAATCCAGCAAATCTTGGAAAGTCTGCTGGGATCTTGTAGAGAAGACAAAGATCCTGAGACCTACTTAGATAAACTACATTATGGATAAAAGAGAAATCTCCAGCTACAAGGCACTGCCTTTGGCTGCACTGCAATCACTAAGTTAGCAAAAGATTAAGTCCAGTCTGCCCACGTTGGATTGTACTTCTGCTGTGTACAGATAGCAACTCCCTCCTTGTCAGCTGCTACTATATGTGGCAGCATATTTCAGGTCTTACAATACTCTACTCTTGAAAGAAAGAAAAACAGCTTAGTAATAACTCTTAGAGAAAATACAGGTCCCATAAATTTAAATCCCAGCCCTTAGTTTATCCACAACACAGACTGCCTCGAAGTGTATATGTAAAGCATACTGGAAAATTACAAACCCACATGCACAATCGGATTTTTGAAGTATCACAAAGTTAAATGGACTTTCAGTTGAAGCTGGGTCTCATTTTTCTACCTTTAAATATCTTACTTGTAGGGCTGATTAAAAATGTTACAAAATACAGTATCTATAATCTGTCTGTTAATTAAAAGAACCAAACAAACAACTAAAAACCCAAAAAGAGTAACAGACAAAAAATAACTTCAGAGTAAAGACACTAAAATAAAATGAGAAGATACAGTAATTTGCATTTTATACTTCTGTGCATATATATTATGCTAGTCTTTAATTACAGAACCATAATAATTTCGCAGAGGTCTCCAGTCTCCATCCAATACACATAACGAACCAGCTCCAGGAATGAATCAAAACAGTGCTTTGAAGAGGTCTGCTTATCTGTAGGACAGATGCCTGTGTTGCTTATTCCAGGAGACGGCTGAGGTGTAATCAGTGTGTCAGCAAAACCCAGGAGGGGAAAAGACATTCTTAAGTTATCTTAATTATGAAACAAAGATTACTTAGCAGTACCTTAAGTATATAACTGACATGTATGTGTAACATTTAAATCAAAAGAACTTTTCCTCTTGGTCATGCCCTGTAATGTGGTGCGCTTTGTCCTGCCCCCTTCAGACAGCGCGGGCACATAAGGGCAAGGCATACCTAGCACTGCTTTAGTTCCCTCCCAATAGACAAACCATGTCTTTAGTAGAAAGGGAAGCTAAAGAACGAGAAAAGACTGCGACTTATATTATGGATGACAAAGCCAAGACCAGATCTATAGCTAGGGCCATAACAGGTGTTAAGTGGACCTTAACACAGCCTGGCTTCCTCAATACCTCTTTCAGCTCGAACAAGTAACCCAAAGTAATTGTAACTAATGAACTAAAAAGGACGTGGCCAACATATCCCATGGGAGAGACACAGAGCACCTTGCTCCAAAAACTGAAGCTGTATTATTTTCTTCTGCCTCTGCAGAGGATTATGGCAGCAGAGGCATTTGACCACTAATTGATTAAACTACAGTCACAAATGAACTTTACTTTGAGGGTGACAGAGCCCTGGGACGGGCTGCGCAGAGAGGCTGTGCAGTCTCCTTCCCTGGAGATATTCATAACCCACCTGGCCACGATTCTGTACAACCTGCTCTAGGAGAACCTGCTTTAGCAGAGGGTTGGACTAGATGATCTCCAGAGGTCCCTTCCAACCCTGACCACTCTGTGATTCTATGGAAAGTTTTACCCTGTCAGGAATCCAACACGCATTGCCCAAGCCTAGCTATCATCCATACTCAAAGTCCTTAATCATGTATTTTTCCATGTGGTGAATCCTTGTTGGCATGGTCATCTGCATCTGCAGCATAAAATACACATTGAACTGTGAGGCACACCAGATCTGCCTATTTTTTAGTGTGCAAGAAGCAAAACCTCTGATACCTTGACCCTTCCAAAGATACATTTCCTTGTGTCTACATATTTCAGTCCATCTGCTAACTGACTTCCTATTAAGTTTCCAAGCTTCACATATTCTGAACAATATCACAGTTTCAGTAGTTTATTTCAGTGTTCTACATTTTCATGCTGCCCTCTATTTTCAAGCTTTTTCCGCACCAGTATGTGGCACAACACAGCCCAACTCTGCCAAGAAACAAGATGGCCTCCAGTCACTGAACTATTAACTGTTTCCAGGAGAATACCAAACCTCCAGTTAGGCTCACTGAAATCTCAGCTTTTTTTACTTACTATATTCTGGGACATTACATGTAGTATTTCGATCAGAAGGAAGAGATGACATCCTGGGAATAGCTAAAATTCTTATGGCTTAAACAACTTTCCTATCAATGCAAACTTCACTGTGGTCACTGCTGTGTTTCATTCTTCCGTGCCTGACATCAGCCTGGATTTGGCTGCATTAGCAGAATTGCTAAGCATTCCCAACTAAAGCTGAAGTCAATGGAAGCACAGCTTTGAAAAAACACAGGCTATAATGCCAGCGCTGTTTTAAACTCGGCTTGCTCATTCTGTTCTAGCACCTGCAGCAGCAGTTATTACTAAGTACATAAGGAAAACAAGTTTGTCTCGCTTCAGTATCCCAATCCAAAGCAGCAAAAAAAAGCAACTGCAAAAAAAGTATTATAGAAGTCCAGCTCGGACATGCTCAACCTGCCATGATGGTGCACATGAATGATCATCTACAGCAAACTAAATACCCACTGAGCAAGCAGTCTTTAGCTCCCAGCAGCTTCAGCTGCGATGCAATCCTACTCACACAACCTTAATAAAGTTAAAAAAAAACCTAAACATTTCAAAAGATAGGAAATCTGAGGAATATGGTCACATGATAAAATAAAATTGTCACTTTGCAAAAGAATAAAAAAACTAAGTAGCAAGTATTATTTCCTTTGCAGCCCGGTGCTGGAATGCTGCCAATAACAACATGACTGACAAGACAGATGCAAGCAGAACTAGAATAACTACAAATTTCAGTATTTTTTTCCCTATATTGGATTTCATAAAAATATAAAATAAAACAGAAAAAATATGAAGGCATAAAATGTAGGTAAGAGGGAAAAATAGGGTAATTTGTCTATACCTATGGCAAAGACCATTACAGCAGAGCTACTAGTACTAAGTCTTAATGGAATTTTGTTTTAATATCACTTTCTTTTTTGATCTTTCCAGTTAATTTCAGATAGTATTAAACTAAGCCAGATTTATTATGTTCTTATTACTGGAACAAAAAGGGGAGTGTTTTCTTCTGTTATTATTGCTCTTGGAATGCCCACAGAAGAAACACACGGACTTTTCATACATTTGTCTTTTCTCACTACTGACTGTAGCACATTTTACTTTCATAGGTGTTCAGAAGTTCACTGGGCAAAAGGTGAATTTTTTTAAACTTGTTCAAAAAGCTTCTAAGAAAACTAATGAAGTTTAATACAGATATAAACCAATATCTAATTCTATACAGATTATGGAAACATTTCCATATAATTTCAAAAAATAACATATCAGAACTCTAGTTAATGATATTTAATCATCTTGTCTGTTACATAAACTTTTATAGCTAGAACATGCAAGAACTAAGATTGAATCCAAAAGCCTTGAAAACCTGACCTACTCAAGCAATTTTTCCACAATGGTAAAGATTGTATGCAAACTTTACCATCTTAAAAAATCTGAATTCTAAAATATTACAAAAACCTAAAATCTTTCAGTGAAATGTTTGCAGTCTTCATTTCCAGCTGAGCTAAAAAAGCACAGAAATAGGAATAGATAAAACAGACATTATACAGAATTACAAAAACTAATGTAAATTATGTTGTTCAGTATAAAGGTAATTTTACTTTGCAGTAAAGATGAGATTCCCTTTTTATACACACTTAATACACGCTCAATATATATATAAAAATGTTCAGGTGTCATAGCCATAAGACTTGGCATCATAACCACTTAAACAGAATAACCCAGCCAGTTACTAAATATTAAGTATTTGCTTGCAAACTGCAGGGAAGAAAGCATTAGAATTTACCCTGCCTTTTCCTACATAGAGGTGGCAGCTACAGGGCAGAAGGAATACATTTAACCATTTCCCTGATTTAGGCAAATCCGTGTTTTGGAGTTGCAGGGAACAAACCACAATATAGCCCTACTGGATACTATATATATATATATATATATATATAAAAATCTTGTTCTGTGTTATATTGTTCGTTTCTTTCATCAGAGCCTTACTAAAGCAATAGCCTACTTACTGTCTTCTTGAAAGCACCCTTAGCTATTCTTCCAATACAGACTTTTATAATATGTCAAGTGTATTACTTAAATGATCACTAGTGTTATTTCTCCACTTCAGATTCAGAGACAGTACAGCACCTAGTCAAATGCTTAAATCACCTAACCCAATGCTTCAATAGGGAACAGTTTACTACCAGCAAACAGCATAATACACTTAATACTTCAAACATCTTCCTTTTGCCATCAAAAGAATTAAGAGAATGTGTTAAAAAAACCCGAACAAACAAAACACCCATAACAACAAAAAAAAAAAATAAAAAAGAATCTACAAAACAGCTATTATTTTTATACCCATTACACTACTGTAGGGAATGATCTGCAGACATTACAACTGACTGAGCACTCACTGACAGGATTTATGTTTAGTCATATTTTGTTCAACATGATGCTTTAGATAAAAATCTGCTCATCAGTCCTGCTGCTGAATGAATCTCAAAAAGCTGATGTATCCATTTTCTATTATAGTTACCGATTCCAGTAACAAACAGTTCTAACACTTCTAAAATATAGGATTAAAGTAGTTACACCCAAGGTGATCATCAATTCACAAAAACAAGCAAGTGGAAAAAAAAAGTTGTCAGCAATAGAATTTACAAGGCCATTCATTATAGCCTTGAGCTATTAAAATGACAGAATTTAACTGGTTCATTGGCCTGCTGTGCAAGAGTTCAACACTGATAAGTTACTTTTGGGCTTCTACCACTCTGTTCAGCAGAATGATGCCTGTGTCCCATAGCAAGGAGAAAAATAACATTGACCTAAGAACACCTTGCCAGCTAAATCAGCACAAGTGCAAACCTCAAATCACAAGACGGAAGCATGACAAAGATGCAAAGACTGCAAACAGAGAAGGGAGTATTGGGGATACTACAGCATGAAAGATCTGAATGATCACACTTTGCAGTCTGGACCACACAATGTAAAAGACAGTAGAGACATATTGTGCAAGGAAGCTACTGTCACAGAAAGATTTACAATAGGAGCAGTCTGTCTCATGACATTATAGGATAATGAGACAAAATGGGAGAAAGAAAAGAATGCAAGTAATAACTGTCGAACAGATCTCTGAGCACCACTGCCCAGTAGCTTCATGTACTATGGCCACCATAGTAAAGGAATCTCAAAGATTTCTCCGAAACAGGAACAGTGGTTTTGTGTATGGTTACTGATCATTAGTGACATGGGATATATGGGTAAAGTTAAAAAAAAAAAAGTGTCACTGAAATATTTATGCCTTATGACAAACAAAATACTGTGTCCCATCCAAACTCATTGTGCTTTTAAGAACAACGTGACCAAAATAATATCTACCTAGTATATTTCAAGTCAGGCTCCTGTTCCACTTCTTTTGTGCTCAGGAAATAGTGCCTCCTGAGCAAAAAAAAAAAGACTTGTAGGTGCCAGAATTCCAGATAGATATTAAAAAAAAAACCCAAAAAACAGTAAGATATTTCATCTGTTCACACAGCACAAGATCTTCACCTACTGGTTTGGAGAACCACCCTTAAGAGACAACAGTAATTTTGCCATTTCAATGCCAATATAGATTGCCCTTTACTTCTAAAGGGAAACCAAGAAAATGCTAAGTATAGTGGGAATAGTTGTTCAGTAAGGGGAGTGTGGGTGTGGGTCATTTACCAATATTTATGCACAGGCCTAAACCAGGCCACAAACACTCTCAATGAAAAACAGCTCCCAGAGAAGACATGGAGGTGACCTTTTCAGTGTGATGTCACTTTGAATCACATTTGCAAGAATTTAAAACTTTCTTTGAAGAGGTACACACAAAAATCCACTCTGCTACGCTCTTCCTAATGGAGATTGAGAATAGTTAGGCAGCAAATGTTCTCCATTGTGGGACCTGATTGAGGACATAATCCATGACAGAATCTCGGGCTGTCACAGCAATCTACTCTCTCCTATCTATCAACTGTCTAGCAACAGGCTCTCAAGCTGCGCACTGCACCCACTTCTACACAAGAGTTGAGGACTCCTGTTCAGCCACTGGGATACAAGGGAATACTTTTCCTAAAGTGTCAATATGTTAGAAATTTTAATTTAAGAATATTTACTGTTAACTATTTGATCAGCTTCAAAGTTAGCAAAGGCTGCATATATGCAACTGAACAGGTGGGAAACAGCAGAAAGCAGCAATCCAAAGACCACTCATAGCATCAAGCTCCACTTAGAGGAAGAAAGGGCAGGAGTGGAGGAAAACAATCCCAGCCCAAAATTACATTTTCCTTAGAAGCTACTGTTCAAATCAATTCTATGCAAGCAATTCCATTTCAGATCAAATTCTGTAACTAAAGAAGGAATTTTTCCAGTTGCAAGTACTGAAACATCCCGTGTATGAAAAATTTCAGTTTAACAACAAATCCAAAATTAAAATATTAAATATTTCACATAATAAATATATTAAAATAGCAACTGAATTACACTATGCATGTGTACATCTTTTATTACCTATGTGGCTTAAAGGCATACAGGACATGAGGAAAAGAATAACTGTCTCACATACAAGGTGCCTGAATACTTACATTAAAAAGCCTTAAAAAGAACCAAAACAGATATTTCTTCCTCTTAGAAAAGAAGAAGCCATAAGCATTTTTGTGTTGTCAGTTAGGTGTTATGCATTCAAATTACTGCTGCATATTTGAATTTAATGAATTAAAATAATTCCAAAATCACATACAAGACACACAAGTACATGTATGAACAGGCAATTAGCTAAAAGGAATGTTAACTCCTCATGGAAATTGGAAAGTACACTCATAGAAGGAAGAAAACAGCTCTCCTTTTACATTATAAGAGCTAAAGTGATTAGCACAGAGCTTATTTAGTAAAGACTGCTCCAGATAGGGAAAATATCTTGAGATAATAGCCTACCTGATTTGCAACAGCGTTTTCCTTTTTTGTACAAGGTAATGAAGACTCACAGGCACATTAAGAAATGTCACCAGATGGAAAGAACCAGGATGTTCAGCCACTTAACGGTTTCCCTGAATGTGGTTCCCACTTAAGTTCAGCATTAGTACCTTGAACAACAAAAGTCTAGGGAAAAGTCTACCAAGACTGATAAAAGTATTAAGCAAAAACATATCAGAAGTCAAGAGAAAATAATGTAGCCTCCATAATCAGACATCACTTACAGAGGGGAAAATCAGGTAAACAAGGGTAAACAGTAAAGACAAGTAAACAGTAAGAGACAAAGCAGTATCATCCACCCAATTCAATAACAGGCATCAGGTGCATGTGAACACTGTAATGAAAAGGAGTGAGCCACTAAGGCACAGTTAGTGGAATGACTAAAGCTAGTCCAAGTAAGAATGTCAGTACTGTTATATCCGACCAACAAAATAAAACTGAAAGAACTTCAATAACTGAAGCAGGATATGAAAATATAGATGACAAAACACTGTTTCTAGTTTTTATGACTGAAATTCAAGGATTTCTTCGCTTTAAGAAATACATCAAGCAGAGGTAATGTATCATCATATGTTAATGATGCAATCCCCTGGAACGTATGATTTCTGGTTCTTGAAAGAATATGGCTGATCTAACAAAGACTTCAATATAGCATTTCATATGGTGCTACAAGCAAAATAACTACATAAATGAGGAAAAAATTACTAGTGCAATTGAGGTAAGAAAGAAAAACGAAAAGGGAAGGAATTGATAGTGCTAAACAGAGAAACCTATTGAGGTTACTAATGGAGTTTCTTAAAGGCAAATCTTGAGACCAATTTTATCAGTAGTATTGGTTATTAAAGTAAGAACACAATAATAATATTTACAAGATACCATCAGTTCAGAGGATCAGCTCACCATATAGAAAGAACTGAATTAATTTTAATAACTGCAGGAAAGCAGGATGATATTTAATAGCACTAACTAGAAGGTCATGACCTCAAGGACTCAATATTCACTATAAACTGGCACCTCATCAACCAGAAAGAAGCACACTGAAAAGAGAAATACAAGAATTCATCAGTTAATTTCTGGACAATTATAAACCATGAGTATAAATGTTATACGTGAAAAGGTAAATCACAGGTTGTATGAAAAATCATACTTTTAGTAGGGTTGCCTTTCATAACTATCCACATCTGTATTCATTTTTAAAAAGCTATATCCACTGTATTTGTTCTTTTAAATTATTCCCCTTCCTCTGCACACCCAACTGAGCCAAGGACTGAGGCTATTTTGAAACACTGACCAGTTCAAGTTTATACTCAAGCAACGCTGCTATCTAAGCAAAATAGCCAGAACACTTTCTAGAGAAACAGGATAGTTAAGCCTTCCAACCAACCTATAAAATTTCCTACAAATCATTTTCAAGGAGTTTTAAATGGCACATACATCAGTTACTTCTCCTTCACCTAACAAGAAAACACTGTTATATAAGTAACCTACTGTTTCTACTTTGAGAAACCTCATCAGAAGACTGTGTTCCTGTTTATACAAGAGAGCTAAGAATGTCTGCAGAAGCTTCCATCAAAACATTACCTGTAAACTCTGTTGAAAACTATGGTTGATTTTATTACTCAGAAGTCACAGGTACAGCTGCATTTACCAGCAGCCAAAAGTAGCAGGAAGCCACCAAGCTGAGGACCCTTACCACTAAAATGTTGAACCCAGCCTAAAGCGTGCAAGGCTTTATTTGCAGAAATTCTCATCTGCAGAAAGTGAACAGGGATATCGTTATCTTGGATTACCATATCTGAAAACGTTCCAACTTCACTTTCATTTTATATTATAAAAATCCTACTTTTTCTTGTCGCTGACTTTTATTTCCTCCACCCTCTTGTTCTGCCTTAGCCTTCCTACTTGCACAGGTTACTTAGGGCTTTATGTGTTTTAAGAAAAGCCCTTTCAGTTACTGTGACATGTTTCACTGTGTTCAAGTTGGTTTTTTTCAATGTCACAGAAAGAATCCTAGATCCTAGAAAGAACACATGAGTAAGAGAATTATTCAATAAGATGAAATATTAGGTCAGACTGTTATTGGATTCATAATTTAAAGATTTATAAGATATATATAAATTTATATATATATATAAATTTATAAGATATATAAAGATATAAGATATATTTAAAAGATAGCTTTATAAGCAAAGAAAAATTCAAAACCATAAAGGATATTATAAACATTTGACAGACTTGGCTATTATACATCGTAATGGTTACTAAACCCATCAATGGACGGTATTAATTTGGTTATAAGCCACCTGTTAATGTGCTGTACTCTAACAATCAGTTAATACATTCATCATTTATTAACTCTTTAGAAATGTACAGTTACTGTAAAGGTCATGTAGTAAATGGTAGTAACACTAGCTACCTACATGTTAATTCATTAATGCTTTTAACAAACCTCCTTTACAAAGGAAAATACTGCATTAAGGGATCTGCCTAAAAAAAGCTCTTAGTAGTACTCTGGAAAATACTTCCTTGTGAGACCACAGGAGACAGGGGAGTTGAATGTATTAAATTTAAGGTTTCTGAAGTATGATCTTTTGACTGCTGTAAGGTCATGTAACACTTCATGATTATCACATGCTGCTAATTCTCTACCATATTTCCAGCTGCTTAACACATATAAACCTTACAAAGAAGTTTAGATTTCTGTCTTTCACATTTCAGGTGTCTGCCTGATAAACTAAGCAGATAAAAGCTCTCTTGGACCTCAATCAATGTACTACCAGTAGCATACAAACAAGAATTCCTCAAAGCAATTCAAGAAGAGCTTGTCATACCTGCATACAAGATTTAAAAAAAAAATACTACTGAACATGAGAAAAATGTAGTACTTGAACTAAAGCACAAATACATTCTAACAAATAAGGGTTAAATCTTCCAGTCAGTTTTTTTCAACAACATTGCCTGTTTAATGCTTAATTGGATGATCTAGAAAGACTAATTTTTTAATCTTTTTTAGGTCAATAGGAAAGAAAAAAATTTGGAAGTTAGAAGAGAAAAAGAATGATTGGATGACCATGGTCATGTCAGTGGGAGGCTTGAAAAACTGAGATGATCTAGTATTTAACAGAGCATCTCACAATACATCGTCCTTAGATATTCTAATTTAATAAAGCAATTTTGGTAGCCAAACTAGACAAGTATTTTTAAAAAATACTATTTTAAATATCATCAGAAAAAGCCATTGTACAAATAGGGCATAAAAAAAGAAAATCTAAAATTCCATAAAGGAATGCCATCCCGGATGAAAGTAAAAATATGTGTGTAAAGAGTAACACTCAACATAGCTGAGAAGATGGTCCAATGATACTTGGCACAAGCTCCAAAACTATTCACCCATTCCATGCCTTTTTTTGTTTAACAGTCTAAATGCTTTCAGGGTAAGAATTGCTCGTTACATACATTGTATGACATGTAACTAAAATTAAATGGCATTTCACAGATGCCAGTGAGAAAGTTTTAGTAAATCATTATGATTACTGATTTTACCAGCAAAGTAAAAACTGGAAACAAAAAACTCAACTTGGATTTAATTTTTTATTTATTGGGTTTTTTAATAAGGATAGAGGCAGAAGAAATCTGAGGTTAGTGGAAGAAATAAGCATAGTAAGACTAAGACTAAAGAAACATCCAGGAGACCTTTTAGGATGTTAAGACAGACTGTAAAAAGTGAAAACCCTGCAGTGCACACCTCAACACACAAGCACCATTGTAGCAAGTATTTAGAACATACATATAAATACATAAGAACTGCTTTTTTTCATTATGACCATACAAAAGACTAAGCATAACCACTAAAAACTTTGAAAATTACAGAAATAACTAGAAAACTAACTACTTGGAAAAAAACAACAAAAAAAAAAGAAAAATTGAACAAAAATATAATCAGTTTGGTGTTTCTAGTTCCTGTTCCTAAATTCAGTTTATCTAAACATACAGTGTAAATAAAATAGAGAGTAGTGATAAGGCAGTAGTACCAATGGTCTAGTGATGATTTAAACTTTATGCTTCAAGTCAAAATTGCTGCACTGGTCTTTTTAATTCTTATCATATAGGAATTACATAATCACTCAAGACAGTATGGCAACTCCGTCCTTTTAATTTTTTTCCCTTGCTGAAATCTAAAACAGCAGTAACAGCCTAAAACATTTCCACTGTTTCAAGCAGAATGAAGCAGCAACTTCCAAGGAGGAATTATGAATTTTCATTTAATCCAAAGGAATATTTTACCATTCAAGTGTTTTAAAATAAAATGTTTGTTATGTTTTATTTTTAGCAACTTTCATAACAAGCCATAATTCCAAAGACTTCCTTTAGGATATAAATCTTACTTAAAAAAAAAAAACCTTTACCACTCTGAGAACAAAACCAAGAAAGCTTCAATGAGTGATCTTTTTTGAAGAGCCACTCCTGTGTATACACATATATAAACTTATAAAAGATTAATTCAGAAGTATAATGTATTATAGATAGCATCACTTTCTGAAGTTGTTTGACATGTCTCATTAAAAGGTCACCTTTACTTGCTTATTATGTTGCCAAAAATAACTTTTTAGGGTGAATCTTTTCAAGATGAGCATCTACGTAACAATTCTTCCATGTAGGAAAGATTAATTGCACTGGAACAGCCACTTATGATTATGACATAAAAGAAAATTATATATATATATATATGAAAAATGTGCATGTTACACACATAATCCTTTTCTCATTTTATGTCAGAAGTGGTTTTTGGTCAATCTGTGTGAAAATCCATCCCAAGTCATACATCCAGAAAGCTGGGTGTGGGGATGGGGAAAGAAAATCAGTTCAGTTTGTTCAGAGTTATCATTTGGTTAAAATTTCTAAATTTCTAAAGTTTATAACTTCTAGATAATATTTCTGAAAAATCCATTCTCCCTGAATTTATTTAAACCTACTTAAAACCCTTTATGCTATTAAGTTTGTACATGAGTAATTCCCACATAACGTAAGTGAACACGATTCACTTACAACTACAGGGGTTTATTGGGCATTCCCCTGTAACCTGAAGCTTTGACATAGAAAGTGGAATACAGAATGCAAGGTAAATGAGAAGCCTCAGGAAGAAAGGGGATCAAAAAACAGGAACACAAAGCAGTAGAAGGGAAGTTTGAAAGGAGTGGAGTTGAGCAGTTCGAGGCTGGATGAAACAGAAAAAGGGGTCATGCCCACAAATCATGCTTCACCCAAAACTGAAACCCATTGAGAGTACACGCTCTGTACACATTACTTTCATTAACTCTGTTAAACCAAGAACAATCTGTAGAGTTGATCAAAAGAGTCCAACATGACTGATGAATCATGTGAAGGTCATCATCCTAACATGTAACAGAATCTGTGGTTTTGCTTAAGCTCTGGGAATTTACATGAAAACTGCAATTCTTGCAAATTTTGCAAAGGCATACAGAAAAAAAAGTTAGGAAGTACAGGAGAAAGACTCCTTGTGCAATTTAAATTCTACCATTTTGCATGAATAAACTATAGCTGTCTTAGTTTCAAAACCTTTTTCTGACTAAACCCCATCTCACCTAGTGACCATCGGTGACGTTTTTGAATAATTAAGAGGCTGTCTGTTTACAGAAGTTCTACATTGTTTCTTGCAGAATTTGGAAAATATACAGAGAATGACAGACAGCTGAAGGAAAAGTGGGTCTCAATTACAGGAAATCAAATATTTTGCTTCTTTTGTCTTCTCTGATGAAAATGTCTTAATTCCTATATAATTGGCGTGTAACAAACTAAAACTTTCACAAGTCACAACTTGTTTTCTTCACTCTTTGGTACCTAATTTTGAGATTCACCCAAACAGCAAACTTACGAGACAGTCAATGGATGTTCTGTTTTCTGAGAGCTATATATGCTAAATATTTCAGAAAAAAACCCAACTTTTTAGTCTTCTCAGATTGAGCATTGAGAAGAAAATTAATTCCCCAAACTGTGCCTCTTATTTACATATGTAGAGTGGAGGTCATATCACCCCTTCTCCTAACACTGTTGTGACAAAGCAGATCAACATCTATCCTGATCAGCACAGTGCTTCTGTTCTGTGAGATACTAGAAAAATTGACAATTTTATCTTCAGGATGAGTTTGAAGAGCATGCAATGAAGAGACAAAGTCACATTAATCAATGAGGAAAAGGAAGCCAACAATTAGCTGTGTTTTACAAATGCTACTGGGAACTTGTAGGAAAAGACAGAATTATAACTGAAACTTATAAAAATTAAAATGTTGACCAAGTCTGAAGATACACAGGCAAAGTTTCCATGACATTTCATAACTTGCATTTTAAAAATTCTAAAATTTACAATTAATAATAAAAAGATTACACAAATGAAGATCTGTTTCTATATACAAAAACGGTACATTCAGCTACTGAGCCATCTGCTTATTATCAGTATGTACAGTATTCTAATATTGCTTAAAAGCAATGCTCTTGCAGTTCTCTTAACATTCTACTAACTGAAACAAGGAAAAATTAAATTAAGAAATAATGAAAAACATGGCAACGATACCCTAAATTTAGTTACAGAATGCGTAAAAATGTCACAATAGCCTAAAAACTGGAAAATCTAAACATGCTCTAACATATTGGTTTGAAAATGAGAATGGAAAACTATTACATTTCAACTCATGTAGTCACTGAAAACATAGGTTTAGCTTTAGTATTAAAAACATGCAAATTCTCTCAATAACAGTAAAACCTACTTCATCAATATAGTTCTAAAGCAGGTGTTACTGAAATTTCATTACAATTGCTTTTTGGAGTAAGTGAACTGCTTATACACAGGTATGGATTATAGATGTACATACAGATACCTTCTGTGTATATTTATACGCTAATATTACTAGGAATGTAAAATTTGCCTAAAGCTTTGAAATATACATAATTTATTTCTCTTATGCTACATGTTCCTCTTACCCTTGTTGCTGGCTAGAGGGGTAAAAAGAAATCTCTGAACACATGTGGGCATTTAGGAAGTTTCCCTGTTGAAGGGAAATTATTAACCCACATAGCACCAGAATGAGTCCAAACAGGAATTTAGCTGACCTTATGATGAGTAAACAGGGATTAGCAAACTCTGTTTCCTACCCTTTCTGAAATTTTACTTCAACCCCACCATGCTGAACAAGTAGGTTGAAATGAGAAATGGTAAGAACTACTTCAGGCAATATCTTGCGAAACCAAGCACTTAATTGGGCTTGCAATAGGCTAGAAAGGCACAACAGTCTGATTATCCCTGACAGAAGGCAGTAACTTCCACCTACTTCTATTGTTCTTCCCATCTGAAGATCATACAGAATTTCTTTACCTAGCTTTTGGTATCTTCTGACAACAAAAACGTTATTTTGCTGAAGACATGGAACACAAGTAAACAATCCACTATTATGCCTAAAGACTATGATGCTCCATTTTTAGCAGTTAATTGCAACCAACAATTATACAAGAAAAGCTTTCAATATTGATTTCTGGGAGTTGAGAAGGCAAAGTGAGGGGAAATAGGGAAAAGAAGGAGAAGAGATACATTTTTTGTATCTGAAGTCTGCTAACTGCCATTATGCTAAAGGTCTTGAAGAGATCCTTTTCCTTAAATAAAATACCACGTTACTATGATAAAAATCAAAAGCAATAATATCAAAGCAGCATGCTTAATTTAGGGGAAAACAGTGATGCTAGTAACAACTTTAATTTCCTGTGGGAGTTTATGCCACAATTTAGAATAACATTTTGATTAAATTTCTAGGGCAAGTATCTTCCATTTATGAATAGTATTTTCAAACTTGTAATATTATCTCAAGTGATCAGTAGGAAAAAGAAAAAATAAATAAAAGCCAGAAAGCCTTTGAGCTTCTCTTGAAGGACATCACTGGATAGTTTTGGTGTGATGTTTTCCTCTTCAGCCTGATTTAAGTTTTTGAAAGCACAGTAGTCTACCCAGTCAAGCAAAACTCAGACATATAGTTTAAGATCACTCTATGCTCCAACCACAAATCATTCATGAGTGACCTTAATGAAGGGAGAGCTACTTTACCAACTGCTAAGAAATGGAAATGTTCATCACCCACTCAGCAAACTCATTTTTTCTTCTTGAAAATCACCTGGAATAGGAAAAATTACATTTCCAGGTGTTTCTTCCTCTTGCATCCAATTCACAAGAGCAGCCTTCAAGAAAAAAAAGAAAAAAAAGAAAAAAAAAAAAAGAAAAAAGAAAATTGGGGAAGATTATCCAAGAAGGGAAATAGCAAAATAAACTGCCATGCCCTTCACCTTCCCTTCTACTTCCCAAATTTATTTAATTCTTTTAACAAATCTTTAAGACAAAATTACTGTTTCATTGTTCTATATCAATACCTTTAATTTTTTTAAGGAAGTCCTGACTATATATGGAGTTGCTCAGAATATCAAATGCATACTGAACTCACATTTTTGCTCTGCCTTTACTAATTTTGAGGGCTTATCTATGATTCAATTGGTTACTTAAAATCGAGACAATAATCAATAAGTAATTAGTGCTCAAATCATCACATTTTAAATATTAATGTGCTTTTTCTTCTGTACTGTTACTGTATTTTAATTGATTTGAAAATGCAGACATTTAGAACTCAATCAAATTTAAAATTAAAAAATCTGTTAAATACAAGCAATATGTATATTAGTAGCTGTGAAGTATCTGTTAGACTGGTGGACTACTGATATGCATTCTCACATTTTAATATTCAGAGTCAGGCTACTTATTGTACTATTTAATAGTAACAACACAAGTATGTAAGAAAGTAGGAGGGAAAAAAAGGAAAGAGTAGACTAAGTTATTTTAAGTTATTTCAACAACAACTAGTTCCTTTTTTTTTTTTCTTTTTTGTTCATAAAGTTGCAGGCTGGAAGTATTTGTGTATCACCATGTAAGAAAAATTAAGATTAGACTACACATTAAGAAATAGTTTTCAAGATAACAGTAACGCTACTAAGCGTGGTTACCTACTGAACTGTCAGAAAGTCAGAGCCCAGAATACCAAATTTAGACGAAAGAAACAGCGTTTAAAAAATTAATCTTCAAACAGGCTTATTGCATCCAAATATTTCTGGTTGGAAAAAAAAAAAAGTATCTCTATTTAAACAAAGGCTTTAAAATGACAGTCACCAGAGTGTATTAGCCAGCAAACCTCCTTTACTCATAAATATAAAACTGTATTTGTTACACTTGTGAATGTTCCAATACTTGAACATTCACTAACTCAGTCATCACTTTTAATACACACAGAAAGACACACACACACACACATATATATATAACCGAGATATCCCAATATGCATTTCAGGTTACTCTAGTGTTAAGGAACAGAACTATGACAAATAAGCTACAGCCAATTTATTGCCTCTGAAGAGGTTAGCACTAACATTATAAATTTGCAGTTAACGATGTATTTATTATTTCCCCTAGGACTTGAAGACAAAAGTTACTCTGCATTAGTTTACTGCATAAGCATGTATATTTGTGTGTGTGTGTGTGTGTGTGTACACATATAATTTGAGTATCAATCTGTATTGTCACAGAGAAAGCTAAGTATGGGCTAATATTACAGGCCTGAAGAACTTACTAAGATATGTTTAAGAAATGTTTAAAGAAAGCAGCTTCTTAAGGAGCTGTCTATTAATCATCAACCAAAAATCACACTGGAACTATAAACATTATACAGTGGCCATTCCCTTGCCCTTCATTCCACTGAACAAACAACTAGAGTGCGTTTAGTGGAACACAAAGTGCTTGTGACTGCTAGTGTATTACTAATTAGTGTATCTATACCCAATTCCTATTAAAATCAATGAGAAAAACCCAAACACTAAAACACCTCCCCCCACAAAACCTTTCTCAGTCTCCCTGCAAAAGACAGCAAGCTACAACTCTTTATCGACAATAAGTATCACCTTATTTATTTCTGCTAGAAGTGTTTATCAGTAAAGCTTTAAAGTATGACTTGACGTATGCCAGATTCTTCAGAGCACCAAATTGCTATGCATTATTTAAATCTAAAACTTGCAATTATGCATTTTTTTATTATTTCTACAGAACATTATTTCAGAAAGTAGCAAAACTTGGAATTTCTGGGAAATTGATAAGGTGGTGTTATTAAAAATTCACAGGGTAGACTTCCTTAATTAGCATACTGGTCTCCAAACATTTAATTCCTTTTCTGTCTTCTCCACCATAAAGAGAATTTCTTATCCATGCTTCCAAGGGCCTATTTCAGGCACTATCAGTCTTCCTAACCACACAAGCTGTGTCCCAATATCTTCACATGGCCAAAAGCCATACACTATTTACCTGAGAGAACTGAAGGAAAAGAGAATTCTGGGAGCAACTCAGAAGCACAGGATGACAATAACTCCCTTCAAGGCCCACCACTCTGCTGTAAAAAGGAACTGAACTGTTGCCTAGATCCCTGGGCAGTCAGTTAACATCTGCCTCAAACGCCAGAAATGAGGATCACCTAGCATAATTGCTTGTTCACGTAACAATCACAACCGACAACCTTCACCCAAACCACTCTGAAGCGGAAGAATATTCAGAAGAACAAAGCGGACACATTTCTGTATTTTATATCTGGCCTTGTTTCACATCTATTCCTGTGATCTCATATCCAACTCTTATGTGCCACATTAAATTTCATTTGAGACTGATCACTTCTTTTCTCCTCCCTTTCAACTTTGCATCTTCAAATTTTTTTTATACAGCACAATCAATTTTTCTTAGTAAGTATATGACAACAGTCCCCTTCAAAGCATTTTACTTGCCTTTCAACACCAATCACAAGGCAGATGCCAACAGAATTCCTGCCAATTGACATTTTAAATGTTCTGATATGTTCTGCAGAGTTTCTTAGGTCAAACACCAATTGGTTTTGATGTACAAGGTGCACTAATGTATTACTCAAATTCAGGGATGAAGACATCTGGCATATTGCTTTATATACATGATCTTAAAAGAAACATTTTAAAACTCAGCATTTTTTTCCTAGAACTACATATATCAGTAGCTGAGTGTCAGCTGTCTTCATTAGAGACTTGGAGCACAAAACTTGGTTTTCTGCTTAAAATTTGTGATAACTGCAAAGACCTGAATTAAAAAATAGGTATCACTGATGTTAATTCCACCAGTGAACATATTAATATTTTTCTTTTTACTTAGAACATCTTGAGCTTCACCACAAATTTTAAAGTCTTATAATCTCAACATAAGAGAAAAGAATAGGTTAGCGCACAGAACTCGCTAATGCACATTAATGTGTTGCTAGCAAGCTTACTGAAAGGTATTTCTGAAGCAGATCAAAAACACTCAGTTATGAAGGGTGGCAGATGTACATCAATAGACCTGCCAGAATTACTTGATAGTGCTGACAAGAGAACTTACTGTGTCAACTGATTCAACATATTGCCCAATTTCTGAGGGGGGTGGGGAGAAGCAAAAAAGGCAACCAGAATCCAGGCACAAAATACTAAAACTCTTACATAAATTTGAATTTCATATTTATCAATTTAACTGAACAGTTGCTTCCTATTGATAGTATGGTTTCAGGACTTCTTTGGCAACTTGTTAAGTATAGGAGCAATCAACATTAACCTAGATTACAAACTAGTACACAAAAAACGACAGCTTGTATTAAGAAGAGCCTAATAGGAAAAAAAAATACAAGTTTTCTGAGTCTCTGAAATCAGGTTGTTTTTCCTGCTGGTGTAGAGAGCAGTCTAAGTGTTTGCTTTCAGCTGAACAGGAAAACACCAGGTTAAGTTCACAGAGAAGAAAACAAGTTTCCAAATTTACATATTGGCTAATACCTTCGCTTTTCAAAACCCTGATCTTAAAATCAAAGGAACTTTTCTTTAAAATAATTTATCTTTTTTTTTCCCTAGTGAAGACCAAATATCTGCTAGTTTAATTTGTGACAATTTACAGTCACAATAATAAAGTTGTGTAGTCATTAAAGAAGTGTCTCGCCAACAAAACCACAGAAATAAGACCATTTACTGTTGGTTTTGCTACTAATTCAAATTTATCTGAATTTGTGATGTCTTACATGCAGACAATTTAAATAAAAGAATACTTGTAAATTGAAACACATTTCCCACTGCTAAAACACGACTGGGAGCTATATTCATTAGCTTTTGTGCTGCTGTGCTCTGTGCAACACAGTAGTTTCACCAGGCATATTGCGTCTGAAGTATAATCTTTCTCCAGATTTAGGTGCTTCAGAGACATTGCCTAGCAGTTCACCAGAAGCCACCCCGCCTTCATTTAGGGTAGCCAATAAAAAATTAGCAACTCTCCCTTTAAACAGAATGAAGCAGCAAAATGAAATTTCAGGCTGACTATAAGGTGCCCTCTTTGAATGGGACTGGAAAGAGCACAGGAATGCATATATTTTACTTCAGCAGTCTCTTAAAGTAATAGGCAGTGTGTATGTTGTTTGATTAATTTTTTTAACTTTGTTTCTAATATAAAGTGTCAATCTAGATGCTACTCTTACTATATTGATAAGTTAAAAATGCTTGAGAGCTCATACTTTGTTGAGAAATAGAACTTATTCTTACAAAGATCTTACAAGTTAGGACCTTTGAAAAGGCATACATGAACAATTTCACTGTATTTCAAAACAGAAAATTTTGATTTGTCTGAGACTAAAATAGCTAAACTAGAAGAAATCTGAGATTCACTTCACCTTGTAGAGATATAACTGCAAGTGCATGCTCCGCTTTTTTCAACTTAAAACGGATTTCACACCATGACAGGTTTCATTCTGCATTAAAATTGCAAATCTTCTATGTGGCCCAGTTTCAGCTGCAATTGATCTGCTTTGTCGTCATAGATTAAAAAAACAGTGAAGGGCACTGCAGCTTTAAATATTTCAGAGCTATGTAGCTAGTAAATAGACTCCATTGCAATATGGCTGTGAAGGTCGTGTCCTATTGTCTCTTTTCTCTGCAAATATTTTGAACAGCATAAAATGGTTTATTTTATACAATACCTCCCTGCCGTTTCTAAATCACGTCAATTGTATTAGGCATTTCCTTACTGGAAAGGACAGATACGCCACTCTTTCCATACACACCCACGCTGCTTCTAGATATATTCAAAACGTCCACTGTGAATATAACAGCAGGGTGTACATATCAGATGTATACAGTTTTTCATATGTATACCTCATGCGAACAGACTCCCCACTAAATCCCACCACAACATAAGGACAATTAGTTATTTCAATGGTGATAAAATAATTAACTGTATTTCAGGTCAAGAAGCATCTTTGGTTAAAATTAACAGGCCAATTAGAAAACTGAAGTCAGCAATTTTAATGCCTCCTGTTTCTCACATATGGAAGAATACGAAAAAAATTGTAACATGCAGCACCAAGGAAACATAGTCTGCCAAACCTGTTTTTCCTGAAGGCAAGCTACTACCTTTTGGATGCTAAAAAACAAACAAAAAAACCACCAACCCAAAAAGCCCTGTCACATTTAAGAAAAAGTTACAAGAAAAATAAGACTATAAACCTTAAGCCAGAATTTGGAATCTTTGTGTATGCATTCCCCAGGATCAATCCCACTTCTTTCATATACGGTGACTATTCAATGCAGTTATGAGTTATGGAGAAATACATCCCTGCAAAAAATACACCTTTGTGATAGCTGTCACCATGTAGAAGGTGTACATAGTAATTTACCTGAAAAGGCAACAGATTGTTGCCATTGTCCGTCCTGAACACGTTGTCTTCCATCCAGGATTTGGGGGTTAAGGGTGCAGCCCGTGGGAACTTCGGAGGGGCAATGACATTGCTGGAGAACGGCTTTTTAAGGGGTGAAATGGGATTGAGGGGGGAGGGTACGCCGACCCCCACTCCCACGCCAACCCCCACTCCAACTGCCCTTCGAGGGTCCCTACCAGCCTGCAGTCCACCCCAAGGGTTGGAAGGTGTACTCCAAGCTGCATTTTGATGGTTATTCCAGCTGGAGGAGGAAGAAGAGGAGGCAGAGGAGGAAGACGGTTTGCTGGTCATGATGGGCTGATGGCTGTAAGCAGCATTTCTCTGAGCGAAAGGTGCCTGATTAGGGCTTACAGGTGACCTCCGCTGCTGCTGCTGCTGCGCTTGCTGCTGCTGCTGCTGATGTTGGTGATGTTGAGTCTGAGCTAGGCCAATTTGAGGTGAGAAAGTGCCACCAAATACAGGGTTGACATGGTGCGGAAAATTCTGGAAAAGCATTGTCCCATTGACTGGAGTAATCCCTTGGAAAAAGCTATCATCCACCGTGTTTGTGGTCCCTGTAGACCAGGTGCTGCCGAAGGAGGGAGACAAGGAGGTGCCGGCTGCAGGTTCTTGTTGAGGCTGGTGAAAGCTCAAGCCAGGCAAAATGGGAGACTCCATCTGCATCTTCTCCTTGCTATTTTGGGAAGGAGCCGATGTGCCGATACTAGTCACTGAACTGTTGTCTTCTGGTTTGGATGTCTCCGACGAGATGGGTGTAGAGGGGGCTTCTGCTGAGTTTGGATCTTGCTGCTGCTGCTGCTGCTGCTGCCGCTGCTGCTGGGGCTGGGCTTTGCTTTTGTCCATCAGTAAATCATCCTGCATGGTTTGCGCAGCTGAAACAGTAGGGGAAAAAACCACAAAGACAGATTATTAACATTGTCATTCATACCACAAACCAAGCTGTTTTAATCATTTGCCAGCCAAAAATCTCATCCTATTGCTAGTGCTATGCTACAGCAAATTGCAAGGCAGACCCGTAATCTTCCCCCTCCCCCATTTAGTAATATGTAACCTTTGATCGTGCTAGATTGCCTTTAAAATATTTTTCAAGATGCTTCACCCTTTTTGATGCCTTGTTTCCCTTCAGTCTAAATGAGAGATGTGCTTATAGGGCAGAGATATACAGCTATTTCGCCACGTCTCTTTTCTCTTACACCGGAACTCAGAGCTCTCACCCTGCAATGAGAAACTGATTCTGGTTCCTGTTTTTCCAAGCACCCTCCTCCTCCTCCTCCTCCTCCTCCGCCACCTCCTCCCCTTGGTTATTTGCATACGTCAATAAATACTGCTGCGTCCTTCAGCAAGGTTAAAAAGACACCAGTCTTCGCTCTTCTCCACCCCCTTTTCTATTAGGGGACCTTTAAAGGAGCCGGGTACGATTTTCCTTAATCACCGAACAAGCTTTTCCATTATTTAAATTTATCAGAGAGAAAGCACACACGAAATCTCGTACTGACACGGGAGCGGTTCTCAGCTGCACGATCGTTTACTGGCCTGTTCCTGCCGCACAGCTCGCTGCTTGCTTAGGGCACCAGAAGCGATCGCAGTGACGGGTGGAGGGGGGGGGGGGTGGTGGCAGGGGGGAGTGGAGACACATGTACAAAGCCACCGATGAGTGTTATATTTGCCTTCAGTGACCTTATGCTCTTTCCGTGTAAAACGTTATTTTACATCAAAGCAGTCGTTTGCTTAAAGGTATTTCTACGCACTATATTTCTAGATATATGAAACCATCAGCAATATTTTAATTGTGAAAAAAAAAGGTCAAAACGAGCAGATCTGGGAGTTATTATTAGCCAATGTTTCTGATGCTTTCACAATGAAAAATAAAACCAGGGCAAATTGAAAATTAAAATATAGACATGCCACATTTTAAAAGCCATCTTTATATGCACAAGACAAAGACTAGTGATGAAAATTATTTGCTAAATCAATACATAAGTTTAAATTTTAAAAAGTAAATGTATGTAGAATGGTTGAGACTTATATCTGCTAAAAAAGGTGTTTCATATAAAACAGGCCAGATGACATAATTCGATTATTATTTTGAAACAAGAGAGCTAATGCATATACAGACATCAATGAACAGCGATTGTATGAAACTAGAACAGGAACCTCCACATTCTGCAGAATTTTAGTCAAATGAAGAGACCATTCTAAATCTCAAAAGTATTTTAAATGAGCCAGAAATCACTTACCTTAATTGAATAATTATGTTCAAAGATGGTCATCACTGAATACCTAATGGCATTTCTACTGAGCCAGTTGTATGACATGTACATTCCTAAGATTCCAAATTTTTTTAGGATTGTTGTTTTAATGTAACAAAGTAAAGCCGAATCAATAAACTGTTTAAGAAAAGTGGCAGAGTGAAATAGACAACCCTCTGGTTTCTGACAGTAACAGTTTAAAAATGGTCCATGTGTATCTTTAACATTTTTTGTTTCTTTTTTTTTCTTTCTTTTAAATCTCTTCTGAGCCACACACACTTTTTAGTCAAAATGCATGTCAGAACAAGTTTCTGCTATCAGTTAAGTTGCTGGTCATGCTCCCTCTTATTTACCTGTTCAATATGTAAGCCAACAGCAAGGGTTCACGAACATTAAGGCAAGTTCCTAAGAAGAATGATTCGACTAAATTATTGCAACTGTAACAAACAGCTCTGCTGCTGCTACTGGGGGTGCAGAAAACCTTGCTACGCAGTTTAAACCCATACTGCAGTAAGACGTAATACACCAAGCCCTGTGTAACTTTCAATTAGCTTCATTTCTACCAAAATCACTACTACTCCTAAGGCTACATAAAATTACTGATGATTCCACATCACATAGAGAAAAAGATTATATGTATCCCTTCCCTGGTTCTGACCTATATGTATAAAAACACATTTAGAGAGACAAAGATAACAGCTGAAATGTTAACATTCTGTCATCAATAAAGTATACTTAAATCAGTTAGTCACCAGGTTATCCATAGTGGCTAGCACAACAGTTGCTTCAAATATGTACCTTGACTTAGCTGTTTTTGAACTTTATCCTAGGACTGTAATCCACATTCATTTCCATATTGCTTCTTAAAGGTAAAAATCACTGCACAATTCAACCCTCTCGTCAAGGTCAAGACCTACCTTTCCAGTCTGAATGGAAAAACACTAGATAAAAAACGACTTTGAAAGACAGGCCAGCCAATGCCTAATGTTGGACCAATATGCAGTACCTCTTGATTATTTGCTGGTGTAAGTATCTGTACAATTTACAACCCAGTACAGGAAATCTATATCCCCATAGCAATACCAGGTCTGTTTGCATGCAGTAACCCACGCAGTCAACACAGAAATTTTTAAGGAACAGTTACCTTTGGATTTTCTGTATTTAAAGATCAACAAAAAGACAATATATTTATTTTCTTCTTTCAGGTTTGGTATATGACAAATAGTCGACCACTCTGGCAAGAGCACTTTGACAACTGGAAGCTTTCAGCGCATGCTCTCCCAAGGAATCATGGGGTTTGAAGTCTTTATCTATAGATGGCATTTCACTGCTACCTACCCTGGAAGGAAGAGGACTCAAAAGGAAAATACGTGCACACTCCCTCTTTCCAGGGAAAATTGCTGCAGTCTGAACCACCAGCTCTGAGAAGATAAACATCTGTGAGACTGAGCTGAAAATTACTAACTAGATAAGAACTTTTGACAGTTTATAAACTCTGATCAAATAGCTGCCCATTCATAATAACAATCACTAGACAAAGAAATAGTTCTACTATTTCCAAATTTCTTTCCAAACTTCTAGTTTAACAAATTAATTATAAGCTCATACCACCTATAAAATATACAGCTGTTATGGAGGAGATTGTGTCATGTTGCTTAGCTGAAGAAAATATTAAATAACCACCTCTCATAATATCCTTTCTAAAAATGTTCTAAAACTCCAAAACAAATAGGTCAAGTATGAAAATTTAAATCAAATCAAAATCAACATATAGACAAAAAGTTGTACCATTTGAATAGTTTCCCTTTTCTAAGTTACCACTTTTTCATTACTGAATTATCGTTAATACACTGAAAATTCTACAAAAAAAAATATGCTACTGGGAAAAAAAGGAAGGTACAAATTTAACATTCTATCTACTCTGTACGCTGTGGTTCCGCATTTCAGCTGTCTCCCCTCCACTACCCACTATCCACATATCTCCAACCTCCATTATCAACACACAGCCTGACAGGAGCTCCTCTCATAAGATTGTAATATTTTGATGATTAATTTAGGTTGGGTAAAGTTTTCAGAATTTCAATTACCAGCACTTGTGTTCTGTCTTGTAGTAGTCCATGAATTATTCTGGATATTTATTCTGGATAATTATTCACAGTAGTAATTGCTCAGGACCAAACACTAATGTTTGTATGGAAATTACTTTGTTGAAATCAGAAGTGTGAAAATATCAGTGTTTAATAAAAATGCAGGCTGATTTTTCAAAGGATGTAATACACACAGCTTTATGGTGAAAGAGAGATGACTAAAACCGAGAAAGACAAATTAGGGCAGTTGAAAATGGGTTGTTAAAACACTTATGTCTTTGCTTTCTACAGTCTGTTTATGTTGAACTGTATGGTCTGCCACCTTAAATCAATGCTGTAATTAAGAATTTCTCAACACTTGCTCTAACCTGTTTGTGCTACTCTGAATCATTAAGGGCAGGAAAACTGCTTTCTTAAAGCAGATGAAAATACCTCAGTTGTTGAAATACCCCAGCTGCCACAGGGCTGGCTCTAGGCATTCCATACCCCTCCTTCATGTTCCTATTTACTTCTGGGTTACTGCTTTTCAGATGATTTGAGGATTCATGTGGAAGGGACCGCACCCTTACCGTCAGTGCTTCCTAGGAGACAGCTTCACTTTTTAGATCAATTATTAAGATAAGGAGAGTGCTCATTACAATAATCACAAATGGATAAGCACTCCAGAACTAAAGGAAATCAGGATCTAAAGACAGTTTTTGATCAACTAGCCACTAGAAGAACACCATTTTTTTGTTTCTACCAGCCAACTCTTTCGTAACTGGAAGTTAGAAGATAATAAAAACTGTATCAGAACAGAAGAACTTAATTCAATCTGGTATCTGAATTACTGGTCCTGGCCAGTTACAAAGAAACAAATGTAAGAAAGGCCCAAATAAGTCCAATTATCTCAATTAACATTGTATTGAGTGAATTTTTGTTTTATGGAATTCATTGTGAAGCAATTTAAGCCTACTGTTATTAGCAAACCATGCTAGTCTTTTGGCAGAAAGTGAGTATTCCAACTAGCTTGAAGTTAGTTGGAATAGTTAAAATGAACTATTATGCTACTGAAAAACTGAGTTTTATTGTAGAAACATTTTTCTCAGTTTAGATTTGTTTCGTTTTAGCTTAATTGAGGGCTCCTTATCTTTTTAAAGATGGAATAAAGTAGATTAAAAATGCCTAATTGATCTGGTAATTTAATTTTACATACATAGCAGTTAAAATGCAGTTTTGCCAAAATAGAATACTTCCGTATTGTCAGATTACTTAGCTTTGTTGAAAACAGTGAATAATTCCAACAGTCTTAATGTTGTCAGATCAAAAGAACTGTATTAAGGTACTGCTCCTTCATTATTTGGCCTCTTTTTCAGCCCTTGCTTAAATAGATATTTAATATACCACCATATTATTCTTACAGTAATTGCTTGTCAACTTCTTCATTAAGCTTAAACCTGTATAAATTTGTTATCAAACCATTTAGTAGTTAGTTGATCTTTAGACATAAATCTGATAGCCAAATTTTGGGCTCAATTTTATGCCCTAAATAGCTTATGTTGGGTTTGGTGAGTTTCACTAAGTTCTGTACTTGCCTTCAAATGTGCAGGTTTGTTTAATTCAAAACGGCTGCCATCTCCAGTTAGTATAAGCGAGGATGAGCTCAGTCAAATCTCAATTAATAGCAACCATTTCCTCTCATTTTGCATTGGCAAAAGGGAGTCTGTTCCCAGGAGAGTTCTCTGGGCTCAAATACAGCTACTGCTAGGTGAATTTTTCCAGGGATGGGGCATCTACCACCTCTCTGAGCAAACTGTTCCAGTTTTACCACACTTGTCGTAAGTTCTTTCTTTCTTATGTCAAATCTAAATCTACCCTCTTTCAGTTTAAAAACATCACTCCTTAACCTATCACATTTTCATGTATCCTATTACAGTTTTGTATTTCATGTTTGGAAAAAAAGTAAAGATGTCCAAACCTACTAAGTGTTCACGATTTGATCTGCAAGTTTTGTCCAGTCTCATCATATCTTCCCATGCCAGCATGAGAGAAAAGCAGCCACCTGTCACAGACTGTTCTTCAGCCTCAAATGGTAGCCAAGTGATGCTGGGTTCTGGTTACATTTCTTAAGGTAAGTATTGTTCACAGCCATTATTATTCATCATGACCTCATAGCTGTATACTACATGGCAGGCAACTAGCATATCCTTCCCACTCCAAAGCCAAAATACAGAAATTGCACAAATCACATAATCCTAGGAATAAAACCAGCTTCACAATTTCCATTTCTAATATTTGAGAATAAATATGTAAAACCTAAGCATTTGGCTAGTCTAGCTGATCAGTGCTCTGGCCAACATACAATGCGCTTATTCCAAACCAAGATTAGGAACCAGAAACTCTGATATCTATGTTTCATGCTCTTATGTTTCATGAACAGCTGTAATTGGGACAATGTGTATTAGGTTCTCTTCCAGGAAGTCATGCCCATATGGTTTACTCAGGCCACTGTACATCCAGACTTCTCAGCAGTGCAAGCAAAACTGAATGTTACGGTCCCAAGAATAAGTACAAAATAAAGTTTCTGGGACAGGATGTCAGCATGATGCCTTCTTCCTACCTGCTTCTATACATACTTCCTGGAAGGAACATTTACATCACTGTAATTGCTTTAGCATTCCCATTTATATTTGTAGCAATTAGAAAATAAACAACACCCTCCCTACTCCATACATAAAATACAGCTTACAAATTCAAGTCCAAATATTTAACACACATTTTTACAACTTTCTCTCAGCAAACTCTCAAAACCAGACAGATTTTTCCCTGGCTAAGGACAGCACAAAGAATCCAGTATATTCACTAGTCTCCTTCCTATTCTACCTGATCTCTATAGTCATGTATATGCACCATGCAAATGCTACTTGTCTTAACCAAGAACAGATGTAGGTTGATGCAATCATAGAGTTGTGGGGTTGGCCTCATGAATTACTACCTTCTACAGCAACTGCAGTATAACAAAGTTATAATCTACAGAAGGGATCGGGGGCTAGTTATGTGTAACAAAACTTATTACACAAGAGCTTTTATTATATATATATATATATATGTAACAAATAAAGTCTGAAAAGGAGTATTCAGAGTTGATCTTCACTAACCAACCTTCCCAAGAATCTGGAATGTCACAATTGCCTCTGAAAAGTAGGGTATTGCCCTTTGCTTGGGGAACATGACATTATGCAGAACCTTCACATGCATACAAATACACATCACTTGTACTGAGAAGTAAAGAGTGGGAGATGCCCGTGGTGGAGATAAAAGGGCAGGGCAACTTCTCTCCAAATGCTATCCACCTCTTCGCTCTGTAACAGCTTTTCAGCTTCTAAATTTCCAGTTTCACAGACTGTGATGCTCTATATTAACTTCAGAGAATACAACAAAATTTAAAAGCACTTCTGAAAGATTTTTTTCCCATTAGGAAGCACACCTACAAACTGAAACGCGAGAGGCGTCATTAGCACCAGCCACCCCATGCCTCAGCCGCTCACACAGAAGCTAGTGGCCACCAGGCCTCCGCCGAGCGCCAAGGACCACTTACAAGGGCGCCGGGCGCTTGCCCTTGTCATTGCCAACGAGCCCTCGGAAAGGGATTAATTTCCCTCCCGCCGTGGCAGCCACCGCCCTTCTCGGTCTAGCCGAGCCCAGCCGGAGCAGGCGGCTGGCCAGGCCCCCTCTTCCCAAGGGCAGGTCCCGGGGAGGCCGGCCGGCCGAGGCGGGGGGTGGCAGCCGCCTGCACCTGTTCGGCAGGCGAGAGAACGGCAGGGGAAAGGGTGCTCCGTCTCCGAGGGGGTCCCCGCGTCCTGCGTAACCAGTGTGGGGGCAGAGGGGGCGGCCCGGCCTCTCCCCCCGTCCCTCCCTCCGCCTGCGAGGGGGGCGGCCGCCGGCGAGAGCCGTTTCCCTCAGCCGCCGCGGACAGCGACCATCGCCGCGCGAGCAGGCGGGCGGGGACGCGCGGGGGCGCGCGGGCCCTCCCGCACCCCCTGCCGGCCCTGGGGGGAAGCTGGGCGGCGACGGCGGGATGGGCCCAGCCGCCACAGAGGGCGCGGGGCCAGGCCAAGTGCTGACCCTCCCCCCGCCTATCCCCGCACGCCAGCGCGGCCATCCCGCCGCTGCCGCGTTCTCCTACCTGCCCCGCGCGCGGTACCGGGCAGCGATTACGCGACGGGGGCGAGGAGAGGCATAGGGAGGGGAGAAGGAGCGGGGCGCCGCGGGGAAGAGGGGAGGGGGTGCGCCCCGCCGGACCTTTAAACTCCTGGCGGCAGCAGGACTACACTTCCCGGCGGGCTGCGAGGCTGCCGCTCGCTCGGTGGCGCAGGCGCACTGTGGTGAACGGGAGGCGGTGACGGGCGTCGCGGCTGCGCTCGGCGCTTACCTCACAGAGACGTCGCCACCGCTGCCCCTCGCCCCGGCAGCGCGGCGGCCCGGGCCGCGCACTTCTGCGTGCGGCTGTGTTGTGTCTCAGCGACCGGCCCTCCGCCTCGTCCCCGCCCGTGGAAGGAGGGGCCGCCCCGGCCGCCTGGCGGGAGAGCTGTAGCGGTGCCTTTCCTCTCCTCGGCCTTTCTCCGCCGCCACACGCGTGACGCGCGGCCTCGCTGGGGCCGCCTTTGTCAGGCTCCGGGCCCTCGGCTAGGCCCGCTCCTTCTCCTGGGAGCCATGTCGGAGCAGACGGGCTTGGCCCTGCCGCAGACCATGGACAGGTACGGGCAGGGGCTGGCGCTGGGGTGCAGCGGGAGGGAGCTCTCGGCGTGGGCGTGTGTCTCCCGGGCCTCCCGCGGCGGCGGATCCCCGCTGTCTGGGGCGTGTTCCGGGCCGCGGGGGGGGGGGGGGTCGGGGTGGGCGGCTGCGGCGCGGGGCTCTTGCTGCTGCTGCTGGCGGGGGAGCGAGGCGCGGCAGGACAAGGCCTGGGTGGGGGGAGGGGGTCCGGTTTCACTTTTCGGCTTCTGGAAACTTTGGTGGTCCGGGCGATGTCGTGCGAATTGTGTCGTAAATCAGTGCGAGGTGGTGCCTGCGGGGGTGTGCGGGGTGTGGAGGGGTCGCCTGGGCAGCCTCTGGGCAGCGGGAGGTGTGTCTGGGCTGGAGGGGGGCGGAGGGCTGCGGGGGCTGGCCCGTTTCGGTGGGCCTGGGAGGTGCTGTAGGTGTGGAAAGCATTGGCACGCACGGAAAACAAGACACCAAAAGATGACCAACCCTTAACTGGCTTTGTGCGTTTTGTTGCTGATTTTATGATCTTTGAAGAAAGCCTGCAGTTGCTTTATGGAGTGCTGTTAAAAAGTGCAACCTGGAAGATACTTTGACTTAAATGTAGGGGAGGAAAGACGCTAACTCTTCAATTATTTATATTGCACTTGTTTTCTCTTTATGCTTTTATTTGAGTATGTGGCATTGAGGGCTTAAGATTTCTGGTGTGTTATTTTGAGTCATCCAGGAAGCCCTTGAGACCTATCCCTATAAACAATAAAAACACATTGATAGCCTGTTATTGCAGGAGTTGTGAGAGTCTTGATAATCCCAGAAGGTGGAGACCCAAAAGGAATTTGACTTCTGTTGATGAAATTCTCAGGCTTAAATCATAAGGAAGCATAAAAAAACCCTGGTGTTTTTCTCCTCTTCAGGTCACCTCTAAGGAAATAGGATTTAGTGAAATACAAGCTGTCATCAGGCAAGCGATGGAGATACAAACTATGTGAGGCAGGGGCAGAATTTGTGCTTCTGGCAGGTAGGGATGAGAAGTTTCAGTTAGAAAGATAGAAGTGAGTTGGGGGGAGGCGAAGTTGCATTTTAGAAAAACTGGAGAAGTGAGAGATGACAATGGGATGATTTAGGTTATAATTTAGAACAGGGCCTGTCAAGGAGGCTAGCAGCCAGAAGCCCTAAGTGCATTTCCAAGAAGTAACAGGAAGGAGGCAAATTTTATCCATAAAGTATTAGCTTGATACATTTCCTGTGAATGTGGAGAATAAAAGGGTCAAGAGTTAAGGAAGGCAAAAACAGTTAGGAGGAGGAAGGTAGGACTGGGGGCGGGGGGGGGGTGGGTGGGTGAGGAAGGGGAAGGAAAAGATCAGGAAGAGTGCTGCAGAATAAACTCCTTGAAACTAAAAAACCTGAAGTTGGTAGTCCAATAATACATAATATTTTATGTTTTGGAGTTCTAGGAAACTATGATAATCTGTGGATTCTCTACTGTATGTGTCTGTTACATCACACCATTAAGTCCTAGTTCACTTTTTTGGGAAATGGCTGTAAGGTGGTGTTTATAATCTGTGTTGTGAACAACTATTAGATTAAATCGTTAATTTAAAAAAGGGGAATTAGTTAACTAGTGGCCAAACCAGTTCTTGTATCCTTTCAGCTTTGTGAAATAGTAATTTTTATCTCTGGCCCTTTTGAAAGACTTTTTCCAGTAAACTTGGAGTAGCAGAGTTGCTAACGTTTAAAACAATTGGAAAGTGTCCCTGACTTTCTTAGTAATAAGGACAATGGGGAACAAGTTTTAAGTACCTAGGTAGCAAAAAAGGAGGTATGACGAGAGAGTGTGGCTTTTGTATAAGAATTCATTGGGCTCAGTATAGGAAACGTTAGAAATAGTAGTGGGAGGAGTGGTGACTGGAGTGGTAAGAGGGAGCCAAGTATTTAGGATATGAATGTAATTCAGAGTGTAGTACAATACCAACAGAAGGATTTTGGAGTAACCAAGACCTCAAAATGCAGTCACTGTAAATAATTTTTCTGTTATGTATTGGGTTTATGGAGTAGGGTTATGTTAGAATAAACCAATTTTCATTCATCTGGTATTTCTGAAGGTCATACGTGACTGTTTTCATGTTGTATGTGACAATAATAAAGATGATAAACCTTCAATGTTTCACCTTAGGGGGCATAACCCATAATCACCTGTAGGGATTCTGAGGGGTTGAAATGCCTCTCCCATCCTGTTACCTTTATTGTTAATGACAGTTGTTTTCCTGGGTAAGATTTAAAAATGCATATGCAAAAGCTTGAGAGTAACTGTTAATGCATTATAACTTAACACAAAGCACATACTTTTAAATCAAATTTGGATCTCTTACTGAAGCATTCAGAAAACAGCTTTTCAGTGAATAAGGCTCGAATTTGATTCTAATAGTTAAGGAAGAGTTTTCTTTTGTTTCCAAAACCTAAATGGAGTTTTCTTTTGTTTCCAATACCTAGATGATTACGCTGAGAGTGGTGATACACTGTTACATCAGGAGTAAGGTGTTGCTGCAGGTCTGAATGTATGTGCTGCTTTGTATACAATGGTCAGAGCTCCTATAGCAAGTTCTTTAAGTATGTATTTGTGAGAGAACAGTTGGCTGCTTCTCTTGACTCTTAGGTCATACATCTGTATGACTTGAAGTAGGTTTTTCCTTTAATAAAGCAATTTGAATTTCTTCAGTATAAGGAGTGTGTTGGTAGAATCTCAACGTTGTTGCCTGGGATTCATCTTTCTTTTGTGTGTTTTGTGTTCTGTCCTCCTCTATTTTTCCCTGCATTATTTCAGTCTGGAGGCAAACCATGTGTTTGTAATAGAGGGTAAATAGCTGTTAAGTTGTAAGGGGATAAGGTGAAATTTCTAGTTAAGGATTTTATACTTGCCTGAAGGATTGACTAGGGCATAAATGCAAGACATATGAGAAGTAGACATGACCATGAACTACATTCTGGAGTTCTCATCTGCAGCATTTGAGAAACTAATCCAGATTATTACCATGATCCTTTCTGGCCTCAAAATTGGAATTTCCATCCTTCTTGTCATTTTTCTTTTTCTATTTCATGTTTAAATAACAGGCTTAGATAATAGTCTTAAAATATCATCATCTTCTGCATGCAGAATTCTTTGCAGTCTATGGTGAAGGGCCATATTCCCAGACTAATGCGTGCACTTGAAGGCAGTGGTTAGTGGTCTGTCTAAATGGTGAGGGTTTATTATTTTTAATACATTTATTCATGTAATTCTCATGCATAAATTACAGAATGATAGGAATTTCCATTAAAAAATTGAAATTGTTAGTGGTTTTTTATATGCTATTAATCAATGTAAAAACTTTTTTCAAGATTTCTTTAAATAAAATTGCCATATTACATGAAAATGTCTTACAAATTAGAGGTATTACTCTTATTGAGTGCACAAGGCTAAATTTACTTGAAAGTCAGTCCTAATGCACTTGTCACATTTTAACAGGCAGAGGCCATTTGATATGCTATACATATTTCAAATGTAAAAGCATTTTTTTTAAAGGAAATACCCAGAAATACTGTATTCTGAATGGTATTAGGATGTTAAAACTTTACAGTGCAATTCTTGTGCCTAGTATGCCAAGATCATGAACTGAGTCAATCCTTGTGTTTTCAACTATAATTTTGCAAATGCGCAAAAAACCCCTTAAGTCTTTTGTGGTCTTTTTTTCATGTTTCCTATTCAATTAGGTTCTATACATTTTCTGTCTCTCAGCACTGTTTGACAACAGTTCTTCCAATTGAACACTTCTAATTGTTTCTTCTAGCTGCCCTGTGTAGTACCTGTCACAACAGGTATTCTGGCTTCTTAATGTGTTTTTCAAACACTTTCATTCTTGTGGGTAATTACAAAGGTAAGATGTTGAACTTCCTGTCAGATTTTGGTGCTCTATTTGATTAAAAACTTAATCTTTTAAATACGTAGTATTTTTCCTGTGTCATTTGCTTGTCAAATACAAGTTGACTTGACTTTTCCTATTTATAGTTGTTTTTAAGCAGAACTAATGTGTAAATTCAGTTTGTCTGTAAGTTATGTATATAGCTACATTTTTCAGTTTGCTATTTCACAGCTTTCTGTAATAGTTTGCATGTTATTGCCAGGACATCAGTTGACTGTGATCCTGTCCTGCTTAGCCTTATTACAGAACATTTGACTGGGTCTCACCAGAGTTGCTGTTAGAATACATAGGAGAAAACAAAACTACTAACTATTTGTCATACTATGTAGTCTTCTTAGCTGTGTTCGTTGAGCAGTTGCTGAAGTGACAAGATTTGAAAAATAGCTACAAAACATGTTCTTGTAATTAAGTCAGTAGCAGGGCCCACGTTGATAGAAAATGTAGACTGCAAGTATTTGAGTGATTTAAAAATTCTTTAATGTGGTCAAATTAAAAAAAAATAATTGCTACTTTTATGATAAATGCACCATCACATGACTTCTGATTTTTTGTTTGTGAAAATAATCTCATCAATCTGCTGTCTTCAAAAAAACCCAACAAATGCTTAGCCACACACCAGCTTTTTCCTGGCTATGTCATTGCCTATATTTACCTTAATGTGAGCTGTAATGCTAAAATGTGCCCATATTTTTTAAGCTTTATTCTCTTGACTTAAGTTGGATTATGTGTGGATTGCTCTTACAGTTGTTTATACCAAGGCTTCTGAATGCTGGGGGTTTGTTTTGTAGGTTTTTTTTAAGGCATGTTCTGTGGTAGTGATTTGTGGTACTCCTTATGCTATCTGACATAAAGACAACTCCTACTTTCTCGTGTATTTGCCAGCTGGTCAGACTGTGGTCACTTCTGCCTTACAATTTTTCAGTGTTAGAAGATGTTAGTCAAAATGTGATAAGCAACTGTTGAAGGCTTGTGCAGGTACATGCTGAAGAATCACTGTAGTGGTAATTTTAAGCATGGTTTAACTTTTGAATTAGTATGCTTTATTTTCTGAATGGGTAGCAGTTGGTTCAACTGTGGTTGATACGCAGCCCTCCTTGATAGGAACTAGACCAACGTCATATGACTTTGGTCATCTCTTCTTGCCATTCCATATTTAACAGAGACAATGGAGTTGAAATTGCAGGTAGGCTTCAAAAGCAGTTAAAATGCAGAATTATAGTTGGCTTAAGATCTTAAGAGTACCAGGAGAGGAATACCATTGCAATTACATTTTCTCTTTGTCAAAGCACTGATTTATCAGAAAAATGCTAGCAATTTAGGTTCAGCAGTTTCAAAGTAGTGAAATGATGGGTTTTCTATTTCAGTTTTCTGAACTGTCACCTGATTTCATGGTAGCTTGTTGGTTTTTTTTAAAGAAAAAAGCATATGCAGTGGTTATGTATGTAATTTTAGGTTGCTCCTTTCATTCCGCTTAGCCTGGGGGGTGGTGTTTGTGTGGGTATGAATCTTTTCCTTCCCTCTGGAAGTCCCGGCACTGATTTAGGTTTATGTACATAATTAACTGTTGATACTTTAGTAACCGAAGACATGGGTTCAGATTAAGACCTTAATGCTACAGCCTAGGCAATTTAATTAGTGCAGTGTGTTCTTTGATTAAAGACCTTTATTCTGAACTCCTTAAACTTGTACTGGATGTTCCGCACTGTGAATAATCTCACTGAACTAAAGTTGACACATGAGTAAATCTTTGGAGGACTGGAGTTCAACCAGGTACGATACGCAGTGTAATAATACACTTTGGAGGATTTATATAGTATTTTTACTTTTTGCAAACTATTTACTGTCTCTGCAGTTATTCAGTCTGTTCTACTTGCACTGATTAAGCACACCTCTCTTCATTGCCCTACCTGAAGGAATTGTTTTCTTTCTACACAACAGTTAAACTCTTTTAAAGAAGACTTAGACTTCAGGCAGAAGCCGGGGAAAGTCCTCTATCAGCAACTATACAAGTACCTGGCTTTCTGTAGGATGCTTAGAAAGAAGAGAATGTAAGGGTCAAGAATGGGCTGTGCTGGGTTAATCTCTACCAGAAAGGAAACAAGGTGTTCTTCCGTGTCTTTACCCAGCTGATCGGAGGCTGATATTTATACAGGAAGGAAAAAGTAAAATTATGTGTATCTTAAAGTGGGTTTAGAGAATGAAAGTTTGAAACAGTAATAACTTTCTAATTGCTTGACTTTTCCGTTATTGCTTCATCCCAGGTAAATCCCTTGCTATTCCAGTTCTCTTCATGGTGAAGTTTCTGTGTAGATTAAGTTCTTCCTGTGTCTTATCAGTAAAAATGATTAGTGAAGATTTATTGCAGACCTGTAGAATAACTTTTGCCCATCTGCACTGTGTCAGCATGCTATTTATAAACTATCTTAACCTTTTGACTGTCATCTTACGCATTATATTTCCATCTTTGACGTCTACTTTGATATGCTTAGGAGCAAACATATTTCAACTGCTGCGTAACTGTTAACTTCTACCTGCAGAGAGTAGACAATTATTACTCCTTTTTAAGTGTGGGGAAACTTCTGAGAGACTATTTATCATTTTCATACTAAAATGTTGGTATTCCATGTATTATCAAGGCATTCAAATAATATTTTCAGATGCTTAATCTAAAAAAGCTATACAAAAACCTGTTTAATGACATCTTCCTCATGAAAGTGCTCAGACCTTTAAATAGTGTTTAACTGTGATTGTTTCCTTTGGCATGTCTTACAGTGCTCACTGAAGTTAAAACTTTTGACAATTAATGCAAATGTATTGAATAAATATATGTATGAGTTACAGAGGAAGATCTATCAAAAGGTTCAGGTATTAATTGTGGAACATCTTTTCAAGTAATTATTAAAATGGTAATGAATATGCCGGCTGTTTAGGACTCGTTTGCTTGGTGCTTCTGACAACTTAACCTGCTTATGGTCTTACTGTACTGCAGAGCAGGTGGGAAGTTCCTGATATGCAAGTTGTAAGAGCTTTTTGGTGCATCTTGTTTTCCTCCTCTCAGCAGCGGAATGAGTTGGGTGCCAGCTTGTTACAGGATGCAATACCTATTTATCAAAAGAGTGCATGACTTGCTCAGTTTTTACTGACACTTGTGGTTTGCTACAAGGAGCAAGTCCATCTTCAGTGCAGAAGAATGAGAAGACCCAATCTGAAGGGGTTAAAATCTTTAAAGCAAACTGTTTCTGGCTAATTTTTCTAGATGAAACTGTTAATAAGGTTATATAAGATGGTCAAGGGGCTGGAGCATGTGACTTGCTAGGAGCAGCTAGAGGGAACTGGGCCTGAAGAAGAGATGGCTTGGGGAGACTTAGTAACTTTCTAATACCTACCAAGGAGGTTGTTCAAAATACAGTCTGGTTGTTTTTAGACGTTTCTGGCAGAATTATGAGAAACAACGATTAGAAATCTGAGCAGAGAAGGCTTCAGCATGTGGGAATGGGGAGCGATGCAGTTGAGCTTTGGAACAAGTTGCCTGGGGCAGCTGTGGATCTCTGTCCCTGGGGCTTTTCAAGACCCAGCTGGAGAAAGCTCCAAGAGTCTGGTCTGAATTAAGGGTTGCTTCTGCCTTGGGCAGAACATCTGACGAGACCTCCTGTGATCCCTTCCAATCCAAATAATTCTGATACCAGGTCTAGACACAACCCCAATTTAAATAGGGAGACAACACAGTATTAGGGCTCAATTTGCACTGCATGACACGAGCATGCTGTGCTGGAGGTCTCAGTATGGGAGGTACAGTCCACTAATGCCTTCTGGCAAATCTGTACTTAACCTTTTTGCAGCGTCTGCTCCGAAATCTGTTCCTAAAAATTAAGATGACTTACCATCTAGTTGGACTGGGATCGTTTTTTTCTTCCTTTTCTCTAAGATTTTTTGTTCTCATGTTACTTTAATGCTAATATGAGTGAATTTCATTGACAACTTTTTACTGTTCAGTGAAAGTGCTTAGGCTCAGGATTTTTGTTAGTGATTCTGGGGGAACAGTTATACACTTTCTGCCTAACACTAATATAGAATAAGAAAAATTCCAATCAAAATCTCCGCTTTGAAATGCTGGTTTAAAAAAAAAGTTTGTACTGAAGTTGTGTTAAGTCTGTGGCTAGCTGTTCATTTGTCTATAATTTAAAATCTTACTTATTATAGGGAAACTTATAATTAAGATAATTAACTACCAACTGATTTAAGGGCCAACCATGGAATCTTGGTATATGCTTATGTTTAAAAACAAACTTTTTGGATAAGTGTCATTAGCATTTCTAGGCCTTTAGTTGATTGATTGCTGATAAGCATTATGAACTACTTGGTGTTTTCATTTTATGTATCTGTGCCTGTTTCTCCCTTTGGTCATGCATCTCTTCTTCAAGGTGTATGTGTTAAAAGAAAGTGTTAACACACTGTGAAGGTAGGGAATAACAGTTGTTATGTATGAGAACGGCTGGCATTCAGTGACTTTTTTTTTTTTCCTTTAAAGCCATTTTAATACAGTAGCTATTTCTTCACAATCTTTTTAGAAAAAAAAAATCCTCTATTAAACCTGTAACATGTTTACATACCTTCCTGATCTCTCCTCCTTTGTTTCTCCTATTATAAATGCCTCTTCTTGGGGTCTGAATACTTCTGTTTAGAAGTGGTTATTTTATATTGGACTAAAATGTGCCAACATAAGTTAGTCTTCTGTGAAGGATATAATTATAGATGGCCATGTGCTCAATGCTTGTGACTGTTCTACTGGTGAGTCACACAGTCAATTCTACAGAGTGACGAGGAGAGTTACTTAATGGTATGATTGGACACCCTGGAGTTTTGTTCACATTTACTCAGAGAAAAGACATTTCCAAGTTTTCAATGTCTGCCACTTTTAAGTGTGGGGGTTTTTTTTGTTGTTCTTGAGGTATTAATATCCCAAGAATGTATCATCTTGGCATTTAAAATTTCTTGTAACTTTTAGGTCTCAAATTGGTCATTTTTTATTATGTATATTAAGAGAATAAGACTTCAGTAGAGCTTTTTGGGTTGCTCTCTTAGACTGTAAATTATCTAATAAAAATGGAAGTTATAAACTGAGAATAACTTGAGTAATAGTGTCTGTTGTATAAACTCTTTGAGTTCAAAGCCATTTGCTTGCTTTGGAGTCTTCCTGCCAATTTTTGCAGCTTTAGGACTATGTTTCCTCTTCTGTTTTCTTTGGAAGAACATAACAGAAAAATTGCTTACCTTGTATGGTGAGTTTAACCATTAAGTTCTCTAGGCACACCGTACAAAAATTGAAGTTTTATTTCACAATTACCTTGGCTAAGAATGGGATCTAAAGTAAGTAGCCATAAGTTTGGTTTCTAACAGATTAAATCTATGCTAATGTGTTTACTTTTGCAACTAAAGATATTGTGCCTAATGATTATTTTGTATTTTTATATTACCTGTATGATAACAGGAAAACTTCTGCAGGAGACTGAACTCACATGACCTAGACTTTGTGAATGGAATGTACCTTTGCATTTTCTGTCTTTTATCTTTTGCTTGTCACAGCAACAGTTTAATGTCAAGACTGTTACAGTCTTAGAAAAGTCAAAGTTGATCTATTTTGTATCTATTTCACTCCTGGTATTTCTAACATCTGTCATCTACTCTGTACATGTACCACAAATACTAGTGTTGGTATTTTTCTGGTGCAACTATCTTCCCCTTTCCCTCAGTGCAAAGTAATGTTGTTTAATGTTAGTTTAATAGAAACTACATATTTTTATCATCTTTTTGAGACTGGGAACTGTATTTAACATTCCAGTTGAAAACAACAGATTAAAAAAAGATCTTTGTATCAATCTCTGAAAACACAGGTATGGTTAGTGCTTGATTAAGCATAATACGTACATGTTAACCTTCTGTTATGGAAAAGTAAATTCTGTGGGAGATATGAAGGTCTAATCCTTGTTATTCCTAGTCATGGAACTTAAAGGAATTTAAATTTAACCTTTATTCCTTCAAGTTGACCAAACACTTATATCTTGACTAATATAGGAAAAAATTGTGAGTTTTGTTCATTGAATGGCACAGCTAATTGCAGAATTCTGACACAGCAGTGAAGCAGTTTTGCAGCGATTTCTAACCTTGGTCCATAGACAGCATTTTCAAGCAAGTAATATGCTGTGAGCAGAATTGTTTTGATGTCAAGGTTAGCCTCAGCGCTAGTATTTTTAAATTCTTAACAAAACTAGGAAGTTTTCAGGGAACATTGGTTGGGGAACCTTTAGCATATTAATTAAGCTATAGGGTATCTTAGAGCATTGTAGCATACTTTGAGTCTCTTTTACTAAGAAACAACCTCCTGTGTTCCAGAGCTTCAGATCAATTTTCTTCTGCCTGCATTGATATTTTTCACACAAATCCTCCCTCTATCCTCTGTCTAACTCAGTAAGTTCAGAGCCAAATGAATCCTTTTCTGTGCACTGTTCTTGATTAAATGTTTGTGTGTGTTTTTTTCATAAACATTTGGTATGTCTTTGTTTAATTTGTCACTGTCTAACTGGAGACAATATTGACTGAGCTACCGAAAACAATGATGCAAGTGCCATCTTCTCAAAGAGTAGAATTTAGGTCCTGATGACTGTTACCAACAGTGTAGTTGAAGGTAGTTTTTCCAAGAGGCCCCAAATGACTGAAGTTAGACAGATACAGTTACTTGTTTGTTATACTTTTATTGCTTGGCAAGTAAATCTGATGTATTGGAAACCATGGAGACAGTCAAACCCCAGGGTTTAGCACATGATGAAATGTGTAATATCCCTAGAGGGTGAGGAATGCTATAAGAATTTAATACAGTAGATTGCAGATGAATTACGGCAAGAATGGCTTTTAAAACTACTTTGAGGTCTGAAGCTGTCTTCCTTTTCTAAATCTGGCAGTGTTGATAGAACTTAAGACAGTTGTGTTAACCTCAAATAATAATCCATCCTCCTTTAAATCTTTCTTGTACATAAATCGGATAGTTTAACTTGTCAGCATTTGGGTGTCCGACCTTCCTAGAAGGTCACGTTACCTGTTAGAAGAGGCTGTGTGTGATCTTGCCATCTAGAGTTCTTGCAGTATCTTGAACATGCTGGCAGCTTTTCTTTTTTCAGCCAGTGTAAATATTAGTATATGAAATCTAGCTGATTGAGCCTCTCACTACTTAAGTTATACCTTGACATTATGCTGCTTTGTGATTAGACATTGAGAGAAGTTAAGACTTAAAGGAATTTCTTTTCGTTCTCATTTTCCTCATCAGGAGGAGCTTGCAGATATACTGCTACACCATTTTGTTAGTACTACAGGCAATTAAAGCATAATTAAAGTGTTTAAAGGAACATTAATGGAAGTAACTTGAGTCTTTAAACCATAATTTCTTAGTTGCATCATCTCTGTTACTTTCTGTGTTTCTGATTGACAGCTTTGTCAAACAATGCTAAAGAAAATGTTTTCCCTATATAGTATGCTATCTGCATTGTACAAAAATCCATGAAATGTTTAAGGCATTAACTTAATGCTGATAGAATTCTTCGGTGTTTGCTTTGTATGTTTGTACTTGACCAGTTGTTCAGCTCTTCAATCATGTTGTTCAAGGCATGTTTCAGTTTTGGAAGGAAATTGTTTTGTGTGTGTATGGAGTTCTTAGTTTGGATTTTGTTGGTTTAGTTTAGTCACTTTTGTTTTTCTTCCTAAAAGTGATAGTAAGAATCAGTGCTGCTGCCCCCCAGCAGGCACTCAGTAGCTTAAGTTGTTAGTTGTATGCCAAGCTGTTAATAGATGATAATAATAATGTTTAATTAGCAAAATGTGTAATGTTTTAGTAATAAGGTGCTTATTATATAAGTAACTGTTTTACCTTGATTTGCACTTTTTAAGAGGGCCTTGTTTGCCCTCTCTCCCTAAAGAAATAAAACAAATGTTTGTAACAAGGTTGTTTGTATAATTAGGGGCTCACAGCAAAGCCACTGAGCCTTGGTGACTTCTCACATTTTCCTTTTGAAAAAGTGAGGTTATTGTAATATTGAACAAAGCCTTTAAGAGAACTGAATTTTGACGTCTTTGCAAAAGGGATATGCCTAAATAACTGGTTGCAAAAGATTAATTTGTCCTGAAAGATTTTTTTTTTTAATTATAGTCTAGATGTCTTTGACTAACTATAGACTGAAACCCAATGAGATAGAATAAGACATCCCCCACAGATTTAGCAAAGTTGGGTAGAAGCAAAGGCCCTAACAGCCTCATAAGGCAAGATTCAAGCACAATAGGTGGTGGCTGGCAGTGAAACATTTAACTTCATCCACGAGACAGAAGGTTGCCAGCAGGATTCTGTGAACTGTCCTTTACTCTTATCTCTGCCTTTATGTAGTGCAGTTAACTAAAGTGTAAAACACTTCTCCTTGAGACGTAATTGAGAATATATAAATATGTTGAACTTCTGGTAATCACTAGATCTTTCTGGTACACTTTCTAGTTAATTATTGTATGTTTCGCTTTAACATGTTTGACTACTTACTGGGTTCTAGTCATCCATGGGCTTCTTAATAAAGCTTGTTAAAATCTGGCTTAAACTGCCATCCTGTGGTTAGAGGAAGTCAGAACCTATATATGGTGAATACCACTTGTGTAACCATATGCTCACACCAATATTAGCTTGATACTCCCAAATATTTAACGTTTCCTTGCTGTTTTTAAAGAAAGCACTACTTTTGTAGTAAAGTTTAGTTATTATTGTTTCTAGATTCTCATCAACTTTACTCAGCATTAGACCCTATCCTTGATGACTAGGCATAGCAGGATTTGGTATTAGGTCAGATGACTTTCAGGACTTCTTTTGAAGATTTTAGACTTTGTTTTGGGGTGACAGCATGGTTTCTAGTTGAACAATCCAAGCTGGCAAGTAGCTGCTATGCCTTGGTGCCTTAAAGATCTGCAGAAGTCACGATAGAGCATCTGACTACTATTTTTGCACTGGTGTCTCTATTCCTTACTCTGTGAGTGTGTTTGGGTTTTTCCCCCCTTAGGATAGTGTAAGGATTTTTTGAGTTTGACAGGGCTTGGGTTGAAGATGAGAGTATTTTCTGCTGTGTAATGGGCAGGAAAATATTGGGGAAAGAGTGGTAGTCCATCTATAATCCCATTGCAGTCTTCCTCCATTAACAAGCTTCACTGTTCTGGTAGATAGGTCTGTATGCATTCTGCTGTTGAAGTCTTCAGGATGCTTTAAGCTTGGCAGCTGAGTTCGTCTCTTCCAGCATTTATTCTCCTCTATGAAGCATGACATAAGCTAGCATTTCTTGGGTTAAATGGTATTCCTCTCTTGGTAGCCTTTACCAGGGATAATGTGGGCTGGGCTTGCTTTCTGTTGTGAGCAGGTAGTGGCTCTCTAGGACAAGAATCTTAGGCCTGCTAGTTCCTTCAGCCTCAGGAAAAGGAAGTGCTTAGCAGTAGCATTTGGAATGCATTGTTGTTCTTGCTTTTTTGAGAAGTTAGCTGTGTTCCCCTACTAAAATTCTAGCCAGCTCCAAAGCGGCTGTTGTATGCTACTAGATCACTCTCTATTTTTTCCACCATCCTAGTCTTCCTACTTAAACATGATCTTATAGTATTCAGAGTGTGGATGGCAGCTTTAGTGGCAGCTTATCACTATTCTTCATCAAAGGTATTTTATCTGTCAGTATAGACTATGCATAAAAACTTGTTACAGAAGCTTATGAAAAATTGCCTCTTCCAAACAGCAGATTTCTGGGGCATCCTTTGGAACAGTGCCTTTTTATGGCCAGTTATTGGACTGCTTTCAGTCATTTCTTCCAAGATACATTTTCACCCCTCACTGTGTTGGCTCTCTGTGCTGTCATTGCTGTCAGTTATGTTTCAGCCTTTTCACTTCTTTTTTTTTTGGATGTGAAATTCAATTGCAGTAAGTCACTCAATCACTTACTGCTTAGCAGAACAAGGATGCTTTACTCTTGTAGCAAGATACTAGCAAATTGCTGCTGCTTTAAGGGAAAGCAGTGTGCTTAATGATGTGGGAGAAATGCAGAAAAGTTGTCCTAAAAAGCATTTCTTATGTTTTATGAAGGATCTGTAATGAGAGGAAAATATTTTTATCTCATGGCTGTAGAGCATGTCATACATGCTCAAATTGGCACTTCCCATGGTAAGGGTTAGGTTCTGCTGAAAGTCTTGCAAGAATTTTCTCAGAATTTTTCTGGTTTTGCTTGCTGTTCATACATACGTGCCACTGAACATCAGGGAAAAAATTCTAAGACTCTGCATTCTCTCTTGCGGTACTGAATATTTGAAACCAGCCTATAAAGCAGCTATGCTGTCCCAGTCTCACAAGTCATCTTCTGTTAAGTGTCTTATATATCAGGATAACTGCTGGGCTTATAGGGCATTAAAGATTTCTGTAAACTTTTTACTAGTATTACTATATAATTAACATACTGCCTTTAATTTATTTTTTTTTAAATGCTTTACACAGCCATGCCTGCTTGAAAACAAAGGTTTATCATGGTGAATTCAGCTCCCACAGGTTGAGGCAGAATAGATTTAAATAACTTGAATTGAATCCTGCCCTCCTTCCGATCTAAGAATGATTTGGGAAAAAAGGAACCTTTAGAAGGAGTATAGCTCAGTAAAAAGGAAAGCAGTCAGCCTTCAGGTATGTCTGTTGGTACTGGAGAATCTTACTGGTGTGTTGGAGCTGTAATTTTAGTCAGGTACAGGAGAGAGTGACTTCTTTACTGATCAGAAGCTCATGGTTTGGAGAAACCTGTTTTTAGGCAGGCCGTGGCTTTCTAGATTAGTCATATAACATTTGGAATATAGGATCTCTAGTCTTCAATACAACTTTCTCACCATCTGCTTTCCTCTTAACATATGCAGTGTCCTGTAAAGAGTTTGTCTTTGGTAGAGGAAAAAACCCAGATAGAGTAAACGAGTTATGTGCTTTGAGTCAGAATAGAATTGAGATGGGAGAGCTTTAGCTGCTGGGGAGCTCAATCTCAAAGGCATTTGTAACCCTATATTCAAAGCTGAAATAATTATATTGGCCTGGTTTTGTTTATGTTTTGTTTTTGATTTTTTTTTTTTCTAAGCCAAGGCAGTGTGGAAAAATGCATTAGTGTTATTGATTTGGCTCTGTAGAAAGTCATCAAGGAAGAAGGCTTGAGTTTCTATCAGAAACAATGCTTTGTTCCACTTTTACAGCCTTTTCTGTTTCAGGTTATCTGAGTAGCAACCTGATTCAGTGGTAAGAATTAAGGTCATATTTTATTCAGTACAAGAAAATGGAAAATTTGGCAAGAGCCAAGATACTTGTTTTGAAATGGTTTTATTTAGCCCTTTCTGTTACAGCTGCTGTCAATGGAAAGATAAAGCTGATGACAGAATACAAGTAATTTACTGTTCATTATTCATGACTTGCTAAAGGTTTATGTCTGTAAAGGATTTTGTTATTCTTTTCATGGGTCAGGTTTTCAGATATGATTGCCTGGCAAGAAATTGGATAAAGCAATTAAAGAAAAGATGCATATTTTTCTTGACTTACTAACCTTAACAGAAAACTTGAATGGAGTTTAATCTACGGAGTGTTCGTGGACAAATTGACTAGTTAAAGCTGCAGTGTAGCAAAATTCTGTTCATGCTTAAATAGGTCATCATTTGAATAAATTTTAGGCTTCTGTGGTATGGTAGCATCTGACCTTGCTGGCACCCACAGCCCTTTGTCGTGTGAATTGTGAATTGCCTTTAGTTTAAAAATAAAAATCTTAAGTTACAAGAGCAGTTGTAGACCTAAATAGGGTGTTAAATGAACGAATGTTTACCTTTAATGCAGAAAAAGAGGTTATCAGTAGTGTTGTTTTGTATTGTGTTGTTCCTTCTTACAGGAAATCTGGGATTTCTTAGTGTACATAGAAGATGAGTAAACATTGCAAGACCTTGCATTCCTTACGAACTCCTTAATATCAAGTGCAATGAATGCAAATGTCTGCCATGCTTTGTAATACTTACAAATCTTTGTGGTGGTCTCTGCATTTTCATCTAGGTTTCTTACTAACTTGTGGCTTGCCTGTCTTTTCTCCTGCTTAAGAAGGTTAATGTGTCCTTTCATTGCTGTCCGTGCATATCAGGATCATGAAGGTGAAAAGGGAGATGGTATTACAGGAGTGCATAATGTGATGATTCTGATTTAAACAGATTTTGTGGGGAAGGACAAGAAGAAACAGTCAGACTTTGCTTTTACCTTCCCATTAAGACAAATGGAAGAAATTGCAGTTCTCGTTCAAGATGTCAGTCTTCCAACTGAACAGTTGTCTTGAATGCAAATTGATTTGGTTCTAGTTTTAGAGCACCAGTGTTAAAAAAACTTAGATCTGTACCTACTAAATATATTCTGTTCTTAAAACTGGATGTGTGGACATGAGTATTGTTTGTTTTACCTATTATTCAATACTGAATTGCTTTTCCTGCAGTGTTCTTTGGAATCTGCTTTCAAATTGTGTTCCCTTTCACAAGTATGCCAGTAATAACTTGCTACAGGCTATGTTCTGTTCTTACACACTCACAACTTAATTTCAGTATACTTCCACCACTATAAATGAGGAAAAGATTCAGTGCTCTAAAAGAATCTCCTGCAAATATCCTGCACAGTGATTCCTATGAACAAAACATGGTTATTCTTCTGTAGAGAAACATTCTTAGTTTCCAAATAGAATGCTACCAACATAGTGAGGTCTTAAAATTAAGCTGTTAGACAATATTTTTCATTACTTCAGGTTTGAGCCTGACAAAGTTAAGTTTCCCATTGTAGATTTCCCACCACTTTTTCCTCATCGATGAGTTAAAAACAAAACAAAACTAAAACCCTCAACCAGTTTACAAGTGATATGCTAGGGAGAAAACAGTTGATCGTTTAAAGAAACTAACTACTGTTGTTTTGAAAGCTCTAGTAAGATTGGCCCTTGGTCTGCATGTAATTCCCTTCTACATTTTGTCTAACAAGCTTTAGTTAGTTATAAGCATTGTTTCCTTTTGGGTTTTTTTTTTTGAACGGCTGCAGGGAAAGACCTTCAGTATGTATATGTTCAAGTATAAATTTCTCAAGTTTTCTGACAATGATTTAGCACTGATTTCCAAAAGAGAGCATATGGCAGTGTGGCAAAATGACTGGAGTTGGAGGAGACTCTAAACTGTAATTTTTTCCTCTCAGATGCTAACAAAGGTTAGAGATTGAATGCAGAAAGAGCAGACTGAAATAAAACATGAGGGGGAGAGGGAGTAAAGGTGAGGAGTAGTTGAGAAACTGAAAAAATTTGATTGCAGAGTTTAAGAGGCTAGGAAAAAGGTTTATCACTGATAACAAATGCTAGGGGAGTGAAGGGAAAAGCATCATGAACCACTGTAACATCCCCACATAGAAACTACAGTCATGATTCTTGAATCTTAACAATATTTTGTTTAGTTGTGCCAGAGCATTTCTCAGCTTCTTACCCTCTCAATTACTGTCTGTTTGTGGTTACACATAAGAAACCTTTTACTGTTTCATCTTAATGATGTTACTCAAATTATTAAGAGAACAAAACTTCAGCATCAAACTACTGCTGCAAAACTTCAGTTAGTGCATAATGTCTAATTAGATTGTGTCTTGGTAGTTAAATTATAGGAGTGCTGTTGCCATACACATAGCTATGATTGCAATGGCTTTACGTAAATTATTTATTTAAAAAAAAAAATTGAACTAGACTGTATTTGCAGTAAGATCCTTATTTTTTTTAGGTTCTGGCTTATTCTCTAGAAGTCAGTATATTCAGTATCGGAATTAGCAAATGATTTCACAGAAAAATAAATTATTGGGTCAACATATGGATCTAAATTTAAAAATTATCAGGTATTTTACTTTCCTTTACAAATTGTAAGGTGTCCAAGAGTCTGGACTACTCATGAGATCAGATATCTGGGAATTACTAGGATGTGTGCTCTCTTCAGGTCAGATCACATAGCCTGTCAATCTTGTGTTTTCTCCTTACTGAAGGTGTTTGAATTTTATATATTCAGATAATTCTTCAGTGCAGAGATTTCCTCCTCTAGTGGTATAGCAGTATTCTTGAAGTACTTTGTAACTTAACTCACATTTTACAAAATTGATTTATCTGAACGATTATGTTCCCTTTTCAGAGAGGGAATGAATTGAAATGAAAATGAAATTTACAGTTTGTTTTGCAATACGTTATATCGTTTGTGTTGGTTTATCATTTACGTGGATTGGAGTTAGTTTCCCAAGTAACAAACTACTGTATTGATCTTACAGTTTTAATTTTAAAAACTTACCAAAATGTCTGTTGTAGAAGGAAAAGATACTTCTAAAGATATATTGGGGGTTTCATATGTTGAATTATTCCAAGGTTGAACTACAGTCTCAATGCTTTTTAATGTATAAACTATCTAAAAGTTAAATCAGTAATTCAAAATGTATTAAAAGAAGTTGTTTGGCTGTCTGTAATACTGTGTTAATACCAGAACAAGACCTTGATAAAAAATACTTATGGTTTTGGTGACTAAGAATGAAGCAACAAGCATCATCTCCTCCAGGTGTACATTTTCTAAAGCTAGATGCTATTACATGTGGAAGTTTATTTTAAGATTGTAAAAGTAGCAAAAAAAAATCTTCTTTTTTCCTTCCTGTAATTACAGAAGCTGCTGGGTTTGCTTTGCTACCGATGAGGATGATCGGACAGCAGAGTGGGTGAGACCTTGCAGGTGCAGGGGCTCTACGAAATGGGTTCATCAGACTTGTCTGCAGCGCTGGGTGGATGAAAAGCAAAGAGGAAACAGTACTGCTAGAGTTGCTTGTCCTCAGTGCAATGCAGAATATTTAATAGTCTTTCCAAAGCTAGGTAAGATATATATCACTTTAAATTTTAAACATAATGGGTTGTTTCTTTGTATTGTTCTTAGGGGGGTTTTCCCCTGTTTTGGGGCTTAGAGCATCAGTTCTGTGGAAAACTTGTCTTGTTCCCTTTTCCAGACAGAAATAACTTCATATTCTGCTTGTGTCCTATTTGGGGGCTTAGTTAACTACCTTCTGAAATTTTTGCATGTGTTCCGCTTGGGTGTATTGATAAGTCTTATAGGTGATTGACCTATAATTAATTCATGCTTAATGTGATTTTTTTTTTTTGCTCTTGTTGAGCAGAGGGTGACTTCTTTCAGCAGTTGCCACATACTAGCACATGAACACATCCTATTTTTTTTTTTTTTCCTCAGCTTGCAGAGAAACTGTTATCAAAAGAAATTCAGAAGAAAGAATCTTACTGAGCAACCTGTTGCATTACCTGAAAAACATATTTTTACTTTGGGAGATATTCCCAAGTTAATATTGCCCTATATTCAAGAGTCAAAGTTGTTGTCTGTGGTTGCTGAGCACTGCCCTAGCTATGTTTGTAAAGGCAAAAGAAAAAAATTGGAAATGCTCTTCCAGAGTCTACTTACTTGAGTAGCAGAGTAGGACACTGCACAGTATGTTGCATATATTTAAATTAGCAGTGATTGCTGTTACTGAAGCCTCGCTTGCCCATATATACTATGAGGTATGTTAAGTAGGGCAAGAAAATGAAATGTTGCCATGGAAACTTTAAAAATCTTTAAATTCTCTAAACGCTTGTATTCACATGCTATATCAGCATTTCTTTAACAAGCAGTTTTACTTTAAAACAAGATTTCTGTAATGAAACAGCTGAAATAACTTGAACCGTTAGTTCTTTGGGACAGGACCTCTTTTTCTGTTAGTATAAGGGCTAACAAAATCAAGGTGTGAAGGGAATTTTATATAGGTGATGACATTTCATTCCATGATAGAACAGTAAGTAACGGAGGGAAAAAAATATGGACTATATATTGTTGATTTTCAAGGAAACATAAACCAGCATGAAACTTCCTACTAAGCTATTTCCATTTATCAACCACAATTCAGCTTTGCTATAAGGGTAAGGTAGAGAGGAATCTTAATCTCCATCACAAAGAAGGCATGAAATATAACATTTAGCATTGGCTTTGAGAGGGAAAAACATTGATATCGGGATACTTAGATACCACAAAACTTCAAGCCGTTTAAAATTTACTTGTATCTTAAATGATGAAATTGTAACGGAAGCTGCAATTGCATTTTGTCTTGGCAGTGGGAGAAAGGGGAAGCAGCTATAGTTTGGTGAGGATACATGCACACAAAACCCAGACATTTTCACTTGTTCTTGCAATTTGTGGCCTACTTAATTTGAAAGCTAATTTTCCTAAATGCTAACATTCCTCACTTCTGAAACATCGTAGTTCAGAAACTTATTTACATTAAGAATTCTCTAATGTACTGCTGGAAAGTTTTTTCTAAAAACAAATTTCTGTGAAAGAGCACTCCCTAACCCAACTTCTTTTATTTACGATTATAGTTTTCAAGTAATATCAATTTTAGGAGACATCAATGCATACCTCTATAAGTAACAGTGGGTGTCTTTTTATGTATTCATCAATTGAAAAAAAAACCCTAGTGATGTATCTTCTTAAAATCATAATTCCATTTCAAATTGAAGTGTGTATCAGTTTTAGAGATTGGTAGCAAGTATGTTCTTACTAGCTGTTTTCCTCTCCTCAGAGAACTTTTTTTATTAAATAGGAAAATAGTATTGCAATTTTGAAAGTAAGCAAAGTATTTATTTGATAATTATTTCAGTTTAATAAATAGAAAACAGTTTGACAGAAAAAGCTCTGTTAAAGCATGATCGTTCCTACAAAATGAATAATATTTTTGTACTTTATTTCCTTAGTTTGTGTGTCAGCGATATTTAATTTCCTGTCGCTTCCTTAATACCAGGTTTAAAGAAGAGTTAATTTGTCATCCTTTTTCACTGCTTCCTTCCTAAAGGGCTAATTAAAAGAAATAATTTTTGGAACAATATTTTTCTATTTTTTTCTCAAGGTTCTGTACCGAACTTCGTAGCTTGCTTCTTAAATGATTCATATCACAGCTGCAGTTTGTTAGTACTTTGTGTTAGACTTCTGCTGTTGCCGTATCACCTTACTGAGCTGTATAAGCAGGTTTCAGTGCTTTGTGTTGCCCTTTAGGACTTACCAAATATGATAGATTTTTTGAGTCTGGTGTTCACCTTCTTCAAACATATGTAAGTTTTCAGAATGGTACAACTAAACAACTTGTTCAGTGACTGTGGGAAACAGTCAGGATATGTAAATTACTGTGCACTTACTAGTTGCGGTTGTGACCTTGTTGCTACTTACAGCACATTGATAGACGTCCAAGTGCTTTAAGTGTAGCCTGGAAAGTTCAACTGTATTAATAGTTACGTCTAACTTCTTGTTCCAATTGTTTGTATTTTGAGTAGACTGTTCTTTCTTCAGAAACCCTTTAATTTTGGTACCTACTTGATAATAGGATGCTCAACTTGAGAATGAATAAACTGTATACTACACTGTCAGCTACTACAGACTTAATTTACATCAGTTGGTGTATTTTAGGCAGGGTGCTGGTGAGGTGTTTACTGTCTTACAAGCCACATAGGAAGATGCTTCCTGCCCTTAAAACTAGAGCTTATTACTAAAACAAAGCATGCATGCTGTACTAGAAGATGCACGCAAAGGTAACCAATTTGAAGTACATGCATAGTAGGTTAGGAACTTGAGGTTCCAGCAAAGCTAGAAAGTACAGTAAACAATATTCTGTCCAAGTTGCGTAGGACTGCCCACTGGTCTGATACATAACTTGGCAATATTTACAGTGATTTCTGTCAAGACTGCATAAAAGCTAAATGTGTTTAAATTGCAACTCCTCAGTATGATATTCATACACATATCTATGTATGGCAGAAAAAACACACAGCTGCAGTCCTTCTACAAGGTCTCTGGATTCTGCTGTTATGCAAATAGTATGTAAAATCCTACCCTGGTTTGTTTAGTTTTGTTTGTTTTAAAGGAGGTTAGGAAACACACCACAAAATAGATGTATTTGGGAGTGTTTTACAAGAATAACAATGCTGATAAAACATGACAATGAATGAGTTCAGTTAGATGTGCCTGTTGCTTGTTTTCACTGGCTGACTTGAGCTGAGTAAACAGGTTGTTTAGAAAGCATTCACACTAAAGCTCTTCTTGAAAGAGAAGAACCAAGTCAGTCATGAAACAGGAGTCACAATTTTGTTGGCATGGTTGGTGGACATAAGTTTAATGCAAACTTTCTGATCTGAATTTCAAATCTCAATTGTACATTTAAATGCACAACTTTTCATTGAGTGTAAATATGATGGTTCAGAGACTATCTTTTTGAGAACAAGATGTTAAGTTACTGCCACCCTAAAAAACTAAGAATATAAACTTGTTACATACTAGGAGTATTAAAGCTAAGAATTGAACTGAAAGGGATTTTTGTATATTTGGAGAATGCCAAATACAGTACCTTTACCTTTGGAAAAGTAAAAAAGCAAAAATTCCTTGGCACCTGATCTTCTCAATTCTGTGTAAGGTCAGAACAAGTATTGATTAATTGGAGGTCAGGAGGAAAATGGCCTACAACTTGGGATCAGTGTAGAAAACCAACCATGCTAACTAACTAGCGTGCCAATTCATCTAGTCGAAGCCCTGTGCATCTAGTGTATCAGGACTTCAGTAAGTCATTTAACACCATTGCTCAAGGGATCGTTCCTTCCCTGTCACTGCCCCCACCCCTCCACCCCACGTCCCACCCCCACCCAAACAAAAAAGAAAAAAAATTACGATGTAGTAAAAGAATTATAAGCTGGAGTGGGTAAACTGTGATGTGAGACATAAGAGGACTAGTTACTTGAAGAGTGCCTATAGGCTGGTTTTGAGAGTAACTTCCATAATTTCACTGATTTTTGGTAGGAAGAAGTAGGAGGGTGCTAAAAAGAACTATTCATGCATATGGGCTGGAGGGGGACAGGTCTGTGTGTAGAATTTGTTGACAAAGTAAAGTGGAATCAGACCATGGTGATGACATTTTTTTACTTCAGACTTCAACTTCTGGCTTTTACTTTGCTGGTGCTCTTGCTGTCTCTCCAAGACAAGGCAGAAGTATGCCCTTGTTTACCTCCCCAAAGTTGGTCAGTGTAATGTCTTGCTCTGTCCAAGTCTGGAAAGTGCAGTTGTCCGTAGACAGAACAATGAAACTCGATACGTGCATTGTTGTCAAAGGTACAGAGTATCCTGAATAGGTGGGTTTTTTCCTCTGATGTTTGAAAGATTATCCTCTAAAAATACTGAACGCAGCCTCTTCCAGCAGAGGGAATCTTTCATATTGACTGTGCTGCCTTTTATTATCTAGCAGGATAGTTTAGTGACAGAGTTCTGAGGTGCAGCTGTTAAAAGATAAGCACATGAAGTACATTACAGCTAATCAGTATTTTTTCTTTTTGAAAACAGGTGTATCTAATACATAAAAAAGCCACTAAGGCTAAAATGGTTTCTACAACAGAACAATTATGACTCAACACAAAGGATAGTAGTCATCTACAGTGGGTAAATTATTCAGTGCTCTAACCAGTACAGTAATATCTCAGAAAGATGTTGCAGTGTATGAAACGGTAGGTAGAAATAAGTTACAAGTTTAGCTTAGTAGCTTTTTCATTTTATGTTCATATTTATACAACATGTGTGGGATGTCAGACTTGTGTTTTCCAAGTTCATTCTTTCTGATCAGTGATAGATGCTTAGAGCTTTCTTCAGTATGCTTGTGTATGTGTATATGTATGTATATCTTGAAATCTTACTTTTCCTTTATCATAGGTCCAGTTGTTTACGTTTTGGATCTTGCAGATCGACTGATCTCAAAGGCATGTCCATTTGCTGCAGCTGGAATAATGGTGGGCTCTATATACTGGACAGCTGTTACATACGGAGCTGTGACAGTGATGCAGGTACACATAGATGTATTCCCTCTTCTTACCAGCTTTGAAAGCCAGTCTTCTAAGGAAAAATCCATTAAGACTCCTTTTTCCTTGGCTTAAAACATGCTTTAGCTGTTTTCAGCACTTTCAGTGCTGTTAACAAGTGAATTAAAGATGGGTGGATAGAAAGCTGTTCACTTTTAACTGATCATACTGTATAAAGCTAAGTATGCCTGTTCAGTCTGCAACAAGATTTACTACTACTCTTAACTGGCTGCCCTTTGTATGGCGGGCTGGTGAACCCACTTCTATTCTTACAAAAAAGGTGCCATTACTACTTTACTATTAATAATGGGTAGTCTTAATTCTTCAGAAAAGACATGAGACCTTTCACCTGTGGAAAAATTTTGCTGGTAACACTCAAAGAGTTGAAATGTTAATTTTTCAGTCCTACCACTTTTTTATTGTAATGCATGCGTGGTACAATTAATTCATCAACAACGAATGCAAACCTCTGCAAATTAATATATGTTCTTTTAATTACTTCAGACTGTATGGTTAGTTGTAAGGGAAAAGAATACTTATTTTTTCCTACTTCAGTTTTTGCGAACGTGCCTTTTAAATATAAAACCAACACTGACAGGTGGTAGGCTATTAACTATGGAAAGACTTGTTCACAGCTATCCTGGTTCAACTACAAGGCGAGTTTCCGTAGATTCTACAATTAGAAGGACCTTTGTTACAGTTGTAGTTGTTCATTCCTATATCAAGCCCATAACCTGTGTTTTGCCTGAAAACAAAGGTATTTCTGATGCTAATTCAGTTGTGGATAGAATGAATGTGTTATGTGCCAGTAGAAAAGTTCAGACATGTCAGTAAATACTGTCTTTTCAAAATCATGGCACTAACCACATTTAAAAATAAGGTACAAATGAAGATACACTTTAGGTTTTTTCCATTCAATTTTCCATTCAATCGAAAATAATGTACCTCTTCCTGCATTGTCTAGAGAAGCAAGTTTTTCATTCTGTGATCTTTGTTGCATAAGCTATTTCTAAATAACAGAATGTTTTTATTAAAACATCCTGAGATACTTGTTATTAATGTATCCTTTAAAGAGTATTGAATCAATTTCTGGGTGTAGAATTAATCATTCTAAAACTGTAAGTTCTTGTATGCCTTTCGGAAAGCGTGCTGCTCCATTTCAGATGTTTAGGCTTCTACTTATACCGAAGCACATGAAACTTCTCTTGAGATAGTAAGGAATTGTGTTACAGCTCTCTGCAAGATTATTGACTTGCAAACTAGGGCTGGTAGCTCACCTGCATTACGCTTGATAAGTGAGCAAGGATGCAAAGGCAAAACTTGAGTGTGTTTGGTAAAACGGTGTTCTTTTTTATTTAACTTAAAATGTGTGGGCAGCCCCAGACAAACTAGACTTCTTAGAAGTTACGTTCTTCGTTGAGTTGCAGCCTTTGTAATGTTTGTCAACTATATACGTATTTACCAGGTTGTGGGTCACAAAGAAGGTCTTGACGTCATGGAGAGAGCTGATCCTTTATTTCTTTTGATTGGACTTCCAACTATCCCAGTCATGCTAATATTGGGCAAGATGATTCGTTGGGAGGACTATGTGCTCAGACTGTGGCGCAAATACTCTAATAAGCTACAAATTTTGAACAGCATATTTCCAGGTAACATGATTAAATTTGAAAGGAAACACCAAGCTTGAATTTGTGCTTTTAGGAGATGGGGATAGGCAAGTAGCTTTTGCCTTTAAGTAAATGTGATTAACTCCTTCCCTCTATTTTATGTTTACTTGATTTAGGTTATGCTTCTATAATACCTAGTGGAAAGATGGGGCAAGAGGAGCAGGAGCATGGTTTCAGTTAAGGCCTCTAGTAACAAAACCAAGCTACTGAAAATCGTGGGTCTTACTTGAAAGTAAGAATGAATACAGCCATTCAATGGAAACAGAATATTCACTGAGAAGAGGAAATAGTTCCCCAAAAGTAATTGGGCTATAGATTTGTAATGGAGTAGGGGGTAGGCACTAGTGTGGTTTCTGTGTTCTCTTTGAGGTAGTGGCTATTTGATCTTTTCTTCCCCCACTTTTATCCCTTTAGGCATTGGATGTCCTGTTCCTCGTATTCCAGCAGAGGCCAACCCCTTGGCAGATCATGTCTCTGCTACACGTATTCTATGCGGAGCTCTAGTTTTCCCTACTATTGCCACAATAGTTGGCAAGCTGATGTTCAGCAGTGTTAACTCAAATTTACAAAGGACAATCTTGGTAAGATTCAGTATTCTTTGTTTCATACATTACTATAATATGGGAATATGAAGGGGTGTGTTGTGGGGGGAAGGAGGCAAAGTAAAAAGGAACATAAATTGATCTAGACCTTGAGTGGCATTTGATTAAGGGAAGAGGGTTTTTGTCTTGGTGGTGGACAGGCATCAAGTGTGAGAAACTTTGTCCTTATGACTGAAATTAGTCTCAATTTAAGACAAGGCTGAAACTCGTATCTGGTACTGTACTAGGCAGACCTTGGCAGTAATTAAGGGTCATAATGGCAATGAGGAACCAGCATCTTGTAAGAACAGTCTCTGCAAGGGAAGAATGGGGTTTATATTACAGCTTCTTCATACTAGCTTCTGTTTGCTAATTCTTTGAGAGAATCCTCTTGTTACTTATTTTATTAAGGAGAGAAAAATAAACTCCAGAGAAGCTGAATGGAGAGAGGGAAGGGCAAAGAGGAGACAGTCTTCTCCTTTGTGAATAACCTCTCTGGCTTGCAGCCTTTCAAGGGGAAGCACACAGAGTTTGGTCAGAGGGTATCACTGGTCATCTGGCCGTCACTTCAGACCCTGTTTTCAATTTCAACTTGTCTATGCACCCCTGTCTTCCATATGGAAGAAACAATGATATTACAGCCATTCATGCAGACTTAAGGCTTCTTAGTGTCTCTTCTTATTTTGAAGACTTAAGATAAACATATTCTAAAACTTTAAGAAATTGTTTCACAAAAAGCAGATTTTATTTCACTCCACACTTGCTTCTGGCAAGTGGTCTTTTTGACAGTCTGATTATAGAACAGTAGTTCGTGTTATTTCTTGTGCCATGTATATATATAGGCAGAGAAGGGAGGAAAGTGGATAGATAGATACCTGCATTTTACTTTGTTCTTTAAATAGGATGTATTTTGATCTATTTTTTTTTTAGAATATTTGTCAGACTTCCAAGCAAATAAAAGCTTTCAAAAGGTTTTATAGATCTGGTATGTAATCCCTTTAAGAAACATTAACCTCTGTAATAGTGCATTGTGACAGAAAGCTTTGAAATACTCATTTGGAATTGTCCTAATTAGCTAAACTTCAAAAGAAAATGCTGTATGATTAGAAAACAAATCTTCTTTGACCAGAAATTCCTAAAAGAACACTTGCAATGATATGACACTGAACTGTGCAGGTTTTCAAAATATCTTTTTATTTCAGGGTGGAATTGCCTTTGTTGCCATAAAAGGAGCTTTTAAGGTTTACTTCAAACAGCAGCAATATTTGCGCCAAGCTCACCGCAAAATTTTAAATTATCCTGAGCAAGAAGGAGCATAAGGCTGTGATCTCCAGATGCCATACAGTCTCACCTAACAGGTTTCCATGTTGTATTGGTTCCATCATTACTGCACAGTAGTGGAGAATTGTGATAAGTCGCTGCTCCTGTTTCTTTTTCTTAAAATACAATAAAGCGCTGTCTTGTGGCAGGGTAAATCCTTTCAGCAATCACTGAACCTAAGAATGTGACTTGGCTTTCATTATTTTTGGGTATTTCTGTTGAGCAACAGGGTTCTGAATTATTTTCTTTGAGCCAGTATGCTGAATGAGGAAAAAAAAGGCATCAACTACAGAACAAGAACATTTTTAAATTGTGTAGTTAATGTAGGCTATATCTAAATGCCTTTTCTGTACATGTTTTCATACCCACTGCTATCATCCAGTTCAGCATTTCACCCAGTGAAGGGAATTTTTTTTAGAAAGGAGATGTGAGTCATTACCAACGAGAAGAAACTGGGACATCAGTCAACAATTTCCTTGGGTTTTGCTGGTATTAAACAGGGAGTGTAAAATACTCAAATGACTGGTCAGAGAAAGCAGAAGATAGATCACTCTCTACAGGACTTGTGTCAGCTTTAGCCACCTGAGTACTAGGTGTTGGAATCAGCATGGCTTCCAGGTGACTATTTTGTTACTGGTAATATTTTTTTGTCCTGTTCTATCTTCTGCAGTGCCTGTTGTTATTTTCCCATGGCTCTCTTACTGTTTTGTAACTGGTGCTCAACAGCATTTTTTTCCTCCACAGTAAAATAATTACATGGGGGAAGTAAGTTTCTGTTGCTGATTTTGTAGCTAAGTATTGGAGCACTTGTTTAGTTTTCATGTTCCTTTTATGTAAATACCTGTACAAGTACAAAGAGCAGTAGAAGTGTGAGGAAACAACACTGGTCACTAAAGCTACACTTAAACTGAGAGATGAGGGCATCCTTCTGAACTTCCAGACCTGGGTGCGTAATGAGCTCCGTACCAGGACTGGGCTCCCTTCTGCCCATACCAGCTCTAGTGGAAGGACTGGCAGGACGGGCCACGTTACACCTTGGGTGTCTAATCTGAGCGTGGGATGTAACCAGCAGGCTAAACGCTCTTAAGACAACTTGGCTCCATTCTGTAAAGGACTGAAGGATAAATCTTAAATGCGTAATAAACTACGTTTATTTATACAGTAAGCTTTACTGTTGTATGTTCAAAGGAGCCAGCTGAGGGAGACATTAGCACTTCAGTTATCTGATGTATTCATAAACTTAATTTCAACAGAAATTAACTGTGGTGTTAAGTTAAATTTTGACAAACATAATATGGCCGTTTAATACTCATACCAGACCTAAACTAGATTGAGTACTTGAAGTTTTTTCTTAACAACAGTTTGTTTGTTTTTCTCAGAGTTGTGGGGTTTTTGTTTTTTTCTTGTTCATATTAGTATGTCAAATGCATGGAGAAAGGTTTAAAACATCTTTTAGTGGAATTACTCATAAGTAAATATTTCTTTTCACCAGAAAAGTAAATGCAGAATGGACTTCATATTTGACTGCAATAATGTATGTTTGAGAAATTCAAAATATGGTACCTTTTCTATAGTATGTTTATCTTAATTACCGAGATGTAATATTTTAGAACTGTACAAAAGTGTATATAATGGCCAACTAGTATTCAAAAACTATACAGATACGGAAAATTATACATTCAATCAATATCAAATACTTTTGAGGTTCTTGCTGTAACTGAAGAATTACTATAATCTTGTAAGTCTGCTGATTATATTTGTCTTGGTGGGCTCACTTTTATACAAAACTCTAAATAGAGTAGCAACCTCTGAATGTTGCTGCTTTCTGTAAGATAGTCTTGAAACAATATAATATGTATTTCTTACAGAATTCCTCATTTCAAGAAAACAGCTTTTCAGTGGTCTTCACTGTATATATTTCCAAGCAATTTATTACTTGTTTTTAAAGTCTTATGAAGAATTGAATGATGAAACTAGTGGGTTTGAAACTGGTTCCATTGGAAAGCTAATTGTCTCCTCTGGAAGTTAAAGCTATTGTAAAAATAAAATTATAAAAATAACTGTATGGATGATAAAATGATTTCACCTGATTGGCAGAAGGTCATTACTCTGTAAATCTTGTTTTTAAGTATTGCAAATTATAGTTACATTGAATTAGGTTGAATAAATATTTTTTACGCTCCCTAGTGTATTTTGTCAGTTGAACAAAAGCCTGTAGCAAAAACTTCTGAATGAAAAATGTGTTCGGTTTTAATGTATATCTAAGAATTTATATAATCAATTCTAGGTTGATAGCTAAAGAAATATCTTGGGGATGAAGAAATAATTACTCTAAGACTCTAAACTTACATTTATGTTTCTTATCTTTTTTTTCTTTTCCTCTCTAGTGATCGATAAATGATGTAGGGGAATACATTTCTCAAACATGCAAAGCAAAAGAAATCGTTGCAACACAAACAACTGCTGGTAATACAGAACCAGGGTTGGGAGTTATTACGTATCTCTGGGTTGGCTGACGTGCAGCATTTATTTGGGGAATACACTGATCCCTCTTCATTGAGAAAGATAACACTGGCTGTAGGAAGTTGTTTGTTTTGTTTTTTTCTCCTAATGGCTAATTTATGTCCCATTACTTTCAGAACAAGGAATAGGAAATGTTATCTAGCATTTTTAAGTGTACTTTCTTACCTGTAACTAAGTTTCTCTTAGCTTTCTATTACATCAACATAAAGGCACAACTTACCTGAGAGCTGTGATTATGTAAATATACAGGAGGTGCTTCTCCCCTTCTCTCTCTCCTCTCCTCTCTGGAGCCCTATTGTCCTTCTCGTGACTTCTTGTTTGAATGGGGGTTCTTTCCTGCATCCTCTTTCCTTGTAACAATGTCCATGAGTTGTCTGGTTTGAAGTATTTAATTCCTTCCTCATCTGGATTTGTTTCTCAGAGGTTAGCTGTCTGCCTTGGTTTGATTGTCAGAGGAGGATCCAATTGTGTAGCTGTTTAAGGCCTCTCCAGTATTTAGAGTAGTTCTGTACTTGTAAAAAAAAGACATGCTTAGGTATTCTGACTTGAGTCAGAATTATCTATTTTGAGGAGACAGTTCTTAGTAGGTTTTCAGCTGTGTAATGTTTATCATGGCAGCTGTGAGGATTCCCCCTTTTAAAATGGATACTGTGGAACTTGGACAAGTTTATGGAGTGGATGTTTGAGGGTTGTTTGGAGCAGCATTTTACTAGCTGCTTTTTGGGAAGGTTTTTAACCGCAGACAAATATGTCACTTTGTATAGTGGTTTTTACTGATTGAGAGGACTGGGAGAAGAACTACAGACATCATAGATCCATTTACTGTTGCACCAGTCTTGCTTTTGGAACCCTGTATTTAATGTTCTGTGTCCTTAGCACTTTCTATTTGCATTTTTATTTTTTGAAGAGCTTAGCCAAGTCATTTAATGCATCATTGACTACAGTCATGTTATCTGTTCTCCTAAGAAATGCTGTGCTAACACATTGCAATTTTGAAGTATGACTACCAGTTTTACTAATGAGTCTGGTTTTGGAATTCTTTTCTGGTTGGCAACTGCTACCAAACTTTGTGTTGATGTGATTTTTGGTTGCTGGTTTTGTTTGGTTTTTCAAAAAAACATGCTGGGGTGGGGTTGATAGGATCATAGGTAAAAGCTAGGTAATTTTGAAAAAGTCTTAGCAGTTGTCCTCTCACTGACAGGCCCCTTCCTCTGCACCCTTGCAAAGTCACAGAACTTAATATCCAAACCCAAAAAGCAGTTGATTATTGATTAGTTCTTGTGCAGTTTGAGAAGATGTTCTAGTTTTGAAGGGTGATTAAAATGGAAGTGATTCTGCTTTGGCACACAGGTGTTACTCACCTGAATTTTCCTCTTATTTTTTCTCAAAAGAGAGGGATGTGTGGCTATGTGGTTGGGATGGCAGTTGTTAGATTGTAAGAAACTTTGAGAAAGTTGACAGTTAACTAGTGCATTAGCCTGGGAGAGGAACTGCTTATGGGAACCATTTGTCTGGAATTTTCCGAAGTTTTTCTTAATTTGAGTATATTTGTGTATATATATGTAAATAAAAAATTGTACTGAAAGTTTTCTTGGCTGTAGATAAGTACATACATGTGAACAGCAATATACTGGAAAATGGTTCTTGCTAGGACTGAGGCAAGTTTAATCTGTCATGCTACTCCACACTGTCAGGATCAATCTACAGTTTTGTCAACTACATAAATTTGGTGCAGGCAGTATTTAAGATGACCTAAAAATATTAAGGCTGTGCAGTGTTAGTTATGTACTTTCTTCTTCAGTAACCTAAGTGCCTTAAATTTTTTTCACTTTGATATTTGAGGAATTCAGCTGTTGCTGTCTTGCTGACTTAGCTCCATTTCCTTAACCTGTGACCTTGACCCTGCGTTTACCATGACTTATTGACAACTTATTCTTACTGTTTCTACCTGGGTTTTCTGGGGGGGGAGGGCGAAACTTCAACTGTTTCAAGAAACCACATAAACTCTTTGATATTTAATTCAATGAGGTAAATACATACTTGGAATATACCACTGAATCTGGCTGTACGTCCTCATCCTCACAGCCCCTCAGTACCCAAACTTACCATCATCTAACCCTGTTGACTGAAGAGGCACATTGTCTCCCAGTAGTGTTGTCTCACTTGCTGTGGTTTGGGGTAAGATGCCCACTTTAGTCTGTTTCAATAAATTCCAGCATAACCTGGGGAAATCAGAAGCCGATGTTCCTTAATGAGTTGGTTCAATTCTTGTGGGCACTGAGGCCAAGACTTCCTTCTTCATTGCTGCTTAGCAGGTTGCTCTGCTGGAATGAGCTGTAAAACTAGAAGTATTTGTGCCAGAGTTTGCCCAGCATTTCAACCATTCAGATTCTTTCTGCTTTACTAATTTATAGAAGTCCAGGGTCGGCTTTATTAATTTATTGCAATGCCTTATTCAAGAGCTTGAGTAATAGAGCTCACTTTCCAGAAAGGCAACAGTCACAAGACAAGTGTCCAAAGAGAATATTACTGCAAGTGAAAAAAAACAGTGATGAACTCTCTCCATTAGATCATGGCCCCTGTGCTTCAAGAAGTTTTGAAGATCTGTGGCCTTTGTCCATTCATGTGTTCTGCATGTTTAATTGCTTTTGCACCTCTGAATACTGTGAGCTTAAAGCAGTTATTTCTGGTTGTACTAAACTAAGTAGTTCAGTAGAAAAAAAAAAATCCATTCCAGAATTACTAAAAGCAAATAGCAGACATGACTTGAAACTGCTTCAACTGAACAGCTCAGCAGCACCTGTCAAAACATATCTTGCCAGCACCTCATTTAATGCTGGATGACTAAGCCATGGAAAAGCAATTGCCTAAGCAGTTGTTCCATAGGAAGTAGTATGCTTATTGAAGGGGGCGGGGGAGAAAAGAAAAAAAAAAAAAAAAAAGGCAGCAACTTCTGCCTTCAGACCAGTCTGTGATATGGCATGCACAGCGTGATGTTTTGGGTGTTTTTGAATTGCTCCTCCACTCTTACTTCAGCTCGGTAACTCTTAGCTGTAGCTAATGGGAGCTGGTAAAGGAACACCAATTATTTATGCCTAAGGACTATTTTGTGAGTAACTGTCATTTCTCTGCCATGAATCATCACAAGAAGCTAATGCCCCCACCCACTATCTCTGGAAGAGCCTCCCCCTACCAGTTTTCCAGGTGCTTCTCACAAACAGAAGGTAGAATATATAAGGTAGCACAGATCAAAAACTTTCTTGATGAAAATCAAGAGGTTTTGTGTTTTCTGCAGCAAAATGATAGCTGGTTCACAAGCGTATGAGTAACTTGACAGAAGATCTCTACCACCTTACCTCCCTTGCATATTTATAGATTAAGATCCCACAGGCAATTCTGAGTTTGTTACTAGTCATGGTTTGCAGCATTACTCTTCCAACCAAGGCCCCGGTGCTGGAGGGAAGTCCTGTTTCCCCGCTATATTCACACTTGAGTTTCAAGGATTGTTACTTTGTTTTTTTCTAATCCAAGACAGATGTTAGTTAAATGTACATAACAATAATCACTCCCGCTGGATGAGAAGCATTGCAGAAGCTTTATGGAATGTGGGTTACATGATGAAAGCCTTTTGGAGAGGGGGGATTGAAGGAATAAAAACTGGAAGTAATTTCAGAGGTAGAAAAATGTCATTTTGACATACTGAGTCTGTGATTTGGACCAAATTCCCTCAGTACCAGGCTGTGAAGGGCTGGAGGGATTTCTCATAACCGACACCACAGCAATTCTTTGACTTCTGAGGGGGGCACAGAAAATGGTTGCTAACCTATAAGGATAATTCAGTCTGTACTTCATTAAACAAAGGTTTCGGCTTTTTCTTAAATTCTTTGGTACCTTTTAAAATGCAAAGCAGTGTTTTGTTGTTCTGCGGGTAGTTTCTTTTTCAAAAGTAGTGGTATGTTTTAACCGCAGGGTTCTCTACCCCAGAGCGTTGTTAAATTGTGACTACAAAAATGAAAGTGCTTTCCACTTGGCATGAATTAAATACCACGCAATGCAACTGACCTTCCCACATTACAACCCCCCGTCTCCTACCGCAGACACAGAACTGTGCTATGTATTTATGTCACATACCACCTTACTGGTAACTAGGCTGCTTTTCCCATGCGCGCTGACGTAAGGAGTAAATTCACCGCTGCTTGCAGAAGCATGGGCACTGGCATTTCTTTGTTCAGCTGTAGATTCTTTATGAACAGAATTGTTCTATTTGCCTTTCTAAAGAAGCCTACAAGCGAAAGCTCTGGTTAATAGATGGTGTTCTTCATTACACTCATTTTCTGTTTTTAAATACATTTAGAACAGTTACATATAGCTACTTAAACGCCCAATGACAGAAAATGTATGTGTATTTCTGAGCCTTCAGGTCTGAAGCTACTTTGGATAGAGTTGGAGTAGGTGATCAGACAGTCCATAACATTCCTCTTGGCAACTCCTGCTCAAAGCATTTCAGTTCTTGCTGAGCTAAGTGACATACACTGTGTGATTGAATCCCCTCATATAGCACTTGAGTGCAGTCAGTAGCAGCCCGCAGAAATATTTTGACCTAATCTACAGATTAGGACCAAGAAAAACATAAACCAGCTTTACGAGTGGCGTCTGTGGAGACTTTTTAGAGGTGATTCCAGTGACGCACCATGGAAACTGTTCTAGATGCCAGGGATCATCTTGTCTCCTCAAAAATCTAAGCATCATGGGGTCTTTCTTGACCAAGCATGAATCTTGAGTACGTCCTCAGCAAAGATCAATGCCACGGGGGTTGTAGCAGTGAGCTCTCCGTGCCTCAGTCTTTTTAGCGAAGTACCAAGATCGGGAAAAATCCCTGTGTGGAAAACTGCAGTTGCAGATTGTGTAGTTATAGGAGATCGTTAGAATGGGAAACAATCTTGTTGACACCTTCCAAAACTGTGTGAGATGCATGTATTAACTAACTTTGCAAGCTTCTTACTGTCAAAACCATAGCCAAAGTCCTCATTGAGTGCAGCTGGCGTTCAGATGTTATGTAAGTAACTCTTTGCAAACCTGCCGTTGACGAGCAGAATGTCTTCCATAGTCATCCTGTTTGTCCTTGTTACCACCCTTAGGATGCATCATTGCTGAGGAACACGACCATTTATGGCATCCATGTATGAGGAGTTCAAGGAAAGTCAAGCCAAATCATTCCGTGTAATAAGCTGGACATCTTCCAAAGCCTGTTAGAGGGTCAGCTTTAGGAGCCTCATTACAGGGTAATTAGTTACATCTGGATATTACTGAGGAGCAAATTAACACAAGTGTTTTAGAAAGCAGTGTATAGACTGGAATTCATCCCTTCCAGCAGCTGCATAATCATAATCTGGGAAGCGAAGTCATCCTTTTCTTGCACCTAAAATATGTTCTTATGAATGGCAGCCACTGAGCTAATGTTAAAACACATTTGCATACATATGAATACGACCAGGTGAAACTGAGTATTTATACACCAGCCATGATGTGCAGCTTGGATCATGTATTTTAGTTTTGTTCTGGTTCTGTTTCTAAAAGCACAAGGTTTGTGATACTGTGCACCACAGGAAAGGCGCAAAAGCCATAAGCAAGCTGAATTCAGTATGTAGCAGTTCTGCTCCAGTCAGAAAGCAAATAAATATACTGACATGTAATTAGGATAAATCAATATACACCACAATTATGTGGCATGTGGTAAGCAGACTCCAAAAGTGAGTGGTGTATTTTTGCATCCTAACATTTCCTGTATTCCAAAAGCAGATTCTTACTGCGTTTTTGAGATGTAAATAGATGGCCTGAAAATATCTTTTTTTTTTCTCTAACAACCCTTTTTTGAAAGTCAGGTCTCTTTCTTTACAAACTAACTTGTGGAGTAGCCGAACAGTATTGCTATCCAAATGCAGTAACAAGACTTGATACTCGCTGTCCAGTAGGTAGGGAAGCAGAAGGATGGGAAGAGCGTACAATGAAATTAAATTCTACTAACAAGTGAACTTGGTGCTATGTCTTGAGTAGTGCATGTAGTTAATTTTGTCTTTTAAAGTATATTAGCATTAAAAAAGGAAACATCTATAATCATTTTGTACTTAGACCCACACACCCCAAAATCTGCTTTTTTGCTCAATACTGATACCAAAACAAGCAAAATACCAGAGTGTACTGTATTGGCCATCCTGCCTTTCAAACGCTTCTCTTAGTCTTGTGCAGGGGTCTCACCTGGTTGAAGATAGCTGAAAAGCTAGAGGATGTGAAGAATCACTTGAGGAAACGAAATCAGCGAGTGACTGAAGTGTGAGAGATGCTACAGGCAATGACGGCAGGGTCACTTCTTTTCAGTCCCAAAGTCCTACAGACAAATTCCCTTATCTATCTATAGAAACAAAGCAACCACTTGACAACATAAACTCGCCAATCCCAATGGAGGAGTGGGATTTCTCAAGCGTATTGGACAAATTTGTCACAGCTGAAATGTTCTTGCAGATGAAATTTCAGCTGGTTTAAGGTGCAGTTACACAGCTCAAGTATGGTCTTTGCTGGGTGAGCAGATGCACACAGAGCAACTTTGTGATGGAAGGAACCACAGATAATGCCACCTGGTATTTCAGATTTGTACTGCACTTTGCCCGTTCCTGCTCTGTGTGATTGCTGGATGCTAGAGGATTCTTCTGGGTGAGACCCGGATGCTTCAGGCTCCGTTGCCTCCACAGGGAACACTTGCAGTCCACAGCAGGTGCCCCTGTCCTGGGGCCTGAGCACCGCTTGCTGCTAACAGCTCATCCAGGCAGTAGGCATAACCTGCTCCCAGTGCAAGCAGCAGGATAGGTGTAAGGACTGCTGGAAGAAAGCTCGGAGCTGGGCTGAGAGCCTCTTTCCCATATTTAATGACGCTTAACAAAAAAGAGATCTGCAGACCTGAGGTGGTGCCACCTTCTTGCATACCTGCACCAGGGGTCCTTTCTTGGGGCACTGGGCAACTACAGAGCTTTGGGTTGACCTGAAAGTCGTGACTTTGCAGTGGAGCCAGGCTGGCAGAATGGTGCCCGTCCTCCTCCGGGAGGGAAGCCAAGTCCAGTTCTCCTTGGACAGGGGAAAGGCCCGTGAGTCAAAGGCAGAAAGGGCACAGGGTGCCCTCTGCTATCGCTGTAAGGGGGAAGCACAGCCGAAGTGCAGACAGCCGAGTTAGCTGTTACCTGCTTCAAGTAAGGGTGGGGTTGGGACTCGTCTCTCTTGAACGAGCTTCGTGAGCTTTTTTTTCTTTTTCCCCAGCAGGTACAATATTTTTATTTTAAAATCTATCTTTAGGGGTGCCTTATAAGCCTGTAACACCAAAATGAAGACAGACTACAGCACAACAGCTTTCCAGAGGCCAGGTTAGCATCAGAGTCTGCAAAATAACAAAAGATGTAAATGAGAGCAGCATTCTGGAACCGTACCAACTGCTTGGCAGAAAAGACACACAGATTTCATACCATGTCTAAAACAAGATCATCTCTCCTTATCACAGCTGTGGTTGCAATGTAAGCCTAGAGCAGATGCTGGAATTCTAAAATTCTGCATATCTTAAAGCAGATCTAGGCCCCCAGCAGGTAAAACACTAGGACTTGCCAGCACTTTTGTTTTCTTCTTCCGGCCCCTGCTGCTCCTGCCCATGGCTATGGTTGTGCTGGAAAGTTACTTTTAAAGGTCAGAGATAAGGATAGTCAGGTATGGATTTTCAATCCCAAACACATGCAGTATTTCAGATGATGTGATCTTACATTCTGGTTAAGTCCTTTTATAGTTAATCTCCCAATTTTCCAGCTGTGTAGGAATTGTAGATTTTGGCTAATCCTCATGTCTCTGGTGGTTGGAGCTTTTTCCATTCACCAGCAGTTCATCAGTACAGCTAAACAAAATCACTGTAAGCTGTCAAACAGAAGACAAATGAGAGCTTCCAAAACAGAATACTCACTGAACTGAGACAAAACTTCCAGCACCGACAATGATGATGGTGGGGGAGCAGAGGCTATCTAGTTATAATTGCCAATTTAGCAACAGCTGAGCCTGTACTTATCTGAATTGGTACTTCTGCTAAATTCATGATGTTTTTGTCCTGTGCTAAGCCTTGATGTTAGCAGACACAATGCAAGTGCAGTGTTCCAGGCATAACTCCTCTCTCAAAAAACAGCAGGTGGTGCTTAATCTGAGGACTGAATCCTAGGGTAAGATTGCTTTTTCCCTCATGTGGGCACCTGCTATTGAGCTGAGATTTTTTTTGAATCTGCCTGCAAGTATCAAGGTGATGAGCATGTGCTGTTTTTTTCAGTAGATACAATCACCAAACACTGCTGAATAAATTGTAAATATGCCTTATTCTATCAAGGATAGGTGATTTGTGGGACGTAGTTGCTGTTTAGCCTGTTGAGTTTCTCTCTCATTGCAAGATGTTTCAAGTTAATCAACAGTGTATAAAAGGATACATAAAGATAGGTAAGAACCATTTGTCTGAAATAAATTTTGCTCCAGTGCAGTGAAGTGCAGATGAGTGCAATAACAAAACAAATGTGCTTACCCTTTTACATGAAAACCAGTGTCTTGGGGGATTTATATGACAGCAATAACTCATAATCTAAAAATAATCATCAACATTAGGCATAGGAAGTCCATGTAAAAAAGGAACATGTTGAGTGTATTGATGGTGTTTAGTATACAACATGGCATAAACAAAACAGAAAGAAGACAGAATCCTGAAATTAAACTTAAGACTACTCATTACAAGCATAGGGGATGGCAAGAAACTCAAGTAAGAAACAGATCTTTTCACCTTTCATCTATAGGTATACTGCTACCTGTTTTGGGACAGAAACCTTTTAACAGCCTTCTAACCCGCATTGTATACAGGAGGAACTGTGTTCCTTCTCCAAGACGACAGTTATTCTAGTCCCATAAATAGCTTGCTATAAATTATGCCAGAGAAAAATAAAATTGGAGGGATGACACAAAAATAAGCCAGATGATCCAGAGAAGGGATAAAGTTGTCTTCAGCTGAAATTTGAAATGTTAGAGACCAACATGCTGCACCGTAAGAGGCTTTGGCAGGTGTAATTTCCTTTCCTATCACGTATTCTCCAATGCATGGCTGCAGGCCTTTCTTCTTTTAATATGAGTAGTGTGTTTGGTTTGCAGTTTGGAGATGAGGCAGATCGTAGGTGTTTACACTGCCTGTGGTCTGAGGCATCAATATTTGAACCAGCTTTTACCAAAAATACTGCACTGGAGCTCATGTGGTGCTGCTGGAAGGGGTAGGAGCTGGCAGCACCCGTTCTCTGTTCGGAGCATGGGTGCATCAGGGAGTAGGAGCGCAAGTCTCTGTCAAAGGCCTGACTCGGCTTTTTGTGTACAGATTTCGCTTGCCTATTTGGAAGTCACACGTGGAGTGTACGTTCATGGGGAACGCTGTTATTCAAATATTGGTCTTACTTAAGTAACTACTATTACTAGAATTTAAGGAGACTTTAGATTTACAAGGCTGAATTCTAAAGTGAATGAAGAAAGATGCCGGAACAACAGATTCATGTATCCTTTTTATACTGTGTGTAGCATCGTATTAGACTTCCTATAAACCCGTGTAGTCCAAGGGCATGGCTTTAACCGAGCCAGCATAAAGGCTTGCGCTGTCCTTCCTGGCAGGAGCTGTTTCAGTTCCCCACTCCTAGCTCCTGACAGTGGCCCAACCAGGTGGGTGGCTGTGAAGGAAGATGGAGACACACACCTGCTTCTCTCAAGACAACCATGAGATTGCTGCAGTCATCTATAAAACTCGCCTTCAGACTCACCCCCATTTGAGTACCTGAATTCACCTTTTTCTTTGCTGCTAGGTTTAGATAATTTATTACAGCTCTGTGTATATGAATCTGACCTGTTCTCCATGAAAGGCTGTAGCAGAGAGGGTCAGAAGAAGCAAGCTTTAGCTTTCTCCCTCTTGCTCTTTAATATGCAAGTAACATCACACTTCAGACTTGCATCACAGTGGTTAGCCCGCATAAGTAGGTCTAAGGCCATTCAAGCTGACAAATCTCTGACTCATGTCTCCTCTCTGTTGGGATGATACGCTTTCTGCATTAGCTGAGGTCTTTGAAATAAAAAACTGACAAAGGAAAGACAAAAGAGAATTTTAACAAAATGTGATAATTAATTCAACAACGTTTTAAATCACCAACTGCAATGTTATTCAGTTTCAGTGAATGGGAAATTAAATAATTCAAAATATTTCAAATCCCACAGAGCAATTATTCAATTGAAAGCTCAAAAGTTCAGATCAATCTTCATAGGGGTATATTTCTAATGGATGGGACTTCTGTCAAGCCAAGAACATGCATTATCTCTGCAATGTTCTTTTCAAGCTTACAGCTCTGAGAGTACAATTTATTCATCTGTCAGATTTTATGCACTTCTTGCCAGGGTTTCATTTATATCTTATCTCTCCAAACCAGAAAAAAAAAATATTTTTAGAAAGAGAGAGCAAGCAGAATAAAGCCTTTAAATACAAATCAGCTGATTCAGAGTCCCTTCTCCATTTTCTGTCTCCTTCAAACACATTGCCTTGTACTTACCCTTAAGTTAAACCAGTCATGTGAACTTCTGCTCTCTGTGACAGAATTACAGAAAACAGGAGCAGCAGTTCATCCTTTCAGTGTGCAAACCAGGCATCTCTTCGAAGCAGATGTATTAGCAAGCCACCACAACCAGGTGAGCCCTGCGATGCTCACACCCAACAGTAAGCCTGACTCAGGGAAAAAAGAAGCTCCTGCTGCATGGCAAAGAACAAAGGGGCAGAAAATTCCCATATTGCTGTGTAATTCTGTTCTTCATTCACTGTGCTAAGTATGCTGTTAATGACAGTTACCTACTGCAATATGAGGACTCGTATTGCTGCTCTTTCCCCAGCACTCACTGCACATACCGATGTGTTCACAGACTTCCTCCAGCCGAGAAAGTCTAGCGACAGGGGGAGAACTATTAGTACAAACTTTTGGAAGGCTTACATCCAGGATCCTTTCTGTTCAAGGATATGTCAGCCTTAAGTTACAGAGCTCTGCAAGGAAATCCTTCGTCTTCCTCCACTCGCACCTGACGCAGGAAGCCTGCTCCCGCCACCAGGTCGCCTGGTGTTTCCTTTAATAAGACCACATTTCCAATTGCTGAGAACCTTGTCAAACTTTAAACACCATCCTCTGGGGCCACAGTGAGTAACTATCGAAGATTTCTTCTGTGATAGTTTGGTCACTTAATGGGAAAATGCTGCAGGTCTGCAACAGTCTCAAAGTTTGAAGCAGGGAACTAAAAATAAGGTGGTAAGGAGAACTTCAGCTTGGTGGTTGAGGTGGTGGCTTTTGTGACTTGTATGAATAATCTTCCCAGGCCCCTTGCAAATTTGAACGTTGGAGCTGCTCAGTTGGGATTTGGTGAAATTGAACTGGAATTTCCCAAGGGTTTCTTGTGTAAAAGGGCCACGTTAAGAGAATAAATGGGTCTTAGTGCCTTATCACTGCCCACAGTGCTGTACAGCTGGGCCTGAAAGCAGAAAGCCTGTCCTCCGGAGCGCTAAATGTCTTCCTCGCTTAGGCTGTCCTACTCAAAGGCAAAAGGTACAATGTGGATTCAACAACAGGCGCAGTGAATGAGGGACAAGGAGGCTGGGGACTGAGCAGTCATTGAGAAAAATGGGTAAAAGATAGTGGGTGTTATCTGTGACACACAGCCCGGGAGCTGTGGAAGGGCTCAGGGTGCCGGGAGATCACAGGTCGCACCAAGGAGGGTGGTGACAGATGGGCGAGATGAGGACTGAGACTGGCCAGGGGAGAAGGACGTGGACCCAGAGACAGGCGAGGGGATGGTTGGGTGGAAGACGTGGAGGTCTGTTACCATGAGAGGCTGGAGCAGAGTGTGTCTGTCAGCAACTTCGCTGCTCTCCAGCACCTGGAAGTGCCAGTGACGGGGGCTTATCACACAGCCACACGTCCAGCGCCAGTGACGGGGTCATCGCACAGGGGTTATCGCGCAGGAGTTATCGCACGGCGGTTATCGCGCAGCCGCACACGTCCTCGCTGGCGCGTCCCGCACGTGACAGGCCCCGTGGCCCTCCGCCCTGGCGGTATCGTGTGTCCCTGTCACTACACGCACTTCACTGTCAAGCCCCCCATGATGTCAAATGCTGGAAATACCAGAACCACGGCAGCCCACGCAACCTTCCTTCTTCCCCCGTTAGCGAGGGGTCTGTCACTGCCCCCCCCCGCCCCCTGCATGCCGCTCTCCCTGAAACCGGCGCCGAGGCGGAACGGCCGCCGCTCCTGAGGGGCCGGGGGTGCCGGTGGCTCCTGAGGGGCCGCGCACCCCGCAGCACCACCTCCCCGAGCCGGGGGGGGCGGGCAGCGCCGGTGAGCGCAGACAATCCCACTGGCGATGCCCGTGGCCCGGTGCGTGCGGCCTTTCCCCTCAGCGTAACGGGCATCAGCACGTTCAACGCACGGCAGAGCCGCGGCTGCCTTTGCTGCCCTCAGCGCTGCCACAGATCAACCCCCCGTTAATTCATGGACACCCCCAAGAAGAAAGAGGGCGCCGGGAGATAACGGCGCCCGTGACGCCCCGCTGCTCGCAGAGGCCCACCCACAGCCCGCCGCGCCCCAGCGCCGCCATGCTGCCCCGCGCACCCCGGCCCCCGGCCCGGCTGCAGCTCCCCCCCGCACGGGCCCAAGCCGGCGGCACGCGGGCTCCCGGCCCCGCCCACCCGCTTCCCCTCGCCTCGCCCCGCCCTTCCCGGCCCCGCCCATCCGCTTCCCCTCGCCCCGCCCTCCCCGGCCCCGCCCGCCGCCGCTCACCGCCCCCGCCCCGCGGCCGCCCGCGCCCCCCGCCGCAGCCACCGGCGCAGACGGGCGGGGAGCACCGGCCGCCGAGCGCGGTGCTGAACGTGGCCAGGCGAGCGGCCCCGCAGCCCCGCGCCTCCTAAAGCACACGCCTGGTCCACCGCCGCGATTTACAGTGATTTATTTTCCTCCGATTAAGCATTTAAACTTCTCTTCAAATCTGTCTCTGTACAATCGTACAAACACGCTTTTCCTCAGCGGAACGAAGAAAATTATTTTCATGCAGAAGGACGAGCCGCACAGCCCTGCACATTGCTGCGGGGAGCACCGGCCACCGCCGCGTGGTAGCACCGAGGAGGACTTTAACTACAGGCGCCACCCAAAGCTGCGGCGCTCCTGGCCCGGCACTTCAGCTGGCAGTTTTGTTCTCAAGTATATGCGGTTTTCCAAGCGGTGAAAATTAAACTCTCCATTTAAAAAATTGCCACTTTCTACAAATTAAGTTACGAAATTGATTTCTTCTTTTGCATAGCATTTATTAAAAAAAAAAAAAAATTCAAAACAGGTAAGAAAACAAAACCAAACTAATGAATTCTTCCTTTCCTGGTCTTCCCTTACCCCCACCTTGTCAAACAGCAGGAATTAATTACGCAATATGCATGACATGATGAACCTGAACATTCCTCTGCAAATTAAGCACGCAGTCCTACTCTTAAATTCATTAATGTAAAAATGGCACTGAAGAGTTTGGTATTTACTGTCAATTAAGTCACTTCTTGACTTTCCAAGTCAAAAAATATTTTGGGAAGCATGAGCTCTAAAGACTCAAGAAGGGGCAAAAAAATTTCAGCTTTAGGTCTTTCAGTCTCCCTCACCATGACCAGAACAGCCCGTCCTGGTGCTCGCTCCGCAGACCGGGACTAGATGGGGCAGGTGATTCCCCACACGCACCCCCAGCTGGTGCCTGGCCGCACAGGTAACTGGCTGGAAACGGCACTAATTAGCGCACTATAAATACTGGAAAAGAGGAGATATATTTAAACGTCCTTTCTGTCGTGGAAAAGGTAGTAACAATAATATCTTGAACAAAAGGAAAGATCGGGTGAGTAGGAGACTGGAACTGCTGTGGAACAGAACCTCACCGTTTGCCCAAGGCACCGAGACTGGGAGAGGCCAGCAACGACGGGATCACCCTCCCTCCGGCCGCCCTCAGCCATTCACACCGTCAGGACCAGGAAGAAACATTCTAAATTCAGCTTCCGCGATCGACAGGCTGCTGTCGGTCCCCGGATGCTGTAGCACCATCCATCCCCTTCACACCTTCCCAAACCGTGCAGTCTCTCCCCTGCAGTACCCGGCTACCAGGACTGCGCACGCTGTGGCCAGTACGGCTGCGGTATCACTTACGAGGGCACCTCAGAATGTTCAATAAACCAGAAATTACCAACAGAATAAGTAAAACGGTTTAAGCTGATTGTACTATCCCTTATAGTCTTATTTAATGAAAAAGTTTAAAGTCTACATTCTGTTTTGATTTTGTGTTGCAGTCTATTTTGTGAACAATTACCTCTTCCTAAGCTGCTGCACAACCAGAAATATTAAATCTTTCCACACAGTTTTGAGAAGGTCTATTATTTACTGTAGCTTAAGAGAAAGTGATCAATTTATTACATAGCAAATGCATTCTTTACAAATGTAGAGACACGTTATCTTGGGGTTTATTTATTTGCTTGCACGGTGGATGGTGACTCCTGGGGAATAGCGAGGCAGCTCCACCAGCACCTTTGTAACAGATTTCTGTCACAGAAGATCTAACATTGCCAAATTAAAGCTCACCCCAACAAGCTATTAAACTACAGGACTCTGTTTCTTTCTATGCAAGACAGAGACCCTGCATCCGGATCTCAAATTAAAGAAAATCCATGAATGTTACAAGACTTCCAGGACTATTAAGCTATTCCAACAGTATTTAAGATTATTTGAAATTACTAATCAGTCTATGCCAAACCATTGTTAAGATACGCATTTTATAATCTAGGCCCATCAACACACCACAAGGCAACACATTTACTCCAGTTGTTAGGCCAGCTTAAGGATTTAGTTATTATCTCCATTAATTTGAAATTAATAATTATCTCAACTGCCTGTGTGTGTGTGTGTCTGTCTGTCTGTCTGTTTGGTAGAGAATGTAGAGCTAAAAAAATTAATGAGATTCTCCTACTTTTATTCTGTTGCTTTCAGAGCTAAAAGAAACTTACGATTGTTCAGACACTACGAACTGTCCTGAAAACAAGGTCTTGTATTCACTCTTAATTACTCAATTCAACATTTTAAAAAGCTGAATACAATTATTAGCTATACAGCACCACAGTTGTGCATTGGTAGTTTACAGACATAACACATGACCCCTTTTCACAGGAATTTGTAACTTATACACAGTGACATAACGGATAGACATGATTATCAGACAAGTGCAAAATGGCATGCAGCTAGTTGCTTTCAATTTATAAGCATTATCTTCCATTTCAACATTATTTTTATTAAGTCGTTCATTGTGTGGGCAAGCACCCCAGCTCACACTTACATTTTGTATACATTGAGCTTAATACAATCTTTTGTATTTTCACATTCATCACATCTTTAAACTAATGATTACTGACACTTAAATTCAATTGGAAAATCCAAACTACAAGCATTCTTTGTATATACATTCTTCAAATTACATCAAGCCTACAACCTATTCCACTCTTAAATATTCCCACTTCCAGGAAAAGGCTGCATAAGGTACATTTTTATTAGATTATTCACAGCAATAAAAACAAATTGTGCATACAACAGCAGATCAGTCTCCTGCTGCGGTTGAGTAGCACCTGTTTTCAAATTAATTCTGAAGCAGTCCTACTTGCTTCCCTCTCCCGCTTGGCTGAGCTTCAGCAGCAGTCCAGTGTGGCTCTCCAGGCTCAGACATACTGTAAATGCCATCTTTGTATAATTTTATGGATAAAGCTTGCCACGATTAGAAGGTAAGTTCTAATCACAGAAAAAAATATCCTAGAAAACCCATGCAGCCCACACCCGGTGCATCCCAGTGCTAAAGGGACATCAATGACACCTTTGGCTGATGTAACAGTGGGTAACCTCACCTTGCTCAGAGAAACATGACACAATGCGAGATTAACACCGGAGCTTTCTGCCTCGGAAGGTGACACACAGAGCATCAGAACTGAACAATCAGCTTGTGGAGATGCCACATGAAGTTATACATACAGATTCCTGTGTTCCTAAAACACACTTAATGCTGCAGAATTGTCACAATTATGTTGTTTTCCTACATTTTTGTCTGGAAATTAACACTAATCAAATCTGTGAACAACAGATTTGTCTGCGTAGATTTTTTTTCAGATTCCTGAAGATTCACCCCTAACAGGTATGTGCCAGTGAATGATACTGGTATCTCAACACACTGAACTTCCCGTGCAGTAATTGGTCGTTAGAAACACCTTTTTTTCCCCTACTACTGCAGAAGGCTTGGAACACACAAGTGTTAGGCAAGCTAAAAGTTACTGTAATGACAAAAAGATAAAGTGGGGAGATGTTGACCTGCTGACAGCTTACTGACTCCAGAGCACCGATGGGCACTAATCTGTTGTGAACTTCCCTGGCTTCTACACACATGCACAAATAACCAACTGGGCTGAAACCTGCCCTGCTAAACTAACTTCATTCCAAAGCAAATTAGAATGTCTGAAAAATACCAAATGAACCATTTTTGAGCACTACTGCTGTGAAATGATTACGTATTTCTGGTAGTTTAAACCAGTTCCAGCACTGCCTTATCAAGCACACCTCTTCAACACTCTTCAGCAAATTTTTAAGACCACTAAAAGGCATCACGTCCAAAATTGTGATCTTCAAAACCCAGTCTCAGCTTTCACTAACATTTGTACACACCCACATTTTCTACATTGATATCCCTGATACCATTTTTGCGCATGCTCTGAAATGACTCAGTCTTAACTATGTAAAATGCATTAGTATCAATCTCCTACATCTCCCTGGAAGTCACAAGCAGTTGTCTTTATCTCTGCCCTCACAGGAGTTCATCCTTTACAACAGACTTCACATAAAAAGCATGTTCTTCTGCACCACAACTCAGTGGTTAGTGCGAGTTACCAACAAAACCAAAAACCAAACAAACAAAAAAATCAACTTAATTTCCACCTTCTATTAGAATTTTCTCTAGCCTATTTTTCCCCACTTCCCAGAGGTTAGTAACATAGCTTGGGGACCTCCTCATTCCCTTCTCTTGAAGGGAATCTCTTCTAATCAGAGTAAGACTATGTGCATGTATGAGCCCACACATACCACTGGATCCCCAGTTCTGCGTACGGGTGGAGGGGAGGGCTGGAAGGGGGGTCCTGAGTTCTAGCTGCTGCTGCTCCAGTGAAAAGTTTACATTATCTTTGGCAGTCACTACAGAAGTACCACGATTCCTTACTCCCCCTTCTTGAAAGGAAAGCCGAGCAGGTAGTGAAAAGCTGTAATGGAAGTCTGAAGCAGAAGGAAGGACAGCTAACACACAGTGAGGTGGTGATGGATCCTCAGAAAGATGTGGGATTTAAACCTGGACGCCTCTCACTAGAGTTTCCCATTGGCCAAGCCCAGTCAATTCCTTGCTCAGTGCAACAGGAACCTGAAGCCCACTTGGAGCTGTGTATCCTCCCCCAGCCACTGCACAAACAGCCAAGAACTGTAAGAACTTGCATTGCATCACTGCAGAGGGAGTCCTCTAAGTTAACAGCAGCAAATGCTCGGCAGTGTGGTGCCTACATCCCTTAATGCTGCACTTTCCATTAACAGCCTTGGGGTGGCTTACAGATCTTAATTTAAGAAACCATAAATATTTTCAACCTTAAATTCTGTTTAGATGCTTGAGTTCAAGTTGGTTTAATTGTGACATTTCCCATTCTGCTGAGCCTTTGGCCTTACACACTTTCTTCCTTTGAAGTAGACTTCAGATTTCACATACTACTAACGTTACAATCAATCTGGATAGCTTGATTTTTGCAAAAGACAAAGCCAATGAGTCAAGATTTACACCAATCCCTAACAACTAGGAGTGGAGAAAGAGAGCCCTGATGTCAGGGTCAAATGCTTTTCCAGGTGGGTTGCAGGCGTTTTATTTCTTCACCGAGAGTACCAACCACTCTTCCCAATGCCAAGGACAAAACCTGTCTCTTAATGTTGCTAACTGTCAAATATTGCTTCAAGTAGCCCCATTAGGAACAGCAGAAGTACCTGCTGACCTGTATCTTTGCACTGTCAGAATTTGGAATTGACACTATTTACTGTTCTAACAGTCACACTTACTCCTAACCTTTCGAAAAATAATCTTTTGGCACGCATAAAAAAGAGATCAGGGAAAGTAATTTCTCAAAAGCGACACTGTAAAGCTGCGCTAGGCACAATTCAGTGTGGCTGCAGCACTGCTCTGAAATTACACTTTCAGATTTGATAATTAAAATCCTGTCTTGTGCAAATATTTCTACCTTTATATTATTAAGATTTCATACACTCAGAGAGCAACACAGATGGATCTACCTTAAAAGGTGTGGGATGCCACACAGGGAAGTCCTCTGAAACTTCCCTGAAAGTGACTGGGAATACTTTTCCAGCAATGCTGTATCAGCCTAGTAACTAGTCCAAGCAACTGGATAGCAAAACACTGTATAATAAAAAACATGCACAGACTGATAGATGTAACATTACCAGTATGCAAAAAACTGAAATGAAACAAATTAAGAACTCCAAACATTAAATTCAGATTGTTTATTGTAAACAGAATAACTCTAGCACTCTGTCATACTGGCTGTGTCACATGCACCCAATTCCACATCAACTGCTTAAAATAGCACTTGCAAAAATTACAGTTATGTAATAATAATTTATGGTTTCTTACATAAACTAATTAACAAGCACTAAAATTGAATTACAGTGTATTCTAGATAGTTTTTTATTGCTTGTAGACACTGCAGCTTTGGATCCATTAAAATGAACCCATTAGTATGCCTGAGTTTATCAAAATTTACTGCTATATCAAACTCAGAAACTGTAAAATGCTGGAGAACACTTAAAATCAATTAAGAGTTGCTGGAAAACTACATGGGTTTCCACATCCAGTCACAGAACTCTGAAATTCTGCATTTTTTTTCCTCTGGAAAACGTGATTTGTGAGCTTTTATTAAATACACTGCTATTCCAATTTATTTATATAATTTGTTAAAATTAGAGTTGATAGTACTTCCATGAATATATATATATATATCTATTTTTACACACGATAGAAGCCATTTCATTTTATTCACCATAAGAGTGGTATGTTTAAATACTAAATCCCAAAATATATATTTTTATAATATGTTGTCAAAAATTTTAATATCTATAATACAAATACTTTTACTAAAGGAAAACTATAAACAAAAGTGAAATGCAAGAGGGTAAAAAGCCCATTTTATGTGAAGGATCCATGAAAAATGCGGTGAGCAGAGACACCTTTACTGCTTTTGTTATAATATGTTTAAATTTTTTTCCTCTTGGGCTACAAAAAAATGCTAGTGCCCTTCTTTGGCAACAGGTTACATCACAAATTATCAAAAAATGTATTAAAAATAGGTTGAAACATGTACTGTTAGGCTTTAAACAACTTTTAAATACACTGCATTTATTCAATTAGAAGAGACTCTCAGATAAAACACAACTTAAGGCCCTTACCCTGGCAACCATTCATTTATTTTGGCTTCAAAGCCCGTGTAAGAACACTGACTCAAGGAGAAGAACAGCCCTATCAAATATATCGGGATTCTGACATATGACAACATGTGTGTCACATCAGGGCCTTGGTTTCTGGTTCTTTCAGTAAGAAGCAAACTCACAGTAACACCATCAATGAACAGATTTTATATCTTCGGTGCTTTGCATACTCTATTCCTGTCTGAATTATTACTATTGATTTTATGCATTAAGCAGGTAGGAGAACATCATTAGTAAGATGCTCCCTTACCTTTTTGTATTTGGGGACTGTCTCAAGTACAAGACAACTCTGCAGAAGCCAGTAAACTTGGTGAAGATTAGTTACCACGAATGTTTTCCCAGTTTACTAAATTATGGAGATACATACATACAGTATTTCAGCATAATTCTTGATCCTGTTGGGTTTTGCGCAGACTTTTTAGAAGAAGTAGGAACAAACATTTTGTGATGCAACCTAAACCACAGCCTGTGCTACAGCAGTACCGCTAACCCAGTACTGCACTGTCCCAACGCCTTCCTGAAGGACAAGGACCCACGCAGATGTATCAGAATGATGTATCTGATTCACTACAGGGCCCATATTTGACATTCACCTGTTCTTGAGTCAAGAACTAAGGTGTGCTTCAAGTTATTTGCACTATTAAGTACTTTGCTGGACTTAGACCTAACATAACAAATGAGGCAAAATAGCTCGAGTTCTCCACCAGTAAACGCACAACTGAAAACAAAAAATGACACCAAATAAAGTATTTTATATACCAAATGGAAACAATTCACAATAACACTGAAAAACTGAACAGAATGTTGACAGTATTAAGAGACTGGGACAATACTTTTGGTAACAAAAGTAAGATACACTATTAAAGTGTTTCCAGCATTTTACTAGTTTTAATATAAAATGTCCCCAAATCTGTATAGAAAGATTAAAATCATGCCCGTGTCTTCAATTATGCTCATTAAGACAATTCTCTCACTTACTACTGCGTTGTCAAATTTCCTTTCCCCTCCCCACCCTGGTCTTCATAAAACTTAAATAGAAAACATGTTGGTTGCATTAAGGATCAATTAAAAAAGTATCATTCAACACGTCACTTCAAAAAAATGTGTAAGTCCCTATTTTTAAGAAAAATTGTTGACCCCATCTCAAAAAGGACCTACTTTTCTCACCCTTTCCAGCCCCCAATAAGATAATTATTGGGATACTAAACGCTGTTTTTCAAGAGTAACGAGGATATTTCAAGCCATTGTTTTTGCTCTGGAGGGTTATTTTATCAAAATGAAAATGTGAAGGGATATACTATTTTAAAAATATACTGCATCTACAAGTTTTTTATTATTATTGTTTCAGTTGATTTTGGTTTTCAACAGGTAGTCTGTTATATAAATGACACGTGACCACAACTGATTTTTATATGCTCTCTATTCCTAACACACAGCTAATGTCAAATGAACCGAGTAGTAATTTGGGGCTTTCATAACGGACAGAACCATTTATGCTAATGATCTTTAATAATTTTGTTCATCATGGAGTCCCCTGAAACCATGTCAGTACTGATCATTTGCATTTCTTCATCCATTGGGGTTCTTCACAGTTTTGCAGCCATGAAATTGATATGTGGTTTCACCAGTGGAAACAGTGGCAGACTGCGCTTGAATTCTGTCATATTTTCAATCACACTTGGCTGCAAAGAAGCGTACGCAAGAGAAAGTCTGCTCAATATCTTTGATCAGAAAAGTGAGAAATTCCTTGCTTTTATTTTAACTTTTGCTACAGCTACATATGAACATCTTTCTTGCTCTTTTCTATGTTAGTGATTCATGCTTCATTATTACAAGATCCCCAAAATACAGTGTTATTTCTTATAAAATAAATGGTTTCATATTTACTCTAGATAATTTAAAACAACAGCTATAATGCCGTAATTGCATTACTAATAATGGCAGGAACTTTAGTAAATGCAGAGCTTGTCTTTACATTTACAAATTCTACTTCAAAACATCCCACCTACTCTTTGAATATCAGAGGTAAGATCATAAAAACAATAGCAATTCAATGAGCTATTATTTTTAGTTGCAGTAACAAAGCAACTTTTAAATATTTCAGTCATAATGGTTAACATAGCCACATATAATTCATAAAGAAATCTCCACCCATGGTGATTACCTCGCCTATTATTTCTGAATAAGAACACAAATCTACTTACTACTGCATTGTGAAAAGTTAATTATCTGCTGGGGCAAACACTACCATCCTTCTTCAAGAAAATTCATTTAAGGTCCAGTGCTATCATATTGAACCACAAAGTGAAATCTATAATACTTTTATGCATAGAATTTGTCAAATTTCTTCCTCCACAGGTTACACATTGACAGGAATATGCATTAATATTTTAAGATTTAAGATAATGACCAGATAGTTGGTTTTGTTGTTGTTGGGTTTGGGTTGTTTTTCTGTTGTTGTTGTTTGTTTTTAACAAAGATGATAAAATTGTTGATGCATATGCATCTTTCTCTTGACACATCTGATCATATACAAATCAGTATTTCCAGACAATAATCTGTATTTACTCCACAGTGTAGATACTCTACTACTACTATTAGCTTTCATTTCAATGGACTAGAAGGAACAAAAGGTAACAAGACAGACTGTTAAAAAGGAAAAAAAAAAAAAAAAATCAGGAAAATTCCCTGTTATTAAGGATAACAATGCATGTGGAAAACAGCTGAAATGTCAGCCCCACAACAGCATGAAATTAAAGAAGTTCATTTCTCCCTATATTTTTATACATATTATACATAAATATATTTTATATATTATATTTAATAATACTAAACTTCCATATTAAGAATACAGGCTGGGATTTTTTGTGTGTTTTTTCTTTTTACCTGTGGTAGTGGTGGTGCTGGTGCCAGGTTCACATCATTTTGGCATGGAAATTCTCCAACAACAGGGCCTATTTAACATCAGCAAAATTAATTCAGGACCATAATTTAATCAGTACCTTTTACATAATAAACTGTTTTCTTTTATAAGAGGTATCACAGGTTATTAATTTTCAAGTATCTGTACATAAGATTTTCGGAAGATTTTGCTTTTATATCCATGGCTGTCTGTAGCAATACAAAGAGCTTAATCCATGATTTGACTTGAGAACATGTGCTGGGGCAGTGCCTTTTATTCATTTTACTTACACATTATAATGTAGAAATAAAAATTGCTAACCTACAGATCAATGAATACTTAACATTGTTTTTCAGCATGGATTCTGAGAACAGTAGTAAATGCCATTGGTGTATGCAACAAGAGCAATGCAACAACAGCACACCTTTTAGCGCGGACAGGCCTACGGACACGTGAGGGTTACTCTACGTACCAGAATTCTGGATAGCAACCCCAAGCCTTCTGTGCCCATCCCCACGCATGCCCTACTCCAGTTCCCCCAAAACTTTTTCCTGCATCCAATCTACTTGTCCATGAGAACTTCTAGTCTTAAATTCCTTAAACTGGCCTCCTACATCCATACTCAAATTTCAACCCTAACCTTCACCCTGGGAGTTCAAGTGCTTCGCCCTCCTTAAATCCAAGATTTCTACTCTACTGCTTCCGATTCTTTTCCACTCTCAGAAAACGGTGTGTCTGCCTCCAAGAGGAAGGGTTCTCTCTGGGAAGCTTTTTAGCCTTCCTCCTTTGTGTTACTCTCTAGAGGATGGGCACCTGCTCTTGGAAGAATGCTCATTTGGAGCCACAGAAAACACATTAAAGTTCCAATTTCTCTTTCACGGCAGAAGAGAGGCCACTTGCCAGATTAAATGGTTTACAACTGAGAAGTAGGAGAGAATACCTTGCTGTAATCTCTGTAAGAGTAACCACTTGTTAGGTTTTCTCCCATGCTCACCCTTGTCTTAGGAAGATAGTATTTCAAGCAAATGCTAAACCATTCTGGCAATATAATTATTAGACTTTAAAAAGTCTTCTCTAGATAGGAAAATTATTAGAAATATTTCTACTTAGCAATGACTAGTCATGAAAACTGGAAAGATGCTTTGAAGCAATTCTTCCTTACTCAGCTGCAGAGTTACAAATTCCACAGTACCATAAAAAAATCAATCATTCTGAGACTGGAAGTGTTTCATGACAGGCACACAGCTATCTGCTTCTTTCTGTTCTATGGACAAGCCTTTAATAGTCTTGATTTTGCAACCAGTTACTTGTTGGAATTTAAGTCCAGTAAAACTGGTACAAAATCCGCACAGAACAACATAGAGGTTTTTCCCTTCTGTTTATTTATATTAGTGAAAAACACTTCTGATCTTTTCCTTCTTGAATTCTAACATAGAACACCACAGTATACAATGCACAGCTAATCTAGATTATTTGAAAATAAAACCTGAATAAACTTCAACTTTCTCAAGTTGAAATATAATGTTTGCATTCCCAGAGGGTTGGTTGGTGGTTGTTTTGTGGTGTTTTTTTCCCTTTAGCAGTGCTTGAATAAAGTTGTGGATTCATTCATTGCTTGTCAGGAAAAAAACCCAACCCAAACCACACCACACCACATTGTATTGATAACTGCAAATCCGAATTTTGTTTTTCCCTGTAGGACTATTACAGAGTTTTAAGTTTGTTTTAAAATAGCCTGTTGAAGAACTAGGTGCTAGTTTAAGATACCAAGTTTTAGTATCGATACACTTCAGAATGGCTGAAGAACTTTGTCACAAACATCAATCAGAAAATTTGAAGCACCCATGTGAAGAAAACCTGTAAAAAGAAATACTTTTTCCTCTGAAACATATATAAACTCCAGGGCTGAGTTCTTCTTACAGTGCATTTGTATCACATAACATGGTTGTCTTTAACTAGGACTTGCTTGAACAGGAATTGATTAAATGCTATATTCAGCACAATACTTACAGGAATCCATTTCCCTTGCAAGGACGTGTACTGATACCTTGTGTCTTCTGGGAGCATCTATTGCCAACAGCACCTACAGTAAAAAACATCAAGTCCTTCAGGTGTGGGAAGTATCACTCAGACATTATAAAACAGTAGAAGAATGAAAGCATTTAATTTAAGCTTTAAAATGAGGGATGAATTTTGGGATGTCACTTCAAATATTATTAAGAGCCATCCATACAGTACTTTGAATTATTTTACAAACAAGTTAAGGAATTTATCTACTGTTTGGGACTCAGAAAAACTGGAAGTAACATAAATTCAGCCATTAACTATCACATTATCAGGAATGCAACCTAAAATCTCTGCAGAATTTTCAATCCCTAGCGGCCTTCTGGAAGCATATCACCCTGAACACAATTATTTAACTCAGCTGGACTACCTCACCAATCTAGCCAGCTATTTCTGCTCTGGAATACTGGATAATCATGTATTGAGCATTAGTGTAAGCAAAATAGTATATAATTCTACAAAACCAGAATGTGAATCAAGTTAGTATTTATTAAACGATGGCTGGCTACAAGAACTCCATTTACTAAGTTTGTATTTGTTGCAATCTTCACCCATGCTATCATACTATTAATAATAATAATTAAAAAAAAAGACTAAAATGTTAAGTGTTCACTGTGCCATGTAAATAAGAACCAGTTTTAAGCATTAAGACTGTCCCATAAAAATAGATGCTAATATAAAATGACCTTGGATAGTGAAAATAATAAAACTGAATACAAAAGAGAAATGACTTGGAATAACACTAGCCCCCTTCTAAGAAAGAAAAACAAGAACACACAGATACACACATACACATGCTGCTTCACGGGCAGAATTTTTTCCATCCAATAATGAATTCCAAGGATATATATCTACATTATTTTTCAAAGTACTCCCTGAGCTATTAGCTGCTCTGTAAGTAATAAAATACTACGTACATTTCACAATCTAGTGAATTATCACTGTCCATGAAAACTGTTACAAAATGAAAAGAATGAGGCCCAATTTATTCGGGGGGGGGGGGGGGGGGGGGCACCCCTAGTATTTCAATTGCTTATATTAGATATCTGTCTAGCAACTTCATGCTGAGCTGCAACATACAATTATTGCATCATTATGCTGCTCCTTTGTTCTGCCTAACTTATTCATGAAGGAAGGATAAATGAGACAAGAGAAGACTAAGAGCTGGTAAGAAGAAAAAAAACCCGTAACAAAAACCAATCCTTCTCCACAAATTTTACAGTAAGCTAGATGCCATTAAACTAAGTCAGATCCAGGAAACAAGATTATTATTATTAAGGTATCTGCATCAATCATATCATCTACCTAAAACAGGCATAACTATATGCTTTCATAGTTCACACAAATAACATCCAGTTATATCTACAGCCCTTTCCAACTACATCACTAAATTACCTTGTAGAACTGTATAATATCATCCTTGGTCAAGGTCTTTAGATAAGCCACTTCAATGTTATCTGCACAACAATAGCAAAAATTAGAACAAGTCTGCAAATCGTAGTTGGTTATTAGCACACTACTTATTCAAAGTATATTTCTTTCAAATACAGATGCTGTAATTGACTGCAAATGATAAGCCTTTCACTGTTAACTTTCAAGCTAATACTTGCATCACTAGAAGTATCATTGGAAGCTTGGCAGAATATTTTACTTCAGCAAGTCCACTTGATTTACCAAAAAAAGTGCACGTTTGAAGAATACCGACTGCACTGTACGTTATTCAGTAGCTAAAAAAGACACTCCTACATATTATCTTCAAATCAATGTTACACACTTCTAACGCAGCCTGACTATAGATGCCTTTTATTCACAGTTAGGGAACAGGATGGTAGGATGCACCTTGGCAGGATGTACTTTTAAATAAATGTAAGGAATAGTGCCTACGTCATACCTGTTAAGTAACAATAACCTTTGAGGTATCTGGAAACAATGTGTCTCAGTAGCTACATCGCTTCATATAAATTAAATTTTAATGAACTAATCATGAAATATCATTCCTGCATAAGCCAGAATGTTTTTTTTGTTGCAGACATGCTTGCTTTTCTTAGCAGGAAGATCAAGAAAGAAATGTGTGCATGCAAGAGAACAAATAATGCAGCTAACAAGTCTGTGAGGCAGGCTGTAAGTCATTAATATGAATTTCTACATGGAGAAAATAAATCTTTGAAAAATCAACAAAAATTAATTACATTTGAGATAAAATTTTTAAGCAAAACCATAAAAGTAGTCATAATAAAAATGTAAAAACCTGAAGAAAAAAACCCTTTACTTCTTCAGGCTGGAATACGAATTTCTGATTTTGACAAGAGAATTATTAATGAAATAAAATTACTAGTGGGTAGAGGGGAATTAAAGATATAAAAATCAAGGGAAGTAATAACTTGAGTGGGATTTAGATATTAAAGATATGGCTACAGCTAGCAGTCAGATATTCCAGAGAGGAAATATAGATCCAAGTATAGTAAAAACAGAAACACTTAAGGCAGAGAAAAATTAAACTGTTTCATTGGACACACAGAAAGTACTCGATGGGGTAAGTTCCTGAGCCTCTCCTTATACTTAAGCATGAAACCTTGTCAGCAGTTCTCATTCTCTCGAGACCAAGCTAGATAACAATTCAAAACTCTTTATGATTAAACCAGTTCAGTTAATCATTGTCAACCAAAATGACTGTATTTGCTATTGTGGAAATCTGTGATATTTACATGCTCAATACTGTGCATGTAAAGCTGAAGAGAAGCACAGGATACAAAGTGAGTTTTATGTAGGAAGTATATTATGGAGGAAGATGGAAAATTGTAGCTCTGAATAAAGAGTCGAGACCTGAAAGCGTGAGGAAATGCTGATCTCTACCTAAAGCTGTTTGGGGTTTTTTTACGTTAGAAACTATATTACTAATATATCTCAGCATTTTAGATTAAAAATCTTCAAACAATGATGAAAAATGGAAAAACACAACTTAAATACTATGTAGGATCACAATGCAAATAACTGTCCGTCCGTTTTCAGTAACAGTACTACAAGTTGGATCTCGTGGTTTTCTGTAAGTTTAAAATCTTCAAAGTATCACAGATGGAAAAAAAAATTATGTTTCTTCAAGCCTACTCTAAGCTGAGGCAGGCCACATGTCAGTCAAGATACCTGCTGCCTCTGCCACCACTCCCTCGAAAGAACTGCACAGTGGGAAGAGGAACAGGGTTCATGTGAATGTGTGCACTGTCAGGACTGTCAAAGTGTATCTGAATCTCAGTCAAGGGTTAGGCATGTAGGTAATACAGACAGCTGAACATCACAGAAAGAAACTTGAGTTTATGCGACATCGACATTTGCATTCAAACCACTTCCAATCCTCGACCTACTCTATGTCTCAATGAACTTTAAGGGGAAGAACGGAAAGTCAATGAAGGTCACATTCACCAGTTCCCATCACGTGGCTGAGCATTAGGGAGCACGCTAATCTCTATTACTAATGGCTCCCACAGCAGTGAGAGCACAGGCTCCACAAATGAGGTATTTTCTCAGGGAAGAAGGAAGAAATACAACCTAGAGGACACAAATCCAAAACCTATATGAAATTATGCAAAGGCTATGTAAAAATTTAAGTTGTTCCCAAACGAATATGACACTCAAGAGGCACAAGTGTAGCCAAACTACAGCATTCAGTTTTAAAGGAATTATAATTTGTCTTACCTCTGTCAAAGTTATACTGCTGGGAAATGATTTCTCCCCAGTATTTAGCACATTCTGCAGACAGCTTCTTTGGTTTGTCTAGACGACGAATTGCTAAAGCTTGGATGTGTTTTTGGAAGGCCTCTTCTGTCATATCTTCTATGCATTTCTCCATAGTTTTTAAGAACGCTTCAACTCTGCTTTCTAAATAGTGTGGTGGCTTTTCCGACTGGATAATAAATCGCAGTCCTTGTATGCCGTTTGCCCGACGTGGACCACTGAACACAATGTAACCTTGGCAAAACAAGAACAGTCAGAGACTAAAAGTCGTCCCTTGTTCCAGTGTTGTTTGCCAAACGTGGCACATTTGGCAGGAATGTAATTTTATGCAAAGTTTAATTATGTATTATAAAGGAAATAATGCAGGTTTTCAAAATATGCCATGGTATTTTTTTAAAAAACATCTTTATTTCAACAAGGTAAATATCAGTTCAGGGGAGGGGCAAGGAGGAGATGAGGCAGACCAAGACAGAACAAAAGGAATTCTGTCATCAGGCTTAGGTAGCTCAAAATTAAGCTGCATTCTAGTGCTTCATTAGACTCAACATTAGGAACTTATTATTTTTTTTTCATCATATCTAACCTGAATTCTCTTTGCTGCAATGTAAACCCACTATTTCAATTAGATACAAAGAAAGCATTACTCCCTTCATTTTTGTTGCAGCTTTTGCTTATCTGAACCACTAAGCCTTTCTTTGGTCTTTCCCTCCTCTTATAATAACAAAACTGTCACATTTCAGTCTTTTCAATGTTGTTTTATAGCTCTCTAATAATTGCTTGATGCTTATATGTCAAAACCAGATAAGTATTTCAAAGTCCTTACATGAACGATATAGGACTATTACTGTATGTGCATCTTGGAAGCTCCCATTTATAAATCCCAGTGTTTTTCACAGCAGTACGACACCGCTTATTTATGTTCTACTTCTGATCCACTGCAACCTGTGGATTGTATTCTGTACAACTGCTACCTAGCCAGCTGCTTCCGAGCTTGTATCTGTGCCATTGATTATACCTGCCAAACTGTTCCTACCAAACCGCATCTTATCTTCATTCAAGTCCTGTTTCCAAAATGTCAAACTAATTTTGAATTCTAATTCTATCTTTCCACACACTTGCAGCCTCTCCCAGCTTGGTATTATCTGAAGTTTTAGTAACTACATTCACTCTTCTATCATCCAGAGTTTTGATTAAAATACTAGAAAGCATTGGATGACAATAGAGCTCTGTAGAACACAATTTTTCAAAAGAACTATTATCTATTCTCCAGTCACGACCTTCCAAACAGTCTTGCATCCAAATGTGTAGCACTTCCACCTAGACGCTCTCTCTAGCTTGTTTGAGAATATTATGTGCCTTTCATACTATCAAAGAGAGACCTACGACATCACCACTTCCATCCATACAGCCAAAGTCTGTACAAAAAAGTTAGGTTCGTTTGACCTGAGTTTGTTCAGTAGTAGTCTCTCATTTAACTTTTATCAATTCAGAACTGGTTTGATAACTTATTCCATGTTTTCCAGGAATCAAAATTAAGCTCACTGCTCTGCTCTTCTCTTTCCTTTTTTAAGGAAGCATAAAACATTCACCCATATTTATTTTTCCAGTTTTTCATCTATCACCCGCAAATTCTCAGTTATAAGACTTCCAATTCCAAGATTCCATGATTTTGATTGTTTTGGGTTTTGCTATGGTTTGGTTTCTTTTGTTTGGTTGGTTGGGTTTTTTTGATGTAATGTAGAATTCATCATGCCTGAACTCTTTAAAAGCTTCTAATTTACCTGAACAAGCTTTAATCTGTTATTTTCCTGTTCAGAGGTAAGCCGGACTTTGATCACCAGTATTTATTTTGGAAATCATCTGGTCACAGTTGACATGTTAAGTGAAAACTAACAAAGCCATCCTAAAACATTTTGACACTTTGTTCCACCACTGTTAAATTTTCCTTTTTCTCATACTGCTAAAGCATTTATTGAATGAGTTCTTGTTACTGCTTCTACTGTTTAGTGAATTGGTAACTCCTGAATTTCTCTTTCCCTTAGCTTTCTGAGATTTTATTAACAATTCCATAAAGTTTACTGAATTTTGCTGGTACTTCAACTGTCTTCCCTCCTAAGTCTTGTGAACTCTATCATTTGGCAGTTACACAGTGCTGGAAAAATAAAGTTCTTCCTTATTGTTTCCCCCTCTTCTCTTTAGCTGTTACCTCCAACTTCTACACAAAACCTGCCACCAGCACATTTCAAAAACTTGGTAAATAACCTAGGTCCAGCCCTATTTTCTCAGGTATCTAGACAGTTTAAATCCCTATGATGAATATGGTATGGCTGGTTCTGCTAGCTGCTCACAAAAGGGTTCATCTTGCCTGACATTCCTGGTAGTTCATAGTCATCACACTGAGACATTCTCCTGCCTCTCACCTTTGGAAAAACTGCACTCCTCCTCGTCAGTATTTCAGTCATGCAAGCCATCATTCAAAGTCTCTGTCTCTCCTTGTTACCCTGTTTGGAACAACCTTACCAGTTCTCAAGTCTTACTGGTTCAGGTAACAATTATTTGTACTTATAGGTGAACAGCTGTATTCTTAAAAAGCCTGAAACGTATTTAGGTTTTTAGCAACAAGGCAGCTTACCATTACCCATACAGCAGTATCCCTAAGATAGGGCTTATGAATCATCAAGTGTACCTGTAAGTAGGATCACAAGCAGAAAAGACTGAACTACTACTGATTCTTTAAGAAGATCTAAAATTTAGGAAACTGATCTAATCTCCTTCTGACAAAAATTCTAAATAAGAAATTGTCTGTACAGTGATCAAGTTTTTTTTTAAGCCAGAGTTGGTTTCAGATATTTCAGACTTATCTTTAAAATTATGCTTGCTTCCTCTCACTTTAGAGTCTGTGCACAGTAACATCCCTTTGAGTCATCAGCAGTTAAAATTGTTTACATTTACCAAGTGCCCTTTAAATGGCATTCACTAAGCAGGGAAAGAACACCTCATCATGCCTCATGTAAGTCGTGAGTATGCACACATGTGTGTATACAGACACTTAATCACTGTGGGGAAACTTACCCAACTGTTCCTTGGTGCGCAGAGTATTGAAGCATGGTTCTGAGATGATTTGACAAAAGAGCTCCAAAAACATATTCTCAGAAGTGCTCTGCATGTCTGTCTGGTAATATATTTCAATGCCGCAATTGTTATGAACTTCATTTCTCTGTTGATATACAAACCAACCTCCTAAAGACAAAGTTAAAATATTTAAGTTCATAAAAATGTATATTGTTATTGTCCACAAGTAAAAGGATAATGGTCTATCACTTGTGAAATGGAGCTATAATAAATGGTCTAGGACTATTAAAGCAGAATTTCCACTAACAGCATACTTTTCTTGAAACAAATACAGAAAAGATTATTTTAACATATTGAAATGTCATAGCCCAAGCAAATTGGCAAGTAAATTGAAACTGTCTACTTCTCCTCAAACAAATGTTTTCGGAACAAGAGTGGAATTCTGCATTGCTTCTACTGTGTAAATAGCTTCTAAAGACAATTTGTCAATACCAATAGCTTCTTTGGTATATAGTAAGTTTCCACAGGCTGATTATCAGCTATGGATAAATGGCTTTGGCTGTGTAGCTATGTATGTCATCACTCCTGTGTAACTCCCAGCAATGCCTTAAGCCTCCTTTCTTATATATATTTTTTTTCACAATAGAAAAAAAATCATACATAAGCACTATGAGATCAGATTTATATTAGAAAAAACCCAGAATTACTTGAGTGAAAGCTTATAGTTTTCTTAAAAAGCAAGAGTCATTTTAGGACAATCCTTCACTGAATGGTCAATAAATACTCGAAAGTGCTCAAAGGATGGCTCTTATTCAAATATGTATACTATGTGTAGCAAAAAGTGGGACAAGGCTCTTATTTCCATAAATCATACCGAATGAACTCAGACTGAATCACAAAATCATAGAATGGTTTGGGCTGGAAGGGACCTTACCGATCATCTAGTTCCAGCTCCCAAGCAGTACAATTTAGATACACAGATTAAAATGGAAATCAAATTAATTTTCAAGTATACCAGAAAGATGATATATTAGTGTATAATATTATTAACAAAACTCACACCTTGATTATATTTTTAAATTTGAAGTTTAAAGTAATTTGGAGTAAGTCTGATTTCAAAACAAACTCCTAGCAACAGAGCAATATTCGTTTTAAAATGCCATTAGCAAACAGAATTTCAATTTAATATGCATTTAAAAAATTTAAATAAATCATTTAACTTACTGTCTGGAAGTTGCACTTCTCTGTACCTCACTAGCTGACTTGGAAGGAGTGGCTTTGTATGAGCATGCTCAATGAGAGTGTCCTCAACCATCTGCATAATTCCTAATGCAGCCTGGAAGAGAAAACAAAAAAGGATTTTTAATGTTCATTAGTTATTCTGTACCTAACAGCAGGGTTAAGACTTTCCAGTTATTGATGGTGACATAAGAGGGGGAAAGGAAAGCAAAAAAAAAAAAAAAAAAAAGAGAGAGAGAGAGAAGAAAGTAGGGATATTGTAATTTAATAAAAATACAGTAGAAGTTAAGGAGATGAGAGGAAGCAGGGGTCAGGGAACAAGGGTTTTGCGGTGGGTTTTTTTACTTTTTTTTTTTTTTTTTACATTTACCTTGTCTACTTGTTTAAGTACCTCTACTCCTCCCTAACACTTCTGAAATTAAAAGTTCAATGGCCTTTTTTTTTTTTCCTTTCCTTTCACCACTTTGATGTACTCATCTTTCAAAGTTTGAAAACGAGGTATCTACAGTGTATATTTGCAAAGCAAATGACATCTCAGCAGATGGAATTTTAAGAAAACGAATTAACGATTAAGTTCAAACATGCATGCCATTGATATGCTGGTAGTATTAGTACTCATTTCCCAGACACTTCCTTGTATTTGATGTCTTAAAATAATAATAATTAAACAACGATAAACAGTGAACAAATTTTAAAAATCATTGCTTTCATTGAAGGATTTAACTTCAAAAGCTTTACCTGTTAAGGGTTGTATGTTCTTGTAGCCTGCATAATGGAATTACAGTAACTTGCTACGTTTTAGCTGAAAGCCAAAATCTTTCAGTCTGCACTGCCACAAACTCGTAACACAAGTGATCTTACCAAAAACATACAAAAGGTCTGAAAACTTAATAAACAGATGCCCCACCCAACATCAAAGACAAAAAGACTGAAGGTCTAACAAAACACAGTTTGAAAGGTTAGAGGAAAGTACTATATATTCTTCCAATCAGGTCACCATATTAAAACAAAATATTTACCACAAGACTGTTCAGACAGATGTTTTGCACTGGATTAGTTTACTATTCATCCACTTGCAGCAAATAAATAAAAGGAACATTCAAAGAAAAAATACCAGAATTAAATTAATTCAAGAAGAAATGGGAATTTTAAGCTGCTGGATCGGTCTAATTTTTCCTAAAGTCACTAAAAATTTTTTCAGTATTGAAAGGTGTCACAAAAGTCCGTAAATTTTGATTTCACTTTAGTTGGAAAAAATTCTTAGAGCCAGGTTAAAATCTCTGAGCTTTGTCAATGATGATCACATCACAGGCACTGAAGGACAGAGAAGTTTTCCTACCTGCATCTGTTCAGGGAGGTTTGCAGATCATTTCTAAACATTACACAGCTATGGGCATAACAGTACAACCCTCCCAGTTCTCCAGCTGCAGGACTCTTCAATAGCCACCCATTATGCCAACTAAAAAATGTATTTCTCTGCTATGACTGCATCGTCATGGAAATCTAAAAAATCTGGTCATTCAGTTATATTTCATAAGGAACTGATTTTCATATACAGATGTGTAAGAAATAAGGAAGGAAAAAAGTGTCAATATTTTTTACATTCCTCCACATGAAAAATAATCTATAAGATAATTTAAAAAATATTTTAGAGACATCCTTGAGAAAGAAAACTTTGTGTATCCAGTGCTATTGGCTCCTTCATCCTTTTATTTTTCCCCTCCTTGCTAGTTATCTTTCTTCTCCATACATTCAACAGTCACTAGCAGTGTTTATAACATCTAGAGAAGTATCAAAAGCTGGTTAAACACAGAAATACTGCTATACCAGTTCTACAAAAAAAGAATGCAGAAATGTTTAAGAAAGGTACTAGATTTTGTTTTGGTACATATATTCAAATATTTGCTTAAATTTCTTATGCAAATATAAACCATTACTGTTTTAATGTAAGATAGAACAAAAGTTTGGGGATTTTTACTTCCAAAAAGACACAAGTGAGAGCTGACATTTTTTATGGCCCACCATTCCTGTTTAGCTTTGTGCATCATACTTCATTTGGAACAGTCCTGGATTCTTAAGTCTTTGCTAGTTAGTGTGAAACTTTTAAACGGAAAAGCAGGATCTGCAGCACATCATTCCTTATGCAGCTTGATCACATCACAGTAATGATATGCAATACACACTTTAAAATATTTAGATCATAAGTTGCTTTTCATTAAAGTTCCAAGAGCAATACAAGGGCAGCACTTAGCCTAATAAATCTGAGGTGGGAAAACATAACACTATGATACTCCCAGAAAGATAAAAAAGTACAAAGTCAAATTATGAAACCACATTTGGCAAAACTGCTTTAAGAGAAGATTAATCTGAGAAGATTACAACTAATCTTCCATTTTTTATGCTGCTTTTAAATAAAAATTGTTTTATTAAAGGAAGTATCACACCAACCTGTTTTGTTATATTGCCATGGAGAAGAGCTTCAATGTGTAACCGTGACAACAGCTGAGCTATAAAGGCCTTGAGGCGGGGAAGAGTGACATCTAGAATAGATATTTAGACAGTTAGATCAATTACATGTGTTTTTACATTAAGTAACACCTAACTCATCATCAGATACAGCGCATTTCTTAGAGGAGAAGAAACTCATTATCATAAAAAAGTGAATCTCTCCTTAAAAATGAAACACTGGAAAATTTCCAGGTCTAAATAGCAGCAGTCATCATTTGGTTGTTTTGCTTAGAATTCACATACTGTCTTGACCCAGATTCAAAAAAAAAAAAGAGCCTTCTCGCCAATTGTGCTGAGCAAACACACAATCTCCAGAGAAAACAGTTGCAATCGTAATCGTTCAGGTGGTGTTCCAAGATAAAGCTTTAGTGATGAACTAAACAGGCAGCATGTAGTTTACAACGCTTGAGAAGCGGACTGTGCAGTTACCATTTAGAGTAAAAAAGGAACCTTAACTCCAATATGCCGTTTTGATAGTACCTTTGTAACTAACAATACACAATTTTTGCAATATAGCTCAGGGTACACATACACACACATTCTATGCTAGCCTGTCTTTGCAAAGCAGTTTTCATATATAATGCAAAGGACAGTTTAATGTATAGAATCAATGGAATAAGAGAGGAAGGATGGTTGAATTGATAGGGTGTTCATCCCAAATTCAACATCTCCATTCTTAGTTCCCTTGTTGCTACAAGAATATCCATACTGTATCACTAAACCATTTTCTCATTTTGTCTTTTTCTCAACTAAAATAAAAACTAACAATACTCCTTTATCTCACAGAAGTTTTGAAAAGAAAAATTCAATCAAGATTATGAGATCACTCAGTTATATTCAGTGGGGCATGCATACATACCTAACAGATTTTTATGAGAAAAACCTATACCATGCTTACCAGTCTTTCCCTCTCTTAAGAGGGGTAACTGACCACCAGTAAAAAATTCATTTCCACATTTTTCCCTGACTCCAAATCAACTTTTTATTTTTCTATAATCCTAATATTGACTTTTGCTTCTAGAATTGCTTATTAATAGTGCAAAAGATTACAGTCACATTGAATTTAAGAGAGGAAAAGAGGAAAAAAAAATTACACATAAGCTCCCTGTATTTCAAGCAGATTTCCAGCAGTGCTAAGTAGACAACATTCCTTTCCAGCACTCCATTTTTAGCCATCCTTATGCTGAATACAATAGCATTAATCTTATAATGACAACTTTATGGAACAGAAAATCTCTTATTCTTTCAAAAATCAGTAGTCATTAAAAAAGGAATGACCTACATATAGCTGAACCCACTGCCATGAAAAACAGCATTAGTTTTATCATTGACTTCACAGGCAGCACTGGCACAACTGCTGATCTCAGACATACCTGCAATCATTCAAGATACTATACAACTAAACATTTCTACTTCTATCCTGGAGCAATCCTATAGAAAAACCACACACCCCTGTGCAGCTGGCTCAGGGCACCTATAGAGTCTATCTTTTTTTCAGCACTGCAACTTCAAACAGTATGGCACGTGTCTGTCTGCAACAACTATGGATGTATATTCCAAATCCACCCCCCTAAATAAATACAAAGCTAGACCTTCCTCTTGAAAAGAATAGCTTGGTGTATTCCAAGAAGGTATTACAAGATATTTTGCAAGCTGTCCCAGTAACAGCCCTTTGTTGTAAAACAGTAACATAAGGGTAGGGAGGAGTTCTTCAGCTATCACCAAAATCAATTCCATCTCTTCGTTTGAAATTTCCTCTTCCTCCAAATATAGTGCGGTGCCTGCTATTTGTTAAGAATCACAGTATTCTTTATTATTGTTATTATCTACAGAAATTGTATCTCTTTCCTTTATTAACTACAGTTCTTTATCATCTACAGAAACAGGCATTAGGATTCCCCGATAACAGAAAAACCAAAATAGCATGCATATCAGGAAGTACAATACAGGTACACTCCAATGTGCCTGCAAGATGTCAAATAGAGGCAAACGGCATCAGCTGTGTTGGTTAAAGCACTGGCTCCACCATATCCAGGCTCAAGCCCACAAAACTGTTCAAGTTTTGCCTGAACTTTTGCCTGCAAGTTTTGCCATTTGAGGCTTTTGCCTGAACTACTACACTCTTCCAGAAACTGGAGGACAAGTGTGGAGGCATTGACAGCCACCAGCATCAGCTCAAGTCTGGCACTGCAGGGGCTTCACTGGAATAATGGGCAGAGTTCAAAATAGGTACCTTCATTAGTTCAGTAACAAGACATTTTCTGTAAGGAAAAAAAAAAATAGCTCAGAGAACATTACCATCTAGAGCTTCTTTTAATTCATCTTTGGTCCAAGCAACTTCTGTCATCAGGAGTCGGAGATAATACATTGCGTGCTGGTGAGGCTGTTCAGCCCTGAAGTTGTTAAGTGATCTCATGTACTAAAAAAAAAAAATACGTAATTAAGTTCAAATTATAGAACTCTATTTTTAAGCATAAAACATTAACCTTGTATTCTCAACTTTGTGTACCATTAAAAAGATACATTTTAAATGTCAAAAAAATTGTCTTCCTTGTTAGACCTGTTAAAAAATTGTGTTAAACTACCTTAGTAGTAGTGTGGGTTGCTAAACCTATGGATTAAGCAAACCATTAATATACTGGAAATGAGCATGAAATCAAACTTCCCCATAAAAGTAATGACTGGAAATTTAATTATTGCAGTTAGATTATTTAGATCAAGTTGCTCTACCCAGGAAATACACATTCTACGGTCACTGTCCAGGGGTGGGGGAATATCACTAATAGAAAATGTATTTTTCTCCCAGTTGCTTCCCTGGGCAGACTTGGTTATAAAAATACAGCAACGTCTGGGAAATTCTTTGCATTCTTTGCCTGAATATAGGAAGTATGACAGAATAATCAGTGAGCTTCTCCAAATAAGCTTTTTCTAGTCCAGCTGCACCTTTACAAAATAAGCAAAACCTTTTTTCTCTACCAGAGGAACTGGAAAGTGCAAACTATTAGTTTTGGCAAGGTGGGATCATTTCTGGTACAGGAGAAAACTAACTCATTTCAGGGCACATGAGCGAGAAACAGCGGGCATGAAGTTGCTGAGGATGCATCCTTCTCCAAACAGAAGCCAGAAGCTGGTATCTCCCTTATCTGTTAGGTACACACATAAGGAGAAAAACCTGCAATGTCCCCATCTAATTTGACTTTTTCATATTTTGTCCTTACTTTACATACACAAAAGGCCTATGTAACAGAAGTCTATAAAATGATAAAACATGCATGATACCGAGACAGAGTTCAAGCAAACTGTAAAGATGATCAGGGAAACATCTGAAATTAAAAGAAAATAATCCAAAACAGATCATTCACAGACCTGTGGGTTGGGTTTTTTACCTTAGCATTTGTCACATCCAGTTAAAACTTTTCAGATGATTAATATATCTTAGGTACAGAAAGGCCTAAGTGCTATTATAACAGATCTATCTCATGTTTGATGCCCACCTGCCTAGAATTTCCTACTAAATAATAATGAACTAAAGATAGCCCCGCTGTCTGCCTTGGCCAGTCACCTGTTCAAAAATAGCCAGCAGCAGAGGATTAAACTAAGAGTGTAGCAAGCAATGGAGTGACTTTCCCTGCAGCCCTAGCTCTCTTATCTACTGCAGACTATCTGCAAGCTTTCTGGGCCAGAAGTCAGCCTGTCCCCCAACACCAGTCTAATCCCTGTGCCCTCCTATACACCTCCACTACAACTCATTGCTATGAGTGCCACTATCCAATTTGCTCATTTCCTTTGGTCGACGGTTTACCTCTGTCTTGCTCTAAAGAAAGCACCAGAAGAACAATTATATGTCTTGTCTGCCTTAACAAATGTAATCACTGTTCATAAATTTACTTCAGGAGCTAGGGGGAAAAAAAAAAAAGTAATCTAACTTACATTCCATATATATAGATCAGTCATTAAATTTAGGAACTGAGACTTCCAGAAGTCAGCATGTGCTTAACCAGCTCATTACTTTTGAACCAAAGGATCTTAACCAAGGAGCAGAGCTCCTCTTCATGTCTGGGAAGAAGAACTGTTGCAAATCTTCTTAACACTTCCTTTCCTCCTTCATCCATTTTCCCTTTCTTTTATGGCTAAATCCCATTGGGCTTTTCCAAATTGTAAAACAGGATATAAAGTTAACATTTCCCCTACCGCCCCCCTTAATTTTCTACTCTTACCAAAGCATGTTGTAATGCCTTAATCCTTCATAAGAAAAAACAACTGAAAGAAGATTCCAGGGCTAGTTACTTTTAGCCAAAGGATGTAATACAAATGCTCTGGGGAACTCATGACCCCAAAAAGGACAAAAGAAAAAAAGCTTCTGCAGCCCCAATGAGGCAGAATTTCAGTCTGCATTTCCGTGGATAATCATGGCCCTCAGATCTCATTTAGAGCAATGCATTCAATTTTAAATTAGTCCAAAATGTAAATTTCTCTTGTAGCTTACCGCTTCCTTGATAATTTCAAATCGTTTTTCATCAATCTCAAAAGTAGCCATTTTCTCAATGATCTTCTTGAGCAAGATATGTTGCTTGTCATTATAACCTTTTACAGAAAGCTATGGAAAAAGTGCATTAATTTGCTTTAAATATGGAAGATAAAAGAATAAAAGCAATTACCAAGCCTTGTATAATTCAACAAACAATACAGTTTTCAACACTTACTCTAAGTTCAACCCTATTCAACACTAGATCATTTTGAAATAAAATCCCTTTACCCATCGAATATAATATTGCATATTTTCCCAAGAGGTATGAATGCAGAGAATTAATGTAATTTCATGTTGATGTAAGCAAACTGTACTCAGAAAACATATTTTTAATTATTACAAGTATCGAGTTCAGTCAGTAAACTGTACATTTGCAGTACTGAAATTATTTCACTCTAGGCTTCTCATTTTACTAATGCAATCTAGATTCACAGCCTTGTTAAATATTCACTCCGGTTTACTTTTAAGCCTGTCTCATGCTTATCTTGCTGCTCAAAAAAAAAAAAAAAAATTTACTAAGTAAGCAGTACTACAAGAAAAGGGGTACTGTTAACAGCAGCACAATTTATAACCAGGATGGTGCTGGGCTGAAACACCAAGGTAGTTAATCTACAATTGTAATGAGATATTGATCTGATTATACACATTTTTTTGAAAGTATACACTAAATAAACTTAGTAATTAAAAAAAAACAACACAGAAACTAAAAAACGATTATATGATTCCACCAAGCTACAGAAAGTTTGTCTAGTGAAAAAAGGCCTTAGAAGGCCTATTTGGGAGGAAAAAACTTCAAAATGTGGTATCTCAAAACAGGAATTCAATTGAGTTTGTGTATTTTAATGATTAAAGGTAAAACTGAATATTTTAAAAACCAACATCCAGGTGAACTCCTGCTTTCCAGTAGAAGAATTTTTTCTTCTATAATTGCTGAAACAAACCTAAACCACGAATATGAAGAAGCTACCCTAAATGAGCATAAGAACTCAAACCATTCAGTATAGCATCTGTCCTTGCTTGAAGTATCACTATTGTACAATTACACCTGCTAACTATAAAACTTCTTACAATTTGGAAAATAATATTAAAAGTTCCCAGGTATCAGAATGGAGTAAACTGATTTTAATATGCAAAAATAATCTTTACAGTAGAAGAACACGAAGACCTTACAAAAACCAGCTAACATTTAAAATAACTCTAAACTGTGACTAAAGAAGAAAATTACACATACCCTTCCCCCCCTACCCCAAAGAAATTAACTTTGACCATGGAAGCATCAGAAAGATTGGAAACTGAAAACAGATAACCATGTTTGCAGTAAGTTAAGCGAATACTACCAGAAAACGAGATGTGCACTGGATAAAAAAAGAAATTGCAACACTTTTTTCCATACAAAAAATGTAAAGACAATGTACAGTATATTCTCTTACTAAGATGCTTTGGAAAATAATACTTCTAGAGGAAATTTCAAAGCACATTTTGGTATAAAATGATGGTTAATAACAGCTCTTAACAGAAATTCAAGAGAGACTATTAAAATCGCCTATCGTAAATCTCGTAAGAAAAGCTGAATAAGAAATAACCATTTGTTACAATACCAGTATTTATCAAGTTAAGTATTGTCAGCACTTTAAAACAGATTATAAAACATATAATAAAAACAAACACTAAGGAAAAGCCATAAATATCCAGCATTGCATTCTGAGAACACATGCACAACCCATTTCCGTAGGTCACTACAGCACAATTAGGGAATTACAATAAAATCTGTAAAGTTTAGATTCATTCAACAGACAAGTTAATCTTTTTATACAGAAACCAGCAATACTACTTTCAAGGTTACCATGCAAGCAAGTAGAACTGTGAACTAAAATGCAACAATTGCACTGCACACATGTTCATAAGGCACTGCAACCTTAAGGAGGTCACTCAGTATTGATTAAAATACAGTTTTGCTTTGCCTTTAATTCATGAGATATATGCAAGGAAAAAAACATTAACCGTCTCATTTAGAAACGCAGAAGTCAAATGTTTTCTCCAAGCTCAACAACTCCCAAGCTGTTCCATTTCCTCCTGCGTTTTTTTCTTACTTACAAGTATTGCATTCATTCCTGATGCAATGCCATAGATCAAACCTGAGAGGCGTGCTGCATATGTATACTCTTTTAAATCATCCTTCAATAACCTGATAAACAGGTATGTCATGTTGCAATGGAGAGGATCAGCATAAATGTAGCGACTAACAAAAAGAAAAACAAAAGAAATGCTTTGATACCTCAAGCAGTGACAAAGTAATGGATGAAGAAACATGACTGAAGAGTATGTATATGCAGCCTCATGATCAGTAGTTCCTGAACAGGAAAGCTGAAGCGTACCATTTATTTAATAGCATGAAAAAGGGGGTCTCCTACCCCATCAGTCAGAAGGCTTTTAGTAGATATCTGACAAACTGAAATAAATATATGTAAGCTTGGATTAGGGTTGCTTTTTTTCTTTTTTTTAAATGGAGGAACAAATCTTATAATTAATTTCATGAATGATATAAAAATAAAGAAGAAAATTTGTCTAATATGAATGGAAAGATTGTTGAAGACTTTGAACAAAATTCAACTTAAAATTCAAATTAAAGAAAGGATGGTTAATAACCAAGATCAAAAGGAGTAACAGCCTTAGACCCATTTTTTAAATAAAAGTCCTTCCATCAAATCAATATAATAATGTTGATGAGTGGAAGTAGTTTTAAGGCTCTAAGCTTTTCCTTGATTTGGGTACTTACATACATCCCATAGATGGTATTTTGGAGATCATAGTTCAAGCCAGCTAGTTCTGCTGCATATGCATACTCGTTGAGGGAGTCTTTGAGTAGTTCAAGGTACAAATAGGCCATGTTACAATGCAAGGGATCCACGTAAGCAAATGGGCTGGAAGAAAATGTTGAAAGTAAAATAATGCAGTTTAAAAATTATTTCTCAGTTTCTTCTGGCCTTTTAAGTTTGATCTGAAGGAAATAATATTTAGTGCAAGTATGCTGATGGATCCCGTTATGAAGGATTCCTATTTTGAAGCCAAATATGAACATACCTGTAAAAAATTACTTAGCTTGCTTATGGTTTGAGCGATGCCTGAATATATTGGAGATTCCAGAGATATTCTCTTATTTGTGCTCATAAATCAAGACACATTATATTTACTTTGCTGCACAGTCAGAATTCACCAGGAGTTAAATAAACTCAATACACCTGAATAACCAACATGATTTAATAGACTGAAATTAAAACTCACATACTGAACATAAATTTAATTAATACTTCTACACTACGAGAAAACTTTTCTATCATGAAAGTTAAGATATTAGCAATTTGTGGTATGAAAAATATGCAGTACATGCTATGTTCAGCTCAGGAAAGAAGTCTGGTATATCCATTTTCATATTAATATAATTATTTCATGTTACCTTTGTAATTACAACAACTATATAAGCTCTACTGTTGTATTAGAAGCATATGATCACCCAAAATACTGTCACAAGTTTCTGAAATAGAGAAATTCAACTCAAAGGCTCAAGCCATGTTTCAGCTGTGCTAACTATTAAATATCTGTGTGTTTTAAAGATTTGCAAGGTCAAGACAAGTTATTTGTACTATGACTGAATGTTTATTTCTAAAGCTTCTGAAGTGCATGTAAATTCATTCTCAATTTCACAGAAATAATGAGCAGTATCTAAAACAATCTGCTGTCAGGATATGGCTTAAAATTTATAACCACACCATTTGCATTTATTTTCCCTAAACAGTCACTTATGGTCATATTCAGAGACACGCTATTATACATGTTTATGCCTGCACAGCATGGTATTTCATAGTGTATACCAACATTCATGTCGTAAAACAAAGATCACATTGCCAAAACACATATGCTGGTAAGTTTAAAATACATTGCAAAGGTATTTTTAAGAAGGTTTCTATTAGTTTTCAATAAGACCTTACCCTCTTTTTCCTTTGATGAAGGAAAGCAAGCATGGGAATAAATTTAAACAAACAAAAAAAAGTATCTATTAAAGAAGCAGAGCCTGCTTCTTAGCCTAGGATATGCTTTTTTTACTAACTGGGTTAGTTATTCTGGGCTTGGGCTTGTTCAACTTAAGCAAACAGGTCAGGGGTTAAAGAAAAAAAAACAAGAAAAAGGAAAAAAAGGGGGGAAAAACACAGGGAAAAACAAGGAAAAAATGAAGGAAAAAAAAGAAAAAAGACTTTGCTGCTTGCCTTTCTCCCTACAATGAGAACTTCCCAAAACTGAGAAATTTCAATATGCCCAATGATGCAAATCAAATTAAGACTGAATTCAAAGTATATAGGTCAATCCTATATTATCATGAACCTTCCTCCAAAATCATTATATTCTTTTCCATTTTGATGCTAGAATAGAAACTTAATCAAGTTTGAGTGATTACTATGTCTGTATAAATTATAACTTCTATATACTCATATAGCTGGCAATGGCCAACAAAGAGTTTTGAAAATAATGAAGACTACTAAATCATTAATCCTCAAGTGAAAAATATCAGAAAACAATTATTGTAACACTGTTCTGGGAGTTGCCTTCTACTACTGACAACTTTGTAAATAAATGCTTATTTCTAGTTCACCTTTTTTTGACAAGACTTGAAGAAGCAGAACAACTCAATCACTGATAGTTTATTTGAAAAATCTTGAAATCCAGTCTTTTCCCCTTTCACTAAGTGACACAGCTGGAATCAACACTGAAGTGTTGATCCTGGGTTACCTTATGAGCAGCTGGAGTTGCTTGAAATATTTCTTAAACTGGAAGGTAGCAAGTATCCAGTTAAAAATAACTAGCACTGCATTTTTAACATCCATCTCTCCAAACCCTGGGAAACTTGAAGTGCAGAGTTTGTAACTACCTTTTGAAAGTATTCAAAGCAACAGAACATTACATTGTTATTTCGCTTCTTTTTAGAAAAGGATACTTGTTAGGTTCTTGAATCATAATTCATACAAAAGCAAAAGCTTAGCATCATCCTTTAGGCGGGATGATAAGTCCTGCGTCAGAGGTTTTTACCGTGGTGTTTCTTTAATGCAAGATGTGTGCCATGTAAGGATGCACAGTTTTGGAACAAGGCTACTTTAAACGGTTCATATACTCAGATTGTTCCTACTAGATTTGTATGTTTGAAGGTGACACAGCCTTCATCAACTTCCTTTTATTTCATTTACACAGCAGTTGCTGCTGTAACATCTGGGTCAGGAATCCTTCCAATGATTTGTGATAATCAGGGCTGCAGGCACAGATTTTTTTCTGTCTTACTGAAGCAGTATGTAGTGTGAACAAGTTCTTGTAATCTGCTACAAGGCAGTATAGTATAGCCATCACATTCTGATTTATAATTGAGGCTAAAACTTTTTATGAAAATCCGAGAATTAAGATGGCTTTATTCACCAATTCACTTGGCCACAAGAGCTATCTGTAATTTCATCAAGTCTCATGAATAAATATTATACATTTCACCATTTCCTCCAATGACAATCAGTATGACCAGTGTCAAAAGGAAAGAGATTCAATACAAATCTGTCTTAAGTATCAAACCTAGACAAAGCTGCTTACAGCTTCTTTTGGAGATATGTACCCAATATTGTCAAAATCTCCTCACATCCATTCATATATAATTAGCATCTCATTTTTAAAGAAAAGGAAAGAACCCACAATCCCAACCCTAAGAAAACAGCCAGCTTTCCATCTGTAACCATTCATAGAAGAAAGAAGCAAATCATTCCATTGCATCCGTCAGTAAAGCTCAAGTACTCCGGGCTTTTTAAAATGGCTCACTGAGATTAAAGTACAAATCTAACTGGGAAAGATTGTCACCACATATCTAGTTGAACATGTCCCTGCTCACTGCAGGAGGGTTGGACTTGATGATGTTAACGGTCCCTTCCAATTCCCAAACCATTCCATGATTCTACGTTATCGTGCATATGTATGCAGACTTATACTTTTGTGTGCTCTACATAAAACCAATTATTATGTTTTAATTGTTCACAAACTGGTATGAAGATTGGAACACTCATAGTCCATTTGGAATTGATTTAAAAACAAAACAAAACAAAACAAAACCCAACCCACAACTGTATAACAAACGTGGTGCCTATGAATAAAATCCTATTTTGGATTTTGGCTAAATGTAGTACAAGGGAAAGCCACCATGTATTAACAAACAAGGCAAACTACTGCAGTTGTTGATCTCTGAGTAAGAGATGGGCAGTTATCATTTTGATCTTCCACATCCTGACAAATCAAAGCTGAAACAGTTGTAACGTTTGCCCTGTGGTTTAAAAAAGCAAGAAGAAAGAGGAAGTGCCCAGGCAACCTATTTTCCCCAATTAGTACCCACACCAGTGCCAAGATCTGACACACATTGAAAAAAAACCCTATCTAAAATTCTGCCAAGAAAAATGTCAAGTGGTCACACAAAACAAGGACTCTACAGTGCATCTATGAGTGTCTATCAAAGCCCACACAGTAGCCTTTCCAGCAACATCACTGAATCATTTAATTAGGCCAAAGGAGGAGAGTTGCTGAAATTACTTCAGCCTTCAGTAGTCCAGGACAAATCGCTGCACTCTTTAAGACAGCAGTAATTATTTTTTTTAATCCAAAAGTTAGAAATCATTACTTGAAAGAAACACTCAGAAGGTACATCACTGTCATGCTCACATAAGAAAAAAAAAAAAATCTTCCTGTGACAAAAATAATGCAAGACCAGAATTAACGTTCCAGCACTTTATCAGTGAGAATTTTGAAGTGAGAATCACGCATTCATTGTTAATACAGATGGTGTCCTTCTAAAGAAAAAATAATCAGTTCATGGAGTCAGTTAAATAAAATCCCAGAATTTTAAGTACTTAGGGTTTTATACTGGCTTGCAGTATGCAAATTAAAACAGATTTTGAACCTAAACCCATTATCAGAATAGCATTTTATAAAGAACATACTATCTTAAAATAGTTGTGATTAGTTATTAATTAAAAATAACACACACCCATTTTCAAGGAGGTATGCTGCAATATGTAGTTGGTCCTATTGGTAGGCATATTTCAGATATAGCAAATACAACATAGAAGAAAGTTCTTTTAGAAGTATTTTTAGATAAACTTTTTCTGTTAATATACATGGAGCACCTCAAACTGCTACTCAGCTGCTGTAATAACTTACATGAGCCTTCCTGCCATCTGTACCTTACTGCATACTCCCAAGTAAAGACAAACATTTTAAAGCCTCAATACACGCAAAAAAGTTTTTGCCACAAAAATGCAGATTCCCAACAAACAAGAAACTTCTGGAGAGCAATTCATGTGATATACTTAATGCATACCTGAAAAATTCAAAGTTGAGACAAGCTTTTGGCAAAAAAAATTTGTCATCTTGCTTGAACCATAGTTTGCTCATAGCAGTGTCCTGTGTCAAGAAAAAAGCTTTTGTTAAGTCACTTAACTTTTAACTGCAATGTATTACCCTATTAAAAAAAAAGTCTCTTCACTACTTTAAATCTCAGTTTAGTATTGTCCCCTCAAATTCATGTTTTTGCTATACACATTTCTGTATACATTCATCTACCCTTATTGAGACTTCTTACCATATGTCACCTTAACAAGTAGTTACATGGCTGCAGCATTGTGAATGAGTTTATGATTAAAATGGGAACTACTTTTCTACAGCAGGAGAGACCAAAGACAAACATGAAGTTAGCTTCACAAAATTCCCTGCTAATGCTAGCATTAAAACATGTGCTGTTATGCAGCACTACAACAGCACAGTTACATGTTTTAGACTAAGAATACAATTGTGTATTTAATGCTTTTAGTGAAAAAATACTAATGCATTGTATGTTGTGGTAATGAAAAAAAACACATGCACTTTTAGAAAAAGTAGTAAAACTAGTTTGAAATTAGTTAAAAAGAACTGTCACCAAAATTGTTTAGAATAATCTCCTAGTAAAGAATCTAAACAGCCTCCTCAATTGCTTTTTCTCCCACAAAAGCTGTGAAATAGATTCTCTCTGTTCAGCTCCAAGCTAACTTTACCCCCCTCAACACCTTTTCTTTTAATTGCTTTGAACTGAGTAAGTAAGAAGAGAGAACTTTTAAACATAAAATTATTTCCCTTTCTCATATTTTTGAGCAGATGTTCTTCGCTTCTCAGGGATTTGGCACGTTACTTTCGTCCTCCTTTTTGCATAAATGTCTCTTACAGCACACCTTCCTCTATACAATATTCAACTCATACTGAAATTACAGCTTCTCTCTGAGACAACAAAATTTTTAATCTGTTGAATTGCTACTACACAGCTATAGAATACATCTTGCATCATGGACAGAATGATAAACAGTAGAGCCTGTCTGTAGTACTGGAGACCTGATCCAATAGCTAGAGATCACTAGCTACAGTCCATAGTTCAATTTGGCCCTCCAGCCAAAGCCCATATCCTAACTTCCCTCTTTCCTGGGGGTTCTTTTCAGGGCAAGATGTACCATTACAACAGAGGCAACCTAGTGACATGCTGCCAGTGAAAATGGCCATCCTGTTCCTGCACTTAAGATCCCATCCCTCCCCTGCTCCACAACACTGGTCCAATCCATAGTAAGCTCACTTAGACATATAAAACAGCAGAAAAATCGCTTTTTTTGTACAGCTTATCTCTGTTGATTTAGTTCTTGCAGTGTTCTGCTGTGGGGTCAGATAAATGCCAGGGCCCACAAAAGAAAAATGGCACAGGCATACAGCTGGGGAAAAAATGAAAGAGATGCAGGCAAAACAGATAGTATCTATTTCACCAAGTACAAAAGATTAGAAACATTTTCCCTCAGAAAACAAAGAAAAAGGAAAAACTAAAGCAATGCATTTCTAAAGCAATGATGCCTTAAAACAAAGCTTTTGTGTGAATCAATTGCCTAGCTGCTACAGAGACAATGAAGGACCATCAAGTTTCTGTAGCAAACCAATTAGTGTTACTTAATAGAGCCACAGTATGTGTCCCTGCCAAGGTTTAGGGTTTCAGTTCAGGATGAACATCAACATAGGCTCGAAGTCTTTCTCTTCAGAATACTGCTTCAAGAATATACCTGGAATGCCCTGTGCGGAACAAATAAATATGTTTTCCTGAAGGATTACTTTGACCTAAAGTAGACTTATATTAGTGTGCAAAAAGTACTCCTGATTTGAGTATTCAAGCTGAAACATAACATGTAATTGTAGAAGACTTTTCCTATTTAAAGTCCGACTAAGCCTAGAACAGAGACGAGCATTAGCAAAGACAACTCCACTTTAGTAGTGAGAAGTATTTTTAAAGTAAATTTTAGGTACTCAAAATAACCTGAGATTTGCTAAATGTATTGAGATCATTACATGATGCTTCCAGGAGACTGGAGAGTGATGTTTATTTACGTGTTTACATCTCCCTCTCCCTTTTTCTATGCAATCACAAGCTTCTTCCATACACAGCTACACAAGAATAGCCTTGTCTACACCCTCAACTTACTGAACACTGCTCAAAAAAATTAAGAGTGGGAGTCACCCTTCTGCTGAATAAACAGCTTTAATATGAGTTCTATCAATTTTTAACACATTTTCAAAAGGGCAAAGAGAGTTCAAGCTGTTTGTAGATACATTTTTGTAGGAAACCAGTCATAATCCAAAGTTCAGCAAGAATTAATTTTCTACTGTCTTTCTAGCAGTATCTTTTTGTACTTTTTTGTTTATTTGACTTTAGAATATTACATGATCTGTATTTTTAAAACACACAGGAATTAACTGCTAACTTCCCAGAAGGTTAGCTAGCAAACAGAACAAATACAGAGCTTACCTTGACAAGGGCAGGGTACTGTGTTGCATCTTTTTCCAATGGCAAAATCTCGAAGTTTGTAGGAATGAACTCATTCTTCATTGGAAGCTTGAATTTCCCATTGAGGTCAGCATTTTGCCATTTCTAGATAAACAGAAGAAACAATGAGGCAAAGCAGAATTTCAGCTTAATTAATGGATATATACTTATTTATTTTATGCTGTAACAAAAGATTTAAAAATGTGTTCCACTAGCTTATGTGTAAATACTACTAACATAACAGGGAAAGAGAGAAATATCTGGGAAACCAAAAAAAAAAAAAAAAAAAAAGTTGGAGTAGACTATCAGCAGGATGAAGTGCTCTGAGGAAGAAGGCAAAAAGATAAAAAATAATTCTGAAAAGTTTACAGTAGAGTGGAAGGTGGTTCTATGTCTCATTATTTCTGCTATTCTGAACTCTGAATGAAGGTATTAAACTAAATACATAAGCAAGAATTGTAATCAAGAACATAAGTATGGACAAGCAAAAGGGAGCAAAGTGTTCCTATGCAGACTGTATTCAACATGTGCTCAGCAGGTCCGATTTAGCTCTAGGATGTATTTTATAGCCATCTCTTCTTAAAAGAATAGATCAGTCCTTTACTGGAGTTTTGATTTTTAGAAGCTCATATAATTGGCAAAACATACTGATTTTTTGCAAAAATCAGTCTCAGAAACATGTTACATAGAGCAATTATAAAAAGATCCCTTGATCCCTTTCTTAAGAACAGATTAGTTCATTAACATTTAATAGAGAGTTTTAAGAAGTTAATGCCTACATTTTTAAGTAGCCACTGCATATTATGGACCTTTTATATATTAAAATGGTATAATATTCCCTGTACTTAACACAGTTTAAAACCATTAAAAAGTAAACATCCTATGTCATACATATTTGAAATCTAAAGACTAGCATATGATCCTTACTTCTCATCAATACTTACTTCTCATCAATACTAAACAGACTCATCATACAATTTTCAAGCTATGCAGAGCAGCAAATTTAAGTTCTCCCTCCAACTAAATGGAAAATTACACAAAGAATTTACAACTCCTTCACTTGCAGATATTAGAATATATTAGAAGTTTTAACATGCCTTAATAACTTCATCAGAAATTGCTTCTTGCTTGTACTGTGTTCCATACCAGTCTTCAGTTCGATCAGTTTTTCCTTCAAAAGACTTGGAAACTATTGCAACTCTGAAAACAAAGAGAAGCAAAGCACTTGGGCATGAATGTGTCTGAGAAAAGACTGCGAGATATTATTCAGGGCAGTATTTCTGTTCCATCACCAGAATGCATTTATTTCTGGAAATGGGCCCTGGACAACTACAAAATACATTTGGATAGCAAGTACACGTATACTGAACTACACACTGAGTTTAACCATGAAATCAAGTTATCAGCGTAATTAAATTTTACTGGGTTTCTGAAGAGTTTCAGCCTAGAGTTACACACAATTATCGTTGCATGCAATTTCTATTTTTTAGATTTTGTCCTTGTTCTAGAAAACACAAAAAGCAGTCCTTGAGATATTCTATGAAATTAATGAAGTGACTACAACATTTTTCATACTACCTGTATCAACACTCAGATATATGGAAATACTGATTACAGAAATATTATTTCTGATGTAGCATTTTAGATTATGTTATTGCAGTTTCACCCTCCCATTCATAATCTGATAGTTAAGAGTTTCTTCATTTTGTATCATTCTCATATTTTCATTTCAGATTGGTATCTGCTTTCATATCAAATTGCTATGCCCCCCCCCCCCCTTTTTTTTTTTTGTTTTGTTTTGGGGTTTTTTTGAGGTGAAGGGAAGAAAATCAGCAAAATCAGGAAGATTGATACTTTATACATTCAATACAGCATAATTATAATCAATTAGAAACCTGAATCACAGAATTTCTTTCTCAAGTTGGAAGAGGCCTATACAGAGTTCAACTTGCTGCTTCTCACAGCACTACCTAAAACTAAACCCTATGACAAAGAATATCATCCAGATGCTCCCTGAACTGAAGAATACACTTAAATAAAAGGAAATCCAGAATAAAGGAAACTACAAATTTATCAGTATTTTTTCAATAGTTTTCATAATAGGTATCAAGAAAACTCCTTTAATCCTTTTTAACAACCTACAACACAAGAGACTATTCAATGGAAGTAGCTACCCTTAAATATAAATTGATTATAAGAATTCTGAAATGGTCAAAAAAAGGTAGCACAATTACTTCCTACATACATTTAACAATCCCTAGATGCTGAACAGGACAATAACCAACTGTCAAATCTTCTGCAGATGGCTAAAATGCACATTAAAACATCAAAATATACACAATGTTGAGTGTTCTCTTTTTTTAATCACAGTTATCTTCAAGGCCAGGAGCATTTTGTTGTATATTTCTTATGTGCACGGTAAAGTGGGCTGTAAATCAAAACAGGCATAAGGATGTGCCTCAAACTATAATACTTCACAAACATGTTACTGGAGAATCCCCTTGGGACTAATTTTGCAATACACTGAAAAGTTTAAATACATGGATTATTAATATGCCTATGTCCTCACCCCTCCTTTTTCACCTAGTTTTTACACATAAATGACTAAATTATCCAAGAAGGTTGAAGAAAACAGGATTCTGCTGTATTTAGTTCTAGATTCTCCTATCACGAAGATTCTCAAATTATTATTTAATCTATGTGTTGCAGTTTGAGTAGCAGAACAGTGGGGTAAGTAGCTAGCATTAGATGCACTTAAATGACAAGTACATCTCAGATCCACATGGGATTGTAAAGACACATTCTCTAGCAGTAGATTAAAAAATTAAAGCAGGACTCTAATTCTGAGACATAAATCATACACACTACAGAGGGGCAATCAAATCTCACGTTTCAGGGATGTAGATTTCCTCTGGGTTGAGGAAGGGAGAATTTTTTACTCCCTACCTTTGAAAGAACATTAACACGCACAGATGCACACACATACACATGCACAAAACAACTCCTGCTCCTCTGCAAAAGTTGTACAGTATCCAAACCAGAATAAGAATATTCATCTTCAAGAGATACATTATTTCATCTCTCATTGCAAATGGCAATAGGAATGGTTAACATTTTTATTGTGACTTCATATAAAATTGTTTCATGTTTGCATGTTACAAGTATTTAATTTTTTATATAAAAGGAACAATACTATATAAATACTCAGCAAAGAACTAAGCACTTTAACCTTGGACAATATCTGCAACACAGCAGATACTAGCTCAGTCAACAAGGTGAAATCTATTAGAGATATTGTTGTTTACATTAAAATGAGCCATAGAAATACTCTACTGTTTTGCATTTTAACTTGGACAGCTGGTGAGCAAAGGCTCTACGATGTACAGATGAAGTTGCTAAGAGACTATAAAAACCATAAAGTCTATCAGAATTTCAGAGCAACCTATCAGGCTTTTCCATCCATTAAATAATAAATAAATAAATAAATAGAATCTTAAACTAAAAGATTACCCTGATAAAAGTCCAATAATCATGCAGCCTGAGCAGCGAGACAAAGGTGTTTTACGCTAGAATACGCAGATGTCTGTTATTCAACATTATCTCCTTCTACCCTTCTCCAGGGTACCAATGCTCAAGCAGTAGTGACAATCCAAGCATCCAAAGATTTGCTGTAGGAACATACTAAAATTTAAGAGCTAGAAATAATGGTCTGCTCTATGTATAGAAAATGAAATTGCAGAAATCAGTACTGCAATTCTTGAAGCAGTTCTGCTTCAAGGGATCCTCCTGCTCTCCCCATATCCCAAATCATTACTGGAATGTTTACTTATATTTTGAGCTCTCAGAAACATACCCACAACCACATGAAACAAACCAAAAGGCATTTTATCTGCCTGAGACTTACACTCTAAACCAAGACAGGAGCATCATCAGCAATGAACACAAGGACAGGAAAAGAAGAGGGGAAAAGCACCACCACAGTTAAGTTGTCAGCTATGTAACATTGCTTTTGCTTTTCATTTCTGTGTTGTGCTGTATAGCACTAGGAACATCCGCATGGTTTAAGACAGCACTGGAAAATCAAGACAGGCAATTAGGTAATCTTTAATAGGACCCGCTTATAACATATTTAAACTCAACAAGTGCAATTAGGCTTCTAAGCATTTCATGAACATGCAACACCGTTGAAAGTGTAAATGCAGTTTACATCTATATGTACATTCTTGTACGTACAGTCCTCAGTTATATTCAATTTTAAAAAACAAATGCAATTTCTATAATGTGATACATATTTTACTAGACACCATCTTGTTTTTCACTCTCCTGAAATAAGTACAAGTGACGGATCCACAGAAGAGTATTACTTGGGAAGAGAATGTGTGCCTTAAAATGAATGTACTTCTAGGAAAGATTACGTACTATTACATTCCAGATGTACATCACAAAACTCAAGCTTCTAAGGGTGGAAAAAGTAATAGACCTTGAGACCACGGTATTTGTTATATTAGTAACAGATATGTCAAAGCAGATTTGTTGCAAAATGAATTTATACTTAAAATGGAACAATTGCTTTTTTTAGGAACTAATTTAAACTTTGTCTTCCGAATGATTATATTGTCAAACAGCAGAAAAAATTACAGGTATCTTATCCAAACGCATAAAATAACATGACTGAGACAAAAAGAGCAAAAGCCTAGAATTTTTATAACCTCCCCCAAAACCATCAGTAAAACTCATGCGAGGCAATACAGGCTGTTCAAAGCCACTTCCACACAAATCTAATTGGGTAAGAGGGGAAACTACAGAGATGCTGCTGGGGTGCAGCATTCTAATCATTCTGCAGAAGCATAAGTAATTTGCAAGGGTTCAGTAAAACTAAGTCTCTACAAACACCATGGTTTGTATGGGGAAATAAGCAAATTGTGATTTTCAAATTCTTTACTCAGATACAATGCAATTAAAAGATGAACACATACATTCCGTATTTGTAACATGTTTATCATCACAGATGAGCATCACCCACTGCACTGAAATAACTGTTTGCTCAGTATATGTGAAATACTAGCCCTCAGAAATTTCATTTTGGCATTCATTTTATTTTTCTTCCCTCTAGGAGAGTACTAGTACTGCACTTCAGATATCAAAAGAGGAAAAATTCCATCTACTATCAAGGGGAAAATGTTCTTTAGATGCTTAATCTGATGAGTCACTAGCTTCTTAAATTTTAATAAGAGCATTTATTCTGCAGATGATGAGGGGAAAAAAATTGTATTGGAAATGACGGGGAAATTACATTTGTCAGCTAAGATTGTGACACATGCCAAGTCTTATCTTCACAGATGGCTGGCAAAACTCAGTGCAGTTTGAACAAATAAAAAATTATACTTACATCTTAAAAAGGTTTCTCTCTTAGGGAAATTAAGCCACTAAATGCAACAAGTAGTGTGCGGGGGCAGGAGGGGGGAGGAGAATATGAAAACTTCCTGTTATGGTTCAGTCAAATAGAAGCACATATGGATACTTGGCACCATCTGTGAGTATGGATATTTTTCCATACTTTTTAAAAACACAGTTTGTTAAGAAAATAACAGTTGAAAAGCTGAACTTTTTAGAGAAGACATTGAACAGCAGTTTCTAACCGTGAATGCAGCTACCTCAATATAGATACGCCAAGAAAAGTTCTTAGTGTAGGTGAATACCACTAGGGTTATGAAAAGGAAATTACGAATAAAATCATAATACAAAGGAAAAATTCATATCAATGGGAAGTAAACCATTGCAAGACACAATTTATGCAAGGCATAAAAAGAAAAAAACCAAACCAAACAAAAAAAATCCAAAAGAAAAAAAAAAGCAGCAGGTAGAGTTGGGATGAAAAGGGAGAACAGAAAGGTAAACATGAGTGTAAGTATCAGTAAAGAGCAGATAACCAGAACACTATATAGATACTTAAAAGCACACGTCCAGTTTTTTGTAAGTATATACAATTTGCTCAAGCAATGACAAAAGAAGAAAACTAGCTACTGGATTGATAGTTTACTACATGCACATAGATACAGCCATAATTAGAAAAAAAGTAAACCACAAGGGGACCCTTTTATTAGTATCTATAATCTCAACTCATTCTTTCAAGAGAGCCCACTGAAAATGCAAATCGACAGTGGCTTTCTTAAACTGTTGGTAACAGACCATGAAATCACTTTTAGTAATATTTAACTAAGTTCCCTCCCCCCACCCCCAAGTTATCCTACCTTGCCAGCAATTTAAAATAAAAAAAATACTATAAAATTGCATTCCTTGTTATATTTTACCATACTTTTTAAGTATCTTAGTCAAGTAAAAGATAAAAAAATCCCTAATTCATTTCATTCTACTTTTAATTTCAAAAGGTAAGTGCCTAAAATGTGTCTACAAGGAATATAGTTTTGTTTCCATCACATAAAAATAGGTAGGTCTAATTAGCTCAGATGTGTAAACACCTGATACCTCGAATAAAAACATTTAATACCCACTAAAATTGAAAGGACTTATACTTCTACATCTGAGAAAAATCAGCTTTCAGTATTATCATAGAAGCACAACTAACTTCTGAGTCTACACTGAAAAACCATGTAATATAGAGAAGCACATAAAAGCAACAACACAATCTTAAATTTGGTTTGATGTTTTGGGTTTCTTTTTATAACTTACAGTTTTGGAGAAGACAAATAGTCTGAACATAAAGAGAACTAAGGTGTGATTGTATAGCTGTTACGGCAATAGCAAACACTAGCATGGTTTTAGTCCACACATAAAAAGCAATACATTTATTATTACTCGGATCACATACAATTCTAACTCAAAGTATGCATGCTGCTACATCATTATAGTCCTCCCGCAGGCCTCATTCAATCCATTTTAGAATACCAGTGCTTTGCTGAATTCTGCTGTTAGAACTCCACATAATCAGTCTCTGTTAACTCTCTAGTTCGTACATATTTAGATTTAAGCTTTAACAGGACAGCTGCAGGCACAGCTGTGGGCATTACATCTCAAGCCTCAGAGAACAAACCTACCTGTATTTACTATCTTTAAGCCCTACTAAAATCTCTGTAACAAAAAGAACATAAAATTTCTTCAACAGTGAACTGAGGAGGCCATAAACCCAAGTACATTCTGATTTTGAAAGTCCCTTTATCTCCCAAAATTTACCTTTTTTATTCAAAAGCTTAAAATTACCATAGCATTACAATGTATTTCTTAAGCCATGTAAAGTGAAGAGACAATGGTATTTAGTCCTGAGGGAAGACTAAACACAACGTATTTCTTCTAGCATCCAAAAAGAAAGCACATTGACAACAAGCTAGAAGCAAGCAGGGTGAGACCCAAGACATTTAAAGCCCGAGATTACATGGAAACCCACATACATGGAAGTTACTAAATGACCATCCCTATCTGATCACAAACTTTCTTGATTCAGTCACCATGCCGCCATCCCTCTTCCATTATGGAAACTTTTGAGGCCTTCCTGTACAGAAGAGGATACCTATTCTACCAAATTTAGTTTCCAAAACAGCCCCACCACTGTGCCTCTCCACTCTAAATGTACTACAGTTTGCTACTTGAAAAGTCACATACAGAGCATTCAGAACAGGCTGAATTGATTTAAAAAGCTGAGATGAAACTGTCGCCATTATCCGAAGGATCAGTGCTTCCCAGTTGTTTCAAATACTAAAGCAGATCACCTTCAGTTAGTGTTTGCTCTAGATGTTTTCCATCTTGAAAAAAATCCTTTTTATTTGAAATTAATCCACAATTACCAAGTGCAGAGAATATACTCATCTCCAGCAAGTCACTTTGTCCAATGTGAGAAGACTGATGTAACTCTACAAAATTACTATAAATAAAAGATACATATAATAGTAAGCAATTGTTTTCTTTGGTTACTAACATGTCAGTTAAGTTACAGCTAAATTCCATCCTTTTAGATTTACTTTTTCTTCTCTCTCTCGTAAGATTCTTGCTCATTTCTTGCCTGCCCCCCCTATTTTTTTTTAACCCAAGGACAAAGAGGAATGCAGATTTGAAACTGCAAGTGCAAATATGCGCTTATATTAATTAAAAGAGCATTGTGAAATGGCTCTTTATTACCTATTTGAAAAAAAGCACATCACATAACATTCTAAATTCTTCTAAAAATTGTTGCCGCTATTCTTGTACCTCTGACCACATTCTATAGACTTGAATTTTCTCCCTCTACCTGTATTCTCTACAATTTCCTTTCTCACCAAATAACTTTTGAACAAGGTTAATTATGGCTATTTTATGCTCAAGTACCGTCAACTGGAAGGAACTGTCAAAAGGCTGGCATAGCCAGCAACAGGAGTGACACAGAAAAATGATGAGAGGTCTGTGGCATCCAGCAGCTTCTGATCGGTTTAAACAGTCTATGAATGTATTTACATATATTAAGCTCCTCTAGCAATTTTTGAAAATTTAAGCAAGCAGATGCTTTGGAAGTTCTCTGGCTAATAACAAAGACCCAGTTTACATTACAGAAAGGTATCCTTCCCTAAGATAATATTGACTGTTTTCTTGCAGTGTCAAGACCCATATAGTAAGGCTATGTGAAGCGATAATAAATGCCAGATGTGATTAAGCACCTGTATCTTGCTTACTAGATCAGTGTAAAAAAATGGTTTACCTATTGCTTGTAAGCAATTCTAAAAACAGTTACAAAAGTTAAAATTCATGTGGAATTTGGTTAAGCTTTCTTCAGAGAAAAAACAATTATATATTCTGTCTTTTAATTACTAAAAATACTCTTCAGGTTAAAGGTAAGCTCTTGTATCAAATTTCCAAGAAAGTCGGTAGTAGATCAACATGCAAATACATCCAAAATATAAGTATTTAATACAACAGGAGACAGAACCTGGAAATTTTCTCTACTGTTTGTTCAAAATATGATCTCTCAAAATATTCAAGCTTCAGTTGCAGTATCCCACACACATTACACACAGACGCACACCCACCCACAAAGATATAGGCCCTTCTTTAAAGGGCATTAATTACTATGGCAACTACTGTCACTGACATAGGCAGCTCCATTCTATCATTACTGGTATAACCCTAGAAACACCAGAACCACATGAATCTACAAGACAGATTTTTGTCACACAAATGAGCATAGTGAAGGCATGTGCCCAAACTTTTAAATAATTCACAGTAATTTCAGAAGACTGAAATATATAAACACTAGAAATATATGAATGCATGCCTTGCTGTCCCTCTATATCCAACACTGTCTGAAATTTCAGCGTGGAACACATTCAGAAACAGACCCCCTCAAAAATCACCATTATTTATTTTATAGTATACCTGGCTTCCAAAACACTGATAAACAAGTGTTCAAATACAGTAGGACTGATATACAGAATCACAAGCAAGAGCTTGTTTCTGTTTTTCATACATTTTCAATAGTATCCTTACACCACTGATTTTACAATTTATTACAATATACACAAAACATATATTAAGAGAACCAAATTGCAAAGATTAGCAAAAAAAAAGAAAATTCAGGCTCCAATATGATAGTGTAACTGTTGCCCATGCACCCTTCTAGTAATTAAGATTGTACCATATTATACATATCGATATATGCACACACAAATTCATATTGTTCTACTGAACCTCTGCCCTGTTCAGTGCACAGAACAATTAAGAAACAGCTATTCAGTATTTTATGTTTTGCTCCACGCATGACCTGACTTCTCTTTCCAATATTCGCATCTTTCTCTAAATAAACAGAATTACTACAATGTCTCTTCTACAGCACTCAGTGTTACAGGAACAAATTTCATATTTTAAATACCCCTAGAGACGTTATTTTCATAGATAAGAAGCAGAAGCACATAGAGATACACGGAGTTATGCAGTACCCACTCATTTGAGATGCTCACTTTAAGACTTCCCCCCGCCAATTCTTCACATTGTATGGTACCTCAAAGGTTAAAAGCAAAACTTCTGTTGTTTGTGGATTCAGATGCTCAGCAATCCCTCTAGTTAGGCCTTAAAATCTCAGGCATACTCAAGAACATGAAAAGGAGTAAGTAATTACTGGCCTGCTGTGAAAAGTTTGTTTTAGGAGCTTGTCTCATGCCCTTTAAGAAGCTTGTGACAAAGCAAAGAAGGAATTCAGCTTTAAACAGTCTAAACCTTGAATCTCTACTTTTCCCTTTCTGAAGATTCCTGTTACTTTCATTACACACATTCCAACTACAGTGGTAGGTCAGGCAGAGCAATAATAGCACTGGCATTTTATCATGTAATTCCAGAACATTCCTATTCTCTGAGAACAGAAACAGAAGTTGTATGGGGGAAGGAAAAAAAAATAGCAATGCTCGGTAAACTTTGGTTTCTTTGCCCTTTTGTAGACTATACAGCACTTAGTCCGCACAAGCTTTTCTGCTTTTATGCTCAGTTCCTGCAAGTTTGGTCCCATTAATCCTGCTGCTGTCCTGCTGTGGTGGTCTGACCAGAACCACTCTATCACTCCCTTCCTCAACCAGACAGCAGGGAGAAAATATGTAACAAAAGGGTCGTGGGTCAAGATAAGGACAGGGAGATCACTCATCAATTACCACAGGCAAAACAGACTCAGCTTGGGGAATTTAGCTTCATTTATTACCATTCAAATCAGAAAAGCCACCCTCCCCCCAGCCCTCCCTTCTCCCCAGGCTTAACTAAATTCCCAATTTCTTTATGTCCTCCCCCAAGCAGCACAGGGGAATGGGGAATGAGAGTTACGGTCTGTTCATCACACATTGTTTCTGCCACTCCTTCCTCCTCACGCTCTTCCCCTGCTCCGGCATGGGGTCCCTCCCACAGGAGACAGTTAACCTCCACGGGCTGCAGGGAGACAGCCTGCTTCACCATGGTCTTCAACACAGGCTGCAGGGGAATCTCTGCTCCAGTGCCTGGAGCACCTCCTGCCCCTCCTTCTTCACTGGCCTGGGTGTCTGCAGAGTTGTTGCTCTCACCTAGTCTTAATCCTCTCTTCCACTGGCATAGACATTTTGTAAATTTTTTTTTCCCTTCACAGCACGCTACCACAGAGGCACTACCACCACTGCTGATTAGCTGGGCCTTGGCCAGTGGTGGGTCCGTCTTGGAGCCGGCTGGCACTGGCTCCATTGGACATGGGGAAAGCTTCTGACATCTCACAGAAGCCATCCCTACAGCCCCCCTCTATGAAAATCTTACCATGCAAACAGACTGTACCTACCTCAGGCTCCTTGCCTCAGACCTCTTCTCTTTGCCTCATTTGCCCTGTTTCCACAATTCAGGACTCTCAGTTGAATATCCTTGCTAAGCCTGACAATCTTTTCTTTTAGACTTGCTCTCTTCGCTCTGCTCTGCCTACTAGTCCAAATTCCTATCCCCTTCTCATTTTTTTTGTCCAATCTGCACTTAACCACACCCCCAGCAGTTCCACTAGCCAGCCTCTCTATCCATCCCTGAGATACCAGCTACCCACAGCTACCAGCATCTCCCCTTAAATTATGCCCATGATGTCCTTTGCCAGCTGTCCTGTTCCAGGCTCTTCCTCCCTTTCCTAACCATTTACCCAGCCCTTCCTCCTTCACAACTAATAATGCCTTTTTTTTCACCTGCCCTCATTTTCTTCTGTACATCTTCCAGATTCCTTCACTTGTAAATCATCATCTCAGAAAAATATTCTTTCCCTCATTCTGGTCACACTACTGTTCTTTAGGTATTCAGACACTAGGTACATTTGTTCTTTCAGCCTCCTTTTTCTACTCTGCTTAGGTGTCAACAGAAGATCCTCAAAAGCACAACAGAGAGGCATTCCCTTTTCCTTTCAACATCCAGCCTGACCAGTTACTGAGCCATGAAATTTGTACTGCAGCACACTCTGCAAGGAAAACTCATCTACACTATGGTCACATTCACATCAAAGAGATGCTCTGGAAGTCTGAGAGATTTTAGCAGCTAAAGACAGCTATTTCTACCCACATAAATAGATATTTTTCAGAGGTTCTGCTAAGCTGCATGAAGCTTTCCATAGGAAAAGTAAAACATATACAGCAGATAAAAGCCATCCTCTTAACAGATTTCCAGACCTAGCTCCAAATCATGAATATTAGAGCATTCCGTATAAAGTGTCCCAAGAATTTAGACAGGCAGGATAATTTTACTAGGCTTTTTCTCAGTAACAGTTGAGCGATTCCAAATAAGTAACTTCCAAAAACTATTTCGGCCTGAGGAAGACATCCTGTATAGAGAGGACCAAAAGGATGTTTCTGTCTGAACAGGAAGAGTTGCATGCACTTAAGAGTGCTTATTTTCAATGGTGAGCAGAGACATTTAACACAGAGAACAACTAGCTCTTTTTCAGTAACATTTACTTTGGAGCTGTAAGAGTCACCTAAGAATTTGTGTTTCCATTAGTACATCTGCTTTCTTATAATGTGTGGGTTAAAATGCAAGTCACTGCAGTTTAACTTACCGAACATTTTCTGGTCTCAGTTTATCCAGTACCATCTCTATTAAATCAGGCCTGAATTCTTCAAGCAAATATTCAGCAGCCAATACTTCTTCTATAGGATAATACTAAAAAACAAAGCCCAGAAACACGTAAATGAATTAATAAACAAGTAAGCATGAGAAAACTACTGTTTTGAAAAGGAAATAGAAGTGTATACTTTTGGCCACTAAATCTGTATTGCCTTGGCAATTTCAAATTTGAAGTGCATAGAAGTTTTAGAACCTCTCTCTTAAAACTAACCAGGATGGAGTAGTACTCTATGTAATTACATTTCTCCTATATTTGGTAATTTTATATACTCTGTATTACCATTCTTTTCTCTTGAAATATTTTGTCTCAATATAAAAAGTCACCCATCTTTAAATAGTTTTGAAGTAACTACAGTAAAAATAACATGGTAAATGCTGACCCCTGGAGGATACGTTTAAAGATAAAAGAACTCTTAAGTACTCACTAGAGTGCATTTGGGAAAAACAAAACATAAACAAAACTATCCCAAAACAGTAACAACAAAACCCCAACCACCAACCAAAAAAAACCCCACCACTAAGTTTTTTAGGATCCTAAGATTCCTATTTTTTTAAGAATCCTATTTTTATTTACAGTAATTTAAAGGAAAGTATATGTCAATTTTCTAAAAGTGTAATACAAATTTACAGAGTTTTAATGCTAACGTTTTTTAATGAGGATCAAACTGAAAATCTCTTAAGGTACGTCACAATCTAAGAAGAAAAAAACAGTGAAAATTCCTTTGAAAATTATTAGTGTGGTTGACAGGAAAACTTTATTGATAAACATCTGTTTACCAAGGGGAAACTACCAGGTGACCTAAGCCCTGAGCACTTGCAGTTTGCCATATTGGTATACATTCTTTGACCAGAACTATTATAAAATGGCTTTCTGAATTACATACATTATACAAAAGACTACAGTGGAGTAGTTACAGAGTAACTCACACAAAGATTTCGGAAAAGAGAAAGGTCCTGGGGGGTGGAGACCAAGGGCAATAAACCAAACCTGTGTTAGAAAAAATTCAAATGTGAATGCTAAAAATCCAGAATTTGAAAGAACTTGTCAAAAGATTCCTTGTACACTGCAGAATACTCATTTAACTACATTCTTCATAAATGGCTAAGCAGACTAAGCAACCTAAAGGGGAAATATTAAGTAATCTATGCACTTCTATCTGAAATCACCAATGCAATATAGATTTTGTGACCAAAAGTCTACACGCTATTTCCTTTACAAACACAGGACACAGTCTGCCCACCAGCTGGAACTGAACATTAAATTTACTTGGTTACTTTGTTATTTTTGTATTGCTTGAGAGGTGGGTTGGACAAGATGACCTTCAGAGGTCCAGTCCAACCCCAAACACACTTCTGTGATTCTGTGACTACTTTCCAGCAAAGTCAGAGCATAATGTAACTAAAATAAAGCAGACTAAAACAACGTAGATACAACAATCAGATTAAAATGAAGTTTTACAAATAGGAAAATTAAGAGACAAAACAAAACAAAAGAGAAGGGGCACTGTAAACCAGAGAACAACTACCTGGAAAACGTCAAGACTAAACATGACAAATATGAAATATAATTTCACAGCAAGACCTTAGAGGTGACTCCTTAGACCAGCACAAATGTGCTTTAAAGATGAACTTCTTGTTTTGTTGAGTAAATAGGTTTCTTAAACCCTTTTGGTAAATACGTAACAACTCGTGACATTACATTTACTCACGCTAACTTATACACAGGTTCTTCTCCAAGTTATGAAAAAGTTAGTATTCGTAAGCACATGAAATCACCGAACAACATTCTAGCTTGGTTAATTCAAAGCACAAGCTTAGTATGACTCAGAGGCAATAAAAAGAACTAGAAAAAGTATTTTTCTAGTATTTTGTAATCAACTAGCAGCAGAATCAGAATTACCATGCATACTGCAAAGCACGGCAAAAGAAATGCAGTGGGGAAAAAAAAAAGGGTTGTGAATCAATACCCTGCTCTTTGGAACACTACTTGCAACTTCCTCATCTAATTTTTGGAGACAGCAATTGTAATTGGGAATGATCCAACAAATACAGATCACTGAAAGACTGTTTCAGAAGTCAGAAGTCCATTTGGTAAATAGATTTTATGCATTTGACACAACAGAAGCAATAGATAGCACCCCTAATAGGGGGTTCAGTTTTTTATGGTTTATTTATATGAATTTAAATGGTTTCAGTTAAGTCTAATGCTTTTTAGTAATCAGTAAGACAATTCTAAAACTAAAGATTCATTATTTTGAACTTTACAAATTTAAGGTGTAGGAGCATTCACAGGAACTCCTGCAAAGAAATGAACGATGCCTCTGAGTAGATGTAGACATTAGCTGTGCAATGGAGAATGGCTGCAATGTATAAAAGTTGCGTGAATTTCACTAGACAAAAAAAACCTGCCTGACTTCCTTTAATGCAAAACGAGGGAACTGAATTTTGCAAGAAGTATACAGACTAAGTATAAGCTGCATGATGATGCTTTCCATGCCAATACGTAATCACATTAGTAGAGTCAAACATTTCTAATTTGCCATCTTAATGCAGACATTTTTGCTTATTGCAGTATTTCCACATTGTTAACTATAGAAACACTTAGAAACATAGTGCTTGTGTTTACGATAAAATATTATTTTTCTCGTATCCCCCTAGAGAACATTTAGGCTATCAGGTAGACACAGAATGACAAGGTACATATGTCTTAGGAAACACTGAAGCAGATCAAATAGCAACTCCAGTTAGTGTAAAACCAGTTCTACCAAGTATAGAAGTGTAAAACGGTAGAGAGTGAAGTAAGTGTGACATTGACCGCCAAAACTAAGATCTGCGCAGCATGGTATTAGCCTCTTAAGCTCAAGAAGTGCAAAAGACCCTTGCAAATACCTGTATTTATTAAGAGAATAATCAAACATGCTGTTAAATGATTACTATAATGTAAAACAAACAAGAAAAAAAAAACCACACACACAACCAACTAAACAAAAACACTTACATGCAACATTCCTCCAAGCTTTGATGTATAACCTCGTGGTCGTTCTTTGTCTTTAAATCTGAATGCCACAGCATTTAGATCCTAGGAAACAATGTAGGAAGAGTTGAAAAGCATGTAATAGAGACTATTTTAAGAATAATTATGAATAATTATTGGCTACTCAATTCCTTTTTATAAGATAAAGAAGGAGTTTTGTTGTATCCATTTTATATTAGTTAGACAGGTACCTAACAGAAGTTTTCAGTAATCATCAAGTTATACAAACTCACAAGCAATTTCAGATAGTCTTACAATGTGAAGTGTTACACAAGTCTTCTAAGCCCTGCTTGTAGTAAACCTGTCCCATAGCTCATATATTTTGATTTCCTGATAATGTGAAAACACACCAACTTTGATACAAGCAATGTATAGTGTTCCAGTGCAGTGTTAGTTGTACATCACTGAACCAAAGCCTTTCCTTCTTCCTTTTTTGTTCCTTTTGTTCAGCCAGCTAAAAGGTAACTTTAGAGACAGAAAAAGTGTGTGTGTTTATGCTGTCCTAGCCACAGAAATAGAACACACCATTCTTGGAATACAACAGCAAGGGTGAATTCAAGAGGTCTAAGACTACAAAGCCAATGAAAATAACAGCTCATCCTTTTGTTAAGCCATGCAGTCTAGTTAATTCAACAATTCAGCTTAAAATAAACTCAAAAGAAGATTCTTTTGAAACTAGTTCACCAGTTCTTCCGACTCACCTCACAGCCTCAGGAGTGCTGGGGCTGATACAAGAGAAGCAAGGAAAAGACACAGGGACAAGATGGGAGGATGGAACTACCTCTTTTGAATCTTGAATTTGCTTACAAGGACAACGAAACAATCATGATTCCATCATGACTTTTAGCAGAGGGTAAAGAGAGATTTCCTTTGCAGTTGTCAAAATGCATCTGCAGAATTTCTGCTCTTAGAGAATCAACAGTTTTCACCAAACAAAGCTAAGATGGAACATGAAATCTTTACCCAAGTATTTGTAGCGAACCAATGAGCCTACATAGATATATATCTAATAAAACTGGGTTTATTTCACACTGTCATTGAGAATTATTTAATTCTAACAGGATACTTTACATTTTTGCTTTATGCACACAGAATCATACACACTTGATAAGAAGTGTGAATGGTTCAGCAAAGACTGAAGTGTACAGCAAAAGTACTCCATGGAATTGTGGTTCACCTCTCAGAAAGGTGAAAGAACAATCAGCAGATTAAATGTCCTACTGCCTTTATAATCTCAACTATATAATTTGACACATGAAAGAAGAGGGGTAGAGTAACAGCCATTTCAATTTCCAATTCTATGTTGCCCCTCACAGTAAATGCTTCCCCACCTCCACCTTCAGTGAAGACTAAGGAAGGTTATGCAAAACCTTTGCAGACAGAGTAAGGTACTTCTTCCTCCACCTCCATTATACCATCATAAAATGTCAACTCACAGCTCTGTAAGAGCACTTCACATCTACATCAAGACAATATATCCTGAATATACTTGTCATTTGTGTCATGTTGTACTTTAAAATTAATAAACTTCACTACTGTGTGATTATTAAAGGCTATTTCCACAGCCAAAGAATCTGTTTCTACTTATAATCCAAAAATTTGCGAAAAATACTACCACTACATATTTCAAGCACCAACTGTTGTACCTTGCACTCTTGGAAAACCCATTCCTGAGGTCCTTCTGTACGTAGTTTTTGAATGTATTGAAACATGTGCAAAATAATATCTTCAACATGCACTGGAAAGAAAAAATACTTGCTTAATAATTCACTCAGTTCTGCACAAAGAAAAAATTCTGATGAACACAAATATTAAGGTTTTATTTTTAATTGCAGCCTGATACACCAAGATGTTTAAGTACATATGCAATCCCACTGGCAAAGTTAAACATATTTTTCTCAGTCATGAATTTAAGAGAAGTGTTCAAGTCCCCAGCTAATTCTGAGAACAGCACTGAACACGTCTTGTGTTAAGATACTGATTTATAATATAATTTAACTCAGGTCTAAATAGTATGAATAAATAGCACATAAAGGTATTAACAGCTTTCTTTTGAAGAACTTTAAAACATTCAATGAAATACTTTCGTATAACCTCAAATAAGTTTGTTTCTTATGTTAGATGAAATGTGTTGGCATACTGAGAGGATCTAAACACAGAAGAATAACCAGTTAATTAAAATACATTGGCTTTCAAGCTAAAAACACAACTAGTCTCTGTGGATACAAACACAAACCCATCATATCAGGAATAACATGGAACGCAGACATCGCGCTTCACTTACAAAGTCCTTCCTCTGTCAAGTCCACATTAATGATGAAAAACATGAAACCTCTAGCACCTTCCTTCTGTCCTCCAACAAGAGTATTTACCCACCCTATGAAATCAAAAAGCAAATATATTACATAAACAAATCTGTAACAATTTATAATACTTTTTGTATGCTTCAGCAACATTAAATTTTTTTTTTTTTTTTTTAACATTTTGAGTACTTAACATGTTCCCCTCCTCAATGCCTACAGCAACAGCACAAATTAAACATAACACAAGTCAGACTTAACTGGTTTTGTGCTGAAAGTGATATGACAAACTCAAGACTATTTGATTACTGGGCAATTTATTTCTGCTTGGAAGACAGTAATGTAAAGCAAAATAGTGAAAGATACACTCTTGCAGTCTTCCAGACATTAAGGCACCTGACAGCAGTCTCTGAGCCCATGGCAGAATAGAAATAAGTTCATTATGGCAAAGTTCGTGTACTTCTCTAAACACGAGTAGATAAAGGGGAGCGCAGGAAATAACAGCTTCAGCAGTCAGCATGACTGTTGTTTATTACTTTTACCCACCACAGACACAATTTTATGTGCAAAATGACTTACAACTCGAGTTACTCAAACAGTTTGGGGCAGAAAGAGGTCAATTTTAAGTGAAATGTAGCTAAGCTTTAAAAAGTTGTGTAATAAACGACTTTTTAATTCTTTACCTTCAAAGGACTTACCTTTGGCTTTAAGCTCTGATAAAAGACTCCCTGGGCCTTCATGCCCAATCAGATGACCAAGATAATGGCCAGGGTTTGACTTATAGTACTTCTGAAGGTCTGGTATAGGAAATGTGACATAAAGATTTCTAATGTCCTTAATGGGTACCACTTTGTAAAGTTGCTGAGGAGGAAAATAAACAAGGAGATCCATAAACAAAAGGTAACTCATTATTTTATTCATCTCAGGAGCACATACTATGTTCCCTTCACACACACACGTTTGATTACAAACATATCAACAAAATCTTGAAAGTAAAAGGTATGTACTTAGGGCATTGTATGTACTTTAGCCATTCATGATGCAAACAAAAAGAGGATTAATTATCTCTCAGTTGCTTACAGCTGCAACCAAAGGTACAGCCTTTACTATGAACTATATAAAACTATACTAAGCACGGAAAGGTGAGTAGAAAATTAAGAAAGAAATATGGAACTTAACAGGGACACCGATACAAAAGTAGTGAAGTGCACAATGTATTACTGAAACATAAAAAATACCATTTAAGAGAGACACTCTGATGGAAGATGTATCTCTACATACCCGAAGGTGTTCTTCCTGGAAGGGATGCTCAGGAAACTCTGGTATAGGGACATTTTTATTCTCTACTTCTGAAAATAACTTTACCACTAAGCAAGTCAGTTCATCCAAGGATTCTAGAATACAAAAACATTAGAAGAAGCATGATCATTTTCTGAAGATTCTGGTGAATTTGGATTTGGTGTATTCTGTGTAATTTGAATTACACAGAAAAGTAGTGTTAATGGTATGATGATTATTAATTTCAGAAAGGAAAACTTTATTATTACTTAAGTTTTGAACTATAATGTGCTGTAAGCACTATGCTTATTAAAGGAACGCTTCAACCATGATTAAAATAAATCTTGTAACCGGGAAAAACATCTTTAAATTTTACTCGTTAATCTAAGCTGGACCTAAAGAAAAGAAACATTAGATATTGAACATTTACAAAAATAAACATTCCATAAAAAGCTTAAGGGATATGGAATTACACCTGCAAATTTTCCAGAGTGAAAGCAACTTTGCCAAAACCTGGATTTTCTTCAGCCTCAGCTCACCTCCAGTACTTCATGTACAATGTGAGCCAGGGTGATTTATCCTCAGTGCCCCAAAATTTCACACACATCTGTAATCTGTTTAAGTACTTCCACTTTTACAATCATTCCAATTCATGACTCCAGTACTCTCCAAAAACGAGCGGAAGACCATTTGTGAAGAGAATTTAATGTTGTGCATGAATTCACCTAAACTGACCTAATGCCATTTCTGTTGAAATACTGCCTTCAAATTAGCTACCTGCTTAAGGAAAGGCATTCTGAAACACTTCTGAAAGCGAGAATAAGTTAAGAAAGGTTCATCACGTTTTTTAGCACACACCTTTTAAGGGTGGGCATTGAAGAAAAGACTGGGCATTTCTTGGATGTCTCAAAGTACAATCTTAATCCTGGAAAGATTTCAAAGAGTGGTCACCTTGTTAGACAGAACAATCCCAGTTAAATGTAAAAAGCAGAATCCTTCCTGGCCAATATATGCATGCTCCTACACTACACAGAGAACTGTGCAGGAAAAACAACCAATGCAAACCAAGATGGGGCACTGTATAATAACATTTTGTGAACTACATGTATTTCTATTAAAGAGCCCTATTTTTCATCCACATCAGCAAAATACACATTTATCTGCTTTGGAGACTTCACTAAACATGAAATTGTTTGGTCACTCTGTACAAGTTTTACTCTTCTCCCTTCCGTAGACTTTCAGACACTTGCATACACTTCATTTTCTTCAAACATAAATACATGTAAAGTCTTACTCAACCAACAGAACAAAACTCACCTCTTCCTAAGACACAAATAGCCATTACATTTGATGAATAGTAAGTAGAATGGAACTTCAATAGCTCTTGTCTTACATCTATTCCTTCTTTGGTTGGCCTAGTTTCCAGGGTGAATTTGTTCCCTGTAACATAAGTTAAAAATACTTGTTTATGAATTTACAAATTAAAAAGAAAAATATTAATAAATCTGCTTTTCTCCAGATGGATAGTAATTTTTAAAATAATTACTATGCACAGTAAGTAAACTGAATCAATACTGTCTCAACTTATCAGAGACAACAAATACTTCCACCCTCAATCTGCACATTCCTGAAGAACCAAGGATGTTTTACTTTTCCAAATTATTTTTTTTAAATTTGAATGGGTTATTTCAAAGCAATGCAAGTAAGCCCAGGCTCTAATTCAGAAGAAGAGGAGTTTTTTTCTTTGGCACATTTGGAGTAGGTTTTACTCCCATATAAACTCCTATGACTCTTGTCACAGGAATCACCATGTGCAATTATTTGTGGCCACAAATTATAGCCTAGTATATGAAATGAAATAAACAATTACTAATTTACAAACACAATTTGTAAACTGCAACTGTTCAGCTTCTGCTCCACAAACAGCCAAGCAGCAGACAAGTTCCTATAGAGGAAGACAAGTACAACTCTCCCTGAATAAGCGCATAAGCAGAAAATACCAAACTTTATCTGTTAAGTTATCCTCCTATTAATTAGTGCAATCTTTGCATCAAGCTGTCAATCATTTACTCTACAGACATACTCCACATTTATAGTCAAAGCAGAACTCATGTTTAGTGAAGGTAAGAACATGAAACAACGGAAAAATTAGTCTACAAAGAGCACACTGGATTTCAATCAGCTCCACTTCCCATTACTACACAGACACACAAAATAGTCAACAGAATCTACCAACCAGAATGGCACACTAATACTCCATCTGTTAACTCTAAGATCAGTAACTCCCTTAAGTGACAACTAGACCAGGTACAGACGAAAGCAAGGCGTGAGGAGGAAGAATAAGGCAAGGAAAACATAACAGAAATATTAACTTGTGTGCTTACAGGAAAAACAGCAAGAAAGAGAGAAGAGACTGGGAGAGCATGCCTGCTATGCATATATGTCCAGTGCACAAACCCTACAATCACAGATATAAGTTAATACAAATCAATGAAGCAAAATTAGCTACATAAATAATATAACACAAGTATATTGTCTAGATGTTCAGTGGTTAGACACAAATCCAATTACAACTGCAACAATTAACAAATCATCATAGAGAGGCCACCTGAAGAAATATACTGCTTTAACTTTCAAAATGTGCATGTTAGTAAAAGCAAGGATTCTTAATGACACCTAAAAAGAATAATTAGGGTATTATGTTTAAAATATTTTGTGTATATTCCTCACCATCCATAGACCAATGAAATGCAGAAGTTTTAGATACCCTACAGTGTTTACTCCCACAGAATCAACACATAGGTTAACATAAAATAAAGACAATGCTTTAGCTCAGTAACTATGCTGTTACAGTACTGGCATTCATTAAGGGGCAAGAGTCAGGAGACACCTTGCAGATGTAGGAAAATGGACACTAGAGAGTGCAAAAATGTCTGGGAAAGGACTTGACACTGTTGAGGGCACTGATGGAGAAGAATTGCAATCATTGCAATCATAGGCATTAGTTCAGGTAGATGGGTGAAAGATACCTGCGACAAAATACACATCCTAACAAGAAAACTGCAAGATTAAGGTGCATTTGTCTCTGGACAGACAAGTAACGGAAGGTTTGCTGGCAAAACAGGCTGCACGGCAATGAGTGGACCTGAAGCATCAAATGGATTCCTGTATTCTGCTAGACTAAAATCATCTCAGCTGGTCAAAAGGAAACAATAAGAAGGATGCCAACTGCAACTGCCATGAAAACCACATCACAGTTGTCATCTCTTTGGGTAAATTTAAACCATCAAAGTTGGGCTCTAATTCTGCAAAGTCAGATCTACAGGAAGGCTATGTGCTATAATTTAATTTCAGAATCGGAGCCTAATCTAAGAGGTGAGTATGACTACTGCTACTGAATTTGAGCACATTTCAGGTATTCTCTCCATGAAACCACTTCACTTGTGTCAGGTATAAAACCTTCTTAAATTGTAGAAAACTATTTCTGAAACTTCCACTTAAGTTTTCTGAGTGCTATGTAAAAAGTAAGCTCTTCAGTAGCAGAGATTACAGAATGTACTTTGGATGCTTGCCTGCCTGTAAATATGCACAATTTATTTTCATATTTATCTGTCTGAGGAATGCAGTTACTGCTTCTCTGTTTCAGGCAGCCTCTCTTTATTGATGAACAGAGCAACACATACTCTTGTAGCAGTTGGCTACCAGCCCCTCAACAACACCCTCCATCAACAGGTGCAAAAATATTCTCTTTTTTGAGACACAGGAAGAAACACATCCCCAAAGCCCATTATCTGCCCTCCCATCATCCTACTGTACCCAATATTTGCATCAACTATTCATCCAGCAAACTAACCCAGCCACAAAACACCTTCATGCTCAAGGATTAAACAGTGCAGTTCATGAATTAATAGCCCTTTTACTTTGATAGTTTCAAAATAAATTCATGTATAAAGTAACTTCTATGAAAAAAAAGCACATTTAAACTTCTGCCAAAGCATCAAACATGTGGTTTTGACCATAACTGTGGTTTTGACCATAACTATGGTACCTTTAATGCTTTTTAAATTGAGGTTTTGGGGTGTTTGTTTTAAATTGTTACCAAGCATCGCGTGAGTAATAAAGCCTGTAAAAATACCTACAGACATAAGATTGGGATTTGTCCAAGACCACTTTATCTGTCCATCTACTACCGTTGTAGTCTATGCTTAAGACTTTGGGTTTATATTCTTAGTCAGTAGTTTTCACATTACTTTGCTGTTCTTTCTGATTCAACCTAGTCCCTGTCATCTAGCTCTAATGCAATACTAGTTAGCAGAAGGAGCATGTGGCTAACAATTTAAACAGTTCATTCACTCTGCTATGCACAAAGACTTAACAGTACCAAATTATAACAAATCCAGTAATTAGAAAACAGTATTCACTGCAGTAATTATCAGAATCATAAAGGATGCTTCATCACTGTACTGCAGGTCTTGGATCACTCTGTTTCCTATGTTTTTGTCTCGCTCTGTTTGTTCTTACCATGTGGAGAATGTGATAAAACATCATAATAGACATATATGGAGATGAAAAAAAGGGAGTTTTTTCAGTCTGTCTTTAACAATTTTATATAAACAATAATACTATGTATGTTACACAGAACTCCAATGGATAATTATATTCTAACAAACCTGTTCCAAATTTACTGAAGGGATGGTTGGGGTTTCCAGTAGCCTTCTCCAATTGAAACAACCTCCAGGCATCATTCATCAGATTCTTCTCATGCTCAGAATCAACAGCATTCACTTCCCTGTCTTTGCAGCTTTCATCAAACAAAGGGCACAGGAAAAACTGGGCAAATCTAAACAGAAAAAAATTAAATCAAGTCAAGAATACGGTATATAAATGGTAACAGAGAAGTAAGAAGCTTGGTACCTCCTGAAAACAGCTGAATATATAATATTTTTTACACAGAACTTATAAATTCTCTAACAGTTTTGACACTGATTCACTATCTTTTACTTCTCAATTTCTTTATCCATAAATGCAGACAACAACATATTCATTATATGAGGTACTACAAGGATCAAGGACCTTGGATCATAATTCATAACACTGATAATTTCTACTGTTCTCAAGTTTAGCTGCAAGAGGTTCTTAATCTTGGAAATCAGTCTTGTCAGACATTCAGGGAAAATACAAAGGGCAAATACACCCACTGACTACACACCTTTTAATTGCTGGCCCCTCCCACAAAAGTCAGAGATTTCCATGAGTTCCTTTTACTAATATATTACTAATATCTTTCTAGACTTATCCCTTTTTTGCTATCAATGAAACAAGGATCCTATGGGATCATCGTAAAATCATCGTATTTGATTATACAGAGTATTTGCACAACACAAGTTCATGATCATATTCTGTGCCCTGTGCCCCACATTTCCAAAAATACTCAGTGTAAACACAACCTTTGAACTTCAAAAATTCTGCCTCAGTGGAGGACTCTGCTAGCTGAAAAAAACTGATAAAACTACCAAAAAACTTTTACACAATTTCAAACAGCACCTATATAAAAAAAAATTAAATATAAGCCACCACCACCCCATGCTCACCTGTCCAGTGCACCTTCTAGATGTTCATGTGACACATCGAAGTAATAGTTGGTATGTTCTCCACTTGTGAAGGCATTTGAGCTCCCAGCATGCTCACTAAGAAATTGACTATACTCATTCTCTTTTGGGTATTTCTTGGTGCCCAAGAACAGCATATGCTCACAAAAATGACTAAGCCCAGCAATGTTGGGGGGATCAGACAAAGATCCTGCAGGAGGAAAAATTTCATGTAACCATTCATAAAAAGTAATACTAAAATGTTAAGTCTTTTAAAGTGCTTTATGTTACAGTATGTTGCCTCAGGCAATTACATCAATTCTGTCGATGTAAAATGACACTTGTGCAGTTACAGTCAACTAAACCTAATCTTAAAAAAAATAAAAGAATTAGAATTAGTAACTGAACCAATTAGTGTCTCAAATTGCCTCTCCAGATCAGCCTGCATTGCCTTAGATAGATATTTTTTCAATTGAAGCCCGTGACTCATAATCTGTAAAGACCTGGCAGATCACAACGTTCTGACTTGTATACCTTGACTTTATTAACTGCACTGTGTTAAAAGGCAGCAATTGCCAACCACAATTAAGGATGTATTTATCCTGTGGTTTACAGGACAAGTGATAACCTCTAATTACCTGAACACAGGCAGCTATTGGTGACCAGTTAGTAGGTGTGAAGGCAGACAGATTAAAAGACAGCAATGATGTGCAAAAAGGGAAGCCATAAATGCTGAAGTCTGAGTCTTGAGAGTCCTGCTTTGGAGTGTGCAACCATGTGCAATGGGAGAGTAGAGATTAAGTCAATGGATACATCTCCTCCCGTACATGTACAGGAACTGGATACTGCAGTTGGCTATTACTGTCAAAGTACCTAATACAACCACATTTGAGATCCTCTGAACTAGATGATTTGTGACAGCCATCTCCATAATCAAAAAGGCCAGAAATTTAAGTTACTCTACTACTTCTGCCCTAACATCAACAGCAGCAAGAGCTGGATGCTTAGGTAATGAGTAAGGATGCTTAGGTAATGTGTGTGTGCATCATACTTTTGAAGCAACCAAGAAACTACACAAGCTTGAGAAATACCTCAGATACAAGAAAAGACTTCTATTATTCCAAAGAGTCAAAGTAACTGCCTGCCTGCCCCTTCCATTTCCAGTATTTCTGTTTGCACATTTAAGCATTATTAGAGTTAAGAGTGCCTCTCCAACTCCTCCAGCACTACAGCATTTTCTCACCTCTACACATCAACAACTTAACATGGGGATCACAAAAAAAAAAAAAAAAAGTTTGACATGACAGATGGAGCTGTCTGAAATAATTGCACTCACACCCGCCCCTTTCATGCTTACAAAAGATCTTTCATAACATGAAACTTAATGGTTAAAAGAAGACTTTCTACTGACTGAGCTACACTTGAGTAAACACAGAGTACAATAAGAGCATTTAATTAGCTCTATTAATTTTCAGTTTGATGTGTCAAAGAATTTAATAAACTCTAAATTACAACAAAAGGCCAGGCTGACAACTGGATACCACTCCTGTCAGTTTAGCTGCAATTAAGATACCAAAACTTAAAGCATTTTATTAATGACATAATGAACACAACATGCATTAAATACCTATGTGCACATCTAGTGCTGCTGAAGACTTATCTGTGGTGGGGTCACTAATGAGAAGAGCTTTAATGCCATTTGCCAATTCCAGTCCACGATACTCTCGTTTATCCTCAGGCGATTTGATAATTTCATTTGTTATTCTCTTAATAGCTGGATTATTCATTTTGTTGTTTGTCTCTTTCTGAAACCTTGATGAAAACAGAAGAAATGTCACTTACTATTTTTACTTAAACCCTGCTAATATTTTAATATTATGTTAGAAAATACTGAGCAAAACTGATAGCAAGAAATTCAGTTCTGCGCAAAACTCACAGAAATGGCCTAAAAGCATAGTTCAGATCCTGAAAGAAATTGCTGTTAAAACAAGCACAACAACAAAAAACAAAGACTAAGCAACATTATGGAATTATAGATCACGTAACTGGATGTTTTAAGTTTCATACTGACGGTAATTAAAAAGTAACTCTACTAATGAAACACCATCCCCTTATACAATTATGAGAAAAATTAAATGAAATGATGCACATACTGCTACCTCAAGTATACTTTCAGGCATCATGGAAGTACTGCATGTGTCTGAACTGGTGGTTATATTATGAACGTTGTAACTCTGTGACTGTCATAAACAAAATTTTACTAATAAACCACTAGATTTGTATACTCAAGCAAGAAAGGGTGACACCATTTACAGTATTACCCTAAAAACACACTGCATGTGTTTTTTTGCCATGACAAACAGGAACAGACTGTCTCACATATTTAAACTTCTATTAGTTTAACAGACATGCTGTGATACATGTTTCTTTAATGGCACGATTTTGATATGCTAAGAAACTAAGTATGATTCTGAAATTACAAACTCTGGTTACTCAGGTTTTTTAAATCCAAAGTGAAAAGGTGAGACATTCAGACTTGGATATTTGGGAAGGCAGAGTGGAACCACTCGGCTGCATGTTAAAAAACAAACAAAAAACACCAACACAAAAAACCCAACCAACCAACCAACCACCACCACACACACAAAAAAAAAAAAGCAAATCCCAGAAACAGGAGGTCAGAGCGCTATGTTCTGAGCCAAACACGTGGTGTATTCCTGCATGGAACAGCCACTGAATTCCAACCCTGTTTCACAGGAAGGGTTCTAGAATGGGGCCTGTTAGAAATACACAGTACCAACGAAACTCAGCCTTCCTGTGGTGAAACGTTGCTTGACATACTGCCAAGTAACTTACTGCACGAGCCTCGTTAGTCGTTACTGAACTTAAGATACTGTATAAAATTTATGAAGTGAGAATAGGTACTACTTTTCACAGATGAAAATCATTAACTAAACTGTTCTTAACTGAATTTCACTTGCATACAATTCTATTGGATTGACAAATATAAGTATGTAGGAAAGCAAAGAGGTCTCTGACGCTCCTGATTTCACCGCTGCTAAGGAATATCTGTCACTTTCAGCTAAAATATTCTATCTCATTAAGATACTAGTTGCTTATCATAAGATGCATATATCCTATAAACTTCTCAAGTTGTTTTTTTTAAATGTTATACAATTTCCTTGTCATCTGATATCTCCTTGTTATTCCTACACCACATCATTAAGTCACAGAACTTTACTGTTGTTAGATGACTCATCTTTCCAATGTGATTCATCAAATTACGCAGCTTCTGTGAAATCTTATGAGATTTCAATTGATGTCTTGTGAAGTCGTACACCTCCACCTCATTTTATTATCATTCCCTACTTCTGCCTCCTCCATAGGCTACCTCCAGCTTGGTAGTCAAATTTCAGTACAGGAGAAACCTACAATTTTCAAAAGGTCAAAATCAGTCATTAAGCCTTCAAACCAAGGACTTAAACTTGTATCTCCATCTTCACTGTTACTTCAATGGGCACTGCAAATACAACATTCCCGTCAACTTCAAATGGGCTTGCATGATTAACCCACAATTATTTCCCTACAAACTACATTGTAGTACCAGACAACTCCTATAAAATCAAGAGTAGATCAACTATTCAATACTTCTGGGAGGCAGTATGTCAAGGAACAAGACCAATACCTTCCTGCTTAAGTGGCGCTATATTACTACAATAGCTAGAAAAGAAAATTTCACTTAAGCTAGACTATTGATAGAATGACTTTTTCTTAAGAAGTAAACTGCAAGACATAATATTAAACATTCCCTTGTGTGACTGCTTTTCTGCGCAACTTTTAAGTTCTCAAAGTACAAGTGCTTTATAATAATACCATGTTCCATTCTTTCATCCAAGATTCCTAAAACACTACAAACCACTTTTTACCAATGAATTGCTTTTGACCATAGGAAAAAAAGTAATAGAAACATAAAGAAATCTATACTTCCTGTAGTTTTTTTGAGAAGCAGCTTAATTCCTAAAGTCATGTTCAGATGCTGCCCTGAAGTACATGTGCTGTATCTACCTGCTATGCTGTCATTACAGTGAGCACTGGATACCGATGGCGAGTAGCAAAGAAATTCATCCACAAACTAGATGTTGTGTTTATTGCAGAGCTAATAGCCTAACAAAAATATCATTAAAAGAAAATTGTCATACTACTTTCACAAAACAGAAGCAACAGAGAAAGACCCAATAAAGCAAAGACAGCAGGAACAAATACAATATATTACTGTGGCACCTGGAATTCTTCCACTGGCTCAAAAATTACAGGTGGCAAGAATACAGAGCTGAACTGAGAGCAGCGTCCCTATTCAATGACTAGGAAATATTAAACATTCTTCCTCCTCACCGAAATTACTTCACTTGTACAAGAAAAGTATCAGCTAAACCAGATGCTGAATTTTAAAACTATAGCACTTTGAACTAGAATTATATTATATTCTTTGAGGCCCCGTTTTTGTAATGATTTCCAGGCAGGCAGCCCCTTGGAACCAGTGCGGCTCTCTGGGGATGCCAGGCTCCACCTGCAAACAGAGTACTACAGAGTGGGATTAAGTTACATATGATTCTGCCTATTTTAATCTTTTGAAGTTATTTTAGTAAACTTATTTAATTAAAAATTAGCCACTGTAGTCAAATCTAAGTTCAATGTTTGAACAATTAAAGGAGCATATTTGAAAACCAATTAACAGAAACTCCTGAGGGTTGCTTTAATGCGAGAATGTAACTAGCTAATAAAAATATGACCCCCAAAGCACAAACTCCAAAGTGCTTGTCAAGATTTTTTTGCCATTACAGGCTGCATGTATTTAAGTCAAATGCTGGTACACAGGTCTGAGCCAGATGAATGGCTATAAACACTAATCAGCTTAAAGTAACCAGATGAATGGCAACAAACAGTTACCAGCTCAGCAGATTTTGATGCTTGCTTTCAATTTGTATCAGTTGCCTTAAAATTTGGGGTTTGCTTGAAGCTTTTATGCAACTGAACCCAAATTACTTCTGTGGACACACTTGTGGGTGTTGCAACATACTCACTTTAAGTTTACACCTGTATATACTAGGATCTGAATTGCTCCTCACTTTCAACTCACATTTCATCTGTCTTTTGAATACACTTGATGTTATGCTGACCACAGTACAACTGTTACTCAAGTTTTAACTGTGTCTTTGAAACTATACAAAGACCACAGTCATGTTCAATCTCAAATTTTGCACCTGTTCCAAGTTCTGTATTTTATTTATATCCATTTCTTTTTAGTTGTTTTTTGATTCGATTTGGGTTTTTTAACTCCAAACTTAATTGCCCACCATTTACCAGAGTGAAGTGAAACCTCTGTTAAGCCAAAACCTCTCCCTGCTCTGTCCTGTGCAAGGGAGCTATAATTGATAATGTGTTCTCTGTATTATTTACTAATCCATTTTGTTTTACAGTTCCTCGTAACTTTTATGAAGATTTCTTCAGCTGCCAATGCCTGGCATGAAAAAAGTGCTGTGTGCTTCGGCAGGCGGCCCGGTGCCGCAGAACTACCAGCCAGAGTTTTCTCACCTCTCTCACAGGGATGACAACACTGAATTGAGTACTCGGGAGGAGTCCATGAACTTCTTCAGCTCCAAGCTCATGGCTTTGCAACAATAAAATCAATCTCCATTCTTCCACTGGTCTTCACCCCTCCTCTTCATATCTTGCACCTACCTCTCCTCACGCTAGCACTAGAACTCAATGGTATCGTGACATCCTCTACGTGTAACAGTGATATTACCAGTAAGTCAACCAACAAGCTACTTCCTTAACTTCTTGATTCAGCTGCATGCTATAATCAAAAACTATTTTTTAGACTAAACTGTACAGGTTTTTTCCTAAAAGCGGACAAATGTTTTTATTAAGTTCTGTTACCAAGAACGTAATTTTAAAAATGGAGCAGAGAAAGATTACTCAAAAGTAATAATAAAAAAATCCAAACAACCCAACAAACCAAAACCAACATCAAATTAAATCAACTCAGGAGACCATTATCATTAAAGGATACTTCAGGAGACTATCCACAACTCTTTCAGGCTACAGGTTCATCAGTAGACAAACCTAGCAATTCTTCTTTTACACATTTAGAGATCAAAACAGTTCATGTTCTTCAACATCATCTGTGAATTTACTTGTCACGAAGCTAGAGAATGTCTAAGATTCCAACACATTCCTGATGCTGATCTAAATAAATCTGATTGCATACACAGGCAGATAGACTGCATAAGTAGATAAACTGCTCAAAATGCTAACAAGTTCTATCACTTTTAAACTCATCAGGAATTTAGCATATTGCTTCATACACTAAAGCTCCAACTACAAAGACCCACAATGATTTAATCAATGCTACCAAGTTATTAAGAATAACTAATCATACCATATCACGCAAATTTGAAGACAATATTTATACGGTTTTGTTATGTAGTTCATCTTGAAGAAATTCTGAAGTCTCGCTACAATTAAAGCATTTTCAGAGCCTCAGTCTGCAGCTTTTTGCCAAGTCTGTAACTGACTCAGAAAATTCCCTCCTAATGATGGCCAGGGCAGATATCTGCTTTGCTCTCATTCCCAGATGGGTCCAGCTTCTAGATCACAGCAGTAAAACTTGGTCTGCCACAGGTTTCACTGCCAACATGACAGGAATTACCAGTAGCATTAATGAGATAATACCACATGTGAACTTGGCAAAAACAAGAGCCCTGGCAGCTTCACATGTAAGATCAGGCCCGAGCTGAGTAACTGGCCTTAGCAGTAAAATCGTGTGTTTTCAACAGTCTTGTGTTGATCAAACAGGATGGATATACAATAAAGACACCACAAAGTTAATTTACTGCCCTAAAACTACATTCCTTAACTTGACCATTCCACAGTTTCCAAAACACTAGGTAAAAATGTTGAACAAATAGGCAAGATTTTATACTGTCTGATTTCAGACTCAGAAATAAAGGATAACAAGTTTTTAAAATTTTCTAAATCTCTTCAGCTTACTTTTCCTATCTCATCAAAAATTGCCCCAAACAATTCATGAAAACACACCCTCCAAGCTAAACAAGTTTTATCCAGGTTCACCAGAAATATAAAACAATTTAAATTAATCTTTCTCTAGCAGTTCTTTGCTTCAATTTTTTTACCAGATTGTTGAAAATTAGGCAAATTCCAAAAGGTTTTTGAAGCCTTTCATTATCTGAAAGATTGGTTCTTTCTTAAATTTAAGTAAAATTACCTGGTTTTAATCTTTAGATGACATGATGCCACAGGATCTTCAGAACGGTTTCACAAACCTGACATAGTATTTTGGCTTGTATCATTATTTTCATCAGTCTCTCAAATGCATGCTAAGAGTAAGACTGATAAAACTAGTTTCTGTGTCACATGACCAGCTGCTTAAAATGTGTTTTACTCATTTTCTTCAGAAATGTAGTCATTAATTCAATTAACTGCTTTATGCAATGAATATTTGCAAGTCAGTGGTTCTCATTCTCTCTTCCTCCCTCCCTGACACTCTTCCTCCACCACCCTACAGGTACAGGGCTTGGTCCACAACCACAATGCAGCAGGGGTGTCTACTGCACAGCCCTGCATGTGCGAGGAAACATAAAACTGGATGCTACAGGAGAGACTTCTGTGCTTTATTCTAACTGTATTTTAATGTGTGTTTCCTACATTTTATCTGCAAGCAGCACATCAGATTGCCCGAGACTCTTTCTAAAGCCAACTCACTTAACACTTTATGCTACCATCTGTCTCATACCCTCAAAAAGAAAAACTCGTGAGGTCTGAATTAAAAAAACAAGATGAGACTAAAACTTTACTTATACTGCATAACAACAAGGAATACACGGGAAGATGAGAGAATTGGCAAGAAAATCTGATCTAGCAACAAAAACAGAAAGAACTTTAGGATTCTGAATCATGAAAAGCGCTGTAATCCCACATTAAAAGCAGTTGCTCATCTAACACAAGAGCTTCGACATAACCAACAGACTTAGAATAACAAGCAGTTTACAAGAGTCAGTGGTGTGTTTCAACAAAGGAATTCCTGGCTGTTTACCTATTTTGTGCTTTAGTTTCTATGATTTTGGACTATTCGATTCTAGTTCTACTGTTAATGTTGTGAGCAAACTCTCGACTCTACAGCATTTTTTTCAATCGTTCAGGCAAGCTATAGCTCTGATTCATTCCAAAAACAAGTTGCAGAAGGTCAGATCTAAATAGAAAGCTATAGTAAAGCAACTTTCAAACAAGCTCCATCACAAGTAATCTTATTATAAATATGCAGTGCTATCTCATAAGTGTATTTTGTCAACTTAAGGACATCACAAAAGCTGAGAACATAAAGATGCTCACTGACAGACCATGCATATACAAATACATCATCAGCGTCAAAACTGATTAAATTGATTCCCCTACAGATATTTTTATTCCAAACTTCTTGATTCCGAACTTGTTAAAAGATCAATATAACAAAATTATTATGAAAGCATCAAATACAATAGAATTAATATATCAGAAATATCAACACATGTGATCTTTAAAATGGTCTGACAGTATTTTTAGTAAATGACTTCTACAATAACCTGTAATGACCCCTAGCTAGAAGCCCAACACCACCTAGTTCAGTAAAACACTGGAGGTAATGAACTTTTTGTTCCTTCCCTCTTTCTTCTTCTGGACCTAACAGGGTAGGGAACTACTTTTGTATTCATGTGCAAAGTAAGTTATACCCTCGACACTTTGATCAAATTCCCAAAGATACCATTTTTCTTGTGATCTTTCAAATGGTCTGACAGTATTTTTAGTAAATGACTTCTACAATAACCTGTAATGACCCCTAGCTAGAAGCCCAACACCTTCCAGTTCAGTGAAACACTAGAGGTAATGAACATTTTGTTCCTTCCCTCTTTCTTCTTCTGGACCTAACAGGGTAGGGAACTACTTTTTTATTCACGTGCAAAGTAAGTTATACCCTCGACACTTTGATCAAATTCCCAAAGACACCATTTCATCTAAGGGATTAAGCCACAGTCTTACAAGCAACTGAAGACAGAAAGGAAAAAGGGAGAAAAAAAAGCATGCAAACATGTAAATATGAATCCTTCTAGGGAATCCCCAGCTAGAATAAATAATTTCAATGCTGTACATGGCATAAAAAGGAAGAGATAAGAAGTTCCAACTGAGAAATGAACTTGCTACTTGACGTGCAGATGAAGATTAAAAATAATATGACAGGAAAAAGTTACAGCTGAAAAGAAGGTGAAAGTATCAACAGATTCAGAAATGTGGAACATGTAATTCAAACAAAGATTCTTAATTTTCACGTTCACCATCTTAAAAAAAAGTCCTCACACGAAAGCACTACGCTCTCATTTCATTAGTATTTCTGTAAATCCTAATCCACAATTAAAATTAAAACAGATTATTAAATAATGGTTGTAGGCAGTATGAAAACGTAACAGGGCTACTCACATATATAAAGTGAAGCCCAAATACTGTACATATTCACATGCTTAAAGACGAGTAATCCAGCAGGAGGAACTACAGCCTGAGAAAAGCATTGGCTCCGAATATACACTGTGGATTACCTTTACAATACTGAAGCAATTATGAACAATAATGCTGCATCCGAATTTTGACTCAAGAGCACTGACAGCATGAGTCATCATAGCTCACTTCTTCCCCCAAAAGATGCTACTTTTGACATCCCTTACTCTTGCAGTGTTAAATATAGGGTTTGCTATGAAGGTAACAGATACGGTGTTAAAGAAAGAAAGGAAACGACTTGGTCTCTTTCCCTTACCCAGCTCCCTTCCTGGAAAAACTTCGCTGCCGAGTTGTTGTCGCAGCTCGGTCTGCCCCTGGCGCGCGCGCTGCCCAGCCCGCCCCCGGCGAGGTGACGGCCCGGGCCGGCCGCACGGACAAACCCGACCCGCGGTGTCCGCGCCAGGCAGCTCCTCACAGCGGAACAGGCCGCTCCCAGCAACCCGGGGTAACTCTGCCAGCAGTTTCTTTTTAAACAATTTAAACTTTTTTTAAAAGATTATTTATGGCTTAGGAAGACACGGCAAGTTAAACAACATGGAAATTCCGCGGTTTTTTGAAGGGGACACACACACACACACCCAAAGCAAGCCCGCCGGGTAGCTAAAGCCGTGCCACAGCCGCACGGCTGATGCCCAAACCCGATATGTCAGCCGAGGTGCAGCTGGAGGCAGACGAACCCGTCGGCCCCGCCGGGCGCCCCGGGGCGGGCCCTGCCGGCAGCGGGCTGGGCTGGGCAGGGCTCAGGCCTCCCCAGCACGGCGGGCCCGCCGCCCCCCGCTCCCCCACAAAGGGCTTCGCCGCCAGCCCCGCGGCCCGCTGGCTCCCCGCTGGCCCAGGAGTGGCGAAGTCGCACTCGGGGCAGAGCGGGCGCCCCCCTGGCGGCACAAGGTGCCCCCCGCCCCGGCCGCGCCGCCGCCACCACACAACACAGCGGGGAACAGGGGCAGGTCTCCGACCTCACGGCCCGTCACGCGGTGCCGGGACCCGGGGGCCTGCCCCGGCCCACCCGCCCCGGCTCCCACCGCACACGCACCGTACCCGAGAAAGCTGCGCCGCCGGCACTGAGGGAAAAACCGGGCGGCCGGGGCGGCCCAGGGGCGCGCTAAGCCCAGCAGAGCCCGCCTCAGCGCAGGAAGCAGCCGCTGCCGCATACCCCGGCCCCGCCGCCAGCACCCGGCCTCTCCCCGCCGCTGCCGCTCGCCTCAGCACGCGCCGCTCCCCCGCGCCGCAGCCGGCGGCGGCGCCATCTTCTCCGCCCGCCTCCCCTCGCCTCCTGGCCAATCCCTCCCCGGCGCCCTCGGGGTCCCGTCCGCCCTCCTCGCCCGGTGGGGCCGCCGCCGCCGCGCCGGGCCTAGCGCGGCCCGTACCTGGGGGTGCGGAAGGCTGCCTCTGCTGCCGGGAGGGCCGGGGCTGCGGCTGGGGAAGGGGGCAGGGGGCCTCTGGGAGGAGGCGGAGGCGGCGGAGGGGGTGGGTGGGTGGGTGGCTGGGCGGGGAGCCGGGGCGACACTGGTCGCGGCGGGGGGGGCCGGGGAGCCGCGCCTGGCTGTAGGCGGACGGGGCCGCGGCGGGAAGGGCACCGGGGCAGCCCCGCCACCGCCGCCGCGGGGCTGGGAAGGGACCGTGCTGCGGCCCGCCCGCTTCCTGGTGGCCGGGCTGCGCGTCCCTGCCGGCGAAAGCCAAGACAAAAGGTAACGAGACGCCTCGGATGAAAGCGCAGCGGGTGCGATGCCGTCCTGAATGGGGGGATTTCGGATCTCCCGGTGCCGCGGGTGTCAGACCCCCAGCACCCCGCTCCCGCCGCGCGGAGCTCGGCTGCCCCGGGGGTCTGCGGCCCCGCCGCTTCGGGCACGAGCCTCTCCCTGCAGAGTGGGTTTGTCGCCACGTCGCTTGGTTTAGCTTTAACACTTGGTTTAGTGTGTTTCAGCGTAATCGCTGTGGAGAGACCGATAATACACAACCCTGCTTGTGTAATTTTATGCCGAGAGGGAAAAAATCGTCTAAAACTTAGGATCGCTGAGGAGACAACGGTAGCTGAGGAGGCCGTGTATAGGTAACTCATGAGACAAACTTGAGACTCTATATAAGAGAAGTAAGTTGAGGTTCAGTGTTCGGTCAGCTGTAACTATAGCGCCGGCTATTTGAGACCCCCTCAGAAGACTGTAATACCTGTAAGGAGCATGCGCGACATGTAATTAACAGAATACCGCCTATTTTTCCGAGAAATGTAATGGATAAACATATGTGTGGGCTGTGTCATTTTGCTTGAATGAAACATACGGTATGCACGTTAGGTGGAGCGATCCCCCGTGCGTCCAGCGCTGCAATGAAGGAATGCCTGCTTCTTAAACTCCTTAACACCAATGTAGCATTTCTTATTCCAGATTTCTGTGACAGGTTTACGAGATGTAAATAATGCATAAGGTTGAATTTCTATTACGACTCCATGTATTTGGTTTTCTGGGAAGATATTTTTTTCTTGGTAGATTACACTGTGGGAAAGTCACAGTTGTGGCTGGCTGTTTTAATTCCTTTCTAGGCCAAAAAAAAAAAAACCACCCCAAAGAACCCCACTTTTTTCAATTCTAGTTATGTGCTTTCTGCAGATACATCTATTTTCCTATGTCTTATTTTTCAAAGCTAAAATAAACAAAAAACAAACCAAAAAACCCCACAACTTTGTGTGCTACACTTACTTCCTGATTTTAGCTTCCCCGCTGCTTGCCTTTTCTTAGGGGTGGTATCTCACAGCTGGAAGTTCACAGAACCCTTCTCCTGTCATAAAAAGTTACAAAGATGTGACCTGATGAGTTAGCCAAGGTTATTTCTACACCCAAAGATGGGACTGAAGATGTATCAGAAATAGCTTTAGACTAATCAGCTTTGGTCAAATTAGTTGTTAGAAGTAGCAGCATGCTACTTCACATGGTCAACAAAATCTGCCAGGAAATTTGGGTAGACATTCTGCTCCTGGTTTTCACTGAGGTCTGTGCTGCTATAGAGACACTCTTACCAGTACCTAAGCTACCCAGTCGAAAACAACTACACCCACACTTCTGGCCTCAGTTTAGACAACAGAACTGTCTCTCAAGTTAACTAATCCTGGTTGGAGCAAGGCAGTTGGTAGCTTTCACCTAGATTAACCGGTTGCATTTAGAACTGTGTGGGAGCCTAATTTTAACACAATATGTTAACTCCTGTGAAAATGAAGGGTATCTTTGTCCTCGTGGGATTCTAGTTTGAGGCAATCTGTTTTTTCTCCATTTCCTAGTGTGTATAAAAGTGAAGACCAGGCCAGCCAGAAAAAGGACAGGATAAACTGTGAGATTTTACTTCTGCCCTGTTGCCATTTAGCTGGTGTGTCAGAGGGGCAATACTGTTGTGTCTGGCAGAAAGCACAGATAAGTACCTCTTCATGATCTGTCTCCTCGCTTTCTGAAGCAATTGAGGGATTAAGAGGTGGTGAATTACTCTCTTGAATTGGATGTGTAGCAGAAATGCTTCTGCCTTTATTAACACAAACTGTAGGCTGTTGCATCTGTTACCATGTAGGGGTGGAAGCTATAAAAGTATACAGTGTTTCAGGAAGTTTATTCTTTTTTCAGGTCCTGAGAGTTTGCTAGCCTAATGTAGCTGAATGTATATATTTAGCTAATGCTGGCCTGATGTATATTTAGCTGCTCTGATAAATCCTGCCTTTCCATATAGATCTTGTCTAGGATATATACAAGGGCAATCCTGAGAAAGCAAACAGTGGTGGTCTGCTCATGATTGTGTCTAAAGCAAGTGCTTCTGATTCTGTAGCTGTGGTGATGAAAGATCATTCCTCATGCATCTAACAACTATTGCAGCAGAGGTCACACCTACTGTACTTTACACCTGTTTTATCCACTGTAAGCTTATTTAGCACTATTCAATGGCACTGATGTTTATTCAGAGCAGATTGTGTTCTTATAATCTAACCCCTCTCTATTTCAGTTTATACTAGCCAAAATTACACTCATTCAATATTTTGGATATTTTTTTCATGTTTTAAAGATATTTTAAATATGACACCATCAGCAAAAGTAAAGAGGACTTCCAATAAAATTCCTTTCTCAGTGTAGTCCGGCAGCTAAGATTTCTTCCCTGTGGAACTTTAATTGCTCAGAGACGATTGGTGCTTTCAGTCCTGCCTCCTTCATCTACCATAGTGGAAAAGCAGGTGTTGTCCAAAATATCAAAAAGATTTTTAAAAAATTAACAAGTATAATTTAGAGTAAGTGTGGAAATTAATCAAAAATTCCTAGCAGTATGGAGATCCCTCTTCAGGATATATGACGTAACTCTGCAGTGCAGGGCAAATTATCTTCAAAGTACAAGTTACAAAGGCAAGTTACAAATAATGTTGAATAAAACCAGTATTTTATATTCCTCTTGAAACTAAGAGGCATCAAGTGTAAAACTCTTCTAAGTATGGTCTTGATGTGCTTCTAGTGGAAGCATACTTTTCCACCTAGCTAAAATTCTGGTTTAAAATCAAATTGTAACTGTATATAAAAGGGTTTTGTAGCAAACTGGACTCAGGCTGAAAGAAGCATAGCTTATGGTTGTCATTTCTACTCCAAAATAAATAATGGTGATTTCATAACAAGGTATGTATGAAAAAAGATTGTGTGTTGACTGCTCTCCATGTAAAAATACTGAATGAATGAAATTTTGAAGTATTAAAGTCAAAAGGTAATGAGAAACCAAGGAGATATTTCCTTTTGACTTCAGTGGGCCTTGTCAAGTTTCCAATGTTTCCAATTTTCCCATTCATTGTTTCTTTCCTGTTTATGTAAATGATGTCATCCAGCTGCATGCCTTAACTGAAAATAGGTAAGCATATGGAAAATTACTAGCTTTCCTCTGAGCTAATTACATAAATGCATATACCACCCTACGTGTGGCGTTAATTTATTATGATGGTGACTATAACTATAAAAATATGTAAAAGTGCTACCATCTGTGTCTGTGTTGGACAGCGTTCTGGTACACGTGCAGAAAAAAAAAAAAGAGATCCTTTATTCTCCTTATTTTCCCTGGTTAGTTGAAACCAATTCTGGTTTTAGTCATGTTATATATGCATTGAGTCCTTAATTTTTAACAATAAGGTAGTTTTATTTTGTTGCATTATATTTTTCATTTTTAACAGTGAAATAATTATCCTGTTACTTTGACTGAAAAAGAACCCTGTGCTCAGCTGAGAATATACCAGTACAATGTGTGTAAATCCTTATTGTTTAACTTTCTGTATGTGGACAACACAGAGCTTAGAACAGTACAGGCCAACTGGACTAGCTGTTCAAAGGCTAGAAATTGCTTCATGTTATCTGATGTGCAGGTCATGTCCCCTTTAATGTGAATATGCAATTAATCAGTAATTTTTTCCTATGTCACATAAACAGTGTTAAACTCTCCACGTGTTCAATACAGCTCATACAATGTGTACCATGTTGCTAATCAAAACAAGTGTTACTAAGCCTTGAAGAAGTCTCACCTAAACTTATAATTAGTATTAATTATATCTCTCCATTATTATAACCTTTCTTAATTCTTAGCTAATCATGTTTAGTGTCAACAATCTTACTATATTTCAGGCCTCCATTCTGATAGTTATCCAGGTCATCTGATATAAATCCTAGGAAAACACTGTTGGTTTTTTTGAGACATGCATTGTCTGTGAATATCACTATAATACAATGAGTTCGTTGGCAAGCTTTAGTGAAAAATTACCCTTTTTGATCAATGAGAGTGAGGATTAGTAATCTCTACTGAAGTTGTTACATTAGCAGTTGTGTGTATTATTATGTAATTTATTTTTCTGTTATGTTTTTGTCTGAAGAAAAAAAAACCAAACCACCTTATCTGTCACAGATGATGCACATACCTTCTTAAAGGTCATTCTCCCAACCACTGCTGGGACTAGCCTAAGTATTCTTGTTTCTTTTTTCTCATATTTATTTTTATTCCTTGTGAAATGCTAGCTCCCTGTTAACTCAGTTTGTGTTTACAGTATATTAGTATCTTTAGGCTCTAATCTAGTCTAAGAAAATGTACAACCTATGCTATAAATTGACCTTGTAAAACAAGAGCTGTGGCTATTAAACTGTATGTATTTTTTGAGCTAACTTCATTACCAGAAAGACATGTTTTCCACTGACCACAGCTATGGCAAAGATATATATGGCAAACCTATCGGCCAGAATCAGGTCCCAATAATTAAATAGATTCCTGTTGTTTAAATGAAGGTTTGAATGATCTCCTCTTCTGTGTTTGTGAGAGACATGTTTATATTTTGAGCAAAATTCTGACTAATGCAAGTTACATTTTCATACTAGCAAAGAACAAACAGGCAGAAATGGGAAGAAAAGACTACTTGTGTTCCAGTGCTGCCTTCTTTTGTATGATCCACACGAAGGAGTATCAAACAAAAGGTGAAGATTCAATATATTCAGTATACCTGCATTTGACTTCTCAGTCTAGCAGTAGCTCCTACACAGTTGTCTGCATGAATTATTTTTGCTTTTAGCATATATAGAATACAGAAAGCAAGTCAGAATCAGGGTGGTCTCAATATGTTTGCAATGGATATGGCTTTTGTCTTGTATCAGTTTTCTCACTTGGTTAAATCTTCACTTACCTGAAACAAAATAGATTACTGTGATTTTTAGTGTTTCATTAGAGGGGAAAAAATAGCATGTCTTAGTAATACCAACCCACCAAACTAATTTTGATTGGAAAGGTAAAAAATAAGACTGTAAAAAATACAGATTCCTCAGTTGTCTATGCACATAAATTTTAACTGTTTTAAGCTTCTTCTACAGAATCACTGCCTTATTTCTAGGTTTGAGGACAAAAGGTGTATTTCTCAGATCCTGTTCTTCATGCCTAGTATAAGATTGGTTGGATTGGCTCTGACATTGTTCTAATTTTTGAAATAAATTGTAGAGGAGCATAATGTGATGCCGCTTCACATCACTGTTGGAAAAAATACCACAAGCCTTACGGGTTAGGATTCATTTGTTATTAAGAACTCATGGAGGGGAAGTCTAAGTTGCAAAGTAGTTTCAACTTAGAAAAAATGGCAGGGGAGAACCTGCAAAATTATAGATGGGTAACCTGAATTTCAGCAGTTGGGAAGGCCCTAGAACAACAGCAAAACACTGTAGGCCGTAGCAGGTAGATGACAGTATGACAGTCTGTAGGAGCCAGCACAGATTTGTTGACAACAAAGCATGCCAGACCAGGTAAATCTTCTCAAGCATCTGCTTCTTCCCCTCTACCCACAAGAGCTGTTATCCTGTCATAGATCTCCACCTAGCAAAGCTTTTAATACTGTCTCAAAGGAAGCTCTCGCAGGGAAGCTACGGTGACATAAATTAAACTGCTAGTGAGAGGATGCAAATTTGCACTGGGTGAGTGGTTCACATGATCTAGTTTCAAAATAAAAGGATGGATGTAGTGCGCCCGCAGTGCTTTGTCCTGAGCCTTAAAGTATTTATTTTTGTTCTGACATTGGATTTTCCCACTAATTGAGCAGGCAATAGCAGCGTGTAAACATGTTGAAAGTTAGGTTTAGAATTCAGAGCGATGTTGATGAATTGTGCTGCAGCAGAAGGCACAGAGGGACCTGAGCAGAGCTCTGCAGGCAGGGCCAGCACAGCGCACAGCTGCGCTGGGCGAGAGAAATGGCCTGGCCCGGCAGTTCCGCTGCAAGGTGGCAAGCTGCAGTGGGAGACCAGCCGGGGGGACAGCAGGGTGCCCTGCTGGGAGTTAGGTAAATCAGGTAAATTAGGGATGCGATACGGGCAAAGCGATGCTTGCACTGCAGCGGGCACTGGCTAGGGGCGCTTCTCTCGTTTTGAATGCGACACGTAAAGAAAACGAACGAAGTGGAGAGCCCGGTGGGGATGGCGGAGCGGCTGGGCCAGGCGGCTTGGCCTGTGCGGGAGTGCACCCCGCGGATGGTGTGTATCCCGGAGGCAGGTGAGATACCTGGGTGCCCCCCGCCCTGGGACGTGCCGCGACAGCGGCGGCAGCAGAACCGCCGCGCGACAGGGTGGCGCTCGGCAGCAGGTACAACGTCACAGCAGTGCGAGCTGCGCGCGCTCGGAGCGCCGGGCCTGAGGAGAGCGGGGCGGGCGCCGTAACGCGAACGCGCCCCCTCGTCCTGGGCCGCGGGATCCGCCTTCCTCTGTCATACCCGCGACCCGCCCGGCCTAATTCGCTTTGTCGTGCTGCCTGCTGTGCCGTGAGACCCGCGCCGCGGCTGCCGGCGGGCGCTACCCTGCCCCGGGCGGCTGGGAAGCCCGCCACCGCCCGCCGCCCCCTCACTCGGTCACGCGGCAGAGGCGGACCGCGCACTACAGCCCCCAGCATGCAACGCGCTGACGGCGGGACGGCCAGGCCCGCGCGTCGCCACGAGAATTTGAAAACCAGCCCCGTGGTGCCCCGCGGGCCCACGCTGATTGGCCGCGCGGGGGGGAGGTGCGTGGTTCAAACGCGGTGGCGGAGCGCGCGCCGCCGGCCGGAGCGTGGCAGTGTCTGAGGCGGGCGGGCTGTCCGAGCCGTCGGCGCGTCGCGGCCAGCGCTTCGCCCCTCTTCCCGATCCAGCCGGCAGCTTTCGCGGCGAGGACCGCCATGGCCGCCCTTACCTCCCAGGGCGGCGGCGCTAAGAAGGAGGAGAAGGGCAAGAACATCCAGGTGGTGGTGCGGTGCAGGTAGGTGCCCCCACCCCGCCACGGGCGAGCGTTAGCGGCTGGCCCGCAGCAGCGGCCTGCGGGGATCCGGTGAGGTCCGTTCTCGTAAACCGCTCTGGGACTTAGTGTGAAGCGTTTGCTGCGCTGTTCTTCGGAGAGCCCGGTGTGCCCGGCGGGCCGCGGCCGCCGTGGTGCGGCAGGGGGCTGGCGGGGCGCCCCGCGGCTGTGGCGAGCGGGCGGCCGCCGCGCTGCTGCGAGCGGTGTCCGCGGCAGGGCCCGCTGTGCTGGGGGCGGCCAGCGGCGGGGCTCGGCGTTTCCGCAAAATCGGCGCTGCTACGAATGATCTCTTTCAGCTTAAAAAGGTGCAACTTCTTAACGTGATTTAGTGCACGCTTCGGTATGAAGCCATGTAGGAAGGTTAAGAAGGGCTCGATGGCAGTTAGTGTGACTGATATTCAAGACACAAAAGAAGCCAAACTGAATTTTTATCTTCTACAAGCTTCTGTGGGAAGCTGCTACGATTTAAACGGCTAATAACAATTTTGCTACACCCACTTCTTTATATCTTTCATATAACTACAGTGATGCAGACTCCCCGAATTCAGGTGAAAAGCTCTGGGGTTGGTCGATGAGATGAATTTCTTTTTTAGTATGAGATGACAAATCTAATGTACCATATAATTAGGTTATCTTTGTAATTTTGAAGTGACTTTAAAGACCTGCTCACTGATACTGGATCTTAACCGTTCTTAAAGTGTTGCTTGTTGAAACCATAGTGCTGCTAATAGGTTAAGAATAATGTTCAAAATATCTTTGGAAGTTGGGTGTGTTTTTGCGCTGGAACTGCAAATGTTGGCTTACATATTATTGTTAGTAATGATCTGCAATCATTATATCCTCACCCTTGGAAGTTTTACTTATACAGATGCACAATGAAAATAGAAGTTAAAAGCTATTTTCTCTGATTTTTACAACACGATTAAAAAGCTGCTGAAACAAATGTGGGATTGGTGAAAGTGTTGATTTAAATAAATGCTTTTGCAAAAGAAGAACAATTGAAGCAATTGAGTCTGAAACACTGTTAAGAGCAATTATTTTCCTTTGCATCTGATGAGTCTCAATTGTTCTGGAATAGTTTCACTACCTATCAGTGTATATATATATACAATATGACAGTAGCGTCAAGACTGTCTGTGGTGTAGCGTTTTGCTTTTGTTGCAACTCATAAACTAAGTCCTATGTCAAGATTTAGTCTATAACTCCTAAAAACTTTATGGCTGACCCTTGCTCTTGCCTCTTGTACAGTTGTTCTTTTTCAATAGAGTTTTGGTGTGTTTGAACTTGTAAATGTGCTTTCCACCTCTCCTTCTTCTGCATCAGTCAGGTTGTCCTTATCTTACAGGTAGGTAGGTAGATGTAATCGTATTAATTTGTTTCCAGATTTGCTTCCAAAACCTGATGTGTCTGAGCATACCAAAAATCTTAAGCAACACATTTACTATGCTTTGATAAAACATGAATTTGCAAACTCAAAATGCATGCATTGGCATTGTTAATATGCTTCATACCTAAGGGAATGAACCTGTAATCACATGTCACCATGGCATACCAGTTTGCTGCTTGTCTCGTGGCACACGGCAATGATCTGCATGTGTGCTGCAGCCTAGCCGAATTGTTCCCTTTAATCGTGGTTATGGGTGGGCTATTGTACCGTAAGGCTCCTGCATTTGACGGGTTCACTGTTACATAATTACAGAGGAGAATATATTCATCGTTCAGCCTCCTACTATTTTAAGTCACAAAACTGAAGCTGTGACTTGCCTCTGTGAATAAAATTTTACTGATCGTCTGTTGTCACCAGTCAGTCTTGCACCAAAGTGGTGCACTTGCACCTAGTGGTCTGTTTAGAATCTAAGACTTCAGCCTCAGTGCTAAGTTGAGGAAGAAATGTTAGCCACAAGAGTCGGGGCACTCAACATGCCATGCGCTTGTGGTATAGTTTTTGTTAATATTTTTACATTCTAATTTAAAGAGACAGCATCTGAAATGTCTCTACTGTCAAAATATTTTAAAGATTACTAAGCTTGTAGAAAGTTGTGTTTTCAAGTTGACGCTTCAGGTCTACTATACAGGTAGCATAGACATTCAGTGCAGTAGCACTACTAAATGAGTAATAAAGTAGCTTTTCATACTTTTAGTTTTCAGCCCATGGTCTTCTCCATGATTATTTTTTTTGAGAAATTGTCACAAAGGCCCCTTCAAGGAAAACGGTGTGCACCAGGTTTAAATTAACTTAGTGATGAAACAAAATGCTCACCACCAAGTTTCTAACCTTTTATTACATGTCTATTAAACTTTACTTAAAACTCGGAGTAAAAAGGTACGTGGACTTTTTTACCCAAAAAAACTGATGTTTTATCTGTCTTATTAAATTCTACTCATAATTCACAAATTCTAATCAAATGCATCAGCATTATAAAAGTACTGGTATTGCAGTCTACTGTGCTCCTATTAGTAGGGTCTGTTAGTATTTCTGGTGCCTTAGAGTCTTTTGTCATAAGTGTGAGGCAGGCATTGCTTCTGTAAATGAAAAATAAAAAAGGAAATTTTTAAAGTTAGTTTCATTCACTATTGCCTTAACTTTCATGTATAAGTGTTTCCTTTTTTGAAAGCTCTTATTTATGCAACTGTTTGGTATGTTTAATCTTCTACTGCCCTGCAACTGAAAATTTTCTAATGCAAGTTAGCTATGCACTCGTCTAAATGATCCTAAAAGTGTTTATGGATTTGTTAAAAAATACATACGTAAACAAACTAAAAGCTATAGATATTTGAGTTGTTCCACAGTGGGTGGAAGGAGAAAAAAGGTCTGGGAACTGCCAAATTGCAGCAGTTTTTCCTTAAACAACTATTAAACAAATTAAGTTAAAACCTTTGTATTCCTTTCACCCAGTTACACTATTCTGGGTCTTTAAACTTGAGTGGAGTTATTGCTGTGTCAGTTTATTTTCTTCTTAGCAATGATATCAATCTGATATTCTTAACTCCTGTCTTTTTAGGCCTTTTAATGTCTTGGAACGTAAAACAGGCTCCTATGCTGTTGTAGACTGTGATCAAGCAAGAAAGGAAGTTAGTGTCCGCACTGGAGGAGTAACAGATAAGACATCAAGAAAGACTTACACATTTGATATGGTAACTGCTTGTCAAGTTGGGGACTTCTAGAAACAAGCTAGTATATTTCTCTAGTATGGTCTGATTACTGTACTGTGTGATGCTATACATTACTGTGTGTATAAACAGAATGTGTTGGTTTTGCCTCAACAGGTTTTTGGAGCTCAGGCAAAGCAGATCGATGTATATCGGAGTGTTGTGTGTCCCATTTTGGATGAAGTGATTATGGGCTACAACTGTACAGTGTTTGCGTAAGTAAGCCAATAATTATTATTAGGAAACTTCATTTAAAACTTAGCTTCTTATTTATGTTTTAATTTTTTGTTCTCACAGTTACGGCCAAACAGGTACTGGTAAGACCTTCACAATGGAAGGGGAGCGGTCACCCAATGAGGAATATACTTGGGAAGAGGTATATTTTCACTCCTGAAATTTCTGTTGTCTGTGCTGTAGTTTGAAGTTAGAATTTGCAGAATGCTAAAGAAAACCTAAAGTTGATGCCTTTCAAATCCTGAAGCTGTCTTTCCTTAAATGTTTGTAAATTAACAGATGGTCTCATTCATTTATATGAAAATCAAAACTTTTGATCTTTAACGGAAGTCTTGGCAATCCTTAATAAGGAATATGATCTTTGTGCGAAGTATTCTTGCTTATATCAGACTATTTAGCTGAAATGCCAGCCCACATCTGCACATCTTTCAGTACATTTGTGTATTAAATACTTCACTTTAATTTATAGGATCCACTAGCAGGTATAATACCCCGTACATTGCATCAAATATTTGAAAAGCTCACAGAAAATGGTACCGAATTTTCAGTCAAAGTCTCTCTTTTGGAAATCTATAATGAGGAGCTTTTTGATCTCCTGAATCCTAGTCCTGATATTGGAGAAAGACTGCAGATGTTTGATGACCCTCGAAACAAGGTTAGTGCTGTCTTCCAAAACTTGTTATCTTAAAGGTTTTCAGGATTTTTGAGAGATGTATAATAAGAATGCATTATTTTCCGACAGAGGGGTGTAATTATTAAAGGCTTGGAAGAAATAACTGTACACAACAAGAACGAAGTCTACAAAATCCTGGAAAGGGGTGCAGCAAAAAGAACAACTGCAGCTACTTACATGAATGCATATTCCAGGTACAGATTTTCCCCGTTTCAGAAACTGTTCCTGTTTTATTAAACAGAATCTTACAGAATAAGTAAAAGACATTGAAGCTAGTACAAACCTGGCATGATCTTGAGATTGTCTATCACAGTTCAGATTGCCAAATTTGGGTTAAAAAGCCATAGATAGAACTTCTTTTATATCAGATACCATGAGGAGGTTCTAATAGGTGTATGAAGGGGCATTATAAAATCTGAATGTTTGTCATCTTAAAAATGGGCACGCTGTTTCTCTCTGCGTGATTTTTTACATAAGCCTATAAGCTTCCTCTCTTGTTTGGAGTTGACATGCTTCGTTATGAATATATCCTGTTAAGATGCAGCGGAACAGTAGTTGGAACAGTAGGTCTGGCATTCCACCTAACTCTAGCTGAGATATAAGTAGCAGAATGTTCTAAATCTGGCATCTAGAATATTGAAATTTATTTATAACTTTTAAGTGAAGAAGTTAACTTTTTCAAAGCTTTCTGTGCCTGTGGACACAAAAGACGGAATTGTGACAGATACACGACTGAAATACATTTTATGTACGAGCACGGAATAAATATTCTCTGCAGTACATACTGTACATCTTCAAAAAGAAAGCTGTAGTTCTTTCAAGTGGGAAGAAGCTTAGCTGCTATACCTGTATTGGAGAGGCGGGTTATCTTTGCTTTAGCTTTTACGGGTGGTTGGGTATTTTTGTCAATCCTGTTTTTTAAATGAGACTCTTCTACACCAAGTTTTTAAGTATCTTTTCCTCACCAGCAGTGGAAAATGATGTGTTGAAATTTCAAAATACTGCTAAGATCTGTATTTACAGGTCAACACAAGGCCCTCTTTTCAAAGCCCAGATTCTGAAAACTTGCAAGCTAGATTATGGAAAGTGGAGATAAGGTTGAGCGAGTTTTTTGTGTGGCAATGCAGGCTACTTCATATGACTGCAGCTGGTATGCAGAATCTAACAGACACACCGTGGTCACAAACCTTGTTGTTTATTACTGATTTCTCATTATTGAACTGCAGGTGTGCTGTCTATGTCACCGTGAACAAGTAATGATCCAGTGGTACAATAAGCAAGGAACACCCTGCCCAGTCATATTTTAAATTAAAGATAATACTGAGCACATCTGTCTACCAATGCAAGGGAATGGCTATTTGGCTACCACAGATTAGAACACAGAACAAATTTCATCTCGAATTGCAGGGAATTTAGAGAATTCATTCTACCCAAACTGTTGTTTTACACATGGTCAAACTGGTATAATTTGACATCTCTGGTTTTCTATATATGTCAGCTTCCTGTTGTAAAAGCTTATTAAAAGGAAGAAGCTCAAGCTAAAATCTTAAACTGTACTACTGTTTTGAATGAAAACTGAATTGAACTTTTACATTTTTAATATTGGATTTTGCTACTTGCTGATTTTCTTAGCCTGAACAAAGAAAACTATATTTCTTAATCTCACAATCTGTAAAACTGTTCTTAGTGTGTTGGCTAAAAACAAACAAAACAAAAAATCTACAAGACAGTTTTCTTGCCATGTCTGTGAGTTGAGAACACACAACTGTAAACAGAACCAGAATGTTTCTCTTGGTTTTGCTGGAAATAAGATAAAATTTACCAGGCTCGAAGGAGGTAAACATCCAGTTGCTGCATCACTGCTTGTAAGTACCATATTCACAAAAATATACTTGGTAGAGTAACTTTGTGTATTGAAAATATGTAAGTCCCAATTAATGAGCCAAATATATTCCCTAAAAAGAGCATGGATACTGAACTTGCAGCAGTGTCATGTAGCAAGCAGATCATTTGAGTTTAATGGGATATCTGTCTGAAAATGAATTCTTTTCTAGCCGTTCCCACTCTGTGTTTTCGATTACCATCCATATGAAAGAAACAACAGTAGATGGAGAAGAACTTGTTAAAATTGGGAAGCTGAACTTGGTAAGTATTTGAACTAAACATTATTGATTACATTCTTAAAGTAATGAACTAGAATAATCTGACATCATTCTTTTGAGAATCTAAGGTGGGGGGTTTTTTCCCCAATAAGGGAAAAAAATTACTGGTTTTCATAAAGTGGTGTGAACTGTATTTGTCACTGTGAAAAGTATCAGTCCTATTTGTCATGCCAGTGTCTCCTGAACAGCTCATAAGCTAGTTCATGTGTGTTGCGTTCTGGAACGCTATGGGGCAAGCATTCTTCAGGGTGATTTGAGACAGAAGCATGTCCTTCCTCTTGTCTTTCAGGTTGATCTTGCAGGAAGTGAAAACATTGGTCGATCTGGGGCAGTTGATAAAAGAGCTCGTGAAGCTGGAAATATCAACCAGTCTCTCCTGACACTAGGAAGAGTTATTACTGCTCTAGTAGAAAGAGCCCCACATATTCCATACAGGGAATCTAAACTCACAAGAATCCTTCAAGACTCTCTTGGAGGACGAACAAAAACATCAATAATTGCCACAGTTTCTCCTGCATCTATAAATCTTGAGGTAAATTTAAGTCTGAAAGTCTATTCCTAAAATAGATACTATATTTTGCTACTGATACGAAAATATGAGTTAACTCCTCATCTTGACCTAGTATTACAACTATTTATCACAGGAAACACTGAGTACACTGGAATATGCCCACAGAGCAAAGAACATAATGAATAAGCCTGAAGTTAATCAGAAGCTAACAAAAAAAGCTCTTATTAAGGTAAGCTATTTTAATTTCTGTTACGAGTTAAGTTTGATTCTGTTAACATAGTTTGTGTATACAGAAATTAGAAAGTTGTGGAGAAGCTATAACTAGTAGCAGGGCTGTTCCGAGGTGATTTTAATCACTGAACTGATGCTTTCATGTACTCTACTGGTTCAGCATTAGTCATTTTGCAAATACTGAAACTGTTGTTAAGACTAAAGGTGGGTAGAGAGGGCTATTACTGCTTGCTATGACTGTGTATGGATTACCCGTTTACAATTTCATGGAGAGCCACTAAATTACACTGGTTATTTTTTCTGGACTTGCTGTGTCAGCAGGTTTGTTCCCTAGAAAGTGCCTGAATTAAAGTGAACTTGTCAGTAAGTATGAAGAGCCACCATAAAGTAGCTGACTGCTACTAAAGAAGCTGTGATTCCCCTTGTAAGTGGTTACCAAATACAATTCAAATGGGAGGTTTCAATGCTCTACATATATCCAATGGTATGATTTCTAAATGGTGATACACTGAACTTGTTTGGAACAGAAATGAAGCGCTTTGCTTCTGTGCCTATGCAAAACTTCCATAGAGCCCTACCTTTATGAAGTATCTGTTAAGCTAAATCTTGAAAGCAAAGTAGAAGTTTCCAGGTTTACATGCGATTGTTTCTTTATGCAGGAATATACTGAAGAGATTGAGCGCCTGAAGCGAGACCTTGCTGCTGCACGAGAAAAAAATGGAGTCTATATTTCCCTTGAAAATTATGAGTATGTCTTCAAAATTTCTATAACATGTGTTGCGTTAAAGGGAGATGGAGTAATTTAGCAGGAAATAACACCATCACCCTCCGCCTTCCAGCTCTCCTCACCAAGGAGACTAGCAGCAAATCTCAGATACTGGTACCTATACTTCTGCAGAAATGTTTTCAGATCTGTTTTCACACCAGAAAATTGAAAATGGCCAGGAGAATTTAACTAACTGGTTGACTTGTTCTTTAGAAATTAATTATTACACAAATAGAAACCTCAAGAGTAGGTTTGTACTGAGGATTTTATTTATTTGTGGATCTTAGTATAAGCATAGCTGGGAGGCAAATTTACACCATGCAGCCTTTCTTTCAGTGGAAGCACATGTAGGAGAGCAAACTTGATACAGTTTACCTCACTTTGTAAGAGGGCTAGTTGACACAGAAAGTTTACAATGTAAAATTGTCTCATATCCTTTCTGCATTAAGTGAAAACTACATGCATTTCATACAGAAGTTAGCAATGCTTATTTTTCAAAATTACTAAATACATAGCATAAAAAACCAGCTAATCTTGAAATCAGCTCTTACTTGACTAATTCATTTTTTTTAATCCTTGCTTGAGAGCCCTTAATGGAAAACTGACAGTTCAGGAAGAACAAATTGCAGAGTATATAGACAAAATCAGCATCATGGAGGAAGAAGTGAAAAGAGTAAGTGACATTTCTCAACTGTGGCTTAAATCTTCCAAAAAAAAAAAAAAGTTTGAGCAAAGAACACTGAAGATTTTTGGTTCTTTAAGTTACCCAATTAATCAGGAGTGGAAGCTTCCTAATCCTTGAAATGAGGAAGTTGAAATATCACATATAAAGTTGCAGGATGCAATACTTACTTTTTAAAACTGTTTTAATGTCTACCACTTTAATTTGCTTTGCTGGGTTTTCTGCAAAAATCTGCTTGTAAAGTAGTATTATCTCAGTTGACAGATTTCTGTTTAGGAGCAGAGAATGAGGGGAGAGAGGAGAAGGTGATGAACTCCCATTAACAAACTATACAGAAAATGGGAGCTTCCTCTTTAAAAGAAATGCAGATATTAATCTGCTGGAATATGTAACTACTCTGTAATCAGCTTTACTGACTCTTCATTTTATCTGCTTAGGTTTGTTTAGTGGGATTTTTCTTGTGCTATAGCAATTGTTTGGTCTTGTGGTTTGAGTGGGGAAGCAAGGAATTATGACAGTGAAAGTGGTGTTAGTTGTATTTTCAGTGAATATAAAGACTACACAAATCTATAGTCTAGTTCTAAGACCTCTGAGCCTAATACCTGAAACTACATTGCTAGATAACAGTTTGTCTTCTGGTATTGTGGCATAATTTGAGAGATGTGAAGTGGGAATGTTGAACTTATAAGAAGTAATGCTGCCCTATTAATGTTTGTCTTCCCTTTAAGATCACTGAACTTTTTGCAGTTAATAAAAATGAACTTGAACAGTGTAAAAAAGATCTGCAAATCAAGGAGAAAGAACTGGAAGAAACACAAAAAGATCTGCAAGAAACCAAGGTTCATCTGGCTGAAGAAGAATATGTGGTTTCAGTCTTGGAGAAAACTGAACAAAAACTCCGTGGCACAGCCAGCAAGGTTGTCACAGTTCTTGCACCTAACTGTAACAGTAGCTTTCCATGTTTAGGAGTTTCATAGGCTGTTCCAGGACATCGTTGCTGATAAAGCATGATGCGAGTGTGACAAAACCTGAATTTAAGATGGACCACTAAAATTAATGTGCTTTTATAAGTTATATTATGATGAAAAACTACTTACGGTTGCAGGACTTTGTGGTAATATTGACTGACAGTTGACTGCTAAATGTGCTTATTGGTCTGGAGCTACCTTTCCTTCAGGCCAGCTTGTCCTGAGAGTTCCAGTGCTTTGCACTATCTATTGTCATGAGTTGTTTTGCAAAATAAGTAGTTTTCTTTACTAGAAAATGATGGCTGGCCCTACAAAAGATTAAGTTATATATTATATAAGTGGGGTGGAAAAATAGCAAAAAGCTTTGCAGAGATGTGCAGCAGTTTACACTCACTGAGTGAATAATGGCAACTGTTGCCCTGTTACCTCTATATTTTAAGGTATGTTTTTGATGTGTTCATAAATTGGTCATAATTACGGAAACAGACTTTATATGGGGGAAAGTGTCCTGCTGTATAAACTGTAAAGTGATGAAACTTGTATCTTTAGTTGTCATGAATATTTCTTTCTATTCAGGTTCCTGTAAGTTTAGGAGGGGATGCCTAGTTTTGTGCATGTGGGTTGTGGAGTGTTTGTGTGAGAGAGATGGGTACAGAAATCGTTTACGCTGACTAGAGCACAAAGAATACACTATGTTTGAATTCTGAATTTTGTCACAGAACTAGTACTGGAAACTTCTTACTTGAGTGCTAGTAAAGAATATATTTATTGTCAAATCTTTTAGAAAAAGTTGAAGTGGCCAGGAATTTTTCCAGTTAATATTCTGTGATAAATGCTATCTTCATTCCTTAAATACCGAGGGTGTCCTTTATCAGTACTTTAATTTCAAAGTCAGAACAAATGGTCTCTAGCAGGTAACTTTTTGCTATGTTCTAGGACTATAAATGACATAACACCAGGATTAAGAACAATTGTGATTTGATGATGTAAGGGGAGAAATACCCTTATATAAGATAACTTCTCCTTTAACTCAAAACTACAGTTGCTTTTCTTTAATATATATGCAATTTCTTGTTTAAAGACTGATTAAAATAATTTTTAAAAAATTGTAGTTACTTAGTACAGTTGAAGAAACTACAAAAGATGTATCTGGTCTCCATGCGAAACTGGACCGTAAGATGGCTGTTGATCAACACAATGCTGTTGTCCAAAATACATTTGCAGGCCAAATGAATGCTTTGTTCAACAAAATACAAGACGCGGTTAGTGAAAACAGTTTGAAGCAGCACCAGTTCTTGACATCTTACACAAATTTTATAGGTAAGTGCAATACCTGTATCAGTATGTCACCCTGAATTTTTGCAACAGTAGTACCAAAGACCATTTACTAAAACACATCTGGTTTAGTAAGTGGAAGAGGCTTTATTTTAAGCAATGCGATGATGATAGTTGTACCAGTAATAATGTATCTGAGATGATCAACAGCTTTCCTGTGCTGTTACAGGCAATAAGGTGATGAGCAATAAAACGAGTTCCTATTTTACAGTGGAAGTTTTAAAAAAAATTTGTAACGCTTCTCTATTTCTTTCATAGGTGACCTCCTGTGTACCAGTTCTTCAGCAGCTAATATTCTTGCCTCAGTTGTATCAGAATCTTTTGCCTCTATTAAAGAACTGGCATCTACTGAAGTTTCTCACATGTCTGAAAAAATAACACAACATGAGAATCTGTCACTTGATTGTAAAGCCGAACTGCTGAGATTAATTGTTAGTAAATTTACATACTCTTATGTTACTTAAATATATGAAGCTGCTCTCCATCAAAAGGGGATCTGCATATATTGAATAGTTTTTTCTATATACTCAACCTGTCTCTGCTTCAGTACTTGGCCATGATTATATCCCTCCCCACTTCCCCTCCCCCGTCACCACCACAAGCTGTAATGTACTATATAGCAAATACAGTCATAGGAGAGTGTATGGATAGCTTCTTACAAATGTAGATGAAGGAACAGTCATAACCTGTTTTGCTTTTTTTTTTTTAATCACTGTTTCTAGGAGGAACATACATCTGGATTAAGAGGAGCATTAAGTAGCTTGACACCAATGGTAGAATTTGTCTTGGGACTAAACTGTCAGTTTCAGAGTAACATGAAGAAATACTCTGCTGTGGCTGATAAGGTAATGCGTGCAACTTGTCTCTTACCTTTTGCTCTTCTACTTTATTTAATTTACTGATAACCCTTTGGTGTTTTTTCTGCAGTGTCAGTGTTTCCTCTTCTGGTCTGGCTTTTTCTCCTTTATTCTGTCCCATGAGTTCTACCTTTTAGCTCTCTTTCAGACTTTTCTACTTCTGAGTGTGGTATATTTGGCTGTTTCCTATATGCATAACAGCTCACCTGAATGCCACAGAAGAATGGCAAAATGTGAATGCTTAAAGCTATATGTAACAAATATTTCCTAATATCCTTAATATGGTCTCTCCTGTATTTTAAAAACCTAAAGTAACCAACTTAGATAAGTCTTATTATTCCCAATTTCTCCTTCTGTCATACCAAACTTTTTTCAGTCTCTAAGTCCTTTGCTTCAATTTTTAGTTCTAGTCTATCTCATGGTGTTTATGTAGAACTGCAGCCTCTTTCTTTCATTCTATTTTTTTTTTCTATTTTGTCAAAAGCAAATCTTTGTTCCTGGTTACCTGTTGCTCTGACTGAAAAATTTCCCCCTTCTGTCAGTTACAACTCAGGTGAAATCAACTCCCCTTGACTAGAGGCTTTTTATTGGATTTCAGACTTAGAAATCAAATAGTCCATGGCTTACCAGCTCTCGCTTCTTGCTTTTGTCTTAACCAAGTATCTTGTTTGTATCTTCCTATTTTTGTCTACCTCACATGCCAAATTTTGTGTTTGGAAAAGCCCGTGCCAAATTCCAGTCTGTAATTTCAGATTACTTGTAAGTGTTATTTTCCACCTTTTGTGCATAGTACTTTATTAGTGCCTTTTGAAAATTTCCTTGGGCTAGAGTTTGTTTCTATATAAATTATGTAAGGCAAAAGTATCTGTTTCTTACAGAGAGACAAATCTCTAACTTTTTAAATAAAACTTTTTTCGAAGATGGAGGGCCATAAAAAGGAAATGGATACCTTTTTTGGAGATCTTTCTCTCACTCTGAAAAAATTACGGGAAGAAACAGCAAATGTTTTTGCTCAGCTTCAGAATGATTGCGAGAATCTAAAAGAAGAAGTGGAAATGACGAGGTTGGCACATACAAAGGTATCCTTAGAGTAAGAAGAAATCCTAACACCAAGTGCGATTGCTTGCTTTGATATAATCTCTTTGTAGCAGTGAACAGTTGTACTTGCTTCAGAAGAAACGTTAGGACAGTAACTTGATGCTAATTCTTCTCAGCCTTTGTTGGGCTGCTTTAAGAAGCTTATGTGAAGAAGGTAACAAAAATTACCCTTGCTCTATGCATGTCCGGTGTATACACATTTACATATATCTCAAAAAGCAAAGTGTCTATAGCTTCTCTACATGAGTTGTACCTTCAGCATTAGAATGACAAAGCTTTATTTGCTGCATTTTTAATAAGGCATTCAAGTACCCTTTACGAACATTAATAAGTACAGAATAACAGTGGAATGTATGACGCTTTTCTTAATAGAGCGTAGCTGAATTGATGTCCTCACTGCAAAGCCAGCTCAACCGGTTTGCTCAGGAGACTCAGGAGAACTTAACTAATGTATTAGCAAAAAATGGAACCTTGAAGACCACCATCACTGCTGTGCAAGAAAATGTTCACCTGTAAGGAGCAGATTACTTTTGGTGTATACTGATTGAAGATAAAACTATGTATGAAGAGGATTGCAAAATTAGATGCTCTTCATATTTATATGCTTATAAAGTCTTCTGGAAAAGAGCTGTATGTTAAAGCTGAGTTCCACCACAGAATGTAGATCATAGTTCATCTTTTTCCAGATAAAAGGTAGCTCTACAAGGCTTTTCCTCAAACTTGTCTCTTGAGCGTATTGCAGATAAGAGACCATAGTTTGGGGATCAATATGCTGACGAATGGCCCTCAGTGTGGCTGGGCTTCAGAACTTCATACTATAAAGCCTTAGCTTGAAGTATAATAGTGTATCTGTTGCAGCATGCTTCATTCAGTTGCAGACTAAGGTCTTGCCAAAGTCAGTTTTTAGTTTGTGGGGGCCGGGGCAGGGGGGGGCGGTTCTGGGTGTTTGGTTTTTTGTTTGGTGTTGGGGTTTTTTAGGGCATTTAATAAACCTAATGCTCAGAGTGCTGCAACTTGTAAATTTACTAAATAGAGCAACAACATTATGATTAACTGATTGGATAAATTGCACTACTTCACTGGCTTTGGTCTAAATATTTCTAAATGTAAAACGTGTTAGAATTCACCTTTCAAAATCTCTGAACTGTTACAATATATTGTTGCAGGAAAACTACAGACCTAGTCAGCAGTACAACTTCCAATCACAGCAAATTCATTGCATCTCTGGATAATTTCTCTCAAGAGCTCAGGATCATAAATGCTGAAAACAAGATGATGCTGGGAGAATCCACTGACCACTGTCAACAACTTCTCGTCAATCTCAAAAATGTGTCTCAGGATAATGTTAAGCGGCATGAATTTGCAGCTGCTCAGATAGTTGACCTTACCAGTCAGCAGCTATTGTCCTTCAATGACCAGAAACAGCAATTGCAGTGTTTGCAGAAGGTACCTATAGTCATTGGTAGTCTAATACAACATTCTGACACCAACTTCTACAGTATAATTTGTAGGGGGAAAGAGTTCTTACTTATAGTCAGAACAAAATTGTGGTTTCTTTCAGTCACAGCAGATTCGTGTTACTCAGCTTAAATAGATGCAGAGTAATTCCAGAGCTTAATTTAAGAGGAAGACTTTGAACTTAGTGCAAGTAACTTCAAAAAATGGTGTCTTCATTAATCCCGTGTAACTAACTTCTATTTGTAGTTTGGGCTTTTTACATCTTTTTAGTAGTATATAACTCTAGCTAGTTACTATATATTTACCCTACCAGTAATGTCCCTGGGAGACTTGCACAGTGATCAAATACGGACTATATTCTGGAGGATGCAAATGACTTTATTGGTCAGATGGAGTAACGTTATGGGAGAAAGCTTTTTTTTTTTTAAGATATCTACTAGTTCTGGCCCCTTACTTGAGAATTTCTTTTCTCTGATTTTTTTTTTTTTTTAAATTTCCATCACAAAGTTCGCTTCCTGCCCTTGTTGTTTTATTCTAACAGGTAATGAAATGGGAAAATCCAACGTTTTGTTGACTCTCAGAAATAAAAACATAACTGTTAAAAGCATTTGCAGTCTCAAGACATCCCTGTATCTGTTATACCTACTGAACACTTAACGAGTTTCATTCCAGTGGGAATGGCTAAAAATACATGTTTCCCTTCTTTTCCCCTACAAATGCACAAAGCTTCTAGTGCTTGTAGAATTTTCACTTTCGCTTGAATATCCTAATTCTGTGCAGGGTTGTGCATTGAAGCATGAGGAGTCTGATCTGAACCAGATGGCATCATCTTTATGAGTAGCTTTCTAAAATGATCATACTTTCTAAGAAACTGACTCCCTTACGAAGATAGTTCTCGAAATGAGAGTGTAAAACTGGCACTGAAACTTCTCAATTTGAGGTCTCAGTTGTTTCGTTTCAGGTCATGTCACTAATCATGCACCACATCTTAGAAAAGAGGCCATAACTTTACCTTTCCTGTTAACTTGGTGGTTTTAGTTGGGTTTTTTGTTTTGTTTTCAGAAAAATGAAGAAAGCTGCGATAAAGCAATAGCTGAAGTTGCTCACCATATTGGTAGACAAAGGGCTGCTGAAGAGAAGGTACTAAATGGCCTTCTTGATCAGATAAAGGTTGATCAGGAGATACTTCTGGAGCAGAAGCTGGCACTTAATGAGGAAGCACAGCATGGACTGACTCAGGTTAATGGTTTCCTGCAAGAAGATCTTAAAGTGGATATTCCAACAGGTATTTAAAGTTAGGTCAGAGACAGAATGGTCTTAAGAATTCTGCAACTCAGATTGCTTTCTGTAAGTGAAGTTAATGGAGACATAACTAGCAGCCTTACACCTTTTTTAAGATGCATGCAAAGAATAATGACTACACAAAGCATGAGTTCTGTATTGAGTTAACATAAAATTGAGGATCTGTAACTAAAGTAAATACTGAAATTGTTTTATAGTGGCTTTCATTAGTGTACAATCTTTGTTAAAGGGACAACTCCACAGAGAAGAGACTACTTCTACCCAGTCACACTTGTGAGGACAGAACCCCGGGAACTTCTACTGGAGCAATTGAGGCAAAAGCAACCAAAGCTTGATGCTGTGCTAAACAGTGAGACAGGGAAGGTGGAGGATAATGCAGATCAGGTATGTGTATGATGGCAAATGAGGCTCTTCAACGAAGACCTCACATTTTTAGAAGTTTTTTCATGCCATTGTGGAGATTTGACTAGAACCTCAGAGCTGTTGCAGCTGTTGTGTTTTACAGGGTACTTTGAGTCATGTGTGATGAGCAAAAACAGTATCTTGAAAAAGAAGGCAAGACATTAATAATTTAGAGGATTTAATTTCCATTTTTCAGAAATGGAAGTGCCATGTCTCTTACAGATCTGATCATGCTTAGTACATTCACCTAGGATTTTCAGACATTAAACAAATTTTTCTGAAAACTTCTGTTTTAGGACATGTTGGAAGAGGAGGAAGGATTGCAGAATTCCAGTGAAAGCCTTGCTAGTGACAAATCCTTAGTGGATACAGACATATGCTGCCACGTAAATGGTGGCATTCCCTTTTTTCAGGTAACTTCCCCAGATATTTCAAACAACTGTGTATTTAATAGTGAAGGAAAATTATTATTCCATAATAGTGCTGTAGTCTGAAGTCACTTACTATCATTTGGTGTAGCCTCACAACTTCTTTAAATCCTGCAGAATATGCTTTGTTAAACTTGAGCTAAAATAGCACCAGATTCTGATAAGTTAACAGCAGATAAAATAATACAAGTTTCTGACAAGCGGGACAGACAGTAGAAAACTCCTCAGCAAATAATCCTGCATGAAACAAATTGTCGTAACTTATTAGACATAAACACAATAGAAAAGTTGAATTTCCGTCTAGCATATCTTCCTAGAGGCCGGACAGAAATACTAGCATTCTTGATTCTTCACTGTTGTCGTTGGTTGGTTGGTTTTTTTGTTCCTTCCTTTTGACCCTCTTGCTCTACCGATGTATCAGTGCAAACCCCTGGTAATTAGGCTTGGGTTTGGCTTGGGGGGAGGTGATGTATTGGTGTATTTACTTACCATGGATCCTTTAAAAGTAGCTGTTGAACTTCTAGATGCCTGAAATAAATCTCTTCAGTGAATGCAATGTTAGGAACCTTTTTCAGAAGTGCTACCACCTTTTTTTCTCAAAACATTACATACTGCATTGTACATAAGCAAGTAGTATTTAATTTCTTTGCATTCTCTTAACACTGAGCATTTTCTTTAAATCCCAGCACAAAAGGAGTCACAAAAAGGATAAAGAGAACAAATCTGCAGCTACACTGGAGAAGAACAAAATAGAGGATACAATGGAACAGTTTCTTGCCAAATCTAAGCTTCCTTTGAGATCACTGAACTGAGATATATCCACTGCAGATCCCTGTTTTGAAATACTTATGTCTGCTTGTCTACTGAGCCATAATTCCTTTGTTATTCTCTGTCTCTGTATATAGTGATATATTGTTGCAAGGTTGGATCAAAAGATTGTTCTGCCAGTTGTCCTGCCTTTGTCCCATTTTTAGATGCTGTAACTTGCAAAGTATTAAGAGGCTTTAAAAAAAAAAAAAAAAAAAAAAAAAACAACAAATCTGCAGATTTTGGTGCTCTGTTAAATACTTTTATGTTGTCAAGTAAGAGATCCTTTTCTGTTTCTAGATTTAAAACGGCAGAAAGAGATGTGGGAAAATGCTTTGTCAGCATTACCAGCTACCTTTTTTTTTTATTAACTGTAAAAAGCGTTCTGATTTTGTACCTGCTTTTTAGCCTTATTCCTGTTTTAATGAATTGGATAGCTGCCTTTTGACTGGGATACTTCAAATAAATCATTGATACATGGAAAACAAATGTATAAGCACCTCCCTCAGAGTAAAACAAGTTTATGTGACTTTCACCTTACATTACTAGGTTTAATTTAGCTAAAACATTAGGGGCTATGTCCTAAGTCTTGTGCTGTAGAAAAGGATGGTTCCCTCCCTTGTTTAATAATAGACAATAGCTTTATTTTGGTGCCCCTTTAGTATAGGAAAGCTAATATCACTGCTGGGGTTTAGGTGGCTTTGTTTTTGTTTTTTAACCCCACTGTTCTTATCTTCCTCTTAACCCTGCTGTTGTGATGTGTTGGCTTGGATATGATGTCAACCACAGCTTATGTGTTGTAAACTGGCAGCATTTTTTCTAAGATGTAGATGCTTAACATGTAACCAAGTTTGCCTGTGTTAAAATGCAGCTCCTACGTTGTATAATAACAGTGAATTTCCAGCAATTGGACAGTAGCATTGACCAGCTGCACTTTTCATGCTGCTTACCTGACAACTTGAAAACTTCAAGTTATGACGTACTAAAAAGTAGATGAATAGTGCTGTGATGGGAGTGGGGAGAGATACCAGAAGGCACCTGTAATTTACCTTGAAGCCCTATCCTTAGCTAGTTGTCAAAACATGATTTAAGAGTTTGTTCATTTTTCTCTATCTAGCTTGCAGGCTTAAGTTGGTATTTCTTCAAGTGGGTGGTCTGTATGTCTTTGAGCAGGTACGCCAACTAGATATACTTCGGGCACCATTCAGACAGCACACTGCGGTCCTGCTGATAGAGACAGAGAGACGTAATGTGATGTACACCCTTGCAATGACTGAATCTCTGAACTCTAGCATGAGGCACGTGTTTCAGACACTCGCAACTGATTAATGGTCTATCTTAGCTGTTATTTGTCTGCTCTCTTTTGCCTCTGGGCAAAGCTAATATGCTTTTTTTTTTTTTTTTTTTTTAAACAGCCTGATAGGAGGAGGGAAAGCATCAATTCCCTTTCAAAACAATAAACACAAATAGGGAAAATTATTTACTTTTTTAGGGGGTTGTTATGGTATCTTGGTACCTAGCTTATATAACAGAACTGTCTATTGTTGTAAGGGACTTGAAACACTGGAAGCTGCAGAACTGTGTCCCTCAGAGTGTTTGGTGTATTGTCAATTTCTGGTACTAGAAACTTCATGGACTTAAGAACTGTCCAGGGCCTAGGATCCATTTTCTTGCACCACATGTCTGTTTACACTGAGAAGATATTAGCGTAATCTTCCAAGACTGTTCAAGAAAATAATTTACTAAAATTCAACCAGAAGAGGTAGTGGAATGGCCTCAGCTAAATTGGAGAGGCTTGTACAAGCCTTTCACCCTACTACTTTATTTTCCCTATGGAGTTCACAGGATCAGTATGGAACAAACTGACTAGAACAGCCAGTACGTGGGGAGGGTCATATTCATAAAATCATGCCAGAATATGTGCTTTTCTGTCTTTGTCTTCTTTGAAATAATCTCCTCTACCTTGGCTATTTGTTTTCCCTGGTACAGGTGCGGGCTGCTTTTCTGGTAACTGGGAGCCTTAACAGCTGTATGGCTTTCATGCCTGGCTTGTATGCTTTCTCTTTTCCTAAAGTATCCTTCAGTCATGTTTTACTTCATTTGCAATACTGACGTGGCAGATCATTGCTTCATTGGCCTTGGTCCAGAGGTTACACCAGGAAGCTGGATGGGATGAACAAACTGGATGCAGAACCTGTCTCTGCTTTCCTGTCCATGTCTCTTCTCCCACTAGATGGCTCTAATGCTAAAGTCTTAGTCTAAAGCTCAAGTTCTGGACACTAACCAGGACTTGGAAACTAGCATTTTACCAAGCTTCTGGTGAAGCATCTGTTAAAAGAACAGGTTTCAAAAACTAATAGTAATTTATCTTTCCACGAGGATAATTCAGTATTCAAGCTTGGGTGAGGGTATTTTTTATTTTTTTTTTTATAAAGAGCCGCATTTGAGATGACCGAACCGATGTCTTGAGCTTTGCTGCAGGGCGGATAGATGCTCCATTAACTAAATTCTTGTCCTGACCTGCTCTCTGGCTTCACCACCGTGTGGCATTGCCCAAAGTAGGAAGCAACACCTATTTGTTCTGATATATTGTATAATGTATGATGGAAGGAGAGAAGGAGGGTAAGAATAGTAAAGCAAGAGTTGTTTCTTGTACGCAGTCGCTGGATTTGCAGGTGTAACACAGAGGGAAGGTACGGTGTGCTCCAGGCTAGCTCACATTGGTAGCTTGAATTTGCCGTGTTGTTATAAGGCAATCCTTTAGAAGAGGAGCAGGAAACCATTTCCACAGAATAAATAGCGAGGCTGTATCCTGGCTGAATTAGTCCAGCTGAGGATGAGAGTTGGGGTGGCCGGGGCTGCGGTACACAGCCGTGTGCTAGTTAACCTGGTGAGGGTTTTTCGGATTCTGGATTAGTGGCCAAGTGGGACAAACTCTTGAGTTAATGAAAAACCCAGGTGGGATGAATGCGATATGGGGAAATGAAATGAGGAAAAATATGAGTTTAAATGCATGTAAAGGGGGGGGAATGCAGAGAGCGTGACAAGAGGGCCGGGGAAGCACAGATAATCAAAGCCACCAGCTTGCTTTTCAAGTGAAAAATGAGCAGTTAAGAGGAAATGGAGGAAAGGAAACTTTCTGCTTCCTCCTGGAAATCGGGAAGCTGTGGCACTTGCTGCATCAGAGTTGTTGAGGGATGCAATGTTTATTTGAGGAGAGGAAAGGAGACTAAGCTGGCTGGCTGCTGTTGATGGCTGGTTTTATTTGGGGTATCAGAAGCAATTGTGTGGGGCTAGAAAGGAGCGAGGAGAAGGTGCATAGCTGCTAGACTCTGCCTTTCTTTTTTGTTAGGTGTTAGTCACCATTACAATCATCTGTTAAATGGGTAGAGGAAACAAGGAAGCCTGAAACTCTTTGGGGTGATAAAAGAAAAAGCTAGAAGGAACTGGAAAAATTAAAGTTTAACATATTTTTTCCGTCAAAACAAGATTGAAAGAAGAAATTCTAATGTTCCAGAGGTTAAAAATACGAAAAAGAATTTAGAATATATAGGTGGTAAATATATACTTTTTAAATAAGTGTTTACAACCATTGGACTACTATTTTTTTCTTTCCCTGTTAGAAACTGCTTTTTATGATAGAGGGCAATGCTGTATAAACTGCACGCCCACCCACACAGTTACTTTATGAAGTTAAATAACAATAACTCATGCTAGGCTTTGCATTAGTAGTAGGCTTTAAGTGATACAGCGTTACAGGTGAGGTGCAGACCACCTAGCAAAATAGGCTGTTCTGGTAGGTTGGACACAGCAGTGTTGCTATGCTAACATTGTAATTCGAAGAATGAAGCACAATGACTAAAACTTTGACCTCGACTAGCGCATTTACTTTATTAAAAATGACCAAAATGTAAGAAAGACGAAAACAGAAATATAATATGAAAGCACATGAGATTTTTACAGAGCTTACCAAATGTGATCATCTACAGTTGTTGATAACATATTTTTGACCATAACTTTATTTTGACAATGTTCAGAGCACTAAAGCTACTATGTGAAGATTTATTTTTCTCACGTGACTTGTATTTTCATTGGCAGAAGTTAATTTTAAAAAACTTTTTTTTGCCTAACAGAAATTCTGCAAAGAGAAAAATAATGATTAGCAGGAAAGAAAATATGCTTTTTTAGCATTTATGACAAATATTAAACAAAACAGATGAAACACATGGTAAGGTACGTCTCCTCCTCCCCAGCCATTTGAGTAATCATGAATGTTGCTTCTCAGAGGACCAATTTCCCCACTGCACAAGTTCAGTCTTACGTGGCACTAACTCTGCTACAGTCACTTAATTCATACTAAAATAATAAGGAGAAGAATCAGATTTTCCATTTTCTAAAGTACATACTCAGTTGATAATGATGTTTAAAAAAAAAAAATAATCTAAAGCCCTGTTTGGTCTCTATAGCCACAAGATTTCATGGCATTTAGAAGGGTTTGTCTGGACAAGCCTGGAAGTCGTTTTCATCCCTAATTCTGTATGTTCTTTCACAGGTACTTCAAGCATACCTGCTTCCCCTACTTTATGAACTGACTTTGGGTTCTTTCAGGATAGGTATGATGGTATCGTTCTGCTATTAAAAGACTAGACCCAATGTCAGATGAAGCTAGTGCTGGTTGCAGTGGCCACTGTATCATGCCAGTATCCTTAGGCATAGTGTATATCTCAGGAAGGGAACCTTTTTAAACCTCCAAAGGATGGATAGATATCCCCTGTCTTCTGGAATAAAACTTCATGCTCAATCGGAACGCCACTTGGAAGTAAAAACTCATAAACATGTTTCTGAGCGAGTAAATTCCTTTTTTTTTATTTTCTTTTTTTTTTCCCCCTCCCTGTGACATAGAAGAGCTTAAGTAACTCCTGTCATGTATAAAGACTGTTTTGGGAAATTGGTTTTTCACATTTCAATTAGCTTTCCCTAACACTCAAACCAAAACATAAGCAGCATTATCATTATGTTCAGAAGCTAAAGGAAATAAAGAAGTGAATCACTTATCATTTTTTATAGCCACCATCTTCTGTGACTTAATTAAAATATGACATTAATTTCAAAGCCATTCAGCTATAGATACATATTCAAATGGTTATAATGTAATAATGATAGGCACCAAAATTTTGCTCATTCACTCTAACAGTTTATTTTAGGAAACTCAGTCCAGCAGGATGAACCTTGAATATACAGATTAATGCAAGGAAGGAAATTTTATGATGTCTGTTAGTTAATACAGAAGCCAATCTTATTAATCATGGATTTACAGAGGGCTGTTTTATTAGATGTTAACCATAGCTTATGTTGACAATTGATTTTCATTGTAGAACTAAATTTATTATTTGTAATAAGATAAAGATAATTAAATTGACTTTATAAAGGTTACCATCATAAATGTTAGTACCTGTGAATAGCAAACACAAAACTGCCTTAGCAGCAAAAATTCAGTTAAGTGATAGGTGTTTTTTTTCCATTACGTTTAATAGTCCCTGAACGTTTTTAGCCTGCATTTTGTTTTCCAGAGTTTATACCTACTGCTGTGAAAAACTGTTTGGGTTGAAGCCTTGCTGCCAGTTTATTTTCTTTCCAATAAAACAGGATCAAAACATTTTTAAAGTTATAGAAGTAAAACAAAACAAAGCACTAAGTACAAATGTATTAGGCAATGGAGTTTTTATCCTGTCATTTCTCAAACTTGTAATTATTTAGAATAGTACGTTGAAAAATATGTTGGATCTACAATAAAATATGATTTTCAGGGAGTTTCAAGTATTAAGATAAGTAATTATTAAGAAAGTTAATTTGGACTTTGCAAAAATGAGAGTATGTAGAACTTATTTGATCTCTCTTAATTGTATTGTTTTTTTATGATGTATCTCCATCCACCCGTCTGGGTATGATCTTTTGAAAACATGGAGGAATACAGCAAATGTTAGAGACCTTGGAAAATCACGTACAGTAGTATCTTCCAACCTGGTGACAGTACATTCCTGAGCTTTGACAATGTGGGAACTATCCAGTACAAAAGTAATTCTGTCAGAACACTCACAATACATTTTTACTGCAATATTAGTCTTTGGTTTCTAGTTCTAATTTGCCGCATCATGACAGGCTTGTAATTTGTCATTGCTGCTTTGGTGTTTTGGACCAGTAATGAAAAGAAAGAGAGGGGGTACTTTAGGAAGACTGTTTTAAAACTGTGAAGACTGAATATTTGCTAAGTTGGGGTTTCTTAATGAAATACTTAGCTGCAGGTTCTTTGTATTATTAGAGCTAACTGTGCTAATTCTTTAATGGATTTGCAGCCTGTGGAAAGAAGGGTTAGCTAGATGGCAGAGTACAGAGGAAGTGAGCAGCACATCACAAGAGGTACCGTTTACCAGAGATGTCAGGCTGCTGGTTGCTGGGCTGCAACACAGATGCTAACCCAGTGTATCTGTTACGTTCAGTTTATAACATGGCAAATTAGCTCAGTGCCCCGAGCAAAAAGCACTGATATTCTTTGTAACTTAACCTGGTGGTCAGTTTCCCCAGGGCATTGTTACCGGTGCAGTTTTCTCTAACAGAAGACCTATAAACCACTTTGTGCCCACTGTAGTTTTGATGCTTTGCTGTTCTTGTGTGGACGTCCCTGATGATCTGACCCCAGAGCCCTTTGCTCCAAGGGTAAGTACAGGGCTTGCGCTACTAGGATCCAAGCAGTACAGAGAAATTCCTCATCTCTGGCATTCCTGCTGTGTGAATAACCACAGAAACCTGGTCAGAAGTGGGTACCTGCTCTGACTGAAAGCAAGGAGGCTGCTCACACGTGGGTGCTGGCAATTTATGCTGCTGTGCTTTGAGGGCTCACTGCCACTGCTGCCTACCTGCCCTACCAACAGAAGCTGCTGTCAAAGAACAGCCCACATTATCTCTTCCTATGCCACCATGGTTTGGATCTTGTCACATCCGTGGAGTTGCAATTATTTCTGCTTGCACTGTGTGCTGAGGGGCCAAATCTCAAACCCAGCAGGAGCTCAGTGCAGCAGAAGATAGGAGTTTCCACCCTCACCACCTCTTCAGCAGCCATGGTTGATTTTGATGGAGCTCAGAAGTCCAGGTGAAGCTTTGGTGGAGATTGTAATCTTGTGCTTAAGCCACCTCTTGGCCCCAGGTTTTCGTCTCAGAGTAAAGCACGGCCTGGATTCACCCTGCCTATGTATGTTCAGGCACCTAAATGGAGATACCCGGGTGAGAACCCTGTCATACCGTGCTCTCTCCAAAGTCGGGGAGAGAGAAGGGAACCTCAGCATAGGATTCATTGCTAGATGCCCTCCTTGTTTCTCTCCATTGACTACACGGGAGCCTAAGGAGGTAATGATTTTAACTTGGATGCTACAAGTGCATAGGTGAATCTGGGATAAGCTTCACTCACTGTACATTTTCCTATTGTGGGTTTTTTGGTGGGTTTTTTTGTTAAAGACATTTATTGAAACATAAAACACAGCTGCCTTGGCTGAATTTTGACTCTTCACAGCTACCTCATGCTGTCCTGTTAGCCACCTTCAGGTCCTTATAAATGGCACTTTCTAAGTCTCTGTGTGTGCATTTGTAGTGAAGGTGCTGAAGCCGCTGAAGAATCTGATATTGTCTGGTTTTAATACATTACTTAATCTGCTCAGGACTAAGCCAAGACAGACTCATTCGTCAGGCAGTTTCCATTTTGATGTAGTATTTACTTTAAATAAAAGGCCGTGATCCTGTTCAAAGACGTTATTTCCCCCTCTCTCCCCTGCTGTCATTAGTCAGATAACACGAAGAGACAGTAAGATAACTGCCACTTATTTGGATTTCACTGAAGCTTTCAGGCAGAAACAGGGACGCCAGCCACAGCCAAATCAATTCATTTGAATGATTTGCTGATTATCTGTGTTAGTTATTCCCTGATTATCTTACCTGGTGTCCAGGTCTAGCTTTTTGCCTTTGGGCTTAGATTGGCTGTTTATTTTAACCTTTTATTTAGCGACAGGAGAAGAAGCAAGAGGCACAAGCTGCGACAAGAGAAGTTCCATCTGACTATGAGGAAAAAATTCTTTGAGGGTGACAGAGCCCTGGGACGGGCTGCGCAGCGAGGCTGTGCAGTCTCCTTCCCTGGAGATATTCATAACCCACCTGGCCACGATTCTGTACAACATGCTCTAGGAGAACCTGCTTTAGCAGGGGGTTGGACTAGATGATCTCCAGAGGTCCCTTCCAACCCTGACCATTCTCTGTGATTTCTAGAAAAATATTCTGCATAGTGAGTAGTGCACCCCAGGCTGTGGTGACAAGAATAATTGGGGTTGGAAAAACTGAGGACTGGTATGTTAATAGCTGATTGACAGAAAAAAAGATTGATCATGGTTTTTCACTGGAGCATCCTGTTAATGAAACAGGGCTCATAAAGTGGCCTTTGATAGCTCCTTTCCGGGCTATGGCCTGAACATTTGTATCGCTGCTCTTGTGTCATAATTAATATTTAAATTATGGACATTCCAAGAGCTCTCTGCCAAGATACGCTGAACAGGGCACTATGTAGATCATACCTGTAGAGGAATTTTGTCTAAAAGACTGGTCAAGGAGCAGGTGAACAGGCACAAACAGGCATGGCTGTGGTGAGCTGACCTCCAGCAGCAGCATGTCCAGGTCCCCAGTTTCCAGCCCAGAGCCACCAGACCACAGTCTTCTCCCTCCCCTGTCTGGCAGCGCAGTGCTAGTGTAGTCAGTGCTGAATCCCTCGCTGGGGGATGAACTCCATCCCATTAGCACTCAGACAAGAAAACAGAACCAGTGCTGCTTCTAATGCTTGCCTTGAATGTAAGATTTCCTTCTGGAGAGTCCACCATTGTAACAGACCAGGAACTCTAGCAACATTTAGGACATTTGAGTTAATAACATTGAGATGCTAAAAAGTACTGCATGATGGAGCTAGAGTAACAGGTGGCTAATTTGGTCAGATTGTGCAGCCTGACCTTCTTCCTTCTGCAATGGAAAGATCTGAAAAAATCACCAAAATCCAAGGAATTGTCCTGCACTTTGCAGTTTCTGGCAACAAAGAGAAAATGAAGCCTCTGAATTTGATCCTCTCGCATTGCCGTTACCTTCCCAGTGAGGCAGACCTTTAGCCAGCAAACAGATTTTCTGGCTTTTAACCATGTGCATTTTAACAACATCATGAGAAAAACACATACAGCCATCTCCACAATAGAAATAAATCACTTGATTCTATTCATTACCCTGCCTGAGTGTATTTGTCTGCAGTAACTGAGGCAGTTAGCACACGACCTGAGCTAAAGCAGGAGAAGTGAGGAAACAGAGCTGTAACCAAAATGAGATTCTGTCATTCTGAATCATGCAGAAAGAAACCTCAATGACAAAGGAATACAGATGAAATCAGACTACGTTTCACAGCCGAACACACAAAACAAGAAATGAAAGCAGCTCATGATGCTATCAAAATTATGGGCCAGTTTTCCCTCCCTCCCTCCCTCCTGGACCGGAGCAACTGGTGCAGCCTGTGGGGTGAGGCTGAGGCTCCCTGCCCAGGCGAGAGCGCGGCAGGGGCTAGGGCTCGCTCCCCGCCTCGCCAGTTTGCCATCCTCTCCTTCCTTGTCACCCTGCCATCCTCTCCTTTCTGGCTTTGTGTGTGCATGCACAGCTCTGCTGGTTTTGCTCGTCAGTCAAGACAAATTGAGAAGTCTGAGGAGAGACTGATAAACCAGCAATTATGGAGCACAGTCAACAAGAAGAGATGGCACCATGCTGGCCGGCAGGAGCGTTTGTTCAGGGAGGGGAAGGAGCTCCAAGAGCAGATACAACTTTCACAGCACAGATAACAGGTTTCCTCTTGACATCAGTCCCCAGTGAGGCTGATCCAACTTGTAATATCTGCAAAATCAAACTTTTGGCTAGGCCATCAAACATAGCAGTCATGAAGCCTTAAAACACCCCATTTCAGTCATACTCTTTTCTGTAAACATCATGTATTAATGACAGCTGGATCAGATCTGATAAAAACATCCAAAGAGGAATTCAGAAGTGTCAAAGTCAGTTTTCAGCTTAAAGATTGATTTTTTTTTAATTTACAGGCATCTATTGACATCTGTGTCTCTCGTTAGGAGAGGAACATTAAGAGCCACTAAGACAGACCATTAACTCCAATGTCGTTTTCCTGCCAGTGACCACAAGAGGCTACTGAGGGGAACCGTGTGAGAAACTGGCACAGAGAGAGAAATCCTTTCCTGCCTTCATCAGACAGCAGCGTAAGGGCTTCCTGAGCCAAACGCTGTGAGCAAAGCTACGATGCTTAATGCTCATCAATGTACCTATCCTCCATTAATTTGTCTTCTCTTTTTTTCTGAACCCACTTGTATTTTTGGCATCCAGTGCTTCCCATGGCAACAAGTTCCACTATTTAATTGCACACTGTGTGAAAAAGTACTTCCTTTTGTTTGTTTTAAACCTGCTAAAACAGAATTACAGGATGCACAACAGAATTGCACGGGCAGACTTAAACGGGAAAATAATGTGGAACGACAATGGAAAATCAGTCTCAGCGTGGAGAAGTGGAAACGGGCTTTGTTTTTGCTTTGCTCTGACCACCAGTACGGGGTTAGTTAGTGCTTCCGATCGTTCTTCTCCCTGTCATAAATAAGCCAATTTACCTGATTAGCACAAAGAGTTAGAAAACAATCTGAGCTCCCTACAAAAGTGGCAATGTTTGTCAAAAAGGCCAAGTCCGCCATCTTCCTTTTCTCTTAGGGCTGCTGCGCTGGGCAAAGCAGGCCTCCGAGTTTGCATTTGAATTGGCCGGGTGATGTGACGGTTAAAAACATCGACATGACTTGGGGCTCTCGTGGAGACACACAACAGGGACGGAGCAAGCGAGCCTCTCTTCTTGGAACTGACAGGCGATAGCATCTGGAAAAGGTGTGCGCGGTTCTCGGCGCCCCGCTACCAGGAAGGCAGGCCGGGGGAAGTTCAGAGAAGCAGAGCCAACCATAGCTATGTGCTTGGAAGAGCTGGCTGGTGAGAAAAAGCACAAAGAGCTGACAGCATAGAGTTTGCTAACCAACACTTAAGGAGCAGATGACATCATAACTGTTAACTAACCTTTTAAGTGTAAACATGCAGGAATGAGAGGAACTAGATTAGCGCGGGATCAGAGAGTAGCGTAAGTAACGATGGGCTTAGCAGAAAGAAAACATAATAACGCTTCATCCCCAGCCTTGCCCCGTGTCTGGGTTTGACCTGGGCACTCCAGGTCTCAGCGGATGTTTGCAGGAGCACACAGGTTATGTTGCTCTCGCCCAGCAGAGAGAAGTGTGGGCGCAAAGCCATCAGCGCCATTGCCCTCACTATAAAGGGGGTCTTGAGCCACCTACTCGTGGCCCAGCAGAAAGGCCGGGTGGGAACCATTGCAGTCGCTGCTCTGCGTGGCCAAAAGGAGACAGAAGCACCACACACGTCCCATTCGCGCCCCTGTCTGTGGCAGTGCTGGCAGGACCTTGACCTTGGTTCAGGCATTCTCTGGAGAAAGCAAGTCTCTGGGGCTGAGTTAGGGTGTAGGCACGTGTGGAAAGACTAATCCTGTCTGGGCTTTATCCATAGGTCTCTGTGTACTCCAAGGAAGCTATTCATGTTGTGAAACCCACAGACAGGAAGACAGAAGTGCCCAAAGCCCATACATGAACCAAGTATGAAGAAAACTGTAGAAAATGTAACTGCAACATATGGAATGAAAATGTAACAGGCAGAAAATGTTGCAGCAGGGTTTTGAGGGGTGGGTGCTGTGCGGCAGACCTAGCCAACACGAATACCCTCTGCTACTTGCCGTGGTTTTATGGTTATCTAGAGCATCCTGACTCTTTAGGAATTTACTCTTCCATGATACGACAGAGGCTTTGACAGGCTGTGGTGCTCTCTCCCAAACAAACCTGTTTATCTACAGAACACACTTATCCTGGCTAACTGACTTTAACATACATTCTTACAGTTTAATATTTTACAGGTGTCAGATGGGTGCTATGAAGGCTACATAAAGAGCAATGCCATGTCTCCCATCCTGAGGTGAAATGTAGTAAAATTTGAAAGAGACAAAACCACTAGAAAAGCAGCTTGTGAAGCCATGGAAATGGAGTGATGCAGCAAGGGCTTGGTTTAGGCACATCCTAAAACTGAATTTCTTATTTAGCTTTAGAGGTAGACAGTTCTGACTTGATTCTGTACTCATGGGCCAGCTAAACCTGCCTTTCCTTACAGATTTTCAGCGCATCTGAGACTGTAGAAGACCTCCTTTCTTCAAGAACAAATCTCCTAGAAGGTAGTGTAATGGCAAAAGTCAGGCAGAGTTCACCCAGTTCCTCCCAGGCTGTTAAGTGTTCTTCAAAGTATAAATGTGAGCTACCTCTACCTCCAGTTTACATCAGTTATATCACGTTAATTAACTCTGAAACTTTTTCTTTAACTTGCATTATCTTTTTAAGAAAATTACTGAAATTGTGTATATTTCCTAAAGTCAGATTACACAAAGTTAAAACACACAACTACACAGAGGGTAATATTATATGAGGAATTGTTTTGGTCTATTAGGATTCTGTAATTAGTAGGTCTCTCCCACAGCCTACAGTGTCTCTGAAGTCTCTGTCCTGGTGAGCAGTCTGCATTCTGCATCTCCTCCCCAGATGTTCTACCTATCTAATGAACAGATTTTAAAAATCCCATTTTTGTTCACATGCCGATTATATCTTTGTCTGTACCTTGGCATGTGAAGTACCACGTGGATTGGCATGTGACCCATTTGCACAACATTTCTCACTGCTGATGATAGGAATGACCCCCCCAAACTGCCGAAGGCCCTGGAAGCAGGCATGCTTTTGACCTGTGGGGATTTGCTGACTGTGCTGGGGAAGGGGACCCCCGGTGCGATGTTCCTTCTCCAGGCATTTCCTGCATGTGCCTGCTCCTGAAGATGTAGGTGCAGAAGCATAGACTGTAGGTCTGCCTCTGAATTACTCTGCTAGTTCAGCAGCTGAGCTGAACAGTGTACAAGCATCTACCAGGATGCAGCACTAAACTCAGAATTGAAGTCCACCTGCTGCTTCTCAACAGCTGTGTATCACCTGTCTGGCTGCTGAGGATACTAATCAGATACCTATTTACAACTTTTTCTAGAGTAATTTTGCTGTAATGTTTTAAACCAAGCATTTTAAAATAAACAAAGTATGGTTAGAGATCAAGATCTGAATAGGCATCTGCATCGGGTTTGGCTCTGATGTCATGGTTTGACTTCAAGGAAACACAGGCTATGGTTTAGATTCTGTGACACTAAAACTCCTGCGTCTGCACCTACAATTTCAGGCCTCAGTACTGGGATGAGGTAAGATGATGAGATGGTCAAACTAAGGAAGGAATGAGAAAGAGCAGCTGTTCTGAAAAGTTAGTCAAATCTAATCCTTAAAGTGTTAGGAAAGAACTGTAATGTTTTGAATACAAATTTTACAGATATATACAGATCTTACTTCAGCGTATTTATTTTCATATCGACCATGGTTTATTTTTTGTTTTGCTTTTACCAAAAGTAGCATAATGAGTACAATTTGTGATGTGGTTGTTGCCATCCCAGCATATATTGTTGTCCCAGTTTCTGTTCAGGAGTGATTTGGTATAAAGCACCTTGCTGTTGGCCTGACTTGATGCCCACCAGGAGAGCTGTACTCTCAGCTGCACGTGCATTTCAATAGGTTTCCACGACCAGTGCTGCTCACGCAGCGAAGCAGAGCATAGAAACACAACAGCTCAACCAAAACAAATTTCCCAACCAGACTCCAGGGAAGAAAAATTAAAAAAAATACCAAAAGGCTATGAAATAAACTCACGGACCATGGGAAAGCCTGCAGCTTTGCAAAAGCATTCCCCTTATTTCCAGACTCTGAAGGGACTTGAACAGTGACTTGCCTGACAGGTGATTATTGCTGGAGAGAGTGAACGAAACCAGACGTGGCAACGACCTGCTCAGGATGCTCAGCTACACCTTCCTCTGAGCCAGCTTAGCTCACATCATTTTAGACAGCCAACAGTGAATACAGAGCTGAAGCAAGGCTCTGTTTGTTAAATGATGCATGATCATTTAACAAAATGAAAATGAAAGCATCTTTCAGAACAGTAAAAATAAAATAACTTTCCAGCTTGGATGTCAACTGCTCCTATATCCCACACATTGAATGGAAGCCCTTACCCTTCACTTTGACTGGGGCAAGAATCCTGGTTTTGCTTTATCTCCCAAATCGTGTGGCTTTCCTCTCCACTCCATGACAGCATTATCAGGGGCCGAACTAGAGTTGGCAACAGAGCTCGACAATCCAGAAGTCGGTCCTTTCCAATTCTGCACCTGGAGTGGAGCAAGAGGACGTGGCATCCTCCGGAGTCCCCACCACAAAGCAGAAGTCCTCGTTGGCAGGTGCCAAATATGCTCTGTGTAGCTGAAAGTGCTGCTAGTACTCCAGGACACTAAGAATCTGCCACTATCGGGAAACTCTGTAGTGTTGTCAGACCTAGCGGTAACTCTCCTGTCACCTCTGGTGTGAACTAAGAATGTAAATGGTACAATAAGCTCCTCTGGCCTCAGAGATGAGGCTGGGTACCACCCGCCACTGATGCTGCCATGTTTCATCAGTCAGGTCTGGGCTACGTAGTTTCCATTAGAGGGAAACCTCAGCTCAGGGGCAGGAGCAAGATGGGGAGATATCTGCCTTAGGGAAAAATGATTCTTCCTTTCACTTCTGCCCTTTAATATTGTACTTTACAAGATATTTCCATGTGCAACCGTCAAGGCATATTCTGTCATTCTGTTAGGAAAAAATACATGATTTGCCTATGAAAATCATCAGCTTCAATGGACTCCAAACACATTACACAAGTTCTGAATTTGTCTCTAAGGCAATTCCACCTCTAGCCTTTCAGTGCCAAGTCTACCCAAGTATTTTGGCTCTTACCCATGGAAATGAAGCCTTTGAAGAGTTTCTGCACCTGAGAGCCTAGCAATCTATTTTTCAGATGAGGACAGATTTCAGATCCATCCTTCTAACTCCTCTGTTAAACAGCCATTAATAGTTAGCTAGATTGTTATTGTAAGCTTCTATATTTGACTATTAACAGTAACTGCATGTGCATATCAGCTCCAGATAAAACAAACCTACCTAGGGATTGATTTTGTGATGCCAAAATGATAAAGTTTGCTAAAAAATGTGGAGTGAATGTGTAAGCTCTGGAAAACATTAACAAAAATAACTAAGTAACACTCCCTATTCATACCTAATTCCTACCGACATCAAATTTAGCTGTGTGTACTTTGGACCCGTTAGAACTGTTACAGTGAAAAATCTTGCTGCACAAGTCCTCTTTGAAACATACAATATTTTATATTCTGATTACTCTGTAAAAAAAAAAAAAAAAAAAAAAGATGTTTTTTCATCACTGTAGTTTAGGCAGATTCTCCATTGTCTGGTATCTTGCTATAGTCATTTATATCAACACAGAGTGGGTGTACGGTAGCCAGCAGTCTGTGTTAGCAGCACTTTATATTCAGTTTGCACTTACGTAAATGATTGTGCAAGATGTGAGAGACAATCTAGCCCCTGGGAATTATATGTGTTTTTGGGTGTAATCTTTATGCGTATAGCCAACACATAGGAATATAGAGAAGTTTTAACATGTTACAGTTGCCATCACCCCAAATAAATATAATTAACCAAGCAGCTGTCAGTTGCACTTATAGGCAGGATCCAAAATAGCTCATGGGTTTTGGTGGCAGATATATAGGAAATATGAGCCTGTAAGGAACAATATATTGCTTTGTTTTTCATAGCATTGCTCACCACATTCTCATAATGGTCGGATAAGAAACTCTTCAGGCCAAGGAAGGGTTAGGGAAGTGCATTCCAAAAAACATTAAAGCCTACATAGTTTCATGGGATGCCTCTTTGCAATTCAGAAGAAAACTCTGGTGAATTATGTCACACTCCAGCTGAATGAAACTCTGGTTTAGAAATGCTGGTATCACGGTAATCACTAGGACAGCCTAGCCCAGAAAGAAAGTGGTATTAACCTATGTTTGTAGTATGGGGCCATGTGTTCCTTCCTTTTACCACAGAGCCATAAATATTGCATATGCCACTTTGTAAATCACGGTGTCCCAGAAGAGATATTAACAATATTGGGGGCTAGAGGAAATGGAGGCACCTTACCAATGTGCTCCCCCAAGGGTCTGGCATGTGTTGGCTTGGAAATCCTTGACAAGACTCAAAAGCACCACTAAACCTTTTCTGTAGCTTTTTTTTTTTTTTTCTTTTTCCCTTAGAGCTGGTGACAGCTTATAGGAGAAGGGCACTTGGTGGCAGCACATCTCATACCCACAGATACTCAGTGCCAAGAAAGAAGAGCTCTTCAAATCATGAGAGAGCCAAGTCAGGCCCATGGGTGGCCTGAACGTTCTCAAGGTGTCTGCGTCTGTCTGCAGAGGTTTGGGATCTTTATTTTGCTCAACTGTAAACCACAGCCCCAGGTGGAAAGCAAAGGAAGAATTGAAGAAGCAATCCCTGGGCGACTTTTTGCTGGGCGCTTTCATCTCGTGAAGTTTCCCTCATGGTGGGGCATCACGGGTTCCAGTACAAGGCAAGGATGTCTAAACACCAGCAAAAAAAGTCTGCTTTCCTCTAACGCGATGCTCAGAAACAGCTGAACCAGTTTTGCTGAAACCTTCAACATACTCAGCATGAGGCAGATTCCCTCAGAACAGAATTTTTTCCACCTGGATGATTTAAATTTGGCAAAATTGTGATCAGATGAATATAGGGATGTAGGATGGAAAATGATAAGCTCCTGCCAGCTCTGCCTAGAATAACAGCTCATATGTTGTCCACCCCTTTTAGACCAAGATTTGTCTTGTTCTGCTACATCTAATGAATACTTTTAAGACTCACCTGCCTTAATGTTTATTATGGTTGTAACTCATTTAGTAAATCAAATCATGATGGTGAAGAGGAGGAGGAAGAGGTGAGAAGCGAATATCTAACAGATGAGTTATCTGGAAGACGGCAGCACTGACTGACATCACCCCGCAATGCGCGGTGCCTCTGTCTGGAGCAGTCTGGCTTCCACAGCACTAGGAAAATCAGAGAGGTGAACTCCCTCCTATTTCCTCCTTGGAAGGTGTTCAAGGCTGTGGCCTCACCTCTCTTGGAAGAGTCTTGAAATATTTTCAATAATGGGAAGGGGTGGAATGGCTTCGGTCTGGATCCTCTTGGAAAGCGCCTTGCAGCATTAGGGTATGACGCTGCTGGTAGCCCACTCCAGCTGTTAAAAGACGGACTTTGCTGTATTGCTCTCTAATTCTGCACAGCCAAACACAGTTAGGGCAGCTAGGAATGATTCATCACTGGTGTAACTCTCCTGAAGTCTGTAGTGTCACTGAGGGTGTTATTTTGGGTGAAACTCCCATTTTTGAGAGCAGAAACCGGGCAGGTATCAAGCCAAAAAAATATATGTTAGTGGTAAAAGAACCTGCGAGGCAAGGGAAGAGTTCTGTGCTTCGAGACTCATTTCACTTATAAATCACAGACTGGTGCATGTATTGCCCGGAATAACCACCCCAGGAACCAGAAATCTTCCGCGGGGCGTTTATCGCAGGGAATCAGGGGTGCGCGGTGGAAATACCACCTGGCGTGTGTCGCTGGGTTTGGAAGCACTCATTTCCTGATTTTCCGATATTTGGGAGGCGGGGGGGTTGGGGTTTTTTTAATTATATTTTAACGCATTTGCCTGACGACAGACGGGCGCAGCCGAGCGCCCCTGCGCCGCTCCCCCCGCTCCCCCCCTCCACCGTGCGCGCCCGCGGTGCCGCCGTCCAGGTGTTTCACGTTAGCGCCGCCCCGTAAAACCCGCTCACGAACACGGTGACACATAAACGCTAAATTAAAGCGGTGCTGCCGCCCCGCCCCGGGGCTGTGGGGCGAGGGAGACCCCGGCCACCCGCAGCCGGGCCGCGGAGCGGGGCCCCGACGCCGCCTCTGCGGGGCTGTCGGCGGCAGCGGCGGGGGGCGGGGGCGGGCAGCGGCGGCCAGCGGGAGGCTGCGGAGTCCCCCGCAGTCCGGGGGGTGCCCGCCTCCCCCGGCACGGGCTGCCCCCTCGTCGCCCGAGGGGCGCCGTCCATAGGGACAGCTGCTCCCGGCTCCGCGCTGGACGGGGCGGGAAGGGAAATAGGCTCAAAGCAGCGTGGCTGGATCAGGGGCACCGTCCTGCCAGGCCGCCAAGGCAGCGTCACTCGGGGGGTATTTGGGGGGCGGCAGGTGGCAGCCAGGCCCCCGCTGCTTCCCCCGGGGAGCCCGTCCGACCCCGTCCCAGCCAGCCGCCCGGTCTGGGGGACGCACGAAGCAGCGTATTTGCACCGGCCTTCCCCGGCCGGAGCTGCTTGTTCTGCGCGCCCCGAGGGAGCGCGCCCCGGGCAGCGGCGGGGCAGCCGGGCGTCCCCCCCAGGCACCGCCGTCGGGGCTGGCAGCAGGGCCGCTGGGAACAAGTGGGGTCTCTGATTTTTATTATTATTTTTGCCTTGAGCTCAGAACTCCTCAACGGCGGGGGATTTCACAGAAAGTGAAGGGGAGGACAGGGCCCCGAAGTTATTACACAAAATAATGAGTTCTCCAGCCGATCCCTCCGGGCTGAGCGTGTGCCAGTGCGGGGATGCACACAGCCCGCCCCGCCGCCCTCCAGAAATCCCCAGATTAGCCAGAAAACACGGGGGTGTTTCAAGTGCATTCCAAGAAAATTAACGTGAAAGTTTTTTGGGTTTGGTGTTTTTTTTTTTACGGAAAGGGAGTATATTTCCCCACCACCACCACCCCCGAGGTTTTTTAGATAAATTGGAGTGCTTTCCAGAGGGAACCTCGAGAAGAAATATAAAAAATATTAAAGCATTTTCTTGGTTGCACCGATCTTGTGGTGCATACAGTACCTTACTCTAAATGCCCGTTAGACTGTAAAATCCAGTCAAAACTGTATTTATCGCAGCAATATGGGTAATAATGTATTTTATCCGAAGCTGCGTTATCTCCCTCACAACAGAAACTACAAACAAAATGTATGTTCCAAAAGAAAGGGAAAAGGTTTTATTTAATCCAGAAAATAATTAAAATCTCATGTATTTTTATTGGGTTTAGTATCCAGCAGAGTGAAAATATTGAAACTCCGAGACCCCTTGCATTAAAAAGTCACAACTGTTCTATTTTATTAGTTCTGACTGTGTGAAAAAAATTATAAGGACAACATTGAAAAAATCCGGGTTTTAGAGCCCCGAATGGCCATAAAAACAATAAAATCAACTATAAAACCTGCACTAGTGATATTAAAAAATTATGTAGTTCAATAAATGTGACATTTCATGAATGCGGATTTAATAGTCTCCAACCCGTGGAAGGAGGAAGGCTGAGGTCTAACAATTGAATTTGAAAGGGGCGGTGCTGTAGAACTGCAAAATTAAGTGCTTCATTTTTCTTGTTAGGGATTATGCAGTGGTAGTGGAATGTAATAACTGTGCCATTAAAACTTCCTTTTAACAAGGCCTATTGCTTATATAAAAGTCAGAAAAGAATAATCTCTTCCTCTATTTATTTGTTGTCCAATAACGCAGCAAAACATGTTTGTTTGGGTTTTGGTTTGGTTTTTTGGTTTTTTTTTTTTCGCTTAAACTTGTTCTCAGGATTTTGCATCGACAGCTTGTAAAATATGGTGGGGGCCCTCCATACTGCTGCCTTGTATCATACACGTCGTTATTCCAGAGGGCAACGGGTCATCGGTTTACTGTACATTTATTAAGTAAATCAAGCTGCAAATCCAACACTTCCAGATGAAAACATTAGCTAAACCCCTTGGAAAGAGTAATGCCTGGGAGACTGAGCACAGAGAGAAAAAATAATCAAAACTGTCAGCTCGCTTTACGTGTACCTGATATTTACAAGACACAAGACCACGCTTTAAAGGTGAGTTTTGGCGTTTGTTAACAATGTAAAGAAAAAAAACCCAACCTCCCTATATTATTAAAAAATTATATATTTCCATTTCACCAACACCCTTTGGTCTTGCTCTGAGCCTCATGGTTATTAAGATCTTCGTGAGTTTGAACTGGAGACTTTTTTTTAAAAAAAAAAAAAAGATTAAGTTAAACCAGCACCTGCTATTCCTTAACAGCTTTCCGTGCTCGCTGTCAGCTCGGGGGCGTGTGAAGGAGACGGGGAAAGGGGCGACCCGGCGGGGTCCGTGGACATGCGGGGGGCACCTGCCGCCTCTGCTCCCACGGCGGGGGAGGAGGCGGCACCACTCGCTGCCGTCGGGGCGAGTCCCCGCGTGGGTGCTGGGGCGGGGGGAGAGCGGGGGTCGCTGTCCCCTCCCGACCCCCACCCCCGGCCGGCCGGCAGCGGCGCTCGGCGAGGGGCAAACCTGCCGCGGGCCGGGGCCGGGAGCGGGAGCCGGCGGGATTTCAAAAATTCAGTCGACCGGTGCCCAGGTGGCGCTGCTCGGGCCGCCGGGCCGCCTTCCCGGCCGGGCTGTCGGGGAGCAGATCCCCAGCGCCGCGCACCACCCCTCCGGGGGCGGCAGCCCCGCCGTTACCGGCCAGTGCCCGCCGTCGGTGCCCGGCGAGGCGCGGGGCGGGAAATCGTGCCGCAGCGGTCCGCGTCCCGCCGGGCGCTCGGCCCCGTCCGCGGGCACGGGGCAGGAGGCCATGCGCAGCCCCGCCGCCCACGCGCGGCCTCCGCTCCGCGGCCGCGCTCCCCGCCTGATCCCCGGCCCGCAGCCAGGCCGAGCGCCCGCGGGGCCACTCCGAAGCCCCGCAGAGCACAGCGCGCCCCCGGGGGGGTTGGGGGGCGGGGGGCGCGCACCCTCTGCTCCGCCTCCTCCTGTACTCCGGGGCCGGGCCACCCTGCGGGGGTCAGCGCTCTCCCCCGTGGGGATGCCCGCGGTCCGGGTGGCGCTGTGCCGTGCGCGGGGTGAGGCGCGGGAGCCGGCGGGGGCAGCGCCAGGCCCCCCGCCGTTGCCGTCGGACCCCCGCTGCGTGCCCTCTGACCCCCCGCGCGATGTCGTCGGGGCGCGGGCGGGTGCGGATCGCGCCCCGCTGCCCGGGCTCCCCCGGGCCGCGGCGGTGGTTGATTGGCGCCGCGGGGAGTTTGCTCGGGGAGGCGGGGGGAGCGTTTGCCGGCGGGGGGTGGTTTCCCCCTTCCCTGGCCGGGCTCATTGGCTAGACGGAGCCGTGGCAGGAAGGGGACAGAGACCACGCGGGCTCCGCCCCGCGCCAATAGAAACCTATCGAAGGGTAACCCGAGCCCAGAGAAACCCGCGGCGGCGGTGCCAGCACCCAGCCGCCGCGGTCGGGGCCCGCTCTCCGCAGGGGCGGCCGGGGGCGCGGGGGGGTGCGCGGGGGGCGGCCGCGCCATGCAGTACCAGCCGCCGGGCGCGGCGCCGGCGGCCCTGAGCGTCGGCGTCCCGCTGTACGCGCCCACGCCGCTGCTCCAGCCCGCGCACCCCACGCCCTTCTACATCGAGGACATCCTGGGCCGCGGCCCCGCCGCCGCTCCGGCCCCCCACTCCCTGCCCGCCCCGCCGCCGCCGACGCTGCCGTCGCCCAACTCCTCCTTCACCAGCCTGGTGTCCCCGTACCGGACCCCCATCTACGAGCCGACCCCCATCCACCCGGCCTTCTCCCACCACCTCGCCGCCACCTACGGCACCGGCGCCTACGCCGGGCCCCTCTACTCCTTCCCCCGCGCCGTCGGCGACTACGCGCACGCCCTGATCCGGCAGGACCCCCTGGGTAAGCCATGCCTGCCCACCCCCGGCCTCCCTCCCCGGCTGCCGCCGCGCCGCTCCCGTCCCGTCCCGTCCCGTCCCGTCCCGTCCGCGCCGCCGTCGGGGGCTGGGGGTGGAACGGGAGGAGGCTGAGGGTTGCCCCCGTCGCCGGCTGCCGCGCCGCGCTCCCCTCGTCTCCCCCCGGCCCTCGTCTGATTTACAGTAAATTGAAGACGCGCCGCGCTCCGACGCTGGCAGCGAGACCACAGTGCGCGGCCGCGGTGACTCAGATTTGTTTTCCTTCAAGCAAGTGACTCTGAGAGTGTCCTTAGTAATGTCGCATGTGGTTTTGGTGGGGAGTTTTAATTGTGCTGGGAGATCGCATGGCAGATCTCTCAGCCTTTTCCTGTGGATGACTTGAAAAACAGCCGGGAGGCCGGCTCCCCTCCCCGGGGACCGCGGGGCTCCCCGGCGGGACGGGGCGGGGCGGGACGGGACGGGACGCGGCCCCGGCGGCCCCTTCTCGGCCGGGCCGGGGCAGCGGCCCCGCGGCGGGGGCTGCAGCACTTGTCCTGAGTGATTGCAAAACTGGCCCTGACTCACCACATTCGCGCAGTGAAAGAGGCTGACCCTTTCCGTTCATACAGGAAACCTTGAGCTCTCGATAGGAGTAAATCTGGTTTCAGAAGCTGTTAAGTGTTTTCCTGGCCGCCTGAAGCAGGCTCTTCCCCGGGAGTCGTGCACATTGCTGATTACTTTATCGACATCCTCAATACAGACAAATTCAGGAAACACTCGACTTCTGATAGCCGGGATCCGTTTTTCTGATATTGTTCATTTCCTCTGTGTGGGATGTGACTTTATGACAGCTAAAATAACCAGTTGCTTCCTATTTTTTGAGCCTGTTTTGCACCAGAATTACTAAAGCCTGACGCAAGCAAAATCTTGAAAAACAATGCAGCGAATTTCAAAGCGTGCAGGCAGCAAGACAGAAAGACAAACAGAGTGACTCAGTGGCACTGGCCAGAGCCTCGGGCCCCGGGACGCGGCTGCCGCTCGGCAGCGGGGCTGGCTCCCCGACGTGCCGTGCACCACCGTGTCCCGCACCGAGCCCGGCGGGCACCCCACGGCCGGCGGTGGCGGCGTGGGGCGCTTCTGGCCGAAGAAAGTGGGGTCCCTGCGCCCCCGTGTCGCCGCATCGCCCCCCCGTGCCCCCCCAGCTCCGTGGGGCCCCGGGCACTTGCTGCGGGGACCGGGAGACGGTTTCTTTGGGGTATCGCAGCGCAAGAGCAGAAGGAAGCAAAGGGCTTTTCTTCTTTTTCTTTCTCTCTTTTTTTTCTGTGCGAGATAGACCAACAGGAAACACATTGACGGAAACGTTGCCAAAGCCCGCAGAGTGGCTTTAACTGGTCTCTCGGTTCGGCGGTGGTGAAAAATCAGAGGAGGCGCGGCGGCAGCCGGGGAGCTGGGGGAACGCGAGTGGGCGAAGGGAAGGAGCGGGCCCGGACGGGGCGCACCCCCGGGCTGGGGCCGGGGCTTCCTGGGCACGCGTGTCCGCGGCCGGCCCTGACCCTCGGCGCTGTGCTTCTCTTTGAAGGGAAGCCGTTGCTGTGGAGCCCCTTCATCCAGCGCCCGCTGCACAAGAGGAAAGGGGGGCAGGTCCGCTTCTCCAACGACCAGACCATCGAGCTGGAGAAGAAGTTCGAGACGCAGAAATACCTCTCCCCGCCGGAGAGGAAGCGCCTGGCCAAGATGCTGCAGCTCAGCGAGAGGCAGGTGAGGCCGTGCCCGCGTCCCGGGGACCCGCACCCCGTCGCCAGCAGCCCCCGCCCCGGCCCCGCGGGACGGTGCCGCACCCGGGGCCCCGGCCGGCCCGGCGAGGGCCCCCCCCCCCCCCCCCTTGATCGCCGTTTGTGGCTCGGGTGAGGCTCCTGGTGCTCGCCGGCCCCGAGACTACCCCGTGCCTTCTCTCGTTGTCGTTGCTCAGGTCAAAACGTGGTTTCAGAATCGCAGAGCCAAATGGAGGCGTCTAAAGCAGGTACGGGGATGGTTCCGTTTCTATAGAAATAAGTATTTTAATTGTCTTATCTTAACGCCGTGCTCGCCTATTCCAGGTTGTATGCAGAAGTCATCTGAAAGGCTGTTTAACCTCTTCACCTTGATTAAAAAGACAAATAGTCATGCTGGAATCCATGAGGGCTCGTTCAGGCAGCACTAACGTTAAAAGCTCCTAATGTAGTTCCTATATCAATTATGCCCAGCTTTCACACACTGCCTATTAAAACTCCACGCTGATTGTTTTGTAAACCCATATGTTGTTTAGCCAATTAACGCAGAGCAGATAAGTAATTGTCAGTAAATGACTTAGGCAGTTGTTTTGAAGAAGAATATTAATCGGTCTTTTAAATCGCCCTCTCTTAATAAACACAAGTTGATGTATTCTGCAAACTTTGGGAGAGGCAGGTACAAACGCTTTGTTTGTTTGGAGGAGCCACATGGAAAACTGAGTAGCTTTTACTTTTCGTTTACAAATAGTTACAGCATATGAGGCTGGGAGGTTGAAATGGTTTCTTTTCCCTTAAAAACCGGGCTCAAGCAGATAATTTCTTCTTTTTTAATGGCCCAGAGGGCCCGATCCTGTCTGGCTTGGCCAGATCGAGGCCCCCTGGTGCAAAGATTCGTGAAAAATCCCTGCGTTGTGGCCTGAGTCCAGCTTCAGTGTTACATGGACTGGGAAATCGGCCTTTAATATAAAAATAATAAGAAGACTAATCACAGTACCACACTCTAGATGTATTGTTCTGTGACCTTCCCCCGGGTTTAAACTGTACTTCAGTTGATTTTTTAAATAAAATCCCTTTACTCTGGCAAGAGGCAGGCTGGGTCCTCAGCAGTGCCTCCTCAGCAGGGCTTGACCTGCGCCGGAGTGTCCGGAGAGCTCATTTGGGATCTCGGCCATTTTTAAGTCATTTCCTCCTTCTCATTCAGTCACATACATTTCTCCGAGCCCTCAAGGTTATATCATGGGTACGTGTCTCTGCCTGCTTTCTCTTAAGAGTATCATTTCATGCCCCCTTAGGGGACTGGGCTCCCCAGCCGGCTGCTGCTGACGCAGGGCTATTCCTGCCTTCAGAAACGGGGTTTTGTTTTGTTTTTTTAATGGTGGGTGTTTTAGTGTTGAGTTTTAGCTTAATTAGTAATTTTTCCCCATTCGCTATTGGGCCACTGATGGATTTGGCCTCCCTCCTTTTGCTGTTGGGTGTAATTAAAGAAAGATCAGGGCAGAAGGAAGCTGTGTGTCGGTGTTTGTAGACTCATAATAAACATTTGCTTTGCTAAAGACAAAAGTTCAGAGGTTCCTGGGCTCCGGCGGCTCCTGACTCTTTTGAAGTGGCTGTGATAACCATCGCCAAGGAGCCTTATTCATGGCAGCGGCCCCTGTGGCTGCCGGGGAGTGGGATCAGAGCCGAGCCCCCTGCGTGCGGCTGAGCCCTTGCCCAGCCCCATCCCACTCGAGCAGGTTTATAGGCAGGAGGCCCAGGGAGGTAGCGGGACACCTGCCTTCTCCTGTGAGAAACCCAAGGTGGTTTTCCCACCCAGCACTGCTGGAATTCCCAGGCCTCCTGGCTCCGTGGCCCGTATTTCTGTATAAAGCAGACTTCTTTCATTGCAGGAGAACCCCCAGGCCACCAAAAAAGAAGAAGTGGAAGGTGCTGACAGTCACAGTGACCAAAGGCCGGAGAGCTGCCCAACCCCTGAACAGAAGGGTAAGGAGGTCTCCCTGGACGGCTCGCAATACACCCCCTCGCCAGCCTCACAGGAGGACCTGGAGTCGGATGTTTCCGATGACTCCAATCAAGAAGTGGACATTGAAGGTGATAAAGGCTATTACAATCCTACCCACTAATGGCCCCATGCAGAGAGCGGACCCTAACTCGGCTTGCACTTTACCAGGGGCTGGCTTGGAAGAGTATTATGCTACAGGAGAAAACACTGTTCCACTGAAAGAAAAAAAAAGCCAACACCAAATAGACTCGTTTTATAATAACCAGAGAAAGATATATTTTCCACAAACGGTCCATTTTTTGGCAGATCTCTAATTTGGTTAAAGGGACATGGTTTGTATTTAATTATTTGTAAGATACATTTGTACATTAATCGATGTTCTAACTGGAATATAGTACTGCACCCTGTCCTTACTCACGGGGGTCTGAATCAGCTGCTGTTGGTGATCAGGCAAAACTCCTCTCTAGCTAGTGTGGAAGTGAGTATGGATTGCAGGACTAAGCCCTTTGTCTATGTAAACAAATGTAGTTTAAATAGATTAATTTAAATGTCCTTTGCAAGCAGAGAAACATGTTCTGTGAAATAGGGATGGATTTGACCATCCCAATAAGTGCCTTATGCTCATGCCCTTTTACCTGCCATGGTGCTCTCTACTGAGATACCCCTCCGTTCATCAGCTAGAGTTGTTGGACAGATTAATTTGCCCTCTTGCATGAGGTGAAACGTGCCTTCTCCGATTTTTGAGGACTTTGCCTCACAATCTGGATGGTTCCATTTGCAGGAAACAAAACCCCAAACCATATTCTTCTCCTTGAAAATCTCTAGCGCTGTTTTTTACAGATTTTTGTATTTGAGTAGGAAATGCGGGGAGCGATAGGGCCCTGCTGCAGCAGAGAAACTGGCATCAGCTGTGGGGGATAAGCGAGCCACACAGCCATGGGAAGATAATGCCTATTGTATCCATATCTGCTTCTGTACATACTAGTTTTCTTTAAAAAGTCTTGCGGTTTTATACCTCACGTTGTTCATATTTTGTACATATTTGTTCAATGTTAAAAAAAAAAAAAGGCAAAACCTGGTATTTAATTTTTGATGGACTTACCTGTGAAATAAAACTCTGCACCACCTGCCATGCGGGCTGTCCAGTTACTGGCAGGAGAAATCCCAAACCTCCCCGCCCCCAGCAGTGCCCCAGGCATGTGGTAATCGGGCTTTTATGTGGCGCGGTCCCTGTCCCCGCCACCCTGCAGCCCCCCGGGTGCCCTTGCCTTGCCAGGGGTCTTGCATGGCCTCATTGCTGATCTTTTTGCTGTTTTTCAGCCTGCCACCCCGCGTTTTGGGGGACGGGGCTCGGAGGTGGGAGGCGGGCAGCCAGGCCTGCGAGCCCCGGCTGGCGGCGTAGCTGTGCACCCCGGGGCGCCCCGGCCCTGGGGGAGCCGGGGGGGCGCGGGCTGGAGGAGGAGCGGGGCCCGCTCCGGGCCGGGCATCGACCCCAGCCGGGGCAGCCGCTGACCCGCCTGTGTCAACAGTGGTTATTCATCGGCCTTTCTCCGAAATTATGCCGGCCCGGGGCGCGGGCAAGGAGGACGGAACCCGGGGGTGCAGAGCAGGGTGCATTCCCCCCTCAGGTGCCACAGCTTGCACCCCGGGGACCGGGACCTGCCCCCGGCGGGTGCCACGGCGGCTTTTAGTGCCCGGGGAGGATCTTAGAGAGCAGCAAGTGTCCGTTTCCACTGCCGGGGAGGGGGGCTTGGGGCAGCCGGGGCGTCGCGTCTAAGCGGGTTGATGCTTCGAGAAGAGCTGCGTTTTCTGAATAGTCGAGTGGCTTTAGATTTGGATTATTCTTTTTAAAACTGCGGGTACGAACGGGGCCCGAAAACATGAAGCAAACGGGGAGGTTCCGTTGCTCCCTGCTCGTGCACGCTGGGAGCCGGGAGAAGCCGCCGGCTGCTCCCACGGCCCCGCCGGCTGCTACCGCGGGGGGCGCGGCCGGGCACCCCCGGTGACCCGGTCCCCATTTTAACGCCACCCTTGACAATGGGAGCCCCGGGACGCGCCAGGGTGGTCCCTGGGGCGTTTCTCCGCCTTTGCGCTGGGATCGAGCCCCAACGCGAGGAAATCACCGTCGGGAGCAGGCGGCGGGACGGCGCGGCTCCATCCTCCGCCCTTTCCCTCCCTCAGTGTTTCTGCCGCGGGTCTCGGCCTCGGGCCCCGACGGGGACGGGGACGGGGACGGGGACGGGGATGGACGGGGACGGGGACAGCCCGCCGTGAGCCGCCGGGGCTGAGCGGCGGGGGGGTGCCCGGAGCAGGACGAAGGGCGCTGGGGAAGGGGCCTGTCCCCACCGAAATAAAGGGAGCACGAATCCGGCGTTACCTCTTCAGGGCGCCTCGTGTTTTTCGCGCGGGGCCGGGAACACGCGTGGGACAGAGCCGCCGCGGGGGGGGGGGGCGGCAGGCGGCGGGGGGGGAGGCGGGTGCAGGGCCTCGGCTGAGCCCAGGGAAAGCCCGTTTCCCCGCGGGGCGATGCCGGCATCTCCCGGCCGGGGCGAGCCGGGGGCCAGCGCGCCTACAGACCCGCACGGCCCGGTGCGACGGCGGGGGGTGGCGGCTGTGGCAGCGGAGCCAGGCCTGCGTGCCGGCCGGGGGGCCGCGCTCGTTACACCCAGGCGCTTTCCCGAGGCGGGCAGGGGGATCTGGCGGCTCCCTGCAGGTGGGGCGCGCGGAGGCATCGTCTGCAGCCGCCGGCCCGGGGATGTGGATTTCCAGGGTCGGGACAGGTGACAATAACGCTGTCACGCAGGCTGGGCTGTGCAGATGCTCCGCGCACCCACGCGGGGCGGAGGGGTGTCACTCGGTAAGCACACGGGCAGGCCCGGGCTGCGCTGCCCGTCGGAGGTAGCCCCCCGGCAGCCGCCCCTAGTGCCCAAAGCCCCTTTCAGCAGCGGAGGAGACCCGCGTGGGGATGCCCACGGTCGATGTGCGAGCGGCGCTCCCCGGCCAGTCTCTTCTCAGCAGAACAACAGCCAAAGCACTTTACACCGTTGGACAAAACCTTCGAGCCCCTTCCGTGCCACCCTGATTTTTCCTATTTGTTTGCCTGTTGGCTATTTCATGCCGAACTAGCACGTATGACCTTTCCAGCACAGCTCCCGTCTTGTTTTCGACTTTTTTTATCAGCCGATTCAACTTGAAAATGGTTATCATTTAGCAGAAAAACAAACAGAAAAGCACATTTTTGTAAGCAAAACGTTAATGATTGGAAGAATTGCACCAATTTCAGCTTGACAGTGTGTGATTAATCCTCCGGGTCAGGTACTTATATTTTTAGTCATTAGGTTCGTCGGCCTTTGATATGCACAACTGTTTCCAGCCTAATAGGATATCGACCCGGCCGCCAATGTACTTTGCCTCCTTGCACAGCGCGGGGTGGCCCGGAGCGGGATGCGCGGGCTGAGCCGGCGCTGCGGCTGGAGCCGGTCCCCCAGGGGCGGCCGGGGGCACCCGTGGAAGCGGGCGGGCGCCCCGTCGGTGCGCGGAGCCGCACACGCTCCCGCGGTCGGGACACGCGTGGGGCAGCCTGGTTGCACCCATCGGGGGAGCCACGAGTGCTTGTGCGGCGGGAGGGGGCGGGGGGAGGAGGAAAGCGATTGCATGGTGTTTGCAATCCCGGACACTTTAATCCTTCACAGTGACATGGCCAGAGCCTCTTTTATTGCACAATAATAGGAAATAATAACTTAGGTCTCCTGATAGTTTGCTTTCGCTTAAAAGGACCTTCCGCTGGTCATATCGGATAAGTGGAGGGTTTACCATTTGGCAACAATGGGCAACAATATATTATATTAGGCCCCGAAGAAATCTGCTATTAGATATCTTCTTCACAGAGGACAGAAAAATCAGACAGACAAAAAAAATCTGCGCATGGGTATTATTGTCTTTCAGCTATGCATATACGACAACAACAAAAAATATTTTTAAAGACATTATTTTAGCACATGAGAAAGTTTCAAGGAGGGCAGCACTGAAAACCCAAAATAAGCATCAGCAGCGGGTCAGAGCATGCTGCTCTGATTCAGATCAACTTCCCGTTCCCGTTTAATGGTGGTTTGGGCTTAGCAAGGGCAGAAAGATGTTGTCCAGGTCTGTAGGTGACAACAACCGCTTACCAAAGAGCCTTTGCCAACTATGGAGTCCCTGTCTTGTTCTGAATCATCAACTTTGTGGATGGCAGGCCTGGTGAGCACAAGGGATTTGTTTTCTTCCTACTTACTCAAAACAGGAAAGCCATGTGTATTTCTAAAATGCCTCAGGTGGTGCACACCAAGGCCAAAAAACTTGACACAATCTTGAAAAAGTCTCATCATGATAACTTAAGTTGCCTCATTTCATAACTCTGTTGTTTGAGAGCTTTTGACAAATGACTACTAAAACCGGGGAATCTCCAGTAAGTCCAGACTCTTTATCTCGGTCACTGGGAGTTATACCAGCAAATTATTATTTGGTGGACTTTTTCAGATGAGTTGGTGACTTGTGAATTTTCCCCTGGATGTCAGATACCCACCCATGTCATAAAGGCATAATCTCTAATGGGACTAATTGAGATGTAGATTTTTTTCCTACTAGACTGATACCCACCCATGTCATTAAGCCTTAATAATAAACAGAACGAATAGTCTTCCCCTCCCCATAAAAAAGGGCCTGACATTAAATGGTCAGAGAGTCTGGGTTCATGCTTGTTCTTCAGTTGTGGTAGTGACTTTTTTCCTTTTTAATTTTTTTTTTCTTTCCTGAAAGTATTGTTTAAGATGTCAAAGATGCTAGTACAATTCTGGGAAACAGTTACTCTAACTCGTTCGTTCTCCAGTCAGCATGGTCGAAGCAAAACAGTGTGAGGATATGTATTAATGACTCAGAATTTATCTGCTGACTTCGTAGAAGACAATTATTACGATGGGTATGTGTGCATACATGTGGGCTAGACATTTTCAAGTAGCTGTTTAAAGGAGTAGATTAGATTGAGGGTTTTGTCTGAGTACGTTTCAGTAAAAACGATGTTAAAGTCAAAACCAATTGCTGCCTGGTGGCCTGTAGGAAATGAGCCGGTGCTCACAGTCATCTGGAAATACTAATGCTGGAGAGATTGAACTTTGCATTTGTTGATACAATTTTGGCAAATTATTTGGGTCAAAAGATAGAATGGGCATGGAAAATGAGCTGCCATCTCACGAGCCTTAGGAAAGGGGCCATTTCCAGGAGACCTAATTCAATCAAGCTTGCTTAAGGACTAAAAATCCCGTCTGATAAACACATAGACATCAATACCTTTAACATGATTTTAGCAGTCAGCCAGGAGCCCAGACTATGACCTGCTAAAACTGAGCAGAAGATGATTTTAGTAGACTTATAGTAGGTTTTGCTTTTGAAAAAAAAAAGGCCTGACTGAACTAAATCTACTGAAAGGATCTTTCTTTTTCTTGTTGTCTAGACAAGGCCTTCAGGGTTTCCCCACGTGTCAATCTGTACCATCGCTTTGAAGACCTATGTAGAGAGACCTCTTATTGATAGTTTCCTATGCTATAATTCTCCCTGGCTGTCGCAGTGGGCCTTCCCATGAGCATGGTGTGTCATTTTAAAAGGTATTCTGTCGTTGTCTAGACAGGTATAAAAGTTGTATTTTTAGAATGACTTAGCAAACACTTTTTAACACCTTTTAGCATTTGACTTGTCCTATCTATGCAAGGTTTCAAAATGTGTTACTCAAGCTGCGTTAGCTAATATCTTTTAAAACACAACTTTTATCCTAGTCTAGACATACTGAAAGAGGGCATTTGCCCTGGGATACACCCATATGAGGATGCAGCTGTTTTAAAATGAGTCAAGACTGTCCACTACCATGCAATTGTATCTCAATGACTTACTGTAGCTGTCAGGATAAAGATCACAGGTTAAAAGGGGAAGAAGTAACTTGGCTTTACACACATCAGTTCTTCCACTTCCTTCTCTGTGTAAGAAGGAAGCCTCCTACCCAGCCAGAAACCTCATCTAGCACACAGAGTCAATCAGAGAGCAACTCAGACCTGTTGTAGACCTAAGGTATAGAAAGACCCAATTCTGCAAAAGGCTGGGCCAGCAGCCGAGGTTACTCTCCAGGAACCTGGCCCCCGCAGCCATCACCAGATTCCTTCAGTTCTGCCAGGGGAGCCCTTTCCAAACCTACCTTGAATAAAAATAGCCCAAGTTAGTGTAAGCAGTTAAAGGATGGTAACACTTTAAAGAAAAGGTCTGCACTGATTTGGTTCCTTTTGGCTGATGGGTGTTGGAACTCTGCTGGCACATCAGAGGAACTTTTGCTAATTGAAGTTTAGCTGGTTGGTTCTGGGCTCCTTGGCTAGTAAGACACTGGATTTAGTTTGGCATGTCAGTGCCAGTTAGATGTGGGCAGGAACTGTGAACGAGTTGCTCTGTTTGGCTGAAAACAAACACAGGGCTGTGTAATTCAGGGTGGAAACAGCTGAGAAGGAGCTGTGCTGTGAGTAGAAGAGGCTTCAGGGGCTCAGAGGCAAAGAGAGCAGGACAGGATGGTGGCTCTGCAGCCCCAGTGGCATCCTGGTGCAGGCAGTGGAGATACCAGGAATTTCTTCTGGTTTGTCAGATGACAAATTGGCCAAATGATTGTTTTGGGTAAAGTGCAGAGACTGCCCTGGCAGTCTGGCAGGGACCAGAGTGTACTTTCCCACCCGGTAAGATTTTGGCATAACCTGGCAGTCAGCCCATCCCCTAGGAGATGGATGGGGTCTGTCCTGCTGGGCTAAGCGCATTTCTCTGGCTTTGGCTCTAGAGGCTGACACAGGCAGCGTTAGCTCAGCCATCGGTATTGCTCCTGGTATAATATTATCTCCTTGGTGCAATAACGCTCCCCTCCCACCACTTTACGAGCATCTTACCCCCAGTGAAGCAGCCTAATTGTATTCAGACGGCTGGTCTTGGCAAGCTCTGCCACCTGGATCTCGTCTCTGTGAGCAGGCAGGAGACGTACAACAATTCCCCAAAACCATGCCCCTTTACAGTAACTCTTCTTGGAAAGCTGAGGATTGAACTCAATCAGATTACTAGCTGCTTCTGAAAATGCGGTCAGAACTGCGTGCAGGTAGTCTTCATGTTGTTCACAGTTTCCCATACTGTGGTATAAGAAGACAATGCTGATGCTGCAATAGCTGAATAAAAGACACCCATTTTCTGCCAGCACTACTCTCATAATGAATATTGTTCATGCTCAGCACTGATTTGCTCCACCAGCTGCGCCCCCCTGGCCCCAAACCTTTGGGAGTGTCTGGGCAGTCAGTGCCTACTCGCAGGAAGTGCAGGTGGTGAATATCAGCATATGTTAGAATACATTTATGCCTTAATTAAAAAAACTTTACACTGGATGGTCACTGATTTACCATCTCCACATTGCACTGCAGCTTTTTTCCCTTTTTAACCATTGCCTGATATTTTTGCTGTAAGAAAATATGTGCTACTTGCAGATGGAAACAAACATTTTTGCTAGGGAACAGAATTATGCTACAGATGCCTGTGGGTGATGCAACACCAGAACTCCCCTGAAGGTAATGTGCGGTGGGATAGGACTGCTCGATTTCAGAATCTTTTGCAAGACAGCAGAAGTTCCAGAAGTTCCGTATGCTTCAAGTAAGTAATAAACATCTTATACTCATAGTTGTGGCCGGGAGGGCAGTTTATATTGGTTCATTATCAACAACTCCAAAATGAGATTGCTGTGTTGTAATATAGCCCTTGGAAGGGGTTTCCTGAAAACATTATTTTATGTTCTTGTGCAGTTTTTTTCAAAGATATTTTTGCCTTGTGACTGTCATCTGAACTATCAGTCGTGTGATTCATAACCACGATCTGTACAATCTTATTTCCTATATATATAATCAATACAGCTAGCACTGCCAACTGAAGCACATGTGGTGATACTTTAAAATGTAGAGTATTAAGTAATTTGTTGGTTGCACCAGAACAAATGTAGGATAAATAATGCCATTAAATAACAAATGAATTAAGGCCTTATTTTTCCTTAGTTGCTTACGGAATCTGCATTACTACATACTTTCCATTATTTGCAAATTACACCAGACTGATTGAATAAATGCTTTAAAATGGGTCCTGAACACTGGTTTAGAAGCACAGAGGAAGTGGTTTCTTAGACAACTGCTACCCGCGTATTGATTTGATAACAGAGAGCTGGAGGGGTGAAGATGATTATGTTGATGTACGGAGCTGTTGATTGTTTAATTGAAGGTAAAATTTTTAGCTTCACTAGTCAATTACCTGATCTCATTAAGTTCTTAAAAATCACTAAAATACCATTCTGGCTGAAGCAGCTGCACTTTGCTACTATATTGTCTAAAGCATTAGGAAAATCATTTGCTAATGGTGATTTACAAGTGTAAACAGATGATATTTTTAGCATTCGAACAAGCTTTCTCCATGTGAGAGATCTTGAATGACTACCCTGCACCACCTATGTAAAGACAAAGAGGGATAGGAAATGTGGTTTTGCATTTGCTTAAATGAACTGTAAACTTCTAAATATTTTAAGGCTTTGTCTAAATATTCAAACTTCATCAACGGAGTGGAAGACAGAAGGAGAAAATCACAATTTCTTGCCATTAAAGCTGTTTCAAATATTATGTGAGAAGTTTTTCAGTGCCTGGCACAAACGAGAGGTTGTTTTAAGGATAAATGTAAACCAAGACAGCGTTTGGCATCCCTGTGGAGGAAGGAGCCCTGTGCTGTGAAGATGCTATAGATGCTGGCATGGCAGCACACAAGGTGATGGTGCTCTGGAGACTCTGGAGCAGCAAGGACGACTCGTCCTGTGTCTGGCCTTATAGTAATGAATTGCTGGTAGTGGGCTTTGCGCAGCACCGCCCAGATTCTATAGGCCACGGTGCACATGGTACTGACATAAGCCCTGCTAGTCATGTGTGACGTTTTACATCTTTCCAAACATCCCATGAGCACAGTCTTGCAGGTTAACACATTTTCACTGTGCAGGATGACTGTCCCAGAAAAGGCAGGTGATCAGTCAATGGTTATACAGTAATGCGAGAAGCCCTTTCCAAAACCTGTGTGGCAGGAGTTCTGCTTCCTTGTGTACTTTTTTTTATTTGTTTTGTTTTTAGACCAATTAATAGAAAGACAGCTGGTTTCCCTGCAGGAGAAGGAGTCTGGGATTCATTTCTTCATTCTTGCAAGCAGTGTGACTTCAGTCACAAGAATTTGATGAACTCTCAGAAGGACCTAGGCATGTTTTCCTCTCGGTGCAAAGATGTAACAAGAGATTATGAATCAAGTTCCAGAATGAGAGACAAAGGAAGAATTGCTGCCCCCCTGCCCCCCTCATCCCCACCCCTTCACAAAGGGGTAATGGTAGGTAGTAGCAGTTGGGAAATAATTTAGAACAAATTCAGTAATACCAGGGCTTCCCAGATTTTGGGGCTATTCCCACTGAGGGTGTTTCTGGTTCTGTGCCAATCTGTGTATCGCTCACAGTCACTTTGGAGTCAAAGACAACTGTCAAAATATGAAGAAGGAACAAGAGCACATAGCACTGACAAAGAAAGGTACCAGCTCCCCAGCCTTAGACCACACGCCTCCAGACCTCTCAGGAAATATCATTATTACCTTCCAATAGTTATGTTACAACTTTAAGTTGCCATGTGTCAGTAGCTCCCAAACTACCTGTATGTCTGTTACTTATGTTTTTAGGTACCTGAAGTGTAAGGTGCAAGGCAAATGAAACTGCTAGTGTTGCATTTTGAGGTTATATAAATTGACAACCAGATTCTGTACAAGGCATTGATATAAATTATGAGATCAACCGCAAATTCTAGGGCATTCACAGGGAATTCTTCCTGAATGTTACAGTAGGGTGCCAGAAGGTGTTTTATATTGTGACACACACAGTGGCATGAAAAAGACAAAAAATACTTTTCAATAAGATAATAATCAATAAGATTTAGGTCTTTCAGACTGCAAAACTACTCGGGGTCTGGTTTGTTTAGGGCTTCCCCCCCCCTGTTTTTTTAGACTGGCTATTACCTTTTTGGAGTGTGGTGAGGAGGATCTCAGCCCAGCACCACATTGTATTGACTGTGGAACTGGACAGAAAGAGTAAGAGCTGTGTGGAGCTACTCCATAACTCACTTGTCCTGTCAAGCCAGGGAAGTCTGATGTGCCAGCATTATTGTGATCAACGTGTCTGTCCAAAAGGGTACTGAGGCCTTTCTCAGGTTTAAATAGCGCACACTGATTTTCAGAGCGGGGAGAGCCAGTACAACTTGGTTTTACCATTGCAGTTTCTGGAATGATGGCAAATTTGGCTGTGATTTGTTTACAGGAACGATTAAACCATTTAAAACACTGATTCAAAGGCATTTCTTGGTGATAGCTGCTATCAACAGTGGGTTGACTTCCTACTTGGTAAGGGGGCCGGGAGAGCCATCCTGGTGGAAGCGAGAGCCTGGGAGCGCTCCTCTGCGCGGAGCCCTGCGCTATGGGAAGTCCTGTGGGGAGAACCTCTGGGAAGAGGCAGCTCAGGAAAGTGGCCAGGGCCAAGTATTTGCAGAAGTGTTCTGAACTATCGTTCAGCTTAAGGTCTTTGTGGTTTTGAGATAAGAAACTGAGGAAACTGAATAAAAGCAGCTACCCACCAAGAGTGAATTGTATAAGAATATCACTTCTGCACGTGGTCTCCTCCCCTGCCAGACCATGCACCGGAGGCTGCCACGCTGCTGTTGGTAAACAGCTTGTGGGTTCTTTGACTGGCATTAAAATGCATGCAGCTTCTTAAATGCCAAAGATCTCCTCATCTGCCACCCTGAAGGTCACATGCTGGTCCACAGCTATACATTTACAAGCATCTTTTGCAGAACAGAATGGTAGAGGACAATGGGGGTGTAATTTTCTTGAATATAGTAAGTATTTAATTCTGAAGTCCATCTTTCTAAGATCCCTTTAGTTTTGTGTTTTATTTTTCTTTCTTATGCATATATTTTCAGTGATTTTTTTCAGTTTATTTTCAGAATATGAAGAACTGTTTCTCTGGTAGCATGAGCTGTACCATATTGTGCAGGTTGCACTTAATATTGATTTACATGACAGGCTTAGCCAGGAGTGTTAGCCGAGAGAGACCTTTTTCCTAATCAATAAATCAACACATTTCCTAAAATGAAGGCGGTAGGTGATTACTTATTTTGTGTCTTTCATTCCTTTTTCATTTGAGTTGCGATGATCATGCTGTCTTACCCAGCTGGGTTGCATGTAAGTTTCTAAAACATGTCCTCTAGAAAAGGAGAAATGACAGTGCAGTGCATTTTGAAACTACAAGAGTCTGAAGTCATAGTATTTGACCATAAAACACATTTCTCAAACTTCAGCCTTTCAAGACTCAGCTAAAGCATAATGCTGGGAATATAATGCATGATGACTGAAGATACTTCAGAGATTTGTGAGGATTTGTCTCATTCTGTTTCTAGATATGAGTAGGTAATTAACTAGCCTATAAATATGTATACATTTAAAAGCAGAGTTTCCTCATGCCCATTAAGATCAGTAATACATGATATAAAAACATTGAAGTGTTTTATTTTATCTCAGTAGTAATCTTTTCTCTAATGAGGTACACCTTATTGCCAAGAGAACAAACTTTCTGACAAATATTTTCATGTGATCACTCACAAATATTAAGGCTTTTAATAGTCATATCGTTCAATGCTTATATTGCCTAGCCAAGGTTTACTGTGAACCTATTAATGGCCTGCCTTTAATTTCTAATGATGCTAAAATTAAATTAGCTATGTGCTCTCTTACAACGTCTGCCTCCAGATCTAGAAGACTGTTTATATAAGCAATCAGGGAAGTTAGCTGCTCATTGGCAGGGCAAGTGTCTGCAAATAGTCTCTGCAATAACATATTAGCTACTGCAAATGGAAGAATATGAATTAAGCATATAGGTTTTGCACTTGTTTCCCTTGTGCCTCCCCCCTTTCCTCAGCATATTTACTAATACATTTGTAATGTCAGAAACAGCTCCAAATGTTGAACATTAATTAGATGTGGGAACTGGAGCATAAAATAACATCTACATTTTATCCTTTTTAACCTAGAGGAAATGCTCTAATGTTGGATTTAGATTTAAAGCAAAACTAAATATTTGACTCACTATATATTATGCCAGTAGATTAGCTGGTATTTATCACAGTTTTCAAAACTAGGGTGTTAATGCCTCATTTGACATGATTTTGTCAGTCCCTGACAGAAAGTTGATAAATGGTCCATTTATGCCATTACAGCTGCTTCTTGTAGTGCAGTGCTGCTATGGAGAGGGGTCAGTTGTCGTTTCCTTAAAACCTTTGGGTTTGGTCATTTTATAACAGGTTGATCTTTAAAGTTCATTTGGCTATATTGCAGTAGATAAGTTCCAAACTATAAATCAAGTTTTGAGGGTACAAAAATAACTAACATTGACCAAGTGGCCAAGAGGTATCTAAATACTGCACTCTTTCTGTCAAGGTAGCTGAAGCTGGAGTTAAAACTACCTCTGGACTTCCATTTCTTCCCTTATTTTCAGTTTCTTTTCCATAGGGATTTTTTTTCTTTGCTTGGGCATTTTTTTTTTTTGTGAACAGGTATCAGGAAAAAGGGTTTTCCACACAAAATGGCAAAGCTGAAATGGACCAAATTATATGGCCTCTGCTGACCAGATAAGGTGATTCCAGAGGATCCTCTAGCTCTAAAACCCTCTCCATATGGGAATGGGCAACATGTTACCTTGCAGCCCAGCTCTTACAAACAACGTGGATATATGTCAGTGCCAAGCACCCTGGGCTCAGGAGATCTGCACTGGGAATGTTATTAGTCCTACTGACGTCTGTTGTGTTACTTGCCATTTCCACCAGGAAGAGCTGATATACTCACAGGCCCAACTATAGATGTGTTTGAGATGGCAAAAGCCACTGACATTGTCTGAGATGGTGGAAGCCCAGGTACAAAATGCCTCCAGAACAGGGCAGATTCTCAAGTTATAAAAAAGTTGCACTACACTCCTTGTGAAGTCCAAATTACATCAAGTTTCGTTATAAATGCAACAAAACCATTTATCATTGATTTCTAATTCACATCCTTCTTTCTTCTTGGTTTTAGACGTGGATACGATGTCACTGACCCACTGAGAGGGCTGCAGCACTTCTGGTATAGCTGTGACAGCCCAAGGAGTTAAAAAAGAGATGGGGATTTCTGTTTCTCCTGTGATACCTTTCACTTCATCAGGCTCTGCTTAGGGAATGAGAGCTTTACTAGTTTTACCAAAACTGGGAAAATAGTAATAAAAAGACAAATGCAATACTGTCATGGACAAAGAGCAGCAAGAAGGGCTGCTGTAACATGCGGCTACACGTCTGTAACCAGACCAGAGCTTGGTCCCTCACCTGCACTGGCAGGCGCATGGCTTCCTGCAGGAAGGCTGAGCTCTGCGGGGTGATCAGGGAGTTAGTTGCACAGTAGACTCCGCATTCAGTGTAGTAACTCCATAAGAAGTATGGAATGTGTGTCTATTTAGGAAGTCTGGCACATTTTTACAACCTGTTTTACAGTAATTTTCACAATCACATTTTTATGTTCATAAATGAAATGAATTGCAGAATTTCAAGCCAAACCTAAATTTGCCCTGCCTCCAGAGGTGCAAGGACGATCAAGCCACTGACTTGGAAAGAGCACAACTCATCCTGCCTATTCTTCCCTTTTTTTTCAGTTGATGCCATTGAAGCCAACTTCAGCATCTGCATAAGTAAAATGAGCATTTACCTTTGATGACTGGATTTTGGCAGGGAAAGTGTGTGGCAAATCAGCTGCTCAGGAGATTGAAAACAATGCTTTTTATTTTACAGGCATGATTGAATTCCCCCCACCCCCGCCCCCAACAAAACAGAAGGAAAAACAGTTCCACCACTGACAGCTTATATTCTATGGACACATCCAAAACCTGAGGACATAATCTGTTTTAAGAACTTCACTTGCCACTTATCTCTATTACTGGCCAGTCCTGTCCTTGCTGATAGTGTTCAGGTATCACCAGCCTGAGGGTATGATAATCCTTCACTGTGACCAGTGGCCGTTTCAGCAACAGGGCTTAAACATCTCCCTCTGCTTTGGGGAGAGCAGAAGATGGGGAAATAAAACAATTTCCCTGGTAAGACCCACTAGAAGGTGGGAGGAGAATCAGACGTATTTGTGCTACTTGCAGTCCACCCACTCCTTCCTTCCCTGGGCCCACCCTTCCGTCCTCTGTGCTGTCCCCAGGGTGCAGAGGCTCTGCCCTAGCTGGATGTGGCAGTGGTGGTGGGGGGTGACAGAGAGCCCTTCCTCCCTGCAGGGCCTAGGAGGAGGGGAAAAGATGCTCGGGGGGTGGGGAGCAGTCGTGCAGTCCCCTTCTGGCTAGGAAAAGGAGCTATCTGTGCATCTAAAAGCAATAAAAAGAGCTTCCCTCTTACCTACGCCAACTTGCTTGGTATGCGTTTGACAAGTCAGGGTAGCTGCCTTGTTCCTGGGCACCAGCTCTACCAGCTAGAGCTACCGATTCTCTAATATAATTCATTACTTGGTCATTATCAAGGCAAAATTACCTGTGGTGGGTTGAGGTCAGCACCTGTGCTAGTGTAGAGGTTAACGTTCTCATGGGAACCTGCAGAGGTGGCATCAGCCTCTGGGACCACTGGAACAGCCCCTGTTGTTTGCTGACCTGGCATGCAGGCAGCTCTTCCGTGCTCAGCGGTGCCAGGCAGCAGGGGCCTCCGAGCTTGTGGGATCAGCACTTTATTCACATGAAAGACCTGACGCCTTTGATTCAGTACTTCTGTCTTTCCAGGATGATGACACCAAAGCAAAGGTCTCTGTGATCTCACTGTCTCAGCAGCTTTCACATGTGAGGTTGGTACACAGAGTTGCCCCTCTGGCATCTATTTACTCAGTGCAAAGGGAGCAAAGAGGCACAGACTTGCCCAGGGTCGCACAACAGAGGTGTTGCCAACTCTTCATAGTGCACTGTCTATTGCACCAGGTTTTAGAGTTCATTTGCAGCCTTGGTTCTTGCTGTTGTGTGATAATCTGAGCTTTCTTTGAAAGTCCAAAGACCCTGTAACTGTCATATTGTCAAAGAAAAATTAGAAAATGTGCAGCTAAAGAACTAAAAGAATCAGAATGCAAATAAAAACCTATGTGATGTGTAGAACAAATGTGCTTTTCTCAATTTTCTGACTTTTCCAGAGCAGTGGATCTCATAGTTTTCATCTTGTTAACAGAGATGCTGAAGCTTGTGCTTTGAAGTCCTCTAACTGGCTAAAGATGCTCCTGTTCACATGCATAGTCCTTAGGGCTGCCCTGGCCACAGCTTTAATGGGACAATGCTGTGGGCGGAGGCACCCAAAAAACCCATAAATCAAAGGCAGGAAGAACTCTCCTAACTCATCAAATATTTTGCTAGTAAGACCCACTAGAAGGTGGGAGGAGTGTCAGACATATTTGTGCGTACTCCTGTTCACACAGGCATCATGGTCTCCTTATTTAGATCACTGGAGGAGGTAAAAGGAACTGCACTAAAGTCACACAGCTTCTTTTTCCACTCCTTGTCCCCTTTCATTTTCCATACAACCCCAGCCGCTGGTGGCATACTTCTTATCTGATGGGCTAGCATGTTGGTTGGCCAGTGTATTGTTTGGGCTAAATGCCATTTAGATGGGGCAAGTGCAGTACCAAAATGCAAACTTCTACATACTCACTTAATAGAGCAAAACAGAAGATGAAATCCTGACTAGGATGAGAGTGTCAAAAGTATTTGGTATTGACCTAACTGCATCCACTGAATATCAGAATAAAATCCTTCCCTGCCTCAGTGGTGGACAAAGCCACCCTGGCCTGCTCCTGGAAACGTGACTGTCAGTGGTGTCTCATCCCTGTTATAACACAGCTCAGTCTTCCAGTCAGAAAATCAAAAGGAGAGGCAGTCTTAGATTAAGACTTAGATTAAGGGTATAAACCTAGATTAAGGTTATGGTCTCAGGCATACTCAGAAAGAGTAAAGAAGCAGTCATCAGGCTGTTGTACAGATTTTAATTTAAAAAACACTCAGATCTGTTCAGACTTTAAAGCCAATCCATTTAATGCAGAGGAGTTATTTTTACTTTGCTTTTCTAATTAAGCACTGAGAGACACTGGTGCCCACATGCTTCAGCCTTGTGAATGCTTACTGTTTACCCAGGCAGCTGGGAGGACTGAGAGACAGATACGATTATGCCCTTGTCATCTTAGGCTGAAATAAATGAAATAAACCATGTTGGTTTTGTTACATGGTGAGGTCTAGTAGGGTCCTCTGATATGGCGTGAAGTACCTCAAAACTGTAGATTGAACTCTGCAGGTCTAATTTTTGCTGTATTTAATTTTTTAAATAACAGATGCTACTAGAGCTAGAATTAGGGTGAATGACTAGGCAAGGTGTGCAGAGTGATGGGAGTTACAGTCTTTGTACTTCAAATTTGTCATGCCTGACATAAAAAGGCCAAAGACTTTTCTTAACCTTGCCAGTCAGAGCAGAAATAACTGTTCTACTAAACTGAATAAAATAAGCTTAATTTTAAATACTGCATATACATACTAAAATTCTGGGAAAGCAATGAGCATGCTTTGTTTCCGGTCAATGTCAGACTCAGGTAATCCTGTTCAGATGTGTTGGATAACTACGTTAAACACTGGCTTGAAAGGAGAAAATGCTGTGGGTTTTAGCCCATTGTGTAACATCAGAACTGCCCATTTTGTACTGATTTAAAATTAGAGAGGTGTAATGAAAACACTTTAATATGAGCAAGATCACAACCAGGTACCCTAGAAAATAAATCACTAAATACACAGTACAGGTGAAGTATGAGCATCTAATACCCTCATGTTCCAGCACAGAGGAAGGAAAAGCTAAGCTTAATAAAGTTAAAACCCCCATGATTTCTTAGAAATCATGGTCTGAATTCTGTCTCAGGAAATGACAAGCCTACTACTCACCTACCATGAACAAAAATAAGAAACACCTGTCATGTCTTTGTTCTTAATTTACTTCCTCTGGCCCAGCTGGCTCCGTTGCCTTCCTGCTGGAGACCTGGGAGGAGCAGCAGATAGGTTCTTCTTGTCCTGTAGCATTTCTGGTGAAGTGAATAGGTAAGTGTGTACAGCTCGAAGAGGCTGTTTCATCTTGCTCTGTTTTTTATGCATTTTGTTCTTGCTTTGTTCCTTAATTACCCAGCAGAGTAGGTAAATGCTGAGGGATACTGATTTATGTGGACTTTTGGTCTGACCTGATATGGCTGGTTTTATGTTCCCATGTTATTACTGTCTTACAGAAGTATAAAGTCTAATCACTTGGGGGAACTCAACTGTTTTGTATTTTTTACCATTTTGCTGTGACAGATATATTCCTCAGGAGTTTCTCTTCTTTTTATGTTTAGGTCAAACAAAATCATGTAGATTTTCTATAATTTTGAGGGCAGGAAAATCAAAGCCCTGTGTCTTCAGTCCTATGACTGAATGTGTTTCAGCTGATGACGCGTTGGCTTCTTCTCCTGAAAAATCTATTCAAGGTTAAGAAATAAAAAGGAGAAAGTTCTGTCCACGGGTCATTGTAGTTTTTTGTGAAATAATTCAACATCAAATTTAGAATGAGTAATACTTCCTGTTATGATACAACTGGCTTAAGAAAAATGGAGCTACCATGTATCTGTTTGTCCTTTCTGTCTGGAAAAAAAACTACCTGATTTGGCTGCTCCTGCCCCCACCAAAAGAGAGTGTTCACACATCCTAGTGGCATTCTTTATGGTCATTTAAAAGTCACTATAATTGTGTAAAACTATTTATCCTCTAGGCCGCAAGAACAAAAGCTTCTATATGCGTTAAATATTGTTTCATTCAGGAAGTTATTCTTATGTGTCTGTTTCCACAACTATTATCAGTAAAATTGAAGGGCAGCAGCGATATCCACAAGTTGTCTGATTTCCTTCCCACACTATCAAAGATTGAAACAACAAAGATGAAAATGCTGGGGGAAATGCCTGTAACTATGACCTAAATTTTTTTTCCAGAAACGATTTAAGGAAGTTGCCTTTAATATATTGTTTGTGGTACAGAGGAGGCACTCCTGCCTGAAAGTTTGGTTGTGTTGTATCTTCTAAGCGTTGCCTAAGTCTGGCCTCAGAATGTTCTTCAGTGGATTATGTTCTGCTGTTGGTCATGGTAGTAGAAGCACAAAGCTCCTCCGTTGTTTCTAGGTTGTTTATTCTGAATCCGTGCTAACGCATCTGAAATCAAGCTGTAGCAAATATCTGTACAAATTCTAGTTCCCCCAGCTCTGGAAAGTTCAGAAGATAAAATCACATAGGAAATTATTACTCTTACAGTGTTTATATTTTATAAGGTTCTATGATTAATAGATTGTTATTGTTGTTGTTGTTATTGTTATTATTTTCTCTCATGATGTCTGTTAGTGCCTGTGCCTGGGCTATATGGAGTGGGAAGCTTAAAGAAAAAGAGCAGCTGCTAAACCCTGTGACAGTGATGAGATGTTGGAGCTGACATTTCCAGCTCCTGTTCCTGTCTGGGAAAAGCTGTCCTAACATATGTCACTTCCAATGGAAATCCATGCCCAGTGAATGGTTTTAACATGGCTCAGCTCCCTTTTATGGCCTTATTTTGTCTAAATGTCATGGGTCAGTTTCATGCACGTCCTGGTATAGGAACAGAGAGGAAGCACTTGGCATGGCAGCTAGTTGGGAAAGGCTGTCTAACATAAAATCGGACATCCAGATGCTTCCTTGATTAGGATCTCCAGACTGAAGTTCCCCTGGAGTCTGGGAAGTGATGAAGAACTGATATCTGCCCAGGCCAGAGGTTATTTTTCCTCCAAAAAACCTGTCCCATCCTTGCCACTGCTCCCACCTCAGGGTGTCTGCCAAGGCAGAACATGAACGACCACAGAGATGCGTGTCCACTGTGAACCCCTCTGAATAAGCTGAACACAAAGAGACTGCAAAGCGATGTTTCACCAGAGCCCGCAGGTCTGTCACGCAGTGGCATCCCTGTCCTCTGTGGCTGCTCTTGCTGCTGTTCTGCTGCATCATCCTTGCAGCCGAAATACCTGGTTCTGATGAGCATGTCGACTTCCTGGTTCAATGGAACAGCTCCTCTGTTAGGGGTTAGAAGTGCCTCTGAGGAGGGAAAGAAAAGAAGGGACACCCCTGCCCAGAGCCATCTAGGCAACTGGGGAGACCAGACGCCTAAACTATGCTGAGGCAGGCAAGAGCGGTCACGCTGGGGAAGGCCTGCCTGCTCACACACAGCCAGGGGTCAACAGGGTCAATGCCAGGGAAACTAAACCTGCCACCAGTGACAGGGAAAGGAGCTGGATTACATGGTTTTAGATGCCTTGGTTCTGCCCAAGTCTTTCTTGTACACGGTATTTTTTAAAAAAGAACAGTAGACGTTGGCCAGAGTCTGGAGGAATGAAACATGGCTTATTTGGAGCTTGCTGGAGGAAGAGTTTAGACCTTTTTTAAAACTAAGCATGTGTTATAAATAACTAATTATCAACTGGAAGTTTTTGACAGGTGAAAACAGGATTTAGTACACTCTATGTTAAGATGACTTCTTCAAAAATAAAAAAATACTTACAAACACCATTATTAATCCTTAAGGGAGGTGAAAATGAGTCAGTACACCCCAAACCTTACTTGGTGCACCCAGCTGCTTTGTGCTTATCAGCTCTTGCCACCTCAAAGGCACATGTTAACTCTGCAGTCTTTATGGTTTCAAGGGCAAAGGCATCTTGTAGTGATGCTTGTAGTGGAGGCTATAAAACCACAAGACAAAAATACTTAACAGCCAACTAGCAACTGCCTTTTGAACAGGTGAGATCTGAATATCCATTGTCCCACAGTGTGTGGCATCATTTGTGTCACTACAAAGTGGGTGTGAAAGAAAGTCAAGAAGTACAGGGTCAGAAATGATGCTAAATTGGGTGTTAATCTGATTTTTACTGCTATGTATGCTGAAGTAAAGCATTGCTTTCTCCACAAGACTCAAAGGAATACTGGAGGCTGCAATACATTTTTTTTTTTTTTTTCTGGCTTCATATGGGCTCTGTAGCAATGACAAAGATTTTTCTGCCCTTATGTAATTGTGTTTTTAAAAAGCAATGGCATAAAACACCTCCTCCTCCTTCAACAGCATTATAGTTGGGGGTTTTTCCCCAGCCGGGAGTGGTATAACTTAGTAACAGGTACCCAGGGCTATGCACACTCTTCTTGACTTGCTAGGGATGGCAAAATAGTGGCTTCCTCTTGTATCTCATGACCAGCAAGATCCTGTGCAGGGTGCAGAGCCCCACCACAGACAGACAGGGTCAAGACCGGCCATCACCCTGCACCCTCAAGAACCTGCTGTGAAAATCTGCTGGTTTCGTATCTGTGTCTGAATCTCATCTTGTGTCTTTCCTGGGCTGCCTGCCCTTGTTTGCTCTCACCAGGCTCACAGGTCAGCTCTTTGGGCAGAACGCACAGCCCCACCGGTGCTGGTCCTGCGTGCCCTGCTGTTCTCTGCCTGTGCAGCCGAGCGAGCACCGCAGTGGCTACGCAGCTGCTCATTTGCCTAACTCGCTAGCAAATGCTCAGGGGGCATTTCTTAATGTTCTGCGTGTTGGTCACAATTGATTTATTAATTAAGGTAGTGGTGGGAATCAAGGATCAGTGGTTTTGGTTTTCCATCTGTCTTCCACTTTTTGCTTTTTGCTTCGGGTAAACGATCCGAGCTCTGTCTGCATCCTCATTCCTGTAAAACGGGAGTGATAATACCTACCAAGGAGCTGTCTGTGAGCTTTGCTGAGCTCTTTAGCATCCTCAGCAGGAGGCAGCATAGAAGCATATGGCCAACATACTATTTCAAAACAACCCAGTTTCGAATCATTGCAAAAACCTCCTGCCAGCCTGTGGTAGCTCACAGACCCCGCCCGATGGTTCCACCACTGCTTTAAGACGCTCCTGCCAAAAGGGTTTTTCTGGCCCTTCTCTCCCTGGTCATTGTTCTCCTACACTTTGTGAAAACTCCTGCTAGTGAAAACTAACCACTTTATTTGTATTTTTTCAGGTTAATTTTCAGCAGAAGTTCCCTTATCTAACTGGCCACATGGTTTCATGACTGCTCATGCTCAGACAAGACACGGTAAGAACATGCATACGAGCAGGGGCAGGGCTGCCTTGAAAGAGGCATTTCACAAATCACAATGTGCATTTAGATTAACTTAAATTTATTGGGAAATCAGAGTTTCAGCAGAGCTTCTCCAGGTAATGGTAGGAAACTTCAGCGAGCCCTTTGAGATGCATAACCTCACCGTGTTTCAGTTAACCATGCATCTTGACCTCTAGCGCAGGTAAAACATTGATGCTATGGGTTAGCTGAAATTCAGTGAGCTGCCATATTCAGGAAACAGTGATTTTCCGAAATCATATAGTTACCTTTCTCCTGGCTATCTGGCTAGAGGTAGTAGAAGGGAAGCACTTCTAGCTTGTGCTCCGACACAGTTGCCTTTGTATTCCTGCCTGGGGAGGAGCAAGCTTGATATCTCAGCCCCGTGCTCTGCTCTGCGTAAGCTCATTAAAAGCTACAGCTCAGCTGAGGTCTTCTGTAATCCCCAGGTGAACTGGAAGACAAATGGGATATATAAGTTTGTGAAGGAACTTTTCTGGGATAGTGACAGACTTCACTTAACACCTTGGAGACATAGTAAAGTAAGTTAAACAGAGTATCAAGAATGTCTCACATAGTTTTCTCTGCTGTTGAGGACCCCGCTCCCAGATAACAGGGTAATATAAGCTAAGTACTTGAGTCAGCATTCCTGGCTGCTAAGGTAAAAATCTAGTAATAGTGCCCATTACACAGTGTGGTATTTCTGTCATAAAAGATGGGAAAAGCACTAAACTGTCTTTTTTTATTTAAGAAGCATCTTGTGCTTTCAGATTATTTTTTTGTTTGTTTGTTAAAGGTATATATCTTAACACCAATGGGCAAGCTGCAGCATAAAGTAATGCACCATTAAACATATGTAAATGCAGAGAAAAAATTTAAATGCGAAGAGGTTTCTGAAAATGAAATTGATATAATGGGCTTAATAAGTAAATATCCTAATGCAAATAAGACATTAATTGAACATTCCCTAGCGAAGTAAGAATGAGTGATTTTTTTGTTCTAAGTGAGTTATGTATCCTTTAGGTGCCTGTTTGTGTGATGCTTGCTAGCTTTTGTTGAGCGTACAGCTCTGAATACAACTACCTATAATTCAAGGAGCTGGAAAGAAATTGTTCCATGGCTGGTTAAAAAAAATTACTGCAGATACTGTTCCTGCTAAACCAAATTTCTGGGTACTGATGGCTGTTTTTTCATAGTTAAGTGTGTCCATTAGTGTGCATAAGGAACAGGTAAAGGCATTCAATTATGTTGTTGAGGGGTTAACCTTCTGTGACGGGACTAATGTGGTGCTTGACTAAGAAATGATTGACTTCAGGTTCTCTTCAGGTTTCAAAACAAGAGGCAAAAAGAACTAGAAGATGACTTTTATAGCAACAGTTGGTAGCCTTTCACTGATGTTTAAATAAATTACACTTGACTGATCACTGTCCAAAGAATCTCAGAACTTTTCAAGTAGGCATGAAAAACAAACCCTGCTGCTACTTCTGGCTTTGCCAGGGTGAGTCTGTAGTAACATTATCAAAGTCACTGTTTAGGAAGTATAGGAAAATACATCAGTTTTGGAGCATGCTCTTCCACTGTGTTGAATAGTTCTCTAAAACCACTGGAATGACATTGCCCAGACGTCCAGCTTGCTTCAAGGAAAAAGTTCAAAAACTGTCTTTCACTTTGTAGTTATTAGGAGATCCTGCCATGCTTCCCAAAGTAGGTGAATCTTACACAACCTTGGGTTTATGATATTTTGTTCCCTTTTCTCTACGTATCTGATGGGAAGAAAGTATATCCAATTCAAAAGTCATCTTAAAATGACCTTTGGAAAAGTGTAAGATGCTCTTGTTTCTTTGGTATGATATAATTAGCTTAGGTTTTAGTACTGAATGAAGGTACTGGAAAACCAGGCTGTATCAGTTGTTTGCATTATTATTTTACTTTCTTGATGGTTTACTGTCTTGATTAGGAAATTGTGTCCCCCTGGGAGCTTCAGACAAAGTGATAGATTTTTCTGACAGAAAAATACACTGCATCCTGTAGATGGTGGCTTTTTTGTGCAGGTAAAAATGTGTGGAGAGATGAAGCACTAGAATAGCTGATGGGTCTTTGTTGTTTGTTTTTAAAAAAAACCACCCTTGTACACAAGGCACAGGTTTTCTGGCACTTTTTAAAGCAGCTTATTCAGCTGTAAAGATTTGGGGTTGCTGTTTAATTAGCTGTTTAGAATTGTACACTTTGCATAATCGCTATTTGACTACACTCTGCAAAAGGAGGAAGTTCAGTCTATTCGTTCCTCAACTAAAACAATCTAAAACGCGAATCATACTTTCCGATTTGTCTTCATTGTGCTCAAGTTTTAAGGTAACTAATTCTTCCAGGGAAAGACAGTGTGACTTCTGCCTGATCAGTTGTTATTATTTCAGTCTTGTGCATAGTCTTATCTTTCAAATAGAATTTCCTGTAGGTGGAAGTCAATATATTCCAAGACACTGGAATGTGAATAGTTTATTTGACTTGGGAGTGGTGGAAACAATAAGCTGCTCTGCAGTGTTAAATATAAAAAAATCAGAATTGAAACTGATACGAGTCTGTATATGAGTTTTTTGTACCTGAGATTTTCCCACATAATATATACACCCACATACAAGTGTGTGTATTCGTGTACATAAAAACCTCTTCAAAATGTTTTGTATTGGTTACTTTTCGCATTGTAGTCAGATCTGAGCGTGCTTGTCAAAGTTATTCTATCATAATAGAACAGAAAATTAATGTTTTTTTTAAAAAAAATTTAAATGCATGCATATTTTTTGTAACTGGTAGCATGGCTAGCTATATTTTTATCAGCATTTCTCCTGTATTCCCAAGGGCTCTAAAATGTGCAATTAAGGCTAGCAGGAAAGATCTTGCAGTTCGTTCTGAAATCCTGGCAGATTATGTTTGAAGTACTACCTTCATAACTATGGATGCTGACCAGAACAGGCTGGGATGTGAGGCAGGCATTTCCAAGAGACATCCTAGCAGAGCCTGTCTCCTGGCATCCTTGTGTCCAGAGTCCCCCTCCATGCTCTCTTCTCCTCCACATCTTTCTTTGTTGTTCCACTTCCACCCTCATCCAGTGCCCCCTGCTCAGCCCTTGCCCCCTCCCAGGTGGGCAGCAGCAGGATTTGGCCCCAGCTGCCCCCTGCTTTGCTCTTGGTGGGGTTTAGCATAGCGGCACTTGCTGAAGGCTTGGGCTGAGGGGTGACACAGGGCTGGTGCTGGGGCACAAGCACTTTCAGGTAGGCATTCATAAAGCTTGCAGCAGTATTCCTCAATTCCTGTTTTGACTGTTGTCTATAGATATTGATGAAAAGCTCCATTCATGACAAAGGCAGGAAGCTTTTAACATGAAAACAGTCAAACTGTTGTCACAATTCAAAGCAAATATGAGGCCTGGATAGAAACACAATATAAACATTCCCAGGAGAGCTTCTTGAGACTTGTTATGCGGAGCAAAGTTGGCACAGTGTCTCATTTGCAACACTAAAAATCAAATGTTTTTGTTTATTGTTTTTACAATATTGAAGTGACATTTTATTTGCCTTAAGAATAAGTTGCTGACGCACAAGACTTCTCTGCCCACTGAGTCACACCAGATGAGCTCTCCTGCTGTAGTCACAAGTGTCTGCTCGGCAGACTTGTTTTAGCAACTGAAAAATCAATAATTCATTCATAGCTGAGATAAAAAGCTCAAGCCCATTACGAGATTACCACCACTGTGAAGACTTTCAGTTGTATTCGTACTAAAAGAGGAGGAGACTGAGAGTGTTTGCTACTTATAGTTTGGTCTACTACCTATTTTCTTTTTTTGTAAGGTGCCTATCATCAGGCTATCTAAGTAACAATAAAATAGTCACTCAACTGTTATACTAAACACTGCTTTCAAGATAACTTAGTATAATGAAAATGAAACTTGTTTTGATGATGATAAAAATGTTTGTTCAATAATTTGTACCATAATTCCCAAGTGAACAAGTAGCCCTTGAGTTCATGAAGAAAAATAATTTCATTAATTGTTACTCGATAACATCTTGCAGCTGAAAAATACAAATCACTATGTAACTGATTACACTAATTTACATGCAAGAGGAATCGCTCTAGAGGAGGGGATGTGCAAAAGTTCAGAACAAAATTAACAAATGTATAATATTAAAGGGAAGGCAGCCAATTTTGAATTGGATTACAAATGAGCAAGTTTCCATATTTGCAATATATTGTAGAAACAATGGAAATAGGCCAAAATTGGCAAGCGTTTGTATATTTTTCTCATTTATTTAAAAACTTTTTACCTGTTACTACCACTATGGTAGCTACTGTCTCTTCAATCTTAAGAAGCTTATAGTCATCCATAGCATTTGGTTCTTCGTCTGAGTGTATAGCTAAAAGGCTATGGGAAAAATAATCCTTGTCAACTCCTGCTATGGTGAATCTATTGAGCATGTGAAAGACCAGTTTTAGGCCTGGTATTTTCTGCAGACTGTTACTCTGACGGCATAGTCATCGGCAATCACTGGGCTGTGTTTCCATTTATAATTTCTTCAGAGTCAAATCTCATTGTCCTCTTCTCCTTCCTGCCTGACACCAGATTACTGCTGTGGCTGGTCCCTGTTGGCGTGGCTGTACCCTAACCCAGTCTTCTGAAAGAATCCAATTAAAAAGGCTGCCGAAAAGATGTTTTGGTTTTGTTTTTAATAAATTGGTATTTCACAGACAGAGAGCGCTGTATATCCCTGGCTTGATTTGCCTGGGCTCAGCACAGTTGCACCAAGGCATCTCCAACACTGAGCGTAGCTCGCTGTAAGGTCTAGGTACGACCGGCAATGTGTGGGGTCCAAAAGGTACCAGAAGAAATGCTGACATGGTGGCTCTTTATGTGTCAAGGAATGCTGTACAGCGCAAATCTCTGGGAAGATCACCACAGAGATGTCACATTAATTTATTCGATCATTCTGTTTCCCCTACTACTTCACAAACTTGCAGCAGGAGCAGAAGTTTTAAAACCCTTCAGCGATAGGTAGCATTTGATTGCTTTTTAATATACCTCAGTTGCTTCTCTCCTGACTTGCTACACAGCCTAAGCTCCTCAAAAAAAATTATAAACTAAGTATAAAAAGAAATGCACAGAACAGGCAAAAGTTGACAAATACCCTTTCTTTATATCAGAATAGATTGTAATGTCCTGAGTCTGGAGCCCTTCTGGTGTCTCAGGAGGACTCGATGTTGGGGCCGGTTCTAGGACATCACTGTGTGAGGGTGGAGTAGATGTCTGTATAGTAGGTGAGCTGTTGTGGAAGTCCCTGTGGAATCTCTTGCAGGCTGTAGTGATTTGCCTGTGCTTTTGACAATGAGTAAGTCAATTTTACAAATGTTAATCCCTGCCCCCCCCCCCCCCCAACAACAACTGATAAATGGTATATTATGAATTCCTGATATTTTGCATTAGAAATTGCATGTGCTTTAGACCTTCTACTTCCATAAGGTTTTATTTTGTTTTCTAGTCAGTTTGTATATGAAGAAATACCTCCATATTTTGAACATTTTCTAAATTCTGATTAAAAAAAAATTTGGCGTATGTTAAATACTCACATTTAAAGCTCACTTCCCTCACAACTTCCAGTGTGAGGAAAACTTGGCTGCTCAAACATTCACAAATTGAACTCAAAGTAATTATATTAAATTTATTGAAGTTTGAGGTGACGCTGATGCAAAATTGAGAGGAAATCTTGTTATAAGGAATCACATTTCCTATAGGATTTCTCCCTCATTGGAGACAGCCTAGCCTTATTTTTTAAAAATCCTTCCTTATTTCTCCATTTGGCTAAACTTTTAAATTTAGCTTTCTTTAAAATGTAACTAAAAATATTAGCTGGGAGGTTTCTGAGTTGCAGGGCTCCAGCTGCAGCATAGCTGCCTTCGGGAGAACACAGATCTGGAGCGAAGAATTAAGTGTAAGTTCCTCAAAGAATCATTTCAGAAATGTGTGAGTAGAACTGCTCCACAGTGTACTGAATCTTAGTCACTTGTGCTTCGGCTTTTGCAATAGCCACGTGAAAAAGAAAGGGTTATTTATTAAGAGCAGAACAGTTCCCTTTTAGTTCTGTAGCAATCATGTCTCTTTTTTTCCAGTCCATGGAAAGTGTTATCTCAGGCAGCTTTGTGCAGGAAGTTCTGTTTATCACTTCCTCACAGTTGCAGTTTGTCTAGGACTTAAATATATGATATCAGATTGCATCAAAATGTGGGCCTTTGTGTGCTTAACTCATCAAAGGAGTGGACCCTCAGGACTTGATATCACTTTGCTGCATATGCAGTCATGTAGCAAAACAAAGTCTATCTAAACAGGACAGGACTATTTCTGTTGGTAGTGTAGCAAAGCTAGCAGAATTGGTGTAGTTTCAGGTATCTGCACTGTTTCACTTCTTGTTTTTAAATTTATCACTTTTTTTAAATGTGACACGGTTTGCCTGTTTTTACTATGTAAACTACAACGAAAACCAAAATATTACTTGTACAATCAAAAAAACAAAAATACAAGCCCAGCTGGGGTTCGCTTGGTGCGCATTGCTGTGCTGCCTGCTTACGTTACAAAAACACTCTAAAATTTTGTATCCGCGTGTTTTCCGCTGGCTGCTGTTCCTGCAAATCTGAAATGATAGATGGTTATCTAGGCAACTATGTGTCAAATCAACTTAACGAGGCTATAACAAATAACACCAACAGTTACTGTAGGAGGTTAGCTACGGCTTATGAACCTGCTCTCCCACCTTTGTGGTTATGTTTCTATTTTCTGCGCCCGGGCTAAAGGAGGTCCCCTCTTCACTGTAACAGGCTGCATTGCCAGATGTTCGCCTTTCTGGGCAGCCACAGGAAGCCTATTCAAACTGTGTAGCAATACTTCTGCTCTGAGCAACAGCTCCTCTACGGGGACTCTGGTTTTTAATACCACCCTCTCCCACGCCCCTCGCGGTATCTTACTTAACTGTATTGGCCCTTTTACTCAACGCAAGTGGGTTTCGTGTTAGCTGATAAGTGTCCTGCCGTTGCAGAGCCCGATACCGCTTGCCAGACCTGGAAGCTGCAGCTTCGGGGCTGTTTCTGCATCTTCCCACGTGCTTCTGGTGTGTGTTTTAACCATGTGATAGATGCAAAACTGAGAATATGAAGTTAAGCTGGTATCCGCCCTCAGATTCATGATGTAACGTGCTCACTGTTTACTAAAATCTGCTAGTGCTATAAAAAGGAGGGAAAAAAAGTTTAAATTACTCAGCAGTAAAAGATAAAGTGCAAGTATATTCTCTCTTGATGCATCCTTTCTACCTTGTGAAAAAAACCCACCATATCATCGATAGGACATGGACAGAAACTGGTTGAAGGGTTTTTTCCTCCTTTTTCTCACTGTTTTAACTGCTGTATGGGCTGATGAGCATGATTAAGAGATTACTCCAAATCCCATCAAGCAACTGCTGGGGGAGCCAGTCAGCGATGTGACCTGAGCGGAGCCATCCCACCTGAAGGAAGGGGCACCCCAGCCCAAACCTGTAGGGATGACTCGCGCTTCTGGCAGACCCTGGCAGGCTCTTTTCTGTCAATCTTGGAGAGTGAGCTGGGAAATAATCCAGTTTTCTAATTCCGCTGTTTTCGACTCTGCCTTGCTATGCCAAGGAAACCCTGCGAGGCACTTTATTTTGTCTTCCTGCCTTCAGTTGCTGCCTCCCACCACTTTTTCCACAGAAGGAGCGGTGTGGGCCCTAGCAATCACTCAGTGGAGCTAAGGAAAACTTTGAGAGGTGCAGGACGTGCTGGGCTGTGCTGTAATTTAAAGCATTGTCAGTCCTCTGTGGGGAACGAACTCTCACTGCTGGCTAGAAAAGAGGAAAGCACTTAAAACCAAGGATTTTTTTAAAACAAGCTGAACTTTCCTCCCCTTCTCTTTCAGTCTGATTATATAGCAAAAGTGAAAGTCAGGATCCCACCTTAAAAACTGCCCTGCTGCTCCAAAATAGTTTTACTTTGAAAATAACAATACTTTGCAGGAAGCAAATGCATGCTGTTGCCTCCTGAAGCATACTTCCATTTTCACCGTGGGGGGAAACCCCCTGCTTTTGTTAGTCAATGTGGATAATCAGTGCTGTGAATCAAGTTCACAGGTACTAATCAGCCATGTAGCTTTTCACATGCACACCTTTGTACAATGAAAACTAGAAGTTTTGTGTAGTTCTGCTTTGTGGAACCTCATACCACCCCAAAACTACCCTCTGCAACACAACTGCCTTTTGTGTGCGTGTGCCAACGACGAGATGTTGGCAGTTAACGGTCTTGATAATGTTGGTCTTGTCTTGATGTTTGTAATTACAGATGTTGCTGTTGTCTATATTGGTTAAAGCAATACTTTTTTCTTTTCTGTATTGGTGAAGTGTTAAATGTTTAAGTAGGTGATGGTACCCTATGTGTCACTAAGGATGTCTAGAGAGTCCAGGTGTCCTGACAGTCTATGGTTTGAGACTCTAGTGGGTGTGAATGGTCTAATCAACTGAATTACTAGATTCACTTTTCCAATTCAGGTCATGCTTTTAAATAGAATTCCTTCTTTTTTGTGTTTTGGGTTGTTTGGGTTTTTTTTTTCCCCCTCTTGGTCCTGATTCAAGGCCCATGTCTCTGCTCAGAAAAGCATGTAATACAGCATCAACTTGAAAGTTCTGCTTAAATCCAACCAAGATGAAGAAGCAACAGCTTAATGATTTCTTGGCCTGAGGCTGCTGTAGGACTCCCAGGGATGCTAATAACATGTTAATTTAAACTTCTTATCACTACACTAGCAAGACCATTCACACATTTTCCAGACACACCACAGGATTTAGGCTGTTGTCCTAATTGCTATTGTTCAGGCTGCTAGCTATTATATTTACCACAAGCTGTTTTCATCTTGTTGGGAGCCTGGTGCTAAACTGAAGAAAACCTCTCTTAGCGATTTGTTGCCTTCTGGAAGCTGAAGGAATTACAGTGCAGACGAGCTTCTATACAATGTGTATAAACTTTGGCTGTTATTCCAATAGATGATAAATCTGGTTTTAGGGAACCTTGTACCTGATTTGAAATGTAGGGCTCCATGACATAAAAGCACAGAACACAGTATTTCTGTAACTTTTTAAAAAATTTTTTTAAAGGTTAAACATAGCTGATTAACCAAGATATATGGAATCATGGTTTTCATGCCTGATCAGGTCTGAATTTATCCTACAAGGTCGTCTAACGGTGGATCCACAACCTCAGTTTGTGTCTCTTCTGCATCAATGACTGTCAGAGTTGAGTTTCTCTATGCCATAGAAGTTTTAACTGCTCAGAAGACCACAACATTTGCACTGTCATGGTGGTACCAGTTTGGAAGTAAGTCTCCAGGCAAGTAAGAGCAAAGGGGAGAGGCCCTTCTTCCTCTCAGTCCAAAAGAAATGGCTACCTCAATCTGTGACCAAATTTTCCTCGTTTAATGTGGTTTGGTGTTAGCTGACCTTTGCTGTAGCAGCTATCTGTTGCTGAAAAGCACAGTCCCACTTCTCTGTCTGTGCTGCAGTTTTCTGCCCCTTTTCTGGCACCGGGAGCCGTGGTTGTCTGACCTGGCAGTCAGCCAGTTAAGAGAGAGTCAAACCAGAAGAAAACCGATTCTATTGAGAAATCAGATTTATTTTCTGCTATTCTCATTCCTTAATCCAGTCTGGGGAGAGGTCAGGAAACTTGTATCCTGGGCAGCAGATCAAACCTTTGGGCAGCAACGCTCCATAAGCGGAGCTCAGTGGTAAATTAAGATTGAACCTCAAATGTCTGACTTTCTGAATAGCTTTATTCTCTTTCATATTTTTAGGTACAGTTATTAACCTGCTTTAAAAAGGAAATTCAGATCAGAAGTCATAGACTTTTATTAAGGGATTGACTTGCTTTGAAAAAAATTTTCTTGAGGATAAATCTTAAACCAAGCTTGAGGTTGCAAAAAAAAGTTTGGTTATGCTTGTATTTGTTTCATTTTTCACATTCTTCTCCACTTCCTTCTTTTGCTGGAATACTTCCAGCCTCATCAGAACCTGGAAGTACCAGAAATAAATCGGAGGCACCCATTTTTGCAACGCATGGGTTGTCTTATGCTGAGGGTCCTGGGCTGGAGTCTGGGAAGTCTGGACTCGATTTTCTGCTTTGCCACTCATTTGCAGTTTAACATTGGGCAAGTTTTTTAGTAAAATCAGCCTACGCCTCAGACTCCCATCTGTGAAACAGCCAATATCTCCTCACTTCAAAGCACAACAAGTTCATTTGTGATTCTGTGATGCTCTGATACCGTGGTGATTGGAGCCATTTGCAAGCACAGAGAGGCTCTTTTAGAACAACAACAAAATGCTGTTGCATTGAAAAAAAACATAGGATTTGGTTTTGTTTCCCAAATCACTATTTTTATCTTGTTTTAATCTGCTGGAGAACAAGCTGCTGTGTGTGTTTCTGGAGACATATATTACCTGAGTCCTAAGCAGCTCTGTGTGTGTCTGTTGTGGCACCATCACTCCTGGCCAGCTAACCTGGAATGGGATGTGCTAGGCAGCCTTTCTGCAGTTGGGGCCCTTATAGGAAGTTACTGAAGATGTACTATTTTCAGTGAGGCATTCATAAAATGGGTTTTCTCTTTTAAGACCTAAAGGTTAGTAAATCTTGAGCAATAAGCAATAATTTCATGCTTTTATCTAGCAGTGTGACTTACTGGGCAGCGCGCATATATACTATATGTCTGGCTCCATATTTAAGCAGGGAAAGAAGCATTTGACCCTAATCTTAGAGAGTCTGTGGATCAACTTAGCATCTCACATACGCAGTTTCTGATGACCCTCTCTGACTCTTCTGCATGTACAGAACTGTATTCCCAGATGAACAAGACGATTACTTCATCTGAAGGGTAGCCACAGATCTAATCAACCTTGGCCCCAGTTAATGATCTGAAGACTATGCTTTTTAGGCTGGAGAATGGTAAATCAGTTCACTTGCCAGTTTTAATGAAGGATTTTTGCTCTCTAGATCCTTTATTTACAAAAATTAGTAGAATAACTGTAGCACAGAGCCAGGTGTTGATAAGGATTCTTCAATACTACAAGAATCCTCAGCTATGACATTAAGACCACATGGTCTTAATTAAGGACCACAAGTCACATGGTCCTTCTCCAGTCAAAAGATATTAGGAGGCAATGATGTAGCTTATCGTACCATTATAGATAGTAGGTATGGATAACAAATTATTAACATGTTACCCCTTTTCGTGACTCAGGACTTTGAATATGATGCAAGATTTCATGAGTCAAGTTTCTGAAGGAGCTAAATAAGTACAAAAATTACAATATTTGATCCTGGATTTGACATATGTACCATTAGTTAGAGACGCAAACCATACCAACACAACTATTTGCAGGAAACTACTCAGTAAAGTATGTTGCAAAAGAAAGCCCTACAAGTAATCAGTTTCCCAGGAAGGATTTCATCCCAGCTGCCTCAGCAGCTGTCAGATGCCAATTCAAGAAAAGACAAGTATTAAAGTTTATTACAACATTTTTACAACATTATTAAAATGTTACTAAGTAATCGTTTGCATATTGGCTTCTCCCTTGTGCTTAACAGGAACCCAGGCTATTACAATTATTCTCAAGCGAATGACTAAGCTCTTTCAGTGAGTACAGCAGCTACTTAATAAAGATAATCCTTTGTCTTTGCTATTACACAATGAGTAAGCTGTCTTTTGAATCATAGCTACATACCTATCTAAATATATTACCATGATACAGATACTATGCTATTCTGTTTTTAATTTTTCATAGTATTCTCTGCTTTTATATTAAGTGGTCTTTGAAAAGACTATCTACAACCAGGAAGAACATCTGTATGCACATGTGAGTTTACATAGAGAGACTGAAGTTGAACTCAGAGGCCTTTTCATTGCAATATGCTCTAAAGATGAATGAAAGGTTACCTTGAACTTGAAGCCAACCCAACACCCGAAATTAAGTATTTTTTATTGTATATGGAAAAACTGGAAACTAGAATTGGTACTAGCTGCTTCAGAAGTACTACGAGAACCAGAAGCTGAGTAAGTTGGAGCAAGAAGATGTCACATTTACCATTCTTAGGTGAACATTTTCCAAAGGCAGGTATGGTTATTGGTTACTGTGGTACTATGACGTTGTATACAATTGACACAAGGCTTTTCAATATACAAGCTGGTTTTGAGTATGATTAGCTCTGTTATGTAGGCAGTCTTCTGAAGAGTTGCATTGGATAAACAAAGTAGTGGATGAATTTCTAAGATTGGATTCAATATATTAACTTTAAGGACTTCAGAGTTAGTTGCACAGTTTTAAAGAGCTGGACAGTAGTCCTTATCTGAGTAAATTCATGTCTTTACATCCTTGCCTGGGGAACGCTGTATTTGATTTAGATAGGCCAATTCTATTTTAAAGGACTGATAGAAAGAAGGAGACCTATGTCTGAATGGCTGTGTAGCATTTGTTTTATGAAAATGTGGGGGTTTACGCTAAACGAGAGTTTTCTGTGGGTAACAGAAACACAAATGTTCTTCATGCCAATCATTGTTTCAAAATCTTCTTGTAAAGCTGTTTTGAGGGTTGGGATGGGAAGTTGGTTTGTTTTTTGAGGGTTCTTTTCACGTTGGACTAGATGTCTCTACTTTCAGCTTGTAGGTAGGATGCTCCTGAGTCCATAAAAGCCAGGACTCTGGTGAACACTGCCTTCTTTACAGCCTGTCTAGACCTCTGGATATTGAGACTGTCTAGTGACCTCTTAGCTCTTTAACAATTGGTGTGGAGTGTATGGGTATAGGCCTTGGTTAATGGCATAAATGCCACAACTCACGGTCCTCACCTCTGAATTCTTGGCACTAGTCAGTGAGTGAGTGACTCTTAAATTAACCAGCAAGTGCAATGAGGAATATCTCAGCAGGTCTGCTGTACTGTGCCATTAGCAGGAGGTAAATACAAGTGCACCAGCCAGACTGATGTAATTGTCTTTTGCTGTGCTTCGTTATATTCAGTGTAGGACTTGCTTTTTCTCTCTCTAGCTATGAGGTACCAGCTGTGTCCCCTTGCACAACTGTGCTCAAGCATGACATCAAAATAATCTAATTAAAATATGCTCATGTGTTACCTATAAGGGACTTTAGCAGAGTGGAATAGTTCTGGTCTTGTCTAAAATATGTCAGCTCTACATACATACCCCATCCTGTTTTCTTGGCAGTTGTCACCTATATGAAACAGCTTTCTTCATTGCAATGCCTGGGCACGTCTCAGGGCATGGCAGAAGCCACCACTTGGTTTCCAGAAGTCAGAAAGAAGGAGGCCACACAGCTATACAGCAGGAGATGGGCTAGGTGGGTGGATGGGAGCTGTGCTGTGACATTCGCCCACAAAGCCACTGAAAAGGTCCCGACCCCAACTAGTTTCCTAGTGTAAGTGCAGGCTCTGACGCCTTACAGAAAGAGAAGTCAACTGTACCTTGACACTGAGGTAAGCAAAATATGCAAAACAGTGTTCTGTAATTCACTAGCTGAAACCAGCAAATGTTAAAACAGTACCATGTGTGTCTCCTCCCAGAATGTAACCTACCTAAATGCAAAAGGAATTCCCAGGTATGGTATGTTCACCCTGTGAAGGACGGAGAATTGAAAGGCTCAGCAAAAACTGCTTCTGAGACTCTCTCAATGATGTTGAGTGCCTATGGCATGGCACTTTAAAAGACTCTGACAAAAGCAGCTCTGTGTCATACTCAACTATTTAAAGTGATCTTAAAATGCCTGCTATCTTGCAGCCAGTAGGAATGATGAAGTAACAGGCAGGGAGCCTAGGCCCCTTATTTCTTTGGAAGTTTTGGAATTGTTTGGGCTGTAATGAAGCAAATCCCATTGTGAATCATGAGCATCCTTTAACTCTGCTTGAGAGGGCTCACCCTAAAATTGAGAAGTAATCCTGTGTCTGGCCCTTTGTTAAGGTTTGCTGTGTTTCAGTCCAGTCACCAAAATACGCCCAAAAACCAAACAAAAAACCCCATTAAAAATGTTCAAATGACCTTTTAAGCACTAAACTGCCTGGATTTGACCTAGATACTTAGTAGCCAAGGGATTTTTTTTTTCTTTCTCATTTTTAATCCCATTGATGCTGAACTATTTTAAGCAGTATTGGTTAATGCCTTCTTTCTTATTAGAACATTAAGTAGTAATTTCCCTTCCTCTTCTTCCTCTTCACCTCATGCTTTATATATGTACTGAGAACAGCAGGTAACAAGGCAAGCCTGGCATCTGACCAAAAAGCGTTTTTAGCTAGGGATTCATTAGTGTGTATAAAAATAGCTAACCTTGTTTAAAGGCACTTCTTACACAACAAGAAAGGGGTTCAATTACCATATCTCATTTAAAGTGAAGATTAAACATCTTTACCAGGACAGTGCACTAATCCCTCGAATCCTATTTATGTCAAAATGTAGTGCTATTGGCAATAAACAGCAATTTGAGAAGTCATAACCCAAGAAAATAATTGTCAAGTGACTTTAGAGCTCCCTATAAATTTCCTCTTCATGACTTGGGCAGTAGTGTTCAACAACAGAGTTAAATATTTGTATTAGGTGCTCCTGCCTTTAACAGACTAATTAAAAAGATGGAATTCTTTGATTCTATCTCAAATCATTTTAGTTCTAATCTCTCTCAGGCAAAGTCAGCTCTATAAATTCAACTAAATGTATTTTTTTTTTTCTGAATAGAGACTTTACAGTATAGCAATAAATTCAAGCACTGGGAAAGTAAATGCAACTGAAGTACCCTTAATGATGCTATTGTGTAGTTGTTAAGGTTATAATCCCATTACACAGCCCTTTACCTTGAAGGTTATAAATTCTTTGAGAAATTATTCTAATGGGAAGGGGCATTACTTAAAGCATTGTGTTTAAATATGATGAAAAAGGAGATTATTTAAGTTTGAAAAACCAAGTCACGCTAACTGAAGTAGTAATAATGGAGGGAGATTAAATTTTTTACTATCATGCAGACCTTCTAAATTTTTATTTCCTAAGAAACTACACAATGGAACTGTCCCCAGGGTTAATTCTTGTTATTTGCACCACAGGCATACCTGGAACTTGCCATTAAGGATCAGGACCTCATTCTGCTCTATACCTGGAAACTTAAAAACCAGTACCTGAATCAAGAATTGTCAGTCTGAAAACCTGACCTAAAGCCCAGTGAAGTCAATGGGAGACTTCCTGTTGATTTTAATGATTTGGTTCAGGAGCTAAGTAAGTATTTCTAAGACAAAAATCAATATTGTCCTACAGTGGTAATGTTTTCATGTGCTCCTATTGATCCTTTTGTCATAGATTACCTTGGCACTGTCAACACATAAGGTTTTAACAAACTGATTTGATTTATTAACAACATTTGATTAAATCTGCAGTAGCAAGTATTTATCAGATGTCAGCAAACACAGGTTCAGCAGAAGGATCACCACAAAAAATGAGTTGTTGCACAATGCAAGCTGAAGTTCAATAGGAACAAATTTCCTTTAAAACCAGTTCACGTCAGAGCCCTGCTTGGTGTGCCTAGCATAAGTTGGGTATTCAGAAACTTTTTTTTTTTAACCAACTGTACCATCAGGTCTAAGAAAAGGTACACCAGGAGAGGTAAGAGCTTAACTTGCCTCCTTACATGATCACGGTGAAAAGAACATTGCCATGACAGTGTGGTTGTAAAAATTATGCCAAAATTCTCAAATCAAATTAAACTTCTTAGTCTGCCAGTTATGCTTTGTGATTTAATAACCCATCTTCTTCTAAACAATTCCAGTGAAATGCTTCATTCTGTTTCAGAAATACACTGCAGTGCATTGCTGTATTTACAGCTTCTGACTTACAAATGTAAATCCTGGGGCATCGCCAACCGGACTGCTTGTGCCGGAAATATTTACAATGTGATTGTTCAGTTGACAGCCCTGTCATTTAGCTTTGCCACTTTATAAAGGGACTAAAACCCTTCAGTCATGTCTTGAGAATGATTCTTTGAAGTCCAGCCCTCTAATTCAATTTGATTTTTGTATGGCTATTTGAAAAATAAATGGTTCGTACAATTGAACAATTACATACTAGTAATCTAGTGGTGCACAGCTTTCCTACTACATGACCGTAATCTACTATTTTAGTACATCAAACTCCTCCACATGATGTTTTTTCTCAGTTTACTAATAGTTACTAGAAAAATCTCCAAGTTTAAAATATCATTTTCTCCCTTTGAAAGGATCTTTTTTCTGGAAGACTGTTGGAACCCTGTCAAAATTTTCCTGATGCAAACCCAAAACTACAAGTTCTATCTGATATAGACTAGGATGGGTTACATCCATTCACGTTTTCTAAACCAATGTAAAGCTTAATGTGCTCATTGAATTTGTATTCATTTATCTCATAACCTGTTACAGTATGAATATCTCGAACAGTTCAATCAATCATAACAAAAATGCGGATACCATGTAAATCTTATCAGGATCACTAAAATAATGGGACTTTTGTTTACAAGGTGTCGATTGGTTTTAGAAGCTTTGATAATGACTCCAGACAGTCAATAAATACAGAGACTTTTACATTGCCAGTAGGAGCCAAACTAAACTATCTAATCTTTTTTAAATGACAGACAACACAATGAACTCTGAACTTAATCCCCTCCAAACACTAAGGAGACAGTTTAGTGCTTAAAGTACCATTCAAACTCAAACTCTGCATTTAAAAAAAAAATAAAATCATTAAGCATCTAATTTAAACACACAAGAAAAATCAGAGTTAAGGCTGGTTTTCCTTCCCATTGTGCCTGGGCAGTGGTCTGTGGTGGCCTCCAAGTCTGCCAGTTGCTTGTCTTGGGCAAGGAAAGCACCTGTGTGTCTTTGTAGTCAAAGCATTAAAAAAGCCCAACAAACCAACCAAAAAATCTGAAGCCTTAATTACTTTGTGTCTCTATTGAGCAAATTTTTCCCTAAGAAAATGGAGGGCAATGGTATACACTACATTTCAAGTGACAGAATTTACACTGCTGGGCTCATGACCTCTGAAAATGACACATGGCCTTCAAGAGGAAAAGGGAACTGTAAATGAGAGATGGGGGGAGAAAGGTAGCAGGTAGTGGCTAACATACAAGTTTCTTGTGGGACAGCATCTCCAGGAATAATTAGTCACCAAGAAGACTAATCATGGAAAGCACATTTCTCCTTTACTTGAAATCTAGGAAGCAAGTCAAGATTTGTTTTATAAAGGGACGCTCACCGTGATGAAGCATTTCTCTAATGCCTGTTAATACAGAGAAAAGATAGATATATACTTGTCTGATAACTACCTAAAATGATAAACTATAAAAGTATAAAAATAATGAGTATATAAATATATTAAATCACCTTTTACTTCAGCTTGACAATTTTTCAAACAAGTAATAGGATCGTCTGACTGCAGGACAGTTTCTTCTACTAGTAATAAAGTAAGAGAAGAGAAAATCAAACTATCCTTGAGTTATCATTATCAATTCTAGTGACATAATTGCTTTTTAACTTCTTTTGAATCTCTATGTGCAGTGCAAATCTGAATCCTCCCAGTACTGGTGAAGATTCAGTATTACCCTGTTTTCAATGGATTGCATCTTGCAAGTCTCTTACTGGTTTGTCTTATAAATGTACCTCTCTGGCTGACGAATGGAGGAATTAATCCATGCTGACCTTTTCAGTGCATCCCTCTTGCTGCCTAACGTAAAGCCTGACATGACAAATGCTTTGGTTTCATTCTTAACATGACCCAAATATCTTTATTGTCTTTCCTGGGTAATTGCAGATAAATTGTGTTAAATCTCTGCATTTGTAATTAATTATTTCCACTGAATAGATAATATTTCCTGAGAGCTTTTTTATGTGTCTCTATATCTCAGGTAGATCACTGTATGCAAAGGGGAAAATACAATTTAAATCATCACTTGGACTTTAAATAATAGGTTTTTAAGTACTAAAATCTGTTTACTTTGTTAAACACAATTTGTTTTTCTGCAATTTTCTAATCTTTTTTGGCTTAAGACAATCTCATTGCCTGGTAAGTTACAGAATTTGCAAGTGAATGGTTTCAAATATTTTACATTATTAACAACTGCTTCCCAAGTCAGCGATTTCTCGGGTTCCCACTATCTGTGTTTTGCCATGATTATTAATTAAGCTATACTTTCCTGCAGTGCTCATTGGGCACGCTGTAGCTACTTGTTGGTTGAGTTGTCACTCAGATGAGCTACATTATCAGGACAACTTAAATCTTGTAATGGATTGTTATTGAGAGATGTGATGTCTGTGTTCTCAGGATGAGATCAACCAGCAGAGGTGAGAGCGTGAGTATTCATTTTGCATCAATACCTGATATTTTAAACCATTTTCTGAAGTCTGTATTTACATTAATTGCACACAAGCTGTATCTAGATTTTAGGCTCCAGTTTTGCTAATTAATTTTGCTGACCTATCACAACACTTAAAGATGTTCTAATAAAAAAATTTCAAAATGCTTTCTTTAGAATCTTTTTAATAATTTTGACTGACAGGATTTTGGTAATCAGTACTTTCTCTGGTGGTCATTTGTGGTAAAATTAGTAGAATTTCATGGCACTTTATTTCATGACACTATTGCTTTGCAATAGTATATAATAGCACAGTTGCCCAATTAGTATTTTTCCTGAGTCAGAAAAAAGCTATATATTTTATTATGGGAGAAAAAAAAAAAGATGCTGAACCAGCACATTGCCAGGTGCTGTGCTGAATGAAAATCCCCACCTGTTAACTTATTTGCATTCTATTTTTTTCCTTCTTAATTTCTTTAAAACCTTTATTAGTCGTTCTAATAGATTGCTTCCTAAATCTGCCCGTTTAATTACTATGCATTTAAGTACTGTAGAAAATCTTATAATGGGAAAGTTCCTGTTAAAGAGCTACACAACTGCTTGTGAATAACTTCTAACTGGTATCCAGTTAGAGTAGAACCTACAAGTGCCTATAAGATACACTGCAGCACCTTTTACTCTCCCGGGCAACTTGGTACATGTTCTCTCCCCCATCCTCTTTTCTCCACCATGTGCTCCCAAATGCATTGTGTTTGGGCAGTCCTATCACAATTGATGTTTTAACTAAGATTAGTTATAGGCATTTGTGTGTTTTGTCTCTTTGTACCAGTGGTAGCAATTAAAGAGTTCAAGAAAGCTGAATGGTCCCTGCTGGTGTTGTGGGCAAAGCATCCTTGGCATGGGCCAGATGGCACAGGACTTGTGGGCTCGCCATGTTCACCCACTGTGGATTAGCTATAATGCAATATATACATAACACAGCCCTACCAGCCCCTCCTCACCCTGGCAGAGTGGCAGGGACCTGCTTGGCTCACCGCGCTGCTGTTGTAGCTGTCCTGCTTGCAGGGCCAAGCTGCCACCGTGCCATGGCGTGTGCCCTGTGAGCATGCTGGGGGCTTGGGGCTCGCTTGGTGCCACCCCTGCCCCGGGTGTTGGATCTGTCCTGTTGCCTTGGATCTGCCTGTGGTGATTCAGTTTCAATGTTTAAAGCGTCAAGCTCTCCTGTCGTTCGCAACAGCCTCCCAGCGCGCTGCTAGCCCCCGGCGTGGCTCAGCTTTGGTGTCCATAGAGGTCCTGGTCTCCTGAAGGGGAACCATGTACTGCTTTCTGGAGGAAATCCCAGCCATGACACAGCCAGTAAGATTCCTACCGAGAAGGTAGATAAAGGCCCAGACTACTTCTCCTCTGCAAAGAACAGCAGTTACTGTATCTTTAATTCCCAACTGTGCAGCAATTTCACAAGGAGTACTTACCAGCTTTCCAATTTTTTAATTGATCAGACCCTTCCCTTACTTTGCCAGATGGCATGGGTATTAATAGCCATGTAACACTAAACCAAATCTGCCTTTGTTTTTGTGATTTATGCTTTTTTTTTTTTTCTTAAACAGGAAAGCATTCATTATCAAATGTTGTGAGAACAATACAGTAACTGGAGGTTATTTTATATGAAAATACTGTTGATTGTTCCTCCCCTAGAAATCTTTGTTGGCAGCTCACTTCCTGCCAAATGAATCAGCAAAAGCTGCTCATGAAAGTTGTTAATATATAATACAATCACCCAGCACTGCACTTGCTCCTTATCTGTGAAGCCCTTTTGTGATCAATGATTCACATCGCCTTTTGATTATAGCCTCTGAGCACAGTTTCTTAATATAAATTAATGGCCTTGGAATTTCTAAATAAACATTCCCTTTTGTTTAGCATCATTTCCTATTTTCTTACCAAAACAGAGTCTTATTCAAATTGTTCAGTTTTCACTGGAAAAAGTGTCTGTGGACTGGAATGTTCTCAAAAAACAAGGAGTTCCTTTCAGAGCTATTAGTGTTGATTTACAAGGTCTAATCTGCTACGTTAATTGAATATAGCTAGGAAATATTAACAAAAAGCAGCTAGTATGGTGTGATACTGTAAGTAATGGTTCCTGTATTCATTTACTGTAAAAAAAATAATAAATGTTTTCTTTTGAAATATAGTGCTATTTGGCAATGGGGCTTTTTTTGATTTTTCACAGTAATAAAACCCAGGTTATCTAAGTAGGAGACATTGTCAAGATACTTGCTCTGAATTTTCTTATTGTTGTTAACACTACTCAATAGTTAGGCATGGGCTCTTCAGCAATATTAATTCTGAAGATTTCCTCTGACCAGATCTGACTAGTAGGGTAATTAAAATGCCAACCATCATGCAGTGGTAAGCTAATATTAACTGTCCCCTCTTGCAAACTTCAGTGAAGCACAAGTGGAGAATGTAGCAGAAGCCTGACCTGCAGAGAACTGGTGCAAGAAGCTATCTGATAATATTCCTTTTTTTAAGGCAGAGTTGTTTCACTAAAGTCAATTAGGTGGAGTTCTAACTAAAGTGAAGTAAGAACCCGAGAGACTGAAAATGCCTACAGAGACATTTAATTTAATTAATTGCTAGCTAAAGTGATCCAAACTTATATTCAGACAAGGGATTTATTTTTTTTTCCCTAAAAGCATTTAAAGAATATAGGCCATGCTAAAAATTATCAGACTTCTGAGTGGGTTGTTCTTGGTGCTTTCAATTAAAGCACTTTAGTTTGCAGTGAGGATGGGCTCAGAGCACACACGGTGTCTGTCAGTCACTGTGGTCCAACTGACACAGCAACTTGCCAAGCTGGGGTCACCTGGCCACCTCCCGCCAGATGTCCATCATACACTCATGCTAAGCTCAAAAGTCATTTTAATTTCTGACTCGCTCATACCCCAAACTAGAACAGGGGCTGGTTCTTTCAAGAAATTTCTCCTGGGTTACATAAGGTATTTAAAAAATAATTGTGGCTGTCTAAGACTAGGTGCTCTTCATGTGGGGAGAAAAAAAGCCCTTCTGTTCCAGAAAAGCAATGTCCTCCAGGGCAGCATCTGTAATGTAGCTCCTCACTGCCTATTAGGAAGCAAAGCCCTCAAATTTCTGGAGCACATCCTTGACTCAGGGTTAAAATTGATGCTTGTTCCTTAAAAGCACTAGTAAGCAGAGATATTTTTTTTTTTTTTAATGCATCAGTGTTTTTTTCTGGACAATGATAAAGAAGCTACTTCATAAGCTATTACCCAATGTTATTAAGCAGTGTCTCCAAGTCAGAAATTCAAGCATTGTGTTAAAATATAGTAGATGTATTTATTTAGTCTGGACTGTTAATTACTTGTTGCACGTGCCTGGAGCTGGGACTCAGCATTTTTTCATGGTCTGTACGTTGCAATGAAAATGAAATAGCACTTGTTCCTCAATGGCACCAAACATATAAACACGTATGATGAGAGTGGTTCTCCTCTTATTCCTGCTGCTGTCAGAAGTGCCACTGTTCAGTCAGGAGTCTCGATGGCTTTATTGACTTACAAAGATAACATCAGCACCAGCTGAGGATCTCTCCTGATTTTTTTAGGCACTTAGATGTTATGAAATGTCAAAAGTAGCTAGTGATGTGCTGCTCTCCTAATGGCAGAGATGTGTGTTGTTTTGAGCAATTTACTCTAAAAATAACAATTTTTAAATGTAAATGTGCAACAATGTTATTTCCTCAGTCTTTTGGTGAAGTTTGTTATATACACTGTCCAATTCTTAAATCCAGTGTACTTAAACCAAAAAGCAATGCATTTACAGATTTTGACTACAATTCAGGAAGTATAATTCACTTAAATGCTCTGAAAAAACAAAGTCATTTCCTTGCTGGTATGTAATATACTGGCAGTATGGAGTGATCAGCAAAGTCAGCAGCCTTAAAAGAATACATTTTACCAGATGCTTGCTAAAGAGATTTTGAGTAGTAAGGCACTGTAGAGAGACAGTAGCAATTCTGTTTCAGGAAAGTCAGATTTTTAGTCACGGTAGTGCTTAGAGCACTAAAACAATTCCTAAACATTTTACTTGGCTTATGATGTGTATGTAATGCCTGACAATAAATGCTATTTTTAAACAAATAACAATTTTATATTAAATAAACCAAAGCACAGTTTGTCCTGCAAACCTTTACCATAACAAAATGCCTTTGGGACAATTAAAAAACACACTCATCTGCAGCAAATGGCTGTGAACTATACACAGAGGCTTTCTACCTAATCGGGGAAAGGTTATCTTACAGTTTCTAAAGGTTAATACTAAATTTACTAGTGTCCAACCTGAAAAAGTAGTGGATTATGAAGATCACAGCATAGGATGTAGGTAACCACTCTACTTTTTATTAAAATTACTTTTAAACTCCTGTTTCATACACAATTGCATGGTTTAATCTCAAAAAATAAAAAATTCCAAGAATAATTTTTTTTGGTATAATAAACAGAGAGGTCTAGAAAGGTACCCAAAGACCCTTTTCATAGAGAACAGATTGCTGTCTTCAATCTGTTGCAGCCAGCTCAAGCTGATACTTTCCAAGTACTCCATTCAGCCCGGCCTATGTTGTACATAGGTTATTACTGTATAGGTTACACTGAACTACCTGCTCCTGCAGAGCTACCCTTGCCATGTTTGCTTGGGTAAAGGTGCCTGGTTCCTGGCAGCATAGCTTTGAGCGCTGTATTAGTCTGAGCTTCCCATTCCAAACTTTCAGTAGTATATTTGAGAAAAATCATTTTGTCCTGTTCGAATGGGCCAGGCTGAGCTAGATGCAGCGGTACTCTTGATGGTGAGGTACAGGTAAGTGCACGTTGGTGATTAGAGGTATTTGTGGGTGGGGTGGGTAGAGAAAGGAGTGAGACACAAGTTAGAGTTCCCTTCTTCCTCCTGGTAAATCACTGGTGACAGTGTCCGCCAAGAAGCTCAGGTGGCTATTCAGGTTTCAGATTAAATAAAATTTCTTAAAGCACATCTGCACCAAGGCAAAATATGGCAGCGGTAATTCCAGCAGCTCCCTGTCTGTCTGTCCCTCCCAAGAACCATCTGACAGGATTGTTGCCACCATGCTTCATCCAAAAGGCAGGCAGAAACAGGTCTGGCCACCAGAAAAGAGGCAGGCACAAGGGCAACAGGAGCAGCTGACACAGGTTCTAGGGAGAATGAGCTGGTTTACAAGGGTCCAGTTTGGGGATGATCTCGGGAAAGGAGACAGCACCAGAGCAGAAGATGCCAGTGAAGTGACTAATGCCGTTGCTGTCCTTGCAAAGGGACTTAAAGAGGAGATATCTGGGCAATGACCAATGAAATAATTTGTTATGGATGGCATTGCATGTGAAAATTATCTATAGTAATTCCATTTGAGGGGGAACGTTTTCCCTCCTTCCCTCTTTTCCATGAACCATTCAAAATGGATTCCAATTCAACTGGGAAAGAAAAGTAAACAAACCTCTGATGACTTGATGCTGCTAATCTTTCATTGGTAATTTAAAAGAAAAAGTAATCTATGCTGGAATTACATATCCAGTAGGGATGACTATATACTACAGCACATGCTACTCTTGTTGTAATTGGCATGTGGGTAAAACATATTTTTAAAGCATTTTTAACACAGGCAGGCTAGATTTAAACCAGGAGTTCTTGGCCCTTTGGTATCCCATTGGGGTTGGGGAAGAGTAGGAATTAAGGGAGGAAAGAGGGAAAGGATGTGACAAAAGAGGTTTTGCTCTAGATAAGCCTCTGCATCCTCCTTCACAGTCTCGTTGATATTTGCCTCAATTTTCCCTCTTATTCTATACAAAGTTGTGAACCATTTTTACACCTTCAGCAAGAAATAGATGCTTTGGTGTATTTTTTCAAAGGAAAATCTCAGGATGATTGGAAAGATGGCAGCAGCTGTCTTTACAGCTCACAGGCCCTGAGGTTCTACCTGTCCAGGCAATGAGATACCTCCGTCACAGAAATAGCGAGAAATTAACAAGCACGGAAAATATTTTCCCTTTTCTGTCAGGGGCTTCCAGCAGACTAATACTTTCTCAGGCTTCTTGACCTGGTTAAATTGCAACTGGTAGAAGTATGATGCCTCAGAAATGGTAATTCCCACTCTTCAGCATGGGGAGTACCATAAATTAAAAAAAAAATTAAAAAAAAAAAAATTGAATACTTAGCACGGTCGTTTTAGCTGCGGCCTCTAAGCATGTTATGTATAGTTGTGAAGACACACTATTTTGCCAGAAGTTGATGAATGTATCAGCTTGTGTCACGTCACAGTACTGAATTTGCCCTTTTGGCTTTTTGCAGAAAAACTTTATTTCCTTTGACAGGTCAGTTCCCTAAAGCCTTTTGGGAGTAGCCCCAAACAGAGCTGGAAAAAGGAAAAGCTCACATACGACTGAAAGATGTAGACTTTGGGCATGTCTAATTGGCACTGGGATTATGACAAGGTGGGGAGGAGCAGAAGACAAGAAACAGAAAGGGGGAGCACAGGTCAGATGGACAGCTTGGGGAAGAAGCAAGATCACCTGCAGCAGAAAGGGCTTTTGGCAAGCATTGATGGACTCCTGCCCCCCGATCGGCGGTCAGCGACAGGTCCACCACTACATGTTGCATCCTTCTCCACATGTCATGGTCTTACACAGGTTCAGCGTAGGTGTAAACCACTCTGGAGAGCCAAGCAGCTGGGCCTGCTGCGGTTTGGTCTAACTCTTATACAGAGGACCAAGGCGCCTCAACCCCCACCTCCACAATGGAACCGACTGTGGCACCTGGCTATTTCTTTGTCATTTTCACTTTTGTATTTGTTTGCTTCTTTTTACATTGTTTTTCTTTTGTTATTAGACATATTTATTTCCAGGCAGCTGTGATACCTGCAACATCTGCACAACAGATTCAGAGTATTGTTTATTTTTGGTTGATTTATTCCTAAAGCAAGCTTTGTGTGGGTTTTTGGGAAAGAAGAAATTGTACCTGAAGCCTCTGTAAGTATCAAACTCACTCAAAATAACATAAAAACATTCTCAAAAGCTCTCTGTATAAAGCGTCATGCTCCCATTGCTGCATCCTATTTTTCTTGCAAGCCACGGTGTGTGATGGCTGGGTGTAGACGTCCAAGGTATCTCGGATCTACCTGGCCTGCCTGTGCCCTGCCACCGTGGCAGTAGATGTACTTTCTTCTACCGCAGGAATAAGCTTAAGCTTCAGCTTAATCAGAGTAACAATTTTTGCAGTTTACTTTCACAGTGTCACCTCATAATTGATAAATTAATACTCAATCTGGTGTCTGTTAGGATGGGAAGGAGTGGTTACAATATCCTTTCATCTGCATTTGTGTGACATCCAGCGGCTGGATGGGTCAATCACAGGCTCCCATTTCTTGTGGAAGCTCTAAAAATGGCTCACAGCTCTCTTCAGCACACGAAAGCAGGAAATGTATGGGATATTAATGCTAACAGCGCAACTGTTTAATCTTGGTTTAAAAATAAACAGGTGATTAAAGCAGCTTGTTCAAGGGAAGAGGTTACAGATTTGTATGTGTCACTCATTGTAGACTTTAGAGTTCTTTCCCACTGCTACTGATGAGAACGCATCTCCTCGGTGCTCGTGCTGGGCATGGAGAAGTGAATAAACAATACATCACCCTAGTCAGAAACGAGTAATTTCTGTTTTCCTGCATTTAACTGTTGATTGCACCATGAGTGTCAAGACTTCCATCAATTTTGTCAGGAGCAGTACTGAGACAGGAGCCAAATTTTAATTATAACCTTTGAAATAGCCAAGATAACCAAATATAGTAAGATTGACTATACCATAATATTGAATTAGGCTTCTAAAAAGTTGTTTAAATTGAATGATCTAGAACTCCAGTCTTAAGTTTGAAATAATTACCTGAAATTAAAGCAATTGGCGGCAGTTGTGCAAAGTATTTTCTTTGCCATCATCATAATGACGACTTGACAGCAGCACTGCTCTTAGCTTTGTAGTTTATCCATTTTATTTTTCTTCCATGCAGGTAATGAATTAGTTTTGTTTATTGCACACTCATATAAAAATCACAGTTATTGCAGAGCATTTTTTTGCACTCTGTTATTATACAAATGCCAAAAAGGAAAAAGATGAGAACATAGAAGTTTCTCTGCTTTTCCAGTTTGCTTTGCAAGGGCCATAAACCCGCTTCATAAACCCAGCTAATTTCTTGTTGTGTGCAGGCTTTTTACACAGCAAAAGGAAAAAAGCACTATTAAAAAAAAAAGATTAATCTCATAAAACTTAACAGAAATATTGAGCATTAATATCTAGTGTCTGAAATTACTTTAAAATTGTGTTTTCAAACTGGCTAAATTTCAGGGGTAATATTTATTACTGGTGAACTATTTCCAGGATGTCAAAACATTATTTTGGTAGTAAATTTCATGTTGAGATAAATAAATCTAACACACACACACACAAAAGATTGTGCAGGCCTGGGTACTGCATACGAGACAAATGTTACCAGCAGAGACAGGAAAGCAGCAGCTGTGCACCATTCTTGGACACAAAGTCCTCAGGAGTCACGAGGTTAGCGCAGGATCTGTTTTTTCATGCCTGGTTTTGCTGACAACGGAGTCGCTTAGTCAACGATCATAATGAGAATGAAAGTCGTCTCCTAAAGTGAGACTAATTTTATGCTAATCTATGGCAAGGAAAAGCAAGTCAAATCTGTCAGAATTGTATCTAGAAGAAAACAAAGATCAGATATATGAAAATGCCCTTGCTGAGGTCCAGTCCTTTGAGCTGCCTCTTGGAACCACCCTAAGGTATGCATCTTTTACATAATATTATATAGTTTATGATGGGTTTGTTCCATTCTATAGCTGTTCTTTCGGTCAGCCCAATATATTAGAAACTTTGTTTTCCTGACCTTGAAATCCACAGGAAAGTTGAACTTAATTTCAATGTGATTGGTCCTAAATGAAAAATACAAACCAAGGTCACCTACTCAGCTCTTTCTTTTTAACCAGGACAAAGCTATCTGTTTACTGAAGGCTGGCTGCAGATTCTCTGTGAAGGAAGAAATTACTTTTAAATATGAAAACAAGGGGAAACTTGCTCTTTTGTGTAGCTGTGGTTTTAGTTTGAAGTTAACAGCTACATTTTTAAAGAATTCATTGCTTCTTATTCTTAAATTTTTAATAAATGCAGCTTTTTTTAATCACTAAAGACACAAGTACTTGTTTTACTGTTGATATTCCTAAATACCTGAAGATTTTAGTATTTTTTTTGATTTGCAGCTTATGCAAACTGTTCAATGGTAAAAGTGCAAGTGAAAAAACCTTCCTCTGCATATTCATTCCTACAAAAAAGTAATGCATAAAATATACTATGTGTCTAAGTATATTGTCAGTATCTGTAGAAGAGTTTTAAAAATAGCCTGCCTGGCACCGTGGGTGTCAGGTTGCAGTGACTATTAGGCTAAAGAAAGAAAACTTAATTTACCGTGAAAATGTATGTATCAATCTATTACATCAGTAATTTGCTGATGGGCAAAAAAAAAAAAAAAAAGGAACATGGGAAGATTGCTACTGCATTTGAGTGATTTCTTGAAGAAAATACTACTGCAGCAGTAGCCTGTAGGATTTTTCCTATTATCACTTTGCAGGCATTTGTCTGCATTTGGAATATTTGGAATAATCCTTGTTGATTTAGTAGGTGCCATCAATAAATTCATCTGAATCAGCACTGAATATTATAAAACCACAAGCGCAGGCAAGGTGTACGCAGTCTGCAGTGCCATTTATTAACTAGCGTCCAGGTGTAGTTGCACCAGGGTAGCGGAGCCGATGAATTTGATTACAGTAACTGGAAGGGTGCCAAGCGATCGTAGCTGGCTGGTGTCTATAGACTTTGATGTATTCGCAGTTGTAAGCTGCTGTCAGTTCCTCACTGGAGAAGCAGCCATACATCACCTGAAGTTTTACACTTGAGGCCTGTTTCTTTCATGTTGGTTTCCCACTTGTGGACAGATAACTTTGCCCAGAAAGCAGGTGTATCCTGTCTCCTGAGCATGCAAAACCCAAGGACTAGCTCATCTTTGGCCACAAACCACAAAGTGTATAATTTAAATAGAAAATGGGCTATTGCTCCTTCATTGAAAAATGAAGTACACATTCTCAAGGGCACTGGGAAGCAACATGTCAGTTTCTAGTAACACGGCAAGCCAGTGCACAAAAAGGTGCACTTTTGGTGGTTCTACCCGACCCCCAGATTTCTGTCACATAAAGAAAGGAAGGCGAGAAGCCGGTGACCTAACCCAAACGCAGAAGCTCCCGCAGAGCTTTCGCCTCAGGGGCCGGTGCCGCCGCCGCCGCCGCCCCCCTGCTGGGACTGGCACGGCGCGCGTGTACGGGAGCGGCAGCAGGTAAACGCAAAGCCAATGATCTTTTTTTAAAAAACACCTCAAGAAACAAAACAGAAGTAGGCTAGAGGAAAAGGTCAGTTTTGACCCTATAAGCCTTCAAGGCGTCCCTGCAGCGCGGTGCAGCGGGCGGCGGGAAGGGCAGCCCGCCCGTCCGCAGCGGGGCCGGGCCGGGGGGTGGGTGTCCCGCTTCCGTTACAGGGCGCTGCGCGGGTGCCCCCTGGCAGGGCTAGCTGCCCGCGATCTCCAGGGGACATCAGCGCCCGGAGGTGCCCGGGGGATGGAGGAGCTTTGCCGGGATCCCCCAGAGCAGCCCTGCCCCTGACAGGGGCCTCAGGGCACCGGCGAGCTGGGGCGAACCGGGCGGGCGGGACCCGGTGCGACCTGCTCCTCCTCGCCCCAGCCCCGGCCGCCTGCCCCCCTCGGCGACGGTAAGCCCTCCCCAGCGCTGCCCTCCCCAGCGCTGCCCGCAGCCCGGCTCCGCGGCCGCCTCCGCCCCTGGTCCCTCCCCGGCGCCTCTCGCAGCGGCGCGGCCGCCGGGTCCCTCCCCTCCAAGATGGCGGAGAGTCTCCCCGAGCATGATCGGATCCTGCAAGAGATCGAGAGCACCGACACGGCCTGCGTGGGACCCACCCTGAGGTGAGGGGTGGCGAGGGCCGCGGCGCCGACGGCGAGTGGGGGTTCCCGCCCCGCCAGCCCGGGGAGCCCCGGCCCGGCCCGGCCTGGCCCGGCCGCGCTTTCTGACAGCTCCTCCCCAGAGACACCGCGGGGCCGCTCCGGCGGGAGAGGCCGCTCCGGGCCCGGAGGGGATGCGCAGCCCTCGGGGCTCACAGCGGAGACCCGGCCGCTGCCTCCGGCCCCGGGCCCTGCGGGGGCGCCGCGCCCCGGCCCCCCTGAGGTGCTGGAGGGAGAAGGTGCCGCCGCGGCGCGGTGCGGGGCGGGCGGGCGGGCGGGCGGGGAGCGGTACCGGCGCGGCCGCGGGCGGCTGTCATGCGCGGGCCGGCGGCGCTGACAGGGCCGACGGTTGCTGCGGCCGTGCGCCAGAGCCCGGGCTGGCCTTCCTCTGTCATCGTCTGCCGGGGAAGCAGAGCGCTGCCCGCCTTCCGGCGGGGGTGGACGCGGTGGGCCGGAGCGGCGCCTCGACACGGGGCGCCGGGTCTGGGCCCGCCGGGGGCGGCCGGGTGGGGGGCCCCTGACGTAACCCGGCGCCGGCCTCTCCGGCGCCCGAACGGGGGAGGCTCCTGCCCCGCGCTTGGGCACGGGGCATTTCCCGGGGGTGTGCCGGCACCCCCGGGTCAGCGCCGAGAACGGGACCGACAGCGTGCAGCGGGTGGGTGTTCTCATCCGTGCCTGCGGGGCTCCTCTCTGTGCAGCCGGAACCTCCTGCCTCTGCCGGGTTCCTTCAGGAGATGTGTGCAGAGCGCTTCTGAAATGCCATGACTTCAATGGGTTTTGTTTATTTTTTGTTCTTTTCCCTCCAATTCCGTATACCGCCAAATGGCGTAGCCTGCACGTTGAAGAAAAGGTTTTATTTAACCTCTCCTGTTGGCAAGGAAGGTGCTGGGGAGGGAAGTACAGGGCCTGGAGGGGCTGGGTCATGGCGGAGGTGCAGGGGGAATGGGCATCTTCAACCTGGAGCTGTGCTGGTGCTTCCCTGATTAGAGATGTCTGAAAGAAGTGGAAGAAGTACAGACTGTGAATTTGCACGTTATCTTTTTGGGAAGATGTGGAGAGCCTGCGTGCAGGCAACTGGAAAAGGCGGTTTGTGTGGCAGCATGATTCGAAGAGGTGAGCACCATGGCGCTGCTGGCTTTCCCTGCAGAGGGGATGGTGCCTGCTGGAGAACGCGGGTAGGGCTGGGAAAGGACGAACACGGCGTGTGCAGATGGGGAACCCAGTGCCAGAACTGATGGAAGAGAAATGTACATTGCACGTGAAATGAGTCCCTTTGGATTTTGCAGCGAATGATTTTGTGGTTGTCTGTGTATCTCTGCAGCAGGCCTCCAGTGCTGAGGGCTGTGTGGGAAGTATCAGTCTGGGCATTTCTGCGAGGCTGGGCTAATCAGTCTTCAATGTGGTGGGGTGGCGCAGACATCACCCAGGGGCTGCTTGTTGGGTCAGCCTGGTCTTGGGGGCCAGCCCAGAGCAAACTGCGTTCTGATCTCCCCTTCCTGTTCCTTAAACACAGCTGGTATTGGGAATACAGTGTTAGGTGTTGAAGCTGAGCATCACAAGATGCTTCACCTGTGAGAGTTTGTGATCTCGGGCTGAGAGAGAGTAGCAGAGATGGTTTCAGACTTGAGTTGTCCCTGAAGGCAGTTTAGCCATGTTTCAGCTAACAAGCCCAGGCAGGTTGAAGCTGATGTCTGCAGAAAGCACACCAAAACAAAAAAACTTAGCAACAAAATATTAAATAGAATTGAAATCTTGCTACCATCTCCAGTATAGAGCTTGTATCAGAGGAACCTACGTTAAGGGCTTGCAGAGATCAGGCTGCACAGTAGAAGGCAGCATGTTTAGGAACCACAAATGATGAGGGAGGGATGTAAAAGGGGGAAGGGACAATATGAATCTCTTAGCCATATTAAACATTAAAATGTGTCAAAATTTGTATAAATATGAACGTTTAGTTTTTTAATTTCCTTGCGTGTTCCTGTCCTTTCTTTTCCTGTTAGTATCTCATCTGTCTTACCAATTTTGTTATTATACTGACTTTGTAGAAGGGGAGTTTTGCATTGCTGACCTTCAGAATTTTTAGAAAAGAGGTGCATGTTGGTCTGATTTAACCTCTAGTATTCATTTACAAATCAAAAAATGAGGCTAAAAAATGGTTACACCTGGCTGAGTGTCTTGAAAGAAGTCCGGCCAACATCACAGAAATATGCTGCTATTTTACAAGAACAGCAGTGTTTAAAATCAAAATTGTAGCAATCTCTTCATCTATGTATGTTAAAATTTGTGAATTGCTGTGTGAAACTGAAAAGTCTAAAATCCCACATCTAATTTCAAGACTTGTTTCAGTGAACAAAAGCATAAATGTGAAATGGAACATTATTTTCTGCATGAGATTTAGGTTTTACGTGCTAAACAATATAATAAATCAAAGAAATTAAATGAGTAATTCTATGTACAGTTGCATAAGGCTACAACATAAAGTGATCCATCGATTTCCAGTCGTAGAAGACATTGATGCCAGTTTTCTCATGTAATGACTGAAATTGCATTCATTTCATTACGTGAGATGGAATGTTTTTGTAATATATGGTCTGTAATGCTGGGAGAATATAGCATTGTGACATGAAATGAAGTACCAACTTAATGTACTTAAACAGCAGAACAAAAGAAGGGGCTCAAAGTGAGCAGTTTGGATAAGTAGCATGAGGTAACGCTAAATGCTGAAGATCGTAGGATATGCAAGATCTGACTTATCCTTAATTGTTCATATCAAGATCTTAATATCTTCCTAATGCATCCATGCTTCACAAAGTGTAATTTTTTTGTGGGCCATGTGTAGATTCCATGGAAACAAGTTTCTGGTCTTGTTTTTCTTTAGTGTTTTGTTTGCAAGTTTGGTATAGCTGTCTCTGCCAGGGTGTTGTTTCCTACGCTGCTAGAAGAGCAGCATCATTTGTGCTTATGATATAAAAATTAATAGCATATTTTGACACATAATGTTTTTGTGTGTAACTTACAGATAAGGAACAACATACAGACTGACCCTGCAGGTGATTTTCTAGGGCTGAGATCCATCCATGTATAGGAATGTGAAATGCAGGTTCTTCATAGGAGGAATGAAAGTACAGCTAGTACAGTTGGGCTTATTAACTATTTAGGAGCATAAGTTAGCTCCTAAAGATTGCTCTGCATCTCAAGAAATATAAAACGAAGAGATTGTATTTGATTAATTTGTATTTTATTTTATTAATTTTCTTTTTAAATTTTAAGTGGATGAATTTATTGACTTGAAATTTCTGGTATTTAACCTGCATTTCTAAGTTTAGTGACACACACTGAATTGTTATAAATAAGACTTAAATCAACTGTATAACATAACTTTCATTAAATAGGCAGACTGTGTATAAAACAGACCAGGACTGACTTTTTCAGCAGACTCTGTGAAGCTTTTATCAACATCTTTCTAGCTTTAATGGCTAACTAAATGAGATTAATGACAACACTTGTTAAAAGCTCATCACTCTCACCTTTTTATATAACGTGTTAATATCTTACAATTCATGTCATATACATACTGTTGGGCTTTGCAAAACCAGGGAGAGTTGTCAGTGCATTTCTAATATTTATAAAGGAAAAAGACAAAAAAGAAAGTCAATGTCCATATCCTTCTCTCTCTCTCAAAAAAAAGATAAACACATTAAAAAGTTAACAACAAGAAACTTCCAGGCCCTCACTGAACTCCACAGAAATACCTATTAATAAAATTCCAAGAATCAATTTTTAAGAGTGTTTTCCATACTTCTTAAATACTCTGTCAGACATGCCAGGGTAATTAATAAGATAAATTATATTCAGAAGAAAATAATTGACCTTGCCTGCTGGTTAGCTATGTTGGTTGAAATAGGTCAAAGTGGAGCTCAACGGTGTAGAAGACTCTGTTCTGCCAGCATCCTGATATCCTATACTTATGAGTCTCTTTGACCTTGTGGTAATGTGTAATATTTCAAAGCCCATTTTAAAAAATAAATAAATTAATTCTTAAGCTCTAGCTTGGCAATGTATTGCATAAGCATATGGTAGAATTTTTCTGAGCACTTCATCTCGTGAGCTGCACATTGAGTTTGCAGTGTTCTGTGATCCCCATGCACTGCCTGTCAGAGGAGTACCTCCATGTCCACAATCAGTTGACTAAACAACTAATACAAAACTAAAATAAAATTTAAAAATTATAAGGGAATCTATGATGGCAATTTTGTAGCTAAGGTGAAGTCGATGAGGAGGTGCTATGTCTATTGATGTATCTGTAAGTGGGATGTACTCTGTGGCTTTGATCCACAATCGGAGCTCAGAAAGTGCTCCTTGACAGTCAGTGTAAAAATGCTTTGAGACAACCTCTCTTCCTCTGCTCCTGAGATCTGCCATCACCAAGCTGTTGCCTGGTAGATGTCAGAGCCCCTTCTAGGTTGCTGGAAGTTCTGCTGGCCATGAAACTTCTTTGCAGAGTTATTAGAGGGTTTCCTATGAAGACATGTCACTGGCATGTTGTCTCTGGCTACGGGAATCACACCGCCAAGAGATGTTAGGTTGATGAGTTTCTGTCTGATGCCGCAGTATGCTGCGATGACCTTCCACTGACCTAGGACTGCATTGCACTGGTAAAAGCTGCACTGAGCCACCCAGCTGCAAAGCAAAATCACCTCTGCATGGTGCTGCTTTTGTAGGTTGAATAGAGTTTGGAGGTAGGATGTGTATTTGTTGTGAGCCTTATAAATGTGTATGGATGAAGTGTTAGAAGTGATTGATAACTGTTCATCCTGAACTTCTGTCCTTGTGTTGTAGAAAAGCTGAAAGTAAAAGGCACGCTTCAGTAAGGCATCGTTAGAGGACCAAATCAAGGAAGTGAAGGTAGCAATAGTGGTCCAGGCAAGACTGTTTTGTCCTTTCCCGATCAAAGTTTCTAAGAAAATTTGGAGGCAGAAATACAGAGTGAGAATCTCTGCTGCTTGAGTTGTGGTACACTTTGCAATTGCAGGTGTTTTGCCCGGACTGGGGGCTATAATTTGTATTTTGGAAATACTCATTTGAGGGGGGTCTGTCCAAAGCCAAATGAACAAATACCCTTTGGAGTATGATGGGATGCTCTGAAACCTCAGTGTAACTTGTTTTACTGAAAGCATACATTATTATTACAAGCAGGTATGATTTAGTTGTATGAATCTGTATCTTTAGCAGAATGGTTACTAAGCAGTAGCACAGGCAGACTTCTCTAGAAGTGGGAAGACAGTACAGTGTTAACACAGTCACAGGCTGGGAAGTATTTTTTCTGAGCACTTGCCAATGGGCTGTGAGGATTTGTGATGTGGTTATCCAATGACAAAGTGTGGTTGCCCTCATTTTTTGCACTGTGGTCTTACTTGTCAGGTATGGTTGTCTAAAGGCATTTTTCTGTGTTTTCATTATTTTGGTTTTGGACTGTGAGCCAGTAACTCACCTTTTTCTCTATAGTTTAATCTTTTAAATATAGAGCAAATGTAAGAAGAGTCTGAGATCATCAGCTGATGCTTTGAGTCAAAACTGAAATAGTTTGATCATGTATTTCAATTTCAAATAGTATGATAATGTTTTACAGTATTGTAGGCTTTTTTTATGGTTTGAAAATCAGTATACTGTTTGTTTTTTATCCCCATCAGTGGTCTGTCTTTAAGCCCTGCTCAGTTTTCAAGTTGATGTGTTCATTCTTTGTTCCTTTTCAAACTGAAGTTACAAAGTAGCCCAGAGGAACTAGAAATTCTGTGTGTGTTAGCTGTGGTCTTTTTTTGGATCAGGTCGCGGAGTGTACTTTGATGTATATTTATTTATTGGTTTACCTTTACTGTAATAGCTAACTCCCATTTTGCAACTGGGTTGCTATAGAGTAAGGAGAATGACCTGCTGGCTTGTAGTGTCAGTTGCACATTTTGTTACTTGCTGCAGGATCTGATGATATCCTGAGTGTTTAAGTTGAAAGGCAGCAGTCAGATAAAGCAACTGTCTATGTGAGCAGGTCTATCACCATGTATATTGCTATAAAAAAGCAATATTTTTTTTATCACTACTCCATTACATAGACTCAAAACAGTGTAAGAAGAGTGCGTGTTGTAGGCTGATTAATCTGGTATTTATATATTCAGCGACAGAACTGCAGTTCTGATTTTTCTGTAAGCTAGCCTGATAATTCAGGCAGATCTGCTGTTGGTGGCAGAAATATTTTAGAAGAAGGTGAGGATTTGCTTCCATTGCTGCAAGTTTCAACATAGTACTCAACTTTTTAGAAAGCCTGAAACTGTTTGTGGGTAACGATACCTGCACTGCATTTTTCTGTTGTGCAAAAAAATCTTTAGGTTCAATGCTGATTAAGTTTGTCATGAAATACATGTCTGCGAATCAGGTTATCTTGATCTTTTTAAGTATTCATGCATCAGCTTCTGACTCAGTTCTTGCTGTGTATTCCAAATGGGCAACTGCCAAGTGAAGGTTTAACCTAACTAGTAACCTATATGAATAATACTTCTGAAATAGTTCTCTCCAGTTTCGCAAGCATTACCAAAGAGCTTGAAATTGTTCCCGTGTTTAGGAAACATATTTCAAAATACAGTAAAGCTTTTAAAATAGAGATCATCTGCTGAGAGATCCAGAATAGTGTACTTGATACGTGGTTCATGCAGTTTGTATTATTGTGTGTCATCTAAATTTAGCCTTCTCATCATATGAATGGCTGTTCACTGTTACATCAGTTAAATTCAGGAAGGCCAATCGTTATTGTTATTCATGTTGTTTCTTCATCAACTTATTCCTCAAGCTGATTTTATTTAGTGTCTGTTGACCCAGATTTTGGACCTGCCATATGCATAATTTTACATCCTTCACAAATGCCAGTCACATGGGTGCTTTGTTTCTTGCAGATTTTTTGGTGAAGCTAACAGCATATTCTGTACTCTTATCTTTCTGTGTGCATTGCTGAACCATTGCTCTGAGACTTGGCAGTTTCCTCAATACAGATGTCTACCTGGGGAGCCTTAGCAGAATTGAATTAAATATAAGCCTGTTTCTGACCTGTAAGTGCTAGAGCGTTTGCACATACAAGGCTGAAATTACAGCAACTGCAGTTCAGCAAGTTTTGTCATGTTGCATTTTATGTATTATACTACTAAAACAAGCTCATAAAAATCTATGAGGATTGATATTTCTTAAATAATGCTTCTCAGATAATGCTAGGAATAGGATACTATTTCTATGGGTTGTAGTAAACTATTAAGTACTAACTTGTTCAAAAACATCAACCTAGCTTTGCATCAGCATCAAGTAATCGCATCAGATTTTATCTTACTGAAGGGCTTGCTATGGCTAGTTGTAAAATCCAGCTGTTGCCAGTCTTTCTGGCTATTATTTGGCGATGCTGGAAATGCTCAAACCTAATCCCTGTCACCACATGTTCGATTTAATGTTCAGTTTAAAGTGTGTTCAACAATGCGTCTCTTCCTCATCTTGTCAGTGCCTACTAAGGAATTACTTGTATGCCTGACAAACTGTTCTATGCAGGAAGGATTTAATGATCTCTCCTGGAGCCTGGCTGAAGCCCTTCCTGTACCTCAACCTTTGCCAGTAATACCAAACTAGTAGGGAGCTTAATCACTGACAGAGGTACTAAGAAGGAAAGAAGCAGGTTTTAGAGTGCATGAGCCTTGATGGAAGGATTTGGGGTTTGACAGAGAGGAATTAAAAGATGTCTTTGAACAGTTGTGCACTAGAGACCTGCAGAGAGGGCTGGGACCTTTTTTTTGTTTGTTTTGCCAGAGCATGAGAAAGGCGTTCAGCCCTAATACTGTGAGTTGGATTTCCACTGTCTTCAGAGAAAGTAATTTGCTTGCAAAACTGCAGTGTAACTTGCAATTCTCCTATGAAGCAGAGTAATACACAATTAATAATGCATATACTGTAGTATGTTTACCTAGGGGGATAATTTTGAGGCATTTCAACTTAAGAAAGAAGTGTTTAAACTTTCAAGTATTGTGTACTTCAATTTTAATATCCTCCGCTCTCCTTTCTGTTACAGACATTTAGATGTTTGTGTTGGTAGCAGCTTTCACTGGGACTTTCACAATTTGCCCACTTCCTTATGTGCAGAGTAACTTTGAAGGATCTCCACCCCACTGATTTCAGCGAGGCAATGTTTTATTTTGGGTTTTGGTTTTAGTTAATTTCAGCATAAAAGTAACATAGTTAATACTTTTTTATACTGTATGTTTGCTCTGTTTTGTTTCATAAACTTAGGAAACTCCTAATTAGGAAGACAATGCATGCTGCCGCCTCTTGAAATGCGGAGTTTCTGTGGGGTGCATGAACAGATATTCTCTCGGGCATGAACGGATTTTCTGCCGTGTAGTCTGTTTATTGAGCAGGTAGAGGACTGGAGTAAGGTAACAAAGACTAGTGGAAGTCAGTTGCTTCAACACTGTTGGCTGCTTCCTAGCAGGCAGAAACATTGTGAGTTAGTTTTGATTGGGCTTTTGAATTAAAAACAGACTTTTTTAAAAAAATCTTTCATTTTCTTCAGTGATCCTGGAAGATGTGCATGTGCAAAGGATGAATAGTACAGACTGTTGATCTGTATGTATTATATAGCCTATGCAAGCTCACAGTGTTAACAAACGTTAACAATATGTTTGCAGAGGAATGTGACACATCAAATAATTACCTGGTTTGATCTGTGTTGTAATATAATACATTCTTAATCCAGTTGATTTTGAAACTTTTTTGTTATTGGATATTTCATTTAATCTGGAACTTCTTGATTTCTAAAAGAATACATTTACATCTGTATAGTGGTGTATTCAAAGCTTATTGAAATAAGCAACTTAGACATTTGTGTCCATTCTATTGTGTGTTCTATTTTGTATGTCTCGTGAAGGCTCTACTGAAACAATTGGTATGTATTTATCTTGAGGATTATGTCTAAAGTGCCGCAGATGAAGAAGACATATTAGCTATAGGTTGTACTAGATGGCAAAGTATTATTATGTGTAATAGTGTCCCATGACTGGGACATGTGTAACAGAAATCTGATCAAATCTTTAAAAAGAACTTCAGAAGCTCACAATTTCATTTATAGATGAATCCATTGCTCCTAAAATGGAACAATTTGTGTTATAGTCTGTGAAAATTAAGGGAAGATGAGAATATTGCTATATGGAGTTCAGTTTCTTATTTTATTTTCTATGAAATAACATAGGTTTCACTGTATTGTTTAGGTATATGAAACAAATGGTCAAACTCGATCTTTTGTTACATGGCAATAGCTAATACCAAAGTGAATGAAGCTGGCATTTTCTTTTTTTGCGGTTTTTTTCTTTAAATCTACTATTACAACACAAAATTTGATTTAAAAAAAAAAAAAAAGAGTAGCGCAGCACTTGTTTTTCAGTTTCTTGCTTCATACATCAGTAAGTCGCACAAAGGCTTAGCAGGAAGAGGCATCTCCTTGGTCAGCAGTGCAAAAACAGGAAGGAGGAAGTCTATTGCAAATCTGGGTTTGCTGATTATCAGTTCATGTTTCGCTGCAGAGGATGTCCATTAACAGCCATCAGCGTGATCCATTGCTTATCCAGCATGAACAATGACTGCTGTAGTGCTGCTACTACAGAATATGGGCCCTACTTATAGGAAGTAATGTTAACTAACAAACTGTACTCAGCCCTTTCCTGCTCATAGAAACAGGATACTATTAGTGAGAACAATTCACAGAAATTGCACATCCAGGAAAACCAGGCAAGCAAAGCATAACAGCTAAACTAAGATTAATAAAATCTTTTCTCTGATGAGGGCATAGCTTGAGTTCTACATTGTTCTGGCATGTAATACGATCTTTTAAATAGAGCGGTAAGATGTAATTATGAATAAGGATGGCAGAACTGGACCCTAGGTAGCCTGGCATAGAAAGGCTGCTTAGGTTTTAAGAAATGTGCTTATTACCCTAACTCCAGTTGAATTACAGGAAACACCTGGATATTATTTTATAAAGCTTTTTAGGGTGTATGCAGCAACCTATATAAAATTACTCCATGGAAAAAACCTTACAAAGTTTGCAGTTTGTGTAAACAGAAAATATCTTTGTATATTGTAGGACAAAGGAAGTTTCTGCAGTGTTTCCTGTGAAAATGCAGTTTAAATGGAGTGTGTGATACAGTATCGTGCTTAGGAATGCCATGGTTATAGTCACAATGACAGGTCTGTTTTAAGGGCAGAATCTAATTTGCATGGTCAGTGTTTTGTGCTTGCATTGGTCCCACTGAACTTCATTGTGCAAATTTGAATTTTAAATATTATTTCATTTTATAACTTTTTTTAATATCTCTTTCCCACCACCCCCTACACCCAATCAAATCAGAAATGGAGGGAGAGGGCGAACATCTACCGGGCCACTTCTTACAGCATGTATATGGGAGCTAGTTGAAAGCATTTCTAGCCTCGGTACAAAATTGGCTTTGGTAGCAGGATATAAATTCTAAAAACATGATTTTCCACAAGCATAGTTCCTTCATTTTGAGAGTTGGTTTATTTGTGTGTGTGTTTTAAGTATTACTTTGAAAAATGGAATAAAAACTGTATGTCTAAGTTTCTTTATTTTGTGACTTTGTTTCATCAAAGTGATCAGTGAAATTTATTTCTGCGCCCCGCCCCCCTCCCCCCAATGCTGAATCTGAGGCTCTGCAAATGAATCTTTTTCTCTTGCATCCTTTGGAACTCAGAAGTTGCATGGTCAGGCTTACGTTCCGTGTCAAACTTATACAACTATTGTGCAGATATGTGTAATTCCCATCATCATCACAGCATTCATGGAGATGTAACTGATTGGCACTTACTAAGTGATTATCAGTATCGTGAAAGGAATGTATACAAAAAGTTTTTAATTGCTTCATATGTCTTGTGTAATCAGGAAATAAAAGATTTTGTGGCAATGTGGGCAGGGGTTGGGAACCTGCAATTCATCCTAGGAATGGGACAGAACAGGATGTGTTGGGGATGTGTGAAAATGGTGGAAGGGGGCAAGTCACTAGTGAGGAGCTACTTTGTCCTGTAAAGAGGTTGATATTTTTCTCTGTTTTCTGACATGGGTTTTTTTTTTTACTATTTTAAAAATACATGATCTGTTTTAAGAGTCTTTGCTGCTGTTAGAACCTATTATTATAAATGATTAATAGGAAAAAAATTGTTCACTCTAAAACTTAACAGTAATGCTCCATAAGCTCGGAGATGTTTCTCCTGAATATGGGTTGCAATTAAAAATTGAATTGTTGCCCATTTATAAAAACAAACACACATACACAAAAGCAACCCCCAAAACCTTCAAGAAATAATAGAATTTTTTAAAACCCAAAAAAGGGTTGTTAAATATTATTTTTTTTGTTATCTAAGAGACCATTTTAGTAATGATTTTTAATTGCCAGTTATTTATCCCCAACCAAGAATTCATATTATCTTCAGCATCATTATTTTCTTAGGAAAGTATGGAGCTTTTAATTTTAATAAAATAGGCTCTTCAAGTTTTTGCCTGAAGCCTGAGTACATGAGTAGTTCTGCTTACCTTTGAAAAATTACAGCTATTACCATAGATACAAGGGACAAAATTACTTCAGTTTTCATTTTCATTACTCTTGCAATTCGCTTTTCCATGCTAAACTCCTACCAAGTAGCTTACAGTGGAAATTGTGTTCAGGGTTCTGATTATTCTCATTTCCGAGTGGGAAGGTAACATAGATGTTGAAGAGTGGAGATGAGGAGGGGAAAAACAAATTTGGGGTATTTACTGAACTCTCAAAAAGTATTTTTAGGCTCCTCTCCTTTTATACTTACTCGTCTATATGCACATCCTTTGGCTACCTTTCCGGTAGTCTGGTCAATGTATTAAATTAATTTTTGGGCTTTATGATTCTTTTTGGACTGTAACTTTTTATTTCCCTCCTTAGTGAAATGCTGATCCTTTCTTAATCCCATTTGCACTCAGGCATTTAATGTCGTGTATCCTGGTTGCGTGCCCAGAAAATATTTATATGAAATGATAGCAGAAATATATTTTTGAAGCAGTGCTGTAACTGTTTGTGAAGATTGTGGCTTAGAGTGATAAAGCATACGTACGGAGTTGTCATCTCAGACGATTTGAGGATAATTGATTTTTTTTAAATTACTATTTTGTGAAGGGTCAGGTTGAATTCATGGCAGGTTAGGTTTTATGATTCTTGGCTGAATTTTAGCTCTCTGGAGATTAGCCTTTTTGCTTACTCAGCAGCTGGTATTTTTGTGCATAGGATGGTGCCCTCTGGTGCTTTGATAGACTTTTACATGTAAACACAAAACTGTCAGTAAGACCTATTAAGTGCTTACTTTTCACATTGTGTTTCAGTTTTCAAAATAAAAAAATTAGTTGTTTTTTTTTTTTTTATGGTATAAAGTAACCTTGTTAGATTCTCTTCAATTAGAAAATGGTTGCATATCTGAAAATTCTCCTTCATTTTTTATTGAGAGCTGAATTAAAATCTGTTTATGCTTGTCTTTCTCCCTTCAGCCCAGCTGGTAAGACAAGATCAAGGTAAAAATATTCCTATTACAATAAAACTAAGTTAGCGACTGAGACATCTTTCTGCTTTACGTTAAGCTGTTTCTGACTATTCCTACTTAATTTTTTTTTCCTCTTTCGAATACTTTCTGCACTATCTGGTATTTATCTAGAGTGGCATTAATATGACTCATACTGTCCAGTTGCTGGGGTGAGTCAGAAAAAAAAAAAGTCTCTGTCTATATACAGATTTCTGGGACATACAGACAAATAGCCTGCTACACATCACCAAAAAATCCTTCAGCTCTGCTTGTGCTTTTTATGGGTGCCCTGCTTGCCCCATTAATTAGGAATGAAAATAGTACCTGCCCTGTCACTGATTCACAGTACTGTTGTCTAACAAGTCACTCAAGTTAATGGTCTCTCTTTGTGCCAAAATCAAGTACAAACTTCTGTCTCCAACATCAGCAATTTTATCTTCTTCTTTTTTTTTTCTCTAATTGCCCCCCCACCCCACCCCGAAGACTCATCCTGCAGAAAAGCTTGCTTTTCAGAGTTTCATGGTGTGAATCAATCACTAGTAGTCTATAGGTTCCTATAGTTGTTTAGATCACAAGTTGAAAGCAATTGCAAGACAAACTGATCACTTTTTTCAGTTTGGCTCAGTTCAGGTCTGCACTGTATTTCAGACCACCAATGTCCACTTTAGGAGTTGGTAAAGCTGAAGAGGATCTTGGGGCTCTTCATTCAGACGTGTATAAGTGTAAACAAAAATAGAAAGAACTATATATTACACAAGTAAAATTTCTCTTGATAGCCTAGGCATGTTTGCCCCTTTTTATGACACTTCCCACTGATGTATGTGTAGCAACTGGAAGTGAGAGAGAGATTTTTAGGGTAGGTATAATTGCATGCAGTAGTCGTCATCTGAAGAAATGCATCTGGAAGGGTTACCACTTCCTTACTGTTTTCCCAGCAGAACTCTGTGTATGTGTGTGTGTATTGTAAATTCTGTTACTTTTGTCTTGTAATTTAAAAGAATTAGCTATAGGATGCTTTCAGGATTCCACCTCTCTCTCCACAGTATAATAATATGGTGATTTGTCTGCCTGATAGTTTAACTCTGAAAAGTGTAGAATTGCTGTCAGGATTGCTTGCAGTGCCATAATCTGTTGAAATGTACACCTTCAGACAATTATTCAAAACTGGCAATTACTTTATTTAGATAAGTGTAAGTAATCTTTGAAATACATCTATGGAAAATGAGCTTCAGTATCAGAAATAAACCATACTGTACTATGTGTGATGTTCCGTAACGGGTAGATGGGGCATGCATGGCCTCAGTTTTGTTTGCAGTTTTGAAAGTAAGTTTAATTTCTGTCCATGGCCAGAGGTGGCATGGGTCTTCTGAATACACTTGCAAAAAGGCTAGTGCTTTAGGTCAGGCTGCCTTCTAAAGCCTCTGAAATAGCACGTGTATAGTGTCCTAAGAGTACAGCACCTTGAGGAAGTTAGTAAACTTAATTAATCATCTTACTTCTCACCTAGATCAGAGAGTTGTGATACAAACTGTGAATTTCTTTTAAATACTGTGATGATTTATTTCTTTAAAGGTAAGCAGTTCTGTCTCAGGAGTTTTTTCACGAGTGTGCTGAAGAGGGTTGATTTGTTACTGTTCCCACAAGATGGAGCTGTCTACATATGTAATTAATTTGAAATTTATACTACTGGTGCATCTTAAGGAGCTCTATCAGAATACTGTTTTAGATGACAGATCACCATTTTATTAGTATCCCTGCAGAAAACAGTACAACGTAGCACATAAAATAGTAACTATTATTTTAATAAGGTAGGGTAATTCTGTGGTTAAGGCAGTGTGTGGGGATGTGTGCAGTATTGATTTCTTCCGCCTCCAATGTTAAACATTTATTCTCTGTATGATTTTGAATTAAATATTGTGATAATACCCCTGAGAATTATCAATCAGTATTGCATTATCATTAGACTGAAGTATAATTAGCTTTCATATTGAGAAAAAAATAGTAAATACTGATTTTTGTAACAGTGAGTCCTGTCTTGCCTATGCTATATCTTATGTGCTTCCAGAATTTCTGGCTGTGTTGTCTGGAATTGTTTGATAACATTTTAAAGAGAGATCTCCTGATCTCGAATTATTTTCCTTGGTATTTTAATAGCATGTTTGCCAGTGTTAGCAGATCTGAAATTGATAGAAAGGTATCAAGACAGCTATACTGAACTGCAGCTAGTGGATATGCCAAAATCGTCAGGCTATAATTAAGCGCAAAAAGATGTTGCATTGCTACCACCAAAGAAAGTTTGGTGGTACAAACTCAAGTATGGAGTTCCTCTTGTACCATCTTTTTACAGTCTTGTTCTCATTTTAGGTATATTTGGTCTACTGTGCTTTACTACTTTTTTCACTTATGGTTACGTTGCACAACTCCGTTATAAGTACACAGTGATAGATTGAAGTCTCTTTGTGATAATGATACTTCTCTCTCACTTCCCTTTGAAAGCATTGGAAGGAGACCTAAACTTGGAGACTTCTCCCACCCTTAAATAAAAGGCTGAAGGAAGCAGTTATAAATTGAACTTTTCTTCTGGTTTTGCTTAGCATCCAATGCAGAATAGATGGTGAGTCCAGCCCATTCAGAGGAAGCTCATGCATGCCCAGTATCTGTGAAGGCAGTATCTGATGCCTCTGGTCCTCCTAATGTTTTTATTTGTTGCCAGGATCAGTACTCTGGAAACAGATGGGTGTCCCTCTGTCCACCTTGTAGTGGACTCTTACAGAGACAGAGCAGCACTTCTGTAACTGGCTTGTACTGTGTATTTTGGAACACTGCAACATCAGTTGTTGAACCTTTTTATCATCCCTTCCCCATTTCTTTACAGGTAACAGTGGTACGGTTTACACGCTTCCCCCTGTGCCTTCAGATGCAGAACATTAGGTTGCCTAATGAGAGCTCACTCAGTGCTGACTGTGTGTCTTGCACCTTTCTTTCTTCCCAGGCCAGTTTGCTGCTTTTCCATCCATCCAGCACCAGGTTTTGTGTGTAGGTGTATCCCACTGGCAGGTTTGGGTCACTCATGATCTTCCACCACAGCCCTGAGGTTTAAACCTCAGTCATCCTGGGCAGCCTTGAGGGGTCTTTTCCAGGCAGTCTGACAGGAACCTTTAGGAGGAAAAGCTGACTGTCACACATTTGCTCCTTCCAGGTGTTATTTCGAGCTGTGATGGTGGAAAGGGTGAGGGGTGTTTTTCCTTTTGTGAACTACTTCATGGGTCAACAATCTTAGATTTTTTTTTACCTGGTGCACTTTGGAGAAAAGAGCCTGCCTTTCAGTACCCTAGCCTTATTTTCCTATAAGTGAAAGGAGGATATTCTAGCAATATTTTATTGAATAGATTTTTCCCTGAGAAAATACCGATAGCAAGCAGGCAATCAGGAATTGGCTCGCTTCTTTTGGCGTGTAGGACAGCTTACTATCTTTCTCATTTCTCTGATTTGTTGCTTCTCTGAGTATTGTCAAAGGGAAAAAGAACTCAAAAAGGATGAAGAATCTAGTTACAAGAGCCCTTTCAATCTCTTCTATACCCTTTTCTTCCTTGGAAGGTCAAGTTCTTGTCAGACACTCAGCTATAGGCTTGTTGAACGGGTGCTGATGACCCCAGATCTTGGCAGAGCACAGCTGTTTGGTTAGAAAAGAGGATCTTGAAGAATATGGGAAGTCATACTTCTCTGAGAAGACTGGGAATGAAGTACTCTCTCTCCACTCAAGAGTTTTAGAGACTTTGACTCCCTGTTGCCCAAGTGTTGAACTTAAGACTGTACTTCTGCAAGCAACACTGAGAGCATTGGAAGTTAAGCTTCTTTCCCCTCCTACCCAACTTAAGATTTTTTTTTTATATATATATTTTTATTTTTTTAAAGCAGCTTCTCCTTACAGATTTCTGGAGAAAACTTTGTAATTATGAAAGGAAATTAGAGGCTAAAAAACCAAACAGGTTTTTGATCTCCTGACCTTATTGAACACTTGTAGTCTGCAGTACAGGTGTGTTTGTCTGTGTGACTATGTCATAGAATCATTTGGATTGGAAAAGACCTTTAACATCAAGTCCAACTGTTGACCCAGGACTGCCAAGTCCATCACTTAACCATGCCTCTAAGCATCGTATCTACGTGTCTGTTGAACGCTTCCAGGGATGGTGATTCCACCACCTCCCTGGGCAGCCTGTTCTTCACCGCCCTTCCAGTGAAGAAATTTTTCCTCCTATCCAATCCAAACCTCCCCTGGTGCAGCTTGAGGCTGTTCCCTCTTGTCCTGTCGCTTGTTCCCTGGGGGCAGGGCCCGACCCCCCCTGCCTACAGCCCCTGTCAGGCAGCTGCAGGGAGCGATAAGCCCCCCCGAGCCGCCCCCTCCCCAGGCTGAACAGCCCCAGCCCCCTCGGCCGCTGCTCGTGCCCCAGCCCCCGCCCCAGCCCCTCAATGTCGGTCTTGTAGCGAGGGGCCCAAACTGAACACAGGGCTCGGGGTGCGGCCTCACCAGTGCCCAGTACAGTGGGCAATGGCTGCCCTGGCCCTGCTGGCCACGCTGTTTCTGATAACAGGCCAGCATGCTGTTGGCCTTGTATTGCCACTCATTCCATCTGAAAAGCTGCCTCAAAAATTACCTGTCTTTGCTGTTGTTGCTATGTCAAATTATTTGGAACTGCCTGTGCCTTACCTTTCTTGGGAGACTTCGTACCATTGTTCCTGGTACAGTTCTCTGTAATACCTCTTTTCTTGCTTCCTCTGCTAAAGTCTAAGGCTTGTAAATTGCCCTCTCTCTGCGTTGCTCACCCTCACACTTGAGCGTTTTTCCATGCAGCTTTCTGTGTGTGACACAGCTCAGCAAGCTACGCCCGTGATTTCTCCAGGAGTCATGTTTCCTGCTTGAGGTTTATAGGTGTACTATTCAAACAGTTAGTAAAATAAACCAAAAGACCTGATTTTAGCCATTCCTGAAAGTTAGGTCCTATAGAGGCAGCAGCTTTAGGCATGTGCGTGTCATGGTTTTGGTTTGGGTGATGTTCAGCCAGGCAGGCGGCAGCAGGGAGCAGTGGGATTGCCTTCTGCCAGGGGTCCAGCACAGTGCTCTGGTCATTCTGGCTGGAAGCACCTTACCCTGATTTAGTGAGATAACTCTGGTGTTAGGAATACCAGAAAAGCAAGTTTGTATGTTTGCACTTCTTTATATTTAGCAAAGAGTGGAATTTGATGGAAAAGTGATCCATGCTATTTGAGGTAGTCAGAGAAACCAATTCTTTTGTACCCATATTTGAGCATTAGGGCATAAATAACAGACCAGTGAGACTCAGGTCAACCATGATGTAACTGGTTAAGCACCTGGATTAATGCCATAAGGGCTGGGTTCAGTTCTCAGTTTTGCGCCATCTCTTTCTTTTAATGCTGATTTTGGTGGAGTGGATCACAAATGATGCCACTGTAACATCAAGTTTGTGTGCTTTTGTTTTTAAGAAGTAGATTTCAATAAAAATCCTTACGTACTGTTTTTAACTGGGGGAAAAAGTAAACTTTGATTTTCTTATTTGTATTTAAACAGGTCTGTGTATGATGACCAACCAAATGCACATCAGAGGTTTATGGAAAAACTAGATGCCTGCATACGTAACCATGACAGGGAGATAGAAAAGATGTGCAATTTTCACCATCAGGGCTTTGTGGATGCTATTACAGAACTTCTTAAAGTTAGGGCTGATGCAGAAAAATTAAAGGTAAGGAACTAGTTTTTCAGAGTTTCATGTATCATTGTCTTTGAATTTAAAAGAAGGATCTTGACTCTTCTACTGAAGACTAAGAGTTGAGTGATTATCAATACACTCTGATGTTTGCAACAGTTTTTTGAAAGTGGATTATTTATGATTTGTGATTGGAGCTGTGTTGCTTTATCCAGTAATTTACATTTACAAAGCTGAATATTTTATTATGTCTAATTCTGATTTTTTTTAAAATGTACGCTTTCAGAAAATGTTACCGAAATTATTTTCCCCTTTTTAAAGGCTTTCACATAAGGTAAAGAACAATAAATGGTAAACCCATTATTTCTTTCATAGGTCTTTTTCTAATCATGTGTTTATATGTCAGACCTTAGAAAATTCTAAAATCTTGATTAGAAAAATAAAAATACTAGAATTATGCATGAAAAATAAATTTTCTTAACCTTGTAATGAGTAGGAGAGTAGGTGGAATTAGTAGTTTTCATTAGAAATGAGAACTAAGTTTTACTTCCAAATCAGAATGCAGAATATTGAATTATGAGATCTGTCCCTTTTAGCTCTCTTTACACTTTTGAAAGCAAAATATGCACACCAGACAGAATGAGCATAGTTCATCAGAGGTTATGATTAGAAGAGCATTATATAAAGGATATTCAGATAACAAGAGACCAAATACAGCGTCAATGAGGTCATTGAGCATCTTTGTTCAGAAATTAATGAGATTTTTAATAAACTAGAATGTGCTTCCTTATTATGATGACCTAATGAGTCACTTACTATGTGGGAAAATCTGAGGTCGAGCTTTGCCTGCACCTGCAGCATTAAAATGTTGCTGTGGTTTGGAGATTTCCACGTTTGATGTTAATCAACCACCCAGTGTTTGCATTCAGCAAAGTATGAATGTTTAATTACCATAAAATGCAATCACCATTTCTTACAGACAATGAATGGCCCATAGAGCTCATTGAGGTTATCAAAAAGGGACCAGTGGTCAATTGGGTCAATGATTTGAATTGTTTGACAGACCTACAGAAACAAGGAAAGTTCAAAAATCCCAAGTAAATTTGAGAAGTTTGCCACAGAATCTGTTAGAAAGAACTGTCATAAGTAATTGAAGTTAACAAAAGCCCTTTGCGATCAAAAGTTCAAGTTCAAGCTGTAGAGTTAATTTGAATTTGCATTTCTTTGTTCTAAGTTTCTCATGAAGCATGATCTGATTACAAGGGTGAGCAGTCACATCAGGGCAATATATGCATATTTGTCTAACAAAGGTGAAATTATTTTTAAGGTCCAAGTTACTGATACCAACCGAAGGCTTCAGGATGCTGGGAAAGAGGTGAGAAAATGATGCTTCCTATATGGGCATTATGAGTATTTGTAGCAAATTAAATTTTTTTGCATAATCTAATTGTGAATTTCTTTCCTTTTTTTTTATTTTTTTTTTTTTTATTTAATCTCTAAGGTGATAGCCCAGACAGAGGAAATCATCCGATGTAGAGTTCAGCAACGGAATATTACAACAGTTGTGGAAAAACTACGGTTGTGTCTTCCAGGTGAGCGTGACCTATAGCTAAATATGATAGCAAATGAAAAAAGTAAGTCACAATAGCCAAAATGGAAAATAATTTTATTTTTTAAGTTGTGGTCCTGTAATATCCAGCTTAACAAAAAAAGTAATGGGTTTTACAAAGTTGTCAACATGTAGGTTCCATGTCTTTCACAATATTTGACGTAGAGCAATTATGACACCTTGGGAGCAGGCAGCGAGACAGATGCAAGTGATGCAAACAGTGTAGCCACCTACAGCTTTAAATGTTGTAATATTTTTAATATGAAAACTAATGACTTTGTTGCTTAAGAACGTGGTTTTAACTGTTTGAATTCTAGTGAAAATACTAATGATTCTGTTTTGATGATGTACTTACAGCTCTGTGTCATTACAGGTGTTTATTTAATAAAATATAAGGGCTCTAAATGATGTTTCAGAAAGGTAATGTTGGAGGATTGCACAAAGCTCTACAAGGGTTTTATTCTATTTGTGATATTGGTGTAAAACGATTTGAGACTTCTTTGTAAAGTCTTGTTGACTTGTTATGGGTACAGTAGGTGGTACTGTTGCCATTTAATGGAGACAGGTCATAGACTGGTAATGCAGATAAAGTTATGGTATGTAGTAAGTTAATGCATATGCTTGATATATATGCTGTCTACTGTTTTGTTTCATCTTCATTCTTTTTTATTTAAAAGCTGTTAAGAGTTCAGTTCTTTTTTTTCTTAGCTGCATTCTGGAACATTTTTTTGCTAGTTTATTACATTTATGTTGCAGTAGGAATTAAATAAGGTAAAGTTAGCATATCCTTTTCTATCATTTGTTTTGTCCTTTGCAGTATATATTTTCCTCTTTCATTAACTAAAACTGCAATAAGATCCATGGCTTAATCTGCTTGTTTTTATGCAGTGCTGGAAATGTACAGCAAACTGAAAGAACAGATGAATGTAAAAAGGTGAGTGAACTTATTTCTATGAGTAAAATACAACATTTGTAAGTAAATGGATGGAATAGCAAACACAGATGTAAACAGGTAAGTATTCTAAGTCCTGTAGCTTGGTACGTGTAGTCTTCTTTTCATAATACCTTGTCTGTGTTTCAAGACTGTAACCACAAGTGAACAAATGTTATATTAAATATACAGAGTTTTAGGAGCTTAGTGATTGCCATGAAAAATAATGTTTACGTAAATAAACATGACATGCAGTGAAATTATGATTATAAAATGCCAAGGAGAGTGTATTTTTTTTAATACTTGAAAAAGTTTAAGGAGCAAGAATAAGATCCTTAGGGAGTAAAGGTCTTTCAGAATACATTAATACCTAATTAATCTATCATCATGTATTTAAATCAAATTCATTTTTCAAGAAAAAAGGACATTTCACTCCAGATAACTTTCTTTAGCATAGAGATACCAGATAGGTCTAATCTTTTGTTCAAATGGAACTATGAGAATGAAGTGCAGAAAATATTTTGTGGTTTGTTTTTTTTCCCCTTTGTGACAGCTGGACTTGTTAAAAAAAAATAAAACCATAATTAAAAATAAATTGTTAGAAGAATAGTTTCTAACTGATGTGTGACCAGTTGCTCCTTCTTCTGTTGTGTCTTCAGTTTCCATCTTCTCAGAGCGCCACACACTGCTGCTGTAACCCCAGTATCCCCAGTTCTCTCTCCATGGAAGCTTGGCTGCCCCTGCCCTCTGTAGCTGTTAATCCTATCCCACTGGGGCTGCTGCTACTCCCTTGCACCTTGTGCATGCCCACCCCAGGAGCACCACTGCTGGTGTTTTCTTCTTCATGATTTCTACAGCATCATTACCACCTTCATCCATGCCTTCTTTTCGTACAGCCTCAGTCACACCAATTGCTCCGTGTCTTCCCTTGCTGGATTTGTGATCATTGTCATTGCCTCTTTGTGCACCTGGCACCACTGCAGCAAGCTCCTGCTAACAAGTCTGTCTGGACCTGACTGTTTCCGTTTGGAACTGGCTATGCATAGTCAGGTGTCTACAGGGCTACTGTGTAATCTAGATTTACTTCTGGACTGTTTGTCTGGATTTCTTTTGTCTGGGTAGCCAACACCTCCAGCCATACCACCGGACATCAGAAAATCCTCAACAATGGGTGCTGTATATGAGTAAATGAGCTCTAAAGCCTGTGTGCAGACATGTCCAAAATGCATCAGATCTACTGTACACATCAAATCAATCCACATTGCAGAAAATCTGATGCATCTTTGACAGTGTTATGTATGCTACATGATACTTGGGCACACATGCTGTCTGGGAGGTCTTCTGCAGAAGAAGGCTCTGTAAGAGCCTTAAGAGTAACTTAATAGCTATGGCACTATTCTGTCCCCTTATTACAATCAAAACTTGCTAGACGTGAACCAGTGTGGTAGATCTTGTCAGCTTGACTACTATATGCTATTTCCTCTGAACAGGACACTGGTTTGACATCTGCTTAGAGCAGCTGGCAGCACATTGTAGTGTTTTTGAAGCAGCTCAGCAGACAGCTGTAAACAGTCCTATGCCCTTGCTACTGTGATCAGAGAACAGACTACAGGGTGTGCTGCCTGAATTGCACTGCTTCCTTCTGCAAGGTAGTCTGTAGTGTGTGCTACCTTTAGCGTGTTGAAAATACAGAAGCACTGAGATCAAGGCTTGCATTCTGTCATTCCCTTGCTGTCAGGCAAGACAAGCAGCATCCCAGTTTTACAATTGAAAGGGAAGTTACAGTTCCTAGTGTCATTAGGACATTAGGACAAATTCTCATCATGCAGAGATCACTTAGGTTAGATAAACTTACAGATGGCTTTTAGCATTTTGATTCCACGTTTGCTAGCAGTTTTGTAGAGTCCACTGATGGTTGATGTGCTTTCTGAGAAATCATCAGCATTCTTTAAATCTAAAACTAAGTTTCTATTATTTAAGAGATTCAGATCTGATAATTTTCCTGTGGACGAGTTGCCAGACAGGAAGTCTTAAAAGTCAAAGGATGATACACTGAATTGAGGGGTTTGGACATGTCATTGTCATACCATAAGAAGATCTAAGAGAGAGGGGACATGCCATAGCTTTGATGTATCATACCTTGAAATCACATGGAGTGTGGAAGGTTTAGACTCTGCTGCAGGCTATTGCTCCAGCTGAGATATCTCTTTCATTAGCTACGCTACAGTTACTACTTTGCTTGTGACTTACATTTCCCTATAATACAGCCCAGAGGTGGCTATCCTGTGAATTACTTGCAGGTAATTCAAATGGTAATTTCCTTGTGGCTTAGCAGGCCACAGAACCAGAGAGTATCCTGGCCTTTGTCACTATGTGATTGAGCAATAGCAAGTACATCCATAGCATCAGTGCAAAGACCTGATAGCTGATGTGTGCAGATACAAGGTGTTTCAAAATTGACCTTTCTGAGTTTTGCTGTGAAGCTTTCCCGGAAGAGTCATAGAGGCACATTCACAATCTGTGTCTTAAAACAATGATGAAAGTTTATTTTAGGCAAAGATGGTTTTTGGCATATGCCTTTACTGAGCTTTGTAAATGCAGCAAAGCTTTCATTGGTCTTTTTTAAAAAAAAGACTGCTTTTATTTTTTTTAACTTTCTCTGCAGCCTCTTAGAATATATCTTCATTTTTCCATTTTCTTAGTCTTGCACTATGAATAAAACTAACATTTCTAATGTTCAAAGGCAAGGAAGACAGAAGTGTGGATATTCTGGTTTTGGGAGACAGTTGTTCTAGGATAAAGATTGGAATTCCATTTCCTTTTCTCCATGGCAGATGCCTTTTAAGATAATGCAGGATTTTGGGTCTGGAATACATACTGGTTTATGCAGATGGGATGGAGGTTTACTGAGGAGTCTGAAAAGCCATCTATTGATAGCAACTTACGGTCCCTACAAACATGTGCTAGATTTGAACTGATGACCTAGAGGTGAAAGTCTCTGTATCCTATTTATCTGTCTCTTGAGCCATGGATAACACAAGTTGACAAGAACTATAGTTGTGAGAGGAAGTAACTGTGGAATCTGCTCCAACCAGGCACAATTGGCTGGAAAGAGTTATGGAGGGTTTAAAGTCTTAGCTGAGGAAGCACAAGGGAGAGGTGTGGTTTTTCTACTGCTGTCCAAAATACCCAGTAGGGACTATGCATTTAGACTGAACAATCTCAATCTTTAATTTTAAGACAGAGATAAGGTCTCACACATTTTATACTGCTCTGTTACCATGGTCTGTGCATTTGGATTTTGATATGTGTCTCTGGAGAAGGTTCCCAGCTGCTTCAAGTGATTGTGGTCTAATTGGGAATTGTTAGAACTGGTGGTTTTGCAAGTCTTCTTCCACAATAAGTATTACAAAAAAACCCCAAACCCTCTATACAATGAAAATAATTAAATAAATCAATCTGCTAGGGTTGCTGTTGAACCTTCTCGCATCTACTGTGAGAAGAACTAAACAAAGAGTATGGTCTTTCAGAGTGCCCTGAAAGCCTTGGATTTGTTTTCTGACCTTACTATAAGCTTTCTTCTAACTGTGGGAAGGACAGAGTTGATTAGTTATTTGGGTTGCTAAGTCTTACTGAGAAGGTCATGCAGCCTTTCTGTGCATAAACCTTCCAAACATTCAAGTAAACCTTAAGACATAAAGAATGCAAATAGGAAGACTTAATAATTTATATAATTTGATTCTACCCATGTCTGTCTGGAAAGATAATGGAACAGAGAAAACTGTGATCTGATTTTGGTTTTCTGCATTGTTTTGGAGCCATGTCAAAATGAAGCACTGGATTTTACCAACTGCAAATCGATATCCCCATAGCCATCATGGATCTGGCAAAAAAACCCATCAAAATATGTACTTGATACTGAGCTGTCAGCTGCTTGCTTTCTCACCATTCTCATGACCCTGTTTGTTTGACAATTTCTGTTTTTAAAAAATCTCTGACCACATCATTATGAATGAAAAAGGTAATCCACAGATCTTGGATTTTTCACACAGCAACTTTTTAATCTGATTTTCAGAAATACTAAGCTTTTGATGCACTTTACAGAAGTTTCAGAGTTGGTAGTGCCCTGATCTCAGTTCATGGTCCTTTGGGGAAACTGATAAAATTGGTATGCTGGGGAAGTTTGAAAATTAAGCTTAGACTTGTTAAGGCAACTAGATTTTTAAAACAAACCAAGTAAATAATTTTTCTTGTGGTGGAAGGTCTTCAGTTGCAATTTCAATATATCATCTTCAAGATCTCTGTGAATGTGACTTTTCCACAATATTATTCCAATGAACTTCCCTTAAATTTGTTTGGTAGAATACAAAAAGTTTTTCATATTTACTCAATGGAAATGCAGTAAGCAGGAATATACAGTATTTGCATTTGAGGGAAGCACAAAAGCTGGAGAACACTACTATTTTTTCTTCATAAATTGTTTGTTTCCTTAATTAAAATAAAGTAAGAATTTTAAGGTTATTGTCTGTCCTCGTGTTTTTTCAGCAGGAAGTTTTGGGACATGGCTATACATTTCTTTACTCAAAAGGCTTTTGTGAAAATACATTATGTTCAATAAAATTCACAGCCTTTGAGTTAATCTGGCTCCTGTCCTGTGTAGCTTCTGGATTGCTCCAGTTTAACTTGATGTGGCTTACTTAATAAGTTGTGGTATTTCTCTTAATGATACTCCACTGATAAAAATCCAGTCCTGCTTCTTGCTAGTTTTAGAAGCTTCCATTTTTATAGTTGGAGATGTTAGAAAACTGTAAGATCGATTTTACTGGTTCTGAGGACAAGATGGATCAGTCTTATCATATGACCTCTACTGGTGTTTCAAACTTGTGTCTTCAATTGCTAAGCTTACATTACAAATTTTGCGCTGGGGAACATATTCTTTTAAGATTAGCTCAGAAGAATAGACAGAGGACTGCTATATTTATATAAAAAAATAACATTGAAGATGCTTCTTTAACTTATTTGTAGTCAAATGGGTCATCCTCACCTTATATATTTGATAATATATGATTGGAACTAATAATATTGTTGTCAAAATTTTCAGCATAGAGTTAAATCTATGGAATGTTTTTAAAGCAAAACATACAACTACATCAATCCATGAAATGATAACGCAAAACTTTTTAGTTTAAATCCTGACCTGCAGGTGACCTTCAAATTAATAAGACTTCGGTGCTTTATCAGAACAGATGTTAAAAGGGCAAGGTCCCGAGCTCCATATATATATATAATTAGTGGGGGACTCTAGAGTGGATTTAAAATGGATTATGTTAATTTTGATCTCAGAGGCAGCAGTCAAAAACCTTCCAGATGAACTAACAGTGTTCTGATAAGCTGATCTGTATAATTTAAATAAAAACCTTTTATACGATTTTGATGCTATTATGGTTTTATTCCCCAGAAGTCTCACCATGTGGCACTCCTTGTCATTTACTATTTAAAAAACCAAAAACCACACACACAAACCTCCCAGACCCCTTCTTATCTGCAACATTCCCATTGCCCTATGTATATTTTATATAAACGAAGTATATATTAAACAAAAGCTCCTAATTTGCACTTGAAACCTCTTTATTTGCAGTCTCCTGAAAGCAGTTGTGTTCTGGAATAAAAGAGATTTTTCCCATCCTCCAACTGTGCTGAATTGTTAGCTTAGAAATATCTTGATTGAGAAAACTGAAAAGAATGTGTTTATTTCAGAATGGAACAAGAAGTTACGACTGTAGTATTAATAATTTTTTATTGCTCGTCTACAGAAGGGGAGCCAGCAGCTTGAATTGTATTTCAGTTTGAAAGTGTTTACTCACTATATCTGCAAAGTAATATCCAGAAACAAAAAAACTGGAAAGGACAGTTTTCCAGGTTTTCTTGAACATTTGAAGGGACTTTGCTTATATCCAGCTTTTCCCTTTCAAAATGGTTTGGTAGTTTTCCAGTACTGATTGTGTAGGACTTTCAAAAAGAAAAAGAAACTAAGATTCCAATACAAAAAGCTAAAAACAGGCTAAGGATATTATTCTGCATTTGTGGAAAGAAAGGATTGGAACTAACAGCAAGTTAACTCAGTCTGATCTCAGTTTTTCTATTTTTCCCATTCAAGACCAAGCTAGAAGGCATTGGTTCATCTTATTCTGTTCTAATAAGCCAAACTAAACGCATTTTTCCAAAAGCCTCCTGGGCTGAGTGGCTGGTAAGAATACTGCGTGAAGGAAACTTACTGTCACATCTACAACTAATTTCTGTCATATTCATGTTCAACCTGTTTCCTGCACCTCTCTTTAAAATGCTGTCAACATCATGGATTTGTTGATCATGGTGCTTCTGTTTATTGCCTTCTTAGTTTAGCTGTCTATCTCAGAATTGACTCACTTCTGTTTTGCTTCAACTTTTCAGTAAAGTAAAAATTTTCAGAAGCATTCTGCCTTAGGAGCCTGTGTGGCATTTCAAAATGAAATAGAGAAGGGAATTGACTTCAGGAGCCTGACAGCTCTGAATCACCTCCTCGTGGTTTTTAACTCTCTACTGATTATAAGAGGGAGCATGGGAAATCAATTTCCCTCAGTTAAAATTTCATTCTTTAAATGTTTCCCTAAATCAGCTGCAAGCATCAAAATTTACTTGTATGCTTACAGGCCTGAAGTTGGTAAATGGTTTTAACAAGTCTTGGCCACAACCGCTGTAATCTATGAGAGAACTGAGAGTGAAGACAGATAAATAACTGTAGTAGTAGATAGAGTTGATGTCTTGGTGTTTGGTAGCTTTCTGTTGTCAAAATTGTTTGAATCTGTCTGTGGGTTTTTTATATTTATTTTGCAGTCAAATCACTTTTTATGCTTAGTTTTAACGTAAGTATTTCTTTAAAATCATAGTCCCTTATGTAAAATTTCACAAGATAGCTATGATCATACTGTACAATATCTGCATAGTGTATGGACATGAGAGGAGGTATTTCTTTCTGTTTTGGTTTTTCTCTCTCTCAGGCTGTATCTTCCATATTTCTTGTACAAATGGTCTGTAGACTAACAGAACGTGGCATATTAGAGAAAATTACGCAGTCTTTGTTGTTTTGGGGTTTTTTAAAACCCTCTGACCTTAATGCTTATTCAAAGTAGTTGTTTTCTTGGTGGGATATACTGTATTTTGTCAGAAGAGTGAATAGATTCATGATTTACAGCAAAATATGACATACTGCTGGAAAAAATACTGCTTGAGATAAGTGTATATGTATCCTCCCCAGCTATGGATGGTGGAAAGAGGGTGGGTGCAGATGTGTGTATATGTTCACTTATACCTAAAGAAGGCAGATAGATTCAGGCACACTTTTCCAAGCTTTTTTTCATTGTTTGGTGCACATATTGCAATGTTGGGTGATGGGCAGTTTGTGTTTCAGAAAAAAGAACTCATAAAAAACCCTAATAAATTCAATCTAGAAGGGAAGATAATTGTTATTACTTTAGTGCCTCTATTTTGCAGGATGCTCCCTGTGGTGTTAGGACTCTGTTGATCAGAACAGCTAATACCATAGGAGTCTGTTTGAAATTTTGACTTGACTGAGTCACCATAACAATTCAGTATTTTTTGCCAAAATAAAGCATTATATGGATGATTTTTTATTTCTTAATTTTTCTAAGAACAGAGTAATTTTGCTAGATTTATATTGATTGCATGTATTATTGATACCCTATATTTGATGAAGTATTTTATTAAAAATTTATAAGAAGGTACATAATTTGATTTTAATCTCTTTGTAGATACTATTCTGCTTTAAAAACAATGGAACAGCTAGAACATCTGTATCTTCCTAGAGTTAGCCAGTACCGGTTCTGCCAGATAATGATAGAAAATCTTCCAAAGCTGCGTGAAGAAATAAAAGAAATATCCATGTCAGATCTCAAGGATTTCTTAGAGAGTATTCGAAAGCATTCTGACAGAATTGGGGAGACTGCCATGAAGCAGGTAAGCTGACCTAACAGGATGAGTTCGGTCCTGTTATCTACTGAAAATATCAGTGTTGATAGTCTCAGATTAGCCCAAAAGATTTGTCTAAGGATTACAGTCATCACATAGATCTCTGAGTGAAGGTGAAGAGTTGTGAAATGCTTGCTAATGTCTTGGCTAGTTTCTTCTCCTGGACGTGAAGTTGTCAGTTCTAGTGGTCCCTGGCTAACACAGGAAGCAGCAGTGTGACACCTCAGTAGCATCAAACTTTCTTTCCAAATCTGTATTGGCATCCTGGACAAGAAGTAGTTTCCTCCTTGGGAAAGGAAGGAGAAATGCTATATATCTCAAGTTGCAAAAAATTGTCAAATACTTTGAGTAGTCAACTAGACAAGTCTGTAACCGAGCAGCTACTACACTAAAACAAAGAGCAGCCTGTCTGGCCAGCTGGCGAGGGTGAAAAAGACTAAAAGTGTTGAGATAACTGCCTAGTTCTTTCAAAAGTACTACTAATACAGAGGGCTGAGGTGAGAGCCAGGAGGAGACTGGGACAGCTGGAGTCCTTGCCTATTCCATCACAAAATAATTTGCTACTTCAAAGCAGTGGTGCTGGGCAAGCTTTAAAGCAGTTAATGCTTTTGAAATTTATTTGGAGAGCAAGTAAGGTTTTCATTTCACTTTTTGTTCAGCAGAGCTCAGGTTGGGTTGCCATTTTGTCATGTAAGGTTCTTGTAAAATGCACTGTTGATTATTATAAATTAAACTTAATTGCAAGATTATGCTGTGCTGCCTTGTTGTATTTCTTTCAGTAGTAAGGACAATATAGTGCATTTGGCTTTTGCAGCTGCCTGCTCACTAAGGCTTAACTGAAGACAGCAAATAAAGGGCTGGAAGCTCTGTGATAACTGTACATCATTGACATATTGGTTCTCTGTTTGCATTTTATGATCAGGAAAACTACAGATTACTTTAAAATTTTTTTTACCTTTAAAATTGTGTTCTGGGGATTAGGGGAAAATTATGCAGAAATTCACTATTGAACTCATTTATCATCCCAAATCGATTAAAGACAAAATCATTGGTTTAGGCTGAGGACACGTATCTTGGAGTTTTACTGATGTGTGTTCAGTAGCACCACCTGTTTTCCACGTCAAAGCATATACTTAGCCATGATGAAATTTGCATTACACCCCTCTTTATTGGTACTACTCTTAAAACAGGCACAGCAGCAGAAAACCTTTAGTACCGCTCTTCAGAAGCAGAATAATGTAAACTATGGTCGGAATATGCATTTAGGTAGAAGCAGAATTTTGGAATCCAAGAATGACATTACATTGAAGCGAACGTTTGAAGATGATGATGAACATGAAGAAGAGGTAACTTTATACTAAATCAGTACATCTTATTTAAAGTGAATTTTGCAGGTTTATTGAACAAAACTTGCAGTATACTGTCTGTAGATGGTCAACATCAGTCAGGAAGAACGAGAGAACACCAGTCCAGACAGCATTTTGGAGGGAAAAAGTGCTGCCAAAATATTAGTTGTATTAATGCTAGCTTTAGCATCATGTTTGGCAACATTCAGTTGTATAGGATTGTAATTATTCTGGAATTGAGTTGCAATTTACATTATACATTACCTGCCCACTGGAATATTCTGCTATTGCTAAAGCCAGCATTTCTGTGTTGAGGTCTTCAGCTTGTGTTAGTAGTATTTACGCTATCAAATAGTCAGTCTTTATAAACTGAATAAAACAGCGAGTATTTAGACATTTAATTCTGGTGCTCTGAAAACAGTGAAAGGAGTCTGGTCTTGTAACAAAATCTAGTACTGCAGTACAAAGGGAGGGGAGAGTTGAGTGATTAATTTACTCTTTTGTGATGTAACTCATCCATTTTTGGGTCCTTATTAAGTGGACAAGTTCTATTGGTAATGTGTCATGTTTTGCAGATGATGTGCTTTTTATGCTTCATAAACTTTTCTTTTTCCTTTCCTTCTTCAGGTTTTAACTGCCCAAGATCTTGTAGACTTTTCTCCAGTCTATAGGTGTTTGCACATCTACTCAGTTTTGGTATGTATTAAGGTGACCTCCACAAGATATTTTACTTTTGAAGTTGGATGTTAATTCTCATATTTTTCATACTCTTAATAGTTTCTAAGCAAGCAAGCCTATTGCTTCTAGTAGTAACATTTCTGGATGAATCAGCTGAGATGGCATGTTTTATTTTATGTGTATAATAAAGAACACACAGCAAGACATTAACTACTTAAGTGTTTTAAGAATATATGTACCATATGTATATCTGCCTCAATAGTGGTATCAGCACTTTTGCAGTTTCCCCAGGTGTTCCGTGTTACCCAGATGTTTGGGGAGATCTGATCAATATTACAAAACAGGAATATTCAGTCTGAATCTTGTGGAAATCAGAATAGTAGAGCAAAGGAGCAAGCAAAAACTGGAGACTGGGACAGGCTGTGCTCAGGCAGATTAGATTGGATTCAGTGGTAGAGACACAATAACCCATTTTAGCTGCTGTAAAAGGGATACTAACAAGGGCGAAAACTTTTTTGGGAAAACTTGGTAACAAATTACTTCTTATTTTCTCACCTTTCCTATGTCTCATTTAATTTTGTAGTCAGATTACTTACAGAGTAAGTATCAGGAGCATATAGATCAAATACTTTTAAGTATTGCTAATCCTACAATCTCAGCTGGACCTGGCTTCAAGCATTCAGGCTGGGTTATCTTCTTTTTACAGAATCCTTGCAGTTGTGTAACATGGAAGCTTGTATTTTGAAATAATGTTTAAAGTGTTATTTCACTGTTACTTTAAAAAAAAAAAGGAATACAAACAAAAGGATCGCTAAAGTCAGTAATTGTTCATCTCAATGAAGGAACAGGAGAGGCAGAAAGACAAGCTGCCAGAACTATTAAAAAAAAAAAAGTAGACCATTTATTTTTACAAAGGAAATAAGCATGAAATAACATATAAAAAAGAATGTGCAAAGTTAAATACATGAATTGACAACATCTGCTTTTTCTTCTGTTAGTATAATAAAAGAACAGGAAGTAAAATTGATAGATGACATTTAAAAGTAGTATGTGATTGTTTTTCACCTTGACAAGGATCCTGATGTTGAATCCTTGATCCAAGGATATGCTCTTTGGGTTTGCACAGAAAGTTTACCAGCCTCCAAATTTACTGGAGACAGAAAACAATTTGGAGTGCTCTCTGATATCAAAACACCAGTTGTTGATATCTTCAGAATAGGCCTTCTGTCCTTCCTACCAATATAACCTATTTAATAAGCCATGGTAGCATTATCAAGAATTGTGGATTAACCACTTCTTGGAGTCCTTCTTGTTTACTTCCTGGTGTAAACCATCTCTTTTGGAGTTTAGAGAACTTCATGATGACACCAAAGGAGTGGAGTTGATACCAGGTGGTTTATTCATTACATTTTTATATCAAAAACTTATCTCATAGCAAATGTCACCTTCATAGTGAATTGTCTCTCTTCTACAAAGTTGCAGAAAATACTCTATTTTTACAAAGGGCAGAAATTTTCTACTCTGCTGTTTCTTGTTGAAGAAGAAAGCAGGATTTTATATACGCTCAGAATACTACATAGTTTGTGATTGCAACATGGTGATTGCGAGATACATAAATACCAAACATAGCCTGTGTTTATTGATTGGTAACCTTTCTTTAGACTAGAAACTTCTGGACAATATACATAAAGAGCTTTTTTTAGCCCATATATTATGTGAGAAGCTGTATATTTAAATTCTCGAGAAAACACCCTTGATCCATTTGGCATGTAGTGTTACCTTTTAACTAAACACTGTATAGCAGTACAAAATAAATGTAAATATGGTGTGAAACAATATTTGATACATGAACAATATTCCTAAAATTTGAAACCCAACGTGAACTCATTTATTATTTCTATTGATATAAACTCATAAATTTTTTTGAAGCTGGGTGAAAGAAATGCATTGCTTCAGTATATATTATCTTGCCTTTCCTTTGCTTATTCAGTGAGTGAATCATCAGGGCTGTTGCTGTGTTCTACTGATTGTTTTAGAACATCTGTTTAAAATAGTTGTTATGCCTGAATTGCTGATCTTGACCCATAGGATAGCACAGTCTATAATCATAAGATATTTTACATCTCCATTTTCGGTGTGGATTTGAGAAGAACAGCTACTTTTTTTTACTTGAGAAGCTTGTGTCAGGACTGAGTAGAGATTTGGCATTGGAGGTATAATTCATATATTCGTAGTGGCTTTGTGCATCTGAAAACTGCATATTTGGGCTGGAGGTGAATGGTTAGTATGTCTGATCAGTATGTGTAAGTACGAATTAAAGCACCCTGTGTAAAGTTTGCTGCAACAGAAATGTTCTGTTTCATGTTCGTTTCACGTGGATTTTTTTGCTTTTAAGCCAAGTATCTTTTTTACTTTCAGATTTTGTTAGGTTAGCAGTATTTCTAAACATGATGAAATATTCATTATGAACTTAAAAGTTCTAGATTTAAACTTTCTTTGTCATATCTTATAGAGGTAAGTATTGCTGGCTTAGTAGTATACAATCTCTGTAATAATTTGATTTTAAGATTTTTTGGAAACCCAAGTAATGGAATTCTAAATAGCACTGGCCTAATCATAGGTTCATAAAGTAAAAACAAACCTTAAAAATGCTGATCTGCTTTATTCTGCTTGCATACAAATTACATTGCGTTCAGTAGGTAGATGAGTCAGTGTAGCACTGATTTCAGATGGACAGATGGTTTCTACTGAATAGTCGTCTTAATGAGATGAGTAGGATGTCACTTGAATTCCTCACAATATAATCGTTAATCACAGGGGGTATTGTATTTTTTAAGACCATGATCGGAGAAAAATCCAAATCCATGCTCATTATATTTACCAATTCCAAAGAGAATAAGCAAATATGAAATAAATCTCATGTGGTTTTTTTCCCAGGCAAAGCTAATGCAGGCAGTGTTCAGATGTATCATATATTCACAGAAGCATTTTTGTAACTTAACTTTACAATGCAGTTAGTTTCTTGAATAACCTAGAGAAACATTTTAGGAGACAATGGGTTTTAGTTGTAGAGTAATAGGTAATATGTCTTGTCTATAAACATTAATATACTCTGAAAGCTGTAGTTTAAAAACATAAATATTGCTTAAAATGCATAGTATTGTTTGACAAAATGTGGGCATATGAGCGATTTTTTTTCATTTACAGTACATTCTGTAGGCGACTTTAAAAAAAAGATAATTTTAGCATATTTCCTGCATGCGAAACTTTGCTGGTGTCAGCTGGAGGTCTATGTGTGGCATAAATGCAAAATATGTGGCTTAGTTTAAGAGAATTCTGCACTTGAGTGCCTTTTTCGTACTCAGATAATGTTCTTGTTTTAACTAGTTTTGTCTTGTTTTAGGGTGATGGAGAAATATTTGAAAATTACTACAGAAAACAAAGAAGGAAACAAGCAAGATTAGTTTTGCAGCCACAGTCAAGCATGGTAACCAATACTTTTGGTTTTGCATTGGCTTGGGTTGCAGCTAATTCTTAGTGGTATTTCTATTCCTAAACTTGTTTTCTTTTTCACTGAAAGCATGAAACAGTAGAAGGCTATAGAAGATACTTCAGTCAAATTGTAGGGTAAGTTTTTTAAATGAAGATTTATTTCAGTTTTACTATATTGATTCTTATTCAATCTCAGTTCTTCCATTGTCAAAAAACTTTCTTCTGCAAGATGCAGTTTCTGCACAAATCATGTGGGTGGTTGTGGCTGGATCTAAGCAGGGAAGAGCATCCAGACCTACCAGTATGATGCCCTACAGGGACCCTTCAGCAGCCTGAGCTCCAGCTGGTGTGAAATAAACTTTTCACATTTTGACTTCACACTGGGCAAAGCAGAACACCAAACTGACCAAAGTGGCACTGCTCGAGTGGAGAAGGGTTTGACTATGCTTGTGCGTGAAAGGGTAAAATTTGCTCTAATATTAGAAACCAGTAATTTAAGCATTTTTTTGTTTTAGTTTCTTTGTAGTAGAAGACCACATTTTACATGTAACCCAAGGACTGGTAACTAGAACATACACTGATGAACTCTGGAATATGGCCCTTTCCAAGATCGTTGCTGTTCTTAGAACACATTCAGTAAGTGAGAAGTCTTTATCAGTATTGCAGTTTAAATCCTCTTACTTCAGAGCTGTGTATACTTAAAGCTGGGGTAGTAACAAAGTGAAAAATGACGTGCCTCTCATGTTTTCTTTCCCTTGTGATTAAAAATTGCTCAGATTTGGGAGGGAGCCTGCCAAGCTTTTGTTTTTCCCAACAGTATCAGGCCGTGATCCGCAGCCATGGGCTATTTGCATAATCCGCCACTGATTTACAACTCACTGGGTCTTCCAAACCTTCTCTTAGTCCAGCAGTTTAGAATATGCAGAGTTAATCTGCTGTTATTATTGCAATCCGTCCTCATTAGTCTCAACTGACCTCTTCATTAGATCAGATTGAATAGTTCAGCACTGAAAGCACCACCAGGAAATAGTTCCTAATTATCATTCCAAATGCAGTGTTTCCAAAATAAACTCTCACCAGCAAAACCCTTGGAGCTATCTCTTCAATGCTGTAGTAGTACTACATTTATGTTGAAATAAAAGTACTAGAAAAATTCTGTATCAGCTGAGTATTTCAGTACATTCAAAGCGTGTCTCCTAAAATTACATTTCTACCTTAGCTCCAATGGAATACTGTTGTTTACTCAGACTGACTGATGGTAAATTGCTTCAGAGTGTACTATTAGTATAATTTTTACTATTGGAAAAAACAGAAGAATTTTTATCTTTCCCTTTTTAATGTTTGCTAGAAGCAGTTCCTTTATGCAATGTTATTTTTATTTTTATTAAAATTGATCCTTAATTCAAGAAATATTTTAAATTTCATATGTACTGATGAAAAACGGGGAAGAAGTTCAGGTTGCAATCACAGTTTTATCATAGGACTTTTACTGATCACTGGTACATGAGATGTTGTCATACTTTTAAAATCATTTGACAGGATTGGGATAAATTGAGATATATTAAGCATTTTTTTAAGCTAAATACTTTGGAAGTTAATTGTCGATGTGTATGGTTTTATACACCTATGTAAGACTATGGTAATTTAAGGACTAGCAGTAATGTAATCTCTGAAGAACTCTACAGTGTCTTGTCATGTAGTTGATCACTATTTGATCACAAAATACGTAACTCCCATCAAAACCAACTCTGTCACAATCTCTTGCTAACATCATCCTAGTACAGACTAATGTTTTGGTAAGTGTATATTGTCTTATGAGGTATCATAAACCAAACCCTTACTTTAATAAAGTATGCTAAGGGCAAACATGAAAGAAAGGTGAAACTGGCATATATAGTCTCTAACCAATACTATATTCTCATGCTACTTTGAATTATTTTAATATCAATATTTTTTACTTTATCCAGTATAACAAACAGTGAGGCTGAGGTGAAGACCTTAGTTGTATGACTCCACATCTCTGAAAATAATATTTCAGTCATTCAGCAGAGTAAATAACGTCTTGACTTTTTACCATCACATTTGTAATTTGAACTTCTTTAGAAAGTGTTTTATAGTCTTTTCCCCAAACAGCTGGGAAACTGTCTGATGTGTCACAGCTAGCACTAGTTAGATCCAGGCTTGGTGTTCATAAGAACATCCTGTGGAAATTTCTCTGGTGTTGATTTAGCTAAGCATTTTGATGCGTGGTTATGTTCCACTGAAATAAATGTAATTTGCTGATTTTGAATCTCAGTACGACATACTGATATTTATTGAAACTCATGTTTTAGTTTACTTTTTATGAGCATTTATATTACTGATAGTTTGTATAAATTCAACAAACACTTTTACATAGCTAGACTAAGCGAAGACAAGTGAGTTAGTTATTTTTTACTAAGGCACTCAGTCAGGTAAAAGGATAAGGCTGGAGAACAACCTTCTGTGCTTTAATACTCTCTGAAAACGTATGTCCTGTATTTTAAATCTTTGTAACAAACCCAGAATTTCTCACTTTCAGTCATATTGCAGTGATCCCGACCTTGTTCTGGAACTGAAGAATCTCATTGTAGTATTTGCTGATACTTTGCAGGTACATACTATATTAGTAATTTAACTGAAATTCCTAGAGACAGATTTTTCCTTTAGGTGAGTAAGTGCAATGCTTTGAGTTTTCCTGAATCGTATATACGAATCAAGAACAAAATCACACAATAATATTTTTTAAATATATTTATTTCTTGCCTTGGTTCCTCCTTTTCAATATTATCAACTTAATGTATACATTCTGGGCTATCCACCTAGTATCCAGTTATTCATATCTGTGCAAAATTAATGTTAGCTTTGTAATTTGTGTACATTTTTGTCTTTCATAAATGGTTTACTTCTGATCTTAAGCAAGAATAGCATTGCAGTCATTAACTTTAGCTGCAAGACTAAATGAACATCATTGGCAAGTATTCTTGCAATGTTTAATAGAGTGATAAAAAAGATTATTTATATGCATAAATAGCAAGTTAAAATGTTACAGAGAAATGGGACAAATTTCTGCTTGAAAACTGAAAGTATAGGATAAAGTATTTGGCAAGAATTTACTATGTAATCTTCTAATTGTAGTGGTGTGTTTAAAGTACTAGAATTTATTTTATAGAAGTAACAAGATGGAGTAAGTCTCATCTCAGAGTCATGAAGTGATGTGATAGGAATAGAGTGTATTCTTGAATTATGCACTCTTTTCATTTTTGTACATTAGGGCTATGGTTTTCCAGTGAATCGACTGTTTGATCTTTTATTTGAGATAAGAGACCAATACAATGAAACACTTCTTAAAAAGTGGTCTGGATTGTTCAGGTGAGTATTTAAAAATAATGGTGCCTTTTGTATTTCATCTGTTGGTTTTGTCTAACTGTAAGGGGTTTTGTTAGATTGAAAGAACTGATTAACTCAGTATTGTGTATGAATTTGGGGTTGGATAGGAGTAAGATAATCAGCACATGTAACTAATATTTAGGAGAAGATCCATCAAGTACTGCTTCGGTAGTTAATGGAGAGGAGAGTCTCCAAAGGGACATTATTGCAGAAACATGCAGGAGGCATGTCTTTTTTTCTTCATTAGGAACCTAACAACTGTAGGCTACTGCAATAGGGGCATTAGGATCCTAATTTGGATTGTCTTAGTGTTTACAGTTAGCTGATACGTGTATCTCCCTGACAGACTACTGACATTGCCAGTATGTTTTCATGTTTTTTTAATGCAGGTTGGTTTCCACCTATGCCTTGGAATCATTTGATGGAGTAAATTGCAAACCCAGGAGTACAGCAGCCTGGGACTGTGCTCCAAAGCTTGTTTGCAGATAGGGTGTGATGTCTAAATATGCAGGAATTGATTACCATAAATATGTTACATTGTATTAGAAAAACCCTTAAAATTAAATTGGCCACTTAAGGTTCTCAAGCTCTCTAGACTCCTAGCGTAGTCATTTGACTAGTAGAAAAGTCCAGAAGGTACTTAAATAACACTGTGGCCATAGACCTAGTTGAAGTTCTCTGAATCATCTCCATTGACTACATGTAGCTGTCGTACCTAAGTGAGATGCTCTGAACATCTGTTTTAGTGTAGGCTACCATAATTACTGTGTATCTCGGTATGGTTTATCCTGGAGTAGACTAGCTGATCTAAAGTTCCTTTGCTCTATTATGCTTTGAGTCATACATATTAAAACACTTTCAGCTATTTTTTCCTCTGTGATTAGACATTAGTATAAAGAGTGAGCTTATACGAGGTACTTCCAAATTAAAACAGTTTGGATCTCTGAAATTACAATGATTGCAGCTCATAACTTTTTAAAGCTGCACACCTAAGTGTGGTAGTAAAATTTATATTTATTTATGTGTTTTAGCACTCAAAAATACTGTGAATAAGTTATATATGTCCTAAATTTTTTTCACTTTACTAATTCACCAGGGATATTTTTGAAGCAGACAACTACAGCCCTATTCCTGTAGCAAATGAAGAGGAATACAAAATAGTTATAAGCAAATTTCCTTTTCAAGATCCAGAACTTGATAAGGTAAGGAAAAGTTTTATGCTATTAAAATTTGCTGAAAACCAATTAAGGACACTTGGGACAGTAATGATTTTTGCAATTAAAAAGCAATTAAAATTTGAAAAGCTAGGTAGATTAAGAGGCTAAATCACCTCCTTTGTGTGTAATTGTCTAGTCATAAGTAAATATGAAAATTAAAGCTTTAGTCATTTGCTCTTGTGTCTAAGTGAATAATGAAACCCATTGTTTTGTAAACAAATTAATAATACAGTTTAATTGATACATCTTTATGTAATTATAATACAGTCTGTCTTTAATTAGTTAAATTTTGTTGCAACTCATTGGGTTTAGTAACTCATAGTATGTTATGTGCTGTATTATTGCAAAAATACATGTAAAACAGGGATCAGTTAGAGACAGCAGCTTTTGTATTTCACTTTTAAATTAATTATTTGTGTTTGAGCATGTGGGGCAAAATAAACGTGAAGGGACTGTAAATAATTCTGCTGTACTAGCGTTCCAATAGGATGTTCTTTCGTAGCCTCAGCCATTCTTTCACTACAAACTCCAATCACAGAATGATGATTAGTATGTTCTGCTATTCAAATGTGGTTTTGGTAATACTGATGAAGAAATAACAGGCTCATGATGCAGTCTGTAGAGGGGAACTAAATCTAAGAACCACATGACAGTGGCGGTAGCTTTTGTAGAGGGAAGCTGGTTTATACATGATTCATCACTACAGATCTCTGCAAAAGTAAAAAGATACCCTGATTCTGTGATTCAGCAGGGATTTACCAGGCAAATGTAACAGCTGCATGTCATTAATACAGTATTGCAGTGAAGATGAAAAATTAAAGGTAGGTTTTGTGCTGATTTTTGAATAAGACTCCAGATTGCTTTCTAGAGGCTTTCCTCCATTCAATTCATTTACTAGGCCATTATAATACTAAAAGAAGATAGAATGGAAATCCCTTACAGTGTTGGACACATACCACACCCCAGATACTGTTTAGCATGACATATTTTGCTAAGAAATCGCAGAGATTTTTAACTTGCTCTAAATAATTTGATCTGCTAGCCTCTCTCACTCTATGTATGATGTATTAGCATGTGGGTGTGGACATTACTTGTGTAGGCATGTGTAGTTACACATATGTGCTCACAGAAGGGAAATATATTCTCTGTACCCAACGATTTTCATTTCTATTTATGACAGACAGAGATATTTCTGGTTTGTAGTTAGCAGCTCTTTTTGTAGATACTTTATGGGCAGAATCTCACTGCTGCTTAGTTTTTGGGCTGGTGAGCTTGAGAATAAAGCTGGGAATCAGATTGGATTCTGTTCCCAACTCCATCATTGACCAGCTGCATAGTGCTGGTAAGTCACTTAACATCTCTGTGTCCCTGTTTATTCATCTGTAAAGCAGGGAAAACATTTTTTTTTGTGTATCTCTGAAAAGAGCTTTGAAACCTGTATGTAAAGCAGGACATGATTAGAAATAAGGCAGTCTGAGACTTTTTTCCTGTTTCCTAGCAATTTTTGAAGCAGTTTAGTTGACTTCAAGCAATTTTAGCAAAGAGGCAGAAGCCTCAAAGATAATTGGCTTCCTAAAAGTTTTGTCAACTAGACAGTGGAATAGAGGAGAAAGAATCACTAAGTGACCTTGTTGAAAGAAAGGCTGCGGTGTTATTTTATGTGTTATTAGATAGCAGGGAATCCACATGGAGGGGAAACTTTATAAATGCTCCAACGTCACTTCTGTTGGCTGCTGTTTATAAACCCATCCATTTCACCTCTCTGTTGTTGCCTCAGGCTGTAAGACACTGGGAGATCCTATTGGGTGGCTTAATTTAAGCTACATTTTCACGTTTGTGGTTTGTTTTTTTTTTAAAAGTGTAAGTTCAGTCTAGTTGCTGAAGGAGCCTGTGTAGTTGATAGAGAGGAATAGACACCCTAGAGGGCTAATTTCATTTGATGCATCTCTAATGCCTTTTACAGATTAAGGGGAATTTCACCTCTGAAAATGTCTGTTTCTCTCCATTTAGTGTAAAAAGAAACAAATGTGTCTCATTTTTAACTGTAGGTTAGGATGAATCACCCTCACATCTTACAGTTAAGTTTATCATAGGAGTTGCTTGCAGCACATTAGGCAGAATTATGACCAGAACCTACTAGATATTTAACACAGCAAATCCAGTCTCACCGAACAAAAGTGACTCTTTTGTTTAGATTGAATGTGCCAAATGGTTTGATTATGTCATCTAATTTTACTCCCTTTCTGTGTTCAGAATTTAAACAGTTGGTTGTAGCTTTGTTGTTTTGTTGGGGTTTTTTCTTGCTGCCTACTCTAATAGTCAGACAGAAAGTGGCGTGTCCTTCTGTATTGGCCAGACACTGTAGAGGATAAAGAATCGCTTGTCTTAGATCAATGAGTATATAAAGGTTGAAACTCAAGCCCTGCTGACAGCATGTTGTGATGATCTGAAATAGTTGTATGCAATAACACTTGTTTTATCTGTAGAAATTAATTGCTTAAATCAGATATAAAGATACTTGAAGTAAATCTTATTGTTTAAAAAAAGTTTGGTATCATTGTTAGTCAGGCACTTACAGGACATGGTTGTCACACCACCTAATAAAGAGGTATGATTAGGAGAATGTCAAGGTGATCTGTTTTGTCTGGGGTTTTAATATGCAAATGTTGAGCTGCTGTTGCTTAATGCTTTTTCTTTTTTAGAGGGAAATTGAATTCTCCAAGGAAGATACCAGTTGTTAATCATTTTTCTTATGCATTAGTCATAAAGTAAATAGAAAATTGTTTTGCAGATGTAAAAAATTATGTATTCAATGCAGAAATACCTATTTGGTATGTTTGGATTTAATTTACTTCTTTTTATCCTCCTAAATACAATATCAGCTTTAAAATTGAAGTAAGCAGCATGGGTTTATTCTTACAGACTACTAGTATTTCCCACATGTTAATTCAAATTATTGAAAAGTATTCAGACTGCTTTGGTTTGGTGAATCATCAAGAGAAAGTAAATACATTACAGTAAATACAGATGCCTAAACATTCTGAAGATGCTTTGAAAATCCCAGATACACTGAACTTCTCAAACCTTTTCTTTTTCTTTTGCACTGCTTTCTTTGGCAGAAAAAGTTTGCATTTTTGAACCTGTCATCCCACTTACATCTATCTTGTTCGTTCAGATTAAAAGCAGTTTGAGACCTGTTTTTTAATGTGTGTTTGTAAATTGCTTTCTACAGACACATCCTAAATTACATGAAGTCTCCAAACTTTACTGTAATTTAAATAAGTGATAAAGTTCTATTTTGCTTATAAGCTATGTAAACAGATGTAGAAGTCAGTTCAGTGCATACCACTGTTTGTATTTGATGAAAACCAGAACGGCTTAAGATAGTTTAAAATATCGATATTGTTAAGTGGCTTTCTAATTCTTGCATTTAATACCAAGCTCTCCTTAGAACCAGATTCAAGTGTAAGATTATCTTTTATTTTCACAGCAATCCTTTCCAAAGAAGCTTCCAATGTCTCAGTCAGTGCCTCAGATTTATATCCAGGTTAAGGAATTTATTTATGCAAGCCTTAAGTTTTCAGAGTCACTTCACCGCAGGTAAGCTTAAATTCTCAGGAATGTGACTATAAGGTAACCTATAACATCCAGGTGACCTGAAAATATATAGTAAAATGAAAATACATTTTCTTGTGCACTTGCTAGCGGTGTTTGTTTCATAATTTACATATAATTTAAATATAGTATTCTTTATATTTGTGATTCTCAATTCTATAACATATATTTTGTTTCTCTGTGTGTGTATATATATTGTATACTATATGTGTAGGTCTGTAGGGTTTGAACGCTGCTTGGCATGGTAAGCAGTCTTAAAACACTGCTGGGTTTTTTTTTTTAAACAGTACTGCCTGGATTGAATAATCTAGATATTTATTTAACAAAGCACATAACATTTGAAAAACGTACTTTCATACTCACCATTTCAGAAGTAATTGTGTAGCATCCCTGATTACTTTGAGTGGTCTTTCCCTCCTCAGAGCTTTGAGTTTCCTTAGCAATGATTTCACCAGCAACAAAACGTGCTGTCTCCATGCTCATTCCCTCTTCCACCCCACCTTTTTCTGATGGAAAACATCATAATTCTCACATTCCCTTTTCTCTTGTAGCCTTCAAAAGCTTAATTACACAAAAGAACATTTGTAGATCTGAAATCGGGAAGGTATTTGTGGACAGTCACCCACTTCTGCACTGTTAAAGATGTAAATGACTCGTTTTCACACATTCTTAATTGATACTGTTTATAATTTACACGTACTAATGAGCGCATGGTGACCTCCTTAGTAACTCATTAAAACCCACAAATTACTCTTTCCAAACTGCTGTGTCAATAAGCATGCCCAAAATCTAAAAATAACAGATTTTGCTTCAGCTTTGAAAACCAGTTAATGGATAATTTAGTAGGTGAAAGAAGTGTTCTGTGTGTTAGATCACAGAAGACTTGGAGCAACGAGAAAATAAATTCACTTAGGGAATTCTTAACGTTAGAAGTTACCTTTAAGGGGAAAAAAATGACAATACTTTGACAGTAATACTTAATATTTCTATGTACAGCATAGTTACAAAAATAAACTTTTTTTGTCAGCTCAACAGAAATAGATGATATGCTCAGAAAATCTACAAATTTGCTGCTTACAAGAACTCTGAGTAGCTGTTTACAGAACCTGATTAAAAAACCTCATATAGGTTTAACAGAGGTAAGTTTTAAAACATGCTCAAAACTGTAATTTTAAAGACAATGAAAACTAAAACTATTCTTGTAAATGTAGATATACTGTGGTATTAAGATTTGTGTAAGAAAAACAAGTAGTGTTTGCTTTAAAGTGGAAAATTTAAAGAGGTGAAAGATGAAGTATAAAAAAGCATCAATGTCTGTTACGTAAATAATAACAATACAATATTGGGTCTAGTTGGAAGTGTATTTACACAGAGAGATGACAATGGAAGAGTTCTCTCTCCTGTATGGTAAACAGAGGTATGCAAGAAATAAGCTAAAGACTCTTACTTCTTTGGTTGCATACTGATCATAGTTCATGTGTTCTGTTCCTGTCCAGCAATTAGTAGCACACTGTTGAGTTTCTTTTCCTTCCTATAAAAAAAAGGGGAGGGGGTGGTGGAAATCTCTCTCATGTGTGTATAAACCTACTGGACTCAGAAATTTCAAATCTCAAGTTCACTCTAACACATGAATTTTTTTCTATAGTAATTGCAATTAAAATATTTTGGTAGGTTTCTGCATGTTGTTTCTTCATCAGGACTCTCGGTTTAACTTGTTTGTTGGACAGAATAAGGCGTTGTTTGTTGGAGAGAGTAAGGCAGGCTCTGAACATTCACTGGCGGTACCTGCAATGCCAGGAGGCAGCAGGTACCTACTGAAACATGCTGAGGAGAACTTAGACTGTTGCCGTTAGAGCAGTGTTATGTCATACTGGATGTTGGTTTTAAACTGCATGATCCTCTTGCATAGATGAGACAATTTTTCTGAGATGTAGTTTTCTATGTTCTTGAAATTGGTACAGGAATATTTTCAAAGATAGGAAAATAAATTCACTGGTATTTTTTGCGGTGTTTTATTATGAAGTCAATATGTTTTATGAGAAAAATGTTAAAAAGAAAAAAACTTTATTTTACCAAGCATTACGTTGTGTTCACTAAAACAGACAGTATGCAATGAGAATTAAGATATAATATACTGATATTTCAATTAATGTGCATTATGTACATTGTCTAATTTGTGAACTGGATGCAAATGCAGGTCCTGCTTATAAAAACATTTGTGTCATGTATAAGCAGGTTGTTACCATTATAGGGGAGGGAAGGAGTTGACAAACTTATATTTGAAATTCCCTAACTTCAGAATGCATCCTTCTGCAGACAATATTGTGAAATCCTTTTTTGTAATAGCAGTATTTTTTAAAATTATTTTAATGATAAAATTAGTGATTTACTTTTGGCAATGTATATTCCTCTTCCCTTTTTTAATTCTAAAATATAATTTGGATTTATTTCACCAAGTACATGTCTGCAGACTAAATTTTTAAAATGTTATCATTTGTATGTAAACTATAATATTACTCTGTAGTGGTATCTGAAAGCAGACATGAAAATTAACAGGTAATATGCGGTAACCTGAAATACTGTAATTAATTTCTAGTAGTGTTGTTGCTGAAAGAGGTAATCATTTACAAAATCAAGTAACGGTGGGAGATACAAAAAGGTTTTTTTACAATAATTTTTTGCCTCTTGCAGCTTGTTCAAATCATTATAAACACAACACACTTGGAACAAGCCTGTAAATACCTTGAGGATTTTATATCTAACATTACAAATATTTCACAAGTGACTGTTCACACAGCAAGACTTTATGGACTTTCTACATTTAAGGTATGGTATATGTCATGCTTTATATGACTATGTCTAAAAAGTTACATTAAAATCACTGTAAATGAAGCATTTTAAAACAAAAGGGGTGAAGGCAAAGCTGCACGCTTTCTCATTTTTTACTCAAACAATTCTGAACTGTTAAGAATTCAGTTGTAACACTGAGCAGATAAACACTGTTCTTTGTTATCAGTATGATCTGAAATATGTCAGTACATCAGAAGCATCAATATTCTTTCAGATGCATCTTTTATTAAGTTATGAAATTACAAGCTAAGCTTAAGTGCACCAGAAGCTTTCAATAGGTTAAGCTCCAGTTTGTGTAACATCTCCCCTTTCTGAATGGAATCAAGCAAAACAGCTAGTTTAATCTAAAATGTTTGTATTATTTATTTGATTCTCTACAATAGAAATATTTTGTGGTATATTTTCAAATTGTGTAATTTAGTAATCTAAAAGCAGTATTAACCACAATTCCGTTATCTTTTTAGAATTTGTATTTTATTCAGATGTCCTTTACATACATAATAATAGAAGTCCTGTCCTTGGTAGAACAAAAACCATAACCTCATCTGTGAAGCCCCTCTCCACAATATTAGTCAAAAGGCCTTAGTCCTTTTCCAGTGGTAAGGCAGACACGTATTGTTAATGAGAAACCTGCACGTAAAATTGAAATTGCTGAAGACAACTTATATACCTAATGTCAGGTAACTCAAGAGGACTGAGATTTATCCCTGAGATAAATTAGTAAAAAGTCTGATCCTTGCTCAGGCTGTTTTATGTCATAATGACCCTAGTAAGCTCCAAACCAAGATGCCAACAGCTGGACTAGCTATGCCTAGTGCAAAGATGGTGTGGTCTCAGGCCACTGAATGGCCCTACAGCAGAAACCCTGGTGCTGTGGCACTGGGGCAAATGTAAAGATGGTTGGAGATCCTTCGTGTTTTGATGGTGGTTAGGCACCAGGTACCTCTTTCAAGCACCAGATGGTTGTGTACATTGAAGAACCAAGTTTCAGCATTCATATACATAAAATATGACAGAAATTATTTCATTGACTGAGTAGCTTTTTTGGTTTAGAACAGAAACAAATGTGCGTACTTGGGGATGGTTGGGGGTTTTCTTTCTGAAAAAAACATTCTCACAGAAGAATGATCGTGTATAGGTTACCTTGTGCCATTAATTCAGCCAGTGCATTGCTGACTTAGTCGCTTGGGGCTTCTATACAGAAACTTTTGAAAGAGAAACAAAACAAAACAAAAAGTCATCAGGGATTCTAAAGCAGCTGCAACTTGAACTTTAGGAGGTTTTCAGTGTACACTGAAACAAAGGAGGGTGATTTCTTGTATTTATGGGATAAAGAGGACTAATCCTATTGAGAGTAGGTCTGTTTTCTGTACTGCATTTTTTTGTTGATGCAATGTAGCCTATCCTATTATAACATCCCCTCTGGCATAGATGTTAAAAGGTGGGTGAGGTGGAATAAGACATCATCATTGCAAGACGCTTCATATTTCCAGTTGATTGCCAACAATTTTCTCATTAAATGTCATTTGTTTTGCTAAGAATTTAATGAAGAAAGCAGGACAGAAGGGTTCTAGCCTAGCAGCTGTAGTTAGGTTACCATTGCTCTACCAGTCATTTTATTAATTGTGCCCTGTCCGTAAGATCTAGAATGCCTAGTTTGCTTATGATGTACCGATAGTGCAGTGTGTCTTTGAATTTGCACATCTATAGATTATTTTCAGGTAAGGTCAATCCATACTCTTTTTAACATTCAAACAAACACTTAATGCAGCCATAGTCTTAAATTTCATTAAAAAGTTATCCTTTATCCTTCAATTTAATTTAATAAATGCAGTTGAAAGTTTGTATTATATTTTGTGCCGATAGCTTATGCTGTAAGTTCTGTTTAACTATCCTATAAACTATCTAAGTTGTCTTCAAGAGAATCACAGAATATTATAATCTGTGCTTAGTGAGCTTAGTATCTATGCACCTTGGAAAAATACAGAATGAATGCTCAGAAACACGTAAGAATCTTTTCATTTTTTTTTTAATGGTTTCTCTCCTGTCTCCCTGGAGAACTTGTAGCACAATGTTCTCTATTTATAGTAGAAAATTCTTTCTTGTTAATCCCTCTTTCTTTTGCTCTCTGTTTTAATGAAAAACTGCTCATAGTTCCCCAACTGAGCTCTCACAGAGTTTGGTATGTTCTACTGTTATTAAATTTATCTCCTGGTGGCAAATCATGTCACCTCCATTCTTTCCGAGTGGTCAAAAATCTCCTTTTATTAGCAGTATTGATCACATTCACATTCCATGAGATAATTTTATAAGTAATTTTTAATAGAAGCCTTCAAAACTATTTCATGGCTACTGTTTTAGAGGAGTCTTTTTCTCATTTTATTTTTGTATATAAAATCTCATTTTAAGATGTTCTTCAGACTTTCCAAGCATTGTTTCACATGGGTGGAAATAAAAACCAAAACAAAAATCACCACCACCACCAAAACTTGTTTTGTTTTATCATATAAAAAAATTGTGTTGCTTTCAATATTTATAGCTACATTTTCCAGCTTTGGATGAGCATTGTTTTCCTTTGTTTAAATCAGCAGTCGCACTAAGTGTAAATAAATGTATTTGCAGATCTAGCTGATAGAAGTTTCTGAGCCCAGGGTCTTAGCATTAAGCTGTGTACTGGTTGTTGGAGAGCCAGAAATGCAGCATCAAATCCTGTGCAGGGCTTCAGGACATCATTGAGAAAAAAGCCATTTAACAAAACTCTGTCATTTGCCCTTTTCACTTTATAGTGGGAGAAAACCTGGTGAGCTTTCAAAAGGTTTTGATGCAGTTCTGTCACCACGTTAGAAGAAGAGATGGAGTTGATTCATCTGCCTCTGGGAGTCATCCCAAACCAGAATACTGCTAACACTTTCTTGACTTGTGTATGGGATTCACAGTGCTGCTTCTCAGAAGTAACTTCTGGGTTTGAAATCCAATTGCTCAGCTGTTCACAGTTTTCTCAGGGAACTGAGGAACACACCTTGCTTAAAGTACTGGCAATATGCTGCTCCAATTATAAAGGAGTAACCAAAGCAAAATAAAAGATAACCAAAAACAGGCTTTCAAAACTAAAACCGAAGAACTAATCTTGCCATTGCCTGTTTATTATCTTAACTGGTAAAGATGATACAACCACTCCATAAATGACTTAGTTTTAAACAAAAAAACCCCAAACACCCAAACCCAAACAAACAAAAAATTTGAGCAATTGCACTAAACCTAAACAGATATATTTGCAAGTCCTGTCATTATAGATTGTTGCAACTGAGGTCTTACTTTTAATAGCAACTTTAAATTTAGACTTGACTTTAAGCAAAACTTCTATAGGCATAGCCATCTACAAAAGTGTGGATGTCAGCATACTCCTTTATTTGACATATTAACAGGTTGTCAGATTCTTGTGTGTTGGATGAGGAGAGCTGTTCAGTGGAGGCTTTTAGAAGTTGGTTTGGCAGTAAAAATGCTATTTTTAGGGAATTGTACTTTGATATTTATACATGGCAGGGCACATGCTTTCTTGCTTCCTCCTGAAGTGCCTCATGGCCTGGGGCCTGAAGACTGCATTTGACATACCCCATGTGATGCCACCTTTAAGCTCAGTGCATCTTGAATTTTTTCTTTTTGCCATTCTTATTTACACCTTTCTGAACTGCCGTGTTTTGAGACTGCTTTCTCCCAGAGGAAACTGGCAATGGGAATGTCATCCACCTTTAAGTTGCTCCAGTATATCCAGCCTATTTTTACTCTCTAAAAACCTCCAGCAACTGACCAGTTCACTTTAAATCAAATGTCTTACTTGAATCATTTCTCAAGATCAGTGAAGAAAGTTTCAAATTGAGCCCAAATTAGAACATAGACTTCATCAAGTATCTTTAACCTCCTGGCTGGCAAAAGCATGCTTTTCCAATACAATATGCCTTAACAAGAGTTTGTACGTAGATCCCATTGCATCTATGAGGATGTGTGCTAAACGAACAAGGTAGATAGATCGCATTGTAAACACACTTCACAGTAAATGTTAGACTTTTCCTCTTTACTGTTTCAAAAAGTAGAATCCAGGTGGTGGCAGAACAAAAAGTAGGGGCAGGAGGAAGTAGGGGAGTGCTCTGAATTGCAGTGGTGATCAAGATATTTAAAGGAGGATCAAAAATGATGAATATTCTTCAGATGTGCGGCTTTAAGACATGAATTACGTAAAAAATCATATGTTTGCTGGACTTCTAGATAAAATAATCAGATTATTATTTTCTTTGTAAAAGAGGGCAAATAAACTTTGTGTCAGGGTTGATAAATTTGTAAGCTGAATTTAAGGTGATTGTGAACAGAGTAAAGCAATTGCTTTGTTCCAAATTCAAATTAATTTCATTTGTTTCTGAGAATTTAGACTATCCTGTAGGCATATTCTGTTATAAACACTCTTACAGTATACATTATGGGAGTATTGTAAAAACCATAGCCACAAACTTAGTGTAAGACGGAAGTTAAAATACTGATTTAAATATTTTTTGATTCTAAGACAGACATGAGTTCAGTTTTGTGGATGAATATAATTTTATCTGCATTCTAATAATATTTTAGAATTCTGACGATTGCACATGACTTTTTTTCTAGGATGCAAGGCATGCTGCAGAAGGAGAAATATATACAAAACTTAACCAAAAAATAGATGAATTTATTCAAATTGCTGATTATGATTGGACAATGTCTGAATCGGATGGAAGAGCCAGTGGATATTTAATGGACCTTATTAACTTTTTAAGAAGCACGTTTCAAGTTTTTACCCATTTACCTGTAAGTGTTCAAAATTAAGTTTAATTTCAAACTATTGGAGCATCATTTTATCCTTAAGTACTAAGATTTTGAAGATAGATGTTATTTTTGCACTGTGCACATGCTGGCAGATGTACTTTTTAGTACAGATGTATTTTCAGATGTGTTTCAGTATGTTGATGATGCTCACCCACGGTAATACTTAGGATACCTTCAAATACTTTAGTAATACTGTTAACAACAGCTAATTTACAAATAGTGTAAGAACTCATGCAGTTTTTTAGAGCATCAGATAGCCTCTTTAATTAACCATATTGCTTCTGCGTGCACATGTATTCATTCAAATAGCACAGAATTCATGCAAATCCTGCAGTTGTGCATAAGAATATGGAGTTACTGGATGTTCCAAGGTTGTTTTTAGCTAAATAATTTTGATTGTAATTCTGAGCTTCATGGGAATGAATCCTTGTTCATATTCAAATATATCCTGTGTTAGTTTGTCCCTGGTAAAAGGGAACTGTAAACCTGTTTTATGTACCAATTGTTACATTCCGTTGTTTGATTTCCCTCTGCTTTAAGACAAAAAAAACTATTTCTAGTTTGATTTATAATAGTTTATAGCTTTATGTCTGGAGTAACTTTCAAGCTACATCAGCTTTTCATCAGTTTGTCCTTGGTTACTACTGTCACAATGGTGTCCAAGTGCTTTACCCACATCTGATGCCTATAAAGAATAAGTCCTCAGTACATAGAATGTTTTGCGGCTCCAGACTGGAAGTAAAAGATAATCTATTTACATGCACAACAAGGTGTTGAAATTTCTGGTATAGTGGACTTGCCCGGTGTTCCAAATGTGAAGAGGCTGGGGTTCTTCAGTCTCCTTTTTTCTACTGACTCAAAGACATAACCCATTCAAAATGTATCACTTAATATTGATGTGAATGTGGTGTATGAGGTATGTTTCAGTGAATAGGTTTTGATAAAGAATAGCACATTTGTTAGATAGTTAAATTCATTGTAACAACATAAAATCAGCGTAAACAAACGGCACTGCTTCTCAATGGTCATACGCAGCTAAGGGATGTGCAACTTCTAGAGAAGGATGTACAGAAGTCTGTTGTGAGTGTGTGTGGTGATACAGCTGTTCAGAAATGAGCCACAGACAGAATGATGTAATGTATTAAGAGGGATGGAAAGAAGCAGCTGTGGCATTAGGACTTGAAAAGTGGGAAAGGAATAGAAATATGTGCGTGGGGGCACAAGTCAACCTTTGGAGAAAGCTAGTACCTGTGAAGAGGTTGTTCTGTAATTTCAAGCTCTGGTCAGGTACCAGGCAGGGTGTAGAACTATATGAACAACTGGTCTGGTCTGGCAAGAGGATTCTTGTAAATTTTGATTTATCCTACATATTGCTCCCTATTCTGGTTTGGCCAATTGTAGAAATGTACAGTCCTATGAATGCTGTTGTGCGTGAGATGTGGAGTTTACGTGGAAATGTGTATACAGTTTCATTACAGTGATTCTTGTTAAGATTTGTAACAGTAAGTTATTTTCATTAAGAGAAAATTTATAGTGAAAGCATTTTCAAAGATAAGCCCAGAACTAGGTTCCATAACTTATTAAAATACTAAGTGCTTTGGAGTGCTAAACTAAGCTAGATTCTCACATGCCATAGTTAAATTTGGAGTAGTTTTAGTATTCATTTTCAATTATGAATTATTCCATTATTGTCACAGTGTCATTTCCATAATAATTTTTGTATGGCTGGCAGAAACATTCCACTGCTGAAGACAGTTTCTCTGAACCTTTTCTGTAATTAGAAATCAAAGAACAAAAGTTCTAGCCTCTGGCCATAATTCTAGTAAGGAAAAGAGCAGGACAGGTAGAGGAATTGTTTCTCTTCCTACCTTTGCACATCTGATCACGTTGGAGGGCACTGTGCAAAGGCTAGAGCACTAGTCAGCCGCGCTAATTCTCCATAGCCTCGTTCAAAGGTCAGTGACTTTGATATTGTTTCAAACTTGAGTCTTCTTGCAGAAATGTTTTATGTTCTTTATCAATTTCTGTTGCTGTCATTGGGTTTCTGTCATTAGAGTCTTGTTCTATTTTAGCTGTATGTTTAAGCTGTGTAAATGAACAGGAATGTATTTCCTTGTGTGCATCCGTGTGGGGCTATATTGAAGTGTTTCTGTACCAGTGTAGACATAACTTTTAAAAAATGCATCTTATGTTACATACATGTTTTAATGTTCCAATAAAAATAATGCAAATTGTGTAGAGATCTAAATCAGGTAGACAGTGATTTCTGTTTCACTGAAACTACACACTTCGTGGCACAACTTAGCTGGGGTATGATATCTCCATTGAATCACTGGAAATGTCTTGCGTCTCTGAAGCTTTTTTTTTCCTCTCAAGTTTTATATCTTAGTTTTCTCCTCTCTGTGTGTTTACTGTACTGAAAAAGTGGTTTTGGAAAAGAAAATATCTTTATTCCACTCTGCAGTTATATTACCATTAGATTTATGTTAAAATGCACTAATGGATCATGTTATATTTAGATTCTTACTATCCTGAGCCATTCTAAGTCTTGCTTGAACAAAGTATGTTAATGAGGTACAGATAGCCTCTGTAAGCCACATGGTAAACATGGCATTTACTTTTTGATCAAAGCGTTTTGGAATATATTATTTCTTACCATGAAAACTTTCTGGAAAGGCATACAAACAAATGCTTCATCATTTGAAGTTTGCTACTTTGATATTTTGGCATACAGTTCCTTATTATAGAAAAACATTTTACTGACAAATTAGTACTATTTAAATTATAATCTCTTTGGTATGCCTCAACAAAAAACTATATAAGTTCAGAGGTTTAAAAAAAATAATTTAAGGAATTATGTAACTATAATTGTTCTTTTTGGAAGTTTTTCCTTACCTTTTATTGCTACCAATTTTTTATTCTTTTTTTTTTTTTTTGATGTTGACAGTACATCTTAATTTTTTTGTTTTGATTGCCTTACTGGTTTCCTTCTCAGAATAACAACAATGACCATGCAGCTATGTCGGTAAGTAAATGCAAGATGAAGAAAAAGCATGTGAACTGAAAAACTATGAACTGCCTGCAGGCTTATTGCTTCGATTTTTAAGTAATTTAATTAAAAGAGCCTTCTGTTTTGCTGATGACTTGCTATGTACCTTGTGTGGTTGCATGCAGGGATCAGGTTATTGACTAACATTGGGCTTTCATACACTGGGACAGCAGGAGCCTTAAAAACCTTGCAGAAGGTTGGTAAGGTGTGCCTTGCATCCCAAGTGAGATAATTTAGAGGAGACTATGAGATCTTTTGGAAGAGAGGTCAGATATCAAAATGCAGCTATGAGGCATGCATACAGAATAAGAGTAGAATGATAAAATAGAATAAGGAATCAGTGAAAGTTCCATCATTTCTCTGTTGCATCTGCCTGGGGTCAAGGGGAATGTATGTGCTAAATTTATATATATTTTTTTTAAGAAGATGATGGATTGCATTTAAGAATTCTTCCATGCCCTGATTATTTTCAGGTCATCAGTTTTTGTATAAGGAGTTTATTTTGATTTGGCATAAGCATTTCCATGATAATTAAAGTGTTAATATTATGCTGTTGAGTGGCTTCTGAATACTGAATTTCTGAACTTACTTTTACTAATTTTTTCCAATAATATGGTTGCATCTTGTTCATTTAAGCAGTGTACAGCAGCAAATACATACTGTGCTTTTCACTGTTCTAAGTGAACAAATGCGTAAGGCACGTAAGAGTACACAGTGTGGGAATAACCTCATTCCTTGCTACATTCTGGAAGGCAATTGGCTGAGTAGTAGCTCTGTGGATCTGGAGAGAAGATCTAGCAGTGGACTTTCAGGTTGTTAGGAGCCTAGAGCACATGAGTCACAAATGGAGGTTTAGGAAGATGGATTATTTAGTCTGTTAAAGAGGAGGCTGGGGAGAAATCTAGTGGCAGCCTACAGCCTCTTGATGAACAGACACAAAGGTGATGAAGCCAAACTCTTCTTGGTAGGACTGACAAATTCACGTGTGGCTATGGTCACAGGTAGAAGCTTGGGAGGTGAAGCTTTGACGCTATGGAAGAAGTTTGCCCAAAGAGAGTAGTGTGGTGTTGGAGGAGTTTACCCAGAAAGGCTGTTGAATTCCCATCCTTGGTTGTTTTAAAGGCTCAGCCAGAAAAAAGGACAATGGACTTGAACTACTGTTGGTGATAGTCCTACTCCAAGTGGGAGGTTGGACTAGATGACACTGGTGGTTCATTCCAATGAACACCTCCATGATTTGAATACTCAGCCTCATGTTGAACTATCAAGCTAATAGAATATTATGAGCACTACAAGTATTGAATATTTTGTGTTCATAACTTCTGGTTAATGTTGAGCTGGTGTCAGTGTGCTGGTTGTGTCCTGACCAAGCCCTAGCAGAATTTCAGCAATGCAGAGCACAGACTGCATTTGCTTTTGGAAGGTTATAATTTGAGTCATGGAATTTTTAACGGTTTTGTTTTCTACAGTTATAACAAGTTATACAGTCTTTTGAGTTTATTTCTCTTTTCAGGTTCTTTTACATCCCCATTTAAGTTCATATTGCAGTTTATAGTGCCATTAGATACTTCAAATGAAAAAGCAAATTAAAACTTTATTATACAGCCATTAATCTCATTAAATCAATTGGGTGATCAAATGTGCTATTAAGGACCTGTATTTTTGAGGTTTTATTTTGAACAGTTAAAGAAATAATTTACCTTATATTTTCAGCTGAGTTAATTTGAAATTATAGAGGGTGCATCTATATATATATATATATATATATATAAAAGTGTTTTAATCTAGGTTTAGAATTAACTGAAGTTTTATTCCAGATAGGTGCTTTACCAGTAAAAAGTTAGTGTTGGAGTACTCTTTGGAAAAGAATGACTATTGACAATTAATACAAATTACTTTCAAGTAGGTATTTTTTATTATTTTGGTAGAATTCAGGGCCACAACTGGAAGTAAAATTGATTCTTAAAAATTGCATTGGTGTTTTTTAGTGTACTTACATTTTAGCAGTAGTTCAGAAGTTGGGTTTTAGGCCTGATGTTAAGTAATAGAATACTTCAGTTATTATGACTGCTAAAATCTGTGTGTTCAGTTTCTTTGCATTTTCAGAAAGTTTTTCATTATGTCATTTCATATTGTTAAATTAATTCTTCAGCTTAACTTCTTAGGTTTAACAGATAAGTTTTGTTATTTCCTTTTATGCTGAGGACGGCAGTTTGTGTTATTTTATTGTGTCTGTGATTGGCAGCAAAAGCCTAATTTCACAGCTTGCAGTGAGGGTGCAGGGGTGGTGGTTTTCTGCAGCTATATTCAAAACCTGTCAATCAGCAGCCTCCACAGGCTACTCAGAGAATGGGTTTTCTTACTGATTTCTCCAAATGCTGCTTCATGCTGTCTTTGATTGGCACAGCCTGGCAGGGAGGATGGATGAATCTGTCACTGGCCAGTTAATTGTGTTGCTGGTCTCAGCCTGACATCAGGTCTTTGACTCCTAAGTGGCTCAATACAAAACAAATTAGCAGATTGTAGTCATATTTCTCATTCTGTATGCTTTGACTTTGTTGAATGCAGTCCATAAATCATATTGACTGACACCGTAGTGAACGATGAAAGCTGCTTTTGAGAGCTAGCATAGGTCTTAGAAAGCGGTACTGCCAAGGTGCCATAGAAGGATGCATATGGCTGACCCTTTGGGAATTTCCTAGGAGCCGAATGTCTCTTTACTGCAATTGTTCTTGGGAGAAAAGCTTTTGGGTCCTATAAAAAAGGATTTAATATGTCAGCAGATTCTCTTTACAAGCTCCTTTGAAATATAAGAAGTTTGTCTAAGGGTTTTCTCTTTTTGCAAACTTGTATTTCAGCAAAATGTGAAAGCTGGGTGAAAAAACAGTTGGCTTTAACACTGTTAGCAGGTGTTTTTGCTTGTAGAATAGGGTCCTTGTTTCTTAAACTTTGCATTGGTTTAGTGGAAGAATAGGTTTTGTAGATAGCAGCAATTAGCATAGGCACAGCAGAGATAATAGTAGTGTCTCTGAATGGAAGGCAACTGGAGGGAATGTGAGAAACCTGCTGCATCTCTGCATGCTATTGAATATAGGCATTTAATTGCTAGATACAGTAACCACAGCCACCTCCCCCTTAAAAAATAACCATGTAATTTAAAAAACCCCAAACTGACAAATAATAAATATCAAGAATTAGATTTCTTTAATTCTGGAAAAGAAATATGTTATTGCTATGTTCGTGAATCCTTAAGTTTCCTCTTCAAAATATTTTATGAAAAAATGGTAAGGAACTACTTAGTGGATGGCAGAAATCTAGAGATCGATTTTTAAACAGATCTCATTTGTCAAACATGAATTTGAATTTCATTCTTTTCTGAATATCGTACATCCAATGTATTTTGAACTGGGAAGCACTGAATTTTGGAGAGGATAACAGTAAAGCTCACATTTCTCTCAGTTAAAATTCAGCATTTTGATTGATATACATAGCTTCGTTTTTTCTCTAGATTTAAGAAAATGGAGTGATTGCATTGAGTAAGTATAAACTGTGTACAGAAAACTTCTATTATTTGCTGATATGTCATGTGAACAATAAGCCTGTAGTTCAAGTTACATAGTTGGAAATAGTTTAAATGTTAGGATGTTTCCATTTTATGAAATTTAAAAATAAACATTAAACATACATGTATCGATACTTATTTAAAGTTCAAGTGGCTTTTATCATGTCATTTCTGTATTGTAACCATTATCTTGTGCTCCAGTACTATTGATATTTGCCAGATCGTAACAATTAATTACAGATGCTTGTTAGAAATACAAAATTCTGTTTTTTATTTTAAATAAGAGGAGTACACATTGTTTGCATATAAACTAAGCTGAATGTTAACATTTTTCTTGATAACCAATTAATCTGGTTGAACTTTTATTACATTGCAGTGGCAGCATAAATAGGACATGGAGCTGATTTGATGGAGTAGTACATTAAACAGATGCACTAGTTGTTCCATTAAATCAAAATGACATTTCCATTAAATATTTCAGACCTACTACACTGCAATTAAATGAATTGTGGCACGTTGATTCCCCTTCTCACCTCCTTTTTTCCTTCTTTTTTCTTTTTCTTTCTCTTCCACCCACTGCGCCCCCCCCCCCCCCCCCCCCCCCCCCGGCCCCCCTTCATACTGATATTGTTCTGCTTGGGGAATAGAGCTGCATGTCTCCCAGTGTAATTGCCGTTGGGTTTGGGAGACTTTTAAGCATGCTGTTCTTGCATTGTTTCTTACATTCCTTGTTGTCAGTTCATCTATTTTGGTCAAAAGTGTTATCTGTTTCTCTGAGATTTTCAATTAAGAAACTGACATCTCATTTTAGACATAAAGCTCCTAACAGTTCAGGGTGTCCTAATGCTAAAGAGGTATTAGCAAAAGCCACTTAATGTTTCAGTGTGACGTAAGGAGAGTGAACACTTTCCATTGTCTTGTCTACATTTTAATTATGATTTAACAAAAAATGAATTTCTGAAGTACAACATGAAATGTCAATGCTATGAGCAAGTTGTCTTATTAAGGGCAAGATCTGGCTCTTCAGATCTTGGAGCAGAACTTTCCAAACTTTTTGGGACAGTGAACTGCTGTCTGTCCTTATAATTTTTCATTGCTTGTATGTGTTTCTGTGAGTCAACAGTGACTTGATCAACCTCACTTTGCAGAAAACAGCTGGGGAACCATTGCTTTAGAGAAATAGGTGTCATCACTTTACTGATGGATATATGTAAAACAATAGGGGTGTGTGCTTCAGCGGGTGTATTACATAATTACGATTTCTTTTGTGTAAGCGTGTTAATAGTTACCTTTGTTTCAATACATATTGTAACATAGACATCCGTTGAAAAGCATGGTTTAAGTACATGAAACTTCAGAGATTCATATAATTGCATTTGAAAGCCAAGATCACTCTGCTCTAAAAGATTGCAGAGCTATGAATAGAATGGTGCCATCTGATCAAGTATCTGGTCTTAATTGATTTTCTTAATTTTAAGGCAGAATTTCCACATCTTTCATTTTTTCTGTACTAAATTTTTAATAGCTTATCAAATTAATGTCTGATTTTGTGCTTTGTTTTTTGTTCTCATGTTTGGAAAGTAATTTGTCTCGATTACATACACAATGTAAAAAGAAATGCTACTAACTAAACTGGTTGGAAAATTATTTCTATTTTCTACAGCAGAGGGCTGTATTTCATTTTGTAAGTACTTGATTACTGACAGCACTAATTTATTAAACACCTGAAAAGATGATGGATAAGCATAAATATTGTAAATAATTTAGCTACAAGCTTTGAGATGGAATTCAAGCAATTAAAGTGCCAATAATTAGTACAAGCTGTTATAAGAAATGCCCCAACTGAAAGCACTGGTTTTGGTGTGTATAAACTGTGGAGGTTTTTTTTACTGACTGTTGTTAAAAACATGCAGCATGTTGATTTTCATTGCATTCTTGCTTTCATTCTATTTGGGTTAAAAAAATTAAAATACATAAATCCACAAAGCTATTGAGCAACTTACATTGTTATTATTTTGGAAATGTCCTTGTGTCCCTGTTAGATTTCTGGAAGAAATATCAATAGTTGCTTTAACGTATTCAATTTAGTACCCTGATTGATTTAATAGAAACCAAGCTAACAGGTCAAAGGAATAACAGCAAGTGTGATCTTTCTCCTTCTAAGTCCTGCATCATTAAGTCTTCGAGTGTATATTAAAATCAAATCCAATAAGCAATTACTTAATGATGTGTCATTTGTTTCTATCTTAAAACTTGTTGCTCTTTCTACTAGGGAAAAGTGGCCCAGACAGCTTGCATGTCAGCCTGCCAGCATCTTTCAACATCCCTAATGCAGATGCTACTGGACAGTGAATTAAAACAAATAAGCATGGGAGCAATTCAGCAATTTAATTTAGATGTGATACAGTGTGAATGTAAGTAGATGTCCCAGAATTCCTTTCTCTATCTATCTTAATACTGCAAAAAAGTTCTTTAAGTCATATAGTAATATTTTTTCCATAATCTACTAAAGTTTCGTCTTAAAAAAAATGTTACAGTACAGCTTCTTGTGAAGTTATTTATGAGTAAGTATGTTAACATCTCTGGGAAAATTTTTTATGGAACTTTTTCAACTCAAGTATCTGAGAAGTACATCTGTTGTTACTCCTAATGGGATCATAATCACTATATGCAGTAAAAAGACTATAATCTTGTACAAAATTGCCCAAACGCACTACATAAATATTGGGCTTTTATAGTTGAGCAAAAAAAAAAGTCAAATGTCTGTGAAATTTTAAGTTTTCCCTCTTGAGTTCATTCATTATGATACATTTTTTAAATGTGCTGTTACTTAGGGTTTCCTCCCTCCTAGAACTACTACTGCCTTCCTCACTGTGCAGAATAATAGTACTCATTTAGTACTCATCATCAGATGATGTTTTATTCTCGCTTTTCAAAATATGGCATCAACATTATTTTATAAAACTGGTTCAGTCCAGCACTGAGGGCAGGATTAATTTCCTCATATTTTGCATGGAGCTCACCACTGAGGGTGAGCTGTTAATCTGCATGAAGTAAGTTACTGCTGTAGCATTGTTGTCATGCATGAATAGGTTTTAGGTCTGGTTTATAGTTGATGACTGAGATACGGTGAAAAGGCTCACTAGCATTTTTTTCAGTGTATATTTTTAAATTCTTACACTCTGTTTTTTTGAAGTATCTTTCCTTTATGGGTTTAAAGCATGGAACTCAATGATTTTGGTGACAGCTGTGAAATGGGACAGTTCTGCAAGGCATATCCTGAGGTTTTTAGTTTGGACACATGAAAAAAGTTGTTGACTACTCAATTAGCAGCCACCTGTGGGAAACTGGTAATTTGATTTCAAGCCATTTGGTTAGATTCACAAAGGTTTCTTGTGGGAGTCCAGGGACAGTTAAAGGGCATTTTTGACATTTTAACCATACACTTGTCTTGCCTTCTCCTGCCTTATTTGTTACATTCCAGCTAAACTCTGTAACAGGTAGAGCAGACATCTTTCTGACAGTCCTTTGTTACACAACCTTAAGGCCTTTCCAGTGTGTGGATGGAATGGACTGATGGGATTATGAGGGTCCAACTGAAAAAATGTTTGTAATCATGACGTTCGTTAAAGTTTGTTTCGTGATTGAAGAAATTGTCCAAACAGATGATGGTTTGACTTTTGTTTACTCTTAGTACGCTTGATGTTGCAAATTTAATAGAGTTCTTTTCAGTTAGGTAGGTATGGGTACGTGTATGTGCATTTGTTTCCTAGATGTGAAAAAATACCAGTTGTAAATGCAGAAATTCCGTAGTATTCATAATACTGACACCGTAATCATTCATCTAGACAAGCTGAATTGGTGCACCCACTAAACGGTCATCTGCCTTCCAAATTAATAGTGTAACAGCAAAGACAGCTTGTCCACTACCATATTATTCTATATTCTATAAATTTTCTTCTAATATTTAAAATACCATCTGTGAACACCACAGTACTTCAGTACTCTGTGTAGATTAACCAGTTCAGTGTTTTGCTCAGGAATTTCTAGCGGTACAGGGGATAAAATGCATGCCTTGCAGGTGACTTTCACAGTATGAACAGTATGTTCATAGTAAATTAATGAGAAGTCCCAATGAATCTGTCTGTCATCTGGTCTCTGGGTTGTTTTCAGACCTTTTCCTTCTCAGCCTTTGTCCTGTTATGTACCATCCTAACTTCTGTTACCACTCTTTCTACCATGTTGGGTTGATGCACAGTGGAAACTTCCATCAGTGAGGAGATCTTGGTAGAGTTTTATTTCATATAACTTTATCACATTTCATTATTTTAAGATTAAAATATAACCTTAAGACAACATATTTTGTAATATGTAGCTGTTACACTGAGCATACAGCATGGACAGGACATGGGAAACCTTCAGCCAAAATGAGAAAGTTTCAGAAAACTAGTAACTTGAAGACTGAAAAACGCATTCTTTGCACCATTGCATAACTTGTAGCATAGGCTGTACAGATGCAAATAGAATACACTTTAATCCTGGCTTTTTGCAAAGCTTTTAAAGCATATTAGAAAAAAATTGGTTTTGCACAGAAACCTTTTGAGTAGTTTAAATATAATTATGGAAGCTTGTCAGAGTAGTATGTTGCAACAAATGACATCTTACAATCTGTGGAATAAGGGATTGACACAAGATTTTGCTCAGACTGCTTTGCTGTTGTGGTTTCATTCATAAGGTCCATCACAGACACATTCCAGGCCTCACTGTGGTGCCTGTGATTTATGTTCTTGCTCATCACCCTCCCCCAGCTTTATTCTTTGACGCTTTGGGATTAACGGATATGTCAGTGACATTTCAATTAGTGCTTAGAGTGTGCGAGTAATTCACAACTGTTGGGAAGTTTCCTACTGTATTGTATACATGGGTTTGACATTTTACTTATAGACACAGTGGGGGATACTCAGATTTATTTTGAATTACGAAGTTATGTGAGGTGTAGAAAGTTATGAATATCTGAAGATATATTTTTTAAAATTCTTGGCAATATTCTAGATATTTATTCTGATCTTTAACATTGCATTTTTATACTTTCAAATATGAGCTGGAAGAGATCTAAATAAAAGCAGGGAAATGTAATTACTTGTCAGACTTTTTCTTTTCCATTAAAAAGCAATCAACAGTTGAACCAACAATCCAATCTGTTAATGAGCAGCAATCTGTTAAAGTCAGTTAAGTGCTGAAGTTCTTACCCACAGCAAATAGGTAGAATAAGTGGACTTCCAAAAAGGAAGGTGGAAGGAAAGGCAGTGATATTGTGATGACCTCTGGTATTTCATTGTCCTGCACTGCATTTCTGTGTAAAGCACCCAACTTTAAAAAGCAGAGCAGAAAATCTGGAAATATCTGATACTTTTGCTCAAGAAGAGAAGTGGTATCAGGTGGTCTTCCCTGATGGTTTATTAAAATAAAAAAAGTTATCATCTTCTTGCTCTGCATCTAAGTTTTTTTTATTTTCCTTCAAAACGTTCCAAAAGCTTTCAAATTTATATCAGATTGTCCTGTTCTAATTGAAGTATTTCTCCACTTCCTCTACATATTTTATCACTTAAAACAGCATTTTACCTCCATGGATTTACCTCCTGGGATAATAGGGATTCTTACAACAGTATTCAGAAAAATAGAATGTACTAGGTCCCATTGAATAAAACCCAATGAATAGTCTTTTGCTTGGACATTGCATTTCAGTGCCCTGAGGAGAGGAATGAGTTGGGGAGGGGAGGTTTTTGCTCACTTTATGACAAGCAAGGTGTACTAGAAAAAGAACTTTTCAGAGACACCATCCAGACCTAGATACTTACATCAGATTTTTATTAAGGAATTAGAACTTGTCAGAAATTCTAACTGCTGGAAGAGTTACGTGTAATTTTTATAATGTATGTATTTTAACATAGGTGAGTTGTGAGACAGGATTAATTGGCAGAAGAGGCGGTGTGGTTGAGTGAGCATCCTTCTTCACCCAGACGTGAATCTGTGCAAGGATGAAAAGGTTCTGAGTCCTGTCTGTAAATGAGCATGGCTAAGCGGAGAATTAGCGCAAAGCAGGTTGCACTATACCTTCCTAACCAGCCCTACTGGCTTCCTGCCAGTCCCTCCTTTTTCACCCAAAGTATGGAGAGGTGCAGTATGCAAGAGCAAGGGAGATGTTGACCCAAGTGCTCTCTGTTGAGCATACATGAAGGTAACCTTCAGGTGGCCATGCCAGAAGCTGAGGAACCCAAATCCTGGTTTTCCTTGAGAAGGCTTTCTACTCTTCTCTGGAGGCCCCTCATTTTACCTGCCTCCTCTTCCATCTGGGAAGTCAGGTTAGCTTAACTCACTTGAGGCCATCCTTCATCTGCCGGTCACATATGGCAGCGAGGGAGTGAGGGAAGCAGGGAGAATTCGCTGGTGCTGGGGGCAGGGCTAGGGGCTGCTGCCCGGCCAGCTGGCAGCTCCCTCAGCAAGGCTCCCCTCCAGGCATGTTTGAACAGCTGGAGCATCCAACAGGGCTGCAAAGTGGCTGCAAAGCTGGGCTGCTGAGATAGTCACCTGAATCTTCGCTCTTCCTTTAAAAAGGCGTTTGTGGCTTTGCTGTCCTGCCTGTGAATCAGTGTTATGAGGCTGAAGTAGAACTGTCCTAATGTAGCTTTTGATCCACAGCCTGGGTCTTGATTTTTAATTTCTGCCATTGAGCAGCAAAACTGTCAGGAATTAAGTACTGAATTCCAGGACCAACAGAGAGGCATAGCCAGAGGATGGCTAAAAGATGGGTTTGGAGAGAATAAAATGAAAAGACCTGTTAATAAATATAGAAGTGAGAAATTCAGTACAAGTTTCAGGTCAAGATGTCTTAAATTCCATTTTAGCAGACACAGTCTTTTCCTTAAGATATCCATTAACACATACATACATCAGTTCACATATATTCTGTATATAAAGTGTAATGAAAAGATCAAAGCATTCAAAAGAAAATGGGCTGAAGTTATCTTTACAGTATTTAAATTTACCATTCTCGCATATGTGTTACCTCCCCAATGTCAGCAAAGTGCAGGGAAAGAAGATGTTTACAAAAACCTTGTGAATAATAGATTTGTGTAATGTGTATTTGCATTTAATTTTCCTGAAAACATTGACGTTTCTGACTCAAACTGCCAGGCAGCCAGTTGTTTGCCCCTATGTGTGACAGTTTAATGGTGATCTTTGCATTTCATTCTCATACATTATAAAATTCCTGAATGCTCTTATGCACACTATAACAACCAATGAACCAGCCCCCTACCCCTCCAAATCCTCTTTAAGTCTAGAATGAATGTAGGGGGTGAATATTTTAAAAGATGTATATATGACAATGTTTCATTACTATCTGGAAAAGGACCCTTAGGACAAAGACATTAAGAATGTTAATCCTGTTCTTATAGTATCTTCCTAAAACACTGTGCAGTAGAAAATATTTAATTAGCTTTTAAAAATTGTTAGCAAAACTTAAAAGCTCTGAGCTGATGGCGGAGGGGGAATTGTCTGACCGTTACCGTAAGTAGATTATCTTTTTGCCCTTTGAACTCATGAAATTGTAATAGTGAAACAAATTCTACTGTAGTCATCTGTCAAAAATGACCCAAATGTGAGAATAAATGCTTGTGCTATAATGAGTGTCCATGGTGTTGTAAATGCATTCGTAGCATAAAATTGTGAAGATTGCAAAGCCTATACAATAACTAAGTTTGGCACCTTTTGTGTTTCTTGTTCTGTAGCTGCAATGGTAGTAGGTACTATGCAGAGAAGCTAAACCATACTCCATTATTTAATGCATTAGGATAAATTCCAAACTGTGTTAGCCTGATGAGCTGCAGAAAGGATGCAAAAATTTGCCCTGTGGCCTGTAAAAGTATCCCGCTGTAGGAAGGTATCTTGCAAAGTATAAAGTGCCACTAGCTAACTGAAAAGTTTTGCTGCAGGTCACACTTTTCAGTTCTGTAACCATTCCTTTGCCGTAAAGCTGCCTTCTCCCAGTGCTACCATTGTGGAGGGGCTGGAGGAGGCTGGATTCTAGCAGGGGAAGCTGGTCTCAGTGTACTGTGTGTGAACGGGAAGTTACACAGGATCAGATACAGGGGGGCCTTTATCTTTCGAGAATTGTACAGGTTCTCTTTCCTTGTTCAGGGGATGGAGAGAAGACCCCTTCTGACCAGCACACGCTTACCCTCAACCCATGTATCTCTTTTTAGCTGTTTGCTATGGGGCATTGCTAAGAATGCCCTGCTATAAGATGGTGTTCCCAATTTACACGCTATGTTTGGAGGACCACAGGGGCCAGTGTCATAGGCCTGTCTGTCCCTCCCAGTGGCTGTGAAATACCTGCAGAAGACATGATGGAGACACCCAGCCCTTTAGCCTAGGGTGTTCAGAAGGCTGCTTTCATAGGCCTGGACTTGTTTTGGTTTTCTGCAGGTTGGTGCTTGTACAGACTGTTTTCTCTTTGCTGCTTTTAAAGAGTTTATTATTAAGCAAACTCTCTCCATAAAATGGTGGGTTTAAGATACGCTTTTTCTACTGTCTTTTATTGGCCATCTTTTTTAATTAAGAAAAGCATCTTTGTGGTAGATTGAAACTCCGTGAAAACTCCCCTAGAACGTTGGCGTTACTTATAAAGTAGGAAAACCAGACAATTTGAAATTCAGGCTTGAATGCAGTAATTGGTGAGCATTTCCCAATTTACCTGTTACCAATACTTTTCTGTGACATTGCAGTGTTCTCCCTAGGGAGTTTGACTGCTATTGCTTATTCCTTTAGTTGACTGACAAAGAGTCAAGTCATATTCCAATCAATTAATTCTCCTCTTACATGACTGTCCATAAAAAAATTTGCGGTACTGTAATACAAGTAATAAATTCTGCCTCTATCCCTAAAGCTACTACTTGGATACTATATTCATCTACTGTTAAGCTGTTCTTAGGTACTCTGAGATGGTCTTAGCAGCTTCTTGTACCACTTAAGTAAGAATCTTTTATTTTCATTTACAATTGCATACCATTAAAATAATAATTTTTAAACTTGTGACTAGTCTATCTAAATTCATATTAGTCTGCTTTAGGCTGAAACTATACATTCAGAAGTAAATGATTGAGCCCATTATTTTACCATCATGTTAGCTCGGACACCGATGTCTTTCTGGATGTTACTTTCACATAATGATCCAAATTTTCTAACTAGCCATTAAAGAAAATTTTATTAAGGATTTTGTATTACTTTTAAATGTTAGTAGGATTCCATGTGGCACAGTAGAGTTGAGTACTGGATGTGGAAATATTTTTGATACATATGTTCTGTTCCCTCTACCATTGAATGACCTGTTTCTCAAACTGAGAAAAAAGTTACCTTTCAGTGCCTCAAATGATACCTCTCGAAAACTATTACAGTAATATCTACTTTGTTTTATTAAGGGATCTAACTAAAGAAAAATTCTTTTAAACTCATTTGAAATAAGATGTCTAACTTGAGTGGGGATGTGAGGCAGTGGGTGTTTGTGCAAGTTTCTTTGTTACTAACGTGACTGGGATAAGAACAACAAAAAGTATATTTATATTTAAGTTTGACTATCATTGATAGTTTCCTGATTTAAACAAATAGCTGCCTTTTTTTCATTTCAGTATTTTTTTTGTATTTTGAATATAGTTTTGCCTTCCAATTTTGACAGCCGATTTTGGGGTTCAAAAAGAGCAGAGTTTTGTTACTGATAGGCTGGTTAAAAGATGTGGATGGGTATTTCAGCTCTGCTCTGACTGTGGCACGTAGAGCTTTCCACCTGTCATCTATACATTAAACTAACTCCCACCTTAGTGTTTGTCTTTTATTGGTGTTTGGCTGGAGGTGGGGTTTTTATAGTGCGGATGCTGTAACAGAAGCAGATGTTTGAAAATATGTTGACAGCATGAATTGGTATTATTTTGAAATTCTTCGGTAATCATTCACCTCAGGCCAAAAAAAGGTGTTGGCTTCTGTGGTTGTAGCATTACTACTGGATTAGAATTTTATGTAGAATTCTTAATAATACTCCTAAAGCTATTATTCTTTGGGTTGATTGGAGAAAAGATGGGAAAGTTGTCCGTCAGTTTGTTTGGTTTTGATCATTGTGAGTTTAATCTATTTCAGTTTAATCTATTTGTGAGTCAAACTAGTTTCATTTTAATACTAGCTAGTATTTATATTGCATAGAGCTTGATTTTCTGTTCGATTTTTTTTTACCAACTCTACATCTGTAATATTTTTAAACTTTCTTTGCAGTGTTTGCTAGTTCTGAGCCTGTGCCAGGATTCCAGGGAGACACCCTGCAGTTAGCTTTCATCGACCTCAGACAAGTAAGACACTAGTTGTTGTTTTTTATCCTACTAATTTCCCCTTTTGACCAATGCTGAAGTTATTAAATTCAAGAACCTTTCATGTTTTTGCATTCCCATGTAATTAGTTTTGAAAAGCAGCTATTTGAAGTGTTATTAGTGGCACTATTCCCTGTAATTTAGGATAAAACTGTTTCTCCAATGTGTTGTTAGGGGGCACTGTGCTACTGGTGGTACTGTTGCATGGCTATGAGATTGAATTCTGGTCCTGACAATTTTGTAAAGATCCTGTGACGCCTTTTTGCAAGAGTGTACATGTTGCCCTGGTGTGTGCTGGCCAGATTCCATTCTGAGCAATTGCTCCTGTCTACAAAACTACTCCCTGGAGAGCAGATTCGAGCATGGTATTATTTAGCATTTCCTTTCCTTAATTTGTTACATAGAATTCTTTTAACTTTTAAACTGTTAGAAAGCAGCTTTATTCCAACTGGCTGATCTTTATTCTATATCAAATCTAATTTTAAATGCCTGAATATTGGAAGCACTTTTCCACGGTTCTTGCTGAAAGAAAGGTTTTTCCAGACTAAAAATCTACTTACCTTATTTTCACGTAGTTATTTCTATTCCCTGCTCTCTGTAAATTCTGATCCTGTATCCACGTGTAGCAATTACTTTTCAAAAACTTTTCATACTTGAAGTAAGCTTTTAGAAAGGATTTATTTCACAAAATTGCAAGTATAAGTGTCATTTAAATAGTGAAATGAATAAATAAGTGCGCATGGAGGGTCTTTAGCTTTCTATGCGTGTTCGTGATATTTTTCAGCACCATTATGAGCCTGTCAGTCATCAGAAGAGAAATGTAGAAAGAGTTCCATACCAAATTATCTATAAAATAAGAACATTTTTGCTTTTAATAGCTTAGTAGGTTTTTCACAGCAAGATTATGAAAAAGAATTTCAGAAGGGAAAATTCCTGAGGCAAAAGTATGCTGGTTTCTCATAATAGTTAGAAATGACGTGATTAGAGTGTCTTTTTAAATGAAAAAGTTAAAAGGTAAAGATGTCTGTCACATCCTCACAGTAATACAACAATGCACAATATCTACAATGGGATAAGCGTGGTCTACGTGAGGAGAATATAGAATCGTGACCATAAGATTTGTTCACGTGATACCAGTACATTAGGCGTTCCAGAATTCAGTATGTAAAGATGCACTCTGCCAGACTTCAAATACCACAAGTCTTGCCTTGACTAGCAGCCTTCCTCATTTGGATTCTTTTTTATTCTCCTTTTATTGTCAATGTTAGAAGTGACTAAACATCTTCCAATTTGTACTAAGTCTGTTTAGTTGAAGGGAAAGGATGTTGAGAGATTTTGGCACCATTTCTGTCGTCTAACTAATGGTATAAATCCTTGCAGAGCCCATGTTTGTTTCAAGGGAAAACATGATTTCCAGCTATGCAGGAGGGCAGGGTGTGTACATACTTGCTACAGGAAATAAATAATATTTTTGTATGTTTTAAGCACCAACTGTCGAGCATGTCACATAAATAGGGATTATGTTGATTATGATAGCTCTCAGTTTATGTTAGCAACTTATATTTAGAATTCTTTTGATGTAGGTAATGCTTTATAGAGGATGCTCTGTATGCCATGTGAATCTAATCGATTTCAGATACTTTATAAACAGCAAAAGTCTAGGCAACTCTCTTTATTGGGTTGCAACTGGAGCTTGTAGATGTAGAATAGTTCTAGTGTATTTGTTTTGTTTTTACTGTATTATTGCATGCCTCACCAAAAGGTATTGCAAGCACACATTAAAAATGTTTACCATTTAGTAAGGACTTGCAGTGTTTTCCCTCTCTTCCTTATTTGTGATCCATTTCTATCTTAATAGAGCGGATGACAGTTCTTTTCAAGAATACTTAGAAAGGCAACAGAGCCTTTTTCAGAAGGTTCTTATAAAAGGTCATGCTTCTGTTTTTTAGTTTGAATTTGATACTTCTTCATGAATTGCAGGATATGAAAGATAAGGAAGTAGGTCCAGTGGTCAGGTTTTACCTGCCCACCCGGACTGTGCCCTGAGGTCAAACTCCTGATATTGGCTGTTTGGTACAGAGGAGCTGATGACAGGTAGGGGCTGATACAAGGGGAAAAGCTTGAACCATATCAAAGCTAAAAGGCAGGAGATTTGGGACTCAGTGAGAGACTGTAGCTAAAAGATGGATCAGCAGGATTGCCCTCTTCTTAAAAAGCAGCTGACCTGCAAGGGAAAAGACTTTATCGTCCTGCCAATCACATGGTTGCTAATGGAAGCCAGTTATCTCAACAACGGCTTACTCTCTCTCTGTTGTACTAGGGCAACGTGTAAGATTAATGAGGATCGGACAGTAGAATATTGTAGCGCATTTTACTAAAGAAGTCGCTTACAAGGAGCCAATTTGGAAGACAAGAGAGGGAAGAGCTACACTTGCATGATTGCCATGGAGAGAGGAGCAGCTTTGTAAATAATTGCCGTAGATATTTTTGTTTTAACCATTCCTGATCCTCTGTCTTTCCCTGAAGACAACGTGTGGACAGCATGTTGTCCCCCGCAAGCCCACTTCTCTCCTCCTTCCTTCCACAGACATAGAATAGTAAACAGAGGAACAGTTGGCATGAGAAAGAGTTGCTTCTGAGAAGAGTAGTTAGTAGCAGGAAGCTCTGTAGAAACCCAAGTCGATAAAGATTTTTGTGCTGTTCCCATAACCATAGTATCTCAGTGTCTTACATAGGTGACTCGGTGTGTTTGGCTAATCATACATAGTGCATACTAATAGAGAATCACATGGCCATGGTCATCTATAAACTTGCAACTCCAGCTAGTTTAGCAGCTCCTAAAGCAGCAAGCAACTGCTAAGAAAACTGGGATAGATTCATGGTTCTCTACAGCTCCAGTAATTGTGTCATGCCTCATGCCATTTGTCTTACTGTGTGACCCGAGGTCATACCTACATGCACCCTTTCACCCCACTTAATTTAAAGCCACTGAGAGGCAGCCAGCTCAGCAAGGCGATTATCGAAGTGGCATGTGCTGCTTTGAAGAGACTGGTCTCTAGCATCTTGTGAAGATGACCCAACTCTCCTGTGGCCTGCATCGCTCTCTGAAGATAAGCTTTTGCTACTGTCTATATAGGGAGCCTGGGTAAATACTGCAGTGGCCCAAAGCAAGGTGGAATGAACTCTGGGGATTTTGCTACCAGTTCAGATCCTAGGTCAATTGGAATTAACCTTCAAAAGTAAACAGGTTTTAGTTCGTCCTACTTTAATTAGTCTCTGAGGAAGCTCAGCCTCAACATGAATTAGTTTTGTCCTGGTTATGATCTATTCTTCAGTGCCTAAAGACTAGAGTTACAGTTCTGGAATGTCAGGCAGTTTCTTGGATGTCCTAGACACTCAAAAACTGTGAGGAAGAGGCCTGAATCTTACAATTTGTGCCTTGCTCTTTGGAGAGCTGTTGTAGTGTGTAGTGGACAGGAACAATAACCTTGTGGGTAGCCTGAGAGGTCAACAGTTGCTGTCCTATGGCATATTTCCTGATTCTTAACCAACTGTGTTGTAACAAATGCCTATTCTTGAAATCAAATCATTGCCTGCAGTGCTATAACCTAAGCTGCAAATGTAGCTTGATTTTTTTTCACTTTTGACTTCACGAGTTGTTTCTAGTGTTTCTCCCCACCCCAAGCACTACTTCAGTTTTAAACAGGCCTTGTTCCTCTACTGTCTGATCTCAGACAAGTACTCAACTAGCTTGATGATTGTGGAATTTCCTTCTTTTGCCAGGGGTGAGGAGAGCTGTGTCTCATCTGTGTTCTTTTGCCGCTTATGTACACGTTAACATCCTCCAGTTGCTGTCAGTGCTGATCCTGCAACAGGGACAGCCATCTCAAGTGACCGTAATCAGGTGCTGTTGGCAATCCCAGAGTTAAGCAACCACCATATCAGTATCTCCATCCACATGGCAACGTAGAGTTTGCAAGTCTGATAGTGGTGTCCCCTAGTCTGGGAGACCAAGGGCTGTGAACCACAAGGTCCATAAATTCTGCATAGGTATGGGAAAAAATTCTCAAAAGATTTTCAGCAATTTCTGGGTTTTGCTAGCATTAGAGAGAAATTAGGCATAAAATCATAGTGCAATTAATGTGATTAATATATAACGTGCCATGGAAACATTAGAAGATATGTTTTTGACAGGCTTTTGTTTGCTGTCTGTAAATAAGCATGTGGATAAGCACTTCTATGAGCTCAAGTTATTGGTAACGTACAATATGTATTCCTTCTAAAAATCGATACCTGATATTTAAGAGCATAATACATTTTCTTCTGATTCAAAGCATAATGGAAATTACATTGATAGTTTCTTGGATTGCTTGTCCATTTACTTGGTAATGTATTTTCTGGCATATTGTTGGTGAGAAATATTGCTAACCTTCTGAACTGTAGTGTTGCATGCGACAGATGTAAGTTTATTTGAAGGAGAAAATTTTTGCTAGTACTTAATATAGTCCTCCTCTTTCTTCTTTGCTTCTCATTCATCACTGAGAGAGGATACTTTCCATCTGATAAACTCAAAAGTAACTTACTATATGTAGGAACTGTAACAGATCACTGGGCTTCAATCCCAGCCACAGGATTGTCTGCCACTAAAGGCAGGCTGACAGCTTGGTCTTCCCCACTGTTTTCTTTGCAGTGTTTAATTTGAATTAATTTCCTGTGGTAGGAACTGCATTTCAGCTCTGGCTTGTCTCCGATTCCCCCAACATGCAGCATGCCGAAGCTTTCCCCATCTGTGTTCCTGTGGAGAACGCTCCTGAGCCCTTCAGTAGACCTCAGAGAATAAGTTGCAGCCTGTTGCCAGACTTGCTCACCACTCACTCTTGGAGGTCGAGGGCTCTAAAGGTGTGCTGTGGCTTCCTTCACAGGCTGCCAGCCCACACAGTGCCTGGACTTTGAAATTAGTAGGGTACACCCCCCCAGCCTCTACTCCAGAGAAGAGTCTTGAGTTGAAAAAAAAAAAATCAATTAAAAATCAGGATTTTCCAAGAGGGAGAAATCCCTAACAGTATGTTTAGGAGAAACTCTTAAAAACTTCAGAGTTTAAAGATAAAAGTAAACCTCTTTTTCATAAGACAACAGTTTGAATTTTTAATTAGCAAGTAGTATAGAATATTTCATCTTTCGCTTCCTGAGGGAAATGGTTGTTGAGACTTTCATCTTCACAGAGGCTCTTTCACAATGCTTACTGATCCCTTTCCCCATGCCATGCACTCCCTAGCTTCTCTGAACAAGCAGAGGAGCATGTTACATCTGTAACATGAAGCCCAGCCTGGGGGTGCTATGTAATGGGATTTGTGCTTCTCTGATTTTCAGTGCAATGCTGCTTATTCAGCTAAAGAAAGGAGCTCAGATTTCAGACAGCAACAAAACAGGAGTTGCACCTCGCTGGATTTCAGACCATAGATCCTCACGTTGCTGGGGCAGGAAAGCAACAGTCTTACTGGCCTTCCCCTTCTCCGTAAACTGACTCTGCACTAAAGCAGGAGGGCTTGAAGCACACTGTGAGCACAACAGGGACACTTAAAGGCTCAATATCTCATGTGTTTGCATCATACAGGGGTAGCATGCGTATACATACATACCTGCATTCAAGATGACAGTTTTTTTAGTATAGGATTTGAGTATAGTGTTTAGCACGCTAAATGTACGTTATCAGCTTGTGGGGACACACAATGTCTTTTCAGAGTACTACATTCTTACAGGTAAATGGGAATTCTTCACACAAACATGTTGATTTGATGTAAGCACTTATATTCCCCAATGAAACATCTTACCTTTGATTTCTCCCTTTCAACTAAATTCTGTGAAGCCTGTAGGTAAATCACAGTAGTCTCAGATCACAAGTTGTGTGTATAGATATTTGCAAGGAAGACCTCAATCAGTGCTCTGTACACAGAAACAAGCCAGCTCATTACCGGGATGGGATTTATACCTGCCAGCTGGTAAGAATTAGGAAGCTTTGGAAACAAACGCACAGAAATTAGCAGCGGGAGGTCGGAAACAAGCAGGGCTTTGGATACACTATCTTGATAAGGATTTGCAGAATCAAAGCAGGATGGCAAGTCAGTCATTTCCTGGCAGTAGGTATTTCTACCCTGTTACTGCCAGGAAGTAGGAGCACACGTGCCAGGTATTAGATGCATGTTCTTTGGGACATAAATCATTCATCAAATTCAGTGCATGACAGATTGTATCTAGTTCAACATCTGAATGCCCGCTTTCCAGCAGAGAAGGGCAAAAAACATGCCAGTAGCATACCAAGTTTTTGTTCTAGATCCTTGCTTACTGACAGTGAGGGGGCATACCTGAAAACAGGTTTGAAAAACTCAGTGTACAGATGCTGTTACTTCACTTCAGTAGCCCTATCAATACCTTACTTAACTAAGATGATACTCATATGGCCATTTAACTACAAGATACAGTACTCCATCTGTGGCCAAAACTGTACCAGTTCCTCCAGAGGAAAGTGTAGTAGATTAAGCATTATACCTTTCACCACGTAGTCTGTTGTGCACAAACTGAATGGCATCTCCTAATTGACAGTAAAGAATGCTGTAGGTACCTCAACCATGGAGGTTATAAAAAATAAGAAAATAATTTTCTTGTTTCTTTAAGCTAGTTCATCTAAAGGATACAGTCCTCTTAGGTCTCTGCTTACTGAACCAGATATACACAAGAATTAGGTGAGCTGACAAGAAATGTGTACTATATATTTAGAAAATGACAGAATTTGTGAAGCACTGGCTCAGCTTGACTTAGAGACCTGCAGATAACAGCCTTAGCATAAGGACGTAAGCCTTAGTTGAAGAAGAAGGGGGTTTTTGTTGTTAGGTGAATTTATAATTTTTGGAACTGAGACAGGATATGGCATTTATTGATCTCATTTATCATGTCAAGTGTTTCAGCTGCACTTCTTAGAGCAGTGCAGGGGAGTTCCAGCTTCTAAATATTACCATCATAGAAATTACTAAGAGTTACAACCAAAGGGGTTGATCAAAGCAGATTATTACCAAAAAAAAGGCAAAAGCTGCTGTCATGACTATTTAGATGGACATGTCTGAGTCCCTATCGAAGTATTACTAGCTGTCACATTTAATCAGGTTTCAGCTCTTCTTAGTCATGAGTACTTTCACAAGAACAGGTTTAGAAATACTTAATTAATTCAAAACCTACAGAGCTATTGTTATGATGAAAACTTCGTATTTGTAGAAAACCTTTCTGTTCAAGAAGGCTCATCCCATAGTTACAGAGGAAGTTCCTGTAAGATCATGACCTGGTTGGCCCTAAAATTGTATCCTTGGTAGCTGAAGTACGTATTCCGTTTATACCCTGACTTTATACCTGGCCAGAACCCAAAGGCTTCACTTTTCTTGGGCAAGATACTACATTTCTTCAATAACTGGCATGCTACGTGTCTGGGAGACTATTTATGAAGCAGCCATTTCCAAGGACATTATGAGAGGAGACAATAAATAAGCTTTATCTGGAGGTTTTATTATTTTGCAGAAGGACCTGTTGGTAGAAAAGTTTCAGAAGTTTCACTTTCAAATAATTTCTCAATTAACAGATCTCTTTCTTGAATTAGGAGTAATAGATCCACATGCCTATATTTGTAAAATCCTACTCACCCTTTCTTTGAGTCACTGATACACATCCCATTCAGTGGAAGTTCTTCAGAATCATTCAGTTATTCCAGTTTTCTTCTACTAGCAGTTTTGTGCCCCATCTGATCCTCGCCTTTATCTTTGTCATGTAAGAAATTATGTAAATGCAAGGAAGGAAGGTTTGGGTGCCTGACTTCCCTCAAGTTTGTAAATACATTATATGAAGCCATTGTCATCCTGCTGACAGCCTGTTGCTGGAGGATCTCTGGCATTGTGTCTGGGCCCTTCTGTAGCCCTGAGCTGATGGATGGAGTTCAGTTTTGGAGCCCTCAGCTCCACAGGACTCCCTCTGAATCCTGCGGGTGGTATGTGGCTCCTATGAGTAATGAACGAGCATCGTTAATTGAACAACACAGGAGAAGAAAATTACTGTTTTCCTTCAAATTACTTATTATTTGTATTCTCTTAACATCTGTGCTTCCTGGTGTCCCATCAGGGAGCCGTGGGACTGGTAGCTGCATTAGCGTGTTCAGTAATTTCTACCCCAAAATTGCATACATCCTCCAGCCTTAGCTAAGCTGGTAGTATCACTGGTATGTGGTTTGTATTGGGCAACGCTACTAAACCCTTAAGCCTACAGATTTGCCTTCAGTATTTTTTCAGTTGCATTGATATATTTAGGTTCCATTTTTCTTCCCTCAGTTATCTGTCAATCACAGGCAGCAGTGACAATATGCCACTTTTTTCCTTTTGCTAGTTTCTGCTGTGAAAAAGAAAATTAGTCTGTCTCTTCTTTGGAAGTCACTATAGGGCAAATGTAAAGTCCAGTAAAATCAAAGGAATCTTTTACAATGAGAAAACAAGAATTGTTCTCTGCTTCAGAACAGTAACAACACAAGGAAGGAATTACATAGACTTAGTAAGGCAAGGACTTGAGTAAATGAAATGTAGCTGAGTGTTTATTCATTTGGATCATAGTGTCTTATTAAAAAAGATGTATGTTCGAAAGTGTTTGTACAGTAGGTACAATAATGTGACACTGATTTTCAGCTGAGTGTTTTAGCACTGCAGAAATACAAATGAAAAAATATTATTCTGACTATCTGACTGCCTCCACTCAGTCAGTGAAATCTGGGAGATGAAACCCTTTTTTTCTTTCTGTTAGTAGAAAGATACTAACAGGTGGCAAACGAAATTATTTAATTTTGTACTGTTATGTAAATAACTGGTTTCTGAATTAGATGAACTAATTGTACTAGAAGCGGTATGGCTGAACCAGCATGTTCTTAGACACCGTTTTATATCATACTGGCTTGTACCATGTTAACATATATGGCTGTTGTGAGTGTGTCAGGTCTGGAGCAATTTGTCATCTTACAAGTTGCACTGATTTAAAGAATATTGAAATAACAAATAAAGTTTACATAGAAGATTCACATATAGGCTATTTTTTAGAACCTAAAGAAAAACTCTTGGAGAGGACTTTACCTAGAGCATTAGTAGCAAAGGAGCAGTGCAACTTGGAACACCCTGCAATCATAGAAAGAGTGACAGTGGGAGAAAAAAGGAGGAGTAAGAACAGAAATACAAAGCAACGGGAAGGGGCTGGGGGGAAGTCAAAAGATTAATAGACGGAAGCAGTAGATGAGGGGGAGAAAAGAACAATGTAAAGATATGGGATGAAGGACAAAAAGTTCCTGTCTATAAATTTACTTCATTGTTCTTATCCTTTTCTTTCTATGTTCATTTTCCATGGTTTGTGCTGAGACCCATTAAGAACATTTCTTTTTTAAACAGTAGAAATTTGAAGAGATGTTTTTACCCAAAGGAAAGAAAGGACTTTCAGTACAAGTTAATGGTGTATAAAGGCCATGAAACCATCAGGTTGCCTTATTCCCAGGAGAGCGAAGCTTTCCCGGTTTCAGTGGTGTGCCTCCAGGAAATCATTCCAGAGGACACACAATTAGCCCACACTCTTCCAGAGTACACAGTGTAACATGATGCAGTTAAACCAGAAGACAGTTTTCATCTTTTGAGCCTGTGTAAAACATCAGTTGAGTATCTTACCCGAGATCTGTAAGAGAACATAGGCCATCGGATATTTTCCCATAGAAAGGAACATACAGTAGATACACACCAAAAAATGCAGGTTTAAAACCTGACTTATTTTCGAAGTAACCTGAAAAAATGCAGAGCCAGCCTTTTTAAGTGGCACAACTCAATGCGTTCAGTTTCTTCTTTTCGCCAGTCTAAAGTTTAAATAAAAATATTTGCCCTTGCTTAGGGTGTGTGAGAAGGGCATTAAAAGTGGCTCTTTCATTTTAAGCACTAACAAGATATTGAGCCCTGTGGAAGGATAGATTTAATAATATAGTTGAAATGCACATCCAAATGATAGTTTTGGGAGCGGTAATATGTTCATTGTAGTGTCTAACTCTTGCATGCATTGACATAGAGGATAGTAGTTTAAAAAGTTCACAGTGAAACAGAGTAATATTGAATGATACCCAGGTAACAAGTGGGGGCAGGGGGAACCTGCATAACTGGTAGATTGAAAAGACACAAGCTAAAAACTCAAATGACAGTGTAAAACAGTCCCTGTAGCTTAATTAAATAAAACCAATAATGTGATTTAAACTTCTTTGAGTTAAAATTACTTTAATAAGGGTGTTAATTACTAGAGGATTAACACTGCTTACATGTGATAATAGATGTGGTCAGTCAATAAAGGGTGAGAATAATGTTCGTTTAAGAAGCAAAAGAATCTAGCACAGGATTACTCACCAGAAAGGGATAACATTTCAAAGTGACAAGTAAAATCAGAGGAAGAGGTTTTCAAATTGCAGGAGGCATTAGAGGCTGAATTGTGCCAGCGTTACTCAGTAAAAGTTCCATCTATATTGGGATCTGTTGGAGCTAAAATGGGAAGAGTAATTATTACAAATTACTTATTACATAGTTTGGAACTATTCTGTCTTCCAGAGCAACTGTAACAAGTAATTTTTCAGATGAAACATTTTAAGAAAATACTGTCACCTGAGAATTGAGGAGAAAAGGCACGTTCTAAAGGAAAAAGATTAACTTCTAAGGAGAATTAATTTCTTGAAGATGTTTTTCATAGAAAAGAAGTAATATTGAACTATTGACATTAAGCAGAAAGGGGTTTTCCTCATCTCTTTGCAAATGTAGCAGCAGGAGAAGAAATATCTTTTGCAAAAAGGCCACTAAAGACAAATTCTGAGTTGTCCAGGTTTCTAGTTACTGCAACTTCCTGGGCTCAGAAGCCTTTGCTAAACCAGGCTATCTAGACAAGAAAAGCAAAATCAAGTACCAGTATTTTATATGGGCTGTAGTATTTGCTAAAACACTTTTAGATTAATTTGATAGATACAAATGTTGAAGTAAACACCTTGTAGTAGCTGAAGAAGAAAGTGAAGGTTGTCTGGGAAAGAATATGAAACTTCTGTCTAGTGATTATGGCTTTGCTTTTAACTTGTCTGTATTTACATTCCTGAGCTACTGATTGTGGAATTCCTTGTCCAGTGGTTCCCAGGTCTAGTATAGCTTTCCCTAAGGGGTGTAACTTCATCTGCTATGGAGGGTGGTTATGCAGCCATACCCTGAATGCACTACTTTGGAAGAAATAACTGTCTGTTTACAGTAAACTCATGACGAGCACATCTGTGTCTGTGCCTTATGGATTGCATTAGATTTTTGTTTCTGGATGCAAAGAAAATTATGCTGGTTTCTGGCCTATTACATCTTAGATTTCAGTGACTTTCCACATATTCTAATGCAGCACTCAAGATCAGCTGAGGTACTTTATTGAACAGTTGCTATATTTATATCTGCTTCCTCCATAGGCTTTTCAGAGAGATGCCTTGTATATAAAAAAGTGTTGAGGGCTTTGATGGCCACCTAAGAGAAGAATCTGGAGCACTGAGACAGATTTATTGATTTATTTATTTATTTTACATCTGCAGCTTTTTGAGAACCACACAAATCTTAAAAATAAACCAAACTAAAAAGTTATAGATTAAAAAATAATTATTCTGTTGTGTTGAAACAAACTATTTTCCCCTACCTCCCAGAACCCCAGGTTACCTCAGTAGAGATGTCTTTCATAGTGCACACTAGAGATCATGGACCCTTATGGAGAACAAATGCTGCAGATTGAAGAGATTCTCATAAACCTGATAGACCTAATGTTCATCCTCCTGTTAGGCTGGAAGCCTCAATCTCTGTAACAATGTAATTTCAGTATTTTTCTTACACAAAACACCTCTGGTGTTTTGGTCCAAGTCAGAATATGACAAGAAATAAATGGAAAGCTAGGAGAAGGAGATATCCTGTTGCCACTGAATTGCTAATTCCCAGTAGCCAAGCTGGCAGCTTCCTGGGTCAGTTCTGTGAGCTGAAGTCTTCATCTCCTTTGTGAGCACAAGGCTGAGCTGTGGAGCTGTGCCATGCTTACTTGTCTTCTGATAGGCACCTGTTTACATTTGCACACCAGGGCCATGTTTCTAAAACTCCTTCCTTCAATCCTAGAAGTAATTGGACTGAAAACTTGGAGTTGTAATTATACTTGGGCAGACCACTACGGATGTTTAGTTCTAGGGTACAGCAGCCTGATTTTATAGATTAGATGTGCATGTCGACAAGGAGAGTTTGGATTAGTTAGCTCAAAACAGCATTTGTCAGTTAATGACTTTATGTGGTGTAGTATATATACTGACCTCTGGTGAAACTGCAGGCGTCTGATGTTACATGGATACTGCTAGAGTATTAAATATGGCAGAAGGGACAAGAGTGTTCAGTTCCAGAACATAGTATAGAAATTGAAGTGAATGTGTTTTGTGACTAAATTTTATTCCAGTTACACCAAGTTAGATGACTTTTAGTTAGTCCCACCTTCTGTAAATCAGAGGTGGTTAAAATCTAATTTTAACATAGGATTTTGAAAATTCTGAATACATCTTTTTAGTGAAACACCTCAAATGGATTTTTACAGAAAGGCTTGAGACAAATGATACAGTTTTAATCCCCAAGAAACTTATTTTAAGGTACTGTGCCACATCACATGCTATTTATGGCATTATTTTGTAGATGAGCAAATAGTTTAAAGCAAGCCTGTTATAAGTCTTGTGCAGCTGAAAAAACGGCTTATAGAAAATATAAGTTTAAATAAACTGAAGTGTAAAAATTGCCATTTAAATTAGTAATGATTTTAGTAAATGTCATTAAGTACTACTGGCAAACCTGTGTTTAAAAGAAAAAAACAGCAGCCAAATAAAATGACAGCTTAAATTTATCTATGGGACAGTAAATGCTTCATAATTTTGACAGCTGAAGTTCTTTTTTCAAAGTCTCATTCAGGTCAGAGGCAGATGTCCTGTTCTGGAGGGCTGTACTTGTCACCACTGTGTGCTGTTTGAGCATGTACGCCTCTGCATCAGAAGCTCAAAAACAAAAACAGCTGAATGACCTGACCATTGCATAATACACAGTTTTTAATCCACACAAATTTTACCATTGACATAGTTTTATGCTTTGTCTAAAGGGACTTCGTGTACAGGCTAACGGGCTTGACAGGAGCAATTTGGCCCAAGCCCATGCCCTCTGGAGCCTGACTGTCTGCCAGGCTCCTGCTTTTCAAACTCTTCCCTGTTTCTAGACTCAAAAGACTGTTCTTTTGCTACTAGTCCAGCTTATTCTTTAATGATGTACAACACCACGCTTCATAATAAACATTTGCACTGTAATTAAACAAATCTTCTTTGAAGACATATTACTTGTTGCTATATTGTGTATTTCGTAGGGCCTAGCTGTTTATATTTGCCTCAGTGACTGTTTTTTAGTGAATTTCTTCAGATGATACATCTTGAGCTCCTTGAAGTTTTAAGGGGATTTGTAAAAATTATACATTACAAGTGTTTTTCTGGTTATGGTAACAACAACAAGCTTTTTCATGTGACTTCAATAGCAAGCATGTTATTTTATAGGCAGGCCTAAGTTCATTTGAACTGCCAAAGAATAAAAAATGTATTTGGGCTTGCTCATGAATATAACAGGACGGGGCATCTCTCAAAGTGTACCTCAAGGTCCAGATTTTAGGAAATAATTCTGCCCTTTGGAAGAATGTAGATTGTAATGGGTTTATTTGAATACAAATACCTTCTGTTTTTTCTTGACATAATAACAGTTCCCAGTGGTTCAGCTGTCATAATCTCTGAATTTATACATTTTACATTATGAATGTGTTAAAGATTGTATCCCAGCATTCATGATAATGAAATATATGATTTTTCACTTACAAATTTGAAACAGATGGAAACATTTAAATGTAAATGCGTTTCATTCTTGTGAGCATTTAAATGTCCCCAATTTAGGCACAATTTCTAAATGCGTAGTGCTTTTAAAAAAAAAAAAAAAGGCACGTTTTTAATGCAGTGGCTTAAAAACTGAAAGACACTGCCTTTCTAACACAAACTATCCTTCCTTTGAAAATCCGGGGCTCAGTTTTCAAAGCATTGCCTAGGAATTTAGCCTGCGACCCCCATTGACACTAATGGGAATTGCATAGCTAAGTCCCCATAACATCACTTTGAAAATGCATTTGTTATACCAATCCAGAAAAAAGGCAGCATAAACTATAGGGAGACATTCACAGATCAACAGATCAATTTACACTTTGAAATACAAGACCGATGTGTGTTATTCCAGTTATGTGATCAGTAGGGGGGATTTTAAAATTCACCACATTCACAAAATAAGTCACCAGGAGTAAATAAAACAAAATATTTTGGCAAGTGGTGGGCAGACTTGCTAACCAGGCTAACAAGGTATTTGTCAGCAGTAACGAACACCTACTGATTGAGTGATAATGGCATTTGGTTGGTACGCTGTTATTCTACAGTTAGCAAACTCGTTGTCTTTTTTCCTTGTAAGCTGGACTTAGATATCTGTATTTTAAATACTTCAGTTGTTCCCTTGTGACCAGGAAATGTTTGGAGTGAACAAGACTTGTCTTTGTCTAGTTCTGATTCTGGTCCTTCACGTTTTAGTTCCAATCTAGTAAGTGCTTTCATGGTGTGCATGCTTTAATAAACAGGGAAATAACATTTGGTGAACTAATGGGGGGTGTTGTCTTCATGTTCATGCAGGGGGGGTTGGTTAATTTGTTGGAAATAAGTGTATACCTGTGTGACACACATTAATGTGTACTTGTGCATGAAACGTTAGCAGAGACTAAAAAGAAAGTATCATCGTTGTGTAGCCGTGTTATTGCAGTGCCTGTGAGTCCCAGTCATGGACCATGGCCCTATTATGCTGGGCAGAGTATAAGTATTTTAACAAAAGAAAGACAGTGCTGCCTCGGAGTTCACAAACCGATGTGATCATAGCTCCACTGAAAGGTTAACACTATGTCAGAAATTATGAAACAACAATGATTCTGGTTGACAGGCTTCCTCTTCAGTCATCAAACCCATTTGTTCTTCTGAATACAAGGTGTGTTATAGGTACAGCGTGAGCTCATTTCAGTGGGAAATGTTGAGGAGTGGGATGTTTGTGGGTGGCTTTTGTGAGTTTACTGCTTTTAAAATGAAAAAATCTCTTTCATTTTTGGAGCATTTTAGCTCCAAACCCCAATAAAAATAGTAATAATTGAAATATTAATGTATTTGCTATCCCTTTATCTTAATGACTTAAATGATACATAACTAACAAGTGTCATGGAGGTTTTTTCCTGTGTCAAAAGCCATGCATCCTCAAGGAAAAAATTGTAATGCTATTTCTGTACTCTTTCCTAGGAAAGGATTGGGTATAGCTTGCAGTTGTGTATGCTTGGCACTGTTCATTTCCCAGAAGAGTTCACCAGTATTCTAGGCCTTGGGATTTTTTTAATTAAAGAGGTCAAAATCCATTATATCAAAATTTCAAAGAATTTACCAATTAGCTGTAGTCTGCGATGCCCAGCAGGTGGCTTTTATACTATTAAAGGGAGATTGTTTCCATCTCTGATCAAAGCAAAAACAAAACAAAGGAAAATATAGAATATTTTGCTGTACACAGTGCAAACCACATGCTGTGTAAATTATAGGTGAAAACTGTACATGAGACACTGTTCAGTCATACCACTTCAAGAAAAAAATTAATATATTTTCACTGTTCCTCATGAGGATTTTAATGGTAATGTCTAAATCTGTTTAGATTACTAATTATCTGAGAAGATTAGACAGCTGAGAAGATTAGGTAACTTGCTATTTCCTAAAATGAAGATTTTAGCATTTTCTTATTTAAAAGTAAAAGTAATAATACACCATTAATTAGATTAATGAATTTGCTAGAAGTGAAATTGGTAAAAGCAGAGCATGCCAGAACGCCGCAAGATGCAAAGAAGTTCCAATTTGCACCTTTCAATGAATCTAAACTTCCCCGATTTTTGCCTACTTAAAAGAATGTTTGTGACCTTTTGACCCTTTTTGTTATCCCTTACTCAGAAAGGCCTTTATTCTGTAAGGCTTAGGTATAAAAAAATAAAAAGAGCGTTAATGGCATAACAGTCCTTTCTGATCACCCTGTGTAAGATGTTTATGCAAAGTGTCAATAGAAGCAATTGGCCTAACAGTGTGACAACCTGCTTTGCTTGGAAATGGGCTAATCTCCTGTTTGGGTTATCCAGAGGTCAGGTAAGGATTTCTTTTTTTGCACTCCCGTAGTGCCTGGGTACGTAACCTGCAAACACTGCAGGGCAAAAATCAGAAGCAACTCAGCCCAAGAATGCCACAAAGCATTTTTTTTTAATCTTTCTCTTTTTGCTTTTCCCGATTGTTTTTTTTTCCCCTGCCTTAGTTAATTTTTCCCTTCCTGGTCCCATCCCAGAGCATCTGAGTGTACAGCACATGACGATGACAGGGACTCTGCCAGTATCGTTATCTGCTGCTTCACTTTGTTGGGTTGGTGTGTTGAGTTTGTTGTTTGGGGTTTTTTTTTTCCCAAACAGGCATCATCATCCCGCTCTTTTTTGAAGTTCACGTGGAAACCTACTTTAAATCTCAGTTTTTGAGGGCTGCCCCTGTTGCCCTGTCACAGCAGGCTGGAACTCAATAAGCACTCAGGCAAGCATAGCGGGCCAGGCAGTGGGCCTTGGCGGGCTGCATGCTGTGAACTCCTGCCTCACTGAATCAGCTTCTGTGTGTTTTTATAACTGCTTTTTTTTTCCCTGTTAATTATGCCCCAAGGCTGTGGAAAGACAGCATTTATCTGTTTCAACAGACTAAGCAGCAAGTGTTCTGACATGTTTATCAGGCAAATTGTACCTGACAAAAGGTAATTACACATGCAGCAAAGTCCAGAAGTAACTGGGTGATTAGGGGTTAATAAACTGTTTAGCATAAGAAATATTTGGCTTGTATGCAGAGAGAGTGGGCCTGAAGGACATAACTGACAGCGACAGGTTAAAAGAATTACTTTTCTTTTGGTGAAACGCTTGACTTTCCTTAAAGGTAAGCGGGACATTAAGCGTACAACACCTGGGTTTTATCCCCAGCTCCTGAATCACTGGTGCCTATGGTACAGCCAAAGCTATTTGCTGACACTCTTGCTACTTGAGATAACAGCACCGTTCCTACTTGTACTAAGGTACCTTGATAATTTACAATTAGGATTTTTGTAGTATAACCAACACAATTGGTATTGTCCAATGGACACTGTCCCCATTTCTATCTGCAAAGCCCCCATCTCCTCTGTCTCTGTTGCTGTGTTGACTCTATGCATAGCTAGTCTGCAAAGTTGCATTCTCTTCAAAGATTATTCCTGACAGTTGCTCAAAAGTAAAAAGGAAAGGGCATCTGTATGATATCTGAGGATGTGACAAGAAGCTCAAACAGCATTGAAAGAGCCGGATGGTCAATTCCAGCAGCTCCCAGTGCACAAAATTCTCACGTAATTATAAGATGGCCTAAATACAGGACTGCAGCTAAGCTGCCTAGGCCTTTAGGTAATATAAGACAAAGCTTTATTGAGCAATGATTACCAGTAATTTCTAGCCGGACGTGGCTGTTATCACATAGATATTGGGAAAAAGAAAGAGAACTAATGTTGAAGAATAAGTGTAGGTGTCCTGTTTGAAACCAGAATTCTGACCCTAAAATCTTAAGGATTCTTGAGAACTTTTTTCCCCCTGTGGCATCAATATTGTAATGTTTTGTGTTAACAAACCCGTTAGGTCTTAAAGTAGGAATTCTTTTAACAAAAAAAAATAGTTTAGTATCTTTTACAATAAAATAATTGTGTCTAAAATAAAAGTATTCTAATTATAAATAGCAATGTTACCTGTATAATGTAAGAGATGACTCTAGCCTTTTATGTAAGTATATAGGAAGACCTTTTTTTCCGAGTGGTGTTTATTTCAAGCAGAAAGAGCTAAAGTTAGACATAAAAGGCATTTAGGAAATAAGTAGGCATGAAGAAAGTTAGAAAATCACAGTATTGTAGAGCATCATTCAAAATGCAAGTGCAGAACAGCCACCAGAAGCTGAAGTTACCTCTAATGTTAGAAGTGTATGTGTGACTAATAACATGGTTTGAGAAGGCAGCACTGTTTCATATACAGTAAAAGGAACATGCTGCTCTCTGATCATCAGCCTGATGATTCCAAGATGTTGGATAATGGTTCCACTTCTGTCACACCTTTGGAAGAGACAAATCCTCTAAATAAGGCAGAAGTGTATTACTATATCTATCTTGTAAATATAAGTGAGGGATTGGACAGTCTACTGGACACTGTATCTGCTTTACTAGAAAGAATATTTAAAAAAAAAACAAACTCGGAGACACACACCTGATACACATGCTTCTTTGCAAATTATTCCTAGTTAGAAGGGCTTCCCTTGCTTGCATGGAAGCAAATCCTGCTTCATTATAAAATTCTCAGGTATAGCATTGCCTGTCTTAGCTTATTTTTCATGGCTGTTATGGGATAAAGAGACTACAACAGTGCCATTGTTCTGGCATAGTAGAATACGTATATATCTGGTTTGTTAGGTGCTTCACAGTGTTTCAGCTGTGTGATAAGTGGGTTCTGACAGAACACCCTCGGGTGTTCCTTAGGTGGGGCTGGGTGGCTGACTAACAGCTAATGGTCTGCACTGCCTCCAGACTCTGAGAGTAGTGGAAGAGTGCCTTTCGGTCTGGTTTGAAGTATTTCCCATATATGTTAACTTTGGAAAGATGCATGCACAAAATAAACATTTTTCCTGTTGTAAATTCAAGGCAAACAACGTACATTCTAACCTCGAAGAAGTCACAGCCAAGCAACACCAGTGTCATGTGCTACGCTGTGGATTTTGATTGATTTTTGAGGCAGGAAAATATTGATAAATATTTTTTATTTTATCAACAGGATCTGCTCTGTGCACGTGTTTCTCTTACTACAGTGTACATCAGTGTGGACCATTCCTTGCTAGACAATAAATCTCGTTTTCAGTTATGGTCTTGGTAATAGCTACAGTTTTAGTGGCTAAAATAGTAATAGGGAGATGTTGCTTTAATTTGGCCTTCAATAGGTTGATTCTAGTTGTCACAGTCAGTAAGAACTACTGTCACAGAATCAGCAAATTCTCCTGTACTTAATGCTTCACAACTGAGAAGCCTTGGGGGGGGGTGAGCTCATCTGAACTTAAATCCCCTAATTTTTTTATGGTGGGTTTTTTTTTTTTTTTAATTGTAGCTGATACTCTTTTTGGCAAAATTAACACTTTTACGATTAGACTTGCCCTTGATACAATTTTTCTTTTTCCACATTAGTAGTAATCACAGTATTTAAAAATGTGGAGATTTACAACCTTCTTTTATTTCAGTGGAACATAACATTTCCCACATATTACGTCTCTGTAGTATGAGTCACGTCAGCATGTCAAGCCAAATCCAGAAAGTATTTTCATTGTATCTCCACCCTGAGTACTATGTAACATTACCAAAGGCTGTTCCCTCGCTTTGTGGTTTCGCACACACCTAGTCCCTTTCACAGTATAAAATCATTTTAATATGCATCCATTGTGAATGAAAATACAGCAAAAATACAGGGGGAAAGCTGGGGCTTTTTTCTTTTCATGAAAACGTTGGCCACGTTTTCATGATGAATTTCATGTAGCTATCTGCTTGCATAAGCTAAAAAAAGGAATTCTTACATCTTCATGTTCTTCTGTTATTTTCAAGAATCTTTATGTATGAATTTCAAGATAACTTTATCCTTTACTAAAATACAAATCATCTATCAAAGGATTAGGTAGGCCAGTGTTTCATTGTCTTTCCAAAGGTACGTTCAAATCACATGAGGTAGCCAAAATATTTTCTGCATCTTTGAATGAATGAGCTGTCTTCTAGATCATCTGCCTATGGCCAAGACAGTCCCACTTTAATAGAGGCCTTTCTATACAATCAAGAGGAATTAAAGTGCTTCGTTTAAATAAGGCACACGTTTTTGTAGAAAAGGCAGTGTAAATCAGAAAGGAACAAAGCAGCAGAAGCTGAAGCAGAATAGAGTCAATAATACATCTGCCGCATGGCCGCAGGAGTGAAGGTGAATTTGGTGTTGTGCTCAAGGGAAGCTTTGTGTGGGTAGATTGAAGTTATTTCCCATACACATGTGACGGTCCTGGGACCAGCAGCTCATTTCTGCTAGACTGTCCTTGCTGCCGTTGGCTACTCGCCAACCTGCTCCCGTTGCAAAGTGCCTGCATTGACTGTACATCCGCCAAGTGCAAAGTCAGATGCAGGTGGTATGAATGGCCAGGACACAGATCCGAAGAGCTGCACACCAGGCAACTCTTGCCCACCCACAGCGTACAGTACATGCTGTCAAAGCCCATTACATACAGCAATACGCCACAGCACAGAACTGCAGCTGTGAGGGGGACAAAATGCACAATGCATAATTGTGCACAGCAGCAGTCCAGTCCCAGCAGTGTCTGCAGCTCCCTGTCGTGTTTTCTCCAGCAGCAGGGCACATTTGTCACACTGCAGCCCCTGAATACATATGCAGAAGGAGGGAAGGGAGCTATGATTGAGTGGCATGTGTCATTTGATAGCATGTCCCTGGTCCTTCGTGTCATGTCATGTCACATGTCGTGACAGCTGCTTTAATTTAGGAGATTAATTAGCATGAGGCTGGTTGTGAGCAGCTCTTTGACCAAAGAGGGTGGAGCAGGGAAGAGGCTCTGAGTACATTCCCCCTTGCTGACAGTGGCTTTCAGGGTGTTAGCTCTTCAGAGCCAGGACTGTCTTGGAGTGCACAGAATATGCTTTGTGTTCTCTTGGGGCATGGTTTTACCTCCTGTGTTGAAAAGCAGCAGACTCCGTAGTCTGTGTAGAGCCTTACATGCCTACCTGTGTTTGGTCAGGTGATAAATGAGGTGCCATCTCCCACCCCAGCCTTCGCTATCACTGAGGTGTCCCAGAGCTATGACACAGTCAGACGGTTGATTCAAGCGCTGGAAGTATGGTACGAAAATAGCTCGTGCAGTATTGGCCGGGAAGTTTCTTCAAACTTGTCAGCACTGTAATTCTATCAGTCATCAATGGCTTTGGCCTGCACGTTGCTAACAGCATACAGAGCTTCAGCGTTGCTTAGGATTTACCCAGAATCCTCAATTTCAATGTTACAATAAGGATAAGAAATGAAATCTCTCACCTTTGATTTACCGAACACGACTGCTGCAGGAGCATTGGCACAGTCCTTTATTAAGGACTGTGTCCCATGCAGAAACCATGACAAGTGGTGTTGTAATTAGTAGTAATTTATTAATACGTTCAGTTTGCTCCTCTGTAAGAGAGAGGGGAGATGAAGTCTCCAGATTATATAGTTTGGGTTCCTGTGGTTGCCAGCTTTATCCTCCCAGCTTGTCTTGTGCGTCTGCCTGTCCTATCATTCCACGCTTTTGATCATGCTTCTGAATATATCAGACAGCCCCTGTGAGGACTGGGCACTACTGACTGTTGTAACACAGGTAATTAGAAGTGATAAGTAACATGCAGCAACAACTGAGGCAGTTGGTTTCACAAATGCCACTAATTCCTGAGTTATCAGAGCCTTCCCAAGTCTGTTTGCTTAGTGACTAAAGGCATGGCCTTTTCTGCTCAGTAGTGCCCATCCTGAGAAAGGTCCACTTGCATTTGACCTTGATGGCTATCATGGATGTGTAGTCAGCAGAGAATGAAACAGCTTCCTTACTTTTTATACACCTTTCACCCATGTGAGATAGCTAAACGTGAAATCTATATGTCACTCAGGTTTGTAATGAGCCCTAGAGGACAACTGTCAGAGGTTGGTTATAAAGCCAGGGAATGTTACTACATTATTTGTAAAAAACTATACTACAAGTATAGAAGGAGTAATTAATTAGAAAATAATTTGTTTAAACTTGACACGTTATTTGTAAATAAGAAGGGGATTAAGAAGTGGAAAAATTTGGAGAAAAGAGGCATATAAATTTGAAGATGTGAAGACCAGGTGTATGCTTTTAAGTATATTGTAATTATAGGTAATTGAGTTGGTGTTACAATTTGGGGGATGAGCATTCCTGGAGAGCTGTGATGTTTTATCAGACTGAGAAGTTTGAGCAAGGCTGGGCTCTCAGAGGTGCGGTCCTTCTCTTGGTGTACTCTGAGAAGCCAGAGGAGCGGGCACCTGCTGCTGCCCTGCCTGCAGGCACCGGGGCTGTTGGTGGTGTGCCCTGGCTGTATCCGCTCAGGTCTGGCCTAGCAGAAGCAAATGTTTAAAGTGAACAGGGTTATTTAAATAGCAAAATGGTATGACTTGCAGTAGCCTGTTACGTTTCTTAAAGTGGTTTTATTATAGAAAATGCTGTTCCACCCCACCTTTCTGGCATTACCGAGGCAGCGAGTCCTCCAGGCAAGCAGGGGCTCTGAGTTACGCTGACGACCCAGCTCGGTGGAGCTGCCGCGGGCGCTGCGAGCCAGGGGCAAAGTGTTGCTAATGGTTCCCCGCGCTGATGTGAACAGTAGGTTCGGCTAACACAGGGCAGCCTGAGAACAAGCCGCGTTTGCCCTCAGCCGCAGGACGAGGCCAGGCATCAGCTGCCAGGGGAGCTGGAAGCACCCCACCACTGCTGACGTCAATGGGAGCGGGGCCCGCTGGCCGGCAGGTAGCCGTGGGAAAGGCTGTGCCACCCGCGCCCCGGCCCCTGGCAGGGCGGCCGGCTGGGCCTGGTCTGCACCCCGGCGCGGTGGAGGGGGAGTTAGGCTCTGAGGGCGGCGAGGGTGCTGGCCGCTGGAGGCTGGGCATCGCCTCTGCCTGCCAAAGCAGTGTGTTTGTGGAGCAGCGGCTCCGAGGGGGAAGGCCCGGCGGGGAAGGGCAGCCGGGCGCAGGGCTCTCCCTGGGAAGGGTGGCCGGGCGCAGGGCTGGGAAGGGCGGCCGGGCGCAGGGCTCTCCCTGGGAAGGGCGGCCGGGTGCAGGGCTGGGAAGGGCGGCCGGGCGCAGGGCTCTCCCTGGGAAGGGCGGCCGGGCGCAGGGCTGGGAAGGGCGGCTGGGCGCAGGGCTGGGAAGGGCGGCTGGGCGCAGGGCTCTCCCTGGGAAGGGTGGCCGGGCGCAGGGCTGGGAAGGGCGGCCGGGCACAGGGCTCTCCCTGGGAAGGGTGGCCAGGTGCAGGGCTGGGAAGGGCGGCCGGGCACAGGGCTGGGAAGGGCGGCCGGGCACAGGGCTCTCCCTGGGAAGGGTGGCCAGGCGCAGGCTGCGCTCAGGGCCGCGCTGTTCCCGCCGTGGGGGTGCTTGGGGCTTCTCCGGGCCAGGAGCGTGCCCGGGGCTGGGGCCGAGTCACTGGAGCAGCCACCACGCAGAGCACAGCGGGGGTTTTTTAATTCACTTAGTTGAGACTACCCGAACCTCTGGTTTAAATTACTGTGAGCGGCAACAGGCACGAGTATCCCCTGCCCGCTCCCCACGGTACCGCAGGCTCCCGGACACCGGAGTGTGAAGCCGTCGCGGCCCCTCCGAGGGCCGAACCCGCACGGAGGGAGGCGGGCGGGAGGGGCCGGGCAGGTGCGGGGGCGGCCGCCCTCCTCCTCCCCGCAGGGCCGCTCCGCGCCCCCTCACCCGCCTCTGCCCCCCCAGCTCCTGGACCTCTTCATGGTGTGGGACTGGTCCACCTACCTGGCCGACTACGGGCAGGCCACCTCCAAGTACCTGCGCGTCAATCCCGGCACGGCCCTCACGCTCCTGGAGAAGTAAGTGCGGGGCGCGGGGCGGGCGGGGTGCGGGCGGCGCGGGGCAGGGCCGGGCCGGGCGCCGCAGCTGCCAGCCCGCATCACCGGGCGGCCGCGGGGCCGGGGCGCCCGCCCTCCCCGGAGCGGCGGCGGCCAGCGCCCGGCGGCGGCGCGGCGCTGTCCCGGGGCGGCGGGCGGCGCGGAGCTGCGGGCAGTGCCGGAGCCCCGGGGGCAGCCGCGCCCACCCGGGTGGCCGCTCTCGGGAAGGGTTTGGCGGCGGGGAAGCCGGTGCGGGCGCTTGGGGCGGCCCGGCGAACGGGGCGGACAGGGCACACAGCCGCAAACCGGGTGTCAACCTGCTCGTAAAAACTGCATCGAAATATGCCGTGAGTGAAAGGCGTTCTCTAACGGTGTTTTCCCTCCTCTCCTGCCTGCGGTGAACGCGCATCTTGCAGAGTTCACAGAGGGTACGTATCGTCTGTATCGTCACAAAATCTTGCTTCCCGATTTTCGCTTCTGAATCTATCGGTACGGGAGATCGGCGATAACGATATCGGGTGATTTGACGGTGAACAAAACACGCCCGTTCGCTGAGCCTGAACTTACCGTGGAAGCAGAATGATGCTGACGGGGTTTCTGGTTTGCTTCTGTCCTAACGCAGTTGGGAGGGCCAGTTTCCTGCCGAGGTGATATTTGCTTAATACTTACGGGCGATTTGTGTAGTAATATCTGTTAAAACGAGTTCCGCGTTGCGGAAGTTGAAGAACACACAGATAACGGGTTTTGTAATCTTTCAGTTCTTATTAGCAGAGAGACCAAAAGAGGAACAAAAGTAAACCTGTTTAAATAGTTTGATTTTTCCTTTTCACATTTATGTTTCTAACATGTCTTGCATCATTTGCTTTTTTATTTCTCCAGAATGAAAGACTCTAGCAAAAAGAACAACATTTTTGCTCAGTTCAGGAAGAATGATCGTGACAAGCAGAAGCTAATAGAGACTGTGGTAAAGCAACTTAGGAGTTTAGTGAACGGTATGTCCCAGCACGCATAGGCCTGGTAAATCGACGATATCTCATCACACCAAGAAGTATTTCTTAGCCACTATTTCTACCAAGCAAGCGGTGATGCCAGTTAGGACATTCGTTTGACCAAGTAAAGGAAAAATGCAGTAGATGGCTTGCATACAGAGTCTTCAGCAAACAAATCTTTGTACGTATTTTTAATGGATCTGATACTATTTTGTATATTGTAAACAAATGGTGAAAATGAGACTGTACAATAAAAACCAGGTCAATCGTATTGTACATGGAACAGCTGAACTGTAAATATGTTATTTAAATATCTACGAACACGGTATCCAAAATTTTGCTCCGGGTAGGAATTATTTGAAAAATGATCCCTTAGTTGCTGTTTTCTGGATGAATCCTAATTTAATGTTTTTTAAGCATCGGGATAGTTGCGTTTCAGATGCCGCCTATCGTTTTCCTGCATTAAATGTATATTAGCCTTAAAGTGATTGGACATAATTTTGTATACCGGATTTTGTAGTCTGGAGGTATGAAAGAATCTTTTGATTTTTAGTACCTTTGAAAACTACCTGAGAACTAGACTTGGTATTTATTTAGCATTAGGGCTTATAGGCTTTGTTCTGCAAAAGGGTTTAATCTCGAGGTTGTGAATGTAAATAACCACTTAAGTTCTTTATAATGTGACATTTTGTTTTGGTTTAGTTTTGTTCCTCAGGGTTACTATTTCTAACTGTACTTTTGTAAGATCCCGGGTTCTTTCCCCCAGGTTGCAGTGAGGAATAGATTTGCCACTGTTGGTTTCGTGCCGCATCTGTTTGTCAGTATGCGCTTTCTGCCGCAGACCCAGCCCAGCGATTAGCGCTTCGTCCCGCCGCCGGTCTCTTCGCACTGTCCCCTCCTGGCTGTTTTAGACACAAAGAGAATGTCTAACAAATACAAACCAAATGGAACATGTAAAAATAATGTACATTTTCGCTGTATTTTTAAGTTATTGACGGTCGAAATACAGTAATATAAACCTCCTCACCCGTATTCCTGTTTAATTTCACGCACTGGAAGGCACCTCAGAGCTGGTCTCCTTGGGACCGGTACGGGTCCCGGCTCCGTGGTGCTCTGCCCCCGGGACAAGCGGGCAGGGGTCCGGGCGGCCCCGACGGCGGGGTGCGGGCCGGGGGGCAGCGGGACCTGCCCCGGGCGGCCGGGGGGCGGCGGGGCTGGGACGCTCCCCGCTGGGGGGAGCCCGGGGCGGGACTCGCTGCCTCCGCCGGGCGGCGGGAAGGGCCGGCCGAGGGGGCGCCGGGGGGCTGGCGGCGGGGACACCCCGCGCCCAGGGGCAGCCGTCCGGCCGCGGAGCCGGCGCTGGCCGGGGCGGGGGGCGCCGGGGCCGGCCGTGCCGTGCAGTGCCGTGCCGGGCCGTGCCGTGCCGTCGGGGGGGCGCCACGAGGGGCCGGGGGGGCGGGGGAGCGGCGCCGCGGCCGCAGCCTCGCGGAGGCGGGGGCTGCCCCGGCCGCCCCCGCTCGCTCTGGCCGGTCCCCGCGCCCCTCAGTCGCTCTCCGCCGTCCGCCCGCGCCAATCACCGCACTTGGCCGCGCTGCTTAAATATGCAGCGGATACGTCACCTCCGAAGGTGGATCGGGCGTAAGTGGCCGATATCTATATAAATGTGGCCGGGGGCGAACCGGCAGCAGGAGGCGAGCGGGGCCGGGCGGGCAGCAGCCGGCCGGGCCAGCCGCGCAGCGCCCGCCGCCGGCAGCGGAGTCGCGGGGCGCCCGGCCCCCCGCATTTGACAGCCGCCGGGGCCGCCCCCCAGCCGCCCGCGCCCCCAGGGCGGGGACCCGCCGCCGCCCCGCGCCCGCCCCGTCCCCCGCCGCCCGGCAGGAGGATGCCGGCGGGGCTCTCCTGGCCCGAGGCGGCGGCGCTGGCGCTGCTGGCCCTGGCGCTGCTGGTCGCCCTGTGCCGGCACCTGTGGGCGCTGCGCTGGAGCCTCAGCCGGGACCGCGCCAGCGCCCTGCCCCTGCCCAGGGGCTCCATGGGCTGGCCCTTCTTCGGGGAGACCCTGCACTGGCTGCTCCAGGTGAGGCGCGGGGGGACGGGCACGGGGTGGGAGGGGGTTGGCGGGAGCCCCGGGCTGACCCGCAGCTCGCCCCCAGGGCTCCCGCTTCCACAGCTCCCGGCGGGAGAGGTACGGAAACGTCTTCAAGACCCACCTCCTGGGCCGGCCGGTGGTGCGGGTGACAGGCGCTGAGAACATCCGCAAGATCCTGCTGGGCGAGCACACGCTGGTCAGCACGCAGTGGCCCCAGAGCACCCAGATCATCCTGGGCTCCCACACCCTGCTCGGCTCCATCGGTGACCTGCACCGCCAGCGCCGCAAGGTGAGCCTCGTGGCCGCCCTGATGGGCAACGCAGCCCAGGTGGCACCTCCTGCCCAGGCTTGGCCCTCGGCGGTGTGCGGGAGCCCCAGCTTTAACCACCTGCCTCTGTTCCCCCCCCTTCTCCTTCTAGATCCTGGCCAGAGTGTTCAGCCGTGCCGCCCTGGAGAGCTACCTGCCGCGGATCCAGAAGGTTGTGAGCTGGGAGCTGCGGGGCTGGTGCATGGAGCCGGGCTCCATCGCAGTTTATTCCTCCACTAAAACCTTAACTTTCCGCATTGCAGCTCAGATTCTGCTGGGGCTCCGCCTGGAGGAAAAGCAGTTCAAGGACCTGGCCAAAACTTTTGAACAGCTGGTGGAGAACCTCTTCTCCCTGCCCCTCAACATCCCCTTCAGTGGGCTGCGCAAGGTACTGCCGCCTGCCCTGCTCCCTCTGCCTGGGGGCAGGGGCCCGGGCCCCGGCGGCACAGATCCCCTGTCCCCAGGCCTACCAAGGGGCACTGCCCATGGGCCAGGACGTCTGCAGCATCCCGTTCCGGGTCTGAGGGCCTGGTGTCTTGCCCAGCCCAGCCATCTCCCCTGAGCTGTGCGCTTCTCACCTGCTCGTGGTTGGCTTCCAGCACCTCCAGGCACTGGCTGCAGCTCATTGTACAGCGCAGGGCTCCTCTTCTCCCTCACCCCAAATGTTGCCTCTGTTGGCTCTGGTTAGTCTATCACACCTAATCCTGTTCCATCTTGTCCCTCCTGGACTCATGTCAGCCCGCAGCAGATGGGGCTGTGGGCTCGGGCACAAAGGCAGCTGGGCACGGTGCACCTCAGGTTAGCACTCCCTGTGCACCTCAGGGCAGGCTGAGGACCTGAGACCCTCTTATGGTCCTCGGTCCCTTGCCCCCCAGCAGCAGAGAGACAGTGAGGGGTCCTGGAGGGGAACATGGCAGAAGGACAGTCTCCTCTGCCTCTTGCATCCTGCAGTTTCTTCCCTGCTGCCCTGCCACTCTTTGCCTGTCTCCCCACACTCCTGCTCTAGGTATCCGTCCTGTGTCCCACCCCTCCTCTTCCATTTCAGTCTGCTTTCCCTCCTCTGACTTTGGGTTCTCCAGCCTTACCACAGCTCAGGTCTCCTGCCCCTTTTAGCCAGGTCTTGCCCAATCTCTTATTTCCACGGTGAGCTCTGCCCCACCCGGTCACCTTACCCAGCCAGTCCCAGTTCTCCCCCAGCCTCCCTGCTGCTCTTCTCCACCAGTTTGAAGCTCACGTTTTCCCTGTCCAGTTTCCCTTTGCAGGTTTTCACCAGTGTGAGTGTTCAGCCCCCATCTTGTCCCTCCCTGTCCTCTCTCAGGTCACCCACAGCCTGTCTGGCCCCAGACTACACTCTTCAACCTGCATTTAGGTCCCCTCGTCTTTCCCCTCGCTCCCTGCCCTGTTCCCTTTGTCCAGTCCTTCCCACCCCAAATCTCAGCCTTTGGATCTTCTTCCCAACATCTAGTCATGGCCATTTTCCATCCGAGTTCTCTGGTCCTTCCGGCCTTTGCAAGAGGCATCTTGATACAGAGCCATACACTCTGTGACTCCATCCATCCCACCTTGCAAAGAGATCGCTGATCACTTGACTCGCTGCGATCTCACGTAAATGTTTTGCTGCACAGGAGTGCAACATAACTGGAGATGAGCTGGGTATGATTGATGTGTCTTTAGCTACTATACCCTGGTAAAGCCACTTACTTGCTCCTGTCTCAGATGTGCCTTGCTGCTTGGACTCGGTTTTATTAAGTTACCTCTTCTTGTCCCTCTGGACAAACTTCTTTTGGACCTGACATAACTGTGGGTTTGTTCAGCGCACGTGCCTCTGGACTCGGTACCGTGGGTTTACTTTGCCTCTCAGAGTGTTTCTTGGGACTTGTCATATGTGATTCACAACAGCAAGGCAACAGAATTTGCAGCATTTTCTCCCAAAATGCTGCCTCTTGCAAGGCTCTGGGGCTGGGCAACAGATTAAACAGTTCTTGCTGTTACAGATCCTGGGATTAAGGATTGCCACACTTGGGGTCCCCCCGTCTCTCTGGAGAGGGGGGCGGTTCCTAAGACTCTCCTGAACTGTTTCTGCCTCCTGCAGGGAATCAAAGCACGGGACATGCTACATGAGTTTATGGAGAAGGCTATACAGGAAAAACTGCAGAGAAATAACCCAGAAGATCACAGCGATGCTCTGGATTTCATAATAAACAGTGCCAAGCAGCATGGCAAAGAATTCACCATGCAGGAGCTAAAGGTAAGGAGAACCCCTGCCTGCAGTGTCCCTTCTGACTCGGTAGCTATTTGAGAAACCTGGGCAGAAGGTCAGGAGGAGGGTTGTGTGGGGACCCACCACTAGCTGCTGGCTCCTGCCCTCCTCTCACCGTCTCTGAGGACACCATCTCCTGTGCAAGTGAGAAAGCTCGGGCTCTGCTTGCTCACCTGCTCTTGTAGGATTGTGCCTCTCTGCATTAGAAGAGAGCTGGTATTTAAAGAGGGATTCAGTGCCTCTTCTACCCTTCCTCTTCATGGCCTCCAGGCTTCAGTCTGTCTTAGGGTGCTGGTAGGGTTATTTGGCTGTGCTCTGTAGGTTGGTATGGACTTCGTAACCTCCAAGATACTGTCTCGGAAATATTTAGAGCTAGTTGCGTGCTCCTCAGACACCCCCAGCATCTGGCATAGTGCAGCGTGTACATCACATCACCATATTCCTTGAGGCTGTGAGCCCAGAAACCTCTGAGACAATACATCAAAATGGGTCCAGGGACGGAATGATGGATGCTGGGTCATTCCCCATCACCTCATCATTAATTATATCATCTAGTTTGTGGATTGCTATGATGCAACGTGATGCATCGCTGTGACTTAGGGATGAACCCAGCACCCTTACTGAGCCAGAACTGCCAACTCAATGTGAAGAGTATGTTGCCAAAGATCTTGGGAAAAAATTGTCCCTGGTACTGCGTCATTCATAGCTCCAGGTCACTTGGTGTCAGTGAATGGCAGATAACACTGCATTTATATAACAGGTTTTGAAGCAGTTTTGCATGGTTCCAGCATCTGGATATAGTTTAAAAGTGTTTGAATATAGCCTAAAAGTAGTTTTGTCATTTATTTAGATATTTACAGGAAGCTATACAAAGATTAATGTTTTATAAATATTTTGTAAAAGTGTAATCTCTAAATCTAAAATATTTGGAAAGCTTTACAGCAACTATTAGATACAATTAATACCAGCATATATTCTTAAAGTAATTTTATTTTAATTATTATATTATTTATTCTACTGGGGTGGTTTTTATTATAATATAAATATTCTTAAAAAATAATTGCCAGATTCAAAATGTGATCAATTAAGATTTATTGATCTCTTTTGGTATTCACGTGGACATTACATACAAATAATTATGTGATCTTTCATCATGGTCCTGGCTTTGACCACAAATGGAATAAGGGGATATGAAATGTAACACGGAATGACATGGCAGTGACCTCAGGCCAGCTGATTCAAATGGTAGTATGTCCATATGCTATCCCGTACCTTTACAGTTACAACATTTCTACCTTGTCTGCATTTAACAAAATGGCTTGCAAACCAAACTGCCTACGCTTGCAATGCAATTATGGCAATATTCTCCACTCTAATAAAACCGTAGTAGAGCTCTCATCCAGTGAAATGGTGTAACTGGATAAAAAGTTCAAAGTTGTCTCAGAGTTGTGGATATATCTGACTTGGAGAGACACTCCAAACACCGGCACACACTAGTTACCAATTTGCTTTGTGTTCAAATGATTTTGAAGGACTGTTTTCCCAGAAAATTTCCTAAATATTTTGCACTACTGGCATGAACTCAGCAGGACCCTTGAAATATAAAGGTCATTTAAAAGATATCACTCTGCCAAAAGTACTGCTTTAAAACATCTAAAACCTTGGAAGGATTAAAAAAACCCCATCCCATCCGACGTAATAATGCTGCCACTGGCTGGCTGTCAGTCCTGCCTCCCAGGACAGGGAGTCGGGCTGTAGCACAGGGACAATACTGGTGAAGCTGTGGGAAGATGCTGCCTCCCAGTCACCGGTTATGTTAGCCTTGTAAAAGCAGGGAGGGAAAGTCAGCAGGTCGGTGTCACAGTGCTGTCAGAGGTTGGTGCAGGAAGTCATGAGGGCTGTTATCCCAAGCTGCAGAGCCTGCCCTGAATTCCTTGCATGGTATTGAAATGTCTTGGGTTTTAATTGCAAGTGGCAGAACTGAGATGTTTCTTTTCATCTGCGTCTGCTGCCTTGTGAATGTAAAAATTCCTGCTAACGCCTGCAGGTGTGATAGGGGTTGACAGGGATCTGTTATTTCAGAGGTTTTATTTCAGCTGAAAGATGCCCTTGAGAGCTGTGCTTCGGCAAAAGCCTCTAGCCCAGCCAATATACAGTGCTGGGGACAGTAGCAAAGAGTAAAAGTCCTTGTTACATTACCCTTGACCTTACCAGACTTGGCTCCAGGTACCTTCAGGTGTCCTTCCCTGTGCTTTTGCCTTCACCTCTCCAGAAACCGGTGGTGTCGGAACCATTTAAAATCCAGACACATAGCTGTGTAAAGGAAACTGCTGTTTCCCCGAGGGGTTTCGCTCCGCTTTGCCCCTGCACTGGAACAATTTGTGCTGTTGTGCCAGCCAGGTCCCAGCCCCTCCCTGGGTGGCAGCTCCATTGTGCTTCTCCCTTGGGCTTCTCCAGTGGGTTTTGGCTCTGGCCTCTGGCCTCAGCAGTCCCAGCTCTGGGCTATGGACCCGCTGGCACCTTCAGATGGTGCCGTAAGTTTGAGCGTTATGTTTGCTGTCAGAGACATGACATGCCATGACCCAGCTCCAGGCAACCCTTAACTTCTGGAAAACAATTTCCAATAGTTAATAACGGCAACCTGGCATGTGCTGTGCCATACAGACCCTGCAGACAGTCCCAGGAAAACTGGGAGGCTGCGTGAGGATCCGTGAGCTGGGACAAGGGACGTGTTATGAATTTGACTGTGCTGTGGTCTGTCTGAGCTGGTTAACCTCCTAACTTGTTATGGACACATCGTCTATGGAGCTATCAGGAACACTGCTGTGCTTCAGGCTGTAAAGCTTGAAAAGCAGCAAGTCCTTTGCCTGGTGTGTGCATCCCGGTGGGAGAGCTCCCTGTGGGCTGCAGCACCTCCTGGGCTGAGCTTTCAGGGAGGGCTTTCTGCTCTCAACTCTGTTGGTTGGAGTCCCCTCCCAGACAAGCAAGTGGCTGTTTATAATTGGAAGTGGATCAAATGCAACCTGTTTTAGCTGCCAGCGCATCTAGGATTTATGCATAAACACACAGCCTCATAACCCCTGGCTGGGCAGAAAGGCAAAGTTTGGGCACAAAGGGAAATTGGCAGATGAAGGTAAAAAGTGTAATGCTTGAAATGAACTTCACTTGGTATGCTAAAATGCGTGTTAAAAATGCTTCTCTAAAATTTGTAAAACCTGGGAGGAAAGCTCAGAAGAGCTGGATTGGAGGCGATGTGTACTCATCTCAGTTGCGTTTCTGCATCAATCGCTTGGCAAGTGAATGTCCAGTTTGCACAGAAATGAAAAAACAAGGGTGGCTTGTTTTGGTCTCTGCCAAAACAGGGTTTGTGGAGAGCAGAGGGGGGCCAGGGCCCTCTTCACGGGCAACCTGCAAAAGGTGAGAACAGTCTGAACCACAGCCAGTTTAAAATGGCATTCACACTTGTCACCTTCCTTCCTCTCCCAGGAGTCAGCGATTGAGCTCATATTTGCTGCTTTTTTCACCACGGCTAGTGCCAGCACCTCTCTGATCCTCCTGCTGCTGAAGCACCCCTCAGTGATAGAAAAAATAAGGCAGGAGCTGATGTCCCATGAGCTGTACCAGCAGTGTGAGCGTTGCCCTGCGGGACCCTGCCCGGACACCCTGAGCGCCCAGAGCAGGGACAGGGAGAAGCCACTTCTTTGCCCCACGGCCAAAGATGCTCGCGAAGACCAGAGCCAGTCCCCGAGCCTGACGGAGGAGGGTCCCCTCCAGCCCCATGCCTCGCTGGAGCCCACCCTCCCCCAGAGCTGTCCCTGTGCTGGCCCCCAGCTGCGGGCACTGTCAGGGCAGAGCTGCTGCTGCCCCTCAGACATCAGCCTGGAGAAGCTGAGCTGCCTGCGCTACCTGGACTGTGTGATTAAGGAGGTGCTACGGGTGCTGCCCCCCGTCTCTGGAGGCTACAGGACGGCGCTGCAGACGTTTGAGCTGGATGTAAGTGCCTCGCATGCCAACGGGCTGCTGAGGAGCTGCCGCCTGCCACTAACCGCGAGCACCCTGTGTCCAGCACAGCGGTGGTGCTTGGCAGTGTAACTCAGGGGGAAGTGGCACCCGGCAACCTCCATGGGTCCCAGCTGGGCTGGAGAGGAAAGGAGCTGTGGAGCAGATGGGCAGTGTGGTGGAGCTGTCTCCATGCTCCCTCTGCTCACCCTCCACCAGCACAACTGTCTGCACAGGTATGTAATGCTCCTCTCCTCCCCTCTTCTCTCCCCCTCCCAGGGCTACCAGATTCCCAAAGGCTGGAGTGTCATGTACAGCATCCGTGACACCCACGAGACAGCTGCTGTCTACCAGAGCCCCCCTGGTGGCTTTGACCCAGACCGCTTTGGTGTCGGCCGGCCGGAGGCTGCAAGCCGCTTCCACTACATCCCCTTCGGCGGCGGGGCGCGGAGCTGCATCGGCAAGGAGCTGGCACAGGCCATCCTCAAGCTGCTGGCCATTGAGCTGGTCAGCACGGCCCGCTGGGAGCTGGCCACCCCCAGCTACCCCGCCATGCAGACCGTGCCCATTGTGCACCCCGTCGATGACGGGCTGCAGCTCTACTTCCACCCCCTGCAGCCCGGCCATGGCAGCAAGGCCTGAGCCAGGGGTACGCTGCCCCCCCCAGCCCTGGCATCAATGCCCCTCTGCGGCTGCTGGGGGCAGATCTCTGCTGCCCCAGGCTGGGTATGGCACTGGGTCACTGCAGAGCAAAACCCCAAAAGGCTTTTTGTTTTTCCTCTCCTTGTGTGCAAGCCGGTAGGGAGGGTCCTGCAGAGTCCTGCTCCCGAGCACCGGGGTGAACCTCAGCCCCAGCCTGGGGGTAAAACCTGCTGAAGCTGCTGATGCAGAGAGCATCCCCCCATGGGGGCTCAGCTAGCCCCTTCCCCATGCAGGGCTCCAGCCACCGGGGATGGGGAGCAAATCTCCCAGCCCCACAGCTAAGGCTCCCAGAGCTTTTCTGTCCCAGGGTTACCTCCTGCGGGTGTGTTACAGGAGACACAGGGTGATCGTCCCGCATACTGTAGCTTTCTAGATGTAAAAAGAGGGAAGCTGGGGGGGGGGGGGGCTCTGCAGGAAAACACAAGCCAGGTCTGCCCAAGCTACGGCATCAACTGTAGCTAGACTAAAAGGGCGTAAAGTGGCTTTTATTGTAAATATTTAATCTCATTCCTGCACTTCCCATTAGAGCTGGCACAAAGAGTATGTGTCGTGTTCATCCAGTAGTAGTAGCTGAGTATGTTGTGCCTGAGCACTGCGCTGCTGCTCGAGGTCTGCCATGAAGCGTCCCTCCGGGGTCCCCACAGGATGCGCTCCCCAGCCGCAGCCTGACCAGGGGATTGGGCTGAAGAAGGTAAGGGGGCTTTGGGGAATAAACATTTGGAAAATGGACATTTCTGAATGTCTACTTTGTGGTAGAAAATCCCCTGTCCCTGATGATGCCGTTTATGTTGCAGAGGGGGCATTTGTAAGGTGACACAAGCCCCATGGTGGCTAGCTGGTCAGAGACTGACCGTGTCACCTCCTGCAGCCTAGCTCTGCCAGGGAAAGTGCCTGGACAGCAGCTCTGTAGGTCCGTACAGAAGCTGGTACCTGGCACTAAGCCTGGGTGCTGAGGGCACCTTTTTACGTGGCTTTTGAGTGCTGTCTGCCTTGCTGAGACATGGGGTATTTCTCTCCTATGTAAAATGAAGCGAGTCCTGTTGCTTGTGCACTGGGAACAGAGTTGGGCTGAGTTCCTTGTCCCACTGCAATGTGTTTGCCAGTTCCTTTGAGCTTCACCACTGCTCCCCACCGTCACACATCCTGCAGGGAAACAGCGGGGGAAACCATCTACCTTGTTCCTCCAGCGCACCCTGGGCCCGGTGGCACGGCGTGCTCCATGTGAAAAACCAGCAGCAGCCTGACCTGTGAGGGCAGAAATTGGCCTGAGGACAGCGATCCTTTGCGAAGGCTCTGGGGAGCTCCCCTACCCCTGCCTCTCTGTCATCGCCCTGCTTCAGCGCCAGCTTACAAATGACCTGGCCCTGGCCGGTTCCCCTCGCATGCCTGTGCTGGGGCACTGCCGCTGCAGCGGGGCATCGCTGCTGCCAGCTGTCAGAGGCTACCTGGGGCAGAAATGTGGCTCCCAAATGTGACAGGTCAAATCTGGAAGAGGTTGAGTTGCAGGGCTGAGTTAAGTGCTGTTGGCAGGTCGACCCCGTAGTGAACCGGAGCCTCTGCCCCTCCTGACCTTGTCCTGAAAGGTGAATCTTTCTGGCTATCAGAGGTGAATCGGTAGGTGGTGGCTGCAAGTGGCAATGACTAACTTTAATTAGCAGGAGCTGCTGGCGTGGCTGTGACCCGCAGGCTCCCAGCGCGGGCAGGGCTGCGGGCAGGGCTGGGCCTGCAGCACCCAGTGCCCAGGGCCGGGGCTCCTCCAGCAGCGCGCGGAAAAATTACCCCGAGCGCTAACGAGCCCCGTAGCCACCCGCTGAAAAATGTAACGTGAATCTAGTTTAAAAAAAAAAAAAAAAAGACTTGAAACTGATTTTGTTTGCAGATAAACACGAGCATTTACAAATGAAGTGTAATAATTGTTACTTGTAATCAAAGTTTGTTCATATTAGGCTGTTAATTTCTTGACCCCCTTCCAAGCTGTTTTTAATTATCCCTTTCACTCTTTACCATTTGATTCTTTTCGAGCCGGTGGCTGGGGAATACACAGCTGGGGAGATAATAAAGCCTTCCTGTGGCAATTATCGGTGCTCAGGCCACCGTATCTCGTTATTTTGATAGACAGTGAACTTGGCGCGGTTGCCGGCCGGGTTCACGCAGATGTCACGGTCCGTGTTGTAGGTCACAAGCGGGTCAGCGCCCGGCGAGGGGAGAGCGCCGGGTCAGGCTGCGGCCGCCGCTCCGGGCCCGCGCCGGCCGGGCCCCGCCGTACCCCGAGGGGCGAGGGAGCACCGCCGGGGGGGCCCTCTCGGGCAAAGGGCCGCGGAAGCGGGCAGCCCCGTTCCCGCAAGGCGTCGGAAGAGGAGGGACGGTCCCGCGTGATGCGTTGTTTGTCAGAAAAATAGTAATTAAAAGTGACGTCTCCCCCTTCCCTACACAAACACACACACAACTTCCAGCGTTTATTGAGCTTTTCTGGGAGCAAGAAAAACCGGAAAGAAAAAAGGAGGAAAAGCGAGCACGGTAGTTTATTGGTAGCGGAGCGCTCCGCGGCCCCGTCCCCCCGCCCGCGGCCCCGCAGCCGCCGGCCGCCCCTTCCCCAGCGGCCGCGTCCTCCGGACGGTGCCTCCTGTGCCGGGAGCCAGCGGTCGCCCCAGCCAGCGCAGCCTCCCCGCAGCCCCGGTCCCGCCGCGGTCCTTCGGGCCGGAGCCGCCGCTCCTCCCCGGAGAGCCGCCCCCGGTGCCTGCCCGCCAGCTCCGGGAGGGTGGCCCTCCGCGCCGTGGCTGCAGGCGGGGTGCCCGGTCGGTACCGTGCGCCTCTTCCCGGCCGCGGCAGCCCCGACGGCCTCGGGATGCCGGCGAGTCGCGGGCGAAGGCGCGCAGCGGCCCCCGGGGCGAGGAGCCGAGCGCGGCGGGTTCGGTGTTCCCTTTCCGCCCTCACCTCCCTTTCCCTCGGTGACCCGCGCTTGAACCTGCCTCGGGCGGCTGAGACGGACGGCTGCCCGGGGCTCCTTCCTCCGCGGCCGGCAGAAATAGAAGCCGGGCCTTTCGAGGTGAACCAGAGGACAGCGGACGCTCCTCCGCCGCTGCGGCGGCACAGCTACGGCTCTGCCCGGCGGGCTACCGGGCTCCCCCGCCACGGGGGACCGCCCGCCCCGTCCGGTCCCCGGCACCGGCCCGGCTTCTCCCAGCTCCGGCCGCTGGCTCGCCGCTCCTGGCCGGCGACAGCAGCGGGCGAAGGAGCTCCGCAGCTTGCGGAGCGCGTCGGCACCGGCCGGGGAGCGCCCCCGGGGGTAGGTGTCGGCGGGCAGCCGAGACCCCGGGTACCGGAGCGGGGCATTTCTCGGAGCAACCTGCTGATCGTTAACGAGCGGCGGCGATAAATCCGAGGAGGTGGCGGGCTCCCGGCCGTCAGCTGTCGGCGGCGCCCCGCAGCCCTCGCTGAGCGCGATGCAGCGGAGAGCGAGCCAGCGGCGCCCCGCGGTACCTTTCCCTCCGCCGCTCTCTGCGGCGGGCGGGATGCGCCGCGCAAAGCAAATAGTTAAAGATTTCGGGGGGAGGAGCCAGGCCGCAATCCGCAATTAAAGATGAACTTTGGGTGAACTAATTTATCGGACCAAGGTAGGGTGGGCAGCAACCTGGGAAGGGTATAAAAGGCGGCCCGCGGCGAGCCCGACCCGTGCACTCGGAGCTCCGGGGGGGCCGGGCCGGACTGGACTCGCTCCCCAGCCATGGGCTTCTCCGCCCTGGTCGCCAGCGCGCTGTGCACCTTCCTGCTGCCCCTGCTGCTCTTTCTGGCCGCCGTCAAGCTCTGGGACCTGTACTGCGTGAGCGGCCGCGACCCCAGCTGCCCGCTGCCGCTGCCCCCGGGCACCATGGGGCTCCCCTTCTTCGGGGAGACGCTGCAGATGGTGCTGCAGGTAAGGCGCGGCGATGGGGCGGCGAGCGGGGAGACCCCGGCCCCTCCTCTGGCTGCAGGGGCGGGGGGCGAGCAGCAGCTTCGCTGGGCTCCCGCGCCCAGGTGGGAAAGAGTCGCTCTCCCTGCCCCTTCCTCTTCTTCTTTTAAAAACTTCTTTTATTATTTCCCGCCCCCCTCCCCCGTCCAGAGGCGGAAATTCCTGCAGATGAAGCGCAGGAAATACGGCTTCATCTACAAGACTCACCTCTTCGGGCGGCCCACGGTGCGGGTGATGGGCGCGGAGAACGTGCGGCACATCCTGCTGGGCGAGCACCGGCTGGTGTCCGTGCAGTGGCCCGCCTCGGTGCGCACCATCCTGGGCTCGGGCTGCCTCTCCAACCTCCACAACGGGCAGCACAAGCACCGCAAGAAGGTACGGCCCCGACGGCGGGCGGGGAGCAGGCGCGGCTGCCCGGGTGCGGCGGCTGAGCCTGTGTCCCCTAACTCCTCCTCCTCCCGTCCCCCGGGCAGGTGATCATGCGGGCCTTCTCCCGGGACGCCCTGCAGCACTACGTGCCCGTCATCCAGGAGGAGGTGAGCGCCTGCCTGGCGCGCTGGCTGGGCGCCGCCGGGCCCTGCCTGCTGGTGTACCCCGAGGTGAAGCGCCTCATGTTTCGCATCGCCATGAGGATCCTGCTGGGCTTCCAGCCCTGCCAGGCCAGCCCCGACGGCGAGCAGCAGCTGGTGGAGGCCTTTGAGGAGATGATCCGCAACCTATTCTCCCTCCCCATCGACGTGCCCTTCAGCGGGCTCTACCGGGTAAAGGCCTCTGGGGGGAGAGGGGCGCCCCTGCAGCCAGGGTGGTGGGGAATGGATGGGAGGGACGGCGTACGGCCTGAATCTCACGTTGGTCTCCCTGCCGCTTGGACAGGGCTTGCGGGCGCGCAACATCATCCATGCCAAGATTGAGGAGAACATCCGTGCCAAGATGGCCTGCAAAGAGCCTGAGGGCGGCTACAAGGATGCGCTGCAGCTGCTGATGGAGCACACACAGGGCAACGGGGAGCAGCTCAACATGCAGGTGAGGTTCTCCAGCACCAGGTCCCTCCCTTTCCCCCAGCCCCTGTCTCAGCAGCACGATTATCTTTTGGGGACAAAAGGAGAGAGCGGGAAGTGTTCCCTCTCTCTCCCTGTGAAACAGACCATCTTGTGTAGCACCCTGGGGTGCAGATGGTGCAATTGGGCTGTTGGACAGGGAACCATATCCACAGGGGGCATGAGCACCAGCCCCATCCTGGCCCCCAGCTGTCTGTTCCAGTCTGGGAGTGATGTGCAGGCCTGGTAAAAATACTGTGTTCCAGACCTGTTTCATCGCTCCTCTGTCTTCTGTGTAAGGAGCTGAAGGAGTCTGCCACAGAGCTGCTGTTTGGGGGCCATGAAACCACTGCTAGTGCTGCCACATCGCTGATCGCCTTCCTAGGGCTCCACCACGATGTCCTGCAGAAAGTGAGGAAAGAGCTGCAGCTGAAGGTGTGTGTCATCCCAAGAGCCATTTCTCAGGAGGGGGCAGTGGGAAGGTACCTCCAGGAGACTGTCCTAGACAGGGCTCCCCTTCACCCAGGCGGTGCCTTTTAGGGGGTGGCAGGAAAATGCCCCTCACCAAAGTGCAGCTGTTTTGCCATGCTGGGAGCCCTGACTGCCTGCTCCATAAATGCCGTGGTGGCATCTTCCTTTCCAGGGGTTACTGTGCGGTCCTAACCAAGAGAAGCAGCTAGACATCGAGGTCTTGGAGCAACTGAAGTACACTGGCTGTGTCATCAAAGAGACCCTCAGGCTGAGCCCACCTGTTCCTGGAGGATTTCGAATTGCACTCAAGACCCTTGAGCTAAATGTAAGCGGGGTTTGGGCTCAGCTCCTCAGAGCAGTCACAAAGTACCAGTGCATTCCTGTAGCCTCTCTGCCTTAGAGTGACCTGCAGGAAGCCCGGCGGGGAGGTGGGGTACACCGACATGTTCTGTGCTGACACTTCACCTTACCTGATGTGGCAAGGCTTGTCATGTCTCCTTTCTGTTCTTTTGATAGGGTTACCAGATCCCTAAAGGTTGGAATGTTATTTACAGTATCTGTGATACCCACGATGTGGCAGATCTCTTTACCAACAAGGATGAATTTAACCCGGATCGCTTCATGTCTCCATCTCCAGAGGATTCCTCTAGGTTCAGTTTCATTCCTTTTGGTGGGGGCTTGAGGAGCTGCGTTGGTAAAGAGTTTGCAAAAGTCCTTCTGAAAATATTTACAGTGGAGTTGGCTCGGAGCTGTGACTGGCAGCTGCTGAATGGACCTCCAACAATGAAAACGGGCCCCATAGTGTACCCGGTGGACAATCTGCCTACCAAATTCATAGGTTTCAGCGGTCAAATCTGAGATCCCAACGCTTGCCTCCAGCTGGATTTCTATATAGCATCTAATGTGTACATAGTAACTTCTGATAGTAACGAAGGACTTTAAATATTTAAACTTGTACAATAGTTATTTATGTCTTCTAAATATTTCAAAAGGTTATGTATTTTTTCCTCAAGCACTACAATTATGGGTCTCTGATTCATAATTAGATAATGTTATTTCTATAGAAATAAGTTTCCCCCTATTTAAAAGTCTTATTGAAAGCTGGCCAGCTAAGCATTTGAAGACATTTCACGATGGTGTATGTTTTAAGAAATATTCTTAAAGGCATTTGAAACAACAGTAACTAGCTACTCATCCAAATTACCTACAATGGTTATTGTTTGAGAATGTTTTCAGTATTACTTGTGTCTAGATCTTCTGTTTAACGTGTGAATTTTAAGTTTGTAATAAAGTTTATTTTTTATGATCCTTTGTATGAAGATTTGTGTTTATGCTAGAGAGTAGCTTAACTAGTGCATCTAAAAGGTTTTGATGTAAAGTCAGACCTGCTTTTGTGAATGAGCTATTCACTGTTTGTAGGCTCATAACTCTTCCCTGCCTCGCCTACTTGGGAATAGTAAATTGTTTTAAGTCTTAGCCTGTAAGTGGCAAGAGCCGTGCAAAATCCTACATGCTCAATGAAAACAGTACAGAGCGATAGCAAGTGCTACAGGTCTCCTTATCAAGCACATAATCTTCAGCCTTAGTAAATAAGAAAGTAAAGGGAAGCACAAGAATAACGTGTCATGTGAGTCTTACTCTGCAGCTAGGGAAAATAGGTTGAGGGGAAAAAAAAAACCCAACCCATAAACGTCCTCTCCAATATTACTGCTGACCTGTGTAAACAGACCACTGGATCTTGTTCTGTGTTGAGTCTGCTGGCTATGACTCTTTACTTACGAAGGTGTCTCTTATCAACTGGTAGAGCAAATAAAGTCTGCTGACTTCTTGAAATGCAACAGCTCTGACTAGAGCAGAGATAGAGCATGCATTTGGCTAAGAACTTCTTTCCTGGAATTCAGCAAAGTGAAAACTAAAAGGCAGGCACTAATGTGAATTGATTAACAGGGAATCAGCTGTTGAGATGCAATTCCCCAGGGGTGTGTAAGCAGGGCAGATAAAATGCCCTAGGCATGACCCCTGTTTTGGCTTAACCATAAGGGGGTTTGTGCTCTTCCCGCCCCCGCCCCGCCCCCCTTACTACACCTATTAGTCTTCCCTTAAAAGTCAAACAACATAGGCTAGCTCTAGAAACATCTATAAAGTAAACCAATGTAATTCAGCGTTGCAAACATAGCACCATATAGACTAATTTATTTTTTTGTTTGTTTCTGGAAATCAGTCACTATTTCATTATGTTTTTCCAAGGTCAAAATTAAGGACGGAGTTAAGTTGCTCAAAATCGCTGCAGGTGTTTAATAGTATCTATGAGGTTTTAGATTATTTCTTTTTTTAGGAGGGTTTCTGTAATATAGTTGATGTTTCCAGCTAGCATTTTAAATACCTAAGCTTCTAATGTCAAACCTTAGATACAACCTGTGTATGAGCGTAACTATCAAGACTTTCATATTCAATTTTTTGTAATCTTAAAATACAGAAGATATTCTTTTTAGAATGTGCCTGACTCTTCTTGGCAATGCTTAAAATCTTAAATTATTTTTACTATGCAAACCTCTTGCACCATTATGTTTTTCAGGGAGGTGATGAATAATCTTGAGTTCAAGATCCGTTTATTAACAATATAGCAGCAGAAAACTGCAAACCTTGATCCTGACTTGGAGGTGATCTGAAGTCTGGAGAACAAGAAGACTCTTGTCTTGGTATCCCTCATTAACATTTTCTTCCTTATCATTACAACATTCTGCAAATCCAAATAGATGCTGATATTCTTTAAACGTTTTGTTTATTTTTAATTGACGTGTTTTGTATGTGGGAAGTTTTTGTATGGTCTTTGTGTTAATTTAGTTTATATTTTGTTTTTATAAAGAATGGGAATCTAAGTGCTACCTGGAGAATATGGAGAATACGATCACTCTTACAGCGTAAGTCTGAGGTCATACACATATTTCTTTGTTTCCTTTTTTATTTTTGAGTCAAGTTTGCAAGGCTTTTATGTTTGGAGAAAAAAAAAATCATATACTTAATTTGATTTTGTCTGGACATCTTGGGGCACATCCTCAGCTGTTGTAAATCATTACAACATAACCTATGTTAGGCACTGCCCCTGCACAATTTATCTCTGTAGTTAAAACGGTCTGTCATTGCTGTGTAATTTAGGCATCTTGGAACTAGCTTTAAACAAGCTATTCCAAGAAATGGTAGCTGCAGTAATATGGAGCTCAGTGTGGGTTAATTGCTAAAATATTTGCCCAACTTCTTGAGCAGGTTTTACAACCCCTGCTAATCTCCTCTACGCAGCTGTATTTTGACAGCTTAGATGCTGGCTGCAGACCAGTTTCAGGTGAGCTCTGGTGTGATTATGCAGCTTTGCCTGCTCAGCAGCGGCTGGTGTGGGCACACGCTCGGACTGTGGCTGCTCTTTGGGGGCTCACCCAGCTCCTGCACCCCTGGCCCCTACCCCTCTTGGTGTGCTGGATCCAGGAGCTGATCTGGCTGAAAAATCATCTACCAAAAAGCTGTCTTTCGGGCAGCCCCAGTTCTCGCTCTGGCTCCCTGGGTGAACGCTGCTAGCGCTGGGGTGCTGCGGCGAGGATGGAGATGCAGGCAGGAGAAGCGGCCACTCCAGCCCGCTGTGCTGCGGTCAAGTAGTTCCCAGCACCATGCCCCAGCTCTCCTTTTGCAAGCCTTACCCTGTGCTACGGTGACTGCTTGCTTCAAGGCTCATAGGCTGCCACGCATTAAAGGGCCTGATTTGGTGAGGAGCACTCACTCCCTTTTTGTAACTGGGCCTTTTGGGGGCATTTCCTATTCCTCCTCTTAGTTAACCTGTCGTTTAAAAGAAAAAGCTTTAATTAGGTCTGTCAAAAAAATTGCTCACAGTTTAGTAGGTGCTGTGATTTGGTGCTGGAGTGAAACGCCACAATTTGTATATAGCAAGCTGGTTCTTCTGTGAAGGTAAGGTGGGTTGCTGGAACATGTGCTTCTCCTGAAGCCACGTGAATAATAGCTCCTGCCAGCCATCAGCAGCTCTGGTACTCAGAATTCCTGAAGTATCTATGTGATGCTGAACGTGTGGTTCTTAACAATCCTCAGTTTTATCAATTCCTGAATAAAAATTACATTAAAGAATGACATGGGTGTAAATTGATATTGAGGAATGTTACTTGATAAATCAATTCCTGATTGAAAGGCAATAGAGTTTCCAGGTAAGTTCAGAACAGGTAATAGCAAATTTTGGTAAGGGTTATATGAGTAAGAAAAAATGTGCAAAGGAATGGTGAGGACTCGTTGGAAATAATAATTTGTTCAGATTTATTTATTTTGCCCTAGTGAAACGAGAGCGTGCTACATTCATGTTGCTTTTAGCAGGTAGCTGGGAAAGGAATTTTTTTCTTTTCGTTCATAAAAGCACCTATTGAAGGGACAGTGTAATTTAAAGCCTCGTATGTTTAAGGTTTTGCACTTTACTTTTCTGACATTTTATTTTATTTTCTACCTTTACTATGGGAGTTTTTTCCTGGACCTTGCAAGAGGAGAGGCTGACAGAAAGGCTGTCCTTCGTTCTACCACATTTCAGTCTATTGCATGTTTTCTTATTTTATTCTGGTCAGTGATTTAGAATAACCTTTGGAGAGGTACCAAGAAAAATACTTAATAACATGTAGAATATTCTATCCTTGACTTTCAAGTGGTACTTCCCTAAGTGCTGTTAGGAAGTTTTTAAATATCTATGTCTGGTAATCTTTGAGAACAGAACACTGCTGTGTTTTGTTAATTCTACACATTGGCAGAGGTGTTCAGGGTGGATACTGATAAAAGAACATGCCTTGGTCATTTAACACTAATGTGCATAAAATTAGACCCCTAGATCCACCTCTCTCTCTTTTTTTTTAAGCATTAGAATTTATTTTTATAATGTATACATTTTCAAAATGTATGTGCAAGCTGAAGGGGAGCTGCACTGCTTTGGCTCCCTGAAAATCCAACTACTTCCAATAGTAGTAGTAGAAAATCCAACCAGTTCCAAATACGATTAAATAGCTCAAGTGCAAGCAACCCATTGCAGAATTTCTTTACCCCAAAATTATTACATACTATCTTTCCTAGAACAGTCTAACAAGATCTTATGCAAAACTACAGGAACCTATACAAAGCTGTGTCTGTCTGAACATTCTTGTAAACCAAGCTTCAATCTATTGACTTTTGGCAATGTTTCTGAAATTATAAAAGGCAGTCACAAATCTTGTGTTGGGGACATACTGCTCAGTAGGGTATGTTCCAGCCCCAACTTACTTACTTTATTTATGGCTTAAAGGTACTATATTGCTTGTAGTTGTCTTCTCTGTTATATATAAAAAGAGTGGGTAGGTTTGGATAGCATTTATTAATCCAGATAGTTTTATTTGCCAGGTGGTTTGTATTGTGAATTCTCTGTCAAGTTATACATCCAGCATGCAATGCAAAACGTATACAGATTAGCAGCAAAGATTCAAAAAGTTAATTAGTTGCAACCATTAGAGTGATAAATTAGGAGAAAGGAAACATAACTGGCAGCAAGTTTAGAGAAGACTCATTACTAGACTGGCTTGCTTCACTTGTTTAATAATGTCTTATGAAAAATGTTATATGGGAAGTTCAATGAATAATGCAGCCTTCATTAAGCTATGTAAAATAATGTAACTTCGTGGGTGGGTTAGAAATAAAATATTTAACAAATCTGTTTATATCCAAACAGTAAGAGCAGCAGAGACAGCTTTTAAAGAACCTCAGATGAAAACATTTAAAAGGTGACAGTCAAGAGAACTTTAGTAGTAGGACATCATAGTGCTGTTTTAATAGGTGTTTACAGCTCATCTTTCAGTTGCAACATAGCCAGGGCAACATATTAAGTATTCTCAGTTAATTAAAGTGTTATTTGTTCCTTTATCAGCAATCCCAGCAATGCTGTTTCACTTGTGTATACTGTTAGTGCCCCAGATGCAGAACTTGTGTATTTTGCGAGGTTGGAAGAATAATTTTAGCAGAAGTGACTTATGGTGTACTGGTTTGCCAGGTCATTTTTTTTTCATAAACACACAATCATTCATACACTGGCTGATTTCAATGCATTTTTTCCCCCAATTTATGACCATTTAGAAAAGCCTAAGTATCCACAGGTTAAGATTACACTGCCATATCGGATAACAGCCACAACATGAGAAAATTATAAACCAAGGACCAAATCAGCTATTAACAACATGCTTTCCTATCACACCCACAAATGCCAACCTTCCTTATGCCTCTCCCAGAACAAATCCTTGGATTTGGGCCTCTCAGCTTACCCAGAAGGTCAAAGATTGTTGGAGGCTTTTTTTGAGCAAAGGGTGGCATAAATTCCAGAGCTGAGGGCCCCTCACAGGATCCCTCCAGAGATAAAAGTAACCAAAAGGCAGTCCCATTTGCACTCTTTCAGGCAGGAGGCAGGCCAGTGACTTTCTGAGGTGGTTGGAAGCTGAAAAGATTGGGGTCAGTATAGAGATCTGGGTCCTGAGCAGCAGCCTAGGTATAGCTGCCACAGTTTAAGGAAGAGATGTGCATGGCCACACAGAGTTACCTGTGTCAACACAAGACTGCGTTAAGCCATCTTTGTTAATGCTGCTTTAAATGAAATCACTTCCTCCAGGAAACACTATTTTGAGGGAAAAGCACCAACTTAGTTTTTTGTTTGTTTTTTTTTCCTGCTTTAGATGTATAGGGCCAACATTAATATATCTGTATCTCAGGAATACACTGCTTTCCGTGTAAAATGTCAGCAGAACAAACATCTTTTCAGGATTAGATCTGAATTTGCAGTGGAATATAGCAGGTCTTGGTTTTCTTGGCTTGCTGACTTAGTTGACTGAAAGAAGAAAGGGGCTGTGGTATGCGCTACTTAATAGCCTTTATTTTATATACAGGCCCTTCTGAATTATCAACCTGTCTGTATCCTGTGGGAAAGGAAGGAGGGAACTGCTAGCTACAGTAGTGCCAGCCTGCGTGAATAGGGTTGGGGTTTTTTTTGCCTCTTACTTACAAGTCTACATCATACACCTACTCATAAAACGCCCTGCTTCCCTTGGAAGCCTAGGGACCACAGAGTAGTCAGAAACTGCTCCCTGACCTGGCAGTAGCCTCCTCATTTGTGAGTTGTCCTTAAGGTTGACAAGAATGGAAGGAGATAGGGTGGGAAACAAAGGGGAACCACCAGTGAGGCAGACAGCATCACCACCCTGGGACTGCACCACAGCCCTGGCTGCGTAATGCACAGGTGATTTTCACCCTAGTGTCACCCTTCTTGTCCCAACTTCTCTTGCTCTTTGGTGTTATTATATTAAATATACATTATTGATGTTAATGATGCTGCCTACAGCACTGCAGCAAGCTAGCCCATGCATTATAAATCTAGTAGTTAAAGAGAAAAGTTCATTAATCTTATCAACAGATTGCTTGAAGTAACAGCATGTCATGACCTTTTTGCTCATTGTATGAAATGGCTCAGATTTGTGACGTTTCTGAGGGAACCTTTCCTCTAACCGGGACTGAGAGATGCTGGTCACTGAAATACACTAATCGTCAGTCAGCATTTCTAGAAAAATTCCAAATTTCAACCCCAGGGGCATATAAAGAAAAGTACATTTTACAGAGAAGTTACAAGTCTGCGAAGTGGAACCATCCACTTTTTATGGAATTGTCTTATTGTTCTCCCCTTTTGCATAATGTTAGTACTTTTTTTTTTTAATCAGCGGTTTACAGATGTGTTTATAAAAGTGTTTAGAAGAAGAAAGAGAGGAGATGCTGAGCATGCTGATGAGGAAAACTGAGAATCCTTAAGCACTCAAAGGTACCACTTGTTTATTTGGGTGGCTCTTTGGTGATTGTTCTTTTCACCTTTTATTAACCTGCAAATGGATTAGTCCTCATAAACTAAAGAAGAGAGACCAGTGCACAACCCACTGCCCTAGAGATAAGGTCACAAAGAGGGGACGTGTCCTGAGTACAACCTCAGAGAAGAAATAGAAGTCTGAAGGCATTTACACTAGGCTGCCATTGCGCTTTACTAGCCCTACTGTGATTTACCGTATCAGTTCAACTGCTGACACCTTTATGTCCCTCCCTCCTATCCCAGCAGGCCACAGAGACACAGTCCATGATAGATGCTGGTGAACTTTTCCTCTGATCACCTTCTGAAGAACTTTCCCATAATCTATTGTTTTCTATCACAGTGGAAAACAAAACAAGGGTTTTTTTGACTTTCAGTTACCAGCTATTTTGCCCTAACTTTAAAGCAATGTACTGAATTTATTACATCAGTGTGAAAGAAGTTTTAAACTCTTGTCTCTTTATCCTACTCCCTGAACTTAACATGGTCCAGAGTAAATCAACGTAATTGCTGTTAGACCTACATTGTTGCGGGAATGTTTTATATTCCATGTTGTCAGTTATTTAGAACAGTTAATTGAAATTGCAAACATAAAAAGAGGAAAGCTACAGTTAAGAAATTAACTTTTTTTTTGTGCCTGTGGCTACTGTATGAATTATATAAAGAACTAACATTAACCTTAATGTAAGACCAAAAGTGTCTGGAATATCTAAAAGAAAAAATACGGTTGTGTATTCAAGGCAAGTATTTCCTTTAATTGACCACATAAAAATATAAGAACTCATTCTGGACTGAGAGAAGCAGCTGACCTAGCATTCTTCTGATAACTCCAAAATATTTACCAAAATGTTGCATTTGCTTCTAAATAAATAAACACCACAGGCTGCACCTGGTTTTGTCTCATCAAAATTCAGCACCAGTATTACAGCATGGAGGGGAAAAGAAAGTCACAGCAATGTTAAGAAGGGGCATATTGAAGAGAGTGCACTTGGAAAAGGGGGAAACTGTGCTGCAAGTGCTCTTCCTCTGAGCATGCCCTCAGCTAGCTCCCGTGCTACTGCAGCCTGTGGAAAGGGTGAGCAGAGGTGCATGTACAAGCAAGCTTGTCCGGCATGCAGAAACATCTGTATGTGTGTAATAGGGAGTTAAGGAGCGGCTGGTTTGGGAAGGAGATATCTGGGAAAGGCTGAGTCAGTGCCTGCCAGTAATGTTCTGACTGTAGAGCTGATCAGCTTTGTCCCTTCAGCCCAGAATTACATTTGAGAAGGTCTACAGTCAAAATGTTCCCAAAAATGCTTTTCTCTGTCTTCCCCAAGGTGCTCTGTTCTCTCTGGGTTGCGACAGTACAGTGGTGCATTAGTCTTCTAGTTCCTGTACATTGATGGCAATGAACAATTTCTGTTAAAACGGGATTTTCTTTGCGGTGGCCCACGCCAAAAGATCCTGCTCTGTAGTTGGACTCTGAATGTGCGACAGGGGTGAGTTTAGGAAAGGGGCAAGGAGGGGAAGGATTGGTGCGAGAGATATGGGCAGGATGCATCATTACATCTTATCTTCTACAAAACCAGGCAACACTCACAGCTGGTTTTACTAAATCAGAGACTTTCTCTGAACATGCCAGATTACTACCATGTGTCCTAGCCCTTGCCCCCCGGGTGGCAAGAGAGGTGCCATTGCTACAGCGTTCTCACTGACAGCTGCTTCCCAGCAAACCCTCTGCGTTAGAAGAGAGCCCCAAGATCAGCCTCCTCTGCAGGACTCACCCCTGACAGCTCAGCTAGCTGCGCAAGCAGCTGTGCGGTACTGGGGGGGTTTCCTCTCCTGCTGCCTGGGCACTCAGCTTTGTAGGGCCAGCAGCCTTGTTTCAAGAAAGGTGCAACCTCACCCTTTACAGAGAGGTTTGTTTCTTACCCCCAAGAAGAGGACAGCAGGGTTGTAAACAAAACTCTTACAGGAGAAAATAGTAGGTTCAATCCCCAGGCTGGCTGCCTTGGCAAAGATGCTTAGGAGGTCACTGTTGAGTTATTTTACTTTACAGCTATCGTACTTGAGCTGGCTTACAGTGATGCAGACTCAAAGTGGTTTCCTTTGATTTATTTTGAGAATTGCTTTCTTACAACTAACACTGCTATAGAGGAAGATTTGGCCCAATGTCCTTCAACAAATTAAGTCTTTGTCTTGCTATCCTTTCTTCATATACTGAACTTCATACTTCTTAAAGCCCTAGTTCTGGGTTCTGCTATTTCACTGTGGCTGGCTGTGGATTTGAAACAGTTGTTTTCAGCAGAAGCAGCAAAAATACAATAGTGATATTAGAAACCAGTCTTGTATTCCTGAATTCCTTTAAAATAGACTGCTTGCTTTATCTGACAGCATGAAGTCTGCAGTCAGGTTAGACACAGAAATATTTACCCACACTATATACAAATATAGTTATACATTGAGCTATATAAAGTCAGGTAGAAATATGTAAAATGTTTTTTTTATCTTCATATGATCTACACTAGGCAAAGAAACACAGATACACCGTGGAACCGAAGTTTGACCTGTCACCACTAAAGCACAGTGTATGTCCCACCTGGCTGCGGCTCCTTGTTTGCTTGTTTTTCCCAAAAGCTGGAGGAAGCACAAGGATTTCAGAAGAAGCTTCTGGATCAGACGCATTGTCCTTGCAGCCAAAGAAGATATAGGGTAGGAGTAGGGTCAGGCCACCAGCTTGGAAGAAGGTCAGTGTGGCTGCCCTTCTGCATGCTCAGCTTCTGACAGAGAGGACATAGGTACGCTAGGAAAACAGTAAGTGAGGAGAGCAGAAACCTAGCCCTTGGCCAGCTGGTTTACTGATCACTTGTGCACTTTGTAGCTCCTGTAGACTGAGCTGGTGCAGGTGCCAGGGCCACCTCCCTGCTTCCTCCTTTCCCATCCTTCTTTACCCTCCTAATATTTGCCCCCGCGCTGTGGCTTCCCTTCCCTCCTGCAGATCCCTGGACAGAGGGTAAATGTGGTTTCACGTCCCTCAGGCTCCTTACACCTCCCTCCCCTGTACCAGGCTTTCCTACTGGCAGACTTTCCCCTCATCTCCCACAGCAGTGCTCGGGGTGGCCCTGGCTCCCCACCTCTGTGAGTAGGCTTCCACCACTCCCTCCTGCATTCCCTTCCCCAGTCCCCTACCCCTAGCCAAGGCATTCTCCCCAGTCTTTATTTGTCTGGGAAATCGCTCATTTAACTGGGACAGGGAGGATGGGCAGAGATGAGAAAGAGCCATTGTTATGCTGAAAGCAGTTAATGGGTGCCACCAGACACTGCTGTGACCTACAGATTATAGCAGAAGTCCCTTAAGCTCTGCTGGTGCTGCCCACCGCACAAGGGTTTCCCACTTCTCTCATCCCAGTTTCCTGATTTTCATCCAGTCAAAGCACCGATCTACACCATTCCTTGGCATTTTCTGATGGATTTCATGGGACAGTCAAAATGCCATACCGCAAGGGGAGAAACACCCTCGAATTGAGAAAAGGCCTTATGAAGTGTCACTAAAAACCTGAGGCTTTGGCTTTGGAGAGGGGTTTGGAGAGCAGGGCAGGGCCTGCCTTGCGTGGAGGGGCTGAGCTGAAGCTGCGGGCCGGGCTCACGTCTGCTTGCAGCCAGCTGTGCGCCCAGTGGCGTGTGCAGGGGGTGGGATGTGGTGACCTGCGCCCTTACTTTCTCTTGAGTGTTTAAACATGCTATGGGGAAAAAATAAATCACACTGTTCCAGAAGAAAATATGTTTTTTTACAGGCAGATGCCGGGCCTTCAGCAGAGGTGTCCGCGTCGGTCAGTTGTATGCTCCGTTGTATGCTCTGAGAGCACCTGTTTGATCAAGGAAGTCTTCGTTTGTGTTTCTGTAGATGTTTACCTTAACTCTTGATTGGACTGGGGTTTTTATGGTTAATTGGCAAAAACACCGTCAAATAATTTAAAAGCCTAAATAACATCAAAAATAATTCACTCTTATCTTCCTCTTTTCAAGGGGCTGCCTGTTGGAAGCAACGTGAATTGTTGCTCACTTTTCAGCTCTGCTATCTGAACACTTGGAAGTTACTTAAATTCTCACTCTTTCTCATTATTTTTTTCTTTCTCTCCCTCACCCTCTGTCTGGATCACAAGCACTGACTTTAATCTCCACAAGCAGTTCAGTCTCTCAGAGTTTTCCTTGTTACCAAAAAAGGTGGAAGATGACTAAGATTTTGCTGGTCAAAAACGGAGTGTTACTGATTCACTGAAACAAATCCCAAGTGGCTGGTGGGACGTCTGTAAATATGCTGTAATGAATCACCAGTGACCTCTAAGGGGAAGATAATGTGTCAGAGATTGCCTACAGGTACACCTTCTAGACTGGTATGGAAGACGGCTGTTTCCATATTCCCTGACAGGTATAGGGAAGGTACTTGAAATAAATCTTGTAAGAAAAGAGGGTGGCTGGCATATGGTGTCATTCACCTAGAGTCATATCCAGCCGAATGCAGCAGTGGCTGAAGTTGTTAACATATCATTGTCCTTTAATGGTCTATGAAAACGAACTTTTGATCCCAGTCCTGTTTTAAGTAAATAGTTGACCCCATCAAGCAACACCATCCCATTTGGGAGCTCAGCAGAGGCTAAAGCTAGCAGTAAAAAAGATCTGCCATTTACAGGCATCGCTAGTTAGCTGTGAACTTTTGTCCAAGGGATGGTGGTGGTGAAAGGACACAGGAAGAAGTAGGAGCAGTGACACTTGGTCAGTTACCAATTTCTGGTAGATTTTTTTTAACTCTGGTTCTTTCTGTCACAAGGAATTTTGGAAATTAAGAATGTTATCTGTGAACAAACTCAGGAGCCAGAAAAGGTTAGTAACCCTGCCTGTCTCCCGAGGAGGTTGCCTGTGCAGTGGTAGGACAGAGTTCACATGTGGTTCAGCTGCCCTCTTACTCTGCTGGCAGGACGGTAGTGGCAGCCCAACAAGCTGCTGCTTTTAGTTTGAGTGATGCTGAAGGATGACGGTTAGCTCACGTGCAAGCTTTGGCCCTGCTGATCTGAACTCGGTGATAAAGTAAGTGTTTCTACCAGAACTAGCTTGCAAATTGAGCTCTTTCCCATTTCAGTGCTAGAAACCAAAAATTGCAACGTGCTTTGTGCTGTACTTAAGGGATATCAAGGGCCATTTCAAATTTGATCTTAACAATATTTTTTCATGAACAAGAAAATTCTCTGTCTATAAACCTTTTTGGCAGATTACAGTCGTTTTTGCTAAGTCCAAGTCATTAGTTTAAATTTAAGGACTGCCTTATACCGTAAAGCTGGATAACCTTTTGGGTTTTTTTTGGTTTTTTTTTTTTTGGTGGGGCAGGGAGGGAAGGGAGCTGCACGGCCTTTCACCTTCCAACTTTACAGGCAAAGCCAAACTTCTGGGCAATCGCTGTGCAAAATACTTTTTCCCTCCCCCTCTTCCAGTGATGGCTGCAAACAAAGATCTTTAGGGCTGGCTACTCCAGACTTCAGGACTTTTAAGGGTCTTTACTTGACTGGAGATCAAAGGTTTCTCCTTAAAGAGTTTATCACTCAGACAAATACTCTGCAGTTAGCATTTCAAACTGGGTTTACAAGTCAAATAATTTAGCAATTTCTTCTAACCGTGTGGCCTTATGTGGAGGCTGCTGGGTGCCAATTATAGCACCACTTTGACATGGAGTGCAGCACTATTGACAAATGTGTGTGCCCTTTTCACCACTCTTTACCACAGAGAAAAGAGGTTTTCCACATATTGTGAGTAGGTCCCAGACTGCTCAGCTGGGGCTTGAGTTCCCTTCCTGGGGTTGCTGATTCCTTACGTGTCACCTCAATGTGTCTCTGCCTCTCTGTCCCTGCAGGAAGTGTTTTTCTCCTTGGAAAGCATCAGAGCTATGAAGATGTGTAATTGGGTGGTGGGCATTATTGCCATTGGTGTACAATACAGTAATGTGACTAGAACCATGTCTTAAGCATTGTTCAGATATCCCTCACTATTAACTGTTCAAAGTTGTTATCAGAATATCCTGGCACTAGGAAGAAGAGTGCCTGGTGTGCTGATGTACAGGCCAAGCCAGTGCCCAAAATGCTGTTGTATGCAAACCTGTACCAGCAGCTCTTCCATATTAGCTGCTTGAGTCCAGAGCTCTGTTTATTTTCTGTGCTAGATTTTAATCTGTTACATTTTATGTAGGTTCTTTTGCTGTGCTTGTCACTTTGAGCACCTTCCAGAAGTGCATTGAGCAGTGGCACTAGCACCTGTCTTGGATTTGTGTAGTCTTTCATCTCATCAGGTGGAGAAATAGAGTCATTGACTTATTGTGGGGAAGGTGAAATTTTTATTTCCATTAGTCTTTTACATACCTCTTCCCAAAAAAATTAAAGGAAGAAAAAACAGAACTCTGTTTACACATATTTTAATTTGAATGTAAAATTCTGGTAGCAAAGTCAGCTGTCCATTAAATTGTGAGAAGAGTAATAGATGGGATTCATTGAAGGGAAGGTGCCTAGGCTTACACAAACTATCAGCTTGTTGTAAGGGGAGCTGTGTAAGAAGAATTACACACACCTTCTTTCCACACCCCATGGAGGGAGGCTTTGCTCTGCCTGCTGACTGTGGAGGCACAGGATCTGACTTGGGCTGGTAATTCTAGAACAGAATCATTTTATGGTAGCAGATCAGTGGGTCAGGTTTTTCAGACAAAAGACTGAATGTTTTCTCACAGCTTCTGTGTAACCAATAATATACACAGTATTTGGGCAGCTTTATTAGTAATAGTTTAGCTGGCTAATTGTTTTGAATTGAAAGTGCAAATGAGGTACAGAAAAATGTCAGCATGGCGTGGGTAATTTGTGGCATATATTTTTTTCCAGGTGAAGATTCTGGTTGTTATATGCCATTTATGACATAGACTGGTATGTTCAGGGTTATGGGTGACTTAGTACTCAATAGAAGAATTTCATGTTGATATTAAACAAATGGTGTGTTCTACCTGCACCTATAGGTATATGAGAGGTTGGTTAAGGATTACTTTTCATTTGGGATAGTTTTTTTGCTTTGGGGAATATTAGGTACAAAACACCCCCTCTCCTTTTATATGACTATGGTATCTGCTCAGCATCCTGATAACTTAACAGTGCTAGATTTATAGAAAGCACTTTCGTTCATCTATCCTTTCCCTCACAGGGAATAACAGGGTGGTTATTTTCTAAGTTATTGGGAAGTGTATGGCTTCTATTCACCAGAATGACAGTTTCTACAAGAAGCCAAGGTAATTAATCCAAACACATTGTTTGTGTGAGAATTGCAGGCTGAGGAGCACAGATGGTATTGCATCTTTCTCCTGACCAGCTTCTGGACATTAGCTTGTCCTTGCCCAGTGTCTCCACCATGCAGAAGGCATTTGCAGAACAAATCAAAGCTAAAGAGGTAACTATGTCATTTCAAAAGCAGGGAAATTAATTTGCAGAGAGCATTCACATCCCATGTGCTTTTAGGAGCAGCTTCTGGAGATCACAATGAGATCAAAAGCTTGCCTAGTTCCACCGAGAAAAACTGTCACCCGGTTGTTTCATTGCTGAATCCTTCAGGAATAGGTAGGATTCAGGTGAAGGCAGTAACAGCTACTGTGTTCACACCATCTGATGTGCTGCAACAGAAAGTCACAGTACCCTACCCTACTGCCTGGATAAAAAAAAGTTGAAAGAACAGATATATTAAGAACTCTAGATTCTGATACATTCAGGTACTGGCTGAATTACCAAAAAGATAGAAGGTGTATGTTAGTATATAGAAGACTATGGAAGAAAAAATTGATTTCTGATGGGCTGCAATTTTACGTGGACATTTAGAAGTGAATCCTAACTGGGCTTTTGTCAGTATTTGTAGACTTCTGCATTATTTTTACCTTTTTGTTGAATTATACCAAACTCTTTCAGAACAACAAACCTAAACAGTCCCTGTTACATATTTTATTCTAATTCAATTATATGATATGAAATTGCTAAAACAGCCAAATCAAATTAGTTGATAATGATATGATGTCAAGATGGCATTCTCTAACACAGGGGCCAAGCAATACTATGTACAAAAGCAAGGCATAATATGGGAGACAACCTCATTTGAGCTGATAGCAAAACTCCACTTTGAATTTGAAAAGCCAGGCTGTATCTAGCCAAAATTTCTTTTTACCAAGCAGTCCTATAAAGAGCCTATCCTTGTTTATTTTGTTACTATTTAAAATTTTGCCATAGCATGTAGGAATCTGAAGCATGGATAAGGAGTCTAAAAGGGTATTTTCTGCCCCATCAATAATCTACAGGTCTTGAGGGCCCTAGATGCATTGGGGTCTTTCTGCTAGATATGCTCAGGATGCCACCTGAAAGAGGAAAATAGAAATGGTGTCTCCTTTTCATCTAATTGCCTACTAATGAAAGTTGCCATCCAAGACTCAGGAAACCTAAGTCATACCTTGACTGGGTGACACATTTCTCCCCCTTGATGGGAAAGCATTCCTAACCACAGAGCCTCTGGCAGCATGGTGGAGTGCTCAACTCGGCGGGAGAAATATGACTTTGCCTGGATCAATTGTGCCAGAGCCAGACTGTAAGTATTCACTGGTCTGGCCAGGAGGCAGGGTTCTAACGTGGGAGCTGGGGTGCTCATCTGAAAGTGAGGGACTTGGCTACACCTTTTGTGAAGTTGTATGTCTTTTGGAGAAAGCTTAATTAGGCTGAGAATGAGTTTGATGCCATTTTGGCTACCATGGTGGTGAGATGGCTGGACAAGTGTGGAGTTGATGTGTTCAGCTCTGCTTTTTACATTGCCTTCTACAACCTTAGCACTGGATAACAAACACTCAACTTTTCTAATGATGAGTTTGATTTTTGAGAGGAGAACACATCACAGGATGAAAGCTAAGCTCCTAGGGATGATATTCCAAAGGCTCAAGTCTTACTCTCCATGATTTAGTTCAGTTGTTTCATATGATGGCAGTATAGGGTGTCACTGGAGTGCATATTTGTTCATTGTGGCCCTGAGAATGGTAGTCAAAACTGACAAGAGTGAGGCAAGAAGCAGCAGAAATGGCTTACTGCAGAAATGCTCAGATTTCCTAATCGGCTATCAATATTTCTGTGCCTGAATTGTCCACTTTATTATCTCTACCTGGAAAGAGGCATTGGATAAAAGATATTTATAGACCTGAAATTTTCTGAGTGATTTATCAAGTAGTAGAAGAGTTTGGAATATGAGGGTTATCTGGAAAACAGCTGTGTTATGGGTGGAATCAATGCAAAATATAAATTCCTTGTTCTGTCATACCCCCTTTGGTTTGTTCATGTTATTTCAGTGTAGTAAATGGGAATCCAGTTTTGTATTCTTTACTTAAACACACAATTATTCTAAAAGAATTGTCTTGTCTGAAAAGGAGTTGTGATAGGTCTGAGTTAAAACAGCAGGTCTGGGTAGTAAGTCATGTGCTACAGACTAATAACTCCTTAGCATAATATCATCATGTGCCACGAAAACTGGTAACTAAAATATTCATACTGACTGTAAAAAGACCTTTCTGCACTTCACCACATCCTAGGGTATGTTTTCTTTTGGAAGTAGCAATATACTGAACTTTCAATATAACCAGGTCAACATTTTGTATAATATATTCCTACCATTACTATTGCTTGGTGAAGTGGTTGTTGCCAAGTTTAGTATCTGCTGATGTAAGTGGTGGGAGAAAGTGGGGACAGAAAGAATTGTTCTTCTAGATTTTATTTTGAGGGAAACTATAGTAATATGTCAATACCTTGCAGGTGTTACTTTACAGATGATTTTATTTTGGCAACAATGTGGTAATTTTTGTATCAGAGCTAGTGTTTTTTATCATAAGCAATATGTGCTATCATAGCGCTGGCCTAGAAGAGCCCTTCTTTGACACTGCTGTTGCAGGTAGCTACAATCTTATCAAAAAACCCATTCTCAAAATGTATCTAACTTGGTCTTAAAAACAGATACGGTTTTTGCTTCTACTTTCTTAATGGAAAGCTCTTTTTGAATGACACTTTTCTAATATTTAAAACCTCCTCTGAAATCCAGAAAAAAATTGCTCAGACCTGCATGATATCTATTTATTCTTGCACTAATTTTGTTTTAAAATTAAGTAAGATTTTCCCATTTTGGCTATTTGGTTTTTCTTTCATTTATAGAAAGCCCTCCTAGCTGGCTTCATCTATTGCACCACATGAGCCTTTTCATTCTCTTGTCAGGATTCTGTCAGTGCTGAAAATCTTCTCTTCAGTCATTCAGTTTTGAACAGATTAATTTACAGTGTGGGCTAATGTCAACAGTGTTCCAGATGAGGCTCAAACACCACCTTCTCCAGTGTCAAGAATATTTGACTATTTCCATTGGAAATGCCTTGCCTCGTATATTCCAGGATCACTTTTGGCTTTTCACAGCCCTATCATGTTGGCAACTCAGTCTTTCCACGATCAAGTAATTCCTCCTGATCTTTTTTCTTCCTTCTGTCGTTTCCAGCTGATGAGACCCTTAGTCTAATTTAAATCATTAGTTGCTAAATATAAGCTTGTACTTTCCATATTACTTTTCATCCCACTTTTGCTATTGTAGATTATCTGTTTCTCTTGTGTGCCATTCTGATCATTCTCTTTTGGACACCATCACCCTCTGGCTTTTTGTCATCTCATGAAATGAGATGGTCACAGAACTGATAGTTGAGAAATTACTGTAGTAATTTCTCCTCTAACCACCTCTGACCAAACATTCTTCCTTTCAGCACTGCTGCCCCCCCCCCCCCCCCCAGTTCTCCAAATTCTCATCCACCTCACAACTCTCTCAGCTTCTACCTTCTCTACCTTAGCTAACAACCACTTACGAAGCAGAGCATCAAGGGCTCTGCTAGAGGCTTTTTCTGTGTCCAGAAATTCCGTTATTTTCTCAAAACAAACCATCATAATATGTCTCAACCACTCTGATATATTTACTATGAATTCTCACTGGTAGTTCTGTACAATTTCCTATGAAACAATCTTTAACTTGTCAGGAAAAATTCAAAATGTGTCCATTTAAAATATGAATGAATTGTTAACAGGTGCAGCTTTGTGGTACATCTGTGCAATATTCAGTAGCTAATTTTTCCCATAAAAGTGGGGACAGAATGCAGTAGCAGAATAATTCTTTTAAAATGCTTGTCTGACTTGCTTTTTTTTTGTCAATTGGATTTTTTATTCAAAATCAAAATTATGAAATTCTTTCAAAGCTGATGGAAAAATTGTTGTGACTACAGTTGTGCAAAATATCATCCTTATTGATGGATTGATTAAACCTGTGTAATAGGGACCTGGAATAGTTGATCTGTGCTAACAGAAAAACATGCTTCAAGAAATATTAATATTCTCCTAATTACGTAGAGATGATGTATACACTAATGCCTTAATTTCTGTGTTGTTTTATGATTTTATTTTCTTTAGAGATCTAGATCTTTGTGAAGCACAACAGAATTGAGAAAGGAAAAGAATAATTTTCTCTTTTGCTGCCATGGACGGCCTGAATCAGATATAATTACCTTTATAAAGCTATCTGTATTCTATTGAGAAAATTAGAATTGAAAGTAGAAAGGCTTCAAAAACTTCATGCTTGGACTATTGAAAAATACTCTTTGTAATCTGTTTATTAGCCATTCTTTTAATAGTGGAAAGGGTTTATAATTCTTCAGATACATACTTCTAGCTCTTGTTTGTTCCTATATATTTTTTAATCAGTGACTTATCATTAATAACCTTCTGGAAAAGGGAATGTGTGTGGTTTAGACTCATATTTGGTCAGATGACAAATATGTCTGGTAAGACACCAAAACCTTTTCTTTACAAAATGGAAAGAAGCCATGATAAATTAGTTTTTCCTCCTCAAAGAAAAATAGCTGCCTTTTTATAACTTCTGAAATCCAGCTAAAAATCATAAGCAGGTAAACATTTCTGCAGATGACTTCAGACTCAGACACCTGGTTTTGAACCACAGAACCACCTGTGCTGTCTTAAACATGAGAGGAAGGAAGTACAGTACACAAGGTAAAAAGTACAGGGCGAGGCAATGTGATGTATCCCTTAGGTCAAACAGGAGGCTGTTTGTAAATGACCCTTCTGAGGCAGGCATATGACATCCCAAGATTGGAGCATTCTACAAAGGGATGCATAAATAGCAGTTGTTCACAGCAAGGGTTATACTATATGGCTATTAGCGTGAATAGAAGCAACTCACTTCTTGCCAATGACAGGAAATAAGGTCAAGCAAAGATAACAGGTCTTTGAATTAGAGGTTTTCAAAATATTAGTCTTACGCCTCCAGTATGGAGTTGAATGAGTGGTTCTCTTTAAAATGTCCTACTTCTAAAACTCAGGGACATTTGAAACCACATGTATGAAAGAGCAATCATTATCATTAGGTTTTATACCTGCCTTACCCAGCTTTGCTTACTCCAGAAGGCAGTACAATTAATAACATAGCCAATCTGAATGTAAATAATTTTTAAAATGCAACTGAGGGCTTTGGAGCATACTTTTGTGTAATCTGGATGTTCTCTCTAAAAGGAAGGGAGAAGAAACCATGAAGTATGCCAATGCTGTAACAGCACTGCTAAACATCTGACTGACTTGAGAAAACAAATATTTGTATAACAGCACATTGTTTACTACTAATCTTTAATGTCTGTATTCCTGTGGTGCAGGAATAGCTCTCCTTTTCCATAATCCTTTAACAGATTAACCATGTAATCCATTTCCAGAGTGAACAAACCCCCAGCTTTCTTCTCTGACATTTGATAAAGGAAAATTGATCTTTTCCTGTTAGATGTTGCTGAATATGCCTCATCATTATCCAAACCCAGTCATTACCATGTTTTGGAATGCAAGCATTTAATATCAAAATTTGTTAGGGAAATAGTTTTACAGTGATTCCTAGAAGTTCAATCTGAGCTACTGTCCTCTTATCTCATCTCTTCAAATCTTACAAAGTATTTTTTCCTGTAAGTCATTTAAAATGTAAAACGATTTTATCTGTGAGAAGTAAATGAAGTTAAATCAGAGGCATAAACTTAGGATAACTTAAACTCTTACATGTACATACCATGTTCAGTAATCACACAATAAGTGAACCTATATAAACTTGTTCCATAGTGGAGTAAATTCAATAGATCGAATTCTCAATTAGTTGAACTGTCAGCAACAGTAAGAATATATGTAAAACATGAAAAAAATTAAGCATACCTTTTTTGTAGCCCCCCTAGTGAACTAGCATGTTTGATTCTTTTTGTATTAATATTTTGTACTCAGAATCAGAAATTAAAAAATAATTAAATGACAAATTATTTCTTACAACAAATACACAGGTGTAGCAGTTTTTGTTTCTACTGCATACATATTTTGTATGTTTAGTTGGTACATAGCTTGATTTTGCACATATATTGTTCTTACAGTAAAATACAAATCTCTGCTAGCTAATTTCTGACTAGTAATTAAATTAATGTAGCATGAACAGAGATTGCATATTTTGTTCTAGTGTTTGTGCATTTGTGTTTTGATAGGACACAATAGATAAGCTAATTTTTCTAGAATACAATGGAAAGTCTTTTGTTTCATTTAGCAGGAAAAGGTAAAAACTCTTGATGGTCATTAACATGTGTTAGGTGGGTTAGAAAAAAAAAGATTAAACATCCTTTCACATTATCCCTTAATCACAGGCAATTTCCTTGATGCAGGAGTTTCATACCTTTCATAGGGATGTCAAAATGACTCATCTAAGTAAATCAGCTGCAAGACAAAGGAAGAAAAAGTTCACACATTTGTTGTTCCTTTTGTAATGCTGCAGCTCCTGCTTTAAAATGACAGAAATTTCCACTTGGAGTTTTGCGTTTAAGTGAAAAATCTTCTCCTTTTATATTTTATGCTTTGTTCAGTAATAAAATGCCAGTGATGTTAACTAGATAGATAAATATTGTTATTACATGAACAAAGTATTTGTTTCTGGTAAAACTGCACTATTTAAGCAGAAGAAATATAAACTACTAAAATATATTTATTAAATATAAAAATTATAGTATGTTTTGTGTATACATGATACATACTTCAGTTTACAGACTCATCTATAATCTATAATGAAATTTGTAATAAGGAACAAATGCTAGAAATAATTATATTTTAAAGACTGCCGTTTTGAAACCACAACAAGATAAGGTTGTGTAGTTAAAAATGTTTCCTTCACTACCATACATCTCTTTAAATGGTGGGAAACAAAAGAAGGTAGTAGCTCTCATCAGAAATCGAAGTCAAATCTGACCTAAGGACTGACTGCACAGGAAAGGAGAGACTGTTCCTAAAACACAGATACTATTCCAAGGTCGTAGTTCCAATCACTTCAGTGAAGTGATTGAATAAAACCTGAAGATAACGTCTACCTGCTGTCAAAATTTCTTCCAATTAATTTTTTACAAATTCTAGTACATGGCTTTGGGAGGGTAGAATAGGGGGAAAATAAAAGGGGGGTGGGGAATGTTATATACTTTGAAGCCTGCCAAATCTAAGCAGATTAACCTTCAGTTTTAATTGTTCTATACTCTCTTCATTTTAGCTATGTTAGTGACATGGTGCTTATTAAAGACTACAGAAAGGCAGTGGTATGTTCAGCGTGGTCTTCCGAGCAGTTGAGCAGAAAAATCTGCTTCTCATCCATTTCCAACAATGAACAGTTCATTCACAAGTGAAAAGGAGAAAGATTGCTGCTAATCAGCAAGTCCAAAAGGCAGCAACCCATGGTCATCTTCCCCCTCAAAAAAAAGTTTGAGCTGGTCAGTCTCACATAATTTCTTACAGAGCTTCATTACACCATTCATTATGACATTCACACCAGTCTAGGTGTGCTGGAGGAGGGAACTTAGTACTTATCTGGAATTTCTCAAAGTTTAGCAGTGGCTGCCTCTAAAGGTTTGGGTCTACTCACTCAGCAGCTGCTGTTCAACAATCAAGTTATGTTAAGATATGACCAGGGATAGCAGCCAACTTTCCCCAAAGCACATGCCTCAAACATCCAGTAGCAATCAGGGCTGGCTACGTTGCTTCTCCCGAGACTGCTTCTGTACAGGGAAGGTGTTTCTTATCCCTATTTCTTTACTGAAATCTCCAGGTCTCAAATTTCTTTTAGCCTCATTGATGAAGTAGGAGAGGGAAAGAATTAATTTCTTTTTGCAATTCAACTTTTGGCTTTTTCCACAAATGGTAGTTATGACAGTCCTTGTGTTGTTTTGAATAATGTTAGAAATAATGTTTTCTCTCCCCACCCCCCCATTCTAATTGTGCTGACTTTAAATAAAGGATTTATTGAGTTTTCCTTTAAATAGTGTACAGGGTAGCATCAACTTGACATTATGTTCTAGTTCTTTGTGTTTTATATATATGAAAGATTATCTGTTTCACATTGTTCTTTTACTATTCATTAACTTTAATGATTGTGTGTTTCTACCATATATTCTGTGAGCTCCTTAAAGTAAATCTCTGAGTGGTATTTGGTTTTCCTTCTTCCTTGGGTCTTTAACTTTTATTTAAAAAACATATAAGAAATGGTGCCACGTTTCCTTGTGCTTGTCCTCTTGAATTATTCCTTATTTTTTAAAAGATTTTACCCAGAGTTCACAGATTCTGTTAACTCTTTTATATTCATTCTGGCACAAAGGATGGCATTTTTCCAGGGTTGGAATAATTTTTTTTGGTAACTGTCTAAAGTTAAATACTTTTATAGGCTCTTGAGAGCTCTGCAGCTCCTTAACGTTTGCCATCTGTACCTGGAGGAGATGTCTTATTTCAGTGAGCATGGCTGTGCTTCTGTGCCATGACTATACAGAGCTCAATCATTCTTTTGCAGTTTTCACTCCCAAACTACCAAAAAGCTTCCTGAACAACACCATCTGAGATGTATTTTAAAATTGGTCTGTCTTGTGTGTAGTCACTATGAATGTAACACCAGAGTACTGCAGTCCCAATGCATTTTCTTTGCATTTTTCTTAATGAGGAAAGTAGAACGTTGTTATTCCAATTTCACATACAGTTATACAGTCCAGCATGCTTTGGTTTATAACTGCCCCAGTCTTCTGGTGAATGACATACTTAATTTTTCAACCCCTCAACTCGTGTCCTAACTACTGGAGTTTTAGTATGGTTACTGTTCTTTATGTATGCCTTCTATCTCAACCTTTTAAAGGAAAACTCTTTAAAGGCATAGGATTCTACATAGTCTGAAATTTCTGAGGTTTTGGATGAAAAATGTTTACGAATTGTACAGATTTGAGCACAAATTTGAGTCCTCCTGCTCTGTTGTATTTTTTATCTGCCCAGGTGCAGGGTTTTTTCTTCCCTTGCTTTACACGTATGGACTTTCTCTGTCTATTGTAGCAACATGCAAAAACATTAATATTGTATCTGAGGTGCCTGCTGAGTGTTTCCGACACCCTGGGAGGGGCACACATGTTAGTAATGATATCTCCAGCTGCTGCTAAATAAATCATAATGCCATCTTAAAAACATTGACAAAATAGAACCAGATTCCATATTGAAAGCTGGCCAATCTTTCATATGAAAGTCTTTCACAGAAATTCCTGGGCACCTGTTATAAGACTTACTCTTCACTTTTAATTAAAAGATATCCATAAGTATTTTTATTAAAGACCTAAGCACACATGATCACCTTTTTTTTCATCTTTTGTTGTTTTTTTTTTCTATAAAGTGTAAAATCATCTGCCAAATATTGTACTCTCTGCAAATTTTGTAGTTCGAGGGTCACATTGAAATGGGGAACCTGAAAGATGAAAGAACGAGTATACAACTCCCAAACTATGTTTGTATATCCAATACATAAAATGCTGCCCTCAAATGCAGATGTTTTTATTTTATTTTGTTTTGAGCTGTCCTCTAGAAAGGAAAACATAATCCTGGTATCATTTCCTGCTGAAGAAGCATGAGTATATTAGAGAAAAAGTATTACACACATTTTAATAGTAAGGAATGAAAACATACATGGGATAGGATTTTTAAATAACTCAACAATGCTTCCATATCTTTTGCATAAATGTACCCAACTGAAATAAAATTCCTCAACTTCAAAGGTTCTTTTGTTATTTTCTGTTGTTCCTGTTATTCCTGTTGTATGATGAACGGACAGGCTTCTGCCTTACTACGTAAGTTTCTCCTGCGGTGTTTTTTGCACTTTGTGATCTTTTCATCTGTATTACCTGACTTGTTTTCTCTGAGACAAACTGCACAGTTACAGAATTTACCACCAGCCTAGAGCACTCAAATCTGCTAGTAACTCTTTATAGAGGTTTTTCATGTTCATTCGGTACTTTGCTTTCATGGGTGTTAAGAAAATGTTTTTAATAGTCTTTTTCAGAAATATGACTTTGGGGCAATTTTTCCTTGTGTATCTGTAAGCTCTGCAAACCACAGTCTGCTTTCAACATGGGGTTTCAGGTAGTCATGTCTTCTGCTCTTGCTACGTGTTATCCTTTGGAACAGTGCTTTCATATTGTTTTAGCCTAATACCATAACACCAGAGTAATGGTAGTTGTTTTAAGAGGGTGACGTGAGTGAGAATCTTAGGGCGTGCAGACTATGGGGAGAATCATATGTATGCCAAAGTTTTTAAAACTTTCAACTTTAAGGCTCCTTAAGAGAAAGAATTAGGAAGCTGAAAGGCAGAAGTAAGTTTTTCATGTCAGCTAAACAAGCTTCATAGCCTTCACATGCAACAAAACCAGTCTGTGTTAGAAGGAGCGTGCTTAAACCATTAGCTGTTCTGTCAGTGGGATAGGTAGAGTGTATGTTCGGTATGTATGTAGAAGTAGAGTGTATGCTGCTAATACTAACATACCATTTTCAGTGCATAAAGATACTGTCATGCTGAAATTCTGTGTCATGTGAGAGCTGTTTAGAGGTGGAATGTAAATCAGAGCAGCAGTGCAGCACCACTGAGTGTTGACCTCATTCCTGAAGGTAGCCAATTCACAAAAGCATTCAGAATATTTATCCATCAGGAGCTCCTAAAAAACAGAAAACACTTGATTGGACAATATAATCAGGTAGAAATTAGCATGTACTTGTATACATTTTGGTATCAATCGCCAGCCAGCTGTGACTAGTATGAGTGCTAGTTTGAAATCATTCCAATATACAACATCATGCGTGTGTGCAAGCAAGAAATACCACCAAGAATCTTAAATCGGAGGTGGTGTACCAAACATCTACTAATTTAAGCTCTGTAGAAAACATTGCCAAACCAGAAGGCCCTGTGCGCCTTTTGTTTTATTTATTGCCTAACACCTTGAAGAAACTGTTAAAACACTGTTTATTTTTATGTGAAGAGAATCCCTGAATTTTGCCAAGTTCAATGTTAGCATGGTTTATAGACCATTCCCATGCCCACAAGACTGGAAAGCCTGCCCAAGGGCACAGGAAGGGTGTAGTCTAGTTTGGAATGGCTTAATATGATGAAGGATGTAATGTAATCAGTGGATACTAGAAAGTAATAAAGCATTTTGGATTAAAGATAGAACTTAGAGGGTTTTTTTCATCTAGTTTAAACATATGCAAAGGAATGAAAAATTGTTGTGTTATGTTTTGCAGTTTTTTAAGTTTCCTCCTCTAACCTTGTACTTTAAGACATTTTACTTTGTGAATATTGCATAGGTAACCGTCCATATTTTAGAAGCATATTCTGTTCATTAGTCTCTTCTCTTCCAGTAAAGTACTTAACAGCTAACTGTTTAATTGTGAGCTCATTTAAAACACATTAATAGTGTAACATAAAATGGATCTAGAGTTAAAATTTAATGGATAAACCACTGAGAGTATTAAAACTGTTCCATATAATAAATAAAAAAGGGGAGTAAGAACTGTCTGGGGTATTGTCATACAAAAAGTACGCAAAACATCTCATCTGCTTTCTGGCACTAACCCAGCTGAGACCTAGCTACCATGTAAAAAACAGATTAAACTAACATCCATCAAGGTGAAAGATAATTATTGCTTGTGTCAGACAACACCTGTTTTTGAAGCATTCCTCAACTGAGTTAAACTAGAGACATGCTGAAGCTTTCCACTGAATTTTACATTTGACAGTTGCCCAAAGCAATTGTGTCTGTGAAACACCTTCACCTCTTCCTTTGTTTACTTATTGGGCAGACTAAAAATGTTAAATACTAAACAGAAAATTTTACAATTAAGCAGAAAATCCAGCAGTAAAATATGTAAAGTCAATGATGGATGTTTATTGAAAAAATGTTACAATAGTCAGTCTTTGTGAAGTCTACATACAGATCTGTTGAAAACATTCATTTGAGAATGAATTCGGCTTACATTACTCAAGTGAGTAATCTCACTTACTTCACTGGAAGTTTGTAAGAGTGAAATCAGTAGTCACTAGATAATGCCATAATGCACCCTCGCTATCTTTGAAGAGCACTGCATAGTTTGTAAGGCAAGATGTTCATCCTACTGTGTAAATTAATCTGTATCACAATAGCAAATTTTGCAAGTCCTGCTTCAGTTGTGCTAGACAGCTCAGAGCCCATGGATCAAAGTGCATTCTGTTATGTGAAAAGCAATTATATGTATGCATGTTATAGCTTTCATAGGTCAGTTCACAGAATCATTTGGGGTCTTTTCTGTTTTGTTTTGCCTTTTTGTAAGATGTGGGATAAAGTTTGATTTTGTGACTGTAAGATCAACCAAAGGTCTTTTGAAATAGAACACTTTTGAAATACAACTTATTTTTCCTCTGTATAGAAAAAAAGTTGAAAACTATGTCATCAACTACTCTGCAAGGTACAATCTAACTTGATCAGGTTAAATACTGAAAGGTCCAATCCAGAGTTCACTTACATCAGAAAGGGTCTTTTAATTGGTTGAAGTGGGGTTTGGATGATACCTGACAGAAAGGTCAGGTGGATGATTATGCTAAACAGTAACCCCCGAATTAATTTGATGGGAGGAGATGCTGCTTTAGAAGAGAGAGGGAAGTGCAAGTTTTGGTAGGCTACAAACTACATGTTGAGCCAAGAGGGAAGAGAACTGGGAAGGGGTACAAGTAGTGAAGCACAAATCATCCCATTAAATGCAAAACTGCCAGCACATGGTAAACTATGGTAAACTGCGTTCAAAAGGTAAAGAAAACCCCTCTGCAAAAAATGTGCTTCCCAAGAGAGAAACACAGAGGTCCATAGCAGGGAATGAGCTGAGGTCACAGATGTGGTGTTTATTGGGGCAATAGATCCAGAGGCAGCACAGCACGCCTCATTGCAAAAGGAGGCAGCAGTTAACAGTGATTGGTACTCGCTGGTTTTAATGACACACAACTTCTAAAGACTGCACACAGATTTGAAAACAAACATGATCAGATGGAGAGATGCAAAACAGATAAAATGTGTAGGGCAAAGGCCTTAAAGGAAAAGGTTCTGCCACAAACAGGTCAGGAGAGGCGCTTGCATCAGTACAGAGAAAAGATGTAAGATCATCTTGTGGGAAATCTTGGCTGAATGATCAGGCAGAGGAACTATTTGGGCCACCTTATCTATTCTTAAGAGTTTTATCTGAGAGCACGTCAGGGCAGTATGGTCACAGCAAGGTTAGTGCTGATGCCACCCACAAATAGAGGGTTTTGAAGGGATTACAATGTTACCTTTCCCATTGAAAACTCATTTGGAGGGCAGACCTTGGTCAGGAGAGTGTGTCCTTAAGTGAGTAACCATACTCCTGAGAGAATTAACAGAGCAGCAAAAAGAGGCAAAACAATAAAGGAGTCCACAAATTGCCTGAAGTCAATGGACATCTCACAAAAAACTTAGTGGCCTGTAGAGATCCCTGAGTTTTTGCTAAAATTGTATACAAAAGCAGTGTTAGTTACTGGCAGAGGAAGGACAGTGGATGACAAAACACTCATGAACATTAGATAAAAAGATTGCTCTGCAAAAATCATGGTCTTACCATAGATGACAGAATGACCAAGAAAACATTTCATAATACTTTAGCAACATCACCACATTAATTTCCAGAAACTTCAGAACAATGTACGGACAGAGACCCAAATGTAATCTGACAGTATAGTAACCAGAGGCAGGAGTTAAGAGTATGTAAACAGTAAGAGTGTGTCTGTGGAAAGTGTTTTAGAGACTATGCCTCAATAGCAGATGAGGTCAGTGGAGAAAGCTGTCAATTATTTGAGCTGGAAATCTACATTGCTGGGAGCTGTATTAACAATACAGCTGGTACTGATTACATAAAAGTAGTACAGGAAATACCAGAAAGAGAAGATAAAAATGTCCTTTGGTTTAAATGTATGAAAAATACATCTTTGTAGTTACAGTGATAACTGTGGAAGGTCTTCGTGCATTTCTTCACATCTCTCTTAATGTACTGATGCCATACTTCAGAACAATGGGCTTAGAGCATGAGTCAGTGACATGCAACCTAATTAAATAAAAGGTGTACTTGGTGATCAGAGAAGTGCAATGAGATCAACAGGAGGAACCAAATGATTAGCTTCCATATGATGTTTTTCAGGGTTTTATTTTTCAAACAAATCTAGTACAAGTACAGATCTAACATACATTCTTTCAAATCCTACAAAAACCCACAAAAAACACTGTTATGGTTATGAAACATAATAGTCTTTGCCCTGGAGTTTATAGCCTAGAACTATTTAATTGCCAAGTCTATATTTCTACCTGTGTTAACACTTTAACCTCTAATACTGTCCAAAATGGTTCAAAACTCATAGAGAAAAAGCAGGGCAACATACAATCTGAAGAACAAATCATTGCAATTACCTGCCAAAAAGATGATCACAGCTGATGTCTGGTTCAAGGAGCTGTTCCACAGACCATGTGCAACAGCTGAGTCCCATGTAATAAACCCTCACCCATTCATCTGCATGACACCACATACTTGAGTTGGTATCAGTGTTGACCGTGGCACTATATTTATCTTACACAGTTTTCCATGACCTCCAGATAGCTACATAGCTAAAACTTTTTTATGAAACTTTCACCCACTCATATATCAGTTTCTAACACATCTTTTTGCCTGGTTCTCAGAAATTCAGTTCTCCATTTACTTCTGCTCAGAAAGATAGCTAAAATATTATTTTCCTGGACTGTTATTTCACTCACCTCTCTCTCACCATCATTCTCTCCGTAGTCTAAGTCAGCAGAAGTGATTTATCTTTTCTTTTGAGGAGATTTGTGGCTTATATGAGCTTCTCATTCAGCATCTAAAGGTCGACACCTATTTTTAACCTGTTAATAATGCCAGTGTCTATTTTCCACTTGTTACGTTTTCAAAAGAGCACCACAGTGCTTTCATCCATATATTTGGCAGAAGCTCCATTAAGAACTTCTAAAGAAGAGCAACCTATTCATCTTCATTGCCCTTAGACACAATGCCTACAAAAAAGTTGCCAACATCAGACTTCTGGGGTTCTGAGACACCTGCTCCTCAAGCTGATGATCATTGTTCTGGTCTTCTATTGTAAAGCTCTGTTGTAATTTGTTCTCTTTTATTTAACAGTAGAGCTTTTGGGGGCAGGTACTTAGGGACTTTTTCTGCTTTGCCTTTATGCAACATTGCTAGGATGTGCAGTGATGCCAAAAGAACAATTAATAATGCTGTACACAAAATTACGTAGTGGCCAGAGTTATTTGCTGGTACCCTGTAGCTTATGAAATAGCTATGCACAATAGCCGATAAATGGAAGAATTAACTTTTGCATGATCTACTGGCTATCTTGAATTGTCTTGTAGACCCGACCTTCCTCCAGCATGAAGCAGGGAGGTTCTGTGTGATTAAAGATGTCATATCTAAACATAGACTTTCAAAAAGCTTGTGGCATTTGCTGTGTAGTTTCAAACACCGTACTGTGCATGCGTGTGTATATTTGCTACTTCGGTTCTGCTTATTGCAGAACTAATAAAGCCGGACCCAGCCACTTTCAGTGACACTGCTTGCTTCTCTGCTTTCTCCCTCTGAATCTCTTAAAAATACATGCATCAACACAGCAGTCTAACAAGCCATTTTAGGAGCCGATTTGATTGATGCTTCTGTAATAGGTTGCCAGTACAAGTCCTACAACAAATTAGAAAGAAATGGGAGAGCAGGGGCACGCACAGGGTCTACAGACCAAGGGTCAACTTCCTAAGTCTCACAGAGGAGTCAGTGTTTCAGCTGGGGAGTAGGTTTGATATACTATTCTGAACTTCCCAGAAGAAAGACAAGGGGATCTGAAGGATTAAACACATATTGGTCATCCACACCTGTCATTGTGAAAGGAAAAGCAGCCTCAGGGGGGCTGGCAACAAAATCGTTCCTGTCCATTATCATTCTAGATGCCAGAGGTAACTTTCCCCTTGGATCATGAGGTGGGTGCCCACAGCCACTCCTTCTCCAGTTTGAATGAATCCCAGCCCACAGCCTTTTTGTGAAAAGGGCAGGAAGCAATAAAATCACTCCCATGTATTGGGGGTGAAAAGAAATTCTCCTTTTTGTGTTGCAGCAGGCTGGCACGGAAAGCAGCACCCAGCAAGGCTTGCTCAGGCTTTGCAGCAGTGGGGCGATGTGCGAAGGCAGGGCGGCGTGCGAAGGCAGGGCGATGTGCGAAGGCAGGGCGATGTGCGAAGGCAGGGTGATGTGTGAAGGCAGGGTGATGTGCGAAGGCAGGGTGATGTGCGAAGGCAGGGTGATGTGTGAAGGCAGGGTGATGTGTGAAGGCAGGGCGGAGTGCGAAGGCAGGGCAGAGTGCGAAGGCAGGGCGGCGTGCGAAGGCAGGGCGATGTGCGAAGGCAGGGCAGCGTGTGAAGGCAGGGCAGTGTGCGAAGGCAGGGCAGAGGGGAGGGTGCTGCACCGGTGGGCTGGGCTGGGCTGGGCTGGGCGGGTGGCTATCGGCAAGGGCACAGCTTGGAGTGTCCAACAGCTGGGGAAGGGAATGGAGAAACTCAGCATTATCGCTGGAAAAGTTCAGAAGGCAAATTCATGGAGCATCTAGGGTGTGGATTCAGGTCGTTGTGGAGAACATATGCAACGAATCAAGCAATGATTCAGGTGGTTATTTTTCAGATCACTGATAACAATACAAGTGTTGGGGCATACAAAACGTTAGTGCTTCAGATCAGGTCCCTGTGTGGCGTGTCAGTAGGGTCTTGCCCTTCAAACAGTGACCCGGGGGACGCGCTGCCGGCGGCTTCACGCGGTTTGGGGCAGCGCAGAGCGCAGGCGGGTCCCGAGGCAGACACCCAGTGGTTTACAAACCCCGCAGCCATCGCCCCGGTTCGAAGGGAGGCTGGATGGAGGCTCCGCCGCTCCACAGCAGCGGCACCGCGCGCGGCGGCCGTTGGGCGCGCAGGTGCGGGCGGGCCGCAGCCGTTACCCGGCTCGCGGCGCCTCGCGCGGTGCCGCCCGTTCCCCGCCGGCGGGCTCCTTCCCGCGCCGCCTTTCCGGGAGCGCGGCGGCTCTTCCCGGCGGGGGGCGGCCGCCTCGGCCGGTGCCTGACTCCGCGGCGGGCCCGAGGGGCTGCTCCGCCTCGCAGAAGCCTGGCGGGTTCAGTGCCTTTGGCCAGTGAGATAAGAAGGTACCCGGGACTTGTTAATGGCAGGTACAAGGCATTCCTTTGTCTGGCTGTTCGAAACCGAGCGGGTCTGCGGTCCAGGCTCGGGGTGCCGGCTAAAGTTCTTCCTTATCGTTATTTGCATCTGTACAGCTGCGAACTGCGCGGTCGGGGGGAGTGCGACCGGGGAGGGCGGGAGCCCGGCCGCCTGCCCCGCGCGCGCCGCCCGCCTTCCCGCCTTCCCGCCCGGCCGGGCCCCGCCGCTGGGCCGCCTGCCGGGGCGCTGGGCCGCCGCTCGGGCTCCTCTGCCGCTTCTTCCCCTTTCTTTTGTTTGTGGTGGGTTTTTTTGCTTTTTGGGATTTTTTTGGGGGGGTGTGTGTTGTGGCTGTTGTTGTTTTTTAAATGCAGCAAGACAGAGAATTCCTTGCCTTATTCCTGCAGAGTGCAGTCCTCTTGGGTGAATAGGAAAACCGGCAAGTATCTTTGGAAGTAAAACTTGCCCGCAAACCAAGTGAACCAAGGAAGAGCTATAGAAGTACTCTTTGGCGTTAAATGGTAAATTTGGAAGGTTGAGTTGGAAAACAAAGTTAGTAACGCCACATGTCTTTAAATTGCTTCAGGAATTTTCTAATTCTTGAATCTGCCTTCCTGTCATAGTTCAGCTGAATAAAAACGTCTATATAGCTTTGTTAACAAGCTGTATCAGAGAGGTGATATAACGTTGTTGGTGATTATTACAGCTGCCACTGTGAGTGATCTCAGGTTTTTCCACTCTTGGATGGAAGGAGGTAGCGAGTGGCTCAGTCTCACCAGCTGGTGAAATGCAGGTTCTTGTGCAGCGTGATTGTTCTGAACAGTTGTAGGTATCACTTTATCTGTTGGTGTTGTAACGCTCATCTGAACCCTATGTAATATGCAGTCAGCACTTCTAATGTGGTCAGAAATATTCGACATTCATATGTGCTAGCGAGTTATGAAACTGATTGTGAACTTGAAATACAGGACATCTTGCAGGGTCTTACAAGTAATTTTAAAAGCCTTGAAAAATTTTCCAGGTTTTGTTGGCTGATAGGTCTAAAATTGATAAAGTATGAATTGAGAATGCTGTAGAACTTTTATTAACGTTAAGAAAGGATCATAGCAGTCATATGCAAGCAGGTTGATATTTTGGGTCAATGAGGAGCAACAGCATAAGCATATCAAATGCACTATTTTCGGTTTTTTGGTTTTTTTTTTTAAGGACTCTTTCTGGTGTATGTCAGGAATGCAGGTGACAAACCTTTTCCTTCTGGGAAAAAGAAAAAGGTTTCAACTTCTCTATAATAAAGAGAATCCAGCCGGAACATAAAAATGAAATAGTAGTGCAGGGAGCCAAGTGAATTCATGTGTGCAGAGTATTATTTTTTTTTTAACTGACTATATCTGTGAACTCCCAGCCCTGAAGCCTATTTGAAGTAAGATAGGAAACTTCAGTCTTGTCACAAATGCAGCTACAACTTGTCCTGGGGAAGCCTTCGTAATGGGGTCAGGTAAAGTTCAATGAACTACCAAACCAGCACTATTTCAGAAATGCTAAGGTGCTCTTTCCACTGATCTCTCCACTCTCTCTGCCTGTTATTAAACTGGTAGTTTTTACAACATCAATAAAGAACTTTCCTACCCAATTGCCCCAGACAAAGGCCTGAAAGCTAGGTTTAAACTATGAAAACTTTGTGTTAGGTTCATTTAGATTGTTTTGCTGTGTCAAATACTCACTTGAGTTCAAAAGTTCAGATGAACCATGAACTTTGTCATTTCACAGCAGGCAGTTCTACAAATATAATCCACAAGTGAAAAAACATTTGAGATTTAAGATGCGTTTGTTGTTCTGTGTGGAATATACTCGGAGTTCTTAATTCGCAAAGTACTGCTTGACTTAAAGAAACTTTTACCTATTTAAAAGACAGAAAAAATCTAAACACAATTAAGCCAAATAATTCCTTGATCCCTGACCTTTTAGGCTTTCAAACCAACACATATTCAGTGACTAATCATTACTGCACAAACTAAACCCAGCTAATCTTCTTAATAAATTGTGAAGTCTTGTATGTCTCATGGTTTCAGTGATGGCTTTTCTCCCCGTCTGGAACATTGCAGAATATCAAAACAAATGGGTCATGGCTTTATGTATTTGTTTAAAGTTTGAATCTATGTCATCTCATGATATAGCCTTGAGTTGAGCAGGTTTTACAAGCGTATGTGAAGACTGTTAGGAATGAAAAATCAGTCAATACAATTTTCATCTATTTATTAGATAATAAAAATGTGTGGGCGAAACCAGTTTGTGCAAAACTATTTTTCTAAATGTGGAAACTTACCAGGAACCGAAGAGCCTGTAATAAATTCAGCTTTTTTTCCATGAAAAGGAATTCCTTATGCCTACTCTCTCTTTCTTCCTAGTAGGTCTGGGGACTCAATCTATTAGGAAGAAGCAGCATTTCTTTTTCAGACCTAAATCTGGAATCAGAAACAGCTGATTTAAGGCTGTTGTCCCTGGCTGTTCATAAATTGTAATTCAGGGCACCCCAGTATTGCTACATCAGTTTAAAACAAACAAACCCAACATGACATTATCTGAAATGTATTATGTTTATTTAATTATTTTTACTTTAGAAAAAGTTAGAAATCTTGAACATTTCCTTATGCTGTGTAAGAACTGGGACCTTGTTTTGGGGGCTTATAGAATTACAACACTCTTGGGACGTCTCATTTATAAAAACATAAAATAATGATAGATTTTTGTTAAAGTTGCTGTATTTGGTTTCTGTATGGGGCATGTGCTCTTTGCAGGAGTCATTTAATTGTTTGAAATAATTAATTGCTATTGCATTACTCAGCAAAGAACACATATAAGCATAGGGAAGAAATTAGCAATTGTGTCCTTTGTGAACAACAAAGAGAGGAGAATGAGGAAACGTCAAATTTGGTGGACATCTGCAACAGTTCAAAATCTGTGTTGCTAAACCCATAGTTGTAGTTGAGAATGTGATTGAGCTTGCGATGTTAATTGTGATTGTTGTTAGGATCGTTACCTTCTCTCCTCCCTCTTCCTGAAAGCTTGCATCTACTAAATGGAAAAAATACGCATTGTAAGAAAGAGCCCGTTGCCTGTCTTGTCTGACAGTTGCAAATGTTTGTTATCTAGGGTTGTTCTACAACATTATTGTAATGAAATGCACCCATTCCAGGAGCTGGCAATACTTAACTCATGGGGCTAGCACTGCTGCACCAAGCATAAGATTTCTTCCTGCTTTCAGGTTGTTGTGGGAAGAAGCCCAGGGAAACAAAAGCAGAATTTCCAGAATACAAGCAGCGCATTTCAGTGGCAGTAGCTTCCTGCTAGCACTGGCAGGAAGCATTATATACCACATCAGTGATATGCAGTATGAGCTACAGACCTTCTCTGAAGGTTTGGTTATAACCTAATTTATACATATGCATGTAAGTCTTAATTTCTTTATGCTGGGTAAAAATCATAGAGCAGTACAAGCTTTCAGAGTTCTAGGTCTAGGTGAGGAGGGCTGTCTTCTGTGACCTCTCCTGCCCTTTCTTCTAACACTTCTGGAGATGGGGTGGTGGTGGGAGAGTCGCTGGAGATGAAAGCCATAGGCTGCATCACATCAGGGCATCCTTCTGTAACATCATCAGCCAGTGACCTCAGATGCTGTGATGCAGCCTAGCATCAGAGAAGGTGCACAGATGGCTTTATGCCAATTGAGCATTCTGTCCCTTCTCTGAGAGCTCTGTGTGAATTTGTGTAGAGATGCAACATATGTGTAAACTTCCTAAAGTGCTGTATGATGTGTGAGCTGAAGAGAATTTCAGGGGTGGTGGTGGTTGGTTGGTTTGTTTGTTTTTGCAAGGTACAGTTTAGACCAAAATCTTGTATAAATTTCTAACCGAAGACAGAGTTAACTAATGGTGAGGTGGCCCTTCATTGCTTCCAGTTGTTGAGGCTGGTATAGCAAATGAAGAGCTGGGAAGGGGAGGCTGGTTTTCTCCTATTCTGAACATGGCCAGTGGTTTTAAACATAGTTTTCTTTTCCCATTTGGGAACATGAGTTTTAGTGAAGAATATTCTACTGTAATGAGGCTGCAGCACTAATAATGTTCATGTAATATAGTACTTCTCATTTTATTGTCTGTTTTAATCAGCTTCAGTGAGACAATAGAAGAGCAGCATTTCTCCTCTTATAGATATCTCTTGCATAAATATATGTTCAGGGTCTAATTCATTGTGGCAGGTCGTAACAGCTGAAAACTTCTGAATAGGTCTTGTGTTTTTATCATCAGTTCTAAAGATATAGTAATTGCTATACAGTATACTTAATGTATTTTAAAGTTATAGTAAGAAAATCAAAATATTAATTAAAAAAAAAAGTATGGCTTTTTTTGTTGGATGTTTCTTCCTGTAGGTCATCTGAGTTCTGTGTAGGTACAAATAGCAAAAAAAGATAGACACTGAGATTCATTACTGAAGCTATGTAAAAAAGGTCAAACTTGTCTAGTACCAACTCATAAATTAGACTGTATTAATCTCTCATATTGTTTTGACCAAAATAGAATAATATTGGTGATAAATACAATGAATTTTTCTGTTCAGGCTGCTGTTAATTGGAGTGATCAGATTATTCAGTGAATGGAAATAACTCTAGGATGGGAGACAGACGTAGGTATTGGGTTGCTTGTGAAAGCTTGAATTACTAGGTTTTTTAATTATTTATTATAATTTGTTATTTGTTTTAACAATCTATATTTATTATTTGTTACAGTTGATTACATGATTTTATTTATGTTACTAGTATTGATGTACTGACAATGTGTCAGCATAGGAAGAAAGCACATTACCTGCTTCAAGAATGCTGAAGTTCTGTTTTTTGTTGATTTAAGCACCTTAAATGGTGTAAGTTTTTCACAAGCTTCTGGAGACTTCCAATGTTGACTGGAAAACCTGAAACAAAAAGTTGGTTTCTGCTATTAACCATTTATTGGTCCATTTGCACATATTTGGGAAAGAGAATTTTCAGTGGTATTTTGGCCTTTTGCTCTGCTTGCACGGTAAGTAAAACTGAAAAATCTTTAAGGTGATTTCAGAACCATTCTGTTTAGACTTGACATAAAAACATTTAGAGTATTTTTTGGATGACAGTGGTGGAAAATTTATACGTTTTTTTCCCCAGAGTGGTTGAACCATTACTAATTCAGTGTTTCCTGATCTTATCCATATAATGCAGTATAGGCTTGGAACTATGCAAATAGTATCCTTTAAGAGTAAATATTACAGTGTTACATTTTTACTGCATAAATGTGTTATTACTTTGGTTAATTACTAGATCCACCAGTCTTCTGGGGGCTGCCACAGAGTTTCAACTGAAGTCACTTAAAATAAGGGCTGAACAATAGAAAAGCTGAGACTGGCACTGAGACCACAGAAAAAGGGTTTGTGCACTAGTGCATATGTTTACTGCATGAACAGAAAGCATGCCAAAAGGTGTAAGAACCTGATCCTCTGAGTGCTCAGAAGTCTGGAAAGAATTTAGTGGTATTTGGTGTGTATCCAAGAAGGGAATAAGGAAGTGGTAAGTTGCAGTCCCAACTCTGAAGTCTATGTGGTCAAGCCTTGCCGCTAGTTTGGGCAAAAAGACAACAGCTGCAATAGTTTCAGTTTTGCCATTGGTCCACAGGAGCAGTGAGATGTTTCTTCTAGTGACTTGTCTAAGTGTTTGTGTCTTTAAATGCCTTAACAGGAGTGTTTAAATACATGGAAGCTTACTTGTGAAGAAACAGATGATAAAAGCAATAGGAAGAGAATATATGAGTATGTTCAGTTGTAGTAATCCCAACAAGGAGTTTGTCTTGGGTTTTGTCCGCATTGGGATTCTCAAGTGTTTTCTTTGACATCCTGCTAGGGATATTGTCAAGAGAGAGGTTTGCTTTGAGCAAAAAAAATAATTCCCATTTTCCTGTCAAAGGAGGATCATGGACAGCAGGCTAACCATAAATCAACATCATTCCATGTTTCATATCCTCATCATCACATCAGGTACCTGTGCAAGTTGTGGTTAGCAGGTCTAACGTTTTGTATTGATTACTGACTGCAGGACTGTAGGTTGCCTGGGCCTGCAGCGCTGCCTCCTTTATCCTTCAGCCACTTGCTCAGTTGCTGCCCTCTCTTTCCCTATTCTTTAAATTGCTTTTACTCTAACTGTTAAAAGTGGGTTTTATACCTCAGTTTTCTCCTGGCTAGATGAAAGTGAGGAGCTGTCAGTACCAGCTTCACAGCCCATAAGACTCTGTGCTGTTAATAGTTTTCACCACAGTGTTTCGGAAGTTGGGCTGTCGCAGGAAGCAGCCAGGGTGCATTTCTGTACCCTGTGGACCTGCCTGAGGCCACACAGTAAAGTGGCACTCCTCCCTGGTTTGTGTGTCTCCACCTTGGTATGCCATAACTGCTGCTGGCCTGTCCTGTGCCCTAGGAGGTTATCCAGCCCCAATAAAAACTCCAGAGGATTAACTAATGCACTGTAATGAAAATGCTGGTGCATTGTCAGAGCATCCACTGCTGCAGGTTTCTGATGTGGCTAGTTCTTCAAACTTAAATTCTTCTGCATGTGTTTGCTTTTAGTGTTTCAAACAAGCTTTACCAATCTCCAGGGGAGCTGCTGCTTTGGTCAGTTCTAGTAGTGGCCTTCCTGGTGGTGCGTTTCCGACTTGAACTGGATAGTGCTGTTGGTACAACACTTTCATAATTCGTTTTGGCTTTGTAAAGTCAGTCAAAGGAAATCAATTTCTTTCTTTAAACAGTTCACTGTGCAAAGTGTAGACGGCTGACTCTTAGACTCTAGCTCTTTCATTTTGTTCACATTTCCCTACTGTCACTGACTGACAATTCAGCCTACATTTTACTTCAAGGACATCTGACCTTTTGTATTTTTTTGTTTTCTCTAAAATCATGAGTTCTCAGCTGGTGAGTCTGGAAGTTTGTGGGCATGCTGGAGATCGGTATCTATTCCAAGTTCAAATGATGCTGTACTTGTTCCTTTTGAGGTTTGGATTCTGTGTGCTTCTAGAAGGTATTAATTCTTTAAGGCTCATCTGTTTTACAACCAGTCTCATATATCCACCTTCATATGAGCCTGTTGTAAATCATAGAATCATTTAAGTTGGAAAAGACTTTTGAGATCATAGAGTCCAACCATTAAATACCAATAAGATATTTAAATACCAGTAATACCAGTATTGGTATTAAATGCCAATAAGGAATGACACTGCTGCTTCAGCTGTTCTATTAGTATAGGAAATACACTTTTTTCAAAAACATTGTATTTTAATGGAATGGCTTTCTGTCACAAAAACATGCAGAAAGCACAGCTCAGGAGAGGCAGAACAGTGGAAATGGCATCCTTATCCTGCATCATCTAATGTGTGGCCTAGGACAGGTGAAGTACCTGGACTCAAGACTCTTCTTCTATATGGAAAGAAAGCATAGATCTTTCTGTCTTAGGCTTACATAATGATGTCTTTATGGCAGCAGAGTAGCAGAAAGAGATCCATGGGGTTTTTTTTTTCAGATGAACATTTGGATCTGCTGGAAAACATGCAAGTCTAAGACCTGTCTGCACTGTTTCCTAGGGATATCACACCTTGTACTGGTACTTCTGTGATGTGAGGGTTTTAGCAGAGTCATAGATCGCTGTTCTTCAGATGGTCCAATGTTTAGAATAGTGCAGTATTATTAAAGTTAGGATTGGCCTATTGAAATCTAGTTAAAGGCCTGGATTCCTGGGCAGGGTGGAAACTCACGGACATGGGGGTGACTGCTTAGAGAGGTGCAGGAGAGGAGAAGGAAAAGGTAAAATCAAGAGCTGATGAGAATTTTTTTGGCCCGAGAGGATGGATTCATCATATCTCAGTGGCACTTTCAAGTAACAGTATACCTTTTAGATGTTCTTGCATCTGTGATCTCTGCTCTGAAAAATCTCCACTTGCATTCTTTCATCTTACAGCTGGAATATTGAATAAGTGACCTTTTCTGACTCAGACACATTGTTGTCTCTGACCTCTTCAAACCATGGTTTCACCTTTGTTGCTGCCAGATGCCTGACTACCTTCCATCTCCCATGTCTCAGCACCTCAAAAACTGTCCTTCATTCCTACCAGAGTCTTTCCTGTTGGTCTGTCACCGAGCTGCTTTTCTTACCACTTGCCTCTCAGATCTTTATAATTGACAGGCATTTACATTTTATTCCACTTTAGGAAAGCAGCTTCCATATGGAAAACACATTTTATTTGATATTTGATTTATCCAGGAGCTGATCTTAGTCATAATAACTGTTTTTTATTCAGTGTTGCTGGTTTTCTTTCTCTATTTTCCAGCTGGACTGTTTGAGGCATAGGAGGTCAAGTGACTTGTCCCAGACTGTGAGTCAGTGCTGTGAATTTGGACTAGAACCCAGTAACCTAAAGGCTCCCAGTATTCTTCTCTGACCATCACTAGACCATGCAGCATCTCTGAAAGGCCTGGCTCTATGGAAAAATACAAATTAAGAACACTGAGTTTGAATCTTAATTCCCAGAATGTAGTTATTGAGCCTTGTTCAGATTACAATGAAAATATGTTTTTTTAAGTGAATAAACCATGTAACAGCTTTTGGGTTTCGGCTTTGTCTCTTTCTCTGCCCACCTAAGTAGTGGCAAAATGTTTTTTATCAGCCACTAATACAGGAGGCAAAGCATGAAGAGGAGGACATCTAGAAATGTTTGGCCTGTGACCACGATTTAACACGTACTTTGGACAGACTGACTCCCTTTGTAGCTGCATGCAATTGTAGTTGGGTACTTCTTCCAGTTAATTTGAGCATACTGCTGCTTATAATTTGAGGGTCAAACCCTCCTTTTAATCTGTGGTATATACTAAGTTTTGTCAAGGGTGCCTTCTGGAACACTTAGGCTTCAGAGATCTTAATACATTTTGTTTGCAGAGCAGCTCCAGAGGGTGATGGGGGCACTCCCCTGTTTTTATAAAGTGTGATAAAAGTGCAGGGAAGCTGGTGCAGAAGTTTTTGCGAAGTCTGGGACTCCAGCCTGAGGTGTTTAGACCTGATTTATCAGGGAAAAGAAATTATGTTGCTTATGCTTTAAAGGATTTTAGTTATTGTTGTCTGGTTAAAAACTGAATACAAACCCCACTTGTTTCTATGTATTTCCACAAGATGCAGTTTCATAGAGACTTCTGTCACAGGTTTTAGACTGACCGCACCTGTAGCTGGTTGTCCACTCAGTGAAGAATTAATTAGTCTGCAGACATGAACTCCTTTGCTGAGGACTGATCAAACCGTTTTCTGTTTTCTTTCCCCATCCACTGGTTCCTCATGCTGGTCTCCAAGCTGATCTTATACAAGTGTGAAGTAACGATATGCCTAGCCAAGTCTTAAGTCCTTGTTCTTAAGCATTATAGTGCTAGGCGTTATCATCTGAACATATTGATGGGGCAAAGTTATTCTTATTCTGGTTTCAGGGACCAGCAGTACAATTATACAGAAGCTCTCCGGAAGACTGTCCCAGGGCAGATAAAAGGAATGGGAATGTTCAGATTAATTGGTTGAAGAGTTGCTAAATTATAGGCAGCTGAAAAGAGACTTTTATAATGCAAAATATTGGATAACCTTCGCTTTTGCTGAATTGGCTGTGAATAGAACAGAGCTGACACTGGTATGTTGCTTTGGCAAGAGCCACTGTTACATTATCAATATGGCCATCAGACCGAGTTCTGGAGAAAACAACCGGACTTATAGGCTGCGCCAGTTGTGCTTGGCACCTGTGTTTGTCTTTTTATTTCCTGTTTTCTTTTGAATAACACATGCCCCTGGCTGATGACACCTCTTTTGTCATGTCACAGGTGATTAGTTAAATTCACTTTTAGTCCTAGAATACTGATAAATCTCTCATCAGCACTGTGACTTGCATATCTGTATTACTATAAACCAATAACAGCACTAATGATGACACCTTACGTAGTCTTCTGCTGGATATTTAAAATACTGAAGCTCATCTAGTTTTGAAAGTATCAGAGTGTGATGTTGTCGCACTACTTTTGGTCAGCTAAGCACATTATCAGACTGGTTCCTATGTCAAATGTTTTTGATGAACTTCAGAATTTGTAACACAGTAGTGATGTTTATTTGCCTTTAGATTCCCTCTATGAGGTCAACATAGCTGTAGCAGATCTGAGACCTATCTACCACACATGCAAATTAACCAGCTTGCTAGGTTTTAATTTAAATTTTAATATAAAATTTTGATAATTTTGTAAGCCTCTGTACCAGGGGAAATACAGATGGCACTCTCACTGGTGCTTCCCTTAAAATACTCAGTAAAGAGGTTTAGGTCCAGTGTAATTTAAGCTTACATTGAAGAAGTGCACACAGATGAAGTGGCATCTACATGCCATAAGAGTCCAAGGGAAATATTTCAAGGTTAGCAATTTTTGTAAGATGTCTGCTCTTTGAAATTCAATCCTCATGGAAATTCATATTCTCATGAAAATTTCAACCAACTCCTAACAAACTAGAACTGGAGCAAATCTGTCTGGTTTTGATTTTAACGGGAGTCAAAGCTGTTGGTTCAGTATTGGACGACTTCAAGAAGACTGACTCACATAGCTGAAGTTAATTTTTTGCTGAAACATTAGGTGAAACAGGGCATTACAGTTGAGGTTCTGATTATAACTCCTCTCTAACACACTCACATAATCATGTGCATACATAACTTTTAAAACTTATTTTATCAGTTTATACCGATATACACAGAGTTGAGGAAGTGTTGCATGCTGTGGAGTTTGCGGGGGCTGGGAAGAGGGTATTGGTTCAGTTTGGTTTGGTTTTGTTTAGGCTTGAATTTGAACTCTAGAGGTAGGATTTTCCAAAGGATAGCTGTCTTGGATATTTTTGGACACAGACGCTTGTGGAATGGAGAATGTGTGGTTCAACATTGTTTGTCTCCATTTGGAGAATGCCAGTTAATTATTACTCATACTTTATGGTGAAAAGAAAATACTTTGTTTTCCAGCATTGTCTGTTGTTTTTCTGCTTTTGAAACTTTCTCAGATAGTAGAACAGGAACTGTATGTGTTTTGTAAATATAATTAATATGTTATGTAAGCAACAGATTATTTTTTTTTTTTTTTTTTTTTTTTAGCTTTGCAACTGTGAAATGGTTAGCTTTAGTGCTAGCTCAAGCTTTAGTGCTAGCTCAGTCTGGAAAAATGAGCTACTCTAAATAGCAAATTACAGTTCTGCTTACTTTGTTGTGGGAATACAGTATGCAAACTTGCAGTGTAAACTGTTGCATTCAAATGAGAGAAAATGAGGGCTAGGGAGGCTTGCCTGGTTTTTCACCTGCTGCAGTGAACTTCTGACTTCACAGAATTTGTATAAAGCCTAGAAAAGCATTAGAATTTAACAGCTACTGGTCTTTCATCAAATCATTTGTAACAACCAGTGCTTGGAATACCAGTTGCTCCCTTGGGTTTCGTATGTGCAACACAAGAATGTAATTTTACTTTCACTCTTTCCCATTTTGCTTTCACTCCTATTTAATAAAAATTACCAAACACTTTCTAAGGTCTGCTTTGCAATGTACTTTGCCAGCCTCCCATAACTGTAGCCAGTAAGGAGAATGGAAACGTTTACTTTTTCTTTCTTTTCACTTTTTTTCCTGCTTGGAACAGCCCTTTATATTGCCAATAGCACTTGACATTGACATTTTTCTTTCTTCCACAGTACTCTACAAACTGGGCAAATGATAATTTTGCTCATAACACAGATATTAAGGTAATGTAAAGTACATTTCACAGAAATCCCCATTAAATGCTGCTCTTACCTTTTGAATTTCCACTGTCCTTTTTGTTCCAGCAGCTCTGCTCTTGATGTTAGTTGCTGAACACAGAAACAGGTAGTTTGCATCAAAGGCTCTGCCTCATTATTGCAAGAGGTTAGCAGTGTAAGAAGAAAAGGGAGAGCCCTAACCCTCGCTTTTTTTTTTATTAGTAGGTTTATTTTTTACTGCATTCATCACTGAACTTTTTTCTGTAAGGAAAATCCTTTGGAGGCTTTAAGTAAAAGCAAGCAGCTTCCACAAATTTTGCTACTTAGAATAATTAAAAAGTTAAGTTCAGCAAGTTCTGGTGGTGTTATGCTTGGGGGAGGGGCAAGGTACCTATAGTGTAAGATCCCCTCTGAAGTCAGGGGAAAATTCTGTGGGAAATCTGTTTTACCTTTACTGATTTTTTTTTTTTTTTTATCAGTTATGACATGGTGCACCAAGAATGGCAATTTCCCTCTTCCCATCCCCCCCAATGAATACTTCAACAAGTAGCAAATTATTTAAGATAAATGCCTACTGCTGTAGACAGCTGCCAGAATAGAAGTGAAAATAAACTGGTGAAAGGAAACTGCCCAGTTCATGGAAAGGGCAGCAACGATATAGTGCAGCAAGTCCATGACACTTCTGGATACACATGCTGAAAGACTTACCCTGGCTGGCCTGCTACAAATCTCCCAGTAATTCATTAAGGGGAAACGCTCCTTGCAACATTTCACTCCTGTTTTAACACCCTTTGTCTTTACCTTCCATACTCAGTGAGTTCATTCCTATGTCAAGTGAGCCTTAGTGAAACCAGTTTTTCATTCCTGATAGAGCATACTGCTTTGCTCCAGTAGAAAGATTAGATAGATGCTTTTACTGTAAATATTTTAACAGTCTATGGTATTTTTTCAAGGTTTGGGGTCAAAAGAAGGATATGAGCGTTGTGATCCAGTAAATAATGTAGAAATAAAGTAGCATGACCAGTGACTGAAACGGGTGAATGTTGTCATGTTTTTGCTGTAACTTTGAGAAAGTGCCTTGAAGAAACAGTCATCCTCTAAATATAATGCAATCAGATGCATATTAAGATTGAAATATAAAAATGTATCCTGGTTGTTCTGATCTGCTTCAAATCTTTGAAATTACAGAATTATTTTCATTATCACAGGGGCGAATTTGCTGTAATTGCCTAAGGAGGAATCCCATTAACTTCACTCTGAATTTTTCTGAATGCTGACCATGGGGTTTGACCTGTTTAAACAAAGAAGCTTGCCATTTATTTCAGCTAGTATTTAGTTACATCAAGTGTCTATTCCTCCTTATGTAACTTGATAACCCTAAAGAAAGTTGTAGCTGAGTCCTGGTTTAGTAATTTTGTATTTCTAAAACAGATCAGTGACAGAACAATACTTGAATTTACACAATAGTTACTGAAATATGTTGGCAGAAAGCTGAGTCTGGATAACCTGAGTGTATCCAAGGAAGTAAAACTGTCATCTTTTGCTCGTAGTTTACAGTTTTATGAGATTAGGCAGGTTGGGAGGGCAAAGTATGGCAATACCAGTACTTCTGGTATACTTTAAACAAACAAACAAAAAACCAACACAAAACCTGTAGTAGCTGCATGATGACATACTGGCAGTTGCTACTATACCTAGAGCTGCTTTGATTTTTCTAAACAACAGTGCAGATCCTTGAGAATGGTTCTATCAAGAGAATGTTTCAGAACAGTTCTATGAAGCATGCAATTCAAGAAGCAGTCTGTTTTACATTAGTGTGTCTCTGGCTACAGACTCCAGGTTTCTTTTTTTTTTTTTTTTTTTTTTTTAAGTCTTGTTATTTCCCAGTCTATAAAATGGCTCATCATTGATGGCATTCTGTGGGGCCTCTGGATTTCATTCATAAACCTTTACAGTTTGATGGGATTTCCATGGTCGAGACACATTCCATTGTGCATATGCACACATACATACGTGTGCATGCTCTAGTCTTACCTGTGTAAAGAAAACTTCTCTTTAGTTGGATGCATATAAATGAACATCATCTGGCTGAAAAATGTTTATACTGGCCAAGAGTGGGCTGCATATTCACTTAGGGCCAGTAAGAAAGCTAATCTCTAATACTTGGAAGTTTTGTTGCCTGTGTCTTGTTTGTTTGCTTGTTTTTAAATTGGGTTGTAACACTAAATAGCGTGAATGAAAGTACCAGAATCTAGGCTGCTGTAACTCCTGTTAACTCTCCTGTGAATTTCAACTTGGAAATTCAATGAGTTGCCCTTTCCTTGGTTTAACTCAAATAGTAGTTGGATTTGCTTGTTGTAACCAGGATGGAAACAATGGTATAAAGCAAATAAAGCAAACCCTGTGCACAATAGTTACTTTTTTGCTCACCGCGTTAAGTTTGAGCCTTCGGTACCTATTTCTTTAAATCTCCATCTTTGTAAGTGATTAAAACGTTTTCATGTTTGTGTGTGGGTGTATGTTTGCTGTTCGTTTCTTAAAAATCCTGAGAAATTTGCATTTGGCATGATATGGAAGTGCCAGGCTTGATAGACTTTTTTATTGTGAACATAAAACTTTATTAAAATTTCCTTTTCACCCTTATGGTTTAGCATTGCTGTTTTCCCTTTGTGATTGTATTTGGTGTCTAAATGTTGTTTGGTGTGCTATGGTTAGTTTGAAAAAACTATCCCTGCTCTGTTAGATACATGCATCTCCTGCTTGATATGTTATCACATGCCTTGAGAGCAGTACAGTGAAGTTGTCTGAATTCCAGCATCCACGTCACAGTATAATGTCCCTTTGCACTGTTTTGGAACCTGAAATTTGTCTTGTGTGTTTTATTCTAGTTATTTGTAATAGCCTTCTGTCACTTTATATTACTAACCACCAGTAGCATTCCCCTTTTTTCTCAGGTTTGCATTCTGTTTTCTTCAGGCTCACTTGTTTTGCCCCCTTGCATGATTCCTTATCCTGGATCGTAAATTGCATTCTGAAAATAACAGGTACTTACCTCAGCACTATCTTAGCAAAAACAAACCTTCAGAGGAATGTTAAACCAAAGTACTATTAATATGAGAAGCAAATGGTAATGGAAGTAGAACTAAAGACAGTAGTAAGCTTAGTAGCTAAAAGAGAAAAGAATGACTGATGAGTCTTAATACTGTTTTGGGCTAATGTGATGGATATGGTTTTAGCTAATGTCTTGCTATTACAGACATGTCAGGGAAACAAATTGATGCCACCTGGTAAAGTGGTATATTCACTGGTTTTTGTAACTTCAAAATTAGTTCTGTTAAGTAGCGAACCCTGATCAGTAACTACTTGCAGAGGTGTTTGTCAGGTGAGCTGTATTAGCAGGAATCATTACAAGCACATGAAGGTTTAACCTAGCTCAAAAATTCAGACTGATTCAAGGTGGAAATAAAAATAAGGCACTACACTGTGCTTTGGATCACAAGGAGATTTTTTTGCCTGCTTGCATTATGCTGTTTATAGTTGACCGTGAGAAATAAACAGCTCTTTTATTAATTAAAATGTTACATGTACTTAATAGGTAGGTCTCATCTAGGTTACATTTTTTATATTTCTTGTTTTCAGAACATTATTTGAAATTGACTGCTATATGGGAACTGAACATCTTAGAGGGTGTGGTTTTGCTGCCTAAAAGCAATGATCTCCTGAAGCACAGGTAGCATGCTTATAAGGAAGCAACAAAACATAAGTTGTGATTAATTTCTTCTCAGTATTCCTAGAGGGCTGGGGCCTGTGATACCCACTAGCTTTACTTTTTATCTTGAAATTATTTCTTGGTGGCAGCACAGAGGTAGAAAGGTTTGTATTACTGCTGAAGATGTGACAGAGTGGTTTGTCAACCAAGTCGTGAGGGAGGCTTTCAAAGGCTTAAGAAATATATGTGCCTAAAACTTATCAAGTCTCTCAAGGAGTCTGGCATCTAGTGTGCCTTTGCCAGAGGTGCAATTTTCTTTATTTCATTTGGAAACCTTGAAAATGGAAGCTACTGTTTCACACTACAAAGTAGGCTGCTTCTGATAATAGTGCTTACTTCCCTATTGTATGGTTTATAATTGTTTATTAGTTACTTCTTTAGGTATTGACCAGCTTTGTGGAGATTGCTAAGGTAGAGTGGTTAATAACTTCCATTAAATAAATACATGTTTATTGGCAGTCAGTAGTTTACCTCCTGGTGTCTTTTTTTAGCTGTAAGCTTTTTGTTCCACACCTTGGCTGGTACAATGCGCTTCGTTAGTGCTACCATATTTTTTTCCTTCACATTTTAAATTTAATTCACATTCTGTTACTGCTTGTTGATCACGTCTAACTTCCTAAAGAGATATTTAACCAGGGATGACTTGTAGTTCTGCTGCTCTGATAATTTGTTTGTGACTGTCATCAGCTAACAGAAGCTGAAAAACATGACATATGTGTTTGTATACAGTTTGCTGTATAATCAAAGAAAGGCTTACTTTTGGAACCTTCTTCTGTATAGGCCACAAACTTCTAAATGCTTCATTCCAAATAATGACTCATTTAATCAAAAACCAGGAGTTAATTTGAAGCTTGGAGTAGATGAATGCACTTAGCGAGGCTCCCAAAACTTAAGTCGGAAAAATGTTTCTGTTGGTTTTATTTTTTCTCCTCTCTGTTTGCCTTTGAGACAAAAAGGAACAGTGCGAAACCAGAGTTGCCCTCAAGGAACTCTACTTGGCCAGAATCAGAAAGGACCAGCAGGCTCCGAACAGCCTTCCTGTCTTCTGCCTCCTCCTTCTCTGTCTCGCTCACAAGGTTCTAGTCTGGAAGTTTAGACCAAGTTATAGATCAGTCTTTCTTCATGGAAAAAATGGACTTATTTAATGTATATGCTTACCTATAAGCTGGTATTTTGTTTTTATCCGTGTTGTGCTACTAGAGAAGGCAGACAGAGATCTTCTAGGAAAAAAAATATATCTCAAGATCCATTTTAAATAGCCTGGGGAGCTCTGCATAGTATGGAGCAAAATCATAGTTCAGGAAAACATCATCGCCTGTAGCATAGCCTATATACTGAACACAAATCTACACAATTCTTACACAATTTTTTTTTTTAAATTATATTATCAGTTTTAATATATTAATATAGATTTGGGAGATATCTTTATGTACAGATAAGATGTATGACCTTAAAATTAGTATTTAATACATTTCTGTAATCAATAAGGTTCTACAATTATAGTCTCTTCATTGCTGTATGTGAGGTGGGAATGGGAATTATCTAAAGGTGTGGAGTTTATTGTTTATTTTTGTCAGCATTCCTTTTTTGGAAACCATGAGTAACTCTGAATGACTAGAAAGCATTTTGAGAAACTTTCAGCTTCAGAAAAGGGATCTGTACCTTATTGAGTTAATACTGAATACTTTTGTGCGTTCAAGGCTGACAAAGTAAAATATCTCTAGTTCTTAATCTCTTTTGGTAGGTAAAGTAATAGGTTAAAAACTTTCGTGACACAAATCATTATTTGTATGCCTTGTTGTTTGGGCAGGGAAACTGTATGCAAGCAAATACTGCTGAAGTTCAAAACAAGAATCCCAAAGCTAAATTTTAAATAAAAGGACGTGTACAGACCTGTGGGGTGGAGCATCTGTCTTACCAAGGTATCTTAGTTTGGTATAGCAAGAAAGGAGAGAAAATTTGTAATGCATAGTACAAACATGAAGGGGCATTATGAGCAGTATTGCTTTGCTGGTCATGCTTCTGCTTCAGGAAGTCATCCTTACTTTAGGAAGCATCAAAAATAGAAAAATGAGAGGCTAAGAAGAATAATGGAAACAAATCTAACTGGGCATGAAAAGAAGCAATGGTCTGAGTTAGAAACTTTAAGATTCCATAAGGCTTTTTTTCCATCAAGAATGAAGGAATAAAAAAAGGTTTCAAATATGGAACTTGCATTAATCTAGTGGCCACAAGCGTGTGCTCCAGGAACTGGCAAAAATTGTTGCTGGGGCAGGAGATCTGGAGAGATCGCTTTCATCGTGCTGTTTATTCTCTGTAGTGTGTTATGCCATTGAATGTATAGTAGGAAGTATGTCCTGCCATTCTTCAGTGACATTTTAAAAATGGCCAATCCAACAAGGAATCTGAGGTTAGTGTACCCTGATGAATCAGTTACTTTCTCATCTGGTAGAGAGGTGAATTGCAGCAAGTGTCAGGGCGGAACGAGGGTATGTGGAGAGTAGCAAGTTTCAGAGGTACAAGTTTCCAAGTATTCCAAAGCCGTAGGGATATACAGACATGAATAAAACAACTTTGCAGAACAGTGTATGCGGTATTGGAATAGCTACATATTTTCTGAATTAGGTCACAGAAAATGCTGAATTAGCTCATCCCTACCTCAGCCACTTCAGAAAGGAGCCAAGAGCCTGTTGCAGTTATCAGACAAGTAACGGCTCAACCATGGGAGAAGACTAAAGGCACAGCCTGACAGTCATGTACCCTTTTATATGTCTAATGTTCTCATTCCTCTCCTCCAGGGATTCTCTCACCATCAGCTAGATCTCTTGTGTAAATAAGGGTAAATAAGCCATTTATTTACCTCTAAATTCAGGACATTGTCCCATTTAGAATTGGGTTTATGTTTTAGAATTCCTTGTGACAGTCATCCTTCAGGTGAGTTGGAAGTTGCCATAGCTTTGTCTCCCAGGTAGTATAAAACTCTCAAACACTTGGATTTGGATTTGCCTTGCTGTCACTTGCTAAAATATATTACAAAGAAATCAACCCAATACCACTAAATTTTAGTGAACCTTTTGGTAATCTGTGAATCACTGCTAGCAACATTCTTACTTGATGATGGCTACATGCTAAAGAAAGAAGAGAAATAAACAGATTTAAAGTGCATTGCAAAGAAATTAGATACATTTAAATGAATGGGAGAGCCTGGTGTGTGTGGGTGTGCTGGTACTGGCAAGTAAAATCTTGTTTTAAAAGGACTGGTGGAAATCAAGACACCTGCTGTATCAATGAGATTACTCAGCCATATGCGTGCATTTTTCTAGTGTTATGAAATGAGTCAGCTAAACCAAAAACCACCAGGTTCTCTTCACATTTTTGTTTGCTGTAAATAAGGAGCAGGTCCAATGAACAGAGTTGCACAGGTATGGAATAGCTTGGAGAAGTCCAAGCTGAACTGAAGTCACAGTGGGCTTCCATAAAGGTTAGGGTGGAGAACTGGTAAAGTTCTCTTCAGGGCAACTGTGGGTGGGGGCAATGGCTTAATCCTGTGTCTGCCTGGTGATGTGTTTTCTTAGTTGGACAAATGAGTGAAAGAAAACAAATGTAGAATTCCTTGGTAATCTTTTATTTAGCTAGTTCTAATTATTCCTGCTCATCCAGAAGTACATTTGCAAATTAGATGGGGGAGAAAAACCCCAAACAACCAAACAACTTTTATTTCTGTCGAGGTCTTGGTTAATTGTAAGAAATTTTATGTCCCATTGACTTTAGTAATGTCCTGGGTTTTGGGATGTTTTCCCCTTTTGGTTTGTTGTCATTTCCAGATATTTTTGGTCCTGCTTTTCAGAGAGTGTACCTGCTTTACTGTATCCCTTTTAACTTGAGTTACGAAGTTTTAGAAGTTCAATAATAATTTTTCTTGCTATGAAAAATGAAGTTCTCAATGAAAAAGCCTTTTATATGATGATTGATAGGTCTACTGTATTTCTGGTTTTAAAATTCACTTTGTTCATTTTTTTGTAAAGCAGAATATTGTCTATATTACATTCTATTCAGACAAGTCCACTATAGGCACTCAGATGTCAAAATGTTTCAAAACCATATAAAAAATAAAGAAATGAATAGAAGCTTCCTTGTTCCTTAAATTATTACTGTGTTACCCTGAACTGTAAGTGAACCCTTTTTGCTTATAAAAGAAGCAGCTGTTCATGCGATTGAAACCATGGTTCATTACAAGCTGACCTCAAATTCAGGAGTAAAACTTCCTCTATTTTACTACAACTATTCAGACGTGGACTAGAGATAAACAATAATCAAAATCAGGATGAAACTTGACTGGGAAACCCTCTATACTCTCTGGCAGAATTATAGCAGCTCTTGGATCACCAAGAGTGATATAATGTTAAATGACCCTAAAACATTCCCTTCTCAAATGCAGCAGGTCTGTGCTGCCAACTCTGTAGCAAACAAAGGCTGATTGTAATGACTCCTTAAGCATAAGAGTATAAAAACGTTAATTATCATATTTTTACGTTAAACATCTACAGAGAGTCAAGATGAAAATGGACCTGTTTGTGTTGATTTTACACTTCTTTTTGGGTAAATCATGTGGTTAAAATAGATTTTCCTTGTGTGTGTCCTGTTTGAGTTTCATATCTTTCCTAAATGGTTTTGCTTTTTAGCTACTTTTGGAATTATATTGGATGTAAAACTAACAAAAGTAAGCTAATGTGCCACTACTGTTTTGACTGAAGATGTATGTCTAGAATAATGTCATACCATTAAAAAATGTAAACTAATGCTCATTACTAGCCAACTCTTTTATAAATGAAGTAGGGCAGTGACATAGTGCCTTGGATGTATGTTTCTCTCTTTTGGTCCATTGTGTTTGTTATCCCTCTTCTGTAGCTCCCTTGTTTGTTGTTGTCCAATTTTGAGACACAGCAATCCTTTCTAATATTATTCATGACCCATATAACGAGACTTAGAGAGAAGATCTTTTACTATTTACTCGTGTGCTATACAGAGTCCCTAAGATTTCATGGTCAAGTACAAATGGGAGATTCTTTATGAATATGTGTATGTTTGCCATGATACATTTAATTACACAGATTTGGGGCAAAAAACTTTGAGTCAGAGTGAAGTACAATATGCATCAAGTAGTAGCAGTATTAATGACACTTGTTCAGTAAACTAGAATTCTTCCTCATATTATAACTGTGTTCAGACAATTTTTTGCATTCTGACCTCATTTGTGGGGAGGTTAAAAACAGTACTATGAATGTATCTCTGGGGTTTTTAAATATGTTATGGAAGTGTCTTAAGAAACTGCTGGGAGGGGGGGCGGGGAAGAAAGAAGTTGTTCTCCTATGTTTAGAAATCTGCTGGCTCGAGATGTGTTGTACTGTTTTGAGATAAGCTGATACTATCTTCCATTGATAAATAGTTTTCCTTATGCTGTATTCACCCACTGAAGCACTTGTAGTGTTTGACTCTCATTATTAATCTGCATAAAAATTGTTGATTCCCTTTACCCACAGATTTTGAGAGGTGTTTTTACAAAAGATGAGGTTTGTTTAAACTGTCTAATCTTTGAATGTTAGGAAAGCAAAAAGCATTTCTGTTGAAGTGTCATTTTGAGGGAAGGTAATTGAAAAGCTAAAATTTCACATTTCTCAGAAACATTTTCTTAAATTTGTTGTATTTTCTTCGCTCATTATGTGTGCATTGCATGCAGTGTCTTCTTCCCTACTAAGCAGAATTCCTTGTCATCCTTGTCCAGTTCTATCCCTTACCCTTGCTGTAAAGAAGTCAGGAGGAGACCACCTAAGTTTCACATCACAGTTTTACTCATTCCACTGTTTGATCCCGTCACTGTGCAACTCCGTTATCATATCTACTTGCCAGAGGATCAGGGAGGCTTACCTGGAGTCACACACGAAAGAGGTCAGAATCCCACTAGACTAGACTAGCCCCCTCCCCCGTTTTACTCTTTTTCTTCTTAAGCTGTTGCTCCACTGGTGAAACTTCAGCCACAGTCTCAGTAGAGAAAAAAGAGGAAAGAAGGGAGGGAGACTGGATAGCTGCTTAGCTGTGGCTGTACTGTACAACGTGGAGCCATGTGTAACAGTGACCATAGCTGTCTATTGCAAAATATGACTGCTGTTCTGTCTGTCTGGATTCTTAAGGATTAATCTCTTTCACACATTGCATGTATCCTGTTTTCAGCTGGCCTGTTTTCATTTAGCTGCTGGACTCTCGCTCCTTACAGTTGTGCTCTCTCTTTCTGGTGTTACAGGTCTTTACTCTCACGGGCCTTTCTTCTTTGCTTTTGAACTTCTGACTTCTCTGCTTTCAAGACACGTTCTGGTTTTGTTTCTTGTCTGGTCACAGTGCTGCTGATTACTCATATATTTTCTGTAAGAGTGATAATATTTTGGATTCCATCTTTTTAATTATTAGTAAGTGGTATTATGGTCATTAGCTAAGTATTTCTACCTTGAGTGTAATACAGTATACTATGCATCATGTCTGATATTTGGACCCAACTGTGTTCTTTTTGAAGTGATAGTCTCCAAGTACATTTACACTGCGAGTATGTACTGCTGTTTCTCCAGAGACTGAAAAATTTTTTGCTTTCACATGGAAGGTGTGTGCTCATGCTCTGCTGTCCCTCACGTTCAGCGCAGGTGAAGTACGTTTAGCACAATTTCACTTCCTCTGCGAGGGGGGATAAAATGCTCTGTTGAAGAACTCTCATGTAGAGAAATCATGAAGATTTTGGTCCTACTGTTGTTTGCTGCTGTTTTACCATCTGTCTTCAGCCCCTGTAAATGCCTGCTGGGGATTAAAAAAAAACCCAACCCAACATAAAACCTGGGGCAAATTCTGTTAATTTAAGCTTTGGTTGTCAATCTTCTCTTGCATCAGTAATCTGTTTAAGTCATCTTGGTTCATTTTTGGTGGCAGTAAGTCCAAATCTTCTGCTTTTGGGATAGATGCGTTTCTGGCCCAGAAGGGCACTATCTGCTTCTCAGGTATGCGGAGTTCTGTGGGTCTCAGCAGCATAACATCATGATTCTTGGCCCTGCTAGAGGGAACACTGTGCAGCATTGACCATACCCAGCAATGATGAAGCTCCTTTGGCCACCAATGTAAAAAGAACTACGGACACTCAATTTTGGCCGCATGCCTCCTTGTTCATCCCCATAGAAATACGTCCATTGGATCCACTGCAGCTGCTGAATGTCATCTATGTCTCTGAGCAAAGGCAGATGAAGACTTAGTGATCTTTGTCTTCTGCTTAAGGAAAAAGCTGAGCTCACGTATAATCTTACCTTTTGGATATTTCTTCATGGTCCATTAACTGTTAGGGCAACACTTCCAGTTAATGAAGCTTTTACAGTTCAAGGCAGTATCTTGTGGTTTATTACAGCCTCTTGTCACCTGACTATGGAACGAGTCAGCAAAGTGTATCAGCTTTCCACTGGGGAGATTGGTTTCTTTTTCAGGTATCTGCTCAGCTAGAAGTATCTAAGCAATCTTACTGTTAAAGACAGGGACCCAAATTGCTTAGATGCTTTTGATAAAGGAGCATCTCTCTTGGTACTGGCATGATTGGATAATTACTAGACCTTTTTGACGTTCATTGAGCACAAGCTCATTGGTCATCACTGCTTTCCAAATCTCTGGCTCACTGAATCTGAGGATGACTTGGTGGTAGTTCAGAGAGCTCCAGCTAATTTCAGTATCTCTCTTTTGCTGTGCTAGATAGAGCAGGTCTTAGGTCTGCCAGTCTTATTGTATTTTCTATTTATTATTTTTGCTTCTCTAAGAAGAGCTGAAACCTAGCAGTTTTTGGAGGTACCTTTCAACAACATTGAAATACATCAGACCAAGAAATTACTGAAGAAGTGGATTAGGACAGTGTTTTTCAGTTGGAAGAGATGTATAAATACATTTTCACTTCATCTGCTTCTAAGAGAGAGCCATGATATTTCCAAGAAAGGTAATGAAGGATGTACACTCTGTGGAGCTGTAAGGAAAGTAGAATAATGAATAAATTGTCCAGTGGAATCAATATATTTACCCCTATAAAAATCCTGAAACGTTTAATGATCTAAGTGATCAGGAAAACTGTTGTGCCTGTTATAGCTGAATATAGCGTTCAGAATGCTCCGAAGCCGGCGGGAGCAGTGCCACCTTTCCGTTGCTGACAGCATCCCGGATTGTCCTGTGCATTCTCTTGTCTGTCCAGGTTGATGGTAACTTATTTAAGGTGACTGTGTGATGGGCGCAACTTGAAGTCTACCACCTTATGTCTCTCGTTCTTCAGTCTTTCAGATGAATTTCATAGATAAAAGAATCTTTGTCATTTTAACCTTTTTTCAGTGGTTTGAGTTCAAGATGAAATGTCAGATGTAACTTTTAATTTCCTGTCTATTTCATTTTGAGGCCAGGTCTTTTGGTGTTACTTAATCAGTGTGATATTTTAATGCAGCTACTGACATGTGACTCTTGCTCTGGCATGTTTTAGAAACACACAAAATGTCTGAAGCTTAAAGAGCAAATCATGCAAAACTGAAACGTACAAGGAACAAAGTAGACTTATTTTTATCCTTCTTAATAAAAAACAACAAAAACTGGTTATCTTAACATAGCCTAGAATGGACTTTTTAAAACATGTCAAAGATTATCTGTGATTGGAAGATCATTTAGATATTTAGATATGGCTCATGCAGACAAGAAACCAGAAACAAGAAAAATGTGAGGGACAGTATTAATTTTAGGGGCTTCTTAATGTTTTGAGACTTTAAAAACTGGTAAATGCAAAAAGTTATCCACAGCCATTCAATGATAGTAAAAAAGAAAAAAAAAATCTGTACCAAAACCTAGTATTAGGATAAAGCCTATACAGAATTTAAATAGCTGCTTTCAAGGCTAGCAGTGAAGTGTGCTGTTTGATGTCGTTCATGGCCTCTATTTTAGGGAACTTAGATTTCCCTGTGGTCATATTGGATTGACTCAGGAAAACATAGAGGGGTCTAAACATCTCAGAGGGAGGTCTTCTGTTGCCTGATGCTGACGCTGCTTGTGTAGTAATGTAGGTTATAGTCTTTTTCAAAGAGTCAGAACAAAACCAGCCCTCCATGACCAAAACCAAAATATAAGATACTTTAAATGTGTTAGCCTTTCAGTGCCTCCTTTGTTCTGATACTGCACCATCTGCCTCATGCTACACAGTGATTCTCTTCAAGTATTTATTTCTGTAGCGTCTGAAAGTTTGTGCTATAGGTGTTAGAAACACAGAAGAAGGTAGCACTGTGCCTAAAGATCTTGCAAGTTAAACAAATGGGATACAAAGGGAGAGAGGACTCTTTATTTTTTTCTGCTTGCCCTTTTAATTTTTTTAATTTTTTTCGTTCTGCTGCTTCATTTAGCTACCCTTATTTTCTAGCTGATTTCCATAGCTACTGGCTATTTTCTTTACTTGTGCACACATATGCATTGTTGTCTCTTGTTGTAATCCTTTTTTAATCTATTGTGCAACTTTTATGAGTTTTTCCTTTTAGCTTTTTTCTGTTTTCACACTTGTGTCATTATGTTTTACAGCTGAAAGAAATGTTTATAGTTTGTATTCTGCTGCAGACTGGCTGACCCAGGCCTTTGGGGGAATCTCTAGCACTTAGGCTCCTGTTAAAATGCTGATTAGTCTGCTAGTGATCTTGCTATGCCAGAGCCACAGGGCATCTCTTTTGTGGTCAGGAAAGATACGACTAAAGCAAGAATTAAAGCTGTGCTGTCCTTACTTCTCCTGGTCTACTCTGTGCCTGCTAGCCCCAGGATAATTGCAGCCTGGAACATCTTTCACTTGATTGCAAGAATAGTAATAGTGTGACCTGCACATGGGTCCGTCCCCTCAAATAAACACAGCCAGTTACTCCCAGTATCAGGATGCTGTTGTCCCTAAGAAGGAAAGTGCAGTGGACGTCTGTCTCCTCTGTGGTTACAGAGAAGCTAAAGAAAAACGCAGATGCTAGTCTTTGCAATTCAAACATCTTAATGGGACAGATTATTTGCAGAGGAGGACACAAGATAAGTCATTCTGTTCTTGTTATTTTAGCTGCCATTTGTCTCTGTAACTAATCTAATTTTAAAAAATAACGCAGTATATCAAGAAATACTGATAACAACCCAACTCTAACAACCCTGCAGTGTCCTTCAGTTGCTATTCATGGTTTATTTCATAATCTCACTGAATGGACTCTCAAAAGAAGCAGCTGCTTTTTTCATTGTCCCCACTTCATAAAAATCACAGTATTCTGAAAGCTATCAAACTGTTAATGAAGTGAATATTAATACTTTCAGAACAATTAGTAAATGAACCAAAGAGCTAGACTGGGAAAGTCATGTTTCAGCTCTAAGTTCAAGATCTGTGAACCAGCTTAAATCCAAAGGCTTTGACACAGTTTTCTGCTACTGCGCTCATGCTGCTTTTTGTTTTTATGTGGGTTTGGTTTTTCTAAATTTGTATTTTACTTGTTGTCTGTATGAAAAAACAGACTATGCAGTGAAGGGAGCAGTGTGAGTTGAAATTGCATGCAAAACTGTTTGGAACGCAGAAGTCCTTAAAAAAGAAAAAAAAAACCAAAACACTACTGAAGATTTTTAAATTAAAGAGATGTATTAGCTATTCTACTTTACCAGCAGTAGGACAAATTCAGTATGAATCAAGACTTCTGGGCCAAAGCTCAGAACAGCAGGTTTTCTACCTAAAGATGCAAGTTTTGCTTTGTTGTTGATCTTGGGCAGAAATGACAGTATAAGACCCCCCTCAGTTTCCTGAGACATCAAGTGATGATACTGCCTGTGCTGCAGCTAAGGCAACGTTCCAGGGCATAGCTAAACCAGTCAGCTGCCTAAAAATGGCTGTGTTAGCATCCTGGTTTTGGCTGGGACAGAGTTAATTTTCTTCTCGGTAGCTGATGCTGTGGTTTTGGATCTAGTATGAGAATAATATTGATAACACACTGATGGTTTTAGTTGTTGCTAAGTAATGTTTATACTAAGTCAAGGACTTTAGATTTCTCAGGCCCTGCCAGCAAGAGGACTGGGGGGGCATGGGAAATTGGGAAAGGACACAGCCCCAACAACTGACCCAAACTAGCCAAAGGGATATTCCGTGCCATAGAATGTCATGCTCAGTATATGAACTGGGGGGGGTTGGCTGGGGCTGCCGATCCCTGCTGGGGGACTGGCTGGGCATCAGTCAGCAGGTGGTGGGCAATTGTGTTGTGCATCACTTGTTTTTTGGGGGTTGTAGGTTTTTTTTCTTTTTAGGTTTTATTCCTCTCTCTCCTTTTTATTACAATTGTTGTTGTTATTTCAATTATTAGTTTTTTCTTATATCAACCCATGAGTTTTTTACCTTTTTTCCGATTCTCCTCACCATCCCACTGCGGGGTGGGGTAAGAGAGAACAGACTTTAACAGACTTATTCTGACTTCCCCCTAAAAACTGCCTCAAGGGTTTTTCCATTGGATCCCAAGCTTATTGTCCCTCTACTGGAGGATCTTGGTTCGAAGGAAACCTGACTTCAAAAAAAAAAAAAAAGTCCTCTAGTAAAACAACCAACCAACCAACAAAAGAAAACAAACCCCAAAACCTAAAAGCAGACAAAAACCCAAAAAAACCCCACCCACACTAAAAATTAAGTCAAAAGATTTAATCAATGAGTATCATAAGAATTTTATGGAATCTGAATGGCATCTCCTCCAAAGCTGAAATGGGAGAAAATAGCAACAGTTAGTTTACAATTTGGTTATTTAGAGACACTTGAAAGTCAACATTATTTAGCACTGATTGTGAAAGAATTGTTCTGTTAAACCAGGAGATTAGATGAAAGAATATGGAATTATTTAATAGGTGGCTGAACTAAAAAAATCTTGCAGGAAATGTCACCTCTTTTACTGTAGTGTGTTTCCCTGGGTTAGTAACTTCCGTGCAGCTGAAGCGTTGTCCTGTATGGCTTCACTGCAATTTGTGACTGTCTTTTTCCATTCCATATCACATCATTTCCACAGTGACACGAGTTCCTAGGATCATAGTGATGTTTTTAATTCTGGTTTTCATAGCTACATATTTCTAATGACTTGACACTATCCATTGGTGTAGGTGCTCTTGTTTTCAAATTCATTTTCATTAAGTTTCAGTAAGTCGAGGATTCTTTAGTGCATTTATGGAATTAAGAATACAAACCATTAAATGTTGCTCTAACGAAGAGCTTCCACAGAAATTTTATTCAGCTGCGGTTCTCTCTGCTTGCCAAGATTAATGAATTTCGTTGCTCAAAAGGCCAAGTAGATGTTCACCACAAGCAGGAAACCCACAGGTGGTGGTGCCTTTTGTCAGTCAGACAGTTTCTGGTGAAAATAGCTTTGATATGTGTGGTGACCAGGTCAGATGTAGTATGTTTATAGTCAAGCCTGATTGGCTAAGTGAAAACTGTAATGTGCCTGTATATTATTTTGTTTTCCAGACACTCTAAGCATCTTTGGTTTATACAGAGGCCCACTATTGTAGTCACACATGGACCACTCTTCCCGGCACCCCGCCCCATCGTGTTAGGTTTTTTGGGGAGGTATGAGATTGAACATATGAAATGTCTCAGATGCTGCCTTGGTGGCATTTGAGACAAATTTCTTTATTTTCTTCGGGGTTTTTATTTGTTTGGGTTTTGGCATTTCCTGAAATTGGCAAATCCTGAAATTGCTTGAAAAAGGTTTAGCCTCTGAAACATTTTGTTTCTCTTGGCACATCCTAAAAATCATTAGCCTTTGGAAAAAAAATGAAAAAATCCAACAGAACTGAAAGTTACCCCCTAAGCTGATGACAGAATCCAGAAATGTGTTGTTTGCATACTTTATGATAACAGTAGCGGCAAACAATTAATATGCTTGCAAATACAACCCAGGATTTAAAAATACAATATTTAGGAAAATACCAAAGGGAGCACCACCTTTATACAAGGAAATAATTGGATAAAATGAACAACAGTCTTTGAGGGCTAAAATTCCATGTTGGCTGGGCTAAGCATCAGTCTTGGTGTCATTCTCTACCCACAGGGGAGGCTTCGGGTCAATGAAGAAAGCTAAGCCCTGCAGAAGGTGAATTGCAGACACAGGTGCCCCGAGCGCTTCTCTGTTGGTCAGGTATAGGCTGTTCCACATGCTGACTACTTTGGCTTTGATTTTGTCATCTACTTTGCTCTACAAACTTTATAGGGAGTAGAGGTATCTAATAATATCTGCCCACTGTCCAACATGAAAATGCTTATGCTTGTTATTGAATCCATCCTGTATTTTCTTATATGCTGCTGGTCATCTAGAAGCCTTGCATCTGTGAGATGGAGCCTGGCCGGCAGCTTCAAGCTTTATAGGAAAGGACTGATGAGAGAGGGTGGAGAAACAAGATGGTAGCATAAGCCTTTGCTTCTTAGGAAACCAAGCTAAAACCCTGAATTGGGCCAGTGTTTTAATATCTGCTCAAGAAGGGCAAATCTCCCTTAGAAGGGATTTGAAAACACTATTACTTCCCGGGTTTGTTTTTTCTTGCTGTATTTGTCTGGGTTTTATGTTGCTTCATGTTGGTAAGTATAGAAGTACTCAAATTTGATGAGTTTAAGGTACCTTGCAAGCCACTCAATCTGTCTTTTCAACCAGTGGGTGCAGAAAAATTAGAGAAATCGTGTCTAAGCATCAGAATCAGGGATGTCTATGTCAGGTGGTTCTGGATTCTGTAACTTCTTTCGTCACAATTAACCCTAATACCAAGCTCACTCAATAGGACAGAAGAAAGAGTCCATGGATGAGCCATCAACTTCAAAATGGCAGGACTGTGGTTTTGTGTTACCTCTCACTGCCTTTCCCATTGCTCTTGTACTCCCAGTTTACATTTTAGTAGAGATTCCCACTCCTATTGCACTAAGGATGTCCACCTTCTTTCGCATCAGCCAGTGTGTTAGTATCACTGAAGCTGGTGCATTTGCATAGTTCAGCATAATTTAACACAAAGATAAGGCTCTGGTCCCAAAAGCAGGATACTGGTGATATTCATGTGTGGGACTGCACTCATTCTCAACAGCGTTCACTTGGGTATGGCACAGATTTGGCTGTAGTGGGAGAGTTTTTGTGTTTAAAATACTCTTTTCAGGCAACGGCTGTGTAATTGTTACATTGAAATCTCAGAGAAAGTTTTTTTTTCTAGTAGATTAAACCTTGGACCAGAATTTAATGAATCTGGCTTCTCTGGCTCCTGACCTGTTTGATGGCAGTGAACAAATCGTTATATCACCCTGTGCTTGTTGCTTACCTAGTTAAGCCTGTTCATATGCACTGAAGCTAGACATTTTTACTCACCAGAGCTGAGAGTAAGAGTGTTTCGCTAGAATATGAGATGGCTTAGTCTGATGTGACATTTATCTTCACTCATCAGAAGTGCAATCAGTGGGGAGTTACCCAGATCTTTGTTTGTGAAGATAAATGTCAAATGTTATCTATCTACATTCTCATATGGTGTCTATCACCATGGTATCGGAATGCCTTCCAAAGAAATAATGTACACAAATTAGACCTAAACCAGTCAGCAAATCATCATCATAGAGATGTCGCCGACAATTTCCTGGCAGTGGCTGTTTGGATCGAATCTTTCCTGTTTCCTTTCATTCTGTAACAGACAGTGAGAGATATGCTTGTTTAATTATTGGGAGGGGACGATGAGGGGAGATTAAAAAAGATAGACTCGGACAGTATGATGGAATACTGAATTCATAATAAATTCTTTCTTTCACCTTCCTTCTAGTTTCCCTTTCTGCCCAGGAGGCTAAAGACACGTTCTCTCTTCTGAAGTCAGTATTGGAGTAAGCACTGCCAACAAGGCCAGGTGTAATTTAAAAATATTTATGCATTGTCAGTTCTGGAATTAATCTTTCTTAATTGAATTGACACGAACTCATGTCTGCAGGTAATGTAAACTGTCAAATGCTCTGCCAGTGACAGCATGTTGGTCAGGGTGGTGAAGTTAATGAGAGATCTAAATTATGATGGAATATCTCAGCATTGGCTTTGGAGCCTGGTGTTTATAAATTCGTTAGTAACATCACATTAACTACAGGCTACAGACTCTGGAGTTCAGAAGGGCTAATTATTTGTTTGCAGTTTCTGCAAGATGTAGGGGTGAGAGAGTTGTACCTCAAACATTTTAGTAGTATTATTTGCTGCAGTGAGATTTCTTTCCCTTGAAATGCATATAATGGAATTTTAAAGCATAATATATTTCATTTGATAAACAGTGCTTTTATAGACTGGAGATACTGTTTTAAAATACGCCTATCAAAGCATTTGTCAACACTATCTAGGAGGGTCTTACTGAGTTTCCACTGACAGCTAGATCAAGTCTGCAGTTACCTGTTAGCAGAGCAGTTAGCACAGTCTAGTAACGATGCTTTGTTTTCCTTCCCCTCATCAGAAAATGGAATTACTGTTAGCTTTCTAAAATCCAGAGAATGCAAGGAGGATGCTGCGTGTGTAACAGAAATCATAGATAATGTTTATGATGAAGGAACAAAATCGGCAGATGAGCCTTTGCTTGCAATAGGCAACTGTTCATGAGGATTTCCCAGGATCTTCCAAGCTCAGTGAAGCGTCACGGGCTCTGCATGACGCGCTCAAGGGTGAGGCTGCAGCCAGGTTTTACTGAGGGGAGGCAGGAGCTGATGAATCTAGTGTCTGAATCCTCTGAGATGAGTACTTGCTTACGTGCCATAGTAAGTACTAGTAAGCATCAAACTGCTTTCTGTGCTAGTTAGACCTTCTTTGTGTCTTCTTTTGATTCCTTTCCCTGTTACTCATTCTCTTGCTTACCAAATGCAGATGAAGTCAAAAGACATTTACAGATAGATCATATGAAAAGATGCTGACCTGATGAGACTAGAATTCGTGGAGGTCTCTGGAGCTGGTGTCTTCATATTAGCACTTGGCTTTCACAGTAGGGTTCATTCTATGGTGTTGCGTCTGCCAGCTATTTCCATAAGACTTTTGACTATTGTCTTATGACTGGAGTAGTACAGGACAGGTTAGAATAGACCAGTTTGTGATGTTCTAACTAATGTGGCATCTTATTCTTGTAAAATTTAGGTGATTTTCTGGTTAAAATTACAGCAACTTGTTTCATTGTTGTGTTAGTGTGGGTCTGATCTTTTATGTACATACCATTGAAAATTTGTAGTCCTGCCTTAACCCTGGACATATTTATGAACAATTTTAAAATAATAAAGATAATTAAACAGGACTAGGACTTAAATGAGTAGCTAATTCACCTGGCCTTGCCTCTGTGAATTAATAGAAGCAGTTTCTACTTTTGCAAAGTGGTAACTTGGGAGTAGCTCATTTGGTCGGATCCACCAGTAGAGAGACCATTCCGATTCAGATTACTTCTTTATGTATAAAAGGAAAACATAAGCTCATTGAGGTTGAAATTTCAATTGAGAAGGTGTGGGTTTGTTCATCTCTTGCAGATACAGGGAAAAGGGTCTATTACAGCCTGGCCTGGATTCCTGAGAGTTTGTAACGGCTCCAGCACTGCATTGGGCTTGTAGGTATTTCTGCCCAGTTCAGATGTAGCTACTGGTAGCTTTCTGAAGCTTTTCATTGAAAGTACTCTTCGGATAAAACCAACAAGCATGCTGTTTTCACAGATGGGCTATGGAATTTTTTCTTTACCCCTTTTTAATTGTCTTCACACCAAATTTTCACAGCATTTTTTTTTCATTGCATTCAGATAAAAAAAAATATTGGAGGTGAAATTTGGTATTTCTAGTTTCCAAACTGGAAGCCCAGCTTTTGAACTAGTAGTGACATGCAGCAGTGAATATGTATAATATATTTGAAGTTTTACGGAACAGGTGGCCACATGCTTAACGATTGCTACGGTAAGGCATTTCAGAGGTGCATCAGCATCTGTACCGTGTGAGCTTTGCAAAGGTCAGACTGATTTGGAGGCTGGCCGAAATGAAGACGTTTTCCCATGTGCTCCAAAAGGGACAAAGAGCAGATCAGTCGTTAGAGCTGATGTGACTTGGCAGGCTGGCTTGGCATTCGCTGTGCAAGAAGGATTTGGTGTTCCAACCCATTTTTTTCCCTCCTTATTGCCCTGAGCACACAAGTTTGTTTTCAGGGTCTTTTGCTAGTTTGGGAGCAGGGGAGGTATGGTTCTCTTTCATTGCTTCGGGGGATTTCCATTCCATTTTCCTTTAATTTGCTCCTCCCTGTTAATCGCATAAGAGAAGCTTAGAGTGTTAAGTGAACACATAATACTTGGTCCATGTGTACGAGCAAGAAGAATTCAGATTTGCATGTAAATAGCTATCCTCAGGTTAGACCTTTACATTTGGAAATAAGTTCTTTTCAGGTCTACTTTCCCTCCATTGTTATGTGTTTTATTTAATGTGAATGGTGGATGTTTGGGGAGGGACAGAGGTTTGTCTGACTATTCAAATTCATTGGCAGGGTTTAAGTTGGCACAGCATGGATCAGAGCAAGATGAGCAGAGACATCTTATTTCTAATTAAAAACGTACGCACATATACTTGCCCAATTGAAGTAAAAGTAAATCCTTTCTCAGAGCTGATTGCTTCTACCTGTCTACTTTTTTTTGTATAAACTCACAGCACAGTGGGACAATCCCATTTTGTTTCAGGATTTTTAAGGCAAGAAACAGAACTAAAAACTGGAATGGCAACACCAGATGAAGATCTCAGTAGGTGTTCTGGTTCCTTCTTTTCTTACATAAATACTTGTTTTGGTATTTCCCCCTCCTTTCTTAGTATTCTAACAGTAGCAGTTATATATATTGCATATACGGTGCAGGCTTTTGCATGAGGGCAGATTGATTATGTGGTAGAATGTGTTTATATATTAAACTGATCTGCTGTGGGCAGGATTAGTTTTAAAAGTTTAAATGACTGCCTCCTATGTCAAAATGGGAACTCTTTAGCTTTGAAAAAAGCCTGACAGGCCAGGGAGTCATCACTGGAGTCCTAGAGGTGCCTTTGGAGGCCTGTGTGTGTTTCTTGCACCCAAAAAGGAAGGGCATATCATGCTGCGGTGAAGGCGCTAATTAACTGTGCTGTCAGTTCTCAGCCAGATAGCTATCTGAAGAAAACATTTGTTAACTATGTTAATTAAAACGAAGGCTTCATGTATCTGGGAGTAAAAGCAGAGCAGGTTCATATACAAAATACTTCTGCAAAGTTTCTCCCCTTTGAAATCAAGGAAAGGAGGGTTAAAAAACCTGGACTTTTGCTGCAGAAGCCTGGTGCTTTTCTCCAAGGTAGTGATGTCTGACATTCTGTTGCTAACTGGAGCTTTCATTGGTTTAGCTATGCTAATATCTGTCTTTTACATTTAGAGTAAGTGTTGGGCTTTCAAAGGATTCTTTGTCTCAACTTGTAAGTTGTCATGTTTGCAATATCCATCCTCATTTTTGGCACATATGTGGACTGGTGGCTAAGTACTTTTTTGTTACTTTATTATTTTTTTTTTAGTTTTTCCTATTATATTTGCCCTCCTGTGAGCAAATGAATTCTTCTGCACAGGAATGACCTTCAGTGGATGTATTCTTGTCTCCCTGAGCCTGCCCGCAGTCCTGAAACAGAGTCTTGGGGCAAAGGAACTTGCTGATAACTCAGTTTGAGAATGTTTTATTTGATGACTACATCAGCTTAAGATATTCTTCTCAAGGCCATAAACCATTTCTTTCAACACACCATAGTACTATGGTTTGAAGCAAGTAAGAAAACTGGCCCACACTAGAAAACAAAAAAATCAGAAAGGGTGTAGGAAGAGGTTGGTGGTGTTTCAATTTTTTCCAAGTCTGATTTTGTTAGTCAAGGGCATGGTAGTGAATAGGAATAAATATCTGAAGTTAGTAACGCTAATGCATTGTGAGGCCATGGTCCCATTGGAATGGTGTCTCTGAAGCTGGTCTGTGATCTTCTGAGATCACTTCTTCGTGGTATTTTATCTGAGAACCCGAGTAGTAAGGAGTATGTACTCAGGGCTAGAAGACTTGGGAATTCTGCAAGGAAGGGCGTCTCTCACATCTGTGAGTATATAATCCTGCTCCCAGTTGCACTGTGCTATCTGCGAGCGGCACACCGTTCTGGGCATTCCTGCCCGTGAGTGCGGGATGTGGTGCAGTGTAAGAGCTGGTGTATTTTGTGATATTGTCCTAATACGTAAATGCAGGGAAGTGTTACAGCTTTTCTTTGTTCTTACTAAACCAAATAATATGCTCTACCAGTGTGTTCAACAGTTATCTTAAAAACTGCACTCAATTGTCTCCTTTAACCTTTTGTAAATTTTCTGCCTTTTAGTTTGAAGGTTTTGAGGATGAAGAAGGATTCTTTATGTGTGAAAGTGCATGGTTCTAATATAGTCCCTGAAGAAAGGCATCCAATTCATGTGTGCTTTACCTCTCTGTAGCTTACTTTAGATACCTGTTATTTGTTACTCTGTCCCTTTCCAGGCCATTGCTGACCTCCTAAGCTTCTCTTGCACAGGAGGCCTTCTCCTACCTGTTTGCTCTTGATTACTTTCCTTGTCTGCATTTGAGTCATAATTCATTAATAATGTGCCTTTTTTGAGACCTGTAGTAAAATCAGATATGAAGTTTGAACGTGAGGATTATGATTGATACAACACCGTGCATATTCTGGCTCATTTGTTGTTCCCCGTCTGATGATACATCTGACTTTATTAAATAGTTTGCCTACCCGCTGTTTCTATTGAGCATTCCCATTTCTTTCCTGCATATGAATTTTTAAAGAATTCTTAAAGAATTTTCTAGTTTTCCTTCTTTAGAGAACTGTCTTTCTAGTTCTGGTCCCTGTCTATGTGTGACAGCCTGTGTGTATATGTGACCACAAAGCTGAGTGCTATTTACTGGCTGAGCTTCGACACAAGGTTCAGCACTGAACGCTGCCATCTCACTCCTTGGTACTGCTTTCAGGCTGCTCCATGGGTGCTCAGGCACCTGGTGGCGCGGAGGGAAAATCCTGCTCCCTGCTCGCACAACTGCACCCGTCAGTGCTCCCTGCTCGCACAACTGCACCCGTCAGCGGGGCCCAGCCTTGGAGCCCCTCTCTGTCTGCAGACAACAGGAGCTCCCAAAGGCGCTTGCCGGTGTGCTTTCCAAATACACTCAGAAGTCATGGCCTTTGATGGGACTGTGTTTCCCTTAACTATTAAATGTATCTTATTGTTGAGCCCCGTATGTGAGATGTATTTGGGATCAGAACAAACCGGAGGCACTGCAAGGCCTTTGTGAACACATGGGACTTGGGATGCCATCTTGTGGTTGTTCAAAGAAATGCAAGAACGGCTTGTGGGTGTGGAGTTCATTGCCTCTATTTTACACTGAGCTGGTTTAGGTGCACATTTTTCTTCTTGAGCTACGTGATGATTCTTCCTTGTGCAATCTGTCTAGCTGTAAAGTACATGACAGCAGCTGTTAACCTCCCTACAGCCTAATTCCAGTAGTCAGGGTTTGGGGTGACTACAGCAAACAATCTATAGGAGTCATGTGCTGCTTCCATACCCGAGTATATCAAGAGTGCAGCTGCTATTTAAAGCTACGTGGTGTCAGAGACAGAAGGGCTCTGACATACTGCTGGCAAGTGATGTACTGCTGTTATTTAGCCATTTTTTGTTAAAAGCACTTTCTGTTTAGCCTTTCCCTTGCTGTTTCAGCTGGCTGGCATCTCGCGTTTGAACGACATGCAGGTGCAGAGACTGTAGCCTCAGCAAACTTTCTTTTCCCGGAGCGGAGAAGTCATTTTAGACCCAGATATTTTCTGTGAAGCACAGAGCCTGTATATCAGGGACTTACTGACAGGGGTGCAGCTGAACTGGCCCCATTAGCTCACAAGCCAAAATATTTGTCAGTTTATCAGTGTAGGCAAAGCAAATTCATAGGAGAAGGAACTTGTGGAGTCAAGTAACTTCCTGTTACGAGACTGATCAGGCACATCTCTGTTCTGCCTTTTTTTCTGTGACCTCAAAGGGTGTTTACCTCAGTTGTTGGCAACAGGAGCCATACCGAGCTGCCCTGGCCAAAGTGAACATCCCAGATGTCAGTGCAGATCAGAAGCAGCATAAAGTTGTTCCCTGCACAGGGCTAAACCTTTGCTAACTGTTTACACTAGGCAAAAAGCTACTGTATGCCAAAGTCTGCACAGCAGCTGTACCAGGGATTACAGATTTGACTAGCACTGTGTGGAAATATCAAAGAGATTTCTTTCTTTCTTGTGAGCACGTGGAGCAGGTTGGGAGAGGGAATGGCTTCTCAGACTTTTCAGGTTTTTAATAGTTTCACTATTACTAGGCAATACTATCAAGCCTGTGCATGCTTGGACAAAAAGTCATTTCGAAGAGGGTGAACTCGAACCCAGAAGGGCAGTACCTGCCTCTCTTCAAATTCTAGGTGAACAGGCTTGCTCAGGTGTCTACTCCCTTTCATAATTGTTTTCTGGGTTAAATGCTTTCTAATTACAATGATTTCAAGCAACATGCTTTCTTGTTTTACAATGAAAATAAAGCTGCTGTGATTTTTGCCATCTGTCAGATTTATGGCATTGACTGAGACAGATTTTAATAGTGGATGAAAAACATTAGCTCATGCAAATTGCCCGTTATTTCTGGAGCGTTATTTCTTCATTACTGAAGGGACAATCCATCTGCGTGGTGATAAGTTGCAATTCTGAGCTCTCATTCATAGGGCAAGATGCTTGAGAGTTTCTTAACAACCAAAAAAATACGGGCTTTGTTATCTTTTTGACAGGATGACTATTGCTTGTTCCACTCTAACCACTGGGACTTCACAATCTGGGATTTATTTCCTGTAATACCTTTACACTAGCTTGATCAACAGAGTTAAGTCAGTATAATTTACTTATTTCACCTGACACGTGCATGCTTGTTTTACAGTGCTGTGTTATAAGAAAGCGTTAAATGTGCCACGAAATACAATTACAGAGATTTTTCAAGACTAATTCATTCCTGCAGTTATTTTTGTCATCTTCTTAAAGACAGCTGAAGTCTTTATCCAGTCAAGAGCATGACAAACATACAAAACGCTGATTTCAGGTTGGCTGCAGATTTCCTACATTTCAAGCACCAGAGAATGTTCAGAGAGATGCTTCTGCTTTGGCTCTCCAAAAGTGAGGCAGAATCCCAGACTATAAGCTGATTTTTAGTGCAGATTCTATTTTACTGTGCCTAGAGAGAAGAGACAGAGGCTGAATGGCATACTTCCCCCACACATACCGGATTTCAAACAGGGGTTGTATCCGAGTTGTGTATCCTCTTACTGTACTCTAACTATGAGGAATATAGTGAAACTGTTCCACAACTTTAATGAAATTCATTAGAACTTTGCGCAGAAATATTTCCTTATTCTTCACTGTAAAAATAGCAGTAAAATACCTTAAACTCTGTAGTTCTGGCATTACATCCTGTGATAGACACTGTATCATACCTAATTCATTGTAGTTTTGCAACTGATAAAAGAAAACTGGAAACTCGCATTTTACTTGTGGATAAGTTTATTTAAACATGTGTAAATTATACCAAATAAACAGTGTAGTATTTATTTCTCTGTGCATGCAGTTGTCAAGATACATACATAGCATTGTCAAGTCTGCAGTGCAGTAACAAAGAATTTTAAGCGTCATGGTGCTGAAAACTTTTCTAGAAACAATGTCTGACCGTTCTTTGATTGCACTGTGAGGTTTCTTTGGTATACATAAGTAGTGCTTGTTTTTGATTAAATTAAAATGCAAAGTTTCAAAGTGTGTCCAATAGAGAGGTATTCTGAAAAGGAAGTATAAAAAATGGAGAGAGCAATAGTAGGCAGCCTCTTGAGTGATTTTGATGAAAAATCGAGTTTGAAAGCAAGGAAGTCAGAACTTTGCTATGATGTTTAATACTACTGAAGTAAAAAAATGTACATGAAGCATGAGGGGGTTTATCCTTTTGTTTTTTCAAAACACCTGCCGTGACCTCTTGAACCTTGGCTATCCTTGGTTAAATTCTTAGTTCTCTATTTTACAGTTCCAAAGGAAGGAGAGCCTTGCCCAATTTGGTCCACAGACTGAGGCGAAACCTTATTACTGCTTAAAAAGATGACGTAAAAAAAGGTCTTCTTTAAATTGGTTTCACGATCTTCATTGACAAATAGTTCTGTTGGGGAAGGAGGGAAGAAGCAACAGAGGTAAAAAGTTGTACACAAAATACTTCGGTGTAGTTTTGTAAAAGACATTTAAGATACTAAAATGGATCAGAATATATTCAGGGTATGGTAATTTCAGTTAAAATACAGTAAAAATGAGCACGATATTTCAGACTAAAGTAGACTGAAATCCAGACTCTAGCCAATCTATTAACTGTTTTTAATTGTATGTTAACACTTCTAAAGCACTCACTTGGTCCCTCTGTAGTTAATAGGTTAGTTCTAACATAAATTTTAATTGTTTCTTAATCAGTTGAAATTGTTTATAGCTCTAAGGATATAATCCCTATCTCCCTGCTAAAATTGAGTTGATAGAATCTTTTGTCTGAATTAAGGAAGTCACCCTGTTGATGACTCACATATAAGCTGAAGAACAGTAACATGTAAAAATTCTTACCGGCAACGAATAGAGGAGTACTGCTACAAACAGGAGTAAAATCAGCAAGATGATAAGCCCTATAAAGAGCCATTTAAACCTGCGCCACACAATAAATTTCATTGTCTTGCAGGGATTTGTAAACCAAAGGAAGGAAGTATCTGGTCGGCTGCATTTTGAAAGAAACAAGTATTACTCATACTATAAAGACAGGGAATACTTAAGCCTGAGAACATAACACGTTAAAACATGCCGGTTTGGAGGTTGAAAGAAACAGTTTTGTAATGTAAGATGGCAGTTTCAGTAAATGTGTGCCATTAATACTCAGACCACCTTGCATTTTATCCCAATGCTTGCAGAAAGAAGCAAGACTGGCTTCTGTAAGTTAAGTTTTGCAAAGGATGGATCCTTTACTGCATGCAGATTTTGTCAAGAACATCATACTGGCTAGATATTTATTATTTCTCCAACTAGCGAAAGAAAAATATCTTACTTTGGTAGATCTAGTTTGGGGTTCATGTTGGGTTCATCTCTTCCTTTACCGGCTGGCCTTTCCTCAGCTTCTTTTTCATTGACAACTTCCAATGTCATTTCGACTTTACCCTTTAGGAAACAAGTGGCATGAGACAAGCACCTTATTGCAACAGTACTAATGCTGCCTGTTCGGTACTTATACAGCAGTTTGGAGTCGGCTCATTGTGTGCATCTGTGTTTTTTCCACTTCCTTCTCAAAATATATTTATTTCTGCACGATGACAGCGTCACAACAGAGTGTCAGAGAATGACTGAAAAAAGTATCACAGTGCATAAAATTGTTGCGCTAATTCATTTGTAGTTCTGTTTTAAGCTATACATTGGTTTTTTCCAATTTTGCAAAACAAAATCAACTCTTCTTTCAAGAATAACCCAAGGACTGCATTTTTTCCAAATGACTAAGCATCTCATTTTTTATATTGCTGAGGTTGATATATGTTTCTGAATATTATTCCTCATTTATTAAAATTTAAAGGCAAAAACATAAGAAGAACTTGACACAATTGAAAAGCTTAATATTCTAGGAAGTGACACATGTCCATTTCTATTCTTCATAGAACACGTTAAAATGCATTGGGTCATATGATTGCCCTCATAATCACGAAGGTAGTCAGGGTTTTCCAGTATGTAAGTTATATTTGCTGTGTACAAAAATGCTTTGTACATTCAAACTTTAGTCTCTAATGCATTTAGGACGCTTTGTGTTTCTCCTAAGCAATAATATGGTAAGCCACACAATAACTCTGTGGCTGCTTTAGTGAGGTAACACGACTCTAACTGGTGCCAGAGTCCTTCAAGTTAAACAAAGTTAATATTTAGATTAATTTTGTTTATAAACTCATACTTTAAAACCAAAAATTGTTTATGGAGCTAAGTGCCTGAACTTGTGCATGAAATATTCTATTCATTTCTCCCCTGTCTGTTCACTGGAAGCTGACAGCTGAGTGGGGGGTACCCTTTACAATCAATGTTTAGAATTTGAAATTAAGGTAAGCACGTTTTAAGTACTTTTAAAAGAACTAATAATCATACCGCTAAAATATGGGCACCATCCTTTTCAACATAACATGGCCACCATCCTTTCATGGATTTCTGTTCAAAGAGAGAGGCAGTCCTGGGAGCCTTCTGAGGACTGTCTGCCTTGTATTCTGGAATCATGTCTATATTGCACTTCTCAGGAACTTTTGCTGGAATGATTGTTTTATGTAAATCGAGTTCCACAAAGCCTAGGAGATGGATGAGAAAATAAACACCGTGTTACAGAACCAACCATAGAGCACAGTGGTTCAACATCAACCTTTCCTATCTCTAAACATGTTATACAGGAAAAACAACCAACATACGCTACATTCTTGTTTGTCTAAGGATGTTGTGGGACAGGCTGGTTTAAGCTTACCTTGCTGGTGTCGAAAGCACTGGTGTTTATCAGTTGGACTTGGCAAGCTCTCGTCCCCCCTTTTTTAATGCAAGATCACCTAATTTTTAATAGACAATTTTTTCCCCACACCCCTAAACAGAAGATAACCAAATAGAGCAATGGAATAATAATGTAATTTGACATAGTTAAATGCATGATTTAGCTAACTTTAACGACAGTTATAAATCAATTCTTTGCTTTCAGATTTTGAGGCCTATAAGGTTTGCATTTGAGCTAAAGACTTGGGAGCTGTCTCAATACAGGGCAGAGAGTCTTCTGTAGAGCAGCATCTCTACAAAAGGTAAGGATCATTAATGGTGTGAAGTAGATTGCTTAGCCTAAATCATAGTCTTATGTAAATACCTGGATTTGAAGTACTCTTGTTTTTTAAGTAATTTTGCTTAAAGAAAGAAGCAAACTAAGTTTTCATGCACGTTATCGTTTCATGCAATTTGTGATAGGGCTTACGCTGAGTGAAAAGTATCTTGTTCTACCTGCAAGTAGGCCTTTACTGAGTGAACATGAGCACAAGTGACCCTGTACTGTGTGGGAAAGCAGGAGTGTATTTGCATGCTCAGTGGCTCATTTTGTGAAAACAATCCTTAGCCAATAACTTAAAATTGTTCAGTGTTATCTCTTACTTTGAGACAACAATATTTTGTTTCTGAGAAGTCTTACCCAGGTAGTCATCCAAGGAGAACTTGTCATTATCCCATATTTGAATGATCAGTTTGGGTGGGATTCTGAATTCTGTCTTGTCAAGACTCCAAAAATGTTCCTAAAATTTTAAAAACCAAAACCCAATCAGCTTTTAGAGTTATTTATGAAAATTCAACGCTGTGGTCTGTTAGTACTTGTGAATTCCGGGGTTGGTGGAAGTATTAAGGATCTAATCTTGTCCTTGCTAAGAGGAGACCACTGTTGCCAGTGTTTTATTCCCAGTGCAAAGGAAAAACTGAATCTGTTTACAATAGCAGCGTGAGAGAAGTACACAGAACTGAGCCAAACCGTCCCTTTTAATATGTAGGTACAAAATTATCAGACTAATTACAATTGGTTCCAAGTATTGAAATCTTTAGAAATACTTACCTTTTTGGAAACGACACAGAGTTGCTCTGCCGGGAGATAGTCAAAAGGGAACACAAATCTCCAGTTGAAGTTCCCTTCACCATCCAACGATCGGTAGTGAACATCGGTTTTCTGCTTATTTTCTTCATTACCAGGCATCCATCTGGAAATACAGAGAGAAGTGTCTGGTGTTTGCAGTAGGACGACACTGGTGCTTGTTTGTACTATAACCACGTCATCGAGTGGTTGCAAGCAAGCTGTAAGTGTCACTCACAGAGGGCTGGAAACTTCCACATCCTTTCTCAGTTTGGTTCCAATTTGGAACTGCAACTAAGAACATCTGAACTGAATTTAATCTGCTAAGTGTATTATTATATCAGTGGTGAGTTGTTGGTGGGGTTTTTTAATTTCTTTTTTAGAAGAAATTAGATCAATAGCCTGGTAGTATATTTCTCTGTTTTCTATTGATTTTTTTGACATAGTAAGACCAGGAAACATAACAAGTACGAATCCAGGTTATGCAGCACTAAAGCTATCTTTTCAGTTGCTTCTTATCTCAAGAGGTGAACTTCTGGGATCTTTCGCTGCACATTAACCGGTCATGCTTTATCTCATAATACTTGTGTACTTCTCTGACGTTAGCGCTATTTCAGAGGCTGTAGTGTGCACTGACTTGGCTGAACCAAATCATCTTTGGAACCCATGGTCTAGGCATTCCCAGGACATTCTGAAAGCCATTCAGTTGTAAGTGTTACATGACAGCTCTTACCCCTTCACGTAAATGTCACTCATTTCTTCCCCTGTGATGCTCTTTTCATCCAGAAGAACATCTTTGGTGTTCCAGACAATCACCCGCAAGATATACCTATGAGAGAAGATGTTTGGGGAAAGAGAATTGCATTGCCTTTGTCAGGGCTGCCAGATGGTGTGTAGTACATACAGATACTCACTTCTTGGCTTTTCGGGGAGTGATGTTGAAGGGAGGGCCTGGTGGTCCTAAGCTTTTGGGGAAAACATCGACCCACATCTGGAGCTTTCCCTGTAGCAGTGGAGAAGATGGACGAGGGATTGTTTTTTGCATACAAGTTTGTCATGTTAATTCCATGGAACTGCTTATTGACATGCTTAGTAATATTTTAGCCACAGAGCAGAGCTCAATCATGTTACCGATGTCAGAACTTCTACAGAATTCAGACAGCAGCAAGCCTAACCCCTCGTGTTACACAAGCTGCTTCAAATGAATAATGTCAAGAGTTCAGAAGATGGTAGGGATGTTAATTCCTACTGAGTTCAGCGCAAGGTAGGTGCCTAAATAATTCTCATTCTGTAGGCCCAAGTTTCTGTTCTCTCAGAGGTGGTATCAAGTACAGTGTCATCCATGTGGCTGACAGTTCGCAGGTGGCCTACACCGTGTAGATGGTCAGTCTAGGCTCTGAGGTAAGGCAACCACTGCAGATTTTATACTCTGTCTCAAATGCAAGCCCCTTTTTTTTTGCAGGTAAGTTTTCTGTTTGCTGCAGAAACTTTCCTAAAAAACCAGCCACTGGTGAATTAGGAAATGCTAGAAAACAAACATATGTTAGCCTTTGTTCCTCTCTAACGGAGAGGTCCAGTATAAGACTTTGTATTTAAACTAGCACCTCTGGGCCTTGCACAGAAACGACAAGTTTGGTCTCACTTGTTAAATGTAGGGAGGAAGCTCTTGAGCCAGGTGGTCTCCTTTGTTGTTGTTGAGGTATTAAACAGACATTCCAGTTTATTTCAGTAACAAAGTAATAAATAAATTTTCCCCAGTTTCCACTCTGTCAATGTTCAAGGTGTCATTTGAAGGTCTTAATGGTAAAACGTAACTGCAGTTTGTTATGTTTTTAGACTAACCTGCTTTAGTTTCTCAGCCAAGGAATATTTATCTGCAGCCCTCTTCCCCCTGAGTGATACCGCTCTATTGACGACATGATATAAATGCAGGAATGCTCGTTTCTGCGTTCAAGAAACCAGAAGTAAAAGAGTTCATAGTACCTGGGAGATGTTGGGCTGGAAGGTGCTATATAAGGTCCTGGTCTCTACATGTTCGGGTACCAAACCCTGGGTTCTGAGGATATGAAGGGCTAGCCGCTCTTCACCTGGGCCAAGATGCTGATGCAAAATTTTGTTGGCTTCTGAAATAAAATAAATGGAAAAAGAACAGGGGCTTATGAACCAGAATTTGCATTTGAACTTTAAAAAAACCAAAACAAAACAGATACTTAAAATTGAGCAGAAAACTGTGCTCAAAATAAAAAAAAAAAATCAGATCCTTTTCTAATTTTCCATAAATAACTGAACAGTTTTATGTTTGTATCAATATGAATTGAAGACAAATATAAAATAACTGAACAAGCTCACCCGCTTCCTCCAAAGTATAGTCTTGTCCCCCGTAGTTAATCTTTCTGCCATTCTCAGAGAGGACAGGAGGAGCATAGCCTTTAAACCTGGCTACGTTTTGCAATAACTGGGTTGGTTTTAGTTGATCACGCCAGGTATTCACACCTGAACTTTTAGGAAACCAACAGAAACACATCCTACAGTTATTCATTACTCAGGGCATTTACATGCCATGTAAATTTTATTTGTCATGTAAATATTAAACTCCTTCAGAAAGAGCAGCACTCTAACTGCCTAGATTGAGGCCACTAGAATTTGATACAGTGACACAATTTTGTACCAGCTCAATTACCTTCCAAGACAGAGTGCTTTTTTCTTTACACACCAAAATAACGTATGCTAACAGATGCTTTCATATTTCCATGAATAAGTCAGAAAATTCTGTTGAAGTGTGTGTTCTCTGGACAGAAACAACACACATTACTGTACAAAGAGACTATTAGAATGTCTGACATCATGGTTTCCAGTTAAGGCTCTTCTGAAGACTTTGCAGCTTAACTTGGAATTCAGATGATAGAGCGAGCACAACACACACCCATGAGAAGCCACAGCACTGTTCTGTAACCGTATCTTTAAGATGAAGGAAGCCCAGTTTTTTTGCAAAGACCGGGTACTAGATCTTACACAAAAAAAATTCAATAGACTGAAATGACTTACATCCAATACTGCTGTGGGATGCCACAGTGAGATCCATAACGAGAAAGGAATCTGTTCTCAAGATCAATTATGGTTTCACCCACTTTTTCATCACGAGTCAATGCATCATAGTCATAGACTGAAATTTTCAGATCCTTTTCTTGAGGCAAGAAGCAGCTGAGTTCATACATTCTAAACATAAAAATGTCCAGTTAACGCTATTGCTCTTTTGAGCAATACTTCTTATTTTTAAACTTAAGAAACCCCTCAACCTTAAAAATTCCACTTTTTAGCTTTATTTTTGAGCAATAGCTGTTACATATAAAGGGATGCTTCCAATGCTGATAGATGTAGAAGCAGTTACCACTCATGCTGCAATTTCTGTTTGCACTTCTTCAGAATTTTGTACTCCTATGGATACTGCATCCTTTCTTTCTGCACAATGTTACCGAGACATTTTCTGTGCAGCAGCTTGAATTGGGACTGAGAAAGAAACTAGTGTGGCTCTGCCAGCCACTCTGTAAAAAGGATCGCTGTTCAATCCATACTTTCTATATGATTAGATTTTTTTTTTACTGCAATACATAGCTGGAGCCTTAAAAATATGGTTCAAATGTTTAGCTTCTGTGACTAGATGCGATTATTTTGTTGTCTAGCTGTCCTATACAAAACAGACTGCAGAGTTTTCTCAAATTAATTCTCTGAATTTACTTTCAAGATATGCAGCCTGATAGCTTCTACTGCTGCTGAACGCATTACCCTTAAGGTAAACTATTCCATGGTTAATTTTTCTTTGCATTTTTCTTTTTTCAATTTGGTTTGGTTTACTTCTAATCATACCTTTTAAAGTTCCAGAATTATTCTGGAAAACCTTCACATTTTTAAGGTACTTTGTACCTATAATCAAGTCTCTTTCTTTGCTGTTCCTTTGTGTAATCTGAACAGTTGAAATCCTGTATTACATCATTGCAAAGTATGCTTTCCAAATTTTTTGTAATCTTTCTAGTCCTCCTTTCCTAATTTCCTAATTTATCAAAATCCTCCTCTAACTCTAGACACTAAAGCAGACCCAGAATTTCATTAGTAGTTATAAAGATAATGTAACCTCTTCATTCCTAACTTCTCTTCATATCTTTCAAAGATATCATTAGCCTTTGAAGGAAAGACCAGTGTACTGGGAATACACGTTAAACTGATTACTCATCGTGACATCTAAGTACTTTTCAGAGGTAAAACTTTTTCCATATTCTATAAATATATGTTGTTATTCTTGTATGCATAAAACAGGGCAGTTTTAAGATACATACATTGTTTGACTTTGTGCAGTTTACCCATGCAATACAGAAAATTAAACTAGTCAAACCTGTGCTGTCCAACGATTTCAAAGAGAAATGCCTTATGCAACTTTACTCATAATTAGCTGTCAGTATATAACTATGATTAGAGTACTGGATATTGCAAATACTGGTTCATCTTTAAAAACAATAGGAAAACATAATAAAATACAAACAATTGAAAAGTTTGTTACCTGCCAAAAATTGGGTTGAGAGTATTAGGCACATAATTATCTCTGTCTTCAATTACTTTTTTACTTAGGGATATTTTTATATACGGATCACACTATTTAAAATGAGGAAAAAAATATTGTTAAGTTACAGTTATCAAGATTAACTTTATTTAAAACACATTAGAGCAGAGTTTGCTCACAGACATTCCAAACCCAAAAAATCTCACCAGCCCATTATTATCCTGGGGCTGAAGCTGCAGAGCTCGAACAATATAAATTCGCACAATACACTCCTGAGGCCCACTGTCTGGTAGCTCACGGAACTGGCGAGGAGGAGCCGGAATAGTGGGATCATCAGGTAGTGCATAGATTTTAAAGGATCCCTAAAAAATAATACAAAGACAGTCAAGATAAATGTAGAAAAGTCACTCTTGTAGGTTTCTTCTCTATTTATCCAACAAATGCACGTAGCAAAATTATAGCCTGATTGACAGTTACTTAGAAGTCTTTAGCGGGTTTTGGATAAGGCTTCCTACAAAGGCGAGGTTGTATCCTTAGCTGATTTAAATCAATACAGCTCTTCTGCTTTCAACATAGTTACATGGTTTGCTCCAGTTGAGAATATGTTACAATACATCCCTCTCCAAAAGCATAATTTATAAAGTTTGGGTGTGGGGGTTTCTTTTTTGTTTTCTTGGTTTGGTTTGGTTTACGTACAATGTTAACATCACTTTAATCTTTAGAAGTCATAGGCAGATTCACAGAAATAGTACAAAATACCTTTTCCAAATTAATTCTAAAAATGTACTTCCTCAAAACATCTGCAGATGAAACTTTAGGCCTGTTCAGGAGGTTATCTGGTACCAGGGAAGATCACATTAGCAGGAACAGTATTTCTTTTAAATTAAATCAACACGTATCACATTTAGTGTAAGCAATGTGTAGCTGTACCCTCCTTGAAAAAGGAGGGCCTGTACCTCCGTAGTTACAAGCATCTGTGGTCCTATTAATGCACTGAAACGCTTGCACGCAGACTTACTTAAATGATAACCACTTACACACAAAAGACTGCATCTAGCATTTGGTAATTGCACATTATTTGAAATTTACCTTGAATTCACCGACCACTGATGGATCATCACTGTCCTCAGATTTGCCTCTGTATAGTTTAAATGTATCACAGAAATCGGTTAAGCTATTAAATTCAGGTACTTTTTCCAATTCACAGTCGTATACCTTTTAAGAAGAAAAGAAAAAGGAAAATGAAAAAAGTGCAGTTCAGAAATGATCATACATATCAGCCCCACCACTGTGGCATTGCAAAGCGTATTGTATGTTTGATAAAATATCTTAAGGAACCAAAGCATTTGGAACTATTTTTATTTTTACATTGAAGTGAAAGAAAATGCAATGTTTGGAGAACATGCTATCAAGCTTCACTTAGGGCAAACAGCATTTCACAAGCTTATTTTTAGCTTCTTTGTTAGGTGTATTAGATGAGAAATTAAAGTGGTCTGGCTTCAAATTTTTAACCAACAGACAGGAAAAGTACTGATCCTCTGTGTTCATACTTTCTCAACGTGTATGTCTTTAGGATCTGCCTGCCAAATTAGTGGAGTAAAAGTCCATTTGACTGAAGGTTAGATTAAACTCTTAATACATCTAATGTTAATCTTAATACTTAATACATCTTACTAAGCCTAGTTAAATAGAAAAGAAGCAAAGATATCTTCTTGAAACCTTCATTTCACCACATGAATTAATAATGGACTTTTACAGGAAATTGTGTACAGTTAAATTTTGAAGAGCATTTAAAAAACCAAAGGGCACATCTCTGACCCGGTTTTGGGCCTGTAAACATTGAGATACGTTAATTTATCCCGAGCAATACCTTTAAAGTGTCATATCCTTTTTTAATATACTGTCCGCATTTTTCATGTTCTCCTACTGAAGCATAAAATTTGCTCCACCAATCAACAATTTCTTCCTCCTTAAAGGAAAGCAAATAAAAAAGTCTTTTATTAGGAGATGAAGCCTCTTTTGTATCATGCTGTAGAGCAGAAAAATTAACTATTAAGAATACTACAAGACAGTATACTCTTATTATCAGTTAAGTAATATTAAAGGTTCATCTGAAGGATAATTAGAAGGTAAATGTTAGGTTAAAAAGATGGCATTTCTCTTACCCAGGTTTAGGTAGCTAGTCTATAATCCAGCTGTGTCGATAGTCAACAACAGCCGTCTCCAAGGAAGCAATTAATTACTGGTATCCAGCTACCTATCCCAAAGGACTGATGTCCGAGGTGCATGTATTTCTCTCCTCCATCTCCTGGCGGTGCAGCACAGCTGGCCCCCTAAGTTCTAGATTATTTAAGTCAGAGGAAGGGAATGTGCACTGAGCTGGTGCCACCATTGTGTCAGCTGTTAAGAAAAACCACCATCATACCTGGTATTCACTACAGGAACTGCATGATGGTAAAAACTACACTGAACGTGTTGAAAACTTTTTCCTGAGAGATAAATGTACTAGCTTGCTTTCAGCTTTCCCATTCATTTCAAAACTGTTGCTATATAGTAGCACAGGGACAGACCTGTAACTGCTTTAACCATACATCGTTCCATTAAAACCAGTGGAGATTGTCAGTGTCATGACAGAATCTTGCAGTTGGCGATCTACCTTCATGTTTACCATGTGCAGTTGAAAAGAAGCAGTGAGTCTTGCCCTCTTAAAAATAATACTTCCGTGAGCCTCATGAAACCCTAGACGCTAGCAATCTATACATTCCACCAAGACAGTACTTCTGTAGGGTCTTTTTATATTTTGATTTATGTAAGTCTGATAATCACTTTGTTCAACAAAATGATTATTTTCTGTATTTATCTATAGGGATTGAGTAATATAATTGCCCCTGAAAACATACTTCAATTGGTAATGAATAGTATTCATTCCCTGTGAATGAATGGAATGAATAGTATCCACTGTGTAAATTTAAAAAAGTTTTTGAGATTTTTTGTACTTAAAGAGAATCTTAAAAGTGTTATACAGATCATTCAATGTCCATTTGTTCTGTATTTTTTTTAATAGCTAGGGCTTATTATTTCAGTCTTGCATATTTTTACTGAATTTACCATTTTACAAGTTGTTTGTAGGTTTTATGTCAAATATTTTTAGAGGTTACTGTTCTCATCCACACATTTAGAACACTCATGTAGGAGGCTGTATTGATATACTGATTTTCAACTGGAGATATCATTTACAAGAAAGCAATGCGTAGATTTGTAAAAGTAATATACGTTACCTTTTCCGTAAGCTGCTCATGAGGATCAATTCATAAAAAAAGAGCAAAATAAAAATGATGGTAAGGGTATGGTTTGTAGAATTTTATACAGTTAAATAGGCTTTAAATTTTAGGGGTTTGTATACAGCATCTGTGTAAAGTAAGTTTCTAACATCAATAATTTATAAATACTTTTGAAGACTATTAAGACATCACGTGTGGGTTTTTTTGTGTGTTGTGGTTTTTTTCCTTGCTGTCAACATGTCCTAGATATTAAACTGGAGCATACATATAACAATTTTAAAAGGTAAGTTTTCAGGACTGTAAGACATTATTACCCTGCTTTGTTCTTCACAGAAGTTCACAGAACTGAGAAACTTGGTTTTCTTACTGTATCATTGCAGGTTACACTCTGGATTCAATTTACTGATTTCCACAGTAACATCATTCCCTGCTTTCATCTGCGCTTGCAGAGAGCACTGGATCTGATGCATTTCAGATGAAAAGTGTTTGTAAGAGAACTTACTAAATGGAATCTGTTCCAGAGATTCTTTTCCAAACAAGTTTCACATACATAAAATTCAAGTGATTTTTTGCCCTTTGTAAATATTTACTTCTTTATAAAACAATTTGCTAATGCTCAACAGCCTTTTCCCTTTTCCTTCTACTATTGTTTTTCAATTGTTTACAGGCTGTACATTTTCAGGAGTCTGAAAAAAAATGCGAACAATTATAAAGTACAGTAACAACCAGTATATGCATCTATAGATTTATCTGTGTAAGTGTAATAACAATCCGCACAATTCAAAATGCTTCACCTGTTAAATCACAGATACCATGATTATGACCCGATAGTCCATTAAGAGCAACCATCCCGTTTGGAAGCCATGATTACCAAGTGTGATTTGTGCTAGTGCTTATATACCATACCTTGTGTTTTAATTTAAAGGTATAATCCATACATTTTTGTGCAAAGCAGAAGAAATATGCAAAACATTTTATGAACATAAGCCCAGTGCATCAATAGGTCAGGACATCACTCTGGTATATCATACTCATTTACTCCCGTTTATATTGTGTAAATAATTATCTTGCTGGGATGTTCAGGTCTCCTGTATTTCAGTAGTCTTGTCTAACTTCAAATCAGAAATACAGCGTAATTGTTTCAGATCTACATGGTACTGTCAGATTTTTCTAAAGGCAATTGGAGTGATTTATTCTTAGAAACTGTACCATTAGTGATTTGCAAAACTTACAGGTGGAATTCATGGGTAATTTTGAATACTTTGCCGTATTTAAATTTGACTCTGTTTAAACACTGCTTTGTAATGCTGACAACATGAAGGGTAGCTTGCATAATTATGCAGTAATAATTTAAACTCCCAATTTAAAGCCTTTTCACAAAATACACTGTGTAGAACTCTGAATCTTTCATCAAAGCATAATGTTGCAAGAGTTTAAATTAAGGTTTGTGGGTGGTCTTTTTTTTTTTTTTTTTCCTGTTGATATACCTTCAAATGTCTCCTCAAATAATGCACTTGGTAACTTTGGGAAGAAGAGGTTAAGAAAAAAAATCAAAACCTTAAGACCTTTAAAAATTCCCAAAGCAAATAGTAAATCTTCAATATTTGGGTATTATTGTTACTAAAACTGGTAAGTAGGATATGCTAACAGAATACCAGAAGACAGAATAAAATACCTTATGATAAATTTGAGATTTTGGAGTGAAATATTCACATGGTAAAGATCACGTAATGGTTCCTGTCCTTTTTTTAATGTACCCAGTGACTTCACTGGAGATTGCTGTACATGAAATTTTCAAGACACTAACACTGAACTATTAGCTTTTTGAACATCCTGAAATTACAGAAAAAAAAATTAAGAGGTACAGTGGATCCCTAGAAAACTTAGACTTGAAAACACGTAAACGTTATTTACTGTAGATTTATTTTATTCTCCAGAAAGTAGACTTTAAAATAAAGTTTAAATATTAATAGTGTGACTGAATAATTCCTGTTAATTCTGGTACATAGATTCCAAAACAGTTGGCACAAAATAAGTTTTTAGTAGTGCATACATATTGTATACACACATTAAGGCTTTCAGAAGGATACCTGAATATATGTAACTAATCATACTAGATTTACAAGCATCATCTCCTCCAAAATCTCTCTATGGAATAATTGGCAAGAGAAGAACAGCCTCATGACCACATCACATTCTTCCCCCATCCGACCCTGCTCTGCTCATCTCCATGCATTAGCTCGGTACATACATACATGCACTGTTGTTGGAGAAGCCATTTTGCCAAGTGCTGTTGACATACTGCTTAAACACTGGAAATTGGAATATAATTGATGAAATTTTGGCATTTTTCTCAGGATATTATCTGTATATCACTTACACTTTCCAGAGTTGTACTTATTTAAATTTGAATTGTTTTGAATATTCTTTCCTCTCTTATATGGATGCTATCGCTGTACCTAGTATCACAGTATATTTGGCTCTGATGATGTCTAACTAAAAGATATTGTGTTTCACCTTATATAGCATTTAAAATTTTTCCCCTTTTAGTTGAAATCAACTACACAAATTCAGTCAGTTTTGCCATTGAGTTCAAGGTGCTAAGTTTTATTTATTTATTTAATCTCTTAATTTTTTTCAAGGAAATAAAAATCCTCTCTACCAGCTATAAAGCATTTATGTTAGAATAGAAGGCCTAATTCAGATAAAAGTTAGAGACTTAAAAATTAAGTATGAAGGACAATTTACATGATAAAAGTAAATACAAGAACGTGGTCTAGAAGATATTTGTGAGTCTGAGTATCATGACATTAAGGATACAGAAGAAGAAATGAGGGAAGAGAACAACGCAATCAATAACATACTCAAATAGCAGTAAGAGTTCAAAAGTTTAAATTCAGTAGCATTTACTTTGGGACCTTTGTAACAAAATAAAGAATTTTGCATTTTTTAAAAGTCAAAGTTGTGGATTAAGAGCCTGCAAAATCATTGTATTAAAGGGAACAACTTCTGTGCTTCCTTAAAAATAACAGGTCATCAGAAATTTATGAGAACACCTTCTAAGTAAGGGGAACATTTTACATTCCTAAAATAATTGAAAATTCTTCCTTGAAAATATACAGTCTGGAATTTGTCAGAAGCGAAATCCTGCAAGCAGAATTATTTTTTACCTGGAAAGTAAAATTGTATTGTGGTAGTCCTGAAAGAATCAGAGCAGTAGAGAAATTCACAAGGCGCAACAGAAAAGGAAAGAAAGGAAGTGTTAGCGCAGAAAAAATTGTTTCACTGGTACCAGTTTTGAACGACTTCATGGTAAGAGAGGCAAAGCCACAACTGATAACATGAATGGCTGAAGGCCTGTGTCATCATGGCTTTGATTCTATACTCCTTTATTTAATCTGTGCAAGATCAGACTGCTCTAACCATCACCAGTGGACAACGGAGTAATGTTCTATCACATGCTTTCAGTAGCTGTTGAACAAGTGAATTAATTCTTAAGCTGCTGGGTGAACTTCACCATGCACAGAAAGCTATAGTTTAATGTTTACTATATGAAAATCGAGGTTAAAGTGATTAATCTATTTCCTTTGCTTTCTGTCACAAATTAACTTTGTTCCATCTGGCTTTCCAGCAGGTTGCATATGTTTCTGACAGTTTTGCTGTTTAGAGAGTTTCTCAGAAATCACAGATCTGAAGAAGAAAGTCAAGCATCAAATTTCAAAGATTACCTGAGCTGCTAGCAGTGGCTGTCTGTCTTCCATTTCAATTATCGTATGCTGGCGAGGTGCAGCAGAGAGCAGACTAACTGTAAGGCAAAGATTTTATTAAGGAAATATGGTGTAGGAAAAAAATTATTATTAAATACCTTATTCCATTTTGAAATCCAAACAGTTACAGAAGATGTAAAATAATTCACTGGCTCTATGTCTGATCCTCTGAAGAAAGCAAGTAGTTGCCATTTTTGCTAAAAATACACAATGTATTTTGTGCAGGGTACACAAACATTTCTCAAATATATAGAATTTTTTTTTTTTAAAAAAAGAGTAAAACTTGTGAAAAAATATACAGAAAAATGTCAGCATTGTATTCATAGCATTCTTGCTGGAATACTGGATCATTACTTTGGTACTTAGTGCAGGGGTAACTGCAGGTAGTTAAATTCCAAGTTGACAGTAAAGAGGAAATTCAGGGAACCAGCACACTAAGTCAGAGAGTGGACTTGCCTTTGTATTCTGTCCTCCTGTGCTCCACAGAATATTGTACTAAGAGTTAGATGGGGTTTTTTTCATATCACATTATCTCCAAATAAGCACACAACAAGAGACGGTTATTCATCAGTATAGTATGCAGAGTAAACACTGAAGCTAGATTATTCTACCATCTCATAAGAAAGCAGAATTTGTCATTTTCCAGGTGTCTACCTTTCAGTTGTGGTGCAATGTCTTCTTTAGTAGTGTAGGGGTCACAGCGAAAGCTTTCCAGCAGATCAATAGTACACTGTCCCACGATCGGCTTCCGTCCAAAAGGTCTGTGGTCTATTACTTTAATAACAAGAGATGGACTGTATAACTCCTCTTTTGGCAAAAGCTGAAAATGAAAGGTCAGAGTTTGTTTATAATGCAAACAGAAAGAAAATGAAGAATAACGACTTCCCCCCTAAAATTGAGTTGTTACTTCATTTATTTAATATTGAACTACTGTGTTCTACAGCTCTATGGGGAATGAAAATTTCTAGTCTTATGATTCAATAGAAGAAGAATTTTAATTGCCTCAAATGTTGAATTTTCTTGACTCTTGCACAGCTCCTATCCTAGCAGTAGGAAAGCAGCCTTTCCTACATGTCAACTGATGCCTTTTCAAATAAATAAATATATATACATACACACATACGCACAATCTCGTGCAGTAATTAATCAATGACTATACAGAGTGTTTACGTGATCTTTATTAGAATTTTCAGGCTCAGTAAATTCCTGATGCTAAGTCAGAAAAGGACATGCAAGTTTTTTTTGTTCATTCTTGCATAACAAATCCTTGACCTTTAAAAGTATGGGATAATTGATTTTGCTATAGACAGCTGGTAGATATTTTTTTGCAACTTACAACTTTCATGAAGAGAACTGAAGATGGAAAATTAGGTGTCTTTTTGAGGTTTTTGATCACCACAGATTCCACCATTTCACCCCCACATTCCACAATGAGACTTGGAGACATAACAGGTGCCAGTTGGTAGTTTTTCATGTTCCGCAAACCCCAAGCCAGAATCTGTAAAATAAAATCCAAAATAAGCAAAAGTGGGAGAGATATCAATGATAGTATGATACTCAAAAAGTAGGAAAGAAGAAATGTAGTTTTCTCAATAATAAGATGTGACCGGAAAAATATTAAACACTAAACTGCAATGCTGTTCTAGGAAAGTAAATGGAAAAAATGAAACTCAAAATCCCTTAAGAGAAAAAAAGATCTAAAAAATCGTATTTATCACTACAATTTTTTTTTTTCTGAAGCAAATAAACTTACTATCTAGAAGACGAGATTACTGTACTTTTATTCAGTTAGTTTAAGAATAAACCATACCTCAACAGCAGTGAGTTGAACTACTGGTCTGATTCCTTGAGGTACCATGTAAAGCTTAGGTGCTCTTTGTGATGGAAGAATTGGAAGGTTGGCGCCACCCTGTTCAGACACAGACATGAGCAGTGATTCCTTTCATCTTCCTTAAATAAAATACCTTGCAAGTATTAAGACAAGTCTTCATACTATGACTTACTGTGAAAGGATATATAATGTATCATATTGTATTATATATATATATACACACACAACCCTCCCCATGTAAGAAATATATACCTTGTCCCTCAAAATAAGTTCTGCAGCAAAAAGAATGTCTCCACTAGCTTTGCCATTATTTGTTACAGGATACCAGAGCAATTTTGGTGTGATGTCGTCCTCTGGGATTAACCTGACCATGGGAGAGCAAATACTTCTTCCAAGGAATTCATCTTTACCCTGCAACCAAAAAGGTAATCACAGCCATTAATGTTACTCTCAGTTAATATAAATAAATATAAAAGCAATCAGGGTAAAAAGCATTCACGTACCACTTGATCACTGTCAAAAAGTTCAATAACAACATTAGGTGGATTTTGGGCTACTGTCTGTGGGTCCCCATAGATCTCAATTTCATTAAATATAAGAGTTTGGTCCCATGTAGGATTTAGAGTTGAATGAATGATCTCAGTTGTTTTGCTTTGATGGAGGAAAGACACGTGAGCATACGGATCTGAAATATCATAAAAAGCATAGTTACAGGCAAACAAAACGCCATGAAGCCATAAGGCACACAAGCACAATTTTTATCAATATAGTTATTTTTCTTCTGTCATTACCAGTTCTATAAGCCATTCTGTATAAAATAAAAGCTCACACGTACACATAATTTACATGTAATAGAGCAATTTCCATTTCATTACTAAACAGCTTCCTTTGCACAAGTCTTGATTAACAGAGTAATAAATGAAAATGATAAAACATCTAGCAAATCAGAAAGAGAACCTGAAAACTAAAAAGAAACACTGGCTGTACTAAATATTGTCTGTAGAAGCTTTGTTTTGTTGTTTCCATTGATATACAACTGTTCAGCCTCATAAATAATACAAAGAAATAACTCTAGTTCTGACTAGTCACCAAACAAATTCTCCCAGGCTATATTGCTCAGATCAAGCTTTGCGTTCAAACATGCTTATTTATAGCAACCTCTTCTTGTGAAGCTGAATGCTGACAGTGGTCTAGGCACAGCGTTTGGCAGGTCTCTAAATCTTCCAGAGCTGTGTAGAAGGTATCTGATGATGGTCATTAACATTTCCTATACAAATTGCAATCACTAAAGACTAGAGGCTATTTTAAAGGTTATCTTTAGGTCAGTTCAAACAGCTCCTGGCTAGGTACCTGAAGGTACCTGATCAGAGTTTTACAAAATCTGGCTAACTCTTCAAACTAGTTTTAGAGGAAAGTAAAATGTAGATGCTCTAGTTTATGTGGGACTGCATCTGAAGTACCCATCTTGAGTTCTACATATGCACATTAGAGGCATTTATTGTTATTATTTCTTTGTATTGCTTTTAAGTGCTGCATATTGAAGTAAGACCAAATACACAGGCAGCTGTACAAAACTCCCCTCATTTCAGAAAACAGCATTAAAATAGAGCTATAGCTCTAAGTCTTCTGTAACAAATTAATATGCATTACACTTACTCAATTATTAATTAAAATAGGGAGAGAAAGAAGTACGCAAACGGGGGCTGATGGGGAGAGAAAATTCTAAGCTGCTCATTTAATCTTTCTCTTTGGCTGAACTTATTTAAAGGAAGTATAAGTCATATTCTTACAGAATCTGATTTCAAATTGCTCTCTGACTTCCCAGTGGAATTTTAATTCTCATTAGCAAAAATTAAATACTTGAGAATCTCAGTATTGACTGAGCCTGACCACGAAGACACCAAATAGATACAACACTGTTGGAATACCTAAGAGCTGGACAGAAAAGGGCAACAGGTACACCTGTATAAACAAACAAAAGCCATGTTTATTAGTAAGGCACAGTGTAGTTTTCTACAGGTTCATCTCAGTAATGAATTAATATAAAATATTAAACACCGAGAGGCAGTTGGTGACATAGCAGCCATCCTGCTTGCTTCATCCTTGCTTGTGTGCAAGCTTCCTGCAGGACAGCTTAGGAACTGTATGTAGGCTTTGGTTAGAAGGAGAAGCTAAGGCACAGGGAAGGGATTGGTCATGGGAAATTCAGACTTTATTTGAATTCCCATTCCCTCACTGAGAATCCGTTGGCAGCAGCAGATGCTGCACATTCAAGAGTGCTTCTTTTTTGCCAGCCTCTGGGGCAGTACTAACCAAATCTGGATCACACAGAATGAAGCCAAGACTTCTTTTATGGTGTAGTTTCAATAGCTGAGGCCTACACACAAACCTTAAGGATTCAACGTATTTTATAGCTAAATGAAGTTACTAGTTTATTGCAGAAGTGGGTTTTCTGCACCATTACCAGGATTTTTCCATACCTGAAAAACTGTCTTTGTCTAAAGCCATGAGATTTCTTGCCTGGTAGACATAACACCGAAGGTGGTAGGTATATACTCCTGTATCAAATGAATGAAAAGAGATTAACTGCATTATACATTCTGTAATGAAGATATTGAGTCTATAAAAATGCCTTACCCATTTTAACTCTAGCACAAGCACTGTAGTAACTTTTCTGCTCTGCTTTTTTAGTGTAAAGTTTACTAATACCAATGAGCTAGCACCTGAGAACATTTGTTCCGACACAACTTCTAGCAGAAATGAAAAACACCCACTAATGAATGCTATTTGGGCTTTTTTCACTGTATGATCATCTAAAAATCCTTCTATTCAAAAAGTCCTGTTTGAAATAGTCCGATTATCTCCTCTGAAGAGAATCAAGAGCTGGGCATTCCTGTGCTTAATTTAAGTATTCACCACCACACTGGAGGGACTTGGGAGTTTCACATTTTTAGCTATTAGCTCTAGAAAATTATTCCAATTGCAACTCTGTCTCTTTGGCTAAAAGATTTAAAAAAATAAATCATTGCAGGCAAGTGGAATAGCTTAAAAGGAAGATGTAAGAGCGGCCCAAACCCAGGATAGGATGTGGCTAAGTTACTAAAGCTTTTCTTTAAAAAAGGCCCTTTCAGCCCTTGGAAAAGTCTGAGCCACTCATAGCCTCAATGTGCTGAAACCTCTGAACTATGGCAGGAAAAGGTGCCATTTTCCTCCTGTTGTGGTCTTTATTTAAAAGAAACCACAATAATCTTCCTCAACTTCTGAAAGACAAGATTTAAGATTCAAACACCCATTTCCCAGCAAGGAGATAAAATTCTGTACAGTCCAAATAAAGACAAATGTTCCAGTCAGAGATCCTCAAAAAGGATTTTGACTCTTGGGAGTGGATGGGATTGGCCTCTGTTCCTATTAACTAACGCTGGTGGCTCCCATGTCAGTGTCCCTGCTTTTGTGAATCCCATGACAGTGACTCCAAGGCATTTAAAGCCAATCCAGGTTGGCAAACAGTTTTGCTCAGTTTGCCAACTCAAGTACATGGTCTTTGTGCTTCCTCTGGGTCAGTCATTTGTCTGACCCTGCATTGAGATGGTTAAGTGAGCTAAAACAGCAAAAAATGAACTGTACATAAATCTCTGCTGGCTTAGCTCTCTGCGTTGTTATAGAGGGACGCTAATGCTAAAAATGCATCACTTAAGACAGCCTAAAATTCAGGTGCTGCAACAGAGTTGGCTTTAGAATTCCTGTCCCATACAGGCTTTTAAAAATGCATGACAGCGGACTGAAATATCGAAATGATTAGCTGTGATTTTTCTTTTAGTAGTCTATACAGGGCCCAGTCAAGGATCAGACAGTAATTATAACAGAAGGTACATAACCCTAGATGTAAACCACAAGGAATTACAATTCTGGTTGATACCAGGCAGAAACTGACATAATTTTCAAGAGAGGAATGGTTAAAGAACCTACTGTCAAAGTAGCAGGAAACAAGCGGTGTATTGGCACCAAACACCTTTGTAGCTGCCTCCCTGGTTTTGTCTGAACTCTTCCCTTCATCATCAACACTGGTGTCTGCTCCCTGAAATTATATAAAGAAAAAAAAAGTTACTGTGTATTTAGAAACATAAAAGGAACCTTGTAAAAGTGGACTGTGTGTGGGAATATACAGGTTTCAGTCTCTCCTCCAGGACAAAGAGAAATTTACTTTCCTGTGTAAATGTACTTTAAAAGACTCTTACTATGTCCACAGGTCATTTCTTGTTGCCATTGCAGCTGTGCAGAAATGAGATGCAGTCATTCCATCTTACTTTACAGAATGTCTTATTTCTGGAGATACCTCTCGGCTCTTACTGATGGAGAAGCTGCAGCTCTTCTGCACTGTGCTGTTGCAAGGACCTGCTCTTAAGGCTTTATCCCAGCAATGGCCCAGGAAGTACACTCAGAAGAGGAACTGAAACAGCAATTTTTAAACTCTGGAACCAAATTACTTGGAGAAAGAAAACGCTATCAATGAATCCTACGCCAACACTTCGTGCAAAAGAGAAACAAAACAAGAAGAAAGTGCAAACTTTCCTTAATGCTATACAATCACATTCAGAGTCATCATTTTAGAAGAACAAAGAAGCCTTCCCACCTTACTTGCTCCAAGTTGTATTTTGGTAAATAGAGCTCATCTATGAAGCTGTGTTACAACTGAAAACCTGAGGAATAATTCCATTCTGATTATCTATTTGTGACATACAACATTCTGGCTTCTCCAACACTTTGCTATCCTTTCTTGTGCTTGGTTGTTTATACATGCAAACATCACAGGTGCAGCTATTTCCGTGCCTGTTGTTTCTGTATTAACATCATTGTGTACCTGGTGTTAAAACATTTAAATTATGTTCATGAAAAGCTTGTGCTATCTTTTCACTGGACGAGAAGGCTCATTAGTAATTTGGCTCTTTGCTCTAAATCTTACATAATGTAATAACAAAAATAATTTAAAAAATAAATAAGCATGTTATGCAAGAGTCTCGACTCCAACTTCAATAGCTCCTTTCAGACTTTAAACAATTTAAACAATATACATTGTATTAGTTCCTCAGTTATATATTAATCTAACAATGCAAGGACTAAAACAGCTGATATTCTTAATTGTTTATTTACTCTACGTTAACAGAATGAACTTTTAAAGACTTTTTTGATACTCTGTCCCTTACCAAAGCACCTTCAAGTTTAAAGATAGCTGCTGCACCATGTGTTTCTGAGGGAGCCATTTTTCGTCTCCATCTTCTTCGACGGAAAGTATCAGAACTGCGTTGCTTCCAGTGGAATTTCCAGCCAATCAAAGAAGCATATTCCCATCCTTCCTGATCTTCATATGATGACATTCCCTGGAAGACATAAATCCTTGTTATCCACAGTGTTGTGTAAATGTAATTAATAAAACTGACACTTGCTTTGAAAGGCATAATCCTTCGTAAACCAACACTGGAAACATCAATTTACAAAAAGACAAAGAAAAGGAATATAATTAAAACATACAAGATTGCTCTAGATCTCTCTGTTTTTTTTCTTTAGTCAGGAAACTAGTCATCTCATGCGATTATTTTTAAAAACAGAAACCTTGAACTGTTACAATGTACAAGTCTCTGACTGCATCTCTCTTCTGCTTACCCTTCCTGCTGTTACTGCTTGAGCTGGATCCCTCTTACGTTTCCGCACCAGTCTTCGTCGTCGATGGGTATGGTACATTTTCTCTGCAGCAACCCATGACTTTGGTTTAGTGTCTGGAGGAATAGTGATTCCATATTCCCACCCTGAAACAGAATTGATTAGTTGGTATATTTCCAGAAACACAAGCAAGATAACAAAGGGAAATAGTTATTGTACCTACAGAGGATGAAGCTTTAGTCACACAAGACCACTTGAAATTGCAAACCCTAAACGCTCAGTAGTTAGGGGGGAACCGATGACATTTTATGATGATGCTCTGTTACAACACATATGACAAAAAATTCTCAACATTAAAACAGAGACAATACATTTTAAGTTCTTTTCTTTGCATTCTTGTTTTTTCAAGTGTTAGGTGTATTGATACCACATTTTCATACTTCATCACAGGGAAAACTTAATTTTAAATGACTAGAATGTCCTGTGTGCTCTTGCAACTCCAGCAGCCTGGCTTTTAAGGGAACACCAGCTATCTGAACTTTGATCAGAACTGGGAAACCTGTTACTGTATTTGGGCTCTACATATTACAATTCACTTGTCAGGTATCTAGGCCTCAGACTTCTGTTTAGATTGATCTCTTATGAAGAGGTTACTGCAGAGTCCTACCAGAGGTTCCAGTTTAGACAGATATTTTGATAGCTATTTAATTAACAATTTAATTATTAATAGCTATTTAATTTCAGCTGGTTTAGACCAAATTAAAATTTGTGATACTTTTGCAAAATTCTGAGCTTTCCAGAACCTTCTACAACCTTCCCTTTTGCTTTTATTATTCATTTTGTTTTCAAGCCATCAAATCAATGTCCTGTAAATAATGTGCTATGTAAGACTGTTTCTTCCTATTGCTGTAGAATCCAAGTTATGGTCTTATAAGGTTATTTATATGAAAACTTTCAAAGCTGGTAAGAGTTTCAATTTAGTGTAACAAGCATATAAAAGTCAAAGCAACTGCAGGATAAATGTTGGCTCTATGCGCTTAGGATTTTCTAACCTGATCAGGTTAGTAGCACATCTGATCTCTGTATACAGTTACGATTTTATCCTGATCAGGCTTGCACGGCTCCCTTCCCACACAAACTCAGTGCAATGGTTCTCCTCTCAACGATAAAGGAATCCTTCACACACTTGTGTGGTCTGTGACCAACGCTAAGAGGTTCCTGACTTCCTTTGCTCCACAGACCTCCTGATTCATCTCTTGGCATTGCTTGGTCACTTGTCCCCTGGCTAAAGGCTCCCAGTTAAATTACCAGATGGATCCAAACCTTGGTACAATTACAGAGGCTTCATGTCTCAACTTAAGCTTCTGACTTCTCTAAAAAAAACCCAGTTACTGCTACCAATACTCATCTTACAAGCTCAATTGTAACCATTGAACTGCATTTAGGAAAGACGTTTTGGAAGGTTATTTCAAACAAGGATGGGTTCTATTTCCATGCACACAGTTTTTCCAACTGGAACCTCTCGCGTTAGTAGATTGTTGTTGCATTAGCCTTCTTTTCTTTTAATCTGTCGGAGCTTTGGGCTCAAAACTATCATCTGCTGCTGCAGTTAGGACCATTGTACAGCTGCTTAGATTATGTGACTTCCTCTAGTAGGCACTTATAAATGCATTTATTACATACACTGTTCAAAATAGTGGTCCATTTTAATCCAAGAAAGCCTCAATGAGAACAGTGAGTTTCATGGAACCGTGATTAAAATGCAAATAGAAACAGATGCCGACAGTGACCACTTTCTCAATGTCATTGTATCTGATTCCTTAAGCAACTGTTACCCAAATGTTTCTTTTACATTTTTCCATGGGGCGACCACTATGGTGGCTCAGGATATCACTGCAGTCTTGCCCTGTGTCCTCCCTCGGTAAAGACTATGACAGATTGTCCTAATAAGCAGCAGATCAGTAAATCTTACCTTGCTCATCCACTGCTCGATTTAAATCGGATTTCCAAGCATCATCTTCCCACATCCATCCAAGAGGACATGTGAACTCACATGGGGGTGGAGCTTTTTCTCCATTCTTTTATGTAGGGAAAATATAACAGTTCTGTGCATTAATAGATGAAATAAACTATGTAGCAAACCTTAGAACTCCCTCTTTTAAACCTTATTCAGTGAAAAATATGTCTCACCACATCTGTGTAACCCTCTTCAGCTGCTTTCCATTCCGCTCCAGGATAGCGACTCTGATTTTCATATACTTCATCAGTGAACTCTGTATGACCAGCATCAGCTTCAGTCAACAAACTGCAAGTCCAAAGCAAATACAACACTAACCCAAATGTATTTTAGTTAGCTACAGAGAATATATAAAAAAAACATACAGAATGTGGACGTGTGCTGGAATTCTGGATTGTCCCTATTTATTAACAGAGTACAGTGCAGCCCTCATCGCTACTTATTTCCGTAGAATGTCTTCCAAAAACTGAAGCAACTCCAGTAGCAGTGAGCAATAGGGGGAACATTACTCATAAAAATGGGTGACTAGCCCAAGTGTTTTAACTGCTGTGTTGTTCAGGATGTGCTGTCAACAACTCTTGGAAAAAGAAAAACTTCATATAAGTGCAGGAAAACCCAGACTGCACATGACAGTTATATGCATCTCTAATTTTGATATATCTAGCTACGCACTAAAATTTGGCAATGTACTCGATTTTGTTCCCCTTCATGCTGTTAACAAGGCAAGCGATCAGTTGGCTAATACTCTTCTAACTTGCAAGTAAAAGAAATATGAGAACATTAAGTCAGACAAAAGAGCCTTGATTTCCACTCGTGATTAACTGATTTGGGAAGCACTAAAGCGTGTTCTAAAATGCCATCTGCTGGTCAAATAAAGCCACACAACAGCAGCAGGTGCAAGACAGCGTGCTTACCCATTTTAACACTAGGGGTTTTTTCCATTATCTGAGAAAATACCTCCGTGTCTGTTATTGCTTTTCTTTGTGTCAGATTATTGACTGAAATAAAAGCTATTAATTGAATACGAAAATAAATCCTTCCATTCATACCTACAAACTGATACAATTTTAAAAGTGATCACATAATAGCACATATTTTTCCTGAAGTTTTTCTATAGCAACAGTCTTGTCATCAGAACACAAAAATTGAAAATGGGCTGAACTCTTTATTTTAAGAAAAAAAGAAAGCAATCTCTTTCTCATACTGGCTTTGCTTATGAAAAAATAATTTACCTAGTCTGGTTTAAAGTGTGGCAACACAAGCAGCTTTAGTGGCACAACTCAGGAGTTGAAAACCTCCGACAGAGCAGGACTGAACCTGCTAGAGTTGGGGGAGGACTGACGCCTCATGAAATTGGTCTGCCAGGGGAGGAACCACAACCTGAAAACAACCCCTCCCTAGAGTTAGTTTGAGAAATAACCTGTGAAGTTGTTTAACAAGGGCAATGGAACTTCTCAACATTTAGTGATATAAACACAAAAACCCCATCCACTGTGTGAACAACCACGCGAATGCTGAAATGCTGTTGATACAACATGAACTGCAGACATGTCAGGGTAAAGTTTCTGTCTATGGCAGATGTAGCTATCTAAGGGTCTTGTCTGAAACCATCACAGCAGGATCTCAGAACCTCACACAGACACAAGTGACCCTACAGTAGTAGCTTTCTAGGAAAGGAAAACTACTATTATCCCTTTTCTCAAGATGCGGCACTGTGACAGCATGATATACCCATCATCACATGGGGACTTCTAACCTGTCAGCTGGTTCCTAGGAAATGCACATGTTCTTTCTGTTGTATGTGCTATCTTACTTTTTAAAAAGGTAATGTTAATTTTAGTGTTATTAACTAACTTTGACTATTGGTTGGCTTTTGCTGTCTTAAGAAGTTCAGCTTAAAATCTCTTTCTGGGCCAAGAAAACAGACAGAAGCTTTTACTCTGCGCTCTGAGATTAAACTCCTTTATTCCTCTTTGCATAAAATTGAAAAAATCTGACCTTCTTTCAGGATCCACCATCCATTCTCCTTCCCACTCCCAGCCCTTTGGGGGTAGAAAGTACTCTCTTTTCAGTTTGATTTTTCCTGTGACATCAGAAAACTTGTGGCGACCAACAAGTCCTGAGGTACCCCACTTTCCAAACAGAAGAGCCTGATTTTCATACTGTTTGGGGAGAAAGAAAAAAAATTAGTACTTAAGGAATAATAAAAAGTTTGGTGGTTTTTTTTTTTTTTAGGGCTGCTGGTGGTGTTATGTAACTGTTACAATTGAAACATTCTACTATGCGTTTCCTTTTTCCCCCTTCTCTGAAATTATCTCTTCCCACATTACTCTGCGATATCATAATTAATTTCTTTCTTTAATTTTCTTCTATGCTGCCTGGTAAACAGTGATTCCACTGCTTTATAAACTACATGATCTTCTCAATTTAATGCCACTCTACAACTACAGTCAAACTTCCTCCAAATTAAAGCTTTGTTAAGTAAAATTCCATTACATTATTCAAACAAGTTTCTTCTGTTCCCTAAACACATGATCCTCTCATTCTTTTCCATCTCAAATCTCCTCTTACTTATATTCTTTTCTTTCTTAACATGTAAAACTGAATTGTAGTCTTATCACGGAAGCTACCAGAGGCATGATTCTGATGTCAGCCCAGTTTACGTAGTGTACTTCCCCTTATGCTAATGGGATTATTATAGTTTATGATGGCCTTGAGTTTTCTGTTCCTATTCCTGTACAATCGTTGGACTACTGCATGAAGAGCAAAAGCTGAGGTATTCAATAGCCTCTTAAATGCTATACTTAAACAATGGCTTTGAACACCCATTGACTATTTTAAGTGAGTTACTACAGCAGTACTAAATATTTAAGCATAGGTGCAACGGTGACACAAGTGTCTCTAAAAATGTCTTGTTTCATTAGCTATTATACAGATCTTGGATTATATGCACCATTAGGTGACAGGGCATATAAAAGACATCTGTTGCTTACCGTTATCATTAAAAATCTCTATTATATGCTGTGGGACTATTTCAAGCATTTTTATTCCAAATTTGTTATAGCCTTTTGTTTGCAAAATCTACTGGTTTTGACCAGTTTTTCTTGTAACAGTGATTTTCTACTGCTACAAAAGAACCATTATTAAGCAAAAGCACTTGTGTCCAACTATCATTTGTAGAAGTGAAGAAGCAATTAAAATAAAAAGGTTATTCACATGCCAAAACATAATGGTCTAGATCCCAATCTTAATTACAATGATAAAAATCTAAAATAAATGTTTTTGAAATCACTGGAGTTAACCAGATTTTTACCTGATTAACCAGTTCAGAATCTAGTCTGCTGAAGTTCACCTGGCAGGCACAATGGACAATTGTTCATTACCTTGAATGGGGTCTACTTGTTTCAGTATAACAACTACTACTCTCCCTTTCTGCCTGGCATGCCAAAAAAAAAAAAAAAAAAGCTCCAACTTAACTGAATTCCTAACACTCACATCCAAGTTTAAAGCAAGAAAGCAATGATGGACATACCATTTCTGCAAAAACACTGAACGTTCCTTCTGCAAAGCTATTAAACTTCTTTTCAACTGCACTGAGCCCAAGCCAAATGTTAATTCGCAACTCCGCAGGCATTTTGACATCTTTCGTCTTGTCCTGTGGGTACTGGCACACAAACAAAACAAGTTGTTCTTTGTTATGTAGGTTATTGTAGCTTTCAGTAAAATATACACGATAACATGGAGGTATGAGTAATAATACGTGATTTATTTATCTCTTCCTGTACTGCACTTCCTCAAAAGGCAGTAATAAATAGTTCAGAAACTGCCTGAGGAGTGTAAATATAATGTAAAAATAGTTTTTACACTGCCTGAAGAGTGTAAAACCCAAACACAGTAACAATAGTATCATCCCTGTTTCTGTATATTCTCTCCCAAGTTTCATGCAGCAATGCATTTTTAATTAGGAAAATAACTTAAAAACTTATCAGGATAATGGAAATGCAGAGGTTAGTCAGAATGGTTCACCACATGTAGAAGTAATGCATCGTAACATGCATGACAAGGGTCTTGCATGGTCTCTTCTCTCAAGTAGCAAGCTAGGACAAGAGGAAACGGCCTCTGGCTGTGCTGGGGGGAGGTTAGGTTGGATATTAGGAAAAATTCTTCACCGAAAGGGTGGTCAAGCATGGGAACAGGCTGCCCAAGGAAGTGGCTGAATCACCATCCCGGGAGGTGTTTAAAAGACATGTAGATGTGGCGTTTAGGGACATGGTTTAGTGGTGGACTTGGCAGTACTAGGTTAACACTTGCACTTGATGATCTTAAAGGTCTTTTCCAGCCTAAATGATTTTATGATTCTAAACAGGCCTGTCTGCATTGAAGTATTGATCAACATAGCTACTGGTACACTGACAAACTCTGTTATTGTTATGTTATTGTTCTACAGTCAGATTGCCTTTTTTCTGCTTAGGTTTATTCCAATTACAGACAATATAAACTTAAATGGAGAAAGGCATTCCTATTAAAGAGTAAGACTCAATGCAGAGAGGCATACTGGGGAACTTCTGGGTGTAGGCATGCTTTATATTATTTGCAGAAAACTTTGAATAGGTTTTTGGAACTTCTCCGACTCACACTAATTATTCCCTCTGAAAGTCTCCGTTCATGTCCAACCCCAAAACACCAACCCCGGTAACCCTTTAAAAGTCCTGTCACAATTTTAAGCTCTTCAGAAAAGCCTCAGAGTTAGGGGCTGATGCTAGTTCGAACTGGCTTACGATGAATTTCACAATTTCCGTGACAGGACATGTTGTGATAGGACAAGGGGGAATGGTTTTAAGCTGAAAGAGGATAGATTTAGATTAGATATTAGGAAGAAACTCTTTACTGTGAGGCTGGTGAGGCGCTGCACAGGCTGCCCAGAGCAGCTGTGGGTGCCCCATCCCCGGCAGTGCTCAAGGCCAGGCTGGACGGGGCTGGGAGCACCCTGGTCTAGTGGGAGGTGTCTCTGCCCATGGCAGGGGGTTGGAACTAGATGATCTTTAAGGTCCCTTCAACCCAAACCATTCTATGATCTATGATTTTGAAGAAGCTCTATTCAGTTGACTTTTAATCTGTCCCGAGTTTCGACACCTCATTGTTCATAGTTCATTTGCATGTTTCATGTTCATGTCAGAAGGCATCACATGTTTAGGGAGTTAATTCTTTTTTAAGGGTGGGGGGAAGTACCTTTAAGAAGATCGTTTGGGTCTTTCCACAATATTTACCAGATGATTCGGGGCTCGTTGTGGAATACAGCACTTGGTGTGCAGGAACACGAGCATAAGCCAGTCTTTTCTCCCCTCGGATCATCCATATGATTACATCAGGCATACTGTTTTGTGGCTGTGGATCATTTGTGGGGAAAAAAAAGTTAAGAACAGTAATTAACAGAATGTTAAACTAATTAATGCTTAGACAGCAGAAACAAATTTAGATTTATTACTTAGAATCAATAATTAACATGAATTTATGATAAATCGAGGAAACTGTGTTACTTTGCAAGTAATGCAATACATAGTTCTGAAACAATCATTAAAAATACCATCGGTATTTGGAAAGCAAGTAAGTTTTATCTAAAAAGAAGCAGTTCCTATATCTTTTGCAAAATCTTTTAGAGATACTCTGTATCTTGATTCCTTTATGGTGACTACAGTGACCGATCCCGAATACTAATGATTTGGATTGGTGTGCTACATACTTAAGTGCTTGCTACCCTTCCGCATTAAGGGTAGATCGTCGTAAGACTTTTAGCAGAGGATGGAAACAGCTTACTATCTTTCTGCAGCTTTGCACACACCTTTATGTGTTAGCTACAAGTCTGCCAGATTAGCTGCTCTCTTTTTTTCAAATTAATAACTTTTCAAAGCAGAAGTGACAAAGAAAAAATAAAACATTTCTACAGTGTTGTGGAAACCAATTATGAGATAACCAAAATGAAAACTTAAGATATTGCTGAAAATTTTAAAAACACGGAAACAAACAAATTTAACTCTTAGAAGTTGATTGCTATGGCTAATAAGCTGCTGAAGTACAACATATATCCTGCACTCCCTGAACCCCCAATGTGATCTGCAATTCTGGAAGGAAGGAAAGGACAAAATACTGTCACTTTAAACAGAATGCAGTCTATTCTACAAATCACAGTGCGGTTATCCCCCAGCACACGTTCTCAGTGAAGAAGCACACATCCAAATTACAGAGGGGAACATGTTTACTTTCACAGCTTCTACAATTCTATTCTAAGGAGAGTGGATATTGCTTGATCAGCAGTGAATGTCACACTAGTTTGTGTTAGACAGTTATTTCTATACTAACTGAATCTCTGGCATTGTGTAGTACTAACCTCTTCACTCAGCTGCAGTAATTTATCCAACCAATCCTCAATTTCTGTCAGAGTGGCTTTCACATCAGTAGCTTCATTTCTCATCCTCGCTGCTGCTTCTCCAATCTGTTTGAGAGACTTGAGGCGCAGTTTTTCTATCTGAGTGTCAAGGACTGTAATATTAGATTTGCCTTCTATGAGGGGAAATGGTTTACTGAAAAGAGAACATTTATTATGGTTAATAATCTAAGTGGATTTTATGTAGCCACACACTTAACGCAGACATGCATACAGTGGGAACACATTGAGTGCTATTATGTCCTGTGGCTGAAAACCACTAGAATAGTGCTATAGCGTCTATGTCGGCAGAGATTTCCACCTAACAAAGTGTTTATAGTAAGCAAGGGAAATGCTGTGCTTACATAACAAGCACCAATGTAGAATTGTTTGAGGTGTATGCTTTAATGTAATTGCTGCTAAGCAAACCAAAGAAAATCCATTTTCCTATAAATTGTCTCAGAATGTACATCTCAAAGATGAAACCAGTGCCTTCAGAGGAAGATTAGGTTCCTTCCCTTCACTGGAAACTCTATACATTCTCAGGAACTCAATAGACAAATACAGCTTGTGTCTATGACTAGGGTAATCTAACCCTCTGGCAAGAAAACACTGAAGAACTCTAAAAGAAATCCATGACACAGAACTTTTGAGTCACCAGAGGGCAGGGTAACTATTCAATGGAACCAAGAAATCCTGTAGATTACAGTAGTGCAGGAAAAATGAACTTTTTTGACTTGGCGGAGGTTTGAGGAAAAGGGAGCTTTTCACAGACCAATGACTATATCCCTTTACAAGGGTTCATGAAGAGGTCTTCAATATGACACTTGGGAAAAAAAAAAATTTCCAAAGACACTGCCTAGTTTGAAAAGATTGACTCTTCTCTGACCTGTTTTTAATGACAAGCCGTGTGCTTCTAAGGGCTTTGATTCTGCAAAACCTTGATGCTGACTATTGTGCCTTCTACTGTAGTTCATTCTACTAATCTGAATGCAAGTGCTGCCTGCCCTGGGTGCAAGTACTTACACATGAATCAAACGTACCAGATCAAAACTTCCAGAAAGTCGCCTCATTTTAGTTTTAAATAGTGCAGTGAAAACTCTCCCGAACTCCTAACTAATTTAAACATTAGCACTGCAAGGAAAATTGTTCTATGAATTCAATAAAGGCAATTATGTTTTTGACATAGGTTTCATGACCTTGCTGAAAAAAACCGTAAAAAACATTGTATGCTATGAACAACAGGAAACTTGTTTGGCTGATGTATCTAGATGCTATTGCTCCACAACGGTTGGATGACAAGACATTTTATACAATAAAGGACCAAATTAGTAACAGTGCAGATTGAGTGTCAGGAGGACGGGCTGACAAAATTGATATAAAACCTGAAGATCCCACACTTACTCGATGGCTCCATGTGCCAATCATTTCCCCTTCACATTTTCCTTTCCTAAGCACGTCAGTTCTTTCTTTCCTTTCTTCCACATCACAGCAGGTATTCTATGAAGTTACTAGTTTATATTTTAATGTAAACTATCTATCGCATAGTTCTTTGCTGGTATATATTGATCCCTGCTGTTTGCTTTTTCCTCTGTTGACCTTTCTATCGGCTCTACAGCTTGATGATTTTTTTTCTTTCATTTCACCTTTTCTGTTATTTCTTCTAATGGATAACTGTTCTCTCATTTTCCTTTTCCTGTGCTGTTTCATCAACCACTTCTTTAATGTTTTTCAAGCACCTCTCCCCACACCAGTGTCTCCTTCTATTAATGTCTTTCTCATAAAATTCCTTCCATTCTATTTAGAATATATTCTCCTTCAAAACCCTAAGTGCTGATTCCTATTGCCTTCTCTGAACACTCCCATACATACAGGTGTGTTAACTAAAGGCTTATTTAAAAATACCTTTACAGCCCTTAAGCTCTGGATAGCTTAGAGATTTTGTATTCTGGGCTTACCAGTAAATCACAGAATTTCCTCCCTCTTCAGTTTCAAAAATAACATTGAAACATGGGTAAACAAAAGGTATATGAGGAATTCAAAAGAAGGCAAGATATTAGAAAGGCAGCAGAGATCCACAATTTCACATTTTCAAAACACTTCTGCCTTAGATTTTTTTAAGAGATGCTGGTTTATTACTGTCAGTGACTAAGATAGAGGAGAATTACAAAACTAGATGGATGACATCATTGGCAATATCCATGCTGGTTTACTACTTTCAGAGACTTCTGGAATTCCAGTTCTCAGGTCAGTTCATAGGGGTAATCAGTTTCAGAGTCCTTAGAATTTGTTTTCTGACTTAGTACAGGCAATAGCAAAGATTCTGAGCAGGCCTAGAATGATAACCTAAGAGATAAAAAAGGTACTTTACCTCACATCATCTGTAAGTTCATCAATCAGCTTCAACCACATCTCAGCTAATTGGTTTTCTGCAATTTTAGCCTGCATTCCTGATTTTAAGGCGGCCAAGTTGGATTGCTGCGTAATTTAAAAGAAAAGGATTTGTACTTATAAACTTCCATTGCAGTTTAAGGTCAATATGAGTTTCAAGACTTTAATCTGATTTATTTGTATGTATAAAGCCCAAACCAACAAAGACTCAGATGTTCAAACTTGCTTCATATTTAACAGGACTATTCCTACATTCTTTCTTACTATATTTAATAACACATGATATTGCATCTAGTTTCCAAAGCAAGTAACCGTTCTACAGACTTAATGCGCCCCTAACCAACACCGAGGACTCCTCCTTCCTGTGGAAATTCTCTGCACATTAAAGCAGAAGTGTGCTGGGCCTTGCCAGAACACAGACCTATTATTAGCAGTGCCATTTGTTAACACCAAGCTATGTTTAATTTGAATAGGAAAAAAAAGAGGGGAAAGTCTCAGAAAACTGTTCCATCATTTGCTCAAAATGTCACTTTTGATTACGTCTGTAAATGAAAAAAGTAAAAATAAAAAGCATATCAGCATAAGAAAGATCTTAAGTGTCTTACCAGTCTTTCTGTCATGTTTAGGATTACATTCACAGGGTCTAATCTATGACTTATGTCCTCCCAAAAGGATGTCAGTGTTACAACTGGCTTTGTGTTTGCCCATGGCAAGTAGTAATAGTAATTACCTGGTGAAACATTTATATGTTAGAGTTAGAATTCATGGCAGGAATACGTACTGCACAAATCGTTGTATTTATTTCATTTAGAACATACAAGCTAGGGCAAACTTATCACAGGATTTGTACTTTCCAGCCACTGTAGTGTCTGTTGGATGGTGAACTTTTACTTCGAATTGTTTCAAAATCCAATATTTTTTTTTTTACTAAATCATCTGTTAACACATTCATTATTCTTTCCCATAACTTAGCAATGTAGATAACACATTAAGTGTATATCTGAAATAAATATTCAAATAATTATTTTCCAGAGTAAACCTGATTATGTCATTTAATACACAAATAAAACCCCTCCTACTGTTTGCAGTTAAATAAATAAAAAAAAAAATTATAGCCAAAATACATTTTCCTGTGATCTAGCTAGGTTCTTTTCTTCTAGGCTGCTAGACAGCTGGTTTAAAATCAAGTTTTTATTTATTTTGAATCATAATGTTCAAAGAATATTTTCCCTATTTAACCCCTAGTTTTTAGATACCTGTAAAATAATGCAATTTTTTTCTTTCCAATTTTCTTGTACACATCTAGTACACAGAAGATTTCACTGAATTCTGCAAAAACTTCTTTAATAACCTCAGAGGGCTTTTGCAGCATGTACTGCACTTCATTGCAAAGCTATGAAGAGCCACATGTTCTTTTCTGTCATGTTTTCGTAAGTTTTTAGTGCAGTTAGGCTGTTATTCCAAAGCTATGAAATAGCACCTTGGAAAGAGAATTGCACATCATTTTATCCCCACACCAGCAGTATCCTTACCATCAAAAACAGCACGACTGTACTGAGTTGTTGATGCCAAAGGTTTACAGGTGGTATCAAACTTGTTGCCGTAATTACCAATGCTAACTTCAAACTGGATAGGCTCACCAGTGTCTTGCAGCATGGTAGCAGAATGAAACACAGCAGCCAAGCAGAACTTTCGTCTGCGCTGGTACTTCTACAAGAAGAACCTTTTTAGTTGTATTTCAGTATTTGTTAAACAGGATCCTCAATTATAAAAAACAATAGCAATTTTATAATGGAAATAATAATTTTAGTATTTTTACTACTTTCTGAGAAGCAACCAAAAAGCTATGATGTGTGTATAATGAATTACTGTATTTGAGATTCTAAAAATGTTTCAAATTAACATTTCATGCTATGAGGGTACGACATTTTTGTAGCCACACCATCAATAGTGACCTCTCTTAACTCTGAGATTCAATTCAGTTGTTTCAATTCTAGTAAGTTAGATCATTCTCCAAAAATAAACAGCCAAGGCACATCTCCATTACCAACACGGACAATAAAACAAGGATTTACCTCAACAACCAGTAAGTCATCGTTAGGAATCATCTCTAACTTTTTATTAACAGGTTTGCTTTCAAGTATTGTAGATAGTTCAACCAGAATTCTCCCTCTATAAGCAACTCCTTCTCCCTGTAACATAATTATACAATGAATCCAATTTTATGTATTTCTCCTAAAGCAGTACACTCTATCTTTAGCTGTACATGAACCTGGCTTCACTGAAGTGTTCTCAAAACTTCTGCAAGGCATGGATGTACATATTTGAACAAATGAAATAAAGCAGTTGTCTTTAATTAATTATAGAAGTGAAAAATACATGTTTAGAAAAACAAGGAAATAAGAAATAAAAATACATGCAGATAGTGAAAATCACTGAAAACACTGCTGCTCCTTCAAAAAGACATTTAAAACAAAAACAGTTAAGAATGGAAAATACTATCACACTTCCTTATTAATCATAAATATAAAATATTATTAAAAAAAAACACACCAAAGAGAGTGTAATGTGAAACAAACCCCCCACCATTAAAACAAATTCATTCATTGATTAAAAACAATGAACAAAGAAACTGACCTTTCCAAAGTTCAATTCATCATATGGGTCTGGGAATCCAGTATATTCTCTTGGACTTCCATAAAAGTTTAGGTAACAAGGCCCAAATGTTGGTAAAAAGCCAACTTCAGTTTCTCCAGTGTTTACTAACAGAAAACATTACCATTATCTCTTTGTTAATTATCATTCAGAGCCAGAAAAGCAAATAAAATTACTATTAAGCCAGTAGAACAAATGTTAGATATTAGTTAGGTATTAGTTATTAGTAAAGTAAGAACACTTTATTCTCTGGATATACTATATGAATGTTAAGTAATTATATATTATATCAGTGACTGTACTTGTTCCTAACCTCTTCCTTCATTGTACAATACTTACTAGATACTACATTGCAGTAAAAAACTCACAAAATAAACAGAACTTCTGCCTCACTCGAAATACCAGGTTTTTATTTCTGTGAAGAAGTAATACGCTCTTATCTTAACAGAAAACATATTTTCTAGAAATAAACGGAGTAAAAGCAACGTTTGCAATCACTTAAATGCACAGGCTTGTTCTAGCTAAACAGCTACAAAAAAGATGCACACCATAGCGGAAAAAACCCTTACTGCTTACAGCAGAACAGTTAAACCTACTGTTCCAATGTTTAGTGTAATTTTTCTGTGCCTATACTTCAAGGTAAACACAAACTACTGTAACTCTAACTGTAACTGCTGCAGTGCACTGTTTCTCACAAACTCCCTTTTCAGTAAGCTAAAATTCAAAAAAGACCATAAGGCTGCAAACTCAGTTAATACCAGTGACAGTAAACCCTGATTTGTATACTACTCTTATTCCATGACTAACAAATTAAAATTTTCCCAATGTCTTAATCTGGCTATAAAAAAATTTAGTAAGGATTTAGACATTTTTGTCAGTTTTAATAGCTAAGCTAGGAAACTGCACACTAAAGCTATTGTTTATTTTCAGATACTTAAGATATCTAAGAACTTGAAAAGTATTTCTATTGCTAATCCCTACTGTCATAACTTTGTATTTTTGAACAGTGTTCTGTTTTTTAGCAGAAAAATAAATACAGGGAAGCCTTAGTTGTATTACTACTGTTACCTTTTGGGTTTGCATTTGTGCCTTGCAATTTTATTAGATGAATGAGATTATAAAAAACTCTAAAAAAAATTAAATTCTATCCTTAAGGGAGTTGATTCTTCCTTCAGTAACAATCAAATATATACCAAGGCTATTGATTAATAAATTTGATGAGTAGTGCAAAGAGAATTAGAACAAGGTAAGCAGCACATGCAGAAGAATACTCCATAGTTTTGAGCGAACAGGAGAGATTCTGTATTCCTTTCCATCTTGAATCCTAGCTTTTGTCTGTGAACAAATGATCCTGGTATAAAAAACTGAACTGGGCTTCTAAACCTTGCAACATATACCAGTTAGAGTGGTCTGCAGCACAAAGAAGGATGCATTTATCACCAGAAAGTATGGCTGAGATAACAAAGTGAAAATTAATACACCTTGTATCACTTTGGCACTGTGATTACTGAGTGACATGAATAATAAAAATGAATATGATGTCCTGATGTAATTTTCTGTCAGCACAAAATCATATAAAATCTGCAAAATACAAAATAAAGATTTGCAGTTCTCTATTTTGCATTTGGATACTTTCGCATCCTTCCATCTGTATCAGAAACAGATCAGAATTTGAATGAAAAAGAACTCAAGACTCTTGTTGGAATACCACCCAATTTTTTAAAAACTCCAGCACTGAACTGCTCGTATCAGATCTCATTAGGACTAGATTTAAGGTACTGATCTGTGTTGAATGAATACATTCACTACTTACTGATGCTAAAAAATTAAACAGAATATAAATTGAAATACAAAACTACACAAAAAAATCTCCTTAACCCAGAATAAAGAGACTATATTTTGTATTTCTTTACATTTAAAATTAAGCTGTTTACATTTAAAAGGCTGATAGTCACATATTGCAGAAAGCCATTAAAAAGTTATTTCAGCCTTTTAACTTATTACTTTGTTAAGAAAGAAAGACTGTAAATGAAGTATTTGTATGAATGAATGTTTGTTACTTCTCAACATCACTCCAGTTGTATTTACTTCTCACTATAAATATTTACCACAAAGTATTTCAAAACTGGATGTCAGGCTAGACAGTTCTGTAAAAAGCCATCTCTTCAGGTTTCAACAGAATCAGATTTCATTTTTCAGATTTTATTTATACAGCTAGCTAAGCATAAGCGCCATTCATTATTTCAGGCAGTTATTTACTTCTGCAGGGCTCCGCAGCTGCAAATATATAGTTGCAATATATATACAAATATAGTTGCAAACTCATAGCTAAGTTAAAAATTGCAAGCCATTGTTAGACTAAGTTTAGACTAGAACTGAAGCAACTGCCTGCTCAACTCTAAAACAGCCTGAAGCACCAGCCGAACAGAAATATTTTCGAACCAGTTCCAGTGCCAAAACTGATTTTTAAAGTTAGTTATGTTTTGATACTCTTTAATAATAACGATGAATTCTTTTAGACAAGTAAATCTTTAAAAATATTTTTTATCATGATGAGTTTTCTTAGGCAATACTTCTCAGTTTGGGCAATGGAAAGAAAAATCAGTAAGAGACAAAGATATAAACCTTCATATGACGAAGCCCCTGTTCCCGAAGATGAAAATTCTATATTATGAAAAGAGAAGAAGTTACATGACAAGTGACAATGGCATTTTAAAAACAAATACATCACAAAGCAATCCGCTTTTAAAATAAAGTTTAGGGCCTGAGAAAAAATCAAGTTCATGTGGGCTAGAATTTTCCTTCCTGATTAAAATATGACGGTACTCTTGTACAAATTCCAAAGGAGAAAACCCAAACCACGTAGCTGACAAAGTATGTTGTTTTGATGCTTCTGTTTCAACTTTGTATAATTCTCCTCCTCTCCCCCCTCCCCCCCAAATAATAATAAAAAAATTAAAACGCTATTAAAATCCTAAAAGCATTCAAGAAAACCACTACATGTCTGGGCCCATTAGAATATCTTCAGTAAATGAAGCCCATAGACTAGTTCAGTTTCCCCAATCCTTCAGAAGCCAGAAGAGGCTTCAGGCAAGGCATTGACCTCAAGGGAAGGTAATCTGTGATTTTACATGGAAATGGCTATTCCCATGCCAGTACCTTTGTAGAGAGACTATCCAAATAAGATTTTCTCAGTTACTAGGTGCCTGGGTTTGAAGTATAAATGAGCTGTGACTCAGCAGCAGTTCAAGTTACACACTTAAGTGGGTAGTACAAGTGATCTCCAGAGCTGAATTTTCCCCAACAGCCCAGCCCTTCTGTCTTTGATTTCCCATTGCCTTTTTCTGTAACCCTTTCTTTTGCCTCCTGGCAACTCGCCTGGTTGTGTGTGGGGTATGAAAAAGAATGTTTGCACAAGGTCTTACTTCAACACCTGTACTTCTAAGAGGACTGGGTTGTAACTTTGAAGTTATGTGACTGAAAATACTGTTCCACCCAATAAGATAAATAATTGCCTCAAGTCACTACAGGATTTAAGCCACTAATTTTGTTTTTAAACTCCTGACATAGCAACCAAGGACAAACTGGCCTGTCTCAGTCGAGTACATATAACATAGATTTCATAAACACAACAGAAAAAATAGTAATTTAGACTCTTATTGGGGCAACAGTGGGAATGGTTTTGAGCCAGCGTCCTTCAACCTATCATAGATAGCCAAGTGAATAAATGTTAAACCTATTCAGCCATGAACTTTACAATTCTGTATGGAGAACTAATATGCCATACTATGTTCATTAAAAAGAAAACTTTTTTTCTGGCAAATTAACACAGAAACCTTGTCATGGAGCTGGCTGAACTGTATGAAAGATCTTGATATAAAAAAGGAGGAGATTATAGATAAAGATCACAAAGAAATAATCAACAATCATAGTATTATATTAGAACATAAAGGTAACAGATTTTTTAAAAACTTTTCCCAAAATCTTGACACAAAAAATGTTTTATATAATACCGTAAAGAAGAGGTTTATTATAAAGGTATTTTCCACTGGGGACAACATGTTAGGAACTTCATATCCTGCATAACTAAATCTGTTTTCTTGCCGTTAATAGTTGTTTTGTTTTAGTTTTTATGAAATTACATATCCAGTCACCTATACTGATTGAAGCATCGTCTGTGATCATAGCGCTGCAATTCAAACCTTAATTCACTGAAGATGCCAAAACAAGGGTTACTAAGTAGTACTTTGGAGTACTTGTGCAATGAGATGCAGTGCCCATTTCCAGTAAGCTACTGATCAGAGCAGAGGCTGATCCACATTTCCCAGCGTCTGAAAGCAGCCTAGTAGTGTAGAGGAGATGAGCAGGTGGTTCTAGGTAGCTCTGTAGGATAACTGATCAGGCACATTCCCCAGCTTTAGGTTCTCTTCCCAGAGTAAGAACAGACACACATAAGGTGACAAAAGAAGTCTTGTCTGTTACTGCCCAAGATTCTGAAACAGTGACTCTGGGTAAGTTTGCATGTCTTACTTATGATAGATTGTGCTATCACATAGTTTCCTGAATTTGGGAAAGCACTCACAAATTTAAAGTAATTCATTAACTTTGTATATATAACAGGACACTGTATTTTGAATTAGATGCTGCAATTTCCATGATGATGTCATTTAAACACTAGAATTTTAATACGTTACTTCAAAAAGTCCCACAATATGCTTTCTAGGAGCATTGTTTGGAAAGCTCCAGAAACAGATAATCTTCTTGCTACAGAATTGAGGAACTATAGGAAAATACACTTTCTCAGAACACTGATCTTTGCTATTACTCATAGCACAAGAGAAGACAGTAAGTTACATACTGCTCAATCAATTACCTTCAACTTCTCCTCCAGAAGAAGCAATTTTTGAGAGACTTAAATATGTTGTTCCTACTACATCATTTTTTGTAAGACGATCCCTACAAAAAGAATAAAAAGAAAGATTTTATTTAAATATAATGCTGGTCATCCTACACAGAAGCAAGCTATCAGTGACTAAATGCACTCCAGGACTGTATACACACATTTTCTATCACCTGGAATGCTTTAATATTACTGACACAGATGGTAATGGCTAGTTACAAGAGTGGGCTGTGTCATGAAGAAGTCACCTGACTTTTACACTATCACCTAAATAATGATAGTGTTGACCCCACAAAATTAACAATACTCCCATGTTTCACTGATCAAGTCTCTTGTAAAGAGACCATAAAGATAGATACTTAAACACTCGCTTAAATACTCTCATGGACTGTAAAAATACCTGACATCTATAGAACCAAACTTTTCTTCACTTAATATAAATTTACCTTTTCTAGAACTTTAATTAAAATTCATAACTCACCAGTCAACAACTGCAAGTTTTATTTTCTCACACATCGAGGGAAACTGAAAAAAAAGCAAAGCAATTAAATAATCCATTACTTACTTCACCTCTGTTATGTTAATGCTCTGTGTTCCAAAAGGATGGCTGTTTTCTACAGAAACAAGACAAAAGAAATCTGACCTTGATTTGAAGATAAATAATTTGATTCCACTCTGGATTAGCATTTTTCTCAATTATATTTGTGCAAACCTGCAAAAAATGAAATCAACTATAGAGCACATCAAAGATAAAACAGACAAAAAACCCCATATACTAGCTGTGATTTAGGATGAATCATACTGTTTGGTAAGATGAGGGGTAGTAGTTAATGATGAATCCAGAGTAGTTTATGCTGCAATGAGCCATTAGTTTTCAGTTGGTAAATACTGCTAAACTGATCTGCATATGCAGCATTAATGACTACTGGAGAGAAAAAAAAATTTTGAAACCGTGTTTAAACCTGCGACTGCAGTTACCCTACTTGTTATTTCCACTAGCTACAATTTAATGTGCTTTCACACTTGTACTGATATCTTATCACAGCAGGGAATTGATATGAAGAAATGACTTGATTCCAGCTTGCTTTATGCAGATGTCAGAGTAGATGAAGAATATATTCTATATTGTTTGCTAGTCACGTCTACTGAAAATCCTCTATAGTACTGGGTGTGACAACCTGACTATATAACATCGTAAAAGGACTGATATTTTTCTTCTTACAAAAAAAATAAATAAATTGGCTAGCAATGAATATAGGTTGTGCAACTGTGCTTCAGCTCAAATTTGGTATTCTAAGGAACACATTAGTAATAAAATGTACAAATGCTGTTAACCTGTCCAGAAAGATCTGTACCATCAGTTACAAAAAGCACTCAGGAAGAACCTGCAGGCAAGCAATCTGGCATGCATCAGTTCCTAGCATTAGTCATACATTCCTTTTATTAGTCATCAGCTTTATACCCATTCTACTGTACCTTGTAGTGTATCCTTATTTTATGCAGTGAACTTTAGGGCTAATCCTTTTTTGATTCCATAATTTCTGTAAACTTAAAAATTTACATTGGCGTATGAAATCTGTTCTCAGGACTACAACTGGAATGCAAAGATTTAAATAGTTACTAAATTACCTTTTTGCCAGCAAAAGAAACTTCTACAAATGGATCTACCAGGTTTTTCTTGTCTGCTTCTCCTCCAAATATTTCCTTGACAGTCTGTGCAAAAGCATCGTCCACTGGAGAGGGGTCAAAGAAGAAATTCAGGTTTATGCTTTTCATTATTATTTCATTTTATTGTATTTATTCAGCCAAAATAATAAATTGCCCACAGCAATCCCATCAAAATCAACCAGCTTACAGATCTAGGTACAGTGAAGTCTAATCTGAGAAGCAAAATTCTGAACAGTTGCTGGTAAAAATGGAGAATTTAGGCTCAGGAGCAATTTCAAGAATACAAATTTTTGAAATATCACAAGGAGTGCTGATTTGCTTCTGAATTTAGAGACACAGTTGTATTTGAAAAAAGTTATGCATATACCTGTAGACACTGTCATTTGTTGTCACAGATACAGGTGAGAAATTGCACTAAGAAGGGATAAAAAGCCAGCTATATTCTATCAGAAAACACATATGCCATATACTGAGAGAAAAAGTCTTTGACTTAGCAATATAGAGTTGACAAAAGTAGTATCTCACTAAACAAATTAAGGTCAAACTGCTTACAAGCTCCCCTGCCCTCCAAGGCTGTTTATTTAAGCTTATGGTGCTCAGCTTAAAGCCCACAAACTGCAAGCAGCTTTCTGGTTCTAGTTACTAATTTCCTGTGGCCACTCAGGAGCAGGCTGGTGGCAATACAGATTGCCTTGGCCACCACAGCAGCAGCTGACTGATAGCAGTCTGGTGGCCTTTCCCCCATTGCAAAACAGCTGCAGCTATAAGCACCTATGAAGGATTGATGGGAAGAGGAAGGTGCAGCAGGCCATCAGGCTGTACTACTTATCTACCAGGATCTAAATGGCCCTGGAAAAGAGGGCTGCAGGGAACCAGCTGCCCAATAACCTCTCGAAAGCGGGCAGGGATTGGGATCCAACAGGAAGCTGACACATGCACTGTACAGTTGAGCTAGACCTGCTCAGAACATCCAGTTTATCTGCAGATCAGTTGTACCTGAATGTTGTTACTTGCATGTAACTTCTGCAATTGCAGAACGGCTAACGAAGATGACTCTTTCCCACTACCAGAAGCCATGTGGCCCACTCAGCAACAAATAAACATTACTAATCTAATGGGTAACATTAAATTATCCATTACATGAATTAAGTAGACTTACTGAGCATTACCAAAAGACTTGAAATGGGCTATGAGAGCCATTACAGAATTATTGGCTCAGGTAACAATGTAAAACACTCAAGATGTTTTACCTTCTAGGAATGTTTCTGAACAGCTAACACAAATATTTCTGATGGTAATCAAAGACACCAATGAGCAAGCAGTAACAAGCAACATACTTTGTGGAATGTCCTCAGCTCTGTAGATTTTGAGAAGGAAAGTGACCCATCGAAGTGCAATTCCAGCAGGTAATAACAGATTGCTCTCCACATCATCACTTTCATTATCTCTTTCCCTTTTTTCAACCTGTTGGGAGATACAGTGGTACATAGTATCTGGTATATAAGAAAGGCAAAGCAATGTACAGAATTAAGGTGATAAGTTAAACCAGTGCCCACAACACTCTTCAGGCAGAAGACTTGTCAGTTTCATTAAAAAGAATGAGATTTTATCAAGTTATCAAACCACAAAAATTAATTCTACCTAAATTATTTTACTTAATTTTTATCTCTGAAGCACTTAATTGCAGGATCTGATTATAATCACACTTCTAAAATCACCATCATCTGATGACGATTTTGGCACTCGTACAATGCCATACTTCATGCAATTTTCATACTCATCTCAAGATGAATATTGAAGTAAGACATCTCACTGCAATTAGGAAATGTGTACAACTCTGATATAATTTACCAGAACTTACTGCTTCCTCCTTTCAAAATAAAGGACGACATAAAAGATTTCACCACAAATAACTAGACATATGCTTGTGATTTCAAGAGTCATGAGGATAGCAGAATGGCAGAGTTAACCTGGAACAAGGAGATCTGTGGTTCTGGGGACCATGTTACATTTAACTAAGGAGCAGCAGTATGCAAAAATCTCAGGCAGGAAGAACAGCAGAACTTAAACTACAGACAATGGTCAAGTAAGGAAAATATCACAGAGAAAAGGGCCTGTTCCTGCCTTAGTAGAACAGCAGGCAGTTAACGACTGGATTGTTAAAACTGCCTACTGCTTTCATATGCATCAAATTACTTGTGCCTAAACTTGTCATTACTGATGGGTCTGATTTTCACCTGGCAAATATTTGAAGCTTTCTGGTACTTAGGTTTCTCTGTGGGCTTGTCTACATTACGTAGCAGCGGAGACATTCCTGACTTAGTCCTGGAACTGGTATCAATACGTTGCTCAGCCTCATTAGCTATGCTAAGGAGAATTACATATTAACTTGAATGCAACACCAGGCTAACACATCTCTACTTCTTCCAGGCTGTGAAGAAACATCTACAAATGGTAGATCAACAAAACCAGAGCTTGTCCAGGGATTGCTTTATTGGACAGGATAAAAATACAAGCTTTGAGTTAGCCACTTAATACTGGATGTCCTTGAAACAACTTGTAAACCTTGTCTTACTTTTAAATACTGCACACAGAGAATTATACAGCGTTCAAAAAAACGTTGGGGGCACATGCACAAATATCTGTGGGGTGGAGAAGGGAAGAAAAACATTTAAATGAAACTTACTGGTGGTTCATCTCCAGTTCCCAGGACAAACATGCTGACTTTCATATACCCTTTAGCTCCTGAATTCGTATCTTCAGGATCACTCAGCAAAAGCCATTTTCTCATGACTGCATGGCCTAAAGAAACACCACCACCCACACCCAACAATATCCATTACCAAATGGTAGAAATAATAAAATAGAAGTCAACAGTTCCAAAAGTATGCTTTATCCTAAACCTAATTATTTTAAATTCTGTCCTAGACAGGTCTCAATAGTGCCATTCAAAACAAGAAATGTAGTGGTGTTAAAATGTTGTGGCATACTAATTCAAGGACATAATTAACAGGCGTTTTCTGCATTATTTTTTATGTTAGGTCTTTGATACCAAAATTAACATCCAAATTTTAGGTGCTTGTACTTCATCCTAGAACCACTGAAAGGAGTTATATATTGGTGGATTTTTTTTTTTAATTTAATACTTAAAGCAGCAATCTCAAATAACTTTCCATTAAATTTCCTCTTTTACTTTAAAAATTTAATGAAATGTTTGAACTTGCAAGTTTCAAGTCAGTACAGAAGCTCTGAAGTAACTGGTACTTACCAGGCTCATCATAAACATAGCCAATGTCAATCTGAAATAAAGACCAAAAGTATTATTTCCGAAAAAAATACCAAAACAGAAAAATGCTAGGGAAACTCCCCTCAAGTTTTTCATGAGTACTACTACATTGCCCTCTTGTCACAAACAAAAGAAAGTTTACATAGGATATTCTTGGGAGGAGAAATAAAAAATGCCTTACATTGAAAAGTGAGTAGTTTTGAACGCATACAGCAACCAAGAGGAAAATGCAAGAAAAGATGTAGCAGAACTAACAGCTGTAGTTACTTTCTTGTTTCCTCAGATCCCCAGCTTTTTCATTTACCAGAGACAGAAGATGGGGTTAGCTTACTGCCTCTTGAATTCCCTGTTTCCCCCACTATTTAATGTTCAGACAGGCTTTTCAGAACTCTTGTTTCTACTTCCTGCTCAACATCTCATCCTCCAGTTCCAGAAATGAAGCTTATTTTTTTAATGAATAATTTCCTTTTACGAAGATGATGGAACATTTTTTCCCTTCACTGTCAAATCTGGACAAGATTGCACATATACCACAACTGTATTCATTGTTTTCATTGATTTCAAACATGTTCAGGAAGGTAAGTATGTTTGCACATTGCAATTTGGGCTAGTATTCGTGGCAGGTAAAGTCTGAGAGGGTGACTTTCTAGAGAGAATTACCCTTGGGGTTTTCCTCTGGAATGTGTGCCTGTAGGAACAGAAAGCAGCTGAACAACATGCTGTCACCTGCTTAGTGAATGATCAATCCTCCACAAAGCAATATACCACTGTCTGAATCACTAGAATTTACACAGATAATAAGCAGCCAGAAGCAAAAGAAACCAGCTTTGTGGCTGAAACTGCTTCATTTAGAGCACTCTTCCATACTTGCATATTTTTGTGAAAAGCTGGTCCAGAGATCTACTGAATTTGTGCAGTACAAAGTAAGCACACAGAAAATACAGCCAACACTGATATTGTAAGCGTTGTAACAGAGGATCCCAGTAGCCATTACAATTGTCATGTGAATTCTTTCTCTGTATTGCTTCAGCAGCACCTTCAGCAGGCAGATGCCCACCTCCCAATACTGACCATTACAAATACAGACAATCTCATTAATATCATGAAAACCACAGAAATTACTTTAACTAAGAGACTCTTCCAACCATCTCTTTATTTAACAAACTTCTGACCAAAGGAACACCTTTCCACATCACTTGAGAATGTGTATCTTTATGCTGCCAAACATATCACTACTCTACCTATTAGCTACCTACTAAAATTGTCTCTTCAAACCCTACCTCATACCAAATATTCACCTCAGCTTTTAAGGAAAAAAATTACTTTTTGGTAAATATTGTTTTTCTCTTAGATGCGAGTTAGAGAACCTGGTATATAAAACATACTAATTTTCTTTAACAATAATCTTCTACTGAGATAAGAAAACTGTTTAGTAGTGCTTTGAGCAAATGGTCTCTAGCATGAGAAGCAAGACATCATCAGGTCATTCTCTGGCCCCACGCTAAAGTAGTTTAAATTAAACATTTGAAACAAGTGTTTAAAAAAATTCTCTCATTTTATTTAATTTAGTCAAGATATGGAAATTGTTTCATACCCACCTTAAATTCTCCCATTAGACAGTCTGCCCGTAGAGAGTAAGAATCATATACCTAAGAAGACAGACAAGCTTGAAACAGGAATGTTCCTGAACATCACAGTGAAATGGACAAACAAGGCTATATGCACCCAGCAGCCTTTTGGACATGCAGCAATTTTTCTTACCCGAATGCTAACTGTTTCATCAAGCAACTGCAAAGGAGTCATGTGGACATTGTAGAAAAATATCTGTTAGGGTAAAAACAAACAAAAAACCTATCTCAAAATGACAAACACATAATTATCTGAACAGAATGCAAAAACATTATTTTAAGAGGCCTGTGAGGCATGCCTGCTACAGTACTTTTACCCTGCCTCCTTGCTGCACACATTCTATGATAATTCAGTGCAAAACAAAACGCCTAAATTTAGTAAATAAACTTAGTACAAAATAGACAGTCACAACTTCCATTTGAATGAATACAGTAGGCACAGCCATGCTCCAGACCTTAAGCACTGCCCTCGCTCTTCACTCTGCACTTCACATTCTCCTCAGGGGAACAACTTTGGGAATTACAAAGGTTGTTAATTTTCCAGGACATTCAATCCTGGTCTAGCCACCTCTGTTGTTGTCAAAAAGGTCTTGTTTAGGGCTAGTGGTCATAGCGATTGTAATGATTTGCATCTTTCAAAGTCAAGGCCACAGGAATAAATCTGATAGTACAAATAAACTAATAAACGATATATTTTTCTTCATGCTGTCAAACAATTAATAGTATATGCCTTATTAAGTTTGGTTTTTGAGCCCACCTATAATCCAGTCAGTACTTTATCCCACAAAAGGGAAGGGTACATACACATGGTCCCTCCTATCCACTTTTAGCCTAGTGTGGATATTGAGGCTGCCTAGGAATTGATTCAATACAAGGTGCAACTGGCTTTCTCCCTTCCCTGTATTTCACCACTGCTTCATAAATCTTGACCGCTACCTACAGCTTAGTTCAAGTCTCAAAGTTTTGTAACTTCCTTGGTTTTGCCCGCATGTGTTAAATATGCTTGCCACTCTGTTCCAGAATCTTTTGAAATTTCCACACATGTCCAGATAACGAGACTTATCCCTCAGCACTCTATTAAAGCTTAAACTTTGCAACTTCAGTCTTCCAGACATGGGATCATTCTTGTGTCCCTTACACAGCTTTAAATTCTCTCCAGTATTTAAGTGTTTGATGTACCTATCCCTGTCTGGATAAAGAAATCTAGTTGTGCTTTTACAAATGACGTGTAGCAAGGCAATGACTCTCCAGATTCTGTGTGGCAGTCACTGACACAAAACACTGCACTGAAAGCTCATCTGCATGCTCCATAAAGGTTTACAACAATTCCTAATTAATTTCGATGTGATTTTATAACCTGCATACAACTATTGAAAGTAATTATTATGTCACATGAAAAGAACATATTCCACATGTCTCAGCTGAAGTTTGACTTCCTTCTAGATAGCTTTATCTGCTAAGACTGCCAGTGATGGAGATGTGTTCAGTGACGTGAATACATAAAGGAAGAGACTGGGAACTGCAAAATGCATAGTTAGCCATAAACACCCTTAAATTTTAGCAAATTCTTATTCACTGATCATAGTGAAAGCTGTAGTAACTATTTTTCTACGTTTGATAATACCAACATTTCAGCTACAGTGTTCTTAGCCACTCACTTCATCAAAATATGGGTTGTTTCCTCTTTTGATTCTTGTTCGGTGTGTCTGACCACAAACATGAACTTTGACTACTGGTTTTATGTTATTTCCAGGCAACTGACGACCTTCAATTACTCTAACACGAATCTGAGGAAAAAAAATAAATTCAATTATTTGTATTAATTCATTCCCTATATTATACATCATCCTGGTGGCAACAATTTCTTACCATACCATCAAAAAAGTTAGCCAACAGCTCAACTACCTGGCAGATATAGACCGGAGAGACTTTTCAGAGTTAATTATGAGAGTGAGTATAATTTTACACTTGAATTTTACAAGACAAGTTGGGGATAATTATTTCAGTAGAATTTTTTTTTACTTGCTTTTACTACATATTTTTAAAGCTGCTATTGTACTTTGAAATCTATACAACTATAAAATAAATAAGGTTCATCTAGATATACAGTGATAACTGTACAAAATTGAACATCTCTAAAAGGCAAATTGGAAGAACAGTTGAAATACAGACTTTCAAATGAAGACACTAATTGTCTCTACAGTGCATTAGATTTGCACAATCTGACATTAAATCATGCTCAGGCTATGTGAAAGAAACAATGTCCCCCCCAGGCAGAAAAAGGGAATATGGAACATTTAATAAATCTATTACCTGGAAATCTTGTGGTTTGTTAGAAAGGATTCTCCGTGTTTTCTTTCCTTTGGTGATGCGTTTAGCTAGCTGGGCTTCCTTTGTGTCACTTGGAACTGTTGGTGTGATACCACCAACTGGACCATCCAAGCCATCCTCATAACCTCCATCATCTTCTCCATCTCAGAGAGTTAAAAAAAAACCAAAAAGGTGCAATTATAAACAAACAGTACAGCTTGATGTTAAAGTTAACAGCAATAGCAGTCTGATATCCAAGAGTTCTACTAGAATTTCATTATTATCTCGTTTCAACAATTTTTTTGCTAATCACATGCTTCCGACTCCTTTTGAAAGCTAGTAATTTTAGCCTGCTTAAGAACAAATTTGTATCTTAACCAAACTAACTGTAGATCTGTCCCTCTTCAGCATGCAGAGTATCTAATACACTTTTTAGAACAACTGATGGAAGTTTTAGCAAAGTACAGTTCAGCTGTAGTTGTCAAGAGACTCATTCATAATACATCAGAAGCGATTAATTTTATTCCAGTTGAAGCTGTTTCCCAGCAGTAAGACTAGGCTATAGCATAATCTTGGGTTTTACTTTAGAATCCTGAAAAGATAAAGGCATTCAGGGTCTACCATCCAAAATAAAACTCTGAATTCTCTTCCACAGCATTTAGCTGTGGAATAAGTTAAGTTAAAGTTTCTTAGTAAGCCTTTTCGACAGTTCTGAAATCACAATACCTCTGTGGAATACTGCTCTACAACCACATGACACTACAATACTGGATCATACACTCAAATTCCAGTATTGCAAAACAGGATCCGTAAATAACTAGACCACAAAAGTGTGTCACTCTCTTGTGCTTCCAGCTTCTTTTCTTAACTGAAGGACAGTGACTATGGTGAAATCTACAGGAAGAACAAACTGTGTCTCTGATGGTTAGCATTAACAGAATGTTTTTCATCTTTATGAATTCATTTGCCAACACAGAGTGATGATCACTTTGCATACTGAAGTCCTCAGTGATCCTTGTAAGAGACATATAAAACCACAAGAGACTGACATACCATGTCTTTTATAACCAGAAAACCCCACCTTCAAAACGCTCTCAAAATCCATCTGCCTGGATGGATCCATTAAACTGACTGATCACACCCCCTGACTTTGCACTTAATTTCTGAAAGTCAGCTGTAGCAATCTCAGCTGGGGAGGCGATTTCATTTCATGGGAAATGGATATTTACAATAATTAACTATGGTGTGTTTGATAATTTGCACTGAAATAAATTTCATGCAGTTGCTGGACACTAGCTAAAAATCTGCCATGTTTTATTTTACCTGTATTACCTAATAGTTTAAGGACATTTTAAAAAAGATATCAAAATAATCTCAAATAAGTCCATTTGTGTTTTTAGCCTTCAAGTCCACATTTCTATAAAATTATTTTGAAATGTAGTAATTTAACAGAGAGATTGTGTGTTTATATTACCTATCCTTCAACTCCCCAAGAACACCTCTCTGAAAAGTCAATGGAATTAAAATTTCATGCCAGAAGACTCCTAATCTGAATTTTTTCCTTCTTATGTTATTATCTATCAGCAGATAATGGTCAAGCTGATTTATTTCTTCACAAACACATAACATCTGTTATAGAGTCTGGATGTTAGGGTATTCACCTGTCAACCGCAAAAACCTGTTGCTACTTCACAGTTCTTTTAAGAGTCTGGAAAACCGGAGAATCTCAAAAACACTCTCAGCAAAGGCCTAGTTAATACGATATAGAGATAACAAGGGACATTCCCTATTAATCACAATATTTCTTGGGCAAGTCTAATATAAGATACAAGTGTCTTTCAAAACTTACTTACTCGACAGGAAAAAGTTTAATGATTTGAGAAAATATTTTCACAAATCTCCTTGACATTAAAAGTAACAGAATATATTTTTCAAAAAAAAGTGACTTCCCTGCTTTTTTGGTTAGCCCTAGCATTACAGCAGATAACTGCTCTTTCTTTAAGCATTCAAAAACCTTTCTTTCCTAAACATAAACTGTTTTGAAAAGCTTTTAAGCAACATCATTCTTTTGTTACTTCATTCCACTGGAGAAGATAATGTCAAAAAACATTTTAATGTCAGAAAACGTCGATTTTCTTCCTAGCTGTAGTTCTGAATCATCCTTAATTTCTTTAAATTCACTGTCTGGCAATCATGACATGCTGGTTCTGGTTACTTTTTTTTCTGATGAACAGTGCTGCTGAATCGCTTTCTTGCCTTATGTTAAATATCTCCATGATCTTTTCACAATAATGTAAGAAAAGACTGAAGTACCTTCTTGTGTATTGGTCCCTCCTGGATCATTTGGATTTGCAGGACCAGCTGGTGGCTCATATCCTACTACCAAATCAATTGTTGCCTGTAGAGAAATACACATTTTTTAACACAGCATACAGTATTCACAACAATTGATTTCAAACAGTAAGTTCTGCTAACACTGTACACGAACAGTTAACTATTCATGGTCACAGCTCAGCTTATAATAAAATTTCAGCTATTAGTAAAATAATAAACTTATTAAGCTATATATACATACAAACAATAAAGATTATACAATTTGCAGCTAATGGAATAGGCTCTAAAATAGTATCTAACAAATGGAATTGCTGTGTTTATATTTAGAAAAATCTCTCACAATACATGTATGTAAGATGTTCTACAAATGTTAATTAATTTAGTTCTACATTAACGGTAAACTAGGTGACATCCTAAATTTGCAAACAGAAGAACAAAGGCAGTGAGAAATAACACTATCTGATCAACAACGTAAGTCTGAACCGTAAGTAAAATTTCCTGTCTGGCTCTTCTAATTGCTTGTTCATACCTCCATTCTGGAAGAAAAACACGATGTAGTTTTCCACTCTAATTACAGAATTGCCTTTTTTTGTGCTTGACTGTGGTTTTGGATTATTTAACAAACCATTATTCCTAGCTGCAACATTAAGATGAGGAATCAGCACAAAAAGCCCAACCCTATGACCTGCTAACCATGATACTAAACTACAGCTGATGAGACCTTAAGCCCCCTTGTTAAGTGTACTAGAATGCAACATCAAGTGCCTGAACAGCTAGATGCACAAATACAGCAAGGTCCCAGTTCTAGAAACTACTTTATTAACAACTAAGTTAATAACAAGTTAACAACTCTGTTAAATCTAAACACATGCTAAACAAAGTTAAGCAAGTTGTTGTGTAACTTTCTGAATGGAGCTGGCAGTGAACTTCTGAATTATGTGCTTTCTAGAATTAGTGCTATGACACAGGTGGATATTAGAAAGAAAACAGCAAAACAGTGCACATGGGACCTCCATCTGGTACTTAGGAAGATGTTCTTTTTCAACATCAGGCTAACCTCCATACATACTCTGTGGCCAATATTTATAGCACATATATAGAAATATATAACACACACACAGAAGACAATGTATCTAATTTAAAGGATATTAAACAAACTCAGATGGCATAGACATAACTGTACCTTGTTGTAACATTTCCTCTGTCTGGAGCTTTTGCTACAACATTTACAAAGTAAAAATAACTTGAAAATATTTTTGTTGCACTATTATCCCTGTTGCTGGAGCATTTTGATCATGAATACAGTAAAATAAGGAAATAAAAGCCACTCACTCCAGTTTCTTGTCCCCTCTCATTTAGCAGCGGTATGAGTTTGAAGGGAAAAGATCTGCTTTGGTTACCTACAAGATCCTTAAGTGCTACAGATGCATTGCCAATTAATCTGAAATGAAGTAAAAATCATTATTAGAACGCAAGTATACATCAAACTGAAGTTCCCTTTTGTTTCTCGCTTGTGTCTATCAGTCAACCAAATAACTCCAGCCATGACTTGAAAACCCAAGACACTAAAAAAGGTCACTGCAAATGTTATCTAAAGATTGTGTACTGTTAATTTGTATTTTCAGTTTCACTGCACTTAAATGTGCTGGCATTCTTTATGGAAGACACAGCTTTAACCTAAAAGATGTTAAACCCCTAAATTTAAATAAATTTTACATGTATTTCTGAAAATAATCTTCTGTGTAACTCAACATGTCACTTGTTTCAGCCGCTGAATTCTCATTGGTAAAGGATGTAATTCTTTCCCTATATAGCTTTGCAAACTCTTCAAATGAGAGGTAATGTGTAAAAGCTAGATATGACAGCTCTTGTACTACACAGAAAGAGACACAAAAAGACAAATACACATCTCTAATGAAAACAATGAAACAGAACAAATGCAATCAACATGTTTACTAGAGGCTTCACAAAATTACTTTTCTTGCCCTTATTCTACGCTTTGGAATAGATTCATCTCCTTGCCTCTAAATTCTCAAGAGTGTTTCGATACGGTGCTGGAGAGGCCTACCAAAGGAAGCTGCCCAGGGGATCTGACATAATGTGGTAGACTTTCCTGAGCTACTTCTGCCTACTTTGGGACTGCATCTGCCAACCCTTGTGAAAAAAAGTGAAAATTGCATGCATTTTTAACCTGAGAAACTTCTTTTAGGCTGAGTTTCTAACACTGTGGCATTGGTCTCATGATACCTGGTACTGTGTTTTGTTCCCATACATGTAATAACAGCCTACTCCTATACTGAAGTGGATTATTGGAATAACTGAGATTTTTGCCAATGTAAAAACCCCAAGATAATTTCACCCTGTAAATATTACAAAGAACATGTTTCACAAACAAAATACTAGCTTTGCTGCCAAAGTGGAAAAAGATTTGTACGCTGACACCTTAACTGAGATCCCTTTGAATAGATTACAGTGCTTTTTCATGGAGAAGGTAAGGATGCAAGGGCATTTTTTGACATGAAGCAAGAGCACTATTATAGCTGCTCTCAGGTGCTACGTCAAGAGAACATAATTTACTTTTTGTGAAGTACACTATGATAGGTAAGTATAAAGCATTAATTTCCTGCAAATATACATTTCAGGTATTACACACTGCAACTTCTGTTTAGCTGTGCGCTTTCTGCGTGAATGACCTGTGAGAATTACTTTGGTGCTGTCACCTCCTCAGTCAAATCTGGTTTTCCAGTTCATCTCATGCCTCCAATCTCAGTTTTGTTTTTGAGAAGTTTTGACTCACTACTCAAACCTTTCACTACTGCCCTCCAAATTGCCAAAGCACAGTAATATTCCAGCTACGCCTCCTATATTCATTACACACTGGGGATGGGCTAGATGTGAAAAGCAGTTTAAGATCAGGCCATGCTGCAGAGGAAATACATGAAGCTGTTCTAACTTTTAAGATGACCACAACTGAAACTGATGCCACCTCTAACACCTGCCTCTCCTCCCTTTACTGAACAGACACCTGGGTTCAGAACTGTAGTCTTGATCCAGTGTCCTTTAAAAATCTATGGAAATATACCTAGTTATTTCAATGAGCATTAGATTAATCCCAGGTACATTTTTACTTTTTACAAACTGTTGCACAGAGCTGGATGTTAGCTGACACGCTGACTCCATGAACTTCTCTACTTTTGGGAGCTTAAGAAGCAATTTCTCCTGTTACGCAATCAAAATTGCATTCAACCCACAAAACAAATGTAGATTTGGAACGTCACATATACATGCAGTGGTCTCATTTATCCCTCCAACTGTAGTATTATTTGATATTGCTTATGACCTGATGTAGAAAATATAGACATTAAACAACAATGTCTACCTAGCTCAGGAAACAACAGCAGATGATCTCTCTCAAACAGAAAAAGGCTTTATTTTTTCCCCTGTGGCTTGAACACTCCAAAACCCGCTGTTATATAGAAGTCAACTAACTGACATTTCACAACGAAGAGAACATTTCCCTCTATATTTGACCAAACCTTTCTATGTAAAGAGCAGGTGTCATGCAGACACTGATATTATTCAACAGTCAAAGAAAAGCAGAAAAGGCTCATTCCATAATGGCTGCAAATCCCAAAGCAGTTAAAGAGAAAAATACTGGGTAGCTTAATGCATTTCCCCCTTTATTACATAGCCTTCTAACACATCAATAGCTTTGAAAGCAAGTATAATATAAGCAAATGCAAAACTGTTCCTGCAGTTGGAAGGAACAAATGCTTGAATTTCTTTTACACATTACTGAAAGAAACTGACTTCTCATCACTTTTTCCTTCAGTGCAAAATTAATCAAGAAAATAAATTCCAAATATTATTATTTTCCCCAAATCCTTCAACCATATGCCTTCCCATTTGAGAATAACAGAGAGAAACATACACAGTTTGAGGTATCACAAAAGGGAAAACCCCAACAAGACTACCCAAAACCAGTAAGACAAAATCTGATTCAAGAGAAAGGCAAAGATGATCTTTTCCTACGTACATTAATAGAAAAATTTCTAGACTTGGTATTTTGATTTGATATGAGCTGAAGTGACTTATATTAACTCCAAAAAGAACTTCAGAAGTCATGCAGCCTCAAATCATCTGGATGACTTTCAGCAACCACACCCTCCTATCTGGTGATACTAACTCAAGAGCAGCTGTTCAACAGTAGTGCTTTTGAAATTTTCCAGCATAAATTTCCATTTCTACATCCTTATCTGTCCTGTGCAAATGATAACGGTACACACATTTGAATACACAGTAATTTTAAAATTTCTGATCACCTTCAGAAGACTGAAGGGGGAGTCAGTTACATATACTACTCGATTGCTACTAGTTGGCTCTGAAGTCCTTTGTTTCCCTCTCCTTTAACAGGTTGAGCAACAATAGTCTTCAGTCATTTTCCACTCTAGCAAGAGTGAGAAATCTAATGTTCAGCCTATACGCTATCTTAACCTACTTCTGAGCTTTAGCCAAATTCCAAACTTTAGGCAGTTAGTCTTTTGCTTTCCCCAAAGTGCTCCTGTTCAGTGGATTTGGGATGTCTGATTTCTCCCTTAGCAGAACCACAAACTGATGAGGTTGGAAGAGACCACTTGAGATCATCTAGTCCAACCCCTTTGCCCAAAGTCAGCTATAACAGGTTGCCCAGGACCATGTTCAGGCCAGTTTTGGTCATACAGCTACTCAACACCTGAAGTAATATTTTTAAAGGAACAAGGAATGCCTCAAAGTCATCTTCGTCACTTGTACAGGTCTAGAGAAAGCCTAATCTTTGGGCTAAGTCAGGTAAAACCAAGCCAGGGAAGTCAGATAGCAGCAGCTGTTGTGACACCACATCCATTAACGGTTCATTGCTGTTTAATGCTTTGCTGCAAGGTCTGCTACTGTACTCACTTCTGATGTGTAACTAGACCCCCAGTTCTCTGCACAACTACTGTGAAGTTGCTGTGTTCCTCTGAACTCTGAAGACTTTTTACCTTCATGCAGGATTGCATGCCATCTCCCTCTGATGTCATGACTTTCAAGGTGATAAGAAGTCCTTTCCTTCCAGCACAGCTGAAAAGACTTTCTGTCACCTACTCATCCTCAAAGGACACTGCTCTTTGCTGGGGCTATTTCAGCTTTCTTCCTCTTGCCTAGGCAGACATTTGCCCATTTAATTCCAGATCACACTGGTCTCTTGATGCCATCAAGTGGGATAGTTTCTGCTTTCAGAATAGCTCAATACATCCTCTGATGTTCATTAGCTGCTTTGTCAGTAGACAGCACATGAGAATTGTATCTTAACTCTACTTTAAGTACACTTTTGGCCATCCCTAAGACCTGTTATGTAGAGCGCCCAGTCAGCCAGGTCTCAAACTTTGCCAGCTTCGCAGAAGTAAAGCAAAAAACCTGTCCTGCCACAAGCAGTTTAAACATTCTGGTCTACCACTGAATAAGACACCAAAGATAAATGCAAAGTCCACATTTAGAAGCATATTTTAAACCACTACAAATATACCTTACTAGTATTAGGTCTGTGATACTTCCCTTCTCTCCCCCCCCCCCCCCAGTCAAAGGGAAATACTTAGTTTATTAGGGTGAAATCAATCAACCAACTACTGATGACCAACTATTAAATTAATCCGTTAGTGCTGTCATTAGCACTTCCTGTTCACTGCCCAAATACCGAGAAGTGAAACTTCACACCCATGCCTGGATCAGGAAATACTAACTCACAATACCAACTATTCCTCCTCCGTTCCTCTGTATGAAGGTAGCAAGTTACACTAAATTCTTTAGCATATGACATCCTCCAGTTGCTTACATGATACTTATACTAGAAGCCCAGTGATTGTAATCTCCCGAGAGTCAAGCATTTAAATTATTTTGACTTACTTTTAAGGGTTTATTTTGACAGAGGCTTATATTGGTTATTCTCATTAGCAAACTTGATCTCACACTGCAATTATAATTGCTACACCCAACCTTTCTTTCTCAGGGTGTATGTTCCAGTATAGATTCTATGTTACAAGACCCAACACCCGCCTTCTGTTATTCATGCTGTATTTTAAAATTTTTATTGAGTGAACCAACTATTTTTATCTTCTTTAGTTATTTGATACTCTTCTTTGCATGAACAAACTTCAAAAAGAACCAAAGCATGGAACCTATTTTGTACAAGGCAGAAAAACTGAAACCTGAATCTTAACCAGGCTGGATCTTGTATACAGTGTACGCAAGGAAAGTCAGCAACTACGCACAGCCACACTGACTCAGAAAAGAATCCACACAAAAGGCTACAGCTGTAGGAGGACTCAAACAATCTAGTAATTCTCTAACTATGGAAAATACTTAAACACGATTAAATAATTTGCTGCACTGTACATTTGTGGCTGCATTTTTCGGCTTGAGAAATGGGTGTGCCCAATCTGTTTTTCCCCTGTGTTGCTAGGTTACTAACCATGCAAAGAACATCGGGAAACACATACTCCCAACACTCTTTCAAACAGAATGAAAATGACTTCATTTAGACACAACTGTAACTTCCTGTTCACATTTTTTTTCTTAACTTCACAGGGACAACTAAAGTTAAGGGTTTTTTTGTTTGTTTTTAAACTGCATAGAGAGTTGTGTTGAGAGTCTGAAATCTTTCTAACAGTATTAAACATAATAGAAAACAGATGTGTTCTCTTTTCAAACATCGTTATGCTGGAAAATCTAGCTAAGCATGGATCATATGAGTCCTCTCTAGCTTATTCCTACGATGGTCTGTCTGCACACGTCAGTGTGGTCTGCTTTATTAATCTTTTCCAATGACTGTCTTTTTCAGACATGAATTACGGAAACATGCTAAAGTAATGAGTTACATGTTTTGGCACAGAGTAAAAAGAGTAACATCCACTGTGCTCCTCCTCCTGCATCAGTATAAGAATAGGCTGGATGCCCAGCTATGGAAGTTTTTAAGAGCTGTAGCAAAATCATGGGTTATATTGCCATCCTCTGCTGTGTTATTCTAGAGGGGAGTATGGGTTCCATAGTCAGTTCTTGGGCACAGCAATGGACGAGGTGTCCAGAACTAGCCAGGAATAACACTGCATGGAGTATCTGTGTATTAGCTAGGAGCTTTGTGAGTGAGCAGCCAGAGAGAGTGAGCTGGGTTGAGAAACACTGTTCTGCTTCTAGCCTACACTGCAGCAAAGAATGGTGGCAGAACGTCTGAACAAAAGTTCTCTACCTAGAAAATAACAATAGCAATCCTCACTGCTTATTTTCTTCCAGAAGGGAGAAAACAAAGCCAAAGACATGGTGTAGTTTCTTCTCATTGCTCTTTCTCAGGCAACACAGAGCCCTAGATGTACCCTTTACACTCAAAAACTAAATCCCAATTCAATCTAGACTTTAAAGTAAAATATATAAAAACATGAACCTCTAAAGGAAAAATTAGAGATTTAGACTCAAATCCCACTTAGCTTAAACACCAGATATACCTTCCAAATTAATGGGTCTACTCATCAATAATGTCAAAAGCACATGGCAAACACCGGGTTTCTGAAATAACGGGCCTTTACCTCTGAAAGACTTCAATCCCATTAACCACATCAAAATTGCAGATAAAAATTAATACAATATTGTCCAGCTCTCACTCCCCTCCCCTCCTTTTTTTTTTTTTAAACTGTCATTATAATAGCTTTCAGTAGTAAGGAACTTAGACAGGCATCATACTCCATCTTTCCAATCCTGAATTAGCACGCAAAGCAAGGGAGTGTCATTTGCACACACTTCCACCAAGCATCTTTTCTGAATGCTGCAACACTCCAGGCATGTATCCAGGCTATATACTTTTCCTTAAGTATTAAAAGAGGATACTGTGAAAGGATAGCAAAACTATAAGGTAGTCCTAAATCTCTCTCAAACTCAGTAAACAGAATCAGTAACTCTACAGAAATACAGCTTACACATGCATGCAAGAATATGTGGGACACTTATTCCACATTCCTTCTTTCATACGCTCGTTTGTCTAAATGTGAATGTTCATTAGTACCAAATCTCTTCTGCTGTTACAGTGCTTTGTGCCTTTAAAGGAAATCCAAGATGACATTTCTTATTATCTTGTTACAGTCAGGAAGCCTACCCATGTGTTTCCCACTCCTCACCCCCTTATCCTGTTTCCCTGCCAACTGCCCTTCCAAACACATCACACACTGCAAACATGTGGTGGTTATTGAGGATTTATTTTCAAAAAGCATTATTTTTGAAAGTGTTGCTCTGTCTTTGGTATGGATTAGACACATTTTTGCACAGCTCCATACAAGGAAGTCACTTTTTCAAAATATTTTACTGGTTTCTTTTTAAATTGTACACAGAATAAGTGGTGGACCACTTCCAGTGCATAAACCCAAGCAAAATGAACCAGCATTTGCACAAGCTGGGTTAAGTGCTACAAATACGCGTCCAGATATTTACAAATATGCTTTGAAATAAACCAAACCCGAGCTCTTGCTTAACTTCGAACCCACATAGAAAGATTTTAGGGGCTTCAGCCAAGTACCTTCCTTTATTTTCTGATACGTTATAAAATCCACTACAAAATTCTCATTACTGATAAGCTTTTCTGTATCAAGTTCTGGGATTTCCCTGAAGTCAGAGGCATGCAATGTAGTCCTGCTTTACTGACCTACAGGAATCTCAAGAATGAGAGATCTGAGGGCACTGGCTTGACTCACAGTGATTTTGTGACAGAGCTGTTGGATTATTGCAAAATCCTGAATTCAAATGCTGGGGGGAGGCAGAAAGTAGTAAAGAAAAGCTAACAATGAAAGTGGACTACCATCAATAAATATGAATGTATGCCTATCTCAGTGTAATAAAATATGCAAATCTGCCATAAAAGAAAAAGGAAAGAAGATCATGTGGTATCATACTCCCTTTCAAAATAGCAACAGCCAACACTACTTGGCATCAACAGAAAAAGAAGAGCAAGAGCACAGCAAACAGAGGAATGGATCCTTGTTAAAATCTAGGACTTTACACGAAGTAGTAGGGAACTGGCACCTCATTTTTTATAAGCTGGGTTTTTTTCTGCACAGATTTTTTTTAAAAAATATCCTCTATGAGTGACGGTTGCCCCAATGAATATTAGACAAAAATCACATTATTTAAGTAGAGAGCCAGCAGATCTTAACCACTGTGGGATAGCTAAAGATTAAACACATTGATGAAGCTTTATCTGTTATGTCTGTTAAGAAAGAACTCCTGACTTTGCCAGAGCTTTTAGTACAAGCATGTTTCAACACAAAATAACACCCCTTATCCCTGCTGTAGATTATCTAAAAGAAAAGCGTTCTGATTAGCTTGCCACCATGCAAGGCCTCATACTTTTCCGGCAATTGATTTTAGGGACCAGGTTCATTTTTGTGTGACGAGTCATAAAACAAACGGCATGCAGAACAGAAGAGTAATTTATGTCATCTTTATTGAAACGATATGCATACATTGCTTTAACATATCTTGTATAGCTCCAATTCTGATATTAAATTAAAGCTTAAATCCTACAAAACTCCAGATATGGGTGGTTTTCTTTTTTAATCTCTATCATCTTATGTTCAGATCCACCTAAAACTTGTTAAGAGTCTGCATTATGTATTTGTTTCATCACAAATACAGCAGGAATCTCAAAGTCCAGGTCAAAATGACAAAATGCACCCTCCAGCTTTACTGAAGTTTATATATTATGCTTTTTAATAGAATGTGATTTAATTGAATTCTAGTGTTCCCATATATACCATTTTCATTTTTCACAGCAACAATTTTTGTCAATGGCCAAAAGTCCTAGCAACTCAGTTCACAGGAGCAAATCTACTCATTAAAAAAAGTTTGAAAAATAAAAAATTAAAGGTAGTTGAACAAGACACCTTAATTACTTATATATTTAGTTATTATTTATATTTATTTAGTTATATATATATTTAGTTATGTTCCTATTCTGGAAGAGTATAAACCTAAAAAAAAAGTTTAAATGCCAACATGGACACTTGACAAGTGTTTCAGCACTCTACAACTTTTTATAATGTCATCTCCTTTCATATAAAGATTGAAGCCTCAGTTCAAGGTACCTCATTTCTCAGTGTCTTCAACAGTAAGATTAAACTAAAAAAGAAAAATATTTTTCAGAAAATCATGCACTCTGTGCATCTTTTCTGCTGTAATTAGTTCATGCATAGAAAAACTACATATATTTTTCATTTTTTAGTTGAAGGAAATCTATTTGTGTGTTGTGTAATATCCTTCAAGGCACACACAGCTATAGTTACTATTTGTTTATCTTCAGTTCTCTAAAATGAGTAATAAAACCTGATTTTGTCAGAACTAAAACTAAGCATCTTACTACTCATGAAGAAGTTTTTGTCTGAACACTGAGGACTCAACAAACTACTGCATAAATGACACTTTCCTTTAGCCTCTCACAAATGAAAAAAAAAAAGACCTATGTAAAAAGATCTGCAGCTTTAGTTCCCAAGATACTTGATTTTTAGATGCCTGAAAAATGCAGAACCCAATTTTAGGTATACAGGTACTGTTCATACTGCACTAGTTCTAGAATAGGATTCAAGCCTATCAACATGCACTATTGGCACCAACCAAAACGGTGCAGGGGGAAGGAGCCTTGAATTCCTAAAAGTTTGGGACATCATGAAAATAGGTATTTCTGTCTGCTGAAGACCAAAGCTCTAAATCCTTTACTGGTAATAGGGGTCTTTGCCTTTCATTTCCAAGAAATGACTATCAGAAAAGGCAATTCTCAGTGGCCTCACCCCCCGTTTTTTATAAGCCTAGAGTCCTGTAAGGAATGGGAAGCTAGATATCCATTTTATTCCTCTGCTGAGGTTATTCAATTTACTTTTCACAGAAGGGTCTCTTAACATCAAACTACGTATGTTCTTTTAAAAAACCAACAAACCAAAACAAACCACCAACCACAGAAAAAAATCCTCAATCCATTTTTAAACAATGTTTTAAAAATGTAACGAGAAGAGGAGGTAGCATCAGTGTTGCCACTCTTCCACATATGCAATGAGCCTGAGGCTTACAAGATTTGACCAACAATTGCAGACTGATTCATTTCCCTACTCAGTATGAGTGAATTTACTCTGGCGTCTGACCTCAAAATAAGAGCTCTGCAAGCCTGTAGAAATTAACTTCTGTTTTCAAGTTTTTTAACAACCATCCAGAGAACTCAGGATTCACTGGGCCAAGAAGAGTAGGAACATGACATTTCATAGACCCTCACTAGCTAGGACACTCAAAAAAACCAGAAACACAGATTCCATTCCCAAAACAGTTTTTGCATTTTATCCAACATATTTATCCCGATGACTAAGCCATTCTCCCAGGAGATGAGTTTCAGTCTTCAATCCCTCCAGACAAGATAAGAAACTGAACTTAGGCTTCCCCTCTTCCTAGGCAAGACTTAAGTAAATGATGTATAACAGAGCCTCTTCAGGAGATTTAAAAAGATAGTTAAGAGCTTTAACTGCATTTTGTAATTTTTGGTGGTTTCTGGTAGCTGTGCTCTGAGAATGCCAATTAAGAGTTCTTCAGAACTACTGTCTGGACACTTATTATATACAGTCTAGGGAACTGCCCCACACCATTCTGCAAGACGACAACCTGCACCAGGTGTCTGTAGTGGCATAAATCTCGTTACACAAGGACCTTTATTACAAGTAAGCACCAACTGAAATATGGCAGTATTTTCAAATGACAGTCATAGGTGAAGGGATCTAAATTTTACCCAAATTCTGCCTTAAATGCATAAAATGTTGCTTTAATTTTGTTTCAGCATGTCTAAAATTAAGTGTAAAAAGAAAGTTGACACTGCTTCAGAGTAACAATCCAACTGTCGAGGGATGGAAAGTGCACTGGCTTACAGACTACAAGTAGGTATTACATCAGAAACCACTAATTGCATCCATCATTTCTGTCCAGCAATTATCAGTTCCATTTTTTCCCTGGACTTCTCTATTAGACGTTGTATTTAATACTGCAGGAAAAAAAAAAAATCAAAAAGAACTTACTTGTTTTGTCCAATTGTTTCAAAATCCTTCACAATAATTGTCAGGGAAGATGAATTATCCAGAGCAATTCCTTTCAAGTCAAATTCAAGGATCTGAACAAAAAAAAAGGAGCAAAACCAAATTATAATTACAAGTTAAGTGTAAATTAATTAAAAGCAGCGTAGCAAATACAACAAAATCATTCAGAAATAGATTTTGCATTTAGTGAGACACAGCCCAGACAAGCTTAAATTTGCAAAAGTAAAATTAAAAATGCTCATAGCACATTCTTGATTCGGTAGTTACTACTAATAATAACAACAGAAAAAGAACTAAATTGTTTAATAGTGGGCCATAACCTCTTTTGCAGTTCCACTTCCTCACACTAACATAAGTATTTTCTTATCATTCGTAAGATCTGATACTATTCACCTGCAATACTGGTTGAAGTCAGTTGCTGTTGAATTTAGACAAATATTTGTAGGTTCCCTTTCTTTGTATTCCCAAGCACAAAATACAAGAATAACCTTTACCTTTCATTTCTGGTTGTGAGAAAACAGTACTAAGAAAACACCTTCCCCAAGAAAAACATTACTGAAAGTGCAAAATAGGACCAGTCCTATAAATAAACCATAAGGAACTTCAATACATGATTCATTCTAATTCTGCAGGGTTTTTTCCTAGTATATAATAAAGGATCCAGGTATGTTCCAATACATGTGACAAAGCAATGGCTGAATATCATTATGTCCAAAGTAAGTGGGAACAAAACTAGGCCACAAACTCACCAGATATCCATCTACTTTCACATAAAAACATTACTTAATGAATTGTAATACACAGCACAGGATGAATCCATTCATCCAAGTTTACTAACACCTATCACTAGTTCTATTCCTAACTGATATTCACAGCTGCAGAAACGGACTTAATTTTACAAGCATTTTGTCTTAAAAAAGACCAAGAATTGAATAAAAAAAAATTACCTCATTCCAAACAGGATTAAGTTCACTGTCAATTTTCTTCGTTTTCTTCTTTTCATCTGTAAATACAAAAGTGTGATGATCTGTTTTTACTAAAGCATGACACAAATATCACAATTTTTCCTTTCACTTTTCAAAAGAAAAGTTTGAGCTTTAAACCAAACATTTCAACTCATTTCCCCTCTTCCAGCAGCTACACATTTTACAAGCAAAAAGTCCTCTGGGTAATTTTACTAGTTGAGGCTTTTTCTTCTGTTTTGTTTAAGCATAGCTAGATATATTCCCAAAAAGCAATATGTTTAGATTTCTCAACCTCTTATGACCCTTGACTGCAACCTCAGTAATGATGAAAGAAAACAGACTAAAAGGCTTGGAGACATCAAACCAAACAGTAACCTCAAAGTGATGAACTTCAGCAGTAAAGAAAACATTGGAGCTACAAAATACTTGTGTTTAGCTCTGAAATAAAATCGCTTGGAAAATAAAAATATCTTAAAAAGATATGCTTACAGTGTCAACACTTTCTGCTTTAAATAAGCAAATATTAGCAGAAATATACATGCATGTAAGAGGAAATACAGTCCATCCTGAAAAAACGTTTTCCAGAGGTTATGCAGATCACTTCACTGACATTTACTGTAGCCTAAAAATCACAAACTTTTCATACTTCTTGGCAAAATTTGCACTGGTCAACTTAAAAATCATGGAAGTTGGGGGGGTGGTATAAATTATATATAGTGTGGCATTTCTATTCAGATTCCTTCTCCCAAGAGGAATAATACAACTCAAGTGCTGCAAAGGTCCTTTGCAGGCCTCCCTCACCTATTAAAAATGAAAACAAAATTCTGTTCTTACAACAGGTTCAATGCAAGTAACATGCCATGGCTTTATTTTTACTTTTTACTTGTGCTACACATACACAGCTCAATGGAGAACAAGTCTTGCCACAACATTCAGAAGTGCAAAAGAACACTCAGCTCTCTAAACATCAGTTGCATATATTAGTGATTAAAATGAGTATATTTAAGTGCAGTCAATAAACTAACTGCTGATCCATAAAACAGTCAGCCACAAGTCTGCTTCAGGCACACTCCTTGTATTTAAGGACTACAGTAAAGGTAATAGTGGTTTTATTATTCACAAGTTATAGCTAGTTTGCGACAAAATGTTGCAAAGGCCTGGGAAGCTAGAGTAAAGATATGCCAAATGGGGAAGTTCATATACCCACTATTCAAGCAGTAGGCTGCAGTGGCTCATTGCATTGGAATAAAGTGGGATGTACTGAAAGACAAAAAGTCAGCCCATACAGCAAATTGCGAGAACTGACTCACATTTATGTAACAGGAATTGCCTACCATTTATACAGGATATTGACTCACATCACACCACAAAGGAAAGAACTTTCATAACATACCATGCTGTGGACTCACATTTTGCAGAACAAAGAACTAATTAACATGCTAGCAAGAGAAATTCAACTTCATGTTATCTAATAGGAGACAAAGCATTTTCAAAACTGAATATCCCAGAATACCTAGGATTTGGCACTGATACTCCAAGTCCCCTTGCAAATAGCAGCTGGGAGTCTGGGAAAAGATGCTCTCAGTGCTGGTGAAAAAAGGAACAGTTGCAGCTGTTTGTAAAGGAGATAATGAATCACAGACCTGATCCTGACAGACCTAATGGACAGAAGTCCTATGATCCCTGCCTAAGCTCAAATGTAACTCTGTAAGGTAAGGAAAGCCCTGACTTGAACAACAGTCAAGGCAATTCTTGACAAGGAGTAAAATTTTCTGCTCTGGACTACCCATTTTCATAAAAACAAGAGTAAGATTTATAATTCCACTAACAATATGAATATTCTAGATTATGCTAAGAAAAAAACCTTTTCGTGTGATGTATTTCTGTGAAAGCTGGACGGAAAACACTGGGCATATTGGATTTTAGTTGTAACTTTAGTCAGTTTGAGTGTAGCACTCACATTCCTTAAGCATGTATTTTGCATGTATTTTCTTCACTTCACTTTCTTTTTATTAAATTTTTTATCATTCTTTTAATGTACTGGGGTCTTGTTTGGTTGGTTTTTAAATTGTTGAAAAAGAGCTTTCTTCTCCCCACCAAAAAAACCATATTTGCCAAGGAGAGTTAGATGGACTGTCCAGTTATTCCAGGAGCTCAGGTAAGTTCCAGGTCCTCAGGCTGCCTTCCCCTACTGGTAATGAATCCAGCTACAGTAGCCAAGACAGTAAACCACATCAGGGTGAACCGTAAGATAGGGCCAGTCATCATTTTTAGTTTGGCCCTACCAAGCAGTAAGAGCAGGAAATTATAATGGATACTTCATATACTTGTTTCTTTAAAAACTAACTACAATAACCTTGGTACTGTAGAAGAAATCATTATTTGCTTTATCTTGATAAAGGCATTATACTACTACATATTGTTTAATGTTCTCAATTGGAAATTAATGTAATCAGAACTTAGTGATAATCACTGAGATGACACTGTTCAAAAAAATTCATTCAAGACGAACTGTTTAAACAACTGTTTCATCACTAGAAAGTTAACTGCAGTACCACAAAACAACCAATGCTTACATCTTAAATTTTTTCTTCTATTATAACTACCTATTTTATCAATTTCAGTCGGAATTATTGGGGAACAGCTGAAACAAGCATTATGTTTTAGAATAGTCTTAAGATTCAAAAGAGAATCGCATTTCAGTTCACTAGGTTTCCCATAAAACTTTTGTGAATGAAGATGTAAGATTGCACGGTGGCAGCAACTACAGGATCAAATGGACAGACCTCCAAAAGTCAGGAAATTAAAGTTAGGGTAATTTAATTCTCTGCAAAACAGAAAGTGTAACTTTAGTGAAAAATTACACTCTAATACTCTTTGCTTTCACACACTGAAAATATAAACATAGCTATGAACTACAGCAAGCCTGCTGAAAAGCTCTTAAATTAAGCACAAATGGAAAAAGAAATTGCATTCAAGTGGGCCCAATCAAACTGAATGCCATTTCACATCACTTTTTCAGGCATAAAGCTGAATGAAGCAGGCAAAATGAATGACCAAAGCACTAAATGTCCTAGAATTGACTGTACATATAAGCAATTGTGTCAATTTTTACACCCGAAGTCAAGAACCTGACACGTTTTTCTTCAGTTTGGCGTATCTGACAAACCAAAAGAATTGTACTGGTTTAACCATTACCACTTAGTGCCACTTCAGCAAATGTCAACAGTTTTTCCTGTTAATTTAATTTAACTAATAATTTGTCTCATGTAGAGTGACAATGAACTCAGAATTCTGCAGTAACAGCACCCAGTTCCAGAGAGCACACTCGTTTACTTTCAGGGTGTAGTTCTCTTTGAACAGTGAGTTGTTCTAAAGTAAATAAAAGCTCCATCCCCCTAGAATGAAATAAATATGTAATTAAAAAAAATGTCAAATGCCTGCACAAAACCCCTATACTGTAAATAAGATATCACAACAGAAACAGCTGCTTATTTCCTCTTAATATGTACCTAATATGTCACTGTATTAATCATAGCAACTGTATAGTATATAACTAGCATAGACAAATCTGATACAAGTCCATCATATACATAGATGAAACTATACTAACATATGTGTGTTAACATATAAAGTGTTCGCAAAGTCACTTACTATTAGTTGTAGGATCATGGCCTTTTTCTTCACAGCATAGCTGTAAAGTTCTAATCCTGAGAGATAATGTGTGTTTTCATTCAAGTCTTAAAATACTGAACCTGACATCAGAAAAGGCTATGTAATGAACAAAACACTGTTCAATGAAATGTCAATTTCCACTGCAATTTTCTGTCAAATGAGTGCTGTTCTCTAAGACTTCTGCAAGAATACTTCAGTCAAGCAAGAACACGAGAACGTACTGCAGGGCTATGGCCAAAGTCCTGCAAGTGTCTGAGTCTTTTCCCAGTCTGGAAAATAAACTCCAAGTTGTGTTTTTTATGTCCCCCAGGAGACTCAGTGGGTATGTACTACTATGAAAGACTGCTGCCCTTTGACATACAACTTCCAAAAAATAAGACTGGTTTCCCATGTCTACACACTAAGAGGGTAAGGGGGAACAGGCTGTATATAAAAAACCATCTATAAGCATAAACAGCCAGAACTTCAACATATTTCAAATATGATCCCTATGACCTTGCACCTGGCAACCAGGTACTCTACTTTCAAATTAAATCAGAGCAGTTCAATAGCTGGCAAAAGCCTGGTATTTTCTGACCCCCCTGAATCACTCTGGACAGAAAGCAAAATATCAGACTATTGATAGGTAGTAAAACTACATAAAAAGAAGTGGTAGCTATAATGAGAAATTCAATAATTAATAAAAAACTGTCACAATTAGGAAGTTGTATTTAAGACAATGGTTAGGCATGTTTGTGGACATAAAAAATCCCAGTTATAGAACATAAAGGATAAATATAAACTTATTCCTTTAATGCTTGTTACCCAGTTCCTGTGTTTGGATAATTGAAGGCCCGAGAAACAAATCCAGCAATGAAGAAGGAAAAAATTAAATCTGTAACTTGTATTTACTAAAAAAAAACCGAATTGCATTAGGGCACACAGTAGGAACAGAAGTTTACATGGAGGAATAAACAGACACTTGAGGCATAAAGAAGCAAAGGCATAATAAACCAACTCTGGAGTATGAAACTGCTGGAGCAGAGGTAACACAGAAAGGCAAAACTGTGACAGGAAAGCAAAGAGAAAGGCAAGAAACTGAAAACAGAGCATGAACACTTAAAGCAGCAGGAGAAACAAATTGAACAAACCAGAGAAATTACAGTACACCAGTAACATCACTTTTTGCAGGGCAAATAAAATATTTTTTTAAGAATTTGGAATTTCCAAAAGCTACTGAGACAGGCTCAGCCACTTGCTCTAACACACAGGAGGGTAAAAAACATAAACTTGAAAAAGAGAAGGAAAAGAAAGAAAATGGAATGATACCACAACTTTCTGATGCTGAAATAAAGTATACAAAAACTTTTTTGTTTTGGAAGTTAAGATGCTGGACCTGTACTGCCTTGTCCTTTTCCAGCCTCCAGCAATATGTCATGATTTCAGATTTGGTTTCTAAAGGTGACAAACCCCTGCAATGATTTTTCATACTTTAGGAAATACCATTTCCATTTCAGTGCAATTAGAAAACCAGGTCACCAGGAATTAAGACGACCATTTGTCACAACCTGGTTTAATGCTATTACACGATCCAAAATTGCTTGGAGGTTTATGCACCTTAACGCTATGCTAATACTTGAAATCAAGTTCCTTTAGTCTAGGCCAGTGAGGAAATTATGTCAACAGGTAAAATATACTGAAAAATATAATTAGCTTTACATATAAATGTTCATTTTATCACACCGTTTTCTCCTTCTCCCATATGTATCTAACAAGCAATTAAAGTGTAAAATGTGGTTTCCTTCCTAAATCTTTTATTTTAACCCAAATAATCTAAACAGGCAAAATATAAAGTGCAATTCAGTTTGTAAAAAATACCACCAAAACAAACCCAAACACCTTTAGTAGTGGTACTACTGTTTTTCAACACACTGGTAATAACAACAATAAACCAGTCACAATAAAAACTGGTACAGTGAGCAGTGGCTGTGCAAAGTAATCAAGGCAGAGGAATGATTGTTTCAGAGGGAAAACAACAACGTAATCTTCAATAGCAGAATGAAAAGTGAAATCATGCAGTTAGATTAGGGTTTTTAAAGCAAAGGGCTAAGCCTTTGCAAAAGCTTGTAACTGGATCCTGAAACAGAAGCACTGGTGGCCATAAAACACCAAAGCACTTCACCCAGTTAAAACTTCACTGAGTTAACTCCTGTCTAATTAAAAAGTCTTCCCTAAAGTTACATCAGATGTAACTCCAGGAAAACATGTTTTCATAGATTTCCAAATACTTACATAGGGCACTGCCTTCAGAAAACCTCCTTCCTGAGTATGACAGTTTTGCTTACCTTTAAAAATAACAGAAACAATAGGATCTGGTTTCCCAAACTTGGTTTTAGGGATATTGGTCGCAGATTCCACAATCACCCGAAGCATTGTTCCCAGTCTTGACTAAATGTCGATTGTTACCAAAGAAATTTAAGGAAGTCTTAAGCTTCAAACTCCTAAACTTCTGGACTGAAATGCTAGCAGGAAGAAGAGGCAGGGAATAGCTGGGTAACAGTAAAGAAGGTCTATGGGTGGATCTATGACGGACTAGCTCCTGCAGGCTATAAAAAAAAAAAAGGACCTGTAAATTGACACCAAGTTCTGCGTCGATGCAGAAAAGAGCTCTCGCTAGTAAAATCCGGTAACAGAAAGGGCACAGTGTAAAAACGAATGCACATTTTTTTGTTGTTGCTTTTACTCTTATACTACGTGGTCAGCCTCTCGTCAGTAACAAGGCAAAAATAAGCATAAGCAACATGAACATTACGCACAACTCCAGTACTCAAGATACAACTGCCTCTTAGTATACCAAAGTACTAAATTTCACAACAGCTTATATTTTCTTCCTCTTAATTTTTAAAGCTTCTTTGTTCATAAATGTTTTTAACTTGCCTCCGTGTCAGTCTACAATCACAAAATACCTACGGTCTATCAAACCTAGTTTAAGTGCTCCCCCTTCAGTTGCACTCGAGAACAACTACGTTTTATGCGAAATAAATTTTGCATTTAACATATTGAATTTAGTAAATCTCTTGAGGAATTATTAAAATATAGATGCATAAGTTAAAATGAAAAAAAAATTAAGGAAACACCTCTGTTACAAATACCTGACTCATGAAAAGCAAGTTCAGAAATCTTTATTGTGAGGCAAAGTCAAAGAGCAAAAACCGCAGTGCTGGGCACATGAGACTAGTCAGAGGCGCGTGCTAAACGAGTTCAAATAAGGGCTATTTATACCATCAAGGCTGTGTCAGCCACATACATACTAATTATTTCCTCGTAATTATTTAAAATATTCCCTGAAATTATTTTAATAACTCCACCCCCACTGCACTCGCATCTTTCAGTCGTGGGGGTCCCCTTGGTGGTCGTGCAAGGATGAAGCCAGATGTCTTCCTCATGGCAAGCTTTTGAGCTGAGGACTTAGCGAAAAGCCAGTATCTGTTTGTGCGTCTCTTACAACGTGCAAAAATGTGAGATGACCCTCTGTATTGTTTGGAAATAAATACTTACTCTCAGCAAAAATACATGTAGTAGGCTCCACTAAAATGGAACTAGGTAAAACTTGCAGTTTCTTTACATTACATTACTAGAGTAAAACTCTTCGCTGTAAGCTACCCCATGTTCAGCTTTACATCAGTTTTACCACAGCTGTGGACCAGAAACAAAAAAATCCCAAGTGGTGCGCACTACCACCGCAAAATATGGTTTTAGGCAGAGATGAAAAGGAAAGCAGCAAGATGGAGCAAAATGAGTCATACGAAGACAAATTTCAGCCTAGTTTTTATATGGTCACACAAGAGCTACCCTAGCTTATTACTTCTGAAGCCAAGATGGACCTTGCTGCTTCGTAAAATTATTAGATTTTGGGTAGCTGAGGAAGAGGATTTCTAGGGAAGAAAAAGTAATCTAACGCCACCACTTTCAGGAAGGAACGAGGATGAATACGCATTAAGACACAGTATTGAGAGACACAACAGACTTGTTGGAGGCATTTCGTCCGCCTCCACCTATCTCAGGTCCCAGACAAGATCCCCAGGTGGTGCGTGGCCAGAGGCACAGGCCAGGCTTGCTGTCCCAGGCACCTGGTAGCCACTTTGCTTTCTGCCTGAACAGCGAGGGAACTCAAGCCTCATGCTGGATGGGGAGACCCATCTGATAGAAATAAACCCGAGAGAGGGCTTACCTGCCACCTCACCGCCTTCTGCAACCACCCTTTGACGACGAAATGGAAATCCCCTCAGATATAAAATCGATCATGCTCTGGCACAGGCAAGCCAGCACGGCCCCAGCCCCGCGAGCAGCGCCCTCGCCTACCAGCCGCCCAGCACGTGCGCTGCGGCAGAACAAGCTAGGGGAAAGAAAGGCCCCATGGCATTGGCCAGCCAGGTCACGCGGCCGTCCACGGCATCCAATGAGGAGCCTCCTCTCAGGTGCCTCGCGGAGAACGCGCCAACGTCTGGCGGCCGTTAACGGCCACCTGTGCCGTTACCTCGCGCCCCTCCAGCCCCACCCATGCCTGCCCGCCCAACCCCCCCGGTTCTTTACCCGCCCCCCCCCCCGCCTTTCTGAGCCCGCGGCCGCGTCGTAGCTCCCGCTTCGGCTGGGAGGCTGCGCGGGCGGAAGTGACGATGCCGGAGCCGCGGGATTCAAACCCCCGGAAGCGGGGCTGGGCTGGGGCCGGTTGCTGCCGCCGGCGGGTTGGGGGCCCCTGTCTGCCGGCACCCCCGGGGCTCGTAGGCCCGTCTGCTCCCTGCGGCCCGGCCCGAGCACCGCCAGCGGCAGCCGCCGAGCCCTGCGCTGCCCGCGCCTGACTAAAGCCGTGTGAGAAGCCGCGTCCTGCCTGGTGGAACGGGTCGCCGTTCCGTAACGCTACGTTGATTTTTTTTTTTATAGGTGCTTAAAGATGAACTCCAAGACCGCTAAAGATAGGGTTATTGGCAAGTGGGGCTTAAAGTCGGGTAGCTCCAGACCTGAGGGTGCTGTCGAGAAGTGTAAGGAGGAGAACGCTGCCCCGAGGAAAACCGTAGAGGAGGTGGCGAAAGGGACGAGCACGGTGACGGGTGCGGACGGGCCCGGGCAGCTGGAGGTGAGGTGGCTGTTAACAACCGTGGGGCCTGACTGCTCTGTCAGCGTCAGCCTGCCGTGTCCTGACTTTCTAAGCAAGATGCTGAGCTTTCCTCTTTAAAACTTAGTTTACATTGATGTCGCTACTGTTCTAGCTTGTCGTTTTTGTACTCAAGTGTTGTTCAACAATGACTGAACTAACAAAATTAGAATTGTCTGACAAGGCTATTAAATACAAGGACTTGAGGCCCATTAGTTCGTTAAGACCTGTATTCACCCGTCCAGCTGTTCCGAACAGTTGTCCCACAGAGCTATGTTGAGCACTTCCTGCAAAGAACATTATGTTTGTGAACAGTGGCCAAAAAGTGTTGAATATTTGCTTGAACTATGTTCTCAAAATCTTACTCTGCTATACATAAATAAAACCAATCAGATCACCACACTTCTTCAATTACAACCAAGGAGAAGAAATGAAGATGCTGCAATGTTCATGCAAGGTAAACCTTGGTTGCAGAGAAAGAAGTTCAAGACTTAGTGTGTGACCAAGTTGCATATTGGTACGCTTCATAGAAGGACTGGGAAACTTTAAATGGACTCTTCCAAAGGATACAGCTAGTGGAGACTAGGCATACTAATATTTCTAGGCTGCTGCTTTTGACAATAAGGCTTTTCATGTGTCTGCACTACATGTCAGTTGAGAAGTGCTAACCCAAGCACCGGCTATGGCTAGACCGCTAGCATACTGTTGTGTATAAATTCCTTGGTGTATTTTCTGTGCCTGGTGGAGTTTGCTGCTTGCTCAGATTTGGTTAGTTAATATTGGGTTCCTAGTTTGCAGGTGGAAAATAAAAAGTATGTTTAGATAGGCTAGATGCTATTTGGTGTCAATATTTTAACTCTAGTAAGCACCACACACTCTTCAACCACTCCCTAAATGAGGGTCTCTAAAATGCAATTTCTTTCAGTTTCTCTGTCATCTTCTTATGGTGTGATGTCAACACGTAGGATTTCAATATCAATCTTTCTCATGGAAAATGAAATGCTATCATAACAAGTTTACGTAGAGCTCCAAGGTATCTCAAATGCAGTACTAATGCTATGTAATAATTACCTCTGTTGGATGCCTGCTGAAAAGACAGTGTCTTTTGAAACTATCTACTAAAGCACATTTTGAAACTAAAGGCCAGATAATTTGGAAAACGGGATCCTTCTCCCAAGTGCTTTATTATGTAACTCTTGTAACACCTTATTGTCATCTAGTTTGCAAGAAAGCTCTGCTGCTGCTCAAAAGCTACTAAATATGCTAATCAACACTATGAAATGTATTGCCAGCCTCTTCATTAGAAGTGTTTTAGAGTTCTTGTACTGCTTGTGTTTTAAGGTTCATAATACTGTACTGATCTGCATTCATATACAAAACTGAGTACCTAACAACTCTGTGAAATCTGGTTCTTTGCATTCTTTTTGTTTCATCTACTTCAGACTGGGTTTACTATTACTTGAAATATTTCAGATGATCACTATAGTATTGTCTGTTTTGAGTAAAAGGTAATATTCTCAGCTAATTTAAAGCTGAGAGAGAATCTTTTGAAGTATCTTCTCAAACTGTAGTAAACTTGCTAATGCATTTGTTGCATAGGCTGGCGCTTATTCATTTTTACCACTTTTTTATTCTGTTTCATTTAGAAAATGCTTTCTCTTGAAATAGAAAAAGAAAACCAGAAATATCTTCTTGAAGAGAAAGACAAAGAAATCCAAAACCTGAAAGAAAAGCTTAGGTCCAAAACCAAGAATAGTGATGTCTTCTTATTACATAGTCAGCTTTTGGAAAAAACAAAGGAAGCAGAAAGGAAAGAAAGGTTACTTCGTTGTCTATATGAAGAAATGAACCAGTTAAAACGTCATTTATCCACTGTTACTGCAAAATGTTCTGAGCTTGAAAACAGAGTTGGTACTTCTCAGGCATCCCAGGTAAGTACTGAAGAAACACTAATTGCAAATTCCAAGTCTAACCTGCTTACAAGTTACACTTGGAATCTGTGCCTATTAAGCACCAGCATCTGTTGTAAAATAGAATGAATTTTTAATCTTTCAAGTTGCATTGCAGCTGAAATATTCATGTATGAAGCGAGATGGTGTCTAGATTGAATGCTAAATGAAGAACAGTCAGGGAGCACAGCTTCAGGCAGTGCAGCTGGGGAGGGAATTCTCTAGTGCTGTACAGCAAGGTCCCTTTCGCAAGCTCACACACAGGTGGTATGACTAGTGGTGCTACAGGTAATGATCCACGACTGCTTAAGCAGCTAGATTTGTATGCTCAGTGATTAAATGGACTGAGAAGGCACCTGTAATAGAGACAATAGGGGCATTAATAATGATAAACTAAGCTCCTTGCCTAATTCAGCTTCAGTAATGAGAATACCTTTCTTGTCCCTGCTCTTATAAATCCTTATTTGCTCCTTGGTTGTTAAAACTAGTTGCCTGTACTTTACATGGCCTCACACATGGTACTTAAATGTGCCAGAAGATAGGACAGGAATAATGAGTTGCTTCTCTCACTTAAAGTGGTTAATAGGTATGGTGCCAGGTACTTGACAGCTTTTACAAGTGTATTTAGTTTCCTACAGTTGTTTTTCCACCTGCCTGTTCTAATGCTCCATGAAAAATGCAGTAGTATCTTGGTAAAGGGGCATGGGGAGGTTGGTGCCTGTAAGTCTTTCCCAGCTTTTGACCTGAAGATGGTGCTGGTTCCCCATGCTCTACATGGAAGTTGAGTAATTTCTGGAAATTCAGCTTTAGCCAAATAAATAGCAAAATATCTTAGTCTAATAATTTTTCAATGATAATACACATGTATCACTTCTAATAATGAGTTACCTTGGGAAATACCATTTTAAATGCAATGTGTTTATTTTCAATTTCAAAGAAACATTGCACTTTGTTAGAGAATTTAAAATATATGTCAGATTTCCATGTATTTTTGTCAGTGAACTGCCAAAATATCTTTTAGTTTAAAACCAGAATTTTCTTTTACGTTTTTTCTTACTGATTTATCAACAGAGGACAACAAAATGTGATTGATGTTTTGACTGGATGTTTTGGGAAACTTGAAAACAAATAAGCAATGCTGCTTGAAACTGCTAGGTGGCATATAAGCAGCAGGTATACTCTGAAATGGAAACAACAGTTATATGACACAATTTTAAGAGAGTTTTCATTGAGTCAGAATTCTAATGTTCATAAAATAGGATTTAGAGACACCACAATTGCTCGGATTCCTATTTTAATTAGGAAGTGCTAAAGTTTTGTAATTGCATTCAAAGTTCGTCTGTATTTTTTCAGTTACATACCTTGTTCTAAAAATCACAGGAAATCTTTGAAAAAATTTAGCTTGCATTTGGGTAGTAATCTACATTTTTATTTCCTTAAAGTTCCCTCTAACATATATCTACACTATTTCAAAAAAGCTTTCTGTCATGCAATGAATAAACATGCCAGATCATGAAAGAAGTATAACAGTTTGACTGCTCTCTAGTTTTAGATGGGTCTAAAGAACTCCGACGCGTACTTCAAGCACTCCACTGTGAATCAGGTCTCATAAGATCAGTCAGTGTGTCCTTAAGGTTCCAGACAGAGTTGAGTGGTTTCCCAGATATTTATAATCTTATCCCGTTATCCCAGTGAAGTAGTCAAGGTTCCTAGCTTTCCCCAGCAACTCCTATAGGTCTAGCTTATTGTCAAACTGGTATGAGGATACAAAAACAGAGCTAACGCTTAACTTTTCTGTGTATTTAAATAATAACATTGGTTTTTAGAAGCTCTCTTGTACCCTGCAGGCATTTCAAGACAGCAGTTCAGTAGAAAACACATTATATAGTCTTCCTACTAAATGTTTTAATGTAACTATGAGTTGCAGAGCTATGGAATAAATTAAATACAAGTCTTCATCCTGTATCTTGCAGGACACTTGACTTTACATCTAGGAAGCTCTTTTCTGTGTAACTTGGATACTTAAAAAAAATTAAAAACTTTAAACACAAAAGGCATGTGGTATATGCATCTGGTTTCAATTTTTAAAATATGACATTTATGTGACAGTAATAGTTTTATAAGACTAGTTTTACTGTTTCAGCTATTTATTTTAAAGAACATTAACAGGTTGTTCTTTATCTGCAGGAAGCTGTAAAGAACAGCAGTGGATCACCAACTAATCTTTATGAAGTTGAAAAACAACTGAAAGATGTAAGTTTCCTGTACAATGCTGCAAGTACAAATAATGTGTATCAAGGTGCCTAAGAATGTAAATCATCGCCATATATGGTTTTGGGTAGTATGGGACCTCAGAGTGTATGTTTCCTTCTAAAATACAATATCTAAAATTAATTTGTGACAAGACAAATAAGAGGACAGCGTTTCCATCATCTTTGAAAAACTTTGGAACATTAGAACAAACTGGCTGCTGACAAAACAGGAGCCCTAAGGAACTGACCTCAGAGCTGACACTGCCTGGGATAGCATGTGTTTGGATTAGAAACCTCCTGAGGTTCCTTCCAACCTGAATAATTCTATGATCCAATCAAATACAAAATCTGTGTCCTTGTTCTTACAAACTTTAAGTTGCAATGATACAGTTTTAGTTTATTCCATTTTCAAGGTCTGTTATCTTTATATTTTATTTTGTATTTTAGGTTGAAAGATTAATCTTTCATAATTTGGGCATGATTCATGAAAGCCTTTTTATAGTCATTTTCCCATTTCAGGAAGTAAGCCAATTGTTATTTGATATTGCTGCAATTTTAACTCATGCTCAACAGCCTGACTTACCTTTCCAAATGAAGATGGGGTTTATTTATTATAGAGAAGATTACTACAGTTTGCAGCAGAATTAACTGCCTTATCTTTAAACTGTATAATACTTAACTTCTAACATAAGTAAGAAATAAGACTATTTTTAAAATCTGATAAATTACCAGAAGCTTTTTTCTTGCTCTTATGTTCTTTTTCATGAAGGCTCTTGAGAAAAACCAACAGTGGCTACTGTATGACCAGCAACGTGAAGTGTATGTCAGGGGACTGCTTGGAAGAATCTTTGAACTTGAACAGAAGTCAGAAATAGTTAGCGAACAAGAATCTAAAGAATTCAGTTCAGAAGGTATCTACTTTATTTCTTCCCCACAAGTGACCCAAACCATAATTATCTATGGAATAAGTTTTCTGAAAACAAATTATAGCACAATTAAGCAGAATCAAGAGTTTCTTCTTGAAGTTTTGGTTTCTTAATGGTGAAACTTGGTTAAGTAAAATTTCTTTGCTTCCTGTTGCCTAGCTATGTCACTTGATAAACAGTATTTCATGCTCTTATCTACTTCAAAGATGTTTTTTTTAACAGCCTCGACACTCTGTTAGTAATCTGTTTGTCGAAAGTGTTGAGGCAAATACATGTATGTCTCCCATCCTTCAAAGTACACTTACAACCTACATAATGGAAGCATTAAGGATTTATTAGCTAGGTGTGGGTCAGGTTTTTTAAACCCACTTTTTTACAAAATAAATATTATAAAAATGACTCAAGACTGCCACGTTCTTAACTCACCTGAACAGTTGTTACAGGGCATGAAAACCTGTTATAGGTTCTGGCACCTATCCAAAACAGTGCTTTGCAATATGGATCTGGCCACCTCCAGCTCACTTCTGTGCTATGCAGGTCCTCAGTAAATGAGCACCCCAGAGTGACTTGGGTTGTGCTTGACCGGCACATGGAATAAAATTAAAACCATGTTGAACAGAAGAACTAGGAGTTGCCTTGTTTTTCTTGTTATCAAATTATTAATTTCATATGCTGCAACTGACCTGCAAGGTAAAGTGACCAAATAGGACTAGCATCATCTCAAGTAAGAGTATGCCCACAGATACTTGCCACTCTAGTACTTCATGTGCAGTGGCTTGGTTTCTGTACTACTGCTTGAATTGTTATGGAAAACGGTAAAATATCATCATGATCTTGTTTTGGTGCTGTTTAGAAATCTGTGAACACTATTTTAGAGGGAGGCAGACTGAAGTAGCTCACCAGGAAAAGTAACTCTGAGTTAACTGCACTCAAAGCTTTGTCATCAGAGCAGCCAGGAGACTAGGAGTAAGGGCATAAAAAAAGCTCCTCTCTTCAAGCAGCTAGGCAGTAGCAGAAATCCAAGTTTAAGAACCTGCTATACAAGTTGCAAGTAGGTATGACAAGTTTTTCCAAGGAAAAGCCTGGTCTATCTCGGAGGATCTCACCACCCTATACAGGAGCATTGCTAACAACGTAAGGCCTGGCTCATATTCAAGAGGAGAGACAACAGTCAAGCAAGAAACTATCCCTAGTAAATTACACTGAAGAATGAGGGGAAGCCTTCAACAGGAAAATCAAAGTAAAGCAAAAAATCAGCAAAGCCTGTGAAATTCTGCATTCCTTGTTCTGCTTCCAGGCATATTTTATATTACTACTGAATCTCTACAGACTGCCTCTCCCCCCCCCCTTATTAAAATTTTCTTGGGTCAACAAGCAGAATTTTTTTTTCAATCTGCGGTTTAAGTAACAGTCACTAGCCAAGAAGCAGGCATTTTTTTCACCAAAAAACCCTATCCTTGTTCATTGTATTTGCCATTCAGAAGAAAATGATAAGTTTGCAAAAGACAATGGATGGTTTGGCTTTGGTCAGCTGTGCTGAGTAGAGCCCATTGGATCCCCAGGGTACCTCTGGGGAGGGAGTAAAGCCAGAACGTTGGCTAATGAGTCTAAAGCTGGAAGTGAGAATCTAGTGTCTTTGGTTCCCATGCATCAGTATAATGCATGAAGCCATATAAACTCTCTGTGTGGGTGATCGCGCCTGTGGGTCAGGGCAAAGGATGTAATATTGCTGTAACAGTGAAGGAAGTAGCTGTAGCATGGAATACTATATACAAGCCAAGTTGCAGTATTTCAGTAACTGCATTGGGAAGGAGACTTTACTGTGTTGGAAGTACTGAAAGCTCTTTTAATTAGTTTGGTGCCAGTCTGAGCTCTGTAATAGCCTAGAAAGTTGATTTCTATCAATACGCCTTAAAATGCTGTGAAAGAGTTGGTGTTATGATTTTGAAGTGATTTCCCACACACAATCAATTATTTCTGACTCATTAAGGTCATCTACAAGAGGAAAAGCAAAAATATTATGACCAGTTGTTACTAACTGCTAAGAGTGATCTTGAGACTGAAAGACGCACTGTAACCCAGCTGAGATCTGAACTTAACCAACTCAAAATGAAGTATGAAGAAACACAACAAGAAATAAGTTTAAATGCCACTTTGCAGTCGCAACAGGTTGCTGAAATGAAGACTCTAGAAAATGAAAATAAAATGAAAGGTGAGAAAGTGCAGAAACTAAAACAAGAAAATGAAGCTATTAAAGAACAGCTCAGAGAAGAAAAGAGAAAGTCTGAAGACTTTTTGTGTCAGGTAAGTGGATGCATTTGAAGGTTTAAGTTCATTAGCAAAGAACTGAGAGGTGAAAAATTATACTTGATCAGAACAGACCATTCCTCACTTGCTCTTGTAACTGTTCTTTATGTATATCTAGATTCATGTCCTTGTGATTAAAATTGAAGTCTTTCTTTAATATATTGGTTTGAATAAAAATACAAACTTCTATGAAATGTTCTTGTTTAAACAAGGAATAAACTTGTTCACTTATTTACCTGGTTGTGTGGGACACGAGGGAGAAGTGAGAGAATACTTAAACTAATTTTAATCTAGTTCACCCTCAAGGTTAATAGTAAATGAGAACAGGAAAGGTAAAAATCCAAGTCCATACAGGCTATTTTATCATGTGCCACAATACACACGTGGGCTTGAGTTTCGTACTTGCTGGATAAGCAGCTGTGTCCCTGGATAGTGCCCCCAGCCAGCCGCTGTGGACATGCAGCTAGGGGGTTTTTTTGGTATATTTTTCCATTCAGAGGAGTTCCTGCATTTGGTGCTCTATATGAGGCCATAAGGCACAACAGAGTACTAGAAAGTAACAGCTGGGTAAGTAAGGGAAGGGATGGACCCCAAGTTGTCACTGTCTTGAAGATGGCTATGTTAGAAACAACTGAGTTCTGTAATTCCCTATAAAGTCTCAGAAGGGCCTTACAGGCAGGCTGTTCAATATGCATGGTTTACGCTGTTGCCAGATCTGTTCTGTCAAACTTGCATCAGATTCTCACTGCTTGCAGGGCTTGCCCATCTCCCAGAGGTTACCCTGATGACTTCAGTGAAATAATTCTGTCTGTAAATGAAGTTCTTAATTCTTCCTTCTTTTTTTGAGCCCAATGACTTTAACCACTCTGGCTGATCAGAGGTGGGGAAGACATGTGTGCCCTGTATATTTGTATTTAAAAATATTCACTGCTTGCTTCCTTTTGTCTGGAATACTCATGAGGACTTTGCCACTTCCCCTACGTGGAGAGTTACAGTGGTGTCTTAGAATATTCCTATCAGCATGGTGACACTAACAACAACAACAAAATTTTTTTTCTTCTGGATGCAAAATCATGACCACATCTGCTGCTGAAGTCCTCCTTGAAGGACTGTCCTCAGGGCATCCAAGTAAGGTAAACTTGCTACTTGGAGAAGTCTGAGGTCAATGACAAAGCAATGCAGAACTGAAATTTTAACTATGAGAATAAAATTTACTAGGTACCAAAGTAGGCTAAAACCAGAATAACAGTTTTAGCTCTCTAAACACAGGCTAGTTCTCACTGGTTAATGATGACTAAAAGCTGTTGATGTTGTTCCGCTCCGCCCCCAGCTGAACAACAGCATTTGCTATAACAAGTTGATACATGCTGATAATGGAGGATATTTTTATGTATTTATTTACTTAATCATTTACACTATAGTAAGTTCTGAATCTTAAATTTTTTCTCTTTAAAAAAAAAAAGTTGCATTGTTTTTTTTTTTTCAGTGTCACTGTATGTTGGTGCAAACATAGGCTTTGTGTGTGTATTTTTGTCTGCATCCTGACAATCACCTAGGGAAGTTTTGTTTGGGTTTTGTGGTTGGGGTTTTTTTTGTGTTTTGCTGTGGGTTTTTTTGCCTAACTATAATATCATCCTGCCTTCCCCCAGCTCAGTGCAATATTAATGCTTCCCTGGGGTTTTTCCCCAGGGAAGCAGAGATAATTGAATTGGGGTTGGCTGTTGCATAACAGGCATACATTTTCTGTTATCATTGGAATATAAAAGACACTTCCATCCCTTTTTAGATGCATGATTTGTTAAGCTTATTAACTGTTGGATGAGGAAGTTGTTTGTTACAAATATTTTTCTGCCTTGTAGGTGCAACTCCTTCGCAAATCATTGCTCAAGCAGCAAGAGGAACACACTCGAATAGCTTTGTTGGAGCAACAGGTACGCAATTATATGCAAAGAAGCTGGTATTTAATCTGTATTATGCACAAAGGTTTTTCTAGACTAACTTCAAATTTAAGAATTAGTAGAATATTAAGGTAATATTAGTCATGAGTATTCAGCTATGAATAATCTCCTAATGCTTCTAAAAATTTTTACATGTCTGTGAAGGAAGATCTGTAACCTTTTACAGATCAGAGGGTGTGACTGGACCTGATGTTTTTTTCTCTACAATCCTTGTTCAACTGTACAGTCTCAGATTAGGTATGGGAAACATCCTAAAACCAATCAGCTCATTGAAGTTTTGTAATATACTCTTGATAAAATTATACAAATTCCATTACCATCTTTTCAATCTTCTTCATTTTTCCAAGTACATTCTTACAGATCTTATCAATGATATTGGGGAAAAAAAAGTTAATTTATTTGCTAAGGTTGGGTGTACAATGTTACCCATAGTTATTGTCCAAATTACCTTGCTAGAAGATCCTGGAGTAGAAACTGACATTCTTAATGAGAACTTACATTACATTTTTCTCTAAAATCTTCAGTTTACAGTTGCAAGACAGCTTGAAATACCCTCTAATCAAAATAACTTAAAACTTCACCTCTAAGGGAGATTATAATTGGGCGTGTATGAATTTTAGGATACGATTGCAGAGTAAATGTAACTTTAAATATATAAAGGGGAAACATTCCCCCCCCCTCCCCCCCCGGTTCTTAATAATTCTGACTTTAATTCTTTAACTTTCACTTTGGGGGGTTGTCAGATCCAGATATGCACCACAGACTTTGAAAATGAAAAGCTTGATCGCCAGAACTTGCAGCATCAGTTAAACAAAGTCCTTAAAGAACTGCGCAAGGCCAGGGAGCAAATAACTCGTCTGGAACCTCTGGTATGTACTGAATAACCTGCAGGTGAATTTAGTCAGGGATTTTGCATAAATGTACATCTTTTCACTTTGGGTTCTTATTTAAAGCAGAGGGAGTCTTCTGTTTGTCATCACGTATTCACTGTAGGTCCTTATATCCTTTAGGTATGTGGTCCCAAGGTACAGAACCCTACGTCAACTAGCTAGGCATTGTTTTTTCTCCATAGTCTGTACAGAGAGCTAGTACTGCGGAAGGAGATCTGGAACAGTGATGTTCCTGAGCAGGGAACATAACTGTACTTTGTATGACAATGTGCTACCCAGTTTTGTCTGTTGCACAACGACAAAGCTTCAGTATGCTTTTACTCAGACTTCTTGCTAGTGAACAGGATGTGATCCATAAATAGAGAAGTCTAATTCCTCCCCGCCATTACCTGATACAGGATGGGTGGGTCATTAAACCTGGGTTTTCCATTTCCAAAAAGACAAGCTCCCTACTATAGTGAAAAAGGACATTTGTTGTATTGTGAGGACTGTGGTCTGTTTGCTGTTTATTACATAAACCCAAAGCAAGCCACCCAGACTGGAGCCCTAGGCTTACTGGAGAAACTTGTAGGGAAAGATTAAGCATTAGGTAAGCCATTGATCTGTTTTGCTTTGCATCCAGGATTGCCCTGGTCTTGAACAGAAATGCATTTTGATTGTTGGCACTTCTGGAACTTGTATCTTGTAAGCTTAGGTGATAGCTGAATAGGATCGTTAAAACTGCAGCTCTGGACTCAAATGAGGTTCAAAATGGAAATCAGACACTGGCATCCTTCATTAGATCAGGTCTGGGGCCACAGTGATTTTTACAGAGAAGATAAATGAAAAAGCTCCTAACAAGTTGCAGATGAGAAGAATTCTTCTGTGACTCATACCAGACTGCTCTCCCTCTTAGTTGTATGCAACCTGGAAGCATTTTCTCAAAAGTGGAAGGGAGTGGAATGAACCCTGCAATACTGATGTTCTTAACTCGTGTTGCCCCTGGGAGACCCTCACTTGCTAGGCCTCAGTTGCTGCTGCTACCAGGGGAGGCCCTTGGAAAACCATCTGTCTGCTGTGAGTAGAACAGAAGTTTGGGCAGAGCAGTGAAGTTACAGCTTTGAGTTTCTCTGTGCGAAGAAGCTGGGCAAGTAGCCCTCAGGCAATGAGGTGCCTTTTACAGTTAGGGATGGCCTTCACAGGCAGAGACTTCATGCATGAGATCAGGAGGAGAAGAGAAAATTACAGCAGAGAAAGGTAGTGTGTGAGTGGCCACAAAGATGGTTGGGGAAGGATTCCCAGTCAGACATTGTGGGAAACCTGTCTTAAATAGTCTGCAGAGAAGCTACCTGCAACATAATTTAAATGTGGTGTTAGAACTGTACAACAGGCTCTCTGTTCTTAATGCAAGTAGCATAACTGCATTTTAGCCATCTTTAAAATGCTACCCTGAGTGCTGTAACACACACGTGGCTTGTATGCCGTGAAACCTTAGTATTTTTTCCTGCAGCATTTGATCAGCACATGCATGCCTCAACCTTTTACTGAAGCTTCTCCTTTTCCAGAAACTCCAGGAATCTGGACATGTGGAACCACAAGATTTGCAAGCTGCATTTGAAGAGCAGCTGATCATGTATGACAGAAGTCCTTCCCAGAAACATTCAAGCCTCCTTGATGAAAGTTTTCTTGAGTGTCCCAGATGCGGAGTCCAGTACCCAACAAGCCAGCACAGAGAGTTACTAGTACATCTTGACTTTTGCACAGCTTGAGCTCCAAATGGACTTAATATCTGCTTTATACTTGCTGCCAATATGCTTTTCTACAAAGGCAAAAGATGTGAAAAAAACCCAAACCTTTTTACTTAAGGTTGTATAAAGGACTACTAGTTTTAGAATTCAGTTCCACAAAGACATAGTAATTTATTTGGCATCAGCTATTTTAGCTGACATTTTTGCAAAAAACAGTTATTGCATTTTTGGTTGCAAATGGAAGTATTTTTAGAATTGGGAATATCTTCAAATAGTAAACTACTGACTTTTTTTGCACTATTAAAAATGAGAACAGTAAAAGTACACCCATTGTGTCATGGTTTATTTTAATGTTTGGCATATGCAGTTCTTGGTTGGTGAATCCTGATGACTGTGCTTGTACCTTAACTGACAGCAATAGCAGCAAAAGGTTTTTGGCCCTCATACGTGCACTACATATTTATATATACATGGGATATATATGTGTAGCGTGTATACACATATGTATCATATACACGTGTAATGTATCAAGCTAGTGATACATTAAGACTCAGAAGGGTTATGTTAGATCTTTGCTGCTTAAGATTCATGTTGAAAATATCCATCTTAAGTAGCTTATTTTCCTGAACAGTAGTCAGGGGTGACTTGGGGTTCATAAAAAATGCTTGACCAAGGTTTAAGCTCTTCTCAAAAAAAAAAAAATAAAAATTGGGAAAATAAACTTTCTAGCAAATACAAACTTCCTTGGCACTGAAAAAAGTTTTTATATTTCAGACTGTCAGAGACCATTTTTGAAGTTTGCATATAGAATTATGCTGAAGTAAACTTGTTCGCACTTCTGTATTTTAGGAGTTAGTTTGGAAATGTCAGTTATTCAATCTGTTACATTTGGCAAATGTCCCAGTTTAAAAGTACAGTTTCTAATTAATTGCTTTAGTGGATTTGAAGTATCACTATTTTGGTATTAATACAGAAAACAAGCTACCAATAAACTCTTGCAACAAATCAGAAACTGGCCAAAAAATTCCCTTATGGATTTGCAATCACATGGTGTTTTCCTCTAGCATCTACTGTAAACCTGGATCTGTTGCTGGCATCTTGCTCCTTGCATCTGTAGTTAAGTCCAAGAAGTTCCTTCCACAAAAGTTAAAGTAAGCAAACTTTTATGAAGATATACTAGTTAAGATAAATTTCCTGCTTTTCCATGTTTATGGTTTGCTGGGGACAGTGCAATCCCCAAGGGCTGTCTTTCTCTGTTATACTGATTCTGACTGCTAGGTAATAGCAGCTTTTTCCATCATGCTTTGCTGCAAAACTGCATGCACTTATAGCCTGTAATGTTCACCCTAATCTCTGATTGTTAAATCTTATATATGAAGATGTTTTCAATAACTATTATAATACCAAGTGATATTATCAATTAAATCCAGCTTTTGAGAGACATAAAATGCTAAAAGTTATTATCTTTATATCTGAAATATCTTTGCCAAATCTATTGTATTAGCTACTACCTATTTGCTTTTCATTGACCATGTCTCAGGCTAATCTTTGTGTTTGACTGTTTGCTCGATTGTAACAACAGGTTTTCTGACCAAAGATTAAATGAACTAATGAGTAAAACTGAAATTATGCTTCAGAAACTTAAGGTTTTGCCATAAAAGAAATTGTCTTAATTTCATGTCTGTCTTTCTAAATATCTTTTAAATTCAGGATAATGACTCTGCTTTTTATTGCACCCTAATAATTTTAATCTCTAATGAAACTACTTTGGTAAGTTTTAGTTGTCTTTTAACAACACATTAATTAGCTAGTACTGCATTCCCAGCTGCATACATGGCACAGTTTCTGCAAAAGGAAGTTCTGATCTTTTATGTATTATAGATGAAGTAAGTTGACCTGCTGCAGGTCAGCACTCTTCAGTATTTATGAGGCTTTTTTAAATTAGCATAAAACACTTTCTCATTAGAAGCTGGTACTGTAGGGGGAGACTCAAGGGTTATCACATTATCAATGTTGAAAAAGTTTTGTTCATTCCAGCATTTTTTCTGAACTTTAATGATGTATTTAGCCCTACCTGCTAAATACCAGACTTAACCATAAAAAACTTTGCTGACAAATTTATACACAACATCAGTGTGGTATATGTTGAAAAATACCAAAATGACATTCTAGTGCATCAAAAGGCCTATTTTGAAGGCAAAACCACAAATACTATTGTCACCACCTACATATGACTGAAAGTATAAAACTCCAACTCTATAAAGCATGCAGATTGTATCACTGCTTTTTTTCAGAAGCTAAGAATGAAAATTATTTTTTAGCCTAAAAGTAAACTAACAAGAAAGAGGTCTGCTGCTGCTCCTCTCGTTATACATAGGAAAGAGAGGTGTGTGCCTTATGTGCTGATCTAAATTTAGCTGTAAGTTCAGTTCTTCGTAAGATAGGAAGTAATTTTAAAAATGCTGTTCTTTCAAGCACTTTTTAAAAATTTTTAGTAGTCTTTTTCAGAGCTACGTTAAGTAATTGAATTTCAACCTAGCAGAAATTCTGTGAAGTCTACTTCATCTGAAAATGCTGGTTTAGGGAAGCTTCTGGATTAATACAAGAGTTCACCAATACTAGCATATTTATAAATCCTGGCTTTCATATACAGTGTTCTTTGCAAACAGCAAGTGAATTGTGGGTTTGATGCAGTGTGGTATGGTTGGAAAGATGGCTAAACTCTGCAAAAGAACTGATTTTTTTTTTATACAAGGAGAGCTGCTTGTGGAATAATAACAAAGGAAAGATGGCTCTTATTTTTCTGATATCAAATAGATCAACTGCTAATCATTTACTTGCTTGTGCAGCTTTTCTCTCATTTACTCTTGGTTTTGGTAACCATCTTTCACACTGTTATTTGTCATGTGCCAATAACTGTACTACAGGCATTTAGGCAAACTATACAACAAACCACTTAAGTTTAACTGTGCAGATAAAAAGTGGCAGGGAGGTGTAGTGCCAGTAATGCTGTAAAAGAATCGCGCTGAACAGCACAAATATTTAGAGACAACAGGATGTCACTGTTCACCTGGTAAAGAACACCAATGTAAATGGTGCAGTGTCCTTGAGAAAACTAGGGGGAATATTGCTCTTGCGATTCCTCCATAACAAAGCAGAGTTAAGTGGGAGTTACAAGCAATGAAAACGTAGCAGTAGAGGAGCTCTAGGCATTTCCATTTTCATCTGGTAATCAACCTGTCTATTAGTTTCCATATCTTATAATCTGATCAAATTGTTAAGATTACAGTCACAGGTGTGGCTATAGTTTTACCTTGAAATCTGTCAGTAATTATCTCTAGCATACACAAGCTACACAATGTACAGTGGCACTATGCAAGTCAGAATACTACTTGGAACATCGCAAAATCTTTTCCTTTCTCTAATTTGGAAAACAACAGAATTAGGTAGCCAAGTGGTACTCCCTGCAGTAAGGGATGGTCCTGCTGAAAGTCTCTGGGTGTTAAGAAACATGGCCATATTGTCAGTATGGGGGTCTGTCTGGGTTATTTTCAAAGCAGCCATCCAGAGCAAGGCAGCTGCCTATCTCCCAGGGCAGGGCAGCGCAGGACCACTCTGAAGTCACCTGCACAGAGAGTGACTGCGTTGGAGAATTCTGCTGTGTTGGTGAGGTTTTAAAAGGTGAGGAAGGAAATTAAAGTGTGATGCCTAACAAGGAAGAAGAAAAGCCAAGGAATTTTAGCCCAAATTAACTTAGCTTTAACTCCTGGAAAAAACCCACTGGCATAGAACCAGCAGTGGAATCCTGTGTCCCCAGTTTTCCTAACTGAGCAAGTGCTATAAATTGAGAAAAGGCAAAAGATGTGCTAATGTGGACCTTTTGCTTCAAATGCCAGTTTCATAACAATGCAGAGAAATACATTTGTTTACTGTATACAATGGGTAGCACAACTGGCCAAAAAGCTGCGTTGCATAATGAAGTCTCAGTAATTTATAGCCCTAAGAACATCAGTGCAGCAAAAAATGGATCTTTGTTCTGACTCACGTGGCCAGAACACACGGTGTCTCTGACAAGCAGCCTGAAGTGGATGCCCAGGGTATAGCCTGAAGATAGGGGATGCATGTGGGACCTTCTAATAATCTTAAACTTTAAGAGCCAGATGTGGTTCCCACATGTTCGCATCTCTCAGTGGATTTTTCTTCTAGCCTCCCCTTAAGCCCATTTTAAAACACAAAATAATTAACAATTAATAATGTATTAGACAATTCCATGGCAGTCTATCTGATTCCAAAACTATTTATATTTTCATAGCTGGTGCAGATACTAGTAGAGTACACATAAAATTTGAAACACTCCAAGGTAGGAACTGAGAGCTCTTTGGAGGACAGCAGGAGTTTTCAATTTATCAACACCAATGATCCAAAATAAATAGGATGAAGTATTACATGTAGGAATAATCAGCTACCAAACCCTGAAATAAATAGTATGACAATGTATCAGAAAGTTTCTTGGGATTACAGTAAACAGAAACTTGACCATGACTCAATATCCCACCTGCATGATTTTGCAACAGTTGTACATGATAAATAGACTCCTACATTTTACACCTAAGCTTTCATTTCTAGCCAATACAGATGAGACTTTCAGCTCAAATACTGTATCCAACTTTGAGTATTGTACTTCAAGAACAATTTAGGCTAACATGAATGTAGTGTCTTTCAAATTTCTGATCAAATTCATGAAAGAATCAGGGTCCCGCAGCCTAGAAAACACCATGAAGAAAAATGACAAAATTTCATACAGAGGAATGAAATAAAGTCTTTCTTTGCTCAGTGAGAAGAGTAACAATTGCAACAGAAGACATTTTCACATAAGGAAAAACTTTCTGGTGGTTGTAATAGAGGAGCAGTGAAACACATTTTATGGAGGCTTACATCAGTGATGAGCAGTGAAACACATCACTTACGGAGGCAGCAAAATCACCACTGGAGATTTACAGGGACACTTATGTAACTGTCTAAACCATTCCTGACAGGTGAGTCTGCCTTGGGTCAGGGACATCAGCCAGATGGCTTCTAACAGTCCCTTGAAGCCCTATTTTTAATGACACGTATAGACCTGCAAACAATGCGCTGTAAGATTTGTAAAATAAATAAATAAATAAGCAAGCAAGCAAGCAAGCAAGCAGGTAACACAATGGCTGTTCTGCACTGACTCTTCATGTTATTCCACTCCATGCAAAGTCAGTAGCTACCACACCACAAGTCAATATAACAGTTTAGCTTCACCTTGTTTCTCAACTGGAGAATTACTGGCATTCCTATGTCTGTATAAACCTCTACTCTGAGCAGACAAAGCCATTTGATTTTGACACTTGCATTGATGCATTGTAACCCTGCTGGAAAACAACACAAGAGCAACTTGATGTCACTTAATTCCCTAGTGTTGGGAAATGCCTTGTTCCCACATTTTTTTAATGAACAGGGCCCTGGTGTCTGGTTCTTTGGCATTTGGGGAGTTTGGGCTCCTCTCCATAGGGTGCTCCAGGAACAGGATTCAGGAAGCCAGAGTATTGACTGGGTGTTCCCCAAGCCAGCCAGTGAGGAACATGACTCCTCAAGAAAGGCTAGGTGCAAAGAAAGGAGGTGCTGTTAAGGATGCACAGATGCACTTCTAGCACTGGCTGCCTATGACAAATGAGTCTCTTCTTGCAAAAAAAGCAGACTCCAAACAGGACACATATCCATGAAGTAAGACCTCCCCTTACACCCAGTCCCCCTTCAGACCTGCAATAGAGCTCTCCAGCAGTAGTCAGGAACACACTCATTTTGCTGTCTCTCTGACCAACCAAAAGTTCAAGCACTTCATACTGAATTAACAGTTTCAAAAAGAGAGAGCAAGATAAGGTGCCTCAGAATATTCTGTATGAAACAAGCCTGGGACCTTAATCATAGTGATTTCCAGCTGGCTTCTTGACAGAAGTGCAACCAGGTTTAATTTCCCTCATCAACTCAAAACTGGTGGATGAGCACACTGCATCAGCAGAAGTGCAAGTTTTATCAATGCAACAAGTGTGATATGGTCACCATTATCTCATTCAATTAGACAGAAAACTACACAGCCTGATTGAGGCATCCGTGTTTGAGGCATCCATGCTTCCAGACACGGTTTATGAGCAGCTCTAAGTCACATCTCATCAATCATTTCAAACAGCCACTGATAATGAAATACATGAACAGTGTGAGAAATAACATGATTTAGCATTACACTTGGGAACTCAGAAGGGTTTACAGCAGAACTTAAAGCTTTATCTGTACTTTCTCTCATTGGTGTTGCAATAGTGATTTTTCTTTCTCCAGCCCTAGGTTAATACTAGCTGAGAACAAGCCTTGCCTTCTAATACAGACAGATTTTCTTTGCAGCAGACAGGCACTCGACCTTATTTCAGAAGTGCCCGACTTTTAAAAGTAAAGCTTTTATCCCAATTCTGACCTGAAGAACCCCTGTTGCTCCCAACAAGTTACTCTTCTAAGATGAGACATGGAAAGCAAGCAAGCAGATTCTCTTTAAACCTGAGTAAAAGCATTCTCTAGTCACTGAGTTCTTGAATATGAGTGAAAACTATGACACCTGTGATCTCTGCACTGCATGCAGCCTGGAGGGCCAATGTGTTCAGGGAACGTCTGAGTACATCTCATGAGCAAGAGAGGTTGGTGACCAGTTTTGTTTGTAGTAGTTGCTTTGACGGCTCTGCATCAAAACTCATCAGCAGGTATGTAAGTAACTTTATAGACACCTGAAAGTCAGTAAAAGTCCAGTGGCACTTAGACTATAATTCTCCAAGTAAGTTTTGCTCTGGGTCTCAGGTCCTTGGTGAGTGTTCTACTAGATCCTGCAATGTCCAAATGAACTGTTCTGATACCCTGTATTCACTGATAAACTCCCTAAATCCATGGGCTAGATGTTAAGTTTAATACAGTATCTAAAACTGTTAAGAAACAACCTTATTTAATCAGAACAGTCTATCTGGAGCCGAGTCACCCTGGTGAAGCTTGGTTAGTGTGCGGCGTAACAGACATCATGACCTTCCAGGGGAATTCTCTGCTGTATGGATTATGTACGCACATTTGCACTTGGTTCAGACAGAACCTCCACCCTTGCTACAAGTCATGAGGAAATTGTTCAGTGCTGCTGTTGGCAGAACTTCTGGTGGTCTTTACAAAAAAACTGATCCAGCTCTTACTAGAAAGCACACCTACTGAAAAAATTATCAGCAGCTCTGCTTCTGACTGAGGCATTGGTCAACAATGCTGCTGCTACAGCTTGAAACTGCAGTGCCACTGGCACAAATCCCAGGAAGCATGCCACCCTGATGGATACTGACCACAGGAAAATGAGACTCTCTAGAAGGAACACTGACTTGCTCACTCCCCAGAAGAAATGGATTAGTTTTTGGCACAATCACACAGATCCATAGAAGCATGTGGTATTTTCAGTGGACACTGGAGTGGGGGAGCTTGCTACTATGTGAAGACAAACATGCATTTATATTTGCACTACAAGTTTAAAATTGTCCCTTGGATATTCACATAAATGCTTCAGCTCACTGATATTAAAGTATATAGTGGGTAAGCAGTTAGAAAACTTCCTAAAAAACAAAATAGTCAAAACAGATCTGTAGTTGAAGCAAACCTTACAATGGCATAACTTCTTATAAGCACAGAATTAATAGTGCCTAGAAGCAGAACAGCTGCAGTATGATAAGAGCAAAAATTAAAATAAAAAGCTAACCTTGGTTGCAACTTACGCTAAAGCCCTTATATATAGATGCAGCTAGAGTCACATACAAGCTTGGAACCTCTTCTGTGAAGACAGAGAGTCAACATTTCTAATGCAATGAATTTAAATCACTTAGCAAACATTAAATACATCTGTTACAGAAGTCAGTACTATTTACTTATTGTGATACAGGTGCATGAAAATAGACCCAAAAAACTTAAACACCCATACACATGCAAGAGGATGCATAAATAAGGCAAAAGCCTTTACTAGGTCATGTCCAAATGGAACAAGAATCCCCATCTCCCAGAATCACCTAGCCCAAGAGGTCCCTCTCTCTGGGAATATGTCTATACATAAGCTGAACTATGCCCACCTGTCATGACAGTTCTTGGCTGTCAGGGGAACAATATGAAAAACAGAGTTTGACTTATAACACAGCCCTTATCTGCCACAGAGAATGCAGTCTCGGACTTTCATTCAGGATGAAAAAAGCCCACAAAAAAGGAAACAAGATTTTTCCCCACTAGGCTAGCTAACCAGCTCCACAGAGGTCCCCGCAATTTTCATTTAACCTAGAACAATAAAATCTGAGTTGACTCCATGTTTCACCACTTCTGAGCATGACAGAGCACACAGGTTGAAAAAAATGATATAGGTTAAGCAATTGTAGCAGGTTTCCAAGCATTCTGTTAATCACTTCCTTGTCATAAGCACATGTGGAACATATACTGCACACAGCATCCACCTATTATAGTAATGCCAGAGTAGCTCTGTCAAGGTTAAGATTCCTCCCTTCCTCAGATTTCACGTTGTGATGGTTGCTATGATTGCAGCTACCCAACAGCAAATACAGCTTTTGTACTTCATGGGAGGGAAAACTATTTTTTTTTAGATAGTGGATCCATTAGATCCATAAGTAATTAGACTGTTTTTGTTCCTGTGAAGAGCTCCCATTCATTTGATAAAACACCACAGAAACGTGCGTGTTTCTTCACACTTCTGCTGTTCCCAGGCACAGGATTTTGTACACAGGGCAGTGCGAAGTTCACTCACTAATGGCATACTAAAAGCAGCATTTTGCTTTGGTTCTCCTGAGCAAACAGGCTTATGCCAAGCAAGTAAGGTTCTCATTCATACCTAAGGACACACAAAGCTAAAGGTGATCCTTTTTAAAGAAGACCAAGAGTCTATCCAGCTACTTCCACACACTGTCTCATTTTCAAACCTTCTGTTCCTCCATGGCATTCCTTTCCTACCTGACTGAAACCAACTTCATATTTTCAAAAATGCTGCTTTGGGTGTTTCTCTCCCTATTTTCCTTCCTCTATTCTGTTTCAAATGTGTTTACTTACTTTACCCTGAACTGACAGGTCCAGTTTCTAATTTCACTTTCCACTAACACCAAAGGGGCTAAAGACTTCATCCATAAGACAATTTGCATTTATCTGTGCTACCATTTCCAGCTGCCGCCACCCCCCCACCCACCCACCCCCACCCCCCCACCCACCCGCCCATTCCCATCCTGTTAACAACTTCACTGTTTTCACACGGGTACATCCAGACTTCTAATAAAGGCTCCTTCCCAAATCCCAGCCTCTACTGAGAGAGCTGACAACATCATCACTACTGCCAGCTACCCAGAACTTCGGGTCTAGTTTTTCAGCTTGTATAAAGTTGAAGACTTGGAAGGCTGTGCCAACTGCAAGGTATTTGCTATGTTTCAAGATTTGCTAATCGTTTTATAGAATTAGTGCATAGCAGAGCCAACATAAATCATGGCTAGTTGTGTCAAGCTTTCATCATAAACAGAAATAATCATCCTCGGTAGTTCTATTAAATCTGCTGAAAGTTTTGCAATACAGGCACAGAGTTTTTTCTCCCACCAAATGATGTAGAATAAAATATGTGTTTTGAGACACTTGCCAGTCACTTGTGTTTCTGGCTGCCAAAAAAATAATCTTTCTTATTGTCTTCATTTGAATTCACAGTCCATAGCAGCCACCCAATTAACAGCAAATCTGCCCACATTTCATCCAGTCAAAGAAATCGGCAGGAATTAGTAGGAGCATGTCATCCACCTGTTTCAGCTGCCCTGCAAACTCCGTTTGATGAGACAGCATAAATAGAACCACTTACAGCTCAAGAGAAAACATGCTAACTAAAATCAATGTAAATTCCGCACTGGCAAAGACATGGGAAGCGGTCCAGGGAAGATCTCACTCTTGTCATTCCTTATTAGGAGATCGCCCCTTAGAAGGTCCGAGTTTCTGGAATCCCCGCTAATCTGGAATCCCCGCTAATGCCATTGCATAAACTGTTGGGTGGCAGGGTCACACCCAGGGTGCCACAGGAGCACTGGCCAGTCACCTGGTCCCACTGGCACACCGGTTTGGAATAACTCTCACCTCACCAAAAGGTGCAGCTCCACACGGCAAGCCTGTAACTGCACCCTGAAACACCTGCACTGGCACTGAGTCAAACAGACTCATCCTGAGCTGTCTGAAGTTATAAAGCTGTTTACTTACTTTATGAAAACATTTTACCTTCTTTTATGAGGCGTTATCTGCTCATCTGTGATGATTCACGCCCTTCACTCTCTCCCTGTCCATTTCTAAATCACCTGGCGTGAAGAGCGGAAGCGAAAGGCCTGCTTTCACTTACAAACTGAGCAACTGCTTCCCGGAATTGAAGTCCAGGGAAAAGATGGTATTTGCTAGGTAGGCCTTAATTTACCAGGCTTCTTCAGCAAGAACTTGTAACACAGGTGTGTAAGACTGGATCAACTTAGTAAATGGATCCCCCAGATCATGGCAGTGATGCTTCCCCTCCACACCAGACCACGGTTAGCACAAACCGCGCACAGGACCGCTGTCTCCAAATGCTGCTGTCAACACACGAGGCGATGGGTACATTCCTCTTTCTTTCCCTTAGAGCAGTGCTGGCTATCCCAGGCTCCTGAGGAGTGCTCTGAGCGGCCAGACAGCCATCCCTCTGTTCCAAGCCATGCACGTGCCCCCAGCAGAGGGGAGCGGCCTGGGCGGCCTCCCCAGTCACTGACAGGTCGGGGGCCTGTAGAGCAGACCAGGGCTGGCCTGGAGGAGCTGGCGCGGCCCAGGCCCCTCAGCACAGAGGTGCCAGAGCGCCAACCCATGCCCGGCCGGGGAGGCGTCAGGCAGCCCCAGTCGCCCCCAGCCCCTCGTTGCGTCCTCACACAGAGCGGCCTCGCCTCCGTGCGAGCGCACCGTGTTTACCCTCCCACTTCCTTGTTCCACTCCAGTGCGAGGGCCATAAACTGCCTCGGTGACACAGCCGAGCCCTCGGCAGCACAGGCAGGAGAAAGAGGGAGGGGGATGGCAGCCAGCCCCCGGCTCTGTGCCGGGAGGGCACCCCGTGTGCCGCCGTGGTGGCTGGGATAGCAGCCCTTCCCCTAGGGCTGGCACCGCCGCCTGCGGTGGGTCTCTCATGCCTGCCGGCCACCCTCATGCCAGGACCCAGGAGCACACCAGGGGAGAACAGGACTCTCTTCCCCTTCTTCTCTGACTTCAGGGGCCACAATGCGACGGCCCTCCGCATCGGCGAGTCATCTGCCCTGGCCTCCATCTTCCTGCTGGCCTTGGTGGGAAACATCTGGGGCATCTGCCTGCTGGCGCGGCGGCAGCGCCGGCTGCGTGCTGCCAACTGCCTCATCCTCAACCTCTTCTGCGCCGACCTGCTCTTTATCACCGCCATCCCCTTCATTGCTGTCGTGCGCTGGACCGAGTCCTGGGTCTTGGGCGACGTCGTCTGCCACATGCTCTTCTACGTGGTGAGCCTCAGCGGCACCGTCGTCATCCTCTCCCTGTCGGCCGTCAGCCTGGAGCGCGTCGCCAGCATCGCCCAGCTGCGCCACGCCGCCTGCCGCCGCCGCAAGGCGCTGGCCGCCGCCCTCCTCCTCATCTGGGGCTTCGCCGCCCTCGCCACCCTCCCGCTCTGCTGCTTCTTCACCGTGGTGCGGCTGCCCGCCGCCGGCGGCGAGGTGAGGGCGAGCGCCGGGCAGGCGGCGGGGGGCGGCCGGAGCGGGGGCAGGGCGCGGGAGGCCCGACCGCCGCCCTCAGCGAGGGGAGGCAGCTGCGGGGCAGCCCGGGGCGGGAGCGGGGGCCGTGCCCGGCGGGGCGGCCGGAGCCCTCCCGGCAGGGCACCCGGGGCACCCGCGCCCGCTGCCGCCGCCCTCCCGTCCCGCGGGCCCGTTTGGCGGGTAGGGCCGGGGCCCTGCGCGCCCCGCGGGGCGGCCCGGGGAGCCCCCGCAGCGCCTCCGCCTGCCGAGGGGCCGTGTCCTGGGGGCGCGGCGCGGCACGGCCGGCAGCCCCGGCACCGGGTGGTCACACACACGTTTTTCTGCCTGCTGTTTTGAAAGGCGCGCAGAGCTACACCCGACGTGCCACTCACGTACACGGTTAAGTTTAAGGTCTGAAAGTTTCAATTTTCAAGCTGCCCGTAGCATTTGATATGAAACGTATGGCAATATTTAGGGACAACATCTGTTTGTAATTGGCTTTTCTGTTTGTAAAAGGCTTTTCAAACGCTGGAGTCGTACATTCATTGCTGCTCTGTTCGGGTAGCCAAGTTTCCACACGCTTTTGTTTCATCTGCAGCCATGTTCTCCGTAGGCATACAGATAAGCACAACTTCGTAGTAAAGATAGCGGCACAATGTGAATTTTCTTCTTTTTCTTTGCAAACAGGAGATTCAGATTTGCACCTTGGCTTGGCCCAGCATTGCAGGAGAAATAGTTTGGGGTGTCACCTTTGTTGTTGTTTTCTTTCTAATACCAGGATTAGTCATTGTCGTCAGTTATTCCAAAATCTTACAGGTATGTTTTTCCCTTAAATTTTGTTGTAGAACAAAGGGAAGTAAACAGTAACACAGTAGGCATCAACGTATTGTCACTGAATACAAATATACCTAAAGGCAATAGACATAATTTGCTCAGTGAGTGGTATGTGACACAAAATGAGGCCCTTCAACCTATGCATAGCAGCTGATACATTTCAACTAAGAACGTGCTTGAGCAGCACATTACTAGGAGCCCAACACCAAGTTTGCCTTCATTTATGTACGGTGTTTAATACGCTTCTCCATTTATGTGCCATCCATATTTAAAGACTGTCAGTCTTCTAAATGTTAGGAGTCAAGTATCTGAAGTAACTAAAATCTATATTTTGCTTTCCTTGAGCCTAAACTCTGGAGTCACAGGGGATTTGTAAGAAAGCAGAGAGGCAGGATTTGAAAAAATCCACCCCATTTTACATTTACTGATTTTCTGCATGTAATTTTAGTACACAGATCTCCTCAGATTAGACTTATTCCTCCACAATTTCAAACTTTGCAGACAAAACCTGTAAATTAAGCTCTCTGCTTACACTTTCTTTCTGAGTGGACGTTTTTTAACTGCTGAAATATAGGCCAAGATGCCAGAGACCACAGAGTTTCAATCTATATTCTAGCAAGCATGATACTAGTCATCTAAATTCCTTATTTCATACCCCTTCCTCTTCCAAAACCAGAGAAAGAGCTACCAGTCTTCAAACTAGGCACTGCCGTGCCTACCTGGGTTTTAGCAACTGCCTCCACAAGGTTCTTGATTCCTGCATTAGGTAATTAAACTTCTCATACTGTATATAAGGAAAATTAGAGATTTTGGAAGGGAACCTCAAAATATGCAGGTCATGGAGCAGGGAATTGACTGATGAAATGCTGGGCACCAAGGGGCTGTGGGTGCACGCGCTGGAGCTGCACATAGATGCTTTAAGGAACCTAGGACCTAGAATATGGGCTTTGTGTGTACTTGCCTATTGATCAGGCTTAAACTCAGTCAAAATCATCAGTTGTTACTTTCTGTACACTCTGTAAGCTTATTTTGACCTTGAGGTAAATGCATCTTCTAGTGAAGTAATGCACTTGCCGTTTGCAGCCTCATACTTGCTGTAGGCAAAGATACAGTAACTCAGTGGAGAGTCAGCCCTTTGAAAGAACTGCAAAAAAATGCAGGGCAAGGAATGCCACGGTCCTTGGTCAGGGACCAGGATAGGCATGGTGGTGGTCTTGTCCTTGCAGATTAAAAGAAGTAAATTCAGAAAACAAACAGTACATAGGGAGCTATAAGTAAAAAAAAGTGTTTGGAATACCAGATTACAAGACAGCCCCGTGCTGCCATGCTCACGTTTCTTTTCCAACGTGGTAACACAGATGCTAAGATATGTTACCATTTCTCCTGAATGGAAAAAGGAATGAGGCCCATAGCAGGATCCCATCTGTTGTAATTGAATCTTCTGTTTTACACAGCTCTCCAGGAAGCAACCAGAACTCAGCTGGAGAATGTCTTAATCCCCGAGTCATTCCCAAGAGCAGAGTCGCTCTCGCTTCGTGAGAATGCTCCCTGATGCCAGTGCACACAGAGTACGATGCTCAGTGTGGTTGGCAGCAGTTCAAAGCATTTGTGTATTCAAGTAACACAGCATCTATGATGATGATGATTCACTACAGATACAGGACCTCAAATTTATTAACAATTATACTCTACGAATGTATACTTTACAATTTAATCTGAAACTGAGTATTATTTTATGTAACGCTTCCCAGAACCCTGGCAAAAATGACAGATTAGAAGCCATCATTTGTAATTAAGTTATTTGGTTTTGCACTATTCCCCTTCTCAGGCAAGACTTATCTAAGAGGCTAGAACCGGTAACGACATTCATGTTCTGGAAGTTACTTACTTGTATATACATGACTTCTAAGATCCTGTTTCTCAGAGTGTGGTCCAGATGCCCGTGATAGGTATCTAGATTCCTTATACTAGGCAGACCAGAAAGGGATCTAAAACATATCACTGCCACCCCATTTCAGTTGAGCATTTCCTTAAGATGGCAGTTTCATCTTATTTACCACAATCCTGGCGATTCTTGCATTCTTAGTTCTAGGCTGTGCAGCTCCAGCAGAAAAGGTGGAGGTTGCTTATATGGGACAGACACAAAGGTATCTGAGGACACATTCTGTAGCTGTTTTGAGAGTGGAGGCTGAGGAGGGTGCAGAACTTGGGTTTTCCACTTTTATATTAGAAGTGGATATTAGTCCTTTGTATGTTGTGAGAACTTCATTCTCACTAAAACAGGTTAGGTGCTCTCTGAGAACAACTGTTGGATCAGATTGGCCTAGTTTCTGGATTTGAGATGGATACAGCAGCAGATGATCAGGCTGGAATAGTTTTATGTGCTCAAAACCTCAGAATTCTCTGCCCCTTTTAAATCAGGGAGACAGCTAGTGAGACTGTCTCCTCAGGCTCAGCAGGTGCTGAGAAGCCCATTTTTGAATCACAGGGTTTGATTTATACACCTACATTCTGTTGAAATCTTTGGTAGATGTCTGGGTTCTTAATGAATATTTATTCTAGGCCATCTATCTCTGTGACAAGTTCAGAAAACTGCAGAAAGAGTGACAAATTATTCAATGTATATATAACAATTTTCATCCTTACCTGAACCAGGAGGCTATTAACTATTACTAGTACCAGTGTTACCCTTCCTATAGTTACTGCTAAAGGGAAATGTCACACATACAAGTGGCAGGAAAAGTCTTTTGTCTTTCCTGCCTTTTGACTTTCCCACTTACACACCAAATTGATCCAGGCTTTTGAAAATACCCCTTCTTTACCCATGCAGGGGGTTAATGGCATCTCAATTTTTTAACGTAAATGCTTGCTAAATATTTCAGGTTTATTTTATTTGCATCAGATATGCATAATATTCATAGTGCCATAGCAACTTCAGTGAAGACAGGGATGCGGAGCATGAGATTTAGAGTTTTCTGCAAGCCATTGGGATTCAGTATTCTACCTAATGACAGATGATTCACACCTACGAATACTAGATTCTCAAACTACCCATAGTCTAGTTTATTCTATCAGACAGTACTTTTACAAGATTTTCATAGTGGTAAAAGGACCCATAAGATTTCACGTTACTTCATAGAAAGCAATTCTGATTACTGACTGAAAAACTAAAAGTTTACACAAAACTTAAAGCAAAATCCCATTCACATTTAAAACATATATGTTTCATGTTTTATGTTTTATAAGATATATGTTTTTAAGATATGTTTTAAATCATGATTTAGTTACTCTATTAAATTCATGCTCCTTCTAATACGGACCATACAATATCAGCATGGCCGTAAGACAATTGCATTGTGTTCCTTCTTGCACATCAACAGGATTGTTAACTATGTTCCAGTTTGCATTTGTGAAAAAAATCAATGGGTTTATTTATATAGAACAAATGAGGCCATAATTTGAAGTTAATGGGATTTCATGAGTAATTAAGGCTCTGTTTTACGCTGAAAAGTATTTATGGCTGGCCAAGAGCCGTGAGGAGAACAACTAGCTTGACTAGTGTTGAGGTGAGTTCACTGCTGAGAGGAAAAAATTTCTAGTGAAGTGTGAATGTTTGAAATGGAACCACTGACAAAAAGTAAAAGTGGAATTCTGCAATGCCTTCTTTGTAGTCACTTTTCAAAACAGAAATGTAATGTGCCAAGATCTACTTTTGCACGTGTAAAAATGTGTTAATAATTCTTCTAGGTTTTCAATGAAAGTTACTTTCTTCTCTTTAACTGCAGATTACAAAAGCATCAAGAAGAAGTTTAAATGCTGGTTTAGCCTACTCAGAAAATCATCAGATGCGTGTTTCCCAGCAAGACTACAAACTGTTCCGAGCCCTCTTTGTGTTGATGGTTTCTTTCTTCATCATGTGGAGTCCAATTATAATAATTATTCTTTTAATTTTAGTCCAGAATTACAAACAAGATCTAAATATTTTGCCATCAGTTTTCTTCTGGATAGTGTTATTCACTTTTGCCAACTCTGCTGTCAATCCAATTTTGTATAATGTTACCCATTTCAGACGTAAATGTCAGGAAATTTTTCTCTGTTGTACAGGGAACCCTGTAAGGCATGGGGCTGGTACAGAAACCACTGCAAGAAGAAGTAACCATGAACAACCAAATTTGTATTTCATTACCCAATAATTATTTAAAGTCAGATCTGTACCACGCTTTGGATGTTAATGTCTACACTATCCCAGGTTGAATAGGTCATTGTGTTATAGTATTACATGCCAGAGAAGGAAAAAAAAAAGCTAAATCTGTGTTTTTAATTCCTGCAGGTAAAATTCTCTTGACTTCACTGCTTTGCCTCAGTAAGATTCGGACAATTTAATCCAATGGGTTGAATTCTCCACTTACACTTAAAGAAATAGGAATGTGGCAGTGAACTTGGTGAATGTAAAATAGTTGAAATAAGTACCTACCAGATGCATTAATATCTGTGAGGATACATTTTCAGCTGGAATAAACGTCATTAATGAAGTTACAGTGAATCTATATCAAAAGGGCACCTCATCCATTTGTACTTATTTTCTACTAAGTAAGAGAGATCAACTTTCTAGTGAAAAGGTACATCCTTAGAAAGTATCTGCTCTTTATTTTAATTCCATTTAAAAAAGGCACTTGATTATACACTTAGATAACTGACTGGCTGAACATAGGTTTGTAAGCAGACTAATCAATTTCGTGTAGGAAACAAGATGATAAACATGTATTATCACCAAGTGAATGACCAGTTTGGCTCCATCTCAAAAATATGGACATAATGCCTGTTAATTTATAAATAATGAATGAATAAATAAATGTTTATTTGTCATGTGTAAAATAGTTCTTGTAAAAAGATGCTTATTTTTATGTCTTCAGTAGTCATATAATAAAGTTAATGCATGATATATAGGGTCACTGAAATTCCTCCTTTCTAAAATGCTATGGGGAATAATTCCCAGTATTTCCTAGAAAAAAGATGACATTGTATTTGAAAAGAAATTAAAATACATGTATTTTTTTTTTTTTAATTAAAACTGTTTTAGTCAGAAATGAAACTGCTAAAAAAAGGAAGATTGAATTCTTAGTTATCACCATCTGTCACCAATTCAAAACAGTGCATTAAGATAACAGTCTACTAATAAAACCAATGTCTACATATGTACAGATTTGCATACAAACAATTTGCATCCCCTGTAATCCCCAAATTTATTAAAATGTTTCATTGGTTTGTTAACAAGGTGAGCTACACAGCTCAGATAAATATACTCAAAATCTAAATGAAGCTGTTTAAAAGGTTTTCAAGAGAACACCAGATTAGTGTGTTAACTTTACATCCATGGTGCTGTTACATGGTTTCTTTCCATAGTTTGGATCTCCTTAAGAGCAAAATCCTGAAACACACAAAGAACAAAATTTTGTTTTTCAACTACACTAAACAACATTAAAATATACAAACTTTCACCAAATTTAAAATTAATAGATATCTAATTTCTTTAAAATGCTCTTGAGTCCAGCAGTCTGTTTCACTTGTAATGATAATGCCAATACCTTTATAATTCCAAAGAATGTTCAACACAGAACAAAACAGAAATTCCTCCAATCTGTTACACCTGTCCTGAGCATTTTAATACTTTGGCAAACAGGGTACTGGATAGATCAGAGATAGAAGAGTTATATATTTACTTTAACAAGCTTCAAATTATTTGCTTTCAAAAAATATTAATTTAAGAACATCTTTCAACAAAATAAGAATCTCCTGACCTCCAAAAGTTCCAATGGCAATAGTAAGTCAGCTGAGGGGCTATACCACTCTTTAATTCACAATTTCTGCTTCTATTAAATGCTAACAGCAGATTCAGCTTTCAACTGTACTAGCATGACATTGTATTGTATTTACAAGTAGTCCCACTGTGATATCCACACTCACACTGCATAACTTAAAGCAACTTCAGCTATTACTCTGAAAGACTAAGTGTATCATAGCTTGATACATATTTAGAAAGGAGGTACCATCAGAAATGTGATGTGAGTTACCACCAAGAAACTTGTAATTTCCTAGGCTTCTCTTTTGCTTTAAAAAGCCAGTATACAAAGAACAGAGTTTTAACATTTTTTTTTTCCATCAGGGTAAGCTTTGTACATCTATTAGGGTTGTGTTGGTTTTTTTTTTTTAACTTAATTTGAGCACAGAGTTAAAAACCTAATGAAAAATCTTTGTGGGGAAAAATGTTAGCTTCAAAACATAAGCAGATTATGTACAATTAGAAACAGGCACAAGCCTATTCTCACAGCATCTATTAATGTTACTCAGAATTTTACAATAACAGTGGAATGCAGGTCAGTACAGACAACTGAAGTTGACTTTTTTTGGTACTAATTCTGTAGCTCTTAATAGCAGAATTAAAACTAAAGTAGCAAGGCTTCCAATCCACACATAAAGAATTAAGTTAATTTTGTAAGAGTTCCTGATATAAAGCTTTCAATGATTTTTTTTTTCGATTTAGTTCACAATCATTTTTTCATTCCCCAATGTACTTGCTTTGCAGGAACTTTGGCTTAGTGATACTGAAGAATTTAGAATCAACTAACGCTATGGTAATTACAGATCCTGCTCACAGTAAGGGGGAAATGCAAATTGCTGGCTTTAAGTTCCATTTATACTTTGGTGCTGGGCTCATAAATATAAATTCTGGCATAATCCTCAATAAAAAGCAGACAACGTTAAGGACCTGGGCTACTATTTTTCATTTACAAACAGTATAGAACTCACACAATCTTGCCAGACACTGCACTCAACACCTAACATCTGAATATAAATCATGATAGCAGACAAAGAATACAGCATGCAGTGCAACTTGGTAGATTTGATATTTCTGTAACAAGCTAAAGGCAGCATGATCAACTTTTAAATTAAGGTTAGGAAGTCAATATTTAAGGCTGAACTTCCAAAAGACATTCTGAGCTTTTATTTTTAAAATACACTATTGGTTCTATATTCTGTGAAAAGCATTCTATTATATAAAAGTTCTGAGATACTAAAAAAAGTATCACAAATTATGAATAAATGAAAATATTTAATTTTTTGGTGTATACTTTCTTGCAAAGATTGACAATACATTTATTGCCTTGCAAGCCTCATAGTGTAGAAATAATTGAAACACAGATTCCACCATGCTGAATTAGACCAATACTTGGACTAGCCCAATATCCTGATTTTACAGCAGGATAGTACTTTCTCTGGGTTTGACAGAAATGCAAGGAACCACCATAATACACACTCCTCAAAGCCACAGCACAACAGCTGTATGTCTACACTTTATCTTAGATTTAATATCAAAACATCCCAAATCGTCTCATTATTTTGTTTTCTCATCTTCAGAAATTTTTTTCTTGCTGTACTTCTTTTGAAGAGCAGTGAATTCAGCATTCAAAACAAGAAAGTGTCATCAATTTATATAATGACATTGTTTCTTTTCTATCCTACCCTTTATGCAATCATACACATCATTCACAAAAGCCAATTTAATTTGCATTTATGACATCTCTTGGTCCTGACTGCCTTAAATCTCAGCTGTCTTTTATGTTGCCTGCAAATTCTCATTCAAGACCAAATTTTTATTTTCATTGTTGCCAGGCACTTTTTCCAGGTCACTGATCAGTATTCTAAACACCACCCACCTTAGCAGATCTTTCAGTCACCCTGTTATCAGCATACCTACTTTACAGTACAGCAATATATTGCTCTCTGTTTATAGATTAGATGAACAGGTAATAGAGCCACAAGAGCTGATTGTGCTCCTCTGTTCTGACTTTCTTTATAATACATGAAAGTTCCTTCAGTCAATCCCAGTTTCTTCTAACATGTCATTTAGAAAAGCCTTTAATCTTGATTTACAGATTTCAGTGATGAGGAAATACAACAGCTCTCGGTAAACTGTTCCAAAGGTTAATGACCTTTGGAGTTAAACAAATGGCTATTTATTTCTTCTCTTAATGTTTCCAGTTTAAAGTTCCATCCATTTTAATTTATTATTCCTATGTTTGCAAGTCCTTTATTATCCAACTCCCGTTGCTTGTGTGGGCAAGTACAGACTTTGCTCAGGTCAGCCTTTAACTTGTTTCTGATGAGAAAAGATCAAGATCTTTGAAGAACTCTAGAGGACACTTTTTACCAACTTTCAATAGGTTTCTCTGCTCTTCTTTGAAACTCCTAATTAATCCTCAGTACCCTTTCCAATTATGATTACCATCAAATGTGACATAGCAAGCAGATCTGTGCTAAGCACAAACAGTCTCATATGAGCCTGTAAACTCATCTTTTTGCATCCTTGGTTTATGCATCCAAGAATCACATTAACTATTTTGGCCACAGCATTACATTGGGAGTTCACACTCAGCTGATGCACCAGTCAAGTCTTCTGTAGATACCGTGTCTTCCAGAAGGGGTGGGGGTGGGGTGGGGGTGTAGGGACGGGCACACTACTATTTTATTTGTCCTAAATATTCTGATCTGTCTTTTTTGTTCTTTACTCTTCCCACTGTGGGTGTAATCTTTATCAGTAAGTATATTACATTTTCTTTTAGGTCATTGATGAAAGTAGCATAAATCATCATTTGGCCTTTTCTAATATACTTGAGCACAAGTGAGCTAATCTGTATCCTTCCCTGTGTTGCAAGCTCAGCCTGACTATATGACTCAAGATAGGGTTATACATCCAGCATGAGGGATATGTCCCTCTTCCACAACCCTTTGTGAAATGGTTGGCATGAGGACCTGTGAGAAAAGGTCTGCTATAAGGTATCCTTTCCAAGGCTTCTGATTTTCCTTAACAGCCTTTTATGAAAATTTTTTCAAAGAGTGCATTCTATTCCCTTCAACAGGTATTTTGTTGAGAAAGGCAGAGTTCTGATTAGAGACACAATTTCTTTTTACAGCTACTATGAAGTTTATCCTTACTATGTTTACTCATATACATTGATTTAATTGTTTTACAGCTTCCTCTAATTATTGTTTCAGCTGATGTGATATGCTGCATAAAAAGCTATATACCTTACCTCTCCTTCAGATAAGGTAAGTAAAAGTTGGAAATCATTTCCTACAAGCTCCAATTTTCAAGACAATGTTACAGCCACTAAGTAAAAAACTTCATGCATTTGCTATTTAATGAGCAAGAGACTCCCAGTGCTTTAGTCATTAAAACTTGAAATAAATTTTTTCAGAAAAAAATGTTCTTACCGTTATGAATGATAACTCTGTATTTTCTGTCCAAGCAGAGGTCTATCTGCCTTTGTCTGATAATTTTTTGTGCCTCTGGAGGCAATCCCTTGGGGTCCCGGGAGAACACAAAGGAATAGCTGTCAGCACAAGTGCCATCTTCATTTAGCTGGCGGCAGGAGTAGTGAAGAGCATATGTATCATAATCTGTGTCCACCACCCAGTGATCATCATCTGGAAGAAACCATAGCAAAGCAGCAAAGGTGTTAGAGACACAAGGAAAATCTAGTAAATCAAAATAGATTGCTGCCATAACTCTATAAAGAAAACAGTAGAATGAAGATTGGTATAAATGATAACAGATTGGCTTAGTTTATTCCTGTGTCCAGTATTTGATTCCATTTTTGGGGAGCTTTGTTTTTTGTTTTTTGGGGTTTTTTGTTTGGTTTTTTTTTGTTTGTTTGTTTGTTTTAAAGAAAATGAGCATATTTATCAGCAACAGTGATGGAGAGAAGAGGAAATGGTTGGCACAACTGCTTCTCCTCTAACATGGGCACAGAACAAGAGCAGCATGAAGAAGTGCTAATAAATGCCTTGTAAATCCATGCCTGAACATCATTATAAAATGTGGCAATAAGCACAAAAAACCTCTGTATTACAGTAGGTAACATGAAGTACAAAGAAAGTATTCTTATTTTAACCAAAAAAGGGGAACAGTCACACAGAAAATAGTTAAAAAAACAAATAGGGGAGTTAAATGTACTCTTGATCGTGCTCCAGGTTACTCAAACCATAACTATTTCCCTACCGGGGATGTTACTTAAACTGTATTCCTAAGGAAAAGGATTATCATGCAGTTTCTATGTGTGTTGGAAATATATTTCCTACAAGCTCGATCATAACCCTCCTTTCAAAACATAGTTACAATTTCAGAGAATTCTTAACTATTTAGCTAGGTAATCTGATAAATACCTGGTCACAAAGACACCCTGTGGTACCAGAAGCGAATGCAGCTGTTTGCAGAAAAAAGTGTCATCTCTGCACCTTCCTCTCCCTCCCTTGCACTATGACTGTGCTGGTGAAGTGAACACTGTATGTTCTCTTCCCTGTCTCTCCTGTGGGCAGGGTCCACAGTTTTTAGAAAAGTACAGTCTAGTGTCAGCCAGCAATCTGAAATATCCATGAACATTCAGCAGCATGTTGTGAGGAGACTTGGCAACAATTCAAGGGCAAGTGGCATCCAAAGTATTCTTTGTAAATATGTCTTTGGAGAAAATGTAGCTCAAATCACTTTCAGATTCCACCTGCTTCTCTTGGAAACAATCAATGGAAGAGTCTTGAGCTACAAGTGTCTGAATCTCTACTTGGCTCAATAAACTAATTTTGCATAGGGTGGGACAGGTGACAGGAAAAGATTAATATATATATATATATTGGATCATATTTGTTTCTTAAAACAGAAAAATCTCTACATTTGCTGACACCAGATCAAGCAAAATAACAGTTGCAAAATCCTCTTCCCTGCTCAGCCAAGTCTGACACTAGGCTTCTCAGAGGGAACAGAAGCATCTAGTAACTGAGTTCTGAACCAAAACAAGACTTCAAGTACTTCATCTGCCTTTACTTTCTTTCCAAACAGTGATCTTCAATTATATTGTTGGGTAACAGACAAAAGAAACACAAAGATACACAAATGCCTGGTATTCACTTGTTTAAAGAAAACCAATATAAAAGAAAGCTATATAAAAAATAGTTATTACTTTGTTCGCATTAAGGTGTTGCTGTATGATAGTTATTATGTGGTTTAAGTGTGTTTAAGAAACCCAACACTACTTTTTCCTTCCCCAGCATGGACATACAACATAACTGGTCTTCCAAGTAGTTCTGCATCTTCTTTAGCTAGATACTCACTTCCTTTCTGCAGAAAAGAGGCGACACCCCAGTACTTCATCTTGAACTTGGCAGGATCCTCTGTGTCAGTGAAAGAGCCAATCATGTCAGCACAGACATCCCAGTTACTGTTGCCAGAGAGAATGAAAACACCACATTCAAACCCCGCAGCACAGATTCAGTGTGACTGTGTCACTAGTACAAGCATGGCATGTAGGATTAGAAAACCAGTAAGTGAAGCAAGAACTTAGTGAAATGGAACAAGAGGAAGATTGCAAGAACTTACTTAAAGAGTCTGACTCTGCCCTTTGCAGTGGCACTCATTTGTCCATTCTCATCTACAGTGAACTGGGCTACCACGTTGTCCTGCAGAAACAGCCCCTCAGGATCTTTTTTTGCCATGGCATACCAGGTGCCACTGTACTGCAAGGAAATAAGAAAGGCTGCAGTTAGACCTAGAAGTATGAAAACATTACAAATAGACATCACAAACTAGGGGAGACAACAGAGGGGAGGACATGCAGATCTTTGATACCATACCTCAAAGCTGCACCTGAGAAACGAATCTAGGTGTTCCAACAGCATAAACCTGGCAATATGTCCTAGTGGAGCCCGGGTTCATGAAATAATTGATATTTTTTGGTATCTTATTTGTATCTGCAGTTCTCCAGTATTTAGAATACAAAATTTGGTGGAAAGAGGGTAACAACTGGCAGATCTTGACAGATCTATGTATAAATGTTTTTCCTTGCATTGGTCTGAAAACACCAGAGTATTAGTTTTGCATAGACACAACCAAGTCACTATACTCCTTTTGTTTAGACCATACAGTTTGAGACTGGTCTGCTAAACCTCAGTTTCTGCAGTATTCCTTTACCAGATCCATCAGGATCCAGCATCTGTGGAGATGTGGACAACATCACACACTTCTGCTGTTTCCCAGCATTGCAGTCTGTGACTCTGAGTGAAAATGTGAACACACTGGTGCTACTGAATGCCAGATTTTATAGTCTGCGAAGATGAGCCAAGCAAGACAACACAGATCCAGGAGAGAAAGATTTACCCTGGTCTTGTCGAAGTTCTCCTTGACTTTGAAGCTGCTTACTCGGCAGTCCCGCTCCGCCATGCTGCTGCCCAGCAAGGCCAGTGCCAGTAGCAGCAGCCAGGGCAGAGCTCTCTCCTTGTGGGCCATCCTGTCCCTGCAGCAACAGCAAACAAACAGAGAATAGCATCAGAAAAAGACTCTGTCACACAAGTGAGGAAGTGAGGAAGGCTGCCCTGACAGGTCCCCAGGGCATCGTGCAGCTTTCCCTGATGCATGTGCAGGCAATGCACCAGTTGTCCCCAGCCCACCACAGCAGGATCGCTTACAGACAGTGGCCGTTCCTGTAGCCTCTTGATGGCAAGTGTTGATGGCAGTGGCAGACAGGGAATGCTTTATGTAGTCCTGGGGCTTTCGCAACCCCCCCCGCCAAGGTACAAAGCTAGCATTGGAGGGGGAGTAGGGAGGTGGGTTGATGCATGCTGCAGGCTGGGGCCCCTTCATAACAGCCTCTTGTGTAATACCCATGGGCTCAGGTGGTCTTTGACCCTGACCTGCACGCAAGCAGGCACTAAGAGCAAATGCCTCTCTTTGGTTTTCCTAACCCAAAGGCAGAACTCACACCCTGGGGAAGGGGTATGCACATGTGGGGAGAGCAAAGGAAAAGAGATGTACCCCATCTTTGCACGGTGGAGAGCAAGTTGCCTCCACATTTTCTGTGATTTTACACACTCCAGTCCAAAGTCCTTCTTACCCAATGTGCTCAACCCAGTTACAAGGTGCAGACTTGTTTCCTCCACCTCCCCCCCAAATTCCTTTCCTCTCTTCCCCTGATAAACGGTGGCAAACATCAGACTTGCAAGTTTCTGAAAACCTGGTCGTGCCAGAACTTCTTCAGGTCCTCATGACTTGTTCCCTCTTGCTTCCCAAAGGCTGGCTTGGGTGATAAACCATCTCATGATCAGCTCCCAGGGACAGGAACTGAGGCCCTGCAAATCTTCAGGAAAAAGAAAGAGCACTTTTGTGTGGTACTGCAAAGGTGGCAGGACATATGTGTGGCCTGCAAACACCCGAGTGCATGTACATAGCACATCTGACCCTTTTGACATCAATTTTAAATCACAGCTTCCAGAATTTCTATACTGATTTTGGCAAATTGTTTTCAGTTATATAAACCATTATTTTCTCCTGTCCAGGCAAGTTTTGCTGCCTTTCAGTCAATATTTGTTCTATAGTTTCAACATCTTTAGGAAGCATTAGAGAAAACCTGTTAATTATTTTCTAGACATGTAACCAGAGCAGGAGAGGAACGATTATTACCAAGAGAACTAATTCACCCACTTTTTTACCTCCCAGTTTTGAAAGAATAAAGGCAGAAGCCTGTTAATTGAAATGTCTGTGTTCATTACTTTAAGAATTAAGCAAAAATATAATTTAAATATGGAGATACTGATGTAGTATAAAAAATACTTCAATAGTAGCTAATGTACAGAATTACAACAATCTTTTCAGCATGGCCTTTCCCAGAAACTTACTTCAGCCATCTATTCCCTTTGTATATTAATAAAAATATTAAACTTTTACTTCTGCTGCCCTTTACAATCTTTTTCATATGTAATGCAAACAGTGGCACAGCCTGTTTAATTTATCTTCCTTTTCTGCTTTGTCTTTTCTGCTTTTATCCAAGCCTTTTTGCTTGGAGAGTATATTTTCGTTCACTTTCTCAAACAGATGCTCAGGGCTGTTCCAAGACTGCTCTGAAGCCTTTGAGTTTCTGGGTAACATCAGATGATAAAAATTCCATTGTGTTTAATATTAAGCTTTTATTTGGAGTAAAGAACATACTTAATACAGGTAACTAGAAAGGTTGATGCATATTAACCCTCCTGAAGCTTTCAACAAGTAGTTTTTCAATAAGCCCACGTTTCCATTTTTAAACTGAGATTTTCAAGTTTGCTAATTTCCACAGAGACTGAAGAGAAACAGTAATCTATATCCCTCTGGTGGCTTTTAAAACCTTGCTCCAGCCTCGGGCAATGGTGATGCCTGTTATATATCTCTGCATTTTTACAAAACTTTTACAAAACACTCGCTAGTCTTAATATATAAATTCATCATACGCTTACAAGATCAATATCAACATGGATTTTCTTTGTTTGGTGCCTCACATGACTGATGGTAAGAAGAAGGACTATAGCTTAATTTATAAGCTTTAAATCTATTACTTTCTTTAATACCAAGGAAAACAATTATTTTTTTATTCTCTACCAATTCATGAAATATTATTATTTCTCCTAAGTTTGTCCTCCTCAAAAATCTGTATATTGCTTTATATTCCCAGAGAAGTTGTTTTGGGATCAAAACTATTACTATAAAATTTTGTTAATAACATAATTATCCATGAAAATTCTATGGCACAGGTTTTCAAAGCTTTTCTTTAATTGTGTGCCTCCACTGATCTCTGCAATGGTTGGCAGCTCATACTCGTGGAGGTGCCTGGCAGAGACTTAGAAATTATAACTTTAATTCATTCAGCTCCTCAAGTTTGGGATCTCTACAAAACTAGGCAATGCCTCAGAAAACTCTTCTTTTGAACTGTTATCATTGTGGCGTTGTGGGATCTACTACAGCGAAGTCACACCAGTATTTCCCAGTCAGGTTTCAGCAGCAGAAGAGGATCTGGGCAAGTCAGTACAATTTGAATGTTATGTAGTAAAAGTTTGGCTGTATGCTTCTTCTGGTTTAGCTATACTTCCAACTCTGCCTGCTTGAGACACAGTTTACAGTAACAAAGTCCTTTCACAGTTACAGCTACAGCACTTCTGTGGTTCAATGAGACAAGCTTTTTAGGCAAAAAGTCTCCTCTCTTGTCAGTTACAGCTAGATCGGGAGTGTATTGGCGGAGGGATGGATGGTTGCTGGCTGAATAGCATTGTTATGGCAATTCAAGGGTGAATTTTTTCTCAGTCCTAACAGATGTAGCTATGCCAGCACAACTATGTAAACTCATAAACAGTGTAAACTTTGCCTCAGTTAATCATCATTTGGATTGACTTGGGCTATGGGTTCGGTTGAGAAATGATGCCAGCAAGTGATCCTCATCCAGATCTTTGGAACCTGGATATACCCCTTGCAGATTTGCACTTCTCACGCAAACAGAAGGGAACACAATTTGGGCCAGGATTTCAATTGATTCTGAGAGCAATGTGCATAGATGAAGTCAATGGCATCAAACGATTGCTGGGTTCTGGGAAAGCTCAAACAATTAAATTTAAAAAATTATTAAAATCTTGATAACACATAAACATGTAAACCAAGCTTGATAAATTTCATATATGAAATTTCCCATTGTAATGTCTGAAACTGGCCGCATATTTTGAATACTATAGGAAGTTTTTTAATAGTATGTATTTTTTTGAACCGTGTTTAATTGAAGGGGAAAAAAAGTCTTCTGCCACTGAATTTTGCCAAGAGGCCAAAAAGGGGCTAACTCTGGCAGTGATTCTGTGATTGAAATATTTTTTACATTAATAGCCTGTAAAATTCTGCAATATTTTCCATTAGGAACAGCAACAGAAAATACACAGAAAAGGTCAGATTTTCAAAGGAAATGGCAGAAAAAATCTTTCATTGTAGCAGTTATTTTAGTTTCATTTATGATTTTAAAATAAAAAGGAAGAAACGAGAGTCAAATTACAATTTAAAACATTTTTAACCCTGCTACACTGAAACTTTAAATATTAAAAGAACTAGAATTGGATTTGCGGTCACAAGAATAAGTCTAGCTCTCGAGAGACAGCTGTTTCAAAGAACTGGTAATAGGAAATGAAGCATCCATTTCCAGCCAGACTGCACATAGACTGAAAGACTTTTTGCTGCCTTCTTATGGTTATTTATTTATAGAATGCCATTCACAAACACAGGTATCCATTAAACTTGTAGAGGCAGAATTTGCAGGGGAATGAATGACTGCTGTGTGCACAGAGAAGTGGATCCAAGAGTAGCCACGGCCCTGTTGAACCAGACTCATATTTACAAGTGACAACAAATGGCATGAGCTGAGCCAAGGAGCTCCGTGTACTTTGTAAGGGACAACTATGTACACTGTCACCATCACAACTGTTCCCCTTGGTGGCAGTCTGAGTACAGAGGTCAAGGACAGAAGAGAATTGAAAGGATTGGCCTTTGCACCATGCCAGCCTATGTGCTACCTGTTTTTGTAATTTAAGGACGTGACATTCTGCTTAAGGAGTAAATTTGCATTGAACTCTTTATAAACAGTGTTTAAACAAACCTAGTTTAATTTTTTTTAATTCTCTTTAGCAAACCTTTCTGAGGATTGTGATTCTGAATCGAAAGGTTTTTCTAGATGTATTACTAAAATATAAAACACTTGAAACAAAGATATATTTTGCCAGCAGGCTGGCCAGCCTGGTGAGGACAGCTTTAAACCATGAATGATAAAGGTACGGACATACTGGAGCGAGTCCAGGAAAGAGCCATGAAGATCATTGGTCAATAAGAGAATTTGACAAAAGGAGAGGCTGAGAGAGCTGGGACTGTTCAGCCTGAAAAGAAGGCTTGCAGGATCTTACCAAGTGTATGCATATCTAGCAAGAGGGTATGAAGAAGACAGTCAGACCCTTCTCAGCAGCACTGAGTAATGTTCTCAGTAATAAAAAATGATCAGGTAGCCCAAGATCATTGGGAAGTAAATGTGAGAGTGGATGAGATTGATGGCTGCTGTCCCTTGCTCAGTCCATTCATGCCAAGCTACCAAGAAACCCATGCTCAGAGTCAAAGCTACAGTGCATTTGGCCACCCAGGTTAACTCCTTCATGCTAGACTGGCCATTTACTTCAGGAAATCTTCCCTAGAATCTAAAATCTCTGTTGACTACTTATTTCGTGAGCCCCCAGAGCTCATAATTGGTAGTTGTAAGGGAGCATGAAAATTTGCAGCCATATGGAAAAAGCAGCTAACTTACTATCTTCGGTGTTCATATTTTTAAGATTATTTTTGTGAGAAAAGGGGCAGAAGATTATTTTAAAAGGAACAAATGTTGAGGTTGTTCATAAAGGCCCCTAAAACACCAGAACAGTGACATCAAAACATTTCAGTACCAAAAACTGGCTATGTTAGGAGCACATGGCACCTGTTGTATATACCTCAAAAATAAATTCTCACAAACTAATAATTTAGAAAAAAATCAATAATATTTTGAATATTAATCTCCAATGTCCAGCCAGTGGCCACAAAATTATCCACATCAAAAGCCATGCAATTGAAACAAACATATTTGATCTGTGTTTCTTCAGAAAATCTTAACTGAATGAATCATATTAACTCCTATCAAGATGGACAGAGATGCTCGGATACAAACACTGAGCTGAACTGGGAAACCTTATAAATACCTTTGACGTTTATGTGCTGCTTGAATCTATTTAAATAACTACGTCTGCCAGTTATCCTTCTTAGGGGTTTCCAGGTATCACAAGGGCTCAGGAATGGTCTGCTACTGAGAACCACTCCATAAATAGTTTGATTTCTGAGGTAACTATGAACGTCAAAGGCAAAAGACATCATATGTATTAAAATCACAAAGCACAGACATTTCTGATATTCTATGAAATTAAAAGAATTTGAAAAATATAGTACCCTGCTTATCTGCTCTCAAATCAAACAGCCTCAGCATGGAAGAGAATCAAAGCCAAATGCATATTATTTTTGCCTTTAAAAATGCAGTGAAAATGACTGTATGCAGTTAGCTTCCAGTGTTAAACCTTGGTGTGTATAACAGATCCTATATTAAAATATATTTTTTTAATAGGTGATCCTATTAAAAATGCTGGGAAAGATGATAGCAAAATCATGTTTAAAAGTACCAGAAATATGAAATAATTTTTTGTATAGTTTCTTATAATAAACTCAACTACAAATGTGAACTAACATTACTAAAAATAGAATGTTCAATAGTGTGGAAAACAAGGAGAGTAAAGGAGATAGAATAGAAAATAAATGCACTATTCCAGCACAGGAACTTTAAAATTCATTACAATGCCAGTGCTCAAAAATGTTTAAATGGTCTAATTTACAAAATTTATTAAAATGCTGTGAAAAACAAAAAAGCATCAATACAAATGCACTGTATTTTCCTAACTCTAAAATTTACAGACTTCTGTAAATGTAAGGTGCATTTATGTATGAAACAACATTTTAATTTCTATCACATCACTTCAGCTTCTGGGATTGCCTTAATTATTCATGTTAGTCAATATGTATACACAGTTCATGATGAAACATAATATGATTAATAAAGCATTTTTTTAAAAAAAAAGCCAACTTAACTGTCTTCTAAACGTAAACTTCATAAAAAACTTCTATTGGTTTCTGATACTTCTTTCCATGCCATTTCACAAACACTTTACAGAGCAACAGTGTAATTGTAAGAGTGAATCTAAATTAAGAAAACAAAAAATAATTGTTTGATGATTTAGGAATGATTACTGGACAATCCAGCTACGTCTGGAATATTTTGTTACAATGAAAGGTTTATACCTTACAGTAGTGCCTAATTAAAATACGGTCTTCATTTGTTATGTCAAAATACTAATAGTATAATTTATCATTTGTAAAAACAGCTGGGCATGAGGGAGATTTGGTGGAACCATGATAAGCATTTTAGGTGATCTTGCATATTGAAAAAAAACAGGGACACATGATAATAAAACTGTTAGCTTACAAAAATGTAACCCACCATCCCGCCGCCCCCAAAGAAAACCGTGTAACTCAGTCAGGTTGGCTATCTCCACTTACCCTCCAGACAGTGACAGGCTGCTCTATTTCATAGAATTAATGTAATCACAATATAAAAAACAACTAATGTTTGTAAAGCTGGTTTCTTACATGCAATAAAGATGAATATGTAAATGTTATATAGAAGATAATCCTCTAGAATGTTTTAGCTGGGCATAAGACAGATCCTCTATAGACCCTTCCTACTTCAAAGAAACTACTACGTAGACTGTTCCAAAGTCAGTAAGAAAATATGACAGAACAAATAATGCAAAAAAAAATAATGTTACTATTCCTTTACACAATTTCATTGGAGCTCTTCAACAGCCTCTTTTTTTAAAGAGCATCCTGAAAAGTATTGAGCTAGAAATTAGGAAGATGACAGATGAAGAGAAATAATTTAACTCTACGTGTAAATACATAGATTCTTTTCAAGTCTCTATTGCTTTTATTTGTATTGATCAAATCATGAAACTATTCAAAGACTAAGATATATGTGCATTTCTTCTGTGGGTTTCTTGTGGTCGTACATGCGTACAATGGTGAGAACTTCTTGCTGTGCTGTAGTTGCAAAGTCTTGCCACAAAGTTAGTATCACCAGTTCACACCAGTAAAGAAGATGCTGCAACCTCACACACCCACCAATGAGGGTCCTATCCTGTCGCCTAAGCTGCTAGGGGTAAGTAGCCCAGCCAGCAAAAAAGAACCAGGCTAGAATGTGTCCATATACTGTGCTGATTTTCATATGCATTTTTAAATCTTTATGGCAACTGCAGTCTGGCAAAAATTACTGTCTTACACAGCATTTCGTATCACAGTCAAAGGGAAAAATAATGTACTGAGTTAGCTGCCATTACACACCAATCACTGACCTGTTCTTTGTGCACAAGAGGATCAGTGTCAGTTGCTCATGTTGATTCTTTTAGATCTGCTGATAAAAATGGATGTCGACACACTGTGGCCTCTGGTAGACAAAGTTGTACTTTGACAATTACTCTTATCAAATTAAAAATTGTCAAGGGGTGTAGGCTCTTCTTTTCTTAATCCAAGAATCTCTTTCCACTTTTGATCAAAGTGGATGCCACAAATAGCAATAAGAGTAATTAAATTGCGTCCCTCTTACTATGCTGAAATTCAGATCTGTTTCAATGAACACAGATCATTGGCTGGCACTCAGTTTATACTCAGCCTTCTCACCCACGTAGCCATGGGGTGTTTGCTCCTAAAATTTAACACATAGCTCCTTTTCCATTCATGTGAGTATTGCTGAACTTCTGATGGCAGGAAACTTCAAACATGTTATAAAGCTACAACCAGACTCAAGATTCCCTCTTTGCCCACTATTTGACACTTATTACCATTTTTCTGCTATTTAAGAGAGCAAAGATCTTCCACTTTTTCTGAAGAAGGTAATAGAAGAAACTTGCAGGACCCTGCCTGGTTATTTATGCTTACAGAGTAAAAATCTTACAGTCTCCTGAACTCAGTTTGAATTCAAACGATTTTCTGATTTTATTCTTTCCTTTAGGCTATCCATTTTTTAAAAATATTACATATAAGTCATATCTGGCTGTGTTGAGTCAAATTCTAATTCTTTTGCTCCATCTTCACCTGGGTAAATTACTTAGGCAAGTTCAGACTTTTATAAAGTCTTTAGGATTTCACCCATTTTATGCATATATAACTTCATAATTATTTACTTTTACTAATCCAATTTTGATCATCTCCTGACTGTTTCACGAAAAAGTAAATTTTGCAGTTTTGAAATCTTCTCTTTAGTATTCTGTTTTCCTCCCCTTTTAAGTACCTCTCACAAACACACGTGTACATCTGTGCACGTGTATAGTGTGGGCTAAGCATCTAAGTGGAATTCGTCATACTAAGTTTCAATGGAAATTTTTGTGTGTACCAAACAATATATATACTGTGAATGAAGGGAAGAACATACAGGTATACATATCTACACATCAGACAATTTTATAAGGTCTAAGAATTAATTGATTATTTTAAAATGCTAAAATTATTCCCTTAGGATTTATGAGCTAAGAACGCTCAGGGATTTAGTGTCCTGACATCTCTTTAATTAGCAGTCACCAAGATCTCACACTAAGAAGATGCTAATCCAGTGCCTTCTGTCATATCTCAAGAGTTTCAGAAGGCTTGGAAGCCACAGGGGAAGGTGAATGTACTATGCCAGTGAGCTATACAATATGTACAAATTACCATTTTCTCACTAGTATCAGGTTAGGACTTCTTGCTACCACTCCTGCTTTGGTGGTGATGCAGTTCTAAAAGAAATCTTAAGAACAATCTAGCAGAAATGGGTGAGGTAAATAAAGATGCCGTCGAAAAATACTTGGAGAACAATCCCCAGTTTGCCAAGGAGTATTTTGACCGAAAAATGAGGGCAGAAGTTCTGGGAAGTATCTTTAAGGTGAGCCCTGGAGATGTGAAGGAAGGAGTCAGCTTCAAAGATATGTCCCGCCTGGAGGAGTGTAACATACTTTTTGAGCTCCTAACAGAAATCCAGGATGAAGAAGGCACTATGGAAAAGACAGTGCACAAGACCCTGCAGAGGCTGGCACAGCTGCTGGCAGCTGATCGGTGTAGTATGTTTGTTTATCGTTCCCGAAATGGTATTCCAGAGGTAGCCACCAGGCTTCTTGATGTCACTCCAACTTCCAGGTTTGAGGACAATTTGGTGAACCCAGACAATGAGACTGTTTTTCCTCTGGACATCGGGATAGCAGGATGGGTTGCTCACACCAAGAAGTTTTTTAATATACCTGATGTGAAAAAGGTAAGTGACTTCTCTGGGGGAATGGGTGTCTGTGCATCTGTTTACCCAGCTTCCTGCACAGGGCTTATGGTACAGAATCATTCTTCAAAAACACCCCAGAGACCAAAAGCATGAGAAAAGCAGCAGCAGAGCTTCCTTAAAATCCAGTAGAACCATATTATGTAGCCTAGTGAGATATTTCCAGTATCCTTGCACAACAGTTGTAATGTAATTTACTATAATAAGGGAGAGGAATATTAGATTAATAGAGACCAGTAAGTACTGCATTTCTGTTGAACGAGGCAGGTTCCTATTCTGTTTTCCAGTATGGGCTTGCAAGCGTTCTCCCTTATCATTCCATACTGCCAAACATGCACCTCTGAATACAACTAATTTTCAGCTTTTGTAATGAGGTTAATTTCTTATAGGTAGGTGAATGAAGCCAGATGAAGGTGATGTCAACATACACGTTCAGTTTCAAGTCTGTATTTGTATTTAAAATGGCTCCAAATTCTGACTATGTCCAGGTCCAGGGCTTTTGTTCAGAACCATCTATAGAACTAGATTAGTAAGTCAGAGCTGCTCTGACATTTTCAAAGTTCCTGTTGAATTTGCACAGAATCACCTTCTTTAGTTATGGTGCTGATAAGGGTTACTAGAAATGTTAATTAAAATGATGAGGGACCTAACAGAAACCAAACATGCATGAATGAGAGCTGCTTTAGAAACTGCTCCAAAATACATGCAGAAACATAAATGTGCTTTGATTGTTGTAGATTTCTTTAAAAAGAGCTACCTTTACATTATCAAATGGTGACATCTTCATCTATTTTTAGTCTCATGTGGAAAAGCTAAGATAATTATACAAGATGACAGTGTGGCTTCTCAGTATTTCCTATACAGTCAATTTAAAATTCTGGGCCGTTTTAGAGATGGAAGCTACCTTAGTGTCCTGAGCTCAATTTAAATAATAAAACTCTTTATACACTGCAATTATCTATGCTTTCCAGGAGGTAAACAAAAAGTGATGCATTTTATCATGTTAAAAGTTGGCAGACATAAAGAAATGAAGGACTACTTTTAAAGCTCTGAAACAAACGAAAATGTCTGTGTGTGAAAAGAACATTCCAATATATAGTAAACTACCTCAGATGTAAGTAGGAATCAGGGGAGCAAACAGAAGAATGACTGATTTGAGAAAACAAATCAGTTGATTTTTCACTGACCACTAAGATGCTTTTTTCAATGGCTGCTGTTCTGACAAGAAGCATCTGACTTACTGCCTCTTACCACCACATGCAGAGATTGGAGGATAATCCTTCTAAATTCATAAGGCTGATTACATGAGAAAAGATCAGGAGGATCAAGAAAGATGTGCCTTCTATCAGACACCGCACTGCTCCTTAATACCATTACACGAGAGATGCTTGGAACAGAGCTGCCCAAATGTTTCTGTGTTTGCAATAGGATTTGTTCAAAAATTTGTGACAAATGTAATTTGAATACGCTTAAATAAGAGAATGTTTCTGTCCATTTAATCCCGCTAGGTATATACTTTGCACTCATAAATTAATTAATCTCAGCTAAATATCTGTCAAGCTATCATTCAATCATTCTAAGGTAATCTTCACTTAGGCAACCATTTACTCTCTTAGGATTACTGAGGTCTATGCCATTAGGCCCATGCTTAAAAATGCAGTTAAACCATGGTGCCATTAGTCCACATTTGGTAACTACATGTCATCAAGACATTGACATTTTATAACTTAACTGCAAAATTCCCAGATACTTCTCTGGGACCAAGTTTTGTTACTTAAAAACAGCCCTGAAGGTCTCAAAATTATCACCATTCCCATTCTATTTGTACAAAAAAAATCAAGTGTCTAAATCCATACTCTTCACACAGGCAAAGCTCCCACTAATGTCACCAGAATCTTTACCTCCATAAAGAACCCAGAAATGCCAGTAACATTTAAGAAATATAAGTAGTCCATAGCAGAAGAAATAGGCATCCACTGAACCCTTCATCATGTTTTTGAAAGGATAATTATTTTTCAGATTACTTTGTATGCATTTCAGTCAAAACTAGACTGTCTGCTACCCAAATCCCAAGTGAAAAATGACAAGCAGAGTTAAGCCAGAGAGGAATTTTGCCCCTACGGTCTTGTCAGAATACAAAATGCACAATGAATAATTCTAGATGGCAATAGTACTTTAAAAATGTCATGTCTAACCACTTTCTATTGTTGACACAATCCATATCCAAACAGCATAGTGGTTTTTAAGTCTTAAGTAAATGACAACATTGACAAACCCACAGTAAGACATTTTCATGCTTCAGTCACCACCCCTTTGTAACAAAAGTGAATGTAATGAAAGACCACAACAGCAATAAATTATTGAAAAAAAATAAGACTCCACTTTTAGTGCCTGGTAGCCAGTTCTTTAGGGATGATCTCCTTCTTCAACCTGGAAAGGTACCAATAAACATGAGGAAGCTCCTCATCCTGACTAATGCTTCAGAAAAGAAAGCAGAGGAAAAGACACAGACCTTCCATAATTAACTTAGTAGCCAGAACAGTCTCCCCCCACAGGATTATGGACCTGTTGACTGTGAGAGCTAACAGTGTTTAATCCAGGATTTAATAGTAGTGAGAAACAGGAGGCCAGGCAGGACCACTACTTGAATAATTTGCCTCACATTTTTCCCAGGGTCTGGCAGAGTATGTGACTCAAATAATCCAAGGTAAAATAATAGACTGCATAAAATTTTATATGTCCATCAGTATTCTTTAAATATTAAGTGATAACATGGAAAACATGCTAAAGAGGAGTACAGTTACCTTACATCTTTTGCTAAGGCATTATTTCTAAATAAAAGTAAGAACTAAGAACTAGTTAAACAAGGAGCATGTCTTCTAGGGAATCAAAACCTTACATTCTCAGCCTGTAAGAACCAATAATAAAGACTATATATATTTGCTTTAATCTGTCATGTTTTTAGATTATTGCATTATTCCTTTTATCAGAGATATCAAAGACAAAGATTTATCTGAGGATTGGAAACTCAAGAAATATCATTCCTGGTTATAGTAGAGTATAAAATTACATAAATGGTGAAAAAAATGTTCAAAAGAAGTGAAGGCTTTTGGATTAGATCCAGAAAGGCATTGAAATGTTCTGATGCTGAAATAACAGCCCTCATTTTTAGAGGTTCTGCACTGGATTCCACAACCCTAAGCATGGAGAGATTCTGGTGCTTCCAACTCAGATTAAGCAGCCAGAGCAGTGAACATTGTGAACCCAATTTAACCACTAGAAACCTGTGATACAAAACAATTTAAATACATCTTCAAGTTGCAAGTACTTGCATCATCCCTTTGTAAACTGATCCAAGTTCAGTTTGTATGAGTCTTTTTTTTTTTTTTTTTGGGTGCTCTACTTCTCTTGAATGCAAGGGTGGGAGAGACTTGAATTCCAGGCCTGTCTGAAGTGACAGAAGTTTCAGATTTTGAGCGAAGGTACCAGTCTCCAGGCTCCAGGCTGTCTGAGCCTGGAATGAGGAAGAAGAGACACTCCATCCCTTTTCTTGATTCTACATCAAATTGCAAAATAAAGATGATTTGAAGAGGGGAGAAAAAAAGAGTGAAGGGAAGTATGGTTTTGCAGCTCAGTGGTTCAAACTCCCACGTGGCAGTGAAAAGACCGGGACACCAAATAGTTGTCCAGCTGCTCTGTGTAAACAGTTGCTCTGGTTGCAGTCCTGGGACAAGTCTCCCTTCTAGGGCAAGAAGATATTGCTGGAATCAGGCACATGTGAAAAATATGAAGCAGTGGGAAAGTACAGGAGAGAGCAAGATGGTCAGTGACACTAGTTGCCCTAAAAATGGAAAGACTGGAGTCACTTTGTGGTGCAGATGGTAGCAGGGCAGTCACTCGCTAACAAGATGTCTCAGTTCTTAACTCATGTTCTGCTAGTCCCCTCATAATGTGATCTTGGAGAAGAAACCCAAATATCCAACATATTGACAAGGCAAAGTATGTTAAAAAAAGCTTCAAAGGCCAGAGGAAGATTGTTAAAATAATTTTAGAGGGAAGTTCTTGAGAAACAAACTCAGTGTTGTTAACATAAGAAGAAATGAGAGCAAAGATACACAACGCTACAGAAGTACTGCCCTCCTGGCTGTCTGGAAAGTAATAAGAACTGGAAGAAACAATCCCAAGATAAACTAAAAATGGGGGGAAAAACTGAGAGGTAGCCTTTTACCTGGGAAGAACTTGCACTGCAATTGTTAATGTCTACTCTTCCATTTTATCTTATCACCTTGATAATAAAAACCAGATTGTCATAAACTCACACTCAATACAGTAAACATTAACTGCAAAAATGGAAACGTGTTCCAATCTGTTACAAAGACAAAGATTTGGTCAAGTTGCAAGAAAATATTTTAACACAGGAGCAAATTTCTATGAATCATGCCTTCCAGAAGAAAACCCCTAACCTTTAATTCTTTCCTTGAATTAATTTGTGTTAAAAGAGAAAAGCTCCCAAAATTGAAGAAAATTGAAAATTAAAAGTTAAAATGAAAACCTCCCTTTTAGCCTAATTTCCTTGTTTTATGTGAAAACCATACTTAAAACAATATCATAGATTCAGTTTCTAAAAGTTGCAAAATAGACACTACATATGGCAAATAAAAAGCAGACATTTCAGTGACATGACTGAAAAGTTCAACCCCCAAATGCTGTTAAACATGTATTAATTTCTACTTGATTCAGTTTCAGAACTCTAGTGATCTTGAAGATATCAAAGTCGATTTGTTCTGCAATGCTAGTAAGTTACATGCCAAAATGCAGTTGTTTTACATCCCTGACAATACATGATTTTTTGAGTGTGGCCTAAAGAATGGCCATCTCGTTTAGCTGAATGGTTTTGAATTGGACTTACAACATTTTTGTAGCTGCTGGCATGTGCTTTTTATTTTCCATTCATACTCAACTATATAGTTATGAAACAAAAACATTTGTGAGTTGAAATTAGGATATGCAGAAATAAAAGATGAAGCAATATAGCACACCAATACCACTTACTCAGTGGTAAAAATTTTGTTTGAGAAACCCGAGCCAATGCAAGACTATCAGTGGGAAAACAAAATATCAGGAAGAGGAGAAAATACTGCAGAGCTACCAGAAAGAAAAACAGAAACATGTAAAGATGATGCAAAAAATGTGTGATAATGACGAAAGTGTGACACCAGCTCCTGGTGTCAGAGGTTCCTGTGGTTCCTGTTCCAGCAGTGCTCATATTTTGAGCTCATTTATCCAACTTAGAACCTCCAGCCCAACATGAGCAAAGTAGTCATAACTGCAAGGGGTCCCAGAAGGCCATTCTTCCTCTGTGCTTTGTAAGAGGAAAGAGGTTCTTGGCACTACCACCTTAGCTGCAGGATTAAGTCCTATCAGTTCTCCTTAACTGTGATATTTGAGGCACTTTGCCAAACTCAAAATGGAGAGGCAGGCTGCACAGCAGACACTGACAGGTCACTTGGAATTGACACATGAAGGGATGAACAGGAACAGTTTTTTGAATGGGAGTAATGGTGATGGTGATATGAAAACCAAAGTGTAAATGTCATCTGTGGGACATGAACAAAACCACATCATGCTGCTTGCTAGCAAGGCCCCCAGTCAACGAAGCAAATATTTAAGGGAAAGTCTCATTCTCTAACAATTCCAACCACACGTGTAATGAAGATGATGATGATGGTGTGCCAAATTAAAAGCAACAGGGAATAAGCAGATATACTGGTGATGTGAGAACGCTTGGTACTAACAACTTTGAGCTGCTGTTCCTATTACCTCAAACCAACAAGAGCAGGGACTCTTCACCCTGACTAGCCAAACAGGGAAGAGGGATCCTTGTTCCCTTATACTTTTGAGTTGCTTTTCACACTTCTCTGTTTCCCCTCTTTCCTGCATTTGTATAACTTACTTTTGCATGTGCAATGGAAATGAAATTAACGATTACACCATCCATTACCTACAATAGTTTTTGCATTTACTGATCAAATTTACACTCAACAAATAATTTACACTACAGACTTTGACCTGGAGTTTCCAATAGTGTCAAACTCACTTCAGGCTGCATTTTGCCATTAATCCCACCAGAAATGCTCAAGGATTAGTTTGGTGCTCTGCAGCACAGTATAGTAAATCCTAAGATAACATTATGATTTGGGAAATGTACTTCCTTTATTAAATACAGTAGGACAGTTCAATTGACATTAGAATGATGGTCTTCATTGGTTTATATGCTTAGCATAGAATAAAGCCTGTGAAAGGTTAGAGATTTTTGCAGAGCACTTTTTCAGTTTGCTTAAAGAATTGTGGGATATCTAAAACCTGTCAATGAGGAGAATTCATCATGAAAGAAATAATGTCTTTAAAAACTAGTAAAAAGAAACACAGAAGACCATATCATTCCCAAGAAAGGAACTGAGATCTGCAGGGAGAGCCATGAAATAAGAGAGATACAAGATGGTTCCTTCTGAGCAGTCCATCAATAAGAACTTTTCAGAAACAATAAAGTAACATTGATTTAAAAAAAAAAACAACCAAACTACATAATCAAAAAGTATTATCTGCTCATCTAGTCTTTTAAAATTAACTTTCTTCTCAAAATGCCTGTGGCTCATAGGGGCGTGAATTTTTCTTTTGTATTTATTTTACCTTATTACAGACATAAACTTAGAATTGTATAGCTACAATTCAGAATCGGATATGGTACAGTCTCAGTAAGCAAGTTTATTTGTAATTGCCATATGAGGAAATAAAATATTTTTGGAAGGAGTGGCCTTATTTTTCCCTTTCACAGAGATGAAATCACACTGATTTCACAACAGTGACTTCTGATTTAGTAAATTCCATTGGTAGCTAAGAGATGGAAATTATGCTTATAAAACTTAACAGGAATTGAAAAGTTGAAGGCAAATGATCTAAACATAGAAGATTATATTGATATTACATTGGTAAGAGGTTTTTATCACTGTGTAGTAGTGTTGGTAAGCTACAGTGAGATGAAACTGGTGTCATGGTTTAGAGAAGCAAGAAACACGGATTAGCTACTAGTTTCAAGTGTTTTCTACTAGAAGTAGAAAAGTTTCAAGTGTTTCAACTAGATCCATAGTAGCCTGGCAAACCCCTCTCCAGTTACCTTCTATCATTCATAACAGAAAGATGAACACAGAGGCATCCTGATTTTCCACTCTTACATGCTGGTGCTAGCTTACTGCAAATACAGGACATGTTGCACATCTTAGGATATATCTACAGAACTGATCATCGTCTAGTAAATGGCTAGGCTATCTTAGCTTTAAATAGAGCTAGTAGAAAATGCTTGCAAATGTGCTACACGTAGGGAGTTATCAACAGATCACCTTTCCCTTATTTTTTTAAAAAGCCTATTTTATGATTTAACTGACAGCTGAAAGTTCACAACATTGCTCTAAAAGATGGTTTGATTCGTAAGATCAGGCTTAAATAGACTAAATGTCCACATTCATATATTCATGGGAGCATCAAGGTGCTCTGGCTCTGGTACTGCAGAGCGTATTTCTGGCTTATTTGTCTATGAACATGATTTTCCAGACACCATGAAAAGTGATTTTCTTTGAGAACAGAAGGAGCTTATATTCTCAAGAGAAAATATTTTAAAACCTTGATTGGAAATAAAGGCTTCAAAATGCCTAGCAATTATGTGCAAAATATTCAATAATGAAAAGCCTAAAACTAAGCACAGATTTTTGCTTTTATATGCAAATTATGTGTGATAGAGTCTTTGTATATGCTGTGGGAATACTGCCAATGTGTTACGAGGTATTTATATCTTTCTGCATTGCACTATCTAGGCACAACTCAGGATGGCTTGTGGTTACTGAACTTTGTGTTTATTAACACAGACTTGCATTAAAATTTTCCTATCCTCTGCAAAAATTGTATGACCAAAGTACTTCTTTTTAACACTTCTCAACACCACTGCTTGTACTGTCAGTCTGGAGTTAGAAAACAAATTAAGACTCAGCAACTATGTCCTGCTGATTCAGCTCATTTGGTGTATATAATAGGTCCCTTTTAAGTATTCAGAAACCCAGAAGTGTCTGAAATTTTTATTTATGCCTCATAGCAGCATACAGTGCTCTAAAACCAAGAACCTGGGCCTCACCATTATGCTAGATGCTCTTGGTGAGGTGGAGAGAGTACAAAACAGGGTCATATTATTTATCTGATTTACTTTATTTTGAATGTCTGAAACAGTCAGAGAATCAGAAATTATTACTGAAGCCCAAAACCATGCACAAAACCAGAATGGTCATGTCAGTAGGTTATACATCTTATAAAAAATCAAGTATTTCCATGTAATAACATATTTGGTTAGTAGACTGAAGGACAGTATTTAATTCTCACATAGAAGAGACAGACAGACTGGCATTTTCCCTGGATATCTGTTAAGTGAGATACCCCTATACCTCTCTCAGAAAAACAGAAAAAACAGGGAAAGTTTGACAGAAATAGAGAAAATATCCCCTCTTCACCTGGATAATATATTTGAAACTGGCTACACTTTCCAGGTACCCGAATACAGCTTGACAATTGAACTACACAGAAAATATATTGGTTACTTTTATTCTTCTCAATTTCTCTATGTAGATGATACAAGCTTTCCTTAAGAGAATCAATTCCCTGCAAGAGTGCCAGTCAGTAAATATAGAAAAGACATTTCCACATATTTAATTCCTTTCATAGAAATGCAGTCCTAGAAGGAAATCTAAAATGCAAATGTAAAAGATGGGCTGTCTGAAGACTATGAGGAATGGAAGGAAAAAAACTCTTTTATTTTGAACACATAATAAAATCCAGCCTGCTTTCTCAGGGTTGTATATGCTATAAATTCAAAATATACCAGAAACAATTGCTAGAAGGAAGAGGGAAAAAAAGAAGTTAAGAGGAAAGATTCAAATACTAGACAAACAATTTTAGTTCTGGCATTTCCTAGCCTTTTAATGCTTGCTTTTACAACATAGAAAATGTTTGTTTAAGTAGTTTTGTGAATTTATGAAAGTAGAGATTCCATTATGTGGTATCCTGCAACATTCTCCAGCTCATCAGCAAGGAAGACACCTTGAGATGCACCATACAGATCTTGGCTGCCTAAGCTAATGTAGTAATTAATAGCAGTAATATGTACCAGCTTTGTGGGTAGACATGCGGTAGCAAGTCAGTCACTTTGTAAGTGGGTTCACTAATACTGGCTAACAGCAGGGGATTGGTAAGGTTTGGGAATCTTGGTTCTGAGTGGATGTCCTTAAAAGTGGACTCCACTGGCCTCCCCCTGGCTGGCTGCCATTCCTATCCACAGTGTTATAATGTAGTCTGTCCTTCCCTGGTTACCAGCCTGCTCACCAGCTCTTGATATTCTCATTTAGCACCAACCACTCACCACCTCGAGAAATTAGAAGACCTGTTAAAGGAAATTCAGGCAGAATCTGCCATTGACTGTAGACCAGGACTCGAGCAGTCATCTCTCTGAAGAAGCACTGACTTGTTAGCAGTGGCAGATGTGCAGGGACGGAAAAAACTCAGTGAAGACAGAGTTTGGCTGTTCTAGCTGCCTAGTAGAACCATATCACTTCTCAGCATGCACATTATCGACAGATTTCAATCCTCCAACTCTTAACTCAGCTTATTTAGATGTATTGTTGTAAGAACACCACAAAACACATCAATCCTTGACAGATTTCCCTAATAAATTTCAAATCCCTTTTTTACATTAAAGAGAAGACTAAAGCATTTCAAAGAAAACACAAAGAATTTCTTTGATACAAGGAAATAAAAGTTTTCCACGAAACATTAACTAGCTTCCCAGTATTTTTGATATAAAAGAATAAAAAGAATAGCTTTTACTAAACCCTCCTCAGCATTCAGTTTCAAGGATGAAATCGGTGGGGTGGGTAGTTGTGGCTCATTCATTAGTCACGTGGTCTAAATCTTACAGGATCACACCCCCAACAAAAGCAGCTCTGTGTGCTGATCCCCCTTGGTCCTACACCCTCCCATTCACCAGAGGAGCACGTTGTGCCAGGAGCAGCAGAAATGGGAATCCCTCAGACATCAAGGAGTAAGAAATGGTTCAGCCAGATGCATACCTGCTGGGGATGCCTCTCTGCCAGAAGTATTTTTATCCATATACATTCAGGACAGATGGTAGTTTAAACATTGTGTGATGGGACATTATAATGAATTTTATCTACAGAAATAATTAAATAATAATAAAAATTAACATAGCTATGAAGTAATTCTCTTACCTGCAAGGCATATGTATTAGACCCTCAGGCAGCCATAAAGTCATATTACTCTCTCCTTTATTCTAGATTTTCCCATACTTTTAATTCCTCAAATTTCTCATCATTCTAATGAAAAACCACACAGAAATTGATTTCAGAAGCTACATTCATAACCAATGCCCAAGTACAGCCTGTACGTATAACTCTGCAAGACTGAGTTGAATAATGACAATGTTTTTTTGTGAGTATAAACCTACTGCACTGTGAAACTGTGCTCATACCACTGCAAACATAAATTATCAAATGAAATGATCATTTTCTCTTGGTGTGGCAACGAATTGTGTGTTTTATTTTGGTTTGGGTTTTTTTTTTTTTCCTTCTCTTTCAGAACAACCATTTTTCTGACTTTCTGGACAAAAAAACTGGTTTTACAACAATCAGTATGCTGGCAGTCCCAATTTTGCAGGGTAAAGAGGTGCTTGCCGTTGTGATGGCACTCAACAAATTAAATGCCCCTGAGTTCTCAAAAGAGGATGAAGAGGTAATAACCTCAAATGTCATAAAACAGTATAGTTGTTAGTTTAACAAGTAGCTTCAGTGAATCTACCTCTTGATTCGATACTTTTGCCTTATTTTTGCTCTTTGTCATTTTTAGGTCTTTAAAAAATACTTAAATTTTATATCTTTGGTCCTACGAAACCATCATACAACATATCTCTACAATATTGAATCCAGAAGAAGTCAGGTATAGAATAATTTGTTAATGATAATACTTTGCTTTTGTGTGAAAACATTGTTATTCCCACTATTCTATATTCTTGCAAGCTTTTTGAAGTAAGGATATCATCTCTTTAATTTTGTTATTTGGTAACAGTAATGCACTTTATAATTTTATTCTGGAATGCCTAGGATTCATATGTTCATGTTTTCTTACTGTTATGAACATTTACCCTCTTTCTCTTTTCTTGTAAATAGATGCTTTTGTGGTCTGCCAACAAAGTATTTGAAGAGCTAACAGATATAGAACGGCAGTTTCACAAAGCACTGTACACTATTCGCATGTGTTTGAATTGTGAAAGATACTCTGTTGGTCTGCTGGACATGACAAAAGAGAAGGTAACAATCATTTTGCCTACTTGCTAGAAACGTGCTACTCCTAACATTAAGTTATAAAACCCATCCTTCTAATTTATTTGTTCTGTGTATTTCTAGTGCATGTCTCTCCAAGACGCAAAGTCGCTACGCTGGCTAACCCTTTGGGATAATTTATCTAAAATCTAACCATGATGTAAAAATTACATGTGAAATACAAGCATGGCAAAGAATACAACAATAAACATAAATACAAAAATAAACATAAAATTTTCATATTAATAATTCCATGTCAGAAAGGGTACAGGAGAAAAGTGAAGGTCTAATTATTGCTTTATAAATACCTGCCTTCAAAAAGAACAATTAAGCTGTACAACCACCCAAGATAATCTTCAGATTAGCCTGCAATTTATTGGCAAATGTTCCTTGCCTGGAATGTATTTAACAGTATTTTCTTAATATTGTCTGAAATGTGATCATAGTATAGCTATGGAGAAGGAAAAATAAAATTGCTATCCACAGATGTCATGTTATCTATGAACGCAGAAATGTCTTTTTTTTTTTCCTTTTGCTAAACCCTGCATATCATCTTCTCAGGAATTCTATGATGAGTGGCCAATCCGGCTGGGGGAGGCAGAGCCTTACAAAGGCCCCAAGACACCAGATGGACGAGTGAGGACATTAATTTTTCTTTTTATTTATTTTAATTTTGACACTGAGGTTGTACCAGTCACCTACATGTTTTTCTCTTTTTATTTAGGAAGTCAACTTTTATAAGATTATTGACTATATTTTACATGGAAAAGAAGAAATCAAAGTCATTCCGTGAGTATTCACTGGCAGCCTGCAAATGTGTGGTAATTAGATATATTGCTGGGATAGAACAGTAACATGTCTGTATCGCAGAAATAATTTAATTTTCTTCTGTCTCTAAAGGTCTCCTCCAGCAGATCACTGGTGTCTTATCAGTGGATTGCCAACATATGTAGCTGAAAATGGCTTTGTAAGTTCATAGCAGAAGCAAAAACTAAGTTTTACTTCATGCAGTTCATACATGCATTCTTCTGACTTAACAAAAAAAAACCCCAGACCTCCCCATGGCCAAAAACCTATACAAAAATGCCATGCTCTTCCAGTGTCATTGGTTCCCAGTGAAATTATGTGCATCAGTAGTATGTATGGAGACAAGCTCTCAGCACAAATGGCCAAAATAGGAAAATTTTCGTGATTGTGGTGACATCGGAGGAATAATGTCTGCATCTGATGTCACTTTTCCAGGTGTGCCAAGTCTCACACCAAAATGTCAAAGTAAGAAAATAATCATAAACAGAGTTTCAAAATTTTCTTTTTCCTATCTCTTCTTGTGTAGACAATACACGTAATTCAAAATTGTGACATATGACAGTTATGTGGCACTTTCAAAAGTAGTAAGGATAGAGCCATTTGTACTCAGTTATTTTTCTACAAACACCCATGCCGTTTTAAACTGGAAGTGATTTGCTTAACCATTATGCCTATGCACTGTGAGACATCATGCATGAGGGACTTTGCTACAAGCATTAAAAAATTGTCTGTTAGAATAATTAGAATAACATCTAATTTAATAGGAACAGGTTTAATTTCTGTAACTAGCTAGGGTGCTCACTGTCATTAGCTTAGAAAATAAACATGCCTTTTTAAAATATCAGGCCATCTTGGTGTGCATTATGATCCATTTGAACCATCTCTCCTTTTGTGTTGCAGATTTGTAACATGATGAATGCACGAGCAGATGAATATTTCTCATTTCAGGTAATTCCAGTAATGTTAATAATTATAGACATTGCAGAAAATATGCTAATGCTTTCCACCGATTAGTTATACAGTTGATTACATAAATAATTTCCCCTTTTTCTGTGATGCACAGGTCTTAGTGTAACATTGCCTATAACAACTGCTGTATTACTACTTTCAAAGAAATATACATTTCCTGTTCTTTGCCTTCCCTACAGAAAGGACCAGTGGATGAGACTGGATGGGTTATCAAAAATGTCCTGTCATTGCCTATTGTCAACAAAAAAGAAGAAATTGTGGGAGTTGCAACATTTTACAATAGGAAAGATGGAAAACCTTTTGACGAGTATGATGAACAGATTATTGAAGTAAGCTTAATACAATTAGAGGCTTGAAGAAGCCATACGGTCTTAATAAAAATATTATTGTAAAAATTAATTTTAAAATGTCTAAAAATTTCCAAATAGGCTATATTAACATCTAAACAAATTTCCATTTTCACTATAAAGTTAAGAATCAGAAATTTTATTTCCCTTTAAAATCTGAAAATTTATGAGCGATCATTTACATTCTAATAATGAACAAAAGTCAGATATCATTTTAGTTTTAATCATTTGACTTTCTAGTGCTGGTCACCATCTCCTAATTAGCAGTGGGTAAGCAGGTATGGTGTGCTGCTTGCCAATGGTTATTGTGCCTGTGATCATGGGAGTTCCCAGAGTGTTCTTGATCACAGGCACTTGGGCAAGACAAGACACTACACAGTGTATCCAAATCCACCCAGCTAACTTAAGCTTTATAAGCCTCAAGGTCCTGTATACAAAATGGGAATATGGCCCCTGAATTACTAAATTGAGAAAACATCATTAAAAGCTGTGACGTGCTAAGAGAATCTGTTGATGGAAAGTAAAGGCCTCTAGCAAGTACAGTTACACTTTGCTTTTCAAAGGGCACTACCAGAAACTGGAGTTTAAGAAAAGTAAGTTCAAATTGTCAGTGTAATTTTTTTGTGATGGTGTCATCTCTGCTTTGCTTGGCTTTGTTCCAGACTCTCACACAGTTCCTGGGGTGGTCTGTTTTAAATACTGACACTTATGACAAAATGAATAAGCTTGAAAACAGGAAAGACATTGCTCAGGAAATGCTTATGTACCAGACAAAGGCCACCCCTTCTGAAGTTGAATCTATACTGGTAAGTTTCTGTTCACAGTTACAAAATTAAAGTAGGAAATTAGCTACACAAAAACTGAATTTCTTACTCATTTTCATTTCTAGAAATACAAGGAGAAATTAAATGTAAATAGTATAGAAGAATGTGATCAAAAGGATCTTATCAGGATTTTGGTAAGTTGTTAAACTGAAAATTCTGGTGGCATGTTTGTATCAGTTAGTAATGTGTCCTCATTACAGAAGAAGTACTGTATAGCCAAATCCTGATTTATACGAGTGATTTTAGCTATCAGTTCCACAAGCTAGATGGAGTTCATCTAACAGTCTTTAACCTCTTTGGTTCTTCTATGTGCAGACCACACTGTTACCGACAGGGAAACATTCTGTTCAAAATTTGTGTCAACAGACTTGGATAGTCAGAGTTATACAGAAAAGTTTATATGAATTAACATTTAAAGTGTTTAACTTGTTTAAATATCCATGGGCACTGTGCTATACCTATATCTGAGTTTATTTAATTTTGAAAATAAAAGAAGGGACATAGATGTAAGGTCACTTTCATTCTGAGTAAGAGAACACATGTAGGAGTGTCCAGTGGGACTAAGCGACTTTCAGACTGACTTTCCTGCATTTCCTTAGGCAAAGAAATTCAAAGACAGCGATCAGTGACTTCACAGTGACAAACCTGCATGTGACCTAATTGGTTAAAACTCTGCTCTTATTAAAACAAAAGAGTCATTTCTTTTCCAGACTGTGCAGTCCTCTGGCTGCCTTGGTATTTCAATCTAGAAAGGGAATGCCTTTATGGAGGAAAACTCCTGCTTCTGCCTGCTAAGTGCACTTCATTTTTTCTTGTGGAACAGTTCTGGAGCACATGCACTGGCTTACTTTATCTGAAACAAAACTCAAAGATGTGCTCCAGGAAAACACTGAATGAACTCTCACTGTCAATGGATCAAAACGGAGCTAGGCTGAAGAAAAAAGGTCAAATACAAACAAATCTATTGACCTCCAGCACCAACCACTTCACATACTTCCTCCTATTACACCACATTTGGTAATGTAGACATAGCCACAGAGAAAAGATTTCATTCAGCTATTTTTAGTTACATACATGTGCATGCTGGAATGCAATGGTGTTAAGGTTTTACTGGCTCCCACAAAACAGGTGCTCACACAGCTTACAAGTGGTGAAACAAAATAAAACAAAAAAATCAACAGACTGTGTGCAGCTTCACATACCTTTCAAAGTAAATTTAATTTACCTGCATAAAGAATTGCAAAAATTAGTAGATAAATATTACAAAATCTCTCTGCTGGTAGAGCAATAAGTTATTATTATTATGGTACAGGCTCCAAATGTAAAAATATAATACTGGTATGAATTTTTAAATCTCCAAAAAGCAATTAAAATTATTTCTATCAACATTGTGGAGTCACAAATTCAAAGGTCTCATATCTTCTGCACTGCCAAGGCTACATGCAAATGCTTTATCCTATTATAAGACCTGGAATCCCAGATAGCTAATGGGATAAAGCAGGTGTTTCTACATCTGATGACTCACAAAGTAACGGGTTTTAAAACACCACTGCTCCAAGTTTCCTTGTCCTTGACCTCAGATTAGAGTAGATATAAAGGAAAATCCCAGGGATAAAGAAATACCTTTGCATGGATATTCAACCTTATTTGTTGAAAAACATGCATACATTTAGCCATTCCTTTTCCTTATCTGTAAAATGGAGAAAAATTTATAGGCTAGTATGGAGGATGGGAATCATTGTGCTCATATAATCTATTTTTTGTGTGGTATCAGACTTCCCTGAATTAATTCTTGTTTGGATTGGGGTGCATTCTTTAAAATATAATACTGCTGTCCCTAGACTTTGGGATACACAGATGAATAGTGTTACACAACAGTTCACTAGTACTGCTAGTGAATTCCAACTGCTATTACCAGTTAGGCTATTCAATGTAAATCTATATAATGTACACAAACTAGGCAATTTAAATGTAATACAAAGCTTCTTAACTTTTGTATCCCCTGTATTTTAGAATTTAGTACATGTTTTATGGAGGTTCTTCAGTAGAAGGAAGAGCTGGCCTAAGCTCTGTATCTGCCTGTTAGAGAGAGGAAAATTCCTGAATGGTCTTCTAATGAAATTTAGTACATGGGGAAAAGACTATGCACTTATACAGTCCACTACTTCTGGAACGATCCCTCATCTTCATCAGGACTGTTCAGAATAGACTGTTGTAAACTACAGAAAGACAATTACTAGGACAGAATCACCACCAACTACAGCCCTAGAAAGTAAATGACTCTAAGGAATTTAAAGCAAGCCATATTAACCATGAACACATGCTCTGCACATGTAACTATTGTCACAATTTTTACTCTATGGATATACTGAGATCATTCAAGAGCCAAGCAGTTGGGAATCTACAGCAGACAAATAAGAACACAAATAAGATTTGTGAATTTTTACATCTGATCTTGTAGGATTATCCAGTCCACTTTCCATGTGCCAAATCATCCTTATATTAAGTGTATATAGGCTATCACAGACAAAGACAGATTGTCACAGGACACAAGGTAAGACAGACTAATTTTGAGAGTTGGCTGTGGAGCAGAAATAAACCACCAACACTCCAAAGGGGAAAAATGTACAGGAATCTTTACTTGCCTAGTTTCTCCAGGACAAGACAAGGCTCTGGGTAGGTAGGCACGCAAGCAAGCCTTCTGTTATTGACTGTTGTCATACTTTATTCTACCATAAAAGGAAAAAAATGTTTTGTTCTAGACAGGTTGGTTTTGGTCACTATATTAATCGCTATTCATAAGATCCAAAAGAGAGGAACACTTAACAAGACTAATTTTGGTTGTGAAAAAGATGAACTCAGTCTTGGGACCAGGCTAAAAGGAGAATCAGAGGATTTTATACCAGGAAGGAGAAATTCGAAGGTCTGAGATTTCTGAACTAAGAAAATGTTGAGATGGTCACAATAGACTGTATTCAGAATAGGAAGAAACACTGTCTGGCCAAGACTTTACTTATCCTCTTTGAGAAGAACACCAGCAGTATCATGACTGTGTTTCATAACTTAATACTCATTAGTTTGTACTGAAACCTGAGGCCTTTGAAGATATAGTAGGCATACTGTCCTTTGGCAATGTTTCTACTGAAGTCAGAGAATAAAATAAGGAAGTTTTCCCAACTTTGCTCTTGCTAGAAAACCCCTTATGTTTTTGACTTTTCCTAACAGAAAGAAGAATTACCTGATCCAAAAGATTTAGAACTGTATGAATTCCGCTTCAGTGACTTTCCCGTTACAGAGCATGGCCTAATAACTTGTGGAATACGACTGTTCTTCGAGATAAATGTTGTTGAAAAGTTCAAAGTCCCAGCTGAGGTCTGATTTATTTTGTTTTGTTTATATTTGTTTTAAGCTAGAAGAAAAATAGCTGACTATAGGCACTTTAATACAGAAGTAGGCAGTACCATTAGTGGTACGGATAACGATCTTCCATTCTTAATTAAAAATTTGCATATTTGTCATAAAGACTTAAAAATAATCCTGCAATTGTATGAACTATGAAAGGAATTAAATCAACATGCATTTACATAAGAAAAATTTGCTGTTTCCATATTTAATTCAATGAAAAGCAATTATTTTCATAGGACTTGCACATTAGTACAGTAATTTCATAGTATATTCCAGTAATTTCATAGGAATTCCATCATCTTGTTTCAATTAACAGCACAATCTTAATCACTTTTGTTCATAATAGGTCCTTACAAGATGGATGTACACAGTCAGGAAGGGTTATCGAGATATCACTTACCATAACTGGCGACACGGATTCAATGTGGGACAAACAATGTTTACTCTGCTGATGGTAAGGTTGCTAGTATTAACCTTACATTCATTATTTAGTTTTCCTTTCAATTCCAACTGGAAGGTACACACTCAGAACTGTGTTTTCTTTTACAGACAGGCAAAATAAAGAAATACTATACTGATCTAGAAGCCTTCGCTATGGTTGCTGCTGCTTTCTGCCATGACATTGATCACAGAGGGACCAACAACTTGTATCAAATGAAGTAAGTATAAATGCTCAAATATATGGAAATGTAGTATTTTTAGTGGCAAAAGAAAAAAAAATGTCAAAACTTGCAAAAACATAAAGTAGGTATTCCATATTCACCTGACATGAATAAACATTTATGCTACAGAAGATTTCTGCCTCAGAGCATTTGTCATGGCAGCTGAAACACAAAGGCAAAATGCAAAAGCAGAACCTTACAAGGATCTCCTGGAGCTGCAGTTCATTTTTAAGACAGATTAAGCTCTAGCAACAGAGCCTCATGCACATGAGGCCACAAAGAAATGAGGAAAAGTAAATTAAAATCCCTGACTGGATTACTTTTTTTCAAGACAGGGCATAAGCACTTTTCTGGAGAGGGATTCAGGATGTGGCACAGACAAGGGCTAGTTTAGAGGGACACAGGATTTAAAATGCATCCTTTTTCTGTTTTCTGCCATCTGATCTGAGTAGCTCAGTTGTGTCCCCTCCCCGACTCAGTTTACTGAGTGACGTAGGTCCTTTCCTGAGGTGTAATCTCATGTTATACAGGATTCTGAGCTAAAGTGCTTGAGTTCTGCCACTGGCTCCACATGCCAGTAAGTTACACATCATGAGGCTAAGCCTTGCAATTCATATTCCTTTTTGTTCTGAGAAAACATTATAAAGGATTTGTGTTTTTCGCTTGTTATGAAAACATATTAATTAGTAGATGCTTGTTATAAAACAATTTTGATTTTTTTAAAATACCTTTTTATTACAACATTACATACCATGTTGAGATCCACTCTTCTCCTGAAGAGTGAAATATCTAACATTTAGTCTTTTAAAGTGAACTGTTAGGGCTTGTTTCTATGTGCTAGCAGGAGAACACGGGTTTCTCAGAATGTCACATGTACCAGAAGATTATAACCATAATTTTCTGAGTACAGTTTCCCACCAACTGTATCTCCAGTATGATTCATCCTCCTCCTCTGACCCTGGATACACTCATCCTGGGAGAGGTGTTTGAGTCTGCATGCTAGAGCAGTGATGCGAGGGGATTTTCTGATTATTCTCAGGGATTCTCCACATGACGTAGGAGAGCATGAGAGATGCTGATTCTTATTCAGTGGACTGCCTCTCATCCAAATAAGTTTAAGGGGGGGGTTAAATCCTCCTACTGTGGTCTTCCCTAGCTGAAAGCCCTCTATGTGAGGTCATATGCAGTAAAGCTATTTATAAAGGTTATCAGGCTTTACCACGACAGTCCTAATCACAAGTCAGAAAATACAAGTAGCATGTGGCAATCTGCCTTGGGTTATCTAAGGAACGGAGTTATTAGCCAAGGGAAGAAAGGAGGAAAATACACTTCCAAACATGCAGAACCACCTGGAGCCTAGGTAGACAGGACACTTGTCCACTTGTTCCACTACCAAAGTCTGACACAGAATTTCCTCTGGTTGATGCTTAGCGCAGTGTCAGAGGGATGCTTTATGCTCTGTGATAAGCCTGAACACACCTGAGCTGTCAGGACTTGCACAGTCCAAAAAACAATGATTTTGAGGGAAGGAAGGAGCCCAAGGGCATTAGAGGAATTAAACTCTAATATCCTGCTACTTTAGACTTAACTTACTTATAGTAAGTTAGAATCACAAGGGACATGGCCCACAGGCATTACAGACAGTCAAGTTCAAAAGCCATGCCACGGAATAAATACTAAAAGATGGATAAAAGCTACTTTTAAGGTACACTGAAAGTGGGTAGATTAAATCACCAGCAAAACTGAACATGCAAGAGAAAACGGAGGCCTATTTTAAAAAACAGTTTTTTAGTTTTGAGGGATCTAACCATACCATTGACTTTAGTGGGCACTGAACACCCAGTGCTCTCCAATTTCCATCATTACTCAGTCACAAGAGTGAAGGCAAGCAAGTATTTTCATTTGCTCTGCATCATACCAAGTTAAGACATATAGATTAAACTAGTGAACATGCAGATCTGAAGCATTTTATTCCTAAAAATCTGAATCCTGAATCAAAAATATTGCCTCCAAAATACTATAAATAATTTCTTCTTTTTCAACAGGTCAGCTGCTCCGCTGGCAAAACTTCATGGCTCTTCCATTTTAGAAAGGCATCATCTAGAGTACAGCAAAACCCTACTGCAAGATGAGGTACGTCTGCCTGAACCTTCTGCTCACATTACTCAACAGTTAAGATCCAATTAAGCTATGATGTTCCAAATTGCACTGTCTCATTCATTCCTCTAGGTCCAGATTCAGAAATTATGCAAAAATTAGGAAGTCTTAAGCTAAATTCTTATGCATTGCCCTCTTTTAGAGAAATATCGGGAATTATGCCAGAAATAGACTCAAGATAAAAAAGCTTTTCCTCTAGGCCTCACTCACATTCCTTAGGTTTTTCTTTAAATTGCATGAAACAGATGATGCTGAAACCAAAGCAGCAAATACAATACATACATAGAAAATATTGTAATTAAACTGCTGCCCTGGTTCACGAGGCCCGAGTTCAGCTGCTGGCGCTGGCAGCTAAGGAACAAAGGGATGGAGCTGCTTATGGAGGGCCCGCTCACCCCCAGGCCGGATCCCATACGCACACCTTACCTTGCTAAGGCAGAGAAGTCAGTATCAAGAGGCTCTGCTGCAGCTCCCATTACTGATTTTCCCTGAATTAGGCAGCTGCCCTTTCCCAGCAGCCATAGAGGTGAGGCTCCCCACCACTATCCCCTCAGGCTACACCAGACGGCAGCAACGCAGCCCGCCCGGGCCCTCTGCCCCACAGAGCCCTGCTCCTCCGGTGGGGATCGGCTGCCCTTCCCTCTGTGGCGCCTGGCTCTGTCCTGGCTACGAGGGAAGAGACTATTTACAGCTCTTTACTACGTATTTTCCAGGGAAATATGGAGATTTACCAGGCAAGGCTTGAAGACATGCCCCCACCATCCCACCTGTTCACAGCAGCGTGGCCAGGCCCCCACTTCCACCCTAATTTTTCCATTTTTGATCCCTATGGTGGTGCTATTTCCTGACCCCGTGAGGCCACAGAATAAATCTTTACACTAACCAGTAGCACAATGATCACAAAAAAACCCCAGAAGATTTATGACTGAAAATCCCCCCCCCCCAACAAAACCCCCTTTCCCTTACTGATGGCAATGTACTTTTTCAGCTGTTCAATGCTGGGCACTAAGTGCTGCCCCTGGCTAGAGCAGCGGCCAGGCCCTCCGTGGGCTCTCAGCAGCAGCATGGCTGTGCCCCGCGCTCCCACAGGTATTGGGAAGGAAGGTAGGAAATCCAGAAAACTTAGGAAAATGCTGCCTGTGACACTCTCATTCCCTTTGTCTGAGGAAAAGGACATTACACTCACTGTAGCCTCCCAATAGCACTGCAGGCAATCTTACTGACTGGGGTTAACAGGAAGAAAAGGTCTCTACTGCGAAGCTTTAAAAAGTGGAGGAAAACTAGGTTTATGGAATGTGAACTGCAACGGAATTATGAAGAACTGCCATTTCTTTGCTATTTACGTGGAATACAGGTGGTTTTCTTTGGTTTTAATTTAGATATGGCAATAGCAGGGCTCGCAGCTGCATGAGTGGCTGTGGGTGTCGTTATTTGTGCGGTCCCCGGGCAGCACCCGAGACCCGCCGCCCGTTCACAGTTACTGAGCCGTCCATTAGGCGTGAGTAAGGGCCGTCTTTACCAACTGAGTAATTTTCTGTTTGCACTGTATTTTAATTTAGGGACTTTAGTCAGCCAATTTCGTTACACTGTTCTATAAGACAACCTGTATAGAACAAACCAAAGACAGCGTTAGAAAAGCAACTGAATTTGCAAACTTTCCATCTTGCAGAGTTTAAACATCTTCCAGAACCTAAACAAGCGCCAGTTTGAAACTGTTCTACACTTATTCGAAGTTGCAATAATAGCAACTGACCTGGCTTTGTATTTCAAGTAAGTATTACATTCTGTATAACTTCCTACTGAAAAAAATGTCTACATTCTATAGAATTTTAACTGTAGTTTGTAGCTGTTTATATGCAGAGCACAAAGCTGTATTTAAAATTGTTATTAAATCTAATTCATGTAAAAACCCAAGACATTCTTAGATTCATTATAAGCTTTCAAATTAGAGAACAAATAAATCTATGAGCAAACACTACATTTCAGAAGTGTGGATTCTCTAGCCTAATTGTAAGGTTGTGTGCATGTGTGATTTAGCATACCATACTACAATTACTCACACTCAGCAAGAGTATGCTTATGACATGGAAATTAAAATCCTGGTTTAAAAACAAAACTGCAGACATCAACTGACCCCAGGGCTAAATATGCCAAAGACTCCAAATATCAAATCATCCACCCTGTTCTTAAGTTACTGATTTAATGTGCTTTTATAATCGTTTTTTTCCTTAAAGATATATGGAGCCTTTGTTTCAGTCCGGATGTCTTATGGCTGAGACAATTTAAAGTGAGAAGATAGGACACAATTCAGTAAATTGTTCAACAGCAGTTATTAAATTTTAGTAAACAGTAATTCCATTATTTCATTCATCCTAAATGCAAATCAGAAGATTTATTAAGCAATTGCAAATTGCAAGACACATTTATATTTTTGAAATTTCTCCTCAGTCAGGTCTTAGTGCTTTTTTGGATTTTTGAGGGGAGGGATTGGAAGAACATTTATTAGTATTTGCTTTGCTTTTGTCGATTTCTTATGTTACACGAAGTAACAAACATGGAATATTAAAGAAATAAGAATGACACCTCAGACAGTTTAACACAAATTGTTAGGAAACAGGTTATTTGTTTCTTTGTCAGGAATTCTGGCATAACACTTTACATGTCAGTGGTATTTAGCAAAATCTAAACATGCTAGGGTACCTGAAAAGTTTGAGTTCAACAGGAAGGTGTCACTTTGATACTACCATGTCTAGGATGCTACTTTGGAAAAGCATAAATACCAGAAATAAAGTTTTCTATCTCACTTTGTTCACTAATACACGGTTTATTGGTATGCTTCAACAGGAAAAGAACTATGTTTCAAAAGATTGTGGATGCAATTGAAAAAATGGAAACAGAAGAGGAGGCAATTAAATATATATCTATTGACCCAACCAAAAAAGAAGTCATCATGTAAGTGGTTAATATTTTACTCTTTATTCAGTAAACCAGATTTTGAAAGAATTTGGGCACCTAAATGAGTAAATTAAGACTTGGTGTTATTATCCAATTATGAGCATAACCATGATTTTAAATTAGAAATAGGTGTCTACAATCTTCTCAAAATGTGCAAAATCTACATCTGTCTGTATCTTAGGTATCTAAACTACTTAAAAAAATTAGATATTTTTTTTCTCTATCATCATCCTAACTATACTCCTGTTCTGTGTTTTCAAAGGGCTATGATGATGACTGGATGTGACCTGTCTGCAATAACCAAGCCTTGGGAAGTGCAAAGTAAGGTAGGTACTTTTTGCATATATAATATTACTATCTGTTTTACTGCCTATTTGGTGCATGATCATTTAAAAAAAAATACTTAGTTATCAGTTGATAGATATTTAAGTATCTGCACCTGTGTTTCTAGAAAACCACCTCTGTTTTTCTGTCACTGTAAGGGTTCCATGATGCCTCTCCCCAACCACTCTACAGCTGTTCCACACTTCTCTACTTGTCCTTCAGCTAAAACTGGCATTCCTGATTCTGCCAGTTGCCCTAGCTACCCCTAAATATCACTCGGATATTATTGTGCTATCCAACTTTTGCTATTTTTCAGCTGTTTTTAAGGTACAGATTTAACAACACTATAATTTGAATTATGTCCATTCCATTCTGTAGATCTTGGTGCCATTGCAAAGTAGCTTAAACATGCTAAAAATAAATTTTGTAATACAGTGTGATACTGCTTTCTGTGTAAGCACTTCAAGTGCTCCAGTACTTATTGATCATCACACTGAAGCTCGTTGCTTAGCTTTACAGGAATAGGTTTTAACAATGCATAATCAAAATACAACAAGATGCTTGTGGAGCCTTCTAAGTAATACACATTACAGTCACTAGAAGATTGTTATGTTACTAATATTGTCTTGTTCCTGTTGACTATAATCTATCATTTACTCAGCATGCACCAGAATATTGGTAGAGCTATTTTGCTGGAAAAAGTCTTAAGTACACCAGAGAGCGTCTAATTTTTGAAAGAAGTGCTTGACTACCTCTGCAGGGATTATAGAGTGGAATTCTATTGTGTTTGACCGAGACTCTCTATTTCTGGAGAAGTTTTTAAACTAGTCAGAGATAACGCAGCTAACAAGAAATAAGTCCTGTCTTTGTGGAAGGGAAGTTAGTAGTAATAGTGAAGTATTTAACAGTAATATGCCAGTTCTTGGTTAGTCAACATTTTAACATTTTCTTGAAAGCCTTGTTCTTTATTTATTTAAATTTACTGCTTTCTGCTGACACTTCCACTGAATTGTGATCGCTCAGGTTGCCCTCATGGTTGCAAATGAATTCTGGGAGCAAGGTGACCTGGAACGAACTGTGCTACAGCAACAACCAATTGTAAGTACTAAATAATTTAACTGTGTTAAGCAGCATTAACTGTTACTAAAACACTGAATAGATAATGGTTCACGATACTTGCTAGATCATTATACCAAAAAGCATGATATCTACATAATTTAAATTATTGCTATTCTATTCTAGCCTATGATGGACAGAAACAAAGGAGATGAACTACCTAAGCTCCAAGTTGGTTTCATAGATTTTGTGTGTACATTTGTGTACAAGGTAAGAATAATTTTTATTGTTTTCCTGCTGCAGCAGTTCTGATGGCACAATTAGTGACAAACTGTTGTAGTTAAAAAATTCTAGACAGCAGCAGGACTCCTGGTTACAGGGTAAACAATCACCACAGTTTCTCAATCTTTTGTTACATAGAATTGTTCCCGCAAAACAAATTCAAGAGATGTGAAGCATATTCATAAAAAGTGATGATCTCAGTGAAACTTGAGGGCACTGAGGTTTTGTAACTACTTTGAAAGACTGAGTTAGAAAGCCCAGTCTGATTCTTCACAGTCCCATTTAATTTAAGTATATAACATGTGGATGGCTACAGAAAGTAGTTAATAGCACAGCAAGGGGAATAGGAAACTTCAAATATTATGGAAATATAGATATTCTGTATCTTCCGTAAGGCACTGAAATCCCAACATTATTAATCCCTGTCTAGCTTTTAACATTATCCCAAAACGTCATGCAGAAAAGTAACATCTTCAGATACATCCTCATCTGCTTGGAACATACTATAGGATACTAGACTTTATTATATCCTGATAATCATATGATAAATACCATGTATCATAGTTATAATTGTATTATATGAACCAGACTATCAAATGTGGGAATTAGGAAGATACTGAAATGTGCAGTATACAATCCAGACTTTTTCTAACTGACTATGTGCACGAAAGGGCGTTATCATCCCAATACGGTATTACCAATAATATCCCACCACTGCATGGCCAAGAACATGCTTTCAAAATGTGCACCAGCAGGTACTTACACTATTTCTTTGAAAATTTTTTGTTTTCTACAGAAAACCGATACCAGAGATGGAACAAGTACTTGAAAACAATGTGAAATCAAATAAAAATAATTCATCTAGCATGCATACTGAATTCATTTAATAGAAAAATGAAAGTTAATGTTTTCTCTGCAAAGCAACAGTATTTCCACAAATTCAGACTTTACAAACCGTTGTTTACAAATTTCTAATTTACTAATTTAATTGTTTGTATAGGAATTCTCAAGGTTTCACAAGGAAATTACACCTATGTTTGATGGTCTTCAAAACAACAGGGTGGAATGGAAAACACGAGCTGATGAATATGAAGAGAAGATGAAAATTATTGAGGAACAAAAGAAAAAGGAAGAAGAAGCAGCTGCCAAAAAAGGTTAAGTAACTTCTAAGGTTTTCATTTATATGTATTTGTAAGGCAGTCAAGATATTTTTTCTCAAATTCACACATGCAGTGTACTTGTGTGCACTCTATTAAACTTCATACTAATGAGTGAGTATACTAATGAGTATTTGAGTTCTGAATTAGCTTTATCTTTAATTGGAAGAGGAGCAACCCTTTAGAGATTATACAAATCCAGTATACTGGCTTCATTATCTAAACTGCAGAATTTTAGAATATGTGACCATCACAAAAGTGAAGGGAATGTAAAATTTCTTTTGTCTTAAGACTTGAAACTGAGTGTAATTAAATACTTCTTTATCTGTGAATGCTGCGATCACCTCAAATACTAGGCATGTATCCAAATTATGTGTAGCATCAGCTCCAAATGTATTCAGGTGCTTTGTTTAAGTTTAAAATGAAAAGCATAAGGAAAAGAGATGGGAATGGATAATGTACATTTGGAACACAAAGAAGCAGTGCAAATCCTCAGTTCTCTTCCAAGTTTAAGATAAAGCTTTTGACTCTAGATCCCTACCATTAGTTTCTTGGCTGAAATATACTCTCTTGTATTACAAATTTGACACTAATCTTCCTAAGACAGCCCAAGTCCTAAAATTCTAAAAATCTAAGTTCTGCATATGATAACCTGGAAAAGAATCTGCTTTTATACAATCTGAGAACCTATCACTCAAGTGTAAGAGTGAAATAAGTCAGTTACTTTTATTCCATATTGCATGTGGAACAGCAGGTCAACAGCTCTGCCAGTCAGCTGAGATGACTGAAAAAGTTCAGAGATTAAAACAGAAACATGTGGCTGATTGCTACAGAATGATTTATTATCACATAGTTTGAAGAAAAAAAGTTAGTTTAAGCGTGTGTTTCACACCTTTAAAAGACAGAACAGTACTGAATAATTTATTTGTTAATCTGTGTCTATGCGAAATAGGTGAGTATTCTTCACATTTCACACAAGAGAGGCTACTCAAGGCCACCCATCAAGTTACTGTCAGTGTGAAGTGGCACTAGAGAGTTATTGGCTCCTAAAGTAAATGATACTAAGCCAAAAAAAGAAAAGTTGTAAATGGTTAAAAAAGTACCATTAAATTACATGACTTAATCAAAGCAGATTTTTGAAAGACTTATTTAATAAAATGAGTCAAGTATTATTACTGTAATAAAATTACAAGAAATATTTTGGCCTGCTCACACTGTGATACCATTTACACACACTTTCAAAGAAATTACGCTCACCTCATTGTCTCCCAAATTTACTTTTAAAAACAGTGTTTTTACAATTAATCATATAATCTTATTTATTTAAGATCAATTTATTTCTGAGAACTAGCTGGTTGTAAGCATGAACAAGGTACTCTTTCCTTACACTGGAATGTAAGCATCTGAACTTCTCAGAAATACCAGCGAAACAAAACAAAACAACTGGGGACCTACACACAGACCTCCTTATATATTTTGCTTTCTTGTGGGACAGTTTAGTTACTAAAGTCAGATCCTATGCCCTTAAGCATAAGGTTCTTAAATAAAAATTAAATTATACATTTAGGAAAAGTCAGGTATTTCTGCTCCTACTTGAAGTTAGGACCAATTGACATCATTGATATTTTGGAATCACTTAGTCACTGACTTAAGGAAAGGAGTATTTTCCCACAAGGAACCTTAAACAGGCAAGCACGGACAGACTGATTTGCAGGAGCTAAGGATCCAACCTTTGCATATCATAATTGGTATCACAAAATGTAAGGGAAATACTTTGCATCTTTTAAAACATGCACTGGAATGAGGCCATGAACATCTGTGAAGAACAAATCTGATACTGTCAAATCAAGGCCATGTAAACGTATGGGTTTGTTAAGTCAGTTCATACAAACAATAATTTGACACATGATGAACAACAGGGGTTTCTCTAGATCTCAGTGATCTGACTACTCTTAGCCATTCAGTAGACAGAAAATAAAATTAAATTAAAAAAAACATATTTGCTGAACCACTACAGTGGAAAGTTCAGAACAGAAACTAAAACAGAATACAGTATTCAACTGAGAAAATAAAATACATAGTTAGTACATAGTGTTGATTATATCCCAAATTACAGAGGGTAGGACACTGATTATGTGACATGTTTCAATGCAGGTGGAAAGGGTCGAAAATGACCTAGTAACATGGTGATCCACAGCTTTCAAATGTAAGTTTTAATTCTAATATTAGTATCTTACCTTAAATGAACCTGGAAACGCAATTTATTACAATGAAAGAATCTTAACTATGACCAATGAGCATCTGTGGAATCATTTGAGAGAGACAGTAACAGACTCAGTAGCTATAAGATTACAAACATAAAAGGCGTCTCTCTTAATTGGTCATTACAAAGGGATTCATGTAGGGTTGGATAAACGTTTATACACTTAGGTCAAATTAAAGTTTTTGTATCATCTGCTTCAAAAATAGATTCACAGATTATATATGTAAGATCCAAGAGTTTATTTCTTTTGCATGCCTTGCATACCTCAGTTTCGTATGTGTGGGACAGAGTTATAAATATATTTAACTACTGAAACTTTCCAGTAAGAGTGGTTCAGTGTGTGTTTGGTCCTTTGAGAAATGCTGGTATCAACTGCTACAGTATATACACATATGTATATATAACATGTGCTATTGTTTCATATTCCATTTTCCCAGACATGTGTAATGAAAACATCCCATGTGTAATGAAAACACATCCAATTTTCAGAAGGTCAAACACACATAACATGCATATGACAGACGCAACACCATTTAAACAAGAGATTAGAGCCACTAAAATTAACAGAAAATACTCACTTTAGTTCCCTTCTCTGTTTTTTAGCTGAAGATGCAGCTGGAGGTGGTGGTGGTGGTGGAAGTGGAGAGGATGGAAAATCCAAAACATGTATACTTTTGTAATTCTTTGTCTCAGACTGATTCTGCTACAGAAAAGACATCTAGAAAGAACTTCAATGAGCCCCAGTGGATTTCTGCTTTGCATAGAATAGTATAGATTGATCTCTTAACAATCCTCTTAAACTCTTGCCATTTGTTGGAAATAATTTTTAATGGAGTAAACAGTTACAATTAAAAACTGGAAAATTAAAAGAAAAAATAATGGTGCAAAATGAGTTAAATGCGCTATAGTTATTTTTTCATGTCACTCCATTTATATACAAGTATTTTTATTAAAATATGTAACTTCTGCACACTGTTCAGGAAAAATATAAATAATTTTGACAGTTCGTATGTGAAATTACTGAATGAAATCTAACATGTACAATTCAAAAAAATTGCTACTTTCGTAACTTGTATATTTAGATTTTTATATTATGTGTATTTCATTAATCTGGGATTGTGTCCTTTTCCTTCATTCTCAATACTATATAAAGTTCTAGAGTAAACATCTCTTTCACTTTAGGAATGCTCAACACAATTCCCTGGCTCATACCTATAGAAAGAAGGCCAAGGGTACCCAGTACTTTTTCAAAACTACCAAGGATAAATATGAATTGTAGCCATTGCTCAGAGAAACCACTCTTTTGCCCATATGCAAATAGCTCTGCCCACAGTTCCCAAACTGACCAACTTTTAATGTAAAAATTGAAAAAGGCAGACCATAAACATCATACTTTGGGTACAAGAGTTTACTAAGATACCTATACCATATCTCTAGAGCAGGATCTATATTCAAAGGCATTTAAAAGGCTCACATACTCCCAATGCACATTTTTTTAAAAATGCAGTAAATGAAAGTGTCTGAAAACCAATGAACTGGCACCAATTTAATCTTGGGAGGGAGAGGACAGCAGAAGTAAAGCAAATCAGAATTCACATTATCTCCCTTTCTACAAACAAGAGGACAGACGGCACACAAATTAGCTCTTCGTAAACAACAATCTCCCTACCAAAGCCTTCAGTTCTTGATGAATGGCAGAGTCCACTCCATATCTTCCACTCAGGTCTCACGAAGCCAGCTCCTTCTGCAGATGAAGGAACAAAAATGGGTAGTTATATTATGCACAGATCTGAGCATTCACTGGAACCAGTTCCAAATCTAAAAGGAAATAGACATCAAATGCAATTCCTGCAACAAACAAGTCTGACATGGAGACTCAATCCTGCCACCTTTTTTCACCCCTTCAAGAAAGCAGACCCAATCTTTTTTTTTTTTTTCTCAAAACGGCCCTTAGCATCCACAGAGAAGGGAGAATGACAGAACAATCTGCCATATCACATACCTTTCTAAGAATGCTCTATGAACACAGATACTGTGTACAACTATCACCCAAAATTAAAGGAATACACAAAAAGAATCTCACTTATATTCCTTATTTATAAATGGACCAAATATTTTATGCAAACTTAGTTGACATAAAACTAGGTATCATGTATTATTTTCTGTATTAAATGCAGATACTAAAATCTATTTCAAGGTTGTATGATCATGTAATTTTATTCAAACTGTATTAAATGATGTATTTAATATGTATAGTGTACCTTTTTATAACTGTATTTAAAGACCCAAAGAGGACCTAGTTATCCAGAACGAATACTTAATATACAACTCTTGAACAATAAATATAGAAACACGTTTGACAAAAGCCCTTTTGGGCAAGTTGCATACATGTAAGCAGATTGCTGCAGATTAGATTTGACTCTCAACCAAGCCTGCAAGATGACAGAGAATTAACCTTTAAATCCACCTTCTTACCTAAAGAAGCCTTCATGCAAGGCTATGTTTATTTCTTACTCAAGGACACCCTAAATATGTCCTTGTACTGTCATCTATTATGCAAGTACAACTGTTTAAAATGTAATTATGTTAAGTAATACTTGTAAATAGAGTTCTCAACTTATTCATACAATGCATGTAAAATGTTCATAAATACAACCATCTCTGCTGTTACATTTCCCACATCAAATACTTATTATAAATACTTTCTATAAATGTATCTACAGTGAAAAGTACTTATAAAAATATACAGCATCAACTTTTCTCAGATTAACATGAACATTTAACTCAGAAAAAGGCTGTCCTTTATATCCAAAGTAATTTTCATACAACAAAGAAAAGAACCACTATTAACTATTCTTGTGCCGACTGTTTCTCTGGAAACATGAACTAAAGAATGTTTCAAGTTGTGTTGGAACTTGAAGAGGAAGATGAATCCAGTAAGTTTCTCAAGCAATATACATTATTTACTTGTATATTTAGGATTACACTTTAAAGAAGGATTAACGTTCAATCAATGTTAAGGAGGTCAGAAACCACAGACAACATAAAAGTCACATGTACATCTCCAGCAGAAAGCCACACACTTTATTTTTTAAATCAAAAATTTTACCAACCAACCAGATTTTTATAAGTGGAATTATCAATCACATCATATAACTAAAATTTAAAGTCACAACGAACTAAACTTTTTAAGGAGTAGGGGAGACATTCCAGATAGGGTTTACTTAATTCAAGCAAAATACATATTTGATAAAAGCTGAACTTCTCCAATAACATTTGAAAATACTTACAAAGACTAATACCTGAATATTAAAGTCTATATGACCAATAAGTTTAAGGCTATTACCTCTTGTTTAGTAAATTATAAATATGAATACATTAAAGTGTATGGCTTTAAACTAATAACAGAATCTTCCAAAACATCTCTTTACAAAAATCTGGCAATAACTGAAGTTTGGGATTAAAAAAATAAAGCAGCCAACTTCTGTGATGTAATGTCAATAAACTACATTCTTGTTTGTTTACATCCTTCCTACTTGTAAGTTTGGGTGCCACATATCTTTTGCATTGAACTGAAAAAAATATTTCTCTTATCTCATGAGTACACAGCCTACCACAAGAAAAAGAAAATTTTTAAAACTGAAGCCTTCTACAAAGATAATCTACCCAAATGGTCCATGTGAGTCACTGTACAAAAGGTATGCTTGCTGGCAGAAAGAGGTCTCCAGTCCCTAATTATGACCAGATTTCCAAACTTTCATCTTCACAATTCATGAAGAAAATCCATCTACGTCAATTTCAAGTTTCAAAGAAACAAGTCTTGAAAATATTCATCAAATTCCTCTTCCCTGAAAAAAAAAGAAAAGAAAAAGAAAAAAGTCAAAGAAAGTTCTGCTTTGGATCTGTACCTAGGAGATAATCTTTGCATGAAATAGACGTAGCAGACTTCTGATTAGAATCTGTAGCCAGTACAGATAATTTTGACTTACACACTACATTCCAATAACCTTCACATTTCCACATCTGTGCAACAGTAGTGAGTTGACTGTTAGGATTTATTTCTAAGATAATTAATGGTATAATAGGGGGTAAGACAGCAGTGGTATGGTAGTGGCTTGACAAGGTTCTCTTCCAGTGTTATGTATGTCTCCTCTTTAAAAATACATTCTTAGGTTCACTACATGGAAGGAGATTTGACATAATTTTCAAATTTGACAGAATATTCATTAAAACACTCAGGAAAAATCTCTGCCATTGCAGTTCTGAATGGATACTTTATGTTTTACTAGCTACAAGTTCACTAGATCAAACTAACCGTGATTTTTCATCTGCTTCTTGTAGAGGACCTTTCCAAAAGTCAGCATCTGAAGGACCATCTTGTGCATCACTGTTATCTGAATCTGCCAAAAAATTTAAAGTGCTTATGAAATAAATTTTAAAAGAATTTGTAATGGTTTTAAATTACATGGTGTATTGCTAGGAGCAAAGTTTAATTCTAACCATGACAATAAAAAGAACACTTTATTTTGCATAAAGTGAAACTGAAAACATTTTCCAATGTTGGTCAATACAGCATCAAAAAGACTCTATGATATCATGAACTAATATTCTGGCCAAACATAACAACAATCATGTCAAAACATGATCATCAATTCATGATCTTGATACAAAGGCAGCATAGCACTTTCTTCCTAAAATTAAGGGTATATAATCACAAACCAGAATTTCAATACAGTTTCAACTCATGATACCAAATTAATTAATTACTTTACTTCTACTTGAATGACAACTTTTCTCAATTTTGACTTTGAGTGACATTGTCAGAAAACATGGATTACTACACAACTGTTCCATGAAAGTATACAGGAGTGAAAACAAACAAAAAAAATTTGTTATCGGAAATACACCCTGACCTAAAAACCCCCAATCTTCCAACAGAGTTTTCCTGACAAAACAGAGACTCTGGGCATAGTTTGAATTGTAAGAAAACCACTTCAGGTCTTCCTGTATCTAACTGGGAAAATCTAGGTGCTGAGGAAATTCCTAAAAAAATCTAGCACAGCAGAGCAATCAGTAGAAACACTCAATCCCTTTTAGACAGTCTGCAGCAAGAATTGGCATGACCAGGAGATGGGGCTTGTTTAATCAAAAAAGAAACTAGGAACTGGAATAACTGAGACAGGCAACCAGTGCCTAAAGAGTCACTGAAAGACTGAGGGCATCCACCCACAACGCGTAGGTCTCTGTGGTACTACAGGTGGTAGATGGAAAAGGCTTTCGTTGAAGCCTAGGATTTATTTTAAAATCTATTCATTTTTTGAGTACATACTAGCATCATTCCCTGAAAGGGAATGTAGTAGTTCTTATATCAGAAAAGTACTTTCTTTACACAGCACACATTACACAGCACATATTTGCATACCTGGACCCATGTAATTACTAACGATCTACCTATTTTTGCACCCTTGATTCTTTTCTGGAACAACCTGACCTCTCATTTTTCAGATTATTTCCATTTGGTTATCTGTCCACATTTTTATCCCTTACTTAAAAGATTCCCTTCTTCAAATTCCTAATAGTTTTTCTCCAAGAATTTATAAGTAATTATTTTGACCCTTTGTGCTTCTGCCTGTTTTCACACACCATTCTTATCTTACAAAATATTAAAACTGCCAGCGAATAAAACCAAGACCAATGGCAAATGACTATGAAATAACACAAATTATTACAAAATCATAAAATTCAGAAGATATTACAATACCTTTATCAGAATTATCTGAATCTTCTGAAGAAATGTGATCTGGAAAAAAACACCATTTAAAAAACAGTACACTTATTTTGGTTATATCTGTTACCTTAAATGGCTTACAAGGATATTTCTACCACAATATATTACACGTGAACCTGTGCACATGCACGCCCACACCATACATTCAAAAAAAGCAAGCAAACACTTAAGTAAAAAGATTTTTTTTGCATGAGTTGAAAGGTCATCAGTTGGAGCTGATGTTATTCTGAGATCTGTGGTGTAAAAAGGTTATCTCATATTTCAAAAAGGCCTTCAAATCCAAAGCCTCAAGGAATTAAATACTTCGCAGCTCTTTCTGGTATGCAATATCCAATTCTTGGACAAGTTTTCCTTGCAACACATATTGTTCAAGACTCTCCCTCTCTGTAAAAGACCAGAAATAGAACTTTTTTTCCCCTCCAAATTTACTTTTTTGTGCACCTTGCAGTGAAGAAAGTTACATACCTATATTTATACATAATTATCTATATCCATATATATATGTAGCTCTAGCAAAACTAAGATTCAACTAACCTATTTGAGTACTTTAGAATTTGAAGGTTTAAAATCTATATTTACCTTTATGGACCTTTTTTTTGGACTTCTTTTTTGCTGAACAAGATAATTTTGTCTTCTTAGCTTTTGGCTCTTTAGAGTTTGGTGCAGCTGTGCCTCTTTTCTTGCATGCTTTAACTTCTTTCCTCCTTTAAAAAAATGAATGCACACCTTCTCTATTATATGTACCCCTTAAGCAACAGTAAATCTTAAGTGTTTAATTCAGTCAAACTGTTGTAATTTTTTCTGAAAGCAATCACTAAACTGAAAAAAACATAATTAAAATTAAAGTAAGTACTTACTACTCTGCAGTTGACAGAGAAAATGTTTGACTCTGCTTATTCTGAATTCAAATGGTTTTACAATTTTAGTTCCAAAAAGAAGCCAGACAAATCAAACTAATCTCAGTTAGTCAATTCTCCTTCTTAATATGTGCCCATACAGTGCTTTAATTAAATTCAATATGAATTAACTTTTGAAATGGATTAATTAACTATCTTGGATATATCCATCTAGGTGCACCTTTGATTTGTGCTACTTTAGAAAAGGACTCATCACTTCCTACCTCAAAGGTTTCCCTTTCATGTGCTTTTCAGATAATCGTACGGCTCAATTACTGAGCTATGCAACTAAGTTAATGCCACATCCAGATTCAGAAAATCATAAAAACTGAGTACCGATAGTCGTGGAATTCAGTGAGATTACATATAGGTACTAATAAAAAATAAATCTAATCTTAATCCACACATTTTATAGGTTAAAAATTCACAATTCTTCTCTCCTATTAATCAGTGATTCTCAAAGAAGAACAAAAACTGAAACTCAACATTTCAAAGCACAATCACTGGACTTACACATAAACCCAGTATTACTAAGAAAAGCATCCTGGCCCCTAAACACAGCAAGAGGGCCAATAAAAAAGAGAGTGTTTTGCATAAACTTTCAGAAAGGAAAAATAAACACTGAGCTGAAATTAAGCAAAGGAGACTTCTGTGGGGGTAGGAATGAGATTTTTCCAGTCTGAGGGGTTTTGTACCTTCATTACCGCAACAGTATCTAACTCTCAATGGTGTCAAGCCAGTGGCTTTCTAAGAACTCCAGAACAGTATCTATTTCAGTGTAAATGAAGTTCCATATAATCTAGCTGAATCTTCCCCATATTTGCTGTTCGTCATAACTGTAATCTATCAATAATTCAGCCCCCATACTTTTGAAATATTTCATTACCGGTGATGAAAGTTTAGTTTGTGGGAACATTCTGGACATAGTCCTGAAAAAGACAGAATGAGAAGATTACAGTCATGTATTTGATAGGCATAATTAACAAAACACATTAATATGTATATAAAACTAGATAGCACGCTACCTTCCAATTTCAGTAGCTTTTCCTTCAAAACAAAAGTTACAAGGTAAATGCAGCCCAGGTGAAGAAAAGAAAAGGCTTCAGTACAAACCCAGATTTTACTAAACCTGGAGAAAGATCACAGGTTTAGCACTGGCAACTCTTTATAAAAGAGTATCAGTGTTTATCACATACAGATATCCCGTTTTATGGATCTTTTTGTTCTACAGATCAAGTCACAGCACAAATCAAATTGTTCTACAATTATACTGAAGACTTGTAAGACTCTTAGAGCTTTGCCAGAGACCAACTGCTGTACACAGTGTCTTGTGCACAAAAGAAAAAAACATGATTAGCTTGTTTTATACAAAGTAACTGTGTAATCTCTGGTAAATTTAAGTATCTGATAAACATATTAAAGTGTACATAATATTGAATAAGAACATCCCACTCAAGAGGCAAGAATGGAAAAGAAAGCAATTTAATGAACGTTAGAATTAATTTTTGGAAGAAAATGTACGCATTAAAAATAAAATCAGGTGTGCAAGAAGTTGTCTGGTCCAAAGCCCTAAGGACTCCTAAGCCACGTAACTGATTAAGCAATGACAATGATGAAACCCTCTTTGCAATGCAGTGTTGTTCGCTAACACTGGACATGCCTGTATACAAAACAGCTTGTAAAGTTATTGTAATTTATGACACCATCAGTTATACAGCATGAAGTGCTCAACCTGTAACAACTTTGTCATATATAACAGCCATTCTCTAAACCAAGACCATTTTGCTAAATTATCTCCTATTCAGTATTTCCCAGTTTGCATAAACTAATATTATCATTGGGCCTCACTCTATAGCTTTTAAAGGACAAGATATTGGTCTTCTTCTAGGCGTACATATCCTTCAAGGGAGGACTTACTCAATTTCACAAGTGCATTCCTCTTTTCACCATGTTCAACGTAACCAAAATTCACCTCCCAGCTCTTCAGGCCTTCTTTCTCATCACAGTGCTTATTTCCACAGGAAAACTGACCTTTAAAGAAGTCAGAAACAGCAAACCATGGCTCAGTGATTAACATGCATGTATCTGGTGTCTTTATTTCCAGTCTTGCTCAGGTTTTGCTTCTTGTTTTCTGTTTCTTTCTCAAGAAAAAAGCAAAACCTAAAAGTAGCACCTCCATTACTTGAATCAATCATACTTGTCTAATGCTGCTTATTTGCAAAGAAAGAACATAACTTGAACTGTGTTTTTCAATGTATATATTGAAGGCATATGTTAGGAAATAATAAGCCTAATACTGAACTCTGAAAAAGTGAATGTCACTAGGATACATCCTATACTTCCTTAGCAGAGGATGATGGATCAGGTGGTGTGACTCAGACATGCATCTTTCAAGACATCAAACTATTCATATCATGTACATACAAAATTAAGATGCTCATCTTCTTACAACCTTACTAGTTTATCTGATATACTAGACATGCAATTTGTATTCTAATCGTTCCATAAACACTTTACTTTTAAGAAAAGGAAAACCAATTCTATGAGAAATATGCATCAGCTTTAAAACTTCCTTGGGGTTATTAAGTTAAATACAACACTAAATTTAAAACTATTTGCACATAATCAGTGCTGGTTACACCACTGGGTTCCGCATATTGCATTAAGATACATATATTCCCTCTGCAAAAGAGTGATCTGTATGCAGAGCTGACTGTAAGGATATGCATTAATAGGCTCACAAGCAGGACTGTTGGTGAACGATTAACCTCAGAACATTCTGCTTAAGCTGCTAACTAATGGATTGGCAGTGTCCTCAGATACTTCAATTCTGCAATGTAAAACCACTTGCAATGTTAACACTTAAACAAAAAACCACCAGGGCTCCCATTAAAAAAAAAAGGTTTCAAATTAATATACATTAAATATGTTTAACCCTATGTAAGATATGGCTGTCAGTACCCCATGTCATCAGGAATATTTTGCATCTATTACGAAGTAAAAATCTATAAGGAAAAATTTATATAATATAAAACTTTGGAACTTAACCAGACTCTGTTTACTTTATGTCTTCTGAAAAAAATCCCAAATCAAAGCAGGCAGAGAGAAAAGAGAGATCCATGAGTTTTATTTATGATTAGCTGCTCCTCTCAGTAGGTAAAATCCATTTTGGATATTCTACATTTTGCATGTGAAACTGGATATGTTCACAAGAATGTAGTTGGAACAGCATCTTCAGATTGTAAGACAAGCAATGAATTCTTAGGTAAACCAGAAACTGACTATGTAAACCACCAACATTCCATGCCTTTGAACATTTATTTGCATTCATGGTGACCTAAATCTTTAAAATCATGGTAGGGTTGTTTTTTTTTGTAGATCCCTGCTCCATGCCATACACGTGTATAAAAAAACAGGCTCCTCTTACCCTCCTTTCACACTGCAATCCCTACAACACATATTCAAACTTTATTAAACACAGAATTCTACCCTTTTTGAAGGCTTTTTCAGTAGTATTTACCACTCCAGTGCATCTGAATGTCATAAAAGCATTAAAAAAAATATTTTTGTCAAGTCAAAGGGAATTATGGGCCAGATTATTCAGTACTTGAAAACTGACTTTTCCCACAGTTAAATGTCCAAGAAACGAAGATACAGAAACCAGCATGCTGAATGGACAGTTACCTAATTTAATCAGCAAGAAAAATGTATGCCAAAAATTCCATTTCCATCTGAAGTTTTGTGACCTTGCTACGAGCTGCAGGGTTATTGCCTTCATGTTCAGAATTATAACTCGCATAATCTAGCTGTTTAATGTGTGCTTTCAAAAACTATTAGCACCTTCTGCTTCTTGCAGAAGAGCTGAATAGGTGGCAAATGTAAGTCCTACAAGCTAAATGAAGTACTGAAAATTAAATATATTACAGAAATCTAGAGAGCCAAAAGACTGATCTTATTGTATTTTGATCAGAACTCAGATGTACCAGATCAGTACATGGATACATGGTGCACTATCCAGGTATTGACACACGGCCTATTTTCCATGGAGGGAATTACTGAGAAAAAATAAATGGAAACAGGTTGGAAAGAACATTTGTTTAAATAAAGTATATTATATGTGTATTTATACATATATAAAATAGGCTAAGAAAGACACTACTAAGCTAAAAATAAAACAGTTCAATGAAATAGTGAAAAAAACCCTGACAGTAGATAAATTTTCAGGTATTAAACCCTATTTTGCCAAATAATATGCCTGGTTTGAGTATTTCAGTACTTAATCTACAAATACAAGTAAGTAGAAAACAGCAAATATATCCACATGTTCAGCTTTGCTCCTTCTGCACATTGCTGAAGAAGTTCTATTTCACATCTACCCAATGAACTGCAGAAAACTTTAACTATCTCCTTTTGTCTAAAACACCTTCTATTTTAGAATTTATGCCATACCTTACTATTCATGCTTTGAAAGTAGAGTAAAAATACTTGGTAAGGCATGTCAAATATATCTTTTAAATAGCTTAAATGCTTTTTATTTTAAGGATTTATTTTCAGACCAACTAAATCATGTACCTACTATTCACTGATTTATAAAATACAGTTTCTAACCTAACTTAAGATTTTAATTAAGAAAATGCCTATTATGTAGAACCATTTATTGTAACTGGGAATGTATCGATACCATTAACCACCATTAAGGTTACATTTTAAATTTAAGGACATACAACAGCAATCTCCAATATGGCCTACTTTCAGTACACCCACATCAAAGGACTGGAGTGAGAAGGAAAAGAAGAGAATGAAATAATCTGGCATTTACGATTCGTAATACAAGTGATACCCGTCCTTTCACTCATCCTATGCCTTCCTCTCGACCTTACAAAGACAGACGTCAAGAACAAAGCAGCCAAGTGTGAGTTCCCCATTCCTGTGCTCCCTCCCTCACACACCCCTCGCCACAGCACACTGCGCCAGCAGCGGTTCCCACCGCCACTGTCACTGTCATAGCTAAAATAAGCATGTGCTCTCCCTTTTTTAACGCGAATTATCGGACAGGGAGGTAGTAATGCTTCGTTAAGTTTAATTAAAGATATTATATTACTGATTTTTACTGAAAAATTGGAAAAGAAAGGCACTAAAGATTCACACCTTTTTAAAAAATGATACTTTGAAACCGGGCTTGGAAAAAGCGTCTAATCCACGAGATACGGTTGAGTTCTTGCGCCCCTTAGCGGTGACAGATGCTGCTTCTTCCCGAGGGCCGCCGAGGGGCTGCGGCGCCCAGAGCCGGGCAGGGGGCTGGGGCGGGGCTGGGGCACGAGCAGCGGCCGAGGGGGCTGGGGCTGTTCAGCCTGGGGAGGGGGCGGCTCGGGGGGGCTTATCGCTCCCTGCAGCTGCCTGACAGGGGCTGTAGGCAGGGGGGGTCGGGCCCTGCCCCCAGGGAACAAGCGACAGGACAAGAGGGAACAGCCTCAAGCTGCACCAGGGGAGGTTTGGATTGGATAGGAGGAAAAATTTCTTCACTGGAAGGGCGGTGAAGAACAGGCTGCCCAGGGAGGTGGTGGAATCACCATCCTTGGAGGTGTTTAAAAAACCACGATGGTTAGGGACATGGTTAAGTGATGGACTTGGCAGTCCTGGGTGAACAGTTGGACTTGATAATCTCAAAGGCGTTTTCCAGCCTAAACGATTCTATGCTTCTACAATTGTACCCTTTCCATTAGGATTTAATTAAAAAGCTTGAAACTTGTAATTGTGCATTTTCTCCCACATTTTTAAATACAGAATACCAGATATTAAAAATGTACAATGGAGCTTTAAATTCTTTTTTCCATGTGAAGACTAACTCTTCATAAATAACTCATTTCTCATTTACTTTTAATTATCTTTTTAAAGCATTCAATAAAGCATATAACTATATCAAATATAGCTATCTGTTAATATAATCTACAGTGCTGAATGCAACATATGACTACAACTGCCTTCAGGAGCTTTAATCTTTTATAGCTTAAAACCCCCCAAGCATTACTGTTCACACTTCCTCCTGTGAAAGATAATTTAAAAAAAAAAACCCAAGTGTATTTCTAACTTCTTGTAATATATTATAATAAACAGAGCTGTTTACAGAACTGTTCAGATCAACAGTATCGCTCCATGCCATTTTTTTGGGTGCGCATGCATGACTTCTGGAAATGGTACATGTGTATGAAGATCTACCCACTGGATCAGCAATACAGTCACATAATTTTCTTGCCTGTTCAGCTACTTGAAAAAGTCCATACACCTAGGCCATAGAATGGGGACCACTTTGCAAAGTCCAAATAACACATCAGTAAGAACTCACACACAGATGCAGCCAGAATCAGCTACTTGTTTAGAAACAGGTTTTGGGAGACATGACAACCATTCCCGCTGAGGCTTTCAAAATCAATTTAGCCTAAAACAAACATCACACATGGAACTTTAACTTTTGTAAAACAGCACTGGAGAACCTGTTAAGAAAATTATCTCCTTAGAAAAAGTATTGAGAGACTTCAGTTAAAGGTATCAAATACTACTGGAGTAAAGCAACTAAAAAACATCACCATGAAATTCTACATTATCAAATGCATTATGCTGGTGTTCATTACAAACCTGACCTTTTGAAAAGAAACCACATATTCTCTTAATTTTAATATACGCAGATCAGTGTGCAGTCTAGAGCTATGTGGCATGAAACAGCACAGTTAGAAGTTAGGTCAATTTATAGTCCATTATTATCTGATAAAGTTACTGTTTATTGTACATTATTATCAACCTACTGGTATTGTCAGATACTGTTTAACAAAATTATCGCAAAAAGCAGCAAGAAAAGCATCAACAAGAGACATAATAAGAATGAAAGACAGCATTACCTTTTCCTGAAATCACTTCTTTCTCATGTCGCCATCTAAATCCAAACTGTTCAGATAAGAACCAAAATTAAACTGTGAATAGACAACATATTCAGTAATGTAAAGACTAATTTCAGTTGACTGATGCCCTGCATGTAGTTCATCCATTCAATTCTGGTTAGTAAAATTTAACTTCTTTCTCTGTTAATTAAAAATATCTCTCTGCCTCTGCTTACCAAAATGATTCCAATTTATACATGCAATTCAAATTCCAGTAGATGCTGTTCAGTACTGAACAACAGCTTCCTAAAAGGCTTCATAGCAGGCAGAAGAACAAATAGGAAATTAGGATAGACTGACTTTAATAGACACTTCATTGCAATTTTGTCCAGACTAAAAACCGGGAAAACCGCTAGAATACTAAAAAGTCATATTAGCACGTATCGATGGATCACCTCTTATATCCTAAAGACAAAAAACCCCAAAACCCCAAACAACAAAAACCCAACAACTACGTTGTGCTTTCTTTACGTTGCCCAGAAACTTTAGATCAGCCAACCCATCTACTATTTTTGCTTTCCAGTAGAATCTGCTTCATCCCCTCAAAATGGCAAGTAGTCTAGTGAAAAGACTGAAGATGGAAGGGAGTGAGAATAGCCTGGGAAAACAATTTTATTTCCATTAACAAGCACAAAGGGGATAGAACTCCAAGGAACACAACTTCTGAAAAAATGGCTATCTTGTTTTTTCATTTCAAATTCATGAACACAGGATGACAACAAGATAAAATTGACACTCTATAAGAAAAGCACAGAAGACTCCGAACTTCATGTTAAAAGATGGGGATGGAAGAAGCGGAAGAAAGGTTACAAAATAAAAGAGGTACCAAAATGGTTGCAAAGCCCATCTGTAGCATTTGAATTCCAAAGCTTCTTTTGGAATATGAAGCTTCTCTTGTTGAACCCACACAAATGTGCATTTCGTAGATACAGTGGCATAAATTCTCTAATGTAGTGGATTGATTTTTAATGTTTTTTAACCTAATTTGAAACACTGTACAGAAGTACAGTGCTCTGTGTTTTCTTTAATGTTGATTTTTAAAATAAACCATAATAATCCTTTATCTGAAGGGCAACAGCATGGAGTTCTCATGCATGAAGTGCTATGTGGTTCAAAGAACATCAGAAAAAACAGGGAAACAAAAGTTTTGGCTTTTAAGAAAATGTAGCCAAATATTTTGTCAGCACTAATTTTCCCCAGGTCAGTATATTACATAGAAGATGTCTATGAAAACTAAAAATCTGTACACAAAAAAATATTTGCCTCTTTAAATCAGTCCAGTAATTTCTGAATTACTATTATAACACAAACAAAGTTTTCACACCTACTGGTTTCACTGGTAAAAACATCCCAGGAGATCAGGTTCTGCTCTCATACTGTACATGATGACAGTTTGCTAAAGCTGGATCAGGTTTGGTCTACTCTACAAATCTGCAGTGTGGTCTGAAGTACATTATACTACTCAAACAAATATTAATCAATTGTAAAAACCAAGAACTGTGCTGAACAGTTCACTGAAAACAGAATGTAAAATACATCTGTAAATGTTGAACTCATGATGGTTGATCCAAAGAGTGATGGTAATTGTTTTTGCTCTTTTAAAGGATATCTGCTGTTCTACAGGGTATTCTAATTCTGAAAAGCTTGTGATGCAAGTTTATGATTAAACATCAACAGTATTTTGGCATCAATTTTGCATGTGTGTGCTGCTGACAATAAAGAGTAAAAAACAATTTGACCTTATCTGCATGTTTGCTTTTTCACAGTCCATCTGCTACTTCACCTGTTACCAAGTTACCCATGCTCACTTTTGCTACTGAAGTAGACTTTTATACATATTTTGCCTCACAGTCTGAACTTGACAAGTATGATATAAATCAGATTATATCCTTAGAGAGTATTTCTGTAACGGTATCAAGAAAAATAAGCAAAATAGAAGAAAGGAGGGAGCCAGAACCACCTGTGGTACACCTAGGTCAAGAGTCGTCCTTATCCATGTTCATTTTTGCCAATCATTCTTCCACCAACAAATGGAAAATGACAGAGTGACCAAGGTTAAGAAGAAACAATAAAATAAAAAGTAAATACAACTCAATTCCTCTAACTAAGCTAAAATATCAAGAACAAATTAAACTATATAGGAAAACTAAAAATTAGGGTAGGTTCTTGAATAGTCAGCCTGCAATACTAAAGAATGCAAAAGCACTGTCAGCAGACAGCATTTATTGAGACTCATCTTCTCTGTTAAATGAGTTCAAACAAGATCCTAAATGAGCTATTTCTACAAGCCAGACCACGAACAAGTAGAACAACTCCAAAACAAATGCTTACAAGAGTATCAAATGGCTAAGTTAATAAGAAATGATAGTTTTAAAAATCTGAAAGACCATTTAATATCCATAAACAATAAAATTCCCAAATAAAATATGGACCGCTTGTGTAGCTTGCAGTGACTGCAGCAACAACTAACATGTCCACAGTCACCTCTTTCAGAAAAGCATAAATGTATGAATTTAGACAATGCTGTGGAAAAATACCATAGGTATTTTAAATATTTTTATTTTCACAGAAAAGCCTCCATGCTGAAAAACAATGACAAAGGCAAATTTATTAATATTACCAAGTGGAAGACAAGTTGGCCTAGAAATCTGAAAATGATCTGGAAATAAAAACAAAATAATAAAATTTATTCTGTTTAACGACCAGGTGTCATGACAGATTTCATTTCTTAGCAAACAGGAGACATTTTCAATCTGTTAAGCTACAAAGCAAAGCACAGAGCCAGCAGATAAGAACCTTTCTAGGAAAATAAGACAACAAAGATAACATTTCTAGTCCACCGCATATCAAAACTTACATGCAGAGCACTCTCCCTTACTGCACTGCAAACTGACAATAGAAGTAAACTACCTGACAATACAGACGGCCGTTTATCAGCCTCAAAACTTGCAGACAAGATGCACTGAAGGTTCAAAGACAACCTTGACCTAAAAAACTCCAATCTAGGGAAAATGTAAGGAGTAACAGACCCATCACAAGCAAGAGCTGTCAGAGCACACTCTTCCAGTGTCTGTAAGTAACCTCACACCAAGAGGGTCACCTTGGCATTTCTCATTAAGAAAGAGGGAAAACATTTTTTGTCCTAACTACACAAAGAAAAGTGGAACCGTGGGTTACAGGGTACAATTTACCTGCAGTGTCAGCAACTGAGATGAGTACAGGTGTGTGAGAACCACTGATGACCAAGCCAGACTAGCCATCAGCTAGGTGAAGTGGCCTGGGAGCAAGGAGGGTGAGTGGGTCTCCACTGGCTAGCTCTGGGTGTGACAGCACCTGTGTATCTGAGGATGAGTGCACAGGGGTGTCTGCTATGGGACATGGGGAGTCCCAACCACCTCCGCATATGTATGTGTATACGCATGCACGTATGTGAGTAAAACAGTCTGAAACAGCAACTGATGCGCAGCTGTGGCCTCAGGGCTTCTTACTGTTTTCTTTCAAGCTTCAGTCTTTGACAAGGTGTTCTGCTTATTTTTCAGACCTCAAGGGAGCAACTCCCATGAAACTGGCCCTTATCATTATCCAGTACTTAGGAAAACTGCTTTTTCTCAGAAGAAAAGTTCTAAATGAGATCTGAGCAACAATCTCTATGCAGAGGTCTTTAGAAGAATCAGCTGGCTAGAAGATTTTGGCAAGTAGCAAAGTAATTACAGTTGTGAAAAGACACATGACTACGTACGTACACGTCTCAATCTATGAGATATATATATAAAAACATCATAGAAAACTGATCTCCAACTTTACTTTGACAGGATATCCACCGAGCAGGATACAGAATCATAGAATAATAGAACAGTCCAGGCTGGAAAGGACCTAAAAAGATCATCTGGTCCAACCTTTTGTGGGAAAGGGAGTCTAGATTAGATTATCTAGCACCCTGTGCAATCACATCTTGAAAACCTCCAGTGATGGGGACTCTACCATGTTATGGGGAGGTTGTCCCAGTGAATGCATATTCTCACTGTAAAAGTTTTTTCTTACATTGAGACGAAGCATCACCATATAAAGTGTCAACAACTATCATAAAAAAAATTGGCCAGCTGAGAAGCTTGTAATCCATGCTGCACCTCTCATAGCACCAGCCCTGCAAAACCGAAGGCATAAGGGGCTAAAGATATCCCACTTCCAATTTCTGGAAATGCAGAAAAAGAATCAAGGCAGGAAAAATCTGAAAGCACAGACTGTATTCCATTGGTGTGAATGGGATCAGCAGCCTGTTTCTGACTTCCAAGAAAAAACCCTGCTTCGACATCCTTCCATACCAAACATGGGCATGGATAAATCAGTAATTGAGAAAAATCTCATTTCTTCTGTTTTTCTAAGAATTTCTAAGAAAGGACTCTCACATCATCATAACGTATTTGAAAACAGAAAGAATAACTTAAGAGAACAAATCACATGATAGAGCAGTTACGCTGAGTGGCGATCCCAAACATATAGAATGACTTATGAGCATAAATAGGAATTTAGAGTAACCTCAAAGTTAGGACAGCCACATTTGAAGTCTGACAAGGAAACACTGTTCACACAACACACACAAAAAAGAAGGAAACTGGGGTAGAACAGTTTCCCACAAAAGATAGCAAACATATGGAAACTTGGCAGAGCAGCGAAAGAAACAAAATCTGTAAGCATGCTCAAGGGAAAAAATCAGTTGGAGGGTGTGGGGTGGAGGTTGAAGGATATGAAACAGCTACAGGAAAACAAAATCAAATTTACTCAAAAAAAAAGGACGGAAGACATTTTCAGCATTTTACTTTTTGTTAATTTTCATTCAATTTTTTCATTTTTCCAAATTTCTTGAGAAGGCTGTCAACTTTTCTCCCCAGTATCAGTTTAAGCTCGGTCCCTGCAAATATTTACTACTGAATGTAATTTTCACCACTACAAACAGTCTCAAAAAACTTTATATAGACAGTATTTGCAGGGCTGGGTTGTTACTATGTGCTAACAATGCTAAGACGCATCCGAGTTCAGCAACACTCTCTGCAAAATCACAATAGAAACTTTGTGTATTCTTTTTGACTAAGAGGTTAGTCAGTCAAAAACTTAGAAATGCCAGGCTGTTCCAGTTAAAAAGAAAAAGTGGTGCTGGAATCAGGCTGTTTCTCTTAAGAAATTCTATTTATTTATAAGGAATATGCAAATCCTGTTTCCATAAACAGAAAAGAACAACCAACGAAAGACACTGCTTTAGAACACTTTTCAAAATTGTTTCTGCCAGTATTCAAGTACAAAACTTTCTCTTTGTAGACTTTTTTTTTTAAAAAAACACTAACATTCCCAGGGTTTTTTTTAAGCTTCATCTAGTGCTTCTCTCCAGGCAAACCTCTCTAGCCTTCTCTCCTTAACCTCTCTGTATTTTCTGCCTTTTTTACACACAATGTACCTCTTCATAGAACACCACTGTGACAGAAATGCTCCTGTTCCCACAGAAGCACTTTTTTGGGGCAGTGACAATGCTTGGATTCAAACTGCTGTTGCTTATTAAATAACTTGACAAGTTCTCACAACTCTTTTTCTAGGGAAGGGGTACTAACATTCTGGTTTCACAACATATCCACAATCACAAGGCAATTTTTAAAAAAGGAAATACTTTAAAACCAAGATGATTTACAACAATGAAACATACCTTATTCTCTTTGTATCTGCTGAGATCTGCTATACAGTATTCTTTGTACAATTTATCGTAATACTTCTTTGCAAGCCTCTTCTCCCTATAGCAAAAGGTATTATTTTTTATTAAATATAGAACATGATACAATTCATTTTACATTGTAATAGCATTAACAAGATAAAGACATGTTTCATCTGAGGAATGCTATTTGCAGAGCTAGAAATGTAACAGAAATACGCTTATTGAGCTAAGGGGTAATTTCCACAAAACTGGAAAAACACATCTAAAACATATCTACAGCACAAATTAAACTATATTTTTTCAAACTAGGCCTCCTTCAGAGTTTAGAGACCAGTCATTTGGACCTCAGAGAATGCACAAATATCTCTTGGTTCCTTCTGTCATCAATTCATTTTGCTACTGAGCAATATTACAACATGAAAGACTTCCTAAAGGTCTTTCATTTTTAAATGCATTAAGGATCAAAGAATGATCACTAATTATGCACAGTAATTCTTAATTAGTAGGGGACACCACAAATTTAGTACAAGTGATCTAAAAATAACGTGGTCTAGAATAGTTCCAGGTACCAATTCATGTCTGCTTCATCATCTTCGTCCCACAGGAATCTATGGTTTTCTCTAATAACATCAAGATCCGTCTTGTCATTTGCTCTAAAAAAGGACACATTGTTTTTAGTACAATGTAACATTAAAATGAAAAGTCAGTCAAATATTAATTTGGTAAACATTAAGTATTTCACAGTTGTGATCTCCACCTCACTGCATAGAGGAATATATTGCTATGGAATAAAACTACCAAAAAATTTATTCCCTGGAATACCTTTTCCCAAATGAAAAGTTGACAGTGGAAAATGGCCACTGAAACTGTGGATAACTTGATCCTGTCTGAAAATACCTTTTATACTTCTTATTGAAGACAGTAACGTTAGAGGGCAGTTATAGATAGCTCTAAAGAAGGCTATCATTATTCTGGACAATGGATAGCAATTCTGCACATTTCAAAAGTATTCCAGATTGTTATTTTGAAGGTACTGCCAGATATTTCTCAATGTACCCTCAATTAATGCTCACCTGTCATCTTTCCTTTTACATAACAAAACAAAAATAATTCAGCTCATGCTAAATTCTTACATTAAAATCTGAAAACAAAATTAAACAAGGCAATTCTGTGTTCTGGATATTTACAATGACTGTAGTCACTATTTGTGACCAAAAGAATTAGTAATTTGGTACATAGCCACATCCTCCTCTCCCCTCAAAGCTATAAAATATATTTAATGACTTTATATAACAGGGGAGCTTTGTGGGCATGAGGGGAAAGACTGTTAATGGTTCTTACCCAGAACGTCGGAAATCCTCTATTTTGCCACCATAGTATAAAATGTAGTCATTCACAAACTTTTTATGTCTTTCATACTGAATAAAGCGATTAAGGACTGTTTCAGAACTTTTATTTTACCATAGCTTAAAACAAACAAACAAAAAATTAAAAGGTTTTATATACTTAACAGAAAGAAGTTTTTTTTTCTCAAAAACAGTTCAGTAATTTCCAGAAAGAAAGGAATCAATTAGCAATTTTTACTCAATAGCCTCACATAAAACCTACTTTCTCTTTCAAGGCAATTTCATCTTTAAAACCTCATTCAGCTGCCAGGCCTTTATAAACTTGTCTTCCTTTATCAAATATGCTCTGTATGTATATACATAGAAACTGGGTCCATTTTTCAGCTGTAATTTAGACAACAGCTTCTTAGTACTGCCATTATGGTTTGAAACAGGTTTGGTTTTTTGTATTATAGTCTGGCTACTAAACAATTTATTACATTTTACCATCAACACAGAAATAAAAGTTATCTGCTTCAGTTTGGAGATGAAAATCACAGGAAAATATGTAATGCCTTTTTTAGAACACTTTGGCCTCAGAGACATGATTTAAAACACATTTTGTACCATAATTTGAGAAAAAATACCTAATTACCTATTCAGAAAATGTGTCTCCACAAGTAAAAACATCATATATGGCTACTTAAAAATATTTCCAATTAACCTGTATGGTGTTCCTGGAGCAGCAAATTAGGAAATATATTATCTCCTGGTACATATCCTGGCAATGACTGCATCAATACGAATAATTTGTATCAACCTACTATTCTAACATTCATTATAATTTTATTGAGAAAATATTTTATTTTCCAAAGGCCCCCCAAAAGTTAATTTAACTTCAGTATGTGTCTTTTTTTTTCCTCTTTCCACCACAACAGAAGAAACAGAGAAGCAAACACAGAAGGTTCAACTAGCACAATTAAGTATGTTTAACACAACATATTATCTTGTGCTGCCATCCGAGTTACTGGGCATAAAAATTGCATAGCAGTAAAGGTTTCAAATAGAAAACACTCAAATTATCAGAAAGTCATTAAAGTCTCTACACAACGAATTTTGCAGTCATTCCAGAATATAGGGGCTTTTCTGTGGCTAATGAGTGCCAGTGGGACCGATTAAGGTATGTCCCCTTTACAAGCATACGATGGCTTATGGAGTGTCTGACCAAATTCTAAGCAGGTTACGAGAAGTTACTTTCTGTTTACTGGAGCTTCCAGATTAAATTAGTCTTTACTTTCCTATTTATTAACTGTTACTGCTGAAGAACAGCTATTTAAACAAACAAGGAACTGATGGTATTTCAGATACATTCAGTCAAAACATGTAATGACTGCCCCAAGTCAAAACTAAATAAAAGGAGAAAGACTGTATTCTAAATAAAGTAGTAGTTATAAAAGCAACTACAAATTATGCATGAAATATGATTAAGAGATTTCAAAAAAACATAAACCAAAACTGCACATGATATTAAACAGGCTTACATTAGAGCATCTGTAGAAGATATTCCTGGAGTTAAGGCTGTTTTGAATAGACTTTTAAATTAACTAATGCATTCTTAAATTTCCAGTAGAAATTTATTTGTCCACCCATAATAGCAGTCTTATATAAAATTATGTTCTGTATTTATATAACTGAAAGAGCAAAGTGTCTTTGTGCCAGTCTAAATAAAATTCACTGCATAATAATTTTGTCCCAAACAGGACAAATAAGCATATAGGAAGAATCTGGAAATGCCTCTACTGAGAGGCATTCTTAGAGACATCTTAGCAACAAAAAGAAGCTAATTTGAAGAATGACTCAGTATCTGGTGCTGCATTGTCAACTGCTGCGGTAACTGAGAAATCCCAGTATTTCACCATAATGAATAACCTGTGCCCCACCTTCAAAGCTGAAGAAAAATGCAATAGAAGGATACGGCATCCATCGCTATCAAATGAAATCTTCTTTTTCTTGCTTCTTCCCTGTTAATAATAAATGTGTTTGAGTGAGAGATATCTTCACATTAAGGGGGAAAATGCCTCACAAAAGCAATAGATAAAAGATACCTATCCCATTCTTCAGCTGCAAATTGTCTGTGAACCACACTGCCTTGTTTAGCTTTTTGGAACGGCTTTATCAGAAGGCCATCTTCTTTTACACTAAATGTAGGGGGGCAAAAAGGAAGAAAAGTTAGTCAAGAACTTCCCATAAGCAATAAAATTTCCATAAGCCAAACTCTGCCACTAACTTGAGTAACAAACACTGTTATATTGCCAGTTTCTATGTGAATAAAATCAAATTTCAGAACCAACATCAGCTTAGATTTTACTTCATTTGCAGTCCTAAATCTGAAAGGCTTTTGCTTACAGTTAGCATTTAAAGAAAACTGCTTAAAACAGCAATTTGTACTACTCATTTTTACCAATATTATCAGTATAGAACCACAATGAAAAACCCTAAAGATTCCTCCATTTCAGTCCACATTTAAAGCCCTCTATAAATCTCAGCTACGCAGCCAAGCAGGAACAGGAAGGACAGTACGTTCACTGAATAAGACTGACTGCTAGTAACCCTATCCCATCCTTTCATGCCAATGTCTCAACACCTCATTAAACAGCTCTGCTTCTCATAGTATAATCACAAGAATCACTAATTTAAAACTTAAGTACTTGTGTTATGAACCATACTTGTCAGTGGCCAGCTAAAAATACTTTCAAAATTCAACAAAGTAATTGAAAGTTAAATAAAAAGTGATGCATTTTAGCTAGTAAAAGGTATATTTAGTTAGTTTCATTCCTCAATAGAAGTAAAAAAAAGATTATTCCATGATTATGTGCTGGCAGAAAGAATGGAAGTCAGAAACCTGTAGTAAGCAAACCAGGGAATTTATATTTCAAGGTATGGAATATAGGACTCTAGAAACTAAGGGTATCATTAGCTCAAAAGGATCTGTAGGCATAAAATTCCCACAAGGAGACTCTATAAAACAGCAATATGGAGAAAACTTAAGACTACCATTTTCCTGAAAGTGAAAACAAATATCATCGTAGAGCAAGCAAAGGATTTATACATATACAGTGAACCCACATAAGAGCCCTACTGGGAATCAGCAGTAGTGTGCCACAACAAGTGTAATGATGATATTTTTGAAAGGCTCCTGATGGTTAGTTAATATTCCACCTAAAAAGTGGAATAGTATAATGTGTAATGGCCTTTTAAAGAAACTAAAAAATCTAAAACTGAACAAAACCAGTAACTGTTTTAATGGAGAACAGATATATTTATTTTATAAATGGAACAGCACAGTACCTGCTGCTATTCCAATGATTAAAACACATTTTTTTTTCCCCCAGAAAGCAGTCAGACTCTACAAAACCCATTCTTTCAATTTTACTACAAAGGAAAATATGCAAGAGTCCTAGGAAAGTTTCAAGAAAGCCTTCTTAAATAAAGTCCAATAACGGAGCAAGGGAGAAACAGGAAAAGGTAAGAAAAATATATGCATAATGTAGGCAAAATGTTCAGTACTGTGCAGAAAGCGTCACAGGACTATAGTGCCAAAGCAGGACAAAGCAAAATAAATACATAAATAAATTAAAATCTTCATAATATAAAGAGATCAGACTACAAAATTCAAGGTCACTAATCGTACGAGCCACTGACAGAATTGGCAAAGGTGATGTGAGGTAAGAGACATGTAGTTACATTTCAAGGACTGAGTACAACACAATTCACCAATCCCCAGGTCTCTTCACAAATTAAAAAATAAACAAGTAGCATCAGTTCTTCACTTCCTGCAAGCAGGTGTTTTATATCTACAAAGCCTGCTGCCACTTGGCCTTTTCTGCCTTGCTCTCTTAGCAGTTCCACATGTCCTGAAAGATCACTGTGAAGTGAACACCACAGCCAAACCCCAGCAGCTGATACCAACGCTTGGAAAAATGAAACACTCTGCTCCGAGAACTGAGGGGCATATAGACACCAGATGGACATGGCAGAATGGATTTTAATCAGCTGCCCGTGGGAGATGACATGCTTTGGCAAGCCTGACATGAGGAGATGCAGAAATCTGAGAGATTTACATGTTTTTTGAAAAATCAATACCAGATTTTACATACCATAGCATGATCTTCTATACACAGTAATAGGCCATTTGCAAAAAACACATAATGAAAAGTGTGGATTCTGTACTACATTACCTTTTAGTCTTTTGCACAGACTTCTCTCCATTCTCCTCATCACTAAAGTCAGAATCATAGTCTCCATGGCCACGTGCCTGAAAATAGTAGACAACACAGTCAATCTATCTGCTAATGTAATATGGACATGGCATAACTAGAAATCAGTACTGTCCATCATGTGTAAGTAAATTATATTTATTTACATAATTTAGAAATATATATAAAAAAGAAAAAGACGGAGAGAATCTTTCTATAAAAAAGAAAAAGATGGAGAGCAAGCAACTGCAAATTTTCACGTCCAAACCAAATCAAACCAAATTCAATAGACAATGCAGAGTATATTCCAAATAACACAGGGCAAAGACATTGACAGTTTGTCAAAAGATCACTTTATAAATAATTTATATGCAGATGCCCCCATATTTAATCTTCACATAGATGTAGATATCCAAAAGTATGATAAACATTTTTGGTCTTTACTTTCAAACAATCTCCCTTCCATAAGAAAAAGGTGAGTATTTTCCCCAGGAGCTACTCTTTCAGAGGGCTGAAGGACAGCAACAGATGTGCCCACACCATAAACAAACAACGATGAGAACATAAGTTTCTTAGGCTGTGGTACAGCATTTTAGATCATTAGGTCTTACACTGGTAGCTGGAAAGCTGGTTGAGGCTAGGACTAAAACACAAAATAAGATATGCCTGCAAAAATGTACTGTCTAATCAGCACAGCATTCCTACTGTGAAATGAAATCTTTTTCCCACATACTTCGGGACTACAACATCAAATTAATGCATATAAGAAAACCAAAATAGCCCATTTCTTAATGCCATCAAACAATTAAGCACTGACTGATGTCCAGATCTACCACCTCCACTTTTCAAGGCACAGTTACGTGTCCAATTCTTTCAGCAGAAGTAACGGCTTAAATAGATCCCACCTCTTCTCCCTCACTCCTACTCTGGTACCCTCCTTCCAATTGCTCAGTCACAGTTGTGAAGCTACACATGAACCAGATCAAACAACACACACAAGTTACACAGGATCCTATCCAAGGAAGATCATTTTAACCCAGATACGCTTCCTGACAGCTCATTCAGAGCCCCCCAGCCAGCTACACCAGGCAGCTGGAGGGGTAGCACAGGAAGAAAGCAGCCAGAGCTGGGAACCGTGTAAACCAGCGCCAACACCAAAAAAGCATTTACACAACTGGAACATGTACACAACAGAGCTAAAAACAAGAGGGATGGTTATTTTATGTTTGCATGAGGAAAGGTTTTGACACAAACTTCCTAAGTATCAGTGTTGCTGATTCTTACATTAGCTACAATCATATTTCTCCTCAGACAAAAACCCGAGAAAAACAAACTGCAAAAAAGACACGTCTTCAGGATGATTTTGGTGAGGTGCCTCCTCTTGATGTAAATGGCTGCCAGAACTGCCATGCTGGAGAGTCAACTGTATCCCCTTCGGACATCAACAACTGGTCTGTATCATGCAGAGTATGTAAAACACTATCTTCTCACACTGATGGTAAAGGATTGACTTTTAAGATTTTTTTTTAAATTACTTTTAGTAATAATAATAAACTGTACCTTTTTTCCTTGCTTCAACACTGCAGTGTTCCTTCTACCCTTGAACTCTTCTGAAGAAGACATAGCTCTCACATATATATATATATGTATTAGAACAAAAGCAAATCAGAACTGTCTGATTTACTTTAATGTTTTCTATTTCCCAGGAGACACAAAAATTATCAGCTACCAAAAAGAAGTGCAGCATATGTCTGCAGTGTGTGGTGTAAGTGGGCCTCGTACACCGCCAAAAGAGCAGCAATGATGCAAAGTCCTCCCAGCACAGGCCCATGATAATCCACAGTCCAGACACAGGTCTCCGAGCTGAGGCAGTTCTACTAGCAAGTCTTTCACTACTTTCATTAGTGAAGCTTATGTGGTCTTTAAAAAAGGCTGAATACATTATGAGCATGCAGCAAATACATTTATACTTGGCCTCTAAATTTTAAGAATACCATGGTAATCCAGGAATGTTTTAAATGGCAGAAATAATGCTTCTCAGACAAACACTGAGAGCTTTCTTCACATTCAAAAGGGAAGAAAGTCCAAGCCAACACAATATGCATGAAAGTCAACATGAGACAGACGATGCGCAAGAACAGGCAAGAAGATAAAACCTCAAATAAAAGGAGATTTTCTCAAAGTGGCTGCCCTTGGATGATGGGGCCCAGGAAAGTAGATATACTCAGTAATCAGCTCCCAACTGATTCTGGGAATGACTCAAAAACAAAAGATGCAAGATAAGCTGCTCCAACAGAGTCGTACCATAGGGCTCTCAAAAGCTTATGACTGCCTTTTGTAAAGCTGTGACTGTGAATACAAGGGCAGGCATGGCTAAGGCCTGGGTCCTGAGAGGCTGCTCTTCTGACAGGGAAACTCTTCACAGCTTCAGCCATTCCTCTGAATTGCTACAATCACTCAAAGATAAATTCAGAGAGAAGAAGAGTACAATCCATAACTGATGTCCTGACACTTCTAGGTCACTCCTTCATAGCCAACAGCAGGACGGACAGGTACTGTACCACAGCTGGGTTTGACATCAGCAGCTCCAGCCATGCTAAACACCACTCTGGGAGACCAGGACTGAACAATTACTAACCTGATGCCTTAGGATGATACCAAGATAACCTTTTAGGTAAAACATAAAAATTAACTCCATCAAAGAATCCCATCCATAAATTAATCTTTTTTTTTTTTTTTTGGAAGGACATTTCAAGACTAATTTCTCTCTTCTCCACAGAAAAAGCCAAAAAACAATCCCAAGTAAGGAAAATGTATTTAACTGTAGTAAAAAAGGAGCAAATATCAAAACTTTGTGCCCAAGCTAGTAGATTTTTAGAGAGACATATGTAGGCATGGACACACAACATTGGAAAGAACATTTAAAGTAACTACTTTCACTATTTGATAAACCCTAATCTTTGCTTTGATGGAATTTGTCAGGAATTCAGGATGCTTTTAGTAAATTATTAAGGTAAATACCAAACGTTTTATCAAAACATGAACCTGAAAGCTACATAACTTCAATGGTACAGCAGTGTGCTTTGTCAGTTGCGCCAACTTTGAACTTTTTTTTCCCCCAAACAACAGAAGAAACTGAAACCACAAAACTAAAACAAGTACCAATATGCTTTGGGATACATTTAAATCACTGACATTTAAGTAGTCCCAACATCCTGGATTAATTGACAGCAAAGCAATTGGAGATAGAACCAAGCCCACTAATTTACGGCTCCTAAAAAATCAACTTAAACACAGTAAATGTACGAGTACTATACACAACTGTTGGCAGATAGAGATGTCAACTGTTGATGTCAATATAGGCCACTGTGGACTCCCCAGCATTGCATTTACAGGAGGCATTTGCATCCGCCTCCTTTAACCCTCTCTTTAACCCAGTGAAATGGCTACATTGTAGTTCATGTTGACTCCTGATCACAGCACCCAGCTGAACAGAAAAAGCAGTTGGATTTTTTTTTTTAAAAAGAAGGCAAAACAACCCTACACAAAAAATCCCTACTGGTGGCTCCTGATCTCAGCGCTACTCTTGCTATTCCCCTCACAAGTGTCACTCCCACCCTTCCTTTTATCTGCCCAGCACACAGGCCTGTGCTCATGTCTGCTCACAGCCCGGATGCAGCCCTAACCAGCCCGGAATGCTTGTTTTGGTACCAGCTGCTCTGGGAGGGCCTGAAGGGAGCGTGGAATCCAGAACTGGGCTTGAGGAGCTGTCCTGCCTGGATAACAGGGGCCATGCGGAGGGGCAGCATGCTTCGCTGCAAAATGCTCTTCCCACCTTGATGCCTTTGAGGCTTTGCAACCCCCACTTGGGGGTAAAAACCTGACAGTAAGTACAATCAGCTTCAAATCCACTCTTCTTGTCAAACCACTTACAAGGAGTATTTGCATATACCCTACAGCAAACACCCTTAATAAAGAGAAAAGACACCCGCAAGATACTGTCCCTTTATTAAAGCTCTACAGCTATGGAAGAAGCAGGAGCGGAAGGTAGGGAGCAGCAGACCACGACAGTGAGGACTGGAGCTTTGTAGAGCTCCACGGAGAAAAATCGCACGGCAGACCGGCCCGCCTGGGTCCGACAGGCCTCCCGACAACGCCGCCGCGCCCCGAAAAGCGGCGCGGCCCCGGCCCACCAGAGCCGGCCCGCCGCCACCGGAGCAGCCAGGGGCACGGGCCGCGGCCGCCGACTGCCCGCCGCGCACTGCCGGCAGCTCGGCCCTTTCCTCGCACAGGCCCGGCCTGGCCGCTCCGCCGCGGTGGAGGCCGCGGCCTACCGCCGAGGCCTATCCGCCGCCCACCGCCACCGCGCCCCCTCCGTCCGTCCTTCCCTCCCTCCCCAGCCCCACTCACGGCCGCGGAGAGGCGCAGCTGGCTGGGCACCATGGCGGCGGCGCGGGAGGGTGCAGCCGGCTGGGGACACGGGCCAGAGCCGCCGCCCGGCCCTGCTCGCCAGCCGCGGCGCTGCTCCGCGGGCCCCTTCCGGAAACCGGGAGCAGAGGCGGAGCGGGGCCGCGCCTGGCGCTGCCTCCTGCGGCCGCCGGCGGGCGGCGCGGCGCGGGGCGGAGGGGCGCGGGGAGCCGGCAGAGCGCGGCGGGGCGACGGAGGGGAGGGGAAAGCCGCTCATCATGTTTAGGGGCGAGGGGAGTCTCCCTGGCCGGGAACCCGATGCGCGGCCCCGGCTGCGGCGGTCTCCGCCTCTGGGAAGGTAGGACGCGGCCGCAGTGGCTCCCAGAGAGGCCTCAGCGCTCCCCTTTCCTCCCCGTCCCGCTCGGCCCCCGGCCCAGCCCGGCGCTGTCGGGCAGGGGAGTCCCGCCGGCGGAACTGAGGCGGGACGGGACGGGGCAGCGCGGCGGCTCGGAGCCGGCAGCGGCTCCGTCGGGGGTTCGGGGCGGGAGCAGCCCCTCAGGCAGGACGGGCCCTGGGCGGGCGCTCCCCGCTGGCCGGAGCTGCCGGGAGGCGCGGGGCCGGGCTCCGTGCAGTAGGTGTGTGCGCTGCCCCAGCGCGGCACTGAGCTCCGTCACAGCCCTATTAGCGCCCCGGCAGCCTCGGCAAGGTAATATGTAGCATTGATCTCCACATGTTTTAGCCGTTTCTCTTCTTTTCAATCGCCTCTCGCAGTTAGAAGGGCGGGCAGGCTGTGACCCAGTTTCTCTGTGAGTACAGACGGCAACAGAGTGATAGAGTTGGGGAGCCTGTGGCTTGCATCAGGGAAAGGAGCTTTAAGAACCAAAACTCTTTTCTCGTAAGCTAGCTGGGAAATACCAGCCTTCGGCATTAAGTCATCAGATACAGCAAGCAGCTGTCAGAGGGCTGATACCGTTTCCCATCAGACATGAGGGCACACGATAACTGAACCAGCATTTTGACTGCCGAGGTCTGAAATGCTTTAATCCATCACGGATACTTTCTTCTGGGCTGTGTCAGAGTTTCCCAGCCGTGTTATTGATTCCTGGAGTCTTAAACCACAGATAGATTCAATTCAGGGAAATTTTTAAAACTGAAATACTGCTATTGTAATATCTAAGTTGTAAAATATAAGTAATAGCTAGTTGCTATTATGCAGTGAGGCAATGACACCCCATGGTGACAGTGTAACTCCTTACCTTGCCTACCAAATCTCAGTTTTAAAAGCAAAATGATTTTTTTCTCCTGATTTGTGTTACTGGTTATGATATTATCACTCTGAGGGGATGTAAAGGTGATGCTCAAGTGCCCTGTAGAAAGGAACTGGGTGGCAGTATGCGTATTAGAGTGTATGCAGCATTCTGCTGAAGTCTTACTGAATGTGGCCCGTTTCATCTAAAGGGCAGAGACTCCGTTGCAAAAATGGAATTGTCCTAATTAATAATTTAAATATCTCAAAATAAATAATGTATACCTACGAAGCTGTAATAGCAGGCATCTTTTTGTTCCTCTTACGGAAATGACAGACTGCTTTAGTGTGAATGAATCCTGACATGATTCTAGAAACTGGGCCAACAGATCATTGATTATGCACTTTGAAGAAAAGTGGGAAAGGTAGAGGAAAGATTTACAGTTCTTGAATCTCTTGGCATTGTGCTGTGGCCACAAAAGCCTGCATATAGAAAAAATAAAGTTTCTGGGACAGAGGAAAATTCTGCAGTGAGGCCAACTATGGAAACTGTTGTAGATGCTGAAGTTACTTTATAAACAGCTTTTCTGAGAATGGAAGCTAGATAATTTCATCTTGCTTTGTTACTCTTCTGATATCTGACTGTGTTGCTTTCAAACATCACCTGACTGCTTTTATATGTGGGCTACAGTAAGGCACAGCTGGGGAAGTGGATCAGAAACGGCCTCCTAAAAAAACTGTAAGTTGAAACTGGACCTGTCCTTAACCCTTGGTATATGCATTATAGTTTGATCCTATGGGAGCATCTCCATAGTTTAAATCTAGCATCACTATGCTTTGACACCAAAAAGGACAGTTCTCTTATACAAGTCTCACTGGACTGAAAGATATGGGGGAAAAAGAAGAGAAGGGCATAACTCTTCGCAGAGCAGGAGGTGCTACAGTTGTAGGTTGGATTTCAATTATTATACATCCAAACCTTAGGAACACAGTTTTCCATTACAAGTAAATCAATCCATGGGTTAGCTGCCGCTGAAGAGAGCATTCCTCTTTTTGAACTAGCACTAGTGCTCATCTGAGCACTTCTGCTGAACTGCAGTATTTCATTTTCTGCCAGTCAGACTCCTCTGACTATCCTGCTTTGATGTCTGATGAGGAATAGTGGTGGTGCAAAAAAAGGTGAGGGATGGAGGGATGGGACAGGAGGGAAGGGGGAAGTGAGAAACAAGGGTGGTCCTTTCAGCAGCACCTCTCTATTAGATCAGCTTAACAGTAATGTGAAACTATACTTTTAAATTATAGCCCTGAATTTCATGGCCCATGAAGGAGACAGCATCACTGTAGTTCTTTCTTTACTCCTGCTCTAAATCTAGACATGGGCCAAGTATGAGACCTAGTGTACCCAGAAAGCTTACTTCTATTAGTGCATATGTACCGAGAGAAGGTATTAAGTCATTGAGATGCAGAATTCAAAGAACTATACCTGACATACTTATTGAGCGGTTCCTAAAAGCTTCCAGTATAGTATATTTCACAGCATAAAGAGCTTAATCTATTAACCTCTTAGGTATATAGGGTTTTTTCCTAATATCTAAGATAAATCTCCTTTGTTGCTACTTGAGATAATTTCTTAATGCCCTACACTAGTTGGTACAAAAAGCAGGAACTGAGCATCAGTTGAATAATGAATCTTTGCATTCTCAAGGACATACATGCCCACAGTCTCCCCTTTTTGAAGCTGAAGAAATTAAAGTGCTTCAACCTTTCCATAGATAGTTTTGAAAACTCATAGATGTTTTATTGCTCTTCTTCAGACTCTGATTTCCCTCTGTATTTCTAAGAAACACTAAGCATAGCTGTTTAGTCCTTATCACTGTTTAGCTAGGACGAAATATCTCGACCTTCCTGCAGGAGATTATTGCCTTCTAAGATCTGATAAAGTTGCTTAAACTCAACAGCCTTTTGTTTGTTTGGTCAAAATTAGCTCAGTTAGCCAATTAAGAAATTGGTACAATTTTTAATGAAGCAAATCCGGCAGCTTTGCCAGCAGGACAGAAGAGGCAGCTACCACTGGTATGGAGAGCGAGGGCAAGGCAGTCACTGACAACCATATTCATTACAAGAGCTGCTTGCAGAGGACATATGACTACATTTGAGTTTGATGATGAGAAAGTGATGTGGGATCATCAAGAATGCTAGTAAAATTGAGATTTATCCTGTCTAATCTTTTCTTGTTCTCCATTAAGTCAGTTGTCTTGTTGAAAAATGAGGAAATTAGACTTTGTAATTTGATATTGACACCTTCCTATCTTCTGCATGTCTATGAAGTAAGTTCCCAAAGCATTTATTTTCATGTCTTCTTAGTATGAACAGTCTCATGGCATCTGTTGTGTTCCTGATTTTCATCTCCCTCTATCTGACCCCCCCTAGTAATTTGTAGGAAAGCAAGTAGAACTAAAATTGGACATTCACGTATGCCAGTAACATTACATTCAGTAAGTGTAGTTCTTCTTCTTTTAGATATACCTGTGTATAACTTTACGGATGCTTTATGCCTCCCAACAAGCCCTGAGCAAGATACATACTTGAGTCAGACAGCTGACTCCCAAGCCTGACTTCCTGACAGTCAGGGAAAACCAGTGGCACTGTGGTGAGGGACAATGGCTCACGCTCACCAGTTCCCACTGCTGGGGTTGTCGCTCTAAACTAGTCATTAGAGACTTGCTGTCATTCTGTAATCATCTAGAGGTTACGTAAGGAGAGCAGGCTGTTGCATTGCATATTTATTTTGTCAGATTTAGTAAATGGTATGTTCCATGGCTTTTGTCATACAAAGGATATCAAACGTGGAGTTTAATTAGCCACTAGATGTCAATGTTGCTATGCTAAAAGGCAAATGTAGTTTTATTTGTTTGGCTGATAATTTAATCAATAAAAGCACTTCTGTATTTAAATTTTTTTCCAGTATAGAGGAAGTTACAAAAAATATCATAGAGGAGCCTGTGCTATTTCCATTATTTCGAGAGCAGCTGTGCTGCTTTATGCTATTTTGAAGTTGCAATTACCATTTCAGTGTGTAATCATTGTTAGAAATGTACCTTCGAAAAAATAGCATCTGATTGTTCATTTTCTTCCCTTGTCCAAAATCCCAGACCTGTGTATAAGTAACCACATTGTATTGCACTGTAATTGTCAACAAGATAAAATAGAGATAATAACATGATATCTAATCCTATTATAAGAGTATAGAATTTCCTAAATTCCAATTACCAGTGGAAATTTTCCTTTTAATTGTTCCTGTTTAAGATGATCGGAGATCAATGTCAGCTACATCATGTGGGAACAGAATTTCTAGAACATTAAGGCTTCCAATATAATAAACAATTTGGAAAACTTGTTCTTTTGAAAATCTGCCCCCAATTCTGTGAAACTAAAGGCAGAGCTAACAGATGCTGGAATTTTGGAAGGCTGTATGAAGTAGAATTTGACCTATAGACCTTTCTTATTCCAGGCTCCTGTACTTCTAGGGTGAACAAACCGCTGCAAACCTCCACAACTACTTCCTGCCTAATGCACTGTCAGACTTTATCTGAAGGTGGTGGTTTTGTTGGCTGTCTGCAGAGCACTTACTTTGAGCCCAAAGTTTGGGAATTTTCTAAACACTAATGCAAAACTCAAGAAGAGGACAGTGCACATCTCAAATTCCAGATCAAGGTTGCTCTGCTGGTAGGATAAAAAAAAAAATAATCAAAAGCTTTCATTAAAAATATTTTTTTAAAAAATCAAAAAAATTGAAAAAAATGAAAGTTTCAGTTGTTGAGAAAATCTCCGAAGAAGCAAAATATGAGGAAACTGCACCCTTATTCTTAGCTGATCAGTTCGGTAAACAGAATCCCAGTTTAGGCCACTGTGTTAGAAAATACAACCTGACCTGATTTATTCCATTAGCTCTACCTTTTGTGACACAGATGGGGCCTCTCAGCTTTAAAGTACAATTCACAAATTTTTTTTGTTACTGTTGGCAGAGGAGTAGCCTTAATCTTCATTATCATGGACAGAAGTAGTTTAAGTCATACTTAACACTTTATTTGATGGTAGCATCACTTACACTCTTAACACACTAATAAATCAACATACACATGAAGAACTATAAATGTTTGAATTTCTAACATCTGTTTTTTTCTTGACTATGACTAGAAAGTTATGACTATGACTAGAAAGTTCAGAGTTATGTAATAATCTTATCTTAGTACCTTGAAAACCTGATTGTTTCATTCATTCGTTCCGTTGCAATTAAGGGAACATTTGTAGCAGCAACCTTGATCCTACAATTTCTGTGAACTTAAGAATCATTAACTTAAATATCATTAAAATAAACTAGGCTGAAAGCCCTTTTTAAGAGGTGTATTGTAAATAATGCCAGTATGACCCTATAAAGCCTAACTGATCCGGTTACGGAAATAATAAAGCAGACTTTCATCAAAAAATAATTATTGGAAGCAACCTCCCATATTATCTCTGAAGTTTGGGGTTTTTTGCAAAAAGTAAAGAATTTTGCCTAATAAATCCCCTTAGAGATATATTATGTAGACTCCTGTCTAGTGTCCTTTAATTGTCACTGTCAATGCCACACTTGTGTGGCAGGTAATTTTGAGAGTTTACAGTCTAGCAGCTCTGCTGAGAACAAAGCCTACACATGCACGTAGGCATGCATAAACAAGTGTAGTGACGTTAGCTGATCAGGAATTTAATTAAAAAGTAATTATCAATATGCACAAAATATTACTTCTTAGTTTTATCAGCCTACATTGAAATAAGTGGAATACAGAAACCAACTCCTCCATGTTCCAGTTTTCATTTGAAGAGATTTTAGAGGTGCAGTATGCTTAAATTCCCCAAAGTATGAACATTTTCCTAAGACAGCAAAGAATGCTTAATCCTGCTTTTATGTCTAGATCTGCTATGGTGGAAAGTGACTGATGGCATTCAAATACATAAGTCCAAGAAAAGGGGAAATACATTTTTTTCCAGTTTGGTATCAGAGTTATTATGTAAATAAAAAAATGAAAGAAAATAATAAGCAACAGTGGGGAAATACAATAAAGTGGAAATAAAAACTCCCACCAACTGACAAATAAGTACCGACTTGTTTTCTGTAAATTACATTGTTTCCCACTGATTTTATGAAAATAAAAATAATATGTGAGGAAAATTACAGTCCATTGAACTTTTAAACAGTGGTGGAAAAGATATGCATTCCTTTGTTTCCTTATACACATTTTTGTGCATAACATCTACCATGTATGTATGTATATTCACTTCTGATGAGGATTGAGGGGAGATACAAATAATTTTTAGTTGAATATATGGAATCTAAAGTCTTCTGTATAAAAAGGTAAATGATGAGTTTCTATCCTCTGAGTCATAGAAGCAGTTAAGCACTGTTTGTATAGCTAGCATTCTAGAAAAAGATGTGTTGCATCTTAACTTAACCAAAAGTTGAGATCTTAATCCAGCGATCAAGGTCAGTCCTGCAAACTATACTACGCAGCTGGCCAGGCGTGTTCACCACAGTGTTTTCCAGTGGTTGTCTCACAAGCAAAGAAAATACTTAGTAGCAGGGGTTATTTGCAATATACAGTGTGTAATCAATTGTTTGGAATCTCATAGATAGACTTTAAAAAATAAGGTATAAGAGCATAATAAGGTGTAACGATCACAGAATCGACCTGCATTTCATCTTACAATTTCAGTGAGATTACTTGACACAGTAAAGTAGTACAGTAACTGCCTGCAGAGGTTGATAGTATCTGGGTTGAGGTGATCAACAGCTGATCGTTTAGTGGAAACTGAAGGATAGAGGGATATAAAGAGGCTGTTCTGAGCAGTGAATTAGGATAAATCAGTAAAAATTCCTGTTTCACTTTTTTTTTGTGAACATGCTTATAGAATACCACTGTGAGACCTCATTTAATTAATAATACCATTAGCCATTCTGCTAGAACTGACCTTTCATTAGTAGAAGTATACTCCTGATTGTCAGATTTTGGAAATAATAGGGGTTATATTTCAAATTAAATACAATTTTGTGTTAGTTAATCACCAATACCATTCAGACATAAAGTACTGAAATACAATCTACTTTTCTATTGAAAGTATTGTCGGGATCCTATTCATGCCATGGCACGTAGGTGGAATGGGAAGGATAATGATCCTAAATGGGAACAATTAGTCTAGCTTAGTTTCAAATATCAAGTTATGTTACTTGTAGCCAGCAATACTGAGCTGTGCGATATCCACAGCTCTAGAAGTAAAGAAGGCAGACTCAAAAAACTGCTGAGGAATCTATCTATATCAAGTAAAAAGAAATATTCCAGCTTGTACCTTGGGGGAGATCCTGCTACTTGCTGAAACCACATTCAATTTGCAAGTGATATGTTAAAGTATTAACAGTTATATATCTAGATGACTGCCTTTCTTGAATGGAAATAAAACATAACTACATGAAAGATAAGGGTCAGGATGTGCAGTGAGATTTGAGTGAAAAAGTATTTCCTTTAGCATATGATGGAATCTTCTCTCAAGCTTGCATTACACTGTCCTCAGATATACAGTTCTTATAAGATGGAGCGTATTATTTGAGGTTATATTAGGATCTGCTTTAAAATATTTTAATAATCTTTTTAGTCACTCCATGCCACTCTCTCCCTGCACAATCAACTTCTGTTTGAAACTCAGCCTTAATAAAGTCAGTATTTGGCAGGTTTCTATAATCTGAGTCTGTTAACAAAAGGAAAACACTCTTCTGACTACCTCATTTATCTTAGATATGGGCATAATCCATCCACAAGTTTTAAGAACTAGGAAAATTGGTATTTGGAGATGAAACATTAAATTCAGTTTGTAATATGGGACTCCTGAAGCATAATTTTTTTCATAAAATTTTCTGTTGAGCTTGTAACTTTTCATTGTAATTGTCTAAAATCACCTAATTTTTTAGAAAGTTAATGTAGCTGAGTAAATCTAAGGTATTCTGTATACAGAAATGAACCGGTTTTACTACATGTTTGGGAGCTAATTTATACTGTGGAATAAAACTCCCATGTTTCCACATCGGTGTTGCTTTAATGACCAGTATTTTGCCATCCATTCTTTCTTGCAGCTTGCCCTTTAATTTATGTATAATGCCTTCAAATTCAAGATCAGGTTGTTACCATTTGGAAGGATTTTACTACATTATGAAAGAAAAGTAAGTCTTATTAGACACTTGCTATCTTCATTTATCTTATCCTCATCTCCCTGAAAGGATGCAACTAGTGATATTCTCCTAATGCAGAAAAGTGATTTCTAAAAGATGGATAATAAGACACTTTTAATTGCAGACTGTAGAGATAACTGTGTTCTAATGACAGTCCTCAAAAATTCCACATGTTCAAGCTTGACAAAATAAAATCTTTCTTATGATTCCAAAATTTTTGTCAGACAAATTTCAAAAACATAGGTATCATGACCTTAACAATCAAATGACACTTACCTGTAGCACACTTCACTATTTTATGCAGTAAATGAGTTGGAAAGTTATGTATAAGCAGTTTCCACTTGCACTATCCATTAAGTTGTAGACAGGAAGGTAACTTCCAAAATTAACATTAGCTTTGTCAGCATTGTCAGAGGACACACTGCCAGAAGTTCAAAACAACAGTATGTAGTACAATTTTTTTATGTGGTTTCATTGCTGTCTTGAAAGTAATCAAATACATGATGAATTGTCATCCTTTCAACTCTATAGTAAGAACAACTAGCAAAGCATTTTGATATTTTCTTACTTGGAGATGTCAATGCCTGCAGAAAAATATGCCCATACAACAGAATATTAAATTTTTTTCCCAGTTAAAAAGAAGCTAATGCGCTATTAATATATGAAGATACTGTTGCACTGTGATCTAAGACTACAGTATGAAATCCAAAGCCTTATACTTATGGTGACATCCACGATTTGTATTGATTTGCAGTTCAGTGCAGTCTTAGAACAACACAAACACCTGAACCTTCGAGCCTGCGAGTCATTATGAAAGGGCACTGCAGCCCAGGTCACAGATAATAATACAGCTGCCTGTCAGCTGCATCCATGTGGATCCTCCATGTCCTCAGCAAAGAGGGATTTAGCTGTCTTCCTAACATCACCCATTCTGAATCTATAGCAACCCTCCTCTAACATGCGAAGCTATTTTTAGCATCAGGGCAGCCTTGCAAACAGCAGGTAAAGCATGAAAAGAATGAATAAGTGGTTGTGGTGCTCGCCTGTGAATAAAAGCTAAATATAGCCCTTGAGAGAGATATCTTAATACATATATAATGTGTATATGAAAGGAGATCTGCCTCCCCTCAAGGAGACAGAGGTGTCAGAAGCAGAGAGCATTGTTACTGCTTCTCACCTGAGCAGTTATCTGAAAAGTCATTATTTCAGATTGTTCTGTTTAGGAAAATAAATTGTTAATGGGATCAGGTGTCTTTGATATGGCCTTTACTTGCAAAGAATACATAGCGCGCATTTCCCTGAGTGAAGAGCAAATTGAAGAGCAGGAGGCTATTTGCAGCTCCGAGCTCTTTTCAGCCAATACTTGCGCCAAGTTGCTCTTTGGGGATGTTTCTCAGGTCCTCCTTCCCAATGCCGGGGGGTCTAAGATCTCAGTTTCTGAGATGTCTCTACTGCTCTCAGTTCCCTCTCCCCTTGTTTTGTCTTTCTCTTTTTCTTTTACATATTTATCTGTTTGCTTCAAAAAATGCTTAGGAAAAAAGCTACATACGCCTTTGTTTAATCAGTAGCGTGTGCCATTTATTTAGCTGGGGAGCTATATTGCTTCATGAAGGAGCTTATTACTTCTTACTGATGTATTATATCAAGGCTGGGAATTAGACCCTCCAGTTTTAATGACTCTGCCTAAATCACAAGGGCAGCAACAGTGGAAACTTAGAGATGCCTAAAAGTGATTGGTGTCTAGAAGAAAGTCAGCTCTATGGAATTTGGGTTGTTGTCTTAGAAAAGTGACACGGAAACAACATTGTAAGCTCGAAATGTGAATGTTACCATGCTCAAGGTAGGGAAAATCCTTTAGCTTCTGAGCAGTTATAACTAAAACATGTATCTCTTGGTTGCTATGAAAATTACATTTAAAACTACAGCCAGTTCTTAGATAACAATGTTTTGTCGGTTTTGCTCTCCCACTGCAGAGGGAGAGAGCCAGCAGCCAAGAGAGCAAATCCTTTCTTAAAGCTGTACTGAGTAAATAGCATGTTGGCATATGAGCAAACAGATGTGATGGACTTCTTCAGCCCTCCAGAGTCTCCTCTGCAGGGGGATGTGGTTTGTAAGGAAAAGAGACCAGGGAGTTCAGCTTGGTGTGGTATCTCATTTGATGGAGAATCTGCGCTGAGCTTGTGCAGTGCCAACGTGCCTACCACAAGGTCGGGTGGGGTGTCAGGCAGATCTAGTATTTGCTGGAGGTAGAAGGGATTAACTGTTACTGAAACAAGGTATTTTTCCAGATTTCTTGAATTATTAAGAATAATAAAAACATCAGTAAAATGCACTTGTGGCGCTATCACTGATGACCCCTTAAAATGTTTCCGTGCTGATCCAAATCCTCACTTTGTAAAGCATTTTGATTAGCACTGATGAAACACTAATACGTGTTTCATGAGGCACGTCCTCATGCAATTCATTATGTCAGTGGCACTCCAGTGAGGCTTTTACTTGAACTATTTCAGTGACTTCAGTGGCACTAAGATTTCTTTCATTATGAATTATTCAGGATGTAGAAACCTTCTGTTTTTAATGAGTAAAGATTCTCTCTTCAAAAGCCTGTTATCTCTGCCATGTAACAAAACACATTTCCTATGTACATTTAAATAAATAACATTTAGTTACTTTTTTTCTGTCTGCAAAATAACAAGGAAAATTAAATACAAGTTCATAAAGATTAGAGTAATTCTGCAGAGAGCCAATGCCATGAAAAAGTACAGAAGGGCAATGTAAGATAGTACAGGTCAAGGAAAGGATTTTATAACATGCCGTCTGTTTTTAATTAGCATCTTGGCAAACTAGAAGAGCTCAAACATTTTTCCATGAAGAAATGTATTATAGACTTTTCTAGCTGCCAATTAAATGGCATTTAGCTACAGTGACAGTGGTATGTTGTTTTGGGTCTGTAGAAAGCACTTGCTCATGCTAGAAAATCTGGGACATTTTGTTTCGGATAAAGGGTTCTTACTGGTCTGGATTTTCTATCCCTCTTATTTTTACTGTAGGCATGAAGGATACCTCCTGTGAACAACTACTAAATTAATAAATAGTGCAAGGGGCTGGCAGAGTGGAGATAATAATTATCAAGTGTCGGTTTGTATACACTTGTTGAGGGTCTGTGCTCCAGTTAGATGATAACTTTTAAACAATGCTAGCTAAATACTAAGGCATCTTATGAGGTTCATATTTTGTCCTGTTTGGTCCAGACTGAGATATTTTGCCACCAGTTCTGTCCTATGGTTCATTTAAATGTTTGTGAGCATTTCTAATATGAAACTGCCCCTCAGACTTGTGTGGCTCCCTATACATTTTCTCTAACAGTGAAACCAACGCTCCCTGCTTGTGTCCTCAGCTGCTTGTTCTGGCTCTAGCAATTCTTGTTTTGTTTTGGAAGGATTTGGGCATGTTTAGGTTTTTTTGTTTTGTTTTGTTCTTTTACTAGATCATTTGTTTAATCCCATTTTAGAGAATAACATCAGAACCAGAAGCACTAGTAGCGAGCTGTGGAAGAGGGCAGAACCAAAAGCCCATGGAAGAGTGGGGAAGAGAGAATCCATCCCATTAAGGAAAGCATTGCACAGAACTGTGTTCTCAATATCAACACATCGATTCCTTTGGATGTCACGAGACCATTTCAAATTATATATTAAGCATAGATTCCCTTAGTAGTGTCATGCTTTTAATGTCTGATTGGGCTGTGTAGGGAAAAAAAAGGCAAAAATGTGACTTGTGTATTTGAACACAACTTTTCATTCCTGAGAGGCTGCCATCCTTCCTTATGGCAGGATGCTTGCTAGGTGACGCATCTGATTGTCAGTTCTGCTGAAGTGGATAGGCATGTTGTCTGGTTGAAAAGTGTCCCCGTTTCCAACCTTGCACACATGAGGTATTGATCTTCCCAGAGTATAAATTACAGAGAAATTTTCTTGGAAGTTTTCTTGAAAGATTTAGAAAGTGCAGATTTCTACAGCAAGTAAAAACCTGGTGTTCTTTTTCATTGTTTCCTTTCTTAATACATCCCTCTACAGGTTCAACTCCTGCTGCGAACCACTGCCTCATACATCTTTGAATTGGGCTCTCCTTTGCTCTGGAGCTCATATCCTTGCTCTTTTCATTTCCCCCCCAACTCCAAATATCCATTGTCAGCATTTTCAAGGCAAAACACAGACAACAGAAACAAAGCAGGAACTATTTGTTTAGCTCTGGAGAAAAGCAGCTAGTACTCAGGAGAGCAGTTCATTCATGCTACTGGATTGTGTGTTGCAAAGCATAGCAGAATGCAGGAACTAGGGAAGAGCAAGAAATCCCAGCTCAGGGATTTATACAGGCATCCAATCTCATTTGGAGGAGCAGGAACAGACAACCCCAGAGGAAACTGGGAGTCAATACATAACAAGATCAATAGAACTTGTGGGGTCTTTCTCATAGTAAAGGGGCAGTCCGGTAGTTCAGGTTATGTCCATGTCTGACCTGAGGACAGTTAATGGATTTTTCTGTTTGATAGTTTTTCTGATCTTTTTCTTTACTTACATAAGGTAAAGCTACGGAGCTGTGGCACTTACTTGCCTGCCTTGGAAGATAGCCTGACCAGCGTGAATGGGCATCCTGCAGAACATGTAAACACACTTAATGTTAGCAGTATTGTCAATATCAGCTATTCAAAGATGATGCATTAAGTCCTTAAAATTTTGTGATACTGGTTCAAAAGTCATGTGATATCAAAACATAGTACATTCTGGATACTTCATATCTAGCTTCTTAGCCTTTGTCCCTCTTGCTTACCCAGGAACTTGGATGAGGTGTCCTCCCTAGACCCTCCCCAGCCTGAGAGCAGCTTTCAAAAATCACAAGGGGTAGAAATCCTATAGCTTTAAAGTGTCTTCTGAGGTAATTTCTAATATCCTTTACTATTTAAAAACGTGCAATGAAAAATAAAGCATCAAGAATCATAAAGATGTCAGAAGTCCTAGGCTGTAACAAAATTAAAAAAAACATAGATTAATTTTGCCTAGCTTCTCTTTGGATGAAATACATTGTGCATTTGTTTTTCTTAAAGAATCACAGTTCAGATAATGGTATCTCTCTCCTGACATACTTTTTCTTGTTGCTCAAATTCTGGTGTACCTAAGCCAGTGAGCAGGCCTAGAGCCACCTGCACACTCACCAGGATATGTTCAGTGGAGTAGGTGTTCTGCATCGCCATGAGAGCTTAAACCTGACTCATTTCAGAGATTATCACTTCTGACTTCTCGGCCAACTGTGAACTAGCTACTTTATGCAAGGGAAAGGAGACCACCCTCCAAGTTTTTCTTCCCTCTAAAGTTGGCAGCAATTAAGTAGCCATTTCCTTAGCTTTTTGACAAAGGGACTGGCCTAGTTGCTCTGCTTTTAATGAAATTCTCGTGGTGTAATAAAGAAGGATACATGTAATACAGACCTGTATAGACAAGATAGGGCAAAGTCAGAAGAACTTTCCAACTAAAAAGTTCTATGTAGCTCTGTGATCGTACCCAAGCTAGCCTGCGCTATGAACTGTTGTAAAAGCATCTCAAGTTTTATTATGCCTAACCTACAGAAGGCTTCTTCCTGGCAATGGCTTTTGGTGCCCAATCTACTAGAAAGCATAGTCTTTTCAGAACTGTTTAGAATTCACAAGACTTAGTTTTGTTTATTGGAAGTACAGCCTTGGTCTCAGCTGCTTTATATTTGCCATTTGCTGCAGAGTTTGTTAAAAGGGTGGCACTGGGAAAGTGAAAACTCAGACTCATGAGGTGTTTTGTAGGAGTCTTTGATCTCAAAGTCCTTCTGCTCCAGTGGTAACATAGCAATGACAATGTTTTGTTCTTTAGGAGACCCTTGAATATTGGGGTGTGATTCAGACTGTTACGCATCTGTGTGGTGTAATATTATGGGCCTAACACCAAGCACAGTAAAGTTCATTAAAATCTCGCTATCACCATCAGTGGATTTTGATTTGGCCATGTGTGTGCAGGCAGCTCACCTAGGTATAGAAAAGGCAACACAATTTTCTACAAGCGGGATGAAATGAAGGATAGCTGTAACAGTATATGTATCTGCAAAGGGAAAGGTAGCACGCACGAGACCACAGGAAGCTTATTAAGATTTTGTCATCTGTTGGTAATGAAAACATACTGCGCTAATGCAAATATAGTCAGGGGAGCAGACTTAATATCTCAAAAAAGTATTAAATATTTTTTAAACTAATTTTTGGCTCTATGTTTTGAGCATTAGTGTTTGCTGTCTTCAAATACTTTAGCAAACAGGTTTACTCATAGAAGTAGCCACATTTTAACCAGATAGGTGAGAATACTTGCTAAAAGTGTATTTTTAGTAAACACGGATAATAATAAATGCCTGTGTTTGGTCTAGAAATCAAGCCACAGAAGTTGTGCCAAGTCTGACCAAAGAACACAAGTAATGGCAGGTGAATACCCCTGGTGCCAGCTAGCATAAGGACCTGTAACTCGGGACCCTCCCTCATGCAGCTGCACCAGGCCAGTTGTGAGATGGTCGACTGCTGCCAAAAATTGCTGTCACCAAACAATTTGGCAGCCTTGGAAGAAATAAGCCATTTGAGTCTTAGCCTAAACGGTGACTGTGTGGGAGGTGATAAGGCTTGCTTAGCTCTGGTCAAAATGCGAGGTGGAACACCACAGCACGTTAACGAAGAGCAGGAAGCAGCAAGCTGAGGGCAGCGGCGGGTGACTGAGCCTCCGTTGTCACAGGGGCGCAAACCGTGAGCGGGCACCGGCAGAGCGCGGGGAAGGCGCAGGGAAGCCGGGCCGCACTCCCCCTCCCCGCCGTCTGGCCCTGGGGGGCTTCTCCTCCCGTCTGACCCCGGCGGGCTCCTCCTCGGGCCGGCGGGGCTAAAAGGGAGCGGCGCGGCGAGCGAGCAGGCAAGGGGCCGGGAGCGGCGGGGCTGCGGCGCGGCGGGTTGCCGGGATACCGGGCCGCGGGGGGGCGGCCCCGGCCCCGGCGGTGAGGGGGGCCCCGCTCAGGTCCGCTTTGGGACCTGCCGGCCCGCTCGGTACCGAAACCGAGCCCGGAGCGGCAGCCAGCACGGTGCGTCCGTGCCCATAGCGGAACATGTGGGCCAGCGAGCACCTCCGCGGCACGGCGAGGTGGAGGTTCTTCGGCGAAAACGTAGTCCAAGGATGGGAAGCAGACCGAGTAAGGCGAGCCGCAACTCCCTCATCCCCCCTGCCGGAACCTTGCTGAAAGAAAAATAAATACATTTTTGAATCGCCGTGTGCCTAAGCAGTACCTGGCGCACCGGCACAGCAAGGCGGGAAGGCGGGAGCGCCGGGTGCGGGCGTGCAGGCCAGCCCTGCGCCCACAGCCGGGGACAGGCGGCCGTGCCACGGGGACGGGCGCCCCAAACGCTGCAGCCCTGGCCACCAGCTATGCCACTGAACATCCACGGACCGATTTGTTTTTAAACTGCTACATGGCAAGAAACGAGATGCTGAGCTTGGCACAAAAGGCCCCTAGAAAACGTGATCTGTGCCTCTCTTTTTACAGAGCTGTTACAAATATCCATAATATTTGCAATTTTGGAGAAAACGAGGTTGTTTTGGCATGTAGTTTGGAATAGACGACTAAGTTCGAGGCGGTTCTCTGCAGGGACAAAACTGGAGTCCGGTTACTGCTCTGCTGCAGAATGTGCTTTTGTTACCAAAAAACCACTACACTGCGAAGTTTTCAGGGGGTTCACAATGTGGCTGCAGTATTAACTAAAAAGAAATGCCTAAGTAATTGATGGTGGAGTTCAGTGAATGAGCCGAAGGAAATTAAACAAGGGGGTTCACCATCAGTGGCAACATATTGCCATGGCAATGGGTAGCTTTGCCAGGAATAAACAAACAAACAACAACAGGCCTCTTCTCTTTCAGAATAAAAGTTAGAGAATTTTCCGTTCTCACCTCACCAAAGTCTGTGCCTTCGGACATCTTGGAGGGGAGAAGATGTGTACCCTACTTATGCAAGTCTCACAAATCCAGCTCCCTTCTCAGTCATACATTTAGACAATTTCCAGAGCAAGAAGTAACCTTTATATCCAGGGGAAGGCATCGATATTTGCTTTATAATGATTTCAGTGTTTTGGTTACTGTAATTCTGTACCTTTTTCTTACGAAAGGTGGAAGGGCTCAGAAATAATGCAGCTCTGTGTCACTCCTAGTTGAAGTCAATCCTGCTTCAGGAGAGACTGCTGACAGGGAAGATTTTCTTAAGAGCAAAAACACAGGCCCACACTTAAATTAATAAAGAGCTGTACAAAAACACAGCACAGAGAGGGAGGGAGCTGAGAAAGCATGGGCTGCCCTTTCTCCCGCAGGCACGGACGGGTGCCGGACGGGGAGCATGCCAACGCACAGGCACCGGAGCCTGCTCCCTCTCCCAGCAGGGCCTTTGGAGGGGCCCTCTGCCTCTGAAAGCTTTCTGGACATTTCTGGCCAGCCCCAGTCCCTCAGAGGATGCAGTCCCACCACCTGCTGCGAGCTCTGTGGGTCTCCTCTCTTTCCAGGGAGGCAGCCCTCAGCCACCACCCAGGGAAGGATTCAGTAGCGCTGGGGTCCTGCCTAGGTTCCATACGCTGAGTTTCTTGCAGTTTTGCAGGCTGTCGTTCCCCTCTGCCACCTTTCACCCACAGCGTATGAAATTCCTTTGGGCACTCATACCTGGGTATGCCCTAGGGCCTTGCTGGTGGTGGTCCTGAGGAAGACAGACACAGCACAGTGTTGGTCTTGAGGTTTCGTGACCTGTAGAGCAGGAGCAATGGGCCAGAGCCAGGTTGCCATGCGGAATCGGAGGAGTAACCAGAAGGCAAGAAGAGACTTTCCTCATCAGGAGATCAAGTGCTGCCTGGTGAGAAGACAGCACCTACATGAAGGAGCCGATGACGGTATTAAACTTCTGTATCATGAGGTTTTGTGATCTGTGTAACATAAACAGTGCTGCCAGTCTGACAGGGAAGTGTCAAGACCTATTAAACTCTTCTAATAGCAATCCCATATTGGAAAAAAAAAATCATCCCATATGGCTTTCCAGCTATTTGGCATCCATTACTTTTGTCTTACCCTTCTTTATAGAATAACACTTAGGTGCTGCCTAAGTTCCCTATAAAATATTTAATGTAGTTTACTGTAAAGTTGTCAGGCTGAGGACTGTACCTTACAGAGTATTCATACTGCACCTAGCACTAATTTCAATTGCAGCCTCCAGGCAGCATTGTAAAGATTCATTATTGCCATCAAAATCTGTCCCTAACCTGTCACTTTTCACAGAAGGTCCATTCTTAACTACAGGTTTAACATAGCTGCTGTTTAAACAGTTTTCTTTTTTGCCATCTAAAATTATCAAACCAGTCTCCAAGCAAATACATTTTTTAACTTGAATTTTTAATTAATGTTGTCCATTTTGAACAGTGCTTGATCCACTTTATTTAACCAGCTCAGAAAACATGTAACAAGTAAGAATGTTTGGGTTTATTTATTAAAGAAAAAAAAAAAAAAAGCAGCAGTTGGGGTCTATTTTGCATGAGAAAATATTTTGTTTAGGAATGACAGTTGTAGGCATTCTCTCATACGTTGTAATATTTTCCATGTGTGGCAGCTTGTTTGTCAGTGGTACAAATATGTGCAATAAGGGCTAAGGATAAAAATTAATCTAACAGCTTTTGCAGCAATGCTTTTGATGGTTTCACTCGATTTCATTTTCCTGTGGATACTGCCGTTAGTTCTGCTGCTTGCAGTATGTGAAGCATAATTCTCAAAGGTTCACGAGGTTGTAGGGATCCAGTAAGAGATGACTGATTTCTCTCCCCACACACATACACTCCACCCCACACCCACTCACCCACCCACCAGCAAAACATAATGCTGTACTATTTTTGGCAACAGGGAAAGGGCCTCCCTGTGAAAACAGAAAGCAGTGTATTTCTCAGTTACATCACTTTGCAATCTAATGCTGTGTTGTGCTTGGTGTTTTTGTGGTGATGCAAGTCTTTTTTTTTTTTTTTTTTTTTTTTCCCTTCTTTTTTTTTCCCTTCAGCCGGTTGGATTTTCCCCATCTTACAGCACCTCGCAGGTCTCTTCTCTGAGCAGTACGTTGCATGAGTGAGTGGAAACATACAGATCAGCTGCAGGTTTCTGTCTACAAAAACAGAGTGAAAGAGAAAGAAAAGGGTTGGGAAAGCAGAGACAAATATTGACCTGGACTTATAGAAAGACATCCAATGGCTGAATAAAGAACCCCTGTTCATGTTTTGGGATATTCTTTCAACTGGCTGGAACGAGAGCGGATCAAAAGAATGGGAAATGCCAGCAGACCCTTTAGAAGAATTGCTTATTTCTTATGCCTTTTATCTGTGCTTTTGCTGACTGAAGGGAAGAAACCAGTGAAGCCAAAATGTCCTGCCTGGTGTACTTGTACCAAAGATAATGCTTTATGTGAAAATGCCAGATCTATTCCTCGCAGCGTTCCGCCTGATGTTATCTCACTGTAAGGGCTGTAAGCATTTGGTTATTTAATTTATGATTTAAAATGAACTAGGATGTGTGGTGTTTTCAGTGCATACGGAAGGATGCTTGCTGCAGGGAGTACCTCCAGCATTCAGAATCATCAGCTAATGTGTTAAAATTGTGCTGCATCCTTGAATCCTGATTTTTACATCTCTTTCATCTGTCTGTCTGTCTGTCTGTGTATGTGCACACATACCATTTTATACCTCCTTCTATACTACATGAAACCTGTAACATTAATTTTTGGGGGTTGGTGGTTTTTTTTTTTTTTACTTATAGAAATAAATTTCTCTGTGATGACCAGATCAGTATTATAACCATGGATATAAGAGACTACATTAATATAAGGTTGTTTTTTTCTTCTTTCCAGATCCTTTGTGAGATCTGCTTTTACTAAAATCCCAGAAGGGAGTTTTTTGCTCACACCATCTCTGCAGCTTCTGTGAGAAATATTTATATGATACAATTTTTGTTATGAAATGTATATGTATCCATAATTATTTAAGAAAGGATCTCAGTATTAATTTTGTAAGAAACAGCAAGAGAAGGTTCACTGGATGACAAAATACAAGACTTTTTAGCAATTTGAAAGATAGTGCATGTTTAATTTTTTTCAAAGTATCTACTCAGTATTTTGCAAGGCTATTTGTTGTCGGTACTACTTTGAATGATTACATGCTGAAGCTTTTGGTGACAGAACGTATGCTATCTTCATTATACTTTAATTAACATTACAGGAGGGACTTCAGCATTGCAATAACTATTGGTGTTTCTTTTCTGCAGTCCTGGTCCCAGTATATAGCTGCCCATTTGCAACTCCCATTGATGGAGAGCTCAGAACCCCTCAGATCAGGCCCTTCATTGCAGTGGGACAGGTCCTGAAGTCCTTTTCCATGTAAAATTGCCATTGACTTCTGTGGAAGTTTAGTCCCTTCAGTGGGAGTTTTGCCTTCATCGCGCCTGGATTTGACCCTATTTGTTATTTTGTTATTTTTTTTGGAAAAAAACACAGAAAAGTAAGGAAGGTTTTCTTCCGATTAAAAAAAATTAAGCAGTTATTTCAAAATCAAATACATCGATGAGGTATACACAGAAAGAGAGTATTTTGGGATGTTTAAATCTTAGATGCATTTTGGTAAGGATTTTCACAGGCTCACAGGCTTTCCTAGAAATGTGGGTATGCGATTATATAATTGTGAGCTATACGGAGGCAGAGGGGGTGTAACCTGAACTGTTTATAGTGGATGTGCTGCCAGCCTGACACGCACCCGGGTTTGTCTCAGAGATCCGGCACGACAGACTCCCCGATGTGAGATCAGAATTGAAACTGGACGTCTGTCCCAGGCTGACTTCCCGTGCACCCGCAGTGTGGCCAGGGCTGCAGCGTGGGTGCATCGGAGCCCTAGGGCTGTTAGATGAACTGCTGGGGCGCCCATAGCGGGAGCCCTGACCCCAGCTGTACTCTGCTACCTCAAGTGGAGCTCATAAGGAGGTGCAGACGTACTGTACAATTTTGGATACAGAGTAAATAGGTAAATGCAGTTACTATGGAAACCTAAATGCTTTTCCATGGTGCTTTATTCCCGAGAAGCTTTTCCCAGGTGGTCACAGATCATAAAATGGACACATTTCACGTAATTCCTGCAATGGGCCTTTCAAAGGAAAGAAAAAAGAAATAGCAGCATTGGTGGAGCTTGTATCTGAAGAGAGTGAGTAAGACATCATCTCTCTTGGCTACGATGTGCCACCTACACTTAGCGATCCCACTCCCAGGGAGGCAGAATTGGGTAGGGTGGAGCGGGACAGGCACAGTCACCTTATTTTGAGTTATTATAGCGCCTGGCACAGCAGGGTCTGGCAACGGCTTGGGGCATTTTGGTAATGGTAATAATTGGCGTGGTCTGGTGTACACTGAAACGCATGTTCTAAGCTGCTGTTAATAAATGCTGCAAGAAAAGCTCTGACCCCAGGAAATCAGGTGTTGTTCCATTATGGCCTATGAGTGATCTGTTTTCCAGATATATTTCTGACATGGTAGCTGAGCTGCTTGCCATCTTTGGGAAGTCAGGCTGCTGATCTAAGGCAAATGACTCCTTGAGCACAGACCATAGGAGCAGGATTGTATCCGTGAGGCCAATATTCCAGTTTGCATGTGGGAAAGAAAAATTTCCATCTTTGGCAGAAGATAGTAAGGGAAATAAGAACATGGAGAACTCAGGTTAATTAAAAATTAAAGTAAGTTTTAGCTTTGTACGATCATAGCTGTATTGGTAGGTTTAATTTAGCCAACAGCAAGAGTTAGCAGCCTATATGTATTTCCATATGATAGTCTCCCGCATTACATGTTTAAAGTACAAAGGTAACTCACTATCTCCAGTATGCCAGTCAGACATTTCTGAGCATGGACTATACCTGCTGCTTTATTATTTACTACTGTTTTTACTGTAGTAGCGGCAGTGGTCTCTGGAAAAATCGTAGTCTGTGCTAAACACTACTCATAAGTCCTAGGCCAGGAAAGCTTTTTTTTTCTTGAGTAGTATGGATGGTATGCTCTCTGCTCTTCATGTGACAACAAAAATACATATGGTGAAGTGCCAGCAGGAGTGTTCCCTAAATGTAGAGAAAATCTCCCTGCTCTCATCTCTATCACGTGTAACTCCATGTATCAGCAGTATGCTGAGGGTGCCCTTACAAACTGATGACATGAAAGCCTATAGGTAATCATGGCACGAGGATCCATACCTGCTAGCAGCGTACAGTTCCTGCTAAGCAATATAGTTCCTAGCTACAGTGCAGGATATTCAGCCTCTGTCCCCAGAAGCAACTAGCTGGTGGGTCACAGATCAAGCAGATTTGGTGTTTGAGGTCAGAGAGTGGGTGAAAAGCCACTTTGTGCATCAAATATGTGTGATACAGCCACTGGGGGGAGGTACGAGATGGGAGGCGAGTGAGCTCACCAAGTGCAAGACCTATGCTATAAGCCTGTGGCTATCTCTAAAACAGCTGTACTATTTAAAGAGATACCACCCTGTTCTTTAAATTATAAGGAGGGTAGAGTGCACAAAAGGAAAAATTATCCAATGAAATCACATCAGAAAAGTAAAATCAGTTGCAGGCAGCAGATACACTAAATTGGCTTGCTGGTTCAGAGATTTTACAAAAATACTTATTTTCTCTAAGAAAGGGAAGCATTCATTGTTTGTAACAAAAAAGGAGAATTTCCTGCTTATATTTTTCATACATACAAAGAAACATATTTATAGCGAAAAAGCAGTCTGCAATAGCCAAGTGAGAAAATAAGTGAACTGTGATTTATTCTTAATGCAGACTTCAAAATAAGAGATTAATTCATTAAGTGTATTAATTCATACTTGGAAATCTCACATTCCTGAATGCCTAAGGATGTCATAGTCTAAATCTATTTATCCATCAGGTCCAACTGAATAAAGTTTAGATGAGCATCTAGTATTTCACTGGCATAAAGTTCATCATACTTGACAATGCCTCACCATATGAAGGGTGTGGCAGTCCAGAGCTGAATTAAAATGGACAAATGCAAACATGTCTGATAAGCATAAATAAAGCTGGAAAAATCAATGCTAGTCCACTTTTAAAGCTTACTAAATTATGTAAAATTAAATGTGTTGTTGGTATTTTTACTGCTGGATGGATGAAAAATACATTCACTCACTAAGAGCTATCTCCAGCAGGTATAATGTGGTCTTATACATAGTTCTGGTCTGAACACTGACTAAATTAAGAGATTTTACATTTTTTTCTCAGCAACTTCTCCGTACCCTCAGGTCAAATATGCTCACAAGTTTAACTCCTGTCGGTCAGTGGTGCAAATTCAACCTGATGTCTGGCTAACCAGCTGGATGCTTTCCCTATGTTGTCATCAACAATTAATGTTCTTCAAGACAATTTAGACCTCTGTAGTACTTGAACATTTCATTGTCATCCAAGTATGTCTCCAGTGGCACTTGTACAATCCCATTGTTTTACTGGCATGATAAACCCACGTTTACATCCCACAGAAGTCAATGGAATTTTATCAGATGGCCCCAGTAGGCAAAGAAGGGTTCTTGGGTCCTTCCCTTTGCACCAGACTATGGTGCGATATATCAGCCTTACAATCCTGTAGGCCTTACACAGACAAAACCATGAAACCAGGCAGTGGAAATTTGGCCTACCATGGTTTGCTGAATCATTTTCTAAAGATGCTAATAGCCTAATGGTTTTTTGTTTTGCAACTCTTTTTGCAGGTTGTTTACATCCAACACTTTCGATGTTATTAGTGATGATGCTTTCATGGGCCTTCCTCATCTAGAATATTTGTGAGTGGACAAAAGTATATTTCCTGGCATTATTGAATAGAATGGGTGGGCTTCCGAGTTCCAGGCATTGCTTTGACCAGAATGACTTTGCGACCCATTACAGGTTCATAGAGAACAACAGCATTAAGTCAATTTCAAGAAATACTTTCAGAGGACTGAAATCTTTAATTCACCTGTAAGTAAAGTGGTTGAATATATTACTCGGTATATTTAATATCATAACTGAACCACCGTGTTGTTGAATTGCGCATTTTGACATATAGCTGTTCACGTTTGTTTAAGCAGTATTAACAGTAATTTAATTAGAATGTTAATCTTTGTTTCTACCAAAGACTTCCAAACTGTCTTATGTGTAGAAGACCAGGACCCAAACAACTTCCAAGTAGTACATGTTTGGCAGTAGCTCCCTGACTTTCTCTCCTCAGAGCACCAGGGATTTCCAGCTAAGCTGGAAGCATGTAGAAGCAGGGAGAAAGGAGGATGAGTCAGGAAGCTTGGCACTGCTGAGGCGAGTCCTAGTTTGGGACTTGGAGAGGAGGAAGGTGAGAGCTGTGGTCACCATTGAGGTGCCATGGTGGTGAGGGTCTGAGAGGTGGATGCACACCTTTTCCCAGGCACCCCAGTCTGGTGTGGATCCAGGAGAACGTTACAGCCATTCCTGGGACAGGCCGTCACTGTCTGTACCCACACCCACTTCAGCTGCTAACTGTATCCAGCAAAATTTGACCAAATCAAATTTGCAAATTCCCACCCCAAACAATTTTAAATAGAAGGCTTGCAGCAAAGCGCCTTTATTGTGACTTACTGATCCACTTCTTCCACTTAACTGTAAGGCATAGCAGCCTTTAGACTCCAGCAGGACTGGCTTCAAAGCCCTGCACTGCACCCTGTCCTCTCTTGAACGTGAGCAAGAACATCTCATGATCAGGATCTGTCAAACACTGACGCTGGGGTCTGCTTAACATTCCTCATGTGGCTGCTCAGCCCTTCAGCTATCCTGGAAACATGGCCAACCCTTGCCCTCTGACATGCTGCAGACCCCTTGCTGCATTAGCCAAAAGGGGGAATTAGTCAAATGCACCCTGGATGCTAATGCGGCTGCTGGGAGCGACGCTTCCAGTGCTCACACCAGCCCAGGCACTTCTTGTGCTGTGCTCAGCAGGTGGAACGCACACTGGCAGCAAATACCTGTAACATTTCACTGCAGACACAAAAGTAGCATCCTCATGCTTGGAGCCATCCAGACAATTTTTAGACAGGCTTTTGTCTCTTATCTTACATCAAGTTTATCTTTTAGTAAGAATTATATTTTAGCAAGTGAGAAATGTATTGAAAATACAATATGTATGGTAAGAAAACATAAAAATTAAAAAATATTGTATGAAAAGGATGGGGTGTGCCTGACATAGGTTTATACCCAGCTCTGAGCATTTGTATTCTGAAGCATATATCTTGGCAGAGGTGGTGTCATAGGCAGGGGAGTGGATTCTGACCTTTTGGCCTTAACACAATAATCTCCAAGAGGGCTTTGGAACAGGGTCATTTAACTTTTTCTTTCATATATTTTGACACAGGAGAGAAAGCAAAGGTTCCAGTTTAAATAGTTAATGCATAAATATAATAGTTGAACTGCAATTCACCATGTAGTAAATGTACCATAAAGCACTTTGCTCTTCCCTTTTTGGTCAGAACAGACAGGACTCACAGCTGGCTGAAACCAAGCCTACTGTGACTTCTTGTGTCGTTAACGTTACTTATAGAATGGCTGTAAGCCTGGGGAAGAGGAAAGAGAGAAGAGGGAAAAAGATATGTAAACACACTGTGCTCATCCCAGAAAAATCCATATTAGAGGTACAGGCATAATCATAGCATTGTTAAAAAAGGCAGATAATTGGGTAAGGCTGGTAACTTGGACTTATCTTCAAAATATTTATGCACATGAATAGTTGTATATTCACAAATGGGTCTAGTACATTATTTATCACATTCATTTACTTATTTAGTAGCTGTTGCTCCCAGTGAGCAAATGGCTTTTCTAACACCGAGAAAGGCACAGTTTGTCTCCGCAGAGCATACAGTCCAAGAGTAACATCTTGTCTTGCCTGTTGTGTTGGTTTCGGGGGATGCTTCAGCAGTTTCATAAGAGAAAACGTATGTAAAAGAACCATGTTTGAGGAGCCACTGTGGTTTGCATGTGGTTGCATGCACATTTTTGGGACATGGATTTGTGCATCATGCTGCTATTTGCATAGAGTGGTATTCATGAAGACAATGAGAAATCTGCAGAAAATAACTGCAAAGGCAGGTCCATTAACCACAGAATGTGACTAGTTTAATCTGTTTGCAGAACTGATCCCCACCCTTTGGGAAAATTGCATATACACGTTAAGAATAATCATTTGGCACCCCGAGGCATCTCTCATTTAAGAAACAGGAGAGTACTTGTGTACATAAAATATATTAAAAAGAATCATAGTAAATAAGCATAAAATTGAGTTCCATGAAGTTGGAGGGGAAGATGAACTTTATTCTATTTATTCTACTCTCTTCCTTTTGCAATGCAGTAAGCTATCCAAACATTTGTATTTTTATATTGCAATTAACTTTGATGATTATACTGTGTCCTTATTGTAAAACAGAGCCATTAAGTATTTATTGTTACGCAACACAATTTATTTTCTGCTCAGAGTAGATTTAAGAACAGAAAAATTAAAGAAAAAATATCATTTTTAAAACTAATTTTCTAATTTAATGCCAAAACCTTACAGTTAGGATTGTACAGTAATTTCTATGTACAACATATAATTTTCATAAAATCATAGAATCATTTAGGTTGGAAAAGACCTTTGAGATCATCAAGTCCAACTGTTAACCCAGGACTGCCAAGTCCAGCACTAAACCATGCAAATGCATAAACCTTGTGTAAATGTTTCTGTTAGTCATATTCCCATGGCAGTGCTGAACCTCTGCTACTTCCAAGTACATCATCCCTTTCAGTTTGCTGTATAATAATATATAAAGAATATGTAGGGCATCAAACCTGCCTCAGCTTGCAAGTCTACTTAGTTTTCTCCATATAAGTTACTTGACTTTTAAAGAATTGCCCTTGGGTGTAAAATGAAGCGTAAGTGAAGCACAGTACACCAAACAGTGTTACAATCGGAGGTACTTTGGAAGTGGTGAAGTCAGAATGGACTAATGGCATCGTCCCATATTTACAATTCCTGATAAGGCAAACACTTAATTTTAAATGAGCCAGCAGACCTAGTACATCTCAGCCTGTTCTTGAATTTAAGTATATGCCTAAATGGCTTTGCTTGGCTAGAGAAATTGTAGTTACTAAATAATTTTCACGTTTACAAGTGAAACTGAAAGAGGTTTTAAGTTTTACTAGCTACAGATTCTAACTGGGATCTTAAACTAGACTGATTTCTTTCCATTTTCATTTGTTCTCATAAGCAATAAATAATTTGGTTAATCAAAAGAGGCATAATCTATACCCTACAACATCATTCTTTTCCTTTCATGACCTCAGTGACATCTTGGAGAACCCAGACCTTTGGTGGACTCACACAGAGGCGTCTGACTGAAATGTAATATATTGCTTGTTCAAAGCCTGCTCATGTTTCCTTATCACTTTTACTACTAGAATACTCACTGAATTTAATTGAGTTTTCCCAACATTAAACACTGGGAATTAACAGCAGGTTTTTGCTGGTCTCAGACACACATGCTTACACATACACACACACACACACCCCCTATTCCAGGAAAGAAATTCATGCCAGTCAGCAATTTCTTCGCTGTCACTGCATATTTCCAAAAACTATGAGCTAAACCTAAGTCCAATGGAATGAAAACTAGTGTTAAGGTTTTCTTTCCAGAAGTGGGGAAACCGAAGTAATATGAACACCAGGTATTGCTATCTCATGAGGGAAATATCAGTAAATCCAGTCATGACTAATTGTTTTTAAATAATGGTATTGGCAAAACATGAGAGGTGATTGCACTTTTTACCCTGCTAAGTATTCTAAATGCTGCAAGGCTGCTGAAGAGTGAGAAGGCAAAAGAAGGCATGGCATTTTAGTGGAAGAAAAAGTTACAAAGTAAATGAGCTATTCATAAAAGCAATCTTTTAGAACTAAGTGCTGGAGAATACCAGGGTTCTTTGCCTTAAGAAAAAAATTCCACACAGTTACATCTTGCAAAAACGTGTAATTTCATGAACTAACGCTGATACTGAAGTGTCTTCTTTTACAGGAGTCTTGCAAATAATAATCTCCAGTCGCTTCCAAAAGACATATTCAAAGGCTTGGATTCTTTAACAAATGTGTAAGAAAGCACTTAATTTATCTAATAATTATACTAAAAATATAAAGAGATTATTTCAGACACTATTCTCTGTAACCATCTGGTCAGAGCCTGCCCAATATGGGTAGGCTTGGGTTTTGTCTGCTGTAGTTGGCAATTTGCTTTAGTTTTGAATATTCCACCAGTTATGAAGATAAGTAATATTGTTAGTGGTTATGTAAGAGACCTGCATGTTCATTGAGACTTGGTGCATAAGAAGAAAGTATCCTTAGGGATGCATGAGAGAGCATGGCATATATGCAAGTAATTTCTGGGAAGGTTACCTTTTATCACAAGAGCATTTGTCTTAGTAAGCACCATATCCCATACTAAATCTAATTGCAACCAACCCAAAACCTGAACTTGTTCAAATATATAACTTAAATACCAGTAAAAATACAAAATATAGATAAACAGATAACCTCTATAGTTGTTTCACTGAAATATGTCCTGTTTATAACACATCAAATTCTGGTTCATCTGATCTGGGATAATAAGTGCAGAACATCCTTTGCCTGCTCCCTGTATTAATGAGGTAGGCTGAATTCATAGTGTAAAGCTGCAGTAGTAAGATGTGGAGATGGTCGGTGTATCTAGTAGCGTTACTTGGCATGACTGATCATGGCCAGGTGGTTACACAGTGGTCCTGGCGCTTGCCTGTTCCTGTACATACGATCTGACACCTGACTGAAGACAGCTGTAAAAGACTTGAACAGAACTCCTTTGCCTGTGTCTCCTAAAGCCCTAAATGAATATTTCTAAAGGACGTAGCAAATAGTGACTGGCTGACCATCAGGTCACAGTAGTTGCAGTTTTGTTACCTAGAATGCTTTTGTTCAGAAAGGGTGATCCAAAAGAAACCACCTCCTGAAATATGGGTCCAAGGCTTTTGTGTACCTGTAAACGTGGGGAAATCAACAAACACCTCCTACTGATCATCAAGTTAACTTCTCCTTGGTTACCTTAATATAATTAAATCTGTGTGGGTTCTGGTATGTAGATTTAACTATGGGTCAGGACAAATTAAGCCAGGAAGGCATCAACTGAGAATAAGCAGAGGGCACATATTTAACAAGAGCCCAGCCTATTGTTGTCCTGCAAGGAGGAATACATCAGCTGACTATTTACTTTCAATGCATGATTTATTTGTTGTAGAGATCTTAGAGGCAACGCATTTAATTGTGACTGCAAACTGAAGTGGTTAGTGGAATGGCTGGGCAGCACCAATGCAACTGTTGAAGACATTTACTGTGAAAGCCCACCAGAATATAAGAAGCGCAAAATCAACAGCCTCTCTCCAAAAGAATTTGATTGCATTATTACAGGTAATGTGCTTCAAATTATTTATTCTTGTTAAATTAAAGTCAAAGCTCTGTATTTTTTTATTCCAGGGTCCATTTTTGCAGGTAGTCTGCACAGTGGATGGAACTTTCTCTAAAATCAATATGAATCCTGTGCAGGTGGAAGTCTGACGTGAATCACTTGCGAGTGGAGTCTTACATTGCAGTTTCTACTCAGACTTCAATATACTATATAAGGATTTGAAGAACTGGACCATAAACCAGCATCTCTTTATTGAGAATGACTGAAAAACAAGTTGCAGTGCTCCTTTATCAAAAGGAAAATTGGACTAGTGATGAAATACTGTAATTTGTAATAAACCGGTATCTGTTAAGCAGATGTTTTTAAGTACAATATGGAAAGTATCTCTGTAGTTATATGTTGTGTGCACTTTTGCAGAATTTGAAGTTTATCAGTCCCTGCCATACCAATCTCTGTCAGTAGATACTTTCTCATACATGAATGATGAACACGTGGTTATTGCTCAGCCTTTTACTGGAAAATGCATCTTTCTTGAATGGGACCATGTAGAAGTGATGTTCAGGAATTACGACAACATTACAGGTACTAACACTGCTCGACAAGTAACATTACAACAGCTGGTCCAACAAGTGGTGCTAACCCTGTCTTTTTCTTTTTATAGGTACTTCAACTGTTGTGTGTAAACCTATAGTTATTGAGAGTCAGCTGTATGTCATTGTCGCACAGCTGTTTGGAGGCTCCCACATATATAAAAGAGATATTTTTGCTAGTAAATTTATAAAAATTCAAGATATTGAAATCCTTAAAATCCGAAAACCCAATGACATCGAAACTTTCAGGATTGCTGAAGACTGGTATTTTGTTGTTGCAGACAGTTCAAAGGCCGGTTTCACCACGGTTTACAAATGGAATGGGAATGGATTTTATTCCCATCAGTCTCTGCACGCCTGGTACAGAGATACTGATGTGGAGTATCTTGAAATATCTGGCAAACCGCATTTAATTCTGTCAAGTAGTTCCCAAAGACCTGTAATATATCAATGGAACAAAGGAACAAATGAATTTGTTAAGCGTTTTGATATCCAAGATATGGAAGATGCATATGCTGTGAAACATTTCAAAGTGAAAGAGGATGTATACATTTGCTTAACAAGATTTATTGGGGACTCTAAAGTAATGAAATGGGGTGGTTCAGCATTCCTGGATTTACAAAGGATGCCATCCCGAGGGTCAATGGTATTCCAACCGCTTCAGATAAGTAATTATCAATATGCCATTCTTGGAAGTGATTATTCTTTCACTCAAGTCTATTATTGGGATGCTGAAAAGGCAAAATTTGTGAAGTTTCAAGAATTAAACGTACAGGCACCAAGATCTTTCATACATGTCTCCATCGATAAACGAGATTTTCTCTTTGCTTCAAGTTTTAAGGGAACTACATTGATTTACAAACATGTCATAGTTGACTTAAGCGCATGACACTCATAATTCTGAGATTACATCAGACTTTCTACCATAAGTGGACAAAATGAACTAAATGCATGATGACTCTCTTATCTTACTTCCAAATGAATGCCTTTAAAAGTTGAGATTGCTAGAACAAAGTATTACTAGTATCTTCATCTTTAATTGTCAAGTCTAGTGGTGTTGGAAGTTGCATTTTTTAACAAAAAGAAATTAAATTAACTGTTCTTTGCATCCACAATATGTAAATATGTGTGCAACTGCATCTGTTGCTGTAAGAAATATTAAGATGTACTTTTCCATTTATTTATTCACCTGTTTGAAACAACTGCCAAATAAAATGTTTACATTTTGTGTCTTTCACATTCCAAATATTATTTGCAGGTGATACTTTTTATTTGTGTATATATTATACACATATAAAATAAACCCAAGAAGGTATATTGCCCAATGTAGTGTTGTTGCACAATATCAGAAGTCAGGTGGATTTTATATATAATAATAATAAGTTCTTGATAAAAATACAGCATTGAACCCTAATCCTGTAAATTATCACCTGGACATATCCTTGCGTTTATGTGAAGCTTCACTGATTTAAACAGGACTCCACCCAGAAAAAAGCATTCAGTTATATAGAACCAATTGCAAAATGGAGGGTTCCATTATAGAGATCCAGCTGTAGGATGGGGCTTTGTACTGTGTATCCCTGTAAGAACTTGACTTTCTAAAACTTTACAAAGAAATCAACAGAATAAAAGGTGATGTAAAGGTCTGTCTTTCTCCATCTCATCCTGAGGCAGCACAAAACAAATCTGTTGTAACACTGGGGCTCTTACTGTGCTGAAATCTTGAAGCACAGCTTATTTTTCAGCTAGCATCATTTCTGTATCTGAAATGTCACACGTCACTTGCATGAATTCTGTGTGTTCCTGTCAAGTCCTTCCACTGTAATTAAGATTATTTAATCTTCAATGAATTTATTCATTATTCTGAATGAATCTAGTGAATGTGAAGTAATTTTTTTCCACTCTCCTGCAATAAAGTTTAGTAACAGATACTTCTGTAATTCAGGGAACTTTGAATGTGGCAGGACAAGTTGGTATAGCATATGCAGCTCCAGGAAAGCTGGAGCTATTAAATGACATCAAGTTTGAATTTGGCATGAAAATCTATTACAAACTCAAAGTTAAAATAGTCTTTTGTTTACATAAGTTACCTAGTGCATCACTTGTGAGAAACCTATACTGCTGCTGAAGATCATTTGGTGCAGCTCAGGAAGAGACCTCCAGCCGATTTTAGACACCTTTGGGCTTCACTTGAAGTTATCAAGCCTTGTGCTCCAGGGCCATCTTTAAAATATACACTTGAATACTGTGTATGTTTAAACACATTTCTAACATTCACAGATGCTGATGGGCAAGTAAAACCATACTATGCATGCCAGCTAATCACACAAGCTGATTCTGCAAGTTGGCTGCTCCCCGTACCCACAGACCCCCCAAAAGGCAGAGCGTTACGGTGCTGCTGAGAGCACCACCAGCAGAAAAACAGTCATGAAGAAAAAAGACATATAATGTACATTTTAAAAAGCCAGTCCTAAACAGTATGCTTCTGTAATAAGGACTAGAGGGGTTTTTATATTAAATGTTACTTGAAAAGAAAAAATTTCCATGTGAACAATACTACTGTAGTAAGTTAATTTTTCTGATGCCTTTTTAACCATAGCTGCCTATGCTTTGGTCAGTATTTGGCTTAGTAACTGCCTATTCCATAAGTATTTACAGTGTCACTAGAAAGATTTTGAACTGTGTTTCACAGTTGAAACCTCCAAATTTTTTTCTTAATAAATACATTTCCAAAAATTATCTTGATAAATCAGCATGTGCTTGACAGGTTTCCTTTATAAGTTTTAGCTTTTATATGAGCATGATTTCAAACCCCAGATGAACCCAAATAATGTCTTTTATTATTTCTCAGTGTTGGCTGCACATCTGTGATTGCCAATTCAGTTTTCCATCTCTTCTTCAATCCATTTTGCATGGCAAAGGAATGAAATGCAAAGTCATGAACCAATCTCCAATCTACCAGCAAATCATGAAGTGTTTTTAACTTCATCTTTTCTTTTGTTTCAGTCTTTTACTTAGGGTCCTATTGAATTATATGCACTGATTTTGATCTGATTTCTCCCATTGGTACTTGCCTACATGTGCTCTCTATCAAATATCAGATAATGGCTATGTATCCTTCTCATTACGGATATATTATGGACATCTGTCTGAATTTAAGTGGAGTTGGATAACCTTGCAAATCTGCTACCAGCATTTATTTACGAACACTATACTCCAATATATTACTTCCCCATTGTACCTTGAGAAGGTTATGGTTCATGGAATTGTATTTCAGAGCTGGCCAACTGCATGCACTATGCTATAGTAGTGCTACGATTGTTTTCCAGAGTTAACTTATTCTGAAATAATATGACGGACTTCAGGGAATTCACTGCTACTCCTGAGTTTAAAAGCCTGCTAGGGGATGAGTCACTAGCAATTTACATTCACAATACCTGTAAAACCAGCCACGTACGGTGGAGGGTGGTAAGGGATTAATCTGCCGGGTTAATCTGCTGAAGTACGCAACTGTTTTATCAATTTGATTGTTCCTTCAGGAAATTTTACCTGTAGTCAAGCCCTTATGATTTAGGAGATTCTTAATGCCTATGTCATTTTTGGAAGGTCAGCTAATCACTATAAATAAAATGCTGAATGTAAATCTGTTCTCTTTTGAAAATCCCTTTCTCTAGCCAATTTATGTCAGGTGGATATTCACAGGGACTACATCCTGTTTCCTACTGTGCAACTATAGCATTTCATTGCACCACATAAGGAATAGGGGTATTTTTAGAACAGAATTCATAATCCTTAATGTAGAAGAGTGTAAAGGCTCATTAGGTGGTTCCCTGTGCTGTTGCTTCCTAATTTCAAATACTGGGCATTCTAACAGTTCCTCTGAGCATAAAGCCATATTCCATCCTGGTTCTCTGCTCAGTATTCCTTCCAGTATCAGTGAAAGTCCCAGGCAAAAAATAAAATAGAACCTTTTGTCACATATACATTGATACTTTTTTTAAATGTTTCAAAAAAATCCATTTCTTTCAGCAGTCTGTTACTGGCTGCTGACTGGTTGTCTTCTGTGGTTGTAATGGATTTTCTAAACTCCCTAATTGTTTTGTTTATGATTGACAGAGTATGTAAAGCACTAAAAGTATTATACAAGACAGTATCGGAGGTTATTAATGGATACTGCTCATTCTTGATGCTGCTTGGTCATGTTAATGCCTAAGACAGAAAAAAACTGTTCATGGAATTCCATTGTATTCCTACAACTGCATTATATTTTTCATGGAGCACAAACACAGAAGAACATAGGCTTCTCTGCTCTGGAAGGGATATATAAAATACATCCAGAATACCTGATATACCATGTGTAGCTTTTTTTTTTCCTTTGTTGCAATGTCTAGGACTTGCAGGCTTTTTGTTTCTACTTATTTTCCATTGAAAAAATATTCCAAAATTCACTCTTCCTACTAAGAAAAAAATTCAGTAAGGAGAAATCTCATTCTGTAAGGTAACAAAACAAACAGAAATAGGAACAAATTGTATTTATGTGGAGTTGCATTTTAACTGTAACGTCTCTTAATTCTCTTTTATTTTTTAAACTTTATTTGAAGGGGTGATAACAGCCATTCAAAGTACACTTGAGGATGGGAAACAACTATTAGCATAGTTAATAATATGTGTGATATGCTTTGATATGTTCCAGTGGGAAGCTAAATGTCTAACAGCTGTATTTATGTATATGAGCATTACAATATATTGTGTTAGTATTCAATGGAAAATAAAGAATATTTAAACCATAGGAGTAACAAACAGTCCTCAGACTGTTGATGAACACTGCTGGCAATAGCACCGAGAGAAAGCAGAGAAGTCAGCATGCCCGAAGCGTTACAGCTAGGGGCAGAAGGTAAGCCCACAGCAAGTCTCCAGAGTCCAGGGGTCTTTCCTTTCAACAAAATATTTTCCTTACCACGAACCACACAACGTGTTCCTCTGCAGCAGGGACCCCCGAACACCCAGATGATCGCCCAGTTCTTGCAAGATGTAGCAAGAGGCTTACAACTTAACGGGTGACATCCACCATCCCAATGCATGGCTATTTTCCCTCCTCTCTGTTACGCCGGCCCCGAGAGTGGCCACATGCGTGGAGCGGTGCGCGGGCCACCACTCGCCGAGGGGCCGTGGCCCGGCAGGGCAGGAGTCGGGCCAGCTTCGGCAGGTGGAACACGCGAACCACAACGCTCCATCCGCTCGGCTGTTAATGCCGCCCCGCTGCCTAGCAGGTTTTCTCCCCCATTTGTTAATAGGTACTGCAAACACTTGCAGCCACCTTCCGTGCGCCTGCAGGCCCTCTCTCATACTTGCTCATCTGAGGCCTGAGCGCAGTGGTAAGGCTGCGATTTAGAATCCTATTAATGGGAACAGATAAATATGTTTCTGTGATCCGGGACTCGCTGATAACTGTCAAGGTCTTGGGTGCCGAGTATGACGCCTCAAGACCGAGCTGCCGTATGCTGTCTGACTTACTGCTAATGGCAACTTTCCTTCATTACTGATGACTCTGAATTCTAATGGCTGGTGTTACAGGCATCTCTCTGTTTATAGCTCACTTAACGTGCCCAGAGGCCAACCTAACCCTATTCCTATTCAGGAATTTTCCTGAAATGAACTATAGTGACAAAGACCTCCAGTGTGCTATTACAGAAGTGGTGTTGTATTTGTGCTTTGAATTTCTCCAATTAGTTATGCTAGTGTAATACTTCTGCCTTCAAATTTGTGACAGTAGAAAGCAATTTGCCCCCAAATATGCATATTTATATTCATATAATTGTTTATTTATTCTCCAAATAAACTGAAGTGGATGATGATAATAATTATGTTACTGTTCCCAATCTCCCATTCATCAAAACAATTTCTGAATTCTCAAAAGTTGTTTTCAGCTCAGCCTTACTTTATGCTTCCTACTGAATTATTTCAATTGAAAAAGGACTTTCTGACCCATTCTCACTTCCTGTCTGAAGGCCTGGATAGCGACAGCAGTATGTTAGCAAGTTGTCAACCTGCCCAGATGGTGAATATCCAAGAATGCTGAAAGAGCTTCAGAATAAACAAGCTGATCTGCTAAGAATACACAGTCTTCATTAAAAACCATTTATGTGCAAAAGAACTGGAAGTAACAAATATTGTGTCTATTTTTACAAAAAGTTCATGGGATAATCAGCAGAGTTTCAGACCACTAAGATCCGCATTTATAACTTGTTGAATATCTGAAATGGTAATTGAAAATGGGGGTATAAAATTTCAGGAGAAAGTAGGTAGCTAAACAAGTGGGGCAGGCTGACTAGTGAAGTTCAGGGTCCACAAATGCAAAATATTATGCATAGGAAAGAAATGCGTGTAAGGTTTAAAATTAGCAGGAAAGAAAGGCAACTTGACATTGTTGTGAACAACTCAGCAAGACACTGATCTCAATATACGGCTACAGGAGAAAGCAAATTATGTTACAACATGTGCAGAACAGGAGGGAGAATACAACACTACATGTTACGGCAAATCAGTGCTGTTGCCTTAACTGAGATACTGCATGCAGTACTAACGTAACCATCTCAAAAAACACTCTGCAGAATGCTTAGGGACTCAGAGGAATGAGGAAGAACTCATTGAAACTGTGGAACAAAATGGCACTTGACTTTAGCAAACACCAAGCCATAAACCAAAATACTTAAATACACACACCCCAAATTAAACTGTGCCATTCCTTGCAACAGGCAGTTCTTGAGAACAAGAACATGGCATTCAGAAATGGTCACACATGGACAAATTACATAAAAATTGCATTTATCTTTTTTTAGTACTTAAAATAATTTCTAATTATTAGAGAAGAGTAGGTTCTTTGCACTTCTGTGAGAAGCATCTGGCTGTAGCCATTTAGGACAAGCAGCTGGATAACGAATGTGCTCCTGTGTGCCATTTCCTATTTTCAGTCCTTGAGACACATTACACAGAGATTAGCTCAACTTTGCTGCTGAGATTCACAAAATAAAATATATAAGACGTACATACAAATTAGCTGTTCAGAAGCATTTACAATACTGAGAACATGAACACTGAAAAAATCTGGAATATACTGGCAACATGTATTTTGAGGATGTCAACAATTAGAAAATTTTGGCAAACTATTTGCACGCACTTGAAAATGTAATTGCACAACTTTGGCTGGCTTCAGCTATGTAAGTCCTAACAGACATAGACTCCTTTGGGAAGTACAGAACTCAGCCTTTTTATAACCTTATTATTAAAGAGTCAAATAATAGAGCTGTAAAAATATTAGGTGCAAAGTACCTTACGATTAACCAGGTAATAGTATTGTCCCATGAGGGAGTAATTCCTCTAACACAAGGACAGATCACTCATTTTGGAAAAAACTCTAAACAAAGAAATGAACAACCCCAAATTTCACAATTCCCAAATAACTGTGAAATTTGAAAACCCTATCCTGCTCGTTTTTGTCCTCCACATACAATAACACGATGATACTGCCCATTCAGGAAAAACACCAGTAAATATGTTGCTCCAGAGTACAAAACAATGGAAGAAAAAGGACAAAGCTGGAACAGAAACAATAGTTTGTAGTCAGGAAATCTGTTTGGTTTTGGAAAGTTTAATTGCACCCATGAATGCCTAAATTTTCTGATACATAAAACATTGCTGAAAATTTAATGTTTATGTTTGAAGGCATTAGCTACCTGGATTATAAACTGCAAACACCAATAATCCACATGCACTGGCATTAGTCAAGTCTTAAGCTCTCTCTTAAACTTTTCCGCAGCATTATTTAAGACAACAGTAACTCCTTCAAACTAAAGTGACTTCATGGCTGAGACCAAGGAAAAAATACCTGGTACAGCAGCCACTAGGAAAGCTCTTGCCTTTCTGCACAAGGTTCTGAAGTACATCAAACTGCAACAGCATTACGATAATCATATTGTATTAGCTTGAACCAAATGGGAGATGAATGTTTGTTCCAGAATTACAACTCATTTCAGAATTTCTGTAAAGTTACTTTGAGAGCAGTGACACTATCAGAAGATCTAACAATAAGAAGAAAGGAAGCTAATTCCATCTGCTTCTCAAAAAGTCCTAGTGCTGGGGTGGTTCTGACTTGTCTTAGTGTAATAGATGTTGTCTAAATGTACATAGATGTAACTAGGTAAAATTGCAAAATAATCAGTTAATTCAATTACATGAACTGTGATGCGTACCTGGCAAGACTATTACAAATAAACTATGCTACAGTGATATCACTGCATATAACTCAAGTTCTCTTAAGCCCGTAACTTGCAAGGTTTGGTTTCCCTGTCTGAGACTAGCTCATAGCTCTCCTTGTGCCTGCACCAATAGCAGGCAGCCCAGAAGCTGCCCTTGGAAGTAGAGAACAAGCTCCATGTGTGCCTCAAAAGTGATGATTTCTCTAAGTACCGCCACAGACCAGAGGCACTCCTCCCAGGGACAAGGACAACTCAGCAGGGTCCTGAGGATGCCAGCTCTGGCATTTTTTTGCTGGTATTTCAGAGGGAGTAGTCAGCTTGTGTGTGTCATCAAACCCAAGCTCACTTTGCGTCCACGTGCTGGAGAGCCAGGAACAGATTGCAGAGATCAGCACACGCTGCACAAGCTTGGTCAGCCCATTCCTGAGGGGCTGCCACACTGGCACAGTTAGCGGGATCCGAGCTAGCTGAGGTTACAGGGACATAAAAATAACTGTTCAGAGTTAGACCAGGGTTCATGTGCTCCAACGTCCTGCCTGCTTGGCCAGAAGTGATGCCTATAAAAAGAAAAAAAAAAAAAAAAAAAAAAAAAAGAGTATGAGAAGTACAGCATGATGATTTCCCAGGATATCGTCTCAGTCTCCAGCAAGGAAGGAACAAAAGCCATGCTTCCTGCCTGAAGGAACTAAGTATTCTTGTGGACAGCAAAATGCCTAGAATCGGTACATTCTATATGCATGGCAGCAGCAGGGTTTTTTCCTATAATGAGGAATGCTGTTCTGCACTGCAGTGCCTGGAAGTAACGAAGGAGCACTGACTTCACTTAAAAAATAATGAAAACAAAGAAGACCCCACCTATATCTGTGACTCTGACAAATTGAAAAGGTTTTAAAACCCATGTTGCAAGGTTTTCGTCCCATAAGAACAACAGTCAGGGTTGCATGTCAGATCAGTCCCCTTTGAACATACCAGTACAGGCAAACTGAGAGGAGCAGACATCGCACTAGCATGTCAAAACAAGATGAGAGATGCACAGGCTGAGTCGTGTTAGTGTTTTATATATATTATGTGTTTATATAAATATAGAACATAAATATTTTTAGTAAAAATAATACATTATTCATATATAAAAATATAAATATATGTATGATACAGTCCCAATAAACTAATACTGATCCATCACCTGTGATAAGGTTATGTACATTGTACATAATTTTTGTTCTGAGGAAAAGTAGAAGCCAAGGAAGAATAATCTCCTTCAAGTAAGACATGTGAACAAACGCTTAATTATTCATAGGAGTTGTAAGGAAGGAAGTTTCCCCCTTTCTGCCCTGCAGAGCAGCCCCAGGCAGATACCTTATAGAATAGGAAATGTACTGTGTAAGTGCCAAAGAAATGAAATTAATTGAAAGAGTTCCTTTGCCTTCCATGATGATAAACTGTACATTCAGTCATTTGTATTGCTGTAAAAAAATCAGTTAATGTGACACTGAAAAAATACAATCAAACAAATCATCTTTTAACAGCCACAAATGCCATTATAGAACAGAACAAAACAAAATAAGCAAAAATGATGAGTGGCAACTGTGAGCAATTTCCACTTTCCTCCACTCCTCCCTGGGAGCTTGAACACTCAGTGGCACTCAAGCTGTACTTCCGCTATCTGATTTTTGCACTGTACTGCCTGCCAGAAAAGAAATGTCTAGAAAATCATGATGAACTTCAAAGTTACATAATTTTTATTTCACATTCTCTTCTCCCCACAGTGCTGACTGCTATGAAGAAGGAAGCTAACACTTCCCCTTGTCTACTACTAATTCTCTAAGAAGTTTAGAAAGAGCGGAAAGAGCATGTATTTAATGTTTACATTATTTTCACTCAAGCATGTTGCAGAATAGCAACTGATATCTGCTGCCTAATCCTGTGTTCTCTATCTATAGTTCAAAGAACATCCGCCCTTCCCTCTTCCAAGCCCTTTGGCTTTGGTAGCTGCATTGAACAAGCTTATATAGTAATGTCTGCGATACGTAAGTGGAAATTTGCACTAAATTAACAGGGCAAGTTGCTAGGCAATTTCCAAGAACTCCTCCAAGGAAGAGGTGGAAAAAACCAAGTAAAGTTATGAAAATTGCCAAACATCATTTTTTGAAAGATCCAGAAATTGGGATGTATTTGGGAAACAATTTTAAATGAAAAAGATGCTGGGGGATGAAAATGTCAAAACATTAAAATTAGAAATTTCCAAAATAAAGCATTTTATTTTGGAAATATAAAAGTTTAAGCAACTACCATGAGGAGATGCTTACCAGGAGAAGCACTCACCTAGGGCAATGCATACATAAATGCCAGCACTCTCATTTCTTCTCTTCTATACATCAAATGCCATCAACGTTTGGGTTTTTTTCCCTGGATTCCTTGGTCATTTTCTCTTATTTTCTTTTTGTTCCCTATGCATTTCAGTATGCACTAGATGATCTTACTCTTTATGAGTAAAGAGTTATTCAAAGGGAGCAGAGCTTTAGTTAGTTTTATAGCTCATGTTATAATGTTCTGCATTCCTAGCAATAGCACTGACACATCAGATCAGAAAGTACACTAAGAAAGGGAACATGCCAAGGTTCCAAGCTCTTCACTGCTTAAATGGCCCCAATAAACAACTGAAAAAGGAATTATGAGTTACTATGTTACAGTGAATCCATGCTCCTCTAGTACTAAAAAACATATTATATGCACGACCCTGGAAAAAATTACATACAGTGAGGACTCAGGTACCTTTGACCAACCAAATGAAACAATATGCCTGGATGAAACATCACCCACACTTCTTTTGCCAGAAAGGAGATTTTTCCAAATTCAGGCTTTCGCATTGGTTTCTTTGCCAAGTTTATATTCAACATAGAGTTTCTCCTAAAGAAGTAGAAGTAATAGCTTTGATGATGCATGTTTTTTCAAGCACTGCTAGTTTAAAACATGTAGGAATTCTGTTCATTACCTTCACAGTGTCACAGTATAAACGAAGTAAATACACATATATGTGTATGCACCTGGGTTAGAAGCACACAGGGCATATAAATACTCATTTACCATTAAAAACTCTGTTCATTGAGTTTAACTCAGTACATTATGCCTTTTTAGTATGGTATATTTGTTACATGATAACAACAATCTGTAAAACTTCACTGCAGGAAGACAGCAAGTGAGTACCAGGGCAGATGCCGAATGCTGCCTGCCACTGCGCTTTACAGAACTTACAGTGGTTTGCCCTGTGGCAAATACATTTCTGATCAACAAAACCAGTACGACCGTTTGTGTTCTCGTCTACCAGTGAGCTACTAAAGTTCACTCTATTGGTTCTCTTAGGTGTTTACGTTCTTCAGTGGACACAAAATGATAAAAAAAAAAGAAGAGAAAGAATCAGATAGCTTTTTTATTATGAGATTAAAATGAAAGATTATTTTGTTCAAGATGTATTAGAATGACAGCCTTTTCCATGTGCCTAAAGAGAACCAAAAAAACTACATAGTATTTTTAATTTAAGGATCAACATATAGATTTGCATAAACTCTTCAGAAGTTTATGTGAAATACAAGAAAGAAAACACTAAGCTTACAGTGTTCAGTGTACATGGAAAATTATTTTTAATTTATCCTCCCATGAATACTAGCTCCAGAGACTTGATTGCTTAGCAAGCAGTGTAGTTAAGCCATCTGAGGATGGAAGCAATGATGCATGATCTTTACGTGACCAAAGCCAGCTAAGCAGCCCACCTTTAATACTGGATTGAAAGCACACTAACAAGTATAGAAGCAGAATTTGAATATTGTCCTGCTTATCCATTATTTTTCAATTTTTCAGAAGTAAAAAGAAACAGTCTTTCATTCTGAAAACCACAGAAGTTTTTTGTTACGTATACTCCTTACATCTACCTGAATGTACTTGTCAATACTTTCAGTCTCCTGAACAGCAACTGCTAATAGTGCAATCTGAAAAATGCCACTATAAACAGCCCCAGGATCTCTCCTTTATATTGACCATAATTGCAGGATTATGACAATGTCTTAGCCTATCTCCTATTCTGTTAGTACTATTCAGTACAACCACTATCTCAGGAGGAAGAAGACTGTGATACTCTGAACAGACTCCTTGACACGAGATTAAATGTTTGTCCAACAATTGTATATCTACATGGGGAAGCAATTTGTGGTGATAGCAAAACTGGGTATCATTCACCATCCATCTTAACAGGGAAGCTGAAAAATACGTCTCTTCTAGCACATCAAATGGACATAAACCCCACTAAGATATGCACTGGAATTCTGATGGAGGTGCAGCAGGTCACATGGACTACATCCTCACTGGGCTGCGAGTCTACAGGAGGAGCTCATTACTTTTAATCTTTTTCTTTTTTTTTTTCTTTTTTTCTTTTTTTTTTTTTTTTTTTTTTTTTTTTTTTTACTGTGGGAATGACTGGACATTGGAGCAGGTTCCCAGGGAGGTGGTGTAGTTTCCATCCTTGGAGATATTCAGAACCCCAAGGGACACAGTCCTGAACTCTAGATGACCCTGCTTTGAGCAGGGGGGTTTGGACTGGACAACCTTTAAAGGCACCAGATGTGCCCATCAACCTCAGCTATTCTATGATTCCCAAACAACTCTGGGTTGACCAGAAGTTTGAATGAATGACCGGGACAATGAAACTCCTTGGTGCTGCAATAATCATTTGTTTTATGGCATTCAGGTGCAGAGGTAAATGGTTATTACAATGCACTTAAGAGTTGGATCCATTTCAGAAGCTGATAAAGTAATTCTTATGAATTTTTTGTTAAACCTTTTCAGAAGGAACAAATGCAAGTTTGTTATTTATTGTGCTGCTTCCTTTGCCCTAGCCTGTATTAGTTTTAATGAATTTACTGCTTGACAACTTAAATCCCAAATCAAGATCTTAAGAGTGGTTTTACAGAATGAGCATTTTTGCAGAATAAAAGCCATCAATACAGACTGCTGTTTTGATTTAAATCTTCTACTATTTTTATAGCTTAAGTAGTACATAACTGTGCTGGCACAGCTATGTTAAGACCAAACTGGGATAGATGTCACCAGGGTGCTCCACGTGCAGTGCCCAGGAATCCAGCCTGCTGTCTTTCTGCCGGCGCTCTGCAGAGCCCTTAGTGCTGTCCTTAGGTGAGGCGAGGAAGGGCTAGTTCAGTTCCAGGGCTCCCTTGGCTTATATTATTTAGTTCTCACTAATAGTTCTCCAAGAGGCAGCAGTGTTTTAAAAAGCTTATTAGGATATCTCAGCAGTGGATAAAAGAAATTATGTGATAGCGGATAAAGTTCTTACAGTCTCATAGAAAACCCCCACGGTTCTCCACAAAACTCATGTAATTGCTTTGTCATTTGTGCCCACTGGAGTTTCTGAAAAGCCACTCTGAGTAGTCAGAGACAGCACTTGCAGGGAGGGGGATGGAAAGCAAACACCAAAAGATCCCTCACCAGGCACATGGAGCCAGACCAGCAACTCATTGCAGTACTGAGTACTAAGGTCTGTATCTCAACATGCGATGGAACACTGGCTATTTCCTAGCATTTATAATGTCAAAAAAACTGCATAAATTCTGGATGAGGATGGGAATATTCCTCCTTTGAAGAGAGTAACCCAAGAAAAATATCTGTGTGGAGGGTGGTGACTACACAGGAGAAGGTGGTTCCCTTTCTGCTCTTACGTTATGGAAACCAGATAAAGGCCAGTGCAGCTGGTGCTGCAATTTAATTTTCAATGGTCAAATTGCCCAGGTTCACTAAAGTTTTTTTCTTACAGACTTTGCACTCAGGGAAGACACTATAGGAGGTCCTTATTGCTCTACTGTTGGTTGCAAGCTGGCAATGGGCTGGAGAAAGGAACAGCTAGTTCTGAGAACAATTATTACACAGACAAGGCTTAATCTGTACTTGAAAGGGCTGCATAAAACATTGACCTGTCACATTTATGCAGCTACTTAATTTTCCAATCTAGGGCAGCGTGACTGCAAATTACATTTGCCTGCTGGTTAGTTTGGGCAGCTGCAACGGCTCTGTCATTTTGGAAGTGCTCTCCTTAGAGAGGAGGGCTGTACCTCACCGGCAGAACTTGGAAACTCTCAAGCCGAGATAATCCTGGCAGTTGGACCAGGAGCAAACAGAACACTTTATGTATCTTGGCATAAACAAACACTGCCCTTAGACGTTCCCTTTCGAAGCCAGACATGGGGGGGCACAGAGGGGGTTGTTGCAGAGTCTCTTTGGAACTCTCAACAGCACAGGATTTGGCACTGTGGCACTCCAGAAGTTTACTTTGGGTTCTGTAGTGGCAGTATTATAAAATAAATACCTAGTCTGTAAATTTTTAACAAGTATATAAACAAATAGCCAGAAATCATAAAAACTCACTAGATGTTGTTCTGTGTCTGTACTATGGATTAACTGTTTGGCCTCTGTTTTTTCTTCACTGGAGACTCAAGTCAGCCAGCTGCTGCTGCTGTTGCGGACGGCAGAGGTAACTTGCGCAGTGACGGCAAGGCAGGCTGTGTGGGGGTGCATGTGCGCTGCAAGCCTGCTCCATGCTCGCTGCCCACCGGACCGGCCAGGCCTTCCTCTTAGAGACCTGCGGGACCACCACCCCAGGATGGCTGGCGAGAGGCAGGCTCCATGGCTGTCCTTCACCAGGAGTGCTCTGGGGAAGGACAGCTCTGCCTTTGTGTGGCTGGTTCACGGAGCAGTGACCTGTAAAAGCGGCCTTGGAGTACAGAGAAGTGTAAGTGGGAGAGCAGAGGGCTGCCGGGTTTACTTGCATCTCCTGCTCCAAATTAAACCCAACTCCAAGGGACAGGGAAGTGCATCAGGCAAAAGTAACTTTGTTAAGGGTGTCTGGGAAATTTGCTGGCCTGATTCTCTCCCCTTTGTGGGATGTTGCAGCTGCCCTTGCATCTCCACAGAGGCAAGACTTTACAAGCTTTCACCATAGCCTTTGCAGAGGACTATGCTGATAGGAGCTTTGATGAAAGATGTTTGTATCTAGTGCAGCAGATACTTATTTTCTTGGTTTATAGCAAGAGGGGTTCAGATAATATAAATCTTTAGAAATAATCCTGATTTCAACACAAACCGTCAAATTTATTAATTTTCTATTTTTTAGTAGTCAACATAACACATCTAATTTTTAGTTAAGAAATTTGTGAAGTAATACTGGTCATATTAATGAAATGCTAGCTCTGAGATAATAAAATACTTATGGCCTCTGGTGGCTTAGCATGGGCTATACAATGTGCTATGTCAGAGACAAGGAAAGCTTGAAATAGCTTTTGTGAAGTAGCTTGAGGGAAAGCTTGGAGTAGTTTGTGTTAAATAGCTTGTATTTATCATTTAGTACACATTTTGCTGAAGGTATAGATTACATTTCCCCTTGTTAAAAATAAACACGGATTAATTCATGCCGCTAAAAGACGAATGTGAGCATATATCTCTTCTTTGAATAGAAATTCCTATTTTAATTATTGATAATAGCTTAGCTTGCTTAAAAGGGAAGAATTGTACATTTTTCATCTATTCTGCTGCTCTTTCTCTGCACTCGATGACGGGTAAGGAAAAGGGGCTACTCATTTTTTCTTCCAGGGGCTCGAATGACGCAACAACGCCCCTACGGTAACTTTGCGCCGCCGTTTCCCCCCTGCCGGCGCCCCGCCTCGGGAGGCGGCTCAGCAGCAGCGCGGCCCGGCCCTGCGGCCCTGCTCCGCTCCGCTCCGGCGGGGTGCGGGCTCCCCCTCCCGAGGCGCCGCGGCCTCGCTCGTCCCGCCAAGCCCCGCCGAGGCCCAGGCCCCTCGCCCGCGCAGCGCCCTCCGCCGCCCGCCGCGTCTCTCTCTGGGGGCCACCGCGGGCCGAGGGGACGCCGGGGAGGAGCCGGCGGGGCGCTGCCTCCTGCCCCGGGAGGGGGTTCGGTCCCCGCCGGGCGCTCGGGCAGCCATCTGAGGCGGACCGGCCACCCGGCTGCTTCCAGGTGGGGCCGTGACCGCGGGGGTGGCTGCAGCGCGACCTGGCATGGCCGCCCCCGCGCCCCGGAGCGCCGCACACCCGCGGGGCGGGGGCAGGCGGGGAGCCGGGCGGCGCGGGGCGGTGGCACCGCATGCGCAGGAGGCCAGGTGCCCGGCGGGTCGCCAGCGGCCGGCAGCGTCGCGGGCGGCCCCGTGTCCTCATGGTGCCGTGTCAGGGCGGCGAGGCCGCCGCTGTGCCGGCAGCGGGCGGGAAGGAGCCGGAGGTGCCGCTGGGCCGGCAGGACGGTCCGGGTGCGGAGCAGCCTTGCCTGTGCCCGGCGCCGGGCATGGAGGCGGCGGGCGCCGAAGAACACCGCGGTCGTGGCTGCTGCTGGGGTTTGCCCCGGCCGCGCTGCTGTGGGGCACCTGGTGAGGACGGGGAGTCTGGCAGGCGGGGCGGGGCGGGGGGGCTGGGGTGGCCCGCTCGGCCGGGCTGCCCGCTCTCGGGGTGACATTGCCGGCGGGGCGGAGAAGGAAGAGGCCCCGAGGGCACCGGGGCTTGCCGCAGGCGGTGGGGCGCCGAGCGAGCTGGGGCGGCCGCAGAGGGCGGCCCGGCACCTGAGTCCGCCCCGCCGCCGGCTGCCCGCGGGCGGCTCCCCGCCGCTTCCGCGTCGGCCCCGGCTGTAGCGTTCACACCTGGCGCCCGGAGGGGCGCAGCGCGACCGCTGCGAGCGCGTCAGGCCGCGCCCTCCTCCTCCTCCTCCTCCTCCTTCTCCGGGATGGGCCAGCCCCCGAGAAACGAAGCGCAGCGGCGGGCACGACTCCCCGGTGGCGCCGGCTGGGCCGGGGCCGACCCCGCGGCGGGCGGGCAGGGCGCTGGGGGCCGCGCACCGCTCGCTCCCATCCCGGCGGTAGCGCTCATCCCTCGGGAAAGCGGTGGCTGCCGCCGCCGCAGCGCTAGCGTGAGGCTCGCCAGGTGCGGGTGGAGAGGGGTGCCTGCTGGCAGGGCGAGCGGGGAGAGGGGCGTGAGTGCCGGCAGCCGCCTGCCCTGGCCATCCTCGCCAGCGCCGCTGTGAGCACGCTTCGTTCTGTCTCAGTCCGTGCTTAGTTTCTGGGACGTGCTGGATCGTTAAAGCCACAAACTTACTGCAAAATGCGTGACGTGTTCTTATAAGTTAAATGTTGCTGCTTTTTAAAACATAAACGCCACCTACAAATAATTTTTGAAGTTGTTATCTGGGGTATTTAGCACGTGTCATTTTTCAGCATCACTGAAAACGTGTTTCTCATTAAATACAGACCATAATTGACTTTCCAGCAGAAAACGGGTAAGATGGCAATCTTTCTCAGCTAGTGGGCTGTGGAGAGGCCAGAAGAGAGAGTGTAGTTCACCTGCAAAATTCATGTTAGTATCACTTCTGAGGCAAAACTCGGGGAAAAAAATACCTGAAATCCTGAGAAACTTGCATTTATTCACCAAACACCCCACCCCCCTTTTTTTTTTTCTTTCGGTAGTCTATCCAAGCAAAATTCGTGAGTCAGTGGCTGAACTTTATGAATCATGCCTAGATCCAGTCTGCGTGACCACGCTTAGCTGGCGCGCAGGCTGTTGTGCTCCTGGCACTGCCCGAGGTTAGTGAGAGCGCTGCTCAGCCGCTTGCGGGGTGAGCAACCCATCACCCCTCGCTGGCTTTCCTGAAGGGCTGGGAGAGTCATCTTCTCACTGACCGCCTTCCCCATAGCCCGTACTTGTCTGCCTCTGCTACTCAAGATGCGTGCACGTGAGAAACGTGATTTTCTGCAGTGTATGTGTTTTGCAAGTATAAAAACTCTTTGAAAGAAAGCGTGGCATTAATATGCAAACAAAAAGAATTTACACAGAAAACGATGTGTGGCTGGAGGCATTTGAGTAGGACCTAAAACAGGAGTGGATGATTGTTTGAAAGGCTTACGTGTGGAGATGGCCAGGGAATAAAATTGGAAAACCAAGTCTCTAATCTGTAGCCGCTCAGAAAAGAGGACTTGGGTACTACTCAAAACTGTTTTTATTTTCAGACTGCTACACTTTTTATTTTTTTTTTAAGAAAAAACCATGAATACTTGAGTATTTTGATAGTGTAGGGCTAGTGTTTGGAGGCTTAATATTTTGTGGGGTGGGAATGTTATCTTAACCTAACTTCTTACAATATATTTCAAAATAAGTACTTCTTCAGAACTGCAACTCTTGTTTTTGGTGGAAGAACTTGTACCATTTCACTTTTAAAAGGAACTAAAACATTTCTTACCACACTGGGTACATGCTTTAGCAATGTGAGAGGCTGATGGCTTAAATTCTGGTATTGCAAGATACTGTTTCTGATAGGCATGGTACGTTGGGTAGCTTACAAAAATGATTTCCTTTTGTTTTTTCTGCTCCTTCAAATCCAAAGCTTAGTTCTGTGTATGAGATCCTTTCAGCTTACTTTGGTTTAGTTTGATTGGTTTTCCATTTCAACACTTCCATTATTTAGATTGGCTTTGTTCTGTAGTAATCAGACGAGCTATCATGCCTGAAGTAAAAGTTAATCTGTTTGTGCTGTGTTCATCCGTACGCCAGCCTGCACTTGGATTTCCCATTTCAGTTACAGGCCAGTCTTGATGCCTCTTGCTTTTGTATTAGAGGCGTTGTTGATTTTGTGGTTTTGTTGTGTGACCGTGGATTAGCATCTTACATAATTAATGGACATTTTAAAAATCTACTCATTTTCGTAGTTGTTGAATGTCCCGTTGCAGTGTCAGTCAGTGGTAGTTTTTATAGTAACTTTTATGTAAGTGGCTGTTGCTAAACAGAAATGTTTCTAGTAGAAACTGACATTAATTTTCAGCTGTATTGTGGCTGGATTCCTTGAAGAACAGCCTTTCTGCCTACTTAAAATTCTGCTTGCAGGTGTAAAGCCTGGGTCTCTAGAACTGTTAAAGCCAGAACCAATGCTGTACACGCTGTGTCAGCCCACAGTCCCAGCTCCCAGGCAGTAAGATGCAGTTTCTCAGCCTTTGGTGGTGATCTCAAGGACAATCAAAATGGTTTGTGACAAGTTTTGTTAATTTAAAAAAGCCCACACACCTCAAACAAACTAAACCCCCTGCAAAACCATATTTAGTTGCTGTGAGAAGCTATGGACTAGGGTATTGTTTATGAAGATTTATGTTAAGCCCAATGTAAAGGTCGGACAGCAAAAGATACGAAATCGCTTATGCAAACTAAACCAGCCACCAGATACCGCTTGTGCAAGATAAGATAACCACCAGATGTCCAGGAACCGACAGAAACAGGACAAACAACCCCATATAAGGACATATGAGTGAGGGGTCAACTATGGGACAAAGGAGGAAGACTTCTTACTTCGGCCTCAACGACCACCAGGAGGCAGAAAACGACCCCCTAACAACAACTGAAGCATGCGCAGAGTACCTCCACTACTTCATGAACACGGAAGTAAAGATGTATAAAAAGGGACTGTTTGAACTGCTCAGTACGGCAGTTGGCGGAGCGCAGACTCCCCTGCCGTCCAGCCCTGTTTTTGCTCATATTCTACTTGCTATAATTAATAAAATTTAATTGGATTATGATCCGTTGTGGTCTCAATTTATAACAATTCCTGGTGCCGTGACTCAGATAAGGAACGGTGGGCTTCCGTCCTCCGGGGAGGCGCCCCGCGACAATCCGCGGCCCCGCGACCGACAGCCTACCTCAACCTTACCGACGAACCTAAATTCTAGAATAATGAGCAAAGGAGAAACCGGTAAAATCCCATAAAATTCTGTGCACGGGAGTCCGGACGAAGACGCAGGACGCGTAAGTATATTGCGAATTTGTTCGCGGGTTTGCCGTTTGGGCGGGATTGGGTTTCCTGGAATATAACGAGTGAGAGGTTCGATATACTGAACCAAGCAAGTGTGGACTCTTAAGTACTGCGTCTCCCATCTCCCGTGAGGGACTGGGCCAGGAGCAAGGGGAGCGAGTGAGTGTATGTTTGTGGATATTCCAGAAGATGGGGGCGAAGGGCAGCAAGCCTTCGACTCCCATGGGAAGGGTACCCACTGTACCTAAGAATACCCCTCTGGCATATATCTTAGACAATTGGAGATATTTCCCTGGAACCCTAGGGAAAGATAAGCAGAAGATGATAGAATATTGTACTAAGATATGGGGAGGGAAGAAGATTTCTAAAAATGTCTTTTGGCCAGTCTATGGGTCAGAAGAAGATTGGGTAAGACAGCAATTAAACCTCTGGGTTAATAATAATAAAAAAAAAACCCCTTAACCCGGAGGAGAGTCAATATGCGGAAGTGTAGCTAGAAAGACCGGGAGCTAGACTTTACCCGCTGAATGAAATAAAAATTAAACAAAGAAAAAAGAAGGAAGAGTTAGACGAAACCCTTCTAACCCCCCCTCCTTACATTCCTCCTCCTGCTCCCGCAGCCCCTCCAGAGGTCCCCAGAGCGCCCACTCCCCCACCAGAGTCGGAACAAGGGTCTCCCCCTCCTCCTAGACGCGTAACTAGAAGTCAAAAAGGGGCAGCTCAGATATACCCCCTAAGGGTAATACCCATGGGGGGACCTCAACCTGTGATCGGATATATTTCCGTACCCCTAAACTCGGCTGACCTACGAGATTTTAAAAGAATCGAGATGGGAAACTTAATTGAGGACCCACTCGGAGTGGCAGAAAGATTAAACCAATTTTTGGGACCAAACCTTTATACTTGGGATGAGATGTAATCTATCCTTGGTCAATTATTTACTACCGAGGAAAGAGATATGATTAGACGAGCAGGAATGAGACTGTGGGATGCTCAACATGCCCAGGGACCTCAAGCAGATATTAAATGGCCACTTCAAAAACCTAATTGGGATAATCAGGATCCGGTGCATAGAACTCATATGCAGGACCTGAGAACTATAGTAATTCAGGGGATTAGAGAAGCAGTACCCCGTGGCCAGCATATCAATAAAGCATTTAATGAAATGCAAAAGAAAGATGAAAGCCCTACTGAGTGGCTGGAACGACTGAGGAAAGCCCTTCAGCTGTACTCTGGGGTAAATCCAGACGACCCTTTAGGGTAAGCGCTCCTCAAAACTCAGTTTGTGGCAAAATCATGGGAAGATATCAGAAAGAAGATTGAAAAGTTAGAAGACTGGCAGAATAGAGGGTTGGATGAATTATTGAGGGAAGCTCAGAAAGTCTACGTAAGGCGGGAAGAAGAGAGCAGCAAGCGACAAGTAAAAATGATGGTAGCAGCGGTCAGAGAGGATCGCAAAGAGCGAACTGGTGAACACAGGTCTGCTGGAACGAAACAAGGGAACGTAGTAGTAAAGAAGGAACAGAGATGTTGTTTTTACTGTGTAAAGAAGGGACATATAAAGAAGAATTGCAGAGAAAGGATCAGGGATGAGGAAATATTGAAAATGGAATAGGAGAGTCAGGGGCTCTATACCTTAGGGGACCGGAGTCATCATGAGCCCTTGATAAAATTAAAAATAGGTCCCCATAAACAAGGGTTCACCCTTTTAGTAGACACTGGAGCTGAGAAATCGACTATTAGGCAAATACCTGAGGGATGTAAAGCTTCCCCTGAAAAAAAGTACAAGTAATTGGGGCAAAAGGAGAACCCTTTAAAGTAAGCAAAATCAAAAATGTGGTATTTGAAACTGAAAATAAATTTGGAATGGGTGAACTCTTGCTCGTCCCTGAAGCAGAATTTAATCTGTTAGGACGAGATTTAATTGTTGAATTGCAATTAGAAATTAAAGTGAAAAATCAAGAGCTAACGGTGTCTGCTTATCCTTTGACCGTGGATGATCAAAAACAAATTAACCCCGATGTCTGGTACTCTCCGGACACAATTAGTAGACTGGAAATCCCACCGATTAAAATCCAAATTTCCGAACTCCACATACCTGTGAGGGTAAGGCAATATCCCATATCCCTAGAAGGACGGAGAGGATTAAAACCAGAAATTGATCGATTGTTAGCACAAGGAATCTTAGAGCCTTGTATGTCACCCTTTAACACTCCCATTCTGCCTGTAAAGAAACCAAATGGGAAATACCGGCTCGTACATGATTTAAGGGAAATAAACAAAAGAACTATCACCCGGTTCCCTGTAGTAGCAAATCCATACACACTGCTAAGCAAGCTAGGACCCCATAACTCCTGGTATAGTGTGGCTGATTTAAAGGATGCCTTTTGGGCCTGTCCACTGGCAGAAGAATGCCGTGATTATTTTGCCTTTGAATGGGAAGACATAGAGACAGGCCGTAGACAGCAATTGAGATGGACCGTGCTCCCCCAAGGGTTCACTGAGTCCCCTAATCTGTTTGGGCAGGCCCTGGAAGAGCTCTTAAAAGAATACCAGGTACAAACAGGAAACGTGCTGTTACAGTATGTAGATGATCTGCTCATAGCAGGGAATAATAAGGAGGATGTAAGAAAAGAAAGCATTCGACTCCTAAACTTTCTTGCACAAAAGGGACTACGGGTATCACAAGAAAAGTTACAATTTGTGGAGGAAAAAGTGAAATATTTGGGGCATTATTTGTTTAACGGCAAGAAGATATTGGATCCAGAGCGCATTAAAGGAATTCTGGAATTACCTATGCCTGTCACTAAGAGGCAAATTCGGCAGGCATTAGGGCTATTTGGGTATTGTAGGCAATGGATAGAGAACTACAGCTTTAAAGTTAAATTCTTATATGAACAACTGTCTAAAGACAAAATACCCAAGTGGACCCCTCAGGATCAAGAGCAGTTTGCCAGTCTCAAAAGGGAGCTAAGTCAAGCACCGGTTTTAAGCCTCCCAGATTTAAAGCAGCCATTCCATTTATTCGTTAACATACATGAAGGAACGGCATTCGGAGTATTAACTCAGGAATGGGCCGGACAAAAGAAACCGGTGGCATACTTATCAAAGCTGTTGGACCCTGTGAGCAGGGGTTGGCCGAGTTGTTTACAAATCATTGTTGCTGCTGCCTTATTACTTGAAGAAACGAATCGTATTACCTTTAATGGAGAAGTTGTCCTATATGCGCCTCATAATATAAGGGGGGTGCTTCAACAAAAAGCAGAAAAATGGCTTACAGATAGCCGACTATTAAAGTATGAGGGAATACTCATAGAATCTCCAAAACTATCCCTAAGGACTATCGGAGCGGTTAACCCTGCAGAATTTCTATACCCAGGGGAAAGTACTGAGTTAGTACATGATTGTCTTCAAACGATTGAACAACAAACACGAATTCGACCAGACCTAGAAGAAGAGGAATTACAACATGGAGAAATATTTTTCATAGATGGGTCATCTCGAATAGTGGAAGAAACAGCTGTCCAGACTGCTGAGCGTGGATGGACTCAAGCCAGTCGCATTAAAGGCCCAGTGACGAGACCCCACTGGAAAGTAATCAGTACTCCAGGTGACACCAAGATAACCCTGAAAAGATAACGTAATGATAGAGACTTTATTTGATTATTTTGCCGCATTGCCTTTTGGTATAAAGTGTGTATTGCTGTTTATATTTGCTATAATTATTTCTTTTTTATCTATTATATATGGAAGCATACAAAGTGTGTTGAAGGAAATTGCTAAACTTATGCAACCACACAATATTGAATATAGAAGATATGCTGATGTAAATAATATATGTACTCTAGATATACGAATTAGGTGTAATAATTTGAACTGCAATTGTTATCCATTTGCTTGTTTCAGGTGTAAGGTATGCCAGGATAAATGGTGGACACACTGTGAATGTAGATACCCTCCGATAGGAGTTTACACACAGTGTTGGAAAAATCCAAAGAACTCTCACTGAGTGGAAATTAAAACAATTAGAGTCTAAACAAGAAATTATTCGAGAATCCCATGAGTGGTGGGAAATTTTTGCCAAAGGAATAAACCCTCAATATTATTGTTACCACTCCAACGAACCAGTCCCCTTTATAGCTGAAATCTTGGCTATAAAGTGCAGAAGGGAAGTACTAACCGTGTTTTGCTTTGCCCCATTAGTTAAAGCTGCAAAGTGGGAAGCCTATGTAAACAGGCAGAAAGCCCGAAACAGCTGTTCTCCTGAAGAATCCCCTTGCTGCCGAGAAGATGGTACACCCCGTGGCTCGAAGCAACCGAGTCGACGGGCAAGGCAGAGGAGGAACAAACTGTGGAGAAAAGAACCAGAACAATGGGACACAAAAGCAGCAATGGCCGAACTTCCCCAGGACTGGTAAAAATATACTTAAATTGGCAAAATTGACAGACACCCTTTTTCCTGTTATGCCATTAGTTCTGTTATTGATAATAACCCAAGCAGATGGAAACCCTCATGAGCCAATGAGCTGGAAATTATTGCAATTAGATACAAGCCAAGTCGTTGGTGAATTTCAAGGACCTGGCAGCCCAACATTCAACGTAACTCCATGTCAACTAATTGGGCAATTCACTCCTGTATGCAAAAGACAAGGATGGCAAGGTAATAAAAGTTCAACTTATTTTTGTCCTGCCTCTAATCCAGGGAAAGAATACTGTAATTACCCTGGACATTATTATTGCGCATACTGGGGATGTGAAACAATGGCCCTAGAATGGGGAATTAATAATGATAAATATTTGAAAATTAGCTGGGGACCCCAAGGCTGTAACCCACCTTCATATACTTACAATGGATATATATTAGGGGGACAATACTCGTCAAACTGTCAATATCTGGAAATAAATATATCAAGTCCTACAGATGATAGTTGGTTAGTAGGAAAGATGTGGGGAGTTAGAATCAGAGAACCAGGGCCAGACCGAGGGGGTTTTATTAAAGTAATAAAGGAAAAGCTTCCACACGATCCCTTACCAGTAGGACCAAACCTGGTCCTGAATCCACCCACTTCCTCTGAAAAAAGGTTGCCCCCGTAATTGTTGTAACCCCTTCTCCAGACTCCCTTTCGGAAACAACTAATGACACTGTGACTGAATTTTCTTTGTCCAGGGATCTAGAGTTGTCAGAATCCAAAAACCCCTTATGGAATCTAATGCAAGCCTCTTATCGTGCCCTTAATGAAAGCAAACCAAATTTAACTGAGGAATGCTGGTTATGTTATAATGTTAAACCACCATATTTTGAGGCAATTGGAAAACCAGGTAGGATTCAATGGTCTAATGGTTCAAACCCACGAGAATGCCCATGGGATGACCAGAGGAACCATACGCAAGGAATTACTATTCAATTAGTAACAGGTCAAGGAAAATGTATAGGTACAGTGCCCGAAAAGTATCAGCCTTTGCGCAACCGAACAGTCACTAACACCAATATAGAGAAACACAAGAGTCAAAATGACAAATGGGCTATCCCGACACCAGGAGCTAAATGGGTTTGTTCAGACATCGGAGTAACGCCTTGCCTATCCCTAAACGTGTTTAATCAATCTCAGTTTTGCGTACAGGTGATTATTGTTCCTCGTCTGATCTATCACACCTCGGAGGAGGTGTTATGCCACTTTGAGGGAGACCTGAATAGACAAAAACGAGAGCCAATTACAGTGGCAACCCTAGCTACACTGCTGATAGCGGGCGGAGTTGGAGCAGGTACAGGCATAGCCTCCCTAGTAAAAGGTCAGGAATTACGAAGTTTGCAGATGGCTGTAGATGAGGATTTAGCAAAAATAGAACAATCTATCCAAAATTTAGCCACTTCAGTAAAGTCTTTATCAGAAGTAGTGCTGCAAAATAGAAGAGGATTAGATCTATTGTTCTTAAAGGAAGGAGGGTTATGTGTAGCTCTCAATGAAGAATGTTGTTCTTTTGCTGACCATACGGGAGTAGTCCAGGACACCATGTCTGAACTCCGGAAAAGGTTAGATCAACGTAAGAAGGATCATGAGGCGGGCAGGCCATGGTATGAAAACTGGTTTAATGTTTCACCTTGGCTAACCACTTTGTTGTCTGCTTTAGCAGGACCGCTTATTATGTTGATTCTGGGACTTATATTTGGGCCTTGTATATTACACTATATTTTACATTTTATTAAAGAACGGTTTGACATAGCTAAATTGCTTATTTTAACTACGAGGTCTGGGGCAAAATATAAGAGTGTATCTATTAATGAGGATGAAGATTGTTGTGAATGCGTTATGCCACGTGAGAACTATGCCTATTGTAATTGTGAGGTATTACCTTGTGAGTGTTATGATAAATGTTGGGATTGTGGAAAAAGGTTTGCTTGCAGTGCCGAGAATGAAAGTAGCGTCTAATAAACAATAATAGGATAAAAAGAAAAAGGGGGGATTGTGAGAAACTATGGACTAGGGTATTGTTTATTAAGATTTATGTTAAGCCCAATGTAAAGGTCGGACAGCAAAAGATACGAAATCGCTTATGCAAACTAAACCAGCCACCAGATACCGCTTGTGCAAGATAAGATAACTACCAGATGTCCAGGAACCGACAGAAACAGGACAAACAACCCCATATAAGGACATATGAGTGAGGGGTCAACTATGGGACAAAGGAGGAAGACTTCTTACTTCGGCCTCAACGACCACCAGGAGGCAGAAAACGACCCCCTAACAACAACTGAAGCATGCGCAGAGTACCTCCACTACTTCATGAACACGGAAGTAAAGATGTATAAAAAGGGACTGTTTGAACTGCTCAGTACGGCAGTTGGCGGAGCGCAGACTCCCCTGCCGTCCAGCGCTGGTTTTGCTCATATTCTACTTGTTATAATTAATAAAATTTTAATTGGATTATGATCCGTTGTGGTCTCAATTTATAACGCCGCTGTGAGCACGCTTCGTTCTGTCTCAGTCCGTGCTTAGTTTCTGGGACGTGCTGGATCGTTAAAGCCACAAACTTACTGCAAAATGCGTGACGTGTTCTTATAAGTTAAATGTTGCTGCTTTTTAAAACATAAACGCCGCCTACAAATAATTTTTGAAGTTGTTATCTGGGGTATTTAGCACGTGTCATTTTTCAGCATCACTGAAAACGTGTTTCTCATTAAATACAGACCATAATTGACTTTCCAGCAGAAAACGGGTAAGATGGCAATCTTTCTCAGCTAGTGGGCTGCGGAGAGGCCAGAAGAGAGAGTGTAGTTCACCTGCAAAATTCATGTTAGTATCACTTCTGAGGCAAAACTCGGGGAAAAAAATACCTGAAATCCTGAGAAACTTGCATTTATTCACCAAACACCCCACCCCCCTTTTTTTTTTTCTTTCGGTAGTCTATCCAAGCAAAATTCGTGAGTCAGTGGCTGAACTTCATGAATCATGCCTAGATCCAGTCTGCGTGACCACGCTTAGCTGGCGCGCAGGCTGTTGTGCTCCTGGCACTGCCCGAGGTTAGTGAGAGCGCTGCTCAGCCGCTTGTGGGGTGAGCAACCCATCACCCCTCGCTGGCTTTCCTGAAGGGCTGGGAGAGTCATCTTCTCACTGACCGCCTTCCCCATAGCCCGTACTTGTCTGCCTCTGCTACTCAAGATGCGTGCACGTGAGAAACGTGATTTTCTGCAGTGTATGTGTTTTGCAAGTATAAAAACTCTTTGAAAGAAAGCGTGGCATTAATATGCAAACAAAAATAATTTACACAGAAAACGATGTGTGGCTGGAGGCATTTGAGTAGGACCTAAAACAGGAGTGGATGATTGTTTGAAAGGCTTACGTGTGGAGATGGCCAGGGAATAAAATTGGAAAACCAAGTCTCTAATCTGTAGCCGCTCAGAAAAGAGGACTTGGGTACTACTCAAAACTGTTTTTATTTTCAGACTGCTACACTTTTTATTTTTTTTTTAAGAAAAAACCATGAATACTTGAGTATTTTGATAGTGTAGGGCTAGTGTTTGGAGGCTTAATATTTTGTGGGGTGGGAATGTTATCTTAACCTAACTTCTTACAATATATTTCAAAATAAGTACTTCTTCAGAACTGCAACTCTTTTGTTTTTGGTGGAAGAACTTGTACCATTTCACTTTTAAAAGGAACTAAAACATTTCTTACCACACTGGGTACATGCTTTAGCAATGTGAGAGGCTGATGGCTTAAATTCTGGTATTGCAAGATACTGTTTCTGATAGGCATGGTACGTTGCGTAGCTTACAAAAATGATTTCCTTTTGTTTTTTCTGCTCCTTCAAATCCAAAGCTTAGTTCTGTGTATGAGATCCTTTCAGCTTACTTTGGTTTAGTTTGATTGGTTTTCCATTTCAACACTTCCATTATTTAGATTGGCTTTGTTCTGTAGTAATCAGACGAGCTATCATGCCTGAAGTAAAAGTTAATCTGTTTGTGCTGTGTTCATCCGTACGCCAGCCTGCACTTGGATTTCCCATTTCAGTTACAGGCCAGTCTTGATGCCTCTTGCTTTTGTATTAGAGGCGTTGTTGATTTTGTGGTTTTGTTGTGTGACCGTGGATTAGCATCTTACATAATTAATGGACATTTTAAAAATCTACTCATTTTCGTAGTTGTTGAATGTCCCGTTGCAGTGTCAGTCAGTGGTAGTTTTTATAGTAACTTTTATGTAAGTGGCTGTTGCTAAACAGAAATGTTTCTAGTAGAAACTGACATTAATTTTCAGCTGTATTGTGGCTGGATTCCTTGAAGAACAGCCTTTCTGCCTACTTAAAATTCTGCTTGCAGGTGTAAAGCCTGGGTCTCTAGAACTGTTAAAGCCAGAACCAATGCTGTACACGCTGTGTCAGCCCACAGTCCCAGCTCCCAGGCAGTAAGATGCAGTTTCTCAGCCTTTGGTGGTGATCTCAAGGACAATCAAAATGGTTTGTGACAAGTTTTGTTAATTTAAAAAAGCCCACACACCTCAAACAAACCAAACCCCCCGCAAAACCATATTTAGTTGCTAAGCAACTCACAGCAGTGCCCTGCTGATGATGTTTTAGGAGGTCCTAAGGCTCACTGGCTTCCATGCTAATGTGAGAACACCGCGAACACTGCCTTAGGTGCGTGGAGTTCTCACTCTTACCTTCAGAGGGTGTTCCAGCAGAAAAGGTAACTCCCAATGCTTTAGACAGACAGAGAGAAAAGAGAGAGTGAGGTAACATCCCAGTCAAATATTTAGATGTGTTCTCTTTGCCATGGTGTTCACCTCTAGGTTCAGTGGAAACACTGTTCCTCTTGTGCAGCGCAGCAATAAGGGAAAAGGCTGGTTTCTTTGGAGACCGTGTTGAGGTCAGCAGCAGTTCACCCTCTCTGCTTGCTTGCCTGCCTTTTTTTTTTTTTTTTTTTTAAATTGTCGAGGGTGGAGATGGGTGGAACGAGGAAGAGTATGTCCCTGAATAGAGCCTGAGGGAATGGGGAAGCTTGAATAGAAAGTATTAGACTTGGGAAACTACAACTACTTCAGGAAGAGAAAGTTTGATAAATAAGCATACAATAAGGTGAAACTGAGGTCTTCATGGAACTGTGGTAGATATCAGTACGTTAAGCAGGCCTATGATATTTTAAAAGTAGTCACTTAAATTTCTTCTGCTTAAAAATGTGTATTTGATGTTTATTTGGAGAAAATATTTGGATTCTTATAGAAAGATAAAAATTATGTAAAACTTCAGAGGGTCTAGGTCAAATTTAGGGTGATTTAACTGCAAGATAAGCATGAAGTATAACAAAAATGAGGTTCTCTACACAATTTTTACATTGTGAGCTAGGAAATTAAATTTTTGCTTATGAACCTTAATTTACTTAATAATCAGATAATTCCCAAGGTAGTAATTTTCAGTGTTTCAGAATCTGACCATGGACCATTTTGCAGTCAGTTGTATTTCTTGGTCCTTGGGTGGTGGTCAGAATCATACTATTAGCCCTATAGTGAATCATCCAAACTAGCCTGATGCCTCTGAGGAGTAAAGCCTGCTAAGTCATATAGAACCGTGGGAAGTTTTGTATCCAAAGTGTTAAGAGTTCATCTCTTGTCTTGTGTTTTAAGAAAAAAAAGGAGACCTTTAGTGGTCAGTGAAATGCATTTTCAGGGGAAGTCTGGTAAATACACGTAGTATTTGCATGTTTCTTTTGCTTCCCCTGTCCTCTACCACAAGAATAGCTACAACTGTATGGAGCACTGGAGTATGTAGAGCTGCCTGACCTATGAAATCTTCTAATAGATCATTACTAACTGGAGTTTATTTGTTGCAGGAGCAAAGAAGAAAGCTGCTTGTCCAGGACTTGGGCTGTTTTATACCGTACTGTCTGCCTTCCTTTTCTCAGTGGCCTCTTTATTTCTTAAAAAAATAGATGATGTACATTCAGTGGAAGTGAGTGCATTTCGATGTGTTTTCCAAATGGCATTTGTTCTTCCTGGTTTAATATACTACAAGTAAGTGAAGCAAACATTTAAATTGAAAGTTTTTTCTGAAAAGTAGATCTAGAATTATCACTCAGTTAAATCAGATTGCAAGATAATTTTAATTTGGACTTCATTTGCATAAGTGCTTTTTTTATTAGTTGATAGTATCTTAATACAATTCAGAAAACTGAAAATCTTTGACTCCTTGAATTGTAGGGTTTTCTACAGGAATTATGTGAAATGTATCGATCTTCCATTAGGTAGTGTTCTCAAAAAATAGGAGGTAATTTGTAGACAGTTTTGGGTTATTTTGCAAGCAAAGAGTTAATAGCTAGAAGATCAGGTTCTGGAATCTGAATATAATTGGGGGTGGGAATAAACTGGTCTGTGGTAAAACAGTTTAAAATATTTTGGTATTTTGTAAGTCACTCATCCAGAAAGGTGTGTACAATCTAGAAGGGTGTGTATATTTAAATGTAATTGGATGTTGGTCATGAAATAAGCAAGCCAGTGACATTAATGTGTCATTTCTGTTTTTCAGAACGGGGTTTTTGGGACCAAAAGGTAAAAGAATTTTTCTTTTCTTCCGAGGATTCCTTGGCTCTAGCGCAATGATTCTTCTCTACTACGCTTTCCAAGTCATGCCGCTAGCTGATGCCACTGTTATAACTTTTAGCAGTCCTGTTTTTACATCGTTGCTGGCATGGATCTTTCTCAAAGAGAAATACAGTATTTGGGATCTTCTGTTTACCCTCTTTGCAATCACTGGAGTGGTTCTTATTGCCAGACCACCGTTTCTGTTTGGGTCAAACGTAACGGGAATTGAAGGAAGTTACACAGACCATCTTAAAGGAACTATAGCAGCAATTACAAGCACAGTGTCTGCAGCTTCAACTTTTGTTATACTAAGGAAGGTGGGAAAATCTGTGCATTATTTTTTGTCAATTTGGTATTATGCAGTTATTGGTTTAATTGGCTGTGTTATAGCGTTGTTTGTTTTGAATGAATGGCGTTTACCATATTGTGGTAAAGATAGGGTTCTTCTAATATTAATAGGCTTGTTGGGGTTAGGGGGTCAAATATTTCTCACAAAAGCATTACAGATAGAGAAAGCTGGACCTGTAGCCATAATGAAAACAATGGATGTGGTGTTTGCTTTTATTTTACAAATTCTTTTTCTCAATCATCTGCCAACTTGGTGGACTGTGGGTGGTGCCCTTTGTGTAGTAGCCAGTAGTTCTGGAACTGCCATTCGTAAGTGGCGACAAAGCTTGAAAAAAGCTAAACAAAATGAAATCTAACAATACAGACACCTAATTCATTACAGAAACAAGCAACCTTGACATATATATACAATATTTATTTTTATTTATTTAAAATATCTCATTTACCAAATTGTAGTACCAAGTTACAGCCAATAAAATAAGTTGTTGGGTTTTTTTAAGAAAACAAAATCGAGGATGTTTTAACAACTGATTAGGTATGTGCTTTTCTTTCTCATATGTAGGCATGCAGATACAAGAAATAGAAAGATATTTAAAAGTTTCTTGCTTCCTATCAAAAGTGGACAGTAGTGTTTTGGCTTTCATTTTCCTAGAATTCCTGATTCTCCACTTAGACCCTTTCTCCATTCTTTTGAGCAGTGGAAATCAGTCTCCTAGGCTTACTTAATACTGTTCTCTGCTTGATTACCAGAGGGGTTGCAGTATAAAAGATAGAACGGAACGAAGAGTTATAATCCTATGAACATCCAACTTTTATAGAACAGATAAAGCTTGTACATTTACAAGCCTTCTAATTATTTTTTTTTGTACAAAACAGATGCCAAATGGGGTTTTATTTTTAATTTGGATTCTAAAAGAAAAAAGGCTATTTCATCTTTCCAGTATCAAGAGAAAATCAACTTGTGCAAATTATCTATCAGCTTTGCTTTCTTTAAAAAATAGTTTAAAATGTTTGCACTTCTTTTACAGACATAATGAAACAACCTAATCCCTTTCTTTCAATGTGATTTCCCAATAAACATCTTCAGTTGCTGCAGTCTCGGTGATGAGACACAACAGTTAATTGTATGCCACTCGTAAATTAGCCATTTCTTGTGGTATGGAATGTTATGCTGTAGCTGCACTTTTCTTTATTCTATGCAAAAGATTATAGGTTTTAGGTATTTAATATAGATTATTTTAAATGCTGCTTATGACCCTTTTTGTTTAGGTTCTTTTGTACAAAAGTTCTTTATGAGACCAAGTGTAAGTCGTCTTGGCCTTCATAAAGTTTGGAGGATTTACAATAAAGCATTTTTCTGTTTCATGAGAATTTGAAAGAGTGCAGGGTAATTGCAGTTTCACAGGAAATGAAGGTTGGCCCAGGTCATAGCAGAGATTCTGCAGAACAGACTTGAGGAGAGCTTGATGGGGTGGTGGAGCTATGGATATACATCTCTAAGATGTGGAGTGAGCCACACTACATCTGGCAGTGCTAGTGGGCATCTTCAGCCCCGTTTCTCCACATGGCCCTTTTAAATCTGCAGTTAGTCACTTCTTACACATCTTCTCATTTTTATAGGCTTTATCTTGATAGCAACAAATATTAAGAAAAATGCTCTTAGTGTCCTTCATGTTTGAGGAGGAATATATATTTAGTTTCAGGAAGGGGGATTTTCCCAAATGGAGTCTTACGTACTTTTGGGTCTTGTCTCAGTAGTGCTTAAAGAAAATTTTGACTTGGATCTTTATTTGGTCCTTTGTATCATAAGGTGGTTGTCAGTTTTTTGCTCACCTTAGCTTTTTTCTAAAAGAGAATGCTGTGTTCTGTAGACTTGATACATGGTAGGTTTTGGTTTTGTTTGATTTTTTTTTTTTTTTTACAAAATCACTAAAGTTGGCTGATATTTTCTTATTTTGATTTACAGATGTCTAGTCACATATCTTTTCTTTTGACAATAAGCATTGCATCCTGGCAGGGCAGATCTAGGTACTTGTGTCCTTAAGGACTGGTATGTGTATGTACTTCAGGATGCACTGGATGTGAGGAGCCATCTGCAACAGGTTTCAGGGGTGGGAAGGAAAATAAACTGCATTTTTTACTGCTTAACTTCACATTTAATATGGATGTGTTTGAGTTGACACTTCTAAAGGTGTGGTTCCAAAGCAGTTCAGATTGATGTAAATCTGGGTTGTCAGCTAGTCCTGCTCCCTCCCGTTGGCTCAGTGCTTGTGCTTACGTGGTTTTGTGGTGAGCTAGCCCTGGGAGCTGATCTGGCTATGTAACTGTTTAGTAAGGTTGTCAGAGAGGGCAAAACCAGAGTAGCCTGAGCTTGATTAGAGTGTGAAAACATTAGGAAGGGGAATTAGATCATAGAATAGAATCATTTAGGTTGGAAAAGACCTTTGAGATCATCAAGTCCAACCGTTAACTTAGGGCTGACAAGTCTATCACTAAACCTAAGCACTGTATCTACCAGTCTTTTAAATACCTCCAGGGATGGTGATTCCACCACCTCCTCGGGCAGCCTGTTCCAATGCTTCACCACCCTTTCAGTGAAGGAATTTTTCCTAATACCCAGCCTAAACCTCCTTTGGTGTAATTTGAGGCTGTATCCTTTTGTCCTTTTTTAGTTATCTGGGAGAAGAAACTGACCCCCACCTGCCTAAAACCTCCTTTCATGTAGCTGTACAGAGCAATAAGGTCCCTCCTAGATCTCCTCTCGTACAACATACAAATGTTGATTTGTCAGTACAGAATAAAAATAATGTGGAAGCTTATATAAAAAATCTTCAGGTTGTATTATTTCAATTAATCTTGTTTACACTTAGTGGAGAAGAACAGCCTACTGAAGAAAGGACTGTTTTCTTGCCCTTAATACATAAGGAAGTGTAGAAGATAACCTGACATGAAATCAACAACCCAATACAGTGATTGGTAATTTTTCTGTCAAGTTCTTGCGGAAACACTTCTGATATATTTCCATACCTGTGGTGCCAAATGATTTTTTTTTTCTTTATCCAAATCTATAGGGTTTTCTTATGGCTCCATCTACTTATTTCCTTTTGCTGTTCTTAAACCTTCCTAAATACTTAAGTTGTTAAAAATAATTATAATCTAAATAAGATCCTGTGTTAGAGGCCATTGTGTTTTTTGGAACATTATTTTGATTTTGAGCCATCTTTTAGAGAATTGTTTAACTAGTGTGAGAATGAAGAACTTGACTAGGGCTGCTCTAGTCATAAAGTATGACAAGCTAGCTTCTATAACTAGCTTTTCTAGATGATATTGGGAATGGAAGACACTTAAGCTTTAAGGTTTTTTTTCAACCACTTCAATTTTTAGATTTTTCTTCCTCTCAAATGTAGGTTAAAACCCTAAATTTTAGTTGGAAGCCTTGAAGAGAATACCCTAAAATGCTGGTGGGTTTTTTTAATGAAAAATATTTCTTACAATCACATTAAGATGGTCAAGCTTTTTTTTTCTTCAGAACTTAACAGTTTGAGAATCTGAAATGAAGCTGGCTGAATGTTGATCCTTTCAGATTCTTAGTTTTACTTTTTTCTAATAGAGTTTTAATTTCAAAAAAATTTTTTTAGCATTTTAATACAGCAAGTTTCTCAGGGTCAAATGTTATTTTTCTGAGCTTTTAGTCAGAAATATATTATTAATGTTCATCACCTGTAATGTCCTGTTGTGATCTTTGCAGTATTTTTAAGTTTGATAAATTTACTTTTCTAATAGAAAGACCTTCCTTTGTGATATGATGGAATATTGTTACATTGCAATTGCTATGCCATAAAGTTGTTTCTTTTGAATTTCAACACGTTAATGCAGTGTAGTGATTTCAGTGGATCCTGAATAGAAAGAGTAATAATTATTATTGATTGTTTTGCACCTAAGCACAGGGTAAAAAGGTTTAGTTGTTACTGATGCATCACAGAATGTTTCTTATGTTCTTTACTATGCAAACCACTGTAATCATCTGTTGTCTTCAGTGGGACTTTACAGCCTTAAAGCCTTGTATACCTGACTGTTCTATAGAAAGCTGGCTGAAAAAGTTATGTACTGTCACTGTGCAGCAGCCAGTTTGTTTCAGGTTACGTTGGTTGTCAAAGTGTGCTCTAAAAGCTGTCTGCGTACACCTACACTAAGAATTTGGCAAACTCAATCGTGTAGGCAAGGGCGGTCTATGTAATTAAAATGGACTTCCTGCATTTGTCCAACACCAGGCATGAAGTGACCTCAGCATAATAGCATCAATGAAATGACTAGTTCAATGTGTCCTTTTTCTTCTGAAACTAGGCTTTTTCCCAGTTCCAAAAACTGTTCTAAGGTGGCTCTTCCTGTAAATGAAAACAAGATAGATAGTACTACCCTTGATCATCATTCAGTACAAACACTTCCCCCGGCCCTGTAGTATTTTCTCTCCCTTGAGCTTTTGTTCAAGAGCTGTCTGTTGGAAGAAGGTTTAGTTCTAGAGAGGTAGCCTCTTAAGTTATTTCCTTGCCAATGAGTGTTAATTAACCAGGAAGTCAGTTTTCCAGTTCTCTAACCATGGTAACCATGGTATGCTCATCTGTGGCACCAGCCCCACAAGGGTCGTAGGAGCATGATCTCTGTCCCTGCATGGGGTCAGGGTTAGTAATGCTGGCAGCAGATGTGGAACACTCTCTTCAGCAGGACGTTGCAGTGACCAGCAGAATATTTTTGTGGTCATAACTGCCTGTCCATCCAAAGAAAAGTCATGGCTTTACGTTCCTGCAGGTGCAGGTAACTTCAGGGTGGAACATACATAGACTTCTATGGTGATAACACTTCTGTGTATCAGAATGAGTAATTTCCTATGTTATGTGAGTTACTGTTTGACAAAAAGGGGGTAAAAATACCCTCAGCATTAATTAAATGATTTTTACTATGTCTTGTTTATTGTTAAATATATATTGAATTATATGTTTTGTAGAAGTTACTGGCTTTGTTATGTAGTAGTATATTTTTATAGACTATTCTTATATATTGAAATGTTAAGAATATTTTCGTAAGAGATTTATATTCATCATTGCTAATAAAATGAACCTGAAGAATTAATGTCTGGTTTTGCATTGAGTAGTAGAACATACTTAAATGTAGTGAGATTGTCAAAGCTTTATGAGAGAACCGTTAATCATACAGTCCCTGTTAAATATGATCATGTGCCTCGTTCTGCTACTGTTAGCATACAGCATCACTTTTTATGGCCTGCGACAAGCTAGAGATGAAAAGAGGCTCCATCAGCTTCCATACAGCAATTTCTTAACTGGAAACTGTGGCACTGACAGGTCAGTAAAGTTAAATTTTCGTGTCCAAGTGGCAGTTTGTTTTTGTGTTTTGTTTGTTTTTTGTTTCATTTCTGTACATCATGATTTCATATCAGGTCTTGCCCCTTCTGTCACAAGGTGATCCTAAATTCATCCCTAAATGCTTGCCATTATCTAATGTTTTGGTAATTAACTGTTGACCAAAAAGGAAAAAGAAAAAAAAAATTACTTCATTGGAAAACCACCACCATTGCTCAGTTTTACAAAAAGATTGTAGTACTTTTTCAATTAGCCTTATAACAGTGCTTCCTCCTGCACTGTTGTCTGGCTCTGTAAGAGCAGAAGACACCAGAACTGGACAAGGGTGTTGGCCTACTTGAGAGCTTTGTGCATATAATGGATCTTTATTTCTGGGTGTGACTTGACTTGTCTTCCCTCATCTATTTTTCCCTCTATAATGCTGAGTTACATAGCGAGGCATTACTAGCAGTGTTAGCCTGTCTGTCCAGCACCCTCTTCTTCACCTTGCGTGCTCAAAAATTAACTCACTGTAGGATGACTTGACAACATCTGTTTCTCGGGCTCAAAAGTAAAAGCAAAGTACTTTCAAGAGAGCTTACTGTGCCTGGCATGGACAGGAGACTAATTGTGAAAGAACTTTGTGGAGAAACTTTGCAGATTTCTCTCGGCAGTTCTGTAGGTTCTTGGGAACAACTATAAATATATGGAAACATATGCTTTAAGGGAAAGGAATAAAGCTGTTTGGATAGACAACACTAAAGTCTTGCTTATTTACAAATGGATAGTGACATAGCACATGAAGAGATGAGGACTGTTACTGAATCCTAAGACTCTTGAAACAAAATTCTAGAATTATGTCTACCCACTCCAAAAACAACAAAAAAAGCAAGCAGCAAAGTGATCAAAGGGTTTCAAAGGAAAAAGTGTTCTCGTTATTACTTGGAAAATAAACTTCACTAAAGTGGCAAAATACAAGCAGTGCGAATTATCCCCTTATTGACTTGATACAGCAGTCTTTGTATGCTGAGCAGTACATGAGATACAATATGCAGATGAACTGTTCAAATAGGTTTCAGCTGATTTTTCTGATTCTTCAATTAGCTTTGTGTTGAACTTTATTTTCTGACAGGATTGAATGAAATTCCCACATTGTCCTGTCAAATAGCAGTAAATTCTGGAAAGGATAATGAGAAACTACTTTGTCATTGGAACTGATTTACTGAGCAAAGAGAAAATGAGAGGTTTGAGTTCTTGCCCTGCTGGTATAAAGTGATTCTGGGGTCTGTGTGAAAGAGGTGGAAAGAAAACCTGTTTCCTCATCAGCCAGTATCAAGTTCCTTTTATTTCACTCTGTATTTTGACTGTTCTGTCAGTAGGTGGGGCTGTCTTTCTGAATTTATTTCTTAATGTGTAAAATTACACTAAACTGTTAAAAATGCAAATCCACAGTTTTAGACAATGAAAGTTTCAATACAGTGTGATGTACACAATGTAAATACCCAAATGTGAGTAGGAGTCTAGGTGCTATTGAAGTACTTAAATGACTACACAGGATGCTGCTCAGCAGACCCCTGAATAATCTCTTAAACTGTTTTCTCGAATGTTTTAAACTGCATCCTGCACCCTCTCTCAGGGCAAAACATTCTCGAGGGTACAGGAGGACTTCAGCAATGCTCTGTCTCAGAATTCTGGGGAGCAAGGGGACAGTGGGCCTGCCGCCTGCGTGTGAACGTCAGTGAATTGAGAAAGGGATGTTGTAATGAAATTAGACATCTTGTTGGTAATGGCCATAGAATCATTTAGGTTGGAAAAGACCTTTAACATCAAGTCCAACTGTTGACCCAGGACTGCCAAGTCCATCACTTAACCATGCCTCTAAGCATCGTATCTATGCCTCTTTTGAACGCTTCCGGGGATGGTGATTCTACCACGTCCTTGGGCAGCCTGTTCTTCACCGCCCTTCCAGTGAAGAAATTTTTCCTCCTATCCAATCCAAACCTCCCCTGGTGCAGCTTGAGGCTGTTCCCTCTTGTCCTGTCGCTTGTTCCCTGGGGGCAGGGCCCGACCCCCCCTGCCTACAGCCCCTGTCAGGCAGCTGCAGGGAGCGATAAGCCCCCCCGAGCCGCCCCCTCCCCAGGCTGAACAGCCCCAGCCCCCTCGGCCGCTGCTCGTGCCCCAGCCCCCGCCCCAGCCCCTCAATGTCTGTCTTGTAGCGAGGGGCCCAAACTGAACACAGGATTAGAGGTGAGGCCTCCCCTGTGCCAAGGATGGGGCACCATCACTGCCCTGGCCCTGCTGGCCACACTGTTTCTGATAGAGGCCAGGATGCTCTTGGCCTTCTTGGCCACCGGGGCATGGTGCTGGCCCATGTTCAGCCGGCCGTCAGCCAGCACCCCCAGGCCCTTCCCCGCCAGGCAGCTTCCCAGCCGCTCTGCCCCAGCCTGTAGCGCTGTGTGGGGCTGGTGTGACCCACGGGCAGGACCCAGTTCTTGTTGAACCTCATACACTGGCCTCAGCCCATCAGTTCAGCCTGTCCAGATCCCTCTGCAGAGCTTCTCTGCCCTCCCGCAGGTCAATACTCCTGCCCAACTTGGTGTCATCTGCAAACTCACTGAGATTGCACTCAATTCCCTTGTCCAGATCATTGATAAAAGATATTTAACAGGCCTGGCCCCAGTACTGAGCCCTGGGGAACACCACTTGTGACTGGCCACCAGCTGGATGTAACTCCATTTGCTACCACCCTTTGGGCTTGGCTGTCCAGCCAGCTTTTACCCAGCATGGAGTACACCCGTCCAACCCATGGGCAACCAGTTTCTCCGGGAGAATGCTGTGGGAGATGGTGTCAAAGGCTTTACTAAGGTCCAGGCAGACAACATCCACAGCCTTTCCCTCATCCACTAGGTTGGTCATCTTCTCATAGGAGGATATCAGGTCGGTCAAGCAGGACCTGCCTTCCATAACCCCATGCTGGCTGGGCCTGATCCCCCATTTTCCTGCATGTGCCATGTGATGGCACTCAGGACAATCTGCTCCATAACCTGCCCCAGCACCGAGGTCAGGCTGACAGGCCTGTAGCTCCCCAGATCCTCCTTCCTGCCCTTCTTCGAGACAGGCATCACATTGGCCAACCTCCAGTCTTGTGGGACCTCCCCAGTTAGTCAGGACTGTTGATAAATGATGGAAATGTTACTGGATATGGTACAGACTGTATATCTAGCATATGTTCTAAGCATTCTTTAAAAAATAAAAAGGGGGGAGGAATGACAAGTACATTCTCTATTATATCTGGGGTAATTTGTGATGATGAGTTAGGATGAATTTAGTCTACTAGTTCTGATTTTGCATAGAAATAGAAAACATATGCTGTCTGAGCTGTTGATCAGCACATTAAAACTATTGCCTCCTGCTTTTCTGTTGTTTGGCAGATTTACAACAATATTTTCTGTTCCACTCTGATTTTTATTTTGGGGCTAGAGTGAGATCCCTTTATAGTTCTTGAACAGGTTCTTGGTGCAGGTGCTGAGGCGGGGAGGCTATATTCCTCTTCTAGCACCTCATCCCCAGGGCCTTACTGCCAAATATTTCCAATGGCAAGGTTTCCCAGGTGTGCTGGAAGAGCCTCTTCAGTTGGACCAGCTGGTTAAATGGGGAAGTTATGCAGGCTTTTGAGCATAGACACACCACACCTGAAGCCTGGTAGAGTTGGGAACGGTTGTTCCAAATTCAACTTAATTTAGAGGAGGGAAGTATTAGAAAGGGAGGAGATGATACATTTAACTACTATAGTGAGCTAGAAAAAATACTTGTCAACTTGTTTCCATTGGAAGGTTGGCTGGAGGATTTTTTGCTGGTGTTGGCTGGCACTGGTATGTGGTGTTCCATTTAATAGGAAGTACTGGACAGTTTTTGGGAAGCCAAGCAACATTAAAGGAGAGAAAAAGCTTTCTAATATAAGTTGGAAAAGCTATGTGGCAAATCCATTTTATTTCATATGAAGTGCACTGTAAATCAGATCTTAATATTTACTTTCTAATATCCCATTTGTAATTTATTTCTTAAAACAAATATTCCTTTATATTACCATAAAAACTCTTCAGTCACTATTGAGTTTTGATCAGGAAGTGAAGGAAAAAGCTGTATGCTTTTAAAAAGTAATCCTGATTGTGCTGGGGTTTTTTACTTTACCAGAAATATTTCATGCCAACCAATGCCTTGTAATAGATGTGTGTTCAATTTCTTCATTAGACGTCATCTTTATACAATATGAATAAGGCCTTGTGTTCTACTGTTAGTAATAACATACATAGGAAGTCTCTATGAAAACACAGCCAATGTTCTTTACTCTTGTCCTATGGCAAAACATTTACATTAATAATAAAAATGGAGAGTGATAAAGCAATACCACAATCTGAAATGTCCTATGGGAGGACTACAGAGAACAAGGTAGCTTTTTCTACCCCAGAAGCCTGGTTTGCTCATGTGATTCGTCTCACTACTCTGCTATACTTGCTGGAGCCATATAGCTGTATTTCCCTTGCAGTTCAATAGTCCTTAATCTGTAATAAAGGTGGCTAATTTCAATTTAAGATGTTATCAGTACAGTTAGGCTATATTGTATGCTCAGGGAAGGAAGGAAGGTGTGAAATAAATACATATAATATTTTTTAAGCTATGCAAACCATAACAATTACAGATTAACCATATTTTCTGGATCAGCAGAACTTGCAAATGTAACTTAATGTAAATGTCTATCACAAATCATCTTGACTTAACTTTAGAGAACAACCTCTGGTATCCCATATTCACTTGGAAGAGTGTGTGTATAGGGAAATCCATGTTCTCTCACTGGCAAGCGCTCTCTAGCAAAACTGTCATGATGAGCCCTGTCTGTGTGATTGGGTACAGATTTAAGGAAGAGAAGGAACAGTTCTCTACTGATTATATAAGAATACCCTTGACAGTGTGTTGCTTGCTTCAGACTGTAACTTGTATCCCAGGATTAGCATGGAAGAAAATAGGAAAAGTAGTGTTAAACCTACAATTTTTTTTCTTTAGTATGCCTTTATTAACACCTGGAAACCTTGTTTTTGAGGTAATAGATGCTACTCATGTTAGCCTATAGCTCTCTAGATGTCAAGAGTTTTGATCAACAAACTTGTATACTGTTCTCAAGCAAAATATACTTGACTCAGCTCTTTTAAATTTTCTAGAGGACTCTTTGGTCTTTCCAGTTTTTTTGATGTCCACAGATATTTTGCAGCATGTTTTTCTAATTTGCCATTTGTCTCCTTTTATTGGATATTTAGAGTTTCATTTCAGGATTGAAAACATTTATTTGCAGTCCTTACTGATCAATTTTTGTGAGAAGACAGGTTTCCTCTTTCATATGCACACTCAGAAATATGTTCCAGGTAGGTAATTGATGAAAAAGCATTATTAACGTTTCATTTCTCCCACTGCAATGTTTTTAGTGCATTAGGAACTTCTAGACAGAAGCATGAAGGATTATGCTGCAATTTTTATAATCACAGCCTAATTCTCGTTCTCTTGAGGTTAATGGACATTCTTACACCCCCTAATTTTTATATAGATTATACCATTCTTACATACAATTTGCTGTAAAGAACAGCGGCTACCTTCAGTTCCTCAGTTGTCCTCAGACTGTCATCTCTCAGATGTGGAAGTGAGGGCAGCTGCTATGCTCGTACCCTCAAGGGGACAGAAGCATTGGGTGCGCAGTGACAGCACACAAAAAAAGGGAACACAGCATTACAGATTGGTCAGGACAGCGCAAAACTCTCCTAATCCTGCATATAGTAAAGATCTATGTGATGTGGAGATCATCCATCTTATGCTCTCTGTCCCATCGAATGCTCCCATTGATGCACTGTTCACTGGAAAGCCACTGACATTTACAACACATGAGCAACTTAGAAACTTGAAATGAGGAGGAGATACCAATCCTGTACTACCTTCAGAAATCCTAGAAAATCATGTTTTGGATAAATGGTTTATCAAGCTCTCCCCATATCAGCCACTTTTCCAAACAATTTGGTTCTTTAGTGACAGTTTTACTATCATCATCTGAATGGCCACTTTTCTGTTCGTGATCTTAGGTCATTAGTTTAGAATCTGGCAGTGCTTGTGTTTGGTTTTATTATTTGCTTTTTTTTTTTTTCTTTACTTCTCAATTCTATTCTTACAACTTCTGTGATAATTTCAGGTGTACTTATGTTCATATGTTATCCCACTTTGAGGAATTTTTGGCTAGATTGTTTGGGATTTTCAGTATCAGATGCCTCATAACCACATGTATTTATTTTCTTAGCCTTAGCATATCATTCCAAGTTGTAATCAGTGCTTCAGTGTTAAAGTGTACCAACATGTCTATAAAACACAGCATATGGATATTTTCATGAAAGGAAATTGGGAGATACTGCTTTTATAAACCTGAAAGCTGCAGAGCAGATGTGGAAGGAATTACTACAAAGAATCTCAACTGGCATATAAAACAGGAACTGAAGTTTATTTTGTTTTTATTATGAAAGAAAGAACACTTTACTAAGGTTCTGTTGCATTTAAGGTTACACAAAATTGAGTTGTTCAGGACTAGCTGTGAAACTATGTGCACTGATGTGATAATGGAACAAGGCAAAATTTTTTTGCTTCAACTATTTAGTATTAGAACTTTACACATTGATTGTAAAATACAGATTTGTAGAATTTACAGTAAATTTAATAATGTTCCTTTTGGTGGGAGAAGGCTATAATAGACATATGCAAAGTTCATGTCCTTTTTTTTAATTTCATGACCAAAGAGCAAAATAGTGATTACCCTTTTTGCAGTCTGATTGTCTGGCTTCTTTCATGGAAAGTCCTGGTCATATATACTCATTTCTGAATAACTTTTAAGATTAACCACAAGTATTCCCATACTCCCATATTTTTAACAGCTAATCAGCCAGCCTGACTTTGTAGAAAGCAGTAGATTATTATTTACTTGCCTTTTATAGATTTCAGCAAAGTATTGAAATGCCTACCAGGCTAAAACATGGGTGCTATTACAGCACAAAAAGATTTTTCTCATATTATTTTCCTTTTCAATTGATTTGTTAGTGTAACACTATATTAGAATTGCAGTGATTTACTATTCAGTATGAAACAGTATTCATGGCCTGTCAGAATCATTTGGGCAGATAATGGACTTAATTCCTTTTCATAAACCTACTGTTTAGAGCAATATGATCATTATTTTGTGTTCTATTGTTAGCACTTCTAGAAAGAAAGATGATGGGGCAAAACCACATGCATCTTTTATGTCCCTAAGTATCAAATTATGTTGCGTTTATGTATAAAATGCTGCTGGTAGTATAACTATATGTTGCTATGACAAACAGCATGTGCACAAGCACAGTGAGAGCAAAAGCCAATATATTAACAGAACTACACAGGAATTTAATCTAAAAAGTTAATTGTTTGTAAATGTAAGATTAAAGAACGTAGTCTTCTATCATTGATGGAAAAGATGGATCTTTGAACATATTAACTGTCAGATGCCTGTTCTTGAACCTTTTTTTTTTTGTTGTAATAGTATCAAATGTCAAAATAGTGGGCAGAGCAAGACTTTTTGTTACATGACCAGAGTTCATGTGCGCTAGCAAATGCTAATCAAAGCTGGCAAAAAAAAAAAAAAAAAAAAAAATTGGTTACACACTGGAATATCTGAATAGTCCAATTATATGTTTTCTTTATAAAATTGATTCAGTTTTATTTTTGCCAGATTCAATAAACTAACAGTTTAAATATATGTTTGAATCTACTCCAGTTCAATAGCTTTAAATGAGAAGAGCATCACTGAAGAACTAAATTTGAAAAAGACACACAAGAGGCCAAGCTCTTTTAAACACTGGGTTGTACAACCAAAATGACCTTGATTTCCTGAACATTGTCTGAATTATGTTTTCTATTTGGAAGCCATCCATCTGCAATAGAAATGAGGGATCCCAAAATGCAAGAGTGATAAGGTGAAATTGCCACTGTGTTATGTGACATAGGGGTGCAGTTAACCCCTCGTAAGATCTAGTTCACAAATTGCCCAGCAAAGACTGAGGATTGATCTAGCCCTATGAATGGCACTCTCCCTTTCAACTCCTTTAAATTTGATCAGCTACTACTTCCTTTTCCCTGTCTAAACACTGTTTTGTTAACAAACAAATCTCTCTGGGTGTATTACCTCTTCTTCTAGGACATTAGTTCCCCCAAAAAGTTATGAAAGTTTTGTGTACTGATTTCTGAGTGCCCTTGTTCCTGAACACATCCATTGCCCAAAAGCAAATGCATTTTTAGGAATCCTTCAGCCAATTAGTGGTATTACTAGCAGATTTGTAAGATGTCTTCTTGCAAGTATTTGCATAAGGTAGAAGAATATAATAAATTTGAAACAAACACGTGGTGAAGACATTCAATGTATGCGAGTTCTGAAATACGTTTTTACTAGACTGAACAGCAAAAGTTGCCAATTATTTTTATTTAAAATCTACCCTAATTCATAAGAATAATATAAAAGATTATGTAACTCATTTATCTTCAGATTTTATCACATAAAAATTAACGTCCCAGCATTAGACTGTAAAAAGCACTACCTAAATTTTAGGATGAGGCAAACTTTCAGTTGAATTTTGTATGCCAGCATTATATAAAACTTTGGTCTGTTCTGCAGCCTTTATACGTGAGTAACTCCAACCACCTGAGTTTTTCTTGGAAAGCTAGAAGTAACTTAGATATGCTTGGGTTTTTTTACAAGGTTAATAATGTCCTTTCTCAAATAGTCTTGGAAGAATCAGGTAATACCCAGGGTTTTACTTTGAAGCAGATGTCAGTTTTTGCAAAATGTACTTTTATTTTGATATTAATAATTTCAAGAAGGTTGTATATTATACATTTGTAGAAATCTCTTATTTTGATGCTAAGACTGTATAGCATTAGGAAGTAGGATTTGCTTGTTTCAAGCATTAATATTTTAATAAAAGATTAATCTTAGTCTTGAGCTGATAATCTTTCATCTACAGGCATATCCTCTAAGAATATGTACAGAAGCAGCAGAAAATAAAATGGTTGTGAACATTAAACTTTGTGCCATAAATAGATAACACATAAAATAGTTTTATTTGGCTACAGTAAGAATACAGGATTTCTGTATTGTAAAAGAGAAATTATACTAATATCAAATAGCAGAATTAAGTCCTAAAAGAAGAGCAGCCTATTGGAAGAAGGCAACAAAATTCTTGGGAAATTTATGTGATTCCCTCCCCATAGCCTCCATGCTTTTAATAATTAAATCTCTTAATGTACATGTGTATTATATATCGGTGCAAAGGAACGATTTTTGCCAGACTTCACTGGAAAACACTGCAAGATTTTGAGTTAAACTTTTTAAGTAGAGGGTACTTTGTATCATCCAACATGAAATGAACTATCTTAACATTAAGAGCAAAAATACTAACATACTTTGTAACTACATGCTTTCTAATATTATTGCCCACTGTGTTCGCACCCAAATTTTTCAGCTATTAGAAGAAAAATAAAGAAATGTTTAAATATATTATGGCTTTAGGTAACCAACCAGAACAGTTAAACAAATTCTTGTGTTGGTTGTTGAACTTGGTCAAACGTATACTATGGCAGGTTGCCAATAAAGGAACTGAATGTCAAATCGACCCTGCAGAATTGTTGTTTAGAAGTGGGCATTAAGGACAGTACAGGTTTTATAATATGTTACATAAATAACTCATTGTCCTGGCTGCATATTTAAAGTGATGACTGAGCACAGGCAAGTCAGCTCATTTGTTGGTTTGCGGATTAAGTGAATCCATGAGTACAATAATAATAAACTAAAGGCACAATTATAAGGCAATAAAATAACTGCCTTTTGGTAAAGCTTCCTTGAAAATGTCAATCAGGAGAAAAAAGACTTAAAATAAAATACTGTTCAACAGGATTAGTCAGGTGAACCTGAACAGTTAATGGCATTATACAAAGATAGATACACGTAATGAGCTTAGATAAATCAGTCTTTATTAGTTAGATGCTCAGGACAATGCTCCATCATGGCTGGACCATGTAATTTCATTCAAGAAAACAACACATTTTATCATAAATATATTAAAGCCTTTACTGTGTATTCAAGAAACTTTAAATCTAAGACTATATTAGCAAAGTAATAAAGCAGACTTCTCAATACATTCTCATTACGGCTGTATAATTTGATCTGGAATATCAGCATTTATTACTTGACACTTTAATATTGCTAATATTTATGTACTGTTCTTGACCCCGAAATTCTCAGAGATTAATCCATTAATAGACATATATTTTCCATCTTCTGTTTTTGTAGGGAGAACAGAAAATTATGGTGTACTATTCCATTTTTTTAAATTTATTAACTTTATCTAATTACTAGTATCAATACATTGTCCGCGAACTGTAATATGAAGTAAACAAGTTATCCCTCTAATGTTTTGAAGACCTGCATTCTAATATAATATTTAACTTTTAAAAAATTGTCATTAAAAAAATGTAGCAGAAATCAGTATTAAAATTATAGCTAAGTTATATGATAGGAGTACAGTTCAGGCATAAATGCTTCCTTGAATTTGATCAATATCAGGCGTTACCCCATTGAAATATGAAATTTGTCAGACTAAAACTTCTATAGCCAAAAAAGTAATAATGGAATTGTTCCATCTTTAAAATGAATTACCCTTATTAGAAATGTTCTATCTTAGAGATACTTGAACATAATCTACTTTCAGGTTTACTCCAAAACCTTTTGTGTCTCTTCCAAAGTCTAATTGGAAGATGACTTTAACTAATGATTTGAAAGTCGAGCAGCTGATGTCTATTACAAAACTCTATTAAGTGTTTCAGCTTTTTAGGGTTTTTTAACAGTCAATTATTTTATCTAGGTTTTTTTTTTCTTTGAATTGAAATGTCAGAAACTCTTTCAGCATGTTCATTAGGCTTTCAGAATTGCCTGTGTGACTGCTGGTGTTTACAGTAGTCAGATGGGCAAAACAGACTTCACATCACGTAAAGTAACATTAAAATTATAATATAGTTGCAAAGGCCCTGGAACATTCATGGAATAGCAGGCTTGATAAGAAACCTCCAGTCCAGAGTTAGTAATTTAAAACCAATTTCTGAAATTCAAGTAGCTCATCTTCCATGTGTTTATTATTTTGATTCATGTAGAAAATGTACTGGTTTTGTTTATTTATCTAGCAATCACAATAAAATAGTCTCAAAATTGGGCTTTTACTAAAATAATAGTTGTTTTAACTGAAACTGGCTTTCTGTAAAAAGTATTTTCATAGGGCAAAATCACCTTATGATTGAAGCAGAATTGTGCTTTATAGAGAGAGCTGAGCTGCCCTGACAGAGCAGTCGCTCCCTGCCTCCATGGGCTGTACTTGTGTAGAATGATAATTGGTGTAATGGAAGGGAGAAATTAGTTGCAGATAAGGCCTACGTGTTCCTTCACAAGAAAAATTGCTATCCATTAGTAAATCAATAAAATTTTTGCTATACTGAAACCAGAGTGCAGTTAAGAAAACACCCTCAGTCCTTATTTTCATGTGTTTCTAATTTTCTTTGAGAATTTCTGTTTGCATTTGCGCGAGCGTGCGTGCTTTTCCTTAGTCCTAGCTGAAGGGTGAATTTTGGAGCAAAGCCCAAGGAAAAACCTTTTGGCTAATTTTTTAAATTAAAAGCATATTTTAAGTGTTTTATGTAATTTGTTAAATAAATTGTTTGAAAATATTGCTATAGAATACCATGATTAAAGACAAAATACTCCTTTATACATTATGCTGCAGGGTCTAGGCAGTATAGTTGTACAGTATGGGACATATAGTTCAGACTGAGTGCAGAAAAGAAGCCAGGTATTCTTGAGTACTAATCCTACCACTGTAGCTACTTTTTCTTCCTGACTTCGGGAAAATTGCCCAAGTAAACTCACATTGCTTTAGTTTCCCTGTCTGTATAATGTGAATAATAGTTACCATCTTGCAGGAATTTGCGGAATTTAATATTTATGCATCACTTTGAAGTTCATCTCTAAATAAATTTTGTAACCCAAAGTCCAAAATACATGGTTGGTAGAAGACTGTTAGCTGGCATGAGCTGAAAGACACACGAACATTTTCTGAAAGTCCTGTATTTTTCTCTACCCATAAATACGTGTAGAATCATAGATTAGTAAAACTTCCTTTCTCTACCTTGAGCTTATATCACTTGGTATTGCTTATATCACTTTGTGTTGCTAATTAATCTAGCAATATAGTAAATTTCAGCTGGATGTGTTGTCTTTCTATATTGTCAAGCCTGATGGAGTAGGGTACGATTTGATGATTATATGCTAGTTCTCATAAAAACACTGTGGACACTGATGTACGATGAGAAGGAAAAGAAAACTGAAGCATTCTCAAAGCACTTTCTGCTTGGCCGAGAATGTTAAAAAGAAACCGTGACCCATGAGTCAAGTCCAGTGCAACAAAAAAGAGTTTCTACATCTATATAGCACTGAGGTTGTCAAGCAGCTCAAAATTCACTTAGGCAAAACTCTGGCATGGGAATCCCCCACAGAGGAAGTGGAGTCCTTAATGCTAACAAGTGCCTGCAGATTTCTCCCAACTTGGGAACAAATTAGTTTTGAAAGAAGGTCAGTGACTTTTGTTGAGGGGAGTTCTGTTTTGTGTACAATCAGGAGGAGAGGTCTAAACCAGATGAATCTCACCATTACAGAGGCAAAACAGATCACCCGGGTAACTATTCTAATGGGCAGCTTTCCAACATGTCACCAAGGAAATGAAGTTCTCGCCAAGTAAATCTGCTTGCAGCATCTCAGAGGACCACGTACTTCTGTTGGAATGGAAAGAAGATGGTTTGTCTCAACTGTAAATATGTAATTGGGATGCAATTTCACCTTTCCCATGATCTATGTGTAACTTCTGACTTGGTTTTAAAGAAGGAAATCACATTAAAAATATTAAGTAGCCAGCTACTTTGCTAGATATTTCTAGGCACATTATTCATTCCTACTTAATTTTTTCTCAGTCTGTAGTGCTCTTCAGGGATGCAATTTCTGAACTATCAATTGTGTAAACACATTTTAGGAAGAGAGCAGCTATGTCAGCAGTCCTGTGACTTTGTAATCTTGGTCATTTCTTCTTTCCTACAGTATTCAGAGAAGTGAAAGTCATCCCGGTGGAAATGAGCATCTAATTGTTTTGTAGAGAGCACCTGTTGCTATTGTATCTGACTTGCAACTTTCACATTGTTAGATATTTTTGGGTATTTTCCATTATCAGAGTGTTTGAAAATCTTACCATTATTAAATAATCTTCCAGTGTCCTAGTGAAACATGAAAGTCTTCAATTTACATGTGAGGAACTGGATCTCAGAAAGATATCCTTAATGCAACGAATTGCTCGAGTATGTTATTGATCCCTGGTATGCTAAGTTGGCTCGTTGACATGTGCCTGAAGTTAGACAGATGCCTTAGTCTTTTGTTGAGTCAAGGATATGGTGATTTCTCCAAATTTTCCATTCTGTAAAATGTATCACTTTCTTTTCAGTACAGGATAGTTTTATTGTTTGAGTTTTGTGAGCTGAAAAGAATTAAGTGCAAACATGCTGTGAAGGAAAATTTATAGATATATTTTCCACTGGAATAATGTGATAATAACTTTCCTGCACTCTTTAAAACAACTGGAAAAACAGAGAGAAACTGGAAAAAGCTTCCACAGAAAGGTTCCTGTTGCTCGTGTGTTTAGAGAATAATTCATTGTCACCATTGCAATGCTGAAAACCTATTGCATTATTTGTTATGAAGTAGTTAATATGTCTCTGACACTAACACAATGTAAAGTAAGCTAAAGTATTATGAATTACATGTATTTTGGGCCGATAGTCAGTATATGAATATATGGAAGTACTGAAAACTACACAGATCAGACAGAACATGAACTGGAAAAGACTGACTGCTGAAATTTTACTTTTTTTTGCAAAATATGTATTGTGGCATTTTTTTGGGGTGCTATATGCAGTGACTGAGATACGAGCCATGCTGGAGGCAATGGGAATATTAAATTTTCTGTAGGGCCCAATTTTATCCAATATGTACTGTATTTCAGTATAGAATGATCAATATTATCTGTTAATTAACTGAATTAGTTTGGGCTGGCCATGTCTCATGTCTCCTAAGCAATAAATGTTTTTGACATTATGTGGCTAAAAAGGTCAAGCTGCTTTCCATTAGTGGATATATTTTCTCTCACTATCCTGATAATCAGAAACCACCAAAAGGGTCAGAGTAAATAATAAATGTAAAGCCAGGAAGTAGTGAGTAAATAAATATATAATATGCTATATTTGACCTAAATTGTTCAAAAAACCCCCACCAAAATACAAACTTTTTGAAAAGACGTAACTTCTGTAGACTTTCAGTGCTTAACTGTTGACTTTTTTGATGTACTTGTTGCACTGCTGATAGGCTTTGTTCACCGTGACTATCTACAGGGCTTCAGTACCGCTGTGGTGGTGTCACCCTCGCACGAGCATCGCTGCCACGACGTGCAGGGTGTTTGCTGAGGTGACGGAGAATACACAGGAATAAACCTGACTCTCAGGCATTCAGACGTGTTCTTCCCTTAGAAAACAGGACGACGAGTTCCTTACATTGGAAGGGAATAAAGTAAATTAACTGCAAGTTTTACGACCCTGTGCTGGGACACCATCTCCGCATACCTTAGTTATGAGAATCGGTGCCCTTCACATAAAAGTGTCCTAAATAAAACCGTGCTCTCGGTGGCCAGCTTTCGCCTTTTTAAAAAACCGAAAGCGCTCCCTTTAGAGTGAAAGTTTATGGCACTGCTTTTCTCCGCGTCGCACCCCGGACGTTACGGACTGCACGCACAGATGCGCAGCCGAGTTCACCGAAACCCCGCGCCGGCCGCAGCGCCGAAGGGGCGAGGCAGCATCTCCCCCGCCGACCCCGCGGGAGCGGCCGCAGCGCAGCGGGGGACCCGCTCCCGACTCGCTCCCTCGCTGGCGCGGCCGCCGCCGGTGCGGTGCTGGGGGCCGCGGGGCGCGCGCCGACATTCCGATGCAGTGAGGCAGCCGCGGCCCGGCCCGCCCCCGCCCCGGCCCCCGCTCGGCGCTGGCGCTGGCATGGCTCCCACCGCGGGGGACGGCGCCGTTACTCAGCGAGCGGTGTGGAGGCGCGGGGCTGGGGCGCTCCGGCGGCGCCGCGCGTTTGCGGGAGGCGGGGGGAAGGGCCCTCGCGGGCAGCGGCAGCTGGGAGCTGCCCAGCGCGATCCCCGCCGCGCGCGCCGCCCGGTCCCTCGCGAGCAGCCACGGGCGCAGGAGGGGGGGCGGCAGCGGAACCCGCAGCTGAGGCGCCGCTCCGGCAGCGTTACCCGCCGGGCTCGCGGGGCCTGCAGCAGCAGCCCGAGCGCTGCCCGGCGCCAGCGGGGCGGCCCGCGGGGCAGGCACCCCCTGAGGCGCCGCGCGGCCCCGCCTGCGGAGGGGCTGCAAAGCCACCCGCGCCCGCCTGGCCGCGGTGCTGCCGGCAGCCCGCGTGCGGGGGGTGACCGCAGCCACCCGCCCCCCCGGGGCCAGCCGCCCGGCGGGAGGAGCGCCCTCCCCGCCGCCGAGGAGGGGCGGTCCCGGGGGAGCCCTGGCCGGCGGTCCCGCGCCCTCGCTCCGCGGCTGAGTCAGCCGGCGGCGCTGCCCCGCGGCACCTCCCTCCATCCCGCCTTCCCTCCGTCCCTGCCGCCCGCCCCCGGCCCAGCGGGGCGGTGCGCGCCCGCAGCCCCCGCCCCCGGCCCGCCGGGGTAAGCGCTTGGCTCGCTCCGCCGCCCCGGGCAGCGGCGGCCGTGGAGCGCTGGCGAGGCGGGGGCAGCCCCGTCCCGCAGACCGCTGCGCCGCCGGGGCCCCGCCGCTGCTGGAGTCACTGGCCGGCCTGAGGAGGAGTGAGAGGAGGAAGATGCCGTGGGGACGCTGAAAGGTGCGTCCCCTGCTCACCCCCGCCGCTTTCACGGGCTCCTTGCCCGGCTCCCGAGCGAGGCTGGCGCACCCGGCCGGGGCTCGGCCCGGCATCCGTGGCGCCGAGGGGGAGCGCGGGGGGCTGCCCGCGGCGGGCGGGCCGGGGCTCCGCGTTCGGCCATGTTCCGCAGCCCCGCGCCGCCGCCGGCAGGACCCGGTGGGCCCCGCTGCCCGCGCCCTCCCCCCGGACCTTCGGCTGCAGGGCTCTCCCGCTCTCTCTTCCCTCGGGGAGGGTTCAAGAACATCCCAAATGCAGAAGCAAACTGGGGCGGATTGCCTTTAATCCACAGGCTACAAATTGTTATAAATTCATCCCTTACTTTCCTTATTCTCTCTCTTTTTTTTTTTTTTTAAACCTGTTGTGATTGCACAAACAGTTGTTTTTTGATATTAAAGCGTAGCTGCTTGTAATCTGACAAGAGTGATGTAGCTTGTGGGGGACTTGGCATGGGAGGGAGCCTCTGGTTGTAAGCAGTTGTGTCTCTCCCCTTGGTGGGACTCAGCAAGCCCCTCTTGCGAGCTCTGTGCGCTCTCGGTGGGTGCCGCAGGCCCTGGTGCCCAGGCGTGATGGGTGAATGCATTCCTTCCAGCTCCAGACTTCTCTTTGGCCTGCTTGGTAAAGTGTGGTTGAGTTACAAAGACTGTTAAGTCTGCAAACACTTCCAGAAATAGTTTCTCTGAAGTGTTTGTAGGATCAGAACCAAAGTGGTTGGGTGTGATGCTTGCTTACCAGTTCTGCAGCACCCCCTTGGGATGCCACCAGCACAGGGGATACAGAGAAGAGGCTATACAGGTGTCTGTGAACTAGGCGTCTGATAAAGTAAGTGTAAGAACTGGGTAGAGTGGTAGGGAAGTGCATAAAAATGATCAGATGAGCTTCAAGGAACAGTAAAATGTTTTGTGTATCATAGTAAGGCACTCTTGTGGGGAGTACAGTTTGGGCTTGTATTTATGTGACAGAAGTTTGCTAAGTATTTCAATCTTGTACATTTTATGTATGTATGTATATTTAAAAGGGGATCAGAGAACCTGCCAATTATGAAAAAGACATTTAGCAAATACTGCAAAGCAGTGACTTGTGTAGTTTAAGAAGTCATGCGTTTCCAACTACAGATAATCATCTTTGATCTGTGGTATCTCATCCTGTGAAAAGTCAATGACAGACAACCAATGTATGTGATCATGACAAAACCACAATGAAAAATGCCTAAACAAACCTGGGAGCAATGAAACAGACCAGGTGAAATCAGAAACAGACGCAGTGTTTTGCTGAAGGAAATGCGAAGCATTTGTGCTTCAGAGAGAAGTGCCCAAGTCATAAAAAAAAGTGTCCAGTCTGTGCAGTAACTTGCACAGCGTTACTGAAATAATTTTTTTCTTCATAATCTAAATAGAAGTCATTCATGTTCTGCCATATTGAGATATTAATCTAGGATACCGTAATGAGTTCATTCCTGTTTTCATACATGGTAAGAAATTTGTTGTTATTATTGCAGGCCAGGCAGCACAGTTCCTCTCCTCTCAATTTACATTGATTTAATGTGATTTAATAGAAGTGTGGTGGTCAAGCTAGAGTTCCAACAATTTAATAAGAAAAAACCCAAACTTTTATGTTCAAGAAACATGAAAGCTGTACTGTAGAATAAAAAGTTTCCGCAAATTGTATTTACTGGAAATCACAGAACAAGTTAGCGAAAGAGATGATAAGATAACTTGAAGTTTTGGAGATTTGTAAAATGAGAAAAAAGAATTCACTATAGTTAGGTTATCCAAAAGAATGTTGTGAAACAATTTGAGCACTATTTCTAAGTGCCCACAGAAGAGAGTATTTCTTGTATCAAAGAGCCAGTGACTAGAATCTGCACTGAAATCCAGTATAGAAGCAAGGCATATATTGAAAAATAACAGTTGTAACCATTCATGAAGGATTGTGGTAGATTTATAATGGATGGAATCATTTAGCTTGAGTTAGCAGCCCTTTTTTTTTTTTTTTTTTTTTTTTTTTTTTGAGAAGAGCAGCTGTAATTTAGCAATAATTCTTGGATTTGAAACAAGAATTGGTTAACGGAAGATGAGTTATAAAGGAGGCAAAATTTAATTAATCTAGTATTTCATTAAAAAGCCATGATTTGCATGTGGATGTTTCTTTAAACATTAAAACTAAGGGGTTTTCAGCAATCAGCTTAATTTACCTGCACGTTTACAAAGGTACTTCTGTCAGATTTTCTTTTAAAACACTAAATACCATACTTTGGAACAAGGCTTGTATTTTGTTTTCTCTTAGTACTGCATCTACCTCAAAATGGATATTGGCTCATGACTATGAGCCCTAGACTTTATAAATGGCAATGACAGTGTTATTAGCAATAGTTCACATCTTTTTTTGTTTTATATACTTTTAGAAAATACCAGTAACTGAGCCATCGTAATGAATCATGCAGCTCCAATGTGGACAGACCTACTCTCATGCCTGTTCACAATGCAGCCATTGATGTTTTCATTTGAGTGATGGCTATTATTTGATAATGCAGACAGCAGGTTAACGGCTGTCTGTACCTTTAGTATGCAGTCTGATTAATTTGTGAATAATAGAAAGCTGTTAGCATGCTAACATGAAATCCATGTTTTTCCTTAGGTTAATTCTATCCCTTCTTGAGCTTTCTTAATCTTATTTAGAAAAGAGTTGTTGCATGTGTACTTGAGGGACTACATGACTGAATACATATTACATGAGGGCAGTCCAGCTTACTCTGCATACTGCTTTATTTGTCTTGGCAAACCTATATGTATATCTGCTTGTGGGTGGAGTTTCCATGGTCATGGTTCTGCCGGATATTGGTCATATTTCACACTTTGATATTTTTTTGAGCGAAATGTCCATCTACTGAAATGAGACTCATGTTTAAGAGCTGGAGATAAAGTGGTGACAGTTGTTCTTTGCATTTCCTATATTGGGAGCTCTCTAATATTTTTCTTCTGTTTTTGAGGCACAAATTTGCATCTTACTTGAAGCAATGGAGTTAATTTGTAAATATGTCACTGTTGGATCAAAGTGTGGTCCTTGGTGGTTTCATATACTCGGTCATGCTGACGTATCTGTGCAAGAATTCATGTCACTGATTTTAAACTAGGACATCCACAATATTATCTTCTTAACTGCCTAGTCATTCATAAATAATCCAACATGTTCAAACTAAAGCTAGATGTACCATCAGTTACTGAAAATGGGTCAAGTCCGAGACCTAGAAGGAATGAGCTCAACTCCATACCAGAATCTTCCTTCTTTCGGAGCGCACGACATTTCTCTAATTAATCAAGTGTCAGTGATGGTGCCACAGGTAATACCAGCTCTTTCAGTGTATGATTTAAAGTAGCAGGGACACACACCTTGTGGAGTATGTGACACGCCCCAGGGAGCTGCCTTCTGCATTTGTTACATGAAACTCCTGTGTACTTCAGCATAAACTTTGATTATGGAGGCAGTGCAGGCTTGAGTCTTGTACAAGGAAGTGTTATTCTGTAGGCCAGTATATTTAGTAATACTTTACTCACAGTAGTCCATGGCATATCATAATAGTTTAAATAGGCTATCAACTCCAGGATACTTTTTATTCTACATTGCTATCACTAAGTAGTATTTAATAATTTGTTATGACCTTTCCAGTGGAGCCACCTCATTTAAAAAAATACATTATTGCATTTTCTAATTATTGTAAGATTTCATAAGTAATTAAAAAAATAAATACTTGAGTATTTTCCATATTCTTTATGTTAATCATTTGAATGTTTTAAATAAGACACAAAAATTGGAAACATCGTGTGCAAAGTCGAACCTGCCATTTGAAAACATTTATTTTTGGGGTAATGGTTTTATTTGATCAGTATGCACAAGTGCTGCATAACTTGCATCTAATAATAGTGTGTTTTCTTAAACAGATGACTCTCCAGTTGCATTGACCTTGCCTTGTGTACCAGGACCTTGCTGTCTGCTGTTTCAGACAATGCTCTGATGTGAGACCTCTCCTCCCACAGTATTTTTCTCTGTCCGTACTACAGCATACAGCAAGAATGCTGCTGCAGTGATCTCTGGTATTTGAGGTTTTTGTTACACTGCATCTTCTTTCTAACGTTTTCATAATGCATTCCTTTACTCCAAGTACAAAACTCTGTTGCTTGGATTAGGTTAATTTCTTTCTGTAGCAGTGCAAATGTCTTTCAGCAGCAACTTGATTTCCCTTTGGAACTTAGCAAGATAAAAAGGAGTCATGTGGCAGAGTAGCTACTGCTTTGTGCACTACCAACAGTTCACACTGATGAACAACCTGTACATTTTCTCTTGAGGAACCTTCTTGATGCAGATGCCTCATTTTTAATTCCTTAGGGTTGCTAGGATTGTTTTGGATTACAGCTATGTATCAAATTGCAAGGGAAGAAGAAAACCCAGTGTTTTAATATTGAGGCTGAATTGTTTTCTGAAGAGAGTATTCTGCTTCTGTTCTAATTTTAGGTAATTTTCGTACTCTGACATTTTTCAAAGGTGTATTTTCAACCAGTTATTGTTCAGTTTGGGCAAGTATGTTAAAATGCATTTAGAATCAGATTGTTGCATTGGTGGGCAGAGATTTCTAAGATTTGGTTAGTATTTTTCTAAGTTACTAGAAGGCAGCACACTTTTGGTGACTTTCAAATGTATCAAATGTTCTGTGAGCTTGTGCATTGTTTCTACCAAAAGCTGTGGGAAAATAATCTAATGGCAGATATTTCTTGTGAAAGCTTCAATTTTCTGCTCACCCTATGTGCACTTGTTTTAGTTCAACAGGCTTATGGGAAGCAGTAAAAGCAGAGGAATGTCTATCCAAGGCTACAACCCCCTGGATTTCTGACTGCGGGAGAGGGTGACAAACAGGCTGCCTCCCTGTTTGGTTCTGTAATTCATGTTTGCTCTTTAGCTGCGTGGTGGGCTGCTTCTCTGTAACATTTTGAGTGGCAAGTGTCAAAGTGTACCAGGCAGATAATTCTTGAAGTCTTTTGTGTTGCGGTACTTATGCATTATTGCAGTACATCTGAATTTTTTAGATGAAAAATATTTCTTGATGTGGCTCCTTTAGAGCCCTTGACATTTTTCAGTGTAGCTGTTACTTTTGTGAATAGTCTGTTGCTTGTATGTTTCACCCAAAGAACAAAGTGGATGTACAAAGAGGGGAGACTCTTTCATAATTAGGTTTGCTTTGTTGTGATTGCCCGTTTTTTGTTTGGTTTTGCTTTTCTTGATAGTGAATTTACATAAAAGACAACAAAACCAGAAACAACAAAATCAAGCAGTCAGGCAGCTGCCTATGTTGGAAATATTTTAGTCTTAATAACCACTCAAAATGTTGCTGTTGTTACTGATTTGAATATACATCTGCTCTTATTCTGTGCTTTAATTCAGCAAAGTGTAAACAAGAAATTCCATTTCAGTGGTGGTGTTCACTCAGTAGACATAGAAGTGAAATATGGAGAAACTTATTATAAAAATCGATGGTGTTACGTGTGCAATTAACTAAAACCTCCATGGCAATCCCATTTAGAGGCATTCCCAATTTCATTAGCATGGGTAATTTAAATATATAGGTCCAATTATAAGGCTTTTTTCTTTATTTTATTTTTGTAGGACGAATTTAGAAAGTAGCTATTTGATCATCTGTCACTGTATGAAAAGTCCAACAAGTTATAGCTTAAAAATTAAATATGCTGTTCTGAATAGTCTTGATATGTCTACCAACATGTAATAGGTATACTATTAGTTCAGTTCTGTGTGTTTGGTTTTGTTTTGATTGTTTTCAAAATGATCTTTTCTTCTTTTAAGATGTGGCTGTTGGAGGGCATGGTTGGAGGGTGATAATTATTGCTCAGTGCTCCCTGCCCACCAGTAACTCATCAAGTTTCACATTCTGCTCTCGCTTTAGATGCCTTTTAGTTTCTCCTCCTCCTCCTCCATAGTGTTGAGTCTTGTGTCCCATTACCCGGAGTCAGGTTGTAAGAGGGAGTGGTTGATACTCGGGGAACGTGATACCATTTCCTTCTTCTGTATCTTTGGTACTTTTGGTTTGACATAACTGAGGTATGGTGTTAGCATATTGCCAGTTGTGATGTGATACTGTGGTATGTGGAGTTACAGATTGCTTTCCACAAGAGAAAATGCAATGGTTGCGTGCTTTCAGTTCCCTGCAGTGCAAGTTTATGTGCTTGGAAGCAAGGAGTATCTATTTTCAGGGTATGTTTGCATCAGAGATACTTGTCTTAGTGAGAATACCCTTGCATTCCTGGAGACTGGACACCTGCAGAAGCTACCTGTCAGTGGAAAGGGTCAAATAAAAGGTTGACTGTGTGTTTACACACACCGAAGCCTACTCATCCAATAAATGTATAGCTTAACAACACTGTTCCCTTTCTCCCCACAAGATCTCTTGGTGAGCTGGTATCTAGCAGAACAGCTCAGTCATGCCTTCCCCCCAGTGTTATATGAAGTCTGCAGCATTTCTGAAAAAGGAATATTATTGTAATTTGCTGAGAAGGGGAAAGTGCACAGCTTTTTCTTTCCTCTGCATTAAAACTGTGCTGTCTGTACTCCTGACTCATATCTAAAAGCAGTTATTTGCCTTCTATATCTTTTTAAAAAAAGGCTCTTTGGTGTATATCATACTATAGAAACATATATACCCTTCCTACATTTTGGTTATATATTTTATGTAATATGCCTCTGTTTACAGGTAAAATTATGGATTAGTTAACAGAAAGATGTTACCATGCAACTAATTAAACAGAGGTTTAAAAACACCAGCTGCATGTACAGTGTTACCTCATATTTGAAAGGCTGAGAAATTTCCTAACTTTGGAAAAGTCATGTTGTTGACTTCATGTAATTACTCTCTTTTAAGGAACAGTAAACCTTGCATCTGTAATATATCTGTCAGGGTATTTCTGGATAGATTCTTCTTGCCGTTCTTGAAAGTTGTATTAGCTTAGCCCAAATCCATGTAACATTGGATGCTGTTGTGTTTATTTTGTTACCTGTTCCATGTTGGCAGAAATATGATATATGTAAAAATACAGGTTTTGCTATCAAGTTGTTTTTTGGTGCTCTATTAAAACAGATTTCAGAGACTGTATTACAAGATTCTACTCCATGGTTGAACTAACTTGCAGTATGAAACAGAAATATTTATTGATTTTTTTTTTTTTTAATGAGTGAAGTTGAAGGATTACTTTTTTGTTTTGTTGTTAACCTAAGCCAAACTAGCCTTCTTGGTAGCCTTCTTAGTACTTAACCAGAAAACATTTGTAGATTAAGATCTAGAGTTTAAACTTGTTTGGGAATACAGCAGAATCCCAAAATTGTTTCCAGTCTCATCTAGCTTCCCTGAAATAAAATCAAAGTATATATACAATACCCTGGTATCAGAATGTTGTGGTCATTAAAAATCTAGCTTTAGTGGCTATATATAGAGAGAGTATAATGTTAATACTGTTCTCTTTTGTGTGTGTTAAGCAGATATTGTCAACTACCAATCTAGCTGCACAGATTAAATTTGTTTCTATATAGTTATGAAAACATTTTGTATTTTATATAAAGAAATAATATTCTTTTAAAACATTAGTTTAGGGCCATGAGTAAGAGGGGTTTATGAGTCTCTTAAATGCCCCCCCCCTTTTTTTTTCCAGTGGTCAGCTGAAATTTTTCTTGTTCCATCAAATTCTGAGCTATGGCAAATATTTTATTTTTAATTGAATTTCTGTCACTCAATTATGAACGTTTTTTGGAAGAGTGTATTGCTTGTTGTGATTATGTTTGTGCAGAAAATTCTGGAACTGTCTTAAAACTTATTATTTCTGTGTAATAGGAGATATAATGACTTGAGAAGATCAGGGAAAATATGAAGTCATTAATTTTTTGTAAATTCATTTGTACAAAGGAATGGGAATTTCTTGGAAATCAACAATATTTTGGGCTGCAAATGGTACTTCCTACCCTTCCAAGGTAAGGGAACAGTAAAATTTTAGGTATCTTCAGTAGAATCAGAAAAGAGAATGGGTAATTGGTGGTATTAATAAATGGATGGTATCTACAACTGAAGTCTAGACAGGTTTTTCAAGTCATTCAAATCCATTCTGGGGACATGCCAACAAACTGGTTTTATTATGAAAACTGTGTTACCAGCACCAACTGTTCAGTGCATCAAGTTCCAAATCCTCATTATTTTTCCCCTTCTATGATTAGTTTGGCTTAAAAGTAATAAATGTGGAACCTTCCTTTTGGTCTTAAAATTCTTAAAGCTTTATTGTTCCCACTTTCCTCTTGTTTTTATAACTAAATGGTCTGTTTTTAAAGCTGAGATTATGAGTAATTATAAAATGGTATGACTAGGGGCTTCTAGAAAAACAAGTGCCTTTTCTGAGTACCTGACTGTAAGAATTAGCAATACTATGAAGTCTGTTTAGAAATTAATTCTCCATACTAATTGAACTGTGATTCTAGATTTGCAAGCCAGGTTCGGTAGTGGTTTGTAGAAATAAACAGTTCCCTAGACAGCAGGCTATAAAACAGGTCAGCGTTAAAATATGCAGTAACATCTTTCAAATGTCTGTATAGTATTACACTACTATGCCTGCCTGAATTCTCCTTCAAGATTCAGATCATAACATCTGTGTGGAGATTTGTTACCTGGTAGGCACAGGAATGATTGGGAAGTGTAGACACTAAAGGGTTTTCAGGAGGTCTTCACATCCACCCCTCCAGAAGAGGCAAGTTTGCATGTTCTCTTGAAATTTGTGAATGTCATTCTACATTGCCAAAAGCTTATCTCCACGTTTGTGTCATCCCCTCATTTTGTTCCATGTAGTCTTTATTCTGTTATGCAAGTTGATAATGAAAACACTTGTCTGTAACAGTCAGTTGTCCTGTTGGCTAGATACCTAAAGCTGTTACTAGGACTAAAATTTCTGACGACAGAAGATAATGTACCTCAGTTGTAACAGTACAGCACAGTATTATATCCTGTGTAACAGCTTCTATACACTCCTAAACTTCAACTGTCTGCTTTATAGAAAGCTGGAAAGAGTTGACTTACAAGTTAGTGGGAAAGCTGTAAAACTATGTGAGAAAGGTGTGTGCACAGATTTAAAGCGAGGTAAAACGGTTTGGTATAACAGCATTGTAGCTATGATGGCCAATAAAGTATCTAATCTGTACATGAGTCACTCTGCTCTAAACTCATGTGCCTTCCTCCGGCTTGACATGGTGCTCTGATTATTTTTCTTTTGCTTTATAATGACATTGTCAGTCTTTTATGAGCTCTTCTCTGTTCCCTTGAGCTCTGAGGATGCTATTGAGAAGAGCAAAAAGCCCCAAACAAAAAAAAAACCCAACCCCAAACTCTTCACTTGCTGTTCTTGCTTGAATTTACACTTACAAAACTGTCCTAAACACTTCAGGTGCATTCGACTTGATGAAATCAATGGATAATTTAAAAAAGCCTGATAGCCTCTGCCTCCTAGTTTTCCCACTTTACTCATCTTGCTTACAGTAAATCTCTATTTTGTTAGCAACCATATGCATCCCAATAAAGGTTTTAAAGTTTGAATTGAGACAGACACTGTCTCAGCTCTTGGCCAGTGAATGCAAAGAAAGTTGGCCATGTTCCCTCTACTTGCCAGAAAAGCATGAAAGCTGGGGCCCTGCCTCTGTCAAAGAAAAAGGAAAGCTCTGAACTTTTTACATACAGATTTTTGAAAGTATTGAGTCCCTGACCTATTCTTGGTAGGACTTGGCAGTCTCTTGCTTGCTAGATGTGGCCTAAAGACCCCAGGAAAAGGCCTCTAATCTTCAGTGAAGATTTATAGATCAGCCTGGCCTTTTTCCTCTGGTTATCAATTTGACTGTATTCTTTTTTTCTCTCTCTCCTCTAGTTAGTCTTAAATATAAACAAAAGAAATCCCATCGCTACTGTAGTATGGTTTTTATGCGTGTGGCTTGTCTCTGTTATGCTTTCTACTAAATCTGAAGACCTTCTTGCTTAATTTTTAAAATGTTTGATGTACGTATGAGTGTATAATTAAAAGAGTGTACATACTGTTGTCATCTAGTATTGTACTGTTTATTGTGTGTTTGGGTATAGGTGCTTCATGTACCTGGTCCCCTCCCATACAGGGCTTTAAAACTTTCAGTATTCAGATTATCTGACAATCCATTGATTGATGTGCGACTGTATAAAATAAAGTAAGAATATTAAGTTACAAAGCAAATTATCCATAAATTTTAGACTTATTTTTAATATGTGCTGGTATGGTTTTAAAATATTGAATTAATTATTAGCAAATATTTGAATTTAAAGCATTAAAATCCAGAATATTGATTTTTAAAGTACTACAGTGGTAATACCTCTTGCACATTCTTCTTACCGTAACTGTACTATATAGAGGTTGCTATGTATTTTTTTCCTGGTGAATGAATCATGAAAACCAAGGGTTTTTGTTTTTGTGGTTATTATAGGTGATAATTATGCACCCCTGTATCATGTATAACTGTTATACAGTTATATAAATAATGCACATCTGACTGTTGGCTTTTTCTTAACAGTTATGGCATATTTTCTGTAGTGGGTATAGTTTTTATTTTTCAGAGATGTCACATGTAAAATAAGAAGTGATGAAATGCATACACTGTATTTCAAAAATATGTTGATACATTATAGTACTGTAAGCGTTATTACTTCCATAGCTGTTTCTGCTTTTATAACAGCATTAGAATGCTTAAATAAAACCAGCCAGTATTGAAGATTATAAAGCCAGAAAGCTATATAGAATTAATGAAGACCTTAGTGTGAGGACTGTGCTGTCTGTTTCTAATTTAACCTATTCTCAGATTACTCTCAGGAGCCATTCTAAGTTTGTCAAATACTTTGAGAGGTCTACAGTAGATTTTGTTTTTGAAGGTAGAGCTTGCCTTTCCTAAACTGAATTTCATTCTACTGATTTTATTTTTAGCTACCTTTAAAGGCAGGTAAAAAGGCAAAGCAGTATTCAGTAAATAGTTTTTAGTAGCTTTGGAAGTCAAAAAAAAGATGTCTTGAATATATAGGGAGTCTGAGTGACATGGTCTGTGCTAAATTAACAAGAGCAGGGCAGAGGAGACAATTAACAGTTTGCAAGGTAAGTTCATAACAAAATAAGAGGACTACTGATTTTTTTTAAAAAAAAGCTTCCCCCCCCCCAAGCCCTAGAACTTGAGGGATGCCAGTTGGTTTGGAAAAGACAGAAATGAAAAGGATTTGCAGGAACAGGTAACTTTTGAGGTGTGGCAGTAGCATGCCTAAGAACATAGATGAAAGTATTTGAAATCTCAGAGGACAGGTTGATCTGCTTTCATTTATGTATGCTGGTTTTATATTTGTTTCCTCATAGGTCATCTACTGTTATCCATGAACTTTATTCTAGATGTATAGATACCATTTTTTTTTTCTTCTCACCTGAGTTCTCATGCATTATCTGCTTCTTCCTTGTTGGCCTCCCAACAACCAGAAGGCTACTTACAGGAAAGCAATAACAAAGAACTCCATATAGTATGTGAGATTTTAGTTGGAAAAAAGCTTCAGACTGCCTCTTGCACCTTGTGAGTGCTGGTACAGGTGATGATACCCTCACTGAATTACCATTTAAAAACACTGCCTCTATGTATCTTCAATGAACTTGACCAGTTGTGGCCAGCCACTGGTATACACTGCCTTACAGACTGTCTTGAAACAGTTTGGGTTTTTTTTTTGCTCTGTTTTGAAAGTAAATAGGTTTCTGTTGTACTCGGAGCACTGCTGCTAGAGCATCAGCCATTGTTTTGTTCCAAACTGGTGTAGATTGCGCAGACCATTAGTTTTCATTGCTGCTTTGCCTCCCCTCAGGGATGTTTTCTCGTGCCAGTTATGACTTCATAATGCACTCAGCTGCCTGCTAAGGTCATTGTTGGTTTGAATGATCAGTCCTGCAGGTGAGCCTCCTGCATCTAGCCTGTTGTTTTTTCTCCTCAGCAGGATGAAGTCAGTGTTGCCATCTTGCCCACAAGGAGCCTGACTACAAGGCCTTGGGCTGCTCCTTATCTTTTAGTTTGCTGCCTCCATACTGGCCTGACAGCATTCGATTCCATGTTTCAGAGTGACCTCCTCACCCCTGCTCCTGGCCTTGCAGGCAACATAGGAAATTCAGTGTTTGTTGTGCTCTTCGGGTGTTACCTGATCACAGCGCTTCCTCAACTTCTTTTTATCATTTGTGGTGAGGCTGTGGTCATGCCCGATGGTGAGGCCAGTGACCTCCCTTGTTGGGAGCTGGGGGAGGACGAGCTGGGGGCTGGGGCTCTGCCACAGCCCGCTTGTGTCAGGACCAGCACCAGCAGATGTGTCAGGTCCCAACGTCAGTCTGGCAGGTCTGATAGAGAGCTCAGGAGCAGCAGAGAACAGGGCCTGGGCCCAGAGCTGCCAGTGATGTATTCCTAGCCTAGGACAGTCCTGAGCTGAAATGGCTCCTGGGCCTGTTGATGGGGGATACAAATGGGGCTGATTATCGCTTTTAAGGATGTGGTGTGCTTGGGGCCTTGACCCTCCCTCTGACAGACGTCTGCAATAATCTCGTCCTGGGTTAGCATCGCACTTTGTTGTGCTACTTGCAGCATTGGTCTGTCATTATCATACCCAAGTACGTTACAGAAAATGGAGTAGTTGCATCTTGTTTAAGTGTTACAGCAGAAATAACCTTGGGTGTTTCGCCAGGCGTTGGCTTGTTTGTTATCTTTTACAGTCCCTTTGTGGTTGAGTTCTTAGGCTCGTTTAACTGTGCACTGACTGTTTTCTCTCTGGTGCTCTCCCTTCTCCTCTGCTCACTCTTAAGGTATACATCAGGCATATATGTGTATACCTCCTCCCTTCTAGGACCTTTTTGCGCTAAATACAAGGATGTTAAGAAATGTGTTAGCAGCAGGGATGCACAATCAGATGGATGCAAACTAATCCACTTGACTGAGAAAGTGTTGCCTATATATATAACACTCGTATTTACACAATACATTATTACTGAGGCATATGAATAGTGGAATGTATACATACAAAGGGTAAAAAACCCAACAAGATTTCCTAGTAGCATTTTCAGATTTTAGTGAAGCAGTGTTGTTTGGATACTAGCAGAGTCTCTGGCACGTATTGCTGCTTATGTGAAAATAAAAAAGGGTGTTTCAGAGAAGGAAGTGTCCTTTTCCAAGTTATGAGCTGCAATTTTTACCCTGGTTCCTTATGGGAATGACTTTGTACAGTCACACTGTGTGTCTGTATGTCTTTTCTTCCAACTTTTAACTTGTCCTGTAGCAATCAGGTTTATTGCAAAAGTGCAGGTCTCAAAAGTGCTAAAGACTCAACAAATTTTATGTAGATGTTACTCAGTCATAGAAGATAAGTTCTCTACATCATTCTGTCTGTGAAGAATTGCTGTGAGAGCTCACACATTAGCAGAGGGTCCACATAGAAAAAAGTCCATAGTAGTACCCCAAATGTAAGAAGACCTTCAGTTGGAACTGGATTCTCCTTGTCACCATTATTCAGAATTCATTACTTCTAGAAATAACTAAGGAATATAATGCTTGGTTATCATGTGTTCTATTTTAAAGTGTACCTTTAGCAACTGAATACTCTACGTGGTCATTAAATATCCTCTGAAATACTTATCCATTGATTTTACCAAGGACTTCACAGTGTTAAAGTTGCATTCCATCTGTTCAGCTGAAAGTACAAGAACTTTTAAGAAATGTAAAAAACTTTGAACAAGTGATTGTTTGCATTTGATAAGTATAGAACTAGCTTTTGCCACACGTTCTTATCCCAATTAACTATGTTGTGAAGACTGAAGGAGACGAAAAATCTGGGATAAAGCCGCGTCTTATCAGGGAAGCAGATTTTCATATTTAGAATTCCAACTTCCTTGAAGCAAGGAGCTCAACTGTACTACTCAAATGAGCTGTGTTATGATGACTGCAATTAAGCTGAACACTTGCTGAAGGTTATCTTTTTATCCCAAAAGAAATGGTGAAGGCCAAGTGAACAATTATAAGCCACAGTTTCTAGTCGGGAATCTCACAACTAGTCAGAAATACTTAATGGACTGCTCTCATAGAGGCTTTGAAAGGTAACCAAGAAAAGCAAATAAATCTGTATTTGCTCAGCAAGGATACAGATATTCATTCCAATTATTTTAAAGATCCTCAAATAAAAGATTGTCTGAATGTGTCATAATCATATATGAAGACATGCTGTGTTGATCCTCACGCATGTTTCTCCTTCAAATAGGTTAAGAAAGAAATGCAGGTGAAGCTTAAGGAGCATGGAAGCTGCTGTAAACATAGAATTTCTCTGTGTCTGGTTCCATTTGTCCTGGAAGATGTGACAGTATATTATAAAAGAAACCTCATAATTTTGATCCTGGGTGTATTTCCTTCCTATTTATTTATTTATTAAGACTGAATAACTAGTATTTATAGTGTGAATTACAATGATGCCTACAAGAGTTTTAAAATACTAAAACATTTAATTTGAAGTGATCATTTAAAGTTGATTATGTTGGTAATGACCTCGTATGTTAGTATAGTAAATATCTTGTAATGTTGCAAAAAATAATTTGCAGTTGTGTGGTGGCTTGCTGCTTGCACATTTAATTCTGGCAAGAGCCAACATCTTAGAGATTACTTCATGACTTGAATGAGTCAGATGTCAGGCTTTCTCCCAGAGAATGATGTGGGTTTTTTTCTCTTGCATTCTCTATTAGGCATGATAATAATATGCAGATGAAATAGCAGATATTCAAAAGAGAAAGTAAAAATATTAAGGGACTAAATATTATGATTTCTGAGTGAATGGTATGCATAGGTCAGGAATGGTACACAAAGAAAATGTATTTTGAGAAAGTGCAAGAGTGGTGCAGTAATTTAATAGTGTTAGTTTTCAGCATTTGAAATATTTTTCTTTGCTTTTCTAGAACTAAAATGTAAATGCATAGATTGACAAATGACTGAGCTCTTGTTCACATACAGATTACCTTTTCATTTTTATTTGAAACTTATACTGGGGTTTCAGCCTCACTCTTGTTGCAGTTATGACAGCTGAGCAATAATATATAAGTTACTACTCAAATGATGTTTTCAATAGGACTGCTGTGGTTTAGCATACTGTGAATAAAAGTGTTAACTTAAATTTACAGAAGATAAGCTGTAGTGATATATGTGCCTCTAACATACCATCATACATTTTAGTAGTCAGAAATACTTTTATTACAGGTTTGTTCTGTTCTCACCAGTGTGGCTAGGATTACAGCTATAAAGGACGGAGAGAGAGAGAGGGAAATGAGAGAGGACTTGGATGCTCACACAAGAAGGGTGCTGTGAGGAAGAACAAACAAGACAAGGAACCTGAGGTGTTTGATCTTGTTGCTTATTGTGTGACTTGGTTCAGAGTAATCTTAAAACTTTGGCAGGTTGACAGTTTTTAATGGCAAGGTGCAGTTGCAGTTTATTGAAATATATGTCAGTGTGCCACTTGTAAGTCCCTTAAAGTTATGGTTTCACGCTGGGCAGAAATACTAGATGAACTCAGATGGGAAGGCTACCTTTGTGGTGCTTTGCTGTTAGCTGGAACTAGGTAAGAAAGAGGATTGCTGGGGCTGGAGGTTCCCGCTGGAAGGGCACAGATTTCTTTGTGATGCTAAGCTCTCTGGTATTACTTTAGGAAGATGGAGGATGAGAGATAATGGTGTTAGGGTATTTGGGAAATGGTTCTTTATCTTGAGGCTGAATGGTCACTCAGTTACAAGCTGTTGAGCTAAGGCTTGGATGTCCTCTGGATTAGTACTTGTTACTACAGTGTCCAGGTAAATAAAGCTACTTCTATAGAAACTGGTGTGTTGGTTTCTATCTCTACTGAAGCTTGGATCCCAGTGCAGGGAGAGAAACCTTGCTGGGAGACATAGGTGGTGCTGCAGGCAGGGCGTGGAGTGTGGTTGGCATGCTGTGATGTCTGAACCCTGTCCACTAGTCTGAAAGGATCTGTCTGCTCTAGGGCTGGGCCAGTGGCTGGGTGACCAAGGCATTAACTTCTGAAGGCTTGAAGCAGCTGACTTAGACAAACAGTATCCTTTGGTCAGGGTAGCATCTCTGAAGTAATCTTCTACAGGTGTAGCAGGAAAAGAATCAGGTCAGAGCACGAAGCACTCAGTTCTGTCGCTGGTGTGCCGTTGTGAATCTGTGTTTGGATGTTGTTTTGCAAGTGAAGGCTTGCAGTCAATTTCCTACTTACTTTCCCTTTGCACTCAGGAACTTGTCTGTCTTTCAAATAATACAATTTTTCCTGCTCACATGCTGAGTTTATATGTGATTATGATTCTTTGAAGAGAGAGTTTGATAGAAACTAGAATGGAGGGAGTATACCACGTTTAAAAATGACGTTAGTATATAGTCCCAGGTTACTGTTGACTTTTTGGAGTTGTAAACTGTTAATGTTTCAAAGTGGCAGATTTTGAATGTGATAACCCAGTCCTCAGAACAGGAATGTTTGCATGTAAGCTTTCCATTTTATATTAACATTTCAAGGCCACAGAAGTGATTGGCAAATGACAGGAAATACATACAACCATTTCCCCCATATTTATTATTTGTATTTTGATGACAACAGTGATTTTCGTTCATATGTTAACAGAAACACCATTTGTTCTATTTTAAAAATATTTTGTAATCGAGATTCATTGTGCACAAACCCCCTCCACTTCTGCTTCTTCACTTCTGTTTCTGGGACTTCACTTGGATTCCTGATCAGCAGAAAATCCTCCTGTTATTTTCCAACATATTTAACACTGGGTGGCCTTAGAGAAGGAACTTGCTGTGCTTTATCAGCTGAGGAGAAATGGCATAAATTGACTAAAGAGAAACCACATGAATGAAGATATGTGTATAGAACTTGAACTAGTTAAGGGATAAAATGAAGATGTGAATGATGACATTGAGACCAGGGGAACCATAAAACCTTCAAAGGTGGAAAAAGCCTTGAAATAGGATGATGGCTGAATTATTTACCAGCTTGGAGCTCTAGGTTTTTTAGAGGATCTGAATGATTGATTGATTGTTGGTACTCAAATACACACAGAACATGTGGGCAATTGCTGTTCACTGCAGATCCCTATACAAGATCCTTGGTGGGCCTGAGTGAGGCAGTTCTGACCTCGTGGCAAGAGTAATGTGTTACTAGGCTCAGTGAATCCCCACGTTAAACACTGAGCTAACTAGCCAGACACTTGGGGTTGGAAGAGACAAGCCTGGTACTTGCCCATGTCTTTTTGTGTTGTGTCCAGTGCATATGTTCCTTCATAGCAGTTCAGTTCGGGGGTAAACTGAGGTTAGAATGAAATTAGAAGAAAGTAGTTTGTACAGACGACGGAAAGGAGTATTGGGGTTTGCGATGTTTTGATGTTGAAAATGACAGCCCCCTTTCCTTAGGTGGGTATTCATGCAAAGAAGAAGGGCAATGAGGACCCTCTAATTGGTATAGGGATCAGCTGTGGAGAACTGATGGCAGACCACCATGTGGAACTGATGAAGGGCAAATCACTGTCTGCATAGTGCAAGTTGTTGCCAGGTGAAAAGGTTAATAAACCTGCTGCCCAATTTAAATCATGTCCCTTGTATCTTGTTTTTTCTATCTGCATGTCTGAGACAGGTTTCAGCTGCTCTTCAGTCGCTTGATCTCACATTTGACTTCAAAGTGAAAAATTTTCAGTAGAGTATATGGGTGGAAAACATTTGTATTTTTAATACAGTGATTTTTAACCCTGATGGATATAGTGAACAGAAGATATTGAGGATGGTGTAGGGGGGTTGACCGAATCTTTTCTGAAAAAGTCTGGTAAGTTGACTAAATAAAACGTGTTTATGACACTGTAGGAAGGTGATCCTGCTCAGCTGATACTGCTTGAACTGTTAAAAACTCCACTAAAATAAGTAGTTAGCTTTCTCATCTAGGATTCCTTTCTGCCTTTTTTCCTTTGTTTTTACAAGATACTTTAATTTTATCATAGTAATTCTTACTGCTGATCAAGAAGGTTACTCTGTTAATTTTGCTTTACTGAATGGCATTTCCTGTTTTTATTTGATGCTTGGAGGTGTTTAAAATCTTGTTTCATTTCTTCTAAGAGGAATTCCTTACATTTTAATTTTTAAAGTTTTATTTGGCTTATGATGTGCCATCTTTGTTATGTTTTCAGCTGAATTTCATGTAGTGAAAATGCAATTCTGTAAGCAAGTTTGCATTACGCTTCCTTTTGAGGGCATGTTCCCTTTGCTTAGCTAATCAGGTACTCTCAAGTCTGTGCAGCAGTTGCACTAGAGAATTTTTTATGATTTAAAATTGGGAGAGCGTGGTTAAGATGTGTAACTCTGTATTAGCTTTAAACATATTTAGGTCTAATTTGATGATGATCAGATAAGGGACAGCAGAAGAATTGATTTGTTTATGTCCTGGTTTTGGTTGGGATAGAGTTAATTTGCTATAGTTAATAACTCTGAAGAATGTAACTCTGGAGAATTGGGTTGGTGCTCCTGGTTTTCAAGATCACTGTGGTGCGTATTTGGTTTTGGTAGCAGTGTTTTCAAATCTCCTTTAGAACAAGATGATTTTTTATGTTGAAACTATAAATAATGAATTATATGAGTAATGCCAGTGAAGGAGAGAATAATTCCTGAATTCTGAAAAATTGTTGAACATTTCAGGTAGTACCATTCTTACTGTTTTGTACTACATTTGAATAATGGAACATTCCTTACAGTCTTTGTTTTGTTGTGTTTTATCTTATTTGTTAGTTGCAACTTGTGTTGCTTTAACCTCTCAGATTTTTAAACTTGAATGTCCATGTTCCTATAGGTTAGTTTTTAGGATGTATTTTGATGACTCATTACGGCTGTCTCAATGTGGGATACTGCAGATATATTTCTACTCAGGTCTTGGATTTTCCCTCAGCTCTCCACCATGCTTTATGCTTGCACTGTCTGTCAACTTCTATGATCATTGTGTTGTGAGTGGCATCAGGTAATACTGCCTGAAGACTAGTCTTTCTTTTTTTCCTGGGTTAGTTTTCCTCTGGATCAATTGATTCCCTTCCCTGCAGGAGTTCCTGTTCAGGAGACAGTGAAAATACTTCACTGAAGGTGACAGGGGATGAGGGATATGCCTCTTTGGCTGGAGCTTGCCAGTAGGTCGGCTTAAACTTCAAAACTCATCTTTAATCTTGTTCTTTTTTGCATGGTTTGTATGATTCTTTTTTGAATTCTTAAGTCTTAAAAGGAATCCTGATGCACTGGTCCATTTGTCTTTTACTTGGGTTTTTTTGTTTATTTTATTTCTTAATACACAGAAGAAAAACGGGAAATATAGTATTTGTCCTTGTCTTTTCTATAATACATTTTATTAATTGTTAGTTATTTTGTATTCATTTATAATTTATCTTATCTTTCAAAGAGATTCTGTTTACCAGTGTGAAGTTTGTTGAATTCTGTGCTTTGAAGATTTTTGTTTTAAATTCCGCTGCACTCCATTTTCCTGTGAGTGTGAGACTCAGTGCTCCAAAATATTTTTCACCCATTTAAGACTGTTCTCAGCTTTTCAAAAAGTCAAGGAAATTACTCCAGTAGTACTTGTTCAAAGATGGAGAAGGATAGTCCTGCCTTTAATGGTAAGAGTTGTCATGCATCTCAGATGGGACTCATTCATCTGAGTGTCAATGATGAAATTACAGCTTTCAGATAAGGTCACTTAGCATGAAATTCAGGTAACCACTGATCAGAAAGTTTATTTAAACAGCTTATTGCAGATCAGGTCTACAAAGAAATAAAGGACTGACCCTTGACAGTAAGATAAATTCAGTTTTGGATTCTCTCAGTGCATCTCTTCATACAGAAAAATTTCTGTAAAAAAATAGAGTGGAGCTGGTATCTGGCAGTAGCTTCAAATTCTGTCTTAATGCAGTGATGAATGATGAGGCAATTGAGAGGGTTCACCGTCTGGCAGACGTTTGAATAATTTGAGACATCTAATACTTGATCGTGTTTAGATAAGTATTCTAGAAATTAGAAAAAAGACTTAACTTGACAGGATACATAAATACTGTGGTTCTTTGATTTTTTTGTTGTTGAAACAGATACTGATCGTAAATCTGAGGTTTGGCATGATGCTCTGTGCCAAATGAAATGTTGTTATAACTTGCTTCCAACTGTTCAAATAGTGTTTTTATTCATCTTCAGTGATTCTTAAGAGTCTGGCTATTTCCTCCTTACTATTTGCCTGTGGTTCCCTGGGCAGAAGAAAGGTTTAGAAAACTGATGACCTGTTGGTGCCCTGTTCTTGTATCTTCTGCTTGTTTCTGGGATAAGACACTACAATGAAAAACTAGTAGTGTGCAAGATACAGGATGAAGTAAAGAGGGGTTAATAAATGTGGCTTTCTTATTCTGTTTTAGGAATTGGTCTGGAACAAACTGTAGCTTATTTACTTAAAAAAAAAAGAAGCTTAGTAAGTGTTGTTTTAAAAGTTGTAAATGGATAGTTGTAGTACACAAACAATTTTCCTCATGAATCAGTTATTTCCTTAAGGGCTTAAACTGTGATTATATTGTTTAGATACAGGTTTTGGGGTAATGTGGAAGAGATGATCAGTAGTTTTGTATCTATTTACCATGCCAAATTATTTCTGTAGTTTACAGTTTCCCAAGAATCTCTTAGTGATTGCTTCTGCCTTAGATGCTGTGCAAATACTTAGCACACAAAAAATTAATTCAAATTACTGAAACATCTTTTTTTAAGATAGATAGTCACTGTGTGTATTTAACATGTAGGATGAAAGTTGGAGAGACAGCTATAGACGTCCCAGTGAAGCCGGGGAAGAAGGGAGAATTGTCAGGCTGCCTTCATTTGCCCTTTAGCTTTCTTGAATTACCTTCTGTCCCAGTCCAATAGCAGTTTGGCCATGGAAACTATCAGTATGTGTTTTGTAATGTCACATGTTTGTTTGTCAGTCCCCCTCATTCTCTGCACCCATGATCTTGGCCCCTACCAGGTGTTTGCTGAGTTCCCCATGGAGCTCCTGCAGCATCCTACATACTGAGTTGCATTGGCATCTCTGGCAGCACGCGACTTCTCTAAACAATCTCCGTTTCTACTATGAGATCCATCCCCCATTTGTACCTCATACAGTTGCTGCTTCTTGCCACAGTCCAACCAGCGTTCTCAAATATTTATCTAATATTTTCTTTGATAGCTTAGAGTTGAAAAGCTTTCTAACTTACCACATTATTTGATGGTTCTGATCCTTCATATGCCTTTCCTTAGACTAAATAATAGTGTAAGTCTTGGCATACTGTCTTTTTTTTTTCTCTGAAGCGGAATTCCTGCTGACTTCAAAAGGCAATTAGCTCGAGTAATGAATTATAGGTTAAACTGATGGTAAATTAATACAGTTTTACAGTCTTTGATTATGTTGGATGTTTTACCTAGGCTGTTGCAGACGTTAATTCCAGATGGCAGAGGAATAAGGAATTATTAAATATTTTTATTAGTTATTATTAATACTAACTAGAACCAGCTTGCACATAAAGTGTATGCAGCAGTTTAAAAAAAAAAGTAGACTAATTAGGTTTTTATCACATGTTTTCAGATATAATACATTTTGTGAATGTGTGTGCTGAAAGGTTGCCAGATGGTTTACTTTAATTATTCATTTGTCTTTGTTGGATGACCTCTGCATCCAGGATGATTCACTAAAACTAGATCTATTTTCTTATATTCTTACTTTCCTTTATTGATAGGAGCTCATTAAATTTCTGACATAACTTAAGCCTTGTAAAATGAACTAGTGTAGTTATTAATGGATTTTATCAGTTAATCTAGTGCTTTAGAAAATGTCAGCATGTGTTGAATTACAGTGCAAGCTTAGCTGTCTTTCATGTGCTTTTTGTGTTTTGAGTTGAATATGCAACAAGAAGAATATGATTTTCAATAATTTCAGCATTGTTTTTACATGCAAATGCATGTATATGGTTGTATGAGGATCTAGGTTTTGGCCACCCATATGCAAGAAAGGAAGAGAAGCCACGGGGGGGGGATAATTCTGCAATTTTACAGGAAGTGACAGAATCCTATTTTATTGGTTGAGCTTGTGAGTTTTACACTTGACAGCATTTATAACGCTGTCTTAACACACTTCTTAACATGTCTAATGAATTCCAATGGTTTAAGGCATTTGCTGGGCACAGTGAATTGAAATCTGTTGATTACAGTGGAAGGCAGAGACTGAGAAGAGTGTAGTGGGGGATACATGAAACCTGTGTCATCTGTTCAGCAGAGCTGCAGCTTCAGTTATTTTTGCAGTTGTCCATAGATCAGAGGCTCTACCATCATGGTTTTTACTTGCTCTTTCATTAGACTTTGGCATACTCATACTCTAGATAACTTTTCTCTTAGTCTGTTATGTTCAGGGTGCATTTAGACATAATACAGACATGATCTAAACTGAAGCTAATACTGAGAAGTGTGGTCCTTACCAGGCATTGCTAATTTCCTTTTCGTGGAATATAGTGATCATGTGGCCACAAGGTGAGTCAATTCATTTGGATGAAAAGAGGAGTTTCCTTACAAACCAGGCAGCTGAATCAACTTAACTCTGTGGACTCATGATGTCTAGATGCATGAGATGGGGGAAATGGGGGCCAGAGGTCAAGAGTGAAGAAAGGAGAGAGTCTGCCAGCTTTGGTGGCAGCTACTTTGTAAATTGACATAGCTGAAGCATCAGATTACGTTTGCAGGTTGCAGAAATGTTTAAACAACTTAACCATGACAGCAGCATTTTCCTCCCTTGCCTGTGCTGCTCCTTTTCTCCCTTGTGCTTTTGCAGCACACGTTAGTACAACTGTACATGAACTGGAATTGGAAAATGATCTAGCTGTGAAGTAACTTGAGCAAAAAAATTCTTGAGATGGATTGGTTCCCTATCAGGTTGCAATGGTCGTGAGAGGATGGGAACAGCTGGACACAGACAGGGAGCTTCTTAAGCAGACATTATTCTTGGTGAGGTGGATTTCAAACATAGGCATGGATAGATGGAGTGGTGCTGGTGGAGAGGAGTCAATTCATGGGTAGGCCTGGAGCCTCTGGAGTTGAGGAGAGAGGTGACCAACAAAACCACTGTTGGGTAAGATTTGAGATAGTTTCTAGAGAAAAGAAAAAGAGCTGAGAGAGGCAGTTTGGGACACTTTGGCATAATAAAGAGGTGGGAGAATGATGCTGAAGGAAGGAGGACTGTGGAAGATCAGTCCTGGCCTCTGAATGAGCGTTGTGGAGAGTCTGGGATATGAATGGACCTCTGGTTTTAGCAGATTTCTGTTTACAGAAGCAAATCAGTGATATGACTTTTTTTTTTTAGGTTTCTCCGTAAAGATCGATATAAAAAAGTTCAAGTTGACACAGCCAGTTTTGTGATCACAGCTTCATTCTGTGATGTTAAAGTTGCATAATGATGTTGTCTTCTTTTGCCTTGTAGAGTGATGATGTTTTGTAAGAATTTGATTTGGCAACCAGAGTAATAAGAGGTACATTATTTACAGTGACGGTTCATTCCATTAACTTTTATTCCTGGCTTAGCAATATTACAGAGACTACATTTATGAATATATTTTGGTGACTTGTATTTTCATTCTGTTGCCTGGAATTTTTCTGATGAAAACAGGAAAGATGAATCAGTAGACTGGGATGTTTTGATAGATGAAAAAAATCCTTAAAAAATCAGCCCTGAAGACTATTACCAATACATACACGTGTTTTATACCTTTTACAAAGCATTATTGTTATTTGATATAGCAAGAAAGAAGAGTAAGAGATCAAGAAAAAAAGACAGCTGCTTCTCCTTTTAACTCCGCCTACATCTTTCTTCTTTGATCAGCATGATCATATGTAGATTTGGACTTGAAGACACAGAATGGTTCCCAGAAGAAATAAGATGGAAACATTTCTAGATGGTTTGCTTACAGTTTTCAAGTGTGTAGTGGCAAAAAGTTAGGTAAGCTGTTAGCTGGGGATTTAAAGAGGAAGAACAGGGAAGAGCGGTAGGAAATGGTAGAATAAGGTAATTGCTGAAGTACTTTTCTGTTTGTGTGTGCTTAAGTGTGTTGGGGTTTTGGTTTTGTTTTTAAAAGTGACATAGATAAGATTGAATAAAGTGACCTAAAGTGAACTTTGGGGTACAATTTAATGATAGAGGGACTATCAGGGAATGTAGACTTAAAGAATTGCTTGGGTGTTGGTTTCTTATTGTATATCCTCTACAGTTGTATTGGTGCAGTATTTTATAGCGTGCTTTCTGAGCTGTGTTGGTAACATGACTCCAGTTTAATTCCCGCTCCCACCACTCTGTCCAACTACTGCAATCTCCTTCTACATAACTTTTCTATGAACTGTAGCTTTTATTTTCCTTTCTGGTGCAAAATCTCTTGCACAGAATCAGGGTTTTCCATCCTGACTGTCCTGTAGCTGATCTGGCATGCACATGCATTTTGTCATGTGTGGAGAATGCAAAACTTGTGGCTCTTTGTTCTGTCTCTGTCACTTGCCTTTGGGACCCTCCCTGATCTGTCTTCTGTTGTTGAACCAATAAAACTGAAATCTTGATTGAAATATTAAATTGCATTCTCTTTTTCCTTGCATTTATAGTAGCTACTGAAGAAAGGATGCTGTTCAGTGACTAGGAAACTTTAAAGCCATGTATTTTTAGCAAAATGTAACTTTTCTTAAATTTGTTTTTATTTTCTGATGAACACCACTACCCCACCGCCCCACCCCCTGAAAAACTGTACATTTAGTTATACTTTTGCATTTCATTTTGTGAAAAAATAGCATATCAAATACCCTATTAACTAAAGAGTGTGGTTTACCTTTTGATTTGTGCCAGACTGCTTTTGGATGGAGATTAGCAATCAGTAAAAATGAAAGCTGACACTCTGAAGTGGATTAAAATAAAATTGTTAATCACAGTTACTGAGAATCAAAATATATTTTACACTTCAAATTACTTTCATTATTAAGCTTTCCTGATGTTATCCCTGACGTCATTCCTAGTTGTTTTATCAACTACAGATGATTTAACTATTATGCTTAGCTAAACTGCATGAACTGAAGAAGGTAGTTCTTTCTGCTTATGTGGGTAGTGCCTGAGTCAACATTTAATTGATCAATTCAGTAGTCAAATTATTGTACCTAGCCAGTGATTTGCCTCAGTTATGTGATACGTTTTGCTACTGGTTTCAAAGTTATTTTTTTTTTTCTTGCTTCTATTGAATTTAGACTGTTTTAATAAACTTAGGCCTTAATATAACTTTCTGCATTTTCCACATTTTTAATAATACATGTAACGTTTTTAAACATTACATGTGATAAATTGAAATGTAAGTGTATATGTGTTTAATTTTAATTTTCCGTGATTTATCTGAGCGTGTATCTTTTATTCTTCTATTTCCTTTGCTGAGCTATTTTCTGATTCCAAGATTTACTTCTACCATGCGATTTGCAGGAAAGAAACTGAGAATTAATGGCAACAGTGAAGGGCAGGTTAGCTTTTTATTTTAAGGCATATGAGTAAAGGGGTCAGAAAGGTTACTGGTAATATTTCAGTCTTTTACACTACTCTGCTTTCGTGCTTTTTTTCAGTTGTAAACTTCTGGCAAAAATACAGTGTTCTTCATGATTTCATGGCAACAATGTAAATTTTAACAAAAACAAAACTCACGTAACAACACCAGAGCAATTGTGGTTGTGGTAAGAGGTCAGTTCGTAACAGAAAAAACCCAAAAAATAGTTTTAAAAGACAGTGTAGGTTTAAAAATTATTTTGTTCTTCAAAACATTTTAACTTATCCTGGCTATAAGTCAGGAAAATTATAGAAAATACATTTCTTTTTTTCTCTTTATATATATCCTCTATGTTCAATTTCAGTGTTACAGCTTCAGTAAAATTAGTTTTCTGCAGTCATGGAGGTTTCCATAGTAAAGTGAAGACAGCTGTTTAGATACATAAACCACAACTTTGATTTCCCCAAATTCTAAAGTGAGACTTTAAGAGAGATTTAAATGTGTATTTTGGAATTCTCTAGATCTCAGTATAATTAATTTCTGTTGTTTTGTGTTTCTGTTGTAGAGGTGGATTTTGTGCCATAATTCTGTTCACTATATATATATATATTTCTTTTCTTTACAGAAAACCAACATTTTCGATGCCCTATGGGGAGATGCATCTTTGACATGGGTAATATGTTTGGTCATCTTCTACAACCTGAGGCAACAGTGTATGTGCTACATATGACAGAAGAATTAATTGTGGGAAGAGACAAGCCGAATGGCTACGTCACATAAGAAGCTGGTTTAAAAATGTTTGTATTTCATGCCAGTAATCCAAGGTTGGGAAAGCCTAGGAGCCCAACAGCCAAAAAACTTACTTTTTTTTAAAACCCGGTTCAAAAAGAACAAGTAGTCAGTGAATAGTTTGCCATGTGTTCTCTGATTATTTAGCACTGAGTGTTTCATTACACTGAAATCATGGTGTGAGGATAGGTAGACGTGTGCCCCCTCACCCCCTCCATCCCCAACACACATCTAGCAACTAGAGATTGTGTCAAGATGACCTCTGAGGAGATGACAGCGTCTGTTCTCATCCCTGTGGTACAGGGTAAAGTGATACCTGCTCAGTCAGCTGGAGATGAAAATACTGAAAATGCTTTGGACACTAGTGTTATAAAAAGACATACTGCCAGTCCGGGAAGGCAAACCACACGCGCGCTGTCATACTTACACAGACTTGAAGAAGAAAGTCTTCAGGGCTCAGTGCCCAAAATATTCTCTCTGGCAAAAGAAAAACTGACTAATGACAACAGTAACAAAAAATTCTGGGAGAAGAACAGTTCCATCCCTGATTCAGTGGAATTTCTTAATATTAACTGTAACATTGTACAGAAAAACTACAAGAGCAATACCCCGTGCAGTCAGTTGTATAAATCTTGTGATCCTTTAGCAGGAGGAGAGGCATGCCTGGGAACTGGAATTCCTGTTTCACTGGAAAGAGCCATGCTTGCTGAAATTCAGTTGAAAATGAATGGACCTTCGTTAAGAACCCAGACAGCAGTAAATAAGAATGACAGCAATGATACTGATCAAGTGGCCTTTTTTCACTTTCATTGTGCTAGTGAAAGGAATATCTCAAGGGCTTTGTGCAGTTTACACAACAGCTTCATTTTGGATGACTGCTTGCAGGCAGTAAATGTTGGCGATGGTAACACCACTGGTTCCCCAGCTTGCACTTGCAGATTAATGGAGTTGACAAATAACTGTGAGAATGAAAATGGGCAGCAGTTGTTTGAAGATGCTTTAAGGGATAAGTATTTATGTCTGGAGAGAGCACCACGAAGGGTTAAAGTGGTATGCTCAGGTCACAACATCTGTGGAAATAACTTTACTGGAAGAATGCCCTCAAAGCCATTTCTGAGCCACTTTGAAGACTGTAATGATAACTGTGAAGAGGAGATGGAAGAGGATTTTTTTAGAAACAAAAAGGAACGTTCTACTTTATTAGTAAGACGTTTCTGTAAAAATGATAAAGAGGTTAAAAAATCAGTTTATACTGGAACTAGAGCAATTGTTAGGACTTTACCTTCAGGGCACATAGGAACTGTTGCCTGGAATTATGTTGAGCAAAGGAGAAACAACAGTGGCTTGAAGCTCTCTAGGATTACAACAGAACAGCTAACTATAATTCAGTCCTTAATGAGATGGGAATTTAATTCCTTTCTTGGGAAGTCTTTATGGTATGAGGTAAGCTTTTCATAGTGTTGTTGTTTTGTTATTTTGGTTTTTTTGGTAAAAGTTTTGATAACCCTATAACCTTTTCATTCAAAACAAACTCCAAACCTTTGACTAGTAAACATTTAGTAACACTGAATAATATATTTCATTTAACAACATTGAATCTTCTGTTGAACACAGCTTTTTAGAATAATGTGTTGTCATCTTTGAAATTCATTTTGGTTTAAAATGGCATGGGCTAAAATGTATAATTTTATATCTGTATAAATTTATGCATACATATGTGTATACACATCTATAGGCACATATTTATATATAGATGTATGTATAAATTTGTATCTATTATTTATGTATTAGAATGTAATATGTCTATATACAGATACAGAAATATATACACTTTTAATAGGTATTAATGTTTTGAATAGGAAATTTATATAATATGCATTTATATTTATGCATATATATGTAAAATAGACATATATATAATAGATATACATAGTTGACTATATATATGGCACATGTGTATATAAACATTTAATGGATATATTGATGATATAATAATTCCATGGGATATGTTGTATAAAATGGTAAGTGGCAGTATTAGATCACAGTGAAAAATTTTGTTGCACTGAGAAAGAAAGCATAGTATTTTCCCCAAGTTACGTTGCTAATTCTTCTACATCTGCAAATAATAAAAAAAGTATTAGTTGAATAATGTATATTAATGTGCTGATATTGCCCTTATTTGTATTCTCTTAAATTAGATAATAAGGAAAAGTCTAAGTTTAGAATGAAAACATGAATGCATAAATTATTTTAAGGAAGCCATCACATATCCTTAAGAAATTATTTTAAGCAGTAAAAGATTTTCTGTAATGGTAGAAATTAAGTAGTTGTTGATGGAATCTCTAGAAGATTTTGACCCCTGATTGTCAAGGCTTCAGCTGAAGTATTACTACTGGGAAAGAAAGGCCAGCAGAATGATCGCAGCAAGAGAAACTCTTCAAGAAGAGTAAGAGAAGAGTTTTACTGAGCTTAGCAAAAAATGAAGGTGTGATTTTTCTCTGTTTAAATGTGTGAGTAAGCTCTAGGGAAGGGAAAATAACCAAGGTAGAGTGTGGTCAGATAAGCTATGTTTATAAACTTGTCCTGAATAAATCTAGGTTGAAAACAGGAAAAAATTTCTAGCAGCTAGTGTTCGGACTCTGCAACAGTTGAGATCAACAGGACTGAAATAGAGGAAAACTTACTTGTACAGAATCACAGAATCATTTAGGTTGGAAAAGACCTTTACGATCATAGAGTCCAGCTGTAAAATTGATGAAATGAATTATATAAAATTTTGTCAGTGATAACAGAAGAGTGGACTTGGTGGAGCAGGGGCTCAATGACAATTGTGCCCTCCAGTAATACCCTCATGTCCTAGAAACTAGTATTTTTTCCACTTAAATAATTGATTGAAGAGTTCTATGAACATGTGTATGTCAGGTTTCTGTTACAGAGGTTTGTAGTGCTGTTTGTTCCTGTGATATTCACTATCCTAATCAGTGGAATTACAGCACATGTGCTGCATGATCACGTTCCCATGAAGGGATGAACATGAGCCATGCATTTACCTAACACGATACCTGCTCAGTACATTTGTATTTTCATGACAGGCTTTTTCTGGGGGAGAAGGGAGAATGTTTTGTAGCTGAGGTCTAGCATAATTTTCATTTATATAGGTCTGAAAAGGAAAAGATGTATTTAGGTTACTTCATGGGGCGTTTCCAGTTTGACTTGAGTTCCTTAGGTTTTAACACGCATGCCTGTTTTACCACTTTCCACCACTGCTGCATAATACTGAATGTATAGCGTTTTGGGGTGTGAGTGCTTTAGTTTGAAGGACTTTTTTGTGTAGTGTGTATAGAAAATCAGAAATAAATGTAATAAGTACTCCCTGAATAATTATTTAAATAGGAAAAGTTCTGTCTACAAGTGAACAAAAGATACAGACGCAGTAAAACCTTCTGTGTAATTACCATGTGCAGAATGTTTTCTCATGGTCAGAAAAAGCTTAAAACTGCCTGAATTTAAGTCTTTCTTCTTCCAAATGGTGACTACAAGTATTTTTTCTTCTTATTGATTTTTTTTAATGTATAATATACATCAAGCATTCATAGCATTATTTTTCTGCTATTTTAGTGTCAAATACTATTTTTGCATTAATATCGCTATGTGCTTATGGCTTATATTATTATTATAGATGGTTTTTACACAGCCATAGAAATCAACAGGTCCACATATTTGTCACATCCACTGAGTTAAACATATGCATTTGGTTAAAATAATTTAATGAATTATGAGCACTTGTAGGAAGCTTTCATGCTAATAATCAAAGGAAGAAGGAGAAAGTACTAAATGAATGTGGTAATTTGTTCTTTCTTTCCCCTTATCTCACCCTTTGAGCATGCATTCTGTTTGGAACAGCTAAGTGAACAGTAGTTCTGTTCTTCAAGGGGAAAAAAAGTTGGAGAAATTAAGTTTTCATAGCAGTACTGGTGTAACATGGAACAATAGAGACCTTTATGTTTTAAGTAGGAAAATGTGGGTCTGATTTGTGCCTATCCCTTACATAAAAATTCTAGTGCTAGTAAAGGAAAGGCACTGAACTTTTGTCTTGCCGCATAATTTTTTATTTTTTCCTGCAGAGGAAGGTGGGACTGAGGCTTTGCATTATACAGAAAATACATGAAATTATATATTTTTTTAATGTAGTATATGATTATTTTCTATAGATATTTTATGTGCACATTTAGGCTCCTCTGCTCTGGATTTAATGTATGTGTTGTATGAAGAGAGAAGATTTTAAAGTTGAATATTTTTTCTAATTCTGCATGTAATTCTTGCAGCTGCATACAGTGCAGTACTTACCCTTATCAGATGTGTGTATGTAACATGATTGTTTTATCTGCTCATGAGAAATTTGCTTGTCCATGTTGGAACAGTTCAAGTCCTTCACATTAGTACTTATTAAAGATGTTGCAAATGCAAAGAATTTGCCATAGAAATAAATAATGAGGGTGTAAGCTTTGGTGTTGGCTTTACTTCAGCTCAGCTGCATCATATTAGCAATCTGACTAATGACAAAAGTCAGTTTCTGGAATCACTGAAGCATCTGTGTCTGTGAGATGTTATTTAATAGTGCTGAAGTACACTTCTGTTTTTTCCTGATGTGGTGGTTGTGGTAATGTACTATAACAAATGTAGCCAGGTCCACCACTGACTTAAGATAATACATTTGAGCAGCTCACTAGACAGCCATGGGGCGATTCTCTCAATCCAGGTAAGTGACCTCATGATCTCCAGGTGACAGGTGCAACAACATCGTTGCAATGCATAATAGCTGAATTCTTTAGTTAAACTTATTTTGTAGGTGCCAGTACCATCTTTGCTGTGTCATTACATTCCTGATGCTGGTAGTTTGAGCTTTAAGAAGGAAGAATTCTGCTGGCTTGCTTAACTGCTCAGATAGAAGTTAGCACACTAATATGTCTTCCGCTCTCCATAAGGTGCTACTGAAATGCCAAACACTAATAAGGCAACAATTAAAAAAAGCTTAATTGCCCCCACACGTGTTTCCAGGTAGAATAATGATTTTATTATAGATTTCCTTGTAGGAGTGTTTCATAGTTAATTTAATGATTTAGTATACTAGTTCAGCATTTGTTAGCATCAGGTATTTTTTCCATGTAGTGTTCATGGTGTTTTTATGATTTATGTGTCAAATAAATGTAATGAAGGATTTTTGATTATGCATGGCTAATATGAGGAATCTTGTATTAAGATTTTTTTATTTTCATGAAGTTGAGCCTATAGTCAGCTGGTGGCGTCTGTTAAGGAGTTAAAGAGACAAAAAGGTGTGGAGGTAAAAAAATTTCCTATCCTATTTTATTAATGTAATATCTAAAATAATCATCTTGGATAATAAAGAAACAGAGGCAGGCACAAGTAGTTCCCTGTTTAATAGATAGTATTTGAATCTTGTTTTGGTTTAGAATTTATTATTAGTTTCTAATAAATATGAACATTTTGTAAATGCTAATTTTTGTTCTGAACCTATAGAGAGCTTGGTTTCCTCCCCTTGCTGCCCTGCTCGCCACCAGAGGTGTGTCAGTAACTTTAGTCAGTGTCATTGCATGCTCTTCTGGCATTTCTGAAAGTATAGACAGATTGAGTATTTCACTGTCCGTCGTGGAAATAACGCCTGGTTTGACTGTTTCAACAACCAGTTGCACTAACTAAATACAGGAGCACTTCATGTGAAATGCGAACATGTTTATGAACAAGGGAAGTGTTAGCAATGCTGTATGTTCAGAAGAACATTTTTTGGTTGCTTTTCTCGGGTGTCAGGTCAATATTTCCTTGTCAATATTTTGTCAGAATGAATAAAAAAAATAACCCTCTTTGTTATCTAGTAGTGTCTTGGAAGATACCCAATGTATTCAAAACATAATTTATGTAGTGAAGATGCCTATGTTGATTCTTAAGAAGTGAAACAAAATCTTGAAAGCATCTGACTTGCGCTCTGTTCTAATGAAAACAATAAGAAGCCTAAGAGTCCTTGTGGATGCCCTGTGTTTCACTCCGATGACTGATCTGATTTAGTAGAACAGATGCAAAGCTTGTTGGAGTGGCCACATGAAATCACCTGGGAATAACGGTCTCATTAGTGAAATTATTCTGCCAAACTCTGTGAGATTCACAACCCACTAAGCAGTCTAAAAAATAAAACTTTTATAGGCTTTCACTTCTTGGTTCTTTTTGTTTCCATAGAAATTGCAGGTCTAGATTTGCTGTGATACCATCTTTTTGTTAGAATTACGTGATTTTTCACACAGTTTTTCCTTCTTGCTCCCTATTTATAAAGATGGGATTCTTTAAATGGACTTTTAGTGTCTTCCCTCACAGTTTTGCATTCTTACCTAAAATGTAGCACTGCTCTTTATGCTAAAGTTTATGCTATACTTCTATTTTTATTAAAAAAAAAAAAAAAAGAGATGGTTTTGATTCTATATTGTGGATTGCAGACAGATTCGGGGTTTGAGATCGTTTTTGTGTTTCCATTTTGAAATAAAATTTCTGGTCCAATGTACAGAACAGAATTTACAGGACAGAAATCACAGGAAAATAAAGCAAATAATCTCCAAGTGGTTGACATTCTGCTCCAACTGTGCATGAGTATTTTGCCTGTTACTAATGTTATCATGTTTTTAGATGTAAAGTTTTATATTAATATGTTAACGTAGTTAGTAGGTAAACATGGGCTGTTGTTTGTTCTACCTGAACTCTGTGTTTCTTGTTTTTTTGCTTAAGAGTTGCAGTCTTCTGTTTTGAACAAAAAAGTTTGTGAGCAAAATTGACTATTTGGAAGAAAATCAGGGAAATGAAAGAGAAGCCAAATAGGCATGAAATTATGTTTTCTCTTCAGTAAGTGCTGTAAAAATAAATTGAACTTTGTTAAATGAAGCTCTATACTTGTATTTGCTTTGGGTTAAGTTACTCCAGTTTTAAAGCCTAGCTTTAAAAATAGAAAATTTACCCTCTGTCTGTGGTAGTATTCAGTTTTATTACCATAAGGTGTGATAGAGTTAGAGATAAATCTCTTAATAGTTGGTATTATTTTGTAGTTGCCTTATAGCTTTAACAATTTAGGGCCAAATTATGAACAATAAGTTTTAGCTGTGAGCAAACTTAGGTATTTGGAGCCAATAGTGTGGGAGTCTTGGCAAGAGCAATGTATTATGCCTTCAGTTTTTCCACATTTTCTGACTTTCCTTCTAGTGACTGGTCATTAACTGTAAAGAAGCATGAAGATCTGTTTTAGAAAATCTCCCTGCAGCACATTAAAAAGTTCATTTTAGAGTGTTAGAGTTGGATACTCTTCTAAATTCTTTCTCAGCTGAAACTAAGTTATCTTCATTACCTGTATGAACTGTTGAAGAGTTTGGGTTGTTTATGCTGTTATGAGTGAATAAAAAAATGTGCTGTATAAAGATTCCGCTGTTGGTGAGTGAATAATTAAAATCTGAATTTATGAGATTTCATATACATTTTAATTTATCTTGCTTTTCTACAGTTTTTCAGGATCTTTTAAAAGGAAAATTTTCTAAAGCAGAATAAGCTTGGACAATAATTGGTAGGCATGTATCTTATGAAACTTAAAGAAGGATCTACAGGAAAAATCTGTATTGTAAAATTAGACCTGTCACAGTATCTAAGGCATCCTCCTTGAGATGTGAGGTGATTTGGTTTCTCTGTGAAAAGTGATTTGATATAGTGCGGTTATGATCTGGTCACATAATTTTGCTTGAAAATACAGACTGGTGACAGCTTAAAAGAAGGAATAACAGTTGAACATAATACAGCTGTTAGGTACTGTCCAAGTACATATAAGCTGGAGTATCAGGGGACCGGGGAGAGCTCTGAGGGTACTCCCACACCGAGCAAAGCTAATTACATCAGTGCAGCAGTTGGAAGCGGTGTGACTCAGGGCAGTGTGACAGCATACAGCTTTCATCAGGAATGTCGGAAGTGGGGCAGCACTGGAAACATAAACATTCAGCCCTGGCGTTTGTAACCACTTTTTTTTTTTTTTTTAATTCTTCTAATAATTTCACTAGAAAATTACATCGTTAGAAGCTGTTACTTAACTGCAAAACACTTATTTCAGGCAGTGCTCATATTGTCCTGCAAATTGTGTGAAAGTATCATTTTTTTTTGATATCTTGAACTGTAACCAGATATAATAGAGGTTGAATACTTACTTTTGAGATGCACTCATCAGTGCCCTAGCTGAGTATGAGAGAAAAAAATATGTTGGATTGGCTTGTAATCATTCTTTCTTATGGATAATGTTTTTGTCTTCCCATTTTTATGAAGTTCAGAAGACTCACTCTGTCTCTGGAATAACATTTATTGTAAAAACTTCAGATTTCCTTAATGTAGCAAATACTCAAAGCTAGATAAATACAGATAAGTTTGCTGTCAGTATGGAAAGACGCAACAGTAATGAAAAAGTTTGTTTTTATCTTGAAATCAGCATGTGCATTTGTTGTAGGACTCTGAATAATCTAATCAGCTCTTGTGAAAATATATTATTTTTTTTCCCCTTAGCTTTTCCAGTAACTGGTGATGCCTGTTGACTGTTGCTGCTATTTGGGCTTTGAATCCACAGTAAAATAATGTGAACTTCTTTTAAGATGATTAAAAGTGATTCTTATTCATGATTATTTTACTCTCCTGACACTGTAAAAATTGTTTTCAAGAAATCCCAACAGATACAGACCTTCATTAGTAAAGTGTGGGCAAAATGAAGATGTATTATTAGCTGCTCTAATTTCATGTTGCTGCAGTCTTAGTTCTTAAAGTGTTTAAGAATTCCCTTCAGGTATTAGAGAATGGGTGAAATCCTGGTCATGCTGTAATCTATTTAACATCTCCTATTGAGATAATGTTGTTTGGAGGGAGGAGAAAAAAAGTTTGTGCAAAATAGAGCTATGGGCTTCATGGGAACCATAATTTTACGTGAAATGTTTAAATGTTTTAATAGACATATGCCACACTTATAGTTTTAAAGTAAAAATATTGTCTATGTAAGTATGTATAATGCATTGTAAAATAATTCAGGTGGGATCATTAACTTGACATATAAAACTTCCTTCAGTACCCTTCAGTTGCACATGCTGTTATTTACTGTTTGTCTTACCACGCTGCTCGAAAGCCCTACTTGTGGGCTGGAATCGGTTGTCCTGTCCTTGCTGTTTTACAAACAAGTAATGATCCCATCTGTTCTAGACTTAGAGGCAGTTAGTTGTTAGTGAGCTCACTCAGGTTTTGGAGAAGATAAAACATCTCCCAAACACTCTCTGTATGCTGTGGCTAAGTTTTCTTTTATCTCAGCAGGCTTAGTAGCTGTGTGCTGCACTGTAGTCTGCAGAATAGAGTTCCCCTCCTCCCTGGAAAAAGGGAAACATTTTCTTACCAGTTCCAACTGTTAATATTTGGGAATTCTAGAGTTAATGCATAAGAGCAAAAAAAAAAAAAAGAACAGTTTTCTTTTTAATGTGTGTAGCAAATCACACTGAAATACTTCTAGGCTGAATAAAGGTCTGGATGATAATTCTGAATAATCTACCTTTCAGCAAAAATGTAGGAATGTAGCTGAGTTGTGGAGAATTGTTCTAAATGTGATTGTGACTTGGATCAAGAAAAAGGCCCCTGAGAGAAAACTGTGATCAGTCTTCTCTGTTTGAGATTAGGAATTTATCTTGAGTAAATTTGCAGACGTAGAGCATCATGCTACAGTCTTGAGGCTGTTATAGTTCTGACCCTGTGCATATGTAAGATATTTTATATAAGCATATTGTGGTTGCCATGAGAACCCAAACATTGGACTTCCTGTCTGTTGTCTACAGTGTTGGAATTTCATTAGGTGGGTTGTGCATGTAAATTTATATATTTTAAAGGAAAGAAATAGTCTCATGAACATTCAGAATATTTCCCTTTTATGCAATTAACTTTTAATCTGTCTTACCTACCTGTCCATTTGAAATTTACCTTACTTAAAATACAGTCAGGGAGAACTACAGGAGTGCAGAATCTTTTGCTGTGTGAACATTTCATTGTCATCTAATGATTTGCCATCAGCATAAAGGAAGCTTTGGTCTAATTAACACCAAGTCACTCAACAGGTTGAGGCTATCAACAAGCATGAAATATAACATGGATCATATTTAAAACAGCAGTGTTTTAATATTTGTATTCTCTGGCAGTCCAGAAATAGAGGAGTTTTGTTTCTTTTTTTTCCCCCGCTAACCAACAGATAGATTGGAGATGGACTTTTATAATAATTTGAATGCTGCTTTTGAGCAACAAAGTTGTTCAGGGCTTCACCTTTAGTAGGCATTTGTGAATCATGGCATAGTGTTTCTTTGCCATTGATTTTGAAAAACTGCAAGTCCAGCCTTTATAAATGATGATCAGTTTTGAGTGTGGTGGTTTTTTTTTTTTTTTTTTTTTTTGGACACATTTCTCATACTTTAGCTTTGACCAGCTGTTTCCTGTTTTTCCTCCCAGTGGTTCAGCAGCTGAGGAGATAAATGCATCAATGGTTTATTCCAGATTTAAAATTACCTTTATAAAAGGAAAGAAAACTAAAATAAGTTGGACACCATTACAAGTAAAGTTATGGTGAAATTCAGAAGAAGAAGTATTGTTTGCTGTACCTAGATGCCTCAGATTATAAAGCTTTTGCTACACAGGGAGCTTATTTGATACAGGAAAATTAATCCAGTATTGGAAACACCAGGGTGAAGCTTTATGTGGGGAATTTGGGTGTGTGTGACAGAATTTTTCAAGCAGTTCCAAGTTTTTGTGTTCATATGAGAGTATTTTGATTTATCTGATCTATGATCTACATAATGACCTGGCCATTGCATCATACTTGTCCTGTTCAACCTCCTCCCGAGTTTTTGGACTGATTTGTTTAGAGGATATGTTCAGTTTTGTAATTCTATGAACTATTTTGGAATTTTAGAACTGAGTTTGTGTATGTATTCTTGCAGATTAAAGCAGGGTAGGGTAGATTTACAGGGGAAGATGGGGAAGAGTTGGTATATTACCTGTCAGGCCTGGCTTGTGCCTTGCACTTTGCTTCTTTTTGCTCATGAGGAACTTTACCCCACATTGACACAGGTAGCAGCTGCATTTTGTCCTGGCTTCAGACATCTATCTTCAGGTCCTTTACATGAGTTATTTAATAACCCAGAAGGTGTTTATGTAGAGAGTGATGAAAATATTGCCCTCTTGTCTTCAGAACTGAGGTCGTCACCATGTAGGACTGTGGGAGGATCACTTGTTGCCCCATTTTTTTGTCCTGGTGTAGCAGGCTGTTCTGTGGCATTCAGCATCACCCGTTCCTTGCTCTGCTTTAGACCCCGCTGTGACCTAAGTGGTCATTTATATTTACATTTAGTCAGCACCTTCTGGCAGGATAGAAAAGCAGACAGTCAGAGATGGTTGATAGTATGACGGTCGAGTCCCATGGCCAGTGATCCTCCCTAGACTGAGGATTTGAATGTTCCTTGCCTCTTGGGTCACTGAGTTTCTTACCACCAAGTAGCAGAGGAAGAGCTGGGGCTTTGTCTGTGGTCTGGAGCTGTGGAAGGTCCCAGCTCCAGAACCTTAGAGCATGCATTTGCTCCCCTGGACACTGTGCTGTATCCCTCAACTATTTTTTATCTTTACCCATTTATAGGCCTTATCCCACACCATTTTTAGGGCCCTGCAGACTTCTATAAATACCAGCCTTAATAACGTTTACCTCTGGGAACTGTCCAGCTGTTGCCATTTGAAAAAGACTCACCCCTGTGGCTTGCTGTCTTCGTTCCCTGTGGCTTTTCCAGGCTCCTTGTCTCCAGGTTCCTTGTGGCAGATTACTCCCGAGATCTGCTTTCTCTTTCTAGGCTTCCTGACCTTGAAATTCTCCATGGGGATTCTCATTAAATTCTGTGAGGGGGAGTTGGGGGGAGTGTTGTGTCTTCCTCCCCTTGAAAACTGTTTTTTCATAACTCCTCCTAACTAATTTGCCTCTTTTTACTTCGAGCCTGTCAGCAGCTGCCTGTTCTTGTTCCCTAGAGCCATTTTTGAAGTTACCCTCAGCTTGCTTACTGTTCCTAGGTGGTCTTTATGGAGCCTCCTTTATCCTTCGGTCTTTTATATAGAGAAAAGACTTCCCAATATATTTTCCTTTAGTTGTCTACTACTAGATAATAATTTTGCATAGTATTTACAGTCTACTCTGCAGCCAAGTCTAATAGTTAAGGCTGAGGTTCCTTCTTCATGCAACTGTGGGGTCTTAATGGGCACTGCTGCTTCTATTAGCCCTACGTCTGTCCAGCTGCTTTCAGCTCATACAAATTGACATGTGGCATCATTACCATTCATAGCTATTACATTTTGGTTTTAGCCTTTTTTGGTCATCTTCCTTTCCATGTTCTTTTGGGGGATTATTTTTTTTTCCTGTGAAGGTCGGTAAACTGCATCTAACCTTCACATTGGATGGTTGATATGCATGCACATGGTTGTACTATTATACTTTTAGACTGAAACTGGCTTTCCAAAGGAGCTGGTGTTTTTGGCTAAAGTTAAATGTCCATTTCATTGAACTATCATAGAGAATAGTACAATTGTAACTTTTTTGCTACTGTATTCATCAGGAAAAAGGAAGTATTTGCTAATTAGTATTTATATTAGGCATTAATGACCAGATTCCTCTGATCCTTGCTTAATTTAAATTTTTCCACTCTGCAAAGAAACACAAGGAAATCCACAGCCAAGATGAAAGGAGATTCACAGGATATACCCATGTGGTTGTGACTCAGTGCATCCAAGAGAACAAAAAATGAAAAAAAATCTTTTTCATTAAGTAAAAGAAGTGGAAATTGATTTAGCAGTACTGTGCAGAATTTGCTAATGAGATATGAAAGGTAGTTTACTGAAAGAGCTAATGAAAAGGAGCCAGTGTTCTATGAAAAACTTGGAAGGAAAATAAAAGAGATAGTTGACAAAGAGTCCCTTGAGTTTGGGGACTTTAAAAATGTAGAGCCAAAAAGAACAACAAAATCTTATTTCCAAACCTAACCAGAACTAAAGGGTTTGTTTTTCTGTGGAACCAAGACATATGTAAAGCAGTGCTAGTAATATCATGATGGTTATGTACAAAGGTTGCACTTTCAAGTAGAAATATGCAGGAAATTAATAGCGTTTAGAGAGAGATCATTAGTCATCCTTCAATTTCTAAACTGTTATGAACTGAGGCACTCTGGCAAGGCTTGGTGTGGCAAGGCTCTGTAGTTGGGCTATTTTGCTAGCTTCTTGGGTTTTTAATTAGATGGTGTTTTATAGTTTGGTTTTTTTTCCCAGGAATATTTCTGCTATGGAACATATCTGATGAAAATAACATGCTTTTTTAAAATTTGTTGTTAGTTTTAAAAATTCAGATCTGCAGGCAGAGTTATTGAGTCTTAGGTTTGATAAAAATCCAGTTTCAAATTCTTACCTGGGCAACAAATGAAATTAAATAATGAAATGGAATGAAATTAATTTTGGAAAGCTTAGAATAACAGAGTTTCTTAGAAGACTTAAGATGAGGCATATCAGAAAATTCAACACTCCTCTTGGTATCTTGAGTCTCCGTGCTTTCCGGAGACATTTGGACTTCCACCTCTCTCCTAGAGGAGGGGCAGAGCTCCCAAATTTATCTTGCTCGTATCTTGCCGTTATCATGGTAGCAGCACTACTTAGCATGTGCACATGCAAGAAGAGTTGTTTGGTTGCTTAAGTGGGATTTGTGGATCATTAATGGTATGTGCACTACAGCTTGGAAACCCATGGCTGAGTTAGGATTTGTCTGGATCAAATTTTGTAGTCTTTGACTGAGATGAGATTGTTTCATGTTCTGTTGATAAATGTTATGTTGCCCCATATCTGAGACAATGTAGACCGTAAGTTGGTTTTGTTTTTTGGAGAACAGAAGAAAAGTTGACATTAACTTATTTTTTAAAATTATATTTAAAATGAAAAGCCTCATAAGCACTGTATCATCATCTTGTAGTCTAACTAATGCCTGTGTCCCAGTCATGTCCATATTATCCTGTTCCATTGCCTGTCTCTCGTCTGCCCTACAGCCTGCAGTATAGATAACTTCAGATTTTAAACTGCTGCCTTTTTCGCTATGGTTCTCTTGTCAGGCATGCTTGTTTCTTTCAGCATTGTGAGTGCCTGAGGGTGTTGAAGCCCAGGGTCCAGCCCCACTAAAGCTGTGGTTTGCTGAAACCTTGCTGACCTGGGCAGGATTATCTCGGGGACTTGCACACCCTCCACATCTGCTATTTTATGTCCAGATTTGAAGGGGGGCGGGGAGAGGAAACGCTATTCCTCCTATTACCATAACGGAGCAGCGTATCTCATTAGGCTTGTCCTGAATCACATCCTAGAGCTTCTGTCTGTGTTCCTTGTGCCTGTGTTAGCTTCTGCTGCTTGGGAGGGAATCCCACAGCTGTAGCAGGGATCTGAAGCAGCTGCAGCTGCTAGGTGAGCAGGGGCTAGATGGCACACAGCATGCCTGCAGAATAGTAAAACAAGTTCAAATTTTCCAGATATTTATTTTGAAAAAAAGCCTTGCTATGTTGTTAGGCCAAAATGTTAAGACACTGAAGCGTTTAAGACCCCTTAAGACTGGGAAAAAACTTCTTAATGAATTTTCAAGGTTACCATTGTGGGAAAAGAAATAATTTGGGAGGTGTATTTGTCTAGAATAGATCAATCTTTATTGTGTAACATTCAAAACCATATTCTTTTTTCTTCTAGCTAGTTGCTTCATTATGATTTTTTTCCCAAGAAAGGTCCATAAAATTAAAAATAGATTAAGCACTGATGTGTTATTAACTGGAAATTTGAAACCACTCTTTTTGTAAGATGAGAGTGTGTTGTTGCCACTGTACATTCTGCAGTTTTAAGTTTTGTAACTTTCTAGTTTTTAATGTGTGTAAGCAAGCACCTGATATCAGTTTTTCTCTAGCACAAAACATATACTTACTGAAGAATGTTATTTTATTTTCTCTGTCATCTGGTTTTCTGTAGTTAGAGGATCTCCTTATTAGTATGCCTATTAACACATGTGGTCCAGCTGTTGATCCTCTGCATTTATTAAGACAAGACCTAGGGAAGAATGAAAGGTGTAAAAGAAATTCCGTGTTTCTTGCCTGAGTCAAGTTTGATCATAGGACTTGCGTGGATCAGATGGCTGTAGAACCATGAGACTTTGTAGATCCCTGGTTCAAAGACTGGCCTGTTTGTTAATTTTTGCAAGTTGCTACTGTCCAACCAGCTGTTGACGTGATGGATGTCTAATATGGTGCCTTTTGTCTTAGCTGAATATCGTCGACAGATGCAAATGATCTGACTGATGTCAGTCAAAGAAAGCACGGAGGTTTGAACTAGTCTTGATCAGAGCTGATCCCCCAAAACCGGAAAGAGATGATGTGAGAAATAAGTGGTGCTTCGTTTATACAGTAATTCTCATTGTACTTTTTTTGAAGTAGAATTCACACTTTCAGGTACTATTCAGAAAAAGTTATAGCCAAAATTTTTAAATACAGGCATTGAAATTAGACACCAAAAATTCATTATTAGTCTACTGGATAAACCTATCATGGTTGTAGAGACGGTGAACACCTTGTACTTCTCATAATCAGACCAGCAACATTTAGAAGTCTTAGAGATTTACAGGCTTGATTTTTAGGAGTCCAATTTGAAAATTTTAGCCTTAATTCCACTGAAACGCTCTCTGAAAGTGTTGACAAGGTTCCTTTCTGTTTGATTGCAATTTCCATATAACTATCATCACTGATTTCCAGTTAGACCTGCTTTACATACATATGTGCACACGCATACATATATATTCAGGTAATAAGTAACTGGGAATATCTAATAATGATAAAATCTTTGTCTTCCTGCAGTCCTTTTGACAATATAACTTCATTAGAGAACCTGGGCAAACTATAGTGGTAGAACAATCCTTATACTATATTTATGCTGACCCAAATCTCTGCAAGGATAGTTTTACAGGTATAACTTTCCTGGTAGAACTGTATTAGCATCTCCTTGCGAGGAGAGAAAAGGCTAAGGTTTCAAAACAGTTTTTAGATGGCTATAGGTATTGTAAGTGTGGAAATTTATTCATTTTTTTTGTACCCTGATGACAGCACATATTTGTTCATTTGTTGAAACTGAATAAATTCTAAACTGTTAGTGGAATTTGTACATTAGAAGAAAAAGAAACAGGGAAAGTCTTGATCACCATGTCACTGAAGTTTGACTGTATTTGGAGCAAAATGTGAGGCATATGCCATCTGGTGGATATAATTATTCTTACAGTTGTATTGGTAATTTGACATATTTACAAGCAGCTTCTATTAACATTTTAAATCCATTTCTGTTTTGTGCTGCATTATCACTTTTAATTGGCCTTGGTGGATATTTCTTTAGTCAGGAGTAAAAGGGGGAAAAAATTTTGAAAATTGAATTCAAGACAAAATGGAATTCCAAACTTGGCTTTGGTGTATACTTAGTGAACTGGATGCTTGGAAGAAAACCCCCAAAATCCAAATGTAAATGTAACCATTTTCCTCACTTCCAATATTAATTTTAAAGGTTTAAAAATGTGTGCCAGTTAGTCAAAGAGATTCTCTGACACACCTTTCTCAAGCCTTTGCCTTATTGCAGACTATGATCTGTTTGACGTGGTCTTTGCAGGAAGACTGGATATTGCTCTGCAGCTGCACCGATGTGGCAGGTGAAGACTGGATTAGCTTTTCAGAGCCTGTGGGCTCATGTTGTACAGCAGCTTTCAGGTTCCTTTCCTGCAGGTCAGAATTGCTTTTTGCCAGCTGTTTGGGGCACAGTTTCATCAAGTACCATTTTGCTTTAAAAATGTTAGATTGCTAGTAGATGTGAATGTAGAAGTAACTTGGGTATTTTAAAAACCTAGGTTAGGCAGATACAGTAAAGATTGTGGCCAATATTAAGTATTTTCCTTTTCACACAATGGTGCATGGGTGCATGATTTCAGGATAGTGTGGGATAACAAGTGAAGCAGTCAATCAGTGTGTTGATTCTGCTAAGAGAATTTCTACGGGTTTTTTTGTTTTCTTTCTTTGCTTTTTCGGTGGACATGGAGGAATCTAACATCCTGTTATTTACTAAAGACTGATACTGCAACTCCCTCACTTTTTCTTTAGACTGATCAAACCAAATATATTAAATTTACTTTTTCTAAACTTTTAGCATATTAGAAAAGAATTTAAAAAGTACTTCATAATGTCTTTCATGCTGCTATTTACTACAGATTGGACCAGATAAGAGCAAGCTTGTGCTTACAGTCTGAAAAGGAATTAATTGTTCTTATACATTGTAATCAATGCATGTGTGAAATGGAATTGTCATCACCATGTTATGTCATTGTTCCATTAGGTAGTGTAATGGCAAGGAGAGAGCTGAAATGTAACACAGTGGAAAAAACAGGTAATGCTATTGCTTCCACATGCTCCTGATTTCACAGAGCTAGCTCAGGTATCTGCACTGTGCTGCACCATGTTCTCAGCTCTGAAGGTTTATTAGTTCAGTCATGGTGCACAAACAAGGTGGAGATTTAATTGGACAAGGAAACATTCATGGTTTGTTTTATAACTGGAAGTAACTGGCTGCTTTAGGAGTATTTAAAAAGATTATTCCTGACAGTAAATTTACTTACAGTAGATTCAACAGACTTAGTATATGTGACTCCAAACTTGATGGCTGTTATTCTTCTTGTAACTAATTTATTTTTCAACATTCCAAGATAAATAATGTTTAAAACTCCAGAAGAACAAGTGTTCACATTATTTGCAAAAATTACAGTTGAAATGTTTTTGCACTGTAGTATAACAGCTTCTTTCTGAACTAAGCAGCTTTGGAACTTTCCCTTGTTGAATATTTAATGAAGGAGCAGCATGTAAAAGCTCAGCCCCCTTTTAACTGTTTCACTGGTCAGGAAGCACATATTCCGTGGAGCACTGCTAAAATGGCTACAGGTTTATACCTCTTCACATGGTCCTATATTCTTTCAGAAGCATATGTATGCTACATTGGGAGTAAATTATCCGGGTTGTGCTGTGCATCTTACTGCATCAAATTTATGCTATGTATCAAACTTATAAAACGTTTTATATAATTATTTACCCTCAAAAACCACACAGCACTTCAAAAGGTTCAACGAGTACTGGTGTCTAAAGTTGCTTTGAAAAGATCCTTTCCTGTCAATTTTTTAAGCATTTTCCACATACTGCTGTTGTCTTCCCATGAAATTCTGAATGACTTCTACCATATTATATCAACAAAATTTTCCCAAACTGATAAGAGTGATGGTCAGCCAAAGGAGAAACATAAGTGAATTCTGGCCCAAAACAGGCCAAGGGGCTGTGTGTAGATATGTTTTCCTAATGTTTGGTGGGGAGGGGAAGTGTTTTTATGGTATTTAAAAAGTATTCAAGGTTCCCTTCAGGCAATTTGTGGTGAAGCCCTCCTCCACTTCCTTTGAAAGACTGGGCAGAAATTCTGTTTTCATTTCCAACTTAAGAGCACAGTTAGGGAGGCAGGTCTTTTTCCACTCTATGGAACCAAGCAGAAGAGTTAGGTCTTTCACAGGTTTTATCATGTCATGTAGGTCATCTGGTCTAGATCCCACTGTTTATTTAGAATAATTAAGATCCATGATGTATACGTCAAATCTTACTTTTCTGAGATTCCCCCCTGCTTTACCAGCTTGAGAATCCTCACAAAATGCTTTAAAGTTGGGGTTTGGTGTTTTGCTGACTTTCTTCTACAAACCTGACAGAACAATCTTTCCCTGAGGTGAGTTTGCCCATCATGGAGCCAACCTCCCTGGCTTTTTGTGCTTATATGGCTTGAACAGAGAGGGTATTTTCTCTCGGATAGTCTTACGTCATGACAGTTATGTTTATATGAATATAAACAAAAAGAAGATTTACTCTGAGCAAATTATCTGAATAGAAATGATTTATTCGTTTTGCTTTGGTTTTTTGCTTAAAATGTCCTCTGTGTTCACATATATGTATAAAAAACTTATTAAAAATCTGTACTTATGAAAAAGTTGCTCTTGGCAAAATGATGAAAAGAAGCATTTTTTTCATGTAAGGAACAGTGCAAACACTAAATAAGACCGTGTAAAAGAAAAATTTAAAATTAATTCATTTTTTGTTCAGTTTTCACTGCTGTGCCTTTCAAACATGTTTAGGCTTGAAAGTCAAAACGTTTACAAAAAGTTACTCAAGCCTCAATATAGCCTGTCAATTTCAAAAAACATTGCAATATCACTCCTTAAAGTCTTCACTACAGATTTTTGAATTTTGGATATCAGATTCCTTGTTGGAAAAACCTGAGTGCCCATTTTACTTTCTACTAATTGAATAAGATTTTGGGCAAAGCATTTTTGCTTGTTTGTGCCATTGTCATGGCTATAGAAAACAATTTTCCTACCAGTAGGTGGAATCAGATGAAAATCTTAACTATTATACGCAGAGTGTAGCTGTGTTTTCTGATCTGACCAAAATAAATCATTTGAGTAGCTCCAGTTTTGAAGTTCACAAATAATAGCAGCTTAGTAAAAACCACATACTTGGAGGAATACAAATTAGGTTGATAGAAAGTTAGCATTTATATTTAAGAATATTATGGCTTTGATACTGGTTCCCTATGTGCACTTTTGGAGAGTACCCTTGGATGGATAAAAAATGTTCTATCACTGTATGCTGTTTTCCACTGTCAGACTGTAAAACTTCCTCCTAGATACCTTCTTATAGTCATGTTCTGGTATTTTTGCATTGTCTGAGTGCAATAAAATCCTGTAAAACTGTAGTAATAGCATGTATTGATTTTGGGGTATAGTTTTCCCTCCTCCTGCGTATTTTGGAAAGTAAGAGAAAAGTTCACCTACCCAGTACTAGTAGAATTTTTCAAAAATCTTTAGAAATTAGGAAATAAACAGGAAAGAAAAATATTAGGATCTTTAGTGATGGATTTTTCTGGCAAGGCTTTAATGTGGACATTCTGGTTGGTCTTTGTCAGGCAGAAAAAGTACAAGCTAGGCTTCAGTTTGTTTGTCTGAATTAGTCTAAAATGGTCTCCTGAATTTTTGTCTTCCTTCCTTCCTTCTTACCAGTAATTTTATGAGCTGGAGAGTTCCCATTTATGTTCTTGGAGGAAATAATTTTTCATGGGAATGTGTTTCTCCTTTCACCAAGAAGAAGCTTTCCAGGGATGGTTGGGATCAAATCATACAGAATATTTGTGACAAAAAGTGTAAGTTACTGTAGTTCAAAACGTAGCTCACACCTTCTCAGTGAAAGGACTGCAGTAGTTAATATATTGCAAATGCATGTCTTGCTACAGACACAAGTTCCAAAATGTCTACGAAGCTAAAGCCCTTTGGCGCAGAGCTACACAGACAAATGTAGTGAAAGGTATGTGGGAGAACTTGTTACACCAGAGTTTTTCTGCTTTGGGACAGACTTGACAAGCAGACCAAGGAGGGTATGTTGGGTGTTGTAGGTATGTGCTCTCTCCAGTTCCATTCATACAGAGAACTAAAAAGCTAATGAGATACGTATTTAATGATCTGTAGGAAATACAGCTTTTTCTTCCGTGCCATAGCACAATTTTTCCGCTCTTTGAAGTGTCAAAGGAGGTCACTGTGAAATTAAAGCTATTTTAGAATTGACTGGCTCTTAATTAAGAAGTCATATAGTCTTCTGCAGAGATGGTTCTCTTTGGAAGGAGAGCAAAGCTGAGTAATAGTGCACCTTCACCTTTCTGTTAGGAAAATCCTATAGGTGGGGAGAATGTGATCTTCTGCAAAAGCAGGTCACACCATTTATGCCTCGTGCTGGCACAATAAACTCTAAACTGTCATTCCTCAGGCATTTTGCAGTGGTTTGTTTACCTAAAGTTCCTTGACATTATTGAGAAAACATAGCTTTTCTTCTTTGGACTGGAAGAACAACAAATAACAAAAAAGCTGTTGATGTGGGTTGGAGGGAACAATGTTGTTCATCTGTAGGATTCCACAGATGAGTGGAATCTCTTGTAAATCTTACGCTATTAGTTCCATATGTTGTGGCACTGAAAAATACAGGAAAAGTGTATTTGACAGGAAAAAAGCATTTGGTTTTCTTGCTAACCCTGCGCTAAGACAAAGAGAGCAAGGATGTCTTACTGGTGCCTGACTCCTGACTGGTTTAGGTGTATGAACAGTTACCTTGTGTCCTACATCATTGGAACTCCTTGGAGTTCCTGATAAGATCTCAGAAACAGCTCAAGCCTGAAAAGTTAAAGGGACGTAGACTTGTCAGCCTCCTTCTCCCAGTCTTTCCTTTTTTTTTTTTGTGTGTGTGTGTGTAGGAACTTCAGGGTTCTGTGAATTTAGTTGGATCAGTAAGCTTGTTGGTGTAGAAAAGAATGTGTTCAGGACCATAGGGGCATGATGATCTTAAATTCAACTGATAGAGAGCATTACCAAACTATAAATGGAATTTAGATAGTGTTTTGTTCTTCTGCACAAATCTAAGTCCCCAAAGAGGAAGGAGAATTTAATTGTTTATCTGCCAGAAGTGCACTTAAATTGTGTTTTAACAAATCTGTTAGGTTTTTGTTTTGTCGGGACTGCCAAGAACAGATTGGCTGTCTTGAAGTATTTCTTTGCATAGTGGATCATGCTGCACATTAAAGAAGCTTAAAAGAGTAAAGCAGTTTCTGTGCTAGATGGTATCAGGGTTCACGCTGCTGGGATAATGATGTGGTCATAGGCACTTAGAGTGAAGATTTTATTACGAACTCCAGAAGTTAGGGATTTTCAGTTCAAATTATATCTTTCATTCAGGTATTTTGTACAGATTTTTAAAGGGCACTCTTGCAGCGGTTATAAAGTAGTGGCCATGATAGAATGTGAACCTTAGCAGTGTATAATGTATAGGTAAAGCTAAAGATTTTAGAGGTGCTTTGCTAAATCCATGGCATGTTTTTAACCCATTATTTATTACTTTAGTTGTGTTTCCTATCAATTACCTTTTTTCAAAACCATTTTCCTATGAATAATTACTGTCGTCTTTAAAATGTCCATAGACTTGTAAATTTCGTTACTTTATGAACTAAATGACTATGGATGTTTACCAACAAACTTCAAATTTATCCTGGAATAAATTCTCTTGTAGTTAAGAAAAGCAATTAAAACTGCATAGCTGGACTTTATTATATTTCCCCTAATTATCTTAATTCAGAACGGTTGTTATTCCCCTAGTTTACAGTTTAAATAGAAGCTGCCACTGGGACTGGAATGATTCTAGTAAAGATGGGCGGGCATCTTTTCATTAGTATCTCCCATGTGAAAGTGGGGCTACCCATTATAAAGAAAGTGGTTTCAATGAAATGAAAGAACAAATTTGTCATGTAAGATGTTGATTTTTTTAAATATAAGCAGGTAGAACATCTGTAGACATTTCTCTCTGTTTCCAGTAAAACATTTGGCAGGCCGGCTAAGGAAGAATAGCTGGTTTTTGTAACTTGCAGTTGCAAGACATGTATAATGATAGGGGATTTCTTTGAGGAGCTAATCTGTGCGGCAAACCTCAGCATGGCTGAAGTATATCCAGCATGTTTTCTGTGGGAGAGGTATCTTTAAATATTTATGTGATACATCTCTACCAAAGATTTTTGATTTTGACAGATGCTGTTCAGCGGAGTTAATCAGTAGCTAGAAAACAGAAAGCAAGAGTGTGTGTAGCTACTGTGTTGTTGTTCTACGTAGAAACACGCTCATTACTGGGTGTAAAGTATGCAAAGAGACTACAGCTATTCATCTCACTGATTACCCACACAGGCTGTCTTTCCAGTGTACTTGTTCTGTTGCCCTTTTGCTCAAACGTCATTGATCAATCCCTATTTCCAGATAATGTAATGAAATTGGTGTATGTGGAAGAGGTGTTTGCCCTGTCATCTCATGCTTGGGATTTCCATGTAAAGACTTCTGTTAGTATTGATACTGTGAAAAAGGGTTGTTTTCTAGACACAAATCCTTTACAGGAGAACAGAGCCATATCATAGAATATCCTGTGGTCATGCTTTGTCAAGCAAGGGTATATTTTCCCTGACAATAACAGGTAAGACATTTCTTCTGGCTTCCAGCACTTGAAGAAATAAACCGCAAATTGGTATTAGGGAATTTTGGGTACCAAACTAGGTGTTATAGTATCAAGGCAATACCAGAAAATCAGTGATTAAAGACAAATTATTTTTTCTAAAGAACAGTTCTCTGTAGGTAGTTGTTGTATGATATTTCATTATTTTTAATAAAAGTAAAGATTCTGTAGAAAAAGAGATACAATATATTCCAGAAGGTCTTATTCAGCAAAAACATGCATGTGAAATAGTCTTTGCTTCAATTCTGGAACAGTGAGAAAATTGTAGGCTCTGGCATTACAATACAGTACTTAAAATGGCTTTAATGTACAGATCTTTGTGTGTAATGACAAGATTTTGTGCATTTTTGTAAAATCCTTTTATCAAACTCAGCTGTGTCCTGTTATTTTATATTACTTACTAGATGACATGTTAAGTTTCCTGGTAAGTATTATTAAAACATTTTTTACAGTTTTTTTCAGAAACCATTATATCTACTTTCTGTGGATAGGAGAAGTCAAAAACAATGGTCTCTCCGTGGACCCTTTTTCTGTATTTGTTGCTGGCTGTCAATTATTGTAAGGAGACACTGGAGGAAGCGATCAGGTTTTATTGATAGTTTAATGTTTTGCATGTTGTTCACTTTCCCAACACTCTAGCATCAAACTGTAGCATGTCTTTTCATAGCTTTTCTTCTGTGTTAATTTTTCCGTAACTCGTATGAGAAGGTATTTTAAATTAAGACAGTAAGCGGTGAGTTGTATTATTTAAAATATATTTACAGAAGATACGCAACTGTCACATTTACTTCATGGTTTCTTCTACTCAGTGGCTTTCCTACTTTTATCATTGCTACCTTTATCACACATTTCTTTTTATTTTTTTCTTCCTCTGCTGTGACTCATTATTCTCACCTATCATTCCTTTTCAGTCAGTGTTTGTACACACATGAAGTTGGTCAAGAACAGTATTTGAGTATAAGCTAGATACTAACAAGGCCCACTTATGCGATAAAGTTACCCAGGTTACCAGGTACGAATTTATTCAATTTTATTTGAAGTGTGACCCACTTTAAGGAGTCTTCCTGTGGAGTGTAGGGCACCCAGTGTGCTGTAGTGCTTCCATGGTGGCTCCTTCATCTGTACTTTGAAAGAAAATGGATTTGCAAGGCTGCTTATTTCAGTTCCTGCACTAGGAAAAAATCTCATTCATCCCCTTCCAGTTCCTCTGCGGCCCTCTTAAAGTAGCATACAGGCACCCTCGGAATTTTTAGTTTGCAAAAATTACTTGTGAAACAGGCCTTTTCTTTCTTGGTTGTGCCCCCTTGTGAAGAAATATGGTGGGTCAGTAGAAAAAGGCATCTGCAGCAGTGTGCGGCAAACTCAGCAGTATGCTTGGGAACTGTTTCAAGAGGACAGTAATTAGAAATAATTTTGGTTTTATATTATTTGGCTCAAAGTTTTTTTTTTCCTATTGATCTGTGTATTTTCTGCAGTAATTTAATTTTATTAGTAGCTTAGAGGTGAGAAATCTAATGTGGGAAGAATTATTTTACTTACAATGAGTTTACATCATGCCAGTGACATTATTTTCTGAATTTATAAATACATTTTCGAAATTAATTGATTGCTGACATGATAAAATATTTTTTCTATAAATTCATACCAGGAGTCTAAGGAAGTGCTTTCCAATAAATTTAGCATTACATCATTTCATTTGTAGTAATGTAAACACAAACTCCAGTATGTCAGCAAAATTAAATATTAAATATTCCAGATTTTATTATCTGTCTGTGGTTAAACTAAAATGCTTACGGAGTTTTTACAATGAACAGATTTTCACTGACTGTTGAAAAAGTAGACTTGCAGGAGCTACAGAGGTGAGGCAGCACCATGTGAAATGCAGCGGCGGGATTAAGATTTGGCAATGTACTACTTTTCTCTCCAGGCTCTTAGGCAGTCTCTGTAGACAAGAACAGACTGTCATCTTGTATTGCTGAAAGCTAACTTGCAGTTTCTGCTTGTGTCTGTCTGTTTCAATTCCTATACCATTTTGTCATTTTTCCTTCCAGTTGGTATGATATGGATATGGTGAAACACAAAGGCAAAAGGTATGGTTCATGTAATATAAAATATAAAAAAGTGTTTCTTACTGCAGGAGTAACAGGAAGGCTTTTCTTCCTCAGAGAGAAGAATGTAGTGCTGCAGAAAAATATATTCTTTGTATATTAAGCAGGATATTTCTTACTGGAACATGCTGCTTTTTCAGTCAGTACTTACCCTGCAGATGTAAACAATTAGTAATTTCTAGAAGTCTGTGTTGTTTCCTTTTTATTTAAATTAGACGTACTGCATGTGAATGTTTACTAGCTTACTGTATTGAACCGATTGTAAGGGCACTTACAGAATTTTAGTACTTAAAGTTAAAATACTTGGATGAACTTCTGTCTACTTGTTTTCTTAGTTTTGGGTTCTAACTATAAATAAAGTAATATAATTACAGGCTTTTCTTTTCTTACTTTGTTGTTTTGATAAAATACTTAGATACAATTAATGAAGTTGGCATTAAACCTCCCAGTGAATACCTCACTGTTACTGTAAATTGATGAAGAAATATTGCATGTACAGCAAGGATTTATAGAAAAAGCTTGCTATTTTTTTAGTGAATTATGTTGAAGTCATAAAGTGAATATATAAGATCTGTTTTTTTGACTATTCAGTAAGAATATAAATGAAAGCAAACTCTGTACCTGTCACTTCACCCAGTGTAAGCAATAGAAAAATGTTCAGTAGAAATACAATCAGAATGACATTTTATTATTATGTATGTTTTTATGAATATTGTTTTGTCTTTCTCATCGTACGCATGTGAAATTAGAGGCAGCTCACTACACGATAGTGGTGACAGCGAGAGAATTTTTTCCTTTTCTCAAACATATGTTGTACATTTAAATAGTCAAAAAACCTTGAAAATTGTGTAACGTTCAAGTGTACTGGACTAGTCTTCCAGTAAAGTACTGTGTTTGGGATTTAAACTGTGAACAGTGCTTTTGAATTGATCCAAGCAATTTATTGTGTAGGTTGCTTAATGAGGAATCCAAGTACCTACTTGTAAAAATAACATAATAATGTTATTTTTTTGTAAGTAAGCTCTAATGATTAGTAAGTTGTGTTGGTTATACTTAATGAACGCAAACTCTGTATCTCTGTGATAGCTTGTGCTATTTTCACTTACATAGCAGGAGGAGTTTTACCTCTCTGATGCTTTTGTAGTTCAGTGTTGTAGCTTTACTGTGTTAAAAGCAAATAGGCTGGGAACATTGAAGACCTCAAAGCTCTGTCACAGTAACGAGCCCGAATATCTACTTTTTTTCTTTGTGCTGCTATGAAGTGATAAAACAAGAAGTAACTGAAGGCTGATACATTATGAATAGTGTTAAAAGTCACATAACACTGTGATAATGTCTGGCAGCATTAGGCTGTGGGTCTTACTTTCCCAGGAGCCGAATAAATGTATAGGAAGATAAAATTTCTGTTTTAAAGTGTGTACACAGTGATAAAAAAGGTGAGCTGTGGGTTATACAGATACAGCATATTATTAAATGACCATATTGATAAGTAGCATGAATGTGAATATGGGCTTTTTCTGATGTACGAGTAAGTCTGGAGGAGTAACACCCCATGAAGAAAGTAAATACAGAGGTAGCCAGTTAGGAGATAAAAGAATGACTACACTAAAATGTTAAACTACAGTCAGACCTTTGTCCGGTACGTATTGAGGGTGCAGAGTTATCAAAACCATCTTAACTTAGTTTATGGAATAGTATTTGTTGCTGTCTTTACTCCTTATTCGCTATTAATCATGGCCTCTCTCAAAATTAATTGGTGTCATTTTTGTATTAGCTACTTTAATAATACTAAACTGGTGCGATTTTATAATTCTGATAAGCGGCTGAAGTTCCATCATTGCTTCATTTTCTGTTTTTATATGGTCTTTGATAGATAAATCTTCATAGGCATTTATAGGCATAGGTCTTTGATAGATAAATCTTCATAGGCATAGGTTTCGTTATAGAAGACTGTATTAGTACAGTTTGTAGAGTAACTTTTGGAATATACTCAATTTTTAAATAGATTTAAAAGATGGAAATTACTTCTTTTCTCCACCACAGGATTGCCCTTTTCTATGCTAGTATTATAATAGGTTTATATATTTATGTAGATTTGGGGTTTGGTGAAACCTGTGTTATTAAAAGCGTATGAAAACTTTACCTTCAATGGGAATAGGTTGTCCTTGATATGTTACTGAGAAAACAAGTGTCTGTAAATTATCACTGCTCTTTTATTCTGTACTATAGTAAAGATCAAGTAGATCTATATAAACTTTATAAAGTACTTTTTAATGTTTTATTTTCCCTGATGCCACCTCAAGTTCTTATTGTAGTACTATTTTGAATAGAAAAGCTTCCTGCTTATTCTCAGAACAACGCTACTGTGACAAAAATGCTCTCTAAAGATCTTAAGAGTTTACTTGTCAAGTTTAGAGCATTTGAGGCTTCAGTAAAATGTTATGCTACTGCTAGAGTTTCATGGAAAAATACACTGCTTTCAAGGTTTTTCTGTCCTATTATAATTATTTTTGCTCGGGAGTTAACTGAAACATCCACTACAATTATTCCTCCCTCAAGTGCATGAATATTTTATTTTGTATGTGAAAACGGTGCAGTTAATTCAAAACAAATCTCTACTCGGCTCTCCCAAAGCTAATGAAGGGAACTATTTCTCACTAAGATGAAGCTTTTGAAAAAGTTTAAAAAAAATCCTAAATTGGGCATGTGTAACTATAGATAAATGAGTAAAAGTTTTTTTCAAAACTGTTGTGATGGTATGAAATAAAAGCTTATAATAGGAATCTAAGTTTTATCCTTCATTTTGAGAGGTTAAGCATACACATAGGTCACTTATGCATATAATTCAGTGTAATATAATTGCAATTTATAAAAACGATAGTACTGAACAGAGTGGCTATGAATTTTGGTAAGAAAGCTGTATATACAAAGAGTAGTTGAAGTTAATGCTAAAGCAAAATAAATCTCATGGATGACTAAACTGTAGTCCCTGGGTCTGTAACGATCCCCAGAGAATAAGGAAAGTTAATTTAAAATATTTTTGTTCTTCTGGTCTTAAGCCAGATGCCTTAAATTCTGAAAATCAAGCCTCAAGTGACATTCCACTCCAGTGGGAAAAGAAAGGAGAACATATACTCTTGTGCTGCAGAATCGTATTTACTCCGTTCACAATTGAAAAGTGTGATTTAAATGTTGAACTAATGCTCTCTCGTTCCCACTCCATTGTTTGGCCATTCTGTCTTTCTCACTCTTATTCTCTCTCTTTTAAAGCAAGCATATTTTAAAAACCATCTTCTAACTCTGATGAAGGAATTGGAACTTTTGAAAATTGCAGAACATTAGATTATCGATTTTATGCATTTCGGGCAAGTAGAACTGAACTGGAAATAAAATTAATAAATCATTGTCCTGTGTTTAGATCTTGGAGTTGACTTCCACAACTCCATTTGGAGACAGCAAAATAAACTCAGCAATATTAATGTAAGCATAGTTTTACCATCATTTCATCTTTTTAGCAGATTCAGATGAAACTCAAAAACTCTTCCAGTAACAATTACTTCGGTAAATACAGTTTTATTCTAGTATAAAGTTGTCTTAATATTAGCATGGCTATTAGTGTGTATTAGGTATCCATTATCAAAGCTGTCATCAAATACAAGTAGTATGTGAAAATTGAATGTACTGTGTGAAACAAAAGAGGAAATTACTTCTTTAGGTCACTCCATTCTATATTACTTGTTCACTCTGTCTCCTTATCTTAAACTTTCCTAAACTTTAGATACTTTCTGTAGATACAGCATAGTCTTCCTTAGCAGCTAATGACTAGGGAAGACAAATAGTTTGGAAGGTACTACATTACTGGTTCAGGATACCAACATCAGTAGAATTGCTTCATTCTACCATGCTGCATTATTGTGTTACTTTAGGTTTCAGCCAAAAATTTTCTTCTAAAATTTTACAAGATAGTACTTTTTGTGTTTTGGTTATCATTGTGCGGTGTGTTTTGGTTTTGGTTGGGTTTTTTTTAGGATAGTTATTAAATGTTCATTGTGAGCAGTGATGAATGAAGACTCACTTTTTATCAGTAAAGATTAAATGTGTAATTTAAAAATTAGAGTATCAATATTCTGCTGTTACTTTGGGCAATGTTCAAAACTTGAATGGTGCATTTTCTATTTCTAGGTAATAAAAAAAAACCCTTAAAGTGGAAAATGCCTCTATAGAACAAAGTTATTTTGTTTCATGAAACCATGCTCTGTAGCCTGACTTAAAAGTCTATTAAACAATTCAGTCATGAAAACTCTGAGAATTTCCTGGCCCCTAAGTACTATCCAAAATAATCTTATAATTATTCATGTGACCCTATGAACCCAACAGCTGAAGTACAAGCAAACAAATAGGCATGGATTCAGTGTCTACAAAATTAGAAAATGAGAACTAGATTTCCTGTGCTAAGGAAAATGCTCCAAGTTGCTCTTCTGTTAGCTATATGCCATGGGTAGGACGCATGAATTTTACAGCTGTAGTAATATGCCTACTGATCTTTTACAACAATATCAGTTATAATTGGTTTTAAATGAAAATACTTAGAGATACAGCAAGGTTCTGTTGTACTTTATGTTTATGTAATACTTATGTTTCTGGCTGTAGATATAAACTGTAGACTGTTTCAGATGGATTTGGAAATATCTGCCTTTCAATATAAATCCGCAATGTATGGTACAATAAAATACCAATATGAGTCTCTTTGACGCAAATAATAATAGTGATTGTATAAATATGAAGACGGTTTTATTACATGTACATTGTCTTTGAGCTTTGGCACATTTACTCTGAGCTTGAGACCTACATAAGCAATTCTAAGGAGTTGCAGGGATGCAACATCGCACTATGTAAAAACTGAATTAGCCAGTGCAGTGAACTTTAACCCTTACCATTGGTTATTTTTTGACTTCTAATATCAGAGACACAGGAATGGAATAGGCTATATGCTTTCTGAATCAGTTATGTAAGTATACACGTTAAAATGTTTTAAAAGAACAGGTAAAGCCAGAGTGTTGTAGAAGTAGTTATAGCTAACCTTGGCAAATAGGTAAGATTGTAGGATGACAAACTAAACATCATTTAAGGACTGATAAGTCTTCGACAGACATAATTTTTAGGTTTTCTGTTTGGTTCTTTGTTTTTAAGATGGTCTTTTCTGGCTCTTAATTTTTTTTCTGTACTGTGGGTCACCCCTAAAATCTTACTGTCAATTTTTAGTTCAGAAATATGCAACTAAGCTTATCTTTCAAAGTTGTTTAAATAATCAATTCACATGTGTGGGGATGCAGTTATTTTTAAATGTATGAGTTCTGTGGAAGCCTTTCCTCAGATGGGAAGATTATAGTTGTTAATAAGATACAAAACCATACAGATTTCTAGCTGTATCTGATGTGTGTGGATTTTTGTTTGTTCCTCTAAGACTCACTATTGCTCCACATGTAGAATAATAGTTGAGGGAAAAAAAAAAAATGTGGGAAGGGGTCTGTTGGGTCCTTTGCATTGACTGTTTGACATTCATGTGTCTTGAAACACGCCTGACACGTCAGTGTTTCGGAAATGAAAAAGGTGGAACATGATGCCCATTTAAAACCTTACATGACCCAATTAAAATAATTAATTCATGTTTACCTTTGAAAGTAAGCCTTTAAGGATATATTAAATAGAGTTTTCCGTGGCTTCTGTTAGTATTTCTTACTGGTTTTTACTTGCATTTGGGAAGATCAGAAATCCATTGTAATAGTAGCATCCCATTACAGTTTGATGTTCCACAGTCATACAATGAAAGGTGACATTTAGAATGAAAATGTGTATCTCTTTTGAATTGAAATTATTCAATCATGGTGCATTTAATATTCTAACATCTGAGTGGTTTGACTGTGAATTATTTCGGTCTGCTTTCTGACATGGAGTTTTAATTCTAATTACTGTCTAATTTAGATAATGTACTTAGCTACAGTAAAACTTCTATCCTCTATTGAAAAGTCAACCTGATAGTCTTTTTCTTGTTTTAAGCACTTTTTATATCATACCTGAGAAATTTTATATGAATAGAACATTTCTGGTTTTCGTCAGTAAGAGGTATCAAAAGTAATTATTAAAATATATATTAAATTTTAATACAATTATAGAATAAAAGTATGTGTGGAGCATATACTTTTATGTTAAAAACTCAGCAGACCATTTTGAAAGCTGATAACTCAAGAAATTCCAATCCATGTGGTTAGTGTTCAAGAATGTGACCCACATCAGACTAATAAAACTCCTGTCTTCTCAGTAAATAAAGGTGTGTATTAGCCTAGTAGTTATGTTTAGAACAGGTAGTTACTTTTAGAATGAAGTTGAAATAATGCAGATGTTTAGGTAGAGTATATTTAATATGCTGTCTTAGTGACTAAATAAATGATTCATAAATTAATTTGTTGATAAAAGTTTGGAGGAGGTGAATAAGCAGTCATTTAGAAAATATGAGTACTGACTGCATGAAGAATTGACAAGAGCAGAACAGTTAACTTAGTATTCTGAGCTAAATTTCTGTTAAGTACTAGAAAATGTAGGATTTAAACTGAAGAAGTTAATGAGAACTTAGTAATCAGATGACAACTAATAAGAAAAAAAATCTTTGCATACAATTTTGTGCCAACAGAAATATAAATAGCTGACCTGGCTGACCAGAAAGTGATATTTTTGGCCTTTTCTGGGTAAGATTACAGAAGTCTCTCTCACTGGCAAGGGCATTGTGTCACGTTCCTGAAAAGTGATGTGAAGAGCATCTATGTAGCGTTTGGTGTCATCCTTTCATTTTCTCCTTAATGAAAACAAAATTTCAAGTAGTTTTGAACAGTCTTGCAAATGACACTTAAATGGTGTCTTTTGTCGGCCTCCATTTTATATCTTAAGATGATTCTTCTTAGTAGTTTTTTGGATCTGAAGTGTATTTCCTGCCATGAGAAGTAACAAGCACTGTTTTACTACTCCTTCTCCACTGGACTGACAATTCTTTAAGAGCAGGACTTAATGGGGATGGAGATGCTGTGGTAAATTTATATCACACTGCTTTTTCTGTTTTCCAGATCTGTGAAGTCTAGCTTTCCTTTGGTAACGGCTGTTACAATAATGAGTACTGTTACCTTACAGAAATGGGAAATTAGTAAGTAATAGCAGCCAAGTTTTATCAAAAATAAAAATGATGACTTATTGAAAGTTTGGGCCTGCTGTTACTATTTCTGGTCATAAGTCAATCCAACTCTCAAATGTATTTGGTTTTTTAAAACTGTATCATCATTTTGTTATCACCACAAATGAAAAGTTTTCCCTACTGAAGACATTGGTCATATACCAGAATTGAATGGGGATGGTTGATATAATTTCTGGAGAGTGTTGAGTTACATTTAAGGATTGCCTCTGCGAGACAGTTTGATCCTCATTAAATTCAATTTCTGCTCCTTGAAATGATCTCATTCTTAACAGGATGCAATTAATTTGAAATATTGGCTGATGAGGTAATGCACATTCTGTAATTGCAACTGAAGCTGTAGAAAGTTCACAGAACATGGGTTAATGAATATTAATATTTGGGCACATCTGTGCTTGTTCGCTCTTTTGGCAATCTTCCAGCTGCCATCGATGCTGCTCCCTGCGTTACCAGGGTGAATTAATCTGTTTTCCTGGGTGTCCTCTGCTGCTTTGTGCCATGTTGCCCCATTACGACTTACTGTGTAAAATCTGATACACTGAAAAAATTGCTGTTGCACAAGTGAGCATTATTGCTCTGTAGCATGGGACTCTGTCTTGTGCTCTGTCCTGGCACTGTAAAGACGCACATCTTCATCACTGAAGAGAGCGGGAAAGTTTCAGAAGCCTTTGAGAAGAGATATTGCAACAAGGATATTGATGAGACAGTTGCTGGAAGGGTGACCAAAGGGGACAGGTCACTGCAGTGTTTTATCTAAATTATTAGAACCTGAAGCTCATTTACAGAAAAGAAAGGAAAACATCTGTGCCTCCCACAGTGAATGTGACACTAGACATTATTAGAAAAGCTGTGAGTGAATTGGAGTTTGTCATGAGTGTGCTAGAACAAGCGTTGACTCCTACGACAGAGATGCCTGAAGACCATTATTCCTTTTCTGTGGTGTGTTTTTCCTTCAGATGTGTAAGTGGACTGGACTGACTCCGCTGCATGCATCTCATCTGCCAGTCATACACACCTTGTCCCGGGGAGGGCAACTTCCTTTTGACTCGGTAGATTTATTCCTGTTGTAAGGGGAAAGTGATAGTATGTGCTAGCCTGAATCTTAGCGTTGTTGTCCCTGTCCTGCCCTGCCCCCCTTCCCCAGTTTCTGGGCAGCAAGGGCATAACATATGCTGTTTGCTCCTTTTACTCACTGCCTGCGATAGTAAATCATGCAAGCAGAGATCTTCTTTAAAAATCACAATCTTGTCAAATGCATTGAAAAAAATGCACACAATGCAAACGCACCCACCCACCATTTTATTGTACTTCCTTTCTTTCCTCTTGTACCCATTCGTTCTGCTGACTGCATTCAAAGCATCCTCAATGCAGTGACAATTAAGTTATTTCTGCCTCAGCTATCTGCTCAGAAATCTTCTTTGTCTTTCCTGACTGGTCTGCTGCTGCAGTAAACAAACCTTTTCATTTCTTGTATTCTCAAACTAGTTCCTGGTTTTCTTCTTTATAGTGGCCAAGACAAATGCCACCTGTGAACCACGCCATCCTGAACATACCTGAACCACCCTATAGTAAATAACTGCATTTGTCAAGTACTGGGCAGAATTGCAGCAATCTTGATTACTGTGTGCATGTATTTTGAGCAAGGCTTTCTCCCCACACCTCCCAAGACAACAGTATTCCTAGCATGTTATGAGGTGTGTTTCAGATTGTACCTTGGTGCACTGTATTCTCTTTATTTTCTAGGCATTTTTTCAAATACAATCCAGCCTTTCAGCAGACTAGGGATATTTTAAGGAACATTTCGAAACATTTAAGGAACATTACGAAAAGTAGCATCTCAGCAGTAAAGATACTCTCTTTAAGCACCATGTGAAAATACATAGAGCAAGATGTGAGCAAATTTAAGATGTAGAGAATGCTGTTAACCCCTAGTGTTCTGAACAGTCTTTGCACAATTACATATATTTCACTGCAAATGTGTGTTTATAGCTCCAGCTTTCTTGCTGATGGTTTGCTACTGCTGTTGTATTTATCACCTACATATAGATTTTTCCGAGGCTATTTGTCATCCTGACATACTGTAGGAGATGGTGACCATGTCACACTGCCTAAACAGTCTTTTACTGCTATTTCTTGAACACAAATGCAAACATGCACCAAATAACTCTTGTTTCAGCAGAAGTTCCTTCAGATGATGACTCCTGTTGGTAAAGCCGTAGGCAGGCTAGATGGCAAGTGCCATTAATGAAACTGCTGTCAGTTCTGCTTTGCAGGGCAGTCATTGGCTTACAGAGCCAGCTGAAGGGTGACATTCAAATACATCTCCAAAAACTGTTGAGAATGAAGGGTATCATGATATGTAACCCTTTGTTTTGTTTTGTTTTGTTTTAATCTGGGATGGTTGTTAATACTTTAAGAATGTTGCCTGTTAGCCAAAAAAGATAGATCATGAGATGCTGGGAGAGGATTCGTGGGAATTTTTGAATTTGACCTCAACTTCCAAAGCTGCAGTTGCTTCCAGATAGCTGTGTCCACATTTGCTACAGCGCACCTAGGAAGAAACTCTGCAGTGTCATGTCAAACAAGAAATCAGAGAAGCTTGGGATAGGTAGTGAATCTCACACAAATTTGAGTGAAAGTACAATGTACTAAAGCTTGTGGATGACTGTCGTTATTCACTTCATCTTGAACAGTAAGTCAGGAATGGAATAAATTAAAAAAAAAAAAAAGCCTGAAATTAGCTCAGTTTCTCAAAAGAGTTTCTGAAGGCTTCACCTGTTTACACCTATTAACACCTATTGTTAATGTCAAAAAGACGTATCAACAAGTGAACAGAGCTAAGAAATAATCCTGACAGAGCAGACTTTTCTGCTGTTCACAGCATCATCTGTCAAACACAGTAACATCCTTTAGCTATGAACAACCTGCGTAACCGTTTGAGATGTGGGGCTCTGGCACGTCATCTCAAGAATTTTAAGTACATGATAGAAAGACAGCTATGTGCACTGTTCTAGACATAATGGAAAATCCATTCAGTGTTTAATGTATTTCAGTTCTTATCACTGATATGTAATTGGAAATTGTTACAACAAATTCATATTTTAGGGCATGAATTAAAGATTTTCATCTTCCTGAAAACTGGAAAAGTATACATACTAAACTTGTGGCACCCCATTGTCTGTCTTCTTTGAAAGTTGTGTAGGGATGGTCAATCTTTGATTTTTTTTTTTTGGTGCAGAATATTTGCAGTGATACATGTTTAAACCCAATACCTGGTCACCTCCAGTCTCTCTTGCTGTTATTTTCTTTATTTTTTTAAACATAATTTTGTAACTGGAACCCTTGGAATCCATACCATGCATAATAACATGAAGCTTCTGTCTTGAAACAGATTCACTTCTGTCTTGAAACAGATGGTGTAAAATCGTCAAAAAATATGGTGGATTTATCAATTTGTTTGAAAGAAAAGTGCCTGTGTATATTCTTAACTTTGCCAAAGATGTGACTTCTTGCAGGGGAAGTTTGAGGTGTGTGTTAACTTGCTGTTCAATATTAAATATTTTTTCTTTCAGGCATGTCTTTCATCTTTTTCTTGCAATTTAATTAAAATATTTTTCAAAATTTTGATTGGTAATAGGATACAGCCATTTTTGCTGTAACTTCTAAAGTTTTCTTTTATTAAAAGAGTATTTTTCCCTTGACATTGCAAAGATCCATCCATACAGACTCTGATTTCTTGCTGCCACCTTAAACAGATTTTGCGGTGAATTTCTCTCCAGAGATGCCTGAGCTTTGTGAGAGCAGAGAGAGGAAGCTGATGGAGGAAGCACTGTAACTAGATTCTGTAGTGTTGTAAGCAATAAGCATGCACAAACAAGTAAGCTTTCTCAGAAATGGGTTCTCTGGCAAACAGTGCTGAGAAACCGATAATTTGTTTGGAGCTATCTTAGGTTGGAAAGCTGCAGTGCTTTTCTGGAGCAGGCGTTAAGAGCACTGTCCAAGTGTCTTTGTACCTGTACTGTTTACTCAGACTAGATAATTGTAAATTAAAAGTGGAGAATTGACTGTACAAAATAGTATCATTACAATTTTTATTTTTCCACAGCAGGAATTATTTTTGAAAATACGAAGTAGATTAAAAACAAAGTCAGTAATTATTCTGTATTGGCTTAGAAATCTGTATGAGTTCACATGACCTGATTTTAAATTGCCAGATGAGTGGCAGACCTTTCTTCATAGATTGGTCTGATTTTCAGCATTTCTGCAGATTCCAACTGACACTTATTTGTTCTGACATCTTTGAAAATCAAGTGGTTAGCAATTTATCATTCTTCAGAGACTAATTAAGTGACTGGTTCTCTCATGGTGAATTAGATCAAAGGATAAATGTTAAAAATAATAATGTCCCAAATGGCTTTTGGGTTTGTAGCTAAGAGAAGTGTTCCTTGGGCTATGGCCTCACTCTTGGTTAGACAGACTAATATTGGGTGGTATTTTGAAATTAATTAGATAAACAGTTTTTCAGGTAAGAATGTTGGGAAATGTAATTTATTAATAGAAATTTAATTAGGAAATTTGTTTATTTCCACTACTAAAATAATACCAATTTTTCAAAAGATAATATCAGTAAGGAGTAGTAGGAGAATGTTCTTTCATTTTTGTTTTTAAAAAAAAACCCCGACCCCACAGTGTCCTTAGAAGAAACTGGCCAGTGACAAGTGCTGGCTCTAGGTAGGCAACATCTTTAGTAAAATGCATCTCTCAATCTATTCTGCATTTTTAGTTTAGCAATGAACTTGAAGCGTTATGGGTTAATCAGCATGGGTATGGTCATAACTTGAATAAGATGAATCTAAGAAAATCCAAGATCTTTCAGAAAATGATGTGACTATCGGCATCACCTCTTTTTTTGATTTGATTAAATAAATGCTCTGAAGTGTGATGTTGGAGTGCCATTTTGGAAGACCTAAAACTGAATTATTGACTAACTGTGCATTAATGCCTGCTTTGTTTGTTCTGAGCAAATTCTTATTCTGGTTAAGTGTATTTCCTTTTTCAGCCCTGCTCCCTTCCACCCAAATTCACTTCACATACTCCTTTCTTTCTGCCCAAAGTGCTTTTTTCATAGCAGAATGCTCTTGTATTCCATGTCATAGATAATTTAATTCCACTTATGTGGAATGAATGCAGGTAAAAGCAATTGAAACAGTCCTTGATGATGACATCCAAGAGATCACTGTTAGCTTCGTTTGCTTGATATTAATGAGGGTTTTCCAGCAGTGCCAAAATGAATAATCACCATCAGAATTTACTCATTTTACTGAATTATTTTTTTGGAACAGAACAAGTATGGAAAGAGCAGCATTTCCTGTGATGTTATTAATTGTGTTTAGGCTTGTGTGTTCTGTAAAACTTTTGTGTTTTCAAAGGAGATATTTGAGTGATCTTCAAGACTTACTGTCCTGGGAGTTATTGTTTGTTAGTGTACCATTCTGTCTTACAGGCTTTCAAAATATGCAACAAATTAAGGCTCTGTGTTGCAGGAGTGCTGTACGTGGGCTGTCGGCAGCCCCTCCGTAAGATAAATCTATAGGTAAACAGCCAGGAAATCAGACTAAAATGCATAGTACCAACCAAACATATGGATGAATACACACCTCTGACTTCCCACTGTTTCATTTTGATCATTTAGGATATGATTGGTGGAGGTTTTCAGACAGAGTTTGGACAGATGCTGGTTATAACCAACGTGGTGAATTTTTAAAGCCCCATTAGGGCCTATTTTTGTAGCATAATAGCAATATGCATTATTTTTTGTGGCTGTTCTTTACAATGAACTTTTTGGGTACACATAGTCTTTATAATAAAGTTAGAAAAATTAAGCTATATTCCTAATAATGGGAATCTTTGGTCTGTGTGCCAAGCAGCTGCTAGATGTTTGACAAAGTGATAATATGCTCCCAGGTTCTAAGCTAAATACCCGAGGCAGGAAAAAAAAATATGAAAGAGAAGCAAAAGATTAAACAGGAAGAGATACATGACATTTGAAGTAAGAAATCAAAAGAATTATTTTTATGAACTGCTCTATGCAGTATTTCCAGTACAGCAGCATCCATGAAGTCCAGAATCATTTTTGGGGAATATCTGTCATAAACTGTAGGGCAAAGAATGGCTATGATGTGTAGGTTTCTGCCACTCTCATGTAGCAATCCTACAGCAGCGTGTGTGGAGAAAATGTCACAATGCAATTCGCAATTGTAGTGATGATTAAACAGAAGAAGAGATGATTGTAAGAGAAAAATGCGGAATAATTTCAAGGCCAGCATGAGTTACTTGTTCTTACAGTTATTTTTAAGGAATATCTTAACAAAATATGTCTGTTGTCACTGTAAGAAGGTTTTATTGCCTGAAGGTTATCAATAAGTTAACTTGCATATACCATTTCAAGTTACTAGAAGCAAAACTGAGGTTTTTTTTAAAGTAAAAGTTTTGATGATTTATTGCATATGTTATTAAGAACCGAAAAATCTGTTTTGTTTCAATTTATTTTCCAAATATGGATTTGATTGTAAAACTACAAGGATGGAATTTTGCCTGAATTTAATCTTTAATGCTAATTTTAATTTTTGAGTTGGAGGACGTGTTTTTCTTCTGTAATATTCTGGAAAACTTTCTGTTGCAAGTAATTTTTAATTTCTTTTTACTTACCATTAAAATCTCATTAGAAAAAATAAAAGAAAGTAAAAATCTATCAAAGCCATAGTATACTTCATTGGGGTACTGGTGTATTCATATATGGAGTTACCTGTTTCAGCTCATTTCTTACTTTAGAAGTATCGTGGGGAAAAAAAGAAACAAAAGTATTAGTATGTGTGCTTTTACTGTCTAAAGTAAATACTGAGGTACTATAATTGCATGTAAATTTTACCATTTACATGTGTGCTCATTACAGTGGTGTAAATAAGAAAGTTCACCCTAAACTCCTCCTTGTAAGCATCAGTTCTTCACACTACTTGAAAATAAATTTGAAGTATGGTTAATATTGTAACACTTTTAGATCCAGATACTGTCGTCAATTTCTTGAGAGTTACTGCTCAGTATCTAGTATGTGAGGTAACACCACATCATTGAAATCTTCAATTTGATATAGAAAGCAAAAGTGAATGAGAAGCAATACACCCTTGTGAATCATTGTTTTTTGACAGGTAGCTGTCAGTTTAGTGTTGCATTTTACTCTTTTTTTTCTTTTTTTTTTTTCTTTTTTTTTTCTTTTGGTTCAGATGCATTTTTAGTTACAGTAATCATTCTTTGGTAGTGATGTAGATCAATATAACTGGATCTGCCAGGATGAACTGTAAGACCTGGCTTGCAATCAGCTTTTTGTCTCCCAGGCAAAATCAAGTTTCACCAATTGTCTGGTGGCATCTCACTGAAAGGTGATTTCCCCTATCCATTACCTAAGGGATGTGTTCCTGTTCTGATTGTTTCAATTCTTTTCAGTGGCTGATAAGTATACACATTGTAAGTCTGTATTTTTTGTAACTTCATCTGAGGGCAGCAGAATAACAGGTTCAGAGCTTTAACACATAAAACCAAATAGTATTTGAAAATGTTACGTGAAGCGCAGCCTTTGGAGACAGCTAGTGCCCTGAAGTCTACTTTATACAAAAGAGATTAACACCATTATTCTATGTATAATCTCTCCAGCAAAACACTGTCGCCTATTTCTGTCAACAAATGATTTCTTTGGTTTGGCAGCTGAAAGAAATTTTAGTTGTGTAGGCAACAGAACATGCCTTTATAAGTTGCAGAACCCAATTTAAAAAATATTTTGGAAGGTAACTGCAGTTTTGAGAAGTTAAATTATTTTCATTAACTAAATATTTTTTTAAACAGGCTAGAAAGACTAATTATGTCTGCTGTGTGTGACACAGTCATGCATAAGGCATGTTCACTGTTTTACAGTACACCTTTTGGAAAGGTGTGTCCTTGCAGACACTTAGCTGATTAAAAGGTATGCACGTATCCTATCCAGGTAACACATGATCTAAGCGTGCATTTTCGACCTGAATAATAGTGGACGTGAGCAGTGTGCTCACTGAGAGTCTTAAGAGTCCATAAAACTGTTGTATACCAAAGAAAACAAGAGGCTGAAGTAAAGGCTTAGTATTCTAGAAGCCTTAATTTTGGGAACTTTGGGAGGCAGGGATAGGGGAGATAGATACCACAGCATTTCACTGTGTAAAGTATCATAGAAGCCATATTTCTAATGGACTCAAGTTATAAAAGTCAGTCAGCATGTGAAAGATTTTTTAATGTTAATAAATAAGTACTCTTTTTCAAATCATTGAATTACATTACATTACTAGCTGATTTGTACTGTTTTTCCCAAGAAATTGTTAATACAAAAAATAAAGCTAAGATAAGAAACACATTCTTTAATAAATACCACATTGTTTTTGATTTTCTGGTTAATGGCAAAAAATAAATAAGAAGTAAAAAATGTGCCAAATTTTGAATTTAGTAGCTGAATCAGATCACTGCCATTCTCAGTTTCCTTACCTGGATGAAGCAATTGCATTCACAAATTCTGTTTGTAGAGGGTCAGATACCTTGTAGGAGCAGGGCATTTGAACCCTCCTCACTTACGTGGCAGGGTAAATGCAGGTCTTAGGGCAGAAGTGGATGTGTGTGCAGATCCCTGTTCTTGCTGGGAGCAGGTTCTCACCTTGGTTACATGGTTGGGCATGTGTGTGTCCTGTGGTGAGGGGGCTTATGCCTCTGAGATGTGCCATGCACAGACTGTCCAAAGAGTTTCTTACCGTTTGACTGAGCACATGTGCTTGCATTGTAGGACTGAATGCGGTGTTGATGGATAGCTGTATTCTGTTTATATGTGGGGAAGGATGGCAACTAGAAACAGACCATTAATCGTTAAGCCATCAGTTCATTTCTTGTGCACATCTACAACCCCATGAAAATGGTCTCAGCACCTGTCCTGGTAACAGTTATAATGACCTTTCCTATATTAATTTTTAGTTTGGAAGTTTACACTTTGTAATTACAAAGAACAGATCACTGAAACAAATTATTAATGTCAATCAGTAAGTCAGCGTACAAGAATGCAAAGAATCAAGTCTCTCCTTGTATACTAAAGGAAAAGATTTCTTCCAGATTCTTGCTTTGATCATTAGACTCTTTTAAATAAGCAAACATTACTTAGTTGCTAAGCCACAGACTCAAGTTCATTAGTGTGTTAGCACAAATATTGGAAAAAGAGTACTAAACCAATATTAGATAGAGGACCTGTGCGTAGGCTGGAAGTAATGCAATGAACGTGACACCGGAACGTTTTGAAAGATTGCTCACAGTGATTAAAACCATTTCTGTTTGCAAAAACTCTCCCCACTCAGCAAGAAAAACTGCAAACCCTGAGCAGATCTGTTTTTCTGCTACTGATACTCATAAGACTTTAGTGGAACTACAATAGATTTAATAGTCTTATAAATAATTCTGTGTATATTCTTTATTTTAAATGTTGACCAGATATATTGATTTAGCTGTTTGGGGTTTGTTGGGTTTTTTGGTTTTGTGGGGGTTTTTTGGTGTGTGTGTTGTTTGGTGGGTTTTTTTTTTTGTGTGTGTGTGTCTAATGGTGATCCTTAGAACTGGTTTTCATTAAAATGCCTTTAACCATGCATTGAAAGCCAGAATGCCATCTTATTTAAATAGCCTGTTTGGGAACCTGACTCAAAATCTTTACAAATCAGTTTTGGGTTCAGAGGTATTTCAGGTTTAATGCATAAATGCAGCGTTCTAAAAGTGCCTATTTGCAGAAGCTGTTGAACTTTACAAGAAGTCATGCTAGTTTGGAATTTTTTGATGTTCAGTTTATTATCTTAAGGAAGTGAACTAATAATTCATGCTTTTGCATTCTTCACAGATCTTCAGTGCAGTGAGAGGAGAAGAAGGAGCAGAAGATATTTTTGAATATTTTCCTCATCTTCTGAGAAAGCTCCCAACATTTGAAACAGACTGTATATGCAGAGGTGATGGTTTTTGTGTAAAACCATGTGTAACAGGTGCTTACTGTCAATATCGTGCCACTTTACAGAGGACTGCACTCTCTAACTATATAACTGGTGCTTTACTAGAAGCAACTACATCCTTAGGAGCAAGAAGTGGTCTTTTAAATATCTTCGGAGGATCAACTGGAAGAACAATGCTTAAAGGTAATGATTAAATTTTTTTAACCCTGTCCACTTCAAATATAGGGTGTATTGCAAAATATATAATAGTATGTAATATTCTGTAGTTTATATACTCATATACGAAAGTAACAGATAAAAAAAGCTTTTCATTGTTTCAGAGATTTTCCTTTGCAATCATTATGTGTCAAAATAACTAGCTATGTTTAATAAAGTAAAAATGCATGCAAAACCGGAAAGATTCTTATTACAAAGCAGAGACCTTTTTGTGGGTTTTTTTTTGGTTTTTTTTTTTGTTTTTTTTAGAAACTTTCCTGTCTGCATCCAAAGTTAATGCCTAAGCCGTTGTTGTTAGGGTGTTTCTTCGTATAGTATTTCTCATTTACTAAGTGCTCCAGCTCATGGGTGACTTGGTTCAGGACATGAGAAAGGAGTATATACTCGGTGATTATTGTTGTCATTATACAACTAGCTGTCAGCATAGCACTGTGTGGTAAATACGTACAGTTCATTACTGATTTATTGCTGGTCTTTTCCCGGATCCAACATTTTTCTAGTCTTAGATCATTTCAGATAATGTAGGTGGTGTCTATGTGGAAAATTCCTATTGGAGGATGGGTGTTACATTCTAACTTTCCATGTTGATTGTCTTCGTATGCAATAAGATTACTGTTCTGTGATTTGGTTTGGTCAGTTTTGGAAGTTAGACAGGACAAAGGCATTCTTGGTACTAATTCATGACATTAGAACAAAGTTTCATACAGAATAGTAACTGCATTTAAAATTAATTTTTAATTAATGCCTAGAATATTTTCTAAGTACTCAAGCATTTGGGGATTTATCATCATCTGATATACTGTAATAAAAGGATGCAGTATCACAGTTGTACCACTGTAGAATTGAAGCATGTGGATATTATGGCTTGCCCAGGCTTTTACAGGAATATGACAAAGTCAGTACAGAATTCTCAGTGCAGTTCCATAACTAGTGCAGATATTGACATTTTTTTACAGGCAATTATATAGTTTGTGTTCCGATCAAGTTATCTTATTTTTATCCCAGAGTGGCCCTTTCTAGTTTTAATTAGTCTCTCTAGGTGAGCCAAATGGCAGAGAGAAGCACTAAAACAATATAAGAAAATAGATACAGATGGCAAACTGTAGCATCTGAGTGGATTTCAGTAGTATGTTGAGCAACATTACTAAGGTTCACATACTCTCATCCTCTGTGAGAGACAGGTATGTACAGTACAGTGTCCTGTTTTGGTAGGGTTTTTCCTTTTATTTGTTTGGGTTTCATTTGTTCTGGGGAGATGAGTGCTTTAGAAGAATAAACTTACTTTCCTGCGACAGCTCTGGAAAGCAAGGTTAAAAGAACCAGGTTGTGTACTTGGGGGTGCAGTGTGGTGGACCTTCTTCCTACAGTGGGAGAAGAGAGCACTGGGTTTTGATGCTTCAGACCTGATCAAGACTCTACGGATGCTCTTTCCCCTGAGTACAAATGTCAGCCTCCCATGGGGTGCGTTGCTGCACTGCCCAAAAAGCCCAGTTGGCAACTGTCACTGTAGAGCTGCAGGCTCCAACTGAGTTCTCAAACTGAAAGCAGCAGCAGTAACTGGCTCAGGCTCACTGACGTACTGGTGTGGCTGTATCTTTTTATAGAGCCTGAGCTAGTGACTGCATGTCTGCTCTGTGTACCAGCACACTTTGCACCAGTTTGGGGATCTCTGTGGTGCCTGTATTATATGGTTTATGCTTCTGGTTTTGGATTCTGAGCCCAAGAATGTGAGACCTTAAAGGAAGGTCCAAGATTTTGAACTCGATTTGCAATTCCACAGGCAATCTGTGTAGAAAGTAGAGATTTGATTTGCTGTAGTGGTCTAGGTATGATTTATCATAGTGATCTCTGTTAGCGGAAGAGATGTGCTGCAGCTTTAAGATATTGAAGTTTCCTGGATGTGGAAGGTTCATGTTCAGGCATATCACTGTGATTTAATATATCTAAGAAATGACAGAGGTATCGGTAAGACAGTCTTCTCTGGGTGATGTTATTAACTGAGAAATTAGCATTAGCAAGGAACCCAACAGTATTCTGAATTCAGAGCTGCGGCTATCATTCCTGGGTGTGTACCTTTTAAGAAAGAAAATGGTCCTGTCCATGCAGATTGATAAAAAGGTTATTTTCATCTGTCCTGCATCCTCTCTTACTCTGGATTTAACTTCAACCATAAGCTAATCTCATCTAAACCTAAGAACTTTTAATCAACATTGTAACAACTCTGTTTTCAAATGCAATGGAGGATTTATCACGGGATACAGCATGTCATTGGAACACTTAATTCAGTAGTTGTTTGGAGGAGTTGAAAGGGGAACATATGAATCCTGGTGTGATTTAACGATTGTTGTGGTTTAACCCTGGTGGACAGCTAAGCACCTCTCTGCTGCTCACTTACTGCCCTCACAGTGGGATGGAGGAGAGAATCAGAAGGGTACATGTGAATATTTATTGATTGAGATGAAGACAGTTGAATAGATAAAGCAAAAGCCGCATGTGCAAGCAAAGCAAAATAAAGAATTAATTCACTGCTTCCTATTGTCAGGCAGATGCTTAGCCCTTTCCAGGAAAGCAGGGCTTCATCATGCATAGTGGTCGCTTGGGAAGACAAAACACCATCACTCTGAATGTACACCCTTCTTCCTTTTCCCCCCAGCTTCTATTGCTGAGCACAATTTCATATGGTATGGGATATCCCTTCAGTCAGTTGGGGTCAGCTCTCCTGTCTGTGTCCCCTCTCAACTTACGTGCACCCCCAGCCTACTTGCTTGAAGGGGCAGCGTGAGAAACAGAAAAGGCCTGATGCTGTGTAAGCACTATCCAGCAATAACTAGAACATCCCTGTGTTATCAACGCTGTTTCCAGCACAAATCCAAATCACAGCACCATGTGAGCTACTATGAAGCAGATTAACTCTGATCCAGCGAAAACCGTACAATAGCGAAGGTGGTATTTCCATCAGCACTTGTGGTTTGTAGCCCAGAAACAGTTCAAACTGTTGTGCATTTCATCAGGGTCCCCCCAACCTTTTTCAGACAAGGTAGCAGTATATCGCAGTTCAGTGTGTCACAGTTTGCAGAGAGACCAGGGAGATGAAAATAAGGATTTGCTTTGACAGTCAGAGATTTTTAGTGCCCATGTAGCAATTTCAGTGCTGTGCGCTGCCCTGAGTTAGTATCAGCAGCAGGAAATTAGCAATATGTATTTTTAGGGTGGGTTTCTGCATGTTGCTCAGCCTGCTGAAGAATGGACGGAGAACCTCTTCTCTGATTTAGTTTTTACTATTTTGATCAAGAATAGCAGATGTTTCTTGTTACAGTGTTTCACAAGCTGTGACAGGATGGATTTTCAAGTGTTATCTTGCTTCCATAAGAATATCAAGTATAGGTTCTGAGGTCTTCGTATTTAATTTCTTTAATTTTTGTATTAGAACATGTCTGTTCTTGTAGGAAGACATCATAGTACAATCAAAGGTCCAGGCATAAAGATCCTGATGGAAGGGCAGGAGAGCAATGATGTGATATTAGTTTCTTTCAGAAAGAAATGATACATGTGTGGTTTGTGCAGGGTAAGTGCAATATAAAGACACTTCATCTGTTGCTGACTCATTCAGACCTGAACTGCGAGTATGCTCATGATGCAGCAAAATCCCCTGTAGTGGTTGGTTTGAAAACAATATAGGCAGCCCCAGTTAATAATCCTTCAAAATATGACCCTTTCTGGTGATGGCAGTAGCTGAGACAGTGGTAGTTTGAGAATCATTGTACCATATTTCACTATACAGAGGTAGACATGCCCAAAGGCAGCTATTACACTGATTATTTGAAATAAATAAAAGGAACCACTAGCAAATGAAAATGTGAACACCAATGGCACTGACATAGATGGAACGAGAATGCATTATGAAAACAAAAGATTATATAACTTTATTTATTTTAAAATATCTTCACAAGTAATTTACAGTGTTATATAAGCATAAATGAAAGCATGAGCATTAAAAATATGTAAGCATAAATAAAACTATCTTGTTACCATTCTACCACTTAGAAATTTGAACTCAAACTTACTTTCTGTCCTATAAAAGTTGTTATACCTAAAACCATTGTAAATAAAAGCTGATAGAAGTGGTGATTTATTATGAAGTAATTATAGTAAAATATTTTTTTTGGTGGATCCATTTCAACAGATCTTTACCTTTTAAAGATGCACAACATAAAGGTGCCCTTGAAGACTTGCTGTATTGCATGTTACTGCTTAGTGTTAGACAATGCAAATTTTCTTGCATATTAGAGTAAAAGTTAACACATCTGAGACTCTGAACTGATGGTAAGTGGCAACGCCAGCATCCAATTTATGACCTCTCTCTTCTTCCTGGTTTCTTGTTCCTTGAAACTGATTTAATTTAAAAAAAAAATCCTGTAAAATAGGGGAATAATAAGGGGTGAAGTCACCTTGACCTAGTATTGCTGCGGAATGCTTTATTTTGTCATAAATCATGTCCTGAGTTAGAGATCTCTGAATTACCTTAGATACCTGTATTTGTATTATGTATTTCAGTTCAGTGAGTTAATAGGACTTCATCAAAATGTTTACCTGTAACATGGGCATAATACAATTGTGTTTAAAACATGCTGTGATGAATACTTTAGTCTTTAATGCCTGTATGCATTGTCATTTAGTTTAAGGTATTATGCAAATATATTTAAAAATAATTCTATTTTTATTTGATAGAAAAATACGGATTATCTAGGTAATTCTAGTTTTATTTTGTAAAATGTTGGGGAGTAGGAAGGGGTTTTTTTATGCATCTTACTCTACCAGTGACAAATGATTTGAAGAAAAAGGTCTTTTGATAATGTATATGAAACAAGATTTAGTTTAAATGAGCTATCTTGCAAGTAAACATAAGATTGTAGGCTTCAATTTACTGGCTTTTAAAACATTTTTATAAATAAGCATTGTTTTTTCTGTTCCAAATTAGGAACAGTTAAAACAGCCAGCAGAACACAACACCCTTCTCCTACCCTCTCATCTAGTCACTGAAGCCTTCACAGTAGCACATGGAACATGGTGTTTGGACCTTTACTATTCAGAATGGGAACAGATGCTTTTTATAGAGGTCAGAGGCTCTCAGGGAAAGTGCTTGAAACTCTTCCTTTTCTCTTACCACTTAAAAAAAATGTTAAATTTAGTTTGCTCACCTGTGCTGATCACTAGTACACCGGTAGGAGAGAGAATTAAATTTTTCTGGTAAGAAAGTCACAAACCATTTGAAAGTTGCAGCTCAGACCAATAACTTAAGTTCGGTCTGAAAGCAGTAGAAGGCTGATGCACAGGAGATACAGAGTGAGTGGACTATTGAATTCCACACTTCGTGATTTCTGAATTGCTTTAAGGGGCAGTACAGATTGCATTGCAGTATATTCAAGTCTTGTGCCAAAGACATGTAACACGATAGCAAGGTTCATGTCAAGTAGTTGTGTATCTTCCGCTCGGTAAGACCATTCCTCAGCTTTGATACAAGTTAAGCTTCAGTACAGACATGAAACTGTGGACACAGTTTAGATGCTTGTCAACTCTAGAGTAACTATTACTGCACTTGGAATGATTTCCAAGACAGTTCTTAAAAGGCTTCAGAAGTGGAAGTGAATTTGTTTATTAAAACCAGTCTCTATCAGCCAGTCTTGACAAGATCTCAAGGGCTGTTGGATTTATATTTGGAGGACCTCTTCTGGAACAGACAACATTCCACTACTTTTCTTTCAAAATGTTTCAAAATTCCTGGAGATAACGTTCAGTACTTTCTTGCACAATCTGTTTAAAGAGGAGCCCGTTACTGTGATGGGGAGTGCCCTTCATGATTTAAAAGGAAGACTTCTCAAACCCTTTATACTCTCTGTAGTTAGGGGGTTTATGTAATATCTGTCCTGAAAATAGGGATACTGCAAACAGAGTCCCTAATGCTCGAGTAGCCTCCTGGTTTTAGATCTCCATAGCACTAAGCACACTGTGAGTTCTTCGTGTTCAATCCTTCAGGAGTTGTTTAGTGACCTGAGTAATGAACCTTGCAGTCATAAGTAGACCAACTCCAGGAAATACTGTTCTAAGGTTTTGTTTGGTAGCTAAGGACCCTAAATGCTCCGAGTCCCCAGGGCTGGGATGGTCTTGTGGGCAGATCAGCTGCCAGTGTTGTTAGTTTCAGAGAAGGCTTCCAAACATACCAGACCTTCAAAGGCAGAGTTCCCAGTCACGTGGATCTGGGACTGAGAGTTTTAAAAAATTCATGTAGGGCTGCTCTGTAGGAGACTCGTCTCTTGGGTCTGGAGCAGTGAGCCTGCAAAGCCCTGCTCTCAGATGGCTCACAGAGCTGTCAGGCTCCCAACTGAGGAGCTGTGACTCTAGTCCCGGTAGCACAAGGGCAGTCTGAGAATGGGCTCCCGGGAACCACAGATGCCTGGAGTTCCCAGAGCTGGTCGGTGACAGTTACGTCCTTGTCAGCATCTTTGTTACTACAGAGAACGTAATTTTCACGTATGAACACTGAAGACATTTCAGCTGCACTCTCTTAGCACCTCTGTATGTAACTCTGAATTTCTGGTTAGTAAGAAGTTTTGAGAATGTCTTTCAGTGGGATTTGGATTGAAACCAGATTTCTTCCCATAGAAGGGAAATCCTGCTTCTAAGCCTGTTCTGCTTCTTACAAACTGATTGTTACAGAAGTTTGTTCATTTTTGTGAACAGGCCAGAACTTTCACTGGAATAATATTTTGGAAACAGGGTCATTGTCACAGTTCATGTGGTGTTGACATTTTTATGCAGAAAGTGAAAAAAAAAATGTTGGGCCTTCTCTAATATTAAAGATGGAACTAGAGTATGTGAAAATGTGCTTTGTGTTTGATACCTGTATCCAGAACCATTGTTGGAAAGAAACTTGTACCCTTCACTCCCTGTCACTCTGCTCCCCAGCTCTGCCCCTGCCCCGGATAACTTCTGTAGCTTTGTAATCTAAGAAAAACAAAAGGGAAGTAAAAGGATGTATGTGAGGATGGAGCAGACTGCAAACATTTGGGATCAGTATTCTTTTAACTTTGGCATCTTTCAAAGCCATTCAAGTCTGTTGCTGCTTTCTTAAGTGATATAAATCAGGCTACATCCCTGATAGCTGTTGTTCATCTTCCAGAGATAGCTCACTCAGAACTTGCAGCAGTTTTGGACCGAGAACAGAAGGAAACTGATGGATTGTGAACATGGAGGCAGACTGTATTGGTTGTAAGAAAACCGACTTCATTCATCCCTCAGTATTCAGAGATTACCCTCTTTCTGCAATCAGATTTTGTCATCAGCAAAAATAGGGCAGCAAACAGGACCTAAGACTCTGTGGCTTTTTCCACTTCTGTTTCTTGTACTCTTTGCATAAAGCTTACTGTTATAATACCGGGGAAATTCCAGGATCTGTGAAGTTGGGGCTGTTGTCTGATGGCTATATGTCAGAGTCATGGGTGATAATGAGCTTTATGTACACAGATTTGGGAAGGCCAGCGTGATTTAGCTGGTGTGAATGTGTTTGGACTCAAAGGTTAAGACCATCTAGAGTGAGGGATAAAACCAAATGAGCTGAGATTAAGACCTGGAAAGATGAAATGTGTCTCACGCTAAGAATCTAAGGTAAGAAGGTGGCTCAGGCAATGCACTGTAGGAGGGGAAACCAAATCCAGGAGATTCATCAAGACTTTTAAGTAGATAATGTGGCCTGAAGCAAGGATGTGAGTCAGGAAACCAAGGACTTCATGGTGCTTTTGGCTCCAGGATGTAGGTCAGGAAAACCAAGAACAAGTGCAGGTCACCTGGTTAGGGGCAGAATTAAGAATGACATGGCAGGAAGCATAGATCAAGGCTGAGATGACAGAAAGGGGGAGAAAGATTTGGGAGGACAGCTGTAGCCAAGGGACACCCGGGACTGGAGCTGGCTACGATGGCTGTCTCTGTCAGCTGGCAGAAGGGAAAGATCAGTGCGGTCAGTCTCCAGACCTGGCGCTGTCTGGTCAGAGCTGATTGCAGCCAGGTTGGTCACAGCAAGGGCAGTAGGAAAAGGATTTGGAGGATCCTTGCCAACATTATTTTATCAAAACCTCCCTTTAATCCAACATGTTTAATACATTGTATGCACAAAGAGTTACGCTCTGCCAGCATAATTTGTCTTTTCCTTTTACCGCTCTTTCTGGGTTCAGTAAGTGGATTACTGCAAGATGAAAAGATACGTAATTGATCCAGGCAGTAGATTGAAGTAGTGTAAGTCATCTAAGTTAAAAAATAGAAAAATATTTTCATCTGTAAAATTGCTCCTTTGGACAGAACAGGTACCGTACTCGTGGTACAGGAGGGTACATGTTTGTATGGATCCGGATATCCTAAGCAGTGTATAGAGGTAAGCAGTTTAGAAACAGAAGCGAGTTATGGATGGTTTTGTATGGATTTTAGTTCCAGTGATACATTATGTGGCAGTTTGGTACACTGATGATCGTTAACTTCTGTAGTTGAGTCTCTGCTTACAGCAGTATTTTTGTTGGTAGTCTATTCCGTTAGCAGAAAAAGAGTTTAAATTCATAGAAGTCTGACTGTGCTGTTTGAGGTTTGTTGTGTGGAAGGGAATGAAGGACATACTAATGTCTATGGATAAAGGCTGAGAGAGAAGAATTTTGTGCAAAATAATGTTAGTTTTAAAATCAAACTTACTTTTTTAATGAAGAGCAATTAGTCTTCAGAAAAAAATGAAATGGGATTCTAAGTGTAGGTAGTTAATCCCTGAACTTCTTAGTATTGTTTATTATTCTAAAGGTCTGAAGATTTGCTTGAATGGGCCTTGTAAAAGTAGTGTCCATGGGAACTTTTAAAGTGTAGAAGGGAACTTTCAGAGTGTAAAATGGAACTTTATCAGCGTGTTTATGCTAGCATGTCAATCATAAGCAAAAAAACCCCAAGGACCTCAAGCCTCAGGATGACTTGAGTCATCTCTAAAGATTCCCTTGAAGTTTTGTTTCTAGGAAACAAATTAGAAGAAAAAATCAACTTTTGTAGGATAATGCTGTTTTATTTATATCCAGACACAATTTTGGGGGTTAAATTCTAAGATATACTATACAGTTTTCTTTGTAGAATCAAGAACGTTCTGATTTTTTTCTTTAGCCTTTCACATGTTCGCTTATATATGTTCCAATATATATTCACATGTTCCAATATAATGGAAATTGTGGAAATAGTGGAAAAGTCTTTAGTATTGACCCTGTAATGATGAGAAACGTTTAATCTGATGGTTTGCTTTGTATATTTGTAGGGAGATAGCATTAACAGAATTGATACTTATAGATAAAATTGATGTTAAAATTCTATATTGTATCGCCATGGGGGTCCTTGCGTTACCATATTTAACAGAAATTCTTCAGAAATCTAAGCATACCAGTTTTCAGCTGGAAGTTGGAAACAGCAAAAACATTCTTCCAATTAAGAAAGAATATGCTGGTATTGTCAATGAAAAAGTAATGTTGCATTGGCCGGGTTCCATGATTGTTCCTCCAGTAGAGGTTTTTCAGACAAGACATATATTCACCGTATAAACAAAGTGACTCTGAGTGTACTGCTCACATTCCAATTCTGCACGGATTGCTCTCTCAGACTTCCTGGGGAAATGGAGAAAGGTTTCTTGTGGCTGTGTGTTGGTTTTCAGTCTTGTGTACTCTAGCAAACTTCATAATTAACTTTTCACTGATGTAGTCCTGCTGCTTGTAAAGGTGATGTAAACTGTGTGTAGACAAGGCTAAGGTTAGAATGAAGAAAAAAGTTCTAAAAATGGCAGAGACTAATATTAACGGCTGCAGGGATCAGGGCAGAGTTTTGGTTTAGGAACACAAGATGCAGTCTGAGAGGCTATGCTGTCTTTTGAAATCCCTGTATTTGTAACTTCTTTATGGTTAATCACATTTCTGGAAGCCTCAGGGAGGTTTTCTTCTCCTTTGCTTCTCAAAGAAACTTTTTTGGATTGTTGCCTAAGTCGTAGCCCTTTGTCCTGTGAAAGCTAATGCTATTGCCTTTTATTAGACACTTCAGTGCAGAGTGTATAATAGCTGTAAAGGTAGGGCATTTGCTAATAAAGAAACCCATGTCATGGTTTTTGTAATGCTTCAGCTGAAGTTTCCTAAAACAAAACTAACTCTGTTTATTACTTTTGGCCTGTTGAAACAACACTGATATAAATATAACTTGCAAAAAAGCTTGGGTGTAGGCTAACTTATTTCTTAATATATTTAAAGACAAAAATTCAGCAGAATTTTAAGCGCTCTTGTTTATAACTCTGCTGTCAAAATCAAATGCTTTTAGCCTTAGCAGGATGTATGCTCGTCCTTAATTTCTAACTTCCTTCCATTCAAATCTCCGTGTTTCAGCTTTTATCTGGGGGAGGTGGGTAACCTGACCTTTTAGTGAGCCAGCCAAATGCATGTCTTCTTCATGGCTTACACAAGGCATGTCAGTTATGCATTTTGCCACAGTTTGTAGCTTTAAACTGAGCAGCTGTTGCCTGACTGTTAGTTTGGACAAGTGCAGCGTGCAGACTTTTTGTGGTATTGCAAGTACCTGCTCTTCTGGCATTTTAGGAGGAATCTAAGATTTGATGGAAGACACATTTGCTGGTAAGATTTGCATTTCTGTGGCCCTTAGTACATGGTTCTGATTATATGAAGGTAATTAAAACAAAGTGATAGTTTTATTTCCAGACTTAGAAGTAGTTTGAGTCGGGGGGTTCTAATCTAATGTTGGATTGATAATACCTGCATTTAATAGGAGTGCTTCAAGGACACTTAAAACTCTTGCTATGTGGAAGATAAAAGTATAGATTTAATATATAAAAAATATGAAATATTAAGTCCTCTCTCAGTCTTAAATGTGTATTTTCTTATTTTAACTTGTTCAAAATGGAATGTAATATAAATATACTTTGCATTTATTTGGTTCACATAGCAACTATTTTGATATCAAATTATATTGTGGGGCATTCCTTTGTTTCTTACTCTACAAAACTAAGCAACTTACAAAAAAAGCTAGACAAAATATGAATGTCAGATATAATACAAGTTTTTTTAAAATGCTAGAACCAGGTAATTTTTTTTCCCTAAAGTTTATAAATTACTCAAATGTTACAAGTTAGTAACATACTTTTGAAAGTAAATCCACTGCTGCTTTTTTCTTTAGCAAGCTTTTGTTCTTCGTTCTTCAGTGTACAGTGATAACTTGTAACCAGTTTGTGTTTTGTGGATGCTTAAGGCAGTTGAGTTTTTCACCCTTCTGAATGACATGAGTGGATAGCAGCAATGTTTTGCTACTAATTGGTGGTAAAGAAACACCTGTATTTACATTTTTTTGAACTGGCATGTGTAGCTTGTTTGAATGTTTACAGTATTTTACTCTGTGAAAGGAGTATCTTTTATGTGCTAACCTTCCTATTTCCCTAATCTGGCTGTTAGCTAAAGGCTATGACAAACGTTTGCTATTCAAAGAGATGGTATCCTATTGCAAGGGAAAGATTGTATTGGTTCTCAACACCTTTACTTTCACCTCAGTGATTTAGATGGCACGGGGGAAAAAAAACCCACCCTGATATTAATTATATCTGTATTAGTTGCAAAATAGTGGTGTTTGTAATCCCTTTGTTCTGTCAGTGATAGCCAATCCTAGATACTTAGTAGGATTACAAGAAATGGAGGGCAAATTATCTTATTTTAGAAATGTTACAATTATAAATTAATCTCAGGTTCTGCCTTTGATAGGCTGTTTTGTGACTTTTTTAGCTTTGATTTGAGGTAGAATAATGCAGACATTTTCTAGAAAATAAGCTGATACAAGAACTTCTGTTAGTGCATAATCTGTTTAGTTTTTATTTAAGGGGCGGGCTTCACATTGACATAGCTTTCTATAGTTTAAGTATTTGCTTTGGAAATAGTTGTTATGTATAAAAATGCATTGCTACACATTTTAATAATTCTGAAATAAGTAAATTACCAGAGAGGTTTATCAAGCACAAATTGAAAATATTTTGATTACAAAACACCAAAACAACAATAAAAGAATTAGAAATATGATTTGATGCTAAAAGTACCTTTAATTGCTTTTTCTGTTTAATTTTAAGGGATTTGCACAATTGTACAGCAGTTAAATATTTTTATTCTTCATTTACCACAGACTTGATACAACAGATTTCATGCATTTTCAGCTTTCTAAATAAAGTGTTCAGATTGTTCTGAAAGGAGCTGGATCTGATACTGTTGCATTGAGTCTTTCCTGCCCCCCCATTTCTCTTTCCTCTGATATTTGGAGTAAAACACCGTACATACCTTTTGACTTAACTATATTGCCACAGGCAGAGTTGATGTCTTCTGAGAGCATTTTTCTCTGGGTGGGAAAACCAATCGTAATCTGGCAAAACTATCATTTTGAATGCCTTTAAATACGTTTACTGTTAGGTTTGGAGAAGATCTGATCTAAAGTTGTTCTCCTATATTTGCTTGTTCAGAATTACATTGCAAAGCTCTACAGGGAAGTGGAGCAAAGAGTCCCTTAACACAGATATTTCCTTAGAGAAGTGGAGTAGTTATTGAAGTATCATAAATATGTGTGACCTTTTCTAAAACTTCTTACAATATTTTTTACAAATAAGTTGCTCTGCCTCTGGCTTTCTAGAAGTTTCAAATTGGAATTCGGAACAATTCAGATTGGAAACATTGTTAGTCTTTGGGACCTGATCCTGAAAATAGTTAGACCTAAAGCCATTGAACTGCATGGGGTTTTTTTCTACTACGCTTTGTTTTATAGAGTATTTGTAGGTAATACTACCATTTCCTGCTACCTCCAGCTATGGAACTGCAGCCAGTGGAACCATACTGAGACTTCTGCAAATCTCAGAAGGACATAATGTGCCAAATGTCCAAGTTTATTTTCATGTACCCAACCATCCTGAGCTGCACAAGGTAATTCTAGAACTTGTAGGTTAAAGACCCGATAGATCTTTTTTAGAGATCCTTAAAATGTCATTTTTATTGGTGAATAAATTAAACAAGAATAGTGTTAACAAAACCCACAATTGATTATGGAATTAATAATTCAAGCTAAGAAACCACTACAATAACTTACTTGAACTTAAAAAGATAGAAAAATGGCTAGTGTGGTCAGAAAAGAATGCTTTTGCCATATTTGCTGAGATTTACATCATAGTGATTAGTTCTGGGTTTGTGTCAATTGCAGGCACTTTCTTGACATGTGAATTAATTCTTGACATGAGAAAATGTGATTAATATTCTACGAACTTATTTGTGGTATCATATATTAAAGCACCATGAATTAGTTCTGTTATTATTGAAGTTTAATAGTATCCTCAATTTGAGAGAAAAAATGAACCTTAAAAGTTGAATTCTGTGTTTCAGATCTTCATCATACACTGTTCTGTAACTGTCACAGAGTAGAAAGGATCAGATTAAATCACATAGTTCTTGTAGTTCTTGTCTGCCTCATAGGTAAAGGATCTGTGAATGTAAAACCTTCTAAAAGCTGTCAACAAGGCATTCAAATATGTGCATGGAACACAAAAGAGAAAGAAGTGCTGGCTTCAGGTACTGGTTGTATTGAAGATGGTGGTAGGATTTTGTGTAAAAGCTTAGAGTTCAAGAAGACAAATCTTCAGGATTTCACAGACCACATATAGAGTGAATTGCTTTAAAACAGACAACAGGGAAAAACTTAAAATATATTTAAAATGCCTGTATGCAGAGATTCAACTAGAACTGTGTCTATAACTAGGATTTTTATTTGCTCCCAAAACCAAGAAATACTAGACTTTTTGTGCAAAAGAAATTGCCTAACCTCCAAAATTTCTTTTGAACATCATGAGGAAGAAATAGTCTTGTTTTCTTTATGTGGAATTACAGGATTTAAAAAGAACAAGTATAGACAGGTTCAGAATGAAGTGTTGATACTTTTTATTTTGAGAATGTAGTTTTTGCAAAAGCTATCAACTGATTGGCCAAAACATTTGGGTAAATTCAATGTAAATTGATAAACATTTTAGTCACACAAATGTGAAATATTTCATTGGAAGTTTTCTGCAGAGATTTGGTGTTCAACATGATGACTTTTGCAGAAATATGTTCTTTTAAAAATACTTCTTTTTATGTATAAAATGTTACATTTTTTAAAAAAACATAATTTCTTTACATTTTTTATAAGCCATGTAAAAAGTGTGAAAATAATAGTTTTACATTTACGTTTTATTTGACTTATAGCAGAGTCTTCCAGACTGTGTTCCTGCATATTTGATATCTCTCATATAATTGAAAGCTAAAGGACTGCAAGCATGTGGGGTGTCACAAACAAAATAAACCTCAATATTGTCATAGTTTGAAACTTAACTACATTTTTTTAAAAAGGGAAACAAAATTGCTCTTGTGGTGGCCAAAAGTAATTGAACAATGAATGGAAGTTACAGCTTCTGGTTTGATGATAGCATAAGGTTAGTATTATAATATTTTATTTCTCAGCAACAGCTACAATAACAAAATTGATGGATTCATGAAAGTAATAGTTTTCTGATTCTACTGTGCAGAAAATTATATCACTTTTTATGTCAGTGTGGGAGGACTGTTGAGAAGCAGCCTGTAAAAAAGCACTTGTTGGTTACAGCGCATCACAAGCTGTCTGTTGATTAAGTGTGCTGTATTGTGGGAATATGTTTGCTGTTTTACTGTGAGTTAAAAATAAGTAAGTTGTATGTAAAAGCTGTGCAATAGTCCTCTCAGTCTTGTCATTGCTGACTGTCCAGATTTCCATAGAGAAAAGTTCAGGAGATATGAGAATCTTCAGACAAGTAATAATTACTGTAAAGAGAAAGTAAGTAGTTGTCCTTTATGTCTGCTGGGAGTGGGACAAAAAACTGCATCTGAACAGCAAACACCTCACCATAGATACGATGATAGAAGGGGGATTTGACAGAGAGGGGAGTTCCGTCAAGTTGAAGGATTTCTTTTAAATGTCATTTGAAAAAAATGGACACAAGTGATGTTGGCTGGCATGGCTAGCACAACAAAAGCAGGAAAACTGGTGAGCAATGATATCCATGTGACTGAATACAGAGGGACTAATTTCAGAAGGATCTTACAGGAAAGGGAAAGCTTGAGAGGAAAAAAAAAAGTTTACTGATTGCATGGATGATGGCACGTTAAATTTTAAGGCAGGAGGGCAATAAGAACATGACGTTTAGGAAAGTAACACAGTTCATATAATTGCAGAGCCTAATGTCAGTGGAGATCTCTAGCTAGTCTGACATCCTTTTAAGACATCATTTACTTAAACCCAGTTGTCTATTTTAAGCTCAGTAGTTTAAAGGAAGGCAGCAGTGCTGATGTACAGCCTTCAGAGGATGCCTGAGAACTATCAGGCACGTGCACAGCTTTTCCAACGGCCAGTGACGCTCGCAGTCAAAGGGAATTATTTCTAGTTTGAGTTTGTCTGTCATCAAGGACCATCTGTTTGTTCTCGTTCTGCCTTCTTTTCTGCTAGATTAAAGACTTCAAAAACTGACGTATTACCCCTGTTGGAGGTGCCTGCATATCTACTACAGTCAAGTCACCTCTCAATTCACACTTTACTGAAGTTAATACATTTCTTATCTAAATCTCTTCCTGCAGGTCTCACTACTCCAGCCTGGACGCTCTGTGGATTGTCTTTGTCTTCAAAAACATTGGGAAGATTATTGGTGTAATGGGGTGATTTATGTGGGAGGACCTTGTTTTGCCACCTCCTTTTTTGCTGCCTCCACCTCTAAAAACTCATAGAAAACCTTTGGATTTACTGTCCCTTCTTGTATTTTCGGAGCTATTGCCTTAAGAAGGCAGAACTCCACTCCATACACAAGATCTGCATTGCTTGTGTCTAGAATACTTAATATTTCCAGTAGATCTAAAATACGTACACTAACATTTTGCTTCACTATTAAAGTGATACTTAAAGGTTTGTGAGGTAAAATGCTAAATGGCCATGTAACAGTCCTTGAATCATTTGGGTTGGAAAGGACTGTGCTGGTCATTTAGTCCAACTCTTCTCAAAACAGGACTGACATTTTTCTTTTCCTAGTTGATTTGTTTTCTTGCTATGTGAACAGTATTGTTGACAGAGTTGGCCCTAATTCCATTCATTTATAACCCTAACCGCAGTACAGGTAGCAGTGGCACCACAAGGAAGGGAAAGAAAGAGAACTGTTAATTTTTACTGTGTACTCTTAGAGAAGGAATCTGTTGCATCTGTAGTCTTCCAATTAAGGGAGGTAGCTTAATATCTGAGGAAGTAATCTTAGAAGGTCCTAATTTTGAGTTTGTTTTTGGATAGCAAAATCATTAATTTGGAATGTTTTCATGTTAGAACAGACCGCCTACACCTTTTCTAGTATAATCTGCTAAAGCTAATGACAAAGACACAATTCATTAAAAAGTCTTGTGACTGTTTAGAAGAGCTTTTATGTAGTAAGTGTATTAATCCTGTGAAAACCAAATGGAATAAATACTTCCATTTTTGCAATAATGTAAATAGTTACAACAGTATGATACGTATAGCTATACCCTGTTTGTTTGAGCACAATCTTGTATAACTGTCTTTGTTAATTTAGCTTACACCAATTCCCAAATGACATGAAATAAACAAAAACAATTATAGAAAACAATTGCTTATAGCAGGATTTAGCCTAGCAGAACTGTAGCAGTTCACTAGTGAGGCTGTAAAAAAGCTTGCATGGACAAAAAAGTATTTAAAGCATTTATATTTGAGGTAGGAAGAAATAAGTGATATTGAGGCAAGTCATAGATGTTGACATCTCTAGTATGAAGTTAAGGTTGATTTAATAGTTTGTGTAGTCTATTGTTTCACTTCTTTCAGCTTCCAGACATGTGCCTACCCTGTTCTCTGCAGTCTGCTCTATTCCACTAATCCTCTATGACATAAACTCCTGAGTCACTGAACAGATTTCAGTTCCAAGGCTAAATCACAAAGGCATCTCCACATACATCTGAAGGAAAGAACGAAAATCTTCTCAGCAGTTCTTGGTTTTTGTGCTGAGTGCTTTTCGTTAAGCATAATATTTTTCACAATATTCATTGCATAAGATTTTTGCTGTTTCAGGACTAGATTCTTTCTTGGACTTCACAGTTTTATTACATATATCAGCATTTCCACTGAGATAGATGCATGCATTAGTCAGCTTTTGAAGGCATCAGTGAATTTCAGCGAGCAGCTTACTAGTTTGTTTGTTTTGTCTGTTAGCCTGGTTAAATCATGACTATTGGAATAAACTGAATTGAAAGAGCAAGTAGAAACAGAATGGGAATTTGTAAGCCAAATAGGCTATTACAAAGAAGTAAAATGGCAAAAAAAAAGTGTCTAATTGTTAGATCATATTAAGAAAATATTATTAATATTATTTTTTAAAATTAAAAAGTAACAAATTGAGAGATTAAAACATTTCCTGTAGTTTGTCAGGAAAACTGTCATATTATTTGAGACCAGGCCTGTAAGTAAGATTTTACTGTTCAAAGAATAATTCAGCTTCAAATACGTTTTTGCTGATTCTCCTAACAAATTTGCACATCAATTTTATGCACTGATATATGGCTCTGAAATACTTTAACCGAGGAAATTAAATTTACTGGATATGAATGTTAAGTAATTAAAGAAGCAGTATCCAGAAGAGTTAACTGGTGGTTCATGTTCTGCTCTCCATTCTGAGTGCTTTATGTAAGTGAAGTACTTTAAGTTCCTGCTAAGAATCTTATGTATATTTTATTGATTGCCATAATCTACAGGAATTTGAGGGTTTCCTTAAATAGAAATTTTATAAATTCATATACAGTTGTGTGTTTATTCTGTCAGTAAGTTCTTTACTTTCTGGTACATTTTTAGATGTTTTGGTTTGCTCATACAGCTATTTTTTCACTTGTTTTTCACTTGTTGGGGTTTAAGTTTTTTTTATAGGAGTTGCAAAAGATTAAAGAATTTCTAATAAGCTTAATTTTAGGTCACACCACCGTATTTCGTGGAAGCTAAAAGGTGCTCTAAAATTTGCTAACTTATATATACAGATGAATTTTCCTTTTGACTATAGTAAAAACATGCACGTGAACAGTGCATGTTTGCTGACTTTTTTTCTGAGAATATAGCAGAGAAAGATGTTTTACTAGCTTATCAAGAAAGATACAAGGAAAGATTTAGAGTGAAAGACATTGCATCGTATATGACACATGGATCTTCAAGTCAAATGGTTTTATGAAGTAAAATACTAGAATTTTATAGAAACTAATTTTTTTACTAGGAAAAATGTTCAGGTTTTTAGTTACTTGCTTGGGATATTGATTATTTCTCATGGAATGTATTTTAAATGTATACTAAGAGCTTTAATTTTCTATAGAATATAGGTGGTAATTGCAGAAATTGAGAAAGCCTTTTGACCAGTTACATAATCACAAAAATAATACAGTTTCTTCCTGTTTGCTCTGATTCCGTTTCTAGACTTCTTGACTGTACTGTCAAGAAAAGTATCTGGTTTGATGAATACTCTTTCTGTCATAGTTTGAAATGTTGAACATGAAAATCTGGTACTGAAGCATGTATGCACATTTTGCCTTTGACCTGATAAGTAACTATCTCAGTGAGTTATATGTTATCCCAGCTAAACTACTGCTTTTGTGTAATTTTACAGTTTATACTAAGTTCTGGATTGTCCTCAGTAGCTCACCTGGCCGTGTCTGTACTCCATGGCAGTCATGGCTCTCACTGGACTGGTGAGGGTAGCCCAAGATGACTGGGTCCTTCCTTGATATAGCCACTGCAATTATGTGACCTTGCATTTGATGTGTTCTGTATGTCGTTGAAAGGACTTTGATCATATTGACCTGGGTTTTGCTGAATTTTATTTGTCTTTTTAAAATACCTCCCAGCATTCTTTAAACTAGGCTTCTGGCATAGTCTGTGATTCCAGAAGCCTTGCTAAGAATAGCTGGCTAGTAGCAATACTTTCTTAAAAGAAATACTAGCATGATGTAATACTTACATAACATCACAGACATGACTTACTGTGACGGGAAGTTGTAAAATCATATTAATCCTTGATAAAAGTAGTGTATGAATTTCCTTTAGCTTCCCATCATCTTCCTCATGGGAAAAATGAGCTTGTTAAAGATGCCTGCTGTTATAACCCTTTTGACAGTTTTCTGGTAATTGGCATAATTAGATGTTTGCATTAAAAGGTACCTTTTAAAATCACCTTTTAAAATTTGGAAATTGTATTCTAAAATGACGCATAGCTTCTTTCATTTAATTTTGTAAAATCATTTGCAGTCCTTTTCTTTACTCAGTAAATTTAGCTATGGTAATTGGTCTTTGCCAAATAGGTGTTGTACTACACTGGAAAGTAGCATTCAAACTGCACTTCAGGAAAAAAATGCGAGACTAGGGTTAACTAAGAGGATTGCTGCTATTCTAGGCAGAGAGATTGATTTTACTGTTCCCTGGTTAGAGGGGGAAGTAGTCTACAGAAGAGCTGAATTACTTCCCTTCTGAAACAATGCTATGGCAAAAATTTTGTTTTATTTCTCTGTAGTTCCAGGCTTTTCTTTTCTCAGGCTGGGTTCCTGGGTTATAGTTTAACCCTACATGAGAAATACTAATTTGACATTTTTTTGTACATTTACAGTAATTTCACTAGATACTACATATTCACCAATGAGCCTCTCCAGACGGAGTCTGGGGGAAGAAAAAAAGAACACACACTAATCCACCCCAAAATAAACAGTTAACACATATTAGGAAAGTGCCTGTGCTTTTCCTGCACTTAGCCGTTTGTGTGTTGTGTAGTGTAGTTTTATACATGAGGTACGCTCCCGGTGTCCTTGGCTACCTGCACTGGCAGACACTCTTACTGGTTCCCACAGCTTGCAGCTAGTGTGCACACCTGCAACTGCTTGTTTCTTTGGTATTGACAAATGTGTGTGGAAGAAACATGTTATGCTACTGTGATATTTTTTAATTTTTCTTTTAAAGTGTTTGTTAAATAACAAGCTTTTTGACCTGAGAGCACTCCTAAAACTTATCCTGTGATATATTTCTTAGAGAAAGAGTAAAACCTATTTCTAGTTCATCTTCACTTTATATCCTTTCTTATTGTTTTCATTTTGCCTCATCACAACCAGTAAATGTTGAAGGTATTTATCAGTTGTTAAAATAATTTTTAAATTAAAGTACCTTTTATACGGCCTCAAAGTATAATCTTTAAAACATACATTCCTAGCTTAATGACACTGTGCCTATATAGTCCAGCATTGCTTTTGTGGTAGCTCATAAATGTGACTGTATTAGTACTAGCTTTGAAGATAGTCCACATTTCACTCCAACTACAACAAAAAAATGTAAATTACATACAGAATAAAAATTTAACTTCAAGAAAAAAACACAAATAATATATAGAGTAGTTAAAAATAGTTTAGTTGGAAGGCACCTACAATGATCATCTAGTGGAACTGCAATAGCTAGCCTTAATTTCTTTTAACCCAAATTTAAGAGATTGTACCTCTGTCTATCTAGGGATATGTGTAAGGATTACAGCAAGGACATGGGCTCTGATTTTACCTCTGTGTTTTTGTGCATTCTAAGTAGGACACAGACAGAATAGTGTTTGGAATACAGAAATCCAATCTAGGGTAGCACAGCTCTGCATGTGTGGGGGTAGACGTAACTGACCACCACGACGGCATGCTGTAGGACACGTGAGAAGAACCATGCATCTGCTGCACAGCATTCCCTTTGGATATTGTGGCCGCAGCCAGGTTACTGGTTGTGTCACTGTCAGTTAATCATGTACTCATTTTCATATCTTAAACGTCCCCCTCTTCTTTTGACCAGTTCCAGTAAATACTCTAAGTCTTAAAATACTTACATGCCGTTTCTTTAATAATGAAGTGCAAGTGCTGAATGGTTGTGATTTGAGAGTATATCTTTGCCCTTCATGCTGTTGTGAAACCCATCAATTCATCTCCAGTTCATCATTCGTCTCCGTATTTGGCATTTTTTAAACGTGTGTCCTTGGCTCATTCATTTAATCTTGTATGAGAGTCTTTTCATATTTTCCTCTACATAGTGAATTTTGAACTCAGAGGTAGAATTACTGCACTGTAATACATTTCTTTATAGCAGTATAGAAATCACTATTCTTGTTGACCCTTTGTTAAGTATCTTTCTAAATTCTGGTACACTATAACAGTACTTGAAAAGGCCATATTGTTCTTGGTAGATTCTTCCTGCTGTAAACTGCTGACAGGAATAATAAAAAAATATTATCGCAATAGTTTTGTGATCTTCCAATACAGTTTTTTGACTGATGCCATAGTACATCATGCTACCCTTTCTGTTACGTCTTAGGGCATGTCTTTTTATATGTTAAATTTATATTTTTGTTTAAATACTTTTTTTTCCTTGATTTTATTTTTGTTTGAAATCTAAATGTGTGGAATATCAAATGAAATTGTAGCTGATACGGTAATTATCCCATTCAAAAAATGTTCTCATAATCAGGGAATGTTCAGAGTTTGCAGTAGAGTGAGTAACAGAACCCTCACCAAAGCTACGCAGCAAAGGTGTAGGTTGAAGGGCTTTTGCTACAGTTACACAGATAAGAAGTTTGAATTTGTATTATTATACATATAAAAAAAGGGAACAAGGTTCCTTAGCAGATCACACAAAGATATTTTGAACACAAGTCCATGATCAACAGCAGTATTTGCTGTTAGTGGCTCAATTCTCTGTCCTTTTTCTGTGAAATAATTATATAGCGGACAGATCTAAAACGAGCTAGTGTTACGATGTGGCACTTAGGGACATGGTTTAGTGGTAGACTTGGCAGTACTAAGTTAACATTGGACTCAATGATCTTAAAGGTCTTTTCGAATCTAAATGATTCTGTGATCGGATTCTATTCAGGTAACTACAGAAAGCAGGCTGGAATGATGAAACCTCCGAATTAATCAAACATTTTTGAAGTGTACTATGTTCCTTTAAAATTCTTTCACTGCTAAGCTTCAGGGCTTAAATCAGGAACATTTAATCAAGTGTTGTTGTTTTTGCTGGATGTGACTTGGATTAATTTTGTTCCAATAATCAGTAAGAATAATAACCAAAAGACCTTATGCAGCGGATTTGCCTCCTTTTGGTTTATGTGGAAAATCTGGTAGCATCTTTCATGCACTGGATTCAAAAGACAGGAATCATTAATCACAAAGACTGTACTTACCAGATTTTACTTAATTCTCGTGTTATTCCTTGACATAATTATACTTAAAATTAATTTGCCTGATAGGCATCAAGTCTTCATCATATATCACTAACATCAATGGCAGTTTTAGTATCTGCTTCATCTGGTATGATGCTGAAGCCATAGTGAACATTCTTACTGGTTTTACCTTAAAGGCCTCTACTTAATGATTGTTTTCCAAAGCGAAACAATTTTCATTGAAATAGTTCTTTGAATTTAGGCATTAATATTCTCTGTAGTATTTGGATAACTGGACGAGGTGAGAACAGACATTCCTCTTTCCCCAGTATCCTTGAAGGGTCTCCTGCCCCATGTAATCTGACCTTCAGGGTGAGACCAAAGTAAGGAAGGTGATGTTTGTTACAAAATGTGTTTCTGAGGATTTTAAAGCCAAAAATGCAGTTTGTGTTTGTGGCAATTGTTACAAGTTGTGCAGCCAAGAAGCAAACTACAGCAGATCAGTAACTACTTGCAGGGATTGCCGATTCCACATCAGACCAGTGCCCTCAAGCTAAAAAGTAACACCTGAGGGCTGAGGCTCTGAAACATTGAAAATGTCTGTTGTTGCAGTTTTGCAGTTAAGTGAAAAATCAAGATCATGAGTCTCTGCTTTAATGGTACCTAACTTTGTATACGTTATTTTTAACATCCTTGTTTTCCATAGGTATATATGTATCCTCAAATTGCATTTTTGTTCACCTTTTCTCTATTCTCACTGATCTATAACAGAGTTGTTTTATTCTTGAAACTGAAAAATTACTTAATTTGTACTTCATGTAAGTGGGAAAAAATCAAAGTAAGTTTAACTTTGTTCCATCTTGATCAAAACACTCAAATATTGGAACGTGATCTGAGATTCTTGTGCTCTGTTTAACCACTGGGTATTTCTCCATTGCTGAGTTAACTTAGTTGTATATGTTTTAATGAAATTTTGTTCTGTCAGTGTGCAGAAACTCCTGCTTTGATTTTGGACGTGCTTTGTATCAGTTTTTGTGGGTGAGGTTAAAACTTGGGGTCTGCTTTAACTCAGGCAGTAACTGGTTCATTTTGCAGTGAGAACTGTACATTCTTTTTCTAGAACACTCCTTTCTTCCAAAGTCAACTCATAAATCTTCCCTTTTGAACATTTCTTTCTTATGGGCTGGATTTTATCTCATAATTTATATATACATTTATTTAGCATTTGAACTTAGCATTCCATGTGCTAAGCTGTATTTATATTCAGTATTTTAAAAGGTCTTGAATGCAGATGCTGCATCAAGAGTCCTGCTGGTGTGTTGCTTGAGTCAACATTCTGATAGACTGTACTGTGACAGCGGTTAGGAGAAAGATTTGTGAAATGTATGTGTAAGTGGAATATTTCTGAAAACATCTCCAGGAGATTGGCAGAGGAAGGGATTCATTAGATGGGATTAGATTAGCAGAAAGTAATGAAAAAGCTGAAAACAGTTCAACAGCAAGCGTGGCGGTGTCATATTAACCTCTTTACAGCCTTTCCACATATCTGTTACACTGTGATATCAAGGTGTAGACTTACAAGTCAGCCTTTGCTTCCCTGAATTCCTTCACCCAGCCTTCATGATGATAGTTGCCTCTGAAGCAATGAAATCTTGAGTCTGCTCTTGCACAGCACGGGCTGCAACTTGCCACAGCAAGACAGATGGCATGTTGGTATCAAATAGCTTTTGAAATCTAATTTTTGTCCAGCTGATGGGACGCTCACTGTCTTACCTACCAAATTTATAATTAAACCTTGTTCTGGCAGGTGTTCTGAAATCAAGATATAGTTTCATGAACTATAGCAATAGGTGAAGGTCCCCTAAACTAGCAGGGCTCAGGTGGCCTATTGCCAAACATGTAAACTGGAAGCAATAAGGCTGCTTTCTGACTAAATATGTAGATGGTGTATCTCTTCTGACTTTCGGCAATACACGCTGCTGATTCATCTCCCCTTAATGTCTATGAACGTGTCTGTGTTCAGCCAAATCTTGCATAGCACTGAGTGCTCTTTGTAGCTGAGATATCCATTTGCTACTGTGGTAGCGTAGGGGTAATTTGTTAGGCGCTACCTTCAACGCCTATTATTTCAGGTGCAGAAGAAATGTTTGCTGTCTGGGATTAACCCACAGTATCACAGTGACTCTTACAAGATAATCTGGAGGCACTGCTCGTCATCCCGCGTCTGCATGAGGATGCAGTCTCAGCTCTTTGCTAGTTCCATGAAATCAGTGTTAAATGGGATAAATTATGTTCTGAGGTCTGCTACTGTTTTGGTAGAGTCGAAATTACTGTTTCTGCTATTTTTCCGATGAGTATACAGCCAGAAGCAAACCCAACAGATCCATTTATTATGGACAAGTCTGTGATGGTTTCTATCAGCTGTTGCCAGTACCAGCCAAATTGCACACAGAGCAGGAAATGGTTGGTTAAATGTGTTGACAGTATATGGTAATTCAGGGACAAGCAGCCAAGTTCTTCTTTTGTATGCTGCAAAATATTTCCGTGAATGACTCAGACTGGTGGAGTAATAAAAGCCCGGGGATGGTCTGCCGGTAATCTGAGCAGAAGTGTGGATGTAATTATGCAGGGCAGCGTGTAGCTGTGCACTAGGGATGATAGAGGCAGGCATGGCAGTCTCAGGTGTGGTGAAATCATGGTGATGCTTTAAATTCCTTCCATATATTATGTCAGTGCTCATATATCTGGTTTACAAACAGGTTCTTCTGAATCCAACCAGAGTTTAAATAGGTTTTCAAGTTCATACTTATGGGTAGGAAGTTCTGAAAAATGTAAGGATTGGTATGTAATGTAAGTACTTCAAGTTGATCTTCTTTAATTCAGCTTTAAAATCGGAGTGAAAGTTTCTCTGTGCATAATTTTACCCTGTGAGAGTGTTTGTCCACAGCTTGGGGGAGAGGGAGAATCTTTCCCATGCCTATACATCTCAGCTGTCCTGATAAGTGTGTAATTTGTTTAGTCAACTTAAATTTGTTTCACGTCAGAAATTATATAGGCCTGTTGAATCTCTAACTATACAGTACTTTCTGTTTTTTGCTGGGATTTGATTTGACTGATGCTATAATTGCAAAAGATAGGAAGAGGATACAGTTTGGAGTCTGGTTTTCAAATCGGAACCCTTTGCAATTTCCTAAAGTAAGAAGTAACTTTAAGAGCAAGTAGTTTTGTTGCAAGTACTCTGTATCTTTCTGTTTGCTGAATTCCATTATGCTGGTCAGTTCATGAGCCAGGATTTTGTGGCATATAATTGTAATTTCATTCAATTATACCTCAATATGATTGCTGCCTTTTTTTAAAAAAAAACCAAAACAAACCACTAACCTCTCCAGTGCTTTCATAACTCTATTCAACAATAAAATCTCAGCCTCCATAGAAATATGTGTGTTACAGTTTCAGTGATCTATTTCCAGCAAAATTCTGCTCTACAGGTTATTTCTACCTTTTTTCCTTTTTCACCTGGCCCTTTGCAATGACTTGCAAGATCACCTTCTCCAATGTCTTGCTATTACCATGATCAAATTAAACTCAAAACAGGTATTCTCAAACTAGCTGTGAAGTTTGCTGTTCCTATTCCAAACCTCAAAAAGATTTTGTGCCCCTGGAGTGTGTCTGTAATATCACTTGGTCTAAAAAATTATTTTCCATACACACCCTGGCTAAATCTTGTCTTCAAGATATCATCTGGGAAACCTCTTTTGCTCGGGGTATTATCTTCTCCTTACTGATACTCAGGTCATACTGAACACCAGTTTTATTTAGTGCAAGTACCTTGTAGCTCCAGAGCTCCTCTGCTAATAATTTATGATGCCTGCTGATAGGCAGTTTTGAGAAGCAGCTCTCCTATTGCTAGATTTATGGATGTGGAGAGGGAGCATGTGCATCTTCCAGTTCTTTGATTACTTGACTCTCAAGTAAATTTGAAGAAGAAATGGGATGTATTAATTTCAGTGGTTTTTACAGTAAAATTAAACTTGAACTTGATCCTGTTCTGTGGCAAGCTTCCCACTGAGTTTAGTATCAGGCCCTTTGATACTGGAGTTGTTTGCAGTCAAAATTGGTAATAGTGGATTCATGTTCATTAAAAGAGAACGAGAGATATGTTTTTAATTATACAGAAGAGGAACAGGAAATTAACAAAAGATTGTTGGTTTGGTTATTAAGTTACTGAGATATGTCACATCCAAGGGACATACGCTATCCTAGTTATGCTGGTCTGTGTCTGAAGCTGGTGTTCAATTAAACTATGATATATTACATATGTGTCTTCTGTTTAGGGGAGTTTTTAAATGTATTTTTCCTCTTTTTTTAACCAGAACACTTCTGTATTACATATATTGACAGTTGTTTACCTGTGGCTCTCTTTTTTTTTTTTCCCATGATCTACTTTTATTTTCTTAGAGTAAACATAATCCATATGTTCTCTTAAAGCATACAGTCTCTATGATGTCTGTAGTGTGGCTTGTTAAAAAGGTTTCTATTATAATCCATTTGTTTTATTATCTTTTAATACCAGGTGAGAAAAATACTCCTCTAAGATATTTGTGTAATCTTGGTCACAGTAGTATAACTTCATGGAAGCAAAGTCTGTTACCTTAAAAGCAACCGAGTAATAAGATGTTATAATAGGCTGAAAAATTAATTTTATTCTTACAGCTGTTCAAACCTGTTTTCTGCTTTAGAACACAGTTTGTCATAATCACAGGGTCTTCCACCAGTAGTCTTCTAGAGAGTGAGTGCTTTTTTAGTGATTGTAATTTTCACTTCACTGCTTTCAAGTTGCTGGTTTTTGGATGTAGAGAGAATGCTTCTTTCCCGCAAAGTAAGTGCAGAAAGAAAAGCAACCTAGAAATAAAACTAAGAAGCAAATCTGATTATCTCATTTGTCAATTTATCAAACTTTGTTGAAAGTCAGTTTTCTTCTTTTTGGCAGGTTTACTTTTCTGAGATTGTGTTTGTTTAAAAAATACAGTGGCTTTTCCTTGGGTGTACTGCCATACATGTAGCACATTCCTACAAGTATCAAATGTAAGAGTAGTTGTGTTTGAGTTGGGATGAAAGTAGTTCTGTACCACTGTCCTTACTTGGTCACAATTCACATGGAAAATGATGTGATTTTATCAAAGTACAAATTGCATGGTTGGCAAGTAATTTTGCACAGGATTAGCATATTTGACATTGGTGCGATTACAGTCAGGGCTGTATTTATTTTCTTTCTGTCTTTGTATGAATTCCACTTACTTTGCTGAAACCCAATATTGAATTTCTGCTTAGAGAAAATGGGTGGCAGCAGCCCAACATTTATATATATCATATTGTGTATTAATTATCTGTGTGCATGATGAAATAAAATTTAATAAATAAGCACCTTTAAATTTTACTTCTACAGCAAATATGGTAAACGTACAGATAATTTTGCTTTTATTGTTACGATGTATCACATGTCACAACTAAGAACATACAAATGTGGAAAAAGTCTATGAATGATTTCAGATAATTAACACTAGCCTTCTAGCAGTATCTTTTCATAGTTTTATTTAGAAAAGTCTTATTTGCTTTTTTCTTTAAAGTGAACTCCCTGTTTTTCATATTGTACTGAATCGACCTCTGGCTTATATAGCAAATATGAACAATATGGTTCAATAGAGGAAAACACCAGGAAAACAGTTTTTCAAGACTGTCTTGAAACTTTTTGGTATACACACACAAAAATGTACAGATAGTTTTACATACTTGCATACTTGAAATTTTTCAATATAGCTTTGTACAGCCTATACATATACAAGATGTACCAAAATTCCAAGTTTATAGTAATAAAGGTTGAGTTAAGTTGAAGTTAATCTGTTGATAGAAGAATATACTAAACCTTACAGAAAAAAAAATAGTAGTTCTTGAGACAGTGTTTTTTAGAGTTTATGATGAGCCTAGGCTGAATAGTATCCTGAAGAAAGCATTCTGTGTTTTTCTCCCGTTCTTAAACAGATTATGCTTTTGTTAGAGGAGATAAGACCTTTCTGTTGCCATGTGTATCAGCAATGATTAAGTCAACCCATGAGTCCTTTTATAAAGCTAGGCAGAGGTTATCTTGTTTTGATTAATAAAAGCAGTGCTTGCTATTTAAAAGGTTATGTGCTTCAGTTGTTTATCAGAAGGATAAGCAAAGCTATCAATTCCAGTTTTAGACACTTGCAAATGAATAGTCAGGGTCCTCGTTTTCTTCTACTAACTTTAGCATTAACTGGATGTGGTAGAGCACAAAGAATAATATGGTTCACTGCAGCAGCACCCAGCTTTAGTGAGGACTGTATCCTGCCTTAACCATAACAGAATTCACTGTGATTTTGGCCTGAAAGCAGTTCCCTTCTGCAAGTTAATCTAAGGACCTGGTCTTTCTTTGAAGCACAGAAAGATAAGTTCTATTTCCTGAAGAACATAAAATGACAATACAAAGCTAGAGGACTTTGAGGATGAGAGTGGTTAGGGAGTTTTATAGCAGAAACAGAGAGGTGTAGATCAGTTACTGGTGTGAAAAATGATAAAAGTCTTAGATATGAAAAAGAGACAAAATATAGTCCAAGAAAAAGACTAGCTTGGTACAGGCAAATAAAAAGAAAGTAAAAGGAGTAGATTTTTGTGCAGAGTGTAAATCATGGAGGATGGTGAAGCTGAGAATGAGGATCCTGGATTTTCTGTGATAAAACACAGAAGAGAAAAAAACTGGAATGAGGAAAGATAACAAATAAGAATCTGGAGAGGTGAAATATGTCAACAACCAAGCCTTGCAAAGATATGAATTATGGATAAAAGAAATATTTATAGGTGTAGAAATAGTCAACAGAAATAAGTTATATTTCCATTTCTTCAGTATTTATATCCACACTTTAGCTATGAGCTGTGACTTTCATAATTCTGTTTGGTCTGTGCACCTCTCCTTTGATATCAGCTGCACTCTTGCTGCAGCAGCTTTTTCCATGTGCTCTTACATTAAAGAGGCAGTGCTTGTTTAGTTCCTAGTCTGAAATTCAGTTTTTTGAATCGGGGAGAGTTTGATTTATTTTCTGTCATCTTCAAAATCCAGCAACACCAGTGGCTGATCTTGTTTAGCCTGTGACTTGAATCATCTTGGCTTAGCTTCCACAAAAAAGATTTTCTTTTTGAAAGCTTTTTTCTGTTAGAATGAAGCTGGCTTGTGAAGCCTGCATTATGGGTGACGATGGTTTCATTAACAGTACTTTCATTAAAGGCTTTCAAAATCCCTGCATTAGCTTTCTGCTGGACTTGATCAATGGGCAGTCAGTCTAGTGAAATAACATTGAAATGAGATATTCCTAGTAGTTTCTGGCAGTCCGGACATACACTGTGGAGGCACTTTCTTACCTCTGGTCACTGGAGTAGTTTGAGCCTTGTTCTTAGATGTGGGAGGCTGTAATCAATGGAGCCTGAATTTTACTTAAGCAGTGTGGTATGCAAAAGATCATGATCAGTGCTCTAGCCTGTTGTAAATTCACTGTCAATCTTTGCCAGTTTTTGAGGTCTTTGAGCAAAGCTGGAGTTCTGAGACAATGTGGAATATAGATCTGTTGGAAGTATGAATGTGGGTGAATTACTGAGAATGCACCCCTAAATCTCATCAGCAAGCAGTGCATTGGGGAACAGCCCATCTTCACTTGTGTGTGATCTCTCTTCCATCAGTCGCTACTGGACTGGGCATGCTCCTTGTAGAGTTACTCCTTCCTTTCCTACTGTATTGATACATACAAGGTTTTTATAACTGTAGTTACCAAATGCTGTACATGGAAAGCACTGTGCCGATTTACAGTCCATGCAATAGTACATGAACATTATATTTTGCATTGTTTTTACTTTGCTGTAAGCTTATGTTCTGTTGCGAAGTCAAGGACAGTGCAATTGAGCTTTAAGAGCTTTTTCTTGTGAAGCCTTTCAGAGTTGTTCCACACAGACTGAAGCAGAAAACAACCGGGGTCTCATGTAGAATCAAAGCAAGCGAGACTGAAAGGAAACGCAGAAGCTCATTGCACTTCACCTGCAGCCCAAAACAGGATCAACATGTCAACATTTGTTTGTAACTGTCTTTTTTCCTGTGATCTTTCTTGCAGGAGTTTCAGTGACAGAGATTTCTTGATAACTGCAGATACTGTACAGCAATACTTCACTAGCCTTAGTTATACCATTCCTCACTATGTAACCAGAATATTGGTTGCTGAAGATTAAGTCCATTACTTTTTTTTCCTCACTAGTAACAATTAGAAACTATTACTTTTTGGCTCTTTCAGAAGCCTTTTATGTGTTTAAAAATTTCTCAACGGGTTCTGTTAGCCCAAAGGCTTTATTTTAGGACTGCAGTAACTTATCTTTTGACTTTTAGTAGAAAAGGCAATTTTATGTCCTTTTAATTTCCCATTGATTGATACTAGAGTTTGCATGAAATGAATGTAGCAAGGGAAACCTAATGTAGCATATTTTGTTTATTGTAAGAGAATGAATTGTAATCTGTCATTATGACCTTGGGTTTTTTTAGAGAACAGAAAGAATGTTTGCTCCCTCTATGAAATGAGAGTTTATTGGTACTTAAAAAGTTGAAGTAAAAGGTAGATCTGGAATGTACCTCCATTATGTATGCAAAAAAATGTCTGAAGATATTTTGTGAACAATGTAAAAAAAAAAAATATTCCTCTTCCTGGGAAAGAAGAGTACAGAATCCACTACTATGACTGTTTATACATTTAAGTAATCCTTGAAAAAGTATTGTTCAGAGAACCCATTTTAAACTTATCTAGTCAGAAGACTCATACTGTTTTGGAATCATTGTGTTGATGTTTCAGGCTTTCCACATGGTCTTACAAAGCTTGGCTTCTTCCTTCTTAGGAAAAGTTTTATTTTTCAAGAAGTATCACTGCTAGGATATTATAAAACTACCATGAATGTTTTGTAATAATGGATAGAACATTCCTGAATATATGCATTTTCCCAGAAGAATGAAAAATGTTTTGTAACTTCAAACATTTAGTTTCATGATGCAGTGAACTCAAATAAATTGCATCTTATAGCATAAGGAATATGAAGAAATAGGCTGACTCACATGGGTTTTATGTGATCATGATACATCACTTCTTGTGGCAGTACAGTCCTGATGCCGCGGTCAAGGCCTCAAACCCCTTTGTACCATGTACTCTAATATTGAGGCAAAACAGAGCCACGTGCTGCCCAGATGATCTTATATTTGGAATTTTGACAAGACTGCAGGTAACGGAAGCAGGTGTTTGGAGAAGTCAGGAAGCAGCTGTGTTTTGGCAAGTAGTTTAACAACCTCAGAAGCCCCAGTTACCTGCTATCTAGCTTATACTAGATACAGAGATATGCAGAAAGACCTGGACTAAAAGAACGTGTTGGGTTGTTTAAATATAGTGTACTGCTGAGTAAATGAATGAACGCTTGAACAGAAGAAAAGGAACAAGTTGTCTTGCTTTTGCACAGCCCGGTCCAAAAGTTAAAGGTGAAACCTAATAATTTTTTGATTTGTTTTGTTTTAGAACGTCAAGCGTGTACATCTATGGCTGGCTCCAGCGTCCTTCCCTCCAATGTGGCTGGTATCAGCAGAGAGCTGATCGAACTGCAGCACCTCATCCAGTTCCCGGAGGAGGTTGCCAGCATTCTGACTGAGCAGGAGCAGGAGCTCTACCGGAAAGTCTTACCCATTGACTACCTCTGCTTTTTAACCAGGGATTTGGGTAATACTGAATGTCAAAGCAAGCTGCCATCCATTAAAGCTTCCATATCTGCTACTATTCTTTCTTCTCCCAATGGCGAACGTAATGCTGTAGACGACCTTGTGACAAGGTTTAATGAGGTAAGACAAAACATTTACATTACTTTTCATAAGGGTTGTCACCTGATTTGTGTGTTAGTTATTTCCTGTATCGCTCAGAGCTTAATTTAGCTGTAATGACAGATTTTGAAAGCGTAAGTTAAGATGACCAGGGGATTTAGCTAAATAACTTCCACTGAACTGAATAGGAGTTATGTGACCAATTTGTTCAGTGAGTTTGCAAAACTGCAGCTTCAGTTTTTCTTGCATGTTATAAAGTAAACAGGAGGAAAAAAATTACAAACTTGTATTTCTTTGTATTTGTACTGACAGTATGGGGTATACTTCCAGTCAGCTTAGTATTTTATTCAGGAGCTGGAGTTTTATTTATTTGTTTCGGGCTTTTGTAGACTAAGCATGATCTTAGGAGTCAGCACAGAAGTATTATAAGCTGGAAGTGTCTGTATTCTGTATAACTACACTATTTAGTTATTTAATCTGCACTATTTATTTATTTAATTACTGTGTGTGTCTTCAGTGTTGTTATACAAAGAAGTGTCATTTGTCATGACATGTTCCCGTAAGCCAAATCGTGTGTTCTTTACTAAGATCTTTATTTTTAGTAAGGTGATCTTCTGATGAATTTGATAGAAAATTGATCAAAGATTGAGAAAACTAAAGAAAATTCAATCCACCCCAAAAACCCAACCCCAAAGTAAACACACACACACACACTGCCCAAATAAAACCTCAGGTTTTAGCTGCAGAAAAATGGAATAATTTCTGTCTTCCTTTTTTGTGTGAACCACATGCAATGTTAGTGGTTTCTACATTCTTAGAAGTGGAATAAAATGAAGATAGTCTTGGCTTAGGCTCTTCTGGTATGTTATCCACTGTGTTCTCATGCTTTAGTAAGAGATGAAAATTGTGCAGGTAACAAAAAGACAGCATAAAATTAAGTAGATAAGGTAGAATGTGTATTAACCTCCAGTGAAATTCCTGCTTGCTGGGCAAGTAAGAATCAGTGTCTGAGTATTTAGCGCGTTTCAAAGTGTTCCTGTTTCTTGCACGTTACTGAGATTTAGGAACTCAAATAGTGTAAACATGTTGGCTTCTCTCACCTGATTATATTATGGGAACATAAATAAAAGTTGCAACTACAATATTCAGTCTTTAGACAGAGCCTAAAGATTGTTTAAATTAGCTGTAGTTAATGTATTTAGGAAAACTTAGCTGCTGACCCACCGAAGGTTCTCCTCCCTGTGGTGTTTCTCATACGGTCATCACTATAGTGAGGGCAGTGGGAAAAAGGTGAAGTGGTCAAGCTCTAGGATGGCCTGGTGATGTGCGAGGCCAGAGCAGTTTGTTAGGACATTCTGCAGTTAGCTGTGCAAATTAGATTGACTGTCCTGTGTTCTGACACCAAGCAGTCACAGGACTGAAGAGCAAGCAGGTGGTGAAAATGAAAGCCATGTCAGAAATGCCTGAGACTATTCTACATCAGTAAGAATTTTAGCATTAGAGTTGCCTTCTGGTGAAATAGTCAACATTATCTTTTAATGTTAAAGGTCTGTGACTTTGTAATTTTTGTAGTTTGGCATTACTTGTTTGGTAGTACCACAGGATAATTTTTCATATAATTTGAATTAATTCCTGAATATCTGGTGCATAGATTATATAATATTTAGTGCAATGGATAATTTTAAGTGTAATCTGGCATACCTTTTTTTAAACATAATGTTATATGTTTAAATGGAATTATTGTGTGTATTTACTCCTTGTTATAAATCACTATCTGCTTTATCTTGCCATGGAGTGTATCAGTTGCCATAGCCAATCACAAGCGTGAACTTTCAAAATGTCTTTGTTTATAAATGGCAAAAAAATTCTTGTGCAAAGAGTCATGCTTTTGTTGGCAAAAGTCAGTGAGCACAGGCTGATTTTTTTTGGCATTGCCTATAGAAATACTGAAGTGTATTTATAATGTGGGAGCCAGAATGACTTTTAGGATGACAATCTTCTGATACATAATGGGAAAAAAAATAATTTCATGCCATTATGCTGTTACATGAACAATTATAGTATATAGAGGATTTTTCATAAAGCAATATGATTTTTAGTAATTTTTCTGACTACGTATTAATAAGGAACACTTTATAACACGTGTTTAAAATGACACCAATAACTGCTGTTTTCTGACACGAAGGAACTTCTTTATTTAATAGGAAAAATACTGACATTTTCATGGAAGCTTAGATTGCATGGCATTGCTGGAGTATTATAAAATAAATTAACAAAAATAATGAAGATGAAAATATTTTCAAATTATTAAAACAATCTAAAAAGTGAGTTTAAGTGAAAGGTAGGGGGTAAAATTTGTCTTATTGAGATGAATTTTACTGGTATTTACTACTTATATTCCAGTAACTCCCAGAATCCCCATTCATGACTCAGGTTGCAAACTCCCATTGACTGCAGAGTGCAAGATCAAGCTGTAGATACTGGGAAACAGGTTCCCTTATACTTTAAATGTGTTGGCTGATGCAAAACTGTTGTTTTCTAGATGTGAATGATTTAAATACTGTTACTGGTGAGAAACATAGAGTATGAATATCTTCCAATTGTTTGTTTAAACTGTTCTATTTATTATTGGTTAGTGTTGCTTAATATGAATTACAGTATTTAGACCTCAATGGGAGCTAAAAGGTACAGGAAAAACTCACACAGGAGGAAGCACTTATGGTGAGTGGTCAGCCTGTAATATTGCGTGCACTGTCTAACACTGGATGAAGCCTGTAATGTGCATTTTCTTTTGCTGTATTAGCTGGGTAAGGTGTTTTGACTTTTAAGTACTGGAAGTGTTTCAGTGACCACATAGTGCTGATGATCCATCAGGAACACTTCCTAAATTTTTTTGTTTGTAGAAAGGCAGGATGACAGTAGCTGGAGCTTTTGCTAACATCAGTGTTTCATTGTATCTGTACCTGGTTTTAACATGTTGGGAGTCTTGCAATATTTCTGAAAATTATTTGGTCTCTTAGTATGACAATGGAAATATATTTTTGTCAGTTTCTCTTGTTCTGAGATCAGTGTTGTAAGCCTGATGAGAGGAGCTGATAAGTGTAAAAAGGAGTAAAAAACCCTCAGAAACCAAGTTAAGAAGCATATAGTGAGAAATCTGCATCACAAATAACAAGCAGGGAGAAAAAAGTGGTTGTGCCTCAGGCCAGAAGGACTTTGCATTGAAGTGAGTGTGCTGGCTGGTTCTTTGGCAAAGGTTGAATGGGGGTTTGGCCAGCTAGTCATTAACCAGTATCTTGGTGTTACCAAGTGGCAATGCAAAAAATAAGTAATGATAGGTGATATAAATCTAATTTCTGGCCCTTGCTTGTTTGTTTTTCCACTCCCCACCCCACCCCCACCCCACCCCCAGCAGGAGCTCTATTCCTGCTTTAAGGCAAGGTAACCAACTGAAATGTTTAGGAGAGTTCCTTTGTTACTGTCTCTGTGGCAGGTTTTCTACAGCCTCCTCACACCTTGTCTGAAGAGCCACGCATTTTGTTTTTAACCTGCAACAATCTGAACGTAGTTGTCATAATGTCAGTGTCTGCTCAGGGTGTTGGTGGACTGAGTCCTCTATAGAATGGAAGAGGCACAGTTCATTTACCTCTGGGAGCTGCGCTGATTGCTCACCTTGCCCTGTATTGCGTGGCTTTAGAGAGTGCTTTCGCCCTAAAGTCAGAGGTACAGCGAGGAACCGTACTGTAGCTGGAGATACCTTTCTTTGTCACAGGCATTGGTTGAAACTGATAACTGAGTGGCTTTTGTTTCTGAAATACAAAGATCTTCAAAAATAAACAATGAAGATTGGAGAAATAGATTACCTTTATTAATATTCACAAAAGATGGAAATTATAGCACTCTAGATCATCTTCATGTATACATTTTTTCTTTTGACTGTCAACAATATGAGAAAAAACTTGTAGTAGTGTAAATACTGTAGAGACATGAAAGTTGGATAGCGGGGATTAAAGCCACTGTCAAACACTCCACAAACAGTAGCACGAATATGCAACTGGCAAATCCTGTGCTGCCGAGGCTGGGGAACTGCCTTTGTTTAAGAGAGCATGGTTATGGCTTAGCCCATACTTGAGAGCATACTACTCTAGATATTTACCAGAGGGGACCTCGGCATTATGTATTTCCCTGTGTTTATTCTTGTAATGGGTTTCCAAGTATCAGTTTATTACCTAGTGTGTTAATCAAGGTGGCTGCCATGATAAAGGGCTTGAACACCCAATGACTTGTTTCAAAAATATATTGTGAAAAAGGTCAGTCATGAATGATTTGCTCGAATCCCACAGAATACGGTGGAATACGTTCTCGGGTTGTATTTCATTTGTGTATTAAAGTTTTGCGTCATTCCAGCTCTCAAGTCTGAACAGAAATTCACAGGGAAATAAAATTTTCACAGGAAAATAAGAATCTTACAACCTGGTAATGTTGCAGTTTGCAGGATTTACTGTCTGATGGAGTTTTCAGACAGGTGGAAGTTCATATGACAGCCCAGTCACTAAAGATTTGTAGTGTTTACATATATAGACATGTTTTTTTCAGTTTTTGCTTCCCTAGAGGTACTACAGAAAGATGATAGTCATGGTGGAGATCGCCACTGAAGTTGAAATGATTTCTATAATGCTGTTATAGAAAGCCTGGTCACTAGTGTTCAAGAAATAGTTCATAAAACTAAAAATAAATTAAAAAATATTCAAAGAATTAGAGATTTTTTTTCAACATGTCGAGTAGATGCAGTAGACTTGAAAAAGGAAAAGTTAAAAATCTTGGATAACCACAGAAGGATGAGAGATGCTGATGAAAGGTATTACCAAATTGCTGTTATTATTTACTGCACCGCAGAAAGAATATAGATTGCTATGTAATAACTACTATGTATTTAAGGAGGAGAACAGAACTGAGAGAAATGATACACGCTCCCACTGGATTTGAAATACACATATTTCATAATTAATGAAAATAAATAGGTTTGTTTAAGAAGAAATGCATTCTGGTGCCCTGCAGTTAGAAAGGTGCTAATTCTGATGTAAAGAACATATCCAATCTATCCCCTTGTTGGAGTAATGTAATAGGGTGGCATCGAACACTGAAAACCAAACCAGGAATTTTGTTGAATTTGAGAAAAAGGAGAGGGAAATTATATTGTATGCACCTACATCCACAGCTGTTCTAGGCAGTGCATGCACAGTCTTAGATATTTAAATGTGGCTGGAATTGGAACTTTATTTATCAGAAATGTTCTTTTACAATACTGCAGTTAAAACACAGCTTTTTTCAGTTGTTCCTTAATCCTGAGGTTTACATCATATTTAACAAATATACAAAATCCAAGGAGAAGTTAAATTACTGAAAGGAAAAAGTTTTAACTGCTGTTTTTAAAACCCAGGTTTCTTCCTAAACTTTAATTGACCCAGCGGTCATCCTGATATTTAGGATGGCACTTTGTAATCTCAGCTGTCATAAAGTTTCTGTGTTTTGACCTTTTGTCTCTGTACTGTATAGAAAATGTGACAAAAAATCTTTGTAATATTTCAGAAGACGTTTAAAGGAGAAAGTGAAAACATGGAAAATAATTTCATTTTTTACTTGATGTATTGTAGGAAAATTGGGCACTAAAATGAATGGATCTTCATTTTGGAAGATAAATAATGGAATGGTTTTTCCCTCATTTTCTTCTTGGAACAGCCTGAGGTTTCAAATGATCTTGGAGAAAGGGAATGACATTTCTGTCCCTTTAACATATTTGACCTGAAGTTTTGTTTGTGTTATACATCTTGATCTTACAAGTTGTTTTGTTTCCATGCTGTTAGTGTCAATAGTTCTGTTACTTTGTAAATGTTTTGATGAAAACATTGTTTCAGATACTCTGAATGCTTTTGGTTCGAATTTTCAACAGCAGGTGACTAAATAAGATTTTTATGAAATAAGTTTGGTACAGTATTCTAAGTTTGTTCCGATTCTGGTTTTATTGCCAGCAGACAGTAAGGAAAGCCTTCTTTAAAATGATGGACTTTTTCTGTATTTTTAGAAAGTGTATAGATCCAAACTTGGAAGTGTTGCAATGTAAGAATTAACATCTCTAAATTTTCTCAGGTAGAGAAGAATCTTTCAGTATGTTTTAAGGATGCATAGTATCCCTGTATAAATAAGGATAAATACAGTACTAAGCCAGATGTATTTGGAGAAAAACCTGTGTGTCTGTTACATGTGCCAGTTTATAGAATGTGACTTTGATTCAGTAATAAATTCAGATTTACAGGAGTGGGAAGAAGCAAATCCACCTGTAGATATTTCTCATCTTCTTAAATGTTTTAGGCTTTTAGCCTGTGCCACATGTACATGGATAATTAGAAAGTATTTTGCTATTCAGTTTTATTTATGATTAAGATTTTGGGCTATGTGCATTCAGTATCACCAACTATAAATAAAGCCCATAGTCTTTTAAAGTTTGATTAAAACTGTAGTTATATGATAGTGGAGACTTGGGCACAACATGTACTCATGAGTGAGACACAGTTGATATTTCATTTGCTTCTAATAATATCAAATTGATCATAGAGTCTTGTCAGAGCAAGGCAGTGTATCAAGCTGAAGACAGATATTCTTTCCTGTTACTCAGTGTAATTAGAAGCTGATTCTGAATTAGCTCACAAGAGTGAATTATAGTAACATCCAGCTTTGCAAAACTGTTGGCTTTTGGATTCTCTAAGACTGTGCACATAATAATGGTAGTGATAGTAGTAAACTATTTTTCTGGTCTAAGAAAGCACTGACTGCCAGAAGTTTAGTTTTCATAGATGTATAAAAACTGTGGGAGAAATACTAAGGAGATTCTGCAGAGTTAGTAGAGCCCTGGTAGCTGGGAAGAGATTAGGAAAATGGTACCTAAGTGTGTTTTAGGACCCTGAGAACTGTAACAACATACTTTTTTCCATCTCTCCTTTTTGCCTACTGTGCCTTTGTCCATTCAGTTCTTTTCTTGACTCCTGTATGCTATTATGAGTTTCCCGTACTACTTTAATGCGAGTGCGATATGATCCTTGCTCAGTATGATACCTTTATGGTATGCCACAGTCTTCCTGAGCACCTTTTCCTTTTTCTATATCTTTACCCTCCCAGACTCTTGCACACTTACGGTTTTTACTCCCAGCCACACTTCTGCCTCTTGTCAGCAAAGCAACTGCAGAAACACACGTTCAATGTACACATAGTAAACATTTATGTTTATATAAACATTTGCAGTAATTTCAAGCATTGCTTTCTATAAACATGAAAAGAGTCTCTTGTAACTTGATTTTTCTGGCCACGGCTTCAAGTAAAAGAAAAACAATAAAAACTTAAAACAAAATGAAGCATTTAATTTTCCATGCTCAGTATGCATACAAAGCAACTGTAATGTCTTAGATTTAAAGTTGTATCAAATTGAAATATCATTCAAACAGCTGTCTGAAGGTAGTCCCAGTATGGAACTGAAAATGCAGAATAAGAGGTTCAATACATAAGGTGATTTTTTTTTTTTAAGGTTGAATTGCCCAAAAATAAGCTAAGAAGGTAAAAATATTTGAACTGTTCAGGTATAGCACTGCTGCTGGGGTGTTTTCATCATTCACTAAGTCATTCTTGTAGTCAATAAAGTTAATTAAAAATGTGGCTATTTAGGACACTAATTAATGACATTTTTATTTTTAATGGTTTAAATTTGTAAGCTTTCTTCATTTTCATTCGAAACACAAATTTAAACCCCCACTAGCAAAACAGGGACGTATCATTTTAGTGAAATAATGGAATGTAAATAAATATTGCACTCTGTCTCTTAGTTCAGCATTTTTTTGCAATGCTTAAATGGGTTTGCATAATCCTTTAAAAAAGATTGTGTTTGTACAAATATCAAACTGTTTCCAGTCCTTGTTTGGAATAGTGTTTAATCAGATTTAAAATGGTAAATGTTCTTTGTGAGGTTATATAATTTTACTCAAGCATGTAAAGTGAACCATCTGTTCATAAGCTAGGCAATTTGAAATTCTCAGATTTTAAAAATGCATCTGTAAAATTGTTGCATATTATACCAAGCCCCCAAAAATTTTAATAATGAAACTTCAGTGAAGCCCATGTAAAATAAACCTCTTCTGTGTTACATACTGTGATTCTTACATTCATCAGTATGCACTTGATGGGTTTGTGCACAGTTAGCAATACAAAGGAAGCCAGTTGTTAGTGCTAATGCTGCACACTGCTCGTGTTCTAAAAAGCCTCATAAATATGAATCTGCTCCTTATGGTTTTGTAAGAATAATATCGCTCAACAACACTTTTACTTTGTAGAAAGACTTTGTCAGGTTGTGAAAGGTGCGTTTAATATTTTTTTTAGAGAGGGAGAAGTCAGAGTACACTGATACCCAAAGAATTCTGCTTTTAAACAAGATAATGTATGTTTTTCCCTCTTGCCATAAATACTGCATGATATCCAGTGAGGGTTTGTTGTTTTATTTTGGGGGTTTTTGCATAGATTTTTCATGTTCTTCAGATTTTACTTAAATTTCTTGATTTTTATCAAAGTCATTAAAACCAGAATGGCTTTGTTAAATGGGTTACAGATTGTCAGGTATCCTTTTGGATACCTGAAAAATCAGCTTCCTGTCTTCCATTCAGAGATTTTTCATACACATACTTTATTATATCAGTATTAGAATTGCTTGCTTGCTTCCTGTAGCGTAGGCAGTAGTTAAATCAGCTACAATTTATTATAGAAAGATATCCATGGCTAATTTTTATGTTAGGTGTTAGAGAAGGTATGTATTGTAATCTTACTTTGTGGTAAGCCAAAAGGTTTTATTTTACTTACTAGCAATCGCAAGCGTTAAACTTCAGGTAGACAGCTGTGTTTGCTCATTTCACCTCTGAAAGCTGCATTTCTCAAGGATTATGAAGTTCCTAAAAAATGTGATATAAAAAAAGAAGACATGTTCTTCCATGTAGCATCACCCAGTGAAGTATGTAGCTTGGGAATTGCTGTAAAAGCCTGATAAAGTTAAGAGCTGGGGAAATTAGTGTAAAACAGTACGAATGACAAAACACTGGGCTTCACAGCTGGAGATTCTTAACAGATGTTTTCTTCCTCAATACCACCTCTGCATTTATATTCTGGTAAAAGATGAATAATAAATTAATTCCCATTAAAAAATTAATCACGGAATACATTCTCTAGCAGCTAAATATAGTAAATAATTTTATATATGTATGAATTATTATAATCTGGAGTATTAGAAGACTAAAAGAAGAAAAAGTAAAGTAAATTGTTAATTCAGCATGCATTAAGCACTGTTCCATCCTGTGTACTGCATGGAACAGGATTCGCATAGACTAAATGGTAAACAGTCCTGTAGTTCACGCTTGTAAGGACTTTAAGGTCATGTGCCAGACCTTGAGGATCAAGTTCCATCATGGGTGTCTCTTTTATGTCCTTCATATTTTATTAGTAAAAGCAGCTGAGCATCAGTAACAAGCTATATCCTGCCCCTGATAAATTGGCAGATGTTTGCCTGCATATATACATGACTAAATCAGTGGTAGTTTAGAGATAAGGTAATCAAAACCGGGCTTATGTTATTTTTTTAATGTTTTTATTTTTTATATGTTTTTTAATGCTTTATATAGGTTTTCTGTGTTTAAAAGTTTAGGCTGGGTTTAATTTTTGTTAATAAAATGCTAAATAATTAAATAAATAAAATGTTAAATAAATATATTCCTGCTATTAATTCTGACAGTTGAATTTTAGGAACTTACATTTTCTTTATAAATATATAAAAATATTATATATATATATAAAAAAATATGAAAGTATATTATTCATTATACAAATGAAAAGGGAAATCTGAAAATCAGAACAGAAGTCTGGAGCCTTCTAGGAATGTGATGTTCTGAAAAAGGAATGTTTGTGTGTCCTAAATGAAGGTCTATCATTACTCCAAGTTAGGTGAGTTGAAACACTGAATGAGACTCAGTAACTGACTCAAAAATATTCACAGTATGTTTGAAGATTAACGCTGTTATGCCTTTCCCAAATGCATTAGCAATACCTAACTTGAACTCATTTGGCAACTTTGACCAAAGTAAGATAAGCCTAAAACCCTTTAAAAAAGTTTGAATAGATTTTAGTGCAGTTAAAATAGAGGTGATATAAAAAGATAATTGCGAAAGAACCTAAAACTCTACAAATCTTACTGTACTACTATGCTTGAGATCATTGCTCAGCTACAGTTTGCATTGCCTGCAAATGTGATGCAGATCCTTTGTGCTCAGACTTGGATTTGAAGGAAGCTCCTATACTTCTGAAAATTTTAAATAAGGGTACTTTACAATGTATCTAAAATTAATTCAGCACAGTGTTGTCAGTGCTTCTCTGTATTGTGGCACCAGAAAATATTTACATCTTAACTAAGTATCTGTACGATTTGATTTTGCTTTTTTACTTAATATTAGTGATTATTTACATACATTAACATATTTACTTAATATTAGTATACAGTAACCCCAAAGGACACTAATTTTTATCCATCTGAATGAAAAGACGGATGTTATTGTCAACTTGTTTAAGTGGATTGTGTTTTAATTTATGACTTTCCTTGTGTCTTGCCATCATGTGGGTTACAGTAATGAAGCCAGGATACATTTTCTCATACTTTTCAGACTCATCAGCAGTGCAACGGAAATCTAATTATAGGTTTGCTGTGATGATTTCTGTTCTGAAGGGAGTTTGAAATGAGTTACGTAAACAGAACTGTGTAAGTTGAGTGTGGAAAAAAAAAAGTAGACTAAGGAAAAAATTACTAACGTGTTGATATGTAGATTGTGATGTGATGTTTAAGTGCTATCTAACACAAAAGCTTGGCCCAAAAAACGTTACTTCTCATTCTGAGGAAAACTTGCAGTGTATTTTGATCTCCTTGGCACAGCCCCTGCTGCATACCCTTTTGGCTGGGGTGTGCTGCCTGTGGTCCCAGAGCTAGCTGGTTCAGGCACTGCCTGAGCTGTAAAGCCCTGGTGCTGCTGGCAGCCTGATAATGGGGCAGCTGGCTCCCTGGTGGCACTTCACCCTCAGGTTAGGTGTGGTGCAGCTGGGGAGGTAGCTCTGCAAGCCAACCAAGGATGAACTCCTGGAAGGGGAAGCGCTGTTCTGCATCTAACTGGCTGAAGTGTCCAGAAGTTAGAGCCTGCCAGGATGGAACTCCGCTTTGCTCTCTTCCCTCTGCTAGAAAACCCCTTCTGGAGGTAGAGATCACACCTGGTTTTAGTGACAGAGAAACTGCCACTCCAAAATAGTGTCTGCACTACATGCTTGCCAAAGTGGAAGAAACTGGGTTTTGAATTCAACTTCCAGGTGAATTCCATTGCCACTGAGAAATAAGTAGATATACAGAGTTGTTCTCGCTTTGTGTGTGTGTGAGGTGCATCTAGCTCAGGTGTACACAGACAGCATCTGAGAAATCCCATTTCTGAACTTCCATTTGAATTAAGATTTTGAAGTTTGTTATGTCTTGAATACCATCTGTGCAGAGGAAGCTTATGCATCCCTGGCATCAAAAATGTAGTATGTGCATTATCAGGTATTTTGGGGATCCAGTGGCAGCTATACAGTCATTGGAGAATGTCGGTGGCTCCTGCAGAGGCATACCTTTGAGGATATACTCTGGACTGCTCACATTTTTATCAATTAAACACAAAATTCAAGAGTATGCTTACTGAGTATTGCTTAATGTGAGTGTATGCTTTAATTAATACACTGAAGTTTCCTCTAAGCTGTCATATGTGATTTTTCCTCAAGGTCACAGTCCTTTCAACTTACCTGCATTTCAGTGTTGTTTCTACATAATTAATTTTAGTTGGGGCCTTTATGAGTAATGAGCTCAAATTAATGCCATACCCAAGCTGTTCCAGTATGCATTTACTAAAGAGCTTTGGAATATTGCTCTTCATGATCCTTCAGTTGAATCTGCAGTTGAATCTTCAGGGAGTTCAGAGCTGGGAAGTGAGCTCAGTCAGCTGAGGTTCAGCTTTGATTTTCTGCTCCTTTAAAGCCTATTGATTCAACCAGATCTCCCACCTTCAAAACTTCTATTAATAAAAATCCTCCATGGCATTTTAAGTGGATAACTGACACTTCTGGTTGTTAATTCTGTGTTTGTTTCCTAGTTGGGCCCCAGGACCACATTTAATTTTGGGGAAATGCCCCCTCAGCTCTGTTATCTGATTGAATTCTCTTCCCTTTCCAGCAGCTGTCTTCACTAAAAAAAGCTATGAGTAGAAAAGCTGTTGCAGATGTTAGACACAGCATTCAGCAAAAAACCTCACTAAACAAAAGGAGATGAACTTTGTTCACAGCTCCTTTCCTCTGCTCTCTCTTGCTGACAGTACTGTTGCATTTTAATCATCACTGTTCTAGTCTCAGACTGATGAAACCTTCAAAGAAATCAGTTTTAGGATTCCAGGCTACTGTGCATTTTGAGAAGTCCATAATCTCCCTTTCTGGGTGCTGTATGATGCATTCAGATTAATCAACCAAGAGTCCCTGAATAATTCATAGAAAAACTTTATGGAGACCTGATGGTATTCAGAACCACCAGAAAGGCCAATTTATACGCCTGGCTACTGCTAGATATGACATAAAAGAACCATAACTCGAAACAGTCTATAGCATATGTAGAGGAATAATTCTGTTTCATTCTTAATTTCATCAATGCGTAAAATAATATGAGTGAAATGTTCCAGTATCTGCATCTGACTGAAGTATCCCAGCCTGCTCCTCACACTTTTCCTGATCTCCAGGAAAAATTAAAATACCAAAGTTTCTAAAGCAGGCATGTTCATTATTTTTCAGGAGTGGGTAGTATCTTTAGATGATCAGGTCTATCCCCTGAGTCTGGCCAATCCATTTTACCTGCCTTTGCCCATTCTGTTTTAAAATTTAGAGATTCAGACACTTTATTTTTCCTTCTTATTTAGTGAAAGATCTTTAAAATGTTTTGTATTCATCCTGTAACTCCTGTTCTTGTCATGCAAGAGGAGTGAGTGTAAGATTATGGCAGACTATTGTCTTTTGCACCCTTATTTTGCTCTTACATATACATACGCCATCTCGAGGCTGCAAAGACTTGTTCATGCTGACCTTCATCATTTTTTGTTTGCTTTTACAGAGTGTTTGTAAGGGTTCATCATAACTGTTTACAGCAGTCCTAAACTCTCTACTAAATAATATTTCAACAAGTGCCTGTCCTAGTTTCACGGTTGCTTTTTAGTGGGGAGTCTGAATTCATTTGCCTTTTTAGACATTCTTGATCAGTTTTGATACTGTTTTCTCCTAACATTACATCTTTACTATCTTAGATTAAAACAGATCTGTTTAAAATTAGATTATTCTTTAAAATGTTTGAACACATATTAATCAAACTGTCCTTGCCACACTTGGTATTTCATACCAGATAAATATTAATTTTTTTTTTGTGAGATTACATGTTTAGTGTTTGCATTCCCTAACAGAGCCATTTCTGGAAAATGGGAATCGTATCCAAATACAATACATAATTTTATTCCAGCATACACAAACAAATCTATGCCAACCTTGAATCACAGGTTTAACTGTTCTGTTTCACAATTTCTGATATTTTAAATGCATTTATTTTATTACCTTTTGTTCTGGCTTTGCCCTCGTTTGGCCCCCATGTCATGCAGTACTCTGGTGGTTTTTTTGTATTTTTCCATACCTTCATGCTCTCAGCTATGCACTTCTTTGTTGATTCAGTTTTTACATTTTAGGAATAACCAGTTGAACACTTCAAATAAAATTTTAGCTAAATTCAGATTCTCATTCAGAGCTAGTGCAGTGGTTAGCTATGTCTTGTATAGGTATCCAATATGAATAGTTTTTATTTGTTTATTTTTATGTTGTGGCCTCTGCAGCATTAAGGCTGTATTTGGGAAAGCTTCTTCAGCACGTTTACATGCACAACGTTGGACTCTGGTACTTGTTCTACCTTTGTTGAAAACTCTGTACCTGCTATCAGCTCCTAATCTTTTCTATTGTTACAAGTGAGTTATAAAACATACAGTAATTACTGAAACAGGAGTTGATCTGTTTTCTTTCAATTATCACTAAACTTGAAGCAGGTTTCTTCCAGCTCTTGCCTTCCATACCCACATTTTTCAATGATGGCTAGAGCAGGTGGAACACTGTTTCCTAATGGGTCCTTTGTCCCTTGATCTTCACATCTCATTAGAGCATCCCCATGGTACACACTCCCGAGTACGTCCTCACCGCATTACAGGCAGAATAATTTTGTAGCCTAATTTCTTCAGGAATTCAGTCTTAATGTGGGGTTTTTTGGTACACACATATACATTGCATGTGTTGGAGCTATGGCTTGTCTTCTGATCTCCATGTTTCTCAATAATTGTTCTTGATTGATTTGGGCGTCAGAAAGATTAAATATTAACTTAGATTTTTCATATTGTTTGATTGTTCTCCCTCAGGACTGAGAGGCTCAAAGTACTGCATCTGTATACAGTTGCATAAATGGAAGCCCTATGTAGTTTTTTTTTATTGTTTTTTTTTTTTTTTTGCTGTTAGTACTAATACATTTACATTTTATTTCAAATGCTTGATTTTTTTAGATAAAAGTCTATGCCCCCTAAGGGGTGAACTAACATTTTCTGATTTTTATAAGCCTGTCCTCACACTGGTATTGTCTGTAAGCACTTGAATCCTTCAGGACCAAAGAATGGAACTCAGTTTCAGTAAACAAATAATGTTTATTGCTTCCCAAGTGTTTACACAATGACAAAAATCAAGCCCCCGGGGAATCATATTGTAAAAAGGAACAGTTGGTTTAAATTAGGTTTCCATGTGAAATATAGCTACTTTTTATGGATGTTGTGGGAACATAAACTGGAGAGAAAGTCTGCACACTGATAAAATGAAGGTTTGATTTTTATTTGTTTAAATACAAACAGAATTACATACTAAGGATAATTTCTGATTCTGACATTTATTGATCACCAAAAAGAAGTTGGTAGTATGGCCACACTCAGGAAGGTGGGGTTTTTTTGTTTACTTCACCTGTGATCTTGCAAATAGGTAATGTGGATTATTTTAAATATCCAGTGCATATAGAAACTAGCAAATTTGTACATAAAATACAACTACCAGTTTTATGAAAGTCAGTGAAAATAAAAATCCGCATTTATCAACTGTCACTGTCCATGTTGTAAGAACAAGGGTTATTCAGTGTGAGGCTGAGATTTGTAAGCTGTGCTAATGAGAATTTACACTGCAGATCTCTCTGGCAGCTTTAGAAATCAATGCTACCTTAAGCTGTCCATTTTCTTCTGGGGCCTGAATGTATATTCAGAATATCTTGTATTAAGGTACAGTATTTTTTTTTTTAATGTAAATATTTCTAGAGTAGTTAATGATTTAACTGTTGTAACATGAGTATGTCTGTATGTTAAGGTACATTTGCAGTGCATATGGGATTTGGCCATATGTGTAAGTAGAATGTTGATAGATACCCTCCTGACAGAAGGAAACAAAAAAACCCCTGCATTATCCATCAAGTGTGCATGAATCCTGTAAGTGATGTTGCTTTGGCTGACTGTACTGTCCATTTTATTTTACAAGGTGAGCTCATGGGTTACCTGGCTGATCCTGACTGCAGGTTCTATGGAGGAGAAACGAGAAGTCTTCTCATATTTAGTACATGTGGCAAAATGCTGCTGGAATATGGGCAACTACAATGCTGTAATGGAATTTCTGGCAGGGCTAAGGTACTGACAACTTTTAAAAAATGATTTTTCAGTGATAGAGTACACTGCAGCTTCTGTTAAGCAGATGTCTCTGGAGAACAATGGGTAAACAGAAATCCGTGGCTAAATCACATCATCTCACCCTGTGACTTTCTAGTAATCCCCTTTATAAAAATTGTGCTAAAACCCATTTTTTTTTTTTTTTTCAAAATGCTCTGGAGACACTATTGGTTTTCCTGGTACATGCTAAATATGTTGCGTTAGAAAACATAATTTATTTTTTTAAACAAAAGTTTTTTAAATTTAAAAGATGATGTGCTATTTATCTAATCAACTAAAACTAATGTGACTTGGGGTTAGTGTTTCCAGAAGACAAGTGAAACATAATCATGGTAACGTTCTAAAAGGGTCAGCCTAAATTGCAAAAAAACTAAACCCAAAACCAACCCAAAACAACAAAAAAACCCAACATAACCAAAGAAACTGCTAAGCCTCTGGGGGTTTTTAACCTTTCCAATTTATGTATACTGACTGATGTTGGAATCTCATGCTGACATGGCCTTACATAGCCAGACCTGCAGTGTCTCCAGGAGGAGAGAGTATGGGGTTAGAAACAGCATTGCTCGCTCTTGTACAGGACTGCAGGTTCACAGGGGGCTGGGTGAGCAGGAAAGCAGTGCCTTTGCAAGAGCAGTTCAGAGGGCAGCAAATTGGAAGGAACAGGGAAGACTTAAGATCAGATTCCTTCTCTCTTTAGTTTTGGCCCTCCTTGTATACAGTGTTTGTGTACCAAAGCTTTGAAATGTTTGTATTGTCCCTCTTTGTGGTTTAGTAAGGATTCTCATTGAGCTATTTGTTTACGCTTTTGGTATATAAAACACATTTGCAACACTTCTAGGCACAAGGAGTCTTTCTGAGCAGAACGCATCCAGTCTCCAAGCCGTGTAAGTTGTGATGAAAAATGCAAAGCCAACTGAGGGCTTTATTTTATCTCTAATGCGTCTGCACAGCACAAGGAAAAGAGGAGAGAGGAAGCCTGGTGATCAGCAGCGTTTCAGGGACAGGGACAGAAAGTGGGGTTAAAGACATTCTACTGTTAGTGTTTCTACAGTCCTTTTGGTATGTCTGGGGCCAGGGGAGGGTAGGAAGGCCATGTTATCACATAGACAGACAGCTCAGGTGAGGGAATTCCCAGTGGTACTTGCAGTCCTTGGGGAGCACCAGATGCTATTTCTGTTTGAAATCAAAGATTCTTTTCATTTACAGCACTGCATTGATGTGTGAGAGCTGGAACGTGGTCCTGACTTACTTATTTCTTTAAAAATAAATAATTTATGTTGTGAGTGAAATGGGGAAAAAAATAATGTAAATTATTTTAAATAAATTTAATTTGAAAACCCCTTTTGCTAACTTTATGGATTGTTCATAATACAACTAAAGGAATTTGTAATAAACCATCTGGTTTATCTTTATGCCATTTCCTTAATCTTACTGCTTCCCAGCCCTTATTAAGGCAATGACACAATGAAAATGTTAGAAAGCCTACTTGTCTTATGCAGCTGGGCTTTTATTAAAATGTCAGATGTTACTCCAGTAGATTAGACTGCTTGTTTCTCCTTTTGAGTTTTGTTCTTTAATAATTCAAAGCAGGGGAAATGGTCCACTAACCAGAATTTTCATGGAAATAATTACCTTGATTTCATTCATTCATTTCTGAGTAATGATGGTAATTTCCTCTGTTACGTGTATGCTGTGGGTGTTGATGTGAATTAGTTTAAATTTTTCTAATAAATATTGTGATCTCTTTTTGCAATAGGTCAAGAAAAGTTTTAAAAATGTGGCAATTTATGGACCAGTCTGATATTGAAACCATGCGAAGTCTGAAAGATGCTATGGCACAACATGAGTCATCATCTGAATACAGGAAAGTGGTCAATCGGGCACTCAATATTCCAGGCTGCAAAGTCGTTCCTTTCTGTGGTGTATTTTTAAAAGAGCTTTGTGAAGTTTTGGATGGAGCATCAAGCCTTATCAGACTCTGTCCACGATATAACTCCCAGGACGAAACGTTAGAGGTAAACAAGATTGATGCTCTAAAGAGGTTATGTTTATAGGCATCCAGTGCTTTATTTTATATTTATTATTTTATACAAAGGCATAATCTAATTAAAGTTTTCTAAACCAGACTGTTAGCAGGCGGTTCAGTTACATGGACCTTGATTTCATTCCCATAGTTACTGTAGTAATTTAAATTTTGTTGTTTATACCTGGCTCAGTATCAGAGTACTTTAATGTTAGTACCAAAGGATCATGTTTATACTTTGGGTAATGTATGTATGTAAATCCTTAAAGATGTAGGTATTTTCTGTTAAATGCTGTGACCTTCCACTTAGCTCATTGAGAATTGGAAGGTTTTCAGTTCCTTACAAGTGACATTCAGAAGCTCAGTGGATCAAGTTTCTCCTCTATGAAAAGAAGCAATTCCTTTGAGTTTTATCATTTCAGTTTTAAAAGACAAATGCCCCTGTTAGATTAAAAGAGTAAGACTGAGGCTTTAAAAAAGTTTTCAGGAGTTACTGTAACATATGTTACTTGATTTATGCAGTGATTTGGTCTGTTTAGGATTAGAAGTCGGTACAAAATCCCATTAGAAGCTAATAGGAAATATATGCTAAATATTCTTAATTATTGTAAAAGTATCTCCAGTGAGTAGATGACACAATATTCTATTTATTACTATACTAATATTTTAGATATCTCTAGTTTGTTTCAGATTACAGTGGACAAGATAATTTCTTGCAACGAGTAGGCCAAGATGGTTTAAATAATCCAGAAAAAGAATCAACAGCAAACAATATCTTTCAAACTATTCGGAGCTGCAATCGCAGTTTGGAATCTGAAGAGGGTGAAGATAATTTTAGTGAAGGGACCAATTCAAGGAAAAACTCTTTGAAAGACAGAAACCGGTACCAGTAAGTCTCATTTTATTTTCTGTCATCACCTATGTATTTCATGTTTTTAATCTTTAATATCATTTTATCAAGGCTTACTTTTAAAAATAAGGGCAACTTTAACATCTTCTGTTGTGTTTATTCTTTTCCAATTCATAACTTTTCTCCCTGCAGCTGTGCTAAGTATCTGATACTCAAATGCTTGGAAACTATATAGTTACATTTTCCCTTGTGGTGTAGTTACTTCATCTCATAGTAAGAGTAAATCCTTTTTGTGTTACACATAGAGCATTGAAAATCCATGGTTGTGATTACAGTTTTGATCTGTGGTGACAGGAATAGCACCGGGACATACTGTTATCAGAGCTCAGAACATTATATTCTGCATGCTTGGGCAGCGTTCTACTCCCTTCGAAATAAAGGTTATTTATTATCCTTCAAAAGCCCTCTTCTTTTAAGGACATGCTCATGTGAGGCTTTTTTAAATTATGTCCAGAAAACATTTGTAAGTCAGTACACATTGTGCATTTGCAGATTGCTGTAGTCCTGCTATTTTGTATAGAAGTTTACTTAATTGTGCCCCATGTAAAAAAGCCCAGTGTTCAGTAATCTCAGATTTTCACTTCGAAGACCTGGTGTATTCTGTGCTATTCACCAGCAAGAAATGCGATAAATGCAAAGTTTAAGACATCACTTGATGTTCTAGAATGTTGTTTTGCAGTGAAGTTGCAGCCCATATAGACAGGTGGACCAGCTTTAATCTAAGTAACCGTGTTAGGATAACTCCAAATTTAGTAACAGAACTGTACTGTTCAGAGGTGAAGCGCTGTAAAATTACATGAAGACTTGCATAAAATAGCATGCTTAGATCCTCATTTGAATTATTTTATTGATAATGTCTATCAGAAATATCCGTATGTTCAGAAGTATCCAACGTATTTCAGCTACTTACAAATAAAATCTAGTAAGCGACTGCCTAAGAAGGAACTACCATCTTCCTGTTTTAAATGCATTTATTTCATTAGCATGCAATTCTAAATTTCATTTCAAATAAATAATCATTATTTCCTGAAAGAATGGTTTCTAATGGAATTATTCACATCTGGCTTTAGTTGCTTCTGGGAAGCGGAGCAGTAGATCAGGCCAAGAAAGACAGATCCACTTCTCTGTCCATTTATGTTATCTCTGACTTCAGTTCAAATACTTTCTTCCAGGAATTATTTTTGTTAATTAATATGGTTTAGAATCAGCTTGCAACGCACAGTTCATATGGAGAATAAGTTATGGAAATCAACGTTTCACTTGGATGAACAAAGTAGAATTTACATATAAAAGAGAACAGTATGGAGAAGACGAAGTTCTTTTTGTTATGTGTTTATGAAATCAGTTCTTGATAAATTAGTTATTTATCCGTTATATTTAAATATAATCTAGTAAGTTCCAATGTAGTTGAAGCGGGAATGAAATGCAGGGGACAAAAAGCTAATGTGACACTGCAATGGAAGTTTAAAATGTAAATGAAAACTGCAGATAGGTAATTAAAGTATTATAGTAATATATATAATACCTCATAATATAATTATATAATAAATAAAGATTATGTTATATAAAATATATGTGAATTATTTTATATAAGAATAATTATATAATAAATAAATAAATTAATTAATTACAAAGTTATATAATCCTAGAATAAAATTATTAGTATCTGTAGTTCTGGTGCAGTAAGGACCGATTTTGACAGTTAAACGCCTTTTGGAAAAATCCTTCCGAAAGTGTTTATTTAGCTGAAGTACCTCATAGACTGGAAATTCTTTATTCACCTACCATCTCTTTCCTGGGCATTCAGAGAACCGGGTGAGGCACAGGACAAATTGCTGCAGAGGCAAAGGGCCATATTCTGTTGTCCGTGTCGTATGGAGGCTGTGATGTTTGGTTTATTTTTAATGCTATGAACAGCTAAAGAGTTCTAAAGAAGAAACTTGGATCTCTTTCTTGTGAAACTTTGTATGCAAATATGAAAGTCATATTTGCATACAGTATTATAAAATCCAAGTTATATAATAATTTTTATTACCTGATGATTGCAGGTCATAAAAGCAGAAAAATACACTGTATAACGTTTCTCATTACTTTAAAATCGCAAGACAGATTTTCAGCCTTTTGCTGATTTGGAGTAATGTTGTGGAACATGAACCCACCAAAGCTGGTAGGTTAGTTTGATTTGAAGAAAATGAAAGGCATCTAATAAAATCACTGGGTAGTGGGTATAATTACTTCCCCAGTTGTGTTAGCAAATAAACTGTATCATTCTGTGCTCAGTGACCTGTCTAATCACCCTGAATATCTGTATGTGCGAGATAAATATCGAGCTTGAATCTTTATTCTGTCTTGAGACAGAACTCTGTCTTAAGAGTTCTCAAATAAAGGTAGGCAGTAAAAGACAAAAAAAATCAGGTTTGAAATAAAGTTTTTGTGGAATTGTTTATCAAATGCCCTATTAAGATACTCTAAACTTTGATGCATCGCTTTATTAGCCTGATCTCACCTTCACTTTTCAGCTTTCCTAATTACAGTAAATACCTTGTAAAATATTAGAGGAAACCCTCAAGTTCTTTACTTTTGGTATCCCATGCAATTTTCCCCTCTAAAACTGCAATCTGTTTTAACGTTTCCTTTATCCTTTCTTTTCATTTCCTTGCATCTCAGTGCAGCACATGTAAGGAAAGCTTCTGATTCAAAGCAAGTAGCGTAAGTGTGTTCTCAGTAATTGATGGCTGTGTCGCTTTTGGCAGCTCATGTCAAAGGTTATGTTTCTGCATATGGTTATGCGTGTGTCCTTGGCTTACCTGCTTCTTGTATGTTTTAATCTGCAGCGTGCCAGTGCTATCAAATGTGAAATAAGGCATAAACAAAGCTCTGGCATTTCTGTCTGCACTGTATTAGACTCCTCCAGCCATGCACTCAGAATTTGAGAATCTTAATCTTGTGTAATACAGGTATATATTTTAATGTACATTTGTCTGGTAAGACTATGGTAAGACAGTTTATAGCAGCTCAGTTATAATGCTTTTTCTTTTCAGGAAGATTTCCCAAGGAAATAGAGCTACAGTTAAGGCCGATACAGTTATTTTGCCTTTGTCAGCCTCCTCACCACAAGCAGTAAATCCTCAGCCTGTTAGTCACTTTTGGCTAAATTTGGTGGAGAGACAGAGATCTCACTGATTAATAAAGTCTTAAAGGAATCATTAGAATTGACGTATGGAATAAGAGAAACATTCAAATTAGTGCCCTGGGTAGGGAAGAGTTTGAGGAAGAGCTAATGGTTATCTGTGCTGTTCAGCTTAGGGAGATAGTGTATGTGACTTGGAACAAGTCTCAACATGAATTGTCTTTTGCTCAGCTGGTAGGACATGGGCAGGAGCTGAGGGTGCTGTGGCGATGTGAAGGAGAAGCACTGAGGGTATTCAAGATACCTTGAAGGATATGCAGAGGAAGCTGGTTTGGATTTGTTGGCTGGATATCCTTAGGAAAATATGCTTTATTAGCTCTGCTTTGCACAGAACAGTTCGCTTTTTTCTGTGTTCATTAAAGCAATATCAAAACATTGATTAGTGCACTCATACATGTTAGAGGCTTCTGCAGGGAAGAAAACTTTAAGTACTCCATTAGTTCAGAATTGTTGCTCTGTATCTACTGTTTCTAATTATGGCAAAATACTTCAGAAATTTTGGTTGCTGCATACGAGTTTCATGTTAATATTTTAATTAATGTTGGTATTAGTTTTATTGAAACTATAGGAGAATAGATATTCATCAACCAGTGTAAATCAGCATGTATATCACTAAATGTATCTCATCTTTGTTTACATACAGATTTATAATTGGAGATCTTTCTGATTCTGAAAGTGATATATTTGAGCAGTTGAAGGAGTGGGACACAAATTCAACAGAAGAGCAACAAAAGGCTTTCTGCCATGGGATAGAACTCATTCCCTGGTATGTGTTATCTATCAGGGCTGATGTCCATCAGTTCATGCAACAAGGGGCAACCGTCATTCATTATGACCAGGAGACACATCTCTCAGCACGTTGCTTTCTTCAGCTTCAGCCTGACAATAGTACTTTGACTTGGACAAAACCCACAACGGTTTGCCCTGCAAATGCCAAGGCAAAACTGAGTTTGCTGGGTAATACTGCTGAGCTTGGTAAATGTCAGTTTCTTGGTAATACAGGACTGGTGGAAGGTTTTTTGGACTTATTTTCAGCCAAGGCTGTATATATGGGACACTCTGGCATTGATATGCACACTGTGTGTGTTCAAAATAAACTTTGTAACATGTCCCTTGAAGAAAACGGTATAACACTACTTTATGGACTCCATACTACTGATAATAAGTTGCTGCACTTTGTTGCTCCAAAATACACTGCCAGAATGCTGTATGATGGACTGCTGGAATTGACTAAAGCTGTAAGAAAAATGAGGAGATTCCCTGATCAAAGACTACAGTGGCTACGGAAACAGTATGTCAGCCTTTACCAGGTAAAAGATGCTGTGATTTTGTATAAGAAAAGTTCAAAGTTGTCAACAACTTAATGTACTGTAATTAATTTCTGTTATAAGTAAGCTAAGATTAAAGATGAGCACCAAATCGCCAACTTTGTAACACGGCTTAAATCAATAAGATCTGATTCTCCACATAATGTTCTGTCAAACCTTGCATGTTTTCAGTACACTGAAGTTAAATCTTTTTTTTTATTATGAAGCTCTTCGTATGTTTGCAATTTTGGAGTAAGTATTTTATTAAAGAAGAAGCAATGACTGTACTTGGAAAGGGTGCTGATATACTGAGTGATCAGCGTTAGGGGAAAAAAAAAATCCCCAAAATAGCCCTCTGGTATTCATGCAGTAATTTAAAATTGCCTCCTCTTGATGTTTTATCTTTCATTGGTTCCTTAGAGATGTCTATATTATTGCTGAAGAAGATGTGTCTGTTCTTATTTTCTTTGTTTTGTTAACGCTGACAATTTTTGTAGGAGGATGGAAGGTTTGAAGGCCCAACCTTGGCTCAGGCTGTTGAACTGTTTGGAGGCCGTCGATGGAGTGCAAGAAACACAAGCACAGGAACTCTCACTAAGAGCACCGAGAAACCTTGTGTACAGAGAAACAACACTCTGGGAATAAGCACAGCTAAGAAAAAGAAGAAAGTACTCATGAGGGTAGAGTATTTTGTTATTCATTTATTTTGTTGCTTATCTGGCTGATTTGTTTCCCTCCTACAGTTACTATGTAGCTAACTGTATTCTGAACCAGAGGAAAAAAGTTAGATGGTAATTTTAAAGCTGTTTGTTGCAGGTTCGGGTTTTGGGCTTACTGCTTTCCAATAGTTCCGGTTTCTTTTCTCATGCTTGAAGCATTCTCAGGACATGTGGGTGCTGGGGCTAGCAGAAGGGGACAGAATTTTGTTGAGACCTTTAGGTGCCACCTCTGTATAAAAATAAAATATTGCAAATAAAAAAATACTAATATACAAAGTGATATTTGGAGGTGGGTGTCAGTTTCTTTGCTCCTTTTTGTTTTCATGTTCCCAGAAACATCACCACAGTTACTCAGCCTCAGAGTAGCACACAGTTTTATCTTATATGGGTGACAGGAACACTGGACTAAGTCTGGTAGTTTCCTCTCCTTTCCTGGACTCAACCGCTTTCAGCAATAGCCGAGAGAGGAAAATGCAGAGACTAGCAGCTTTACATTATCTACATGTTCTAGTGGGCAGGTAGGGGAGATCCTCAGATGACAAGATCTGTCCTCTTTAGGGCTCCTATGCACCAGCGGAGTAGTGTAAAACCAGCTGCACCACTTTAGAGAGGTGCAATCGTTGCATCTTTTGTGTGATGTCAAACTGAGAACTCCTAATGGTCCCGCACTTTACTATGTATCCTGTTTAAGTTGTCTCTTTTCTCCTGGTATTAGCCCTACAGGAGTCTGCTTTGTAAGGAATAGATGATCTATCTCATGGGATTGTTACAGATTGCACTGTTAAAGAATGGGAATAGTAGTGGGTTTGGGATGTTTATTTTGGTGCTCGTTATTTCTAGGGCGAAAGTGGAGAGGCCACTGATGATGAAATGGCAACTCGAAAGGCAAAAAGCTGTAAGGAATATCGTAATAGGAGTGGTTCGGATCCTCAAGATATTGATGAACACGAAGAACCAGGTAGATATATCACCTCAGTACTTAAAATTCCCTCAGGGTTTTGCTTAAAGTCTTCTTATACAGATATTTTTTATGGTGTTAAAAATACATTTTTACTGGGCCAGATGTAATTGTGCTGCAAACTTTGTTTTTCTCCGTAGATCAAAATATTATTATTAATGCTTCTCAATCTAACAACCTGCCGTCAAGAAGAGCACACTCTCTGACAGCATCTGGATCTCCTAATTTAGGAGCTACATCATCTTCACCAGCAAGACCAGTCTCCTCTCCTGTAATTTCTTCAAGCAAGAGTCAGACTAGGTAAGGACAGAATCAATGCTTTGATTTAAAAAGAAAAAAGTTACTATTTCTTAATTATCATCAAATGTGGTTTTCATGTCAAACTGATGAAATTCGACAAAAGCAATACCGGAAACATCATTAGCCGTTTGTTAGACATCTAAAACACATTGTAGAACACACATGACATTTTAGCTGAAATACCACGGTTTAGAGGGTGGCTTTGTAGCAAGTCCCTGAGCAGCGTACTTCAGTTTGTCTGTTACAGAAGCAGACTGGAACGCTGTTCCAAAACTACACAAATATGGACTTTAACTCATTCTCCGGATCTTCTCCAAAACATAGTTATAGATGTCTTCTGTATAATGCAAATCACATAAATGTTATAGATGTGTGAACTGGAGTTCTGAGGTTTCTCAGCACAAGTCATTTCTGCCTGTGGGAGTGTTAACTTTGCTGACATTCCTGGTGCTGATTGCAGTACCATCCAGGGCTGCTGAAGGAACAGGTTTGAAATCTTTCTCTTACAGGCCTCTGCTCCTTGAACGTTCATCCTTTCTGTGTCACTTAGGCAGTGCAAAAGGTTGTGCTGCAGTTGTGCAGTGACATAGTGCACTATTGTATTAATCTTAGGAGTGGTAATGGTGCTGGGTGGTAGTAGTTGTAACAGAACAATAATGGTATGTCAGGAATGTGGATGGTACTTTATGACATACAAGAAGGTCTCAACAGGGGCCTTCCATTGTCTTTCAAGAGAATGAATACTGAGGTATGGTGATGAGTATGAACCTTGGGGTTTCCAGGGGAGCAATGGTAAATAATGGAATAGTTTACTACTGCTGGTAGAACATTATTTTTGAAGAGACATGTCTTGATTAATGGCTTGTGTTGTATATTTCTAAGGGAGTTTTCTTTTACACTTAAAACAGTTGGTTTGGCACTAGGTGTGAGTAGTAGAGCCGAGCTACCTGTGGACATCTGTAGTTGGCTGCTTCTCCTTTTAACATTGCTTTTTGAAACTCTTATTATGTTCTTTGCTTTTTATTCTTCACTGTCATTCACAAAGATGGGATGGTCATGCCAGACTGGATTTCTCTCTGTAAGATTTTTTCTTTTTTTTTTTTTTTTAAGGATTGTAACAGCTTTCTTTTACATTAAACTGAAGGAATACAGCTTTACTACCTCTGGAAAATGCTTCTCTGTTTTTCAAATCTGCTTTTTGCTTTTATGCCAAAATAATTATTGTTCTCTAAATGAGATTAAAAGGCTCAAAAGAGAACTTGCATTCCCAGGGGAAGGACAGCTAATGTTCCTTTAAATCCTCTCAGTCCTGGGTTTCTGTACAGATCCCTGTGCAGCTTAGCACTATGGGCCTCCCCAAGGTTTTCCCTGGCAAAGTTGTCTGGAAACTCCACAGTGTCACTTGATAAAGCTCTCCCCAACTTGATATGACCCTTCTTGTTAGAATTTGCTCAGGGTACAGCTGAGAACAGAATTACATTTTATCAAATACCTTGACCCAGTTTTCATGAGCCGTAAGTAGACTTGGAGCATCGGAGAAAGTTCTATTCTTGGTATTTACCCTTCAGACCCTTGATAGGTCTGAACTGTGCTTGTCACTTTTCATGTGTGTGGAAACTTAACATGTGCCTCAACTGTGGTCAGTAAGTCTAAGCTACCAGTTCGATGGATCTCTGCTTTTTCTGCAAAGTCCTGTGATCATCCACCCTATACTGTTTATCAGTTCACTCCTGGGATCTCTTCCAGAGTAAACCAGCTGGTTGCCTCAAAGATGGAATTTAGGTTCAGTTCTGGGAATGTCTGCTCCAGAGACTTATGTAGTCAGATAGTATGGTTGGATATGGTTAGATAGAGAATTTATGCAGTCTCAAACCATCTACAATATACTGTCCTGTAGGACATATTCCCAGCAAAGACTGTGCCTTCAGACAATCCACCCACAGTCATGGCATGTCCTATTGCTTTGTGTTACATTAAATAAATGGCAGTCTGTCAGGGAATAACGTATGCCACAGCTTATTTCAAACACTTCAGAAAAATAAAAATGATGTCTTAGGGACAGGCAAGCACCATGGGGGACCAAACCAGACCTGAGCCAGTTGCTGAGCGGTGCAGAGCAATGTGAACTTGAGCCTTTCTGCCCCACTCAGAAAATGTGGCAGGATGGATGCCTTTAACACTATAGCTATAACTGATGGAGGAGCAGACTGAGGCAGTGGTCTGTGGTAAGTGGTAAGCAGCTGTGGTAAGTGAAGACTGCAAGCAGCGTGATAACGCTTCTTGGAAGCTGCAGCCCTTAACAGCAGTGGTACACGAGCAAAGTAAGTTTGGGAACCTCCACAGGCTGAATGCAGACGTCATTTGTTTCTTTTTGCTCCATTTGTTGTTAATTCTGCAATCTCATAAAAATTAAGTTATATACTTGATAAACACAACCAGTTTTATCAGTAGCATCATGAATTAAGATGAAGTGTCCATTTTCCAAAGTAACAAAAAGTTGGAATGACCTAGATGATGAAACAACCTGGGAAATACAGGATCCACTGGAAGTGCTTGTACACATTTGTATGGCTCTGCACAGATTAGAGCCAACAGCGCTTATTGATTCAGATTAGCATCTGGATTTAGACTGAAACGTTGACAAGGCTTTGTAGTTGTAGGCGCTGTTGGACAGGAGCTGGTTGTGCATGTTAGTTGTCACAGAACGCAGAACTTAGGAGAGCAGGAAGCAGAGGGTCCCACCGAGTTGCACAGAAGCCTTTGCAGCACAGAAAACTGAGGTGGTAACAAGTAATTGTTAGCTGCGGTATAGCAGCTAGAAGAAGAGCAAGAGAGATTTCTAGTTCTTTTTCTCTTTCTCTTGCCATATAATACCTGCGTTAAGTTTACCTGACCAGTAAATTAGATCATCTCCTCTAATTGCAAAGTGCTAAATAAAATAAAATTTTGTAAAGTGACAAAATAATTCTAATGTACTGATAACAATTTAAGAAGAGGAGGACCTGGCTATCTTTATTGTATGTTTTCAATAATAGTTATTCCTATAGGTATCGAACGAAAACTAGTATTTTTACATATATAACTCACAACCTTGATATTCCAGACATACTTACAGATAATTCACATTGAGAATAAATCCTTGTACAGTCCAGATGTCCAGATAATTTCCAAACACAGGTAGCCTTCAGCTGTCTTCTGTCAATCTTTCAAGGCAGATGTGCATCAGGCAAATTGCCAAGTTCTTTAGAAATGTAGTGCTGCCTGTTTAGGTGGAGGAAGCAGGGTAAAGGGTGGTAACAGCACTGGGAAACAGATAGGAAGATACAGAAAATTAGAGATGGGGGCTTTTTTGATGAGAGAGTAAACTGCCACTCTCCTTAGCTGTATACAGGTATAATCCAGACTGCTACTAATTACGGTTTTGGTTGTGGTGGTAGTGGGGTTTTCTTAGGGTTTTTGGTTTTGTTTGGGTTTTTTTTTAACAACCTGTATTACTCCTTAGTGATCACATCTGGTGAAATACTGAGCATTATGATCTGCTGCTGGTCTCCCATTTGGTACCCTACAGTTCCAATCTGTTTTCTGTAGTCAAGAGGCTTTCCTCATCATGATTTATTTTTCTTGTCTGATAAAAATGTTAGGAATTATCTTAGTCAAAAAGTTATATGCGGTATGTCAGTACTTGCCATAGCGATGTCAAACACATTGGATATTATCAGCTAAAGCAGATGGTATTTAAAATGCTTTTAAATCACATTCTGTTTTCAATTGCGTGCATCCGTCCCCAGGCCAGGAGTGATCAGGAATCTGATGTAGCATATTTATTTAAAAAGTCACCTGCTTGCAGCAGATGACTGTAAATGTCTTTAGGAACACTGGACAACAAGCTGGCCCTGTTTTTTCATCACAGCTGTTGGAACTGTTTGTACTGAACCTGATGGCAGGATTCTTAGATTAATAGAGCTGTAGATTTGAACGTTATAGAGCAATAAAGTCTGACACACAGTCACCTAGTTTGATATTTTGAAACAGATACAGTAACTTCTGCAGTTAGTTATGGTTTAAACTAGGCAGTTCTTGATATTTGTGCTGACTGCTTAGATCCCTCTCTTCAGGATGCTGGTGCTGGCAGATCCCATTCCTGTGGCTGTGTTCATTGGTGTTTAGGCCCAGGAAGTGGCTCAAGAGCTCAAGGCATCATTGTGAATTAGTACATGACATTCACCAAGGACTTTTTCATACTGCTCAAGGGATAGTTCATTTTGGGGCCTAACTACACTTACTAGGGTAAATCCTGTAGTGGCCTGAAGATTTTGGGATGATGCTTTTGGAAATGTAATGGTTCTGCTTCAAAAACTTTGTTCAGCTGCACAACTTAGGTTAACAATTGCAGTTGTAAAGAAGTTGGTTGGGCTTGGTATTACTCAAGTCAGCTAAAATAAGGAGCACCAAACAGCTAGTTGTTTCTGTGATCATTTTCTGCCTTTGCTCTCAAGAAATTCCAGTCTGCATTCCTTCCTTCAGCCCACAAAGCTGAAAGGAGGAAATCATTAGAATCTCATTTCTAGAAGGAAATGCCCTCCAGAGGCTACTGCCCAAGCCTAAAAGAAGAGGAGGACTGTAGGCTGACCTGTCTTTGAGGTGTCTGATTGTAATCCCAGCTGTTCTTGGGAAGCATCTGGGAAACCCACGGGCTGGAAAACAGTGAGGGTTGAGTGCCAGGAAAGGGGAGGCATTACGCTTCTGAAAATCTGCACTTTTAATGCTCCCAGGTATAAGAAACCCCAGGTGCATAAGGAAAATACTTGTTTTTCTTGCATATCCAGTCAGAATATTACTATTTTATTTTGACAGCACAGAGCTTTAAAGGAATTTTACATACATTTTATTTTTCCCTTAGCAAATCTTCAATGAACCTCCTAGAGAGCCTGTGCTACAAGAATACTGTCATTGTTTTCTTTGAAGGGAAAACGAGAATGCTTTCATTTGTGCCATTTGCATCAGGCCCTTTTGCACGTGGAAGAGTTTTAAATAGCATACATATACATTAATTCTGGCAGTCTCCAGTTGTCTTGAGGGAAAAGAATAGCTGCTATAAAACAAGAAGGTACAAACTGTCCTTATGCATCTTCTGAGATACTGCTTTATTTTCCTCTTCCCAATATTGTTAATAAATGCATTAAGGAGAGCACAAATGAAGTTAATGCAGTAATGCATAATATTTCAATATTTTAATAAGAGATTTAACGTAACCAAACTATAGCAGTCTCTTTCTGATTTAGCACATGGAGCAGCAGCAGCTGGCATGGCCGCGTTAAAGGAGGAATGAAGGGGTTTCAGAACTTCATGGTGTCTGATAGTAACATGACTTTTGTGGAATTTGTAGAGCTCTTCAAATCTTTCAGGTAAAATATATTTTTATTCTGTACTGATCTCATTCATCAAAGTTTATAAAAGAGCAAAACCTGAACTTTTCAAATATTTTCGCAGTGTCCGTAGCCGCAAGGATCTCAAAGACCTTTTTGACGTCTATGCTGTGCCTTGCAATCGATCCGGTTTAGAGCCTGCTCCACTTTACACCAATTTGAAGATTGATGAAAATAGTAGTGGATTCCAGCCTGATTTAGGTTTGTTAAAGAGGGAAATACGGCTGTTAGACTGCTGAGCATCTTCCGTTGTTTACCTTACGAAAAAGTCTCAGTCAGTCTCATAAAGAACTATCAATTGTAAGCAGAGGATTGCTGCTTTACTTCCAGTAATACCTAGTTAACAGGATATAAGACGGGTTCTTTGTTCAGAAATGAAGGGGAGGAAAAGTATTCCTGCTTTACATTAGCCAGATATATTTGTAACGGTACAGCAGAGGCATAAAACTTGTTGCTGAGCGGCTGGGCCCACGACAGCAATCTGTATCTGGTTGCTGGAGCTCTGAAAGGGCTAAAATGCTGAGCAAATGTAAGGAGGAGAAATGAGGGGGCTGTGCCCTGTGTCTCATCTGGTTGTTTCTTTTCTGTCTGGTTTCTTAGTAGATCTGCTTTATGTGGGACAAGGGGGAAGGAAACCTCTGTCCCCCTTTACATTCCCCAGTTACCATAATCTTAAGTCTGGAGCTTTGTCTACATTTAAAGAACACAATCCTTCTGCCAAGCAGCCTGCAGGGAGGGTACAGTACAATTGGCATATGGGTCTGGAAGAAGATAAACAGTGATTGCACAGGAAGAATATGGGGTTGCACAGCAAAGGGCAGGCTTTGAGGCTCTATGTGGTGCTGAGAGAAAACAAGAAGGTCTGGGTGACAGTGTTCACATGGCTGTGAATCCGTGTTAAAGGTTCCAGGATTTTGTTTATAGTAATTGAACACTTACAGTCCAATCCCACTGTTTTCATACATGCTTAATACTCTTTCTTCTATTAGTGAGTAGAAACAAGATGGTTTTGTTCTAATTTACTATGTCAGTGCTAAAATATTCAGTTAGATATTCATGTGTATTATATATTACATTATGTTCTACACAGTATATATAATAGACATAATTATATAACTTGTATTTATATTTCCTTTTTTTTTTTCTTCTAAGATTTGTTGACCAGGAATGTTTCAGATCTTGGGTTGTTCATTAAGAGCAGGCAGCAGCTATCAGACAACCAGAGGCAAATATCTGATGCTATTGCTGCTGCCAGTATCGTAACCAATGGTACTGGAGTTGAAAGCACATCACTGGGAATATTTGGAGTGGGAATCCAGCAGCTAAACGACTTCCTAGTGAATTGCCAAGGAGAACACTGCACCTATGATGAAATCCTCAGTATTATCCAGGTCTGTAATGCAAACATCTTGCAATTCCTTTTACTTGAACTCTTGTTACTTCTGTTTTCCTCACTAGCGCTGTCTGCCTGGTAGTCAGAATAGCATATCTGTGTGGATATCTCCTTTTACGCTGATGTCACTACAGTCTACTTGAATTTAAAACTTCATACTGTCTTTATTCTGGGCTATAAAGTTGTGCAGATGTCCATAAATATGTCCATAAAAAGAAAAAAGAAATCATGCAAATAAACAGTTTTATTGGCTGTGTGTGCTTTATCCAGAAATGGATGTCACCGCTTGGGAAAAGTATTCCTGACAGTGCGTTGTTTTCTCCTTGTCTGTGACCACCTATGATAGAGCTTAACCCTAATTTGGAGTTTAAACAAAACACCATTTCCACATATTTTTATTTTATTATAAAAAAAATTTCAGAGCAAACATGGACATTTTATTCCCTTATGTACAATGGCTGAAGTGATGAGAAAGTGTGTAGAAAATTCTGAATTCCTCCAAACATGAATAATTAATATACTCCAGACTTAAGCCCTCACTTAGCAGTTAACAAAAGACTAAAACCTGTGTATTTCAACAATCAGCATGTAATATAAAACTGCATAGTTCAAAAGACAGAAATTCTAAACCAACATCAAGTTAGCATACCACAAGTCTCTTTAATTTGAGATAGTGGTGTGGTGTGTTTAAGCACAATAGATAGAAGAAGGATGCCTAATTATAGATGCTTTGTAATTTCAGGTGAAGTGCTACTCTGCTTTGAATGGTAGGCTGGATTAGATGACTTCCCAGCATCCTTCCCAACCTGAATGATTCTATTATGAGTTTAGTTTGCTTGCTTATTGATTGGTAAAACAAGCATGAGCATACTGAAGGGACCTAGTAACTTTATCCACAAAAAAACCCTGGGTTTACATACAAACTAGTTAGTTCAGTAAGCAGACCACACTGTGAAAATACGAAAAAGCTGTATTTCTAAGAATTGTTATTGTATATCTCTTAAATCTCTTTCTCTTTGTAGAAATTTGAACCCAGTGTGAGTATGTGCCAGCAGGGGCTGCTATCTTTTGAAGGATTTGCAAGGTAATTACTTATGTGTTAATCATTATCCTAATATATATATGATAACGTCAGTGACTGATGTTTGTATGACAGTCACAAAAGATTCAGTGCACTATAACATTTCCTCACATCTTCTCACCTCTAGATTTTTGATGGATAAAGACAATTTTGCCTCCAAAAACGATGAGTCACAGGAGAATGCTGAGGACTTGCACTTTCCACTGTCATATTACTACATAGAATCTTCACACAATACTTACCTTACAGGCCATCAGCTTAAGGGGGAGTCCTCAGTAGAGCTCTACAGCCAGGTATGCAGGATTGGATCATTGTGTAGTTTTCAACATGAACTTGTTTGTTTAACTGGCAAGTCACAGAAACATGACCTTTTTGCTTTGAAAATCTAAATGTCCTAAACCCCTGCTTGCAAAATGTTGGAAAACATGATGTGTGGGAAAGCTGTCTTTAAGCACAGTTGTGCTCAAATGCCTTTTCTAAGGCAAAAAAAATGGTTTAGTTTGAGATTCATAGCATGTAGACACCAGTTGGTCTGACCCAACCTACTAAAATTAGACTTTCCCACAGGAAAGACTGATCTAATATTTTAGTTCATTCAGATGTCAAAAACACTACTCAAATACTGTACATTGCACTGCAAAGACAAATTTCAAATGGAACAATAACTTCTAAAAACATTACTTCTAGGAATATTCTAGAGTTTTTTAGACTGCCTGTTTGGTGGTGAACAGGAAAAGAACAATTTCTCCCTGGGGCTTTTGCTTCTGTGTGTATTTGTGTGTGTGTATATATATATATTTATAGTTGTGTGTCTGTGTATTTACCAAATTCTAGAGAAAGCATCAAACTTCCTGTGAGTAGTGTTTTCATTACTCTTGATGTTAATGACTCACCATTGAGAAGGGCTCATCTGGTGTCCCATGTGCTGCTTCTCTTGGAGTTATAAGACAGAGGAATGAGGCTGTGTCAGGAAAGCCCAAATAACATGATTGCATTGAATAAAGCAGTTGCAAAGGAGGTTCCTGTAGTAGCACTGCACGGAGTGATGTATTGGTAATGGGTGGGAAGTGAGATAGAGCTCAGCTGGCTCCAAAACTTGCACGATGCAGAAAAGCTTCTTCTTGTCCCTCAAGCAGTTGTTGCCAGAAGAGAAAGGGCACCTTGTTCTGGCTTTCACAGAAGCGGTGGTGTGCCCGTTACGGACACAACTGTCTGAAATCAAATTACTCAGGTTTTGAGTAGGACAAGTAATTTTTTCTTTATTCATGAATGTTTTTGCTGGAAATTCGTTTGTTTGTTGAGATCTTTGTTTTCAGTAAAAATATTTAATTGTAATACAGATAACTCTTTCAATGATAGGCATGCTAAATATTGATAGCAATAACAAGCTGGGCTGCCAGCAGATGGGTTAGCTTATCTTCCCCTTCATCCTTCCTCTTTGCTTTCTTCAGTGGTTTTCTGGCAAGTAGGGCTTTCCAAAATAAATGAATAAATAAAAGGTGGATGGATGGCTGTAAATTAGCTTAATATCATTCAATAAGATGGCCCGGCACATATCCTTTCTAACTATCCTCATAGAAGTTATTCGTAAGACATTATTTTCAGACCTTCATCTATTCAACACCACCAACAAAACAAACAGGCAAATAAACTGAGATGCCATACCTGTAAGCTGTCATGGTAGCAACCTGGAATAAATTGCCATGTTGCTTTATAGCTGCATATAGGTAGAAATATGGAAACGTTTCTCTGTCAGAACATTAAGCCATACATTAAGAACCACTTTCTGCAGATTCTGTGTCCTGTAAGACGCCATGAATTTCAAAGCTTTATGGTACTTCTCACAAGAACATAAATGCTTCCTTAATTTTCCCACTCTTTCCCAACCTAGGGAATTCAGTTAGCTGGGAACTATTGCTTCTGTGGGCTGTGTTTACTCCACAGAGACAGCTCTTTCCAGCGCTTTTCCTGAATCATTGAACTTTCATTTAGCTCTGCAATGTCTGTCTTCTGCTTTGATGGAATGAGACTGTGGCTTATATGTGCTTATACTGTTCAATTGCATTTTAGGTTCTTTTACAAGGCTGCAGAAGTGTAGAATTAGACTGCTGGGATGGCGATGATGGGATGCCTATAATTTATCATGGACACACTCTTACTACTAAGATCTCTTTTAAGGTATGATGGTAGTTGCACATAGAAACAAAAAAAAATGAGAAGAAAATCAGTAACAATTTCTCTAATGAAGGAAAAAATTCACTTACTAGAAAATCCCATCCTAATGGGCTAAATCCTAATAGAATATGGACTACATCAGACATGAACTCCTCAATTGTAAACATTATGCTTTTCAAATTAGTTTTTGTAGCACATGTGCTGTAATTTTCTGTCTTTGTTGTCAACGTAACTAACATAAGTAGCTGTTACCAGTTCTGTGGTAACCAGTTTCTAGGTTGATCTGTAGGAGCTTGTTTTGAAAGCAAATTGTGGATTCTTTCTTCTTTTAGAGAGGAAAATGGATGCCGCCTTTGCTCCCCTTTCAACTAACAGTAAGTTAACTAAATGCTGCAAAATAATCACATTCTTTTCTCACAGGAGGTAGTCGAAGCTATTGATCGCAATGCATTTATCACCTCTGACATGCCAATTATCATATCAATAGAAAACCACTGTTCATTGCCTCAGCAACGCAAGATGGCTGAAATTTTCAAGGTAGGCCATAAATTGTGATAAATTATTCTAAACACACGCATTGGGATTTTTCCATAATACATCACATGTTCTTAATATTTCAGAACGTATTTGGAGATAAGCTGGTAACAAAGTTTTTATTTGAGAGTGACTTTTCTGATGATCCCATGCTTCCTTCACCTGGTCAACTGAAAAGAAAAATTCTGCTTAAAAACAAGAAGCTGAAAGCCCATCAAACACCAGTGGATATATTGAAACAAAAGGTAAAGTCCTTCCTTAATAGCAAGCAGTGAAACCTAACTTTTTATAGAAATATTTCATGTGTGAAGTTTTTGCCATTCTAGTATGTATGCTTATACCTATATGAGAATTTTTTTGTTTTCTAAAAATTAGGGCTGCGTTTCTGGTAGTCTCAATTTAACAATGTTTATGGTTAGTCAGCAGTTAGATTGAATCCTTAAAAACTAATTGCTTTTACTCAAAATGTAAACACAATTGAATTAGAATTCAATTTTTATATCAGAATAAGTAAATAACACTGATGGTACCAGTATATGGACATTCTCCATCTTTTAAAAAAGTTTTAAACAGTTTCCAAAATAGCATGCCTCAGACTGGAAAAAGGGAGTCTTGCTCTGAATAATGTGCAAAGTGGACGTTTTCCTATAATTAATTAGGTTTCATGTCTTACTGGGTTTTTTTTATTACCAGTACAATTTTTCGTTATATTCATACCCTTAATATGGTATTTTAGTTTGATCTTAATAATTTTACTTACTTCTCATTGTATATGTTCAGTGCTTTCATATACATAAAATAAGATGCAAACAGTGATGAAAACTCTTTTGCTTTTTAAAAATAGTTATCAATAATATTCTAAGTGGTTCTGTTGCTGTAGGCTCACCAGCTGGCACATATGCAAGCACAGGCTAGCAATGGTGCTAGCAACCCCACGCCTACCAATGAAGAGGAAGAAGATGAAGAGGATGAATATGACTATGACTATGAATCTCTTTCTGATGGTAACAATATTTATTTATTTATTTATTACTGTGCTTTTGTTAGAACTGTAGCAGTAAGGCATGTAAATATTCTAGTTGAGGAATGATGTAGAATGTAGCAATGTTCATCTCACCTTGTGAGATGAAGGTGTATGAAATGTCCTTGGTGGCACTTTGGTGCGGTAGCCTATAATACTGTGAAAATAATTTCACTGAAGACTTGAGTATGACTTTAACCCCAACCATTAGATGTTTTAACTGTGCAGTGTATGCTAAACTGTAGTCTTTATAAATTATATTATTTATATTATGCAAAAATGATTGTGTTTGTAGTGTACTTTATATACATTCCCCGGTATTGTCTTTTGTAGGGAGTTCAGACACCTGAAAGCTTAAGGTTTACAACAGGCTTATCCCTTGCATTGGCATGACTGCCATTAAATTGATCTGAGATACAGATGCTCCAAAGTCCTCCTTGGTTACTGTCTCGTCCCAGAGACCCCTGAAGGACCTATTTTAGTTACACTTTCAGTATCGGCTGTTTACTTCATGTGTAAAGGCAGAGAAGCCACTGAGTCCCTGGCTTGTTCAATAAAGGTGGCTTTATTAAAGCTTTAGCTGCTCAGTGAAAAAATGGCAAAGTGTGCCTTACTGGCTTGCCTTGTAAGTTCATGTGCTGTCTACGCTTCAGCTATCCTAGCCTTCAAGAACTGGCAGTTTAGCATAAATCCACCGTTAGGAGCAGTTTAAAGATTGGATATGATGATTGGCATGCCAGAGGTGGTGATAAATACTGCAGTTACAACTTCCACTGCTTCCTTAGCTCTCTGGTTCAGTCAGACACGTTTGATTCAACTCCAGATGAAGGACAGCTTCACTGAGGCAGCTGAGATGAAGTCATGCATCTTTTGCTTGTCTTGCTGTGGAGCTGGTAGATTCTGGTAGAGCAAACAGCTGGAGTCAGAAACATTTGATCCTTTCAAGTTCTGTTGAAGGACATTACTCAAAACCACCATGCATGGATTGAACAAGTCAGATGCATCTAAATGGGTTACTTGTTATTTTTAATTGGTAATTTTCAGAGAACATATAAAAGTAGATCACAGTGCATTTACCCAATAAGACCACAGCAACGGTACAAGTGATACCAAGCTCTTTGGGTAGTTAAATGCTGCACTATTGTTAAACTTCATGAATGAGTCATAAAACTGACCAAGGGGACAAGAAAGTTACAGGTGTGCTTCAGTGTAGCTTAAATACTGCTTATATGATTCTAAGCTCAACAATGGCAGTATCAGTTTGGGAGATCATGGAATTACTGAAACTTTTCAGAAATCCTCAGGCTGGTTTGCAGCGACAGCCAAAAGACGGGGATCATCAGGTACACTACTGAAAACAAAACATCCTTTTGCTTCTATATAAAACCTTATGTGCCACAACTTGAGTTCAGTGTCCAGTTATTGCCTCCAGATCTCAAGAAGGATATGGTGGAGTTAAGAAAGTTTGGAGAGAAGGGCAACTAAAAAAAGGGAGTGTGACAGTGGCCTTGCATGAGTCTGAAAAGGCTGGAATTCTCTGGCTGGTAGAGAAAAGGACTGAGGGGTGAATTTGAAGCAAGTTTACTAAATTATGAAGTGGCGGATAAGGGGAGTACAGAGCTGTTACTCATTAGACCTAGGAGGTGCTCAGTAAAGCAAGTGGAAGATCAGTCTAAAACAGGTAAAATATTTCTTCGGTGCAACCGGTAGTAAACGTCTGGAATTTGCTGCCATGGGAAATTGCAGAGGCAAACATCAAATTCACGGACAGGTTCATAAGCAAATGTTACAGGTAGAAATGTACTGTCCAACGTTCCTGATACTCAGCAGTTGTGAATGTTGAGGTGGTACTAGGGAAGTGGACCATGGCTGGTGGCTGGATGCTCTCTAAACACCATCTCCTATTGCCACTGTCAGAAAGAGAATGGCAAGCTGGATGGACCATCAGTCTGACACAGCTGGGCGTGTTCTCCTAGGTAAACAGTAACGTACTTCACTCACTGAACCTTTAAGTCTAATGGGTACCTGTTTAAGTTCTAGGTACCATGTTCAGAGAAGACATAAGGCTCGAGCATACCCTGCAGCACAGGACTTCTTTCCAGTTGGTCTCTTATTTACATTTCTTGCTTCTGTGTTTAGTGATTTAAAAAATAGTTACAGAATTAATGAATGCAGTTCAACACCTGACGCTGCTTGTGGGATAGCAGTATTATTTATGCTAGTATGAAAATTTGATTTGGTGCTAGTCCTGCCTTCAGTTGAGTTTTGCTAGAAAGTTGGCCTAACTGGCTACCTGAGAATACTCGTTGTGTGGAGCAAGGTGGAGACAGCGTAGATGTAAATTGCTGTGAAAAACTTAATTCTTTGTTAACAGACTTGCCAGGAAACTATTGCAAGCGAACTGCAGTAAGTGATGTTTGAGCAATGTTCTAGTTAAGAGAAAGTTTGAGAAATCTGAAGTCTAGCAAGAAACATTCACACCTTCCCATATATGAAGGAATCTGTGGCATGATTTACTGCTTTATTATAGTGATTATTCTTTGGGATCTTCAATTACGTTAATATTATAGCAAAACTAATCTAAACAATGTTCTGTAAACTTTCTAAAAGATTTTCAGTTTTATTTTCCTTACTGATACATTAGGTTTGCGTAAGGCTAATAGTTTTACAACTGACACTTAATTTTCATTTCTCTGGCTGTAAATCTTAATTTCCTTTACTCTTATTCCCTCTCTGACTCTGTTTCCCTGTAGCTGATGTCCTTAATGCTTCTCCTGCTGCTAACAGCCAGGAAGGTAAAGGCCGTTTGGTTGAGCATTTTAACTGCATGAAATCAGCACTGCATCTCCAGCCTGTTAAAAGTGACAGTGTGAATATGTGGTTTCTACTTTGTGTTAAAAATGCAATCAGATATTCTTTCTATGGCATTGTTGACTGCTCAGGAACTGTTAAAAGGCTGCATGTGTGACACTGGTTATGCATAAAAAGAATATGGTCAAAGCATCAGGAATATCAGGAATGAAATAAAACCATTCCTTTTGTGACAGTTACAACATTTTTTTCCAGAAAGACTGAATTAGTAGGTGTAATATTCTCTGATAAATATGTAGCTGTGAAGAGGAGTTTCTATAGATGTAAAAAATACTTGTTCATGGTGAATGTAAGGAGAGGAAAACCAAACCTTTCTGTACAAAGACGTGTACGTGTTTGATGTGGTTAATTGTGTTTGGACTTGAGCAATTCTTTGTCGTTCGGGAATATCAGTTGTTTTCAGATAGCGAGCTTAATTCATTAGATGATTTTGTTTTAAGTGTCTTCTGAGCACAAAAGGATGGGCTTTAAAAGAAGTGCAGCGTATTAACCAAAGCCAAGCATTAAAATTTTAAATTAGAAAGTTACTACTAAAAGATAATGCTTTGACCAGTAAATGCATTATTTTGGCGTCTGGTTATTTGGATAAGATTCACAGCATTGTCCACAAATACTGTTAATTCAAATTCAATTTCCAGTTGAAATTGTTTGGCTTTATGTTTATTAAAATCCCATTAATTTTTAGATAACATTCTTGAAGATCGACCTGAGAATAAATTATCAAGTGATAAACTACAGTTTGAATATAATGAAGAGACTGCCAAACGAATAAAGAAGGCTGATTGTGCTACTTACAATAATAAAGGAAAGGTAGTTCTGCTTTTTCCCCCTTTCTTCTCAGCCGCACTTTGATATATAACCAGCTTCAAAAGGATTCAAGACATCAGATGGCAAATGTGCTTTAATGAAGACAAATAGTAGAAAGCATGGAAACACGCCAGAGAAAATAGAACAGAGCAAATGCTCAACATGCTGTTCGAGAAGAGTCCTCAGAAGGCTGTTTTATATACAGGCTGAAAATTTTAACTGGGGTTGCGCTCAGTAAAGGACTCCATTGAAACTAGATCCAGAAGTTTATTTAGATATCCAGTTCCCATTAACATCTATGGAACTGAAGATTACTTCTGAATCTTCAGCATCTTTATATATCAAATGCCACACTATGATACCAGATAGACACATTACCTTTTATTAAATCATCTGACAGCTGAACCAGTGTATTGCTGTTTAGTAAATCGTACTTTCTTCTGAACACAGATGTGTTTTGTCTAAATGTTTGTAGAACTGACTCTGATTAAGGCCTTTTCAGGCTACAGCAATATCAGTAACGGTATTGATGCATAAACCTGCACACAGAGATGCGTTAGGCGAAGACAGTGAAACCATATAGGAAGAATGAGATAAAGGATTTTAAGGACATGAGTAAAATATGCAAGAGTACTTTAACAGTCAGTAATTTTATTATTATATGCTCTTGGAATTGTCACTTAGGTTTATGACATGGAGCTGGGTGAAGAATTCTATCTTCCGCAAAACAAGAAGGAAAGCAGACAGATAGCCCCAGAGCTATCGGATCTTGTCATTTACTGTCAAGCTGTGAAGTTCCCTGGTAAGTACACTGCCCTGGTTTATTGCTTTAAGCTCTCTAATTCTTGGAGACATTGTGTTTATGTTTTGAAATAGTACAAACGTTTTTAAATGGAAGTAGTTGAGGAGCCTTTTTCTTAATGATTTGGTAGTCTACATAATAGTAGATGGCTGAGAAGTAGTATTCATAAATTATGTGAAGACATATTGTTTGTCATGCTAAAATGTTTACAAAAGTGAAATTTGCCAGTCTTCACAGCTCAGACAACTGCTTCATTGCCAAATGCCAGAGACAGAAAGCTTTACCTTAAGAGCTCTGAGTTTCCATGTAAGGACCTACTGAATTAGGAAAGGAAAATACTCTGAAAACCTTGCAGGAAGAGCTTGTCACATTTCTTTACGTGACCTCAGTTTAGTGTTTCACTTTTGCCTACAGCTGCATCTTCTGTTCTTTCTTTAGGGGATGGGAGGGGAGCCATTTGTGGGGGTAAAGCAGCCTTTTCCTGGGGTGGGTGAGGACAGCTGATTGCACACTGGCACTTCTTATGGAAGGGGTTAAGGAAATAGGAGGGTCGTCTTTTGTACAGTAGGAAGAATAATGTTTGCAGAGGAAAAGGAGAAGGAGTAGCTGAAGAGGAGATCACTGATAGTTTCTTGTTCAGTACTGAAACATGAGGTTGAGTATGTTTTGGCTCATACTGTGTACATAAATACTTTTAAATTGAGAATTTATTGTTTATTGATGTGTTTAATGTTTTGAATGAAAAAATCTGCTTTCTAATGGAATGCTTGTCTGTGGAAAAGTTAGCAATTCTGCCAAATCATGGTCTTATACAAATAGAACTATAATCAGATTAGAGAAGATAACCAAACATAAAATAGTGTCAAATAGGCAAGGCAAACATGCTGATAAATGGAGACACATTCTTTTATAATCTTCTGTAACTTTTAAGAATTGTAGGTGTCACTTGTAAAAATAAAAACTTATTAAAATTCAAATCTGATACCCTTTTAAATGAAACTTGCAATGAGATATCTTCCAAATAAAAGATTTTCTTTTAAAGAATTATATTCAGGATGAAACAGATAGTTTAAGTTGTTCCAAGCGTTTTGACACACAAAGAAGTTCTGATGTCTAAGAAAACTTTAAAATATTTCAGGTTTTTAGTGTAATTTCAGATATAAAAGAAATACCCGCTTTCCTTATTGGATTTCTTCCTCTTGCTTTAAAGGGGGCATGAATAGAAAATTAAGAAAATTAGTTCTTTTCACAGATGAACACAGGAAGCTGTAGAAGTTAGTTTTCCGTCAAACTTTGTCTCCTTTGAGACAAACTGCCTTCTCTGCAAGGTATGGAGACTTCCATGGCCACCACGCTACTGATCGGTACTGCTCAGCTGGAGGGCACAGACATGGTGCACTGCTACACCCCAATGTTGTCCATTAATAATGAGAACAAGACTGTGTAGCTCTGTGACTGGGTTCTTAACCAAATGCAGTTTTGGGAAATCAGAAAAGGGAAGAGTTTTGGAAATAGGGAGGGCAGAATTCATGTCAGTGGCTGATCAGTGCTGTAAATACTTTATTTCTCCTGTCTTTGTATATTTCTGTTCTGTTTACAGTTGCCTTTGTCCCCGAAACAAACCAGTTAATCACTGATTTGTGACTACAAAAAAGAAAATGTTCACTTATCCTAGCCTACTGAATAACACAGACTTCCCTAAGTGCTCCCTGGTCAAAACAGAATTTATCATGTGGAGAAAATAACATTTCTTGTTTATAAAATCTCTGATAACAAGGAACTCACCACGGCTTTTGTTGTTTCAGTGGTTTGTGACCCTTACAGCCCTTGCTTAACTTCAATTTCAGCCTGTTGGATAGCATCATACCATTGTCTAAAAGGGTGAAGTTCTGTTATGTTGGGTCACCCAAGATGAGGGCAGTGAAGCATACCTGAGCACAGTACTGCTATAATCCACTGGCATATGGCTCACTGCCTTGGTGCTGAGGATCCTTACACGAGTCGAGAAAGCTGAGCACATAAAAACAGGATCTGCACAATTGAGTGCAGAGAGCCAGTAGTCACCTGAGCTAACCAGCATGAAATTCAGTCACCATCTCCATTGTATCAGACTCTCTGCCCCTATGGTATCACTTTTCAAGAAATTAAAGGGAACATAAAAAAGGGCACACTACATAGAAAAGCACCGTAAATTATTTTTCAAGGTCTGCAGCCCCACAGACTTTTGGTCTGAAACATGTGGTGAGAAGGTGACAAATGCAGTTTAACCTGTTATTTTAATATGATTAGAACAAAAAGGGCAGGGAAGTTGGCTCTCCTCTGGATTAAAAATCTAAAAGCCGCAAAGCAGTGTGGCTATATCTAACAGGAGAGTCAGACACTAAATTCTGTAACTCAAAGGATACAGCATACGGGTTACAGGGAAAGAAAAAAGATGTGCGCTGTCATTATGGTAGTACGATAGATAGATAGGGTCTGTGTGTGTTATGGTGGGATCTAAGCTGGTCCTACTTTGACCACAGATGAATTCCATGTCCTTGCTTTGTGAACCTATGAATAGGTGACACTATGTTTGGGAGTCAGGTTTGAATTGGAGCTGGTCCCTTGGAGGAGGCCTGGCACATGCCAAGCATGGCCATGGCAAAGACCTAAAGAAAGCTCTCAGCTGCAGCTTAGCCTGTGGCCATCACAGGCTTCAGTTAACCTAGTTCGGGTTTTGCATTGCACACTCCGGTGATTTATGAAGTTAGTCTGCTTCCTTAGTGACTGTCCCCACAACAGGGTTTTGAAACCTGGATCTCGCTTGCCAAGTCCATTGAGATCCATTGAGAATGGGATTAAACATGCTGGAAGCACCCAGTGCATAACTCCTCATTCTTTAGTCAGTTCATATTCCTTGATCTCAGTTTCTGCCACCTTCTGTGGTTTATGTGTATGCTTTGGCCCAACGAGGTGGTATGTCTCCAACACTAAAAACATTTATGTATACCCTGAATTTTACTAACCCAAGCAGTTCCACTGAAACTATCAGCATAATTTTACTAAGTACATGTAGGCATGCCTTAAAGATTGAGAGCTGAAAATTTACAGCTGTGGACAGAGTTCAGTAGAAGAGAGTCCAATGTATCCTCTGTATGATTTACATTTGTAGTTGAAGTATTGGTATTAAATCCAAAACTGTCTTTAAGCAGGTGTGAACTGATGTGAGTTCACGAGGACTGTTTTATGAGTCACAGTTAGGCAAAGAGCAGTACGCTTGCTTTGTTGTATTTTATATCAGAAGTACATCTGGGGTCTCGGAGAGCATCCCACACCTCGCTGCTGTGGGCCTCAGAATAACTGTGAAGCATTTTGACTGACTTTAATTTTGGTCTGCCATGTGCTCTCTCCAAGTCAACAGAAGGAAACTGACCATTGGGGGTATTAAGGCTGTTTCCTTCACTGGGATTTAGGTCATGATTTTAATGATTGTTTTGCTAAGATGCGTGTTTGAATAATAGCAATACTAGAGCTTTCCAGCTCCACTTCTAGTACATACTGGCTTAATGGATTTTGCACACCTACCAGATTTCCCACCATTGAAGTACAAATTCTAAACAGAAGAAGATAACTGAAAACATATTGAAGTTTAACTGTTTAAACAACAGCATTTGGGCTTTTTCCTTGATATTTTGTCTTTAAATCATATTCTTGCATTTATTTAATTATGTAGGTATCCTATACTAGATTAATTCCATTATGTTCGCTACTGTACAGTTTTATTGCTTCTCTAGAAAGGAATTTAAAAAAAAATATTCTAAGGATTAATACATTGGGACTGTTAAGAATACGTTGGGACTGTTACTGCAGGTTTTTTTAGTATTAATTTAGGACCATTTGGTAATTTGAGACAGAGCCACTACCTTCCTTCAAGCCAAAAAGTGGAGGAAAGCTGTATCACAGATAACTATATTTTGTATTGCTTCATACAAGTTTTTATATACATTACATATATAAAAATACTTCATATATAAAGTTGTATATAACTTTACATATAAACATAACTTTTTATACGCACACATGTGTGTATAAAGACATGTATGTAAGTAAAGGTGTCAAAATTAAATTTTGGAGAAAAACACACTGCTTGTCCTGTGTACTATGTAATAGGAGTATTCATGCCTTCAAAAATAATGTAAAATATTATGGAAAATGTTATGCCCTCTTCGTCATGTTTTTTGGCTCATTTACATTACGTTTATGGGAACAGGCTTGTCAACTCTAAACCCATCTGGCTCTAGCAGAGGAAAAGAAAGAAAAAGCAGGAAGTCCATCTTTGGCAACAACCCTGGCAGGCTGAGCCCTGGGGAGTCAGCTGCTCTTGCCAAAGCATCTGGAAAAGGTAAAGTTCGCATCTTCTTTTCACCAGTCACATGGACTGACTCTGTAATCCAACACATGTACCAGACCAAGTTGTTAAAGATCAAATACTTTACAGTGTGTAAGCTGTTGAACTTGGGAGTGGTTTTTTGTTAGTGCAGCAGCTATTACAGTAACACTAATATAACTGAAGTGTTGACTGTGGAATGTTGAAATAGGATTACTTGGTTTGGAATATGATGACCCTAATTCATAAGTGATTCAAAACTAACATACATTTTAAGTGATATATCTTAAACTTTGTGTTTTAAAAGGTATGAATGAATATTTTCAAAGTACAAATAGAAGGCAGAACTGTTGGGCTGGATCCAGAAAAGGATTTTTAGTGTCTGAAGTAGGACTTCATTGCCTAAAATTCAGTCAAGTACAAATGTGTAATTGCGTACACTCCCGTATTCCACCTTGGAAGTATATAGACTCCACAGGTGATTCAGTTTGTGTACCTGGACAATGATGTAATGAAATACAAAGGAAGTACAGAAAAGGTTCTGAGGATGAGATCCAGATACCCTGCCTTTCAGGTGAATGACATAAACAGAGCTGTACCCTTTCTCGTACACTTTTTCTGGTCAAGGAATGTTGCATTGCTTTCAGCCCAAGGGCAGGGCTGCAGCAGACAGGTTAGATTCCCTTCTAGAAGCCAGTGTCCTAAAAATGAAGAAGTCTAGTGCCTAATTCTAAAGGATATGAGTATTTTTCTGGCTTTGTCCCCTAACTCTTATGGCCTCTGTAGACTGCCAGTTTGGGGACTTAGCAGGCGGGTTTCAATCTTGCCTCCCTTCCTCATGTAAAGTGTCTAAATGAGAAGAATGGAATTTTATTCAGGCAAATTCCAATCAAGTATTTATTTATGAAAATGGTTGTTAGCACATCTAATCATGGTATCATTTCAATACCTAAACATTACGTTTCTTCTCATGGATTGTTCTTACTGCGTAAAAAGGAGTGTGGCACTTACACTGAGGATCGCCTTTTTCTACCGTGACCAAAGTATGCACATATACTTCACTAGAAAACATTGAATTTTTGGAGTTTCTGGATCTGCAGCTGTAACTTGGGGGTACTGTTTATTTTCAAGGTCCTTTTGATGTGATGCGGCAGACCTGGGAAGAGCCTTCCTCTCCTTACAACTCTCCAGCTTCTCTCAGTGCTATCATAAGGACACCCAAGTGCTATCATATCTCCTCCCTGAACGAGAACGCTGCCAAGCGGCTGTGCAGGCGGTACTCACAGAAGCTGATCCAGCACACCACCTGTCAGCTCCTGAGGACCTACCCCGCTGCCACGCGCATCGACTCCTCAAATCCCCATCCACTCATCTTCTGGCTCCATGGCGTACAGCTTGTGGCTCTTAACTACCAAACAGATGGTATGGATACACAAGTGCACATTTTAATATGTTTTAAGTGTGAAGTAAGTCCTTAAACTGTGAATTTGGCCTTGATGTTTGCTTTTACCTATCACGAGGGGATGTACCTGTCTGTGCACCCCAGCAGAAGCAGGCTCATACTGTGACCATCTGATCTTTCAGGGTAGTGACCCCAGAGTTCAGGAGCTATTATGTCAATGCAGCAAATCTCCTGATAGCACGGAAGTGCCTGGACAGCAAAACCTTCCATTTTTATTTTTATTTTATTGCTGAAGGTTGTTTGGTTTTTTTTTTTTTCCCCAGTCAAGCAGCAGTTTTCCCTTTCTGATAATTTCAAGTGTAAAAACAGTATTGAACTTTTTTTTCACTGAAGTTGCTGCCTCACGTGCTAGTTTAATGTTGATCAAAACATTTTGGGGCCATTTTCTAGCCTATCTTGTGTTCTTTCACCTTTTCAATGGGGGAGCCATTAGGTCATCTACAAAGCTACATAGTCAATGCTTTTTCATTCTGCAGTTCACGGCAAATACCTAGAAACTTCTCGGACAACAGGTGCAGGCAAGCCCTACAGCTGGATAAAGATAATGGGAAGGGATAGAAATGAATGAACTGTTCTTACAGTTTTGTATGATTAAGCATTGGATAAATTGGATAAATTATAGCTGTCTCTGAATCCAAGAATGAATTGATAGTACATGACTAAAAAAAAACCCCAACCAACCAACCAACCAAACAAACAAAAAAACAACTTAAAACCTATCTTCATCTTCACTGTTACATCTTCCCTTTGTACCATTGTTCTTTGTCAATTTTGGCTGCCTTACTTTCACAGATCTTCCTCTGCACCTTAACGCAGCGATGTTTGAGGCCAACGGCGGCTGTGGATATGTTTTGAAACCTCCTGTTCTGTGGGATAAAAATTGCTCAATGTACCAGCAGTTCTGTCCGTTAGAAAGAGATCTTGATAATAAGGAGCCAGCTATATATTCTTTAACAGTAAGTACGTGAAGAGGGAATCTCATACAGCCAAACAGACAGAAGTAGACAATGTTTTAACTACAGTCTGTAACCAGCATTACAATTACGCTTCTGTATGAAAAGATGGAACCTTTAATTGTTGCTTGTACTTCTGGAGGTCAGCATAAGTAACAGAAACGAGAGGGGGAAGGAGCAAAGAATTGCCTTTATTTTATTTTATTGACTGCTTTGTATTCATAGTTACTTTCACGTTTCCTTCACAGTAGTTGTTGATCTCCAGTCCTGAAAGCATTTTCCCTGGGACTACACAGCTGTGTGAAATTATACGTGTGCCTGGATGTTTCACGCATTTGTGAAGACTTGAGAAGCTACACAAAAAGCCATTATGAAAAGCTGTACTGAATCTTAAAAAAATACTTTTTTACCATTATAAAAGATACATAATTGATGGATTTATGGCCCCCAAAAATGTATTCTAAGCAGCTAGTCCTTTCCAGGAAATGTTTCAGAAAAGTGAGATTTATAAGAACCAAAATTGTCCCAGCTGTGGTAACTGCACACCTAGTTCTTGTGTTGTGTATGCCAAAGCAAGCCAGAGGTCAGGGCCATCATCCCAGACTAATGATCTGAAAATCTGATCCTTTTTGACTACGTTACTGGTACATTCTTTCTGGATTAACTTTCAGATGCTTTGAATGGTTACACTCATGATGTATAGTGTATTTTTTTCAGAGGAAAGATACTGTAGCAACAGTGTGGCGGGGAGGCAGGATTGAAGTAACTGCTGCTGAAATTACTGCTCTGGCAATTACAAAAGTAGGAGAATGTTGTAATTAAATCAGCACGTTAACAGACTGTGCTTAGGAGTGCGCTAAACAATCTTCAGCTCAGAATCATGACAGTAAACGATCACTGCACTAACCGGTTTCTCTGCGTACTCCTCTGCTTCAGATCGTGTCTGGGCAGAACGTCTGCCCAAGCAATAGCACGGGCAGTCCGTGTATCGAAATCGATGTGCTGGGGATGCCGCTGGACAGCTGTCATTTCCGGACAAAGCCCATTCATCGCAACACTCTTAACCCTATGTGGAATGAACAGTTCCTTTTCCGGGTTCACTTCGAAGATTTGGTGTTTCTTCGGTTTGCAGTTGTTGAAAATAACAGCTCGGCTGTAACGGCTCAGAGAATCATTCCCCTAAAAGCTCTAAAAAGAGGTACAGTATAGTTTGTTGACAACCTAGGCCAAAATTGCCAAGCAGATTCCTGGACCGAATCCTGCCGGAGGGATATTTTTAATCAGCTGGTTGCATTTTTCTCGAGGAGACGGAGCAAATATCAGACAACATACTTGGCCCTGGCAGTATGATGCTGGTCTGATAGACTGCTTGGGAGCTGGAGACAGCCCCAGTGACTTGTAAAAAGTCACATCCTCTGGTGTTGCAGAGACTGGGGCATCTTGCATGCAGTTGCTCTGATCCTGAGCTGTGGTGAGGTGGTGTCCACCTTGGGACTTGCTGCTCCTTTAGGGAGCGTGGAGTGCTTTCACTCCCTGCCTTATCCTTTGCCCAAGAAACTGCTGTAACTGGGCAGAGAGGAATTGTGCTTCTTGCAGCTGTGGCTAGAGGAAAGGTGGAGGAACGGTGAAAAAAGGTGAGAAAGATGAGGACGCATCATTAATTCTGTGACACCTGGGGGAGGGAGTTTCTATGTTACCAGCAGCTCTTCAGCAGATCGGTAGAAATACTTTCATGTTCACTTTGTGCCTCTGTAAATGTCACACAACAGGCCTGGCGTATGAGATTTGCCCACAGACATGCATTTTCCCAGTAAGAATCTGTCCTTCTTTCATGCATATTCTAATACTTAGCTATTTCATGTATGAATGTATTGAATATTACAGCAAAACAAAGGTAGGCCATAGCATTTGGGTTACACTGTTGTACAGACAGTGTAAATGTAGCGTTAGTACCGTGCTGTACATCCTATAGGTGTGGCAAATTGTAGCTGTAAATACAGCAAATTTAGGTTCTCAGTTTATGTGGCTTGTGTCCTAGGATGTGGCAAGGTACTTACAGGAGGGTTCTCTCTCTTTAGGCTACAGACATGTCCAGCTCCATAACCTGCACAATGAAGCATTAGAAATTTCTAGTTTGTTCATAAACAGTCGGAGAATGGAAGAAAGTCCCTCTGGAAACACTCTGCCTGCATCTGTGGTAATTACATTCTTCTTTTGTGAATGCCATGTATTTTTGTCTTAATGACTACTGTGATCTGAATGAAGACTTGTAGAACCAGACTGTTCAAAGATACTAGCCCCTAAACCTGCACATTTTTTCAGAGGTACATCAATGCCTAATTCTTTTGGGTTTTAGTAGAAGTAAGGTTATCCCATCTGGCTGAAACTGGGGAAGGTAATTTCAGAGTCTGACTTCTGGTGTATTTAGGTGAAGCACAAGAACTGCTGTGCTGGAGGAAGAGTGTGGTTGAACAGTAAGGTTCAGAGCTGCCTCATGCATTCCTTTATGTATGGGTCATAAGCAATGCATTTGGGACAAAAAAAGAAAGATGCAAATTACCAACAACGTTGGGATGATGAGAGTAGAACTGAATTCTGTCACAGGAAAAGACATGTGTGTGGACATCTATATGTTTATTTTACAAAGAAGTATACACACATGTGTATAATATATCTATACATGTAAAAATAGATATGTTTGTGCCCTTGTATGGGTATGATATATTTAAGGACATGGTTTAGCGATGGACTTGGCAGTCCTGGGTGAGCAGTTGGACTTGACGATATCAAAGGTCTTTTCCAACCTAAATGATTCTATGATTCTGTTTTTTCATAAATACCCTTAATGTTATATTACCTGGGTTACCTGTGTTTTAGTAACTCTCAGCATGTATGTTACTATTTTGCTGATTCCTAAAGTATTAAATAAGACCTCCTGAGCTACTGTGTGCAGCAGCTGTGCGGCAGATGTTATCTTCCTGTGAATACATGCCAAATGCATATCTTGGTGAATTACTCGGGCAGAAAGGAGGAACATAAATGGTTTGGAGGGTAAAACAAAGCTATAGATTTCCATCCGGTATTTCATATGCTGAATCCAAATAGTCTGAGCTCAGCTAGAATGGATAATGAGCGATGGAGGTCTGCCCTTTTTCCAGTGGCAGTTTATGTAGTCTCAGTGGAAAACTTCCTTTTTTCTTCTCTTCAGCTTCAAGGGTGGGGTGGAGTCTTTTGGGGGACTGGTTTGTTGGGGTATTTTTTAATGCCTTGATCTGTAGAGTAAGAGCCATATATTAGCTGTATAGCTTTGCTCTGTCAAGGCCCTTACAACTTGTGTGTACAGTTTCTTTTAAGCAACCCAAAATCACATGTCTGCGTACAAACATTCAGTAACCTGTTGAATGTTGTCTGAACAGTTGTTTAGCACAGGGGAAAGGAAAGCTGCTGCGACTTACAAAGTGACTGTTCATGGAATTCCAGGCCCGGAGCCTTTCACCGTTTTTAATATAAGTGGGGGGACCACGGCTACACAGCTTCTCCATCAGGTAAGCTGCCCGCTACGTTGCAGACTTCCCAATTGCCGGAATCCACACTAACATCATTCTGGACGTTTGTCTCCCTGTGTTTCTCACATGCAGGGTCGTTGTCGTTGTCATTCATTCATCACAGCCAGGTGCTGCTTTAGAAATGTATTACCGTGGAATTAATGACATTGCAAACACAGAATATCATCAGCGAAATCTTCCCAATCTCGGCTTCAGAGAATGGGTTTCTAATCTTAGAACGTATTCCCTATTAGTATTTTAATATTTGGGCATATGCAGATGAGGCAAACGGTCTTTCTGACCGACGGAGGCAGCGGGCTGGCTTTGCAACAAGGGCAAAAACATTTCTGCGCAATTCTTTGAACTTGAGCACCACAGGAATACAGAGTAAAAGTTAGAGGGCTAAGTTCATGAGTAGAAAAACCAGTTAACTCAACAGGGATTGTTATTCTAGCAGTGGGAAAAGACTGTACTGTCCTGGGATTATGAATAAATTGTCTGGCCAGCCAAACAGGACAGAAATAAGCTTAAATAGTACTGCCTTGTCTGGAATAGTTGAACTGCTTGGCTACGCTAAAAAGAACAGTACATTACCCTGGAGTGAAATATCTGAATAATAAATAGCACATCAGAAATCTTGCCTGCACTGTCAGAATAGTTATTGATTCTTAAAGCTTCCTTATTCATTCTCATTTATAACTACTAATTATGCAGTGTTTATATTTAGCGTTCTAATTGCTGTGTGTTTATTGTGGTCTGTCTTAGCTCTTGGCTACCACAAAAGGCACCGAGTCATGTGCTGCAGACTATTTTCTGATGGAAGAGAAAAGCTTTATATCTAAAGAAAAGAGTGAATGCAGAAAACCACCCTTCCAGAGAGTGATTGGTTCTGAAGAAGGGCTAGTGCAGCTTTTGAACAGTTGGTTCCCAGAAGAAGGATATGTTGGAAGGATTATCTTTAAAACGCGAGAGGAAGTAAGTCTGCTTTAGGTAAATTGTTATTTACAAAGGCAGTTAAAAATAGCTGTTAGGACCTGGAAACAAAGGGGTCCAGTGTTTGTTTCACTACTTGGTGAGTAATATCAATGCTGTGTACGTCATTTAAAAACAAAGATAACTCCTGAGTGAGCACAACTAGACTTTATACACCTCTGTGATGCTGACTTGACTGCACTCAGCTTAAGTACCAGCTACCTGGCATTTAATCATTATTGCCTAGTTCAATGCCACTAGTTTACTGTTTTGACTGATAATTGCAAATCTAGATTTTGACATGATAGGAAATAGAGGTAATAAATACTAAAGGATCAAGGATAACAGGATAACAGACTTCCAAACTACAATTATTGATCAGTTTAAATGCCAGCAACTTCTCTATTTAGAAAAATTAGAAAGGATTTTGAATATTAAAGTCTGAAAACCTCAAAGGATGATTAAATTATCAGTGATAGCCTAAAATAATGAAATAGGTGATTTCTTTTAATTTAAAGGAGGAAGACAGAGTGATTACTTCAGTTTAAACTATGAGCAAGGCATCCACAGCTTGAAAATACGCTAGTACCCAGGCTTGTGAGAGAGAAACAGAAAAGCAGAAGACAGACACTTAATGAGCTCATTTTCAGAGGCACTGCCTTTAGTCAGTTTAGCATGTCATAATGCTTCCTTAGTCTGAACACAGTAATATATGTACACATATGTTTATATACACAGAGTTTTACATACACAAATGACAGATCCTCTGGCATCCTTTAAAGTGAAAAAAGAATCAACTGATTATTTTGATACAACTTTTCATAAAGCTTCCATTTGACAGACTACCATTATATTAAACAAATTTGTAATTTGCTTTCCTCTATTTCTAATATTCGGAGCAAAAATTACTAGGTGGAAATCTGTTTGTGGAAATAGTAGCCTACTTAATTCAGTTGACTGCAACTTTGTAAGTTACAATTCCTTTGTAAGTGTCTGCAACCACCAATGTGTCACTGCCAAAGCCCATTCTTGAAAACCAGAAGCCGTGGGTGAAAATAACTTAGCATATGCAAAAATTATGCTGCAATAATTATATGTTATTATGTCCTGTGATGCTAGTACCTCAAAGCAGCATCTGTAATTCTGAGTCTTTCTGCAGATAGCAGCCTCAGATCTTGGGAGACAGAAATGAAGCTGCAAATTTGCATGGAAAAACAAGGAGTGGGTCCACTTGTAGGGTGTGATACACAGCCCATGTTTACCGCTTATGATTCAAGCTATGTTACAAGGGGTTGGAGAGAAACGCATTATCCAAGAGAAGGTGCAGGGAGGAATTCTGTCTAAAATCTGCAGTAGTCATAAAGCCTGAAAAAGGAGAGAGAAGCAGCCTTCCTCTTGCTCCACAGGAAAATGTTCGCTCAGACTTCTTGCTCTCTAAATTCTTCTGGCTTTAGTGCAGGGACAAGGACAGAAGAGGACACTTTCCACCATCTCCCATCTTAATGCCACCATTACATAACAAAACATAATTTTACATACCCAAGGAAATAAAGGATTTAAGTGATCATTTTTGCATAATGTGGTACTATGCCTATTGTCTCCATTCCTTGCCTACTATGAAAGGAATTTCAGAAACTCAGGTATGTAGTATTCGCAACAGTGGCTTGTCAAAACTCGTACAGAAGACTTGTATTTAATGAACCGGACCTGGGGTAACAGCAGTCTCCAATTTTCATGTGATAAAAACCTTTTGTGACCACCAGCTAATAGCTACCTCTCTGAAGTAAATTAATTTGGCTCTCCTTTTTTCTATAGAATTTGAATGAGAGAAACATTTTTCAAGAAGCAAAGGAAGATGCAGCCATCAGCTCTGAGGATGACAGCTTCTTTGTTCAGGTACATGATGTCTCCCCAGAGCAACCACGCACTGTCATCAAAGCTCCCCGCTTTAGCACGGCTCAGGATGTCATACAGCAGGTAAGCAGCATGTTTCCATTTAGTAGGTCCGTAACGTGCCGGGTGGAGGCTGGTTTCACACAAGATAAAGTGGGGGTTGTTCTCAGCACTAGCTGAGCAATCAGTTTAGTAACCTCAGTCTGAGGGAATGCCTTCTTTTTCTGTCATCTTTTTTTTTCTGCTTTTAAACAGACTCTTTGCAAAGCCAAATACTCCTACAGCATTTTGAGCAATCCAAATCCAAGTGATTATGTGCTCTTGGAAGAGGTGACAAAAGAGCCAGCAAACAAAAAGTCCTCCACATCTAAACCATCTCAGAGGATTCTGTCTGATCAAGAGTGCGTGTTTCAGGCCCAAAGCAAGTGGAAGGGAGCAGGCAAATTTATCCTTAAACTGAAAGAACAGGTTCAGGTAAAAGATTTAAGTACTTTGCAGCAGGTTTTATAGAGGATGTACGATCAGCTTAACAGGAACCTACCTCCAACGGAAGACGCAGCTGGCATGCGGGTGGGTGGGGAGAAGAGATGACAGCATAAAGCAGATTCCTCTTTTCTCTGCACCCCCTTTACTTTTTTTCTTTGCAAAACTGCACGTTACATCCAGCAGCACGATTCCCTTACAGCCTGCGAATCCCGTGACAACCTTTATCTTTTGCTACCGGCTTTCCATTTTTCAAAACCTGGCTATGTGTGCCATGCTTCCCACCATAGTAAAGCAGGACTACTCAAATGGGCAGAACTTTAAAGCTACTGCAATAAAGTCTCCTTTATTCCTGCCCAGTGCAACAGTTGTTCTGTTGCTTTCTCTCGGGCTTTGCAAAATGGCACGAATAAAGTACGTGCCCACTGGGAGAAGGAGCTGTGTTCCCCCTTCCAGCAGATGCCACCAATACGCAGCAGTTATTGCTCTGAAGTAACCGTGTCATAAGCACAGATTTTTCTATAAGTTTATACCAAATTTGCTAAAGATATCTTTGACAATGCATAACTTCCAAAGAATTTATTCAGAACAATCAGAAGAATGTGCTTGGCTATGAAAGCACAGCTGCACTGAATTTCAAAAGGGGAGGCCTGCTTAGTAATACGTTCAGTGTTTTCATAAGAGTTCTGTATCGTACAGCTAACTCGCAGCCTGCAAAACCACTTCTGTCATCTGATTTACTTTTTTCACAGGCAGCACGAGATGACAAAAGAAAAGGCATTTCCTTTACCAGTGAACTCAAGAAGTTAACCAAGTCAAGCAAGCAGTACCGGGGGTTCGTATCGCCACCTCTGCAGGTCTTGCCAGACAGTCCCCAGAGCAAGGATGAAAGGTCTGCCTGCAGCCTGGCCTTTAGTGACACTATGGAGTAACAACCACCACTGCCTACAGTACGGTCTATTCAGGTAGGAGACACTGATTCTAACTCTGAGTAATCATTTAATACATGATTATTCTTTTCAAAGCTGTAGTTGGTGAAACCACGGTGAGGTAAAAGGGACTGACAGAAAGGTCCGTGGAAGCGTGAATACAGTAAGATCAGGAAGGTCTCCGGTTACATATTCTGGCATTTGCTGCAGTGAATCAGAATGGTGTGAAGACTGGAGTTTCACCCACTTTCTCTGCCCATTTAAAAAACAAAACTAAAACATTCCATCCTAGTTCATTTTACAGTATGCATTTTAATCAGCTAACTGTGCTTAATTAACAATGTCCTGTTACTTTTCTGCTCTGAGCCCAAGTAAACAGAAGTATCCAATAGAGCTTTTGTTATTTTTCATTACATACATATAATAAAAATCATCAGGATTGATGATCTCCTTTTTAGCTAAAAGAAGTTTATAGTGTTAGTTTCTCTCTGTGGAAATTTTGCCAGAAATGTTTAAACATTTTTACTATCCTTCCTGTATCTCTTCAATTTCTTCCATCTTGCTTGACTTAAAATAACAAATGAAACACACAACGTAAGACTGTCCCGTTTATATGAAGACAGTACCTGTAATTTGTCCACCAACCTACACTAACCAGATCTATGCAGAGTGCTACCACAGCACTGAAATATCACCTGAGCAGTTACAGTTCATTGTAAATGGAGAAGAAACCTTTTTCAGCGTTGATAATCCCATCTCACACACCCAATTCAAGATTACATTTTTCTTTCCTCATGCACTTAATTTAATGATTTAGCCGTGTAATTCTTTAACAGAATTTTCAGATACGAAGGGACAGATTTGATACCTTATTTCTAGCCTACTATCAAAACCCTAAATCAAAACAATCTGAATGCAAGCAAAGTAAACTATGGAAAGCTCCCAGTCACATTCTTCCCTCCTCTTTTGCATCTGTTCTTTCATTTTTTCGATAACTGGAATTGACATCACTGAACCCTTCTGCAGTGCCTTTGAAGGAACCTGCTGCGGACTGAACTGGTCAGCAGTTGTGCCCTGTGCTATAGATGCTTAATCCAGGCAATGCTGCTGGATTAACATCCAGAATCTGGGAATCCTAAATGGATGTCATAGGTTGGGAAGATGCCTGTCAGCTATCAGAAGATTCTTCTCTTCCCCTATCTTCACATCTGCAGATTCTCAATAGGCGGACGAAGAGGTTTTCTTGGACTGTATGTTGTAAACAAACGTGTTGTCACCCTCCTCTTTTTAAACAAAAGATAATTTTAGCTAGTTGCCTGTAGGGAAACTGAAGGCAGAGAACCAGAGTGTTCTTTTATGTGTATTATATTAAAATAATGCACTTTTACCTGAAGATTTCTGTTAAACACTGTGTTAAGTGATTGTAAAGAGATTTAAATATACTGTAACTTCCTTTGCATATCTGTTTAACCTCGGTGAATATACACAAAACATTCAAATTATTTATGGTTTATCTACTTTAACAAAATAATGTACAATAGCTAAATACACCTAACTGGTTGGGAGTGATACTTCGACAAGGAACAACATTTGCTTCTTATAAATTTTAGTTTTGCAGGCTTGTGTTTAAAGAAAGACTATTTATTATCATGTTCCAAAGTACATGCCATTGTATAATATATTTATCATGTATTACTTTTTAGAAAATGCAGAATTTTTACCTCTCTCTTGATTCTGGTTGTTTCTTTTCAGCACAAGCCGTTTAATACCCAAAACTGATGAGACTCGAAACAATGCATTGATAAATGTAATTAAAATTTCAAAATTTTGAATTCAAAATACATTTTTCCATACAGTCAGGAAGTGTCTTTTTACTTGTGTGTTAAAACCAGAGAGTATGAAGAACTCTTACACTATAACTCTTGACATTTGTTTACATAGAAACACTGTTGTAAAGTTTTATGTTTGCCGAATTCATGTTTTGCTATTTGTTAGTTGTGGTTGTCTCTTTTTTGTCCATGGGAGTTATTAATGCATTTAGTTACTTAAAACAATCCATACCAACTTACAGGGGCACAAATGAGACAATTGCTGAAATCAGTCATCCCCTTGATTTGTCACAAGAAGTGTATCTGTGGTGAATGAAGTGCTCTGCCCACGTTCTGTCTACCTAGAGCAATCCCTAAACAAAGCATTAATTAAATCAAGAAATCCATCGGTGATTTGCACACTCTGTTATTCCACATTAACTTCAGCACTCGAGCACAAAAATGTTGTGGCTTCTAAGAGAGAAGCTGCATCAGGCAAAGGATAAAATAGCAGCATAACTAAAATTAGATTTACTTTTGACAGTGCAAGGATGAAAGGGGAAGAAGTTACAGTAGCCAGTCCTGTGACTGTGAATACCCTCCCCGTCCCCAGTAATTAGAAAATTAAATAAAAAAAAAGCAAAATCATTAACTGGCATATAAACAAGCAGACAAAACCTGCGTTCTGTCACCAGAAGCTATCAAGTCTTCCACTAGACAAGAAATTCCTATAAAGTAGCCATTACCCAAGCAAAAAAGTGCCCTCTGGAGGTCATTTCCAGCTTTCAGGAAAAAGAACCACAGACACACAAAAAAGCCCAGTTTCCCCATGGCATAGCCTCCCGGGGGTCACACACTTCCCACTGATGTAGCAAAACAGCATTTTGCAATTTAGCAATATGTTCAGATTTAAAAACAAACCACCTCGCAGCTCAGCCTCTTCGCTCACGTACTACGCTTTCCAACTAGAGAGCTGGCCCCTGTAAGGATGAGGTACGCTCTCCCTGCACCACCCCCATGGCACAGGCATAATGCAGGTCTGATACCGAGTAAAAATGGTAGAAGTGACAACTTAACCCCTAGTTTTATAGGCATAGTTTGCTTTGGAATACTTTGGAATTACTGGGAAATACATCAACTTACTGCACAATTCAACTAATGCAACTTTTTTTTTTAATGTTAGTTTCATTCTATGTTATTTTAACACTAGCAGTTTCACATCACTAAGATTTTTTTCTTTTGGTGTTTTAATGGCATTTTACTTTCCTATAGAGTTTGCCCTTACCTGTTTGGTGCCTTTTTTTGTTATATTTAGCAGCACTGAAAATAAAATTCTTAACATCAACTGTAGTATCACAGTAGTCTGGAAGACACAGTTACTAATTCATTAAATTCAACATAGAAAGCCCTTACACCCATGTCATCATCCACTGATGGTTTTCTGTCACATAGATAGATATTAAAAGAAAAAAAAAAACAACCTTGGGAAATCAAGGGACAACAAACAGTAAGCATGTCACATTGTGTAATGCGGGTCCAACACCACCCTGAAGTCTACTGGCAATTTAGAAACAGTCATTTTGTACTATTTCTGCTAATACAATAGTTTTCTAGTTGTGGGAATAATTAATTAATATAAGCATCTTCTTCACTAATCAAAGTGTAAAGCTACTTTTGCTGCTGTTTATCAGTGAAAGAGAACATAAAAAAAAAAAATCCCAACTTTATAGGCATGTAGACAGCTGGAATTGTGTAAGGCTAATTACACTGTTCCAGTATTTTCATTAATGTACATATATAAATTTCAAACAAACATCCAAGTAAACTTCTGTTGGTGAAACGTGCTGTATTTTGGGGTTAGTTTGGAAAGGAATACACTATCCTTCCCTTTGTGTGGTTCCAAGTCTCATAATAATGAAAACACACCACCACTTGAAGCATTAAACATTTTTTCTTTGGTCAACTTTTGTGAAAGCCCAGTTAAACAAATTTCATGTGCTAAGTTACTATTAGAATAGGAAAGTTTATTCTGCTTAGCCACAGACTCTTATTTCTGGTGGAGTACCTGTCCACACATTCCTATACAAGACTGACAAAACAACTTTGTGCCTTTGGCTGGGCATACATTCATTTTTACATTACAAACTGTTTGCAGGAAGCAGCTTCCAGGATAAAGCTGGAAAGAAAGGAATGTAAATAATCAACCTCTTCCAGAAACATGCAGTCTCTGAGTGGTAGCAGGCCTCACACTGAAGAGTTTACAGGTGGGACTCTCACATGCTGTTGCTTACTGGCAAAAGTCTATACTGTTTTGAAACCAGTTACTTTTCTACCACTTTCTCATATTTTCCTCGCATAGCACGTGCTGCTCGCAGTGGTGTGACTGTATGGGAGAAAAGTTGGGCAGCCGCGGCTCCTGGCCCCATTGCAGTACTACTCCGTTTGCAGGAACTGGGGCACGCCAGGAGATACCTCCTACCACCTGCAGCGTTTCCTGTTCCTATCTTACTGATCCCAGGTTCAGCAGTTAGTATTTTCTCTTCTTCTGTGTCTGTTTTAATTTTTAAAACCTAGTCACATTATTTTTATTGCTACAAATATTACTAAATGAAGTATCTCAATAGCCATCTTTAGAAAGCCATTGGGCTTCTAGAAATCACATGCTTTCGAGAATTAAAGCCTTAAACATGGAAATATCTAAGTATTTCAAGACAGATTCTCTTACATTCGTAGACTGTGTCTTTAAAAAAGAAAAAAAGAACTTGCTGGTAGATTTACATTTCAGTGAGACATTGAGTCTGCAGCTTCTGAAACTTAACTGTCTGTTCTGCTCTAGCTCTCCACATGCTTCAATTGACATTTGGGTTTTAATCACTGGCTGTTTCTATTTCACTATAAAACTCAGTTTACTTTTAGGGTAGCTCACTAAATGTAACAATGGTGGCATTTTTTCCTGTCTGTGATAAATATTTTGTAACTTCAATAGGGATAGACATTTGGCAGAGTTAGCAAATTAAACACTAAATCGCAGTAAATAGCTCTCGCTCCAATACACGTATAAGATATTTTGGAATGACTTAGTTGTACAGCTGAACTCCTCTGCCTCTTTCAAAGCATGTCAAAGTACTCTGACAATGCAACCTCACTCTGTGCCAGTCTTTATATTGTTTGGAAACTATGTAAAATGAACAATTTTAAGAGTGACTTTCCCCACCTGGACTATTTTCTCTCTGCTGACTTGAAGAATAAACTTGTATTTGTATATGTTGTAAAAAAAAAATAATAAAATAAATAGTCTAAGACGTTAACTCTTTGCTTTTGCCTTCCTGTACTAACAAAGTAGTGGCAAATGGCCCCCTTGGATTTTTTTTTCAGAATTTAAATCACATTTCTATTTGCAAACACTTCAGAATTAAAAGGAACTACTCAAAAGCTATAGGAATGGCAACCTAAATAAACAGGAACACAGATATTGCCATCAGTATTATGTAGGCAGTATTGTATTCTACATATTAAAACATGTGTTTTCTAATCCATTAACAGATGTCTATTCTAAAAATCTTTGTGAATTTATGTTTAACTACTTGAAAGTTGGCGAACTAGTCTGATTAATAGTAAAAACATGAATTACAATAAATTACTTGCGTATAAAACTATCTAAGAACCATAAATCAGGATAAAGGACTAAATACCCTAGAGAAAAAGACACATTTTCGGAAATAACTTGAACAAAAAAAGCTTTGCAAACATTACAACACATATCACGATCACATCATAGACTAAACACTACAAAACGTATTAGCCGCTAGCCAGGGCCAGCCCACCATATGTCCCTATAGAATGGAATTTGCATAAAGCCAGTAATACAAAAGTATTTCATATATAGTTACTTACTGTTTGCAAAGCCAACACACAGCTGAAAATGCATTCTACAACAACCAAGCAATAACTAGTATCTGGGGAACGGGGAGAAAATTACTTCCAAGGTAAATAAAAGATTTAAATTCTAACCTTGAATTTGTCCAGTACTCTTGACAGCAGTGGTTTACTGAAGACATTGCAGTAGAGCATTCAATCGTGGTGACAGTTCACAACTGGAATTCAGAAATCTCAATTTGCCAATACCGATAGTCACCAGAGGAAAAAAAAAACAACCACCAAATGCAAAATCATTTCAAGTGAGACAAGTGGTTAGGAGACATCAGGAGAGAAACACAAAAAATGCAATACATATTCCAAATCTCTAAGTATCTTAAACATCAAAGAAGTCAACATCATGGTAAAATTTCCAAAATATTTATTAATTTATCAACACAACCCAGTGATTTCTCAGAAACACAGATGTCTATACTCTGTTATAAAAATTAGAAAATATATAAACAAAAATACTTTTAATTCATGGTTGCAAACAATTTTTAAATGACCTGGTTCTGTATCCTTTAAAATTACTGATGTGACTGCGGTTCCCAAGCCCTGAGAACCTCGGCTCGGCGATTAGGCAGAGGCCTTTTAACTCTGTGTGAAAAAATGCTGTTACAGTTTTTGTGTGTTTCTATGTTCAGACAAAAGCCTACTTGAATTCCTTCAATGATGAGTGGAAATTCCTTTCAGCATCTTTCTCCATAGTTAAGAAGCCAACTGAACATGACTGATAGATACATTTACGACAAGGATGAGATCTTCAGGTGTTTAGCAAAATCCAAGGGTTTGTGAACAGCAGTCTCACTGAGGGGTTGTTGAAGCTGTTTGTTTAGCTCTTCATCTATAAATGAACCCATTTGCGAGAATGTATCCTGAAAATGACAAAATATTAGTTGCGTTACTAAACAAGGCCAGTATGTGTTTTCCACGCATAGCTTAGATTAGCAGTCCTGTTCCTCTCCCGTGCCCCTGGTCATCTAGACTAGACCTATGGAACTGGCAGCTCAAGTGTACCTGGCCTGCCAGCAAGACTCACTTGGCTGCAGCAAAGGTGTCAGGCAGTCCTTCGCAAGCTCATGGTTTTGGTGAAGATTTTTTTTGTTTGGTTGTAAACTGGGCTTTAGAAGAATGCCTACTCCACATAGCCACAGCTTCCAGCTCTGAAGGCGCTTACAGACTGTGTCCTGTTCAGCACACCTTATAAATCAAGCATCTCCGAGCAAAAGGCCAATGAAAGTAATAATGGTAGTGGCAGAGCCTGCAAAGTCAGAAAGGAATGCCCTGACCCTGCCTCCAGGGAGCCCTTCTGCCTGCGGCCAGATCTGGAGCCCTCCGCTCTTTCCTAGTGCTCTGCACATGATTTACACCTCCCTGTTAAACTCTTAACACTTGCAGAGTCCAGTATTCTGTGGACTCAAGGACGAATGAGATCCTCTTTAGTGGCGCACAGGGAAAGAGAACTCTAATTCAGAGCTCCTGTCAGCAGGGGGGAGGTGCTGACAGACAATGGCAGCATGGCACACAAAGGAAAGCATGCAGATCAGATAGGGTAAAATTTAGATGCCGCCAAAATTTCTTAAATGAGCCAAACAACCAGAGACTAGGAATGATTCCAGGGTAATTTTCCCAGTTATGTCCATTATAACCACTTACGGACAGTTTGTTCTCTCTGTTATCTTCCTCTTCCTTTGTTTCTACCTTAAAGAACTTGTGCATTTTCTTTTTTTTTTTTTTTTTTTTTTTGCACTACACAGAACTCTACCTGCTGTTCCCAGCCTTGTTCTGCCAGAGCTGCTGATATAACACCCCAGCAGCACAGACATGTCATGCAGTCATTGTAAAAGGACAGAATTCCTAGGTACAAATACATTTTCAGAAGTTGCTTCTCTAAAATGGAAAAAAAAAAAGTGCTCACCAGGCTTTAGCTGACATTACATTAAAACTTGAAAGCACTAACAAGATTAATACTGTTTTCATTAGGAAATAGGAAGACTACCACTTTAAAGGACACACCCCTCACTGTACATTCAACGGGGCTGGCATCTCAAACACATCCAGTGCTGAGGATCTAAAAAGTGTTCACCCATTTCCCCTCTCAGTACTAAGCTCTTTGTTCCCTTCTAATTTACACTTTTAAGCTACAAAGCGACACTAACGGGGATCAGTATCCTCCTACATGCTAAGTCAAAGGCTCTGGAAATCAACTGTCCTGCCAGCTACCCACACCGGGGAAATAACAGCTGGCTTTTTACTGCTGCCTTTTGAACAAACATTAGCTCATCATTAGAAAAGAGGGACAAGAAATCTGCACTGAAACACTGAAAAGTGTAAACAGTAAATAACAGCTACAACACCTTGCTACATTAACTGATGCTGTATGAACAGCTCCACTTCCCATAGCACTGACTACAAAGAAGGAACAAAAGCTATCTTATACCAGCTAAAAAAAAAAAAAATAATACTTGACACAAAGTACAGCAACCAGAAAGCCCAAGTGGGAAAATACATAGTGAGCCAGCAGACACAGGTTAGACTGATCCATCATGTAGTTAAAAAAGGACACAGATATGAGGCAGTACCTTTCTTCTGGGCGTTACTGATGCAACAGGAGGATTAAAGGTCATTCCTCTCGTATTGTATGCCTCAAAAAGTTCTGTAGCAGGCCTACAACAAAAACCACAGTGAAAAACACCAAACCAAGAGACACACACACACCATCCGCACCCTCCACCATGCTTTAAGAGAACTCTTCAGAGTATCAAGCATCACCTGGAAAAGGCTGGAAGCCAGCAGCTGGGAAACAATGCAAGTAAAAGCAAGTACAATGTGTCTAAATACTCAGCTGTAGGACAGAAGAAATGGGAGACAAGAAAACTGTTCTGTTGGCTTGCCAGAGCTCCAAGTAGTCACTGCCTGCCTTGTACATATTTGAAAAAGTAACACAAAAACAACAACAAAAAAAAAGATAAGTGGATAAAGGTTATCTAGCTGACACAATGTGCTAGAATTCCCAACGGTTCCTTACCAAAGGGTTTTATGAAAACTAAGCAGCCGTGTGAGAACAAGGAAGACCACAACATGGGAAAAGAACTGGTTAAAAGACAGGGAACAGAGGACAGGAGTCTACCATCAGTTTTTGCAATGACAGGAAGAAACAGTGGATTTCCCCAAGGTCTGTGCCAGGACCTGTGTTTTTCAACACGCTCGAAGAAGAGCTGGAGAGTACCAGGTTATTTGTGGTAGTAAGAATGAACTGCTTGTAAAGAACACATAGGCTGTATGAGATGGTCAGTAAAATGGCAAAAGTAAAATGGCAAATGAAATGTAGTATGCAAAAAGACAAAACGGAGAAAAGCAATCTCAGCTTCATATAAAAACAACAGGCTCTGAGCTGACTACTATCACATAAGGAAAAAAATCTTGTTGTTACGACAGATACTTTCATGGGATTGTGTGTGCTGTTTGGAGTTCAAAAGAAACAGAACAGAATAAAAAATAGTTACATCAGACTATAAATCCACAGATCACATCTCAAATATTGCATCCAAGTCTCCAATTTCCTCATCTTTAAACACTTGAATTCAGCAACAGGCAACAACGATGAAAAGTGTGGAACATCTCCTGTCTGGGCCAGATCCCTTCAGCCAGAAGAGAAAGCAGATGGAGGGGCAGTATGATAGAGGACTACCAAGTCACACGAGGCACAGAAAGAGTCTTGGAGCAGACTGTTCATTTCACTTCCCAGAGCAAGAACCAGGGACTGTTAAACAATGCACGCTGGCACCAGGTTCAAAATAACAGGTAGGTCTTAATGTAATGAGCTGTGTACTCATGGAACCGTTACCAAACAATGCCGTATTTGTAAAACGTGTGCTTTGGTACAAGGGACACTAAAAAGAATTCCATTAAGAGGTACTAAACAGAAAACAGTATGAGGTTCAGGAAATCTACCAGGCTCAAACCAGTCAGAAGCTAGCACACTGCTCACAGTGTCTCTCTTACGTGCTTGCCCTGTTTTTACTCTTCCGAGGCACCAGCTTCCAGCCACTGCTGAAGACAGGATGCTGAATTAGATCCTTAGTCTGAACCAGGATGGCTTTTCTTATGTTTTAACATACGATGGGACCTTATGCTGCAAACTGGTTTCCAGTTTACACTGGACAGCCACAGTTCAGTGATCCTGATCCATATTCAGATCAGGGCTGCTACTGAGGAAATGCAGACATTTTTCTCCCATGGGAAGAAAGCACACCACACTGTGAGATTTTTACCCTTGTCACAGCCTGGCAACAAGCCTCAAAAGGGAAAAAAAAAAAGGCAAGCAAAAAAAAAAAAAAAAAGGCTGTCAACATTCTGTATTCTGTACTGGCAGAACAACAAAGGAACCGAGTCTGAAGAATCTTCTGACTTCATGGATAATTATTTTTAGGTATTCCATTAGTGAAGTATGAGCAACAGATTCCTTTCAGGGCACTATTTTTATAAACAGAACTCTCTGGTAACTCACCTTTGGCTCAAATCAAGTGAAAGAGCTCCTGAGCCTTCAGTTGGAGCTCCAGCAATAAGGTGACCTGCAAATTTCTGCACTGTTGGATGATAGTGTCTCTGAAAGAAAGGAAGAAAGAAGGCAGTTGACTGAGGGATAATGTATTTATGCATGGATTCTCGCACTTATTTCCATTTCAGTAAGATGGAAGGTTCTGCTTTTGTTTTAGACAGAGAAACTGAGCATCCCAAAACAGTCAGTTTCTGAGGCTAAATGAATGAGAACACCCAGTCATACATTTATTCACTAGTACATCAGGCTGTGACTACAACTCTCCACGGTTAATCTAACTCTACTCCCAGAAGGCAGGATGAAGAGCAGAGGAAGCCCTCCCCAAACGCTAAACCCTGGCTGGAATGAGACATCAAGGTGTCAGCTACTCCCCAGAGAAGGGCTGGACTGCCAGGGAACTTAGCAGATTGGAAAAGCCTCCAAAGGAGTCTTAGTAGGCAACCTGCAGTAAGATCCTGTGTGGTACCTATGCACATTCCCTTTTGAGCTCATTCCTTCCCTGTACTACCGCACTGCTCTTCCTCTTTGTATGGAATGGGCTCATGTGTGCCAGATTTGGTAAGCCTGATGATGTCTGATGTCTATTTTTCTAAAACACAGAAACATTTGGCAGCTGTTTACTGCTGACTTTTACTTCCCAAATCACTCAGTTGCTCACTAACCTGCAGTAAATGCAGCTCCCACAGAGCTGTGTTCTGAGCATTGCAATGCTCTGGTTCATCTAGTTCTGGGAGATAAACTCCACTGCCTTGAGATTCGTTGTCTAGTAAGAGGTCCATCTTTGGGAACGTCTACAACGTAAAAAAACAGACCGAATTGCTTATGTTACACATCCAATTATAACATGGTTAAGCTCTGGTTTCATTCCGTGACAATCAGTCTCAGCAGCATTTAAGGATACTCTGTTTTCATTATTCTTGCTTAAGATACTTCAAAATATTTTGCATTAAATCATTTTGTCGAAAAAACTCAATAACCTTTAAACAGTAAGCTAAAAATTCCAACATGTAAAACTTACTTGCATTAATATCCTGTTTGTTGCCAAGATCCCAACACTGGAATTTGGAAGTACATGAAGAGCAAGCGTGGAAAGTCGCTTTAGGAAAGCCAGAGCTCGCTGCTGGGAAACTTGCTTTCTCCGCTTGGCAAACATGACATCGAGGCACTGGAGCACAATCCCTATATCATCATTGGTACGACCTCAGAAGCAGAATTTCATACAGTTAATAACCATTTCGAGGAACATACAGCTAAATACTCTGCTACTGACTGCACACTGGAACCTGAGAAACAGTATGAAAGCTAAGAAGTTCAAACACAGCACTAAGCATCCATCCTTTTTTGGTAAAAAAATAGTCTGGCTTTGAACAGAAAAAAAATGTATCATTGTTTTTTGTGCTCTTTTCTAAGAAATTATTTGTTCCATCAAAAACATCTAAACATTAGAAGCAGTTAAGTGTTATAACCCTAAACATTATATCATCTAATAATCATGCAAAGATTTAGTCTTCTACCCATGCAGAATGTTTTCTCTCAATCCTTCCTCCTTAGTGAATACACATTTATGAAGTTAATTAAAATTATGTTAATTTAGAATTTTATAATTATTTCATAAACTATTTAGCTTCTTAGAATTATTAGAAAATTTAGATTATAAAATTAGAATGTCAAAATTATAAAGATCAGAAATATAAACCAGAAGGTTTTAGAAAACAGAATTTAAATTGGAATTATTTTTTAAATTACATTAGAAAAATCAGATTCTTCTCCATCAGAGAAAGAATCAAAGGAAAAATAGACAATTTTTAAATTGTCACTGAAAGAAACAATTATAAGGAAGTCAAAAAGCTTAAACTGAAGACGGGATAAACACTTACCAGAGATCGCTTCATTAGGGAATGCCAAGTATGTGATGTGATTAGAACCTGTTACCATATATTGCAGTAATACTTCTAGTATTTGTATTGCAGTAATGCAATGTGCAACTTGAGAAAAAAGTAGATTCGAACAGACAGTAACATTTTCAGGACTCGGGTATCTTAAAACAACTGTAGTTTATTGACACTACATTAAGGCTATGATACCAAACAAGTAGAATAAACATTATCTAGGTAAGCACTGAAAATAAGAATCTGGAGTTACCTGCATGTAGGCTGAACAGTGTCTTGTAAAGATGTGTGTAGAATTTCATTGGATCAATGTTAAGGACATCACCTATTAAAGTAATCCCAAATAAATACATTTACTCCGTTAATTTATCAGACAATATTAAACAAAAGTTTGTTTTTAAAGATCTCTTACCTTGACCAGAGAGTATATGAAAAGCACTGAGAATGCAATGAAGACTCTCACGATAGCTTAAATCCTAAGAACACAAAACTGATTAAGTACCCAAAAGAATACAATTTTAAGGAAATTGTAATAAAACTAAGCTCAACTTACCCCAGATGCAATAAGAGAATGAAGGACAATCAACAGGTCATCAAAAAATTCCACATTTATGAGATGAGCAAACCTGGAATCAAAGAGATACTGATTTTTAAACTATAGACATCATCTGAAAACTCAATTCAAAGTATCCTGAACAGCCAAAATCTGCACCTTAAAATCAAAGCTAAATCAAATGCTGAACATCTATTATCTTTACATACATGGATGACTCAGCCCCCAACTGCTAATCACAGCATCCTTATAGCACTAGAGACATGCTCATGTTCTTCGGGAAGTAATCAGACAAAATGATGGAATCACATCACACCCTGCTGGGTTTGCATCACATCGATTCTATCATGGGAAATTACACATCACATTGAAATTATTTTAGGTGAAAACTTCAGCAGAGAAATAAAAGAATTTCAACAAATTTGTCAGGGACCATCTTCTCTCACTGCTTAGAAATCCCTTTCAAAGCCAAAAATCCCTTCAGTGCTTTATGTCTTTTCTAACACACATGAAACAAGGTGGACTTGGTTCTTACTTTGCAAGACCTTCTAGCACGGCTGGCAAAAGTGGAGACTTCTGAGCCTTCTTCAAGATTCTAAAGTAAGTTACAAATACAATATTCAAGGTCTCTGTGTGCTGAAGGAAAGAGAATGAAATAAAATACTTAAGCATGGAAAACGGATATTTCTACTTCACTTAAACTGAAATGAAAATGCTTCTCTCTGTCTAAGCCTGCACTCAGGCCTTCCAAACCAAGTGCCAAGACTGCTATCTCTGCTCTTCTTATGCTGAAAAGCTCAAGTCCTGCCCTCCTGCCCCCTACTTTGTCCCCTCACACTCTCCTAGCTACAAAGCCTCTCTTCCCTCAGTCCATCCATGATAGCCACACTCCTCTTTTGCCTAAAGGCCAGCCCGAGAGGCTGGGAACAGCCATTACATAGTGTCATATGGAACAGGGTACCTGAAGCATGAATGACAATGGATTCAAATACCTTATTGTGCAGAGAACAGAAGGAAATCGGAATGGGTAAGTTGGCTTTCCTGGGTAAACCAAAAGGGCTTGGTTTACTAAAACCTAGACCTTCGGCACAGGCAAAATATTTGTAAGCTTCCAAAATTAGATATAGTGTGGAATGCTGACAGGTTGGGATGGAGGGGAGACACTTGGTTACAAAAGGGTTAGAAGCTGATACTGTGCAAAAATAGAAAAATAATCCCTGAATTACTTACCAGCTTCAGTTTTTTTTCTTTACTTTCTGACGCTTCTGCTTCCAAGAGTTCTCGTTCCAGTTTCTCTTCTGCTTTCTTCCACTGAAAACATACATTTGATTTGAAGACAACAGATTAAATGCTTCTGAAGAGCCTGGATGTCCAGGTTCCAAAGATACCCAGACAACAAATCTGTCTTGTGAGTTGCTTAAGTCACCCTATGATGCTACTAAGTATACCTATATATGATGATACTAAGTATATCTAAGGTAACCAGCTTAGATATACTCCTTCCTAACAGAAACACGCAAAGGTATTACCAACACCAGAAAGAGAAAAAAATTAGGAAGGTAATTAAATCTCTGTAGAACCTCATAAATGTTCAAGTACAATGCAAACACTCATCATTGATGCTGACAGTTAACAACGGCAACAGGAGAAGTGCAATCACTACTAGAACAAGTAACTGCATAAAGCCACTGAAGTAGAGCCTGAGAAAGCTCAGGTCATACCTTTCTTTGCATTCTTGAAAGATTTTTTCTTTTCTCTTTGTAAGTCATGAACTTTTTCTTTGGTGCAATGTCTTCAGAATCTTTTTGTAATTCTACTTCCTTAATTCTCAAGTGAAGAAATACTTTTAATACCTATTGTAAAATAAAATAAATGCATGAAAGATGACAGAGGGTAAGAAATCCTGAATTCCATTCCAGCTGGTCAAAAGTTCTTCTGTTTACCCCCTTCCTGTTACTTCATCCCTGTCTCTCTCCTCTCTGCTCTCAGTTCCTTCCCCAATACTGTTCATTTCTATCCATTCCTCCATTTGCCTCTCTCATTTCAAGTCTCCCTGCCTGACTTAACCCACGCCTCTGTGGGGATCTGATCTCCTCCTCCCCCGTCCCATCCCTCCCTCCCTCTCTAACCCTCTGACTCAGCCCACTCCTAGGCTGCCTGTGTTCTGACAGAGTAAGGAGGCTGTTTGTTTGTAGCCAGCCGCTGCACTATCTTTAACTTTCAGGTTTCTTTTAAACCACTGACAGAAGAAAATCACGTAGTACAACAGAAAGCCTCTTACCTCAGGTCTGACATCGTAATTTCTACCCCTCACAAGGCCAGAAATGACCTTAACTACACCAAGGGAAGCATAGCCCAACTTGTCTTGTTTGAAGAGCTTCTTAACTGCCTCAAAGCACAGTTCGGAGATCTGAAAAAGTAAATTAAAACAAATTATTCTGTAACGCTAAGTCCATGACAACAGCTAATTGATAATACTGATGGTATTTACTAATTAGGAAGTGGACACAGCCTGTAAAATAGCGAAAAGATATGGCCACAAGATCTGGATATTGTGGAATAAAGCTCAGAAATAGATTATTTTTCATGCAAAACAAGAACTCTTCCCCTAATCATAAAAGCACTCACCATTTTTGATGAATCATTCATGAGCGGAACAATGAGCACAATAATGTTATTGTGGAAGTTAAAGTGGGGTAGGGCCACAAGGAGCTCACACAGACACTTCACTGCTATCTCTGCTAGACCTTTATATGCTTTTAATGAGATGACATTGCTTTTCTTCAACTTCCTTTGTTTCCAATCTGCACAAAATATTATTTTTAGTTATTACTGTTCAGAATGTAGAGGAGCTTCTAAATTTTTACATTTTTAGTTACTGCAGGCATTCTCCTGCATACTTCATGCAAGCACTATTTCAAAGATAGCTGGCAGCATTCAGTCAGAGGAGGTATGCCACAAACAATTCTGCATTTACTACAAAAGATAGAAAGTGTTGACTGTACCTTTAATTGTTTGTTCCAGATTTTCCAAGTAAAATTTATACTGGCTCACAAGGCCTTCTTCAAATTCTCTCAGTTTCTGAGTTTCTTTTTTAACCTATAAACAACACAAATTAAATTTTATCTGGAGATCTAAATCCTGAAATTAGCCAATGGTGAAAAAAAACTGTTTTAAAACAAGTATCAGATATCTAAGTAAGTTTTTTTTCTAGACAGACATGCCCAGAAATGTATTAAAAATATTTCTACAGATTTCTATACGTGTTCTTGTGCTCAGAGGGCCTTTTCTGACTAGGCCTATCTCATTTATAGAGATTGAAGTGAAATTTTCAACTAGATGTTATTTAAAGCCATGACTCTAAAGTGGCACTACCTATATTCAAGAAACCTTCTAAAGAATTGTTTAAAAACAAGCTCCAGAAAACTCTGCATTTGTTCAGCAAATTATTAAACACATTTCAAAGAAATCTGTGGTGGTTAGGCAACAGTGTTGCATAATTTGCTTGCTTTCTAGTTCTCTTCAGCGTGACACAAAACACGGTCTTACTCCAAGGTTTATGATGAAAGTCACCCAGGTTTGGTGTAACTACTTTTGACCCCACAATACTCCATATTCTATAAAGAAACGTGGTATTTCACCTTGGTAGCCTTTTCTACTTCAGTGAGAGGCCGAATTTTGTAAGAAGGCACAATATCTTTGAATATCTCCATCAAAGAAACCATGACCAGCTTCCGAACAATCACAGCCACGTTAGGATCCTGTTCCATCAACATGGCACGCAGCTCCTTCAATTTTTTAATCTGATTAAGAAAAAAGGCAAAGTCAGCAGCAGATCACCCACAAACCGATGTACAAGCACAACGTACATTTCAGCAAGCCTGCCACAAGAAACGTGCCTCATTTTCAAATAGTAGAAAGCCATTAACTCAGCAGTTACTTACACTCTACTTAGCACTACACAAAGAGCCAAGAAACGCTAGATATCCCAACAGAATTTTTATCTTAGGAATGTTCAATCCTGGCTATTACAAACTTGCACAGGATTACAGAAAATTACTAGCATATCCTGAAACATTGAGAACTATCAGATACAACCCTGAAATCTGAGCTTAAATAAGGATCATGCTTCAGGAACAAGGTTGTTTGGACAGGAAATACCACAGACAGTATTATTCCTAAAACCACTAGTATTCAGAGGGACAAATAATTCCTGAACAGAACAGTCATCTGGATCTTTACCTGATTCAACTCCTCTGTACCAATCTATGCCAGCAGTTTCACTGAAAAGTGATACTACACTGACCTTCCTTGTTCTGCTCACGCATTTTTATGCTTTTGGTGTTGTTTGGTCACTTCAGATCTTTATTTATTGACTTACTGCACAGCACAGGCACACATACACGCACATTAAGTAAATGCTACCTACATTGCCATCTGGCTCGGAGAGAATGGCAGATGCTAAGGCAGCTATGTGCGTCTTCCTTTCCTGCAGCTTTTGCCTCCTTTGAGCAGCCATCTCCTCAGGAGTAAGAGCAGGCAGGGGTTCTTCAGTAGAGTCTAACACAAGGTGTGAGAGTTAGAAAAGAGGGTCAACTAGGGAAGCCCCTTAACAAATACCATATTGCAAACTACAGTTCTAGATACTGCATTTCAGATGGCTACCATGATAACCCCACACAAGAGTAACACAAGCAGTTCCACAGTAAAAGAAGTTCTAAGAATGACCTTGCTGAGCCTATATTAACCCAGATTAATTTTTGCTCTACTCCAAAATCTCATGCTTGCAAAAAGAAACAGATCAAATGTTTTTGAATCTGCAAATGGTATTCCCTAAGTACAGTGGGAACATATAAACCCAACACATGACCCCAATGGTGCCAAGATACTGCAGTGCTCTGCAGTTTGCAGCAAATTATTCACCATTCACTTTTTCTTTTAAAAAACACAACTGTTTTATTTGTATTTTCTGCGTATTATTTTCCAACAAGCATGTCTTCCCTCAACTTCAGATCGTATTTAGAGAACAGCAACCCAGAAGTGGCAGCTACAACTGCAACTGTTATTTGAACATGACACTTAACTGGATAGCAAACTGCAAATGAAAATCTGAATTTCCTGGTATTCTGGTGTTTTAACTGAAAAATTTCATAGACAGACACTCAAAAGCCTACACAAGTCTGCGTCCTGAACGGCATTTCAAAATGATCTCAGAGTAGTCAAACCAGAACCACAGCATATACTCAAGAGTATATCTTGTAAGAGCAAGATTTCCCTTCTCGCTAGCAAAGATGACACAACTGATATAAGGGGCTTCATGTAAGCATCAGTTCCAGGTGAAAATCAAAGTAATTTTAAAAACAGATTCTGAAGCCAGCTGTTCCTCAGGCCCTGGGATCCTAACAGGTAAGAAAGCAAGCTCTGAATAGTTGTTATGCTTTGGGGCAATAGGAAAATGAATATATTAAAAAACACCCTAAACAAAATGGATGTAAATTACAAACTTCCTTAGGGAACAGTGAAGTAGTCTTCAGATATGTCAGTGATTTGAAAACCCAAAACCCAACAAAAAGCAAACATGATGTTTTATTACCGTCTGCTTCCTCCATTTCTTCTGTATCCTCTTCTTCATCCTCTGCAACATTGAGAGCTGCAAAAAAAGAGCATCTAGTGTCACATATGTAACAAACACTGTAGAATTTTAAAACAACAAATTATATACATCTTGGCTACTACACCTATTCTGGAATCTGTGTCTTACCTGGCTTTTCCATAGTTTGGGGAATAATGCCACCCTTGTCTTTGATGGGGAGCAGATGGATGAGTTCTTTTTCTGGCTCAGTCTGCATGCGTCTTGGCATCTTCTCATATTTTTCAATCACACTTTCATGTTTTCGTTTTTTGATATGAACAGGTTCACTGAAAAATACAAGGCAAAGTAACTAGTCATGTAACTAGACAAGAACCATGTATGACAGTATACTGGCAGGATTAAATGTCTGCACTTAGAAAAATAAATACGGGCTGATCTTACTAAATGGTATGCTTGAGTGTGTTCACCATTGACAGCACTAGTCACCACTTAATCAATGAATGTTAATATTTATCTGTATAGGATCTTTGAATTTAGGACAGTGATTCACTAGGAAACTAAGCGTGAAATGAGCAAAGGTAAAATGCTTCTATTGATTCTGAATTTACATAAAAAAATTATTAAATGGTGTAACTGCTTATAGTACAGGCACACTATGAAGTGTTACCTGTTTATCTTATTAAAAACCTAAAAGCTAGGGATGAAGAATCACATTACTGAAGCCACGTGGTCTGTCTTAAAAGAACAAAAGCAGTGTTCCTGTTATAAGGGGTAGAGTTTCAACTACGGACACATGAAGGACTCTGAAAGCTCCAGGCTCATGGACTGCAAGGCTTCAGAAAGTAAAAATCACTTGTATGAGAAGTAGTTTTACATCGCAGACTCAGATTCCCTCCACACAACACAATCACTCTATGCATGCACTGTAAGGACACTGCACCAGCTTCGGCCTTGCTGTCCCCGCGTAGATTAAACCTTTCCTGTGTATCCAAACACTACTCAACTAGAACAGGAATTCTACACGTCTGTGACTGATCTGTTGAGCATGAAGAAAATACAACTGCTGTGAAAACAAGGGAAATTCTGGGTCATACCAGGCATCTGGAAGCCCTAGTACTAGCTGACGGGTTTTGAGACAGCACTGCTCCCATTCATATGGCAGTAAGTGACTCAGGGACTTTTCAAAATAAGGCAACAGTGAACAAATCAGGTGAAGCTTGTAAAGGCAAACATCCTTCAGAAACATGATTTCAGCCCTAAAATATTAAAAATTTTGGAAAAGAGTAAGTAAAATAGAAAGGTGCAAAATATGAGGATCTCATCACAGCCTGTCTCTCCCCTGAGCCACAGTGCTGCCTTACCTGCCTCCCTCCCCACTGTGCTCCTCCACTGCATGAGCAGGTGCCCTGACAGGGCTGAACCTCACTAAACATTTAACCCTGAGCAGTCCTCTCACTGGACAAACTCACAGGACCCTCTCGCTGGACAAACAGTCCAATGTCCTGCTTAAGATGTCCCACAACCTCGCTCTCCCTTGCCATGCCTTGGCCTTCCAAGCAATGCTTAACCAGGATGTGGTAATGAGTGGGTCAGTACATGCACGTTTTTATGCATCCCTACTCCATGTTAACTTTTACCACTGCTACTATCACTTTTCTACTCCGTTCACTGGAAAAGCTTGCGTCACACCCCACTGTCCAAGGGTAACAGAAATAACCCAGTGTGGTGTACCACCCTTTCACAGGGTATCTTTCTAGCCTGGGCATAGTTATACAAGAAGCTAAGTATTTAGTCTGTGCTATTACAAACATGTAATTCAGAAGTGGGTAATATGTAAGTGAGGTAATATCTGACAAGTTCTTAAGAATGATTACAGTTGATGAGAGTAAAACAGATCAAAAAGACATTCTCTAGTTTAAGGGAACACTATGAAAGGAGCTTAAAACTAGTAACAGTAGAACAGGTGAAAGAGCAACTCCTTCCATTGTGTTCTTCCATTCTAAAAATGCCCTCTCAAAATGAACACAAGACATGCAGAACTGCAACTTGAAAAATGTCACTAAATAAACCCACATGATAAATTTTGAGTTTTGCAAGACTTTAAACTTGCATGACACCCAGTTAGTTTGGGAGGAGGGAAAGGTTTAAAGTAAAATTCTTTCAATTCAAGAACTTGCAATGTGGCTACAAGAGACCATACAGTAGAGTACAGCACAACTGCAACTTTGGAAATAAAAAGTACTTTACTACTTTTTCCCTACAAACTAGACTAAATTATTAATTAGTAACTACAGTGAGCACTAACAAATTCATTTGTACTGAAATTAGCAGGAAAAAAAAGAAAAAAAAAGCTAGAATGCTCTCTCTTCTTGAAAAGAAAAAATATGCTTTTTGCTCATTTCAACATTTAGTCTGAAACAACCGCTCCAGAACTAATGAAAACAAAACTTTGCAGGGAAAATTAAAACTACCCTACAGCAGTTAGGCATAGAGAGTCTTTTCACATTCATCAAAAAAGGCAAGTTAAGATTTTCAAACAATCGTGTAACCAGACTACTCTGTAGAACTGTATTTGTAAAAACCTACAATTCTACAACTCAAGAGTACTATCCTTCTTTGTATTTCATTGCAAACTCTACCTAACACCTTGCTCCAGAAAACTGGTAACAAATTTTTTGTATGAATGTTGTGGTGTTGCATGGGTTTAACAGACATGGCTTCCAGAACCGTCTGGGGTCTTTTTACAGCAGTTTGTAATGCAATACGGAAAATACAGTGGCCCAATGTCCAGGGAGTGTCCTGAACACTCTATATAGAAAAAAAGTCCGTATACAGATTAAAACATTTCTTTCAGTTTGAGGAATGCTACTCATCTCACAGCCAAGGACCTCACGGGAAGGAACACTGTGCAGAAATAGTATCCTGAAGGTGAACATACTGATACACATCAATACATTAATACTGAATGTACTGACAGACTAAGGAAACACTAAACTGGAACTGCAAACAAACACCAGACTGAAAGTGACCTCCTGACATCTGTATTACATTACCTATTAATTACATATTAACCACACAAAACTGAATTAGTATGAAAAGCAGACAACATGACACCACTCACTTAGAAGAAAGATCTCTGGTTAAAAAGGATGCTTTTTGAGCCAAATCCTCCATTAATTTTAAGTCATCTTCATCCATCATGTCCAGCGGAAGAGCCTCTTCTTCCTCTTCTTTCCATTTTTCAGCTATTTTAGAAGATGGTATGTAAAGATTAAGAACCTGCATGTATATTCAAACTTGAAAACCTAACTCTGCCTACACCTGTGAGACCATTTTACAGCTTACTTCCACCTGGAGCTCATCAACCTTCTGCAGGTGTTTTGTGTCATCCAATAATGACCAGAGCACACACATTTCTACTATCTCCAGCTGTCAGATCCTGTTGCCAGAATGGCTACATTTTATATTTTTCATAATTCTTTTTATTTTCTTTAAACAAGGACAACAATTATTTGTACGCAGAAAATGAAATGTTGTTTTCTTGATACATAATTTTACAACATGAAGCAGTAGGATATTTAGTAACCCCCATACCTTTTTGCTTACAAAAATAACTCCGAGCAAACACTTACCAACTTGCTTTTTCTTGCACTCTTCCAATGGAAAAGGTTTTCTAGAGATAGCATCTCTGACAGCCTCCCTTAGCTTCTTTTGTTCTTTTCGATACTTCTTAGCAGCACTCTGCTGCTTGAACTGTTTATTCTTTAATTTGTTGTCAAGTTTTATTTTACTAGTTCTCAGTAACTTGCGAAAGCTTGGAACTCGTTTTGTGTTTTTTCTCTAGGAAACAAACAGAAAACTACAAGTAACTGACATGTTCATAGCCTTTGTGGCATTTATTTCATTCTTTCTGATCTCATTACATTCGTTTTTCTATCAGGGCCGAATGTGTTTCTTCCAAATAGTAGCATCAGTTAGCTCCAACGTCACCCAACCACATTACATTTTTGAGGCCTGCGAAGAATGTTTTACAGAAACAACTTCTTTATTAAACCCTATGTCCACCACTTTTAGACACACAAACACTTTAAGTAGGGTAAACAGATCGTCAGGGCACAGTTCTTTGCCCTGTGTGCTCAAAAGCACTCTACCTCATTTCTTCAAGATGCCATTCTGACCCAACATATGACAAGATACTGGTACTTGTACCAGTAATTTAAGGCAGCTTAAGGTATTGGCACAAGAGTGTCTTCCTGCAGCACATTTCCCCATGCTAAGCTCTCGCCCTCTCCCGACCCAAACTCTCCATAATGAGAGGCGGCAGCTGTACCGACGAGCCAAGGCTGCCTGTACAAGGCTCAGAACAGCACGATGCAGAAGCTACGTACGTGTTACAGGTGCCAAAGCTCAGAAGAACGAGGGCTCACGGAAAGCCCTGAGGCCCAGATCAATGCGGGTGCTCTGTGCCAAAACCACAAGCCTCTCCCGAGAGCGCTCAGCATGGAAGCGGCCCCAGCACAGCTCACCCAGCGAGGGGCGCGGGAAGGCAGGGGCCGCGGGGAGACAACGGGCCACCGCACCAGAACCTCAGTAAGGCAAGATGTAGCCCTCCAGCAGGCGGCCAAGCGTGGGGCTCCTCAAACCTGGAATTTTTGTCAGTTCACCTTTAAACTCCATTGGTAGCTTTGCCTACGGGGAGCGCGCTGCAGAGACAAGGAACACCGACGCGCGCCCCTACGCCGCACACGGGGCCCCTGAGCCAGGGCCGCGACAGGCGGTCAACGGCCCTGCCGGGGGTCGGCTCGGCCTGTGCCCCCCGCCGCCACGCCGAGCAGGGCACGCTGCGGGCTGCCGCGCCCCTCAGCGGAGCGGACAATCCTCAGCCGTTCCTCCTTCCGTGCCTTAGTCCGGGGCGGGCCGCAGCCCTTCAGGCACGCCGCTCTGTACCGCCCTCCCGCCCCACGGCCCCGGCCGCCCCGGCCCAGCCCGCTCGGCCCGGGGGCTGGAGCCCGCGCAGGAAAGCGACCCCCTCCCGAGGAGCCCGCGGCAGAGGCCCGGGCCCCGACCAGGCTGCTGCCGCCGCAGCACGCGGGGCAGCAGGAGGCCCGGGAAGCGCCGGCCCGCCCGGCCCCCAGCCCCCCGCGCCTCACCGGCTTCATGGCGGCGGCCCCTCGGCGCGCTGCGGCGGAAGCGGCGCGCGCGGGGGCGGAGCCGAGCCGAGCCCCCCAACCCCGCCGCCACAGCGCCCCCTGGCGGCGGAGGCCCTGCGCTCCATAAACCCACCCACCGTTACTGCAATGCTCCGGCCTCCGCCCCGCCCCGCCACGCCGCCGCCGGGACAAAGCGAACCGGGACGCAGCCGGCGCCGCGGGCAGCCCCCGAAGGTACGGGCCTGCCGCCCCCCTGCTCCCCTGCGAGGCACGGAGGATCCGCAAAGCAGCACCAGAGCCACCCGCTTTACGTTTTATTTACACAGGACTTGTTACTAGTGGTCTTAAAGGAAGGCTTGATCCTTCTATTTACAGTTATATACAGATTTATAGTTGAAAAGTAAGAAAACTGTACAAGATAACACAAAAATATAAGACAAATTGGATCCAATTAAAGTAGTGAATACATAAGTTAAGAAAATCTGACATTTACATTTCAAATTGTAATATTATGAGTAGCATATATGTAGTTTTTAAATCAGATAGTAAATGTAAGTTACACCACACTAAAATCTTTACCCCAATTATGTAGACTCTGCTTTTAAACAACAGACACCTGGAAGCCTCCTGCACCTAAAAATACATAATGGTAATTTTGACTTGATTTCCACAGAGGGACCAGTTACAAAAACCCACATGTAAGGAATTTATTTACATTAAATATTAGCAAAAATGGACCAAGAGAGTGCAAGTGTTCCTCACCTGCAGTGCTATCCATTGCAGATTTCCATCCCCTACAATCACAAGTTGTGGTACAGCATCTTCGAGAACTGGAAATGTTCAAAAACATCTGCCCTGACACTTTCAATATGACCTTGTGTCTCACAGTTAAAGATGTTAAAAGAATTACCACTCAACCAGATGCTTTTTGGATTTCAGTATTGCACACTAATAAAAGATAGTTTCAAAAACAATTCTGTGTCTCCATTATTCTGAAGTGTTACAAGTGGCTGCTCCTTTGACCACGCAAAGTCTGCAGATAGCTGTGTCAGTTTCTAGTGTTCACCGTTACATGCAAGTACTTCTGAGTTGGAAATGGCTTGACAAAATAGAACTTCTGGTGGCAAAACCCTTTCACAGAATACCCACTCCATTTTTAATAAGATGCACAACTGATACACCAAAACAAATGCTTAACACCACTCTCTTTGAAAGCTGTACGCTCTGAAAATAGCAGCCCTGATCTTACCACTGTTTAAAATTAAGATGATTTTTGCTCTGACAGGTTTGGGCACAATACGTCCACAGTTCCTGAGTTAATTACATTTGCCCAGACTGAAGAATGAAGCTGCAACTTAAAAAAAAACCCAAGCAAGAAAGACAATACCCCTTCCCAAATTTTAACCATCTTGCACATAAACATACCAAACAGCCTTATTTGGTCCTCAATACTTTCAAATGGTTAATTTTGGAGGTAATATTTGTACCAAAGCATTTGGTTTGGATAGCAGTTTTGGGGCCTTAAGATTTAGCTTTCCCTCACCAGCCAAAAAAGTGCCTTTGTGGTATTTGTAAAAAAAGTTATGCCTCAAAATTTTTTTTAAAGTACCAACAGAAGTTATTACAAATGTTTATTGCATTGAGCTGATTCTTTTAAAGTATTAAATATGAACTCCCCGACTTCTCAGTTTCATAGGTTTTAGTATTCTGTGTGAAAACAAATCTTCCCACGACAAAAGCTAATACTGGCAAAAGGGTGAAGATTCCATCAGTTCATTACTCCACTGAGAGCTGTGTCATTTTCCCACCTCATTCTCACACTTTCTACAGTGCTTTTCCACATAGAAGTGATGTGAAAACTCCTTTGTCATCATCAAGTGGTTTTCCACATTTTCAGTTGACCTCAACGTTACATTAGCTTTTCAGTGCTGGGCTGTGGTTCTTGTCCCCTTCTTTGTTGTCCTTCATTAGTGAGGCAAACACCTGGAAAAGTAAATTATTTAAGGAATATAAAAAAGTCTGCCTTATAAAAGAGATCAATATTAACCACCACAATATTAGCATGGAGATAAGTTTCTAAAATAAGACACTAGAAAGGAAGTGCCCATTGCTCAGAAGCCAGACATGCAGCATAAAGTAGTCATTGAGCGCCCCATATACTCACATGGTGGTATGTCTGGTTTTTTATATATGTGAATATATATATCTCCAAGAAAAACTCACCTGTGCCCATTTTTTGTTACTATTCTGCATCTGAATAGCTGCAATACAACTAAAAAGCTTTTCTGATGTAATGTCTTCTGGAAGTTTTGTTAGAAACTGTGCTATATGAATAAAGTCCATCTGCAGGAGAATATCTTCATATAATCGAAGGATACCTAATCCTGTCCTAAATAAAAATTCTTCCCCATCTCTACAGAAAACATCCCAGACACGACAGGCCAGATCAAGTGGTAACGACTTGCTGTAGAGTGTAAAAATCCTACAATTCAGAAGAAAAAAAAAAAAAAAAAAAAAGAACAGTTGTAACTTCAACCTATTTCAGAAAGATGAAAATACAACCCCCCTTTAAACCTCAGTTACATTAGCTGAGAATAAATAGATGACAAGTTATTTCATATGTTCTTATTTTTTCCCATATTTCAAAGATTCACAAGTCTCCTGTTTTTGAAGTCAGAACTCCTACTCTGAAACGCATCTTCTTTTTATGCTACAGGAAGTCTTCCATTTGAAAGCCACCTCCTTTAGGAAGCTGTGGCTAGAGAGGTTAAAAACTTCTTTACACTCAAACAGGGTATAATATACAAATAAAAACTTAAGCAACAAAGATCGTAACTGTGTAACTCAACCCTTCCCACTATTTAAGCCATATGGTTTAACGGCTGTTAGTCATGTTTTCTAAACAAAATCTAAAGCCACAAATCATCAACAGAAGGCTACATCCCACTAACTTACCAATGAGAATAACTACATTCCTGTGATACATTGTGAATGTCTATTCACACTAAAAATCACCATCTAAAACCAGTTAGTTTTTTTCTTACAAGATGAGTCCAATTGTATTTCTTATTGCAAACTTTATTTTTAAAAAGCATTCATTATACATGGGCAGAAAGTTCAGTCTGCTGTATGTACCTTATTGTTGAACCCCTCCCATAAATTTGTAGTGGTTCCCTTGATACAAAACACAGCATTCTCTGTTTCCCCATTACTCCTATCAGGAAGTGCTTCAGGAACCTCAGACTACCATAAAGGCAGAGTAGAAGAGGTTATAAGAGGAGCTCTCTTTATCTCAAGGACTTCTTTGGAACACGTGCAGGAATAACAATCTTCATTTCCCACAGGTAAGTGGAAGCAGAATATTCTAGCACTTCGTACAGCAGCACTATTTCTGCAACATACATAGGACTCCCAATCTGCCTAAACTCTCAGGACTGCAGCACACTCATGCCTCAATGCTGCTATTGTACAACCTGCTCCTGCTGAGGCTTACTGCTTACTGATAAGCTGTGTCTTACAGCCCAAATTCAAATGACACGGCATTTTTGTATTTAATTCTACCCAATCCAATTTACTCTATTGGAAACTTCTAACCCATATAATAACCCTATATGAAGCATATCTTTCTCCACACGTACACTTGTGAATAGACCTTCCCATATCTGGCAGCACTACATACAATTCAAGGATGCTTGCATTACTGCCTTCCATTACAGGCACATAATGTAGTTTGATACTCTGCTTTAGAGCATTCATTACTTGAAAATGTTCACTGTATTTCTAAGTTTATCCCTTCCCAAACCAGGTCCTAAATTTCATCCTCCTCCTGCTTTAAAGTCTATATTCCTATATTCACATTTTATTCAATAGCTGGCAATGCTCATTTAATCAAGTCACTTACAATCAGTCGTAAGACAACTATGATGGAGTAGCCACCTCTCCCCTACTTATCTTGCACATAGCTGAGTCTTACCCCAGCAATAAGAAAATCAGACGCACAGGAGGCCTGTGTGTCTCATTTTCTATATGAATAGATGTCACTCCTAGTCCCAGTCCATAAAGCGTGAATCCTGACAGAGGAACTGCAGTTGCACAGAACAATTCAGCACAACTTCACAAGACCTAAAAAGCTGAGGTACACACACACCTACTGAATGCTTTCTTTATGCTGTATTTCTATTGCTGAAAAAACTATAGCAAAATGGAAGGAAAGTGTTCCAACAGTTCTAAGGTTAGGTTTGCTGCGTCCTCTGAACTCACCAATCTATCAAATATATGTCTGGAGTAAGACTGTATGATTTGAAATGAAGAAACAATTTGGGAAGGTTTTCTTCAAAGAATACTTCAAAGGCTGCAAAGTATTTCAGCATCTGTAGAGACAGTAAAGCACTTCATAAGCAGTCACCAAAAGAACACTTAGTTGTAAAATAACACAAACCCCACCAAAAACTGAGGCTGTCAACATAGCGCAATGTGACTTCTTGGGATAAGTACGACAATTCAGCGTTTCTAGAGGAAAAATCAAAACAGTGGATTCTGTTTCATGCATTAGTATCTGGTATTCTCAATTTTGTAACCACAGATTAAAGTTCTCCACTATTCAATAGGACAAAAGGAATTAATCAATAAATCAGCTATGCTTCAATTCAAAAGATTGTTATGGTTCAAAACCAAAAAACTCTCTGCATACCATGCTGTGATCCACACGGAAAAAGGCCAGCTGGCATGGCTTGTTTAGAAGGTTAGCAAAGGCAATGAAAGCATCTGCCTCTTCCAGATTGAGAATGAGCACAGCAGCAATGAAGGACATCCCTTGTACCTTCAAGTGGGAAAAGCATCGGGCAAATATAGGTGAGTAGGTTCAGTACATCTTATATCTTTGGAAATGCAAGTATTTACAGTCTGCAATATATCAAGTACCATTGTGTAACATTTCCAGATGACAGAAACAACACAGACAAATAATTTTTATGCATGCAGTCAATTTGATTTCAGCAAGAAATAGGAGTGTTTTTTCAGATGCTGGTTTTAGGTGTTTAATGGAAGTTCTGGGAGGTCTCATGATCACAAGTCCTCAGGACTTGCAGTGCAAGAAAGTTAAAACTACACAGACTGGACGCAGAGCTCCTGAGAGAGAAAACTTGGCCTTGAATTCACTGTTATGGGAAAAACAGACATGGAGAAAACCCTCACATACAGGACAGTTTAGACCTAGACAGATATGTTGAAATTGAGACAAAATTCTGTTTCAGAACAGTCAACACATATCTTTCCACTTGCCAAACAGTATTTGCTCACATATGTAACATTACTTTTAAGTGGTGAGCTACAATACAAGTTTACATTTTTCCATGATTACTCAAAAACACTTTAGCTTGTAATCAGAGTGAAGAGCATTATTCTTGTAGTTGTTAACTAATGATCTGAATACTTATTATACTAAAAATAATTTTACCAATTTCAACTGCAGTGATTATTATTCCACTGTTTCTAGGCATCTATGCTGCCTGCTCCTCCTTTAAAAAAAACACTCAGTATTTTAACCAATTAGGGAGAAGAATACTGATATCAGAAACAATCTGTTTCCATTTTTGTGGGGCAGATGGGTGTGGAAATAAGATTACATTACATTTAATGCCATATTAACAGTAAAAATAAATCTATGATCAGAAATATCCAGGCTAGTTGTGTTCCTAATGAAAAAGAGAAGACCTCTACACATGAAAAGTTACTTATTTGCCTTTTAAGACTCCACCCTGAGAACAAGCAGTCTCAGAACCTGCAGAGTTTGTAATCTCACTTAAAGAGTATGGGAGGTTCTCCAAAAATGAGGTCACAGATGACAGAACTCAGGGCTAAAAACATTTCAACATGAAAAAACAACTTGATACTGATGCAGAGTCTGAAGCTTGACTGATTTAGAGAGGAAAATATCCTGTGCTAAACAATGCTTTGTTACATGCATTGGAGTAAAACTCTTCTTTTTAGCCCAGAAGCAATCAGAGCTTGTCAAAGGAGTTCCTAGCTACCCCCAGGAACAAAGAAAGAAAAAGAAGAGAAAAGCATGTTTGTTATTTAACTGCTTCTGTATGCTGACACCATTCAGAGAGATGTTAGGTTTAGTCAGTTGGTTTGTGGGGGTTTTGGCAGGTTTTTTATGGGTTTTGGTTTAGTGTTTTTTTCTTTTTTAAAAACAGTAATGTTTGCTGCAAACAATCTTATCTTCAGTGAACTCAGATGGAGCAATTAATCTTTGACAAGACACCAATGAGGAGTTTCTGGATTTCAGGATATATGGTAGTAAACCAGAGAGTACCACTGTGGAAATGACAGCAGTGGGAGCAACACCGGGACAGAACAGGCCAAGTGCTCACTGGAAATCCACTTAGCATGGGCGGGTTTTTTGTTATTATTTTTTTCCCCTATAGATACTCTGAGTCTTTCAGAACTATAGTGCCTAATGAACACATCTGTTTAAAATTTTCCATGCAAGCTACAATAGTATACTCATCCTTGACATTCAGTACATCTTGAGCTATTTAATTATCTGTAAGAGTTACCATCATTGTAACTGCTATGAGATGAGCAAATGCAAAAGTTGATTTTTTTTTTTTTTAAAGTGCAAGTAGCATGAAGTTTAGACAACCTACTCATTAATACACTCTAACACATGACATCTCAAGCTTATTTCCCCTGTTATAAACATTTTACAGCAAATACTTACGTATCCCACATCCGGTCTGTAACATGTATATGCTCCCAAAACACTATGCAGGAGATCATGATAAGGACCACCCTAATACAAGGGGAGGGACGAGGGGGATAAGAAAAAAGTTGTGGTTTTTTTATCACTTTATAAATAAAAGAAGGTAACAAGCCAGTATTTTAAGATGCAAGTGAGCCAGTGAGTTATTGCTTTGTTCACATCTAGAGTAACTTCAGTTTTTACTGTTACCATGTATGCTTTTGAGATGTTAAAGGAGAAGTAACAGACCAATAATCCTATGAAATAATTCAGTAGAAATCAGTACATAATGGAAAATAAGGATATGTGGTACACATCCAAGGTTGTTTTTTTCTTTTCAGAGACCGTGGAAGTTCTAGTTCTTAGTAATGCAAGTTACTGTATTACAATAGGGCACGCTTTTTTATATACGTGTTTATGTATATATTATAGCTATATAAAAATCATAAAGCCTGAAAATGTGTACTAAAACACATCAAGATTTCCATAGAAGCAGTGAGAATATTCTCATGTTTGCACGTAATTTCATAGACATTAGAAGGAACCACATGCGATTTTTCCAGGAGAAAAACCTTACAGCTCATCATTAAGTGTCACTAGTTTATTCTCATTAACAAAAAAGATGATGATTTGCTGTTGTATGTAGAAAGAACTGATTTTACTTCTGTTGTTTTATAGAAACAACTTCTAAAAACTATTGCATATTTAGCCAGCTAGGTGTCCATTCTTGTTTAACTATTCAGAAGTTTAAAGCTGTCTTAACTAAAGTTACAGAAATCTCACCTTCTGGAAAATATATAGGGATGGAAATGTGCGTGATATATCCAACTTAATTAGCTCCAGACTGGCCTCACGATCAGCAACAGATGCACCTGCATCTGTAAGCAAAACCATCACTTATTAAAACAGATACATAAATTCTGCATACTTCAGAATAAAATTGCCATAGGCATATGCAAACTTTTAGGATCCAAGGAAAAAAAAGTTACCCAATTCTAATTCTTGGAGTACATTTCTATAGTACTATACTTCAGAAGCTAAAACTGTCCACTGATACCTGCTATATGCCATCAACTCCAAAAAGTGAGGGAAACTATTATTAATTACTACCTGGCCAGACTTAAAACAAACAGGTTACTTTTACTTCCATGTAACACTCTATCCAGGCCCAGAATGGCCCTGCACTCACTAGAATTTGAACTTTGCCAAGCCCAGTCCTCAAAACCCTGTTTTCTTTCTTATATTCTACTGTGACTTCAGTTACTGAGTCTGTTCAAGAGCACAAACAGCACTGCTCTTGATCTAAACATGATCCAGTGGGATCTCGCTTTTCAAATTTTTCATTCCTAATCAGCGCATTTGGTGGCTCGTTTCAACCAGCAGCATTGAAATACACTATGTACATGAGAGGAAAAAGATTAATTACATCATTATCACAAGAAGCTGGCACTACTTCCCCTGCAAAGTCAAGCATATTACTTTCAAAAGTCATGCACTTCTCATGTCCCACTTTTACTGAAGGTAGCTAAAATGTACAGAGAAACGTCACTGAATAGATTTGGGAGGAAAGGCCACCTGGGCAGCCAAGGAAACTCAAGTAGGGTCTGAAATGTGTAATGCACACATTCTTCACTTCTCGGTTCCACAATGAAAAAATAGAGAATTATTTTTTTCTTTCCCAAAATTGTGGAAGGGATGCCAACATAGAACCATCTAAGCAAGGCTAAGCAATAGCACATAACTGTAATTTAGTTTCCCATTTCTTCTTTTTGTATTTCATCTAAAATTTTCATGACAGCTTAGTCCTGGTATTTCAGGAATTCAGAGGAAAACACATTCATTTGAAAGTGAACTAGCACATGCAATATTTTAATGCATCTTTTATTGATACAGTAAATACTGTTAAGTCCCTCGCTCACTGACTTGTTACAAGAAAGCAAACATTTGAGTAGGAAATGACTGAGCACTTTTAACAAGTATTCCTAATGCTGCAATTGCAACTGAACTTGTGAGACCTGGGTTTGTAAAAGTGAATAGGGGGCTGTCCAGCATCCAGGAGATCTCACCTTCTGCGTCATTCTCAGAGCTTGTCTCACTGAAGCTTTTCCATCGTTCCTTAGCCCTCGACAAGAAGATTTCATAAAGTTCTGCAAGAAAGCAAAACAAAACCAACAACAACAAAAAGGAAGAAGCAAGTGAGAAAAAAGTACCCAGCCAAAACAGAAGTGTTCTCAGCTTTGGTTTTGTTGCTTGGTTTCATCTTTGCCACTGGCTGTGGAGGGAGAATCTATTAGCTGGTTACCACTAACCACTGGAGTGCCACTATACACGGTTTTATAGTATGCACTGTATTATGCTTTTGTCTGCAGTGAGCATGCAAATTACAAGAGGGGAAAACATGTCTTAAATAATTCAGATTGTTCTTTTTCTGAATAGGTTAGAACGCTTCCAATTCATCAAAATCATCAGTTATAAAATAAAACAATTCTCATTTCTACCCCCTTAAAGCAAAGCTACAAACTCTCCATCTTAAACATAAAAATTATTTTTTGGGGGGGCAGGGGGGGGCATCACTTTAACTCTTACAAGACTTAAATGTTTTTGTAAGCAGGTCTTGAACCTTGTTTCCATAATTCACCAGGCTATGATGTCTAATTTTTAAAAAACAACCGTTCCTAAGGTTGTGAAATACAGTTTGTCAAAAAGTAAATTTACACTGATTTTTATAATTTTTTAACAAAAGGTTGGATTTTTTTTTTTTAATTAGTCAACTTAATTTTGCATTAAAATGTGATCTGTTAAGGCATACCAGGAGTGATATTTAATTCGTTTCCCACAGCTAGACTCCAGACTTTCCCACGTACACTTGGGGGCAATCCCTGCCACCACAGCTCTCGAACTCTTCGGGTAGCACGCCTAAGATAGGGGGGGGCGAGAAAAAGAGGGTACATATTGCACATCTTGTTTTCTAAAATCATTGGGCAACTTAGAAGCAAAATAACATACTAATTCCCAGGTCAATATTCAAGGGTCTCTGCTTATGCTAAAGCCCCTTTAAAAAAAAACCAAAACCATTAAGCTCCCAGAAAGCCTATTTCACATTGCTCTATAATAACCTCTGACTATATCATGGCAACAAAAACTGACTTCTTGGCAAAACAGAAAGGAAAAGGAAAATAGAGTATGTGGATCCTCTGTTTCCAGAGGAGAAACAAGCCAGCCTTGCCTCATTTACACAACAGAACTTTACTTACACGCCTTCCCAGTTAGGTAGTATTTCATTGACCCAAATCACCATAGCACTAGCAATATTCTCTTCTTGCTTGAAACGCTCTCTCATGATTTTTTTCCTTTTATGTGCTTCTTTAATTTCTGTTAGGCATAACATGTCAATAGTTCTGTATTAGTATACATAAATTATTAGGTAAATGATTTGGCTATTATCTAATTTAGATGTCTGAAAGATCAAGGGTACATTACAGTTGTGCATGAGCTAATTGATACTACTTCTTTGTTGATTTTACTGTTGATTTTAAGTGTATTTCTCAGAAATTTTTTTTAACTTAAGCTGTCTTTAAGTTATTCAAATACACAGCAACTTAGACAAGCAAAAATCTGCCTAGAGAACTTGTAGCACTTTTCTGCAGTACACAGAATGACTGAAAAGCAAGCACATCATCAGCGCTGGATTTTCTCTATTGAATTTCACACCACGTTCTACCTAAACCTTATTTAATATTTAGACTAATCAGCAATAATTATAGATAACTTTTAAATGGATGTAGAATTACACTCTTGAAAAATATTTTTATTTTACTGATTTTCACTGAAACTTCTACCTAGAAGAATTATGTATTTTCTTTTCTGGAAAGAGGACCTAAAGATCTGAGACAAAGCCACAATGCTGAACAAGAGAAGAGTATTCTGCCTTGTTTTAAAAGGATCATTTGTTAATCCCTCTTAATAAAAAGGCTAAAAGGACAGAGCAGTGCTATCTTGACATCACTAACCACCACTGTGAAATTGCAAGACATTTTCTATTTTCTGCATGGATTAGACACACCAACAGAACAAACATGCCATCCCTGGTAAAATGATTTGGCTGACTAGCTTCTTTAAGTTTCTACTGAAGCTTTGTGTCAACAATTTAATGTGTACTAAGGCACACACAGTGAAACACTACACACGGCTGACCCTCCAAAGATGCAGTTAGAGAACACGGACCACAGATCACAACTAACAGGATGCATACCACAAGAGTGAAATGAGTTGTCAAATGCCTTGGATTTCTTATTACATCTTTCAGAGTAAGCTGCCACAGATCCACAGGGGCTCAATCAGTTCAGAGCTCGTACCTCTAACAATAGCCCAAGAAAAACACGCAGCATATACTCTTAAAATAGCTTATTCCCTGAACACTAGGCACGAGACTACAGAAGTCCTTTCAACAACTGTTCGTATATTGACACAGTACCAGATGCTACAGATACGTTTAATTTTAAAACAGATCTAGTGGGCGTGGAAAGATTCACACAGATACAGCTGGATAGAAAAAAACAGCCAAAACACAAAGTTTTTATCTGTTTTCACACTGAAATTGATCTCAGATTCCTGAAAAAACAGATCTTTAAGCAGTTGGCTTTATTATACAGTGGCAATTGCAGCAACACAGATTAAAAAGAGTCTGTGGACCCAGCAGGTTTCTAGCTGATCATATTACACATTGTTCAAAAAAGGAAAAAAAAAAAAAAAAAAGAGGAAAAAGCGCAAACACAAAACACACTAACACCCAAAAAACCATATCCTATCAAGTTTCTACTTAAAAATTAAAGAAAGCATTCAACTGACTTCTGAAACTAGTTACATTCACTGTGGAAGAATAAGAAAACAATTTGATAACTGAGTTTCTGTTTTAAACTGCGTGCACATATGTACTAGAGAATAACCTAGACATTAAACAAGATTGTTCTTTACTGTAACTAATAGCCTACAAGCCAGAAATTATTTTTGCTGCACGGTTAAAAACAATTATAATGGTTATTGGCAGTTAACATACCTCGTTTTTTTGCCTCTGCAACCATCTCATCATATTCTTGTCGGTGACGTAAAGCCTCCTCCACTGATTTGGCAGGAAGATTTCTGAAAACAAGTTGTTCCTGAATTCAGTACACATAAATGACGTTCTGAACCATTTCAAAACAGATTTTAATTTGGCTTCTCTCCAAGGTGAGCTTTGAGGTTCTCATTCTACCAGTGTTTCAGTAACAGCAGTACAGAACTACCAGGTTCTGAACTAATGGTGTTTACTGGTTCTGTTTATTAGTTCACCCCCAAAACAAGGTTATTAGATTTGCTGAACATCTGGAACGATGCTCAAGTGAAGTTTGCATGAAGGGACAAACGAGAAATATTGATATTTCATATAGTTATTCATTCCAATGCATTTCTGCACATTTAAATATTTGATCTTAATGCATATTTTAATTATTAATTATACCGGCATATCAATACTCCTTTTGTTCATATGACACCTATGATGACGTATTTTCAATAAAAGGTAAGGGGGTTTATTCATTATAGTTAGCCCTTCAAAACTCACACCAGAGAAGATAGGTTTACCAAAAGAAGAAAGGATAGATCCCCATTTACGTCAGAACTAAAGCTAAGGAAGCTTGCTGCAGAGTGACAAGTTCACCAGTTTAAAATGCATTTGGTTTTCGGCTGCATAGCGATCCCCTCACTGTCAAACACACACTTCCTTTTGACCAAGCAGACTCATTCCAAAACAAATCAGAACACAATGTTTGGTCTCAGTCTCTCACACTATCTACTTTGATTCGAAACAAGCAGAAGACAGTTTTGTCATTTTAATATGCACAACAAAACGGGGCGGGGGGGGGGGGGAAGTTTTCCATCTCCTCTTATGCAAGCACAAAAGATAATTTTATTAGTATTTCAAATGAAAGTGAGAATATATTTTTAAGGATGAGACTGGCAACACATTACACACTTGGGACAGCACTCCAAATTGAAGTGTCATTTGTAAAACATATTTATGTTCATTTGTGAATTGTGGTATACTGAAAATACAGAAAAGCATCCAACTAGTTCCTGCGTATCTTACTCTGCACGACACAGAAAAAGAAATAATGCATTTACCAAAAAAAAAAAAATGATTGCAGCAATCCATACCTCCATTCAAGATATTTCTGCCTTAGCACTGAACGAACTTATATACCACTAGAGAGATTATCAAAGGAAACACTATATGTTCTATTTTCCATTTCATAATTGGAACTGATTAGAGCAAAGACTTAACAGTGCCATCGCAAGCTTTCTCAAGCTGCAGTTTGAAAGCTTTGTTCCATTTGCTTTCCTCCTGCATGAGTTCCTAGTCAGCAGGTCCTCCTTTTTCCTTCAAATTGCTGAAGGCTGTATAGCTGAATATACTATTTTGACCAATTTATTACCCATTTTTTATTACTATTCTTATTTGTACTTAATGCAGTTTTTGTTGCATCTTCATCTGCTGTTTCCTTGCTTTCAGCTGTAGTTTTAAGGAGCCACAAAAACATAACTGCAACAGGGGCAACAGTTTCAGTGAACACTACTGTCTTGGTACCAACAAAGCATTTAACTGTAGTTGCCAGTTATAAAAAGAGCATTTAGCCTTTGCGACAGGAAGGTATTTCTTGTGTTTCAATGGCAATTACTCCCACACCTGCTGTTACCTACCTAATACTTTTTTTTTTTTTCTTTTTTTCTTTTTTCAAAAAACTCTTCTGGTAAGCCAAGTCCAGGTTTGCTGAAGTGACAACTGCCACTGTTAGGTCTTCTTGACTGGTCTAGGAAATTAAGTTTCCAGAATGGGGGAAGGAGAAAGGAGTGCACACTGAGATGGCAGTGAAGAAATCCATAAAAGTCTTCAGGAATTTTCCTGATGAATAATGCCCACAAAACTGTCACAGGCAGCTGTGATATACAGCAGATAACAGACTGGTGGCCCCATTAAAGCAAGAAAGAATTCCTCATATAGACTAAAATATACTTAAAGGTTCTTCTGGAGGTATTCATTAGGCTATTATCTGGCATGGAATAATGATACTTTCATGTAAGACTTGTGAAGTTTAGCTCATCAGAAGCATATTAACAAATCAGTCACTATCAGTTCCACAGCAGAATCATACTTACGCTGGTCGATCCTCCAGAATCAAAGCAGTAGTTGAAAGTGGTTCAAATTCAATATTTTTGCGTCTTGCTGATGGGGGTGGAGGTTTATACATTCTTCCTGTCCGTGCTTCATATTCCTAAACAACATTATTGATAAAAATTAAATTTCAACTTTCAGTCTCACTTCTCATTAGTAAGCATATTATTAAGTGTAAAACAAGTAATAATGTTAAAATATGTAATATTAAATAATTTAAGACAGCAAGGAGCTAACATTACAAACTGGAACTGTTAATAGCAAGACAGTGCTGCCTTCCTGGACTGCTAAGATGAATGATAAAGCAGTTTTCTTGTATTAACTTAATCTTTGATCTATTCTGGTTCAATATTACTACCAGACATCCAAGGATCAGCTAGGAAATCTGCATAATCTTCCCAAACTAATTAGTGCACAAGTAATATGTTAAGTTGACAAAAAAAAAAAACCAAACCAACTAACCAAGAATGTGTGTCTTCCTATTTCTTTCATTTTGATTCTATCTACCCTTAAGATCCTGTACCTCTCACGTTTCTGAAGCTTTTAATAAGACCAAACCCACATTATCCAGAATCACCTACACTAGACTCAGTGACAACATAACAGTATTTATCATTACAAGTCTGTTCCACATCATTTCTTTCTCAAAGGTTAAAACATGCAGTCTACTTAGAAGAAATATTTAACGACCTTTAATACACGAAAGATTCTGAGGAAGGGAGAATCCCATTCCTTTTTCTACAAGAACAACTCAACAAAACAGAAATGAGACAGTCTTTAGGAAAAAGGTTAGACAGCGCCAGATGAAAACCTCAGATCTCATGTTGCCTTTTTAGCCTCTGTAAATAAAAATATACCGCCAAGTTACTGGGAGACCCATCCTTACAACCAAGCAAATCTTAAAAGGTTTTCTGTGAGAAGACTTTCAACTTACTCCCAAACCAAGTTAGCTTGTGGGTTCACAATCTCCTTAGGCTTGAAGGCTAAATACTAGCTTCTCTGCAAGTCTTCCACATGCTGGAATTCAAACATAGAAAACTAAGAGCTGAAAAACCATCTTTTTTTAAGAGAACAAATTCAAGGTACTTCAGTAACGTGCTTTCACAGATCACACAGCTCTATTCTTAAGCACATTGAAGTGAGCTCTAACTTGTACAAGCTTTTTTTTATCTAAAGACAATTTTTCTTGTACATCTATTGCTTTAATAATTTTGTAAGTAAATTCAGTCTCAGATTAACCAAAGCATCTTATGTTTAAGTAAACAAAAAGAAAACCACTAATCAATTACTAATTAGGTCACATATTTTCCCAATCAAATATAAGTCTTCTCTAGAAGCTGCTCCCAAATGAGTCTCACCCCTAACACACAGCCTCTTGTACACATTTGTTCTCCCAGGGAGAAACAGAAGGCTTTACACATTCAGTGTTCACTGACTACATTATGGAAACAGAGCTGACAACTTTAAAGGTATTAAACAGCTTACAAGTACAGCACACACAGTTGAAGTCCATAAAGTTAGATGGGAAAAGACCTCTTACAAATGTGACAGTGCAGCCTCAGATTTCCAGAGAGGGCACAAAGTGTTTGCCCAACACAAAAGTGGCTTAAAGCTTTCTCTTCATCAGCCTCCTTACCCTATCCATTGTAATGATCTGTAACGGAATTTCTGTCCTTCCACATTTAGCATAATACATTCAACAATCTGAAAAGCATAACCTCAATGATGTCATGTTAATCTCATCTCAAGAGGAAGTTATAAAAGAATCACTGAGGTTGGAAGGGACCTCTGGAGATCATCTAGTCCATCCACGCTGCTCAAAGCAAGGTCAACTACAGCAGGCTGCACAGAGCCTTGTTCAGCCAGAGTTTTAGTATCACCAAGGATGGAGATGCCAGAGGCTACAGCACCTGGTATTCCCAAGTGGTTTCTCATCCAAATACTAACCAGACCCAACCTGTTGGCTTCAGAGATCAGGTGTGCTCACTGGTAAGGCCATATACATTATATGCCACGTTACTTTTCACATTCTGAGAAGTTATCTGGACTTCTTGCCCTTTGTTAGAGTCAGAATAATAGTTTAACTGATGAGAAAAGGTGATTACACCTCCATAAAACAAGCCAAAGAATAGTTTTGGAACATTCTCAGTATCTTTTGAAGTGGTTTCCACTCCACCCCACCAAATCTTCAGCTATCCTTCCAGCTCTCCACCCTTTAATCACTGTGTCATACTCTGCCCCATGGCAGCACACCAAATAACTCATTTTGTTAGTGCCCTGGAAAGACAGGTGCAAATCTATCGCAACCAGCCTACTGTTACATCTATAGAAGAAGCTTTGTTGCTTTTCTGTCTTCACCAAAAAGCCCGAATGTGCACCTTGTAAAGAAAAAGAGCAAGCAACTGTTTGCTATCATAATTTATACATACATTCACAGTAAAAACCTAATTCTTTGTAAACACAATGACTTCAAACGTACTAGCCAACTGTTCTCAAATACAACTTCAAAATATTTCTAAGTCTCTGGCAAAGAACAGTTGTACAAATTTCCTAGAACATATTCCTGCCCTGAAGGGTAATTCCCAAGACAACTTCCGATTGAAAAATAATAAACATCCAACATAATTTGGCATATTTGAACAAGTATCTTGAACAACTGGACATACAGGATTGGTAGAGCTCTGTTTTAATTCACACAAGCATGAGAAAAAAACCTGTAAGAAGAACATACACTGTATGAATGAATATATATTTTCTTAAGCCTAAGATTATTTCATTCCACCTAAAACCAGAGACATTATAGGTACTCCTGCCAAGCTTTATCTCTCAGGATACCCCAGCACATTCTTAACATAGGAATGTATCCTGTGATTACACCTGGAGGTCAGCATCCAGGCTGCAGTACAGTAACAATGCTGTCTCTCATTCTTGGTAGAAGTTCTCATTTACTTTCACATTTTCCAATACTTTGTAACAGAAGCCACAAAATCAAGTTCATTTAGTGGTCAGAGATGAGGAAGCTCAAAAGGTACCAACCTTTTCAACATTCTTACATACCTAATTTGTATGCAAGTTAAATAAAAGCACTGCAAGATGGACATTAGAAATGAAGCCACTCTCACCTTTTTATTACAAGCAACACATTTGAATGGTGCTAGTGCTTCTGGCTATCGTACATGCTAAGAACTGACATACTATTTCCAAAGCAAGACAGAAAGAGGGGAGAAAAAAGAAAAAAAAAAAAAAAAAAAAGTATTTCGACAGGGATTTCCACTCATCACCCAGTCGTGTTTCTGAAAGTAAGTACGCTTTATGAACAGTTGGGTTTTTTTGCAAGAAAAGAACACATGAACAGAGGGGGGAAACTGTAAGCATTTCTAGAGTCAAAGCAGAGCCCCAAACAGCATGAAGCTCAAACAGTCATGGCTGCACATTCCCCAAGATTAAATATATTCCAAAGTATCAGAACTTCCCAATAGAAGATGCTTCCTCCTCAAGAAGCCTACGCTCTAAGAAACTCATTTGAAGATCAGATCCCAGAACTATCAGGCATACATGGAACTCACTAGTTTGTGCAACTAAAATACAAAATATTCCAGGAAAATAAAAGGATATGACTAGATGTAAAGAATCCAATAGCCTTAACCACGCATTTGATGCAGACTCTGCAGTTCTTGATATGGGATAAAAAACTTGAGCTGACATAGAATTTCAGTTCAAAAGATGTGAGCTGAGCTAGTACTTTTCCATGACAAGGTAAAAATGCCATTTAAACTCAAATATCTTATCAAATGTTTAAGATGCAGGGCATATGCCAGAGGATAGAACAGCTGACAGCTAAGACTGAAGACTATGTAAGACCGGTTTATGTAAAAAAAAAAATATAATTTTGAAGAGTGACATATTATGGTTTCAGTAGCTTAGGGAGTGTTGTTAAAAGAATTCTTTATTGCAGCATATCTGGTACTTATTGACAGTTACGGAACTTTTCACAATCCCAAAATAAAGAAAAACAAATCTCACTTTAATAGAAAGTAAGAATAGTTATATCCTTATTAAGGTGGGAACTGCATCCTCTCATCTACTGCCAATAATTAACCTGCTAACAGGCCAAAAGCACGTTTTTCCTGAAAAGCACTGCGACAAACACATTTAAGAGCACTTTGATATGTAGAGGGACTTGTATTTCTGGTATTTATTCCTACAGAAATACAGATAAGCCTATTAACCTACAGACAAGTAACAGGTAAATGGGGCTGGGGGAAAATAATAATTTAAAAAAGTAGTCTTTTGCTTGTAACTTTGTGTTTACGAAGATAAAGATCTCCCAAATTGTATCTTCTTAAAAAAAAATAATAATAATCCCCTGCTGTTTTAAACAAAAGAAAAATAATAAACCTGCTTTACCTGATGTACATCTACATGGAAAACATACAAAGCTGAAGTTTCTTTCACCCTTCCTTGGAAGGACCATATAGGACAGCTAGCCCATTCAGAGCTATGCTAGGTATCTCTAAACAGTACTGGATTGCACTGTGTAACGCAGGCGTAATTGCCCATAGCTGCTTCTTGCAGTAAGCAAGCCACCTTACAGAAAGGAAAACCAGCTGCACTGCAGCATTCCAAAAGCATTAGTTGACCTTAAATAGGGTATGTTTGTGGGGATAAAGTATTTAACAAAGCATGCACATAATGATTCAATTTTATAAAACAAACTTACACCTACAGTGCCCAAACTATAGAGGTGTAAAGGACTAAAATATTGACCATGAAATTTAATATGCATCTTGCTTTGATCTATCTAGGATCCAACAACAAAAGCTAAACTCCTGGAAATGAGTGATACAAGTCTTGGATTACTAGGACTGTGAAAGTCCTCACAGTCCTGAAAGTACCAATTATAGTGATTAAGCGCCACAGATCCAATTATGTTTTAGGTTTGCTGGAGGAGAAAGTTATCTGATAGGCAACACTGAATTAACTTTCACTAACTTAAGGACTGTCTCTATTTAAAGTAGATGTCAAGGCATACTAATACTCCAATTAAAGCATGCACCCTGTGTATGACAGTTTCTTTTAACATGCTTTACTCCCCCAGAATTCTAAGCCTGATCTGAAACAGGTTTTATTCAGTCACTGCTTCTGTTGAGGAAACAATGGGGGTTACCATATATTCTGCAAATGGTTTTGAACCTCTCTCCCCTCTACACGTGTGACTGTGGAGCAGATGGGCCTCTAAAAACATCTGTATGATTATTTTTGCAATGCTGTACAGCTAACTAGGAATATAACCAGAAAGATCATTTCAAACAGGGTTGATCACCCAAGAATGGAAATATTAACAGAATTGCTATAGCTTAGGAGGGGCACTCTTCTATTAGTTTATTAGATGATATAGTTAATTTATGTAAGAACTTCTGCTAATGCATATGGATTCCCTCCTGTGTCATCACGCCTGTCCTCCTCAGATTAAATGCTAAAATTGCTGAGCTAGCACTGGCTACAAATGGTTGATAAACAAAGTGCTCATAGCAGAAGTAGATGTCACCAAAAAATTCTGTGAGTCATAAACTAGACATTTTCCCAAAACTAAGAATGCCAGATGCTGTCAGGACAGACAAAACAGTACATTCTTTCCTAACTTTCAGGCAATATGGAAAGAACCTATAATGGAGGAGGGAAAAATACTAATCCTCACATAGTGCAAGAGAACAACCAGACACTGATGAGCTTCTAGGTCAATCTTCAAATTAATGCCATCTATCTTCAATTATTTATTTTTTTCCTCAACTGGGTATTTTAAAAGTTGCATCAAGTGTCATCTTTTGTTGTTTACAAAAGCGCGTGAAGTCATGGGCTTTGGGCCCAATAAAGAAGAGCAGAGGGTGGTTGGACCACGTAACACAAACCATAAGCATCACATATCAACTAGCAGTTATATTAACTGCTCTGCTTCACAAAGCCAGAGTAACAGATTCACAGAACTAAAAAGCCAACTCTATTCCTGTTTAACGCAGAGTGTGGGATTACATAAAGTTTTCAAAGCAACAAGCATATGCATTGGACCAATTTCATAAGGATACCAGTCACAGCAAATAGAAGACACAACATACAAGAAAAGTTTCAATAGCTGTACATTTCCAGGTTTCCAATTTCATATTGGAAGTAGTGACTAAAAGCATCTGGAATTCTAAAGTGCCACTGTTAATAGTTTATGTGACTTAGTGACAAGGAAAAAACAAGATTATACGATACTGTTTTTCAAAGCTAATAACTTGTAATAGTTTTGAATACATTGTAAGACTTTTAACAACCTTAACCATTAAGCAAGGAGGCACACCAAACAAAGTTACTGTCAAGCTCTAGCATTACCTATTTTCCACTATTCAAGAACATGCAACATAAACAATAAGCAGTAATACTCTATCACTTTAAGTTGTTAGTGAGATTCATGTGTGATGTGTATTTGTTTATTTTACTAATGGTATCTAATGAGGTGATGGTTAGTGTCAAAATATTCATGCTACTGTGAAAATGTGATGTTTGTTCTATTTTAATGAGTGCTACATAGTCCCATGCATGGCATTGAATACAACTAAAAATACATATATATATTAAATTTCATACCCCTGTGTTTAATTGACTGAGAGCAGATATTGATGCAAGACTGCCAGAACTGTCATCCTAATGAGAAAAAACAGAAGCAAAGCCTTAGTGAATAAATGAAGACCATTACAATATAGCAACATGCAAGCCAAAATTTAAATTCATATGTAGAGTACCTATGTTTTACGTTTGAACAAACAGATGTGTCTGTTTCTACTTCTTCTCCAGCTCTCAAAATTATACAAAAACACACAAAAAGACTTCCCACTTCTGCAAGATGCGTACAGAGAACTATTGGAATATTTCTGTGTTTTAATTGAAGTTTTATATTTTCTACAATCAGCACTTTTGCCCAAAAGGAGATCTTTTTCCATGGCGCTTCTCAGGTGCATGACAAAAGGCATTCCCTGATGTCTCTCCCTAGTCCACACCACCCATAAAAGTTACACTTGTTTAAACACTAGCCTTGGAAAATATGCTGTTAAAAAGGAAAGAACAAAACATTGTCTATAGGCTGACACAATAGAAATGAGTCTTGAAGACTTTGCTTTCATTCAGCTCATCTTAGATTGCACATCATACCCAACTAGATCTTTACCTATAAGCTAGTTAGCTTTAAAGCTTAAAATCAATACTCAAGAATAGTACTTGCACTGTGGAGAAAGGGAAAAGAAACGTAACTGGACTTGGATAAGCATTTGGCAAAAAATGAAATACTAGGTTAACTTTCAAAAAAACCTTTCACATTCTGTGTTTGGGTTTTTCTATTTAACACCACAAGATCGAAAATGTTAGATAGCACAGTGACTTAGAGTGGGCCTTTGATGTAGAATTCTTATCCTTTCTTTTTCAAGCTTTAGGAAGAGAAGGCTTGCTTCAATATTCTTTGTAGCTGATCTCAAAGACTTTTTCTAAAAAAAAACAGCAGTCAGAAGAATTCACATCAGGGTCAACACCTCTACAGTATTTTCAAAACATTAATCCCACGCTCACTGCAGAGTACTCCCCTGAAGATGCGTTTGTGCCACCAGCATGGCACTGACATCATAGTAAGTTCTCCTTGACAAGTTTTCCTCGTCAAAGCAGCTGGGTGACCCCTGGTAGCAGGAGCTGAACTGTATTTTAGATCCTTTACACAAACAAAAGGAGGCGTTTGTCTCACTGAGGTCCTACCAGTTTCATTACTGTTTTACTGACAGGATTATCACTACGAAAGTCTAAAACACCGGGAAAGATCTTTGTTTTACCCCTAGCATAACGTTTTACTGACTACATGTGTGACTCTGGAAAGATGAGGGACATCTCCTGTGAATCCAGGCCTTCTCACTGCTGCTAGCAGACAAACTGTTACTCAGGTGTACATGTCCCTTGCAAGACCCAACACCCCCATTTATTGTAATAACCCCCCCGCTGGTTTCAAGGCAGTTTGTTGCCAGTGTATTTCCACTCTGTATCTGCTAAACAGGCAGAAGTCTTGCCTTTCTCTTTTCTCCAGTAGCAGTGCAAGACAAGCCAACGTGACCTCTACGTAGGTATCAGTCTGCTTAAGAACCACTCCCATGAAAAAGCATCTAGCACTGTATTTACCTACTTCTTTCAGATACTCGGTCCTTAGATCTGTTGACAAACATGCCACTTTTTAAGCATTAAGATCTCCCTTCACTGTTAAACTGACACAGACTGGAGGGAAGAGTTAATATTGCAAGTTAGGTCTGAGTCACATGAAAACTGATTCAAAACGCATCTGTTCCTCTGAAGAGGAACCTCTGACAACTCTTGTCCCTGGGAGACCATGGGAGTTCTGCCGACTCAGTGAATGCAATTTCTGCATTGGATTTCAGCCTGGAGATAACTACATTGGAAAAATATGCAAGTGAAGACACTGAGATTTTTAAGCCTCAAGCACTTTTTCAAGATTTCAGAGCCACCCAAAAATATTTTCATATGTTAGTTGTAGGACACTGACCCACTCATCAAAATCAGCAGTATTATTTAACAGACTGGCCAAAATTAATACCTTCTACTTTGTATGCAAGGTGACAACTTTTGGAAAAAGACAGCTTTACTCCACTTCTGAATAAGCAATCATTTCTAAATCACTGCAAGCTTTTAATTAAATATAAAAGCAGATTTTTTACCCCATTTAAGGCTGCCATTTACCATACTTTGTTAAAACTGCTGATAAAGTGAATTTGGTACATGTTTTACTTTTACCTTGCAATGTGTATTTTCATAGTTTGTGTTTAATTCAGGCATATTAGGGGAAAAAGATCACCCTACTGCTTTAAGCAAATTAATAAAAAAGTATTCAAAATTGCTTTAGTAAAAAACAAGAGCTATGGTATGCAGAATCATCGCGCCCACAGATTAAAAGCTCTCTTCTTTAACCATAAGCACAGAAGAATGAAAATGAGTTTGCATTTTTAAAAAGAATGTGGACTTCGGTCAATACACACCAAATTGTTACACATCAGCCCACAAGTCTGTTTCTGCTTTACATGCTTCTGTATTAAAATATTTCAGCAGTCTAATTTAAAGCAGATTTCTGTATAGACTGAAAAGAATTTACCAGACTGATCATTAATGACCACATACTTCTTATAACAGCCAGTTTTACTAGCTGCAGTTCACGAAAAAAGGCACACTTCCTAAAACCATCAAATGCATTTGACATTTTCAGTCCTAAGGAGTTGCTGTTTTCCCTTCTTAAAAGACAGTGAAGGAAGGAAGCCCAGAGGAGGGAGATGTCCAGCAAAAGAGTTGGCCTCGATACCACATCCTGCTTGGGCAGCTCTAAATCCAAGGAGAGCCGAGCTTGCCAGCAGCTGCGGGCGGGGAGACGCAGCTGCCGAGAACTTTCAACCTCTGCCCCAGTTCGAGCTAGAGCATCTCTCCCAAAGCATGCTGATGGCAGCACAGCTGCAAGGGACCCCACCGCCTCCCCAGTCAGGCAAGCCCTGCAGGCTGCTTTTCGACAAAAATACTCATCCGCTTCTACATATGCTAAGAAACTTGCAAAGAAATTATTTACGGTAATATTCATTAGACAGTCTCTGGAGGCAGAGCTGGCTGGAGTAGTAGTTTGGAAAATATCTGAAACAGTATCCCAAATTAAATTCCCAGATTTTCTTGGAAGTTATTCAGGGTATTAGAATCACTACCTGACTTCTCTGGAGAGGCATACATAGCAATGCCTAGTTGACAGACAGCAACTGGGAGCCACAAGCATTCATTTAAATCTAAGTACCAATTCAGTACATCACCCCTACCCAAACAAAGACAACAAAGGAGGTTTCCATTAGCCAGGATGGAAACAGGGCATGTGTGCTCTACCAACCTTTTGGCTACAAATCTACAGTGATACAACTTTTTTCTTGTTTTACTAATATGAGAATCCTTTAAGCTTCACAATATTGCCATAAAGTTTTGATACAAGTATTAGCCTACCCAAAAGACTTCCTCCTCCTATTAATTATGAAGTTTTTCCTGTCATGGGTTATTTTTTTCAGCAAAAGGGCTTAAGTTCTCATCCTTTGTCTGAAGGATACTGGCCACTGGCATCGGTATAGTCACAGGACGATATACAGCCATGGAGAATGTCATTGCTGTTCAGCAACGGCAAGCTTTGATACTAGAAACAAACTACCATAAACTCCCCCATGGGCAGCTTGCCTATAACTTAGGCCCATTCTACTTGCATGGTCTTACACCTAGAAGCTCATAAACAGTGAGTAGCCATTGTTCTGACCACAGAAAACTAAAAAAAATTTGGGGAATACGTGGGGTTTGTGTTTCAGATCACATCTGAACCCTTGACTTAAAATTTAGAATGTCAAAGTAGAAGTCTGTAGAGACATTCCATGTAGGATATAAAGTATTCTGCCAGGTTAACAGAACATATTAAGCTTTAATCTTATTTCCAGCAACTTCTTAACAGCCTCATATTCTTTTCACTCACCTCTCCTGCAAAGTGAGGAATTTAATCTGGGGACTTCAGTCAGCCATACAAGAGTGAATATACTATTTTCCCCTAATTTTCAATAACCAAGTGTGTCTATATTCATTCTAACCCATCAGCAGCTTAGCAAATTTGAACAGTTTTGAGAAAGAAACAATTGGCTTTTCTTCAGAGGCATATGCACAAGGAGCTGTATTGTAAGTTTTAAACACATATGCAAGACATCTGATGTGTTAAATGCAGACACATCAGGATCACCTCTCAATTTAAGAATCAAATTTTCTCAGGTATTTAACTTTGTGCAGAGTATACCATCAATCTGGATCCCCCTTTGCTAACTGTGTTTCTTAGCTCATGCATGCTTTAGCTAAATTAAAAGCTAAAAAATAAATTAAAAGCTGAAAATATTAGCTACGCATTACTCAAGATTATATAAATCCAATATTGACTCTAATCCGGCAACTATTATAACAAAATAGCTAGGACCAACTCAATTATGTTTAAAGACATAAAATATTATTTTAGTATATTTGCTTTTCTGCCACTTTGGAGAAGTTAAAAAAAATAGGAACGCTACAGTTTAAAAGCAGAACGGTCACTGACTGAAACAGGATAAAAAAAATACGACTCTTTCTGCAGATTATGACTTGGTCTGCAGAACAAACATCATTACTAGAAAATGGGAAGCAGATGACTAGTAGCATTGTGCATACTCTCCATTTCTCAGGATGGAAGAGACATCTGGATGTTTACCACAGTATTTTCATAGTGCAAGGCCAAGAGCATTCATCTGCAAGCAAACTAAGAACACTTGCCCTCTCCCACCCAAAAAGGGAAACCATTTAAATAAGGAAAACTGTATAGGAAAAATGTTGAAAAAGCATTCAGTTCACTTACAGTAAATCATAGAATGGTTTGGGTTGGAACAGAACTCTAAAAGTCATCTAGTCCAACCCCCAAGACTGCACTTTCTGTAATCTCATCATTTTCCTACAACATTTTATTGTGTGACAAGTCCCATTACATTGAAGTCCTTCAAAAGGAACCTCTTGTTTTTCACTTTAGTTGCTCCCAAAAGGCCCTCTTCACCACGAAGGTCCTTCTAGAAGATGGCTGAACACTGCTTCATTCACAGCCATTTGCACCTGCCAAACACATCAGCTTACAGGGAATTTAAGGAAGGAGACAGAGACAGCAGCTCTCAAGAGATTCAAGTTACTGTTTTTAGCAACACAAAGGACATTCAGATTTCTTATATCAACAAATCTTTAAACTTCAGAATCACATCTACATCACTAAATGATCATCTTTAAAGACTATGCCATTTTATTATTACTTATCAAATTAAAGACAGCCTGCACAAGCACAAGTATATGAAAGTGCAACTTTGTATCAGAGAAAGGAAATCAGAGTTACCTGTCTGTCGTACCCCAGTAACTCCAGAACTAGTTCAACTTACACTACTATTTTGAAACAAAAATATCTTGAGTGAGAGTGAAAGTATAAATGAAACAAGATTACTTGTTTCAGAATTCTAAACAATTTGTCACAAGTTACCCAGATAGTAAGCCTTCCAGGCAAGGAGGAGTATGGAAAGATGAGTCGGGGGGTGGGAATCAGTTTCATTACACTAGAATATCCAAGAACACATTGAGAAGATAAATTTAGCTAGACTAATATTTATCTTGAAAAACTGAATATACAAGTATGACTGTGGTTTTACTTCACAGAACAGGCAAAAGTAACTCAAAACTGAACTTCATAAAGGAAGCTTAAACTATTTCACAATCACTTTACCATTAAAATATCGTAGCATAGCATGTTAAATAAGGCAAGGTTTTATAGGAAATTAATAACATTCTGATGTTTTTGACCAAAACAGCTTAAACACTTTTTTGAGAACATGTATCACCTTTTTATAATCACTGAGATGTACTGAAGAATGCACTAGATAATCATAAAACTCAAACTCCTCAGTAACTACTATTGTTCAGACAAAGCCCCAAATGAGCCTTCCCAGAGCACGCCCTGGTTGTATAGTAACAACGTGGAGATAACAGCACAGAACTGCAATATTTAATTACTATTTTTTTTTACAGGTTTTGTACCTAGAGTTGTGTGAAGTTTACTTACCTGCTGAATAATTTTGGAATCTTTTGGAAGGTTTTCCCTTGGTGGGACTTTTCCGAACAACTTCCAACCAGGAGCGCTTTGGACAGCAGGCTTGAGTTCCTTCGTCCTTTTAGTGAAAAAGTTTCTGAAAAGAGAGAAGGATTTTCTTTTTGTTTATTAGAAGCATATAAACAAATGATATTTGTACACACTTACATTTCTTTAAAACAAGTTCACCACTCTAGAGATTTACTACTCAGCAAACGCATAGTGTGCTACCTCCTTAGCTTTCTATTATACTTTAAAATAACTAACTCAAAGTGGAGCAGCTTTCATTACAGGTGCTTTGATGCCAATATTTGTGTTTAACACTCAGTTTTACCTCTGAATTCAAAGATACTTTATGCAATATCAGAGCTCTTTTAATAATAACGGACACTTCCTTAAATGTAAGTTCACAGCATGCAACAGCTCTGGACTTTTGCTTGGGGTTTGTTTCAGTGTATCTTACAGAGCTATTTGAAGACTGAAAAGAAAGCAGCTGGAAATCACTGTGTAACTTATAGATTTGAAAACAAATGGTGAACCATTATTTCTGCTAACATTTTCTGCAATCTTCACACCTTCAACTTTCATAACATGGGCTAGAAAATCAGGGAACATGCACAGAAGCTTCAGTTTAGCAGATAACCTTTGCCAGTGCCTAAAGCAATTACACTCAAATAGGCAGATGACTGCATTGCGCTATCACTTCTTAGAAAGCCAACCAACACAAGAACATATTAGCAACCATTTATCTAGATACAAGGCTGTACTATATTTGATTCCGACCACAAGCTCCCACAGAGCATGCTAAGTACAAGTGCTTTGAAAATTAAAGTGTATTTATTCTGAATGTTGGAAAACCACTTTCCAAAAACTTATGAATAACTGAGAGGGATTAAAAGTTCAGTAGTCTGTAAAGTTATTTTTCAGGATGCTTATAAGTTGACCTCTGGTGAACAGAAGAGGGGCCACCTTTATTGGGAGATGGTTTTGTGTAGTGCTGACCAGCTAACCGCGTATGTTCACACTCTTCCTCTGGAAAGTATATTCTTCACTTAAAGTATTTGCTGTATTTTTAAATACATTTCCTTATCAAATTGAACACAGTCATGTCTGTGCACAGAAAAGTCTCTTGGCTTGGCCCAGATAGAAGCAGCGTGATACAACAACCACAGTCTGTCTGAAAACTGCACAGTTGCTCTTACATCCCAGTGCTGCCAGGGTTTCTGACCAGGCAGCATAGTTTTACAATTAGGAACTGTTAGCATTTCTAAGACGTTGTATAGCTTTCAAATACAAACTATCTTTTCAGTTCCCAGAATGGTTTTGTTCTTTGGGAAACAAGCAAATGCCTGTCACAAAACCCCCTTCTGTGCAAGTTTATGTGAATGGACTCTACAGATACTTGTGTGTAGTTGAAGCTCTAGCCACCAAAAACCAGCAAGCTGGGGAGAAGAAGTAGATGCTGAAAAAATGTGGAAATCTCCCAAGAACTAGTAAGCTCAAGACTAACAGTCCTGTGGAATCCAGGAGAACCTAGAAACTCAGAACACCAAGACTCTCCTTGCTCTGTCCAAGGCCACCAGCACACACTACCATCAACAACAGCTTGCTAAAGAAGAGGAAAAAGACTGCATTCAAGAAAGCAGCAGCTGCTATAGGCAGGCAGGGGGTATGGAATTACATATACACCTGATGAAAGACAGCACCCTAAGAGATTTTTTTGAACACTCACACAGAAGCTCTCAGTGCATCAGTACACCCTGCTACTTCTGTGGAGGTCTCCCAGCTGTTCTTCCAACCCAGTAAGTGAGTAAGCACGTTTGGGAATAATTGCTTTCACTGTATGAATATTTACCTGCTATTAATAGAATCAAGCTGTTGCTATTAATAGCACTTAATTAATACAAGGTGTACTAGTAAGCATTGGTTCTGATCCACACATCCCACAACTGTTCCCACCAGTGAAATTTGCAATATCTTATTCCAGCCCTGTGGAAGCAAACTAAGTATCCACAACACCAAACTAGTGGTTTTTGACACATGACCTGGAAGGAAGGACTGATGAAAATGCCAAGCCATGTACCAACATCTGACAGTCTCTTTTGTTCTCTAGTCGGTCCCAGAACTGCATACCATTAGTGAAATGAACAGGTCCATCCATAAAGAAAAAAAAAAAATACAAAAAGTGTGCTTAGTAAACAGCAAAGGCTCATTTCACAAGTACAGGACATGTTTTACAGTGTTTTACGTTGCCTTCAGGAGGGAGGAAGAAGTGTTCAAAGACCCATCAAGAAAACCAGACAAAGTATCCTAAAGACAACGTCACTAAATTCTACACTACAGCCTTGCCTTAAATCCGCAACTACTGCAGCAGCTGTATTTCAGCTTAAATGGAGATTTACTTCCCCAAAAGCAGGTATGCAGGAAGATACATTCTGGAGTACCAGTCTTGAAATGCAAAAGAACTCATGCATCCTGATTTCATGGATAGCAATAACCACCTGGTCTCTGCACACACTACGGAATGCCACCATGATCACCTGGGAGTTCAGCTCCACTGCTTCTAGCACTTGTGGAAGCTGAAAGATGTATGCTTTAAACATCAATGGCAATCTGTCACTGCATCAAAGCTGTTTTATGATTAACCAGGAAGCTGGTAGATTTAAAAAGGAAAGCTTGTAAACACACAGAAGGCTTTAATAAATATTTCTGTACAAAAGATTTAGGCATGCTCATCGCTCTTATGAGATCTGGGTTTTCAAATTCTTTAAACAAATATAACATTAAAACAAACCTTTCAGAACACAGTCCCCACCATAATGAATCTCAGGGGTTTCTTTAATATTCTTCGGTGTACTGAATTAAGCAAAGGCTTGTTTCACTTTTTATGAATGCCACAAGTGAAAATACACAATTTTACTTTTATTGATTAGATATTCATTGAAGTCTGTTACTGAAGAAAGAAAAAAAACCTGGTCAAACTTTGTATCATGTCAGAATAAACCTCACCTAGGAATCCTAATCCAAGAGAAATTAATGGGAGGTTTACAAATAAGCTTTGCTGAAGATGGAAGGACACATATAATACTGTTAGCTGCCAAAACAACGTATCACATCTGATGTGTTGTTGACAACAGTAAAACCTTACAAAAGCCCTGTTAAGGAACAGCATCTGTGAATGCTTACAAGTTGCATTCACTGACTTGCAGGAAGTGTACTAGATTTGACATATTGGTTGCTGCTTAGAATATTCATGAGTTCCACTGATCCCAGGAAGTCATCCATTGAGATGGACTTAAAAGTCAGTAGCATTTTGGTATAGAATCTCAAAATCCATTTGAAAACCTCAAAATTCCTTAAAAAGAAGCCTACACTTTACAACTGAATAATGCTTTCTGTTGAAAGAACCTGTGGGATTGAAATATTAAATCAATTCATTGAATTAAGCTCTAGTTTACAAAAGCCTAGTGGAAAAGTTGCAAGGTTTTTTTCCCTGCTAGTTTTATATACCCACAATGGAACACATATTAACACTCTCAAACGACACTCAAAAATGTTTTAGTAGGTGCAATGAAAAGTTTGAAAAGTAACTGAAGTGCCACAGAATAAGAAACAATTACTGGCACATACCAAGACTTCTATTCCTAACATGGTTTGGATTACACTATACCAAAACTTACAGGCTCTGATCACAAAACTACAACAGTAGTAGTAACACCTATGAGTGGCAACGCTTATTTAACAATACTGCTTCAACTATTCCTGCCTGTGCCCACAGCATCCTGCAGGAGTTTCATCATACTGAGAGTACAGTAACTCAACGATGTTAACCATTTCCACTGGTGTCATTAATGTGATGTTCTAGTAATAAAATTGCTTCTTTTCACTCTGCTTTTGCTTTTGAAATCACTCCTTTGCTGCTATTTAAGATAAATCAGTGAAGTCTAAAAGCAGTTACCACTGAGTCTCAGAAGGGGATATGAGGAACTTTATATTTTAATGGGATTTTGTTTGTTTGTTTGTTTCCCTTGGGGGTTTGGCTTCCCCTCCAAAAAACATGAACACAAAACTTTTTTCAGCTTTTCGAGCTAGCTATATGCCAGCCCAAGAGCATGACATATTTCCAAGTTTTAAAGGAAGTTACCGGAAAATACCAGAGACTATTACTTCAAGCTTGATCTTAAATTTCATCCAATGCCAGACTAGAAACTGGGCTGCCATATTTGCACAACAGCTACTCAAAGAAAGCTGAAGTGCTTTGAATAGCAGCAACCGTGAACATCAGCTGGGACGAAAGGCACCAGGCTAGATAAAACTCCAGCACTCTGCCTCTAGGTACAATGGATTCACCTCTCCACAAGACCAAGTAGCCTTGCAATAGTCTTCTGTTTGACCTAAAACATCAAACTCCAATCTAGTTTCAAGCTAGATGCCATTTTGCTACCTCTTTCAAAGAGAACACATATGGATCTTCTCTTTATACAACTCCACTGTGTGCCACTAACAACAGGCTATAAGTATTTTGCTGCTCTGTGCATCCCAATAAAACCTGAAGTTGCTTTCCTTCCCACTCCAAAGGCACATCCTTAGGTTTGAAATCTTTAACTTTGAGCCTCAACAGAGCCTGCCAGAAGAATCACCTCTAATGATTCAGAGCTCTGATGTTGTTGAGATCTGGCACTGCATTATTGGAAGCAACCAACTTCATTTACTTCCCATTTTTCCCTAAAATTCCCACTTGAGTCCAGCATTCTTAACAATAACACTTGGAAACAATGTTCACAAGCCTGTATCTGCCTTTAGTCCTCCAGCTTTAAAACCAGATATAGGTCCTGACTCATCTCTCCACTCCCTCTATAAAACTAACCTGTAGCCTTCAAATCATACATTCAATAACACTTGCAAAGTGCCAGCCCCAGTCTGGAATGCTACAGGACTAAAGGAAGTCCTTTGGTAGTTCAGCTACTCTAACCTGGTAGAGAAGCAGGAGCACGATTTGTTCTAGAACTACAAAGGAAAAAGAAAACAGTAGTTTAGAGATCTGTGAACTGCAACTAAGTTGCAAGATGGCAAGCTGAAATGCAGTCCTGGTGTGTGTAACTTACTCGCCATTGTTGAGGTACTTTTAATGTAATTGCCTAGAAAGGCACCCTAACCGTTCAGCCAATGAGTCTAGTAATGCATTTTCAATCAGATTTTTAAAAGGCATAGCAAACTCAAAGATAATTATTTAGCCAAAGCAACAGGGATCTGCCGCCTCCGCATTGAAGGAAAGGTTGCAGCATCATTCTACTTCTTATTAGGTGTTAAAAGAATCAAATCATTAGAACTCCACCTTTAGGCTCAAGCTTCCCCTGTTCTGCTGCTTTTAGTTATCTATATACAAGTTTCGGGTACAGAAGAAGGTTGGGTCTTACACCTGAGCCATTTAGGATGAGTATCAGTATGAAGCATATTTAAAATGAGCCTACCTTTCTCCAATTTGTTAACCCTGCAATTCAAGAAGTGACAAAAACCAAGTGATACCAACTACTGAGACAAGGATGTGGTGTCAGGAGAGACCATAAAACACTTAATCATCATTACTGTTACACCTGAGCAACCAAGCATGCTTCCTTACAGTTCACTTCAATTTACAAATACGTCTAGTGCTGCATCATGTTAGACAACAAAAACAACTGTGGGCATCCCTGGAAAGCAATCCTTGCAAAATGTGAAGCATGGCACCGAAGAAACAATTTTTTCCAAATAAAATATTCAGGATTCAGGTTTATCATAGAAATGAACACTGTGTTTAAATCTTGATGCTGAAAGCCAGGCTACTATTCTCTAATTTACTTACCTTGCAAGGTAACTTTGACCTTGCTCAAGTGTTTACTTACTGATCTACAAATAAAGCAGTTCCAACAAGTGACCTCTTAAGTTATATTGGAGTACTAAAAATGACGTGTGTTGTGGGTTTTTTTGAAAAACAAATTACTGTTAAAAGATTTTTCTGACTTTTACTTTATGCACAACGATCTGGTTTAATGTAATTTTCAATCAACAATCATCTCTTCTCATTGCATCCACCTTCCAAGATCTAAGATAACAAGGAAGCACTGAGAAAACAATATCTGAAAGCCACTAGAAATTACAAGAAGAGAAGGTTGACTATATTTTCCTTTTTATTAAGCATCTAGTACCTGTTATTAGACACTGCATAAGACAACTAACTCTCTCCTGTTAAATCCAGGGAAGCAAGACACAAAACAGGAAGGAACCGGCATCACACCAAGAGCATCCTCATTCTATTGTATATAACTTTTCCTACCAGAATCACAAAGGCTTAGAGGTGGAATCCAGCATGGAATTAATGCTACAAATGAGCAGAGAGTTGTACAAAAACTAGTCTGGGCTTTCTGTTTGTTTTAAATAGTTACAAAAAATGCAGTTAAAAACCCTGGAAGTTGTACTTCTCTGCAATAACTAAGGCACTTTAAAAATCCACTGACTCCAATAAAACCTCTGAATTTGTAAAAGGAATATAAAGTAACAAAACTCATTAAAAACTGTACATGTATCGCAATATATCTGATTTTGCATCTCCACACAGACTAGAGTTCTGCTTATGCACACAGTCTGTTCTTACTCTATCCCTATGCCAATTTTTAAATAAGTTTCCTAGGCCTACCAAATAGGCCTATGTTTGAAATTTGTTGAAATTTTAATTAGCTGAAAAGACAAACTGATAAGGAAACTACTTACGTACCTAACAATCTTTATCCAGAGAGCTGTATCAGTGACGAGTTAGAAGAGGTATGTCCCAGGAATTGTTACAGATGCGTATTTCCTGGTATAGCATTAAAATGAATCATTTTGACTTAAAACCATACTTTCAGAAGTCTGCAAAAATTCTAAGGACCCCTTCAAGTCTGCAATTCCATATTCCTTCACGACTATAACAGAGCATGTAAGAACTGTTACATTCACACCGGTGTGTTTTTACCACATGTAAAATGCAAAAGCTGCTTAAGAACACAACATAATTTTTCTTCATACTCTTGTCTGTTCTGTTAAGGTCTTATGTGCAACAATTTGGAAATAAAAGCAGAAAAAAAAAAACCCATTGCTTCATTATACACAACTAGCTCCTCTGCTTTAAACAAGACTTTTCAATAATTTACATACAGAAACAAATGTAACTCAACTCTAAGCATAAATAATGAATCATTAAAAGGAAATAAAACCTTTTTGGCTAGCCACTTACAAAGATTGCAGGGCAACAAAAGTAGGATTCTATTTTTACACTTTAAACTGTTTATACACAGTTCATAATTTGTAGGAATTGATAAAAAAAGTGTCCAAAAGTTATAACGTATGTTCAAAGTGCACACAGTAAACTATTACTTAGACCAATGGGTAAATTGTCATTGCTCCCCCGTATTTTAGATTCGAATTATATGACACTGTCCAGGAGCTATTTGCTCACTTCCACATGCTTGTATTTTCTCACATTCTTAGGTATGGCTGGAAAAGTGACATGAACATAAAAATACTAAGAGCAAATACCTCCTACTTGAAAAATATACTTTTCAACTCATTCTTTACTCTCACATTTCAACCTTAGATTTGTAACTCAATATCCAAGTGTTTTTAGGTTTAGTTTAAAATTCTTAACATGAAGATTTAGAATGAAACACTAATAAATTTAGAATTTGTTACACATTCTACATTTTTAGTTTCAGTAACTTAGACTATCACATTGAATCAAAAGGGGCTGACATTTATAGGTTGCTCTGAGCACAAGTTTCCAAGCTCTGCCCTATATTGGAGGGGAGATGACCAAACTCATTTTACAGTTCCCATCTTTCACCACCTTACTACAAGAAGCTAGACGCCAGCTTCTCTTTTAGATTTTGTTACCGCCAAACACTGATCTATTACAGGATGTTTCTAGTTTTAGCACCTTTTAGCAGTACAAAGGTCTTTTCTTTCTCTCCACACCAAGACAATCCAAAGAATATCCCAAACTACCTTCTCCAAAGGAGCTTCAATGTTTGCATCTGTAATGCTCTAGAATTACAGTCTTAAGTGCTATACAAGCAAGTTTTTGGTTTCCCCCTCTTCTCTCAAAAAATTAAAATAAGGAAACCAAAAAATCCTCACCAGAAGAACATGCATCTTCAGGAAGACCAAGCCTGCAGTATTTTTTATTTTTTTTTTAATGAAACTGACATTTGTGTTGATGTTACTGATCAACTAAAGCCTCAGCTACTATTAGGCACACCTGAAATCTAATGAACTGCCAAAGAGTAGCTGGTAAGCGTTAAGGGGCAGCGAAGAAGAAAGTTTCTCACCTCTTAGAGAGGACACAAAAATGAACACAACTATTACGGCACTGCAACAAAGAGCCTAAATTAGATCAACCCTATTGCTCCAGCTCCTAGTTGATACCCATTCCAAAATGGATTTACAAATTCTGCTGGCAAAACAGCTTTACTGCAGGTACACAAACACTTGGGAAGTTGAGTTGAAAGCATTTAGCAGTATTACAGAACACTTACTGGTAAACTGTATTTTAACTGGCTACATTATACTCTTAAAGAGCTGCTGCACAGGTTAGCTTTAGGAACAGGCTCAAGCATTCAAAAGTGTATGCAAACAAGCAGACACACATGCAAGGTAATAGACATGGTTAAATTTCACAATGCTCAAATACAAGAAGAGTAGAAGGAAGATAATCAGTGTGGAGCTCTATGCCAAACTATTCTATCATCTTCATATTTAGTCTGACAGTTCAGCAGCTATTTTGACACTACATCAAACACCATGGTCAATCTTCGGTAATAACAATTGAATGTCACTTGCCCACAGAATCTAAACCAAAATCCTAGGTCACAGCTGCAAGACATGAAGAATTGCTACCAGTTGACTCCAGATGTTCTGCTATTTCTTGCATGGCCAGGAATACCTAGCCAGCAACATACCCTAAGCAAAACAGTGCTGGAAGAATAAGACCCCTTCCTCCCACAGGCACACGTAATGACCAAGCTGTTTCAGCTTCGCTAAGGAGAAGCCCATGTTCCCTTCCTTTCACCAGTAATGTCCTGCGCCCCCTTCTGCTGCATCAATTCAGAGACTCTCCATACCTTGCATGTCAATTCAACTCACTAATCCCACAGAAAACCATCCACATTTTTTCACTCCCCAGCTTAATGAGCTGCAGCAGCTCACAGAGGATCAAATAAATACCAGAAGCAGGGAAGAGACATTCCCTTTGTTTCCTGACAATAGCAAATTCTTCAGTCGGTTCCCCAAGCTATCTCACAGAAGTACTACCTAATGAAGCAAACTACCTAAAACTGTTCTGGTAGTGACTCACTTCCAGTCAAGACTAAACACACCAGCTTTATCAGGTCAGTCACTATACCTGTAGTCCAAGTGTTCCTATATGATGTTTTCAAGCCAAAGGTGAGAAAGATTTCCAGCCTTTGACACAGCTCACAAAGTCTGTGAACTGTAAGTTCATATACATGGCAGAGTTTTTAGAAGACTGTGTCCCAGGAGATGGTGATGCTTACTACTCTAATCAGCCTGGTTATACCTGAGTTAATGTTTTTCCCTTCTGGTCCCAGACAGAACACCTGTAGAGCACTCAATTGTGTAATACAGTACTACGAAGTACTACCATACTACTTTTGTAGTCACTCAGCGTATCAGGTTTCTGCTGCAGTTAGCAATTCACAATATACTCTATGTCACTGCTTCAGTGATAAATTACAGAAATACTACAAAATGCAAGAATCCATTTTTGATCTGCTAAGACAGCTGATATTAATATTTAAAAGCCTGATCCCTTTCAGTTTTGCTTCACGGCTTTTTACAATGTGAGGAAGAAATTTCCCCATCTACCATTCTGCTGCCTACAGAATTTGAGGAATAGGAAGGAACTTGCAAAATACCCAAAGCTTACAACAACAAGCTAGAATCATAGAATCATTTAGGTTGGAAAAGACCCTGAAGATCATCTAGTCCAACCGTAAACCTAATGCTGCCAAGTCCACCACTAAACTATGCCCCTAAGCACCACATCTACATGTCTTTTAAATACCTCAAAGGATGGGGACTCAGCCACTTCCCTGGGCAGCCTGTTCCAATGCTTGACAACTCCTTCAGTGAAGAATTTTTTCCTAATATCCAATCTACACCTCCCCTGGTGCAACATGAGGTTGTTTCCTCCCACCCTATCACTTTTTACCTGGGAAAAAAGAAGAGCCAAACACCCATCTCACTGCAGCCTCCTTTTAGGTAGTTGTAGAGAGCAATAAGGTCTCCCCTCAGTCTCCTTTTCTCCATCCTAAATAACCTCAGCTCCCTTAGCCACTCAAAGCAGAAATCCTTTGTGCTCTGGAATCTCCACTGCTTCCCATCTCACAGCTACCAGATGCCCGAGCACCTTTGGTAGTTCATGGTTTGCTTGTGTTTTTTAAAACATTCTGGCATCCAGCATACAAACAGCTTCATTATTGCCCAACAGCAAGACAGTCAAGACCCTACATTAATGGATGCATTAGGCAACTAAAGCAATACAGGCAGGACTGAGCTTTGAGGGGTCTGAGACCTGGTCAGGTCCAAGCTTTCCCTGCTACAGAAAGCAGAGGAGCCAGCATCAACAACTCTACTGTTCTTGGAGCACAAGAAAGATGCGTAAAGTATACCCTTCTCCCATTGCATCTTCCTCAGCACAAACCAGATCTGTGGCAGAGGCGGCAGCCGCAAGCCTGGCTTTCCGTGGCTCCAGCAGAGGCAGAAGTGCTGCAGACGTTTTGTTGCTCCTCAATATCTCTGGTGTCTTTTCTCCTTTACTTCTAGGCAATTGCTTAGTTTGCCTATCCCTAGAGCTGGCCTTCAGGAAATTTTAGATCAACAGAACTGTCCTAGGTGAGGGGAGCCAACAAGGCAGCTTTTATTATACTACATGATCAAGAGACTCTTTCAATTACCTGAGAGCACGTTAAATAAAAGTTCCCAATATAACAATGGAAATTGAACATGATACCTTCTTAATAAAGGAGTGCCTTGAAAAAGGATGGAGAAAAACTGAGAAGAGCTTCATCCTATAGGCTACAGGTACTATTTTCAGGTAAGAAAGCAGGAAAGGAATTTTCAAGAAACCCAGCCTGAGTGTTTGGCTCTCAAGTTCTGGAACAATAAAATCATCTATGACCATCAAAACTAGTTTTCTACTAATTAGAGTCATAAGTTCACCCACAGAACATCCATCCACCTCTCACACTGCTACCCCTGGGCCAGGTCAGAAGCAATATGCTCTGCAGGTGGTTTGCACAGCTGACTGGTTTCTGCAAACACAGAGGCAAATCAGCAGAGTTTGTCTTTTGCAGGCTCTCCTTATGCTCAGCCTTCATTCAAAAACCTGTGAGATTTTTATATTTGAGTCCTCTTAGTCTCAGAGAAGTTTGACTGAACCTGGCTAACAGGCTACAGTATTAGAGAGATCAGGCAGTAACTGCCTAAGCTTCACTTCCTTAGAAAGCAGTAATAAAAAGGCTGAGAAGCACAGCACAGCCCCAGGATAAGAAGCTTAAAGCAATGCCTACCACCCAGCCTAACAAACTTAGTCTTTCCCCAGCTGAACAACAAACAAGACCAATAAGGGATAAAAAAGGATAGGCTTTATATCATAAACATCTCAGCAGTTCCCAGCAACTGATGAGAGGAATAAAAGTTTTTGCATCCATGTGAATGAAACGTGACCAAAACCCTTAAACTCCTTTTTTATTCTTAAACAATCAAGACAAAATAGCCTAATGAATAATGGAACAGCCAGGAGAGCAAAAGCATAAAACTATCATTTTCTTAGAGGCCAGCTGTGATTAAAGCTACCTCCTTTGGTTGTTGTTGTCCATGTAAAACATTCTCCTTTTAGTCATAGCCTATTCAGAAGGGAGTCCCATTCACTTTGTCACACTACTATCAATATACTGAGTCTGTAAGAAATTCTGGGACACAAACTAAGCAGAAGAGAACAAGTAATGAAAAAGACCTTCTGTGAAATGAATTGGGTGAGAAGAGACTTTCAGGTCAAGTGTGAATGCCTCTGTAGAACACTCCTTAGCAAAACAAGCTATGACTCCAACAGTTTGTAGCGCACACTAAACAACAGATTCAGCTGTTCAGCTTCCAAAAAGACCACACACAACCCCCAAAAAGAATTAACAGCATGAGTTTAAGGAGAATTTACTTCAGGAAAAATCCTATTAGACTTAAAAGACTCCCTGTACAAATATATGTACCAACATGAAATACTACACGGTCTACGAAGAAGGGCAGAGAAATTGCTAATAATACTTTGGGTAGTTTAAATCGATGAAGATTATATGTATGGCTCTAAGGTCTTAGAAGTAGTATCTATTTAGTCAGCTTTTTAGAGGAGAAAAAAACCACACAAACAAAAAAAGATGGGCTGCAGACAGAAGTTGGAGCAATATAGCAATCCAACACCTATCCAGAGCTAAACGAGCATACAGTTCCTTCCATTTGTACACCTGAAATTTAGCTTTGGTTTGCTACTCAGCAGACATCGTAACCAAAATGGTAACACGGGTGCACAGCACTTTACATACTTATGGTGAAATACCCATTACTAATGTTTTTCAGAAACACAAAACTCTCTACAAGCTATACATCATGAGGCCTGGGAGTGAAACCTTCTCAAACAGGCATTTTCAAGTCATTGACCTTGAGGACTTTCATGAACTACTTGGAACTGGTTCACTACTAAAAACAAGGCTGCAGTCGTATAGATTTAACTTGCTACTTTTCTATGTAGACAGTTATTAAAAAAATTGGGAGCAAAAAAAAAATAAAATTCTGCGCATTCATCTTCAAAGTTTGCTACAGTCCGCTTTACTCTGAAGATTACATTTGCTCAAGTTGTCATTGTAGTTATTCATATGACCAAAAGCCAAAAACTGGTCGCAATGTCACAACTTCGTAAAATGAATCATTCTTAGTGAACAGCGAATGACGAATCTACAGAGAAGCTTCTCATTTTGATAACATGAACGCTTCTTCCTAGTTATATCAAGTTAATTACGTCTCTAACTCGGGGAAATAGAATACTGTTTGAAGTTAGCCACAGATTTGGATCCAGGTGCTCTTGCCTACTTTCTCCAGTCAACTTTAATTCAAATCAATTAAAAGTAACTGCTCATTCACTTAAGTTACAAGATTGCTTAGAGAAAGAAAAAAAATAATAAAAAAGACTAATAAAGACAGAAAGGTGAAGAGTGCCCTCACAATTTTGGGGAGAAAGCTTTGTTGTATTCACTTAGCTCTCTCTCTAAAATATTGTCAGTATATTTCCTTGACCTGTTAGAAGCACTCTGTACATTTTTTTATTATTTTTTTTTAATCCAGACAGGGCAAAAAGGAAACCCAAAATCAAAAACAAATACACAGCTCTTTTGGTATGTCAGCAAGAACTGACCAAGATATAGACACAGGGAACAGAGGAATATAAATTAAGCATTGTGAAGTGCCCCCATCAATATGTTCTCTGATCTTTACACAAAGAGAAGGTTTAAAAGATCTGTTGGAACTAGGGCAGCTCATTTCCCACTTGACTCTCACTTTTGACCAAAACTTCACAAAACTGATTTCTCCTCCATAGATGCACAGTATATCCCCTGCAGTTTCATGCTGATTTATGAAACAGAAAAGGTCTGCATACAAAGAGAAACATCCACAAGATGCAACTGTAGACTAGGTATACGTCTATATAGTGCAAAAAGCTGCAAGTGCTACTTAGCAATAAATTCAAATATTAACTACAGATCGAGAGACATTAACTATGTACACAAGTAACAATATTCAGGAAAGTGAACTTCTCTGCAACTCTCCAGTCTCTGTCAAGGACATTTAAAGGAACAAGAAGATTAGCAGCTTTTGAAGACCTACTTACTTACTGAACCACAGAACTGTGTTTACAAAGAGGGGGAAAAAGGTGTGGGCTTCAGTGCTTTCTCAGTTCTTTGTTCCTACATATATTGACTCCCTTCAACTTTCCATCATCTCCCCAAGTGAAGATTTTATAAAACCTCTGGACAATAAGCACAACCTTTCTGGGTGAGGAAGGATGAGACTAAAGACGGTTTTTATAAGCATGTGTGCCAACTACCATACATGCTTACAATCATTACACCTACTGCTCACAGCACATCCTAAAGACCTATGAGAAGTGTCAGTTATGAATTAAGCTCTCCGCAATTTCATCAGGAAACCTTGTTAGATTAACTATGAAAAACAAGTGTTTGGGAAAATGGTGCTTTACTACAGCATAAGTATCGCTGCTGTTGTCAACAATAAGCCTTGAATCCAGGAGTGAGAAACTTTGCCAACTACCAGATACCTGAATTTATCTGCTAAATACACCATTCAGAAAGGAACAAGCTGAGAAGATACCTGGTACCTACATGTAGAACTATGAAGTATAATTCATCTTTAAAAGAAGTTCAGAAACACTGTGGCTTTATCTCAGCTCTGGAATACTCACTGCTGCTTGCCCTTCTTGGTTTACTGTTCTGTTCAGTATGTGCTGCTTTGAGGGATAAAGAATACTGCCATCAAGGTAATCATCACGGCTTTAATTCAACTGTCCACAGAACATTCCTGCTCACTGAACCACCTGTACCCAACAGCAATCCACTGGGGCTACCCAAAAGCAACCCAATAACCAAGTAACACGGTGTTGCACTTAGAAGCTGCTATGTAAGACCACGAACCAGAAGAACAGTGCCTATATAGGATTGTATTATGAATCATACACAAGAGTACGAAGCAGTGACAGGTGACTTTCAAGAAGCCACTTAATGCTCTGACCATAACAGTAGCACAGTGGAGACAAGTGACCATAGTCATGCAGTTTTCCTTGCCACGGCACTCTGCTCCACATACCTCTCATTTACTTGAGGCATCCCACTTCACATGCTGAGAGAAACAAAGAGGTAGAACAAAAAGACAGCAAAAACAATTATTTTTAAGTTAAAAGTTGTCAGCATTGATTTGACAGGCTTAATAATTTGGCACAAATACAACTTAAGATCCCAGGGCCAAACATTACACCTAATACTTACCTGAGAAAAAAGCTTTAATCGTTGATGTAAACTTCCCCATGATCTTAGAATAATTATTACTGACAATCTCGAGGGCGCATCCATTCTTCCTGTCATAGAGCTGTGGCAAGATGCTGCTGTTAATAGCTCCTTGCTTTTTCCCCTACCTCACCTCATCAGTTTCTCCTCTGGTTCAGTGAAACAAAGACAATTAAGACTGATGATTTCAAAGAACTGCAAAACAGGGGCTAGTCTAATAACTGAAGAGCTGGGAACAAGCAGCTGGAAACAGCAGCCTCCTAACCAGTATCTGCCCAGTCAGACAAACCATTTGGTCATGACAACTGCAACAATGAAGCTTTCACACTGAAGGCAGTGGCACTTCCCCATCGCCTTCTCTCATTTTTTAAATAACAGCAAGAAACGTCCACCTTTTAAAAGAATCTCCATATAATTATGACTATTAGACGAAACAATGGGAGCTACCAAATTCTGACCAGTTTGTAAAGAGCATTACAAGTGCAAAACATCCTATGTAAGATGCTTCAGGCTGCTGAACTACCCGTGTTTAGCACTTCCAGTACATTTTCTTGTACACTGTGGGAGCCAGTACAAATTCTGACAAAACACGAGTTGTTCTCTCTTAGCAGGTACGTATGCTAGAACACGGCTACTCAGTACAACTAAACTTTGGGGAGCAACGTCACTTATGGCTCTGTGCTCATTCAAAAATATAAGCAACCATCTGCTGAGAAGCTTCTCAAAGAGGTACAGTCGTTACCAACATTTAATCAGAGGATATTTTTTATACAATTTGAGTCCTCATTATTGAGAGCCAAGGTATTTCTCTAAGAACTAGAGAGAAATCCACTTACCATAGCAACTATCAGTTTTGAACGAATCTGAGCAGCTAAAGAAAGTGAGAAGTCTAAGCTTTTAAAGTATCATAAATAGTTCAGAACACAGGAACTAACTACTCAAAAAATTATGGAAGTTTTATTACCACTTTTCTAAGCAATGGAGACTACAAATTCTAGTATTACCGTATCTACAGACAAATCTATCTAGGAAGAAAAGTCTAGGGTAGTTTTTAAAACAAACAAAAAAATCAGTAAAAGTGGCCTTTTATTAGTGGATCTCATTTTGGCTGCTCAGATGACACGAGCTGTAACTAAGGCACTTTTTGAACATATAGGCAGAGCCGAAGGTAAAGCCTCTACAGCCAATAATGCTCACCAGGCCAAATGCACAAGAGGCACAGCCAGCTGAGCCAGTCAGGGGCTACAAAACTGTCTCTCTGGCAAATCCTTTTTTTTCACTGAGGTGTCAGCAGTATAGCTTTTACCAGGATAGAAGCAATTAAATTTTTCCATGTATTACCCAAGACTTCACTGAAAACAGCAAACGTCAGTGTATACTGTGACAACAACTTCTACTGCACAGCAAGGTCAGTCTTCTCTACCAGGAAAATTCTCCAGCATTTCATTAAGCTATCACTCTGGGGCAAAAAGCAACAAGTACCAATGTTACTGGTCAAAGTGTTCAACTAATGAGACAAAGGAAAAGTAATATGCTGCAGTCCACATAACATGGTAACATGGGGGGGGGGAGCAGGGTGTCCTGGGAGGGAAGAACACTAATAGTGGGACTAGCGAGACATCTGTCAACCCATCCTTGAAACAAAGTGGAGGCATCAAACTTACCCTGCAACTGCCACTATCCTTATCCGCAGGCAGGAATCCACCTCTCCCTTTCCTGAGGGTTAGCAGAAGGAGCCTATTTCTCAGTTTGGGATCCTGCCTTGACATCAGACATCTCCTATATAAATTCTTCAGTGAATAGATTTAATCTCACTCTGTTTTCTCAAAACACTAAGAGACCTGCTGTGCTATTGGATTGACTGCCACAACAATAACTATAACCCCGGGGTTTTGGAGAATCAGAACTATTAGAAGTTTGAAAATTAAACTCCCCTCTCCAAACGTAATGAAATATAGAGTACACTATAAACTATTATAGTAAAGATACATCTCCTATGTAGTATGTTAAAGAGTGAGTGATGCTGGATGTTGAACAATTTTTGATTTTGTGCTAGAAACCCAACAGAAGCCAAATTAATCCTAGCTCAAAGCCCAGTCCTTTGAAACCCTGCACGCCACGCTTCGGAATAAATAAGTAAACTGTGCCTACGCTATCAACAAGCAGCAAAAGCTTTACGAGCCTTTGCAACTCCCATGTTGACTCTCAAAATCACCCGAAAGTAGCTTCCAATACCAACAGATTTCACCTTATTCCGCCAGCAGTTTCAGCAGAACCACGGCGCTCCCCCGGAGCAGGAAGCAATCCCAGTGGGAACTCCACGTAGCCCCCGCAGGAGCGCCGCGCAGCACACCACCCTCCGCAGCGGCATTTGCTCGGTGGCGAAGGAGCCCGTCGGGGCAGGCACGGCCCCCGCCCGGCCAGCAGGACGGCGCCGCTGACCCCGCCGCGGTCCCCCGGCCAGCCCAGCACCTCCCGCCGCCAACCGGCCCGCCAGCCCCCAGACCCGCCCCGAGGCCGGGCGCTGCCGGGGCGCCGGTACCGGCCCCGCCGCCCGCTCCTTTACCTGGTGAAGAACTCGGCAAAGCTGCTGCCGGCGCCGGCGATGCCCGCCCGCCGGGCCCTCTCCGCCGGCTCCTGTGGCGGCGCCGGGGCCTCGGCCGCCGTCCCTCCGTGGGGCAGGTGCTCCGGGGCGCTGCGGCGGCGGCTCACCTCGTAGGTGTTGCGGGTGTTGAGGTTCACGTCCGTAAAGGCGAGGGGCGCCGCCGGCAGGGCAGCGGGCTCCGCCCGGCCCCGGGAGGTCCGCACGCCGGGGGCGGCCTGCGCCCGGCTGCCGGCGTCGTCCCCCGGGCCGAGGGGCAGCGGCGAGGGGCTGCCGGCCGCCGCCCCCCCGCGCCGCTCCGCCTCGCCCCGCAGCCGGCAGCTCCTCAGCGGCTCGTCCAAGGCGGTTCCCCCGGGGCCGCCGCCGCCCCCCGGGCCGGGCGGACAGGGGAGGCAGCCCCCGTTCTGCAGTTTCGCTTCCTCCGGCCCCGGCTCACCCCGGCCCGGCTCGGCCCGTCCTGCCCGAGGGGGCGGCGACGACGGCGGCGGCTCCTCCGGCGGCGGCAGCAGCAGGAAGCCGACGTCCCCGTTGGTCATCCTCCCGCGGGGGCCCACGGCGTAGGCGGCCCCGTTGGCGGGCTTCTCCGGGCAGCGCTTCCCGCCCGCCGCCGCGACGGGGCCGAGCGCCGCCAGGTACCGCTGCAGCAGCCGTTCCTGCCCCGGCCCGCCGCTCCGCCGGCTCAAGCCCCGGTTCCCATCCCGCTCCCCGTCCTCCTCCTCCTCCGCCGCCTCCTCCGCCGCCTCCTGCCGGCCCGCGGGAAGCACAGCTGCGCCGCCCGGAGCTCCGGCATCGTCCGGCCCCACCATTTGCCGCCGCGGAGCCCCGGGGCTGCCAGCGGCACAGCGGGGCGGGGGCGCGGCCCCCCCGGCGCGGCGGGGGCCGAGGGGGGCGGGGCGCGCGCGTTCCTCCGCACCGGCGGCGCCGCGAGCGCTGGCAGCCGGCGCCGCTCACCGCGTCGGACAGCGGCCTCGGCGGGGGGGCAGCGGGCCCGGCTCACGCAGGCGCACGGCGCCGGCGGAGGCCCTTCCCCCCGGAAAGTCACCATAGAGAGGCAGGGCCGGGACAGCGCGCCCGCCCCCCCGCAAACCACATCCGGGACCATAGAGATGCCAACTAGACAGGATCTGCCCCGCCAGAGCGGTGCCTCGGAGGCCGCTTCCCCCACCCCCCCCGTTACCGTATTCCGGGTGAAGGCTGGCCCCCACGCAGCGCATACCGCATTCTGCCGGCGTGCGGCGGCGCGTCCCGGGCTCGCAGCAGGCGGCGGGGGAGCCGCGGAGCCCCGGCACCGGCTTCCCCGCGGGGCGGAGCCACCCGCGCACCGGCCGCGGGGCGAGGCGCGGTGTCGGTGTCCCCCGGGAGGGGAGCGGGGGCGCCGGGGCGGGCAGGGGCCGCGGCCGCGCCTCGGCCGGGGGGAGGCGGCCGCGACGGCGGGAGGATGCAGCCGCGGCATCACAAGCGCTAAGCGCAGGGGCGGGCGAGGGCAGGGGCACGGCCCGGTTGCCCCGCCAGCCCTGCGGGCGGCACCGGTGGCCGCAGGGGACGGGGCAGGCAGGGCAGCGGCCGCGCCTGCTTGTGGGTCTGTTTTGAGGAGATGGGACGCGCTTGAGCTTTTGCGGGGAACGAGAGAAGAGCAGGCGAACAGGATGGGCACTTTGAAATCGGGGGGGGGGGGGGGCTCTCCAGAGCAGCGATGGGATCTCAAAACCCCTCCGGTCAGCACCGGGGAAGCAGAAGAAAAATGTCCCAGCACCTGTGCATCCTGGCACATGGCTCAGAGGAAAACCCCACGTTGCTGCAGTCCCCTCTGCCCAGGGAGTGAGCAAGGCCAAAAGTCACAGGCAAAAGAAAAGGCAAAGGTGCTTCAAGTCCCTGGAGAACTAATAACACCCTAGGCTCCGTGGAAGGTCTAGTAAGCTACAGCTCATCCTAGGCAAGCACCAAAAGTAGCACCTCTACCCAACACATTACTTGTGTATTCCTATAGTAAATACTCACGGCTGGTAACAGGGGAGATGCCATTCTTTTGGAAATCCGTGGCTAGAGAAGCCCTCCATTTGGTAAACCCCGCATTCAAAGGTCCCACAGTGTGGTGGAGATCTTGCTTTTAAAGGCAGGCAAGCGGGGCATGCCCAGAAAGAGGGGCCTCACCCACCACATGGAAATGGGGGAGGAACAGCCATCATCTTTTAATGGTGTTTTTCTTAAAACCTGTGAGCTTTTTAGATGGAAAGTTTTAAACTGGCAGTTTTAACTGAAATAGAAAGTTGATGCATTTCATTGCATTGAGACTTCTTGTCAGGACTTTGCAATCTAACACCTTCTGGGTTTTGCTTCAGTAAAGAAATAAGTAAGTGAAGTTTGTAATTTCCCTCCCCCCCCCTTTCTTTCTGTCATCTTGTAACTACTTCTGGGGTCAGGTGTGCAACACTGGGAGTTGTACATATCTGATCTCACGCCTTTTGACTTGAGTAGCTGGCAAATACCTGGGATCTCAGAGGCTGGAGAAGAAACAGATTGGATTTTCTTTTGGGTTTGCCTTGCCTATCTTGATCACAGGCATGCAGCCTCATCCAGCTACAGCTGCGCCAGATAAAGGACCACTGGCCTCAGCTCTTAGTGAAAATGCCCAATAAAGGTTGTCAGGATTACCTGCCTTTTGGATCTGCCAGCTGAACTGCTTATGGGACCACTTTGTAGGCTACTTTGGTCAAAACAAACCATTAGCAAAGATGAACTAATTAAGCTTTTTGGTTAACTAAAGCTTTTTAATTAAGCTTTTCTGCTGTATCTAGGATGGTAGGTTTTCTGTTCTCCACTGTGATCCAGGTCATCTCAGACACATGGGTTCTGATCACCGTGCCTGCTGAGTGAACAGGCATCCTAGGTGTTGTAGAGGCTCTCTCTGCCTTTACTGGTGAGGATCTTAGGTTTAAGGAAACACTAAGAAATCCATTGACTGTTTGTGCTCATTTTCAGCAGTGTTCACTGTTTACCTGGGATGCTGTATAGCAGTGTCACTCTTTAATAGACTCCTGTGATTTCATTCATGCAGAAACCTTCAAACCAGTAACAGATGTTAAACAAGCTATGCGAAATGAAGACTGGCACTGAGGTTGTAATCCAAGCAGGACTTGGAAGTGAACTCACTTCAGTCAGTGCAGCTGGGATAGTTGGTGATTCCAAAGGGATTCCAAAGGATAGCAGGTTGTTTTGCTCAAAATAAAATCACTTGCTTTGCTGCATTTGCATTGATTTCTACTTCTAGGACTGTTACGGTTTTACCCTAGCCAGCAACCAAGCATCATGCAGCCACTCGCTTGCTTCCCCCCTGCCCTCCAGACACTGGTGGGGTGGGAAAGGGAATCGGAAGATTAAAAAGTGAGAAAACTCTTGGATTGAGATAGAGACCATTTAATTGGTAAAGCAAAAGCCATGCACATGAGCAAAGCAAAACAAGGAATTTACTCAACACTTCCCATCAGCAGCCGGGTGTTCAGCCATCTCCAGGAAAGCCAGGCTCCATCATGCGTTACTGTTACTTGAGAGGACAAATGACATCACTTTGAATGTGTCCCCCCTTTCCTTCTTCCCCCTAGTTTATATGCTGGGCATGGCGCCATATGGCACAGAATATCCCTTTGGTCAGCTGGGGGCAGCTGTCCCAGCTGTGTCCCCTCCCGACTTCTCATGCACCCCCAGCCCCTCGCTGGTGGGGCGGGTGAGGAGCAGAAAGGGCCTTGGCTCGGTGTAAGCACTGCTCAGCACTAACAAAAATATCCCTGTATTGTCCATACTGTTTTCAGCACAAATCCAGAATGCAGCCTTATACTAGCTACTATGAAGAAAATTAACTCTACCCCAGCCAAAACCAGCACAAGGACTTGCTCAACAGGCAGATTAATCTTGCACAAACTGCAACCCTGCCCTTGTTTGAGATTTACTGTGCCACAGTGACCCAGACTTGATGCCTGAGAGAGGCAGCCCTCTTGGTTGTTAAATGTACCAGCAACACAGAACTCGACCTGTCTGCATCCTCGGCTCTTTTTGACAGCTGACCTTTCAATACCATCCCTCATTAGGAATAGCCCCTGTCTATAACTGCACCCTTCTCAAAGGTCTGAACACTTAGGAAATGTCACACATCTCATATAATTAGCACAATTCTAGGTCATTAGTTTCAGCTCCCATTTTGATCTGTGTTGCCCCATCCAGTTGTATTTTTTAGTGATACAGACCATTTTTTACTCCCAAGTCTTAAAGCATAAGGAATATCCTGCAATAACATAAGCCAGGCAACTATTTTCAAGGAGGCTGTGAACCAAGGCAGAGGGTCTAATCTTGCAAAGATTTATGACAAAGTATGCTACAAACACATGGTTGTGAACTCCGCATACTTCAGTGTGTGGTCCACGCGGAACTAGACTCACATGATGCTACTGGCAGAACGGAGAAAATTGCAAGGCATTCACTCAGGAACAAGAACCTGTTGCTGAAATGCAGAACGTAGTGATTTGATTTCCCCACCAAACTGACAGCTCCATGGGGGCTCAGGTCTAGTGTGAGATTTTAAAAACCTCAGGTGTTTCAACACCTTAAGCAAAAGTATCTGGTAGTTAAGTTCAAAGGTCTGTCAGGACCTCTACCACAAAAGTGAAAAAGGGCTGTGGCTCCAATTCTCTTGGCCATGATTTTAGCACAGTGAATTTAGATTGCAAAGCCTGCAGACTAGTATTACCATAAACACTCTTACTTTGCAATAACACTGTGTGTTTACCCAGACTGCTCATCAAATGCTGGTAGAGTCTCTTCAAGAGCATGCCTTTGCTCTAAACCAGGAACCAGCTTTCTTCTCCAGGGCCGGACATCTGAGATTTTTTGGACTAGTCCTACCATTAATATATCCCAATGCAAATGCCAGACACCTGTGATTAAAGCTGAATAAAACTTGAGAAGACTGATCTAAGAAAAGTAAACACCCAAGTCTTACCTTATCACTAGCACTTTACCATCAAGATGATGCAGCTTTGTATTTTGAATTTCTGCACACAAAACCTCATAAACCATCAGAATGGCTACTGAAAGTGCTAAGCCTGAAATTGTCAAAAATAATTTTCTTTATATAACAGGTCTGGTGGTCAATGTCCTTATTGACTCCAAACTCATGACAACTGTTTTGCCCAGATCTACCTACCATAGTAGATATAGTAGCCTAAGCGCCAGGCAGTCTTCCTCTCACCTGTATTTATGTTTCTTCAAGGAAAAGAATAGCAGATGATTTGAGGAGGCAGGCTATCTGCTTCTGTGCCATTAATTTCCTACAGAGTGGTGAGATACACTTACTTTTCCTTATGGCTGCTGTGCAGGGACCTCAGGGAACCCCAAGAGGCCAAGAGATGGAGAGTCCAAGGCCCAGACTCATCCTCTCCATTTCTAAGTTTTTTACAGGTCCCTTCTACAGGCAACAGAGAGAGAACTTCTCTAAAGGGCAAGTTAGCTCGCTTGAAATCGGTCTCACGAGCCCATCTGTGCTGTCTACGGGAGAGTACAGGCAACACACAAGCGAGGCATGTTCTCCTGGGAAAGGATGAGAGGGGCTGTTTTGGGGCTAACTGCTACGGATGCAAAAGGAGAAACCAGGCAAGTGCTCAGCTGAGAGATCCAGCGAGGTACAGTCGGTCAAAGCACTCTGCTGTTCAGAGAGGTTTCAGAGGCTCTCATCCATAGTTTCAAAATTTAGGTCACTGACATGGAGCCGCTTGTGCTCCCAGGGACACTCAGACATTTTCCTACCTAGAGAGGCAAGAGGGCCCCAGGCTGTGGTTTAGAGGCAGGATACTGGACTAAACAGACCCTTAGTCTGATGGGAATGACATTTCCCATGTTATGTGAGTCCTCATCTCCAGTTCCCACCTGCAGCGCATGAATCAGAAGCTCTCTGCAGTTCTGGAAATTATGAATGAGGAAACTGTAAATTTATAATTTGTTCCCAAGTGCTGAGAATCAACACTGCTCTGTAAAAAAAAAAAACCAACCAAACAAAAAAACCCAAACCAAAATCGAAAAACAAACTGTGCCAAAAATAAGTCAATGGAGTCAATGCCTATCACTAGGTTCTCCTTTTCAGAAGAACAACATAGCAAGCATTCAGATATTAGTTTACCTCTTGTGCTCACCAATGCTAGTAACTGAAATACATATTTAATAGTTACACATATAACCAATATATTATTGCTGGTGGTTTCCCAGTGCTGTTTCATTACTTCTGTAATTAAAATATGGAATGGCTTCCTCAAATCAATATATAGGAAGACCCTAGGGCTCCCAAAACCTCAGATGTTCTTCCATTTGCAATATAGTTTTGCTCTTTGGCAGTTCACTCCAGAGGCTCTCATTTCTTCGGAAATGCTACTTTGGCAAGAACATCTTTGCAACCTGCTAATAGCAGTTTGCACTTTTAATACAAAGCCTTCTGGACAAGATCTCATCGCAGAGTGTAACTAACAATTAATTAAGATGTTCAGAGACATGATGTTTGGCAGACTCCTGCACGCTACAAACTTCTTAGCACGCTCCCAGCCGTGCTGCAGTCCTAGAACTAAATTACACCGCTTGTGGATCAAACATGCTGTGTACCTGTATTAAGATAAATCAGCTTGTATTGATTTACTTCTGTATGCTTAGGCTTGCTGTGGTTCAAACAGTGCCGAAACCTCCCTGAGCACAGCAGTGGGTAAACTATACTTGCCATCACTCTGCTAGGGGCTAGAAGGCTTTCCAGGTTATTGAGTCGCTGGAAGGCTCTCCCTTGATGTAACCTCCATGTTGCCCACTGCCAGACCGGTCTATGCAGATGACATAGCTGTGTAGACTTCTGTTACCCTCTGGGTATCACCATCAAGATACTGAAAAGCTAAAGACCGCTACCATATCCCAATATTCCTGGTTTAAACATCACTAAACTCATAGGGACAGAGACTTACCTAGAAATCACCCTTATCTGAAACCAGGTTATGACAGAAGTATTTATTACCACATCCAAACCAAAAATGTAATTACACTGGTTCTTAATAGAACAGAAGAGAGAAATTAAGAAAAAATAATCTTCTATGATCCAAAAGGCTTTTATTTTCCTCTTTCTGTCCAGCAAATCAATTAGACACTTATCTGATCCACAGGCTCTGTCCATCTGCCTGCCAGAAACCTTAGGTTGTGTTCAGAGACTGTGAGTTTTTCTTTTTGTTCAAATCTACTCTTTGAGATCCACCAAAGGAACAGGTGCAAGCTGGCAGTGCAGAGACAGATGAAGCAGAAGAAAAGGAACAGATGAGGGTAAACAGGCAACACAGGATCTGACATTCCTCAGCCTGAGATGCTCGCTCTCTCAGGCAGTAACCTGTGTTGTTAGCGGAGGCACATTTTTGGGATGAAATGAAAGGGGAGTCACTGTAATGAAGCAGAGATCTGAGCCCTTTCCTCCTTTCCCCGAGAATATTTTGGCCAGCTATTCTCTACCTAACCCTTTTGGGTTTGTTTGGGTTTTTTTTTAAGACCAACAACAGTTCTTCCTTTGCTTATTTCATCCACTAATTAGATCCGTTTTGAATCACTTCTATTCGGCCTCAACCCTTTCCTGTTTTCAGGCAGGTATCAGCATGGTCCTTAGCCTACAGCAGTATGTATTTTTGCAGGAGCTCGTTCAACTGCATGGACTCTACTTTGCACTTTTCCTACCAGCATTTATTGTCGAGTCCAATGGGAGTGTTTAATTTCCTGAAGTTAATATGCAGCTGATAAAGTTGTTAGTCCTCTCCCATGGTGATTACAAGTTCCTGTCTCAGTCTTGTGCTCTGTTTGCTCACTGTGTCACTAATACTAATAAAAATCACTTCTGTGGCTGATAAAGCAAAAGCAGAAAAGAAAAAAAAAAAGATTCTTGGGATTTTTCCTTTTAATTTTTGGCAAAGTCATATTGGATTTGTATTCTTAAATTAATATATTCTCCAAACACATTCTCTTTACTTCATAAGCTAAGTTCATATTAAGTATTTAGGAATAATCTAACTGATCTGATTTTATGCTGCCCTGAACCTTACAGGTGCTATGTGTATATATACAGCATGACGGTGAAATGTTGCTGAGACTGAGCATCAGGTCCTGGGCACTCTGGAATTCTGTCCACTAATTTTAGTGGCAAAAGAAGTCCGCTAAGAAAAACAGATGAAACAGTCTTTCCTCCTGAATTCAGTGAGAACTGAATTGAGCTTAGGACTACTTGCAGATGAAACCTGTTAAATGAATTTTATTATAAATTATTTTCTTGAGATATGACCAGCAGAGAAGCTCTCAAACCTTTCACTGAAAGTTGAAGAACTTATAAGAACAGGTCTCCCTTATCTTGGGCAAACAGATTAACAGGGAGTGGTTGGCAAGGGTAAGGTTCAATTTAGTGCTCTGTGTTTCAGCCGCACTGAGCGGGCAGACAGCCCCTTAGGAAATGCTGCAGCCAGGCACAGCCAGTACAGCTGGGACTAATCACAGGCCATGCAAAAGGGGAGAAACTTCTTAAGTGTATTCTTTATTAAGGCCATTTATTAAGTATATTTACTAAGAAATGTTTGTCTGTTTATAAAGAACAACGTGCAACATTTGGCGCCATGGATGGATAGGAATGAGGAAAAAGAGAAAAACAAATCTGAGGCGTATATTTACTATGCAGAAATACCACCTTCTAGTTCTGCAGTGTTGCATCCTACACATATCCTGAGCTATTTTCCACACACCACTGAAAGCTTGTGTTGCTGTGTTATTCCACACAGTTTTTTACGATACGCTCATCACTGCAGTGTCCCAGTCCAGCACTGCATTAAGTAATGGCTATAAGCGCAGCCCTTAGATAATGACGATGTCTGAACTGTGGGACAGTGGAATGCTTCTCATTTCTCAGTTGCAGGGGTATAACTCATTTTATCCTGACTCGATGTTAAGACCTAATCATACATCATGCCTCCACTTCTCCATGCAGCCGTTTCCATAGACGGAAAGCCAAGGAAAGACTGAAAGGGACCCGTACCCAATCTAAAAGGTTGGGGTGTCTCATGGGAAGTACCTACCATGCGATCAAGATATAACCAGTGCAATTAATATTTGTCATGTTGCACCACAGGGAAAGAAACACATGCTAAAAAACAAGGACTTTATTTGTTTTGTATTCAAACACAGATTTGCTCAGCTTTTGCTAAAGAAGAAACATGGAGCACTGGGTGGCAAGGTGTGTGACGTACTGGAACCTCTGGGGCAAAAACTGCAATCAAGGAACTCCTGCAGGATGGATTTTTTTTCTGACCAGGGACAATTCCCAAGTTATTAACCGTGATCTTTACTGTCAACATTTTATGTGGCCTTTTCCAGCATGAAGTCTTGGAAAACCTTCAAGATAAAGAAGAACAACTTGAATCTGAATCAATTTCCAAAGTAGCCAGCGTCGGCTGTGGAGACCTTATCTGTTGTGCCCACATGTCTGTGAGTGTCCTTGAACATCACGCCCTGTTACTTCAAATGCTGTAGCCCAGCTGTGAGCTTGCAGTAAGTGGGTAAATTAATTTTGCCATTGTTTGCCAGTATGGGCTAGTAACCTCGCTTAGATAATAGGAAGTCTTTGCTGTCAAAATGAGTGTTTAGGAGGAATCCAAAAATTGTTCTAAAATACATGTTGGACAGACTGTAGGGATGTGGGACCTTCAAATACAGAAGAGCAAATATAGGGTTGTGAAGCCTTCAAAAAGCTTTTATCTGCCTCCTGGCATCACTTCTACCTTGCTTACATTCTGTGTACTAAACCATTGTTATTCCTCAAACACAGGTTATCCAAGCTTCAAGCCTTACCGTGGCCATGACGTGGTCATCTCTTCAAGACAGAAGCAATTGCACATTGTCCCTGTGTTGGCTGACCATGTGGTCCAACCAGTTCTGGTAGTGGCTGCACACAGATTTTTGAGAGATTGAAATGGTCCTTGGGAAACACTAAAATGCAGTGGCTATCATGTGCCACATCTGCTGAGTGACAGAAAGCTTTCCAGCTTGCTGACAAGCTCTGTTTCACTAAACTTCTAAAATAAGCAAACACAAAACAAAACAAAGAGCAACTGTCTGAAATTCTCTAAAGTCAGTTTGAGTAGAAATTAAATTGCACTTCTCAATTCTGAGTGCTGAGCACTGTCCTGTGTAGACAGAAAACCCATTTGCAGTCTACCCTTTGAAAATACCAAAATACCACACATCATCTCTCAAAAAAATATTTACACATTGTGGGCACATGGGCAAAAAAAGTAAGCAAAACTCACATCAGTTTTCTGAATAATTATTATTTGCATATCCTGAAGGAAACCAAAGAGATATATTCCCAATTTAGCAGGTAACTTTTTGTTGGATGTGGAGCAGAAATTATTAATTTCTACAGGAATCTGAATCTGATTTGGCAATAGTTCTGCCTCATCAGTTAGTAAGAGGGATTTCATAAATTTTTCATTCTGCAAAGTGCTGTGTGTGCCCTCTATTGGAAACACGTGGTGGATTGCATTTTTTAATCTCAATTTTAAAGCTTGTTTTATAAATGCAATGGCAGTCAATGAAGCATTTGTATCACTTTAGGATATACTGTATACTCTGTATACTTTAGATACAGAGGTAGCATTTTGAAATAGTCAAAACTTATTATAGACTGGTTTTCACATATTATTATCTTGATTACTTTAATCTAGATTAAACACTGGATAAAATAACATAGGTATGGATTACTATAGCAATTTACTGTATTTTGCAATTCTGTTTAAAAAGCGTAATCAAAAAGCTCTGTACTGTGCCCTGCCTCTCTGGAAAAAGACAGCCACTGTCACAAAATACCTGAGCAGCTGGACACGTTGCCTTGCTCAACGGAGTAAGTGCTGGCTTTTGTGCTGTGCGACTCAAAAATACTGTTCATGTGCAAGAGGGCAAAGATTGCATTAAAACCATCTTTCTGCCTCCAAAATTATGGGCTATGTCAGGAGCCAACTCAACCCCACGGTTACTACAGCCAGCTTGTGTGCTTCTCTGCCTTGTGAGGGTGCTCTGTGGCTGCCAGTGAATGGTGCTCACGATCAGGAGGGTCAAAAGCCCTGTCACAGGGCTGCCTGGGCATCAAAGCTTCTGGGTTTACTGTCTGGATTTTGGGCTGTACCTAAATGTCACAGTGGCATTTCATCGCTGCCTGAGTTGGCAAGGGTACCTGCCCACAGGTATCTGCCCTTGAAGGTGCCAAGTGAAAAATACTGGGGTTCAGTCCCTGGCACCCCCCCAAGAAGGTCCAAACCTGTGGGCCAGAGGTGATAAATTGCCAGCCCTGGTCTCTGATCTGAGATTCCTTGGTGGAAGCGGCTAACTGGAACTGTCTGAGGAGGCGTGAGCCAAGGGCACTGATAAAAGCTGGGCCACTTAGAACACCAGAAGGGAAAAACCAAGAGACTCACTTATGCTAGTTCTGGAGAACAATGGAAAGAATGATATCCTGATAAAAGAAAACAATGAGGTGACCTTATCAGTGTGATAGCAACACAGAACTTCCCTGGAGAACCGGCTGATTTACTGAAGCTGATCAGAAAAGTGCCGTCACCAAAGGTGACCTATTGAAAACAAGCATAGCTGGATGCTCAAAACATGGATTTTGCCTTTAAACTAAGCCTTACCCAGCAGACTAAAATAAAAGACTCCTTTTAGCATTATCCGTGGTGAAACGAGACTGTGGTTTTTCTATTTAGTAGTAAGTATTCACTTGTTTCTTGGCACAATACTGAACCCATTTTTTGACTTTTTGAAGGAAAAAGTATAGAAATGTTAGATTAGATTTTTTTTACGCATATTTATCATTAACAGAAAAGATTAAATAGAAAATTGAAGTAAGATAGCTCAGGTTAAATCATACAATCATAGAAATGCAGTTGAGATGTTGCTTTGCAAGGCAAACCCTTTCAAATTAATTTTCTTTCATGCTGTTCACGTTAAAGTTGCAATTCAAATGACAGTTGAACCTCCTATACTGCTTCAGTCTCCTGTTATTTTTTTATAGTTTTGAAAAGATTTTTTTAATCTACCTATTATTTTAACAAAAGTTTATTGTTTAAATATATTGTGTACTCTTGTTATTTACAGAAGCTATTACTTAGAGTATCATATGTTAATCACTTTAATTATACGTGAAATGGTAGACTTCCATAAAATGACAAAACTAATAAAAATGCTCAAACAAGTGACTAGTGAAGGAGACAATCTTCACCTTAGTGCTGGCTATTGCTTAAGGTAACCACAGAGACATTCAAATACACATGTACCTACCTTACCATACCAAGAAAGCAATTTGCCAAAACCCCAGTGTGCACCTGTGTTTAAATTACAACTCCACAGTGCTGTCTCCAGGCATTCCCAATGATGGACTTTCTGAAAACATTGGATTGAACAGGATAACTCAGTGGAGTGTCAAACAAACGCCTTGGTATCTGCCAGAAGCCAGTATCAGGCTCCTAAGGAACACCTATGATCTCTACACTGAGGAAACTCTGAGAAGATCTGGACTTTTAGGTCCAGGTGTTCTTGTGTGTACTGCCTAGGTACGTCCTCACCCAGCCGCAGCGAGAGACTCCAGTGCGTGCTAATCCCGTCACTCCCTGGGCACACTGGCATCCACCGGATGGAAACTCAGGTACATCAGGAAGGGAGTCAGGGCATGCTCTAGTGGAGTTCCTGGTCTGGATGAGGATGTTGGAGCATGCTGCAATACACACCTTCAGCTTAATTTAGGCAAAGCTTGAATGATCCAGTCACTAGATATACATAGGACCACTCTGTTTATCTTAAGTAAAACATACTCAGATAATGCAGAGACAGAATCACAGAACAGTCAGGGTTGGAAGGGACCTCTGGAGATCAGGTAGCCCAACCCCTTGCTAAAGCAAGTTCACCTAGGCCAAATTGCACAGAGTTGTGTCCAGGAGGGTTCTGAATGTCTCTAGAGAAGGAGACTCCACAGCCTCCCCGGGCAGCCTGTGCCAGGGCTCTGTCACCCTCATTATGGTAGTAAATGATGGCAGGAAGGGATCTGATCAGCGAAGTTTCTGCAACGAGCCATCACCTTTCACTGAGCTGGTATTTTATTTGATGAGCTCTTGATTTTCTCAAAATAGCAACAGAGGAGAATTGATGGCAATTTTGTAAAATTCCTTAAATGCTATCTTTCATGACAGGTTGCTAAAACAATTAAGAAACTTCCCTTTATCTCTCAGGGAAATCTGTTTAGCCACTTAGTGGTCCAAACGCACAAGAGGTACCATCCTCACTGCAGAGTACCCATTGCACTGTGATACCAGCAAGTGTTATAGAAAAGGCATTTACCTGGAGTTACTGTTCTCCTAATGCCCTTACAGAGAAAATCCAAGCTGGGACTGTCTTCCAAATTAGATCATATGAAAGCATCACAGCATCCTCACAGACTGGTATTCATAAGCTATCATATAGCAATGCTTGGACAGCCTTTCCAAAAAGTGAATTTGACATCTCTTGCCTTTATATCTGGGAGAGAAGACAGGCACTTTTCCCAGAAAAGCAATTTAGTTAGATACTACATCACTTTTATTCTTCCTTACTTAACTTCAAAGGTATTCCAAACTCAAGAGTTGATTTACTAAATAATTCATAGTGAAATCACTTTAAGAACCATATTAACTTCAAATGGTGTGAAGAGCTACAGAGGACTCTGTACTGGACATCACAAATTCAAATTATTTCTGTTAAACCTGAACCGACTAAACATGTTTTTGGTACTTAGCTGTTGATTTAGTTACTCTAACTTGTCTAGGCAGTTTCTGAAACAATGAACTATTCAGTGACTTCCAATTCACTCACACAGCTAATCCATACCTCTGTAAGAAAAAGTTCATTTATTTTCAACAGTAAATGCTGGATTCACTATGCAAATGGATTAGTAGTCTCAGTATACGATCAAATTTGCAAAACTCACATGGCATTGAAAGCATGAATATAATATATAAAGCCAAGATGATAAGTGTACACACCCACACACTTATATGTACAAAATTAGGTAGCTTCTTTAGCTATGCAGAGATGGATAGCTGGATATACAGGTAATCATGTTTGTTTCAGATTAATGTTATTGCCTTCAATGGCATTTTCTTCCAAGGCATTTAAAATCAGTCGCCCAAATTAGCTGTAAAGGTAATCACAAAACCCAGTTTAGACTGATTCACATGCTATCAATGGTATTTCAGACTGCAAGGAAGACAACTTATTTACTCAGAGCATCATTTTACCAGTACCTCAGTACATCTTTACACAGTGTGATCACATTTCATTAAATGATACCACTTCGTGAAGCTGGTTACAATAATGCTCCCCCATTTGGACAAGATCTCAAAATTAAATGAACTATTTAATTAACCACTGTTGGTATTACATTCGTTTGACAAAGCAGTAATGATTGGCACTGGATAAATGTGGTGACATCTACAATCACTGTCTTTACAAGACCACGTAAAGTCAGTGAGATTTGGCATTAGCCTGCAGGCAACTTGCACGCACAGTGTGGACCCTGTCATTGACCTGCTGGAGGCTCGTTCTCCCCAGCGGACTGCAGCATGACAACACAGGACACCAGAATTGTGGTGCCCTTCCAGGAGGCACCTTGAGGCTGGGGCTGAAATACCATGTCCTACTGAGCACTGAGTTTTAACCTGCTGCTGTTGTCCAGCCAGCTGGCACATCAGGGACCTAGACAGAGGCATGAGCTCCAAATGCAATCATAAAATTAAGCCTTCAGTGGTTTACTAAGTTCTGAATCAGATATCCTCTTAATCATTATATGTGCAACAAATGCGAGCACTGAGTCTAGGATGAGATAGTTTTACAAGGGATAAGTAAGGCAAGAAGGAAACTGATGCTAGTATAGGTCTGTCTGTCCAGGCTTCCTTCTTTGTCTTCTTGGAGGGAGAGAGATTTCGAATACACTTACTGCATTGAAAAATGTACAGTATCGAGACGTGTACATTGTAGTATGTTTTACGTATATTCTCTTGCTAAGTTTATTTTTTTTTCAGATAGAATAAGCATAGATTTTTCTGTAGTCACAAGAGACCATTTTACCCAGTCCATCATTATTTTTTACATTATTGTGCTCAGACCCCTCCTGTGCTATCCTGACTAAGATTAATTTGAGAAATAGCTACAGGCCTTAAAATCAAAAGTTTGCAGCATTTTCAGCTCACTGCACGTGCTGATTTTCACACAGCGCTGTGTTTTCCCCCATGTCTCTCTTTCCTCCCTCTCTGACAAGCTTACACTTCACTCTACCATGCCCAATATAGGAATAAGAGCAGGGCAATGTTTCTATTCCTGTCTTTGCCACTGACTCACTGTGTAGTTTCTTAGGCATTTGCATCTTGCACTTGGATCCTCTGGTATCTAAGAAGATGAACGTGTCTGTTGATGTTTTCTGTAGGATAAGAGCATTCATTAAATACAAGAGAATCCACACAGAGGGAGTGATTATAAGGGTTGAGTCCACACTGAAACCTTGCTGTCGGTGAGGGTATCAGCAGGGGTTCTACTTCTATCCAGATGCCTACTTTAATTACAACTGTAGGAGATTAAATTTTTGAGACATCTGCCTCTCAGTCAGATTTGTCTTCAGCCAACAGCCACAAAATTTTGAGATAGGGCATTCTCATAAAAACATATGCGCACAAACCAGCATGATCACATACCCTTGCCTTTATAATGCATACTAAAAAGGTGCTAGAGATACTTGTAGAGCATAGTGAGATCCTGGGAAATGGAGACACACAGAAACACTGAAAAATGTTGGTTTCATAAGAATAATGCTAGCTACCTTTCGCTACAGACACCTGTAGCAGTACTACCTGCTGAGTACACACAAACATTGCTCTTTCGTTTGTAGCGCTATATTGCCTTATCTACTGTCCCATTTACAATTCATCACAAACACATTCTGTTCTTTGGGGTAATTTTATTGATTGTTACATAAGAGTACATGTACTGAGTCAAATTAGCAAGCATGCAGATAATTCTTACAAACTATGATTTAGCCCTTCGTATTGGAATGAAAATCAGAGACCTACTGTGGTTTGCAGATGTTGGCAAAATCCATGTATATGGAACCGCTACAGATGGGTCCAAATAAGACAAGGTGTCAAGTTGGCTCCAATCTTACAGCCTATGTTATTTTGACAACTGCTACTGTTTTAACAAGGTAGATATTTTATCAGAGAAGATTCTAGATAAATTGTTTGAATTATGAGTTTGTCTTGCAGACAAAGACATTAACAAGAAATGTATTCCAATTTTCAGCATCACAGCAGGAATAACACAGTGGGCTGCATTACGAAGACTGTGGTCTCCAAGGCACAAATCAACTAGGATCTTAAAAAACATGACCAAATGTTAACAATCTGTTATGAACTGGTACAATCCAGCTACTTTATCTTAAATATGCTGATTTTTACGGGCTAAGCTGCTGGCTTCACTGTTCAAAATTTAAAAAAAAATATTCCAATCTCTGTTCTGATTGCCAAGAATATCATAACAGTACAATAGAAATCCAATACTTACCAGCTTGAAAATTAATTGTATTGGCACTAGTGGACAAAGCAGTTGCAATTAGGAAGCAAAAAGAAACTATAAAATACCTCATCTAAAAATAAATCCCTGTTTGCCATGTTAATTAAATTAAAATTGCTGTTTTCCATTCATATCCCAGTGTCTTTTTTCTTACGACAGGATTACCGTATAAATTCTTTAAAAACAAAGGATGGTACCCTACTTGCATTAGGGTACTGTATTGAAAGTAGACTGTAAATATATGCAAGAGATTTTCTGACAACATGTATATTATTATAAGAGCAAACGGAACACTGTTGAACTGCGTCAGAAAACACCTCTGGAAGAAAAACTGAGGCAGGTCTGGGGCGCTTGTGTCTGAGGAGATGCAGGAGCAGCCTTCTGCCAAAACGCAACACATCAAGCTGGAGATGTCCCAGCTTTCTGCGCTGTGGGTTTCTTCACGTAGGGTTTCAATTCAAACAAAAGATAAAGAGCGACATACTATTTCGGCGAAAACACGGCTCCCGATCCCCAGGATTGACCGCCGCCTCAGCGGGAAGGGACGCGACGCGCTCCCCGCTCTTTAAGCCACCCGAAGCGTGACCGCGGTCTGCCCGAGGCGGGGTGCTCGGGGGGCCCGGGGCCCGGTCCCTGCCGCCGGGGCGGGTGCGGGTGCCGACCCAGCAGGGGCTTCTCCCGGGGCGGCGCTGCGGGCATCTCCCGCCGTGCAGTCACGGAGGTCGCTCGGTGCCGGGGACTTCCCACGCCGCTCCGCACGGCAGCGAGCCCCGGCTGGCGGCGGGCCGGGGGCGTGCGGCGCCCGGTGCTCCGGGCAGGGCACCGCGGGGCGCCCCCCACCGCAGCGGGACGGCGCCTTCTCCGGCGGGAGCCGCGGCGAGGCGGGAGCCGGGCGGCCCCGAGCAGCCGGCGCGGTGAGTAGCCCCGCGGCAGCCCGGCCCCCCGCCCGCCGCCGCCGCGGCGGGGGAAACTGAGGCAGGCGGCGGGGGCGGCGGGCGGCGATGCCCCCGCGGGGGGCCGCCCTCCCAGCCGCGGGGGGAGCCGCCCGCCGGGGGCCCCGCCGCCCCCTCGCGGGGCGTCGCGCCGGCAGGAGCGGCCGGGGGTGCCCGGGGGCGCGGGGCCGGCCCGTCCGGGGCAGCGAGGCCGGGGCTGCCCCGCGGCCCTGATGGGGAACGCGGCGGCGGGGGGCGGCCCGCGGGCCCTCACCGGGTGCCTGCTGGGCGCGCTGGTGCTGAGCACGCTGGTGGGCAACGGGCTGGTGTGCCTGGCCGTCCTGCGCTTCCGCCACCTGCGCGCCAAGGTCACCAACTGGTTCGTGCTGTCGCTGGCCGTCTCGGACCTCTGCGTGGCACTCCTGGTGATGCCCTGGAAGGCAGTCACCGAGGTGGCCGGTGGCTCCTGGATCTTCGGCAGCCGCTTTTGTGACACCTGGGTGGCCTTCGACATCATGTGCTCCACCGCCTCCATCCTCCACCTCTGCATCATCAGCCTGGACCGGTACTGGGCCATCGCCAGCCCCTTCCGCTATCAGCGCAGAATGACGCAGCGCCTCGCCTGCACCATGATAGCCCTGGCCTGGGCCCTCTCCATCCTCATCTCTTTCGTCCCGGTGCAGCTACACTGGCATAAAGCCAAGGACAGGAGACCTCCAGGCTCCTGGCTGCCCGGGACGCCTCACTGCGATGTCAGCCTGAACCGCACTTATGCCATCACCTCCTCCCTTATCAGCTTCTACATCCCCGTGGCCATCATGATCATCACCTACACCAGGATCTACAGAATTGCCCAGGCCCAGATCCGCCGCATCTCCACCCTGGAACGAGCAGGGGGGCAGTGGCCAGCTCACGGCAAGGAGCCCACCTCCTCTTTGCGGAGTTCCCTGCGCAAGGAGACCAAGGTGCTGCAGACCCTCTCTATCATAATGGGAGTCTTCGTCTGCTGCTGGCTGCCCTTCTTCCTGCTCAACTGCCTGCTGCCTTTCTGCCAGCCCAAGCCCGAGAGAGACAGAGAAGGACAGTCACCCTGTGTCAGCCAAACCACCTTCAATGTCTTTGTGTGGTTCGGCTGGGCCAACTCCTCAGTGAATCCAGTGATTTATGCTTTCAATGCAGACTTCAGGCGGGCTTTCAGCAACCTCCTGGGCTGCCGGTGCTTCTGCTGTGGCACACCTGGATCCACTGTGGAGAGGGTCAACTTCAGCAATGAGCTGGTTTCCTACCACCATGACACCACCTGCCAGAAGGAAGGAGCTGCCTCACTGTCAGTCGCCCCACCTGCCGTCACTGCCTGGGTGCAGCCCATACCCCACGCCATAGGCTTTCTGGGAGAGGACAGCAGTGAGGAGGTGTCTATGGAGAAGAGGCCTGTGACTTCTCAGACACAGACCGGCCCCGGCAGCGGCCCCCAGAGTTGTCAGGTGCCGGCTATTTTGCAACCAGATGGCAAGACAGAGCCATCCCTGCAAACTGGTAGCCGCTGTGTGGGGCTTGGTCAGCGTGAGGGACCCCACCACCCCATTCCAGAAGTATAAGTGACTACGTGTTTCTCAGATACACAGAGCCACTCTGCAGAGAGTTCACCCTGCCTCCATGTATGCTACGCCCATCCCCCCTCAAATGAAGTCCCATCCCAGAGTGGTAGGAACCTGCTGCTCTTACCCCAGAGGGCTGACAGGCATATGAAGTCCATTCCAAAAGCATATAGCAGCCACATATTAACCTCCACGCACAGCCACCTTCACGCCTTGCTCTCTTTCACAGCCAGTAGACATTTCCCATGCATTTGTTCACCCCTAGTCTTCAAATTTATATTTATTAAGAATAGTGAAATAATTACATCAAAACAAGTTTCAGACTGTTATATAATCTTACAAAATTAAAAGTTAATCTTAGATTTAGCTTCATTGCTAAAACCCATTTCCTCCCCCCGCCCCCCCCCCCCCCATACATCTACATAATTCTGGTCTTAAAGGTGTTTGGGTTTACATCTGTGTTTATTTCAAAGCTATGTGCCTGGATTGACACTTCTGAGGCTGTGTTTAGGCTCCTAAATAAAAATTGCTCTATTAAAGCATCATTATCTTACGCTGAGTCAAAAGACTGCCCAAAACCCTGGAAAATTAAGTCGCTTTTATGTAGGACTCCAAACACAGTTTCAGGTGCCTAACTTTGGTACCCAGTCATAGTGATACTGGGCTAGGATCCTCCTCATCCTTAAATGGTAGAAAATGAATTACTGTATTATGCTGAAGTTACAGCAGGATGGTGTTCGAGAACTAACACTACAACTTCAAGAGTTATTTAAGCTGCTATCAGCCGAGGCAGGTGCAATCCTTCCTTTCTTCTACTAGTTCAGGCACTCAATCTTTCCAGAAAGCAAGCTGGTCCACAAAATAAAGAGTGACCAGGTCGTCTCTCTGAACCCATTTCACCACTTGTAGACATAAACAGCAACAAAAGGCAGAGCAAATGGGTGTTGGATGGCTTGCAGGAGAGAAAATACTTGGGAACTTGCCAATAACCTCTGTATGTGTAAAAGGGTTCAGCAGACATTAAGAGAATACCGTGGCACCTCACTGTCCTCCACATCTCTGTCCACCACTTAGGAGTTCTGCTGACTATTTAATACTGTGCTCCACTAACCACCGTCATTACCCCATTTTTCTGTCCTTTGCCTATGATTGAGTTGATTGACCTTGATTCATCTAAGGTAGATGATGAAGATGCACCTGTCCAGGAAGAGACATCAAGAATGCTTACACTGCAAGAGTTTTCTTGGACATTCAGTCTCATAGATGGCACAGCTGACACCTTTCGGAACAGTGATCCATGCTGAAAAGCCAGACTCTCCTCCCAGGGATCCTGCTCCTGTTCTCTGTGAATTTAAACTGTATGTAGCTTTTAGGTTCCTGTGTGCATTTCCTCCCCATCCCATAAATTCTTAAGGGAAAAACTGCTTTTGCTATCCTGCTGTTTTCAGGCTGTGTCCTTGAGGGATAGTTGGGTGTGACTGTAATCTGTTCGTCATGGCCAAGACTGGCAGGACAAGAAGTAATGGGCTTAGCTGTAAGAAAGACCAAGGCAAGAGTTTTGAAAAACTTCCAAAGAATAAGGATAATTAAGCACTGGAGTAGATTGCCTAGGCAGGTTATGACATCCCTCTCAATAAAAGTCTTTAAGATGACATGGCTAAAGATCTGTCAGAAATGACACCAGCATTGTTAATCCTGTCTTGGGGCAGAGGCATAATGTAATGGTCTTTGGAGATCTTTTCTAGTCCTGCTTCACTATGACAACATGACTCCTTAAGCCTTGAGCTTAAGTTGTTTGATTTTTATTTTTTTTTTTTACATGCAATGATCCTTAGCTATTTTCTTGAAGGCAAAAATAGCATACAGGTAAGAACTATATTTCCCACCTTCTCTTAGCGATTGCCTGTTTTACTTGGCATTTAGCAACTACCATCCAGCATGCCTAGTACCTCATCTGGAGAGCAGCCCTGACATCAAGCTAGTATTTCCTTAAAAGAGACGCAAGATCTGTGACTTTTGTTTTGGTTCGCTTTTGATTATTTCGTAGATGATCATACATGAGCTGTACATGGATTCAGATGCTAAAGGGTCAATCAATTTGTGAGAAGATTTTCCTTGCTACATTTCTTCTTTCTTACGCAAACCAGAAACACATAACATAAGAGTGTCAGCATCTTGTATCTCCTCAAAAAACCCAAAATTGTATCTTGCAGCTGTAAGAGACTTCTGATTTCACCCCCTCCACACTGAAATCCATCCCAGGGATATACGGACACACCTGACATGACACTATCCTGACACTGGTAAGACACTACCTTGACGTGTGACTCCCTCACTGCCTGCTATGCTTCTGTTGCAAGAGCTTCAGCTGGCTCCATCCCTCAAAGTTAATGCTCCCTGCCCACATCATCTTCCTTCTCTGGACAGGCAGCCTTCTGGCATATGAAATTATTCTGCATGGTAGCTTTATTTTTTTTTTTTTAAGTGTGTGTACAGTCTCATTATTAGTGATTAAAATTGTTAAATAACGGAAGGGAAAGATCTACCTTCTCACAGTGTTTGCCCTGCCTATGGGAGCTGTCTCACCCAGGAAGCAGTCTGGACTTACTACACAGAGTGATGAAAGCTTAGCATATGACGGAGTGGGTGGCTGAAATTAAGCAAGGAATATATTTGAATAACATTTTCTCTTAAGAATAATTGGAAATGCATGGTAGCTTTGATTTATGAAACTGTATTTGCGTTAAGAATAGAAAAAGCTATTTGTATCAGTGCTTGTGGCTATAGTTTAAATAAAGTTCATTAATAGATCAGGTTGTACTTGAAAATAAATGGATATTCACCTGAAGAAAAAAACCCTGAACTTTACTGAAGCTTTTTAAAGGGACAATTTAAAATTGCTCTTTGTAAACGATGCTGGAAATAATTGTTTGTACCTAATTGATAATGGTTATTACTGATGTTACAATAGTTTACAACTGTAAGTTCCATTGTAGTAAGTGCAGTGTAATGTTCAAAGCTGCAGTAAATTTCAGAAATTGCGTATTATAAATTGTTTATACTCATTTTGAGTGGCGTATTACTGAAGGTACTTCAAATGGAAGCTACACCACATAGCCCTTCAGGCTACATCTTCTGCTGTTGCTGGTTTAATAACAGATAAAAATACATACAGTATCAATATTGATTTTCCTAGTCTGGGAAGGCTCCTGAATGTTAAGCACACTACAGACCACGCAGTTCTGCGAACAGTGAATGAGCAAGACTTATTTTCCCAAGAATTTTTGCTAATGATTAACTGTGATTTTTAATTGACATTTTTCTCATGGCAGGGCAAGCTGCTGTACAAGATTCAATTAGCATCGTTCACTTCAAGTCTGATGAGAGATATCAAAATTATTACAAAAAAGCCAAAGGTTTACTTCAGCAGAAATTTAGAGGCAAAATTATTTCCTATTTATACCATTGCATCCACTCAAAAGAAACACCTCCCAAAGCACAAACTTGGTAGCATTTTATCCACTCCTGAGTCACAACTTTCTTTGCTTGGGAGGACAAAATGAATCACAGATGGCAAAAGTATTATTTTAGGACATCTATGGCTAATCCTCAAACACACTTTTTATAACTCAGATCATGAAATCTACATACTTATATATGGATTCACCGTAATATATGTAAGGGATTTCACTGACTAAAAGCAGTTTGCTTTCATGCCTAGTAGTTCCACATTACAATACCATTAACATCACAGTGACCTAAAAAAAATAGCTATTAAATAGCCTTGATGTCAAAACAGTCCAACCTCACAGGCACCTTATATAAACACTCTTATTAGCCAATGTCTAAACATCCAAACCAAAACACGTTCCAGTTCAGCAAAGTACAAGCGGCAGGGCTTTACAAAGTACACCAAATGCCTTCTCTGTTCAAATAATTCCCGCTGCCTTTCCTTCTGTCAGTCTGCAAAGTTCTCTACCAGCCACGGGTCCTATATCTTTATTACACAACTGAAACATATACAAACTTCTTGTGGTCAATTGACAGCTTACGTAGCTGAGCTGTCAGGGCAGCCCTTCTTACTATTACATCGCAAATGAGAAATAGGATAATGTCTCTGTAGCCTTCTTGGGTGGCTGTAGAGATGCTTATCCAGCTGGGAGCTTTTCCCTGCTGTCAGATTTCTCTGAAATTGTTCATTGGGTTTAAAAGTTAAGCATGGGGGCAAACAGAGACAGGTATGTGCATGCCTGTGTGCATGCGTGCCTTGGACAACCAGGCTAGAAAGTAAACAGCATCCTCCAAGGAAAAGGAGTCTCAAAGCTCAAGGCAGGACTGTCTGGAGCTGGAGATACAGCAGGGCAAGGACAAACTCCTTCCTGGTGAAAGACTAGGGCCGGTCCCACACCCTTGCATGGCAGAGATGCCAGCAGAGACGCCAGGTGACATTTCACTAACCAGCCATCAGGGTGGTGTTTCTAAACCCAAATGCAGTGCTACCAGTCACATGCAGCAGCTCTGCAGCAGGAGTCAACAGTAGGACAGCAGAGAGGTGCTGGAACACCACATCGATGTAAAGTTTAACCTTGTTTCCTAGCAATATTTTAAGATTAACACACATGCATCCTTGGCATTATGCTTACATTTTTGTGTTCTGCTGTTTATTGCTATCTGTTTGCCTGTCATCTTATTTATGGAGGACTTTATTTTGCATTACAGAAAAACTTTCAGCGATGGCCACTGACATTAAGAAGCATGTTACAGCTACAGCTCTGCCTCTACACCTGTCAGTTCCAGAAACAAGAACAGACTGAAAAATCAGGGCAGTCCCTTAACACAAGAAAACATAAAGCCTTGGGACAATTCTGCAATAGAAAAATACATTCTCAGAGAAACCCCCCCATCAGCAAAATCCAAATAAGCAAAACCTAAAAACATCAAATTTCCTCCCATTCTCCCCTCCCCTCAGACTGGAAGCCTACCCATGTATCCAACCTGCCTATCTCCTTTCTCCTTCACACATGCACACAGATGTGGATACTGCAGAGGGATATTAGCCCTTATACATTGCAAAGTATACTTCCAAGGCATCAGAGGAAATAATCTTTTTCCAAAATTAGTCTTCCCTCCTCCTCCCTTTATTTCTTGCTAAGTTGTTGCAATTTGTGTTGCTGAGTTGAATACAACCTAAATAACACTGTGTCCTTAGATATTCCATCCAAATATAGGTACAAATGGAACATTAATTAAATAGTTCTGATTTAGCAACTATTACGTGTAGTTGCTATGATTAAGGTAAAAAAAATGCCTCATCTACAAGTTTAGTTAGGTGTAACTTTAACAAACACCAAATTCTGTGACAGTATCAGGGTGAAGGAAAACAAAATCATACCTCAACGATATGTATTGTTTTCTTATCCCTCTGATGCTATTGCTGAAGCCTTAGCATTTCTGTTAAACTTCAATTTTGGTGAGGAAGAGCTGACCTAGGTAGCAAAAAGAAGAATCTGTTATACAACTTGGTTGCCAGAAGCATCTGTTGTTTCGCCTTTGCCAAAAGCGTGCCTCGTGTTGGATATCAGATGATGCACCTACGCACACCATATTAAGTATATTTCAATCAGTTGAGTATTTTTCAGTAAAAATTCTTTTGTGAGAAATTCTGTTCCTAATAAACTGGGTGTTTTCCTCACCTGGGAGGCTGAAGTGGCTTTCTGGACGTTAAGCACTATCAGTCCAGTCCCCCTGGGCTCTGATGTACTTAAGTGGTTTCATCACCATGGTTACAGACTCCCACCACATAACTCTTAATTTTATTTATCTCATTGCTATAATTTAACTCACTTTGTAAATCCTCTTGTGTTCCCTACCTCAAAGGGACATACAGCAGGATGCACCCCTGGGCACAGGCTACTCCTCAGATTCCTAGTTCTCTTAAGAACCAATTTGCATTTACACAAAAGAAAGGCACAAAGATGTTAAAGTAATGACTTCTTTCTAGCATATTTGGCTTGAAAAACAACTTATGACAATCCTGATCTGGCCTTGTTATCCCTCCCCAAACCCTACCTTTATCTAATCATACAAGACATTTTAGAAAACCTAGGGCTTACGCCTGCATTTCATGTTTTTCAACATTAACTAGCTACATGATAGGAAAACTGCCTATCAGTGAACTGCTGACAGCAATCAATAAAGTGTGAATGTGCATGCAGGATCTTTACATATGCATAGCATAAAATGAATGAAGATGCTAGGGAAAATGTACGTTTATCATAATCAAGAAAGAGGAGCAGAATTTAATCTTGAGCCAGTTTTATTTTAGTTTAGGTAGTGAGAAGACATTTCAATTTGTAAAGTTTGCAGAAGCTGTTGCTAGGTTCCCCTTTTCCTTTAAAGATTATTTTCATAGAGTTTTCTGCAGTTCAACATTTTAATGTATTTTTAACTAATTAAATTCATCTTTGCACCCACCCTCAGTGAGAACACAATTTTACTCTTTTCATATTTCAATCTGAACGGGCTGCATGGAGTTTTTATACACTATTTCATGGGTTCAAGTCTTCTGATTACTTTTGCAGGAAAAGGGACTAACTGCATGTAAGCAAGTCAAATACACAACAGAGCTGAGTTTCAAGACAGCAAACTGGTAATTAGACATTTTGTCTCATGTTTTGGACTGCAGCAGAATGTTAGTGCTGCCAAACTACATTGCGACAGTACATTGACAGTGGTAATTAATGACCGTAATTTCCACTCTGAGTGCTGGCCCTGTAGTACTAGTGCTTCCAAGCTTTGAATTGCAGTAGCACCAACCTGATCCCTCCTTGGTGTGCTGTCAGCTTTCAGTTTAAAGCTCTTCAAGAGCTTACAAGAGAGCATCTGCACCACGGTAAGGCAGAGAGCCCCTGCTACAGCCACCCTCGCTGCTGGGCATTGCACACCCGCAGCAAGGGTCAGAAGAATGCCCCGGCTCTGCCGGGGGGGGCTCCGTAAAAACAGGCAGGCTTCGCCCATGTTCTCAAAAGCCTGTCCCTTTCCCAGGGTATTGGCACCTGGGGACAGCAGCTGTCCCAGACCGATGGGACATCCCTGCGGTGGTGCCCGCTCACTGACCGCACTGTGGGACAGTGTGGATGTTCCTCCAGTGTGAAGTTCTCCTTCCAAACAGTTTTAGAAGGTAATACTGATTACTTCTGCTTTGTTTCCCACTTCCCATTTCCAGCTGCATATTGTTAGGATCCCCTGTTTTGTCTTAACGCTTTAGTACTGGCCACAGGGCCGGTCTGGCTGCCTAAACTACTTTTTAACCCAGCCTAACAGCATCTTACTCATAGGAAGACTCTTCTTGAAGACAACAGCAATTTTTATTGATGGAGCTGCAATAAAAGTTCTGCACCACTGATGCACTGCAACAACCTTTTTAAGGCTAGATTTTGACAAGTGCTAAGATAGCTACGTAAATGATTTCATAAAACGCACATATACAAGGAATATGAAAGCATAACATGTAGAGCAACTATTACTGAGAACAGAGTGTTTTGGGGGCACACCAGCTTACTGCAGGCTTCTTCCAAAAAGGGGCTAGTTTTTTACTGCACGGCTGACAAGTTATGCTGCTGAAGGAGCGTAGATCAGCTTTAAAGATGTTTGTAGTGCATCCTCAGAGCCACCGCCTTATCACATCTGTGGCTAGTCCAGGGACAAGGGAATAGAGAGAAGGCATAATGCCTTTTGTGCTGCACTGATACCTGACAACTCAAACCACTGATTTTATTTGAAGCACAGGTCACTGCTGTCACTTACTTCCAGATAATGCACAATAGGTGCTTATCTGAATATGCATTAACTTCATTTATTTATTTTTTTATAGAAACAACATTTTATTTCCCTTCTGAATAATCCCTTTTGTGAATTTAAGCCTAACTTTCAGAGACAAGCAAGCTGGACAGGCAAAAAATCTGAATTGTAAATGTCTTGTTGAGCTTCTGTTGTTGCTTAGTATGTCCTACTTTATAAAGCTGAAACGTGTGATTTCAGGGTGGCATAAGCTAAGCTCAAACAGTGCCTCGAGTCATATGCTTCCAAATATTTTTTTTCTTTCTCCCTAGGTGTTGCTACAACATGCCTGCTCCCCTGCAGTCCAGTCAAAAGAGTCATTCCTGGGAAACACACTGACAGGTGATGAAGGAATTCTATACACAATTAAAAAAGAAACAACCTTGAAGGAGGAACAGCATTACAAGGGAAAATTGTCATGTAGTTTAATACCGCTGATATTGACACTGATATTTCTGTATTACTTTTTCTGTTCAGGAAATGCTCATCACTGTCTCTTGGCTTCAGCTATACTGTGTTTTCAATGAAACATATTATTAATGAGGAAAATTCATACTCTGACTTGGACTATAGGATTTTAGAGGCAGAAGGCCCATCAGTCTTGGCAAGGGTATCGTGTGCTAAGAAAGAAAAAAGTTCATGACATATTGCTCCAGGAACAAAGGCTTCTGTAACTTCAGTCTACTTATACATGTAAAAATGGAAAGTACAAAGAATTTGAGCACCCCCAAGGGGTTAACCTGGAAGAACTGGATGTACCCAGCAAGAGGAGTCGTGGTGATTTTGACAGACTTTAGGCTGAGTATCTAGCATCACGCAATGTTGTATCCACAAAACAGATTTTCCCTAAATTTCAGGCTGCCTGCATGCAATCCCACTGCTCTGTATTGCCTGCTGCCACACTTGCATGCATCCCCCATACACTACAAGCAGTTCCTTCCCTGCCTGATATTGTGGTGTTTGCTGTGATTTTGTTACTACCTGGCCTGGTAATTATAAAGGTCTCATCACTATGCTCTCCTAATACACTAGGGTGTGGAAAAAGTATTTTCCATTTCTAATGGAGCCTTTTTAGGTCCAGAGAGACCAGGATGCATAAAGGGGAAAGCATCCACAATCTGCTAACAGAAGAAAAGACACGTACCTGACCATGCTGGATGTAGAGAGATCGCACAAAAAGGCAAAGTGCCTGCACGAGGTACTTTGTCTAGTGATGGAACTAACACTCTGCACACCTCTTGTCTCCTGTCTCCAACAAGCAGCTTTCTCCTGGATGCAATCTACAATGGGAAGACTTCTGAAAGAAGCATTGGGTCTTTAGAAAGATCAAAATGCAGATCCCAAAGAATGATCCTTTCCAGGCTTAACAAGTCCCAGGTCCTGCTTCGAGGCTCAGTGGTCACCCAGTGCTGTAGTCCACCACATAGCAGAAGGGACAGGGCTGCAGCACAGGGACAGCAGTGGGGTGTCAGGGCAGGACATCGTTTAAGCAATTTTCTTCCTTTAGACCTCACCAAAACACAGCCAGTGCCAGCCCACATCTCCAGCGGGATAGGCTTGTCTGGCTCTGTCAGGATGCCTGGGTTTTTTTACATTCCTGACATAGGGATGGAAACACATTCTACATGCATTTCAGTTTTGCTGTACGTACCACAAGAATAATAACCATTTCCTTCCTTGTGGAGCAAAGGGGATGAATTAAGTAGCTTCTTCACAGCTCTGAAGCACTAGCACAGGCGTAAATGAAGTTTCTAAGTTTTTTGATTAATTTTTATTTCTGAATTGAGGGGGAAAAAAACCCTCTTAGAGTGATTTTTATCATGCTTTAGAAAAGACTGAAGGAACTTCATCAGTTGTCCAATTCTGTCCTACTTTGCTAATCCCTTGGTACATACGAGAGAGCAAGGCAATGGGGAAAGTAATCATATTCTTTGGGAAGAGCAGCAGCTATAGTATGTGAAGGGGAAATTACGTTTTGGCTATAAATTCTGTTATCACTTCCAAACTGTCCACAACTGAAGTTCTCCACATGTACCAGAAACCTTTCACAGAGGTGTTAGGGCTACAAGCGCAGGCACAGCCTGGCTGCAGAACACGCACCAGCTACGGTGCAACTGGACTTTTTGAGATCCAGACTAAAGAGTCAGCAGTAGCAAGCTAAAACAAGAAAACAGATGGGTAAAAACGTACAAGTGCAGTGTTTACTATTACTTGCTTTTACGGGCAGTTTTTTCCATATCTTCTACCACAAGAAGTCCCAAAACTGCTTGAAAGATTGTGCCTGCAGCAAACACTCGGTACCAGGATGCAAAATTGTATCAAACCAGAAAACACACTCTTGGAAACTTGATGGCCTGCGTAGCATCAAGGCAAACACACATGGGCAAGAACATGCTGCTCAGCTGCTTTATTCTTAGTTCTCCTTTTAATCAGGTGTATTTCCTTGATGTTTCTTTGTTATGGTGTGATTTTTTTATTTGATGCTTATGCATAGCATGGTTCTACTTAAAAAACATGACACTACATCAAACCGGTTTTAGTTTAGTAATACAAGAGCGATAAATTATATGTTGTCAGAGTACACATGGGCTTGCATAGCCTGTACATTTCTTCCCCATAAGAATCACTTTATAGGGCAGGGACAACTTAATTGTTTGGTAGTGTCTAATATGCCAGTGTTCTCCCTACAACACCCAATTTTTAGATAAAAACACAATGTAAAAATAAACATAACACACAACTAATGTTGTGTGGTGTGCTTTATTTTTTTAGAAAAACATCCACCTCTTAGGCACATGACATCTTTCATATTTATCTCTCTTGACGTTTACCCTTCCTTGTAATAGTCTACATATCAGCTCATGCCACGGGAAACCAACCTCCAGCCTTCAGTTTGTGAGCAGTCGGTAAGAGAATTAAGGTCTGAATAGACTGAGTATCTCCACAAGTTAAATGTCTGAACTTGCTCCAGTTTCAGGTGAGGTACTTTACCATGATGATATACAGAAAGCACTATCCATGTTACATTTTTCTTCAGAAAAAATGGACTATTTTATTATTTTTTTATGAAATAAAATTAAACATACCAGGCTAGTTAATTGTATGTTTTATAAATTTGCCATTTAGGTTTTCAGGAATTTTAGCTGGAACCTGGTAGATCAGACCTTTGGTTCTAGAAATTTATTTTTTTTTTAATTAAACTTTTTTTCCAGTATATAGCTTTGAAGTTTTTTTACTCAAACCACAAGACATTTGAGCTATTTTAAAGAAGAACTCTGTCTTCTGTTCACAAGCTGGTTGTCAAATAATTATAAATTTGTTTCCTTTTTGAAACACTCTGCGACTACATTTTGCTAATGAAACCTTCTCAGCTTACATTTTCAGAATGTGAAATCTCCTTGCATTTCACAAAAAGAAGAAAACCAAGAAGCCACCCCACCCCGCGAGTTCTCCGCGATCGATAGGGCACATTTCCTCCCACACACGGCGAATGGGGAGTTCACGCTGCATTACCAGCCGTCTGCTATCCTCACGCTATGCCTGCTGCTTCTTCAATAAGAATGCTCTCTGACGCCACCTGATACAAGCATCCTCTCGTAACATTTTCATAGCTTATCTCCTGCATCATTCTAGCTTTCCCCCTGTTAGAGGCCAGAGGCTGATATATTTTGAATAAGCTTAAAGAATGGAACAGGCAAAGCTGAAGTTCAGCCTTTCACAAGACTTAAAATTTTGATCCGCTGATAGAAAAGCCTGGAGTGGTAGGGGTGCTGTAGCAGCTCCCACACCAAGCTTAACCAGGGGCACTGTCAGTGAGGCCAGTCCATCAATTGTACAGTGAAGGATGAAGGTACAAAACAGTAGTCATCTGGGTTCTCTGCAAAAGGAGACAACAACGTCTCTCTGACAAATATTGGAGAAATAGAAATGAAAAGGCTTTGTAAGTTTGCTTATAAAAGTAAAAAATAAGCATGGTAACCTTTAGACGACTGAAAAATAAGCATACTCATGGTGGAAGGCAGATTATAGAAGAAAGCATTTAACAGGTGGAATTTAAAATATGAAAAATTACATGCTTAGAAAAATTAGCATGTAGTTATGTATCTTGAATCAGAAATACAACAATGGGTTGAGACCATACAAGTCAAAGCAAGAAATAAATATACACACGGTGCAAGGAACAAAGGGGTTCCCATGGAGCAAGGGAACCACTACCAAAACCTCAAATCCCCAAGGCTTCCTGAACTCCGGTGTGAAAAACACAGCGTTGGAGGACACAAGGCAAATAACTCAGACCATCTTGTGAAAAAGCCTGCAGGGAATGCAAGACAGAAAAGATGGTGGAAACATATGTGGAACATTTTTTTGTTAAAGCGAATGAATTGAGGAGAAACCATATTCTGGGATGATTCTGAAGCACCCGGCAATGGCCTGGCTTCCAAGACAGCATTCAGCAGCAGCATGATCTGTGCACTGAAGGATGGGCATAGGGATGATTTCAAACAGATTCTGCAGTATAAGAAATTGACTGATAAATCTCCTGATCTCTGATCGGTACACTATGCAGTTCCTTTAACTTTTCTATCATTTTGCAAAAAGCTACGTTTTGACTTACAGTTTGGGTTTAACTTCACCAGAACTTTATTGGCAGGGCAGGAAAGAACCAACACACGGACATGCCAAAAACCCCGACAAAGGCATCAGTCTGACCCTTCAGAAGTGCTTAAATAAGATCTAGGAGACACTTAAAAAGAAAGGAAAATTTGAGCAAGGCAATTCTTGTTTTACTTTGTTCCTTCTGTACTATGGGAAACAGGATACAAACCCCAGAATTTCAGCTATCTGCAGATCAAAGGTGCTAATAACGTTACAAAGCTTTTCAGTTGTCGAGCTTGTTTGCCAGCTTGTGATGGAAGGAGTAAAGAATGAAAAATGCTTCACAACTTCGCCTTGCAATGCTCCACCTCAGAGTGAGGGACCTCACAGCTGCCTGTGCTCAGATCCTCCAGCATAACTGGACATGAAGCATCAGACACCTCTAGCAGTAAAGCCAGTAAATACATGATACCCTCTAGGGACTGAACTTCTGAGGTGCCCAGCAGAGATGAATGAGACTGTCAGGCACCTTCCCTGTGTAAGGTAATATTTTATTCTGCTTAATGACCAAACTGAGAAATCTGTCCCTGCATGGCTCCACAGCCACCAGCCTTTATCTTTGATACCATGCAGAGAGCTTGGCTTGCCCTGAGCAGAACTAGGTAGTTGAGAAGGTCAGTCTATCACCCTGCAGATGCCTATTACCACATTAAATATGTGGTAATAAATCAAGCCACTAACAAGAAATCAAAAAACTGATAGCACAGACAAGTAGGTTAAACACAGCTATGCTCATGTTGTATATTTAAAACAATTTAGGTTTATGAATCATCAACGTTCTTTATACTACCCACTTCTCTGAAAAGGAGCTGGAGACTGTGGCTACTTTCCACTTGTAAAGCAAAACTATTCTTGCAATCATTAAAAGTTGTTGCTCCAATCCCACGGGCTAGAATGAGAAAAATAAGTATTATTCTTCACGGTGACTGGACCTTTCCTAAAAACAAGGGTTAACACAGCTGAATTTTCAAAGCTCAAAACTCTGAAGTCAAAACCTTAACCTGGTTTCCTGTACAGCATCTTCAATACGAACCAAGTGCCCTATGAAACAGAATATAGATTTTTCTGTTCACAGTTAAATTTTAACAAGGTAATTTATTCATTGACCAATGAAGAGTGTGATTAAAGCTATTTTCGGAACTTCTGAAATGGAAAGATGCATGAGGAGGACACAGCTTTAAGCAGTGACTGAATTTTTACTATTGCCATATTTGCTGCTTTATTTCTTCTCATCTTCAGGTTAACGAGCCCATTGCTTGAACTGTTTCATCACAAATCAAGTTCTCTAGGTCTGTGGTATTCTTATTGCTCTTCTGCAGACTCAATCCTGTTGATCTTCATCTTTTCTTGAAGAGTAATGCTTAAACCTGGATACAATGCCCCAGTCAAAGCCTGCCTTTAGTCCATGCCTTACTTCTTGTGTCTTACAGGTGATAACCTTAGTTGTCTGCCTTTTTTGCAGTTGCATGACAAATGTCTCACATTCAGCTTGTGATTCCCTGTAGCCTTGCGTGCATTTCTGCAGACATGCTACTTAGCCATCATCCATCATCTTGGAATTGTGCAGGTGTTTCAGACCTGTATCTTACTCTTTTCGCCATTGAGCTGAATCCCATGGTTTAGACTGTTCTGTCAGTGTTCATGTAACTTTGAATTTGGGTTAGAATCTGGACTGGAGTCCAAACTGCAGCCTAAGATGGTACATCTGTAATTCCTTCCAGTTTAGCCTCCTTGCAGGAGTCGCACAGTAAGCACACTCCATTTCACTTATTAGATGGACAGGCCTATGAACTCCTCAGAGACTTGTTTCAGGTTTTCTGCAGATACAAGGCAAGAATCTCTGCCACAGCGCACATTGATCATGTTTTCAGAGATAACTCCATAACCAGCTGGCTTCTAGAACTATAAAGGTTATAGTCTAAGGCAAGGGGAACAGCAGGGAAAGGAAGTCAACACCCAGCGACAGCAGCAACAGAGACTAACTAGATTATTTGAATTGTAAACAGAACAAAATGACACAGAGATTTTTAGTAATGTAAGAATGATCTTCACACACATACATCCACATCAAAACCAAGAGATAAAATTGTAGCATGTGCAAGAAAATTAATATAGAAGCAACGAGTATCAAAGACTAATACCCGCTTTACTGCAAAAGATGAGTCACAACCATGGAAGAAAATGTGCACGTAAATGCAGGTACCAGGAGAACATGGCAAAGAAGATTAAGGAGGACAAAATTACTGGACAGGGAGGCTACTCAAGCTTTCATTCTGTTCCATTGTGTTTCCTTAGATCCTGAACAGTAATAACTTGTACGAGATTTAAAGTAAACTGTCCAAAAAGTGTAACAGCAAAACATTCATTAAAAGTCACAGTAATATTTCCCTCCAAACCTGATACACTTTGGATAACCTGCTATAAAAGTGATAGCAAACACATAAGACAACTCCATTTCACATCACAAATGATAGCAAGAATGTGGAAAACTGGCAGGGATCTCAGTGTAATAACATAGAGCAACTACAGGTGGTCAGAACTTAATCTGAAAGCAACTCCGAAGTTTGGTGGACTAATAAGCTAAGGCACATGACGTGCCTTATAATCACTGGAGCCACAGAGGGGTTTAAAAGTCACAATACAGTCCTTTATGATGCCTCATGGTACCCACAGCCCTGAGTTAGATGCCAAGATTCCTCCTACAAACCATGAAAAGTCCTCAGCACCCATGAAAGGGATTTACACAATCCAGCATGCCAAGCAAGGAGCACACACAGCTAACCGTCAGCTAAGCCTTGTCCTTCAGAGATAGTTATGTGTGTAACTCCAGGACAGAAGAAGATACCAGCTTCCACTTGAGGTTCTTGGCTGTAAACCCTCTCCTGTGGTTTGTTGCCTAAGCCATTTTGTTTCCTTCTCATGATCCTCTCTCCCAGCTGTTTCCCTACCCCAAACAACCAACTAGGGAGAGCTCCAAGTATGAAATGCAGCTAGGAAATGGGAGATGTATCTGAAAATGCTCCCTCCTCCCCCAAACTGGGGAAAGGACTTTGTTCTCCAGCAGTCATTCTCTCAGTCTCTGCAGAGGTGTTCCTTTTTAGGACTTATTGCACATAAAGATAAATGAGTCCATATCAGCCTCTCTCTCCTCCATTGACCCCCACTGAATACCACAGAATAGTTTGGGTTGGAAGGGACCTCATCATAAACAATTTCTTCCTTATACCTAGTTTAAAACTGTAAGAGGGGGGACTAAAACCATTAGCTCTTGTCCTATCCCAACAGGCCCTGCTAAAAAGTTTGTCCTCTTTCTTATAAGCCCCCTTGAAGTACTGAAAGGCTGCTGGGCTCCAGAGCTGAATGCAGGACTCCAGAGTAGAGGAGCAGAATCACTCTCCTCAACCTGCTGGCCACGCTTCTTGAGATGCGGTCCAGGATGTGGCTGGCTTTCTGGGCTGTGAATGCACATTGCTGGCTCACGTCCAGCTTTTTATCCCCAAGTCCTTCTGGGCAGGGCTGCTCTCAATCCCTTCATCCCCCAGCCTGTATTGATGCCAGGGGTTGCCCCAACCCAGTGTAGGAACCTGCACTTGGCCTTGCGGAACCTTGTGAGGTTCACAGGAGCCCACTTACTGAGCTTGTCCAGGTCCCTCCGGATGGCATCCAGCTCCCTCAGGCGTATCAACCGCACCACCCAGCTCGGCGTCGTCTTGAAACCTGCTGAGGGTGCACTCGATCCTACTATGTCATTAACGAAGATACTAAAGGGTGCTGGTCCCAGCACAGACCTCTGAGGGGCACCACTCACCACTGATCTCCATCTGGACGTTGAGCTGTTGACCGCTACCCTCTGGATGCATCCATCCAACCGATTCCTCATCCACCCAACAGTCCCCCATCAAACCTGTATCTCTCCAATTTGAAGAAAAGGATGTGTGGGGGGCCATGTCAAATATTATTTGTCCAAAGTAACCCCCTGAGGAAAGATTAGGGGGGTACTAGTACCCCCAAATATCCATGTGTAACCGAGGCACTCGGCTTTGCCAGCCTTTACCCTCCTATAAGCACGGGGGATCTTTAACGAAGTCACTGTGAAGGAGAGGTGGCACAAGTGGAAAGTCTAAAGCAGATGTCACATCCCAGTCAGGCTTCATTACAGCAACATGGATCTGGCTGCACAAGGAAGGCCACGTTCCAGCTCCATTCTGCCGAGTGCTGTGCTGCCAAGCACTGGCCCAGGGGGTGGCTGGCACCAGCTGTCCCCGCACACCGGGACAGGCACTGCCCTGCCAGCGTCCGGGGGCCAGAGCCGGAGCTAGCCTCAGCCCAGCCAGCCTTGGGATAGCGGCCGTTCAGCTGCTGCACTGCACCCACCGCACCATGGTCTGGGGAGCTACCTCCACATCAGTGTAAATATACGGTATAAATATACAGGGGGGGATATGAGTGCATCTCTATATACATCCCAGTAATATTTCCAAAAGCTTCTACCAGCTCAGGGGACAGCGTGGACCTGCGCTGCAAGTGCCCAGGGCGAGGAGCATCTCTGTGGCACGGCGCTGGGCTCGGCATGCTGAGCAGGGACACGCTCTCCAGCTGCTGCAGGGACAGCGGGGAGCTGCTGGCAACCCGAGGGCTTGTTGTCTCCGAGCTCAGTAAGAGGGTCAGAGCAACGCGTAGTTTGCAACAGGTCTGCAAAGTACATCACCCCCCATGAAACTGAAGCACATGCAGGGTTTGAGATCCTAATTGCGACGGAAGGTTTCTGAAGCTGGTCTCTGATCTCCCATCCCCAGACGTGCAGTAACATAAAAAGCACGTCTATGTTCTCTTGAAACTTCCGGCGTTTTACTTGATTTTTTTAAAAAAACGCATCTTCCCTATATAGAAGCCTGTCTCCACGTTAACAAAAAATAACCACCCTAGCACAACCCACACCGGTATTTTACTTCCGAAATGAGAATCTCTTCTTGTGATCCAGCTCCATCAGCTGCAAGGGAAAACATCCCGGTCCTCGCCCCCCAGAACGCCCCCGCCGGGGGCTGCCCGCCCGGCACCCGGACCCCGCTCCCCCGCGATGGGTTTGCGGTACCGGCGTGCGGTATCCTGGGAGAAAGCGAGGGCTGTCGGGGGACCTGCCGCAAGCCGGTGCCGCCGGGACACGGAGCTCCCCGCGCCGTCCCCCCGCGGGCCGGGGAGGGGCGTCGGCGGGGGCAGCCCCCGGCATTGATAACCCCCGCGCCCGCCGCCCGAGAGCGCAGGCGGTCGCGCAGCGCGCCGTGAGTGCCTCGGGACGCAGCGGGAAGCAGCAGGGTGCGTTGAGGGGAAATCGGGGCGGGGGGAACCGGCGGGGCTCTGGGGGAAGCGCTTTGCCCGGGGCCGGGTCTGGCCGCTGCTTCGGTGCGGCGGGCTCCCGCCTCCCGCTGCCCTGCCCGGGGATCCACACGGCTTCCCGGCCGGGGCGGCCCCGGGGAGCCAGGGTGGGGGAACAAGCTGAAAGCCCCCGGGGTTGTGACCCTGGAGGGACGAGCCCGCCCTGCGCCCCTCCGCCGAGACGAGCCCCGCCGGCCCAGCCCCGGGGCGGGCAGCGGGCGGCGGCAGCACTGTCCGTGTCTCCGCAGGGCGCGGAGGATGCGGCCGGCCGGCGGGCCCGGCGCCGGGACGCTCCGTCGCTGAGGCACCGGAGGAGGCTCCCGCGGCGCCGAGGAGATGAGGCTGCCCCTGGCGCTGCTGGCCCTGGCCGCACTGGGGGCCGCCGCCGCCGGCGGGACGGGTCGGGAGGCGGCGCAGGCGGGCCGGTTCTCCACGCCGGAGCGGCACCGGTGCCGCTGGGAGCTGCGCTGGGCGGCGGGGGCCAGCGAGCTGCGGCTGAGCTGCTGGCCGCCGGCGGGCGGCGGGGCGGCGCGGAGCTGCGCCTACCGCGGGGAGCCGCGGCGCTGCCCCGCCTACGGCGCCCGCAGCCGCCAGTACTGGCGGCAGGTGCTGGGCAGGCTGCGGCGGCGGCGGCACCCCTGCGCGCCGGGCGGCCCGCTCAGCGCCCGCCTCTGCGGCCCGGGCCGGGCGCCCCCCGAGGCGCAGCTCCGCCTGCTGCCCGGCCCCGGCGCCTCCCCGCCGCCCGCCACCGCGGGGCCCGGCCAGCACCCGGCGGAGACCTACTGCGCCGAGCGGTGGCACTCGCTGTGCAGCTTCTTCGTCGGCTTCTGGGAGGGCTGAGCCTCCGCCGGCCGCCGCGCCCCGGCCCCCCAGCCCTCCCCCGCCCGCCTCGGTCCGCGCCCCTCTGTCCCCCTCCAATAAAGCGGTGACTTTTGTGACTGACAAGGAGCGCACGTACGTCTCTTCTCGTCCAAGCCCCGCCACACCTGCGGCGCCGTCACGCTGCCGGGCGCGACACCCGCCAGCCAGGCGACAGCACCCGGGAATGGTGCACCGCGCACCCAAGGTTCTCCAAGGGTGTAAACACCGGGGTACAGCTACTCCCTCCCAGATCAGGTCCTGTGAGACTTAAGGTTAAAGTGGCACTGACACTGCCCAGCTAGAAAACCAGGTATTTGTACCAAAACAAGGAACAACCAAGACTTCACTAAGCAGTAAGTCCTGGGGAAAACATCTCTCTGGCTTGCAAAGATTTCACCGGCCCAACAAGCCAGCCCAGGCTGTCCCCACAGAGCAGAGGGTCACTGGCTGACCTCAGGCACATACACACAGAGCACTGGGCAAGAAACCAGCTGTGGCAAGATTCAGAGTCTCGGGAGCAGCTGGGTACGCAGCCGGGTTCAGGGGACTTGGTGCTCCACCTAGCTAATGAGCCAAGGCCACAGTCACGCTCAGAGGGACATAGCGTTGAAGCAGGCAAGCTGTTTTGCCAAGGGGGAAGGGGGCTTCGAGATGTTACCTACTTTATCCACTTACCGAAGCACAGTTCTGTGGTGCATTTTGGTACGGAAAGCTCAGGTTTTCCTCAGTCCAGATTTCTGTCCTTCAGACACAACCCACTCAGTTTCTAGGAAGAGGGGCTGCGATTCCTGCAGCCCACAGCTGGCTGCACGTCAGCTCCTCTGCCCCACTGCCTAGCACAGCTGTGCAGAAAGCAGGGGTGCACCAGAGGTGAGTGTGGTTAGGACCTAGCCCCCTTCATTAAAAAAGCTCCTGGAGTCTCACTTGTGCAGAAACTGGAACAACACCTGTCTACAGAGGCATGTTTGATTAAGGCTTACACTGATTTAATCATTCTGCAGAGAGACTTTGAAATTGCCCCTGCAGTCACTCAGAGGGCTGCTGCTCATACGTTGTTCCAGAACCAGAACGCTTCAGTGCATCAGCAGACCAAGCACAGAGGAGCGGCATCCCAGCAGCAGCAGAGCACCCATCGTCCTCATACCAGTGATTAAACATCATTGTTTACACACCTGACGGGTGCAGTAAAAGAACGACATAAGCCACGGATAAAGCAGACAGGGTAACGTCAGAAAGAAAACCCAGTCCCCCTCAAACAGGAGGGTTCAAAGGAGCAGTCACATCAGGAGGCATTAGATGCTTCAAGTTAAAAAGAAAATATATCATTTGGGAAAGCTCCTGGATTAGAAGAGGACACTGGTACTATTTTCACAAGGCTAGCACTCGCTGCCTAACCAGCTCTCTGCCTTGGGAAAACACACCCCTGTCAGAGCTCCAGCATTACAGATGAGTTTAGCCATATATATTCTTACAGCAGCATTATTTACCTTGCTAGATTAGAGCACTTTACAGACCCAATGCAACTGAGCTAAACCAGAGCTTTAACTATTTCAAATTGAACTTAACCCAGAGAAGAGAGAAGAAATAGTTTCTGGCTTACAGTCCTTACAACCTGGATGCTCAAAATCTGGCAAGATAACAAGTAGTGTTCACTTTCCTTTATGTAAGTTCATAACTTCATAATTGATTGGAGTTGTTTGAGACTGATGAAATACCGCCCAGGGACAAATTCAGTATTACTTTAAAAATTATTTTTTAAAAGCTGAACTAAAGAGTGTTCAGAAAGGTTATGCAACAAGCGTTGCTTATTGCTAGTCCTAAATGCGCCCAACCTAGAATGTAACAAGCTTGAAGAAAGGCACAAGAAAAGGGGAAAAGCCAACAAAAGCACCAAACCAGAACTGTGACCTGCCTAGCTCTGTAAGTGCATGTGTACCTTCACAACTTCTCCTTTAGCCCTTCTTTTGCACCATTAACCCCCATGTTTAACAGAGTATTTGACTTGACCCTCTACTTTGCAGTCCCTGGACCTGGTTCGTGTGTCGAGTACGGTCCCAGTGTAGGTGAGAGGGGTGGAGGTCAGCCGTGAGCGTGCCCCACTGTGCAGCCCTCCTCCACTGCCCGGGGCGCGTGTAAGCGCCTCTGGTCCTACACAGCCCCAGACACCTGCCCATGACTGGGGGCACTCACGCTCTAGATGTTTTTAAGGATGGCTATGAGGAGGCCACCAAGAGGCAATAAGGATCTGCCCAGCGTTCTCAAGAGGATCTGGGCTGTTACATGCAACTTTTAGTGCCAAGGTGTATTTTCCTTTACGGCAAGTGGCTTGGGTAATCCTCAGCAGCACTATGCAAAAGCTCGATCATCAATATGTGTGACTTACACACGTGGGAAAAGCTAGCTGTCATTTTAAAAATGAATTTGTGTGTGTCCTACAAACAGCAGTTTTGTGCAGTGCCCTTAGAGCTTGCATTTCACACCATCAGATGCAAAGGTGGAACACCATGGCAACTGATCTGATTACCCACATCATCCTGCATTTAAAAGCCCAACTAGGAACTCTAAACAAATTCATTGTTTCACTCAAAAGGAATAAGAAAGAGAGAATCCCTCGCTCAGTGTTTCACCACATTATTCCCCTGCCTCTTTAAAAAAGCTTAAAGTCTTTCTTATGAGCACCACCAAGTAATGAAACACAACAATCTAAGAACCTGTATTCGTTGCATTTACTGTGGTTAATAACACCAGTGCCTACAGCTGAATAGTAACAAATTTCAGTTTTCATACTTGGGGTACTGCAGACCCCAAAGGCTGGAAAACCACAGTCAGATCATTAGATTTGTCTTTAAGGGTGAAGACCATGGCTTTTTGCTTGCTAACTCAACATTTTTATCCTCTCCCATGGCTAGGTGAGAGCTAACACCACCAGCTAAGCCAACCATGCACAGAAAGGCTTTGTAGCCAAGATCTTCACCTCCAACAGAATCTGTTCCTTTCCAGCCCCTGTGACAGCTCCACCACAACGCATATTTAGTTCAGCCACTCAAACCTGCCCACACACCCACTCTGCAGCCAGCCTTACCTCTGCTCTCCCACTGCAGCCGTAGTGGTCCTTCACCACTTCTCTGCTGGCTTACCTGGCTCCTGCCATCTCATCCTTCCCGTCTCAGCTCCGTCCTGGCCACCCAATGTCCTTAGCAAGAAGAGCCAGCTTAGCCAGCTACCAGGAGCAAACCCTAGGTGCCTGCCCCACCAGCCTGATAAGCTTTCCCAGCGCAGGGGCAGGTGTTCCCAGGCATGATTAGTGAGGAAGCACCTTTGCCAGGTGCAGCTGCAGGCTGGGTTATCATCATGTGTGCTGCCAGCTAAATGTATCCTATACTAGACCTATACTGGGTCTGTCTTGCAAGGAAATGCATGAGCTACCTTAAAAAACAAAAGAATCAATTGACTTTTTAGCGTCTGGGTTTTGAATTCTGGGAGCCCTAACTCCTTGGAAGTTTTCAGGGTTAAAAAAAAAATAAAATCAGCTTTGTGCCATATTACACACACATCATTGTTTTCTTTCCTTTAGCTCAGGGGTCCTCAAACTTTTTTAACCAGGGAGCCGGCGTGCGGATAAAGTGGCAGGCGGTCATCTGCGGCTGCTTGGTTTCCCCCCCAACCCCGGGCAGGGGGGTTCTGTAAATACCGGGGGTCGGACTGAGGACCCTGGGGGGCCGTATCCAGCCCGCGGCCCGCAGTTTGAGGACCCCTGGTGTAGCTGCTCAGTAGAGATGGTAGCCAGTTTGAACTGACATTTCAGCATGTATTTGTGAGACCACACAAACATTATCTCAGTGTCTGGTGGTTCCAACAGAATCTCTAGAGCTGGCAATACCATTTTGTGATTTCCCTTTGGAGAGAGATCAGTGATGCTGAATCTGGATATTTTTTCAGTGCAGCTCACATTAATCACTTTTTTTTTTATACATAGAAAACCCTTGACGTTAATAAATAGCAAATTAATAATCTCTCTTTCACCACGTTCTGATTTTGAAGGGATGATTACAAGATGTCACTAATCTGCAAGGCTAAAGCAGGCAGTAAGCTGTCTTGCTGTTTGCAACAATTCCTTCCTATAAAGTGACATGACAAAATAAATTAAATATTTTTTCACTATCTGAGCAGAGCTGAACTAGGAACAGAAATCTCCAAAGGTGCACCCTAGGAGCGATACAGTGACAGCAGCTTTAGACAGGCATGGCTGTCTTTATTTGAAAACATTTCCATTTCTGTAAGTCAGCTTAATGCCTGTGAGTTATGCTGGACTGAGGTGAGACAAAAGTCCAGCGTCCACAAAAGGCTACTACACTCAGCCCTGTCCGGACAACAGGATTAGCTCTTGTCCTCTGAAGGACCATCCATCCATTTATCCTTGGTTTGTAAAGGGAAACTGGAACTAAAATAAGCCAATGTATGCCAATATACTGCTACATATAGTACACCTATTGCAATTTAAGGTGCCACAGTGTTATTATCATAAACATATTCCAAATACTTACATTTTTGGCTTAGTGGGCACTGGCTGTTGTACATCCTCGGTGGATTAATAATGCAGCAGTGCACACAAGTACTCTGGCACACACCTACGTTACTAATGCTGACCCCACAAATTACTTTCTCTGTCCTGTGTTCGTTTGTTACATGCTCAGGACCTGCAGGCAGAGTCCCCAGTGTTGCTTCTGCTTCTGCTCCTGCTCCCCTCTTCCCAGCCTATTTCAAGACATGCAGTTAGACACAGTGTCAAAAGGCAGCGAGGCTGTGCTGTCTCAGCGCTGACAAGTAAAGGATGATGCTCCTACAAGTGGTACTGGGTCGCTGCTAGCACGAGAATCGCAGTCTGTGGAGGTCTATTTAAAAAAAAACACACCCAAACCACCCTTGAAATGGCTGAGCCACAGAGAATGTCACCCAGAAATATTGGTGGACATGAAACTTAAAACAAAGTGGGGGACTGCCAGAGGAGGATGCCAGGAGAAGTGGCGTGGGGACCGGTGGCACACACATCCCTGGCACAGCTGCCAGCCCTGAGGTGGCTGCTCCTGGGAGGGCTCTGAGGTTGCAGACCCCAAACTTTGAGTGGGTCGGTCTTTTGTCCCAGCACACAACAAGAGTTACTCTTCCTGGGTTCTGCGCTAGGCACTTCCATGTGAGAATGCCCAATATTAGGGAAAAAAGCAGGAGGGTGGAGTAGGAGAGAGACACTTGAGCAAGATGTCATCGTTTAGATGTGCAGCAGTGCAAAAATACACTTAGTACTATATATTGTGACATGTTTGGTCCCAGCCAGACCGCAGACTGCCCCCAGCACCCCAATGCCCTGGCCAAGGGGTAGGTGCCGTGGGGTTCGGCACCGACGTGTCCCCCCATCTCTCTGTGGGAGCCCTTAGCGCTGCCCCCCCAGCACCGGCACTCGAGGCCCTGTGCAACTAGTGAGGATACGTGTGTAAATCTGGCTTATTCCAAAAGCTGGTTAAACTGAGACCTCAGCTAGGCTGGAAAAGTCCTTTATTACATATATTTGTGAGAAATTGTTTTTTGGAGAAGGGCATGTGGTTAGTGTTTCGGGCTACTGGGATTTACACTTATTAGCCTGCCACGCGCACACACACCCCCCCACACCCCCCCGTGAGGCTGAACATCACACAGGCTGTGAGAAAGTTCAGTTTCTTATGAGATAACAAGAGGTAAAGAGAGTCCAGCACAAACTGAGCTTACTTGTCAGGTGTTTGACACAAACTGGGATTTAACCTGCCTTCCTGCACTGCCGAGGGAAGAAGAGAGCTGGATTTCTGCCTCACTCATGCCTTCACATTCCTCGGAACACTTCACAGTTTCAGCAGGTGAGATCTGGCCAGGCAGTCTCAGTTCAGCCATCAGTTCCACTGGCTATACGTGCCTGTGTTGCCATATTTCATGTTTCCACATCTGATGGTTTGACATTGATGTTTTCCCCCTGAGTTTACGACCAGCCTGTTCCAGGGGAGCCTACAAAGGGATGCTATGTTTTTGGAGATTTGTGGTGCATCTTAAAAGCCATCAGGCTATTAACAATTAAGAATAAGGTGGAGGTACACACACAAAAAAAGAGGAAACTATTCAAGTGGGAACTGGTTGGATAACAGAACCTGAAATCTTTGGGAATTTCTCTTTAAGCACCTCTGAAACGTTCTGGGCTCTCTCTTGGGCTGCGAGCCTTGTCTGAGAAGCACTGTAAAGCCAAGCAATGCCAGAGGTAAGTGAATGGCAGGCTTTGTCATTTTGCCAAACACCAAACCCCTTCCTCTGACATAATTTGGATTTTTAAGAATTCCAAGCTCAGTTCATGAATGCAGTTACATGAAAGAGGCTTTTAACTGTACAGTATTACAGAGTTTAGATTAACTCTCCCAGCCCTCATACTCCTTCCTGATGTGGAAGGGTTCCATTAAGTACAAGCACGTATAAAATATCTACGGCTTTAGAAACAATTCAGTGTTTTAGGGCTTAACCTTGTTCAGTATGTGCCATGCTTTGTGCCGTGTGTACAGTCTGCACTGGCCTCTCGGAAGGCAAATATTTTGCCCAATTTATTTCAAGCACTCCAAAGGTTAATGATGCATATTTCTCTGAGGGGGGAGAGGGCGTGAGAGGGGCTGCAAGGTGCAGCCTGAGCTCAGCCCGCATTCCCGCAGGCTGAATAGCAGCATGGCCTGACCGCAGGGCTCTGATTTTACTGTTGGCTCCAGCCTTCCCATGGGAGAGACCCCCTCTGAGCCCTGAGCAGCCCTGGCCTCCCCTGGGCTCCCACGCAGCCCTGGCTGGCAGGGACAAACGCTGGTGGTCGGCCTGGGGGGTCTCAGTGCACCAGGGAAACACATGGATGCTTCACTGATGGGAAAAAAATAATAATCTATTTTAATATAAAAACTATACACATATGCATAATACATATTTATGTATAAAAATTATATATATGTATATATTGGAACTCTGTCCCTGCTGCTGGCCCCTGCACCCTGGATGAGTACGCGCCTTTAGTAACAGCTCACTGTTGGCATGTGCCCTGGGCAGAGGGCTCTGCTGCCTGCTCCGGCAGTGCCACAGACACCCAGCACCATCGCCACGCTGGCACCTGTGTCATGTCATTTACTCACCTGATTTACACCCACTGTAGAGCTGCTGGATCAGCTGGAGAAGTTTTATGTTTATCTGTCAGAGGAAATCTAGGAGTAATTGATCCTTGTAAAATAAGTCTTCTTAGGATTAACTTGTAATTTCAGACCCTAACATGACATTATTTTCTATTTAAACTGTCATAAAATGAGAAAATACTTGATGAAAGTGTCACCGTGAACACAGAATGAAATAATTTCTTATTACACATTCACAAAGTACTGAAGTTAAAGTATCTATTTAACGAAGGAAATACATAGAACAAAACCTGGTCCAATAAAAGAAATCTAAATCCTAAAATGTAAAATGGTATGTAATGTCTACTTTGGCACACATTGATAATTTAATAAGAAAGAACTTAAAGCATTTTATTCTGCAAATTATATCCCGAGCCCCTATTTAGTCCGTCTGCTGGATTCAGCAGACTTTCTTGCATGAGTAAGCAAAGGTCTTAGGTCCCAAAACGTCTATAGGGTTTGAATTCTTAGTTGAAAAAGAGCAAAAAAATCATGAGTAATTTCTTGGTTTTTTCAGACTATCCTTGTTAACTAGAAAATACATGTATCATCCTCAGAGTTAGTTTAGTGAAATGCAAGAGAAGAAAACCTAGTGGCTGACTTGTCAGAGCTGTGCTTCTTTTCAAATAAAAAAAGTACTGCGCACTTCCCGAAGTCGCTGCCCTTAGCAGCAGCATGATTTGTGCTAACAGGAATAAATATAACCTCGGCCCCATGCATTTGCTGCTGCTTTTTTGATTTTAAGAGCAAACTCTTTCAAAATTATGAATAAATTTATCACTAGTATCCTTTTGACAGGAAAAGTGTAACAAGACAGCCACACAAGAGAGTATTATTTCATGTTAGTCGAGACAAGATGTTGGGGATTTAGAACTGATCCTTTGTCTCTGCTCAAAGACAAATGGTATAAAATTTATATGCATGCTTCTGTCCTGACAGCAAAGGGCTTCGGCAGGACTCTTGCTGGGAACTAATGGCTCTTGGGGATGCTGCGCTCTGAAGTCCCTCGGCATGAAATGGTCTCTTGCGATTCATCTCCTGTTAATAGTAGCTCCAAGACTACAGTCTCCCTCTTTTTGTTTTTGTGGGTTTTTTTTTTTTTTTTTTAAGTTCTTTTATCCCGAGCTGAAGCTGCCTCTGTTCTCATTGGAGCAGCGAGGGTGTAGTGTGAAGGTTTTCTCCCCTCAGCTCTATTCTCTCGCAGCCCTCAGCAGACGTCGGGGCAAGCTGGGGGCCCTATGGAGAGCAGGGCCTGATGTCATCCCACCCAGCACGGGGCCAATGAACGTCCCCCGGCCCCACCACACATGTACACATCAACGGCATCTGAATAGCTTCTGGGGGCTTGTAAAGCTTTACTAGTCCACGGTAAATAGCAGTGGTAACATGATGGTTTGTTTCAATGGATGCCTCTGAGCCAGGAACTTTACAGTGCCATAGTCATGTAGGAAAACAGCACTGGGAAGCAAAAAGTAGGTTGAAGAATTTGTTATAGTTCTAAGGGAGAAAAAGGCTCCCATTTTCATCATTAGGAGATGAGACGGCCCTGGGGCAGGGGTCAGCCATGTGCAGGGGGCACCCATGGGGACAAAACATTGCTGGGCCACCAAGAGGCTCTGTTGACCCTTTCTGCCCATGCCGGGATGGTCAGGGGAGCCCACATCACCTGGCGCCGGCTGCCTTCTCCCTTTCAATGTGCCCACGTGGCACATGTGTCTTAGGGATGAAATAACATCACAAAATCAGGACTACGCACCCATGCCACCAGAATATAATCTGTCACAGCTTGCTCTGCCTTTTACGCGGTCCTCACCTGCCATGGTGGCAGAGCTGTTTCATTGCCGCTTTTGCACTCTTTGCTGCCCAAGGAAATTAGACTCAGATGATGGTGTACATCTCTGCCTCTGTAGCTCCTCTGTCCACAAGCTGATGGCATGGTGGGTCTCTCACAGATGCTAAATCCTTTCAAGTTATTTAAACTGATTGCAGAGCAGCGCAGGCTTCTTGTTGGAAATTTTCAGCTAACTCCTAAATGAGGTTAATGAAAATATTTCCATCAGCAGCACTCGCAGCAAAAGTAATGGGCTCTAGAGAGAAGGCACCGCCAACTTTAAATCCGAGTGGAAGTGAATGTAAAAAACTGGAGTAGAGAAAGCAGAAGCTAAGCTGGAAAAGTCATCGTTTCCTGAGGAAGAAAAGCTTATTTATTTTTTAGTATTTCCTAGTCTAGGTAAAGGACAAAGTATATATGTACTCTGTAAATTTTAAAGAGCGATTTGCTGGACATCCTTTCTTTTCTCTGCACCTTGGAAACGCCACTCACCACATGCTTGTGCAGTTAACGCGGTTATCTCATGCTGGCACCCCAAGGCTGGGGAGCATTGCTTACGCCATCAGCTTCAGTCAGCAGGAGCTGGCCTTGCAGCTGGAAGAGGCAGCCTTGTCCTTCTACTTTTTTTTGGTATTGCCCATGTTTTTATGTCAGTGCAAGTGTTTATGCAGCCACACTGCAAATGAAATCAGGGAAGCAGTCTGGGTTGAAGCATTCTGGGGCAGGAGAGGATTCAGCTGGATCAGACTCCCCAGATGGTCATATAGGCATCAGAGAAGGGATGACACAGGAGCTGAAGGGAGTGTCCGAAGCCAGGCAAGCCCAGCTCTTTCGAGGACGGGATGGCCAAAATCTCATTTGAAATGTCTGTAAGTCTGCAGCGTAAGCTGTTTGTTTCTTGCAACTGAATGCAAGTCCACAAAGATTCATTTATTTACGTTTTCCTGTATCTGGTCTGCAGAAATGGTGATTTCAAACTAGCTACCAGCTAGCTAACGTTGTGCACTGTGAATTACACAGCAGAGTTAAGGTGACAGTGCAACTGCCAAACTCCCCCCGCTTATTGGCCAGGGCATTTAGAGCGTGCCAGGCTGTGCCAGCAGCAGCATAGAGAAGCCACGATCTCCGGCTCTAAGGATCACCAAGACCATAAAATCCATGTGGTTACACAGAACTAACTGCAGTTCTGTTTGCCTTCTATCTGTAAATCCTCCAAGTTGTATTTTCTGGGCTTGGGCCAGCCACTTGCAAACTGGAACAACCTCCAGCCCAGTGACAAGTACAGGCTGTAATTTAGCAGCACTGGATGACCAGCACTGAAAACAAAACCAAACCAAACCACCAAAACCCACAGCGTCCAAGTCTTGTGTGGGGAGGGGGTGAAGGGAAAGAAACAGGCATTTAATGCTAACAGGGGTTTTAGTTAAGTTTTTGTTGATGAAATTAAGCTTTCTAAGACCTTCAATAATTGCTTGAGGCTGTAGAAAGGTAGCTTGGGTCAGATCTTATCTTTAACTCCTACAGACAACTTCTGTGCACTCTCACAGAAGTGCATTAATCATTCAACTTTGTGTGTGTGTGAGCTCATCCCTCGTGAAAAGCATCCTTCCCTGAGTGAAAGAGCTTACTACAACCACTGCTGCTCTAGATTTGCATTAAGACTGTAACTGGATCAAGCGCAAGAAGTACGATTTCTGCTAGTAAACCAACACAGCTGTATCACTGCCAAGAGTGACTGAACAATGGCAGGATGTAAAGGCAGAAAGCCCTCCCCTGCCCGCCAAATCTATTAAAATGAGCCACGAACACAATACTAATGTGGTAAGTCAGGGCAATATGCAAATGGCTGCATGTCCCAGAAACCCTAATCCTATCAAGAATGCAGAAGATGTTAATTTGACCATCTTTCACAGCTCATAAATCTATCCGTAGCAAAGCCAGGCTGCCAGATGTCATCAAGCAGCACTTCTTTGAGGCTGCAGTCTCAGCACAGACGCCCGATCATGCCTCAGTAAAGACCAATAAAGAGCATTGTTTGTGTGGCCTGAGAGCAGCTTCTCACATTTTGCTACAATAGAGGAAAACAGTGGGAAATGTGAATGACTGATTGGCAGAACTGGTGGTCTCGCTGGCCCCACTTTCCACATACGCAGATATAGATTTCACATGCATTTTACATCATTAGTACGCAGATTAATCTATCTTGCTCTTAACAATTAGTGGTATATGTTCCTTAACTTAATTTCTTGAATCCTGAACTATAAATACAAGCTGGACATAGTTCCACTTCTCTCAGGCAGATACTCCTTATTTACTTGAAACTACTTAAAAACAGCACAGCTTTTATTATGATGTGATCTTACTGTTACGATTTAACTCTCAGAATAGAAATATCCTACTTCAAAGCAAGCAGAGTTCTCTAAATCAAAGACCTCTAGAAATATATACTCATGTTTTCCTTCTCACATTCAAGGTTTAAAAATACCAGTTGCAATTTAGGTTCTTTAGTACTGACCAGAATGAATCTTAATTTTTACAGTGAGGGCGGTGAAACACTGGAACAGGTTGCCCAGAGGAGCTGTAGATGCCCCATCCCTGCAAACATTCAAGGTCAGGTCAGATGGGACTCTGAGCAACCTGATCTAGTTGAAGATGTCCCTGCTCACTGCAGGGGGGTTGGACTAGGTGACCTTTAAAAGTCCCTTCCCACCCAAACCATTCTATGATAGTTTGCTTTTACCAGGTGTACTTTAAAGCACCACAGCAGATGGTATTTTTGTATGAAGTTACCTGGAGCAAGCTGGATAAACCTCACTTTTATCTAAACTGAAGTGCCTTTCAGCTTCTCAGTGGCCACTGTGACTACCACAGAACTCTGGGTCAAATTCCCTTGTTCAGAGTTGAGCTGAAAAAAGAAACCAGGCAAAATTATAGAAAATGCTTAGAGAAACATCTGTAGAAAAATGGGAACTTTCAGCAATAAAAATTATGTGGGGCTGTCTGCTATCTATCGCTACAGAGATCCCCATGGAAACTGCTGTTCATTTAGGATGTGTGTATTCCTGTCACATGCCATCCACATCGCTCAAACATTTTAGAACATAAAGCTCCAGCCACCCAGAACAGACGTCTAGTGCTTCTCTGACCAGGCCCAGAGCCTCTAGCAGGGCAGACTCCGAATCCGGGAGCTGAGGTCTTTAACGCCAGCAAGTCCCATGCTCTGTAACCAGGGAGAAGGTGCAAAAGGCCACTGATAACAGCCCCAGCCTTTCAGGTGACCGCAGGCTGCCACGCTACTTGTTTAGCGACACCTCTGACAGCAGGGTCTCTGGAGCCACCGGTAGCAGTGGTGATGGAGAACGCAATGGGGACCCCTCAGTGTTGCTCAGGGAAGAGAGGCAGATGGTCTGGCTGCCAGAACCTTCCTGAACGACCTGCAAGCCCCTCCTGATGTAAACAAGCAAAAGCTTAGTTCAGGGAGTTAATTTCAGAGATTTGTATCCACCCTTTTCCCTACAGCATTGCCTGCCAAAAACCATTCTGATCTCAGTATAAGGGAGAACCAGTGCTAATGAAGCGAGGCTTTATTTTAGGTAGCCACAAGTAAATAAGTCAAGTAATTCCACTGGGTCAAAAGAGGCAAAATGCTAAGAAAAAGAAGGAACCAGAATAATGTAAGTTTTAAAACTAAAGGGCATACTTCGTGAATTTGCTTGGGAAATCCTGGTTACGTTTTACCTCCAGAATTAGATTCAACAGGGGAGAATTAATGGTGTCTGAGTTTGAGAAGCCAACTGTTCTGGTTAATAACCTTAAAATACTTGTATTGCTAAATCAGGGTATGTATAAATCTAGTTCTGATTAATTTTTCAGAGAATAACAGAATTCTGAAGCAAATATATGCAATTTCATTGTGTTTACAAATACAAAAAAATTCATTATGCTACAGCTAGTAGGTCAGTGACTCCAAACCCACTATTTCATTTCAAGTAGGTTAAAGATGCTGAACCACAAACTCCCCAAAACGTCTACTGTAAAATCAGTCCAGTGAAAGAGACATATTAAACATTATTTTTTAAAGCTTTTCTTTTTTTTTTAAAAGGAAAATATGTTATTTATTGATATAGCAATAAAACATCTGTAATACATAACAATGCACCTATTACACAATAATATTTACGCTATTAATTGTACATTGCATTATTACTCTATCTTCTTTAAAAAAAAAAACCCCAAAACCAAACCCCCCCCCCCCAACCAAAATTTGATATATGAAATATTTAACTCACACATTTTGTTAAACTCCTTTACTGAAAAGCTGGCATCTTCTGGGAATGGGGAGGGAAGTCTCAGAAGACAGAAAGCAGGTATACCTAAATCCATAACTATTTGTTTACAGACCATTTTGTACAAGTCCTTGGCTATTAAAAGTTGCCATACGTACAAGGTTCTCATCTCTCTTGCCAATTATTGTAATGATTTCAATATTTCTGCTGGACTATTTCCTTACAGCAGACAAACATTACTTATATATGTAAAACAATCCAAACCTGGCTTTAAAGCATGTCCCTGAATAAATAATACCATTTACAGTAAGTGTGAAATATTCCTTTTAATAGGCCCAGGCCTGAAATTACTATTATTTCTTTCTTGCATTTTACAAACATCTGTTCTTTTTATTAGGTTTTCCTGAAATTATAATTGATTAAGTGCACTCTTAATAGCAGGTGATAATTCACAAGAAGTGCCTTGGAATCTAGTCTAATACATAATTACAAAAAAAAGAGCAGGTTTCCATATTATTTTGTCTAACCCTATCCATAACTGGTTATTCCCATTAAAATTCCACCCTGGGACGAGTCTGCCCTGTTGAGGACTGCTTGAAACGTGCTAGCACCATCTCATCATTCTGCCACTCTGCCTCATTTCCAGTATGATTATACAAACGCTCAGAAGCTTTTAAAGATATTTAAACTGTTTAGGTGGCACAGATAAATAGGACATTGGATAGAAGGTTCATTTTAAAAGCTTTTTATTTCAGGAATTCAGCAATCTGACTCCACCACAGGTATGACCAGCGCTTTTCTCTGGTTTTGTCTCCTTATCAAGACACTTGGTGCCTTTCATTCCAATTTTGCGTAGGCGATTTCAGATCTTCTGGTATACCACTGACCAGATTTTCTCTGTTAACGTGTCTGCTACATCTCTGAGATACCCAATCAATCCCTCCCATCCCCTTTTTTTAAGTCCATTTTTTTCTTCAAGTGCTGTCCCTTTAGAAATCCATCTCACTAGCAACATGCTAACCCATTCACCATTTGTAGAGCTCTAGTCCAAACAGCAGAACATTTTCTTCTCTTAAAACCCATGTTTTTGCAGCTTCTAGTGAATTTTCATATTCCTAATCTTTTCAAATAAACTTAGCATTAGTCCCTTTATTTTGAAGTCAAATTTCTTTGTCTGATCACTGGTTTTAGAATCTTTGCATTAAATAGCATTTTCTATACTACCTGCTTCAGGGGCCTCCTTACTACCGGACTATGCTATCTGCAAAACTGCCCTTATTTATATCGTTCTTCAATTATTTATATATCTTTTAGTAACTTACTCTTATGTATGTTCTTTCCCTAAAGTAGTTCTTTCCACAGATCTTGAATTAGACTTTGTTTTATGAAAAGTGGCATTCTAATGATTATTTATTGTTCAAGGTGAAGCCCTTTAATACCAACCCAAAACTAATTTATTTTATTGCATATTTGCAATGCTTCAAAAAAATACTTCCAAATAGAGAACCACTATCTATCAGGCACTGGTCATCATATACAGATTTATTTATTTAAAGATGACATTTTTGGACTGTTTGGTAGTTCAGTCTATTGTTAATTATAACAATACTTAACGTAACGGCTGTCAGCTTCCAATTTGACTACTTCAATAATTAAAAACTATTAGAGACAATATCCCACTCAATTAGGTCACAAATACTATATATGGCTGATTGATTTACTGCTACTCATCTTCACAACAAAATTAACTTTTCTTTTGTTTCTATTTGTTTTACTTACATGGCAATCCTATTTACTCACTTCATTTATTTACCTGCTTGCTTTATTTACCCGCTTATTTATCAGACCAATAAGATCTTCTAGACATGTCTGTTGAGCTGTGACGCCCATTGCCTCAAAAAACTGAATAATTTTCTTGTTGTGAAATAAGCCTCCAAATATATTGCTGGACAATGTCACCTTTTTGAAGAGCACCTAGACAACACAAAACCACACACCAGCAGCCCAGAATCAAGTCCGTTTCTCTGGCTGTTCCTATTAGCTTAACGAATCAGTATTAATCCTTTCACACAGGTACCAACCTAGATCTGTAAAGTGTAGTATCAGCTGACATGAAGCTACTGTTCCAGCTATAAAAAGTGTCAATCCTATGTTCTGAGGCACTAGGGCATTTTCCTCTGCTCCTTAAACAATTTAAATCTATTTTGAATATTAAGTTTTCTAAATACTACTACTATGATCCTTTGAAAACTCTTCATGGTCCTAACTTCAAAACTTGGCACGCAAGCGCTCTCGCAGCCGTGTCACTGCACGCACATTGTGCAATGGCATCGTGCACACTGCGACTGTATCCTGTGAGAAACCACCCCGATTCCCTTCACCATCACCCATTAAGATCCCAGCTGAAACATACTTGAGTTGCAGCTGAATAAACTGTAATCTTGGTAAAACTGCTAAGTTTGAGAGATGGATCTGACCTCTACTTCCTTACTTGAATTTTCTGGCTGCAACAAAACCCCCACAACCACCTCCCCATATACATCCTACCACTAGACGGAATCCAGGTAGATGATTTGATGTGACATACTTTAATTTACCGGTATGCTGTCTACTGTGGTTTTTCAGCTTGTTTCTGCTTCAAAACCAATGCTTTTACGAGCTATTGTACAGGACGTTTGCCTTCAGTTTTTAAATCCCATTTCTTTTTCTTGCACACATCATTTGCCCGGGCTAACATTAATGTTTTGAATTGGCTGCAACTTCCACCTTCCCAACATGTCTGATGTTCTCAAGAGGAGCTATTCTGAAATCCCTGTAACTGGCTACACATCATGCTGTTTTAACTCAAACAGAAGTTGGGAAGTTGATGTATCATGATTATATTGGCCATCCCTAATAATTATATTAGGTATTTGTACCGTAACTTCTCAGTGCTTGTGGAACCTGCCTGCCTTTCTTTACAGGTTGTTATTAGCTCTCTTACCATCTCTCCCCTCCCATGTGTCTTCTCTCAGTTACCAACCTTGCCCATTTTTAGGGCAGAACATGTTAACTTCAAACCAGTCATCTACATGCTTTTTTCTTTTTTTTTTTTTTTTTAAACTTGCATTCTGTTCTGGCTGCCTGCAGCTTTTTCTGATCTAGTGAGCCACAGGCAAAGGGAAGAAACCCTTCTGATACTCTCAGCCATACCACTGCTTATGCTTGCTGGAAAGGGGCAAAAAGAGGCACACGCCTCCCTCTACCTGCTCAGCTGTAGCGCTTCCCTTGCTGACACTACCTCTACCTCCTCCTGCAACTTCAGCGGGCGCAGGAAAAGCACAGCTCCAAGAACCACAGAGGGGCAGACCTCAGACTGATTTGCCAGTTCACTGAAGGTGAGAAAGCAGTCTTTGCTGTGTTGTTGCATTCGACGAGTACAAATCAAGCCTTTATATTTTTTTTACTGGAAGGCAGAACGCAAGCCACCCATGGGATTCTGTTGTTGTTTCTGCCAAAAGAGAAAAACCTGTTTCATTACATTAAGTTCAGGCGGTAGGCAGGAGAAGGGGAAATGGCTCCTAGGCTGCAGCACCCTAACTGACAATGGTGCTCTGCTGGAAAAGTCACTTTAACTTTTCCTCAGCTTCTTGGTAAATGAAGTGAGAGTGAGCAAGTGTGTGTGTAGTCATGTACACACACAGCGGGGTGTTTAACAAGCAAGTTCATGGTAGAAAAGGCAACAACTCCTTTTATACACAAGTTACTTCCATTAAAAATTAGTGCCCAGATACCTCTTGAACATACACTGTACAGATAATCTTAAGTTTTTAAGTTATATATGACAGAAGAGTCTGGTTAAATTACTAATTTCTAAGAACTAAGGTCTAAGTTCTGACTAAAGTTTTTAAGAAGAAACCCTAACATTTTCAATTTGCTTAGTTGCAGCACGCACTTTTATACTAATTGCTTAGTTTAAAAAAAAATAATGCAAATTGAAAGTTAATTTTGATTTTTTACAACCCCAGATAGGTGGAATTTTCAGAAGCAACTTTATGGGAAATTGTAGTCCCAAGATACTTTAATGATTTTCATTATCCTTGATCTTACTAAACATTTGCTTTCCTGCCCTCTAGTGCTCATTTCTATTTAAATCTTGTATACTATACAAGTCTGGTTTTGGAAACCTCCTACCATACACGTGGGTCCTACCGAAATAAAATTATTTCCTTACTGCAATACTACAACTGATCTAAGCAGCACTTCTGTTGTTTCTCATGTATGTATCAAACCTATGCAGTTACCTGAAAGGTAAGACTTTTCAGGTTACTCTTCATTTTACAAAACCAACGTAAGGCAGTTTTCTTTTTCAGTTTTGGACCATATAGTGGAGTTTTAAATACATAAATCAAAGCTTACTTCTGGATTTATTATTAAAATATTTTCAGTGATAGCTAGAGCTGTTTGTTAGCCCTGTACCAAACTACAAGTTTCCACAGTATTTACAGTTTTTAATCCACATTAAAAGCTTTTCTATTTAAAGCAATTAATGTTTCCTCTAATGATGTAGTTTGTTATATTATTGTGCATGCGTGCATTTAAAACAATGGGTTGATGTACTACATCTGCAATTACTCCCATGCTACTAGAAAACCAGTGAATTAAATTTATTTAGTGTTAAATGGATATGGAATGTCATACAGTACATGTAAAGACACTTCAAGATGAGTAAAGCAGAACTAATTGCACAAAAGATTAAAGGTTCATCTCAATAGTCAGTATTATCAAATCATTACAGCTTCCATCTTCAGAGTGCAAGGTATGTCATGCAAAAAAACAGCTCAAAAATCCCCAAACAGACAAAACCAGCGTTGTGGTACCACTTAAAATGCTATCATACCACAATATTTTACAAGACATTAAGTGATCATTCATAGAGAATGAAGCATTTTAGCAATAACAAAAAAGTTTTAAACATACTTAACAGATTTTGCATGAACACCAATTCCAGCATTACTATACCTAAGGAACAGGCAACATGCTGGGAGAAATAGCTAAAAATCAAAGCCTTGTTTATTCGTAGCCAGTATTACTTTCTGCAAGAGTTATGCAATCCTACTCTTCAGATTCCCCACATAACTGGGTAAGGTTCAATACATTTTTACATAGAGCATAATCACATAACCACCACATCAGCAAGACAATTTCATTATCTTGACCAGTTACTACATTTAAAACCATGGTATGATAACATGCCCTGCAAATAAATTGTCTTCTGGGACAGTTTCCTGTATGTAGAAATAGAAAACAACTAAAATATACTCCTAACCACTTTAACCCCAAATGAACTATAATTTGTATTTACATATTTTTAAAATATGTAGGTAAAAACCGCAGATGGAAGAGAAACAAAATACACAAGAGAGGTATGATAGGGCTGACTGAACTGACCGGTGCATTCAGGAACCCTGAATGAGACTCGAATGGAGGGTTGTACCTTTTGTACTCTTCCCCCATCCAAGCAGACTTACCAGGGCTACCAAAGGCAGCTGCTGTTACGGAAGAGCTGCTCATCCCACTTCAACACTCCTTGCCCAGCTGGCTGAGCACAGGGAGCAGAACCTTGCACCCCAACCAGTTCCACTCAGCCAAAAGCACTGCAGATAAGCACACTTCTAGGCACCTGCTTCAACTACTGCTTGAACGTTAACATGGAAGAAACACAGGAGATGATAGGATGATTTTTAACATTTCCACCTTGCAATACTCATATCCTGAGGGCACCAACAGGTAGATTAATTTACCAAAATAAGCATATAAAAAAGGCCAGTTGTTTGCCCCCATATTAGGAATAAACTATTTAACTTCCTGGCTTAAATGTAAGCAAGAGGAACTCAAGAAAGACCTCCTTGAGGTTAATTTTCCAACTACATTCAAAGAAAATAATTTACTAAAACTGTAACTTACAAGGTCTACTAGCCTTGAAGTGAGGATACAGGTTAACTATACCTATAGTTAAATAAAAATTTCAGAAGACATTTTACAGAAATAAAATATGGAACTCTAGAAAGTAGGTGGAAAAACACTTTAGTATTCAGCTGGAATGTTCTATTTTCATAGCCCATCATTCTCAGGAATGTATATTTCATAAATAAAAACACAGAACAAAAATTTGCGTATTCAGTCTGAAGTTGGCTATCTCTAAACCTCTTCAGATAAAATTTGCTTTCTCCCTCACAAAAGAGTGATAAACCCTGAAAGAAATTGGCTTTTCAAATCTGTCGTGCATGAGAAAACACAAATGAACAAACCAACATCTGGAAAAAACATTTTGTACAAGGTTGCAGTTCTAAAACACTTATATTACAAAGCAATGTAAATAAATACCAGGCTAGTACAAAAGCTCTTATTTACAGTTTTACAAATGAAAATGTTTTCAGTGTAAATGCAGTGTTTTAAAGAACACAATATTAGTAAAACGAGTTCCTGTATAGAGATTACAATTTCTGCTAAATTTCAACGCAGTATTGTATAAAACCATAGTTTCAAGTTAATTTTTGTTTATAATTTAGTACAGCCAAACCCCAGTTTATGCCTGGAATGGTATCTGTTAAAGTGCTGAAAAAGAGAACATTTCTGAAATTTTAGAAAAACATACTGTACATTATTAAAGCTTTAATCAAGTCAAATATGGTGTATTTTGTTCACATTTGCTACCACATCACCTGTAGATGAAATTTTTTTATCAACTCATTGTAATTAACAGGATGGCAGCCACTGGTATCTTCCTATCCAAAGTCTGATGGTTTCCCACAAGTAATTTGTCTTAAGCTTCAGTGGTAGCTTCAGGTTTCATGATCTGGTAAGTAATCAAGTATTCTGGATAAGCCTGAAAGAGCAACACACACTTTCTTTATTATGATTTCATTTTCTGGATAGATTCAGAGTGTTTGCTAGAGAGAGGAAAAAAAGCATTTATGCCAAAGAAGAAAAGGCAAAAAAAAGGTAAATGCCTGGAGCATTCAGGAAACATGGATCCTTTCACCTGCAACCACAGCTGGAGTTTGTTTTAAGACAAAAGCAAGTCCTAGCACCTTGAATGTAAAAAAAAACCCCAACACATTACATGCCTTCAAAACAAGTCTGAAAAACTAAACCAAAAAGCTATTTACCTGCTCCCCTCTGTAAATGACATATTCTGCCAATGCCAATCCATTTACACTGGGTCGCCCAGTAACTGAATGATGTCCGGGGGGAGAATGAGCCATTTTCATAGCACTGAACTGCAGGAAAGACTTGCCCAGCGTTACACGACAAAACAGCAATTGCCTGTGTTAAAAGGGAAAAAGGACCATGATTACACAATGCTTGTGAAGTTCCAGAAAGATTATCTTCATAATTTTAAACTTTTACTTGAGGAGAACAGAGAACTTTAAAGCCACTTCAGTCTCTCTTTTGTAGTTCACAAAATTCTAAAGTTCTGTTTTGACCAACAAAAGTTATGCTCCCTTCGGACAAGCTCTTTAGCCTGAGGAAGGGGTTGGAAGTAACATCAAAAAATATTTATTTTAATTACTAAAAACAGCATGCCTAACATACTTAAAGATTGTCACTACCTTTTCATGGTCTATTTATTTATTTATTTTTCTGAGGGTGTCGCCCCCATCACTCATACTAACAATGTAATTCACTGGTGTTCTAACACTAGATTCATATCCAACAGCCAAATCAGCATCAAGGCCAAGTGCAAACTCTAGGTCAACACAAAATACCTCATACTAGCATTTGTCAGTATGTTATGTTGTTTTCATTATAAAAAGACAGAACAAGGATACTTAATTCTTTACATATGTACTACTGCAATAGCAATGGAATCTCAGCATTTTTGTAGACTGATGTTATGTACCATTTTGCTCAGCCAAAACTTTTTCTTTCCTAATTCTTCATACAAGACAAATTTTTCAAAACCTCAGAAAGCATGAAAAGACTGACATCCTCTATAACTCTGGATGATTATTCTCTTTAAGAGTGTCAGAAAAGAGTAAACAATATGAAAAAGGGCAGAGGGTCAAGGAAGGATACTAGAAGAATGACCTTATCTATGTCATAGCAATGCAAAAAAAAAAAAGCACAGAAACACACAAATCATTGTCATATTTGAAATGATGGCCACTACCACAATTAACTCTGTGAAGCAAGAATAACTCTATTCTGAACTGATGGTGTCAGTAAGATAAAAAAGGTGTTCTGCAGGAAAGTGGATTTAAGAACTCAATTAGTGGTGGAGTCTCCACAAATCCACATCTATATTTCAGAGTGTGAAGCAGAAGGGACATGGGGGCTGACTGTTATAAAGTACGTTCTCCTCAAAGAAGTACAGCATCTGAATATCACTGAATTTCTCCTTTCTCTGTAATAGGCAATGGACTAAACCCTCACATTTCACAGAAGCATCTAGTGCCGGGGTCCTCAAACTTTTTAACCAGGCGCTTCGATGAAGTGGCAGGCAGCCATCTGCGGCTGCTTGGTTTCCCCCCGCTGGGGGTGGGGGGGTTCTGTAAATACCGGGGGCCGGATTGAGGACCCCGGGGGGCCGTATCCGGCCCACAGGCCTAGTTTGAGGACCCCTGATCTAGTGGAACCTCTTCACTCTCTGGCTACCCAAGTGACTTCTACAGTAAGTTAAGGGCAAAGGTTTGGTTGAGCACACTGAAGATGGTTAAAGGTTAAGACTTAAATATCAAAGTTTTCTGAAAGTCTCTTAAGCCCAGCATATAGAGTGCTGAGAAGGTTTGGTTACCAAGCAAATATTTCTTTAGAGAGAGGTTCTGCTTACTTGATGGTCTGTAACACAATGTACAAATGTAAAATCAGATTCTTTTGCAGAACTTACCTGTGGCAAACATAACAAGATCTATCTTTGTGAACTGGACATCCAGTGCCACCTCCAATTCCATACACATATTGATTGCTTTTGGAAGAATTTTCAGCAAAATAAATCCCAGCTCCAAACATGCCGCCTATATAGGCATGTCGCTCATCAAAGCCTTTGTGAATGATTGCATTCACAAATGGGGAGCCTAAGAGAAAGGAAGTAAAACAGAAAATACAGTATACAGAAATTTTTGTGTGTGTCACAATTCAATCATCCATTCCCAAATTTTTTTTATACATTTTTCTACACATACAAGGAAATCAATCTCCAGAAATTCTAACCTCAGAATTACACAGCTGATTTGTTAGAGGTATTAAGAAAGAACAGTAGCTGGAAAGTGTACAATTTTAGCAAAGATTTATAAAGGACAGTATCTGAGACAAGTCTTGCTGCAAGAGAAGGCTCTGTGAATCTGCACTCCCTTTGGCAGGGCTTCATTCTAACCAAGATTCACTGAATGCATCACTACGCAAATTCTGTCTTACTCCTAGCACTGAGTAGATTGCATTAAAAAAAGCAATAAATGTAAACCTTTATTTATTTGCACTGGTCATAAAATTTGGCCTTAAAGAATAATCTGTTCACAGGAGTTGCATTCTGCATCTCAAGACACTTGATACCCATTAAATTTCAAAAAAAGCATGGGGTTTTTTAGGAAGGATTTTTATAATAGAACAAGTCCTATGAGGAATGGCTGAGGGAACCGGGGTTGTTTAATTTGGAGAAAAGGAGGCTGGAGGGAGACCTTATCACTCTCTAGAACTACCTGAAAGGCGGCTATAACGAGATGGGTGTTGGTTTCTTTTCCCCAGGTAAAAAGTGATAGGACAAGAGGAAACAGCTTCAAGTTGCACCAGGGGAGGTGTAGATTGGATATGAGGAAAAATTTCTTCACTGAAGGGGTTGTCCAGCATTGTGACAGGCTGCCCAGGGAAGTGGCTGAGACCCCATCCTTTGAGGTATTTAAGAGACATGGTGCTTAGGGACATGGTTTAGTGGTGGACTTGGCAGTGTTAGGTTTACAAGTTGGACTTAATGATCTTAAAGGTCTTTTTCAACCTAAATGATTCTATGAAGCAGAAGATTCCAGATGAGGACAAAAAGATTGCTCTTCACCTTCTGCAAGTGGCGTATGTGGTTAAAGACATATGTTAATTCTTAAAAAAAGCTAGAAAAACTAAAGGTTTAAAAAAATAAATAGAAACGCATAAAGCATTAATTGTTTTGTTGCAGGAATAATTCTGTTATTATCTAACTAATTTAAGATTTTCCTTTAAAGACAGGTTATTCCATTAAGAGCCTGTTTCCTCTTACAGAGGTACAGACCACAGTCAAAACCCCAGGATTTAGGTATCTACAAGTTTGGGCAAGCAGTTAATTACAGTGTTAGGGCTGCTTCCAACAGTAGTGTACTACATTGGGAACTATGTAGCATTCATTGTAAGGATGTACTGTGAATTTGCTTCATTTGCTCATCAGGAAAAAACAAGTACCTGTGCACAGGAGAGCTTTCAATTGGCTATAATTTGCTAGTTATAAGCTATCTTTTCTGGAATGATTAACAAGAACTAACTTACCAAATTATAAAAACAAGAAAACAAAAAAATCCCACCCCAAAACAACCCATAGTAGAATAAAGTTTGACCCTTAATTATTTTGGTCATACAGCTGATAAAACAGAATTAGTAACTTAACAGAACTAGTAACTTAACCAAGGAGGAGGCCCACTCCTTAATCTCCATTCATAATTGCTAAAATGTCTTCACTTAGACCTCCAAAGTCTTCTTTGGGCAGAGACAAGGACATGCAAATTTCAGAAGAAAGATGCAGTGCAATATATATGCCATCGTGACATATACAAACACCTGCTCGTATAAAACTTACACAAAACCTAGAACCTATTTCTGCTGAGAAAATTTACTTTGAGCCAGTAGAAGCCCTCCAGTAAAGGTGAAGTTATGATGGTGAAATGAATTCATAAGGTGTATTTCAGTATCTCACCATGAAACAGCATCCTTTCATTAGCATGGTTATGATTCTCTTCAGAGACCTCTTTCCTCCTGTGAGTGTACCTTTCCCATAGTTTCTTGTTGCACACTTTCTGAATCTGAAACAGTCAATACGTAAGTTCCACCCTGAAACTGAAACCTTCCATTTGCTTTACTTGACAGATGTTTAACCTTAGCAGTTACACCGCAGTACATTTAAACTGCTACTTAAACATGAATATTTTCCTTAGAACTCAATGGAACACAAATTCTCTAATTTATCCTGCAGAAGCTGACTCTTGTAGCATAACTTAAGTAAATCATGATTACATGCTTAATTAAGAATCAATTAATTTTAAACATCTGTTGAGCAATACTCCTTAATTTAAATTTAGCAGGTTTAGTCACAATCCTACTTGAGTATCACTCCAAACATAGCTTGATGCCAAACCACTAGTAAAAAGATCATCTAGTAAATTAAGAAGTGTCTTCCATGAAGACTTTTAGAACACTTCTACAAGAAAGTAAATTACGTACTCTCTTCAGAGGTATGCTGGACATTGACAAAACCTTATGTGTGTAGATATATCAGTTCTACTGGGGAAACCAAAACGTCAATTCACAATAAAACTTCATAGTACTTACTTGCAAATCAAAATCTTTATCATTTTAATGAAAATGACCCATTTCTTCTGGGTGAAAAAAAAAAATGAATACAAACCAAAATTCCACTAAATTATTTAAAGCAAGGTTGTCTACTGCCTGGTGTTTTAAGCTTCTTTAGCATTATATCAAGCCAAAATAGGTACCCTTACTTCCATGCTTCAAGAGCTTTGCTTTTACTTCTTGATGTTTTTTCCTCTGCCATTCCCTCAACAGAAACCTTCTTTTGTTTCCTATAAAACTTTCTGCAGTTTTCTGTGAGGTCCTTCTATGTCAATTTCTCATGAAATTTCTTAACAACTATGAACCCATAAGCAGTTTTTCCATATAATCTTACTCTTTGAATTTCCCTGGAAGATAATCTTTTTCCTCTATGTCACAGAACAGCACATTTTATCACATCATGGAACTCAACAAACAAACGCAGAACATTTTGTGGACATTTTTAGTTTCAACCAAACTCTAAAGCTGTAACCATCGACCATAAAAATGCAACAGTTACCTTTAAGATGTTGTATCTATTGAACACTCCACCAGCATGCCCTCCGTCTCTGTGCTCTCGGACAGTACTCTGCATCTGAAGATTGAGAATTTTAAGAAGGATCACTTTGTTTCAGAACACATTCAAAACACATATCCTTCATTCAGTCAAATAATCAAAAGAACAACTCTTGTCTTAGAAATATAAAAAAAATAATACAAAAATAAACTAAAAAAATCACACAAGAAGTTTTTAGGCAGTGACAGTATATTAAGTAAAGCCAAATTTTGTGGATGCACATGGACAGGTTTAATGATTTTTTTTTTTTTTAAATATCTTGAGTAGTCTATGGTGAAGTTTTCAAATTGAGCAAGATTGTCACTAACCTATTTAGAATATTGTTTCTTCAGAATTTTGTCCTGTGTGATTATGACACTTCGGAAGAAGTGACTTAAAACTGTGTATAACAGACAAGCAACAGGTAGCATAGAATACACATTTTGTTACATTATGTGAAAGAGCTTTTCTATAGAGCAGAGGTTTTAAAAATACTACAAACAGTAATAACCTAAGTGAAAAGTTACGGACATCACCAGCACAGATTGTAAATGGTGCAATTAAAGTTGAAATCCGAAGTACCCTTAATGCAAGTTTTTATTAGGCTTAGTGACGTTTATTGCACTATTAAATTGCCTAGCAATACTACTTCATCTTCTTCAGTAAAAATTACAAAAATACTGAGAGGCATACCTCTTCTTCTACCGATTGAAATTCCTTATCTTCAGTGGAAAGATCTATGAGAATAGTTCCACTACCAGAAGTATTTAGAGTCAGGTATGGGTTAAGTCCTGTGAATATAAAAACACAACAGCTTCAGAAACTGCTTTAAGACTGCAGATTTAGAATGTTAACCAGCAAGAGATTTTTCTTTTTAAAAGGACCATTTTCTGAAAACCTAGTTTACAAGACGAAGAGGTTAGCAGCTAAAGAAGGCAGAGATTACCAATTACTTTATTTGCCTCCCATCAGACACATTTTTGTAGATGTCAAAGTACGTTCCTTCAAATCATTTCATTAGTTTCAAGAATACTTTTTCAGCATCTCTGTTTATAACTCCTACCCATACATTACCATGCATACATGTAATATACATGTAATATAAATGAAAAGCACAGCAGTGGGGTCTGGATATTGATCAATCATTCTCTCAACAAGAATAAACATTCCAGACATAGTAACCTATTTGTCTGTGCTTAGCTCGGTATTTTAATGTACATCAGGGAAAGTTTAAGTAAGCAACTGCTTATCTATGAGTTCATTTCAAGTCTAGACAGTGAAACAGTGAGCAACCTGTCCAGTACAGGGTCCATGACTACTGATGGCAATGGCATCATGAACAAGAGAACTGACTTGGAAGTGCTAATTCAGTAGGAATGTTTTTTCCAATGGTCGTGCAGAAAGAGCTGACAAAAGAACTAAGATCATCCGGCAACCTCAAAGGCCTAGCCTGACACGGATAGAGAAGTTTCCTTTAAGTATTCATTCCAAATATGCAAAAAAAACCCCTTGGAATTTTATCAGAATCCATTGTCAATTTACACAAAGACTTCAATCACAACTGGCAAGAAATGGTAATGTAATTACTGGACATAAGAATACAAAGACTGTCTATCAGGTGTCTTTCTGTCCATGGCCTTCCCAGACAACTAGCAGGTGACCAGTTAGATGCTGGGTCTGTCTTAATTATTCTCTAGAAAGGAATAATGCGGGGAAAAGGGGAACTACATATTCATGCACAGTGAGGAGCCTCATATTAGCAGTGTGCAACTGTAACAGTGTCCAGGAACAGCAAACTCTGGCAAGAACGAACCACAATAAAGCTCCTTCACAAAAGCCTGACTAACCTTGAAATAAATGGCTATACTGTGTTCGGGAAAAGATGTCAAAATACCAACAAAACCATATTTGAGTGTATGAGCCCAAAAGGACATGATATAGAAAGTTGACCTAACAACCAAATGACAACAATCCTCCCCACCCCAAAACCACACCCTCGAAAAAAAAAAAAAAATCAGCTGTTGAAACATTCAGTTTAAGTATTTATGCTTGTGGTTAATGTAACAAATGAAAGTGCCAGACTCTTGCTATCTTGCCATAAAAGGCCTAGAAAGAATGGGGGTGGGAATGGTGAAGGATTTAGATGTTTGACATCCTGTCTATATACAGACTAACTAAAATATGTACAAATATACATATGTTCAAAAATACCTCAGGCCTACTTGGAAGGCAAAACCAGCATATGACTACTGGTTGTGTAAATTCAAGAGCTCAAACAAGACATGAGGCTGAAATGACACCTTGAAGTAACTTTTATTCAAAATACTTAATGAATCTGTCAAAAAAACATCTGACAATTAAGAGAAAACGATAAAGATTTACTTAAACACTTCATTACTAGAAAAAGGATTATCTTAAGGGTTGGTTAATACTGTTTTAAGAAGCAAAAAATAATCTAAATCTTGGGATAGTGATCATCTCATCACTGTGGAGTGCAGATTTGAGTATGAGAATTTGCAGATGGTGTCTCCAAATGGAAAAAAATCCTACCAATTCTAATGAATTTATTACCTTCCTATGAAAAACATCAAAACAATAATAAGTGATGTTTTAACGAGACAAGGAGGAAAAAAAAGTTTGATTTTTTTTTTTTTTTCTCTTATGCAGTCATAGTTAAATGAAGCATACTGTTCCCAGAATTGTGGTGGTATCAACAGTGCTGCACAACTAGAGAGGCTTTAGCTTAAACTTTAAATACAAGTTGAAGCTGTTAAACAAAGCAATTATGTTAATTTGGCTTCACTGGAAGCACACCAACTGTATTTTTAAAGAAAAGCATAAAAAAAGATTTTCAGCTAGCTTCCCGAGAGAGCAAACATAGTATTCTTCTGCAGAACCCAATGGAAGAGGACATCACAGCCCCTAACCCATCAATAGAGAATGTGCCCTGCTCTCCAGAGTACTCCAAAGTAGATAAATCTTCCCTATCACAAAAAGCTTACTATCATTTTGCACTGTACCTAAGTAAACACGGAACAGTGAGCACAAAGAAAAAATTAGAGAACTGAAAGGCAAGATTCACAGTAATTCACAGCACAAATAAAAGCGCTCATGTTTCAAGTCAGAAGACATTCTTACAATTTGAAGTGCCATTTTCTAGGACAAGTTTAATTATCAGTTCTTTCTAATGAGACACCATTTTGAATAATCCAACATTCACAAAAATGGATTCTATAAAGACAGTGTTACGTAATCTCAAATATATACCTTGTTGTCCAGAAATGAGTCTTTCAACTCCTTTAATGATTTTATGCCTATGGCCATAAGCATTAATTCCAATTTCCTTCAATTCTTTATGTCCCATTTCAACCAATACATCCAGCGTTATCTATAATGAAAGCAACACCTTCTTTTTGTACAACACAGTAAACAAACCAGAACAGCTGTCAATGACAGTGAAAATATATCTCACAGTAGCCGAGATAAAAAGTCTGAAAAGAACATGAACACTGGAGACTTTAGCATTATTATTTGTGTACTTTGCTTCTACCCAGTTGTTTTCTTCAACCTTTTGTCTTCAAATGAATACACTACGAACTACAACTGTGTAACTTGTATTGCTTGCAAGGGTCATGTTTCTGATTGAGAAATACAATTTTCTAGATGTATTCAAGCCAACAGAAACAAAACCAGAAATTACCAATCAACAGTGACTACTTATTTACTCCACCCTTTTATACCACTGAAAGAAAACATACCTACACTCTCAAAGCAATATAGACATTATTGCCCCCAGTTTTTTATATATACTTGTATTTGAGCATGTATTTATATTATATATCAATTTTAAAAATCCAGTTACCTTCCTTTCCTTCATTCCACTCACTTTGAATTTGCTCATTTTAAGTCTCATTACATTACTCTAAACATTCAGTATTTATTCCCTTGCTTTCTAGCAGAGTATGTGGAAATAAATGTAGTGCTTACCTGTTCTCTCTCAAATATGTCAATCAGATGTTCAAGGCCAAGGTTCCGTACAAACTGATTTATGCTAAAATCTACACCTGAAACTGTAAGAAAAACTCAAAATGAACATTCATACCTGTATTATAAAGTAAAGCACACACACCTCACACTGTCCGCGGCAACAAGAAGTGACAGAAATTCCTGGCCTTCTGAAGATGGGGAATTACTAACCAGTGGCAACTATTACTTAATGTACCCTAGTATTGTAAGATTTCCACATCCCCAAAAGCAGTCTTTGTGCTTCCACAAAATAACCAACTAGCTACCAGAAATGCATGTTCAAACAGAAGGTATTTTGACAATTAAAACATCATATAGAAGTAACCTTTTCAAGATCTGATCTAAGAATAGCCTCTTAGAAAAAAGTTTGTAGTAAAATACTGTTTGGTATGGAGCTGAATTTCATTTGACTTCTCTTTTAAAAAAAAAATTACCATCTTGGTTCTGTACACCAAAAAAGCAGTATTTTAAAGAATCTGTAAAGGGAAAGTACTAAGATCTTATACAAGACTTCTGTTTCTTGTTACTGCCAGCATAAGGAACAGGGATACTGCATATGTCATAGTAATTGTGTGCATGTGTGGGAAACTTTACATTTATGTATTCTTTTTACCATATGGTAGAAAATATTAGTCGTTCCTAACTGAGAACGTCTCACCTTCTTTTTTCTCCAGAACAGCAGCTCCCTCTGCACTGTTTGTACCAACAACAGAAGGAAGTTCAGAAAAACTACCAGACAAGTTGTCAAGACTACTTGCAGCAGACAGACTGGATGGACTGGATGGAACAGAAGACAGGGAATCAGCTGTAGAACCTGTAGTCTGGGACACACTTATAACCTGAGGTTTGTAGCAAGTTGGTAATGCAGAGGGAGGCATTGCTGCTGTCAATAATGCGCTGACGTCATCTGCCTAAAGAGCAGAAAACAACTTATTAAAACAGAGGAACACTTTTACATGTTCTTTCCTAGAATGCATCATCATTCTTCCAGACTTCTTAAGTATAATGCAAAATAGAATAAATGCATATTGGGAACATATGCATTTTACAATGCAGTTTACAAATGGCCTTTTGTGCCAACAGCATACATGAAACTAAAAAAAGTTTATAAATAAAAACTGTAATAAAAACAAAACCTAAAACCTCTGGGGACAGTTAAACAGAATCCACTTCCTAGAAAAACAAACAAAAGCTTCTACTGGCAACAAGAATTTAGGAAACAGAACAGTTACTCTGAGTGTAGCTTTGAATTTTATTATGATACTTAGAAAAAAAAAAAAACCACCCCAAAACTTTATGCTGCTATGAAGGCTGCTTACATTTTATTGCCACAGTTTTTGTCTTAGTCAAACTCTAAGTACTGAATTAAAAGCATCAAATTACAAGTCTGAATTCCTTTTGTTGGTGTGCGTTTTTTTCCACTCCATCTTGAAACAGGAAGTCTTGAGCAAGAAAATATTTCAAGAAGGTTTATAAAGGTTCTACTGACTTTCTTTACCAGACACATATAAACACCAGAGAAACCACAGTATTTTAATTTTTGCAGAAGTTGCTGTATTACTTTTTGTTTTTAAAGGATAGTTTTTAGATGAGCTGCCACAAATGGTAGGTAAACACACATTTCCCAAGAAGAACCCCAACACTTACAGTGACCAGGTCCAATGGCGTTTGTCCTTCTTGGTTTTTCAGAGTAGGATCAGCCCCATGTGCCAGTAACAAGGCACAAAGCTGTGTCCTTCCTTTCTGGGCTGCTTCATGCAGAGGTGTGAAAGCCCATTTGTCTGTAGCATTCACACACGCATTATACTTTATAAGTAAAGCTGCTACATCAACGTGCTGGAAAATAAAAACACCCATTAAATTCCAAGGCACCACAATGTATTAAACTGAGAACTATTACTGATACTTGTCTGTAATCCCCATTCTGAATTTTCTTAAAACAATTTACTTCTTAATTATGATAAAAAAGTATTAAAACAAGGTGTTTTCTTCCTCACCTATAACATACCAGTAAAAAGTTAAGATTTCTTGTCTTGTGAAAAAAGGACAGACAACAACAGAATCCCAAATCCAGAGGAATCTGAAGGAAAAAAAGCCTGAATTTGAACTTCCAGTTTGGAAAGTACTCCAACTGTTTTGATTAAAGACTTGATCCAAGCACAAAGATCCAGAAAAGTTCACAAAAAAAGTTAGTGTCTCAACACTAGCCAAATCAGTGAAAATGAGATCTCACTGGTTAAATTTGACTGGCACAGGGCTGCTGACTTTTTATGCATTTGTGTTCAGAAAGCTCAATATGTTAAACTCCAACCATGATTTTATAAATTCAAGAGTCTTCGCGTGTATCATGAGCTAACTATGATATCGTGGGGGTTTTTGTTTTGGTTGGTTTTTTTTGTTTGTTTGTTTTGTTTTTTTACATTTTACAAATAACATTACAACTCAATGGCAAAGGCTTTCTAGAGGGTACTGGCTCACAATGCTGTCAATGAAATGTATCACATTTACTTACTTATTTTTTAAATTAATAAACAAAGCCTCAGAGAGTTTGGAAGAGATTTACCCCATAAGATGCCGCATTATGCAAAGGAATCAGCCCTCCTTTATCCTGTGCATTCACATCTGCTCCGTGCTGTAACAGGTACTCTGCAACCTCCAAATTGTTGTAACCAGCTGGAAGGTTGCAAAAGGACAGAATAAATAGAACACATTAAAAAAAAGTCTGTAGAGAAGTAATTCCCTTAAATTACTTGAAAGTTAAGGTGTCAATCCCAGTGAAGACAGTGCATTACCTATTAGTGAGGACAGCTTCAACCTATTTAAGAGTCTTTGGTTTTAAAACCTCTGTCAATAAACAATAAAAGATCATCTTTGGCTAGAGACAGTAGGAAGTTAAATTCAGAGTTAACAGTTTAGAAGATAAGTATGTATAAAATACTGACTATTACTCTTTTTATTAAAAGAGAAAATATGGAATCCTCTAGTTGGGGCTATACTTTAAACTTGCTTAGACATAGAAAGTTCAGCCACAGTGTCTAGAGATTTTGAGCAAACCCGTTAGTTAAAACACCGACCTGCTAAATGCAATGGTGTTGAATGCCGTCCTTGTGTGTCCCGACAGTTGACATTGTCAGGCGAACACAGCTTTTTCACTCGGGCCAAACAGCCTTTCTTTGCAGCATCTAGTAGAGCTGCATCTCCTCTGAGAAGGTCTTGAATATCAGTATCACCATCTTTAACAAGGTCTAGAGGAGTATTTCCATCTCTGTTTTTCTTTGTAGGGTCAGCTCCATGCTGTGCACATAAAAAACAGGTGGTAGAGTATGTAAGTAGAATAAACACACTGCATCTCATGCATCTTATGCCTTATTGAGCAAATATTCTGACACTTATTAGAATCCTTCAGGGAGTGCCTTCCATTTACTGTGTGAGAAAGGACAATACAGTTGCTAGTAGCATCTCTTTTACTGAAAACATACATTTAACCACAATAATTTAAAACCCACAAAACACAAATCAATTTCTCAAAGAAGTCCAATCACATTTCAAACTGAATAAGAAAGAAAAGAAAGTAACCTCTCTCCAGCATATGTAATACCTGTAACAGGAGTTTGCAAATCTCGTATTTTCCTTTTGCTGCAGCTTCATGCAAGGGAGTGAATTTCCACAAGTCAGCAACATTAACAACTGCACCATGTTTAACCAGCAGTTCTGCAACTTCATAGTGACCGTATGAACAAGCATTATGTAAAGGGACCAGTCCTCTGGAAACAATCAAAAAAAAAAAGAAAAATTCTCTTTTAAAAGTTGGGTCTTTTTTTCAAAGTGATATAAACTTAAAACCCAACCACCTTCAATAATCAAACCGTAACAAAGACTTTATATAGTAGGAATATCTACTGCCAAAGTGGTAAAAATGCCATCAGCAGTGGCACTGAAGAGAATTAAAAACACAGGGCCAGAGAAATTCTTGATGCTCTAGTTTCAAATGCTGCAGAATGCTTTTGTGGATATTCTGAACATTTTCGTTCTAACAGAACGTTCCACAAAAATAAAAAAAAAATAAAATTGAATGTCTGAAGAAAGCTGGGATGCTTATCAGCTAGCAATATTCAAGAGCTGACAGATATCAGCAATTGCAATTGCCAAGAAAATACACATTTGAGTATTTACCCCTTATCTTTTGCATGCACATCAGCTCCATGCTGAAGAAGATACTCGACAACAGATACCCTATTATATCCCGCTGCAAAATGAAGAGGTGTAGACTGACGTCCTTCAATATCTCTGCAGTTCACACTTTGAACTGTACATAGTTTCTGTAAAATCACCACAACAAAACATACATCACTATACACAGTGTTGGCACACTTAATTTAGTCATAGAATGTTGTTATACACATCTGATTTTGAAAAACTGCTTTCATTGAAGTTTTATTTCTTTAGTTATTTTCACATAAAATCTTTACTTTTCCCAGATTGTGTCCCAAGAAAAAAAATAATTAAATACACCCCCCCTCCCAAATCCACACCTCTGACTCATTTACACTTTTTGTGTAAGACAAACTTCTGGAGGTGGTGAACATTACATTTTGTCATCTGTAACATCTGTGCAATACAAAGGTTTTACGACAGGGATCACAATTCCAAAGCAGCCAGTGAAGGGCTGTTTGATTGCTTGTTTTGAGAAATTATAATTTGCGATAGAATTCTCTCTTATTTTTAGGACAAGTTTAAGCTTACTTTTACAGTATCCACATCTCCAGCCTTTGCAGCCTCCAGCAACTGTCTATCTGCATCAGAATTACCTAATGGGATACCTTCTGGAAAATAAATGAGGTTACATGACAGGTAAGTGCGTGCAGTTGAAAGAATTTGTCAAGACAGGAAATCATTTGAGTATTTCAAGGATGTCCCTTAAAAAAAGGGTAACCAATTACAGACAAGTTTTGTCTTTTCTTACTGTCTACAACTGTAGCTATTAGCTCCAACAGTGTTTGCAAAGTTGCCTTCAGCAACACGCTTCCTATCTATTTTGAAGTACTGTGGGACCAACTAAACATTCTTATTTCAGTTTCAGAATACATCAAGAAGCTTACCAATCTGTATGATGTCCAAGCCATACTTTTGAAAATCCACATACCGTGTTGTCTCTGCTCACAAATGCAAAGCAGCTATCTTTGCTTTTAAAACTAATTTTCTACTTAAAAGATTCCCCGCCCCTCCACATCAGGATTTTTCCAGAATTAGTCCAGATGGCTAACAGCATGAACGTTCCGAGCATCTCTGACAACCTGTGTAGCTGAACACTAGAAAGTAAATGATACTGTTAACTACACCTAGAGCAGGCACTCTCCTTGTGCATGTGGTTGAAGAGTAAGAATTGCACAACCCAGTACGGCCTTTTGTAGAAAGTACCTTTTTTTTTTTTTTGGACTTGTGTTCACTATTATTTCTTGACACCACTTGAAATAGCAAGTACAATAAAGCACATCACTTAAGAAGTGGATCTTGAATAAATCCGTTTTACCTTGCAGTAGCTGCTGCACACTTTCTGTCCCCATTTGTAAGGCTGTAAAGCCCTGCAGAGACACAATGGAAGGATCACATCCAGAACTCAACAGCAACCGGCAAGTCTGAAGATGACCACAATGTGCTGCTCTATGAAGAGAGGTCTGGCCAAGATTATCCAGCGCGTTAACCTAAAAATAATAACAACACAGACAAGAAACGCTACCATCAAAACTTAATATTAAAGCTGTTTTCATTGCTGACTGGGAGTATTTCACAAGTATTCTTACTTTCATTAAAACAAGATATTCAGCATGTTTCCCAAGGTCATGCCATTTCAAAAGACCAAATTTTAACAAAAGCAGTTCATAAAGTTGTAACTCCATTTACTGAGGAAGAATTGCCCCCTTTTAGAGGCATGTGAATAATCCAGCATAACAAACAAGTTACAGCAATTTTGCCACGTACAGAAGCAGGCCATTACTTTGCTCATGGCAGCACAAACAGTGCCAACACATAGTACAGCTTCTACCTGCATTGACTTTTTGTGGTTTTTTGGATTGAGGAGTTCCTATGCGTTTCAGTCAAGGTGTATTTAATTTGTAACTCTGCACCCAAAGGTTATTTGTATTCCCTACTGCTCCGCTGGTTCTGATCACTGATTTGAAAACTTTACGGCAGTCAGGCTGTAAACAAATTTCCGCAAGAGAGAGAGATATGAAACTTTGAGTTTTGGAGGATTCAAGCATTACAGAGAGTATATCCTTTCCACTTTTTGTTTGGTGGAAATTCGAACTAAACACTGTGTAACGATTTAACATTTTGCCTTCATTGTAATTTTTACTGCATGGAAGATCACACAAAGTCTACCTGTTATATAGTTCATTCTAGCTTCCTGCTTTTTGTATATAACCCCTACTTTTTTTCCTTAAGCATTTCATTACTACTGCTGGACAATGAAGCGCCAAATAAGACACGCTACAAGCTTTCAGTTAACCGCAAGAGGAGCTACGTCAACATTTCTTATAAAATAGGGCCAAAACAACAATGATGCCTCAATGTATAGGGCTGTACTGATGAATTGATGGCCTATGTCTTAAGTATATAAACCTACAACCTTCCAAAATGAATTAATATAGAAAAGTCTGTCTACTCAGCTGTTCATTCTCACAGCATGAAAACCTATATAGCAGGCAAAGCTCAACACACACAAAAGTATAAATAGTAACTCATACCTTAGCTTCATGTTTTACAACTACTTCAACAACATCATTATGAGCCTTTTCTGATGCCACATGCAGAGGAGTCAAGAAGCTTTAAAAAAAAAAAAAACAAAAAACAAACTCACAATGTATTTTGCAAAATCTTCTAAACACTTAAAAGAGTATTCCTTTGTAACCACTTACTCTTTTGTTTTTTCATTGATGTTGGCTCCTTTCCTCAGCAGCAATTCACATACTTGTTTTCTCTTAGGATATGGAGATGCAGCAGCACAGTGCTGAGAATATTAAACATCGTAGCGTTAACAACTAGCTAGCAATATATACAGGTTTTGGTGCTTGCTAATCAGCTGGCAGTTAAGAGCTGATTGTGTGCAAAGCCCACAGGAAAAAGAAAAAAAACCACCTCACAAGTAGAAGATTATTAATTTGGGAGATTCCACATGGGCTTTTGGATTGGGCTCTGGTATCTTCCAGAGCTCCCTCTCCACTAATTGCTGGAAACCTTCAAGCTTTACAAACAAAGCTAACATATGTAGCTCGCTGTTGCTTAAAACTAGGCTATCCTACAGAAAAACAGTCATATAGACAACCTAAATTAAACAAGCGATTTAGACTAGTCTTAACATAAACCTTAAGAACAAAATATTAGTGTTATTTGTTTAGCTAAAAACTGGATATTCCAGGCTGGTCTTAATTACACTGTTTGACACTGAAATTTTTAGTTCTAAAGTATTAGCTAGTAAGTTTAGGTCAGCCACAATATATGCAAAATAATGACAAAATCCTGAGATATTACCAATGCTGTCTCATGTGTTTGAGGATGTTTGAAGTTCACTGTCTCCAAAGAAAGGTGTTTCTTTATACGAGCCACATCTGATTCTCTTGCAGCCTGCAGCAGTGAGTGACCTTTGAATTCATCTTTAAAAATAAATAAATACATACCAGAAAGTTACACTCCTTAAGTTGAGAAGACGCAAGAGGATTGTTTCTTTCAGTTAGATAAAAATACTCATTTTATTCAGTAGACCACGGTGCAGACATTTCCAACTCTGACTTAAGCTTTTACATCACTTGACAGAACTTTTTACCTAAGCCAAAACACTAAAGAAATACACTTTTGTTTCAAAACCAAAGCCAGAGACATCCAAACTGGTTGAAGACCTGTTTCACTCACCACTGTTCTAGGTTCCACTCCTCACGTATGAACCAATTCAAGTATATACACGTCTCTATTTCTGACCTCTTTAGTAAAACCATTTCTAGATGCTAGCATGAAGCCTAATGTAGTATTTACTGATAATTTTTGTACATATCCCAGAAAGTTATTGTTGGACCACTCAAGGTCAGAATTTGATGGCATTCTTTTCAACTACTTGAGTTTTCTGGACAAAAAAAAAATCAAAGCCTTTCATTAATTTCTTTGAACTTTCAGCGACTATGGCATACTCAAACATACTCAGCATTCTAAACAGTTATGTTTTTTCTTTTCTTCAAACAAAATACAGCGGAATAAAAATGAGTATTTCAACAGTCTTGATGCAGTGACAGGAGCAAGTATGGAAAATGAAAGTGTACTGGCAAGGTTGTGAGGGAAAGCATGTCTATTTAGCAAAGAAAAGCTACAAAACCCATCACAACCACATGACTATAAAACTGACAATAAAATTATTTTAAATGCCTATATTCAGAAAAATTAGCAATCTCAAATTATAAACAGTGAAATGTACTGTCCAACATTGCACAATTGCTTGGAAAGTGTAAGCAATTTCCAAATCTGGCTTCTGGCAGGTCACTGTCTAGGGAACCTAAGCACACATTACAATCTATAACTGTAGAACTGATCTCACTTTATACTCACATGCTAATCGCTCTTTTAACTGGGGTGTTGGAGCCAAATCAATGGTGCTTTTGTTGTGACAGTTCAACAGTGTTGGGTCAGCACCATAACTTAACAAAAGTGAACATACTTCCACCCTGTTCTTAGAAGCTGCTTCATGCAGAGGGGTGAACTGCCACAGGTCCATCGCATTCACACATGCTCCATGCTTGAAAGGGAAAGCGGTAAAAAAAGTGCAATATCAAAACCAGATCATTAGAAAAAGACTTCTGTCATTAGTTTCAATGCAGTAGACTTAAAATAATTAAAAAAAAATAAATCAATGCGTGTATGCAATCTGTATCCAAGACATTCTCTAGATGTTCATTTTCAATATAACACAACATTTCAGCACGCTGCAGTTTTTAATCCTCTAGCATCTCACAGGTACATTCAAAGAACCCAAAGGCCGGCTAGTCTCTTCAGGCTTTCCCCAGCATCTCTAAAAGGAGAGTAGCTCTGCTACAGGTCAGATCAGAGAAAGAGCCTAATTCATACACTCTGAATCACCGTTGATCAAGCTCCTGTTTCTTGTCACTCTAGAGAAAGTCTAGAGTTAACAGTTGCACTAAGATAAACACACGTTCTATCAACACTCTCCAAGATACGAATGCTAGAAAGAGACAGGCACGCAAAAGTTGACTTCAATTCAGAATATGTAATTACAAGGTTCTGCAAGTAATATTCTTGGATGATTAATATCTGCGTAATTATTCTCCAGTAACATTCTGTATGCATCTTGAGTTCTGTCTGTAAGCAAGTCTGATAAGACATGCTCCTTCCCATTGCTCCTGTTAAATCCATAGTGCTTTGCAAAAAATAAGTCAAGGTTCACAGAAATATAACAGTTAAGATACACAGTAGTGTCTAGTCAAAAGGCAGAATTTCTTTTAACTAGTACCACAACTGTAAAGATTCACTTTACAATTGGCCTCTCAAGTAACAGAAAAAAAAATATTAACCCCCTGACTATTTATACTTACTATATATGCTTCTTCCAATGATTTTTAAATTTTTGCTAAACAAATAGACACATGGGATCAGTAGGGAGTGAGACATACAGGACAGAACAACAACAGCTATTCTCTGAACATCCAAACATCTAGAGCAGGGGTCCTCAAACTTTTTAAACAGGGGGCTGGCGCGTGGACGAAGTCATCTGCGGCTGCTTGGTTTCCCCCACGAACCCCCAGCGGGGTGTGTGTGTGTGTGTTCTGTAAATACTGGGGGCCAGACTGAGGACCCTGGGGGGCTGTATCTGGCCCGCGGGCCCTAAGTTTGAGGACCCCTGATCTAGAGTTACCTAACAGAACACCCTCAGCTGTTATAATGACCATGTTCTGCTGTAACAGCGGAGAATAGGCATAGTTCAAAAGTCCCCTGCTGCACAACACTCACAGATATATGCAGGCTACACCTTTGAGCCACTACCGTAATATGCATCATATTCTATCTTAAAGATTAACATAACCCAGGTAAGCCACTTCAGTTCTGTGAGTTCGCTTATGTTAGAAAAACTGACACATTTTTCTTTCTTTGGAGTTAAGGCTACAATTCAGGGCCAGAATTGATGTTGTAAAGTTCACTCCCTCAAAAGACTGATTACTCTTTCATTTTATAACATTTACAATCTTTACCAGCATTCTTTTCAAAAACCTTTTAATACGCTGTCTTCTGAAATGCTTTTCTATTGTCAAACTCACAATATTGCTGGTTTTGGTGGATTTTGGGTGAGGGGGGAAGGCTGAGATAAGAAGTACTTACTTGGCAATATAAAAACATTCAACTTTGGAGCAGAAAGAGTTAAAACCAGAAAGCACATTTATAAAGAAAAAGCTTCCTTGCAAGCAGAAGATTCTGTAGCTCCATCTTAATAATCATTAACCAAGATGTACAGCAAAAGCAATCTATCATTCTTTAAGTTTTGTAATTTCAGTACAATATAAAAAAAATATGCCACTTGCATTACTCTATTATAAACTGTTCTTATTTAGTAATATGCAATTTAATCTCTTCAAAGACCAACCTTTACTAGAAGCTCTGTTACTTCATAATGACCATAGGAACAGGCATTGTGAAGTGGCACCAAATCTCTACATAGGAGAGAAAGGGGAAGAATGATTGTCTTAGTATGTGTATTTCAGTTCCAAATGCTTCTGCAACATTGCAAATGGTACTGTGCTGCACCTTGAACATTTTACACAAATAGTGTCAGAGATGTTCAAATTAAGTTGAGGGGAAACACTAAGCTGGAGAAGAACCCAGAAAATCCTGTCATCATTTTTCAGAACAGTGAATGTTTAAAATAATCGGAAGATGAGAAATTAACTGCACTTACTGCAACAAAATGGTTCCGCTCAGACTTGAAACCCTAAGCAGGAAGAACTATCTGCAGGGGATTTTCAGGACTGACAGTAATTATTTCCTTTTTCACAAGAACACTGCCATAAGATTATCTCCTCCCTTGGAAACTAAACAAGTCTTACTGGCTAATGGTTAAGTAACTGTAAGATATCCTACAGTAACAGCAGAGCTGCAGAGGTTTTAAAGCCAGCTTCATACTCTCTCAAACTTGGAACTTGGGAGCAAGCGAGAAATTGCCCCAAGTGAATTCTTTCACTGGGCTAGTAAGGGAGAAAAGACAAAAGTGAATTCCAACCCCAAGGGGACAATTAAAACTGTCTGATCAGGCAGCTATTTATGTAGCTGTGAAGTGATCCTAGGAAAAAGGAGGAGTAAGATTTTGCTTTCCATAATCTTTCATGTGCCTAAATACATATTTTAAAAATAGGGTTTTCATTATATTTTATGTAACTAAACAAACTTAGTGCATCTGTATTTCACTACACTTCCTGACATAATAACCAAATAAAACCTCTGGGAAACAGATCTTCATTTTTTATCACATTCTTTGCAACAGAAACTTAAAAGTAGAAAGAAAATTAAGACTGCTTCAATCATCAAAATAATGCTGACTTCACAGTGGTGTATGAACATACCTTATTAAACAAGAGATAATAATTTGGCTAGTGATACCTAAAAGGCACATGTTCTATGTTCAGCTCAATTTGGACTCACAAGTCTTAAGCCTTTACACTTTACATTTTTGTCCCAACGGAAAGGTTAAAGATGACGTAATTGTCTCAGGTTAGAAATTCTTCAGCGTTAAAATAGTATTACTATCCTTTACTTCATCTCAATTTTAAACAAATTATGTTTATTCCAAACAAAGGAAAAATGAACCTACCCTTTATCCTTTGCATGTACATCAGCCCCATGTTGCAGCAAGAGCTGTACTATTTTTACACGGTTATACCCAGCTGCTAAATGTAAAGGAGTAGACTGAAATGACAGAATGTAGAAGTAATCAGTAACACAAAATCAAGGGTTGATTTTATTTTTTTTTTCAAAACTTGTTAATGGTACTAATTACTGAAATCCTTAAAACACTTGCAACATTAAAAGAGAGTGCTTGAACCAAACATTTGATAACTATGTTCATTGTTTACTGACTACTCTCACAATCATCATAAACACAAATCCTGAATTTACACCATCACCAATACATTCTGGCAGCAAAGACCCTCTTAAAGGATTTTTGATGCCTGCAGTCCATTTTTGTCTTTTAGCTTACCATACCTATACTAGCATACTAGCATATTTTGCTAGGACAAACCATGTCCTTCGTGAAAGGGGAAATAAGATGGCTATTAGAAACAATGACTGCTAAATTATAAAGAGGTCTCCCTACCAATAAGTTAGGAAATTATCAAGAGAGATTGTTACGCACATCTGTGAGTGTAGTAAGTTAGTGGGGCATGGGGGAAACAATCTTCTAAATTCTCACACTCTACAGAGCAGTCAGATAACTGCTTTATGATCTTTTCTAGAAAACCCACTCCAGCATTCCCATCAGCAGCATCAAGAGCAGAGCTACAAATTAGTGAAGAGAAATCTTATCCTCTTCATTTAAAAACCCGTCAACTGAACCGGGTCTGTACAGTTCCTAGAGGATGAGTCTCAGAGCTAGAAGATAAGAAAACAGAAATGCATAGGTGTTTTGGAGATCCCAATATCTTACCACAAAATCCTGGACAGGGAAAGTAATTTGAAAAAGAAACTTAAGTGACTGAGTAAATATACTTAATGAGAACAACAAGGACACCACAAACTGATATTCAGTAATATGAACCTTTGGTAGGCTAGGGGCTGAACCCAGGAGACAATCATGATTTTTTAGAATAGAGATTTTGAATATTTTTCACATAGTTTTTTACCAACACTTATAGGAATGAATAGCTCATTCTTGAAACAGCTACGATAACTTGCCTAAGGTATATGGCAAATAAGGGGCCTGTGTGCACCTCTTTGCATTTGCAACAATAATCTATGAAAAGGCCTCCTTCTTCATCACTGCAGATATGAAGGTCAAGCATTAGATCCAACTGAAAAGGTGTCTGTTTATTGCTCCTAGATGGAAATACCTAATTAGTCCTTTTATGATTAAAAACAAACAAAAACCATCAGCCAGCTGCTAGAAAGCTACAATCTTATTTTCTCACATATATTAAAGAAAATAGATAGATTCTATGTTTAACATTCTTAAAAACTGGTCAAACAGTGACGGTAAAACATGTAAGAATGAACTCATTTTAAATGAGGTTTCAAACAAAAATACCTTTCTGCCATCACTTGCATGACAGTTAACATTTAATGGTGTAAGAAGAGACATCATCTTTTCTTCATTTCCACTCCTGAAAAACAAGATATGAAATAAGCAGAAATATTTTTATTCCAGTTTTTAGTAGCTTGTTTTTATATTTTTCCTTGCTATAATGTTCAGCAGATCTGAAGTAACACATTCACTTCCGTATTGCCAGCATTAAAGGGAAAGCAAAAATGCATTTATGTAACTGGTTTTGTAACTTTATTCACAGATAACAGCCAAAGCTTAGCATCTAGATGGAATGCCAGCTCAGAAGCCTATATATATATATACACACACATATACACACATTACATACCATTCTGAAAATATAACTAAATTCCAGATATTTTCCAAACATGCATACCTGGCACTTTCTAAGAGTTCATCTTTCTTGTATTCACCTGGAAGACAAAAGGGAGTTGTTAAATGAGTACCTACATATGTAGTCTGCTACTTATGCTCCTCTTCTAAAATTTTAGAGAACATAAGTGTTAAAAATCTCACAGTCCATTACTGAACTAGCACAATAAACTATTTAATCAGAACACATCCCACAGCTGAGATGATGAAGGCCATATGGGAATTTCTATTTAGAATTACAAAAGACAGAAGCAATATCAGAAAGACAAAAACTAAAATAAAGTGTTACATTAATTTGACTGTTATTAGTCATAATGTAATCTAAAGATTATCGCTTACCAGTCAGCACTGCTTTTGCAGACGGGTCTGCTAAATCCAAAGCTGTTCTTCCATCTGTGTTCCGGATGGTTGGTTCAGCACCATGCTGCAGCAGTACTATAAAATGCCAAAGTTTTCCATGAGACAACAATTCTACAAGACAAGGCTTATGAAATGTATCATTACTGTAAATTGCAAGCAACAAAAGAAACATCCAGTTACTGATCCTAACTTCCCCTCTCAAATTTTTACTGTCAGAATTCCTTAATGTCACCTGCGAACAGTTTAACTAGTGAAACATGCCCAGACACATTTTACAAGAAAAAAGCAGAGCAGAAATCACAGACTGGCAGGAGGCAATCTCAATATCAGTTGAAAGACTGACAGACACTACAAAAACCAGTAGCTACTTCACATCAGCTTCAGAGCATGCTGCCTCAAACCCACGAGTGACTAAGCCCTGAACTGCACACAGCAGTAACAGGCCCTGCATTTTGCACTCATTTTGGGGCCAATCAGACAGTGCTACATATACAACTTTCCAGATCTGCTCCTTAAGAAAGGAGAGCAAACCACGCAATCAAAAAATTATTCTTGACATATCTAACTTTCTGCCTTTTCCTAACTCTTAAGAACTGTGTAGACAAAACAGGTGGTCAATATAATTAAGTTTAGCTCCTATCCTTAACTAATTTAACATGGCTCCTACACATAGAGACAGAATGAATCCATTACTGAAACCAGTTTTGTTCTTTCCACTACACTGTGAGCAGCGGCAGAAGGCAGCAGAAGAATCTAGGCTGAAGTAGAAGAGCATCTAGTTCCATCACATCACTCTAAAGCTCCTTCCTCATTATGTCAATATGAATCTTTATACTTGGGCAATTATCAAAAACAGATCTAAAACCTTGTTTCTTCTAAATCTGGCATATGAATTCAAGTTTATGAAAGATGTGTACATTTAATCCTTATACCAGCCATAGCTTCATAGAGTATAAATGGTCTTTAAAAAGTTTTTGATTTTTCACAGTGAGAAGAGATGTTGGTCACAGGATGAGTGGTAGAAAATTACCAATGCAGACATCTGTCTTGCCCTTAATGGCAGCTTCATGAAGGGGAGTGTAATTCCAGTTATCCCGAGCATTAGGATCTGCACCGTGCCGCAAGAGAAGATTGACAACTTCAGCATGACCAAAAGAGCAAGCATTGTGAAGGGGAATAAGGCCTCCATCATCTCGTGCGTGGACATTGGCACCACTTTGAAGTAAATATTCAACTACATCTTTCCGACCAAAACCTGGAAGAGATAAAGGAAGGAAAGGTGTCAGAGTGGGGTAAGAGAATTCCCTGTCCCACATACAGAGATTAAAACAACAAACTTCTCTTTTTTAGTAATTTTATATGGCTATTAATCTGAACAATATTTTGTATGATACTCTGCCAACTCACAGCCAGTTTGTGGATGGACCAATAGATGATCCCTGGGAGGAGTAAGGATGAGACTGGCTACAAACCAATGCATATGCAATTTATGTCCTAAGCTTTTTAAAAAAGATTCACGGAACACAAATTGCATTTTACAGAAACAAGTTGCTTGTTTTTTTACAAAAAAATCAAGTAAGCAGCACTGCTCTCAAGTTAAAACTAGAAGCATGGCTATTTGTTTTCTAAGGAATAATTAATGTAATACGCACACAGTTTCCACCTTTGAAATGTTCACTTAAGAAAACACTTAGGGACATAAGAAGTTTATCTGAAACCATTCTCTACTAAAGAAATTTATTATATGAGTATGCACAACCATAACTTAAAAGATATTCATAAAGCCTATTTTCAGTGATGCCTAAAATGATTATAAATATTTGATCACAACTGAAGCACAAAAATGCTCTTACATATTCTGTGGCACTTTTTTTAACAAACCTATCATTCAAGTTAGCAGACAGTTAAAAAATATGCCCACTTGTACATCTGGGGCTAGACATACCGTTAATAAGGCAACTGCTCTTATAAAACAATTATATAGCTACTATTATTTAATTTCAGCTGTATCTTGCACATTTCTACAACAGCAAATGAACCAGGACAACAAACTGTATCTGTGTTTTCTCCAATACCTTCACAAGGCCAGAATGACTTCAGACTTCTGCTTGTAGCCATGACGCCCTTATGTTCCAAAGGCCACTGCCCACAGAAATCCCTCAAGGGTTTCACGTAGGTCTCTTTGGGTCTCAGGGATTAGTAGGGCAGGTAAGACCCATGTGTTGGTATTTATCAGACTTGGGCCAAGTACCTTCTGGGAAATAACATGTGTGTGCAGGACTTGGCCTTCCTGGCTTGAAACATCTGAGTTGCAAACCACTTTGCTGAAGAGATCAAGAACTGGGCGGGGATGAAGTCTTGAACTTTTCCCTCAGACTGAATCATCCCACAGTAGTCAGCATCAGCCATACTCAGATGGTAGGAAATTTAAACTTAGTTACAAATCATCCATGGAACACCCCCAGGTAGGTATAAGTCCCTGCAACTGTAACCTAGAAATTATGTTTATTCCTGATAACTACCCAGCATCTGAGTGACCACAGCAGAAGTGTCAGCATTTTAGTTACAACTTTGTAGTTTTAGCTTAGTTGCAACTGAACTTTTTCACAGCATGTTCTGCACTAAACCCGACTGTTCAGTAAATCCCCCCAGCCTGACACCAACCGAAATCCTGAAGCAAGCACTTTCACCTTCGCTATTTTTCAAAATTCAAAATTGAAAACTGCCATTATTAAGTAATTTCTGGATGCTACTTGCTGAGAAATCTCATATACAAGCTGTACATGCCAAAGATGAAGAGGCCACGAAACTTACTCAGAAAAGCCTTTTTTCAAATTCTATCTTCCCTCAGAAGTCTGGTAAGGAACCACATTCCCCACAGATTTCTGATTATTATAAAAATAATTTTCTGTGAAACTTTTTAGTCCCAGAATGAACTTCAAGGTATTTGCAAGTAACAGCCACAAGACTATACTGGTGATGTATTTCAATTCTTCAAAATACATTACTAATAACAAATCTTGCTCGCTAACACCTTGACTATGATAGAACCACATGCTGTACAGCAAATTCACTTTTGAGTCTCAGCATTAGTTACCCACCTTACAACTAAATAGAAGGCACTTTGCCTGTCCTGACAGAGAACACGAACATCTCACACTTGAGATGAGAACTGGATCATATGTATTTATGTGTACAGACACAGTAAGCCATATTCACTGTGCATGCATATTTCTGCTGCCAAAAAAAAAAAACCAAACCAGTACCCACCTACACAACATATACCCATGCAGCCATATTGTCTATATAGTAAATTACATGCAGCATATTTCTCATTCTTAAATAAATTTAGCTTTCATAACTATATATTATTAATAGTTATTTTTCTTCAATGTGGCCTCCTGATTTTTTCTTTCTTCTTCAAACTTTCAAAAATTTCTGCTTCTAGTTTGAATGTATACTCAAAATTTGCTAAATTCTTTGAGGATCTACTCAGATGACTCTTTTCACAAGTGCCACAGTCCTGCAAATGCATCAACAAAGCTGTTACTTGATGACAGGCTGTTTGGTATCTTCCAGTACCAAAAAATGTTTTCAAGAACTGCATTAGTTATGTTAGAAAGCCTCTGACCAAATTCTCTGTCCAGAGGTTACAGGTCTGGTAGGTAAACCACTCATTCTTGTACATAATGCATTCCTGTCCCGCAAAGCTTTGATGTACAGCCCTGATTTTGAACGTAAACCACCAGCCTTAGCAGGAATCAATAGTGTAATTGGAAATCAGCTGTAGTAAACCTCATTATAGGTGTTAGAGGGCATCCAGGTGAATTCTGTTTATTACATAGGTTCAATCAGATAAAGTTCATGAACAACCCGTAGCTTCTCTCTGTTTGGAAAAGACCCTAAGTACAGCAACACCACTAAACTGTCTGTACTTATTTTAATGTTGAGCTCATTTGCATCACACCAGTTTTTGTAATTTCTCTTCACGCTGACTGCACAGCGGGGATTCCTTACTTCCTTGTGGAACCATGTGTAAAAGAGGGCACCATATATGAAAAGAAGTATTGTCTCATCATTTTTTTAAGGATGTATGTGTACCTAGAGTAACAGTTCCTCTTTGCTGTCAGTTCACTGCTGCAAAAACTATTCCAGCACCTTTAAAAAACCCACACATACCTGTCATTTTTAAGGGGTGGTGGGTTATTCTGGCTCTTGAGTTTCCACCAAAAGACCAACTAGCTGGTATCACAGCTTGCAACTGTGCAAGGTAAAATGTCTCAACATCGTGAACATTTACTTCTTACAGCAAAGTAGAAGGGCTACTCGTGGCCTCCAGACTCTTCTATCATCTATGACAGATGAGCAGCTCACTATACTTGTTCCCCAAAAAGTCACAATCTTTCAGCTGACAAATCTTGAATATTAATCATAATAGAAACTTGTAACTGTGTATCTTTATTAAAAATATTTATTTCTTTACAGTCACTGTTGTATCATCATTGACCTTAACCTAATTTTGATGGGATAAAAAGCTAACAGAAACAACTGAGCTCCAATTCTTCCCCCCTACTCCGGGTGTTTGTATTTTCAAACAATTTTAGTTTGCAGGAAGGGCATTTTGGTTCCTGCCAAGTCCCTAAACCTTTGTGATATTTTCAAGTTTGACATACACTGTGATGAAAGGGATTGACTTGAGGAAGTCTATGCAGCTTATGGTGAGAGAGGACTTAAGCTTCAGAACAACTTATACACACAAACATAACTGTGTACTACAAAATCCAAAGAACAACCTTTACCAAGATCCCAATATGTACTACTTCTGATAATGACACATGCCCAAGGAGAACATTCAGTTCTTTGGGGTTTTTTTTTTAATATATTAAAATATATTTTAAAATCCACCTTTACAAAATGACACATGGAAAGACGGGAATTTTTTTATTTCTTTAAATTGCTAGGTAAGATCTGGGAAAAGACTTAAAAAATAGAACCCAAGTTCAGAACCCAGAATGCCACTAGAAAAAGAAGGGCAATATGAAACCTATCTTCATGTTTCGGCTCCACCTCTTCCATAAACAAGTCTTAAAACTGAATGAAACTAGTCAGAGAAGTTTTGTAATGTAATTTTCGAAGAGCACCTAGCCACCTAGGCTAAACAAAGCAAGAATACAACAGACTTTTGCTTTTACTTCCTGGAATGTAATACCTTTAGAGACAGAAGACAAAAGATGTTAGTATTACTCCAGTTGTGAATAATGGGGAAAAAGCAAAGCAAAACAAAACAAAAACCCCCAAATCCAGGAGTTAACTTATGTCCATCTTTCACACCACACCTATTGCAGGTAGGCTGACAGCAGCAGTTCTACCTGGAGCAGTGGAAGAATGTTAAATCAAGAAATTACACAAGTATTTTATGTCACATGTTAACCAGAAACTTGTGGCATCTCCTACAGTCTTGTGACAGGAACCATTAATTTCTCTGTATCAAGCCTGAAGTAGATGTAAGCATGGCAATGGCCTCTCCCATTTACACACCAACCTGTTTAACATTAAAAGTCTAACAACTACATGAAGTTATTACTATGCATTTTTTTAAGAATAAGCTTTCTACAGATCAGGAGTCCTTTAAAGTCAAGATGGATCACTCCTGTCCACAGAGATAAACTAGATCACTACATCACACAAGGAGCTCAAGCACACACACAAAAAAACTAAAAAAAAAAAAAAAAAAAAAGGAAAAAGAAGAAACCCCCTCACTCCTCCAACATGCTGTAAAATGTACTCATTTATTTAGAAGTTCAGAGTTTATTAGTGAACAGGCAGGACTGCTGCATGTAAAAAGACAGCTGCTATACTGTATTCCTCTGACAGGGTATTTTAAGTTGTCTCCAGGGCTCTCTTGTTAATGAAGTTTCTTAAATCTGTGAAATGCATCTGTCCTGAAGAGGCTTTCAAAAACTCAGACCTGTTAAGTCTACTGAATGCAAGGAAAGGACACCTTAAGTAGAAACCTCTTCCAAAACAAGTGAAGAAACAAAACATCTTTACTGATATCCATATTGTTTATCTGAAAAGAGGCTGCTGTCTTTTGCAGCTTGCCAGCCTTGGGGTCCTACATCTAACGTGGTAATGAAATCAAAACACACAACATGAAAACAACTGCCACAGTCAGGTCTTTGTCTGAAAAGGTGGGATACAATCCTCTGGCCTGCTGCCAGTGAGAGCAGTTGTTCTGCGATGTCAGTTGTTTGCGTATCTCGGTCCCGAATTAACAAAGTCTATTTGTCAAGTAAGGCAAAGAGCTTTGAGACGGTGTTATCTGACAGGCACCCTTCACGGGTGAAATTCTAAAAACAAGCAGGCCTGCCGACATCAACGGCAGCAAAACCTGGGCCCTCTGTCACCTGCCAGAGCTCACAGGCCACAACAGGGACAGCCCAAACCCCAGTCCCGAATGTCCTCCACACCAGCTGAGGTTTACTGAAACAAAACCCACAGCAACAAGACACCACCTGCACCGCTCGGCAGCAGCCACCGCCGCGTGGGTGACACCCACGCAGCCACGCCAGAGCGGGCGTCGCGCCCACAGGCGGCCCCAGCCGCGGGACGGGCGGCGGCGAAGCGCCCCGGGCCCCCCGCTGCGGCGGCCCCACACCCGGTGCTGCTCCGCGGCCCGGCCCTGCCCGCGCCCCGCGGGAGGCGGACGTACGCGGCCCGGCAGCGGGCGCGGCGCGGCTGCCCCCCGGCCTCCCCCTTCCCCACGGGCGCGGTAATGGCGGCCTCAGGCCCGTACCTGCGGCGAAGTGCAGCGGGCTGGACTTCCTGCCCGCCGTGTCCCGGCTGTTCACGTTCTCGGGCCGCACCAGCCGCTTGACCCGCTCCACGTCCCCGTTCCTGCAGGCCTCGAAGAGCTCCCGAGCCGGCTCCGCCGCCCCGCCGCAGCCCGGCGCCTCGGCCAAGGCGGCCGCCCCACCGGCACACCGCCGCCCCGCCATGCCGGCCGAGCAGCCCCCGCCGCCCCGCTCACAGGCCGCGGCCCGGCGCGGCGGCAGCCCTCACCACGCTCCGCTGGGCGGAGCGCTGGGCCCGGCGCATCGCGGCGGAGGGATCCGGGCGGAGCGCCCGCGGCGGCACCGCTGCCGGACTCGCTGCGCAGGCGCCCCCTCACAGGCTGGGCAGGCGCGGAGCGCGCAGGCGCGGCGGGCGCTCCCGGGCTGGTGGCGGCGGCGTGGCGCGGCCTCCGCCGCGGGCTGAGTGCGGGGGCCGAGGGGGCGGCGGGCCGTACGGCACTACCCGGCCGGCGCTGCTGGGCCCCGGGGCCCTTGAACCAGGGAGCTCCCGCTCTGGCGGCCATTTCCAGTGCACGAAACTTGTCTCGCAGTGCTGCCTTTCTTCTCCGCCCCCAAGGCGCTTGCTACTGAGGAAACGGCCTGAAACTGGATTTTTCTTAAAGCGAAACAGTTTCTCAGTACACTTTTCAGTGTGTTTGTTTCAAAGCTGGGGAGGAAGGACGACGAGATACTACATTGTAACCTGCAGCCAACTTATTTTTAAGGGAAGATGTGTAACACAAAAACTCAAATGCAGTGATAGTGATTTGTCCCGGAAGAATAGAACTGTTCCTTTAGTGCTTACAGTAATCAAATGTAGATTAGGAGGTGGCAACTACTGAGGGATTTGCCCCCACCCCCCACCCCATGTAAGAAGACTGCATCTTGGTGCTAACGACTTCATGATCTTTACATAGCAAAATATGTCACTTAAAAGGAAGTGCTTGCATAATACCTATAAAATGAAACTTAAGCAATATAATTTACATAGTTTGCTTTCTCAATCTCACAAAACTGATATTAGAAAATACTATTAGTTGACCTAGCCGGTTCAGGGGTTTGGAGGAGAAGGCATCTCTTTTCCCCTTGTGAGCCCAACAAGTGCGATGGGGAAGCTTGAGCTTAGATGGGACTAACTAGAAATAATTTTGAAAAGGGGTTTCCCACTCATGCCATAATAAAACACTTAAATTTGGAAAAGGTAGTTGAATAGGGTCAGTGGCTTCCTGTTCCAAAGGCAGGAAGTGCCTCCAAACTCAATTGAACTCGCAGACTACTGTTACACCAGTAAATTAAATGGCCTAAGAACCAGGAAAGAGATCTGGCTGCTAATTTGTACAGTTTAGTTCCTCTTGCCTCTGAAACAAGGCAGTTACATCCAAGTTGCCTGTCCCCAGTCCATGCTAATGCCTAAACTGTACCTAGGTGTTTTTTGGTTTTTTTTTTTCGGGGGAGACTACTAGCTGTAGTAGGCTAAAACCATGCTACAGTAAGGGGTCAAGGTCCAATGCCTTTGCCTATGTCCTCACACTGTTTCATTTACTAATTTACACTAATCCACAGTAGAAGTTTAACAGAAGAATGCAGCCAGCACAGGGAAACCACATGCTTTGACACCCACGCAATGCCTTGGTCACATCCATTTTCTGTAATCCCACTGGCTTTTCTCCCCATCACCACTTAAATTACAAGCTGTGGTTGGCAGGCAGGCAAAAGCCAGGCTACAACCAGAGTCCCTCTATCCATCAGCTTTGTCACACATAACTAGTTCATCCACTGCTTTGCATTTGGCTGTAACGTTCTGGCATAAACTTGTCATGGGATGTGGCTCATAGGCCTGCAGCCATCTCAGACCTTCCCACTTCTCCCAAGTACACACGATGAAAACCACCCTTTCTACGTGCGGGCTCCTCAGACTGAAAACAAGACCTGCAGTGCTGCCATCTGTATCTTTTATTAGCCCCATTAGCATAGCTGGCAAAAGTATACAAGCTTTCCAGTTTGTAAACCTTTCTTCAGGCCTACAGCAGAAGTAGCAAATGCATTAACATGGCTGCTTCCATTTTAAAACTCAGTAAAAGAATGTGTATCTAAAAGTCTGTGGAAGTGTAAATATCTGTGTATGTAAAACACATCTTGCTCCTCAGGCCGTCTAAAGAAGTTTAAACTAGAAAAATTCTTCACTAGTTTACTATAAACTCTGTATTTCTTTCCTTGGCAAAAGCAATTATCAAATGCCAATAAAAAAAAAATAACCGAGTGAGAAAAAGAGCAGGGTGACAAACTCCCAGTTCTTTCCATGTAATTATATCAAAAAGATACTATTATTCTAAATTACCTATGGCCTGACTTCCTTTTCCAGTATGGCTTCCTGATAGCTTGAATGTGAAATAGTGGCACATTCACAGATCTCTTTGAAGGAAAACAACTTTTTAAAAATATTATACTGTATGGGCAGGATTCAATTAACCTTGAATTCAATGAGTCACAAACTCAGCATATTTTAGCATTGATGTATTAATAGCCTTCACACTGACTTTTGAGATTCATGCCACATAAAATGAATCTACTTTTTTTTTTTTAATATGTTTAATTATTTTATGAGAAAATAATCTGTAAAAGCTAGTGCTTTCATTCAGTCTTCTGTACCATAGTATGGTTAGAAAACCATAGCTGAAATATATGCCAAATCCCAACTAAGATATGTGTAAGGGATTTTTCAAGAGGAAGCAGAGGGGCTATAACCTACCTGTTACTAGCACCACTTGAGAGACTCAGCTATTAACAGCTTGGAAACATTTGACTGCTACTTTTTTTTTAAGTGTAAATTGTGATATATCAATAACCTCTACCTTTGCAGCATATTTATGTTAGTGGCATGACCTGCCCTAAGAGATACTTAGAAGTATTTTTGGAGTGCTTGAACACTCTATTTAGAAACATGCTTAGTTGGTCGCTAGAGGGCAGAAAGGAAAAGAAAAAAGAAAAAAAGGAATAAGAGGGACTGTTGGGTATGGACACACTGAGGCAGCCTTAAAACTAAACCCTTTTCCTTTCTGCTTCGGAGATTAAAGTTTGTTTATGGGCAGAGACATCATCCATGCCAATCTACAAGGCAGCCCATCAGATTTAGGATATTCAGCTGCCAGTCCTTCATTTCGTGAGGATTTCTTAACTCTTTCTAATTTGTCCTTGCAGTGGTTTGCCTTGCTCTTGGAAGTAAAATGCCAGAATTAATAGGACATTGCAAGTGTTCAGAAATTTAGGTTATTCCAAAAGGATAATTATTTAAAATTTATTCCATTTGAGGTATTTCCAGATGAGACTTGAGGGGGGGGGGGGGGAACCCCAACCAACAATAATTAATGCTGTACATCAGGAAATAATAAAGCATGCCTATAAAGAAAAAAAATAATTTTGGAGAGCAACAGCAGCAGTCTATTGTTTAGTTACTAAATTTTTAAAACTATAAACAGAAACTCGCAGTGCAAGCTATTCTTCTAAATGAAAAGAGAGGCTGATCAATTTAAGAAATAAGAGCTCACTGCAAAATTGAAGCAGCACAAGTTGTACAACAGTGAATGTGTGTACAACTGGATCTTTAAAAGAACTTAATTTCTACCTTCCCTTTCCCCTTCTTATTCCATCTACCAAGTACTTTGGCCACTCATCTTGAACAAGCAGGAGCTAGTTCCTTTTCTCTGCCAGTCGCTCACCGATAATTAGTGGCGTATCACATGTGCCAGCTTTGTTTTACCAGCAGATGGGGGTAAAGTGAAATAAATATAAAATGTTGTTCTGGAATAATAAAGGGATTTTTAAAAAATTGACAAAAATGAAAGGGAACTTGGAGACAGTGAAACACTGAGAGACTGAGCATTGCAGAGAGAAGCAAACACAGAGCCAAGTGGTCCCTCTAGAAGATGGGGATACACTCTGAATTGTTGACAAGCTGTAATGGTAAGCGACTGAGTTATCAAAATACTGTATCTGTGTATGCAGCAACCAAGATAACTGTTCAGCAGCTTGGTGACTGGCTGTGGAGATGGCAGTTCACATGATACATTTCGAGAAGATTCTTTTTAGTGGTAGGGAGAAGCTTGTGATCCTGACAGCAGAAGCACAGATAAGTGTACAAGAGTTCATGGAAACTAGATTACACAGAAAAAAGCCTTTAGTCCAGGACCCTTGTGATTTCTTTAAAATTATTCCAGTTTCCATGTCAAAGACTGCTAGACAGAAACATGTCTAGAGGGCTTAAAGAGAGCCTCTGTTTGTTTTCCTGTAGTGCCTGGAGCATGTCTGGGAGGACAGAGAGTTTTTTTTAAAAGCATAGACTCCACAAATGCAAAGCAGAATTATGTGGGCTACCATTATGGGAACATGACAGATGCCTGGGAAATTGTTATTTCTTATTAGGAAGAAATAGCAGAGGAGCAGTAGGGCCAAAGGTCAGCATTGACTAGGGATGCCAGCAAAACAGATTAATTGTATCTTAAACAGGTACAATAATATGAAAAAGCTGAAAGCAAATAAATGCAAACTGGAATGTCTGTACAGCCATGACATATTCAGCTTTTCTGAAGCTGACTGATTAAAAAAAAAAAAAAGTGGGCTACTTAGGTTATAATCTGTCTAGAACTGACTGAGATGGGAAACAATAATTATCTTGGGAAAATCATCTTAGAGGGAGAAAATTTCAGAAGAGCAATAACTAGTGAGAGACTCACCATAGACTCACCGTGCATTTAAATTGCAGTTCAAGTGACATTACTTAAACAAATTTCAGTATTAGTGTCCTGTCCCAGTTGGGGTGGGGGTGGGGTTCGGGGTGGGGGGGAGCTTTGGGGAGGTCCAGGCATCTTCACAATCTATCCTGGGTATTTAACAGAAGCATCCAGGTCCTCTGAGTAATTAACAAAGCAGGCAGGTTTCTCATCGATGCACTCTTAATTGCCCTCTGAAGCACTTCACCTCTTTTCCATTGATGGTGTAAGAAGCCTGTGCTTCTAATTTGGATAAATTGGTTGTCTATAGTATGGAATGTAAATACCATACAGAGTACACAGTGTAAAGGAAAGCAAAAAAGCAAGTAAATGTAATGTGTTTTTTTTTTTAAAAAGTGGTAGTGTACTACCCCAACTACTTGCACAGATTGGCAAGATGTTATTTCAGGACAGACCTTTGAGAGGCAATTTCTCAACAATTCAAATGATGGCCTCCTGGAACAGCTAGTTCCACAGTCTAGGGGAGAGGGAGCCAGGAAAGAACAGGCTATTCTTGACTTAAGCCTAAGAAACAGTTACTTGGTTTCAGAAGTAATTATAGTTTCCCCATGAAGTAACGATGATCAAATTAAATGAATTTTGATATTTCTAATGGAAGGCTCCTACTGAAAAATAGTCCATGGCACTGATTCAGAAGAGGAATTCTGATGAAAAGAAGGAATGTCATTACAGTGATATTAAAATCAGACATGAAAACATTAAAATTCTAAGACTTACTGTGAAGAATATATTTAAGCAGATTTTTAGCTGAGTGACAGAAAGTAGAAAACAGGTTCAAAAAGTTATTGAAGTCACAATGTAAAGTCACAAATTCTCAATAAAAGCAATACAAATAAAAAGCATTTTTTTTTAAAAAAAAGGAGGATTATGAGAAGTGAACACAGTTACATTTATGTCCTGCTAAGCATAAGGAATCACGGAGCTAAACCAACACATGACAACCAGAAACTTCTCCTTTGGGATGGTTTTCCCAGTGTCTTGCAATACACTGTGACCAGTAATAATATCTCAAGAAAGGTAGAGTATATTTTGTGAGGGATATTCTTTGAGAAAAAAACTTTTGCGATCCATTAAAACAATTTTTGTGTTCCTGCAAGCAAGGTTTAAAATCTCCATCCAAAGATACTGCTCAGTGTCACAGATAAATCTCCAAAGTCTCAGACATTTGGCAGGGTAAACATATTTGCATTCTTACTGAATGGAGAGTAGGCAGCCACACTGCATTTGAGGGACTAATCCTCACTTAAAGGACATCTTCTGTTTCATTTATTTGTTCCATGAGCAAATTGACGAAGAGCTGTATTTATCAGACCTGTCAGATCAAAGCAAAGCAACACGGCAGCTGGTTATACCTTAAATGTAATGTAGAATTGAGCCTAAGAAAACTTGGAGAACTTTGGGTGGTCAAAAACTTCTAAAATAATTGTATGTTTGAACTGTATTAAGAGCAAACTAAATTGCAAAACTGAATTAAAAGTCATTAATTTGGCTTCATTTCTGCCATATAGGTCTCTACTTTTGTATGTATTACCCTGGCTAAATGTGTGCAAGAAAAAAACCCTTCCGTTAGCTTCACTGATTCTGTACAAAGGATTTATTGGATTTTACACCAGAGTATATCACTAAAAAGATTCAGTGACTATTTGGCATAAGGATAGCAACTGAAAGACAATAGCAGACTAACTCCTTATCTATAGCAGGGATTTTTGTATTGTGTCTACACAGACTATAACAAAAGAATCATCCTTATTTTCCATTCATTCATTGACAGATTATTAATGTTATGTTCAAAGAGGTCTTCCCTGCTACAAATGCTAATAACATTACCAAAGTTCAAACTGTTTCACTGTTGTGATCTTTATATTTTCTCTTGGGTTACCTTTTACATGCTGGTTCATAGAATTATCAAATAGACAAGTGAATTACTTCCCTTTCAACTGCTTACTAAAAATAGCTATTAAAACATTTTAAAAGTAAAATGTCTTGGGTGTCAGTGTGACACACACAAAAACCATGTGTAAAGCAATTTATAAATTGATTTCTTAATTGAAAGAAGAGTTAGTATATTGGTAGGCTTTGTTTATTGCCAATACTATACATTTAAAGGATGGGAAACTATTAACAAATTAAATATTGTTGCTTTCTACCATAGTTGAGTGATATAAACAAATAGCAATGTGCCATTCCATTTATGTACGTACAAAACCTTTTTCTGGATTTTGTATTTTCTAGCAAGAGAGGGAAAATTTTAAGCACTTTATTCAAACAGTTTGTTTTAGGATGATTTCTGTGATGCACTTGTTTCTGTAATTCTTTATAAGCAACTGAAACAGTAATTTATGTCTTTATTGATCCATGGAAAAGAATTTTTCCATTCTTTCAAGAAAATTACTGGTTTTCTTCTTGTATCAAACATACCTTGATTGTTGAAATTTTGCCTTATGGTCACTGTCAAGATCATGATTACACAGTGATATAATCCAGCTGCCTAAAAATAGTAAATAGTAGTGCTTGTATTTCACCTGGGACTGATTATTTTGCATAGCATGTACCCGCTGTGTACTTGGCCAGGACAGCCAGTGCCTAACACCTGATAAATTCCTCTTTAGATGGCAACATTTTTGAGTGTATAGGGTAATCCTGTGTTGTGGGGTTTTTTTTAGTTATCCAGAAAATATATTTAAAAGTTATCCTTCTTGTATTTTAGCAGTGACCATATCCATTTCTATGAAATTAAAAAATAGGCTCTTTTTACTTTATAGAGTTACATAAATGCTAACTATGGCTGTTAAGATGAAGTTACACAGGATGTCATTTCAAGAACAAGGTTACTTGGGGTTAAAACTAAATATATCTCAAGTTCTATCATTCTGGAGTCCCTCCAGGAGAGTGAATGGTTGTCCTTCTCGCTTTCCTTTTCACTTCTTTGCCTCATCTGGCCAGGCCTTCTGGTCTTCAAGATGGGGTCTCGAAGTACTTAGCTGAAGGAGTCTCCTACCTCACACTTCACCAGTACGTGCCCACTGGGAGCCTATTTTCTTTCCAGATCTATCTTGTAACTCGAACAATTCCCAAACTGGAAACAGAACAGCTGAATGGAAGATTAGATTGGTGTGGAGGTAGTGGACATGATTAGGATCTTAAAACCTTAAAGACATCTGAAATACTATCACTGCACACAGTATACACGCACACAAAATAAATGCCCCATAGGCACGTAACAGTGAAATAGCTTTCTCCTGGTAGGTTAGTAACTGTTGGGTTTTTTTTTCAGAAATAATTTCACTGATGATCCTTTCTTTGTTGTCTGGACAGCTCATGCAGCAGAGCTACTGCTGTCTTTCTTGGTAACTGTTGTGTACAGAAACTCTTCAGTGTGGACCAGAATAGCTCTTGCAGTGTAGATGAGGACATAGCACCCAGCCATTTTTGTGTCCCTCAGCTTGTAAACAAAAGTCCTATGGAACAGATAAGTACTGTACAGAAGTTGGCCTCATTTGTATTTATTTCAAGATATGTGATATTTGAGAAAAATATATGGAATGCATGCTAGTTACTAGGGGTCTTTAATTGTAGGCAAACAAATTCTTTTTATCATTTGAATTAATTTGACACAACCAGAAAAGCCCCTAACGTCAGCTACATATTCAAAGGGATGCAGAGCACTGTAGAATTTATGACAGTATATTCAGGAGAGTACATGAATGACTCGGGGACTTTCTTCTCTATTCAGGCACTTTAGACTGGAACCGTATCTAATAATTTTATTAGGAATACTGATTTCCCATTTTACAGCTAGATCGAGTGATCTGAAAGCAGTCTGCTTGCTCTACCCGAGATCTGAATGACCAAAGTGTGGACTTTCCTTACCAGAACATCTGATACATGCCTGCCCTCAATGCTACTGGCATTTTGTCAGAAACAGAGCAATCACAGTAAGGAAACATCAGGAGGTCTTAGGAATCCTGCAACTTAGCCAAAAAAGCTTTTAGCAAAACAAACTTGGAACTAAATAAAATCATACTTTTTTTGAGCTAGGCTCATTTGGCATCTGCTCAGCAGAGAGGGCAGCTCTGGAAAGCTGAATTCATCTTACAGAGTATGAAGTAGAAACTGTCCCTTGCATCCAACAGCACAGCAACACCAACTTCTGGGGGAGAATTGCTTTGCTTTTAGTAGAGACCTCATGGAGTCCTGTAGGTGTAGCCCACCTTGGCTAAAATCTAGATCAGTTGTTTTTTTCCCCAGGTGGCCTTGCTCTGGTTAGCAAAGTATTGTAATATTTGAGTAGTCATGTTGACTTACATAGAGAGACCTGGGTATGGGAAGTTCAGTAACATACCAGAATGCTTTGTTAAATAAGCAAGCCAGCTGCCAGTCCCTTTAGGATAGGAAAGGAAACTGCAGGCTTTGCTTCTGGGCCAGGCAGTTTTTCTGGGGGAGGCCTGAAGTTCTGCACTGGCAGAAGGGATGGAGAAATAAATAAATCTTACTATAGATTCCCTTAGCTACCATTCCTCAATACTGTTTTATTTATCTATGGACAGATTTGTAATGTTCTTTGATGCTAAGCTCATAACATTCTTAAAAGGAATATTCCCTGAAGCCCCTGAAGAGAAGAACCAGTTCTTATATGAAATTGGAGACATTATGCTTCCATAGAATAAGAAATCAAGCAAGTATTCATGCTACGTACATTGCTGGAAAAAGCTATGGGAAACCATATTGTCTAAACCTAAATCATGCATCAATGGCTGCCCCGAGACCACTCTCTAAAGCACCAGTCTTGTCAGTCAGATGCCAACTTGGAAGCACAGGCTAAGAGGTGGCATAAGCTGGCCCCTCACAGTGCTGAGACTGCAGCACCTCAGGCCACCAAGGCTGCAAGCAACTTGTGAGGCAGCAGGATAGATGGAAGGTGGACGGAGAGTATGGCACTGCTGTGTGGACTCTTTCAAAGCAGCATATTTACAGCTGTTTGGGCTTTTTTTATGGAGGTGGTTCACCAGCAGAGGTGGTAGAAGAGTTCTCTGTAGATATGGTAAAAGAGTTAACTCAAGAATGAAAGAGGGGTTAAGTAAAAGCAGGTGTGCTGCAAAGCGATACTAGAACCACCCAAACAGTTACGCTGGCAGAATGGAGTAGTCACAACCTTGCTGTTATTATTGGTCTGAGCATCAGGAATGCATGAACTCCAAGCTATGCTCTCACGCAGGCCAAGCTCATAGTGTTAGTCAGGCTGGAGATCTGTATGTATGGACAGAGTCAGCTGGGGACAACACTGAAAGTCATAATTTAGGAGAGAGAAGCCCAAGTAACCAGATGTGACCTTTAGTTACTGAACTACTTCAGAAGCATATATCATCTTTACAAAGAAACAAGGAATCCGAGATTGTCTATGTTTGTATTTTGAAATTGCCCGGTTACTGATTTTTTTAATTTTTAAGTTACACTTTGTCCAAATACTTTAGACAGAGGATTTATTGGCAGTTATTTTTTCTTAGGCAAACTGCCATTGTCCTCTTTTAACCTGCTGCTTCTGCTGCAGCTGATCCCAGCACAAATGTGAAGGCTTAGGTGACTTCATACTCCCCAGACAGAGCTTCCAAACTTACATTGTGTAAAAGCCTGATATAGCACCTCTGTATCTATATTGAGAGGAGTTGTGTAAAGCAGTTAGATAGGTGGTTATTGTGAGTACTGGCAAATTCTACTCTTTTTTTACTTCTGATGCCAAGCATTCTGATATATCTTGGAACACAGTTGGTGCCATTTGGAAACCCTGCCTTCTGCCCACTGTTCAGGGAAAACAAAGCTGTGTAAAGAGAAACCACCATGAACATGATATGCATTATGTGTCAAAAAAATCTCAAACCAGAAATTTAAAAGCCGTGAAAGACCTTCAGCTTTCAAGGCCAAAATGGTGCTTTCATTTTGATAACAGCTACCTTAGAAACATGGCTAACAAATTACCTTATAATTCTACACACAGGCTATTTTGTACCTTGATCTTTTGCAAAACACTGGGACACGTAAAATTAATGGATGGAAACATTAGCATAAATGTTAACCAAGAATCACAAACAATAAAAAACAGTGAATATATAAAGTCTCAGAATTATGGTTTTTTTTGGGGGTAGGGGGGTAATATTTTCACCATCGTGTGAAAATTACCTGCACTTTGTGGCTGATTAATAGAAAAATTTACATTGCTTCTCTTACAAGAAAAAAGGATGTTCATAAAATGACAATAAAACCTTTTCCAGGGACTAATCACAGAAAAGAGAAAGACCTTCCATAATTTCTTGGTATCTTGACTGGTATTCATTTCAAGTTCTGCCTTTCAATTCAGGGATCTCTAAACAGCTTATTAACAAGCAATTTTTCCATTGGCTATCAGAAGGCTTTAAATCATCAAGTGATTTACAAAGAAAAATAGGACAGAACAGGGGAACTGGCTTTTGCAGCTTAGTTTGGGCAGGTTGTGTTGCGCTGCATTCAAACAGTGACTTGACTTAGCATTGACATTCCAGGCTAAACCCAGAAGGAATTCAAAGCAAGGCCACAGTGACCTGCAGGGACTTGATTGTATGTCCTTTTCCTTTGCTATGTACCTTTTACCACCTTATATCACTTTCCCATGTTTATCTATGTGAAACTAACACCCTCCTATTTTAAAATTGCTTCTGAATGTAATCTAGACCCTTCCCTTTAAAAGACATGCTCATGACTGTGCATTTGAGCTGCTGAATTGGAGCTTGGTCACAGCAGACCCACTGACATGCAAACCTTGTTTTTGCATTTGTCATGTTAGCATATTTTAAGTCTAATAGCACAGTTACAGTGAGGCACCACTTTCGAGCTGACAGGCTGATAACTTTAAGCTGCCTTTCAGCTGTAACTGAGAACATAACAGCTCTTAGTCATTTTTCAGGGCAAAGAAATTCATCTGCAGTCCTGCTGTGGCTTCATCAAACCTCTTTGACGTGACCCAAAATGAATTGGAAAGAATCATTGAATCAATTCTTGGCTGCTTTCTGTTATCTATGAGTGAGAGGAGGCAAAGATGGATCTGATCCCATCACATCCTCAGGGCAAGAATGGCAGGTTGAGTCCCCTGTTATATTCCCTCCAGCAACCCGCTTTGCCTCAATGCAGCAATGAGTTTCCCACTGTGGAATGTTTGTTGTGGGAATGTGTGAGCCCAGCCCTGGGGCTAGCACCCACAGCAGCCAGACACACTGGGAACTGGCACAGTTCCTCTAACTGCAAGCACAAAAAAAGAGCAGCAGGAGGAGGAGGAATGGGATGGCAGGAAAATGTGCCTCTTAAAACATCACACACTATTTTAGCTGTCACCTTTTCCTAACATTTGTGTTGCACCATTTGAGGCCCAGGGTAAAGGGAACAAAGCAAAGGAAAGGCAGTGGCCAACACCATCTCTAATTTAGGGCCCTTATGCTTAGTGCTGCTCAAGGGCACTTTTTAAAAAATAAAACCCAAGAGGGAATTTCTGCCAGCATAGTGATGTTTGGATAAAATCAGATATGCCTACAAAATACTTACCTACAGTGAAAATACAGAATTTATGGAGACATAACATTTCCCTTCATATTTAGGCACTGTATCTAAGTAAAAAAATTTTTACTTCTTTCTTTGCACGTTACATTAAATTATGACATATGTGATGGGAGAAAAATGACCAACGTCAACGAGCAGTGCTCTCTTCCTGCTCCCCTTTGAGGAAAGTGTAGGACACCATAGCAAAGTGCCACATCAGTACCCATTCTGGGACACTGCTCAGAAACAGAACAAAGCCTCTGAGATATGGAGCCTCTAACTCATTTCCTTGTCTGGCATCCATTTTTTCCATCACCATTTCCTCCTGCTCTTTGTATCCTGCTCCCTGTTAGACCCAATTTAATAAATAATTCAAGACACTTCTCTTCAAAAGTGTCCCCTAGCAGGAAGTCATCACCCCATTTTTCAGGTGGGGGTGTGGGGGGAAGCAAACTAAGCATTTTCTCAGAATGTGTGCTCATATCTCTCTTATCCACTCTGAATCCATGCATACAATTTTTGCATCAGCCATCCTAACACCTGCCTTCTGAGCCAGGCTACCACAGACAAATTTAAGATGGATGAGTAGTCAACTTTTCTGCAAGAATGAATTCTCAGTGAATAATTGAACTCATCTACTCATAAGACTTAAAAAGGAAGAAAACTGGTTTTAGGTATGATGTTATGTATCAGCAATGGAGTCTAACACATTTCTTACCCTGTAGTCTTACCCTGCTAAAAGTATGCTGACTCAACAGTTAAAATATTGTAGGATGTAACAGTGGCTCAAAGAATACTGCAATAGTTTGGCTATAGGTTGTTGGAGTGTATATAGTATGGTATATCTGTCAGTCTCCGTTCCATCCTGTTAGAAAGTCTTGCTCTGGTTCCTTGTTTCAGATCTTTGACTTTATGACTCTTTTGCTAATGCATGAAAACATCATCATTCAGCTGTGAAACTTATACCAATATTAATCTGCAGGGAAAGTAGGGTATTTGCTCAGCTAGTCTGCTGAACCACTTCTTCCATAAACAATACAGACAGATGAAATAGATATTAGGCAACACTTCTTGAAACTATCACAGCTTTTTTTACAGTGTTTCTTTTCAGCATTGCAACAGATTGGTGTTGGTTATCACCATTCAAGCGGATTGAATTATACTGGCGCTGAAGTACAGAAACCCATGTATTCAAAGGAACCTCATACTCCGTTAAATTTGTGCAAACTATTGTGGCCGTGGGGATGATACGTCGTGAAAGTAGAATTCTGCCAAAACTCAGAGCACACCCCATTGCATGGCTTTCTAAGCATCTCCTTGCCCCACCAAGAAAAGACTGGCAGTAGGAGTTTCAAGGGAGTTTCCACCCTCGTTGTTACTTGCACTGTAAGAGTTACCCACTGAGTGTGGTAATACTGTTCAGGGAAAGATCTTCAGGAGTGTAATTACTCTTTCCAATTCATATGGATAAAGAAAGGAAATGATCCTAAGAACAGAGGACCTCAAAGACCCACAAAAGCAAGAGGAGTATCTTTGTTGACTTAGCTGAGAAAAATCAGCTGGAGAATCATGCCAGAGACCACCTGCATTTAAGTGGTAACAAGTTATTCGTCACTTCACACTAGTTTGATGTGCTTACACTGGAGTAGGTCTCACATTTCTCAGAAAATCTGCAGTTTCATAAGGCACAGTTGTTTCTAATTAACAATGCACCTGAGACTAATAGGTTTAAACAAAACAGAGATTAATGCCTAATTTTGATAAAAATGCTAGAAAGAAGGTTTTACTTATTTCAACAAACTATATATATATTAAAAAAAAAAATAAAAAAAAAGAAGTCTGAGTCCAGGAAGCTCCCTGCCTTGGACAGAACAACCTTTACCTTCAAGAGGGATTGATTTGCCTTCATTTTTATATATGGTTATTATAAAACACCAGGGCACAAGCATGAGCCTGGAATGCAATTTACAAAAGCTGTAGTGTGCTGTAGACTATATTACGTATTTTTAAAGTTCTGCATGCTACTTGAAACCACAGAGGACAAAACTGATGCTGTATTACCTGTAAAGCTTATAACGAGGGATGCTAGAAGTAGGACATACTAAAAGAGACATTACATACCAGTGAGTCTAAGGCTGATCTAGACCTTTTGATTTAGGAACAAGATTAATGACAGGAAGCATGGGCACGCTCCTGTGCACAGCATCTTTTTATAGAGATTTGACAATAGTCAAGAATACGTTTAGACTTGTGAAGCTTTAGGATGTAGCATATGAATCAGCAATCTTGGTTTTTGGATGAACAGATAATGAATCATCATTTCTCTTCCTCTATCTGTACTTACATTGTGTTACATAAAAAAGCCATGTACACTATTTTATTTTCTGGTATTATACCTGCAGGGAATTCATAACCTGATTTGGGAGCTAGAAGCCTTGATCATAAGGTGTCATTTCTAAAACAGGCATTCCATTGACCAACACCCCATCCTGCTTTCAACACTGCTGTGCTATGACTAGCAGAGAAGTTTCCCCTTAAATACCTTCTTTGGGGGATATTCAAATACAGACTGTATGAATTATGAATATGGCTATTATCCAATGAAGCCAAATGTGTAATGGATGATGGCAGTAATAAAATAGATACATAATTTCTCTGCTACCGTTTTTATATAGAACTAGAGTTTATTTTCTTTCATTCTCAATGTCTTTATGACTACCCTGAGGAAAAAACCAAACAACTACAAGTGGAGCAACTTTCCTTTCCCTTGGGGACGGACAGTTTGAAAAAGTTGACATTCTGGGTTGGATGGAAACAGATTCATTAAGTTTCACTTTGTAAATATTTTACTTCCCTCCATTCCCTCCCTTGCTCCCAAAGGACAGAATCCCAGCTTCCTCTCCCATAACAGCCAGTTGGTATGGCCAGGCACTTGCTGGCTCAGGAGACAGCCTGCTCCTGCCCTATGGGTAGCCCGCAAACTGCCTGTACTGGAATCTGTCTCAGCTTCTCTGTTAGAGCTAAGAAACTTTGCATACATAGAGGTACTGCAGAGAAATATGTATCAAGGATCAGGATATTTAGGATGGGTTTTCCCTAGCCCAGGCAAGGACGTGGATACCATGCCATACATTGCCTGTGTTATTTTGTGTCCCACCTCATTCTCTGGGAAGGAGTCCCTGGTAGAACTCCTTGCTAAAGGCAAAGAGAAAGGCTGTTGTGTTTTTTGATGTGTTTTTTTTTTTTTTTTTTTTTTTTAAAAAAAAAACTGTTAGGTTTCCAAGAAGCACTCTGATTTACATTTTTTCCTCTAAACTTTGCAATTTTGTAACAAATAAAAATTTCTAACTACCCCTGGTTAAGAGAAGCTTTCTCCTTTTTACTGGTCTGGGAATAAAAGCAGAATTCCTTTTCCCCTCCAACACATTCAGTGCTTTCTCCTTCAGGCAGAAGTCCTCAAATAACTCCTCACACCCTTAAACAGTACATTGTGACTAGCAAATGTATGTCAGTGTCACCGAGGTGAGATCTACACTTTTGCAGTAGAATGCAAGCTAGATGAAGTTAGCGCATGAGCTGCATTTTGCTCAATGAATAAAGTCCAGCCAGTTGCTTGGTTAACACAAGGTGACTAAAAAGAACTAACCAGGAAGGATATGTATGGGTTAGATGAGCATTTGAGCAACCTTATGTGGTTTGAAGCAAATTTTTGTAGGAACAGCATGGTGAAAGAGCAGCTGTGATTTTTTTGCATTAGATGCCTTTTTAATGGGCTTCAGAAAGAAAAACTGAAAGGTTGCCAGCCTGAATGCTTCAGTGAGATGAAGTAAAGTAGTAATGAAAATCTTAGTGGCTTTTGCTAAGCTAACAGGGCAATAAGCCTTGGGTAATAGATTAAGGAAGATAAAGGGGAAATGTGGTGAACCAGACTTGGAGACAGAAGGGATGAGAAGGTCAAATGCGAATCCTCAGCATGAGAAGTCACAGAACCAAAATAAATTAGAAGAAGAGATACGAAAATGGAAGCGGCAACATGTGCAGAAATAGAGATGTGGAAGATCTTAAGATGTAGTGTCAGAGCAAAAGTCTCCAAAGAGGTTTGAAGTTGGCCTGTCCATAACAGCAAGCAAAGCAAATGGTTTGTGTTTCAGCATTCTGGGGGAAACTTTTTTTTCAGTTTTACAGATAAGCATGAACAGGTGTCATCTGGAAATGGAGGCAGATGTTAAATCAAAAGCCCTGGAGGCTTGAGAGAAAGATTGCAATAGTCTGTTTACAGAAATGTAATATCCCCTCCATAGATGACTGAAATCATATATGAGAGAATGATTTCCAAAACTGCCAGATTTGGAACCAAGAGTGATAAAAAGAGAATCCCCCAATGCGCAAATAAAATGTAACTTACTGTATGCCTAAATACCAGCGAGATAACTGCTCTTTCCCAAACAAACCAAACAGCCCTGAAGAAGTTGCACAAGTTTCTGTATACCAACCTGTACCGAGGCTTTGCCACAGCAAACAAACAAGTTCTGCTTGTGTTCCATGTATGAGAGAACACCATTGATCTTGTTTAAAATCTTGAAATAAAGGCCAAGGGAAATTATTATTCTCCTCTGTGGGGTACTTGTGAGGTTGCATCTGGAGAACTGTGTCCAGTTTTGGGTCCCTCAATAAGAAAGCCATATGGACCAGCTGGGGTGAAAGTAGTGGAGGGTCACCAAGGTGGTTGGTGAGGCTGTGGGACCTGAGTTTGCTTAACTTGCAGAAAAGAAGGCTAACTAACAGTAGGTCAGCATGCAGCCTCCCACTACTGAACGAGGGAGCAGAGAGAAGATAAAACCAGACTTTCCCCCAAGATGTACAGCAAAAGGAAAAGAGGCAGCAGCATTCGCATGTTGCAGCAAAGGAATTCCAGATAAGTACATGGAAAAAATTACAAGAGTGGTTAACCACTGGCACAGGTTGCCTAGAGAAGCTGTAGACTCTCTGCCCTTGGAGGTATTAAAAGATCATCTGGACAAGCAAGGTCTAACTTAGTCCAGTTCTGAGGAGGAGACTGGATTAGACAGCCTCAAAAGGCCTCTTGCAACCGGTTATTCTATAACTGTAATTCTCCAGATAAGCATGCAAGATTTTTCTCACTGATTAAACCCATTTTAAAGATTGCAAAACTTACTGTAAGTGTTATTGCATATATGGAGCAAGTACATTTTGACAGTAAAGTCTATGTGTTCTGGGAAGCAGCATCCAAGAATAAACTAAGGAAACTAATTTGCAAATATGGTATTTAGGCCACAGATCTTTCTACACTCAGGGCCCTAACTACTTTCTGCCCCACTCAGGATGAAACAAGACTGATGCTGTTACAGCGTTTGGATTTAGGAGCCTCATTCTTTCCAGGAAATCTGAAACTGAAATGAATCTCTGCAGGAAGTCTGACCCTGTGAAGCTGGGGAAATACATACACACACACATATATATATATGTTGTGCATTCAAAAAGGATAACTAGGTCAGATCCTAGGAAACTCCAATTTAACAGCTGAAGCGATTAGAAATTAGACTAAATCAGAAACAGAAAAGGTTCATTCATCTCTTAGACCTATGCCATAGAGGAGCTTTTTCCCCCCACATAGCAAATCCAAGAAAAACTTGACACAGAATTTGACTGTACTGATTTCCAAACCCTGTTCCTCCCTTGTGATACACAAGACAAAAAGAACCTTGTAGAGAACCTTAAATACAGGAATGGATCATGTCTCTTGGGTGGTAGAACAAGAAAAGGAGCATTATTCAGACCTGTCAAAGGCTTCTAAATGCTGGGTGAACATATTGCAAGTGTTAGCTGGGCTGCTGTCAGATACAGAAATGCTCATTCAGGATGAAGGTTTTCATTCAACGCAAGTCGTATGGGAATGGTAATCACATTGAAAAATCATGTGGCTCCTGCAAGGCTGTAAGGAATTGTTCACATGTGGATAAAGAAATAGTTTTTTCTTGAAAGACTGCGAAGAACAAAAATACTTCCCACGTACCTGATGGAAGTGTCTACTCAACCAACATTTGCTTGGTCACACAGGATTAAACATAAACCCAATTGCACAAAGCAGCATTTCACTTACTGTTTTCTTTGGAGAAGACTACTTATCAGCAGAGGTAATTCCTCCACCTGGGCCTAGGAAAAAGAATAGAGAATAAAGACTGATTATCTATACACAGCAACTTGATTTATATTTTTGAAACACTTGGTCACAGAATCTCAAGTTTCAACCTTCTTGGGTGCATGGTTAAAAAACAACACAAAAATTGAGAAAAAAAAGTAGTTTCAAATAATACTGAAATATTATATTCCTTTTAAACATCTAGAAGGGCCTTTGCATTCTCAAAAACCGGTCTGTATTCATAAGCCAGATTTATATTGCTGTATAAAATATATGTATGCGTTTTGTTTTCTGCACTCTTATGAATCCTTCATCAGAAGTTCAGATTATTCCAGTGCCTACATTCATGTTCTTCTTTCTTTCAGTTTCTTTCCCTTTTAACTCTAAGTAGCAGCAATTTATAAGTAACATGGCGTTGTCTCTATTTCATGCTGCTTGCTACATACAACCAAAGCAATTATACAAAATGTAGCCTTTTAAAAGTATAAAAGCTGTTTAAGGGAATCTTGCTTGAAATACCAAATATAATGTAATCACAGTACACAAAACATTTGAGCAGCCTCAGATATACTTTTGTGCTTTTTCTATGTCAGTTGTTTCAGAAATCAATGCACATCTCTTGCACTACTAATTTCCAAAGCAATGACTCATCTACCATTGACTAATCTGTCATTAATCAGTCTTAATAAGATAAGAAATTTGAAATCAATTTCTAGCTTCTAATTCAGTCCCAAGCTTTCAGTTTCTAGGAATTTAAATGCCTTAAATTTAAATGCCTTTGAATTTAACCTTACAAAGTTCTGAGACCCAATATTGGCAAGAACTTTTGCTATTGACTTAAAAAGACCCAGACCTAGATCTCCTGTCACTGCTTAAATAGTTAGGCCTAAATCGTATCCTGGTGAGACTGATTATTGTACAGTTGCTGCACCATCCATCTTTGCATAATTTCTTGCTGAGTTTGGCTGCATGTTGCTTGACCCTTTGTGTAGGGAATGGGTGCATTCTGCTGGGCAGATCTGCAAAAAGGCCGGATTGCTGCAAGCAAGCTGCGGCGGGGTGGGAAACGGATTCACTGTCCTGGCAAAATCTGAGTTTTTTAACATTGTCTAATAATGTAATATCTAGAAAAGTTAAATATTCCTGAGAAATTACTATTCCCATCCCCAGCTTTATGTCATTTTGTCTTTTTGAAATGTTTCATTTGATTTTTTTACCTTCTTTCTTCCAAAATTTAAAGTTTATTCCAAAAGCAGAATATTCCAAATAAGCAAGGTTTAGCAGCAATTTCATCCTGAATGATATCAACAAAAAATGCTCTTGGTGTCTCCCAAAGCATAGCAGTATCATCACGAGAAAAAGGAGTTTTATGGGCACTGGAATACTTTTTTTCCAGATTTTCTGTGATTTGTCTGTTAACAAGTGGTCACAGGTTACTGGTGCCCTCTTGATGAGGGGTTTCCAAAGGCTGAAGCATGCTAGGTCTGGTTGAACCATGAGGAACAGAGTAAGAAAAACAGAAAAGATCAAAACCTTATTTATTCCTCATATGGACTGTGCCAGCACTGAAGAAATCCTTGAAACAATGGTGTTTCCCAGGACAAGTTTCCTCAGTATATATTCATAACCATTAGGAATTTTCAAAGTTCACCAAAGGGCTCTGAGAAGCAAGTAAAGAAAATAACCTTCTATTAAGACTAAATAAGACTTCTGCTCACTGTTTCATTGGATAGATCACCAATTCTAAATTTTCAAAGCCACACAGGCTCAACTCAGTTTGGACTTGAATAATTACTTGGAATTGAATCATTATGCACCTGAATAATTACTATTTGCAACTCAGCCACTTTCAGAAAAACCTGCTGCCCAGCTTCAGAGATAATACACAAAGATTAGTCTTAGTAGCAAGAGCAGATATTGAACAGAAGACCTCAATGCAAGGGGGTAAAAAAAAAAAGAAAAAAGGCTGTTGTACAGCTTGTGTGACATCACTGTCCCCTGAACTAATGGGACATGTCTCTCCGTGTCACAGTTACTCTTTCATTAAAGCTCTGCTGCATTTACAGGTGCTGGGTGGTGCTGCAGGAACCAAATATATGCCAGCCAAAAGAAGGTGGATGTTTTCTGTTTTCTAGTAATCTCAGTATTTTGCCTTTGGCCTAGCAATTGATTTTAGTCTCAAGCCCAAAATAAAATCAAAAACTTCCCAGTTAAAATTGCACATTATAACTGCAATGAGCTCTCTCACCATGCAAACAGCAACAATTTTTCAAGTGGTGCATTACTATGCAAGTGAAATGGAGATTTATATTTTTTTCCTTGCTAGACTTTTTTTCCCTATAAATATGGTCATGACTTAACTTTGCTCTAAGGAAATGCTTATCTTTGCTTCATAAGGCTTCAATTAAATGCCAAAGGCCATTGAACCCTTTCTATATCCTCAGCTGCAACATACTCCCTTTCCTCCCTCCTGGAGCTGTGGGGGAGGATGGCAGAGAAGCACAGCGACCTGAAAGTAATAAAGTCACAGTAAACCACAGAACCCTTGTTTAATTACTCAATTTCAGAACACAGAGTGGAAAAAACAGCTCTTTCATTCTACTCTGCCATAAAATGACCAGAGCCAACAAACAAATGACCGCAGCAGCCCATTGCTGCTCAACAGTTGACAGAAATGCACAATCACTCATTATCTGCTCTCAGAGCTGCTGATTGAAAAGTGTTGGTTAGTTCAGACAGGTGAAGAACAGTGAGACCCGGAGGGCTGTCAGCATATAAAAGCATTCACTGTGGAGCTAATACCCTGTATTTGTCTTTGAACAGAACAGCGTGAACCCAATTGCCTGCTTGTCACTGAGCAACCTCAGTAAACTCCTTGCAAAGTAAGCCTGTGCCTTACATTTCCTCTGGATCATCTAGGCTGCAAACTAGTTTTAAAAACATACATTTAAATTTTACTGAAACTACGGTGACGATACTAAAACCATGTTTACTACAGCTAACTTACTGCAATTAGCTTCTCACATTTAAAGTGCAATGTTTTCAGAAAAAGGCAAAGAACGAGTCTAGGTGATCCATTTGGCTTTCCATGTTACAGAAGCAGTCGGAAGGTACAGCACCCTATGATGAGCCTTGATTTCATAATCAACCCTGCCTCTTCCAGGATTGTATTTCTGCCATTGCTAATATATGTACCTACAAACATCAGGAAAGCTGACACGCCACAAAGTGCTGTCAAATGCACAGTAAGACAATGATTTTTTTTCCCTCTGGTGCTCCCATTTTAGCAGTCCTATTTGAAACGCAAGATAAATGGGTAGATCTACATTTTAAGCTGCTGATGACAGGTGAGCTGCCCAACCAAAATAACTGGAAATCTGAGTCCTCTATAAAAAAATGCAGCTAGGGAACCATCATTGACAGTGCAAACTGGTGTGCTACCTGAGATAACCCTGTCAGTTTGCCTCGATGCAGAGACATCTCCTCGGATGAGGAAAGAGTCACCCTCGCCCTGCACAATGCTCTCTGCTTGTATTGGCAACTGCAAATTGGGGCACCAGTCCATGGCCATGAATGTGCTCCAGGTTACCAAGTAGGCATGAAGTTGCTGTATCCAGTCCATATTTACTGACTTGGGCAATGATCTGCCCATGAAAGCCTCTGTATCTCACTACTGCTTTTTTGCTAAGCATATCACCTTAAATAATCTTTCCTGATGTTTTCTAAGTTGGGCAAAACAGATATTAACACAACGGGAACAAAATGTTTTATAGCGGCAAACAGCGCAATGAGCTAGTACATAGTAGCAGAAATGTCTGTAGCAAAGCCTTGAGGTGACTCCTTTTGTGCAAGCTTCAAGCATAGAATAAAATAATTTCCCAGGTTTTATTTAATGCCTGCACATAGGCAGTGTGATACAGCAGCCCCAGCTGTTGTACATGCTCCCCAATAACGCAGCAGCTCAGCTAAGTGGTGCTGTGGGGGATGCTGTGTGGGCAAAGATTCAAGTAGCACAGGGTCATAAAACTTCACCATAGTTGTTCACTCTTTTTTATAATGGGTATATAGAGGAGATTTGGTAAATGCCAGCCATGTGCCTGGCCCTCCCTTATGCCTGCAGGGGATGTTGGGCTTACTGCTGCCAGGCAGGTGGCTAGGGCTGAAAGTATTTGTCTCTCTTCCTAAAGAGAAATAAAACCCTTGCAACTAACAAGGCTTCCAGAGCACAGGTACTGTTTTCTAGCATTTTCCCTGGGCAAACGATGAGAAAATATCATCTACCTTTGAGAGGGAGCTGGCAGTCACCAAGACATAAGGAAGACGGAGAAAGGAAAGGAGAGGAAGATGATGTGAGTGGCAGAGATGTGACTTGAGAAGCAGAGAACCAAGGAAGGTCATCCTGAATAACTGGTGCCAGGGAACAGAGCAGTACTTTCCAAAATCCTGTCTACCTTGCTAGTACTGCTTCAGGCTTCATCTGTGTGACACATACTGGCGCAAAAGGCAGGAACTTCAGTCACCAAGGGTCTGAGCTAAGCAACCAAAGTCTTACTCTCCTATGAATACTCCCATTATAAGTACAGAGACAGCATACTGATCGGTGTGCCACGCATCAGTCAGCAGAAGCCTTCCCTCTTGAGCCCTTTCATGACTCTTTCTCTCTCTGCTTCTATGTAGCTCGAATCCAAAACAGAGGTGTCCTTGTCACCACCCGCCACGCTCACGCACTGTCTCCTAATAAACTCTCGCACATAGCAGAGGAACCTTTCATTATTTTTTTTTCCTCACAAGCCAAGAACAGAAAAATAATTTGCGTGAGCCAGAAAAATCCTGTATCATCTGTTCATCACAGCAAGCCCCCTTTACTTCATGCAGAGCACAGGACTTCCTGCTGTTCATTTGTGCATGGTCTCATCTACCAGTAAAAATTATGAACTCAGAAAATCACAGTTCACAGACTGTATCACATCTTGTAGGGTGAGTGCAAGTCATTTGTTGCCCTTGGGAAAGAGCAGATGGGCCAGCAAGTAGGTGACAGTGAAACTGCCGAGCCACAGAAGACCCCCAGAGCCGCTTAGCAGCCAAGGCACAGCCTCTGAGCCGCAGTAACTTGGGGATGGACTTTCTCTGGGCGCCTCGCAGCCTGCAGAAGACAGCACGCCGTCACCCCCGGGGCTGCCTCCCTCCAGCATCTGCGAGGGCTCATCAGCCTCGCGGGTCCCGGGGCCTCCCGGGAGGCAGCAGGTAAGCAGTAAGGGAGCATCGCCGCGGCTCATGCTGCGGGGCCATGTTCCGCTCATTTTTGTCCTTTTGCTCCAGAAACAGGTAAGAACTACAGCAGGGCCTGTCACGTCCTCAGATGGTGCACAGATCCCCACACGTGGGAAGTGAACAGCCATCAGCACCAAATTAAATGTCTGAAAGTACTTTTTCACCTAGGATACGGACAGCTGTATTCCAGGATGACACATTTCTGGCTCTGGCAACATTCTCCTACAAGGTAGGGCTCCAGCTCTTTTTCAACAAGGCTGACAGTCTGTAATTTCAACTGCTTATTATTTTTGTTCTGCTAGGACTGTAGTCCTTCAGCAGTGACTTGGAGCAGCCCTGCTGCGACACGTGAAACAATATCCACTTCCCACGGAAATCTCGTGTAGCAAACCTGTTTGCTTCCCGGCTGGCTGCAGGGGAAGGGGCTGGAGCGAGCCCCATCAGACACTCCTGGTGCCCTGCAGCTGCCTTGCAGGAGCCTCGCCTCTTGCCCTGCCGCAGGGGCACGGGAGGGCCGGGCACACCGCGGAGCAGGCTCCTGCCCTGCCGCAGCCCCGCCACCCCATGCCGGACAGAGCGATACCTGCCCGGGAGGCTCTGCCCGGCCGCCCCCTCGGGGCACCGGCAGCAGGAGCTACGAACCGTGCCAGCGGGGACAGCGCGCGCCCTGGGCCACCAGCGCGCCGCACAGCGGGGCTCGGAGCCCTGGGGGGGAAGGGGCGGGGAACGGCGGCCGCCCCTGCGCAGGGGGCCCACGGCGCCGCACCGCCGCCACACGTGAAGCCGCCGCCCCCCGCGGGCCCGGGGCACGCCGAGCCCCGCCGCGCCGCCCCCCCCGGGCCGGGGCCGCCCCTTGGCCGCCCGCCGCGGGCAGGGCCCCATAAAGGCGGCGGCGCGGGCGAGGCGGGGAGCAGCCCGGGAGCAGCAGGCGGCTGCGCGGCCCCATGCACTGCAGCAGGTAAGCGCCGCCCGCCCCGGCACCCCCGCTCCCTGCGTCTGGCTGCGCCCCGCCGGGACGGCGGCCGTCGGGCTCCAGCCCCCGGACTCGCGCTCCGCTCCCCGCCGCCGCTTGCACAGGTCCCGCAAACGCGCCCCGGTGCTGCCGCAGTGCCCGTTCCAGTGGCCGAACCCACCCCTCCATTACTGGCCGTTCAGTGTAGCCTCTTCTAGCAGCCCGCCCTGCTCAGCTTGTGTTGTTGGGTTTCGTTGGTTCGTTGGGTTTTTTGTTGTTTCGGGTGTCTGGGTTTTTTTTCCTCCCTCTCGTGTGGGTTTTTTTGTGTGCTGCAAAAACCTGGGACCAGCTGCCCCAGGAGCTGGCCATCAAAGTTGCACGGAGAGCATTTTCGAAGCCTCAGCTCTTTCCCTATTAAAGCAAAGCAACGCTTGATTAATTTGATGCTGGTACTCTCCTTGTCTTACTTATTATGGCTAGTACTGCCACAGTAAAAAAAAAAAAGCAAGGAGAATTAAGAGGCCAGCACTGATGCTGCCTTTTTTTTTGGCAGGGCTCTGGAATACCAGTGAGAACCCTGGGAAGGAGAAAGCCATTTTTTTTAAGCGACAAAGCAAATGCTCTGGCTTCCCATGACTCACCAAAAATCTGTATTTCTATCAAGGACTGCATCCTTCTCAGAAGGGCTGTGCTGCAGTTGAAGCCCCTTCTCACAAATATTCAAGCTACCTGGCTTTGAATGGGCCACATTCCTGCACAGGAATTGTGATTATCATCTGAGAGGGCGGGTTATGAATAAGTCTTTACAAATAAAGCTGTAGCATTCTCTTTGAAGACTTGCAGTAGGCTTTTAGCATAGACTTTGGCCATTATAAAAAGATGTTTTTAAGCCAGTTCTTGAAGCACAACGAGGTGAAAAAATAAGGTGTGTCACTCCCCCATGGTGTTTTTTTTTCCCCCTATTCATTCAGCAGTCAGTGTTAACAGTGCCAAAAAGCTCTTTAACCTAGACTTGGGCTAATACCTCAGAAACAAATATTTCCAGAGGTACTTCAGCATTTTTATTCATCTGAATTAACCAAAACCAGAGTGTCTAGTAAATGCACTTGCAGTTATTCAGAGCCACAGTGTGATGGTTCTGCATCAAGGTATGTAGTGTCCCATTTGATGCTCCGATGGGATAGGCTACTTGCCTAATATAGTGCTGTCTCTGCTCAGAGATGAAGCAGCTGATCCAGCTTGCTGGAATTCTAAGACCTGGCTCAGAGTCTCTAAAAGGGAAGCTAAAGTGGATGAACGCTTCCACTGTAACTGGATTTATTTTACTGGCTATTAGGATGTTCTTTTCTGTATTTTTGAAGGAAATGTCTTTCATTAGCTGTTACAAAAATACATTTTTCAGAGGTTTGGAAAGAGCAAATTAAACTACATTTAAACTGAAAGCATTCAGAATTAGCAAGAAATGACTGAATAGTCTCACCCTAGTTCCTTAGCTTGAACTGTCAGTTTTAATTTAGGCTGCATTATTTAAAGCTGTGCAAAGATGAAGCCATGAATAATTAAGACAACAGATGAAGCAAATATGCATTCTTTAGAAGCTTCTTACCTGATGTAACAAATAATAACATCCTGCCTTTCTGCTCCTTTCAGAATGATACAGATCTTGGACCCGAGACCCTTGCCAAGCTCCATCATGCCTGTGGATGTGGCCATGAGAATTTGCTTAGCCCATTCTCCACCATTGCAGAGTTTTCTCAGCCCCCTTGAGGACTGCCAAAGAAACAACTTTGTGAACAGATTCAAACCTCTCAGACCGTGTCTTCATGTGAAACGTGACTCTGAAGCTCAGAAGAGCGACTGGAACCACTCGGCAGCCCGAGCCAAGAAGCGAGTGGTGTTCGCGGACTCGAAGGGGCTGTCCCTGACTGCGATACACACCTTCTCCGAGTTCCAGGAGCACCCTGGGTGGGATCTTCAGTTTGACCTCTTAGGCATTGAAAATATAACATCTGGCTTAAAGCTACATGAGGAGAAAAACTTGATTCTGGGTTTCCCTCGGCCCTCAGCTGACTACCTGGACTTCAGGAATCGCCTGCAGAAGAACTTGGTCTGCCTGGAGAACTGCACCCTGCAAGAGAAGGTGCTGTCAGGTACTGTGAAAGTGAAGAACGTGAGTTTTGAAAAAAAGGTTCAGGTTCGAATCACCTTTGATACATGGAAGACCTACACAGACATTGAGTGTGTATACATGAACAATGTTTACAGTGATTCTGAAAATGATACCTTCTCATTTACCATTGACTTTCCTCCTGCCCTTTCCTCTGAGGAGAAGATAGAGTTTTGCATTTCTTACCAAAGTGGAGAACATACCTTCTGGGACAATAATGAGGGTCAGAATTACAAGATTTTCCATGCAGAGTGGAAGTCTGATGGTGTTCAGATACCGTCTGCCAAGAAAGACTGTGTAGATCTTCAGACTCCAAGGAGAGGACAAGAGAGAGAGCCTGATCAACTAGGTAGTCCGAGGCTGTCCAGTGGTCTCTTTCCCCAGTGGCAGAGCTTGGGTCGGATTGAAAATTCGTCACCATATTGGTGATCAGTACTAGTGAGGAAGCATTGTTCCATTTGACGACAGAACACTGTTAGTTTTCTGGTTCACATACTATGTGACAAAACCACCTGGCAGGTTTTGTAGGCTGGCTGAACAAATCCAAATTCACTAGTCCGTGAGACTTGTTAAACCATATTATGCTACTGAAATTCTTAGCCAGACCTTATCCTTGGAAGGAAAGAAAACTAAGATAAAACCCATGCGTATGCTACCTACTATAGAAATGGCATGCCCTTACATTAAGTATATGCTGCTTTCTTTCTGCTGTTGACTCTGAGTCACTAGGAGAGAGGCTCTTGCAAGGAAGTATGGAAGGCGATGGTATCTTAGCAAGCTGTAGTAACTGCATGTGTGAGAGTACGTGTGTACACACAGGGACATTATGTGAACAGAACATCACAATTAATTTTGCACCAGTAGGGATGAGGTGATGTGGTCAGGACAGAGGCTTGCTATAACCCTTTATGGGCTTGTAGCAGAGGCAGGTAGGAATGCGTGGCTAGGATTTGTGGCTACAGTACTGTAAGAAACTTGGAGAGGATAATGGATGAGTGGGAAAAGGAATGAGGTTGGATGTGCTGTATGATTTGGAGACAAAATACTCTAATCTTTCCAAAACTAGTCTTCAAAAATCCCAGAAAAAGTTCTATGGGATAAGAGGGAAAATACAGAAGACTATGCACACTGAGTGGTGGAAGTGACTGCTGCTCTGGGAAGACATCTCTGTCCTGGTTGGCTTTGTGAATAATCCATGTCTTGCATTTGAGAACAAATGTAGCCTTTGCTTCATCATCCTATTTATTCAACAGGCAGATGGTTACTTTATAACATTAGAAGGAAAAATGTGCCTTTAAAAAAAAAATTAAGAACCACCCTACATGCCAAAAATAACCTTAGGTGACAAAACAAAGCAATTTGTAAGTTTCCTAGTCTGTAGCAGCATCAGATGATTTGACTCATCACCTGATCTAATCTTACAGCATCTGATGGTCAAGTATCCTGCTTCCTATTGCAAAGTCAGCGATGACTTTTCACAAGTGTGTAACATAGGCAAGGTCCTTCATATTGAAGACAGTGAATTAGTTGCACTCTGTGAAAGCTGATTTCTTTAGAAGAGCAGGGTTGCTACTATGTGGTTTTCCTAGACTGAATATAGGCTTGCACATAAATAGAAAACGGCTCTGGTTTATTTTACCTCATTTTTTGAAGTTTTTTTTTTAAGACTTCAGTAAACTCTAATGTATATTTTATATCTCTATGCTTATAATTTAGCTTTCTGAGACGTCAAACTGAAGGCAATCTGTGTTTCATGCAAGATGTGTGTGAGACATTTTCAGCAGGCATGAATACTGGTACTCCTTTTAACTGCACAGAAACGGCGTTAACGTCAAAATATAAACACATTTTTGCCCATTGCTAAGAAATAATATCCTGAGTCTGAAGCTACTTGCAGTACAGCAAGGCAGTAAATACTAAGGTGAAATAAGTCTCCTTCACTAATTGCACTTTTTCCCTATGTAACCTTTGCTGTTATGTGTAAACTGGCCATTTTAAGAATAAATTTTATTTTGATACACCCAGTTCTTACTGCATCAGCTCAACCTGTCTGATTTCTCAGCTTCTTTAAACAGCTGCATTTGTGACATAAGGTAAACCAGTTTCTTCTGTGCCATGGGGTGATGCTAAAGCTGGCTATGGCATGGTCTCAGGTCAGGAGCTGGCATTACTCCGAAGGTGAAATCCAAGCTCTTCACTAAATGAGAGATCCTTAAAAGTATTGCCTTATGAGTTGTGCCATCTGAAAAAAAACCCCTCCGTATCTCACCAAATTTAACTGGAATATTTTGGTTTGATAGATTCTGTCAGGGATACTGCTGTGCCATGGATGAGTCTGTCTGGCAGCAGTCTGTCTTAACCCAGTGGCCAGCCTTACCTGCCAAGGTATAGCATGTGATGCTTGTATGGGTGCGTATAGACAGTGGTTCTTGATGTCTTCTGGCTCACTTTTATCTGGTACTTAGCTCATTACACTGCTTCCCGCAGCTATACTGCTCTTTGGGGCACTGGAAGGTTGGGTTTTCTCCCCCTATACACAAGAATCCAGCTGACCTGCCAACAGTATTGAACAGCTCCCTGCAAGATAAAGTGTCTGTCTGCACCAGCAGTTCACCTTTGATGCTGCAGTGTGGACCTACCCTTGCAGTTACTTGGAATGGAGGAAATGGTGGATTGTTTCTCAAGGTCCCTAGTCTCTAGGGGCCAGAAGGTTTTGGTAGACGCCTGCTTCTCACAGGCAGCAATTTAGGCCAGCACAGAGTAAGAAAAGGCTGGCCAGCACCAGTTGCACACCAGGTGACAAGATGCAGTTTAGTTCAATCCATTACCCACAAAGTCAAGGGTTTCCCAGCAAGAAATCTAGTTTTAATTATGAAAAAGCAATTGCCAAAAGGCAATAGACAACACGGCGCTAACAGAATGTTTCTGACCTGGGGAATGAATTTAGAACTTCGACATTGCAAAGCCTGCACTGGACACAAAGCCCTCCTTTCCCCCAGCACCATCCACCAACCTCAGACTACTAAATACTACGCTATGTCTTACTGTGTAGGAGCTCTTATGATACACACTGCGCTGCCAGCTCCCTGCTCTAGAAAAAGAAGTGAACTGAAGAGAGATTTTTAACTTCAGTGGCTTGAAGGCTCCTCTGCCTCAACGTGGGACTTTGCTTCAGCAAACCAGATGCAGGGCTGCTAGGTAGAGCTCAAGCCATCCAGCATGAGGAAAAGTAGCATTTCTTAACCTCCAGCCAAGTTTTCTCACCAGCCATTGCAACTGAAAATGCTTACTTGGCCTCCTCTTGACTGAGACATAAATCAATTGAAAATACCCAAAGACAGATTCCATTGACCAAGCTTTGGTTTCCAGCCAGTTTCTTTGCAAAGATGCCTTGCAAGATCTTTGCCCAGCGGAGAGGCAATGCGGTGCTGCAGTGTTGCTCAGCAGCTCCAAAGTCCTGCCTCAGTTGAGGGGGCAAAAGATTTCTCCTTTCTCCACTCCCTGCCAAAGCAATGCAGTTTCACTCCTTCCTCTTAAAAGCAGAACTCGTGTGTAACACTAAAGTTTGCATCCATCAAAAAGGTACCTTCCTCTAGGAGCCCTGTTAGCAACACTAAGGTATAGCAAGTGGAAAAAACTAATCTTACAAATGTGTTTATCAGACACTGAGAAAAACAGTGTCACCTCTGGAAAACTGTCTTAGCCCAGGGGATTCCAACATACATCTTAGATGCTGCTCTGTCAGATGCACCCTACTCAAAAACTTAAAGCAGATGCAGTCCTTGAAACAGAGCTTGCAAACCTATGGCATCACCTCGTTCCCTTAGGAAGTCACTCTTCCAGCTGCATTGTAGATTTGTATTTCCACCAGTACGGTGGCTGAGCGGATCATTGGATTCATTCCTATCGCTCTGTAGATCCAAGGTGTACGACTTTCAGTTATAGCCTAGGGGTCGCACAGTACTTACAGGCTTCATTCTTCAAACATAAGTGTTTTGAGTTGGGTTCCTAATAACCATACTGGCTTTTGTGAAGCTAGGCCTCATCTTACCATGTAACATTACACTGACATTTACTGGTGTTTCCTATCAACAAAGATCTGCCACCCCAGAAGATCAGCATCTGAACATTTACTGAGAACATAATTAGAATTTTCACAGGCAATTAGTGAATGTCTTTTTCTGTAATTACATAGATCTAAACAAATTATCACAATTTATATGGTAAGTTAATGGTAATATGGTAGATGTTGTTGCTTTATATATATGTAAATACTGTAACTTCTGTCCCACTCAGACACTCTGAGCTTTAAAATGAAATGTAATCAACAATAAAATGTTTCAGTGAGGCTGAAATAGAAGAAAGTGAGGCTGCACTGAATCCTCTCTCGAGGGGCCTCTCCTTGGGTTTCAAGAATCACCTGTACTTCAGCCGTTCCCGACTGGCATTCACTTAACCTGTTCCTACAGCCCTCCAGTGATGGAGGCTCCTCAGGCTTTCCAATTATTCTTTCCTTTTCTTACCTTAAGATAAGCTCCTGAGATCTTAGCCTAATTAAAATTAAGCTCCTAATTACTTGTTTTATTCTGCATAGACAAGAAGAGAGAACTACTGCTTTCTTTTTGCGATAGTCTGCAAGTGCTTGAGAGCAAAGAACAGCTTTCCCTCCTCTCCCTCATCCCTTCTCTAGGCTGTGCAATACTTCATTTCATGAAAAGTGTATGTTTTGGCTTTTCATCCTTGTTTGGAAAGGAACCTGTTAGACCTTTGGATTTTCCTTAAGGCAGAAATACCACTCTCTGCCAGGTCTGGCAAAAGCCTTGTAGTGTGGACCTCAACCTCACCAGTGAAAACTTCACACAGCTCAGCACCCATCTTTCATTGCTCAACTGACTTCATCAGTCTCATACAGTAGGGCCTCAGGAACGTATATATCATTTATATAGTGCTCAACAGACTGTCTGTGATGCTTCTAACAGCTGGGCAGATTGCATCAGTGATGCATTTAATTGAATTTATTCTAATGAATAAATTATTTTATTATTAAATATATTATCCATTAAAAACGTTCATCTTTCTCCTTCTCCTCTTCCCTATAGAAGCTGTGTGTAATAACGCTCCAGCCTTTGTTTATCTCCTTTCTGGCCTATTCTTTAAGGTGGTCAGCTTCCATTTCTTCCATGTGAAGAACCAGTGTTTTCTGCTTCGGTGACAAGATTCATGCAAGCTTGATCGGATTTGTGCAGAAAAGGCAGACTGACTTTTGGTTTTGCAGTCTTCACTGCAGGTGGCCCAGTGTTGATCTCTGTAAGTGCATCTTTCAGACAGTAAGGTAGAAAATAGCCAGGGTTAATTTTAGTGAGGCAAAGCATGAACTCAGCACTGTGGGTCTGCTCAGTTGCTGATAATTTTGTAAGACGCTTCAGGCACTGCAGTGCACTGAACATACAGCAGTCACATACCCACATTTCATCCTCAGCTTTCTTTCAGCACAAAGGAAAAAAAAATAAGGCTGCTCAACAGCTAGAGACTGGGCTTTCTGACAGGAGTGACTGTCAGTAAGGTTATGGTTACAACACATTAGCAACCAGAAGCTATTCAGGGGAAAGGAGTAAGTATTGAGCAAGCAATCAAATATAGTATACCAGAAACTGGAAGTCTGCAAGAGAAGAAATTGTTCTACACTTAATGTACTGTAAAAGAAATAAACGGGGAAGAATAAAATAAGTTACTTGCTTCAAAGGTGTTATTGGGGGAAATATCTCTGCCATCTCTGTATTTCAGGTCATTGTAGTACTTGATATGCTTTTGGACTTACAGCATCTTGCACCTTGCTTTTAGGAACAAGAGGGAAGTGACTGTCACTACACAGTTGACTAGATAGGAATGGGACTGATATGGCAAATTCCCTTTCGTGCAGAAATGATAAAACAAAACACTTAGCACAACTCCTGCCCTAAATTGTCCCCTCCTCCACCAGTCTCACAAACAACTGTAGTTAACCATGAAGTCAAATCTGTGAAATTGTAGTATCAAAAGCAAATATCCAAATTATTTATTTTTGAAAGAATGTCTTACTGATATTCCTTTGAGAAAATACTGTTTTAACAGACAAATTCATAGCATTCAGCAAGTATCATTAACTGAAATCAGGGAAAGCTCAGAGTGAAGTGGTAATGTGTGCTTTTTTTTTTTTTTTTTTTTTAAAAAAAAGAGGGTTTTCTTTGCAAGGCTTTGTTTTTGTCTCCTGCCTCCCCACTCATAGTCTCCCACCAGCTTCCTGTGCCTGGAGCTAATTCAGCATCTAACCAGGAGACAGATAGATTCTGAAAGCATCCAGCTATCTTACTTTAAACCAGCAGTTACAATAGAATTTATATATATTTACAAACTGCACATCCCCCACCCCCCCCCAACCCTCAAACACAAGGCCACAACACACTATACAAACAAGCAAAACCCCTAGTTCTATTCCTCAGTTTACACCTAATTACATACTACAGGTCCATCAGGTTAGGTCAAGAATATTATGGTGCAGCACAGACCTCTGACTTGGCTCTGGGCACCACAGCAAATCTGCTGACCCCAGGAAAACAAGAGCCACCCATAAACTGAGCACAGCCACAACCATTATTATTCTCTCCTCTTCTATCCATAAAAAGCTCAGGCCACACACTGATACAGTGCAGAAACACCCAGGAGCTACAGAGTTGGATGGGTACAAATAAAAATGATTCTGTATTTAGGTGACAATCATACGTCCAATACTGATAGCCTTCAAATGCTCCATCTAGCAAAGACAAGTGATGTAAGGACTCCTAACATTTTCTGCTCCACTTTATTATTCCCTTGGACGAGTCCCACCCTTCCTTTTGCCCTCAAAGATGCAGAATCAAGACCAGCACGTACCCTCTGTGCCTGTAACTATCACCTCAGCATCTGCACCAGCAAAAGCATTCACCCTTTCTTTAGGAAGTCAGGAAACGTTAACTTCCAAACCATTCTCCCCAGCCCTAGAGCTTCTTTTTTCTACCAGATTGTAGGATCCTTCTTTTCTTACCTGGCATAATCTCCTGACAGACCATGAGCACCTGAAATGCTGGACAAAATAACTTTCAGAAGTCTGTTGTTGTCTTTGTTCAGGAAAGACACCAGGGACAGCACGTAATCCCAGTGCACAGAAGCAGTCTGCTGGTAGAGAGGAGACACCAGCAACTGAGATAGGAAGAATAAGGATTACTCATGGGTCCTCAGGACAAGAGCTAAGAACCACCACCAGGAGATGGAAATGATGCTTTCAGGACAGGTGTTACTGCTGAAGGGTCTTCTGTAGGCCTGATGTCACCGGAGACCAGTGGGTTGGTGCTGAGTGCTGCATTAGCAGCAGCTGAGAGGATGGGAGGAGCTGATGCTGACTGTATGGCACGCATGGTGGTTATTTGCCAAATAATTGAATAGCACTAATTCCCCTCCAAATGAAACCTTTACTGTGTGGGAGAAAAACAAAATGGGTGTTTTACAGGCCCCTATCTCAGCATCCTAGTTGTACTGGGACCAGTCACACAACATTTTACATTGGCTTATGTGAAAGCGTAAGGTCAAGGCACCACTGAAAAAACACCTGGGCCTGTGCTGAATGCAGTGTGGACCTTGTTAGAGTAAGGGTTGTGGGTACGAGGTGTCCCTGCTCAGCTGGAGGAGAGAATGACAGGGCAAAACACCCTGTGTGAGTATGAGTGAAGACGCTGCTCTTCTTTTTCAAAATCTATGAGCAGCTGAATATTGAAGAACTCTACTCTGATATTCATTCTAGCTAGTAATTAGAAAAACAGTATTTTGGTATTTTCACTGGACTGCAAGTGTCAAATATTATGTTCTTATTCTTAAGATCAGTTACATAAATAGCATTGCATTTTCTATCCAGTGAAAAATATGCTGCTTCTTAAGTACAAAATGTCATACAAATGTGTACATTCTGGGCAAGTGCAGGTTAAAGTGTCACGCAGTCATAGCCCCCGGCAGCAAACTCTCAGTGGGGTTGTGCTGGGCTTTTCCTCCTCGTGCTTCAGTCATTGTTCAACGAGGGGAAAAGAGAGAGATGAATTCTGTTTCAGAGATCACATCTTGCTAGCTAGTTATTAGAGCTCCCCAATAACCAGGAGGTTGCCTGGGGCACACACCTGAGCTGGGTTGGGGGTCACAGTGGCTGCGAAGCTGGTTGCCCTGGCAGGTGTAGTCTTTCTTGTCTCTTGTCATAACACAGGAAAGAATTGCTTTCTGTCTGTGTGGCGGTGATAGGCAAAGAGAGGCCTGTGCAGACATTGTAAATAACCCGTTACCTTGCCTGGGCTAAAAGCACCTCAGAGAAGGCACAATTTTACCCTTCAGGACCTGTAGTTCACAGGTATGTACTAACGCCTTCCCCAGCCACCGGTGAGCATATGGCAGCAATGCCTTTACAAGGAACGATTAGCCAGAGACATACATCTATAGCTAATTGTCATGTTAGGGCAGCAAGAGCAAAGCAGAGTGAATTCCAAATGCAAAATACTGCCTCCTCCTCCTTTTGCATGTGGATTATATTAGCCCCTCTTGTGTTTGCTCATCCCTTCTGGGAGCCTTTTCAAAGCATTCTCAGCTCTGGGATTTAATGTCCGGCATTGCTGACGTGCAAAATTAAAAACGTAAAGCACATTTTCCACCTTCTGGTTTTAGATTAGCAGCAGAGAAAATAATCCTTGGGCTGCATGTGAAGCCGGGAGGGCCCAAGGGATGCAGCTGTGGTGCGAGTGGAGCAGGGAGAGGAGAGCCCATCGCGGGGCAGCCCAGAGGGAGGGAGGCCAAAGTCCCTCTGGAGCTACAGGAGCAACTGGAGGAGAGGGAAGCTGTGGATAGGTGCTCTGTCAAACGCTACTCGCTGTATGTTATCTGGCACAGAAACCTGTTGAAGTGCTATTCCAGGAGATGAGGAGAATGTTTTTGTCTATAGCCCTTTGACAAGGCAAAGAGCTGGGCTATAGCTTAATTGGTATCTGCAGTTGTTAGCACTCAGCGTGGTTTGACAAAAGTTCGTAAGAAAACTGATTTTCACTGATGCACAAAACCTGATGTACAAAACTCAAAATCTTTAATTAAAACAATAGAGACTGAGAAGTGCGTTTTCTCCACTGTTAATGGAATGTTATTGACGGCTGTAACATTTGCTTTCTGAAGTGACCTATGGACATTTTCCAGACAGCATTCTGTGTGTTTTCGAATTCGTCTTGTTTCCTGAGTTTTTTTAAACCCTGAAGGCATAGCTATTAAAGCAGCACTTAGAAAAATGGTCTCTTGTAACATTTTTGATGGATCTTCTCAGATATCAGGGTTACCATGACCCTGGCATGACTAGAAGCCAGAATAAATTCCTAATATTTTAACTTCATTTTTATACTGTTATTTTCGTAAATAGAGCAGTGTAATTCATAGGCACATAACCTGTGGTTTAGGTGCCACAGGAACATTTGCCACAGGTTTAAAATAATCTTGAGACAGTGGTGGGCTTTTTTTTATCTATGGTTTCAATTTTTGTTAAAGCAACTCCTTGCCTTTCCTGCTGTGAGTCACAAGTTTGTGCGGAATAGCATGGGAGCCCCTGCAGTATTTTATGTAAGGGTTTATTTGTGTGCCTTTGTAGAGACAAATCTATGCAGTCGTTTGTAATGCATTTTTTCCAACTGATAATAAATTCCAGCATCCTGCATAATAATCTTTGATGTTACTATGAATTTACTGGTCTTGCGACTACCCGACTGACTTGGTCTGACATCACTGGTGAGGGAGAAGTATATGTAGGGCAATTCCTCTTGAACTAATGCCAGCCCTGCTAGAGTGACTTTAGCCCATTATGTTCAAGTATCTATTGTTCTCCAAAGGGCATTCCTTTTCAACACGGTGAGCCCACACGGTTTCCAAGACAGTGTGGATTTCCCTTCACATAATGATGCAAATTAAGCTTCTCTGTCCTTCAACCAATTTGGGACATGTGCGACTGCTTCTCAATCTGGCAAGCAGCACAAAAGTGAAAAAGGACAGGACATGGACTGGAGTCCCTGGATATTTTCCACCATCCGGTCCCTAATGCTTGCTGTGGCTCCTCGCTTCCCACGCTGGCTGCCAAGCAGAGCCCAGCCAGCTTCAGGCACAGGGTTAAGGGGATGGCTGGGTCAGTGAGGGCTGGGCTGCAGCTCAGTGCTGCTGAGGGAAATCTTCTCTGCTCTAAGGAGACACTGAAATAGCTGTACTGCCAGCATCTGCTTCCTTGAAACACCTGTTTTTCTCCTACATTTGACAGGTGGACCAGTGATGGGAGATGAGTGCCGAGAGTCTCCGTCTAATTTGGCTGATTTGGAAAAATAACAGAGAAATACATACATTTTTATCCCTTGCTATTTTCACAGGGGTTTTACTCCTTTCATTCAGCAAAGGCCAGAGCTACAGATCAGATCTGAATTATGTTTAGCAAGGAGTGGAGTAGGAGGTGGAGGTGTGATGGTGTGGCTGATCTAAGCCATCTCACCCATTTTCATGTTTTTGCAGGCCTGCTGAATACTTCAAACACAATTAACAAATATATTCTTAGTACAAAGACTGCTTCTGGAGTAGAGGGAGCTATTTTTTAGTTCCAGCTGGATTTCCCACCTGCACTGAATGTGCTGCAAGTACGATTTCTCTTGGCTAGCTCTCACTTCAGTTGGTCAAGCAACACAGAATTCTGCCATCGTGCTTGCCTCCCTTCTTGGGCTCCCTGCCATGTTCCCTCTCGTGCACCCCCAGTTCCAAATTTGCAGCAGAGCTATTCTCACCTTATGCCCTGCCTGAAATTCCCAGGCTGTACACACCAGTGTGAGTCAGCAGTAATTACACTTCAGCTTTAGGAGAGGCAGTGGTGAAGGGGTTGAGGGCGATTCAGCAGAACGCATTACTAGCCGCATCATGCTGGAAGTCATCACACCCGAGTCATCAGGTTCAAGCTTCACAATCACCAGCGATCGTGTAATAGATCATTATCCTAAAAGCTTTCTGTAGTAGCCCAAAATATGCTATCCCGTTGTATTTACAGACTGCAAATTAAAGCACTATGGAAGGGCAGGGATGGCGCCTGAGTGCTATGAGCAATTTCACATTTGTCTACTCTGTCAAATGTTCTTATCTCGATTCTCACAACACACAGCACTGTAGTTGGAAATCAGTTTATTGTGAGTGCTCATAGTATTATCCTGGCACAACTGAGGCACTAGCAATTACACTTTATTCTCCAGTTGTTCTGCCTTTTTAATCACTGCCAGTTCTCATGTGTTTCTCGCTTATTACTTGCTCTGAGGAGCTGGAGGCAGATGGCTGATCAGGTATCACAGAGATGTGTCATACTGATGTCAGTCAAACTGCAGAGTTAAAATCTACCATCTGAACAAAAAAGACTGGATTTATTTAATGAATCCAGCGTGGGGTTACATTGCAGCATCCATAAAAACAAGCAAAACAGCACTGCATACCAAGATAATAAAAGGAACCAACTGTTAATTGTGTGATAAGGCTTAGTTAATGGTTGTTATAAATTACAGTAATTAACAACGTAAACTAAAGTCAAAGCATTTCTTCCAAAATTTAACTATTTCTAATTTCTTGTTAAAGCAGTATGCCTGGGGGTGGCTATTTATGAGGCTGGGGGTGAACCCTCACTGGCCTGAGCCGCACAAGGTAGACTATTCTGCAGGACGTATAAGCCTGCAAGTTTCCTCTACAGCCCTGCCAGCACATTGACCCTGTCTGGCAATGCCTTCCCCTTCTGGTCTACCTTCCCAAACAAAACCTACTAATTATGTGATATTTTGTACAAGACGAATTAGCAGAGGGTCAGCTTGACACCAAGAAACTCCTGGTTTGTGGCTTAAGGAACGCAATGCTTAACATATTTTGCCTGTGTTTTACAGCAACGACATGCTGTCCTCTTAGTGCTTTATAAGGCCAAGTGGATAACCATCCCTTATCTCCTAAACATGTTTTGTGTAATACCCTGAAGAGCATTTGCAGCCACTAATAAAGACAGTATTTTTTATGGATGTTCTAATTTTACAAAATCACATTTTGTTATTTGTTTACTTAGTGTTAAGATGTTACATTCTGCAAATATTTTCTTTAGGGCTGACAATATTTTGAAGGCACGTCAGTATGAAAGTGCTGGGTTTTTAATGTAAGCAAGAGACCATCTGAATGCAAAGCAGGGAAAGATGTGAGTGGAATGGGAGTGCTGTGGCCATGCAGGGGAAGTCACATCTGAGAGCAGACATGAAGGTTTCTAAGCCTGTAGCTGGGTTTTGCTCATGCAACAACTTTTCCCTAAGTTCAGAATTGAGTCTGCTTGTGCTCTTCCTTAGGGGAAGCAAGGCATTTAAAAAATATCTCTGTAATAGCTAGGTAGTTATGGAGACCATTCAAGTTAGCCAATATGAAAGTGGGTGCCAAGCCTTGCTCCTCTCAATAACTGATTTTGCATTTTACTTAGTTGTACTTTAAAAATTGCTCTTAATTCAGCATTCTGCTCATGAGCTGATTTTCCAGCTGGATCTGAGAGTAAATACTTGGAAACACTTAGAAACATGGTTTAGTGGTGGACTTCACGGTGTTAGGGTAACAGTTGGACTTAATGATCTTACAGGTCTTTTCCAACTTAAATAATTCTATGATTAATTTTGAAATCCATTCTAGACAGTGAGTGAGCCCTGGTTTTCTTTTATGCCCTCCTCCCCTTTTGAAAAATTCCCCTATATATCTCTAAGCTCAGTACATACAAGTCCAGCGCCTTCCCCCCTCCTCTGAACCCCAGATGCACTTTTTTGGAGTTCTGGGGGTTTTCTTGCTTCTAATTAGGGAGTGAATTAATGTGAAGGACAAGTGCTATGTGATAAGGAACATTCATTCTCTCTAGAGAAAATCAAGAAAGGGTCAGCGAGACTGCAGCATTCAGGGAAGCACTTTTGTAGGACCCTGTGCTAGCCTCATCACTTCTTGAGAAATATCTTTCTGGGTAGTTCTCTGAGGAATCCATTATTCCACCCAGTGATTTGAATTTACCCCGTATAAACCAGATATATTTAGAAAAAGTTACAATCAAAACCATACAATGCCGTCACTGATTTATGTGCAGAGCAGCAACAAACGACCAATAAAGTTAAAAAGTAATGAGAGGTCTAACAGATGGGCAAAGCACCAGAATAAACATTCTGATAAAAACACAGATTCAGCAAACCACCAAATCCAACAAGTTCTTGGGAGTTTAGCTGTATTTGGGTTAACTAAGTAAATTTGCTAAGAATATTGTTAAACTATTCTAATATTAAGGCACAGGACGCGACCAAGGACAGTTCAATGTAATCTGGATATCAGAGAGAAAATGCAGATCTCTTCATAGCGCAGATAGTTAAGCTTTGCCCCCATCATGCAAGCTGAAAAATCCTTCTAGAAGAACTGCCCTTTTCCACAATCTGTGTCGGTAAAACCCCACGCAGCAGTGGTATTTGTGCACCCAGAGCCCTCAGCTGCTGTTTCTCACATTGTGCCTTCACATTTTGGATGAAATTACTTTTATATCAGGAAACTGGGCTCAAACTTGGGGAAAAAAGTACAGTAATGCAAGTGTATAAAATACTGTGCCAACTTAATGGGACATGGCAACTTGGCAAAAAACTTCTCATTAGCAAGGTTTTTTGTCAACTTGGTTCCCATTTTCTGCTGCAGGATAGGAAATGTTAGATAAATAATACTTTTGTTTTGGGGAATGTGGCCTCATTATAACTGGGGAATCCAGTGCCATTACTGCTAGCGGCTTGGGTGCAGATTCTGAAACTCAGCTGCTCCCTTATTTCCCACACCCCAGCTCTGAACCTGCTCACAGATGAGGGATGTGGGCAACCCCTCCTTTTGATCAGAAAAGGACAGCCACAGGCTCTACTCTGTGATAATAAAAATGATTTGAGAGTGGACAGCAGGGCAGCAAAATTGATTGCAATCAGCAAATGAAAGGATTTTCAGCAATGTGGTTTTCCTGTATATACAGCCTGTGTACAGAACCAACACTTAATTATATCTTTTGAGGTTAAGAACATCTGAAAATAACCTCCAACTGCAATTACAACCCACGGATGGCAGACATATTTCCACAGATAATAATCTGTTCTGGGTAGAAAATAAGACTTATGTGGCCCAAGACCAAGATCAAATTTTAAAAACACTTAGAGAAATAATTTCTAGCGTGATGTTTTCTCAACAGCTCTAAGCCAACCCAAGTGCAAGGTGCCACCAACAAATCTGGCCTGCCCTCCTCCTCCGCCTGTTTCCTGCCTTCTCCTGGGCTTGTGTGACCAGACAGTGACAGGAGCAGGACACTCACCCAGCTGCAAAACAAAGTCACTCTTTGCTGGGTTCAATTTTCAGCAGTCCAGGTTGGGATAATCCCAGACTGACAGTCTTAGTTACAAAAGCGCTTTTGAACCACGTACAATTCAAAGGCGTTTTTACTTCTGTAAATAAATAACTTGGTTTATATTGCAGCAGCAGTTCAGGAGGATGGGGGCTCTGGCGTCCCAACCACAGAACCGTGCACGGTCCCTGTTGCCTACAGCTTGCAGCCTGGAGCCCTGCGCCTGCCGATGGACTCTTGGGCTTGTGCAGAAAGCTTTTGCACGACTGGGAGCAGGGCTGAAAGGACCTCTCTATATGCCCCCATCTATAACCTCTGGGCCCGAGCAAACTTTCCAGCATGAGAACTCAGGATGAATAGGCACTTACACAAAAAATGATGGCAGGCAACCCTTATGAGTGGCTTTAATCAGAAACAAAACGTGAATGCTGTACGAATGGGGAAACTTCGGTCACAGGAGACTGTTCTCTCAAATATAGGTTTGTTGGCTATGGCTGCCTCAGTCTATCAAATCAATATTTTCTAAATTAAGAGGAATTTATATAAACAGAGTGCAGTCTCTAAGATGCTGTTTATGGTCTGTCTGGGACAAATATTTATAATCATTCTAAAATTAGTGATTTTTCTAAAGTGTGCTTTTGTTTAATATAGCTCATGACAGTTTCTATGGTAAATATTCAGTTTTGTTTTTTAAGAAAGAAGCAGAGGTAACATAGAAACCCACTGTAAACAGTGCTACAATGGTGGCAACCCTCAGTGGAGGGTTGTTCTCATTTAATACCAAGCCTGCTTCTTGAGTGCAGGCTTCACATTCAACCATAACTGGAAAGACTTGGTCTTGGATATGGTAAGTGCTCCAAAATCTTTGCAGAAACAATAAAATTCCATGTGACACACTCTAGTTAAAGAGCTGCTGTTATAGCATAGCTGTTCATGAAAATACAGGTAAATAAACTAAATAACCCACTTACGTGGAAATAGTTTTTCTGCATGGAATCCTCTTCAGGCTGAGGGATCAGCTCCATCTGTCTGTTTAAAAAAAAAAAAAAAGTCTTAAAATTAATCATTCTCTGATAGTTAAAGCTGGGCTGTCCTGAGAAAGCTCTTAATGTCATTTAGGACTGGGTTTAATATTAGGAAGAGTGCTGCCAGGGTAGGTGCTTCTGCAGCAGCAGTTGTTGAGATCTTCCTGGGACATTCTCAGTTCTGGCAGTCCAGGATCCCGGCATTGGCATTACGGGATTAAAACAAAGTAGATACTCCATTTCCCTTAGAATTAAAAAGTTTCCCTGTAATGAGTCCCCAGAATACACTCCAGGAAACACCCCCTTGGCACAGGCTCTTTCCTTCCAGCAGTATATACAACACTTTCTTCTCAGGTCTTTTTCATGACTGTGTGATGCAAAAGGAACAGTAGGAGCTCTCAGTGGGGACAAAGAGGGACACAGGTGTTCCCTGAAAGATTTTAAAATATGGAGTTCATTTCACATTTCTCTCCGCTTTAACACATTACTGCTCTGTGCAATTCTAGATCTTTCCGAATGTTCTTTTTGGACAGCAGTCTGCAGTGCTCAGTAAGCTGTAGGCTGGCTGAAACCATTGTCTATCCTTAATAACTGCTCAGGTCAGAACGTTTAAAAGCAGCACAGTTTGTTTTTTTTTCCTAGTCTGTTTCTAAATGCCTTGGTAAAAACACACTCCAAATACTCTGACAGCAATAGCTTACATGTCCTTATGCATAAATTTAAAGGTACACCTAAATATCTATCAAAAGCCAGAAATATGGCATTTGCTGCTATATGTATACGGCATTTGCAGACTGTACAATTCAGCGCTTCTGTGGTAAAATTATATTGAAATTTGACTTGTCTCTTCTGTTCAATAGCGTCACCTATGTTTAAATACACCATTTGCAGGCTCATAGCTTTCACTGTTTGAAAAACAGGCACTTCTTTATCCTCTGTTTATTAACTATACATTCATAAAGCACCCTATAATTATTTGAAAGTACGTTTAACTCCTGACAAGCTGTGCTGGGTAGGCTGCTGCCAGGTAACATAAGCATTGTACTTTCTACTGGCAAAGCTGACAGCCATGCCTCAAATGTGCCGAGAAGCACCTGTTCCCATTGACTGTATGGCACCGGGTTAGGGTTTCAGTTCTCTGCAACAGAGAACATACCTTGCCTTAAAGTTCAGCCATGGCCAGAGTGCCTGGTTCTTAAAAAGTAATGAGGGGTTGCTAAAATTAGTTGTGCAAATTTTTTTCTTGTCTTTCAGCCTGGTGGATTTCCCGCCCCCCCCCCCCCCAAAAAAAAAAAAAAAAAAAAAAAAGAAAAAATAATACTTTTGAGAATTTCCTTCTTTCCTTCATCACAATAGCAATGGCAAAGCAGCTATAGATTGTAACTTTGCTTGAGGTTTTACTGGTGACATGTACAATTGGTTTTCACAAGTCCATTTCTAGGTACTTTTCTCATTATTGCTGAATAAATTTTGTTCCAGGATGTTTGGAAAAACTGACAAACGTTTGCCAAACTGTGTAACAGACTGAAATTGGTTGTGAGCTTTGCTGGAGTCATGAGAAAAGTTTAACTACAATTCAAACATTGTAAATAGAGTTATTTGACTATAAATAAAATACCTGACAGCTTCCCAGTCTAATCTCAGCAACTGACCATCTCTCCCAAAGCCAAGTAAATCACGTTTCAGGTAACTGAGGTTCACCTTGGGCCATTTTCTGCAGATAGCAATTACTAGATCATACAGGGCAAGTTGCTGAGCTTATGGAAGCTTGGCTATGAAATGGATTCCTGCTTCTATCACCTTGTACTGTCTTTGCTGCTACTGGATCTAGTCCAGATTTTTTTATCCACGTGTGCTGCTGCAATGCCATGCTGGACTGACTGGCCAGAAAGAACATTGCATTCTGCTCCTTCCCTCCTCTGGCAAACGGGGTGTGTACACAGCTAGCTCAGTCCACTGTTTGCTAACTTGCTGGTTTTCTGTGCTGCCCTTTCCTTGCCATGCTTTTCTTTTAAAAGTTTTTTCTCCCATTAGTAACATCTGTCCAATTTTCAAGTGTTTTTGGTTATACTCATCTTCATTCTCTTTTCCCTCTGACCTCTTGCAGCTCTTATTTTGCCACGAGTGGCATTCCCAATGTTATTCACTTTTTGCTTGTTAGCAAGCCCTGTCAGGACTTGCTGTTGCCACTGTGCTGCTGCTTGGTTCGCTCTGCAAAGGCTGCTTGCTATTATGTGGGTATTAGTCACCCCAGGAGAAAAGGGCTGCATTTTGCTACAGGTAAGGTTGAACCCTGACCAGCTAAATGAAGCTCCATTTTGCTTCCTTTCAGAGATCAATTTATCTCTGAATGAAAGCTGCAGAACTAAAGGAATTGAGTCTCAAGGCCACCAGAAGATGTGGAGATTTCTGGAGTTTGTATACATAAGCTGGCTCAGATTACTTTCATAAAACGGGACAAACATAAGGAAATCTCTTATGAACAGCAGCAAAAAAAAATGCAAGTACAGAGAAAGGCCAGTTGAGAATTAGCTTTTTCTGATTTCGCTAGATGAGGATTGACTGTTAACTCAGTATCTTGAGAAGTGGCTGGAATGGACAGCAGAGTTGAAATCTCCCTTCTGGGACATCATGGAAGAAACTGAAAGAAAAAGCTAGCAGCTACTCAGGGAGGTGGTAAGAAAGACACAGAAGTCATTCAGGCTTGAACTGGACTCTTTGGTTTTGGAGATCAGCTCTTGCTTTTTTAGAAGCAGCTCACCCACCTGGTCGTGTTCAGTTACCACCACCATTCAGTGGTCCTGGATGCTGTGAACTTCCCATTTGCCCTTCTTTCATTTTATCCCTGCTACAGGATATCATCAGGGAGGTTACCTAGGGAAATTGTATGTCAGTGGTTCTGCGAGCTCTGGGGAAAGAAATTGGGGAGGTATATATCGAGCATCTAACTAAGAGCACTTTGGACTTCTCTCCCTGTCCCAGGACTGAACTGTAAGAGCTGAAACATCCTTCCCCATTATCATGCTAATTTCTTTATCTTCTAAATTGTCATCTTTCCAATATTAGCATGTAAAGCAATAGCTTATGTTACTTCTTGCATGCCTGGGTAAACCTAGCCCCAAGAGCTGCCCTGCTAAGTCATGAGAACCAGCCCTGCAGTCTGAAGAGCACTCCTCTTGCTAAGCTGAGTTTCTAATTGAAGTACATCACGTCTGACAGTAAGGGCTTTCCTGACAGCTGGCTAAATGAGCAGCATCGCAGTGCTTTCTATTAGGCTTTAGAATGACTTGCAAGAAGGTTTCAGTTCCTTCATTTGCTCAAGATACAGTGACCACCAGAGAAACTAGCGTCGGTCACACTGCTGCTTTCAGGAGGGAAGAGAGAGTTGCCCCTTTCCTGCCCTTCAGACTCTGCTGTGAAATGAAAACAGAGGCACCAGCGACACAGCCCCAGCCCAGACTCCAGTGAGAAGGCTGCTCAGCTGCTGGTGGATCTCCTCAACGGGAAGGAAGCATGGGGAAAGTGAAGCCCCTGGACTGGGGGAACTGAGAGCAGTCTCACTCAGGTTTGGAATAGGGCTGGGAACAGTATCAGTCCACTAGTTATTCATGAGAGCGGGACCCCTATCTGCAAAATCTGCCTTTCATTTATGTCTGAATCAAAATATGGGACGTTTCTTCTTGTGATTACTGTGGGTAGTATAAGAGACTGTATGCAACTCATGCAATTTTTTTTCAGCCAAGACCTGCCAGCTTTGCTCAGCTGTGGACTCTCTTCCCTCTGTTCGAGAATAATTCACTCCCACACACTTTTTCTCAAGCTACACGATTCTTTTCCCACATGACCATGTAAGCATATCCATGCGACGCAGCAATATATATAGGAACAGAGTACTGAGAGGAAGCACTGGAGCCTGCCGCTGCCTCCTGCAATAGAAAGAATGCGATCACATGGAGTGCATCCACTTACTCAGATCTGGTGTCAGAAGGATAATTCGTGTCCTCTCTGCAGAAGTAAAAATAAATAGGGTTCAGGCTGAGTTCAACAACCTAAGGTTGCGCATGAGCAGCTCACAGTTTTCCTGGGAGATGAGGCACTTTTTGAGTTCCCACTAGCAGGTAAAAGCCACTGGGCATGGTGCTCACACCCATGACTCATGCTTTTTGGTCGTGACTTCAGTGGGCTTTTGTGAGCCATGACTACAACATCATTTAGGAGGATAGCCTTGAGTCACTGGCCTGCCTATTCAAGATCTATAGATCTGTGGAACCTGAGCAAGTTTACAGAATAGACTGTTCTTGTTCATGCACGGCATTATGAATTATAAAGTGCAACTGTGGGTAGACTGTCAATTAACTTCTATCTTAATCTCTCTTTTGAATAACAAAGCTGTATTAATAAGTGCTAACCATCCCTTTGCCAGATCTTGCAAGTAAAATTACTCTTAGTGTAGAAATACCAAATGAGAGTAGTAAACAACTGTGAATTATTATGAACTTCCAAAACCCTGACCAAATTAGGTCACGCAAACAGTGTCCCTTCTTCCTCTGCCTCTTTTCCATTCCCACTCTTCTCCCTTGTTACACCGTGTAGGAACAGACTTCAGAGCAAGAGCAAAAGCAAGTTTGCTATTCCTCTACTCAAAATACTTCAGCAAATCTCAAACACAGAAACAATTTAAACTCATGTATTACAATTTACCATGAAGATGGAGAGCTGGCAAACTGTAAAGTGTCCAGCCCCGTGCTACAATTCAATCTGCATGAGCTGACAAGCGGAATAATTAATGTACAAGAGGGATGGAGACGCTGGAGGGAAGGGATGCCATCCACAGGGACCTTGGCAGGTTTGAGAGCTTGGACCGTGTGAACCTCATGAAGCTGAATAAGGCCAAGGGCAAGGTCCTGCATATGGATCGGGGCAATCCCAAGCACAAATACAGGCTGGGCAGATAATGGATTGAGAGCAGCCCTGAGGAGAAGAACTCGAGGGTGCTCGTTGATGAGAAGCTTGACATGACATAGAAATGGGTGTCTGCAGCTCAGAAAGCCAACCATATCCTGGCCTGTACCAAAAGAAGTGTGACCAGCAGGTTGAGGGAGGTGACTCTGCCCCTCTGGTCTGCTCTTGTGAGACCCTCCACCTGGAGTACTGTGTTCAGCTCTGGGGCCCCCAACAGAAAGAAGGATGTGGAGCTCTTGGAGTAGGTCCAGATGAGGGCCATGAAGATGATCAAGGGGCTGGAGCACTTCTCCTATGAAGACAGGCTGAGAGAGTTGGGGCTGAGTTAGGGAAAAGGGGAATGGTTTTAGACTGAAAGAGACTACATTTAGGTTAGATATTAGGAAGAAACTCTTTACTGTGAGGCTGGTGAGGCGCTGCACAGGCTGCCCAGAGCAGCTGTGGGTGCCCCATCCCCGGCAGTGCTCAAGGCCAGGCTGGACGGGGCTGGGAGCACCCTGGTCTAGTGGGAGGTGTCTCTGCCCATGGCAGGGGTGTTGGAACTAGAAGATCTTTAAGGTCCCTTCCAGCCTAAACCATTCTATGATTCTATGATTCATTCGACTACAAACTCATTCAACAAAATCTCTGGTTTAAGCTGTAATGTGTCTATATTAGATTCTTTTTAATACTGGTATTTTTATTAACAGTCGATTCCATATAAAGTATATTCTTACACTTTATAAAAGCACATTCCTGAATGGGGCCTATGTTCCAGTGAACTCAAGTATGTTGGTGCATCTTTTAGCTCATGATTTTCATTACTGTTTTTAGCCTCAGAAAACTGAAAAACCACAGAATATATTTTTTGCATAGTATTGTCACCATATAGGAAAAACCTACAGTGAGAAGACCATCTGATCTATTTTTTAACTGCATAAATTTGTCTTTGAAGAAACAAAAATACCTTTGAAAAAGAAAATATAGCACAAGAGAGCCTTGTACAACAGATAGTTTTCCCTGGGGTGCCGTCCAATATTGGTGCTCACAGGGAAAAAAATATCGGTGCATCTTTTAAGATGTGGTTTAAAAAAGCTTTTAAGAATGAAGAAATCTCCTAAAGTATGACCGTAACCACGATGCCAAACTTCAGTAATACTTGTCAATGTATGGACAATGTGCCCACCTCCTCCTGACTGCAGAGGATGGTCAGGTGTCACAGGCACAGAACCGAAGCTTACAAAAACCTTTTGAATTTTAAGCTGGCTTGAAACATGAGGGCATGTGCATTGCAGAAGCACACTTTCTAGTTTGCTGTGTCACTGGGACAGCAGTCAGAGTATGCAGCACGTTGTACATGAACAGAGCGCCTCAAGGGGCCTGCTTCAATTCAAAAGTTTATTTTGTAGATTGTACATCGATTAGGTCTATGCAGCCTCTTTGTCCATCCACAGCATTCTGCAAGCATTCAGGTTACAGCGCCCAGTTTGCTGCACATTCAGCTTCTACAAAAAGCAGAACTTCCTTCCCATCACTCCCTTTGACTCTGGCAATTTTCAGAAGTGAAGGTGGTGTAGCTTGTCAGCATCTTCTGGGGGATACCTGGCAAGTGACAGCCTGGGCTCCACACTGGTGTGTGGCAGATTGAAAGAGAGCTGGGGGCTGTTTTTTGCAGCCTTCTGTCAGGCAGCCAGACCAAATCCCTTTAGACACAACGAGGACATTTTTAGAATAACTAATGTTCAATCAGTGACAGGCTAGACAAAGTGATGTGTTTCAGAAAATTGCTGCTCAGGAAGGAAGACTGGAGATATCAGGGAAAGAGAAGTCTCAGCTTTAGAGCGCCATGTTACATACGTGCTAAATCTTTCCAAAAAGAAAAGTAAAACTAAGTTGGCTAAAACCACTATGTTTGACCTGCCTATAAGCAAAACCTTACACCTGAGCTGAGTTCTCCCTCATGTGAACAGAATAAAAAATGTACCTTCTGGTACATTATTCCTTTCTAGAGATGGGAAAGAAGTTTGACATGTATGTGATTCCAGCCCTGCACCCTAACTGACGTGGCCAGAGACATGCTCCCAGGTGGGACTACATGGCAGATCCACCTCCCCACAGAAGCAAACCTCTGCATTGCTGATGCTTTGGAGCAGCTTGGAACAGACCTTTGAATCTGCAAGAAATGGGCTTAGGAATAACCCATGCATCTCACCAGCCTCCCCCTCAACCTTTCACTCAACTTTCATTAACAGAAAACAAATAACAAAAAAACCTCCAACCACCCACAACCACTCACACACACAGAGGAATATAAAGAACATTTTTCACTGTTACAATTGCAACCAAAGCCTCAGACCGCCCCTTCCTCAGCCCCAGACTCCCCAGCCCCCCCCCCAAAAGTGACAGGGGAGGCTGCAGAAGCCCTGGCATGAGAGTGCAGAAAGGGTACAACTCACTCTCTCACGTAAGCAAATTTCTAAATACCCAGCGAGGGTAAAATAAATGCCAACATTATTTGCTGGGACTGGTGCTTTGTTTATGTGACTCACCTGCAAAGTTAATTTTGTAAAAGAAGTGCAAACAAGCAGCCCTGTTTCTTTTACTAAATCCAAGTCTGATGACTGCAGAGGTTTGTACCAGCTTCTCAGGCTGCCAAAAGGTGGGTTGTCTGCCCAACACAGAGAAGTAAAAGAGTATTTCACAACTTGTGAAAAAGAATATTTTTTAAATTTTGTTTTTCATTTTTCCCATTTATGGGCAAATAATAGTATTTGTATGAAGTAAAGAAAGCAAAATATATTCCTAACTTTCAAAGTTTGCTGATTTTCTAAAATGCACTAATATAATGCTTAGCTAACAATGGAGGAAAAATTCTTACAATCCATTAAAAATGAAAACATTGCAATTTTTTACTAAAAAAGTTGCACTGAAAACCCAGGGGGAGCAGAACTTTCTTGATCAGCCTCCACGTGTTTACTAACATGCAGATGTCTAAAAATATGTATTTACCAGTGACAGGTTACCTGAGTTTAATAGCTCAGACAGAAACTGTAATGCCAGTTAAAATTTAACAGTTGTCTTCTGGCTTGTGTGGCTGCAGACCGAAGCCATGCCCAAAATAAAGTAGGAGTTCTCTGTGGGACTCACCTGATTTGAGCATGGTTAGAGGGCGACCTTTGAAGGACTGCCAATACAAATGATCCTTCTTGGCAAGGTCTGCCTCGAGCATGGTGAAATGTCTCTTGGATTTGATTCACTAAACATTTCTGTCCTCTTTCAGCACCTTTCAGTTTAAAAAAAAATAAAACTAAAGTCACAGAATTTTACCCTAATAAGTCTAGATTGACCTAAGATGGGGATTGCTCAAGTCTTTTTTATGTAAAGATATTTGCTCTAGCTCAGGGGTCCTCAAACTTTTTAAACAGGGAGCCGGCGCGTGGATGAAGTGGCAGGCAGCCATCTGCGGCTGCTTGGTTTCCCCCCCAACCCCCGGTGCAGGGGTGTGTGTCTGTAAATACCGGGGGCCGGATTGAGGACCCTGGGGGCCCGTATCCGGCCCGCGGGCTGTAGTTTGAGGACCCCTGATCTAGCATGATGTTCATTAGTAACTGATGGGCTAATCTGGAGACCTCAGGATGGGACTGAGCAAACAAAAGCAGAATCTTTTCTCATTTAGTCTGCATTTCCTGCCAAAATCAGTCCTTTAGACCTCTGCTTCAGCTCTCCAACTGAATTGAATTTGATGAATTTAGAGCAATGAAAGTTGTTTGCAAAACCAGTTAGATTTGCTTGCTGGAGCTGGGCTGTAAAGGCGCAGCTATTCTAACCTCCCCTTTTTCTCCTTCCTTCCTCAGTACAACAGCATCGTTGTTTAGGTACGCAGCTTATGGTGAGGGTACCACACAGCCCAGGTGTAGACAGCTACAACTATGCCATACAGAATTCGAGTTCACACTGAGCTTTACATATCTGGGTTACATAGTACTGCATTAAATGGGAGCCTGAAGACTGGCCAGGAGTACCTGAGCAGAGATACTTGTTGCGTGTTACTATCAGTATTCACCCCATCTATAGACCTTGTGTATGACGCAGATTTCTCCTGCTATCCTATTAGTGAAGTCTTACCACATTGAAATCCAATTATCATTAATTCAAAAGACAGCCAGCAGTGGATAGCTTTTCTATGTTTTTAGAGGCTGGGGTGTAGGTATTACAGGTTCAGCTCTGTGTTTCTTTTTCTGACGGCGTGCTGATTTCATTCCTGGATCTAAAAGGATGAGCCTCCCCTCCAGCTCAGGTGCAGGGCCCCCGGGCATCACCAAAAGGTTACAGGGATCTCTGAAGCCCTGCAGCAGGTGTCAGCCTCTGCTCCCTGTTGGAGATGCCATGAAGCAAACTTCCAGCAGGCTGAAGAGCCTCTGCTTTCAGTGAGACAGTACTGAACTGCGAGTGTGCCAGCACATACACCGTGCTTCACTTCCATCTGCCCTGCTCAGGAGGGCAGGATTTGTAATCCAAGTAAACTTGGATTTTGCGATATGAAGCGTAAACAACTGATGTAGGCAGGTGAGGAAATTGTAGTAAAGCCATAAGCTTTTGCTGTGGCCTCTGCAGCATTAATGTTACTGCAGCGGAAAGCAAAGGTGACTTTTGTGGTCATCGGAGAAATACAGCTCTTGACAAAATCATGTGCCACATACAAACACGAAACGCTTACAAAATGTGAGATTCTTCTTTTTCTTAATGTATTTTAGAAAACAATCTCCCACCAATGTCTTCTAGAAACATACAGGACAACCCTGCTGCAGCTTATTTTGCTTTGTGCTTTTTGTATTTCAATACACTTCCCCAGATGCTGCTTTAAGCCGAAAGAGCTTGGCTGTTTCCACATTTAGCAAACAGAAATGTAAACTCTACAGTTTAATGAACTAAAGCCATGCCATGAACTAGAGGTCTTCCCCTCCTCTCCTTCCTCCCCAAGCAAGCATTTAAACTGGCCTCTAAACAAGTATTTAAACTTCTTTAAAGGCAATATTGCCAAAAATGAAATCAAAGTGGCTTTCATTCTATCTTTATACCTACTAGCTATCAATCCTGGGACTCATTAACTGACAGAAAGTCCTTTGTCATTTCAGTCCCACAAGAATTTGTTCAGTTTTTTCAATCTCAAACAGTAAAAAAAAAAAAGAAAAAAAAATATTTGGTTTAGAAAAAATATCTGTACATTGTTTAAAACATTCATTGAAAATGTAGGAAAATATATAATCCTCACAGCTGACATATTAAAATTATTTTGCTAAAAGCCATCAGGTCAGGTGGCCAGAGTTTTCCAGAAAGCTGGTACGTGAACAAATAGATGCGCTTTCTGGGTACAGAAAGCACAGAGTCACCTGCAGCAGATGAAGCACCCCTGGTGTGGCATACAGCCCTGCTCACGTGGTGCCACCACCCAGGTTGCACCCACCAGCACCTGAATGGGAGCCAACCCTGGGTAGTTACGCCACACAGCAAATCTTCACTTAGGTTTTACCAATGAGTATTTATATCCCAGAGGTACACAGCTGCGATATGAATGGAGACACGGAGAGGATCCACGCCAGCACAAACACAAAACACAGAAGCTAAGAGTGATATGGCTCTTCCAAATACAGACTATCGATGCACCCCTGAATTCTGAAGGATGCCAGCCAGAGTCTCTCTGCTGACTCTGAGTGCAATCAGAACTGTTAGTGCTCCTAAATGGAGGGTTCACCCCTGTTAAGTGAACAGAGGCAGCTGTTTGCCATCCAGGAGCAAATGCCTTTACCCCATTCTTCCTGAAGTGCTAGGAATAAGAAAACAGTATGAGGTGGCTTTGTTTCAGTGGCCAAAATCCTCATTCTGCATAATTTGTGTGGCTAGAAATTACTGTGTCTTATCCCAGTAGTGGACTAATGTAGCTCTGCCTGGGATCAATTGACTGTGTTGAAAAGATGTTGATAAACGAGCTGTTTGGTGAGGCAAATGGATATTGCTGAAAGAAAGGAAAAGACCCAGCTAAAGCGATGTTCAACCATTTCAGGCAAAGAAAAGCCAGCTGGGAGTACCTATGCCATACCTTTGGTATCAAAATGTCCTCGCTTTCAGCAGCCGGATAAACCTGACTCTGGGCTGAGCCAACCTGCTCACACATCACTTCTGGTTCATGCTGTCTCTCTTTCCTTTCCCCAGTCACCCAGGGTATGGGAAGCATAGAACTCTGGTGCAAATTGCCAACATAGAAAGTCCAGGCGAGCTCCTACTAAGCAGGGGCTTCCCTCAGGAGCCAGACTCTTCCCTGGCCACAGCTTTCCAGTTTCGAAGCAGCTTCAGGATTTTCTCACCCAAACATCCCCAATCCTGCCTGCCCTTTGCTGCCCTTGCCAGCATTCTTTTCTGGTTCTGGTGAACCCGCTTTAGGGCATTTTGTGACTACAAAGAAGGAATTTCAGTGGTGTTAACGATCTTAGCAGCAGTGCCAGGGCTGCAGCAGGTGGGATGCCAGACGGCAAACTCGCCTGCACCTTACCAGTTGTTGGAGAGAGGGCTGTTGCGGTAAGGAAGTGGTGGCAGGCAAAAGGCAGCTTGGTAAAAAGGAATGAGAGCAACCCCCCTGGCACCCCAGCACCTTGCCTTGATCCCGGAAGAATGAAGGTTGAGGCTGGCTGGAAATACACGCTATCATTATGCTGACTCTTGCAGACTCAGGATATTATTCTATTTTCCCTCTGCAAAGCTTCCCATGAAGCAGCAAAACAGTCTCCTGAGAGAATGCTGCTTTATAGCAGAAATCCACCATCAAATATATAAAGAGAGGCTGCACTTTCTTACCATACAAACTATGTACTTGCCTGTGCTAACCTCTAAAATAAAAGAGAGGAAGATAGCGCTTGCCATGGAAGTGTTCCCAATCCAGAGGTTTTTAATTCTTTATTTTGTCCAATATACTGTTTTGCTCTTACGTCCTGCCTAATTTTTCTTGGATATTAAAAAGTGATTGTGAGTTACAAGAATGCATCCAGGTTTTCAATGGACTTCAGCTTAGATATATTGTGTAAAATATACCTGAAATAGGAAAATACCACAAAAAGCGATTTTTGAAAGCACTGCACTCTTCAGTGCTGATAAAACCAAAAATCTAATACATGCCAGACAAATATGCATAGTATGTAACGATATGTGTCTTCCTTGCATTACCATGGTTTAGATTAATTCTAAGTGCACTGAAAAGAGTCTTTTCATAGGCACTGGGCTGGGACCACACTGATATTATCAGGATGGAAAAATAATAATCTATTATTGCAAGCAGAATATGCAGGTGACAAATACTGGTACTGCTTACATTTGTCGTGGTTTAATCCCAGCCGGCAAACCAAGCACTGTACAGCCACTTACTCATCTCCTCCCCAGTGGGATGGGGAGGAGAATCGGAAAAAAGGTAAAACCTGTGGGTTGAGATAAGAACAGTTTAATAATTGAAATAAAATAAAATATAATGATAATATAATAATAGTAATGAAAAGAGAGACCACAAAGAGAGGAATAAAACCCAAGACAGACAAGTGATGCACAATACAACTGCTCACCACCCGCTGAATGACGCGCAGCCAGTCTCCAAGCTGCAGTCAGCCCCTCCTGGCCAACCCCCCCAGTTTACATACTAAGCATGGTGTTCTATGGTATGGAATATCCCTTTGGCTAGTTTGGGTCAGCTGTCCTGGCTGTGCTCCCTCCCAGCTTCTCATGCACCTGCTCACTGCAGACCATGGGAAACTGCAAAGTCCTTGGTTTAGAGTAAGCACTACTTAGCAACGACTAAAATATCAGTGTGTTATCAACATTCTTATACTAAATCCAAAAGCACAGCACCGTACCAGCTAGTAGGAAGAAAATTAACCCTATTCCAGCCAAAACCAGGACACATTATATTAACATTTCCCAAACTTTTTCTCACCTGTTTTTATTGCCTCTCCTACTTGTCTGTACCTCCCCTTCCATCTGTCACATCTGCCAGAGAGGGAGTAACCACGGAACTTCTGACAGTCCTAACCCTGGAGGGGGAGAAAAAAACCCAAAACAACCCCAACATAAAGCTATGTTTAGTAGCAATTGCCACTGCAGAGAGTGGAAATTGAGGGTCATAGGGAGTCATTGCATATGGCTTAATAGTCATGTGCCATTTTGCACATCTATTCATCCTGGGTAAAGAGAGAAGTCAGTAGCACAGATTTGTGTTGCAGCTTCCAGATTTGTTCTGCTAATGCAACGCTAACAGACCACGTCCTGGAGAAAACTCTTTCTTTAGGGAATATAAACATCTTTGTGCTTAAATATGGTGAAGATTTGGACAAAGAACTATTTCATGTGTAAACTAAGTCTGCTGCTTATTTAAGAACACTTTCTGAAAAGCTGAATATGGATCAATGTTAGGGGAGAATGATCAAGAATAACGTATTTCTTGGGGTGAAAAGGGGGCTGTTCTAATACTTATTCAGCATCATTCTTTATTGACACTATCAGGTTTCAACAACTGACTAGAAGTCAGGGCTTTAAGCACCCCTTAAGCATAAAAGCATCAGCACACACACCAGAGACACAAAGCTTGTTTCTTAATCTATGCAGACACAACTGGGAGTAGGCTGAGCTAGATGCAGGGAAATATGAAACAACCATATAAAGGCAAAAAAGTCTATTGCAATCACTGGCTGAGTTAAATCTGTATCTGTAAGAAGCGTGTCAACTCGGCCAACAGAAGTTGGCAGCTATGAGCGCACAGCTAGTTTTTCCAAAGAAAGGCCAAAGAAAAACTAAAGCGTGTTTGTTCTGGCACCAAGACACTCTCGCCCCAGCTGAAAGCTCAGCTATGTTTGTTCTAAGTCCAGAATTATCTTCATTTACTCAGTGTATTATCATTCCTTCCAGATACATATATGTTCTTAAAACAAACACTAATCTGCATCCCGAGGTAATGTTTTTGAGGAAGGTTGATTCTGGTGAGGTTACCCGACTACTCTGCAAGCAACAGGGCAGCTTTTGTGGTTCTCCACTGTCTGGTGTCCTTCAGTACCCAGAGCTTTTACTAAACCCCTGCATTACTCCCACTTTTGCATATGGGGAAACTGAAGCCTAGGGAAATTATCTGATTTAGTGTAGGGTCAATAATTTCCAATCTTGTTGCAGCCTTGTTTGAGGAAACTGACAACACAGCATAATTCCAAGGTAGAGGCTATTGGCTTTCAAAACAGAGTGATAATGAAGCATCCTGATGTTTACAAAACCAATGTCACACACAAACGATGTAGCTCGGGGAATGAGTTGGCTGTACTAAACCCAAAAGCAAAATAATCATGTTTACTTTATTAGTGGCTGCCTCCGTATACACAGGCACTATCTGGAGGAGTGACCTGGGAGCTGCAATGAGAAGAGCATCACTGGATGCTCTTTGGGAGAGACTGTGGGAGAGTGACTGGAATATCACTGCAGCTGGGATGAATCCCTGGGGATGGGACAGAGCTAAAGGGGCCTCCATGCTCTACCAGGGAGGGGTGGGTGCTGCTGTGTGAGGTCTGCAGGTGACACACGCACAAGGACCTGTGGGTCTGCTCACTTGCTGAGCAGGAGCTGGGGCAGGTCGGTGGGATGCTGGGGAGGCTGCCTAAGCCTGCGTTACCATCGGCTGTGGTCCTGCCGGGTGCAGCTTAGTGCCCCCGGGACCGGGTGGGCTACTGCTGCATCTCGTGGCTAGCTGAGAAGGGGTAGTGTGGAGACACCAAGCCCTGCCTAGAGCCACACTCCATGTCCAGCATGTCCTGCCCGCTCCCCAGCAGACCTGGAGGAGCTCAGCGGCACTCTAAGGCAGTGACCTGCGGGACAGGGATCGAAGGCGCAGCTCCTGCTGACAGACCAGGCCACCTGTGGGGACAGGGGTGGCAGAGCCCACGAACCCACCTTTATACAGCGGGTGCTGGAGGCAGGAGGGTACCCCGTGCTATAAGCAGTCTGATGTCCCTAATGCACAAATCCCAGCGTTAAAGGGAATCTCTACCATGTTTCAAGAACGCATTAATTACACTGAAAAGGTGGGGTAATTAGGTGGTGAATTGGTCTTACATGGTAGAAGAGAAAACATTTAACAGTGATTTAAAAGTTTATAATGCAAGACTGGGTATGTTTCTTTAGGTGAAATCCTTTCAAGAGTTTTTAAGAGAGATTTTTTTTTTCCTTTCCCCCAGTCTTAACTGTCAACACTCCTCTGAGCAAACACTCCTCCACATTAGAATGAGGATTTAATATGGAGATAAAAACTTGGGGTGGATTCTTGTGAGCGTGAACTCACACCTTTAGGATGGAGGACGGCTCTGCTTGTTTAATAGCTGTCTTTCTGCTAACGCTGTGAGTCACAGCTTTTGGTGCTGACAGCACACATGACCTGAGCAAGTTGCCCACGTGAACTCCTTGTCAACATACCAACAGCTTGTCTTGCTTGGACAGAGTCAAAGTTCTTCAATGAGTTTAGAGGACAACTGGCAAACACCTGATCTCCTATTAAAAAAAGGAGGAAAAAAAAGAGGGCAACAGACTAAGTGATTGGTGGACAAAGAAAAAACTATTTCAGAGTAAATAAAAACAAATTAGACTGGAGAAGTAGTCAAAATATGATTTTGATGAAGTTAAAGCTGATAAGTTATACAAGCCCACACTGAGATACCCGTACAAATACGTACCTGCAGGAACTGCAAAGTTACACATTCTGGACATTAATTTATTAATTCAGCCTGATCATTCAGAACTTCAAACATTCAATGGTAGCCAACAGTGCTGGAAGATGGAGTTTGGATGGAAGCTGCTGCCCACGGATTAGTGAGTGGCTCTGTACGCTCCGCAGCAGCGGCAGCCTCAGGGTGACCGCACAGAGGGCAGCGATGCAGAGTTTGTGTTGGGAAATGGTCAAACCCACCTTGGGCAGAATTTCGTCTGGAGTTAGGGAGATTATATCAGAAAGTGACTAGCACAGCTGAGCTCAAATACTGAACTGGAGCAGCTAATTTATGGTAATATTAATTCTTACTGAATAGGATGTATGTAAAAAAGTTAAATAGATGCTGCATAAATACCCATGGGAAACAGGAACACCACTGCTCATGTTGTTTTACTCCTTTCTGTTTTGATGATTTTTCTGCTTAGTATGTTCAGAAACACAGTGCAGTGTTCCTGTAGCTGATTACAATCCTGCCCCTCAGACTGGAGACTTTTAAGAGCATTTTCAAACTATTTTACTTGTCTTGACAAAAATCAGTTCATCAAAGAATGAGAGGTTCATTGAAAAAGATGCATAATAATTGGTGTAGCAGTACTTCCAGGTGTGTGGGGGGGGGGGGGGGGGCAGGGGGAACAACCTACAGGAACGCTATTTACCTTCCAACAGCTGAAAACAAACACCTCCTCAATTAAAACAGAGGGTATTTGTGTTTCAAGAGTATTCTAAGATGTATCTTAAAAATAAGGCAATTTAGGAATATTCAGAGGGGATATGAGCTTTATGTGTTTCTGCTGTGTTCTATGCTTTGGCTATAAACACTCACAAAACATCCAAGGTTGATAAAAGGGGGAAAATAATGGAAATAAGCTTAAAAAATACATTTCCATTGTGCAGATTGCAACTCTATACACAAAGTTATAATTTTTCATAAATAAGGAAAGAATGAATGCTCAAGTTGTTAAGTTTGGGCAACATATTTTGTGAACTAGTGAGCATATAAATAGTTGTATTAAAGTCTTTGCCAATCAGTTGTCAGGCTGAAATTTCTACAGCCAAACTTGAGTCCTATATTGACAGGATTTTTACAAGTTGGCAAATATAGGATTCATCCAAAGCCTGCTGAAATCAGGGAGCGTTTTCCTTGACTTGAATTAAGGACTTTCACATTATATGCTTCATAATGCAAATGACACAGCGTTCTCAACACCTATCTCTGCAAAACTGCTTGAAGCTTTATGATCAAAATGGATTATTTTCCGCTTAGAAAGCACATTAAAAATTCAAAAATTTGAGGGAGACTCCAAATGCATTTTTTTCAACACAGTATTTTTCAAAACTGTCTATATTTCATTTATCTACATGGAAAAAAACAGCTAATCAGTAGAACAGAGAACTACAAGTCAGGAAATCCAGGTTGGGTTCAATCCTGTACGTGATTTTATGCGAGATGCTCTATTCTTCCATGATTAAAATAATTTTGGAATGCCGTAGGCATGCTCTACCTCTAGCACCTGAAGTGCTAAGTTTTTTTCTACTAACAAAATTTGTGAAACACATGCACCAAACTGAACAATCAAGCTTCTTTTTTTTAATTATCTGCAATCCAAGGCAGGGTTTTGCAGAAGAAATGGCCTAGAAAACATTCATAAGTATCCATGGGCTGGTACAGCTTCTGCAAACACCCACTAAGAAAAACACATTTACAAAGCCCTCCATATGATATAGAAATGGCAGTTTTAGGCTGCTTTAAATTGCACTTGTTCACACATGAGTACTATACACAGCGCAGGACGCAGACTGAAATATTGAAAGGTAGAAGTAAGAACCAGTGATACGGTCTCTTACTCTCACACAAGAAAATGTTTGCCAATAAACTGGCATCAGGAAATAAAACCAACACCTGACAGGAAGGGCAACTGAGCCTGGGACACAGAGGTTCCCTGCCTGCTCCAGTTAGCGGTTACGCAGCTCGGCGCCTGACTGCACTGGTCCTCTCCCGAGACAAGGCAATTTCCCCCGGGAAAATAATCCCTGCCATGGCTCAGAGGCCAGGCAAGGCCTTGTTTGAAGGTTTATGATGTTATGTAAACAGCTAAATACAGCCCAAAGAATATACTGTTGATATCACAATAAAACATGTCATTTTCTGAGTTTGATAATAAAGAAGGTAGTGCTATGTAATAATGGAACACTTTACCATGATGGCTTTCAGAGTGTTCTCTGTATTTTCAGCCATTAAGGTCTTTCTGGCTTGTTACTTTTGCACATTGCTCAGGAAAATGTCATACTGAGGCACGAAGAATGATGGTACTTTGGTTATTAGACTCACCACACCTTGCAGAATTCTTCCCCCTGCTCAGCCCCTTTTGTCGTCCTCTTAGGTCCCACCTGCCTTGCCCACAGGAGGGAGGGTTTCAGGCATGGCTCCTGAGTATGATTAATATTTTGCTTTAGCCACCAAAGCAAAACATCCTCCGAAAACAAAGATGGAAAGCAAGTCAAGATAAAAGTGCAGTACGGGCTGTTTTATTTTCCCGGAGGTGAAGAGGCAGAAGGCCCTGGTTCACACCGAATCAGAAATGCCACTTCTGTTCCACTGGGATGTGTTTAGCAAGAGCAACCATCCAGCTGGAAAACTGGAGCTCGTATGGCATTCACGATGGCGGGAGAAGTCTGTGAGTCGGGGTGCTCACCTTGAGCAGGAGAGGGCCGGGCTCCCTCTGCCTGATGCAAACCAGCGATTCAGGAGCTCACAGGCTGCAGGCACAAGTCCAAATCCTGCCCTCAGAAGGCTTGAATGCCAGGTCCCCCCAGCACCAGCTGATGCTCTGACCACCTGAGTGTTAAGTGGAAAGGATGGAAAGGCATGACACCTCCCTCACTTTATAAATCAAATATTTCTCTCTGCAAAGTGCAGCAGCTGAAATTTGCCACTAAATTTTATCAGCAGTTTTGGATCAAGCAAAACCTCAGGTAGGTTCTGAAGGCGCAAGGGAGGATTGCCATAGGTCTGAATAGCTGTAAATATGCAAATCCCTGTAGCTATATTTTATGGATGCTTTATTTATCAAATGTGATTTCTGATGTATATTAGTTTACCTTGCTGCAAAAGTCAGATACATTTGCTATAAAACTAAGCCATTGGTGAAACACGCACTTACGCTACTGGCTAGATGTAATACTGAAAGCAGGGAGTAGTTACAAACCAGAGCGTTGCCCTAGAGTTACCTCTTGTTTTTTTAATTCCCTTCAGCCAAAGCCATCCTGTGCTCTGCTTGTGGGCAGTCTGGGAACCCCACCAATAAAACCACCAAAACAAAACACATCCAAAAAACCCCACCCTTCAATACACAAAAATAAATAAACCTTTTTTCATTATATGCATGTTGCCAATGTGTGTTTCAGTATTTTCTGTGGTTCTTTCTTCACAATCCGCCTATGCTAAAACAGTAGTTGAGGGAGACTGGAAATGCTCTTACTCAGCTTTACAAAATATAATGGACATAAAGTGTGCAGCACGTACCGTATGTTAAGACGAGACATCTTTATTTAGCTGCTTTGGACTAGCAATATTCAATGCTTGTGATGAACCTCTAAGCACTACATTTCCACATTCTTTTTATACACTGCTTTTAGGTGTGATAAGCTACGTGAAAAATTCTTTGCGATTACTAACAAAAAGCTCTGAGGTAGTGTTTGCTGCAGTTGTTTTGTCTTTTATCTGCTATAATTAAGACAAATGAAGCTATGACATTGCTGCACATTTCCAAAACTGCCTTGATTTAAAAACTTTAAAGAAGTCAGCAACCACTTGGCCGACACCTTGGTAGTAGTATCTGATCCATTCAAAACACAAGAATCTCCTGCTTCTTGGTTTTCTCCTTTGACTCAGCTGAAAAGTTGCTGGGATCTAAACTGAATGAAGTCATCACTGAGATGCCTATATGCACCTAGTTAAAGAAGAATGCTACTTGCAGAAATTTAGCACATCAGGATTTTGCATTTACAACATTCTCAAGACAGCTGTATGTCCATGTACTAACAAGCATAAAAAAGTGATACCTAAAAAAGGCAGGTAATTAGGGGGGAAGGGGAGGAATACCTATTTTCTTCAAAAGAAAGAAGGACTGGTATTCAACCTGTTAATCCTATCAATATAGTAGTAAGCCAACATTTCAAATGTTTTTGCTCACCTGCACTTGCTAATTCCTAGCAAAACCTGTTTGAACAAGGATGAAAAATCAACCACGGAATACAGAGGCAAGCCACCCAGTGAGCTTCAGCTGGGATCCAGCCTTTGTTGCTGGCTGACATTTTCAAGTGGAAACGACTCCCAAATGCAACACTGAGCAGCAGGAGGAGAGCTGGGGCGAGGGGCTGCAGCCGCTGCCCGTGGGCAGCCAGGGCACCACCGGACCTGCCGCTGCCAAGCCCCGCCGCAGTGGTGGCACAGGGCACCAGCTGGGCAGACATCATCATCTCCCAGTAATGCTGGGATCAGTCTTGGTTAAAAATGGTTCCATCTAGACAGGCTTGAGATATACGCTGTTAACTCTTGAGCTTTCTAAATGTTGTCGGGTAGGGCGGGGTTTCATGTGGTCCATATGACAAGTTTTGGCTTCTTTCTCGGGGCTGGAGCTCGGTTGCACAACCTGAATTCTGACAATCTGAAAGCATGGGGAACCATCACTAGTAGAAATTAGGTAAGCATGGGCTATGGCCAGATCGACAGCAAAGAAAGCAAACACCCACCTAAGGCAACTCAAATAAGCTAATCGTGAGAAAAAGGAAGAGGAGGTCAAATTGTGATGACTGAGCTGAAACTCGTAATGTTACCCCGCAAGGATTTTCTCCCAGACAGCTTTTCTTCAATATGTAGCCTCTATGCAGCTCCTCAGAAACGAGAGATGAAGCACAGTGATTCTCTGCGCTTCCCCCTACTACCACCCTGAACCAGTGTTTTTAAACAGCCCCCCCCCCCCCCTTTTTTTTTTCTGAAGAGGCAAAGACACATTGACAAATTGCACCCTAGACACACAACTCCTCCTCATCCTTTCTCGGCAGCTTTATCCGTGTGTTCCTCATTAATATTAGAATCACTTTGATTTATGAAAGTGTGCTACAAATAGAGGATTGACATTGCATGTAGCTAGGATAAGGAGCGACAAGAGAGCTAGCCAAATAATTAATCTACGTAAGTGACAACTCAGTTCTTAAATGTCTGCTAAATTCCCCTAAGTTACCCAATGCCTTGGAAAAATAAAAAAAACAACAACCCTGAGGTCTAGGTAAAAATAAGGAGAAAAATATTTGTCATAAATAGCCCAAGGCACGATTTCCTAATCTGGGAAATTCAAATGAAAGCTTTCATTTCTTTATCATCCTACAATTAGATATCTGTTTTATTACAAATGACAGTAGATCTTGAACATAGTGAAAAGCAGCATCGCTATCCAAAGAATGCAGATTGTTGCTATAAGTAATGACAGGAGAAATTAGCCAGGGATTGGTTGTGCTGCATGAAAGCACTGGTTTCTTCTTCATGGTACACCTACAAGTATGATTAAGCATAGAATCCATACACATATAATTAATAAAATCAGCAACAAATAAATTGAGATGAAATTCAAGGTCAAAAGATAAACTGAGGGTACCTTCGCACCATAAAATATAAATGCCCTGACGTATCAGTTGGTGCCCTGGAGACAAGGAAGAGAAATCGAGGAAGTTCATTTTTCTTTTGAAGAACTAATGATATAAAATATGACACAAACAACATCACCCTCAGATTCATGACTGCAGTGTACCCACTGCAAACAGTTACAAATGAAAAACACAAGTACAGCTAGCACAGGGGGATGGGAAGTCAAGCAAAGAGCTTAAAAATACCAACACTATCACTTTAATATCAAAAATCTTACTCCTGTTGCATCTCTCACATTTTGCTTATGTGCCTACAGTAGTTTACACACAAAAAAGCAGGGAGTGAGGAACAGAGGCTCTCAGTACAGCTGTGTCGATGCTGCCTGAACAGCTTTGATTATAGGATGTTTAACTCTTAAAATCAAATATATAAAAAATAAAATAAAACTGGGTCTTCTAAATTAATTTCATTGAGATTCTAGTTCTGTACCTGTGAGTTCTTGACCAGCATCCTAAACTATTGCAGAAATTGAGCCCAGTTTTTGAAAGGAAGAATTGATGGGTATTAAATATTTCAGTGCAAGAAACACATTTTAAAAAAAATCTGTAAGCATGTGAAACCCTATCACCAGGAGAAACAGGGCAAGCACAGGCTAGGAGATGATCAATAGCCAAAAGCAAACACCCCCTAGGCAATTCAAACACAGCTTGGTTATAACACCCCAGGAGATTTCAGCCCCTATCTGGCAACTAACAGAGCAATCTAAGAAATTATTAACTTGGAATCCTTTCCAGAGCTTTATAGTAACTTCCAGTAGCACAGACTACTGGGAAGAGAGTTTTCATCTTCCAGAATGTGCCATTTGAGAAACAGCTTAATTTCAACTAAATCCAGAAAGATTTGGGAAAGTATCCCTCTGTAATGTGGGACAGATGAGCGAGATGACAAAATTAAGTGCCTCCTCTGCTCACCATGGCACGTGTGTGTTACTGGCCCATCCACCCATTCCTGCTACTAATCAAGCCCAGCTATTAAAACCTCCAAGCAGTACACATGCTGCCACCACAGTCCTTGAAAATGAGGTGTGTGAGGTTACATAAAATCACTAGAAGACAACAAAGACCCACATGTTTGAGTTTAAACCACACTGTTTTCAGAAGGACTGATTTTCCAAGAGACAAAACTCAGTTCCTGCCCTCCACAGTATCCCTACTGACACGAAATGAGTAGCAACATAAATGGATATTCTAGCTCTCTGCAACGCAAAGAGATTGCATGTATGTTGAGTAAACTCACACTGACAAGATGGTTTGGATCACATGCTGTTACAAAGAACTCTGTTCCCGTAATGCCTACAGAGCCCAGCAGAAGCTGGGTTACCATTATCCACAGTGTGGTAGCAGCCAGAGATGCCAGTGTAAAGATACTAAGGACTCTCTGAGAACAGATATATTTCTCCTGGTTAAAATGAAAGCGTGCTAGTGAGTCAAAAGCACCACACAAACCAGAAGGCTTTAAGTTAAACCTGACCATCATACATCTACATAATCTAGGACAACTCTCATGGGAAGAAAATACTGCGTCAAAAAGTAGAAGTCTATTCATCACTCACCAAAATATCAAATCACAAAAACAGACATCAAAAAGAAAAACAGTAAATGAAGCCCTGCTGTGGTAGAACATGCTCCTGAATCATGCAACAAAGCCATTAACATATATATCCTATTCTTACACATATAGGTTTTATTTAACATTAGTACTGCAAAAGAGTCCAGAACTGAACTTACATTAGGTGCTGCCCATCTTACATGAACTTCTCTCACCCTTCCAGCATTTAATGAGCAACTACTCTACCAGATCCTGAAGACAAAAAGCTCTCCGTCTTCTTGACCTCAGAGTTCTTTCCTAAGTGTAATTTGTAGAACAAGTTATTTTTGAATCAAATACCCATTCTACAGTTACGAATGCTGTATCAAACTATAACAACCCTTGCCATACCTGTCCCCCTGTTATATTTTACATAAAGCCATTGAGGTTTAAAGACTTTAATAAGAATTTCATTAACGATTTGAAAGGTGCAGATCTCTAGGGGCCCATTTTTGCTCAATAATTTAATAACAAACCCCGCCTGACTATGAATTAGAACCTTTCTAACACAAGTGAAACAGCTGTGGCAGTCCAAGCCATCCCGTTACTATTTTCCTAGACACTATGAATCTTTGAAAGTGCAAGAAACTTCAACACCACATACAACAGTACAGATCCTGAAGGAAAAAAAAAAAAAAAAAATCCAAATAGAACGGAAAACTACTTGACCAAAATAAGAAAAGAATCTTCTTTGATGAGAACTAGGTGCTCTAGAAGGAAAACCACTTTCTCTTACAGTCTACCAGTCAGGACATTAAAACAGAGGCTTTTTTACAAAACAGAGGAAAAAATATTCCAATTTTTTTCCAGGGAAGGATATTAAATACCACAGCTATGAAAAATAACAATAGATATAGCATTTGCTTTTGGAGCAAGTCAACCAGTACCATGACCAACTAAAACTACAGGGAAGGAACCTCACCATTTCTGGCCAAAAAACCCCAAAGGAAATACTACATTTCAATTTTAAGCCCCAGCACCAGCCATCCGGATCCCTAGCTGGAACAGGACAAGGCAAGCTAGGTTTTCTAACCTCTAATATCAGTCTGGAGGCTATTGACTGTTCAGATATCAGTAACAATCAATCTTCTCTCTTTGAGGCTTTGGCAGAGTCTCTCATTGTTCCCAGAACACATTAGAGAATTCTTCCTGGAAAGAGAAGACATTTTCAAATCCCAGTGCTAGACAGAAGCAACTGCTTCTCCCTCCTCCATGTCCCTTCGCTAGAAGCCAATTTATATTCGCTGATTTTGCAAATCTGAAGTTATTTGTGGTATACATTTTGAAGATGTAACTTTTTTTCCTCATTATTCGTACTTAGAATATCTACTGCAACTTAGCAGAAGGTCTGGCATCTAATTAAGTGGTTTCAGTCCTCATCTTTGCTGCCATCTGTGGGCAGCCTGAGCGGTACAAAGGAGGGAAGCAGCAAGTTTGAAGCTGGTCAGGTATTGGTCCTGTGATCAGGACCTGTGCCCGTAAGAAAGCAGGACGTCCTTGCTGCCTGCCCCTCCCCATTTTAATGTTACAATTAGTCAGGAGAAGATAAAACATTCAGTAGCTTGGCTTTTTCTCTCCTTGTACCTCAAAGTAATCTTGCAACTGAAGAAATAAAAAAAAAAAAAATAGGGAAAATTAAGTTGAGGATCCACGCTAGTTTACAGCATCATTACATGCTGTCATCCACTGGAACACCTGTAACTGACTATAAACATGGAATATACTTCTGGCTCTATGTTTGGTAGTTGAAACTCAGTTCCTTTTTCAGTAAACCATGTCATGTTTTAGCAAAACTGTTATTGTAAAAAAAACTTTTCAGAAGAAAAATAAGACAAAAGCAGATAGGTTGATCATACTTCTAAACCCATTATGATCAATTTTGGAAATGTGAAATTAAATGAGGCCAGAAACTGGAGTATTTGATTTAATGACTGCACAATTTTAATACATAAAAATAGATACTTAGTAATGAACAAGTTTTTACAAACCAGATTTCTTCTGTACGGTACAAAACAATGATGAGATAAAAAAAAATTTGCTGGATTACAGGGCAAGACAAAAGAACAATAAAACATCATTGAAGGAAAGTTTTAAAATGATCAAAGGCTTATTTCATAAATACAGTGCAATGCTTTCATTTAACAAATACAAAATTTACTGTTGAATTTATCAACATCAGGAAATATATAAAATGTCATTGAATGACAATCTTATTTAAAAACTGATGCAAATACAATAGCCTTTTTAGAATTCTGAGGTAATATTACACAATAAATCGAAAAAGCTTCAATAAATAAAACTAAACCCAAGGCAAAGTGCAATTCATTGAAAATAAGAAGATAAAGCTTTTATTTTAACAATAATAGATAAATATTTATTAAAAGTGGGCTTAAGCCATAAAAAAATATCTTGGCTAATCTGCCATGTTTTCACATAAACTGTATAGCTATTCATTCATAAGCCAACCTTCCATGGATCCCATTCTACAGAGAGGGGAAAGGGGGGAGGCATTTCTCTCTAGATTTATCTATATCCACATTCAGCTGTTAGAAATTTAACATTGCTTGAAGCTATCTAGTTCATTCAGTGCAGTGGTGGAAGTTTAATTTCTTTCTTAACATTTGAAATCCTGTAAATTAAAATTTATTTTTAAATCTCCATTTGGGAGAGACAATGTAAAATGCATGTTTGAAGTGTTGCTTTTAACACTTTCTGTGCTAACCTAGTTTTGTTCCAGGCTGAACTCACTGGAAATTGTATTACACATTTCAAGGAGACCACAATGAATACAGTGCCAAATATTTTAAAATATCCTACTCTTTATCTCTGCTTTAATAAAACATTAATGTCATCAGTACCTTCTCTAGAAAGCAGAATAAAACAGAAATTACACTTAGCTATTGAAGAAAATCTGCAACAGCTTTGAAACCATGGATTAGGCAGACTAATTTGTTCATCTTGTATAAATCTCTTAGTTGTATGTAAATAATACAGAGAGGGAAAACAAGAATAACATAACATTTCACTCTTATTGCAAATAATTGAGTACAGACACCACAAGATATTTAAGCATCCATGCCCCAGCAGAAGTCAATGGGCAAAGCTGACAAATTAGATGCCAAAGTGTCTTGAAACATCTGGGCCTCATTCAGCTGAAAGAAAAAAATCTATAGAACACACAGTAGCTATTCATATTAAAAAAATACTATACTGCATGCTGATAAATTCTTTCCATTTAATGAATAAAACCCAGACTTATAATTACATCTGCATTCTAGAACCAGTTTCTTTCCCAGCTCCTAATTTACTAACTCAGAGCACGCATAGCAAGAATTCTTTTCATGTAGTTTGTGCAGTAAAAAACCACAAAACATTGTCTTTAAATGCTGGTCTTCAAGTTCATGAAAGCTTCAACATCCTTCTGAAACATTACCGTATTCAGTTCTGTCACAACTTAAGACTTCCAACAAAGTTGCTGACAAAAATGATAGCATGATACCCTGTATCAGTTTTCTGTGTGTTGTGGATTTAATTATTTTTCTGAAATATTTCACTGTATGTGGAATTTAATACTTAGCTTTGTTTACTATAATGCTACAGCAGATCTGGTTAGTTTTCTGTCAATGAATGAACATACAAGTTGCTTAACACCTGTAGTTTGAACTTGAATCCCCTTAAGCTGAAAAAAGTACCTTTTAACACTCTTGTACAGTCAAGTGTAAAAGCTGAATATAGAACGTCTAAAACCTCTTCATAAAAATAGATTTTTAGCAGTAAATGGCACTATCAAAACCCTATTTGTTCACAGGCAGTTATTTACATGCTTCTTAGACAGCCTGTTTCATTGAAAAGGAAAGCCAGAATATTAAAACTGCATACATTTTATAAAGACTAAAATTCCTATTTGCCTTTGTGAAAATATGGCTACATGCTGTATGTTTGTTTTTTTCCCCCTATTATTCATGTTAGTTGAAAACATTCTACCACTGGGATTAGCTATTAAAGAAATATTCTGTATATTATCTCCCGGTGGGGTACCTGTGATGTAAAGGAATTATGATGAATGATAAAGTGCTATTAAGAAAAAACAGAATCAAACTATAACTTAGAAATTGTCTTTAGTCGGGTTTCATTTATCAAATAGACTAGTTTTTTGTACAAAGAAAGCTACTTTCTGTGACAAAGCAAGCAGTAAATGTATTGCCATTCAGGAAAAACCGTACACTTCATATTTAATAAAAAAAAGAAATCTCTAAGTTGGGTAAGACTGGCACAGTATCAAGAAACATAACAACAAAAAGCTTAAAGGCACAATCAGAAGAGAGTGAATGCTACATAAAAAAGCTGTTCTTGAAGTATTTCATTTTATTCTAGACCAAACCCCTCTGCATTTGAAATTCCAATGATCAACTTTTGCTTCAGTTCCTTCTTGTTCTTGTAAGGAGGGAGACAAAGCTGGTTGAAGCAGGTATGGGCCACAGGTAACCTGAAATAATGAAAGAAAACCTCAACACAACACATTTAATAAAAATAATAATAATAGTAATACAATAGAAGCAGAATACTGCCAACTGCCTACACATTTTCAGTTAAACATTACTTAAATAAGAAACTCTGTAAAAGGAACATTTATCCTGGTGTTGGTGGTTCAAGTTCTGTTGAACACTGTTGGTCATATGCACCCCAGGTGAATTTTTTTGCCTGCAACCCCCTCCCCACCACTCTTTTCTTGTAAGTGAGAAACATCTCCTTCCAGATCTTGGAAACTATGGGTACCACATGCCTTCAAAAGTCAGTTTTTCTCTAAACACAAAATCTGGTTATAATCAGAATCCACAACATGAAGAATGAAGGGTCCTATATTGACTACAGTGACACCTAGATGAGCCACAGTTACCATAAGGATACAGAAGCCAACGTTCAGCCTCGTAAAATACATCCTCACAGACATAAGCCTCGGTGCACAGCACAGAGGAGCTGATGGAAGCCCTGGAAAAACAACAGTTCACAACTTCTGGTCTTAGCCATTCCAACACTTCCAGTTGCAAGTTTCTTCTGACTGCTTAGTATAAATACATACTGCAGACACCTCTTAGGATTGCCTGACTGAAACACTGAAAACTCTGCTCCTCACTGGAACAGATTTGTTTGATGAGGACTGTCCTTCAGGAGCAGAAGCATGTGTTTTAGCATCGCATCAATATGCAATGCCACTAACATCCCGCCTCATAGCCACAGGCGTTAAGCAGCCATTGGATTTTCCTCCCCTTAACATTCTGAAGTGACATGCAGGACAGCACTGATATAGACTTGTCCCACAGCTGATTACTTGGGGGGAGAGAGGAGAAAGAGTGAGCTGAAGCTCAACCTGACGTTTGGAATTAAACCCAACACATTGAAAAATTTTTACGACTTGGACACTTAAAAGTTAAACTTCAGTATGCGACTCAAAAGCTCTCTAGTTCTGTTTTCACCGAAGCCCTTAGTCTTCTGAATGGCAGCAGCTTGGCCTTTGGTCATTATCAAATGTTCTTGAAAGGGGGTGATATCTCCCCAGATCTGGAAACCCAAGCTGCTTCCCCCTCTCCACCTTTTAAATAAGCAAGTAAAGATCCGTTAATCAGACTGGAGTCATGTGCTTCAGCATCTGGAAAGCTGGGAAACTGGATATTAATTTGGCAATTCCTATTGCTATTATGTGCTTTGATCCTATTGTGTGAGCAATACAATGCCAACGTCTACATTCGTCTCTGTGCAGGCAGTCTCACTGAAATCATGTTGCAAAACATAAACCTACATAATTTTAAAATGCACACTACTTCAAAACATTTTTTCCATTTTTAAGAACAATTTACATGAGAATGAACTTAAACAGAGATTCAACACTGACTGATTTTTCTTCATTTTCCATCAGATCCTCATGTTGCTTTAACATGTTACTGGAACCAGTTATTAGCTCATTGAATAAAACATTAGAAATATCACAGTAATGACATACACCAAATTTAAAAACAAAACCAAAATTTATTTTGTTTATGCATTTAATTCAGCTCTCCACAGAAACTCAACAAAATTTAAACTTGAAAAACGTAGTTCCATTTAAATATTTTGATTATTCTAAACGTTTGAGAAGTGTCGGTAAAGCCAGTAATTACTGCTTAGCAGCAATTACTGCTCAGCAGTGAGCTTCAGAACAGTAGGCTTTTCTATAGAGCTTTCCAAATTATTTAAACTGACTTTCTCCAATCTTGAGAAGGAAAATACTAGCTGGAAAGTATGTGGAATTTCTCAAATCAGTTCAATACAAAATAAAACACTACCAGAAACATAAGAACTTGGCATGAACAATTTAACTTTTACAATGAAATTCTAAAGCTGCACTGTTCCTGTTCCTTCTGAGCAGCCTCTGTACCAGCCGTACACTTACTCACCAGAGACCCTAAAGGAAGGCTACATCTTCTCAGCCATTCATGTTAAAATTCTTACTTAGACCATCAAGAAAGAATGCAAGCATTTTCTGCAGCTGCAGGGGCTGCTATACAAAATGACAGACACTCAATGAATTCAGAGAAAATCATGGTGATTCACAGTATATTTTCACTAGCTCAGCTGTCATGTTAAGAACAATTAAAGGAATTATTTTAATTGAAAACATGTAAGGAATCTCTATAAATAAAGAATTCCTGGCCTCAAATGTAAACACCGACTGAGCAATCAATCTTGTATTAATTGTCATCTGCAAAATTCATGCAATCAATAAATGGGCATAATATTTTGAAGACAAACTAAAGGAGCCCATGCAGTTGCTTCCTTATACATTAGTTTGATCTTCTAAAAAAGACATTCAAGAGTGATAAAAGCTCTCAGGAAATAATTTAACAACAAAATTTAAAAAAACCCTACTTACCAATTAGTGGATGTTTCACTCTTAGAAATCTTGAAATTCAAATCGGCCATTCCTCCCACAGGCACTCTATCACTTCCTGTAGCAAAATGTAGCAGCTTCTTTTGAAGGTCAAGAGAAAATCCAAGTACTACATCCCAAAAGTATCTGTATTCAGGACAAAGGGACAAGAAAAGGTGAAAGACACAGTTTCACGACAAAACAGTATGAGGATCATAAGACAACTGCAAGCACTGCATGAAGAATGTCACTTACTGAGAATTTAATTAATGTAATATATAGGACACCAATAGTGCCCTAATATGCAGCGTTAAATACATTCCTATGGACTTGACAAGTACAATGTCACAAGTTTTGGACTGATGTCTTGTCAAATAATGCCCAAACCCACTTCTCTATAAAAATATAAATGCCTTCTACTCGCCCATTTAAACGTCTATGTCCTTAGTATCAAATAGAACTGGAAGAGAAAAAGCATTTTTAGAAGAATGGATAATAAAAATAAAGGTGCAAATTTCACTATGCAGGGTCTGAAGCTATTCTTTTTAAACTACCTCCATTTCAAACTGATCATAACATTTTAAAAGTATTCAGCAACATGCTATACCATTAAGGATCTAACTCTTCCTACTTGCAGGTAATTTAATAGTGTCTTTATCTTATTTGGAAACAGGTTTTTATAACTTCAGTCATCCTCAGATTATCCTTGAAGACATTATTGCCAACAGTCTACCATTCTACGATCTTTTTAAACTCAGTAATCGAAATGAAAAAAATTAAGCCTACCGTATAGTCAGATCAGTTTTTTGGTAGCCCTCATACTGGGTACTTCGCTGTAAAGCGGGCATATCCAGTTCAGGACTGCCACAGACAAGAATTTCAACCTCTTCTGGGCGAAGTAGCTGACAGAAATTAAGAATAAAATACTTAATTTTTTAAAAGATGAGAAATGATGCTACTAGATCCAGATTTAATTTTTCTTTTGGCATTACAGAATTTCATTCCATATAAATCTGTAGCTTAGATACATATGTTTTATAGAAAAACAAATTCCTCAGTACTTTGAAGAATCTCTGACAACCGTATAAAACAAAAAGCAAGTTACTGGGTAACATCATATGTTAGCATATTTCTTTTGTTCCTCACTTCTTTTTCATTCTTACATTTATTACACTGACTTGTCATCTGATTAGATTACAAATGGATCAGGGAGAAAATTAAGTTTGTACATATGGAAATCAGAGCGAGCGTCTTGATCTCAATGCTGGTTACAACTTCCATTTCATTTACACTGAAGAGTGCCAATGTAGGTTGCTGAGCAGTAGTGGCTGACAGAACTTGACTCTTAAGTTATACACACTGCTGTGCAAAGCAAATACACATAACAATAAACCACGTCCAACAACTGCTCAACTGACGCCTGCAGAACCTACTTATTCATTTACTACATCATGTTAAATTGCATGAAAGTATGTCAGGGCATTTCAATGGATTTTCATTCTCCTTCCAGAACCTTCCCTGCCGTTAAGCCACATCTCAGTTTGCTGCAAGTGTGTCATAGTGGGCTAATTTCACAGGATGAATAAAATCTCATGCAAATTGTAATTGCCTCTTTCTTTCTCTTCTTACTGCATAAGGGATGTTGTAAATTACAAAATTACAAAAGGCATTCCAACAGCCAAACAGGACTGCACATGGAAGAATGTTTAATCTCAACCTCACTGAGTGTTCTTCCTCCAAAAAGTAATAGGAGTTTTCAGAGGAGTCACTCAAGAGCACACAGACATAGTTGTTCTGCTGCTCATAACTGTAGGGAATAACAGAATCCTTGTAAACATTCACTTGAGAGCCTGTGAAGTGTCAGTGAACGCATGCTGATAAACCTAATTGTAGAGCTTTATTTATCTGTTTTCAGTGGAACAGTACAGGGAACAGCTGATTGCCTGCTTAATTTCTTCTGCTTACGTTGCTTAATCAGCTACATTGATTAATCGACATTCTTCACAAATTCTAAATTCAGCCAGTGTAATTTGTTTAATTTAGATAAGTCAGTCACATATTTGAAACAGATGTTTGTATTTCATTTTGTTCTTACCAGTAACGCATATGAAGCACAGACACTATGAAATCCATAATAGAAAGCTGCAAATTGTTTGTAGATTGATTTGTTGATAAGAAAATCAACATAGAGCTGCACATATTCTAAAAAAGAAAAACATTGTATTTTGATGTATCAAATAATTTAAAATAATCATTTCTTGTGTTCTCTCAAATTATACTAAATAAAGAAAAATGAATGCATTTAATTTTAGATAGTATTAAATCGGTAGGTATACCAGAACGGACTACTGTAATTTCATTTTCACAATTTCTTAAAGAATACCTAGGCTTATAAGAATGAAAAAAGGACAAACTGAAATCTGCTAAATATGTCATTAATATGTATTGAAGTACCTTTCCTATTCTGATTTGTGACTGGAATTTTATCTCCATTTGACTTTAAGTTATAAGATTTTATAACACCGAATTCTTCCTGAAAAACCTGGAGAAAAAGAGGGGTCAAGGTCAGTACTGGAAAATACATTCACATACGCACAAATTACAAAGCTTATATTTACTATTTCATGTATCTCCCCTGTCCGCCTCTTTAGCATATGCTGTAATTCTGAGGGTTGTGGGGTTTAAGTAAGTTAAATATTACAATTTTCAACAAATTACTCAAGAAATTGGTATTCAAAGTAGAATGAATGGTCCTGTTACACAGTGGCATATCAAACTGACCTGCAGGCTCTGGAGTCACAGTTTTTCATACAAAAGAACAATTTACAATTAAAAAGTTATTTGTTCTACTGTAGCTCACCTACGAACTCAAAAGTACCTGCTTTACAAAAATTCTCATATGGTCTGACAATAAAGTAATTCAAAGCTGAGGGGGAAAAAAAAAGTCAATACTAGTGCAATACACATCCATAAGCCAGCATGAAATCTTACTAACTAATATGTGCTCTGAAAGAATGAATAAATGAAAAAGGTTTCTTGACTGGAATAGCAGTAAAGACATACAGGTCAGGCAAAACTATCGGAAACTGAATAAGCTATTGTTCAAGTGAGATTTCCTGAACAACCATACAAAATAACCACACCAAGCTTTGACTAGCATCTGGGTTAGACAGAAGAGGGATTGTTTTGCAGCCAGATGAATTCTGCAAACTGGGTTACTGACTGCATGGTGATGGTGTCAGAACAAGCAAAGAGCTGGAAATGCACCAGCAGCTGGCCATGCAGCCCTGGCAGTTGGTTCTCAGATCCACCTACGCTGCCAGGGGACAACAGCTTCAAGCCCAGTAAGGGAACCAGCCTCTATGCCCTGAGGCCCCAGGACCAGACTTGAAGCAAGCTTCAGTGCCCATGCAGTTATATTCCAGACAACCAGCAATAACACAGTAGCAGGCCACTCCACAGAAAAAAGTGGTAAAAATTATGAACAAGTTTGAGAATCAGTCATAACTATATATTTAATGACCTGAAAGGTCGAGTAAAAATCCTCTTCAACATTGCCTTCATAGGATAGAAGTTCACTTAGTCCATGGGCCAGTTCCTACAATACAAGTAAAAACTCTTCAGTAAATCTACAAAAGTAAGCGATGTACTTTGCAAGGATGTGCCAGAATCATTACTTAATACAGAAAGTATCTTGGAAAAAAGCTGTATATTCAAAATGCATACACAAAGAGAAACTCACTGCTTAATTAATACACATCTGTGTGTGTGTGTATATATATATATTTATTTTTGTTTCAGCATAAACTGTTACATTTTTCTTTTTACTATGGAAAATGTGTCTAGAATGCTCATATCAGATTTTCATATTCTAATGTCAAGTAGATCAATAAAAATTCTGCCATGCTAGAAAACATGGAAAATTTCTGTTTTCAACAAAAGGACACGATCAGCCTGTTCACACACAAAAGGCTGTTTTCAAACAGTTTATAATGCAAGCATTAAACACAAATAAAACAGGTTTTAAATCAGTAACTTAGCTTCTTAAAACCCATAATACTTACGGGCATAATCTGAAACAGGTCATCCAACGTGACATCACAGATTCCTACAAGTGCATTATGATCACAGGGAACAATGGGAGGACTCAATAATTTCTTGTAACAGCAAGGTGGGAAACGAATATCCAAGGTGATGCTATTATATACAGCAAGTCCCATAAGCTATACATATCAAACGTTAAGGGCAATCCCCACACATCCATATTAGAGTTAATATTTAAAGTTACTTGGAATAAATATTTTAAGATTTTACTCAGTATACTCCAATACATGCTAAATACACAGAAGGAATGGAAATATTTATATTTTTTAGACTGATAGTTTTAAATGCAGTTTTTTTATTACAATTAAGTAGCAGTTAAAACTGTCAAATGATGCACATTAACAGAACACTTGAGAATCTTCATCAGAATATTCTATATAAGCATTTCTAGAATAAATTATTCCGAAGTATTGTTAAGAAATATGTTTTTAAGAAGAACTGTAGAATGTATTTTTAATTCAAAAATTCTAGAGAGAGCTCAGTATAGTAATTTTTCTTTTAAATAAATCTAAAAGCATAAAGATAAACCTGCACTGTCACTCATCAGCTAGCACAATTAAGCGTGTCTTGTGAAACAAATTTGAAATCATACCAAATATTAGAGGAATCTAGTTCATGATTCAGCTTCTCATTAGAATAGAATAGTTCAGTAGGAAGAGACCTACAACAATCATATGGTCCAACTGCAATCAGTAAAATGGAGACATCATCTCAGTGGAGTTCTAAGTGTTTATTATCATGAATCATTTCACTGAGGACTTCGTAAATGAGCGCAACAGAAAACCTAGGAAATAAACTCACACTCAAAGCAGCATGTGGCTTCCATTCAGTTAAAAATGATCAATGGGGACTTAAAATATTAATGCATACAGCCTCATTTATACTTATTGAATTAAACTTGGAGACGTAAGTACGTAAAAAAAAATACAGCTTACACACCAAAAAGTTGCACGTTTAATCTTAATTCTAGTATTTTCTGGCTGTAAAATGTGCCACATACCCCCGTTTTCTTCCTGGTTTTAGTTCACTTGCTTGAATGACGTTCTTTTAATACATTTTAAGAGGAACATACTTGTACATACCACATCTGAAGGAGCTTTAACCAGCGCCTTTCACCCCGCACCACCTCCCCGGCCGGCTGTCGCTTTAGCACCCTCTAGTGGACATAAAAGGATACGGCTCCAACCAATCGGAATTCAGAATAGTTATCGCACTTAAAGCTGCTGAACCAATGGCAGTGCGAGTCCTTGTGGTAGGTGAACATGCCTGCAGAACAAGAACGGCGGCCGTTACATAGCCTGAGCTTCAGGAAAGCGTCACACAAACCCTCCGGTCTCACACCAGCACCCTTACGAGCGCTGCCAGGAGCACCTGTACCTCCGTGCTTGTCCCCAGCCCCGTCTTCCCACCCACCGAGGCGCCTGCAGGTGCTCCAGTAACACCACCAAGGGCAGTGCCAAGCCCGAAGCAGGCCCAGGCCCACCAGCCCCGTTGGGTGCTGGCACGACATGTTCCTCAGTGCCTCCAGTCGTGGATATTCCGCACTGTCTCTGTGCCATCTGCTTCTTCGCTGTACTTCATCATCTGTACAGCCCGAAACAAAACAGCTGTAACCCGCTTTCTTCCCCCTTCCTGGGTCAGCAGCAGACGACAGTCTTTAAAAATGCTGGCATAAATTCCACAACACAAAAACCCATGAAGCTTTCCTTCTTAGAACAGAAAGCTGTAAAAGGTTTATTTTATACATGCACTAGCAGCAAAGTGGTATGTTTCACATTTTCTGTCAAAAAATTAAAAAAACCCAAACCACACATACCCTAAAAAAGCCGCTTACTGGTCTCAATGACAAGTTTAGATCCTACTGAAATCAGTACTATAGACTAGTTTGACTGCTATTTGCATCAGATATGGATCATTCTGTTTTAAAGAGTGATAGAAAGCAAAAACCTACCTAATGAAACCACATAACAGCCTTAAGATGCCTAGAAAGTATTGCTCAGAGAAACAAGACACACTCTAGTTAAGTGTGCACTAACAGTGAAATTCACTTCAGCAATGCAAAGTAAATTGGATAAAACGTGAGGACTGGTTTTAATCTGTTGGGATTGAATGGGCTGACAATTTATTATTGCTTCCATACTCAGTGTACAAACCAAAGCACTGAATAGTTTTAAAGGACATCTTGTATGCAGTAGCTCACCACATCTGTGTTTGAAGATGAAGTTTGGGAAAAAAAAAAAATATTTAAATGAAAAATCAAACTCCTTTGGGTTAAAAAAAGAACTAAAATCCAACTGATGTCTCAGGGACATCTACTACTCATACAAATTTATACGTAAAACTCTGCCTTCGTATTTATACTCCCCTACTCTCCTGAAAAAGCTTTTCAACTTCAGCTCAAAAAGGTCCTCATCACAAAAGGTTTAGACAGTGCCTTTACCAGAAGCAACAGAACAGTTGCATGCAAGGCTGAGCAAGGTTCACATACTGAAATGTGGCAGTGATGCTGGAAAAAAACAAGTCTCAAATCCCATTTACTAATTGTCCACACCAAGATGAAGAAAACATAGTAATGCAGATTGGAAGGCAGAAACTGAGCGAGTTGAGTGTTCCTTAATTTCATGGGTTAAATCTGCAGGATCAGCTAACCTGGAAAGGGTAACAACAGTGATGTTTTCCTGTGAAGCTTCTGATATACATTATTTGCAGCTTTAAAGACAACAAGAGCATACAGTCCCTTTCCAAGGGACAAGAGCATTTCTGAACTCCTCCCACACTTGACTGATAGTCCTATCAAGGGAAGAATTTACACTTTAAAGCAAGGAAGCCTGCCAGAGCTTGCGAAAAAAAAATATATTTCTCTCTAATATTTCCAAACTCATCAGTTACCAAGCTCTGCTGACAACACATTTTTACTAACAGAACTGTCAAACCTACAGAACACTTTCTCCATGATAAATTGTTTCCTATTAAGGTTATCACCAATGTCATCTCTCCACACAGACCCCTTTTTACTAGAAAAAAGGCTATAGACAATTAATGATCTCAGCAGATTTGAGGACATATTTATGACTTAAAACTCTGGACCTTTAGAAGGAATTCTATAATCATCAGAGGATCATGCATATTTAAGAGACATGAACACCCCCAGCAAAGACAGACAAGCTCTTGCATTCTACCAATGACTAGTAGGTGCTGAAGTCCCTGGAAATCTGTCTTTCCAATTTAAAAGCCAGGCTGGGAACACTTTAACCTATTATAACATCAGTAATGTATCCATGCACAGCTGAGGAAAGCTGACTCATTTGATAAATTAGAGTAGGGAAAAAGAAACCACCCAGATCCATCTACAGCAATATAAAACAAGTAGATTGAATGCCTGTTTATGAATGCTCATTCTTATCTTCCAATCTCCTGTTAACTCCAAAAATCTTCCTCTTTTTTTTTTTTTTCCTCTCTCCTTGGGCCTGCAGGTATCATTATGGGCTCACAGGTCCTGGTAACAGCAGAGGCAGGCTATTTCATTCAGTCTCACAACTGCTTATACTGTCTCTGCACCTGACTCCTCTCCTGAGAGCATCTCAGACCACTTTAAGAATACTGGCCCCACAGATACACCAAAAAGAATATATGATGACAAAGATTCAGGTAAGAACTAACTTCTAGCTATACCAATCACAGAAATAGTGCTAGAACTTGCAGGCAACATGAGTGCAGCTATCATGGCAAATGGAAACCATCGATACATGGGAGGCTGCAGCCAGCACTTTGCTAGAACTGAGCACAGTAACAGCATCCCCTAAACTAGCAATATGAAGACAGCTGAGGGCAGTGTAAAAACAGAAAATGCAGCATGAGGAGAAAGAGGCAAGGATGGCAGGTGACAAACACATTTGGCCTTATGTCTACCCAAATATTTGCTAAACCTTTGTGCTGGGTTTGGCTGGGATGAGTTAATTTTCTTCATAGTAGCTAGTATGGGGCTGCATTTTGGATTTGTGCTGAAAACACTGTTGGTAACACAGGGATGTTTTCGTCACTGCTGAGCAGCGCTCACACCGAGCCAAGGCCCTTTCTGCTCCTCACCCACCCCACCAGCGAGGGGCTGGGGGTGCACGAGAAGTCGGGAGGGGACACAGCTGGGACAGCTGCCCCCAGCTGACCAAAGGGATATTCTGTGCCATATGGCACCATGCTCAGCATATAAACTAGGGGGAAGGAGAAGGGAGGAGGGGGACGTTCGGAGTGATGGCGTTTGTCTTCCCGAGTTACCGTTGCATGTGATGGAGCCCGGCCCTCCTGGGGATGGCTGAAAACCCGCCTGCCGGTGGGATGTGGTGAATGAATTCCTTGTTTTGCTTTGCTTGTGTGCACGGCTTTTGCGTTACTAGTTAAACTGTCTGTATCTCAACCCATGTGAGTTTTCTCACTTTTACTCTTCCAGCTCTCTCCCCCATCCCACTGGGGGGGGGAGTGAGCAAGCTGCTGCATGGTGCTTAGTTGCCAGGTGGGGTTAAGCCACAACAACCATCTACTTCAGAGGCTGCTATATATGTCTCTGCCTGTTTTGCAACAGGAATATCGTATTTCAATTGCAAACAAACGATATATTATGCTAAATGGAAGAAATTTATTCTTAAATTCAAATATACACATTCACACATATATTTCTGTGAATTACAGAAAACTTCCAAGGGCAGATAAATGTCGGTTTCAATGGCTTGCATAGCTTTTGCTTATTCGTAGCTTGTTATTAGGACTAGCACTCATAGAAAACTGTTATGAGTTTTCTACTCAGAAGAGAAATAGAAATAACCCTTTCAAAGGCCTGACTCCATTTGAGTTATAACAGATTTATATTTTTATTATTTAATATAATTATAATTTTATTTAAATTATCCTTCTCCTACTCCATAAAGAAGTTGATGGCCTTCTCCCATCTGCCCAGAGGTAAATCAAGATCCTGTCTCTGGACAGAGACCGAAAAACTGTAACAAAACTGACATATCTGAAGAACTTCTTCAAGGAAAGTCTGCTGCTAGTGTTGAATCCCCCTGCTTTGTATCCAATATACTCACTAGTCTAGGGACACTAACAAACCATACACATTGAGTCTCCTGTTTCTGAAACAAGGTTTACCATGACTAAAGGCATAAAACTCGGAATCCCAATTCTAATTCTAAACCTTTCCATTGATCAGAGATTTGTTCACAGTCTGATTTTGCTATACCACTGAAGCAAAATCTCAGTATTTCAACAATGCTTGAACCATCTTGTCCAAAGCCAAGGTCTTCAAAGCTTTTCAGGTGCTTCCCACTCCCTTCTGCCTTCCTCTATGCCAAAACTACTTCTCATCTATATACAAGTCTAACTTGCCTGCTTTTGTTTTTACATCAATTAGTAACTAGTCTAATATTGGATTAATGAAGAATTCTTATCCATCACTGTTTCAATAATTTAAAATGAATATATTTTAACACTGCACTTAAGAACATACATAAGGACTCACCATAATCTGGGTGAAAAATCTGGCGAATCAGAAGAAGAAACCATTCTTTCGTCAGGCCACCCATATCAAGACCAGCTTCCCCTACAAATGTGACTTTCAACTTCTTTTTCAGATCTGCCCTCTTCCTTGCCAGCTATTGCAAAACAGGAAGGAAGGAAGAAAAAGGAGATTTACCTCTAGCCATGGAGAACACATCTGTCTACTGCTCTTGCTTTGTTTAAACTAGTAATTTGCATCATCTCTTACTGATAGGTCAAAACTATATTAAAACAATGATTGAATTACAGAAACAAGATGATCGTGCCTACATAACATCATCAATTGCCTTGCACAAGGTGCCACTCTCTAGACTTGAAAAGAAGCTACTTGGTATGCAAACAGACTTTTAATACGCTACTAGATGCAATGAACTGAGTCTGTCTGGAATATTTCGGACCTACATAATTTTTTACCTGCACAGAAGACATGCTACCAGGAAGAAATGATAGATTAAAAAAATAATTAGACATCCTTTGGAGATATTTAGAAATAAGGAGGTAGCTAAAACGTTCAGTATTTGGACACTGTTCTGTTCAGCATAAGATACCTGCCAGCAAGTATCAGCTGTTTTGTAAAACTGTTTTTGAGACAATGGTAACAAGCTGTTTTCGTTCCTTTATCTTGAGAGACAGCATTTCATCCAGATATGCAAAAGACCTGCAAAGAATTAGACTACCGTCTTTCACAATTAGCAGTGATCTTTCAGTTCAAAACCCTATACAATTTTTTAAATCATTAATTACTGGCCAGCTCCAGAGAAAGCTCCCCAACCAGGAAGATGCATGTGCTAAAGTAATTTTTATGTTGTTAGCTGCTCAAGTAAATTCCTCTAGCACAAATTTTAAAACTATAGGTATTTGTATTATTTAACACAAACTATTTATTAGTTGATTTTCCTTTGCAAATTGATTTTTTTTCAATTTGAAATATAAATAAGACATCTTTCCCCACCTTCCATTCCCCAAACTTTTGGGAATGTGGAGAATATTATACATTCTCACTCATCCCCAAGACGGGCAGAAGAAAACATCAGAAATAAATAGGAGAATATTCTGGCTATCAGAACTTGAAGTCGCTCTTGGTTATTTCAGTGTGGTAAAGCTATCCCTACAATGCCTGACAGAAAGCAGTATTACGACTCTTATTTCTTTCATCTCAGGAAAGAAGGCCAAAATAGACAGGCTTTAATCTAGGAAAAAAACGTTTAAACTTATGTTTTCTGAACATGAGTAATCAGAATTTTTTTGGTTTTGTTTTCACCACTTGGACTTACTTTTCAATACCATCAGGCTCGTTTTAATGTTGAGAAAGAGTAGGGAACTAGATTTCATTAAATAATGTTAATTGGCATGGTTCAGTGGACACTGAAGAATTGCCCACTTTAATGGACACATCTGTTTCATTTCTAAAAAAGGAAAAATTACATTCAAGAATGCAAGCAATTTAGTTAAAATCAAGACAAGAACTTAAAGAAAGCCTAAAATAATTATTGCAGGGTAGAGAAGTTGGTAAAGGAAAAGAATAAAAATATTCCAAGAATTAGAACAGAACAAACTCATTAGTGATCAGTGACTTACTATTCATGTTCCTATTGTGGAACCAAGTCCTACATGACAATTATGCACTGTATTCTTAAAACAAAAATTGCAAACACAAATACATACTATATGGCATGCAAATGTGTGTTTATTATGGGCTTAGCTATGGAGCAGTATAAGGACAGAAAATAAAGTTCAGAATGTCTAACCCAATCTACTTTGCAGCGCTGTTATTGTGACAGAAATGTAATTATTTTTATTTAGTATTATACAGTTTTATTCCCAATGTCTTATTTCAGAAAAATTTAAATATGACTTATCAAACTGAAATCTAAGTTCAATAGCTATTCTGCAGCAACACACCATTTAATTACATATTTTGTTACCTCATCAAGTGAATCACTAACGAGATGCGTCCTCCTCACTTTCACATTTAGGAACAACATATTCATGTCAGGTTTCTGCCTACGAGAGACTTTATCCACAAGGCTTTGCTATTTGAATGAAAAATAAACATCATACATACAGTATCTTCATTTAAAAAGCAAAGTGCCACACTTTTTACATTTCACAAGTCCTTAGTATCTTGCATTAAAGGCATTACCCCAATATCATAGCTGTTTCAATATCTTCTGAGAGGTGGAGAGCAATTTTTCTACTGCAGATAGCATTTACACCATATTTGAACTAACTTACCAGGAAATTTAACAAGAAGGTGGCCATTGTGCAGCAACTTTTTTAACTCCCCAAACAGTTAAAAACATACGTACAAGATTGGGTTGTGCTTTACTTAGCTATTCACAAGAAACATCCAGCAAGACAGGAATGGATATGTAGCGGTGCTGCCATGCTGAGCACCGAGGAAGCCAGTATCACCTAGCACTTGAAGAAAATTACCACTGAAGGAAGCAGACAATGCCCCTTCCGAAACAGAATAGGCTGCCCAGAAGCAGTACCTCTTCTGTCACTTGTGAACGTACAGTTGCATCCTGGTCTTCCATGACAACATATCTTTGCAGAATAAGATAGGAAACAACCCAAAATTCTTATGGAATTTTTCTTCCTTAATTACATTGTTAATTTAACAAGCAAGCACATTATGCTGGTTTCTCAAAAAAGAAAAAAAAATTAAATTACTGTAACTGTTTCTCCAAAACACCAGTATTTATAAGCATCCTGAAAATAAAAAATATTGAGACAATCCAGCATGGACATTTGTAAACTAGTAATAGTAAAATGGCTCAAGTTCTGTTTCAGAGTAATCTGAAATACTAGGAGTTGTGATGAAAGGCTGTATGTAATATCAATCTAACAAAAGCTGATAAAATATCGATGGATAAGGGACAAACAGTTATCTCTAAATGACTTACCCGTGCAATACTTATCATCTGTTGTTCTGAGTCCCTTTGAATAATAAGCTTTTTTGCTGCTATAGAAATAATAAATGGGTATTGACAGAAAGAAAACCTAACAAGAGAAAAGACAACACATTATTTCCGTTTTAGCATCTAGCATATTATTTTCTTTTTAAGTACACAGTTGTGAATTGTTGCATTATCATTTAGTAACTACCTTTCCTCCACCGACAGTAATTTGCAAATAGCTGCTGTTGTTTTTGTTTTACATACATGTTTAATTCAGTAGAACAAACTGTTATTTTCAAATACTACTAAAATTGTAATTAGTAATAATACTTATCCTCAATAAAGCTTTTTTATCATTATCAGTAGACTTAAAATCAGTCATCTGCTTTAAGTACTAAATTTTAATTGATACACTGAGTTAAAGAAAACATTAAGTTTCTTCTTATTAAATACAGGAAAAAGCTATCTAAGTGCAGCATTCTTAGGTATACAGTAAAAATATTTCTAGTTTGACTTATTTGCTACATAACTGATTTTCAAAGGACCTGATTTCCCACTAGTCCTTCAGATTTAACCCAGGGTTACAGGTGTTGATTTCTAACATCAGATCACAGCCATGTTCCACTGCAGTCAAGTAATATAATAACTTGGAAAAACTTGAACAATCAAGGTAAAAGTTTTTTTTTTTTATTACTGGTTATTTTGCTAAGTTTTTTGTTGATTTAGTTCACGTATCACCTAGCAGAAGTTCACACAGAAATACCCAGAGCTTCAGACTGTATGTGTGCATCTTCAATCCAGACTGCATGTGCACCCTGAATCTTGCCTGTGAGAAGCTCTAGATTCTAATGTCTTTGGGAAAGGAAGGAAAATGAGGAAAAAAATATTCTCACTTAGTCTGCTGGAAATCCTAATCCAAAACATTTTACTAAGGAGCGTTGACTTAGTTCAAAGAATTACGTATTTCAAAATATTTCATATGGAAGGTAAATCAGGACATGCTCCTACTTGGCCTTCTTAGTTCTAACCATATAGTTGTAACAAAGCAAAAGAATTATATTTACTTTAAGAATTATACAGCCATAGTCTGCACTTCAGCTACTCCAGAAATGATGTATCAAGCAAACTTCATTTTGACATATATTGAATTCCCAATGTCCCAGCTAACTGAAAAGAACTGCAGCAGGTGGAAATCTCACAGCCCTTTTGTAAGGTTGGATGTGGGTGCCAAAACAGCCAGATGGTGCCAAAGGAAAAAAAATAAATTCTGAAGCTCAGCAGTATTCAGATACCAATGCTTTTACTGAGACTACGCAAAGCCTACTGTACTTCTATTGCTATCATGTCATGGGTTTTGGTGGATTTTGTTTGGTTTGTGGTTTGGTTTTTTTTTTTTCTTTCTTCCTTCCTAAGCAGAATATCAGGTATCAGACAGAAGCCTGGCCTAAAATACCTGCTTTGGTGGAGCAAATTATGCTCTCCAAGTTTTTCTCAACTGCTGATAAAGGCAAGGAAAATTGCACACAGACACAATAAACAAAAAGCTACATTTGGATGGCTAATGTCTTAAACTAGCTTACTGAAAAGTCTTGAAATATGGGGAAATTTTAATAGATCTTGTGATTCAAGCTGTAAAGACTGAGTGATACAGACTGATAAGCTGAAAAATACAGCTACACAAATAACATTTTTATTAAGAAAATGTTAGTAAGATTTTAAACATTAACAGAAGGATGAAATTGCCGTTTCTCTAGACATTTCTAAATCATACTGACTGCTGCCTCTCACAAGAAGAGAAATACCTTTACAACCTTTGAGTCTGTAAAGACTTAACTTGTGTGTTTATTTTCACGTAACAGAAAAAGTACGATTGATTTCACTGGAACAAATATGATCAGACCCACATATATACAGGTAGTTAGATGCATTTTCATGGTTAAGTATGCATACAATACCACTTTCTGAGAACATACTGGACATTAAAATATGTTTGTAGTAAGACACAGAAGTCTATGCCAATAAATAATAACCCCATATTATTATCATCTACATTTTACACCTTTTCTTCAGACTACAACAGCAGAACGTTTTATTAGTCAATCTTGCACCCATGCAGTTGCAAGTATAGCAAGTAGTAGCTATACTGTTCTCCCAATAAAATACAGCATTTAATGTGACTCTATATACACACATAAAGGGTATGTGTAACACATACACAGTATATCCAATAGATATACATAGTATAAATACAGTGCTTTGAAATACTACTTAACAAGAAACAACCAGTTATTCCTTTTACCTGTGAGAATTTCCATAACATTGCCAGTTATGATATTCTTCCATAAGATCAATATGATCAAGTGTAGAATTATAGAAATCCGTATATGAAATAATAGGAGGACTGATCAGACTATTTGCAGCATCTACAAAGAAAACACAAAACCCTCTTAAAATACTGCCTGGATCAGGCACATCTGTTTTCTAGGCATCCCGAGCACCAGTGACCTCAGAAACTTTAAGCCAAATCAGCTACAAATAACTTTGCCTCAGTCTTAGCTACAGAATTAAAACTATAACGTAATATTGTATGACATCACATTAATCGCTGTAGAATATAGTAAATCCCTAGTTCAGCCATATATGATAACAGAACCTCCATTTGACTCCAGCCTGCTTAACGATATACACTAAGTTAAGGTTTCATGAATAAAGCATGCTATGTTCTGCTGAAATAAATGAAAAAGCAGTTTGATAGATGGATTTCTTAAACACCTTAATTTCAAACATAGCTATGTTATTACATCTACATGCTTTCCAGTTAACGATTACCTGTTTGAGTTTGATGTCTGCTTGCAAAAGGGATGGAAAGGGAGGTGTAAAAAGCATAGCATGCAAAGATACACCTATTTCCTCAGGTAACTACAGTACCACCTAGACTCACCAGTACAAAAAATTAAATACTTGACAAAATGAAGAAAACCAATTCTCATTTAAGCTGCCTATCTCATTATGCAACATTCATATAACATCAAACAGCCAATAACTATCCTCTCTTTGCACTTAAATATAATCTAATTTTGATCAGTCAGTAGTTGTATATTTTGCATTACTAAATATCTCTTTTTGCAGAATTAATCAATTAACTCTTCAACAGATGACTAGACAACACATATCTTGGTTTTAGATACAGTTGAGCTCATGTATCTAAACTGTGGCTCTGGACAGGCAGTACTGTGCAGAATGCTTTTAGTTAAAAGTTTTAAGTTCACAGCAAAATGAGACCATCCTCATTCCAATTTTAATTTTCACTTGGTGGTTTCATTTTCTCCTAAAAAGGATTTTTACCCCTCAAGAAAAGGGCACCGATATTAAGCCTCCCATTTCCATAGTAAATGCTCTAATCACCAAGCTCTTGGGGATGATGGAGGAGGAGGTTTGCATCTGCAGTGGTCAAATCTGCTGTGCTCTGTGCTGAACTGGACAGGTATTTACTAGTTTTAAGCTGTAGTTTTGGACTTCAGAGGCATACGAATTGACTAACTTCTCTTAGACGTTAAATACTTCTGCAGGGGAAAAGCCAGCTGCAGGAGAAATTCTGGCAATTAAACACTTAAAACTGTTTGTTTTATAAATCCAAGGGAAACCTTGAACATCAGTTACTTTTGTGGATTTTTGTTTGAATGATCTTCAGTTGTTACAGGAAAATGACATATCCCAGTTATCCTCTACTGGAAAACAAGTATGAGGACTTGCCCACAGAAGATGTTTTCTGTTACTTACTACTTTATGGTATTTTACTGTAGTTTATACTGTGCCACCATCATTGTCAGTCTCCTCCCCGAGAAGAGATGTGTCAACTGTTCCACCCACCACCACGTGCATGTACATATACACATATATATCTCTATATATACACACACACAAACGCACATACATATACATACACATGCATACACAGTTCAAGAAAAATACCTACTAAATAAAGCCAGAACTTTGGTTGCTGATGGAATCCACCAGGTACATTTCACCATAGGTGGAAACTCTTCAGGTTTTGCAGGAAACAAGCGTAAAGAAATAAATTGCAGTAACCTGTCCACCAGCTGCTTGAACCTCCTCTGTGAAATCCTAAAACAAACATGCTGCAATTACTCTCATGTGATCACTGTTCACACTAGTTCATATTATCAGATTTCAATGTTATTTTTTAAAAGCCATGCTTTTGTCCTATACATAAACACAAAATTCTAAATATAAAGTTTGAAGAAACATGCTTTTAAGTACTGGCTGAACAGCAATGCTCTTCAGTGCACTTCTAACTATGCTTTTTAATGTCTGTGATTTGACAAAAATAAATACATAAATAAAAGCAACAGAATCATTACTTGTTCTTGACTTCTAGAAAACAAAAAGAAAACAAAAATCCTTAGCTATTTCACTCCATAATCTGAATACTGAGGAATTCCGATTTTTTAATTTATTTTGAGATACTTGGTCCTATTGAATAAAGCATGATAAGTACTTCACATGCTTGTGACAAGAGCATGTCATTTTAAATTATGTGCTGCACCACTTTCATAATATCACAACAATACACATACACATGTAGATATATTAAAGCATCCTTTTCTAAATAAGATCTTTCTTATTTTAGTGGTTTAGATTTCTAATACAAGTTTAAAGAATAAAAACATCAATATGCCTACTGCATCCCTAACCAAGATGGTAAACCTTATTTGTAAACACCGATTCAAATGAAATCATACATTACCACACTTTTAAGCAAATCTAGACATATTACAGGGTGGGGGGAGGGAAATATAATTTCCATCCTTGCAGAGAAGAAAGCCTTTTATTAACAGATTCCCTAGGAGATAAGGGAATTGTGAATATGGCCATTCAAAAGGAATGCAACCTGCATACCACCTTAGAAGCTGCTCTTTGGGCAGTTACCCCCACATGACTTGTATTAGTGAGGTGCTATTAGAGTTATTTCAATTACTTCAAAATCTAATGCCCTAACTACACACTTTCACCACCTCTATTACACTACAAAGCAGGGACTCAATTTCATTTGTGTTTTTCACACAATACAGTAAAGTTACAGTGTCTTTTGCAAATTATGCAAGACAAACCTTTATTTAAAGATCATGAAGATGTTTGTATTAATAATACCATTTAAACATGTATCTAAGAAACTTACAAACGTAAGTTATTTTACAGTTAAGGCTGTTTTGCATGTAGATATTCATTTTTACATATTATATAAAGTTTGCATCTATAAATCAGTATCACCAGTGGTCTATGTCCAAATGTACTTTGAAAACAACAAAAACAATCTCTTCAGTCAATTAAATGAACTTTCATAGAATTTCTAAAACAGTCAACATAAATGGAAATACAGTAACAATTTTAATCCTAAAAATGGAATTTTTTATTTTATTTTTTTATTTTTTTTACTTTTTAGACCAGTGCACTAGGAAATGATGGTCAGCTTCTGTTAATGCTGCTATCTGTCTTAGCAAGTGAGCATAGATGACATAAGTAGAAGTGTTACTAAATTGAGGATTCTGAAAAAGATTAAAAAAATGTGTTAGGTTAATAAACTGCATAAAGGGAAAAAGTCATTAGGATTTTTTCTTATGTTTGTTGTTGCCAATACAATTACGCAGGAAAGGAATACACAAAATCACTGTGACAGTGGTAAAACTAAAAAAAAAAGTGATTTGCAACTTCCAGTCAAATAAAAAAATACATAACTTCTAAAGTATGATTTTTTTGTTCGTTTCAGAAGAAAGCCCACAGGTAATTAAGGCAGTACTCAACATATTTTTCTTTATTATCATTTACTATGTAGCACATAAATTACACACTCCTCTGAGTGATGTGCCTTCCACCTCAGTCATAAGGATTCTCACAGCTCCCGTCTTCCCGCACATCAGTCCAAACTTACTCTCCCTCTTACACATGAGTTCACACATTCCCACTTCTCAGCAGGATACATTCCTCATAATTCACAGCTAGTATACCACCCCAGAGAACAGAACTACTGTCTGAAAAAATCAAATTACCATCTGATCTTCTCAAATAACATCAGAAACCTCTCCTTGTGTGGAGAGGTGTTACCTACACTGGCAAAATTTCAAGGGGAAATTTGCTACAAATGCAGATCAACTACAGTAGCAAAGGTAATAGGTTAACACAAACAGAAATCAGACAGTGTAGCCAGTCAAGCTGGAGAAAGTCTGCTGGATAAAATGCAACACTGGAGAAAGCTACAATATCAACAAGTGCATATACTGAAACTTTCTGGAAAGATGAGAGTTACAGCATAGCAACAAAGCAAATCTGGGAAAAAGGAAGAAATAAGAACAAATAACCTGCTAAAACATTTGTTCTTTCAACCCACAAAATGATAGGAAACAATTACATGCCTATTAGTTCGTGGTTTTAATCTATGCAACCCTTCCCTATCAACCATCTTCCATTAAGCTCCCATTCCCATCATGCATACCCTACACTTCTTCCATATTTTAATACATTCTTATATCAAGAAATTAAATGTGAATTATCTCAGCTACACAAAGTATCTTGTTTGCGTAGTATACTGGTTTATAGATTATAAGTTAATCAGACATATACTTAAATAAAAATACTGTATTTTTCTTACCTGTAGAAGTATACAGTATGCTCTAAGATCATCTTTTGTTCGTGGCCTATGAATGAATGAAATAATAAGCAGAAATGTATGTATACATCATATACACACATCAGGAGTCACGAAGTCATGCACTCTACAATTTAAATTTGCTTTGCCAATACGTGTAGAATAATACATGTAAGGATCTCCACTGCTCTCAGAAACAGAGAGGGACACTTAAAGATTCCGACTCCTCTCTAAAGGCTGTTGTATCAGCCATCTTTTGTAGCATAACAAAAGAGAAAACAACAACAAAAAAAAGAATTATAGAATTGAAGAGCAAGAGGTGTTCCAAAGTCCATGCTGCTGTCTAATCTCGAGCAATACCACAGAAGAGTTTGACTCATCTTTGATATTTCCTGCCAGAATTCTCCATACACTTGTACCACTGCAGCCTCTGTACTTCTTGCTGTTCGTCAGCTTCAAGACTTTTACATAATCACAGATATACATGGCACAACAGCACAGAAAAGGTCGTATAAAGTGGAGAAAGGAACAGCCAAGGGCTGGGTCACAGGTGAGGCACAACAAGGTGCTGTCTTGCTGTATCTTTTTGTGAATCAAACTGCATTTGCACTTCTATTACTTTCTGTTAAAATGGCGTCATCTCCAAACCTCCCACCTTTGGGCTATCCCTTTCTGCATCCTGCACTACCCTTTCTATGCTGTTACCACACACGTAAATTGTGAAGTAAACTTTGGATCATGGAATTATATAGGTTAAACATCCTAGTTGCTTTTGGGGGTAGGGGGAAAATATGATTTACTCTGGATAAATTCCTTAATTCATCTCACAGTTCAGATGCCCAAAAGATCACCCTGGCTACAAGCAGCTGAGATTTTGTGGGGAAATGTATGGCTGGGTCTGGGTCTGCCTCTCAGAGGTTCGATGTCAGCTTACAGAGTTCAAGGTACATTTCAGCAGATTTGCCTTACAAAAGAAGACAAGTTCTTATGTATCTTAAGAGATACAAATAAATTTTATCAGAACATTTTCTTTGGCTAAAGCAAAAAAGACAAAACATGTATCAGTTTTAAGTGCTGGCACAGCACTAATGAAAACATTTGCTATAATTACCCTGTCCATTCTTGTAGCAGACCATTAATTATTCCTTTTAGGACTGACTTCTGAACATCTTGAGGCTATGGAAAAAGGAGAGGAAAAATCATATCTGATGTAATTATAAATATTCTATACAAGATATTGTATGAACAAGCAAGTTTGTTTTGCTTGTGATTCAAGCCAGCTAAGAAGTCTTTGTGTTATGATGCTGAGCTCCTAAGTGTCTTTCCCTGCAGACTATTAGCCGAGGCCTGGAGCTGTGCCAACGGTGGCTTTCAAGGCTTTAAACAACTTAAAAACTGTAAATATAATTTCTGAATTACTCCTATCCTTTGTTTACGAGGCACAGAATCTCCTTTTTGCTACCCCCATCCTCATGTTGTCCTTATTTTCCACCATGCAATGTCTGATCACAGTCATACATATCTTGCAAGTAGTCTTTGAGATCTACCACAGTACAAACTAGTGCATTACTAGTAGCAAAAATTTTCTCCTCTTTTACTAGAGCAGCCTTCATGACTCGGGCAATTCTCATAGGACCATTTTAAGTGTGTTTTGAGTGATTCTTCAGAAATTGTGCCTATCTGAGAAAAACTTTTGGTATAAATTACTTCTTAGCATACTTCTTTACTGAAATAATTGTTACAATATTTTAAAACATGAATTCTTTTCTTCTACTTACAGTATTTAATAAGGCATCATAGACAACATTCACAAATTTTGCATTGATTCCAGAGTCCTCAATGGTATTAAATGGTGCATTGGTATCTTTCTGTAAAGTTAGACAATACATGAAGCATTTTGGTTTTGGAATGTTTTGAATATTTTAGCTATCTTTGAAAAATAAAAGTTTAACAGCAAGTTTAAACAAAACATACAGATATAACTACTTATTTTCCTTATGAAAACATAAGAATCTAAGTTGCTTTTACTAATATGTGAAAGATTAAGCTAAACAATAATAATACTTAACATTGGCAATATTCATGTAACTCCATTACCTTATTGCTCCATTTTAAAAATGTAAGAGGATTTCAAATAATGAATTACATTGATTTTTCATTTTTCATCTTTGTTGTTGATCCATCATCAAACAAGAGCAACAAAACCATAAGCGTTTGGTATTTGTCAAGTAACTCAAAGTCACAGGTTATTTTGTCTAGGTTCAAGCTCTACTATCCATATTAAATATCCTGAGCACATTTTGCTCTGTAACAGTCAGGAAATACTAATTTTAGCATGAATTCAGAAAGTTTTTATGCACAAATACGATCTTTCCCAAGGAAAACTGGAGTATGTCATCACAACACAAGAACAGCTATACTGCTTAAGCCCATATCCCACTTCGGTTTTAGGCACAGGGAATTTCTGCTTCCAGATTTGCCTGGGCCTCTGTATTAGCTGCATAAGCTGTTTTTAAACTGTACCTTGTGTGGAAAGTATCTACACAGCCATAGTGTCACAGAACGAACTACATACTGGAATTTTAAAGCTCCACAGACATGTGAAATACAGTTGCTGAAACTGGAATCAATAAATCCATGCAATAACAGATGGTCCACCAAAAGCAGGCAAGATCATGACAAAATGATCTTAGTGGCCTTGAGTAACTAGCTGCAAGCCTTTAACCGATGTTTTTGTAAACACTTTGAAGAAACAAAGCACTGTAAGTACTAAAGAGTATTATGAATTATTTTCTACCTTAAATGCAGCATTTATCTCCAGGAAAGAATCAAATGTTGTAGAATAGAAATCATGTACAGCCTTCCAATCTCCTGATGACTTAGCCTTTTCCACATCATCCCTAGAAAGAATATATTAAAATATTGGTAATATAAGGGTTCAGTTTTCCCAGACACTTAGGCCTTAGACTGCACTGTAACTCTAAGCTTTCCTCACTAAGCACACTTAGAAGACAGGCAAGTATAATACCAGTATCTTTCTAACATCTTCCTTGACATTTAAAGATCATAGTATTACAAGAGAACAAAAGCATAGTTTGTGTTTGATATACCTGAACAATGTCTTTTATCCAAAATGTTAATTCATGGTGTCACAGTTTGGTATGTTAAGACAAATAATTAGCAGAACAGAATTATGCTGAAGATACACTGACATAATAAGATTTCTGAGAGTAGTTTATTTAAGTATGCAGGCTCCTAAAGTCATAAAACTCATTATCATTTGTAAAAGGTTTTATTTCTTTTCAATTTTTTCAAATAAAACAAACTTTGTATGTGACTGTACACTTTCTTTAAGGGGACAACAAAACTTTGGATTTATATTTAAAGTCCTTGGACCTTAAAGCAAGTAACTGTATATGAAATTTTGTATAATATCACACACTGAAAACAAACAACAAAAAAACCAACCAACCTCTGAAGCAGAATTTTATTTTGGTTATCTACAATGCTGGTGATACAAATCCCAGTTCGCACCACCCCAGATAATTTCTCTGCACTAGCTATTTTTAAGACGTTATCAGTAAGACATACTGAAAATGCTAATGACTTTTTTATACTATACTTGAAAGAATAAAAAATCTTTATAATTACTTAAGTAGGCAGAGCAATCAATAGATACAAAAATCTGAATATGGAAAAGATTTCAGCTCTTCAGATCACCTGAATACCAACAAAGGATCACCTCTTGTCCAATTCTTTTTTATACATTTCCTTTTCCACCAAATACACACACTGATTAATCAAAAAGCATTCCTTGTCCTTACTGAACGCCAAAAATTTCAAATACAGAAAAGAGCAATGAAGAGTACATGCTCACATGACTTGGAGCAACTGTGATTTTTTTTCCCCCCCATCTGTTTGAGAAACAGAAGAATCAGGCTTCTTCCTAGGAATACTTTTCCCTATTTCCTGACCGAGATTACCCTACTGTAAAACACTTCAGGGTATTACAGCAGCATAATGCCGCTCTGTAGGTGCTAAGGCTGAAAAAAACAAAAAAACCCCACCCCATGCTTCCAATGAATTAGTAATACCCCCCTAAGAACACATCCACACTACAGAAATACTATGCCAATATATGTTCACGTATTGCAGGCAGAGTCCCCCAGTTTAGGGGGTCTATAACAGCCTTATATCATTAGTTTTCCCACAAAATTATACCACTTCCTCAAATAGCAGTGCCAATATCACAATTCTGAGGACCATAGCTATGTTAAGCAGAGGAAAAATATTCCCTATTGCCTTGTCCCTACAGTGAACAAAGTAAAGCCGGCAAAACTCTGTGATGCAGACCTGACATCAAGGAAATGGGCTATACTACTTAAAAACAATTCAGGTGGTTTCCCTGGGAACTTCTGCTAGCCTAGCTAAGTCAATCAAGCATTGTGTGCCGAGTATCATAACAGTGCTGGAAGAAATCTAATGCAGATACAGTTCTGATTAAGGGTCTGTACTGATCTGCAAAAACAGAAGTGGAACACAACACACTTATCTAGAAGTAGAATTGATGTGAAAATCAGTTTTATGGGGCAGCAACATAAATACTGACTACGCAGACTCTGATCTTAGCTTTTACTTTTACTTAGACAAACTTAAAGCATCGTGCCTTTCAGAAGTGCTAGAATAGCTTACACTTACACTGCTTAAAATTTTGGTCACATAAGCAGCAAGGATACATGAAAAAAGTAGTAAGTTTTTGCCATAAAACTAATATTGAAAATCAACACTCTCTAACATAATGCATGAAGAAAGGCACTTTTGGACGAAGTCAGAAATAGTGTAGTCCACATAATCACCACTCCAGGTCCTCAAACATGATGTTACACATGTAAGTGTCTGGTGTGCACACAAGACTGAGAATGCCCAATACCTCAATGGACAGGACACCCCATAATTGGCAATACAAACAAAATAGCTAAGATTGAAAGGGATTTTCCAGCCTACAATAAGCCATACATTTTTTTCCCCCCAGACTAAACATCCACTGAATGTCAGAAGCTGAATTTCTAACTCTGAAGTACAAGCTTTGCCATTTCTTGAACAGAACATCACTTCAAGCTAGAGAAAGTATTTTGATCATTTTCACAGTAACAAAGTTATCGATCCCACCATCACAACCAGACTAACTACTTGTCAGTCTTACTGAACTGTTTCCTTATTTGAGATGTATGAATTAGGACAAAATGAAAAAAGTCCAAAGAAAGAAAGTACACTTTTAGAAACCTCAGTGTAACTTACTGAAAATCTTTCACTGTTTTGGTTCGGATGGGAAGGGAAGGTTCAGGAGGAATTGGTGCTTTCAGTTCTTGGGGTAGTGTATCTATAGAGATGCGCTGCTTTTGTCGTACATCGAGACAAATAGGTGGTAGGTCCCTCACTTAAAAAAATGCAAAGAACAATAAACACAATGTAATCATATACAATATACATAAACATTTAGCTCGTGAAATACAGGTATGTAGGACCTAGGGGGAAAAATAAAAAAGGAAAGTCACACTGGTTGATTCTACATCTTTAAACCCCTATTCATCCCAGTACTTTTCTTACCACATGCTCATCCCAGACATGATGGAAACTTCAACTAATTAAAGGGAAATAAAACCCTAGAAACAAAAAACTGTATCCTGAGTTCATAACTATGTCTTTGTGAATGAAGTGCTGCCTCCTGCCAGTTGAGTGAGAAAACTGGCCAGCCCGTCTCCTATCTAACACCTTCTGAAAGAAGGCAGTTGCTACCATTTTATAAACGAGCTTCTGGACCAAGTTGCAAACAAATGATTGGCTATTACAGAAACAAAGGAAAAAACAAGACAGATTCTCACAACTGAATTGCTGACATGCTGCTGGCAAACACACCCAAAAAACCAACACCCAAAAAGCCCATCCAACCAAGAAAACCCCAACCTGGTGACCTGTGTTCCAACTCATTCTTAGGGAAAATAGCAAACCACTGTACTTACGTAAGTCACGCTGGTATTGTATCACACAATGGTATACACACAGCATTATTCACACCACACAAGAAATGAGTGCTGCAGTATTTTCATTAAATTTATTGTAGCTGTAGATGCTCAACCTTCTGAACATTAAGCCAAGTGCCTTCTGAAGTCAGATGCATAAACAAAGTGCCTATTCTGAACATCACATCTACCTGAACCTATAAGGAACTCAAGCTAAGCAAGTTAGAACATAATTACTACAAAAAAAAAAAAAAAAAAAAAAATCACAGGATGTCATGGAATTACAATTACACAGAATGATCCTGTTCTATTTGCTGTTTGAAAGAGAAACTGAGCAGTCCATGACTGGTAGCTATTAGCCATAAATAGTAGTGTTGCCCATTATTGTATTTACAGCATATGATGTAAATTCCGTAATATACAAACTGTAACACTGATGTTCCCTTTACCCAATAAAAATCTCAAGCACAACCACACCAAAGTCCAACTGTTTTCTGACATACAAGGACAAGTCTTCATTCAATTTTTCTACACTATGATACATAATTTTTAGCTAAAAGCTGTCTGTGGATCATCTATAGCCTCCTAAAAGAATCTCACCAATAAATTAAATGAAAAATGCAAGTTTTCTGTCTTGCAGAGAATTACAGCTGAAACAGCAGCATCTTTAAACATTTCTTTTCAATAAATTTGGCTGCCTATTCTAAGTACAGATAGTAGTGCTTTAACAAGGCCTTCCTATTCTGCTCCTTACTTTCTCCCTGGTTCCAGAGTGTTGAGCTGTGTTTACGTGGCAAGGCTCTGCAGCAGGGGTGGCTGCTGGGGTGGCCTCTGTGAGATGAGATGGGGCTGCCTCTGTGTCAGGTACAGCCAGCTCCGAAACAGACCCACCACTGGCCAAAGCCAAGACAGCACTTCTGTGATGATATGTTTAAAAAAGGGTAAAAAACCGCATAGCGGCTGAGAGAGATTTTTAAATTAAGAAAGGGGGGAGAGAGGGAGAAACCACCCTGCAGGCCCTAAGGTCAGTGGAGAAGGTGGAGGAGGTGCTCCAGGCACCGGAGCAGAGATTCCCTGGCGGCCCACGGAGAAGCCCACGGTGAAGCAGATTGCCCCCCTGCAGCCCACGGCGGAGCAGATACCCACCCTGTGGCCCGTGGCGAGCCCGTGCCCACACAGGCTGCTAGCAGGAACTGGGGCCTGTGGGGGACCCATGCTGGAGCAGCCCCTTCCTGAAGGGCTGCACCCTGCGGCACGGGCCACGTCGGAGCAGTTCGTGAAGAACTGCAACTCACAGGAAGGACCGATGTTGGAGAAATTTGTGAAAGACTGCATCTGGTGGGAGAGACCCTGTGCTGGAGCAGGGTAACAGCACCAGGAGGAAGGAATACCAGAGACAAATGTTGTGAGTGGCCTACCACCCTCACTCCTCACCCCCTGCACCGCCTGGGGGACAGAAGTCCAAGGGTGGGCAACAAGGAAGCGAAGTTGAGCCTGGGAAGAAGGGGGGCAGGGGAAAGGTGTTAGGTTTTGGGTTTTTTTTAATGGGCAATAAATTAATATCCTCAAGCCAAGTCTGTTTTGCCTGTGATGGTAACTGGAAAGTGGACACCTTGCCTTTACCTCAACCCATGAGCTTTTTCATCTCATTTTTCTTTCCGTGTCCTGTTGAGGAGAGGCAGTGTGATAGAGCAGCTGGGTGGGTGTCTGGCAGCTGGCCAAGGTAAACACACCAAAATAATGAAAAAAAATTATTCCAATGCAGTACACACGAACATCCATTTTACTGACAGTGTCTTCTCAAATATCCTTAAAATGCTTTTTTAGTCTGATGTATACTGCATGTTTTTAAAAGCATCTATATAAATTATGACATGTTTGGGATAAAAGACACTATATAAAGAAAGTGTCCTCAGAAGTCAAACATATTAAACCAAAACCCTGTATGAATTTTCCAGGAGCCCTCTAGGCCTTTTCCAAGAGTTGTTTTTTAAAATTAACTAAACATCAAAGTAGTATCACTATTCAGCTGCCTACTCCATTTGTCACAGCAGGGAAACAAATGCTAACAAAATCCCCAAAACCCAAAGGCAGATTCTTTACACTCATGCTAATGACAGAGACGCTGTCATTGTGACTTAACTCAGCCACCACTCACCAGATGATAATAGATCAGAGCTGCCCTCAAGCCCCCTGCTCCCCGAGTATGGCATTGATTACAGATATGGAATCTTGCCCACTCTCAGGGCTGAAATTTAAAGCTATTGAAAGAGAAGAGCAGTAATTAAAAAAAACCAAAGTGGACACATACATATTAAATCAATTCAACTCAAGCCAAGGTGCCAAACAATGCTGCCAGGCAAGTGCTCTGCTATTGCACATCATTCTCTGAAAGCAAGATGGCCTGACCTAAAAGAAACTAAGACTATGTCTTATTTTTATACTCTGAGAAAGACAAGTCACTTTCATTTAGCTCTCATTCTGTCTTCTCAGTTTGAAATGGATTAAACATTGAATTATAACCAGCTGAATACACTGAAATGAGGAAAATATTCTCTCCACATCTGTAGAAGAGACAGCTGCTGACAGAAGCTGTTTCTCATTTCAGTAAATTGAGGCTGCAGGTGCTAAGCTGGTAACTTGCACCCTGTCAGTGATGCAGTTTTCTTTGAAATATATGTAGGTTAAATTAGATATACTAAAACTGGGGTTTAATAACATGTTTAATAAATACTGTCAACTTCAGTATGTTTTGCCATAATTCAAGTTTATTTGTAAATAGATGTATTTGTTCATCTGACATTTAAAAATATTAATTAAGATCTCTCACTTGAGTTCCATTGAGGAGAAACTTGAAACTTTATGCATTGAGTTGATAAGCAGCAATAACACATTATTACAAGACAAGAAAAAGCAATCATTTCTGGCTGTTTGCCCAGTTACATCAAACAAAGACTCAGCAATGCATGACTGCTTAGGGAATGATCAAAAACTTTGAGGAAGAAAATCTCATTGATACGAAGCAGAATTGACTAGTACAAGGAAATTTAGTGTGAATGAATTTAGAACAGCAGTTATGACCAACATGGCTACTAGCAGATAAAAATTTTCGAAGTAGGTAAAGCAAACAAATCTTAGCTATATTTGTAACATTATAGAAGAACTAGAACAATCTAGTTCATATCTAGATTTCATACTAGATCATTGTTGCATTAGAAGACTTGTTATATAAATTTAATCTCTGTGGTAGCTACATAGCAAACATCACCCTAGCTCTCGTGCTGTATTTACCAGCATTACCTCTTCCATGCTTCTGTTTTTCAACAGCAGTCTTTGAACTCAGGCCTGAAGTATTACCAGTATAAGCACACATACACACACATGCTATTTCTCTGAATATGTGTATAGATAAAGAAAACCCACAAAACCAGCCTCATTCCTGAATTCTAGAATAGCAAAAGAAGCCTTTTTAAATGAGAAGTTTGTTTCAATGATTATTTTGATATTTTTTTTGATGATTTTTTTCATAGAATACTTCTACTTCCTCAAAAAATTTTGAGTGCACCTTGGACTGTTAGTAAAAATTATCTGGTTTTACATAGGTTGGTTATCCTGAAACTACTAGAATATCTGCTGAATTTTACACATTGAGCTCTATTTCAAGAATATATCCTTGACTGTAATAAATACTGCCATGCCTTAATGTGGTGAAAATTAACCACTAAGCACTTATGAGGCAGTAATTACTACTGGGACAGTATCATGTGCAGCAAGAACTGAGGCACATGAGAGTGAACATCACTGAGAGTGACTTTTACTTTTGCAGAATAGCTTGCAAGGATACAAAGATTATTTTAGTAAGAATCCAGTCCTGCAAGGTATAAGCCATCTTTCTCTACACAAATTTAAGACTGACAATACCTGTCAGCAGTTTTGTTTCAAACTCACCCTACTGAGATCTCTTATTTAATACAGTCTCTTTCTTCCTAGCTTTAAATTCATTGAGTGCTATAAAGACTTACTGAATCACAGAATAAGGCTGAGAGGGAACTGCTCATAGGCAAGATCAATACAAACCTGACAAATGTTTGAACAGCCTTTTATCAGAAGTCCCAAATTATGAAAATTCCATATCCTAGCCCAACAATCTAATAAAAATTTCAGGTCTGTGATGAACCATCTCATCAGGCTTCACAATTCTAGCCTACCATACTGAATACACAAGTCCACTTTCTATCTTTTCCCTATCTTTACCTTAACATACCACAACCACCTTTCCTCTCACCTTTAAAGCTCTTCAGAACTGACCAATCTTTGTCTGTGAATTTTATTGCGTGTCATCACTGGCCTTCATCTTCACTCAAAAAACCCAGCAACTCTCAGCATCTGTCTCCTTTAAAAGCACTATGCTTGTCATCCTTCAGATGGAGATAGAAACATTTTCTCCACAAAGTTCTGACACAATTTCTAGAGAAGCTGCCATCTGACTGCAATTAGACAAACAGTATCTGCAGATGGACTACTCAATCTGTAACTTCCTTTAAAACTTCAGATTATTATTTCATTCTCCAAGACTATTTGTTTTTCTTATCCAACTCGTCTCTGTTGACTTAACCTCTGCAGAGGATGGATTATCATGTATGTCACTGCTTGTACAATGTACAGCATAGCATAATTTAATGAAATCTAGGTTTCTAGATTTTCTGGCACTACCACAATACAAATACTGGCAGAACACCGAGCACCTTCTTAAATTGGTAACTAAGTAACACAGGGCTTTTATTCTCTTACCATTTTTGATGTTGGGCATAACAAGTTGCGTAGGTGAATTTCTGTTTCCGATGCCTTCTTTCTTTTGGTTGATAGTTGTGATGAAATTGCTGAAAGTAGAAAACTGATTTTTGGCTCCTCTCTCCAACCCCTGTAATTAAGATGACAGCAAGCTATAAAGGGCTAATACATTACTGCAAGTGTAATCTTACTTATGAGGTATTACACAGAGTACTTAAATACCTTTTATCTTGAAATCAGAGTGGTAATACCCAAGTAAGACATAAATAATGATTCTGCAAGTTTATTTCAAATTGATTCAGGGGAGATACCATAAAATTCCTTTCCATTACATTCAGAAACTCAGGTATTAATTTTCAGGGTATGAAGATATCCTTGGATTACTGCGAGAAAAACACAGTAAGATTAGAATGCTTTCAACAATGTTCTAACTGTCCATATCCTGATTTCTAACTGCTTTTATATTCCTCACTACATCCAGCTCAGTTTAAACAGATGAGTGCCACATAGTCCTTTTTCCAAATAACCCTAATATACTGCAGTAGTTTAGACAAATTTCCCAAGACTTGAAATGTGGGACCAAAAATTCTATGTTAATACATTTTCAACAGTGGCTACCTGGGTAAAAGCCCCTAATGATTCAGAATCATCAGCATTTGCTCCTGGTGAAGAAAGGATAGCCAACAAACATTTGTTAACACTGTGTTAAAAAAACCTGCTGGAGTACCTGTATGTGCTGCCACCAAGGAGTCTGTCTGCATAAGCCTTTGCTAAGAAGTGTTGAGTGCTAATGTGTTTTAACAGTGAACAGAAGTGAAATCACACAACAGACTTCCAAAGGATTGCTCCAGTCAGTCTGTTTGATGTGGAGTGCTAGTAGATACAGTTATTTACTCTGGACAACCTGCAAAGCATAGATGAGTTAAGCAGCTTGCCCAAGAGGACAGAAGTTGCATGATGGAGATTTTTAATTTCCATCTCAGCTCCAAGTCATCAGTTGAAACCAGACAAAGTAGATCAACTTCAGAAAATATACACACTCTCCCTGCACATCGTAATTTTCAGCCTCACACTAACCTACAGATTCATTTGCTTGATATCTAGTATCTATGCTCCCAGTTAGAAAAAAATGTTTTCATGCAAATCAAAACTGTAATTCCCCAAACAAGAATAAAAATTCTAGAATAATTAACATAATATCCCATCAATTTTTTTAAACCCATACATTTCCCTTTTCCCCTTAAGAGTAGTAAATTTGGACTAAGACATGCAGCCAGAGTTCTGAGGAAAGCACTTCAGTTACACCACAACATCCTGAAATACCACCAGGAGGGTTGTAACACAGCCCATAAACTTGCCATGCCACAGTATATGCAAGCTGGTGCACTGTCAGGAATTCTAAATAACTATGGCACAAACATCCATTTTCCCATGGCTTATAAACTCAGCAAATTACACAATCAGCAAGCCTTCTGGTTTTAAAAGTTTCAATTTCTAGCTCCCAATTGCTGGTATGCAACAAACAATCAAAAATAAAATGTAGTTACCATTGGAATTTTCACATTACCTTTTTCTTTTTTTCTATCACCTTTGAAATATCACTAAGATGCTTCTTAAAAATCACCTGGCACATGGCTGGCGAAAACCAGGTCCTGAACAAACATGCCAAGACATGATCAACTGACAAACAGGCTTTTAAACAAATCCAGATCTGAGGTTAATCTGCTGTGTCACAAAATGTGTGCTCTAGGTAGAAAACCTTTGGAGCTTGGAATAGTCTCTATTAATAGAGAATAGTTATCACAGATAATTGAGAAGATAAGCTTTTATGAAACAGACTACTGTGACAGCCTTTTTGATTGACTCAGCTTTCTAGGTTTCACTCCAGCCACACCGCTGAAACAGTACAGTTGAACAGTTATTTTAAAATGTTCTTAATGACACTCTCAGAATAAAAAATGCACGTGCTATTTAACTCCATCATCCTGCTCCAAGTGCAGTTCCAACAATATTAAACAAATGTATGGACAAAGGCTTTAATGGAAATCCCTAGAGAATATTGGGAAACTGCATACTTATTAACGAGGATCTCTGACATCTCCTGGGAGAGTAATCTAGGACAAATGTACAGCACCATGTCATACTTAGAAAAATTTGTAGGAGGTCAGCAAGCCTCTAGAGCCTAAGAGCCTACACACATACTGCCATCAGAAAACTGAAACCCTACATACAAGAATGAGTATGCTTAGAGGGAGCAAGTGGATCAAAGTAATCTTTAATCCTTCTTTTTTAAGAGGAGCATATTAATAACTGACAACTCTGCTCTGCTGGCTTCTTCATGGAAGTTCTCCAAAGCATTAAGTTCTCCATAAGACTGGAAAGGTACTAGCATTATGCTTCACAGATCTATGGTTTTCATTTCTGAAGTTAAATTAGATGGTGAAAGTCAAACTGTTTGCAAAGAGCACATGCTTCACTTCTTGAAAATCCTACTCTTTACCCCTAACATAACTCATTCAAGACCCATGTGTATGTGGCAAGCAAAGGCCAGTAAGGAGTAAAAGGTTTTCTTGCCTTTGCAAGAAGACATGGAAGATACTCAGATTACCTAAAGGCAGCTGTCAATAAAACAGCCTACGCAAGAAGTAGGCTTTTCCCTTCCATCCCTATCTTGAAAGCCATAACATAGGACTGGTTTTGCATTACAGAAGCCTCTACTCGTTCCTGCTTACTAGGGGGTAAGTTATTTAGCTTCCCACAAGCTTCTTTTTAGAATTTGAACACTGACCTCCAAACCATCACCCCTTATGCATTATTTCTAATCACCATTTGGCCCTGAACTCCTTGCAGTGCCTTGTCAGTTTATTCATGGACTAATTTAATCTCCACAACTTTCCTCAGAAATACAAGGGAAAAAAAAAAGTAACCATTCTTCCACAACTCCACACAGCCCTTGGCTAGGAAAAGCCAGGATATGAATGACAACAGCAATGGTCACACCATCCCTTTATTCCAACTTGCAACCAGTTTAAACTGCAGATGAGACATCTTTCAGCACTAGAGGAGAAAAAGGATACCATGGTTATCTACTGACTTACTAAAATTCTGACCTTTTACACAGCTATTGTGGAAAATGGAAACTGTTTAAAGGGTGTGTCACACCTTCATGTCACCTTCACCTTTGCCACATCGGTTGCAGACATCTATGGTGCATCTTTAAAGCGCTGGAGAAAATGTCAATTACACAAAATCTGGGGAGATGTTCTGAGACATGGATATCTGAGTCTCACTTCATACAGAAACAAGGTATAGTACCTATATCACCATAGTCATCATATGGTGGCTATAAAATTAAAAATAATAGGCAGGGAGCATACAAAAATTAAGGTTATCTGGAATATCACTGTATTTGTATCAGGCATGTATTTTTAAAGGAAGGTAATTTTTAATGGCAAACCCCCCAAGAATAAGCAAAGATATTTTTTTAAGAGACAGCAAGTTCTCCCTTTTGTCATCACACCGTATTACAAACTTCCCTAGCTTAATGAGGAAGCTGAGAACACACTTCTCTCTTTAAAAAGTGTTTGAGAGAATCTGATGAAGTAACGTTCATTTTTTGGTGTTCAATCAGAACTTTTAATACAGGAACTTGCATTGCTACGTATGATGAATCTCATAACATACTTCACAAAGCCCTGGTAGGCTGGTCACAACTAGGGCTTAGCAGACCAATGGTTTGATATCTTCTTTACAGCAACTCATAAAGGTCCTCACAAAAGCATACCTGCGTTCTCTCTGTATTCTGTTACAGAGAAATCCAGGGCTATGGAACTGTCCATTACATCTGTCCACAAAACTCACTGTCTGTAACATAATATTAAAACCCACATGCAGCTCTTTGTAAATTCAAAATCCCACAGGCATTTGATAAGCAGTCACACCTAGCCAGATCTGTAGCAGGTCAACTTAGCCAACTCAGGCCTGTGGGCAACGGTTCAGGAGTACACAATGCACATCCAGCTCCAAGGCGGTGGGAATTCCGCATGGCTGCCCAGTTGCGCACCTTTTTCATTAGCTGAGCTAAGCCCGACAAACTTCAGAGCAGCACTTGTATTTTTATTCTAAGGGGCTAGCATTTGCCATTCAAAGTCTGAAATAGGGATTTCCAAAGGTAAAAAGAACTCCTGGGCACTTGTCCGTACAGACCTCTCCCACCAAATCCGTATCACAAGAACACACATCTTCTTCCACACTCTGACAGAATTGCAAAGCTTAAAGTCTTTTGGAATTGCACATGGGAGTTTGTAGTCTGCCTGCATTACTTCATTTAATGTTACAATTATTTCACGACAGTCAAACATCAGATGCTCAATCTTTTAAATTCAAATTATGTAAAATAATTTCTAGCAAGTCAGTTACGTATCAGAACCGTTGAATCAAAACCTCATAACCGTATTACTTACTACGGGATTGGTGAAATTTTTGCTCTGTTGTTGGACTGAAATAACTCACTGCAAGCTTTAACGCTGAGCTATGTAAGTACCCAACTCATGCCAGGAAAATTTTATGTTTCATAATAATGTATGGTCAGCACAAAGGAGATCATAACTTCAGTAGAATTAAAAATCTCACAAGGTTTCTGAAATTAAATTATTCTGGCAAATATCCTTCCCACAGATTTTTTACCCGTGTTAAGTCATCCATCGATTCTTGCAACGTTCTGTCATCTTTGCTTCAACGCAAAGTAAAAACCGGAAAAGATCTCGTAAGAAAAAGTTAAAAATACACAAGTACCTTCCAGCTGGCTCTGCTGCTGCCAGGCTTGCTACGAGCCGACACCCCCCCCCCGCCCCCGACAACCCCCAACGAGCGCTCGGCGCTGCAAAGCCTCAGTCATGACTAACCCCGAGGCGCAGACCGGTGAGAAATGTTAAAGAACTATAAGTAGACGGAAGAATTTATAGCTTCATTATGTCACTGCTTACAGATGCACTTGTTATTTTAAAAAAAAACTGAATGAAAGCCTCTCAAGGGAAAAGGACATGAACGAAAACGAACACGGTGCGGCCCCCCCCAATGAAGCGTTAAACACAGCAAACGGCAGCGCGGTCCGCAAAGCCGGTGCGGCTCCCCGCCGCCGGGCGGCACCGGCCGGGCGCTGGCGGGTCGCCCGGCCCCACCGGCGGCCGCAGGACACCTACCCCGGCAGCAGCCGCGCTGGATGCCGACGGGATGGGCGGCAGTTTCTCTCGCTCCGTGTCTTTCTCCCCGTCTTCCTCCTCCTCCTCGCCGCCCTCCTCGGCTGACGGGGGCGCCGCGCTGCCCTGCTTCAGCTCCGCGCCCGCCGGGAGCCCCGCGCCGGGGCCGGGGGGCAGGTCAGCGGCAGCCGCGCCCGCCGGCGGGCTCTGCAGCGACATGGCCCCGCTCCCGGCCGCCCCGCAGCTCCCGCCGGCACTCGAGCCCCCGCGCCCTCTACTCCTCCCTCCCGCCGCCCCCGAGCCGCCCCGAGGAGCCGCCGCCGCTCTCCGCTCCGCTGCGGGCCGCCGCGGCAATGCAGCAGCCGGGCTGCCGCCGGGCGCTCGCACGCCCCCGCACGGCGCGGCGGGTGGGGTGGGGTGGGGCGGAGCGCAGCCCTGCCGCCCCCGCCGCGGCCCCGGCAAGGAGGGGGAGCGCGGGACGCGGAGCAGCGCAGGCGGCCGGCGCGGCCGGGCCCCGCCGCCGCTGCGCCCCCTCAGCCACCGCGCCACCTACAGACCGCGGGCAGGAAGAGGGGCCGCCGCCGCCATGTTGTTTATAGGCGGCTCATAGAAACGCGCTTGGCAACCGGGGGCGCCGCGCGGGGGCAGCGGAGGACACGGCTACGGAAACTCCGTAGCGCAGGAAAAGCGGCGGCGCCGGCCGTGCCGCGGCTCCCGGGGCTTCGCTCGGCGGGGCGGCGGTAGGGGGCAGCCAGCGGAGCGGGGAGCGGGCTCCTGTCGGCCGGCGGGGCCGGGGCACGGCAGCAAGTGAATACACGAGCAGTAAATATCCGCCGGCGGTGAAGGGACCGCGGGTGGTGCGGGCACGGCCCCGCCCGCGCCGCCTTCTGAGCGGGCCGGTGTTGCCCTGCACCGCTGGCCGGGCCTGCGCCGCGGGTGGCACCGCCCTGTCACCTCATGGCACCTTCATCACGGCTTCCAGTCACACTCTCTGTAAATAACGAAGTGCAAATAATACCGAAATGGGAGCGTAAGAGCGTAGTCCTGCCTGTTTCACTGGCAAGAACAGAGCGATGCCAGGGCCTGTGCGATGGCAGCTCTCGGCCCTTGGCTTGGGCAGGCCTCGGGAAGCCTGAGGCAATCCCTGCTGCCAGAGCCTCTCCGCAGTAGCCGGTGCTTACTGAACCTCTGCTGTAACACCATTAAAACAAGTCACCTTCAGAGGAGATGCTATGTTGAACTGGTTGCCACTCAACATCTAGACTAGATGTAACAGAGCACTTGTCTGTGGGTGCTGACCTACCACGTGGGTTGGCATGCAAGTGTGTGGGAGGCCTTCCACGTGGGAGTGGTGCCATGTTTTTGTACGCTAAACTACACGAAATTTAAGCCCTTCAGACCGTTAGCTGCCAGACAAGACAAGATTCTTTCAGGCCACTCTGATTTTGTGTCTGGAGAAGAGCTCCCCTCCCAGATTCAGGGTCAAAGGAGTGTGAACCTCATCAGAGACCACTTGAAACAAATCTTCAGAATTGTTTGGTCAGAATCGGAGGTAACCCACGTGACGGTTTTTCTCAGCATAGGCATTACACAAGTAGCTCCTGCGCACTGGAGCTGTGGTAAAGATCTGTATAAACCGCACACAAGCAAAGGCATAATAGGTACTGCAGTGTTAATCTAACACATTGGAAAATGCTTCCCCTGTTTGAAGGAACTGGCAGACCTGGAATTTATAAGGTTTCATTAAGAAAATGCTTTGTCATAACAAGTTAAATACAAGAAATGGTTTTCCAAAAAGTTCACTCCTCACTGTGCTTACTTCCCCATTGCTCTCAGTGGTTTGCATAAGTGGCCTGCCGCACTTAAGCAAAGTCCCCCACACACTCGCTCACCTTTTTCCTTTGGGTGCCAAGAGATAACATAATGATAGTAATTGCAGTACAAGCAGCTATACACCCAGTGGCAGTCCCCAAGTGGAAGTAATTGGCACAGCTGTTTTGTGGAGCTGTGCCAACTTGAAACATCGAAGGATCTTCTCCCTTGAGTGTGCACAGAGAGATGAAGCGGAAGGAAATAGAAATGTAGGTAGGCAAGTATACAAATTAATTCATAATGTGGTCTTTGTTTTTAGTTCCGTTGAGCTATAAAGGCCTGATATTCAACAGCTTCAAAAACACTGAGATAGCCTTCTGCCAAGATTATTTCACAAAAAGCTAATGCAACATCAAGGACATAAATTTTTAATATCTATGCCATCCTGTGCTGTTTGAGACTGAGGTGTTCCATTGAACAAAACTAATTCAGGTGAATATTGTGACCCATGACAATTACGAAACCAGGCACAAACGTACTGCTAAAAACTTTTCTTCTTATTTTTTGTAAGACAGTAAAAGGACTACACACCGAAGTAGAAGCAAACACATTTTCCTACTTCTGACAAAGGCAGCATACATCTGGTGCTTAGGGTTTGTAACTAAAGTATTTCAGTGTAATTCATAGATCCACGAGGGAGTCAAAGATATAACCACAGCTGGGAAAGGCACATCTAAACTGGCTTTCGATTTGCTAGCATGGATGGATGCTAGCTGGGTGGGTGCAGCAGTGCTGCGCGTAATGAGGCAATGCATGTAAACCCTGCAATCATTTCTTGCCAAAGTGATAAACTTGGGTAGCAGGCAATGGAGCAATCAGAACAGGATAAAGATAGTCTGTCTTCTAACAAGCAAGACTTGTGGGATGTACAATGTACACAATTTTGCGAAACTAAACAGAGGTATGCAACTGCCATTTTACAGGACTTCATGAATTTGTTGGCCACATGGCCTGGAAGCCTTGACGAAGGGCCATGAACACTAAATGCCTTTATTTTGAAAGAGTTTGCAGGCTTTTTGTTTGTATCGCCTTTCATAATATTTCCAGTTCATTCTTTGAGGCCGATAGTGCCTTTGCTTACCTCAGTGGTTGCTTTTGTATCCTCAACTGTTATGTTCCCTCTTTATCCTTCCAAGGACCCTTTCCTTGATTTTTTAATCCCTTCTGAGCTGCTTAAAATTTTTAAATCATATGGTGCCAGCTACTTCACAGTATTTTTTGGTGAGCGGGGGAAGGGTAAAGTTCAACCAAAAATTGTTGCTCATGCCAGGTACACGCTGCCTGAGCCTACACATCCACCCTCATTCCTGGATGAGTTTGCAGCCTGCGCTGGACCCCACACTGGCGTGCCACACTGCTGGCTCAGATAAGCGTACCTACACTGCAGTAACACCCCGGTATGACTGCAGGGGGACACAGGCAGTACGTGACCCTGAACATGTTTTCTTGTGCTTATGGGAGAGCAACCCTGCCTTAGCAGGGTGTTGATCCTTTCAACCAGAAGATGACCTTCTTGACAACCTATTTTAAAGTTGTTCACAAATATGTTTCTTCTATCCAAAGAGTCTGAGTTGTCAGGAAGGGGAAAAAAGTCAATGGCACATCTCTGTGCAATGACGTGGCCAGGCACAGACTGCCACTAGGAATGACAGATGGAAACAAACCAAATGCTAACATTTGTTCACAAATGATTAGCAAATGCTTACAAGTAACAGATACACTCACAGAGACTGGCATTTGGGAGTGATGCACAAATGAAAAAAATAAAAAGGGCTAAATTCCCTGTTGTAATGACAAACCTAGTGTACCTCACATGTTCCTCTGCAGTCAGAAGCCAAAACGCAGTCATAGCCAAAATCAGCCCTGGTTTAATTTAGTAACATTAGGGGTGGTTTTGGCCCACTATGGGTTTTTCCCTGGCTGTCAAATGCTTTAGTAATGTTTGCAATCAAAGAGTATCAAAGATCCCTGTGCAAAGTGGCATTTCAGGAATTGAAGTGACCTGTGTCCTTTAGAAAAGGTAGGCTGAATTTCCTGTTCAGTTGGCAATACGCTTTCATCATGCAGCTATACTGTGTCTCTTTTATTGAGTAGTAATGTTTCTTTCTCTTCATAGTCTTTGAAGATCTCGTATACTTTCCAATACAAAATAATTAGACCATTTAACAGATGTGTACTTTGTGAAATGGACCCTGAGTGGGCACAAGAGGAAGCAGGGGATGGCTGAAACATTGAAAGGGGAAGCAAAGGCTGGATACAACCCATTTCCTCTCTATTGGAGTGGGAGAGAGATAAATGGTTGGGAGTTTTCCAACACAACAGGTTTTCGGCAAAACATTTCAGTTTCAACAGAAAGACCTGATTCATTGAAATGGAAATGTTTTACAAAGAAGCATCTTTTTCAGTGACCTTTTAGCAGAACTCAGGCAAGATGCCACCAAAATCCACCTGTTACTCTGCTGACTCAGTTGGAAAGCTTGCCACGCTTGCCATGTGAATCATCAAAACCAGAGACTACATGACTTCTGGACTCCCTGGCCAGCTAACTCCTGAGCTGCTCTACCCTCCTGTGCCACCTGCCCACATCACCCGTTAGGGAAGATGGAAGTTCACATGTGCCCACAAGTTGTGATTGTTCTGAAACTGCACAGCCTCAGAGCTTGTAAGGGATGACCGCAGTCTCATCAGACCTCCCCTACTGGCAGTCATCCGTTTCTCTTGAAGGTGGACTAAGGTATAAATTTGGGTAGTTCTGTTCTAAAGAATCCAAATGATTGCAAATCCGTCTGCCATTGCTGACAAGCTAGTTCAATTATGTTTATTATTCTTGCTGAGAATAGAAAATTTTGTCAAACTTGAGCTTGTCTTACTCATTCAGTCCCTGTATCATAGGCCTTCACCTGTGAGGGAGAAAAGCTCCCTCTTTCCCAGGAGCACATGTGCAAGGTGCACTCAAACTCTCCTAAACTAATGCCACATTATTTTCCCTATGACTGACATTACATGAACTAATCTACAGTTCTCACTTACTCTTTGGTTGTCCTCCAGTACTTGGGAAAACCCATTTTTTGAAGAGTTTAAAACATTTAGAAAAGTGGTGCAAAGAACTCCTCAGCTCATTTGTCTGAGGTACTTACATGCAAGTTACCCAGCTGTTGTTTTGTCTTGGCAGATACTTGATTATATCTTTGGCAAATGGTAAACTTTTGATTGAAGCTACATCATCAGATGGGATGCATCCTGCTTGGGCATTCCTGGTACAGAGAAGGACGAGGTAGCCACGTGTTCTGTCTTACCTGCATCATCACATTTGCATTTTGGGTTCCTTGTTATCACTGACTGGTGCAATAGAACACCTGTACCAGCTAACCGTGAAAGGCTCATGGGCTCTGGTGCCTAGGCAACAGCTGATTTTTTCATTCCAGGCTGGAGATTAACTCTTTTTTTTTTATCTGCCTGAATAAGCTGAATATTATATTACCCCTTGCCATGGAACAGGACCTTTGCGTTGAAAGAAGTCATTAGCCTCTATTTTAGAAACACGATGGCTATTTTAGTTAGTGAGGTTTTCTGTGATAATGCAGTGTATACAAACACTGGGAGAGAGATATGGCAAGAGAAGAATTCACCAAATGAAGAGAATGAACTTAGTGACCACACGACTTTTAATAAAGTTTCCATTTCTTCTCTCCAGAAAGTTGGTGTTGGTTATTCAATCTCTAAACTTCAGTTAACTTCACTTAAACTCTTACAAGATGTAACAGTGTCATGATCTTCCCTGAGGTATAGCAAGGGACAAAAGTTAAGGCTAGGAGATAACCCTCTGTATTCGTCATGTCTCATCAGGAAGCGAGGCAGATATTGGACACAGAATTTTATCCAATTTGTATTCAGACTGGAAATAAGAAACACGTGTGCCTTGCTAAAGAAGGTTCAAATGAGGAGGCAGTACATAGTGTTTAATTCAGAAAGTTGCTTCTGTACCTTTGTCATCAGATGAGCTATAAAATTGTAAAATACTGTTAGAATTAAGATTTCTGTTTAGCATGGCTTTGCGAATCTTTGCTTACTTGTGGCTTAACAAGCTAGCCTGATTGCTTTAAAAAGAGAACATTCTTGAACCGAAGTGACAGCGCTAGATAAAATTTAAATGATTTCGGTATGCTCATCCTCTCTGCCTGAGGCCTGAGCAGCAGGAGCGGTGGTACCCGGGGCTGCAGCTCCCTCCAGCGCCGCCGCGGCCGCCCCGCCAGCCGCCCAGCCCCGCCAGCCGCCCAGCCCCGCCGGAGAGGCACCGGCCTCGGCTCGGGCAGCGTCCCACACTGCGGCGCTCCTGCTTCCTAGCGTTTGGAAATCACGTTAGCTCACAGACATGTCTGACATGGCAGAAATTCCTAGATTTTGAGCTTTAAAGTCATGAATGTGCGATCAGCTCATGGGTAAAACAATTTGCATGAGCATCCTGGAAAGTGATAGGGCAAATGGCACAGACAAAATTAATCCCATATGTTAGTTTGGGCAGGATTAAGAGCTGGATGCTTGAAGACTGTTGAGAATTTCACATCTTTAATGCAGCATGTGATATTCCCCTTGTAATGACTTAATGGGATGGGTACGATGCCTGCTACTTCCAATATCTTGGTTAGCTAACTCTCATTGTCTTCCCTACTTATGGCTAACTTATTAATAGGAGAGTTGTCTGAACAGCTTACAGAGGTAGTGAATCTCCCAGGGAAGAAGGGCCTCTGGCAGACATACAACAGTAACTAGAATTGGAGGGCTGGGGCAGTTACTGCCCTGACCCACTGAATGCTGCTGCTTTTGCTGATAGATCCTTTGCTGCCATGCTTTTCATGGTCTGTAAGGGAAATCAGCTCTGCTTTTCATCTGTTGCTACAAGCCTGTGGGAACCCAGAGTGAAGAGGGAGCCTCTCCCACAGTGCTGGTGGGGCTGTTCCGGCAGCAGAGCAAGCCCTGAGGGCAATTCCCCCCCCCCGAATCCTGTTCTTCATGTATAGCTTGAGCCAGGAGCCAGGCACAGATCCACCTGCGGATCTGGAGCACAGGCGCTGATGTGTCCCAGCTCAGCACTTGGCTGAGCAGTAGCTGTTGGGTTCTGTGTCAAACAGGCAGGTACCTGGCTTTCCTAGTCTCAGCCTTCCCTCCTCCAGGGCTGCTTTGCTTTCCCTTCTTCCGTGCTCAGGGTAAGTTGTTTGAGAAAGTCAGTCATTTCAAAATGTGTCGCAGGGCTTTCTCCCCTGCATGCTATATATGAGTTCTGAACCCAACTCTTCCAGAGGATTTTCTTAACTTTCCTACACTGCTATCAGTTGCAAATTTCCCCTTGGACACTGCTATAGACTCATTGGCTGCCTTTTGGCAGCTTGCCTGGAATAGCTGTGAGAGGGAGTAGAGATAAGGAATACCGTGCTGTGCTATGGCAGCCACAGACCAAAACCACAGGAGGGAGAGAAAAACTCCCAAGACCCCCGACTGTCCTTAGTGTCAGCATAGGCCCGTCACACACACATACTGAAACGTTTACTATACCTCTGAGGAGCATACCTGAGGTTTCACAGCGGCTTTGGGGGAAGACAGAAGCTTCAGGACATATCCTCAGTCAGCGGGGACTCTGACACCAGAAGCTCCCTGCATGCCAGCAAGAGGCAGCAAGGGCCACAACTCATAATTCTCCAGGCGTACCAGAAGCGCTTAGGGGATCGGACGGGCGCAAAGGGCATTCCCAGTGCTGTGTGATGTGGATGCTGTTTGAACACCCAGGACATCTGGCATGTGGCTGCAGACGGGGCGCTGCAGTGCAGGTCATGCTGGCATAGTCTCTAAGGGCCATTTAAAAAAAAGCTCTCGCAGAGCTTCCTGTGAACCCTCTGTCCAGCAGAAGAGACACTAAGGAGATGTGTGTGGGTTTTCCCCATGCCGCAAAGCCCGGGTGGGGGCGAGCAGGGTTGCTCTGGCAGGGTGCAGAGGGGAAGGCAGGGGAGGACAGCCCTGCTGCTGATCCCTGCTGCTCACCCCAGGGGCTGAGCTGGCAGCAGGAGAACAAGGGCACAGTCTCCCACATTTTCAGCTGATATTGCAGAATTGACTGTTACTGAGTATAGAGGTGTCTGATTTGCTGGTGAGCACCGCAGGACTACAGGCTCCTTCCCAAGACGGTGGTGCCAAGTTATAATGTCATTTGTATTCAGCCAAGTAGTTCTATTTATAATAACCTTTCAGGTGACCCAATCATATACTTGGTAAAGCACTTCTAAAGAAGGAGATTACTTTCTATCTTTCCAGGCTATGAAGTAGTGTACTATATAAGTACTGCAGCTTAACTACTGTCTATTTTGAATGTCAGTTAGGATCAGGTAGTGTTTATACACTCTTGAGTTTTAGCAGTTTTTATTCAGGACTTTTCTAATTTGCATCAAGCTGAAACTTAGCATGTAAGCTGTCAGCAGAGATGCTAGTTTTATTCCAAAAATAGAGTATGTCAAAGCTTTTAAAGGTGTCAAATGGCTTATTTATGCAGTGGTTGCAGATGCTTTAGTTTTCTGGCTCTTTCAAGTATACAAAAGCTTACAGTATCACCTCCCTTCCTCCTCCATTCTCCAACATTATAGTCCTGAACAGTGACGAATAAGACAAGTAATCACACTGGAGTAATAATCCAAGGATGGTGTGCCGTGGAAAGAAGCATAAGTAATTTTTGGTGAAACAGAACTATCCTTATGGAGTTAACACTAAAAAAAATCAAGACGACACCTGAAGTGAACACACTGTCCAAAATGATGACATATTGCTTGACAGCACAGTGGAAGGGAAGACAAAATCCTTAGCACTGTGGAGGTTCCCTAACACTCCCATTTAGACAAGGAAGATCCTCCTCCCAGGGATTACTGGTGACCTCCTTGACCTTCACAGTGATTACTGCAGAGAACGGCTCTACGTCCACCATGGTGTTTATTGACTATGTGTTCTAAAATCTAAAGCATCACAATTCAGAAAACTTGTAACAGTATAGATCACTTGTGTTCAGATCTACAACACTGTCTGAATGGTAAAAAGCTGCCCCTCATAGAATAAACCAACCCAAATAAATATCCACAGGTGAACCCATTTGCTCCATTTTACACATGCAAAGAAAGGCCCTCTGCCATATCCTGAAGTAAATAAACCTGAGTTCTGGTAGACTAGAAAATAAAACCAGGAGATTATAAAACACAGGACCTTTCTTGCAGAATGTCCAGCCAACAGCTGCAAGGACAAGGCAGATCAATGTAAACAGGACACACACCCCGTTCTCTTCTTTTGTAATTACCCTGAAAGACATGTTGGAAGAGCTAACAAAGCTGGGGATGTCCTGCCAAGTCAGAGCTCTGTCTCCAGCACAAGTTTCCATTTGTAATAAATGCAGGCAATATACACAAAATTATTTGCAAACATATTTATATATAATTAAAGTGTCTCATACTATCTAGGTTTTTGTTGATTTTCTACATTTTAAGAATACTTAAAGGACACAAAGGTTGTGATCAGGCTTCAACTGAACGTGCTCATTGAATATGATCTTCAAATTCATAGCTGTATTTTTTCCAGTGAGCAATTTACTCTTGGTAGAAGCACTTGTGCCAGTACAAGTTAATGTGCATGACTACTTCTTTATTCTACTCCTCTTGGGGAAGCATGCTCCATCTGTTTATAAAACAAAGAGAAATTTGCCACAATGGCTACAGACAATTATTTTTAAGTTGAGATCCTTTCATTCCACTGCATCCAACTGGACTGAAATACAAGTAAAGACCAGTCACAAGATTATAAGATTGAAGCATTTGCTCATACGTAATACATATTCCATACTCAATCATAATAATTTTTTTCCTGAGGAATGGTAGAATTTCAACGCTCATTGGCTATGCCTCTTTTTAGAGATTTTCATCAGTAATTTCTATTCTAATATTTACTCCATGTAATGTTGAGCTGTATCAAAATAATAGATAATGATACCATATCAAGCTCTATTTATTAGCCAAGTTTTAACAACACACACTTACAGTACTCATGGCATGCAAATATTTTAGTCCTTCCTGTCAGAATGAAGCAATGTGAGGAACCTGAGCTGATTTCTTTGGGTTTCAGACAGCTGTGGATGAGAACTAATTTATGGTCAGGTTTTGAAATCATGCCAGCAGGAGCTTGCTTCTTCAAACAGAAGCTGTCCAATATGCTATTAGGAAGGTCACATATCTCACATCATCATTTGATGGGAACCTGGTCAGAAGTTTCTTTCCCTCCTGCTACAGCTGTCCTTGCAAAATAGCAAACGTTTTCTACTTATGTGCACTGTGAATTATTTCTTTAAAAGCTTATTTACAGAAAACTCAGGGATCCGTTTTCTTAACTCTGCAAACCTGGAGGTTGAACGAAATCATGTTTGTTAAAAGAAACAACCCTCAGTGTGTTACGAATCTGAATCTTTTTTAATAATTTCAAAACGTTAAATTCATTTTAAAAATAAAACAATTTGAAAACCCAAACCCACAAGGGATTCTTCTTTATCAACCTTTTGCCTTTGAAAAGATATATGAAAATTTAGAGATTGTGTTTTTTCCTAATGTACATAAAAATGAGACAGCCCAGAAAGATACAGGCAGAAGAGTCCATGTTTGTGTCAGCATCTGCCTAGACCACCTCTTGGAGCTGTGTGAATGTGAGGATTTTCACATCATACATCATCTGCTGCTACTGTATGGGCATAAAAATGTTTTTCTTTAGCACTGTACCCTCCTGGGAAGAGGTTTCAGGAAGCCTAGGCCCAGATTAGGGAAGAGCACGGAATGACCGTGGTGCCCAGCACGGGACCCTCAGAGGCTGGCAGGGCTCTCCAGGAGGCCCCGTTCAGCCCAGAGCTCCCAGTGTCGCCCGTGCTCGCTGCATATGCTCCAGGTGCTGTGCAGCAGCAGCAGCGCCATGTCTCTCCCTGAGCCAAGCCGTCAGAGGGAACGGGCCAGAGGAGCGCACCTTGGTCAGATGCTTTTTGTGTCTCCCCAGGCTCTGTGAACCCCTGGTTGCATTGTAATGTTTCCCCTCAGGAAACACCGTGGTTGTTGCCAGAGCTTTCTAGCTCCCAAGAGTTTCTTCTGTACCTGTCTCCAAGTGAGACAAATAGAAGCTGGATTTTTTTGGTAGCTTACTCATGCTGTTGATAGTCAGCAGTGGCTGTAGTTTCATGAATGTTTTCAGGTAGTATAAACCAGTTCTGGTGCCAAAGGAAGCTGTCCACCCGTCCCCACCATCCAGCTACTTGCTGTCATCCCAACACTCCCCTGCCCTGGTGTTGCAGGAGCATTTTGTGTGGTCACATGGAGAGCTGCTTGTGTGAAACCCAAGGAAAAACCAGTGAAGGTTGGTAAATCATTCATGAAAAGATGGTGAGGGCCAGCAGAAGGGCCTGGGCTCAGTGGTGGCTCAGTGCAGTGCCTAAAGGTCAGTCACCAGCTCCTGGGCTGGAGCTCACCCCACCAATATTGGGGCTGTACAGGAAAGGGTGACTAAATCAATCCCTGGGGGAGACTCAGCCAGGGCACCCCTGGGATTCAGAGCCCAATTTCACTTCTGGTGCTTGGCTGCCTACAGTGCAGAAGGGGAATGTGCACGTAGGTTATATTTTGCAAGAACTGCCCAAAAAAGATTCAGTGAATATTTTTTGCTTATGGTGTGATTTGACACATGACATACCACAGCAACCTTCCAGGGCAAAGAATGCAATCCTAGTATGTATCTGATATAATTAAGGATGTATGACTTAAGTACCAGCTCATGGAAGCAGTCTGAAGTGATACCATTGGACTGAGATACAGCATTGTGGTTTTGCTTCCCATCTAGGGAATTGCAATATGTGCTAAAAATACTGTTGGGCACATGGAAATGCAGAGTGTTATCGCATGCAGAGGGGGAGATGGAATTTCAGTCCCAGAAGACGTCACCACAGAAGAAGCAAAATGTAGCATTGAACATTTTAAGTTAAGCCTTTCTGTGTTGCCAGCAAGATAAGCTGGGACTGGGTTGACATTCTTTATCCCTCTCTCCCCTCTGTCCCTTGCAGGATGAGAAATTATCGGTTTAGAAGTGAGTCATAGGTAAATAAAACATATATGGGTAAGCATTTGCACCATATTTAGTATCAGTTTTCTGCCATGCGTCATATCTATGTAGCTACTGAAGATGTTGGTTTCCTCCCTGTGTTTTGTCATGGGAAGACACATCTATATTTTAGCTGTATTTAAAGTCATTCATCTCTAGGGAAATATGGGAGGGGATGCTTGACATGCAAGGACCGTGGTGACTCATCCTCCCCTCCAAACCCACTCTGTGCCCTGGCTCTGCTATCTCAACTCTGGGTGGCACACGATGACTGTGATTTAAGAGAGCAGCCGGAAGAGAAGAGTCGTTCTGACAACCTTTTTAGAGAAGTACCTATGACCCTGTTTGAAATTGTGGCTACAGACAGTGGCATCTGTTGAATTACTTAAATTGATACATTCAGGTTCTACAACTGCATAATCAGAAAAGAGGGAGCAGAGAAATTTATACGCAGAGTTACTTGTGAAGGACAATAAAGTAATAAACAAAATGTTCTAGATAAATAACAAATTAACCAAAGTGATTAGATTTCAGCCTTAGAGAGCTGTAGAGCCAATTCCTGCCCATTTTACCCATATAAGCAGTTTTATTGACAACAATCTGCTTCTTAGTAAATTGCCAGTTATAATAAAAACAATTAAACTTGTTCTTTTGCTTCTCTATTGTTATGCATTTTAGTAATTCTAGCCATAACCATTAAAACTTGTGGTTTCATACTCCCATGTTGCAAAATACTCTTCACATTACTGTTAAACCACTCAATCCCCCTTTTCTGTCTGGGGTATCAATAGAGCATTCAGAAGAGGTAGAGGAAAAGTAAATACATCCAGAACAGGTGCAGGAGCGGGACGGTGCAACCGTCTGATCGCTCTGCACACAGGAGCAACGCAGCACCTCAGGGCCATGAGCGTGGATCTGAAAAGTGGAAGCAAGTGAATTCCATGCCAAAACGTTGACAACATCTGATACACGCAAGAGGGATGCAGAGCGCACAGAACTGCGTGTCTTGCTGAACACGATCTCCCACAAACACCAGTGGGGTTAGATTTGCACACAGTGATCATTTCTTTGCTATAGAAACAGATGCGCCATATAATTGCATCTAAAAAGGTGCTCTCCCAAAATTAACAATCCAAAACCTCTACAAAGATAAAGGTTTTGTAACTTTAATAATTAATTTGGTAAAGTTACTCTCCATTTTCTTTTACTGTAAGTACCAATTTTAGTGAAGTACTGAGTGACATCTATGACTTTTAAAAAAATATTTTTTACTTTGTCATTACGTTTATAATGACTCTGTGCTATGAGGATAAAGGGGCAGCTATACATGTATTGACTTAAGAGCAGTGAGCTTTCTTTAAAAGAGTTGTTTGTGTATTTTCTTATCTTTTATACTCTTAATGAAGTACTTCAGGCTATTCAGGAGAATAGCCAGCTAAAAAATTGTGATCTTTAATATGCACATGTACAATACTTATTCTGCTAAAATGAGCTGGCAGAATTTTGCATGAAGTTGTGGGTAACACCTTGTTCATGAACAACGGTACGTTTAGGAAGTGGTTAGCTTTTTTTAAAATCTGCCCAGACTCCCTTTGTGCCCATTCTTCTCAGGAGTGTTACTGAGAGGGTGACTGGCTCAGTGGTGCAACAGCTTTGAAGGGAGACATTTCACTTTATTGCCCCTATGAAAGGAGAAAAGTGAGATAAAATAATATTAATTTAGATTTTTATCCACGCTTCCAAGAGTCACACGGGAGGAGCTAGCAGAGTTGTGTTCAGACATTATTCATCTCTGCTTCTGGAGCCCCTAAATCTGTTGTGCTGAATGTTGTATAGATCTGGAATACAAATTCAGGCCCAAAGACAGCTGGCAATCTATGTGTGATACAGCAAACGATAAATCAGTGCTAATGGATGGGTATGATGAAATAACACTGTTAGAGGCTGCTCAGCAATCTGAAGAATTGGTAGGCAGGGAAGGTGACGGGGGTAAAAACTCCCCGTTTTCTAGCAAAAGGACTGTTTCCAAACAGAAGGACTTTGCTCAGCTTCTTTTTACAGTCTAGTTGAAAATTCCTCTTGACAATGATGGGTACTTGGTGAGTTTGAAGTATTTAATCTTATACTTCATGCATGTTCGATGAACTGGTTTGAAGCCTTCTTGGATGGCCACAAAGTTGTGATCTCTGGATTAAGGAGGGACCCCTAAACCTTAGGGGTCTGTCCTAAGGCTGAATCTGGTCCCACCAGGGTTCATCACTGTGCACTGTGGTGGTGCTCTGCAGCCAGAAATCCAGCCTGTCTGGCTCTGGAGGAGATTTATGAAGAGAATAAGCCAGAGACCAGGCTGTTGCCAGTGTCCATGGGTCATGGCAAATGCACCCTAAGCAGAAAAAAGTCTTTTGGGTCTTTCTATTTCATCAAGGATAACACAGCCACAGTCCAAAGTGGAGCTCCACAATATAAGTAAGAATTATTAATGGTAACAGAGTGCTGTACAACTGAAAACAGAGGTCAAGGACACAAGATGTCCTTGCCTTAGTAGTTTTCCATTTGCTCATGATGCAAATGTCTCCAATGACTATCTGGCTGTTCTCTTGGCTTGTTCTAGTCTTGCGGGCAAAGCATTAGCTGTGATGAACTTGGGGTTCACGTGAGCTTAGCTCATGTGGCAAGTCAGATTCCAGACTCCCAGTCTGTGGGAGCAACTCTACTGATGGCCCTCTCCTACATACAGCTGTAGCACTCTGCCCTTTATTCTCTGCTGTATAAACTTAGACCCATTTAATCTAGGGAATTCTGCTTTAAATTGGTTGGCATAGTGGAGTTTCTGCTGAAAGATGATTGAAAAAGGAGAGAAGTGAGTGATAGGAAGTGAAGCCAAACTATAAGAGGTGTGAACCTTGTTTTCCTTTTTGAAGTCAAACTAAATATATGTAATCTAATTTAAGATGACAGGATGCTTTTGAAATATATATAAAATGTTTCATTTTAGTAAGAAAAAATGCTGAAAATCTTTTTTGCTACCAGGAAGACATGTGGATGACATTGGCTGGCAGCCTGTTGCAACACAGTAGTACAAAGGGAATTTTTTCAAACATTGCCACAGTATATGTTTTTTCTTCAGTTGAGATCTTACTACTATAAAAATCAGTCAACCGAGAAGAATTTCTCATGTTTTGGGTGGTAATAAATCTTCCAGAGCAGTGTTAACCAATACCTCAGGCAGTTTTGCTGGTTCATATTACTCTATATCCGACAATACAAATTGCTGAAACGGGAGAAGGGGCTTAGGTACACATTTCAAACATTTCCTTCCCAGTTTTGGTCAGCATCATATGACTACATGAGAGAAATAGGAAGGGATTCATCAATAATGTAAGTGGTAAGCTACATCTCAGGTTTTAAGTTAAAAAAGAAAACAAAACCAAAACAACTCTTCCATCCCCACACTCCCTCCTTATTCCCATCTAACTATTCCACAGACTTTGGGAGAAGTCTTGGAACAATTTCCCTTTTCAACACTTCTAATTTAAATGACTTATTAGAAATGCATATTTCATGGCATATCAGGACTCTGTTCTTCAAAGCTTCGTCTCTTTAGTGCTAATTATTTCAACAAGACTTATACTAAAGGCAGATCCTGTCACTCCTCTATATTGTCTGCATTAACACTATAAAACTAGTTTCATATGACAGATAAAGTTCTAATTTCTGCTATTTCCTCATTTTCCCTTTTCAGTGTCTCCTACATAAAGAAGTGACACAGTTTGAAGAAGTGCAGGGTTTGCAAACCCTGCAGTTAACTAGCTGTGGCCTCATCAGTAAAAGAACAAGACTGCTAAAATTTAATCCTTACTTTCCTTTCTCTTCAACTCAAAGCCACCTTCCATTTCTGTCCTGCACATTCCCATAGCAGTATCCCTTAACAAAGTAATGTTTAACCCTCAGGGTCAGTTTGAAATAGTATGTATTGCCTGAGCAAGGAAGCAAGCTCTGCTTAGACACCTGCATGTTTGGAGTTAAGAAACTCAGAGTTTCCACTAGACTTTGCTTCTCTTGTCATAGTGAAAAAACCCCAAACCGATCAATCCTCCACCAGTATTCCTTTCACAATCTGAGGGACCAGAGGTAATAAAATACCCCCCCCAAACCAACACTTATGTCATTTGATCAAATGGAAAGGTATGCAGTATAAAGCTGGAACTCTTTTCCATGTACCTTGGGCAAGTTCAAGACAGCCCTGTGTACAGCCTGTCACCTGGGGTGTCAGAGTTTCAGACACATTTTCAGAGGCTCTTGCCATGGTTCCTTCATGTGAGGAAAACACAAGTAAGGCAAAATTCAAGCTCTTCATCTCATCTCAGCCTTTGAAGTTCTCTCTGCCTCCTTTACTCGTACTTAACCTTCAGCAGCCCATCTCTCATTAGCTGCAATGAGGAGCGAGTCTTTCTTTGTTCTGGCTTCTGCCTGACCCTCACAGTCCAGCTGAGCATCGGACCCTCACACTGCGAACTCGAATAACAAAAGCTGCTGGGAACTGCCCAGAACAGCACGGGGCTCACGGGGGCATCCTGCCTGTCACTTGCTGGTGTAATCCTCCAGGTGAGAACGTTAAGGGCTGATGATTGCTTTGTGTTGCCAGAGCAGCATAAAGGCAGACCGGTGTGCCCAAAAAGCAGTGGACAGCACGAGCAACAGTGTCAATAATTTCTCCAGACTACTCTTTGTGTCACGGAGCAGCCTGAAGCTGGGGAAACACCTCAAAGGAGGAAAGAGCCAGAGTTTCAGACTTCCACTGTCCATCCTCCAACTCTGAGCTGAATGACCTAGATCAATTTTGGCTTTCCAAAACTGGTATTCACAAGAACCACAATTCACTGCTTCAAATACTCAACGTGGCTTTTCCCTCAATACCTACATATGGCCTTTACTCATCCCCACTAAGTTTCCTGCTGGAGAACTAGAAGGCTTTGCACGCCCTTACCCGTTCCCACAGCCAGTCTCCCAGGTGCCTAGCATCCTTCTTTGCAGTAATTGGACATACTAAACTAACAACTCAATTCCAGTTTTATGAAATACAGATTTCTGTAAGGATGGAGTTATCATCACAAAGCGATCTGCTGTTTTATTATCAGGCCCTATAGGTTTTGACAAGTTTATTAGTTTTAGATGTGGATCTTAACTAACTCCCATTCCTTGACTATTACAAGTGTGACTTTGGCCTCTTAAACACTTAATACACATGATGAAACAATAAACTAGCTGAAATGAAGATAAATGTGGGATTAGTTCTGCATTTGAACTGAGCTCTTATTGTGTTATTTAGCAAACACAAGGATAAATGATTGTAAGGTGGTTCTTTTGAAATAGCAAAACAAGTAGGATGATTTGGGGAGGCATGGTGTAAGTACATGACATTGTAGCTGAAAAACCACAAGGCGTAATATTTTCCATTTGTCCATACAAGCTATTGCAACAATTTCTGCAACAAAGCTGAAATGGTATCTGCAGGTAGGCATTGGGCTGCAAACTTAATGTTTGTATCTATGAAGCATCCTGGCAGACACACGTGATCTTCAAATGCAAAAGACTGCTACTCTATTTTCCAGCACAAAACATTTGCAGCGGTCCTACAGCATTCAACAGCCCTGTTTATGATCAAGGGCCAGATCCTAATATCTATGTTCACAGCTATTTAGCTTTTACACTAGACCTTCCCAAATTTTCCCCTGTTTCATCCCACTTCTGTTGGGCTTGTGACCATATAAACTATATGAACAATTGTTCTTCTGTCAGGCTAGTCACCCTGTTGGAACTGCCAGAATCTCACTGGGCTGATAAATCACAGTTTGATAGCTGCTGCCAGACATAACAAGGACATGCACTGATGTCAGTGAAGCTATTTGTGAAGCAAGGCGCCGCTCAGAGGGAATAAGGGTTCAGAAGGGTTGATCACAGTTGATCTGCTTGCTAGGAATGTGGAAGTTAGGGGAGGAACAACAGGCAGAAAAATTTAAAAGTCTTTTTATATGGTTAAATACTTATTTTGGGATTGCAAAATACAGGAAAATAGGGAATATAAACATATTAATTCAATAAAGAATAGATTAATGGAAAATTATTCTTCATATGAAAGCTGAAGCACAACAATGAAAAACTATGTATTGCAGCAGAAAACTCATCACTATTTACCTCCTTCTGTTAATACAATCATAGTTCAGGCTAAGCCCATCATAAAATTTAAATGAACTGGAAAAGAGAACATTCTGTTTTGCAACTGTTAAAAACAATAGAATATGATGTTAAGTTCACCATCGGTTTTTGGCAGCAAGTCCTTGCTCCTTTAAACTCCTATGTGCATACTTTCTGCTCTTTTGCAATAGGGACTTTAAAAAGTCATTAATTTGGCTTAGTTTGCATGGGAATGATGCAATCTGGACAATGTGAAGAGCAAAATTTGAAAGACATTGTTTGCAAGGTTGTGCTGGGTGACAGCAGCACTTCGATCTGTCAAACGCCTGAAACGTGCTCACTCTGGGAAAGGCTGGAATAAACGGGGAAAATAAGGTGATGCTGGTCACTCAACTGCAGCTACGAACTCTTACGGGGCCCAGGGCCCAGTTTTTGGGCAGGCAAAGAGTATAGCGGAGCTGTACATCAACAGAAACCCAGGATAGATCTGGTACTGGTCAGAAATAGTTCTCACTTCATCTGCAGTGCTTAGCAAAAAAGGTTGTTTCACTATTTTTTCTTTAAACAGATTCTGAACTAGAATAATTCTTGCTTCAGCGAAACTGGAACAAGGAATATTCTAAAAGCATGAACAACTGATAAGACGTGAATAAAATTACTTCCATGTGGGTGTGATTATTATAAATGTGACTTCTCTTTTAAACAGAGAGTACTGTAAACAAACACATGATCCAGTTTATTAGCTGAAATTGGCTGGATTACAGTTTGAAAATAAGATACACATGCTGGCAATTACTATACTTCACTATAGTTAGGCCTTTAAAAAGCATACTTTGTGTGTTTTTTTCCTGTGGAAATTGTAGCCTTTTTAGCTTGCCTTACTCGAAGATTTTGAGAAGCATCCTTCCAAAATGTATATACAAGCCTGACTTCTGAGTCTGTATTCAGGCATGAGAGGGCAGCCCCGTACTCCATCAGTTACATGGGTTGGGTAGAAGTTGCAAAGGTCTTCCAGCCAGATGGGGTACACCACAGAGGGAGACTGGGTATCAGCGTTTCAGTGGTTAGCGTGCTTGCCTATAGCCTGTGTCACTCAGGATACGAGACCAAAAGATGCCTGGCCTGGCTCAACTAGCAGAAGAGCTGTTTCAGTGCTCTGTTTTACTGGGGCTATTTTATCTTGTAGGATGGTTCTTCTCCTCTCCTGGTCTGTAAAATGGTGACAAAACAGACCTCCCCTACTTCCTAGAGCTGTTATTAGGGGAACTTAAACTGCCAGGCTCTTAGGTACTAGTTGCCAAAGAAAGGTAGATTATTTTTTGTTGTTTTTTAGAGTAGCTTTGAAAGAAAGTGCTTCTCTGCTTGGTATAAATAGAGCAACCTTCTGAACAAGAGCAGCCTGGCATTCAAGGCACGTGTGAGATGTCCAGGCCAAGTTTTGTTCCCTGTCAGGTACGCACTGGTTAGAGTGGAGGGGGCAAGTTAGACCCCATGGAGAGGAACAGCAATGCAGATCTCAACCAGAGCACCATATTCAGCCTAAACAAATGATGGTTTTTGCACAGTTTGGACAGATGGCTGGCAAAACCAGCCAGAGGCAATTCAAAGATAATATTCATGTGATGTCCCACTTCTCCATGTTAAGGAAATGCCTGTTAATGCTGGCACTAATCCAGTACTGGGCCGTGACATTAGAAGGACAGAGGCAGCAAGCAGGAACTTGTCTGCAGAGATCATTAGGGATGATTATTCACTCTCACGATACAAGGACTTTATATAGCAGATGTAGGAAAAAGAAGAGGAAACCCAGGCCCTGAATCTCTGCTTCAAGCCCGTGATAATTTCCAACATATCCAAGCAATGATGACAAAGTATTTTGCAGACATTATTGGAGGAATAATTTTGGGTGTTGTTAGTCCCAGCCTGGCACAGCTAACGTGCAGACAGGAGGAAGACAGACCTTACCTCTCCCTTCCTGTCACGCAGCCTCAAAACCCAGTGAAGGATCACAATAGATATGAACAGCAGCGCAATGAACCTCCTTATCTAATTGACTCTAGTACTGGTGGCTCAGAGTTAAATGAATTAGAAAGACATGAAGTTAAAATGTCAAGTTCAAAAGCTAAAAGAACTAACTCTGGCATCAGTTAAGATTCTCATGCAGCAGCTCCACAAGTAGAGAAGTGCCACAGTTCAAGCATTATTCACTTCAGGCAAAATTTGCCGTGTACAGTATGAAGAATCCCCCAGTGAAGGAGCTATGTCAGTCCTGTCCCTCCTTCCAGCACAGCAGAGAGAAAGATGGCCAGGTGTGGGGTTGGCTTAGTGTGCTGCACTTCAGGCTTCGTCAGGGGTGTAGCAAGACATCACCTCCCAAGCTTTCCAAGCATCCCGGGACAAGTTACATCAGATGCCACAACAGTCTTCAGCTGCCCTGAGCAGGCTGGTAACATAGGAAATTTGTCTTCCCTGTCTCATGTTACATCTTGCCCCCAGAAAAACTCTGATTATTTTGGGGTTTGGTGCTGATTCTAATGTCACTTTTTAACAAAATGAAATAATTTGCCATTTGTAAAAGGAATAGGGTTAAAAATTGAGAACATCATAAATCTTACTAGAAAAAATCCTGTTCAAATTACATGAGATGGAAGTATGTCCTGAAAAGTCTCTAAAGGTTCTTAAAATGTAGCAGGAGGAGAGACACACTTAGTCCTCTAGTCCTACTCACCATCATGACTGCACTAAATACCAAAATAGTTTAGGAGGTGTCAGAAAACGTGGGGGAAAATTGAGCAAAGGACCCAGCAAAGGCAGCGTTCCCGCCTCTGTTTCATTTCATTCTACAAAGTCAAAGATTGTTTTCTTGTCTTTATAAAATGAAAGAAAGCCCTGCCCTGTTTTGTCAGAAAGTGTTGATCTTTTTAAACTAGCTATCTGCTCAGACAAGCAGAAAATTTCAGATAAATCTTTGTAACAGGCTCCTTTTTACTGTAAGGTCAAATAAATGGTTGAAGTGTTTGTTTCTTAGAATAGTAGATGAGTTTCTGCTCCACCTCTGCGTTTATGGCTGTTAATCAGTGAGAGGAATTAAAAATTATTGCCTTGTAAATTGTTTCCATTACCAGCCTAGTTCGTGTGTCGGAGGGTGGCAAAGGTGAGCGGGGCCAGGGCGCCCGGTGGATTTCTCAGGCTGGCAGCCAGCGCTAGCACTCTCGCGGTTATGTCTTGCCTCCTGCGATGGGCGCGCACTGGAGCGGAGCCCTGCCAGCCTCTGCGGCGTGAGCGGTGGCATACATCTCATATCACAGCAGCTCCAAAGGGCTGACGGGGTTGTCTCTACTTTCATGTGTTCCCGTCTTTGCTGCGTGTTAAGCTAAGCCACAACCCAGCTCGTGGCTTTATCAGCCACCTGCAGAGGGTTGGGTGGACATCACTGGACTAAGGTTTCACGGCAAGCCCAGGCAGCTCATGGCGCTGGCTCTGGCATGTGGGGAGCTGAACTGCAGGGTCCCATGGCCCCAGCGAAGATCAGACTACCTTTATGAGCCCAGGCTTTACAAAACAGCCATCGGTCACTGTTCAGACACAGAGCACCTGGATAGGTTTTGGCAGCTGGATCCAGCCCCCATATGCGTTACGGGGACCAGACTGTAACCAGACTGTTACAAGTCCGAGATGGAGACCTGCGGAACTGCTCCTGAGACAGACACCCTCCATCACAGCAAACCTCATGCCAAGAACTGCAGCAATGCAAGGAGAGAAACATTCATCTTATTACCTATAAGGTGCTAGTTCTGTGGCTCACACAGTAAGAAAGGTATTACTAACGGCAAATTTAGCCCTTGCTCTCAGGCATGCGATTTGCAAAGCTATGAAGGCAGGCGTCCGATACTGTAGAAATCACATCAGAGAAGAACACCACCAAAACTGTTTTTAACTGGACATTCTGGAGGTGTTTCAAAATTTGAAAGCCTTTGTTTAGGGTAATCTGCTAAGTTGCCAGGTGACAATAAAGTTACTTAAAATAGAACTTACAGAATTTGGATGCTTAGAACAGAAATGAACAGATAGGATCACAAATCTATCTTACGCTAAGTACCTCTCTTTATTATTAAGGGACCCCTAGACTTTAATTTTTATGTTTTCTAATGCTTGGCTTTCATTATGGTAGGAATTACACTACTTTGTCATTTGGACAACTTTAGCAGCCATTACTTTCATTAAAACCAACAGAAACGAGATTAGATGCAAACCTATTTACATAAAAGCCAACCGACCAATCAAAAAACCCAGACAAGCCCCAAACCCTGTAACTGATAAAACACTTTCTCTGATGCAGCTCGCGCACAGCTCCATGAGAATCATGAGGGAGTATATTAAATCCTTTGCTTTGAAGAAGGCAAGTATGAGATGGAAGATGCTTTATAGTGGGATCTACTCTGACCCTAAGTCATTCAAACTTCAGCAACTGTTTGAGATGTCTTCAGGTTCTCTGACTATAATCTGTTCTTTTGAGACCAAACGTGGACATTCTTGAACCAAAACAGTTTTCCAACCAACACTGCAGAGGATTAAAAAATAAAAATGTCCTTCCTCCTTTACACAGTTAAGTGAAAACCCACAACGAGGAACTGAAAACCAATAGTCTGCTTTTATACTGAGATTCCAAGAAAAGAGGAGTGGGGGAACAAGTGAATGAACCGCCAAGTAATGGTCTGTAAGAAGGATGAAATGTCAGACAGTTTTCAAGCTTATCTTAAGCAGATATTGTTGTAAAAATGGCTATAAGGAACTTTTTTTAGTGTTACAAATTTAACTGGAAGCAGAATTCTGTCACAGTAATGAAGCTGCTACTGTTAGTATTTTACAATGGAGAAACAAGCTTTTAGTAGCTAATAAAACCACACATATTTAAAGAAATGGTGTATTACCCAGGTCAGCATTATGTTTCACCTCTGATTTCCATTTTTTCATACCCATTGCACATTTCTTTCTTGCTGAAAGCTATAATCCTTGAGAGGGGAGGTAGTGAGGCTCTGCACAAGTATAACAGTCTAAACCTGCCTTTTTTCTGCAGATTGGGACTTAAGGATTTAATGATTTACAAGATAACACCACTGCTTGAGGCTTGCTTTCAGCTTTTATTAATGAAAAGTACATGTCTTTGATACAAAGTGGGATCGCCATGAGGCGAGAGGCATCGCATTCTCGAGTACGTTTAGCAGAAGGCAACATAATAGATGCAATTTAGATTTAGGGCTCTTCTATACCACTCATCTCTTTGGTGTCATAAATTTAAAAAGTGTTAAAAGTTTTAATGCCTACGAAACTTAAACATGTTACAGCAAGCCAAAAAAAAAAAAAAAAAAAAAGAAGGGAGATTATGTATTCTCTCAGCAATCTCTCTAAGGAAGTTATGGGTGTTCCTGCAGCGCTGTTTGGCTTTGGTGAAAGTCAAGAGCAGGAAGTGTTGTGGGATGTCCCTGAGGGAACTTACAGAAACAAAAGCTATGAAGTGAGACAAAAATCTAGGTAAGAGAACTGATATAAATGCCCAAGAGAAATTAATTCCCTATTGGACCGAGGGTCTAGAATAGTGATATCTTCCTTCTGGAATTAACAATATTGCAGAAAAAGAAATGAAATCTATAGCAATGGTGGGTTCCACCAGAGTTACTGGGACCTCTCACTCAGAGAAGCAGCAAGAGGAATTTTCTTTTCTTATTCTGCTATTTTGTTAGTTACGCCTGTAACAGCAATTTAGGCGACGGAAAGAATGTCTAAAACACTTGGGGAAGTTGTCAGCATTTTGTGATTGTCTGTTCAAGATTTATACAAAACGAGTGGGACTCAATGCAGTGGGTCTCCAAGTCTTGCCCTTCTCACCGCTGATGCCAGAGCGGCTCCTAAGGTGGTGCAGGGACAGCCTGCACTTACTCCTGGAAAGAGCCTTTACTGGCAAACGTGGTTTCAGAAAATGTTCGAAGTAGTCGTGTGGCCTCGTGCCTGACTTTTTTCTAGAAGCAGAAGTTACCTGGTTAAGTCTATTCTGTAACAACATTGTCAGATGTTTTCTGAGTATTCGGCAAGTCGTGCTTGGTTTGCAAAATTAGCCCAGAGAACAAACGAGAGTAATTTGTCAGCTTTTCCCAACCATGTATTTAAGCTGAAGGGAAATGTCAGGATACCTTCTTGCTTGAACATTTTGGGCCAGACTACATCAAACAGGGGAAATCAGGGTAAAGGTGCAGTAACAGATTAATAGGGTAAAATCAGGGTAAAAAATGCAGTAACAGACCATCTGACTCTGGGCTGAGCTGCCCCATGGTCGGACTCTGGCGCTTGCACTGGGGCGAGGTTTCTGCTCCACAGACCTGCAGAAGGGTGCGAGCGACCAGCTGCCCTGCAGGCACACGTTTTAAACGTAGCTTCAGCATCTGCAAGTGCAGACCGACACCTTCGCTGGCATAAAGCACCAGGCTCTGCTCGGTTGTGCAAAAGGTCGTGTTTATCGCATTAAGTTTCTTAGGGAAGAGGAAGACTAGTCTCCTTGAAGCTGTTTCATGTGCTGCTGCAGCTTTTCCAATTGTAGAATTTATTGGTGTAAAAAACCCAGACATGTGCCTAATGCCAAAATTTCCAGTGCCCGTTGTTTTATATCCATATTTACTTTGCAGTGTCCTTCAAGCCCCAGTGCTGACTGTTCCAAATATTCTTAATAATAATTGCTTAATAGTTACAGCAGCTCCTCAGGACATTCCCACATGAAAAACCCGCTGCTGGTAGATTAAGGAGGGAAGAGGTTGAGGTAGAAATTCTCCCTCTTGCATACACATCTTTAGGACTTTATGTGGACCTAAACATGCGAAGAATATAGCTTTCACCCACAGATGGCGATGAACACAATCCATGCCTTCCCAAAGATAGAAAACTATATATTTAGACTCAAAATGCCAACATATAGCTTAAGGAAAGGGGTTCTAATTTATGTCAAAACAGCGTAATCTATTTGGCATGAAAAAAGTGAGAGTCAGATTGGTATCTACCCATTCATCAGGCTCCCGAGCAACCCAGGAAAATGCAGACTCGGAGAAGAAAACTGCCTTATCCTAATAAGGCAGAGCTGTCTGCTAGCGACATAGTCTAGATGCCTTCTATATGAACTAATGCAAACCATCGGGAGAGCTGTTTCCGTGTGGCTGAGAAGCCCTATCATCTTTCCATCAATAACAAAGTATGATCTTCTGTGCAGGATTATTTGTGCTGAGTTGCACACAAACGCTTCGCTCGTATGCGTGCTGCATGAAAATCTCATGTTACAAGAAAAGCCACTTACCGGTGTCCTGGGTTACCCTCTGCATCTCCTTCAATATGAAAGTGCACTGAAAAATAACCCAGTCACCATAGCTGAATAGTAAGCATTCTTTCTGCACAGGGAATATGAAATCATAGCAAATATTTTATTTCTTTTTGAATCTGTAGTAAAATAATACTGCTTCTTCGTTTGACTTGTTGGGACCTTCCTTTGTTTAGATTTAACTTGATGTGTCTGAATCCTTTAGAAATAATAGATGTGCTTTGGAACAGAAGACAACAACTCAGAAGAAGGGCATCTGTCCAAGCAGCCGTGCTTCTGCCTATTGCTGAGTGGAGGTGGCAGGGCATCTGCTGAGGTAGGAGCTGCTGCTCACTTTGAAGAAATATCTTTATTTCTTGGCATATTTATAACATTCATATGCACTACTTTAATGTGTTTCAGGGAAAGCCAGATCTCCCTACTGACGTCAAGAGAAGCAGCTGAAAACAGGCCAATAACAATTTTTGGGTTTTAAAGCAGGCTCTGTGGCGGTGCAGGAAGGAGGAGATTTCTTGTTACAAGCACAAATAAGAAAAAAAGTCATTTACAAAGAGGAAAGTAAGTAAATCATGTCAAGATTATTCATGTTTTGCTGTAGCTCTTGTATTTCACTGCCAAAAAATGATCCTTCCTGCAGCAAGATTTCCATCGGAATCATTAGGAGATTTGCTTGATTAAGGACTGCAAGATGTGGCTTTTGCACCGAAACTTCATTTTGGGCTATCAGCATTGTGGACTTTTTTCATTCAGTCAGAAGTACCCAATATATTAAAATGAAAATGAACACTCAGCTACATCTACCACACCTTACTGTTTTCTCTTAGCAATTATAAACGTCTATCAAAAACACGGTGACATTTCATACTTTTGCAAAGGAGCTTATTTAAGGGAAGCGGTGACCTTTTCCTACTGCCTGCAATAATAAGTCCCGCTCTGCTGGCCTCCTAATCCCCCCCCCCATGCCCTCCTTCCAGATTTTGTCCTGGAACAGGGTATTAGTGGCTTGAAAGAGAACAAGGAATTGTAGTGAGGGCACAGAACATGCTGTGGTGTTCTCGAGTGAATAAACAGTGCAATTGAAAAGACTTTGTTTAAACAGAGATTTTTATCTCTGAGCTGAAGAAAGCATGAGCTTATTCAACTCGCATTTTTATCAGGTGGTTTGGTTTTGTTTATCATCACTGGGGCTCCCTAAAGTTTGGTTACAATTAATTTTCAGTTTGGAGGAGATGCTCTCATTTGCTTATCGATTATTCAGGAAATTAAGGTAGCCCCGACATCCACATGCAGAAAGGAGCCTCCACCACAAAGCTGCCAGTTACTATAGGCAGCTCTTTTAATAGCAAACTTCTGCAAAAGCACGAGATGCAAAAGAGGTTCATTGGGCCAAGCATAAATACACCTCTATAGCTAATAAATCAGAAAATAATTTGAAATTTTGAAAGGTACTTTTGAAAACCCTTCTAATGAATGTATATACACAGAGCCAACGAAAATTATGATGGGTCTCTTTGATGTGCCACCTCCTACAGCTATATCTTTTCTCTACTAACGAGGCACACACGTCAAACTCTATCTGCAACAGGAGGGAAGCTGGGTCTGACTGGGGATGTACAATTCCCATACAAGGCCTCCTATTTCACTTGCAATTCTTTACTAGTTTCATGTTGTTAGTCATATGCTTTCAACAGTGGGCAACTTCCCTGCAGGAGTTAGTATCCAGTTCAAATTTCCACATTTGAGCAGATGGACAGCCCCAGTTATTTGAACTTCCAAATCTTGGAACAGTCATCTCCACTGGAGCAACTGGGAGGGAGATTGCGGTACGCTCAGCAAAGAGACCAAAAGGTGAGCAAACCTGTGGCAGAGTGCTGGTGTGGCAGAGTGCCACTGAAGCATCATCAAGTGCCCTACCAAGTCCTTGTAGGTGTAGTCATTATAAAAACCCATCTGAAATTCTCCAGAAAATAGTTTCCACATGACCAACATCTTCTACAGGTCAAACAAAAAAGTTCATTATTTCACCTCTCTACCACAAGCAGACAGGGCAAGAACAAGCACTGATACATCAGCGTTTCACACAAGACAGAAATTATCATTTAAGGCCACCTTTGCATTTTTCCCCTTTGGATCAAGGATTTTATTCCTCTGCACCAGAATCTGTCAGCACACACCAAGCAATAATGACGTATCTACGTGCAGTTACTCAGCACTATGCACCCAAGCACCTACAGCTGAGCAAGCAATTCATTTAGTAAGCCAAACTCAGAGCCTTATTCTGCTTACCCTGGGAAATGCTCCATCATCATTCCACTGCTTATGCTCCTGTTCTGCCATCCACAGAAAGCCTGGTGACTCAGAAGTGCCCACTCTTGGGCAAAAGAAAATGGAAGACACAAGAAAACAGAAGTACAAGAAAAGAAACTTCCTTAAAACCAGGAAGAGTCTTGTCTTTTTTATAATTTATTTTGAAGTGGACTGGCCATAGAGTTCAACTTCTTTCCTCTTCCTCTGTGTTTCTTGAGTTCTCTAAGTATGCTCTGAGTCCAGGCTGTGGTTGGGAGGGAGCTCACTCATCTTTAACACCAGTTGTAATGCAGGTTTACTAGACTGAACTCCTTCAACCTGGTTGAGAAACGGTTCCCTCATTTCACTGCTTTCTTTACTCCCTTAAGTTTCTTTCTCTCTGCTCTCTCCATGTCACTATGATTAGAGAACAGTAAGTCCAGTCCCAAGCAGTTATTCTGAGTATGTATTTCAACATTGTTCTGGTTAATTAACTTGTCAGATAGCTATCCAGGAGCAGCTGGATATATAGGTCCCTCAGGCATGCTGCATATTTTATCTTTGCCGTATCACTAATTATAACCATAGTTGCGATTAGAATGCAGAGATTCATGTTTTTACACCTCGCTTTTTCCTTGCCAATCCTAACTTTCATTTCAGCCTCCTCTCCCTGGCTCCAGCAGCAAAGAAAACAGACATCAGTGATGGGGAACGCCTGCCAATGCAGCAGGAGGGAGCCAGTGCTGATCCCTCTTCCAGTAACATGCCCTGACTGAGCATGTCCAGACTAAAAAGTCATCGCAGCCAAACTTACACATCCTCAAAAGCAGCTAGTGTCACTAAGTACTAAAACAAACAGCACTGTCATTGGAAGCTTCTGGAACAGACAACCTTTAACAGAGTCATTGAAAGCAGGTTTATAACTGGCTTTTCCTTATAGTGGAAGGCATTTCTTATGCTTAGTTGCACTGGTGATACCTCAGCCCTTGAAGTGCTCACCCTCTCAGAGAGCTGTTAGGGTCCTTGCAATGAGGGAATTCAGACCAACAGACCTGGGGGGCAGGGGAAAGAGGAGACAAAAAAGGCTACCAGGCAACATCAGACGGGACTTAATGCAGGACTCAGGTACCTGATCCCAGAATCTCTTTGCTTGGTTGCTTCCTAGCACTGGAGGTAACTCAATTTGACAGGTACCTACTTTTTCCACTTCCCAATGCCCAGGTGCACAGAGCTGCACCACTTTACACATCCAGAACTGTCTCAGCTCAGCCAGAGCAGAGCTCAGTATCCATCCAGCTCTGCTTCAATCTGCTCTGCACCCGAGGCAGGGCTTTAGCTCAGGCTAAGGGTGGCAGGAACCACTCGGGCACGGTGTGGTTGGTTTCTAAGTCTTCAAGGTGCAGACAGATGCCATGGTGGCTTCTGTCACCTTGTAGAACAGAGGATGAGGTGGGGTCCTCTTAATCCATTACCAGCCTGATACTTAGCTGCCTCTGCCTGCGGGCAAGAAAAAAAGCTGTGATTCTGAGCAGGACGCCCGTGCTTTTGTTGGTAGGTGACAGCTTCATCCTCCTTGAGGCAGCGCTCTGAAGCCCTGACACTGTTCAGGGAAGCTCTCACTGTGCTCAGGACACTCCAGTGCCAGCAGGGAGTTCTGGTTACTCTCTGTGCTGCCAGAAATGCTTGCACGTATTTCTGTCCAAGTGCCAAACACAACTCATCTTGGGGGCAGGAACCACAGCTCACAACTCCCCTCTTCTCATGAGTGCCCTGAGCATTAGCCTACGGTCCTGCAGCTTTTTGTTTCTCTGTATTCATGCTTTCTCTCCCCTTAATTAATTTTGATTTGGTGGCACACATTCAAAAGGAGAGGGGAAGGGTGTTCTTCCAGGATAAGCGGTTGCCTTGAAAATAAGACATGTGGATTTGAATACTCTCAGGTTGAGAAAGGAAAGGAATGCAAATCTCCCGCTTTCTCTGCAAAGGCTGTAACCGCCCATCGCTGTGGGAAAGGTGCACGTCTGACACACCCAGCAAGCCATACCCTGCTCCTTGGAGGAATGGGCCTTGGAAGCGTCCCCAGGGCAGAGCCAGGGCCAGGCTCCTGCACAACAGCTTCTCCCTGAAGCTTGAAGCCCGTGGTAGGATGTCTCACTCACCCAGGCAACTGCCTGCTGAGCGTACAGACTTTGCATGACCAGTTCCTCAGGGTTTCTGGCTGCCACTCTAAATGCTAGGGGGAAAACCCAGTGATTTTGTCTAAAAATTGGTGTGGTAACGCAGCTTTCCAGATGGAACCAATACGTACAAGCACTACACTGACCTTACAGTTGGTGTGAAATACTTCATTCAGTTTCATTCAGTTATTTTTTTGGGTGAAAAACGCTTTCGTAGAACTCCTTTTCAAACAATGTTAGTATTAGGTCTGGGTTTTTTAAAGCTAGTCAGACTGCAAAAAGGTTGTCTCAGGGCACAGCCTTTCTGGAAACACACCAACAGATACTCACAGGCTGGGCTTGGGTCACCTGCTGGGTTCTGTAGACTATTGTGAGGGTGTCAGATGATGACCACATCAGGCATCCACAGCAAAGGCCTAGAGACTAGAGGCTGCCATACTGCCAGTCCTTTAAGCCCTACTGTCTTGTGTACAAAAGATAAAAACCAACTGAAAAAACAGTTATCACGTTATGCCACGTTGATTCAATACAGAAATACACATATTTTCACTTCAGCATTTCCTGTGCTTTGGGAAAAGTGCAACTAAAAAAAATAATTATGACATTAAATTGTGTATGCCCAAAAGCCAAGCCTGTAATGTTTTGCTATTTTCATGTAATTTAACAGCATTTTCAGAAGTTCAGCATACTGCTGCTGTCCTGTAATAATACTTCACAGTATGGTAAGATACACCACCTTATTTTTCTTCTTGGCCCAGAGTGAAAAATTCAGTGTTGCATGTTTCACAGTCTGAGTCATAAATGTTGAAATTGATTGCACAGAGGCATTGGAGCAGTCTCTCATTTTGCTTGCTTAAAGATCCTCTGAAATTCATTGAGGCATTTACAATTCCCATGGAACTCGGACTTCTAACTTGAAGCTTTTTAATTTTTGCCACCCACTGTCAGGACAGCAACTCCAAGGACACAATACACGTTCAGAAACTGCAAGAATGCTGAAAACCCCAGATATCGTCTGAGAAGGGAATATGTGACAAAGATGGCTTAAGCTGGCTTTCTAGCAGCAAACAGGTATTACCAGTACACAGGCACATGCTAACTCTCAGTACTGTGTTACCTCAGTGGCAGTCCCTGTTCCTCTGACTACAAAGAATTTTAGTAATTAATGAAGTGTCTGTTTACTGAAATTAGCTCTTTCAACTCTCTAACACCGCTTTTGGTAGCAGAAGAATGCAGTTCGATCCTCCCAACCCTTTCTGTTCCAGGATAAACACACCCACCTCCCTTTAGCTCTCTTCCCTGTCATATGCTTAGTCCCCTCCTCAGCCCCCATTTTAATGGCTCACCAATGAATTAAGCAATTTGCCAATAATTGCACTCGAATAAAAAAAATAAATATTGCTGGTCTTCCTGCTGGCAGTAAGCCCCCCAAAAAACAGAGTGCAGGATAAAAAACATTCAAGTGTTTGGGTTTTGTTTGGGTTTTTGTGTGGTTGGTTTTTTGTGCGTGGGGTTTTTTTTTTTTTTCTTTTTTTTTTTTGGTTGTTGTTGTTGTTTGTTTGTTTGTGTTTTTTTTTCAAAGGTGGGATTTTGCTTCTTGCCTATGGAACCAGTTTTGGTCAACTCAACAAAAGTCGTCTGTGCCCCTGTGGAAGTCCATACAGAGCTGGAGTAAATCTATACAGCAAACACAGTCAGTCCAGCCTTGTTTGATGTTGCTCTACACACAGGTGTAAGTGACTCTATCCTTTACACCAAACCCAGTGCCAAAGCAGATTAATGTCTGTCATTTTGGAACAAAGATCAGAACTGACACTTGTCTGAATTCCTTAAGACACCCCCAGTGCAGGAGCTAGCTGATAAATAGCTAGAGTCTAACAGAAAGGGTGCAGCTCAAGGTAATGTGGCTAACATAAAAAAGGCGCTAGCAAAACCTACTTTAAATTCTGAATATGCTGCCTGTGGAAAAAAGTCAATGGGAGACTTTAGGAATTTATAAACATGCCAGCCATTTAAATAATTGTGTTAGGTTACATAAAATAGTGCAGACCTTCATCCAGCTGTAAGTACTATGCAAACTTTTTATGCACTGCTTGATTATTTTCTCTTCTGCAAGTCGACGGGTACTGAAATGGAGGGCCTGGGGCAGGTCAAGGGAGCTGATGGAACAGCCTCAGCAACCTGCGTATTAGACCTCCTATAAGACCAGGATTTCCCACACAGCGTGTTCCTCTTCCCCAACCTCTCAAGACGAATTAGAGTACATCCAATTAAGACATAGAGGAAGCTTCAGCTGGAAGGAAATAACCTAATTTGTATTTCACTGGGACGTGAGGGTGATACATCCATCTTTATTATTGTAAACAGAACAAGGATAACCATGCTGTGCAGTCCAGGGTCAGAACACAACCCTTACTGTAAATAGATGGTTTCAGTATTATTCTTAGAAAGATCATCTTTCAAAGAGTTGCCAAAACCCTCGCTGGCCAGAGCTAATGCTCTCTGACATGTGGTGAGTTGTAATTTTTTTTTAAATTTGTGATGACCTTATCCCCTAATGAAGGACCACACACACACACACCCCCATTACAGTTTGCTGTGTCACAGCTTGCTTTGCGCATGTTTCACACCTTGCAGTCCTCCCTTTCTTGGTCCTACTTGCAGCACCATACTTCCACACTGCTCTGATCAACTGGTTCCCTGTAATAACCTTTGAAATCATAGAATCATTTAGGTTGGAAAAGACCTTTAAGACCATTGAGTCCAACCGTTACCCTAACACTGCCAAGTCCACCACTAAACCATGTCCCTAAGCGCCACGTCTACACGTCTTTTAAATACCTCCAGGGATGGCGACTCAAGAACTTCCCTGGGCAGCCCGTTCCCATGCTTGACCACGCTTTTGGTGAAGAAATTTTTCCTAATATCCAATCTAAACCTCCCCTGGCACTGCAGTCGACCAGCTCACAGGTTCGTGGTTAATAGAAAGTCAGTCTGTTATTTAACTTGAAATTTAGACAAAGTATGTAAATATCTATAATGAAAAACAAGAATGAAGCTGAAAAACAAATGTTACAAATAGTTAAAACATGGCCTTGGGAGAAGGAGTAGACATATAAATGTGTCAAGCTGGGGCGTAACAAGATAAGCTCAAGGAGAACCAAATGGTTAATGAGTCTGAACAGAAAATTATTTGAACGATGCGTGAGCTATCCTAACCAGCATACTGAGGGATCCACCCGCCAGCAAAGGAAGCCCCCTGCTAACAAATTCCCATCCCAGGAACACGAAGCAGGGGGGGGGGGGGGGGGGGGAACAAAAAGTATAGCATATCTTTGCAAGGAGAGGAGGCCCGTAAGAACCAGCGAGAAATAAGTGTGACTACATGTAATTCTAAACAGTTGCCTAGAGTGTAGAAAATGTGTTACTGTGTGCGAGGAGGTGTGCTAGCTTTGTGGATTTACCGCCTGGCACCCACCCCTGCGCAGAGCTGCCATACATGACGTGCCATACAGCTCTGGGAGCGGGGCTGGCGCTGGGCCCGTCACCCGCTCCGTGCGGCAACAGCACAGCTTGAGGCCGTTCCTTCTTGTCCTGTCGCTTGTTCCCTGGGGGCAGGGCCCGACCCCCCCTGCCTACAGCCCCTGTCAGGCAGCTGCAGGGAGCGATAAGCCCCCCCGAGCCGCCCCCTCCCCAGGCTGAACAGCCCCAGCCCCCTCGGCCGCTGCTCGTGCCCCAGCCCCCGCCCCAGCCCCTCAATGTCTGTCTTGTAGCGAGGGGCCCAAACTGAACACAGGGCTCGGGGTGCGGCCTCACCAGTGCCCAGTACAGGGACTTACATCTTTGAAAAACTAGACAGCAAAACCACTCCAGAGAGAAGAGTTTTTGGGTGGGCTGGAAAACACTCAGGAGTTTTTCACTGGCTTTAATGCCGTTTGTGGTTTTTCTGGCATCAGTGGGAGAAGACAGTAATCTTGGTATCAGACAATGATAAATCAGAGTATTTTTAAAAGACTGTATTCCACTGTCTTCGGAACACAGAAGAGTTTCACAGAGAAGAGCACCAGCACGAGGCAAAGCAGCGCCCGAGAGGGCGGAGGAGGGCACAGCTGGCACAGGGCAGGGTCACCCCGTCCCTGCCGGTGCTGCACATGTGCCCTGCAAGCCCTGGCGGCACCGGGGCCTTGCCCTGCCCGCCGCATGCTCTTCCAGAAGAGCAGTATTGCTGATGTTAGAGGTGTCCATGCTGCACAGTAAGGTGGGGGGCGATTTGCAGTGAAAACGAGTAATGCTGTCGTAAACCTTTTACACCCTCCTGCCCCAGGCCCCAGAGCGTTTTCCCAGCGGCCTCTGTAAGCTCAGAGGCTCCCCGGGACACGGCAGTCCCGAGCCCCCAGCTCCCTCCGCGCTCCCGGAGGGGCAGCGGGACCCCACAGCACCTCGCTGCTCGTCCCGCGCTGGTGCGGAGCTGCCTTGCTTCTGGCTCTGGCAAGGGATGCTGCCGTTGCATCGTTGCTGAGCTAGTCTGTTCCGTGGGCAGCCTCCCAGACTAATGCATGAGTTTTAAAAGCTTACTTAGTAAATATCAGATTTCATATTTTTTCACCCACCACTTCCCACCCTGGTCCCAAGCCTAGGGACAAAAGCAGTGATGTAGCTTCGCATTTCTGACCAGATTGCTGCCGGTCTCCTCCCCCCTTCCACCTTGCCCCCCGCTCCCGCTTTCCAAATAACAAGCATTATCACCACTTCCCTAGCAGGCACTCCAAGCCCACACCGACATAAAGCCCAACAAGGCCACAGCGCAGCTTCAGGAACAAAAGAGAAAACAAGACCCCAGACACCCCCAAACTGGTAGAAAGTAGGAACTATTTCAGTCTGCCCCCGGGTTTAGAGAGCCAGGCCAGGCCAGGAGACTGTGGAAAACGTCCTCTACAGTAAATGATAAAGGTCAGTGGTGACAAAGTTGCTAAAGGGACAGTGACTGTAGCTAATCTGACATGCTGCTGCCTAGCTGTCTGAAACCCAAGGATTTGCCTGTGAGATATTTTATTTTAGTTTTCTGGGGCCTCGCAAACCTTGTGTATTATGCCAGTCTAGTACATATAACACAAAGATGTTTCTTTTCCCTTTCTTTTATTATTCATACCTTAAATGCATAATTGTGTTCCCCTTTAGGTCTTTTTTCTAGAAAAAGTAGGTGACGGTAGGTAAAAGATAGAGCTGCAAAATCTTACATAGCCACCAATAATGGACACTTGTGAACTTCCAACATATTTCGCCTGCAGACATGCAGATTTTAGTGCATATTTTTTTCATTAGGAAGAAATTTTAGCATTTGAAATGGGCAGTTCTGACATTTTCCTGATTGTTTTTCAGTTCAAAATTAAACAGAATTCCTGTTAGGGTCATTTTAGCTTGGCATCTCCAAGTCAGCATCTCTTCCCCTTTCTTAGCACATCTCTGTTCTTGCCCTGCTGGAGATAAGCTGGGGGATTTGCATGCTATTTTCTCACTGACTCATTTTCCAAATATGGCCACTTAACAAATATGATTTCTGCAGGCAGCCATCCCCTTCAGATCCTTCATAAAGGAAATTACTCAATCAATAAAGTTAATTTTCACTCCCCCCGAAGCAGCCACCCACCCCAGCAGATGTTCAGAAACAGACTGAAACAGACTAAAACAAAGCTGGAAACCTACTCGGATCCAAACAGCTCCTGCCAACGTCCTTCTGCAGCTCAAGCTGAAATTAATACCTCATCTATACTAGGGAGCAATGCAGAAAGCAAGACTGTGTTCCACAGCTTTAATTAGCTAACTGAAAGATGAATAATGTGATGAGCTCCGGTCCATTCTCACTATATTTACAGTCAACTCACTTCTACTATAAATGTTTTTTTTCATGTTGAAACAAATGCAAAGGTTACATTAACCCTCAGCAGGTGTCCCCTCTGTACAGCACAAATCACTGCGTTCTGCAGCTGGCCCAGGGGGACTTCACTGCCTTGTTTCATCCCAGGAGGAGGTCCACGCCGGAAAGGGAGCAAAGACTTACCTGGAGATCCCGAGGAACTCCTGCAGCTGCATTACTTCAGCTTATGTACAGATGCCACTGGGGAGACCCTCAAAACTTCTTCAGTAGGGTCTGGTTTTGCAAACCTGCAACCTGTGGCAAGTAATGCGCAATAACATTAATCACAGGAGGAAAATACGCAGCAACACTCTTTTTACAAGTCTTTTGCTTACAATAAGAAAAATGAGGTTCAATATTGCTTATACTAAAAAAAGAATCTTGGGATCTGATCTAGTCTGCTTTACATGAACACGGTACCCATGGAGCAAGTCCAGACCTAAACTGAGAAAGCTTAGAATCAGGTTATTCTCCAGGAGGGTCTCAACCCTGTCCAAATTCTTGCCATATGCAGTTTCCCTGATCCTAACACACTGGCAGAGGCAGCACAGAATTTGGCCCCAGTTTGACTTTCCTTGAGAGTCACACTTGGGTAGAAGGGGCACTGGCACCCTTAAGCAGGATTTAGTGGGTGTGTTAGCTGGCCTTCGATAAAGTTTGGAAGAGAACGGAAAAATGAAGTTTTAAATTTAATGGTTAAGAAAAAAAGAAAGAAAAAGTGCAGTTGTTCTCGGGTGTAATATCAGGAAAGGCTGTTAACAACCAAAACAGGTCTCCACAGAGGCAGGAGGCACAGGGGGGAAAAAAAGGGGGGAGAGAGAAAAAAGCACTCATATAGAGAACCAACGTAGAGCATCCATCCTTGCAGTATATAGAGCGTAACATAAGACAGGTGTGAAGGAACTAGGACCATCAATTGCAAGCCTATAATATGAAGCTAAAACTAAGAGAAAAACAGAATAATGATAGCAGGAAAAAGAATGAAAAGAGAAACTGATCTACCTACCTACTATGTATTTACCAGGATATAAAAAAAAAAAAAAATCCAAACACGGCACTTCTAACAGAGTACAGCTAACCAGGGCACTCGTAGGACAGATCTACTCACATACCTACACCAACTCTCCATCTCTGCAGATCAGGAGCCTCACAACCCCAGGCACTGCAATGCACTAATTCATGTTACAGGTGTCACCCTTAAGAGACAAAATTAGTTTTCTCAGCTGAAAGGCAGTGCAGGGCAGATCAACTTGCCCCACGGGTTAGGGGAGAGGCTGGCTGGGGGATGCTGTGGCTGCCCTGGGGAACCCCCTGTGGGTTGGTGCCACCTCCCATGGGTGGGATGGGATGGGAACGTTCCAAACTAGGGAAAGTTTTTCCGGCTACCTGGGGAGGATATCCTGGTGTTGTGCTAATAAGGAAGGAGCAGCTGAGTACTAACAGAGCTTTGCATTCAGCCATCAGCAACGGCACACACCTGTGACCGCTGCTTTAGCAGCAGTTTCCACCCTGCTGACACAACTGCCGCCAGAAGAGCTGGTTGCAAAGAAATGAACCACTGTCATTTCAAGCAGAGCTGTTGCTGTTAAAAGGACAAAGATGTTTTAATGACAAAGAGAGGAAAATCTTCTGTAAGAAGATCTGATAAGTCAGCACCTGATTTGGTAGGAGATCCCACCTGAAAGGATGGAAACGAGTGACACAGTGCAGCTGGCTTCTCAGGTGGGACTTCTGGTGCTGAGAGCAAACAGAATAGTTACCGCTGCTGGTGAAACCCACAGCCAAAGCTCATGGCTTCACAAGCCCATTGGCTGCTTGGATGGAATTGATAACAAAAGATGGAGAGCTAAATCCTTCTGCAATTTAAACAAATATCTGTGACAGGTATCATATACAGTGAGCTTAAAATGTCAAGGTCCAGCACGTTCCTACCAACGGCTCCTGAATATGAGTAACTATTTGTTCTGCTTATTGTGGGGCAGCAGGATAGCAGATCAATTTACCTTAGTTTTTCTACATAAATACCTAGCAGAAATGCTGTCAGAATTGTTCAGCTGCATCACCTGTTGAAAATAATAGATCCTGGCGATTAAGGGTGTTTTTCAAATCTGTATCACATAGGAGAGCTAGAGCTGGGAAGCAGTGTCTGGTGTATCATCCTGCCTGGGTTCGGCGTCACTCCGTTTAACCAGCGCCAAGCTCCTAAAGGTCAGGGCTGGTGACAGGCTGCACGCAGGTGGGGTTTACAAACCTTAAGATAACTCTCTACACCTCCTCCCTGGCCGTCACCGCTGATGTACAGCAGCTGCCTCCTGCATTTAAGCTCAGTTTCTGCCTAACGACTGTACAGGTATTATTTGCAGTTACAAATCCTGACTTAGACACATCTGAGCCCAGGGAGTGGCTGCTCTTGGGCTCAGCTATTGCCTTTGTACAGGAAAAAGGCCAGATATTAATGAACATGGAGGACATCTATAAAACCATTAACAAGCTTTTCTTTTTTCCTTTTTTTTTTTTTTTAATTCTGCTTTCCCTGGCTTCTATTTTGATGTACAGTTTAGTGAGTTATTTTTTAAATCTGCTGTATTTTTTTCTATTTAATAAGACATTTTCCAGTCACAGAACTCTCTCTTGCTGCTGTCACATTTGCAGTCGCCATGCCACTGAAGGTCTCAGTGCTAAGGGAGGATCTTTGCCTTCTGGCCTTCCAGTATTGGATTTTACTATTAAATTTAGGGGGGAAAAAATGCCTGGGACTCTTGGGAAATTGTCAGAAAGTAATTTTTCTTTGAATGCAAAGCACAGACTCCCCATATGTATGTATTTCACCCTTGACAAAAGCACTGGGTGTGGGTAAAAGCTAAACAAGCCTTGATCCATCTGATTCTGGAGAGTCACAGAGGAACTTTTCCTTCCATTCCCTGGGACAGACACCTCGGCTCTGTGTCCCACTCTGGGACCTGCGTCTTGCATACATGCGTACTGCTCTGCTGATAGCAGTCAGCTGTGTGATGCTCCTCATTCTTACTCAGAATGACTTCAGCATCTGGGCATTGCTGGCTTGCTCAAGCATTTATGGAAGTCAGGGAAAATCTTGCCACCTCCCTCTGTGAATTTTGTAGAAAAACAACTGGAGCATCTAAAATGCTGCTTGGAAGGGATCTATGACACTTTGAGCATTCTTAATGCAACCTTCATGGGTCATCACTCACCAAAGCTGGATTTTTTTCACCTTTTCTAAATATTACTCATGCATGAAGAGATGCAGATTCAGTTCAGCTTCAGCTCCTCAAACCAGAAATGTGTATGTGCCTTGTGGTCTGTTGCATTAGAGGTGGTTGGACCTGTAGGCTTTTAGAGATATGTATAATTGATCCTGTACTGAAGTGGAAAAAAACACATTTGACTTACAGAGTAAATGGAAACAACTGTCAGCCTCTGTGGAGACTACATTTAGGTAAGTTCTCTTAGCAGCGGGCTACAACCCCCTGTGCTTTTGCTCTTGGGACACAGTATCTTTTCTTTGCAGCTATTAATAGCATAAAGCACTACCCAGTGCTTACTTTGTCACAGAAATGTTTTATTTATATTCACAACTGTGTGCACCTTACCACATTGTTTTTTTACCACTCCCACTCCCAAATAAATATTATCCCATGATCACCTGTGGGCAAATAAAAGCAGACCAGACAATACAGCTGCTTCACAATAGGTGGCTTTTCCTCACCATGACCTGCGCTCCCGATGTATTTAGCAACAAGACACCTGTGAATCCACGGACAGAGTCTTGCACTGGGTTTCACAACCTCAGTGTCAGGCCACAGCAAGAAGCTTTCTCTCTTCTGCAATAGCTGGGACATCTTTTTTTCTGTCTGTAATTCTATGGTAAGGCTCTAGGATGCTAGTTTTCTAAGGTCAAGTTCTTTAGTAACTCTTAATATTGGACTGCAAACAGTAGGTGGAACTAAGCCTAAGCTTCCTGGTAGTAAAATGTGAGGACATTTAGGAAACATATCTACCGGTCATCTATCTTAACTTGAGGCATGGCTTGGCAGCAGTTAAGAAGGTGGGTGATATTAAAAATGTGTTTCTTGGTGAAAGGTAATATACTTTGAAATACAGTTTTTTATATATAACCCACAGGCAAACATATCGTATACAACGCAGGACGGTGTAAAGGTAGCCTGACTAGCAATGACCGCAGCTCGTAGCTGGGCTCAAAGCCCGCAGCCACCGCCCGTCTGCTACCAGTTCCCAGCTCAGTGCACAGAGCTGCAACAGCCTGAACGGTGCTGCACAACTGCAGCTACGGGGCCAGTACCCCACCGGCTGCTGCCCCGTGGGCTGGCTACCTGGTATTCCCTTGTGCTGGCACATCCTGCAATTTCATCCGCGTGGTGCTGTCTGCAATGCTACGTCTTTGGAAATTTGTGGCCCTACCTGCTGTTGTGCAATTGAGAGAGTTGAGAACTACAGGAGCTGAAGACTGAATTTTTTACAGGCTCTTCACCTTTGGCTGTAGCCAGTCTCCCCATGTGACTAACAGTAGATGACACCAGGATAAAGAAAATTAGTATACAGCCCCCTCCCTTGGAAAGACGAGTAGCGTCTCCCACCACATCCACTCCCTTCTCAAAATCCAGCAGATATTAAGAGGAACTTAAAAGAATTTAGCTTCTCCTCAGCTTCTTTAAGCAGCGGTTGTTGTAGTTTCCCCACATTGGGAAATGGGCCTATATTAAGGCTCATCGTGATAAAGCATCTTACTCCATGTTTTCTGATGAAATAATTCTTTTACTCCTGAGAATTTGTTTGCCGTAGAACAGGTCTTGGCCAAGAGCTGCAGGCAGCAAGAAGGGTTCCAAGGCTGAATGCAGATGGTAAGCGGCTCACCATGTGCAGTCACTGAAAGGGTTGGTCTGGGCACTTTTCTCCAAAGTCAGGAGACAGACCTGAACAGATTTAGGTATAAATTCTGATTTCACATTACTGTTGCCTTGAAAACTTATCTTTCAGTTACTTTCTTGTACTAAATTGCTCTACTCTGCTTTCACCTATGTCCACGTTGCCATGGCAAAGTCACTCCTGCATGTATATGTTTTAAATACATAACTTCCAAAGCGCTCTGGATTCCTTTGACATGGTAGGCATCTATTTTCCAGGTGATTTTCTTGGTTTAGATTTCCACAACAGCATCTAAAAGCCTATGTACACGTTACATGTTACACATATGAGTACTCTTTAAGCACATGCCTTTTTACAGGATCAAGCATCTACATAACATGTATTTGGTTCCATGCTATTACAATACTGCAAACACAATTCCTTGTGGTGTTCACAGCAAGTATGGAAAATTAAGTTATAGCAGCCTTTGGTTGAAAACAAGAACAGTGCAACTTTTATCCTTCATAGTATAATATCTCCAAATAAGCTATAGCATTATTTATTTATTTATTCTTGTATTAACACAAATCTCCACTAGCCTGTCACAAGGACCAAACATTTTTCATTTTATAAGTCTGAGAATAAATATAAAAAAATGTCAAAATAGATGGGTAATGCTCTGAACATGCACATTTGTCCTCAAAGTGTTAGCCAGAGAGCTCTTCAAAACAGCAATTATTCAAAATTTGAAAAATTTTTGAATTTTACGCATTGCTTACCTCAAGCAGATTAGCAGTGTTCTTTCATTTATTTGTAAGGTACTCTGGAAGCACCTTTTCACTCTAAGAAGAAACATTCTGGCAATCAGCAGAACATGAAAAGAAGGATAGGATGACTGCTGCAAGTTACAGAACTCTTTACCGCTACAGATCCATGCCTTTTTCCTCTCGTTCCAGGGAATTTCATTACCAGAGAACAACAATCTGAGCTGAACATTTGTAGAAAAAGAAAGGGTCTAGAAGTCGTCTGTGAAACTGCTGTTTAACATTATAATGCAATCAATGCTGCGGATGGAGGAGAACACTTTGGTAAGTACAGGTGGTATTCTGGGTGCCGTTTGCTTTCAAGGGGTACCCCTTAGGAGTACATCTCTTCTCCCCCTTTTAACAGATTCAAATACATTCCAGAACTTAGAGAAAATGAATGCTGTCCAAATAGCCAATTCTGGATGCTGTACCATAGAAAATCTATGGAACTATTTAATATATGCAGTATAAACCCAAAGACATAGTCTGTACACAATGCTGTATAGTAGGTTTTACAATAAATAGTAGGAAATCTGTTCTTTTCAGCTACGCTAACACTTCCTAGATGTACACTAGAACACAGGCAATTTTTTGCTATCATAAAATTCTTTTATATCAAGGCTGGTGACAGTCAAACTGTTCATATGAACCAGACTCAGGTGACTGTGTTCAGTTTTGTAAGTCCTGTGGAATCAGGCAAGTAGCCCCTTATATCACGAGTAAATAATTTATTTCTTAGCAGGAGTCATGCATTATCTGTCTCAGAAGAGACCATTACATCTGCTGCTCAAAGCCATTTTTCTGCTGGGAGTTCTTCACGAGTAATAAGGTGGTTTCCAAATTTAACATCCTAAGCTAGCAAAGCACAGGAGCAGCAGCAAACTTCCCCAGCTCACTCCTTCGGGTCGTCAGAAAGCTTCGTGTTTGGTGCAGCATAAGGACAAGATGAGCACGCAGAGTAGTCTCTTTATATCTGCATCACTTTTAGGAGTTTACAGGGAGGAGCATGGGAATAAAACACCTTTTAGAAAGCAGTCAAGGCAAAAGGCATACCCCTCAGAAAGACCTGGACAGAAAAATTAAAAGGAAGAATACTGGCTAGTAACAAGCTCTGCCAGTTCTACAGACGTACTAGGACATTAAAACCTGTAGGGGCTACTGGCAGCTGGACTGGAAGTCTGCAGGGGCGGGCACTGGCACATGCATATTGTGCATCTTCAGTCACCAAAGGATGACATTAAATCCAAGGAGTTTAAAGTGTCTCCAAAACTGCTGTTAAGTACAGCTTTTCTTAAGAATAGGTTCTTTATGGTAATTATTTTCCGTATCTGTAAATGCACCTAATGTAGTCATTTGTGTACTGCAGGAAAGGACGAACTTCACCTATAAATAGTTTAGAAAAGATGGACAGAATGGTTTTGAATACAAGAATGTTTTCTCTTCCTGTGTTAGCTTAATGGGATACATGCCAATGCTTTTATGAATTATGAATGCAGCAGTTTTCTTTCCAAATGAAGATGTTGGAAGTCTGCCACTGGAACGAGGTGCTCATATTACATACTGCCAGCAAATTTCTGTTTCTTTAATGAAAACTAGATTACTAAATCACTTTTCTTCTGAAAAACATTACTCTTGCCTATAATGATGTTGCACAGCATATTCTCTAGAATAAAAGGAAAAAAAAAAAAAACCCAAGACCAGGACAGAAAACATTTTGGATCACAGTTCTAACGGGGAAATTCATATGCTGTGCCCCTGATGTAAATAGCTGTTTGTATACCACCTACCTTCCTCCTTCAAAAAAAAATAATCTGGACTTATGACTGATCAAGCATTTGTTGCTAGTCCTATGCCTGTGTTTTTCCCCACAATGATACTCTTTTTAGCTACCTGAAACAAAGTAATTCTTTAAAATAATGGAATCACCAACATTTTTAATGGAAATCTTGCTTGAACATCACTCCCTGCTTAGGACCAGAATTTCGCACTTAAATATGATTCAATTTCTGTTCCATAAAGAATGTAGCGGCATTATGTGAAGTTTGGTTGTTTTCTTTTTTTCCACTGAGTGACCCCTAAATCTCAAGAACACTTTTAGATGAAGAGAAAGTATTAGTTTGTGACCTTTGACAAATCTGGAGGTCAAATATTCAACATCAAGAAGGTTCAAAGAAAGCCAGTGAGGCTGCAGTGCTTTTCCTGCACAGATTACACAGCTGCCAGCAGTGCTGCAACTGCTCTTTGCCCGTCTATCAGCAAACCGCAATGTTTCTAACAAATCCCAAGGAAAACGTGTCTCATTTAATCATATATATATAATGCAACGTATATACCTTCACATTTTGTGTTCACAAGCAATTAATATCTGTTCTTCTGCTAACTTCTGGGATTTTACAAGAGGATGCAAAATGCTATTTGTTTCAGGTCATTTTAGTTTAATCAGCAATCCTTTCCACCATTCCCAAACCTGAACCACATCTCAGATCTCATGCGGTGGTACTGCAGGTTTCACAGCAGCATCTCAGATAAAAGGTATGAGTTTTTTTGACTGACAGCTCTCCCTCCATTGTTTTTCTTTGCAATAACTCAGTATCTAGCACGAAGACTGTTAGTTCATACCAAGGGCTCATTTATAAAGATCCCCTGGCTTCCAATTTGCATACACATTTGTTTTATGTTACCTTAGAGTCAAAAAACCCCCAACAACATAATAAAGGGTAATCGGAAGGTAAGTGCACAGAACAATAAATACTGCTGAAACCATATTAAGTCAGAAAAATGTCGAAAAGGAAAAAAAAAATCTGACATGATAAAAAGCAGTGAAATTATGTTTTAAAAAAACCTGTGGCAGAAGCTCTATGGGATTGTTTAGTACTGAAATGTACTTTTTTTTTTAAAAAAAAAGAAAAAGTCTCAAACACACAGTCACACTGCATAACCCACCTGGTTGTATTTTACAAATGGGATGTCAAATCCAGCCAACTTCAGTGTTATGCAGCCTTTGCACCCATGAAAATTAATGGTAAAGCTCTCTATGACATTAACAAGAAGAAAACTAGGCTAAGTACCTTCAGATTTTTCTAGAAGGGAAAATGTTACCGCATTCCATTTTCTTTGCTGCACTTCTGTGAGCTGATAGTTTGCTTGCATGATTAAGATATAAAGCTAGTAAATGTTTTAATTCAAATATTATTACAAACCAGAGAGAAGTCAGATAAAACCAGAGATTTTTTATTGCACAAAATAAATTATATAGAAACAATGCAACAAAACAACTTGTATTGTAGGCTGCACAACAGATGTTACAACATGAATATATTTATTGCTTTGAGAAAGGAGCAATTTCAGTGCTAGTAAGCAGATTAGTTATACTTCTTGCTCATCTAGATTTTTCAGAAAATTAATCCAACTGGGCTAGAGGCATCTTGCAGCATATGGGTCAGACCAGTTTGTTATTTGTTATCAGCTATTATAAAGGTGCTGTCAACATTCTTGACATTAGCATGAAGCACTCAAATAATTTAATGTCACTGGTACTGGGCCATACAGGTAGTTACAGAATTAAAAATACCTTTACTTATCGGAGGTATTTATACACAAGATTCTAAAAGGTCCATTTACAGGGTTTGCATGAGCTGTTGCTTTAAAATAAATCTTGTTTACAAACGTCAGCGTAGCTTTGAACAGGCACACCTCCCTCTACACCAAGAGGCAGGACTGTGGGGTTCTGCCAGACTCCCCCCTAGTACCAGCGCTCCCCTTACCTAATCCTAAAATCGCTACTAGTGCTAACTCAGTTATACACGTCTCATTTTTTCCAGGGCCACACTCAGCTTCTAAGGGCTTTAGCACAGATTAAAATAAACCCCCAACATTCCATTGGTAGCACTGGGTGAAATTTACGGTGGTTTTTAAGATACTTCAAAACACAACATATTTGGTTCTTTAAAAGATACAAGACTGCAATACTGGTAGTTGCACTCAAACGGATTTAAGTCTTTAAATTGTTACTTTGTGGACCCTGAGATGCTGACTTCCAATAAATTACTATAGAAATTAGCTCAACAAAAATTATAAAAATGGACAATATTGAAAAAATAAAATGCATCAAAACCTGATCACTTGCAGATCTTTGTGAAGCATGTGTATTAACGGCATTGTGCCGTTACAAGTGTTCATAGCCTGACTGAAACCATCCACCAGTTTGACAATTACACAAGTATTTACTCGGCTGAACTGTAACACTGAATTCTACTGCTAGTGTATACACTCAGTGTTGCAAAACTCATTTACTTATGGGAAGGTTAATGTAAGAAGATTAAATTTAAGCAATATTAGCCACCCATGAAAGGAAATTCAGTGAGGAAGTGGGGCCATTTCAAGTCTTAGCCATAAGGATAATAAAAGAAAGTAGCTCCACTGAGGTCAAGCTGAAGAGCTTAACTCAGCATCGGGCCCATGAGTAGACCCCTGTAGAATCCCATGGGAACAAGTAAATAGATTTTGGACTGCCTGCTAACAACCACAACGGTATTCACCACTCTTTACTGTACTTGAATAAAATCCTTTGCTTTACTGTTTTTTCCCCTGAAACTGCACTAATGCACTATGTTGATCAAAATATAGTTGAGTGAGGTTTCAAACAGATGCAAAATACTACAAGAAATAAGTTACTCTGAATTTAAAAAATACTATTTGTACAAATGCTCAGAAGCTGTAGTGATGCAATCATGTTTCATGTATGTACCCTGCTGCAGTTTCCTTTGGAGGAAAGTATTATACTTGACTAATCTGGCATACTTTTTCATCTGGGGAACTGTTTTTTTAAATCCTGTACATAAAATTCTGTCTCCGTTTTATAAAAATCTTTATAAGTATAGTAAGATTCAGCTGAATAACCAAATATACCCTGAAACGTCCATTAAAACACACCCATTGCAAAAAAATTATTAGTATTTTTTGTAATTACTATGAACTAGAAATGTTTTAAGACAGCTAATATCAAAGATGGAACACAGCACCACCAGCCTATGTTTTGCAATTAGTTTTCTGATTGGACAGAAAATATATTCTCATCATCAGATACAGTTGATTAAGTTAAGAAATGCATTTAGCCCAGCTGTACTAACTATACAGCTTCACACAGAATAAACATTCCATAAATCAACAGAAAATGCATTTGAGCACAAAAAATAAAAATATCTAAGTGATTCTCTAAGCAGCATTTTGGTTTTGTTTTCTTTTTTTTCAAAACATTAACATAGATAGATATTGGACTGATTAAATATCTACAAGTGCTTTGCCTTTACAAAAATACATATACTCTTAATAGTAGGATAGACTGTCATTAACAATGACCTGTGTTTTCTTTCACTTCAATTTGAATGATTTATAAGCTAAATTTTACAACCACAAAAAGGTTTATTTGTAATATGATGTTATCACTTTTGACAAAAAGCTTAAAACATTTTATACTTTAAAACAGATTAGCAACATAAAAATCACAATATGTTCTATGAGCTCCTAAGTACTGTGAGGGCTGCTTTATTAAAAACTGGTAACCACTGATCAAATGCAAGGAAGCATTAGAACATTATTACTGCTCACCATAGGCTCCTTTCTTATCATAACTTGGATCACAGCTTATATAAGGACACTTAGGCCCCCATCCCAAAAAAAAAAAAAAAAAAAATTTCCATTGAGTGTAGCTCTATATCATCTGTTCCGTAGCTTGGAACATCCAACAATTCAGGCTTTGCACTAATTTTAAAAACTGCAAAATATTTTCCTTTCAATAGTTAAGTCTACAGTAAGGGAAAAAATGATGCATTGCTTCATGTTTATTCTAAGAAGCTTGTATTTGAGAAAAAAAAAATGATCAGTAAGTTTTTAGAATGAAATATTTCAGTCAGCTAAATAATTAAATTGTCCTTTTACTTTCCAGTTTAGTTAATCACTATCCTGGAAAATGAAATCAAGATATTTGGATTTCTTTATTCTTTCTACTTTAGACTGCACAAGTAAAATAACTGACTTGCTAAATCAATGGTCTCACATCAAGGACAGCAATGCCATTTGCTAAAAAAATATCTATAAAAATCTGTAAAACATACTTAGTATCTTCTCATTATCGTCCAAGTCTGTCCTTTCCACCCTCCAAAATATCACTGAACTATGACTAAAAAACCCCAAAGTAGCTTGGTGAATATTTTGTGCTTTGGAAGGTTTGCAGGATTGACAGCACACTGAAGTTTGTCATCAGTTCACAGGCCAGGTATAGCAGACACATCAGGGAGACAAGCCTTTGTGCTTTGCTTCGGGAACATGAGCTATGTAAACTCAACGAGCTACTTTAGGTCTGTTAACCTTCATGCTACTCCTGTTGGTTTTTTTCCTTTTCTGTTTTGTTTTGGAGACCGCTAGGTGTGCCTAACCCCTTAGCTTGGTGACAGGCGGCCACCACCAGTTAAGTTCTCCTTGACTGATTCCAGGTTTAACTCTTAACCACTGCGCTCCAGAGAAGTGTCAGTGCCTTCTCCGAGTCAGTTTCTGGGTGGCTTTACCTTTGGTATTAAATAGGTCCCTTAAAACTACTAGGCAATCAAATTATCCATAAAAATAGTTTATTTTAAAAAAACTTTTTTTTTTTTTTATGAACAAACTAAATATCTGACAACAAAGAGTAATTTAAAATCAATTAGCATCTGGTACTTTTCAGTAAAAAGAGAGCATGTTTCATCTTATCGCATCAAAATTCATGAGACAACAGCAGCAATGTCTACTATACCCAATATAATACAAACCAGAACTTTAGGAGTAGAATACCGCCATAAAATGTGCCTTGCACTTCGATAATAAACATCTTTATTACAACCTCATTTGTAATACAAACCTCAGTATGCTAACTAGCAGCACAAATGTTTTACTGTTGCAGAAATTCTCTGTTATATAGCAACCTACTCTCAGCTCATACTCTGCTTTCCACTCGCTACCATGAGGAAAAAGGAAAATGCACAGTAACTACTTCTGTTCACCTCATCCTGTCAACTGTCACATTATTAACCTTGTTAGAAGCATTTTCTAAAAATACACAATAAAGTTAGTTCAAAGAAAAGTACGCGTAATGGTTCAGATAAACAAGCAAAGTCAAACCAATGCCTCTCTTTGGTTAAAATGTATGTAATGCCTAAAACTTCCACTTGTAGATATCTTTCATTCCAGAATGTCTCCTCCATCCTGAACCTACAGAACAGGGTCTCTTTCTGCAAGTACCAAAGGTAGCCTGGACATTTCCATCCCTCTATAGAGCTCTGCCGTTTCACTGCCGCACTCCAGAACTGTATGGATCTATATAGTTTACTAGAGAATGAAACAACAGCTTTACTCAACTGTAGTAGTAGGCTACCTGAATTCAGAAGATTTACGGCACATATCTTGGATGGCAGAATCTGTCAGGAATTCATTAATTATTCAGTATCTTATTCTGGAGTCTGACGTTTTAATCTGATCTACAGACTGTGTAGCTGGTAGTAAAAAAAGATAAATCAACAGGTAGATCTGCTTATGAAGAAAAATACACTACAACTACAAGATGGTTTTTTTGAGGATATTCCTACAGAGGGATGTTTCAGCTCAGGTCTGAAGGCCAGACTACCCACGTCGTATAACTATTGGTAACGAGCAGTTAGAAGCTTTTCACTTTTCCTTTAGGGTGAATCAATCCCCTCTGTCCTGGAACTCATCCTGGAACACACTCCAGTAGACTGCAATCCTTCCCCAAACATGTATCTCTACCTTGTGGTAGCATTACCTTGTTCAAACTGGCTAGAAAGGATTCTAAATGCCGAACTGTGAAAACTTTGTTAAAACCCATTAGAGCTACCCGATGAACAAAACCCAATGAGTGATGCCTTGTGCAGTTTCTCCTTTAGAACTTCACAGTGTTTCTACTTGTTGGGCAGCAAATGGGCTCAGGTATGGGAATGGGCAAAAGATTTGTAAGAACCTAGGATTAATTACAGGACAGAGGGTGCCTGAATAGACGTTTTAACGGAGATAAATAATAACATAACATAGCATAAAGTAAAATGAGAGAGGAATATCCTGCATGACATATGCATTTCCAATGGAAGCAAACAGATGCTGCCAACCTGTCTAGGTTAAATGAAGAAACTGGAACAAGCTCTTGACAGCGTATATATGTGCTGTGGATAGGCATGTAAGTCTTAACTGCCTTTGGTCTTCTCCAAGATAAAAATGATCAGTCCATGTAATTAACCAGTATTTTATGTAGCCTCTCTGTAAACAGGGCTCAATCGCTCAATCTATTTATTCTGGGACTTAAGACTGGCTTTGAACAACTGTCTGTTCTCCAGTCGTACCATAGTACCTGCCTGAGCTGGATGCTATTCCTTTTGTTGCAAGCCCTCCCAGAACTATTTTTTCTGTGGAGTGAATGCCTCTTGGTGTCTTCAGTGATATGAAAATGTACAAAAATCACAAATGGAACAATGCAACTCATTCACCGGTTCGATTAAAGGACTAAAACCTGGCCTATTTTGTTATTTTAGAGAACAGCAGAGAAGGAAAAATTGTTTGCTTCTCTCAAAAAGTCATGCGTAATGATTATACATGGGAGAGATGAGATGAAACTCTGGACCATTACTTTACCTGCAGCAGAGAAGACGACCCTAGCTTATATCTAAATGGTACGTGATCAACCTCTTTTCTCCTGCAGATACATACTGGAACTGGTTTTGATAACTGCAGAAGAGAAAAGTCAAATCAAATTGTTGGAACCTATGGAGAATAAAAAAGGAGCAAGATCCAGAATTCAAGGGTCCCTCATGCAGAAAGTGAAATAATTTCAATATAAAAGTAATTCTTTTCACATAGTTTCCACTGAGATAGGTGGAATTTTTTCAATTTTAAATTATCTAATAGAACACGTTTTTTTCTGCTTGTTTCCCATGAAAGAAAGCTTCTCAATACAGCATGTCTATGAAATATTCTTGTTGAAAATACTAAGACCATAAATAAAATACCAAAGGAAATATCAGCCTGCCAAATGCAAATAATGGGCTTAAAGGTATTCCGTATTATCAGGCACTTTGCTTTATGTAATGTTTTCAGTAAAGCCAAAGTTATACTTTTTATAATTTATTTTTTTTTTTTTGCATAATAACTGCAAGCCAGCTGAGTATGCACAATATACTTACAGCACTGCGTACTCCTAGGACCCAAATCCCAGAAGCTTTCATGTGAACAGTACCTATAGTGATAAGTCACTTAGATTATTGTAGTAATCGTATTTGGTATTTCATCCAAATAAAAATATGTTTATATGACTAGGCCCTTAGCTACGAGCAGTGTAGTAATGCATGATGAAAGATACATTTATTGATTAATCATCTAATTCCATATTGTTTGAGATATTATAGGATCTTGTTTGTAAATTCTAGCTTACAGTTTGTTACCAGAAAAATTCAGCATCCAGCTATGCTCAACAAAAAGTTGCTTATGACTTTCACTAATGAGTCACCCCAGAGTTAAAAGCAGATACAAGTTTTTCGCTTTCAGGGAAAAAAGCCTCACCACCAAATGTGCCAAATAAGAGACAGCAAGGTTAGGTAGTAGTGTGGAATTTTTTAGGTCTACCTCTGCAGCTAGGTACTGCCGATATGGAAAAGCCACAGAGACACAGTGGCAGCAGCACTTATTTTATATTCCTATTCTTTATAAACATGCAGTGGTTGACACTTTGTCATGGAAGTGCTCGGAAAGTGTGACTGTACGCAGACATCTGCTCTAGGATGGCATATGGTGCAGTTTTAATGGAATGCTTAGGTACTCGTTTCACTTTACCCCATCTTTGGCACACAGGAATCTGTACATGCATTCTCATCCTCCTATGCTGTTCAGATATTCTTAATTGGCACAAATGAATTAAATATGCATATCTGTAAATACTTGGCACATACGTACTGCATGGGACAGAAATTTCCTGTAAAGAAGGCAACACCTGTCTTATACAAGCTGCCCAGTTAAGATACGTACTTCACTGGCACTTCACTGCTACAGAAACTATTAATCTATAACAGCACTCAGGCACCCTGCCATCAAATCAGAAATGCATAAAGTGTGGGCGGCTAGATCATATGCATTTAATGCCATGATTCTCAGCTGGGAACATTAAATCATATCTGTCAGTATTTTCCATGCTTAAAATGAAGATCTGCCTTCTGCAATCTAGCTTTAAGTCCTATCAAGAAAATACCATGAATTAAACCAATAATTCTGATCAAGAGAACTCATGGTTCTCTGAACTGTGAACACAGAAAGTCATTAAACAGTCAAATCTTCTATTAGTTGCCGTTCAGAAGTCAATACAAAGTAGTCCTATTTCAGGAGTGCCATTAGGTGGTGCAAACTTCCGTGTAAGATAACTTAAAATGGATTAAAAATAATGCGTTCTCCTCTTTTTCAAACAAGCCTGTTCAAATTTGTCAAAACAGCAAGTGTGATTGTTGAGAAAAAAATCGTCCCCTGAACCAAGCAGAAATTATGCTTAAGCGTACTACCATTAGTTTTGTGATAAACTGAATGCGGCATTTTACATCAAGTGAGTCTACAGTGAAAATTCTAGTATAAAAACACGTGAAATATATAAAAACTGTAAGGTGTCACCGTATGTGCATTTACGAATAATATCCTATTTCTACTGTACAAAACAACTATATTCTAAAGAGAAGAATGATTTGCAATTAGAACGCATGCTCTGCTCTGCCAAGCTACTCCATGAGAAGGGCCTCCATATACACAAAGAATCTCTTTCTCCCTAGAGGCTTTGCAGAGGAGAAGGGCCCTCCCTACATGGAGTATCCTCTTGTTTCTGTCAAATAGCACAACATCTACCGGGTGGGCAAAAAGTGGACCACTCCCTGCAGCCAGCACGTGCACCCCTTCCCATCTACACTGTGGGCAAACTGGTGCCTGGAGCAGTCAGCACACTGCCTGCAGAAAGGAGCAGCAGCTTCCTAAATGCTTTGCTTCCCCAGGTTCACTGGCATCTGCACAATATGTGCAACCTTGACCTGCAATGGCAGGTTTCCTGAACAGACTGCTACCGACAGTATCTTTTTTTTCTGCATGTCATACGGGCTTTGGAGTGCAATGGTAGAATTCAACCCAACTATATATGGATTCCTCAAGTCATCAATGTTGGAACTCCTACTAACATTAAAGGGGCCAGATGTAATACACAACATGGTTACTTCTCCTACAGCAACACACCAATGTACACGAACGTAAATTTACAAAGGAGTTAAGCCTTGCGTCTGTCTTTTGTACTTGATCCCAAGATAGAATTTTCATTTCGCCTTATCCAAGAATGATTAGCTCACTCTACAGTAGCTTCTGAAAAATTGATTTTGGTTCCCTTTTGCTGTATGCAAAAGGCATAAGAAAACAAATAGTTATTTACAATACTAGCAGGCATGTATTAAGTAGAAATTACATAAAGGTACTGAACTATAAGTAGTATCTCCACAGAATCTGAAGTGAAAAACTCAACTGACTTTTAAGCAGAGCAAAGACAACGGAAGACTACAGAAAACATATGCATTACTATGCTCCCTGCAACACTACCAGGAACCCCAATAAACATTCTATACTAGGACCATTACGCTTGCAATACCTAAGGCAACAATCTCTTTTTATCCAGCACTACCAGGTCTTGGAAAAAAAAAATGACCTTAACAATTATTTTGGTCAGACTGTTTATCTTCAGTATTGCATTACCTCTAATTTTATGGAAATAGTTTTATGATGTGACTTTAACTAATGAAAATTTCTGTAATGAATTCTAAACTCCAGATAGTCACAAGAGATATATAATGTAATTAAAGCTATGTATTATTTTTGTCTTAGCATATTATATATCTCCAACCAATCTCAAAAGGAAATGCTTACTATAAACGGCAATAATGATGTAAAATTTTGCCTTGGTTGTAATCTTATAGTGAAATTTATTTGTTCCATAGACATTTACATTATTTTTAACTTCATTTTTATGGAGGCTTTATTAAAAGAAATGTAATCTGACCAGAAGCCATTCCCTAAAAATAGCTAGTATCCCACATTCCAGTCTTTAGGGAAACCATAGAAAAGTGCAATCACAAAGGCTGTGATGCTTTTAAGCAATATTAGCAAATTCTATTTAGAAGATTTAAAATTGCTGTTTTGAATTACCATTTTCTGCATCTCTTGTTAAGGGTAATTAATCTTTACTCACTGCAAAAGGACTGTTGCACACTCATGAGTGAGCTATACCTGGACCCATGAGAAGCTTATCAAGAAAAAAGTAGTGGCCCAATCACCACTTGTCTAAATATATTTTCTATACAAAATATTTTCAAGGTATAATCCTCAGTTATTTGTACAGTACTCTATGATTTAAACAACAATATTCAGTAAAATAGTAAGTGTGTGAAACTGCAACACCACATGGAATGAGCACTCTGCCATTTTGCTAGTGTAATCAATATTAGGACCAGAAAAATTTTCTAACACACAAGCAAAAATATTCCATAGTTTTTGAATCTTGACTGTACACATCATGATTTTGGCTATGATTTGCAGCACACTCGTAAGATACACAAATATCTTATGCACATTTCAGTAGCAGAATGGCACTTGGCTTGCTCTAATAAGAAACAACAGAGATGCAACTGACAATTTTAAGAAAGACAATGTCCTTATTTGCATGCTGAAAATCTGGTTGTGTCCCCCTAATCCAGGCACATCCATTCATTGTGCAATCTGTCGATGGGTAAACAAATAGTGCAGGATTCATCTCAGTGGGATCTGGCCCTTTGGTCTAACCGAAGTCAATTCTAGGTCGATACTGAAGTACCATAGGGTAAGACTAAAAATAAAAGCAAAAGAAAAACAACAAAAACAGACAAGAAAACATGAGGACATAATTCATAAAAACTACAAAGAAAATACTATTAAAGATTGCCTTAAGAATAGCCATAGCTTATCTCTAAGACACATGTATATGAGAATCAGTTTTATGTATACGAATAATTCTATACATTTCAACAGTTAAATCCACACCTGTACTTCAAATCTCTACTTAATCTCTAAGTCAGTTAGTTGTAGTTATTTGTCATTAATATAAAATGCCTGTAGCTGCTTTTATATATTTCACTTGGAGTGCTCAAACAACTCCTCTTAGTTCTGTGTTGCTGTGTTTGAGAAAAAGCAATCTTGAAATTTTATAGTTTCTAAACCAAAGTATATTTACAGATTATGATCTTTGATTTTTATATATACGGAGGTTCCATAGCTATACTAGTAGTCCGCACTAGTTAATGGAAACCAGGCTACTTCTGGTATTAAAAAGAAAAAAAAAAGAAAAAAAAAATCAGGTCAAATTGCTGTCAGCTGATTTTCTGAGAGATGAGGGCTAACTTCTCACCCAAATCCAAACTCCTCAGCTTCAGATCCAGTGATACATTTTTATTAATTCCTACTGGGACAACTGCTGGGATCCCTGAACTGGACAAAACTGTTGTGGAATGGGAGGCAAGAGTGAGTTTCCAGAAAGTGCTGTGGAATGCCTGGGCGCTTGTTGCTGGAAGTGCTTTTTCACTAATTGTCTTATTTTTTCAGCATGTCAGCATTTCATTTAAGTTTGATGTTTTCCTCTTAACTTCATTAGGATACTGGACATTTTCTACAGCATGAAACAGAGGAAAATCTTATTGTCTCAGCAGCTTAAATACCTCCTTGCCACAGGGCAGAGGAACATAACTAATATAAATTTCTTATGGTACATTCGGAAATACAAAGAATTACTACAGAAGCTATCATTAAAACCAGGAATATTTTACTGCATCCTTCAAATGCAATTCAGATGAACTTCAGCGACCAAAAAAAGAAAGATACCGCTGCAGAGACTTATACAGGTTAATAAACCTTCCATGCCATGGTAGTGAAAAGGTCACCAGAACTAAATGTGATCACACTTGCTGGGGATTTACAAACTGGAGCGCAGAGAAATCACAACATAAACCAAGAAGTATTCAACAGTAGCAGGATAGCAGGAGCATTTAGAAGAGAAGACAGGGGGCACCATGTGTAGTCTGCATGTGCAATTATCAAATATACATTTGTAGTATCATAAATTACTTGGTCTCAGATTTTTATTTTTATTTTTGCATAGGATATGACTACCATATTATTTAAATGGTATTTCACATGTTTTTCACTTTGATTATATAAATTGTCTCTTAAAGTTTTCCGATCTAATTGCAAGTGCACGAAGGCACAGACAGAGCGGTCATCTCACCGAAACTGCCATGTAAACCAGCGAGGCTCTGTGTCTTGCAAATAAATTTACAAAGCAACTGTACAAATAAAATGCACTATGCTGCAACAATTCTAATTATTGAAGTACGCATGACTGCAGTAGGTCACTCCCACCCACAGTGGAGAGTGAACCTCTATCATCAATTTCAACTTTTTGCTCAAGCAAAAATATTATTTCAATCTTCCAAAGTAATTTGTAGAAACTAGTTTAAAATTCTCAATGATGAAACTGAAATACTGTTTCATATTGGTATGAACCAGATTGATCAATGAAATTCAGAAATCAGCTTCAGTTTGCAGGTTCAGGAGGTTTTGGTTTGTTATATTCTGGAGATTAGGCATTATTCCATTTCTAATTTTAAAAAGATGTGAAAGGAATATAGAATTAGAAACAGCTAACATTTCCTTACTCCATTAAAGACAGCATGTGAATTGCCATAAAGAGATGAAACCAACTCGAAGTCTCTCTTGATTCACACTCTTCAGTTTTGGATCCCTCATCAATGACTGCACAATGCTACTAATTAGAAGGATGAGATAGGAAGAAGTAGATAATCCTCCCAGACTGATGCAGGTTATCAGCCCACAGAATATCTCTCTAACAAAACCATAAATGGCCTAATGTAAAGTAAAAGAAACTCCTAAACATTTTGAATGGGTTCTAGTTATTCATTCAATGAAGCTTTTTCTGAAGGAACAAAAACGCTCAGGCCTTGCTCATAGAGTTTTAGCACTTTGTAGTGTGGAATTATAAAAACTCCACAACTTGGGTTAAATTGAAGTGCTGACAGGACCTTAATGACTGTAGTATGTACAGTCGTGAGTGCCTCTTACCTGATAAAAAGTGCCATCCTGAGAGCAGACTTGCGAAGATGAGCAGTTCTGACACCGAAACTGCGAAGGAGATGATTTTCTGATCAGATAAGAGGCAGCCACAGCTGGACATACACATTTACTATTTAATTTTTTAAAAATTTTCAAACGAAGAGCTTAAAAATAACCTATTTCTTTAAAACAGGAGACTTCTCTAATGCATAAATGGTTATGTTCCCTTTACTACTCTACCTCTTGTAAGGGCCACATGTATGCCAGTAAAAGCTCACAGTGAATAGTACCGAAGTCGGAGATAATGGATTTACTTGATCTTCATCCAAAAGAAAAGACTGTTAATTAATTACCATTGCAAATTCTGTTTTACAACAAGACCCAATGCAGTTAAGGAAAACAAAGTCACAGAAGCCCAGATGTCACTGGATTTATTACCAGTGCAATGTAATTTTTACAGAGTTTTGTCTGTCATCTCTGACTTCAGGGGAGTGATTTAAAACTTCATAAAGGAAAAGATGAACACATACCTGACTATACTATGCGTACATAAACACAACTTACAAATTTAATCAAGAGTTGTCAACTCTTATATTCACTTCATGTTAAAAACTACAGTTCTGAGAATTTTGAAAAATTTTAACCAGTACAAATAATGTCCTTTTTGTCAAGATGATAGTTACTGTTGCTTCCAAACCAATGCAACTGACAGAAGTCCATTTGTAGGCAGGAGCTGCAGGACTGTCATTGAAGAATTGCACTATCACTAAAGTTTTTGCCGATGGCAAGCCAAACAAACACCCACTGGTTTCATGGCAGTACTGGAAAAAGTACTACTTAAAGCTATGTATTGGTGCCATACTGGGGTTTCAGCAATCATCAAATTTCAGTGCAATATTACTTTCAAATTTAATGACCACATTAACTCCCCTAATTTATATCAAAGTCTATCCTTCCCCCTCCCCCTTCAGATTAAGTTAAAACTTAAAACAAACTTGTGAATTGTTAACTTCACAGTATGCTTAATCCTCTGTCTTCTCTGTCCATGCCCCAGTGCTTTTGTGCTGAGTACTAGGAAGCTTAAAAAAACCCACAAACCAAACCAAGCAAACCGAAAGTTTTACATATCAGTATATTAACTTGTGTTAAGTGCTTAACCTCAGCGGCACTCCAATATAGCCTCCACTGGTAGCGACAGACAACAAATCTACACACACTACAAAGTAATAGAGTGAAGAACAATCAATGGCCACACACAAATGTATAGAAGAAAGAGAAGAAATGGGGATATGACTTCTAACAAAAAAAAAATTAAATACACAGGTAATATACAGGCTACTAAATCAGAGTACCAGACCTGAAAAAAATGTCTTTTAGTCAGTTAGATATTGCAATTCTAAAATATACACACGCAGCAAGGAAAACCCATTTAGCTGTCTTATCTGGACGTTAGTGTTAACACAGTATGTCTAAAAAACTGGGTGTAGTATTAACAGAAATAGTAATAAGACAATTAGATTTCACCAATAATTTTTCAGTGTCACTTTCAGTTTACCGACTGAATAAAAGATACTTAATAAAGAACTGCTGGATGCAGATTCCCCAACTATTGTAACTGAAAAGGTCACTAAAAGAAAATTTGCAGAAAAAGAACAAGTGCTTGGGTTTTCAGATACTTGGCTTAAACCTCTGAGTAGAACTTGCACGTAAAATTTGTATACTTGCTATTTTTAGTTTCAGAATCTTCACAATATACGTGCTGCAGGGTTTCACTCATAGGGTTTAACATAAGAAATCCAGAAAACATGCAAAATGCATTTTTAAATAAGGGGGTTTTGTACCCAGCTGTGAAAGCATGTGTAGTCCCTATAATAAATATACCAAACCATCATTTATTAATAATGTAACAGCATTTACGTTTTCGCCTCTTAGTCTCCATCTTGTCATATAGATGAATTCCATAGTATGATCCTTCCCCATGATTTCTCCATTGCATAGTACATCCAGCTTAAAATACAACAGAACAAACAGTAAGAGAAAGGGATGCAAAATTTTAATGTCTAAATGAACTCCTAAGTGAATCTCTGACAGTTAATCGCTCAAACTCCTATTATTATACAGTAATTCTATCAGACACATATATAAAATCTGGATTAATACAACATGCTAACACTGCTATTTTGTACGCTAGTATTTCACTTTATTCTTTCACTTTTGTGTTTTCAATTAAGGTGTGGACAGAAGAAAGTCTGCTAAACTAGACAGGAAATCACTAGTCGAAAAACACACCCTGTATTTATTAATACTACACAGTATCTGTTTGAAGAAAATGCCTTGTATGTATTTTGAAGGCTTTCTTGCTGCATCAACAGTCTTTCAAACAGAAAGATATAAACCAGAAGTACTTTAATTTTAGTTTTTAAAAATAAATGATAAAGTCATTTTACAAAGTTAAACCCCCCTATAAATTACAAGGCAGATGTAATTCTGAGTGTACAAACATGATTCTTCGTTAACTGAAGACAAAAGAAAAAGAGAAGTAATGATTTTATGTAAAAAATGACTGGTTTAAACTGCATCATAGCATCTTACTTCTAGCCTCCACTGAAAATGTTTGACAATACTATAGCCATAATGCTTTTCTAGTTTGTTTTTTTTTTTTTAAATTCAGGTTTTGAAGTAAACTGATACTGCGTAACACAAACCATTAAGGTGCCAGAGATAGATTAAATTAACATAATTAGCAAAACCAAATGACATCAAAATGGCTGGTCAGCATATCATGATACGGTGACAAGCTCCTGTGTATAGCTCTGCACCCAGGCTAACTCAGCCCTACCTCTGACCAAAGCTGGGAGGCTGCCGTTTGTGCTAGAGGCAGCATGCAGTTCATGGAGTCATTGACTAGTAAGAGAACTGGCTGAACAAAGAGTCTGTGCTGAGGTCAAAATTCCTGTATCCCTGGGAAGAGGGGAAGCAGAGGCAGGAGTCTCACACTTCCCAGTTCCACCCTGAATCACAACTACTACTATGTTAGAAAATCCCCCCAGGGAACAGTCTTGGCCAAGATCAAACCACTCACGTAGCAAAGACCCTCTCTCCATTAAATTCTACCTAATTCCAATGAAGGTGCAAAAAAAGTCTCTGCATTCTGAAAGATTCAAATGGTATCGCTCCTCATTTCTTCAAAATTACTGGAGACTTTCTTACATCTAAAGACAACAGAACTGCAGAGTAATTTGGTGTATGTCTAGTTTAGCTCTCGTTTTCCTCAGTAACTACAAGCCCAAACCTGTATTAAGTGACTTTTTTATAAGCCACATGGAAAAAGAAAGCATTTATTTTTTACATCAAAATATCAAAACCTTATGTATCTGTTCCTTCCCAGGTGAGCAACAAACTGAAGTTACTAGAATTGTGTGAGTTCCTTGATCAGTAACTTCAATCACTGTGTAAAATGATCACTTCTCACTTAAGGGAAGAAAATACAGCTTGGAATACTGAACAGTACGTAGTGATTGGGCTAAAAATATTCCTCAAATTCAAGTATGACTACATTTCATAAAAACCTACTACTTTGTAGGGAAATAAAAATACAAGCATCATTCTTTTAAATGTACCTCGTAAGAACTTGGAAGTTTTAATTTTAAGCTGAGAAACTTTTTTATAGTTCCCACGGTCACTCGAGTAGAACAGCGGATAAATTTCTTCATTAAACCCTAAAGCAACAGCAACAAAACAGAAAAAACATGTTAGAAATTTTGAGGCACGTAAGCAATCTTTAGTGCAAGGACAGCTGTAATTGATATTTTTTTCAACTAGTAACCAATTCTTTAGAACTCTCTTCTAATCCATATTGGCACCATAGATTCATTTTTGTTCAAAATTTACAGGATGACAAACAAGTTCATTTGACCCATCTCTGGTTCTACAGAAATTTCCAAAAGAAGGGAGGAAAGAAAATAAAACAAACAACCACACACTAAACCACCAAAAGCCCCAGAATTTAAATAATCTGAGTGTCTGTGTTGGTAACACTGGGGGTAAAACAGATGTTACATTTCTTTAGAATTTCTTCAGTCCTTGAGAGAAAGGGGAACTAAAACCATCCTCAAATAATCTAGGTAAAATACAGGGAAGCTACACACATCTGAGACATGATCTATTATCACAGAATCTGTGATCCAGAACCTAATAGCTTTGATTCAACAGGAAAGCTGGAAACCTGCGACTCCTACATAGTGATGGAGATAAAGATTGCTTACTGTGTATAGCATGAACAGAGAGTGGTAACACATACATATATTTTCTTGCTGAATCAGAACTTTTTTCCTGTGTAAGAACTTCCAAAATAATACATGTGATGTAGCACACAGAAAATGTTAGTGTTTTATTAGACAAATCTTTAGTATTTTTTTTAATTTTTGTCTTTGTAAACACTTTCTTCTAGACTCGATACCATTAGGTAATGTTCCCTTCAGGAACAGAAACCAAGTATCTGTAATTCTTAAATCAGCAGTTAGCAGGTATTAGTCTCCACATTTTACAGATGGAAGTGACCTGCCTAAGGCCACAGATGACACATCAGTGTCAGAATCAGGTTTACAGCTCAGAAGATCTGGATCCCAGTCACCCAGTGCACAACGTATCTGAAAAGCAGCTTCATGCTGGCATGTTAAGACAGCGGTCTTGGAAGCGTGAGGCAGCTCACCTACAGCTAGCTTTTTAAGTACCTCCATAGCATGCTGTCATCTGCTGTGTAATGCAGTTATATACCATCAGGGCTGTAGGCTACAGAACTATAATCCATTAGAAAAGAATAAAAATCCACTGTCACAGATGGATTCCTATATGGAACTGTATCTTCTACAAAACTCCAAGATGTATTGTAACGTCTTAAACAAAAGGACTAAATGAGTGTGGAAGTGGAGACAGGTCACCACCTTCAAAGTTCATTGTTGATAGTTATAAAATTATTTGGTTCCGGTAAGATGCTATTCTGCCAGCAATAACAACAGCAGAGATTATCTTTACTACTCACTTTGACTACATTATCTCCTGACTGCCCATTGTTGCGTAAACAGTCGAGGCAGATCGCAATCTGTGGGTCACTCCTGTGATAGTCTTTATCTTCTTCATTTTCATCACACTCCTCATCTACTTTGGGTTTATCAGCTTTTGGGCTTTCATCTGTAAAAATACAAAGATGAAATTATTTAAGTGTAAAATAATTACAAGTCACAGTAGCAAGAAACACATATTTAAAGTAATACTTCATTTTCAAGAGCATATTTTTTCTTCAAATTAACTTTATACAATTTTAATTCAGTGCGTTCTTAAATTGATCAATTTACCAATCTCTGAAAACAAAGTTTTACTACTTAAATTTTAAAGTAATATGCAAACAACAGATTTCTGTGTGACACAGTGATGGGCCACTAATGGTTATGGCTGTATACTTCTGTTTGTGTACAGTGATTAACACCCTGCCACTGTACATGCATCAAGATCACTCAGCCACATAAACCTACTCTATGGCATGGCAGTTCACTGCCAAAAAATAATTGCTTTAAATAAACAGTGGAATAATTAATCCCAACCCTTGTATATCAAAGCAACATGGGTAATCAATTAACTGCCTGCCACAATGATCCAGCGGAAACAAGTTCCTGAAATGTTATCATGAAGTAAACTAAGGGAAGATAAAAAACTTGACTTTCACTTTTGACCTGGTATAAGTACTGTAATTGCAAAAATTCCAGGTGTCACTCTCCAGAAGGATTTTATAACCAAAGAGTCATATACCTACTTATTCCCCTTTAAACAAAGAATACAGAAAAGAGGAATGGTCCCCATACTTTTGGCAGATCACATAATCCTATATAATCACATATACCATGTTATCTCTCTTCACCGATGCTCTTACATGCTCTACTGATTCCTAGTTTAAAAATCGAACTCTTTGGAAAAGGTAACATCTACAGTTTTCCAAGATTTAGCATAGTTGAACACCTGGATGTTAAGACTAGCAAGTACATCTAGATAAGGCCACAACATATGTAAATAACCATACAATGAACCACAAAATGGAGTAATCTTTACAGATTTGGAATCCAATATACAACGACCCTATTATTTAAATTTGTTTTTTTCTGTATCTCCAAGCCATCTATTTTGATTTAAAACAAATTTTAAACTGTTGGAATAAAACACTATCACAAGTAACTTGAAAAAGCTACTTGTGCATTTCATGAAAAACTTTCAGATCACATTCTGCTGTTTTCCTACACTTACACAAACTTTTGAAGTCATTTAGAAGAGTTAAGATGGGAAGATAGAATGAAAACTTTAAGAAGTATCAAACCACACCTAAGTTTCTAGGCACAGTAATTCGTTCATTTTATTCTGTTCATATATTCAAGATGAGTTTTAAGCTACATTCATTACTTTTGTCTCTCAAAATTTTGAAGTATTTTATAATGATAGATTTCTCCACATCTCCCTACTAGCTATTGACACATTTACTTGAATGTGTATCGTACATGCATTTTGTTGCTATCATTTTGCTATGAACAGTTTACAGTATCAAACTACAAATTCTTTTTTTTCTTTTTGTGAAAATCCAGGAAATTAACTCTTTTAAGCAAGCAGGTGCAGTCTACCTGTCACAAGCATTTGTGTGAGGAGTTTGCCTATGAGTCACAGATTCTTTGGTAATGCCAACACATCCACAACTTTCAACAGTTATCATTGCTGAGTAATAGAGGCAGATTTAATTATGCAGTTTGAAGAGTCTTGAAAGGCAAACCAACCACAAAACGACGGAAATTAGCAAATTCCAAACATAAAATCATTCCAGAAACTGGTGTGAAGGCAAAAAATGTCACATCTTTCAAGGTATTCTGATAGAAATTGAAATACTCCTCCATGTAAATGGTACCAGACTGTTTAGTAAAAAATCCTTATAAATATTAGAATTAATGATGTTTGTACAGACAGTCTCCAGAAATAAATGAGAGTCCTTTAGAGGCACGTAATTAAAGTTCAATATGACAGAAGTTAAAAAAGAAAAAAAGAAATTTGCTTCTCACCAAAATGGACTCTGTGTTCTTCAAGCCAGTATCATCAAGCCAAGAACAGAAGACGGGAAAAACAAACACCCCCCCACACCTCCACTCTGTCCTTCCTTACAAAGGAGATCAGTATGTTTCGTGGTTTGTTTTTTCTCCTCAATTTTCTTGCAAACCTTGGAAATCATCTACTTACTGTGCTTTTCTGAGATATTCATCATAAAACTGATCACCAGAGTGAGTCAACATAAAGCTGCTTGCCCTCTTCCTTCTCCAGTTCAGACTGGAGAGGACCAAAAAAGATTTTTTTTCTGTGTACCACGTATGTTTCCTAGCACTGTCCATCAGTTCTCTCTGATAATTGCTCTCCTGTTGGAGACATCAATGCCTGAGATATGCTTTGTTTTTTGTTTTTGTTTTTTTTTTCTGACACGTGATAACTGTTAAGTCCCAGGATTTTTTTTTTACAGATCTTAGATGCTAAGGTTAGGAACTGTATTGTGACCTGTGGTACAGGACATAACTGATGGACTCTTTTAAACTAGACTGACTGTGTGATGGCAGGGCATGGTACTGACAACTAAGAAGACCCTTCTTACTGAAATTATTCTCACCAAATAATTTATTCTCAGGCAAGATGCTTGTTTATGGCAGAGAAGAGTTTAAATGCTCATAATTTGTCTCAATGAGTTGTCATGACTTCCAAATGCTTTGTAGAGCCAAATTTCCATAGCCCAAGGATACAGTCACTAACAGAGCTGGATACATCTGTAGCTACTTAAAAATACATTTTCAGAGTTATAGAGCCTTCCTCTGATTCACAAAACAATACAATCACACATTACACTTTCTGACCAACATCCATTAGGTTTACCATTACATTATGGGAGGAAGGTAAGAATCAGAAGAATAAATTGGTTAAAGTTAGTCTCATTCTTTTGCACAAATTTTCAAAATGTAAGTTGTTTTTTTAATCTGTGAATATAGCAGAAAATAGTTTTCTAAACAGTCAACAAACATCTATATTCCATAAAAATATTTTCCAAGTGTTTTAAAAACTCAAGAGGTATACACTACACAGTATGTTGTAGTAAACTGATATAATCTAATCTAAACTGTCCTGCAGTTCTTAATTATATAATAGATAGAATCTTGTCCCTTATTGTGGATGCCAAATGTAAATCAATGAAACTAGCAAGAAAGAACATGAGACAATAGAGATATTACAAAGTTGAAAAGAAGATATTATAAACAATTGCGGGCAGAGGAGTATTGCAATACGTTTACTTGACAACAATCCTTTCTTGCTATAATAGCTAAAACATAGCTATTTCTTGAGCTTAGCAGAGCCTTTCAAAAATTCTTTAAAATGCCCAAATCAAGGCTGTGGTATCAAAACCTTGATGTCAAATCTGAAGGGGCATAAAACCAGTTGGATGTAATCCTCACTTAGCACCTCAATACTGAGCTCTCAAAGTTCACGGGTCAATTTAAAAAAAAAAAAGAAGGCATTTTGGAATCTATATAAAACAATTGTTTAGCATGTGTGGAAAACTGTTTTACTACTTGTCATAACTAATTCTTGACAACCTCCTACTTAACAGCTGGTCAAATTCAGTAACAGAAAATAATCTGTAAAAAACTCAAGTACTTCTGCATTTTGGTGTATTAAGAAAATTAAGAATTCAAGTGGAAAATTGCATGAGTGGGTGTTGTAAGTGAGAGCTAAGGCAAATGCAAATAAAAATAATGGCAAAACAGCCAGTGTTTGTAAAACAACTGGTTAATAGATAAGCAGCAGCACATGAAGTCCCAGACTACATTTACATAGATTTGTTATGAGTTTCTGTAGTATCTTTGAACACAGTAAAAATAATGTACATGCACAACTGTTTGAAGAAACAGGGCTTAATAAGCAATGTTACCTAACATTTGGGGGGGGGGGGGGGGGGGGGGGGGAGGAGGGAGGGGAATCATCACCTTGTCCATTTTCTTGAGGTTTGTTTTTCTTCCAAAATTCGATCTCTCGCTGCAGTTCCTCTAGTTAACATCAAAGAACATTAATGTGAATTTTTAAATCAATATTACAGGTATATCATTAGAAATAGCCATATTCCCTCCATCAACCCAAAGAGGTACCCAAAACCCGATGAGAAACTTACGTTCTCGAAGTCCAGGCACCAGCTTAAATATAATTTCCTCTAAGGTGTTATCCAGCCTTTCAAAGGGAAAAAAATACATTTCACATTTAAAATATTTTTAGCCTTTAAATAACAAAAACTCTTGAATAAAATGAATTGCGTTTTTCTGCTAATACAACCTTTGCAAAAACCAATTGATTTTAGCTTGAGAGACAAGTGAATTAAAGCTTATCTCAACCACATCTTGAGTGGATTTTTTTTAGAAATAACCAAGGAATTTATTTTTTAATGTATAAAGACAAAAACGAAGGAAAAGAGGAAAGATATCATACTCTAAAATTTTCATTGTTTTAATTTGTGTTACATGAAAACAACTGTGTTTTTCCAGTTTGTTCTGTTTAGTATCCAATTTTAAGGTCCAGGTCTTGAGAAATAAGCATGAAAATTATAAATTCCACTATCATGCTAAGTGTTCAAGTGCTTTGGTAATAAGGCTATTACAAAAAACTGAACAGACTATTCCCTACTCTTTATAACACACACAAACCAGTCTTGGCAAGAAAAAAGACGACCACAGAGCATCCATGCTGCTCTGGCTAGACAGTTCTTAGTACCCAACATAATTCATTTAAACTATTTAAATCTGTCATGAGTTTGTCTACCAGATGACACCATGCAGCTCAGGCATATCCTCTGACGTTGTGGTATCAGTGCCAGAAACAGATGTTACGGTCCCTTCCGGGGGACACAGTGCATCTACCTTTGTTGATGAAGCTAAAATATTTTTCTTCCCTTTCCTCTGAATTTTAGCTCCTCTTCTATCCATTTAATTAGTCATCTACTTTTTAGTTCCACCTCCTCTCCCAGTCTCACTTATCCTTCAGACTCCTCTCCCTCTCATTGTTTCCTTTTCCTTTCTCTCCTCTGCCCTTTACATCTTCTCTTGTGAACTTTAACTCCCACTGTTCACAGCCTAAACAAAAACCCATGACAAAACAAAGTACTAAGTAACATGGGCAGAGAAATTAAGTAACTTGAGATTCAGTCAGAAGCTACAATACAATAATTGCCTTTGTTACATTTCCAATTGCCTTCAGTTTTCATCTCAGTAATGATATACCTCTCTATCACACATGTATATATGTACATGTTACTAATAATACACTATAGGCTCGTTACAAAACATACAACTGTTCTCTATCTTTTGTTCACTAGCAGCAGCAAAGTTGTAAGCCGACTGAATGATTTTATTGTTGAGGAATGCCTAAAAGCCATTTTAATAGATAACAATTACCTTCTTATAATAAATACACGAGCATTTCAGATTTTTGAAATTTAAAGTTTACAATTAAGACCTATTACCCAATCTCCTTGTTCTGTGACTAGTTCCAATTTTTTGGAATTCCATTTTTTAATTGCTTCTTTTTATAAGGATTAAACTCCCAAATAAAGAAATAAAGAAATCTTAAACAAGTGAAACAGAGCTCCCTTAAAGCAAAGAAGCAGAGAGAATACTTTCGCACAGACAGAAAGGAAACCAAAACCATAGGTGACTGAGCACTTAGCTTCTGATGGATGCTAGTATAGATCTACCTTTCCAAATGGTCCATTATCTCTCCTAGCTTCTCCTGTCAATATCCAATGCAACCAGATGGTACTGCTTTCTATGAAGTTCCCACAGCAGAGCACTGGAAACTTGGGTGTGCTGGTTTTGGCTGGGGTACAGTTCATTTTCTTCATAGTAGCTAGCATGGGGCTGCATTTTGGATTTGTGCTGAAAACACTGTTGGTAACACAGGGATGTTTTCGTCACTGCTGAGCAGCGCTCACACCGAGCCAAGGCCCTTTCTGCTCCTCACCCACCCCACCAGCGAGGGGCTGGGGGTGCACGAGAAGTCGGGAGGGGACACAGCTGGGACAGCTGCCCCCAGCTGACCAAAGGGATATCCCATGCTACTGAACATCATACACAGTATATAAAGCTGGGGGAAGAAGAAGGGAGGAGGGGGACATTCGGAGTGATGGCGTTTGTCTTCCAGAGTCACTGTTACGTGCGATGGAGCCCGGCTCTCCTGGGGATGGCTGAAAACCCGCCTGCCGGTGGGATGTGGTGAATGAATTCCTTGTTTTGCTTTGCTTGCATGTGAAGCTTTTGCTTTACCTATTAAACTGTTCTTAACTCAAACCATGTGAGTTTTCTCACTTTTACCCTTCAAATTCTTTCCCCTATCCCACTGTGGGGGGAGTGAGTAAGCAGCTGTGCGGTGCTTAGCTGCCAGCCAGGGCTAAACCATGACATTGGGGATCGGTCTTGGAAATGGAATTAATTTCACATTGTAAGAAAGCTCCAATTTTCATAACTCACTCATTAACAGAAAAGAAATAAAGACTTCAAAAGACAACATCACTACCTTAATTCAAAATCCCACTAACCATTCCTCAGGATGGCATAATACATGCTGTTTTTTCTACATCTATTTTTGAAAATTCCTATTTAGGACTTCTAATTCATTTTCAACAGCCCAAAACAAAAGTCACCAGTAATGTTCACATAGCAAGAAAACCAGTACTTAGCATATTTACAATGCTAGCAGCTAGAACTGTCTTCATATTCTATAAATGACTATTTTCTTTCAAAAACCAAACAAAAAGAGCTATTTCATCCTTATAGTGTAGATACTGACCAGTACTTTAAAAACCCAGAAAAAAATAACACTTATCTGATCTTTAAGTACAGGGAAACTAAACTTAAACTACAGGGAAAGAAATAGGAAATTATAAAAAGAGCCTCAATTCCAGATGCATGTGACAGTGTTCCTATTATCCATGCTATGAGCACTCTAACAAAGATTTGTATTTCTGTGATATGCACCAAACCTATTCCAGAATGAAACTACTTGACGTAACTCCAAAGGTGGTCTCAGTCATTTAACAGGGTACTTCCTGTTAACGCTGAAACATTAGTATTTTAGACATACCTCTTTCCATCCCCACATCTTCCGACCTCCAAATAAGAATGTATAGAAAGAAGAACCAAGCATTTATGTCAGCTTCCTATAGTTTCTTTTTTCACATCTTCTATAATGTTGAATGGGTTATATGAACAAAGCTACTCTCTGATAATTGCTAATTATCTGAAGTGAAGCAAATTAAGATTATCACTCAAGAAAACTTGCATCCAAAGAAGCATGATACCAAGAAAAAAAGAAGCCTGCCTTCGTGGTACAACCAACACAGACCCTACTGAATACTGATGATGCAGAATCGTGCTATGTCAGGAAAGGGAATTCTAGAATTTAACACTTCTCCTAGATTTTCATTTTAAAGGTCAATGTTGAATTTCAGACTTAGGCTTATAGTTTCAACAGACCCAAAGTGCTGCCAGCTGGAAAAAAACCCACATCTAAAAACCATCACATAGTTATGAAGTTATTCAGAACTGAGTTTATAAAGTAGTTTATAAGTTTATCTCAAAATCTCAGTTAAAAATACTGTCTAGAGTGTTCAACGCCATTTCTCAAAAAATGACTGCATTCTTGAGCAATGATGGGGCTGGTCTCTGCAGTCAGTGTATAAAACATATTAAGATATGCAGGCAAAATCCAAAAAAGATAATTCCCTTACACTGCTCATGTGCTCTTCTGATTATTAGTTTAGCAAATGTTTAAAACTGTTTCATAAAATACAACCAGCAAACTAGTAGCTACATGCAGTTTGTGGGCAAGTAAACCCCCAATGACTCTAAAAGGAGTTTCAGGAAATAATAGCAGAGAAAATAGCTCTTCCAACATTTCTGGTTTGTGGTCTCAACTTCTCTCACCCGTCTATCATTTCCTGCTTAAAACATACTATTAATTTACTAAACATTTACTAGATGTTTCAGAAGATGCATTTTCCAGCTCCTATGAAATGGTCCTATCAGAATAAAAGAAATATTTCTAAAATGCCTTTGTTTTCAGCTTATTAGTAGCCTTATGCACTCTGTATAGCATCTTCTGTTATGGCTGACACAGTGCCTCTGACACTGACAGATCAGAAAAATACTTATGGTAAACATCTACATAAATGTTTTTAGCCCTACCCTTCCAAAAAAAAAAAATATTATAAAGACTTAAGCTAGTAACACCCTTTAGAGCTGCTGAACTTAATCTCTCACCTATCCTCTTGGTATATAACTGAAACATAGAATTGCAAAGCATACACATACCAGTCAAAAATCAAAGCAAAACATGGCAAATTGTAACAAACACAACGACATTAGGAAATAATACCAACCCTGGAAAATTCCAGATGTAAAGATTTATTTTAACATTGATGTAAGAATATTTCTTCCTAAGTTCACTACAGTGGTACAAACCAAAACCACTGGGGGTGTGTACGGGTGTGGGTGTGTAAGGAGTGCTGGCAGTGAGGGCAGGGAGCAGCTTCATCATTTTTGGAAAACATGAAGTTCTTCCACTTATGATGACATTTCTTGATTTCTCTGTACTACACTTGTAGGATAGCTATCACCTTTATTTCAACATAACACCACTAAAAGAGAATACAGAATTTTCAGAAAAAAATGGTTGTTTAAAAATGGTGCGTTATTGTGAAATAAAAAAGGCAAACTCTCAAGAAAGGGTATTTTTAGTGTCAAAACTTTCTTTCATGCATGTCTTCATTAATCTGACAGCAGATTTCAGCAGATTTGTAGATCTACGCCCTGGAAAGCATTCAGTTACTTACATGATTCATTTTCTACATTGCTCTAAGAACACAGAAAGTTGCATGCAGTTTGGAAAAGCCCAAAACGGTTTGAAAAAAGAAACTCTAGAATTTAATTTAATGTAAAGAATAAAAGGTATCTGGCTCATTTTTGTTTAATAGAGGTACTAAAATATTTAATTTGTATGATATACCCAGTCTTTCTGTGTCTTCCCCTTATCTTTCCTCCTTTTATTGTATCTGAAAAAAGCCAATTTACAATTTATTGGGAGATGAGAAATTGACAGCATCTATGGGCAAGCACAGTTGCGCGCTCTCTCTCTCCCTCCACCCCCACTCCCCCTTCAAGAGGAAAATATTAAGATTTTTTGGTTTATTCTTCCATTTCAGTAAATGTGCAATGTCATCTTACCTTAACATTTCTAGTGGATTGGTCTCATGCACTTGGTTGCCACACCTGGGACAGTCATTGCTGTCTTCAAAGTGTTGAACAATACAAGTCTTACAAACTGACGGACAAAACAAAGAAAAAAACCAACTGAGACGAAGTTCTAAGTAATATTACTTGAGCATGATCTACTGATACCAGCTAACTACTTGATGCATCAATGATAAGACTATTATTTTTAAAGCAAATAATTACAATGCATCTTATCCACTTCCTGTTCCTCAAAGACATAGCTAGTTCTGCTGTGCTAAGACACAGAGTTCAATGGCACAGGTCAGACAAACACTGCTTTAAAGTACATCGTATTTTTACTATATGGAATTCTCCCAGCACCATAAAATGCAAAACCCATACCACACAGCACATGTAAAGAGCACAAATGCAAAACCCATACCATGCAGCACATGTAAAGAGCACGTTCTGAGAAAGAGCTGCCCAGCATGCACTACCCCAGGAGAGCCGATCATCATTTCAGATGATTTGAAAATGACTTATGCACATTATTTTCTTTCTAACACTGTCACTGGCAACTGAAAATACTGTTGTAAATACTTATTGTAAGAGAAAAGTTCACAGTGGCTATGTTTCCCTTTTGACACAGAGCCTTCAAAAGCAATGACAGAATTTACAGTAAACATTTAATACTTGAATCTTACAATGAAAAAATCAGGATCATGACCACAGCAAGTATAAACAAACCCAAGACAACAACTATGTGAATTTAAAATCCAATAAACTGAAATTAAATTAAACAAGGTGTCACACAATTGTTGCTTCCAAATGATTAATTGCACACTATAGATTTTACTGCCATTAATAAGAAAATGGAAGTCAAGCTGATGAGAATAAATATGCCTGCTATTATTACTGCATTACAATATTCTAGAAGGAGATAAACTCTATCCTCTGTTTATTATTACTTCACCTAAACTGAAATGAGAACTGCAAATTCATCAGTAAATGGACTGAAAAAAATAAATAGACTGCTGCAATTGCAATATGCTTTCTGCTGAAACACTGTAATTTCTTTCATCAATTACCTAAAGAACTAAGAGTACCTCTAAACAAGCTGGTAAATCCTAATTATATGACAATCTTTAGGGTATCTTGAAATTCATTTAACAAAAGTCACCTAACAAGCAAAGCCTCTGCATTTACCTTTGCCTCAGTATGCTCAAAAAGAGTTACTATAAATCAGGTGACACTGACAACGCACACACATTAAGCCTCCGTGTAGCTGTTTTTTCCAGCTGCTTTAAAACACTGACTTAAGGACATTAACTTCATAGCTTTGGTTGAAATTACAATGAACTTTCCTCTTTAAGACTGATGGACAGACTTCAGAGCTCCCTGGCTCTTGGCGCTCTCCCCAAGCTGAATGGCTCTAGCAGTGCTGGATGCAGGACAGCTTTCCGATGATGTGGTAAAGTGAGCTGAGGAAGCCCACAAGTCCTGCCAAACGAGCTCAGTAGGTGGGGTGCAGCGCTGTCCCCTGCACACGGGGACTCCAAAACAGGCGAGAACGCTGATGCTATGCGAGCACCGTCCAGCCCTCAGGATACGAGTGAAGTTTTTCTTAACCTCAGCTTGTGGGGTATTTAGTGCTGGCATACAGATGCAAGAACCTGTAATCACAGAACTCTTCTCGTACCACACATCTTCTATCATTTGTTAAACTAGACTTAATTGATTTTTGCGCATGCATCCCCTAACACTTCCACTGGGTAAGACGTCTAGCACAGAGCAACAAATGTGATGTTTTATACCTACAGCGTTTCTTCGCTTTTCTATATACTTTTTATAATTAATACTCCTAAAACTAAACATTTTGCTACTGCACTTACAGAATACAAAGAATTTCATCACCCACACAGAAGCCCTCATGCCAGCTCAACAGAGCATTTAAGAACACACTTAAAGCACAAGTCTGACTTCTAAAACATAAGTAGTTAATATTTCTATAAACTTTCCTCATTAATATGACTGAGAAGCTCCTCTAGAACTGAAAACAACAGAAGTAATCCTTGAAATAGAAAAGATATGAAGGTTCTTGGCTCAAAGCTTTTCTTAAGACCTAGTGTCCACACACGTTCAGCCCGGGGCAAACATCACAAGGTGGAATTCTTCAGCTGATCAGCAGCTCCTCAGACATCCCAGCTCCTGAAACTACCTGAACTATCCTTCTGTCACCCACCTGAAATACAAAGCAGCACAGGGAGCAACTGACCGCATAGTTCACAGTGCATGTTTGGTCCCGAGGTCAGGAAGTGTCACAAATGGGTCTCAGTCACAGGTGAAGCAGCAGCAATACTTTCCACAAGTTAAGACTCTTTGAACAGGCACTGCCGTAGGACATAATGCTTTGTAAAAACATATACTAAGGAACAAATAGAAACCCTGCAACTGTCCAGACCTGAATTGTTAGCAGACACCAGCACAGATAGAATTTCATTAGCTGGCTGAAAAACTTCATGTAATATTCTCCAAAAATGTTCTTATCTTCAAACTCCAATTACTGTACTTTTACTTTTTTTGATACTACCAGTAGTCCTGAAGGCTGTCCCCCCAAAAAATGGCTCCAGCTAAATCATGAGCATACCACGTCATCTTAGGTTGGAAAAGACCTTTGAGATTAAGTCCAACCATTAAACCAGGACTGTCAAGTCCATCACTAAACCACGTCCCTAAGCACAGCATCTATGTGTTTTTTGTGGTTTTTAAATGCCTCCAGGGATGGTGATTCCACCACCTCCCTGGAAGCCTGTTCCAATGCTTGAACTGAAAAAAGCCAATGGGCAACAACACTTAATTAATACGAAATTCTGATAGTGTTCATGAGAAAGCTAGGATGAAGTGAGCTTTTCTTTCTGAAATTGGCCATCCTGGTAGCATGTCTTTCTCAGAATGGGCAGGGTTGGAATGGACCCCTGGAGATCACCCCCTGCTAAAGCACATTCTCCTAAAGCAGGTTGCACAGAGTTGTGCCCAGGTGGGTTTTGAATGTCTCCAGAGAAGGAGACTCCACAACCTTTCTGGGCAACCTGTGCCAGGGCTCTGTCACCCCCAAAGTAAAGAAGTTTTTCCTCATACTCAGGTGGAACTTCCGGTGTTGCAGTTTGTGCCCACTGCCCCTTGTCCTGTCGCTGGGCACCACTGAAAAGAGCCTGGCCCTGCCCTTTTGACACTCACCCTCAAGATATTTGTAGACACGGGTAAGATCCCCTCTCAGTCTTCTCCAGGCTAAAGAGACCCAGCTCTCCCAGCCTTTCCTCATAAGGGAGATGGTCCAGTCCCCTCATCATCTTTGTGGCCCTCTTCTGAACCCTGTCCAGTAGTTCCCTGTCTCTCTTGGACTGGGGAGCCCAGAACTGGATACACTACGTAAATTCTAGCACTCAAGAATAATGAAATGGTATGTGACATTCCTACTAGGAGTAGGATCATCAACCAGTATTTTCAGATATGATAGGTACAATCATCCTCTGTTATTCTCAATATAAAACACTGAACATGTTTCTGTCATGGGTTAACTAAGTGAAGCTACTAAAAAGAAAATTAGTTCTATCCCAGCTGAAACCAGGACGTTTTGAAACCTTATCACTTTGAAGTTTCAGAGAACAGGATGAAGTCTAAGTATTGAGGGAATAAGGGAATCTTTAAATCCCATTAAATTACAGATATATTTAATTCACCACCTTGGGGCAGAGGGTGGGAAGACCAAACCAAAACCCGTTAACACTTCCAGTACAGATTAATAAAATCACAGGGTTTCACTTTTCGCAGTGTAGGTCACAGTGTGGCAGCAAACAGGCAAAAGTAAAGATCTTAACCGACATGTACACAGTTTGCAGAATTTTGAGGTATGTGCTACAACCACCAGTGAAACGAGGTCCTGAATTTCATGGTTGTACTATGACACTTCAGGTGAGCCACAATAAAAGTTAAACTCACATAAGATGACTTCCTACAGCTGATAAAAGCACTTGTGTGACACAAGCTAACTGGCTGGCAACCATAACATACTACATAATGCTATGTTTTCCAATACAGAGATACCTGGTTCACACATTCTTTCAGATCTTTGGAATCAGCTGAAAAATACAGACACAAGTGTCAGGACTATGCTGAATGTGATCTTCATGTCATGCAAACATAAAAAGTACGTATCTTACGCATATCTACACACATTGTTCAATGAGAAGACTCTTCCTAGGTTATTTTTAAAATGCTGATTAACAAGGTACCTAAATAAAATTTCATAATGCATTTTGTAAAACAAAGTATTCAACAAGTGAAAGTTTAATGAGTTAATTGTGGGACAAGTTCTTTGTCAACTCATCCTTCAAATTCTTCTATGGATCTCCTCTCTCAAAGTTAATCACTCTTTGATCCAGTGAGCAAAGGAGGGGCAGAGAATACGCACAGCTAGCGGAACATCAAACTCATCTCTGTGATGGCACAGAGATGTAACAAGCCATTTGGTATGTTTAATGAAGTCTTTAATTAGCTACCTTAAACCTGCCTTAAAAGCACTTACTTTTAGGGAAAGTGCATAAAAACAGGACAGAAAACTTTAATATAGTTAACTACCCTTCTCAGAAACTATACATGTGAGACTATTTCACTGTTAATTACAATTACCAAACACAGTCAGACTGGATACCCTTCTGTTAAAAGAGACAGATAATTCCAGTATGTGGTGATCAAGACACAGTTTCTGGGTTGAAATCTTTCTGAAAAATAAAAAAATAAAGATGGATCTGCTAAACTAAGACCTGCTACATGCCACTGACTGAAGCTTCTGCAGGAGCAGCAGTATGAAAGCAGCTCAACTTGCTTGCCTGAAGGTGGAAATTTTTGCTGCAGTAAAGTTCTTTGGGGATCTCCTGGTGAGAGAATAAGTTTTTAGCAAAATCTGAAAAACACTCTGGTTGCAAGAATATTGGTTTGATATTGAAAATTACATCTCTTGTCATTTCCCTGCATGGAAGGACATTTCTGAAAGTTCCTAGTCTGCATTGGTTGACAATTTCTTAAGGCAAATACTACAGAGACCAACTCGGAGTAATACACCACTTGATCTGCTGTTTATAAACAGGGGAAAACTGGTGATGAATACACCTGTAGATGGCAGCTTGCCTTGCAGTGACCACAGGATGACTGAGCTCAGGATCTTGAGGAAGGATACAAGTTAAACAGCAGTTAAGATTCTGAACTTCAGGAGATGAGACTCCAGCTTGTTTAAGCAACTGCTAGTCAGGTTTCCTAAGGAGGCTATCATTAGAAAAAGTTACATAGGAGAGCTGGCCATTTTCTTTCTTTTTTTTTTCCCCTTTTTTTTTTTTTAATAAGAAAATTTATTCAGACCTCAATTTATTTAGACCTAACTAGCCCACTGCACAGAGAATTTTTTTCAGAAGAACTGCTTAGTGCACCATCTTCCTAATTAATATGCAAAACCAGAGCATATTAGAAGTGGTAAAAAGGATGGGAAACCAAAGGATATAAAATCACTGCTCTGGCACTTAGGGACAGAATTAGGAAGGCCAAAGCCCAGCCACTGCTAAAACTGATGAGGGACATAAAGGCATTTTGCAAGTAGACTAGTAGCTGAAAGAGGGACAAAATGAGGGTCTGTCAATGAATGAGAGACACAACTTAAGAATAGATTATATAGACAGGTCTGAAGTCCTCAATATCTTTCTTGCCTTGGTATTCACAGGCAGAGCCCGATCCCAGATTTCCATGCATACCAGCACGATTTGGGAAAGACAGGGACGACCAGCAGTCCGGAAGCCCCAGGTTAGGGCCTTCTGAGAAAAGCTGGATGTATTCACATGTGTAGGCCAGGTAACATTCACTAAGCTGAAAGCTTATCACCATAATAATGGTGATTATAGGAGGTGCTCGAAGACTGGAAAAGGGTAGTGTGTTATGCCCACCTTTAATAAAGATGGCCCAGGTAACTACAGCTGAACAGTCCCACCTAGCTCCCTGGAAAGATGGCAGATCATGTCACAACCTTTGGAACCAATTTCCAACGACATGAGGGACAAAAATGCCATCAGGAATAGGCAACACTGATTGACCAAAGGCAAATCATGGTTGAGGCTTGTAGGTGATCTAGTAACAGCCTATACCATTTGAATAGCAGTTACAGGAGTGACAGAGCCCAGCTCTTCCTGGTAGTGTCAAATAGTATCAACAAGGAGCAATGGTCACAAGTTGTTGTTTGGTAGGACATACAGAAAAACTTCTTCATGAGGTAAATAGCATAGCAGCAGACATGGTTACTGAGAGAGGCTGTGGAGACTCCATGCTTAGGAATTTGTAACTCATCTGCACAGAGCCATGCTTTGACCTGGTATAGTGTTGGCAACTAACCTGACTCATGCATGAAGTTGGCCTCGACAACCTCTGGATGCCTCTTCCAACCAACATTTCTATGATTGTGTAAACAGTCTGATATTTCTTTAGACATTAAAGAATGTTCCTTAGGATAGTTTATTTCCCAAGCTTTGTAAGTACACACTGTACTAAACAGCAGAGTGACTCAGGAGACAGATGATGGGACGTACCTTTTACCTCACATCTAGCCTGCTTCAACCAGTAGTTCTTAAACATCCTTGACAACTGTGTAATGCACTAGAAAAAAAGGTCTGTCTTTATCAGACAAAACTATTCTGTTGCAAATAGCAAAAGATAAATGAAGTACTGAATTTGCAGAATAATTATTTTGCAGTAATATAAGCATTTCCTTCCCAACAGAGATAGGAAACTTTGTACTGCTGATGCCCAAGTTGCACTTACTCTTCTCAGTAAATGGTGGAGTTGTCTAACATTTCCAAAATCCCATCAGAAACATCTCTTTTTAATAAGGCACACATTTCTCAGAGCAGAACTTTACTACTTAACATTTTTCAGCAACACAGAAGATGTGAATTAACCACTAACTGATTTGGTTACTACTGATGACAGTAGTTCCTCTATGATCACTAGAGAACATCTATGTCAACACACATTTTTTGCCTTGTCCAGAGTAATACACTGCACTCCCAGAACCTAATGAATTAATGCGGCTTCTTAAACCACCAATATCTACAATTTTTGATCATTTGTGCAACACTATTTTGAATTATGGCAATTAGTAGTAAAAGACAAATACCAAAGGACAGTCAAAATCTTATTTTGTGGTAACTATTTGGATATGACTGAAGAACCATGCCTGTACTTCAGGGGGAAAATAAGAAGTTTAAATATTTTCTAAAAGCCAAAGTGTAAAATAATTTATCAGGGTATCTTCCTGAATTCTGCTGCATACAGATCACTTTTTCCTCTACAGACAAAAGACTTCCATGTCACCACTTGAAGTTTTTCATTTTCCTTCCCATCATTGTAACCGTTGCATTTTAGCAACTAAACTTTGCTTTAAAGAAACACCACCTTCTTTCCTGCAGTTCTGCTTAATGACCCAGATACATGGCAGCTTTTCTTGGAGGAGACCTGTGCAACTATATGGCAGCTCAGTTGAATTCATGTGCCCTAATCTGGGGACTAGGCAGTAACAGAGCTGTCTCAGTGAAGAGCTCACAATCTACAAGGGAACAAAAGAAACAGATGCTGCTGAGAAAAAAATCGCTCCTTCTGCCATTATTTTTTTGTAATGGGAGTGAAAGTAAATAAACAAATAAACTATCTAAACAGAAAGATACCGTAATAATAATAAAAAAATTCCTAAGTCTGAGCTGATTTATGATGCCACCTTTTTGCCCTCACCCCAACCTTTTAAAAGCTACTACTGTCATTAAACTTCCACCATAAAAAAGTTAACCAATGCTGGATTTTTTCCATTTTCTTTAAAGGGAAGGATAATTTAATAACAGCTAACATCTCTCTCCCTCCTGTTTTATTTCAAGTTCTTATAAGGACACTGCTTAACTTCGTGCCTCCTGAACTTAACTTCCCTTACCAACTTAGCCAAAACAGCAAAGTAATACCACAAAACACATTATAACCCTTAGATGATATTAGACTTGGAAAAAGTCAGGTCAACATTATTTCTTCTCAAAACCTAAATTATTATAATGGCAAACCATATTATCTTTGTACTATGAATACCATAGAGGAATGACATGTTTTAACTCTCCATGAGCTTGATACACCAGGGATGTAACATCATAATGTAACAATTAACAGTGAAGACAATAACAACCGCATGAACAACGCTACACAGAAATGACAGGAAATGCTAAGACAAGGCTTTTAACTGATATTTATTAAAGGTTTAAAAATGGGGAATCTAGTGGAAAACACAGAGTTCCCCTTGCTATTAGAATAATTCACAATTTATTTGGAAAGATAGCAAATCTCAAAAAAGTTCAAGCAAACTATCTTCTACTTGGGAATAACTGTAAAAAACAAAAAAAATTTTAAAAAATCAAGTAGTTAGGCAACTTAGCTTGTGGAAGTGAACTGACTGAGTTGGACAGGATCACTCATACATTTAATATAATTCATACACACCAATGCGTTTGAAGTATTAGGAGCATAAGACAACCTGAATAATTTTTCTCAAGTCACTTTCATTCAAAGAGATCAACTCCCTAAATAAATGTTTTGCTTTCAAGTCCTTCTATGCATCGTGCCGTGGGACACATTACAGAGAGCCGTGAGCCAGTACTGACCAAACTGGTGTATGCATCACGCACACCACCAACAGATACATCGGCCTAAGTTTCAAAGGCATAGTTATGTTATCAAAATACCGCACCCAACCTAACGATCTTACTTGTGATCAGCCAGACCAGTGATACATGTTCGGTGCTAGAGCCAGCACAATCACCACTAGCTTGGGGGAAAGTAAAGGGGTATCTTTACCCTGCAAAGTGTTAAGCACAGTTGATGTGCCCCCAAGACAAGTCAGATGGCAGACCAGTGTCAAGGAAACCCCACCAGGAACTACGTATCATTTCACGCCACAATTCAGCAGTAAACAAAAACTGGGACAGAAGTCATGTCAAACATGTTAACGCTTCAAGGAAGTGGAAATACTTTGCAAAGTACTACTTACAGGTATGGAGGCACTCTGTCACTGTGGTTGGCTTGATGAGATAGCCTTTGCAGATATAGCAGGTAATATGAGGATTGAAATCTTTCACCAAGTGCCTCCTCTGAGTAGCCATTCGTGGGGTAGGAAACGCTGGCAGAGTGCTCGGGGCCAGAGGAGCGAGTCTGAGTGGCGTCGGTGCCCGCGGTTCACGGGAGCTGTGGCGCTGCTCTGTGCAGCTGGACTTCTCCAGGCATTTGCTCCCAACTCCGGAGGTCTCACAGGGACATGGCTCATAACTCCTGCTCCCGGGCCAGGCGAGTCATTCTCCTACCTGCAACACACGCGGGAAGAGAGGAGCATAAACCCGGCCGCACGGCGACATGCCCCGGCGGACCAGCGTCGCCATCAACTTGGCAGGGGCACGCGGGTGACATTCCCGTAGGAGCGGCTGCGCGCCCCGTGGCCGGGGTCCGAAGCAGCGCGGCCGCCCGACGGCTCGGGCCGCTGGAGCAGCTGCGGGGCGCCGCGGGGCGGCGGTGACAGGTGCGGGGCGGCGGTGACAGGTGCGGGCCGCTGCCCAGCCCCGGCGGGCTCCGCGGCCGCCCCGCCGCCCGCCCCGGCCCGCAGGCCTCGGAGGCCCCCGCGGGGAGGAGCGCTCCCCGCCGTCCCGGGAGCCCGCCGGCAAGCGAGGGCGGCGGGCGGGGCGGCGCGGCGCTGCCCGGGCGCTCCCCGCCGCCCGCCCGACTCGCGGCCGCCCCCGCCTCCCCGCACCTGCGGCGCCTCCCGCCCCCGCCTCGGCCCCCGCCGTACCTGGCGCAGCCCGGCGGGCGCCCACCGAAAGAGAAAGGGGAACGGCGTGCGCCTGCCCCCGCTCCAGCCCTCCCTCCTGCGCTCCCCGCCAGGCTGCCGCGGCCGGTCCCAGAGCGGGCGGGCGGGACGGGCGCGCAGGCGCTGCTCCCCGGCCGAGCCCTGCTGCGCCACGGCCCGCAGCGCCGCTCCGGGGCGGGAGCGGCTGGGAGCCCCTGCGCGGCCCCGGGCAGCGGGGCGGGGGGCAGCGCGGCGGGGGTGCTGCCGGCCGCAGGTGAGCGCAGCAGTGGCCGCCGCGCAGCCCGCGCCCCCGGCCCGGCGCTCGCCCCGCTTCGGCCCTTAGGCCGTTCCTTGAGGGCAGCTTCATCTCCTGCCCGCGGAGGGGTGACACTTCCACCCGCCCTCCCACCCCACGAGAGGACACGCTAAGCCAAGGGGCCACGTCAGGCCCAGAGCCCGCAAGCAGCTACACGCGTTCCGCACGGGCTGCCCTGGGCCGGCACCGGTGGGCCAGCGAACCGTTAAGCCCCGGTGAAAGCTGCCCCCGTGGTGCAACGCACCTGCTGTTTGCTCCCGCTATCCACAGAAATGCACCGTATGACCAGGAAATTATCCATCAAACTAAAGTTGCCTTAATGGTATTTTTCAATTGCACTACTTTAGAAAATCTTCTTTTGCGCTCCTTTTAACTATGATAACAGAAACACAGGGCGGCATTTAGTGTCTGCTGCAATACTGCCACTGCTAGGTCTTTGCTTTTCCATTCTGCGTTTGGAACAGACCCTCATTTTGCACTAGCCCTCCTGTGCAGTCTCCCCTCTCATCCCAGGGTACATGCTGCAACAGCAGAAGGCTCTAATAACTTAGGCCTGCTCCTACCGTCCACTCCTACTTCTGGAATATTTCCCCTCCAGTAGATCTCAATTTACATCAATTCATTTCCCAGGCTGAGTCAGGTGCATTAAAAACTGTTACAGTTAAAGTTACAGTGCAGTGGTGAATGCATGATAAACCTGGCACGCAGTAATTCAACAGAACTACATAGTTTTTCCTGATAAAATATCCATCTTGTATGAGATTCTTTCTCCACAACACGAACAAAAGTCTGTGAAGCTAAAAATCCTTCCAAGCAGCACATGGTATAGTTTAACAAAACATTGTATTTCGATGGTTTTGACCTTCTATTGTTAACCATTGTTTGCATTATTATACCATAAAGCGCACGCTGCCAAGTCAAAGGTGAGAGAACACCAAACTCTAATATATAAAGTAGACAGCATAGACTATATATGCCTCATGGGAATATTTGCATTAGCAGTCACATTCTGTTGGTTTAGCAGAAGTTGACATTTTTCAGAATGAGCATGAGCGTGGCTCTGCCTGAATGTAGACTAAGCATGACACAGCATTATTAAACTTATATACATGCATTTAAAACAAGCGACTGCTGATGCTTTCCTGGTTGTTTCAAAATGACTGGGCCTGGTAAGATCTGTAAACTGGATTTCAAGTGAAATTTCAAAGCATAATTTACGCAGTGTCCCTACTGGGGGGGTGTGATGAATTCTAAACAAATTTATCAGCTAGGCTCATGTTTACATAATAAAGGATGCACACTGTTCTATTCAAGCACATTAAAAACACAAGTTACATAATTTATTATGCTGTGTAGCCCATACGGTAATAACTGAACAGCAGTTGTGACACTTGCAAGCACACACAACTAGTATATCCCCACAAGCCATACTGAAGTCCCTCTTTTGAGGAATACCAGTCCCATGCCAGGTAAGTGGCAGTGTACCATGACAAATTTTTGCCTCATCTCTGCAGTATAGGAGCTTGGCCCTGCTAGTATGAGATGCTGAGTGCCCTTAATTCTCACTGAACGCAAAGCTGAGGCATTCAGCACCTTTCAAGACCACAACATACAGAACAAATAAGCAGCACTATAGAAGCACCTCTCATTCCATCCTCAGAGGAAACGAGTATAACAAAGATCCTTAAATACTTACTCCTACTTTAAATCATGAGGAAGCAAATTGTTAATAAATGCTTATGAATTAATTACAATTCCAAAAGTAGTTAACTCCTAGCATTGCATGCAACAGGTTCATTTAAAAATATAGGGCCTTTAAGTAATGTGAGCGTTTTGATTTACTTATAGCAGTTAAATAACAGGATTTGAATCAAAGAAGGTGGTCATTTTCGTATTATGAGACAAAATGAATTAACAAAATAAACTGAGCTAGTCAGAGTAAATATATATCATGTATTAGTGACAGCAAACGTTGTGTGACAGAGAGGGTGATTATAGCCCTCAAGTCTGTGATGAAAATACAGCTGCTATCATTTTTCCATGTTTCTTAAACTTCTGACTTTCCTATTAACCGACTCGTACTTGGCAGTTCTCAGAGTTGTCCTCTAACACAGTTCTTTCTTTTAAAACTAAATCCTTTTTTACATAAATGAGCTTGTCTAACACATAGAAAAGAAAGACTGCTTTCTAAGCATTACAAAAGTAGATGAGTACTTTGTTGAAATGGCCAAAGAACTACTGGATCATCTACTGTGAGAGTAATTCTTTACATTTAATATGAATAAAATGTATCTTTTTAAAGGAACAGCCAGGATACGTAAGAACTTGTGAACTCTAAGCATTTAATTAATTTTACTTGACGCAGCTCCAACATTTTTGAAAAATACGGATGTTTGATGTCAGTTCTCAAGTAAATTCCAGAGAGAAAATAAACATTTGTCAATACAGCCAAGTTGTCAGTAGCATTTAAAATGAGCGAATAATTCTAATCCAGCAAGTAGATCCACAAGAGTACAACCTTACAGCCCCTATAGAGCCACACCGGAGTCGGTTTTCTAGGCAAGTCTCCAATTACCCTGCAGTTATCCTTAGAGTTACTTTTATTTTGTAGATGGAAGAATTACTGGGGCACACCTGGACTAGGAAAATACTGGGGGGGAAAATCCCTCTTTTCTTAATAGGCATTGTGGAGCAATCTGAATGGTATTTAAAGGGAAGCCACAGTATTCACCTTCTCTGAGCACTGAGTCTCTAGGGATCTAATGGAAATGCCATTTAATGACTTCCAAAATCTTGAAAACTTTGCAGAATTGCTTAGATTGGAAGAGACCTGCTGCAATCATCTAATCCGACACCTGTGCTCAAGCAGGGTCAGCTAACACAGGTTGTCCAGGACTGTGTCCAGTTGGGTTTTGAATATCTCCACAGACGGGGACTTCATCACTTCTCTGGGCAATGTGTTTCAGTTTTACCCACCCTCATAGTAAAGAAATGTCTCCTTGTGATTAGATGGGATTTCCTATGTTTCAGTTTGTGCCCATTATCCCTTGTCCTGTCAGTGGGCACTACTGAGAACAGTTTGACTTCCTCATCTTCATTCCCTCCCATCAAGTATTTGTACATGCTGGTAAGATCCCTCCAACGCCTGCTTTTCTGCCAGCTGAGCAGTTCCTGCACTCTCAGCATCTCCTTATACAAGCAATGCTCCAGTCCCTTAATCATCTTTGTGGCCCTGTCCTGGACTCACTTCATTTCTTTTTTGCACTGAGATGCCCAGAACTGGACACAGCACTCCAGATGTCGCCTCATCAGTGCTGAACAGAGGTAAGGTCACTTCTGTCAAAGTGCTGGCAAATCATTTGAAATTACTGCATATTTACTCAGGTATGAAAAATAGACCAGACAGAACCACTTTTGGATCTTTTATTTCCAGTGTTAAATTTCCACTCAAAATAGGTCTAATGTTAAAATGAAATCAGATTGCTCAGGGCTTTATCTAAATAAAGTTTGAATATATCCAAGGATGGCAATTCTACAGCCTCTCTGGGCAACCTGTCTCAACCCTTGGCAATCCTCATCATGGATTTTTTCCCTTAGGTCCAGTTGGAATTGCCCTTGCTACATCTTGGGTACTTTCCCATTTATATGAATAATTTACTAGCAGTAAGTAAACTTAACTCTTACTGTCATTATTACTGTCTTTGCCATTATCTTGGGATCATGCATCATATTTCTTTGCTTTTTAGGCAAAGAGCAGTAACATTGTTTATTGTATAAACAATATGACTATGCTCAGTGTGAAGACTGTCCTGGACTTGATAGGAAACAATAGGAATTAAGTTACTCTTATCCCCATCTCTTATTTGTGAAAATGACAAGCAATGAGGTTTTGCATTTCTACAGTGAGGGTTTTTCTTCATCCCTACTGAGCTCTGTATAAGATGCTGTATATTAAGCACTCTGGGATATAAATATAGCATTTCTTTATGCTTACTCTTCTTTTGTAGTCTAAAGTAAAGTAGCAAAGCAGGTTGCAAAATGCTAACATCTGTATTATGCTATTGACAAGTAAGTAAACAGGACAAATGCGTTCAAGATACATTTAAAGAGTAAGGTAAAATGGTGTCACAAAGTGTTCCAACTTTGTTGAACTAATTTGAAGCCAATTTTAAAAAGAATTTTTTAAAGGAAGTTCCTACAGGTTTTATAATAATTGACTGCTAGTAAAGGAGAGCGAATCAAATTAGCGCCTCTACTAAGGGAAAGATGAGCAGATCTGTATTGTTAAACATTTCCTTGGCACACTGTAACACTGTCTCATTCCAGCTAGAGAAACAGAAAACATGTAAGGAGCAGGGCCATAGCAGTGGGAGAGGGAGATTGTCACTGCAAGGAAAAAAAATCACAACTGTGAAATAAAATTGACTAGAAATTGACACAAGGATGAAGGAGACAACTGAACTTCAGCCACTTGTATGCAGAGATTGAAGTGAAAAAATAGCTGGTTTAGAACATATTATTAGCTGACCATTGAACACACTGAGGGAAAATCTTGTGACCAGCTTGACATACCTCCCTGTGAATAACAGATTTAAGAACTGTGGTTACAGTCTTCAGGGATATTGCAAATTTAAAAATACCAATCTATCACAGCAGAAATAAAATTATTCAGCTGAAAGAAGCTGTAGATTTAAGAATTATGTGTGATGGACATATTTTTTAAAAGTATTTTCCTTGTGTTGCCTCTATTATTTTGTCACTGTTTTGTATTTCAGTTTTGAACAATAGTTTTAATAGGCATGATTGCATGCATCAGACACAAACATATCAAGAAACTTCCCAGAGGAAGTGGGACAAACTTCTAAAATACTAGTGACCAAATTCTCTATTCAGTTACTTTAGTGTCCAACAGTGAACTGTGATCAGCTGTTGCTTTCTGTTTGGTGGGTTTTGTTAAGCACAGTAAAGGTACAGTATAAGCTGCCATGTCGCCAAGATGATTCTTCACGTATGAATAACCTAATTGACATTACTCTGGCTTCAAAGGCAAAAATTCATCATTATGGCATAAAGCCTTGCATTGTGCCACAATTTTTTTTCTTCTTCATACATAATTGATTTTTGGTGCCATGGTGAAGTGGGATTTGCCTTTGAATCACCAGAGATTGTTCACAGGGAGTGATGCAACAGCAGGAAGCATACAAGATGTGCAATCAAGAGGCTTCTGTGCCCCCATTTGCCTGTGTGCTTGGCCTCAAAACAATGTTCTGTGGTGGAGTTAGGACCTGTGGGCAACTAAAATACCTCAGACTCTCCTGCTTTTGTCTTATGGAACACTGTAGTTTCCACGCACTTTGGTCTCCTGTACTACATTGCCTTTAGTTTTTTATAGGGTATTGAAAAAAATGTTTTGAGGTTCGTGGTATGTTCTGTAGGCTGAAATGGAGTAGCCGTTATTTCACAGTTGCCTCCAATTGTGGGGAACCACAGAGAATGACCGCAGTAGTTTTTTACAGTCCTCTGCTTTATATAAATTTACAGCAATTCTGTATAAGTACTTAAGAGCAAGGAATGGTCACAGATTTTGGTAACAGCTTAAAAAAGCCACAAATTTGAAACAACCCACCTTGGTTCTAAATCAGCTGCTCTCCACGCACCACAAAGATCTTGCACCTTCAGAATCACATTTTTGATCTCTGGCCAGTTATTTCATGTCCACTGCATAGTTTGTTAGTCTTTCTATGAACTCATGGAAATCACTCCTGTGTTGCCATTTCTATTATTGTGTAATCTCTAATACTTCTTAACTACTTTACCTCTATTGCTATCTGATTACGTGCTTCGGCCTGTTCAGTATCCTTTTACGCTGCTCTCTAGAATAATATCACCTGCTTATTCTGTGGCTTCTACAGAAAAACTTTACTCAGGAATTAATGCTATTTCAAGTCTTCCTGCTACTACACAATGGAAAAAGAGAAATCAATCAGTGACAATCAAAGCCACATTGTCAGAAAAAATCCAGTGGTGTAACATGCAGAGGCCAGCCTGAATACAGCTGTTGTCTGCATGGGCAAGACTATGTCTCCTCCACAGATTTCCAGGATCTGCTGGTCATGGGCCAAACACTCTTCCAGCTCTATGTATGTATCCTTCTAGGGGAAAAGTACCTCTATACCAGTACAATCATAGGTTTCAAGTTTTCTAATCGGATCTCAGTGAAGTCTTTGCTTTTCCAGAAGACATTCTAATGACTATTTGCTATAATTCAATTACTTATTTTCTTTTAATCCTTGTTTCTGTCAGCATTATATTGTTTCTCCCATGCTATACTGCATTTTCTTTATATATATATAAAATATATTTTTCCACTCTTCTCCTGTAAATATCAAAGCCACTTTCATCAATGTATATAGCTCAACTACATAATAATGTGAAGTGTTCAAATAATTTTATAAGAGTGTAATTTTTCAGTCTCTGGGAAATGGAAAACAAACTGTAACAACCTTCCAATGACTCCTGCTAAAATTGTTACTAACAGATTTTGTTTCTTACAGTTGAAAACTAGCCGGAATGCAAATCAAATTGTATCACACATGTCAAACAGCTTCACAATTATGCAATCAACTTGCACTGCAAATTAAAAACAAGACTTGCTACTAGATCTTAAGTCAAAACAAATTTAAAACTCCAGTAAGCTCAGCAAAAGCAATCCTCAAGAAATCTACTCATGCCTGTTATGATGGCAGAACCAGCAAACAAAGAGGCTTGAAAGGAAATAGGAAAGTAGCAACCAAATTGCCTCATCTTTTACAAGACAAATTAATGACATTCACAATGTCTCAGGGAGTTAACTACCCTACTTCAATCGATTTTCAACAGGAGTTCTGTTTCCAGCTCTCACAAGAATAAAACCTTTAACTTAATAACACAATGTTGGATGGACTCCATTTCATTTGAACTGCATGGGAAGACTCTCATTCATGGGAACCATCACTTTGTCTGCGAATTAAAACAGGAGGCTTCATTGGAGGAAATAAAAAATAGATAGTTGTGAATTTCATTTTTAACTTGTAAAATAAATAATGGTTTTTCTGGATAAATTAAGAGAAAATAGGGGGCAGACCAATATACTCTAACCTTAGCTTCACATCCTCATATGATCTTTTTTGACAGCAATTTAGTGTATATATATAAAAAAAAAGTCAAATTGTGTGCAGCAGTGTGTTCCACATGATCCAATCCATCCAATCATATGACTCTAGTCACTGCTGAATTTGGCCTACTGAGTTAGATAAAAGGCATTGTCTCCATCTTACTCTAAGAATAAGCAAAACCAGAAATTATTTATGCATTCTGGATGGTCATAACAGTTCACATTAACAAAGAGAGTCACCCCAAATAACACTTTACTGAAAGCATGATCTTGAAATGCTAGTAATTTTTATCCAACATACTAATGGAAAAAGTTTAAGTAAAACTGATACATTTAATTGATTCTTCATGTAAATAACATGCCAGTTTTGGGAGAGACAAGCTCAGGATTCTAGCCAGAAGCTATTCTTAAGTGAACAATCACTCCTCAGCCCGTAACTTGGCATCATATGCCAGTTCTGCAGTCACATTAGCTTGTGAAGTTGACTGCTGGTTTCCCAACTTTAGTCCCATGACTGCAGTAGATCAGCAACGTTTTCATTAAGTGGTGCCTGTGTCTAACATTATCATCACTGAGTATTTGAAAAGGAAAGATGTATAAAACACTTCTCAATATGCAAAAAAAAATACTGAATTTTTTTTGCAATTCCAAAATCACGGCCTTCAGACTCTGCCTGCATGTAAACAGCATGTTCTGGGTTGATATGCATTTAATTAGACTGAGCACAAAATCAACAAAAAGCTGTGAGACTACGTTTACCATCCCTGCATACTGAGCTTCCTTGTCGTAATGCCTGGAAGTCTGGGTTCAGCACAGTACTTACAAGATCACGTGCATTTTAGCTGAGTAGGCTATGGCGGTTTGGACTGTCTTTCTCGGCTCTGGACAGAGCAGGGCTGAGTCCCTCCCACAATCCTGCTTTTAAAAAGCTGTACTGTCTGCAGAAGTTCGTTCTCACATTACTAACTTGTCCAGTCTCATCAGCTAGACAAGATCATGAACTCGTTTGCTAGAAAATTCTGCATGAAGAAAATGACAGCAATAACTGTAGGGAGTACTTTAGGAGATTACATGGTTTTGAGTCTAAGAAATCAGTTCCTAAGCACAGTAACACAGGCAAAGCCCTTCTAGATATGATTTTGTCTGGATAAAACAAAATAATGTCTGTTTTGGTCCTTAAATATCTAATGGCACTTACTGAAAAGGTCTGATAAATGCTCAGACTGGATTGTTTTATTACAATTCTTGCTTTATGTTTAGAAAAACAGATCTTTATTTCCTCTTTAAAAAGCTGTCATTTAGCAAGAATCACATTTTTGCTAAATCCACTACATTCTCCTGCAGGGGTATCTATACTTAAATGGAATTGAACTGTGTTTATATTTAATATTTAGGCCCTGATTCTACAAACACTACCATTCGTGCCTCACTGTGCATGCCCATAGTCCATGCAAATCTACAGTCCAGCTCACTAAAGCAGGTAGCTGACTATTCACTTGCATCACGCTTAGGAAGTCCATGCAGCAGTGTACACATGTATGTAAGTCACCTCCTTATATTTTATAAAGGTCTATAAAATAAGCAGAGAGCATGCACCATTCTTTAGTATTTATTCATACCTCACTGCTATTTCTAATTTGTATTGCAAGAGTTCCAAATCCTATAGTCATTGTCAAACACTAAGAGACGAGATTTATCTCATATACAGTACCTCAGCTTGAGGTTGCCTGCTGCCTCTTATTTTCTTTTTAACAGTGTCAACACATTAAAAAAAAACCAACAAAAAACAACCAAACACCAAAACAAAAGCCCCCCATCAAACAACCAAAACCTGTCCAAACCTTTTCACTTTCAAAATTTTTCACAATTGGTACTGAACCAAGCTGCCTGTTAAATACATTTCAAGAATGTTTTTCTAAAATGACAAACTGTTGTAAAGATACTATACAGTATCTGACCTTTCTATATTAGTGCAACCTGTATACACCTTGCTGAGGTTTTTTACATGTGACTATTTTCTTCAGTGCTGTGATAAGTTTAGGTTCTGGAGGGTTAAAGCAAAGTTTCACCTATCAATTTACATGGCAAATCTCACTCCACTCCCTCATCTAATATCCTTGGTATGCTTTTAAGAATAAAAGGCATAATACTCTTAAAATTATTTCCCAAATGCATAGATGGAATATGAATTTTTGACAAGGTATTTGGCTTATGAGAACTTGTTGATACATTTAACACATAGCCTCCTCCTATCATCATCATGCTGTCTACTTAATAATTCACATTTAAATATAAGACCTTAGTTGCCACAGCTCAGTAGGAATAAAATTAAGGAGATTTACATTTTCCTGCTGAGAAATCTGCAATGTCGTCTAGTGTTTTATCCTTGTGTCTTTTAAACTTGTCAGAAACACTGGTGCCATCATAACCCTCCATCAGTCAGCAACTAATGTATGTATTTCAGGGCAATGCCTTCCACTAAGCAGCAACTTATCAAAACCATGAGAGAAACCATTTGTTACAAAATATATCAAAAAGAGGTACCTTCGAACATAGACTGCCAATTTACAACTTTATCCGATATAAAATCTATGGTACAAACTTCTTCATTGTATCTGCGTCTCTCTGCATTTGTACTAGTGAAGCAATCCCCCCCCACCTTCCTTTAAAAAAAAATAAAATTAGTGAATAATGTAAAAAATGCAAACCCATTTAAAAAGCCCTCAAAGTGAGGTATTGAAACTGCTTCCTAATAATCCAAATTCACATTAGTGTCCCTCATTCAATAAGGACAAATAAACTTTATTTATAATAAGGACATATAATAAATTTTAGTACAAAGAGACTTAATAATATTCCTGAAAACTACAACTTTTGGTACAGTTAATGTTGTGCTAACAAAACCACATAACAAAGCTTGTTATGAAGAAGAGAAATGGAAAGTATACAGAAAAGTATACAGAAAGTATACAGTATATAGAGTACATACAGTCATTTTTTGATGAAGGAAAAAGTAGCTCCATAGTTTGTCTCGAGTCTAGGACCCCCCACCCAAATCTTTAGAAACATAATTTTTACTTAGTAACAAGGTCAATATTATTAATTTTAGAGCAAATATCCTCACTATGAACATGACCTTTCAATGATGTCCATTGATGTCCAAATCACTGGCACTGATGTAAACAGGAGCCAATTTAAACAGCGCTTAGTGCTCAAAGAGTAATAAACTTGTAAGCACTTATAGTATTCTTGGAATTCATTTAGCATAGACAAAAAATCATGAAGATCCATACTTCTTTGGTAAGTGTCTCTTCTTCAAAACCACAGAACACAGTAACATTAATCAGACAAGATGCAAATATTGACAATAAAGAGTGAAAGGTAACTGCTATTCTACCACATAATTTTCTCAGTTTACGATTTTATCGTACAAAGTGCTTGAAGAGCCACTAAAATGATTAAGGGATTGGAGCATCTGTCATATGAGGAGAGGCTGAGAGAACTGAGATTATTTAGCCTTGCTCAGGGGGGTTCTTATCAATGTGTATAAATAACTGACAGGGGAAGTAATACAGAGCAAGAGATTTCTCAGTATCATCCAGTGATAGGACTAGAGGCAGCAGACACCAACTGAAATATGGGAACCCCCCTTTAAACATAAGGAAAAAAAATCCACTGTGAGGGTGGACAAACACTGGAATTATTTGCTTTGGTGAGGCTGTGGAGTCTCCACCCTTGGCAATTTGTCTAGTTGACCCTGCTTTGACTAGAGGGGCTGGACTAGACAAATGCACAATGAGATGGACTGAAAAGTGGCTGAACTGCTCGTCTCAAATGGTTATGATCAGCAACACGAAGTCCAGCCGGAGGGCAGTCACAACTGGGTACCCCAAGGGTGGACAGTGGGGCCAGTACGGCCTAACAACATCATTGATGACCTGGTGATGGGACAGAGTGCATACTCTGCAATTTTTCAGATGATGTAACGTTGAGAGCAGTAGTTAATACACCAGATGGTTGTGCCACCACTCACAGAGACCACAAGAGGCTTGAGAAATGGGCCTTCAGGAGTCTTACAAAGTTCACCAAGGGCAAGTGCGAAGTCTGTGCTTGCAAGGAATAGCCCCTGCACCAGTACATGCTGACTGACAGGCTCAAAAGCAGGTTTGCAGAAGAAAACCTGGATTTCCTGGTGGACATGAAATTAAACATGAGCCAGCAATGCACATTTCAGTAAAGAAGGCTAACAGCCACCTGGGCTTATTACCAGCAGGTCAAGAGAGGTGGTGAGACACATCTGGAATGCTGTGTCCAGTTGTGAATTCCAAGTAAAAGAGACAAAGACATACTGCAGCGAGTTTAGTGAAGGGCCACAAAGATGACTGGGGGATTGACATCTATCACATGAGGACAGATTAAGAAAGCTGGAAGTGTTTAGCCTGCAGGAAAGAAGGCTCAGGGGCAATCTTACTGTTGTCTATAAATTTGTGATGGAGGATGGAAGGAGGAGTAAAGAACACTGAGCAAAAGTCTTCTCAGTGGTGCCCAGTGAAAGAACAAGAGACAATGGACACACTGAAACACAGGAAATTCCATTTAAACATTAGGAAAGGAAGGGTTTTATTGGGAGGTCGGTTGAACAGTGCCGTATTTTTTTTATTATTATTTTTTTTGCCCAGAGAGGCTTTGGAGTCTTCATCCTCAGAGATTTTCAAAACCCCAACAGATAAGGGCCAGAGCAACCTGCTGTAGTTGACCTCGCTTTAAGCAGGGGCAGTGGAATTGATGACCTCCAGAAATCCTTTCTAACCTCAAGGTTTCTGGGATTCTGTGAGATACTAACCAGTTACTCAGTTTGGAATATGCTTGCTACTTGCAGGTCTAGGCAACCTGTGAACAGAAGGTGTTAGTGATTCCAGTTTGAGTCTGAATTGTATCAGAGGCGTATGCCATGGTGAATGCTGGGGTCTTGTTTCATGGCCATGACACTGGTCCCTTGTCAGCGTGCAGCATGGATACTAGGAATACACCCAAGCATGCACTGGCTCTGTCACCTCCTTGTCTTCATTAGCCTATGGGATCCACTGTGGTGAGCACCATAATGTAAATTAAACAAAAGCTACTGAGTTTTCCTAAAAATCCTTACAGATCAGTATCACTATATTACACAGCAGCTCTATGCCCATTCCCATTTGCCCCATGACATGTCTAAAAATTTTGAATTATGAAGAAGCTACTGTACATGCGAAACAATTTAAGGTTAGATTTACCATTACAGTAAGCTTCCTGCAATAATGCATAACAGCAAAACACAGTCCGTTTAAACTTGGTTAACAGCCGCTTTGCCTGTTTCAGCTTCCCTCTTCTTTCCCTTCAATCAAGTTTTTCCATTTCTCTTATCCTTTGTTTACTGCTAGGGATTTCTACTTTTCTTAGAGGCACCAAATTTTAACTCAAATTCTGATGAAGAAATTTACCTGTTAGCTTCCAGAAAAATAATTGTGTTTTCAAAATATTACAGCTTTGGGGCAGAGATGTTATTCCATGTTACTTACGTAACAGGAATCTAAATCCTTCCTGAAGAGGTAAACTCCACAATCTTAAACTGCAGAATATGTCCTTCCATAGTATAGATCTCTATTCAATCAATTAAGTTTTATATTTAGTGCACTGCTTGCCTTTTGAACACCTATAGTCCAATTGTCATAGAGGAGAATGTAATTTCAGAAGTGGGTAACTCATGCAGGAAATGGACTCTCTGTTAGAGGTGGTTCGGGATGAAAATGAGGGTAACTACATTTAGGGTCTGGGCTATGTATTACTGCTATCCAGCCCTAGGGAAATCTGTGCAAATCTGTATTGACTCAAGCTTTAATTGTATTTATTTCTTGCTTTTCTTAAAGCACGAAGGAAATCATACTTCTTGGGAATTCTGGGGCAACTGTCAACTAGTATTCCCCAGCAAAACAGGTTTCCTGAGCAAAGCAGCCACAGAGTCATGCCTTCCAGTCTTCTGTGGGTAAAGGAAGAATCTATGTACTACGGGACAGGGAGGGCCAAGGGACGACAGAGGATGGAAGAAGCTTGCTTCTGCAGAAGAATAAATCAGAAGTAAATGTAAATGTTGACTGCAGGATTTAGTAAAGGAATAAACCAAAAGCTGATTAAAAAAACCCAAATTTTTTGAAAGGTAAAAGTAGATCTACTCTTTAATCTAGCAAACTCCAGTAATTATGGAAGTGAACATACAGAATGCACACCAGCATAACCTAGCCACGCAAGGGCCCAGCGCAGGCTGGATCATCCCATTTACTGGAACACCTGACATTATTTTGTTGCTATTTAACAAAGCTGGCTAGAATACACTTGGTGCAAATACATCCATTCAGCTAATACACCTTCAGCTGCTGTGGAAACACACCCTTTGAGAGCCCATCTGGTCTAAAGAGTCTCCAATCTAAAGTGTGTGAAGAAAAGGATGCATTACTGAACCTGTTTTATACAAAGTGTAAAATATTTCTAGCTGGTTTTCTAATAGATTTCTGATGTCAGCCACACAGAGAGACCTGATTGCCTAGGAATTAAACTTCCAACTCTCAAATTCCAATATCATGTGTTAATCACAACATCATTCTTCATCTGAATGTTCATTCGACATGCATTTAAATCAGACAGCTAATCTCTGAGGTGACAGATTTTATTTTTTAAAAAAAAAAGAAAAAAGCCATACTGAACACTTAACCTACATATTGCCTCATATTGCTATTGGTACTAGGCTCCTGAAAATAATTATGATACCTGCAGTTAAGTTTTAGAACAGAATTGGTAAGGAATTACAAGTTAAGTCTCAAATTTTCAGCATATGGAGGCAAGTATAACATTTTTCAAACTAAAATATTTGAAGATAAAAAGCTGGATTCTTCAGAATTTCATACCTTATATAGTATGTGTCTTTGTATTTATAGATATATAATTTTATACACTTACAAAATGGGAGTGAAACAGAACACTGTGTTTTAATTGCATTTTTGCATTCATTTTTAAGCAAGAGCAAGTGATTACTTATGATGATAAAGAATCAGACCCATCAACTCTTCTTGCTTTTTCATGTTAACAAACATCTCATGAACGGGGATATGGCTGTTTACAGAGCCTAATCCCACACAATACCTCCATGACTTCCTGAAACAAATTATTTTTATGTCTCTATGTAAATGTACTTTTACCTCTGCTGTGATGAAGAGGTTATTGGTTAATACAGATCTAGTACTGATAGAGTGTTTTACAGCTACACATTCATTACTAAAAAGGAAATAAAAATGCAGTTACACTCATTTCCGAAGCGCAGTTAATATTAACAATCATTGAAACAGAAATACTGTCTCACTTTGTATTTGTAATTAACTGAAAGTATTTTTGGTGGCAAATAAAAAAAATATTATTACAGTTTCAAGCACACACACGTATTATGCTCTGCAGAGAGGTTTAAGGGTAACGTCTCCATCATTGCACTCTTTGCAGCATGGTTAGAAGTGTACTTGTAAACTACTCTTGTTCCACACATGCACAAGTACCACAATCTCCCAATAACTAGGAGGAAAATTGTCAAATACAGGATACCACCAGTGTCCACAGTGCATTGATAACTCTGGGAGAACAAAGTGTCATTCCTCCTAACTCCTGTAAGCATCCTGTGAGAAAATTCCAGCACTACATTATATATTAAAAAAATGTGCTGGAAGCATGTGGATGCTATTAAGTACTGAAGTGGTCCTCTGGTCTACTGCTCTATTACACCTCTTAGTCTTGAAGCTACAAAGATTGCATTATAATACCATGGATGCTTTGCTCTCTTTCGTTAGGTTGTGATGACCACTGCACAGGCAGAAACTGCACATATGAAAATGCCACATTTCCATTCTTCCTTCTAGTTCCTTTCTCACGCCTCCCAAACCCAGGATGGTTAGATACTATAAGTACCTTCTACTCTGTCTAAAAGTACTTCTGTACTTTATAAGCATTAGAGTGAACCCCACAGTGGAGTCAGTGACTATTTATTACTAATGACACGTGAGCAGACATGAGGAAAGAATGAAGTTTTCACGCAATATTCAAACATCATGTGGAAATAAAACTGCTCACATGGGGAATGCTGGACTGCTTACATCCCTACAGACTCCATGTCAACAAAAATAACAGCAACCTTTTTGCTCTATTCCCAAAACAGCACTGCTAGTAAACCTGCAAAACCCTTAGTAGATTCCAGCAAAAATTTCAGTTTCACTAGAGACTAATGCCAAATATGGTCTTTCAGATCTCATTTCTCTATAAAAGGAATGCATTATGTTAGACAGGAGTAGGTGGAAACATAAGACATTTAGGCAAAACATCCAAAAGACTCCTGCACAAGAAAATAAACACTCTAGTTTGAGAAAGCTGAGCATTATGCAATGCACACAACTGTGTAAGTAGCCTGTCTTCTGCAGTAAAAGGAATGAAACAGAACACTTACTGACCTAAGTACAGATTTGTGTCCAAGACAAACTTAAATTCTTATTTTTCAATTCATTCAAGTGTTGAGCAACTTCAGCGGGACACACTGCTTCAGTGGGACACACTGCGTAAGTATGTACCTTAAATATCTTTGATGTGTGGATTCCCTTCTCAGTCTGGGTTAGAAATATTCATCATCTGCTCTACCATAAGAACTATAAAATGTGTTCAAAAGCACTAAGTTTATCTATAAAAGACTGTCTTCTTCTTTCCTGTCAAAGATTTTGTTATTCCAATGCTATCTATAGCTTTTTATAGACTCAGAATCATAGAATTGCTTAGGTTCAAAAAGACCTTTAAGATCATTAAGGCCAATCATGTAAGTCTCAAATGCTCTTTAAGTCATCCTGCTAAATAATTGTACCTGGGCCTGGCTAGGACATCTGCCTTTCTTCAGAGCAGCTCATACAGTGCCGTGTTTTTACATTTGTGACCAAAACAATCCTGATAACACACTAATGTTCCAGCTATTGCTGAACAGTGTTTGCACAGCATCAAGACCTTCCCTCTTTCACAATGAAGACTGAGTGGGGTGCAGTAAGTTGGGAGAGGACACAACCAGGCAGATAACCTGAACTAACCAAAGAGATATTCCATGCCATATAACACCATGCTCAGCCATAAAAAGGGAAAAGAGGAGGGTTTAGGGAGGTTACATATTTTTGCTTGGGAACTGTCTGGGTGTCAGTCTGCCTGTGGGAGGTAGAGTGATTGCCTTTGCTTCACTTTTTGTTTTCTTTCCTTTCTCTCATCTTCCACTTATCCTTCACTTATTAAGCAATTATTTTCTTTTACCTCAACCCCACATTTGCTTCCTTTACTCTTCCCCCATCCCATTGGTGGTTGGGGCAGGGAGTAAGCAAGCAGCTTGTGATGCTTAGCTGCCTACCAGAGTTAAGCCACAAAAATAATGTAATCAAAATTAGTCCAACCTTTCTGCTGTGTTGTCCGGTGATATGTGAGTAGGTATTGAGGATTCATACACACCTGTGACATGACTAAGCCTGTATCTGTGTTACAACCACACGTGTGCTGTCCCATTTCTCCATGGCCAGATACAGATGTGCATTGTATGACATGACCAGCACCTCTGAGCAACAGAGAGAATATGGGAGTGGGCTGGTTACCAGATTAACTACTTACCCAGGCAGCATTCAGCTCAGTCTGTAGTTTGTCTGTAGGTTAATCAGCTATATAGGAGTAACTTTGTGTAACATCATACATTGATTTTGTGTTGTCAGCAGAAAGGCTTTCAACATACTTGCCCCAAAATAAACACAAAAAGTCTACCAAAATATGGCCACCTACTGCACACGCTTTTCTCCTTGGGGAGAGGACGTGTTAAAAGCATGTGACAGATGTTAGGCACATTGTTTAATACACTGCTGGAAGACGTTTAATTAATATGGCAAGAAACACAATGTAAGATGCCATACAGAATAATGACATGATTTCATAACAGATAGATATTTCTATGAAGATACTGACTTTTTTTTTTAGAATGGGAATATACTAGATATAAATGACAGTATTTTTGGGTGCCACCTCACTGATACTTGTTACTTTTACTGCACTCATAGTAAAGCACCATTTGTATTACCCAATATTTTTAATGTTCTCTCACTGAGCATGAAAATGCTGTATTACAACAAAAATTAAAAAACAACCTCTTTGCAGTAGATTTTCATCCAGAAATTTTGTGGGTAAAACAGAAATCAAAACGTACAGGCTATAAATCAGAAGTTGTTGCAGCAAATCTCTCTACTGACTTTAGGGGGGGTTGAACCTGTGGCTTCTGACTCTTCGACTCTCTCCATCAGTCACACATATGAAAAATGCTGTGAACACTGAAGCATACTGCTGTGTATCTCTTACAGGGGGCTTAAAGATTACTGTACATCTGAGGCAAAGTTCGCTCTTGCACACCACTGGAATAGGGTACAAGGATGACAATGTAGTTATTAACAAGGACATTTATCAATTATAATAAAATACTTATTTTCTACCAGTGGTATGAAAAAAATCTGCCAAAAAGAAGAGAAGAAGCCTGAGACAGGAAACCTGACTTCTTAGGATTCCTAAGCATCTGTTAGTTCTACTTACACAACACACATCCTTGTGTTACTGTTACCTTAGGGAAGCTAGGGCATACACTTCCACACAATATTTATTTTCTCTAATCTTATTATTTGCAAAATAAATATGAGATGTTCATTCAAGTCTGGCTTTCTTCTTTCAGAAAAAAACTCCTCTGGAATGCTGACCTTGGACCATTCCTCAACTTAGCTAGCTTGCTTTTATCAGTTGTTAAAACAACACATTTTAAAAGACTTAACACAGAACAAATAAGGAACAGTATTTTTACAGAAACCAAATGGCCAAGCAGATACTTAACCTACTTGGAGACCAACATGCTATGCAAATACAGTGCATAGCTCTCCCTTATATCCAGGGGCTATATTTTGCAAAGCTACAGGGCTAGCTGTTGCTTTACTTTCCACGCACTTTTTGAATACTACCAGCTATGAAGGAAGATAAAAGATGATTTAAAATTTAAATAGCCCGATATTTTACAAGGGACCCTGGCATGCCTTTATAAAGTGCTGACAAACTACACAAGATATGGTGTTCTCAAAAATGTCTCATCTGTCTAATAGCATCTTACTGCCTTCTTGATATACATGTCCCTCTATTCTGCTTTTATGGAATTAGCAATCTGAATTCTGGAGATTTTCAGGTAATCGTGTGCAGAACATTCTCTGCCAGGGCTTTGTATAATTAAACATCCAAATGTTACAGTAAAGACTGACTGCACAACCTTTACTGTAATACATATTAAGTCAAAAGAGATCACTGTGATCACCTAGTCTGAGCTGCATTAAAAAAACCCACAAACCATAGGACTTACTAATTCCCACCTGAAGTTCAATGGATTAGTCTGACTAAATCATCCTCCTTAATTTTCAAGATTACCAGCGCTGAGGAATCTACCACAATCATTAATGCTTCCAATTAGTAAAATAATAATAATAAAAAATCCTTAATTATAGTCTGAATTAGTCTGGGTTTTATTACCTCATTTGCTAAGCTACAATCATTTACTTTTCCTTTGATCTGAAAGACTGAACAATGTGGGTTTTAATATCAGTTACTTTATCTCAAATGTTTCCATTTAGTTTACCAAAGACAATATTCAGGAATGGCTTGATTACTGGCTGGAAGTGTCACCTTTGCTTTACTTTTACTAAACTGTGCCTCCGGTCTTTCATGATAAAGAATGTGTCCCAAGTCCTGTATCATTCTTTTAGGTCTTCTACCCTTTTCAATTTTTCTGCATCCTCCCTGAAGTGCAATTGCCAGAACCAAGTTCAGTATTTGAGTAGGGACTACAGGATTAACAACCACAGAAGCAATGTAATTTGACAACTGCTTGATATTCCCCTTGCCCATTCACCCAAGACTACCTTCACTCCTTTGTCTCCACTTGACATCGGCAGCTGATTATACCACAACCCTTCAAAACTCTTTTAGAAATCTGTGCTTTGTGAGGGGTGAATAAGGCACTCTGTAAATAGAATCTACAAATAGTTTCTACACAGTGATTCCTCTTTTGCTATTTATCCTATTCTTCTATTTTATTATCTCAGACCTCAGATCTGGAATATGCCCATGGAAGTGTATGAGACTTCTATTTGAACTCATCTAATTTCAGGGAGCTTAATTACATTTATATGGAATATATCAATTTTAGAATTACCCCCATGGGTTTTCTTCTGCTGTTGCCCTCATGAACACCTAAAATACTGCATACTTATTTCTGCAGTTTCAAGCAAAGAAAGAGTTGGTAGGATACAAATGCCTACACTCACTACATGCATTCTTTGGCTTCCATCTCCTTTGTGGTACTCCTTTGATTCAGTTAAGCTGTACTGTAGTCTAACATTTGAATCAAATGCCTACTGTAGGGAAATCATGATTATATTACCTTAAAAATATTGCTAGATTATATCTCCATTTCATTTCTGCTGATGTACTGGTCCTTATTCAAAGTTTTGCGTCATCTAGTTAAACTACTTTTGTAATGAGCTTCTCCTCTCTCTGCTCCCTGTCCTTCCTTCTGGTCACGCTGAACACAGAACTTACAAACTCCTAGCTGCAACATTTTATACCAGCTGAAGTTGGTACTTAGCAACAGTGAGATCATCACTTGAATTTCAGTTCAGTGGGCACTAAATGTTTTTTTTTTATATAACAGCACCTATGATACGGGCCTAGAAAACATACATGGTGACTTTCCAGTGTTCTGTCTTGCCCTTACAAAGAGAAAGCACAAAGAGAAAGCTTTTGAAATTGTACCAGCAAACCCATCTACATAAGACTAAAAATAAGCCATTTTCTCTAGGATTAGGTGACTGATTCCAGCCAGTCAACTTGTAATGCAAGTATACCTGGTTTTACCCTGACAAGCTTTTACATAGCCAAATTCTGGAAATACTTACTGGTCAAAAAAAGCAAATTTATTGCTACAGAAGTGAAAAAAGAGCAATTAAGGTTTCCTAAATTTAAATAAGCTTTCTAGGGTTTTAAACATAATCTGATTTCAAGGGGAAAAATATTTATTACTTTGTGTAAATTCACAGATCTAAATTCACAATTTCTGCAATAAGTATAAAGGATTCAAATTGTAGCCCCTTAAATTAGCGGGAATGCTTTCCAGTGCCTTTAGTGGAGATATGGAGTCAGAAACAGACCAAGGTATTCTGTAGGTGAATACTGATAAAGCATTATTTAAATGCGTGCAGGATTTCAACATCTTCAGTATTAAAGACATGAATTGTCATTTGACTTCAAACTGTGGAGATGGAAGAATGCCTTTCAAGAGTGTTTACATATGGTTTTCCTTCTGATACCTGAAGAAGGATAAAAATCATACTCAAAACATTTTTAACAGTGGCAAAAAAATCTAGCACTAGAAAGTTGACCTGACTTTGTAGCTAGTTTTCATACAAACAAGTTTTCTTACATATAAGGCACTTCAACATTTGGATAAAGCATGAAAAATATCTTAGTGGATACCATGTATAACAGAGTAGGAACTATGCTAATCTGAACCCATTTAAACATAGTCTTTCTGGTAAAAAGTAATCTTTGCCCAGCCAGCACACTCAGTGGAACTATTTTACATGCTATACTCTATACTAAGCGAGGTTTGTCTTCCAGAGCAGACAGTGACCTGAATTCCAAGGAAAATATTTAGAATTTCATACCAGAACTTGTACTCCAGATTCTTCTCCACAATCCTTCTGTGATTTTCTTCTTATTCTGGAATTTATCTTCTACCTGGAGTTTTGATCAGTTCCTTCTACTCGTGACATAAGCAGGAACATGCAAAGAAAGAAAGAAAAAAAGAAAGACAATGAAAAAATAAATCCCTGAATACAAAACATTGCTAGCTCATAAACAGAAGCGTTGCAGAGAAAAGCACAAGCATAAGACCTAAAAATCAAGACTGCAAACATATGTTTACATAGACAGGAACTCCAGTCCCCCAAACTGAAAATATTTAGCACCTACTTGCTCACAGGAAAACAACTTTGAAAAAGACTCTCAGTCATTAAGCCCAGTACTCTATTGTGCATGTAATTGCAATGCAGTTCACTCCTGCAGGGGACTCCTATGAAGGTACTTCAAACTGGTATCCCGCAAAGATCTGATCTGCTGCCTTTCCTCTAGAAAAGGAATACAGCCTAAATATCTCCTCCTGCATCTATGCATGGTCCAAAAGAAGTACAAGCTGCTAGAGCACTATTCTATCACAGAGTTTTCTTTCTATTTTAGTAGCACCCAAAAAAAGTTCTGGAGCTCCTGCTCGATGCTCTGTTTCTGGGTATACCACACTGATTCATTTTGGTATATAGTGAGACAAGAGCAGCAACTGCACAGTCAGCAGTTGTACTTGCCTACCCTGTTTAGCTGTATAGCTTATAAGGAATCACTGCTTTCCTGTATTTGGTACAGGTCCAGGGACTGATGCATGCAGAGCTGGTGATTTCCAAGTGAGTGTTGCTCATGATAACATGATAAAATGAGCAGTGATGGAGTATTGGGATTTTTAGCCACTGCTTAAACATTGTGCAGCCCACAAGATACATAGAAATGAGTGATTAAAAAGAAAAGTTACTATAGTTTAGCAGCTAAATTAACATATGGGATGTACTGTAACACGTCATGTAACACTCCTGTCAGTTGACTGCATAGTCATAAACATTAATGCCAACATTTTACTTTTAGAGCAACACCACACTAAGCTGTCTGATCTACTCTGACCTATCTGCAGCACAAGCTCTTGAGACACTTACCAATATAGGATGAACTTGGCAATCTTCACACTTTTTTTACTGGTAGGAAAGCACAGGAATCAACATTTAACTACTAATCACCACTTTCAAGGAATGTGTAGGTTTATTGCCATGAACAAGGTAAATCTCACCCACTCCAATAAGCAGGATCGGTAACATCCCACTCACTGAGGTATAAAAGAAGAGAAGGTTCTGTATTGTCCAAGTTTAAGTATTGCAGTCTTTATTGTTCTACGGTCACACTAGTTCTTTCCTAAACTCTGCCTGTCTTCCTGCAAATACTATATTCAGAACTCCTCCGTTAAGATCACTGTCACAGCTTCCTAAAAACAAGATTGTTTGTTTTAATAAAGTATTTTTAATGAATCTTATTTGTTTTAATTATAAGAAAATTTGCAAGCTGGCTGACTAGCAGCAAGATATGTCTGTGTTGTAAGCTGACTAGAAACCATATTCTGGTGTTACCATGGCACTGAGCCACATCTAATATACTCTGTCTTGATATTACACTAACCATAGGCAGATATTTTCTCAGTTTCTTCAAGCTCTGGCAGCAGGAGCTTACACCTGCTTAAAATGCCATGGACATGCCCCAGTGCATATTTAGTTTAGAAAATAAAATTGCATCTTTGTACCTCCAAGCAGTATACCCAAGTACGTTATGGAAAACTGTACCTGTATAATTAGTGCCTCTCCCTGAACCCAATTTGTCTATTATATTTCTTTAGCTAAATACACAACCTTCAGGCAAAACCAATCCCTTGTACATCTCCATGAAACTAAACTCAACAGAACTCTCTATCTAGATGGGGCCTTCCAAGAGTAGTACGACTTCGGTAAAAATTACAGACTCCAAAAGAGTTGAAGAAAAAAAAATCTGTGCCTTTGCATGTGTGAACTCTAATACCAGTTTCAATACTATGAATGTATATTTCCTATCAAACAACCTAGTATAAAAGACAGCTGTGCTTTTTTTATTTTACTCCTGGGTCTTTGGTATCACACAAACATACCCACTCATTACTCCAGTACTTAATGCTCCTCAAATAGTAAAAAAAATGATCTTCTTCACAACCTATTGTGGTGGGTTGACTTTGGCTGGTTGCCAGGTGCCCACCAAACCACTCTATTACTCCCTTCCTCAGCAGAACTGGGGGATAGAAAGTAAGATGGAAAAAACTTGTGGGTCAAGATAAAGGCAGTTTAATAAAGCAATAGCAAAGGTTGCACGCAAAGAAGTAAAGGAAAACAGAAGATGTTATTCTCTACTTCCCATTAGCAGGCAATGTTTGGCTACTGCCTGGGAAGCACGGCTTCAGTATAAGGAGTGGTTGCTCCAGAAGACAAACACTGTTGATCACAAATGCCCCCCCTTCCTCCTCCTTTCTTGTAGCTTATATATCTGAGCAGACATCATCTGGTATGGAATATCCTTTCAGTCAGTTTGGGTCAGCTGTCCTGGCTGCATCCCCTCCCTAGATTTTGCCCACCCCCAGCCTACTGGTGAGGGGGATAATGCTGGAGAGACAACCTTGATGCTGTGCAAGCACCGCTCAGCAGCAGCCGTAACACTGGTGTGTTATCAACACTTTTGTAGCTACCAAAACAGAGCACAGCGCTCGAAGGGCTGCTATGGGGCTCAGCCAGACCCAATACACCTATTCAACAACAAAACACTGCTAGCCATAATTTACAGATATGGAAACAGAAGACACAGAAGTCTAGGTCCAAACTGTCACAAGTACTCTTTAGTTCCATACACTCGATGCAAGTTCAATTTTTCAAGACACTCAGACAGTAAACAGCTCAGTTTCACGTGATTTTAGCTGTCCTGGCAATGTCAGAACACTGGCAAATTTGGTTACATGTGTTTCACAAATGTTAAAAAATGAATGCCCATCTGTGAATTCCTGATGTATGTTACCTACCCAACATGAAAGAGTCATCTAGCATCCAAGATGGACAGAAACTAGTCCTCCAAGGTGGCATTCAACTTCCCTAAGCTGAGACTATTCCCTGTCTTTCTGCATTCCTCTGCGCCCATTCTACCGTCTACTGCAGAAAACTCCTTTACTGATAAATCCCCAAACAATTTACAGCTGTGCAGTGAATAAGGGGTTGCTGGGGAGAAAGCCTTTTAAGAACAGAATTGAAGAGCACTACAATGGATACATAATGGTCACACCAACAGCCTAAAACAAGAAACGTCCTAACATTTTAGTCCTTTAGCCTTAAAAGAGCTATATGAGAACAATCTAACTTTTATACTTAACTATGCCCAAAATACAGGATTTCTACTGCAGAGTCAGTATGACTCTGTGCAGTGTAAATTGTCAGCAGTTTGAATTCTCCACCCACCAAACAGACCTCAAATGTATGAATACCAATCCAGCAAGCACTGAAGGGAGAGACGTTCTTTACCCGTTGTTCTCTCTGCTATTTGCTGATAGCAGAGGAAAGAAGAGGCTTAGGAAGTATGTTCTCTACTGGGTTTAGGCCTCCTACCCTCCCCTGAGCAGGAGACCTTTCCAGATCACTCAACATGCACCTCCTCATTTCCCTGTGCTTAGACCCTCCTAATGGTTTTCTAACTGCCTTTGTCTGCTGATAGTTGCAAACAGACGCCACTTGCCATTCTCACTCCTTTGCAAAGCAGTCACCTCTTCTTTCTCCTTTGTGATGTCTGTGCCTCTAACAGTCAAAACAGAGCTAAACTCCTCCTTTTTAATACTTGTATCAGAGTCCACACTGGGATTCAAGGAGAAACAATGACAGGGAAAGTTCCACTCGAGCACTTGGCTGCAGATGCCGTCTTTGGAAAATGTCGCTGGCAAACTCTCACCAGCCTCTTCTAAGAACATATATAAACTTAGATACTTTTTTTCAAAGGCTTATACTTTGATCAAACACTACTCTATTTTCAGAAGACAGGAAAAAATACATTCATAATACAAAGACAATAATTAAGCCAAATTTGAAGTCCTGGCTTTAATGAAAAGGTTACAAAAATTGTTTTACTAGGCAAAATGACAACTTTTCCCTAATCTTGTTCTTGGAATTATTTAATAACTGGCAATTTTATAAGCAATTCAAGGCATGGTCTGTGGTAACTTAACTATGGTAAGTACAAGCAGTACTTGTGGTTAGGCTTTTCTCTATCTACATGCATATTCAATATTGGCCTAGAGTCAAATGGATCAACTCAGGTTTAAGTTACAGTAGTTATGTTCAGCTAAGGGTAAAGTTCTAAATTATTTGTGTTTTTATGGATACTACCTTGGATACATGAGACCCAAGATGCTTCCTTTGAAAACATACAGTAAAAATGACATGATGAGCAGCTATCATCACTTGTAGGAATTATAGGAAATTTCAGTCAGCACGCTACCTGTCAATGTTATCACATATTACCCCTAAAAAAGATAGAAAATGTGAATCCAAAGGTCCAATGTTCAGCAAATCTTTGCAAATATTCTTTATGTATCAGAGTGCTTGAGAAATCTAGGTATAGGCCAGCTAGATGGGGGAAGTGGGAAGGGTTCTCCACTGCCAAGAAAGAAGTCAGATGCAGAGTTTGCCCCTAATAGTCCAGAACCAGACAACATCAAATCTGCTCCAGGAACTCACGTCCATGTGACACAAAATCCACTTCAGTGCAGGAGCCCACTAAGTATCCAAGAAAGACCAGAGATTACCTTAAATAAATATTAGAGAACCACTTTCTTAATGTACACTGCTCTGTTCACGCTGCTCTTCTGTCAACGTAATTACACATATTAGCAAGACTTCTAGGTGCCAGAATGAATTCCATGAGAAAGTTTTTAAGAAAATTCCACTTCTCAGTCCTGATCATCAAGTTAAACCTGGAAACAAGGGTTCACAGATCTTCTAGCTATGAAAAATGATAAGACTTACTAGAGATACTACCTCTACTGCATGGTGACACACCAGCTAAAGCCTTCAGTTTTCTAGTGGTAATGATCTGGTTTTTTTCTGCCCATGATGAAGCACTACCTTACATTCTCTCCCTATGCTAATATCCACTTTGTTTTCCAGGTGATAACCACACTTCCGCCTCAAATTAGCTATTTGATTGCCATAATTACAATAAAATCAAAGCAGCTATTCCCAACTTGTCCTTAAATCCACACTTAACTGAACAGCAGAGCTGATCTAATGGATCAGTTGCACCAAAAAAGGGAAGCACCACTCTGGAGCTTGTTGATCCATCTTTAAGTCCATTTAACACACCAGACCAACAGAAAACTTGTTGTTTCTTGATGGCTTAGTTAAACTTTATTTTCAAGTTCAATGACTGCCAGGGCTCAAACAGCATAAGAGATAGAAGCAGCACTTCCCTTGTTCAATAGCAGTTCAATAGTGTTCCCCAGTTCAATAGTACGTATAGGTGTCTTCTGAAATCACACCCTTAGTTCAAGGTTAATTCTTTGAGACCTGACAAAGGGCCTAGTTTGTGTGTTTTTTCCTATTGTATCAGTTGATGTAATAAGAGCTATTATACCTTGAGAAGCCAGACATTATAGAAAAGCGCCTGTTACAAATTTGTCACTGGTTTCATCCAGCTTCACACTGAATTCACTGGAAAAGCTCCTCTGCAATTAATGGAAATTTTGAATTGTAGACTAAACCCATGTAAATTTACGTTCTAAATTGTCAGCAAGTTACACATCAATGGTAGATTATAAACACTTGTCTGCGTGAGGCAACAACTGTCACTGAGTACATTATTTCAAATAAATCCATTTGCATTCTGTCATCACTGTCCGCACAAAACACTTGTAAATTGTGGTAAATATGTATTTGGGATGAAAGCATGAAAATTTACTTTATCTATGATAAACTCAAAGAGTTAAGATGGAAAGCTGAAAAATATTGGTTTGATTAAGCAGCTCTTCAAAATCACTTTGAATGCAGGGAAATTCCACAGCCAGAATCAACCAAGAGTAGTTAGTCAAAATATCATATCATACAAAGGGTCTTCTGTCTCTGCAGCTAGTACTGATGATTCTTCAAAAAAGTAAGTAACAATTTTATAAAACCATGGAAGAAAGAAACTTGGCAGTGTTAGGCTTATGGTTGGACTCAATGATCTTAAAGGTCTTTTTCACCCTGAATTACTTTATGATTCTATGATTTTTAACTTCATTCAATCCACACATTGTCTGTTTAAGAGCTGATCTTCCATCTGAAAAAAAGAACTGTGTTCTCACTAGGAAATTAATCAAGAGCCTGTTTTCTGACATATTCCATTCTTCTTCTTGAGGGAGGAAATAAATATAATTTCACTTGCTTTAATTAGTGGCGATGCTTCTTTAAGAATCACTCAAGACTTTTATCTCAAGATCAACTACTCTTTTTGCGGCGGAGAGAATTTATCTGTCTGTCAGATCTGATCAGTACTAACTAGCACTGAAATCTATCCTCAGAATATTTTTTTTTGTATTCTATTACTGTAATGTGCCTTGTTAGTACACAAAGATTTTAATAGATGTAACACAATGCAAAAAGTCATCTGAAAAATTCTGTCTAAGAAACTTACGTAAACACATAACCCTGGTGCATTTTACATCCCAAAGAAAAGTGATAATTTCTCTTTCAGGGACTTTGGACACATACTGGAATAATCTAATAAACACACTTTCCAATCCAAATTAAATTAGTAAGGCGGTAATATTTTACCCGTATTTTTAAAAAGAACCAGAACTAGGAAACACAATGCATTCTTCTGCTATTGAAAGCAACTCCAGTGCTTTTTCTTCCTTCCAAGTACAACTTCAGATTCAGGAAATTAATGTCTTGTTATAGGTCATGCTATTAAGTTTTACGTTGTATTATTACATCAGCAACTGCTAAGCAGACTCAGTGTTAAGTCTTGGAGAGCTGCGTTTATGTACCAAGGCCTGCTATTGATCAAGAGCAGTAAGTGCTATCACTGTACTGACAAAGCTAAAATAGGACTTACGACCATACAAGTAATTTCAATCTGCAGGTACTTCCTTTCCACATCACAAATCCACAGACAATGAAAAATGCAGTGATTAGGAGAATGCCAAGACTGGACACTGAGATTGTTCCTTAACAAGAACTTTTTCATGGGTTAGGATGCTCAGTCAAAGCTACAGTTCTTGTCTTATATTAGGTTTGGTTTTTTTTATAAAAGCTCTTATTTACATACATTATCCTAATTTTAAAGTGACTGAAAACAAAAATAAAATGTTAATAAGCAGCTGAAAACATAAGAATTAATCCAAGTGTGTTCTCATAAATCCACACTATCTGTCTGAATACATATTTGTATTCAGAAAAGAAATACTTTGATTTCTTATATGATGGTAGAAACTGGTTTTAAAAATGTAAATGATAATGCATATTAGAATGTTCCATTTTATAGTTCTAAAGAGAAATCTCAGCTATTCTACTTCTGCAAATTAGTTTGTCAGCTGCAGCCACTAGGAAATATATGTTACTGTCACACAAACAGTCATAAAATCATCTATATGACCACACAACTACTAGCTCACAGTTGTTGCAAACTAAATTGGGTACTTTCTTGCTTTGTCTGGTAAAATGGAATTCATTAGTACTGACTGAAACTGATACAGAACAATTATATTAGTCCTGAAAAACTAAACAATGAACATTAATACTTTTAAAGACCACTGCAAATAGAAATTCATATAAAGGTACCTGGTAACACTACATTGAAAATCCATATATTTCCCATATTCTGATACAGTGCCAAAGTGAAATCACCCTTGTAATTACAAAGTGAAGATAAATTGCCTCTCTGTCATCAAGCTATTACCACAGCATTTGGTTCCCCATGGAAGAAGTCAGTTGTAACAATTTCATCTGTCTATAATCCATGTAAGCAGTCCCTAATTCTACATCTCTGCAAAGGGAACCAGGATAGCTCAGGTACAAAAAGAAGTGTGTGATTCCAAGTCCAAAATTGAACAAACCGCTGCTCAGGCTGTTTCGGCTACATAAGAAAATCACAATTTTTTTGTTTGTTTATTTGTAAGAAGGACCAGAAGATACTATGAAAATGACAACCAATCTGTCCCTTACAGAAGTTCATCACATTTGAGAATTCCTGTAAGATTCTTCCTGCTGAACTATGTTAAAAAAAACCTGAAGTCTCATTTTTCTTAGGGCTTAATTTTGCTCTTGGTGGTATTCATGGTCTCCCTCACTGAAGCTTCACGTGAGTGACAAAAATATGAGTTAGATTTGTTACTTTTTCATTCATACTGTTGTCTATCTGGAATCATGTTTTACTTCCAGTGTTGGTCTTTGGACAAATGTTCTATTAAAACTGCAGAAGAATTGTTTTGGTTTTGCACTGGCATAGAAACACAGTAAAGGTTCAGACAAAACCATCTAAAATGAAAGCTATTATTTATTACTTATCTCCATAGAGACTGGAAGCCAAATCAGCCAGAATACTGAAGTGCTGCAAATTTTACAAATACAGAATGAATGACAAAGCGTTCCCCAAGAGGTCGTAATACAAAACCCAAACTGTAACAGGTGAACTAAACAAGTGTGCAGGGTGGAGTTTGGAAGATGGGAATAATAAACTGGATGCAAGCAATTTTATGGCAATTACAAGCTACAACCATCCCTGCTGGTGTCAGATTGTACTCATCGATTCAGCTGTCTGCTATTCATAAAACACAGACCAAGAACAGAACCATAGATTTTTCCGAGGAAGCAGGTAACTCCCAGAAAGTTGTCAGAAACAATGTATCTTTGTCAGAAAATAATTTTGTAATGCTGCCATCAATAATATGCATAGAATAAATCACACCCGTGAATGAGGACAAAACCCAAAATTTCACCATTTATGTCCCAACACTATTTCTTAGTGCATCTCCATTTGTGATTTAGTGTGTAGGAAGGGTTCTTTTTTATAAGAATTTGCTTAGAGGAGAAGTGGTATGACAACAAAGTGGTTCTTCTCCTTGTGGAAGAACCAGTACTGAAGCTGTGCCCAGGAAGTCACCAAAGGCACCCTATCTGAGTGTGGATACCTGGTTCTTCAGCAGTCATTGCTCAACGCCCGTGTGGTATACTCAAACCAGTGCAAACTCAACTGCCAGTGAAGATTCAGCGTGGGAAAGCAGCTCTTGAACTGTAACAGACCGCAACACCTTGCAGCCTGGTACCTCCCTCCTTCTGATGCATCAGTCAGTAATAGAACAGTATCTTTAAGTACGTAAAATCCTCCCAATAACTTTTACTCTCATCTTTAACCTTCTCTAAGAAAGTAAGTCTTCTCATCTTTCCCCTAGTTAGGTCTTTTATGAAAATAGGGTTATTATGGCAAACTTCCAGGCTATTTTTTTTTTATTTCAGCCAAACCTCAAAACACATATAAAACAACAAAGGAAGAAAATTATCCCGTATCAGGAAAGAAATGATCAGTGCATAGTAGCAAAGGAACAGTTTGGCCAGATATTAGGAAAACTGCTGAGACATGCATGAATTTGACTATTAGTAATGGGATAAATGGTTTCAGTTTTAGGTAACCAGCCAAGATTACGTTTCACATGTAAGAACTAAGTGACAGCTGTTGAGACCATAATGCTCAAGTAACACTATGTAGCTTTCCTTCCAAAAGTGTCCTACACTTGGCAGTAGGCGATTTTTATTTTATAAGCAATGATTAAGATAGAGACAGTAACACTGTTATTTCCCACATGCACACATGCAGTTACATATACACAGTCTTGTCATAGCATGGAGGAACTTGCTGCCAGTGCTACACCTGCTCTGCTTACTACAGGCTTCAGTCGCAAATTCTGTAAAGCTGTTACTTTTCATAGCACTACATTTACTGGAAAAATGTAAAGAGAAAAACACAATAATAAGGGAAATAAGCTTCACTGTAGGAAATGTCTGAAGTGCTATCCGCCAATATTCAAGAACAGATTAGCTACAACTGTAATACACAAAGCGATACACCTTGGTAGAGCATCAACTTTTTCTAACTATTTTCTTAATATTTTAAATATTGAGATTAGTAACAGAGATTAAACTTCTTCCCCTAGAACTGTAACAAATGTTTTTATCTGAGTATTTAGGGAGCAAATGACCCCCAAGCCAACATGCACTTGGTGCAAAGTTTTCAGTAGCTGAAGAAAGGATTCTCTTTTTCAACACTAGCAGTATGTCCTTCTACAGAAACAGCTCAAAACTTTGCTTGGGACTGCTGGATCTGCCTAGAAAGGGTCTTTAAAGTCAAAACTGCAAAATGGAAAGAATCTTTTTTTTTTTTTCCATTGGGATGTTAACTATTCATTTCCAGTTGAGAGAGCTGGAAGGACGTATGAAGGTGCTGTTGGCACCAGTCTTTCAGAGCAAAGAATCTGCAAAGCAGGTGATAAACTATTTTTTAAGCAAAGTACTATAAACTATTTTTTAAGCAAAGTACTATTAATTTCAAATAAAGATTATAACTTCATCTTTGTTTTCTTTCTGATAAAAGGCAGTGTAAGATTTAATATACATTCATAAATTTATCATGCTAAGAACCAAGTCTATGTATCCCAACACAGCAAAAAAACAAAATACAAAGTTGACACTCCACTTTTATCTGCATTGCCCTCCACTGTTCTCAAAGTTCTGCTGTGCATCCTACAGTAATCTGCTTATCAATCCCAAAAAATGGAGCTGCAGAGAAGTAACCTTAAACCAATCCATTTTATCTCACTTTATTTTGCACATTCTGCAGACTTAAAAGTGAAACCTAGAGTTTTTCACTTCTGCTTTGAAGACTAGAGCGCATATAGAGCAGGGAAAAATGGCTGGAGCAGAGTAGTGAGTCCACTTTCAGTATTATTTGCTTTACTGCTTTCAGCTGAGGTCTGGGTGCATAGAATGCCACCCACACTGTATGTTTCTATCTTCTTTGTACGGAAATCAAATACAAATGGATGAATGCTGATTTAAACGCACAAATAAAACTATTTCTTTCCTGTTTGTTAATCTGACCACCCAAAGTACCTCAATTAAGAGAATCTCTATTACGATGTGTTCACAGTAGTCCTAACTTGGTTAACTTCAGAATCTTCTGATAGTGAGGTGTTAAAAGCCGCCCAATGAACCCTGAAGTAGTAGTTTTCCCACACTTAGCTGCTCCAATCCTGTAGCTAACGCAATAAAACCGTTTTTGAAGTGCCAGTGCACTCAGTTCTAGACAAAAAAAGGTAATACGCCTTTTCTCCCCAAAAGTAACAATTACCCAAACCAACCCTTTCCATGACTGATTCATTCCTCCATTCCTGTTTGGAGAACGACTACAGGTAGAAAACAGAGGCAGCAAGATTAAGGATACCTGATGCCAAAGGAGGCAGACCATGCAAAGATCTTCATATACTGTAAACCCAAGTGCTTGTATGTATAAAGCACTACTTCCTTGTTGTAAACAGCGACTTCATTTCTCAAGTGGCAGGTATGCTGAGAAAAAGAAGAGGAATTAATCTCTTAAAATTCATAGTTCTGCCTCTGTACAGGTAGAGATAGACACGTCAAGAAAACGTGGAGGATGGAAATTCCACTTTGGAACCAAATCAGAGTTGAAAGAAAAACTATACACAGGACCCAGCCTCAATCCTATTTAACACAGCAAAAGGCAAGAGGATCAAGAACAGAAGAGTATCTAGGTACAACCCTAACATGTTTATTAAATAAACTGCCTTAATTTGTTTCCAAATATGTATTTATATATTTTTACTCTAACAGAGACTAAGTATTTTTGCCTAACAAAACTAAGCAAAACGAATCCCAGATTAAAAGCGTCTGGGATCTGTCTCTGACTTCAGTGTATAGGCGTAGTGCAATATCATTTATGTTTAGGAGGTTTTTTTGGTGGGTGGTGGGGTTTTTTTTCTTAAATTTTATTTTAAATTAATACATTTTGAATAACACAGCAAATTAAATCTTGCCATTAACAGCACCTTTCTGAGAATTTTGGTAAAATAAAGGGTAGCAAGTTGATACAGAAGGAAGTTATCATTCAACCACTGAGCCAGGAAAAACTGCAAGCGAGTGTTGCAAAACTTTCACAGTTCACAAAGTAGCCCCAGGAAACCTGCTAGGTTTCTGAGCGCTGTCTATGCTTCTTACATCCCACTGCGTATCAGAAACCGACGCTAACCTTTCACTATCTACAGTAACAACTATGCTCCCGCACGGTTGTATGTGTGTGTATGAGAGATGATTCACTTGCTTTTATTCCATGGAACTGATGATTCATTCAATCGTCCCCAGATCATACTAACATACTAAACATGCACATAAAGGAAGCAAAAATCAAGTTCTTAAACTTTGCTATGCTCAAATGTTTATTGCTCCCGGGAGAGAGAAGGGCACGCGGAGAGGAACCAGCGCAGGTTATGCTTCTGCTCAGGGGTTTGGGAAACACACCCAACCACGTGCACAAGGAGCTGCCGTGCTCCACCGGCGGGCAGCGAGGAGAGCTCCCGCCCTGCGCGGGCCGGGGCCGGGGCCGGGGCGCTCCCCCAGCGCCGCGACCTGCTGCGGGAGGGCGCGGCGGGCCGGCCTGTGCCCCTCACACCGAGGGTTTGCGCCTCTCCTCCTCCGGTGACATCTTATATAATAAGCCAAGCTAATCACGACGGAAGCGGGCCAAACTGCCACGGAGCATTAGCCAGGGATGATTACCCGCAGGAACAGATGCTTTGGACCAGAACCTACTCCTCGCTAACTAGCCGCCCAGGCGCCTTGCTAGAAAAATCCCCGCAGGGGTGGCAACGGCTCCCGCAGCAGCCAGACGCGAAGCGCTCGTCACCCAGCCGCGCTGCGCGCCGTCCCCCTCAGGAAGCCACAAGCATCGCGGACGGCATCAGCCTCTCCCGGGCGCATTCCGCGGTCCCCGCCGGCAGCCAACACCGCCGCCCTGCCCGCGCCGCCGCCTCCCTCCTCCGCGGCGTATCTGAGGAGAAAGTTACTCGGCGGCCCCTGCCCCCCGCGGCCCCGCTCCCCGCCGCCGCCGCAGCGCAGTTCAAGAGCAATGTCACGTTCAACAACTTGTTATGACACATGATCCCCCCCCCTCCCCGCGCATCCGCACCCCGCCGCCGCCTACCCGCCCGCCCGGCGGCCCCCGCCCGCCCCTGCCGCCGCCCGGCCCGGCGGGACCCTTACCTTCCCCCTCGGGAGGCCGCGGGCACCCGCGGGCGTGTGCGGGAGTGGGGTGCGTGTGGCAGCGCGGGCGGCGCCGGCTGGGCGGGCGGGCGGGCGGGCGGGGGGAGGGGAGGGCGGCTGAGGCGGTTGGGCGGCGGGAACGCGCGCCTCGCCGGACTTGTTGGCGGGCGGCGGGGGCGGCTGCGGGGAGGCGCGGGGAGCGAGCGGGAGCGGCGCGGAGGGGAGAGCGGGGGGCGGAGGAGTTTCCCGGGGCTTGTTTACGCATTGCCGCCCCGCTCGGTGCACACACTTCACTCTCTGATTGGACACAAACTGGGGCACAGCCTGGCTCGGGCGCTGCCGGCCCGGCGGCCCCCGGCGCCACTCGGCCGCCGCCGGAGCCCCCACTGGGCCGTGCCGCGGCGGGGCACGGGGCGCACCGCTGCCCGCCCGCCCGCCCCACGGGGCTCCGGCAGCGCCCGCCGCCGCCAACCGCCCTCCCTCAGCCGCTGCCTGCCCGCCGCCTCTGCGCACGCCCGGCGCGCTGGCGGGGGCCCGGGAGGCGCATGCGCCCCCACGGCTGCGCCCCCACGGCTGCGCATGCCCGCTGGGGCGGCGAGGCCGGTGCCGAGCCGCTGCCCGTCCTCTGCCCTCGCTTCCCGCCGGAGGCCGGGGGCGGGCAGGCTGCGGGAGCGGCGGCCGGGGCCCGGGGAGCTTGGCTCGGCGGCTGGAGGGGCCGCAGGAGCGTTGTCCGCCCACTCCGAGGGGCCAGCGGAGCTGCCCGCCGCGGTCGCCGCGGCTCCGCTCCCCTGCGGGAGGCGTTACGTAACCGGCGGGCCCGGCGGGACGCCGCCTCGGTTCGCGTCCTCAGCGCCGTGAAGGCACACGGCCTCAGCGGTAACGCCTGGGCGGGAGGGGCCTGCCCCGGGCCCGCTGTCCTCGATGTGGATGTGGCTGCGCGTCCCTGGCAGGGAGGTGGCGTTTGCCGTTCTGTCCGGCTCCTGCCAAGGAACAGCCCCCGCTGCCCCTTCCCCCGCCCCCCCCCGGGCAGGTGCGTCCCGGTCCTGGGCGTTCAGTCGCGACTAGAGGACAGCGTGACCAGCCGGGGGGAAGGACCCATTCCTCATGCTCTTTGCGCATCAGATCAGGAAAACTTAAAGTTCGGGTGATAACGCGGGCGGAGCGGGTGCGAGGCGTGCGTCTTCAAGAAGCAAGATTATTGTTGTGTGAACAACTGCTGCACAGAAATATCACGTTATTCCTGTTTGTGTAGGCAAAAAGACATTTCAGCAATGGGTACTTTCTCATTAGCTTATTTCTCCTGCGCTGATTATGACTCATATCTTACCCTTGGTAATTTCCAGTGAAATAAGTAATTTTAACCAAGGAGGTAATGAGAATATAACACGATTGTATGACATTACTCATGTACTCATGAATTCTAGTTAAGCAACTCCTCACCGTTCCTTTTTTTCCCATCCCACAGTCAACAATGGCAATAAATGTAATATTGAAATATATGCCATGAGAGCTCTTTGCGATAGGGATTCCCAGTTTCCACTCATATGCACCACAGGAATTTCCCTGACTCATTTTCAGATGAGTAAGCTGCTCAATCAAGTTTTCCTGACATTTAATATTAAAGCACTTGACTCCCTCATGCTGATAACAGAACTGATATTTCCTGTAACCTGTGTTCATGATGGCTCTTGCATGAAGTTTGGGATAAGGGCCCTTGCTAGAACCATTTTCCTGCAAGCCGGCAGAGCAGTTGGCCAGGAGTCAGGTCTGCTGGTGCTAACTTACGGCTGAGCATCCACCTGCAAGTTAGCACTTTTCACATGTTCAGCTTTCATTCTTGGATGGCAAGTAGGAGAGCAGTTTTGAAGGGTTCGCTTTAATCTATCTGTGATGCTTTCCAGGTAGCATTGCATTAAAAAAACCCCATTATCTAGGGAAGAGTTCTCTTGTGCCTGCTTAGATCTTTTTCCTTTTTAGCTACTTCAGGCCTTCCTGAGAGCATTTATCAGGATTTCTGAGTTTAAGATGCTTTAGCATCATCTGACCAGGTCACTGCATCACATTTATTTAGGCATCAGTGTGCAATGCCAGTAAGTGGATATTCTGAGGCTTTGCTGATCAGACTAGTGTTGATCTTGACTGTCAGGTCAGCTGTTGGTTATAATTGGGTTTGTGATAATCAGCCAGATTTGTGATATCAGAGCAGTGCATTCAACTCCTCTGAGTTTGTACTCAATGGGGGTCACACAATACACAGGGTATTTTTAGAGATTAAAAGAATTTTCACTGAAAATAAAGTGGGCTGTCTATGTTTTAAGCTGTTGCATCAGGCTCACTGAAAACTCAGTCATACCTGAATTGTTTTACCTGAGTCCTATCCTTAAAAGTTTTGTTTTGTTTTTGTTTGGGTTTTATTTGGTTGGTTGGTTGGTTGGTTGGTTGGTTTGGGGGGGGGTGGGGGGGGTGAGGGGTTGGTAAATAAAATCTGTGACTATAAGCTTTCATTTGCAGAAAATAAATAGAGAAATTCTGGATCATGAAAAACATTTCCAGAGAGAGACAGTAGTTCTCCCCAGAGTCTTTGTTTATCTGAAAAAAAGGCAGAAAGAGAAAAAATCCTTCCTAGTCCTTCCTGTACATGAAGGTACTTGAGCACGTAGTGGTTTTACTAGAAAACAAATCCTGTGTTAAAACTTTGGAGGGCTCTCCTGGTTCTGGGAGGCATGATAGTACCAAAGTCTAAGACCTAGAGAGAGAGCTGTCAGTGAGGAACAACTGATGCCTGCAGTGGAGTCATGGAAGGAACCATACCAGAAGATAAAGATATTCAGGGTATTGCTACAAGTAGAAAATGCAGCTCCGGTGATGGCCTAGACGTGGCAGGACAGAGATCAGAGCAGATTAGCTTTCCTTACTGAGACAGCAAGGAAGGCATACAGTAAAACCAATGCAAAACACTATTCAGTACTTAAGACAGTTATCTCACCAAATGTTCTCTGACTGCCTAAATGATGGATGCGGGTTTCCCCGTCAAGGTTTTCCTCACAGCCAGGAGGGCCACAGATTAAATATGAGTACATACATATAATATGCAATTATATAAATATAATATTAGACGAAAGCTTTTCTTATGTTTTCTTGGCTCCTAGGAGACACCAAATAGCAAGAGACTAATAATCAAAGCACAAGAGCTGGCACCACTCGCTCTGTTGCAATGTAAGACGTAAAGTCTAAATCCATCAAGTGGCTGTGAAAACCTGAACTATAGATTCCAGATGATACTGAATATAGATTCTTAGATGATACTGAATTTTTAGTGTAAACAGCTTTTACAGCTTCGCAGTAGACTGTGCATACAGGAGGAGAGGGTTTGTCTGGTTCAAGACTCAGTTTTCTAATTATATGTCTTTCACTTCCTCTGCTGATTTTATTTCTAGTAGAGTGAGGAGCCCTAAACTACTCCCTGGGGCTCTTTTCTTGATCCCAAGCTTTTTCAAATGTCAGTGTTTTCTTAAGATGATGGCTTTTATAAGCTGTCAGTTAATTGTGATTAGAGAAACAGCCACATCTGGATCTCTTCTGATGACGATGCATTTTTTTGGACAACCGGTGTGAATGTGGTTCTCAATGTTAAAATATGTGCTTGGGAAATATTTTTTAAAACTAAAAATAAGCAAAATCAAAGTATTTAACTTGGTTCTCAGCAATTGCTACATTTAGGGTTGTAAGTTAACTTACGAGTCATTAGATTCTGCCTGTCAAATAAGCCCCCATAACTTCCACTAAAGGACAAGACATAACCTTTTGGTATATGTTTATCTTTCAGATCCCTGACTCTCAATTTCTTACTTCATATACGTAAGTCTCAGTGAGTGCCCTCCCTGCCTCCTCAGGAATATTGCCAGGGTACATTCTTCCATTTCCAAAGCTTACATAGGAATTGCGATTCACAGCTTTAAAATATATAGCATTAATTATGCAGCTTTCTTATGAGCTAGGACTTCTTGCCAGAGTGAGTGATGAATCCCACTCTCCCTTTTCATCCAGAATTTGACTGCTAAGCTGTCTTATTTAGCATAGTACTAGGGCACTCCATGATACTTCCATTTGAAAAGAGAGCATCACCACTCCTAACTCCCTGTTTAAACTGTTATACTCTTAAATACTATTTTATACTACGATTTTGCATTTCAGTCATTTCAGTTTCATTCGTTGTAAACAGTTCTATGTCATATGGAACAGGCTTTCCAAGCAAGTTTGTTTATCAGTTGTTTACTGGTCAGCTACAGTCACCCTTGAGTTTCAGTTTTACTGAGCACAGCTTAGTGGTACTCTGATTCCAGAGGATATCATACCAACAGTGAAACTGAATTGTGAGTTCTGATTTTTGTTGGATATTTTCAACTTGAGCATTGTTTTATTTCTGTTGTATGAGTACTGAAACACACTGACATATGAGTTACACGACAGAAAACATTTGCTCTCTTGCCTTTGGATGAGACTGAGAATGTTTTCACTCGGTTGCAGAGGGGAAGAGGTATAAAACACCTGCTCAGCCTGGCTTCAGCTCCAGCAGGAGGAGGAGTTGCCAGAGATCTCTCTATCTTCTGTCAGCTGGAATAGCTGCTTAATTGCAAAATTGGTACAGAGCCTATGGCAAGAATATGTAAAAGTTTACTTTCTCCTCGGGACAAAACTGTTGAGATTTGTGGATAAATGGTATGTTTAATATAATTTATTGGTGCATTGTAAATATGTAAATAAAGGACAAACATCTTCTATCTACCAGCCAGCATCTGGTACTAGAGACAAACATCTCCAATGTTGGAGCAGATCATAAGCACAGCTACAGTGACATCAGGACTAGATTCTCAATAGGGCGTTCTGCACTCCTGCAAAGGCAGCAGGAATCTCCTTGGACCTGCTCTAGTGCTTTGAGGCAACTCCTATTTCTTCTCTAGTCGCACTGTTCCTGAAACTTTCTCTACTTCCTTCCATTTCACTATTTTTCCTTTTTTTAACTCAACTATGCCCTGTAGCTTAGTATTACTGTGAAGCATTTTAGTTTTAATGTCAGAGAAAGGTGTTTCCCAGCAGTAGTTTGAATTTCATAATTTTATGCAATATGAACCAAGGTATAATTACATTATATAAGAGACTATTACAACGTGTCATTTTGTAGGTGGGATAAAGTACCTGTGAATTACTATGGGTAATCTCCCTCCAAAATGGAGAAGGGTATAGACAGGTTGTCTCCTGGTAATGAGCTGTATTATTTCACACCAGGGAGTTCTGCTCACAGAGACTTGCAAACGTAGATTTTAATAGACTAAACTATTAATGTTCTGTTTGAGTGGGCTGGCAGGACAAGACTGATACCTGCACTCAAAAATCACAGCAGCTGTTTCTGAGAAAGTCTCCCTTTTGTCAGTGAGGAGACAACCCCTTATCAAGAGATTCAGAGCATAATTACTGGAGTCAATCCTTCATCAGCCCAGCTACCACACGAGACAGTCACTTTTATGTTGCTGAATGGTATGAATGAAGGAAAGGAGGATGGCAGAGCAAATTCTCCAGAAGCACTCTTCATTTACAGATGGGGACATAATTATAATTAGTGTTTGGCACTTCCATTCTGTAACCTGTGGTGTGCAAAACAGCTCACAAGTCAATTGAGAGAAGTGACTGCTCAGGAGGAGGAGGTGAAGCCAGATTCCTACATTCGAATCATGTACACACTCTACCATGTAAACATTTTTGGATTATCCTAAAGAAAATTACTTCCTGCTTTGAGTCTTCATTTTATTCTGATAATGTTGATTTGAGCCAATGTTGAAGTGAAAGAAAGACTAGACTTTTTTTTTTTTTTTAAGATCCCTAGAAATATTTTTTTACAATTTCTAGAGTTTCTACTAGAACACCTGCAGTGGTAACATGAACAGTAAGATAAATTATGAGTCAATTTCATGTATTACACCAATTTCTAAATTAAAATTCAAAATACTTAAGGTCACAAGTGTTTCTTCTGGTTTGTTATGTCACAGTCCTCACTGGGGCATCCAAACATGTTAGTACCAAAAGGGCAAATACATTTTTAAGTTTTATTTGTACGTCAGCTAGAATGTAGGAATAAATATTTTTAAAAGGTGGAGACAAAAAAAAAGTTCTGCTTATGTGGTGTTCATTTGTAGCCTAGCCTGTGGACCTTGCTGAAAACAAATGAGTGGTGAGGGATTTATATATTTAGGGTGGAGCAGCTGAGATCTCCATGTAGATAACTAGAGCTGTGTATACTGAAAATTTCCTTTACAATGGGATGCAACGGTACAAGGAGAAAGGCCAAAAAGAAAGATTTGTGTAGCAATACATCCTACAGATCAGAGATCTTACTTGAATTTCTTTAAAAAGAAACAGCAGCTAAGAATTCTTCCCACAGGATAGAGCACAGATGGATAGAAAAGTTCCTATATGAGAAGGAGCTTTTCTAATTATTAAGGCTCATCTTGTTCCCTAGTGAATAGTTAAGATGACACAGCACACAAAATATTGTATAAAAATTGTTTTTTAGCACATACTAAAATGCACAGTATAAAACCGCATTTTTTTTCTTCCCCATAGCCTGAACATATTTTATACGTTTTGTTATCCTCTCTGCATGTACCTGTTGGCACCATCACTTGGAACACAGTAACATTCTTTATAACCTTCTTCCCAGACAGACAGTAGGGATCCAGCAGTTTTTAATCCTGAATTATTTTTAAAACTATTACAAAAACATATGTGAGGAGTCCCAACAGTTACTACTGAGAGCTTAAATTATTATTAGGCAATATATATATTTTGAAAGTGAGTCAGTGGAAGATTTACTTACCAGGTGGTAACGTACTAGTATATTTTCTTGGCAAACATAGAAAAGATTTTCAACCAAGAGATAAGGAAGGAGAATTTGACAGACTGCTCTTCATACTTCCAATCAGAATGGTTACCAGGATATTTTGGTTTATCAAATGCATATTCTCTCACTATGTGAAACTTTTCACTCATTAAAATGTGAAGAGTCTATAGCCGGAAATCCATGCAGAAAAAGTACAGTGCTTTCATAATGTGATTTGTGTATTCAAAGCCAGGTACTGCATAGTTTCGTTATAGTATATTGAACATTATTTATTTTTATCTCATTTTATTTAATGAGGTGCATGCTCTCTTTATTTCTGAGTTCCGCTGTTTACAGATGAGTTTATAGCAACTGAAAATGTTTTAGTCACATGTCCAATTATTATTTCTCCGGACTTTACTCTGCTTAAGCAGAGCTGCCTCTGTCTTGGCAGCTGGGCTACAGCTTCATGGTAAGCAATGGAAGTTATCACAGGTGGCTTTTATTTGTTTGAGGCAGACATGTCAACACCTTGGGCTGCTATACTGAATACTTCACAGAAAGCCTTAAATATCCTGTCCTTGCAATTAATTTTCAACTTTGCATGTGAAGAGTTGGCGTAAGTTTGGCTGCTGGGGAACATAGGGACACCCTGACATTGCTCTAAAAACAGCATACAGGCAATTGCCTGCCTGTGAGGTACTCGGAGAGAGACCACAACTGCAGAAGCATTCTGTCCATGAGATTAATGACGTGAAGTTTCTTGCCAGAGGAGTGTGCCTGAGACAACCATGTCTCACCTCTGGATAATTAGTCTGTAAAGGCTAGGGGAATAAGGCCACACAGAATACTTCTGTCATCACATACCCTCTTCCTGGAGTACTGCGTTCAGCTCTGGGGCCCCCAACAGAAGATGGACATGGACTTCTTGGATTGGGTCCAGAGGTGCACCATGAAGATGATCAAGGGGCTGGAGCACTTCTTCTATGAAGACAGGCTGAGAGAGTTGGGGTTGTTCAGCCCGGAGAAGAGAAGGCTCCAGGGAGACCTTATTGCAGCCTTCCAGCACCTAAAGGGGGTTGCAGGAAATTGGAGAAGGACTTCTTACAAGGGCATGGAGTGATAGGACAAGGGGGAATGGCTTTAGACTGAAAGAGGGTACATTCAAGTTAGATCTTTACTGTGAGGCTGGTGAGGCGCTGCACAGGTTGCCCAGAGCAGCTGTGGGTGCCCCATCCCTGGCAGTGCTCAAGGCCAGGCTGGACGGGGCTTTGAGCACCCTGGTCTAGTGGGAGGTGTCTCTGCCCATGGCAGGGGGTTGGAACTAGATGATCTTTAAGGTCCCTTCCAACCCAAACCATTCTATGATTCTATGAATCCTGCTGGTTTTAAATATGAACTACTTTGTAAGCCAACAAGTTGTTTTCTGAGCAGATGGACTGTGGCCATCTGTTCCCTGCCCATTTTTTTCCTATAGATTAACTCTGCCTGTTTTCCCAGTGCTCCCAGATGCCCATTTCCCCTCCCAACCACAGCACACAAAGCATCACCCACTGCCCTTCTGCATCCCTTACAGCTCTCCACCTTGGAGCTAAGCACATGTCCGGGACTAGTTGGACTAGCTGCCATTAAGTGGGGTGGCATCAATCTGGGTTGTTCTCCTGACCAGCTGCTGGTTTTCATGAGGCTTCCAGGAACTTCATGTTCTCAAAGTCTCTCTATCTGTCAAATATAGCTGTAACTTGTCAGCAAATTCAAACATCATTAGGGAAAGGAATCCAGCAGATGGACAAACTGCAGGACTATAGGTCTTACTTCCTTCAAACACCCATCTGAAAAAACATCTGCCAAACACTCCAGTTAGATCTAGCCTTCAGAAATTCTCTTAATACTAACCAAACAGTTTCCTATAATACTTGGTTAAAAGGCTAAACTATATTTTCAGTAACCTTATGATAAACATAATGTTTTTTTAAATTGAAATTCAACATTTTGAGAAAAAGCTTTAAGCAACCAAATTTACAGACATCCTTAAGCGATAAATCAATGGAAGTAAGTGGACACCTAAACTTAACACTGAATCTATTTTCACACAGCCACAACTGTAAATAGGAAGAATCGACAGGATGAATTGGTGAAACGGAAGAACTTTACACCCCCAAATTTTATGTAATGGAACTTTCAAGATCTCATCTAAATTCCTGCCAAATTCAGGATCCATATGCACTGCTGTGGAGTTAATTTGAATTTTGAATTAAAGGTGTTACTTCTTCACTGGCATATAGCATGTTCAATAAAGACAGATTCATAGCTGGAAAGATGAAATGAGAAAGAGCAGCAGAGCGTGAGGAAACAGAGACTGGAAAAAGAAGAGCAGTAGAGAGAAAGAGGATGCATGTCAGATGCCCTTATAATTTAAGTTCCCAGCTGCAGTGGCAGCTCCTCTGCCTACTGGAGAGCTAGCTGCAGGTACAGTGGCAGCGGCAGGATTTTTCATGCTGTTAGGGGATTTTGTTCACAAACTCTGGAGGTGGAAGTCATGAAAATCAATGCCACTTTTTCCATCTGGTTGCCCACAAGATCACATGAATGAAATCTGCCAGTGATGCTAAATGGCTTGCCAGAGTGGATGACTGTAATTACTGCAATTTTCTTCTTCCTCCCTCTGTGTTTAGCTTATATGTTCTGTGCTGCATTCTGTCCAGCCCGACATATCCTTAGTTACTGATAGAAGTCACTAATTTTAAATGCACTCATTAAGTGCATTATAGAGAATATTGCAGACCAACCAGAGGGAAAGAAAAGCTTTCATAATTTCTTAGATACAGACATTGGTAGAAGAATAAATGAAAACATGGATGTACAAACCAGCTGGTGAACTGCATAGTGAGAAGTGGGTAGATTCTAAGATGACACCCTCATTTACAGTTTCATATCCCTATTGTGATGCTGTAATTCAAGGAGGCATTTTGGAAAGGCAAGAAGAGCGAGCACCAGTTAATTATAAAACCATGTTTTGCAGAAGGCTTTCTTCCTTTGAAATACTACCTTATATATATGTATTTTCCTAAAATACAAGGGAAGGTTACAAATTGAAAAAAAGTTGAAACCTATTAATAAAGCCTTCATACATATAGAGCTGAGATAGGAAATATATGGCTCCTGACCAGTTTTGTTTCCTACTTGGAAATAAATAATTTTCATAATACTGTTCCCACCACACAAAATAACTTGGTCAGACCTGGCTTAGTAACTGACGTACACATAAAGCTGCACAACCTATATCTATGTATATGCAAAAATATTCACAATAAAATCAAACTTTTTAAAAATAAATATCCACAGATTTTGATATTTTCAGTTTCAAATAGTTTCACTAATATTTTAAGATTTGCTTTGACAGATGAAGATGAGTGAATTTAATTTTGCTGTGACTGCAGCACTTTGGAATTCAGGTCTCAAAAGCCCACACATAACTAGCTGGACTCTCATTTTCAAAATTAAAATCTGGTATGATGCATCCAAATTTTAGCTTATATTTGAGGTGAATTATTTCAGTTGTCAAGTATCAGGCTCAAAAATGAGTCACAGTATTTGGTGAAATAAATAATAAAATAGGATGGCTGTCTAAATGGGAGCACACCCTGACCAGTGGTAGTCTTCAGCAAATCTGACTGCTCATCATTTGACGGTTCAGTATCTCCAAAGCCTCAGAAACCTGAGCAAGGCTGGCCTGAGGCTCCTCTCACTTTTTTTTTTTTATTTGGAACAGGAGTTCTTAAACCATTAGATGGAGCCCCTCTTCTTCTCTCTGCCTGGATGAGCCCCTCAGTGATGTATGGACACATCCACCGTGGTCCCTGCTGTACCACACCAAGGGACTAGGAGAACCTGGAAGACTCTGAATGCAAAATACACCTTCTTTCTTATAAAAAGACAAGTAGTGATCTTCTATTTATTATGACTTTGACTCAGGAGGTCATTTGGACTGCAAAGCCACTTAAAAAAGAGTGACAACTGGATCTAGGTGTGTCCTTGTGGCAGTATCATAGCTGCCTCACTCAGCGAGGTGAAGAAAGAGGCATACCGATGTGACAGGATACACTTATGCTGGCATCAACCATGCTAAGCATGTCTGGTACATAGAAGATTTCTGTCTCCAGAACAGGTTTTAGGCACATTTCACCAGCCCAAATTTAATCCCTCCTGACAGCATGCTTACTTTAATGCCATCTTTCTTTTCAGAAAGTTTCACCAATCTTTCCTCAACAGCTTTTACCACAGAGTTCCGAGGTAAGTAGACCTAGGGGTGTAAAGGGTGCTGGATTATTAGTAAAAGAGGTCAGAGTCCTTTATCCGACAGGTTTGATGCAGGTCCCACGTGATACTCAGCTAAAGGAGTGGCTTCATGGCTAGTGTGATTAGGTGATGCAGTTCACACATGCTTTGTGCCTAGCCAGACTCGAGGCTGATAGTAAAGCCTGGTAGCTATTACTGATTGTCTTCTGAGAGCATCCATGCATCCATTATCAAACTTCTCCCAGTTGCAAGATACACACCAAATGAGGACTTCCCCCTGCCCCTTAGCAGTATAGTCCACATAGCTAACAGCTTAGAGTGGGGTTTTTTGTTGTTGTGGTGGTTTTGGGGTTTTTGTTAATGGCTTATATAATAGCTCTGGCAATTTCAGTGAGCTCCAGTATCTTGCTTCCTTCTCCCACAATCCCCAAATAAGCATCACTGCAGCACACACTGCTGGTAGCCCTCAACCTCTCCTTTTCAATCCCTGCAGCAGCTCCCAATTCGTTCATCTTTACTCTCAGCAGGGAAGGTACCTTAGCTGCCTTGCATTCATTCTTCATTCAGCAAAATGTGGAACAAATGTTCAGTGACAGCCTGTTGCACACAAGTTTAACAGCGCATAAAACAGAAAGGCTACTGATAGCAGCTTTTGGGAATTCAGCGTTTTGTATTTAAAGCTATTCAGCTTTACAATAATGTGATGGTTCATTCTGCAGCTTGATTCCCAGAGATGTGTGGCTTTATGTAAAGCAGTGTTAGTGTATTTGTAAGACACTTTTGGATTTCCAGTAGAGTCCTTTGTAAACTCCTAAGAAAAGAGTTTGTTCCAGATATTGCAACAGGAGGGGTTAATAATTCAAATATCCCACTAATCTCAGAGTACTTTGGGCTCCACGTTCTCCAAGAAGTCACCAAGAGATTTTTGAAGATGCAAAACATGACAGCAATTAAATCAATAATAATGATACATTTCTCTGGTGGATATGTATTTCTATGTAATGGAAAATCTTAAATGCTGTTTAAGCACTTCATTACCAGACTATGTATCTTCTGACCCCTAGTTGAAGCTGTGTTGCTGCATTAAGGAAACAGGTGTTTGTATTTGAGGGGAAACCCACAACCAATTTTTCAGACTTCACTTGCAGGCTTGGGGATATGTTGTCCCACTCTTCCCAGCCTTTCTCTCTGCTCTGTGTTCACTTTCCCTTTTAGGACTCTAAGCAGCTCCATTTTTTCAGATTTCTCTCTCCCCAACACAAGTCTTACTTCACTGCCTGTTACTTTCCTCCTATATTTTTGTTGTCCTGCCATACCGTGGAGGGGTTATACATTTTCTTTCTGTAGCACCTATAGTGGCTGCCTGGAGGAAATCCCTGCATCTCTTCCCTATGTGACAGGTGAGTGGTTCAGCATGGTATGAAGACGAGTAGAAGCACCTTTCCTATGAGGATCTTTGGTGTCCCCATGCCTGAGTTTCTGCCCTGGCTGCTGTAAGCAGGCTGGGGATACCCCATATAACCAGGTGCTCTGTCTACTACATGAAAGACCTCCATTTTTTTCTGAGGCTGAAGATGGCAGTGCAAACCTGTCCCTATCCCTTTCTCTTAAAAGGCCTTCATAGGGTTTTTTTTTTTCCCCTCTCTCTCTATCACAGGGTAACTGCTTTCCCAGGAGACTGGGAGGCTGCAGAATGCAGGCCCCTATCCCTGCGATTGCAGAAGAACATATTGGGTCTTTCCAGTTGTTCTCCCTCCTGTTGCACTAATATTCCCATTGGCAGCAGGCTCTTCTGAGCCCAGCCAGGAGACACTTTTGTAAACAGAAGGTAAAGAGCTACAGGTGCCAAAAGCATCCTTTTACGCATAGTACTTCATTTTATAAGAACATCTGGGGGTCAGGCATCGTTCCCTGCCTGTATTCAATTCCTGTGAAAGATTTTAAGCATTTTTGAAGACAGCTTTTAGCAGAGCCTTCCTTTTCAAGTTGTATATTAAACATAAGAAACAACACATGAAGAAATACTTTCATATATGGTCAGTCTCTAATCTTCTAAGAATAAGCCAATCAGATGCAAATCTATTTCCCAACAGCATATAATGTGTCATCTTAATATAGACATCTTTCCAGGCAGTGTGGTTTCCCTAATAGCAAAAAATAGAAAGCTGTCCTCATGGAGAGGGGTGGAAATATTACAGCACAGATGAAGTAATCCTATTGCAACACAGTCAAGAAGCCTTCAGACTGTAACTTGCCATTGAATCCTGATTGTCACCTGGAGCTGATAGCAGAGCTGGCAGCGCACCTCTGACAAGTGGCCCACTTGGGTGGTTTTACCTCCAGTTACCTCTGGCACACTGGCAGTATTGTTGGAGGGACACAAGTTGTGACATCTCCAGTCCTTTGCAAACACAAAGTAACTATACACAGAACAAAACCCAGTCTCAGCTCAGCTTCCATCCATGCCCAGAGATTTCAGTGAAGCAAGAGATAGTGACAGATCTGTAGTTGCCACCTGTGAAAGAAAACCAGACCCCCCCAGATGACTGCTAGCTGAACGTTCTTACCTCCCATCAGTACTGTAACTGGGAGGTGAGCAATATGAAAGGGAAACGTTTCCTGCGTGCAAGCTTTCTTACAGCAGTAGGTGAGAACCGCAGTTTTGTTTCAGGTATAAAATACTATAAAACTGAATATGTTCTCAAGTTTTCCCTTTTAAGACTTCTCAACAAGGAAGTAATAGTAGAAACACTAATTTTGTGTACAGAAAATAATAGGAAAACTTCACAATTATCAGCCCTGTAACGCTGTAAGACATGAAAGAATATTTTATGAGAAATATCATCTTTTCTTTAACTTGATTTATGTCATGACAATACATTTAGCATCTGAGGAAAATAAACTCCAGTAGCTCAACATAAAATAACTGGTGGGTCACTGTGGTTAATTTTCTTCAGAACTGTTGAAGTGCTGAACAACAGAATGAGAATTCAAACAGAAATAACGTGCCAAAAGGATGATTTGACTCAGTTTCATTTATGCAAAAACGAAGCAACAAGTTATCCTCATCAAGACAAAACTGATGCACAGAGCGCAGCAAGGAGTCTGTGTTTCTACCTTTGTTCATCCAAGAATAACAAGGGAAAGTTTGCAAAATGAATTCTGGTCTGTCAAAAGCACTCAAAAATGTTTGAGCCACCTCAATGCCTGTGACCTGGAACGCCTACCACTTTTTTTGTGTTGGCTGAACTTCGTTAGAGGTAAAAAAGCTGCGTGCCGTTGCAAGGGAGAGGGGAAGGAGATACTAACAGACCACTTTCCAAACAGATTTCCCAGGAACAGAACACTTAATAAAGGTCTCTATAAATGCTTTTTATGCATTTCTATTTATTATGCCATGAAGTGTCAACTGAAAGCTTGAAGCAGCATAAAATACAGCATTTTAATGGTTATTTCTACACACCTATTCCAGATAAGTCTAAACATACAGGGTATTAGTAATGCACAGGTGGCATTTGGATCTACCTTCCCCCTGACCAAGGTCACATACGCACAACAAACAGGTCTGTGAGCAGAGGGGTTAATGGAGCCTGGTTTGCTATGGATTATGTGGGAGCTGAATTCACTGGTAGTAAACTGGGTGTGAATTTTAAGTTACATTTTTCTTGGATTTGGGATAGTTATAGCTTCTGTTGTGCAGAATCTCTTCTGTCTTATAAGAACTGAGTCCTCAGCAGAGGGGCTTTCCCTTGTTAGGGGCACTCAAAGTCTCTCTCCCCTCAGCCACGGGCTCTTGATTTTCATGAATTTATAAGAATATAAATTGCTTGCAGACTGCTGCTACTTTCCAAGTTGGTTAAAATTTGCTGGTGGGTTGAAAAGCTGCCACAGCAGGACAGACAGATGCATGACCACATCCAAATCATATGATTGCATAAGCCTTGTTTCCTTAGAAAACCAGGCCAAGAATTCCCAGACCCATGAAAAGGAAATTACAGAGAAAGAAAAGAGCAATTAAAACAATATATCAACAGCAGCTAAAACACGCCTCCTACTTCTATCCATGGCAAATCCACACACATGAAAGAGTTTTTGAGGCAAATATTGTTCCCAGATTAAAGACATCTTAATGGCTCTCATTTACCACAACAGTTTCACTTTTTCATACAGTAAACACAACTGAGCTACCAAAGGACATGCTTCATCATCATAACATCAATAAAGCAACACGCGACATTAAAGACATTTTATCTAACGAATGACATCCCTTATTGTAGAAGTAAAAGACAACAATAGGTGTCCATCTTAGTTTCAAAGTTCTTTTCAGAGAGAACTAAGTAAGGTACAAGTATTTCTGTTCAGATAAGTAGAAGAACGAGGATACAATCTCTTTAAAGTTGGGGTTTTTTTAATCTTGTGAGCCATACAGTTTTCCTTTACATAGTATTTTTCACTAGAAATAGGACCAAAGCAAACTTTCAGACAACAACTCCTTGGTCCTGCAGAAGCTCTGCTTTGGAAAATTGTGTCCTTTGATTCCCTTTTCTTTTCCCTTTCCATAAGCTATTTTCAGTATTTCCAACAAGTTGTTAGTCATAAGTTACTGAACCTGGAGGGTATTAACTCTGCAATGAAGCAGAAACAGTTATAGATTAAGTTGGCTCCAGATAGCTTCATCATTTGAGTGACACAGGAATCATAGCACTCTGGATATACTGATGCAGCTTACTTTGAACCATTAATTTGATTGCATTTTTAGACAAATGTATATTTCTGATGAAAACTCTAAATGCGCATCTCTTCCACAAACGAACTTTATGTTGTTCTGGAAACATTTACATAGGTGATGGAGGACACGGTTGTGTGGCACCAGGAAGGCACGTTTGCCCTGAATTAAAATCTGTAATGTTAATTACAGCATGACAGCAACACTTGCAGTCCTCTCCCAGCTTACACACACCTCCCATCCTTTCTTTTGTCTTTCCTCCTAGTTGTAGTTCTTGCTCAGTTCCCACCCACCCCCACACCTTTCCTTCACCTCCTTCTCAGCCACCACCGTGGAGTGGAATGACAACTCTGACACTGGCAGAGTGTTCAAAGGGCCCGCAGCTGGTGCAGATGCTCTGTCATCCTCGCACTGGAAGAGCAACACTGTGTGGTGTGATCTGAGCTACTGTGTGTCTGCAGAGAGTGGAACTGCATTTGCATACGTGCCAGGATTTTGCATAGACTGAAAAAAGCTCACTGTTGTTTCCAGTGAAGTGAGCTTAGGTGGGTGATGCTGAAAGGTAAACAAGTCTTCAGCTGTGGAACCCATCCCTGCCAGCTTTTATAGCTTTTTCCACTGCAGCTGCTGACATGACCGCCTGCGTTGCACAAGCATCACTCACCTGGGTGCAGCGCTGCGTGCAGTGCTCAGTTTAGGGAGGCTGTGCTGAACACTAATGCAGCTTGATAAACAGGAGGTAGGGCATTTGCGAATACTTAAGTTAGTAGGTAGATTAGATTTGATACGGGGGGAAGGGACTATAAAACTAAAGGTTAAATGATCTGTATTGTCACTCAAACGAGCAAATTACATTATTCTTTCCTTGCTTCTGAATTAGCTGTATTCTCAGTACTAATTTTTAATTCTCTTAAATTTGGCTCCCTGAAATATATGCTAGTTAAATTCAAGTCAAGACTTAAGATTTTTTTCTGAATTCTAAAAGCAGTCTTTACCTTACAAGCAATACAGACCTTCTCTAGCAAACATATTTGGAATCTTTTGGGGAGGTAATGGCACAATTTTTCTCACCAGCTGTCCAGGTACGTGTAAATAGTTGGTTGTGAAGCCTGTGTGTTCATAGAAGAGCTAGTGAAGTGCCAGGTTCCAGGAGTAACATACATGCTCATCATGGAGGTAGTATTTCTCACAACCATCATGCTTTGTCTTTTTAGCAGACAAGCTGTACTAGTTGCCAAAGGTTTGTTTTTCTGATAGCCTTCTCTCCCAGGGAAACAAAATCCCCAGCAAGCAGCAGCGACTGCTATGACTGCTGAGAGCAGAAATAAATGCACATTCAGGACTGATCTACTAATAACCTTTACCCTCCTCGCTCCCAGCCCAGCCCATTATCTGTGTTTTGCATCAGTTACCTGGAAGCCTAAAACTTAGCAGACAATTCTGAAACCTGAGCAGCTGAAATAGTTTCACTCCCTCCCCCACACCAAGGAGCTCGATCCATCTCTGACACTTACACTGTGGTTAAAAACCCAACTCTTTCAATGCAACTGAACATATACATTTTTCAAATACACACATTGGACTTAGAGTAACCCAGAAACAGCAAGGTATTAATGCAGACAAGAATTTTTCTACTCTTATATACAGGATATTTCTAACTATTTTATTATATTTGAATTATTATTTTTTCATCTCTAAATGGCAGTCTGCCAGTTGCCCTTATCTCTTGAACTGCTCCTTTGCATGCTAAATCCAATACAAACATCAGCATGTATTAGATATATCTATCTTTACACTGAGCACCAGCTCGTAAAATGACAAATATGATAGCACAAACACAGAATTTATCAGAGGCTGCCGATGATCAGAATCACATTTTTGCTGGTGAGAAATGAAAAGATTTTTATGAAGTCTAAATGGAGTAGAGTTCTTTGTCACGTACAGCTTTGGGGGATTCAGATGAGCACTGATTGGAATTTGGCCCCTTCCCCCCCACCCCCCAATATGAGATAATAAATATCTCTGCTCAGGGCTCATCTTGTTTTCTTACTGGCAGAGAACACTCTCTTGAGAGACTTGCTACATTCCAACACCACCACCCCGCCTTGTGGTTTTATTTCAAGTTCACATGCAAATAGTTGTCTACCATTATTCTACAATGAAACATTCAGATTTGACACTTGGGTTTCCTTTGAGATGGGAGGATACAAATCCACACACCTTTTAAAAATAATTTTAAAAAGGATCCTTTGTTTATACTTCATAGTTTGAACACTTCACAGTGCAAAGGTCTTATTTCTAGCTTAAGATCTAGTCCGGAAGGTTTTTTCCCCACAACATATTTCTGTTTCTATTCAGCCATTAGAAGTCAGGATTCAAATCTTTATCCATTTTTCTTCCTTCATCATACAGCGGCAGAGCTCACAGTATAACCTGCATCAAGTGTTCCTCTTGATTCTGCCTTCATAACAAGAGGTATTTTGAGAGATATGTGGAAGAAAGTACAGTTTGTACTGCTTACTGTAATGGGGCTGACGATGATAGGCAAGAGAGACAGCAACATGCAAAGCAAGACTTCTGCAGGAACAGATCTTATAAGTATTTAAGCAATGGATCTCCTATTTCGTTCTAAGTGATCACTAGCAGGGGTATGTCATCAAAACCAGTGAGGTTTGCAGCTGTATTTTGCAACAAACGAGCCTAACTTCTAGTTGTAAGAAACTAATGTTTTGATCATTTATTTTATATTAAACCAGAGTCAGATGAGGTAAGGTGACAATATTAATTCCAGCTGTTCTCACCAACAGCTGAGATTGTCAGGCAGGACTGAAGAGCTCTTTAATTAATGGTAGGGTTGGCTCTCTTTGGGAAGATACACGCAGTGAACAAACTCAAATCTAAAAAAGGCATGTCCAATTTAAAGCGCAAGTGTAGCTCCAAAAGTAATACATATACAATTATATATATAAAAATTAAAATTAAAAAATACACTTATCCATATAAACATGTAAAAGGATAGTTAAAACAGCCTTGCACTTCCCTCTGCCCTTAATTAGCTGTCCTTATCAAAAGTACTGTGAGGAAGCAGCTGGTATTTAGCACCATGAACAGCACAACTTTGGACAGACTGTGTTTGTCTTTACCTTGTCAATTGTTTGAGAAATCGGAAATGAAGAGGCACTTGTTTGTGTGACTTCCTCCACTGTTTGGGGTAGATAACCTTGAAAAAATAGCACAAGAGGCAGGCTTGATTTTACTGTCCCAAATATCTTGCTCAGATTTGGCCTCACCTTTCAGGCAGCCCTTGCCCATATCAGAGTTCCTACTTTTCCTTTTGAAGGGGACTTCAGGAAGGGGCTGTTTCGGCAGCTAGTCATACGAACTGTTGCAAGTCCTAAAGCAGCACTCCAAGAAAATACTTCTGGCCACAGCAAGAGCTGTAACATCACCATTTTTCAGAAGGCAAACAGCGTAAATGTCCCATGTCCAGAACATGTACCACTGCCATCTGCAGGAATATCAAGGTGCAATTCAGCTACTGTGCCAAAACCTCTCTGTGTCACACTGTGGTTCCTTGTTAAGATTTCAAGTCTGGCACTTGTGGCCCTGATTTCAATGTAGTGCCAGAAAATGTTGTTACCATTCCAGAGACCTGCAGTCAGTTACACTAGCGAGGATGACCTTAGTCAGTTGTAAGAATGAGCATTCATAAAGCCATTTACTTGCCAGGTGTCTCGGACTGTGTCCTACTGGGTAAGGAAATATCCTCTCTACAGAGCAAGGATAGATGAAGCACTAGAGAAGCAACGTGTTGATATTGCACAAGGAGTCTGCTACAAAAGCAGCTTTTCCGAGTCCCAGAGAGTCACCTTATTCTGCAGTAGGACCATTCTCCTTTCCTTTCCATCACAATTGGTCACCCTGGTGAGTTTGGTTTATGATCACTTCATGACTTGCAGGTCCCGCTGACTTTAACAGGACTGAGGCCACTATCAGATACTTTTCAAAACTAATGCTGAAACGCACCTCAAAATAAGGCAAATGAAAACAAAACCATATCAACATCTATTCCATGCAGTTAACAGGCTCCCTCAGAGCGCCTTGAAGCATACTTCAGTTATGACCTGGCTTGATTCTGTAGCCTTTAGCTTAGTGGATGCGTCTCATCTTCACTCAACAAGGCTGAACCAGAGTTCTACACAGATTTTTCTGCTGGCTTCAGGATTCTAGTTACCTTCCAAGAATCTGAAATCGGAGGGGAACAAACCCAAGATCTCACCTTGGAATTTTTTTGGGAACCAGAAAGTGTTGAACTTACTGATCAATTTTGTTTAAGAAGCTTTTCAATGTTGTTGTGATAAGTAGGAAACAAACTTTCACTGAGACTTAAAGTAGTGGAAGTAAAGCTTTAATTAATTTTAGGAAAGCATAGATAGTCAAGTCAGATAATTCTTCTTTAGGTTCAAAAGAGAAGAGACTGAAAAAGGCTTTGACTCATCTGTCATTTATGCTGCCCTAATATACACGGACTACAGAACTCCTTCTGAGAGCAAACTCAGACTAAAGAGGAATTCTCAAAGCTCATTATACGGTACTTGCAAATGAGTTGAAGTGCTAAGTCTTTGATTTCTGGAGTTGCCAAACACTGGCTCAAATCCCGACCCCCTAGCACACAGCCTGCATAACTAGGACATACATGAAGGAAATCAACAGGAGAGGGTTGTTTTTTTTTTCTCCTTAAGAATTCAGGGCAACAACAGAGCCATTTTGCACTTAACCATTCATTAATTGCATCTCTAATAACTCTCAGACGACACGTCTTTTCTCCACTGCAACAGCAAGCATGCTTATGTGTTTGCAGTGTCCTACCCTTTTCTTTCCCTGGCCCTGAGAAGGCCCCATTAGTTACCCTCCAGGATGTCTAGTGCGGATCTCCCTGTGCAACAGACCCAGTGCCTGCGTGGCTCTGCCACGTGTTCAGAGAGATGGCCAGATTTGGGAAACCGTACAGCATACTGCATCTACTTGAAAAGATTAACATTTCGTTGTCTTATTTTCGTTTCTGACTTAAAGAGCCCCCAAACCCTCCGGTCCCTACTGCAACAGTATGTATCAGCCCAATCCCAATCAGCATTTGTTACAACACTGGCCAGGAGCATTTCGATAAGAGCATATTCTCTAGCCACGCTACGGCATGGGCAAGTGCCAGAGCTATGCATCACAGTGCCAGTTAAAAGGCAGTTCTTGTACACCATGAATTTTGGAGAGAAGAAGCCAGCTAACATTGCCATTCCCTTCTTACTAGTGTTTAATGGTGGGTGGGGAGGAGAAAGAAAAGAAACACTTTAATCTAGAAGTGCTTTTCCAAAGAGATGTCATCTGACCATGGTGGATTATTAAATCCTCTGCTAACATAGAGTGACATAAATGAATTGCCTTAAAGCATTGTAGCTGCATTAGATCTGGCCCAGAGCTTCTTCAGTCTTCTTTTGGTCATCAGATAATGTATCATTAGTTACTTTTGGCATCACTAGGACTCCTTCATTTCATTCCCAGAAGGCAAAAGCTGATACAGAGTTACACGACTGATCAGGCGTCCTCCATCTGATTTACTTCTTTGTGATCACTGAGCCCTTGATGCACAAGCTCTGTCTTTTTGTTAGCTTTGTCACATTGAGCTGCCATAAAACTCAATGGCCAAGTCAAATTTTATAATTACACAATTAAAATCAGGAGGGAGCCCTTCCACAGTCTCAACAGGAAACTGTCTAAGGTAATAGCTTTGGTGTTTTTCTTAAGATGTACCTCAACTGCATCGTTCTATTTGGGTTTGATTTTTTTTTTTCCAGCTAAATAGACCTATACTGTGTGGGCTGTTTACAGAGTGCTGGTGGTAAAATCATGAAGGCTCTGTCTGATCACTGTGCTGGGAGCATACTAGATGGAAAGGGGTTTATGCATCTCAAAATGCCCCTGAGGAACTGGAAACTTACAGCCCAAGGGGGGCAGAAATCATCCTTTTAAGTAAAGCTCTACAGTAGATTCTGTAGACATCACATGGGATATCCATCACCAGGGGTTTCCAAGAGGAGATAAGGTTTAAGAATGTAGCATCTCCTGTTTTGAGGAGGAAGATTCTCTGTGATCCTTTCTATCTCAGTTGGGTTTGTTCTTTTTTAAATGCATAAAGCCTCATTTATTCCTTTAATCCACAGCTGAGGATCTACAGGTTCCTCAAAGGTAAATCACAATTTATTTTGTGGCAGTTTTCTGGATTAGTAATTACATGTGGAAGAAAAAGCAAGCATCTCATGAAGAATACATAGTTATTGATTTCAAAAGCTCTTGACATTGAGGGTATAAGTAATCTAATTAGTCTTTTGTACAACAAACCTTTCCTTTCTTCTAATGAGGATAGTGCATTTTAATTATTATTGTGTTACCAAACCAGGCCACAAATTAACTAAAACCTGATGCATTTGATTGGCAAAGTTAACATCGTATTTCCCTTTAACATGAGCATATTAATGGTTAAGTTTGGGGAACACGTTCTGCGTGCTCCTTCACAATTTCTGCTGCCTCTTCCACAGCCAGAGCTATGAAACAAAGTGCCTTTCTGTTAAGCAGGGCAGCAAGCATCCAGGAGACCTCATGAACTAACAGCAAACTTGTCTCCAAAGGACCTTTCTCCTGTAGTTCCCTGGAGGGAAAATAGTGGTGATTATCAGGCTGATCTTCATGATGCTAGTCATCTGTCTTTCCTGCCTGTGAAGAAGGATATACATCACCAGACACTATTGTGGTCACAAAGAGAAGGTGATAACATCTCACTCACCTTTGACTATAGCTCTTGCATCCTTTTCTGAGATAAGTAGTTCACTACGGTAGTTGGTTGCCAGGTTTTTCTTCCCTTAAATATACAGGGGAACAAAAAACTACCCTCCCCTTGTCTTTACAATTAATACTTTCAGGCATGTCTTATTTTTCTTTGAGGTCATAACTTACTCATAGTTTAAAAATACACATTTTTTTTCTGCTGCCTACATTAGAGAATGCATCTTCTGTCATCCTCAGCCTTGGAACTCCCTTACGTCCCACCAGGTGCAAAGCAACTTCAATTTTGTTTCCTACTACAAAGTAGAAAGGCAGATATATCAGTTGGCAATCATTTATAACACAACTCTCTAACAGGAGCCCAGGAACTAGTCTTTCATAAAATTAGAGAGCTGCGAAGTTAAGGGCTGGTCTAGCAAGAGATAAGATTTGTACTATGGGTTTACAACTCTAAACCATGGTTTTCAAAGCCTCTTGCTTGGAGCTCTGAATTCTAAAAGACCTTACGCAGTCTGGCACAGTCCAGAGTGGTTGGGCAAACTCACATCTCAGGTGCTTTAAATCTAAATGAACAAAGGAAAGGGGGTCAAAGCTGAAGGCAGAAGCTATGTTTTGCATTTTGTGGATCAGGAAGACTGTGGGAGTTCGGACAGACTCCCAGGCAGAGGAGATCACAGCTTACCATGCAACTAGATATGCTGGGAGCAGGTAACCTAAGGACAGAACTGACAGCGTAGTCAGAGTTTAAGTTACCTAGAACAGTGAAGTTTTTTTCTTTCTCTATTTATACAGCTTTGCAACAGTTCCATGTGGCAACTTAGCATTCACTCTCCCTTAAACATCAACAGTAAGCCGCTGCTGAGGGGCCTTTCATATAATACTGAGTGCGTTTTAGAACTTTAAAAGATAAGTCTAAACAAACAGGAAACCTTCATGCAAAGCTTTTCATTTTGGGCTTTATAGAACAAAAATTCTGTTAAAAAGGTTCCTCTTCCTGCTTTATCCATTTTTAAATAAGTGCTAAAATATTGTGATACAATAATATAATTCCTGACTAAAATTCTGTGTCAGCCCAAGCTGCGATTTTAACCTTCCTCCTGAACAGGCAAGGCTAAAAATTAAGTATTTGAATGAATCTATTAAGTAAAATATTCCACGTCTATAATTCAATATTGAAAGAAGTCTGTAGTTTTCTTGCAATTATCTTGTTTCACAGTAATTATCACAATACTAGAAGAATTATTGAATCACTCCGTTTACAAATTTGGCAGGCACACCAATGAATGCATAAAACCTTGTTGTTAAATAAAGGTTAGCACTAATTAAAGCAAACAACCCTTTTCACCACTAAAAACATACGCATGAATGCTTACACACACATACTTCTCTGTTGTCCTAAAGGCACCATGAGAAGAGCACATAGCAAGCGAGCTGGGACGGCTTTAAGGGTTGCACAGATGTGCAAGCTGGAGACTAAGGCTGTGCACTTCCATGAGGTACCAAACACTACTCTGCCACTGTATAAAAACTGGAATAAACTATGACTTGGATTCCTGTGCACAAAAACTTCAGGGAACCAACGTTTGACCAGAACCCAGTACCCGGTCCACATCTCCAGCCAGAACCAGAACAAGAAATCCGGAATAAGGCTCAATATGCTCAAACCTGACATCCCCCAGATCTGGGACAGGTGCACGTTCAAACCACAAAGGCATTTGATCTGTTTGACTAGCATCTCTTTGGGCAGTCATCTTAACACACTGGCAGAAAGGAGATGGTTTGAATTTCTGATGTTTCCAGCCTTCCAGAACCCCACAGACATTGGAAAGCTGGTCCTGGATCAGTCAGCACCAACGCTACACACAACTATTCTTGTGTTTATTTTTCCTCATCTAACCTGCAGCTCTTGTTCAGCTTTCCTACACAACAGAATGGCTTGATCTGCTACAGCAATGGGCATAAAGGGTGTAGAGACAGCAAGATGTGCTGTCCTGCCCTACCCTTAGCAGAACAGCACTGTCAGCCAGCCTTGCCCACTGGAAGTTTTGAACAGGCGTTTCTGTCCCTGCCATTCTGCCCTGAAGGCTTGAGGAGAGATGGTTTTGCTAGTGTTTACTCCGCATCCCCTTTTGAATCCTTCCTTCAAGCCTCTCTTCTGCTTCAGCAGCAACACAAAGCTGACAGCTGTTTGGCACCTGGATGTCACTGCCATTGCCACCCATGCAGTGGTTGCCGTCCACCATCCTGGGGGCCCTGGCTGCTCATCTCCCTCACCATCACCTATCCGCATGCCTGGAGAAGCAATTCCACCTCCCTGCAGCAGGGACCAGCTTTATCTCCTGGACCTGGGCAATGCCTGGTTCAACGGGACCCCAGGCAGCAACACCAGCTCTGGGAACAGTAATGCCAGCCCCATCTAAGGGAAATTAACCTCACTTGGGCCAGGCTCTTAATGTGTAGAGAAAGAGCTATCTAAATCTTTAATTGAGCAGGGGTTACTGGAGGCTGTTGGAATTCACCATCTTTCAGACAAAGATTTCAATACCCAACCTGTTCAAAGGCCATAAGACCTACTTCTGACTGGAGTTGGAGTTGAAGTTAAATACCCTTCAGTAAATATTTTGTTGAAAAATTCCTCCCTTGGGAAGATGAAATAGGTAGAGAAAGCTTTCATGAATTCAGTTCAGATTTAGGGTGTAATGGTGACCGAAGAGGAGAAAATGGAAAGTCAAAATACTTCAACCATTTACCTGACATTTGTTTTGAAAATTGACAAACAGATGCTAAAACAAAGCAAACCTGCTTTTGACTCAAGTGAAACAGTCGCAGGTAGGGAGATTTCTTCGTTATTTTACAGAGAAAAACCCAAGAGAATTTCACTTTGAGTCAACTCAACGTTTTTCTTGGATGTTCCAGCTTAGCCACTGATCCAAAAGCCCCTGCTTATTTAGGCAGCTCTAATTGCAACCCACTCCCTTGGCTTGTTTCTAGAAGTGGAGCTCTGAGAAGGTTTTTGTTGATGCTCAAAGAGGAATGTTTTGTAGGCTCAATTACAGGAGAAACTGCATCAGTTAAAGTGAAAAACACATCCATGTGTAATTTCAGAATGTAAATATAAGTTATCCTCTAAGTCTTCCTAGCTGTAAAATCTTTTTCAGCTATATGGGCCTTCCGGAGACCAGGTATTCCTCCACTGCCAGTGACATTTGTAGAGGCTGACGAGGACTTAAATGTTTGAATAATCATTTATCAGCAATAGAAGAACTTTCCGAGTAGGGTTCACTCCTTTCTCACACAAATTGTTATTTTTCTGTAATCGGTGAAAAGGGAGGTAAATCATTGTTTCCACAACCCAAATTTTCTTGGCAAAAACAACGCTTATGAAGGAACTGTATGAAATCCAATATCCTTGAAAACCATCCTTTCAGAATTAAGATGACAGTTTAATTAAACTCCAAAAATTATTGGTTTGTCTGAATTTCACCTTATTACCTTAATGAAGTCTATTTGTATAAACCATGCACTTGTTCAAACTTAAGGCTACAAACCCCAATTTTGGAATACAAAAAGCTGCCTAACATGAGAAAAAGGTTTGGAGACCAAGAAAATTTATTAGTCACCCTGAGAAGAAATGATGCTGGTGCTGTCATGCAATTAAATTTGGATGGGTGGTAATTATTCTGGCTTTGGAAAACAAAGAAGATGCTTTTAATAACTGATTCAGATCCTATTCTTACTCCATCTTGTACGACTGGGATTTGACAGTAACTCAATAATCCTAAATAGATGAGACACCTGTTGAAATGTTAATTTCATTGCAGCTTCTATGTCTTCTGACCCTAATCCTGTTTCATGTTTTTGTTGCCAGCAGTGAACAGATGCACTAATTAACACCAATAAAGAAAAGTCTACCTTTGGCTGTTGGTCCAGCAGCAACTCAGTGCAGTGACTATATAAATATATGTCTATTTACATATAAAATATAGATATATAAATATATATTTCGGAGAAAAAACACCATTGGAATGGATAAAATCTCTGGTATTTCTACCTTTTACAAAATATTTTTACTTGCACATCTAGTACTGGATTGTGTAGAAGAATGGAAGAAGTCTGGCTTAAGAAAAAAAAAAAAAAAAGAGGCAGGAGGGAGAGAAATGCTTGCAAAGCTCAGATCTAAAAGAAAACTAGAGCGACCATCACAGAAGCTTTCTATTTAAATCTTCCCCCTCCTACCACAGAAATTCACTGTACCACACGCTTGTGCCCTGTAGCTGTAGTACTCTCAGCTACACCAGCTGGTGCCTGGGAGAGCAAACCTGTTCTCCTGAGGTGGCAGCCCTCCTGATTTGTACCGAAGTGAGAATGGTTCAAATGCGCTCCCTTCCCCTGCACAGCCTTTGGCTTTGGTTTTAGGGGACAAGGCAAAGGAAGGGGATGTCAGTTGGACTGCTGTAAATTGATTTAAGTTACCTGAAGTATTGCTCTTCTCTCTTGTGACAGTGTGCTACCCCCCACCCTGACCTCATGGCCAATGACTGCCTCCAGCTCAAAGCGCAGTCCAGAGTTTGGCTTGAGCAGCACATCTGTCTTGCAAAACAGGCAACGGAGATGGTCTAATGAGAAAAACCGAGTGATGCCCGTGGTGAGGCAGGGGCCTCACAGCCCAGTGTTGCTGCAGCAAAGGCCAGGAAGACCCCCCCATCTGTAACCACACACCTGTGTCTGCACCGACCCCCCAGCTCCACGCTGAACCACTGGGCCCAGCTGACCTTCCCCAACTGGCACTGGGTTAAGGGCCAGTCAGCACACAATACTTAGTCCTAAAATGCCAGATTTTATACTTTTATACTCCTGGCAAGGTGGGACTTTTTTTTCAGCTCTTAACTACAGCAGGGGTTGGCGGGCCTCTCCTCCCCATCAGGGATGCCTCTTTGATCAGATTTGTGCCTCCAACTACGTTGGACATTAGCCAGGACAAGCACTGTACACCTAACTCAAGCTCGATTTTTGCAGCAAGTGTATTTATCAAAGCCAATTCCAAATTTGTTATACGTGCTGCCTTAATAAATCATCTATTTTGCCAGCTTTGCAAAACCGTTTCAGCCAAAGTCCTTAACTGGGCTCTGACAGGCAGAGCTTGGTTCTGCGAGTGGCTGCACATCTAAGCCTTTAGACTTAAACCTGTTGACCAAGTCTGAGACTAGGGTTGGATTTAGCTGCACCTAGACTCCTCTCTGAGAAGGAGTTTAGAAAGTGAAAGGATCCTTTCTGAACATCATGACTCTAGGGGAGGGCTGTCTTACTCCCCCCCTCTTCCCCCAGACTCTTAGTGCAACATCTCCCCCTTTCGCTTTTTTGACTCAGGTTCAAACATGATACAAAAAAAATAAAAAACCCATGACAACACAAGCTATATTTTCTATTAGACATTACCAACAGATGAACTCCCAGCTGTTACAAGGAAATAACAGTATCATCTTTCCCAATGAAACAGCTCACGGTTACAGCTTTAGTATTTGTTTTCTAACAGATTTGCAACAGTTTTCTAACCAGATTCTGAAATATTAAGAGTTGCTGTTTTCTTTAAGAGTTGCTGTTTTGGTGACCATTCCCAGCATTAAGCATAGATGCAAGGTTAGCCACAAAAACCAAAACCAACGTAGATCTGAATTTATGTAGTAGTGGGTTTTAGAAGCGAAATGACTGATCACAGAAACCTGCTTTGCACCTTCCCTCTTGTTTCAGTTTCAGGAGGTGTCAACTCAAGCCGGCAATGCTGTAACATACTTTAGAATGAGTTTACAGCCATGTTATTTGTATGGAATTGCTGTTGGACATTAAGTGAAGTTCCCCACTCCAGCCAATACTGGTTGCTTTATTTAAAGGAAGGGGACGCTGTGAGCTTCAGTCCTAGTTCTTTATTTGTGCTGTCCCACTTGCATGTCCAACTGCTGTTCTTTGTTTTATACCCTGCAACTTGTTTATAAATTTGAAATCTACTTAATTATTCTGAAGTACTCAAGAAGTTTGCATACCTGTCACAGCAGGTGCGGGGGAAGAGTCATGGAATGAAAGCCAGAATGAAACACTAAGCTCTTTTTTTGTAAGGACAGCATGGGGAAAAATAGCAAATTTTTTTTTGCTATCATAAGGACTGTCTTCTTCAAATAGCTACAGATGCCACATACGAAGTTTTGTCTTACATGGAATTGGAAGAGAGACTGCATCTACTGTCAGCATGGGCCATGACCCTGCAAACATGTAAGTATTCCTGCTCCCATAGCAGCCAGTGCAGATGAAGCCAGGCAAAGCTACAGTACATCCGTGACAAACTAGCACTCCTATGGCTCCATTTCCTGCTTTATCACACCATGATGGAATACCTGGCACAAATCAGCAGTTTTTTTTGGCAGCCTTTATGTTACAACTACCACAGGCAGAAGGCAGAGTAAATGCTGCCTTCTCAGCAGCCCAGTAAGAATTCAGGGGATATAATAAAAACACAATCCTGTTGCTTGCTTGTAGGTAACAGGCCAGTGTTACCTGCAAGTAGCCGCATCATTATTATTTGAGACTGTTGCAGTGACTGTCCTTTGTGTACCAGAAGACACTTACTTCCCTTGCCGAAGGGTAAGCCCTTTCCTCTGATCTGTTTTGCACATTGCCAAACAACTACATAAGAACAGTAAGCAGAGATCATCAGCACAAATCCATTAGAACAAGTTTACACCTATAATTTTATGCTTTACTGAAAGGGCCGTCTGCTAAAACACCACACAGATCACCATGATAAAACGTAGTTAGTTATTTGTATTACTTTAGTACCCGAAAGCCTCAGCCAAGAATTCCTGTTGCAGTGCCCAAGGCCTTTTTTGAGGGACTTACCCAGCTGTCAGCTAAGTGTTATTCCTTAGCGAAGGCAGGCTTGGTGGTTACGTGCAGCAGGCTCGAGTGAGTAAATTCAACAGTCTGGAACTATATGTGGCTGTAGATACATTAATGGATTGGTGCAGCAAAGGATTGTGAAATCACAGAGGAAAAGTGTTTACCGGGGAGCAAAGGACAGAGTCCAGGGAGTCATTACAGCAGCAAAATGAGATTTAATTACTTTGGCAAAGCACACATCTATCTTAGGTGGTTTCTTAGTTTTTGCTCCCTCTACTTCACTAAGACATATAAAGAATTAAGTAGATTTATGGTGCAGTCATGGCAGGAGAAGTAGAAAAATATTTCATTTTCAGGACTGTGTCAGACTCCTCATTTTTAGTTGTCTCCATTTTATTTTCGTTTTCCACTGTGATTATCTTCATTCTTGCCTGCTCATCTCTGCAAGTTTGTACAGTATTCTAAGAGAAACATCTGCTTAACATTCATTATAATTCTGCTCATTTATTCAGGGTTCTGATGGAAGAAGGCTCAAAACTGGGGGTGGGGGGTGGGGGTGGGAGGAAGTCTTTTCAGTTTTAGTTTATGGAAGGAATACCCTCAACTGGGAACATCTCACTTTCCTAAGAGGAGATCACTTTGGAGTACACCATTCTCAGCAGGTAGCCAAGTATGCATCACTGGAATAAACTACCTTCCTCAGTTATTTGTACTTGCTGGAATCTTGTTATCAACATTTCAACAAAGGAGTGCCCAACATCACATGTAAATAACATTAAATGCTTTACATTTCTTGTATTATCTCTTTAGAAGTATTTTTAATTGATAGAAGTACATGCAATTACATATTTTTGTATGTTTATTGCAGTAGTTTTCCTTGGCAGGAAAACAACTGTTGTTTGCACAGAAAGACATAGCTATTGGAAGTGATTTATCCACATGAGCATTTACCTGGGTATTCACATGGCCCCTGGCTATGTGAATGTGCTTTTATACAATAGGATTTAGTAATCTGCAAACAGATTTAACAAGTGCCAGCCAAGAGCTCCCCAAGCAAACCTCCACACATGACAAGTCAAATATACAATTCAAAATAGAAACTCAGTATAAAATTAATGAGTTTTATGGGGGAGAGGGAGGGGAGGGGGGAAGATGCCTCTGTTTATTTATATAAATTCCTGAAGAGTAAAGGAATAGATGAAACCTGCTTGATAAATGGGCATACGATTTCTATCCTAGAATAATTCAGTGACTCAAACTGACCTGAGACACCATGTACCCAGGTTCACCACCTTACCATGTCCTATTTTGACAAGAGCTTTGAACCTGTTTCAGTTTGGCCAGGAAAAATGTCCTAATCAGTAGCTATTTGCTGCTCTGCTTTTGTATTCTGGTAGTGACAAGAATTTAAGGAAGATCAAGTTTCCATGGAAAGGTGAGTCTGTTTTAGTGAACCAGTATTTTGATAGGAAAAGCTAATGCGTCAAAAAAATCCTTACCAGTTCTACTCCCAGTGACGCTAAAGGTCTCTGGAGCTAGGGTGTGCAGAGCGAGGCTCTGCTATCAAGCATCCTGCAGCAGCCTCCTCCTGAAGGCGAGAAGGTGGCCACGTGGCTTTGGGGTCCAGCTTAGAGACAGTAGCAGGAGCAAGCCCAAAGAGAACTTCTCAGGAAGATCTAAACAGAGTCATCGAATGGTTTGGGTTGGAAGGGACCTTAAAGATCATCTAGTTCCAACCCCCTGCCATGGGCAGAGACACCTCCCACTAGACCAGGGTGCTCAAAGCCCCATCCAGCCCGGCCTTGAGCACTGCCGGGGATGGGGCACCCACAGCTGCTCTGGGCAACCTGTGCAGCGCCTCACAGTAAAGAGTTTCTTCCTAATATTAACCTAAATTCTCTTTCAGTCTAAAACCATTCCCCTTGTCCTATTGCTCCATGCCCTTGTAAGAAGTCCCTCTCCAGCTTTTCTGCAGACCCCTTTGGGTACTCGAAGGCTGCAATAAGGACTTCCTAGAGCCTCCTCTTCTCCAGGCTGAACAGCCCCAACTCTCTCAGCCTGTCTTCATAGAAGTGCTCCAGCCCCCTGATCATCTTCATGGCCCTCCTCTGGACCCACTCCAAGAGGTCCACATCCTTCTTTCTGTTGGGGGCCCCAGAGCTGAACACAGTACTCCAGGTGGAGGGTCGCACGAGAGCAGAACAGAGGGACAGTCACTTCCCTCAACCTGCTGGTCACACTTCTTTTGGTACAGGCCAGGATATGGTTGGCTTTCTGGGCTGCAAGCGCACACTGCTGGGCCATGTTGAGCTTCTCATCAACAAGCACCCCCAAGTCCTTCTCCTCAGGGCTGCTCTCAATCCATTCTCTGCCCAGCCTGTATTTGTGCTTGGGATTGCCCCAACCCACATGCAGGACCTTTTACTTGGCCTTGTTCAGCTTCATGAAGTTCACAAGGGCTCACACCTGCCAAGGTCCCCGTGAATGGCATCCCTTCCCTTCAGCATGTCAGGCACACCACAGAGCTTGGTGGTGTTGGCAAACTTGGTGCAGCTGTGCTCAGCCCCAGGGTCTGTGTTGCCAACAAAGATGTTGAACAGCACCAGTCCGAATGCTGACCCCTGAGGAATGCCACTTGTCACTGGCTTCCACTTGGACATTGAGCTGTCAACCACCAGCCAATTCCTTATCCACCGAGTGGATAGGGAACATAAAACCAAGATAGGTAGTAAGAATCCATTCTTGTGAATATTTAAGATCTGAGGTACTGCCGGAGAGAAAGAATACCTAGCTCCTTATTTGTAGCTAATAGATCCAGGTTACTTGAGATTCTGTGATTTGAATTTAACTTTGAGAGAAACAGGAGTGGAAAGAAGATAACATTAAAACTGAATTGTAGCAGAGCAAGGATCAAAAAGGGATGAACAACTGAGTGGCTGCTATATGAAATTTACTGTATGCAGAGGGGAAAATGGAAAGCAATTGAAGTGAAATTGACACATGTGCAGCAGCAGAATCTAAAGCACGAGCAAGAGAGGCACAAGGAGAATAAGCTTATGTTGGTGAACTTGGAGTTATTTGAAACGGGAAAACAGAGTCTTCAGGGAAGGCTTAGCCTCAGGATTTTAAAGTGAGAGCAGAAAAAAATGAGAAATTCTTTGGTATAGGAGAGAAATTGCAGCACCTTCTTTTTTATAAATAAACAACAAAAGTAAGGAGTAGGAAAAGCCAAGCAGTAACACACATTTACATTAATGATATAGCTGTTTTAAAGAAAACTAGATCATCAAAACAGCATAAAAGCAGCCTGCAGATCATTTTCTGTGAAGACGTTAAGAGCTGACATGACCTCTCGCTCTTTGCTTTGGACTAAAGGTGGTTCCCAAACTCCTGCCTGCCTTGAATTGGGCATTTTGATAGCTCCATGTCATTACCATAAAAATTTCTTTTCACTTGACCTGAAAACAAACAGGACTGGCTCTTACTGCAACGGGAGATACTGGGATTGGTCTTGCAGTGCCTCGAAGGCTGGCAGCAAGAAGTTTTATCCTGTCTTACTCAGGGGCCAACAACTTGGGACAAGTGTATGAAAGTTTTAATCATCACTCTGATGAGTGTCACAGTTTTAATACCACATCTTATTCACATAACAGCAGCAATGGAGCTTTATTACAAGATCACCAGCAAGCACTATTGGAGTTGAAGGGGGGTGGTCCACTATCCATACAGTAGTGTACAGTTGAGCCCTGATGTTGGCTGCGCTGCTGTATATTCAGCAACAACTAAACTCCACCAAATTGAAGGAGTTGGGCTGTCACATCCGTACAGCCTGCTGCAAAAGCATAAACTGAATCTAAAGCAATGAGATTCATCCAGCTGGATATTGACTATCAAGCTGAGAAAATGTAACCTTGAATCACGGGACATATGCAAACTTCAGCTAACCGTTACCATGTTGTCAGTCAGCCACAGAAAGACTGCAGGCATCCAGACCAAAGTGATGCCACATGAAGGGCTGCACCATGATGCTGTGAGCTCTCAGAACACTAAGTAGCTGTACATCACTTGTATTTTTCATCTTAACTCTGAACATCTCTTTTCCTATGTTCATTATATGGCAAGCGTAAATGCACAGATTTGGTTCATCATGGGATGTCTCTGATAAAAGACAAATAATTTCTAAGTGTTTTCTCCTAGAGTAAGTTATCAGAATGTTTTCCATGTTGCAAATCTTTTTATTGCCTGAGTTCTGAAGCCTGTCTCTTGAAAATGAGAAAAATTCCCAGGAAGATTTGTCTCAAGACAGGTATCAGCCCAAACAGTTGCTTACAGTTTCGGTAAAACTGATTTTAAAAGGTACCTTAAAACTGCCATTTCCCCACTAATCCTCTGTGAGCCAGTCTACACAAGCTCAACACTTTCTTACCTTATCTCTACCATCCACAGAAAAGTACCTCTATGCTATTCCCATTTCTCCTACCTATCACACCTAGCCTATACAAGGTTGTCAAAACGCCTGTAATATCATGAGATTAAAGAACAGAAGGAACAAGATGAGTTATTCTAACTAAAGAAATAGGGACAGGCCAAATATGTGATGAAGACTAAGGTAAATATTTTCATAGCCAGTTGTTCACTGTTTTAAGTGACTCATCCTTAAGAGGATGAATCACTAGGTCTTACAAACAGGTTGAGGGGAACCTAATTAACTATTTTGCATCATGAGTAGCAAGGTGACTTCTCTGATAGCTACTGTGCCCCCTCTCTTCCCCCCTATCCTGCTCCCATTTTAGACACCTTCTCACAATAGTCTTCACAGGCAAGTTTTCTCCCCTCCACTCTTTCCTCTTTTACCACACGCAAACCTCATTTTTTAAGCACAGTGAGTGATTTTCAGGAAACACCACCACTTGGCAAACCACATTGCTCATCCCAAGGTAGTGCTTGGATGTGTGCATTGTACAGCTGACACACTTGACCCAGATTCTCTCCATGTCCATCCAAGAAGATCAAGACACACCTGAGAAATCTTACTTAACGTCCAATAACAACTCAAAGCTAGATCAACTGTTATATTTTTTTAAAATTAAATTTCTAGGAGGACTGAAGCAGACTGCTTAATGCCCTAGTAACCAAAGCATGTTGATCTGTGGAAGTCTCTTCAGCACTGTTCTGTCTAGGTTCCTACATCCAGCTTATCAGCTGAGTGCCTTCCAGCCTGGAACTAGAAAACACAGCTAAGGTCTGTCACATGCTGTTTGTTCCCATCTCTCCCTTGAGGCACAGGCAGAGGAGTACCTTGTTGTGGCAGGGCTTTTTTTTTTTTTTTTTCCCCCTTCTAAGAACATAGACACTGCTATATGTTTGTGTTATAGGTTGGAGGATGTGTGCCTTGTTCTTGGGATTTGTTTTGCTAAAAGCTGTGGTGATCTCTAGCTGGAAGAGGAGCATGCTTCACCGTCTTGGAGACTGTCCCAGGAAAGATTCATCTCCTTTGCAAACTTGCATGTGAAAGTTCAGTTGCTGCCCATGGGAGACCTGGAGGCTTAGCTGACGGCACACCAGGCTGCCAGTATAAAGGAGTGGGCAATAGGTTACCTGAAGGAGTCTGAGACAGAAATCTCTGTTCAGTGCTACTATTGCTAGAGGTGCTACAGGCACAGCTGCTCTGTGGCAAGACACGGCAGCCACCTCTGAGCCAGCTCTGCTGGTGCCTCCAGTGCTGTGGGACAGCGTAGGTGCACAGAGCCAGGTGAGCTTCACAGCAGAAGCAACATCCATACAGGGCAGAACCCAGATCAGCTGGTGTGCTGCCTGCAGCCCTCTTAATAGCTCTGCTGCTTTTGGTGTCCAGGGGAAAGGTCATGCTGCACAGAGCTGCCCCATGTGAAGTCCAGAGCATAGCCAGCGATAGCTGAGAGTGTGTGTGTGTGTGGGGGGGGGGGTTAGTTTTGCACTCTGTTGCATGAAGCAGACATACCCTTTGAGAACAAAATATGGGCATCCGCATCTGTTCCCATCACAAAGCATGAGCCCCATTCAAATGCTGAAATGATCAGAGGAGAGATTACTAGGAACTAAGCATGTTAAAAAGTGAGGGTCTGCAGAAGCTTATGGAAGCATTACCACGTGGTGTGTGTGCAGCAAGAGGATCACTCCCACCCTCAGAGAGCTGGTGTTGGAAAGGTCTCGCTACGCAGTGCGCCAAGATATTTTGTTCACAACGAGGGGCCTGTTTAATAGGGTTGCTGCTGTACTAGATGACAAGGTTGAATAACTTCTCATCCCCAGAGGTTGCTAACCAAGCCCTGTTACAGTGTAGTGCTACTCTGGGAAAATCCGAGCAGTTTTCTCCAGCAGGTTATTAACAGAAGTTCCTCTCCCTCTTTCATTGCTGTTTGGGATGCAGGGCCCTACCGCCCATGCTCTTCTCTCCCAAAAACCTCCACAAAGACCAGCAGGGGCACAACTTCAATTCTTCTGCCCCAGGAAATAACACCAGCAGACCTCACACATACCCCAACACTGAGAAACAAGCATTTTCAGCACAACAGCTAAAATCCCCTTTCCTCCTCAGCTTTCAGCATCTTTTCCTTGCATTGAACTTTTCACTTGCCAGAGTGTTTCCAAGTTAAACTGAGCTGGTTCCCCCCCGCCCAAAGCCATCCACGGTATCTTTCCATTTCACGCAGCAGCGCCACAGGGCACCAGCTCAACTCTGCTCTTCTAAGATACCCTTTAAGGCTTCTTCCTGCAGATGATTGAATCCAAACTCCAGATGTTTGCAGGCACAGCCTACAGTGGGAGATAATGAAACTCCCAAGCAATACTGTACGGGTTTGAGTATGGACCTGCAGGATTTCCTGGCCTAAAGCCAAAGGCGTGCAGGCCCTGTCAAAGATTAAAGCAGTGGTTTGTGCACTCAGCGGTCAAAGCTGAGGATGCATTCAGAGACCATTTAAGTAGTAAAAATTCAGCTTCTGGCAAAGAAACAAAACCAGAAATACTACTACCATGTTGCCGCAACACAGGTACCTACACAAGATTCAGACCACTAAGAATCAGTGCCATAACCCCTCAGCTACACTTTTTCAGCCATGAGATCACCAACATGCTCTCTACAAGCCTCCAGGATGTACAGCCAGTTGCATCAGTACATGCTCTGTCCAGCAGAGCGTCTAGGAAAACTAAGTAAGTTAAAGCAAAACAGATTTCCTTCCCTCTCTTCCTCTTGTCCTGGCCATCATGTTTCTTGTGGAGCCACAAAAGCTTTCCCTGACCTCTCTTCAACCCCAAATCCTGAAAGCAGGTGAATGCTTTGATGAAGTCCCACCAGAACCCCAGGACTGCAGCTGAGCTTCCTACCAAAGATGCTAAACACAATGCAAGTTTCTGTGTAGGCCAGTGGTTTGCCTTCAGAAGTCAGATCCCAAAGGGCTGCAGGCAGGCAGAAAGATTGCTCATTTCAGAGAGTCACGTTGGCCTGTCAAACCAGCTTTGTCAGAGCAGAGTACCTCAGCTGGCATGAACTTCTACCAGCCTGCACACAAAATGAACCTCCAGAGCAGCATTTGTTGCCATCCTCTGCAGGGGAAGCACCCCTGCAGAGATTTACCCCACCCCTCGTTGTTCACAAGGATCCCTGAACAGTTACGTTATTATTTCTGCAGCTTGTCACATTCAGCTCTTCCCCACCATCCCTCCCTTTGCACTCTCACCATCGCAGAAGCACCAGACTTGCTTGCCTATCTCATAAGTGCTTCCAGTTCAATTCTCTGCTGATTTTGCTCCGAGTACTAAAGTGCCTTGTAAATGACTTTTTGCCTGCTTATTTTAGGTAAGCAGATCACCAGATCATTCTCGTTGGAAACTCCTACAGATATGCTGTGTTTGGAAAAGATGATAGAGAAGTAGCTGAATGAAGATGGGATGAGGGGGTGTCTATTTCCTGATGCCATTTATGTGACAAAGAGTTCAATATCCCACCCTGCTACAGAGCTTTCCATTACAAGACCTCAAAGTGGTGATTTTGACTTAGAAACAACCGTGAGAAGCGAGAACACAGTTAAGGTCACAGAGAACTCATCTTCCCATTTCTGCCACAGCATCACCCTGAAATCATTGGCAAGTCTCTGAACTACTTCTTGTTTGCTTGCTCAGCTCCTCTTTACATGTGCCTTTGCAGAAAGATGGCAGAGAGGGGAAGCGTTAGTAGCAGAGGATGCTTTCATTTCACGGTGCAAGTTTATCATGAACCTTCCAGCAGTAAAGGCAGATCCTCCTCCTCACACTTATTTCAGAAGCCAATACCTGATCAACCCAAGGCTGTATTTAATGCGTGTTTTTCCTTTAACAAAACAACTCTGAAGCCATCTACCACTTGTTACCAGTGCTGCCAAGCTGAGTCACTTTTATTACCATCTTAAAGGGTAGGTGGAAGATCATGTGGATCTTTACTGCTTCAATAAAAGGAATTTTATTACAAGCTGCTGTTGCCTTTTTGTTCTCTGTTCAGCATATGTGGCAATGCCATCTGACATTCATGATTAATTTATTCATTTCTGGAAAAAGAGGTATTTTATTTTGTAGCCTTGACACAGACACATTGCATTTCCATGAGGAAAACTGATACGTGGAATAAAACAAAACAGCTTCCAGCACTGGTCTTCTAGAGTCATCTATTTTAATTGGAACTCGCTTCCACAGAGCTGCCTTCAGAGGCACTAGCAAGAGGAAAGCTCCATCCTGGAACTGCACTCTTCCTTCACAGTGTTTGCTGGGCAGGCACTGAAACATGGGCCCACAACTTCCGTATCTCAGACCTGCCAGGAGGGCTGGCATAAGAGTAGAGCAGCTGTAGCTGGTGAGGCAGAGTGAAGGAAAAGAAGTTGTACTTTCTTTGCAGAGGAGCAAGAGTGAGGAGAAGGCACTCATGCCTCTCGTCACAAGACCCCTGCTCCCAACATGAAGCTTGTTGCTTACACCAGTCTAGCCCTGGTTGCCCTCCCACCCTGGTTCAGACTCTCAGCCTCTTTTTGCTTTGCAACAGATCAGCCTGGAATAAGCAACCCTACGAACAAGGGCACCCTCAGATGGTCACACTGTGTTAGACACTACACATCTCTATATGACCAAGTCATATACAGACAAAAGAACGGAAGATGACGGAACAGGCAGGAGAGAAACATTCCCGTAGAGGGAGATGGCACTGAGCTCCTAATGGTTCCTGCCCAGTTCTCTTCAGAGAGAAATGCATCCCTCAGTACAATGCTTGCATCAGTGCATGCTTTATTTCAGCTCATCTTTCACTTTTTTTTTTTTAAGTAAAGTTCGCAGGTAAATACATGCTTACAGGACAATAACCTGATCCCAGACTAAGGCAGCCTGTGTTAGGGCTGGATCCAGCCACACCATGCCTGCCAAGGTGCCCTCAGAGCCATGCTCCTCACCTGCCAGCATCAAGAGGGTGAGGATGCCTGGGGCAGACAGGGAGTCTAGACTCTCCTGCCCTAGGGTATGTGCAACCCTGCCAAGGCCATGCTGAGACTGTTTAATCCTATTAAAGCATAAGCTTGGAGCACATAATACTCATTAAAAGAAAATAGCTTGCTTTGTTCCAGAGATTTAAACCCCACAGCAGCAGACCCTGTGGGATAGCCCACCATTATTAATCTCCACAGGCAGGACTTGCCATCCCTAGTTTCACTGCCTGAAAAAAATCCCACAGCCCTGCTCGTAGCTCCCATATGAAGACACAGGTCTAGGATCCCTGCTCAGCACAACTGCCAGAGGGAGAACACATGCATTGCCAAAGGGGATTTGCAAATATAAGGGCCCAGTTAGTCTTTCAGCTGCTGCTTGACAGGCAGACCTCTGCAGAGCCAACAGCCAGTTGTCACTGACGCCACACTGCCCTTCTCACTATTAAAGCACCAAACAGACAAGAATGGATGTGTCATCTTCCCTCCCCCTCCCCGCTGGATGGTCCTAAATCTCTTGCTGTTGCCGCTAACTTTGCATGCACACATGAAAGTTACAGGATACAACCTTCAGGCTGAGGAGGAAGAAAAAAATAAAATTGGCTGGTTGAGTAAGCAAGTAAACCTGGCCAGGAACCATAGCCATTTATCAAGAGGTGAGGGAAATATCTAGGAGGATGGGCTGTGCAAACTCATCCAGATTTCTTTGTGTGGAGGGTGCAGGAATTGCATAGCACATGGAAGTCTTTTGCAGCATCCAGCTCAAGCATGGGATTCAAGATTTCCAGTGGTTTTAGCTGTCCCCAGCATTACAGATGAAATCAAATATCTGAAACACGAAAAAATTCTCCCCTGCCAAAACTGCTTATTTTTAAGATACTTGTGCTGCAGTGCAGCACACAGCGTTGATTAGCTATCACCTTACTAAGGAAGTGATGAAATCAGCATTGTTACTTTTATTCATTCCACCTATAATGAGTTGAAGCTATTCCTCCCACTCTCATGCCATTCAGAAAGACACAGCCGTGTGTATCCAGGTAACCACTGCTGGCACCGCAGAGCTTGCTGCAGATGTGTGCCAAGGGACACATCTCCCCCGAGCTCATGAAAGGGCCAAGAATGAAGGGCCAACCCTCCTAAACTGGCAATGCACCTGAACCTGCAGAAGCCAACCTGCTTGTCTGCCCGTCTTCCCCAGAGGAGCCCGGGGAGGGTGTCCCGATACAGGACTGTTTTGTGTCTACATGGAGTTATGCAAAAAAACCCAGAAAGAGCAGCAGGACAACAGCAGCAAGGGGAAGAGAGGTGTATGCATGTAACCAAGAATTAAACGTTTTTCATTCCTTCATGCACATTTCCAGTCTTGTTTCTCTGCATCTCCAAGCACAGAGCGTCGCCTCCCTGTCTTCTGATAGCAAAAAGCCTGCCTCCCTGCAATAACCACAAACCTGTTATTTAAAGAGACTGCCAGCTGATCCTGCTTCCCTCCTCCCCTCAATCAACCCAGCTGTCATTCTCCCCTCCCCCTTGATGCTTGCCTTAGTAAGTCCCCTTTAGATTTTCTGTAAGAGTATTAGTTTACTGTGCTGCTGAAGAATCACCACAGGTAAAAACCATGCCATCTGCATCCACTAACAATTTACATAAAGCAGAAGTCCCTCATTCTCTATACCCAGAATTTGTTTTAAAGAAAAGTGGTGTCCAAAACAAAATATGAATATAAACTTTTTTTGCCACAAAAAGGTAACATTATACCATGCTTCCTCCACGTTGCCAATTGTGGGCTTTTTTTAGAGCCTGTGTAATCAGTCATTTCTTAAGAAGGTGCTTTACATGCTCTCTAAGGCAGTATTTGTGCTATCCCACATATCCTTGCTGTTGCTATGGAAATCATCCTTCCGTAAGCCGATGTGCAAATGCAGGTCTCATTGCAAAGTAAGGCTAAAGGTGGGCATGAGTCAAACTATTTGCTGTGCATTATTCCTCTGCAGCCTCACTGCTGCTGGGGGACCGGGGGAAGGAACAATTAGTGTCTGTAATGAGAGCACCTGTAACAAGGAGCTCTGCAGAGAGTTAGCAGGGTATTAGCAACAGTAGATAGTCACAGCAAGACTCTGGCGGAGAGCCACAGCCAAGCAAGGTTTAGTCATCCTGTTCACCTGCTCTGGGTGACAGATTCAGGAGGCACAAGGCATCAGTTACTGCATTTTTAAACATTTTGAGGGGAAAAGTCAGTCACAACACACCATCATGGATACCAGGCAGATAGTATCCTGCCCTGTCTCTAGGCCTGTAGCTGCTCGGAAAGGTCGGTGATGAAGTTAGGCTTTTGACAAGGACCTGCTACAGAGCTGCCTGGAGAGCCATCCAACTCTGGTGAAGCAGCAAGACCAAAAGGGAAAGACGCCTACAAAGACAAAGCTCCTTTGCATCTACAGTGTTTGGCAACTCTTCTAAACATGGTTTTCACACTCCTCGAGACCTACAAACAAATAGCAAGATAGATACTGAGCACTCCCAGCCAAAACACAGCTCAATGTCAGCAGGCACTTCTCACCAACCACCTCTGCCTCTCACCATGCGGCAGAAACAGAGGAACCTGCTGCCTCCTGTGCTCAGCAATCCCTCACCATCAGCAGAGACAAAGCCCTTAGAGCAGAGGCCACACAGGGCTACTGCAGAGCTCCTGGCCATGCCCCACTGCAGCCAGACACGAGCACCTCTCTGCATGTGGGAGTCTGTGTGAACATTCCAGCTTCCAGAACAGCCAACAACATTTCCCACATTTTCTTTCCCCCTGCCCTGGAATACTTAGTAGTACCTTTCATAGATGTATTGCAGTAATTAGTACATCTCATGGTATCTCCCATGCTTTGATGGTTTCCAAGTTCACTATCCCACATCCCTTCTGCAGCCTGTGGGGGGAACTGGCATCACAAAAGGGACAAGGGGTATAAGGAACTCAGATTTATAACAGATTTTTAAGAGAAGAGTGCGATTTTTTTCACAAATATCAGAGCGGTTATCTGAGGGGTCAGGGTTTTGGGATTTTTTTTCTTCAAATGAGGAACTAGAAGGCTGTAGCCAAGAAAGACAGATTCCTCAAGAAAAGCCATCTAGGATTTTTTTCCTCCAACCCACTTAAAGAACTGTTCCTCTAGAAGATCAGCTAGTGGTCCATCACACAAACTGAATGTTTCTATTCACATCTCATCCCATTTCTTGCTGCTCTACAAGAAACACAGGTATCATACCCATCCTCTCTTCTCAGTTATCTTCTGTCCTAGACATTAAGGAACTCTTCAAAGCATAGCAAGTAGCTTAGAGTTGCAAAGTCAGAGAACTTAGTGAAGTTTTTACCTGACTTTTTTTTTTTTCTTTTGTCAGTCACCCAGGGGAAAGGCAACAAGTTCAAGAACAGATTCCAAACACCCAAACAAAATCTGAAAATCTACACAACATCTCAGATCACACAGGCAATAATTTCAAAGCACAGCTCTTTTGAGGCACCATTATATATAACAATTAAACGCAAACATAGTAATTAGACTACAACATATTACTGCAAACAAAGCAAGCAGATCTCTCTCACCCATAGCCCAAAGTAAAGGGAGGACTTACTTCAGAGCTAAAAAAGGAAACTGCTGTAACCCAAAACTGCTCCACTCTAGCTTGTTTTTCCACGTGGGGCTGGTCGTATCTCCTCTCCTCCCTTATTACCTAACTGCCAGCAGGTTGGCCAGTCCGTGACCCTTAGTAGAAACACCTGCCAGTGCAGCACAGCTTGTTAGCAGAGTGCAGGGATGACTGGGATTTAAAACAGAAGAATACAGTTAATGATTCTTTATGAAGTTTGTTGCAATTCTAACCATCCATGAGCTTTAATGGGCATTTTTATGTTAGCTTTCTGGTTAAAACCAGCTGCATTCAGACTTGATCAATACCATCCTAGTGGTCTAATAAACAGTTACACCATTTTATGAGAATACAATAATATGCAAATAGCACTGTTTCTGATTGCTTTAAAAAGATATGATATGAATGTGAATAAATTACCTTAAATCATGCTGTCACAGAGAAGTATCTTGTGAGTTATAAGTACCTAACTCATCTAAATTAACACCACACAATTCTGCAGCCCAGTCTTTTGTGTCGTGGCATGAACACACATAGAACACCTCAAAAGCTTCCAAACATGTGGGTGGGAGCTGGAGAATACAAATGACATAAGTAAGTAAAGGGTTTTATTTCAGGAACAGCTTAGTATGATATAATACAGTATCAGAGATTAGAGGTTATGGATTAGAGATTTACTGTCATGTTAGAAAGGTTGTAAAAGAAATGGTGAAGGAATAGTAGAGGAATAGCAAAGAGCAATGTATACATTTGCATTTATTATAATTAATCACTATTCCTTTTATTTTTAGTATAATGCTATTCACGATGAAACATATTGTGAGTGTAAATTTAAGGAATGTAACTGTGAATGGATTTGGTACGATCTGTTCATGTCATTCCTAAGTGCAGACACAATGCCACTGTCAGAGGGACTGGGAAGGATCCTTCTTATGTGCATGAAAGCCAAAACCTCAGATCCTCTATACATTTAAACTCTGAACAAGTACCTGAATTTGCTAATCCATTAGGTTTAGTTCTTTCTTCCCAGCTGCATCATTTCATATACACTGCTTGTTTCTTGGCATCCATTTCAGAGGGTCAGTTTGAACTAAAAGAGTCCTTAAAAATAGTTTATACTCTTCTGTAAGAGGTGTAAGTGAATTTAGAAACCCAGATCAATCAAGTGATAGATTGGCTTCAATGGTCTTCTAAGACTGTTTCTTCAACAGCAGAAACCCGAACTAAAACCCAAGTGAAACTCAGAGACAGGATTCTTGCAAATGTTAAGAAACCTTACCCTTTGCAAGGATTGCTTCATTATGAAATGAAGGATTAAATCAGTACATAAATAAAGGATGCGCATCGGAGAGAAGGGAAGAGGTGTTACTGACTTGAAGTTATGCTAACTTCCAGTTTTCCATTGGGACAGACACTATTTTCCTGCTTTGCATCATAAGAAGTTCTTTCAGTTATGGTAAAATTACGCAAAAAGGACTTTTACCTCTCATCTCTCAATAACAATTGCACCTTAATTTATGTGTGTCATATATGATGACAAAAGGGGGCAAAAAATACACACGCCAGTGCCAAATTCTAGAATTAAATTGCAGGAAAGAATGAGGGCCTGTCAGTATTTGAGAAGCAGAACCCTGTACATCAGCCCCTGTATGAGGTACACCCTAAGACATCCAAAGCTCTCAGCTCCGGTTAACTCCCACAGGAGTCCAGTGGCTCAGCACCAGGCAAGTGATCTCTGTGCATTTTAGGATGAGGCCATTTCCCTACTTGATAACAAAGGTTGCAGTGCCTCTTTATACTGATTCTGTACACATACACTCTAATAAGTCTCATCATCAACACATCTGGTGCTGTCTTGGCTGAACATGATGCAGCTTGGCTTCACTTGACCAGCAACACACCCTGAGATACAGATATAGGAAGTATATTTTCATCCAACTAGACTTCCAGTGAAACCAAATGCTATTCAGCTTTCCCCACCACTCCCCTTTGTTGCTGGATTTATTTTGTGAGAGCATTTGTCCTGTAAGCAAGAAAGAAATCATGTGGTTGTTCTTGTCATTTTAAAAATAATCCCAGAACCTTTTAAACCTTGGACATGTCCTGTCCTTTCACAGGAGCAGAACTGGGCTCCGATGTATTTTTCTGTTACAAAGCAGAGAAAGCAAGTGATGTAGGAGAAAGCAATCATCTGTACGAGCCTTTGGCCTGGAGTTCACACCTCCGTCCATCAAATCAGATTTAGAGCTGGAGAAAGGCAGTTGTATATGATTATCAGATGCACCAGTTCTGCTGATCTGGGGTGGCAATATGCAACCTATCGCTTCAAGAGGAAACTTCCCAGTTATTTGGCTGTTGAACATCAGGAAATCCCAGCCAACTTGTTGCTGTGCACACAACAGAGTTGTGTCCCAAATATTTTCACTAAGTCTAGCATATCCAGGATGTGTCTGAACATGATACATGATCAGGTCAACTGTACCACTCACTTGTGCTTGGACTGAAGTGACCTGAAGGTGCTGGGGCCCACATGGTGCTGGTGTGGTGTGTGTCCCTAGCAGGTCTGATGCATGGGGTACATTGCACTTTCTGGTCGCTGGCCTGCACTGCATCCCTACACAGTGTAATAGCTTCTCTGTGAGCTTTATGGGTCATCAGGCTGTTCGTGGCATCACATTGTATCTTAACAAAACTATTTCTAACAAAAAGCAGATTTTTGTAAAATTGCAAAATCTGGGGGTTGGAAAACTGATTGATTCGTGGAAATATTATTTCAGATTAGTTCTACATTGTAAATTGGTAGAAAGGTATGTTCTTCCCAGAAGACTGATCCAGGATTACTTGAAGAAAGGCATTTCAGAGCAATCCAGCAGAAACTTCGCTTTGGTCAGCAGCAGCTCAGCTCCCTTCATTCATCAGTGGAATAAATCCTCCTTGTGTTTTCTCCTGATGATACCAATATCAGCACAAAAGGCACGCTACCTTAGAGAGCACAGACCTGCAGGGACCTGAACAGGACCTGCATGTCCCTTGTCCTGCTGCAACCTGGAATCAAACCTGATAGAAATGCAAGTCATAGACAGGCCACTACAGTTGCACTTCCCCTCTTGCAGCGAGGCACAGCAGCAGCTGTCTGGTTCTGCTGTGTCTATAATGTTAGAAAACAGTAACTTGATAGAAAGAATGGCTCCAGATGATGTTGGGATGACAGCTCAGTATCCCAGCCGCAGTGAGGAACACACAGTTGTCCCCATGTGGCATGAAAGGTGACACTGTCCACAGCACACAATTTTAGCCATTAGACATTTGTTATGAATACCTAGCAGCTGCAGCTGGGAATAGTTTCTAGTGTGAAGGGCTTGCATTCCCTGTACAGACAGAGTAGAAGGGAGAGTCAGCAGCTGCTGAGGTTATTAGTCCTTGGCCAAAACTCTCCAAGCTTCTGACCCCACATGTTTCCCCTGGACTTGGTGGCTCCATGAACATGCAGCTGCGGAAGCTGCAGCGGCGGCGCTGCGTTTGCTGTGCCAGGGAAGGGTGTCCGCAGCTCCGTGTCCAGCTCCTCAGCGCAGCTGAGTTTGCCCACTTCTGCCTGATGCTGCTAACAGCCACTTGACTCCTCTTTCTCACTTGGGACTGTTACGATTAATAAATACCTCATGTCATCTTTTAGAAGATACTGTTAGCAGCTGTTCCCTTTCACCCCTCACGCTCAAGCCATCTTAATGAGGTCGGAAGTATGCTGAGCTCGAAGAGTCCGCCGCACTCGCTCAGCCCAGCAGTAACCACACAGTTAACTGCCCTGGCAAGCTGGGAGGGGGTGAGTGTGGAGGATTGTCTATGCTTAGAACAAGCAGCACTCGGTGAATTTTTCAGAGAAGCTTTTCCCCTCCTGTGAGCAGAACTGGTATTAATAACTTGATCCCATCAGCTGGGAAGTCCTGTTGAGATTTTGTGTTTAGCTGACTTTGGACAAATACTGTCCTGGAAGAGGGGTGAAAAGCCTTGACACAGAAACAAGGTGTGCACTTCAGCATAGTGATGTTTGTGGTCATTTTGTTGCATCTAGCAATGCCTCCCGCATAGATGCTCTGCTTTGTGTGACAGTTCTTCATGAGCCGTCTCACTGGCTGACAGCACACAGCTCGCAGAACATAAGTGAGACAGATTTGCTGTGTGCTGGTCAAAGGGAGCGTAAAATGGTTGGCTGTCACCTTAAGTGAACTGGAGCAATCAAAGTCAAGTCCAGTATAACTATGGCACAACCTTCTGCAAAGATGCTGAAGTATTTTGTGGTTACTGGGTTTTCAAAAGGCATTGTAGACTAATTTATGACTTTGGGATTTCTGCTTTTAACTAATGGTGCTCTTAACATAGCAATGGAATAGTTCAAGGGATTCTTCTGTTAGCATTGTCTCTGTTTTGAGTGTATTAGCTTCAGCCAGCTGTTTTTTAGCCAGAAGGTAAGAGCTGATTATTGGGGAAGCTTCAAACTCATCTATGGCATCTCAGGAGATTATGGCTTTTAGGCCATAGCCTTTGACATATATAAGTTATGAACTGAGGAGCTTACTACCTGGAACAAGAAATAGAGAGAATATCCTGAAATACAGATAATCCATGGGTAAAACTTACCAGTTGATTCAAAAAATAATTCCATTTTCTTGAACAAAATGCTGGGAGTATGACAATTTAAAATAAGTTGAAACTTCCAGCCAAATATGTTTGTAAATTCTGGGTTTGAAGTAACTTCTGAACAAAATGTTTTTGACTATTGTGACAGCTACAGAATTATAGCTCCTTCTAACAGGTCTAAAGCCATTAGACATTCAGTGTCTACAGCATAAGACTGCAAAATAAAACACGGGCTGTGCCTGAGCTAACACTTTTCTCCGCAATGAACAGTTCATTAGGTCTTATTATGTTTCAATAACCTATATCCCATTAATTCACTTGCATTTTATAGACTGTATACTTAGGTGGAATTTCTGTAATTCGTGCTTGTGGCTATTTCTGTCAAGATGGAACTGGCAGATCCTTATGCTGTGATTAGCATCCTGCATGTCAAATGTCTGTCAGCAGGTGGTCAAAACCACGAGCCCATAAAGGAACCGGTCTGCCCCTCTCACCAGCTCTTGCACCAGGACATGACTTGTGCTTTGCAACACAAGACTCACGACAACCATAGGAACGAAGCAGTTCCTACGTGCAGAGTAGATTTTCCCCTCCCTCCCTCGCTCCCTCAGCTAGTGGCAAGCCTGTACGTCCAGTCCTTAGGCGTTCGTGAGCTGCCTGCGGGTTACGCTGCCCACCGGGTGCAGCAGGCGTGGGGAAGGGCTGGGGACCGTTGCTGCAGTGTGTTACGGTGCTGGGGCTGGGTGGCCGCACCTTGCCTTTAGCAGCAAGGAGGCTGCCTGCCCTGGCCTGGTGTGCACAGCTGGTGCGGTGGCTGCTGGAGGACCCTGCACCCACACCGGCAGAAAATCTGCTTCCAGGGCACCCTGGTGAGTGACTTGACTCTGATCCCACCAAGGGTGGGACTGCAGGATGCCATATAGATGCAGGGGAAATGTACCAAAAGGAACCCTTCCAGCACAATAACCAACTCATGGAAACGAACCCTAAGAGAGGCGCGTGGATGTCTGTCTGAAAGCATGCTATTAAGGGAAGAATACAAAAGAATTAGAAACTCGCACCTAACAGAACAACAGAATTCTAGCAGGAATTGTTAAAAAAACAACTATCTTGCAAAATAGATTTTATTCCTTAGCAATGTTGGGGAGAACATGAGTCCAGATTTGAGTTCAGCCTGGAAGTAAACGTGTAACGTGAACAGTGGAGGTTTTCAGATCAAAAGTCAACAGAACATAGTGCAAGCTTATATTAGTCCCCAGTTTTGGGTCAAGGAATCCTGTGATCACTGAAGTAACTGCTTTAAAGAAAATGGATGCCTAAGGTAAGGTAGTCATCAAGCTATTAACTGTTGGGTGGGTTTTTTTCAAAATCATTTTTGCTGAGGTCAGATCTTCCATCCACTACTTCACTCTATTTTTTGCCAGACTTCTCCCATATTACCTGCTTTCATATGTATGGAAAAGTCAACTGGTCATTCTCACTGGCTGGTCTGGTTCTTCCTCAGGCAAGTGCCTGTGTTGAAAGAGCGGGATGGGGTTGATAACCCAGAACGTGTGGAGTGGTACTTGGCCTTTAAACCTGAGAAGGCAGGCTCTAACACAAAGCAAATGAGAAGTGATCTTTCTGCAAGACTTGAAGTACACCTCTGCCTCTGGCTCTTAAACTGCTAATGGCATCTGAAGCCACACAGAAGTGCCTTCCACAGAAAAGCCACCTGAGTGAAAACCAGGTGAACAAGGTGAGTCACCTGTTGTCACACGTTCCAGCCTTGACCAAGCCTCCACTCCCTAGCACTGGTAAGAAACACGAACAATCATGTGAGATAAAAGTGCCAAAGATGAAACCGAAGTTCAAATGCTGGTTTTTTTACAATATCTGGAAACCACCGACTAATTTTTGAAGTTTGCATTGATTCACCTGCAGTGATGCAATAACAGTTTTAAGTAACTTAAGGGTAAACACTGACTTGTCACTGGGATAGTGAGGAGACTTCACTGGATTTAAAAATCTACTCTGTATATACTTTATCAGTCACCTGTTACTGTGGAAAGGGTGAAACGAGAAAAACTCCTGCATAGCAGTGCTTCCTTGGGCTAAGCCAATGTGCACATCTCCGTGTGGTGGTTCACTGTGGGGACCTGAGGAGCAAGGGGAGGTCACAGTCCATAACACCACATCCATCTGCCTAACACTGGTGGCCTAGGGATAGCTGTGCCCATCGTGACTAGGTTAACATGCAGCAGTTCAGGTTAGCCATAGAATTGCTTGAATACTCATCTGTTCAGTTATGTATTTGTAGGTTTATACTTTAAAAAAAATCTGTACGTACCCCATGGACTGATCCCACCCCACTGTAACTTTGTTACGAACATGGAGGTGCATCAGGCCAAGAACCTGCAAGCCAACCTGATTCTGTTTCCTAGTTGGCACCAACTCCCTTGTGATTTCTGATAGCTAAGCAATTGCTCCAGCCACTGTGCTTGGTCTTATTTTCCGTAAGAAATGGGGGTGCATTCGCCTCTGAATCTATAAGATACCAGCTTCAGCAGCGTACATTTCACTGGAGAACCCTTCTGCCAAGTCAATGGCTTTGGAACAGTCCACCAATGCAAAAAGCCTTATGAGTGTAAGGAAGACCAGCGCCTCACTGCAAGTATGGAATGGCTATGGAATTGCTTCAGAATTGCTCAGGCCACTTACCTTGGCATTTACAGGTGGCAGAAGTTACACCATTTTGCACTTCTTAGTCTGAGGTTCTAAAGTGTCCCTTGTAATATTTTTAATAACAATGTCATATAGATGTCAATGAAACACTGTCGCTCCGCGAAAGCTGCTCCCACATGTCCCTGCCATTATTCTTAGACAAAATCAAGCAAGAAAACATTTATGTTTTCCCCATATTCTGAAGGGTCCATTAATATAGACAACTGAGATGTTCCTGAGGAGCAAACAATCACATTAATTAATGAACACGTGAAACAAAATACGAAGAGGACATACACTTGAAGGGACTATTCATGTGTATGTGAGTGCCTGTAACTCTGACGGAGACAAGTGGGAGATGCACACACAAACAAAATGGAGAATGCATTCCCCATGCTGCATGGAAAAAGGCCAGCCTGGAACAGAGTGGAATGCATAGAGGGATTTAAAGCAGGATTACAGATGCCTATGGCAACTGCTCTCAATAAATTAGAGTTAGATCAAAGAAAAATAGAATGCTTTGATAAAAGATTAACAAATGCCACTCTCAAATGTACAGTTATAATTAAAAAAAAAAAACCCAAAAAACCCCACAATACCAAATTACATTTTAACCCCTTATTTGAGGTATTATGTTTTTTTCTAGTTCTATTTATGAATGACTTCTGGCACCCAGGGATAAAGACAGCTTTTTCAATGTTTTCAATCTGTTACAACCAGCCACCAAATAAGCACACAATCATTATTTTTATACATGCACCAAGAGTTCTGATACAGGACATGGGCTTTGCAGGGGGTGGTGTCACTTTTAGAAAGACTAGGTGACACGCTGCAGCAAAATGGTAAAGAGACAATCAGACAGCAAGGCTGCTGATTTTCTTGAGTTGCTAGCTAAGTATTTACCAACTTGCAATAAAGAAAAGAAAAGAAAAGCAAAATTGGATTTCTTTCATCTATTTTCTGCAGCCACTTCTTGTCCTAGAACATAATGAACACATGCACACTGTTGCTTATGCAGCTCAGTAAAAAAAGTAGTTCTTTGAAAGGTCAATGGAAAATTAAGCAGTAAAGTCCTAAGTTATTACAAATGTGAATATCCTTTGTTTCTTTTTTTTTTTTTTGTTACCTTACAGCTAGCATGGGAAGATGCATTCTGACTGTTCCCTTGCAGCATCAGAGAAATGGGCAACTCAACACGGTTCTTCAGTGGCTCTGGGACCAAAGAAGTATTTGCAGGTGCTTGATGTTAACTTCAGAGCAGAAAGGGTAGGACTTCTCCAGATCTGAGCATTTTAATGCTGCAGTTGACTAGAAGTTCTGTCTTTGGAAAAATCACCTTCACATGACTATTCCTCAGTTTTGAAAATAATATTCAGACAGCAAAAGTAAAACCTGGCACTACAGCCTTATGATTTCCTATTTGGGAACGGTTTCATCTACATTTTTCATCTACTGTTTTTTCCCACTAGTTCTGGGTTGTGCATATTGTAAGTAGAAAGTCCTCTGCACTTGCAAAATGCGTTTAGTAGTTGACTTGACTTTCTCAATCAACTGGCACCAACAGGTCTAATATTTTATTTGGAATTAATTCATTTGGTTCCAACAGACTGGAGGCCTGCTTCACAGTTGTATGTGTTCCTGTGAATGATACTGTAATGCCTTGAGAGCTCATCCTACCAAACATTCATTTCCGATGAGAAGATGCTTTCCCTCATCAACAATTTATGGTTGATATAGAATGTGGTGCTCTTTCTCCCTTAAAAATCCCTAGTGAAAGCAGCATAATTTTCAATCTCATCAGCACTAAGCTATACAATTTTCCATTAAATCTGAGGCATTAAGCTGAGGGAAGCATGGATGCATACTCTTGGGATTCATTTCTTCAGGTTTTACTAGAGGTGGTATCACAAATTCAGTGTTTGAAGTCCCTGTGTTAGCGTTGCCAGGATGGGATGCACATCGCAGTAGCCCTTAAAAATGACATGACCATTGTAGCACACAGAATGTACCCAGTGTTCTTACTGCTGGGTAGATGTTCAAAGCACATGGCAGTGCTTTATTTTGGCTCTTTTCAGAATATATTTTTTCTTTTGATGCTGATGTATTGATTGACTTCTGATTAAAGCAACAGTTCTTATATCTTCCATCTGTGCAGGTCTCCAGGTCACCTAGCAGGGATTTCTGATAGGAGGTAACAAATGTCATATACCTCCCAAGTGAATCTTTTCTTTTTTTTCCCCTCAAAAAAGCAAAAATCTTTCTCCTGGTTTCTATGATCGAACACTAAAAGAGGAAACCCCGATAGGAAACTGCAAGGACAAACACACATTCACCTGTACCTGGCTAGACGCTCAGCAGCCTGGCATGTTGAGCCAGTATGTGCAAATGTACGAGTTTGACTGTGACCGTGAGTTTGATCTCTGACAAATACGGCTCAAGAACATTGAAAAGGAAAGGAAAAAGGTTTTCTAGACCTATTTGGGCTAGAGATCAGACAAAGTTGTTGTCAGCTGGAGATGTCTTGGAAAGCCAGGAGTCCAGTGCAATTTAGATGGACATGCAGTTTCAGTGTTTGTCTTCCACTTTCTGCCAAAACTAAGAATTGCAGAGAGACTTTATGAAGAAAACAAAATAACTAGACAAAACTGTGCTATGTTTCACAAGCTGCAGTTTCTTGGCAAAGATCCTGGTGATTTCTTATTTCCTCCAGACCAGCTCTCCCACTCATGCTGCTAAGCAGGAAAGCAATGCCCTCTCCCCTCCTCATCATGCAACGTGATGCAAAAGCATAAGGTTACTCAACAGAACCAAATGGCCACTCATTTGAAATAAAGGCAACACAGAGGTCTGAATCAGTGTCAGAGAAGGCAGCAGCCTTTTTGTTCTGTTCAGACAGAACCCTTGGCCATCTGAAAAGTTGGGCATAGATAATGAGGATGTCAGTCAGTACTCTCAGTTTCTCAATATATATACGTATATTTTTTCTGGTATCCATCAGAGAAAGGAAAGTATGTATCTGTTGCAATTTCTGTTGCAATTGAAGAAGTGTTACCTTTCTTCACCATGAAATTCAGTGTTTCATTTGGATTAATGCTGTCCTTTATCCTCCCCCTCAGTGCCCCGGGGGGAGGAAAAAGAAGGCTCTCCCTGGTGTTTCTGCCATGTTGCAGCGAGAACAGCCTACCCCTACACTGGCTTTGCCACACAGATGGTCTACAAAGACATGAAAAAAACCCAAAGGTGATAGAAAATTTCTTACATGATACGTGTGTGAGTCAGATACAGGCAGAATATGAGCTTAGTGCAGCCTCAGCAAGAACCGGCTAGTCACAGCCTAGTCAGCTCCTTAATGTGGATAACTGTTTTTTGGGGAAATGCCTACCCTATGGTCTTATCCAACTGGCTCTGGCGTGAAGATGCCTTTGCTTAAAGAAAATAGCTAGGGGGGAAGTTTTTGGTATTTTCTCTTGTGAAATAACAACTTACTAAAAATAGTGCCTGCAGATGAATACATTGCAGTTTGCAGGCCCAGAGAAATCAGGTTAGATCATTCACTCCTCTTTTCTCCTTTTTCAGGCATTCCCTACATTTACTCCTGAAATAAAACAGAATACAGAAATACCATGCCGAAGCGTTGTAACAGGCTCCTGTAAAAATTCTGGGTGTTACAGAAGGGCACAAGGCTTTTTCCAAGTGCATCATCTGACATAAATTTGCCTCCGATTTTGATACTTCAGAGGAAAAGGTGGGTTTGGGGGGGGTGTGTGTGTGTGTGTGGTTTTGTTTGGTTGGTTTTGAATTACTCTCTTCTCTAAAATTAAACTCAAATTGCATTTTTTCGTATATGCACTGCACTTTTACAAATTGATAAAAAAGAGAAAATTGATTCTTCCATCTATGTTGACAATCACAAAAATACTTACCCTCTAGCCCCAAGAGGATGACCAATGTAATATGATATAATGTAATTCCAGAGCTGCATCAGTGCTTTTCCACCCTCACTGGTATTATGGCAATCAAAGGAGATATTTGTTAAAAACAGCTTGGATAGAAATCCAATAATACCCCACTGCCGGTGAAACCTCATCTCGTGAAAGGAGGGAAGAAACTTTTCATCAAATTTAATGTGAGGCAGATTTATGTATTTACATTTTAATTGCAATATGTTAAAAAGAAAGCAAAAAAAACCCCATGAAAGGTTGTTTTTTCCAGGTAACGGTGATTTTCAAAATCTCCTTAACCTGTTTCTAACATTATAGAGGATATGGTTTCAATAAATGCGAAAGAAAGAGGCTGCTATGCCCGGGTGCACGTATTATACCAGTGTTGCGACATACTATTGTTTTGCTAAAAGATTACAAAATCAATGTCCTCTGAAGATATTCTCATAGTTTTAAGCACAATCCATCCGATTCGTTCTCACCTTGAGTCCCTGAGCTCCCTTTTATTCCCAAGGAAGCTCCCTGAGGAGGAAAGTCCCTGAGGTAGAGTATCTGCTTGGGTTGCATCCAACGATCTCACAGGCCAGTCTCAGTGCCAGCAAAGCAGAGAAGCTCCTTTTTGGTTTTCCTTATCTCCCAAGATATTTTGACTGGTTTAAAATGATGAAAGAGAACAACAGGCAGGGTGACCTGACTTGGTTCTGGGAAAACAGGGGGAAGGGTTAAACAGAGCTTTATCAAGAAAGAATCAGACACGTTAGATGCACCAAATGCCAATCCATGTGGCTGGATCTTTTTAAACAAGTCTCTTTCCACAGGATGAAAGGTCTGGTTGAGAGCAGCATTCATGTTAATGCAGTTTACTTGGGTCTTGCCAAAGCATTTCATTTCGGGGCATATGTTGGTATGATTAAAAAGCATCCATTATATGGAATTAAAAGGGTGCGCTTTGGAAGAATTAAAAGCTGGCTGACTGACAGATCACAAAGTGATGAGAGTAACAAATGGAACTATTTCCAGCAGATTCCCACAAGGATCAGTTCCTGGTACAACACTGTTTAGTGTTTTCATCATGTGTCCAAACAATGATGTAACATCAGTCCTGAGATGGTTGGGGGCTGGAGCACTTAACGGTGTAAGAAATGTCTGGGTGAGCTGGGCTTGTTCAGCCTGGAGAAGACAAGGTTTCAGGGAAACTAAAGGCAGCCTACGAGGAGGTTACAAAGAAAGCAGAGCCAGGCTCTTTACAGAGGTTTATGGGAAGAGAATGAGAGACCGTGATCATAAATTGAAACAGGGGCAGTTTCAACTGTGTATAAGGGGAAAAAAAAAATTACTCTTAGGATACTCAGGCATTGGATCAGGATAGCCAGGGAGGTTATGAAATCTCTTAACTTGGAAGTTTTCAAGATGTAACTGGATGAAACCCTGAGCAACCTTACCTGAATTCAATTTTGATCTTGTTTTGAGCAGAAACTCAGACTAGATGACCTCCCAAGGTCCTCCCTGTTATCGCATATTGTGACTGTAATTTGGTTGATTTTGCCTGAAGCGCGATTTGGGAATCCTGTTATATAACTAGTTCAACATGTGCTGTAATGTAACGCTACAGGGAAAAAACAACGGTTGGATGTTATTTGGCCACTGCTGCTAAGCAGCCCTGCACAAAATGTGCCACCTTTGCAGGGGGGAATTCCCCAAACTGAAGCAGCCACTTGCAAGTGACATTGCTCCCTCGTGGACAGCCCCTGAAGCCTGGCACTGCTGCCCAGCGAAGCACTTCCCTGTCTCCTGAGCTGCTACTTTTGCTGCGTAAGTGGAGAGAAGGACAGCTAGGAGCTGGGGTTTTTTGGCACAAACAAGGAACAGTCCTGCACATGCTATGTCACATTTCAGAGGGATGTTGGTATCACCCAAAACTACAGCATCCCTATAATTTACACAGGAAAAAGGCATTGTACTACTGGGATGAGAGAGCGCACTTAGGAGCTTTCAGGCAAAGGTACAATACGATTCAACTGGGGGCTTTAAGTTAGACAGTTTGAAATTCAAAATAAAAATAAATTTTAAATGTCACAGCTTCTCTGGAGTGAAGCTCAATTCTCCCCTGCTGCCAGTCAAAAGCACTGGCCATGCTTTACTGCAGAACAGCTGGCCAGCATAGGTTCCTGTTGGATCATGACTCAAGCAACCAAGATTTGCAGGCGTGCTCTCACTATAACAACTTCTTCTGCAGCTCTTTAAGCACTTTTCCTTCCCTGACTGGCTTGGAGTTGTTCTGGACTATTTATGAATGGCAGAAACCTTTTGGACAACTCAACGTCAATACAGAAAAGCCTTTTTGTAGTGGCTGAGGGAACACTGCTCTGCCTCAACCATGCAAAACCGTACTCGGAGGTTACGTGACAGAGCACCTGCATGCGTGGGCTGGAGCACCAGGAGCATGCCCTAGCCCTACGCTGCTGATTGGGAAGGTCAAGTAGCCAGCAGATAAACCCATCCGACCACAGGTAACAGACGCTTCTGGTGTGTTCTGCTGCACTTGCTTATTAGCTGAGACCCATTAAGGTGAATTAGCCAGATTCACGTGTCATGCAAATGCCATCATGATAAAGCTCACGGCATCAGATAAATTCAAATCCCTTGTTTTAGACAGAAATCACAGTAATTTTTTTTTTCTATTATGTGAAATCCTCAACCCTAATGTCATTTGAGGAGGGTTTTTTTTAAGCCCTACAGTAAGTGATGCAACTATTGACTCATTGCTGGTTTGGGTTTTGACACCAGAGGACTATGCTGGCCAGACCAGCAACCTACCAGACTGTGACTTGGTTTTTTGGTAACAACTGATCTGAAGAAATGGAATTATAGCTTTATCCTTTAATTTAATAATTTCTCATTTTCTAATTTTGTACTTAAAACTAACTTTATATTCCTAGGTGAAATAATTCTGGTTGGTCTTTTTTTTCCCCCTAAGGAGACAATGTGTTTCTCTTTAGCGGTTTTATATGCAAAAGTATACATTGATAAGAAGTCTCCAAGTTGTTTTTAGGTGGTTGCTGTAGCAATTCCCTCATCACTTTAGAAATATATCACTATGTTGAAAAAGTTAGAGCACAAGCAGTATAACTTGCATATTATAGTTAACTCATACTCAAACTGCTTTTTTACAGTAAATGTCAAAGAGTATATGTTAGACAAATAAAAGTGTTTCCTGCCTTTCCTGGAAAACAAACAGCTAAAAGAGAGGAGGAAATAAATACAGTTCTTGCAATACACTTTTACTGCTCTGCTGCATGTGTGTATATGTAAGGCACGCTGGATGCTCACACATACTGCGAAAGAAACAAGCCATTACACACCAACAGATCAGTAATCCAGGAGGAATAAGCTATGGGTTACTGCTGCTTATGTGTACCTTGGATATGAATTAATCCTTGACATGACACACATGGAACATAGTTTGCTGGATTAATACCCTCTTAGGTGCATAACCACTCCCCAGCAACTGATTATTTTCATGTCTTTACTTATTTAGCAGCAGGAAAAGGACAGAGACAGCCAGGCACAATAGCATTCCAAAGGGCAACATCTTCAGATGCAAGGACAGAGCCAAGGGCAGAGTGCTGGAAAATATAAGATAGCCAAGTACAGCAGTGACGGCATTGAAAACATGATGGTAATACACTTGACAGGAGGTGGCAATATCATCTGCATCACACACAACACTTTCACTGTACCATTAACCTCTTCAAAAAATTAATTACAAAAATTCTTTACACTATTCAAGCAACTTCTCTTTTGACAGCAGGGAACGGGGTGTGCCATATAGTTTTCTCTCTGTCATGCTGAACCTACTGCTCTTTTGTGGTTTTGTCTGTGAAATTTTTTTGTGACAATATCCGATTGCCTTACACCTTGCAGATCATTGCTCTGCCCTTATCCTTTAGCGGAGTGGCACGAGTTGTTCAGATTCCTGTTACACATCTCCCACTGACCATCTGCTATTACCACCTTGATGAGAAATCACTTGTTGAAAGGTGATTAAGTGGTTACAGTCCAGCACAAGGTTGCAAGCTCGTTATACTACTTCCCCCTCCAATATTAAGCAACAGCAGTAAGCCATGAGTCTTAGCTGATATGAATCGGTGCATTTCTACTATTTCAATGGGGTTACCTTGGTTTACATGACATTTAGCTTAACACCATTTACCATTAGGTTCATTTAGATTCCAGCCTTTGGTTAAAGTGAGTTTCTGTGTGCTGCCATTTTCACACAGAAACTCAGGATAATCAAGGAAGATCCTTTTCTGTTCTTTATTGTTCTTTTAGTCATCAGGGAAGGGATATTTTAAAGATAATTACTAAATTATCTCTAAATAAGCTGGGGTTTTTTGGCAGCACTCATGATGTGAGAAGTGGGTTTGTGTCTCCTCTCAAAGCACTGAGTTTTCCCGTAAAGCGACTCTAGCTCTGGATTCACATACCATTTGCAGAGGAAGAGCTATCCGCTTAAACCTTCCAGTTTAGATTTTGCTGAGTCAGGTTTATGGATCGGGCTGTTTAAAAAAAGAGGAAGCAAAAAAAAAAAAAAGAAAAAAAAAAAAAGAAAAGGCTGTTTAAAAAAAAAAGGAAAGCAAAGGAAAAAAAAAGGAAAAGTAAGCTTCAAATACAATGGAGCCAGAGGTAGTTCACAGATTTTAAAATAGGGGTTTTTTTTTAAAGCAAACCCCTACATTTTTCTTCCCACATCAGGTCTCTACTGTGACCTGTTTCCACTAAACCAGAAGCAGTCTTTGCAGCTGCCCTGCTAGGGCTATAGATTTCAAGACAATCTCCCAAATAAGTGTCACAGAACAAAACAGACCAAGATAAGCTGTTAGAGCACATTTGTAAACAAGAAAAAGCTAAACCAAGCTGCCTCTTATCGTAGAGACATATAGCAGGAGTACAAAACTCTGTGAAAAAAAGCCTGGTAGCGTGATTCAGGACATACCACTCGGGGGGAATGATAGCCTGGCTGTACTTAGGTTTGGAAAAAAATGTTCTGAAAGGTTCTCTTGCTGCCACATACTCTATTTTAGTTCTGGGGCTCATCCTCTAATGTCATATATATTCTGAGTAGTAAAGGAACCACCTGATGTCCAGCTTCATTTCAGGGAAAGGGAGGGCATAGGTATGATGGGCACTAGAAGACAAGTTTGGATGTACTCAGATTACTGGGGGATAGTTCAGAGGAGAGACACCTTGAAAGGTCAATGTCAGGAACGCAGCCTGTTAATGATGCTAATGATATAAACAACACCCAAGATAGTTCTCCATTTGGTGAAGCATTTATGTACATGTTGTACTGGAAGCACCTGAGCAGTTGTATTCATTTCAGCCAGGTGACCTGCATGCCTACAGTCAGGCCTATACCAGACAGGAGCTCCAAGCATTGCAGAACTGATTTTTCTTGGCATTTATCCACACTCTTCAAATGCAAGGATTAGTGCATCTTCCTTTTATAAAATTCCCTTCTGCTGATGTTCATTCTTCTGCTTCCAGGCTGCTCTGATTCACAGCACAAGAAAAGCTTTTCCAAAGGACTCAGTAACTCCTTTTCCCCAAAACACACACGTCACTTGTATATGTATTTGCCTAGATCCCATCTTATCTCCAAAAATGAACAAATCACTTCTTTACCCCTAATATCTAATATCCAAAAGAAAAGTATTGCCTGAGAAAACAGTATTAGTTTTATATATTTTTTGGCACAATAGGACATAATTTATTATTCTGCTTATGATCACTGGCAAAGTCCCAGAAAAATGCAAAGCTTGCTGTTTTAGGATCTTACACTGATTGTAACTTATCATGTCATAGGCCCTTTTAGCACCAGAGACATCATTCTGGCTCAGTAATCCCTTCAGAGAATTCCTTCCAACAAATATAGAAGACTGCCATCATGATGAGAAAAATCCTTTCCCCTAAAACTGTTTATCATCCAAGAATAAATAGCAGTGAAAAGAATGGCTTTCTGAGACTTAAGGGGTCATAATCCATTTCTCAGGAAGATATTACTATGACTATTGTACATAAACCACTTACCCTTTCCAGTGTCTTACAGTCATCTGAATGTCAGTTATTAAAAAAAAAAAAAAAAGATGAAGTTATAATGCTCTATCAACAGACAGCTGTCCTAGTGGGCACCGGGCACACAGAATGACTCGCATTGCTGAGCCGTGCAGTCACCGCCAAAGGAACGATGAGGTCACATTTCATTCCGACTGACATACTCGGTGTGGTTAGACTGTGAGGCTCACCCCTCCTCGCCAACCGACTGACGCCCCCTCCCTGCCCGGACACCAGATCTGGCTCGTTAACGTGTCTGGAATGAGCGTGAGCCTACCTCTCAGCTGGCAAGCCCAAGGAGCATACTTGGATTCCCAGGTTGGAAGATTATCTCATTCAAACACAGTTCTCCCAAAGATATATAAGCAAAGCTAGCGTGGCGGTCCCTGCAGAGCCAGCCTGAGCGCTTGGGAGTTTCAGCCATACAGAAGTACAACCTCCAGACACCAGCCAATATGATGATGATGAAAGTAGAAGACCTGGTAGGTACAATCTTCTTTCATTTATTCATAATCTCTTTTCTTATACCAGGCAGAGAGAAACAACCTTTGTGGATCGTTGAGGTGATTTAACAGGTTACCAGCACTGCTGCGCTCTAGGTGCAAACCCTGTATATACCCTACATTATCCTATTATATTCTCACTTTAACTTTTCCTTGGGAAGGGGGCTCACCACTGATACAACTGCATAGCTGTTTGGATTTTGCATCAGAACATAGTTTGCCAGGAAGAAGAGAATGACCAAAATTTAGCTAACTATTGTCCTTTGACCTTGATTTTCATTTTTATTTTTCTAGAAGCTGTTAAGTTTATATCACACTGAGTAAATTGCAATCTAGTAAGGGACTGGGAAGAGGTATCCATGCAGGGAAACAGAAGTATTTTCTAAAACTAAAAAAACAGTGTAGTAATAGTATTATTTTCTAATAATAAACTGTTAGTTTATTATTAGAAAATTAGTGGGTTCCTACACCCACTGCTGTTCACGGTGTATCAAGTCTTTGAAAAAAAATGTCTAAACCAGACCACAAGTAACGGGACATCCCATCGCAGGGTCCAGACTAAGTAAGCCTGATTGGATCAATAAACTGAGAAAACAGGAACGATCCAGTGAAACACTGGAACATCACGCAGGAACTGTTTTATCCCCGGATGGCTCTGTTAGGATGCAATGCCACGCGGCCTGACTGGTCAGTGCTGTCCTGCGCTCCTTGGCAAGGCCCTGGCAGCTCCTGTAGCGTTAAACGTTACAGCACACACATTTTTACAAGGTGATTGAAGGGAAAGGCAGTCCAGACCATGTGAATTTACTGAAACACTCTCAAAATACACAACAGCCTCTACCAAGTTTCACAAGTTATCTCTTTGTACACCCTCAACTGAGCACCAGAAGTATTTGTGAAAGCTCTGGAAAGCCGCGCTGCTGCAGAGCTGCTGCGCAGGAGCCGCCTCCTGCTATTCTGCTGAGTGCTGTACACGGGGACTTTGGTACTGCCAGCGACGGGTAAAACCAGCCTTGGAATTACCCAGCAACCCGATGTAACTGCATTGAATGTGCTTCAATAAAACCGTAAGGTGCCAAGGAAGAAAGGCTCTCCTCCCACTGTACCTGCGCAGCTCCCCTGCTCAGCACTCACAGGGTGCTGGTGGCTTTTTCCCCCACAGCCTTTTACAGCCTTCTCATGAGCCTCACGTATTCTGGCAAGCCAACATGGAAACCCTGAACAAAAAGGATGCTCTTCCCAACTCCCCGGCATTTTCCAGTACAGCAGCACTCCAGCCCCTGCCAGGCAGGAAGCCGACTGAGTTGGCCTCATGGATGGCGATCCAAGCCCCGAAGATGCCAAGGGGGGTTGCTGCATGCCTGCAAGTGAGATCGCTGTGTCCGTCCGCATACACAGTTAATCCAGGCACAGGCTGAACAAGGTCTGCGCTCTGTCTGTCACACACCCCTAGAGCAGGACAGGAATGACAAGCAATTAGCCCCCCCCCCCCGGTAATCCATGCTCCCAGGGGGTGGGTACTGCATTCCTGAAACTGCTACTTACATTAGATCACGTTTGCTTTTACAGGTGACTGGGAAGAAAGCGGACGATAAAGAGACTGGCAGCTTCCTCCCTGAGGACTTCAGAAATGGAGAGTATGAAGCTGCTGTAAGATTAGAGAAGCAGGAGGACCTAAAGACAGTCTCTGAACACTCACTGACCCGAGGTGATCTGGCTTATGAGAAGGAGAAAAAACGAGAAGCAGAGGTAGGCTCCTGGGTTTTGTGCTTGGCTTTCTATCATCTTGCGTGCACTCTCTGCTGCAGTTCTTGAAATTTTGCCTCCTTTCTAAGCTAGAAATACATGCATGGTGAGCTAGGTAAACCCTTGGGAGATCACCACCAAAGGGGTTGGTCTAAAGTCCACTGAAGGCCATGGAGACCTGCTGACTCCTGTAGCCTGTGGGTGCAGGCAGTAACGCTGTGAAGCAGAACCCAAAATTCTCCCTGTAATGTCTGATGGAAACCCTGGGGGGTCCCTCCTGCTTTCAGTATGGGGTCGGGAGCAATCCTGGCTGGTGAAACACCTCCAGCTTGCACACCTAATGACCAGCACCAAAAATAACTAACCCAAAAAGGATGTAAGAGAGCATTTCTGTAGCCAGAAGCCTTATCTACCTTGAAAATATTATTTTTATGAAAACACTGCATGATTTACTAGCACATTTGGGAAAAGCAATTACAAATGAAAGTGATACTGGTCTACAGAAAAGTACCATTTTGCATTCCTAGAGCACGACAATTCCATAGCCCAAAGAACTGATGCTTTTCCCCCCAAAAATACAGTAGCTGTAACATCTTGCTTTCTTTGGTGAATAAGCAATCAACTGGCCTAAAAATTTAAAGCATTTTGGGAATGAAAAGGTTTAACTAGCAGGGGGCATAAGACTTTGTTCTGAAAAAAGAAGGGTGGGAAAGTGAGCCTCAGAAATATTAAATAAACACTACTGACATTCACTTCAACAGAGATATCAATACTTGCTACAGAGGTTTTTTGAGTACCTCCAAAACAAGGTCCTAAGAACTATTTGGGTTTCTAGTTGACCCACAGTCCACTCAGCCAACTTTATTATTTTCCATTAAGTCAACGATCTACAGATCAAATCCTAAATGCAGAGAACAATAAAAGAACAGGTGGAAATAACTTGAAAAGAATTCAGTTGAAAAAAAAATGTATACCATATGACAAGTTTTCACCAATGTATTTACCTTCACATCACGATGGGACAGAATCTGTCATCTGTATTCACCCTGAGTTACCCCTTGTTTGTGAACCCCCCTTCTGAAGCCACGGACACCTCACAGTACCTGGGATCTCAGTTCAGGCAACACATTTGCCCTTGATGTTAGCAGTGTCCCATGCCGACTTCATGCAGGGATGCTTTTTACAAGCAGGCTTGAACTGCCCCTTCAAGGACACAGAGGACATTCGCTGCAGCTGACCAAACTGTAACACTTGTAAAATTCTAAGATTGGTATAAATCTTGCTCTTCACTTAAGGGTGTTTTTTTTATCAAGGAGGATCAGTTACAATAAACAAGGGGCTGCATCATAAAGGTGGTTGAAGAAGATATGCTCAGTGGAAGTCAGCTAAAACGGTAGGGGCTTCCCAGCTCGTCAGCCGCACGAGACGTGAGATTTCTTACATTGCTGGGCCCAAAGGGGCTGCAGTGCTGCTCTGACTCCTGGCCTAACATGGACCAAAAATTAATGCCACCCAGGCCACAATGTACGGCTGAAGCAGCATTTAGGAAGAGGTCCAATGATGTATGAAAAACTACAGCTGATGTAGAATTTCTCGCACACTTAGTAACTTATTCTAATGGCCAATTAGCCCTAGCTGTAAAAAACCAGCCAACTCATTTCAAAGTTCATCCAGTCTTAGCTGGATTCACAGCTGAAATAGTATCACATGCTGTCCTGCCACTCTGAAAGGGGGCGGTGGTCACACTCAGCTCACCTTGCTGGCTTCCCTGATTTATTTCAGCTGAAGAAGAAGAAATTAGAGGACAGGTCAAAACTTGAAAACTTGGAGGACCTTGAAAAAATTATTCAGCTGAGGAAGAAGAAAAAATGCAAGAAAGTGAAAGCACCTGTTTTAAAGGAACCTGAACCAGAACCAGAAGTTATTGTAAGTTATCTCAAAGCACCCTTTTCTGGGAAAACGTTGATGGGGTTTTGCACCACACACATTGATGCCCTGTTTATTTCTTTCCATCAGACAGGACCAGTGGATATACCAACGTTCTTTAGAGCTGCACTGGAGAATAAGTTGCCAGTAATTGAAAAATACCTGTCAGACAAAGGGGATCCAAATGTCTGTGATGAGGTACAATCTTCCTTCTTACTGCAAAGCAGGCTACAGAACAGAGGTCACTACAGAGCAAAAATAACTTTTACCACTAGGTTTTGTAGCTTCCACAGTTAGGAGGAGAAAAAAGGGTAGGGGGAAGTAAATAAATGCTGGAAATTTTGTATATCAAGTTTTCTAGTGATAAAGGGGCCATGAAGACCCTTTAAATATTACCCCAGAAGGCTTTTTTTTATTTAAAAGCAAGCTGTTGGTGTCCAGGAGACCCTGATTTTCTGTAACAGGTGATCACCCAATGCTACAGATGAAGAGACAAGAAATTTGCCTGCATAATGACAAAAAAAGTGATGCTGCCTGCCCTCATACTCCATAATGCATAAGCTGCATTTGCAAAACACAGTGTAGCATGTTCGATGGGGGAACTCAACAGGCATAATTTTAAATTTGAATGCCATACTGCAGGTATTTCTCATACCCTTTAAAATGCTGGGTAGGCAGCTCTGAGCTATCACGATGCTATTAAAATTTAGCAGATTTCAGGTCTCAAAAGTATTAGCTCTTGAAAATGAATCAGCATAAAGTATGTTTTTGCCATCATCCTAGGGAGGAGGAGAGAAAAGATTTAAAGATACCTCTCTGTGCCATATTTAATGTCTGACTTTGCACTGTTTTATTTGCCAGTACAAACGCACTGCATTGCACAGGGCATGCTCTGAAGGACATCTAGAGGTGGTGAAGAAGCTGGTGGAAGCTGGAGCCCGGCTTGAACAGAAAGACATGGTATGTACATCAGTTCACACTTCTGTCAAAAAACTGCTCTTTGTTTTCTAAGTGCCAAGAGAAGCACATATAGAAGTGCTTCTTATAGAAGAGGAGCATTAAAAGGCCTTACAGCATATTGTAAGTCTATCCTTAAAATAACACTGCTGAGAAGAGATTTCAGGAGGGGGCGTCTGCCTCCCATTTCCAAAATGGTTGCTGGAAAAACACAGGAAGCGGAGGAACATGCTGGCCACCAGACTGCCACAAACAACAAAGCCTAACGTGGGGTAAGAGAGCTGAGGTCAGGCTACCACTTCAGCCTGCTAGCAGGTGGTGGAGATATCACTGTCCCACGCACATATCTCGTGCTACACGCAACGCATGCATTCTCGACCAGGATTTCAAGGCTGCACTCAGGAGGAACCCCTGCTCCTCTGGAATGCCAGCCATGAGGGTAGCAGAGTATCAACAGCTTCTGCAGCTGGTGGTTTTGGTTGTTTTTTTTACTTCTCCACTCCTAGCAATGTGTCCCTTTGCTAAACGTTTGGCTTGCTCCCCCTTACTTAACCCATCAGTGCTCACAGAGAGCGTAAGAAAGAGGAGGAATGACAGGCAGAGTGAGACCTTCAAGGGACACTCCACTGGTCCTAGCAGAACTGAGTGAGGGTAGACAAGCTGAATCTTGCAGATGAAAAGGGTTCTAATTCACTTTGTGAACCTGCATAAATTTGTTTGTTTTAAAGAAAAACCTATTCTTTCCCTTGAGCTTCATCTTCTATGCATTTTAGAACACAAAAGGCACTAAATAAAAAATATTAACTCGCACATACCAGCCAGGTATCTGGCTAAAGATAACTTCTAAGTTCACAGAATAGACAAAACACGTCCTTTCTCACAGCAGCATTGCCAAGATCTCTGTCTTTAAGAGCAATATTCAACAAGTGTGAAGAGTGAGAAACTCACAGTAGTAAAGAAATCAGGGCAAAACAAGAAAAGCTGTTACTAGGAGCAACTCAGTAATCACAGTGAAGTGCTTTAGGTTAAACTGCATGAAAATTATTTTGGATTAATTTAGAAATTTGATCAAAATGCTTTGGATTTTTTTAAAATAAAATCATGAATTAATTAAATTACTTTCCTTTTGCTTTTCCTGCCGCAGCTTGAATCTACAGCCCTGCACTGGGCATGCCGGGGGGGGAACCTGGATGTTCTGAAATTCTTACTGGACAAAGGGATAAACATAAATGCAAGAGACAAGGTATGTGCTTTGGGGACTCTGCAGCTTTTTAAATTGGAGATGAAAAGCTCTTTTGGCAGCTGTTCTTGAAGCTTTTTTCACCTGTTCCATGCCACTGATTGCTTTCTCCTCCCACCTCTCAGCTGCTCAGCACCCCTTTGCACGTGGCTGTGAGAACGGGTCAGTATGACTGTGGGGAGCACCTCATCGCCTGTGAAGCAGATCTCAATGCCAGAGACAGAGTAAGTACCAACAACTTCTTACCTGGCAGTTATCAGGTAGCATCAAGCTGCTGTCTGCCTCAGTAGTTCCGCTTGCCTGTAAAAATCCCTGGCTACATGGTTGAGGCTGGACTGTGGTGTGGGACCAGTGGGATTGATGCTGTGGTCCATGTCTCACGCCTCTAGGAAGGAGACACACCGATGCACGATGCTGTAAGGCTGAACCGCTACAAAATGATCAGGCTTCTGATTCTGTATGGAGCAGATCTAACTATAAAGAACTGTGTAAGTAATATTTTAAAAATGCAGTAATTCAAAATGCTCTAGGATAAGTTTCCCTTCAGAGCAGTTTCATAGGTTTCAAGGCTGGGAGAGACTGTTGTGAACAGGCTTAATTAGATCGCTGCAGAGTTAATTAAAGCAGAGATGACACAGGGAAAGCGTAACATGGGTGAGGTCAGGGAGAAGAGGAAAAACCAGTACCTCTTCTAAAACCAGAACCCATCAGCTGCAACTTAAAACATCATCACATCTTTCTATGACTTATTTTAATTACACATTATCACATATTGAAAAGATACAGCAGACACTTGCTCTCTGCACAGCTGCTGAGACAACAAAGACCTTGGCTTGTCAGAGAAATCTCCTTTCTGTTAAGCGCACAGCTGATGACGAGCCCAAGCACTACATCTAGATGACTGCCTGTTAACCTGACCATTGGGCAGCAAACCCCTGTGGCTCGGCAGAGCTTCAATTTGAGAAGCCCCAAACTTGGCTCTGTTCGTAGCTGCCACAGCAGCAGCGAGCTGGTTGCTGGAGCAATGTAACACTGGTTAAAAGCATAGCACATCACAAACCTTTCTCCCAAACCCAAACCAAGCAGCAGTGGGATGGACCGTGGGTTTTACCAATGCCAGACAATGTTTTTGACTGACCGGCAATCAATCAAATCCGGGGGCAAGGAAGAAAACAGCCACTGCAGCACATGGTACTCCCTACTCGCTGCCCACGCTCTCTGAAGCAGCATTATCCCTCATCAGGGTATGAAAATGATGAAAGGTACAGCCCCAAAGGCCAAAGACTTGCTCTCTCAGGCTCTGTCTGCATACAAAAGTTACTCCCGTTTAATTTAGATGTGGTTCATAACCTAATTAAACCAGTACAAACTCTTATCCGAGTTCTCAATTAAACAGAAGAGTGTCCTATGGAGGCTTCAGCTAGATGTATTTCTAATCAGTTTAAACTAGATCAAAAGAAACACCTGCATGCTGTGCTAGTCATGGCATTTGCTAACACGGCTTAGACTCACTGAAACCCAGGGAAATTTTGTCACGAGTCTGACCATGACTGGGACCAGATCTGCCCGAGCAGGACTCTCATCTCAGGGAGGCGAGAGTAAGTCTGGCCCTGCACATGCAGAAGGGTCTCACACCAGGCAGATGCGCTGTACAAACACTTAGGGAAGGACAAAGGACTCAACAATCACTGGCTGAAATTAAATCTTCCTTCCTCTGCTTTTTTAACCAGCAAGGGAAAACCCCTATGGATCTTGTTCTTCAGTGGCAGAACGGCACCAAAGAAATATTCAACAGCCTTAAAGACAATTCCTATAAAAGCGTCCATCTAAGCAAGTTCTGAGGAGAGAAACCAGACCACTCTTCTTGCTGCTTTTAAAAGCTTATGAACCTGGAGGAAAACAACCCTGAACATAGTATTTTAATTGACAATATTTATGATACTTAATTATTTGAGGTACCTTCACGGAAAACATGCAAAGAAATTGTTTTAAAAGGCTAGCTGAGTGTTAAAATTCCACTGGTTCTAAAATAGCTTTATTTATTACTATTTATTATTTATTTATTTTAAACGTCACTTTTAATGATTCTCGTTATTACTGTAGCTTTTTTTAAAAATAGCTTTACATCCTAATGCAATCTTTGCCAGCAGCATAGATCCTTTTGCCTTGGATGGCAGTATTTCCAGCTACATTAGCAACTTCCCTCAAGCCTTCCAATAGCTCTAAACAGCAAATGCTTGGACCTGTTGCCTTGTCTCTGCCAAATTCTTTTAAAATAATGTTAAATGAGTGGTGGTATGTGAAAGAGCAATGGAAGAAGGTGTACTGAGGTGCCAAGAGGATTTAAAGAAGCAGTTAAATAATGGCGTTTACACAGGGTTTGGCAATTGTGGTCGATAAAGAGCTCGAGGACAGACCTCCAACTACCACTTAACTGTTTGGACTGCAGGATTCAGATGCAATGTTACGAAGGTCAGAGGAGACAGTATCAGGAATGTGAATTTTTTTAAGCTAGGCTCCTACAGAGTCTGGTGACTGAAGAATGCAAAAACAGATTATGTATATTTGTAAATTTGTACTGCTTTTTCTGTACATTTTGTACTGATCTATTTCAGATTGAATAAACAGAGTGGTTCTTTTTATTTGCTGTGGTGGCTTATGGAGTGGTGAGCATGCACAGGATAATTCTGCCTCTTTAAAGGAAGTTCACATTTTGGCCTCTGTAAAATTCTTAACAACCTCAAAAAAAAAGTATTTCGCCTGCCTAGAGCAGCCAGCCCTTGAACTACCTCCCTGCCACTGTTAGATAAATGCAGTCTCTTACTTGTTTTGTTAAATGGAGACACATACAAAAGCAGAAGGACAGTACTTGAGTAGCTAGTAAAACAAAGTTACAGTTTTATTACAGAGTTTGACTTAAAATCTCTGTTTCTCAGCAAGTCGGTACTTACTATGTGGAGCACAAGACACCTTCAGTTAGCCAAGCCAAGGGAGATGCTGAGTCCTGCTAGGAAAGGCAAGCACCTCTCCCTTTGCTTTAGCAGAAGCAGAACCGTAACAGTGCTGCCAACGTGGACATCAATGTCCAATTTCATTGGGCTGTTACATGCTACATTCAGTTAAAATCCTAATACTCCATAGCGTAGCTTCCCAGCAAAATATGCCACAGGCTCCTGCACACCTTCATCCACCCATGTCCGTTGGCTTCTAGCCAGCAGGCTTTACAGTCTGGCCAAAGCAACGTCCTGGGCAATGAGGCAGGGTCAGGAGTGGGCAGCAATGAATAGTTGCTACTGGAGTGCAAATTCTGGAGACAAAGTGAATTTACAGAAACCCTGCAGAAGAGCAAGCAGAAGAAATACCTATTCTGTCTGCAGCCAGCTATCCTAGAGTGAGGCCAACAGCTTTAGGCAGATGAGACTTTCCTCACACAAGCACCACAACTCACAAGTATCACCTTGCCAGCTGTAGGCTTCATTTGTGAACACTCTTCTCCATAAAAATCTGGCACACCTCTGCTTGCTGCCCTTCTCTGCAAGCCACTACTTCGCTACTTGTTTCTGCACGATCACCCGGACACTGGGAGCACGCCTTGCGGGAAACAGAAATGACATCAGTGCTGGCTGACTCTGTCTGTTTGTCATTCTAACCAAGAAGCAGTTCAATTGTTCAGGCACCACCAAACTGGCCAGAACAACACACTTCAGGAAACTGGGGGAGAAGAAACTTTGCAGTCAGTTCCTGAAGCACTGTATCTATTTAAAGGTCAAAGATGCAGACTGTAAGTTGTTAAAATCAAGTCAAACAAGTAGTCAGAAGGATCCCTAGCAATTAAAAGGTTCTGTCCATATGCTAGTTACCAAACAACTTTTGTCACGCTCAAGGTAGGTTATTCTCTGGCCAAGGCAGGATAATGTGTCATTCAGAAAATTGCACCAGATAAACACATTTTGTTGCTCCTCTGGTTAAAGCATCATTTTGGAGATAAGTCTGTAAGTGACAAACTACTGTATGTATACATGTATATATATTACATTCCCAATATGTACAATAAAACAGACTCAAAACACAAGGTCAACAAGTAAAATAACATAATGGAAAAATATTTCATTATTTGTTGAAGTAAAAGTTGTTGTGACTTACACCAGCATTATATAGTACCATTAGTCTAGTGAGAACTTCATCTATTCTGCTCAGTCAAGTTACTAAGAGCTCAGAGATGACCCACTGCAAGACTTCTGCGATATCTTAAATGCTGTAACTTCCACTTCTCAACTTGTCAGATGCAAAGAGAGAACTGGAATATTCACAGTAAAGCTGGCTCAGAAGTATCTAGAGTACAGCAGCTTACATAATTTTTATGTTGGTTTAATCAAAAGAAAAACTTCAGTCAACATTTGGAAGAGCTCTGAAAATGCTCTGCTGATTATAAATCTGTTATGATTGCTTTTTTGGCAGCTAGATTAGGTTTACTGAGGCATTAACAGGAAGGAAAACAGAAAGGCAGGAGGCAACAAAATGAACACTCTCATAGACAACACTGCCAGACCAGGACATGAAGAAGGAAATGATGCAGTAAAAATGATGTGACGGGGAGACTGCTCAGGCCTAGGTGAGACAGCTGTTATGCTGTGACTGCAATATAGCATGCTGAGCACACGTTCACCGTAACCTTGGGCTTTTCCTTCCCACCTGCGGTAACCACCTCATGTTACCGTTTGGTTTTAAGAGCTGCAGGACAGGGATGGCCTTCGGGATGCGTGTCTGGCAGGTCAGGTCAGTCAGTCAGACTGTAACACAAATCCAAGACACCTCCTAGCAAGTGACAGATCCTGGGATCTTCTTTATAGCTATTGATCACAAAACAGAATGGGAAGCAGATTTATTTTAATTTTTTTTTTTTTAACTGCACTATTATTCTTCAGAGCCCACTGCAGATGAACTTCACCTACGGGCTTGTGGTTGTAAGGTTTAGTAGAGATGTGTTCAAAATCTGAGAAACCATAAGAGCTAGACTTCGAATGCATGCATTCTTAGAAACTTTTTTAATAAAAAAGGAATGCACTTGTATAACTGAAAATTTTCATATGTTAGACACATGGTGTTGAGTTTGCACTGACTCCAAAGACCTAAGACAGGGTGGAGAGACAGTCTCCAGCCCATGGCCAGAAGCCCAGCATGACCTTTCAGATGTGGTGAATTACCATGCAGCAGTCTCAGTCCCACAGCCTTCCTCACTTGAACACCAGAAGAATAATTCTTCTCCAGGCTAAATATAATAGTAAGGGAGGAACTGGGCTGGCTAGAGGATGGGTAAAGAGGGGTAGAGGCTCCTGCTGACAACTGGTTCAGTCCTCAAGCTTGAGTCTTAGCTTTTTTGCAGGCTGGCAGTGCTGTTTCTTCCTCCTCAACCTTTCGAGGCTTCTTCACAGTGTACACTACCCCACAGGCACTCTTCCGAGTTTCTGGAATATAAAAGTGACACTAATGCATTTAATGCAGACTCATTTCAGGTGTCCATGCCGCAAAGCACAGTTCAACATGTTTGCCTGCCAGCCAGCCAGCACACACAGTAGGTAAGCAACCTGGATGGGCAGGCAGCTTGGGGATATGCTGCATTATGGAGTGGGGAAACCCAACAGCGGGTGTAGAATTACATCAAACGTAAGGGAAAACTGAGGTCTGCAGACACACAATACCGTAGGAAACCAGGCTTAATCAGTTCAATAGCCACAGAAGGACACATTCTTGAAGCATTGTAAAAAGCATTTCTAAGCAAAACATACTATTCCTAAAAAAAAAAGAAATAAACCCCATGTATTCACATACCCCAGGCTTCTTAGACTACACTGGCACAGTTATATTGGCAGAGGCTCCCCTATACATACCAAGTGGCTTTATATATTCAATACTTTGAATAAAGTATTCAAGAATATTTTATTTACAGAACCCTAAGCATTACCATAAATACTACTGTGTGATGTTATCCAACTTCTCATGTTTGCCAAACAACCTAGTGAGCCCAATCCAATTTCATAACTGCTGGTGGGAGCCTTCCCTGCAAAATTTGAGGTAGAAGAGATTCCCTACACTCTGTTAGCGAAGGAGCTCTACAAGAACCTTGCCAAAATATATTGACTTATTCTGGGCTAGTATTCTTTGGGGGACAGGGAAATGGCATCTGCTATTTAATTTCACAGATGAGATAGATGACAGTCTTGAGAATTGCACATAAACTTGACAAAAATTCTTCCGACACACTGTCTCTATGTAGACGAGTAAAAGGCTGGAGGAGGAACCTGTTCACAGAAATGCCCTTTCCAAGAGATCAAAGCTACCTGCTGCTGTAAATTTACAGCAAGTTCAAGCCCCAACTCCTCTGAAACAAGAGATACAAACCAAATCCTACTGTGCATTTGAAATTTACAGCAACTCAAGTTGTTGGGAAGGTGACTAGAAATTGTACCTACCCAAAAAATCTTGACAGAGGCAGAAATTAAGAGCCTCATGCAACTACTCCGTCAAAGTTAAACTGCCTTTTATATTCTGATTATTATAAAAATAAATAACATATCAAGAATAAATAATGATGATGAAATTGGTGCTACAGTGGAAAGCAAGGGTCTGAATTGATTGCTGGAAGGCAAACTGTGGCTCTTTCCTGCACTGACACCAGGACACAAAATAAACTGCAAACATTTGGTTTCCAGTGCAGGGAGTCACAAGCTAAATTTCCACTTTCTTAATATTCAAAATGGGCAAATAGAGAGCTACTGCGAGCTGCATCTGCAGAGAGCATGAGGAAGCAAGTTTTGTTTCACCAAAACACTTCAAGCCATTGTACATTATATGTAACATTTTTTCCTAAGCAGTAAACATTCAGGGTATTTGATTTTGCGTCAAATTTGAAACGCTCCACATGAAGAGCAACTCTGAAATAGATCACATAATAAAGCATCAGAAAGCGACATGGCATAGGTTGCTTCTCCGCTCATGCTGCAAGAGGATAAACACAAAACATATGCATCCTGATTTTCTTGAAGTCGATGATGTGGTATCTGCTGATGTCATCCCTCCTCAGTGTTCAACCCTTTCTGAAACAAGGGACAGTTTCACTAGGAGTCGCAACAGGCAGATGTGTGTTTTGGCTAAATGGTTTATGACTCATTAATGTAGTTAAGTGAGTACTCTGGTACAGACAGCACCATCAGCTCAGCCACTGATTTGCTAACATGGCCACAAGGGAAAATAAAACACCCTTGCCACACAAGCTCCTCTTCACGCATTGGACAGGGCAGCTAAAACCCCAAGGTGTGCCTTGCTCTATAAGGTCTCGGACCTCTTGGAACATAGGCATTAACATGAACTTAGTTTAACAAATGCATGTGCTACTTAAAGGAGCTTGCATGTGCTTTTCACCTACCTCCATGAAGCACTGCGGCTCTGCAGTTGGTAGACACAGCTGCCTTGGCTTCACTTTCTGACAGGCCAAACAGCAAACCTCTGTCACCTTTGTTCAGGATCAAAATACACAGGAACAAACAGAATAGGGAAGTCTGTCTGCATGATAGGTTTGCTTACTCTACAAATAACTGGGAATTGGCAAACTGTAACTCTAAGTGACATTTCGCATAAGGTTACCCAGAGGCAGGGAACTGAGGCACCCAGCTCTCCTGGCTGCAGTTCCCCAGCAGCGCTCCTGGAAAGCTGCTGGCAGCATTGCTTTTTTCCAGACAAGAAGCTGTACTTTTATAAATGAAAGTCTATCAACACAGGAACATTTTTATATGCATAATCACAATTACCCCATTGAAAATTTCAATTATGGGGAAAGGGCACGGTCTGATACGAAAGCATCGTGCCGAAAAGTTCCCAGCCACCTCGAGCAGGGATGACACCAGAGTAGATATGTTAATTGGTTGAGCTTGACTGCTCTTTTTAAGAGGGAAGGAAATGCTGTGTTTAAAATCCTTCCAGGCCACACACCCTCCCACACGGTTCTCACGACTCAGAGCACGCTCCTTCTTTCTAAGGGACAGTCCAGATTCGTGCTTGCAGGGCAGGGAGCGGGGGAGAGTAGTTAAAATGCATCTAAATTCCCGAAAGAAGGGGAGAAAAGACACTCTCCTTGGTTTCTAGAATACATCCACTTATTTAAAAGCATATATGTAACTAAGGAGTGGAAAATTCAGAACAGAAGTAACCAGCACTCAGAGAGAAACTTTTTCTTTCTTAACATAAGTATGATTTTATAGCTTTTTCTGCAAAAGATGGGGCACCCCAAGGAATACAAGTAATAATTTCTGGTTTGGTTCCCAGTGTCCACAGATTTTTGTGGGTTTTATTCATTTCTTCACTTACACCCACACAGTATCAATGCATATCACAACAAAACATACCTGTAGCTGAACACAGACATCACTGTTTACAGTGACTGCTCAGGCCACCCCATGACCACCTCATGTTGCTTCTTTCACACCCACTCAGAGCCCTGATTCATTGAACTGGTCACCAACAAGCATCGCTGTGTAAAGTTCAAGGAGTGTAAAGGATGGAACCACTTTGAACTTTCACATGTTAGCAGTAACTGTTGCCTTTGACTTGGGAAAAGGATACAGATTAGCCACATCATAAGGACCTCGTAGTTCTAGAGGCTAAAACAAAACAAAGAAGGTTGTATGTGGGCATGCACTCTCTCGCAGGCTGACAAAAATGTAAGCAGGCAGGACAGGGCTATCAGGAAGCCAAAATTAAATGCTACATAATAGCAAGCTGCTGAAGATGCACTAGGAAATCAAACAAATACTACTATTCTGGAAAACAGAGTCCCCATTTGGGAGAAAACTGTCACAGAAGATACCACAACGGTAAAAAAAAACCCCACCCATCCAAACAAAAAAAAAAAATTCCCAAACCCCACAATATAAATCTTTGATGAATCAGATTGATTAAAAAACCCACAAGATGGCAACCATATTGAAAATCACAATTTTTATATGTTTAATGTATGATTAAAGCTGTATTTTCAGCCACAGATAAACCCTCAAATTGTTCTGACTTAAAAAAAAATAATAATCTGGGACTTACCCTTTCAGCTGCACTAGATATAACAACATTCTGGAAAACAAAAGAGATCAAACGTTCATCTGTCAGACAGCATCAAGAAGCGAAAAAAAAAAATCAGCCAGCAGCAAAGACTTCGTGAGTGTTAGTTAAGCTCAGGCTCAGAGCCCAATTAAACATCAGAGTACCTGGTGCTCTCAGATTTAGCGAATTCTAGCAGGCTATGGATCTTAGTTTGGGGACATGAATAAACCCAGGTTATCCCCCTGCCCCCTACAGACAGTGGGGCACACGGACGAGCCCTCCCTTGCAGTTACAAGCCCCTCGCAGACAGATGTGAGTTGAAGAAGCACTGCACCTAGTAGAAGGACAGGCTAAGCAGTTTAAATGTTGGAGTGATGGCATTAAGCCAACACCTACCAGCCCTATCTTTCATAGCAGACTTTAAAGGGACCTTAAGGATAAAGAAGAAATGCACACACTGTGTTCCAAAGTGCCCCCTTTATTTACACTAGCTGAAAGAGGCCCCACACAAATGACAATTCGGGCTGAGCTTAACAGAAATGGACTTAGGAGTCTAGGATCCCCCAGAAGCACCTTACAGATCATGCCTTTAGACAGTTTTGGTGCTCCCAAATTTTCAGCCTACTCAGTGTTGCAGTACGACTCAGTCCTAACCTCAGCATTCACAATGGCCTTAAAACACACTGGTTCAAGAAAGCAGTCTGCAGCTATGCAGTGGCTGCCAATCCACGCCATACGCTCGCTTTCCTCAACACTGGCACCCCCGTGAATATACGGATATCTTTCTCCCTTTTCTCCCACAGGCTTTCTGCAGAACAGGTACATGACTGCTTGGGGGTTGGCAGGTACCATAGCCCAGCTGCCAGTGCTCTTCTGACGTTAAACCTCCAAGGATACTCACCCAGGGGGAAGATTGTTTTGCACAGGTGCAAACTTTGCAGCAGCAAAAAAATTCCTTGCACCTTTTATTATACTGAATAAAAGGCTTTGGGAATTCCTGCTTGAGAGGGCGGGAATGGGATTGTACTAAGGCATCAAAAAAGACTTTCCCTTTCTGACATCAGTACCACCAACACACCACACCACCTCTGATTACAAGTGGCGGGGCTTTTCATCCCTTCCTCGCCTTGCTTTGCTTCTCCTGCCACCTCCCCAGAACAAAGAATAGGACAGACACTGGAAATAAATGCTCTGTGTGCAGTTGGAACTCAACCTGTAAAAGAGCGATCTGCATGGAAACAGCTGCATGCTCACACTGTGCCCAAGGCTCCTTTGTGTGCTAAGGAGGATAGGATGGGACAGACAACTGCCTTAGCATAAGGAAAGCCAGAAGCAGAAGCAATACATACAAAGTGACTTAACAGCACACATCATGATGGAGCCCAGGATATTTCTTTCTGCATAGCTCACCTTTAAAATGACTAGACTATGGATCCCAAGGGTGCTTTTGAGCTTCAGTGGTGCTGGCTGCAAGAGTTTTCTGGGAAAATTCAAGTCTCTTGCTCTGAGTTGTAGCAACTAACACTTGTCTCCCAGGCTCAGAGAAGCTCCCAGAGCAGCTGTGTGAGCCATCTTGAACCAGCACAGGATTGTGGTTCACTGCTGTGCATTGGAGGTATGCTCCACCTGGTTCAAAGGCAACTGGCTTCCGGCTGGGGGATGGGTAAGATGGGAGAAGGAAACAAGAGCGGACAAGAAAAGCACTGCTAGCAAGTGAAGGAGAGGCAGGCAAAGGTAAATGCAAGGGAAGGGCTAAAGAGAAGAATTCAAAGGCAAAACATCATCTCCCCAGGTAAAGGAGACAGCAGCTGTTCAGTACACTGCTCCAGGCAAAGTACCCACACTCAGTTACCAAAACACAAGAGGCGAGGGACCGTGGCTATGCACACCACCTGTCTGGCAAAGCAGGCAAGTCCCTCCCTCATTCCCTGCATGCTTTAGTATGTTTTAAGGACTCTGCTCAACACCAGTTCTGAGGACACCGGTACATTTCTGGAAGTTTCTCTGCCTTGCTACAACAGGAGAGGAACAAAAGGATCCAAAAGCTGCTACAAGTTCAGCAGCTATAGGTTATAGAAGGTGACAGCTGAATGCCAGGTGCCAATGCAAGCAGCCCATGGACCAGCCATCCTGCATCTTGTTAAAAAAAGGCCTTTACATAACTGATGGAAACCGCCAGCAAGGGCTAATAACCACCTCTGCTGGTCCAGCAGGTACCGAGCCTCACAGCAAAAAATAAAGACAAGCTAGCAGTCCTCTCTCAGCTCCTGCAGCACCTAACAACTTGTCATGTCCAGTTCCAGCTGATTTTCTTTCTAGGCACAGATAATGCACTAGATTGACAGATGCAGAAAGAAGGGGCACTGTATGCAGACCGAGTGCCTGAATATCTCAGTTGCTCTGTTTGTGATGCCAGCTTAAGCAGTGCTCCCCAAATCAACAACCACACGAGAAGCACATCTTTAACTGCACAAAGGAAACAGGAGCACTGACAAAAAGGAATCCCAACGAAAAGGGAAACGGTTTGCATGTATGTACCTCATCACCAAGTCAGTATTTTGTGCAATTAATTCCCAGAACTGGGCTTCTCAGGAAAGGCCATGCAAATACTTTTCTCTGTAGCACCAAGGGAATTAATCTGTTTGACCCACTCTGCTGCCCTATAAAATAGGTTGCCACGCCTGAGGGGAACCGAGTTAACAACAGATTTGCTTTTAATTGGCCTTCCAAGCTGTATACCCCACTTCAGACTAGATTTGCAGGGTAATGCCAATTTTGGTTTCTACGGACTAGCAACATGCGGCAAAGCCTTTTCCAGTAAAGGTGGTGGGAGCTACAATCTCTTTTAACTTGGATATGTATTATGATATGCTTCTCTGTTAAAAAAAACAAACATGGCCTGAGAGGACCCAGCATGACAGGCAGCTTAGCCTGGTAGCCTAGGAGGAGGCAAGGTATGAAAGCAATGGATTACAGGCGTCTCAGCTGCAAGCATTACTTCTTCCTTGGGTTTCAGTAGCAAGGAAGAATGCAGTTGATCTGACTGCAGCAAAGCCCTGGCTGACAGCCAGCTAGCTGTTGGGTCTGTCTTATACACTGGGAATTTACTAACTTTTTAACAAAACAAGATTTCCAATTTTTCTTATTATTTCCTACTCCCATATTCAAGCTATACTATCAAAAAGTGGTTTTGGTCAATCAGATATATGAAATGGGAGATTTTAAAGACATGCACAGATTTCAGTTCTAGTGCAAACCTGAGATCTCTGGCACTCCCCTCCGCCTCCACCTTTTGTTTTGGGTGTTGCATACTGTAATAACAGATAGATTCTTTTTTTCAGAGCAACCTAACAGTTTGACAACTTAAAAAGAAAGCATGCAGTGGTGCATGGCTGAAAGCATCTGGAGCTAGCATAACTGTGTCCTTGTATTAGTAGGCAAAGATTCAGTCACAACTTCAGAAACCCCAGCGTCAAACTAATTTAAAATGATTCAGTCTGTACAACTCCAGAAGAATTTGAACTGAATTAATTAGCTCGCTTTCAGTTTGAGAGCTTACCTTTCCTTTGCAGATCTGCATCAAGCTGATCGCATTTGAAATTGTGTATCTTCTCATTGTGGAGTCTTTGATGGCAGGCGTGTAAAGAAGTTCAAAGTAAATGCCTCGATCTATTGCCTTCACATGAAAGAGAGTGATCAAAAGTCAAAAGGAAAGAAGCATAACAATGTAACAACTGCTGTCTATTATTGATGTAGCTTATTCTCAGTTTAACTGTGTTATATATGAAAAAATTAAGGCGGAATTGTTCCAGCAAGAGCACAGCCTAGCCTGAAGGGAGGCAGGGGGCGCGATGTGGGAAGTTTCACTGTACACCAGATATGTCTACTTGAATCTTGGGATGACAGATCAGTGAAGTTCAACAAACAAAAATATACCACCCATTTATTAGTTGTAATTGGCTTTCCATTATCACAGAGTTGAGGAAGCCAGTAACCACTGCTGGTCAGAAACAAACCCTGAAATGTTGAGGACTCTCCTCTAGCTCCACAGCCTGCTGTAAGGCAGGCCATCGCTTCCCACAGTACCCACATCCTGCAGATGAGGAATTCATCCTTGCAAAGACGGAGCAACGAGGACCCTTCTCTCCTGTCTCACAGAACACTCTGGTATTTGTGACAATGTTAAATAACAGCGAGTCACAGGAGATGTTATAAATAGCAATACTGACTATATTTCCAACTGCTTTAAAACCCTTTGCTATCTGTCAAAGTACCTCACCAAAAGCCTAGTATTCTTGGTTTTGCAAACATACACAGAAAGATTAAGCAACTTGCTACAGGACACAGTGAGTTAGTGATAAAGACACAGTTCAAAGCTAGAAGTTGTCTGTTCCATGGCCTAGAATACATTTGCCTGAAATGTTACTTTATGCTTTATACTTGTATTATTAAAAATGCTGCAGTGTTAATAATGTAAGAAAGTCCAGTAACTGAATCCAGATGGAATTAATCCAGCTCACATCCACACATCACCTCTGCATGCGAGCACAACAGAAACTATGTACACATCAAATGTTTTACACAGAACTGGTCCAGCATCTTCAAACAAAAAGAATTTACCGAAACCAAAAGCAGGTGATGACAACACACCAATTTCCAGTCAAGGAGATTTTAACCGCATCCCCACCACTTCAGCTGCCTACTAATCTGTCTGGTTGGCATCACAACAACCAAAACTGACTGCCCGACACACAAAACCAGTCTGACTGACAGTCAGACTGCCTTAAAGCTGTGAGTGTGGAAGCTGAGAACTAGCTTGCAAGGAAAACATCTCCAAAAACAGGGCTCTAAGAGCTTCCCAGCTCCTCACCTGGGTCAATTGCTGGAGTTTTAGACTGCTAGGATCCTTTCAAACAGCATTGCAAACAAAATTGTTATTCCAAGTGGAATGCTAAAATTCCCAGTCTATAGTAAATTCCAAAGTATTACTTCTGTTCTGTTTCAGGATTAATTATAGTTATTTTTTATTCTAGGTTAAGCCTTCTGTATAAAAGGAAGTAGGATTTCTAGCCAATTCCAAATTTAAACTTTTAAGCACTAAGGACTACATCAGCCAAGAATGTCCATGTGGAATGAACCCTGACATATACTCACAGGAAAAAAATAGTTTACCTAAAGGCACGTTCAGATTAAGCTTTCTGGCAAACCACCAACAGTAGGCAGAATTGTATTAACAAAATATTTGATCCATGCTGATAGTCATCTTGCGTCCCACAGCAGATATGCAGCAATTCCACATTTGGTTTATTTGCCAAGACATTCCTTTATCTACGTATGGATTCAATACAGTTGTCTTCCAAATAACTGCCAGGGCATCCTTCTCCCAGATTAACAGTGTCATTCACATTCTTCTGTCTTTTAAGTCACAGGGCTGTTTATCTATTCTGACACAGCCGTACCACTTCTGGTTTGGGAAGCAGCTTAGTCAGCAATCACACCACATCTCACTGCTTGGCATAGTAGTGGCCTTAAGGCTCTGTTTCCATTCCTCGAGAACACCACTTCTGCCTTCTTAAGTGGGGGACAGGAAGCAGAAAAAGAAAGAACGTACATCACTGTGTATTAAATGCTGCAGTGGAGGCCCTGAAGTGAAGGACATCTGAAACAACACTATATATTATGCAAGAACATAAAAGAAACACTTGGATGGGAATGGTGGGAGGGAATTCAGCTCAGACTGACATTAAATACAGAAATTAACAGCAAGGAAACAATTTAGATGTAAATTTACCATATTCACAGGGGGCCTTCGGAAGTAGAATGGCAGCTTTTCTGTTACGTTTATGCATACCAGATCCACATCTAGAGTTGTGCAAGCGATCTACAGCAAAGAAATAGGAACAGATTATTAATATGCTCAAAAATGCATAACCAACTTTAGGTGCACTAATATTCTCCTTCATTTCTTAATGCAACAAATGTCTCTCCAGGGTGAGTTCAGTTTTAAAGTGAGGTTTGCAGGTATGCCAATAAAACAGCTGGGCTACAGGTGCACAGCTTGAGCATTTTGGGCTTAAAATCCAAGCCTTCTCTCACAGAACTACTTTTCCAATAAAATAATGACAAACCCAAAGGCAAGACTTACTGCTTTGTTTTTATCTGACATAGGACATGCAGAAGCAACACTGGCTTTTGGCAGAAGAACTCACAGCTAATCAAGGACAGCCCCTGTTTACGAAGAGAACAGCCCAGGAACTGACCCTTAGACCACCACTCTCCGGTTCCAATATAGCAACTGTTTGTTTTCAGGATTGGTTATTTTTACCAGAAGAAACTGAGAAAAGACTGAAAGAAAAGGAGACTGTTAAGACAGTGACTGGTGGTGCCATATGCCCAGTACTGGAAGCTGACGCAGAGGGCCTCACTTTCCTGCTGGGTGGGGAATGTACAGCCCTTCCTGAAAGCCATGTCTCTGGAGTCTGAAGATGGCACTGAAGGTTATAGTTTAAAAGCTTAGCTTTGAACTCATACCACAATTTACAGCCTGTATTAAAAGACAGAAGGAATGAACAAAGAGTGGAGAATCTCCACACTGACAGAGAAAATCGAGTGCACATAAAAGGGAGCCCTCAATTTACATATAATCTCATGCACACAAGATATGTAGGAATTATATATGCCTACCCCATAAAGACAATCACACAGGGCCAGATTAATGTCTGTAAGCAACATAGTAACAGAGAAGATAAAATAGGCTGAAGTAGTTTAAAAGGAATTTTCTACGCATAGGGGAACTTTCTGCATTCAGAAACCTGCCAGCAACTGCTCCAAATACGCCTGGGCCAGGCGCCAGCCATTCATCCCTCCTCGCACCAGCATGAAAGCAGTAGGTGTTGTGGGGAATCCCAGGGCTGGGCTGCTCTAACGCAGGGCAGGCTCTTGCTTTGCAAAGTACTCTTCTACCAGTTCGTCCATATGAAATTTGGATGGAGATGAGAGCAGAAGCCCAGCTTTAGGAATGTTTCTTAGCTGCTGACAGCACTCCCTCCTAGACAGAAGAGCCACAGCACACATGCAGGCAATTCAAAGATCTAGCAAATCACAAGGGTTTTGATGTTAAAATGTCTCTGCCAGGCCATTCAGACTGAACTTTATGCCCCATCTTTACCAACTCTGTTAGGCAGGGCACAGCTGGAATCTAATGCATCAAATTAGACTTACATGTGTAAGTTTAGCCCTACTACAGCCAGTTTTACTCCTTTTCTCAGGTGGAATACAAACTACCACCTAGACAGAGGTGATTTATGGGAATCAGCACATCTCTGAGTCATGTCCTAGAAAAAAGGTCAGTGAGGCCGTAGGAAATTCAGGAAGAGAGAAAGCTGAAAATGAAGGATAGTGAGAATACATATCAGAAACATACAAGCTGCCCTATGTGATGAGAAAACAAGCCTTCCTAATCAGCTCCAGAAACAGTGGAAGACACTTTTCCATTTTGCAAAGTACAGTAGGGAAGAGAGTGACCCAAATGTCAGGATATCTACAGGATTCCAGTGACAAGAACACTGCAGGAAACACCACCAATGAAAAATAAAGTTAAGAGTCATACTTCCCCACGAGAGAGAATTCTTGCACTACATGGGAAGCTGGAGAGGAGAATTTTCCAAACACTCCAATGTTCAGCCGAGTTTTGGCTCCTGGACAAGTCACGCACACAGGCAAGTTAAGTTACCCTGCCTGCTGAAAGGATCTGAAGAGCAAAAACTTCACATAGAAAATGATATGCAGCAGTTACACAGCCCAGTGCCTGCCCGGTCACACCGTGGGCAAGAGCCCCATCTGCTGGGAAACTCCAGGCAGCCAGAAATAAATAAATTGACACGGCTTGGATGGCCCGAAGAAAGCTCTGGCAAACATTTTAGGAATAAACATTGAAATTTGGCTTTGCACTACAGCCTCAGACTTATATAAGCAAGTTTTTTTTAGATACTGGTGGTCTGCTGATTGCTTAAAAACAGCAGGCAGAACTAACCAATATCATTAAACCAGTCAAAAGTCTTAAAAAGCAAAAATTTTTAAAAGCAACATGCACAGACTTTCTTACTGGCATGGAGTGGGCATTCCTGCTGCAGCCCAAAACAATCTTTGAGTGACTTAAAGAAGGAGCATGTTCTGCAATTATCTTGGCAAACACAGCGTCCTCATACCCCTGAGGATATAAACCCTTTGGAGAATATGAGGACATCTTTCAGTACATATGACTGCCACACTCAGTCACAGAAAAGCTTCCCTGGCTCGTGACCTTGTCATGACTGGTTTTGGGTCATGCTAAAATTAGACCACATCTCCAACGACCACATATTTCTTCTACAAAAACGAAAAATCCTGTTCTATGGAGAATAATCCAAGTGCCAAATTGTTGGTGAGAAAAATGATGTTCTTGAGGTAATGCTGCATTACCAACAGCCAATTTTAAAATATAATTTGTGGTGCAAGACCCACCCACCCTAGAAGGCTTTATCCTTAACAGTGAAAGATCCATGAGTTGCAAGATCCAGAGGTATATGCTGAAACTCTATGCATAGTGTCACTTGCACCAGACTCCTGTAGATACCTCTACAAAATTGACACAGCTCTCCACAGAGTTAGAAAACCTAAAATCTTTATACAAAAGATAAACATACAAATCTGCCCTGAATGTGAACGTGTGTGGATGAAGTCTTCCACCTCACACAGTTTGCAAGAAACATGCTTTGGTTCCCTCCCCAACTCAAAGTGCTGCCAGCACGAAAGCCATGAAGATGGCCTCACAGACAATCCTGCTTCCTTCCTAACACACTGTCCATCACCTGCGAGGGTGTCAGCTTAAACAGTCACTGTCTGCATTGGCCTGCCCAGAGCACAGCCATCCTCTTTTTGCCAGCACAACCATCTGCGTGGCTGAATGCTGAAATCAGAGCAGGAAAGCAGATCTGCCTGCAAAACAACTTGGCAAAAACTCTGGTTACTTCTCAGCCAAAAGCGTATTCCCCAGACCAAACTGCCATGCAGCCAAGCAAGCAGCTTCACCAGCAGAGCACACAAGGACCTGCAGAAATGAGTGGCTGTTTATGCAAGCTTAAACACTTCCACAGCTGGATGTCCAACTGCAGCAGGATTCACAACAGCTGAAAATAAAAACCATCCACCCTTAAATGAGAGAGCTCTTTTCCCCAAAAAACAACAAAGCATGGTCCTGCTGATTACCTGGCTTCAGGTGCTTGTTTAAACACATGACAAACTGATTGACCTCACTTGAGAAGTGAGATTTTACATTGTTGCTGGAGACCAAAAGAGACTGGTAGAAATTGGCACTTAAAAGTATTTTACAACTATTTGCCTCTCTCACACCCCCAAGAGTCCTAAAATCTTGCAAGGGAAATAAAAGCAGTCAGAAGTTAGTTTCATTAAGCTGTAACTGTTAAAACCAATGCCTGAATTATTCTGCTGAAAGATTCATTTAAGTTTCCCTACTTCTACAGCCTCTTGCTTTGTATCGTACTTGGACAAAATTTTCGAAAAGGAGGGGAAATAATTTAGAAAAAACAAAACAGAACAATATAATTTTAACGTGTCAAAACAGGTACTCAACAGTACTAGAAGGCTGCTTTAACTTATTTAAACAAACAAACAAACCAGACTCAGTTTTGTATTCACAAGCTCCCTTCGAAAGTAAATTCTCCAGAGAGATTCACATCTGCTTTTGGTGCCCCTGTGCCTTCTTCACACTGCCTTAAACTGCACACCTGCTTGTTGCCTGCCAAGGCTAACAGAGATGAGACACTTCCACCTACTCTTCCAGTCAGAGTTAATATTATTTATGAGCTTGCAACAGGTCAGATGTCACAATTTTGGGTTCTGTAAGAAAAACGTTCTGGCAAAAAGATAACTTGCTTCCAGATGCTCCACTTGATAAGACCATTCACATCAGCTGTTACCAAGTATTTGACAACAATGTGATTAAAAATATGACAGAGACTGAGATAATGAACACCTATCACCCAACAAGCCAAGCTGAGATAATTCTGCCTCGCACAGTGTTTTAAAACTAGGAATTTTATTGGTAGGAAGGGTTTATTCAAGATACAGCAGCTATGGATAAAAGCTGGAAGACAGTAAGATGCTTGGTGCCGTTATTAATGGTTGAATTACTGCACATCGCTGTATTTAGGTGTAACCTCTAAATAACGTGTCTTTTTCAGTCAAACACCAGAAATGGACCAAACCAGTTCACGGTCAAACACACTTCTAACACCTTGTTTTTCTAAAATCATAGAAGTGACAGAGTATATTGGGTGTTTTGTTCAAAATATCTGCATTTCTATCAACATAAAACCAAGGTGAGAAACAACAGCATTGGGCTAAGGTCACAAATTAGTCCTAAGTAAAGTTTTGAAAATGATTCACACCCACTGTTTTCTCTCACTAGCACACTTGGAGCACTACCACTGCTGTTACAAACATTAGCATTTGTTTGGTAACACTGAGACATGCACACCTTCAAATGCTCACAAACTTTCTGGAGGCAGTTCCAGTTGCAAGGTTGCTCTGAACAGCCAGGATAAAACCTGAGTGAGAAAATGACCGTCTTGCCTTCAAATATGTCCCCCAAGACTGCTGTATTTTTATTCAGCCTCAATGGTTTTCCCAGCGGGCAAAGTAACAAACATGTCATGAAGTCACATAAGTGAAGCTTCTCTCACTCAACCTGAGCATCCAAAACATTCAAAAGACAACCAGAAATCTCACTCTGGCAATGCAGCAAGGGCTGTTATGTTTAATCAGCCATGTTTATGTCTAGAAATTTTATCTGTTTATAAGATGCTATGACAACCAGAACTAGCTCTGTTTCATAAGCTCTTGCTCCTCTTTTGATTTAAAATAAATAAAAGGAAAAATCAAAAGAAAAAGTGATCAGCTATTCATTTGGGTGAACTTTCAAGAGAAGACCTAAGACTAAAAGGAAGACAGTAACTCTCAGAACGATGTTAGTTCTGTTTTAAAATCCTCTCACTTTCCCTGGCATTTCAGAGACCAGGAACCAATAGCGGTGCTAACAGAAGACAGCAAATGTGTTTTGGGGAAGCTGTCTGAGTTTGAGAAGTTAAAGTTCAAGACAGAAGTCTTCTACATGCTGATAGTATATATACATACTTATGTATCAGAAAAAAAGGAGGATGTTTTCTCTCCTCACTAGAAAGGAGTACTCAGTAGAGTACAAGACACACAAAGAAAACCACAGAACAGAGGCATACAAGTCCATTAATCTAGTAGATGTTTCAGACTTCAACCAGTCACCTCAAGGCCGTGCAGCCCCCTGCAATCCCTCCCAACTTTCTCAGTCTACCAACTGACCAGGTAGCCTGTGTTGCTTTATTAGCCCCACATCATGCAGACCTGTATGAAATGGGAAATAAAACCAAATCAAAGCATGTACTCAAACTAGCACAAGGCACTAGAAGTTATTGAATGAGCAATACCAATCAGATTATTGTACTTACATGAAACAGTTTCTCGGTCTTTGGAAATACCGCTATTATGTCATATAACCTTATATTTGCTGATGTTGATCTCTACAAAAGGAGGAAACAATTATTACCTTGAATTCTTGCAGATGTCAAAGCTATATACAACGATGACGACCAAAATAATGAGAAGAAAATCCCTTTTTCATTTTCAAGTACTACAATAAAGCAAATAATCACCCAATTACATAGAGGTGTCTACTGTGAGCCATACTGTGAAGTCATTCTTATTTTGAGGCTTGTCCCACCCACCTGATAAGGCACTTAACATCTTTTGCTTTGATCATGTAGCGCTAAAACATAAGCAGACACAAGGCTTGCTCATGGTCTTCTAGTTTACACACAGAAGTCCAGAAATCAAAGAATAGAACAGAATAACAGAACTGTTGTCCCATATTGAAAAATGATCAACAGAAGCCATATCTAGTCTTGCAAGTCTGCATCTCTTCATGATCACATTATTTGCTAAAGATGTGATCTGAGAAATCACTGCTGATTGTCCTACAAAATCCATAAAGTTCTCCCCATGCAATTTCCAAAGTTCCATTTATGTCATTGAGAAAAGGAAATAAAAATTAAAAAATTCATATACTAATCATACTTACCAAGAGATTACAGTGGGAAGGATCAGAAACAACAAGTGTTAGCCGCGTTAAGACTTTGATTCTTTTAGACGTCCCCTACAAAAATGAAATAACATATTTAAAAAGCTCCAAAGCAAAAATCTGTGGTGACTTTGACCCTCTCCGCTATAAAAAGAAAATGGTGCCTTGCACATATTCTTGCCTATACTAATCTTTTAAAGTCTGTATTTACATTTTCCTATTTTATATTGATCTGTTCGATATTTTATCTGCCCTTAACAAAGAATAACTTACTGTTCCTCTGAGGAAGGGAAGAGAGAGGGAGGGAGATAAAGAGAAGTAAAATAATGAAGAAAAACAGAGTATGTTTTAATACTGCTATGGTTCCCCAGGCAGACCACAACTGAAGGCAAAAGCAGTTCCTCAGGGATTTGAAACACAGACTTGGTTCATTATATCCAAATCTTGCTCCGTCAAAATCAGGAATTTATTTCCCAAACTCAAATTTCAAGAATTATACTGTAATTATTTAACTACAAGAAGATTCAAAATTCACACAAAGCAATTAAATTAATAATTTCTAAAATAACCAATAGAGCCTACTCTAACATGACTGTACCAATCTCCCAATGCTGGGAGTTTTAACAATCAAGCAATGAATAGATTTCTTTTTTTTGATTAACACGAAATATACAAAATCACATATACAAACACACCAAGGTAAAAAACATAACTCAGAATAATAGCACATAGATAGATTATAAGTAGACATACTTGTACAATAGGCAAAGATGGAAACAACTCTGAAGGAGATACTGGCTTGACGATTTCCTTAAAAGAGAACAAAACAAACTTATTAAAAATGTCATAGGTTAAGTTTACAACGTAAACAAAAGCTGTGTTCCAATCCTAACAAGAAATTTGCCATGCTAACAAAACTATTTCCTAGGGACAATACACAGACCATATTAAAAGTTAACTCCAGGGCAATTATACTGAATTATAAACTGGGAGTTCTGTCACAAATACAGACATTTGTACTCGTGTCTAGAAGTGCCTTCTGCAGATAAAGCTGTTTGGGAACGTGCGATAAAGCGTGTAGGTTTATAAAAGAAAACCCACTAAGAACAAATAAACCCCCCAAAATTACCTGTTTCTTTTCTTTAAAATCGATGACATGATTAAGAGCAACTGCAGAATATCCCACTGAAAAAGTAAACACATAGTACGAATATTTTGTCCAGTAAATGAATGGAAACAAATCCATGCAGAAACCTGTTAAACAGTCAACACTTAAATGTCCCAGAATTAGTAATCACGTGCATATTCACCTTTAACATTTTTTTTCCTGAAGATGAATTCACCCAAAGAGTGCCTTAAAATAAATAAATAAATAAATAAATAAATGTTTAGCTTTTAAATGCTCCCCAGCCCTGACAACTGTCACTCGAGGCAGAGCTCTGTGAGCATGCACACTCGGGGCTGGGCTCCCCGAGGGCTCTGACCCAGTTTGTTTCTGTTGACGACTTTTCTCATGGAAAAATGGTTGAGACCATTCAGGATAGCTGTTAAAACTGCGGACGACGCAGAGCTGGGAGGGATGGAGTTAGGAGGGGACAAGGCGAGCATTCCCAACTATGCCGGCAGAACCGGAGGGACGGTCACCCCGGCAGGACCAGAGGCAGCCGCCGCGCTCGCCAAAGGGCCGCCCCCCGCACGGCGCTGGCCGCGCCTGGCTGCACAACACTTCCGCACGACAGCCGATGTAGGCCGTAAGAAACCGCAGGCGGGAACATGTGTCCACGCTGGGAAAAGCCCAACTGCTACACTGGGATAAACTGGCAGAGCCGGAGCCTGCCAGCCACACCGCGAGCTCCTCGCTGCTCAGCCCCGGGGAGGCCTCGGCCCCAGCCACGCCGCTTGCAGAAAGCCGCCGGGTGAGGGGCCCGGGGCAGGGCGGCAGCGGGCGCGGCTCGGCCCCCGGGGAGGCAGAAGCCAGCCTAGGGAGCCGCGCCGGGCCCGGCCCTCCCCAGCCCGGTCCCCGCAGCTCCGCACCGCGGCCGAGCCCCGCGCCAGCGCCACCGCCCTCCCCGCTCCCGCCGCGCCCGAGGCGGTGACTCACAGTGGGCCGCGGCCTCCAGCAAGCTCTGCAGGCACTTCTTGTCCGGGCCCTGCGGCACGTTCAGGTCGGCGAAGCCTGCCATGCTGTGCGCGGCGGGGCGGGCACGGTCCCCGGTCCCCGGCACCGCCCCCCGGCGGCCCGCGGCAGCCTGGGCCTTGTAGTCCCGCCAGTGCCGGCCGGGCAGGTGCCGGCTTGCCGGGCTTCGCAGCTGCCGGCACGGAACGGCAGCAGCAGGCGGAGAGCGTGCTTCACGCCGCGGCGGGTACCTGTGCTCCGCCAGAGGGGCTGCGGTGGCTTAGGGGAAGGCCTGTGTGGTGAATTCCCCGGGTCTCAGGCGGGGGTCTGAGGAGGACCAAAGGTGGCCCTGAGGGAGACCAAAGGTGGCTCTGAGGGAGACCAGAGCCGGCTCTGTGCCACCCTACCCAGCCGAAGCGCCGCTCGCTCCCCTCAGAGGCCTGGCTTGCACCCACCAGGTGGAGCAGTAACCTTGCTGGACTGATGCATTACCAGTTAAACTAGTTGAGCTCCATCTGAACACCGTCAATTAAAAAAAGGAATCCTTTCCAGTTATTGAAAGTGCTTCTCCTTCCTACGTTAGCTAAGAAAAAAAAAGTAAAATAAGGCCTCAAGCTGCCATGTCAAGAGATGTCCCCTCACATGCAAAAGGACTGAGGAATTGTAACAGACCAGTAACCAAACCAACATTCACTGTGCAGCACTGTTACAAAAAGCACAAACATCGTTCTGCCATTGATAAATAACACAGAACATGTAAACTACAGGCGGTAATCATCACTAGGCTTTTTTTTGTCTGGAGACTTGGAGCAGCTGTTGAAGACAGCAGGTCTGCGATTCCTGCCTCTCTCCAGGGCCCTGGCCAGGCCAGGGGTCCTCAGCTGTCTCGTTCTTCACTGGGCTACATGTTCACAAAGGGCAGTGTGTGAGCTGTCTGGAGCTCTGGATGCTTAGTGAGGCTAAAGTGCTTCCAACCCAGGCCGAGGCACTGAAGCTGCCACCTCCTGGTATGTCCCTGCTTACCGGGTCTGTCCTTGGTGCAGCTGATGCCCGCTGTGCTTGCAGACTTGTGGCTCATTTCTACCACAGAGATCATACAGCTTGCAATGCATAACTGAGAAACGGTAGTGCCTTCTCAGCACGTTTCTGGCCTTGCTGTCTGATGAGTTATGGAGACCTGGGATGGTGGCAGCAGAGAAGCCAGTTGTGGGCTGCAGAGACTGGGCTAGGAGTTCAGGGCAGCTTTGAGGGATGGCACACAACAGCTGTCACATCGCTGTGGCAGGGAAAAGACACGTCACCCTGAAAGGGGAGAAGAAAACAGCTGCTAAACTGCTTTTGTTCTTGCCACACCTATGGCAGCATTCTGTTCTTGACAATGTTGAGTCAAGGTACTTCAGTAAAGGAGCACCGTTTTAGCCTGTCTACATCTGTAAGGTGCTTGGTATTACATTAGATCAGTACTGCTTCACTGTCAGCCATTCAAACAAGCAGCATAGCCTGAATGGTATTGTCAAGACTTTTCTTCAGTGTGTGTGAAAATGGAAGAGCTGGAGGTATTATTCCAGATTTTCATTGACTGAGTGTATGACGGAACTTAATTTAATTTGTCTTAAGGAATTTAAGAAGCAATCCATAAGCATGTATGAGTTACTTTTGAATGGCTCTACCACAGCAGTGTTCAGAGACATCAAACGGGATTACGCATCTTTGTGTCTGGCAATATACAAGAAAACAAAGCTTTCCTCAAGCACTTAAAATGGAGAACACTTAAACAGATCTTCATGCAGAAGATCTGCAGAACCTTATTTGCCGTAATGGAATCTGAGTATGAAGCACTTTCAGCATCAGGTATCAGGAATCATGTACTCAGACCAGTGTACAACCTGATTTCCTACATTAATTATTCAGACCTTACTGCTTTTGTTTAGGCCAGCCCCAGTGACCTACTTAAAATAGCTCTGTGATTTTCACTGTTATGCCGCAAGCTTCTAACATGCTTTTTTCTTCGGTGTCCTGAAGTCCTCCTGGTAAAGCCAGATCTCCTCCCTCCAGGTGTTTTCTTTCTCAATAAACTAGATCTCAAGGCAGTCCTTTCAGCAAATTGTTATGCAGAAACCCTATAAATTGATTTGATATATTTTCAATGGACAGCCCATGGTCACAATTTTACATTTTTTTGCCTTAGGTTTGCATTCAGCACTTTTAGGGAACTAAGGTATTATTTGGTACCATCTGTCTTAGTAACTCGGTAACATGAATGTCACAGTCACTTTTATCATAACCTCACTAACCTCCTTTGTAAAGGTGCAGGCTGAATTTTCAGGGATGTGAGCTCTGTTTTTCTGAGCGATACAGATTTTTTAGCATAAATTTCACCTTAATTATTTGTTTTCTGTTCAGATGACAGCTTGCTGTTGTTAGTGTTTGCTAAATGTAAAAAGAGAAGACATCATTTTGTATTTAGGTTGCACAGATGCAAGTATTTATTCTGACAATGATAAGAAATGCCAAAGATGAGAACGGTTACCTCTCTGTTTTACTGCCACAGAGTGGTGATGATTTATTTTCACAAAGACAAGAAAAGGCAGAAAAGAAAACTGCAGCTGCAACATCTTTGCTAGAAGCTGGACAAGACTGTTATTTGCTAAACAGTACATGCTGGGAATGAAAATCGAGGTTTCAGTAATATTTGTCCATGGAATTCTAACTAGTCTCTGACAAAATATTCTAAACATTTTGACAACGTATTTCCCCAAGGCAGAAGAAACATATACCTATACTTTATTTATTGTTCCCAACAGCAAGTCCTCACCAGTCTTTTATTGGTTTCCAAGAAAAGAAGATGAAAACAAAAGGAAAGAAAAAAAAATACAACAGACAAATCAACAGTTTATGAAGATAGACTGGCTCAGGCAAGAAAGGACAAAAAAAGAGGATGATAAGAAAGGAAAAAGAGCAAGAAAAATTTCTTATGTTTATTTCTTACATTGCATACTCATCTTGTATTAGCTTCCTGCCATGCATCCAAAATTGAATTGTTTAAGGAGGGGAATGTAGCAGCACCTTTAAGCTTTTGTGCTAATACGGCCACGGTGGTTGTTTTCCAGAGGTGGCTGTGTGGGGGAACGAGTTACCGTGCCTGGCTGTCAATGCTTTCTCCTCCACTGGTGAAGCTCTTGGTCTGCACTCCTTGACCTGTTTCAGTCAGGGTGCTCCAAGTTAGCAAAGACCTGCTGTGTCAACAGACTCTTCTGGAAAGGGGTGAAAGATCCAGGATTTAGTGCAAGTTCTTTCAACACAAATACTTTGATAGAGGCAGTCTGGTCTCACTAAATCAACACTTGCTGGGAAAACTGCATTTCCTTAGCTAGCTCCGACGATGCCTATCTTACTTTACCTCACTAACACGGGGGCAAAGAATTGATACCAATACACACTGTTCTGTTATATACTTAGTATAAATCACAAATGCAGATGTTATGAGATTAACACTATTTCTGGAGGAGGGGAGAAAAAATTAAACGAAGAAGTTAATTGGTTTTGGAGAGAAAAAAAGCAGCAAAGAAAAAGGGTCCCTTAGCTTTTTTTTTTTCTTTTTCTTTTTTTTTTTCTCTCTAATCTGGAACACTTCTACATAACAAAAATGAAATATCAAAGATGAGACTTGCAAATAAAGTACATTATCAGGTGTGAACAAAATAATTTAACTTCAGTAAGTGCATGAAGAATGAGGGGCAACAGCCTTAGCACAGAATTGGGGGTATAGAGAAATACTAAGAGGCTTTTAGACATAAAGAGCCTAAATTACTCAAAGGAGAGGATGCTACTAAGCTCAGCCAGAAAACTGATTTGATGGTATTTATTGAAGCATAATGGCAGGTGAAGAAATAATATCTTGGGGTGGGACGGCAGGGCGAGAACAAATGTCAGCTTGTTATTTTTGACACCCAATCAGCCATTTGTTTCATTTCTGTATGCTGTCTAGAACAGCATGTTAGAATTTGTAAGTAAGGTCACTGAAGACAAAAGCAAAATGTACACTTGGAAGGATCAACTCCTACCTTCACATATCATTATTCTAAATGCATAGAATATATGTAGTCTCATATAGCTATGGGTGCTCTCTGCTTTCCCAGGCACTGGGGCTGTGAAAGCCTCTAAATCCCTCTAGGAAAGCACCTCACAAGATTCGGCCCAGACCTGGAAACTGGAATGTTATTCTAGGTGTGTCCTAATGTAAAGCTTTCAAGGAAAAGGTTTTAGAGAGTATCAGCTGCCTCATCTTGCCAAGGTTTCTTATTTTCTCTGCACTAGTACATAAACCCCTTTCTATAATAGTATGTAAATTGACTTAAAATTGGTTTGTCTCCTCAAAGATAAGATTATAAGAGTAAATACAAAGAGTAGTAACATGACCTTTGAGAAGGAAAGAAAGCAGGTGATTAACTTTAATGAACTGTATGGGAATTTAAGGTACAGAACAAAAGATGAGGCTAAAATCCTTCCTTCAGGTTGGAATGGGTCACAGTAACACACAAATGATCCTGTGTATCATCCACTGAGTATAGAGTCACGTTCCAGAAAATGTATTGAAAAGCTGTCAAGAAGAATGACTGATTTAATGAACTGTGTCAACACATTTGCTGGAAGCACCAGATTCTAATTTGCTCTGCCTTAGTGACATTTTAAACAACTGAAAAATTTCTTTTACAGTGAGTATTAAACTGTACAATGTTATCAGCTTTTATGATACGAATCTATTTTGAACAAAATTTACCCAGTTCTTATCTCCTTAGCTGTACTTCAGACACTATTTTTTAAAAATGTATTCACACAACAAGGAAATACTCTCCTTTCTCCACGTTTTGACTTAATGCTTTCACTTTGATGCACTCTTTCCATTTCTAAAGATCTTTTTCTTCCTAATATTTGATTTGCTGGCAGAAGGGACTTGCTTTTATCACCTGGAGGGGTAAGTCACCTGAAGCGCAAGGCTCATGAACACATTCTGGGTGGTTAACCGGGGAAAGCTTTTATTGCCAGTGGACACAGTGAGGCAAGTAAAAAGATGGAGCAAAATACATGACCGAAAAGGAAAACACTTTCAGCTTGATAATGGTCAAATAGCTGCCCAGCTAGCTAGATCTCATCCTTATCATGTGAAACTTGTTTATTCCATTACCTTAGTCAAATCAAGATGGGGGGGTGGAATGGAAAGCAAGCAACTGAATTCCCAAACCCTGCTCGCTGCCTGCTGCATTTCTGACCACAGGAGACTGACTGCCTGTGCCCAGATTGCATCAGACACATCTGACCCCAACCCCTCAGCCCCGTGCGTGCTCACAGGGGAGCTGGGCCAATGCAGCCTGCTTTCAAGAACAGGTGATGGTGACAGAATGGAAGATTTCATTAAAAACAAGAAATTCTGTGAGCTGAGTATGGAAGCCTCAATTGCTATGGATTTATGTTTCAATAGTGCCTATGACTGTCAGATGAGTTTTTTTCCAGTAGCTGCGTACTTGTTAGGTCTTTCTTCAAAGCAGATTTTTGTGTCTGTACAATGTGAGCTCATACTGCAACCCCTCTTCCTGCTGGGCCACACACAGAGTTCTTCCCTCTGTCTGGTGCATACTTAAATAAAACTTGCTATAACATTGCTACCTGCCAAGACCTCCCCTAATTCAGGTGACGCTGACATTGGTCAATGGTTACTAGGTGTCAATGGTCTTTTCATTTTCCTCTCTTTCTATAGTTCATCTGGTTTCTTTCACTTGTTGGAAATACGAAGGGATGCTCAGGAGCAAGTCTTTCCTGGTTTTGATACTTACTGTCTAGCTGTCACTATACTAAGAGGTGTTATTGACTGCTGGTCTCCCATTGGTAATGGACAATTCAAATTGTTAGTTTTCACCCCACGTGGAGGCAACAATATGACTTAAAGAATGGAAAAATCTAGCAAGTCCCAGCAACGGGCTAGTATCAAAGAGTCCAAGGAATCTGCAGGAAAAGCAGGTAATTCAAAGGGATTTTGCTGCTGTTTCTAACTTTACCAAAAGGATTACACATGTAACAGCAAATGCATACATTGCAAATAATGCTATATAAATATTAATAAAAGATAGAATATAGATAATGGGATTCACATTGATTTAGTAGAAAGGAGAATCTGTAAGCTTGAAGATATAAAGAAATACTTCACAGTTGACCACGCTGGGGGTAGATCTTACAAGAGTGGCCACTATTAATTCTCCAAGCAGCTGTCACGCTCCGGCCGGACCCGAATCTGGCAGCAGGGACATTTCCATAGCGGGGACAGAGGCTCTTCTGGAGCAGCCGCGGGAGAGGCAGGGCTGCGGGGCGCCCACCCGCCGCCGGCTGGAGCCGCTCAGCCTGCCGGCGCTCCTGCTCCGGGCGCGCCCTACAGACGTACCGATCGATCTCTATCTACCTATGTACACACACACGCACATACATAGGGGCTTTCCCGAAGCGCCCCCCGCCCGGGCCGGCCGCGCAGGCGAAGCCGGCGCCCGAGGCCGCCGCGCAGACGGGCTGCGGCCAAGGGGCTCCCCCCCAGCCGCCGCTCGGAGCGGGAGGCGGGAGCGGGGGGCGGAGCGGCTCCCGCCCCGCCGCCGTCGGAGGACTCAGCCGCGGGTGGGAGCGGGCGGTGGGCGCGGGTGGGCGGGGAGCGGCCGCCACCCCCGCCCGCCCCCCTCTCCCCGCGGGCTGGGGGTGATGGCGCCGAGCCCACCCCCCGGCCGCCCGGGGAGCGCCGTGGGCGAGCCCGGCTGTGCCGGGGGAAGTTGAAGGCTGGGCCCCCCGGCGGGCCGCTCCGCCGGCGGCGAGGGGGCGGGCGGCGCCGGGGGCCCGAGGAGGAGCCCGAGCATCCCGGGCGGCGGGGAGAGCTGGCGAGCGGGCGGAGGGGCTTCATGGGCGGCTCACGCCAACATGGTCCTCGCCCTCAACGGCAGTCACCTCTACGGTAACCTCCGGCCCTCGGTCCTGGAGGACCCGCGGGCGCTGAGCGGCGGCAGGATGATCGCCGGCTCCTGGCCCCCGCGCAGCCTGGCCAAGCTTGGCCCGTCGCCCCCTCCGTCGGCGCTGCCCACGGCGAGCCCCCTCCCCGCCAACGACTCCCAGTGCGGGGAGCAGATCCTCAGCTACGGCAACGTGGAGAAAGTTGTCATCGGGGCCGTCCTCTCCCTCATCACCCTGCTGACCATCGCCGGCAACTGCCTGGTGGTCATCTCCGTCTGCTTCGTGAAGAAGCTGCGGCAGCCCTCCAACTATCTCATCGTCTCGCTGGCCCTGGCCGACCTCTCGGTGGCCCTGGCCGTCATGCCCTTCGTCAGCGTGACCGACCTCATCGGCGGCGAGTGGATCTTCGGGCGCCTCTTCTGCAACGTCTTCATCGCCATGGACGTCATGTGCTGCACGGCCTCCATCATGACTCTCTGCGTGATAAGTATCGACAGGTGAGACACGGGGCGGCGCCGGCCCGCCCGTCGCTGCCCGCGCTCCGGGGGCCGGCTCCGCGCCGCTGCCCGCCGCCCCGGGGACCGAGGGTGGCCGCGCCGCTGGGGCCAGTCAGCGGTGCCACCAGGGGTCTCTTTCGCCTCCTCCGGGCCCCTTGGAAACGAGCTGCAGACGAGCTGGAGGCACGGCGGGAGGCGGGAGCCAGCCTTGCAGCCTCTCCTGTTCGAAGGCGCCCGCCGGAGCGGGGCGTGCTGCCCCCCGCTGTCCCAGCCCGGGTGCCTGGTCATCCCTCGGGGTAGCTTCCCCGCTGTCGTTAGGTCCAAGTGTCAGAACCAAGCTGGAGCTGGACTCCGTAAGTTTTCTGTGGCTCTGTACAAATCACGGGGCATTTGCAACCGCTTTAAAATTTGCAACGTTACGTCTTTAAACTATTTATACCACAGCTAGATCGGAGCTGATTCTGCCGAAGCTGGTGATAGTGTAACCTCACTGAGTTCAGGGGAGTTTTACCAGATCAGAGAATTACAGCTTATTAGTGTTTTATCATTGCTCTGTGACAATCCCAGAATAGCTCCATTTTAACTAACAGAACCATTTCTGACAAATAACGTTTTCTTTGAAGGAAAAAATTGCTTTCAAGTATTTGCTTTTTAAACATTTTCTTCTGCCTTCTTAAAAACCAAGATGCTCATTGACATTTAGCTTCGTCCAAAAGATGCAGACACTGGAGCAATAAGATGTAGACAGACTGTAGAAGAGGATCTTAGGCATTCACTTCTGATGTTAAGGCCATACCTAAGACCTTACATTTGCCCATGTCTAAGCTGTCCTCTGCAGAGGAAAGCTAACAGATCCCTTTATTCCATGCAGGTCCCATTCTAATGTAAGTTGCAGCCTGTAACTTCCCTCTTCCACAGCCTAAATCCCATGCCAAGAATTTCAGCATCTAGAGGGAGACTGTTTTCATTACAACTCAAGACAATTAGCAGAAATCGAAGAATTTCCTAACTAGACTCTAGAAGTAGTTTTTCAAGTCTGATATCAGCAGTCGTCTTTGACTATGTACTTCAGAAAGTTTTAGGAAAAAACTCCGTATTAGGTTTCTGCAAAGAAACAGTCTCTCAAAAGAGTTGCCCACAATAACTGGAGATTGTTTCATGCCAAGGAACATCATGGTTTATGTTAGTTTCAAAACTTTAGTTTCTGTATAAGCATGCCCTCCTTCAATGCTCTTTGTGACTTATGTAATAGCTAGCAGTTATCTGAATGCTGCAATGCATCTTGTAGCAATGAAATCCGTGTACAGACTTCAAGTACCAAACGGTGGGGTTTTTTTGTTGATGTTGCCTTGAAGCTTGCTGTCTTTTAACTTAATTCCAGTATTGTAAGAAAATATTAATAGTTTCATCTGCTTTCCCAGTGTTTTTCTATCCTATTTTTAAGATAGGTGATTTAATTTTTCCACTCTCTCCACATAAAGTATTTCTACTGATTGTTCTTGATGTCCATCTCTGAACTCTTCACCTCCGTTTCTAATAACCTTTTGAAGACAGGTATAATTAAACCTTCTTACCCAAGTAAGGGTGTGTGTGACTGATTCACACTGTAGCACTGAAGTAGTTCAGTTTTACTCTTTTTCATTTCTTAGCTTAACAATTGAGGTCACTGCTGTATGCTGAGCAGGGGCTTTGGCTGAACTGGTCACAGTGATGATTGCATCTCCAGCTGTTGTCTTTCCATTCTCCCTCCACTCTCCTCCCCCCCCCCCCCCGCAAACACCAACAAGAGATATAGCTATATATTTAGAACAGAATATAACCTATTATGAGTGACTCGGTTTCATTAACAATTGCTGGTTTAAACTTGAGTTATTCTCCTCTTGTCCTTGCATTCTTACTTCTATCACTGAATGTTTATTGTACATCATCTCTTCATAATTCATTATACTCTTGTCTACTTGCTACATGAAACCAAAATTCTGTGAATCATGATGTGTTAACCTGTGCCACCCAAATCCTATATACAGTTAAGACAGGTGATATAAATAAAAGGTGACAAGCCAGCAATTCATTAGCAAAATGTCTCTACCACTTGGCAACAAAGAATTGAAAAATCTCCATGATTTGTAATCCTGTTTAGAAATAAATAATCTTATACTGTTGTAACACTGCTCAGTCAGGCCAAAGATTAGCTTGGGATGTTAACTAATCTTTGAATAGTGAATATGTACAAAATACGCAAACCAGGGAGAAATGATTAAAATAAATGTGAATGATGAAATGTTGCCAGTGTAGTATTGATTTTAATGGTGCTATCTTACTGGCAGTTGTTCTTACACTTCCGTACTTAGGAACTTAGCCTTGAATGATCAGTAAGGGAGATTTATCTCTGAAAAAATGAGTACCTCCAGATAGAGTATTGTATGTGGTACAGGAGCCTGCAAATCACAACATGTATAGTGCGTTAGAGGGCCAGACCATTTTCACAAGGACCATTTTTCCATGGGTTTGATGGAAACACTTGCATGTTTTATATTATCTTGGAGGAGGACATCTCTGATGATACAGTACCTATTATCTCAGTGCAAAGAATACAAATACAAGATGAACCAGGAAATCCAGAAGCAGGGAAGAAGTGAATGAAATTCACCGTCCTTCAACTTTGCCACTATCCTTGATGCCCTTTAGACAGACTTAAGCCTTGTAGCACAGTTAAGTATCCTGGGGTCACACGTGAGACATTTGTTTAGGGAGAAGGGTTAAGACAGGGCAAAACCCCCCATTTTTGAATAATAATTATTAATTGCATTGCCAGCTGTTTTTATAGGACAGTTTAGGAAGCCTTTGTCGTGATCCAGTAAAGCCTCTCCTGAAGGGAAAGATGCTGTTACAGCCAGTGCAGAGACAGCAAATGGCGTTGGGTATTTTAAGATTTTTGTTGTTAAATCTCTAGGTTCTTCCTGAGGCAGATATGAAAATCTGTTGAAGGTAAACAGCTGAAAGAATGTTACTATTGAATTAAGCTTTTTTTTTAAAAAAGTTTGTTATAACTGTTAGGCAAGGTTTGTAGGGAGATGTAATATCTTTTGTTAAACAAACAAATACAACTGGTAAAAAAAAGAGGCTTTGAGGCCCTTCCAAACGGGATATGTTTGAGTAAAGGATATGAGTAAATTGAAGAGGCTTTTTGATTTGTTTCCCTTGCACAAATATGTGCTACTCAACACATGGCACTGAGAGCCATGAAATGCCAGCAGCTGGCAGGCCTATTGCATGCAGAGATATTTTGCTACACAGCCCTTAGTGGTGGATGTGTTTTTCAGCTGAATTTATGAGTTGGAAAGCTCTGAAAGATGCAGATTAGCATGGAGTCTACAAATGGACTGGTATCATTCTGTTGAAAAAAAGCCATCCTTTTTTCCTAGTCAGATATATGAAGCACTGGTTGTACTGTTTAAGTTGCTTCTACCCTGAAGTTGTATAAATGTTACGACTGTGAAGTAGATGTTAGTATGCTATTATGGGGATCTCTAACTTTGTAAAGGGTGCACAAGAAAGAAGGTAGTTTGAAAAGGTTATTTTATTATCCACAAAGTACTGAATTTGTGGTGATCATGAGTTAATGTCTGTAGTGATACCAAGATTTGGACTATTACGCTTTTCTCCAGATAACATCTTTCCTTTTATTTCACAACCTGAAAACCTCCACATATCTTTATCAGGGTGACCTGAGATAAGCATGTTATTTTTAAAGTATCTCTGCCTTATTTAAGACCCTGTTTTGGAAGAAGACTATGTGCTTACAGGCAGGTCTGTCAGAACGAAAACAGATGTGACAAAGAGGCAAGAGTATTTCTCCCTTTTCAAATTTCAGAAGGATTAAACAGGCAAGACAGCTTGATACCTGAACAATCAATATTACATTCACTATACTCGCCATCCATGATACAAGGGGTATCTCTGGAGAAAGGTAGGCATTACAGAGACTTTGGCAGGATAATTGTGCCTCAGTGAATAGTAGCTTCTTTTAAGAATTTCTTATTAGTGTGTTTGTGGGTTTTTTTTTTGTTTAGGTTTTGTTGGGGTTTTTTTTGTCTCTTAAGGCTCTACTTTTTTGGTTCTGAGTTAAATAAATTATACCACATTTAGATTCCTTCACATTTAAGAGTGAGAGAACATTGGGCGTGAATTATGAGGGACGGATGTGAACCACATCTTAGTGGGTGAACGAACATATAAAGGGAATTAATTGAATTTAAACTGGTGGTGTTTGCATGCTGATTCATCATGTTCTTCTGACCCAAGATAGCTACAGAAATCTTGTTTTGGAGAGTATCCACTGGATAACTGCAGAAGTAGCAATTTTTAATTCAATTTAAAAATAGCTCTTTGGCTTAGAAAGTGATAAAGTAACATAACTACTCAAATACAGTTGATGAATTATAACACTTTCGTCACACCCACACAAGTAATGAAACACTTTTGGGGAACTTTTCCAGTCTGTATCTTAGCCAACAATTTGTGAGTATTCCAAACTTCCATTAAATAGATGAGGATTTAGAATTTTATGCAAATGATACCAAAGTTTTTGTTGATCCTGAGATTTTTGTACACAAGGATCAGTTCTTTGTCCATCCTTGTTTTGTATCTTTTGCCATGCTCCAAGTAAGTATGAGTACTTATGCTTCACCTTAGAATATGTCAGCCGCTAAAAGCTCACCCATTTCCAGTGTCCTTGCTGCATACCTCGGAACTGAGGAGGCCTCCAAGTGCCTCACAGGAAAAACTTGGTGCTAAACTTAAATAAAGACTTAAGCACTTTCAATAGAACCCAGGTGTCTAAATTGTGCCTACATCCCAAACTGAAAATGTCACCTGAAAACCCTGTCAGCGATTTCCTAAGCCTAATGACACCTAAGAGCCCTGCGTGGCTTCCCATTCGATGTGGAACTCCTCTGCTTTCAGGCCATGGGTGGAAAAGGCTGCAGTCGTACTGCCAGCTCTGCTCAGTTCCGTCAGAAAATACATGTAGAGTATATATATGTAGAGACAGATATGAAGAAATCCCGTATGTAATGTATTTTGGATCTAGAATAAATATAGGCACCTACCAGCAGTGTCCCCCATGAGGTTTTGGTGAGTATGTGTTTATGCCGGAATAACTGAGGAATTAGGAAAAAACTAAAAGGAACTATAGGAAAAGCATGTGATGAAGTTACTGCAATTAAGGTCTACATTGCAGAATAAAGTTTAGGGATTAATATCCCTCCTAACCACCATCACAAGAGCCATTCTTTCCATTGCTCAGCCCAATAAATAACTGTATTCTCTCAGTCTGTACATAACTTGTCTAGCTTATGAAAGATACAGGCAGCATTGATACACTAAAGTGGAAAAAAGTTTTGTTTTTATTCCTTTCCGTGTAGTTTTTCTAATTTAGTCCACTTAAAGAACGTTCCTCAAGTTGTTTGAATCTGCAAATTCGTTTTGCAGAGAAGTTCTTGCTGAACACCTCTGCAATCTCAGTTTTATTATTTACATTGAAAATATATGCAACAGAAATTTTTTCTCTCAAATCCTGAGATGAAGAAGTTGAATTGGAAGTTGGAAGCATTAAGTAGTAGAAGGCAGTGCAATGTGTATCTCTCACTGAGAGCCACCTCCAAAAGAGTAAATGGGGTGTTTTGCTGTACTAATGATCACACTTTAGGTACCTTTCCGTGGCGTTGTCCGGTATGTTTTCCTATGTCATGCAGGCAGCCTGCAAGAGATGCAGTTACTTACACTGTAACCTGGTCTTGGCCACAAGAATTGTTTTGTTACATCTTTGTGCTTCATGACTAGCCTGCCAGATGCACAATAAGTAAGATAGGAGGTAGCAAATAAAAGATATTTTATCAGAGGGACTATTTAGTGAAGACTTAACAATTCAGAAGTAAAGAGTGTTCTTTTACCACCAAAACGTCCTTCTGCACTGGGAATAGATGTAAGATCTAAAGTTTGGTAGGTGTGTCTTGTGGCTGCACAGTAAAGGCTGACAAAGTTTGGGAAGCTAGAGGATGTTACAGAAAAAGCGTGTAGATTGATTATTCTATCGCTGTTATATACTGGATGCATTTAAGTAGTGTCACTGAAATGGAGTCATGAAGTATGGAGATGCAAGATAACCTAGAGGTGGCAGTGAAATGGCGACTGCAAATGGTAATGTTCCAAGGTATGCATGAATGGAGAATTATAGTTCAGCCACTATCAGGAGATTTGGAATTACACCCCATTTATGTGAATGCCTTTTCTTGAAATGATGTTGCATTTTCCCCCCACATTTGAAACTATCTTCTGTTTGCCTACCAGGGTTTAACACTGGATGAGTTTTCAGAAATTATTTTGGGGTCTCTAATTCTTGGGGGTTCAACCAGACATTTCAAAGGAGCCTAATAAACAGAGGTAAGGGAACATTAATTCATATTTTTGCCAAACAGGGCATTCTGGAGACATTTAAGAAGTGACTTTTTTCCTGTCAAGGTCACAAAAATAGTCTCCATAAAGTAAGGTTGGATTTGCCTCAAAATTCACAGGAAAAATACAATTCTAGAAACACTCCTCTTAGGTTTTGAAGGGAGCTTTCAGAAATATCTCCTAATATAAATCACAAAAATGCAAATACCTATACTGGCATGATGGTGTAGTACAACCTGTGTACACTGGTATCAAACTATATTTTCCTCGAGTGTTCTTCTTGAACTGAATGAGTATCATAGAACAAAAACATCAAAGCATTTGTAGTCGTTATACTGTGTTTGAAGCAAGTTTACTCTCACTGGCAGCATGCTCTCACAGCCTTCTACAGGAACAGAAATTAATCAAGGAATGTTCTTTGACTTTTCTAGAATAATTTTCTCTGAAATTTATTTATAAAAATCCCTGTAAATTATATAAAGAGAGTATCTTATTACTTTGAAAGAAATCCAGTATTTGTTGAATTTGAAATATTTTATTGGAAACATTTGTGGCAACTTTTGAAACAGGACATCCCATTTAATCTGCAGTTGATACTGTACATATGGTGCTGTCTTTCAGCTACAAACACCTATTTTTTTTCTCTCTCAGTATATCATACAAAGATCTGGTCCTTCCTCTGTGGACTAGGAAATCTGCAGACAGAGCTGGCCATTGCAGGTTTTGCATGAACATTAAAGAGCTTGAGGAATAGTTGAGCCTGCCAAGCTGCAGCTGTCATACAAGCAAGACTGGGGAGCAAAATTACAAGTTCTGCTATCTGAGTGTACAAAGCACAAGCATCATAAAGCAATGCTCACTGCAGCTTTGTCCTAGTGGTCACTACTATTTGTAAGGTGAGGATAACTTCTTCCAACTGGAAAGCTTGCAAGTTTTAGTTTTTCATGTTATACTGCATGGCCAACTATTTCTAAAGGACTGATTCATAGTATATCTATTCCTATGTATACTGAAGATAGAAAAAACAGATTAAAAGTTTTGAGGAAACTCTTACTACGAAGGTGAAGTTTTCCTTTCCGCAAGACCCCAGTAATTAAATATGTCATAGGGAAAATTTGTTTCTATTCTGTTTGAATTAACATAACAAAATGAAAGAGCACAGCAGCTTTGATTTTCTTCTTTTACCTTGCTTTTTACTCAGGAGGCTTTATATAGATAGAGCATCTAGATTATTTGATACATATGGGTGGTTCTGTACATATTAGTATGTATGCAAATCAGGTAGTGACTCACCTCTAACTGTAAACAAGCTTTTTGTGTAATGTACAGACAAGAATGAAATTTTTAATAATGCCAGCTGTTCTAATAACATGCAGAACTGAGATATGCAGAGAGATCAAGCCAGTAGTCAGTATATTTCTGTCTTTATCTGGCCTCTGCTATGAAACTGTGAGTTAGCACAAGAGACCTCTGAGAGGGGTTAACGTCGTCGTGGACAGCTATTTCACTGCAAAATGGTCATGATTGTTTAAAAAAAAAACACCCAAAGCATAAAAACAAGGAGAGATATTACAAAAATAACGTTTTTTAAAGTAAGGAGAAACCAGGGTGGAGTCTATTTTTAGAGGTACATTGTGTCTTGATGAAAAAGCTGGCAGCAAAGTTTTTTCCTGAGATATATCAAGGAAATGGGTGGGGTTTTGGTACTGTCAAAAACTTGAAACCAAGCTTTTTAGTTGAAGAAGAGTAAGTTAAAAATATAACCACAAGGAAAGTTGGTTATCCATTTTTGTTTACAGTTTTCTATGTTCCTGTAAGGAAATTGTGAGAAGTGGAGGTAGAGCCATATGAAAGGAAACACTTTTCTGATGTTGGGAGCTATTTGTTCTCCAGGGTATAGCAGGTTGAGGGGCAAGCAGCAGCTTGCCACATATTAATGGTGGTGGAAAAACTGCTCAGGGACAAAAGGAGACTGGGCAGAGTTTGTTGTATCTCAGAAATTCACTGAGTTGGGTAAAATCAGAACTGGAAGCAAAGGCTTGACTGCAAGGGCACCATTTTGTGGGAGAATTGTGTACAAACTGTTTTACTTCTGACTCACTATGTGATGAATTTTCTGTATTTAAACATATCAAATTTCTAGTTTTCATTTAAATAAACTTACTTTTTTGAGTTGAAAACTTTTTAGTCTTGGGGGAGAGCTTGTTATTAGAGGTCTAGGCAGACAGATCATGAGATCTCCCAGTAACCTGACCTGCAGCTGTGTCACCTTCACTCCCACTGAAGATTACTGATCGCTAACCTTGCTGGCATTGGAATCATCATCACTCATCAGCTGTACAAATACCTGCAATCAGAAATATGGTCTATTGCTGCTGCAAGTTAAATTGAGCCACAGATACAGAGCTTTCTTTAAGTACGTTATTTATAAACAGCTCACTTTTTATGAGAGATGTGTTAAGAGACTAGGGACAATGTATTTCAACATATGGTTTGCAGATCTCCAGAGAGGAACATAAAAGGTAACTGCAAGAAACCCAAGTCTGTTGTCAGTAGCATGTATTTACTGGTTAGAGAACTGTTCCCATACTAGAAAATGTAGGAATTTTTGAAACAAAGTAAAGAATAATGGCCTAGAAGAGTTACTCTGGTAACAGGTATTTAGAAATTGGCAATAGGCATAAAATTTAGAAGGTGGAAATGGAAAGCATGAGCTCAGATAATAGAAGTATATGCTGTTATCTAAACTTGCTGTAGAATTTGCAACATAACTGTCATAATGAATACAAACCATGAAAACCTGTTGTGATTGTCATGAAATATTTCAGATACACAGTACCATCTGCCAGTATAATATTTTGTAAGCAGTTCTCTATGCGGGTTGTTAAATTTTGTTTATTTGCTGTAGAAGTCAAGGTTTAACAAACAGTTGAAATACTAAATCCCTGAACAAAGTGTGTTGTCTGGCCACAAATTACTTGGAAATATTTATACCCATGACCCAAAACAGCTGCTGACAAGGTGCAAAGCTTTTCTTTAAGAATCTAATAAGATGTTTTGATGATAAGTCTTTAGAGCTAAAGCTGTGCTATTTTTAATTTTTGCATTGTTATGTACTGAAGTTTCCCTTTTACCTGAAGAGTCTGCATTTGGAGACCACTTAGCACAAGCAGTTTTAGCTACAATACTGATTGTAGTCTCTCAAGAGTGTATTGTCCCATATTAAAAAGCTATTTTTGCTAAATGAGTTTGGTCATTAGCAGAACACAATCTGCATTTTTTTCAAAAAATAACTGAAATTAAAATAGCACAGTGGACGGACTGCCTGTGAATTAAACAACACAAGAAGGAGCTTAACATTTCCAAAGCCTGTTACTTAACACAAAGCTTCTGCACCACTGCCTAAGCACTGAAGGGGGGCATCTTATCAAATATCCCAAAGACCTGCAGTTTGCAGTGAGCTCCCTGAAATGTCCATAGGCCACCTCTGGTGATTCATCCCACACTGATGCCAAAGTTCTGCTCCTAAATTCAAGTGCATCTTTGAAGTTGTCAGCCTGGCAATGAGAACTGATATTATTGGAAGCTGTAGGAACAGCAATAAACCTTAGGTATTTTAGTCTTTATCCACACAAAGTTGATGCCACTACCTCTCAGAAAAAAAACCTTAGAGTTGCCAACTTGCTGCTGGGAAGAGCAACGGAAAGACATACTCACCGAGAGACAAGAAGAAGGGCCTCCTTCTGCTGATCCCACTTCATTGCTTTCATGTGTGGTGTAGCACCTGTGAAATGAACAGAGAAGAGGGGCCTCGCATCCTTGATAACGTCCAAATCCCACTATCTTTAAAGACTTTGGAGGAGGAGATGGTTTATCACCAGCTGTATCTATTTCTGTTTTAGCATAAAGGTATAACTCTAAATTCTGATGAACATAAAAAGGCATCGTAAAAGAATTGTGATACACACGCTGAGGTGGGAAAATGGTCATTTGTGGATAACCAGTAGTGGAATCTGGCCTCCAACTTTGCCATTCTGTACAGAAAGTCCAGGGGAAGAAGGCAAGAAACTCCTTTCTTGACAGGAGAAAGGCACAAGGTTCATTCTGTAGATTGGATGTACTATGTTTTCATGCCTGTGAAGTTGGTGGTAGCAATTTGTGTTGTGTTGAAAGTTGTCCTGTATTTTAAAAATATTTAGTGTTTTGGATTTTGCATTATTTTAAAAATGAGGAAAATTATAACATATTTTGCTGAAGGAAAAGAATATACTGTAGTGGAAACTTGTCATGGGCAGGCTCTTATTCAAGAAGACAAAGAGGACACATTATCCTGGCTAATCTTTTTTTGGGTTTCTTGTCTAGCGATCTCTAAGCTTTCTTGGAGCTGCCTTTGCAAAAGTAGACCCGTTGACACCTGAAATGGGGAATATAGACTTCTGGATTTGGATTAAATTTTACTGAAGCAGCAAGCTGGAAAAAACCAGCTATGTGGAACCGCAGCCTGGCAAGTCTGAGCAAGACCCCGGAGACTCAGAATTCATTACAGTGGAGGACTGGTTAGCTAGAAAGAAGTAGTGTCCATTTGGCCATTAAATTATTCATTCCCAAACCTGCTGGTAAAAATGAACAAATATTATGACAAATGAACTATTAAATACTGTGGTTGTAAAGGGCTGAACATAACAGTTTCACCCACTGCAATTTGGGTTTTACTGCAGTTATTTTTCATCACTTGATGTTTCCCCCCTTCAACATTCTCCTTCATTAAAGGGCACCTGGAGCTGTGTTTTTAAGGATTGTGAGTGATTGAAAGGGGAAGAAATACTTGTAAAGTGACACTAAATTCCTACAATTTTTTTATTTCCAGTTTATAGAGGAGAGGCTTGATCTTGACCAATTTATTTATTGAAAGTAAATTCCAAAATATCACTGAATGAGACAACAGGACGTTCTTTGAGTATAGCCTGTATGGCAGCGATGGGATCCAACTGTATAGAAGAGGCAAGAGAATCTTTGGCAGCAGGCTGGCCAACCTGGTGGGGCAGGCTTTACACTGAAGGACTCAGGGAGAGGAGTCCAAGGTGGCAATGCTCATGCCATTGCATCTGACTGGGAAATAAACCAGGCCAACCGGGGCAGCGATGTATGTTCCCTTGCTGCCTCCCAAGATGGGTACCAGAAAGCCGGCCACCTCAAGGGTGTGCGTGGCCATGGTGGATCCTTTTGCAGCCCTCCTGGGAAACCTGTGTGCTCAATTACCTCTCTGAAATGCCTGTACACCCACACGGGGAATAAACAGGAAGAGTTGGAGAACCGTGTGTGGTGGCAGGGTCATGATCTCATTACAGTTACAGAGACATGGTGGGGTAGCCCACATCACTGGAATGTTGTCATGGGTGGCTACAAAATTTTTAGGAAAGACAGGCCAGCAAGGAGAGGTGGTGGAGTTGCTTTTTATGGGAGGGAGCAACTAGAACATATTGAGCTCTCCCCAAGGATGAATGCAGAATAAATCGAGAGCTTGTGGGTAAAGATTAAGGGACAGGCCAACATGGGGGAAGTAGCCTTATGGTCACAGGTCCTGGTTCTCATGGGAGATTCAACCTCCCTGATATCTTCTGGAAAGATAACATAGCTAGGCTCACACAGTCCTGGAGGTTCCTGCAGAGCACTGATGATAACATTTTGATGCAGGTAGTGGAGGAGCCAACAAGATAGTGAGGTGTGCTACTGGACTTTGTACTTTACAAAGAAGGACTGGTTGGGGATGTGAAGGTTGGGGACAGTCTTGGCTGCAGTAACCATGACATGGTGCAGTTCAGGATCCTGTGTGGAGGAAGCAGGGCAATAAGTAGGATTGCAACCCTAAACTTCAGAAGAGCTAACTGGCTTCTTCAAGGACCTACTTGGAGGAATCCCATGGGTTAGGGCTCCAGAAATTCGGAGGGTCCAAGAGAGCTGGCTAATATTCAAGCATCGCTTCCTCCAAGATCAATATAGGTGCATCCCTATGAGTAAGAGATCAAGCAAAGGGGTTATTTCCTGGTGATGTCCTCTTTTGATGTTTCAGAACAAGCTGGTTCAGTTCATTTGATTGTATGTGAAAAGCAGGGTCCAGTGTGCCATTGTGTTCAGGAAACCAGTCCGTTCAGGAAAAAAACCTTTGGATTTTTCTTTTATAGAATTCAAAATGAAGGCCAGTTCTAAAGCTTTCCTGAAACACAGCACGGCTCTTTTCATTCTTCACACAGCACTGCTAGATACCTGCTACCATGTGACTTGGAGCAGAGGTAGCTTATTCTTCTAATGCTTTGACTAGAGTTGTGCTTAGTTGCTCATGCTCAGGGAATTTATCACAAACTCCCTACCTCGTGTTTTGGATGGTTTGCTGGTTTGTCGGGTTTGTTTGTTTGTTTTCTTTTTTTCTATTGACTCAGCCTTCCAAAAAAAATCTGCTTTGTTTGCTGCTATTCTCAAGTAAAGCATCACTGATCTAAGTTAGCCAGAAAATATTGGTGTTTGTGGAGATACAGTGTCCTTTTTCATCTCAGACTTTTTTATGAAACAGTATTACTTAGATGCTTTAGCAGCTTCAGTACCTCAGTTACAATTCCAACGTTGCCATTTCTCACTTTTATTCTGTTAGTGGGTTTTCTTCATGCTTCCAGACTTATTTGCATTGAGAGTTCCTTTGTGAGAGGATTACATTAGTGAAAAGTGTATTTTACGCTGAACTACAATGACAATGTTTAAAAAATATTTTTTGGGAAACGAGGAACATTAAAACTCACAGTGCCCATTTTCTAGGAACAGTAGGTACTCTGGCTGACATTTCCATGGGTAATATTATAGAGAAACCCAGACTCTATACAGACTTCATATATGATGCTTTACACATCCCAAAGTTTTAGAAATAAGACTTCTAATTAAAACTGCTTTAGACTTAGATTTTCCTGTGTATTTAGCGCAGTTCATTGATATACCGTGGGTTTTTTTCTGAAGCACTTAAGCAAAAATGGAAAACCTGAGGTAAACATTTACAATTTTTAAATATCCAATCCAGCAGAACATAACAAAATCTTTGTGTGGTTTTTGACAAATTCAGATCTACCCTCAGGCCAGTACAGCTATAGACAAAGCCAAAACTGTCCAGGTAGATTAGTTCTGTATTGAGATTCACCTGTAATGACTATATAGGTGTTCTTAGGGTTCTTGCAAAATTACTGTCAGAGAAGCAAAGAGGATTTGGACCAAGTCCTTCCAGTATTTTTCCTGTCTCCAGAGAGAGGAAGAGAAAGAAGGGGGAGGAGGAAAGAAGTATTCTAGAGAGGTTGTTTTTTAAGTGCTTTGTCGAGATACTACATTTAAATCCTTTGTATTCAAGGAAGGAAGAGAGGGGACATGAATATCAGCACATTTAAATAGCTATTCCCTGAAGATACTTTGTTTTAATACAGTGGTATTACCAGTTCAATGGGCTGTGATTTTTCATTTCATTCACTTATACTTTAAAAGTTTCTGGAATGCTTCATTTAATTATACTAAAGACATCAGTCATGATTTTCTAGTTAAAGTTGTGGGAGGCTTTCATTTTGAAACACCATTATAACTTTCAAAATAATTCCTTTTAAGCTGATGTTTAGTGTCAATCCAAGCGTGACTCATATAGTAAAGTTGGAGAAAATCACCTTAGCCATTTCTACTTTATGGAAGCCTGAGGAGGGTTTTCTTTTTAAAAAAGACAGTTTTTCACAGCTCCGCAATCGAGCCATCACACGTTTCAGTTGAAGGTTAGCTTACCTCAAGCAACACAGAAAAACCTGGTAATGCAACAGAAGCACCACCCTTGCCTTGTGATGGCCCAGTGGTCGGGATCTACAGGCTTACGTTGTGGTTTCGGGGAGGCCACTTAAGCTGCATCTAAAGTGACAGCCTGGTACACTCAGGATATTCAGGTACCCTGATCGCCCAGAGCAGAGCTCCCTGCAGCCTCCTCTGCCTTTGGGCTTTCTCCTGTGAAAAGCCGGGGGCACAGGAGGCCTGGCTCTCGTGTGGTGCCAGGGAACAGCCACAGCACCCAGCTGGGCGCCGCCACCTGGGAGTCCTGCCTTTCTGTGTTGTTGCACTGGACATTCCTGTACTGTTTTGGCAACTTGCTTCCCCTGAGAACCATCCAAAGGCCTGGTGTCCTATCCCCAAGTCTGGGTCTCCACCACCTGTCCTGAGAAACTCTCCAGGCTGCCTCAAGCTGTACCCACAGGGGCCTCCCATGCCCATCTGGCACTTCAGTGCCCTCGCTGGAGATCCTCCTAGAGGTTGCTTTGGTGCTGGGATCCACCTTGCTGCCAGACGCAAAGAGTCATCTGGTGCGTGTATGTGTGTGCCTGCACACACAAGGGAGGAGGAGGGGGTAGGCTGATGCCTTGGCCAAAGTCGAGACACAGATCCCATCAGCCTACATGGCACAGTCTATCAGCATGCCTCTGCTCACCTAAGGGATGTTTGTGCTGGTGTCTGGCAGAGTACAAAACTGAGGCACATTGCAACTTTTTATTACAGCCTGCTTGAATACTTACACAGAACAGGATGGTCCCAGGACTCAGGCATGTCTGGTGGTTGTCTCCTGGCACGTCTCTTCTGGCCTGGCTGAAGGTAACAGGCTGGCCTGGAATCATGAGTGCTTGTCTTTGCCACAGGAAAACACCAGTCAGGATAGGGGAGGGCGAGAGATCTGAGCTCTGTTAACAAGTTGTGAGTTTGAGTCTGGAGGCGTTAAGAGGTGTGTGTGAAAATATGTTAAAGGTACTGCAGACTCTAACAAAAGCTTGAAATCTTCATTGGCTTTGACAATAACCCCTGGGCGTGAGGAACGAGAGGAGTAAGATGGGGGAATCTGAAAGAGGAAAATGAGGATTTTCCAGTTCCCAATCTGCAAAACTTATTATTTTCCATTCCTTTGTTTTCTTTTGTCAAAGTCCGAAAAACAGAGGAACTGCCTCTGTTTAACACAGTAGGGATTTCATCTCAGCTGCTGCTTCAAGAAATCACATCTTTACCTAAAGTAACTCTTCCCTACAGGAAAGGCAAAGCAGCAAATAAACCTTTTCCTATCAGCAAATATCAACTCTATGGAGTGCTTCTGCCTATCAGCTGGGCAAGTTGCATTATCCTGATGACATCCAACTCTCATGTTTTTTCTATACTGGCTAGCCTGTAGATCAAGTTAAGTACAGGAACTTGACCCTTATCTTCAGTTGTATAGGTGGCTCAGGCCAATGAGCAAATGAATCATCTAAGGCTTTAGATCCTCTGAACGTGTAGGCATTCAGCAAAAGATCATGGTTAGTGCCTGTTATCTGACAGACCGTAATTGCCAGAAGAATGGTGAGGTTTATTGTGCAGGAGGTAGAAATGCTTGGGAGTAAGGATCAGAACATGAGATCAGCTCCTCAGGAACTAAGGACATCGTAAAGATGACTTCCAGTGCTGAAGCATTCTTCCCCAATTTCTTTGTTACAAACAAGAAAAAATAGAGCTATGTCATTTCTCCTCCAGTGCCTTACCAGCATCCAGTGGTCCAGTCCTGCATCCAATCCATTTACTTGCCGTTTTAGATTCCCTAGACTGATCAAAGGACAAACCTAGGTAATTCCCTGTACACCTCTGTCTTTTTTTCCCTCTCTTGAGTCCCACGTAACACTATTAAGCAACATATCAAGTCAAGCCTCATCCCTCCTCAGTAGCTTTTGAACTATATATGCATTCATGTTCAAGGTCTCCTCTGCTGCTACTCAAGCTCACTGCCAGCAACGCCTCCCTCCAGTCACAGCAAATCATATACTTGTCATCCTCAGAATCATTTTCCCTTTTCAGATTCAACCAGTTCTTTGCTACCATACAAAAGACCATATGAAATAAAACCTCTTCCCTAGCTTTCTTCCAACCTGAACTTTTTTGCTGCACACCCAGTCTCAAGTGAACATTGCAACACAAGACAGAAATAAATGAGAATGTGATTTCTCTTTCTTTTCTAGAATAAAGCTTTTCCTATCTTAGTCTTCTAAGATAGTATCAGAAGGCTGAAATACCTTCTTTGCCCCCTCAAAAAAGGGGCCAAGCATCTTCTAATAACTTTACAAATGAGATACTGCATCATCCACATAAAGACAAAAAAATAGTCACAGAAGACAGATATCAGTCCATATGTAATTAGATACTCATTTAAAAAAATTGACATGGTGCAAATACACCACATTTGTTGCTATGAGTCCAAAATATTTTAGAATAATAAGATGACAATGTGGAGTAAACTGCAATGTGAATTTTAAACAAAATAGTGTTTTCTGACATGAATCACTTTATTGAGTATAGCAACAAACAGCCATTTCTGAAGTCTTGCTTTTCCTTTCTCTCCTTGATCAATAAAATGATTTAACAACTAGTGTAAATTATACCACAGGGTACAAAGCTGTAACAGGGAGCTGTACGAAGGCCTGGCCTTCTGCACTTGTGAAGCAGTTTTTGTGTATACTATGATGAATGCCATGAAGAATTTTTCAGTGAAGTGAGACATTGCTTAAAAAACCTGAGAAGCCCTTCTCTAGGGAATGTTCCTGAAATGTTAGTAATATGCATTGTGAATAGTACTTTATTCTATGTTTTAATTAATATAATTTTTTACTTCTGAAAAGAAAGAAAAATTTTACTTTTTGGACCCTCTTCTCACTTCTTTTTCCACAAAAAACTTAGATCAATATAAAATAAAGGGAACTTGCAAATCTAGGAGGGGGGATGAAAGGGCAGAAGTGGGTAGTGTGTCCCTTTACATTTTCTTTTAGAAAAGCATGACATTATTTTTTTAATTTTCCCTCAACCTTGGATTCTGTTGAACAGTGTAAAGAAAAATGGATTCTTCCTATGTGTGACTTGGCCAGATTTAGAGAGCTTTTGAAGTGTTACAGATTATCTATCAAGAAGTGGGGTGAAAAGCACTTTTGAGCTCTGTATATAATTAATCCTACTGCACTCAGTAAGCAAACCACACTTATATACAGGAAACTAGAGATGATGAGAACCACAAAGTTGGAGATCAAACATTTTGAAAAAAATTAAAAATACGAAGTCTTCTATTTCAGCATGCAACTTCATTCTAAATATTTTTTTGCCAAAACCTTTTCAGTTTTCAAATGCATCTAGAGTCCAAGAGGCTGGTGAAGGATGGAATGGACCGAGATCCATTTTACTTCTTATGTCTCTTACCTTTATGTCACTGGTGAAGATAGAAGAAAGGAAAATATACATATACAGTTTTCTTCAAAGTCAGTTAGGAGTGCTTAGTGTATATAAATAAAAAGTATTTTTATTTGGGTAATTGCAAAATATTGGCTGGGAAATACATAGTATCTAAAATTCAGAGTGTTGCAAGATAAACATCAGCAGCTACATGTTGGGACCTTTTCTTCCAAACAGCATATTATTTGCAGTGGAAAATCTAAAGCTACAGAACTGTTTTGTCAGGAAGCTAAGAACAAGGCAGTGACTGGTGACAAATGCTTCGACAGTCACACAGGGGGAGAATGAAAGGCAAAGAGTGAAGACAAGGTCTGAAAGGAAAGAGGAATATGATTCCAGAAATTATGACTTAAGATGATAGAAGTTGGATGGAAAGACATTACACATCTGTTTCTGGCAATACAGTGGTTACGTATTTCTTAAAATAAGAGCAGAATATATCCCCCCCATCTATGGGATGGATGGCTTGGATCAGTACGCAAAAATAAAGAGGGGAAAACACAGAGCTAAGAGAGAAATAGAAATAAGGCAGGGCAAGAAAGTGAAGTAGGAATGGAATGAGTGAAATGAAAGAATAAAAAGGAGGTAAAATAAACAAAAAAAATAAAGTTATGCAATATGAGAGAAAGAAAGTACAGAGAAACTGAAAGAAATGTAAGAGAGGATAACAATCTACCATGCAAATTACATTCCTTTAGAACGAACAGATATTTAATTTTGATTGACTTAATCCTCCCCCACCACCAGGAAAGACTACAGTTCTTGAGTTCCATCAAAAATAAACCCCTAGAATGATTTTTGAGAAAAAGAAAAATCAAGTCAGAACATTTACTATGTACAATAAAAGTATAGTACTGTATTCTATATGTACCCACTGTAACAGTGGGAATGAATGTCTTCCTTTTGTGAAGAAAATTTAAGGAAATACGTTTAATTGAGAGCAAGAAGGGTAATAATGGATAGTGTTGACCTTGTGGAAAGCAAAAGAAATATTTCCTTCTCATTCTTCTAAGTATCAAAATTAAAGTATGACTGTTTCAATAATAAGAATAATGCTGAAATTGTATGAGATGTGAAGCATAAACATCTAAAAAAATAGATACCAAAACATTAATATTTTTCACATTACTGCATTCGCCATCAACTGAGAAGGACAAAGTAGAGTTTTAACCATTTTTAGCAAATGCAATTAAGGTGTGAAAGGTGATCTGAACTATGTTCAAAATCACTACATAGAAAAGATGCAACATTTAACTAGATGGAGCACAGAACTAGTTAAGTCTTTTTTTCTCCACTGAGTGAATAATGGTTTGATTTTTTTTAGTTCTGCTGTCCTGCTCTAACATTGCACAATATTTAATGTTTAGGTTTTAAAGCCATCTAATTTATATTCTGAAAGCTGTCATATATGGAATGAAAGCAGTAACTTAGTTCAGTTCTGGGAAGGAGAAAAGTGTTTCACTGCCTCTGAAATATCTTCCCAGACATTAAATGGCAGATATCACGATGTGGTTATCAAGCCAGTCTGTATTGCAGAAAGGCAGCTAACAATACTATCATACAGTAATTAACAAGGTTACTTTTCACATTATAACACCATAGTCATGCACTGTAATGCTCGTGTCTCAGCATTTAAGTATTTTTGTGTTTCTATCCCTTTACTTCCTTCTCAGTTACTTAAATATGTGATGGGAATAGTATTTCCATGATCATTTTGTATACCTTGGTCTATTTAAAAGCAGGTCTGTGGAACAGAGATCTCTTGCATAGTGTAAATACAGTATCTTTGAAAAGGAAAGAACAGCTTCTGTTAGGTAGTTTGATGTAGCCATAACAGAAATAATAGTTTTGATCATTACTTCAACTTGTTATATTTATGTTTAGTTTACTTCTTAATGTATCAAAGTATAAGAAAACAATCTAGATTGATCACTATACTAGGGAGAATATTTCTGAACGCTGGATAGCTTTTAGGAATGGCATTGTGCTCCTATTCTTGTGAAGTATCTCTTAATGTTGCACTGAATTAAACAGAAAAATTATGAAAGATCATAAAAGAATTTTAGCGACTGAAGGAAAACCAGTAGATAAGCATTGTTCTTCAGAACAAGTTATTATTGCAGGTGAATCATTAGACAGGATTATATAGCTGTGGGCTGGCAAAGAAACTAGTACAAGGAGACAGGTATTGAAGCCAGAAAGCTGCTGTACTAGAAAAAGAGCACAAAAGCAAAGTGGTAAGCATTTTTGTGTCTTTGAAATACATCGATTTTATGATTCTTTTAAAATACAAAACCGGGAAGAACTGAAAGAACCTCAGGTTAAGCACAACTCCTACTCAAATCGTAAGTGGTAACAATGATATGTCAAGATTCCTGGTAGAAATAGCTATAATACACATTTATATAATTCCAGTACAACGTTTCTAGCTCTATTCCATAGCAATACATCTGCTTCATAAAAGCCAAGTCAGACGGTGCTAATCTGATTCTGGAACAATCGTCTGTTAGATCAGGTCAGTGAATTCCGAGAAATGAACGTGGACTAATTAGAATGGAATTCTATCTGCCTATAAAGTACATGGAGACCAGAGACAAAGGAATTACATGTGTGTGTGCTTCAAAAGTGGCATAAGTGATGCTGGTGTCATGGTGCATTCAATTGATTATTGCGTTGGGCAGGAGGCTTCAAAACAGTTTTAATGCTTTTAGCTGTTAGGTTTTCTATTACTCTGTGACTTTGCTCACAGTGAGAATTCCTTTTGCTTTTTTTTCTTTATCTTTTAGCCATATAACAGAGGTAATAAAGAAAGATTTTGGACACAGGATCCCAAATTGGACCATGCTATTACTATTTTCTTTCTATTGTTGAAGTTGATGTAGCTGTTAAGTCTCAGTTTGCTTTCTGGATATTTCAAAAGGTGCAAGGACTAGACCCATCTCAAAGTTGCCAACATAGCTATGAACAATTCATCACATTTACAGCTTAAATATTACAGCCATGTTTAGCTTCCTCAGGAAAAAAACACAAAGAAAAGGAAATAAACTTTCCTACTGCTGAAAAAAAAAAAATAATTCATACCTGGTTAACCTGAAATGCTACCATGCCAGCACTGCTCTTTCTTTTTTTTTTCTTGGGGGAAAATTTGTTATCTTCTTCTACATCTATACATCTATAGAATTACTAATCAGTTCAGCCACAAATGGAGAGTTATCCATGTGAAGGTGATGAGAAAGATCTTCCTGAAAAGTTCTGCTAGGAGATAAGTAGATGGCTCTGTGAACTCACTCCACAGTAGTGCAGATAAAGCAAACTACTTTTCACAATTGTCTAAATTAGAGAATGAAATAGATACATTTACAAGAAAAGAAACCGTATCAAACCTTTCATGTTTTAAAATATAGTAACATCTAGTGGGGCACAGTAGCAGTCCAGTTTCCAGTTTGATAATCACTGTGTAAGTGGTAACATGTGACAACTATCACAACAAGCGAACAGCTAAGACAAACTACAGAGTCACAGAGAGATAAAATGAGGTGCCAGAAACAGACACCAGGATCTGTGGATGCCTATTCCCTCTGCCATATACCATTCTACTTTCTATATACGTTACATCTTAACACTTGCTATAATCTTTAATATATTGAGGACACTGTAATAAGAAATGCCTATGTGATCTACAGTTCGAGTGACAATAGAGACTTTTTTTAGTGCTGTAGGATAAAACCTATTCTGTGTGGTCGTTGTAACGCATCAATATCAAAAAAGCCAAATGGTAAAACCCACAAACTGAATGATCTCAGAAGCAGGCCTATGCATTTATGATTTTACATTAAATTGTCTGTAACAATTGCCTGTCATTAAATGGTAACAATATAGAGGTACTGGGAAAGAATGCTGGATCACAGGGAGCCAGATTTTTCATAAGCAAAGGAAAAGAAAGAATTTACTTATTCACCTTTTCCATTGTTGGCCTTCACTGGGTGAATGTGGCAAATGACAATTAAGTATGGTGGCTGATAACAGCACCCCACAAAGGAAGGAGCTCTTTACCCCCCACCTACAGAGCTCCAGAAAGAAGATGGCAAGGGATAATTCTTCCTCCCTAGAGCTGGGCACCCTCTGTGCACCTCACACCTGAATGGGACTGCAGCACAGACGCCAGTTTCTAATCCTCCAGCGGGGAAGAGGAGGCACCGAAGAAATCATAATAAACCAACCCAGAATGGGGATGTGTTCATGTGTTTACACGTATTTGTTTTAAAAAAATCTATTAAGTCTTGGACACTCTCTAGACAACAGTAGTGATCTACATTATTTTAGAGTTGCAAGTAAGTTTTCAAGGGTAATGTATTTCATATGTAGAGATAAAAAGATAACATTCCTTCATTTATGCCTGCTGATTTCTTTTCACTATCATACCACATTTAGCAAAATGGATAAGGCAGAAAGGATGCTGGTGTATTTTTATGTTAATTGATGTATTTTAATTTCAAATAGCAATTTTGAAGCTCAGATAGCTTCCCCAAAAAGTGGTGCCAGCGTAAAACTAATGAATTTTAATTCTTTTCAGTATACTTCTGCTTTCATGAATTCTTTTTGTTGTATTCTGATGTATGAGAATGCATCAGTGCGCATTCAGAGCATGCAGCCCACAGATCTGATTTTTACAGAAATCCAGTTTAACTTTTATAGCTACATAATAAAGCTCACTTCATAAGTATGTTATTTTTAATGACCAATTGAGTAATACCTAGAAAAATACACACTTGAGGAAGGTAGACCAACTTCTCAAAGACTTTTTTAAAACAACACGTTGTAAGTGACAAGTAAGCTTTCTGCACAAAGGGTGTGCTTAATTTTTGTAGCGCTATCATGCTACTCAGAAACATTTTAAGGATGTGCCACTCTTGTCCCAGAACAGCTGCAGCTAATAACTTACCCTTGCTGCAGTTACGTTACTTAAAGCAGTATGATGTATCCCTTAGGTAGTTAACTCCAGAAATTCACTGCATTAACCCTGCTCTTCTACATCTTGGAGTGCCTTGGAAAACTCTCAGCTCCTTGGGATTTTGCCCGTGATGCCGCAAAACAAAAATCTCTGTGGACCCTACAGTGTGCCCACAGCTGCTGGAGCTGGTCTGGTGATTATATTCTAATGCCGATGGTGAGGAGCACAAGAAATGGCAGTTTTTTTAATACACGGTCCATATATTGCACCGGTCTAACCCCAGCCCAAGAGGATTTTAATAACTGTTCTTAGCTGACAGCCCCACTACACACAGCTTCACTGGCAAAATACTGGCCTGCTGTATTTACTTGTATACACTATCAAGAATAGGGCACAATAAGCCAGTTCTGTCCTTTGTGTAACACTTCCCACAGCATTAATATAAAATTAATGATGTTGTTGAAAGGGTTTGCTGTTACCCATCAGAACTGATCCTGAAATGATGCTTCTTTTTACTCCAGAACTGTAGCATACCTGGGTGCTTGTATAAAGCAGCAGCACTGGCCATAATTTACTGCATTGCAGTAAAATCAACAATGCAGCATTCCGCAGAGCCAGGCAAATACTCATATTTGATTTGCTAGGTGAATAGAGAGAGAAAAAATGCTCTGAGGAAAAACAAAATTAATCACGTTACTGTATTTCTTGTTTGTAACCCTCCAAGACTTTCACTGTGTAAACGAAACACTAGTACCTCTTGAAACCAAATGTTGTTCTGAAACCTGATTTGAAACCATTTCTTTTACAAGTAACAAAGTGAATCACAATGTTTTTTCTTAAAATTCTTTCTTTTGAGGGAAGGAAAAAAGAACAATTTTAGAACTTAATGGTAACTCATAGGTAAGTTCCAGTTCAGCAGAAACCAAATTTCAAAGTAAAAATGTTAGGTGTAAAAAAAAAACAACCCAACAAAAAACCAAACAAACATCTAATTCCTTCTAAGGGAAAGTTCCTATAGCTGGAGAGAAAATTCAGAAATTTTCAGTAGTTGAGAGTAGACACAAACTTAGGATATTGCTATCCAGCTATATAAGGCCATAGTACTATTTATTTTAATTAGAAAAATATACATAGTTTAAGCTATCACAGCTTAGGAAATGTAGAAGTTGTAAACAGACCTCTCTGGGTTTCTCTATGAAAACTTGACATTTCATAAACGTTTTCTGTGTCTGTTTACAATTTACCACCCTAAATTTAGCTCCTAGTAAAACTATGTTTTTTTTCCCCAGGTGATCTTCTGACACTGTGACAGATTGTTATTTTGTTCAGTAAAAGTTTGAAAATTGAATAAATATGGTTTCTTTCTAATTAAAAGATGATAAAGAGAATTGTTCTAGTATTAAAATAATCTACTCCCAGCATAAGTTTACAGTTTGTTGTTCCCATCTGAAACATAACGGTAAGAAAGACAACTCATAATTTCTCAGTTTAACGGCAGTGTTGAATATGTAAGAAGAATGCAGATGAATGTATGCTTGTTTTAACTAAACCATGCACTCAATACGAAAAGTGGTACGCTTTGTGGAGTGAGCATTCATCTATACTCCAAGATTTCAAAAGTTAGGCAAATAAAAAGTAGGTTTCAGAATTTCCTTAAATGCCAAAAAAATTAGTTATCTGCACGAAGATGGTACGAATTCAGTAAAATCAAGTTTGTTATGGCCAAGAGGAGATTTCCTTCTAGAATAAAAGACCTTTTATACAGAATATCAGCACCATAAATTTTAACGTAAGAGAGAGATGAATTTACCAGTTTGAAATACATAAAAATAGAAGAGTGAAAAATGAAAAATAGAAACCTTAGCCAAAGATGTTTTGGTTTAGGGTAGGCTGTGTGAAATAACATTTATCAGTTAGCCACTGCACTGTATAACAACTCTACATTATTGTTCTAGGTACCTGGGAATAACGAGACCTCTCACGTATCCTGTAAGGCAGAATGGGAAGTGTATGGCCAAAATGATCCTGAGTGTATGGCTCTTATCTGCCTCTATCACTATACCCCCACTCTTCGGCTGGGCCCAAAATGTAAATGATGAAAAGGTTTGTTTGATCAGTCAAGACTTCGGCTACACCATTTACTCCACAGCAGTTGCATTTTATATTCCAATGTCAGTGATGCTCTTCATGTACTATCAGATTTACAAAGCTGCCAAGAGGAGTGCTGCTAAACACAAGTTTGCTGGCTTTCCCCGGCTGGAAGAAATGGAAGCAATTTCTATGAACGGAGTTGTAAAACTGCACAAGGAATCTGAAGAATGTACTAATTTTTCACGACTCCTAAAGCATGACAAGAAAAACATTTCCATCTTTAAAAGAGAACAGAAAGCTGCCACTACACTTGGGATTATTGTTGGGGCTTTCACCATCTGCTGGCTGCCCTTCTTCCTCCTCTCAACCGCCAGGCCCTTCATCTGTGGTACAGCATGCAGCTGTATCCCGCTGTGGGTTGAGAGAACATTTCTATGGTTGGGTTACGCAAACTCTCTCATTAACCCTTTTATATATGCCTTCTTCAATCGGGACCTGAGGACAACTTATCGCAACCTCCTGCAATGCAGATACAGGAACATCAACCGGAAACTATCAGCTGCAGGGATGCACGAGGCTCTGAAGCTTGCAGAAAAGCCAGAATTTGTTCTGTAAGGTCACTCATCCTTTACTATGATAATTTATGTGTTTTTCACCTTAGCTTTTTCCTCACAGATTTGAAAGAAGAATGATAGGAAAAATCAGGCTTCTTGAGCACTGTTAATGCAGTCATCAAGAAACTGGAAGGTACCAAGGTTAATTCTTGTGCAGCCCACTAAGTCCTAGTGAGCCTGGATAAATAAGAACACCATCTAAAGAATCTGGGTGTAAGAGAAATACTAGAAAAGGGGAGGGTAAAAGGTCTTGCAGGATGTTTGAGTTGCTAGTGAGGAAATAGCAAAGTTGGCCTAAGCCATTTGTTTGGCCTCTGGCCCCAAACAAATGTTTGGGTCTGAATGGTGGATGCATCTTGTATCCTAGTGATTTTTTGCTGTAATAAAGACCTGAAAATGGTGAAAAGTTCAGTATAATTCACTGCTTTCCACTTTGTTACTATAAAAAAAAAAAAAGGGCAAAAAAAAAGCTGGATCAAAGAACTTCTATTGCTTAAAAATACTCTTTATTATAAAAAAAGCGTATGCCCATTAAGCATTAATTTACTGGATTGCCTGGAAATAAACTACTTTGTGAAATACAATGGCACTGGAAGAGTACATTACACTTCCAATGTGAATGTAAAAGTTTGAGTAAAGTCACATGGACCAACATCTGCTGCTGCATACAGTCATGCAGCACAATTAGCTGCAGTGCTGCTATGCCAATTACACCAGGTAAAGACCTTGTGCTATACTTCTACATTTCTAACATAACAAATATATCTGATTACAATTTATTTCAGAAGCTGTCTGGTCTTTATCCATCTTTTCTTTCTTTTCTGTTGATGTATGTCTAGTCCATGTTCCACTTCAGTAGTTAATTTATTGTCTATTTGAAAACTCTTCTAGCTTCTTGGGATTTCTTTTCTTTCTGAAGTCAGTAAGGAAAAAGTAAGTGTAAGACTTTATGAAATTCAGAGGTATCTGGTCTTTATGTTTAGAAATTGATTTTGGTCATCGCTTCTGCTTAAAATGGTTTAAAGCCTTGCCTTGTGTAAGAATCAAGATAATTTACTGTTTCTAATTCTAGTTGTTTCCCCTACCACTGCAGCTCACCCCAGGATTGATTCTACTTCTCGTGACTCTGGTAACAAAGCTCTTCCCTCAGTGGAACAGGGTCAAATATAACAATATTTGTATTAAAATTTAATATCAACAAATGCATTAATTATATTAATATATTAATACAAAATATATTAATATAAAATGCACTTATGTAATATATTAATATAATAACCTGAAATAATAATAAACTTAAAGCAAATCATAAGAAGATGCTTTTTTTGGACTGAGTTTGCACTGCACACCATGTTCCAGATGAAGCACAGGGTACGTTAGTGAATGAGGACTGTTTCAGAGCTCGGTCTGCTTTTTCAGATATTGGGATATCAATGAGGAGACACATTCATTATCAAATTGCCTCAGCAGCAAATCACAGTTTAGGCTAACTTCTGTCCCTGCTTTCTCAAGTTTGAAGCCAACATGACTTAAATGAATTCAGCGATGTTAATTTGGACTAAGCAGTGAGAAGTTTGTGCCAGATCCTTATTCAAAGCATACAGACATTGTTGCAAACACCTGAGCTTTGAAGTGGCAGATACACAAAAGCTGGATCGATGTGCTATGTGTGCCGAAACAAGCTTAAGTCATTTTAGATGGATTTATACACTAGGATACACACAGTAGGAAGTACATTTTGGCCTCATTTTTAGCGAAGGTTCATAGTTTTGTAATAGTAAGAGATAGGCTACATCTCAGCTTCAGAAACATTTTCTAAACAAGATTCAAATACATTTGGAACAGTCCAATTTCTTTTAAATATTCCAAAAGTATTCTGTGTAGAAGGACAAGAAGAGGTTTTGGCCCAGATTATCCACAAACTCTGTAGTACGGAGTAGAGCTCATGTTAATTCAAGCATATTTTCCATGTTTGACATGAAATTAATGTTTCTGGCTTTGTTACCTATCAGAGTGGCCTTTTCTGAGTTCCTAGCCTAAGTGAGGAGTTTTCACAGGCGTTCTGTATTTTTTTTTTCCCTATGTGAGGATATGTATTGGATTATACAAATAAACGTACCTGTGAAGATTCCAGGTGGGATTACAAAACTCTGAAGGATTTTGAGAATTCTGACAGAAGGTTCAGCCATTTTTATTCTGCAGGAAAGACTGAGAAATTGTGTTTTCTTGAAATAAGATTTTTTTAAAATGAAATACTTGTCTTATGAGTCAGAAATTGATATTTGCCCAACTGTCACTAAAGGCAATTGCTTTCCTCAGGGAAAGCATCCTGCAGTACTCCACCTCTCCTCTGCCATATGCTTCAGGTAATGAGAGCCCAGGAAAGAAAAACAGCTGTTATGGGCTGTGGTCAGTACTTGAAGTTTTGGAAGATAAACAGACACTTTTCATCTCTGGGTATGTTTGGAAAGAAAAGGAAATGAAAAAGGAAAAAGGAAAAGACAAAGTTTATGCATACAGCCAAAACAAAACACAGCTATGTGGCAAACAGAAGCTGTTAGATGGAGCTGTATTTGAGGGGAAAAGTGAAGAAATTGAGAAAGTTAGAAGAACGTCCCATGACCCAAGCACACAGGTAACATGGCACTGAGAAAAGGAGGAAGCTCTCAGAGAGAACTTTAACTGAAAGAGGCTTAGGTAAGAAGCACAAGGCAATAATTGCTTGGGTTCCAGAACAGGACATACTACATTTTAAAAAGATAAATAAATACAACTGTATCAAAATACCTAACTGCAGCAGTAGTGTTTTTTTAACTGAGTAATTCACTACTCATCTGACAAAGGGGTAACATATAAATGGGTGAATGAGAACTCTACATCATCCTGTGTGCAGCCTGGCACGTGCTAGTACCAAACCCTAGATGAGATCTCACTCTTGGTCTGTGTGTCCTTTCACATGTTTCTAGGAGAAAGCAAGAGGGGTGAAAAAAATGGTGATAAAAACCTCCCAGAACAAGCCAGAGTACAGGGAAGCCAGCATAACACTAAACCAAACGAAGACAGTTAAGATATCGGAAGGAAGACCTGGAAGCAGTTCTAAGTTTCAGACTTGCGATTGGATAGGTACTTTTGGAAAAAGTTCTGCCTTTTGGCAACAAGGGTACATATGCAAGATTTTGAGGATGAAGATGCAAACCTTTCTGAAATACATTTGTACAATCCCAGTGAAAACACTTGCTGCCTCATTGCTTAAAGGGGAGCTAGGCTCTGCAGGTCAGCACTGCTCTGGGTTTAATCAAAGTATTTTGGCTTTTTAAATTTTTTTAAATAACAACATGAATGGAATCTTGATTTTATGTAAGATCCGTTGAGATGTCAAAGCAATGAAATCTAAGCCAATCTTTCTTTTTAAGAAACAGTGCATGTTGTCTAAATCAACAAACAGTAGCCACAGCAGGAAAGGCTGGAGTTGGTCCTTAGGTGCACAGGGCAGCATAGACTGGAAAACAAGAAAGCGTGGAAAAAGCTATCCTAGAGAACAGGATTGCCCATTAACTGTAGTGCAGAACTGGCTGCATAAGCCCAGCTTAATTTTTTGTCTGAGAAAACTGAATGCAGCATTTGCTGTTAGCTAAAGTAGCCACATGCAGTACTTCCAATTAGAAAAGCTTAGTCATATTGCTGTACATCCTAGACTGTATTTCTACCAGCCAGTCATTCCAAAATTGCTTTCTAGCTGCTATGTGATTCCTGGCTGGTGATGGTGACAAAAAGGGGACCAAATTTTGCTTCCATTTACTAGACTGACAAGATTTTTAAAACAGTTGTGCCTAGTTTATGCACACATTGCACTCATGTTTGCTTTCCAGGATCTCATGAGGCTGTTTAGACTTTTTGTTTCCTCTATAGCTCTTACTTGGGAACTCACCTCTCCTTATTCAGGGAGAAAGGAGTCACCACAAAGCATTTTTTACGTTGGGGCTTTTTTTTTTTTTTTTTTTTTTTTGCTTTTCTGCTTGGCATTTCTAGGGAAACGTAGCTAACTATACTGGTTCATGGGATGATCACTCAGCTGTACCACACCCTAAACACTGGGAAAAACAAAGTTATACTGGGAAATGCTCAGGCAGCAATTTCAGAGGGATTACCCTATTTTGTGCTAGGAGCTGAGGAAATCAGGCAGCAGTTGTGCAGCTGCCAACAGCATCTAGACTGCCTCTTCATCCAGCACAAGCAGCCACTCAGAGAGTCTTCAGCTGCAGCCTGAGATCTTCAGTTGCTGCCAAGAGTTATCTAGAAATCAACATAGGGGGATGCCAGTCAGACCTTCTTCACTTTATGTGTCTCTTTGTTCCCCTCTAAAGTGTATGTAAAGCTCCTTGAGAGCAGCCGCTGAGTGAGGCAGTTTGCTAAAAGGAGTTTTAGCCACCGCCGTGCCAGAGAGCCTTCTCTGAACCCACCTTTCAGTATCACAAACACATTTTACTGAAGATAAACATCACCTGTGGCCAAACTAAAAGCCAAAGAGCAAAGCTTTGAAACAGACACATGCAAAAAACCCCTCTAACACAGCTCATTAAGTGGTATTAGTATTATCCTATCTGTGATTTATCCATAAAGGTAACACTAGCTATCAACAGATCCCAGGTGAGGCAGTCCTGGATGAGCCTCCTTTAGCTGAAATAGTCTTTCCATAGCATGGCTCATGCCAGTAATATAGCAGCCAGTGTAAGGGTTGTGCTTTATCAGGAAGTCCCATGCATCCTTTTAGTCTCATCCTGCTCAGATGCCCCATGTTTATGTCATTTTTCCTCAGTAAACAGGGCACAAAACAGCTTACAGTAAGGGCTCTAGATGCGTAGACTTAGGCTGAACAATTCTCAGTGTAAGCAATGCCCTTGGAGGGGAATTTGAGATAATGGTTTTGTGAAGAGTTTAGTTTGGCTCGTTTCACAGCCTTCCCTGCCCACCTTGCAGCCTCCCACCTCTGTTTCTTTCTATCGAGTTAATTACTGAGTCAGATCTGTAACTGTTGCTCGGAGGGTCTCAAGTGTCATACGTATAAATATGTCGTCGTATAAATACGACTGTATTTCTTCATTGCCATTCTTGCTGATAACTGCCTCTGTAAACATAATGCTAGCCTACTGGAAACCAGTCTCTGATTTCACAGTAGCAATTAAATCTGCAGGAGAACCAGGCAGTAACAACATATAGCATTCCCCACGGTATTTTTTCCACCTCATTCAAATAAAACTCAAGTGGGTTTTTTGCAGTATCAAGATATAGTGAAAACTGTACTCCACTTGCTCACTCAGTAATGCTTTTTTGAGGGAAACCGCCTGTGGTAGAAACCTTGTTCCCAACATTTTCTCCCACCTCCTGCAGTCTACCAGCCTGTAAGTTTAGTGCTCAAGTACAGTATGGACGCTTACCACATTCCTCTGTTTAGCAAGAGACTTACTAGGTAGTAATAGAAACAGCCGAGTAATAAAATGTGGATTTATGATAATATCTCATTTTTATATGTCCATTGCTTCACATTTCAGTTTCGTTAAAAGAAAAGCAATGTCTTTCATGCTCTGTTCAGATGATTAACTAGCTAGCACCACCTGCAGAAAGGTATGTCAAATGTGGGAAATAAATCTACTACAATGAGAAATAAAGAAGGGAATTATTTATCAAATTAATACTATAAACAATGCAGACAGAATCCATTCACTCCCTCCCCCCTGCTTTATGGCAGGAAAATGGATTTCTAGGCAGCCCCTGCTCCAGACACTGGAGTCAGCACAGCATCATTAGAAGGATATTATTGAGGTAAGTTTAGAGGTCACTGACCAAGATGCTGTAGGTAAAGAACTGGAAGGTGTTTTGAAGCAATGTCATTTGTTCTGTTGCTTTCACCTAGTTATCAATTTAGCTTTCCATATTATTTTTCTTATCTTTCAGGAAAAACTATTCAAAGTATAGTAGTCTCAGAAAATGTGCAAGATCCATGTATCATCAAATCCTGTTAGCAGTTTGCTTAGGAATCCATTCTCATCTTTTAAAGCATTGTTTCTCAGGAAGAACCAGGGAGAGGGAAGGGAGAAAATTCAGAGATGTGGGGAATGGTCTTAATGTACAAATTATTAAGACTCTTGCCCCTTATTTCAAAGGGTGAGGAGGTAGGAAAGGCGAGGACTGGATTATTTTTATTTTAAGAGAAGGGCTCAAGTAAATAAATTTGAAAAAAGCCAAAGAAACAGTGCATTAGAAGAGCAATCTTTGCAACATGCAAGAAATATAAACTTTGCAACATGCAAGAAATACAAACATATTATCCCTCTCCACAGATTTTAATTCTCTTAAGTAGTTATTGCTGCTAAAGAGTGGGTTCAGCATGAGTTTGAAGTGAATCAATACTGTTTTCTATAGCCGCTTTCTAAATGTTTTGCCAAATAGGCCTGTTGTTGTTCCCCACCCTCGCTATTCTGGTCCCCCTCTCAGCTGCCCTGCTGCATTGCCAACCCCCTTCCTGTGCAGTGGTATTTCCAATAGGGCAGAAGAGCTCGTATTTACTGAAAACTGAAAGATGCTTATAATCCCCAGATTATTTTTTCTCTGCTGCAAGCAAATAAAACCCCACTGAGATATTCTTTTCTTAAAGATATATTGATATATCGTTACTGTACAGGGTAATATTTTTGATGATTTGTAACTTCATGACTTTCTTGATTGAAATTATTATTTCTGTCATTTGTGATCTTTCACATAGAACTAGTCAAGTTACTTCAGCAAAAAAAAGCATACAGATGTATCAAAGTTTCCAGAAGAGACCAATGCACTTTTATAAACCAACATACCAGACTGAATAAATATTTTGCTTTTAGTTTTCTATCTACTTAATCAAAAACAATATTTCATTAAGTCAGTAGTTGTGTGGTCCTGCTAGTTCCAGAAAATTGTGTTTACAGTATACTTATTTTTACTTTCTGCTGGAGAAGACAAAGAAAGCCACTGTAGTACACTTAGTTCAGCGCTTCTGGATAATCTATGTTTTAAAGCATGGAAAAATATAGCAGAACTCATCTGGACAAACTCAGTGATGTCTCAGAAAACTCTACATCTTTAGCTAATCTAACCAGGGTTTTGTCAGGTCTGTGATAAAACAGCAGAGATTCTTCAGTCAAATCAACCATTGTGAAGATGGTTGCAAGGAAAAGATAAAATAGACAAATTAAATGAACATTTAATTCCAAACAATAGTTGTGAAAGCAATACAACCCCACCCAATAAGTAAAAACGATGGTATTTTTGTAATCTCAACGCTTAAACAGCACAATGACGAAACATTACAGCTGTGTCATAGAAATCCAGAAATTAATACCTCAATAGTATGTGTTTCCAAACAGAGTAAGAGCTACTTAACAACAACTTTAGAGACTGTTTTCCTTGCATATTTAATTAATAGAGACTTTGACGAAGGAATGCTCTAGCACGTTGCTGTGGTTTTGCAGTCCAGTAAAATAATTTTACCCTAGCATATGTTTGATGTAAGGAGGATGCACGTCTTCCGTATACTGATGTACTATCAAGGACCTACTAAAGGTACTTATTGCCTCTCCAAGCTAAGGACATTAAAGAACCCCAGTATTTATCCTGAGAAAGAAGAAATAACAGAAATATTTAAAAAGTAAAATGGGAACTAAACAAGCAGACAGAACTTGAAACCTTTTGGATACTTCATTGTGAATGTGCAGAGAGCCTTTCTGTTCCTTACAGAATACTTAGAGTTTTTCTTAGCTTGTATACAGCAGATACTTTTGTGAAACTCATAAATTATATTTCTCTCTTCAAACAAAGCAGTAAATACAGCAAGACAAAATCATGCTAAGGACCTTTAACTTGCAATTACCGAAAAAAAATATTAAATAAATAATCAAATGTTCAACTGGCCAGATAAAGTTAATGCTGCAAAACAACTACTTTTTTTTTTAAGATTAGTCTTCTCTGTCCAAAATAATCCTGTCAGCCCAGAAAACAGGAAAGATCATGAGCATCAAAATGGCTTGTAATTACAAAGATTTATAAAAGCAAACGTTTAGCCATGATAATGAAATTACTCATTGTCTTTTGTCCATATATTTTCTGGCTGTTCCTCCAATGAATGCAATACATGAACAGAACATAACATTTCCTAAGGCAAATTATATAAGGTCCAGAACTTTATTCTGGCTTTAAAAACTGCCTAGAATTAAAATACATAATTTTAAAAAATCCTTGCTTTCCTTTATATCTAGTTTTGAACGTGGATATAATTACCTGGTCAGTTCTCAGAAATTCCTACCTACTTGTCTTTCTTTAATTTAGATCTATTTTGGCCAAGATGTGTTTTCATGTAATAAAATTTTGAAATGAGGGAGAATGCTAGTTTTTCTGTACAAATACTTGCTCCTGATCCATTTACTGTTGTGAATAATTCAGTAATTTCAACAGGGAGGTTATAATGAGACAAAGGAGTGCCTCACAGCATGCTGTAGCCAGGCAGAGATGGAGCTGGGGTGCCCTGGAAAGCTGCTTTGTAATCTCACAGATGTTTCTGTTACAACATTTCAGCCTGGTTACTGTAGAGGGTTGGTTCTTCCCTTCACCAAACTGGAAGAGAGGCAGGAATTTGCCCTAACTGTAATTAGAGCGATGGTGCTATAAGTAGGATAAAATACAATGTCATTCCAGCTAGTTAAGATGTATATGTTTCATGCAAAGATTTTGCAGCAATTCCTTGCCTATAGATGGTTTTATGAAATTGGGGGAGAAGCCTTTGTTATGGCTCTGGCCTCTTACTCCCTCTCTTGCACACATGAGATCTCCATGGGCAGTGACACATGTAGGCTTGTGCTGCCACCAGAGGCTGGAAGGCTGGGCCAGATGTGGGGGGATCAGTAAAACCAGCTGCATTTTCTGAAGTCATTTTGGGCTTCTGCCACTGAATTGTGTAAAATGGCCTGGGAAAATTCCTTAGTTCTTGCAGCCACGCAAAATGCAATGAGTACAAAGGACTCGAAAACCACCAGAACCCTCCGCTTTCCCCTAGTTTCCTCCTTTGTACAAGACCTCTAAGAATTATCTTATTAGCCATGATCTAATTGCCTCTTAAGAAATGTTTCCATTTATTTCAGTGGTATCTGGATCAGGACTTATAGTTGCTCCAGGACATTTCTCATCTAATTCATCCACTTTTTTAAAAACAGGAGAAGTTCTGATTTCTCCAGGGAAAAAGAGTCATGACCAAATGTGCATCAAAGCAGCCAGTAAAGGTCAAGCCAGAACTGGAGAAAGGAAAATGAAGAATTGGCTTCTGAAGAACCAGATAGATTGGTGAAATGTACTTCATCTTCTTTTGATGGGAACATGCTAAAAATACTCAATGAGCTCAATATATTACGTTAAATACATTTCCACCGGAAGTAGTCACATCTTGTTTGTTATGAAGAAATGTGCTGATACATACAAATGAAAATAGTTTTCTGCCTGAGAAAGCCAAATCATTTCAGCAATAAACTTGGCATATGGGGAGGAGAAAAATAGGCAACTAAAACTCAAAGGTGAAGCACTGTACAGATTTCCATCACATTAAATAATGTAGAAGAGCATTCATTTATGTTTATCATGCTTGTGGATTGTAATATTGGTATTAATATTCAGGGATCATCAGTGATACCAAATGTATTTTGTTGTACTACAAAAAGAAGTTTTCGAGCCAATGGTGGCTCGGGGATGCTTTCAGGGCTCGTGTTAAAGAGATGCTATGCACCTGCAATGGGATTGAGAAAGGCAACAATAAAAGACTGATTTTTGTAAAAGCATCCTGTTGTACTAAGTAAATGTCTGTTTACTTGTTAACATACACATGCTTTGTTCTCCATAACCTTTTAAAAAAGCTGCCATCGAGTTACTGTCTGACAAAAGTTAAGAGACAGAATTAGAGCGCACACCTGTTACAACACAGTTAATTTACAGATACGATTGCTTTGCTTTAATGTTTTAATTTTCTTGACCTGCCAATTTATAAAAAACAATTCTATCTCATTTTAACTCAAACAACTATAAAAGGCTGGAGAATTTCCATAGCACTTTGCTTTTTGTCCTACTGCCTAGCCAGACTAGACTGAGAAATACATGTTAATTTTTAAAATGTGTTTAAGAACTGTTATTTATGCCAATGTCTCGTTATAACTAAAATAAACCCCTTTGACTTGACAAAACTTAAATAGGCAAGTGTTAATGACCATTTGTCCCGGGGAAAATTGATTCAAGAGATCATGCCTTTGAACACTTTTGGGTTTTTTGAGCTTATTATATTCATTTCTTCTCAGTTTCTAAACTATACATGGTTAAAAAATCCACAATGCAGCAGGGTATAGCATTCGTAAATGCTATCTTCTTTAAATCTTTACATCTTGATGAGCACTTGCCTTATTTCCATAGCCATATGATTTGTGCTAACTTGGTCTCCTACTTGCAGTTTAACCAAAATGCTGCTGGTAAATCGTCCACTGACTACACACACCATTACAGCTTTGATTTCCTGTGTTTAAATTAACATACAAGTTCACAATAGTTATCTAAATAAGAAGCCAGGCATCGACCAACACAAGACAACTCATTACTTATCAGCGAGAGATGACTACAGAATGCAAATCAATCCATGCTAAGTCTATGTAAAACCTAGGACGGAAAGCCTAGCCCATTTTCTGCTCACTGTCTGACACCCTAAGCTGACGTCTGCAGTTAGGCAAGAGAGCACCAGGGTAGCGTATTTTCATTGTATGAGGTCAGCAAGACTCTTTTCAGTATTTCACTGATAAAAATAATCACTGTGAACTCTGCATTTGAAACAAAATGAGTCTTATAATTTGCTTTATTTCCCAAAGGCAATGAGACAGCAACGCTTTTCACTGGGTTAGCTTTAAGTATTTAAGAGGAAATGGGACAATTATTGTCAATGGGCAATGGACCAGTTCTGGTTGGATTACACGAGAATATATTCAGGGAAACTCATCTGAAGTTAAAATTACACTGGCAAATAATACTATAACTGGATCTAATGAGAAAGAGAGATGATAGAGTCATAAATGGACAAAAAACCCCAAAACATTAAAAAGAAAAAAAAGTCTGTTTCTTCTTTTAAAAAACCCAAACCTTAAAATAAAGGGCAGTAGTCATACTCTGAAACTAATTTTTAAGCTTTATGGTCTCATTTGCGTGTCCATTATACAAAGGCAATGAAACAATTTTACTTAGATGAATTAGAGTTTCACTTCCCTTGTTCATGACATTGTGTCAAAAACTTCACAAGTGAAATGGAAAAATTATACATCATATGAATAATTAAAGTGGTTTTTTTTAAAAAAAAAACAACCAAAAAAATGCTACAGATGATACCTTTCTGTGAAAATTCATGGGATTTTTTAATACTGCTGTTGTAAGCTTAAGTGAAAATTTATGTTTTAGCAGAAATATAACCAAGGACAAGAGTCAAAAAGTGCTTTTACCTGTTAGGGATCTACAGTTCTAGATAGATATATTTATACATATATATATATAAAACACACATCCAGTCCCTCATATTTTAGAATGGTACTGCTTCATGAAAAGAAGGCAACAAATGTTATTACCTAATAAACATTTGTTTCTTTTAATATCTATTAGATTCCCAGAATCTTGCAGAAATTATGAGAATATTTTGGAATAAGTTGCAGCATCATGGGTCTATAAAGTTGCAGTTGTGCCTGATTTTTTCCTGAAGAGTTTTTCATCCAGGAGTTTTTGGACTTGTAAACAACACAAAGAACATTGGGAACTACAGAATACCAATACTTCATCATACAAGATGAAGCCCTTTTTTTTTTCTTACTGTAACCGTCAGGTCTGTCACCTCTCTCAAAGCAATGCACAAACCCACACAATAACTAGAAGAATAACTCAAGGCTAAGTACATATTCAAGAGATGCATCATAGTACATATTCAAGAGATGCATCATAGCAAACAATGTATACAGTATTTTAGACGATTAGGGAAAAAGTGGGACTGATCAAAAGAAGTCTAGAGATTAGATGGCCTGCTGGGACGATGAATTGAGCTTTCAATAGTTTCTGTAGCCAGCAGCACAAAAGCTGCACACAGACCTGCCTTACACTGAGATAACGCAAGTCCCGGGCTGTAGGCATAAGACTAGCACAGTGAATAATGCCAGGAACAAGGCTCAGACTCTCAGTCTGAGAAGATGCCATTCTAGCTCCGTCACCAAACCTGTTCTGGGATGTGACAGTGAGCAGCTTGCGTTTTCAAAGGGCTGCCTTATGGTAGTTACCATTGCATTTATCAATTTTACTAAATAAAATTCAGTTCCCCAAAGTTTTGCAAACCCCTTGATGTTTCACTATGTGCCCCAGCCTGTCTTGTTCTCCATATGTATTCTTGGGGTCAACAGACATCCAAGGTATTTGGTGGACCAGAACACTTTTATTATATCTCTCCTGTTCTTCCCTCATTATCATTTTTTTGTCCAGGTTCATCTGTTCATTACAAACCTAAAGCTTTTTGCCTAGCTGCCCTCTTAATTCTAATGTAAAGTTCTTACTATATAAGGTAGCTTTATTCATTTGACAAAGTGATTAATTCACTTCAGACCTGAGCAAAAACTAAATACAATGACAAAAGAAGAAATTTTTTCTTATTACCAGAAGATGCACTGCTGGAAAAGTTGTGTGAAAGCACAAAAAATCGTATCTATGTATAATATGAAAACAGTCAGATGTTCTTGATAATTATAATAGATAAAAGTGAATTTTATGTATTATTTCAGTCAGACGGGACTTTTAATATGCAAAACTCACCAGAGGATTGAGCTGAAACTCTATATATTTTAAGTAATTTATTTTTCCTTGATGAGATCTAGTAAAAGTGTAAAGGTGGTTAACATAAGAGACTACTTCCCACAAATAGCTTACCAAGAAATACAAATACAAGGAAATTAAGTTCTTCAAGTTGTAAGTGGCCTGCCCTGAAAATGCTGAGTGTCTTTGGTTGCAATATGAGTCTTATTTTTAAAACAAAGAATTGTTGCCACTTGCATTGTAAATGATTCCAATTTATATAGCAGACCAATTTAGTAAAAAAGGAAATAGGGTTCTTCTGTATTAGGTACTGAGCTATATTATGCTTTTAAAATGTGTAAGCCCAGAGGGATATTAAAATGTTCATTTGGATAGTATTTAAAAGGTAATTACTTTTATACAATAAAATAAGAAGTCTACTGAATACTAATCCCTGTGTCATGTGCTTTCTTTGAAGTAATGCTATGGAAAATAGAGAATCCATTTGTTTAAATGATTTATTTCAGATTCATTGAAGACATTCTCATGTACAGAAATGTCTGATTTTTTTCAGCTTGACTTATTGAAAATCCTTACTGTATTAAAATTAACGTTAAAGAAAGGCACCTACACTTGTTGGATAGCACTGAACTGAAAGAGTGAGAGATTGGAAATTTGAATGATGCTCCTGAGGAACGTGTGGTTTGGTTTGTTCAGCACAAGCACTGCTGCAAAGAACACTGGCTCAGGCCCTGCTGAGCAGGTCGAGATTAATTGCTCCTAACCAAAAACTGATTTCAGCTATTCAAGCCTTTTAAGGGAAGGGAAAATGCTCAAAAATTTTAGTTGTATTTCAGTCCAGAGAAGGTTGCGCAGACCAGAAAGGATATTTTGTCCAATTTCTCAAATAACATAATCTAAATACAGATTTGGATTTGGTTCTAGTTCTATTTCAAGAAGTCATATAGCATATTGTCTAGGAAATCCTCTCATGTTAGTTTTGTTTGTTAAAAATGGATGACCTAACATTTCTTTTCAAAAAGTCCAAAGACCTTGGCTAGTGTAGTCAAAACTATTTTAATTTATAAAAAAAAATTAAAATGTTTGCATCCTACTTACATTCACACCCATTTTATTTGTCTCCTTGCAGGAGTGCATATATGAATACTATATAGCTTTGTTTTTTCCCTTCAAACTTTTTTTCCCATAATTTGCAGACCACTTCCAGAGTTTTTACTGATAATGATAATTCAAAGGCCACAGGCTAGGAAACACTGATCACAACCTCTCAACCCAACCATCATTTTGATAAACCAGACCTTTAGCATAAATACTTGACATCTAGATTATGCCTCTGATGCTCTATTCAATACACAGAGGGCATCCATCTTGAGACATCCACAGAAAACAGTAAATATTCAGACTTTTAATAAGATGCTTTGTTTATGCAAGTGTTTTCTTCCTTTTTCCTCTGCTGTCTCAACGCTGATATCAACATCTTCTCCTATAGTTGACTACCTAACTGAATTCTTTTGTTAAAAGCACAATGTATCTAATTTGGGTATTTACTCAAATAAGCAGACATGATTTCCAGCTGACTCAAAATAAACCAATAAGTGAGACAGCCACATATGACCGTTTGACTACTTTTTCCAGCATATCATAACAGAGATTTTTTAGAAGACAGTATTTTGAAACTGCTCTCAAAAAATCACTTTTATGTGTAACCATTTGAGTTGTTCTGAGCAAACCGCATCCCTTACAGTTTCGATTACCAGATTCAGAAAAGATGAGAAACACAAACAGCAACACAAACCAGGCTGGGAAATCACATCAGAAAAAAGCTGATGAGAGAAGTATTTGAGGCAGTAAATATATACATACTTCTCCAGGACAAATGTATACCAAAGAAGCAGGCTGTACCGGTGTCCTCAGTCTAGGGTTACTTCCCGGTGCCTGAACGCAGATGTGTACCGCCAGATCTGAGTGCAGGTTTCCTCTCCAGCACTGTTCCCCAGGCTGTGCCCATGGGGAGGGGAGCAGGGCGGTGGGCACCAAGCAAGGTGAGGCACAGGCCAACATGCCTCCTGCTCTGGAGCACACCGCAGGGCACATCTGCCCCCCAAAGCATAAACTGCCAAGGAACAAGAGCTCAGTGAGGTCAGATCACCAAACTTTCCCAGGGCACACCAGGTCACAATTAACCCTCTCTTCTTGGAGAAGAGGAAAGGTGCCCTGTGAAAAGTCTCATCCTGCTCCCTCCGAGGAGGTAGTTGGTGCGAATGGAGCACAGCTAAAAAGCCTCACCTTTCCAGTGCCTATTTTCTTGACTGTAGCTGTCATTTTACTGAATAGAAAGGAGTCTTTGTGCTATCCCTGTTCTTAATTTATTCTTACCAAGCTGGACATCTACTAACTATTACTTAATTTTTAGCAAGAACGTGAAGCTGCTCTTAAACTATTTCTGATGAAGTTACAACCAGGACAGATGAACTGTGTAAGCTTCTTTCACATGATGAAACTTAGGCTGATCTATGCTTACAACGAGAACTGCCAAGAACCTCTCTGCTCTCCCAGGCCATTTACATATGCCCACTCTATATTCATTAGTTTGACATTTACTGCTCCTATTCTGTCAGCAGAAGGTTGATTTGATTTTCACTCTTGCTATTACAATGTCACAGGTATAACAGCACTGTGAATGGTGCAGCGGATTTACAGATTAAATAAAACATGATTTCTGAGGAGTAATTATGGGTAGGAAATGAAATCTTAATAACAACTTACAATGGGATAGCAATTAGCTAAATACAATTATTTTATTAATTAACATGATTTATAGATGAATCACTGGAGAAAAATGCCCAACTACAAACTTACCTCTTCTCTAAAACATTCTGAAGATCAAGATATGGAGAGTGATCAGTTTCTTGAAAAGGGCAGCAAGAGCAAGAAGAAAGCAAAGAGAAAAATGGTAAAAAAGCTGCTGCCTATCTCAAATCACTCAGACCTCTCACACTGGAAATGCTCGCTTTCAAATTTGAGCGTGATAAAGTGAAACCAAGCTCTAGTTTTGCCACACGTATGACCAACCAATAGTAATTTTTGAGCAGGAATATGATATATCTAAAAAACCCCTAAGTACCCTAAAGGAAAAGTTTTGTGGGATTGGATGAAATTTTTCTAGAATTGTGATCCAATAAAAGGCCACGTGGCTGCTGCTGCAGCATGGATGCCTCTAAACCCTGTTTAGCTCTAAGCTCCTGCAAGGCACAGAGGTCTGCAGACCCAGAGCCAGCCCTTATGAAGAGATCCTCTACTCAAGTTGCCGATCCAGTGAGAACATGGACTGTACACCCAGTAGAACCAGAGCTCTACACGTTGCAGATCTGGTCACTCCTTTTAGAGATAGTTGTGACAGGGGTAGCATCTGTATTTCTTATAAATGGTCAGGGCACTTGCCACATGGAAAATCTGCCATCAAGGCTCACATCAAACCCACAGCCTACTTATTCCCAAGCGGTCCAGCCAGCAGGCTATTCAGAGTGACATAAACATTGTCTGGCCCTTCTAGTGAAGACTCTTTGCAGAAAGCAATTCAACGTTAATCGGATCAAAATGGAACTGAACGGGTGCATGACTCCATAGCCAAGTACTTCAGATGTTAATTTACATCTAAGGAGGTTATATCAAGCGGATGTATTGTAAAGGCACAAAGTTGTGGGTAAAATGACAGAGGCAGAAACCGGGACTCAAGTTTACTGTTTTTCCCAGATGAGATCCTACAGAATCAAGCCTCTAGAGGCTCTGTTCGGCCCAGAGATCCCAAATGCTTCTCCCCATAAAAGAGCATTACTTCAACAGCAGAAAGGGAAACCATTCCACCACCAAGTCAAAAGACCTTGGTGATTTGGTGCTTTATCAAGAGACAGCTGAAGATCAGCTCTCTTAGCATAAGGATCACTGTCCATAGTGAGTGTTATAAACACTAACTCTTTTCTGTAAAATGCACGCAATATAATTGTCCTTTCAAAAGAAATAGAGAGCTTCACTAAGATCTTCAGAGAAAAGAGCATAGATGCCCATCTCTAGGAATGAATCCAAAAAATAGTAGGCACATCCCACTTCCAGAAAGTAGTTTCAAGTGTAACAGAATTATATTGGCTAATTGAAGGAAGCTTTTTTGCTTTCAGATCCCACGCTGAGGCTCCCAGCCCATCCCCAGATGCTCCAGAAGAAGCCTATATACCTAATATAGGCATTGGCATTTCATTTTGGGCATCAGGCACCTAAGAAGTTAACCCAGCATTGGGACTGATACAACTATTTTCAAAGTATACTGGCACAAACATGTGGATGAAGTCATGGATATTATATTACCAGCTTTAATTAACTAAATGAAAAGATACACTGTTCTCTCTGAGGATTGACTAAGATGCAATGAAAATTATTAAGACCGTAGAGCCACAGTGCAGCTAGAACAGGGATAAAAATGTTATTTTACGGTGAATGATTATATCCATTAATACAGCTTACCAGAGAGCGACTTAAACCTTCATTTGCAACTTTTCATTTTCATGTATTTGAAGATACGTTTCCATTAGCAACAGCAGTAATTCCTTTGTTATGATGCATTTTGGAGTTATGGTAAATAAGAAAAATGCAAAGTGTTACTGGCAATTTGCATATAGATAGTGAACTTCTGTAAGATAAAAGCCAAAATAAACCAATTTGTATATTTAAGTCATTTAGCCTTTAATTCTATGTTCAACTTGCTGCTTTGAACTACTATTCCGTATTTACTTCTCACAGGCTTTTATGCTATATGGCTACTAACCACTTCATTTAAAGTAGTCATTGGATACAAAATTATTGATACATTATGGATATTTTGATCCATTATTGATTATTTGCTTAAAATCCAAGAAAATTAATATATCCAAAATCCTGCTGAGACAATCATCAGCTATTTGTTGCTATACACATTACTCTGCATCTCAGAGTACGCCAACATGATGACAAATGTGTTTCCTCATATAATTTCATCCTACGTGGATGCACATATTCCACTCAGAAAACTGACTGTTTTAACAGGTCATTTCTTCACAATGTTTCTCAATGTATTTTTGCAAGATTATTTTCTAACCGTCTAAAATGTTGATGTTTTTTATCAAAGTCTCTTACCTTTTAGGACTCTCCTGGAAAACCTTTATCTGAATTTATTGCTGTGCTTTACTTCTAAGTTCTCCTTGCTTCTGCAAGACCCTCCTTTCCAGACCAACCGAATACTCAGTCTGACCTTGCTACTGTAAAGACAGAGCCTATAAGCTGGGACATCCTCCCTTACACTGCAGCTCCATCGCTGTGTCTTTGACCTCCATCAGCAGTTGACATCTGCCATGCAAAAGTAACCACACATCTATTTGAAAGGTGTTCTCACCTAAGATATTTCATTAATTCAATTTTTCCTCAGCGGCACTAGGATCTCTTAACTCTGTACGTTTTATGAAAATGCAGGACAACTAATTTCCCACTAAAAAAAGGCAGAGCACGAAGTGTGTTTGCTGTAGCAAGGTCTGCAAGGTGGAAGGCAGGCCAGACAAACCCACACACAGAGGGAGCCTGGTTTAGAGGGGGCTCAGGCGTTATGATTGTGCTCTGACTGTTTAGTTCAGCATAATTCTACGCTCTGATTTACAAATACACAAAATGCAATCGTGAAGTTCCCTCACATCTAAGTGATGGTTGAAACTTCACAAGACTTTAATCAGAAAGCACTGACATTTTGCCCGTTAATAAAAAACAGAGAGGGTGCTATGAATATGCATTACGCACAACCTGAAAAATGTAACTTACAGGGAGGGCTTCAGACCAGAGGCACTTACTCAGCCATTACATTAATACTGATGCAATATTACTTGCTTCAGCGAGGCCTTATGAAAAATGTTCTGCATCCTAACACTCAGCATTTGGAACTCATAACAGAAATTAGGCAAGCTCCGTCATTTGGATTTGTCCTAGTGAATTTATTTCTGACTCCTAGCTATCCACACACTCTTAGGTGGAAAAAATACTTTCAGAGCATAATTGAAGCTAGCAAAGTACTTGCTGTATGTCATATATTAATATATTTTACATAGTATAAGCTTGGGTTTAGCAGAGTAAGCCCAGGTAACAGCTCCAAAAATATCAAAATAATATTGAAAACTTGAAAATTGACAGCAACTTTTGCAATGTGTGGCCTCTTATTCTTTTGCTCCAATATGACTTTTCTCAGTGAAAGATCTTCAGATTGTCAAGCATAAAAGCTTTTGTATCAAAGCAAGTTTTAAAATGTTATTCGGAATTTTTCTGTTGCCACAAAGGAACACTATAGCCTTTGAAATGCTCCCTTTAGAACTTGCTCCCGGATAACTGACAGGGTGAAAGAATGTTGTTTATTTTGTTAAGTTATTACAGAGAAGAAGCTGTAAATAGATCGATTTTTCTCCATTTCCATGAATCAGGCTACCTAATTAGCTGGCTAAACAGCACAGTAGGTTGCAAAATGCATACCTAGAAGAAAAATAACCGGAATGATCTCCAAAAATGTATTTCTCTTTATCTGCTATAGTTCCATAAACTGCAACTCACACAGATACACCTTTTTCCATTTAGGCTTCAAACTCCTACCTGCAAATTACAGTCTGTAGAACCTGAACTGTGGTTTAGTGAACAATGTAGTAGAAAAGACTGACTAGTTCTGATAAAATACAGAGAAAGATTAAGCTTTTATTTGAGAAAATGGTCCTGAGATTACTTGGGATACAAACTCACATGGGTATCGCTGTCCTCCAACCGACATTTGCTAAGTATTTCAGTCTTTGATTTGTAGTACAGATGTTACTTCTTGGCTAGCAAAGGCTTTGAAAGAAAACTGGAACACATCAACCCTTTGTGGATGATAGCAGTAACAAACAGCTGTGTCTTTTGCTGGTGTCACACAAATATGTCTGCTAGCTGGATACTTTGAATCCACAAGGACCCATGAAGCAAACTGTTTTCCAGTTGTTTACTGGAAGATGTAGGATTCATTTTCTTCCTCTTACAGGAAGAGACAACTAGAGCACACTTTTTTTTACTATGGATTTTTTCTCAGCACATAAGTAGCTCAAGATGATGGGCCTGTGATTGATAAAATATGCTATGGGGTGCACAGTCGAGTCTGGGTGCATGTCTCTGTATCACATACAGCCTGTCAGCAGCTGTCAGCAAGTTATAGTTTATATCGACTATAGAAGGTCACAGAGGACCAAACTACAGAAAGTTTCTTCTCCTACACGTCCTTTGATCTGCCATGATGATGATTCAGCACAAAGAAATGATGCTTTAAGAAGTTCACTTTTTTCTTTAAGATGATTCTAAAAATTGGCAGTTAAACCAGTTTTTAGTGGTTGTGCAATACTGTTAAACTGAAATTCTCAAATCACCTTTTTATGGAAGATTTAAAACAGCAGGATTAAAAGATCAGTTTTAGTTTTTGCATTTGTACGTTCTGCTGTCTTTCAAAAGGACTAATGAAGTCTCATGAATTAGAAATTCTTGACACACATGGATTTGCAGATAAATATAGCTTTTACTTTAATTTGATATTTGCCTTTGTTGACCAAAAGAGTACGATGCAGATGTTAAAGAAGTTATATAGTTTAATGCACATGTATTCAGAACCTTAAAATTTAAGTTTTGTAACAGGTGAATAACATTTCTAATTGAAAGTTTAACGGATCTGAGCTACAGGTTAAAGCCGTTTCAGCTGTGTTATATATCTGGTTTAGAAGGGAAACAAAATTAATGAATTTGATGAAGAACACCATCTTATAATTGATTAGTTATGTAAAACAAAGGAGAAGGATTACAAATTTTTGCACTTCAAAACCTAACCAGTTTATTAACCTGTGGTAAGAGGATCTGTATTTAATGAGCTGAGTTAATGGTTTCCTGTCCTTCAGTGCTTCAGAACTCACTAGTAACAATTAATTGCACACTTCATTCATGGATTCAAAGAGAAGAAACTTTCCTGGATTTACAGTGAATTAAACTGAGAACACTCAAAACAGGGCATCATGTCTGAGATCACTTTTACCAAAAGCAGACCTAGCAGTTAAAAGCACTGGGGTGTCAGATTTGTAGTTTGAGACCAACTAACTCAATAATTTTACCACCCTCTGTAATGCAAAAAGGCAGTAAACATACACCACACATGCTGTCACTAATAAAACTATAAAATTTCTTGAATTTTAAAGGAAGGTTCTTAACTAATACTTGTTAACACCGGAGGTTCCAAACAAAGGGTTCACTCCATCATCATTCTTTTGTTTCAAGGATTGTTTAGGATATAACAGTACCAGAGCAAGTTCTTCATAGCCTGTTGAGGATAACAGATTGCCTCACCGTTTTTTGACATACAATTGCCATAAATGAATCCCCCATTGATATTATCTATTTAACAGTATCATGTTATATATTGCAAGGGAAGCAGTAGTTTTTAAATAAGAGCTATGTTAAATCTAAACTCCATTGTCTGCCGGAAACATCCCCTGGGGGCAAAAAGTTCCACATTTATAATAGCAGGGAAAACATGGAATTTGTACATAAATCAGTAGAACTCAAAAAATTCAGAGATAAATCAAAACCCACCCTCAGTACTCTCCACGGTTATTGAAAGTAAAATACAGATCCATATAGACTGATAAGACTGTTCCACAGGTTTCTGCACTACTGGAACAAAAGAAAGGTCCTGTGGCCTTACGCTTAAGCTTTCTAACATACGGCAGCAATAAAGCAGGATCTTCAGTCTAAGTTTGTAATAATGGCATAAGTTACTTTGAAGGATGACACCAAATCGAATTTTCTACAAGCTATTTAATTATTCCCTTTGGGAATGAATGGCATTCTGGAAAAAAACACTTTTGAAAGGGTTAGTTTGTTAACAAATGCGTCTGTTTTTTTCTTAACTCTGCTGTGTTTCATATCACATTATGAAACTATTTTTCGATAAAAGGTGAATATTTGTCACTTGTTACTGAAGGTGCAGGAAGTAATATTAATCACTAGTACTTCAATTTCCAGTCAGCATAGATAATTTAACATCCAGAGGTTATCAACCCCCTTGAGTCTCCAAGCATAATTATTACCTTTTTTTCTTACAGTCATAAAGAGCTCTCTCATGTGATTACATCAAATGCTTTTCTAGCATAGTATCACAAAACAAAATCCTTCACCTTCTCTTGTACTGAGCTGCTTGTGTCTTTAGCTGTTGGTACTTCAATTTAGCCATTTTGGGGCTTTTTGTGCTGATAATCCCCGATTCAAACTTCATTGTCAGCCCACGTGCAATGCCTCCTGGCTGGCTAGAGAGGCAGGACGGGTCCAACGGGGAAAAGCAGGCAAAGATAGAGTTTGCAAACAATAAATACACCAAGTAGTTTGTAGAAATGCTTTTATTTATGAGACACTGGGTGAAATCAAATGAGTTCATTGTGAAGATGTTCACAGTATGCAACGCTGAGCAGTTAAACATGACATTCCTGCATGGCAAGGCACCTATCAGTAGCAAGACAAAGCTGTGCCAGCGTGCTCACCTGCCGCAGCAGCACAAGCCAATTCTCCTCCCAGGTAGCTTCAGCCGCCTCCTCCTCAGCTAGGCTGAGCAGCATTAGTTTTTTAATTCTACCAACTTATTGCATCTAACTGCTTGGGGCTTATATATACACGGAACTGCGTCCTCATGGACATAATCTGAGCAAAACAAATCCGTCAGATTCCTTAACTCTGAAGGACTGTTGAAAAATGAGCAACACCTGGAGTAAAATGGAACAAGAGGACGTGGCATAAGCTGAATACCAAATTCACCTCCTTCAGTTAATAGCGTAGATTACAAGGTGTAATGAAACCTTGAATATGAATGCTATAGGGCCCTACAGATGGCTTCTGTATGCTACAGCTTGTACTTTAAGTACTATAAACGAATGATCAATGGGATAAAGTAAGTGAGGCTTGAAATTAAAGAATGTGCACAGAAGAGCATAACCCATGATGGAAGCAAGGAAAATGCACGATGAACTAAAAAGAGACCAGATGCTAGAGGATGAGCATGGCTGAAAAGTAGGAGCATATGGTGAAAACAGAATGGCACAATTAATAATGTAAATGGTATGAAGATTGATGCAGAGTACCAGGAACCTGGAGATTTAGAGGTGAGAGAACTAAAATAAAATTGCAACCCTTCCCTGAACAGAGACAGCAGGCTTGCCAGGGAGCTCTCCCACATATTCCCAGGACTAGTGAATGCCCTTAGGTACTGGGCATTAAATAAAGCTACCTGAATGAGACAAGATCCAATTACCACGTCAAACATGGTAAGGTCTGACACCATTATTATAGTCCCTTCCACCTGCCACAAAATCCAGGCAACAACAGAACTCACTGTATTTTGAATTTTTAGCCAAAACTGTGGTAGGCTACACCGAGAGAGGGTGTCTTATGACACTGTCCTCTCTAGAGGGTCTGGTACGCAGCACTTTTACATAGTGCAAAGGTCCATGCTGCAAAGGTCTGGTGAGGTACAGCTCCAGTCCTGAGACAACTTGATTCTGGGAAATTTTTGAATGAATTTATTGCTTTGCTGGCTAGGCTCCTGAGCGGTACTGCGCATGTGTATATTTATGCATGTGCATTTATCTATAAATATGAATATGTATCTATATACACACTCCCTTATTTAAAAGGCAAGCAAAGAACATTGTTCTGCTTCATCAAACTATTTAAGCATACATTTAATTCCCTCATTAGTGAGAAAAGCATATAAGCACACATTTAATCATGTGCCAGTCTCATTGAAATCAATAAGATGAAGTGGAGCTCAAGTGGTTTGATGAAACAGAGCCCTATTAGGCAAAAATGAGGAAAGAGAGGAGAATTAATATGGCTGTATCTAAGACAATTTCTGTTTGTTTGATACTTTCTTTGAGGATCTTATTTCAAAGGCATAAATAAATACAAAAACATTTGTGTGAGACATAACTGTGGGGTTCTGCCTGCATTAACACAGCAAAAACACACTTGGCAGCTGTTTCTGATCCAAAAAGCAATTCTGTTATCTAGAGCCTCTGTAACAGAGGTATTGGGAGATGGGAAAAGAGAGTGGTGGCCTCCAGTTTAGTGATACACTTTGAGCTTTGATCCTAGACCAATGGATTTTTAGGAAGCAATTCTGAAAAAAGATTTTTATCTTTTTTGTTTTGTTTTATTTTTTTATTTTTAAATAATTTTTTCCTTCTCTTAGCTTTTTGCATACCAGTTCACTCTAGAAAAGCTTCCTTTTGTATTTTAAATTGTTAAGTTATTTAGATTTTTCATTCAACCTGTGGTGTAACATTCCTGTACATATTTCAACCACCAGTTAAATTATTTTAAAAATTAACTTAAATAAAATACAGTATAAACCCCCATGAACTTAACTGTACACATCAATCCTAACAGCACGATTATAAACCCCAGCATGATAGTCTTAAATATTTTGTGAATATTTAAGAATAACAGATATACAAAGAGGAAGACAGAAAGGAAATCATAAAAGCAAAGCAGCGCACGTATCATGTAGCCATTTAGGCAGGAGTGACCGTCAAGTGGCAAAACTTACTTTGCACCAGCAGTGCTGCCTGCCAGGATGAGGTAACCATGACTGGGATACTTTTTGCATTTTTCCTATTTCTGTATGGAAACAATTTCTAAACAAAGTGACGAGGTGATGCATTACTATCATCACATTCCCCAAACCATTTCACAATTAGGTATGATTGAAGTCAGCTTGCTTGCACTGAAATTAAATAGCCTCAGATAAAGTATTTCTGATAAACTGCTTTTTGTTTGATTTAGTGAACTGCAGCTACAGTCTGCTCTTCTCGCAGCAGTCTTGATGGTGTTTCACCGACAGGTGATTAGTTCAGTTAAACACCTTTAGATCTTCGAAGTAAATTCATTTATTATGTCACAAGTACAGATTCTGACAAAAATTTCTTCTGATAATGAGACTACATGTCATGAATGATCAGCTCTGGGCATTTTTGACCAACTGCACAGTTCAAATGAAGAAAAATCTCACTACTGTCACGAATATTTTATAATAGTCCTGGAATTTTAAAATTATTTGCCACTTAATTCGTAACTTCAAGAATTCATCTGGATCTGTGCTTTGAGGTTTTGCCAGATTTTGATGGTTTTCTTTACTTAGCTATTTTGAAAGACTGCATCATCCTTTGTGTCATTCCACCCACATGTCCAAGATGTCAACATATTATGTTTAAACTTACCTTTTTTAAACCCTGACTAGCATCCTTTTTCTCTCTATTCAATACAATGCCACTGAAACCATTTTTGTAGAACCTCTGTGCTGCTTCATTTAATCCCTGTGACAGCTGCCCTTTTGTCCCTGCAAGTCTTCCCATTGACCATTAAGTCCTTGTATCATTTAGTCCATCCAAGTTGTAACTGAGTATCCCATTTTAATGGTCATCTCTTAACACTGCTGTGCCAGCATCCTTCGTCTTTATTGACCAGCCATCAGCTTCACCCCTTGGTTCTTTCATAGAAGAAACTTGGTGATTTTTCTCTTGATGTTTTTTCTGCCTGAGAAGAGCTTCCTCAACAGCCTCAGCAGTCTCTTTTACTTAGTTCACCTACACACACTGTAGAGATGAAACCCCGTCATTTACTACTTAACAAGAAGGTGGGATAGTTATCTTGATCTCCTGCAGAAATGCAAGCAGCAGCTTAGAGCACAACCATGGAAAATGCTAGGTGAAAACTGGAACTAATTTTCTTCCCCCAGGGCCTTTGTGTTCACTTATGAAGAAATAGCTCTGATGCTCCTTTAAAGGTCAAAAATCTAGTGCTAAAATGCTCATCATGCTGCCCCAACACAGAGGGTGAGCTGGCAGCCTTTAAACCAGAGTGACAATATCACAGTATTAACAGAACAGCCTGGGCTGCATCCCAAGGAGGTAAGCAGAGCACCAGCAAGGAGGTGGCAAAGCAATTTTAGTGTGATAGAAGAAAATAATTAGAGGAAGAGCAAAGCTCTTCATCTTCATTAGCTCACTTTTCATCGCTTTGTACTTCTGATTTTCTACCTGAGTAAGCCTGGTTATATAAGATAGCAATTTCTATTTTCCATGTCAGTCTTCAGCATACTACATAGAGAGCTGAGGGCATGCTCTCCTACGTAACCGATGTTCTTTCTCAATCTGTACTTCTGGGTGCTGATGTTTCACCCACTCTAGATTAATCCTATTGATCAAATCTGACATCTAGGAAACTGTGGGTGTTCCCCAGCATACCCTAATATTCCTTTCAGTGACCAACTGGTAATCAGCATTTGTAGGGAAATAAGCTATGATATATGGGATTTTTGTTATGGAAAATGCAACCTATGAAAATGCAGCGTTTGCAATGTAATATAGCAAGCATATTCAGTATTATACCATAAATGCACATTTAATCTTGCAAACATGAATAATGAGGATTTGGAGCCATACATTTGGCTACTCCCAATACCTGTAGGAGTGGTGACACATTGTTGATACATTAAATACATTGTTCATACTTTTATCTCATACTGCATGAGCCGAAATCTGTAGGGTCTAAATCCGCAACAGCCTTACACAAGCAGCCCTCAAGCTTAATATAGGGGCCAGGGAGCACAGGAGGAAAAGCTGCATTCTGTGTTGTATACAAGCATTAGTGCAGGATTCATTATGAGGACACAGACCTTACTTTAAAATTTGCATAAAATAAAACTTAATTTTCTTTTAAAAAAATCTGTATAGAAAGCAAATTATAAATATATATTGCTATTCCACCTGCCATTTGACATTAAATATCACTTTTATGTGCACTTTGCCCCAAAATGGCATGTAAATGCATCTCTACATGTTGCAGTGTCTGAAGAAATGCATTAGCATTCATTAATAGAAAACTAAAGTAAGACTACTTTAATGTTTATCTCCTTTAATTGTTATTCAGCTCAGTGCACAGTTACCTTGAAAAGCAGCCTTTACATGCCTTTTTACAATCGTTAATTATAATTTAGATTTGAAGTAAGACATTTAGATACAGAGAAAAAGTTGCTCAGAATAAAAATTTCATCAGGTACACTAAAACTTAACTTTTGCTTGTGATTCATTGGAATCATTTAGGTTGGAAAAGACCTTTTAGATCATCAAGTCCAACCATTAACCCAGGACTACCAAGTCCATCACTAAACCACGTCCCTAAGCACCACATCTACCCATTTTTTAAACACCTCCAGGGATGGTGATTCCAGCACATCCCTGGGCAGCCTGTTCCAATACTCCACCACCCTTCCAGTGAAATTTTTTTTTCTAATAATCAATCTAAACCTCCTCTGGCACAGCTTGAGGCCATTCCCTCTTATCCTGTCACTTGTTATCTGGGAGAAGAGACCACCCCTACCCCCCCCCCCCCTAGCACTACCCCTGCCTACAGCCCCTTTCAGGTAGCTGCAGGGAGTGATAAGGTCCTCCTTGAGCCTCCTTTTCTCCAGAGTAAACAGCCTCGGTTCCCCCAGCTGCTCCTCATAAGACTTGCTTTCTAGACCCTTCACCAGTTTTGTTGCTCTTCTCTGGACACACCTCAGCACCTCTACATCCCTGTAGAAGTGAGGGGCCCCAAACTGAACACAATATTGGTGAGGTGAGTGTGATTATTCTTCTGTACTGTACTGAAGATTTATGCTGAATTGTCAATATTAAGTGATGGCACCAGAATATTGACAAGCATAAATGGAAAAATAAAGTGTACCTGGCATGGATTTGATGCTGAATGGACACAAAGGTCTGGAAGAGGACCCAAAAACATATAAAGCTGATTCAAAGGGGAAGAAATAATGAAGATCTGTAGTCAGAGTATCAGTCAAGGAAAAGATGTATACATTATCTTACAAGCCTTTGTGGTTTTTTTTTTCCTTTGTTTTCCCACAAGATTCCCTTATTAGCAAAAATTGCATTGCTTAGCACAAAAATGAAGCCAGTTAACAAATTCTCCCTCTTCATTTGGCCCTGTATGTGGATAGCAGCGGTACCCACTGAATCAGCCAGCCCTCAAATTGCACGTGAATTACATGTCTAAAAGCAATTTTAATATTTCTCTATTTTAAGAGGCTCGGTGAACCTTGGAAAGAAATTATGAGAGATGGCTGAGCTTATCCAAGAGCTCATTGCTGACCCACGTGAGAGGTTTCCCTCCTGTCTCTCATGGCCGGAGCCCACCAGCATCACGGCCACCCTCCAGTGCTTGCTGGGGCTTGCTGCAAGCGGCGACAGCCGGCCGAAAGCCGGTCTGGCCCGAAGGAAGAGCCTGGTCCCATGTGTGGCTGGCCAAGGAAAGGCAATGGGTCACAACTGGGTCACTCATAGAACTGTTTCAGCACAGGATCCAGCAAGGTCTGGAGCCTCCCTTCTGCCAACAGGCTGAGCGGTTAGGTCAGCTCACAGTCTCACACAACTCTAAAGAAAACATTTCTATGTGGCATTCATTCTCACGGTTTTTACTCTTGAGTTGCTCCCTCTCTCCACTTTTCCAAAGAGTTAGCTGTTGCTGATGAAATGCCCCAAGCACCTTCCCCTCCCAAAGCACTGTAGATGCACACCTCCATCACACGTAGCCTGTCCCCACATGGACAGTCAAACACTTATGTCCCTCTTCCAGCAGGAAAAGCCAGCAATAACCTCATTTGTGGGCCTGCTCTCCATTCCACTTGTTTTGTTGCAGATCTGCTTTGGCATACACAGAAAACGTCATTTAACATTTTAGAAAGTAGTACCGGAATAAATCATCGCTTTTCCCACCTTGGAGTAAAAAAGGAGGAAAAGAAACTCAACCCTAAACTCATTGCCTTTGAGTTCCATCAGCTGGAGTAAAGGATACTGTAATTTTTCAAGGACAAACTCAATTCTGTGTGTTTTATCTCTATTTTTTTTGTGTTCAGAAACAAAGGAATACTACAGAACCCATACTGGTGACCAAGAGAAGGACACAGCTCACTTGGCTTTAAGAAGGATTTCACCCTGCAGCTCCAAACCAAAGAGGTTTTTAACACTAATGTTAGTCCACTGATTAAACAACCACTTTAAATTGTTCATTCTTGTTTCATTCCAGTAAAAGCTCATTTTAAAAATAAAAGGGCCATGTATAAAGAAGTTTAATTAAGTGGCTTAAAAAATATATTGATAGTATTTATTCTTCAGGGGTATATATTTAATGAGAATGGTGCAGTGCTAGAAGAGTTTCCAAATGTAAATGCTACATTGCTTTCGTTAGCTTCATCTACACAAATTTCTGTGAACATTATCACCAAAGGTTTTTTTTCCTTTCTAAAGTAAGATTTCAACTTTAATTAAAAGAAAACAAAAGTCCTATTTCCCTGTTAGCTGTATTTTCAGTGATAAAAGAATTACTGACTAATGTAAATGGCAATAGACCCAGCACTACTATTTAAATAACTGGCATCTGTAAAATAGAGCAAATTTACATAGAAAAACTAGGCCACAGTTACAGAGGATACATTTTTGTGACATGTAACTATCAGTTTCTGTTTCTATTATCTTTGCAAGAGTCGCTAGAAAATATTTGAGGGGTGAAGTATAACAAACTACACTAGAATTGCTATTTGCATGTCAATTAAATTCAGTTTCAGAGTGTGATAATTTCACGAGCTCCCCAAATGAAGGACGGGGTGCCCAGCACATCACTAAATGCCCAGTGCCAGACCAAGCCCAGCAGCTGTCTTGGCCATGACTGATGGAGCCCGTACTGGTGCTGCCTTTCCCACTCCCAGCCACAGGTAGCTTTAGAACCAAAAACTTCTTTTGTCAATGTATGTAAAGCTACTTGTTAGGTTTCAGTAGGTGCCTTCTTTCCCTGTTCCCAGGGCTGACAGCCCTGTCAGAGCAGGCTTGCCTGCTGGACCATGAAATTCCCAGAAGAGTTACTTTGGAGATAATTGCTGCAACAACAAAAACAGGAAAGCAACATTTTATGCATAATCCATATGCAGCACAACTCAAATCAGTCCAGCAACAGAAAGTGCAGATGGAAAGAGTCCAACTGTTGCTATTCTGATGCTGACACAGTTTTCAGAAGAATGTCATGTTTTATTTAAAATCATCTTGGCTCTTTTGATTGGAAAGCACTTTCAGGCACAATGTGACACTGCTGCAATGTGATTAAAGTGGGCAAACTTTGAAATAGTATTTCAGTGCAGAACAGGTTGTTGGCTTCCATCTGATGAAGGTATGCTGTTAAGACTGCAAGTATGTAAGATGCTACAACCTTGATCTTGAAAGTAGAGGAGCCCTTCTGTTCCAGGCTCATTATTTTTTCCCATGTAGATAACACAGTTGGGAAATCTGAGACATACCAAGTGCTAGCTCTGTTCATCCAATCTTAGTAACTCCTGCTTTGGGAGGTAAAAAATCTCAGTAACTGGGAAACCAGTGAGAGGTAAATAGATGGCTGTCCCTCTGTCTTAGATTTATGTAAGATGTAACAAAATGTTGACTACTTGTTGGGTACTCACATCAAGATTTGATGCAAGCCTTAGAGCATGCATTTATTTAACATATTAGAGCTACACTGCAAAGCTAGGTTAGAACAGGCAGAGAAATAAAATGAAAAAACCCAGTTGCAAAATAATTATACTCCTGAAAAAGAATGGCAAAAATAGAGAGAGCGATTCATGTGAGAAAATTGCAAAGGCAGGAGTAATTAACTTTGCACTTACTGCTTGATTCATATGAGGAAAATGTAGAGAACATACATAAAACAACAACAACAAAAAAAAATCACGCACGTTACACCAGTCCACATACGCAAAAAATTCCCCTTTACACCCTTTTCCCAGCAGCTCATTCTGAAAGCAGGGCCAAATATTCCAGTGCCCCAAGCCCCTCTCAGCACTGCAGAGGACAGGGAGCAGACCATACGTTTCTGTCTAACACAGTTCCAGGTAAGGTTTGTGCATACCAGCAGCCCCTCCATCACCTATCAACAGTGCAAGCACAAACAAGCTCTGCTCCATGTATCCCCCTAACTCCTTTCCATAATCTAAAAACAAGAAGACGACGTGATACGTGCTAAGCCTGACAGGAAGATCTGTCTTTTGCTCTTCTCCATGATTCCGTAAGACCACTTCTTCTTCTTCAGTCATTTAAATTCAGAAACGTTGCTGTGGTACCTCTTAGGTAACATAGCTAGGTGCCTCCTGCTCTTATCCTGGCGGTGCTGAGGCTTTATGCAGGTTATGTTTCCATGCATGTGGGTGATGGAAGCAAGACACATCTGAGAACACCTGTCTAAGCATTGTCAGCTGCATGGGTGATAAAAAACCCTGAGATGCAAGGAAAGTAAAATACAACTCCTACAAGGCATTACCTCAGCACACTTCACTTACAGAATCAGAGCAGCTTTATTGTGAAAGAAAAATACCCAGAAAAATACAGTTAAAGGTATGTTTGACCAGCACTACACAGAAACAGCTCTCCACTGTCTGGAGGTCCCCCGCATGCCACATTGGGAGGCACAGCAAGGGAGCTGCAGCCCGTTTCTCTTTCACCTTCACAGTGCAAAGGAGTATAAAACTGGGCTGTTCAAGGGAGACTGCCACCAGTTCTGCTATTGCTGTGTGTTTAACCAGCAAACACTGAACCACAGAGAAGGCAAGTCATTTGGACTTTACTTCATCTCCATTAATATGAAAAGGCTGCAGCTGAGTAATTAATTTTCCTTTTGTGCTTCTTTGTTTTGACTAGTATTGGTACCTAAATTGTGAACCACTATTTGGTGTATGGGTATTGCACACACTACAGTGAGCCATAGAGTTTGAATATGTATTTTACACTCAGCAGACTGCTTATCCTAGAGAACTCTGGTCTTCACAGAAAGACTGACTTCAGATGTTGCCTGTAAACCACTGAGCTTTCAAAACAAAGCTCATTTACAAGACACACGGTGATCTACACTATTATGTTAGAGATACTCCAGCACTAAGCAGCTACATTTTTTTATGGTCAGCAAAAGAAAATTATTCTAGCAAAGTGACCCATTTTACTATATTTCATTATCTGGGAATTATTCCAAGTGAATAAATGTTGAGGAGCTCCATTAAATTATCATTCTGCGATTAGTATACTTTTGTAAAGATTTCTAAATCACCCCTAGAGTGGTTTGCCCAGGTAATAGCACTTCAGCTTTAGCCTCAGGACAAACCAAAATAACACACATTATCAAGATAAAATATTAACAGAACAAAAGGAGAGTTAAAAGCTTCAGGAATGACTGGACAAAAAGTAAAAGCTTATTTAAGAAACTGTGTTCCTACTTTTGCAGACCTGTTCATCTTTTTGCCTCCAAAGACAGGCTGTGGAACATATCATATGAAATGATCCTGTTTTTAAATGGTTGTAAAGAAGTTTATCAAGTAACCTTCTTTGGGTGAAAATGTCATCGTTTAAGCAGGTAACAAAAAAAGAAAAAGAAATTAGTTATTCTGTTCAAAACGTGTGACTACTTCTTAGGTCAAGATTAATAAGCTATATTTCTTTAGTAGAGAAGTTCTAGAAATTCTACAACTCTAACCTAAAAATTGCAGCATCTCAAAATGCCTTCAAAGGCATCTTGCTTGTACAGCAAAATAAAAGCAGTGTCTATGAATAACAGCCCTCAAAACACAGAAATTCCCGTGCAAGACAATGAAAGAAGCTTTTTATCTAAATCCTGATCGGTGTAATCTGGCATTGAAAATAACTTCCAAAATAAATGCTTTCAGAAATAATTAACAAGCGATCTGCAAAAAAATAATTTAATTGTCTGCAAAACTGAAAAATGAAGTCATAACTGGGGGAGATATTGTTTTGGTATTAGAAGCACCTTTCTTTACTGTTTTTTTAATTTACCATAAGGGTATTTTGAGCTTGTCTCTATAGAAGACAAGCATCATCACTATTTTTGAGAAGAACGTAAATGGCCTCAATACAAACCCACATATAGTATGTAAATAGAGTATTAACCTGTTCCTCTTATTCCATTTAACTCTTTTCCAGTTATGGACATGTAGCTATGCTTTGTTGTATGTCTGTGTGGAACCAGGAAACGACGATGAGCATGAGCATGGCTCTGAAGCTCACTAGTTATGGCTAGTTTATGGTTTCTGTTCTAGGAATGTTTCAGTTAATTTCTAAAAAAAGTACTCAAAGAAGGAACTGGAAACATGGACTTTTCTCTCCAAGGTAAATGCCCTATACTGCTGGGCTATAATGTTCTGATCTCACCTCACTGCACTTTCAGTCCACTGAATCATTTTGTGCACAAGAGAACAAATGAACGTGTTGGAAGAAGGGAGTTTAATTCTCTTGGATTTATGTAAGAATTGATCTTCTCTTTCCTATATCTGAGTTCTCTAAATGCCACGTTAATGGAATTTGCAATAAGGAGGCAAGAAGGGAGAAGCTACTGCTGTATTATTTTGAGAAGCACCCAGTTCTCTCAGTGAGCATTAAGGCATTTTCTGAGAATGGCACATAGAGAGATTTGCAATAGCTGAAAACCATACTGTCCACTTCAAACATTTCAAAAATCAAGTAAAAGTGTTAATGGCTTGACAGGCAATTTGATTTGGGAAGGGGAGGGAGGGGCAGTTATGCGAGATTTCGCTGGAATTGCTGTTGATGTGTTAAAACACCACGCTAGAGAAGTTTCGCTTACAGAGAAGCTCAGAAGCATTAAATTGGCACTCAGAGGCACTCACTGATGTCCCCATGTCAGCTTTCCATGAAATGCAATATCCTTTGCAATATACTAAACTGTCAAACAAAAGCCAACGTATCAGTGTTTCGTAATGTTCAGAACTTCTCTTTCTAAAATGTTAAGTAAATAAACGTGATTAACTGCATTTGAGAGACAGCACAGATACAGGATGCTTCAACAAACAATCCTAGTACATGTGAGCTCTGCTAAGTGGGCAGTTTTATAGCTCAGACCTCAAAGATGAGGTATTATTTTTCTCATTTCATCAGCTGTACTGAGTATTTCTGTCAATCCTGCAGTCCCCAGGAGGATCTGGCCCTGACATTTTTCTAATTTCTTTTGTATGGCTTTATTGTTACGAACCCATTTACAATCAGGACTCAAAGATGAGAATCAAGCGGATGAGCTCAGCCAGAGCACAAAGTTAATTGTAATTTTATTCCCACAGAGATTGCAACAAACACCAATAATCAGATGTTCTTGTGGGCAGGAGCAAAAGAGGAAACCATAAATTCATGTAAGAAATGGCAAAAATGTTATTTTAAGCTGAGCTTAAAGAACTATTTACAGGAATAGGCTCAAGTCGTCATTCCACCTGGGAGACAACTGCAGAAATGTGAATCGATAACAATATTACACATCATCAACATCCAAGTCTCTCAAAACAATCCTTAATCACATAAATCCTTCTGTTTTCTACAATTTTTGTCTGTGTTGCAAATTAATCTGAACTCTTAGAAGTTCTATCAGTTTTCCTGTGCTGCCCTTGGCTGCCAGAGAGCCTCCAGCTCATGCAGGTTAGTAGGTGATCTTCGCTATTGCGCCTTGAGTTGGCAGCCTACACAGTTTAGCATCCATAAGACAAGAAAATTTGCCAAAGCAAGCCAAGGAAATGAACAGAGCTATTCCAGAAGCAGACAGCTTAGCATGTTTCAAATTCCAGGTTCACTGTTTTATAGTGGTAACTCATGAGACCATGTCAGCTCAGAAAGTCACGTGGAGTTTATCTATATCTCCTAACTGCTTGTACTTCAAGAGGTATGGGCCAAGATTAGTAGCCTTCTGTCTCTGAAAACAAGAAATGTTTTATTGTCTTTATTTATTTGGGGTGGGGGTAGGTGGTGGCAGAGGATGGGGAAGTAAGTTACAAACCCAAGTTTTGCTGCCTGCAAATTATAGTTTTGTACTGAAAGCATTTGTATTGCTTCCAAAAAGACAAGTTTTGTCAATCCCAGCCCTGAGACTCATGCAGACAACCTGTAAGGAAAAGAGAAATGAGAAAAGCTAGATGTTTCTTTTTCAGGCTGGTAACAGACTAGGCATTGAGGCTCCCTGACTCACGGCTGAAATCATGGTGAATCGTCAGGCTGAAAACTTGCTCTCAGGTGAAAGATCAGAGGAAACTCCTGTAGCTTAATGCAAAGATCAATATAGAGCAACTTCAGATGAACGAGCAGAATGAAGTGTTGCTGCAGCCATGAGACATGCCACGTGGCTGAGTTGGAGGTTACATCCACTTTTTAGGGAAGGAACATTTATCTACATTTGTAGATACAAAAAACCCCAACCAAACAAATCCAAACCCCCCAAACTCAAAGAGCAGCTCTGGCTTTTTCCAAGATGCAAACTCTTCAAAAGCCTGTGAATCAGCAGAACTTAACACAGCTGTTGAGAATCAGCCAGAACATTGAGCAAGCTGAATGCCTGCCTGCCAGCCCTACATCCACAGGGAGTCCAGCTCTTGGAGAAATGATTAAAACAATAAAAATCATAAACCAGTGGTTACTGAGTGTTATCTTGGGTATATAATTCTCAGGTCTTTTAATCTTACATATAAATAGGTGACTAAATAAATCCCACAGTGAGGAGGAAGTGGATACAAGAGAACATTTAAAAATTGTCACGAGCAGATTTTTAAAAATACTGAAGTGCTGAAAAAATCTTATCCTGGTTTAGATTCATGAAAGAGTATACTAGTTGCATCTTTCCTTTTAATGACCTGAAGCTCTCAACAGAACAAACATATAGTGACTATTTTCCCTTCCTGTGCCTTTACAGAACATACTATACCTACTCCCTAAGTCATTGTAAGTGGTGCCTTTTCAGCCTCTGTTTGTGAGAACTCTTATTCCCACATAAGTTGCTATTGTTCTTTAGCATTTTTCCTTCGTGTTCTTATCAGTTAAAAGTTATAATGCTATTATCTTAAAAACATGTTTATATTTAATTTCTTCTAAATTCATCTAAATTAAATTTAATTTCTTTTAAATGGCTCAACTGATAATTAGCTTTTTTTCTTTTAGAGCATTATGGAGCAGGTCATATTCTTAATTTTACTGTTTAGCTCTGTGGCTAGTCCTGGTGAAATAGTCAAGGCTGATAGCCAGAGATTTGCATTCTGCAGTAGTAGCAGCAGCAAGCTTCTGCTTATTTACAAACTGATGACTATGTGAGACCTCGGAGGAGGTTGAGAAGACAGCTCATGTTTCACAGGCAAGTCAACACTGGCCTTTTTCAGGGTAAGAGTAACAGCATAAACCTAGAAAACTGGGATTCTTCTGGCTCCTGGATTAAGATGAACACTTGTAGTACATAATTATTTTAATGTAGAATGTGATGTAAACATCCACAGCTTTAATTTAGTTCTCAAAATTAGAAACTGAACTACTCAGAGACCTAGTGTGCATGCTACCTGATGGCTTAGAGTCAGGTTCTTTCTCCTGTTAATAAATGTTCTCCGTTTTCTCATCGATGATCACCTGCATATTTACCCTGGCTTTTGGCTTTGCTTATTTCCTTCAGATCCATTTTAAAAATTTATTTTATTTTTAAGAAACAAAACCAAAACAAAAAAAATCCCCCAAACAACACATCATTTGGGAAAGGAAACTCAAAACTCAAAGCACAGCGAGCAATATGCAGTCCTCTAATCCTTTTATTCAACGATGACACATTAAATGGGTGCGGTATGATTTGTGCTAGTACTGCTTTAAATGTATACAACAGAGTTGCTTAGCAAGCTGGATAGATTCATGTGTGGAAAACATGACTCTAGGGATCTTGGATGGAGTCTTCCCTCCTTCCATAGCCATGAGATATTTAGTGTTCACAAATGTGCATGTGTTTATGTGCTTCTGTATTTATACTACTGCAGAAGCCTTTTCTGCACTTCCCATGCACAGTGTCAAATACCTTCTCTATTTTCTTTTTCAGTCCTGCATATTTTGGGGATAAGGATCGAGCTCCACTCTTTACTAATCAGCCATATAATTGGATCCTTTAAACTCTCCTTGCTCTTACTCTTGGGGATAGCTGTTGCTCATTTAGGCTGGGAATAAAAGAGAAGAGACCTCTAAATATCTGACCCATGCATCTTACAAACAAGTAGGTAGGATGAGATCAACACAAAACAAGAAACAGGAAATTTAGACTAAGCATTCTTGCAGAAGGTTTCAAAACATTCTCCCCAGATATTCCTGTAATAGGAATACAGCCCATCTGTTCTGTATAAAGCTAATGAAGTCACTTGGCATGGTATCTTTACTGCCCTCCTCATTGCCCAAGAAGTCCTTCTCCACTGATAAAGAGACCCCTATAACGTAATGTTGACTTCCATTCTTAATAAATTACCTTAATGGATAAACGCTTTTAATTTAAGATCTTCAATATTTCATAAATCTTATTATTTTAAAGATTAAAAAAGAAGTGAAGTTAAAATTGATTTATCATGAGATCCAGGTCATTTTAAAATCAGATACATTAACAAGGATAATAGTTTCTTTTTTAGTCTAGATGAATGCAATTTACGAGCACTAGGACATTTTGCAGATTGCCTGTGGGTAGACTTGGCATCTGTGTAATTATGTGGGATCTCTGAAGGCATTTAAAGGCCAACTGACAGCTTTTGAATCATCTCTTTAAACTGGTGACAAACTAGGATATAAAGATTCTGTGGCCAAATGAAAGAACTGTATTTCAGTGTTGCTAGCTCTAGTCTAGAAATTTGTGAGCCTTGAAAGTTCACCCCTAGATATATTTTATATGATATATATAAAGTAATCACAAAAACAATGTTGGAAAAAGACTAATTTTAAAAGAAATGAAAACATTCTAGAGCCATTAGAGAAAAATTTCAGTCAGTGAATGCTTTAATTATAGGAAGTAACCCACAACGCTTGCCGGTTACAGGGATCAGATCCAGGAAAAGCAGGTTTTCTTGGCCTGTTCATATATTCATGTATGCCCACCAGTATTAGCATTCTGGCTATCTATCAGAAGGGAATTACTGTGCACACAACTGTCAATCTGCTCATAATTACAGACTTCCCCCCTACACACACTCTAACACATGCACTGAATCATTCCCGGCATCCAATTTTCCTGCCTACTGTATTTTAAAAGGCAGAAGAAGCTGTTTCCTTCCTTCCACCATGCTGTTCATATTATGTATAATAGAAGGAGACATATCTCCCCGTCACCACTTTGTATTACAATAAAGCCCTGTACATTGGCTCAGTTCTCAATTTCTGCATTGCAGCTGACCTGTGCATTTCATGGTTGCTTATAGTAACTGGTTACATGCATCGATTAAAAGATATTATGGTATGACTCAGATTTTCAGTAAAAGCTGTTTTGAATGGGCAGTTCTGTGTACTAATAAGTGGACTTACTAATCTTCTTACATAAGAAATATACTGAAGGATACCAGTTCTGACTGCTTTTAGTTCACCTTCTAGCTTTTGCATGCCAGCAACCCTACCATTTGGCATCACACAGCACGAAGGCCCCAAAGGGCAGGCAGAATTTAACTGCCAACATGGACATCACATTCACACCTTCTGCATCCTCATGAAGTTCTACTCCCTTTGACCACTAGCACCAGGCAGCTGGACACAGTGGAGCAGCTGCTAATAGACAGATCCTATAATATACAGAGTGAGCCAGTCTGCTTAAGGTACAAAACCAACAAACCAGCATAGCTATGCATGTTGCATGATGCTGAAAGGAAGGAGAAAAAACCAAATTGAGGACACACTCCTGCAAATGCTGTCATTAAGTATATCAGACATTGATGTTCCCTACAATTTTCTATGTTGTCTACTATGAACTGTATCAATTTGTGTCTTTCATGCATTATAAATCGGATGACTCCGGAACATTTTCCACCAAAATGTCAGCAGAACAAAGTATTACAGAAAAGATTTTTCTTCACAGGAAACTGCAAATTCCTGTATTACTTTTGATTAGAGCATAAAATTTAGGGCTCAGCATTTGAAGAAATGAGGAACTGAAGTACTCTTTGCTGTAAGAAGAAGAAAAATAAGTTACTAATACTGCTAGAAAAGCATAATTTATTTCACTAATTTGTAGAAGGAATGAACAGACGCTTGTCTTTATGCAAAGCAAAAGACTGTTTTACTTTTATTAAACAACTAGTTTTTTAGCTACTTATAATGATCTGTTAGTCATTGCATCACAGAGTAACAGAATTGTGGGCAGCACTAGGAAATCGTTGCATGAATTCTACTTGCCTTGCTCCTGACAGATTTTTTTATATCTTGTTCTTAAAAAAAAACCCAATATTGAGGATTCTCTATCTTTCTTGGGCAAGCCATCCTGTGCTCAATTGTCCCCCGAGCCATCAAAGCAACAGATAACATTTAGACTGTAATTTCTGACTGGTTACTTCGATCAGTTGTATGACAGAGTGAAGATCACTACAAAGAACCCGATCTCAAAAACTCAGTTAATCAGTTCCCTTCCCTTCTAAGAAACTAAACAACTCCTACTTCCAAAGCGGCCAGTTTTACCATTACACATCACACCTAGGAAAAAAACAAACAAACTGCAAACAAGCTGGGTTTTATAAACATGTGCAAGTTGCAAAATAGCAGTGTAGGTGTCTGTCAGGTATTTACAGAACTCAAAAACATAAATCAAGGATATGCATAAATAAATGGAACTCCAAAGTGAAAGTATTCAATCAAGCTCAGAATTATGCACTGATTTAAGAAATACTCTTGACTCACTCGGATTATTCCTTCTGCAGTGATATTGAACCTGCAGATCTTTTTAAGGAACACTGAATTGGAGATTATATTCAGGCACTGTTGCAGATGCAACCATATCTGCTATCTCACCATGTTTTTTTCCGATCAACTTGGCTATATCACATTCTCAATACCTATTAAAAATACTCGGTCAAAATATCAGTCAGTTGAAAAATTATATTTAAAGGTTGATGAAAAAAATTTTAGAAAAGATGTCTAGATTCCAAAATGAAGTTTTTTCTCTCTACCAGTTGGGAAGCTTTACTGAAATGTTGCCCTGGATGAAGCAGATATTGAGCTGTTTCAGTATTCATTTACTTGGAAAACTGCAAGTTTTCAAATAAGGAAATACCTCCCCTGCTCCCGTTCAGTTTCAGTAGCTATGATATGCTCTCCAGCAGTACCGTTTTACAGGTGAGTGAGATCAAATTCCTGAACTCGCCGTATTGCCTATAGAATCAGTTACATGGGGATACTGGAGATTATAAGAAAGAAGAGAGAGAGAAAAACAAGAGATAAGAAAAGAGTTTGGTCAAGAAATTGTTAGAATTACTTTGGGGTTGCTTGAAATTGAAACAGATATTTCAATTTTTTAAACACTGTATTTTGAATTATTTAAAAAAAGAGAAATTAATCAGCATCTTATTAGCACAGTCTTTGAAGGCAGTTGCAGTTTGAGACCTTATTCTTTTGTGGGGGGGGGTGGGGGGTGGAGCTCTGGTTCTGTGGTGTTATCATCTCATAATGCAATGTATATTCCCCTCTAAACAAACTGCAGGGTGCTTTATAGAGGCTAAAGGATAAAATGGTTAGGTATGTAGTAGGACTTACATTTCTCAATTTTAAACAAAATATTAAATTGAAATATCAGCATTTTGACATATTGGAATTTAAAGTGAGGTGGAAGCCCTATATTCTACTTTGCTTTATTGTCTTGTTCTTAGTATCACCTACTTGACCTGCACAGAAGCCCCAGGTTCAGACAGATATCTTATGAGAACCTTAACTACCAGCCTCAACAATACAGCTGAAATAATTATGTAGAAATAGGTTTGAATAAAGAGAATCTAAACATTCAAAAATTTAAACCTGAATTCTGGTTTCTGTGGTTATTCAAAAAATATCATAAGATTCTTAGCTCTGTCAGTGACTATGACAGTTTATGACTACAAGATTGATAACATTTTTATTATAATTCAGTACAATTGCAGCACAGTATTTCTTTATGGAGCTTCTGTGTTTCTTTACAGAGCTTGTGGCCTAAAATGAGGGTAATTATATTTACTTCCTTTGTAAAGTGATTTGTGATCTACTGATGAAGCTGCTGTGTGAAAGAGGTAAGTATATTATTACTAAATCATATTGCTCGGTACATTAGTAATGCAATTATCTCTTCATAAGCACAGAAAAGATTAAGTGGCTTCTTTGCTTGTGAACTGAATTCACAACATTATTTCCACTGCTGCATCTCACCATTTAATGAAAATAACTGTCCAAGTCTCTCACCTATGGTAGAGTTAAGAATTCAGATGTTTTTAGTGTTACAATATTTAAAAAATATTATAAGACTAATAAAAAACAAGATTAATGTTTTATCCATGTTGTCACTCCAAATGTGGAGGATAATTTCTGTGGTACTTGTGCGATCTAGGTGCTTTTTTTCAAAATGTGTTGGTGGACAAGTCTCATTCCAGGTAAATTGAAGACTTAACACACAAGAGCTTTATTTAACTTTTACACTCCCAGTTCCTAGACTGGAAGCAGGTGCCTCCAGGAAGGCTGCTTGAAGATGCCTTGGCACCCTTGACCTCAATAACTGCTTTGCATGAAATCCTTCAGCACATGCCAGCTCTTTGGAGTAACCTGGGTCTCAGGAGTGTGAGCTCTGTGTCCACCGTAGCCCCCTCCTCAGGGTTAGAGAAAGGTCTCACTGTTTTCCTTGGTTTTGTCACAGTAGGAATGAATTCAGCTTGGACAGTCTGTTCTCATTGCCCGTTACCTCAAAAACACGGAAAAGCAGCAATGCCTTTTATTCCGCATGGTCCAACTTCTGCATTGCCAGTGACAAACCCTTGTTTGGATGAACATCCTGAAGGCACCACAGCCTTCCGCACTTGAACAGGAGCTGGGCTAGGACCTCCAGCACCGCTGGAAGCAGGGGTAGCATTTCTGTCACAGCCCATATTGCTTTTAAGCCAACTCACCTGTGTGTACTAAGCATCAAAAGGGCAGCAGTCTGCTTTGGGAAATTCACCCTCAAATTTTCAAAGGAGCCACAGTCATTCCTGACCTAATCCAAAGTAACTAAGACAAGAGTCAGGACCCCATTCGCTTAAAGAGCAAATTCAGCATCAACATATTCCTGACATTGTTTTTTTTTAATCATACCACAAAGCTGTCCCAGCTAACTCAGCCTCAGAGGACCATTAGCTTCCCTAAAACTTGTTTCCTTTGAGGATTTGTTTACTCCTGCTTGGCACATTTAACCTGTGCAAAGCCTGCAGGTCTATCCACGACGATTCTTGCTTTTTTTGCATATTTAGGGGGGTCAGAGAATAAATCACATACCAAATAAATCCAGAATAAAAAGTATCTTTATTGGAACAGTTTAATTTCATGTTCTAACCTTTGCTGTTGCACAACAGACCTCTGAGTGCAACGACACCTAATCTAGCCAATCAATTGCAGAAATTAATTCATAAAGCTGCCTGATTTAAATAAGCCAGTACACTATAATTTTGTTTATGACAGCAGCGGACACAGCTAGCAGCAGCCACTGATGTTTCAGCTTAAGGTCAACCTCAGCATTAACAGCATAACACTCTAAAAGAACAATTTAGTTTAGTTTCAAATAATTTATATAAGGCTCTGATGCTTTTCAAAGTGTTATTAATTATTAAAACATGATTTACATTCTGTCTCATAACAGCCAAAAAGAATACCAATAATATACCAAATTTAATATTATATTTATCAGTTTTCTACAGCAGAGTAAAATAGAACAGAAATATGGCTAATCGTGACTTACATCCAGTTCTTAGTGTTTGGGTATAAAATTGACAAGTGTACTATGGGTTAATGGTCTCTTCATATACCTCATGACAATTTCCTGACATGAATTGACCACAAATAATTTTGAGGCACAGACATTTCTCTAATGGAAAACTGACAAGGACAAGTTAATACCTCTAAAGGAACACAGAGTTTGAAAATTGAATTTTAACTGTACCATGAGCAATAAAACAACCTTTAGACTACAGGTACTGCACACTACAAGCCCATTGGACAAATTAAATAGTGCTTCCTTGATTCCTCATCAGCCAAAATTACATTGTTGGGTTTTTTTTGAAAAAAGGGGGATTTAAAATTTAGGCATTTTCTCCCCTCCATAGTTAGAAATTATACCTGAGCTTTTTTTATTGTATTTGGCAGGTAAAGGATAAATAAGATGATTCAGTGACATTTCCTGGTTTTGGTGAATACCTTTAAGAAATTGTGTTAAATACTTATACTATCATTAACGTGTTTCCTTCACAAAGATCTTTTGGAACTTTTTCAACTTTTCTTCTAAAAATAACCAGGCCTCACAAATCCCCTTAAAACGGTTGCAAGTAATCCACTGTCATTAGAAAATGTTACATTCCCTTGGCTTGCAAGGCATCATTCACTATGAAGAATGTGTTCTGCATCACCCATGTACGTTGTAGAAACCAAGCTGAAAGATTTCTTTTTAATTACGCCAACAGATAAAAGCAGTGCAATGAGTACATCAGCTGCAAGGCAAAACACATCCTTAGGAAGAAAGGGTGTGTGTGTGGTTGCTCTGGCATAATTTCTGCCCACATTCAATCTGATGACTGTACCTTGGTGAAGTTTTCCTCCTTCACCTTCTGCCTCATGGAAACGTTCTTGAGGTAGATAAGGGCAAGAATGAAGTGCCAGCACATTTGCTAGATCTCCTTTACAAATCAATAACTGATACTGGTAAATTTGTTGCTGTCTGTGGCCAATGGTCTCTCCACACCAGAAGCTCAAAGGAGCTCAAAGCTAGAGCTGAGAAGTGAAAACAACCAGGATGTATGCTGCAGATGATAGCAGGAAATATTTCTTCAAAGATGCCAATTGTCGAAGAAGCTAATATCAAGCATGCAATTTGACCCTTGGAGGCTGCAAGTTGAAAGTCAGGTTATTGTACCCTTAAATTCAAAGGGGAGCAACTACTGCAATTTTCAAAAGCAGTTGTTTCCCAGGTGCCTATAGAAAAATCTTGAAATCTCTCAGGAACACTGAAGTGTCTAAGTGAGTAAATAAATCAAGGGGGCAGCTAGTTCAACTGGAGATTAAGAGGCCAGCATAGGCCAGTGTAAATTGCAGTCAAAGAATTAACACCCTGTTGTGTGTAGAAAGGGAAATAGCCATGGTTTTACGAAGTGAAGAGCAATTCTGAAATTAAGATCATTTAACCAGGAACATCAGCTACATTGTACATTGAAAGTCACCTAAAATGACAGGTGGAAGAATGTGTATGCTGATTAAATGCTTAACTTCCACCTTTTCAATCAGAAGCTAGGATATAAAGCAACAAAAAGTCTTACTATCCAGAAAATGAATTTAAGTCACACCACCTTCAACACTGCCAACCTGAAAATGCCAATTTTATTTCCATCAAAATCAGTAGAGGCTTTTAAACTTACAGCATTCTCATTTCCACTATAACTAAAGCTTTATTCCTGGAAAAGTCTAGAAATATGTCAGCCTTGACAGGGCTGGGCAGTTAGACTCAATCAAAACTAGCACCTATTTCTTGGTTCTATGAACCAAGTTATGTTACACAAGCAGCAATGATTGCAAAGCATGCATATGTATTAGAATACAAAGAAAATTTATTAGAATACAAAGAAAAACGTTGATTTGATGAAATTAGCATTAAACAAAGAGGAGGTTTTCGTTGTTTGTTGGGGGTTGGGGCTTTTTAAGGGTGTTTGGTTTTGCATGATGGTTTGGGGTTTTTTTGTGGGGTTTGTTTTTTGTGGGGTTTTTTTTGTTTTTGGTTGTGGGTTGGTTGAGGCATTTTGGGGGGGTTTTGGGGTTTTTTTTGTTTACAAGGGGGAGACTTTAAAATGGACAAAACTAACTATGGAATATGACACAGGAAGAATAAATGTTAACAGGATGAAGTAAAACTTGAGAAACTGTAAAATTGCACAAATCTTACCAATAGTCTTCCAAAAAGAAAAAAAGCAACAAATAAACAGCAACATACGTATCTTCAAAAAAGACACATCTTCAGAAAGGATATGAGAATCAAACCAGCCAGCAAATTACAGAAGTAGGAAAAAGACAAATGACCAACCAGCAATGTATTAAATCTAGTGGTGGTGGCAGCATGGCGGGAAATCCTTCAAGAGGAGGTGGCAGTAAAATTTTAGGGATTAAGAATTTCAAAATGAGCTCCAAAAAAGCCAGAGAAAAATAGGTGGGGAAAGTGTCTCTCTAATGCTATTGGAGGGGAACATGATAGTGAATATGTTAACATTACAAGTTATTAAAACTTTCAGTATAATATCTTACAAGTATCATAAATGAAATAGCAAAAACAGGGAATACAAGAATAATGGTAAAAACAAGAGGATGCTAAACATCAGTTTATGCAAGAAGTCAAGACTGGAGAATTAATTTAGCATATCAAAGGAATTTATTTACAAGACTAATGTTAACACAGTTATTTTTAAAATCACAAAAAACTGGAAAAGTATCAGGTACTTGAAGGCAGACACAAATAAAATACCAGTAAATAAAATGCCAGTAAAATACCAAACAAAATATTCAGAGAAGCTGAAATATTTTGAAGATGATGGAACTATCAAGTCAGTTTTCTAAAAATACATCCTTTAAACATCCCAATTTCTTATTTTTTAGAGAACCAGAGGAGGCAGGAGGAAAGAGAGATGAATAAGGTAAATCTAAATTCCAGTCAAGCACTTGATATAGCTAGTACAATTCCCCGTTGCATCCCATCCCTTTGATACTACTCTGGTGATTTGAAAAGCTGCAAAGGAGGCAGAAATGGCCTAAAGCATCAGTCAGACATAAAGATGGAGAACTAATAAAATGTTCGTTGCTCTGGCTTAAAGAGTGCTGTGACGATATTTTTTTTTTCAAGTTAGAGATAGGGCAGTTCCCAAGTATTGCTGAAAGTGCAGAGAGCACAAGTGAGGTTTAATGTGCAAATTTGCATCCTTTTTCTAATCTTATACCAACAGATTCCAACTGCTATACATATTTTTCCTAGCATATAATGAAATCTTACCCTTAAAATAAACTTTCTTTGCTTTAGAAATGCATACTACTGGGCCAAAAATAAATGGGCAACTAATAGTTAAAAATACAAGCTTAATGCTCATATATGTTCAAAACACGAACCTTAATGTTCATAATATCCAGGTGAGAGTTCTAGTGAGGTTTTACTTTAACAGCTAGGGAAATGGTTAAGCATGAGATGAAAATGCAAGTAGTTAATAACATCTGGTGGTAAGGTTATCACTGAAGAAAATAATTTGACCTAGAAAGACTAGAAGTAAAAGCAGAAGATAAACTGAGTTGGAACATGGCAAGCAGAGAGTGTTATCTGGACAGCAGCCACACCAAAGGAGAGAGGAACTGATAAAACAAGTCCTATTAAACTCACAGTTAAAAACGTAACATGGAAGGAAAAATCAGACTGGTGTTCATGCAAGTGTCAGGAAGACATGAATGCAGTGTCATCTTTTGTAAATAGCTCTAACGGTAGCATATCTAAAATACTTATTTTTATTTATGCTTTCTCAGTGAGTACAAAAAAAAAAGCACCACCTAAACCACCACATTAAAGGAATAAACTATTTCTGAAAATTCCATTTACTTGAAGTCTTCAGCTTGGTAGTTGAACAACAAAGACAGGTGGCAGAACAAAGTAACTATGCATATAGGAGAAAGAATTGCAAACCAAGAGAAAAAACTAAGGAATAAGATTACAAGGGAAAAGGTGAAATAAGATAAAATGTAAAACTTAAGTTGAATGTCACAAGAACACCCCACCTATAAGATCTACCATATTTAATTAGTCAATAGGATAAATGAAAGCCTGTATCAGCGCAATTGAAAATCTGTTCCAGCTCACATTTCACTTCATTTCACAACCTAAAACTGGGGCAGAATTAGTCTCAGCAGACTCTAAAGAATCAGTAAACACAAATCAGAAAAGCTACTACATTGGCTGAGCATCCTGTCCAACAACCCTTAACAATAGTTTCTTTTGTGCATTTCAGGTATTCCTTTGCTCCATTTCTGTCTGCACCTTTCCAAGAAGTTTAGAGTGCTGTCTGGCAAAAACGTGGTACTGTAGCCAAGGTGAATGACTGTAGAAACACTGTATTAAATTACAGTTGTACAGAAAAGCTGTGCTGAAGTCTCCACCATTAAATTGAGGCCAAACAGTTGAATCATTTGAACTTCTTGGCTGCTGTGCTATGGAGATGGGTATCACAGCAGCAGGAAGGTACCTTCACTGAAGGAGAACATTCAGAGTCTACATTTAACAGAAGATAATTAGAAATGGCAAGTGCCATGCCTGATATTTGCTGAGCTGAGGATTGGACCTGAGCTGGGATTTTGGAATAAATAACAAATAGGAAGTGGAATAGTAAGCAGTTTCAAAATTAATGTAATGAAAAAAATACAAATGAAAAAGCTCCTTGCTGGACAGTACTGCTTTGTTCTTAAATCTGCAAACAAGAATTCAAGGAGCTTTAGTGTGCCTGGATCTTACGAACCTTACGGAATGAGCAATCCATAGACATCAATCATTTGCCAACTGCTCCGGAAAAGACCGAACATCAAAAAACTAAGTAAATAAAGGACACTTAATAACATTCGCCAGTTTTGCTCCGAGTATTCAGTCACTGACCTGCAACACAAACCCTACAGAGTAATCCAGGCTTGTTGCTTTGTTTCTGATTGCAATTATTTTTTCTCCCCACTTTCACTGCAGCAGCACTTTCAGTTCAGTAATGTTCTGTAGCTGCTGAAATAGAAGTAGCAAAAAATATCCATTGTGCCAAAATACTCCACATTTCTACTGTTCCCTACCTGGCTGGAGGCCAAAAAAGTAGAAGTTGGGAGTATTAACACCTATAACTAGCTTAGTATATTTTCTTTCTAGAAACAGTTACAGCACATTTGTAGATGAATATTCCTGGTTTATGTTGTAGCAGAAGTTCTTCTGTGAGTATTTTTATGTTGTTTTTCTATTGAATTAGACGTTTCACTAGTCTAGGCATGTATTCAAGGCCTGTGGAGGTTTTTAAAATTTTAATTATCCTACTGAAAATGTCAGAGGGATGCATTAAAAACATAATTCTGTCAAATACTTAGATATAAAACAGGCTAAAATTATCAGCTAATTTTGATGGAGAATGCATATTCAGCAGGGAAAAATTACTTTATTAGGAATAAATTTGAGTGTTAGGTATGCTGAGGTGCAAGACAATACTTCAAAGCAGCTGCCATAAAATTGTTATGAAAATTCATGGACAGCAAGTAGTAGTTTGTTTTCTTACCACTTTTCAAAAAGGCTCACAGAGCCAAACACTATTGAACTATTTACTAAATGTGGTTTTAACAGGCATTTACTTCTGAAGTTATGCACAATACAATAAATTGATGCTCTTCATTATGCATAAAAAATAAATCTCTGTCACTAAAACATCTTAAATAAGGTTTTGAGTAGAATGTATCGTGCTAAGGTTGCTTGTTAGGAATTGTACCTCATCACAATTTATTCTGGAAAAATTTCATTTAAAACATCTATCATATTTTCCACATGCACTTTACGTGTGCTGACTGTTACGGTGTTTCTCTTAGAAGGATGCATGGGAAAAGCATTAACTTTGCAGGGCTCATTAGCTGCCTAAAATTGTAGACAAGTAACTAGGGGGATTTTCAGAGTGTTCTAGTGTCTTTAGGCAAGTAATGAGCTCTGAGAAGCTTGCCTAAGCATTTTACTTACTGCTTACTTATTTTATTCCACTGGGTCAACTAGCTTCATCTACATTTCAAATTAATTTCTATCCTCCTTTTCCTCCCCATGATTACACACACACACCAGTGTTATACATGGATTTCTCCAGGAATGACCAAAACATATCCCACATAGGTAGAATAATTCATTTCAGTATTCCTCACTCACACCTCCAACAGTATTTTCCAAAACAACATTTATAACCCGTGACACCCCAGGAACATACAAAATGGAACCTTTAAATGCTTTGGATTTTTTATCATCTTCTCTATAGGAACTCAACTCTGATGCAAGAAATGTAGCATCTTATAACTTTGAAAGATGCCCAGCTATTAGCAACCTTATTCTTTTGCAGTAGTGCCTTAGGGAACCTTCCCGCTGGTTTAAGTGTTTGATAGCAGAGTGCTCTAAGAAGCCTGGGGCTATGATTCATACACTCTACAACACAGAAGTTTCAGTATCATTTTTAGAGTTGTCCTTGATGATTTCAGCTGAGAAAACCCTTGTATTAGGGCCAAAATGTCCACAAAGCTTCCCTTTTCAACTGGCTCCTGATAGAAGTTGGTTCTTTGCACTGTATCTGTGCTGGCAATCTAGACATTTATGCCAGGCTTCACTTCACAGAGTCTAATTACATTACTATTTCTCCCCCTGAAACTTGGATTTTCTTAAGTAAGCTATAATTTCTCTGCTGCAGCTTCAGCAGCTTCTTTTTCTAACCTTATATCCAAAAGAGCTATAATAACCTGTAATAAAATCTGCCTCCAGTTGCCTTTAGAAAACTACTGAATAAGTTTAATAGCAGCAGTACAGAAAGCCACACCACGCGTTACATGATGGATAGCTCTCCTCTGTTGCTCTTATATATAAAACTTGGCATACAACTTATTGGCCAGATCAGCAAGCCTTACCAAACAAAGGCAATGGAGCTTTTCAGTGACATTGTACATCATGAACAAAATTATATATCCTAGGCAAGAAATAGGACTATTCAGAAAATTCCTCCATCTATTTTTTAGCTTAACAGAGAGTCCAACAATGCAAAGTCTTTTTATTTCTAGAGTAAAAATAGAACATTTCCAATATTTTCTAGGATTTGTGGCTGAAATTTAATCTACTCTACAGGCAGTCCTCATAGCTCACAGCTTGGATTTGTGTTGAAATAAGAACTCCTTTGGTGGAGAAACAGCCTGTATTGAATTGCTACACGGCTGCAATTCAGTGTATTTTGAATTTCCAGAAGTTTTCTGGAAATTAAGATTGCTTTAAGTATTTCCATATTAACTTTACAGCATGTAGTGCAGAAATCAAGTGTCAAAGCATTTCATCGCAGCCCAAGTAGATCTGGAAGACTAAATGTTTTGTTCAGAACTAGTTAGCAGTTGCTAATGATTTTTAAATACTATAAATATTTATGATACTATTCTATTCTATTCGCATCATCATGTGTCAGTAACAAGAATAGCAGTGTGGTTTTTGACTAGCTCTGCTTAGGCAGTTTCTGTCTGTACTCCTGTACTGCACAGAGCTACTGATAAGCATACCAATCTATGTAATATGTGTTTTGTGATAAATCCTGCATGAGAATGGACAAAACCATAAAAAACCCTTAATGCAAAGCAATTAAGGAAAAATTCTTTCAGTGAGTGGTTTGCAGTAATTTCTTCTGCATTTTATTGACAGAGCAGCATCACAACCTAAATGCAATCATTTCTGAGAGATACATTCCCTTTCTCAAAAAAAACCAACAATCCACCATAGTCTTCCACACACCACCTTCAGTTTCTAATTCTATCTGGTAAATAAAATTACTCAAAGTAATCGGTGATCATCTGTTATTATGCACAATGGCATCACTTGGAATTTGATAAAACCATGGAGAGAGAACCAAGAGGGTGCTGTTGTTACACATGCCGGAGAACCACCTCTGTTTCAGTGCTAAAGACTGCAGAGGGGCTTTCAGTGTCCTGCACTGTTTGAGATAAAAGGTTTAGAAATTGGGATGTATTCAGCAAAGCATGATAAATTGCAAATTTGCTAAACTCTGTATGATTTAAAAAAAAAACAAAACCAAAACAAACAACTCTGTAGAAAGAGAAGCCAGTAGGAAAGAAGTTAGAAGGATTCCTCTCCACATATTTTAAAAGCAAGAACTCATATTATTTTCAAATTCCATAATTTCAACAAAGACATGTCCAGTTGCTCAGTTTCTCAAGCATTTCTTTAAATGCACACACTGGAAATTTTGGCAAAGGTAAAATCTGAAAGAAAATCCAATTATATATCTGGCAAAGACAAAAACACACTGTTCATGACACTGTAGGCAGAACTGTAAGAAAAGTGTAAAGCAGAACTAGTAATGAAATGTGCACAGGCTGTTTCATGTAACTTTGCTCTTTGTACTCACGTAAATCTTCCTGTGAGCACCATAACCGCCAATATCATGTTATATAATAAAACCAACCTCGTGATTAACATCAGGTTAAAGTCTCTTGAGAAATTAATCTCTTCCACATTAAATATAGTTTATACAAGGTGAATATTTCAGCCATTTTTGGAAAGCTATTGACAATTTTCAAGTAAAGAGCCATTTTCTAAACAAAGAAAAAAACCCATAATTATATTTGTAAACAGAGCAAGAAGGAATTGTGCCTGTTAGTAATAAACAACAAATGCAGTAAGCATTATTATGTAACAGGTGCTAACAAGCGCAAAACCAAAATGTGACTTTGAAGCAAAGCTCCAGCGGCAGACAGCACCCTCTCTGCTGGGCTGACGGGCTCTTTGCTTTCCACTCATGGTGCCAGTGAATACTAAGCTGTGATAAAAGCAGCAGATCAAATGTAACCAGAGGGAGAATGTTTACTTGCTGAATTTGTAAATATTATTCTATGACCACTGTTCAACTGACTGTTAAAATTTCAGGGACCGTTTTAAATGGCCCAGGGTTTTGCAGATGAAACACAAGCCAGACTGCAGCCATCACGAAATCCATTCACTAGACCTATTACTGCAAGTAATTCTGACTAATAATACAATGGCACTACAGACTATACTGTGCCCAAGGGGAGGAATTATCTATGGAGGTTCAGATATCTGTTATAAATCTCTTTCCCAGGCTTTTATAAATCCTATTCAAAAATATATGTTGTGCAACATTGTTCCATTGTACCACATGAGTCATCTTTTATGTAAAATACCAATTGTACCTCTGAATACGTAATTTCAGACAAAAACCTCTAAGTATGATTTGGTTCTTGTCTAAGACACAGGACTAGCTTACAGAATTACAATTAAAAAAAAATTGCGAAGTGACCACTCCCATTATTGTAAGTAAGAACTCACATTAATGCCACTGAAGTATCAAAATAGGGACTGTGAATACTACAAGTCTTAAAAAACAATGATGATAATTTATATCTTGAGACCTCTTATCATCTGTTTTCTCACATACGTAAAATGAAAACAAATTACATTTCTTTTAGTTTAAACTGTAAACAGTTAGGACAATCAAACAATATCTTGACTGATAAATAGCATCACTGTTTTAAAGTTTCATTCTCCCAAAAAGCTTCACACACTGTTAGATTTCTTCTGTCCTACTGTATACACACAACATTAAGAAAAAGGTCGGTTGCACATCTCCTAGCAAGCTGATCCTTACTTCTGCATAGCTTATTTGAGCGAGCATCTTCTGGCTTTAAGCAGAAGGAACAAATATATAAACTTCTCTGATTCCTCTGGATACATCCCAAGGTATACGTCCAGGTTTTCTAGATGATTTAAAAAGTTTTCACAAAACTATGTTTAAAAGGAAGGAATGAAGGGGGAAAGGGGCACACTGGGTAGAAAGTAGAAGTAGAGAAAGCAGCATCAGTAGAAACTGAGAGAGTGGAAAGGGAACTGAAGGATGTGCAACTTGCTCTGTTTTCTCATTCCTGCTCTACATGCAGCCTATCTCGATTCCTTAGTGAGAGAGAATAAAACTTGCAGACTCTTACAAGTAGAGGGAAATTCTATGCCTTCGTACTCACAGATGGTTTAGGTTCTTTTTAATCTAAAATAAATTTCAGCAATGCTGGATATAAATCATTTCCTTGTGGACAGGAAATATTACAGAGATGGTCAGTAGAGAGAAAAATCACAGTTTTACTAGTATTTACTAGTACTAGTTTAAGACAGGGCAGTACGGATCCTTTGCTAACATACATCAGCAGAGATTTTCTGATTTTCTTTCCCAGATTAAAGAAGTTGAAATATAAAGTAAAAATAGCTAGAAAACTAGTCTTCAAATGACTCAATAGCATTTTACCACAATTCATAAGAAGAGAACAAAGAAAATTTGTTTTTATGGAAGAGCTAGGTACAAATGGAATGGATTTCCATCCCACAACACTTGCCCCCTAACTGCGTGAGAGCAGTGGGGACTGTGGTGTGTGGCGTCGCACCTCTACTGCGAGCAAGTTCAGCTTGCTGTTAAATCCCTCTTGCTTCAGCTTTGCTTATTGCTCAGAAAAAGACATGATACCCCTCATAACTGTGTTACAGCATCATGTCAGAAAGCAAAACAAGATACGTTTGTTTGCCTTTGCTTCATGTATGATAAAGAAATTATCTATGGAAGGTGAAGTGCCTTTCCTTTAAGGATAGGGCCATGCTTTTACTACATAAAACAGAGGTCTGACTTCTTCCTCACATAGGTGACATTGGATTAATCATCTGCGCAATTAGTACCCTGTGAAGGCACAAATTTGCAACAAAACCACAGTAATCTCATCGATGAAAGACTACAGGGCAAACAGCACACCTTTCAAAATGAGCATTATTCAGCCTGAAAATTATAGTATATTGCAGGAAATACTGTATGAAATACTCTTCATTCCATCATTTCTGCTGTCCCTTCCACTTAAGCAGACATTGTACATCCCTTGCATAAGCCTCATGATGCAGGCAACATCTCGATTTTCAGAACACAATCATCATGTGTCATACTGTTTAAAAAATTAATAGAAATAGTAGAAGTTAAGATAACTAAGAAATGTCTCCAAACTCTTCCTAGAGCTACTTTTTCAAATATTCTGAGAATCAAGGCAGGTTCCTATTAACTCAAGCATTCAGCAAACACCACAGAACTTGTAGAAAGGTCTACTGGAGAAGAATAGGGTTTAGACCCAAACAAGCTGGTTGTATTCACAACAACATAAGTGTCAGTTATGCTCCGTGTCCAGCTGAACATACGTGCACTGTCCTGCTGCAACAAGACATTTCAGATCTCTTGTTTAGAAACATAGTAATTAGATTTGGATTACTATCAATGTGCAGCTGCACAATAAAAAGATGATTTCACGTAGACTTTAGGCAACCAGCTTTCAGTCAGTGTCAGCATGCCTCTTCTCTTTACTAGGTTTTATACACTGAAAAGAGAAATTCAATAATATGGAACATTGAAAAGCGATTTTTTCCTACTTTTTTGTAAAGATGAAAAAATAACATGTAGAAAAGATATGTTTTATAGATCTACCTTATTTTTAAATTAAGAACACCACCTAGCTCAGGAACATTAAACATTTTGAAAAACAGCCAAAATACTGTAGGCTGTAACTGTTCTGTTAATCATTTTAACTTTGTTCAGTTAAAGAGTTCAAATCTGGCTTTAATACAAGCACCTCCCTTATTGTACGAAAAAATCCAAGACTATCAATCCAGAGGAAAAAAGCTGCAAACTCCAATGATTAAACATTATTTTGCACAATTTCAAGATTTACAGAGAGAAACAATTGTCCAAAACTCACAGGAGAAGGAAGAAAGAACCACAGGGTTCTATTTTGCAAAAACATCCTTAAGATTTGAGCTAAGTTTTTGCTTTATCATTAGAATTTTATTGCACTTAATAGCAGTAGAAATAAAATTATAGTTTGGAAGCATACCTCTGGCTTTGAAGACATGTACTGAAATAAGAACGCCTTTTTCTGATGCTTTGCAACTCTTGTGCCTAAGGAGCATTTGCAGAATTTCAAGAGCTGAGAACATCCCTTATGCATCCTTCCAAAGAGTCAGAAACATTCCTATCTCATTTCTGCACCTCTGCAACTGGGGTGCAGCTGCTTAAAGCACCCTTCCCAGTTGATTTCCCCACAGGTAGTTCCCGACACCAGCCAGTTGTGAGCCTTCCCGGGCCCCCGCTGCCAGCAATGCGAAGCCAATAAAAGGGGTTTAGGGCTCTCGCAAGCCCTACTGTGAGAGCGAGCTGCTGTTCATTAAGGGGTCTTATTCCTCAAGCTGGAAAGCAGTGCAAACACAGTGCAAACAAACCAGACTTTCTTTTTTGAAAGGAAACATAAACAGGACGAAACACTTTCCCTTATTAGCATGAACTTTCAATTTTGACAATACCCTTCAAATTATTTTTTTTTTCGGTTTTTCAGGTTTGAGCAACAATGTTCTTGAAATACAGAAAAATTTTATAGATCATAACAAAAAAAGTACATTATTCATTTGTATTAGCAGATACCAGGATTCAGAGACAGGTCAAGACTTCTCAATAGCATAGACATCATATGTGTTCTGCCATGTCAAGGATTTTGTGGCATCTTTGCAGCAAAAAGTCCTTGGGGTTTTGCAGGAATGACAAAGCAGGTACCAGGAGAACAAAGATTTGCAGATTTCTAAGATTGCTAGTTACAACAGAGAAATTTTGCTGCTGCTGCTCTTCAGATAAGGGGAAAAGTGGGAAGAATGAGTATCATCTGCGAGGAGCTTGAATTAATAGTCTTGGTGCATTAACAAGCACTGCTTTTGGAAAAATGAGAAGTGGAAATGGCCAGCTCACCACAGCTGTCGTTCAAGCATTTTCCCACTTGATTTATTAATGTTACTTTTGAGAATGTCACTTGAATGCTGAGGATCTGTTGCTGTGATGGCTCTTGGACACACACTTTCTACCATACACTTCAGCCTCTAAACACTCTGGTGCTGAGGGCATTACCTCTGCTCTAGAGTTAATTAGCATAGTTCCAATAAAAAAGGCTTTACAAATATCACTAAAGAAACGTCTAAATGAAGCTGTCATTGCCTTACTAACTACAATGCAATAATGGACAGACACTTGAGAACTCCCATTGAAAGAAAGAAACGCATTGTGGCAGTATGTCTAAGTTACTTTTTTTTTTTCCCCTTCTTCTTATAGGTGTATTTGTCACATTATATTTTGTATTTATTTAATGAAATATTGGATGTGGAATAGATGGGCTACATCTTCTCTGGTCATAGTCTGTATGACAATTACCTTAAAATCAGATGCTTAATAGACTATTTAATATACTCTGATATTTCACTGTCAAAATTACAGTGAAAAGAGGAAGAAACAAAGAACCATCAATCTTTTTTGTCAGAAAATTGCATGAGAGAGATTAAAATTAACTGTGTTTTGAAGAATATCATATCAGAGTGCTCTCTCAATGCATAATTTATGAGATATGCAGCTGTTTTCGTTTAGCTTGAAATAAGGCAAAAACAGCTTTGTGAAGAGAAAAGAAAGGGCCTTATATTCTACAGCCTCAGTTCTTCAGCAAGATTAGGTAGTCTTTAAACTGAGGTGGTAATCCACTGTCTGCTGCTGTTAGTGGAAGGGAGTTACCAGTGTTGAAGCATTCAGTTACTTGTCTACTGAAAAACATTCCATCTTATGCTGAAGTATGAAAAAGCCACTATTTGTGGTAGATGCAGAACTACTTGTAATTATTTCTAAAAAGTCAAGTTTATAATATTTATTTAACAGTTGTTCTGTCTTATTTACCTTACAAAAAAGAAACATTATTAAAATGCAAATTAAGACATAGCAAGGGATAAAGTAATTATTAAGGAGTAAAAGTAAGTGAAAGAATATTTTTGTCAATAGAAATCAGCCTGACTCCGATGCTGTTTGTGAATCTGCTATTTATCTCATATATGACCTTGAGGACACATAGAATGCTTAAGGATAAATATATTGGCCTTTAAACATCCCCAACTCCAAAGTAAGGATGACACTACATAGATGTCACCTTTGACTTGGAGAGACCTGGTGCTACAGACCCCTTTGATGACTCTATTGTAGAGGTAGAGCTGCGCATTTGTCCTCGTCCCCATTTCTGCCATACACGCTGCTGCTGGCTGCACTTGGAAAAAAACTTTGATCTGACCAGTGCTGACCTTCTCACATGCTAAAACTTTGGTACTTGTGATGGTTACAGAATGAAGTCTCTGAGAGCAGCACAAGATGTGCACACACCATAGGAGACATTCAGAAGTTCAAATACCTGTTTTACCATCCAGTTCATCCCCAGGCCTCTTTTTCCTTTTCCTCTTCTTTTATCATGATAGTTTCCTTGTTTTGTCAATCTATTATCTTAGAAGATTAAAACAAAACAAAATTAATCTTGTTCTCAAATATTTCATTTTAAAGTAGGACTGCCCCAACTTGATTCCATCATCTATCCCTCAATGCTCCTAGAAACATTTCTAGGAATTATTTTTGGTTAATTCATTGCCATGTATTCTTAGACATTTGGATAACAAACATTAACACAAATGGGGAACTTGACAAATTGAAGATTTGCTGAAAGCTACATGAGAAAATTAGAAATTTACCTTTTTTTTTAATTGAAGTCTTTAGCTAATAAGTAGGTCCACATCTATCTCTCAATAACTGGAAACAATAATAGAGTATACCAATTCCTAGCCCACCAAAAATTATATCCTCAATATCAAGTTCACTGAATTACTTGATAGCACCTATAAAAAGTTACACTGGCAGCTGGAAGAAGATGGAAAAGGTTTTGTTAAAAAAACCAAATGAAACAAAAAAAACCAGCCCCAAACCCACAATGCTTTAGTAACTTCAGAAAACTGACAGTGTAGTTCTATCTTAAGTTACCTGTTCCAAGCCAGGTCGCTAGCCCTTCCACCCCCCCTATGCACCAGTTTCTTGGGCCTTGCTATAACAAAACAGCTGGAGGGGCACAAGGAATCGGGAGGGGATGTAGCCAGGTTAGCCAACCTGAACTAGCCCAAGTGGTATTCCGTACCGTGGGGCACCACGCCTGGTGCAGGTACTGGGGGGGCTGGCTGGGGTGGGCAGGTCATTGCTCAGGGACCAGCTGGGCATCAGGCGGCTAGCAGTTACAGTGTGCATCAGGTGCTCCTTTCTTCCTTTCCCTCTGGGTTTTATTCTTTCCCTTCCCCTTTTCATGATAACTGTTATTGATATAATTGTTATTATTGTTCTTTCATTTTTATTCTATTTCAGTTATTAAATTGTTCTTAACCCTTGAGTTTTACATTCCTTTCCAACTCTCCCCCTCATCCCTCTGGGTGAGGGGGGAGTGAGTGAGCAGCTGTGTGGTGCTTAATTGCCAGCCGGGGTTAAACCGTGACACCCATTATACTGCTCAGCACCTATTCATGGCAGGGGGGAAAAAAGAGGTGACAGCTGATGACTCTAACAGACCAGGTCCACAATTACATGCAAGATACCAATGAGAGAAGACTCTCAGGGAAGCAACACTGGACAGTTGCTAGCACCGGCTAGTATTACACACATTGGTGGTACAAGTTTCAAAGCCTGATGCCTGCTTAGTGCTGTGACATGCAGAGAAGACAGATTTCCAAGGCAGCTCCACCTACACACCAGCACTACCAGGACCTACTGGTGTGTATATATATATATATATATATATATATATATATGCTATAGTAGAGGGGGAAGTATCAAGAGAGCCTATAGCTACCCATGGCTCTCTATAGTCAGGCCTGGTTTCTGCATAGTGTAGGACTTTGTACATCAGACCTTCATTCATCTCTCCCACCTGTGAAAAACACATACGGAAAAACTGAGCAACAGATCACATCTACTGCAGCTCAGGAAACAACTTTTAGTGAGAATCTTGTCAGTGGAAGAAAAAAAAAAAATAACATCCAGGCTTTGTAACTGGCAAGCAGGATGCAGACACCAGTGGGAAGATGCCTCTAGAAGCATAGAAGTTCTTCGCATCTCTTGCCATTTTGCATCCGGACACAGGGAGAATCACAGTGCTGGAAAAACCAGTGATAAGTACGACACATTGAACAAAACTGTTGCAGTCACTCACACGCAGGGGTATCCCTTGCAAAAGTTGCTTCTGAAGTATGGCTTGGCATACTTTGGCAAAAATCAGCTTCTGACCAGCCTTGCCCTTAAGAGAGTTTAAGCATGCCCCGTGTAAGCTAAGTGGATTACAAAGAGTTTGAAGATCAAGTGATAACAGCAGTGTGTCACTTGAGAGGCAAAGGAGGAAATCTAAACAGAAAGCAGAAGCGATAGAAGCAGATGGATTTGAAGTGGCTTATTAGTGATGCTGAATACAATCACAGAGCTAAGCAGAGAAACACTGGAGTTCTGGCACATGATAAATGGTTACTGTGTGGGTGTAGAAAATAAGAAGAACAAGACCCAGAAATACGTATCAGGAATTCACAATTTTTTAACACTTCAGGATCCAGCAAGATGACCATGTACGAGTTGAAACTGCACAAGAATTTTCAGACATTGTTCTTAAATTTCTTAAGAAACTTGAACATATCTAAAGGTGTTTTTTTAAACATCATGCATTAGAAAGCATCACCATAGACCTTAATGCTGAATGGGTATAGTATGCAGGGGCTTAATCCAAATTGGTGGGTTTTTTTCTGGTTATGAGGCAATCATTTTGATGTAATGAAGTAACCTCTGCTTTTAGTGACTAATGTTCCATGTGTTGCCACGTCCGTGACAAAAATATTGTTGTACCAAATATAACAACACATTCCCACCCTCAGAAATAAAGAAAAACTTGAACCAACATTGTTTTTCTGAAAGCCTGACTATATAATTCAAGTAACCTAATTCTGTGAGCTTCCAAAATGCACTTTGCATGAATCTTTTACACCTGTCAAGGGTACAGCGCTCTGTTATTTAGATCGAGGAACTGGATTACAATTTCTGTTTCTAAGCTATGTCAGTGTTAATATCTCCTGTACCCACTGGCAAACCAGTGTCTTACAGGAACGAGTAGCCACTATTAGGGTGCTACTTGGATAAAACATTGGGATAAGGACAATGCAGATCACAAGAACCGGTAGTATTTCTTTTCAATCCTGACTTAATAAAATTCCTTTCCAATAGGAACAGGTCAACTGATTACACTGAGATTTGGTTTTGCTCCACCAAACTGTTAAGCAAAACACTCTTTACGAGACCCTTAATTGTTCCAGTTAAATAAGGGCTGATTGAAATAAAACATTATGGATAATGTAATGAAGCTAATTAAAATGTCTCAAAACAGAATATGATCAAAGACAACTGGCTATGAGCTGACCAGTAATGAGATGTTATTGCAAAGAGAAACTGGAATTTTTTGAGTAAAGTTTCCTTCCCTCACAGAGCAACTGAGGTGGAAATTGAAAGGTTCTCTAGAGTATGCCACAAAAGTTTTTAAATCAAGATACACAGCTCTTTGAATTATTCAGCCTCTCTAAGGAGCAGTGCATATCCCTACCTCTTTTTTGTAGAGGAATATTTAAACTGTTGCAAAACAAATATCTGATAGCGTGACTAAAAAGGCTGGTGGGGGAGGTAAGTTCAGCAATCATATACAATAGTTTGGTGTCTCACTTGTGCTTCACACAACTCGGCACATTCTTCTGGGAACCGTGACAGAACAGCTCCGACCCACCTGGGCATGGCACGATAAATCGCCTAGCTCCCCGACCTCCCTGCTGAAGTACTTGGCAGCACTATTGAGCCATCTTCAGATCAGAGAAGCATTTTAAGAAGTGAGCTGGGAGCATGTTGCAGCAAACACCTGACACAGACGGTTTCCCCATCATTGCTAGACACCAGGAGCCACCCCTCTTAACACTAACATTTATTTGAATGTGACACCAGTTGCAGAGGAGGAGAACTTTGCTTAGTAAGGACCAAATTTCGGAAGACTGTTCCACAGCACACACTGCTGTAAGCATCCTCACCTTAGGATTCGCCTCATGCATTCTCTGCCTGCAAGCTTTGCTTGATGGAGTCCCAGCTTCAGGCAGTGCCTGATGGGGATGGCTGGTGAAGCTGTAGGGGACAGGAAAGGACCAGTGTAGTTGAAAAGTGGCTGAAAGTAGCCCTATTGCTCTGCCTTAGTGTGAAGCTCAGCATTCTGCAGAGCACATCCAGGGGACAACTCACTCTCCTGCTTAAGCTTCCTTTTTGGAAAACACCGAGTTACCATCCTTACTAAACAGGCAGTTTAAACCCTTGTGTTGCAGAGCATACAGCAAACCATCATTTCTGTTTACCATTCTGTGGTGGACGGACTGCAGCTGAAGTTGAGGCAACTTCCCATTAGAGTCAGGGCAGTTCATCTCCCGTCCCTGCCCGCAGCAGGAGCGCAGCGCAGGCAGGAACCTGCTGTTCTCTGCAGGCCCTGGCAGGGAGCTGCTGGAAGCCATCACCTGCTCACTGCATGGACCAAGTTTACAACTTCCAGAAAAGTCTGCAGCCCATACATGAACAGTTTTACAACACGTAGCGAGGCCACATGGGATAAGTAAATGAGGGGAAGAGAATGAGGCCACTGGGAGACGTTCACAGCAGCCACCGCGTAACATGAAATCTTATTTTATACAGCAACCTTAAGATGAAGTGGTATAATTTGATGTTTGTACCTACTCCCGTACCAGTAGTCTTAAAAAAACCCCATATTGGCATACGTAACAGTGACACATACGTTGACTTTAACTCATAAACTCATAACTGGGCATTTACACAAAGAAACTTAAAATTACTTTTAGTGACATAATGATTATATATTATGCAACTACACATTGATCACATACGCAGTTATACCATGCCCTCAGTATGATTTCTGATAAGAACTTTAGTAGAAGTTTTCTGATCAATCTAACCAAAAGTCCAGCGATGCCTGTGTTATGGGGAGATAAGAGTACTAATCATCTGTTATAGATTAAAAATGTTTTTTACCTAGTAATACTGGAATCAATAGAATAAACTCAATAAATTTTTAAAAGCCAAAACTGATTTGCATAGAAGCTCATCATTGTGACTAGATTCACTGATACAAATAAAATTATATTGGCAAATTTATGAGGTAATGGCACTAGCAAAAAATGTGAGTGTATATGTATATCTAAATACACACATGCACATATACTCTGTATGCACCTATGTGTTTTATATAGTGTATATATAGTTGTGTGTGTATGCATTTTCAACAGAATATTATCTCTATTTTTACACAGAAATTCAGCCAAATCAGAAGTGATGAATTTTGCCTTTGTTTCATGTTCTGAGCAATTTCAATTTAGATTCCATTTAAAGGTTTTATCAAGTCTTTCTAATTCTGGAAGACTGCTCCTGAAAGTTGACAAGATCAGCAAGTACCGCGAGCAGATGAAAAGCTTTATTTTCTCAAACAGCAATTAATTTTTTAAAAAGAAAAGGTAAATATTTTATCTTTTCACTAGGAGTTCTCAACAAGCTTAACTGAAAACAAAGAATTTCTTGGCAAGTCTCCAAGTAAGGGGGGGGGGGGACATGAACACGCACACACCCCCCCCCCACCTAAAAAATCCAACACACCCACCATGTTTTGAACACTATTTTGAATAGTAGCCGAGAGATTACCTTGATCAGGGTTAGTATACACTACAGAGTTTCAGATACTTGGCTACTTTTCCATCCAGCTGTGGCACGTAGGAAAAAAGCATGTTGCATTCCACTTCTGAGCTAGCAGGTAGCCACTTGAAGATATTTGCTGTTTTGGTGTTCAGTGTTCCGCCTCCAAGGAAGCTAGTTCCAGTGGAACATTTTGCCTCAAGTAACAATTATTGTTGCCTTGACTTCAGTGTCTAAATGCAGAGCAGGTTGTCTATTCAACACAGCACTGCACCAGAAATAAACAGGGCTCTGCTCTGCCTCTCCATTTACAGCATGGCTGAGCCCAGCACTAGTACCAAAGAATTTATTAAAAGAGAATAGGCAGATAGATATATTAGTAATTATCATACAATTAATTCCTTAGTGTTCCCCAGATGACACTTCATTACTGTTGCACCTTTCCATCCAGAAGATTGTTGAGCAAAGGGTGGTGGATAGCCGCTATGGCAGGTATCGTCTATGCTACATAAACAGGCACTGTGTTCTTGATATCGTAAAAACTGGAGAAACTTCTATGCTCCAGAGGAGGAAAGCCTTAATGACAAACACTTGTAACTGTCTATTATACAATGTGTTTATGATTTGTAAACATGGTTAGCCAATGCTGCTAGCAACTGTGATCATCATTTAAAAATACATATTAACAGACTCATTAAGGTGCCCAGATGAAAATATATAACCCAGGACTAACATAAACATAACAGACAGTTATTTCATAAACAGTATCCAAACACCCACACTACCACTGCCAACTCATCCCCTGAGATAAAAGGGAAAGTGGGAGATTAACTAAAATGAAAAGAATTGGCCCAGCTGTTCTGGCCATTCAGTTCTTAACACCCATAAATACACAAGAACTGTGTCAGTGTATTATTGGTTATGGAAGTAATATTATTTTTTAAAAAAAAATAAACTTGTGCATCAAGTCTTTCAAAAGCCAGCACATGGTTGTTTCTAAACAAGCAAAACTTTTCCCAGTTAAATCAATTATATTCTTGCCACTGTCATCAAAACAGGAAGATCTAGACCAACATGCTGAAAACTATTACTACAGAAGAATTCATACAAAACACCAGGCTTTGTGTAGTATATTACACCCATGTGGAATGCTACTGGGAAAACATCAGAAAAAAATCGAACACAATCTAAAACACAGCTACTAAAAAGCAACTGTAAAAGCAGAGTAAACTTCAGCAAATATTTTCATGATTCTGCTATGCCACAACTTCAAATATTTAACTAAATTAAGCTGCTTACACCGAATATTCAATTTGTACTTCCATTTACTAAGTCTTGGAAGCATTTAAGTAGATATTAACTTTGCATGAAGCCAATGCATTCAGTAAAAATGTCACTGGCACAGCAGAGATAATTTTCCTCTTTAGCTCTGCCAGGACTTCTTTTATCTGTACAGAGAGGAAAAGATATTCATGTTATTGAATATCTGCATGAGATTTGTATCTTAGTTTTGTGGCTTTCACCAAAGCAAACAAGCAAAACCCAAAGCTAAATCAACCATATTTTTAATGTACTGTATATAAGTATTAATGTGTGGATGTATATCTTTTTTCGGTCATCCAAAAACCAGCAACAAATTCCTTACATTCCTTGTCAGATAATTAAGGCTACACATATCTGCAAGTCCAAGTACTGCCCAGTTAGCCTACCATGTTCCACCTGTTAATTGTTGAATCGATTTGTTAATGTATATTCAACCACCTTCACATTCAAGATGCAATTCTTTCATTCTTGAACATTAGACAGCTTTCTGAAACTACCATCACACGTTCAGGCCTGCTTTCTAAAATGAAGATACAAAAAAAATAATTCAATGTTGGTTGAGATGCTCCATTGTAGACTGATGCTCATTTAACCATTAATTTCATAGGATTATACCACTGAAAATGTACTGGCGAGCTAGCTGAATCTGTCAGATGCCACAAAATTAGCACAGGATCCAATTCAACAAAACTCAGATGAGTCCAAGTCCCCCATGTCAGTATTCTACTTCACTGGATCTCAGTATATTCTCCTCTGCGAAGATCTTAACAGGGACAAGTTTTTCAGGTACCAGTTTTGCTGCCTTCCATGAAACAAGGCTGGTGTAGGTCGATGGCCACAGAAAACGTAATACTCAATACACTGACATGCTGCACATGCAGTCTTTTGGTAGAAGAGCAAAGAAGGATCTATTGTTAGTGGTTTTCAACTGGTTTGTAAAACACGGGCTTACTGATCTGTCCTTTCAGAATGTTAACAAAAACAAGCAAACAAAAAGAACCCGACCACCAAACCAAAGCAAAATTAACAAACCCCACAAAATCAACGAGAGAAAGAAAAACCCAACTCATTCTGAGCTTTCCCCTCCTCCCCTAAAGGCAGGCGCAGAAGTGTACTTTGTCAGGCTTCTGTGTTCATTGGCTTTTATGCCACTGCTAACAGTGTGTGAACGTACAAGCTAGAAAGCATATAGGACCCAGATACATGATCTAAACAAAAAGAATATCAGTAGTGGACACACTTATCTCTTACAGAGAAACTGAAGTTGAAGAGTTATTAATATACTGAACATCTGTGGGAGATTTAATACACTCACCCTGTTATTCTAAAGGGAGCTTTATCCATCATTTATTAATATTTTTTTAAACAGGCCTTATAAATATGCATAATAAAGCAAAGTATTCAAAGTCTTCCTAGCAGCCAAAGTACAATTAGAAATAGATTTATCATTCACAGATGCAAAAAGACTTTTATAAATATTTTTTTCAAATTTCTCAGCTTTCATAGCTATGCAGAGAAAGTCTTTCCTCTAAACAGATTCCCAGGACTTGTAAAAACTCTCAACAGATGGATAAATTAAATGCTTAAAATATTTCAAAACCTTTTAGAAAAAAAAAACCACCCATATACTCCTTTCAGCTTTTAGAAAAAAAACACAGAACCACAACAACAAAAATCCCAACCAAACAACAAAAAAACCCCACCAAACATAAAACTGAGAATTTCAAGATGCAAAGAACTCTGCACTATTTTAGGTCTAAGCTACTTCGAGCTTTGATCTCCACAACAAACTAAACTATTTTGCTACCACTCAGGACACAAAAAATTGCCATTATAGCATGCTGGCAATGAAATAAGACCAACACATTATCTGAAGCAGGTAATAGTACTTGGTAGAACATTAAAGCTTATTTTAATTAAGGTACAAGAAACAGTAAAATCTGCTGATTTAATAAAGTGCCTTTATTATTGGTCAGACCAAAGTCTTTGAGCATGCAGAACACATCATTGCATGAAGTACCTTCTACATAGCCTTTACGGAAGTCTGTTAAAAGTAGGAAAGAAAAGAAGAAAAAAAAACACAAAACAAAACCCAAACCACCTAAACCCAGACTACCCAACCACTGCAAAACACAACTGTCTATCCTGCCCATCCAAATTGGATTTGAAAATCTGCTATAATGAGAGTACAGAAGAAAATGTGGAAACACTAGTAAGATGCTTAAGAAAAATAATGGAAATCAAGATATTGTTTCACTATACATGAGCACATATGAGATCAATCACCCTGCAAATACATGAGCTCATGCTTGTAAATTGTCAGCCATCTATTTGTCTGAGGCAGGAAAGAAGGGGGAAAACCCATGGTATGATTTTGGTAACCATGTTATGGCTGGCAGATTATGAATAGCAAACACTTCAAGCAATAAACAGTGATTAGTTGCCAAGCAATTCAGAATTTGAAATATGTTGTATGGTGCTGCAGAACACAAACTGAATATGAACTAGAAGAAAATAAATAGTGGGCTTGGGAACAGATTAGCCCCATGCAAATCTCTAAAGTCAATCTTATTTCTACCTGTCCCTGGTAAGGCTTCAATAAAAGCATCTTGTTTAATTTCAAGCACTATTTTCTAGGAAAGATTTGGACCAGGGGTGGAAGAGCAGTGAGTGATCAGAGGCGCTAACCCCATGGCTCATGAGCAATAGTTGCTCACACAATACCTGTGAAATCAGGGAAAGGCAAGACTAGACAGAGGGATACGTTTTATTCTCCACAGAATGTGGCCACAAAGAAAAGGTTAACTAAAACATGTAGAAGTCATTATTCAAGTCAATCTGTTCAAAGGAATTCACAAGCACCATTTTAAGTCAGGTAAACCTACAGCTAGAACTTGCTCTGCTCCCTTGGTGGTGAGCATCACTGCTATATGTAGGGGTTCTCCGGATGCTAGTATCCGACTGCTCCAAACACGCCGAGCTGTTGGCAACTGCATGCCAGGCAGAGGAATAGACAAGCTGCAAGACGAACACTCCCTCAAAACCAGTTCTACAAACACTGGGGGTCTGACAGCAGCAGGACAGGGAATCGAGGCAGAGTTTTGACTGGAGCCAGATCCCATGTTTGATACTGCATCACCGGCACTGCCACATGCAACTAAACCACAAAATGCTGCTTGAAAATACACACAACCCAGCTTCTTGTTGCTATGTCACCTCAGCCAACAAATAATTTCAAGGCAAGTAAACCACAGAATTAAACTACTGTTCAAAGAAATACTTAAAAGTATTTCTGCATGGACATCTGTGTGTCTAGGTACCGCGGACCATAGTTAACAATCACTCAGGCAGAACCCCTAAAGTATATGATTGTGTGAATATTTCTTGGGTGAACCTGAGGGATGGTTTTTGCTGCTCCCGAAAACTAGACTACAGGTTGTAGATGTAAGGGGTACTGGCATAAATTCACCATCATATGTAAACATTTTTAACTCTGTTAAGAAAACATCATTAAGAACTGTTGGCTTTCTGCTCAAAAATATGATCTCACACATTCCTCCCAAAAATATATGGAGTTTTAAGGATTAGCTTCCCATAAAATAGATTTAAAATTTGATTTTTAAATTATCATGATTATCTCTCTTCTATTCCACAGTCCAAAAATCAGAGTTTCTCAGAAGTGTCTTGTATAAAATACTTTTATAGAGAATATTTAAAGCACAGATACTTGGGAAACAGAGTTACAGTTTGTTTGTAGAACTGAATCCAAGCCTCAGACTGTTTGGATTATGCTCTAATGTGATTGATTAGATTGCTTATTCACACCAACTAATAAAATCAGGGGCAAGTAACACCAGAATAATCAGATAAAGAGAAATATAAAGTAATCAAGGCCCAAACAGAGTATTACACTTCAGTTCTAATTAAGCCCTAAAATCTTTTGTAAGCTGATTGTCTGTTAATGTGGTATTTCATGCAAATTTTAAACTTGTAAATCTGTCAATAATTAACACCTATAGCTAAGACATATAGTCTATTGCCTGAAACATTGTTTGCTTCTAGACCTAATATTTATTAGTATTTGTTATTTTTGACAGTTGCTGAAATCTTACTAAAGCTGTTTGAAAAGAAATGCTCTAAACACTAGCAGGTTGCTATTTTCAGATAGGAAATGCTTAGTACTGTCTTACTTTTATTCAGGATTACAAGATACACACTTCAGTTTTAACAATTACCAAAGTGTTCTGGTCCAGATTCTTGAAGATGCTAAGATCTATTTTTTCCAGTGAGAACAGGCGTCCGTCAGCTGTCTATTCTTTTTTACAAGATAACATCTTTTGATGTACTTAAGCCACTGCGTTGTTTTATGCAAATGTGAAAGATTAATGGCTATTTTAAGGAGAAATTCTATTTATTATTTGTTTAATGTTTATACTGCTTAACTGCCCATCTCCCTGAATCATGATTTCTATATGCTGCCTATCTAGGAGACTTGGGAAAACACATGAATTTTAGCAAAAATTTTCAGGGAGAGGTTGGGGGGCGGGGGAGGAGCAGGGAAGTTCTGTGCATTTTAAAAGCCATTATACATCAATGAACTGCTGCTTCAAAGTTTTGTCTTAGTAAGTAGCTTACCATGAGAGAATTATATTCAAATAGCATAAATTCTGTGAAGTTCAGCATCAGTACTTTAACATAACTTGATGGGGGGAAAAACAAAGCAAGCCAAAACCACAATATCTAGGAAAGGACAGAGGTTTTGGGGCAAAAGGTGGGTAAAGAGACAGCTTTCTAAATTGTAATTGCAGGGGTTTATATCTATTGCAATATGTTGAGATGTACCAAAATAACAAATTTATCATCAAAATTGTCTTTTTTAAAAAAAAAAAAGCAAGACAAATTTATGTTTCCCTTTGATACCCTTAATGACTATTGGAATAAGGTTATTTCTTCAAGTTCAAAAGAAGTATTTCAATATTTTCACAGTTACTTACATATCTGCTTTTCCCTGAGAAAAGCTACACGCATCAGCAAGAAGGCTATCCACTTGACCCAGAAAGAACCATATCCTATAATCCTTAAGTATCAGGTAGCACCATTCGTCAAACTGTCCCCTTCGACCTTCCAAGGTCTGCTCTTGATAAAAGCCTCCAATTTACATGATTTGACCTGAAGTTCACCTTTTAGCATGATTTTGGTACCAGCTTTTAAAATAAAGGGAAAGAAGAAGAGACAGTATTTTCCCAGTTAAAAATAAGCTATTTTAAGTCACAATGGCTAAAAATTTGGAAGGGAAAAAAGCGTTTTCTTAGAAAAGGTCCATGCTATTACTTCCAACTAAAATAACAGTCATTGCTCTCCAGAGGGAGTGGGAATGACAGCTGTCCCCAAAACAGTCTCTGTGAGTATTGATATTTTTATTACTCCACAACTACAAATGGTAAACTCACTCGTGGCTAAGTTATGGAGTATATTAAATAATCACTGTAAGCAAGCATTTTAAGCCTCATTCTAGTAACGCTGTAATAAAAAAAATAAATAATGCAAGTGAAGTGAGCATTACATCTTTGACCTTTGATACTTCGGTTCAGTGAGCTATTTAAATACAGATTACCCAAGGCCAGAATACATCATACATTTTAACCTGCTCACTGATATCAGCAGGGCTAACCTTAAATCCACACGTTCATGATTAAATTACTTTCCCTAAGGCACATATAAAGTTTGCCATATTTAATATTTTGCTTGCTGGTGACAAATTCCAGAAGCAAGGATTGCAAATGGATTTGACCAGTGCCCGGTACGATGAAGATCTCATCCTGTATAAACATCTGCCTTCTATTCCATGTAGCTTTCTAGTAAAAATGACGAACAATGTAAATTAAGAATGAAAGCACTCAAACTGGAAAAATCATCATGCTTACTTTCATCAATATACAAGACACACAAAAATTTCTAGGACAATATAATACCCTTCACTAGTCTAAAAATCACGACAGTATTCTAGGAGAAATTGGTGACTTTCAAAGAGACAAAGCAAATCTTTTGGATTTGAGTTGCTGACACACTGATCATTTTGCAGAGCTTCAACACTACCTCCTAACAGTTTAGTTGAAATAAGAGCTTTACCCTAGACACTGAAGAATAAGCAGGAAAATAATTAAACAAAACCCCAGATCCTATTGTTTTAAAGATAGAGCTGAGTCTCCTAGTTTTTTTCCTCATTTACGAGCATGGCAAGACAAAGCACAGGATTTCTTTTTACCCAAAACAAGCCAAATGAATCTTGCTGAGAAGGCAGTATTGCTCACAAGAGAGGAAAGTCAGCACTGTAACTAGTACTACTTTAGAAGATGCTGCTGCTAAAGTCTCCAGCAGCAGCAGTATTTCACGTAGAAAGCACCACCATAAAATCCTGTGGTTCTGGTCGTCGTTTGCCCGGAAAACCCTATGCTAGTTACAGCAAGTAAGCACATATGGATGTTATCTCTTTAGGATTCCATGTGGTAAATTCATAAAATTAGAAGTTTTTTCCACCTGAAGAACAATTTTGGTTTTTCCTTTTTCCCTTGTGCTCTGTAAGCCTAGTAGGCTCCTGTCCCATACTGTCAGCAACTGCAGGTATTGGCCTTTCCTCCAGAAGGGGTTCAGGGTGAAAAGGAGCAGGTTGTCACCAGCACTGCTGCTCTCTGCCAGCAAAACCGAGCTCTGTCTGGTAGGGACATCAGTGAAACTTGCCAGTGTCTGCTCTTCAAAGAGGTGATGATCAGCTGTCATTCCTGTGACACTACATTTCACATGCTTCTCATTCAGCTCCTCAGTGCTTCAGTTATTCCCTTCTGACAGAGAAGAAAGCAGAGGCATCTCCCAGCCCACAACCAAGTCCTACACGAGGACATCTACTTGCTAAAAGCTACAGTAACGTACAGTTGAATACATTTCAAGACTGGTTTCAAAAACAGGCAAAAGCATTGAGTGCACCTATCCATGAAGCACCTTTGGAGTAATTGGCGTTATTTATCTTTAGTGCTCCAGGACCAGGAATTCACCTCTGTGTGCTCTAGGGACCTATTACTTGGGTTTGCTGTGCACCTGCTGTAGCTTTTGGGCTATTAGAGCAGATATTTTTCCACTTAATTTCTTTCCTCAATTAAGCTAATAGCAAGTTTTGCTTAGAACTGCTGGCACAAGGTATAATTATGATGACAAAACAATTTTAGAAAGTTACGGTAGCTGTACTGTATATGGTTAGCAAATTAGTTATCACAAATCAGAGTGCCCATCAAGTACAAGCATTTCTGGGTTGCCTATTGCAAATATGATTTTGTTCTTGCAGCAATTCTTTCCAAAGACAAAATTTTCTCACTGGTGTTCCAATGATTACCACTGGGGGGGGGGGGGGGGGGGGGGGGAGTTAAGTGTGTTTTCCTCCTGATTTATCATAGGAAATGAGTAGTGAAAGTGTGAAAAGAAATAACTACAGATAATGGCAACTAGAGAGCCATATCAGCTTTCACTGTCTGGTTCAAGTAATGACTGAACAATTCATTGGGACGTTCTTAATTCAGTCTTGTGGAGATGGCATGTTTAAATGGTCAATAAACTTGCATGAAAGTACAATAGTCCCGAGGAGCCAACTACAACACAAATCTTCACAGATCAAGCCTCATCTGGGGCAAAGGAAAGTCCTTAACATCTCTCCAGTCTAATCTGTATTTTGTCCTTTTGCTATCTGAAATTCTGCAGACTGTGCTGCTCAGTTCCTGCTCACCAGTTTTAAACGCAGCTCCAGTGCCAAGTAGGTTCATTTACAAAAGGTGCCCTTCCTTATCCAAAATCCAAAATGCATGCATTTGTATAGGCAGCATGAAATCCTTTACAGCGTGTTTAAACATGTTCAGCACCTGTGAGGAGAAGGTTCAGAGAAAGATCCTTTTTGATATTCCTCCTGGATTATTATATAGATATACAGATTCTATATTTGCCCCAAAATGCAGCCAATGTGTATGTGGCTGAAGAATTTGCTGTTGGAAATTCCAACTTCCATAGCATTATTCAGGATTCTATCAATAGGGAGAACACTAAAATGAGGCGATTTAAGACCTGGTTTTGACAAAAGCAGTTGATTTTTCTTAGAACTTGGCCATTGAAAGATGAGAAACGATTTGCTTTTTGTACAACAGTAAAGTGAAACCCCAAGAAGAGGGGCTGTTTTCTTTTTATTTTGAGAGGACCTGCGCGCAGAAGATGCTACTATTAAGAGCCAGAATTATAAGAGCTGCAGACAACTGGAAGCTCTGTATAGGAATAATTTCACAATAGAAATCTTCCTTTATGCAAAAATCACACATCCTTAGCCAGAAAAATGTCTGTTTGCTGTCAAAACACACAAACCCCAATTTACATTAGACCATTCATTAAGTTTTCTTCCAAAATTTATCTTGTCCCCTGAAAAATCTCTTTCAAGAAATTTGGTTGGGTTTTTTGTTTGTTGCTTGGTTTGTTTGGGTAAAAAAAAAAAACAACCAAAACCCAACCAAACAAACAAAAACCAAACCCCCAAACTTCTGTTCCAATTTGGAAGATTAAAAAAATCTTTTCCAGCAAAAGATTTCCCTTTCCTGGCCAGTTCTGGTAATCATACAATTTCTTTCCTTTTTAATTTTCTCAGAAAGCAGGTATACAGGGTTTACCATGGTCAAGAAATCCAAGAACAGAAGAGTCACAGGAATCATCTCAATAATAAAAGGTTGTGAATCTAACCCTCCCATCTACCCTAGTCTAACCATGAGAACAAAAAGGAAAACGTCCCCGCTCTTTCCAAATGCATCTCCAAACAGGTAGAGAGGCTTTAACAGTTCAGCCAAGCAGAAACAGCATTAGATTTCTTTCCAAGTTCATTGATTTCAAAATATTTCTCAGTGAGTTCAATACTCCCACTAGCTTTTCTTTATTCAAATATCATAATCTGCAATCCATTAAAAGCTCTATTTAACTTTTAGTTCAGCATTTGGAATACAATTCTTTAACAAAAATGTACCCATCATTTCAAAAAATCTATTGTAGCTTTGAAAACAGAAGACTGAACTAAAACTTACATATTGGTTGCCTTTCGTCACAAAAATCCGTTAAAATCTTTAGAACTACTTGTTTGAAATCACTGCTATTAAGATAAACAAGCAGAGAGAGAAAAAACTTTATTAGCAGAGGCTGAATTTCCCAATGAATTCTTCTCCTATTGTCAACCTAGATTGCATATTTGAAAAATGTTTTTGCATTTCCTACCAACAGATCTATCCTGTCATAAAATTATCATCTTACAAAAGTTATGTTCCAGTAAGAATTTCTGTGCAATATCTGAAAGATTCAACTCTTCCTTAGATGCAGATTGCGAATTGAACAAGGTGCCTCAAACTTAGTGCATCTCTTAACCTGCCAGAAGTTATCTAAAATCTGTAACTGGTTTCTGTGACACAAAAGAAATTACTGCTTACTGTTACTGGTTTTTTCTCTTAAAGGTTTACAAGTCTGCTAGACCTCTGCTTATAGGCCGAGTTCTTCAACACAGAGCAGAAAACAGAGATTTTAATTAGATAATTTATTGTCCTTTGATTTACTGTAGATGTCAAAGCTATCTATTAGAAGGGTATTTTAAATAAATTATTTTTTCTGTGGCAAGGTTATTCCATTGCTCTTTGGAATTACATGTGTAAAACAAACCAATCATATAGAATGCGCAGAAAGGTCTTTGATGGTAAAAGACAAAATAATTGTTTCTAAGAATAGTAATTACTAGTCTAATTAAAGTTAGGAACCCCACAGGATCTCTTTCAACATTGCCTCTAAACCTCTCTCTGTTGTTCAGTAGCTTTTCAGCAGCAGAATATACATATACATACATATATACAGGTGTTGGATATACATACATCTTAATCCTATTTATATGTCTAGGATATATGTGCATAGACATACACATGGATGTATATACAATTGGATTTTTCAGCTCCAGAGAGTTCCTCTGTGTTCTTTCAGCGGTTCAAATCAGTCTCACTATTCTGAGCAGAGACTCCCTTGACCCAGCGGTGGCCCAGGATCAGCAAGGGACACACACTGCGAGAGCAAGGCTGAAACATGGGGCTGGTGTAACGTCTGCTGGGAGGCTGGCAAGAAGGATGCTGACTGTACTATAGTGTTACACAACAGCTGTTTTCATTGCTTTGGAAAGTACTAGAGACAAATTTAAGGTAGGTTGTTATAGCAGTATTCGAATTTAGTCTCTAATTTAACACAAGACTGCCTATAGGGGTCATTAATGCAAGTGTCACCCTGGCTTCCAAGGAAAAATGTAGGTGAGGTCTGTAAAGCTTTGCTACACTGTGGTGTGCAATTGCACATGCACTTCCATTTATTCTGTACTACACCTTCCATAACCAAACCTGGTGTTTAAATATAGAGCTATTCCTGTTAGTCTTAATGCCTTCATTATTCTCAGTTAGCCTAGTCAGGTCCAAACACTTGTCTATGTGCTGGTAGGAATAGCAAGTGCCAGAGAATTGGCTAAGCGGCACGATAGAGGATTTCTTCCTTTAAAGTGTCCAACTATTTCTAGCAGTTCTGTGCCTCAGCGGATGATAGGATTAACAAATTCAATAGAAAATTCTCTAACACTGTTAAAGGGAAAAAAAACCAATTATAACAGCAAAAGGGGTCAGAACAGATCTTGTACAAAGAGCAAGACCACCACTCCTCATTCCTTCCATAGGGAGCCCCAAGACACCTCAGTATCTGAAAGAACATGATTTCAGGGAAAGCAAATTGCAGCCATTTGGGTGGAAGGGCCAGTCCCCCCTTCCATCGCTTCACTCTCTGAAATTCCCTTTTTTTCCTGGGAGGAATAGACACAACCCCCAAAACAATGTGCCTGTCAAAAAGAACCAAGTGTAATCTTGACACGGGAAACACATTTGTTAACGTTGCAATAGGACTACAAATCACATCTCAAAGTGATACGATCAATAATGACATCATACAGCAAATGTATTACAGTAATTGGCACAACTCCCTCTGGAGTTTGAATTTGCAGCTTTTTCAAGTCATTGGGAGCTTGGCCAGTGGCCTCCCCCACCATTCTGCGGCAGTCACTATTAGATTAATACCCTGGAGCCGTTTCCAGACAGCTCTTCTCTGACCGCTGCACCGCAGTACACATGCCTGAGGATTTTTTTCATAACTCTGGTGCTAAGACACTCTCTAATTAATGAAGCTCTGCATCAGGCTATCAGGCTGCTCCCTCTCCAGCACTCGTTTTCAGGCATCTGGTGGAGCATTGCAGTTTTTGTTTTATGATGGTAAACCTAGGATGTCTGCTGCACTTGGCATACCCGCAACATCTGGGGAATTCGACCTGGTCTCGTTGCGCAGGTCCATGGGGACATGTGCTGTCCACTGTGCACAACTGCTTTTTTACCTCATATCAGATATGGTACATATTTCACCAAGAACATACTTATACAAGTACTTACTGATTTAGCACATTGCATATTTGCAGATTCTTAATTCTGCTGACATGTCCCTTTCTTCATAACCACTTTCTTCTGTTTTCACCATATTGCAGCTATTTTCACTTCAAAATTTTAACCTGTCTAGACTTTCTCCACCTCCACAGGAGACAGATGATAATTGTGTCTCCTTCGTGAAGGAGAAGTCAACACCACCACGGCATTCCAGATGGATGCACAGTGCCGATCTCCTACTGTGTGTAGATCTTCACTACTGCATAAGAACATGTTATGCAGTAGTGATTTAACAGTCTCCCTTAGCAGGTGTTTGCAGTGCTTTCCCATTGTCCCTTAGAGCTTTTCCCAATGCCTAATAAACAACTTTTGTTGTAATTTAAGCACCCTGCTCATTATTTGTACCCAGTGTGGGAATAGTTTAATCCTTCTCACCCTTCACTTCCTGAAAACTGTAGTGCCACAGTCCGAATTGTCTTTCTTGTCTTTGGACATACTCAGCATTGGTTCCTGCAACATTTCCTCACAGGACATTTTCTACAAGTGATGGTTCTCAACATCAGGCTTTTCTGATCCCCCTCTATTTGGTTCTTATATTATCTACCCCTATGGAACATGGGCAACACCTAAAGCCCTATAAGCTATTTACCCTATAAAGCAGGGGAAATAATTTGGATGTCTTCTGAACAGTGTTGCAGCTTCTATACAGTCTTTCTCAACAGCACAGCATCGTAGATTCCTGTTCAACTCATCATCCACTGTAAACCTCGGTCCTTCTGCACAAGTACCATCAACCAGCCAGTTATTCCTTGCTGTGTAGGTGTGCAGGCAGTTATTCCTGCTTACAACCTGGGGAGGTGAAGCAAAAGGCTGAACAGAACAGTTCATGAAATTAGTTCTGTGCCAAATTTAAACTGCACGTATACAGATGGTTTGTCAAAGCCATTCTGAAAGTTTACCCAACAGAAAAAAAAAAGATTTGCTTACTGTCTTGACCCACCGAAATGCTTTATCATACCAGAAATCACATCTGAGTGAACACAATTGAGTTTTTCAATATTTCTTGAACTATGATCACATGAAAAGGTAGGAGTCATTTTACACTTGCAGCATAGCAATCATGCCTGTTCCCTCAAGCTACTAACAAAAGCAGCTTTTTACTGGTCCTTTTGAAAAATGAATATTTGGCGAGTCAGTCAAGACAAAGATTTCACAATGGCTGCATGGCACATTATTAAGCTCCCTCGCCAGCTGCAGTTAGACATTACTAAACGATGGACATCAGTAGAGCAATTTCTCAAATCTCCATCCCTTCTATTCCTTCTCCTTTCCTACAGTACCAGCTCTTCAGTGGTGCCGATACATTCATTTGCATGGCTCCAGCTTGAACTGACAGAAACTCAAGTACAAATATTTTTTTTAAGCCAGTTTGATTTCATAGTCCAAATGCTAGACGTGGCAGCCCAAGTCACACTAGCACAACTGAAGAGGTGATGTGAAGATCTAGAAAGGAGAGAGGGGCATTAGCAAAGGGCAGTATTACTGCCAATCCCTGTGTAACATCAAACCACAGCAACGGAGAGATGCTGGCATCAGTGACGGAGATGTTTCCACCACTGCCTTACAGCTCAGCAACTCAGCAGCAGTGGTAGCAGCATTGTTTGTCGGGCTGGGTCATGAACTAGGAATGCAAAACTGAAACAACGCATGTTAGAAATATCCTTCTCGCTAGTTTTAGAAATATTCAGTAGCTTTGTAGAAGGGAGAAGGGATGTTTAGGGATTTATTTTTAATCCAAAAGGTCATTCCAGTGACACCATTCTCATTACATTCCTGTAGCTATACCGGCATTATTGAAGGTCGGTAACCTGGGGCTCCAGGATGGAAACCAGCTGTCAGGAAAAGGAACATCTGGAAGGGCCTGCAGCTACCCAAGGCACCCCATGGTGCTGCACCCCAGTGCTAGAATGTGCCATCCTCAGACCTGCAGAGCTCAGCAGTACCTCCACATGAGCAAGTGCGATAACCTTACAGGAGGCAAACCACCTGATTAGTTTGAATGACCTTTAAAGTCAAAGTACAGACAATAGTTTTTTAGGTCTCACTTCATACGGCACTGAAGGTCTCAACTTTAATGGAAGAGTACAAAATATAATGAAGAACAGACATTAGACTAACTCAAAAACCATCTGTTGTTGTTGTGGGCGCCACTGATACGTCAGCCTAGACTTTTACCATCAGTTTGACCCCAGTATTCCTTCACAAGTCACAGTTCCTGTTGAAAATATCTGATGTTACCTTCTCATATCTTGACTGGACTCAGATGCACTGTAGTGCGCTTGGCTTAGTGTCCCCTTGTCATTATGTTTAGGGACACATTTACACTAGTGTCCTGCTGCTTTCCACTGACACATTCCTAGCGTTACCAATTCTTAAATCTAGCTTTCAATCATTAACCCAAGATTAGCAGTTATTTTACCTGTGACAATAACTTTCAGCATAAATTTAGTCTGTTTAAGCCAATTGTAGTGGGACAATTACAGAAAGAGATCATCTATAAAGTTAGTTATTAGTTAGAATAAAATTAGTCAGGCAGAGAATATTCCAAGTGCATTTTCAGCAGCACTATTTGATTAGGCTGAAAAATTCACTAGAAGAAAATAAAGTCTAAAAAATTTTTTTTAAAAAAACCTCCAATACAACCAATCTTACTAATTAATGGCAAATAAGCATTCATCTACAATAGTTTCCTTAACATCAACCTTTATTAGTCCTCAAAATGTCATAAACCAGCTATTATTTGTATTTTGGCACTACTCAGTCGTATTGAGGATTAAGTAGTCGTTATTCACAAACATGCTCTGAACTGTGGCACAGGGCAAAACAGGATTCAAGGTACAAGGATAGGAGCCAGGAAAACATTTCACAGTGGTCTGAAAATGTCCATAGCATTTGTTCACTGCCTGTCCTAACCTCTCAGTAAGAACAGCGTAGAAAAGGAAGGAGAAAGGGAGTGCGGCAAAGACCCCAAGGAACAGCAAGTGGAGGAAAAGAGAAACAATAAAATAAAAAAGCCACAGCTTTATTTTAAGGTATGTATAGTATAGGGCCCTCAAAGTACACTTCTACAGACTGAAAACACAAGTGTGTGTTCTAAGGAACATAACATTTCACACACAAAAATCAAGAATATTAAAGTAGAAAATAGAGAAAGCATTCAGACTTGTCGCCTTGTAGCTGAATACGCAGTAATAAAGAGAAATCACATTTTTCTTGGAAATGTTGTCAATATGATTTCAGAAACAGACTAGAGTGTAAAACAATTACTGATATTAATCCTTCAGGATTAACTGTGAAATCTGCAAGGTCCCTGACTACAGAAGGATTTCACCTGTGAAAGAAAATGTAATTGCACATGCTCTGCCAACACATCAGACATCTGTCACAGGCAGTCAGACTTTACTCAATGAAACATGTATCACTTCTTCTCCAGAACTGATAGACTGGGATGAAGCAATTTGGCCAAAAACACACAGAGAAACCTACAGCACACACAAATATTCTACAGCCAGTTTAAAACTGAACCAGTTCTCCTGATAACTAGAAGACCAGCTTCCCTGTAAAGTGCTATGTATTGAGCTTCCTGGGAAGTAGCATGCACTCTTCGCTCCGATTGCTTATAATCCTTACAGGCTGACAACATTTGGCACAATCACACTCCAGGTAAATTTTGCCAACCAGCATTTTTGGAAAGATACACCCTAGAAAGAAAGATGTTCTTTATTTCTTATCACAGCACACTGCATCGTACTTTCCATTAAGTATGAATTTATACTAAAATTCTAGCGGAAAATTGGTTGAAAAAAATGACCTCTAGCTACTTCAAGCTAAAAGAAAGTTTCACCCTCTGCATACCTTCAAAAAAGTTTTCTTGAGCTTTAAGTATGGACTTTTATAATTGTGGCATGTTTTAGCCTTTGAAATAGGCAGCGCTGTTAGATTTCTCCGAAACTCCACAATTTGCGACAGCATCTGATGGAAGCCATGCAACTTGCTAAGCTCACCATCTACTTGTTCCCTGCTATGATTAAGTTCCCTAAGCATTCCTAATGGAACAGGATCTTTTCTAAGAAGAAAATGCAAAAGATCATTAGACCTGTGCTATTGTATGACACTGTTCTGGTCAGCACAGGATCCAGTGGAAAACGAAGTCAGAGACTGACTGGACCTCTGAACTTGACCTTGAAATACGTTCCTTAGCAGTACGTGTTACTGTCACACTGAAGGGGATATTCCCTTTTCTGTGTACTGTGCCTGCCATGGCTCCGTCTGTCAACTACAAGGGCAAATGGTGGGGTCACTGCCATCTGCAGAACATAATTTTCCCTTGTCTCTCAGAGTGTATGTATATGTTCCTTTTTTCAAAAAGCATCATCCAGGATGAAAGTAAACAGTATTTTCTGGTTTATGTAGTGAAAACAGAGCGATTAAAAGAATGAAGCTGTCATAAATCAAAGGGTTTAAGTGGCAAAGCAGCAGCTGAGGAAATATGTATATGCACACACAAATATTCAATTTCAAATACAAAAAGGTGGTTCTTTAGTAAGCGAGGAAAATGCTGAGCTGCATTGAACTGATCAGCAGGAGTTGATATTGAACTGATCAGAGTAGGAGTTTTGTGCAAATTGGAGATACTGAAAATATTGAACTAAGAGCATTGAGGTGAGAATACAGAAGTGTCTCAGTATAATTAGGCATAATGTAACAACAAAGATTTTTCTCCAGATAAATCTTTGAGCATGGAGTGCAAGGACAAAATGGGGAAACACACTAAAGAGATGGTTTTCTGCTCAAAGAAAACAACAATGATTTTTTTTCTTCCTATTTTATAGGCACATATCAGGACAGATTTGACAAATTTGATCAAGTGTACTAGAGCAAAGGGACACTGCATGATGCAAAAGTATTGCATTGACCAGCACAGGGATCCCTTTTTTGTCTTGTTTTTCAGTCAGCTGTATAAATCACATTAACCAAAACCACTGCCCAATCCTGTCAAATGTCACTCAGAGGATAAAAGGACATATCAAGATAAAGTCATTAATGCCTGTAACCTTTTGTTTTAGTCATATAACTGAATTCTTCCAAATATCAGTGAGACAGGCTTTGGCAATTTATCCCTCGTATGCTCACATTGTACTAAAAATTGTGCTGAAAATTAGGTAAAAACCTACGAAAGCCCTCTGCACATGGTTTCAGCGTTGCACTGATAATAGTTATTAACTCCTCAGACTATGCAGCATCTGACAGAGCAATGTTTAACACTGCTTTATGTATTCAATACATGCATCTGTTATGCCCCATGGATCTACCATACATGCATTTACATTGAGGTTTTAAGCTACATAACATGGCTTGAAAATACAATTAATTTACCACAAAGCACTAGTATGCCTCAGCATTTCAGTCCTCCAAGTGCAGACCCTACATAATTTTGCTTTAGAGAGAACAGGAAAACACTATATATACGGATCAATTCCAATTTATCTGTTTCTTCAGCTAAAAAGGATCATAAAGTGTTTTTAAACACCTGGGCTATTAAATATTGTTGATTTTTATTTCTGCAATATAAACTAGTCAGGAAATCCCTTACTTTCATACCAAAACCTAGATATTTCTAGGCACTTGTCCAGGTATTTCTATACAAAAATCCCTGTTTTTTCCTATACAGTTTTTCCTGGATGTATCTAAGGTTATAGTTCAATTAAAAGACCACTAGGAGGAAGAAAAGAGTAATGACAAGAGGAGGCAATGTTTTCATATATCAAACATGGTCAAAGTTTAAACGAATCAGTGTTTCCCCAGTAACAGGGCACTGCAGCTTGTCCTTGTTACTGGATGTATTGAGTTCACACTCGATCCTGTATGTCAAAATAGTAATTTTTAGGAAGTATCCACTTCACACACATCACATCATTAACGATTCTTGAATATCCACTGAGTCACTTTACAGCTTGCCATTTTTTCTGCTTCTGCAGGCAGCAGTATGTTCAGATAATGGAGAATACGCTAAGCTATATGCCTCCTGGTGTTGAGCAGCTACTGTTTAAGAACAGGCCATAAAACATAAGTGTAATGTTTAGAACAAACGTTATTTTGTGCTCTTCTTATTCTGCTATTTCAACTTGAAAACAGTTTCCAAAAACATTTCCAAAATCAGTATGAAAGTCTAAAATGCTGTAAAAATGTCAAATAATCTGAAGGTCAATTGTGTTCGTCACCTCTCACCCAACACATTACATATGTCTATTCTGTTTCCATTCCATCTACACTGCACACTGAATAGCCACTATTTTGGAAGGTGCTGCAGTGAGGGAAAAATTACAGACTGCAAATACAAACAAAGGAAGATGAAGAACTGTAGGAAGAAGAGAATCTTGAGGATATTTCAGAAAGCAGGCAGCTTTATTTTGCTACAAGCACACACAGAGACACACACACACAAAAATAAGGAAGATGGACCCATGTGGCCACAAGTTCCAGCTGAAGCCAGGCACAGAGTCATAACCACAAGGGCTGGACTTCCACACATCTGAAGAATGTTTTCAGTTGGCATTTTGATCTGGATTTTACAAACACTCTTCCATCACTAAACACTGGATTACTGTTGAATTCTCTACAGGTCTTAGTCAACCTCTAGATATTTCTTCAGTTAGATCAAAACTGGTAATAAATCATAAAAAAAAAATCTAGAACTTCCACACAGTTATATAAATGAACCTCAAGGAAGTTTTCATTGTCTTTCAATGAAAGACAAAACGTGTGGGGGTTTTTTCTGCCCATTAGCATCATTACCAAACTATTAGAAGAGAAAAACATAAAATGCCCCTTTTTTTCTACACCGTGCTAGCATATTAATGTTGTTTCCATTATGTTGCAGATAAAAACATGTTGTGTTTTTATCTTTCTTCCATGTAGAGAGAAATACGCACTGGAGAAAGCTTCCTTGCCCACCTGCACATCTTGGCCAGAAGACCCAGCAGCTCCACGAGTGCTAATGGCATTGAGTTCCTCATGAATTTCTCCATTTCCCAAAGCACTCATGGGACATGAATAACTGCGTGAAGCATTCTTCTCACCCAACTGAGATTCACCCTAGGGATGGGTGTGGGGGGGTGGGGAAATGACTCTATGCTGTCGATTTCATCAACAACTATCTGATCTTCAATACTTTAGGCTCATGACCACCAACATAATCAGCACTGCTTCAGTCGAGCTCCCCCAAGATGCATGTGGTCACACAAACCAGCTGCCTGTAAAAACAAGAGCTTTTATTGGATCAAGAACCCAAAAGATAAACGGCTTTTTAAAACATGCCCATAACGGTGTAGGATAACACTATAAAACTCTCAGCCAGAGCTGGGGCTCCCTCAAGAGCCCTAAAAGCTTAGATGAGAAGGATTTTGGTGCCCAGATCTTGAGAAGATGACTTCTTAGGGCTTCAGTTTTCACAGCTCGCAGTCAGCTTGCCAGACAGGCTGTTAAGAAATCTGCTCACCCACGCTTTCTCTCATTGTGCTGAAAGACTTCCAAGTGGGGGAGGAAAATTAGCTGACAGCAAACCAGAGCTGCCACCATAATTTACACATTTCCATAGATCTTGTGCATTTTTAGTAATTAACACAAACATTTTTGCAATTAAAAAACATTAATAAAAAATTTCGTCTAGCCAGATACAATAACAGAGTTCAGCATTATCTTTTTTAAAATGCTGTCAGTTATGATAACATTAAGAAATGTAAAATCAGCTCTATGTTTATTTCAGTTTATACAGGCTTAGATCCTCCCACTTTTCCCACTGGCTCGGCCAGAAGTGAAATCCTATGCAGAAACCTTCTGCAGTCGTTCCCATCACTAAAAAAACAAAGAACATCCCCAAACCCACATCAGAACACTCCTCAATTGTCACAGCATTATAGGTTAGTAAAGAATGATGCAATGCACAAGTGTGTACCCACCCAGTAGATCCAAATCTGAGAACCTGAATCTGTCAGGTTACTGATGTGTAGCTGGTTTTCTAAAAAACTAGAAAAATACATGTGATTTACAAATATAAAGTAGTCATTAACTATTAACATTTTTTGTCCTCGTGATGAAAAGTTTGGTTTTTTTTAAAAAAAAAAACAGCCTTCTTGATTTTACACTGGGACTGATTGATAGAGTATTTATTCCCATGTTGTAAATAGGTTTATCTGTTAATATCTATAGGATTAATTTTATACCTTGAAGTGAAATGTGGAGAAACTTTTTTTTAAAAAAGGAGTATTTAAAATCAATTTTAAATATTATACATTAATATACTTAAAAACAATGTCTTCAACTAAAAAAAAATCTTAAATATCAGGGCATGACATTTAGAAATTGCATGTATTAACTTTTTTTTAACTGCTAATTAAATATTGTGCCTTAAGTATAGCTTTATTTTACAAGAACTGTTCATATTTACATTTCTGAGTATGCAGCCACTGTAATTCTTTGTAAGTGTTCTGGCTTCAGCTGGGATAGAGTTAATTGTTTTCTCAGTAGCTGGCACAGTGCTGTGTTTTGGATTTAGTGTAAGAGTAGTGCTGATAACATACTGACATTTTAGTTGTTGCTAAGTAATCCTTACTCTAAATCAGGAATTTTTCGAGTTTCCCATGTTCTGCCAGCAAGGAGGTGCACAAGAAGCTGGGAGGGGACACAGCTGGGACAGCTGACCCAAACTGACCAAAGGGATATTCTATACCATAGAACATCACACACAGTATATAAAGCTGTGGGGAGGAGGAAGGGGGACATTTGGAGTGACAATGTTTGGATTCCCAAGTCATGGTTATGCATGATGGAGCCGGCTTTCCTGGGGATGGCCAAACACCCGCCTGCCAATGGGAAGTGGTGAATGAATTCCTTGGTTTGCTTGCACCTGTGGCTCTTGCTTTATCTATCAAACCATCTCTATCTCAACCCATGAGTTTCTCACTCTGCTGATTCTCTCTCCTGTCCCACCAGGGTGGAGTGAGAGCGCTGCAGTGTGGTGCTTAATTGCTGGATGGGGTTAAACCATGACAATAAGCAAAGAGGTGACATTTATCAAGAAACTAACACTGCAGGTAGTTCCTAAAATGTCCAGTATCAGGCTTTATAAGTCTTTAAATATTGTAGAAATACAGGAAGGGACTACTGAGATCATGAAATTGAGATGGTGTCAGCATTTGTTCAAGGGAGGCTAACACTTCTTTCCAAAGGAACGGATGTGCTCCATGCAGTGTGCACGCTGCTCCTCAAATTCCCTCATCAGCTGCAAATCTTGACATCTAGGAAACCAAATCACAAATACTTTGATGGTTTGCAAAGCAGCTATTACAAAGCCAAACATCAATGCAAATTTTTCTAGTATGGTGACACAGTGCAAGCAAACAGGCTAAAGTAAGACATCCCAATTCAATTGTTGCCTACATTCTTCCTTTTCCCATCAAAGGAATGGGGTAAGTTCTGATAAGTCAGTGTAAAGAATTTATGCACTGGAAAACAGAACAGCAGCAAAGATGTATTACTTATAAATTACATGAAGTAATATTTTAAGAATAAAACAATGCACTTAATATCAGCTGCCTGAAACCAAAACAAGTATCACTATCACTCTAGTTATTCATATGTTCCATTACAAGAGTCACTTTCAAAACCTTACTGTGTATTCTGGATCCCAGGACAGCTAGTCCAAGGAGGATTATGCCTTGGAAGAACAAGCCCACAGAAGTTAGTAACTACAATATTTGGGAAATAAAATACCCCTTTTCCAATATACTAGGCTGTTTTTCAGAATGGAACGATTTCATTGCCAAGTCTTGTATTCTTACAGTTGTTTTGAATACATTTAACTTCAGTGACAATAATACAGTTTGGAACTGGCTCTTAGACATCAGTCTTGTAAACACCTGTAGGTACACAACTGGTCGGGTTACTGTCTATCCAGCCATGTCTCATTTCCATGTGCAGAAAAACAAGCAAGAACAGATATGAAGATGTGAACAGGGCTGACACTTGACTGTTGGGACCCATCCCCATGATCACATTCATCATTAATGTAGCAAACATGCTATGTTAACTTGGCATACATAAGCATTAGTTCAGAGCTTTAATCACCTAGACAGGAATTGAAATTATTGCCTGCCTTCCTTCTACTTCAGTAAACATGAAGGCACCTGCCTGCCTTTCTCTGGAGAGGAGAAAGATATAAATTCATTCAGCTTTTCTAATCCTGCACACTATACAGTAACAAGGATTTACTTTAAAATTTTATCCAAGAGGCAACAACTGGTAGTAAATTTACAAATTAAGAGTAGCTCGGCTTATACACTTCCATTCGCACTGAAGACATGTTGCTATCTGATATTCAGCCGATATTCTCTTTGCTAATCTATTAGTCATTGTTGTCTTCGACAGAGCATTATTATTCTCTATTTATCCTATTTAAGCCCAAAACATCAAAATAAGTACACATATCATCAACCAAGAGCTTTCCCCCAGTATTTTTTTTCCTTCATACATCATGCACTGTAATTAAAGATTAAGTTTTTAAAATCCAAGCAGTCTTAAGGTAGCTCTTACTTGCAGTAATCTTAGTAGCTTTACCAGTGATGACACGATTAATAACACCTAATAATGTTTAAACTGTCTTAGAAGAACATTTGGGGTTTTTACTAAACAGCTCAACAAGAGAGTTGGAAATTTATATATATTCATATGTGTATTATATGTATAGTTATGAAATATTGTACTACTGTCATCTTAGTAACGCGTCACTGCATAATATGTCAAAGACTTCTAAAGATCTAATTAGATTAGAAAAGCATTAAGTTGTTCCTCAGTAACCTAAGCTAGTTGTGGAGTCACAGGTCATGTTTTCAGCCTTGGGTCATTCTGTCAGTACCTCAGAACTAATAGCTGAGGGGGTTGTACAGGTGTCTCAAACGCAGGTTTCACATTTACCTGCCACTTTTACTCTTTCAGTTGCCATTCAGATGGTTGTGTTCAAAACTGACACTGTTAAACAAGTCATGAAAAGGTTGGAGAACGGATAAGAGTCTTTGCTTCTGTTCATAGGACATTATTTCTTATACTGATGGATAGGAAGTAAAAAGAAAAAAAGGCTTCCGAAAAGCACTTGAAAATTTTTAAGGATGCCAGTGAAGCCATTCTTCATGGGTTAAGCATTTATCTTCTCCCGAGAGAGATTTTAGTGATATATTATTCTCTAGCTTTAGCACCAACAGTAAATCCAACATTATGCATTGTTAACAGAGTAATTACACTTTCCACTTCATAAACCAGCACATCGTTGTCTCAAGATCTGTGCCATCTGGAGGGCCAGCTGACAGCACAGTCACCTGGGATCCAGCGGGAAATCACATGTCTTCCTCACTTTGCATTATACAAGCAAATAACAAGTTTTGTCAAACCATTCATGGTGCCTTGTATTGAAAACAAATTTTGTCAATTAAAATATAACTATGAATGCTCATTCATTTAAAACAAGAAATGAATTATTCATACTTTGAACATTCCTTTCTCTAGACTCTCTTTGTCTTTTCTCATCTCAAATGATTAGAAGCAACCTTGGCTCCTGAATTAAGGCAGGCCTCGTATATTGTTATTCTTTTGGTATTCCTGATGGAAAATAAGATTTTCAAAAGGACCTGCATAACTTAGGAACTGAAGCCACTTCTGGAATTGGAACAGGGGCTGGGTTATTACGATCCTTGTCAGAAACAGATGCGGGAAATAACAACACATCAAAAAAAGTCACACCCTGCCCTGAATCCCTCCCCAACTTCGCAATCTTCATGTCAAAACCCCAAAATTAACAAACCTCACTGACAAGTTTTGAATCCTGCTGTAAGACAGTTTGACATTTCTTTATTTTTTAGTAACTACATGAAAAATTATCATAACTACTTCCCAGTAGGATAAATCAATTAGTAACTAAGAATACAAAGTCAGATCCAGAATTGGCAACCAATGCCTCTGTGGAACCTGCATGCTACTTTTTTTTTTTTGCCTTTTTTTTTTTCTTTTTCGTTCTCCTATTCAAGTTCTGCAGAAGCCTATAAGAAAATTTCCAATACGAAGAAAACATGTGTTTTTCAGCCTTAGGTTACCCCTAATCCACACAGTAATTTATACCTTGGATTATTTTTAAGATGCTATGACTATAACTAGCCAGGAGTTGAACAAGCAGAAGCCAGAGAACATTTCTGACGACACTTTTGAACAATGCCATTGAAAATTTCTACCTTATCTAAAGGACATTGCAACATAGGCAGAATCACCTTCCTAATCACTGAAGAGACTTGAATACACTAATAATGGTCTTGGAGCCACCAAAATGACTAAGTTCAAACCAGAACAATTTGCTCTTATACCGTAACCACTGCTGACTCTCTGTACTGAATGAGTATCGTCTGTACTTATAAATGTGCACAATGAATCTTTGTCTCAGACTTCTTCTAACTGATCAATATCAGTAAAACTATGTTACCTTTTCAAGCTTTACTGCAGACCAACTAATTTTTTCCATCATCCCAACAAATTCTGACCTCCACCAAAAGCCTGCAGAACATCTCAGCTCAGACCATGCAGCTTAATTAAAACATCAGGGACTACCACTATGAGTTAAACACTTGTGAAAGGAAGATTTTAGAACCGGGCATGTCATAATCGCATTATAGAGGAACCTTTTAGCTGGGACAGGAATAGCAAGCACAATATTAAACCAAGATGAACACTAACAAACTGGCAGAGGCACGATTTGTACAAATATATGACCCAGAAGATAAGTTATGGTAACAATGGTTCTGTCTGCATACTTGCAGCTTCATTAGGAGTTCTGTGAGCACAGTGATATTGATCATTATTTACCGTTTCCCCTCGCGGACACAAACTCAAGATGAGGATATATAATTTTCCCAGTGTCATTCACGTCACATGCAAAACACTTCTTTTGGCTAAAGATATAACAAGTTTTTCTGTAGATCTCATACAGAAGTTCCGGGTACAACAGTCTGCTGACACCTTGCACGCCGTTCTGATTTTCAGTGAGATGTCTTAAGTACAATTTCTTTTCCAGCCCTTGAGCAACCCAGGCTATAAGACTGCAAGGCCCAGAAGGAGGCGAGCCTGGTTGCCCATTCTCTTACAAGCACCTGTTCTGCAGCACAGGGCTTACTCTGTTGTCAAGGAAGCCTATTCCAACCTTTACCAAACTGCACAAATAAGGCTCCTGCATGAAGGCTTCATTTCTTAGGGTATGGATTTTCTTCCCTGGCATGCTACTGCGATTACAATTCCCTTGGGGGGTGGGGTGGAGGGAACCACTGGGGTGAAAAGCAAGTGCTTCATGTCATGAGTGGTCCCGTTTTCAGGTCTACCTTCTGTCATATACATGTATCACAGCTTCTACAGATTGCTGGAAGCAAGCTGAGGACTACAGTATACTCTGCCCGACACATCCACTACCGATTGCTGTTAGAGTCAGCCCTAGGGAACTATGTGGTCCTCTGCTCTGAGCCCACAGTCTTATACCAAGAGTTTATTCTAAGAGCCAGACATTTTCAGTTAAGCAGCTATTACCCCAGAAACTATACTCAATAACTCTCTTGAATCCTGTAGGTGTTTGCTGAATCTTTTTAACCTGAAATTTTCCCTCAAAGAAAAAAATTGTTCAATCTATGCTTCATTCAACTTAGGAAGAAAAATAAAAAAGGACCATTGTAAGAGACAGAATGAATAAACAGTGATTTTTGTTTGCTTTTCTGATTAAGGGTTCTATAGAAGTAGAAGATCATTATTTTTACAAGAGGGGGCAAAAAAAGCAATCTAATGATGTTACCAAATCAACATCTCTCTGTGACTGGTTAATTCACCGAGTGCTAGTCTGCAATAAAAAGACTCTCAATTATAAGCTGAATGTTCAGAAAAAGATCCAGTTATTGGTGTGATAAAAAATAAACGGGGGGGAAATTAGAGACCTCAGTCTTCCAATATATTCACTACTATTGACATTTCCTGTAACATTTATTCCATCAGCTCAGGGCTTACTTTCCCAATAAATAGCTTTTGTGTTCCTAATCTTTCTTTGGCATCATATTCAATGCAAGCAAGATTACCTAGTTATTCAAAAATAGAAAAGTCTGAAGTCTTGGGCAGAAAGCAATCGTTATATTAAACATTTGTTCAATATTCAAATCAAGAATAAGGTGTATAGCAAGGCAAGTGCCAAACAAATATGAAATACATTGAAGTTATTAAGAAAATTCCTTAGAAGTTATTGATGTCTGACCTCATGTATGACCAAAAAATCTGAATTGATCATTAACCCTGGATGGTCTGGGCTTAGATACGTTAAGAATATCTGAGAAGTTAAATATTCTAAAACTATTGTAAATCTATCAGTGAGAAGAGTGGTAGATAAAGATTTCTGGGGAGATTTAGTAGGAAGAGGTGGAGAAAAATCCCTGGAAAAAGCAGAAAGCCATTAGGTCTTTTCATACGTTACCTTTTACATTGTAAATACAGTCTTTCTAATGGAGTGTTCCACAGGGAAAAATAAATAAATAAATAAATAAAAAATATCACATTTCAGCCAGCTCCACAAATTCTATTAATTAAGACAGTCATTGCTTTACAGTAAGAGTCTCTTTTCAGAGAAATAACTGTTTGGGTAATAGATGAAAACAGCCTTAAATTACACTGAAAGTTTTTTATAGAGTTGTGATTTGCCATGGTAATTAAATTTTACAAGAAAAACCCGCTACGTTTTACAACAACTAGATGGCACTGTCCAAATAAACTGTTGTGTTCATGCTCATTATCTGCTCATTAGACTGAGTTTTCTGTTTAAGCAATTAGTTATATTTAGAATAATAGTTGCTAATCTTCATGAGAAGAATTTAAAATAGGAGATTTTGTAAAAAGAGATCCTTTGCCAAAACAAAGGCTAAAACACATTTCCTCTAATTTCAAGTATTGACATAGAAATTCCAGCCTGACAGAATTCAATGGCAAAATTCCCAGACGACTTGGGCAGAGCCAGGGTTTGACTCACAATGCCAGCATTCATTAGTGGGATTGTGTAAGTTTCTCCAAACTTCAGCTTCTTTTAGTCCCTCTCCCCACCACGCTAATGCACAGCAAAAATTATAATATCCACAGCAAGAAAACCATTGACATTGTCCAGAACGTAGGAGAGTTTGATCGCTTTCTCACTCCAGTAAAAGTAGGCCAGTATTCCAGGTACTTTACTGGCAGTGCTGCTGAGCATTTGGGAAACTGCCTGTTAGCAAGAAAGGAGACAACGTAATATATGAACCTCCAGAGGGTCAGTTTTCTGCCTTCAAGCAGTAATCTGTACAGTGGGATGCAATAAAGAAAAGCTGGCACTTCCAAAATTTGCTAACTTTAAAGGTATTTTTGAAGAAGAAATTTATTGTCTCTTATTTTTCATGTTTTGCTTCTATTTTATATACATATGCACTTATATATAGTTTAAGTTATGTATATTTAAATTATTGCCTAATGAGTAATACAGCAGATGCAGAGGACAGCATCTGGTGCCTGTGCACAGGATTTGGGAGATCATTCAGCAGTATGTAGTGCCCCTCGGAGACAGGCTGACCAGGCTGTTAAGTGCCTGTCATCCTAAGCAGGGAAGTTTTGCTCTTCATTAACTTTCAACTTACGTGCTCCAAAGCACAGAGCAGGTAACTAGTCTTATGTATTACAATTACTGACAAACTGACCACTAAGAAAGTTAGGTTTCAGTTTAAAAAAAAACAAAAACAAAACACCACAACAGACAGACATAAATACAACATAAGCCCTAGGAAGGTAGATAAGGGCCTCCATCCAGTCCGTGTTGCTCACGGAGCCCAGTCTCTTGCCATAAGACTGCTGTGGGGATGCACAAGCCAGGACCCCAGAACAGAGGCAAATGAATGGGGTTTGTTGGCAGCCCTGACTTTCAGGTCAGGGGGCAGTACCTATCTCCACAGTCACAACCCTCGTGAGGAAAACATAGGCACAAATTGCACCCGATGGAGTGAGATAAAGCAAACAGGGTAAAAAAAAAAAGGGATTATAACAGTACTGCTATATAATAAATCTATTTCCTCCGCAGACAAGTAAGTATTGCTCGACCTCGAGCAGACAATCCAGTGGCAAGTTTCCCAGAAACAAGGAGTTACTCTTTCTGAAGAGGCCACTAGTAGTACTGCTGTCCCTAGGAACCTGGAAGTTCCTTGATTGAGGACTTGTGCGTACTGACAGAGGTACGAGTTCAGTCTATTCCTCCGGTCGGCTGGATTCAGTCCCACATCCTCCTTATCCTGGAAATGCCCTGACCACAGCAACAAGTGAGGTGTCCTGGGAAAGTATCCTTTCAGTATCAATGCTTTGCTTTTATGCTTGCTTACCTTCCCAAAACATACACAAAGTAGTTTATTGAGAGATGTTTTTTTCTGTATGCAAGCCAAGGTCTGTAGAGGCAAAATAAAAAATATAATTATATTTAAAAAAATAAATAAATATTGCTGGAGCAGGGAGTAAAACCCTGTGTCCTGTCTTGAGAGTACATCCTTGCCAGCAGGCTGAACAGCTATTCCTCTCTTGTTCTATCTCATCATCTGTTTAATTCTTTTGTACCAGATAGGACAGCTCTAACGGGGAGTTAGGCCACCCTCCTGGGTGGCAGGAGGGCACAATACCAAGTCTCCCACTTGCCACATGGGCACCTTCACCACTAGTTTATTACACAAGAGCAGCCCATTCCTCCAGCACTAGGAACAGGGAACATAGTTGTCTTTTCTGGCTAATGCACCAACAGAATTGTTCCACGTCTCATGAAACCTGCTTTTTTCATACCAGCTCAGGACACAAAAATAGTTTTATTCCAGTCTGTTTTGAGTGACTGCCTTTGGTTTCTTTTTCCTCACCCCACAACAGATACAGGGGTGGTGAAGGGGAGGAAAATAAAGTCGTTTGCTCCCATACCCCACATGCAGGACCTGGAACAGATTTCTTTAACAAAACAAAACCCAGTTGGGTCTGCTGAGGTGTCACAGGAGAGCTGCGAGTCAAGGGCTCCAAGTACAACAAACGGAATTTTATGGGAGAGAACAGGCAGAGGCCTGTGAGCCAAAGCTGTACCCGGAGAGCTGCACACAGGTCAGAGGAACAGCTTGCCGCTGCCAGACAAAGCACATCCCACTGCTTTGGATCACCAATCTTTTTACAAACTACACACCTTCAAACCCAAATACAGTGACTGTTTTAGGGGAACTCTGCTAAAAGTATATCAGCCAAATACTTCAAAATATTACACAGATTGCAAATTATTTGCATTGATTGACTAATCAGCTTCCTCAACAGAGATCTCTATATACTATGATTACTGCCTTGATTGGAATTCGGCTTTGACAACCTCCTCTATTTTAGTAAATCCATACATTTATCTTGATTAACAAAGATTCTGAAGCATTTTTCTGTTGTGATTGTCAAGTGTTTTTTTCCCCTTAAACTACATTAAAAAAAAAAAAAGTGTTGTTCAAGATCAGTAGAAACTTATTTGATTGTGTTTAAAATGAAACATGGTCATATTTAGGTTGGCAAATCCTGTGACATCCACAATTTGAAAGACATCTGAAAGATTTTATTTAAGAAAAGTGAATTTTCACTTCATGCTTGCTTCTGCTCACAGCCCAATTCTGAGGTCCTTAGACTCTGCTCTTCTCAGAAGTAAGAGTGTTAATCTAGAAGCACTGTTGTTTTCACATGACCTTCTTCCCCAAAGTTATTGCTTTTTCAAGAAGGAAAGTGACAGGCAGAGTGACAAGCATTCAAAGTCAAATGGAAATAAAATGAGAGCTCCTACTAGTTCTAGGCATCAGGATATACAGAAACAGTCTGTAATGAAGATTTTAACAGCTCTGGTAAGTGTGTTCTTCTTGATTCATCACAATGCTCCATGCTGTTTATGAGGATAATGTTCATTTCCCTGAGAAAAGTTCCCATCATGCCAAAACAAACACTAGCTAAGCACAAACCTGCTGGAGCATCACTGGGAAAGGAGCAGGGAGAACTATACAAGGCATGATTAGCAAGAACTTATTTTCCTGATGGATGAGAGATAACATTTATGATCTTATTTTCATATGTGCAAAGCATTAAGATGATGTGTAGACACCATTCCCCTATTGACCACCCAACTTACAAGTAAGTAAATAAATAAATCCACAGTTTAACAGTACCGCTGTTAAAGTGTCATGGATCAAACTCAGTGTCATGGATCCTCAAACTACCACTGGGCTCACATAGGTGATTCCCTGCACCCGCTGAGTAGAATTGCACACCAAGGAGAACCAGCTGCAGGAACAGAAGCAGGACATGACCATCTGATATGCATCAACCTAAACTTCTGCAAAGTAACATAGGTGGAGATGGCAAAATGACTGCAGCATTAGCAAAGCATGAACCCAGCCCTACAAGCTTCAGAAATGTGGAGGATAGAGAGAATGGCTGAAGGGGTCTTGGCACTTCGGGGTTTGCACAAAAGTGTTTAAGAAAACTGCTGTTATATTATTTTTGTCAAGAAATAATTAAATGAAAACAGTCTATCTACAGCTTTATGGCAGGGTGAGGGAGAATATCTTCTACCTAGAAGTTAACAGAAGAACCACATTCATAGTAAAGCAGACAGCTTTTACTCATAAAAAGCCAAGTAAGTTTTTATGCTAAAGGGGAAATGTCAGGGTTTCCCACCACCACTCCCGATTTCCCACTTTGTATTTGGTTGCATTCATCAGTGTGTTCTACATCGAAAATGTGGATCATTACCCAAGAAATAAATACACCCAGATCTAATGTCCTTATGTCACCAATCCAATGCCACTTCAGACATACATCGTTTCCCACACCACAGTTTATAACCCACAGCCCCTCACAGCTCTCCTCTGCATGCCACAAACCTTGCAAGCTCCAACATTCAGATGACTTCCCATGCCATCTCTCCCACTGGAAACTTGTCTGATTTCTCCAGTACCCAAAAAAACCCTCACCACAAAAAAAAAAAACAAAAAAAAAAACACCAAAAAAACAAACCAACTTATTCCTGTCCTAGCTTTGGTCATGCAGCTGTCCTGCTGCCAACACACCTGGGCTAGATTAACTAGCTCTTTTCTTCCCTGTAGACCTACTACCTGACATTCTTAAGGAAATGAGACAGATGCTCTTTCACACTTTTTTTTCTTCTCTTTTTTTCCTTAGCAAAACAAAGAGTTTTCACAAAGGCATGGCAGTAGCACAAGCAGCACTCCTTTCTGAGCAGCTGAGACACCAACTTCTGAAGGAAGATTTACGTCATGAAAACGTAGTTGCCGATTTTCATTGTGAGCAAAGCTTTTGTCTACCTATTTTAAATGAAGTCACAGGGAACGACTGGGGTAGGAAAGGACAAAGCAGTGTAAAAAGGGAAAACTGATCTTAACTACTATCCAATTTATGTGCTTTTTTTTTTTTTCATCTTCCCAGCTTTTTGTGAGATACCCCAAACTCAACCCAAACAACAAACAAACTTGCTCCATTCTCAGCAATTTGAAATAATATGCATGACACTGAACAAATCAGTCACAGAAGTAAAATTAAACCATTTTTGGTTACAAGAGAGCTTTTGAAAACCCTCTCAACCATCTGCTGTCAGTATAGGATCACTAAAGTTGAAGAAAATCCTTACTTCCAGAATAATTTAGCTATATGGTAGCTAAGTTACAGATGCTGCTTTAATTTTTACAGCATACCTGCATTCTAACAGCAATGAAATTGTCACTGAACTGTTTTGTGTTTCAGGTTTTTGTGTGCTTTGGGTTTAGTTTCACTGTTAAGATTTAGGTCTTTTTCCTTCCAAAAACTGATGAACATTTTCATAATCTTTGCCTGGCAGGTCTCCTCAAGACATGGAAACAGAAGTATAAAAAGCCTTTTCGGATGCCACCAATAACAACATGTGGAACAAAGGAGCTGAGAAGGCAAACAGAACGCTAATTGTGGAAGGGTAACTTGTGTGAACAAAGCAACAGACTGGTGTTTATTAACGCTTGTCTACACTTGGAATTTTATCAGAACAGTTATCCCACAGTAACTACTTTAGTTTAAAATAACTATTCCGGAATAATTACAGAGAAGGTTTCTTGAGTGTATTTCCAAATACAAGTAAAAATCTCAGTCCTTGGAACCAGTTTAGTATAACAGAAGATATACAGTTTTTATTTACTTTCTAATTCAATAAATGTGTTAGCACGTGTCCCAGTACAAGATCACCATTCTATCACGGCCTTTACTCATCCACTGATATAACAAGTAGTGTGACTTTCTGTAAAGGCTTACTAACATGTACAATCTGAAAATATGGAACAGTAATTTCAACAGTAGCAAGAAGGCTGAAGAAAGCTTATCAAGAGTTCAAAAATATTTTATTTTATAATTGAGCTACTGAGATAACACATGCATTTTGTATCTCTACTCTCCCATCAGATAAGCTACAACTGAAATAGTCTGATAAAATGAAATTGTTGCAGATATTTATTGAAATAAAACATTTCTCCAGTGACAGCAGGTGCTTCTCCCACATGGGGCACTGCCGCACTGCTGAAACAAAAAATGAAGGAAACAGGAAAATTTTAGCCTTTAAGAATTTCATGTTTTACCACAGCAACAACAAGGTCTGCCACTGTGAAGGCATTTCTGTATCTTTATAAAACAGCCCAAATAAAATGTGTACAGAATGATGCTTTGGTATATGTCTGGGGAAAAACAAAATGAAACAGTGCTACTGTAGTCCTCTTCAGGAGCAATAGCTTCAGATTGGTCTCCAGCAGAAGTGTTAACACCTCAGTCACATCTGCAGGTATATTTTCCCCCACCAGCTTTGAATAATCTCTGAAAACAACCTAATAAACAACAGAAGCTGTGTCAATGCAGTCATCTCTGAAAAGACTTACCAACCATGACTCAGCTGGCAAACAATACCACAGTGCCAATATTACAGTAAGCGATCCCAAAGAAAGAACCACCAGTTGACAGCCCCTTTGGGTGTTATTCCACAGCCCAAAAATGTGCCCACTTTATGTAGGGAAAATCAGTATGACTGTTGCTAAAACAAGATGCCTTGAAAGAGACCAAGATGAACAATTCTGCCTTGTAATTCTACCCTAAAAATGCAATATAGACAGTGGTATGTACTCTGCTCAGTACAGAGTCAAAACGTTGCTGCCAGTGTTCCTACCACACTGTCTGCACTGTAATGATTTATGGTGCAGCGCCCAAACGGAAAACAAAGGATGGATCAAGCAAGCAGAGGTTCCACAGTTAAGTAGTCTGGACCTTGAAAAAGCAAGGGAAGAGTCAAGAGTAGAAGAAATTCAGGTTTCAACTGTCCAGCCTGAAGAGTTAGCTTGTATCACACTGAGGAGTCAAATGTAAAACACGTTGAAATGGCCCTTGAGGAACGTCACCTGCATGACGAGACTTTAGGTCTGTCACAACTTGTCTGCAACTCCTAAGTTGAGATGTCCACATGATGATCTGGGATTCCATGACTGATGGCAAAAACAGTGAAAGGAGCAAGGCAAAAATTCACCAGCTTTGGAATATCAATGCATGATTAAGAGTCTCAAAATTATTTGAACAGAAATATAAGCCTGTTCAATAGATTTCCAGAACCAGCAGAGCTTCGCTCTTTTGTCTTCAGTGCGGTCTTGACCTACTTTTAATACAAATACGCACATGTGAGTTCGAGTCTAATGGTAACAGACAGACAGGTTATTTCAGGCTTCAAGGCCAGGATGAATTTGTCTGGGGCACTGGTGAAGGCCAGCTGGCTGTCTTCCTCATTTATTGCTGTGCTTCCCAGTGCAGTTCCCCCTTTACAGAGGGGAATACAAAAAAAAAAAAAAAAAAAGCATCCTCATTGCCTAATCAATTATCCTCCCTCTGCTTCCCTCCAAAGCAGTGAATTACAAAAGAATTGAGATCAGTGCTGCTGAAAACAGAAAAGCACTATCGGTCAGCAAACAGTGCCCTGAATAACTGAGGCCACTAATGTTTAAAAAAGAAAGTAACACAGGCAAAGTATATATACACATATGAGCATCACTTCTCTTATTTTGCATGCCCACTTGTTCTGCTCACACCCGAGGATGCCCTTGCTCTTAGCAGATTTTTGCCAGGTTGAATGTACGCATTTTAGAGGTGCAACATTAGAAGTGTGTTAAATACTATGCAGTCGAGGTAGAACAGAAACAAAACTTCCACCACCAAAAGTACAAATAATCTGCAGTTATGTTAGGCCAAAGTCCAAAGCTGAAAAACAGTAATCCATTGGGAGACACTGGTTTTGCAGTTTCATTTCAAACATTTGTACACTAGTACACAAATTTAAACAAAGAAATATGTTCTTAGAAAAAGAACAAAAAATGCTCTTAGAAAACCAGAAAGCTCATAAGAAAGTGTTTTTCTGATAAAGCATAGCTATGAAAATTAGTTTAACAAAAATTTAAAACTTCGAAAAAGACAAGTGAAATTATTTTTGGAAGAGTTCAGTGTATTCTGTTTAAAGGGAGAGGGGGTAATTGAAGCCAGCACAGTAAAGGTACACATTTTAACACATTTCCTCCGGCCTCACATCACCTTAAAAACATTGTCTGCAGTTATCTTTAAGGTTTTCTTCTATTCCAGCGAAACTACATTTTTTGCTGCCTCTTTATTATTAGTCTTCATTTCTATTCTAAACATGGCTAAGCATCAACCACAAATCAGGCTACATTGTGCTAGGCATCACAGACAGCAGCAGGTTAAGTGCTCCCAGTGCAAGAGTGCAAGCATATGGGACAAATAGGATGCGGAGAAAGAACTGTAAGGTAAAAAATGCAATGAAAGAGAACATACTCAAAACCAGGGTTTGCTGGGGGCTAGATGTGGCTAAAGCACGACAAGAGTCATGGGTAGTGAATGCAACTGAGTGGAAATGGAAAGACAGGAAAACAAAGCAAAGCCAAGGTGCAACTTTCAGTTCTTGGCAATTCTTCAGCTCATAAACACATGGGCTGTAAAAATGCAATAGTGAGTATAAACCCTGCTTGCATACAGAAGTTGGTTGTCAGTGGATCCAGAGCTCCTATCAATCCCATCTCATTCCATATCTATGGAAGCCTGCTTCTGTTCAACTGCCGCTGACAATCAACTAATAAGTCATATTCACTTATGTGAATAAGTCATAAGCATCCCAATTGCCTGCTAAGTTGGTTTTCAATGATTACTAGTCCAAACAATTTTAAAACCATTCTAGTAATTATTTTTGTTAGTTTTCACAGGTTTTTCCCTCATGAAGACTTTTCTTATCAGAAGTGAACTGCCTGCCTCTCCCCGCTACAGCTGTAGAACTGTTCTAAAACAGGTTATAGCATATGGTCCTAAGAAGGGATAAACAATGCTTTGCACCTGAATTCTGAAACCAGAACACTGTGTTACTGTCTTTGCTGAGGAGAAAAAGAAACCAAAACAAAAAATATGTAAAAACAGTACACACACAAAAGAGCTAGAGAATGGAAACAACAATTATAGCCTTTTCCATGCCAAATTTAAAGCTTGAATGAGAATGGTACAATATTCTTCCTGTAATCAACCTGCTATTCTACAGCTCCCTGTAAAGGGACTGGAATAATTCAACTAGTTTCACACCTGTGAGCAAGACCTGCTTGCCTGCATTAACCTTTCCTCAGAAGTGACACTGTTATCAGACAAGTCAGGAAAAAGTCACCTGAGGACAAAAGACTTGCCCTGCCTACTTGGTACTTAAGTTATTCTTTATGTTTGATGCGTCCCATTGAAATAGGAAACCATCTACATGAAATTACTACCTGTATCCACCTTTTCAAAGGAGGGAAGTTTTATAATTGAATCAGGATTAACTGTTTTCCACATGCATGCACAAAACAGAGTAAGTGGCAAAGGCTAGACTATTCTCTTGCAGAAAACACCAAAGCTGGAATGTAAGTCAAGTAACCAAAATGGAAAAAACCCTCATGTAATGAGGTTTTTGAACCAAAGTAGTAATTTGAAAGACAAGACTTGCAAAAGCCAACTCTGAAGTTTGCCTCTTGCTTTTAATAGGCTCTCCCAGGATTTCCTTACTAAGGTGCACAAACTGTGCTCAAGCCTTCAGAGTTTACTATTTTGCCATTTGGGGTTTGGCATCAGGTTGTTCCATTGGATTGGGTTGGGGTTTGTTGCTGTTGTTGTTTTTAATATATGCATTTATGTATCCTTAAAATGCCAAAGATCTACATCCACGCTGGAATCCTCCAAGACTACAGCTACGAAAAGTCAATTTCTTCACAAATAAAAGTGTAAGGAACAAATGGTGTTTCAAATGCCTCCGCTGTATCTGACTTAATTGAAAAAGTCACTCAGCAATAGCCCTATATAAAAGTTTGTGGTTATCAACTAATTTCATGGTGAGGCATGGTAGAAAAAGTGCATTTGGACCAGAAGAGGAAAAATAATTTTCCAGTGGGTTGTGTGGAATAGTGCATATCCAGACCAGACATCCAGATGGATATCCAAGCATAACAGCAAGTGTTATTTGCTGATATTATAGTTCTGTCTTCTCAGAGAAAATCCCCAAAGAGCAAAAAATCACTTAGAATAAATTCATCTTATTTAGGCAACACAGGTTAACTTTAATTACTAATTAATCCCCCAAGATCCTTCCTTCTGCTCCATGAATAGATAACCCATCATCATTTATGATTCTTCACTTGAATAAATGAGAGCCTTATTACAAACCAGAGTGAAATATTATGCCAGATTTTTTCCAGTACTGTATGACTGAAAAGGTTCATTTTGAAGTTAAAGCCACTTATTGTATTTTTCATTCGTGAAATATTTTTTCAAGTTATTCCTAATAATTTTATGTAAGTTTAATGTCAGCCGTTTTAGTTTGTCACACTCCTGCCTTGCCACAGACCAATTACTTGGAAAGCATCTAAAATTATAAATTAAACTATATATTATTATAGTAGATTACATTTGAACTGATTTTTTGTTTGCTCTTAAACAGTATTACTACTGCATACCTATTTTAAATGCTATGGTGTTTGAGCCAAAGCCATTACTTAGAATCCTTTTGTCTTGATGAAGGCCTAATACAACTTTTTCGTATTTTCATTTTGTTAACTACAAAGCATAATAAACATGGGCAACCTTTCTCCCCAAACAGGGAAAGAGCAAAGGCCAAATCCAGGCCCATTTAAATCAGTCTTTTCATTCACATCAGCCAGCACTGTTGTAGGGGCTTTTTTTTTGTTAAAATCAAAACAAACACACCAAATTACAAAAAAAACCCCACTCCAAAACAAACAAACAAACAAAACCCACAAGCAAACAAACATGCCAAACAGATATATTAGTTTTCACATCCAAAGGTGGAAAACGCACCACTGCATGGAACTGAGCTTTCTGGGCATCAGCGAGTCAAGTCTCAGAAAAATGTCCGTAGGCTATAATCCCATTTTTTTCAAATTCTTTATATAGATTTGACTCATTTTCTCAATATGTTTCCAAAGCAGTTTTTTCTGCATGGTTGGAAAAGATACAATTACTGAACCATTTGTTCAGCTCAGCTGTGCAAATCTATTATATTTCACTGGTTATTTTCAGCAACAGAAATATTCTGTGTTTGTCTTCATAACTGCAGATAGGAAGCAGAGGTGTTTGGCAAAGAATATTTGTCAAGACAATGACAAGCATAACATGATCTTTTTCCATCTCTCAACTTTTAAGCATTAAGCTCTCATCTGATGCCATAGATAGTTAAAATCCTAATTGCATTGCCCATTCCATTCCAAACAAACAACTTCATTTGCTAAAACATCCTAAACCATCAAGCTCAGATAATCAGAGGGTGAATCCTGATACTTTCCAGATGATTGTAGTAATCTGGCACTAAGATATCCAAGATGGCTAATGTGACATTGTATTTCAGCACCAATTGTTTATTAAAAAAAAAACAAAACCCAACAACTAAAAAAGAGTTAAAAGGCAAAACAGTCAAGACAAGATTCCTGTGTCAAACTAATAGCTATTAAGATCAGGATAACATTGTATTTAGTTTGAAAACTATTTCAGGAGACAATGTTAGTTTTATATACATACCTATAAAGCTGCAAGCTACTCCCTTACAGTGCTGAGCTCCACTGCTTTTCAACAGCCATAGGTTCAGTTGCAAAACAGAGTGAGAAGCAACTTGGAGAGAGATCTTTACTGCTGCCATCAATAGCCGCACATACTTGCATTTACTGACTTAGCAGAGCACAAACCAGCTGACAGCTAACCTGTAGAAGATGCACTTATAGACATAACTATCTTCCACTAACAGCAGGTGCAGTTTTCTACATCCCATGGAATACAGATACCATCACCTTCTATTTAGGAAGGACTGAGGAAAAAAAGAAAACCAAACCCAAATCACAAAAAAAAACCACAAAACCAAGAACCACCATACAACAAAACCCACTCAAGTAGAAAGATGTCTTTTAAGAACACAGAGAAAAGTGCAAGTCCATTGCAGGGAGCCTACAACAGCAGCCACAGCCCCATCAATAGCTTCTTCAGGGCAAATAACAAGAGACCAAAGGTCTCTGAAGTTATATGGATCACAGAGAGCGAAGGCAGAAAGTTTTAAGACAAAACTTAAAGTTCCAGGTTTTGACACTCTTAAGGGCTCTTCTGTCCAGTTATTGGACTATTAACTATACAGTTAAAGATCAGGAGGAAAAGCAGCAAAGGATTAGAACAGAAATAATTTTAATCTCGCTGTCTCCTGAAAAAAATGCATATCCAGACCTATGTTAAATAAAAAGACTGAGGAGGTGAAATTATGAAGTTTGTTGCATTCTTCTGAGTTTTCAACTATTGTTTCCAAGGAAACATAAAACTATCCATCCAGATAAATAATCTCTAGCTTAGACCTACCAGAATGCAGCAAGCGAGAGCTATCAACAGCAAAAATAATGGCAGCTTGTTTTGTCCTATGTAGCACAAGAGCAGCTCCACCAAAAGACAGAGGAAAGAGAGCAGGAGGAGACAGGTGGAAAAAAAGATGACTGAACCCAACAGGTGAGAAGGCAAAGGAAATCATTTAATGTGAAAATATAGCTGGCACAGAGATCAAACATTAAGACAGATCACACCCATTTAGACAGACAAGAAAGCAGGCAAGTGAAAACCAGAGGGTATGCAAAGAGCTGGCTGAGATACAGATGAGAAGCGACCACAATCAGAGTACATTTTGGAGTATTAACAGGTCATGATAGTAAGGTATTAGAGGCAAAGACATGGTTTACAAATTAGTTCGTTTCCACACCATTGCTACTGCAGCCTGGCCAAAACTCACCAAGGCTCATTAACATTTAAGGGCTACTAGAAAATGATCATGTTGTGATAACACAGGCCCTCACAACAGCAATCCACACCACTGGTAACAGCTTCGCAGCCAGCTCCATTGCGCTCTGCGTGAGCACAGCTACCAGGCTGCTTAACGACTTCATCAGAGACCATCCCGATGAGACACGAGGGGTGTTGAGGGTTAAAAAAAAAGCAACAACTAGCCAATTAGGACTTTTTTAAATAGACAATAGGTACAAAGAAATTTTGTTTTCTTCCAGGTAATTGCCCATAACAAGAGTCTGCCTCAAGCCTTTCAGTGCTGCTCCCAGATGGCAATCCTATGACCATTAGTACCCTTCCAGGGGTCTTACAAATACTATTTTTGCTGAAGGGAGACAGCCAAATATTAGCAAACCCTTTATTGTAAGACAAAGCACTGAGGCGTACAACAGTGCTTGTTGTATATGAAGGTACATTAGTTGAATGTTTCTTTTTCTATGTTTAGCTTTCCCACCCATCGAGAGATAATTTTTTTTTGTTTTAAAAAACTGTCTCTGGAACTAGAAAAGTGAAAAGACTTTGCCCTAATGTGTGTCATATGCTTGGAAAAACGTATCCATTTTCCCCACAACAGGAACTTTATTCCCCTCACCCCAAGTAGTCAGCAGAGTTAGAGCGCTAGAAGTTTTACTACCCCACCAGAAATATTTTTTTTTAATTATTATTAACACACTGGCTCATAGCTGTTTATATTACAATTCTACCAGACCAAGAGCCAGCTGGCTCTGGACTTGCCTACACCAGAGAAATTTCCATAATAAGTTCCTATTATCTCAGAGTGACTACTTAAGCATGTTTTGGCACTAGTACTTTACTCTCCTTTGATAGTATTCTCCTACCAAGTCATTCTGCATTAATTTTCCACTTTTCATGGTCTACGGCCTATTTTTCCTTGAAGTGATAGAATCATATCAAAGAGTTAACTCTTATTGCAAGGATTTAAGATTTAAAATAATGAGATGTGTAGGAGGGAGCTGAAAAGAAAGGGAGTCTGGAACAGCAATGACAAATGCCTTAGAAGATCTCATAGCAATTGATACTTTATAACTTATTAAAAATAGGTACCAGACAACATCTATAAAAGGCAGCATTAAAAATAAGCTATGTACAAACATGGAAGTTTGAGTTGTGGTGGTTTTATGACTTAAGTCACAAAGCCCCTTCAAAAAGTACTTTTTAATAAGCTAAAAGAACAAAACAAAAGTATTCACAGACGATGGTAATCATAATAGCACGAAGAGCCAACTTGCATAATCTCCTACACAAAAATGAAGCAGAGGTGGTGAAAATTTCTGGTGAGGTTAAGAATGGAAAATATTGACAAAGTGGCAAAATGCTGAAATTTCTGCATGCCGAGTAACACATTCTGGAGTCAACAGCATCATATCACCACAGTCTATTGAAAGCACACTAGCAGCATGGGACAACATTCAAGTGGAGATTGTGGTGCTCAGAATTACTCTGAGATAAGAGAGGTTTGAGGAGGGTATTTTGGGGTTAATGTTTTTTGTTGTTCATTTCTTTCTTAGAAAAGTTGAAAGCAAAGCTCACTAAGAAACATACAAATCTACCAACCTGCTTAAAATGGACACAAAGCCACGTATTTGTGGTGTTATCTTTTCAGCTTGTCGGTCTTGCAGAGTAAGGTGAACATCAATTTTTTTTTTTTTTTTTTTTTTTTGTATGACAAAGGCACAAGTCATTCCAGGAAGAAAAAAAAACAACCAACCAAACAACAAAAGAGACAGCCCCCCAGTGTTCCATCTTATAAGCAGTACAAGTTGTTACATATTGCTATCAAATTTTGCTATTTGCATAACAGAAAATTTACATAATGTAGTAATAACTCTTCATTTACTTAGCAGGGATGGAAAATGGCTTGAGATAAATCTCAAGAAGGCCAAAGCTTGTCTCAGGAAACAGAACAACAAAGCACCTACGTGCTGCAAGGAAAGCATTCTTAACAGAGAATGATTTGTGAAGCTTCTAGCAATGCCTCAAAGCACCAGAGCCCTGATTTCACCTTGCACCTTCTTCATTGACTCAAGCCAACAAAGACTTGAGACAGCCCAATAAGTAACTACTGTCTCCTGACTGGGATTAACTTTCCTATCCCTTCTCATGACAATGAAGCAACAGATTTTAAAGGTTAGTTTCAGACTGATTAAACATAGTATTGTGAATAATGCGCGGTACAGCAAAGACAGGGTATAAATTGGAAAAGGCAGAATAGAAATTCCAGGCAAATAGAAAATTGAACCATCACGTTATAAATAGATATCATTTGGCTGAAGGAGATGCGCTTACTCAACAGGGCTAAAATTCAGAATTATGTTAGTAAATCACTTAATTGGCACATGAGTCAGGTTAATATGCTGTACAGTTACACAGAGCACCCTCCACAGGAGGAAACAATGCACATCACTGCAGAGCCCCCTGGCACGAGATGTCTAGAGCCTAGAGGTTTGTGAGACTCTACCCTGGGCTTGCTACTGGCAGGCAAAGAAAATATTTCCTCATACATAGAGAGGTCCCAGGCTTAAGAATGCCTGAAAAATAACAGATACTGGAGAGAGGGACATCCAAGAAAATGAGCTGTGGACACTGATAGGAGCCACGAGGTCGTCATTTTACCTAGCTGTACAGTCCCTGCCCTTCATCTCCTTCACTTTTCATCTCGTTACTGTCTCCTGATGTACAAGAGATCTTAAGCAGTCTCTGAGGATACAGGGGTGAAGCTATTTCTGGCATGAAAGAAGAACGTAGGATCTTATTTCCTCACTCATTTTAATAAGATCAAAATTCCATTTAGTTTACAATTTTTTTTAAAAAAAAAGCTTCCCAAGTAAGATCCAATGGAAGTTCTATGATGATAAAGTTTAACAGAGAAGTCATTTCATAAGCTACTCTTGTGCAAAATTGCCAACTGTTTTAGCCATGCTCCCAATTCTATTGAGACTGATTTTTATTTTTTTACTTTAGTAGTTTTCATAAAACCACCCAAATCATGATTTTTTCAAAATCAGTTAAACTGATAAAATATAAACTTTGCATCTTGTACTCTGTATGATTTTACTTTATGTTATTACATTATATAAATGTAAATGAAGTACAGTTCAGTAGCATTGCTTACACAGAATTTGTCAGGTACCATAACACTGCTCAGGATGGAGAGCAAGGCAAAACTGAAGTTTTTGCCTGACCTGCAAACCAGGAACATGTAGTGCAAACAAAAACTCTGATCTGTCATTTTTGAGAGTTTAGTTTTAGGGGGAAAGACAGATATTTAACAAGAAAAGTTTCAGGGGCATTATAGAGCTATTGCAGCTCAAAAGACACCAACCTTAGTGTCTTGGAACAAAGGCACAGTGCTGCTGCAGGCAGGGGGAAGAATGACAAGGTGGATCCTCTACTAATTTGTAGCTATTAATTTCACTACATTTCATAGAGACACATGACTGGAATAGATGATAGACTCTCCCCTCCCTGCCGGCCCCCACCAGTATTACCTACGACACATATGAACATACCAGTGATGGGAAGCTCTTTAGATAGCAACAAAGCAGAACTGAGTGGTTCTAAATAGGCTATTTACTTACAGGATATAATCAAAGGAATCACACAGAAAAATGAGTGCACTTCATCCAGCAATATCCAGGAAACACGCCTTATAAAAACACATTATCAACATTTCAAGCACAAATGTAACAGCTTCTACTGAATGACGTATATATTCAAATTATAAAACTTGAGCAATCACTTGGTGTTAAAGAAAAAAAATTATACACATACACTCTGTATTAGCAGGCTGTCTTACTCTCCACAGTCACAACGTTATATGGCACACAGTGGCAGTTACTTTCATCTCAGTGAAACTCTCCCCAACCATATTTGCTTGCTCACTTTCAATGTGAGATTTTTGCTGAGAAGATAAAGTTTGGCTGAAGTAGCTCAAAGAAACAAAACCCTAGCAGCAGCACCAATGGAGCTTTCCCCCCCTCACCCAGACCCAGCAGCCTCCCTGCCAGACTGGAGTACCAAGCACTTCCTAGGAGCACCGATTTCTCTTGCCTTGTACCCCTACAAGTTCCTCAACAGGCTAACGCATGTATGCGGTCTTCTGCGATGTGGCAGAGGACCAAGAAATACTGGCAAGATACAAGCAGGAGAAACAAGGTGATCCTCTATGCCCCAGCGACTGCATGTTAAGTGTTTTTCCTCATCTGGAAAGTTTCAGACTTGCTCCATTTCAGGTCATTGCTGTCAGGCTATTACCAGCCACTCAGCCTTCCCCTAGCTCCCTGTACCTCAAACAGCTGGTACGCGTTACAGCTTTTCCTCCAGCTATATTGCGAACAGTGCTGGTGCTTGAGGTGAAGAAACGAGTGCTCTTATGTAATACTGATTTGCAGAGTCAAGAAAGGGATTACCAATACGAATGTGAGAAAATTCATCCCAAGAAGAAACGCAGTCAATATAATTCCATTTCCTAAACTTAGATGAATTTTGTGTTCATTAAGAGTATTTTTTAAAACACACCTGCTTAATTATCTAACAATCCCCAGCAAAAACATACATATATTAAATCCATACATTAGCATGTGATAACTAGAAAGTTAAAATAGTGTGTCTACCTCCACCCCACCAGCACGCTTGAAGACACCTTTCTTAAACCCATCAGTCATATTAGCACTCCTGTCATGCAAAGTTAGATGCATATGGGCATCCAGGTGAACAGGAGAGGACATAAGCAGAGAGATCAGGCTAACTTTAATGTAAAAAAAAAAAAAAAAAAGGAGGAGGAGAAAAAAAAGTCATAAATGCTAATTCTAAGAGCCAATTAGAAGTATAGATAAACACGTAGCAACAGTAAGGTCAAATATTATTTAGAATCAGAGCTGTGAATACTGCAGTTACCTAGGCAACATCTGCTTCTCTTTCTATTCAGATTTTCATCAATGGAAAGTGATAGAAAAAGTAACAGAGCATTTTCAGAAATCATTAAGGTCTCTAATGGAAGCCAGTATGTATGTATGTACGTACATAAAATATTGTCTTAAGGGTCAAATGTCAGATTTGAGACAAAAGTGTGCATTTTAAAAGCCTAAAATAGTATTTCACAAATTAAAAATGACAAAAACATTAAAGTATCTAAAAATCAATGCCTAGGCCAAAACAGCCACAAAAATTATTTCAATACAGTAAATAACATTTGAATGATTTGTGTCTTGGATAACTAAAGATAGTTCACGAATGAGTTTATTCATTCTTGACACTTTAGATTTCTCTGAAAACAAAGAAAACCCAAGCAAAGAAATAAGATTACTACATCATGAAAATCTGTTAAGAGCATCCAAGAGTGTGTCAGACTGGCAAGACCTATTCAGCTTCAAATTCCAATGGGGTACACGCTGAAATATTTCAGAGTTAATGGAATGATCAAATCAGCAACCTTCTTGTAACTCGTGTAATGGACTCAGGTCGGCACAGAAATTATATGATTGAATTTAGTTTCCTTCAGCAGTAATATTTACTACTGTTAACATCTTTTAGCTTAAAAAGAAAGTGATGAAAGGCAGATTTGTATCCAGGAAGACAGATTACTGCATTAATTGAAATTCACTAATTTGCTCTTGCTGCAAAATAGTTATCAGATTGGAGCAAAGAACAAAATGACATTTCCGAGACATTAATCTTCACAGGATGTTAAATTACTTGTAAAAATATCAAGAAAAACAAAGGAATTAGACTATCATTTTCTCAAGAAATGAAAGTGACTGAGCTAATTGGATCATGTAACATACCGAGGACATAATTCTTCAGTAAGTTTGGTGAATTAGTCACTGAGGTTCACTAAGGACAGCTGTCTTGTCATGGTCAAGCAATAAAAATAAGAATCAGTATTTTTTCTGTCACCTGTTAATTTTTCCCATTTCATTTCCAACCTGGTCTTGAGCAATACTTTGTGATCCTGAAGAGCATATGAACAGGACAGCAAGTGGGCTTTCGGAGGAAGGCAAGAGAAAGGATTTGACTGTATAAATTTATAGCAAAATCTCCCCAGTTATGTGGAAAATAGAAGCAGCTAATTCCATATCGATATTAAAAATGGATAACAACTTGGCTGGTGATACCAACCCTTTTGGATAAATACTGTACATATCCTAAATCCAGGATAATCAATTTCATTAAGGTTTAGAAGTACAGCCAGACAATTATTCATAATGTCCAAATTAGAGACTATGGAAGCCTTCGCCCAATCACTATGAGCTGGTTTTATTTTGCCATTATGAAAAGACACACCTGTCCTTTTTATCTCTTTGAAAAGATACCTTGTTTATTGTTACCCAAGTACAAATTATGGTTTTGAAATAGGCTTGTAATCATTTTCCTCTAGCCCTGTTCCATAGTTTGCTGCTTGTTGACCAATGACCTGTTTAGATTTTTATTAAAAAAAAAATAAAAATGAAGAGTTTAGGAAGCCTTTCCTCAGCAGGTCTGTTCATTTTCTCGAGACCTTTCATTAAGCAGCTTCCTCCCAGAACACCGTCAGCTAAAACCCCACTAGCCACAGCAGTAAGGGTTCCGTTTAGGGAAAAACTAGTGGCTTTAACATTTGTTTTCATAGTGGACCAGAGGGAAAAGGAGACTTGGAGAGGGATGGAGGAACAATTTTGCCCAGTGACCAAAAGCCTATAGACAAGGAAGTGTGAGCCAGGTGGTGAAGGTACCCACCTGCCCTTTTCTCCCCACCCTGCTCTCCAACAGCAGGTGTGCTGCATCAGCTGAAAACACATCAGAACCACCACAACAAGCACAGCAATATCTGAAGTCAGACACTCTGTACCTTTCCTAATCTTCATTTGCTCACTACTCAGCTTTAACCCACAGCTTAAAGATAGGCCACGGCTGCCTTGAGCTCTGGTAAACCACCGAGCTCCAGTTACTTCCAAAGAAAACTCAGTGCTTCAACTTGGGCAGTCTTTTAACCTTTCAGAGGCAGAAGTTACATCTATATAGATGAAACATCCAGCTGCTGGATTTCAGCTGCACCTAAAATGTTTTGTGCTTACATGTAAAATTATCCAGCCCTCAAGAATGAGCAGACAGCACTCAGGACCAGCTAGGCACGGCCAAGGCAGTTACAGTTTGGTGCAGCAAACATATAAGACTACTACTGTCAGAACAGAGGGGAGATGTTGTCAGCCGCTGCTGTTAACGGTGGGAGTGTGCATGAGCAAGGTGGGACACTTCAGAATTACATAAAAATCACAACGTTGTCACAGTTGCATTTTAACCTCAAACAGCAATGTACACTGAATGTATTTTCTTGTAAATGTATGAGATCTTCCATTTTAAAGCACTTTTTTTCCCTGAAGAGTTTAGACAAACAGCTTTATTAACTAAAAATTAAGGCTGCCAAGTGATGTTTAGTACTCTTCCAGGATGGCAGGTTTAGTAGTACTGAACTAGAAAAATTGATTTCTCTCTCAACTCTGTTCTCTTTAAGCAATATCCAAGAGCGTTTCTATTGCTTACCTCCCTCTACCCGTGGAAATAAGCCCGTGTACCATAAGTTTCATAGTCATGTTGATTCCCAGTGTCATCAGAAAACTTTACACAAATGCTTCCCTGTTACCCTCCATTACACCTGAAGCCCTACTGATCTCCACTTTAACCACTGAAGAGGATCTACAAGAGGCTCACCTCCATACCTCAGCACCAAGAACGTGCAACTGGTGCTTAAACAAGACGTACTGGGTCATCTCAGATGCAAAGCACACAAGCTCAACAATATTAATGTTGAGAACCTGAAGCATCTCATTTTATCCAAGCCTCACAGCACTGCTATACAGCACTAACCAATCTGGTAGCACAGTTACACCCAGTGCAAACCGAATTACCCACCATGCATCCTCACTGGCTACTAGCAGCTTCAGAGGGTTTAGGTAAAGTTGGGTGAGTATCTGTGTACTTCGGGATTTTCAGATGTTTGCTTCTTGCTGAAACCAGTATCGTGAATAAATATAAGCATCTTACCAAACAACGTTTACTATGTTTAATGGCAGAATTAAGGCAGATCTAGTCAAACGAAGTCTTTTGCACGTACATGTAGACAGAAACAACACCAAACTTCCATCAGATCCAGTTCTGTCCCTCCACAGGGAGACAGAGATTTCAGCAAACACATGCTACAGCTTTCAGCTGTATTTGTTTCTTTTTGTACTACCAAACATCTCAGGTTTTGCTTTAGCCATCTGCTGAAAGTATGAGCCACTGGTGTCACGATGGAAACGCAGCTAATGAAGTTTAGACTCTGAACAGAAACACCTGATTTTGTATCGGTAGGGCTCGTACTGACAGAAGCAATCATGGCTTACTGCATGTAGCTGACTGACAGTGAGAGCTGTCCTTCCTCCCCACAGTTTTATTTCCAGCTCTTTGCTGTCTACTTTTCAATTAAGTTCTTAAGGCACTTTACGAGAAAAGTGGCAGAGGAATCCTATCTTTCAAGCAAACTTTATGTGTTTCAGCCAACAGCTTGGTATTTCAGGGGAAACTGTTGTTGCTCCTCTCTTGGGCTACTTGCAGCAAGAATCAAAGGAATTACAAAATAAAACAAGTTTGACAAATCTTAACAGAAAACCACCCTCCCACAAAGTCACCTATGGATCCTCCCAATTCCTCAAGTCATTTACATTTTATGCAATTGTTTCGAGCGTATTTTTCCCAGAGAAAAGCATTTCTTTTCAAGTGTGTCCCTACATTTTGTTGGTTTAAGCCAGTCTCTATATAAGTAAACACACAACGTAATTTTTCTACTGAAGCTCACCAGGAGCTGCTTCAGCAAACCTCAGGGTCAACTTTGATGCCGACAGCCCATCATTTGACCTCACTAGTCCACCTGTGTGACATCAGGCCAGCCTGCCAGCCCCTACCCCCTCCTCTTCTAGCTTCTGCATTTGAGCCCTTAGGAGAACAGGCACAACAAGCTATTAAAAAAAGGTTCATTGTTACTTCTTACTATCAGTACTAGACATGAAAGCAAAAGTCTATGCAATATACAAAAAACTCAACAACTAATCGGCACTACACCTTCATCAAACTCAGCACCTCCCAAGAAGCACGATATCACAGCCCCACACATCAATCTGATCGTGGCTGAGCCTTGCCATTTTACGGCAGAGCTTTGTTGTACTAGAAGGCAGCTTTGATTATTTGGGTTTCAATACTGAAATTTGAAACATTTGGTAATCACTTGGAGCTGCAGGGCTTGATTTTTGCCTCTATAGTCAAGACTTCAAGCTTTTAAGTAAAATAGAATTAGTCCTTTATGTTGCCTAGTGTTCCAAATAGAAACATTGCAAAGTTATCTGGGGTGGGGGAGGGAATGAATTTACAGCTTTAGAGTGAGGCTGCAAAAAAAAAAAATATCACATTTTTCACATTAAAACACATGTCTGAATTTTATTTGGAGTGACCACGCAATTGGTTTCCACTTACAATTATGTGAGAAAAAGCAAAATAAAAAGCCCTGTTTAATATCTGGCTAAATTCACATCCTTTTGTGTCTTAACAGCACCATAATTCACCTACACATTTATTTAAAAATCTGCTTGCTGAAACACAGACAAAACCAACATACTGCACTTGCAAAAGCCCAGAGATTAACACCAGCTTAATGCAGTTCTTAGTCAAGTATTTGCTTCCACAGCACTGAACAGGCAGCCCAACACGCTAGGAAAAGCACTAGGTCTTTTAAACTGCTACAGAAACACCCATCCTTCAAGACCACGCACTTCACTTCTTACATAAGCAGAGCATTCTTTGAAGTGAAATAGAGTTTTACAAAACACAAACTAAATAAAGATCAGAGAACCTGAAAAACCTTTGGCATTTTTATCTCTTTCTGCACCACAGAAGATAAAGCCTACATCAGATGTCACTTCAATAACCTCCTAGACAAACAGCATCAACACGTTACAGATGAGGAAAAATATTAACCTCTTGAAAAGGAGAAAATTTAATGAAGGATGTAAGGAAGAAACTAAGCATCAAACCCTTACCTAGCAGGTGACTGAACTTGCACTGGTTCATTTGATGCCTTCAGCAGGGCAGAGCTCCCACAGCACGTGCTTCCCTAAGTCTGTCTTTTCTACCCTCACAACACAGAGCAGACACCACAACATCCTTCCACACCACCCATTCCTTCTCTCCAGCCCCAGCAAACCTATCTAGCTACTGGCTTCAGCTGTCCTTAATATCTTCGATCAGTCGTCATCAGCAATGCCTGACCAACTTAGTCATCAAACTAACCCTGCAGAGACACCTGTGAACTCTCACAGCTTCAATGAATTTAGCTCAGCAAATAATTCTGCTGAGAGTCCCTAAGCAGCAGCAGAGCCTAGCTCAGTTCCTATATGCTAGAAAAACTTCTGCTTGCCTCCAGAAATTACTGAGGAGAATCTTTTTTGCCTAGAGGGGAGAGAAAAGGACTTTTTCAACTTTTATATGGTTTTTCACTTTAAAACATGTAAACAGAAAGACTCCAAAGTCACAATTTAATCTCTAAGTAAGCCACACTTTAAGGCAGTTGAGCTGTTTGTTTTGTCAAAGCTAAGATATTCTGTTCCTGTTTTGAATAAACGTAAATAAATTGAATAAATTAAACAAAAGGAATTTTTGAAATAATTAAAAAAAAACCACCATAAACTTCTTCTCTCCCAATTGTGGCACCTACTATCAGTTTTCCATGCCCTCAGCTGGTTCTGCGGGTGAAGGTGTTGCTAGTTGCCCACAGTTTGGAAGGGAAGCCAGTGCAGGTCCCAGCACAGTACAGCTTACATCACTAGGTTTCCTTAAACATTTTGAGATGTTTTCTCTCAAGAGCAAAAAAAGCCCATAGGTCTCATTATTCTTACATCCTGATCTCATCCTAATCTTTTACTAGAGGTTCAGCACTTGGTCCTAAAGAAACTGGCCAGCTGAATTGCCATGGAACATTTCTACTTCTAATATACTTCAAATTGTGGTGTGTCAATTAGTTTTTATTCCTTAGTAAAAAAGCCAGATTTTATTTCTTGCGTTTTGTTTAAAAACAAAATCCTGCAAATTCTATGTAGTTATTTTGAATTGAAGGCTTTTCATTGTCAGTCTTCAGTAAAAGGTTGATACTTTTAAAAACCTGTTTCATCTGTGTCTAATTGCCATTAAATTACATCTTGCCCACATGAACTCCTCAATGAGAAAGACTGATAGGTAGCTACTCAGAAAAGCAAGCTCTGAACATGGCACATTAGTAGCTCTAAGAGAGAAAAACATCTAGCATGAGACTAAGAGTCTTACCTTCAGCTGCAGTAAAATCACACCTTGCTTTCCTGAATTAAATCATCTTTAAATGTTCTTAAAAATTTGCTGAAGCATTTATGATGGCAGGATTATAGTATAGATATGTATAGCAAGATTCTGTAGTTTAGTTACTTTTTAAATCATTGTTTCTAATGCAAGACATTATTTTGGCTAACAGATACTCTAATGGGTTTGAAGCCCATTTTCTCCCTTTTAAAAAAGCAGCATAGCTATCTTATTACCAAGATACTGTTTATTCAAATATTATTAATTGCGGGGATAAGATTCATATGATTTATTGCATGGTGGCATTCATCAGTGTGGGTTAACTGGTAAGGAATGAGATCGTCCTGCAGTCTTTTCTTCTTTCCTCTATCTGGTTGCCTACTTTCATGATACCTGTGAGGATGTAATAATTTTGATATGTCTGCCTACAGATCAAACAGCTAAGATGTGGACACACTCACATAATATGGTTGTATAAAGCCTTGCCTCTTCAGAAAACCAAGAAAAAACCACCCGCCATCTGCTGTATCAGGTTGCAGACATCATAACTTGCCTACAGCTGATCTTTGCCATGACTGTATCCCAGAAGAGCCATGGGTAACTCACACAGGACCAGAGCAATCCTTCTTTTAAAAAGGTGGAGGTGTAAATCTAGGCACCAGGCAAATGGATGTGACTGCCACAGTCACCCTACGTCCATCTGCCGAACATTGGGCTGTTGGGCTGCCCTCCAAGCTACCAGGCACATGTTTTTAAATTTTGAGCCCAAAGAAAGCCCAGGAGTGGTCCCTGACAAGGTGCTATAGTTGTACTTCCAAGGTTTTTCAGATGTCACAGGAAACACACAGATCTAGACACACTGACTTGCAAATATGGGATCTTTCCACATTTCAAATTACTTGGCCTACTGAAGAAAACAAGAAGGATTTAATTGTTTCTTAGGCAGGCATCAACACATTTTATGCTGTTTATTCCTTCTGATGAAAATAATTTTAAAGCATTTTTTATTCAAAAGGCAAACTAAGCTTTCAGGCAAAAACAGAGAGAAAGACCTCGAAAAAAGAAAATGTAAATTGTGATTAAATTTCATGTACAGGCAATTTCAGCAGTGTGAGGCATCTCTGGAGATGTCTTGACACACTTGCTAGAAGCTTTGCCTTCCTTTCTATCAGTGTATCCTGATGTTGTCTCACAGTACTCCCCACTCACAACCCCACTACCTCCTCCAAACAGATATTCAGGCACAAATCACATTGTAAGAAGCAGCAACATGGAGTCTGAAATAATTTCTTTTGACATTTAATTCCATCAAAAGCTGAAGGCTCAACCCCAGAGGTGAAAGGCATGTGAATAAACTCACAACTGCAAAACCTATTTCTTAAAAAACTTACTTCACTATCAATGAAAGCCACTTGCCAATGGCAACAAATAATTATTCATATATATTGGTAGGAAATAAAGGATAGACTAACAGTCTCATAACCTGGGAAAACTTGTCTTTGCCCTATTCTTGGTGGCACCTTTATAATGAAAATCCCTTTAGGACATCTTTTTCCTTCCTCTCTGTTCCTTTGTATAAAAACAAGCCCAGAAAAAACATCAGACAAAAGGCTTTGGTTTTAGTCTTGCAGTTTCTTTAGGGAGAAGTAGAAAGGTATAGAATGTTTCAGTTTCAGCCAGAGCAAAATAATGAAAATAAAAATAAAATAAAAAATTAGAGCCAGAGCCTCTAATAAAGAAAACCTGTCATAGCTTACCCAAAACATCTTGAAGGAAGTAAGGATCAGCTGAGATAAGGAAACGTGAACATTTCCACCCGTGTTTTCCACCATTTCCCAGAACACTAAAGCCTAGTTCTCCTTTGGATTACTTAGTAAAATAGTTCTGGTATGGTTTTTATTTGCCCTTACTTAAACAAAGAGCCTGTGAGGGCACACCAGTAGTCCCTAGAACCCTGCCCAGCCTCCCCTGGGACCTGGTCCCACACCATCCTATGTGATAGGCCCTGTCCCAGCATCGCCAGCATCCCCAACCCTAGCTACACCCTGACAGAGCCAGTTGGGAGAGAAGAGAAAACCATCATACTGTTCCGAAAAAGAAAATTATAATGAAAGTGGGAGGGCACATAAACTTATCACCAAGTCTTCTCTTGTACCAGGCACAACACACATCAGAGGGCTTCCATTCTGCAGAAACACATCTGGTTCTGTGTCACCAGTTCAATTTGCACCAGGTTCCTACAGGAGTGTCACCGAAGGGTGTGCCTACAGTGACCCCAAAGAGAGCAGCAAAACTGCAAGGGCAGCCAGCATTGCTTTTCTAACTTTAACATTCTCACCCCTAGCCCTCCTTTAGACACCTTTTCCTGCTGGTTTCAAGATATGTTTAATGACATAAAGGTCCTACTCTAATAACATCATGGAGCGATAGGGCATTTGTCCCCAGGTTCATAGCTGCCAGACAAATAGTGATGATGATTTAAATGTGAAGACACAAACTGATAGGAAAAGGTTACTGCAGCAACTTGTAAATCTTACTGTCAAGTAGTATGTTCACTATGCAGTTGGTAATTACCTGGTGGGTGAAAAGATCTGGGAGTAACTCTAGCTCTGACAATTTCATACCAGAAGCGGAAAGCGATGTTAAACAGGGGCACTTAAAAAAGCAGAGTAGTTACAAAAGAGCATCGTTGGATACCTGCATGATGTCCTCTGTCATGGACATTTCAAACCATACGTAACCACTATGCTTGGAAGGCAACTCTTACTGTGATTCACAGCAACGATCTACATGAAGATCTGGAGGTGGCCTACATGCCCTGCACACTGCCCTAGCCACCACCCATGGCTGCCTGCCCATCTGCCTGTTCCTTCTTACCCCCACCCTTCCCAGTAAGAATTTGAACCATCCTTGCAAAGTGGGGAAAAAAGTCAATAGGACAAACTGAGAAGGGTATGGTAGTTAGGTCTGCGTTGTTTTGAAATGGAGAAAACTAATGAAGCCATGACCACCGGTAAAGTGTTAGCTAAGGTGATCTGGGGCAGGAAATCTCCACTGGTGCCTCTTATTTTGTAATTCTAGCCTTCTGTTTCCTTGGCTTTATTACAAATGCTGCCGAATCAAGATGTTCTGTTTTGCACCAAGCAAAGTATTTTATTCTATTCAGAATAATATATGTGCTTGTTTATTCCAGAATCAATAAACTCAAAGCTGATCTTAGGTGATCATATTATATTGATCTTCAAGGTCAGTTTTTGGGGGTCAATTTTCCCCAATTCAGCCCCCACATTATCATTACATCAATAGTCTTGCAAGCTTAGTGCAGATTCACGAAGATATTCTCTGTGAGTGTCCAGCTCAGTTAAAAATCACTCCACATATTCATTTGCTTAAACTCAAGCAAGTATGTGACCGAATCAAGGCCTGAATTGAAAAAACAGAGTGATTCTTAGAACTGGCTTAAGCATAACACAGTCAAGCTATACAAAAAAGTAGGGAAGACGACAATTGTATCTTCTTTTTCCTATATGTAAATCTATATTTGTAAATATAAATGTAAAGCTGTTTATAACTACGAGCCACAAAAGCTCTTGAAACAAATTTACTTTAAAAGACAGTTATGCTAATTGCAGATCTCCTTAAGTAGGGAAGACTTTATACAGACAGTTTATAATGTAATCATTAGCACAGAGATAAAGTGATGTACATGAGAAATAATCTCTTTTATTAGCACTTGCCAAAACTGTTTGCTTCATTACAAAATCAAGTCTCTGTGAAGGCTATACTTGGTGATACCTTGACTGCAGCACGGAACAGCCACCTGCCATCGTTCTGGTTGTGGGAACACAGCCCTCTGAAGGCACGGCTACCTACCCGCTAACGGCTGCTATTTCAGACGCACCCAAAGACACCCTTCATTCAAAGTAGAATTCAGAGCATTCTTAATACAAGATGACGCCTCTCAGGAGAACCTTAGCACCCAGTGCTTACTGTACTGGCTAATACAGTTAAGCCTGCATTTCCCAGCCAAAATAAAACATGAGTAACAGCTCTATACCATGGCCATTTAAACCAGTTTTTGATTTGTATGAGAAAGATCCAAAAGCAGGGAACAGAAATTAGAATGAGCCAGAGAAGACATGCATGGCAAGTGTCGCTGCTCAGAAGCTATGAAGTTCAGACCAGGTGGATGCTGAATAATTACAGGACCATAGGATTAACAGAGTGGGAAGAGCTTCTTTACTGCTCATGCATCTGCCTGCCAATTCAGACTATTTCCCCACACACAGGTAGCCACGTCATATGCAGACTGGAAAGGAAGGTCAAAGCCCTTTGCAAGCCCTCCAAGCTAGACACAGCAGAATAATAAAAATGGTTTTAAATGCTTATTAATACAGTATACCCTTGTTCCAATAAATCAAATAGCTTTATTTTTTAAATCACTTATTCCCAGCTTTGATGCTTCATGTGTTGCTTTTTCCACCTTTCATGGCTGTGGAAGACAAGCTCTTTGAATGTCTTAAACTGATTTCAGCTCTTTGGAACTGGCCACGGGTAGTCAACACCATGTCCAAATGCGGTCACTCCAGAACTAACTTAAGCTATGCTGTTCTGGGTGTTGACAAAGCTCCTTTTCAAACTGAGCTGCAAATTCCGCTTGCTTTCCTTACTGCCACCCAGGGACTGCTGAGTAGGATCGTTTCTAAATATTTTCATGTCACAGAACATCTTCCGTGGGCTTCTACCTCCTCTCATGGAGCACCTGAGGTGGCATCACGTCCTGTCCTGTGGTGACACTGCAGGCAACTGGAACACAGTTACCAACAGCTTTTGCTTAAAGGCACCCTGCCATCTGTCTGCTTCAGGGCTGAGGGGAACTGAGGCCAGGATTGATATGGAGATCAGACTGGCTGCTCTCCTCTCGGTCTCAGATTTCTTTGAAACTGTTTAGAAGAGGCCAGAGTATTTAACCGAACCCAGTAAGTTTTGTTTGGCTAAAACACCTTGTCCAGAAAGGCTTGAGGCCATCAAGCAGTGAGTTTACCTATTCCTGGAGTGATAGACTAGAAATGCTTAAGCTTTCTAAGGTTTGCCTAGTTTCCCATTGGAATTGCCTTGGTCTCTGCACTCCTAAGTATTGATTCGAATCTTGCATTTTTCATTAAACTCCAAGTATTTGTGTCTCATATGCAACTCATATGCAGAGACACTATATTCCAGAAGCATTCCTCCCTTCTGTGTGACCTTGCACGCACTGCTGCTAGATGCTGCACTTTGTGTTTAAAACACATTTCAGCTGAATGGGCTTAGCTTAACTCTGTGATTTACTTCTCAACGTAACTTAACAACCTGAACCTTTGTAAAAGACTTCATTTACCTTTCTCTGTTTATGAAAAGAACACTGACTTGTATCAGAACTAACACTGGTCTTTACAGTTCCATTGGAAATACTGCTGTTTAATGATTTTCCACTAACAACTACTTCTGGGGATCTGCCAGTCTATACACCATTTCTCTTATGCTTTGCTATTATAGTGCTATTTCTTTCTGTTTGGATAGTTTGTTGGGTTTGGGGTTTTTTTGTTAAGTGACACAGTGAAGTCCCTAGATACTTAAAATCACTGGGATGCATTTGAGAAACATTACTGAATAGCATCTCTAGCTCTTACAGTCCATAAGAGAAAGCTTCTTTCTCAGGCTGTTCTCTCATATAAGTGTGTGGGTGTATTATGATGCAAAACGTATAAACAAGGGGCATCCATAAACTCCTTCATTAAAACATTCAGCATCTAAATGCTGCTACCACTTGACCTGCCGCTTAGGACTGAAATTATCCCACACATTCTACAGGCACTTAAACAGAGAACTTTCTACTTGATGATGATTTCAGTTTCATGACAAAGGAAAAGTAATCAGTGCACAAGGATACAGCTGAATTTCTGTGCTTAACATACTGGCACAAAAATCAGGAGTTTACCACCCCAGTCAGCGAGGGTTACCCAAGCATGGCAAGATCAGGCTTCCTTGGGAGAGGTTAGACTTTAGCAGAATGAGATACAAGTGTGGGAACCCAAGGCTGGAGCATTGGCTATAGGAGAGATGACATGCTGCTCCATAAACAAGCTAGGGTAGCTTTGCCTGGTACGATAATGTGCTCTGGCAACCATGTTTGAGTCTCTCAATGCAAAGAGAAACTGGAGGCTGATCGAACGCTAGATTCAGATGCAATTTTTCCTCTACTAGGAGAACTTGCTTTGCAAGTGTATCAGATGATGTCACATACAAGGTGCAGGCTGCTTCTATAAATTGCCTTGTTCCCCCCATATTTAGTGATAAGAAGTATAATACTAGCTGGTTTACATTACAGATACTCCTTGGTGTTCAGGACAGAGCCAGAATGTAACAGCCTTCTGCACCCTCAGCCCCACTGAGGGCTTCAGTGGAAGAAGGCATGTCCCCTCCCTGGGTGGGAGGGCATCAGCAGCAATGCAGGACAACAGCCATTTCAGGTACTTCCTCATTGATGGCAGTCATTGTGCAGACTTTGTGCCCTTCAGAGAAAAAGAGGCACAGAAACAGGCTAAAATCCTCAGAAAATACAGAACAAAACCAATACAACATGTCTTCTGCAAATCCAAAAGCACTCAAGGGACTGTTTGAAGAAGAGGCAACAAAACCAATCTTACACTATGGAGAAAAATCACGCGCTATTTGTGCCTTTGAACAACCATTTTTTTTCATAAAAAATTCTGTCTATTGTTCCTTGCATTCCTGCATGGCTTAAATTGTAGTTTGCCTGTTTGAATGGAATGTGAGGGAAATTTCACTTAATCCTCTGATCTCCATTTCCAATAGCACCAAGACACTGTCAGAGGTAGAGACAACACTGACAAGAAAAATATAATTTGCAATAAGGCACCTTGGAGTGAATGGAAGGAGGTTTTTTCCTTTCCCTGCACGTGTAATTGTATCATGCTGACAAGACGTGCAAGACTCCTTTGTAACCAGCTTTGGCCAAAACTCCACATGACAGTGTCCATAGTTCTGATATAAAAGCCAGCAAAAGTCTGCATGAGCAATATCACACCAGCATTCATCATCTCTCTCCCACAGGGGACTCACTTCTTCTGTGGCACGTTCAAATCCAATTACTTTCTAGAAAAATACTTGTACTTGGCATTGTTGACATAAGGCCAACTCAATTCCAAGATTCTCAAATTCAGTAGTAAACAGTGAAATAGCATAACATAGGAATTCTAGATGTTACCATGAAGGAAAAAAAAAAAAAGTACTCAGTTTGGAAAGACTCTATAAATTTCAGAGTCTTAAAATATATTATGGCATTAGTTACAGCCCCTTTCTAATCATATACACCCGATTTTGAGTTCAGAAAGCTTCTTCCTATCCTCCATGACACAGAGGGAAATTCTTCTGAAGATCCAATCATAACATATAGTAGTTATAATTAAATGAAAGAAAGCTTGATTTGTGCTCCAGGACTGGGTTTTTTAAAAGATTTGTAATTGGCTTAACTGAGAACAGATGTAAAATTATGCTAACAAACCAGACAGAGCAAAGATTTCGCTACCATAATAGAATTTCAGGTTTAAAAGACTATTCTTCCCCAAATGCACACACACATACACTTTATTTACATTTTTTTTAATGCTGAAACTTCCCAAAAGGTGAAAAGGAGTTACATAAAAATCTGAATTTAAAGAAAATGCCAATAAATCTTGTCCATAAACTACCTCAGATTAACTCCTTCCAATAATCCTTTCTTCCACTCATTAATGGAAATCAGGACACCAAACTCTGTGAAGGAGAAAGTTTAGCTGAGAGTTTTCAGATAGTCTCATGTGTTTTATCTATATTTAATTAAATTAAAATAAATCCAAACACTGCCAAAGATATCAAATGATGCTATACTACACTACACTTTTTTTCTATTTTTTTGACTCAAAGATAGATTTTCTCCTATGGTTTTTGTAAGTCTTCTAAGAGAAAGATGTTTTCCAAGCTGCACACCTCGGCACACATCAGACTGTAAGGGAATTCAAGCCAAGAAAATGCTTCATACATAAACTGTGTGAAGACAGAGATAAAGCAAACTGCATATCCTTTACCAGTGCAGGGCTTTGCATAACTGTTTTATTTGTAGATCACTTAACACAAGCTTCTAAAAGGGAGATCAAATTTGCTGAGGTGAAGGCAGAGCCATATGATCTCTTCTGGAGTATTTTTCTTGCAGAGTTAAGACAAGTGGCCAAGGTCCACATTAGGGACAGCTCGATCCACATAGGCCCTTAATTTAGCACTGTTCCATGGGCATGAATATATTTGCCTTTGAAATCCTCAGCTCAAGTAAACCAACATCCATCAGTATCTGGGTAGAGTGGACAGTCCTTGGCTTAACCTCAGAGTAAGGCCCTCAGCTGTCCTTTCCACTGCTCCAGCTACCTGTTGGTACGACCACGGAGAAGCATAACCTGTAACCAGGTAGAAGAAGGGGTATCTATGCCACCCCCAAACACTGTAACAGAGCAACCACTCGGCCAAACATTATCAGGCAGTGTCAGCAGGATTATACTTCCAACATACTTCAACTAAAGCAAAACCTGCATCTGAAGGAAAGGCTTTTCTTTGCAGAGGCCAGTGCCATTCCTCCCTCTCTCTGCATGGTTGTGTAGAAAGTAGCTCAGGAGACAGCTCTTGATTTATGGCCAGTATAAATCAAAGAAGGGGCCACAAAGAAGACTACCCACAACCTAATTTGTCTGGGATCCCCAAAAGAGTTTGCTAAACACTAGAAGATCAGCGGCTCTCCTTTACCATAGTGACAAGAACGTGCCTTCAGCACTGATAAATATTCAGAGACTATCAACAGCTGACTGCTCGCTGTGTTTCCACAGAACTGTGCAGATTAACTCCATGGGGGGTCTGAGAGGGACACAAGCTTAAGCTGTATCAATTCTGAGATTTCAGCACGCTGCAAGGACTGAGTGAGCCACAAGTTCAAGAATTCAGGGAGACTTCTCCCCAAAACAGAGTTATGAAGGACAGTACAAATGCTGCACTCACAATAAACTGCCCAAAGAAGATTCTGAGGTATCTTTTACCACAAATCTATAGTTCTCATTTGTTTGTAGTTAGATTTCTATGTATATAGTGTCTCTACAGACTTATCACTGTGTCAACGCTTACCTGCTTACCTGAAGAACGTAAGGGATGCTGTTATCTACCTCCATCTCAGAGGCAGTGTTACAGGGCATCAGCTGCTCCAAGTGAGCCAGGAGCACATTAGCTCTTAGCTTTATTAACAGTTTCAGCACCGAGTCCTTCTGTAGCACCCAGTTCGAATTCTTGTCCGTAATTCCAACCCACTTCCTGTAACTCATCAGCTACCAAGGGCACAACTAGTCATCCAGCGCCAAGAAATTAAGACTGAAAATTTTTGTTGCCTTTTTTACGTGAAACCATAGCTCAAATTCTAGCGTGGGTCAATTCAGATACCTAGATAGTGACACACACACAGAAAAATAAACCCAGAAATTTAAATTAAGCTCAGCCTGACTAAAGGAGAAAGGGCACAGGTAACAGGCAGATCATAGAATAGCTTCCCAAGGCCATGTTCTTTCCACTGTCTTCAATATACCTGGTGCATGCTAAGAAAAGGCTGGTGACACTGCAGAGGGGAGCGTTAGTTTTCACAGCATAACCCCCCCATTCCTCCTCCCCTCTGGCTTTCTCATCCTCTTTATATTTCATACCATTTTTTGCCCTCATCGAACTAGATACATTTGGCTAGATGTGCCTCTGCTGCGGACCGTAACAATCCTCGTGAAACTCTAGCTTTATATCAGAAGCAGAGCTCAGTACTGATGAACAGAAGGAGACATCTTAGCCTCCTTCGCCTACACACCTCGCCATGCCCCTCTGTTCTCTTGTGTCACCTGTGGGCCTGTCACCAGCTAATCCTACTCACTAAATCAGGAGAAACCCACAGCTCATGCAACAATGCCCACAGCAGACTATTAACTGAAACATCTTGAATATCTCAGGTGTGACAAATGAGGATTAGCTTTGTAGGAGCATACTACAGGTGCCCAGAAACATCCATACTGAACTCGCTATATATTCTGTGTTTGAAAGCAGAGACATGAAGATCATAATGCTGTTCCATCACTCATTTTCAGCTCAAGTTGTTCATTGAGGTGGAATCTTGTAGAAAAGGCTTTGACATGAGTAAGACAAGCGACTAGGACTATAATTAATAGAATAACCTTGCTCTGTCCTAGAAGAGTCTGGTGACAGCATTTGCTGAGAACTAAACTTTTTTCTAATGGAAAAGTTTACCTTAAGTTTTATCTGCTAATATTGAAAAAACTATGGCTGGACCACATCTCACAACAATTCTTTTTTATTCTCTCTACAGAATAAAATTATGCTCCAGTTTACACAAAGTAAAAATCTACCTTTTGATCAAGAGAATTTTAATGTTAATTTATAGATTTTATTTACTGTTATGTATCCCTGGAGAGCCTAGGCTCTCATAGTTAAAAACAGATTAAAATTAATTTCTTAGCTTTTTCTTTACATAGATTTCATTCCATGTAGTAAATATTTGTCTCTAGAGAGAAAACATTTAAAATACACCTGAGATAACAGAAGAAGCTGTTCCACTACATCCTAAATGACATCTAAGCTTATCCCAGTCACCTATGAAATGGATGATGCTTCTCATGCCCTCTGAGTTTGGCTACCTGTCGCACCACAGGGCAAAACATTGCCTCGGAGCCAAGACCCCTACCCCTACTCATCCTTTCTAGCCCACAGTGTCCGGCAAGGGATTACAGTACTCTGGGAAGAGAGATACTAGCAGTCACCTCTGAATCAGTCACCAGCGTGCCTGGTCTCCAGCAAGAGCCAGTAATAAGCTGCTGACAGCTATCGCCACAAAATATGTCAGCTTCTTTTGTCAAAGTTCAGGCTGAAAGAGAGCACAGGGTACCTACTGCTCATCGGCACAGCTGAGCTGATGGAGAGGGTCATGGCCCCATGGACCACTGCTCCTGCTCCACACCCAGCCATGTCCCCCCCCGCGCTCCTGCTGCAGCTGTGGGAGCCGTCTGCCCCCTCACCCACCTGCTCCCCCTTCCTCAAACCACAAAAAGATCAATTTGCTTTGTACCGGGGGCAGTTTTCTGTGGCTTCGCAAATGGTTTGTGGGGTGCTGGCATCAGCACTAGAAAGGGGAGCCAGAAGGACAGCAGGGACACAGGACTTCTGTGCCTGACAGCAACATGCCACTAGGATCAGCTCACCCTCATCACTGAATCCCGTCCTCTGGCACAGCCAATCAGAGTGATGACGAAGCGTGCATTGGATCAGCAGGGTAGATGCACCCACTTCTCAACCAAGGAATTGTTGTTCAGCCATTAAAGAATGAGAGGTGACACCTGGCCAGTGAAGAGACATTTGCACTTCTGAGAAAACATCAGGGACATTCATTCCCACGTCGGGGAAAAACCTACAACCAGTTCCTGAATAATGGAGGTTCAGCAACTTCCAATTTAATCATGAGATGGGTAGATCAGGCCCATATTTTCTATTTTGGATGCTTTGTTTATATTTTACCTTAATTTTGCTTGTGTTAAGAGTAATTTCCATATAACTGAATAACAGGAAGCCATTCCCCAACCATGGATCTGATAAATTTATGAAGTGCCCGCAGCAGGGCACTAAAGCTCTAAATTCTCATGCAGGATGAGATTACAAACATAAGTGTCACTTATTAGACTGACTTGTACAAAGGGAAAATTTAGACAAGCCTTTAAACATGTAAGCCCTCCTTGATACTGTAAGGACAATTGGACAATTACATCCTTAGACCACCATGGCTACCACAAATCTTGTATGCTGGATGGTATATGTGCTGGATGTCTCCATGTCATGATATAGCATGGAAGACAAAAAAAATTGCTGTATGAAACAGTAAGTAAAAAGCAGTCTGAGTTTTTGTGGGCACAAGCTTGTCTGGTCTTTCCAGAAATATCTGTTGGTCTAAAAAATATCTCTAAGGCATTACCTCTATTTACAGATCCTGCCTTCATGTATCTTCGGTCCATCACAGCTACAGCAAAATATCCCGAGTTTTAGCACAGGCTCCAGATCCCACAGAACATAAGCAGAAGGTAGCTACAGAGCAGGTAGAGCTGGGGCATGAGAGTGACCAGGGGAAAGAGGACTCTTCCCCCAAATGGAGATAACCAAAGGAGAGCACAGGGAAGGAGCAGAGATCCTTCTTTCCATGAAACATGGCCTTTCAAGAAAGGCTAAACATCAGAAAAAAATGAAAGGCCATCTTTAAATACATAAAAGTTATAAAGGGGTGATATTTTGATTCTCCACATAGGCTGGAAGAAAAAGAATGAAGTAAATTAATGTTAGATAAAGAAGGGAACTAAGAGTCACCAGCCGATTCCAACTGTAGTAAACAGGACCGTCCAGGGCTGTTTTATTGTAGATGATATTTTATTGAACTACAAAATCAAAATACTGATGAAGAGCATAAATCTTTATAAGAGAACAGAATGAGCTGTGGAATAACACTCCCCGTATTTCAAAAGCTGTGGCATATTGCTTTCTTAAGCAGGAGGAGAAAAGAAGGAAGAGTAGAGGGGTAGAAAAGATCTCTACTGAGATACTTGTCTCCTCTCAAGATAGCATGACTTCAGCACCTTATAGGCATCTTCTTTTCACCCCATCTACAAGAGCAGAAGAGCCTCTACACTGTGGAGTTAGTTAGCTTCTCTGTGGCAATTTAAGATGCTAGCCAAAAATCATTAGCTCAGGCCAGGAGCTGTGTTTGGTGAGACAGTTACACCTTAAGCCACAGGACAGATCTGAAGAGCGGCTCCGTGAATTTGTTGTTAGCATCAGACAAGCACGTGGTCCTGGGGGCACGGCCATGGCTCTGCGCAGCTCTGAGCGGGCGGTTGGTCCTGCCTAGAGCCGCACACTCACCAGCACAGCCATAGCCTAGTTTCATGTGGGCTGACCCCTCTGACTATCAAAAAACAGTCCTGCGAGCTCCTGAACCAAACGTTCAGCTGGCAGAAATTCAGGTACTGACCACACTGTAGCTACTTGAACTTAACTGAAGCTCCATGCCCAGGAAAGAGCAGAAGTAAAAAGCTGAGAATCAAGGTTGATTCTGGGCATTCTTCCCAATGGCTTAAAAGAGAAATGCCTACATGCAGAGGTGGGGGTTTACATACACCAAAATAGTCTTATTCAAGTCAATGTCACCCACTCAGTAGCCTCCACAGTTTACGGAGTACACACTTTTTAGCAGCTCATAGCATCCCTCTCCCTAAAGCTTTCTCTCTTCATCTCTGCAAGTCATTTGGACCCCTCCTCTTCCTTCTTACTACCCTCCTCCAGGCCCCTCTAAGTTCCTCATTTAAGAGGACTTGTTTGATGGATTTCTGCCATGATGCTGTTTGGGTCTCTTCACCATGGTGAGACAGGTCTGTTAATTCCTTTGCTATGTAATTTACAGAGGAAGTCAGAAAAGTAGCTCAGGCCATCCTCAGCTTTAGATAGCTGGGATCAACTTTCCCACTGTTGAAAGAGAGAGTTCTTTGTCCATTCCCATAGAGGCACCCTTCCCGCTCTGATGGCGAACTGCAAAACACTCCAGGGGAGTAGGAGACAGCACAAGTGATTTCTTGAAGCTTTAAATCTCATCCTAAATGACCACGGCCCTCCCATGTTAGTGGAAAAACAAACATCAGAGGGCTGCTACTTAAAAAATACATCAGGCTATAAACTCTTAACAGATTAGGAGTGTTTACCAGAACTGGTTTCTGTGTCACTTGTCCTAGTTTAACTTGCCATGGACTGATTTTTCAGCAGTCAAACAAGTGGTGTCCCCATGGGAAACCCTTAACAAGAGAGGAAACTGGAACTCCAGTCTTTTCCACGAACAGTCCGTGTGAGTTTGGCGATACTTCTGTTCAGAAACTGCGTCAGTCAGCAAAGGTGAATACAGCACAACCCTGGTGCCAGTTCTAGATCCAAGATAAGCAGTTTGCAGACAGCATATTTAGCAATGCCGACAGACAAATCAACCTGCATACTGAAACCGGCTGCTTAATGCTGTTCCATCAGCCCTATAGAAAGGTATATTTTATGAATTTCCCTAATTAATGCCACTACTGCTGCTTTCTTTAAAATCTTAACGCAAGAAACAAACCCTTACTGTCAACACTACGATACAGTAACATTCAATAGAAGAAGCGATCTGAAGAGCCAGCTTCTGTTCCCGGTATCAGACTGGCAAATGGGCCCCAACCACCCTTCATGTTCCTGCTGATAGAAGTACAACTGCTGATACAAACTCAAGAGCTATTAATATAGTCGAAAAAAGAAGCTTTATAACTCCTATCAAGTTATAAAGCAGCACAAGGTTTCACGCTTGTGACTAAATCAGGCACCATATCCTCAAATTCTACACACAAGTTGCTCAGCTTGTCTGGAGTATGAGGAAGAATAAAACTACTTTACACACAGTGCACAGCACAGTGCTTTCAGTCTCTAGGAAAGGGAGAACAAATTGAATGACGGACATTAAAAAAATACATGACATCAAGGCTTAAATGTTAACCATTAAAGCGACATAAGATGCAAAACAGAAGTCAGAAGAACAAAAGGCAGTGAGACAGAGATAGATATCATTACTTCTTTTAAAAGGTGATTGAAAAAGACAGCATTTGATGCAAACCAATCTTTAATATAGTACTCTTGGCTAGATTGAAATATCACATGATTAAAAAGCCTTCTCCCACCCCCCCGCCACCTTCACTTGTTTGCTGGCGAGGTTAGGGAGTCCGTAACCATACTTGTTAGTGTCCGTCTTGCTTTTTACCTGTAGACACTGACCTACAAACAACGTATTTCCCTAGCGGCTATAACATTAAAGCATTGCAGAGATGAAGGAGGTCATGTTACACAGGATTTTGAACTTTTTTCCCTAAGCAAAAATGAAATCTTAACATCTTTGGGAATTAAATATTATAAATGTGTTTGAATCAATCAGAATATTATATATTTATCTTTTACTGGCACATAGTTTTCTATCTCCCACAACACTGAAATGTTTAAGTTATGAAGCACTTAGTATTTTGGCAATATCTGTATAACAGAAATTTGCTCTTCCATCAGTTACATTTATTGCGTTAGCAAACAGGAGTCGCTCCTTAAATGAAATTCAGCTTCAGAGTTTTTCTTTGAAATGCTGTCATGAGAGTCAAAGAGACTGACTGTACTTGTTATTTCGTTTTTTATTACTCATTTGCATCACTAGAGTCTGACTATGTTTTTGAAGTATAATTTACAAGGAAGAAAACTTTGTGTGAGATGGTCCAAGAGATTTCCTGCTGGGAACTCAGTGTTCCAGCTTTGCTCAAGCAGTGTCTGCAAAATTAAGTACTTCACTGGGCCTTTTTTCATAAACAAGAAGTTTAGCAGTCAATATTATTGATGAAAGCATCTACATAATCATCTTGATATTACAAATAGATGTTAGAGAAAACGAATGACATGTGGCATTTCACACATTGATATCATATGCTTAAAAAGATGACATAAAACTCAAAGCATTTTCTCCAGAACTTGTTTCAAAACAGTTAAAATTCTTGTTTGAAAAACAAGGATTATTCAAATTTTTTACTTGGATAATATGTTTTAGCTGGCTAAACTGCTTGGAAAGAGAGACAGCCAGAACATCTTGCACGCAGACCTTCCACAACGCAATCACTTCACTAATTTCAGAATTATTCATTGAACCACCGAAAGCAAACAAACTAAGACTGTTTCTTAGGGACTCTGGAGTGCCTAATGCTCCAAAAGCTGCGTACCAGGTGATTTACACTTCATAAGGGGAAAACTTAAACAGGTGACTGGAAAGTAGACTCTTTCTCCTGACCTCCCACCACAGTTAAGGAATAACAGAAATGGTTTAATCAGAAAGCTGAAATATGTCCAGGTGAAGCATTTCCTCAGATGTTCCTGTTGTGTTTTTCCTAAGAGAAATACATCTTAGTTAAGTATCCACATGAGCCTCATAATTAATGACATCAGATCAGGGCTAGTGACATTCCCCCCTGCCAAGAGATACATGACTTTTTCAAATACCTGTGAGCATAGAGGTGTCTCTGTAAAACTACTTTCCTCAGAAATTCAGTCATTGCCTTTACTTGAAATCCCAGCTATGCTCAAAGCATAAGATTGCTTCAAAGCACTTTTCAAAGACTTCCTTATTACAGAAGCAGTCTGTTCCTTCTACGGGGACTAAAGGCACAGGCTTTTTCATCTGTTTTCCAAATGCCTCTTTCTCATCAACATCTCAATTCCCAGATACAAAGATACAAATAAAATATGTCCAAATCAGCACGGTCATAAAGCTATAGAGTTTCTTGTGGGAGAAAGGGAGGGTGCCAACTTGTGCAGCAGCTTCTCAGCTGCCACTGAAACCTGTTCGCACAGATGATCACAAAGCTTTCTTCTGATGAGAAAACACTTTGATTGTGATCGCAGCATCATTTCAGAGGAGGAGGTTGTGACTTCATGCCTGTGGAGCAAAATCTGAGACCTCCAAACAACTTCTGATTGAAAAGTCACATTCCAGTTCCTCTGACATCAGTGACATGGTCTAAATAATTAATCAAACACACAAAAAGTATCATCATGTTAAATACTGAGAGGCTGGTGTAGCTGGAAGTAAATGCAAGTCATTTCATTCCACTTATCACTGGGCAACAGGGAGCTCAGAGACTCGCAGAACTGATGAGCCAGCGAGTTCCTGTACTTTAGCTAACTGCTGTACAGTGCCCATGGGCCAGCCCCGGGCGATGCACGGCAGCATCCCAGAGGGTAGCAGAGAGAGAGGAGCCTGCACTATCTTATTAGGAACACCGAGTAGCAAGAGAGCACTGCTGAAAAGATGCTGTATAACAGTAACATCTCTTGCCCTCATCACCTTGCAAAGCCTCAGCCCAGATGGAACCCACTGACAACGCAGTGTCTCAAAAAATGGTCAATAACTTTGTAAGATACCCTATTAAGTCACAGCAGTTTAATGTCAGAGGTTGTCAAACTAATAAAACTATGTTAAATGTTTCAATTGGCTTTTTTTCTTTTTTTTTCTTTTTTTTCCAAGTGAAGCAGCTTATTTCCCCTGCCTGTTGACAGGTAAATCTGAGACTCACCAAACACTACAAGTGGTATTTGGTAAAAGGTCAATTTTGTCACAACAAAGCACAAAGTTAGTATAGTAAACGCACTACTGGTTTTTGTTTCCCCTCACACACACACACAGAGTGTAAGCTAGCAATTAGGCTGGTCTCATGATAAAACACTGTTTTAAAAAGATAGTGCTTCTGTGATGTTATTTCATATTATGAAATGTTGATATGGATGAAAGCTCTGTTAACATCGCTTGTTCAAGTTGTTCACTCTCATCCCTATTATGCTTTTGTCTTTAATATCATATGGTCAGTAACTTGCAAATTTCTGGAATGGAAATATTTAAGTAACTTGCAGACTGACGCAATCAGAGTCAGCTTCAATGGCCTCACAGATCATTTTAAGCTATAGTGTTTAATTTTGCAATCTGATCCCAAGGCATTCTGCTGCCTACTAGAAGCATTTGCCAAGGTCTCATTACTATAGAAAAAGATAACAGTTTTTATCTGATTGGAGTATTTTTTTCCAGGTACATTTGCCTCCCATGTTGATCCCCCCCCCCCTCCCCCCCGCTATCCTAAACCCCAAACCAAAACAAGTACTGTGGAATACAGGTAGTACACACATTTCCCTGTGGAATAAGACATTGCACACATCCCCTTACACTAAGTCAAATAAAACTTTTAAAAAAGGTTTCGGCTGAAGTTCAAACAATGTTATCTTGTAACTGTTACGCTGAAGAGGTTAAAAAACCATAGGGACAATGATTTCCAATACATATACTTCTATATATTCCTTGTTTAATTAACGTGTCATAGCTGCTTGCCTCTCCTGGGGGAGTCATGAATGTTGGGTTCCTCTTCAGACTAGTACTAACCTCCATGCTGGCATCCACATGTGGATGTGTCTGGCTAACATCAAGCAGCTAAACTTCCAAAGTTCAATTTTTTAATGAGGTAATTAAATATAAACACAATTTCTGTGATGATTTTTTTTTCACCAGTCATTTACTCCAGAACATAAACCTGGATATCACCAGTGTACAAGGGAGGAAAAAGCTTTTTTGTACAGCAACACACACTGTTATTTTTCAGAAAATAAAACCATATCGCTCCATTGCCAGCTGCTTTTAAGGTAATTCACTCCTGTCAAATGCTCTCTTCCACACGTCTATCCTCTAATCAATTGAATCCATAGGAGACTGCATGAGGACATATTGCAAGCCAAGAACCTTTCAACTGCCTTATCTGACTGCACCCGAAGTTGTTAAATTCACTGAGGGGAGGATTAGTATTTGGGGTTTTGCACAGAGCCTGTGCAATCATTTTTGGCGTTGCTTTGAGGCTATAACATATGTCAGAGCAGAAATACTATTCAAGGGCTACTGACCACAGATGACAAGGAAAGAACATTTAAATCTTCCCGATTAGTCACGCACAGAAACATAGCTAGATGGCTGTCTCCAAACATGCACAGAATTACCCACTTTCTATGAGGTCTCCAAGATGATGAAGTATACCTACTCATAAGGTACAATACTTTAAGGACATCCAAAATGGTCACGCTGTTCAACATACTGAAGCATTTTGTCTAACATGCTGTCTCTCCTTTATACACTTTTTTTTTTGGCCAGAATTTTCTGTTTTCTCCAATCTGATGTGAAACAGTATTAGCAATATAGGACTCCTTTTTATAAGCAAAACACAAAACAGTTGGAAATGAACTGAAAAAGCTGGTCTTTCAGTTAAAATTCAAAAAAACTATGTGTTCCCAGATAAGTTTCAGAATTCACCTTTCAGCAGCAATCTGAAAGCACATCGAGGCTTTAGTGCACAGCAAGAAAGGTACAATTTGACATTTTCATGTTATAAAATAAGCTCAAACTTGCTCCTCAGAATATTCCTTATTCTCATAGATCATTCAAATACAAAACAATGTTGTAACACTTACACAAAATGCATTCTAAGTCCCCCTAACAGAAGACACTATACAAAACCAGTAAACATCTCCAAGGAAAAAAGGTTCAACTTGATTCATCAATACAACGATCTAGAAATATTACATCCAGCAACTGCAGAAACAAATTCTTCCTTAGTGAATCTGACCTCATACATTTTCTTAAGTCTTGCAGGACCTCCACTTCTGCCTAATGAATTTTTCAATGGAAGTATCCTTTATATTGATTAAAAGAGAAAAATTATATAAAACTCCTGTGAAATGTTAGTGTGCAGCAATGGATGAACAGGTTACATTAGACATCAGTGCTTATAAACTAATACTTCATCCCAGAATGCCAACCCAAGAAACAAAATCCTGCTGATTGCTTGTGTGCATGGGTGGTGTCACTGTAGCTGGAAAAAAGATCTAGAGGACTAGGACTTTGCTAGAATATAGTCCAGCAAGGCCCTGTTCTAAACTTTTTATGAAGCTTGGCTAAATGGGATAAAAACTGGTCCTCAGTGCCAAGACTGAAGGTTCCAGGCAGTGTCTCAGCACCATCTCTTGGGGATTTTTGCTGTCGCTGAAGAGACATCAGCTGGCTTCGCTGAGACTCAAGTAGGCATGTTTTAATAAAGTGTTTTTATTTTTATTCTCTCACAGCACTAATCAAGACTTATTTCAAGAACATTCAAGTACTTGCATTATCTGTGGAAAATTAGCCTATTACTGAAAAATCATCTCAAAAATATCCTGCTCGCTTTTCTCACTTCAACTCCAGAAAGTTACCCTCGCTTCATGAGCTGTCTGATCAAATGGTGTCACTGTTCCTCCTTTTTCTCTTTTGCCAAAGTGAAAAGCTTGACCTATATGAAGTAGCATCCTCATATTTTCCTTCCAGATGCCTTCATTATCTCTGTAATTGGAGTGCCATGAAGATGGCAAAAGAAAAAGCTTTCTCCCCAGACGAGCTGAAGTTAAGCAAGGAATGGTCTTTTCAAGATGAGGCTTCACCATTGGAAACGATGGGGCAGCTCGACCCAAGTATGGCATAGGCTATTTTCTAAGAATTACACCTCACAGCACGACATGCTTGAAAGGAACTGTTCAAAGACAATGGCGTTGCTGTACAAGGCACTTGCAGGACTCAGGTGATACACCCGAAATAGAACCATTTCTTACTACGGAAGAGTTTCCTGGTGGGAAAATGAAACACCAAAGAAGTGAGGCCTTAAGAAGTCTTAAAGTCTGTTATTAAAATTATAAGGATCTAAGCTTATTCTTTCGGGAAAAGAAAACTTCATTTTAAGTATCAGCAGTTTTCAATGTATAGGAGAGACTGATACTAAACTGGGTTGTCCTGTTTCAGCTAGTTTCAGAAGCTAGATTTACTCAGATGACTTCCAGAAAAAACAGCTTTTCCTATAGCCTCGATAGCTCACCGACACTAATGAAATTTTAGGCAAATTGGCAATACAGTTCAAGTACAGAGCATTCCTGCATGCCATAGTGGCTTGACTAAGCTGAGAGATTACTTCCTAGTTAGTTGCACTGATAACTAAACTGCAATTTACCAAAGTAATTGAAATAAACTTAAGTGTTTGTAAGTAATTTGTTAAGGCAGTCGCTTGTTATTTACCCACAAAGTCAGAAAGAAGCACAAGTTATTTGAAACTATGAAATCTTATATTTGATAGGGAGAATAACAAACGCTATCAATCTACAATTTCAGAGATGTCAAATGGCTGAAGATATTTCTCTTACTTTCCACACATGTGAATCAGTAAAGAAATCATATATGCAACAATCAAGTAATTCAGCATCCTTCTAATCCTGCATTTACCTTGCAAATGTTTTTCGGTTAAATAAGAACTATAAGGCCATTTGATGATTTAATGGTAAGCAATCAAACTGTCATTCAAGGCAACATGATGGCATACGAATTTCACTGCAGGCAAGTACCAGGTTATACACACTGGAAGGAACAATCGAGCTAAACAGGCACGTGCTCATGGGTTCTAAAATTAACTGAAACTGTTCAGAAAGAAAACATGTTAAGGGTCAAGATGAACAGCTGACAGAACATCTGCTAAAAATGGAAAAAAGCCCCCCAAAAAAGTTAAAATAAAGAATACGTATTCCAAGTAGTGCCCCACAGTTTAAGACTGTTATATGACTTCATCTTGTATATTTACTGTCTCTAGCTATAAGACTTCTGTAAAATAAGCAACTTGCTCCTGTATAAGATAAGAATCTTCTCTTTCATGGCTACTGAAGAGCAGTGATCAGTCCAGATATCTGGACTACAGATAGCAGAAAACAGAACTGGAGAAGGACAAAGGGGTGTAAAGTATAAAATCCTACCTGTGAAGAGATTAAGTGACATTGCATTTATTTTTAGTTAGAATTACCTGTTCATCAGCTGGATTTTACATTTTTCTACCAGAAAAAAAGAGGGAAGAGAGAAAATGGCAATACCAAGTATAAGCTAATGAAAAGGAAATTTAAATTCTCAATTCACACAGAAGATGAAAACAAAAAGTTGAACCAATGGAAGAGCTCAATGATTTGTGAATGAGGCTCACTGACACTTTCAACTTAGCAAAAAAAGATTAATGTTTTGTTCTTTCTAAGGACAAGATATAGAAGAGTATAGAGGTACAACTCCATTTTACAGTCTGGAAACTAGAGAATGAGCTTAGTATGAGAACCAGATCTTACAAGTCAGGATCTACAGAACTATGATAATGAACTATGCTTTACCCCTATGAAGAGACATTTCATGCTTGGACAATCCCTTAATGAGTCAGTGAGAACTAAGCTGACCCACAGCATCGTTGTTCACATTCAAGCTATAGTCACATAAAAATTAAAGGAAAATACTTCTACTAAAGAAATGACTGATGACCATTTTTATATTTATTTGCCTCTTTTTTTTTTTAAAAGGACCTCTTTTGTTATTAAAGCTAAACTGCAAAGGGTATTTAAAGTAAGGGTTTTTTTCCTCTCAAGAAAAACAATTTTAATCGCTTGTTTGTGTCAATCAATCAATCAGTTTGGGGTTTTTTTCTTCAACCAAATAAAAGGCACTACAGAAAAGCAGTCCAAGAAAAAAGCTAACAAAAAAGCACTTTTAACTGTTAAATCATGGAATCATTTCTGAAGGACAGTAAGGTTGTGGATATACTATCAAAAATGAGTAGAAGTTATCTGGCTATATGAGCAAAATATTTCTGCCTCTACTGACCAACTGATTGTGGCTGATGAACCAGTATGGCTTGGAGGAAGGTAGAAAAGAAAAATAAATCTGACTGGATATCGATAGGGAACCAAAGATTTTTTGTGGTCAGGCCAATACCAAACCTCAAAATGCAATCTTGCAAACAAGATAATCTTCCTGTAGTGCTAAACACTATGTATGTGCAAAACAGATTGCTAAGGAACTCTTTAAATGGAATAACATCATGGGGTTATAGTTATGATGGCCGAAACACCAAAACATGGTAACAATCGAAATAATCCAATAGTCTAGACTAAAAACAATGTTGTATGGTTGGCAGTTATTGAAGAAAATAAGAAAGCTATAAGAGCAAGAAGTTAGGGTAAATGATCAATTACTGGGATTGTATTGCTTCATCCATGGCAAGAGCAGGTCATTGTAAAAGTTAATTTCAGCTCGTTCTGAAAGATGACCAGTACTGTTCTTCAAACAATGCAAAATCCTATGAAACACAGTCATGGCCTGTGACTTCAGTAAATGCTACACTGATGAAACCAAAAGTGTTTTAAACATTTACTCAGTCACTGATAAGCTGAAACCCTACTATATAAAAGTAGCTGTTTAGTTGAGCAGAACTAGATAGCTTGAATAAAATATGAAATGTCTACCTGAGAGTGGGTCACTTCTAATAGCAGATTATAATTATTTATGGATATTATAATCCTGAAAGAACATGATGCTTATAAATTACTTTAGAAGAGTAAATAGAAAACAGGTAAAATCACACAAGTGATGAAAAACATATTCCTCCACAGAGTGCCAACACCTTAATTTTGTCCCTTCGCAGAACCTCTTTTTGGATCCTTTTAAAGAATTTAAGGCTATATAGGTTTTTGATGTGTATTATTTTTTTTTTTCCTTCCTACTCAAAGTTATGGTAGGTATACTGGCCACCTGAAAAAAGCAACTTAAACCATTCCACACAGAATTAGTTCTTACTGCACAATGGGTAAACTGTGAACACTTCCAAAGACATTTAAGAAAAAAAAATAAATTCAGACACAAGTTTTCTTGAACAGCATTTCAGGTTTAATGAAGTCAGAACTGGAAACCATCAGAACAATTTATACAACTACATACAGACTTTGGATGGCAATGTGCCCTAACTAGGAAATATAAACAGTTTTTTTCAAGATTATTTAGCTGTTCTTGATCTTAGCCGTCGCTTGATGATTAGATGATCACTTTCCTTTTTTTCTTCTACAAAGATCTAAAAAAGCCAATATATTGAGTTACTCAATATTTCTTTAGAGACAAATGACATGCAATTCTAGATCCACAAAACCAACATGTTTCTTCCCAGAAGCTGTTTCCAGAATGAAATTTGCCTATTGCCTTTTAGTGTGAGGTCTCCAGGATGGTCAGATGATTTTAGTGCATCATAATAAGCGACAAATACTGGGAACATATAAAATTCCGGTTTTGCTGAAACTAACACCAAAATCCCAAGAAATACGTGATGTGAGAGCAGGTCTCACTTCTGATCTCTAACACTCATTTCGTGAAACAATAGGTGTTCAGAAAACATTTTTAGCTTTAACTCCTTTAGCTTTCTCTGACATCGCCAGGATTCAGCCTTTCACTTTTCCTTTCATTTCCATTTTAGCTGCGTTTGCTCTGTATTTCTGTCATTTTCCTCAACCTCCTATGAGCAGCTTTTTGGTTTCTGCTGCTCCCATTAATACAATTTACAGAAAAATCAAATATCTCAGTATGGGCAAACGCTCTCCATAGCAAAGGGAAGAAAGGATTGAACAGAAAGAAGAATACATTTTCAAGAGAGCAAGAGTATGCTCAGCACTATAGTTACGGTCAAAACTTTAAAGTTGGATTTCAGAAACAAAACATCGAGCCATGGCCTATACGACTCTTTACAGGCTGGCTTAGACAGGGCAACATAATTTAAGCACACCTAGAAGGCTATCTAAACGGTGCTTGGAAAAGCATGGATGCATCCACATCTTAAAGTAGCTGCAATGTTAGCTGGTCATAAATGGAATTGGAAATTACCTTAGGTGCTCACTTGCCCTGTGAAGTTAATTGTACATACAGACCTTTAACTTCAGTGTTTCGATCACGCTATTCAAAAACTGTGGATCCCTTAACAGTCTCTATTTATATTCTTTCTTTATGCTACACTTAAATGAACACCAGCTATTGGAAAAACAAATTAAGAAACTGCTGTAGTACAAGTAAGCCTCCACATACCACGATTAAGATATTTATGAATCCAAATTTAGAGATATCTCTGTGATTGCTGTACCACCTATACAGTAAGTCAGTAGCCAAACACAGAGAAGATAGGTGAGAAAACAGAAAAAATGAAGTAAAACAGCAGGAAGACAAGACCAAAAGGCATGGTTAAGTAGAATCAAGAAACAAGTCAGTACTTTCAAACCTCTTCTGCAACATGATTAGACCTTCAGGTTTGTTCTGTCGCCTACATAGTTTATTTTAAGCCAAGATTACAGAAATAGATTACAGTGGACAGAACAGTAACCTGTAATCACTTACCGGAGAACCAGAGATATCAAGAGGGCAGGAAATGTCAGTTGAATACAGCTTTCTCTTAACTCGTTTTGGCTTGAGCTCCTTTTCTTTGACACTTTCTGGTTCTGCAGACTTGGGAGAGCTTATTGTAGCTATCAGCTGCTTTGCTAGAAGAAAAATTTTACTGTAAATCAATGTGTTACTGGTTTTGTGAGCCTCAAAATTAATGAAAAATTAAAGAAAGCTGTTCCATTTTTGTACTTTTTTAATAAAGATGCAGCCTGAAGTTTAAATATAAAAAAAGTCAGAAGTTGTATTTGACTACCACAGTTTTCTACAGCTTCAGATGCAAAAGCTTAAAGGACACATTTCAATAGCACATTAAAAATCAATTAGGATTCAGACTTCACTGGAAGTTAAACACTTCAACAGTATTTGAACAACAGGCTTAACTGCTTTGTGCTGACAGAAGCACAAGAGTAGAGCCAGTTTCTCTAGGTATTTGTATAGTATTATCAAGCTAGTACTAGCTCTATAAAGAAATGAATGTATGCATATTATGAGCTAGAAGGAAGGAAGAAATCCCAAACAATACTAAGTTATGTGAAAGAGGAAAAAATAGAGGACATGGTAACAAAAGGTTACAAACTAGAACTCATTTGCTCAAATTAACTATTTTCAGGGTGAAACTGAGTAGTCTGAATTTGGCTTCTATTGATATTGATATGTTGTCCTCATAGAGCCAATCTGACAAACCTGGGAAATTTAAAAACGTCACTATCATCTTCTAGACTATCTTACAGCAGATAAGCAAGATGTGCTCTGTAGCACATCAAGTTTTAAAGTTGGTACAAAGATCTTAATTTTAACTGTCCACAGTGAAAAGCGACTGACCTTGTTTTAACTAACCAAATAACAGCATTTTTTAGAATTTATCACTGGTGATTCCTTGTGCCCTCTGCTAATTTAATTTTTTTTTTAAACCACATTAACTCAGAGATCATGTCTTACTGTAGGAAATAATAAAAATATATTCTTCAGTGCAACCTCCTAGCAGTTAATCTTCCCAAGGCTATGCTTAAACTTAATGAAATCCATTAATTGCTTCATAGTCAGTTTATTGAAGTCTTCCAAATATTTTCATGAGACACCAGCTTTCAGATTCTGTATAACTAATCTTCACCTCCCACATATATACATCAAAAAGCACTAATACAGTTTCCACAGAAACCAAGTGGGGCAGGGGAGGGGAAGAGGGATTACTTATAGAACAAGGTAAGATTTGGAGTTTGGATTCAGCTCTTGATTTTTCTTAGAGCAGTAGGGCAAGTTTCTGAAATTGTCTTTAACTGTTGGGCTGTAAGCAAGAACAAAAATAACTCAGACATTTTGAGCTTAAAGTTATCATTGCTTTTATAATAAATTTATATGCACATATTCCACACTGTGTCCTTTCACTCCATTTGGTTTACCTTTCACACTGAACCTAAACTTTAGAATGTGTGGTCCTTGCAATCAAGACAGCCTTTTACTACTCTGCAAGATTCAATATAGCAGGCCTCAGTTCAGCCTCCATTATTTCAAATGAAATAACAACTTAACAAAGCAGACATGTCCTTTAATAACATATACATTAATAGATTACATTAGAAAAAGGCCATTCTACAGTGCCCAGAGAACATGGAATAAGCCTTATATTCTGTACAAACCTTTAGAGTGAATAATAGTAGGAGAACTTTGGAAAAAATCTCCAATTTTTTGTAGTGTTCCATCTTTCTTTTTGGCTGAATTTTTACTTGAAGTGGATTCTTGCTTTAAGTCTTTTCTAAACGACTGTGTAGTAGACATCTGCACAGAAATACAATATCATAATTTAAGTTGAAAACTGAATTGTCAATTTCAATTGACAGCTGAAAATCAAACTTCAGGTTTAATTCCATTTTAGTTGACTTCAGTGTTATTTTCAAGCTGACATTTTGAGCTTTGCTTCTGACCCCTCAGTCCATTATACTAATGATACTACCACAGCAAGTAGACTACACCATTTTATAGCCAGAAGAAAAAAAATTGACAAAGTTTCATAGAATATATTTAAAGGTGTCAGTAATACAGGAAACAAATAGTTTCTTTAAAAAAGAAAAAAGTAGATTCAAAGTTGTAGAGTATTTTGTTTACATCAAGAAAAGCTCGTCTAATCAAACAGGAGGAAACTGATGGGGAAATAAATCTACTACCTACCCAGCTTACTATTAAGGCCTAAAAATCATCTTTTCATAAGTCATGCCTATAGACAACACGAACCTCAGTTTTACTTCAAAGGCATTGCCTTTAACATCAACTATACTAACAGTATGTTCAAACTAGTCTTCACAGCTTTTCAATATGCAACATCGTTCCCTTTGAATCATTGCACACTGCAGCTACTACACATTCTTGGCAAATAGACTTACTCTCTTCGGTTGACTAATAGAGTTTAGTAGGAAGACAACATCAGTGTTTAAGAATCCTTATCTATATACTTGATTAAAATAAGATACTGCTACATAAAAATGTTTGCTCCTTTCACAAGTTCACCTTTACAGAAAAGGTCAAATTAACTTCAAAAACATAACAAAACCGCACCATTTTCTTATTGCTTGTAGAAGGTGAATTAGTCATAGCAGATTTTTCATTTTTCTTGTTCTCATTTTTCACAAAATCCTAAGAAAATAAACATGACAGATTTAAACTAGGATTCTTGCAGAAAGGACAATAAGTATTTATATTACAGAAGGAAAAACAATTACAGTTGTTTAAATGCAACAACTAACAGTGGGAAGGCATTGGCTAATACTGAAGAGGTAACTATTGAAATGTGAATTAAATGCAAAACAAACTTGTAGAAAGGAACTAGAAATACCTGTAGTCAAACCATTCTGACACATACTATTCTTCTCTCCATAATTTTCTATACTTTTGGCTTTAACAGATTTGACAAGCAAACACAGAAATCAAAATTAACTTAATTCTAAATGTAAATTCTGATTTATGTTGACAACTACAAAAAGCGGTTGGAGCACAGTACCATTTTAAGCTGTCAATAAAAGACTTCTTCTGTCTTGTGAAGGGGTGCCAAGAGATTTCAGATAACTGATAGCCATACCGACCGCTAAGTGTCAGAAAAAAAGAGGTTTTTGTTCCTTGTTTATTTAGAAGGGAGTCTCTGCAGAAGATTTGATTTTGTTTGTTTCTAAAAAAAAAAGGCAAGCATTGTTTTGGCTTTGGAGGTTTTTTTAGTGTTTTTGTTTTGGTTTTTTTTTAATAAATTTGAGATGAGCAGTATATGGTTATTTTTTGCACCACAGGTTTCCCCTCAATCTTTACTTTTACCACTGAAAATGGGATTTTCAGTTTTAGGAAATTAAAAAAATAACTTGTGTCTTCAGTAGCCTTGTGACAGTTAAAGTTACTGATTCGTTTTACAATCTATTTCTGTTTGGCACATTAACATGAAAATAATATTTAAGAATAACATTCAGGTGAATAAAACTGCAATAAGATAGTTTTAAATTTAGTTCCATGTTATTTAAAGTTACTTAGCTAAATATCATTCCATAAGGGTATGAACACAGATGACTACACTATGAAAGGATTTAAATGAATTAGTAAAACCGTCTTCTCTAAAAACATGGATAACTACATTAGATGAAATATATTTATCTGTAGATAAGGTTTGGTACTTTCAATGCGGTTCAGAAGGGTGAACCTTACACCTACTTTTCCAGCAGCCTGAGGGAATACTACTCAAAGGAAATCAGTTCAACACAAGTTTCAATCAATTTTGGACCTTATTCCAGAGTGAAGTGTTGATTTCCAGATTAATAAGCTTGCACAGTTTTTAATAGTTACTTTTGCAATCCAGGTTTAACAAAATGAGTTTACTGAAGTACTGTTGAACACTATTTCTCTTAACTCTTTTACTAAGAGATTAAAAAAACATATTACTTGGGAACACTTGAGTGAGAAATGTTAGAAAAGAATCAGATACTTAACTCTCCAGCTGAGACAAGTTCACTCACTGAAAGAAATCACTTACCACCTAGCCAAATCATCCACAGGTCACCTCCCTCATACTCATCTGTCAGCTTCAAAAGTGTTTAGAAGTCTAGAGAGTCATAAGCCCCACAAGTAGGATTACAAGATTTAAGTATCACCAAAATGTGGTCTTAGGGTTTCATAGTCTTTGTGTCTTAGAGACAGCTGTGTTGGTGCTAACGCTGATAAAAGCCAGAGGAAAGGGATATGCAGTTCAGGTAGAAGCAATGAAGATTTTTAGCACCTTGAACTGCTGTGGAGCCCTAGTCTCGCATATAAACACCACAGCACATTAAGGCAGCTGGAGCATATTACCTAACACAATTAAATCAAAGAGGAATTAAATTAAAGAGGAATTAAGGTCTACAGAAAACAGGGAAGTTCTGGTGTAATCAGGGGCAAAAGGCCAGAGTCTGGATAAATTAAGGTCTATGACTGACTTCAACACAGGCCAGAGATCCACCGCTGGGGGGCCATGCAGAGTGGGGAGGTTTAAATATACCCTAGACACATCCTTAGGATGTCAACTCAGAATCGGAAGATAAGGACAGGTTTTTAACAAATGAGCAGGGTAATACATTGAAGAACTGCACAACATATTTTGTCAGTTAGTCTAGGTCATACCTTATCCATCTCTTCGCTCTTCCTTTTCTTTCTTGGCCTCAGCATTTTAACTGTAACTGGTAAGGTGCTGCCCTGGTGCTTCACCTCCATCTTGTTGGGTTGCAGAGGTGTGAACTGGATTTCCATCTCTGGTTTCGGGAACCGACTGGTTTTTCCATCTTCTGTGGACACTTCAGAAGAGTCAAGGACAACTTCTGAATGGTCCTACGAGCATATGGAAATTTTAAGAAAACAAGTTTTAAAATAGCTATCAGCTAAGTACTATAATACTTATCCATCCCCAGGGTATCGCAATGCAAGCATTCCATTTTCCAGCTGCTAGTTTTCAGAACACTCCAAAGTCAAGAAATCTATTTCAACTACAGTAGAGTTTAACTCTTATTTTCTAATACTTTTTTGTCACATTTTAGAAAGTTAGACATGTCTATCTATGATCACAGTACTTAAAGTTTTCCTTGCTGAACTTAGCCTGATACTTTGTTTCCAAGTCATCTTCCTCAAGGGCAGTCAGTCACAGTTTTCACAGCTAACAGTAGTAGAATTGACATGATTTTCTTCATCTTAACTCTGCTGCTCCTTAGGAACTAGGCAGTAACAGCAGCTTTTGAGAGAAAAGCATAATCTTTCTCTAGCTTATCTTTAGGGAGCACTCTCTTCCCCTTCTACACTAAAGAAGTTAACTGTGTAAGTAACAGGGTCCAACAGACAAGCTACAAGCCAAATGCAACCTATGAGACACTTCATCACTATCTGTTCTTTGGAAGAGCAGCAGGCATTCAGGCAGCACATTTGCCCACACGCTGAATGAAGACTTTGCGTTGCACCTCCTTACAGCCAAACTGCAAGAACTGCACAGTGAGGGTGGGATGGCAAGCTCAGTTTGCACAGCTGTTCTTCACCAGCAGCATTTCACCTTCCAGCCAAACCTGTCCTCCTTCCCAAAACCATCAAGACAGAGCTGTGGTCTCCTCCGCTCCTGCATCTCCATGGCAGCAGTTCAGCTGCTGGCTAGTGCACAAAAATCAATTCAGTAGCTGTTTGAATGAAACATGGCAGATAGGCTGCTGGGACTGGTAGTGATAAGAAATGGCAGATGGCTGCTGCTGCTGCTGCTGCTAGTAGGGTCCCAAGCAAACTAGGTGCTGTTGCTTCTTACACTGGTTCACCCTGAAGGGTACCTCCCTCTTTTCAAAAACGAAAATAATCAAAGCTTATGGAAAGCCAAAAAGTAGTCACCTTCTTCAACCGGCTCTGCTGGGACTCTGAGTGGGAATATCAGCACCACTGTATTCCCAGGAATGGAGCTGGTCAATAGAAATATTTTTTCTTTATAACTGCTACTTCATGAGAGTTTGCAATCAAAGTTACATAGGAATGGTTAGTGTCATTAGCTAACAAAGCTACACAAAGGAATCCTATAGCAATCCTACATTTGGGAGAAAGCAAATCCAATTTGCCCTGCTGTTACTCCTCCATTTAAAAGGTGGGTTTGGTTTTGGTTTTTCTTCCCCCTCAGGGAAGGATCAGCCACTTCATAAGCATCCATAAGAGGTAAGTTTTCAAGAGCACACAGTTGAAGTCAGATACAATTATTCACATGGTTATGTTATACAGCTTTTATTTCTACCAAAGGCACTAAATCAGGTGATTTGATCATCAAGGCATTTGCAGAATAAAACTTTAGAATTCTTCAGGCAACATTTTCTTCCATATTCTTGATTTAGCAAAATTCATACAATTGCATAGAATTTTCAAATTTAAAGTTTTCTATCAACTTTACTTAATGAGAAGGCACTGCTAGGACATCAAGATAATGAATAATTCTCTTTAATTCCCTCATATCTTACTGGAATACTTTCTCCAGCTATAGGATTAGTCTTGCTTTGTTTTTCCATAAACTGTAAATATTTAGAACGAGTAAAGATTATGCTAGACCATAAACCTCACAATATTTTGAGTTTTCAAAAGTTACAGTATAAAAAGCTCAAGTGCAGAAACCTAATGAACTCCTGGGCTAGAAGGCAAAACAGGTTTAAGTCAGTAACACCTATTCATGACATGATCATAAGATGTGCTCTGCTGGGTCTCACCAACAGTCCACCTGGTTCAATATCCTGCCTCCAAGAGTGGCAAAGGGAGATGCTATCTGGGGATAACACATGTGATCCCAGCCACCCTGTCAACTGCTCCCTCCATACACTCCCAGCACTCTCAGCTGTTGCATTGGACGTGTCAGAGGGCAAAACCTCTACTTAATCCTCAGAGTATCCATTTACAAATATATTTACCGATTTTTACTACAAATTTTTCTAACCCCTGCTGAAAGTACCCATCTCCATCACCTCCAGATCACTAGCTGCTTCATATAGGAATATGTTATTTTAACTGTTTTAAAGTTATCTCTTAATAGCTTCATCAAGTGCTTCCAAGTTCTTGCAAGATTTTAGAAAGACAGTACTGCCTTCTGTTTACCTGCCACAACCATGATTTTCTAAGCCTCAGCTCCATAACCCTCTAGTGGCTTAACCTCTCCCAATCGATGCCACCTTCTTGGCCTCTCCTCACAAGGCAGGCAATACACATCACCTTGATCACTTCAGTTTTTCTTTATTTCCACTATGTGGTTCCTGAGAACTTTCCCCCAAAACTTTACCCCATTCACTTCAATACCAACATAACAGTTTCTTACATGATAATCCTGTTAGCAGCCTCTCCTTATTAATATCATCAAGTATTGTTACTATCGGCTTGAGGTAAATACTCCACCAACTATTAACAACAATTCTTCTCTATAACTGATTTCATAGCAAAAAACTAATTTTATCGTGCTCTCTTAGCTGCTATGAACAAAGCTGTATAAAAAGCAGTAACCTTTCTGAGAGCTATTCTGCCCTCCCTCATATATCACAAGCTTTATCGATACAGCACTAGCTAAACTGATGAAGTAGAAAGAAACAAGCCGGAAAGTCTTATTTGGCAGTAGACAGGAAAGAGATTAAAAGATGCATTTTGGCATTCAGTCCAGTTCTGCAGGAAGAGGAGAACGAAGTCATCTAGCAGCTGGGGAGGGACTACTAGGAAACCCATGTTCAGCCCTGCGTGTCATTATTTAGCAACAGAGCCACACAGCATTAATTCAGTTTAGCAGGAGGCCTACCTCATTAAATACTGTTCATATAGCACACAAAGGTTCAGTCAGAATCAGGAGCCTCAGTACAGTTGCAAGCCTTTTAATTTTAGTTTGGAAAATATGCAAAGTTGATCTTTTCTTTGCGTAAGCTTCGAATATTGTTTTGTTTTGAAGTGGGATGCAAGATACTGTTCTTGTGATGTCCAGTATGGGCTGGCAGCTGTAGTTAGAGGCATCCCTACTACCATACTATAGGTGATGATACGAAAGTTGTTTGAGCAGAAATCCTGTTAACACTGACGTAACACTACTAACTTTATGTCTTCAAATCTCTAGAACCTGGATTAGTTAACTAGTTTTTCTTTCAGGTATAGAAGTTCTAGAATACCACCTCTCTATACACTGTATTAACTAATGTACCTTTTTTCTGAGAGCAAGAGCAAAAGAGGGAGAGAAAGAATGAACAAGAACTCACAACTGGAGATACAGTTCAAGTACTAAGAACTATGAAAACTAATTGGGAGGTTCCCAGTATTGCTGAAATATATACTGAGAAAATAACAAAATGAGGAGGTTATAACAACGTATCATTAATACATACTGCCTATAAATATGAACAAACATACCTCTTTGTTTACAGACTGATCTATTTTATCTTGTTCTTCTTCAGGTAAAGGTACTTCTGCCAAAGACTGAACGCTTTTATGGTTAATGTGCTTTTTCAGCTCCTTTATAATGTCATCTTTCTCAGCCAGCTGTTTTCTTAGCTCTTCTACATCAGTTTCCTTATCCTAATAAACATAGCAAAAATTGCCACAGATTACAAGATTAGCAAAATAAATTAATATATACACAAGCATCATTACAATTACTTGGTAGCATCAGTTATAGAATTGCAGGCTAAAGCAATCAGCTATCCCAACAGAAAGCTAATAGTTTCATGTATGAGTGGCCACTATTTAAAGTGAAGACAAGTCATATAACAGCCTGGGAAGATGTAATGCAGTTTTATTTTACTCTACATATGTAAAGTTATAACAAGTTCACCTCCCACCTCGGTGCTGTGGAAAAGGCAGCAAATGTGATAGTTGTTTCAGATTTCCAGTCCAACTTTGCAATACAAGTATCAAATAGACTGGAGTGTTTATTCGGACCACTAAGTATTTTGAAGCTTCAGTTAGTTACAAAGTTCAGCTTCAAACATACATAAATAAACCTTTTTTGTTTTTAAATTAGCTGCAAATGGTTTCAATATAACAGTGTTTAAGAAATAAAAAATAGAGCAAAAATGCAAAAAGAAGTATAGTGTTTTGCAGAATTAATGGATTAAAAAAAAAATTACACAGGAACAAGAAAGAGATACAGATGACCTTTCCTGAATCCTTTAGTGTAGCCTGCTTCAGTTCTGCTATTTCTTTATCTTTTTGTGTGTTGTCAGAAGCCAAAGTTTTGAGTTGTACTTCTAAAGCTTCTACTAATTTATCTCTGTCTTCACGCCACTTTTGAAGATTGCTGTCCTTTTCTACCAGCTGTGCAGCAAGTCTTTCCTAAATGAGGAAAAGATGGGTTAGAATTGAACATCACTTCTACACACTATCTGAACTACTGTAAGAGTTTGGTTTTGCATAGTTAGTACTATTTTATGGCCTTAGTAAACTTGAGAGCCTGTGTAGATCTTAAACCTCACATAGAGCTAGTTTCACTACAAATATGCAAAAGCAAACCATGCTTGAATTAGAAAATCTGTATCTATAGTTATAGTCTTTATGAAAATATTTTTTGGTAAGAATAATCATTCCTGTTTGCTTGCTCTGTGATTTTATTACTAACAAGTCTCAGATAGTCACAGACAAAGTAAAAGCAGTCCCAAGCTCCTAACACCCTCCTGTACTGATTGTAGGTCCAGAAAGTCATGACAAACAAGTTCTAGACTCAAATATAGGTTTAGATTTTACAGATTCATATACTACTTTCATATACTTAAGAAATTACAACCTTGATGCAATCCAGTGAACAGGCAAGTTATCTACCTCGTTATTAACTATCAGTCACTCTACTCTGAAAGCAATATGGGAGCAAAACCACTACCAATTTTGACCAAGTATTTTTACTCTGTATCTGGAAAGAAGCTATTTTTTTTTGTCAACTTCTTGCTTTTTCCTTTTCCTTCTAAAGCCTTATAGCTTAAGCAACAAATCTTGTTGTTCAAAATATGTTTTCTTAGCTTCATTAAGTAGCAATTCATTTAAGTGTAGGTTACTTACTGGTGGTTTACACACACTGTGAAGTCTAAAGGCTTCATAGAGCAGTGGTGGTGGTGATAGAATTGAAAGGAACAGGCACATTAACTTCCATTATGTACTAAGCTTTTTCATTTTTTGACCCTTCTATTCTTCCCTTTTCATATTGAGAAGATCTCATTTGAGCTTTGCCACATGATAAAGTGAGGGGACTTTGACAAAGGCCAGCTTCCCTCAGGCACCCATGCTGTTAACACTTGACATGAGACTTGCTCTGTACTAAAAGACTTACACTAGAGGACTCAGCAAAGGCCTCCAGGCACTTACAATTTCTGCTTGTTGTTTTACATAACGTTCTCTATCCTCTGCAAATTTTCTCATTTCTCTGTTGCGATGCCTCTCAACTTCTTTTAGTTGACTTATGAGCCCCATTTTTTCCTCCAGCCACTTCTTTCTATCATTCTGATACTTTGCTTCATTTTCCTATTTTAATGAAACCAGAAATAAAAACAGAGATTAAGCAAAGACTCAGACAAAATCTTAAAATCTTACCATCAAATGGATTCATCTCAGAAAAATAACAGAAATAGCATAGATTTACTCCAGCATACTCCCAAGTGCAAGTGTTACATTCTCATTTGTTCTTCTCTATTGGAAAAAATTAACAACTTTCAGCACTTCTTATTCAGCCTGGCACGTTTTCATGGAACAAATTTTCTTCTAAAATGCTCTGGGTAAGTTACAAACACTGTAAAAGTCACTCTAAGAGTAACAGTAAAGACAGCCTTTTAACTTAAAAATTGCCAATCTTTATGTCGCCTTACAGGTAGAAAACTTATATCTGCTTCAAGAATGAAGGGGAAAGAATGCAGTATAGTTTGAATGATGGGTATAGACAGTGTGTACCTAAGGACATCACTTCACAGCAACTTTGCCTCCTTTTCTATCACAATCAAACCTCTTGTCAGACACTCTCCCACATAAAACAGAAGGCATCTTAAAAACTGCTTGGAAAAAAAGTCTACTTTCTAATCCAAGGAGAATTAAGAGGCAAGTTCTCAACCTAGCAGGAAAGGCTTACAAGTCATACAGCAAGCACAAGACCTTGAAAGAATCTGCTTTAGTTGCCCACGCAACTGACAGGAAAGAGGCTCAAAATGGCTATCAGGAATTGGGCTGGTTAAGACAATTCTAAGAGGAGCCCACCTACAGAAGCACTGTCCGCGGTACCCAGATGTAGGAAAAGGGCCTCAGTGATGCCATCCAGTACAAAGATACTGCCGCCACACTTCGCTGCACTGGTGCACTGCAGCTTTTAGACGGGGTTTCCTTTCCTACTGTTAACAACTTGCCATATCATGCTGCAGCTCTTTAAAGTTAGCACCACAAGAAAATTTAGACTCCTAAATGAAAGTTATGGCTTTGAAACTAAGAATGAATTATGTCACCATATTTTACCTTCAGTTCTTTTTGCAGCTTTATTAATTCCTCATTTTCAGTTATGTTTTTATCCTCATTTTTGCTCATCTTTTGCTGCCAGTCACTACTGCTCTGGTTATTCAGCTCTCCATATTTCTGCTTCCATGCTTCCAGTTCTGGTCAGTACACAAAATGAAGTTACATAGAATAGAGTTACAAATGCGTATTTGACCACATTCACATCCTCCTACTAAAGTTACATGGATTTATCAGCTATGACCACAAAGGGACAGAAGCCTTTAATGTTAGAAGTTTGTGATGTACTACATGAAACTAATGCCTAAATACCAGTCAACCAATAAAAACAGAAACGTAAAGCAGACATCGCAATACATCCAAAACAATTTTGCCTCCCTGCTCCCTTTTCATGGAGAAATTACCCAAAACTAATCTGTTGGTCTCTTCTAATTTGGTCTCAAGCACTTGATCTTGTTCAGTCTGAGTCAGTTCTTGTTCTTCTAATGTAATCCGCATATCTTCAATTATTTTTTCCTTTGCACGCAGATCTGAGGATTTGAAAATAAATTTACAGTTGAGCACCCTCCAAGTTCCCACCATTCTCTCTCAAAGTGCCTTCAGTACAAATCATTTCCCCATTCCCTGAAATCAAAAGCTCTATTAAAATGAAATAGAATATCTCTACTCAACTATCCATATCCAAAATTGTTGACTGATTTTCTTCAGCCTGATTTAGGTGAGCATTTCGGTGTTAACGTCAGTCAGATTATGACTTGTATTGTATAAAAACGAAACATTTTGCAGTTAAACAATGATTATCAAACCTGCAGAAACTGTTATGGTGCTAGTTCATGTTTCAGTGTTTGGTTTTGTTAGAATGACCAACAGAAGTGGCAAATAAATACCAACATTTAATAAGTTTACACTAATACAGCAAATCCACACCTCCTCTGAGGCTTATGTTTGTTTTTCTGAGACTGTTTCATTGCTTTCAAATATACTTGCTAGTAACAACTCACAAAAATTAGTTCCAGACTGTAACATTTGATGTCCAAGTTGGAGTTTCTCAGTATTTTAAAATACAAATCTATAAAGCTCTCCAAATTAGTTAACAGTATAACAACTCATTATGTTGCCATTTCACACCAAAAAAACAGAACAGTAATGTTTTTTTTTTCCTGACCTTTGCATGCTTTCTCATACTGCTTGGATATTTCTTCCAACTTCTCATTATTCAATTGCTCCTAAATATCACATTGAAAAGCAAATTAAAGAAAGCATGTTTAAAGAAACAAACATACATGCTAGAAATGAGCAGCTTTTCATTTTGAGCTTTACTAAGTAACAAATGAAGTATTTAAGACAAACAGTCCAGAATAAGTAAGTTTTTCATATAGTATAAAGGAGCATTCAAGCTGATTAAGAAAAATGTTTAAGAGGAAGACATGACTACTAATATATCTAAGTGTTGCTAATCAGAATATCAGCAGGTATTAAGTATGTATTTACTGGGCAGATTATTTAAAATGATTTGACGATGTCATGCAGTGAAAAGTTTTTAAACATCTTTCGTTCATCCATTAAAACTAGTTTCAGCTGGCTACTCTTGTTTTTACCCAATTTCTGTAAGCTTTCTCCTGTTGCTTGGAAAACTTGCCTCATGAATGGATTAATGAAAAAAATTAAGAGCAAGTAAAATTTAAAAACCTAGAATACCTTTTTAAGTTGTAGGATTGTGCGCTGTTTGATCTCTAATTCTTCACTAAATTGGTTTTTAATTCTCTGAAGTTCATTAACTTTGTTCCTCAGGGATTTCTCCTCAGATCGCATTGTACATACCTGTAACAATTCACAAAGACAGCAAGCAAAGCCAACATTTAGCCTTTTACAATCTCCGTAAGCTAACAAAATACTTTTGAGTCAAATTTTGGCAAGCACCTTAGCTGAATTTCAGGGACTGGAGATGCACTATACTGTATATCCTTCCTAGGTAAGGATTTTCACCATATAATTATTACATTTAGCAGGGGGATAAAAACCAAACCACCACCAAACCAAAAAACCCACTAGGAAATAGCCTAATTAAGCTGCAGTGTCAGTTGTCCTTTTTAAAAACAAAACCGAAATCAAACAAACAAACAAAAAAAGAAACATACAAAAGAATGTTTTCTGACATGTGATCCCATCTGCTCCTTGCTGCTTCTCAAAGATAGGATTATACACTGAATGTTGACTAGGAAAAGGTCCTCAAATGCTAGGCTCCTAGGTAAGACACTAATACTTTAAGGTGTAACTTTCAAGCCCAAACTCTTGCGGTAGTTTTTTGGGTTTTAAAGTCTTGTTGAGATCCCATGAGGTTCTAAGAAATCCTACTGCTTGATAACTAAATGCTAGCAACTAACTAGTAAAAATTATCCCATTTTTTCATTTCTTCTTCTCAACCTTAATAGAAAACATAGCTAAGATTTTAAAGCCTCTAAAAGTTAGTACTTTTCTGATTAACCCATCTTTTCCTCCTAGAGATCAGTACTTTCTACAAGTCTGAAATCTGAGGCCTTGTAGTCAGCACAAATAATGTAAGGCTACTGTTATTATAAATATTATAAAGTCCTTCTCCATAACCAGATTAGCCATAGTTTTCAAACCTTTTTCAAGTGTGTTAATAAGTTTTACACCCCACCCCACCCAATATTTCTACCAATCCATGTTTTGACATCTGATCTTATCTTTAGCTTACAGCTTCAATGGCAACGTAACTTAAGATTCACTGTAACTCTAAATGTATCACTCCAAATAGCTTTATTATGAATCACTTTTAATATTGGTAGCTTGAGATTTGTGAAAAACAGGCTTTAGTAACACAACTCCAAGCATAAATTTGCAGAAGAAATATTTGGACTATGGTTACCAACCTCTGTTTCTACTTGCTGAATTTGTTTCTTGGCATCATAAAATTTCTCTTTCATATCTGTATATTCTTCCTCTTTCATCTGCAAATCTTTTTTCAAACTTTGTACAAGGGCAGAGCTCTCAGAAAGTTCTTTATGTAACCTTGTGTTAGAAATTAAGAGACATAAATAACATTAGTGTTACGCATCTCAAAGAAGTAGCTTTTACACATTAATTCAGGCTCTCTGACTGCTCTTTTTATTCATTAATAGCATCTCAGATCTGTCAGACCAATGACAAACTTCATAATTTTACTTTTGGATATCAGCTTCTTATTATATGATCCTGAAGTTACAAACCACTTAAATTTACTTCTCAACACTGCAGGTTTTTTTAATTTTTTTAAGCACAGTAGAGCAACCATTTTTATCATTACATATCCTTATAAAGTAACAAAAGGAACAAGATTAATATCAAGTAAGTTTAAATTTGATACCTTCATTCCAGACCTTGTATGTATCAAAGTAAATAATAATCAAAAGAAAATGGAAAATCAGTAACACTGCAACAAGTGCTGCTGTTACAAGTGCTACTAAGTAATTAAAAAGTTTGATGGGTTTATTTTAAAATGGTTACGTTTATTTAAAACTTTTACAGTAACACATCTTGGATTTTTACTTTAACTAAAAAAAAATATTTTTTAGATTCTGTAGCTAACACCACAAAACACAGCCTCACAAAAGGAAAACCATTCAAAACTTCACAAGCAGAGTCAGGGATCTCCAGACCTTCATGCTAAAACATAGTTTAGAATATATGCAGGTACACACAGATATGGCACTGAAGAAACCCTAGTCAGGAGAAGGGTTACACAGTGTCTTAAAGCTATTTTTACATGATTGCAATTTCCTTACCATATAGTAAATATAATCCCTCAGACACATTTAATTTCTTAAAGTTCTAAAAAGTAGAGGGGGCTCAGAAAGGTTCTGCCTTCTTACAGCCATTATTCCTTCAAGTTCTTACAGCATACTGATTTCACCTGGAACAGCTATTAACAACAGCTGTTTACTCCCCAGGCTTTTTTTTTTTCTTTCTTCTTTTCCCTTTTACTTTCAGTTCTTTCCAAAGAAAACTTTGCCTGCTTTTATACGTTACAGGATATAACATTAAACAAATTGTAATTTCTTCCAGATAGGGTATGCAACATAAACCTCTTAGAAACCTCAAATAATTATTCATTTCCTTGCATGCTCCTGTTTCCCCCTTCAATAATTCCACATTATTTACATCTGTATTTTTGAGGGCATATACGAACAGGCAAAGAAAACAAAGCCAGCAGAATAAGCAATATAACACTCAACCAGTGTGTTAAAACTCCTTAAAGAAACAGTTTTGTTGATAAACATGCAAATACGTTATGTCAAAATAAGCTGATGTTCACAGAAGGTAGTTTTAACTTGAGTCTATTCTCAAAGGGCAATGAGTTCTCATTATTTACTTACAATTCTATAGATCGTATTTGCTCATCCTCATTTTTGTCTTTTTCCTGAAGACAGTGTTTCATGTTTTCCAAGCTGTTCATCAACTGCACAACTTCCTCCTTCAGACTTGCCTCTCGGTCATTTAATTCTTTCAGTTTTTCATCTGAACTGGCACATTTCTCTTGCAGAGCTACTGCATTACTTTCCAGATTTAAAATAATAGAGTCTTTTTCTTTAAGTACCTCTTTTAACTTTGTTACACTGTCATCTTTAGCTCTAAAATCCTCCAAGAGGCATTCAAGCTCTCTTATTTTTCCCTTGTAGCTGGTAACTTCCTCCTCAAACTGTGCAATTATTCTGTGATCTTCTGCAGCCAGTTTTTCAAAATCTTCGGTTTTCTTCTGGATTTGCTCTTGTAACTGATTCACAAGATCTTTTTCCTTTATGGACTGATGATCCTGATTTTCAATCTCATTTAGTTTTCTTTTTAGTTGATTATTATAATTCTTAGTATCATCAAGTTCCTTCTTTAAGTCTTCAACTTGTTGAAGTAGTTCTTGAATCCGCTGACTTTTTTGTGAAGAAGCCTTTATAATATTTTTGCATTCTTCCCAAATGCTTTCAACACTGTAGTGAAAGGAGCTCTCCCATCTCAGATCTGCTGTAGAAGCAGTTTGGGACTGCATGCATACAGGACTCATTTGAGCTCTCTCTGGTTCATCCTTTTGAGAGTCTAAGGAATCTTTTAAATTAACTAAATCAACATCCATAGCGTAAGACTCTAAGTGACATTTATACAACTCATCTACTTTGGACTGCATTGTTTTAATTTGTAACACTTTATCAATTATTTTTTTTTTGGCACCTTCTACCTCATTATTCAGCTGAAAAATCTTTTCTTCTTGTTCTCTATTTATAGTTTTCTGTTTGTCCAATTCAGAAGCAATCTCCTGATAGTCAGCTCGACACTGGCGAAGTTCTTCACTTAAGCCAGAAGCCCTTTCTTCAGAAGCGGAGAGCTTGAGATGCAAATTTGCTATCTGCCCACTGAACTCTTCTTTTTTATTTTTTTCTTTTCTGCATTGTTCTTGAAGTACAGCTAGCTGACCTTCCAAGGTTTCAGTTCTTTCCTTCAGTGCTAGTATTTCTGCATAGTTCTCAGAAGTATTTTTCACGTATTTATTTCTCTTTTGCTCTAGAGAGTCCTCTTCCCAACTCTCCTTCGTATCTCCTAAAAAAACCAAACCAGAGATACCATACAGCTCAGGTTGATTAAAATCAATGGTACAAATCCCTAGCAACACCAAACAGCAATTACTATATTGAAAACAGTCACCATCTGAAAGCCACACCCTCATATCACACAGCATTTTGGATTCTTGAAGTAGTTAAAGCGCTCTGAATGGTTTAACATACAATAGGTGCCTCTTAGGCTTCTAGACATAGTTTGCCCCAAGAGGTATTCAGAAGCTCTGAAGAATACTTTGCCACGGCCTTATTGCAGCCTTCTACTTTGCACCACTAGTAGAAAAGTCTAGCTAGTTTTACTAACACGTAGCAATACCTATGAGCTAGATAACATTCACAGCTATATCTAGTTTCCACCTTCACCAAGTCAACAATCCCTTTAATACAGCCAGCAGTCACTCATCCTATATTTAGAAAAACAATGGTAACATATACTTCTCTTTCACATTCATTATCCCCTTAAAAAAAAAGCTAAAAATCCAGCACAGTTTTTCCCTTCATAAAAAGCTAAAAATGCAGCACAGTTTTTCCCTTTGTGTTCAAGTCCTTCCTCTCCTTTTTTCCATTGGTTTCTCAACTAGATATAAGGATAACTATTTATGCCCACGCTTAATGAATTACATGTAATGTTCTCCCAGAAATACATGCAACATTCCAACACAAACCCAAATTTCCGTAAATATATTGTTAGCTTAAAACTGTTTTTTCCCCAAAGTAATAATCGATTCTAACTTGTCACATGCATTTCACCATCTTCAAAATTGACTCTAGCTGTATTTTACACAAATGTGTTTGAATCCAACTGTGTCCATTTAGTAACATGCATGCTATGTTTTAGTCTTAAAATCAAGCCTGTCTCAAAGGATTAGGTCATCACAACTACATAGTCTAGGGAGATCCTATGGATTCTCGCAAGTACTGTAAAATAGAGTTTGGCAGTCATCTCACTTTGGGAGCATTAAGCACATAGATACACATGTACTGCATGGAAACATCCTGAACAGATCCAACAAGTTTTATAGAGTCACTAACAAAAAGTCACACAGAAACATTAGCAGTAGCATTTTCCGTCTCAGTTCAGGTTTTGTTTTTTTGATTATTTTCTACAGTGATCAGATTACACAGGACATTTTTTTTCTTCCTGCTTTTCTTTACCTTTTCTTTTCTGTTCTAAATAAACACATCAAGTGCTCTGGCTAGGTCAGACACAACAGCAGCTTTACTTTGGCTTGTAAAACCATGCTCCTAAATCCTACAAGATTAAAATTTTTGGATTGGGAGATTGTTTTCTCTGATAGCCCAGTTGTGTAGTCCCAAGAAAACACATCAGACAAAATACTACATTCTTCATACTGGACACAAATTTTTTACATACTTCACTAAAAGGGAGAGGTGCTGAGGTGTCTGAAGACATATTTTGTGGTTTAAGTTGGCAAGATGAAAAAAGTATCAGACCTTAGTCCAACACCTATAGTGAGAAGGGTATGATCATTCACAAAGGGATTGAGATTTGATCTAGTAGGGACATTGACAATCATGCAGCACAGTTGGATAAACATTAGTGCAAGAAGATACATGATATTCAATCCAGAAAATTTTCATGCAGGAAGCACTAAGGAAGAAAGAGACTCACTCCAAAACATGGGAGGCAAGTCCTAGAGAAAAGTACAAAAATCCTGAACTTCCAGACAAGATAACCTATTTTCTCCCAAAATAAACTTTGGTCATAGGCCACTGGCATATCTAGATTCCACAAGAAAACCATCATAATGCAGCTGTGCTCATTGTTTTATTGTGCCAAGCACGTTTAAAGAGAATGACTAAATTTAAGTATATACATTATTAAGTGTCATTGTTATGGAGCATCTAGCAACTCAATTTTTCAATCAGATGCCTTGTATTCTCAACATCTGAAAATAAACAGATTTAACATGACTGAATAGCCTGTTCCCAAAAAAATCTCAGTGCTGACATTAGCATGGATAGTTATCCACTGTAATTTCTTGTTTGAGAGGAGCTATCACCTTTCTATTTTTTGTTTGTTTAAATAAGCTTCAGTCATAAGATTATGACTAACCTACCACTATCTATCTAGTATATCAAGAAGTCTACATCAGCTTCATTTCCCACCCCCTTCCTGTAATGTTTATATAGATGGCACCATCAAATGGTCATGCTAGGACCCAATATTCATCCCAACCAAAGATGGTAAAGACAGATCAGAGATATGTCTGGTACAGATACAGAGGCTTCTCTTACGAGACACTTTAAGTCATACTTATTTGAACAAGTTGTACAAACACCAGAAATTCCTTACTGGAGTAAACAGCATCAGTTGAACTAGCCCAATATTTTACCTTCTTTTGCTACTGCTGGTAGACTCAGCCATTTCCTACGGACCTTTCCTGACAGGACAATTGGGTACGTTGGAGGAATTCGAGACTATACATCCCTGCTTAAACCTTTCAGTATCTATGTATGAACCTGTTGGTGGTTAAGCTTGTCTGCCTTTCCCACCTTCTAGGGTAGCAAATATTAGAAGTTTAGTATCCACTGCATGAAGTGCTTTGTTCCAGAAAATTAAGCTAAGCTTCTACTAGATACAAGGTTCCCTTTTTCTTTCACTGTAGAATGTGATGAATGACAGTCCAGCATTCAGTTTATTCACCATCTGTATCCTCAGTTTTCTGATCATGTGAATTTGGCAAGTCTCCTTTTAGCATGTTTATCCCTCTTTATCAAGATAGGTATTTTCTGCTTCTTATATTTCTCCTCTTCTATCCCATCCTCACCCAAACAATGCCTGAAAGGTTTTCTTACTAGCACCTATTCTGCAGGAGGAAGGCAACAAAATAAGGGACACAAAGGGAAGACCTTACATTCTCCTTTTGCATATGCTTCCCATAGTTCTGTGGGAAACAAGCCCAGCTCTGCCCCAAAGTCAAATTACAGGCAGGCAGATCTTACAAATAGCATTTTGCACAAGTCAGTCCCTATACTAATAGACTTACATGACATAGATAACAGAAGTAGTGACGTCCTTGTAAGTTTCACCCTTATCCTTGAAGGTTTTCAACCACAGCTAGTTTATTCCTCTCATTCTAAAAAGACTGGCAAGCTCACAAGTAAAAAAAGGAAAGCAAAAAGACTGGAAGTGCAAACGTGAGAGCTGCATAAAATATGCCATCTATGGACTTAATTTTACTTCAGTTCAAGTAGAAAGCTGTTCTCCTTTGCCAGTGCTGTCACCTTGACCAGAGCTGGCATGTTCACAGCATGCATACGGAATGAAACATCAAATTTCACAGCACATACCGATTGTTCAGTCACACAGTAAGTCATGGACATGTTTGATACTTGCTTAGACAATTTTAAAGAGCTTGAGCAGGAGATGCTATTTCACCCCCCAAGTCCAGCAACAGCAAGTTTTGCACAAAACAACTGTTAAGAAATTGCTTAAGAATGACAGCTGAGTCTGCAAGTACATTAACAGATAAGAAAAAGCAGCAAAATGCAACTTTAGAAAACTAACTTTTATTTTAAGCATTTAGCAGTGAACAGTATCACACCTTCTGCAAAACAGATGATATATATACACATAACAGTTACTTTAATTTACAGTTTAACATAGCAGATTTTTTCCTCACAATGTAGTGTTTACGCTTCACAACTTTTTGCTTCTGTTCTGGAATAGCAATCACAGTTTTTTGGGAGACCCCCTGTTGAGTGATGGTAGAAATTGTACCTTTCTTTGTAGGAGGCTCTTCTACAGCAGGCTTATTTTCAAAGCAACGTTTTCTTCCCACTTCCAATACAGTTTCCTCACTATCCTCAAGCTGGTCATTTTCAATCACTTCGTCAGGGTTCTCTTCTGACAATTTTCTTTTAATGGTAGTTACAGTGTTGTCCTGTGTTAAAATAAGATCAATCACTTTGAAGTTTTACAAAGTGAGGACTTACAAGGCTTAGTAATCTTTTATACACAAATATTTTTTTATCCTATCCAAAACTATCCAGGTGACAAGTACAGGGGTTGTCAGAGCAACAAGTCAGTTACATATCAGTTACTTAAACCAAAAGCAGGTACACCTCTCAGGTACAAATAAGCACAATCCTTTGCACTATACAGAAACCAGAGCAAGAGACTAGGAAACTACAAAATGCAAGACTTGCATGTAAGATGAGTTTGTTTACCACCCAAAACCAATTTCCAGTGTTCGAAAGAGTTGATGAAATTCCCCATTTATTCAAAGGACAAATGATCAGCTCTGCAAGCTTGTCACTTTATCATAGTTTTAACTGCCTTCAAAGCCAGAAATCATTTTTGTCATGACAGATCTGACGCAACTTTAAAGTCTAATCAGTTCTGTCATACATACTTTAAACTACATATTCGACTAAGAACAATTTTTTTAACTTGCCAGATGACAAGTGGCAAGCCATGCGGGTTGCCAAGGACCTATTACTCATGTTTAATTACTTTATTAAAAAAACATCCATAGAACAGACTTGAGGTTTGTGGTCATGTTTTAAGTTTCATGCCACAGTCTCGTAGAAACACTGGACAGAGTTGGAGACTTGCTCTTTGAAGGAGTAGTAACAGGAAGCAGTCATCAGAACTCTTATCACTTTTGGAGCATTGATACTATTGGAACGTGAAGTCACTGTGCAGCATGGAGAGGGAGTAGAAGATTAAGTATGGTCAAAGCCTGAAGTTTGTAGTGGAAGAGAGAAATCAGCGTGCTGACTAAGTTTCACTTAAAATGTTCTTAGAACTACTTCAGGTTACTGGCCATCAGAATCAAAAAAGACCAACCAAAACTAACTGCATGTTTTATTTTTTTTTAATCTGAATACAATTAGCCAAGCTCGTCTTCTGGCATTCAGCAGCCAGTAGTAGACTAGCCAGCTACAAGTTTTATTAATCACATCAAAAGCAGACATACCCTGGCCATCCACTTAGTTCAAACTCTGCTCAGTATATGAATATTATTGCTTTTCCTTTGAAGGTGTGCGTGCATAGTGGTGGTGGCGGGTGGAACACATTGATTTTTGTTGCCAATTTGCACAATCACTGTCCTTCTCACATTATTAACTTCTAACTTCAGCAAAAGGTCAAACTTAATTGAGGTAAAATCTCTTCCATCCAGGCAAAAATAGAGGAGGTAGTGACATAATCCCTCTATTCCTGCTGCTCAAGTCCTCCCAGTTTGAAGGGAGGTTTTCTTTCTTTAGAGCAGCTCTTCAGTCTCATCTACAGTCCTCCAATAACCCCAGATCACTGCTTCCAAAAATCCTATTTTTCAGATTCTCCTCCATTTTACTGTCACTTTAGTTTCAATGACAACTCAACTGCTACCATTTCAAGCAATCAGCAACAATATAGAAAAGAACTGTTTTCCCAAATAGTTAAGCTCATTACAAGCATGGATTTAGATTTTTTATACGAATACAATTGAGATGTCCAAGACTTACATAGTCTTTTACAGTTTCTTCTAAATGGGATATCAAATCTTGTAATCTCTTAATAACGTCATCTTTTTGTTCCACAATATCCATTAGTTCTTGAATCCTTTTATTCTGTGTATTCATTTTCTTGGAAAAGAAAGTAGTTGTCAGTGTTAAATTGTTGAACAATACCACACATTTAGAAGCAAGATCAGTTAAGCTAAGCTTGATATAAAAAAAAAAGCTAGAAGCATACTACAGTAATATTTTAAACTACTGGAATTTTGTACTAAAACAAATAATTTTGCAGAAGTTTTTCCTTGAGAAAGTTACCTCAGTTGCTTCTTTAAGCTGCTCAGCAGACTCACCCAATTTAGCCATCTGCATTTCAAAGTCTGTAACAGGAAAAGAAGCCTGCATCAAATAGGCAGTCATTGCATAGTTTACTTAGTAATCCATTGTTCCAGATCTTCAGTAGTTTTTGCATAGATTCATTTATTGACATTGTTGACAATTTACAAGTGGGTTAGGGTTTTATTGAACAGAAGAATTGGGCCTTGCAGCTCCTATAAAATATAGATCCTGTCAAGTGACTTCTGAAATCATAATATGAGGCATTGCTACTTTTCCCTCTATGAATATTCCACAGGATATCTGAAAACGCTGCACCAGCAAAATGTGAAACGCAGGGATTACAAATTGATTCTTGGTTTCATGGTCATTAAGTTTGACATTTTACCCCTCAACTCAAAAGTCCGCAATTGACAGTTTAAAGTTTTGTCTTAAAAATGAAATAACCAAGGCCCACAGAATTGCTCAACCTGAACACATACAACAATTTGTTACCACTTCTATACATATGGTTTGGTTCCAAAACCCTGATCAACTGGATTATCATTTCTATTCTAGTCAGCCATTTCTTTTTTCTTTTTTTTTTTTCCCTCCTCCTTTCACATCAGACTCCCACTCAGCTCACCTTTGGTTTTCTTTGCCAGCTCTTCTTCAGTTTTTATTAGTTCATTCGTTTTCTTTGTCAGCTCTTCTTTGGTCTTGGTCAGTTCAGTGGTAAGTTTTCCCAGCTGTTCTTCAAGCCAGCCTATAGCTTCCTGTGGATCCCCTAGCGACACAAGGTACTTGTGTGCTTCTTCTGCCTGCTTTCTGAGATCAGTGACATCATTCTGCAGAGAATCAATAATACCCTCAAAACCAATGTGGGTGCCTGACCTTATGCCATATTCTTCATCCTGAAAGACAATTTACATCCATTTAGAAATTGCAAATAATTACACAACAGCCATTATTTCTATGGAAAATTTGAAAAACCTTTATGAACGGAAACATAGAAGTACAGTTAATTCTGGCTTCAAAACCATTTTGTGAATTCACATGCGTTTTAATTGCCAGTTGCTGTCTACCTTAACACAAGCCTCCTGTATCAAGTAATAGCTACTTTATTTTTTATAACATTTAATGACCCACTGTCACATTTCTTTTTCTATCACCACAAAAGCATCCCCTCCACATGCCATATAAATGGTACTTGCATTTTTTTTTTTACTCAATGAAAATAATCAACGAACACAGCAAGTGAACACTTTTAGAAGGAATACATCTGAAATTTTCATTTATCAGTAAAAGTCTGTGAGGTCAAATAAGTTTGTGGCATCCTATCAGATTAAGTTGTACTTAAAACATTGACTTTATAGCTTTCCTCTTTTTTAAAAACAAAGTGTTCAAAACTCACAACAGCTGGCCTCAAGTTAAGAGCCTTGTTATGGCTTAGTTGTAGATATAATTCTCATTGCTTCAGTTGTAGCTACAATAGCCTCAAGGGAAAGTCTCTGGGACCACACCAGTGCAGTCCATATATGGAGCCCAAGAAGTCAGCTTCAGATACCTTTTAAAAGGCATTTAATGCAATAGATTGTATACCATAATTGCAGCTTCACCCGCCCCAATTTCTTTGTATACTGTAATTTTTACTCTGTTGCAGAAATGCAGAAAACTCCAAAGATTCCTAAATGCATACTTGAGGTCAGCACCTACTCCTATTAAATGGGATAAATTTATCTTGCTGAGGATATAGTTACACAGCATGCAATTCCTTGAAGCCATCCTTCTAATCCTTGGGACATACCATGACTATAACAGGTAGCTAGTAAGAGGGATCTTATGGGGAAAGAGGGGGGGGGATATAAAAATACCAGAGGTCCAGCTTGCTCACTGCAAGGCTGATCTTTTAATTTATTTTCTTCATCCGCATTTTTATTATAACCATTTACGAGTTCCTTGAAGATTTCCAGGCGTCTTTCAGAATTTTCTTCAAGCTGTTCTCGTTCTTGAGAAAGGCGCACTCTAGAGGAAGAAAAGTCAGTCAGCTAAAAGCTAGCCGATATGAGATGCTAAGTTACTAGTACAGCTGCCTAAAGATGTTTCCTTCTTTATTTTTGCACAACAGAGTTAACAAAACAGTGCTGCTACACCAAAATAAAAGTATATTTCCACACACTCCCCTGAGGGACAAGGGGGGAGACAAATACATACAGAGATTATGGATAGCACTTAACTACAGGCTTGTTTCCTAAGCTTCTTGAGCCAGAATACCCTTTTGAAGTATCAGTCAGACTGCAATAACCAAAGAACTTGCAAGTGTCACACTGTCTATAGACATCCTATCAACAAAGCTCTTCTGTTAAAGAGCGCTCCACAGGAACCAACACACAGATTATACATACACAGCCCTACCCACCCCCACAAAATCCAAGCCTTTACTACACAGCATTTTTGCTGATCTCATAGTCCAAACAAACCAATATATTAACAGATGCTCTAAGTCTACCAGAAAAGTGTAGTCTTTTATGGCCAAAGGAGTCAAGAAATAAGTGAATTTTTTTTTAACCAGTAACTTTAAAACTACTTAAAGATAGCTTACTTGAAATCTCTTTCCTGCTCAGCAAAGTACTTGGCAAACTCTTGTGTCACTTCTTCACGAACTTTTAGTTCTAGCAGTAACTTATTCTTCTTTTCAGTAATAAGTCTGTTCTTCAACTCTTCTATGAGATTCAGCAGCATCTAGAATTACCATTAGTATTAATTTTTTCATTAAAAAAAGTTTCCCAGAAGGGAGATCTTTCCTATTCCTCAAATACTACAACAACACTTTACTCTTCCAAGTGGCAAAAGTTCTTCCAATTCTTTTATTAACTTATTTGTAAACAGGAGGATTCATGAATAGGTTGAAATATCTGTTTGGTACTAGCACAACTATTTATAAGTTTACACAGAGTGGGCATTTGCAAAGAGCATCAAGGGTTTTTGTTTTTTTTTTTTTTTTTTTACAAGAATTCTTGAAGTTGTCTTAAAACCAGGCTTAAGCTCCACAGGATTTAGCTTTTGTTTTCTAAATACTAATTTTTGGGGCCCTATTAATGAAACCCCCACACAACAGTTCTCTGTTCCCTCCTCCTTGTCTTCCCTAGAAGCAGCTAAAACTGTTGTTCCTTAAAGAAGTTTTCAGAATTTTCTTGTGCATAGCATACAAAGGAACAGTCTACTGTATTGCTAAAAACCAGGTAATACTTGCTGCACATTGACCATAGGTTACCAAAAGGAAAGAAAGCTAAATCTGCAACTCTTACTTTACTGCTCAGTCTGTACTTAGACACATTTCACAGCGTTTTCCCACAATAGGAACCAAGTTATGAGTAATCCCACTTTTAGTTCTTAATGCTCAATTCTTAACGTAGTCCTGGCACATACCATATATTTTTCTTCTCCAATAAGAACTTTATTTTCTTCATGTTTCTGCACTGCTGCTTCTCCTGATGTATAATGTTGTTCCTCCATCTCATCATCTTCAATCACATCTTCTAAGCTCCTGTCCCATAGGATAGTAGCTCTTTTCCTTGGCATTTTAGTATGACTACGTAATGATTCTTTTGCTGCTTTCTGGCCAAAAGACTGATCTTGGGGAAGAACAGATGTGTCCATAACTAAAACCTACCCAGAAAATAAAGAACAAAGTCATCAGTACTTTTTTAAACCTCTACTGACACTTCCAAGAGATACCTGTTACTTTCCTATAGGTCTCCCGAGCATGGTGCTCCTGCAGCCTATCCACTGTTTCGAGTCACTATGTAGAACAGTTCCCAACTAGAGTCCAAAGGAGTCACTTGATAGCCTAACCCTTCTTTGGATCCCAGGAACACCAAGTTTCACTAGCTCGACAACCTCCAAGAGGGCTGCCACCTCATGCACCAGGATTTCTGTATTCCCTATAATTTGAGTTTCTTGTTCCATTATCCAAGTGCCATCCTACAAATTCTATTTCTTGAACAGCTGTATCATCCTTACAGTCTGCTCCTCCTGGTGGTGTACTTATACTGCTTATATGAGCCCACATTCCAAAGGCTTTGATTTATTGTCCTTTAAACATATCTGTCAACAGAAGTTTTCCATGGCTTAATGAAGCCATGGATACTTTCATCTTCCAACTTCGCCACAGTTATATCACTGCATTTACTGCTACTCATTCTGCTTAACCTCCACCTTCACACTGAAGCCTCTACGGACACAATGGTAGCCTTTCAAGCTCTTTGGTGTTCAACCTATTTTACTGATATTTCAAGTGAGCAGTATTCCAAATTAAGATAGCAGTAGTATATGGGGCAGCTAGAACTGCTCCTAGGTGAGGTCACGTTATGACTACAGAAGAAACATTTACCTAAATCTTAAGGAATTTCTTCCAAAACATACCAAGTGTCTTGTTAGGCCGGACATTTTATAGAAATTATTTATTTTTCAGCAGGAGATGCTCCCATGCCCACACTCCAAAGAAAAAAGTTGCAAGAAAGCCTTTTTAAAAAACAGGCTTTACAAGGAAATAAAGCTTGACTAAGAGTAATTAGAAAATATGATTGGAATATGGGACAGAAAAATCCAGTAACTAAATTCATATTCTTAGAAGTGAGAGAACCTGCTCTTTAAATGCAAATCAGAAGTACTGATCAAGATAAACTACAACACACTTACTTTTTGTGCGACAGCAGAGAACTTTAGCACATTGAGTGTTTCATCATATGCTGAAGCACACTGGCTTACGTTTACTATCATGTATACTTTCCCCTTTCCACTGAAGAATCCTTGAAGGAAATGAGTTAACTTACTTTCCCGAAAGGGTATGTGCTGTTGCAACCTTTAAAGACAAAAGAACAAATAACCAGAAGTTTAATAACTCCGTCAGTGCAAGAGCTATCCAGCCTGAAGACTTGGAAGTATTTATGAAAGCAGTAGTCTTGGAATCAGTTTAAATTGTTTTGGACTAGATACAACGGTTGGAAGAGCTTGTATGGCTGTTGTGACTGCTGCTGTAGCCATTATCTCACACAGGCTATAGCAATACAATCAATGGGAGCACTTAAAACCAAGAGCTTGTTCAACTGTTAGCCTAGGGTGGGTCACATAGCCTCCTGCTACAGTAAACTATATCCCACCTCTCTCTCCTCCTTTCCACTTTCATGAAAGACACACATCTAGTTTAGGCATGCAGTACCCAACGTTATCAGAGATGCCTCTCACTCACTATCCTGCCTCTGAGAATGGACAGTAGCAAGTGCCTAAGCAAGAAAGCGAGTATTCACTAAATATGGAGATACTTTTCAGAACTTTTTCCCTAATTCCCCAGCAGTTTGTCATTTCCTAAATCCAGTTGTGCCCTTGAATCCAACAGCTGGTGATGTAGTTTTTTTATGCTTACAGGAAATTCTATAAGAAATCCTAAAACATGGCTAAACACACACTCACCACTGAATATATTGCCTGCATTTTGGACACACAACAGCTATTCAGTTATAGGAGTAGTGCTGCAGAACTCAGCAAAATAGTGACACTCCTTCCAGAATACATATATAGCTCATAAGTAGCTTTGCTACAGGACTGATAAATGAGAATCACTTTAAGAAAGTTACTGCTTCTTATTCAACTTGCAAGGGGCATCTATTAACACTTTAAGAGATCATGCCTCAGAACATTTATATTGTTAAAAATCCAAGTTAGCAGGGTCAGAAAAAAAAAATGTTCTGAACACATTAACAGTCCTCTAAGCAGCTTCCTCCCTGGAAAGAACAGGAAGACAAGACAGACTGTAAATTCACAAAATACAGGTTTAATCAGGAACAGACACTAGCAAAGCTTTTGTATCTTAAGGTGTGAAAGACTGAACAGGCTGTATGGCAAAGCACAGCCAGGCATATTCAACCCAAGTTCATTTAACTTCTGGGACAGATCTTCAAATGAGAACCTACAGAGAAAGCATTTCCTGGACAGTTACTATATATAGTACTGGTTTTTAGACAACTAACTTTTTGTATTATTTTACTCTTATTTAGATCCTCAAGCTAGGGTACAAACAAGGGAAAGGCTTTCTTTTGTCTGCATACAGTTAACTAGATCAGGAGGTGAGTGTTTAAGTTATGTCCAGATTTAGAAAAAAATAAGACAAATTTTGTCAAACAGCGCACAGTTATGATAGCACAGCAATATCCCACTGATGAAAAGCGTTACACTAGCAGTACTTAGAAAATAGAATTAGGTCACAAAGGAGTAACAAAAGGCTGAAAATTTGACTCTTACTATAACACTAGTGAAAAGGGGGTTTTAAACTTATTCTGAAGTTTGTTTGATAAGCCAAGCTCCGAAGAAGAAAGTTAGATTGCTAAAAATCTATGATAGCATGTTTAAAGGATATTAGAATTTGAACAACTTAAAAGAGCAAAACAAGGCAAGTTTAAAGATAACTTTGGTAGATTAACAAGATTTTACAGTTTAGACTCTACAATTCTTTACATCTTTTCACCAAAAACTCAGTGTTAACATCGTAGATTTTAAACAATAACTTTTAAACATTGTAAGCAATAGCTAAAAACCACACCCAGCTTGCAACTTTTAAAAGGACTTACTTTGACTGCTGACAGTTCTTGAGTGCATTAATACACTTGCCTAGAATCAGGAGGGAGTTGTTTATATTTCCACTCTCTTTCAATCTGTCACCTTCATTGCGGGTCTTGGTATATCTTTCTGATCCAGCAAGATCACACATTGACAATCTGAAAGAAGACAAAGAAAAATTCACTTCATTTGCCTTGGAACTGTCATGGTTTAACCTCAGGCAGCAACTAAGTACCACACAGCCACTCCTTCACTCCCCTCTCACCCAAAGGGATGGGGAGGAGAATCGGAAAGGAATGTAAAACTTGAGAGTTGAGATAATAACAACCCAACAAGTAACGCAAAAGCCGTGTGCACAAGCAAAGCAAAACAAGGAATTTATTCACTGCTTCCATCAGCAGCCAGGCGTTCAGCCACCCCCAGGAAAGCCAGGCTCCATCACACATAACCGTTACTTGGGAAGACAAATGCCATAACGCCAAATGTCCCCACCTTCTTCCTCCAGTTTATATACTAAGCATGACATCATACGAAATGGAAAATTCCCCTGGCCAGTTTGGTTCAGATGACCTGGCTGTGTCCCCTCCTAATTTCCTGCACCCCTTCAGTCCTCTCACAGGCAGAGCCCAAGAAATTGAGCAGTCCCTCACCTAGTATAAACATTACCCAGCAACAACCAAAACCATCAGTGTCCTATCAACACCGCTCTCACACCAAATCCAAAACACAGCACTGTACCAGCTACAAAGGAAAAAAAAACAACTCCATCCCAGCCAAAGCCAGGACAGGAACATCCACAAATTATTCACTTTTAAAAATTATCACCTTCCTTAGAGGAAGAATTGCTTGATTTTCACCGGCATGAACAGTTCCATCCTTTCAATGTTGCTTCCCCAATGAAATTTCACACTACTTCCTGCCAAACCCTTTCACAACATTGTTCTTATTTCACCCCTGCAGTCCTCCTCCTTCTGAGAATTTACGTGAGTTTAGGAATATAGCAGGTTAGCAGAACCTTGTGCTGAACAAGAGGGACGAAATATAGAACAGCACTGCAACCTGATGGATTGAGGTAGAGGGCCAAGTACTGTATGAGCGTAGGAGGTGGGGAAACCACCATACATGCATGATGCCCTACCAGGAAGCACTGGGTGTATAGTGCAGTACCAGTACATCAACATTGAAGAGAACCGACAACATCACAGAAGGGGTGACACTGAACTTACTCATTGACTCGGGTCACTCGTGGTGTTCCTGAATCTTCTATTTTCAGTACCTTAACTGTGAATATACTGTGACTAAAAGGAGAAGTTTAAATCAGCAGAGAAGTGATATAGTAGAACATTACCTTCAAAATATTTTTAGCCTCCACAACATCTGTTCAAATCATTGTTGAATCTGTTAACATAGCTAAGCATATACTTCATTAGATACAAACTTTTAAAGGGATATATATGTAGCACTTATTTTGCTTTTTCCTCAGATGTTTAGACGGAATAAAGCTAAGTGGTTTTGCTTGAAGGACAGTATTTGATACAACACTACTACCTTTAGCACCTGTTTGTCTTATTGAAGGATTGAATCCTTTTGGCTTAAAGCATTGAGTCACATACTGCTAAAGGATGCCAAAACTGGAACCTAGATATCTAGACCTTGTTAAACCCTCTTCCCCTCCTAAAAGCCACAAGCCGTATTTTAGTTCCTCCTTCCTCCTACACAGCATCCTATGCCCAATGTTTTTAAAAACATTTCTCACCTTCTGCTGGAGGTAGCGTTTAGTTTCGTGCTTGCAATACTCTGGTGTTTCAACCCCAGTTTTAGAAGTCTAAAAGCTTCTTTAGAATCAGAAATCTGAACCCACTGCAGATCTTTAGAAAGAACAAACATGATCATCTTGTAAATATCATTATCAAATAGAAAGAAGGGATTGGGGATAACGTATGAACACCAAGAATAATACATATACTTAAGACATACAAATGTTTTCCTAAGCCTGCTTCAGACAAATTATATTACGACAAATAAGATCAAGATTCCCCCTTCTATGGGAAAGAAAGGACAAATATTACATCATTTCATCCTATTAGCACACTGAAATATATTCCATCCAAATTAAGGGAGCAACCTTAGCCTGAGCACTGAAAAGCCAAAAAGGCAGGGTCTAATATGGTTAAGAAAGCCCTGTGGTCATATTCATCATGACAGAATTCCACATGGATAGCTTCTGCTTTAGACTACAGTTTTGAGGAGGGGGTCGGGGGTATGCCATCTGGATCTCTTTCAAAACCATCGGCTTCATTGATCTTTTCCAGTTAAGAATTTTGTCTGCAATATGATGACTGTATGTCATCTGGGTATGCACTAAAGACCCACAATCCTACTAATAGAACTTTTAATATTAATATTGTGGCTTCTTAATCTAGAGGTCATCAAAATTGTACAAGCAAAAATACCAGCTCTGACCAAGAAAACCAGGAAAACTGTTGGCCAGTTTTCCTCAATAACATCAGGAATGGCCTTATGCTTCTAAGCTTTATACAAAAAATTATGCTGAAGTACAGCTCAAAGGAGACTATTTCCTACATTTTCTATTCTTTGAAGAAATGAAGGAGTTGGGTTTATTGTCTAATTCAGGTTTTTAATGTAGTTTGGCATATGAAAGATAAAAGCAGCAGGCCAAACACCTACAAAAAAGCCTTTAAAACTGCTGCCTTGATTGTCCAAAGAATCAGTAACAAATCAAAGTATTTTCAAGTCTTTTTTTCTATAGCCAGAAACAAGCATTGAATTGTTATTTTGAGTTCTGTTAACTCCTCACCCTCTTCAAACCAAGACAAACTACATTACAGTTTTGATTAAGCTAAAAGTACTGTACTATGTAATTTGTAGTCAGACTGCACTTTCCTACATTCTCTGAAATCTGTTTCTCTACAGAAAATACTAAAATACACCCCAAAAAAAACCTGTTGAGCAGATTTTAACTACAGTTAGAAACTTCTGGAGTTTTGTTTTGTTTTTTTTTTTAAAAAAAAAAAGTAAAATACCAAACCACAAACAAATTTGCCAGTTGTTTTCAATATTTCTCCTATTTCAAAGGAATATCAAGGCAGTGGAGTGCATGCAGGCCTTTAAAAAGTACAATCAAGAATAAAAAAGGCTATTAAAGATACAGCTATTTCTGTGTATGTAGATTGTTGCCTTTCATACTCTAAGTAGATGTTTCTTGTGCCACAGTAATGCAGTTAGGAGTTTTCTAATCTAGAAAGAAACACTACTACAGGAAGATTGACTTTTCAAATTACATTCGGCAATTTGCAATGTATTTTCATCACCTTTTACATAAGAACATCCCTTGATGTCTTGAGCAAGGCGTAGTGTTTTTCTTTTCTTGTCATTTGACATAGGAAGCAGCAGATCATAAAAACATTCATTGTAAATCTCAAAAAATGAAACCCAAACAGAAAACTTCGTGTAATCTTTCAGAGTTGTGCTAGATTGTTCCAGGTCTAAGAGTTCTTCCACATCTGCCAAGTACAGATATATTACAAGTCAATATAGGCCTAGTAAATAGAATTTATTTTTTAAAAAAAAGTGAAAACTGATATCACAGCAGCCTTCTAAAAACCACTTATCCCAGACAAAAATCCATTTCATTTTTCCCCCTTCCTTCTTAAGTATCTTAAAGTCACACGCTTACCCTACATATTTGTAAGACACCTACTCTACCACTTCCTTTTCCACTTGCAAATTCTATCAAACATGCACAGCTTTGTTACAATTATTCAAGTCTCTTCAATATGACAGAATTAAACTAGCAAGTATATTTCACACTGATTTTTTTTTAAGCAAACCTAGTATTTAGGTAATTTTTACATGCTAGAATTCAGTTTATCTGATTACTTACAAGTACTCCAAAAGCCCCTTAGGATACAACTAGGGCCTATAGCATAACTAGTACTGCTTTTCCTTGCTATAATTTCATCTCCTGTAATGCCCGTTCAGATATTCTAACCATTTTATCCTTGGGTTTTCTGCCCAGATAACCTGCTCACTATCCAACTCAGTCATACACGTAGTCATTTTATTTTTAACGTAGGCCAGAAGTTAGTTATTGACCTTAAGAAAGCATCTTTACCAGCTTTATTTGCAATTATTTAATATAAAACATACCCTCAGAATCAATGGGTGCTTTGTTGTTAGAGCTGTTTTGATGGTCTACCTGCCAAAGAGAACAGAGTTTCTAAGACACACATTGTTGACAGTACATCACCAGTTACTTTGTAACAGCTCTATGGTCCTACCAAATAGGAATACAGCATAGTTGCACATGCCAATACAAAGATTCTGGTTACGCATCATGCCTAGTTCAATGCACCTGTACATTCCCATTGCAAGGGTTGCTCTTACTTTAATACTCATTCCCAACACTTCCCTTACACCAGACCTTATTACAGTATATAGCATTTCAGCTTGCTAAACCACAAGAAAACTAGTCACAGAATAGAGGGGTGGGAGCCAACACTGAAACAGCACGATTTAACAGGATGATTTGCAGAAGTCCAGTTGCAGTTTACACATTACTCTTCAGGACTCTATAGATTCACCAGACTAAAATTTTTATTATTGGTGTTCTGCTAATTCAGGATTCCATATCTTACAGCTTACTAGGTCAGCCCTCAGAAACAGAGCTAGACATAGCACACTCGTTCACTTAAAGTGAGTGACTTACTGCTTTATGATACAGGCTGTAGAAACTTTTCACAGTCGAAAGAGTCTAGGTTTTAGAAAGGAAAAGATAAATTTCTTCTGCTAAGCTCTTTTAAAAACACATATATATACAAATAGAACAAATCCCTACAGCTAGACCTTACAATGTTCATACACTCTGTTCCCAGTTTTGGTTGGATGTTTTTGTTGGGTTTTTTAGGCATGGAACTGCAAAGAAGTGCAATTCATCTACCAAACTCAGTATGCTTAAGAGAAGAAATGTGGATTAAAGAACAGGTGTGGTTTGGTTCAGGTTTTTGTGTGTGGGTTTTTTTTTAAATGTTTTGTCAAGACTATATTTCATATAAAGCTAGGATCCTATAAAGTGATTCCTGAAATAATTATTTACACAATCAAAGCTTTTAGATTTAAGCTTTACACGTATAAAACACCCACCCAAACTTGTCTCTGTTGAAGCAGATGCGAACTTTGCCACCAAACTTGTTCTTATAACCAGTTCCAGAAACTAGAGGGACATATATATATATTCACACATACACAACACATTTTTCTGAAGTCCTTAAAGACTGCTAGAGCTAGATCTAACATATGTCTGTGCTTTTTAAATTGAAGTCTTGAAGCATTTTGCTGCCACCTGCCTTCCACACTGGAGAAGTCCAGCTAACCAACTGCTAAAAATCAAGGTAACAGATCCATTCCATCCCACAACAGCTAGAACAACCCATTATAACCTATCATACCACTTCATTAAAAATAAAAACACCACAACAATTCCTTTCTAGTTCCAATTCCTAACATATGGTCAGGGTTTTTCTTATATTATTCCATTAATTTCAGAATTAAAAGCCCAAGAAAAAGTGCTTATACGAAATACACGTCTCCTGTATCTGTAACTGGACTGAGCAGCTTTAGAATTCCAGGCAACTCATAAAACTGGAGCGTATTTCTGGACCACTCAACAGTGGTCTGTTAAAGAATGAAGTCCAGTAGAAAACCATTTTCATTCAGATCTTTATAAATCCTTCTGTATATTTGCTTTACACATCTGCTGTTTTTTAAAAAAAAAAAATTGCTTCAACCTCAAAGTCATTAATTTCTTTCAAGTATCCTGAAAGATAGTTTAGAGGAGCTGCCTTTGAAGTAGACCTACCACACCTCTAGAGATGGGAAGACTATTTGCATTCAGCCCTTCTTAAGCACCAGCAACCCCAGAGGATAAATTATTAGGTGTCCACACTATAGGAAAAAGCTTGGGGTTTACATTCCATTAAGTATTCAGCCACAAGACAGAAATCCACAGAACAGGGTTCATCAGCTCTGTTGCTCACTTTACTGCTAATCTGAATAGCTGGCTGACAGCAAAAAGATACATCTGTATGCTCCAATACAGAGTCTTTGCCCATTGAAAAATTAAGAGGGTAACACTGAGATATCTGAAGATGTGTGTGCTTATCAGTATAGAATAAAAGTGCTCTTTACCTCTTTTGTTAGTTCAAGTATTGAATTTTTAATAGAAGTTTCTTCTCTCACTTGGTCTTTAGTCAGCTTTATATAATCTCTGCACCGGTGGGGTTTGATATCCATTGTTGTGTATAGCTTTCCTTGAATACTTTTAAACAACAGATCCATAGCCCTTGGAAGAATACCAGCATCATCTTCTGTCCCTGAAAGCAACACACAAAAGAAAGTTTAATTATTACTGTGAACAAGGTATACAGATAAATGAAGACAGAAGGATAAGCAATTCTAACCTCAAGGTAACACATGAGAAATTTGGAGGTAACTTACAGCATGAAACAGTGGGGTTTTGTATTCTCAGGGTAACACAAATGTCATTAAGAGTGTTTTGAAAGGTATTTGGCTTTCAGCAACAGCTCATGCTGTATCCCTTAGACAGTAAAGGCACATAATATAAAACAAGAACTGCTGGGGTACTCTGTATAAGCTTAGCATTAAGGACCAAAAAAACAAACCAACCACGACCAACAGACATTTAATAGATATGTGCAGTTTCTCAATTGCATCTCTCAGGCTGCCTTCACACTCTCTCATGCAAGTAATCTCGAAATACAACTGATTCTGATCTCTCGGCTCTAGTCCTGTCCTAATTCCATAGACCCTATGAAAAAAGTTCTAGAAGCCTCGTGAAGACACTCCTTTCCTTGTCCCAGATCTTTTTCTCAGAGCATACTACTTTTGCACCTGAAAGGCAAAAAGCAGTCCAATAAAAGCCTTAGTTTTTAGGGCTGCAATTCTAAAAAGGGTTCATTTATCTTTGATTTCTAAATCAGAGAGGAGAAGGGAGAGTGGAAGAAACTGCTGTCCCATCTCAGACTGACAGCATCACTTTCCAGCTTTTTGATAATTCCTCCTACTCCTGAAAGACAGGTTTTTACCACAGACAGCCCTACCTGTGTCACCTAAGTCAGAACCTATGTAAAAATCTGGTTGCACTCAAATAGCAAGCTAGTAACCACATAATATATTACATTTGTTTTTCCTAATCTCCTTTCTTCTCTAACCATTTTCTGCTTATTGCAACACCACTTAACAATTAATTCAATTTAATATGAACAAAGCAACTGTCACTGGCAAACAACGACCAGTCCTGAAAAGCTGCTTCATCTTTCATTTAAGTCCTTTGCCGCTGACTGAATATAGACTCCCATGTAGTGCCGAAGTGGAAAGGCTACATTGACAGTAATGGGAATAACAGAAGAGGAAATCATGGCACCCAGTGAGCAACATTCTGCCCTGCCAAATCTTATCACGAGCTGACAGTTAAATCCTAAAAAATGTAATACCAAGAAAGAATCTCCAGAATCTAAAAAGTCATGAATCAGAAATTCTTGAGAACACACACAACAAAGTATACCCCAAACTAGTAAAGCGTGGGGGGCTTATACACTTTAGGAACTCTGGTGTTTTTTATTTACCTATTATTTATTAGGAATGGAAAGATCATCCCCATTATTGCCCCAGATTAATGGTAACAAAGTACTGGCAGTATTCTTCAGTAATAAACCACCTAATAGATAATCACTTGGAAGACAATGTCACTTCTATAAAAATCAATTTCCCATGGCACAAAACTCATTGTCCTTCTACTACTTCTGCACATAAAATGAGCAGTATAGCATCTAGAACTGCCATTTCACTAGAGAAGAAACTATTTCCATGCGAAACAAATCACCTCATTTGTTAAAATGCTTTGAAAAATAATTAAATGACATCTTCTGACCAGAAGGGATATTGAGACTTAACAGTACAGAACTAGGGCATCAGAAGACAAAGTCTCCTAGGGTATTACTGATAAGCTCAGAAGCTTGAGACAAGACAGAAATACTTGGAAGTAATCAAACATGTTTTAAAACTTTTAATCTCTGCCTATAATAATTGAAACAGACTGAAATACTATTCCTTATTTGAAGATGGTGCATACAAGATTATTATTATGAAAGTCATATGCATAATGATTAAAATTAAAAGCTAGTCTGGTGTAGAATGACTTACACTTTTCACATCCCGATATATACAAAGTGTTTTTTCCCCAGCTGCCCCTTCTCCCTGACACTGTAGATACTTGGAGGAAAAAATGAAGTCACACACACTACGTTGAAATTATTAGAGCCTTACAAAGCAATAACACTACATGTTTTAACTCTGGGAGCGACTGTTTGTTGGCGATTTAGTGATACTTGTTATGGAAGGAGCCTTTCAAAGGCTCTTTATTAATATTCAGGAGAAGACAATGTATAGGGCTTACAGTTTAAATAAAGCAAAGAGTTATATTGCTGCTAGAAGGAATCCTCACTTTAAAAAACAGAAGGTCATTCAAGGAGAACTCATTTCTAGATATACCTTGGAACGTGTAGGTTTTCCCAGCATTTGTAACACCATATGTAAAAATAAGACGATTGCATCCGTTTAAGAAATCTTGCACTGGTTGCTTCATGGTACCTTCAAAGAATTCTTCTTGAGTTGTTTCAGGTCCAAACACCTAAGCATTACCCAAGAAATATTGTTATTCTGTTTAAGCAATCATTAAAGACTTTTAAAAAATCTTTTACATTCTGTATGTTTATAATGTTAAACACTATTGACAGTTTAAAATTTGCTTGGTTATTTAATAAGTTGAACAACTTCTTCCAGAAATTTAAAAACTTTTAAAGACAATTAATTTACTCTTGAGAAAGTGAATTTCTGCATCATCTGTCCAGAAGTTTTTTCACTTAGCCGACTCAAAGAGTTTTTGGGGGGCTTCAGTATGACGCTTCTTGAGTCTTCAAGTGAGATGCAGTCCTATTAAAAGGAAACACAATCAATACAGGTATGGAAAGACTATGAAGAGCTCAACTTAAAAGGGAAAAACCCTCACACATTCCAAGTATTTTTAAATGTAGCAATGCCACACCTGAAATTCATTGTCTCTTTCCAGCGATGTAAGTGGCCTAATACGCAAGCAAACTTCTATGTGTCCCTTAGACTCCAAACTGCTCCTCTTAATTTAAGGAGAGAAAAAAAAAAGTTAGACATTTGACTAGATTCTTTGATAATTAGCATGTTAAGGCAGTTTTATTTTCAACAGGCTACTTTGAACACTTATTTGATGACAGGGGTAGCAAAAGTAATTTACTATATCAGTTTTTAAAAGTGCTTTACAAGGCCCCTGCAGAAGTTTGCTGTGATAACTTAAGAGTTCATAATCTTACAGCACATACATATACACACACACACACTCTCTACGTTCAGGCTAACTAGAGATCGAGAATGAAACCCACAACAACATTCTATGACTAAGCTGCTCTGGACTGGCAGTTAGCCTCATTCATAGAAGATTGATGCACCCAATAACGTACGAATGCAGCACCACACAACTTTATCTAATCTTATCTATCTCCTCCAAATTAGAAACATATTAAAGATGCTTTTTATCTTCTCTGTAAAATTCTGATTGCTCTTACTGATGAAAGAACTAAGCTTTTTAAAAAAAAAAATCCAAACAATGCCAACATTAAAGCTTTCTTACCTGGCTTGTGTCTGAGCTTGAAGAAACCAAAGAAAAGTCAGCAGAGAGATCTGCTTTAATATCTTCCACATTTACTGGTCCTGTCCTTTCAAGGAGCTCAACACTAGCAATGTAGGAAGGTCTGAGAATTTGCACGTTATCCAGAGTTGGTTCCATCCTGAAAGATAAAATAAAACTATTTTTTCCTCTCCGACTACCTAATGTAGAGCTTCTGAAGTCACTTAGAAGACAAGTCAGTTTGCAACAGAAAGCTTCAATTTCTTTAAGGAAAAATCTTTCTTCACCCTTGTCATAATTTACATAGCATGTTTCTGATAGCTGGGGAAAGAGTCTGCAGAGGGGTTTGCATCATGATGAAACAAGAACATCCATTCTTCTTTCAATGAAAAGCAACTGCTTAGCACAGAAAAGCCTTACACATCGACCACAACCTTGCTAAAAACCATGTCTGACACAGGATTTAAAAAAAAACAACACACCAACAAAAAGACCAAACCAATCATACTGTTCCACATCTACTTTTCCATCACCCCTTTATAGTGTTCTTTAGAATAAAAGCTCATTGCAAGAGCAACCCAAGCTTCATGTTTGCCTTTGCAGGACCTGTCAAACAGTTGCTATTACAAAGATAACAGTGTAGCTTAATGCAACATAGAGTTCAGAAACATTCCAAAACCTAATAGTTTTAGCTATTAAGGTGACACCAGAAAATTAGAAGATGTCATACCAGAGTACAAGTATTGTTTTTTAGTAACTTTTCCCAGTCGTTTTCCAGATCAGAAATTCATTTATTTATCTGTAATTTAATTATTTTTGTGCATCTCAATCTGGGCAGTGAAATGCTGCTATAGAAAATGAAAACAAATTGATCCTGTGTTGATATTAGACAGGTAAGTTTTGAAATAAGCTTTTAAAAGTATTTTATTTAAAATAGTAGTATTTTGTCTGCACTTTACACTCCTATTGCTTTTTTCTGTGATATTACGGATGTGACTTGGACATTTTTAAGGATTAAGTTTATATACTTAAATAACTAATTTAAGTAAATATAAAGTAACTCATTGGACAATTATCCATAGCCTATGGCAGCAAGCATTCATTCTAGCAATTAGATACATTCCACATGGCCTCCTACAGTTTTGAAGCTTTGGTCACAATGACTGAATAGTCTTCTAATACTACATCCCCATATCAATGCTACAGAGACCCATATGTATTGTCTCTCTAAATACTAACGGTGAACACACAGTGTTCATTGAAACAATGGACAGACCAGGGCTGGTTCAAAGCCTCTTTGCTCAGGAAGAGTGTTGCTTACTAAGCAGTCAAAGCATTTTTGTTCCCCCCAGCATAAAACGTGAAACATGCCTGCACTTCGGTGCCAAAACACTTAATAGTGCAATCTTCCCATCTAGCATGTAGAAGGCAGATACAGAACTTTGTGAAGCTAGACAAACATCACCAAGCTGCAAATGAGGTAAAGTTATATGTAAACTAAGCAACCACGTTTACTCTGTTTCTTCTAATCTACAGTTTCTATTTTGGTCAAGCAACTGTATGAAAACCAGGAAAAGCTTGGCCTGAAATGTTACCAGAGCTTGAAAAAACACTGACCTGGGAATAAGATACTACTGGAAAGAAACATACCTGTGCTATCACGATGTGGAAGTCCTATTCATCAGCTACAGAAAAATCGCAGCGCAAAACTCTTATCAGCCCTTGGCAGGAAACTCATTTGTTAGAAAACTGACAGTTCTGTTGCTTGAAGTATAAGCTTATGTTAAAGTGTGATTTGTCAAGATTATGCTCTCATTGCGTGCCTTTTTAGGTAAGGGGCAGAAGATAAACACAAAGCCCCGCATGCAAAGCTGGCGCCACAGGTGTCCCTGCAGCCGGGCAGGGGGGCCACCGCCCGCCCGCAAAGCCCGAGCTGCGGGCTGGGCCAGCGCTGCGATTGCCTTAGATACTTCAGCGTAAACTAGTATATTGCCTGGCTGTAGCCACGAAAAAATAACTTGTACAGCGGCATATGTTATTACAACTCTGTTTATCATGACAACAGAGTCCAGAGCTGCAGGCGGCCTAAGGGAAGGCGACCCTGCGCGGCGCGCACAGCGGAGCGCGGCACAGCCCGCGCACGGGGCCTGGAGGGCCGGCAGACGGCACAACGGGCCGCAGAGGCCCCGGAGCACACGGGATGCCTGCCAGCCAACGTAACACACAAAGCACCGGCCCTCACGCTCAAAAGCGTTTAGAAGGACAGTTTTCCCTCTGAAAATACCAACCTTTTACCTCAAGGCCTCGCAACGGCGCGAAGCTCTCAGGGGACACTGCCGCAGGCTCCGCCAGCCACGGCCCAGGGGCACCCCCCGCCGGCTCGCACGACCCACCGCGGTACCGAAGATTTCGCGCAGCCCCCCCGCCCCGTAGCGCTAGCAACGACGGCCGCAGCAGGGCGAAGCGAAGGGGAGAAGCCTCAATACCCCCCGCCACGGTCACCCGCACTGCTTCCCTACTCCGCGGCCCCCAGGCGACAATCACCGCCTCCTTCCCCCCTCAAGCGAAAGCCCAGCAGCCCCGGCACCCGTGGAACTTACGCGAGAGCCTCCCCCTCGCTGGGCGCCCCCCGCCGCCGACCCCCGTCGTGCGCAGGCAGCGCCGCTCCCGGCCCAGCACAACCGCCACAGGGCCACGCCGCCCCGCGGCTGCTTTTCAAATCCGACCAATGGCAGAGCGCGGCGCGCGCGGCCCCCTGGGACGGCGGACGTTGCTGCGGCGAAAGGCCCGACGGGAAGGGTAGTTCTGGCGGGCGGGGCCCGCGGGGCGCGGCGGCGGGAGGTTGGCCCGCAGGCGGCTGGGCTTTGCTACGGCACTGGGCTGCGAGCGGGTGTGCACTGGGTCTCCCGTACTGCGCGCACCCAGAAACCTCTGGGCCTGTCCCCTCAGTGGCAGCAGGAGCTGGGCTGCCACGGGAAGGCGCCCTGGCCTCGCCGCGCCCGCCTGCGGCCTGCTTGCGGCCTGCCTCACCTGCCCCACCTGCCCGCCTCGCCGTCTGCGGTGCCCGGGCCTTGCCGCCCTCAGGCCTGACAAGAAGGATGTATGTAAGTTCAAGCTTGTCGATACGCAGGGTGATTACAGTGATGATATTTCTGCAGGCGTTTTTCAGGCTGAGCAGCAAGTTGAGGCTTTGTAGTCTGTATATGAACGGGACAATCAGTGTTGGCAGTTAGTGAAAGGGAAGAGGCCAGGTGACCATCTCAAGCTGCAGATGTGCTATATCAGAGCAGGGATCCATGGAATTGGGAAATTCCAGTTTTAAGTTTGGACTATACTTGTTCCTTACCCTGGGTTACAATACTGATAGAGTGACAGCTGTGGAAAACAGTTAGTAAGGTGTCTTTGTTTAAAACCTTCTCCAGGTGGCCATTTTTTGGTACCAGGTTTACATGATGGGGATTTAATTTCATAAACAGCAATGAGAGAAATCTTTTGGCTTTATTCTCAAAACAGTGTCATAATGCCAAACAGCTCATCCTTTTCTAGAACAGAATGTGGAAACATGCAGGTTTTGGTAAGAAAAGTCACCATAAGTTTCTGTTTAGACTCAGGAATTCTTTGAACTTTAATAAGGAATGTCTGCCTGTTTAAAATTGAAATGAAAGGAAAAGTAACTTGAAAGTAGTCAGTAACTACCAAAACCAAATGTTGTCTTTCATTTGAAGAAAAGAATGCCCTCTAGTGCAATCAATTCTGTAAAAGAATAATCCTACACAGATCCTGGATCAGCTGCTTTGATGAGGTTGTCTTTAAGATCAAATCCCATCTTTCTTTAAACTGAGGCTGTCATATCAGTAAAAGATGTATACTTGATTTCAGTTCAGATGCAGGCCATGCTACAAAAGTTGGTCTGCTTTAACAGCAGAAAATGATGCAATATTGAATTTGAAATTGTTTGCCAAGCAAAACTGAAAAGCTCTTATAGACATTCTCTAAGACTTTTGCTAACTTTCTGAAAAGTATCTTAGTTTCTATCCTGAAGAGAACAGTGAATTCCAACTGCTGAACTAACCTAATGCCAAATCACCTTTCTCATACCAGGAGGGGACTGAGGATGGCTCTCAAAGAAAGAGAAAAAGAGAAAAGGTCTGGGAGCAGACCTGAAAGTTGTTCTCTTCCACTTGTTGTAAAGGAAAACTGAAGATCTGAGAATATTTTGCAAGGTATATTCCTAAAAGAGTTGGGAGCTATTGGCTGCAGAAAATTGTTCTTGCTAACTTAGGACATAAGAAAGCTCATGGTACAATCAATATTTTGGTTTTGTTTGAATATTAGATACATGAAACTGTTTTTATAATATAGTACATGCTGCATAATTTAAACTAGTATCTCAGAGGGCTACCTTCAGCATACCGAAAGAGCAAACTAAAACACAATCTGACATGTACTTCTAGCCTCAGACAAACCATGACAAATAAAACATTAGATCAGCATAACTAATCCAGCCTGTTTCGAAGTGGGAGATGATGAAACTCCATTTATGTAAATAACCTTTATGGCTTTCTACTAATATATACTCCTTAAAGTGGTTTGTGCAAGGACAATTCGTTGCAACAGAAGGAGCTGCTGCCAGAACAGTTAACTCATTCATCTCAGAAATCTGATTATTTTTCTTTTTAAATTCTCTATAACTTGTGGAGCAAGGTTGCCACTCTCCAAGGGGAAAAGTTTCTTTTATAAGTTACTTGTTAGAACTCTCACCTTTACCCTTAGAAACTTATGCTCCTTGTATTTGGGACAGAATTCAAAAACTGTGGATAGTTTACTCATATGAGTGGTGAGAGGATGCCCCACGACACAGCGTATCTCAGCTATCTTTTACATTGCTGTCACAAGTAATGAGAGAGACAGTCAACACTGCTGGGACTTGGCTCAGCATCATCCTTCAGCATGTCTGAGCAGCAGCCAAACCAGGACTGGCTTCAGCTTCTTTGTACTCAACTCACCTTCCCCAGGGATTTAACAAAGTACTTCATTCAGTTCCCCCCTTAGCACGTGTGTTTCTACTGTGCTTCCCCATGCCCTGACAGTGTTGCCTTCCTGTCCTGGTTGGAGACAAAGTCCTTCTTCAGGGGTCATTTGGAGCCGACTGGCAAGGAAGCTCCTATTCCTTGTCACAGAGGTGTCTTGGAGGAAGATGGTGCATTGTGTTATCTTCTTGGTAGTCTGCCATGTCAGCCCTTTTTCACCCCTGTTTTTCAGGGCAGTGCTTGTCATTTTTATCTTGTTATTTGCATAGTTCTGTGGATGCATTTCACACTTCCTTTAATCTGGACCTATACAGTGGTACCCTCACTGCCCCATTCCTCTCAGTTGCCTTCAGGTGACATTATTTCTAATGCATATACAGTTGATTTTATGAACTCATGACTTTGCAGGCTGTTCATTTGCTTTTTTTTTTCTTTAGGAATATAGGTATGTTTTCCTTTATCATCTCTTTTAAGCAATGAGCTGCTTCTTTAGTCTTATGTTTCCCAGTTCATTCAATATAACTTTTTTGTGGCTGACTTTTGATTCTTTACCTATTTGCTTGTTGCCTGCTTGTGCCTCCTAAAACATGTGTTGTTGGTTTTCTGTAGAAGTTGGTGTCATGTTATCTGAAACAGCAAGACTAACTTTAAGGTCACAAACTTAAGAACAGCTTGGGTTGTCAGTCTAGTTTGTGTGCTATAGTGGGCATACGTTCAAGCTTTCCCTTGAACCAAGCAGGAGAGAGGCAGTCACCTGGAAACAAACAAACATTCACATTGCCATCCTGTGCAAGTTGACTAGCATAGTGTTTCTTCCTTGAAACAGACATGAACGTATATCAGATTGATTACGTGAAACAAGGTGCCCAGAGCGTGAGGCTCACAGTAATGTCCAGACTTAGCACCTCAGCCCTGCTGCAAGGCCCCCCCAGCCCCGCTTGCCCTGCAGTGCTGGTGGAAACCGCCTCAGCTAGGAGCAAGACCACAGCTTGCACTCCACTGCCTCCACCCTGCCAGGTTCTTGGGCCAACCCCTAGCAGAAGGCACCTAGCTTGGCCCACGGGCTGCCAGAGGAGCTGGGCACGGCTGTGGGTGTTCCCTGGCTTGGAAGGTTTCACGCTGAAGGTAGATACGGTGTCAAGACCAGATGATCAGCAGGGCTGGGCAGCAGAGGGGGGTTGGGCAGCAGAGGGGGGCTGGCCAGGGCATCAGTGCCCTTTCCCAGGGGTGCAGAGGCTTTCTGCTAGCCCCTGTCCTGCAAATGCTGCGGCTTTTTCGTGGCTGATTTGGTTAGCTGAGTAATTGCAGGATTGCGGGTGGGGTGGGAGGAAACCTTCACTGGAAGGTGCTTGCAGAGGTTACTTACCTGAGGTGCTCTGGGAGTATAAAATACAGTCTGGAAAATGAATCATAGACCCACTAGCAAAGAGGGGGCTTGAGTAGCACGTGCCAGTGTGAGATAGTCAGCCAGGAGCCTGGGGAAGAAGGAGGGGATCGCTGAGAGGCAGCTGGAGGCAAGCTGTGGCACCTGGTGCTGGACTTGGGCCTTGACACTTCTCCTTTGGCAACTTCCCAGGGCCAGAGCTGGCTCCTCCAGCAAGTGAGGTGTTGGGGTTTCCTGTGCTCTGGGTCATGGTTGTTTAAAAAGTCATGCACTGAGGAGAGAGAGATGTGGTTGTGTTAAGGCTTGTTTAGGTACTGCCATGAGTGTGCTTCTCATAGGTGCAGTGAGGCCCCCTAGTTCCACGTCAGAGTTTTGTATAATGAAGATGTTTCATCTGTTCAGCATATCATTCTTAAATCTTCATAGCTTCATTTGAAAATGAAGCTGTGCATGGCAAACACAGTGTTACTCCTTGAGCAGAAGCTGTATTGTCTTACATAGGAGAAGATTTGAAATATATTTACTGAGATGTGTTTTGTTCAGTTTGCATGAGTCAAGACTTCAGTCTCTGGAAAGAGTGCAACTCAGAAAAGCTATCACCAGTTCTTCCTGCTTCTCCCTCAACCCTCTGGTTATTCCTTCTGTCCCTCTTCAAATTATTTCATAATTCTCTAATGAACTAAAGAGATCATTTCAGCTGTAACCAAACTCTTAAATCTTGTAATTAAACAAAAAAGTTTCAAAATTTATTATTCTCTCTAATATGGTAATATAAGTAGTCACCATTTTGAAGGTCAGGTCTAGTATTTTGAAATCAGAACCTTCTATCTCTGATCAACAGGCTTAAAATGTACCTGAAGACATAATTGTGTGTTTTGGATCATTACGCTTACCAAGTGTATGAGTATACTTAGGTTCTCATGTTATTTTTATTTGAACAGCTATTTCAGAAGCATGTGTAATGAGGTGCTTCATAGCGTTCTATACTGGCTCTAGTGACTGAAGGAAGTGAATGGCTTGAATATTCTGAGGAATTAGTAATGCAGTTGATTTTTTTAGTGTGCTATATATTTTCCTCACCCACCCATGCATATTTAAAACTTTTATTATTATGAACACTAAGCTTTTCAAGGTAGAATAATTAGGGCCTTCCATTAGGGCATGTTTTCCTAATATAGTAGGATTCTTAACCTCACAGGGGCTTTTTAACATCATCACAGTATAAATAATGATAAAATATATTTCTTAAATGTTTCTATGATATATGCTAGTCATTTGAATGGCCATGTTGGAGTAAAATTTAATAGCTGTCAAGATGAATAATAATTGAGACATATTTTGTGTATCTCTGTGTGTATGTATATATTTATATATGTTTTACTACCAAAGGAAACTGAACCTTTACTAACTGGAGGCAAAAAAAAAAAAAGATGGCTTTTTTTTTTCTTCTGCCTCTTCTAGGGTCTTTCTGTAACTGGCAACAGATGCTGTAAGACAGTCATGACTAAGTATTTGCTTCTTTATTGATGAAAGGGGCTGAAGCATTTAGACACGAGACAGCTGATCAGGCCAAACAGGACGATATCATAGTAGGCTATATAACAGCAAAAGTGACCTCCATTGGAGAAAATGGTAAGAACTGTTTTCTCACTGTGATGCAAGTATTTGTCCTATAAATGTATCAGCTGTTTTGCCTGACTGCTTCATAGTCATGTAGCAGATAGTGTAGTTGCTTATCAGGTGTTTAAGGTATGTATTGTCAGTAGTAAAACTATTAAAAAAGTATTAAAACATACACAGTCAAAGGTTTTTTTTTTTTGTGAAAGTATATTTATTGAGAAAAGATGACTACTCTTAAACTGTAAGCTGTCTTATTTTTAAGAACAAGTCTGCATAGGTGGCTTTTCCGTAGAACTGCCTGCCAAATACAGTTTCTGGGGCATTTGTGATGTGCCCCAGAAAATTAACTCCATTCCAGCCAGACCCAGTACACTGCCTCAATTTGGGTTGCTGAATCATGTAAACCAGGCATTTTTGAGCTACTGGTAATCACATAACGGGAAACCTTTACAGAGAATCTGCAAGCAGGAAGCCTGATGGTGTTGACTAGGTGTGCAATAGTCTTCCCTCCTGGTCAACGTTATACTGACGTCTCAGGACATACTCTTAGAAACAGCTCTACAGATGGAATAATACACTGAATCCTGTACTTAAGTCAGTATGAGTTTTACCACTGTTTTCACATAGCCAGGATTTTGCATCTTAATTTTTCTATGGATTTCAAGTCCTTATATCCTTTGGACATAAAAATGGGGTAGTATTGGTGATACAGGACAGATGAGAGTCCAGGAACATTGGCTGTCTACTTCAGAAAGTGTTTTTCTGTATATGCTGCTTATATTTCATGAAGTGTATTTGAACTGTGTAAACAGATTTTGTTTGGTACCCTGAAATGATGTCCCCTCTTTTTTTTTTTTCTTTTTTTTCTTTATTTCTAAACCTGTGCTTAAGTTCTGCAAATATTTGCATAATGTCTTTTTAGCTCTGAGTCTGGGGCTAGGCCTGTTGCCACTTGTTGCCATACATGATGTTAATTATTTTTTTTGCAGACACTGTGTTAGCTTGTAACCTCCAGGTTAAGGGCTGGGCATAAATTCCAGTTCTTATTAGTAAAACTTTATTTTTCTCCATGTGTTGTTGATTCTTTTTCAATCATTCACAAAGTTGTATAAATACCAGCATGAGTAACCATCATTTCAAGGTAAAATCTCAGAATTGACTTGCCTAAAATGAAACATGTGTTTGAGTTTTATTTCAATTGAAGTTTCAGAAGTTTTATTTCAGTTCCAGGCTGCTTATGAAAATTCTTCGTGATGTAAGAAATTCAAGCTTTAGTCCTTAGGATTACTTTTCTGAGAATACTGTTTCTCCTTTTGTAGTATTGCATAAAATATAGACTGTAAATAGCTATCTTAATGGTTCCAGAGCTCTCAGAACAGTCCCGGAAAATTTTACTAAAGACATTCTGTTGCTTGTTACATTCTCAACTGTTGCTCTGTCATCTTACTAGAAACTTACCAAAATAAATAAATTGGAACATGAAGTCCATACTTGTCTAGAGTAATGCAATTCTGAAATAGAGCAACTGGTTAAGATGCCAAGGTATATCTAAATATTTATCAGATCTATAGCTGATAGCTGAAGAAACTGAGAGATTTCCACTAAAGGGGTGTGTGTGTGTGTGTGTATGGATGTATATGAAAGTTCTGCATAGAAGCCAGAAGACTGGAGGCTTCGGCATCTCAAAAATACAAGATACCTTAAAAAAGATGTGGTTCAAGAGCAAGAAGCTTACTGCTGATGTAACATGGGCTAAATCTAAGGAGCAGGATATGATACAGTGTAGCCATTACAGTATTTCCATGTAGTATTACTCATCTTTCTGGCTCTGACACCCAAGACAGAGCTGCTCTTATTCTTGGCAAGTGTCAACTGTCTGTCTTGACCTCAGAGACTAGTGTTGTTCTCTGACATAATGTACCATTCCTCAGAATGTCATCACAGCTTTGGGCATTCAGGGCTTCTCCTTGAACTTGGGAAGATATGATTAGAGTGGGAAAGTCACACCATTGACCTTCAGATGTTTTAACTTCAGCTTCCTGTAGAGCCAGTGGCGAGAAACACTCAGAATAGTTTCAGGCCTAAGTTAAATTCTTATTCTTGCAGTTACGTTACAAAGTGCAGCTAAGCAATATAACCGTAACCAAATTGCCCTCTGTAGGAACCTTGTTTTCTTCACTAGCCTGTTAGTTTAGATATCAAAATTAATGTCTAGTATTTGGTAACACAGTTATCCTACAGCACAACAAAAAGGCAAGGAATTAACATTCAGAAAACAAATATTTTTAAGCAGTGACTTTATCTTTAAAGGACTTAAAAATAATGGCTCTTTGACAATAGCAAATGGCCCAGGGCATTTCCTATTTTAGTCTGAGCTTGTCTGTTTTGTTTTCTTTTCTTTTCTTTAAGCTTGTATTTTATGAGTATTTCAGGCTGGGCATTGCCCATCCTGTAGGAAAAACAGAAGGCAGGGAGCTTAATACACGCTAGATACCTGCCCTGCATAGAATGAAGTCATACTTCTGAAAAGAAGAGCCTGTACTTATGCCATGCAATCAGACTGCAGTGCTCTTTGCAGTCCTTGAAGAGAAACAGCCTTCTTCCCTGAAAGTGGACTAGCAGATGAAAGATAATGAAAACTCGTGAAGTTTCGGTTGCTTCTGAAAGACTGAACTAATGAGCAGCTAATTTTTTAAACACAATCTTACACCATTATTTTCAGCCAAATCAGCAAGTAGATGTAGCTGGTCAAACAGGTGCTGGGACAGCAGAAGAGCAGGCAGAAATGCTGGTGGGACAAAAGGGCAGGGCTGCTTCTCTTTTAGGTAGTCTTAGATTGGCTAAATTGCTTCTGAAGTTTCATCTTTGGCAATTCTTCAGCGAGGAGTTAAATATGTAGGTGGCTGGCTGGATTGCAGCCTTTGGGCATATCCAGACTTGCAGAGTAAGAAAGTATTTCCAAACACAGTTCAGCGTATAGTTCTCAGTTTGATGCTGCCCTGCCCGATGTTATTACAACATGCTGCAGCCAAGGATAAGCAGTTTTGAAACAGGCCAGGCTCCTTGCTGAAAGTTTGTTCACAGCTGAAATCTGAAGAAACTGAAAGGTTTCCACTGAAATGATGAGTGTTACAAAGCACTGGCTGATCTGACCTTCTAGTCAGAATAAACCCCATTTTGCAGAAACTGTAATGTAAATGGCAAAATGCCGTAGTTAGTAATTCAGTTTTGTGCATCTTTGCTGTTTGTCCCCTTGCTGTTTCGACAGATTACAGGATGTGATTGCAGTTCCAGTCAGGTGCTTTTGTATAGTGCTGCCAAGTACTGTCATACTACCAAGCTTCATCATATACGTGGGTGCAGTGAAGAATACACACACATTTGTAAAGCACCATAAGATCTTTCTGGTTGAATGGTGTTTTAAAAAGATGATTATTCCAACAATTAATCCAAATATTCTATATAAAGCAGGTTTTGGCTTTGTGATAAGAACCAAAACATGCAACAATTTAGGGGTAAGGCAGAAATCCTTTTAATTTAAGGATAGTATTAGTATAAAGTTAGAAGTGAGTCATTCTTTAGCTCATTTCAAACTGGATGACTCATACTCTTGGCAGTTTAATTATCCAAGACAAGCAATTCAGAAATAGATGCTATAGTTTTATTATTGTTTCAATCAGATGGCTATTGCTGTTACAAATAAACATAAGACTTGATTTCAAGTGTAACAAATGTAGCTATGCTCTGCAAATTATGCCACAGTGCTGCTTGAGGATGTGTTACACATGCCAGGTTTTTTTTATCTGATGTTTTGTTTTCAGTTTTAGATGGATAGTGTAGCTACCTACTGGGTATCTAAAGCAGCCATGACCACCAAGAATCTTAGCAGTGCACTTGGACAAGGACAATCTAATGTGGTATGTATTTCTTTTCATCCAGGGACTGAGATTTATTAAAGCCTCGTCACAGGAACATTCCTATGAATCAACTTTTCACCTCAAAATTCTTAATAAATTGATTAGTATTATTGAGAACGTTGATATGGAGCGTGTCTGCTATGAAGACAGGCTGAGAGAGTTGGGGTTGTTCAGCCTAGAGGAGAAAAGGTTCTATGGAGACCTTATAGCAGCCTTCCAGTACCTAAAGGGGGCCTGCAAGAAAGCTGGAGAGGGACTTTTTACAAGGGCATGGAGTGATAGAACAAGGGGGAATGTCTTTAAACTTCAGGTTAGATACAAGAAAGAAATTACTGTGAGGGTGGTGACGCACTGGGACAGGTTGCCACCAGAGAAGTGGGTGCGCCATCCCTGGAAGCATTTGAGGCCAGGCTGGATGGGGCTTTGAGCACCCTGGTCTAGTGGAAGGTGTCCCTGCCCATGGCAGTGGGGTTGCAACTAGATGATTTTTAAGGTCCCTTCCAACACAGACCATTCTATGGTTCTGTGATGGGAAGATCCATGCCATCTTTGCTTGGGAAGGATATAGTACTGTATTGTTGGCTGTAACCATCTGTCTCTGTTTTATTTCTTTTTCTCTCCCTGCCCTCCCCCTTCCTCGGCTGCAGTTTGTAAGGTAGTATCACAATACAGGTCTGATCTCATGAAACCACAGCTAATGCCGGTGCCTGCCTATGATAGGAAGAGAACACAGACCACAAACTTGGGATTTCTGGCCTCTGATTAGGTAAGTCTGTTGCTCATCTTTCCCTTTCCCCCTCCCAGTTCCCTTCATTGCTGTCTTTCCTCTGTGTCATTAACTCATATTGTAGCTCAGTGTTGCTGATTGCTGGGAACCCAATTTCGTTTGGCTATACATATATTCTTCTATAAAGAAGTCAGCTGTTGCCTCCATGTTGGACATTCATCAATGAAAATATGGGACACAATTTTATTGTAATAGTTCTAAATGCTTTTCAGGTAAAGTATCAAAGAGGAAAGTCTGGCAATTTTATTGAGATGTTCCATGTTTCTCAACTATATGATTCTTAAATTGGGAGTTTCTAGTAACATTAGAAATTATTCGTGTTTGTTGCAGATACCTAAAAATCCTTATTCTTAAGAAGTGGGCTATTTGCTAGTATAGCTGAAGTTACTCCTGTACTGAGACAGGAGAATGTCTTAAGAAAACTGCATTGAGTAGTAGTTTCCGTTATCTTTATTTTGCTCAGTTGTATATATAGTAGAGAACAGATGAAATAACTGTTGACGTAGAGAGTAACACAAATCATGTCAAACAAGAACTTCAAACAGCATGTTTTGAGGTCACTAACCTGTGTGCCTAGAACTTTGATCACACTGGTAACAGCCAAATGACATATGTGGATGTACATGCAGAGATAAATAGGTAGCTTTTCGTTGAATTTTACAAGCAGAACAGCAAAATGTCAAAGGAGTGAAAATGTATGTTTCTTGTTTCTAATAGGCTCAAGAAGCTTCAACAAAGGAAGCTAATAGTGATGAGTTAGTTTGCTGAAACTGCAAGCAAAGGGGTTTTTTGTTTGGTTGGTTTTAAAACCTAAATGGATCCTGTTTTCAATAAGCAGAATGAAGGAGTCTTTACAGGGCCTTGCCATATCAAATAAAGACAGCATGTTCTGTCTGATGAAGCGTAATGAAATGTTTGACTGCTAATCGACCAACCCAAAGCATTGCTAGATTAATAGCCAATTTTGCTGAGAATACAACTTCTGGGGAACTGAAGCTGTTTCTTTAATCTGTGACTGGCTGAGAAAAAAGGGAGTTCCTTTTAAGAAGATCAAGATATTTGGATGTTTTTCAAACAGAAGTCTTTCAGGTTTCTGTTTCACCACTGACCCTGCCTAGGCAAATGAGTTAAAAATCTGAGAATGTCTCTGGAATACTGGAAAATAAATTTTTCAGTTGTGGGGCATGGGTATTTTAATTTCCATTTTGGGTCAAATGATCCAAATGTGGGTTTCATTTTGCAGGTGAGACCTGTCTGCAAGTCTGTTCTGGGCTCTCTCACTACTTTTTGTTTTAGCATTGTTGCTTTGTTTCTTTAAATGGGAGGTGAGAAGAGCAGTTATTCACAATTTTTGAAGTGTCTGAAGATCTGACAGAGCACTAAACTGCAAATTATTTAAATTCAGAACTCTGTTATGTCTTCTTCCTTTTCCCTTATGCCAGTCTGTGCTGTGACTGAAATCAGTCTGCTTATAATCAAATTTAAACTTGGTTGGTGAATAGAGGCAGAGAATCAGGGGTTTTTGTTTTAAGCACAGACTTTCTAGTTCACTGAAACTAGGGTTCCAGCCTGATTTCCCTCTGCAGGAAAGAGACAATTTTTTAAAAAATGTTTTCATTGATTAGGTAGTCTTTGCTAATCCTATGAAAACAGTCATGATGTGCCGATCCAGTGCTCTTTGCGGTTGCCTCAAAATGTGGAAATCAATCCGCTCAAAAAATTACTTGGTTTATATAAGCATTGCTTGCTTTATATATTCTGGGAGGATCTAAGGTCTGAAAACTGGCAATAATGAGGAGGTCATAAATCAGATGACCTTTCTTGGTTTATGATTTTAGGTCAGATGTACCAATTCCAGCTTATACTACATTGCAGTTGTGTCTGTGAATGGAGACAAGATCATGTTGTATAATTAGTGAGGATTCTGGTATTTGCGGTCCATGACCACTGATGTCTTATAACCACTGCAGCAGTATTTTCCTCATACCTTCATCTGATGAGGTGGCTGTGCCTTCCTTTCTGGCTTGTGTGCTTGTTATATTTTTTTTTTTCTCCCTTCAAAGAGGAGATGGAATGAAGATAAGATACGTGTCTCTTGGTATTTTAAGCAAATTTTATAAATGGAGGAAAAGCAAATTAATTTATGCTTGCTACTTTTAGAGCAGTTAGGCAAAAAGTATGAGATGGTGTCTTAACCCTTTCAGTTTTGTTTTCAGTGGCTATACAGTGGTTTTGTAAGCAAAAAAGGTATCTTTGTCTCTGTTTTACAGGAGATACACAATGCTGTTGTTTTCTCTTCCCATGTGTGAAATTGCTGGCACCAAAAGTAACTGTGTAGCTTCTTTATCTGACTTCATGTCAAAATTAGGGATAAATATGACAAATTTGGTTAGCAGTGTTTATGAGATCAAGGAGTCTGATTTATCATTCTGAGTTTAAAAGAACAATAAATGTGTATTAATTAGGACTTTATATGTATCAAAATAATACTTTTGTCCTGAGGTGTTCAGGCATATGTTACGAGATAATACAAAATCTTTTGTGCTCAGTGGTACTTGGTATGTATGTTTCTTATACCCTTTCAGGTTAATCATTGATTCAAAGACCTTGTTTTGATGACTCAGACGGTCTCTTTGAGTCTTAAATTCCCATTAGACCAAGTGTGTGTTTGTATTAGTTACGTTTTATTACAAGAAAACAAATATTTTGGTGACACTAAGATTCCTGCAGTGAAATGTAAGTTGCTTTCTATGCAGGAGACATACTTGAAGTTACTTTCTATAGTTCGAGTTTTGGTGGGTTTTGTTTTGGGGTTGTTTTTTTTTTTTTCACAAAGTATCTAATGAGAAGACAGATGTCTATGATTATTGTTCTGTGTTTATTTTTTTGTGTGTGCATAGTTTGTATTGACCTTGTAAAAAGCTGAAAGTTCTAAATTGGCCTTTTGAACAAAACAAAATGCATAGCACAGAACAGACCATTCACTGTAATATTTTCTGTAAAAGGTCACCAGTCCCAGAAATAACAGAAGATGTAACTATGGCAAACCAACCCAATGTTAGCATAATGTTTGGTTGTTTCCCATCTTTGGTACTAGGTAGTTGGAGCCTTTAGGAGCAAATTTGTCACTTACAGCACGGCCCCTTCCTACACAAGACTCTCATTCTTTGCAAACATGGATAAAAAAGATATTTTTAAAAGGATTAGCATTTGACTTTTATTGTCTGTCGTTTCAGTTTAATCTCACAGGGACATATTAAATGCTTTTTCAGCATCAAAAACCTAAGCAAATCTTTGTCTTATCTGTCTAAAAGCAACGTCATATTGTTCGAGTACTGAAGTTTTAATTCTAGATTAGTTGTAGTGTTTGGACTTAGCCTTGTGCTTCAGTGCTCATTCAGACATACACTTCCCTGCTACTGAAGGTGGTTGAGGAGAAATACCAAAGGTGTGGTATGATTCCATTTTACACTGATTTCCATCTATGGACTAGTTTGGAAGAAGGAAAATAAAGCTCTGTGTCCTTTCGGCCCTCTGATGGACACTGTGTGTTTCCTCCTGGGTTAGAGGTGTAAGCCAGTTTTGTCTGCATTGGAGGTATGTGTGTCTAGCTAGAATAGTTGAGAGAGATGCCTTTTTTCTTCTTCCACATGCAGTCACAGAAAGTCTGGTTCCCTGTTGTTACCTAATTAGTAATTTTTGTTGATATCCGTAGGAATTTCATGTCAGCATTTAAGCTCTGGGAGTACAGACCAATGCAAGTAAAAAATCTCCATGCAGCTGAGTACTGATAGGAGGACCAGTTTATCTTCCTCTTCAGATGTGGCAGTGCTGAATGAGGAAGAGAGAGTCTTCTGTACTTGTCAGCCATTCTGTTGTTGTCTGAAGTGCTTGTTTTGAAACTGTCACTTCCCTCTTGATGGCATTATGTATCAGCATATAAAAATGCTGAGTTGAAAAGAAAGTGAAGACATTTACAGCCAAGCAAAACCAGTATTTATACGTACATGAGGGTAATTGTCTATGGGGGAGCAGTCAGGAGCAAAGGCCGTTGTTTTCTGTACTAAATGCTCTGCCACTTGTTGCAACCATTTTTTATGATGATGAACAGTATTTATCAATGAGTGGGTTGTGAACTTACATGTTTTCCAATTACATTTTGTATATTTAAGTTTAATAGTTAAAGATAAGCAGCAGTACACTGAGGCAAATATTTAGGCATGAGGTAGGGCAAATGAGGGCAAAGGAGAGTCTATTTGACATGAGATTTTTAGGTTTTTTACATACATAGTAGTTTGAATCTATTACCTGGCTTTTCCTTTTTTACAAACCCTCTGCAAAACAGAAGCTAGGTCATGGGGAAAAAAAAAAGTGATTCACCTCCAACATTTACTTTATCTTCACTGACTTGTATTCCTAAGCAATAATCAAAGACTAGATTTTAAATGTTTACTAATTTGGGGACTTGTATTTGAAATGTCTGAACTAAGGCACTAAAGGTGTTTGTTTCCTATAAAAGAAGGACACCAACAGCTCTGCCAGGGATCGGTTAAAGTTGTGGAGAGTATATGCACCTGTGAATTAAGTTGCAATTGTCTAGTTGGACTCAGAGAAAGAGGTATTGGCAGGGAAGGCTTTAGAAGGAAAAGATTCTCACTGTTTTGTGACTGCTCCGTGCTTTTTTGCAGTTGGGATGAAAGATGGCAACCACAATCTCTAACCTTATCTCAGAACTGCCAGGGGATAACTGTTGAAACCACTTGGGCCACTGCAAAGTCTGACCACAGGGATGGCCAGGCTGGTAAGACTAGACTACACCAATGTGCTCTTCTGACTGTTATTCCTTAGTCTTGGCTATTGTTGTTAGATACGTAAGTCGTGTCCTAGTCCAGACAACTTTTTCCAGTTAGCATTCATACTGCCTTGCCTGGACACTCAGCTTCATGCTTAGGCCAGGAGATCTACCTATGCCCTACTTGTAATAAATGAAGTAAGAGAATATTCCTCAAGGGCTGTTCAACTGCCAAAGCCAAGCTCCTGCTTAGGCAGAGTGCCTTGCTCCATCTTGCCTTTGATAGAAGCGGAGGAGAGATAAGCTTCAACCCTATGCAGGGGAGCAGGGCTTTTCTTCATTAAATCCACAGGTTATGTTTAAGTGTGACAGAAGGCATAATTGAAAAGGGCCTGCACCAGGAGGTGGGTGGGGCAGGGAGGAACTGGTAAACTCAATCTTTCTTGGCCTCCATTTGACAAAGATTTAGGCATACAACTAAATTTATGACCTTCACTTCCTCTGTCATCTGCAATCAGTTTCCCCTCTCTCTGTTGGGAAAGCAGAATTCTTATGCTAGCTAGCTGTTGTCATAGTAAAGCTTAGCTTTTCTGTGATCACACTGATAATACTAGAGCCCTTTGGGTCCCTTTTTAAATACTCTGTTATTGCATTTGCCAGATAAGAATTCTATGTGGTTTCAGACCTGTTTTGTCCCATTTGATTTACACATCTTTAATTTGTCATGATATAGTTATGTTTGACTGTTGGTCTTCTACCCTGCAATTTAAAGTAAGGGAAAAAGAGCATTAAAATACATTTAAAACATGTGTCTACCAAAGGTCCTGCATATGCCAAAGAAGTATGGGGTTTTTTCCCAGTTCTGAAAAGAAATTGGAAGAAATACTGGACTCCTAGACTTGGCATTTTCCTTTTGGTATGTCTGAGATGTGAATATACCTAAAACAAATCAACAGTATCTGATTTTTTTGCAAGGTGGGTTTTTTTATAAAAAATAAAAAAAAATAATATTTTTATGTTCATTTATTAAGCTGTACTGTATTTGCTTTATTTTCAAAGAGGGAAAATTGAATAACAACTAAGTATGACTGTTTGGTAATATAGAAAGAGAATGAACATAGAAGTAACCTGAATAGAAATATAAACAGGAATGGCAGAGTGCCAGCAACCCCTTGAACATAAATCTGCAGGCAGCTATGCCAGAAGTTTAATTACACTCTTTGCATTGCATAATACAGTTTGTGTAATTTGAGAAGATGTGTACATGCTCCTCGTTACCTCTTCTCTCCAAAATGTGACCACAGCTTTATAGGTGGCTGGCTTTAAATTAGAATAACACCACTGGTGCTGTGTAAGATATTTGTTTTTGTTCTTAGATAATGGATTTTTTTACATGTGGACTGCACCTGTTTGATGCTTATTTTAGCTTAGCCTCAGACCAGGGATACAGGACCCCCACAGAATGAGGGAAGATGAGCTAACCTTCATAGGTTCCTAAAACTTTCAGGCCAGGTGCCTGATGATAACATACCTGAAAGGATGGGGGGTTTTGGTTGGATTTATTTTTTTTATAGTCCCATTGGTTTTGAAACTGTAAGGGCTGGAGCACAGCACTTTTCATCCTGTGGCAGTGTATCTTAACCACAAGGTAGTCATTAGTTTGCTGAAGCTGACTCAGAGTTAGGGAATTGCAGCCTGGCTCTCTGTGCTTATAAACAAATAAGAGGTGATAGAAAGCTGGGTGTCTGAAGTGCAGGCAGGTATGGAATAATCCGTGAAGTCTTTGCCGTGCCAATGTGTAATATGCAGTGAGTCAGTACAACAGACTTGTTCACTGTTCTGAGTCAGTTTGTGTTCTGTACTGTGTTTGTAGTCCTTTTGCCACTGGATCGCTACAACGAAATACATAAGAAAATATTTCAAAATAAACAAGTAGTTTCTACCTACTCCTGTTCAGAAAGGAAGACAGAAATCCTGAGTAAACGTTTATATTGAAAGAACTGGAAGCATCCTCCATGTTGTTTGTCAGTATTGCACCTCTAGCTGGATTGTTATCTTGCAAGTTAGACTGAAAACTGAACTGGCTCACAGGGTTTGTTTGGAAAGTCAGGATAAAAGGAAGATGAAAAATTTACTTTGGTTGCACCACAGGGTTAGAAGCTGCACCTGTAATACATGCCATGACTTCACTGACAGACGTTGTATGTTCTTGATTTGCAACAACTTCAATATATATAAAATAAACATAAATTAATATAAAAGGGATGTAGAGTGGGCAGTAACACACTGAATGTGTATATGTGGTACGAAGGCAAGAGAGTGCAGTACCTTTTAACAATACCTGCTTTCAGCCAGTTTTACTGTGATGCAATCTCATAAATAGTATCGATAAAAATCCAGCAGACAGCAGGTCCTGAGCCAACTGCTCAACTGTGAGACTAGCAGGACAGTTTATTTCTACTTTTTGTCCTGTTCTGAGGAGGTGACGTCATCAATTCTGTCATATTTCTTCTGGATTATGTTTTCTAAGATGTTCCAGATTTTCAAATACTGAGTATAATGTGAGACCTTCACATCACCAAAGTAGTCCCTGTGTAGAATATTAGAAGAGCACAGGCTGTCTACATCACTACATCAGGCAATGAGTTCTTGAAATGTGGTGCTGTGATTCTACCTGTGGCTTTCAGCTGACGCAGAACAGGATGAACAGTTCATCTGCTCTCTTTTTCTACTTTATTAATGCAAAAGGTCCAGGACTTTTTCCCCTGAATGCCAAATGGATTGCACTGTAGTTTGCTTGTGCCCAAAATAAGCAATGTTATATGCACCTGAGGACATGAGATTCCTTCATTTTAAACCCGTACAGATGATCACATAATACATTAAAACTAGTCTTAATTTTATTCCCTTTGTTTTAGTTTACATTGCAGAAGAGCTGAAGAATTTGAAATCAAAAATGTAGAGGGTATACAATACCTTTCTAAAAGCTCACTCCAAAATTAAACAAGTGTAAACAAAAATAATAAGAAAAAGATGGTATTTTGTAGTGCGGAAATCAGTTCATGTGATACTCATCAGCACAAGAGTCTAAAATCATTCTGATAAAGCAGCACATTGGTTGGAAACTATCTTTACACAACACAAAGTTTGGAAAGTGTTCTCATTCAGTCCTGATGGAGAGCTTTGAATAACAGGGAGACTTGCACACTCAGAGGTAAATCTGTCCCTGTATATTAAACTGTCAATTAATTTGTACAGCCTTTAACATTTCTCCAGTTTTATAATTTATCCAGCATTATTTGAGGTGACATTTGTTGTTTTTACATGGTATTGGTCTACGCTGCTCCTGAACTTGTCAGTGATTTGGACCATATCCTGACTATTTTCCTGACCTACTACTTGTATTCAGCACAGTCTAGTCCACTTCTGTCCTGGGCATAATTGTGCAATATTTACAGTAAAATACTAGGGGAATATTTAATCAGAAATAAAAGACTGGAGAGAACCTCAGAAAGGTGTCTAGGCCATGCCTTCTTAGTGTTCCAAATCAGGATCAGCTCTACTTAGACAGTTCCTCAGAGATATTTAACTTTTCCCAAATACTTGCAGTAATGGACAGTTGAGTTGTCTGGTGCAGTCTAACGCTTGTCTAAGTTCATTCTAGGGAATGTCTGCCTCATACCTAAAGTGAATTTCCCTTACTGCAGTTATCACGTATGAATTCTTTCTTGTTTCTCAGCAACTCTGATGTATTTCCTTTGCTATTACCTGTTCCAGAATTGAATAGCCCTTCAAGTCTTTCATTTCCTAGACCAAAACTTGATGTTTTCATTTGAAGTTTAACGCCTAGAATTGGGCACAGTACTTGAAACAGGTACATTATTCCATTGCAGAATCAGTGGAAGGACTGGTATCCTGCCACAAAGAGTCTTAAGCGTGCAATTAAAGGTGGTCTTGCTTTTGTTGGAGTAGGGTAAAAAGTTGCCACCCTTCAGACAAGGTACAGGAACTGTCCATATGTCTGCTCTCAGTTATGCTGCAATTGCAGAGAAAAACAGGTTTGCAGGAATGATCCCTCGTTCTCCATCGGGCTGGCTGAATGTGCAGTTGGTTTCTCTGTCAGGGATGGAGAAGGGGACAACCATTGTCAGCTGGGGACAGTAGCATCAAGGATTCCTCATGGCCTGAGAGGTCTAAATTAACAAGGAAAGTTCATGAAGCATAACCAGCCACAGCTGCCTGAACTGCAAACAAGTGGTATGAAGGTCCCTACCAGTCCAGGCAGCAGCCTTCCAGAAAACCAGTTTAAACATAGTTTAAACATAATTCAGTAAATTAGGGAGTTCTCAAAGAATTTTACAGTTTTGGAAATACTACATCTTCTAGAAATAAATGTATGTAGCCTGCCTTCTTTCCAAGGAAGCCTCCTTAGGGCAATCACTTTTGGGCTGGCAATTTCAGCAGTTGCTTAAGCATTTGAACATGAGGACAATTTAGAGCGTTTTAATAATCTTCAGAACATTGGGTACTGTTTTTTAGGAAGAAAATTTGCTTGTTCTGGATTTGCGAACACACTTTCATCATTTCCCCAACTGCATGCCCATGTTTTTCTGTGGCTTGCTCCCAGGTACCTAAACATAATGTTCTGGTCCTAGCTGAAAAGTGGAGAGAATGTTGCGTTACCTTTCTTGAAGCAATTTCTTAGTACCGTATCCCATTCTGGAGGCAGTTAGAATGACTTTATTCTTTGTAGGTGTTTTACAGCGGAGGGCCTGTGTCCTGTGCTAATTTTAGGAGTAAGGAGGAGCCATTATGTGACCTGTTTTTACTTTAAGGACAGTCATCCTTACAGTGACTGGCAGTTTGTATAAAGACATGACCATCATGTGCAGAGGAAAATTCAGTTAGTGTTTCTTTTCAAGTATGCATGCGACGCTGCAGCACAGTTTACCCAGTTCTGTTTTGTGTCCACTTGATATTTAATACATTTAATTCAGAAAATGTTTCCACGCTTGGATGTCTCAGTGGTCACAGAGTCAATCCCAGTCACAAGGTTATCGATGCTGCGCAGGGAAAAGCCAAGGTACTATAAAAGCATGAGGTCAGACGCGTTCAAGGTCACGCTGGTCCCTCTGAGCTGTTGAGGGAACACGTGACAAGGCAGCCAGAAATTTGGGGGAGGGCGGTGATGCGCAGGTACCTGTGCTCGGTACGGGGCAACCCGGGAGCGCCCACGGCGGCCCCCGAGGCGTGGGGACACGAGTGACATGAGTGTGCCCGTGGGTGCCCCGCGGCGCAAGCGACACCGCGGCCGTTACGGGGGCGGCCGGCCCAGTCACGGGAGCGAAGTCACGCCGGAACGGCACCGGGTGCCAGCTCCAGCGTAACCGTGCCCCCGCCAGCCCGCAGCGGGCGAGTGGGCGCCCCCCCCCGAGTCCCTCGCTCCGGCACTCGCCCGGGGCTGCCCACAGAGCCCCGCAGGTGCCGGGCTCAGCGGCCGGGAACGCGCACAGTAGCAGGGGGCGGGGGGGGTCGCCGCGTCCCCGGCGGAGGGCGGCGGCCGCCCCTCTGCAGCGCGCTGCGGGCAGGACGCCTGCGCCGTGCGCCGCCGGCGCCGGGGGGGGCGGGCGCCGCATCCCCAGCGCACCGAGCTGCGGGCACGGGCGCCGGCATGAGCGGAGGCTCCGCCGCGCCCACCCGGAGCTGAGCCGGGAGACAAAGAGGAGCGGCTGCCGCCATGGGGGAGCAGCTCCGCGCCCAGCCCGCCGCCCCGGCGGGGCCGCCGCCGCCCGCCGCCGCCTCCTGCTCGCTGCTCGGCGGGCTGCTGCAGAACGGCTTCCACCCCTCGAGCCAGCCGCTGAGCAACGGCGGCTGCGGGGAGGCGCCGCACCCGCTGCTGCTCCGCCCGGAGCTGCCGCCGCTCAGCCACGGCTCGCCGGCCAAGAAATGCAGGCTGCGCCGGAGGATGGACTCGGGCCGGCGGCACAGGCCACGTAAGTGCTGAGCGCGGCGGGCTGAGCGCGGCGGCACTGCGGGGCGGCGCTGGCTCGGCTCGGCTCGGCCCCCTCCGCGCCCTGCTGCCGCAGCCCGGCCCGGCCCGGCGGGCCTCGGCAGCCGCCCGGCGCCGCGCCCGCGGCTCCTGCGCCGCGCCCCCTGCGGAGCGCCGCCCGGCCGGGGCTGGCGGCCGCCCGGCTCCCGCGCCGCGGGCGTTCCCTTCCCGCGCCCCCCCCACCCCCCCACAGCCGGCGCGCCCGGCGGGCGGAGCGAGGGCCCTCGGTGCCGGCCAATGCGGCGGCGGCGCCCGGACACGGCCCCGCTGCTGCGTGGGCCGGGTCCGCCCTGCGCCAATGGGGCGGCGGCGGGCGGGGAGCGGCGGCCCGGCACAAACGCGGGCGGCGGGCGGCAGCGCTGTGCCACCAGCTCCGTGCCGCGCCGAGCACCGCGTCGGACGGCGCCCAGGGTCCCGCCGGCCTCGCCGCCTCCCGGCCGCGCCCATGAAGCTGATCGTGCCCAAGCAGCGCTGTGAGCGACGCCCGGGCGGGGGTCGGGCCGTGTGCGTTGGGGGGGGACCGCGGGCTGCGTGCGTGACACATCCCCGGACTGTGTCAGAATGCCGAAAAGAAGTAGACCTGGCAGCTGAGGGCAAAGTATTCTGACTGGGGGTAGGAGAGGGGGGGAATTGTGCTGCAAACATGATAAATTGGTAATACGTTGCCTATGGGCATCCCCTGTGGCTTTTGGTTAGTTGGTTTGCGAAGTGTTAGTGAACTGGCTCTCTGCTTCATGTTTTAAGGCTGAGTCCCAGGCATCCATATTTGTAACGTACTTAATTCTACAAGGTTTGTTGATTAACAGTATTTTTTATTTACTAGATCATAGCCAACTTTTTACATGTCAGTACAGAGCTATTGAATTCCATAGTGAGCTCTACAAGTAGAGCAATCCCATGGAACAAGTATTCTGTTCCTTGCCCCTCTCGCTTCACTAGCTTTTTAAATAAAGCCAACAAATGTTTGCTGCTTTGTTACAAGTTCAGCATGTTCCAAAAGGGCAATCAAGGATGGTCAGGATGACAGCTACCCGCTGCCAAAACTTGAAAGATGTTCCTGCTCAGTAGAAAGCAGTGTGCGTTCAGCTACTCTGGATTTTTTTTTTCTTAATTTTGAAATGAGTACTTAGAATTCTTTTGTGTGTAAGCAGAGCAAAATAGAAACAGCCTTGAAGCGCTGCAGCTTTCACAGGGCTACTTACTAGCCGGTGCCTTTTCTGGCTTTTTAAATGTTTTCGCTGAGCTACACGTACCACTTCCCTTAAAATGTTCTCTGTATTGATTCATCACATAGGGCTAACACTATCTGTTGATAGTTAATTTGGTCTTCTATCAAATTTAACATATTGATGACCAGATCATTCTCTGTCACAAACTGGTTTTGTAGTCTTTGTCCAGCTTCACATTTTCATTCAGGAACAAGAACTGCAGAACTTGAGCTAGTGTACATTTTGATTTGGTGTGGCTGAGGGTCAGCACTTGCATATTGAACTCTTCATAATAGTAAACTGTTTTGTTTGAAGCAAAGAATAAGGTGTTTGGGGATTTGTGTAATCGCTTGAATAAGGAGGAGTGAGGAATTTGGAATTTCCCTCCTATCTTGAGGGGAAAAAGAGCCCATCAGAGTAAAGAGTGTAGGTGACTAGCTATATTGCCCAAGGTCTATGACAACTGAGTCTTCAGTTGTGGGGTTTTTGGCTTTAGTGAAAAAAGCAGGTGAGGTAAGTGCTTTGTAGAACTATGTTGTGGGCAATTTCTTTGCTGAGTAAAATACCTGAATTCTTGCTGATCATATTAATTTATATGGCTTATCTTATACAAGAATAAATTTGCTATTTAGTATTAGTCTTGCAGGAAAATATGGTAGTACATTGTCACCAGCTTAAAAAAAATATTAAATTATACTCAAATTCTAATGGTACTGCATAGCTTTCCACTGTATCCATCTCTAGTGAATACTATTCAGTCCCGTTTTACTGGTTTTTGTATTTAATCTTGGACTTTGCAGATGTTTGTTCTGTGCTTAAGGACACATTGCAAAATGAAGTGCAGTTGCCCCATGGCAGGTGAGACTTCAATATTGATTGTGGGATTTGCTTTGCATGGTGGAAAAGATGAGATAATTGGCATTTCCCAATATTTCAACAAATTAAACTGATCTTCCTGCAGCAATTATTCCTTTAAATCCTTATAAATTATATGTTTTCTTGATTTACTTTCTATCAAAGTGAGGCAGACTTCTATATTCCCAAGTCGTCTTCCCCTCTGCGAAGGGAGGATTCCCTGTGAAACCAGTGTGCTTTGCTGATTAGCATGCAGTGAGAGAGGATCTGGGGACTAACTCTAGATCTTTTAGACTCACCCTCCTGCTGCTTCTGCTGAGAAGCTTGTCTTCGCATTGTTTTTTCCTCAGTTGAACTAGACCACTTGTCAAGGTTGTTAGGGTTATGTCAAGTTTTTGCTTCAAATCATTAGTGCAGACCCTTTGTGAGACCAGGGTTTACATTACCTTTCTGTAGCACAGCATAATGAATACAGAAGAGTGTCTGTTATGAAGCCTTATGCTGTGAGATGCTCCAGAAGAGAATAAAATACTGAAGCAGTCTGAATTCTGCAAATTTCAAAAGCCTGCTAGTTTTGTGTTGTTCACTTTAAATGTGATCTTTGAACAGAAGAAGGAAAGAGAGCAGTTAAATCCCTTCATCGATCCCTGTGAAGCAGCTTTGTAGCCAAGTAACTACAAAGATTTCAGCATGGCAGTTAACTAGACTGGTGCTTCACAGCATTATTCTACATCAGACACAGGGAAGAAGCCAGCTGGACATCTGAATTCTATTGCTTTTCTTAAATTAAGATAAAGCTTTGGGGTGGCTATTCCAATCAGCATCTTGCATGTCACCCCGAGTCTGTTGGTACTTGTTAGGGGACAAAAAATGTGTGTTTTGAGGCGGTGTGACTGTGTACAACTAATAGGCATCATAATTGCCATGGTTAATTTCTAAACACTTGAAATTGTAGCTTCACCATGAAGAACACTTTTGGCCAATATTTAGGTTGTTGGACCTGTGATGTTTGGCTATGGCATGGTTATGTTGTACTGTCTGAGGCCAGGTGGAAACTGTGCAAAAGCTAGGCTTTTTAATCTGTGGTGATGATAAATATGGAATGCTATTATTATATACTATATTTTAGTTAGGAGTACAAGAGTGAAAATGGTTTTGGTTTTGCTATTGTTTGACGCAGTGAAAAAGTGACACATTATCTGTTACTGAAATTTTGTCCAAGGCATTAGAATATCCCACAATCTTTTAATTTTGAAGAATTTCTTCAGTTGACATGCTGCTTAAAGAAAGTTTCCAGCTGCTTTTAGTGTAGGTGGAAGTGAGGATTGCCTAAGGAATAGGACCAGTCATAACAAGCTGATTTAGTTGGTGTGTTGTGGTTCAGCTTCTTCTGAGTTAAAACTGCGTATCCACCTTACCAACAGGGTAACTTGTTTCTGACAGGAATGGGAAACTCATGCGAATCACTTCTGTCAGGCTGGGTGGGCTGAGTGCCGTTGGATCCAAGAATGAGATTCTCAATAGCTAATCAGTACTTCTTGTAGCTTTGCAAGTTTGGCTTTTATTTGTTTTTTAATGTTGTTTTTTTTAATGAAGCTACACAAGCTAGGTAATGACCTAGTCTCCTAGTGCTATCTTCAGAAATCAGTTTGTGGTGATATGACTATGTATGTGCAGATGATCACACCTGTTTAACAAACAGCTCTGTGCTTTCGGGCTTGAAGTTTTTTGGTTTTGTCTTTGGGGGGGTTTTCTTCCTTTCCTGGTGAGGAGGTAGACATTCAATAAGCGCTTGCAGCTGAAAATGAACTGGAAGGCTTCACCTGATGTGTGTGCATGATTTATTTAGTTCTAGCCTTGTACATTTTGAAGAAACTTCCATTACGAAGTAGATATAATTAATTTTTTAAGCTACATATTCTATTTCTATTCAAAGGAAAACAAATGTTTCTGTTTTACTACATGTTTTGATTGCTCGAAAGAACTGTGTAAAATAGTTATTGCAAAATATGTTAGCTCTTATCAGCTTTTCTAATAAACAGCTTTCAGAAGCTGTGAGGATACTATCACATCTTACGTACGTCTCTTGTTTTGATTTATTTTTTTCCTGTTACTAATTTTGGCATGCTCTCGCCTCTTCCAGTCCCAATTAAAACAGGAAGTTCTTAGATCGTTGAAGTGTCAAGCAATGCAAATGGAATAATAATGAAAAATGTAAATTCAGTAATAGGATTTAATCGTATGTGCATCCAGGAAGAAAAGTTAAACCTAGGATTTTTCATCAGAGATATTTATGTCTAAGATATCAAAGAATTGATACCACTATTCAAATTATTGATAAAACATTGAGATACTGTACCTGTATTTGAGGGAACAGAGGTCTTGTAAGAGAGATGCACAAGCTGAAATGGTTTTGGCAAAAGAAGAATCCACAAATCGGCCATGAATAAATCTAGGAACCAGGTAGAAAGAAGAAAGTTCTAACCAACAGAATTCAGGCACAATCTCTTTCTAAAGGTTGAAGAGTAAAAAGATTCTGCTAACCTTATGTGGTGGTGGTTTAAGCATGTGAAAAGGATTACCCTTGGTTGTCTTCTTTAATGGGGGGAAATGTTACTCAGTGACCCAGGAGTTCCTTTCTTTCTTGCTGCCCCTGAGCTCTTGTCCGTGGGAGCAGGTTGTGATTTGATATTTACTCTTCACACCTAGTTTGATTCTAAAAATCAAATGTGTTCAATTCTGAATGTAATAATGTCTTACAGGAATAGTCTTATGGGTTCATACGTTTCAAGGTCTGTGCAGAAACTAGGTTAAATGTATCATAGAATTTATGAGTGAACCTTTCCCCCAGATAGCACAGCTGCTGGTGCGCATCAGGTTACCTAATTATGCAATGCTGTAGATACCTTCTGTTTGCATTGTCACATGCTTCTGCAGCTAAACTTTGGAGTAATGGAGATTTTTATCTCAAGATAACAAACTGGTAAGTAGTTGGTACAGTTTAACATAAAGAGAATTAATTTTCTTAAGATAAGTGGAGTCTTTGATTTATGTTAGGCTTTTAAGAATGCATGATTCGTCTTGATGCTTCTGTGTCAGTTCTGTGGGGCCTACAACTAGGTTTTATATGTTGTTATTTTTTTGACTGCTGTGTAGTAATACAGTAGAATAGTTCTGTTTTCTCCACAGTAATAGATTGCATTGATCCAATAGGTGTATTGCATACTGATTGCTGAGAAGAGAGAAATCAGTTCATAACAGACTTATCAGACTAATTTAGTTAAGTGCATTTTTTACCCTGTGAAACCATTTTTGCAACATACCCAGTGTCTTCCTTTTTCATAGTAAATCACGCTATTTTGAATAACTGTTATCAGCCTAAGATGTGGATGAGAGAGATTTCGCTTTCCCTTCCTTGCTTTCCTGGCTTCTAATAACTCAAGAAACTGGACATTTATTCAGGTTATCAATGAAGTGCTGGGCTTCCAGTTTAAACAAAAAAACCAAACAACAAAAAGAAAAAACCTCCACAGTTTTCCGCCCATTTTCCCTCCAGTCTGTGGAGACTGTATCTGTGCAAATACCTTTCTTTCTTCATACATCCTGGTTGTAGCAATGAGGGCCCTAATGATTTTGGTGGCCTCTGTGTGGTCTTACTCCCTGTATTCGGGGAGGCAGCAAAACCCAGGAGCACCTTGCAGTCTGCATGCATGCTCCCATTAGCACCACATTCAGTGGCCTCAGGGAGGTTGAGGTGTATAGGTACCAGCTAAGGTGGGTTATCTAAAAATACTGAGAAGAACTGATGGTGCTTCAGTGGTGCGTTTTGTTTTGGAGCATACTGGTAGTAACAGAAGATACAGTGCATAGTTTTTTAAAGTTATCACTGGAATACAGAAGTGTTTCTACTGTCACTCCAGTTGTACAGCAGTTGCGTGAATTTCAGTAGGACTTGTCAGAAACTTTGGGACTTGGGTTTTGGCCTAATTGGTCAATGAGTCAAAATTGCAAATGATTTCAACAGATAACTGGTGTTAGAAGCTGTGAAGAAAACTAAGCTGCTGTTCTGTGTAACTGAAGTATGGGTTGTTGTGGACTGCTCTTGTGCTCTTTGTGTTGAAACTGTTGCTGTTCTAAGAGCAAAGTTCTTTCTGTAGCTCTCTGTTTGGCTTACAACAAAATGAAAGGAGCTTAGATTCACAGAGAGAATGAACTAAAAAAAGAAAGTGTCTTTGGTATTTCTGCTTGCTTTTTAAATGTGAGCATTATGTGTACTTATCCTAAGAACTATACAGACATGAAATAACTTCATAGTTATTTTCTATGGTACTTACTCTTTGTTAGTGATTTAGTTAAAACTCCTGAAAATGTTAGGATATAAAAGTGAATGTCTTGGCAGTCATTTATGGACAACTCTCAGCTGTTAGTACTTAACACTTTCATTGCTGGAATTGTTTGATAGCAGAGTGGAATACTTCTGCCCTCTCGTAAAGTTTAAATCTACACTGTAGCTTTAAAGCAAGTGTTGGCGCAGGTATATTGTAGCAGATTTTATGCCCTTAATATAGAATATTGGGAGTTGGCTTACACTTAGCTACAGGCTGGCTGTGTATTGCACACTCCAACCATGCTGCTTTTACAGTTAAACTTCCTGCGTGCCTACTTAAGATACATCCAAGGAGGAGACTTACTGTTCCAGTGGGACAGGTGATTAAAGTTCTCAGTAACTCAAAGATCTGTGTAAATCACTAATGGGATTGGTGTCCTGAGCTCCACTGCATTGTGGTGTTGTAAAGTGTGGATCAGACCACTTTTGCATAAATACTTACCTTGTACTTCCAAAACTGTTTTGAGTTACAGGACATTTTTTTCCTCTTCAAAATAAAGCCTATTTTAAAAACACTTGTTCTGAATTCTTCCCATTTCAGGGAGGTCTTATGCATTTGTATAGAATGTATCTTCCCAAACCTCACATTAGGCTTCATTTCAGTGTCTTTGCGTCTTGTAGCTTGTAGGGCATGGAAGAAGAAATTAGGCTTTACAACAGGTACAGTAGCTGCTCCTAGAAAAACTGAGCTGTAAGCAGGCTGCTTTGTGGGACTTCATGCATGCCTTTTCCTTAGGGAGAGTGGGGAGCAACTGATGATTCAATTATTTGGCATATAGCAATGGAGCAAAATAAGTGTTAAACATCTGATGTTTAAGGATTGGTTTGGGAGAGGAGGGTATATTAATTGTGAAATTTAGACTTTTGAATTATTCAGCCAGACAGGAATGGTGCCGAGACCCTTGTGGTAAGAAGAATCTAAGCTCCTTTCAGCTTGAAGTTGAGTAACCTAATACTGATCTGTGACTACGCGAGGAAGAACAGTGTGATCAGTACCTCCTGTACTTATTAAAAATCTTTGTCCCAACTTGTTTACACTTGGGTTCACTGGCAGAAAAATCAGTAATGCAGGTAGTATCCATGGTTTGGAGTTTGTATCAATGCTAAATGGGATGCCGCAGTTGGTAGAATAACATTTCAAGCAAGCCTGCCTGATTCTCCCTAAAAAGCCAGGAGGCAACTGTGTGACTGCTGTTTTAGAAATGTCTTAGATGTTAACCACATACTTGGTATGTTTAATTTAATTTCTCCAGGAAACAATACTAGCTGCCTTCTCCTGCAGTACCTGTGTATAGGTGTTGTAGTCTTGCTTCTTAGAGCTTATAAAGTTACCTGGCTTACTATTTAAAATGCATGGGTGTATATAAGCAGAGCAGGCAGACCAGGCTGGTTCAGTTAGTATCTTCTGTCTGCATGTTATACATAGTCATTTTGCTATTAACAGAACAGAGGCTTTAGTAGATGTAGGCTTCCTGTGACAATATATATATATACACACACACATGCACAAAGAAGCAAATAGTGGCATTTCTTTTATAGTTGTATAATTGGCTAACATATGTACCAGCAAAGGGAGTCTGTGCTCAAATAAAAAAAGGACTGACAGTAGTAAATATTTGACTTAAACCAGCTCATTGTCTTTCTGCTAATGCAGGTGATGTAGTTCCAACAGACCTGGTAGTTCTGGTGGGTTGAAGTCTGGAGACTCCCAGCATAATGAGAGAGTTACGTATTACTTCTCTCCAGACAGAACCTTGTAACTGGGAATTCCAGCTGGGCTTGGAAAGGCAGTTGTAGATGTTACGCAGTAGGAATGTGACTTGAGAAATCTTGTTCTCCTATTTGGTTGTTTCTTCTTCCACCCCTCTTGTCTATTTTAAGAATTGGTGCTGGCAGTCAGATTGGGTGAAATGCAGTAAATGTGCTCTGTCAAGAGTTGCTGACTGAAGAGTAAAATGTTTTCCTGGGAAAAAAATATTTTTCCTTGATTAAAACCTGCTTCTCCATAGAAGAGTATTTTGAGATTATTTTTTCTTTTTTAATTGAGGCTTTATGAAGTCTTAACTTGTAGAGATGTTTTAATACATGTTAACTGGATATATAAGTGACCACCAGCTTTCAGGAGCAGATGTTGCTACTGTGACTGCACTGAATTGTGTCATTCAGCAAATGTTGTAAGTGATGGCTAACCTGTATATTTATAGTGACTTTCTCTTTCTTCCTCCCCAACCCCCTTGTCCTTAGCGTTTCCATGGTTCGGAATGGATATCGGTGGAACACTGGTTAAACTGGTCTACTTCGAACCTAAGGACATTACAGCAGAAGAGGAACAGGAGGAGGTGGAAAACCTGAAAAGCATTAGGAAATACTTGACCTCCAATACAGCCTATGGTAAAACTGGCATTCGTGATGTCCATCTTGAACTGAAAAATTTGACTATGTGTGGACGCAAAGGAAACCTGCACTTCATCCGCTTTCCCAGTTGTGCCATGCACAGGTTCATACAGATGGGTAGTGAAAAGAACTTCTCCAGTTTGCACACTACGCTTTGTGCCACAGGAGGCGGAGCTTACAAGTTTGAGGAGGACTTTAGAATGGTATGTGAACAATTAGTATGGGTTCAGTGGGAAGCACTTTGGTAAAACATCAGGGGAGTCCTTCTATTAAAACTTGAAGAGAAAATTACGGGGTTTGTCCATCCTAACTGGTTAAGACTACCAGAATCAGTTTGTTTGTTAATTGGAATTACTGAGAGCATGGCAGGGGCCAGGGAGGGTACTCTACTTGCTGAGTGTTCTACTGAAGTATTACTGTGCAGGATGTCTTCAGAAAATGGGGGTTTTTTAGAGTACAAATGTGATGATCAGATGCTTCATAAACAACTGAGGGTGTGTTATGACAACCCAGAAGCCTGAGACTACAGGTACTCATCTTGCAAACTGGCTATCTATTGGAAAACCAGAAATTAAACTATACAGGCTGGAGATTAGATTCAGGTTCCCTTTTGTATTAATCTTCAAGCAGACTTAAGTCAAGAGTCTGTAAGACCAAGTGTGGGACAGGAGGAGAAACAGTGTATGGAAACATGACAATAGCAGCTACCTTTTGATTTCAGTTCTGGGAGTACGTCATGTGAAGCAGGGCAGTTCAAGAGGTGACTAGGTCCCAGATACCTTAGCATTTAAAAATAACCTCTGCAGGGAGCTCTGGAAGCTCATATAGATCTGAATTTGTAGATCTGCTGTTTGTATAAACTTCAGCAATAGTCCTAGCTCCCAGATGGGTGCACTGCAAAAATTGATTGTGGCAACGGAGGCAGAGCATGCTGTTGTACAAACTGCGTTAGAGAGAAACAGTCATTTGGGAGGCAGTTGCCTGTTACGTATGTGTCTCTACTGGGACCTATCTCCATTTTTCTGGAAAAGAATGATTAGTCTGCCTGTACCAGAGCAGCCTGACTAAAATTAATGTTATTGACTTGGCAGGCAGGTCTGACTGTCCCTAGCTTTTGAGCTGTTCTTGAGGGTAGGGGATGGTTGCTGGGTATGACAGGTTAGATCAGTTGCTCCTCTGTCTCTGCTTCAGTCTAGGGAGCTATCGTACTGATTTACCAACTGCCGTTGACAGCAGTCCTTGGCTTTGTGTGCTTCATTTTTAACTCCAAGCATCCATTCCTGCAGTACAAGACATTTTTCCGTTGTAAATACCCCTCACCTACCAGATGACCAAGATCCTAAGAGGGAGAAAGGATGTTTTAAGAGATCAACATAAATTCCAGCTGTGATACTGTTCTGAGTCATTTTTTAGTGAACGCTGGACATGGAAGCAGCTAGTCTCATGAAGGACTATCAAGTTTCTGAATTGCTGTAGTAGTCCACTACCAGTGCCAGACTTCTTGTCCTTTAGGCTGATTGCAAGTCCCTTATGTGTTAGGGCCTAATGATAAGAGAGTCCTCAAAAGTTTTGGTTTGTCTCGCATAATGTAAGGGTGTTGGCACCACAGTAGGAGGTGAGTTCTAGTGCTAGTCAGTGTGGCCTCATTTCAGGTTTTTGAGTGTCCTTCCACGTGTTCATGGGATGATTCATTCTCTAGTGACAATGGGAGGTCACTTTGGGACTTTATGAAGAGGCTGACTATCCATTTGGAATGGTCAGTGCTCCCAACTTCATCTCTCCTGCATCATGTAATAGCAGCTAGAGTTGCTTACTTAATAGGGAAGTTCATGTCCCTCACTCCCACAGCTGTTCATTTGAACTGGAAGTTACCCGCTGGCTATCACAGCTAGGCATTTCTCCCCGTAGCTTTGGCTTTATCTAGTGTAAACATGCAATTTGCAGTGAGGGACCAGTCTCTGTCATCTCATTTGCAATACAGTCAATGTAGCACTGGAAGCCACGGCTGAAGTCTGGGCTGTTTTGCTAGTTATTGTACAAAAATATGAGGTCACATAGCAAGTTACTGGTGGACTCAGGCATGAAATCCCACCTCTCTGCAGTGTTAGTTAACATTCTGTGTGCTGCAATACTCATAGGTAGTTTAAGAAAAACACTGTAAAGGCTGGTGCAGTGTTTTGTAGCATTGAGCAACTGGTGAAGTGCACTCACACCTGAGAGCGCTTTGGACACCTTCTTACAGCTATCCATTTCCACACCTTCCTTTACAGCAGGTATTTCTTGGCTCAAGCTGTAACAGCCATAGAGTATTAAAGAAGCAAATACTATTCATTACATGAAGGTTTACTTGCTTAATGTCTCTTGAAGGGCTGAGTGTCCTCGGTAATGGCACTTAAATTATCACACTTCATCAGCTGTTGTAACAGCAGCTGGCTACCTCAGTGTGTTATGCTGACTGTAAATTGACATTGGACAACAGCTTCAGGATTGCTCTCTCAAAGGATTGAAATACCTGTTTCAAATACTTGATCACTCTAATGCACCTGTAGAAGTAGAGAACATGTCATCAAAATCCTGCTGTTGCAAGATCCCATATTGTATAATGTCTTATATGGAGGAGGCTTTAAGTGTTTCTGTTACTTAGAAGCAATATGGAAAAACTAAAGTAAGTTTGTGAATGTTATTAATTTCGTAAAAAAATCTGGCTAAACACTAGGAACCTGATATAGATAACATGCTTTTGTTCTGTTTATTTCCCTGTGTACATGCATGTAAGTTACTTGTCTCTGATGGTATTTCTAAATGCTTATGGGACTTTGAGGATTGCATAGATTTAGGACAAAAGATCCCACATATTGCAAAACAGCATTCAAATCCCAAAGAAGGAATCCTTCTAAGATTACAACTTTTTCTCCTTAAAATAGACAAGCAAACACCCTCTTGTTAATTGCCTGCTCCAGTGTCTTAATTTTGAATCCCTAAATGAGTTAAATACGTTTGATCTAGACATCTCTTCTGCTTTTGTATATTATAAAATAAAATTGGGAGGCTTCTATTCACCTTAAGCCTGTCTTCTGTGCCATAGAGAGGCAACTAAATCTACAAAGCTAGCTAGGTTTAGCAAGGTTTAGCTATCTGACCTCCCTCTCGTGTGATCTACAATGCTGGATGGGAGGAGACGTGGAAGAGTCCCCATGAACTGCTTGGTGACTGATGGCAATAGCAGTAGCCTGGCAAATCATTTGATTGATTCTTAAAATCTGAATGCTTCCCCTAGAAGCAGGAAAACTGACTCTATTCATTAAACTAGACTGCAGAAATAATTTTACCAACCATATGGTTATACTTAATGCTCATTGAAGAGCATCAGTAAATAATTCACTAAAAGGACTGTGTCCAGCTTAGGGGGTGTGTTTCTTGTTCTTGTTTTTTGTTCTTTGTATTTTACCCCCTTTCCAAATTACTGGTCTTTACGGCTGGCTGACTTTATTTTCAGGCATGGATGAATCTGTTGCCGAACTTCACTGATAATCCTCCCTCCTTTCCTCAACTACATACTGTCACCTCCCATTCTGGAAATTCTCAAGTAATGTCACTTCTGTAAAAGTAAGGAGTACATAGACTGACTTGCTTGTGCATCTGTAACATAAAACTCTCTGTATTCTGTGACTCCTCCATGATAGCCCATGCACATTACTTGCACAAAAGTATGCTGTTAATGTAATGAGGAATAAATTCCTTGGTTGTTGCTTAGTTTTTTTAAAGCAACTCAAGGTAAAGGATACATAGGGGATGAGGAAAGAAAGGATTATTCAGATCTTTTTATGAAACCTGCTCTATTGTAAAATTCCTGTCGGTTGCAGTGGCTCAAAGGTGGGATCTTTGTATCCCTTTCCTGAACAGACACTTAAAGAACCTGTCTTGGTAGAAATTTTACTGCTGTCTTCAGTAGTGGCAGGGTCTGGGCCGAAACTCAGTCACTTAATACAGAACACTTGGGACAGGGAAGGAAGGCAATGTGTTACCAACACAAACTTAAACTCGGGCTTTGACCTTCCCCATAACCTGTAAGGAAAATGCTTTAAGAGTAAGCTTGGCTGTTGGAGAGTAATTTCCTTGTGCCAGTTATTAGATTCTAAGGCTTGACTTTGTGGTATGAACTGAATGCTTGTGGATGACTTTTAGATTGTATTTATCTTAAAACAAATAACTCGCTGTCCTGTATTGTGGGATGAGTAAGCTGTGTAGCCCTAGGTTAACATAAGACACCCAAAAATCGCATTGCGCCTCACTTGCTTGAGGAGGCTGGACACTGCTGCTCAGGCTGTAGGTGCTGGCCTGTAGTGCATAGACTGGGCTAGAGCTGAAAGTGGCATCCAGAGAATGCGTGAAGTAGCCATGATACCTTCTCTTACCACTACTGCAAGAAGCTAGGAAGCTCTTCGGAGGGAACGTGGAGAAGCGTTGTGCATCTCTTCCCTGCCAAGAGAGGGGAAAGATCCTTACAGCTAGCTGGGCAAAAGGGCAGATCCTCTGCAGAGGATCCCAGACTAGTTCTTTTTTTAAAGGCTGGTGCAGAGTCTGTCTTCTCTTTTGCCTCAGCAGATGTTGGGGTTACCCTTAATTTGCATAGACTTTGCCTTGTTTGAATGGGTAGCATCTGTATGTAGCAACAAAAGACCTTTTGTAGATCCTTGAAATCAGCCGGGTTTCAGGAGTTTGCCAGGTGAGAACTGTCATGGGGAAATGTTCACAACTTCCTTGCTGTGTTGCACTCACTTGTAAGCATGGTTCAAGTCCCGAGTCCCTCCTTTTGATGGTACTTAAGAGTTCCTTGAGGTTCAGAGTGGTTTGTTCCCTTCTCTCCCCTGGTATTTAAAAAACAGTTCAAAATAAAGAGGTATTTCTACTGTCTGGCTATAATGCAGAAAAATTGGTCTTTGTACAAAAAAATGTACATATGGTTTCCCTGTAACCTTCATAAATTTTTCCCTCCAGGGTCCTGTATACTACTTCGTTCTGCAGTTCTTCTCTCATAGCACACCTTTCTGACATAAAATTTTCTAGGGAGGCAGCATGCTGCATATAGTTACAAGAGTGCAGAGCGGAGGAAGTTGACCGTTACTCTTTCTGCCCTCACTTTGGGGCTTGTAAAGTGCTGGAAAATAATCTGCATATGCATTTTGTAAAAAGTTGTAGGAAAAAGGTCCAATTAAAATGTGCTTCTGCATACAGCTCCCATTTCTGTTTTGCATTTTTGCACATAAACTTTGATTCCCGCGAGAAGAAGCGGTTCAACCAGCTGAAAGATGAGGACAGGTAAGTCTGTTGTAGGTCAGGTGATGACACGAGATAAAAAAAGTTTGCCTACTTGTGCATTAGTTAGGATGTTTACGGGCACATGTATTTTGTGATGCAGTTTTGCTGCTTGAGTCATTGTAAGCAAAGAAACAAATAGGGAAAAGGCAGTTCTGTATGCCAGGAAAGGGATTGGGAATTGTGACCTGGCTCTATCACAGCTTCTTGTACAAGACTGGATTACTACATTTCTTGCAACTGAGCCCTAATTTGTGTTCAGAAACAAGAACAGTGGTGGCTCACTGGGCTCTTTGGAGCCTCAGAGGTCTGGTGGTTGCAGAGCTTACAGTTCTCTGAATGAAGGGGGATTGACATGGAATACTGATGCCAGTCTTACACCTTCCAAAAATCAAAACCAGACTGCAGCAACAGCGCAGGAGAATAGTTTTTCAGTCTGCTATGAATATCATAGATGAAAGAAAGCAGTAATAGGGCTTTTCTGCTTATAGGGTATCAGCTGTTAAATATAGCACAGAGCTATAAAAACCAGAACAAAATCTAGTGTGTCTTTTATATGTGGAGGGCTGGACCTAATAAGTGCTTATTATGCTTAGTGCTTGAAAAAGAACCTTTGATTTACTTCTTTTGTTCTATCCTTACAAAACTGGTGAGCTGCCTGGAGACGAGAAACAAGGGTTTTGTCTGGGTGTTTGCACTGATGCCAGCAGTGTTTTACCCTTAGATTTGTATTGCTTGCTTGTGTCTTGCAAAGTCTCTCACTCATGCTTACCTATTAATAAAAGTTTAACGTGGATGAGACAAAAGCAGCTTGTGGCTGGCTATTTGGCTTATGGGAGGACAGAAGTTTTGACAGTAGGGGCCATGAATCTGCTGATGACTTGTCTTTGTATAGCAGGCTTCTGGTTTGTAGCGTGGTTGTGCGTGCTGTATCTGTGTTACATCGTGTTTGGTCATGCTGCATCTAGCTTATACAATAAGATGAGCAAACTGAGACTGTACAGCCAAAATCTAGAGAAAGATCATGGTTAGTATAGAACCCTTCCTTATTCTGACTAGCTATGTGCAATGTTAGTTGAGTTTTAACAAAATAAATAAATCCTTTGATGGGTGATGACTTGGTGGGCTTCATACAATGTCCACTGTGAGAAAGTGTGCGTGAAGCATTTGTTTTGTTAATGCCTTGTATTGTGTATCTCTTGATTAGAGCTTTTCCCTTCAGTCTAATAGCAAGAAATTGCTGAAATCCAAGATATTTGCAAAGTAGCCTTAACGTTTTTGTGATATTTCTTTAAAAACTTTTCTCCTGATTTGTGTTTGTTTTATTTGCTGGCCAAATGGTTTAAGTCTTTTGTGCTGCATTTCTGTAACTGTAATTTGTGTAGCCATGTGGTAACCAAGAAGAAAAATAGGAAGGGATTGCAAAAGTTAAAGGAAGAAATACTGAAACAAGAAGAGATGATCTCCACCTGTCTCTGTTGTCCTATGAATAACTATCTATACTGAGGTCTTGGGTTTGGTGTTATTTAGTCTTGTTTATTTTCTATGGTTCCAGGATTTGAGGACTAGCTAGTATAACAAAAGGGCAAATCCAAAGAGTAGAATGGCTTTCAGTTAAGACGAGTTAGAGCTATGTATAAGTAGAGAAAAAAAATTAAGGGGAGAGATTTAAATAGCTCAAAAGAATGTAACCTATTGGCCGTGCCTGTTCCACAGAAATACCTTTCCTCTTTATAGTGACTTAATATAGCCTCCAGAATTAAAAATAGGAGGTAGTTAGCCTTGTAAATCTTCTCCATGAGCTGTTGTAAAAACATCCTGCAATACGCAAATGTTTGAGAACTAGCTCTGTACTGTGTAACTGCCTTGTGTTCCTAATACCCTGTTGCTTTTTCTGCTGGACAGTAAGACCTACTTTGCAGGTATGAGAGTGCAGATGACCTCAGGGTTTGGATAGGCCATTTTACTATTGTATTTTTTTTTTCCTCCCTCTCCCTAACACAGGTTAGCTCAATGTTATCTGGAAAGGAGACTTTCTACAGATTGTCACTGTATCCTATTTCAAGAGATGTGATTTCTAATTCTAGTAAACAGAATGCTGTGGCAAGTAGACATGTCTGTTTAAGTACAGCCATGGGTGAGCTGTGAGGTCTCAGAGGGAATGTCCTTCTTAAGCTCTTTTTAAGGGGGTTTTTCTATTGTTTTTCACCAAACATTGGGAATACCCTGTTTTTCATAAGGCATTTTAAAGTGCTCATCATAATTTAAATAAATAGCACTCTTGGGTTACTGGTGACGTATACTAAAAAAAATGTAAATCTTTTGAGCATAATTGATCACGTACTTAATGCGTATTAACATAAACACGTGCACTTTGTAAGGCTTGTAACTATCTTGTCTTTAACTGAAGTTTCTTCATCATAATGCTTCTATTGAAAGTTTAATTAAACTGCTGGGAAATGTAGTTGGATGATGAGTTAAAGCACTTTGCAACCCGAGGAATGCTGCTGTGCAGGCATGTGTCAGATACTGTCCAAAAGCTGCAGAACACAGCTCGTCTTGGGATGGGGATGAGGGGAAGGAAATCTATTGCTTCAAAATAGGGGTGAGGGTGGGAAATGTTTCCTGCTTGCAGAGCAGGGAATATCTCCGAGGCAGAGGAACGAAACGATATTACTGGTCAGCCCGTCATTGTTTTGGGAGGTACCCATTGTGAGGCAGATAGCTAACTTCTTATTTCAGACTTCATGCTTAGACAGATCTTTGTACTGTTTAAGTAGCATAATGTGTTACTATTAAACTGATCAAAGTGCTTCAGTGGAGCCTTTTGTCCTTCCCAGTGTTGTATTATACTAGGAAATGTTTGTTAATTTCTTGTTCTTTTCCAGATTGCTGATCTACAACTCCATAAACTGGATGAATTGGACTGTTTGATCCAGGGCCTCCTTTATGTTGATTCTGTTGGTTTCAATGGCCAGCCGGAGTGCTATTATTTTGAAAATCCTACAGATCCTGAACAGTGCCAGAAAAAGCCTTACTGCCTTGATAATCCATATCCTATGCTGCTGGTTAACATAGGCTCAGGGGTCAGCATCCTAGCTGTGTATTCTAAGGACAACTATAAGAGAGTCACAGGATCCAGGTAAATTTAATTCTGTGTTATTTAAATTCTTTTTTTCTTTACTCCTTAATAATTGAACAGATAGAACCAGACAGTGTGACTATTAGGTGGAGCCCCAAATTGTTCTTGTCTTCCCGTTGCTTTTAAAAGCCCACTAGTAGCAAGGCTGGAAATATCCTAGGATTCATTCAGAGAGGGGTTCTACAGCAGGGAAATCATTGATCTTTTCAACTTCAGAGCTGCCTTGGTCTATTCTTGGTGTTCATAGCTACTCCTGTGTCTTGCTGTAAATTACCACAATAAAGCTGTCCCAGTAAATTAATCTTCTATGCCCTGCTTTTTTTTCCCAGAACAGCCAGAACAGTGAAATAAAAATGTTTGGACTAAACAAAAACCTCTTGCTTAGTAGTTAGGATATATCTAGGATATAGGAAAACTCCAGTATTACTATTGAATTTTGGCAGAGGAATCTCACTAGATCTTGTTTCCTTGCTGTTTGCACTAGTCTTTGGACCATACTGGTGAGAAATGCCAGCATGTAAAATCTGATTGTATTCTTAAATTGTCCTCAGCATAATTTCAGCCCAGGTCAGCTAGTGCTCTCTGAAATTATTTGTAGGGTACAGCAGAGTTGAAACAGTCTCTGGCCTATGTTCAGTAAGAGATTTAGATGTGACTGTTCTGTTTAGAAATTCAGAAGTTCAGTAGTGTGGATGCAGAATTTTGTTCTCAAGGCCAAAAAAAATAGTGTGAGGCATGTTTAACTTTATAGAAGTGGCAACAGTGCTTACAGGAAACCATTTCAGTTACAAATGTGTCCATCCAGACTAGTAGTAAAAATACCAATAAATATATCGCATTTTTTTCGCTTACATGCAAACTAAATTGATATATTTCATTTTTAGTGATCTTGTAATCTTTAAAACAGAAACCTAAAAAAATCCCTTTCCAAAACAACAATCAAAGAAGCTTTTTGCATTTGCTATAGTTGTTTGGAAAGCTGTATTCTGTTCTTTAGTGCGTTACATATGAATAAAATTTCTCCTGTATACTGGACATGACTGCATATGTGTCTTCTGTTGCCTTATCTAGGGCATATCTTTGCCACAGTGGTAGCCATGAGCTATTTTTCTGTATACAATACAGATGAACAAACTTGAATGGAAGCAGTATTGGTTTTCTTGCGTTTCTGGTTGTTTTTCAAGCATAGCACTTTTGATACCTGTAGATGCGCTTCTGATCGTTTCCACTGCGAAAGGAAAAACATGACTGCAGTGTGTTGCTGACTTGTTACAGGTGATGAAATCAATACTGTCTTGTGGCTGGTGTGCAGAGCTTCCTACTGTTCAGATACTGAATATATTACTGTGCTACTAGACGTGTTCCGAAAAACTTCCCTAATAATCCAAGAGCGCTGACTTAAATGGTGTTCCTATCTGACTTCCTGTACTGCTTCATGGAGTGCAAGTGTGGTCTCTCACTAATCTTCTTGTTTACAATGGCTCCAGTCGGTGTGACTCTGATCAGTGCAAATAAGCTAACTTTCTCAAGGGTTAAGAAAGAATGAGGAAGGACGTAGAGGTTAGTAAGTTGAAGTTCGTGTCTGTTAAGGCTGAAGAGTCCGAAGTAGAATCTTAATGAAATGAGTTAGCAAGCTGTTACACAGTCAGATACTCCCTGCTGAATCAATATAGTCGGTAAATACCGTAGCTGAGCCTATGCAAGATGCTATAGTGACTGCTCCTTGCTCAAGAGTACTTTGGAGGGCTGAGACATTCAGGGCTGATGCTACTCTTGCTTTGAACAGGAACCAACCAGACTGCTTCCTGCCACTGGCTAGGGGAACAAGATATGTCTTGGCTGCCTGCCCCTGCGTAGATATTTAGCTTTGATCTCTGTTTATTCTTTCATTGCTGACTTAAGTGATCTGCTGGCTAATTATTCTTGCACAAGGAAAACTTGCTAGCGTGCTACAAATAGCAAACAGCCATCTGCGGTGTTGTTGGATTGGACCTTATTCTTGGCTAACCCTTTATTTAGCATCATTTGTCCTATTTAAATATTAAGGACTTAAGAGTAGTTCAGTTAGAATCGTGCTGGATGACATTTGTGTTAAATACAAATTAGAGTGTCTGTCTTCTCTGAGGGAGGAGCTGCAAGATACAGTTGGTAGCTATGTAGACAGTGTTGCATTTAAGAGTCTGAAGAGCTGTGCTAAAAGCTGGTTCAAGCTGCTGGTCTGAAAAAACTGTGCTTTTCCAGTCTTGGAGGAGGAACATTCCTGGGCCTGTGCTGCCTGCTGACTGGCTGCGAGACGTTTGAAGAAGCGCTAGAAATGGCCGCGAAAGGGGACAGCACCAATGTGGATAAGCTGGTGAAAGATATTTATGGAGGAGACTATGAGCGGTTTGGCCTTGAGGGGTCTGCCGTAGCCTCAAGGTACGTTTTAATTGACCTGGTTTTAAGCAGTTCCATGGGAAACTTCCTGTGCATGCTGAACTGAGTGCATAAGCCCTGGACTATGCACTGTGTCCATGTGAAATGTCACTCAGAATTCATCATGTGGTTCGTCTAGATCTCTCACCTACTTCTTGCTTTTTTTTTTTAGGCAGGTGTAAGCAATTCTTGATGTAGTTTGCTTCTACTTAAATTACTGTTATTTTAGAAGCGTCTTCACTCATTTTTCTGCCTTTCCAATGAAATCCCTTTTCATTTCAAATCTGCCTCAAATCAATGGATATCAAATCCAAGCAAAGCTCTTTAAATGATAACATTTCTAAGGGTTTTTAACGCTCCTGAGTAACTCTTATTAAAAGGAATAATCTTCCTCACACAGCTTTGGTCATATGATGAGTAAAGAAAAGAGAGATTCCATCAGTAAAGAGGACTTGGCCAGAGCTACTTTGGTCACCATCACCAACAACATAGGTTCTATTGCTCGCATGTGTGCATTGAATGAGGTAAGATAGCGTATTTACTATGAGCTTAAAACCTTGAGAAACAACATAGATATTAGAATACAACAATGCATATTGCTGGTATAGTAGCTGTGTAACTGGCCTTACTAAATATGCATATATTTAATATGGTGTTCTGAAACTTGTGATTTGTTATGTGTGTGCTTTGATGCAATGTGTAAGGTATTTTGAGCTTCAAAGGTAGGGAAGAGGGGTGAAAAGTTGGCTGTAAAGATCTCCTTGATCCATTGATACAGCTTGAGAGAAACCGAACAGCTCCAGGTAATACATTGATATTAACACCTTTGTAATCAAAATTAATACTCCCAATTACCTTGTAGTTATTAACACAACTTAGTATACCATGACAGATTTTTTTTTTCTTTAAATAGTATTTTTCTTGGCTTGTTTTGATAGCATGATGTGTTCAGTGGTTTGATAGATATAAGATCCATTGTATCAGGTCAGACGGAAGAAAAACAGAGCTCATTATCCTGCCTCAAACTCCTATTATGTCCTTGTTATATTCTTTAGGCATGATAATTATGAACGGATTGTTCCATCCATACACTTTTCCAGCTTCCAGCAGTTAAAAAACCCAAACAAACAACAACAAAAAAACCCAAACAAAAAAACCAAAACACAAACCAAAACCCCAAACATGAGGCACTTGTTTTGAGCTGCAAATTGCAAATTTTATATTATGTGGTAACTAATCCCTTTTATCTGCTCTTGGTGAATTTATTTAATATTCTTTTTAATGCATAGATGTTTTTAGCTTCACAGCATTCTGTGGTTAGAAGAAAGTGCTGCTTTTTTTTTTTTTCAATAACACACCCACACAGCTCAGAAAACCCCAACAAAACAAAGCTAAGAAATTCACCAAACTGCTATCTGGATATATAGGATATATCCAGGATGTAAAGGATACTTTATCCAGGATATATCCAGGATATAAAGGAAACTTTATTGGATCCTATTAGCTTTTGCTTTATGAGAAATAACAAATATAATTCATCACTAGTGCTTGTGGTGCGTTTCATTTTTGGGTTTTTTTTTTTTTAGTAAATCTTTATATCTCCCTGTTGTTCTTTCAAAGACAGAAAGTGCTAATACTTGGTTTCCTCTCCTGTGGAAGACGCTGTGTGCGTCTTTTCTGCTGTTTCATTTTGTCTTTTTAATCTTTTTGTGGTTCTGATTTTGAGATTGATCAGATCTTCATGAAGTATTCAGACAGTGGTTGCACAATGAATTTATGTGATGGCATATTGATACATTTAATGTTCTGAGTTCCTTTACTAACAGTTCTTAATATTTTATTTTTGTGAGCATGGAGCTCATATTTTTAAGAAACCAGCCCCTCCACAGTCTTTCTTGAGTGATAGTGGCTAATTTGGAGCCTGTCATTGTCTGAATACTGAAGTCTCTCTGTGTCTTCCCCCTTCTGTTTGTTGTGTCATTGCACTTTTTTAACTTAAACCATCTGCCATTTTATTACTCGGTCACTGAGTGTCTCTTCAGCATTGCTATACTGCTCATTTTTTATTCTGACTCTCCTGAATAACTTTGTATGCCAATAGGTATAATGTTTGTTGCTGAAGTTCCTCTCTAGACCATTTTTTTAAATATGTTGAACAGCACAAATCTTAGTCCATGTCCCTATCAAATGCCACTGATAACCTGCCTTCATCATGAAAAGCGGCTACAGACATTCGGGGAGTGGGGGGGGGGACTTTGACTCTTTGTCAGGATGGTTCTCTTTCAATCTTCTCTTTGCTTTCAGCTTCTTTACAGTGTTGCCTTGTGGCATGGAGTTCAAGCAGCATTGTACAGGGCTATCAAAGCATGGAGAGTTGCAGCAGGGGACCACGTGCAATGCATTCAGAGGAGGAAATAGGCTACTAATGAAACTAATGCTTCTGAGTCATTGTGGAGGAGTTCCTAACATCTTTGTTTTGTGGGCAGGTTTACTTAAAAACTGGACTTGATCCATAGAATTTTGTGAAGGAATCTGGATTGATGTGTGAAGTATTCTGGATTTCACAGACAATGTCAAAGTAGAATTTCTCCAACACTCGAACTAAATTACGTAGCTTTAGAAAGTGAAAACTACATTTAGTAGCTTTACATGCTATTAAAAAAAACTCCAAACATGATACATCATTGGAAGTAAGCGAATCTCCAGATAGCTTGCTCTTGCTGGGGAGGGTAATGCTATCATTCTGCTAAATAAGCTGGACACCTAAATTGCTTTTGGGAGATGCAGCTCTGACTCTCACCAAGGTTGATGAATGGAATGCCTAAATAAGAGCATTAAAAATGTTGAATATGATATATTCTTTTGTGGAGTTTGTGTGCATTAGATTAGAGTTACAGTGAAGCTCCCTTCTAGGTTCTTTGACAAAATCAATTTATACCCTGAAGCGTGAGATTTGGTAAGTTGTTGGGTGGTTTTGGGTTTTTTTCCCAGTGATTGGAGCTTTTATATTGTGTTGCAAATGACTTGCATATGTGCAGGAAAAAATGCGGCTGGGTAATAAATGAAATATTCTGTCTGCAGAACTTCAAAGCAAAGTTTGCTTGCACAAAGTTGGCAGTGGGGCAGAAAAATTCCATAGTCTGGAACCATTTGGCTACACATCATTTGAAACAGTCTGTCCGAGGCACAGCAGAACTGCATCAAGAAACCAATCTCCCTGGCTTATACTTTTCTTACTGGCAGAACATGCAAGTTGCATCTGAACGAGGCTTCTTGCAAAAATGGGTGCAGAGGTTATTTTATTGCATCTTTGGTATAGATTCCTCTCTTCAATTATATTGGCAAATAGGTGTATATACTATATTGTATCTATACTACAAATTTCTACTGCAGGGTAGTTGAACAATTTAGCAAGACCTCACAGAGTGAAAGAGTGCATGTCTTTTTCAGGATGTTGTAATTTGGTTAGTTTAAGTAGGCATTTTGTCACTATCCCTTAACCAGTTTAAGACTTCTTAAGACTTCTGTCTTGAATGTTTCAGTAATGAACAATTTAAAAGTAAATTGGCCAGACTGACTTAAGAGATAAAAGTAGCATTTCTTCATTTTTTCCCAACTCCTGGAAAACTCTAAAGCTGTTTTTAGTTCAGTTCAAAGACCCAGGAAACTTTACATCTTTAACATATTTTTTAACCTTCTTAAGGAATGTTGGGGGAAAAAAAATATGTGAAATTTGCATGTTGATATACACTCTGCTATGCTAATAGATATGACCAGTATTTTTAGATTTAATTTTTTTTGGTAATTTTTATACTCTTAAGTACTGCTTTCTTCAATTTCTGGTAACAGTAGCTTTCTGTGTGTATTCAGCAAAAAATACGATTTCATGAAAATTAAGTTCAAATGTAGATTCTAATCAATTTGATGGTGTTGCATTACAGGAAATTAATTAGATACATGTTTGTCCCTCTATTCAGAAATTACTTCAGAGACAAAACTGCCTTGCCAGAGGATGCAAAGTGTTCTTGGCTGTGTTTAATATCAGCCTTTTGCAATTCGAGAAGTTCTTATTTTCAGCCATATAAGTTCCTAAGAACAAGTATGAATGCATGCTGATACAGCTGTAGAGTCTAAGATAGATGGCTATAATCATTTAAATAAAGCTTGTGTTGTGTTTGGTGTGAGGACAAGCAGACATGTAACTCAGTCATCAGAGACTGGGTAAATTAATTACTGCATCTGGGTATCAGCACTCTCCAATACTGAGCATTCAAGTGAGGATGTTCTCTGTGGTATGTCACCTGCGCAGTACTGGACACAACAGGACTGTGGTCTGTAGCAAGGTGATTGCTGCAGAACCAAGTGTTGGGCTTTACAGAGCTGTAAGAGTGTGGAGAGGTCACACTTGGTAATTCTAGCCTCTATGCAGATTTTCGGTGGTTTTCAACAGAGGACTCTAGAAGATACAATTCTAGGGCTCCTTCAGGACTCCTGTAAAAGCTTAGGTCTCAAAGATCTGTTCTCCTGCTGAATCTTCTAGACCAATTCTAGTGTATGGTGAACATCATATGGTACACCAGTCCAAAACGGAAGAGCATTTTTATGCATAGCAGGCAAAACGGGGCTAGATAAGGTGGATATGGCCATTGTTTCTAGTACTAGAACTGTTGCTTACATGCACTGATGTACGTAAAGATAGCGTATTGCTTTCTCACAGATAGTGTAGTGCTGATTATTCAGAAATCTTAAGCTTCTGTATTTCAAGTGAGCTTTGAAACAAAGGAATGCAATACATCAAGTATGATGTTGGCCACGTTTCACTTGCTTTTTGAAAATGGAGCCACAGTCCAGATAATAGATAGTGAAAGATGCTTCTGCCCATCTCTACTGTAATCCTCCTCAGATACAGTTCAGAGCTTCTCCATCTGGATTTAATAATCATAGTGATCTCTGGAAAGTTGCTTCATTTAACAAGCAGAGGAGAAAGTTGTCTTCAGTGCAGCCATGTCATATATGATTAAAAGAAAAACAGAAAGAAAAGAAAAACACCAAAAAACAACACTTATAATCATGTTCATGTTAGGAAGGGCCTAGGCTTTTAAACAAATACTCACCAACTGTGATAACAGCCTCTCTCTTCCTTTGGAATAAAACTTCTGGTTTTTTTCCTTGCAACACCTCTACTTAGCAGTCAGTAACCCTGGGGGCGGGGGGTTGACTTTCCAGCCTGGAGAGTTTGTGTAACCCAAAATTCCCGTTTAACTTTATAGTGAAGGCAGAAGTGCATGTTGAATGAGACAAATAATGCAACTGAAGATAATTTTTGCTGGTCTGCTTTTCAATTTTACAGAATATCGACAAGGTAGTATTTGTTGGCAACTTTCTCAGAATTAACATGATTTCTATGAAGGTGCTAGCATATGCTATGGATTACTGGTCCAAAGGACAGCTGAAAGCTCTGTTTTTGGAACATGAGGTAAGGAAATACATATTGAACTTACTTTTATTTGTAAGTACAAAAATCTTGTGATTCTTGACGTCGTGAAGTTAAAACAGAGAATTTCTTGAAGTGACCGCACAGACTTAAGTTCTACATAAATATAATTACAAATTCATTTGAAAATACCCCTTCTTAACTCCTTGGCTTGATGACTAATCTTGTAGAATTTGTTGCTGAACGTTGCATATTTCTTATTTTTGCTTTGTGACCCCAGTACCAACAATGTTCATTTGTGTGGTCTGATGTAAAAATCTCAACTAGAATTAATTTTTGTAAACAAAATTATTTTGTAAATAATTTTGAGGTGACTGTCAGATGAATATGTTTGTAATGGAAACTGCCCTGCCTCAGTACAGCATCATTATAGTGGTTCTGTCATTTCTTGTGTTTTGACAGTTTTGGAGAACTGTGTAAGATTTCTCCCGGTATAAGGCCCTTTCTTGGACCTAAACAAGGCAATATTAAATCATAATTCAGATACAGCAAATACCTGGCACAGCAGGTTTGATGTTACAAGAAAGGTCTTTTAATTGCCTTAACAGAACTGAAGACTTTACATGCTCGTGCTTATGTCTTACTGTAGAATTTGATTTGGTTTTGTTTTGCTTTTGCCTCATTTAAAGGGTTATTTTGGAGCTGTTGGGGCTCTTCTAGAGTTGCTTAAAATGACAGATGATCAGTGATGAAGCTATCTGAAGAGATTCCTACTGCAGATGCTGCTGGATAAGAGTGAAAGCCACTACAAGGATGGAAATGAAGCCATTATGGTAGTTCTACCTGCTGGATTTGTAAATAATTTAAAATCCTTTTAGCTGATCTTTAACTCCTGGGTTTTGAGCTTGTACTTCAGAATTCATACTGGGATTAATGAGATTTTTTTTTGTTCTGTACACTGTATTTTTTAGGGGAAAAATGTGCAAAGCGGCCAAACATACAGATTTTATGGATTTATTTTAAAAAGTGGATACTGTTTAATGTAGGACCTGCGATATGAGGCATCTGCTTTTCTTCTGGGGTTTACTGATTAGCGTAATTTTAACTTTATTTAGTAATCACTCTAGGAGATTTTTTATCTTATTTTCATGACGTTTCATGATTTGTTCTTGGTTTCAAATGAAACTACAAAGCTGATGCATTTTACTGTGAAAACTAGTCATTGATTGTTTTGCCTTTCCTTTTTTCCTCATTAGATGAGACACTTTCTTATTTAACATCCCCCTGCCCTGTGTGTGTGCCCCCCCAAAAGAAAAAAAAAAATTTACAAGCTTTTCATGACTACATGAGTTTCTTGGCAAGACTGCAAAAAGACTTGATGGGCGCAGGGGGTTTAAGATTGTAGTTTTTCAGTAGTCATGACTTGGAACACAAAACAGACTGCTAGCTGGTTTTGCAGGACTAATTCTCCTTTATATTAAAAAATTTTAAAAATATACAAACTACAATTTAAATTATTGGCTTGACACTAAAATGAAATGCTGTCTTTTGAAAATCTGATTTATATGGTATATGCTTGGCATTAAATGACAAAGGGAGGACTTTGTTTTCATTTATTTGAAGACTTTTTCTGTAGTCTGTAATTTTTAACTTGTTCTTAATCAAAAGCAACTGATAACTGCATTATTCAAAGCCCAGTTTCTAAATTTAGAAAAACACTGACTAATGTATTTTCTGGTTTTAAGCTAATGTTAACTTTTCTTCCAGGACACTAAGATTTTAATGTTTATTCCAATAAGGTATTTTCTGCCTTTTTTTGATTTGTGGACCTCTAGATGGGTTTTTTTCCCAGTTGAATTGAGACCCCTTTGAAATCTATGTACTTAGGTTACTGAGTAGCGTGTATAAACTTGCTTTTCTTAAACACCAGGAGGGCATACAAATCAGAGGCTGAAAACCAGTACATAAATGTTTTTGTCTTGCAAAACTGTATGTGATATCACATAATGTAAAGGGCTTATCACAGGGACCGTATAAAATTCAGACATTTATTATCCAGTATATTTTTGGAAGGGGGTTTATTTCACTTTATAATATCCATTAATTTCCTTATCTCCCAAATGTTAAAACAAATTAATATTAACTGAAGTGTTAACTTGTCTGATGGAAATAAAGACCACTACTGTTTTGACGGTTTTAATGTTATCTGTGGAATTAATTTCTTGAAATCAGTGATGTGAAATACATAACACTGTTTTGTGACACATATAACTAGCTAGTTCCATATAATTCTTTGGTTCTTGACATTTTTTTTTAATCTTCATTGCATTGCTGTGGTCTTTAAAGCTTTTTGGCAGCTGGAAGTTGACATTTTCATAGACTATAAACTACAACAGTTAGCATGTTGTAGTTGATATTTGTATGAAATACTAGGCTTGAGGTAAGTGGGGGTAGTTCTGCTCAGTGCCTTTGGTTTTTCATGAACAAAATGAAACTTTCATTAAGGTTATTTGCTAAGTTTTGCCCGCAACTAAAGATTGGGTTGTATGCTGGCTTTTTTAGGGAAGACTAAGAGGTAACTGCACCTCTTAGGATAAACGGTAGAGGGAAGTGTAACATCGACAGTGTAACTGCGCTTTGCTGAAGCAGCGGAGCTCGGGGCAGTTTGTGGGGTTGGTTTGTTTCAGAGAAAAGATTCCATCTTTTTCTCCCTGGTCAGTTTTTGAAGGGAATTTGATATGGGAATATCTGTCACTTAGATATTGCTGCGTTCTTATCATTTATAGTAATATAATGGTAAGTAAACAAATAGGAAATAGCACTTCTTTTAAGATTAAAATCCTCTAGTCCTAAAAAAAAAAAAAAAAAAAAAAAAAATTGAAACCCTAGGAAATCATACAGGAAAGTATGTATGGACTACGCAAGATGCACGAATTGAAGCTGTGTGGTTGAAGAAGGAAAGCACAATTCTGGTAGCCCTGGCCTTAGCTGTAAGATTCCAGGTCCTGTCAGGTTAAGTTGATCACAGCAGTGGTAAGAGAAGCACAAAATAAAATGTTAACTTCAAAGTACTAATTTGAAATTTAAAATGCGTAATAGGTAAGATGCTGTAGTTAAAAGGCTAGAAAAAATACTCTGAAGCGTATACTACAGATATGAATACACTTGGTTGGGAAAAGTATTAGCAAATTAATAGGATGGAGAGTTAGAAGTCACTAAAGAAGAGAAATTAGAGGAAAATGGCACTGTAAGTCAAATTCTTCCTTTCCTGAAGGAGAAAAGCCTACTGCAGAAGTATTTCTCTGTTGCCTTGAAATCTGCAGTTGACTTTTTTTCTCCTTCCCCACCAGAAGCATCATATGAATCTGCTAGTACTGTAATTTGTTTGTTTACCTCTAGACTTTGCCTGCCTTTGCTAGTCCCAACCTTTGTTTTCTTCCTGTGTATCTCCTCCATAATTAAGGTAATGGACAAATGATAGTGAGTTTGATTTCTAGCACTGTTCCAGTATTTTTGCCATAGGGGCGCTCTTTGGCACTGTTCTAAGCATCACTGTTATGAATTTTTCTGATTTTATATGGGTTTTATATGCAATTGCTGTCATCCTGATGGGAGGGCTCTTTGCCCTGCTTCACCATCCAGAGCTACCTAAGGAGTCTGAAAACAGTCTTAACTCAACTGCATAGATGAATTTCTACTATAACTGGTACAAACTGGAAATTTGAGCAAGCAAAGCTCTATTGCAGCACTATTGATGAGTTGTATTGAGAACCTAGAATTACCCGGATACTTGGATCTTTTTGTTTTGGGAATGGTGAGGATGAAGGAGCAGGCTTCCCTGAGGAAGATCCATGAGTTTGCAGATTTAATATGTATTCAAAACACTTGTTTCAGTATAAATTTATGAGAGCTCTTAACAAGCTAGGCTATGTTAATCTAGTTTCTCATTCTGAAACATGTTCAGGTAATTATGTAAGCCGGAGCAGAATGAGTGGGATTCCTTCCTCTCAGTTGTGATGGCTTGTGCTGTGATCTGCTTCTTTTGGACTCAAGTATTTGTTCTTGTGAAACACATGCTGTTCTCCTCATTGTCTCCCCCCATGCCAAGAAACCCCAATTTTTAAAGGCTTTGACAAAAAGTCTGATTACATCCCATAGGAAGAAGGGTCTGTGTTTTAAAGTAAAGGTTTTGGACTGAATTGTCAGGGGGGGAAATTGCTAATGTTGACTGAAGAGCGAGACAACAAAGAGTATTTGCTTGATCAGATTTGGTAGAGAAGACTAGCACATGGGCAGTACAAAAATCTGACTTCCAGGGCAAGTGGGGTGTTTGCAGTGCATTCCACCCTCAGCAGAGCTGTCCTGGTGTTTCACTGTTATCAGCACTTACGTTCCTGTTAGACTGTCACAAGATACTTGCAAGTGATTTTTGGCAGGACACAACAGAATTTGAGATGGGAAAACCGTATGGGGTTGAACTAGTGACAAAATAAACATACATGATTGTTTCCAGTCAGATGAGCTCTTCTACTGGGATCTGTTTTTAAAGTAAAAGGTGTCTGAATTTGGGATTAAATGAAATACAGGCAATGAAAAAGACCACAGTCTGTTTTGTCTATCATACCTTTTAGTACCTGGGAGGTAGAGGACGTCTGATCTCTAGGATATCCTGGAAAATTAGTGCTTGTTTAAACCTAAAAAATTAATCCAGTTTCTGTTCCTCTAAGTATTATTGGTGCTGCCTGAAACTTAGCTAGTTGCATGATTATTAGTGTGCTTGAAGAAAAAAAGACGTGTAGGGACTGTGCAATAAGTGTTCTTCAAGCCTTCCCCTGAAAAAATCCCAACAAAAAGAAGCAGAATAAAAATTGTGCTGCTAGTTGTAAAGGTTAGGAGAACCTGTCAACTGCCTTGGGATCTGAGGTTCACCTCAAGCAAGAGGAGGTGCTGGTGCTTGGAGGGATGGAGGAGAAGTGAGTAACAAAAGCTGAAGCTCACAAGAGGGGAAGCTACCAAGCCGGGGAGAGGGACATGGCAGCAGCATCTCCAGAGCTTTCTGGGCATGACACGAACAAGGTGGGAAGGGCCCTGCGGGGTAGGCAGCAAACTAGGTCTTTGTTAGTGCAGCCCATGGGAAGTGGGTGGCAGAGGTGGGGGGTCAGGTTGTCTGACAGAATGGCAGGTGTGGTCCTGGTGCAGAGGGGAGGAAGGGTGCAGCTGGGTATCAGTGAGCTAAAGCAGTTCATGGTTACTATTTGGTTGAAGCACCCTGGTGTAAATCACCCAGCGGCTTGTGCTGAAGCATTAGGTCTCTGGATGTAGATATGCCCTCCAGTGCAGGCAGTTGCTTGTCTCTGTACGTGAGACACACAATCGGGGATGTACTGGCCTCTGAATTATTATTTTTTTTTTTTAATCAAACCCATTTCTATGCTATCATCAGAAACGGCTTTTTTTTTCTGCAGGCCTTTTTTTGCAGTTGCGTGCAGCTGTGCAAAGCAGCTATTTGCAGCAAGGGGTCAGCAGCCTCCTGCGGCTTCCCCCGAGGTAAATCGCGAGCTGCTTACAAATGGCAGAGTGGTGCAGCCAGGGGAGAGCCCAGAGCACTGTGCTTGGGTCCTGCCCGGTTTGTTTCTGGACACTGTGGATGCAACTGAAGCACCAAGTTAAAGATACGATGTAAGGCAATGAAGGAGGGCAAACAGCCTGGAATGGCATCATGTAGTACTGAAACAGCAATGTGTCGCTCTCTGTTCTGAAGTCATTTTGCTTATTTTGTGATGATCAGGGCACTTCCAGCTTCACAAGTGTCTCTTCAGTTTGACAGCTTCGCTGTTTTTCAGCTTTTTGGGTGGATGACCCATCCGTCTCTCTGCAAACTTAAAAGTTTCAGCAAATCTGAATATTGTGTCTAATACACAGCAGAAATCACCCTCTAACAAATGCTGTGATATACCAAAGCAGCCTTGGCAATGCCTGTAGAGACTTGAGTTTACCCCCATTACCGAGATCCCCATTTATGCCCGTCTGTGAGGGCGTGGCCTCAGCTAATGATGTTACCACTTTCTCACATAATATGTTGGAATTATTTTTTTTTTTCCAAGCGACATACTTCTCTGGTTTAAATTCTTTTGTTAAAGGAACTTTCCCTTGTGAGGGAATACGTATTCTCAGCTGCATCAAAAGCACCAAGGAACAGGGCTTAGAGCAAGACAGACCCTCGTCAAGAACAGACACTGGTTTGATAACGCAGAAGACTGTTGTAGCAGGAACACCAGATCGTGCGGCCACTGGTATGATGTAACTTGGGGGTTTTAGTTGTTGTTTGGGGTTTTGTTTTGCATTCATGTTAGCCAGTTGCACAAAAGTAAAACAGCTGGTCTTGGCTCGTAGGAGTTACCAATGCAAGTGCTAGGCTGGGTGGAAGTGGCATATGTATGTGCCAGTAAGGATGAGGAAATTAATGCTTCAAGCCCATAGGAAAAATTTGCTGATCAAAATGTTCCCTCCTACAAGCTTTTGTAACAGTTGCATCAGTTGGAAGACTGCAATCAAAGTATTGTTGTGTAAGTCAGTAAATCATTACCGACTGGCAGATATAATACCGTGTTGAGATAGTAGAATTTTTACCTGCTCTGTTGAATCTGCCCCCTCTTTCCTCCCGCTGGCATTACCCATCAATACCCTGACTGCCAGCATACCCTTAGCCTGGTGTGCAACGGAGGCAGCACAGTAAATGTGGTCTGTGAACATCTGTTTTGTGAAATGCAGTAGTATAATGTGGGCAAGCAACTGAAGCTACGAGAAGCTTCTCCTCCAAGAAGGTTGTATAGGCTGCACCTGGAAATAGAAATAATCATTATTGAGTTTGGTTTGAGTGTGAGAACTCTGTCATGTAATTGAAAATTATTTTCACTCTTTTAGTGTTTTTTAAAATTATCTGTAAAATAATGTATACTAATGCAAAAAAACTAAACGAACAAATGACTTTTCTATTTTCAAAGCTGGCTGGCTAAATGAATCACAGAATGCTGAATGTACTTGAAAGAAATTTTAGTTCCTTTTAGCAAAATTGTTTTGTTTTTTGAGCAACTTCACCCCTAGTGTTATTTGAATAAGTAAACAAATACATGCTGTTCTATGTCCTAAGCATGGAGCATGCTGTTACCCAGCTAGCATTCAGCATATTGCACTTGGCTACAAAAGGCTGTGCTCGCAAAATCCAGAAATATTTACAAGATAAGCCAAAACCACTCCCAAATTTCCCAGTGTTTTAGTCATTTCTTTTTTGGCTTAGAAAGCAAGTTATCTCTTCTCTCCAGATATAGGAGGTTTGAAGTTTTCTCTCCAGCAGATTTGCCTGTGCATCGTTGGTTTGCCTCTTTGTAGGGGAAGAGCAGTCAGTGCAAGGGAAACTAAAGCTGCTTCTGACAATGGCTGCAGACTGACTCGTAATCTGTCTCACACCACAGCTGCTCTTTTACAGGTAGGGCAGAAAATACTCATAACTTTCATAAGTCATCTCTCCCCTCCACTCATTGCTCTCATCACAAGAGAAATTGCTTTAAAAAAAAACAAACCACAAACTAAGCAGAAAAGGTATCAACCCCTGCAGATTAATTCACCTTTTCTTCATGGGAAGAACCGTCAAGGTTAGCTTAGCTTTTTTGTCAGGAAGACATCTTTTTTCAGTATCTGATCTTGTTCTGCACTATTAGGAGCCTGATTTTTAACCCGTGATACATGTCTCCCTGTTCTGGCTCTCTTACCTGAAAGGGTTAAGAAAACTTCTTTATCAGATTTCCATGAGCATCTGCTTCACAGAATTATGGGAATTTTTTTAAAGTTTCGTTTTTACACATTACTAAAAAGTCCTCAGATACCAACCCTGGGATTACAAGTGCCTTTATCAGCGCAGGAACACAAGCGGTGTTACTAAGACTACTCAGTGGAGCCTATTGACTGCTGATATGAAGACACTAGAAGTCTGTCTTTCCTATGTATGGAGATTGTTAGGCTCGGTGAATAAAATCTCCTTATTCACAGGAGTAAGAGAAGAAACGGCTTTTCCTTTTCTAACCTATTTCCCTTTGCAGACCTGTTGGAGGAAAGATCGTTTGGAGTCAGTTTCCTTTCAGTCCTTGAACTTTCCACTTCCCCTGCTATGCTAGGAAGGTGGTGGTGTATGACGGGCAACAGTGATGGCAACTTCTGGACACACACACAAAAAAAAAAGAAAAGCTGAGTACACGAACATCGGAGAACTGCTTTTAAAAACAAACTACCAAAGCACCTTAATTAGTAAAGTATTACTCAAGCCTGAATCGGAAATCTATCAATGAAGAAACCAATTTCTGTCACCAGTTAGAAAGTCAGCAGCATTAGTCTTACAGCAGTTAAATGGTAGATAATACCATTCCACTTCTCTACCGTTTTAAACTTCATGTCTTGAGCAGGTAAGGTGAGACTTCAAGCCTTCACACATGTATTTGTCACCCAAGAGCAGTAAAGGATGCCTCTACCCAGGTCCACCTTGAAAGCACCCTTGGGTGCATGCACATGCAAAGGTGGCAGCCCTCATGCTCTGCAGGTCCATGGCAGAGTCCCCACACCTCATACAGCTTCTGTGTGGTTTTACAGCAGGAAAACCCAGTGAGAAGGTGGGTAAGTTGCTTTGTGCTGACCTGCTATAGCCCTTGAAGGGGTGGTGCCTCAAACCTTCTCCTACCAAACACGATCAGCAGCACAAAGAAGGGTCATGCAGTGATGCTGTTTATCTCTGTGATGCATCACCAGCCCCATTTCAGCCACTGCCCCTCCTGAGGCTGGCGTGGTACCCATGTAGGTGAGCACAGCCTCAAGCCAGCTTGCACCCGCACTCCTCTGCCCGCCTCAGGGCACCCCACCACTCCTGCGGGAAGCCTGTCTCACAAACGTGCTTCTCATTTCAAGGGGCTTCTGGATTTTTAAACTATAAAGACAGCTGAAAACCCCTGAGATGCTTTGCTTAGCCACTGCTGTGTGGCCAGAGCAGAACTGAACCCTGGCAGTGTCACAATGCCGGCAGTTTGTCTGGCTTTGCAGCCATGTGTCCGATACTGAAATGCAAGGCTGTGGAGAATCAATGTTTTAATATTTACCAGAATATCTTGCTACACAGAGCAGATAGTTTCTGCTATACTTTTAGCTAGCTCTGGTTTAGGTCTCTGTCCACACACGCTTAACTCAGAGAGGGGGAAAAAGCAAACAAATGGAGGGGGGGGAAGCCCTTGCCATGCACAGAATTAAAAATAATAATAAAAAATATCTGTAAGGTTTTGTGTTGCATAAGTGCCCCTAGAACTAATCTGGTACATCTCCAAGTAAAACAGAAATCTTTGATGCTTGCAACTTTCTCTCTGGTGGAATGACAATAGTTTCTGTGTGTGTTAACTCTCTGAATGTTTGCTGTAGATATTATCAATGGGCATATTTTCTTTAAAGGAGTATATTAAAGTTTAAAGCAAAGAAACTCTTCCCCTAGCTTGTGAACACAACAAATACAAAAATTAGGTAGTAAAATCTGAATTGAAAACAGTCCTAGCTGTTAAGCTGTATGTTTTGCAGGTGAGCTGGAGCAAAAACATGTCCGGAGGCATGGCATAGCCTGGGTTGGGTGAGGAGCTCTCCTTGAAAGCCCCAGCAGTCAGCAAATGCCAGCTGGAGTTTTGTCCAAGGTACAGCCAATTCTTGCCAAGTGACTGGTTTTCTGTTTTGTGGAGGTGTGGGGAGTCAGTCAGTAGTGGCTCGCTATCTTCTTTTACTTGGTATTGTGTGCTGGTTTGGGGAATAGGATGAAGATTTAAGGCTGTGAACCCCAGTTCAGCCTTGGTTTAGCTTGTGTTTTTCCCCAGGAGCTGGTGTAGGCAGGGCTGTTGGTGTTAGCAGCTTACCCTGCTCATCACCATCTCTGCAGAATAGCACAGCAAGCCACACTTGTCATCCAGCAGGAAAAACAAAAACATAACGCCGTGAAAAGTTGTAGAGCCATGGAAATGGTTGGCTCCTCTCAGAGCAGAGTGACATTACAGCCTGTATTTGGTGTCAGATTCCTGTATGGATTAAAATAGCCCAAGCCTCAGGTCCACAATCAAGTGGATATGGAAGAGAGGCTGGAGTGGCTGTGCGAAGGCTTGCTTCCCAGTACAACTAATTCAGATTTATTATTCCCATGCTGTGAAAAATTCAAACATCTAATGAAGTTTTTCTTCTGATGTGAAATGAAATTTAGACATTTTGAAATTTCCCTTTTTCCACAAAAAAAAAAAAAAAAATATATATATAGCCTGCTAGCAGGAAGCCTAGCAGGCTGCCAAAAAAAACTCAGTAGATAAGGTTTGTTTTAAAGCTCCTGCCTTTGTACAGCCAAGATTTTGTTAGAACCATGTTTCCATAGGACGTTTGTTTTAATGAATCTCTGTTTTCTAGTGAAAAAATGTTGCACTGGCCAGCTGGAGTGCTGATCTTTATAAAATATGTGCATCAAAATGTGTCCAAAAAGCTTACTATGTGTGCTTGGACAGAGGATTTCAATGAGAGGCCAGAAGGGGTACCCCAGATAAACAGCAGCAAGGCAGGAGGTTGAAATGTGGAAGCTTGTAATTACTAAAAGGATATAAATCATCCTTTTGTTCAACTAATGTTAATAGTAATCTGCCTATACTTATTTTATATCAAGAAAGAGAGGTTATTTCTGGCAAAGTTTCCTAAGATTCTGGAATAAGATACACTCGATTAGGTGAAATAAGTTGCAAGACATACCTGCATCTAGTTCTGGGTGCCATTAGAAACAAGGCTGGTTTTAAATGTATCTTTCAGCCTGATGTCATACAATGGTCTTATGTTCCCAGGAATTGCTAATTTCCATGCAAAAAGTGAGGAGGCTATGGATTAACAGTTACACACCCTCTTTTTTCTAACCTAGGTTCCATATATGACTTACACAGCCACATATTTTGAGGAATTCGTTGCAGTCTTTTCATCTTCTGTTGGAGCCCTGTATGTTGGTAAAAAACAGAGCTTGTCTTCACTCTCAGGAAGGAGCCTCCGCCCGCACACAAGTGGTAAGTACTTTATCTTTTTGCCTTGGAGCTGGCAAGATTTGGACTGTAGCTGCAGAGCAGGGACCGTGGGAACCATGGGGACTACAGTTTCTCCAGCCTGTGATGTAATTGCTTAATTTCCAGGGATGTCAGGGAGGGTATGTCTGCTTGGCTATCAAATGCTAGAGGTTGTAGATCCAAATGTTAGTGACGAGATCTGAAAATGTTACTCTGAGCGTGCTGTTACAGTATATCCCTGTGCTGTTGGCTGGCTGTAACAGGGAGGTGGGAGAAGAGGGCAGAGGAAGGAGGGTAGTGGGGTTTTCAGTTTGTTGCAGATATTTGTATATAAAGGTTCAATTTAAGAACATTTGTGCGTAGGAAGGCCATTCGTCAACTGTACCATGGTACCTAACCATCCTTCAAACTGTAAAAGCATCTATTTTACCTGTTAAATTCTATCGTGCTATACGTTCTGATTATTTTTTGTGGCTTGGAAAGTGTAATAGAGTGCAGATATTGTTCTTGTTTGCATAGGGGCCAAACCAAAACAACCCCCATCGCAGTTGCGTTGTCTCTGCCTGGTCAGGCGTTCCAGGCGAGGGAATGCACTCCTGTCATATCTTGGTTACAGCAGTTCTAGAGGAGCAACATGAATAGTCCTGCAACCCTGGAGAGATTAAGTTCATTACAGATGGGTTATATTTTGGTGGTGGTATGTTGTGTATAGGTTGTCAAACTGCTAGATGGAGTAGTGCAACGAATCACTTACCTGGTGTCAGCAGCTGAAACTTGCACAAGAAAAATCTGTTCTAGCAGTGGCGAGAGGAAACCTGTCATGAATGTGTGAAACATGAATGTACACCAAACCCTTGTATTTCTGTTACTGTTAGTGTTGCTCCAGAAAGCCAAATGAACTCATGTACATCACTTTGGTGACAGCTAGTTTGTGATACTTCAGTGCTTAAAATTAATTTATATAAGAATTAAATACCACAAAAGTATGTTATAGGTGATGTAGTGCCAATGGCCAGGTCAGCGGAGTATGAGTGGTGCTACTGCCTCTCTCTGTATTCCTGGTATGTACAACATCCAGTGTGGTTCCGTGGTGCTCTGACAATATCCTTTCCACACCACAGAGCAAGAAGCATTACCTGTTGTTGACCCAGATGTCAAAATGTCAGCAGCCGCCATAGATAACCACTGTTGTTCCCGTGGCTGATGGGGAGTTGTCACAGAGACGCTGCCAACCAGACTTGCGGAGGGCGTTTGCTGCGACGCTGAGATCCCAGTCTCTTGAGCGGTAGGTCAACGCACAGGCCATCTTGTTCAGGGCTGCTGATTATCTTACAGTGTTACACACTACAAATAAAGTCTTGCAATTTTGTTAGCAATTAGTTTGGCAAGGAAAATCTTTCAACATGAAGCACAGCTCAATCCAGGTAAGGTTAAAAATTTTTCCAAAATATTACAGAACTATAAAAAAAGAGGGTGGAAAAAAATCAGAAACTAAGAAAGTAAGAGCTTGTTTTTTTATTGTTCAAGAACAAGTTTTTGTTACCCATGCAGGTGGGGAAAACCTGACCCTTTTCCTTTACAGCTGCTGTGAGCTACAATGCTGCAGGAAGGGGAGCACTCGTGCCAGGGCAGCTGTGCGTGGGTAGTGTGGGCTGCCCAGTGCGCAGCTTCACCCCACGCCTGCAGGAGGGAGCAGCACGTGTAGACCAGTCTCTCTTGGCTGCCTCACACCACCGTCCTGTACAGAGGAGCTCTGCCACCTGGGACGGGGAGTCTTTTCCAATTAATAATCTACCCCAAAGCTGCCGTGCTTACCCAAGTTGTGTGTACTTCCTGACGCTGAAGGATTTTGAACTTGCCCTGGAAGAGCGGTGCAGCAGCCGCCTCCCTGCCCCCTCTCTGCCAGCCCTGCGCGTGCACCCCTGGGAGCTCTGCGCTCACTCTTCATAGGAGCGTGGAACGGCAGCAAGGGCCTGGGTGAAAGACGGGAACCAAGAAGCCCTTGTCCGGTGACAGTGTTTGGGAAGGGTAAGAAAAGATCCCATTTTATCTTTGTTCTCATGGAAAGTGTCACAGGATGTTTAATGTGCCTCCTGAGGAAAGACCTGCTGTTTTCCAGATCTCCTCTGAAAACCCGTGCAGTATTCCGCCGGCCACTTCAGTTTATCTTCTTTGGATAAACAAAAGGCTGCTGGAATTTGAAACTTGTTCCAGGAGTCTAGGGTCCAACGCCTGCTGAAATCCGTGAGAGTCCTTCCCCTGGTCTGGGGGAGGCAAATCGAGCCTGAGCACGCCGGGTGCAGCCGGCAGCAGCCGCGGGGCTCTGCCTGGCGGGGCGTCGGGCCGCGCGGGGGCTGGTGGCGCGGCCGCTCTGCAGCGTCGCCGGGCGCTGGGGCACTTTAAAAACCCCTCCCGAGATGCCCGAGAGCCCCGGCCCCGACATTCCGGTGCAGGCTTTGCCTTGATGAGCGGGGGAAAAGCATCTTAATGCGATGGAAGCGTGCCCGTGGCACTGCTGAGACGCCCCTTTCGCGCTGGCGAAGGCGCCGCGCCAGGAGGGGTCCCCGCACGCCGTGACAGAGCCGGGGCCGCGGCCCGGGGGGGCAGCGGGGGCAGGGACCCCGCGGCCAGGTGGGCGACCGAGCCCGGGGGGGGCGGGCGGGCAGGTTCCCGCTGTGGGGTCCGCAGCTCCTCACGGAGCCGAGACGCCGGCGAGCCGCTCCCCCGGCCCAGCCCGCGGGGGACCCGCGGCCCAAAGCGCCGCTGGGCGGGCGCTGCCCCACCCCCACCCCCGGGCCCGCCGGAGCCGCCCCCGCGGGGCGCAGCCTGCAGGTAGGGGCTGGGGGCTGCGCGGGGCGGGCGGCGGAGGGGCTGCAGCTGCCGGGCGTTCGCGCACTGCCTGCCCCGCGCTGCGGGAGCGTGGGGAAAAGAGAAAGGAAAATAAATGCAAACCCCACCATGCGGTTAAGAAACCGTGTATGTGCGTGCCTGTTGCTGAGCTGTCGGTTAGCCGTAACGGCAGTTACGAGGGCAAACGCCGTTTCAGGTTCCCAGACGGTGCGGGGAAAGCTCCGGTGCCTCGGTTTCCGTGGCGCCCGCCGAAGAGCGGCACCTGTGCGCCGGTGGCCGCGGGCGGTGGCGGAGCGAGGCGCCGGGGCCACCGGCTGTGGGGAGGGGGCTCCCCGCGGAGCGGGCTGGCAGGGCCGGGCAGAGCCCCCGCAGGCACAGCGACCCCCGGCCCGAACAGCCTCCCTGCTCCTTCTGGAACGTTAGTGTCCCTCGGTGCCAGAAGAAGACTCGGTGCCGTGTGGGACTTCGCCAGGTGTGCGGCAACAGGCGCAGGCCAGGTGGTACCGAGGGCATGTGTCTCACCGGAAAATTTGTGTTTGCAGGCAGGCTAAGTTCAGGAAACCATCCAATAATACTAAAAAAAACCCAACGAAAGATACAATAAGCGTTATCCTTATTTCAAACTCTTTGCTAATTTGCCGCTCGTTTATTGATGTGGTGTGTTTAGTAGCTTGGGGGGGGCAGGTGGTTACGTGGGTGCTGGGGTGCGTGTGGGGTGCGTGGCAGCCCTGTGACTGGGCTCGTGGAGCTGCCGAGCTGGCCCGGGTGGCTCTGTCTGTTTGTTGTTGCAAATCCACTCCTGTGGTGGCCGTGAGGAAACGTTTCCGTTAGCGCTGGGAAATTGCAGGATAACATGAAACTTAATGAAGGGAAACAGGATTGCATTTTGCTCAGGGTGATTCTATTATGCCTCAGTTAGGGCTGTGTTATTACCTTACCTTAAATCATTAGCTGTTATTGCCTTTTCACGTTTATTTCTTTAGTTATACGTAGCTCATCATGTGGGGTTTGTTATGTTTTTTTCACCTGCATTATTTTTAATTTTTACTTTTCTGTCTTTTGCAGCAGTGTAACAGAAGCCGTATCTTAACGGCAGGTTTCTCAGCCCTTCCCCTAGGGGGTTCCATGTTAATGCCTTTAAAATTCAATCATTAACTTTTGCCTTAAACTCAAGCTGGAAAGCGACGATGAAAGACAATATAGAACACTGTGTAACTTAATTTCACAAAGCGTTATCAGAACTGATTTAGTATGTAAAGAGGGGAAACCTCAAGAGCTTTCTTCTACTCCAGCTTCAAGCTGTGTTTCGTTTCCCTAACAAGCAGCTCGCTACAGTACCTCTCTTGACTGCTTGCATTTGCTCAGTTGGTTCTTGCCCACACTGTGAGGGAGGGGACTAGGAGACCCCCAGGGATCCCTTCCAGATCTGTATTCCCAGGCCAAGATCCAACAGACTGGGCACGGGGTTGGGGGCGGGTGGGAGAGAGATTTTTCGGATGTTTTGGTGCAAACAGAATTGCTTCCTCGGGGAGAAATTTGGCATGCGTTTCCTTAGAGAGCCGTGCTTGCGTAAGCAGCCCCCTGCCACCCTCCGAGCTGTGCTAGTACAGCCGTTTGTGGGGGAAGCGCTGGGGGTTCAGAAGCGCCTCTTCTTCTTTGTTGTCGATTACTTCTCACTCTAATCTGTCCGTCTGCGTGGCTGCTGTGTTGGGGCTGAGGAGGTGGCCCGGGAGGAGGGAGCGTGTAGCAGGGAGCAGGAGGTAAGGGCTGTTTCTGGTGCTGGAAGAAGTAATTGCTTGTCAAATTGTGGTCAGCAGTAGATGACATGCGGTTATGGCAGTTGCTTGAAAAATGTAGCTGAATGCTCAGATAACTTAGCACAGTTGTGTGCACGTGCTGTTCGCTGTATACGTGAAGAACCAAATCTGTATTTCTGTTGTAATTCTGAGTTTTCACCTAATGATTTTACTTTTGTGATGCATAGCTATGTGTTTGCATAATTTCAGGATACTTTTCCTATACTGTTCTCTCTTGCAGTATAAGCATTTCAAAAGACCATTTCTCTGGAAAATAGACCTAGGCATCTCATAAGGGTATGAGTTTTATTAATCAGATTATATATAGCTGCATAGGTGGATGCCTAAAATTCTATAAGGCACTATTAAACTACCCCTAAGAGGGTGCCTCTAATCCTAGAAAGCATAATTGTCACCTGCATGCAGTTTACTCTCTTTCACACATACATGTTAAATATATTTTTGAATGTAGCATAGACCTGCTGTTAAATTCTGAATGGCAGAAGCAATTAGGCAAATAATATTGTTTTAATTGCTATGGTGAGACTGAAAAGTCAGTGGCATGTAAAATTTCTCTAATCTGCTAGAATTTATTTCAGTCTGGAAGGCATTGATGCTTTTGTGTATTGTTTTAGGACTTGTTCTTACTTTAGACACCTTGTCTCTCTCATGATCCTATTGTAGCCAGTAATAAAACACTTAAGAGTGCATCAACTTCTGTGTAGCATGTGGGCATAGTTAGAGAATGATGGTGCACTTGCTTGTCCACAGAACTTGCAGGAGTAATTGCTTGCTTTGACAGTCTTTATTTAACAGTGAAAAGTCATAAGACCTTTTTTTTCTTCTAACCTAGAACAAGAAACTGTATTAGAGTTAAGAAAAATGTTACCTTTACTGTTTGTCCTGTGGTGGGTCACTACAACTGCAGTTTGGATTATCTTCTTAGAGCCTCCTGTAGATTTAAAAAAGCAGATTTTAAAATCTTCATTTAATCTTCTTTCTCAGAGGAGAGGAGTTTCTTGCCAGCAGCTGTATTAGAGCCAAATACATCTTCCGTGAGTTACATTGTTGCCTGTATTAACTGACGTACATTGATGTGTCTGTGAGCAGTAAAACTGCAAGCTACAGCTTGCCTGCAGGAGGGAGGCTCCCAGCCTGCCGTATGGAGAAATTTGGAAAGGTGCAGTTCTTTAAAATCAAAACCAAAGGTGTCCAGGCTAATCATTAAATTTTTCTTCACTGAAAATGAAAGTTTCTTTTCTCTATGGCTTGTTGAACTGCAAAGCTCGCTCTGTTTTCTCCTCTAGAAGGTGTCTGCACTTGCTGTGATGTGGTAAGTGGAAGAGCTGTTGCCAACAGGACTATATACCAATTCAGCTGCTCTGGATTAAGATACCTGAATCATAGAATGGTTTGGGTTGGAAGGGACCTTAAAGATCCTCGTGGGCAGGAACACCTCCCACTAGACCAGGGTGCTCCCAGCCCCGTCCAGCCTGGCCTTGAGCACTGCCGGGGATGGGGCACCCACAGCTGCTCTGGGCAGCCTGTGCAGCGCCTCACCAGCCTCACAGTAAAGAGTTTCTTCCTAATATCTAACCTAAACCTGCCCTCTTTCAGTTTAGACGGAGATTGTCTCCTTGTCTCTCTTAGGCTTGTAGGATGCTGGATATAACTATGTGCAAGGCAAGCCATGATCTTCTGAGTACAAAATCTTTGGAGTTAAGGTCCCTCATCCTTCTGCTTTTGGCAGAAGCATTCTCTGTTTTCAGTACCAGAGGGCAGGGTGGTGCTGTGTGCCCAGCTGCTCAGGTGACACCTGCCTGCCATGGTCACAGACACCATGGCAGTACGGATCAGGATCCTGCAGAGTGTGGGTATAGCCAAGAGGCACATACAGTATCTTTCCTTTCACTGTAAAGGCAAAATCTGTCACTTTTGTCTCTGCAGCATTTTAAGCCGTGCAGGCCCCTGAGGCTACAGATCATCACTTCAGCAGCAAGATAACTTGTTCAGTGGTAAGATTAGCCAGCAATTTGTGACAGACTTCTTCCCTAGAGCCTGCAGCACCCGGGAATTGTGGAATTGTCTTGAGGAACAAGGCAATAAATTTTATTAGTGACTTGGGATGAGCTTAGTCTTCATTAGTAGAACTCTATCAGTTCCTTTGTGTACAATACAAAAGCCACTCTCAGCTGCAGTTCTGTGTTGGAGAATTGCAGGTTATACACAAAGCAGGATATTCTTGCTGCTTTTCATTGGAACTTAAAACAAATGAAGCACTGCATTTTATTGTTGTTTTGTGTGTCATTTATTATATTCTGCTTGTTTCACTTGATGGGATAATGAAGTGAGAAGGCAGTAAATGGAGCGGTCTTTAGTGTTTGCTTTTAGACAATGTTACCTGTTTTCTCTGAAAGATTATTGGCATCTTTTTTTCCTTTTCTGGTATTTTATTGTAAGAAGATTTTCAGGGCCTTGGTGTGAATGCTGTCTCGGAGTGCTCTGTTAATAGAGAAAAATAAAGCAACTGTCTCTTTTACATAGGTATGTCTGGTCTATGTTGTGGGTGTACCTCCACACTTCTATGCACCAGGAAACAGGTTTGCAAGCTGATGCAAACTGTAATTTGTGTGATGTTATTTAAGTGAATAGAGTTTAAAATAATGTGAAAACAATGTATCTGAAATAAATTGGGTGCCTTTTACTGTTAAGCATTATCTTCTTTAACTGTTCTGGTTGTCACAATACTGTCTTTGAACGCTTTTTGAACGGTAAGTACATTAGCTTCTGCCATGGACTGTCATAACAGTGTCCAGAAATAATGGTAACAGACAGCCCTAGGCCATATGTGGTTATTTAGTTATTAAGTATGCTATTGTTCTTTTAACTTATTGGTGGGTTATTTATGGAGAGCTATTTCGTCACCTTCTGCTTTTGCACTCCGGGAGGGACTGGGAATTAGAAATTTTCCTTCTGCTAGGTGAGAGCTAGCCTGTGCTTGTCAAGTGAAACATCTCTCCTGGTCTTGACACTTGGTGATACCATCATAATTATATCCGTAGCTTGCCAAGGGATGTGACCAACTTCTGGGATTCCTCAACTGTCTCAGTTTGCCAGTGTCCTTGCCTACGCGCACCACTTACACTCCATCTCTTCTGGGGTAACAGTGTACCTAACATTTGGAAGCTTCTCTTGAATTCATTTTAAGCATTAGGTAGGAGCGCTGGTGAAAATATGGTAAGAGAAATCTCAGGTTTTGGTTATGAGGTTGGAAGTTCCAGATAGGAGACAAATAGAAGAAGAAAACATTGTCTTCAGATATTTAAAAAATTAAGGGCGTTTCCCACCGATTGTAGAAGATCCTAGAGGCAAGGTTTAAGTACAACATTTTAGCTAATAACCACCAAAATCCTGCACCCCTTTTTCTGAATAGGACCTGAAAGTAGTTTTGAAGTTGGAAATTTAACTCTTCATCCTCAGTCCTTGGGCAGGATGGTGCTGACCTCTTTCTCTCCTTTTGCTCAAGATGGAGGGTCTCCTGTCTTGTCTTTTTTTTTTCTTTTTTTTTCTTTCTTTTTTTTTTTTTCTTTCTTTTTTTTTTTTTTTTTAATTCAAAGCTTCCTCCCTTCATTCCTGCATTTTCTGGATTTCTCCCAATGTGGATATGGTGACTCACATTCCCAGCTGTGAAATGCAAATGTGGGAAGTGGGATCCTTCCTCTGTCTCTCTAGGGGTTTCTTGGAGTCTGTGGTGCTGTTGAGTTTCTTAATTCATGTGTCCCTCCTGATTTAAATGGTTTTTCTGCTGGCCACCATTTCTGGGGGGGCTGTTACAGTACTTAAGTTGTTCTTAGTGTTCACTGTACATGCATCTTAAACTTGGCTGGCTTTGACAGCTTATTGAAAACTATGCAAAACTTCTTAATTCAGTCCATTGACATAGGCAGATACCTCCTCCTCCTCCTGCTGCTCATTTCAGGGCTTATCTTGTCGTTTTGACAATATCAAGCTCCTTCAACAGAGGGCTGTTTGGAGCTTATTCAGGCAACCTTCTGGTTGGTGCACAGTTAAGAAGCTGGTAGTACAGGGCTGTGCACTGCTTGTCTGTGGTCACTGTCCTAGCTTCTCTCTGCTCTGTTTTCGTTTGCTGATACCGTGGTGGACTAAGTGATCCTGCATGAAATCATATGCATTACTTAATGTTTCCCCCAAGGTACTGGGGTATTTGGATGGGTAATTTTTTGGCTTTGTGTTTGTTCTTCTCCTTCAAAGGCCCCTGTAATTAGCTCTTTGAGCTCATCACCTTTATTTCCCCTAAAAGTCACTAAAATACAGGGAGAGGAAGACCTGAAACAAGAATCATCAAAACCAGAATGGTTCCACTTTCAAGGCATGTATCACCATCACCTTTCTGTCACTGAAGTGCTGCATCCAGTCTTTCAGCTACTGAAGTTGAAATTTCCTGGTGCAGGGGCATCACACTCAGCCTTGCCTATATAGGCATGGCTCAGTGTTGATGTCCAAAAAATATCCATAGTCAGTTTTAAAATTCATTGCAGCACTGAACTTGGTGGGAGCATAGGGGCTGCCTCTTTCATCACATGGGCTAGTTTTTGAGTTTCTGACCTAGTGTTTTGAGTCGGCACTTAAGGAATCTGCTTAATGTTATATTCCCATTTGAATGTGCTGATGTTGTTACACTTTGTATTAGAAGCAGCTTTGCATTTTTTTAAAGAAAGAAACATTACTGGAAGTTCACGTTGGTTTAGTGTTTTGGGGTTTGGGTGTTTGGTTTTTTTAAGCATTGCAGCCTTCCAGATGAGATCCCATCAGTCTGGGCAACAAACTACCACCATGATCATGTCTCGTGCTGCAACATTCCTGGAGAGTTCTCTCCCTGCTGACTCCATCTGTTGGCAACCTGTTCATGCAAATATCCTCTTAAATGACACTTTCTTCCATTAAAGCCTGGAAGTTACACTGACTTGCTTAATCTAATATGCCAACACTACTTGTTTTGGCTAAAGGCAATATGCATTTGGGAAGCTTCTTCATAAAGTGCCTTTTGCCTGCTGACTCTCTTTTTCTCTCCTTGCTAAACTTTGGTAATAGCATTTCTTTATTAGTCTGAATGGTCCTTGAGGCAGCTATAGCTACCAGCAGTAGCAAGCAGAAGTGCCTTTTTTGAAGGGACTGAGGAAAGCCCTTCTGCGTGCAGAGAGAATATTGAAATGGAAATCATTTGAGCAAGAAGAGTCAGATGAGAGGTGCAGCACTCAGGGACCAAGTTAAGACGAAGACTAGGTAGTTTCTCCACTTCAGCGATATTAGTGCTGTGCTCCAGTAGCATCTAGGGCATTTTGTATACAAGTTGTTTTCATTATTAAGTATAGAATTAATATTTTCTCTTTCCTCATCTAAAATAGTTCAGACTATTTCTCTGTAAATCTGATACTTTGTATTACAAATGGCCCAAATATTTAATTTGGGAAATGCAGCTGCCATTAAATACAACTTGATGACCACAGAGAAACTGGCATTGGATGAAGAACGTACTGAATGTGTTGAGTCACAAAGGACCCTAAAACTCTCAGCAAAAATACTCAGTTTGTGTCATTATGAATTGAAGGACCTGGCTTCCACCCTAAACATGTGAAAATCTCAGCAGCCAAAACAGGATATAATCAGAGAACAAATAAATCGGTCAGATTTAATCTTCATTTTTGCAAATCGGCAGGGCAAAAAACCTTTGTAGCAGAGACATCCCTGTGCATCCTAGCCAGAGCTGGCTTCCTGCAGAAGCAAACACTGTTATTTCTATATCCTGTTCTTTAGCTCAGTGGTGCACAGCGCAGATCAAGTTTTGAACAGTTACCATTTTGTTTTGCTTAGGAATCCAGATGCAAAGTATGCAGGGCAGTAGGTAAAGCAATACAGCACAAGAGAGAACAGGAAATTTAGGATGATCTGTGGCTCATCCCCTGCCTGATCCACCATCCTCTGCTCTTCATGACGGCAGTGTTTCATCTCTTTCTCATTTGCAGTCAGAATTTGTTCTATCAGCGTCCATTTTAATTTAGTCTGATGGAGTAGCAAGTTGGAAAGAATAAACAGAATTAGCCCACACAGCTAGTTTATTCTTAATTAAGCTACTGGAGTAGAGAGTAATCTCCAGGGAGTTGCAACCCACGTGACTTAATTCTACCTTGTGTTTAGGGTGCGTGCTGCACAGAAACAGCGCCCGCAGGACTGATGGCAAAATTACACTTGTCAGAGTTTCCAAAGCACCTGCTTGTTTGCCTGAAAGGATGGTATAACAAAATACTTTGAATAAGAGCTCTTGCAGGAGCACCTTGGGCATATCAGCAGCCAGATTTTGCAGAGAACTTCTTTAGTAGGCAACTTTACTCTTTTATGCAAACAAGAAAGTAAATCTTGGGAGACAGTTGTGAAAACCTGGTACATGAAGCTACTCCTTGGACAAACTCCTTGAAAATTTAAAACTTTAGTTTTATTGCTCCTAGAGTATATAGCAAGCACAGAAATTTTGTTGTCAATGTATCAATGCCTCCTGACAGGGAAGGACAGTGCGGTTGGCCCTGAGGCACTAAATAAAAACTGGGTGGGGCAAAAATGGGAAAGAGCTGGAGGATGTGAAGGTGGTGACGGGCAGGATGATGTGTGAAGCAAGTGGAGTGTGTTTCAGGGTGGCTGTGAAGGAGGAACGGGAAATCAGCTGGCACTGCAGGACTAATTAAAAGTTGGTTGGGATTTTGTGTTTCTTCAGGTGTATTTGGAAGTTTGTAGTAATTTTAAATTTATCAAATGCAACTTGCCCTCATGTGACCTGCCTGCTCAAGAAGAATAATGATCTACCGATGCAGGATTTGGAGTGTGCAACAGAGCTTTGTTGGGGAAGGTTCATAGGCAGACATTGCTAGCAACATCTTCCAAGTGTTTTTCACGCTACCAACTTACACAGGTGTTACATAGCTGGAAATGGAAACTTAGCTCAGTGAGAGATCTCTTAGCTGAGAAATAGATATTAAGTTGACTTTAAAATTTCTCTTTATCAGTTTTAACATGACATGAAGATTATCTTTTTTTGTTATTATGGTGTTGATGAACTTATGGGTGAACCAACAGTTTTCAGTAACAGCTGTTCTTTGGGATACTCCAAGTTATTCTTTCAGGCAATTTAGAAGATGCAATTTAAATTATGTTGTCATAATATTTGTAGTTTATTCCTTACATGGTGTGAATTTCCATCCTAAATAGATTGTTATTGAAAAAAATCACCAGGGCCTGTTCTCTTTCACAGAAAAAAACTTAATGTCACCTAGAGAAGATTTTAAGGAATATCCTTCTCTGTGTGTCAAGATATAAACATTTGGTTTAGATATAGCTTTTTGTTGTCTGATCGTTCTTGAATTATTTTTGCTTCTTTTGTCTTCCATGTAATAAGCTGTTTAAAGTGAAACTGATCCCACTAAAAGGATTATTGATAAGGGGATCTAGCTAAGGGACAATTACAAGGCTGGCTGGAATAATGGGGTAAGAGGATAACTTGAGTCCTCCTTTTAAGTCTTTTGTTTTTTCATTCCCAAGTTGACATGTGGTGAGATTTTGAGCAAATGATACTCATATGACTGTCCAATCTGAACAGCTAGCAAATACATTTCTTCACGATGGCTCTTTGACCAGTAATGTCAACAAGGAAGCTGAGATGGAGGAGCCAGGACTACTTTTTTAAAAAAAAACGAACTTTCTTATAACTCCTATGGGAGCATGGTGTCAGGTTGAAAGCCTATACTTATTTCTACAATCTTTTACTGAATTTCTTAGCCAGGTTGTCGTGGTTTAGTCCCATCCGGCAGTAAAGCACCACAAAGCCGCTCGCTCGCTGCCACCGGTGGAATGGAGGAGAGAATTGGAAAAGTGGGAAAAGTCCTGGGTTGAGATACAGGCAGTTTAATAGGTAAAGCAAAAGCCATGCGCACAATTAAAACAAAACAAGGAATTCATTCACTGATTCCCACCGACAGGCAGGTGTTCAGCCATCCCCAGGAAAGCCGGGCTCCAGCACGAGTAGCGGTGACTCAGGAAGACAAACGCCATCACTCCGAATGTCCCGAACCCCCCTTACTCCTCCTTCCCCCAGCTTTATATACTGTGTATGATGTTCAATAGCATGGGATATCCCTTTGGTCAGCTGGGGGCAGCTGTCCCAGCTGTGTCCCCTCACGACTTCTCGTGCACCCCCAGCCCCTCGCTGGAGGGGTGGGTGAGGAGCAGAAAGGGCCTTGGCTCGGTGCGAGCGCTGCTCAGCAGTGACGAAAACATCCCTGTGTTACCAACAGTGTTTTCAGCACAAATCTAAAACACAGCCCCATCCTAGCTACCACAAAGAAAATTGACTCTACCCTAGCCAAAACCAGCAAACAGGTGTTTGTTTTTATAAACTTTCTAAGGCAGTTGTGCAAGATGCTGTGATAAATGGCCGCAGCTGGTCCGTAGGACCCCATGAAGCAGCAAAGCCTGCATAGGTTGCTTCTGAAGTGCTTCCATTTGCAAGTTTGCTGATGGAAGTGTTTGGGTGTTTTGCGGGAGGCTTGGCAGGCTGGGCTGGTTCTGTGGTTGTAAATGCTTGGCTGCTTTCACTGCTCTAATTAGGACTGGATTTAATAGGAGGAAGAGATGGAGAATTTTTATAAATTCTTTTATGACCAGTTCTTACGTAAATTTCTAGGTGTTTTTTTGTAGATAACGTCAGTCTCTTTCTGTCTTTACCCCCCTTCTCCTTTTCAAGTCCTTTAAAATGTTGCCTTTTATGGATGCTCTTATCATTGCTGTCTAACATTTAATGAGATGGCTCCCTAACGTCTTGTCTTGCTGCTCTACATGGGCTCTTTTACTCTTTTTTTACAGCTATCTGCCTTTTCAGTGTAGCTGTTGAAAAGACAAACACGATACAGTCTGGCAAAGGTGATTTCCTGCATAACTCAAACGTCTCATCTGTAACTTTCTGCCCTCTCTACTTGCAGGTTAGTTTTCCTGCCAGAGGAACCCTTGGGTCCTTTGCTGCAGAGTCCTTGGTCTTGTGCTTTTTATGAGTTAAACTAATCCTACGTGGTCAGCTCTCTCTTCAGGCATTCTCTTCAAATGCATCTCCAGTCCTTAATGGTGAACACAGGCATGTGTGAACACCCACTGTAATATTCTGCATGCTAACGGTTCTGTGTGTCTATGGAGCCGAGAGGATACAAGCTGAGGAGCTGTATGGGAACACCGGAGAAAATGAAAATGGAAATTAACTTCTAAAGAATTAGAATAGCCAGAAATCTGGAGAGAAACGGTAAAACACTTAACAGGACAGGTAGATTTATTTTTTTTTTTTCTTTTCATGTTTCACTTACCAAAGCAAAAACATTCTCCATGCAGATAAACGTTCTTTAACATAAAATTGAGAAACTGTGTCTCTGGGCCACAATGCTAATTGGCAGAAGTACCCCCTTAAGCTGCATGGAAAGTTACTGCTGATCATTCCTGAAAATGATGTAATGGAGCAGCTGCATCAGTGTTCACTCCGCAGAGGGAACCTGAGGCACTTTTTCTCAAACCTTTAAAGATGCCCTAAAAGCTAAAACAAGCTATTAATCAAGGATCTAGTTGAAATATGGATGGCTTGGTGAGGCTGAATGGAAGACTGAGCATAAAGAATGTGCTGATCTGCCCAAGACGAGTTGGTGGTTTGTTAATTTTCAGTGTGTGATTTCACTGAGACACAGTTACTTGTGAGTAGATGCATGTTTTTCACAATGTGCATGCTGTCAAATATGTTCTTCCTGGTCAGAGATTTATTTTCTTTATGGCATGCTAAGAGCTTTTCCTCATGGCCTCCATCTGTTTCCTTCTCTTTCATTTTAGTATTTGATGTTTCCTTCCCAGCCTAGTAGCTTCCCTGTTATTTTCTGGAGTGGTGTGCAGCGATACACATATAAGCCTTCTTGTACAGAGATGTGTTCATCGGTATGTATCTATGGCTATATTATTTATATACGGTATATATTGTGTATATTTAAAAATATATTTGATTTTTTTAATGTCACTAACTGTGCAATGACTTCTCAGAAATACCTTACCCTGTAAAGCAATGGTCATCAGTAGCTGCTGTTGGAAACCTGTTTCAGGAAACAGCAGACGTCCTGGGGTTTGTCCTAAACTGTTGTCCTTCCAGTATTTAGAGATTTGTCTTCCATTCCTGCTGAGGATCATATTAATGCACCACTACATTAATATATTAATTGCAATAATAGTTATAAGTATTAAAGGGAAAATTAACAGTGGCTTTGAAACGATAGTAGGGCTATCTTAATTTTACAGTTGAACATTTAAGCTGAAAGCCTCCCACAAAAAATAACGGTCACAGTGACCGTTTGCTCTCATATGGTGTGTGTTGTAGATTGGAAAAGCACATATGGCATTGAGTATCCTAATAGCTTTGTTTCAGAATACGTGTGAACGAAAGGAAATAACCCACCTTGCCTTTTCATGCCTGATTAGTTTTTGCAAACAAATCTTGTATATTGAAGGAAATGATGATGAATGATGATAACAGCAGCCCTGGAACATCAGGTAAATAGAGGCAATCTTCTGGATAGCTTGTTCTGTAGGTACAGAATTTGTTTTCTAGAATAGTCATCTCCTTTTTCCCTTTAGAAAACACTTGTGTAAGATTCAAATATTGTAAATTAACAGGGAAAAATATTTTTCCATGTGAATTATTAAAAACCCAGCAATGCTGCTTGGGCTCTGAAAACTTCAATAACAGGGTAAAAAGATGACTTTAAGTGCAGTTCTTCCTTTTACTAAAACCCAGCCAGGAACCTCAAGGACATTATAAACCAAATTAGTTTTGCATAACTTGAATAAGGCTTTCCCATAAACAAAAGGGCTGAAAAGATGAGAAGTGCAAAAGATCTCAAAGCACAAGTGCGTTCTCTGTAAATTCATCACTGAGACTTCTAGGTGAGGGCGTATCAGTTTCCCGTGGTTCTGCCCCCTGCTTTCTTGGCTTCCCCCCTGCCAAGGGGCATCTGAGTGCTGGGTGGCAGCTCTCCCAGGACACTGCAGTACGGTTGCCAGCACCTCCCAGGCTGTGACCCCCCACCAGCAGTGTGTGCTGGAACCAGTGTCCATCTGCACTGATCTCTTATCTGAGACAAGATATAAAAGCTGTCAGCAGCTGCGCTGGCCTTTTGGGTGACCTTTGGCACTTCCAGGTGTGTGCGGAAAGATGTGTCTCCATAGGCTTCAGCCCCTCAGTTTTATCCAGGCACAGTTGCACTGTTGATGCCTGAGTACTCCTGGGGTGCCTGATAACATCCTCATTTTCTCTGGAGCGATCAGAACATTTGCTTGGTATCTCCATTGCCAGGTCATCTCCAGCTAGCCTAAGAGAGGTTGCTCTTTGGATCCTTATCACTGGAGTGGAATCTGGGGTGCAGAATTGGTAAAAGAAAGGGAGAGTAGTGATTTCCACAGACTGACCGCCTAATGGTCTGAGGAAAAAAAAGTGCTGTGTTCTCATGTGTCCCATGGCAGCTTTGCAGTGATATTCTTTCTCAGGGAAAGACTTTCTGGAAGATGGAAAAATTAATATACCAGATGTGGGGAAAGTGTCAGATGAAGACCACTCTGAATATAAAACTTTTTCAGAATTTCCAAAGAACAATGTCCTATGATAACATTTCTTTAAGGATATAATAGGATACTAATAATTGCCTGATCCAGAGAATTGCGTAGATCCTGGGAGAGATAGGGATGACTCAGAAAATGGTTGAAGTATCACATACTTAGGTTTAACCATAAATGAGAAGTGCTTGACAAAATGTTTAGTCATCATTAATGATATGTTATAAAACTCCGAAGTAACAGATAAATGTAATGTAATTATGCATCAATAAACACACATAACTTAAAGAAACAAACAAAAAATCTTCCACAACCATTACAGAACACCCACCATGTGTTTAAAATTAGGAAAATGAAGAGATATTGAAAAATGTAGATATATTAGAAAAATAGCAACTATCAGAAAATTCTGACACATCTGTATGTTGAAAGCATAAGATGTCATCGGCAACTCCCCAACAAAAATTTCAAAGTGTTGTCATAGGAGTTGTGTTACGTAATTGCAGTTATTGGACAGCAGGGACTCCCCATGATATTTTTTGTAACTATTTTTGGCTATTTTCACTTATTTGCTGGAAGGGGAACATAGATGTTAAAATGGAGACGGTGATGGGTATCATTCCCTCTCCCCCCTGGGAGACAGACATGGCTGTTGTCTATCAGTTAGTCAGTCAGCGGTGTTCTCCTTTCAGGGAGAAAATACATGTTGGAGGGAACATGCGTGTCCATAACCTTGCTAAGGGTGGGCACGCTAACAGGCTCAGATAGGATTTCAGTAAGAGCTGTAAAGGAAACTAGTTGAGCGCTCTTATTTTCATCACAGTGAAAAATGAAATGGTGAGTGCTGTGTGTGTTAGTTTAAAAACCTTTCAGAATGTTGCTCAAAAATGCACATTTCCAAGTGGAGTTGAGTAGGTTAGAGTTAAGCTTTCTGTGCAAAGGGGTTTTGCTACAAAAATATTTATTTATATTTTTTACCCGTTATAGTTAACCTGCATTATTTAAGGACTAACCTAGCTAGAAACTATGTTAAAGTCCCCACAGTCCAGGAGGAAATGGTCAGTGACCTGCTGCTCCACTTAAACATGCCCCAGGTCTATGGGGCTGGATGGGATCCACCTGAGGGTACTGAGGGAACTGGAAGAGGAGCTCTTCAAGCCATTCATAATTTATCAACAGTCCTGGTAAACTGGCGAGGTCCCAGAAGATTCTGGAGGTTAGCCAATGTGTAGAGGTTAGCTAACCAGGAGGTTAGCCAAAGTGATGCCCATCTACAAAAAGGGTAGGAAGGAGGATCTGGGGAGCTACAGGCCTGTCAGTCTGAACTTGGTGCTGGGGCAGGTTATGGAGCAGATTGTCCTGAGTGCCATCACATGGCACATGCAGGAAAATGGGGGATCAGGCCCAGCCAGCATGGGGTTATGGAAGGCAGGTCCTGCTTGATGAACCTGATCTATGACAAGATGATGTAGTGGATGAGGGAAAGGCTGTGGATGTTGTCTGCCTGGACCTTAGTAAAGCCTTTGACACCATCTCCCACAGCATTCTCCTGGAGAAACTGGTTGCCCATGGGTTGGACGGGTGTACTCCGTGCTGGGTTAAAAGCTGGCTGGACAGCCAAGCCCAAGAGTGGTAGTAAATGGAGTTACACTCAGCTGGTGGCCAGTCACAAGTGGCACTCCTCAGGGCTCAGTACTGGGTCCAGACCTCTTTAGTATCTTTTATCAATGATCTGGTCGAGGGAATTGAGTGCATCCTCAGTGAGTTTGCAGATGACACCAAGTCAGACAGGAGTGTTGATCTGCTTGAGGGCAGGCAGGCTCTGCAGAGGGACCTGGACAGGCTGGGCCGATGGGCCGAGGCCAGCTGTATGAGGTTCAACAATGCTCAGTGCCGGGTCCTGCCTGTGGGTCACACCAGCCCCACACAGCGCTACAGGCTGGGGCAGAGCGGCTGGGAAGCTGCCTGGCGGGGAAGGCCCTGGGGGTGCTGGCTGACGGCCGGCTGGGCATGGGCCAGCACCATGCCCCGGTGGCCAAGAAGGCCAAGAGCATCCTGGCCTCTATCAGAAACAGTGTGGCCAGCAGGTCAAGGGCAGTGATTTTTCCCCTGTACTTAGCACTGGTGAGGACACACCTCAAATACTGTGTTCAGTATTGGGCCCCTCACTTCCTGAGGGACGTTGAGATGCTGGAGTGTGTCCAGGGAAGGGCAACGAAGCTGGTGAAGGTCTGGAGCACAAGTCTTACGAGGAGCAGCTAAGGGAACTGGGGCTGTTTAGTCTGGAGAAGAGGAGGCTCAGGTGGGACCTTATCGCTCTTTACAGCTGCCTGAAAGGAGGTTGTAGGCAGGTGGGGGTGGGTGTCTTCTGACGGATAACAAGCAATGGGACAAGAGGAAGCAGCCTCAAGTTACACCAGGGGAGATTTAGATTGGATATTAGGAAAAACTTCTTCGCTGGAAGGGTGGTGAAGCATTGGAACAGGCTGCCCAGGGAGGTGGTGGAATCACCATCCCTGGAGGTATTTAAAAAACAGGTAGATGTGGTGCTTAGGGACATGGTTTAGTGATGGACTTGGCAGTCCTGGGTGAACAGTTGAACTGGATGATCTCAAAGGTGTTTTCCAATCTGAATGTAAGATCAACACTGTAAATGGAGCAGCTGAACGAGGTAGGAAAAAAGTAGCCCCCTGGTCCCTGGTCAGGCCAGTGTGACTGTTACCTGCTATTCCTCTGTCTTTTATCACACAAATGCTTTACATCTTCACGCTGTTGCAATATCATTATTGAATCAATTTGTTTAAAGAAAGTCTTTACGGTGGAAGGAAGGGCAGGTGGAGGGGGAAGCGAGTGCTTTGCTGGCTGCGTGCAGTGTTTTGAAAGGTCAGCGGCTCCCATCGCTGTGCTGGCCAGTTGCTAGGCTGCCGTGCATTTCGGTGCTCCTTTCCCCTGGCAAAAGGGACCTCGTGATGAGGTACGAGGTTCTAGTGGTGCCTTTTTAGTAGCCTCACCCACGCCTTTCTGCTGGCTGAGCAGACAGAGTTAGGAGAGATGCTCTCAGAAACAGTTGTTTTCTTTCCAGGGTTCTCAAAAACAGCTGCTGAAGTAAAGAGATAGGTTATTTATCCCGCCAAATTAAATCTAATGTATTAACTTGGGGAGCAGAGTCACTGTTTAGTGAGCTGTCAGGGCACACTGGGTAACTAAGGCTTTCTTAGGGATCAGCAGAATTTGTTGCCACCTTCACCCCACTTAAATCTTTTTTGAACTCATAGCAAAGCACGTTTATTTAACGCTTGAGTGAAAATTATTTAGCAAAGGTTGCAAAGTGCAGAGCTCCTTCATGAGGTTTTCTTTAAACCCTGCTTTCCTTTGGCTGCCTCAAGCAGCAGGAACTTCAATGCATGTCTGGGAGGTGTTACAATAGCAACCAGCGCTATATCCCTCCCAGACAGTGGGGATCAGGCCTCACAGTGCAAACAGTGGAGCAGATAACAGTAACGGTCTTACCCTGCACCAGAAAGGTACAGGAAAAGATGCAACAGGAGAGCAAACCAAGGTAGAGCTGGGAAGGGGAGGAGGGCACTGTTGCTCAGACAAGGTATGTGCTTTCTGCCTGTTCAAGTTCATTTGCAGAGTCCACGATCTGTACTATCCATTATATGGATAATTAGGAAACACACCAGAGTGTAAGCAAATTACGTTTTCTAAACTCAAAATAAAATTGCTAGGTTGACATAATAAGTGTTTATTAGAGACATACAGCAACAAGAAAGGTAAATATTTAACTTGCCTATTAGTTCAGTGGCTGTGAAAGGCACAGTACTCCTTGAAGTGAGTGTGAAGTCAAGGAGATGAGGTTTGCACTGATCCTACGATGGGGAGCTTGGGTGGCCTGTTTCTATGTTGGCCAGGCATTTCATATAATATGATTTGGTTTGGTTGCTCATAGCCTCATTAAATGTTTGCCATTTGTGTGTACACTGGCAGGCAGGGTTCTGTGAAAATAACAGCAAGCGATCATGTAACCAAATGCCTAATCTATGTTTGCTTAGCCTGATATGTCATCAAATTCTTCCCAAGTAAGTTAACATACAGCTAAAATGCAAACTAGGGTCTGAGGCCCAATCTGAAGCTTGCCTGGGAAGTTGGGCCAGAGATCTAGGCAGAGGTCATGGCACCCAGCTATTGCTGCTTGTACATTAAAATTAGTTAGGGCTCTGTATGGAGACTGTTGACTCCTCTGAAAAATTTTGTGTATACTTCTTACTGAAGGGTTACTGTTATCCTTTCTGACACTCCTGGAACTTCCTCCTCCACTCTTAATAATCAGAACTTGAAATGAAATCTTCATCCCTCCAGAAGGGCCAGTGAAATATACTGCTTAGATCCAAAATAAGAAGCCCCACCTTGCCAGGACTCTGCAAAAGTGCTGCAGAGGTATATCTAAATTGCTCAGGGTCCCCCTGCGATGTACTGTGTGCTTAGGCAAACTCCATCTAACTGCATTACTTGTGATTGCCAGGAAACCCTTGAGCAAAATAACAGGGCACTGGTAAAGTTCAAACTAATTTAGGTGGCTGTCATGGATTCTTACAGGCTATTCAATCAACCAGGTGTTTGAACATAACATATTAAACTTGCAATAATACAATAAATCCACCTTTGAGGGCCTTAGAGTTAGATGCAAAATGTGGTGGCCACATGGTGCAAAGCACTGGTACTTGCTCTGCTTGTTCAAGTGAAATTTGGCAGGACAATGTAATGGGACGCTTTATCACCAAATTGGAGTATAATCTATTTGTGCCGCTCTGGCTTCATGCTAGATTGGATATCAGCTTTTTTGTGGCTAGAATAGATGCAGACACCCACAAAAGTGTTGAATTTTGCTTTCCATCTAAGTAGACAGGGATGTGATGGTGGTTTGCATCAAATTCTACTGCGTGATGACCTGGTTGTCGTCATTGATCCAACATGAAGAATCATGTGACCACAGCCTTAGCCATCAGATAACTTGCTGATCTGATATTTGCACATATTTAGTAAGACTGTTACTGCTCGGAGCGACATGGGAAAAAAATCAGTTAAAAATAAAGTATCAGCCAATAGTTCATGTCAGCTTACTCAAAATGTAACACAAACCCTGTGAAGTTCTCGGTCATCTGGATGAAATCTACACATGAGATCTGTGGTCTGCCCACAAATTAGCAGTGCGTGCTGGAAGGCAAATACGGAGTGTGTGTGGCAAGTTCATGGATGTGTCTTCTGTATCATGTCCCTGGCATCCTCTAACTTTTGACTGCAGGCATTTTCAGCCTCTCTCATAGATTTTGTGAATAATGTTACACTTGCCTACACATGTGCTTTCTTATTTTACTGTGTTAGCCAATCTGTTGTACCTTTCTTCCTCAATTTGTTTGTGTCAGAGGATTTGTTTCTGAACATAGCGGGGAGGGATGGAGGGTGTGGGTACACACTGGCACTGCTGTGTGTTTGTCCTGAAGCAAATAGGTAAGGTCAAAAAATGAACTTTACACTTCAGGCAAAATGTCAAAAGGCTTGTGAAGAGGCCAGTGATGTCCTTGGGGTCATGTGGGCACCTGCAGAGGCTGCTCAGAATGCTCCATCAGCTACATTGCCATTTTTTGCTGTGTTAGAAAGTTGTGTCAGAAAAGGCAAACTGTTCTGGTCTCCATTCCAGAGCTTTCATTGATCTTTTATGTACGTAAGTCCTAGCAATTGAATACCTCAAAGATGAGGTTTGAAATTGTAAACTCATTTGGATCTCATTTGCCTTGTGTGGTTTTTCTAATCCGCTGTGGGAACAATTTGTTAAAGACAGTATGCAGCTGGGACCCTTTAAACTCATTTAGGAGCCTTGATGCACGAGATGCCAGGTTTGTTGGCTGCTTACAAAAGCTCCTGTAACCCAGCCATGAATTCTTGCTTGACCTTTGTGAGCTGCTGTGATTATTGACATATAATCCAAACCGTAACTATGTCATATGTACCATCTGAGAGGTGTCCTGTTCTCTGTACAAGGACTGAAGCATTTACATAGTCAGGCAGAGCAAGCGGAGCACTGTGTCTCTCTCCAAAGAGCCACAGAAGTGACAAGCAAAGCAGGTCATTAGAGATTTTCTTTTTATTGTACCTGAGCTCTCTTCAAGTTCATTATTGTAGGTTACATTGTGATAGTACTTCATGCTGCAGTGAAGATCCCTGTCATGCTAGACTCCGTATAAACACAGGGAATAACATAGACCTCGCCAAGACCTTATAATGCAGTTTAACTTATGATGAAACGGATGTTTGTGGCAATGGAGGAGAAGAGAATAATAAAGACAGCATTAGTACATGTTCTAATGCTTAGCGGACATTGCTTTGGGCTCTGAATCATTAGAAAGCTTTATACAACTCTTTACCTATAAATAAATATTATCAAAGCCTATTATACGAAGGAAGTAAACAGGACAGTAATTTTTATTTCCAAATAGTATACAGCATTTTGGGGCTAAAGTAAAATGTGTGATAGCTAACAGGCTGAGTAGCACAGAGGCAAAAATAAATGGTACTTGAGGAATACACAAAGACCTGGAACAGATATTTAATGTTCATATAATTTAATGTTCATTTATTATTCAGCTTGCGTGACTGGATGGTATTGTAACACGCTTTTGGCATCTTTTGTATTTATTTTTATTCACTGATTTTAAACTGTTTTATTTTATTCACTGTTTTAAACATGGTTACCTTAAATCACTGCTCAAAAGCTTTGACGAGCACATACTTTGTTGTGAGGTTATGAATGGTTCTCTTTGCTGTTTGCCTCCTGTGGCGGTTCAGGTGCCTCACATGACAGCACAGACTCCGGCTTTTGGACTTAACCCCTATCTTTGAAAGTTGCACTTGGTTTTTCTGTTTTTAACATCTATGGGCTGAGTTGTGTTTGCATCTAGGGCTTGATCATGCCTTGTATGATCAGCTGCAGTTCCTGGGCTTTGAAAGCCAAGCAGATAATTAGGATAACTCTTCTTATCCTTTTTAAATTAGAAGACTAACCAAACTTTTTAAAATTAGTCCACTCATTCTTTTGTACAGTGTTGTTACAGGGTATTATTTATAGCCTAGTAGGAATTTGGCTAAGATTTCAGTGTGTTGTGGTTTTTGTTTGTTTTGTCATTCCTGTTTTCTTCTAGTTTGTTCACCTTCAAGTTTTCTTGTATGTTTTCTTGAAATAATTTTGTAATGGTTTTGAGATGTACCTTTTGATATCTCAGGGGAGGCAGCTGATGAATAATTCTCAAAGTTCACCTGTGGTGACATTTAGAGTTGGCTCTGGGCTGCCTTCCTGTTTGGCGTCGGGGAGCTCTGGGCTTTGCAGAACCAAGCCGTGAGCATCACCTGGCTGAGCAGCTTCAAGGACTCAGAAGGCACATTGTTAGCCATGTAGCTGCTTCCTTGCGTTGTACTTTTGAGTAACTCTGCAGCTCTCTTAAGTGCTGTAATAGGTAACATTTCCTAGGAAGCCTGTGGTTCTTGTCAGTGGGAATGTTGCATATTCAGCATCTGTCCTATTAGGTGATGTAGAAGCTATTTGAGGTTTCTCTCCAAGCAAAACTGAAAGACATCCCAGATAGTTTGCTTACGTCTTAAAAATCTTTGATTCATCCAGGGGCTAGGTGCCTGCTGGTGATGGCTAAAACATGGTTTGAAACCCAGCACTGACAGGCAGCACTACGTGTTCCTGCACTGAGCAAAACGGAGGGTCTCGGGTCTCTCTGTCTAGCCCTGCCGGACAGTCGGTCACTGGTCCTGCCACGCGGTCAGTCACTGGGGCAGGAAGGACTAAGGGCTGCTGGTCCCATGCTGCCAGTGTCACCCACAGCCATCAGCAAAGCTACGCCAGCGTGTGTGACTCGTCCTCTCGTCCTGGGTCCAGGGGGTGTTGTTTGGTCTCCTGCCGTGTCCTGCAGCACTCGCTGTGCGTTTAGAGTCCACGTTATGGCCTGGATGGAGGCACTACTTTGATTTGAGTGGGTGGAAGACGGGGACAGGCTAGCTCTAACCTTCAGTGACTTGTCCACGCTCAGCAAAGTCCCTGTGTGCTGCCTGGCTACAGCCTTCATCTAGGGTTTGCCTGGTGAGAGCAAGGAGGTCATTTCATCATCAGATCTGCTCTGGTTTTGCAGTGAATGTTCCATTTTCATACAAAGGTGAAAACCGTATTCCTTCAAACAAAAATTTTGCGCTGAACTGTGCACAAGAAAGAATAGCTACTTGGAGTGAAGACTGCAATTGAAAATACAATTCGGGCCAGAGACCGGTGTGAGCGGGGGAAGCCCGCTGGAGGTAAATGAGCTGTAGTGTCTGGCACTGGCAATGGATGGGGATTACGCGTATGTGCTGATATTTGCGGGGGGCGAGGGTATGGTGCTGGGATGTAACTGCTGGGTAAGTTACTCTGGAACGATCGGTACCAATTACGGGGCCAAATTCTGATGGCGCTCTCGCTTTCCAGCAAATTTTCACAAACCGGTTTGAAGGAGTGCCCTGGCTTTCACGCCACAAAGCCGAAGCAGCGTGTCCCAGCCCGGCGTGCAGGTAATGGTGGCGCAGCGTACCCTGAGTGCCCCTCTGCCTGTGTGTTCTCTCTCTCCCCAGATGGCCGGTGGCCCATGCGCTGGGTGACCCCGGTGGCGGGGTGGCCCCTGCCGCTGCGGCGGGGAGGAGGGAGGACGCACCCCAGCCCGCACCATGGCCTCGCCCCGGCGGGCCCCGCATGCCAGCCCTCCCGACGGAGGCTGGGGGTGGATGATCGTTGCTGGCTGCTTCCTTGTCACTATCTGTACCAGGGCCGTGACGAGGTAAAGGGTCTGCTTCTTGGTTTTGACCTGTTTATGGCATTACCCTTTTATGATTTTTTTTTTTTTTTTATTCCCCCCTCCCCTTGGGAAGAGGATTTGGGATCTCTCCTGGTGCCCCACAGCTTCAGGGGTTATTTTGGCTAGGTACAAATCTCTCTCTTGCTACCTTTTTAAAGGCTTCCCAAAGCCCCTAAGGCTGTGGGTGATGGCTGAGGCATCACAATGACACCTCTGGTTTTAGCCTCGCCGCCTCTGACAGCTGCTCCCTCTCACAACACCCGCTCCTTGATTTGCTGCAGAATCAAAGCTCGGAGCAGGCAGCGTTGTTTCAGGCTGCGATGGTTTGGTCAGGGAGGGAGGAATCATGTAGGGTTTCTCTGGGTCTGCTGTGTGTCTCTGACCCCATGGCCTTGCTTGTTTTTGCTAGTCCCAGTGGATTTACTTGGGATTACTTGGCTCCTGAGCCTGTCTGAGAAACCTGTGGATACCCCCCCTTCTACTGCAAGCATTTCAGTTACCATCCTGCCTGAGAAGGTCCGTGCCCAAGGGAGGAGGGAGGCCCCTCTCTGTACCCTTCTGGTATCCGAAATATGCAGAAAATATTTCATAAAAAATGCTTCTCAAAAATAGAACGGGAATAGAATGCTGCCTTGCGTAAACATAATGTATAGATATGGGGTGAGATGGCTCCCACACAGACTTTAATGTTAGCTGGAGACAGAGGAGCGTGGTGGGTGTGAACATGGACATTTAAGCTATATTAAGCATAGAGAGAAGCACCCTGGTAAGTGAGGAACACTGAGACAGTGTCTTGTTGGACAGTCAGTATAATGTAAATACAGTGTTTCCTACTTAAATTTTATATCGCTTTTAAAATAAAGCTGCCAGGTTTAGGGATCTAAAATCTGGGGTCCTGGAGTCAACAGCATAAAAGGGGCATGGAAACATTGACACAGGGTTAGTTTATGTATGCAAATATTCCAATTCTGTAATGACAGTAGAGATTTCCTGGTGGATTTAATTCCTTTTTCACTTGTGAAATGTGTTACATCTGATAAATCATCTAATGGCTGGCACACATCTAAAGTATGTACAAGAATCAAGTATGTGCAAGAAAAAAGCTAAAGGAAGCAGTTGTTTGTTGATCTGCAGGAGGAAAAAAGAGAGAGAGAGAAGGGACCTCTTGCTGATCCAGAAATCAGAATGAAACTATGCAGCCTTTTAATCTGTTCCCCTGCAAAGACGGGTAGAACAGTAACACTCACTAAGTAGAGCAAAGTAACCTCTTCTGGAAGCATCTGAATAAACTGTTGGAGGACCCATGGGCTCCTGCTGTGTTTGATTCTCTGTTCATGATGACTTGCTTTTCACTTGCTTTGCACTTGTGCATCCATGAACACATAGCTATAGGTGGTGTTGGCTCCTCAGGCTGACCCTGCCCTGCCAGTTTGTGCAGATGTGAATACCACCATTAGCGAGCAACCAGGTCAGTGAAGAACTGGGGAGCTGGGGCCTTGTGTACCGAGGAAGCAACATCACAATGTGACCTATAACTTGCTGGTGATAATTACAACTTCCATTTCAGTTCAGTTAAAAATAATGAGTTATAAAAATCTAGCAGCAGCTAACTGCAGTGAGAAACGTGGTATTGTAATGTTCATAATCTCTCTGGAGTAGTTATCTGTCTGAATTAGGTTCTACATCAGCTCAAGTGTCTAACCCCACTGCTGGGATAATAGTTGGACACCAGTTTGTGATTCATTTGTTGCCAGTGCAAAGCAAGGATTCTTCTCCGGTTGGATCACTCCAGCCTAGGTGCCTCACACAGAGCATGTTGGAATTACTCAGCTTGCACACATCATTTCATATCTTGTCCCTAATGCATTAAGGTAGCCCTTCATTTCCAATATCCCTTAGAAAGTGTTTAAAAATTTCCCCATCTCATTGGGATTCTGGAACAACACAGATTTGATTTTCCTGGGAGCTGGAGAGGACCTTCAAGTGGGTATTCTTTACACCTGAAGAGCGTGACCAGTGTTTTCTGTGAGGCAAATATCCCATGTTCAACAGAGTGGTATTCATGTTTTCTTTCCTAGATGCATCTCCATTTTTTTTGTGGAGTTTCAGGCATACTTTGGGCAGGATTATGCCAGAACAGCTTGGATTCACTCCATTGTCGACTGTGCTACGATGCTCTGTGGTGTGTATTACCCTTTTAAGACTAATGTGGCTGCTTTTTCTTCAGCTCCATCTGGTTTTAGCGTGTTCACAAGTTGGTGTAGTCAGCTGGGAAAGATAGATACTGTGGGCTCTCTGGGGTATGGTATATCCAAGCTGCTTCCCTCAGCATAGTTGTGAAGGAAGGGAGTGTCTTCATACTACAGAAAAGCAGAACTTTGTTTTGTCAAATGATCTAAGTTTTCAGAAATGTGCTTTTGTCAAGGTCTAGTGGGACAAGTTGCATTTAAGAGCTATTAACTGAGCACTTCTTTCTTTTGCCTTTTGATTGGAATCATATTTAAGACTTAGCACACAATCTTGCCTTCAGATCAAGTCACAGTCATCCTCCTTTTAGCAAAGTTGTATGTTTACAAATAGTCTTCCCTTAAAAGAAAATTCAGTGTTACTAAAAATGGCATGTATCAATGCAGCAGTTGTACCAAGTTTCTCGTGGATTTACCTTAAAATTGTACAGCTATTTGAAAATCCATGCCTAATCCTGTGGAAGAGGGTTAATCCATGATAATTGCTATGAAGACAGAAAGGAGAGACACAGCTGGAGTGAAACATAGCTGCTCTCCTGTGTCAGCCAGGTTATGTCTTGCAGGGTGAAAAAGTAAGGATAACCTGGCATTGCAGGTAGTGTGAGGGAGAGGGCTGGTGATGACACACCATGGTAGAAGCAGGGGATCTGAGAGCCATCAACATTGGAGAAGTGCAGGAGAGGGGTAGCAGCCCTGGAGATGGTCAAAAAGATGTGAGACCTCTACTATTTGAGTCTGACACAGAGTCCACAAGGTCAGGGAGCACTGAGGAAGGATGCCTGAACTTACTGAGGGCTGAAGAGCAAATTCCAGGTTGAGGAAGGTCTCAGTGTTGTGACTGTGGAGTAATGAACTGTGTGGCCTGTTGCTGTGGCCTCTCTTGACCCTCAAAATTGCTAGTAGCTGTGTCCTGTAATGACTTTGATCTACTAAAATGGCTGCTGAGAAGCTACTGTAAATTCTGGCTTTATCCTGACTTTCAGGAAAATTATTTTTAGGTTTTCAGTGCTCACACCATTGTGATCAGGAAGATGTTAGAAGACCAATCTGTAGCTGTGATCACCATTTTCTCTTGCTTGCCTACTGCTTCCTTTTCTTTGATGACCATTGCAACAAACTGTCTGAGAGAACCTGTCATTAACTACTAGATTTATTTGTTTCTTTGAAGCCCCACTTGGGAGTTTAATAAGTAATCATGTGTCCTGCCAAGCTGGTATCATGCTAGGAGGGCTGCTTGCATCTACTGGACTAATTTTGAGTTCATTCGCCACCAGCCTGGAACATCTCTACTTATCATTAGGAGTCCTTACAGGTAGGAGACATTCAGTCCCTTTGTTCCTGCCAGGAAAACAACATGGGAATGTTAAAAATGATGGTTGTTCCTTTTAAGAGGGGTGATCTCTTCTCCTTGTCTTATTGGCACCACACTGGTCAGTAGAGATACTCAGACCCATTCCTTTCATCGTAAAAGAGTGGCTTTGGCTGCCCCATGAGGGTTTCAGCACTCAGTCTCTCCTGCAGTCCAAATGCAGCACACTGCAAAAGTAATCCTTTAATTTCTGTTTGATAGCAGACTATAGGTAAAGCTTTGAAAGTATGGGAGGTCAGGAACAAGTGATACACAAAAAGTCTTCCTTTTTTCCCTGTGATTTGGGAGGAGTTTGATATAGTGAGAGTTCTAGACTGCCCAAAAATATTTGCATATTAAAAAAAAAAAGTTAGCAGAGAAACAGTGGGTGAATACCTAGTACCTTAGCTGCGCACCTTATTTTTGTCTGTGTTACAGTCCAGTTGAAAAGCAAACAAATTGCTGGTTAGTAGTGTTGCTGTAGCAGCTCTTCCACTTGTATTCAGGTATGGTGATAACAAATATCTTTGCTCTGTCCTATCTCCCTGTGTTTGTTGTGCACAGAGGAACTTGAGAGGTGCCCATGGTCACACTGACATTCTTTCCTCATTAATATTGACCTGGTAGCCACGGTGATATAAGCCCTTGTACTTGGTCCCCTGCTGTTCAGTAACAAGTTAGTGGAATTACTGCAGTTCACATGCTGCCAACAGCTTATTTGTTAAAAAAAAAATAAATAAAAAAATTCTTTCTTGTCGTGCATGTCACTCCTGTATTACAATGTTAATCTTTGACAAATGTGTTCATAACAAATAAAAAGACTCCTTGTAACTCGAGGGACTGTGCCACATACCATACTAATGCCACTGAAGCTTCCTTAGCAAGGACCACTGCGAATACTGAGGTGGAAAAGCAGTTGTGCCTTATAGGTGGAGCTGCAAAGAGCTGGTTCTACAAGCAGTGAAGTTCTGTTCCATGGGGACTGATTAATGGAGAGGTGAACTGTTCATAAAGACTAGAGGTGGTGCCCCAACCCAGAGAGGAGGTGGGATGTTGTAGCTGGTGAATGTCTAAATCCATAAAAGCTGCAGGACTTGAAGCTGTGAAGAGTGAAGCAGAGGTGAGATGAGGGAGTGGCAATAAGTAGCAGAGCTCCTTCTAAGAAGTATGAAAAAGTTTTCAGCCCCAAACTTTGCATTTCTACTTTTCACGGGATATTTATTGGCTTTTTGGGGACCTATTTCCCCCTGCCATCTCACTAAAAAAATAAATGGTGTGTATGTGAAATAGTCTGATTTTCACAGCTCTTGAGTGATGATGTCTAGCTCAGGGCTGCCCCTCTGGCCCTACTTGCCCACACAGGTCCAACCCCAGCTCTGAGGGGTGCCAGAGTGGGGACCTGCTGCCCAGAGTCCCTCTAATCCGCTTATCCCATCCTGGCAGGCTTAGTGCCCACCCTGCACAGTGCAGCCTTTGAGGAGGACGTGGCAAGCTGGTTACAGCACCAGGTGATTATCTCATCGATTGCCAAGTTCTGCCAAAGGCAGTGGGGACCGTTTTACCCTCAATGTAGAACATGCTCCAAAACCCCAGTCAGGAACTCATTTCTGTGGCTGATTCAGGAATACATGTTTTAGTGTTAGAGCAAGCATGTGATGATTAAAATCTGCTCTCTGGTTCCACAGCAGAGACCACAATCCTTTTCCCAATCCAAGAGATATATCTTACTTGTTTACTAAATTGGACATGGCTTTGTTTTCTGAGGCTTTTCCCCCCTCTTTACTTGTAGGAAGGGATTTAAACTGGTCAGGACTCCAAGCAGCTGCTGTGTGGAGTTTGTTCAGCTGACTAAAAAAGGTTTATTGTAGAATATTAGTAACAGAGACAGACTTGTTGTACTGTGTTTCAGAGACCTGGAAACTAATGTTCAGGGTTGCAACAGACCGAAACACAGAGTGGTGCTTCATCAGGACAGTGTGCTTGGTGCCAGCATCTGCACAGTCCCTGAAACAAGACCTCATCTTGCATCCGGGAGAGGCTGACACGCCATTTCCCTGATGTTTATTGATTGTCCTTGTTATTAAGTGAACCCCATCACTTCTTGCTGGGCCCTGTTATTGCGGGTTAATGATGATCTGTTACGTTTGTCAAGCCCATGACTCTGACAGTGGAGTAAAGGAGTCAGCCTGGTTTCTCTTCACACTGTGCGTGATACAGAATCAGAAAAAGCTTCCCAGTCATTTGTGCTAATGAAAGTAGGTTATGTGGTTTAATTTAATGTGTTCCGTATGTCGTGCGTAGTATTAAGCCATCTGCACTGTGCTTTCTCTTCTAGGACTTGGGTTTGCACTCTGTTACTCTCCAGCCATCGCCATGGTGGGCAAATACTTCAACGAAAGAAAAGCACTGGCGTATGGAATAGCCATGTCAGGAAGTGGAATCGGTACCTTCATCCTGGCCCCTGTGGTCCAGCTCTTAATCGAGCAGTTTTCCTGGCGTGGAGCTTTACTCATCCTGGGAGGTTTTGTTTTAAACCTCTGTGTCTGTGGTGCCTTGATGCGGCCTATTGCTCTTAAAGAGGACCGTAAAACTGCTCCTGAGTTTCTTGAACAGGATTATGTCCCCAAAGCGCAGAAACAAGACTTAAAGCGAATGTCCATCTGTTCACCTGTAATCAAAGTGTGGTCTCGTGAATCTTTATGCTACTGTTCATGGAAGGAATACGACTTTTTACTGATGCCAGGCTTCATGGTGCTGGCAGTGTCAGTTTTATTTATGGCATATGGCTGTAGCCCTCTTTTTGTCTACCTAGTGCCTTATGCTTTGAGCGTTGGAGTGAGTCATCACCAGGCTGCCTTCCTCATGTCCATACTTGGTGTCATAGACATCATTGGTAATATCACCTTTGGATGGCTAACAGACAGAAGGTAATGGCTTATGGCTAAGCAAGTGTAAGCTTTAGCTGGTGGGAGGCTGGATCCAGGTGAGGTATAATACATTTAAAAGTTAACAGTATGGACTTTTTCTGTAGCATGTACACACACAATAACAACAACAACAACAACAGAACAAAGAGCACCACACAGTCTAACTTTCAGAAATGCTTACTATTTAATGTTTTTGTCTCTTTTGAGTTTGTTCAATTCTGCTGGTTTAGTACCTTTTCTCGCCCTGAAGAAATTATGTGTTTGTGCAAAGCACTCGCATTTGATAGTAGAAATGTAACCCCCTGCCTGAGATATGTTGAGTGTGATCCTCTGTACCTGTCTCCTAGAGGATCACACTCTGCTTCCTCTGCCTTTTCATCTCTTTCGTGCTGCTGGGGAGGCACAGGAGTTATGGAAGAGGGTCAAGGGGCTGGCTTTACACTGTCAGACACGTACTCAGGAGGACTGACCTAAAATTGTTTCACATGCTCCAGTATGTAAAGCTCACCATGCTTTGCTAACTCAGCTCAATCCAGACATCTGTAACATCAGTAGAGACAGGCTAAATTAAGAAAGATTTTGATTCTAAAGGACACATTCTTCGTGCTTATTCAGTTTGTGGGAAAAATCAGTTATTGGGTTTGTGGGGCAGGGAGAAAGGGAATTGCCATCTCACTTAGCTCATGCTATCTCCAGTGTTTAAGGGCTGATGGGAAGGATGACGATTAAGAGAGGTATACCACAATATTTTTTGTGTAATCGTTGGAGCACCTTGCTGAGCTGGAATATGTAAAAAGCCTGATGAAATACTGCTTTGTACATTGAAACTTCAGAGGACTGCAAAATCCTTGCAGTGGAATGGCTCCCCTCACTAGGAGCAGCCTGAAGAACACTGCAGGCAGCATGGGCCGTTGCTTACCAGCTGTTTCTGCAGCTGCAAGTGGGCCGCTTTCCCTACCTGGGCTTGCCAGTGCTGAGGTTTTCATCTTAAAGACTGTGTAAGAAAATGGACTTAAAATTGAGCTATGTATAAGAGAGAAACTGAAGTGCTGCATGCCAGGACATAGAAACTGAGATGCTGTGTCTAGTGATAATCTTTTTCTTTTCTGTTTTGAAATTTGCAGGTGTCTGAAGAAGCATCGGCACTTTTGCTACCTCTTTGCTGTGGGAATGGATGGCCTTTGTTGTCTTCTCCTGCCAGTTCTCCAAAACTTCCCCTTGCTTGTGCCTTTCTCATTTACCTTTGGTTACTTCGATGGAGCCTATGTAACGCTGATCCCAGTTATGACAGCAGATGTAGTGGGAACTTCTTCCTTATCATCAGCACTGGGTGTCGTGTATTTTCTACATGCCATACCATATTTAGTGAGCCTGCCTGTTGCAGGTCAGTTCACAAATTACTTTCCTGTAATCTTATCGCTACTTCAGATTTGCCTATTGGTGTGATGTGAAAGGAGAGGAAAGACAGCAAATGCACACTAAATGTGGAGGTAGCCCCTAGGCAGAGAAATAACACACCTAGACCTTCATAAGACTTAGATCCCACCTAAGCCTTGTCTTGATGGGCTGATTTCTACATATAGAGGGAGTTGAATTTAAAAAAAACAGTATGGAATGGGGCTTCTAAGAGCTGTTATGTCACCATGTAGTTCAGAAATTGTGCAAGTAGAAAGAACAAAATATTTCACTGTGAAATTACATGATTTTGAAAATGTAGCCTAAAGAGAGTTTCATTCCAAAGTATTTTTTGGTTTAGAGGGCTTGATCTTTTCATCTTCAAACTGCTTTGAACAGGTGGGTGAGTCAGCTTTGCTACTGTTTGGTCACAAGCTCATCACTGTAATATCTAGTCATCATTTTCCCTGTTGGTTCCGTTACAGTGAAGTAAGGATGAGAGCTGTACTCTCTTTAGAAAGAGCTTGACACAGTTTTGAATACTGTGGAAGGTCAGAGATCTTTTTTTCAAACAACCATGTATACATATGTCTTGTGTATTTTGTCTGCTGTTCACCTCAATTCCTAATTAATCCCTGCTTCTGAAGCTTTTAATTTATTTTTCCATAGCAAAAGTTACTGCAAAACTGAATTATTTTAGGTGATGCATGAGCCTAGGGCATAACTCACTAGATGTTTCTGCAAAAGGATCTCATGCACACAGTATTTAATCCCAGGGCGCTCTAAGCATGTCTAGAGACTACCAGTTAAATCCATGCAGTCAAAAGATGTTTATTTAATATTGTGGTGATGACTGCTGTGCCTTTTCTCATGGATTTAACCTTCAAACAAAAGCCCATAAAAATCTTATCTGCCTCCTGAGGACAAATCCCTCCCCTGCCCCAGGAGGTAGAAGTATACCGATGGTGATATGAACCTGTATTGTTGGATTGTATTTAAACATGATAACTCCAGACATTCATAAAACTCCTGTTGATCACAGCATTTGTAAATTATCAGTATTCTGGTGGACCTTTAAAAAAACATGATTTTTTTTCCTGCAGGTTGGCTTGTGGACACAACTGGCAGCTATACTGCATCATTCCTCCTGTGTGGATTTTCTATGATATGTAGTTCAACATTATTGTGCGTTGCAAGACTAGCAAAGAAAATCAAAAGAACGTATTTGCGGTCACTCACCAATGATACGGGCACAAAACAGCACATCTGGACAAATGGAGCAATAGCTTATTCTGTCACAGCAGAATTAGACCAAAAGGACATTGAATTTTTGGCGGTGGATAAAAACAGCTACAACAGATGACAAGTACTGACAAGATTCAGTACTGCACAGCCATGAGTGAGGCGGTGGTAGCTCTATAGTGTTATGCTGTTGAAGATACTACTTCTGTGAAACAAGGCAACTCTCATTTAGATTTTTCTGTCATGTTTTAGTTGTCTAAAATCTATGCACAGCAACAGTAATACCAAGTCAATGCAGTAATAGAAGAAAGCTAGACTGAAAATAGAGTTTGTAGATACAAATGATCACAGATTTATTTGAAATGCAGTATGTCAGCTCCACAGGTAATCTCAAAGATGATAATTGGCTACAATCAAAATAAAACTATAAAGTAATCAGTCACCAAAACTGGTGTTCTGGTCTATTATGTTTCAATGGAGTAATCACACACACAACAAAAAACGTTCCACGTCTATCAGTCTGCATTAAACTCTTTGCAAATGACTGTTTCAAATGCCAAAGCCTCTTTTTGTTTTGTTTTGTTTTTTAGAAAATCAGGCAGGAAACTGTGATTTATGCTGAAAGTATCTCTGAAGCAGCTTTAGTTTTTACAATGTGCCTGAATTTTGTACATACATTGCAATTTCATTTCAAATATGGTTTTAGATCTACTTTCGCAAGCCCCTACAGCAAAATTTTGAGGTGCTTGCTATTTTTCTCCTGGATATCTTTAAAGCTTGAATTTTTAAGCATTGACTTTCCAGGTATGATCATCGAGCTGATCTGTGTCTGGGAGGGTGGAAGAGGTGCTGTGGCTGCCCTCCTATCTGAACAAGAGTAAATCTGTGCCAGGGGACTAAGCACACTGATAGACAAACCTGCTTTAGCTGCATTAGTTTGAAGCCCAAAGGCAGCTCAGGAGAGCAGAGGAGGAGCTCGTGTGTTCCCAAATACAGAGCCTCTTCCTTCTGTAAAATCAGCAGCTGTTGAAGAAATGTAGAGGCTGTACAAGCAGATGAGTGAGAGGCTACCCGCTCCAGAGGCTATTAGTAAAGAGAATGTTGGCAAAGTTTTTTTCTGTGCGTTGCAGTGACAAGTCTGTCTCTCTTCGTGCCCAGGAGCTGTGGCTTCAGGTGGTGCAAATTACTCGTTTGTGCCAGCTGAAGAGCTGATCAGGTCACTTGTCCTGGATGGCCAGAACACAACTGTGGCAATTTGCCGATGGTTTCCTGCCATGTGTATGAGGAATATATTACAGCCTGGCTGTGACACGGGAGCTATGGAATGAGTGTAGCTCATGGGTTAAATTACTGATGTGATGGTCTAATAAATAATGGGATGATTGTACATTTCCAGAGTGAGACTTTGTTGTCAACATTGTGAGACAGAGTTGTCAGCATTGGAGGAACTTCACAGTCTGCAATGCAAATCATTTCTGTCATTTGATGCTGTGTACAGCTGCGTTCTGTTCATTAGCAAATTGATCAGAGTCCAAATAATTGTAATCAATGCTGAACTACTAGTTTTGCTAATCATCTGCAGTGTAGCAATGGTTGCTCGTGGTGTCCTATTCAGCTCTGTGCTTCAGAAGGGAAAGCAACATAGACTGATGTTTAACAGTTTGATTTAGATCAAGAGTACAGCCATAGGTATATAATGTATTTACATATATATATATGAATAGTATGTGTATCAAGTAGTTTTATTATTCATGCATATTTGAAATATAACATATTAAAGTTCTTTGACTTCGGTTGTCTGTGCTCAAACAAAGCATTTCTTACTGCCCTGCTTCAGAAGTACAGTCAGAGCCAGTAGCATGATTTATGTGCACAGACCACAGAATAAGAGATGGGAGTGCAAAAACTGCTTAAAACTAATGATATATAACCTTTTTCCAGTTTCCAGCTCTGCATGGCAATTAAGTCTTGGGTACTAATTTTAATTTAAACATAAGGTTCATAAAAAAAGACAAAAAATTACTCATGAGTATTTATTTCTTAATGAGTTAGGAAAAATATGCATTGGGAAGTGGCTTTATTAATTAGAGATTAAGATACTGGTTTAGATGTTAATGCAAAATTTTAATATTAAAAAAGTAGGAAATAGTGTGGTCTACAAAGAAGATAAGTTATTTTCAACAGGTTATAAATTACCACTGTATTTACATTACAAAAAACTTTACGACATCACTGTGTCAGCAGTTCATGCCAGAACTGCATATTGTAAAAGCCTGTTGGAATAATACTATATGTATTTTTATCCTAGTAAACAATACTGTGTAATGAATTATTAGCTTTTTAAAATATTTTTTTATTATTATTATTTCAAGATATTTTTTCATAGGCTTTTCCATTTATGTGTTTAAGGCAGCATTTCTTGTTTTAAATATCAGATTTAGCAGAAAATATTCAAGTGGGTTTATATACAGACCTTTTGTAGAAAATGGTAGAATTTTTTCAGGGTTTTCTAACACTGTTTCTGCTCTGACTTAAGCCAATGGACAAAAGGTTGTGTACCAGAATGATGCTTTCTGTGCCTAAAACACACTGAAACATCAACCCTGTCAAGAATCTTCCCACCAAGAAACAGAAGGAAAGAAGAGTAACAAGAAATGACCTGTGAGTGGAAGAGACGGGAATAAATCCAGGTATGTGAAACCTCATGCCAAACTTCTACCCCTTGGTCCACACAACCCAAACTGAACAGTCCACCTTCATCCTGCCATGTGAAATATTTCAGGTGACGCATATATGGAAGTTTCTGGATTACTCTGTTTTTAAAGAATGATTTATTGTATCTGCAATGTTTTTTCAGAGGTGACAGTATTCGGGCTGTCCTCCATAGAGGGCATTTCCCGGCATGGCGCAGCGCAGCAGTAAGCAGAGATACCTGGGCTAGCTGTGAACAATTTGCCAGGCTGCCACTGCCTCTTCCCTCCAGCCCTGCGGAGCATTGCTGGGTATGAGCCCGGATGGGGCACTGCACCACTGAGCCTCTTGGCTTCCTGGGACGGTGGTCTGGCTTGGCTGGGGTAACGTCTGCCTGAGCCAGGGGGAGCCTACCTCAAATGAATCCTGCCTGGGATAATACTCCGTTCCATTCAGGGAACAGGAATTCCGTGTAGGTGAAACTGCTTACAGCTGCTGAAGTTATCCTGTTTCCCATTGCATGAGGTTTGAAATGGGGAAATCATCATTCTTTTGAAATTGCTTTTGTTCTAGTGATAATTTTTATCAGAACAGCTTTGGAACACTTAATGCATTCTACACTGAAAAATCGTGTGAAAACAGCATTGGAAAAGTCAAGTACCTTCCGTTGAACAATAACCCTGTTTCCAGGGGCGGGGGGGGGGGGGGGAGGAATAAAAAAAAAAAGAAAACTTTGAGCCTGAAACATTTCTGCCAGCTTGAATGATATTTTATCTCATGAAAAACAAACATTTTCTGTGCTACTATATGGTGAATGCATTTTATATTGCCACAACAATTCCTTGTTTGCTTTCTGAAGTGTTAGAAATACTTATATGAGAAGGAAGAGCTTGTTTAAGTTAAGCTGTAACGGTACTTCTTGGTCAGCATAGCAAAGCCCTTAGTTGGGATTGCCTCAATAAATACCTTAGTTGGGATTGCCTCAATAAGTAATAGCTTCTAAGTAACCGTACTGGTGTATTCCCGCAGAGTTTTCAATGTAATTTAGACGGCGCTTTTGATTCATAAATGAATACTTCCTGAAGGCTTGCCTTCCCTCCTTGTCCCCTGCGCCACTCGCGGTGCTGGATTCGTGCCTGGCGAGCCGAGGGCTGGGCTGGGGCACGGCGGAACGTGGGTTTCCCTTCGCCCGCTTCCCCAGCCCGGTCCCCACGCCGGGCGATGCAGCAGCACCACCCGGTGGGTGCATTTCTGCGCGTTCGCACGGCGCTAGGCAGGGACGGGACGCTGCGTTTGGACAGAGCATCCCCGGGCAGCTGCGGCCAGCACCGTCCCCCGGAGCTCGCCGGCAGTCTCTTCGCTGTGAAGGAGATTGAGCTGCTCTGGCTCTTCGTAAAAATTCAGGCTCATGTTTTTCCTCAAATACCTTCTTGCTTCTCCTTATTCCTTCAAACTTCACTTTCCTGGAGAGGGGCGGGAGAGGCCCTGGTGGCAGGGTGCGGAGGGGAGCACAGATGTGCTAGCGCAGGAACCTGCACCACCTCTTCCTCGAATGCTTCCCTGCTGCCCTCCGTGCGCTCAGGAGGGTTTGGGTGGTAAGGATGCTGGTATTAGAAGCCTCAAGATTGAGAAAGGCAGTGAAGTCCCCTAACGTACCCTATTGCCCACACCGCTGAGCACAACACCATAGGTAGTCACCAATTCCTGACTTCAACCCTACTGGTGTTCCTACCAGCTCTCAGGAGTGGTCAGTCCTGTTCCCAGTCCTTTCCCGTTCTTCCTCCCCACCCTTTCCCTAGGTAGGGCCATCTTTCTTTGTAATACAGAACCTGGCAAATGGCTGGAAAACAAGGATGGATTTTGCCCCAGCCCTTTCATAGGAAGAAAGGGTGCTTGTAATTTGCTGTTATGCTCGTTTTTGCTTGTATTATGGAAGACTTCGAGGGAAAGCTGAGAGGGGAGAGGTTTCTTGATATTTCATAGTCTGGCATCAGATTTTATACGCCTTCAGGGCTGTCATCTTGTCTGTACATGGGACTGCTGTTGCGGGGGCAGGAATGCTCCAGGCTGGCTGGAAACAAAAGTGCACATCCTTCCTGATGGGCCAGTTTGCTTCATTCTATGCTGCTGGCTAGGGCTCAGAAGTGTTTTTGAAGCTATGGCATTAGTTTTCCCTGAGCACCATGAGCTATTGTACTAAGGCACAATACCATGGAATTAGGCCGTCCTGTTGTAAAGAATACTGATTTTTAGTTTGATATCTGAAGACAAACAACTCCTACACACATTCTGTCCTTGCAGCCCACCCTTCCATTCATGCAGGCTCTGTGGGCACCCACCCCTTTCCCCACATGCCCCTCGCGTTCTGCTGCCCTGTTCTCCGGTGCTCATGCAACTCTGCTCTAGCTGCGCTCTGCCCTCCGTGTCCAGTTTTGTACATTCCTAGTGTGTGTTTTCTGTCCCTGGTTTCTTTCACAAGCATGGCTACAGATAGCCATCTCTCTGGCATGTCAACAACTGCCTTTCCTTCCTCTCCAGATGTTTGCTGTAGTGGCTCCTGAGAGTGTGGTTTTGGGTAAACAAGAAGGATGTTGGTTTCTGCACAGTTTAATTCTTTGGTGCAACACCTCTGAAGCCAGCTTTACTGAAAATTTGGGAAAATAAATGGGGCTATCTCCCAACCCTTTCATATCCTGCCAAACCTTTTTCCTTGCTATTTTTTTTGAATGGTTATTTCCCTTTCTTTCATCTACTAACATGAGGATTGGTCAGCAAAGAGACACCAGAAGCAACAGTTGATGGATGCAATGCTCTTTAATATTTCACGACAATAATAAATATTTTGTAAGGTTTCCAGTGAACTAGCCAAACAGTGGTTATTTTTCACAGTTAAACAGCATGCAAGGTAGTAAACTGAACAAGTCTTCAACAAAAGCTTCTTCTAAATAACACTAAAAAAAACCCAATTTTTTTTAATATTTGAAAAAGCGTCAGAAATTCCATTTGTGTATAAACATGACTTTCAAGTGGATGGATGAAATAGTACATTATGATTCCCTTAACTTTTTCTTAGTAGAAGGTAAGATCTGATTTCCAGCTTAGAAGTTCTGTGCTCTACAGATTCTACTTAAACATCACCTTTATACCAACATTAACATTGAAGACTAAGATAGCTATTATTTAGTCTTTCCAAGCTTGCTCTGTTGTTGAATGAACAAATGAACAGTCATCATCTGCAGTTTCTAGGGATGCCACCAAATGTTCCATCTGGTTATAACTTCAATCTTTAAAAAAAATTAAATAAATAAAGGAAAAAAAATTGAGAGAGTGTTGAAATGTCCTTGGGTTTGGTTTTTTTTCTGGTGTGAAGGATTTTTGGGAACTTTAGCTTGAGATGGAAAGTCGTAGCTCACATAATGCACTCAGATATTCTTCATTGTTGGGACACAATGCCATGGCTTTCTCATAGCACTCAATTGCTTTACGTTTCTCACCATTTAGATTATGAAGACGTCCAAGTGCACCAAAATCTGTTGCATCTTCTAAACCTCTCCGAACTCTCTGTTCCAACAATTTTTTCAGAGCATCACTGCAATTATTTCTTGCATGAGATTCTTTTTCAATTTTCAGCCCTTCCAGGTAACACCTAATGGCTTCAGATTCTGATTTCATATGAAAACGCTGATAGTTTCCATAAAGGTAGTAGAACTGTTGTTTATCATCATACAACATAATATTTGTGTCAAGTGCTTTCTGAAACGCCTCCTCTGCTTCTTTGTACATCCTTTTTTCTGCATACATGCTTGCTAGGTCAGTATAGGCAGAAAAAAATTTTGTCTTTTGGTCAGTTGCTGTTTTAAAATGAAAAATGGAAAGTCGGATGAGTTCCTCCAGTTGCTCTTGAGGTGGATATCTTGTAGTCTTTTTCAAATGATACAGCTTTGCTCTGTAGCACAGTCCTAGTTGGTGATGCAAGAAGGCAGATTTTGGTGTCACTGATAGGGCCCTTTTCAAAATCTCCAGTGCCTTGTCCACTTCTCCTTTCCTTCTGTAAAATTTGGCAGCATACCGCAGGAAATAAGGAAGATCAGGAGTTTTCTGCATTGCTTCTTCAATGTATCTCTCCCCTTCATCAACTTGCTTGTAGTCCTGAAGTTTTAATGCAAGTAATGCCATAATGAAAGTATCATTTGGATTTAGTTCCACTGCACGCTTCAGGGGCTGAAGGGAGGGTGCACTTACATCTTCATGTGGACGGCAGGAAAATTCTTCCAAACGATACATTGCTATTGCATAGCCAGTATTAAATTCTGGGTTATTGGGTTCATTCTTCAGAGCATTTTCAAAGCAATTCTTTGCTCTCTCATAGTATTTTCTCCCAAACTTTAATAATGCCCATCCTTGCTCAGCATAGATGTCTGGAAGCTGAACCTTCCAATGGGCAGTACTTGAAAGCTTTTTGCAGCTCTTTTCCACTTTGCTCACGTAAGTTTGAGCTTCTTCATATCTCTTCATGTGGTAATAGATCCAGGCATAGTTCCCCCAGGTAACAAGACTTTTTTTGGCAGCTTCATCTGGATGATGTTTTTTAACTAATTCTTCGGCTGTTTGGAGATTTCTCAGGGCTTCCTCATTTGAATTCTTTAGATGGCATATATAGGATAATAGATTATAATTTCTGATGTTGGATTTTGTTAAAAACTCGATCTGATCGCCTATTGTTTCCTCTAGGTCATCGAGATCCACGTCCTGCTTCAGCAAAGTCCATGTAAAATGACATTCTAGCTTCAACAGGGAGCTCTTCAAGGAATTCTTGGAAATGGTACTAGAAGAAATCAAAGAAAAACTTAATTATACTCCATTTGTTTTTATGTTACTCTTGTTTTTAAACCAGGCACAATGTACTTCAGAAGCAGGCAATACCTCCTCTGGTGCCACTAGTCAACGATACTTCAAACAAGACAAAGCTGTGGGAAGCCATAGGTCTGAAGAGCTGAATAGTTATTTTAGTAATTCCCCTTGCCAGTGAATAAGGACACCTCTTAGGCAGCAACAGAGCTGGTGGTCTGGATGTCAAAGAGGAGGGCTAGTCTCTGTGGTAAAGCTGGCATACCTCCGGGCCTCAGGAATGTATTTCCTATGCTGGGAACAATTGCTGAAGCCTACCCAAAAGAGGTAATCAAATACAAAACTTCACCTCAGAATACAGAGAAATTGATGTAGTGCCTTTCCCGTATCTCTGCCTGTTTTATGGTTTGGATTATAAATTTCATTTTTAATGTTTTGTATTTCTAAATCCTCGTTTGTTAGATCATAGCACCATTTTTGTTATGATTGTACTAATATGTCCAGTAGCTGGCTACTGATCCCACCAGTCTCCCAGCTGCTGGCTATTGGGTGTACAGGCCCCTGAAGGAGCAACGACTTGCTGGTACAGACCACACACTCACTTGCTTATTAACGCTATGGATCCCCAGAAGCTGGCTTTGGACCTCCAGGAGCTGGTCGGGGATCCTCTCTTCACCCAGGTGCCTCACCCATAGACACGCACACGTGCAGGCACACATACTGACCAGACCCTGGTAACATGCAACTGGTCCTTAATACCCCTTTACCCCTCTCTATTTTTCAACATTTGTTCCATCCCAAATCACCCAGATCCCTCCTTTCCTTTGGTCCCCTCCCCAAACATCCCATTGTGCAATCCCCAAATGCTTTTCCATGCATCCTGTAATGTGTCCCGTATCCCTAGGCACGCCCATGGACCCCTGGTGCTGGGTGTCCCCGTGGCCCATGGGGCTGAGGGTCCCCTGGGGAAGCCTGGGGTGGGGGTGGGGGGCTCATGTCCCTGACTGGGGCACCGGGAGGTCCCCACCTGCCCTTGTGCCTCTGTACTCCTCCATGTGCGTGGGGATGGGCTTGATGGCTCTTAGGAATGGCCGGGAAGCAGCTGGGGCAGGGTGTTAGTTGGGTTCCCCCTCCTGCTATTGCCTGCCTGTGCCTCTGTGTGGTGTGCAGACCAGCTTTTATCCCACCATCTATCGAGGACAAACCTTTACAACACAGAGATAACACTTTAGTCCATATTGTGCTCTCCTTTAAAGGAGGAATTCTATATGACTTTATAACCCAGCTTCTCAGTCACATCCTTCTTTGTCAGAAAGATTTGTCTGCTCTCCCTCCTGTAGAACCCAGAGGGTCTAACAGCCTGCATGGTATGTGTGCTGTCACTCAACTGCACAATCAGGTAAAAGCGGAAACATCTTTTGGTTTAAAAAAAAAAAAAAAAAAAGAGAGAGTGGAAAGACTGGAAAATTATGAGGAGGCAAATCAAGGAGGAATTGGGAAGCAGTTCTTAGAGGTTCTGGGACAGCATGAAGGACAGCGGGGAAAGCGACACTGAACACACATTTCCACCCAAACCATCTGACACAGAGGTACTGGAGGAAGGTCAGAGGAAAAACAGTGTTTACAAATGCTGTTAATGCATGCATACGTTTGTTTTACAGACTTCTTTGCCTTTCTCAAAGAATCTCATCTGCCTAACTCATGGTTTTGATTGGTATTAATAACAGTTCCTAATTAGAAAGCTATATGTGAGGTAATTGCAGTTCTGGGATGGAGGGGAAGCGAGAGTGAGTTCCTGTTATTGCCACTACCTTGTTAGAAACCCTTGGCTATATGTGAATACCACAGAACAGATGTTGACTTCCAAATCAGCAGGAATAGTTTTGTATTACAAATAATCATTTAAGTAGTCCCATTCAATTAAAACGAAACATGTATTGTTTTTTATTGCTTCAGCTGAGTACCATGACAATGTCCATGGCTGAAAAGAGCAGTGGAGAGCAATTAATGAAAAGACATTTGTGGAAAACGAATATTCATGACTGTCACAAAACCAGGTTTGTGATGCAGATCAAATACAGTTTAGCTTAGTTCAACACATAACTGATAAATGCAGTTTCCAAAGTTGTCATAAACACCTTGGCTTTGCCCTGTTTGTGTGCATGTGTGTGTGCACACATGTGCCTCCGTGCATGTGTGACAGGCTTCGGGAAACGCTACCCCCTCTCACGCTCAGAGCTGCAGCACAGAACCTCCACTGCCCTCTTTGCTGCTCCTCACAACAGCAGAGATCAGGAAGCAAACTCTCAAATGCATCAGTGCCAGTCGCCCATTTGGCTGGGTACCAGCTGTGGCTGCAGCCTGGGTTTCATCCCTGAACTGCATGCACATAGCTTTTCTGACTGCCAGCCTGTTCACAGAGACTGGCCCTTGTCGGAAAAGCAGTAACATCACAATATTCAGCAGCACCTTTATTTTACTTTGATTCTTCCAGTAAATATTCTGTAAAATATTTTCTGCTTTTCAGATCATTCCCAAAGTCCCTCGCTACTTACATTTATGTAAATAATAAGTGTAATTTTTCCCATGGCATGACAAAAAAACATCTTTCAGAGACTTGGTTGCTCACTTACCTCATGGTTTTCTTTCTCTGCTCCTTGCCCTCAGGTACCTTCAAAGCCAGAGTGCCGCGCAGTGTTGTTGTGACTTCCCTTTTATGTGCTCATCCCTCACGTGATCTGTGAGCAATTTCCCAGGAACCGGAAAGTGAAACTTCAGCATGTATCTGAATCTGCAGAAGAAGCTAGAACAGTCGCCAGTAGGGGAATAGAAACTTACGAGTCCCTAAGCTGCTTTTTTCAGCCTGGCTCTGTGCCATGCATTACAGTGTTGTGCAGAATGTGGCAACAGCTCCTAATAGCTCTCAGCGTTTACTTTGTCCGAATCCAGAGGCATCTACGATAAGGAGAATGTTTCAGGCTAGTATAGGCTGACCTGGTTATCATGCATAGGCTAGGAAAGGGTCATTTCCCCCTCCTCTCTCTGCTGATGCATCTTTGCACAGTTCTGCACCATACTTCAGGTGTTTTATTGGTGTTGCGTCACCCACATAACATTCAGACAACGCCTTATCACCCCTGCCTGCATCCCTTTGTCCCGTGTCTCCACCCCGCAAGGTCTCTGCTGTTGTACCAGGCCTGCGTTTCTCTGCGCTATTCCCTTGTATGAGAGAGTCCAAATACCTCATCCCACCTAAGAGCAACTGCTTGTTTCTGCTCCCTACAGAAAACTGCAGTTGTACTGCACAAAGATAAATGAAAGTGAAACAAATCAGATACAGACAGGCAATTTAAGAAATTGCTGTCCTCGCTGTGATGAGAAGAACAAAGCTGCGGGCAGGTCAAGACAGGGTCAGGCAGAGCAGTCCTGGCAAGCTTCAGGCCCCAGATGGTGCAAACTCAGTGCAAGGCTCACGGCCTGTGGCTAGCACCAAGTGTTACAGGACTACATGTTAACAGAGGTTGGGCGCGAGCTGGGTACTGCAACACCTATGGATATAAACAATTCGCTGATGCTTAGTTTAAAAAAAAAAAGAAAATAAATGCAGATCTGGCTTGATAAAATTGATTTTAGGGGTAACAAAGAGATCAAAGAAATACTATTTAACGTAAGTAAATGGCACTATATATAGCAAATTCAGATGTAACCTGAAGCTGCAGACCAGTGAAGAAAAAGGAAGGTGCAAAAGCTTGCTGGCAGACATATAAATATGACCCGAAGTGGATCCTGGGGAGAGGAAGCAGAAACCACCACCATCAGCATTGTGTTTGTTCCAAGAAAAGATGCTAGTGGCTGATGACTGTTGGTGTTATTCCTTCCCTTCAGCAGCTGCAAGCTACTGATATGAATGCTCAGAGGAGCAATCTCTAGGGGAAGGAATAGAAACTAAGAGGTGTCCATGCAGGCGCACATGGCTGTGTAAGAAGTTTAACCATAACATTACTATTATTGTGGTTTTTTTCTGTAAAAAAGTGCTTTAAATTCATTTTAATTCTTTCTGGTTTTGTAATAATTAGACCTAGACTAAAGATAATTCTTGCATTAGAATAAGATTTTCATTATACTAGTAAAAAAAATCTTCTTTACCCATTTATAGAAGATTTGCTTCCTCTTTACCTATAAACAAGATCTTTTAAGTAACATCACAGAACCTCTCTCCATTCTTGATTCCATTCTGTTTTCAAATGTGAGAGCATATTGCTAAGAAATATGTTTAATTAAATACTCTCTAATGTCCTTTCATAATTAATATCTGTAGGATTTGAGGGGTGTGTCGTTGTTGTCCACCTCCCACCCCCCTTTATAGGAATGAGCAACTAAAATTGCATAATAATAATAAAGTAACATTAAAATGCAAAATAATAAAAATTCCTCATAAGGCTTCTCTTTGTTCCTGGCATATGACAGTGTCAGCTCCCCTCCTCGTTTTTTGTGAGGCTTTTAGTGGAGAATGCACAAGGTTGTCACTCTGTCCTAACAGGCCAGAAAGTCACTTATATCAAACCTCATTATCACCTCGGAACTGCTGCTGCTGCCATCATGTTCAACCTCTGCAACTACAGACAAGAATTAACAGTATCCCATGTTTTTATTCATAAATTTATATAATCTCTAACTGCCAATTTGTATGTTTTCAAGAATTTTGGGTGCTGGCTTATAAACGTTTATCTTCTGTGGCATGAGCAGTCTGTTTGCCCACCCTCACAAGTGTCTAGGAAGCATCTGCAGAGGGCAGAGTGAAGCCCTGGATCTGGGAGCAAGCTGCTGCTCCTGCGGGTTTGGCGGGGTCATGGCTCTGCCTCGAGATGCTGGGGGGAGCCGGGGCCACCCCAAAGCTGCTGGGCAGCACTCACTCCAGGAAGGCTCCCGGCATTGTAGAGGGCTTCAGCCTGCAATGGAGTGAATTCCCAGTAGGCAGTGACTCTTCATGACAACACTGTCTTTCGCCTTCTTTCTCTTTCCCTTTCTTTTAAAAACAGACACGCATACAAGAACTTCTCGTTTCTGCAGTAAGTTGGAGAGCCTTAGTACACTCTCCCTCCTCTGTGCCTCACTTTAGTGGTTTTTGTTGGGTGTGGGTGGGTGTTAGACCTGATGTTGGGGAGCTCGACAAAGGTTAATACAGCTACTACTCTGAGTAGCATGCAATGTTCTAGCAATCAAGGATCTCCTAAGTGGTGAAAAGAGGCAACGAACTGGGTAGGAAAAAGGATTAGGGTATCTACACAGATTGATATATTTTATGGAAAATAAAGTTGCAAGTACCTGTAGAAAAAATTATTTAAAAGGTTTCTGCAAGGCCAAACCCAAATATGGAAACTAATGAGTCACTATGTTACTAAGTACCTACCCGTTTCTTGTCTCTGCCTCTATCCCTGTGCCTGTTTTCCTTGGTACCTAGCCTGGTACATAAAGGAAAATGCAGGACTTCTCCTTCTGGAATGCAAAAATTTGCCCTAGTACCCATATTTGTAAAAATTTGGTTGCATCTATATGCTTTAGTTTGATGCAAATGCCTGTTGACTAAAATACGTGGAGGGAAGTGCTTCAAATAGAGTAAGTGAAAAGAATGGTTATGCAATGCCTTTTTGCAGCCATCTTGTACCTCACTGGGCACAGAGCAGGGAAATTCAGAACACTTCTATAGCCCTGCTGCTTTCACTTCAGGGAAAGCTGCAGCTGGGCTGGCCGGTGTCAGGGGGAGCTGCATTGCACAGCAGCAAATGCAAGAGCTTTTTGGAAAACACTTGTCCAGAAGTGGGCTGGAAACAACAACTGCATTCATATTTAATACAAAGACTTTGTTTGCTTGACTGTTCTGTACACGTACAAGAATAGGGAATGGTTTAAAAAATATCTACCCATTTTACAGAGAAAACTTGTATCTGTAAATTTCATTGGAGCTGAAATGGATACCTGCTCACAAAGAATTCTCCCCTGGTATCATTAGCCCAGCCAAACATTTGCCTGAAATGCAGTTTTCGTCATTAAAATAATGTAAATTAACTATGCCATAGTAAATGACAGGATAGCTTTAAATATCCTATTTTAGGCTGGTTTCCATTTATCATACAATTACTGTGTCAGACTGCAGCAGCTGTGGCACTTTATAACTTGCGGTTTCCTCTAGGGGGGAGGGGTACCCTGCAATTAATTTGACAGAAGCCCCAAGGGACTCACTGAGCAGGATTTTTGCCGCCCAAGTTCTGTAAGACCAAACAACCCTAGGAACTGTGACCCAGGAATGCAAAGGGTTTCATAGTGTTACTGGTACTGAGCGATGCATCCATGTATCAAAACAAGGGGATGCTATGAAAACTTCAATGATTTTTCAATTAAAATCTTAATGCTTTCTAAATAAACAACATTTCTGTTCTTGACACGCTCCTGCTCTACTACTGTGTATTTTGTATCTGGTTTCTGCGTTATTCTGAGGATATTACTAGGGACTCGGACCTGGTAACACGAGTATTTATATTGTAGGACTGAATTTGGTCCAAGTTTTTGCAAGCCTGGCCACACGTGCCCCTGACCACAGACGTGCTTCTCTGGGAAACTGTGGCTCTGCAATGCAATGCCAGTTCACGGCCTCGGAGCATGAAAATGAAACAGGTTTGCAAGAAGCCGTGTTGATAACCCTGCCGGAACGGTGTGCCGGCATGTAACTTAAGCCCAGCTGTATCAGGTCTGATGTATTTAGGCTGCGCTCAAAGATGATGGAGAGATGATCTATTCGCCTTGAGAATAACAGCGCCTGCAGACGAGGCTCTGCAGTCCCTAGGCGGGACGGGCTCTGGCCGAGGCGCAGGTGTCCCGCACGCTGGGAGGCATCGCGGGGGGCTCCCGCGGCGGGGGGTGGTGTGTGGTGTCCCGCGGCGGGGGCGTGCTGGGCGAGGCTGCCCCCCTGCCCCGCGGTGGGCGAGCCCTCCCGGGGGCGGCGGCGGGCGGCGCGGCGGCACCGGGCCGGGGCGGAGCGGAGCGCGGGCGGCACCGTGAGGGGTCTGGGGGCTTCGTGGAGATGAGCAGCGGGCGCGGAAGACGAGGGCGGCTGGGCAGCACAAATCGCCGGGCGCCGTTCCGGGCGCCGAAAGGTTTCCGCAAATGGTGTCCGCTGGGGAGGGGCGGGGGGAGAACTACACAGCTGCTGCGAGAGCCGCGCTGAATCGCAGTGGCTCGGGCGGCTCCAGGCCGCGCACCCCCGGGCCGCCGCCGGGCGAGGGGAGCCGGTGGCGCGGAGCGGCAGCAGCGGCGACCCACAGCCGCGGGCTGCGCGGGGCTGGGCGGCCACCGCCCCCGGGCCGGCTCCCGCCCCGCGGCGCCCGGCGGGGTGGGGTGGGCCGGGCGGCCCCTGCCGCCGCCGATAGGCCGCGCCGCATCGCCTGAGCGCCGCCGCCGGCCTAGCGCCCGCCTCCCGCCGCGCCGCGCTCACGCGGGGGCACGGGCTGGCCCGGGCGCGGCCGCAGCAGCTCCCGGCCGAGGGCGGGCCGTGCGGCCCCCGGGCTGCTCCGCCGGGCCGCGGTCGCCCGCGGGGGGAGGCGCGAAGGGGTGCGGGACACGCCCGGGCGCCCGGCCCAGCCCAGCGGCGGCGGCCGCGCTCGCTCCGCCGCTCGGGGCTGGGCAACGCCGCCGGCCCGCGGCTGCCTCCCAGCCGCTGACGGGGCCGCGGCCACCCCCGCCCCTGTCACGCGGTCCCGTGCCGGTGGCCGCGCACGGCGGAGGCGGCACATAAACCTCGGCGGGGCCCGCTTGCCGCAGCAGCGCCGCGATCCGCTTTGCGGGAGCCGTCCCGCAGCGCCAGGATGCGGGGCCTGGTGGTCGCCGGGTTCCTGCTGCTGAGCTTCGCCGCGCCGGGCGCGCCCGTCAGAGGGAGGAGGAACGTGGACCCCGAAACGAACATGAACATCGTGAGTGGTGTGGTGTGGCGGGGCGGGACCGTGCCCCAGCCTGGCCACCGGCTGCGGCGGGCGGGGAACGGAGCCGGACGGCTGGGCCAGGCGGTGCCGGGCGCCCCGGCGCTGGGCAGCGGTCAGCCGGCTGCTCTTTAGCCCCGCTGCTCGCGTACGTCGCGTTTTCCTTCCAGGCTCTCTGCGGTCCCCTGTTGTTCATCTTTTTCTCGCGTATTTCTGCTCCAGACCCGCGTTCCCCGCTCCAGCCGGGACGCCGGCTTTCTTGGCTGCCGGACAGGGCATGTTCATGAGGCGCGCTGGCACCGCGCACCCCCGTTCTTCACCGCTGCCTTCCTGCCCATTTGGCATTGACTCTCTCAGCTTTACACTTCTGCTGCAACAGCCAAGTCCAGAAACCATTGGCTGTTTGTAACTGGTAGTAGCTGCTCATTCCTCTGCCCGGTATAAACTGTTGTTTTCTCAGGCACACGATTAGATACTTTGAGCTAGAACTGCTTGAGGTCCATGAGTAAAGAAGTGCTTGGGTTGTCAGTATAATCTAAATACCGTTTTGAGGACTGAAAATGGTCATTTAGTCTGAGACTAATAGCATTTGATTGGAATTTAGCCTTAAAATAATTTTGGAATGTTAATGTCACTATGAATGGTTAAGGATATATTAAAAAGAAATAGCATGTCTAATTAAACGCTTCTTCTCATCCTTGCCCAGCAGCCTAAGAGTAGAACTCTGACCACATCTTGCATTGCTTACATTTTTCTCAGGGCATGGCTGGTGTCATAAACCCAATTAAATGGCAAGTTCTCTGCCTTAATGGAGATGTATCAAATGAAAATAACGTAAGATGCAAGAGATGGGAGATAAACCCATTCATGAAATCATAGTATTAAGCAAGTACAGGGTTTTTCTTATTATTTTCTTGTTTGGCTTGGCAGGAAAGTCATTTAAAAGGTCTGCAACAGACATAAGTTTGAGAGGAGTGACTAAGAATTGGCACATGAAACTACAAGCTGAGGTAGCAGTATTAGCAGCTTGCACATGTGAAGAGTGTGACCTTAGTGTTTTAAAGCTTCTGTGTTTGTGATTCATTTGTTGTCTGAACATGCTTGTGTCCTCTGTATAACAGAGAATTTAGCATAAGGTTCAGGTATAAACCTGAAATGTTTTCAAAGAAGACTTTTCCCTTTGGGAGAGATTAACTCTTCTTTCCTTCTCTTCTGTGTGCCGCTGTGGTGCCAGTGGCTTTTTGCTGTCCTCACTTGTTTGTTAGTGGAGGATACTGCTTTTCTCAAGAGCAGACAGTTTCAATGTTTGCCTGCCAAATCCACATCTTGGTGTTTTGCCCTATTATCATAATCTCCTTTTCAGCACTTCAGTCTCCTTTCTTTCTCACTGTAAGCAGCATGTGAGTAACTAATATGACAGCGGATGGGGACAGGCTAGGGAGCCTTCCCATTTTCCTAGGTAAGGTTTGTGCTCTGGCTAGTTCCTGACTCTGTACTGGGGTAGGTCTCATAAGAAAACCTGTCTGCATCAGGCGGGCAGATGGTATGGCACATTCCTACCACATCCTTTAATTTCACATGGCGGTATTTGGAAGGAACCTAAAATACTTTGCACATGTTAATGAACTGAGGAGTCTGGCAGCCTGACTCACAAGGTGGCTTCTTTTTTTTCTTCAGAGTCAAATTATTACCTTCAGGGGATACCCTAGTGAGGAGTACGAGGTGACAACAGAAGATGGGTATATCCTTTCTGTTAACAGAATTCCTTATGGCAAAAAAGGCAGTGAGAGGAGTCAAGGTAAGGTTTATGTCTGCTTGGAAAAATGGGAAGTCATGAAAAAACTCTCTTTTGATTTATACAACTTTTGCTTCTGTAATAATCCAGGAAAAGATTGAAGACTGTATGACCTATGCAGTTAGAATGTTTTATAGGTGAATGTTACGGCCAAAGTAGCTTAGACATATGTGGAGTGACTTGGGTAAAGGAAGGGAGAAGGGGTTAGAAAGCTGTTGTTTCCTGGCATTGCCTTTTCGTGACATTAATACAAGTCCTTCCTTGTTTGATTTTTGTGTATTTTTTTTTAAGGGAATGAGAGGCCTGTATTTTCTGGGAAGTCAGAAATAAAGGTTGAGATTTGTTGGGTTCATTTTAAAAGTTTAAGTCATAGAGTTTCTTGGAAAGAGATTGATTGTAACATTGTTGAGTTATTTCAAAGGCCATTTTAAAAAAATGAATATTTATAACAATTAAGTTTGTTAAAAATGTGTGAGCATTTTCAGAAGTACAGGCAGTTCACTTGCCTCTTCTGGTAAAATATAACTAAACTACAAGAGTTCCCACTAGAATGTTCACAAAATAGTTACTGCCTGATTTCTACATGAAATAAGAATTTGTTTGTTAATTTTAGTCTTGCTGAAGCTCCCTTTGCAGTAAGGTACAAGACAGACCAATAATGCATGCTACTGGTGCGTCATATTTTACACAGCTGCTTAAATAGGTAAAACAATATAGTAAGATAAAATCCCTTCAGAACTTCTTGTGTACAATACATTTAAAATATATATTGCAAATTAGAGTGTGTAACAGGTAGTTGACAACAGTCAGCGCAGACCAGGTTGTTTTATGGATGTGATTTGATAGGGGACTGGCAGGAGCATTGGCATATGCCGCTAGAGCACTGTTACAAGCTGTAAGAAGTACTGTGAAAGCTGGTATAAAACCATGAAAGGGATGCAGGGGCTGTACAGGTGAGGAGGTGGGGAAAAGGAAGGCTAGGGGGAGTGTAAGCTGAACTTAAAGGAATGATACACGCAGAGGTTTTTGCGAGGACTGAATGTGGAATGCTTAAAAAATGGGACACTGCGTATGGAATTAACAGTTTATTTGAACAGTAATAGTGAATTTGCCATCAGTCTTGTCACCACCCCTTAAAAAATCCTGCAGACAATCACGTGCATACAGCAGCAGCCTGTTTGCGTAGAAACTGTACATATTCTTAGAACCCTTTGGATTGAAAAAAAACTAGAATGAAAGTTAAATACATGGAGCTCAAAAGAAACCAGTGATTGTCCTATAGCCTTGGGTGTGAACAAGACCTGTGGAAAAACACTCTCCTCTGCCAAAGGCCAAGCAACAGTCTTCCTGACCTTATCTGTTCGTTTTGTGTGAGTTAGGATGTTTGCGCTGTCCGCTGTCTCTTACAGGGTGGGTGTGTAAAGATCAAGGCACGAACAAGGCCAGTCTAACCTGGCAGGTGTATTTGTATGTAAGAATTTCAGAGAAGCCCACAGGACAAAGACAGGTTGCCTTTGTACCTGTTGATTTTGTTGAATCCTTCATCGGTGATATAAGCAAACACAAGTTTCCTGACCTGTGGGAATTCTCCACATTCCCCTTGTTACACCCTCGACCCCAAATTCATGTTTTGCAAAGTGCTTTAATTTTAAAAACAAGGATTACTGAGCATATTTGGGCGAGTATGATCTCCTAGAAGAATGAAGATTTCAAAGTTCATGTTGATCTTAAGTCTTTATAGACTTGGTATCTTTTCTCAGAAAGATACCAATGATGTGTTACTGCTGACTTAGCGTATATATGTCATAATTCTTTTGCAATACCTGCATAAAGTGAATAGGATCCCTTGTAATTATGTATCACATGATGTTTTGGAACAAAACCTACAGTTCTTCAGCTAAGAAAAAAAAAAGGAGGGGGGGAGGGGGAATGTCTGGAGAACCTAAAAGCAAAACATCAATGATTTTTGGTTTTAGTATTAACTAAAAATCTAAAGCAACCGCATAGCATGGGTAAGAAGGGCATGGAAATAAGTCTGTCTTCATCTTCTTGGGGGTGCGGTGAGAAGAACAAACTGTTCTATAACAGAAAGGGTAGTTTAAGGACCTACCTTTCTTATTCCCCTTCTGGGGTTTTGGGGATCAGATGTGACACAGTTATTATTGTCCAAGTCAGTTTGTCATATGATTGTGCAGTCCATGTGCAGATCTGGTGACTGCTTGGGAAGGTGAAGAAGAACTGGCAGAAATCGGAGGCTAATGGGAGAAGAGAAAGCATTAAAGCAGTTATCCCCTTCCTACATTATGAAACATGCAAGTAGCAGCTTGAGGAGAGCCTGTTCTTCAAAAAATGAGAAGTTGGTTGGTCTGAGTTTAGTAAAAGGGAAGGCTAAAAACTAAACTAAAAGTGAACACTACTGAAAAGGAATGTAATGTTAGGCTTGAAAATCCTGCACTCTGTTTATAAGACAATGAAGTATTATTGCAGCAGAGCAATCAGATGTGTTGAACTGTACTGTCTCCAATGCCAATTTGGCACTGCTGGAGATTTGCTCTGGTTGCAGGGACAGTATGCCACGTGGGTTTTTTAAAAAAAATGGAAAAAGCAGGCACTGGAAAGGTTCCTTGTCACAGGTATAAAGGTTGCCAGCAGGGAGGAATATTGCTAATTTGGATTTTGGAACTCGGCCAACATTAATGGACATGCCCTGGAATGGAGGGTGTAGGTGACTGAAACAGTTGTATTTGGGCTGTTTTGCTGAACGATCCAAGTCTAAATTATCAATGGAGGAAGTATTGCGTGAGTTAGTGTTGTGGTAGAATGATGTGTCATTGGAGGAGGTAAATTCCTGAGTAATCTCTGGCAGTGAGGTAAAGTTACCATGTTATCGGATTTCAGTTATTAAAGCAGGAAAAAAACCAAAACACCTGTGCAACTGCAAGGTCCAGAGACAGATCTTTGGATTTTCTGAAGGTCCTGTTCCTCCTAAAGGATTATATGTTAATTTACTTTCTTTTTGTAGAAGCAGGATTCTTCAAATTTTTTTTTAATCTGTATTTGACATAAAGGTGTCATTGCCCTTTTCAGGATGGGGAAGTCAGGTGAGAGCCTTCCTCAATTCCACCTGGGTCTTGTCTGTGGTTCTTTTGATTACTTAAGTCAGGGGGAGAAGGTCCTTTAAAACATACATTGCCTTGTTGGCTACTGCTCTTCGTGTCCTGCTGCTAGAGCTTTAGTAATGGAAAGGAGTCGCATACAGACAATGTCAGTACCAGTTGCAGAGATTTCCACAGCTCTGCACCCTAGTTTGGCATTGTCTTAACCGTAAAACAAAGATCTCAGTAGCACATATTTGGGAATGCCTTCCCCAGGCTTAGGGGCATAAGTAGTTCAGCTGTCTCTGTGTTGGGGCCACTTTGCTGAGTATTTATGAGCTAGAACCAGTTGTAAGGGCTACCTGTATTTTTCTTGTAGCTTTTGCTTTTCTTGTGTTTGCTTATTGTACATTTGCTGTCTGTTTTGAGCTTCAAGGAGTCTTTTGCTGTAGTTAGGAAACTAACAAGATGCTAGTTTAAAATTCTTAATGATAAAAAGTAGCTTTTTGTGAAAACACAAGATTTAATGGCACTGTGCTAAGATTAGCAATTTATATAGTATATTAAATCAAGTAGATTAGATATTCAAAGTGCAAATCTAAAGCAGGCTTTCAATAATTCACTTGAATTCTTCTTAGGCATTCAATTCCAGATGAACAGGAATATAGAGTAAACGCTTTATTTTTCAGGTCCAAGGCCTGCTGTGTTTCTGCAGCATGGTTTGCTTGCAGATGCCAGCAATTGGATCACAAACTTGGATTACAACAGCCTGGGCTTTATGCTGGCGGATGCTGGGTATGATGTCTGGTTGGGAAACAGCAGAGGGAACACATGGTCCAGGAAACATACACACTTCACAGTGAAGCAAGAAGAATTCTGGGTTTTCAGGTATCCTCATCTTGCTAGAGAAACTAGACGTGCTGTTTGCAAGCAGGCTGCTCTTCCTCTCTTTGCCTGTCTTCTCAGTTCAGTCATGTTGTGAAAGTACAAGATATTTTTTTTCCTGGTTGCATGTACTGTCACATCTGTAGGGACAGTAAAGGGGAGTTTTATGGTCAGTTTAGTGTCCTGAGACAGCCCTCGTAGGTGGTCAGTAGAATGTTAATTGCTTTCACTGGTGCTTGATGTGAAGAGTCAATCACCAGTGTTCAGCTTCATCCAAAGGAAGCTTTTCTTTATGTCCAAACAACTGCTCTGCAGTGCATTAAAGCTCTGCGCAGCTGTTCCACAATGATAAAGTTACTGACTTTACAGAAAACAACTGACTTCTTCCTCTTTGCTTTGTAGCTTTGATGAAATGGCCAAGTATGACATTCCAGCCTCAGTGGACTTTATTTTGAAGAAGACTGGCCAGGAACAAGTATTTTACATTGGCCATTCACAGGGCACCACAATGGGTATGTGAAGAGATGCATTTGGTAGAATATATTGTGTTTGAAATGGTATCAAGTTCCACATAGGTGGTTTAATGATGAAAAAACAGGGCTTTTGAAATCTACTACTTCTGGTTTTTTAGCTGCTTCATGAAATACTAAACATTAAAATGAAAAGACTTAACCTTTCTGTGTTTACATAAATTGGGAAGCTGTTGAAATGAAAATTGGTCAGTTAGCCAGCAGTACAGTTCCTATTGCAATAAATTGATGAACTATGCATAATTAGAATTATCAGACATGTAGAATAAAAGATTCCCATCTCCAGAATATTTTGCTTATGTAGGGCCTGGCTCAGGTGCTTTTAGAGCTGCAAATAGAAAGAGCTAGAAGAGTGTTGAGTTAGTTACCATGAACTTGTTTTTCAGAAGAAAACAATCCTTCTGACTTGCCACATTTAATTGGTGTTCTGTAGTAACTAGATCAGTTTACAAATCTAAACTGGTCCTAGATACAACAAACTATTAATGTAAAAATACTTTTGCACGCTTTCTCTTAGATTTTATAGAATCACTGCTAGGTAAAATTCTCATCTAACTTGTGTCAGTGAGGTGGTTAATTATTCTCATATTGTTTACAGCTTTCATTGCTTTTTCAACTTTGCCACAGCTGGCTAAGAAAATCAAAATGTTCTTTGCCTTGGCACCAGTAGCTACAGTCAAGTTTGCCACTAGCCCTCTGGTAAAACTGGGAGTGTTTCCTGACCTGCTACTCAAGGTTTGTATTTGAGTGTAAATGTTTTAAGCCAGATGAGGGGTCCTCCTTTCTAGTTGAAAACAGCATAGCAAAGAATGTTAATAGCTGTGGATTAGTGAGTAACATACTGGATGAGAATACTAGGCCAGTTTTTTCATAATAATGCTGTGGAAGGTCAGCAGTGGCTTCTCTGGGTTTATTGCTGTCTAATAAGGCAATTTGCATCCGTTTAAAGTAGTAATTATTTTTTTCCGTGTACATGTTTCTAGAATTTAAGCTACAGAAATCACATGACTAATTAAATAGTTGGTCTGTTTTAGAAGTCATATGATAGCTTTATACAGAATACTTCTGCATTGTCATGAACTTTAACAGATTTGTTTCACAATTAACGATTTAGCATTGGAAGAGGATCCTTCAGGGGGTGATAAAGAGCAGCAGCTTTATATAGATGCTGTGATTCATCCTCTGGAGGAGTTTACCTTTCCCCTTTAACATCAAAGGGAATGTAGGCAGACTGGCAGGCTGCATAAAGTGCCTGAAGTCAGACATGGTGGTCATCCTGCTGGTTTTTAACCGTCACTTTTCCTTCCACCACCCATGGAGATTCCCACACACAGCTGTTTGTTCTGTGAGATAAACCCTTCTCTAATGTACCTTGTACATATTTAATGGGTGTCTGTTGGCATTACTAGTTCTCCGCTTCAAAGGCAGTTAACATAAAAGCGATACTAGCAATTGTGGTCTCCTGTTCCTCACGTAATGAACTTTGTCTAATGACATTAGCAGGAGATCAACGCCCTGTGCAGTTGTTCATGTTGTGCTGAAGAACTTGATTCTCATGATGACATGCAAGAAACTGGAGTACGGAAGTACATGACAGTGGCAAGCCCATGAGTCAGTTGTACCTTTAAAAAGCTGTCACTTTTAAGGAAGTTCTTAGTGGGCCATTTTCAAATCCTTGGCTGTTTTAAAAATACCCATCAGGAGGAAGTAGCGACCACAGGTCATGAAACTTGTTTTTCTCCATGGTTTGAAGAAAGGAAGCTGCAAGTACAAAGCCATTTAATATTAACAGACACAACTTAACATATTTTAGCCTTAACCAGTTTTGATGACAAGAAGCTGTACAGTATTCCTGTAAAATGCTGAATTCAAAATTTATTTGAATTTGAGGTTAAGCTTGGAGTTCTTGAAAGATTGTCCCAGTTCCCATGTACTTTTTGTGGGGCTAATGGACTGCATCATTTGTAGCAGAAGCACTAACCGTCTTCCCCTTGAGCTGTAAACAAGGTTGATAAGGAGATAAATCATTTTCATATGACATACTTGTCACCAGTGCAAATGGAAATAATAGCCTCAAGAATGCTGTAGTATAAAATCTAAATCCAGGTAATTCTGTACAATTACATGTTTGTCCTATGTGTTTGTTATTTTGTAGGACATGTTTGGAAAGAAACAATTTCTCCCTCAGAATTTTTTGCTGAAGTGGCTTGCTACCCATGTTTGTACCCACAGAATACTCGATGACCTTTGCGGCAACCTGTTCTTTCTTCTGTGTGGTTTTAATGAGAGAAACTTGAATATGGTATGTTCTAGTGTCTTCTAATAGCTAAGTTATGAACTCTAACCTAGTATTGGCTGCATATCACTGTACTGATAGTCCTTTACATGTAATTAGAAAACTAATGCTGCTTTCGCCATACTGAGTTTGGATGATTATCTTTCTTTGGTATAGATTAATTGCCCAGTTGGGATGCATAGAATAATGTTGTAAAATGTTACTGGAAAGCTAAAATATGTTATTTTAGATCTGTTGGGGAAGTGAATTAATATGATGGTGCAAGTATTTAATTCCTTTTGCAAGGAAGTGAGGAATAAAGATACAGTTTTCAACCTTTTTCAAGAGCACTGTTGAAGTGTTCTGGTCTTTTGATGGATGTGTGCAATTATTTTCTCTGGGACCAATTTCTGACCCTGCTGATGTCTTTTGGAACTCAGACCATAGGGGAAGCCTTCTTCATAGTACTTAGTATCTAAAAGCTAGTTAACAGCAGCTGGCGTGAGACCGCCTTTTTTCATAATGCTTCTTAAAAGTGTTGCTGACACCCTGTGGTAACGAGAAGGTGATACCTGTTTACACGCAGGTGGATGAAGGTTGAGAATTTTTTATTGCAGTGAGATAGGATTAGCATTATTTTTTGTCACTATTCTGTGTACAAATGTGTGCCTTTTTACTTTGTATCAAGGTGAAAGTGCGGGGGTTTTATGTTTTCTTGACCAGCACATACAGTTTTCATGGGTTTAATGGTGGATATCTTTTTTTCTGCCAGGATTTAAGTTCCCCCTGGGTATTTTGTACTTCTAAACTCAAAGTGTGTGAAGTTCTGGATCTTTAGACTGACAGCTACTAGTTTAGATGTAGAATAATGCAAGGTTTCTGTGGAGGTCCATCTAAATCTTAGTTAACGTGCTTCCAATTCTTACAATACTAGCACTTCAAAAATATATTAAGCATTTTTTATGTATTCATAAGGGGTAGCATCATTATTTTTAAAGTTCATCTGTGAAGTTCTGTGGTTAATTGTAATTTAAACATTTGAAACTTTTACCTCATCTGTATGTATGGCTCCAGTTAACTTTTGTTTATAACTGTTTTAAGTAGAATGGAAAATTTTGTTAGTTGTTCAAGAAGCAATAATGGGTAGAACTGCTGCACTGTGAGGAGTAAACCATGTTAATTATCTTGTTGCAGAGCCGAGTGGATGTGTATTCAACACACTGCCCTGCGGGGACATCTGTACAAAACATGATCCACTGGAGCCAGGTAGAGTTTCCAGAATCTAAAATCTCCATGACTCTCACTTGTTTGTAGAATATTGATGCCTTTGATATTTAAATGGAATAAAATGCCAAAATATACATGCAGCATAGCCCAAGTGAAATTCCAGAGCTGCCAATTATCAGAATGGCAGCTATTCACTGCAGCTGCTTTGGTAATAGTGGCTTATGGTGGCTCAGTTCCTCCCCTGTTTCTCTGAAGATACGCTAACTGTGTACTTCATGCCAACAAATAATACAACAGAATAACTTAATTTAGAGAGATGCTGTAACAAGTATTTGCTCCCTTTCAGCAAACCCTGTTTTGATTACAAGTTATATTTTTAACCAGTGAAAAGCAGCAGGCTTTCTGTCCTGTTCTATTCTGTTGGACTTAATTTCATATTTTATTAGTATACTTTGAATTTCACCTCAAGGCACAGTTTCATGTCTGTGATGCTTTTGTGCCTGAAACTTGCTCAGCATGCTGACAAATAAGAGAAGACGTTTGCCAGGGAAGCAGCGGTCAGTGCTACTTGTGATCTTGTAGCTGGACTTGGTCGCGATTCAGAAACAATCCAATCTCCTGTACATAGCTGTCTAAGTGTGGGCTCACAAAGAGATTTGTGAAGACTTCCTTCTCCTGCCCCCAGATCCCTGTTAATATAGAATTTAGTTTCTGAAAAGAATAGGTGGTAAATCATACACAGATTAGACTTTCTAAGAAAGCTCCACGCTGTATTCATATACGTTTAGACAACAAGGTAAATATTTCAGAAGTAACCGTGGAGCTGTCACATCTTTGCTTTGGGTACACTGAACTGTTTTCTTTAATCTTTCCTGCCATTGCTATGAAAGAGTGTGAAATCTTGAGGGGCAAAGTCTAATGGTATTGAAAGGTAAATGTTTCCCACCCCTGTGATACTCAACAAAGCAGTGACACTTGTCATTGTTAATACTTGGTATTTCACTCTTCTTGTGTCAGTTGCCTTTGCCAGTTCTCCAGATGACTTACACTTTTTTTTCTTATGCCTACAATGGAAGTAGTGTAGTTCTTTGTATGTGTGAATATTTGTTATTTCTAGGCTGTGAAGACTGGGGAACTCAAAGCTTATGACTGGGGAAGCAAGGCTGCAAATATGGCTCACTACAATCAGGTAGATGTCTTTTATGGATATGTTAAAATTGAGTGCCACAAAAAGAGTCCTTGGGCACTTCTCTGGGTGCTGTGTTTATGCTGCATGCTGGAGAGCCACTAGTGTTACCCAGTAACCAGACTGGAGATCTGTCTTTTCTGGGGGGGGGGGGGAAAGGAGGAAAAAAAAAAAAAAGACAGGGTTATCGAGCTGTAAGGTAATCCTAAGTCAGTATGGAGCCCGTGCTTGGATATGACGTTGTGGTGGCACACTGTTTCTTGAGGGGGGTCCTGCCTGCCTAGATCATAAGATCCCACTGCACTGCTCATAATGAGGCATAGACTGTCAATTCATGTGTATTGCTTATCTTCAGCTTGTTTAGTCTCCCCACATGTTTGTTTCTAAATTGCTGTGTGCAATACTAATAACATTTGCCTTATGTCACTTTTGTGACTGCAAAATATTGCAGTATCGTACTTTTAGCATTTGATTAGGGTTCGGAAATAACTTGAATGTGATGCATTCTCTGGGGCTTCTGCTACTCTGCTGTCTTGTAAACTCAAACCACACCTTTACTGCCATGTGTGCTATAATACTGCTGGACTCTTGGAGGTAGATTTTCTATTGAGTCAGGTCTCCATCTCTAGCTGCCCAAGAGAGGAAGGGAAAACGGTAATCTGACACATTCTTTTTGCATTTGCTAGTATGTTACGCTGCAGTGTAGTATCACACTGAAGACTTCTTTCTAATGCTTTTGTTTCTACTTCCCCCCTCCTTAGTCTGCTCCCCCTTTCTACAAAGTGAAAGAGATGACTGTACCAACTGCAGTGTGGACTGGTGGACAGGACTGGCTGGCAGACCCAAAGGATGTTGCTATGCTGCTCACTCAGATCACAAACTTGGTTTACTACAAAAGCATTCCAGAATGGGAACATTTGGATTTCATCTGGGGCCTTGATGCACCTTACCGCATGTATAATGAAATAATTAACATGATTAGGAAGTACCTCTAAACTGACATGGTATTTCAGAGTATTAGTTCACCAGAAACCTGTCTTTTTGGAACAATAATGCTACATTGCTTATTTATGATGCATTTTTAAAATGCCAGCAACAACTACTGAATTGGATTTGTATTTGGTTGTTTTTCTCAGTATTATTTCTCTCTGCTGCAGAAATACTCACTGTATCCTGCTGATTTTGCACACAGTGGCGTGGTACTCAAAAAAAAAAAAAATAATAGCAGTGTGACTGTGCACAAAAGGAGTATGTCATGTGCATATATAAATTTAGTGACATGTCTGAAAGACAAGTTAGTCCATTCAGCAGCTCATGTGCTTGACAATTAAAATGAAAAGTATTTCATTGTGCATAAAACACTGCCATCTCTCAGTATGTTGCCATTTCTGAGTACCTTTGAGAAGTACTCCTTGTATTGCAGTGACCCATTTGGTGCTGGTACTTTTAAAAAGCACTTGGTGGCTTTTTGCTGCATTATTATTTTAGCCATCACATACAAGCTAGCTACATCAGATTACTATTTTATTATTGCCCAGAAGGACTGTAATGAAGCCAGAGAAGATCACCACTGTCAGCTGAAATCTCTTGGTTTGGGACTGATCTATTGCTGCACTTTTCTTGATTTAATGGTGTCCCTGAAGCCTTTCATGTTTCACATTACCAGCTATGGATAAGGATCCTTGTGTACGCTTGCAGATTCCTGGAACAAGAGAAGCGGTTAGAAGAAATACCACTTTTGGTTAGCTTTGTCAATAGGTTGTGACTTTCAAGGAGAATGATGGTAATGTACTCATGGTTTGTTTTCTTTGCACTGACTACTAGAAAACAAGCTCCCCCGGTATACTACTGGCAAGGGAAGAGCCAAAGCATTAATTCTGTAGCTTTAGTGACTTAATTTGCGTGAACTTTTCCCTTAATCATCTGCTGCTTTGAAGATGTGTTTACTTCTTAACTGCTTATATGGTGTTTGCCACCATTATGGTCAGGAACCGTACAACAACCTGGTGAAGCCTGGCAGTATTAACAGCAGTTTCCATTTGTCTCAGTTTCCACTTCAAAATGGGACTAAGTCCCCATTTAATGGGGAAAGGATTCACAGCTGCTTCAGGAGTCTGACTTTGGAGCTGTAATTGTCTGTGGTACAGGTGCCTTGCTGTTTCCATTCACTACGCAGAGGGCTTTGGCTTCTCTGAATTGCACAAAAGTTCCATGCCAAACATAGATGTATGAACAATCTCCAGACTCAGTTACGTCAGTCCAGATAATTTCTGTGCCATGGTTGGATTAAACCCAGATTTCTGTCAGTAATCCTAACGGGATAAAAAGTTTTTTCTATATGGCATAGAAAACAGTGTGTTTTAAACTGAGGCAAACTTCTTTTTTGTAAAAAAATTAAAATAAGATAAAAAAAGCATAAGCCATAAATTAGGGGTTTTTTTGGTTGGGCTTTTGTACTCCTAATTTAGACTCAGGGAATCCTCAGACATTGTTTAAGGAAAAAGTGGTTCATGATATTTCAGCTGCAGTTCCTAGCAGGACCTCTTAAGTTTCCTTTATGTTTGTAGCAGCCGTATTTGCTTCACCTTGCTGTGCTGAAAGGAAGTTTCTCTAGGAGTCCAAAGTGGTTAACCTAGCAGTTGTGGGGGGATGTGATACAGCAACAGCCATGTGCATCATGTTTATTAAGCTTGAGTATTGCAATAAACATGAGATCTGCTTGGAGTTTGGAATGATGGGCTGTGTTTCACTTCTTGTTTCATGAATGTGTGTGAAACTTTGGGACAGAATCTAGGAAGCTGAGTCTGTCACAATTACTCATCCATACAACAAGTAAAATAAAAAAGTAAAATAGCCAAGTAAGTGTCCATTTTACTTTTGTCTTGAAAGAGGTTTTTCCTAAGTCTAAAAGGCCATTCATGTTGTTTTGAGGAAATTCTCTATGACTTTTAAGGAAGGTACCAACAGTGACTAGCTGTTTACAAGACAGAGTCATTTTCTAAGCCTCCAGGTGAGGCTTCTTTCAAGCCACTGGCATGGTAGAAAGTTTCTTGTATCACATTCTTAAACCTTGGGTAATTGGATTGCTTGACAAACTGGTAACCTCATAAATTGCATTTAACCATGTAGTAAGGCAGGGAACTAATCTTTGTCGTGGTATGTTTGACCCAGCTTTTGATCTTTGTCATCTTCAATAATAAATAAGCTCAGGCTGTACCTTTCTGTACATTCTGAATACAGTAGATATGCAGTCAAGATAGCAGGGTGTGATTAAATCCTGCGTGTTGCCAGCTTTGTCAGCTGATGAACCCCCAGTGTGCCTGGAAATAAAGCCAGAATAGCGGAAGCTTTACACAAAAGCCATTATGGAGCTTCTGTGCTTCACTGGAGCATGGCTGAGACTGGGAATTGTGAGCTGCTGTGTTTTCCCTGGCTTGCTAAAGTTACACACGCTGTATGACACAAACTTGGAGAGGTGTCAGTGGAAACAAGTGTGGGAAATGAGACACCCTGAACGTAGAGGAGAAGAGCAAAAGCTTGGTCTGGTAAGAGTGAGCGGTGACGAACGGTACATTTTTCAGAGCAGGTGTTAATGTACTTGGGCCTGTTACGGAGACATCTTTGTGTTATAGGACATATATGATGTTGAAGGTTTGCTGAACTTCAGCTTTGGATCATAAAAAAGTGTAGTAGCATAACAGAGGGCATCAGACACCTTCTGCTGACTTAGTCTGAGCGTTTTGTGATGCAAACAAACTATGCTAGAAATCCAGAAGGAGGTAGTCCCAGTTCGGTTGATGGATTGCCACTCACAGACCTGTGTGCATCTGAAGTAAATGCATGATCCAGGGATTTGACTTAGAGATGTACAAAACAACTGGGCATACAAGGGCTTACGCAGACATAAAGGCAGGTGGTTTTGTCCATGTTGTGCTTGAAAATTGAAAAGGATTTTTTTTATAGTCACCTGTAAGTATATTCACACTGTTTCAGGCAGAAGGCCTAAGGATGGTAGAGTGCGTGCACGTTAGTGGTGCGTACCGAATGATGTACTAGCTCAGTGCAGAGTGTTTGTACACTGTTTAGTGATTCCGTAGGTGGTGAGAACTCTTGACAAAAATTTACACACCAACTCAACACAGAAGTGCCTCAGCATAGGAAGTGGTGGTAAACTTGGGGCCTGTAAAAGAAACAGTTTTGTCAGCTTGGGAACAAAAGAAACCCATTTTCTGTAAATTACTCTTTGCAGTGAATGTATCATAAAAAAAAGGAAATAGGAATACTTTAATATCATGAAAAGCTACAAATGGCTTTAATCTGTAAGACATGAGAGAAAAACCTTGATGGCTGAATAATTTTGCTGATATATAATAAAATGTGGCTCTGGTGGAAGATTTTGCTATAATTAAAGCATTTGTAACGTCTTCTCCCTTTCTTTGATGTCTTATAAAATACGAACTCATGCTGCAGCATCGCTCATCGTGAGCATGCTAATGGCCTCTCTTCTTCAGTAGCCTATTTTCAAATAACTTTATAATATAAACAAAATCATTGAAGTCATCAATTAAATAAAAAATTACAAAGGTTGGGTGGACAGTTGTCACACCTGTAACGTGATTGATTGCCTGAGTCTTATTTTCTGAGGATACTGACCTGAGAAGTGTCTGCATTGCCTCCCGACTCCTCCAGAGACGATGCGTATGTGTTAGTTGCGGAGGATGCGAATCAGTATCTCGCTACTGAATTACGAATTCTGAATGAAAGAATTTTAGGATCTTTTCCTGATGGTTATTATTTTGAAAACTGATCCTGATAACAGCTTGAGAATTAACAACTGGCTTTGCTGGCAGCTTTCTATCTGAGTTTGTTGATTAGACCTTTGCTTGCGCCCCCTTTCCCTGGGGCTGGAGAGGCTGTCGGTGGCGCTTGGCTGGGGAGGTGGAGCGTTGGCGTGAAAATATTTTGATGAACACAGTGCGTTAGTTCTGTTAAGGATGTTGTGCTGAAGCTGAAGTTTTTCATCAGGACTGACGGGGGGAACGTGTGTTCTTCATCCCCAAGCACTCGGTGCAGCCGCGGGCCCAGGGTTCGGGCAGCTCACCAGGGATGCCAGGAGCGGCGGCTCAAGTCCCTTGGGTGGATTCGGATCCTGGGCTTGGGTCTCGGCGTATACCTGACCGTAAGGAGACCATAGGTTGAAAAGACGTAACTACGCAGAGCTCCTTCCCCCCCGCCCCGCCGGTCACCTCCGCGAGGCCTGCGGCAGATCCGTGCCTGCCGACTTTCTGTGCTGCGGCGAAACGGTGTGTGTTTCGCTGTCCCTGCAAACGCGAGCAAACGCTGCGGGCCGCCTCCCGCTAGCTGTAGCGCCGCGCAAACGCTCGCCGGGAAGGTCGCGGCGGGGGGCGGCCCTGTTTGCGCTGCGCTACCGCCGGGGGGCGCCGTTGCGCGCGGAGCGGCCCGTGCGGCCGCGCGCGGGGTCTGGCGCCACCCGCCGCCCGGCAGCGCCCGCGCCTCGCCCCGGCCGCCCGAGTGAGGTGAGCGGGGCGTGAGGGGCGCGGGCCCGGCGTGTCTTCCCAGCGCGGTAACGATTTCCTTTAAAATGAGAGAAGGGGCTGCGTCTGCCTGCCTTCCCCCGGCTGCTGCGGCCCTGGCCGGGCCACCAGCCCGCTTTCCCGGCCCCCTCCTGCGGCAGGGCAGGGGGCTCGGCGTGCCCTGGGGGTGCTGCCTGGCCCCTGGTACAAGTATCCTGCCCTACAGAGGGGGAGGAGAGGAGGAGGAGGAGGGAAAAAGAACTTTTGCCTCTGCTGCCGTGCCGTTAGTTTCAGCGTGTTGATGCCGCTTCTCCCTCCTGCTAACTTTCCCTCATTTTCCTGCCGGCTGAGTGTTTCGCTGTTTACCTCATAGCTTGTACCTAGCGGTGGAGCCTGGGGTAGGTGCTTGCGTCTTGTGCTCATGTGGAATCTATTTAAGACCCTTTGCGGGGCCTCATTCCAAACTATGTGCCCTTCAACCTAAACTCCGTAGCAGTTTTCGAGAGACCCGTTTACAGCCTCACAGCACATGGGAAAGTTTGGCAGCGTCGTCGCTTGAGTGAAAAAAGCTGGGGTCGTGTTGCTGAATTAAGCACAGGCAGGGGTTTGCGTGCGCTTTGTCGGTTCTTCGCGTCGTACCTTGTGCTGACAAAGAAAACCAGGCCCGCGGAGCGGGACGTGCTGAGTGCTGCTCGGTGGCTCTGCCACGCCGCTGGGACGGCGTCTCTGGAGGGCGAGGACTTGCCCGCTCCGATGCATGAGGGTTCGCTTTCCGAGCACACGCACTTGCTGCGCGGCCTCTGTCCCCCTCCGGCGCCAGCCCTGCGGCTCGGCACGGCTCGGCACGGCTCGGCACGGCCCGCCCTGCGGGGCGCCTGCAGCTGCGGTGCGGAGCGCGGGCGGCTGCGCGGCCCCACTGCGGCATGCAGAGCCCGGCTCGGGGCAGCGCCAGGCTCCCAGGTAAGTTCCGCTCACCTTGCTTGGGCTTGCTGATGCAGGGTATACTAGTAAGGGGGCTGTAGAATTCCGTTATTTTTCCTTAAAGGACTTAAATACTTTTCTGTGACCTAATCCGCAGGCAAAATGTCTATTCTTTAAATTTTAGCTTACAGGCTGCGGTGGTTCTAAAACTTCTTGAGACTCACAGGGCTGTTAGGGATTAGTCAGAGGAGTGTCTTCAGGGCAGTTGAACAATTTCTGTCAGTCTTCCTTTAGGCAGATTTGGAATGTGTTATAGAATTCGTTTAGTCCCTGTGTAATTCTAACCGAAAATCACATATCCTGTCTGGGAAGCTTGATTTCTGATTGTACCTACATAAATCAACAGAAAGCATCTCTCACAAAAATATTTTCAGATCCAGATGGTGATTGAGTTACAAATGCATTTTTCATGTCCTTATTGTGAAATGGAGGTCAGGATAGAGTATGATGAGAAGATTGAAATAAAGCTCTTTGATATAGATCCTTATCCATTAGATTAGTGTCTCTCACTGGGTTTTAGTTTCACTACATTCAACAGTCTGAGTTCAAGCTCAAAATTCAGCAGAAGCATCTCACAACAGCAGAGGATCTGAATCTGTTTCTAAAATGCATATGCAATGGGTAGTCTTCGAAGGCCATACCATTCCTGTCTCCAACAAAAAAACTTCTAATTGCCTGAATAATAGCACAGATGTTACCGTTTCAGTAAACTCCTTGAAGTCTAACGAGAGAGCAAAATCTGCGCTTACCTTAAGAGGAGAATCTCTTGAAGAGAAAACATTTGTGACTGAAAGCAAACCTAACTATTGGAAATCCATGCATAGTTCAAAAAAGGTCACTGCTAATTAATTATTCTTAATTATTGGGAGGCAAGGAAATTCTGTCTCCCATTTCCCCCCATCAGGTTTTGTTTCTGAATAGCAAAGAGCTAAAACTGTCTGAACAAGCTAATAAAGTCATCCAGGAAGTTGAGCTCATTTCCAATATTAGAATAAATGCTGTACCTGCAAAAGACGTGAGTTCATAGGAAGCTCGTGGCAAGCTCTGTTTCCGTAAATGTACAAAGCTTTGTTTTTCTTTTTCTAAAAGCACAAAAGAAGTCATGTCTTAGTGGTTAAATGAAAACCTCCGTCATTTACCCCTAAAATTCTTCTGGCAAATTAGAAATCTTGGGAGTCAAGCCTGCTAGCTTCTGCCAGCTGTGTGCTTGCCCATGGCCAAAAGATGATCTTTCAAAGGATATACGTCTAACCAGTAGTGCTTTTAGTTGCATATGTTAGTTTGTTACACGGGTAAAGGATGATTTCCATATCATATTGCTCAAAGAGCTGTGGGGATGTGGACTGAATATTGTAACAATGCAATAATACTTGTGATTAAGTATCTATTTGGAAGCATAATGAGATTTTTACCTTGTATTCATCCCAGCAACTGGGGATGTTTTATTCTTCAAAAGTTGTTGGCTCAGTTTTGCATCTCGTCAAGTCAGGTGGATTTTGCCAGGAAAGGTAGTTACAGGAGCGTAAGGGAAAATAGGACCTCAAAAGTAGATGGAGACGAGTCACAGCAACCACATTTTCAGACTGGAAGCATAGTGTAGGTCTCCTTAAGGTTTTGACTTAGCCTTTTGTATACCCAAGGGATCATTAAGAAAACATGTGTCTGCACACGTCCATCCGTTACCCACCAAACATCCACAGCTCAGACCTGGGGTTTAGATACACATACATCTTCGGTAGCAGTCACATAAAAAAATCCACATTAGGTTGTATTTCCATACTCATAAAGGCAAAAGGCTAACAAAGGATGACACCATTTAAAACTAGTAAGAGAAGCAGCTTTTCAAGTGTGTGGATATTCCTATCCTCTTTCTCTGTATTCCAGTGTTAGAGCTCTGTATTCCAGTGTTAAGAGTTCTGAATGTCTGCTTGTTTTTCTTACCATGCAAGTCTCTCGTAGAGCTCCAGTGATTACCTTGTCCAGCTAGTTCTGTTCTGAGGTTATAATGCATTATACCGCTTCTGTATAACAGGAAAGGGAACTTCCTCTTTAAAGCTACGTATTACTAAGCAAGGAGGATTTCTGATGGGCGGAGTTTTCCTTTGAGCGGGCTAGATAAAGGCTTGCAGGATTTACAGACGTCTCAGACTGCAGTCAGCATGAACTGCAGCCTGCCAGGCAGAGCGCTGCTCAGCCGCCACGCAATGGATGGACAGCAGGACAGGTTGTGCCTTCAGTCTCTTTGGGACTTTGTCACAGCAAAGGAGCCATTGATCAAGTCACCGTTTTTTCCAGTGCTGTTTTCTTTTACAGCATACATGGCTTTCTGTCTTCCATATATTGCACTGGATTTTTTAAGCACCAGGCTACCAAACTTGAGAAAATACAAAATCCAGCCACAGAACTATCCAACTCTTGGAATGATGGTGCCTTGCATTATTCAAAGTGCATATCACCATGTTGTTTTAATCTTCCCAGTGACATTTCTCCACTGGTACTGGAGACCAGTGAATCTACCAGTGATAGCTCCAGAGCTGCCGGAGGTCCTGCTGGAAGTAGGAGTTTGCCTGCTTCTCTTTGATTTTGAGTACTTCCTGTGGCATTTGCTTCATCACAAGGTGTCTTGGCTCTACAAGACCTTCCACAAGGTACATCACAAACATGTGTCAACATTTGCTCTTACTACACAGTATTCCAGTGTATGGGAATTGCTCTCACTGGGATTTTTTGCTGCTATCAACCCGGTGTTCCTCGGATGCCATCCTTTGACTGAAATGATTTTCTTCCTTGTAAACATTTGGTTGTCAGTGGAGGACCATTCAGGATATGACCTTCCGTGGTCAACTCACCGACTTGTGCCTTTTGGTTTGTATGGAGGAGCACCACATCATGATCTCCATCACCTGAAATTCAAGTCAAACTATGCTCCTTACTTCACCCACTGGGACAAACTCTTTGGGACATTCACAGAGTCGCATTCTAATTAAGGATATTTACCTGTGGACAATCTCTTATTTTTTTATGGACTGAACTGGGACATTAACTTTTCAGAAACATGCAGAAGATTGTATATTTGAAGCTGCTTATAAAAGCAATAGCTATTTATAAGAAATCCTCTTAATATATGTGTATTGGTATGTATACTTGGAGCTGCCTATGTTAAATGACTGCAAATGGGAGGAGGGTAAATATCTGTTGCTTAAATTTGTTTGAGTCAAAGGTGTAAGGGAAGCATTAAGAGACATTTTCTCTTCTTTCCTTCTTTCCAGCTTTCATAAAGCATGCATTGTATTACTGTATGATGTTTTATGCATACGCCAGAACAATTATCTTACTGTTGTAGGATGATTTATGATGTAAACAGAAAAGGTACATATCATGGGATTTGTGGAGTTTAATCTGCCAGAGCATATTATTGCACAATGATGTTGTAGAACATTGCTGCCAAACAAATCTAGTTGGCTAACTGTGCAATAATTTCAGTATCTCTATTTTAAGCCTTGATGTTCTGTCTGTTTTTAGTAAAAAATAAATATGGTAATTAAAAAAAATTATATTCCTTTTCATTTTATTCAGTCCTCTGTTCATATTAGGAACAGGCATGATTCCTATTGCATAGGTATAATTTGTTTGAGTTTCAGACTTTTCTTACTAAAATATTGTCATGTTATTGCAAAAGCGAACCATTTACTTTTTCTGCAGAATCACATGTTATTTTTAACTAGTTTTCAATTTGGTAGAAACAGAATATTGAGGAATGCAGTTCAAAAAAGCTGTGGTGAGATTTTATTATTACATTTGTGAGAAGCTTTAATAATTTTCACTGAATTTATGGTGTGAGACCAGAACATTAAGCAGCTTCGTAATAAAGGGGAGTATTGGTCCTTCACAACCACATCGGTTAATGGCTACTTGCATGCAAAAACCTAAATATAAAGGAAAATAAACAGGGTTTCTACAGAATATACGATTATTTCAAGCAGATTTTAGAAGAATGGAATCAAACCTTTCAGGATCCTAACCTGCAGAGCAAACTGGCTACATGTTGCTAGAAGAACAGTTGTATACAGAACATTGCCATGTAGTCACACAGAAGTCACACTGAGAATAAAAAAAAAAGGCATGAAAAGATGCGCAGGTCTCACATGCCTCATTTGGCAGAGATCCACATGGATTTCTTATGTACGCTACACAACATTTTAATGCTTGTAATTTTCTATCATAATGACTCATAAACTTCTCAGGATAGTGATGGGAGCAGAGAAAGTACAAATAGTGTAGAGAGTGTGTAACAAACACTTATGCATCATCATCCAAAAATGTCTTTTTCATTACATCTGGAGGGTTGTGTGACCTTACAGAGGCTGTTTGTCCAGGAGAAGAGAGAAGCCTTAGTATTCCAACAATCTGAACTTATAAAGGGAACAGCGCTTTTGGACACTGACTGCATCTTTTTGGTAACAGGAAATAATCTTCGTAAACATCTTCATAAACAGTATGAAATGCTGCAATTTTAATACTTAACTATTCCCTCTGCTCTCTGGATATCACAGAACAGCAACCCTTCTTTTCAGTGGTAAGAACATGACACATCCTGAGGGCAAAACCTGAGACTTAAATGACTAAAAACTGGACTTTTTGCCATGCATCTATTCAGCTGAGAGAAATAATTCCAAATCTTTCTGATGATTATAATTTAAGTATTTTGGGGTGTGCTACAAAGAGAAGAAAGTATTCTTTTTTTTCTGCCAAATACAGGATGCAAAATACAGTCTCTGATTTCTTTGAGCTGTTTAGCCATTTTGAGGTATCCCAAAGTTACTCATTCAGTTCTAGAAATCCCACTTAATTCATCTGGGGAAATACTGAGCATCTGTTGGGGGTGCTCTGTGGTTTCAATGAGTTATACCTTATACTGTAAGTATATATTGTAACTGTACACCATAACAGTCTATTTCATGTACTATTGGCGCTCTAAGTAAGCAAGGCTAAGGCTAACTGGTACTTGGATATGTTGCTATAGGATGCCTATGAGCAAATCCCACAAGAAAGGTTGTCGCTGAACCCACAGGGATTATTCCACTTTTTTACGTGAAGCTTAAGAGTTGATATAACAAATGCTTTACTACTGGAGAAAGAGTCCTAGTCAGATGCAGGCAAAACTATGCTTGCTCTTGTCAGGTGAGTGAGTCTCATTTGGCATTGGCAGCATAGCGTAAGAGGTGAGGGTGATCAAAGGGGCAATGGAAGAAGGCAAGTACTGCACGATGATCCCGCCTACTCCTCTCTCCCTCACATCCTCAATGTTTGCATGACTTCAGACATACACCAAGAATGCATTTCCTCAAATGTGGAATTTCCCCCAGGGTATATCTGTACTGAACCTCATGCCAATCAGACCTGGAGTCTTGGTGTAACGGCTCGTTATTGCATGAACTTGGAATACTAAAAAAAAAAAAAGGCAAATTAAAAAATAATAGTTGTCAGATGAAAACTTGACTTGTATGTGTCTGGAATGGCTTATTTGAATTTCATGCTAGAAATATCTGCCCTTCGTCATCATGACATAATCCTAGCATACCTTGTCCCTATTTCTCCAATGCTTTGAAGTTACCTTAGGCTCTAAACTATAAGGGATTGAAACCATTTGCATATCGTGTGTACTTTGAAGCACTTTCTGAAAGTGTACGGTAATATGACTTTAGGTGTATGTATAAGAAAAACACATGAGCAGATGACCCAGACAAACAGGTAAGTTTAGGCCTTTGCCATTCAATGAAAAGCAAAATATAGACAAAAATATATGTTGAAGATAAAGCAAATAAGAGTTGTGGTTTTTCCCTGTTTTCATTGAAAGTTCAGCATATACTGTCCCAGGGAGCGTGAGAGCACAGTGAGTTCTGTGTATTGATGGTGCTGAGATTTTAAAACAGGATTTTACAGACATTACTTCCTATATTTGCATTTCTCCATGGTCTTTGCCACAAATCTTTACCAGACAAATAGAACAGCATGACTCTCTGTTGTAAGCGTTTATGTCAGAAAACTGAAACCAGCTTTCTCTCTTCTGTTCCAAAATTCTGCTATAGCTTCCTTCCTCATTATAATATGCCACAACGTGCCACACAGACTTTGTCTAATCTGCTGAAAGCTAATCTGTTGTCATTTGTGAGTAAATAGAGGATGTTTGCACAGACTATAAAGAAGCTATAAAATGAGATTTTTTGATGCTCCTGTTGTCCACTTTGTATCTTTAAAAATCCTAATTTAATAAAAGTCATAAGGTTTTACGCATTTCTCTCTGTAAATGTATGTTAGTTCTTAGGCATATGGTTAAATATTGAACTGTTTGTCTGATCTTACAAATTGCATGAGTTCCCAAATTCTCACTGGCAGTTTAGTTAGTATACTTGAAATCTAGGCTGTCTTTCAAATGATAATCCAGTCTGGCAAATTTGAGGTAACAGTATACAACATAGTGAAGGGACAGGTTTTTGCTTAGTGGACGTGTTCTCAGCGGTGCTGCAAAGTGTGCTGCTCAGGTGCTTTGGAGAGAGCGTATGAAGTTTAGAGCCATGCTGAGTCAATATGCGCTTCTGGGAAAGGCTTCGTCCGTATTCATGTTGATCAAATGCAAGTACTTTACAGGGGAAAACAAACACAGTCTATGGTCTACTGCTATGATTTTTATGATTTGAAAAATAATCTAAGTCATTAATGGATTTAGTGACTTGGTTATTGTAGTGTGTTACGTGGATTGAATGACAAACTGGTATCTCCTTGCAAGGTTTGGACTCAAGTCACACAAAGGTGACTGGTGTTCAGTCTAACTACCTTTGCCAGTGGCTTTCACGGTTGAACTGCGTTTCCGTTCTGCTTGGGTGGGAATTCCAGGATGAGATTATTAGAAGTGGATGTACGGCACTTGTGCTGATTGTCTAGCAATATGTGAGGTAGCTCATTATAGTCCACACATATGTGTATATATATTTTTGCATTGTCTTGATATATATAAACCTAAATATAAATAATTTTTATATATATTTTTTATATATAAAAAGCCCCATTACTTATTTTGTTTGTGTTTATAGCTCTCTCTCTCTATATATAAGTAAAACTATAGTATATAAGGTATGGTGAAAGAAATCTGGAGGTGGCAACAAATCAGAGTCATGGCTGGTAGTTTGAGAAAGGCAAACTTTTCCACAAAGGACCATGAAGGAGCACTGATAGGGAGAGGTGGGCACGTGTGCTCAGTCTCAGAAGTGGCCTAAGGGTTTTCCCTCAAGTCAGGACATGCTGACAGAGAAAAGACAGCTGAACTTGTGGAGTAGTGTCATTTTCCGCTCAGTTTCAGAAGGAAACTACAGTTATGCAACTGCAGCGTCTGCCCAGTGATTTGCGGACTTGTTACACAATTTAACAGAACTGGACAGAGCAGTAGAGGTCCCAAGATACAAAGTGCTCTCACATTTTATGAAAATCACTAGCAGGGCAGAGGCGAGAGATATTTACACCATTTTATTTACCCATTTACAAAGAAGCAGATTGGAACCAACTCTGCTGTGCTCTGTGTGAAAGCAGTCTGCTGGTCCCTGCACAAATGAGCAGCTTTGACTTAATTGCAGCCTGTACTCTTTGTTCTTTAACAAAAGGCCAAACAAGATAGAACCGTGATGGTGCGGTGTGTGTGTCTGGGGCTGGGGGGTGTCGGTGAGCTTTGGGAACATGGGAGATGACTGAGGACTTTGTGGGACAGTATAGAAAACTTGGAGGTAGCTGGAGGTATGCTGCATCACGGAGGACCTGGCAGAGGTTCTGTGGTTTTTGTGGTCACACTGTGTACCTCATAAAGACAATAATTCACAGGAAACAAGGATTTACAGACTTACAACTTGCAAGCAGTTTCTTTGATTTGAACTATGCTACGCTTTTTTTTTTGTTGAAAAGGGTGAAGGTAAATGTGACAAAATCAGGGAGCCAACTCGTGATCCAAACTGAACCGTTCTGCAGAAAAGGCCTGATGATGAGCTCAGCAGTGTCATGCTTCTGCACAAGAAGCTGAACTCCGGGGCTGTGACCCCTACTTGCAAAAAGGGAAAGCAGCTCTTGCAGGAGGTGCTGGTCAGTGCTGCAGGAGCGGGAATGGTGGCAGACTGACCACAAGGAAAAGTGAGTGGTGGGAAGCATGGAGTGAATTCTAGGAGGTAGCTTGTATGACAGACATTCTGCGCATACTAATCACCTATTTGTACTTACTCCCAGCAGCCTGTTTGATATGTTATAGTACCAGGAGTCTTTTATGACAGGGATCTTCTTACCTTTAGCTTTCATTGCAACAGGAGTACTGGCAGTCGGTAAAACTGCTGCTGTGTTTCTTATTTTGGCTCCCACTGCATGCTAACGTATTTGAACTAGCTAACTCAAATAGTGTAATGCATTGTAGGTACAGTGCCCTTGAATGATTTCAAGTGTTTGCTTTTGGTCTTCAGAAAGTCTGATGTCTTCACAGTAAGAACATGCTGTCTAACAAGAATCGTGGCCTTTGAGGCTTAATAACAAATATAGGGCTGATTTAAGAAAAGAGGAGAAAAAGAAGAAAAAAGAAGAATTAAAAAGAAAAAATAAAAGGGAAACAGTATGCCTAGGGATGCTCAACTTCTGAAACCCTGCCAAGGGTGAGACAAGATAGAAACATGACCATAAAGATTAGTGGTATTTTGAGTGGCTAAAACCACTAGGACAGTTGCAGCTTACCTGACATTCACTGAGAAAGGTAGCTTCAAGCTTGACTAAATAATCTTTGTCCTTAAACCAACTTCCAAAGTCTGTGGAAGTTAATGTAGGAAGGCCTTCTGTGAACTTCAGAGCCCACATTATTTTAGGACTGGTAATTGTAGCCCATGAAGTTTTTCTATGGAATAGCAGCAGTTCTAAGTGACAGCACAGGAATGTTGTGATTTAATTGTGTGAATATGTAATTTTCTGTATTTCTACATCTCTATCCCTGAAAATTTTTTTGCAGTATCATTATTGTAAACTTTTTTCCTAGGTCAGTCGCTTCTCTTTTAATTTATCTAGTTTAAGACTCAAGATTGCCCGATAGTAATGTAAACATATAAATTCTGGGAGTAGAGACATGAATCATCAAATGAAGTAGCCTTTTCTGAGAAAAATGGTACTCCACATTAAGTGGAGATGAAATCACTGTAAAGAATTCATTCTAGAAATTGCAAATTGCTTTTATTTGCCTCTAAAACTGTAAGGTCTGAAAATTGAGCAGACTAGCCAGGAAGCTATGTGTGCATTCAGGTTCATCTGGCTTTTTCTTCTTGTGATTGTCCCGTAGATCCAAACAGATCACTCTGTCCCAAACTGTGACCTCTGGCCTCCAGTCTCTTTGACTGTAGCAATCCAGGCTGTTTGCTTGCTTCGATACCTCATTTTACAAACATCTGTGAAGCCCACAACCTAGCAAAACCAGCCCTAGCCTCATCCAGCTCAGCTGTCCCCCCAGCTCTGCATCCCCACCTTCAGAAAGCCTCTTTGCATGGGGTAGTTCCAGCTCTTGCCCCTAACTCCCGTTCTGCTCCTAGACGGCTTAGTACATCCCTGCACCAATCAGAGAGAGAACAAGCTCTGGAGCATATCTGAAAATGAAAACACTCCAGCTCTTTTCTTCTTTTTTATTTAATTTTAGTTTCTCTATAGCGTTGTTTAGTCAGCAACAGCTGGCTATAACATCATGCTACCAGTTCCAGAAATGGTTCCTCTTTTGTAGATGGGTTGAAACAAGCTGCGCTTCCTTTGCTTGAGCAACACTCCGAAAGCATTCCCCCTCGCCTGCAGGTATCACATTGATCTGCGTTGTGTCAATCTGGCTGATGTAAGTTGTTTTGCATCCAGAGTGGAAAGAATGAAGAAAAAAAAAAAACCCCAAACCTGAGTGGGCCCTAATTCTTTCCTGCCAAGTAGAAGGTTGGTTTTAGCCTGCAGCATGTCAAGATGAAGTTTAAACCTCTCCTCTGAAAAAAGGAAGTGCTGTTGAAGACTTCAGCAATGTTTCCTATGGGCCGAAACTAGCATCTGAATCTGGAAGGGTGGGGGAAAAAAGCTTACTCAAAAGTACAAGGATCTGAAATATTTTCTGGGGTTTTCTCAACTTTGTAATAAAAAAGGGGAATAACAGTCTTTAAGGACAGAGAGAGTGGAATTTTTCTTGTGGTAAAGGGGGAGTTTTATTTCCACATGAAATCCTGGGTTAGACCTCAAGCAGCATTGTAAAGGTAGTAAAACAAAATCTGTGTAAATGACTAGTCTGAACACTGGCTAAGGTTAACTGTCTCTGTCTTGCAGCAAGGAGAATTGCTCCTGCATTGAACACTGGTAATTTTCTACTTACAGTTCTCATTCATCCCCTCTTTCTCTTGGGTGTTCCCCCCCTTCCTTCTTTTTCATGATGCCATAACACTCTGCAAGGGTAGTTTTGCCTCCAAAAGCTTCCTGGTTCTTGCTCAACTTTATTACTGGACCTCCTTTAAAGGGAATGAAAATTGAGAGACTATCAACAGTTAGAAGTGATGCTAGTTCACAACTCTTCTAATCACACACTGAGGACTATATGATAATGTGTGTCAAAGCCTTTAATCTGTCATGGTTTTGGGACTCTTATTTTTATCTACTGTCAGCCTTATTTAAAAAAAAAAGTCTCACTCATGAATATATACTTTTAAAATGAATGCTAAGGTTATAACTTTCTGGAACATTTTTCTGGAAATTAGGATAATCAAAAGATTTTCTTGGAGATCTGCTCAACTGAAGCAGATTCCAAACTGTGCTGAGGCTGCTGGGTGACTGGACTTCATTTGATTAAAAATGTTCATTCCTGACCCCTTAGGAAGTAATGAGCAACATAGATACTAAATCTTAGTTGAATATATTCTGCATAGATCTATGACTGGTGTTGCCTACATGTATTTTACTCTACAAGATGCAGGCTGGCCATAGGTGAAATGGAAAGGGTGGATTCAACTTTGAAGAGGGTTGTGCGATGCTGATGATGCAATGGTTCAGAATTGTAATGAGAACTGTGTGCCTTTTGTAGGAAAACTAACCAGTCTGGATAAAAGACTGAGAAAAAAGAAATTCAAAAGTGGTCAGCTTCTAGTGGTGGACCTGCCTTCTGTCTAGACAGTGAAGCTGCAGCTTGAGCACATGTGCCTAGCATCCAGTTTGACTTCATTTCTAAGGGTTGCAGAACTAGAGAGCCTGGCTCCCTGCTCCTTTCCTAGTCAGGGGAGCTGAGGACGAAGAGAATAAAGCTGGCCAGTACTGGGGCATATCAGCTTAATGACACGCAAATATTCTGCAAGAAATTAGAGTTAGATAAATTACATTTATCTAATCTAAGAATTCAGATAAATTACATTTATATAAAACCCATTCTGAAGTGAAAACAGAGACTTAACATTATGATCTCATTGGGACGCAAAGCTCTGGCATGTCATTTCAGAAGTACTTGCTAAAAATGTCTTTTTGGGTTTTGGGTATTTTTTCTTCTCTTCAATTCATCTTCTATCCTATCATGTACCGGTTTCCTGTACCATCTCCATATTGAACCTAATGACCAGTTCCACAGACTTACTGCTCTGCCCTCAAACTCTTGTTCTCCTCCCAAACATCTGCTGTTTCTAATCTCAGGCTCCTGTGCCCTCCCAGAACTCACAGCGTAGCGTAGCCATAACTCATGGCGGCTCTGCAGCGGCAGCTTGATAGCAGTGGAGGAGCTTGTAAGGGGGGCAGGCTCTGGGCTGGATCAGGGCACAGTGCTCCCTGGTCTCTCCACCTGCCTCCACAGGGGCAGAGCCTTGGGGCCACACGGGAAGGGGTACACAGATGTGCAGAGCTGTCCAGGAACAGCTGCATGCATCACGGAAAAATCAGTGTTTTCTGTGACTTTAATGGTCTCACTTGGAAAAACTGCCATCTGGAATCAAACCAGGTGGGGTATTTTTCCTTTCCATTTTTAGAAAGAAAGTTACATTATCTATTTCTTGGTATTTTACATTTTTATATTGATGCAAAAGTATTAGCTTAATATGGAGACAAAACTAAAAGCATTTAATCTTGAAAAATTGAAATGAATCATACAGGTGTTTTACTTTAAAAAATTGATTTTTAGCCCCAGTGAAAATAATACAAATTTCCTAGGTTTTTTAATAATCCAAATACACATCTTTTCAGCAAGTAAAATTTTTGGTTTATTCTGAAAAAAATTGCCTAGCTGCTATGTGAGACTCTGATGCATGACATCTCTGGAGGATATGTCCTCATATTTCAACTCTGACATCAAAAGACAGTGTGTTTTCCTTTCTTTCTTTACTCTGGCTTATCTTCTTGGTGTTGTGTAGCAACCAGGAATGTATACAAGACATCTATTTTCCACATATTATTATGTGTATTTAATAAGCTCATTAATGAAAAGCTCTTCCTAGCTGGGCTACTGACAGTGTATATTATCGTTTATTGAATATTTAAATCCTTTAATTTATTTGGATGGATGATTTGATGTCAGGAGGGAATGAAAAATGCAGTCTGTTTTGTAGGTGCTGTGCACAGTTTATACATGGAATTTACATAAACCAGATACTGAAAATAATGTCATTCCTACCATTGGGATCTCATTTTAATTGAGGCTTATTTTGGGTTTGGAGATTATCTAGAAGCAAAGGCTGTAAATGCTGCTTCTGTTTTCTAATGGTGCAAGCAAAAACCTGCATCCTACCACCCCTAAAGGCAGTTGATCATTCAGCGTTTTGCAGCTGAATCATCTCTGTGTTTATTTTACATAAACTCTGAGGTTTTTCACCCTAATTGCCGTGGGTTTTTTTATACCCAATAATGATTTTGCCACATACAATGAAATTTCATTCCTGCTTTCTTAATGTGTTCTGATTACATGTCTTCTAACTCAACAGGAGTCATAACTGTAGGTGCTAGGTCACATAGAGAATATCACATATCATTCAGAGTTGAAACTAATCGTTAGTTCTTTACTGAAGAGGTCACTAAAGCTTGCACGAGTGTGATCTACAAAGCTCTTTTGTTGAACTCTTTTCTTTTCTGAAGGCCAGTGTAATCTCTGTGTATTGCACGAATGAGGGCAAGACTGAGCAATGAAACTCCCAGTAACATGCTGGGCAGAGCTGGATTAAAGAGATGTAGAGCCTCAGCCTGTTGGAAATGGGCTGTAGGGGAGGGTGGCCTGTATTTCAAAGAACTTAAAAGTCACATAGAGTTCAGCAGCCTGGGACACCACTTTCTGCAAAAAATGTGGTCAGAATCAGAGCTGAGATTCCTAATGGTGCTCCACAACTTTTAAAGGCTTTTTGAATCTGAAACTGAAGGAAGACAGTGTGTCCTGGCATCACTGTCTTGTATTTTCTGGAAAACCAAAACCCCCACCAAAAATAACAACAAAGAAAAAAAGTGGGGGGGGGGGGGGGGGGGCAAGAAAAAGAAAGCAGCAACAAGCTTCTGAGAAGGAAGATTTAGTAGCTTTGGATGCTACCACTTTTCTTAGGGAGGAGGGAGTCAAAATCCTCATGGATTATTTTGATTGGGAAACCAGTTGAGCCGTGGGGGATGTGGAGCTGAAGGAAATCACAAACAGGGAATGAAACTGAGCATGGTGCAGAAGGAAAGGAGGTTGGCATAGCAGGGCTGTAGGATGTGATTTATGGAGGGGGAAGAAGATGGCTTAAGGTGAGCTGCTGGATCACCGGTGAGGCTGGGGAGGAGGCTGGTAACGGTTACAACTGCTTACTGCTAAATTGCCCGAGGTAACTTAGGCACATTATGACATGGACACCCACAAGGAAAATGAAAGTGGACTGAATGGTGAGTTATTTTTGATTGCTCATAGAAGCATTTTGTCTCTTAGAGGTTAGAGATGTGTTTGCTATCAACTCAGTTTAATTAGAAACATTCTTCTTATATATTAAAAACATCAAAGGGGATACTAAAAAATTGTCAAAGAAAATAGATCAGGACTATCATCTCACTTGTCCTCTCTGCTAAAAATCCTAAGTTCCTTGCCATCATAGAGCTCTGACTTAATGCTTCTTGGAGAAAACTTCCAATAATTTTCAGTCTTTATGTTATGAGAAATACAGCTTTTTATGGCTCCTCATTAATGTATTGATACATAAATCACTGTAAGACAACAGCAGATGTGTGATGGTACCTAGCACAAGGCCCAGGTCTGCCAGGTAGCTTCCCAAAAGAAGCAGCAGAAGATTTCCATAAGGTTCTCGGTGTACTCTGCTTCCCAGGTGAACTTAGAAATATTGATAAGGAAAACCAACATATTACTGATAATAAGTATGAGATGACTCATTGTCTAAGCATTAGTTGACACTGGCTAATAACAAACATAGCAGCAGGACCAGGAAATTAATCAATTTTGTCAGCAGATCAATCTGCTTACAACATTCCAGCTGATACTCAAACAGTGAAACAAGATGTAAATTTCCAGACTTTTCTGGGGAAGAAAAATCCTGTTGCTCCCACTCCCTAACCAGATCATTTGCATCCTCATCCAAAATCCAACTCTCAACCCACTGTCTGTATACATTGATTTTTAACATTTATTTAATTTTATTTTTTCAAGAAATAGAACAGCAATTCCTAAGTGAATCAGTACATATATGTGAAAGTGGATTGGGATGACCATCTTCTTTATGGGCTTCTGAAAATGGGGGTCAGAGTATATTCAAATTCTGACTGATGTAATCGCTTCTGGTGGCAGAAAGTCTATTAGAGCAAAGCTGTTTGTGCTTGAATGTCAACTGAAATGCTTCCCATACCGAGGGTTTTGATGTCCTCCCCGCCCCCAGTTCCTTCACGAGCAGCACAGATAATGAAGAAGTCTGTGACACAATGTCTTCATTGTGCAAATCACTCTTGGCTCTTTGTCCTTTTATTCTTGCACACAGATGAAGAGGCTGCTTGGCTTTCCAGCAGACAGTGAACTGCATCTGACTGAAGATGCAGAGAAATCAGAAGGGTGGAGGAACAAACGTGTGTGTATGGTGGAGGTATCCCCAGTCCCTTTGATGATGCAGCTATGGGCATTCACATGGTGTGTTCAGTCCGGTTCAAGCCACCTTCTGTTTCTGTTACTACAGACCTTTCCCTTCAGTTCAGGCCCTGAAACCCATGAGCTGTCAGGTCAGCACAGAGAGAAGAGCTCCCTGACGCCTATGGGCGCTGTTTGAAGCTAGCCTTGCTATGAGCAAGAGGTTGGCCTCTAGAAGTCCCTGCCAGCCTCCAGAATTACATGGTTTTCTCTGTTTCCAGATTGTCCTGAACCAGCCAGCTTAGTGCTGGTCTGTGCCAGGCACTGCCACTTCATGGGGAAGATGGGTGGCTTCTGATTTTTCTCCAGTTCTCTGCTGCTTCCCAAGTATTTCTTACCCTTACCAGCGCTCAGCCTTCGCAGTTGGAAGAGGAGCAATGAATCCCAGCAGGACCCCCTCCCAAGTGCAAAGACTTCTACGTTGTTTTCTTCCAGCAGGTAGATGAACTTTTTTTGTTAGTTTGATGTTGTTCATGGAGTTACAGAACTGGCTGTGATGCTCCCTGAGAGGAGTCCTGACCCCCTTCTCCCCGTTCCCATTGCGATGTGGTGCAGTGGCACCACTCTTCCTCCTTTTGGGTGATGTAGCTAGTCAGCTCTGCTGGTTGTCTTCCCCCAGCTTCTGCTGCAGGATCACTGACCCTTTGAACTCGTTTGCAGCCTGTCAGCAGAGCATGTGTAAGGCAGGGAGTACAGTCATCTCAATAGAAAAACACTTACTGGGGATCTGTGAATCACTTTGCGGGGTTGCCAGCATGCTTTCCCTCCTTCGCTGCAAGCGCTGGGGCTGCTGACACCCGCTCAGCCAGGAAGGGGCCCTGCCAGCAGCTGGGGCACGTCAGTGCAGGGGTCTGCTCCAAGTCCCCAGCTGCCTGGGGAGCTTTGTCACGGCTTTGGCAGCTCCTGTGAAATGAGTGAGAGCAGTGCTGCGTGCTGGGGACACCAGCAGTGGCCTCTTCAGGGGAACCAAACTGGAAGGAGAGCAGCTAGCAATTGTATGTGAAATCTGCACTGTGCTGGAGAGCGGTTCAGCGCTGGCAGCCTGGACTGAGAAGCCTGTCTCTGCCGCACATGCTGTTACTAGGTTTTTTTAATCGTAGTGTCTAGGAACTGTGCTTATGGATGAAGACCACCACTGGAACAGTGTGAACATATGGCACCTACAACATCATCCTTTCCCCTTCTCACACCCCCTCCAATACATTGTATGCACTGAGTGTAAAGCAGGGGATAACAGGAAGGTCCAAGCAATTGGAAGGAGATAGGGATGCAATTTTGGCCACTGCTTTCATCTGTGTACCATGGCAAAAAGGATTGTGTATCCTTGGAAAAGGATAAAAAAATGCTTTTGCTTTTGTTTAATGGGAGCTCCTTACAAGTGTGAATTTTTGCAAGAGATGCCTTCCTGAGACAAACAGTGGTGATAAATAGGCGGATGGATGCTAGGAGCTAATCCTTCTGTATAGGTGGATAGATAGGCGGAAATTGGAAAGGCCTTGAAAGTGAAGACAAAGAGCTTCAGTTTCATGTGAGAACCAACAGTGGAAGGGTGCGATGGAGAAAAGATGAGAGCTGATTTTCTAGCTGCTTTCTGGGTGAATCAGAGCATGGTAAGACTGCTTGGTAAATCCTGAGAAATGGATGTTGCAATACTCAACATGATGAGAACATGGATAGGATGTTTGGCTGGCTGAGGTAGGAAATATCACAGAAAGAGCTGCTGCGGTTTAGCTATGAGCTGAACTAGAAGACTTGAAGAGAAGCCAGTCTCCAAGTCTCTTCCCTTGGTTTTGGGTAGACAAAAGTCATAGTTTCGAGTGAGGAGACAGGAGAATAAGAAGAATTAAAAGTTTTGTGGAGGATACAAATACAGTAATATTCTTTTTGCTTTTTTGGGAACACATTGCAACAGACATCTGAACTTCATTATTCCTTTCACAATAGCTCCTTCATTATCTTTGAACCTAAACCAGCCATTTGGTGAGATACTTAGTGAGGGTTTCTTCTCTTTGTTGTCAAAAGCAGAAGTCCATTAATTAATGGACTTGTTCTAGTTAGTTTTACTGAAGCTGCCAGTTTGTACTGTGGAAGTAAACACTTTCTGTGACATCTAATGTATGACTGATGAGTTGGAGTGTTTACATGGGTTTAGTTGGGGAAGTGGTTGCTAGCCATGAAAAGCACGCAGGGGAAAAATAGGGGATTGATTTAGATGAAAAGTTAAGCATGTTTGGATAAAAGTAAACACTTGGATTGCAGCTCTTATTTTACAGGAGTTTTGTATAGCACTTTATTGAATAGTGTTGGCCATGGTCTGCATTACAGTTCATTGGCACTCTAGCATGGCGCATTCTTAGGGTTTTTTATCAGGAGCGTGCCTTTTAACTCATTTCCCTTTTTTGTTATACATTCCTCGCTTTTCAGTTTTATGTACATGAGATTGCAGCTTGTCAACAAACTTCTGTTACCTAAGCTGGTTGATAAAATTATGAGGGCAGATAACAACACTTGGAGGTAGAGGATAGGAACTGGCTATCAGGGTGTGCCTTGTACATAAAGGAAAGGAACGAGGGGTAGAAGGAAGATATTCAAAAGGTCAGATCTGCTGAAAATACAATGTGGTTAAAACACTGACTCATAGGAATGCAGAAAATGAAAAGGATTTAGTATATAGGTGGACTGAGCAGGCTAATTTTGTTACAAGTGTTTTAGTTTTTTTCACTGAGGATTAAAGTGAAAAGTGAGGGAAGAGAAGTGGAGATCATGGAGTGTGAGACAAGAGTTTAGAGAAAGCAGTGGAAATCGTAAGGTGGAAAGAGTTCTGAAGGACGCTGGAGCATCTGGTCCCCAGTAATGAACAAAAAATTAAATGTACTTTTGTATACTCCAGAATTCTGTAAAAGGAGCTGTGGTGTTTCTTTGCAGCATGGAGGTACCACTTGCAGGTCTGAAGAGAGTGGTTTTCATAAGGATTAGTTTTATCACATTTTCTTTCCCTATGTTTGATCTGGACAAATATAATGATCATGAAAGCAATTAGAGTGTTAAAACGTACCTTAGATTATTTGTAGTTTATCAGATACCAGTCAAGGCGAAGATTAATCAGTGCTGAATGATGCAATGACCCTCTCACTGTCTTCCTAGTGGGGCTCAGTTTCTCTTTAGCAAGAGTTTGTCTTCATCAGGCACACTGCTGAGAAGATGATAGCTTCTCACAGATAAACATACTGTTATAGGAAACTGTCAGTTCTGCAGGAAACCTGGAGGAAATTCACATTAAGAAGACTGTCTGCACCTCATGTATTGGAATAGTCAGCATCATCTCCACAACATACATCAGAGGGCAATACGTAAATCCTTTTATTTTCATTTAGAGGCAATTCCTGTAATTTTTTTAAACATTTTTTAAATACTTTTTCAGCATTTTAGAACCTAAGCATTATAATTTTAGGAATGTTTGGTTTGGTAAAAGCATAGAAAGGAGATCTTGTAGCCCTGGAAGGTTTTTTGCTTTTATAATGGATTTGCACGTTTGTTTGCCAGATGCATTAGAAACTTCAAGAGTTCTGTCAAATGGAAATGTAACCAGAGGCCTGCACTGCTGGAATGTTTACGGTGCAGTTGGCAAATTCTCTCAAACAAGAAAATCCCTTCTATGCCCCATGAGAAAGTCTGGCAATTGGAGTGTGTGCTGGTGTTGCAGGCGGATCAACTCATGAGCTAGCAGCACATGTGAGCTGTAGTGGGATGAAGCCAAAAACATCTACTCACCCACAGGTGAGTTGAAACATTTTTTTTCCCCTCATCTGGCATGCAGATACCAGACAGGTAATGAATGCCTTATGGCCCTGAATTCAGCAGCCACAGGAGGTGGCTCCCATCTGTGGATGACATGTGGGTTAGTCCAGTCACAATACAAGGAAGGACGATGACATGGGGGGATAAAATAAGGCAGCATATTTCCTCCTTTCCTGTGCTGGAGACCAGAGCTCATCAGGGCAATGACGAGCACACTTTAGGCAGTCCCATGGGCGGATGAGCCCCCTTGCCTGCCATTTCTGGGTGGCTGGTAAGTTGGAGGGACAGATCCCCTCCCCGCAGCTGGGGGATGCAGTTTCATTTAACCTTCTGAGTCTGAATCTGATTTCACAGTTGGAATTTTTTTTACTGCTGAATTAGAAGTATTTGCAGAATTTACTACTGAATTAGACCTAGAGTGTATAATTTTTGCCTAATAATGATGTAGTCCTGTTATAGTGCAAAGCACATAACCAAGCTGAGTTTTGAGTGGATCAGATTTTTGAGAAGCTTCAGTTCCCATGCAGAACAATACAGAAATACAGAGTTGCAAAATTAAAAAATGTAATGAGAAGCAGTTCACAATGGTAAGTGCTAATATTAAATATAAAAAAATCAAAGTACATGTTTAGACATATTTGAACATGTTTAACACTGATAGCTGAACAATGCATACAAACCAGATCATAGGTAAAGCCACTTGCTGTAGAGATTGGGAAATTCCCAAGCAGAGACTCTTAACATTTATCAGCTCAGCAACCACAAGGAACAGCAAAACACTGCATTACTTGTTTTTTATAAGCTAAATGGGAGAAATTACAGAGCCAAACTATCAGGGTTTTTTTCAGTTTGACTTTATGGTGAACTTGATTATAAAGTACTCTGTCTGACTGGTTTCCTCTGATGATTCTGTAGCTTCTTTTACAGAGAAAGGAGAAAATATGTTTTAAAGGAAAATATGAGCATAAACCCGTGAAACCTGATGTGGGAACTTTGGCAGGTATAGCACATAAAACTACCTCTAAGCCATTCTTCTTTTTTGGTTTTACCCTAACCAGAGTGCTTACTGACTGGGCTGCTTTTATGTTACATTTCCTGCTACAGTTTTCAGTGCACAAATTGTAGGAGGTTTCTTTTAACAAAAAATTCCAATTAGTAAATTTGTGTCAAAAAATTCTTCTGGCCTGCCCTTGCAGATAGAGTGTGTGGTACGAAACAGCAAGAAATGGCTATTTCAAGAGTGGAATTTCACAGCTTGGTGCCCCTCTGTGGTAAGCACCACTCTGTGTGTTTGGTTTGTGCTTCAGCATCAGAGCACCTCAGGAAGCATCGTGTATGAAATGAATTGCCTTGGCAGCATGAATGTTCTCTGCTTCCTTGTCCCATATTGTGGAAGGTATGCTTTGTAATCGAGCTCAACATTTCCTCTGTATTTCAGTGTTATTTTTTAGTGTTCATAGGCTCTGTGTTTATTGTTTAATAGGTTAGCATAGTGTTAATAGGTTCTGGGAGGGGAGGTCAGAATTGTCTTTGCTAGGAGGACGGTGCTGTGGTGAGATCTGTGGCCATTTTTAGTGTGTGGGAGTGAACTTCCCAGTCTCAGGCCAGCAGCCGAAAAGGCCTTAGTTCCTGTGCACAGTAACCTAGACAGCTCTTGAAGAGCTCCTGGTAGCTCAGGGAACCTGCGATCTCAAGATCAGTGCAGTCCTTCAGAACATGGGTTTGAATAAATCACCTGCAAAGGGCCTGAGCATTAATCTTGATTTACATAGACTGATATGTATAATGCTAAGTTTCCTTTTTGCCTTGCATTGTCCAAAATTGCCGCCCACTTGTCTCAAAATAAAGGCTTCACTCATGGAGGACGGGAGCGTATCTTGGAGAGGTGACCAGTACTTGGTGTATCTCATTGCCTTTCTGGTCTTAGGCCACTGGCATGCAGTGGACCATTATTAAGACGAGTCAAGTAGAGCGTTGCATAATAGGTAGTTATCCCTAGAGATTACAAGTTAAAACTGTCCTCTGTTCCTCCCTTATCCCACTCCTCTGCAGCTCACCCTATGCCTACTTCTTCCAGGCAACATCTCCTTCCTTTTGCAGGACCGCTGACCATAGGCTGTGCGGGGTTTCTTGCAGGTCATCTGCATTGTTCGTGATGGGGGAGGACTCAGGCCCTTCCCAGCTGCACTTCCCCTCGCTGATGGCAATGGAGGGACGAGGGCCCATGACTGGGGGGGCCTTGGCAGTCCAAAAGTTGAAACTTCCAGGCCCCACTTCCCATGTCAAATGGTGCTTCTTTCAAGGGAGGGTGATTTAACGTTGCAAGGGTCAGCCTTGAAGTTAACAAAGGCATTTGACTGCTGTCAGAAAGCTCAGTATATAGTCTTTTAGCTACATTAATATATTTTACATGCTTTACTTATGTGAAAATCCTGTGCCAATGAAGAATCTAATAAAAATTGCTGGTCTGCAGCCCGTAGTTTTTAACAGCATTCACAGCCAAAAAATAGGCCAAACTGGCAGGAAAAGCGAAGTGTGAAGTGGCCTGCACGTGCATAGCTATAGATCTCCTTGATGGAACAAAGCATCCCATGGTAACAGGTTTATTCTAACATCTCCCTTCATTAAATCAAACTTCCTCCTGCTATTATTTATACCCTCTCATGCATGCAAAGAGGGATATGTGGGGGATGCTAGTGTTTCTGTTTATATGAAAATTTATGTGTATGGGTCAGTTACTTATTGAGAGTGGGGTGCCTGGGGTGAAGTCAGACACAAGCAGGCCAACAGGAAAAGGGTGCAGGCAGCCAAGCCCTGCCAGAAGAGAGGAATTCAGGGTTTTGCATTAGTGTAAGCAGTGAGCAAAGCCTGAGGGAAATCTGAGAGGGGACACCATAGAATGATAGAATGGTTTGGGTCACCTAGTCCAACCCCCCTGCAGTGAGCAGGGACTTCTTCAACTAGATCAGGTTGCTCAGAGCCCTGTCTAACCTGACCTTGAATGTTTGCAGGGATGGGGCATCTACAGCTCTGGGCAACCTGTTCCAGTGTTTCGCCATGCTCATTGTAAAAAAAATTCTACCTTGTATCTAACCTGAATCTACCCTTTTGTAGTTTAAAACCATTAGCCCTTGTCCCATGGCTACAGGCCCTACTAAAAATTTTGTCCCCATCTTTCTTATAAACCCCCTTGAAGTACTGAAATGCTGCTCTAAGTCTCCCTAGAGCCTTCTTTTCCCCAGGCTAAATAACACCAACTCCCTCAGCCCTTCCTCATGGGAGAGGTGTTCCATCCTGTTGATAATTTTTGTGGCCCTCCTCTGGACCTGCTCCAACAGATCCATGTATTTCCTGTGCTGAAGGCTCCAGAGCTGGACACAGGACTCCAGGTGGGGTCTCACCAGAACGGAGTAGAAGGGCAGAATCACCTCCCTTGACCTGCTGGTCATGCTTCTTCCAATGCAGCCCAGGATGCGGCTGGCTTTCTGGGCTGTGAGTGTGCATTGCTGGCTCATGTCCAGCTTTTCATCCTCCAATTAATTACCACTGGGTAATTAGGTCCGAGAAGAGCAGCTTGGGAATGGAAATGAAGCTTGAGGGGACGGAGGAAATTTGGAAGAATTCCTGTGGGAAACAGTGCTTATGGACCTCACGGCTGCAACCCTAATCAGTCTCCCAGGGTTTAAAACCATACATCTTGTAGAAGGACCTCACAGGCAACGTGTTGCATACAGAAAAAAATGTGACCAGTGTAATTGTACCAGTTACCAGTCTCCAAGGGGTCTCACCAATTCCAAAGACTTCCCTTGGTTTTCAGTCTTTTTTACATATGACATGTAAAAATGTAACTTAAGCTGCTTTTTCCCATTTCCATTCTGTCTTTCCTACCTTGACCTGATACACGGCAGATAATTCTAGCTTTTGGAAAGACATTTATTTAAAAAAATAAATGCGCATTTTTCTTACAAATAGTTCTGTTTAGTAATCCTTTTTTTTCCAAATTAAGCATTCATTTCTAAAGTCTATAGGGGGAAAAATGCAAGATTCGTTTGCTATTTCCTGCAATATTTAGCTACTATAGAATCCTATTTCATGATGATATAGTAAATAATTCTATTTTTTTGTCAGATATGCCTTTTCTACTTTATTATGTTGTCTTCCTTCGGTATTGTGTTACTGTTGAAAACATACCGTAATGCTTTTTAATATTATTTTTTTATAAGTCTGTCATACGCACTGATTTCTTATCCTTAAATCATTATTTTAGAAAATTTCCCCTTAGTGATGAAATAAGATCTTCATTATCTCTTTTATCTTTAGGGTTTTGGAAAAAATAAAATTAATGCAGAAATAACCCGTTCAGACTCAAGATTTTAAATTTTCCAGAACAGATTAGCAATAATATAGTTGCCGAAACCACAAAGTCTCACAAGTAAGGTCACAGCGAAAAAATGCAAAGTAAACAAGCCCTACTCCCCAAAGGCTGTTTTCATTTAAGAGAAAATTCTCCTCACTCTCATATCAAATTTCAGATAGTATAAAATGAAATATATTTCACTCTGCAACAAAAATCAACCTCCTGAATGCCCCTTATGTTGGAGAATATCACCCATGCAGAAAAACTGTGAAATAGGGTTTTACCATACTCTTACAGAATAGCTCCTAGAGGAATTTACTGTCATGGAGGAGCAACTCTTTTGTGATTGTGTGTGATTGTGTCCTGAGTCTTCCTTTTGCATCGCATCCAACTTCTTGGCTATGGAAGACTGAGAAATTTAAATTGAAAAAAAACGTTTGTCTCAGCACAAAAGGATTAACTATTCCTTAGTTCAGGCTCAATGAGTAGAGCTATATCTTGTGAATAATTTCTTCAGTTAACTTCATTCTTTTCCAGTTCACAAATCTTCTGGTTTGCATTTTATTTGTTATTATTATTACTGCCAGTATTATTGCAATGCTGGGAAATCTTAGTTACAGAGGAGGATTCTGTTTTAACCGTAGCACAGAGGAAAAGGTCCCTGCCTCACAAGGCTTGCAGATTAAGTACAGAACAACATGAGTGTCTGGAGGACATATGTGCAGAGACAATAGGGCAATAATGTTCACCAAGAGGGACTGTGGTCATCGTATGCCAAATTGTTTTCAAGATTCTGTATGTATCACAATAAAGGAAGGTTTTTAAGCAGATACTTGAAAGAGAATAGTAATTTTCATTTTGCAAATTTTAACAAAGAGATCGTTCAAGTTTGGAGTGCAAAGTGGATATAAGCACAAGCACAGAAGTTTTAAAATGTAAAATTTAATGATGAGGCAACAAGCATCACTGGCAGTGCAAGCTGAAATCTGACCTTGGTATTACAAGGGAGATGGTGAATACAAATGGTAGTATTATGAAAAATCTTGAAGGTGAAGATCAATAGTCTATGATTGATGTATTACAGCAAAGGGAAGATGCAAAGAGGACTAAGAAGTTCAGAGGAAAGAAATTAACTTTGAAATAGCATATAGAGTACATATGAAAAGGTCAAGAATGTTCTTCTTAAGGAGAAAGACATTACAGTGATGACTACCTGAAGAGCAAGTCTTAGATATGTAAAAGGTTAAGGAAGATTATCTTGGTGGGGTTGTACAAAAAGAATTGGCAAGACTTAGGCATAGCCTCACTATGAGGACTTCAGGACAAGCCAGTGTCAGAAAGTGTCATGAATGTTTTAGTGATGGCAACTCACCTTACCCATTGTGCCTGAGAAAAAGGATGACAGATGTTTGGAAGGGAATTATGCACCCTTTTTAGATTCTGCTGGGCTTGAGATGTGGTCTTAACATCTATAAGAAGTTGCTTGACACACGGAAGAAAGTTTTTGTTGGGACAAAAGTACCTGGTGTTCAGTAGTAGATTTGTAAACTGTCAGATTATAGATGGGAGCTGAGTTTGCAAATCTTACTATTTACTAGAGATAAGGTGTAAATGGAAAATTGGGAAGGATTGCATATTTGTGAACTTGGAAAAGAGCTGACACTCAGAAGGGGTAAGGAATAGATATTGGTTCTCAGGTTGTTTATAGCCTGGGAGGAGCTTCTTTTGGGTGCCAGGATTAGGGAAGTGGTAGGATGGCAAGGGAAGAGGAAGCAGCTTCCAGGTGGTGGCTGCTCAGTGAATTTGGAGGTGAAAGGCAGAAGAAAGCCAGAGATAGGCTTGGATATTGTTGATACTGGAAAAGTGAAGGCATGTTGGAGCCTTTAGAGGAAATATCCAGAAATAATTAGGAGGAAATGGAAGTGACATGACAATGCCTGAAACAGATAGGGGACATGCTCAGAAGGGAATGATGGGGGCAAGTGAAGTAAGGAGAGAGAGAGGTCAAATGAGAAACTTTGGTAGCTCTTTCTTTTGCGTGTAAATTAGAAGGCTTTATGTCCTAGGATATTAATTAAACTTTGCATTTGTAAATTTTAGTACATCTAAGTAGGATTTGTATAGGTCAGTTTACCTGGGTTCAGCAGTTAAAGCTTCCCGTATTGCTATTGTTTTGTATGCAACATAGCCATCTTAAATAGGCTTCTGGATCTGGAAAAAAAAAAAAAAAAAGCTCTCTTGCCTGTAACTTTCACAGGAATCCAGCTGTTACAGGTTAGTTGCAAAGACTAGTTTCTACACATAGGAGTTTGATTCCCAGTACTCCTGTTATAGCCAAGGGGACATGGTTCCTGCAGGAGATACTTCAGATCCCCTGTAAGGCTCCTGCTCTGAATGAGCTTCTTTAGAGGGATCTATGAAGGCAACCTTGTGAGTTTGCTCATCAGACTTCACAAATACTTTCCAAATTTCCCCCTTGTGTACTGAGGAAAAAAAATTGCACTATGATTTAAGCTGTGAATATAGAAGCACCAATACATAGTTGGCTGAGAGAGTTTCACAATATATTTGAAACTTCTTGAACAATTTGTCTTAGACTGACCCAATCCTGAAGTCAAGCAGAATGAAAAAATAGTCTTAAAACAAAAGTGAAAGAGAAGAATTAAAATCCAAACTTGCTTTCACTACTAGATTCAGGAAGGATGTTGGTGATGTACTGAGACATGAACAATTGATTTTAGCAAGGAAGAAGGGGAGGAAGCCAAGCAGACTACAAATTAATTTAACTGTTACAAAAATGAGTGACAGAGTTTGTAGGAAGTTGTATGATTTTGCTAGACCAGCCAGTGTTGCTGGAAAACAACACACCAACAATCTGGCTTTTTTTAGCAATATTGAATTGCCTTGTAAAGTATAATACCTGACATAATGGCTTTTTCAATCTCACAGCATATTCAAAACCCAAATACATAATGTGGGGTTGATAGGAAATAAAACTTATTTCCTTCAAGTGTAGAAATAAACATTGCTTCAGAGTAACAGTTAACTCTGATATAAAAAATAATATGAAAACCTAGAATCCAGGCTTTTGCTTACTTTTCAATACCTTTGGGATTCTTAATTGCTTTTTTTGACCTCCAAAAAGCATTCTTGCAGGTTGTCTTCCTTGGTTGAAATTATTCATGTGTTTGGTTAAATTGGTTATTGGTTTCAATTGTCACAAAATGCTATTTGGGGTCTTTATATTTAGGTCTGGAACTATAGATAAGTCAAAGCATTAATATTCCAAAATATAAGAAAGAAAGGCACCTTTGTGACATTTCTAGATCAGGCATAGGATGGATTTCAGTCAGATTTCTTTTAAAAATTAAATTGATTTTTAATTCTACTATATTATTTATAATGATATTTAATGTATTGATATAGTATATATATTAATAGTTATTATAGTAATTTTATTAATACAAACAGCTATATTGTAGTAATATTAGACATTAAAATTTTGCTTATTAATATGAAACCAATATTTAATTTTATTTTAATGTACTCGCTAACATACTGAGAATGAATTCACTGGCATCTAAACTTAGTGACAGCAGAAAATATCCAAGGGATGTTTTAGAGCTGAACTGAAAATCATCAGGAGAGATTTATAAAATTACTGTTGCTGTCCAAGCTATAACAGGTAAAGAAACAAAAAGAAGTACAAACTCTTTTATAAAAAAAACAGGCTGTCAGAAATGATGTTGGGTTTTGGTGGTTTTATTTTCCCTTAATGACTTAACAGGAAGTTTCCTAGCATAAATGTTCTTTCATTCAATCATGTTCTTTCAAGTGCAGTACAAAAGCTTGGCTCAGCAAATATAATGGGAAAATGTAATCAGCAATGTAAACCTTAATGAGGAAGTGAAATTGTTGTCATACAAATTCTGAATAGCATTTCTTTCTCCATCTTTCCGTGAACAGAAGGACACTGGGCTTAGATCATTTGACTGAAGTCAGCACTGACATCATCATATGAACTAGCCCCTTTCCCACCCCATCTCCTGCCACTCAAAGTGCACCCTTGAAAGCTGGATCTGCTGCCTTTACATTTCTGTTCTTAGAAGACCTTTCCCAATTCATACTGGCATAGCTTTCCCTACTCATCTGTCTTGCTCACATGAGGAGGAAGCCTGTACCGCCTGTGAAGACTGGCTTTGAACTTGTACCAACAGGAAAGAATGGTTTACACCAAGTTCAATGGCCAGCTGGGATGATACCTATGTTAGACCTAGGGACAGTGTTTTGTTTGGGATTAGGCTTAGTGTCTGAGGCAGCTGGAGATGATGAGAAAGGTTTACTGGCAGAAACTATAGAAACAAAATGCTGACTGACTGCTTCAGAAAGTATTTTATTTAGGTCTGGTGATGACTGAAGTGCTTTATCTGTGGTTATGGAGATGAGTAAATTAGAGTTGTAGTTAGAGAGGTGGTTGAAGAAACCCAGACCCAGAGAGTATGTTTTACTGGTGGATATTTTCAGGTAGTAGAGCAGGACCCTAAGCACTTGGGAACAAACACCTTATGTTTGTTTCTTGGACGTGTTGAAATATCTGCAGTATATAAAGCTGAGTTCAGGGACGTTTTAAGAAAGTAGGGCTGGGAGAGCAAAGTTTGTTATTGGATCCTGTAACGTATGTAAAGATGAAAGGAAAACTGGGATCTCTGAAAGCAAAATGGCTGTCATTGCTTTCTCAAACGTTAATTCCAGCCCCAAAACTCAAGGTAGCTTTAACACCATATGGCACCTCAGTCAGCTGCAGAAAACAAAGTCTTGAAAGGGGGCTTGCTGTTTCACCACGAAATGTTTACGGTCACGCAGCAAGAGAGAGCTTTGATGGCCAGTAAAGATTATGTTGAATTCAGAGTCTGCTGAGGAAGGGTTAGGGTGGGGATTTTGACTTAGAACTGGGCTTCAAGCAAGCAGAGCCTGGAAAATGGTATTAACTGTTAGAAACTGTAGTGTCTGCAGAGATAGAAATGACAGCTGGCACTCTCTGCCATATTTCTGGTACTGCGAAGACACCTGTACCCATAAGGGCTTTGAAGGATCTGTTAACCTGGTGGATTTGGTTGGGATGATAGCTGGTCATTCCTTTTTAATTGTGTGCACTTAATGTGACTGGTTTTGTTTGAGCTTGCAGTGTCCTTAGATCACCAAGAGTTTCTGGAGGGTCCAGGTGACATGTGAGAGAACTATGACTGATGTTTAAATGCACATCAAACCAATCTACTTCATACATGAAGGTCAACCTTACTGTCTTAGTTAACTGGAGTATTGATTTGCCTTACCTTCTACAGCGGGACTGAGTTTTCTTGATGTCCGTAACTCACTTCTTCTGTGGATTTTCAAAGTGAAGGTTGTTTCTTTTTCCAGAAGGACATTTTAAGCTCTGGCTTTTTCTTACTCTGATGTTTGTTTTCTATCAGCCTTGCCATTTCTTGGATGTCACAATTTAACCAACACAAAGAGCCTCCATATATCTCCATATATCATATGGGATATGGGTAGTAGGAATATTTTTTCACTTGTAGAAGGAGCTATGCAGCTGGCAGACTAATCCATGAGTATATGCCTGTGTGGGAGGGGAGGAAGAAGTTATCAGTGTACAGGACTTTACGTAATTCCTTCATCACAAGGGTAGTTTTGTAATTTGTACAAGTCATCGGTGATGATGAGATCTATCATAGTAATCTCTATAGCCAAGACTCTTGGAGGAATATCTAATAGATATTTTTATCTTCACATTGGACGAACAGCATTTGTGATGTTGAAGTTGAGCTCAAAGGAATTTTTCGGTCATTTTCAGGATTTTCAGGAATAATTTGACATAATTTGAATACAGACGAGAACCAGCCTGGGGAGATATAATAAGGTAGAATCTATCGTTAATTCCAAATTAACTCTTGCCATATATAATTTGTTCTTTTGAAAAAATAAGGGCAGTGGTTAATTATATATGAGAGGTCATGAATAAGTTTACAAACATGCTTGCAGAATACATTTTTTCCAGTTCATACCATAAAGGACAAATTCATTTCCACACAGGTTAGTGAGAAGCCTCCTTCTATCAGTGGAATTCTTTCTGTTGGAGGGTTTGTACCAGCTTTGCCTGAAATCAGGTTCAGTCTTTGCTGACTTTTACAGGGAATAGGGTGAGCAGCATTGTCTCTTCTTTCTGCATTCCAGAAAATTCTATTTTCCAATGTAAAACTGACTTGATATTACTACGTAAAAATGATTTCCATGCTATATTCCTGTTAAAAGAGTTGATGCTTGCAACTTTCAGAAAGCAGAAGCATCTTGCTTAAAACTGCAATTTTAGTCCTACCAAGTGAATACTCCAACAAACAGTTTTATTATCCTGATTATACCCTCTCTGCATGAGGCTTAGTTATAATTATGGGAAATCAGGGAATGTTTGTGCTGTGGAAGCATAATAATAACTTCTGCTAGTATTTTTAGATCTGTTTTGGAAATGTAGGTATGAATGATACTTGACTTTCAAATCTCACATTAATCAGGTCTTTATATGCCGGGGAACCCCTGGTTAATAGAGGCATCCAAACTCTTTTAGTGGCATAGGCCCATTTGAATGTTCCTACACAGACGAACCTGGAGTCTTCCAAATTTATTTTCTTAGCAGTAGCAAAAAGAGGATCAGCAGAAGAGGAAAAAAAAGAAGGAAGGCTGGGAGCAGGGAAATGTTGTTGGTGTTTGGGGTAAAATAAAAAGGAAACAGGGAAAGGGCATTGCATGGGGGCTCTAAGACTGAGATAAAGCAGTAATAATAGAGTTAATTTTGGATGAAGACAATGATGTCTTTTATTTTTACTCTTTTACTTTTCTCTCCTTTCATGCAGTGTCCCCTGTGCCCTGAGATCCCCCTGCTGCTACCAGCACCCGCAAACCTGTCTAGTACCTGCAGCTGTCTAGTGCTACCGCTGTTCCAAGTAGCAGTGACAACATCTGATTTCTCCTGCACTCTGCACCTATTTTAGGGGTTGTTTTAGAGAACTGATATTCTTGGTCAGCACCAATCTGAGTGAAATGTGTGGATTGTGATATATAGGAGGTCAGATTATGTGGCCTAATGATCTCAGTGGACCTAATGAGAACAAACAACTCAGGCAGTCAGGGATCAGAGTGATTGAATGTTGGACTCAAGTCTTGGATCCCTTCTCTTACAGAGAAGGGCACAGGATGACATGAATATGAATAATCTTCTTTCTTTGAAATCCATAATTAAGACGTTTATGACCTTTTGTTTGTCTAGGACAAAAGAGAACAACCAGAGGAAAGAAACATTTTAGCTTTAGAGGAAATGGGGTAGTCAGCTCCAACGTTGATTCGGACTACTGGCACATTGCAGATAAATGCACATTGTTGGTCATACCGAAACCAACTCTAATTCAGAGAAACCCAGAATATAAATATCTTTCTATACAGATACTTTCATTCCCTTATTTAACATAGTGTCTGAATTACATGGGTCTCTTCCCTAAGCAGAGACAGAGTTATCACAAAAGTGTGTTCAGATGAGTGCAGTGACGGAAGAGCTGGAAGAAATGCCACAAAATGTGAAGGCGTAGTTTGAGAATATATTGTCAGAGCTGTGTTCACCCAAACAATGAGCACAATTATCTGTATGTGTCAGCTGGGCTGCTTGATACATGCTATATGCCAAGTACTTCTTTTCTGTCTTGTTGAAGATCTGAACCTCTACATCCATCTAAGTCATTCTCTTAACTGTTTAGAAGGCTAGTAAGTAACTGAAGAGGAACAAGTTTCTTGCAACCTATTAGAGACTAAATATGTGCCTTTGGGAAGAAGAGAAGGATGCAAAGACCTGTTCACATCCTCAGCAGGGGTCTCTACAACTTATGCCTGAGCCTGTCCTTGCTAGGAAGGTGGCGGTCTTAACTATGGATCTGTCTGACTTGTTTTCCAGAAAGAGTTGGAAATTACTTAATTTACTGTGTCAAAACTTGTGCCACCAGTAGTAGGTGAATACTTCCTTCATGGAAGACTATTTCTTGAACTAAACAGATTTTTTTAGGAAATCAAAGAATTCATGAACAGCAAGGAGTGTGTGTATCTTGGAAATATTTCAGTTGCCTGTAAGGAGAACTCGGGGCTTCCTTCAGATAATATACAAGCACTCAGCTTCCAGAGTCCTTCTGAGGGTGAAATGAGGGAATTAGGTTGCCTGCTTTTGTAGCAGGACCGCAGCTAGCCCAAGCAAACAATTTCGATCATTTTGCGAGACTTCTGAAATTTATTTAATCATTAGATATGCCACACAAACAGCCCTTAAAAGCGGAGAAGGCCACTTCCAAAAAGGTCTTTGGGAAATGCTCTGTTCTAGCTGGAGTCACATGGTAAAATTCTCATTTACTTTAATGGGAGCAGTTTTTTCAGCTTCACTTCTGTAGAATACGCAGCAACTATTCCACAGAAAATAATGGGATAAGTCAAGTGTTGGGACTTTTTTTGTTTGGTTTGGTTTTTGGGGTTATTTTTAAGCATTAGTGAGACCTGTCAGGCCAAAGCTTCTGAGCTGCATTGTGGATTATTCAAGCAGTTAATCTTTCTGGTCCATCTTCTGGTACCTCCTTTGGCTTCATGTTTCCATTCTGGAAGCCAACTGGGAGCAACATGTGAGAGGACAGGCACTGGCTCAGGATATTTTAAGCTCCTTCCAACATGAGCAATGGAAAATACAGCAATTAACATCCAGTACAGTGATCAGACTGTACTGTGAAGAGACTATAGTGCTCTCCTCTGTTCCCATGCAGCAGCAAACACATTAATTCAAGCCAGGCATGGATTAAGTTTCCCAGTGTCGCTTACCTCCAAGATAATGGAGAAGCACTTCTGCTCTTGGGTGCCAGTTTTACCTTGGCCTCTTGGTGGACATGGCATCTGTTGCCTTTCGACTAGGACTCACAGGCCGACTCTTCCCTCATTTGGGCATAACAGTAATGGACCAAATAGCTTTGGGACCTCACCCTGTACTTTGGCTTGTGTCAAACATGCTGTGGAAACTGGGTGGGTTGGAACATGAGAGTTACTCTCCTTCTGGGGGGAAAAAGCATGAGTTCAATGGCATGGTAGATCTTTCTGGTTTTCGTGAACATGTTGAAGTAACCCACGTGAGCTTGGTTTAGGGATGTATTAGGCTGGGGATAAAATACAGGACAAAACTATTGATTTATACTATGACTGCATTTGGCACTATGTCATACAGATCAGTTCCTGCATTTTTAATGTTTTTATTCTTGGCTTTGAGAGAAGTATAACACATGTTCTCAACACCCTACTGCCATAAAAGTTTTCTACTTTGGGAGCTGTTCAAAAGGCTATTCAGATTGTGTGGTTTTATGAAATGAAGAGTGAACAATGTTTTGTTAATGTGTTCCTTTGAAAGGAAAGGCAAGGTGTAGTGAGAGCAGCAAGCTTTTCCCCCTCTTGTTTCTGGAGTGGCAATTTACTTCAAAATAATTGTCTGTGCAGGGTACAGTTTATTAGAAAGTTGTCCTGGATTGTAAACTGTTCCTTAGTTTGCAGTTTCCTAGTGATGAAAGTGTCACTACTATTGCTATCACTATTATATTAGTGATTACTTCCTGAAGACATTGTATTCATATGCTTAATCTCATTTAAAATACTATTCATGTGTATTTTCTTCCTGTAGAATCTCCTCTACCCTTAAACAAAGCTACCTCATGGATGTAAGGACTCCTCAGACTGCATCAGTGGCCATCAGAATGGGCAAGAGTAAGTCTTGAGGAAAACTAAAAGTACTAATAGTAGACATGTATTCTTAAATTTTTAGCATGTCCTATTTTGTCCTACTTAGCAATATCAAAAGCTTTTGTTGTTGATAATATTCCATTTAAGAGTCTCACAGTTGCAGATGACACTGGTGGCTGATGTCTTTATTTGACTTCCAGGTGACGTTCTTATGATCACAAAAGCACGCTTTGTCAGTACTCTGCTTCCCTATTCTGTTTCTTAAGGAAATTACAGGCCTGCTGATATTTAGGATACATACAAGACCTATAGTTTTGGATTCAGGCTTATGGTTTTAGATGTGTTTTAGTAGCATCCTTTCCTCTCTTTGTTTTCCTCTTGACAAAACATGGGTGCGGCATGACGCTTTTTCTCAGAAATGTGTAGTGCCAGTCTGTGATGTTGTCTGATTAACAGTTGCCTCCAAAGTTACTTAATTTTACTTGATGATGCAAAATCTTGTATTCATTTTCTTGTGGTCCTTGCAGACCTGTTTTGGAAGCTGATTTTCTTCATGTTGGCTCCCTGGTGGTGTTGTAAGGATGATGAGTCTATTCAAGACTAATACATGATTTTTAAGTAGGATTAGTTTTATGCTATTTATGGTTTCAGGCAAGCCAATAACAACAATAAGTCTCAGTGGACAGACTGTTATGTAAATACAGGAAAAGCTAAACTTTACTGCATTTTCCTTTAAAGGCAATGTTTACTGACAAATTGGATGGCATTATTTAAATTATAAACTGTATGGATTGTAAATGAACATAATATTTTTGAACAAGTCCTGCATGAAACTGTGACCTATGTTGCAACTAAACATTTTGATTTATTAAACACCATATAAGTTCCTATTTCTGTGATGCTTTCCCCAAAGCACAGCAAGTGCTTGGGGAAATTGTAGCCAACCCCACATAGCAACTCCTACTGTGCATTTCAAAGCTGCTTTTTCAGAAATGTTGCTCTTTTCTTACACAGTTCAATAACCCGTAGTTTCCAACTCATTAGAACAGTTGCTTCATTTCCAAACTTTCTTGTACTTACTTGAATGTGTACCTCTCCACTGTATAAAATAGAGATGACCAGTTTCAAGTTTGAAGTGGTCTTTTGAGTGGTTATGCTCCCACTCAAAGCAAGTAAAAGGGTGAAGTCAGGAGTGAGAGGGGAGAGCCAGGGAAATATTTGAAGAGAATAATTATTCTACATTGGTATCAGCTTGCAGAGGTGTCTGAGAATTGTCAGGTGTTCATTACGGTGTACGAAAATCCATGGTGCCATTTATCGAGCAAGTTGAGAGTAAGAATGAAGGGTTTTTTTTCCTATAGTGGTTCTCACTGATATACCCAGAAAGGTAGTGCATGCACTCTTCTGATGTGCCAACCAGTTCCACTCTGACAGCAGTGGACGTCTACTGGTACTCCATGTCAGCAGTGACAACCAAAATGTTAGGGTTCTTTCATAAGAAACAGCAAAATAAGCGGTATTCAATAACAGAAGATACTTGCAGAGTGGTCAGCCTAGTATAAACAACATTTGCAGACAGCTGGAAGTCAGTACTGGATTAAATTTCATTTGAGAAGTCAACACCATGAAGTCAGAGAAATTTGTGTACATTTGCTTTATTTGTAGTCTTCAAAGATTCAGCATGTCAGCTGCTTCTTCCACCACTTATTAGATGTTACCAAGTCTGAGCTGAGACAGAGCAATTTGGCAACTAAGTCCTGAGATTTAGAAAAAGAGATTAATGTGGTTTCAACTTTTACTGTACAAAACCCAACACCCTTGGGTTTTGAGATTAAGTTTAATTCTGATAAGAATAAAGAAATTTCCTTGGCTTATGTTTATCTCTGAGAGATTCTCTGTATCACTCACATATTGTAATATGTGTATTTATTTTCTTCACCAAATATAACTAAGCCAATAAATACTTCTTGCAAAAATCTGTCTTCCACTAAGAAGACTTTTGCCTACTTTCGGGAAGAAGCTAGGCTTGAAACATTGTTTTCCAGAACCAAACAAGGTAGAAAGCTTTGATCTGTCCAGATGTTTCCTCTAGAGACACACCCTTCTCTTTGGGATCTCAACATGTTTGGTGAGTCATTAAGTTGTCGCTTTCGGTGTTCGTGCCTTTGTTAAACTACTGAAGGTTTCCTTTTTGGTGAGAACTGAGTGACTGGAATGTTCATAGGAGAGTTATCTTTTGTAGTCAGGGTAAGTGTTTATTCTCATGAGATTATTAATGAGATGTTTCCTCATGTGAAGTATTAGCAATCTAGCGCTTCCTTAGTTGGAGCATTCATTGTGCCTTTGCCAGCCACTTTCAGGAGATCAGATGACTTCTCAGGTACCAGATTTTGTGTCTAGCATTAAGCCTTTAGGTCTTTCTCTAGTCCTCTTCTCTCAACTTCTATGCTAAAATGAGTATAATCCTTACAAGTTTTATCCAAGACACTAATACTATATTGTTCTTTCCCCTTAACCTGCTTTAACTTCTTTTCTACCCTTCCCTTCAGAGCAGTTTCCCAGAGAAACTGAATTTCTGCATTCCTCAGGTGGTCGCTATGGGCATCTTCCTTCAGGTGGGTAGGTCCAAATGGTCAAAGCCTTTCTGCCCATGTCTGTGTTCTACCTAAGCTGGGCAGGCCTAGAGCAGCCAAAAACTTTGGGTGATCTTGATTCTTATCCTTCATTTCCGTATTGTTCCTTTAGTTTGTTTGCACTAAGCCCATCATTCATGTTGCAAAACATGTATCTGTATAGCAGGCGATGCTGGGGCATTTCTAGGAAATTTGTAGGAATAATCTTGAACTCTCTTCTGGGATGTCAGTCACATAACACTTTAATAGTAGATAAGATAAATGGAGGCCAAACAAGACCACCTGATGTAATTATACAAAAGTTTTTTGGAAAAGTTGGATTGCCCGAGAGCCAGCCTCAATTCATGTAACATAAGCATAACTGTCACCCTGAACTAGTCTTTGGTAGTTCTTGTATCTGTTTATGATTGTCTGCAGCATTCACTGTGAACTGGTGCCTGGCAAAAAAAACCATATGAGTTTATTATGGCATAATTTTTTGGGTGGAGCGTCCACCAAAACAACACTTTGATATTACAGAAAATGCCAGTGTTGCTGTTTCAGGAAGGGACTCTTACTTTGGTACATGATGGCAGTGAAAACGGCACCAGGATAGTACCACTCTCCCAATCAGCTTTAATAAATGGTAATCCTTTCTAAATGCAAAGCGTCCTTCCATATTCTTCCCCATGCTCTATGGTATGGAGAGAGCCGTAAGGCTGAAAGCCTCTGTAGGGTTTGTCTCTCTGCAAATATAAACTGAGGAGTAACGTGTTTGCAACACTGGTAAGGATTATGCTATGAATGTGGAAATAAGGGATATTTTGTCAGCCAGTAAGCACTGGCAAAGAGGGAGAGAACTCAGTTCAAGGGTTCCAGTGCGCATCCATCTAACTGGACTCCTGGGAGCAGTAAAAGTAAAAAGCAGACGTGGATGGCTGGAAGTAGGATCAGTCAGATCATTTAACTCTTTAGAGGAAGCTGGGCCATGGTAAGCCTAGCTGGATGTATACTTCATTGCATTGCATAGATATATTTCCAGTTTCAGTAATGGCAGGGATGTTCAGTGGTGAGAACTTACTGATTTTTGGACATAAAAATAAAAATTTGTATGGCTGCAGGTGGGAATTGGACTAGCTGAAACAGGCTGTAAATCTTTTTCTCCCAGGAAACACTTCCATCAGATTATTTACTCTGTGGTAGATCACATGTTTTTATTTTCAGAGTGTTTATTTTTAAACATGTAAAGTGGTAACTGAATCAAACAGGGATGAAATATATTAAGAATAGGGCTGTCTGTCAAAGGAGTCTAAATTAAAATAATGATTTTTGAATGTTGAAATTAGTTCTGCAATTTTCTTTCTGTTGGTTTGTTGGGTTTTTTGTTTGGGTTTTTTTTTTTATTTGAAGGGTTCCTTTTTTGCTGTGAATCTCTAGCGGATGAGATAAATTGGCTGAAAATAGTGGTAAGATTAGATGAAGTGTGTTTCAATTAATAGTTTTTTTAAAAAGAAACTTGTACATAAGATCTGTAAGTTTTCCTCACATGTCAGGTTCTCCCTCCTGCACAGGGATCAACAGGGAAGAGATAATTTAAACAAATTAAAACCAAGGGCCCTGAGCATTATGCCAACCTGCATGCCTTAACACATGGGAAAGAATGTGGGAGCATTCCTCTTGATTTATAAGGGATTCCTATTTCTTGAAGCTGAATAGGTGAATAGGAAATGTGCTAATGATAATAGTTACCTACCCACGCTGCCTTCCAGCAGTGCCGGGACCAGAAGGCATGGCTGTGTTAGACTTGTTTCTACTAGCTGACGTCAGGTGGCTGAAACTGAAGTAGGCCTGTGGACTTCCACTCCTACACATGTTTTTGTCAGCATTTGGAGGCATTCCTACTTTCCATTCTACCAGTGAGGTGCTCCAGAACTTAGCCATGCCCCCTGGGGGCACTTGGTATTGCTCTGTGCAGCACAGTTACTTGGCAGACAAATTCTCCTTTCTTATTATGAAAAATTGCAAAGCTTTTCAAATAGCTTGCTGATGCCAAATCCCACCTTCCTTGTTCTATATTAGGCCCCAAAAGGTTTCTTTCTTCACTAAATAGTACCATAAATATGTGTGGAACTTGTAGTTCTAATACCTTTTGGAAGGTTTTTGTAGGTGGTTCTATAAGCACAAAGATATTATGGGAGAAGAAACTCCTCAAGTTAATTGGTTGCTACTTAGTCGTTTCCATTCTTGTCATATATGCTGGCAGCACTTATTTTAGGAGTGCCTATTTGAGTAAAATATAAAAAGTACGTGGTAAATAGAGCACTGATGCTGCAGTTGTTGACTTTGGCCACATCTAGCATGAGAGGACTGAGCTGTACCACATGCAGTGTGCATGGTAAAGCCAACTGACATGGAAATTGCAACAGCATTCCTCAAGAAAAGCTTTCATGGTGGATAACTGCTGGGATATTAATACGAACTGGAGATTTTCAGAACTTGACTGGACAAGGCCCTGAGCAGCTTGATCTGACTTCAAAGCTGGCCCTGCCCTGAGCATGGGGTTGGAGCAGATGGCCTCCAGAGATCCTCTCCAACTTCACTGATTCTATCCATACATTAGCTGATCTTTTAACTGATTAACTTCAATGATTTCATGAGGTCTAGTGGATGAAAATGAAAATTTTGCATTGTCATAATAGGAAGCTACAGAAGGGTTGTCTATATGTACCCCCGCTACCATCAGCATACTTAACTGTGATGACTGAAGCACTTTTATAGGTAAAGAGGTCCTATTCAGCCCATTAAAATCACTTTACAGACCAGGCCTAATGAGCCAATAATTTTCTTGTTGGGTTGGGGTTTTTTTTGTTTGTTTTTTTCCCCAGAGTATCCACTCAGAATTTTCAGGCTATTTGAATTAAAAGCAAGTTCAGATATATGATTTTATTTTTTCTTACCAGGAATATATACAAGATAAAGCAGGTTTTTCTCTTTTCCTGGAAATGACAGGATGTCCTTCAATTGTTAAACTTGCTTCTGGACTACAGTTTAGAAATATTTTTCACATTGTGCTAATAATTTTCATGCACTTTTGATGACTCTCTCTACTATTTCCTTTTGAACACTAGCTATTTACTGCTTATCTGTGAGGTCTCTGACTTTCCAGTAGGTCCAGTGTTGCTGCAGTAAATTGATCATACATAATGTTATGTTTAATTCTGTAATTATTTTTTTTTCCTTGTATCTCCTTGCATACTGCTGACTTCAGTGACTTCATCTGCAAAATTCTTCTGAGATGAGCTGAATACATACTTGTATCCACTACCTTTTTTGTATTTTCTCCCATCAGTGAGAAGGGAAGTAGGAAAGAAGAACTGAAGATTAAGGCTCATCATCTTAATTAAGTAATTAATTAACCAAGTCATAATGACTATAAAACTATTCCTAGCAGGTGAGGCTATTTCCCTTTCAAGACTTCATGTAACTAGCCTTGTGAGCATGGAGGAAGGAGTAAGTTTCAGATACTTGTGATTTTACTGAGGCTTTTGATGGTGTTCAGATAAGCAAATCAAGGAAACATAGTGGGGATTAATCTAGTATAGGATGGATAAAGTGGAAGAATCAGCTGCTTCAAGAGCATGTCTTGTGAGATAATATTTTCAGTAAAACAAAGGGCAGTAGAATTCAAAATGATCTTGACAAATTGAAGAAATAGTCTGATAAAAATAGGATGTGATTTTAAAACAGATCAAGCAGTCTGTCACATATTTTGGTGGGGAACAAGTGGTTAAGTGGCAGAAAAATAACTGGGTGGGTGAAAACATGAAAACGCATCAACAGTGCTGCTACTCTGCAGATGACAAATCCTGGGTCGTATAAACAAACAGTGTAGCTTGCAGGATACATCAAGTTTTTTCCACTTGACATTAGCAAAATGTTAGCTAAAACACTATGTCTCCTTGGAGCAGTATGGTTTTAGAAGGATGTAGACAGATTAGAGATTGTGAGAGGAGTAAAAGTAGTAAGGCAGCTTTCAAGATACATGACCTATGAGGAAAGACAGAAAAAACTGGCACTCTGGAGTTGCTTAATCAAAAGGAAGACTAAGGGGAGACATACTGGTCTTCGAATGCATAAAGAGCTGCTTCAAAGATAGAAGCAATAGCTTTTTTTTCTGTATACCTACTGTAAGTGGGATAGAAATAGTGAGTTTCAACTGCAATGAAGGAGTATTTGGTTAGACATTAGGGAAATGTATTAGGAAAACGTTTGAGGGTAAGGATCATGAAAAGCTGGAAGGTGATTCTGAGGAGGGTTTTCAGTCATCATCAGAAAGAGCAGTTCAGAGACATCCATTAGAATCCATATGTATTTGTGATTCTGCCCTAAGACAGGGAGTGTTAACGTGTACATGTTAACAGTGTTCTCCTCTTGCTCAGCTCTGTACAGTCCTGGGAAAAACCAGAAGCACATGGCTGGCTGGGGGCAGCAGCACAGACCTGTTCTGTGTTGTGTGGAGCATCTTGCCGCCCTGTCAGCAGCTCGCTGTTAATTGCCACTGTTAATCTGTGCTTGAACTCCCACTCCCTACTGTGCCCCCAGGCTGCCCCCCCTTTTATCCTCTGGACACTTTCAGTTCAGTTCCTGGTGAACTGCTTTTTCTATGCCTCTATGTAAAAGGAAACCATGTGTGAACTATAAATAAAATTACTAGTAACCAGGAAAGTCAGCAGTTTCATTTCAGGTAAGGAAAGCCCAAGTGGGCTGGAAGACAGCCCAATCGTGTTATGCGAGTGTGAATGTGATCTAGGCAAACAGATTTGATATAACATGGAAAGACTGAAACGATGATCTTTTGTGAATTTAAGTTACTTCCCCTACTGGCTGGGTTTTTCACGTTTCTTGTTCTATTTCTCTGCATTTATAATCTCTTACTTGGTTGCTAGAAATGCACTGCTGGCTAACGGTATATATTATAGCTGTCTCCCTTCTGTTGCATAACGTGTAGTTGCTTTTAAATATGAATAGGGACATAGATGGACAAGTCCTAAAATCTTGGGAAATTCCCTGTTCTTTTTTGTGACTGTTTCTGAAACTTCATTTTATTAACAATGTAGTAAAGAAATGGGAATGTTTCAGCTGCTTTTTTAAAGTGACCTTTTATGGTTTTTCTCAAAAACATCTGTCAGTTCCCAGCAGTGTCAAGTGTAGTCTGTCTGACCTTCCTCTTATTTAAATACTGTAAACTGTCTCTGCCGAAAGCTGGAAATGCATTCAGTTTTCTTTTGAGAAATTTATTAGGGGTTCTACACTTTGATGTCAAAAAGGACTGTGTAGTTGACCATTTACTGTCATAGTTGCTGTGTGATACAAAGATTTTACAGCTTGCACTGAGGCCACACTTCAAAAATTCACCTCTGCAGACCACACAGCAAAAGCAATTGTACTTCAGCAAGAATACATACATAGATTATACACATATCTGTGCAAACATGCATGACATACTGTTAACTAAGGACATAAAGAGCCTGGTCAGAAATTACATCTAAAATCCTGTACGCTTTGCACACAGCTTTAAGTGGGATGCATGACCTCTTGCCAAACTGCAACACTGCAAAATGGTCAGCTTTGCTTTTGGTATAAACCTTAAAAAGTAAAAATCCTGAGGCAGTGCCTCATGAAAGTCATTGCACAAAATCTGTTCCAAATACGTTACTGCCAATTTTTCCTTAAGATCAGAAGATAAAACTGACAATAGTTGAAGACAATGGATTAAGTCCCATAATAGACAAAAGAAATATGTTTACATTAGGGATTGAGAATGAGTTTGTTTGCAATGCTAAAACTATTCTGATGATACCTTCAGGTGATCTGTTGCCCTTGTGCATTAGACCAGGGCCTCAGACATCAGCAGAGGGTGACCTTTGAATCTGTAACAGGCACGTTGCTTTTCTAATGAAGCATGTTCCAGATTTGGGCCACTGACAAGTAGCTCAGCACTGGCTTCTTAAAAATGAAGACCAAATTTTTCTGAAGGTCTCTTGCAACCAAGCATGCTTGGTCCTTTCTGACTCATAAGGGCAAGGGACTGTGAGCTGATGCCTCATGCTTGATTTGAATGTTGAGGAGTCAAAAGCCAGACCAGATGTCGGGGAGGGACAAGATACAGGAGTGAGATGAAGAAAGTTGAAGGCTGTGGTCGGTGGGAAGAAGAGAAATCACACCTTTCTCTTTCACTTTTTTAACACTCTCTGTCTCTGAAACGTGTCTCAATGCATCCTGAGAGAGCCTGGGTGTTTTCCACCAGTCTGTGAAAAGGCTGGTGTGGAGTTTACGTCATCAAACGCACTCAGAGCATGGTACAGCATGTTTTAAAGATTGTGGGGAACAGTCACCCCAAAGTAACGATCATTCTGAACTGTTTGGTTGCATCTGGTCTCAGTCAAGGGCAATATACTTTCAATTCCATTTAAAAAACAAATAATCTGGATATCAGAATAAGAATTTTCTGATTCCTTCCATAATTTCCTTGACCATCTGTTTAGGGAACTGAGAGCTGGGCCATGGCCTTGTCATAACAACTACCTGCTTTCTCTAGTGCATTCTCCAGCCTACCCAAAGGGTAAGCGGTGCATGCTTGTTAGCCTTATGGATAACTGGTGGCCTGGGATATCCTGGAAACTCCCCAGCACACAGCTCGGTGCTGGTGTGCATGCTTGAACAGCAAGAATTACAGGAACCCTTCCCACTGCCCACATGCAGATGGGCCAGACTGACAATTTATGAGCTTTTAATTCTTGACTTAACATTCCCAATATTTCTTTCAGATCCACATGTCACATTCTAAGTCATCTTTCTTTGCTTTGACAAGAATAGTTAAACATTTTACCCTTTTTCTGCTCTCATGACCTTTCCTTCTTGTTCTCCCCCATCACATAATTTTGTAGCTTTATTCTTCTAGTTTTTGTAAAATAGTAAGTTTGGTCTGTCTCAGGAAGCTTAACTGAGACTCACAGAGGAACTTAGTCACCTAGACCTTCGTGGAAATCACTTAGATATTTGGTAGATATAGTAATTTGGTGTTTATTTAAATATCTCTGTGGACGTGGCACTTGAATGCCAAAGTGAAGCATAATAGGTGGAATACATTTTCACTATCTCTGTTCCCTACCTGGATCCTCTCATTGCCCCAGATCTTACAGAAATATAAAAGATCAATTTTGAGGCAACTACTACAAGTCATCATTCTCTGCATCGCAAAATGGGACTATGGCAGAAGATGGGCAAAGATGCAGTGGTAATGCCTCAGTAACAACTTTAGGAGATATACTGAACAATTAATTAATTAAATACCACGTGCTTGGTCATCCATTTGCTTTATTGTGTCTTATATAAGAGAACTGAAACAATACAAATACTTTCCAAAACTGGCTGAGGTAGAAGAACAAGCCCTTCTACTTGACCAAGAGAAGATATCAGCCAGGAATGTCCTGTTTGTGAGGCTTCATGGCTTTGAGAACTACATGTGAAGCACTGAAGTGTCACAGAAGGACAGTGGCTGTTCTGATGCCTGTGGCAGTATTCCTGGCATACCTAGGCATTCCCTTTTGGAATTTCTGCCTGTTAATGCAGGTTGAATCAGCATAAAATACCCAACACCTGACCTGCAACTCAGTCCCTGGAGGGATAAACAGAACACTCACTGAATGATTGATTGCCTTGCCAAAGCTGAGAAAGGGTAGCTGGAAGAAGATGTGGCAGGAGCCGCATACCCTGTGGAATTCCAGAGATCAGTGAGAATGTGCTCTTACGAGCAGTTAGAACATGTGTGCATGACAGATTTGCCAGTTCAAAAGTTATGGGACAGTTTAAGGTGTGGTTGTAGTTGGATCTGACTCGTTTGGCCCAGTAAGTAAGATCATCTGAAAATGATGACTTTGTGCTGGCATGAGTTAGGGATGTGCTGTATCACAGATTTCCTGGTCTATAGTCTGTTTCTTTGTGGGGATTTTGGGGCGGTTTTCTTGGTGGTTGAACCTTCTGTTTCTCAGACCAGTTACTGTCTCAGGAAGCAGCTTTTCTAAGCAATGCCAGAGCTGGTCATTATGTGCATCTTGTCATTGTGAAAGTAGTGTTCCCCTTTAGCGTCCTACCAAGAGCTACCAGGGAATGCTGTAGCAGCCCTTGCAGCATGGATCTTGGCTTGGCTAAGCTTCTGCCAGCCTCTGCACAGAGCAAAATATATTGCAGGCCATTGGCTTCCTGCAGTGTTAGGCTGTGTGCAGTAGAGATTGCAGAGCTACAGTGCTGGATCAAATCACAGATGGAGTCTTGCTGATGCTCAGACACGAGATATGTCTTGCAGCCTGCTGTTGGTCTGCCAGATCATGGATTCTGTTGGGCCAGATTGTGTGCTGGAGGGGTTGGGTCCATGGAGCAGAGATACAGGTCTTGGAGAGGTAAAGAGGTGACTGCTCTGCAGTGACTGCACTACATCTCACGCAGCCTTCAGCTTTGTCTTGCCCCACACTGCTCCCAGTTGATGCTTGTATGCAAGACCTCAGGGTACTTGTTGTGTGGTTCCGATTCGTGGCAGCCACAGAACAATTCAGTCCACATCATGGTCCGAGAGGGTGGCTTCCAGTCCATTTGCTGTGCCTGGGCTCTGGGGCTGGAGATTAGTGGTCATCCAGCTTTTGATGAGGATTTCACTACTCCTGAAGTGAGAAAATAAAACCTATCATTTTCTCCCCATGGGCTCTTCATTCCAATACTTTGCTCAAAGTGCTGCAGTTCTCTGCTTGGGCCATCTTTTGAGGTGGTTAGCACTTGATGAACAATCCTGAGCAGTGACGATCCTATGTGGAGTATGTTTGGGGGAAAGTGAATGCTGCTTTTCTGGAACATGTATGGCTTCATAGCCTTACAGTTTTGTCATCTTTGGTCTGGACCTCTTGTGTGAGCAGGATGGACTGATAAAATGGGATCTAAGGAGCAGGGCAGTCAGATGCAATGGAGAAAGAAGGTCCACAAGTATCTTTTTGCAGGCTAGCTTAATACAGCATCCATCCATGTCAAGACTTGCCCAAGACAAGAGCAGATGGGTCCAGGCCATGTGAACAAGGGAAAGCATCCCAGCAGGTTAATGAAAAAGCCTGGTGTCCTGTTATTTACCGCACCCTTGTCATAAACTGCTGCTCAGTAAGCTATTGCTGGGTCTGTGCCTGTGCTGTGTCTGCATCTCTTCCCAAAAAAAGGTAATCCAAGTGGCAGTGGAAGCTAGTAGCATGCAACTGGAGGAGTATGTGCAGCAGGGAGGAAGGCTTCTGGGAAGGCATGGTGAGAGGTATGGCTCTGGGAGCTGCTCCAGAGGTGGGGCAGACATGGGATCTGGGACCAGAGAGTGTTGCGAGGTCAGGCTGGGTGGTGTCATGGAAGATGTGGCATTGCTCCAGAGGCTGAGCATGCAAAGAGGCTGAGGCCAGAGCAGGCTAGGAGAGGGAGCAACAGCACTCTGCATGAATTGTTTCCACCTGTAAAGCTCAAAAGTAATGAGAAACATAAATAGGTGGGAAAGACAAGCCTTTTACGAGCCAAGTAGCAGTTTACACTGGGGAACTGAGGTTATTCTTACTCCAAAGGCCCTGTCTGTCTATGAGGGAGTTCTCCCTCCCTTCCAGTCCTTCCCTCTTCTCCTATGTAGACAAATCTATTGTCTGTTCTGGAGTGCAGGAAAGCTGTAGGATGCTCCTGTGAAGTCCTTAGGGCCTCTTCAGGACATACAGTGCCACTCAGGATGCGGATAAGCTCCCAGGAGTATAGGCAAAACATCTTCCCCTATGTGCAGCCATCCTTGGCATCCTATGCTGTCCTGCACCCTGACCCCGCCTTGGGCTCTGCTCTCTGCCAGCCCCCTTTGGAGCACATGCTGAGCCACCGGTGTGACACGACATCTTGCTGAGGCCCCCAGCCAGCCAGAGATGACCTGCCACAGTGCTAACAGGTCTGTCGGCTCCACTTGGTTCCCATGCAGGGCTTGTGATGTGGGATGAGATCCAGCAGAAGGATAAGCCTTTGCAGCGCGGAGGGAGAGGTTCTGGCCTGGTGCCGATATTATTTTGTCACACGTCACACGGCATGCTGGACACAAAGCCAGGGACTGGAGAGGGACTGAGGCGAGTAACTCTTAAAGTCACAGGCAAAGAAGTAATCTGAGGTCAAGATCTGGGTCTAAATGACTAGAAATTGGGTTTAAAATTGTAATGGAAAACAGAGCATAAACCTGTGTTTAAGGAAGAGCAGAGGGCACCAGAAGGAAGGAATGGGTTGATGTCAACACATGCCAGGGTAGCCCCTGGTCCCACGGCAGCACCTGCTACCATAAACCCTGGGGGCACAGCTGAAAACCGGCAACACTTTTTGGAGATGTTGGGATGTTTCTAGAAAGGATCAACAGTCTGTTTGATCTGCCTGTGGTATGCCAGATCTGGCAATAAGAAGGCCACAGCTGCATTTTGCATATAGTTGAGCTGGAGCCTGAGACGGTGATTTTACAGCAGAAAGTCCTGAATGTTGTTTCAGCAAAGGTGTTATTGCTCCAGCTCCGGACCCCAGGCACCGGCGGTCTGTTGCTGCTCTTTCAGGAGTGCTGGTCCAAGTTTTCCCAGCTATCCTGTGGGCCACCTCGGGAAGTTGATCTGCCCTGGTAAAACAACTCTGAGGAAAAAAGAAAAAGGGTCATCTTAATTTCATTTTTTTTTTTAAAGTCAAATCTGTTCCTTGATATGGTCAGGTGTGGCAGGGGCCACTGTGCCAGGAGTACGTGGCTGACATGCCTGGGCAGGACTACTTTAAGGCAGTATTGCTACCAAAGCCTTGTGTTACAAAACCATAATATCGAGTTTCCTACAGATGCCCGAATGACCATGACATGGTGGTGGATAACCACACTACTACTCTGTTTTTACTGAATCATTGTAATAACCTTTCTCCTTCACACAGACTTCCTTACAGGCACAAAAGAGCTGATTATATGTTTGATTAGTTACTGAATGGCAGAGCAGAAAATACAGAGGCAGACAGGCATCTGACAAACAGAAGTTTTTCTACAGTGCAATCTGAGATTTCTCATACAATGTATGACTTTTCTGTAATACTGTCATGTTTAAAACAGAGAACTCTTGAACAATCTTCTACTTGCATAAGGAAGTTGTACTGCCCTGAAAATGTTATGATATTCATTATACTCAGGTTCTGAGATAGCTCTATGTTTGCAGAAGCTGCTTCGTAAGTAAACACTTTTAGAAGTAGCTTTACTTTTTACCAGTTACTTTTGTTATGTTTTGGTAATCTTTGTCTAAACAGAATTATGTTAGTGACTAACACAGTTGTCTGCTGCCTACTCACTCCCTTTTTCCAACAGCTTCCTACCAGCCTTTGGCCACTTCCAAGAAAGGCTGATGGTGGCATAATAATCTTAAAGACAGCAAGTTTCTCCAGATGTGAAAACATCACGCAGTTAATAACTTATTTTAACTTCCTGTACCGATGACATACCCAATTTCCCCAGGTAAATAACCAAAGGACTGAATGCTCCTGCAGGCGTGACTGTCAAAGTGTTGCACAAGCAGCAGAGTTAGTGGGATGCCAGTCTTGTGGAGTTGTGGCTTGTGCCTGGATTCCCCATTGTCTAACCTAAGTGGCATCCACACTGCAGCCTGTTCTTAGTTTTAAAATCTCCTTTCTTGTTGTCTGGTTTTCTGCAGCCTGGAGAATGTCTTTTCTTTGGCTGGTATCCTGTTGTCAGATTTGCTTGAAATTGGTCAGAGAGTGTAAAGCCATGGGGGAAAGGAGGCAACAGCATGAACGACAGACAAACTGCCATACAACAGCAGAGCAATCACATAAACCTTTGTGCTGAATGTGACAGTTTTACTGCTCTGTGATGGGAGGAAAGGGAGGTAGAGTGGAGCGGAGGAAGTGATGCAGGGGAATTCTCTGGTCTGTGCAAAGCCTGATTTGGATAGCTTTCTCCACCGAAGCAGACGGTGGCATTTGTGAGCTGCCTACCTGTGGCAATGGCTAAGTAGGCTTTGCCATAAACCTCTTGGGTAGGTTGCAGCTACGGGCTGCAGGAGCAGCTGCCCCAGCCATGCAAGTGGCGCTAGGTATTCTGCCTTTCTGGCAGTACTGGGACGCTTCCAAGTACTGAGGAGCTCTCATCTGCGGGAGAGCAGGAACCCTTAAATCTTTGTGGCTATAAAGAGGAGGGAATGTTGGCATTGGAAGAGTCTGCTGATTTATCCCTCTATCTCTTTCCAGGAATCAAGAAGCTAAAGGTCACTCCATGGAATTTCTCCATCCCCAGAAGCCCTTGCCTTGGGAATGCAGCCACAGGTTTGTGCCCTTTGTAAGCACAGTCATTCTGAATGCCTGTTCTCTCTTATCTCTTGATGTTTTCCTTTAAGATTAAAGAGCCGATTGCTGGTATTTGGCAGAATTTAATCTGGGTAGAGTGGAATAAACCAGACTTCATCCTTTTATATAACTCTAGCCTAGCCCTGAGGACAACTATGAATCCACAGGGACTCTGCTGGCTTCTCTTCATAACTGGTTCCCATCTTCTATGTTGCTTATTGTGCATGTGTGAGATCAGAAAAAATGAAACGCTGATTAAAAGTTTTCTGATAGCAGTAACTGAAAAGGCAAAGGGATATGTAGAAATCACTTCCTATTCTACAATTGGTTTAGTAGTTTCTCTTAGCATCTGTTTGCTTCTCTGCCAAACCATCTATATTTCTTTGTCTTACAAGTGTGCATTTATATGCACAGCAGGTCCATGGAGATCTCAGCACCTGTCAATACCACAGGCACATTCCCTTTGAAAAGGCTGAATAAAAATTGAAGTTTCACCATTTGGTGTCCGGACAATAGCTAATGCCTAATGAATTTTCTGTTGGCAAATGGTCAACTGTATCACCCTTACACAACATTATTGATGTTGTTGCCAGCTAAGTTAGAGAGCATTAAGCGATCTTTAAAGAAAAATCCTTGTGGCTCTTTTTATAATTTGAATGGTATGTCCAGAGCAACTTGCTGAGACAAAATTTTGAAAATAAAAGTATGCAAGATTAAATTAAGGAGCCTGCCAACTACGGGCACCCAGTTACCTGCACTAGCATTTGTAGACTTTTAAATGATCCTGGCTGCACAACAGCTTCAGGAAAGTCTAAAGTTAAAGTTCTGGGCTGCGCCTCTCAGGTATGCAATCCAAAACTTCAAGCTCAGTGAGCTGTGGGCTGTGTAAACCCCATTCATGTTCTTCTGGGAGCTGGAGGAACCTTGGCTGTAATTCAGTAGAACTGGGTGTTTATGTAAGTGGTGACTGATTTATGGTTCAGAATAAAACCTGGGCATTTCATTGTATTGTCTGCTGAGCAAATGGACTTCCCTACCCTACGGCTATGCTCCAAGGAGCCAGCACTGAAGGAATCCTCATTGATACAAAACTGGGATTGTTTTTACCTTTTAGCAAGGTAGAGGAGGTGAAAATTTCTCTTCCACAGTCTTTTGAGTGTTTCATGAAAATTAGTAAAATCTAAGGCATTCTATGAAAATGATGATTCGTCACTACAAAGGTTTGATTTTTGCTTATAATTAGTCAGGAAATATTTGATCTATTTCTACTTTTAGGGAACCTACTGGAATTAATCCTGTAGGTTCAGTGCATTCAAGATCAGACTCACCTGGCTCTTTGTTTCAGAGTATAGAATAATTCTGTTTCTGATGAGACTTCCTGGTCAGGTGATTTTATTTGAGCTAGAAAACATATTTTCCAGTCACATTTCCATTTGAATCTATCAATTTTCTATGGCAAAGTTCCTGAGTAGCCCCTGCTGCTTCCTGACCTTTGACCAAATGTTCTAATAGTTTCCCTATTAACAGTAAGCTGATGTAGAATTTCAGATGGTACTAACTTTGCGACAAGGATCATGTTTGGGGTTTTTGTTGTTGTTCTGTTCATTTCCCGCCCTCGAGAGTGTTCTTAATCTATATGAGTTTCATGTGAGAGAAAAAAATAGAAGGTGAATTGCTACTTTAATCAACAAACAAAAATCATGATGTTAATGCATCACCAAAAATCATTTTTACTAGAGTCTCTGAGATAGGAAAATATCTCTACAGTGTGAAGACCCCAGTCCCCGCAACTTGCTCACTACAACTTTTGTAGTGAACACTGGGTCTGATCTGTTCATCATGGTGTTAAGAACTAGAATGTTCTTAGCAGTGGCCAGACAGAAAATTTACATTTTGATTCTGATGATTTAGATAGGTCCCAGCCCACAGGTTTAAGCAATATGGGCAGCAAGTTTTCTTGTGCATCAGTGTGTGGATGTATTGAATTCAGTAGAGCTTCTCCAATTTAACCAGCTGGGAATGTAGCTTCTTCTGAATTTTAAAAACTTTTTTGAAAAAAAAAGTACCCCAGGTTCCAGTGGGAGGACAACTCCAGCCTGAAGTGCAAGGAACGCTAAAGGACTTGGTGGAAACAGCATCTGTGTCACGGGGTTTTGTTGGGAGCTCCTTGCTGAGTCACTTGAACTGGAGCTGTGTGGGTGCAGCAGTGCCAGGCTGGTGCCCAGCGCCTTCGTGGAGAGCAGCCCTGTGCAGGGCTTGCCATGCCAGGGGCTCCGGCAGCTTCTCTGGGTGCACAGTGTCCAGGGGCAGGGAGCTGGCACACCCTGCAAGAAGATGAAAGAAGTTGTCTTGCTTAGCATGTGGTGGGAGGAAATAAAGCAAATGTCCCCTGATTTTGAATGGCCTTATGCAAGTTCAGTTAAAAAAACCACAACAAACAAAGCAAAACAAAAAAACTACTTCCTGTAACATCAAGATGACACTTTGCTGCAGTGTGTTAATGTTGGTGTTTGCACCTGACTTTAAGAGAGCTCAGACTAGGGAGGGAAGGGTTGCAGTCTGTGCATGGTTTTATAGTGGTCAGAAAAAGGTCTGCACACCACTGCAACAAAACTTTTGCTTAGGATGAGAATTTAAAGTGGAGAAAACAGACAAAACAGAGCAAGCAAATGACAAGCAAGCAGCCAGACAAAACCAAACCACTTCCATGTAAACACTCTAGAAACTGCGGCCAGTACATCGTGCCAAGTTCAGGGGACAAGGCAGAACACGAGACCTTCACACATTGATTCCATGTGCAACGTCTTACTTCTCTTTCCTTTTCAGCCACATCAAGTGGAATATTGAGGGGCAGAAGAGCCTGTACCGCCAGCGCTGTGGAACACAGAGACAATTACAAAACCCTGCTCTGGAGGGGAAGTGAGAAGTGGTGGTGTGGGAAGATGGAGAGACTTAGCTTTGGTTAGTGATCAGATCGTTAGGTTTTAGGGGGCAGAGGGGGAAGATCCTTCATCTTTTTAAGGAAGAGGAAGATGTGCTGCTGGGTCAGATGAGCAGTGGAGGAGCTTGGGCTGAGATCCATATCTTCCTCTGTCATGAAACCATGATGGAAGCAGGATAAACATGCCTGGCACTGCTGCTTAATGGGTGAACACTGCATCTTGTTGGCAAAATGAGAACACTCAGCATCCCAGAGCTTTTTGTCAGGACAGCAGAGCAATCTACATACTCTAGAATTGCCCGACTCAAGGGGTATAACTGATCCTCCTTTTTGCAATGGCCTGTCCATTTGTACAGCATCTCTGTTAGCTACTGCCACAGAGACATGACACAATCAGTCGTCTACTTTTGCAACACATTTTCTCCCATCTCTGTTTCCAGCATGCTTGCTTTGTCCTGTTTCAGCTGATGCCATCAACTTCAGCTGTTCCACGAACATATCCTGTCTTTTATTTCATCTCACTGGTGGTAGCCTTGTTGCTTCCACTTAGTGCAGACCTCGTAAGACTGCTTTACTGAGAAGGCAGGAAGCAAGATAGTTATGACACTGTGGAAACAGCCTATTGTTTCTTCTCCAGCAAACTCCCTCTGGACAGCAATGCTGGGAATATGTTCCTTTTGTGGAGTGTTTTTGGGAGATGCATTGGTGGTGTACGTCATGGTAAATTTGCCAGGCACAGAGAGTCACTGCCTTTCCCTGGGGGTAGAGAGCAAAGAGGCACACTAGGCTCTTGCAGCGTAAAAGCAAACTTCTAGAAATGCTCCACAAAAGTGCTTGAAAACTGGGCTGTTTCCCTAGGTAAGGATGGATGCTGTGGGAGAAACCAAGCACTGGAAGCAATGTGTCCTGAAAGACAGGACATCTGATCCCTTCTGCTAACTAGGACAGAAAATCTGTATAGAAAATATACAGTTTTTCTGTCCCAGGTACTGTCCTGAAATATATCTGCGACAGAGGAGAGAAAAGCTGATCAAATTCCTCTTCTTCCGGGGCAGTCTTACAGATCAGTGGAAAGTTTCTGTGCAGAACAGGATCCTTGGCAAGGATGCGCCACTGCCAGGTGACAAGCAGGTGCCCTCAAAGACCAGGAAAAGCATCCAACATTCTTTTTCCTGTTTGCCACAGGTGTATATTATCAGGTTGTGGGAACAAAGCTGGGAACTGTCTCTTCATCTGCCATCCTGAACTGCCCATGGTGATTTCCAAGGTAGAAAAAGATGGGCATATATCAGATAGGAGGGGCTGAGGAGCTCAAGGTGGCCAGGTTCAACCTATTTCTGTTGCCAGAACAGTTCTTTGGCTCAGTCCCAGCATGCTCTCCGTTTACTCCTGAGGGAAAGGGTGGCTGGCAGTAGCTTGCACCGATTATTCTGGCAGTGGCAGGCTGTTCCTGGTTGGTGTCCTCCCGGAGCATGCACACTCTTCACTGGGTAGCTGCAAAATGCCTGAACAGTTGCTCCAGTGCTTTCAAGGAGCATCACATTGACCATGTGTGCATTGCACACCCAGTCTGTGTGTGTGTGGGGGGGGCCACAAATCCAGGTTTCTGCAACAGCAGCAGACCTTCTATTTTTGCTGAGAGAGGCTGTGCCGTTCCAAGTGCAGGCGATGCAGCTGTGTGACAAAGAGCTGTGTGTGTGGCTTACCGGAGGGGGCTAAGGGCCCTGGCTGGGCACTGCTGTGCTATGCCGTGATGTACAGGACCATTGATCCCACTCCCCCAAGAGAGGTGTGGCAAGGGAACTGAGGACAAGACAGCTGTACCTTAGGGAGGAGGCACAAGGCTAGCATAGGACTTTGTGGGCTTTAAGGTACAACTGAGTTGATGACCCCTAAGTAACATCAACCAAAAAAGCTTAGATGCTCTGGTATATTTCTGTCCTTAACACTGGGGATGCTAGAGACTGTACAGAAATTTAAGTACAAGCCAAGAAAGAGATAGCCTGAAGTTTAAGAAAAGGTAAAGGGTAAGGAGAAAGGCATGTGGCCATATATATAGTTTGGCTATTATTTTTGACACCTTCATTTAACAGCAAAGGAGGAAACCCAAATTTTTGCAGCTGTAGCCTATGTGGAACCAGTCACATCGTTTGTCATGCAAAAGGTTTATCTTCCACTGTAAGTGGTACAGCTGTAGCTTTTTAAACAGTCCAGCTTTCTCAAAGTACAATCTTTATGCTTTTTCATTTTTAAAAAAAACACTAAGAAATGGGAAAACTGAATAGTGACATTTATTCAATTAATAAAAGCAAATGCCAAATATACCTTTCTTCTTAAATTTAGATGCTGGAATTATTTTGGGTCGATATCTCATTAAGTGTCAAACTTGTATGTATTACATTTCCTTTTCCTTTCTCCTTCTATATTAGGTAATAGGAAGTTGTCTTCCTGTGATTTACCGTGATGCAACAAGCTATAGTCCTTGGTCTGGGCTTTTTCTTACACATATCAAAACCAGAGTCTTTTTCAGTTCTCTATTTTTATTCTTTCCACACATGGATGGAACAAAAAGTTTCTGCAGCCATTGCATAATGCCACAGTCAGCTATTAGGTGCCACCAGCTGTCTGGTTTGAGTCGTGTGGTAAGGAGATATCATCCTATTACAATTCCACTCTAACTTACACTGGTAGGAATTAAAAGTAATGAAATAAATGAGTTATGCCAGCCATCTAAATGTGAGGAAGAATCAATCTATTAATTTCCAAAGGGCTCTCCAACAAGCTTAGGGTTCATTTACTGCCTATTGTAGTTAAGGAAGGACTATATTTGATTTTATCTAGATATCCAAAATCAGCTTCATTTAGCTATACTACCTACCACAATATCTGTCTATCCTACATCTGCTATCACTGAAAGATCCACCTTGTTGCAGAGTAAGCCTGATGGTATCTGCAGTTACAGTGGTGCTCTGGGTAATTGCCCAGTGCACTGATGAACAAGGCCTTGATATCCTGAAATCTGCTGCTTAGCTGTAAGGAGCCAAACAACAGGATGCTCGAGGCAATCCTTATACCCGCCTTGGGGAAGATACACAGGAGACTTTCCCAACGGAGCTCAAATTGCTGTTGTCTGGCTCTGATGTTAACGCAAAGTTGGGCGATGTCCATCAGTAAATTTGGGGTGCTGGACTGGGGTGGAGTTGTAGTGTGGTGCCTGCACAAACTCCTGTGTTTAGTCATCACTTCCAGTCTGCAAGTGATAGCAGTTTGTGTTCCTGTGAAAACACAGGCCTGTTTTGGGAATCTGTTGGGACTCTTCTCTCCTGCATCTGTCTCCTTCTCAGCCTGGTTTCTGGCCAGGTCCTTTCCTGCTTCATCTTAGGTTCCTGCTTGCATCCTGTATGTAATCAGCTCTGATTTCTAGCTGGGTCCCTACCACATATTTACAGTTCTTCCTGATTGTTAGGATTTTCTCCCTGTGTCTTTCTATCCTGTATCTGCCATATGATAAAGCAGTCTTGAACACCCAGAGAGAAACCTGCTGTTTGCCTGCCTGGCTCTCACCAGTGCTGCTAATCCCAGGAGGAGGCAGGAAGGCATTAGGTCGGTGTCGTGGTACCAGTGGAGGTGTTTACATCTATGGTGCACTGTTGTCTTGGTGGCTTTCTTTCTGAAGGTGTGCCTAGCTTTTTGTTATCTGGCATAGCTAAAAGTAACAGATGTGCAGATGGAAAAAGAAAACCAGATTTCTAGAAGCAGAAAGTGAATTTTGACATGCGTTGCTTATGTTCTGGACATTTCTACCACTGTGGCCATATAAGGCATGTAAAGGACAAAATATGACATATCTATATGTCTGCATTTACAGTACATTTACAGTAGTGCTTCACATATTTAACACAGATGTTTAAATGCCAATACAGGTGTAGATGTTTGGCTGGTTAGTGGATGTGCCGAGAGGCCACTGAGATGAACTTCTGTCCAATGTTATATCTAAAACTGCAACACACCTATGAGCCCTCAGAATGACTTTTTAAATGTTGTTCACATTCAGTGCTTGACTGTTTTGCTGAATTGGGCTGTGTTTTGGCTTATGATAAACATTGTGGCTAATGTACGAGATCCTGGAAGTGTTCTAGCTGTGTGACCACTGGCAGCCCTCTAGCACTGTGTTTTTCCAAACTTTTTTCTGTTGCTGTGGCACATGCTGTTTGCTTTATTTACACTCAGATGGGCTTTCTGTTAAACATTTTCATTATTCCTTTTTCTTTTCCTCCTCATTTCATCAGAATGCAGCAAAGCTGACCGCTGGTGTAGGGAGAGGTGCCAAAAGAGCCAGTGTCCAGCTTGGATTATAGAGCTTCCCTCCAAGCTGGTGAGTCACATAACATCTCTAAGGATGTATATCCAAATGGCAGATTACATCCCTGCTCCATTAGTTCGAGCTCCAAAAGTTGTTCGGAATCCAAAGTTATACTGGGAACAAACTGGTTCACCACTATCATCTGAGAACTGGTCGTCTTCAGGGCAGAGACAGACAACAGAATAATTACATCTGTAGGGTCTTAGTTGTGTGATCAATATACCAACAATGTTGACAAACACCTGGTGTGAAAGGAATCCCACCAGTAATGGATGGCATTCAGGACACATGGATATATGAGATTTAGGGTACATTATGTCTATTTCCCAGTAGCCGCCTTCTTTGTTGTTCATCTAGTTTATTGCATGTGCTCTCATAACCCAGTTTAGAACATATTTACACAAAAAATGATGCCTTTGATTTAGGGATAGAAGTACTTATTCACCTTGCTTAGTTTAATGTGTTTAGTATTATTGATATCCAATTATCTAATCTATATTAAGATTTTATTTTAGCGATAAGGTATTTTAAAAAGAGTTTCCTCTGACACTTAGCAGCGTTCACATTGGAGTTCCTATCTACGCACATCCTGAAGTCTACTTTGAACGACAGTGCCTGAATTTGTGTGTTTAGGGAAGGTGTTCTTTCCTGGGAGGCTGACCATTTGTTACTGATCTTCAAGAGAAAACTTTAATTTGGAATCTACAGATATTTCTATTTATTTCATTTGTTCTTCTGTCTCATTTATTATTATTGTCTGTAACTAGTGTCGCTGCATTGTTGCCAGCAGAGTAAAGGTATGTGGTGGAGCACGGTGTGTTGGCTACCCTGTGAGGACAGCAGCTGAGGCACACACCAGGAGGTATGTCTTAAAATAATGAGGAGGCTCCTTTTTTGGCTGCTGCGATGTCCCAATAGCAGAGGAGGAGTTGATTAATTATAATGATTCAGAAAGTCATTAGAATGATTCAGATAGAGCTGCAGTCACAAAGAGCATGAGCTATGTTGAAATTAAATTTCAAAGACTAATTCCAGGAAAGAACTGATTTTAGACAATTGACGATTACATGAATTTTTCTGGTAATGGTCTGGCTGTATCTTGTAACTAAATACTGAGAAAATGGGCAAAGTAGCAAAGCTGTCCCAGCAAGGGAAAGGGGCTAAAGGACTCTGGTTAGCACAAAATGTTAACGTCTTGTTCTTGTAATTTTGGAGTCATAACTTCTAACATTTTCAGTGATTTAATGATCCCATAAAAGTTAAGAAATGCTTTTAGGACCTGACACAGTAACAGCAAAAGGCATCCATTTAAAGAAATGAACTGCATGTTTGTGGCCTTATTACAATAAGGATGAGGCAGGAAAGAGGATTCCTCAGCAGACCCTTAACATGACAGCAGAATAAAGGAAACAGATGCACAGAGCTCTTTCAGATCATATATTTTAAAATAGGTGAATACAGACTTCATCCCAATGAAAGAAGCATTTCCCCTGGAAATGAAATCCAAAGCATTGTAATACCAAACGTTTTTGTACAGATCCCAACTCCAACAGGGAGTTCTCACAGAGCAATATTTAGAGGATATGTGAAAAAGAGCCAAAATAGGCCAAGGTCTGGTTGTGACAGCAAACTTGGCCATGTGTAAAATACCTTCACACTTGCAAAAGGTGCCGGGATAGAAGCCAACAAAAGTCATTTCAGCCATTATATTTTTCACAACTATTTATGGAACTAAAGCACTAACTGCATAAATTCTGCTTCCTTTGCTGAGGTGGTAATGAATACAGGAGGATTTATGAGAATTAGGCTGAAATTTTTTGAGCATAAGACTTTCCAAAAGCATGCTGGATTAGACATTCTCTATCCCTAAGCATACATGCTGGCACGTGAGGGAGAGTCAGAAGTGCCTACTTGTTTAATTCTGAATTGCAATGTACACCAAAATGTATGCATCTAAAAATACACTCCTAGTCTGGGGATTAATTAGCAAGTTTCAAAGATAGATAACCAAAGAGAAATCCAAGGGTAACTGAACTAACATGCTTAATCATGCCAATGTGATCAGGCAGAAAAGCAGATAAGTATTTCTTTTCATTTTTGTGCTTGTCATTGTGCAGATGTGCCCTTGAATGAAAGGCTGAACAAACTGGTGCTGTTTAGCCTAAAGGAGCAAAAAATATGAGGCAGCACGATAATAGTGTTTAAGTATGTAAAAGGCTATTGTAAAAAGGAAGTGAACAATCTCTTCTCCGTGTCATAGTGTGTATGGCAAGGTGTAGAGGAAATATACCACGGGCTCATTTTGATATTAAGACAAACTTTTTAAGAGTAGAGATTGCAAAACATCAGTATGAATTACCTAGAGAGTTTTGGAGTCTCAATCCCTGAGATAGAAAAAAAACACAAACATTTTAGGGAATCCTGCCTCAGGGCAAAGGACTGGAGTAAATGACCTTTCAAAGTACCTAGACTAGAAGTCTTAGGAGTCTCAGAAAGTAACCAGTAACTTTTAAAGCAGAAGGACTTGTGTGCATCTATTTTAAGGTGGCTGGAATTTCCAGCTCTGTCTTTTTAAATAGGAGCTCTCTCTTGAGTCCATTGTTCAACAGGAAACATTCTTGGGTTTCACCTTAGCTAGAAGACCTGATTTCCTGTTTGATATCATAAACAGAACTGTATTCCCAAAGAAGAAAGTCCAAGATACCTTATAAGGAAAAAAGAACAAACCCCCCCAAAATATCCCAAGGGATAGTATAGTGTGGCAAAGCAAAAAAAATGTAGAGTGTAACATTGCCTTCACAGCATGTTACTTGCTCTTGCTACCTCCTGTAATCTAACCCAAATTAGTCCCCCAGAAGAATTTTGGTAGCTAGTACCTCAGTAGATGACAGTGTCTACAAGTGAGTTCTCAGTGATGAGCTGCCGAGTCCCTCAGCATTAGTTGGGCTCACGAACTGAACAATTCCTTGTCTGCCTTTCCTATGGCTTGCAGTCCACTAGAAGACTAATGTGAATATCCCAATAGTTTAGGTATCCCCTGGAACAGAATCAATTTCAAACTTACACAGCAATGAATATTTAATTATATAGTGGAACAGCTTCAACAAGAGTGATCAGGAAAGAGATGTCCTCAAATAGCCCAGACATGCTTCTGGGAGGTGGGAGGCTTGCATGCGATTTTCTGCTCTAGAGCAGAGAAGGGGATTCCGGTCAGGTTCTGCCACATCTCATGTGAATGTTAACATCTACAGCACCAATTTGTATGGGGTTAGAGTGGAAGAAGAGAGAACATCTGGCTTGCACTTCTGTGTTTGATACTGTGGCAAGACACTGAAGACATAGCCATCATCCCATTTTAAGTCATGCCTTTAGCTCCAAGAAGGCTGTTCTAGTATTTTTTTATTTTAAAAGTCTCTTTTGCTTTTTGGGTCTGTCATGGACTCCCCTATAGGCTTATCTAAATGCTAAGGTTGTCTATCAGTCTGCCCAGATTTGTTAAGTAGTGAGTATAAACTGATGACTGCTTAGATCCTCAGGTGGAATGCTTAGAAAAGAAAAATTATTCTTGATTTCTAGTGATAATAGTTTGCCTTTTTGACCCCAGTTGCTTACTTGAATCCAAGTGGATCAGTATTTCACCTGAAGCCCTATTTTGAACCACTTAGAGCTTCTTATGCTCTCTTTGCTGAAATTTTCTGGACCTGGTTGCTGTCCAACATAATGTACTGATTTAATTTGACCAACAATATTTTCAGTCACATTTGGAAGAATCATTTCCTTCATTTAAGTAAAAAATGAATACAGGACTATCTTTCTTTGGCATAGGTCCACAGCTGAGAGAAGAAAGTAGGAAAACAGTATGTCTTTCTGATAAATGCTTTTACGTGTTCTGTTGGTAGTTGCTTTGGAGTTGGATGAGCTGGGGGATGTTGAAAACTGCATTTCCTGGAGGATCTGTGCATTTTTATTGTGATGTATGTAGGAGTGCTTTTGGATGAGGGAGGAAAATATATTTTCTAATACCATGTGGTATTAGAAAAAAGCTAGTTTCTGAAAGACTGACTCCAGCCCTTACACAGAACAGAGCTTTTTTCTTGTGTCCAGCCCCCAAATTCCAGCTCATGAATTTACTCATCTGTTTTCATTTACAAATAAAAAGAGAGCCTAAAGAGATGCACTGACAGCAGGTTAATAGATTCTTGCAATTGTAAAGGCAAGAAATTATGTGAGACAAACAACCCCACAAATTTTGCTACGTATCTCCTCAGCTCTCGCCTACAGTGTGTACTCCCTGGGTCAGCAGGTAAATGTAACTCTGTCCTGCAGCCCATAGGCATTGAGCCCCAAGCACCTTGCAGTGTGGCCACAGCTCAGGAATTCTTGGAAGCACCTGTTAGTGTAACTGTTCAGCAAAGCACTTAACCTGGGCTTCCTAAAGTGTGCCTAAGAGCACCTGCCCATGTAACCTATGCTTATTTAAGTTGCACTGAGTAACATTGCTCATTACTTTCTTTAGAGCATCTTTATGGGCTGCTCTTTGGGAGTTCCTTACACCAGTGTGCCTGATGTCAGGGGAAGGCTTCTGAGTGCTGTAGGGGGATCTGAATAAAGCTCCTACAGTAATACGCTTTCTCAGGAAAGACATCTCAGTAAAGGAGCTGTGTACCTTGCACAGCTAGTTGCTGATTTGCTGTTGCTAAAGACACATAAATAGAGCTAGCAAAAAGCATAATACATGGAGTGCTTTGCAAGCTCTGATGTCTCATGGTACAGGATTATGTATTTTCAAGCACTCGTAGCTGTTCTAGCTTTTCTGATGGAAGCAACAGCTATAGGTTTTGTAGGCTTATTAAAAAAATCTTGGCAGCTAGCTTCCTGAGGTGGTTATTCGCAACATTTCTGCAGCTAGAACAGAAGTCCAAACTGCATTTAATGTATAGTTATTCAAAATGATAGGCTAGCTTACAAGCCTGGAAGAGCAAGAAGACAAGACCACTTACAATAGCATGTTGTAGCAATTAAGGGTATTAATCATAAGCCAGTTCCTCCAGGAAGCTGCTAAGCTGTCACCACCCACCCCTTCTCCTCCCCCATCTTCACCCGTTGCTTTTTCACTTGACTATGGCAATACAAAGACTATACCCTTCAGAGGGCCAATTTTCAGGACAGCCATCCTGTCTTTCCGAGACTTCCTCAGCCACTGCTGACGCCTACCTTTGGTATCTTGGCACTTGCGTAAGCAATGATCAAGTTAATGTCCAACTCCCAGCTGCTTTATTTTATATGTGAACGTTTATTAAGACTTTGCTGCAATGCACATTCATGTTGGCACAGGTAATGTTGCACGTATTTCAGTGACAGTGCCAATTCCAGATTTCAGAGTGTTCAGTTTGAAGCCCAAACGTGTTGTTATGACACAGTTTTTTCCATGTGGTATTAAACTTAAAACTGGTGATGCCAAGTCACCGGCTGTGCTGCAGCAGTTTGGCATCACAGCATGGGACTTTCTTGAGCTGCTTAATCCCAGGGCTAGTTGAAGAGAGTCAGGCTGTGCCCGTCCTCAGATTGGACGAGTGTTACAAAAGCTTCATACGATGTTTTATGACATTGTAGGTGTCATTTTAAGTCTTGTGCAACATGGCTCAAGGGACCACTTGTAAAACTGGGAGTTGGAACTGGCTCAGCCAGATGGCAAGCTCAGTTCTACCAGGGCAAGGCTTCGTGCCCTTGTCATAGCCGGTCTACTGCTTGCTTCAGGTGCGAGGTCATTTGGAAGATGCCCCTTCCCCGTGAGAATAATTCACCCCCAGAGAGCTGGCCAGCCGGAGAGCCTGGGAAGGAGCAGGGAGGGAGCCCTTGCAGGCTGTCCATCCCTGCCAAGCCAGCCCGAGCTGCGCAGGGGAGGGCGAGGAGGGGACACGCGTGGGACTGCGCGGGCACAGGCTGCCACCTGGCGGGCAGGGGCAGGGGCGGGCAGCCTGCAGCGGGCTCGCTGCCAGCACTGCGGCAGGCTCGGGCTGTCACCTCCCTTCTCCCCCCAGAACAACCGCAAACACACCCCCACACACCCCCCAGGTGGTTGCTTCAAGTTTAAACAAGCTTCAAGGAATTTAAATCTGAAAAGATCTAACTGAGAGTTCAAAGATTCTGAATTATTTAGCGACCACTGTCCATTCTTAGACAAATGAGGGGGCAGTGTCTGGTATAAAATTAGTTGCTCCACTGTCCCCCACAGCACAGGAACAGGTGATGTCCTCATGTCTTAGAGACAGACCTTGAACCTCAAGTCCCTTTGAGTTCAGCCCATATCGTGGCTGTCCTTCCCCACGAACCGCGGTGACAGCGGTGGTCGCCTCCCAGAGGGACAGAGGTGCGGGGGCACGGCCAGCCCCGGCAGGGACAGAGGCTGGGCATCAGAGCAGTCTGAGGAGTGTGGTAAAACATCCCCTGCAGCTTTAGCTGTGCCGGAGGTATGTCTGGAGAGGGACATGAATATATGAATTATATGAATATATGAATTATAGTATGAAGGAAGTACCAGGAAAAAAACCAAGAAAGAGAATGTAAATCTTCAGATACTGATAATCTGGAAAACCCCAGCAGTGACTGTAGGATAAATATGCAGGACATGAAACTGGGTACTTCTGCCTCATCGTTTCTGGTTCCTATTTGAATGACACACATACAGGTGTATTTATCCTCTCCTGCGGACAGCCAGTCGTAGGGACACCACTGCAGGAAGATGTACGGGAGGCAGGGTCAGTGACCCCCTGCGCTGCATGGCCCCAGGGCGGGAGGCTGAGTGCTGTCCCTCCGAGGGCTGCACCTTTGGCTCTCTCCTGCCATTGCTTTCCATCACTAACTCCTCTTCTGCGTTTGTTCAGGACCGTCTTTTCTGAGGTTGCAGAATCGCAGACATTTTTTGCTGATTCCCTGCTAGGTTGCTTGCTATGAAAATAGCAACTTTGTCACAGTTGCTGTTTACTGGGGGAGTGAGAGACCTCTGTGTAAAGCTGTGGGAAAGGGTCCTCTAACACTCTGTCTGCCTTAAAAGTCTTGCTTTCAGTTTGGAAAGGAACTAAAACCACTGAAAAGCTATCCAGAAAACACTGACTGTACATTACGTTTTGTGATTGTTCCCACATCCCTTGTAATTCTCAACCACAGCTCGGTACTAGAGGCTAGATACACATGGTAGGCATTTTTTGTCTTGCTAGCAGTGGGGTAGCAGGAATGTGAGCTTCTCTTTCAAGTCCAAAATCAAAGTACTGACAAACTGTTAGAGAGGAATGTGAATTTTGAGTTGGATCTTCCCTCAAAACAAGAACACTGTTTTACTCCAAAGCTTTCCCCAGTACAGTTTTATCCTTCTCATGAATTTATTTGCATTGTTTTCCTTTCCTCTCCTCCACACAGGAAATAAGCCGTCGGCTCCCTCACACTTTAATATGCTTGTCATGCTGTGTGTGCAGAAACATTTCAGACTCTTTGTACTCAGCACTGCGATTCTCAGTATGCCTTTTCAAGAACCGGCAGCCTGCAGGATAACTTTTAATTTATTTCATATTGCAGCAATCCTGTATACTGGCATGGTCTTGAACCTCTCCTGCTTTCTTCTGCAGCCACACTGTAACAGTGATCTTGTTTCTGTCTTCTTGCAGGTGTTCAGTTTGCTTGCAGGGCAGCAGGAACTATTCTACAGTTTGCAGCGTGGGTGAACAGATGGAGGGTGTGTGTGCAGCAAACAGCTTGTGGAATTTCTGAACAGACCCCTCAGTTGTGTGTTCCCCTTCGATTTGCAGGGGACTAAAGTAAGATCATCCTTCTGGCCTTTTATTTCTATGTTCCTGTTCTTCTATTGCTATTTTTAGGTAACAATTGTTCTGGGTTTACTATTTAAATAACAAATGCAAGTATTTTGCAAATTTTTGGCTTCCTGAAGGGGGAGCTTCCCCTTTGTAATCTGCTTTTCAAAATGTGTCGAGTCATTCCCTGGGCAAGTTTCTGTTTCAGTTTCTATTTGCTTTTCTGATGGTGGGTTTCCATAAAACAGGAGAGTTTCAGTTTTCAAAGTGATTTCTGTTGCTTTCATTTTTTCCTCTACCTAATGCTGAAAAGGAGTTGCTTTACACTGCCCACTGCACAGCCTTGTCGCTTGGGAGAAAAGAGGCTGGTCATGCCAAGTGTGTAAAGTGCAGAGCATAGAGTAAAGGTACCAGAACTATACTTCAGCAAGTAGCTAAGGCAGTGGCAGTCGTCTTGCTTACCAGCATGGGACTGTGTGGACTTTCCTTCTGAGCATGAAAGGTGAGAGCGAAAGGTGAAGCAGTGCTAATATAGCGTACTTTTGTATGGTATGATTTTCCTCTGCAGCCCTAGTTCGAAAATGAGGCCAGAAGCAGGAGGCAATGGGAAGCTGGGAGTGTTACTGTGGGTCAACAGAACTACATCACTTTTGGTCCCTGGTCCAAGTACTTTAAGTTTGATCAGATGGCTCTATGCTGCACTGCTGACTGCAATAGGCATGCCTTTGGAAAACCAACGGCACAATATAATCAATCCTCTTATTTGATGCACAGTGTTCCAGTTAAGAAAAAAAAATCATGATGCATGCTAACCACTACGGTTAATGGCAGTCTGGGTTCAGCCTTGCAGACATCTAAGAGGAGAAAATGACTCATTGCTCAGGGACTTTTTTTTAACCATCCTCATTATACTGAGGTTGGGAAATTCTGGTGTGATGAAAGAAAAATTTCTCATTCTATTTCACTGCCACAAATTTATGAGGTTTGGTCCCTCCATTTTAAGACCTGCCTGGTTCAGATCAGTTACACTAACTGACCCACTGAAGCCCTGAAAGGTAGACGACCTTAGTTTCTGGTGGCCGGGTGCCTCACACAGAGAAATAAAGCCAGAGGCAAAGAAAAGCTAAAGTTCAAGTCAAGCACCTGCTGTCACACCTTTAAGCTGTATTTACGCATTCCTGGGTGGGACATGGTACAGGGAGCAGCCTGTCTACCAGGGCTTGTGAGAGCGTGGAGCTTTCCTCCCTTCCTGTTTTGGCTCTGTGCTTCTACATGACTGCAACCCAGGAAAGATGACACAGCTTGCACCAATGCTATGCTGCTTTTCTGAAAGGCAGACATTTTCTTTCCCTATACATGTAGAACCTGGCCAAAACATGGCAACGAGGAACACTCCGTCATAGCATGTCAGATCTGTATGCAACACAGTCATTTACTACAATGCTATGCCTTAACCAGTCCATAGCTGCACAAGGCTGGTGCACGGCTATTAAACCATTCAGCTACAGCAGCTTGAAGGTTTTCCTTTGAAAAGCAGCACAGTGCAGGAATTTTGTCAGCACAGTAGTGGCAAGCTGACACTTAGGAAGACATTTTAAAAATGCAGAAAGGTTAGAGGCAAAAGGCTCCAAAGTGCAGTGGAAGGTTTTTCCAAGTGCTTAGCATCTATGTGGTGCTCAAGAGCTGTACAACCTAAACTGGCTCTGGGCTTGGCAACAAAGCACATTCTGCATCCTTCAGACCTTTACCAGGTCAAGTCTTAAAGTTTTTGAAGCTAAGCAGGACTTGCCTTTCCTGTCAGGCTCCTGCTTGACGCCATCCATGATTTCTAGCCGTTTTCAAGGGCCATGCACTGCTCTCCCAGGCACCTCCTCTAGCAAGTGACCTTTTGGAGCAATCCCACACAGCTGTGGGTGCCCAGCATTGCCTGGGGGTTGATTGCCAGCACCTGGCACCCTGCTGCCAGACCTCTCCTGCCCTTTCCACACCCCTGGGGCCAGGTGGCAGCAATTGGACCCTACCAGCTACACCGGCACACCTTGGCTGGCAGGTAGGAGCAAGTTCAGGCAAGTCTTTTCATGTTTTGGCCAAGTCTCCATACTGGCTGGTAATTCTCTCTAGGGAACTGATGGCAGATCCAAGTAAGAAAGCCATTCTGCTTACTGGGTGACCTGGAAAAATCAAGCCTTTACATTGAGGTCTCCTCTTTTGTAAAAAGATTTTGTGGGACTTCCCATAAATGGGTATGCAAGTGGGAAAGGCCTTGATGCAAAGCAGCCAGCACTGCAGCTCCTTTGGATTTAGGAACTGAGACCTCTGTGAAGGAAGAAAGGTAAGGTGATTTTTTTCAGGAGAGTGATCTCCCTTTGTGTGATTTACTAACCTGAGTAAAAGAAAACCTAAAAATGGCATCTGTATGTTGCATGAGAAGAAGGAAAGACCTGGTGGTTTTGTTGTACCAGTTCCTGCATTAGAAAAGCTAGTTGCATGCATGCATGTGGAGACTTCATGGCTTCTGCAGGTTGCCTTCCAAAAATCATGGTTCTGCTGTGTTGCTTCAGTTTCTGCTTCTTTGAAGGATTGTGACATTTGAAAAGACTTGCAATCATTGCAGAGAACAAGGGAAATAATATTTTTTACTTAGCCCTGGGAACTTCTGCATAGAAAACTTGCACATATAGAATACATACATAAATACACACATACATATACAAAACTGTATACACACAGAGGTGCTTTTATAAAAGGGACAATTCCTATTTACAACAGAGAAGAATTTAATTACAGAGCAACACCTATACTCAAAATTAATCAGGTGTATATTATGTAAAATCTTTTTTGTTCAAGTATTCTTCCTGGTATACTTTATAGACTCTTAACACCAGAGTTTTCACTCTGAAAAATGCAACATCCCACAATTTTAATGTAAGCAAAACATTACATCAATTATGTAATGCAGGACCATACATTTGGACTAACCCATTTCTTCAAGTAGCGACTACTACTTCTTTCTTCTTGTAGTGAATCCTATAGCTGGACTCTTATATTATACCTTTTCGTAAATAAGCCATCAAACTTCTCTTCCCACTTCTTAACAACCAAAAAAAAAGTTAAAGCTTTTTTTAAAGGAGAGATACTGTTAAAAAAGTCATAATTGTTTCTTGTTTGTATTATAACTTCTTGAATCCATCAGAACTGCCAATGAAAATGGCATTTTAAAGCTTTGTTGTATTATTAGAAAAATACTAATTAAGTCAGAAATAATTTTAAATGACTCTGTGCTATGTCTCTTCCAAACTACCAGAACATGTTTTACTTAGCTCAGCACTACCATTGTAAGAGTTTCGACCTTCTTGAGTGCAGGTTTTGCTTTGCTCAGTGTCATCATTATAAGACTGTCCCCCTTCCTGACAGCTGGAAATAGCTGCGTTCAGTTTTTCCTCAATTTTATCAGCTGCCGTGCACATTTTAAACTCTCTCAGGCTGTTCATTAGGGTTCTGTAGGCTCCTTTTATCCCATGTCTTTGATACCAGACTTGAAACAGCTTAATCTTCTGTTCAGATGTGTCACTAAAATAATCCCGAACAGTTTGATCTATGACAGGTTCTGGTACTTTGTGATTGCGAACAAATGTCTTGACTTCTTGGAGTGTCATCTCCTCTACGATACCAGCAATATGGCTGCTCAGGTCAATATCTAGAAATGTAAAAGGAAATTAATGATCTTGGTGCTTACATCTTATTGGTTTTTACCACCTACACTCAGAGCTGATACTTTTCCTGTCCAAAACAGATTAAGTTTCAGGTTTTCATGACTCAGTATGATTTATATGTAATTTTTTACAACATATAGCAGGTCTGCTTTTACATGTTCCTACCAAATGCTAGGTAATTCAAATATTTAGGGTTGCATCTGTATTGCTTTCTACCACTTGAAAGATAATCTCAGTTCCCTCTGTAATATGTTTTGTCCTTCTCTAAAGTCTGGTCATCCCTCATGTACCTGTTTTGCTCAAAACAGTGTTGGGAAAAGTCCTGGAAGAGGACAGGTCTTTCTTGTGATCTAGCCTTGGAGCTTATGTTCATTTCCTATTGTGTGTTACTATTGTGGATTTGCCTTTGAACATACAGTAGGTTTGTGTTTCTGCAATGGCACTGCTGGGTGTGGGACTACCCCAGTATCATCATTATCCGTGAATCTAAAAATCCAGCTTGCTGCCTCCTAGTGTCTGTACCACTGGCAGAACAGAAATTCATCTGTTGTCAATTAGTAATTGCTTCCTATAAAACAGAAATTCTTCCTGAGGCAAAACTTTCATGATACCACTAAATGCCTTAATAAACACAATATGAGCTGGCATTTCTTTAATAAGTGTTCACTGTTGTGCTAGAATGACGGCCCTAGGCAGTGGCAAAGTCTACATAAAAATACCCTTTTTTTTTTAGTGTAGGATTTACATGTCTGCATTTTTTTGCTTCTACTGAATTTTGAGAAATTACTTGTCTCTTACCTGTGTATATGAGAGGTACATTCTCCTGAAAAGAGAAGCAAGAGAGAAATGAGTAGAAACAAGTTTTGTAAAGCACCAGGCTTGTAGAAGAGGATAAACACATTTCAAGACACTTGACTTCTGTAAGTTTCCTTTAGTTTTCTCCATGATTCCCCTGTTTTACGAGCGAGGGAATCAAAAGAGGTCTGTCTGTCCAATCTGACTTGGATAAGCTTGGGGAATCACTTCACAATTGCCATTGCCTAAAAGTATGCATGGAGACAGGTACCCTGAGTTTTTCTCAGGGTACCCTGGTTTATGAAGTGTAAATCCCGAATAGATAATACAGGGTTTCTCCTACTTCTCCCAAAAGTGTCCTCATGGTGAAATTTACTTCATTAATGTCATAGAAGAGAGGCATGCATGTGCTTGGGGAGTCCCAGTGTAATTTCAATGGAACAAAGTTCCTTGCATGAAGCTGAGTTTTTTTTGTGATCTAAGCGACAATACTTACATAAGAAGCCTCTGGTTTGGGGACTGCTTCACCTGGGTTCTTGCTAGTACGACCCTCCTGTCTTCTCTTGTCTAAAACAAAAAAGCATTTTAAAATTCTAGGACAGAGTATATGTCTCCTCTAACTTTATATTCTTGGAGTCCAGATCTGAATAAGCAGTTGAATGTCTTACTCAAAGTATGACAGGAATAGGGAATCACTTACACCAGAATATTGCTCCAGCTACTGGTAGTAGCAGTAACACAATTATGAAAGCAGTGGCCCACCATGGCATTCCTGTTTCTGTTGGAACATTGAAAACATTACACAAAAGTTAAGTCAAGAAATGCAATATAGCAACATTGTGTCAGGTTAGAAAAGCCTTTCTCTTGTCTCATAATGGCAGAAGCTATCTCCTTTTTAAAGCGTTGCTTATCATGAGCTGCCCCTAAAAAGGAGTAATAGCTCCTAGGTCTGCACAGCAATCAATGGAAAAGAGCAATCATGCTCCACAGGTCAGTACAGGGCCCAGCAGATATGATGCCCTTGGCTGTCAGGGATCACTGTGTGGAAGAGTACAATTGCAATGGCCTCTCAAAAGAAAGCACATGCTAGACCGTGTTAGGTTTTAAAATGGTACCTTTTATTCCGCACACAGTGTCTGAAGTGGAAGTACATTGTTTTTCAACTACGCCACTTTCACATCTGCAGAAAACATGAATAAAAAATATTATGGGATTTGTTTCTCTTTATAAACTGTCAAGAAAGCAAATCAAAATCTTCTAGCTTGTGTTATCAGCTAAATATTTCATATATCAGAATCTTGGAGTTTGGAATTTAATAGGTATGAAAATGGTTTGGAAAGTTATGGGAGTGGAAAAAGGTGTGGAAATGATTTTCTAGATATTAACAGCAGATCTCGCTGACAACAGGAAAGCTCAGATACTTTTCAATAAATGCAATGAAGTATGCACAGACTTGGATGTATACAAGTGCTTCTGCGTGCCTTTGGAAAGCCTGCGTGGATTTAAGTTCAGTTGACTGAGCTAAGTCAACTCAACAAGCTAAGTGCAAAGGAAAACTAGTATGTTTTCCCTCAGGTTATACATTACCTTAGCCCCTGTCTTGAAACTAGCTGGGAAAAAAGTGTGATAACATACAATATTAAACTTGATATTTAATGATGAAGGCATAAACTTACACGCTACATGGATCGCAATGCCTGCATGGTACAGAAGAATTGCAAAAATGGTTCTTTGCACAGGTGCATTCTGTGTTCTGTGCTGGGGTACAGTTCTTTGCAACCGCCAGACCTGAAATAGATTTCCTGAAGTTTGTTAGTTTGAAAAAGCAGGCCTTAAAAGCAGGCCTCTCCTCACAAGCTTGTCCTCGGACTTAACGTGCTTTTAGCTTTACCACTGCTGGCACTGGTGAGGCTTAATTGTAAGAACAAGTAGCTTTTATAAGGCAGTCCTGCTGCCAGGGCACTGCAAATACAGAGATGGCAAAGGGACCTCTGCTGGCCGAGAGTTTGAAACACTGACCGCACAAAAGCACTCCGGAAGAGAACTCTTCTGGCACTGCCAAACGTTGTCAGCTGCTTTTTCCCATTCAGAAGCATAAAGCCAGAAGGAAACTCAGAAGATTACATCACCCATCTCCCTGCTTGATTTCAGAGACAGGTTCTCTATTCTTCCTGACAGACAACAAGTTTTATGTCTTGAGGACCTACAATGGTGAGGAATTCTACTGTCCCTTTTTAGCTAACATATTCCCTGCTTAAATATCAAAATAAGTGAATTAATTTTCTCCTACCCTCAGTGTATATGATTAAACTATCTCCATCTATTATTTCTGCGTTAAAATTACTATAAATGTCTACCTACTAGAAAAGCTATTTTCATAAGCATATAGGAATAGAAGTGAATTTTTGAGTTATCGCATTCAGTGCCCTGCTGCAATGGGAAACCATGTTATCTTTAAAAATTTGATGAAGCTCTACTGTGGAACCAGTGCTGAAGCCATTCACAGAAATACTGAATTTGAACAATCCCAAGAATGGTTCTAATGGAACTTCAGTGGTAATTTTCCTCCTGCCTAATGTTTTCTACTGACTTCTCTTTACATTATTGTCCATGGGATAATGTGACTACTCATCCCATTACCCTTTTTCTTTTCCCCTGCAGTTTAATTGTGGCACTGTACAAAATATTGAATTGTTTTGCTCTCCTCAGCTTCATTACCCATCCAAAAATGCTTATTAAAATAGCTAATGAGAGAAAAATTTCTATGAATATGGAGGCATTACACAAAGGGGAAAGCACTAAAGATTGATATTCCAAAAGAATATCCATTCTTCTGAGAACAACCATATTGGAGTTAAGAGCTGTCTCTCCACTCACCAAACTCAATTTTGGATATGATGAATGCAGAACTATCATTCCCTAAATCCAAGTATACTAGAATTACAGGACAGCTGGTAGAACTGGTAGGAGATCAGTTTAATGGATTTAAAAAAAAAGCCATCTATTATGGGTATTCATGCAACAGGTAGTGAATTTCTGGATCCTGGTGACCCCCAGCAGGTTCATGTACAAAGGGTTCATAAGCAGATACTAAAACGACTAGGTGGGGATGGACTTCCTAACGTCCTTTCCCACAACTGTGGATGCTGTAGACTTGTAGGGACCAGACCACCGAAAGTAGACAGGTTTGTTTTGTGTTTTCTCTAAATAGCAGCTCTTGCCTCCACTGCTGAATGCAGAATACTGGGGCAGGTGGACCACTGGTCTGATCTGGTAGGGCATGCATCATAGTCTTGAAATTTGACCCTATATCCCATACAGTGACTTGAATGTATACAAGTCATCACTCTACTAGCTCCAGCAGTTTTAAGTAATACCATTAATTACATGAAAGACTACAAAAGAAACCATTGGGAATTTTCTCATGCCTGCTTCTTACAACATCTCTCTTCTTTTAAGTAGAGGGCAAAGAAGAGAGACAGCTTTCCTTCCTGGACCCTAACCAGTTTGTATAGAGTCTGCTTTGCAAGGAGTGCTTTGGCTGAGCAAAGGCAGATATAAGGAGAAATAATGGACCAACAAAGCTTGTTCTTCCTACTTTGTGCTTGACAAAAGGGAACTGGAGGATAAACTTATGACACTTTCACAAAATCCTTCACACACTACATTTTAATCTGCATGCTACCCACTATTCATGGATTGTGGAGACTTTTCAGTCAAATCTCGTATGAAAAAAGTCATTGCTAGGGTTGCTGTTTCTATAGACATACCAAATATGCTGTCACATGAATGGCATCTCAAACACTCATCCAAATCATTGACGTGATCAATGTACTCCTTTCCATTTTCACACGGAACACAGTGTTTGCTGATATTTGTTGGGCAGTTGATATTTTTAACAAAACCTGTACAGACAAAAAACCAAGAATTAAGATTTGTAATAACTTTGGGCAGAAGCCATCAGCTGTATGACCTATGCCAGATTAATCCCTAATACTTTTTTATTTACAGATATGGACAGAATCTATATTCTTTCTAGATCTATATTTAGATCTATTATAATAATCTAATAGATCTATATAATAATCTATATATTTATATGCTCTTCAGGAATGTAGTACACAAAATCTGATTATCCCCCTTCTTCCTCCAATTTAGGATTGAAGGAGAACACACCAAACAAAACTGTACATGCAAAACTGGAAAACCCTCGAATATATGGAGTCTAGTAGGCAAAAGCCTGTGCTTGCACTTTTTTAACCTCTTTCAAAGATGTGTATGTAATTCTTCGCTCTTTCGTGACAAGCATGTTATGTGAGAACTACTACCTGTAGTGAAGGGTGCCCTGAGCTCAAGACATACTTTTGAACTATATACTGTCCTGTAATAAAGATACAGCTAGGACAAAGCATTGCATCCAGGAAACCACAGTATCCCAGTATCCCACTCAGATATCCCAGCAGAAAGCCATTATGCATGTTGTGGCTTTCACTCTTAATGACTTCTCAACAGTCTTCTAGCGATACTCACCACGTTTACATTTCTTGCAACACTGAGCACCTAAATTGTATTCATCCAGATTACACTTAATTTCTCTCTTAGCAATGATCGTCCTTGTAATTAACTTATTGTATGCCATGTGTATTGGAGCTTCAGTATCATTTTTACACTGTGTTTCAATAATTAAGTTAACAACCTAGGAGAGAAGACAGCAAGTTATACAAAAAAACTGTCAAGGACTGTAGCTGTGTTTAACTACTAGCACAGAGTTACATCAGTACTGTTACTTCATTGCTAAACATACCAATATTCACCCCCTCATTAGAGTTGTTCTTTACTTCGGAAGAGTTAATGGATAATGAGGACACAAATTAAATTTAATGCCATCAACCCTACTGCTACGGGTACTGATAGTTTGAACATTAATGCTTGAGAACAGGCCCATGCACCTCAGCTGTAACAGATGACCTCATACGCCCAATCATAGTGCAAAGCAAAGGAGCTCCCATTATTTTCTTGAAGAGCTTTCTCTGCCTCAAGTGGCTGTGCCTAAGTCTGCCCTTTCTTAGCCAGTAATAATAATTTTCTGTACAGAACTAAGGAAGTTCAAATGCTACCTTTCTTAATTTCTTGCTGCCCTACTGTTGCTTGCAAACTGAACAGTGTTAATGCCTTTGAAGAAAAAATGGGATGTTTTGATATCAGCCAGAATACCCGATTCCTAAAATGATCTTGTTCTCACTTTGTTTCCCAATTCAATTATTTTTCTCCTTAGTAGATGATACCTGTATATTCCTGAAAGAAGTATCACTCTCCTTTCAAATTAATTTACACCCTGATCCATTTCTTTGAATCTCTGTCAAGTTAAAATTCATAAAGCTTGGGGTTTTTATTTTTTTCCTGTTACTAGTCAATAGTAACTTTACCAGCCATCGCTGTCCTGCCTCTTTTTGTGATAGTAAGAAAGCACTGTGGACCAGAGGCCAAACCATTCTTTTTTCTCTATTTTCAGAGTAAGGCAGGAAAATGAGAAGGCTAGATCTGCTATAGTTTTAATTGCTCTTGGCAATGGTTTGTAGGGAATTCTGTATATACTTTGCATGCACTAAGTACGAGATGTCTATATAATGGAGCGATGTAGTGCTTGTTGGCTGGAGAGCCAGATTCCCTCCTAGAAATACTATTATGCAGCGCAGCCTGCCTTTACTTAACCTAATTTCTGCTGATAGTTTGGAGTGATTTGAACATTTTCATGACCTATTTTACTTGTGTTTTACTGTGTGGAGCTGTAACAGAAAAAATTAAGATAATCCTTGTCCTGAAGAGTTTGAAGTCTTAGAACGTCTAAGCTGAGCTCTCTGTTCACTGTTCTTGCTCCTCTTTTTAATTAAAAAAAATAATTGTTTTGTGTTTTACAAAAGACTCATATATACATTGTGAGAGATGGTGAGGAATGGGGGGAAATGATGCCTGAGAAGGAATGGAGCAATGCTACTGTCCTTGGCAAAATGAAAGAACAGGCCAAGTTATGAAGAGAGGGGTGGCACGGAACCTTTTCTGGAAGGGACATTAGTGGACAATGAGGTACAATGCAAAGAAGCTGCCAAATACAGTAGTGCACTGCATGGACTCAAAGTCATAGCGATTGCAGATTCACTCATGTTTTAAATCAGCATGCAAAACACCTTAACTAGAATAATTTAATTTTAATTTTGTCTTGGATGAAAGAGGTTAATTCTGAATGGTTGGATATTGTTGAACACTTTCGTGGTTTAACAGAAATTTGACTGTATCTCAACAAGGGACATACGTATTTAAGGAATTCACTAATAATTTGAGGACTGGTTATTTTTATTTTTACACTTCCTCCCACACCAGAGGGTGATATTTAATGGCTGATTAATTCAATCTTTGTGATTTTTTTGTGAAACTGCTTGGATGCTGACTGTAACTTTTTAGTTAGATCCATAAAACTAATTATCTAATTTAACTTTCTGAAAAATGGGTTTGGATTTCAAACTGGGCTCTCAAGTGAAGGAAGCATTATCTGTGGCTAATTAATTGAAGTAACCAGTATGACCGCTGTCTGCTGAGTTCTACAGGTAGCCACTTCTTTTGATGCTCTAGTCTATTCAGAGGTAGGAAGGTGAAAAGCATTTTCTTTTCTTAGAAGCCCTCTGTTTTAAAATCTATATAATATTAGTAACTAGACTAAAATTAAGAAGACCTTTCTTTGCACCTGGAGGAGAAGCTTCACATGCTAAGAAACCAGTTTAGTACTTGAGAAGCTGCAGGTATGGATGCTCAGCCTGTCACTTCCCCCATTCAGCAGTGCTGCTCTCTTCCTTTGCTGCCCAGGCTTCACCAAGTCCCATTATAATAATATTAAAAGTTTAAAGTTAATGTAAGGCCTTAACAGAAGCCGTCAAATGCATGTGCCAAATCAGCATAACTTGTTTTCCTTTTTGGCATAGAAAGTCTGATTAAAAAACGATTAATAAAATGTAGTCAGGGACATGTGTCCTGTCTGGTTTGGCTTTCTCTGAAGCAGGGTGAAGCCCTGCACCTCCATTGCTCCTCTGCCACACGTTGGACGGGGCCATGGGAGAGGACAGGCACAAGACAGCACCAGGGGGACGTGTGTTGCCCCAGCGCAGAGCCAGAGTATCGTGATGCCCTGCCTGCCATGGGGCCTTGGCCAGCAGAAGAGTCTGGAAGTGAGTGGCCACCAGGGTGGGGATGCCCTGAGACAAAATGACAGAGATGGATCTTTGGCTGCCCCAGGAAAGCCAATGGTGCCAGAAGGCTTCCAGCCCTGAAGGCAGGTGGTGCAGCTGGGGCCAAGGCAGATGCCATTCATGGCGTGGGGAAGTGACTCCACCTCCCCCCACGGATGGAGGAACTGACTCAACAGGGTGAGCAAGAGGAGCGGCGCCAGCCCCGCTGCCTGCGCTGCTCAGAGCAGCCTGACCCGCAGCCAGGGCTCCGCTCCCCCTCCTCACCTGCCCTGGCAAAGCTCTGCACTCACAGGGGCACCCTGGGTCCTGCTTTTGGCATGCAGATCTCCCCTTTTTAGATCGGAGAAGTCAACCCATTTTTGGTGGGCTGGTGGAAAAAGACCCTGGGCAGCAGTAAAGAGGAGAGGGAGTGTGAAGATTACCACAGCCCTAGTGCACCCACAGACAGTACCTGGGCACAGCAGAGAAACTGAATGGCACTGGCAAAGCACAGAGCACGCACAAAGAAAGAAAATGTCCAGAGAATCACGCAGAAAATGGGATATAATGAAGAAGGAAACACCTTTCTAAATGACTAATACCAGTAAAACTAAACAGGGTTTCTTCTGTGTTTACTGAACGCCTGCAATCACAGTGCATGATCAGAGTTCCCTCACGCAAACAAACTGCTCTGCCTCTTGCTTATGCTTTTATACAAACGAGCTATGCTGATACCGTGACAGGGAACAGAAATACAGGTCTTTCTGATGGAAGCCCTTCGCTGTCGCTCACAGAGATGAACTTCCTGGTATGCTTACAAGAAGTGGGGATCACTTCTCAGAATGACACTTTAAGCAACACCAAATACCTACACTGGTTCTGCTTGCAGGGATGTCTTACACCACCTTCCTGAGAAATGAATGAGAAAACCGTTGAGATTTTTCAAAGCAACACCCCAATTTTTTTCAAACTTTTTTTCTCCTCCTGGATTTGCACCCTCTTAAAAGCAGTCCGTTTGCTACGTACACATTTTGGTGTGTCTTGGGGGTGGGGGGGGGACACATCAATAGTCACTAGCTTCCTGCACACACCTTAATTGTCTTTGTTGTCGCTGAGCAGTGAGCAGTCATAGCGGAAAGAAAGCACTTCGGGGGCTTTACAGAGGCGGGGTGATAGGTACTTTTTTATGATGTGTACGTTCAAACAGCAGCTGTACGTTTTCAGCCTAAAATGACTCACAGAGGCTGTCTTCTACCTTTCTCATCTTAATCTAAAAAGTAGTTGTCACATCTAAATGGATAATGGATATCTAAATGGATTATGAACTAAGCAGTCAATGGTAATAAAATCAACCAATCAGGGATATCTAACAGTAGCAGCATCCACAAAAATTATCACATGAGCCCAAATATTTTGGTTTCTTTCATTCTGCATTGCCTAGGCACCTAAGAGAGCTTTCTACCTTCTCCCTCTCCTTCACTCCATATACAGAGTCCTCCAAAATGCTTTCACCAACAGGCATCTGCTAAGGAGACTTATAAAATTTGGTTTCATCTGTGTCCCCAGGGCAGAGTGACAGGGACTTTAGTTTCTTTGAAAACTCATGTAATTTTGGGATTCTCAGGCCTATGATTCTTCCTGTATCAGAGTTCATAACAGGTCAACTTCCTTTAACTGAAAAGTTTTAGCAGATGTACATTATGGGGATGTAATCTCAGCTTTGGAAGTATGTGAACGTGTTATTTGCATACAGGACTTTTTAAAGCTTTACAGCTTTTAACCCTGAGAAAGAACAAGTCTCTGCTTTCTCCCGTTATCTTTATAATACATTTTATTTTTAGCAAACCACTTCTATTTCTAATTCATAGACACCTATGGATGAGAAGAAGGTTGATGCCTTCAGAACTTGGTGGCCTTTTTCTACTCCACATGTTACATGTGCATGAGCTCATCAGGGGTTTTCTAAGTGTTAAAAAAAGGAGGGTGTGGGATTTTTCTTGCTTTTTTGCCTAGTGGGAGCTGAGGCAAACTTTTAACTAATTTTCTGAGTTTTTATTTGCTTTTGGTATTTTTGACAAATGATTACTGGAGTTAACTCCATTTTAACAGTATTCTATGTATCTCCCTTGTGCTAATTCTGTCAGGATGGCTTTTAATTTCACACTTCTTGTGAAGATGATTCTCTACCCCAGTTCTTTTACTATGATAAGTAATTACTGCTTCCAATCTCTCCAGTATAATTTTCATTTTCCCCCTTTTGTGTTCTAAAATCTGTTATGAGAAGGATCAAAAGAATCCATTTCCATTTTCCGAAGCCCAGCAATGGGAGCTGATGTTGCCTCACAACTAGAAGCATCCTGAACTTCTTAAGATTTCAAGTGAGATGCATGTGTTCGGTGCCTGTGAGAGTTAAGAAACCTCAGTTACTGTCCAGTGTTTTAAAATAGTCACTGTCCAAATTCAGTACATTACTATCTCACATCTCAGGTGACTCACATACAAATTATGGCATTATATTGGGGTGTGTGTGTACGGTTGGTCATTTTACGGGGTTTCTTTTTGTTTTTAAGAGTACTGTACTAGTGAACATCTAATGAACACTGTACAATTTGGGAGAGTTGCAGCAATATTAACAGCTCCCACCTCACTTTGATGTTGTGACTAGGGATGAGTAAGAGCTGGACAGTGCAGAAACTAAGCAGCTCTTGCCCCTTTTCCTTTTGTAACACAATACAGCTTTCTTGTTGGCACTTTCTCTTTGTTCAATGAGTTGCCTCAAAGATAAAGGCAGTTAACTGTGGAAACAGGCACAAGACGAATGTTTCCAGAATTAGGGCCCTTATACTTTTCACTTGAGTCTTGGGTCATCCCATGACTTTATGGCTGTTTATGCATACATATTTAAACATGTGCATTAGTTGTCTGGGAAATGAGAAAGAAGGGTCAGTGCAGTAATGCAGGATCCTGTTTTAAAAGGTGCGTTTTCTCAATTTCCAGAAAACTGCCTGCTTTGTAGTCATATCAGATAATTACAGAATATTTAGATAACACTTCACTCTCTTAAGATGACCTATTCCTTTAGAGCGTGTCTCTGAGTGGTGTGTGGTTTTGTGGCTTGTTTTACAAGGTAAACTTAAGATGTTTTCTAACTGCATAGGTCATTGCTATTTTGCACAACTATCCCTGCAACTGCTTCTACTTTAGTGCAGCATGGAGTTCCTTGCAAAATTGACGTCTCATTCAACAAACTGCTTCCAAGTTCTGGTTTAATCAAATTAGTATGTAAAATGCTGCCCAGGTGTACTGCTTTATAAGTATTGGAACAACATGCTAATAAAAATATATTTAAAAAAAAAAAATAGAAAGTATGTAGAGTGCTACAGTCTTTCCAAGGGAAAGACTGAAATTTGGGAACAAGTGGAAGACAGGAATAGAAATTATATTTGTTCTCTGGAAACAGTGTGTTAAAATATTTTTTTAATCTTGACTTATATTCTGAATAGTTCCAAGATTCTGAGCTACACTGACACTGGTGCCCGTTGTCTACTGCTTCTGTACCGGATATACACTTTTGTCAGTAGATGAAAATCCTTCTTTGTATTTAACTGTGCTCTGGTGCTTTGTGCAGGAGTGTGGATATAGTGCTCTGAATCACTTTAAATAGTTTACTATCTGTTATTTAGTAAATGAGATCAGAATTTGAGTAGTTTTTATCTTAACACCCGATTTTAACCTGCCAAACCCGAAAGAAAACTGCATTCCTTAGCAACGTAACCACACTGTGAAGAGACTTTGAACGTGAACTCCATCCAGTGAGTTCTCTCTGAAGCAGGTGAGAGCTGGGGTTGGCGAAGCGATGTATATCGCATCCGCGCTTCCGGGCAGGTCATGGCTCTGCTGTGCTGCCCGCCTTACTGCCGCCTGCCCCAGCCCCGCGGGGCTGCCGGGGCGCGGGCAGAGCCATACACCCGCGCCCCAGGTCTCCTGCCCAGAGCTTGCTGCCACTGCAGCTCATGGCCTAACGCACCCGTTCCAGAGCAGATGCCTGTGCTCCGGACACTGAGATACCTCCTTACCTTCCTTGTTGGCAGGAGCCCTTCAAACTATGAGTGTTGGCGAAGGTGACTTTCCTGGTGCCGGTCAGACACGTGACCTGAGCCATGAAGCTGCAGAGCCTCGTACTGTGCTTGGGGGATGATCAGGACAAGAAGGGAAGGCCCTGCCCGACTACTGATGATGAATGCTGCGCTTGGTGCTGTCGGGCTTGGACAGCTTCTCCAGGTTTTCCTGGGGCCGCTGTCAGCAGCGCTTCATAACTTCTCCGCCACAGGTATTTGTTTTTACATTGCCTTACCGGATCCCTTCGGCTTGGATTGCTGAGGTGCAAGTCAGCTCCCACCAACGCGGTCTTTGTGCGGGCAGATACCTCACCGTGCTGAACCTGCCCTGCCAGCGTCTCTGGCTGGCCCTGGGTGGCTGCGGACCGAGGCCAGCGCCAGCCGTCCCGGGCCCCGCAGCGAGGGCACACGGCCCGTGTCCCCGACAGCCACCGGCACCCGTGTCCCTTTTCTGTCCCGCTGCTCCTCCGCAGCGCCCGCCTCCCCTCACCTGGCACCCTAGGAAGCGACTGTAGAACCGTAAAGTGCCTGAACTCGAAGGTGGTTTTTGTAAAAGGAAAAAAAAAAAAAAAAACCGCCTAAATGAATTGGCTGAAATGTCGGAAAAAAATTCGCTGCGGCCGGCGCCCCCCGGGAGCCAGGCAGCGCCCCCCGGGAGCCAGGCAGCGCCCCGCGCCCCCGCCCGGCCACCCCGCTGCGCCCGCCCCGGCCCGCTCGCCCGCCCGGGCGGACACTTACGAGGAGCAGGGTCAGGGCCCCCCGCGCCATGCCGCCGCTGCCCAGCGCCCTCCCGCACGCTCCGGCAAAGTGAAAGCGGCTGGTCGCGGCGCGGCAGCTCCCCTGCCCCCGTCCCTGCCCCAGCCCACGCCCGGCTCCTCCCATGTTGGTAAACATGGCGCGGGCCCGCCCCCGGCCTGGCCCCGCGGCGGCGGCGCTGCCCTCTGCCCGCAGGTGACCGCGGCGGGGCAGGCGGGGCAGCCCAGCCCGGGCGGGGGCCCCCAGCGCCCCCGAACGCCCCCGCGGGCCGGGCCGTTGTGCCCTGCGCCGAGCTCCGCTCCGCCAAGGGGGGCCAGGGCTCGCCGGCCCCGGTGGGTGCGCTGGGCTGTGGGCTCGGCCTGCGAACGCCGGGCACGGCCCCGGAGCAAAGCGCGGCGGGCTGCGGGCTGGCCGTGAGGCGTGTGCCTCCTGTGCTCCAGCTGCGGCGGGGGCGGGGGCAGAAACTCCGGTTCGGTGCCACTGGCAAGGACAGGCTTGGGGCAGCGAGCCCCGGACCCCTAGGAGCAGAGCAGCCGCTGAGAACTGGCTACATTTGCTGCAGCAAGACAACTGCCTTCCGCTGTGCTGTTGAAAGGGTTGCTCAGGCCTGTGACTTCTGTTTCGTAGCTATTTACAGTCATTCCTTGTGTTTTTCCTGCAAGCTTTTGGTGGTTGGAAGTGCAGGTCACCTGGCGTCCCCCAGAGCACCAGCAGTAACGCGTTGGCGTCAGCTATCGATACGTGTTTTAATCTTTCAGGTTTTGACATGATGCTGTTGCCTTGGGAAGACCATGGTTGCAGTTGAGCTGGCATTTTCGTTCTAAGCGTCACTTTTCAGTTGTTTATGACTCAGGTTTTTCAGAAACCCTTCAGATTTTCTGTCGGTATGGCTCTTAGCTGCCATAATAAGCCGAGTTCATAACATCAAAAGATAGCTGCTGTTTTAAATGTTTCAGGCTTTTTAACCACTTCCGGATAAAATGAAATATACTGCTGACACATTTTTAGAGATGCTACCTTTGGAGTATCCTGTAACAACCAACTTTTTGCCTTCCCAGTGGCGGTACCGAGTATGAAGAACGAGGGGCACCTTTCTTGGGTGCAGTGCCTGTGTTACGTGTCTGTACCTCCTACTGGGCAAACCCCAACCAGTGTGTACCCGAGGCTGTTAATTTTAGCGGAAATTTGCGTGCGGGTAGGGGTGGATGGCTGCTGCAGCAGAAAGCACGGTACAGTTGTTTTCAAATTCATTGCCTGGGGGATTGTAGTTTGTCCTAAACCCAAAACTTGGCATGACTGGGCCCTCAGCAGGCATCACCTAGCATGCAGCAACACTCCTGCGTGCTTCTTGACCTAATTATCTGATATCTTGTGCTCATGTAGTTAATGTCTATTAGGCACATGTGGTTTACACTCTTCCCTGCCCCCCCAGAGGTGTGATGACTGCATGCATATATCTGTTTTGCGGTGGAGAGTGTTTGTCTTGGTAGGGAGCTTTCAGAGACGTTTGAGAAGCCACCAGATTCTTGTCAAAACAATAGTGTTTGCATGTGACTTGGAGTCATACCTCATGTAGTTAATAACTGCAGCTGTTTGGGGTTTTTTATATATATGAAGGATACAAACCAAGAGATAGCAATGGGCCTGGAGGATTTTTTGTTTGTTCTTTGACTACCCTGACTTGGTATGGGCGAGCACTGTAAAGCCGGTGTTTTCATCTTTGCACTGTTCCTTGGGTTGCAGCATATTTTTTTTGGCTGGTAAAAGTAGTAGCCTTGACTATTTTCTTTACTTACCCCTCATCTAAAGCCTAATTCGGATGTCAGTTGGGGAGTGCTAAGCGGGAGTACAAGATGTTGCACTATTTTTCTTATTAGCAGATGGTCTTGCACGTTTCCTAAGATGCAAAGACTGTGGTGGGATCAAACTCTGGCAACAGTTAACACACAGGAGACTGACTTTTTAGTTCCTTTACAATTACACCTTTAAAAATGTAAGGTTTTGGAATTAAAGTGATTTATTTGCTGTGCTGTTTTGATTTTTGTGGGTTGGTGGTTTTCTTGTTGTTGTTGTTCTGTGTCCACATATATGCACTGGTCATAGGAATTCTGTTCAAGATAGCTGCAAAAAAACCCGAGGAATAATTTTGGACACACATGATCGCAGTGTTCTGGCTTTGAGAGTCACTGAGTTGGAATCTGCATTCATGCCTTAATTGGCATCAAACCTTTTCTTCCCTCTCCAGAAGCCTACTTGAACCTACAGAAACTGACTCCACCAGGGTACTTATGACCTTATGAATTACTAAGTTTTTGCAAAGGCTAATTGAACTAGTCTCTTTAGGTGAAGAAGAATTGTCACGGTGAAATAAAACATGATTGAGGGCCCAGAGGCCTGTGCATTGTATTGGTCTCATCTCAAAATGTTGAATCCATATTTATATTCCAGAGGGAAAATAATTAGGGGAGGGAAAGAACATAAGATCTGACTTACTTTCTACTACTTCTTTCTTGGTTGAATTGTTACAGATTTTTTTACTTTAAATGTACTGTAGGTTTTTGGTTTGTTTTTTCTTGTGGTTTTTTTTGTTTGTTTGTTTGTTTTTTTAATGCTTATTTTGGCATATTGGTGATTATTTAGCAGTTCTTTTGTGCTAAGATTGGGCAATTAATTTAGCGTAACTTAACCAAAGTAGTTCCATCAAACTTAAAATCTCCTTTGACCTACAGTACATATTTGAAGATTATTGTTGCGCAGAAGACTTAATATAATAAATGGGATACCTTAATATAATAAATATAGGAGCTGTTGAATTTGAAAAGAGTTATGAATTCCTCACTACAACTGTCTTCCTGTTGTCTTTGCCTTTTCTTGTCTTGTATATGTTGACACAGTATTTTAACAAATAGTAAATTTTCCTTAAAATGCATATTAGGGGACACAACTGTTGCATTTGGACAACTTAACTTGGCTGAAAAGGGAGGAAAATAGAGAATACAGAATATATGTTTTGGAAATACTTAAAATGAAACATTTTGTTATGTGATCCATGTTTTATAAATAATCTGAAGTTTAAAGAGAAGTGGGATAAAGCTCAAACACTTAATAATCGGGCCCAAACAGTCATTTGTTTCACTTTCTGTCTGCGTTTTGTTTTATTTTGCTTTTCTGGTTTGCCTCTCCCCTCCCTCATATATGTTCAGAACAACCTAATTTTGACTTTTGGTTTGAGTACTAGACTGAGTAATCCATTAGTCGTGCAGCTCTATTGCATCTCCTTCATCCTTGGTTCAAACCTGTTCCATCCTGTGACTCTCACCGCAGGCATCGGATAACCCTGCTGGGAAACGATTGGAGTGGCATCAGTCCTTAAATCATCAGTTCTTATAGGAGTACAGGATTGTGGTGTAATGCTTTACCCTTTGTTTTCCAAATCTTCCGTGAAACGTTAAACTGGTGATCTTCATCCACACACCAGCTGCACCCTTTGCTCTTATGGTCTTGTGGACCAGAAATGATCTGTAGCTGCTCTAACTATTGGCTGACAATTTGAGGTTACCCTTCTCCCTTTCTAAGATACTACTTATAATCACCTGTGGATTGGTGGTGTAGTGAAAGGTTCTTGGTTAGATGATGTGGTAGCGAAGCATTGTATTGGCCCAAACACCCTGTTCTGCAGGTGGAGAAGCTGATCTGGCAGCACAGAAGTGGGAAAGCACTGTGTGATCGGAGCGGTTTATGAACACCCTGTGGGTTTTTTTGTGAGGGTGCTGCATGGTGTTACATCAGATGAGATCAGGGAGTTCTGGCATGCAGCATGCTCCTATTAGAAGCAATAGTGATCTGATACGCAGGCCTGTGGAGCCATAGATGCTAGTGTTTATCTAAAAAAGCCTCACACTAGCAGCAAGACAGAGTGGAAACACAACAAAACAGAGTGGGATGAAATGGCATGGAAACTGAAACTCGCAGCAAGTCACTTGTCCCCTCTGGCAGTTCTAAAGGTGATTAAAGGAGAATTTGGAATAGTCCCTGTCACTCTAAAAGAAAGATGAAACAGATGTGTGTCCTTTCTCCTGTAATTCAACTTCTTGACACAACCCTGGATCCATGCTTTTGTTCAACAGACCCAGTTTGATGACGTCAATGCATTCTTCACAGCAGGGAAAAAAAAAATCAGTTTTCAAACAAACTGAGCATTTCCTTAGACTAGAAAAGCAAATTGGCTGGATGCCTGGTGGCTCCCACAGCCAATCACTATAACCTTACCATAAATGTAGATGTGTTTCTATCTTAGACTTGATTATGGACATTATTTTAGCCATGGGACCGTCCTGTTCCAGTCCTACTCTACCAGTGAGTGCTGAGATCCTGAATGCTGCGATATTTAGCAAATATGTTGCACATTACAAGGGCTCACTAAAAATTTGACTTTGTGACTTGATATATTTTAAATGCATCTCTTCTAAGTATTTTGCAGAGCTCTGTCTTCATCCAGAACATGCAGCAGGCAGCTTAGCTTCAGAGGTTGGCTGGTGCTCTTTTATCTTTTTTTCGGACTGATTGCTCTTAGTTGTTTTTTGAGGATGGTATTACTAATGCTAAGATTATGCTTTATACTTGCAAAGCTTGGTGTACAGCAAAGGCTAACTGTCAAAGGTGTAACAGACACAGTGTAAAAGCTCTTGAGATAATGTGCTAGGGAGGCTAGATGTTCTCTGGAGGTGAGTGAGGAAGTGTTCAAAACTTTTCCCTTCAGGCACTGCCTGGACAGAGCACAGCTGCTTTAGTCTGTGACTAGTATTGGTTTCCTGCGCTTGTGAGTTACATCCAAGGCTGAATCCTTGTACTGAGGATGAGAGGGAAGATCTGTAGAGAAATGTCTGGAGCTAAAAGGTAAATGTGAGTAAAAGGAGGTCTTTAGTTCTGCTTTTAACCTTTGATCTGAAGATGGCAGTAACAGACACGCCAGATGGCTTTATTTCCGATGTTGAGTAAGTGACACCCAAGCAGCCACCCTTCAAGGAAAAAAGTTTTCATAACAATTTTAAAATTAACTAAGTCAATTTTTATTAAAGGTGGTGATGGGGAGGAGAAGCTAAAGGAAACGTTTTTAAAAGAACTTGGCATACTACAGTCAATCAGGATTTCTGAAACTGTAAGAAGTATTACATCTTTTGGGATTTAGTTTCACCAGTTTGCTTTGCTCTGTCACACTCCTGTTTCTGCGATATCATCTCACAAGTGGGACTAGTACTCTCAGATAAAGCAATGCCTTGTGGCCTGAGACTCCAAACTCTCTTGGGCGTGGTTTGGGTTTTTTTGATATCTCTCAACCTTTGACATTATGTGTGGGTGTGGGGGAAGGGACAGTGATGTGAAAAGTTTTATCCCTCCCACTAACATCTCAGGATGCAGTCTGGCATCCTTTGTGGCATCAGACGTTCTTCAGAGTGAGAACAGGATGCAGTGATCTCGCTCTGAATGTTTGTCTCCTGGGCACCGCTGTGCACTTTTAACCAGGGCTTGTGCTTCAGGTAGACAATCAAGAGCTAAATTCTGATGGAGAGGGGCTGTTGTGTTAAGAGCAAGGTTTGGAGATGGTGGGGCTGTCACTGTTCCCTGCCTTCACCTACTCACCCACTTCTGCCACACATCTGGCACAAACTGACAAGAGGCCTGGGTAGCTTGTGCAGCTACAGGAGTGAGTCACATCTCTGTTCAGCTGCACAGCCCTCTGCATAGTCAAGCTTTTATGAGCATGAAGCAAATGAAATGAGTATGTAGTACAGACTAATTTATGTTTCTATCAAAATGCCGTTGATTGTCGGTGGTTCTCATCAGCAATTAAATCTCCAGGGGTGGTCATAACAGGAAGGGATACACTGGTGTCTGCTGTCTGAAGCAGTCTGTTAAGTTCCTAGATGAGATGTTAGTGATATTTTTCGGCTGAATCATTTCTCAAATACTTCTTGGAAGCCAAGTATGTCAGAAGGGGCATCCCTTCTGCACTGCACAGTAGCTGCCTCTCCTGCTGTCAGCCAGCTGACGTGCAGGAATAGGAGTCCGGATGGGGGACTGCAGAGAGATGAACAGCAGAACATGCATTTCTGGTTCCATGGGACGTGCAGGAGAGTCTGGTGCCAGTGCAGGCCACAGCTTTAGCAGCCACAGGTTTCCCATGTGTTTCTCCCAACTCAAGGATGCTCAGAAATGCCCCTGTCTGCAGGTAGCCTGCTGAGAAGAGAGCAGTTCCTCAGTTTTTTGTGAGGAATGAAGAGGGACTCTCATTCCTTTGCTGTAATAATGTAAGAAAATTGTCTTAGCTTCTTGAAATAGAGGTTTTGGATAGAGTTCTCAGCTCTCATTGCATCGCTTCAGTAAGCCATGATTTTACTTGAGATCGATAGTAATTTTGGTGTTGTCTTGAGTGAAGCTAAGATTTTGCTACGCATGTATAAACCAGATGTAAACATACATTACATCAGTAACTGAGGACTTCCCTCCCTCTGGGAGGCAGGGCTGGCTGCCAGCCCCTTCTCCACCAGCCCCTGGCAGGGGCAGACCGATCTGCCTTGTCCTTGCCACACGGCAGAGCCTGGAACATCTTGGCTCGGTGCAGTGAAGGGCTGTTGCTGTGTCGAGCCTGCTCCTTGCTCTCCCAACTACTGTTCCACTATTCCTGAGTGACCTGGTGCAAAACCCACATGTTTTCTTCTCAGGAGGCCTACCTAAAAAACAAGATGTGACAAAAACAAGTCTACAGAAGAATAACTAAATTATTAAGACCAAGGTAATAGGGAAGGTTTAGCCGTCGTGAAAAATGTAGCTTGTGTTGTGTAAACAGAAAAAAAAAAAAAAAAGAAAAAAAAATGTTAGCTCTTTTTCCCGAGTGTGATTGTCCCCTGTTCACCCCAGCTTCTTCTGAGAAGGTCTGGCCATTTGCAGTGCATGTGGCGCTGAGGTTTTAATGCTATAAAACACTGTAGCAACACTGTTTATTTAAATACGATTCAGAAAGGGGAACATGTTTATGCTGAAGACCTGTTAATTGCATAATTTTCTTTTATTAAACAGCTGTGCATGCTGTGTAATGCAGACTAACCAGAGTGCAGAGGAATTATTTATATTATGTTGAAGAGGTCTGAGAATTTGAACTTGTAAATTAATTCCTAGAGACAGCTAAATACAATGCAGTAAGTAACAGGCTCTAATTAGGAAGCTGAAAGAGTTGAATGTAATTCTGATCTGGAAACTGTCCAGGCATTTTCAAGATCCTTGGGCAACAGTGTTTTGCAACAGTGAAAGGAGTTACTATGTCTATTCAAGAAGTTAGTAGCAAGGAATTGAAAGAAAAAGAAACCTGGGAAGTACTTACAGGACAGACAACATGGTAGAAACCATAGTTCTGCAAACCCTTGCCTTTTATTTAGTGCAGTTACTGACTTGCAAGAAGAACAGAACACGAATCTGCAGTCCCGAAAACCGCAGTGAAACCAGGCAGATGTTAGCCTCCCATCTGTGGTATGGAGATGTGTGTCCAGCACAGTACCGGTCCCTATGGGCACACTGTAAGCGTGTGTGCAATACAGGATAGTATCGGTGATCTTATCCTGGTCAAGAAATGGATCAAAAAGCAGTTGAGGTTGGAGAACTCTCCAGCTGGGCTATAGGCAGATTAGACCTGAGTCCTGACAGTTTTCATCCCCCACAAGGCCATTGATACAACAGTCGGTCTTGAAATAGGGTGGAATGAGCAACAGTTTCACAGAATTCTGTGGTTTTCCTTATTTCTGAATTATGGTTGTTTGTTTCAGAAATGTGTATCTAAGTCTCTCCTATAGTTATAAAAGGAAATGTTCCTTGATAAAGAATTTGAGCAAACAGTTAAAGGTGGGCATCTAAAAAACTTTCAGTGGAAGAGGAAAAAACCCTACATTTGGCTGGAAAATGCTGGTACGCTTTCAGAAAACCACCCAAATTATTAAACAAAAATGGCATATTATCTGTACTTTTCCCTACTTCTTATGACTGTCTGTAAGAAAGAGGAAGAAGAAACTACCTTACGTAACTAAGATGCATCTGCAAAGCAGAAGCAAAAAACCTGCCTCCTTCAGTCTTCTTGTGAGACTGAAGCATCGTTTATTTGGGGAGAGGCTTTATAAACTGAGTGTGCTAGAGCACGTGTAGCAGCTGTGTGCCGAGTTCCTCCTGGCTAAGTGACCAACCATCATCGGCTGTCAGTCTCCTGTAGCACCACTGCAGATAACAGGAGGGTCCTCCAGGCCCAAGCAGCAGCCAGGATGTGTGCAGGCGGGTGACACAGAGGCAGGCTGACACCACACAGGGCAGGGCAGAGCACCGGTCAAGTCCTGTCCTTCCTGCAGCCTGTGGTGACTTAGGCACCACTTTGCTGGGTGTGTTTGTCTGCACTTTGTCTTCATCAACCAACCAAAATGATACTCGGCAAAAGTGCGATGGATGGGGGTAGGCATCCTTTTGCACAGGTCAGAGATGCAAAGGGTTTTCTCAAGAATTCATATTATAAACAGGTTTCTGTTGGGGAGGGCTCAGTTTTATCCTAGATCTATAATGCAGATTGTAGTAAGCTATAAACACACACACACACGCTTTATCTGTGACATTTATCCGTAACTTATGTTATTGTTCAGATTGCTGATAAAGGCATTAAGGTGCATAGGCAATGATGGGTAGGGAAGGTCCCACAGAATCCCACCCGCTCAGCAGTGATTTCCCTGTGCTGCTGTGCTGAGGGACTTTGCTAGACAGTTCTCATGCTACTCTGCATAGGTCGATCCTGCATTTGCCTTATTTTTAATTATTCCATGTTTTAAGAACTGAAAGGCTTTAGAAGGCTTTTACAACTACCTTTGTAATATTTCTGAAAATAAGTTTGACAAGAAGTAGTTTTTATAAAGCCTTATTCAGCAGCATTTATTATATTATCTTCTTATTTTTTATTATTTGGATTGTGTATTGGCAGCTGCAATAGTTTGACTTGGAGTGGTGCATTCATCTGGCAAGTTTGTGATCAGCTCCTTCTTGCCATTACGTGCTTGAAACTTTTATTAAGCTGCCTTTCTCCCTGTTTCAGGAAAACCCCTTTAGCGTTTTTAAGGACTAATGAAAATAAGTATTAATTGTTCTGGAGGCACTTTGGCCTGCTCTCTGGAACACCTGGATGGATGCAGGCTATCCAAATCTGCTGCACTATGCATGCCCAGCTTTCCTGCTGGCTCTTTTCACGCCCTCCTGCAATGGAATTGAAACAGAAAATCCCAAACTGTTTTTCAATCCTTTGCATTGGTATCTGACTTTTTTTCTGGTGTGAAAATGTGCATGTATTAAGTAGGTTTGCATTTGCCACGTTATTTTTTAATATTCCATATAACAGCATATACTTTCATATGATGGCATGCCAGTTCTAAAAGCATGTTTCCTTTTATCCTAAGGTATTTTTTAAAGTGTGTGTTCACTTTACTCACACAGGTTGTAGATTTTCCCTTGTATTTTTTGTACATTCTTCAGTTTATTGCAACATAGTGCTCCTTCCTTCACTGTGATACAGTGGTTCTTTTGTAGGCTTAAAAAAAAAATAGGTCAGCTGTGCTTTCAGGAGTTTGTTTATAGGTTGTGCTGAGTGGCTCATACAGAAGAGAAGGAAGTTGCAGCAGGGCCATGTCTACTTGCCCTGCCCGGCAGCGACACCTAACAGCTCCGAGCGCCAGGGGAAAGGGGCTGGGAACCAGGGCTGGGCTACGTGCAGAGGCAGGTACCTGCTTGTTGACATTTGTGGCAAGAGGAGCTCCACAGTGTGCCATCATCCACAGCCCATGAGCAAGGAAGCTGTGTTGGTCACAAAAAGTGTAACTGGCACTACAGAAAATCACAAAATTGAGTAAGTAGGTCCTTTTCCTCACTGTTTGCTGGAGGGCCAGTCAAACTGGCTGATACAGGCACTTGAGCTTGTGAAGTTGTGTGATACAACTAGGCATGCAGAGTCCACGGGTTTAATCTGTAAGTGACAGCCTTATGAAACCTGCTTCCAACAAATTCCTCGGATGGGAACAATCTGATTTCTCATTATGTACAAGCTCATCTTGAAGCCTTTCTTTTGGTGAGATAATAACAGGGCAACCGCTTCCAAAAAACGTGGTGGGAACTTGGTCTCCTTATTGCTGTTAGTCTGGGAATATGTTGGTTGGGGAGCTTGGAAGTTACAGCGGAGGAAGGACCCCTGTGCTCTGCCTGCCCTATGCACGTGCCACGTAGGTTGGGCTTCCTTAGGAGTACAGGGCTTGTTTTCCGCAGTGATAGGGTGGGAAAATTTATTTTATGTTTTGACAAATTTAGATAGCATGTTACTGGAGAGGATCCGATGATCATCTGGGGGAAACTGTTCTCTCTTAGCTCTGAGGAGCTGTGCCAATGTAACATTATCGTGAAGCCTTGTCTACAGTGTTGTTTAGGACAGATACATCTGCCTGAACTGCCAACAAGCTACTGAGGTGCTGCTAGGAGTTTATGCAGTGAGGCAGAGCTCAACCTTGGCCAGTGGCCTGAGGGCTTATCCAGGATCTCCGGTGGATTTGCAGCTCGTGGTATAAAGATAGTGTTCCTTTAACTATCCTTCTGATATATATTTGATGTTTTCCTTCTAACATCAGGCACATCTACTCCAGCTGGAGTGTGAGCTATGAGAGCTGCCTTGCAGATAAAATGTAGAGTTTATTTCCATGGAGGATCATGGAGGGCATTCTATCTCTAAAACTATGTCTTTTAAATTAGGCAAATTTACGGAGGAAAAATCTGTCTGCAGCTATTATGCATGAAGATATAGGTACAAATTCCTGTATCAAGAAATCCTTACGCTGCACATAAGGAATCAGAAAGGATTTAGGAAAAAAAAATATCACTGCAGGCGTCCCGTTTCTTTCCTAAGCATCTACTCTCAGGAAATCTCAGAGACAGGATACTGAGCTAGATGGATATCAGCCTGACCCAGCAGGGCTCATTCTTATGTTCTATTTATTTATCTAAGAAGGACGGGGAGAAAACCATTAGCTCATTTTTACTTTGAATACATTCATTTGATTTTGGATGAGGGATAACTTTACCACATTACCATGGAGGAAGATAACTTGTCAAGAAGGTGAAGGAAAATTTTGAATTAACATGCTTCATCACCTTAATCAAGAGGCTCAGAAGACAAACTCTGTCCTCAGGCTCTTGAACAGCACTGGCAAAGCTATTTCCCAAACTTTGTGGGTTGAAAACTGCTATATTTGAGAATTATTACAGCCATTTTGTTTCAGTTGTTAGAGACCAGTGCAAGAGCCTGACAATCGCAGAGAAAGCTAGTTTATGGGTCTGACAGTTTATGGTTAATCTGACACTTTACAGATGCTTACTGTGTGACAGCTGCAATGAGTCAGATTATTAGAGAGACTTTCTGCTCCCTAAAGCTTATTTATTCCCGTCTTTCTCAAAACAAGGGGTAGGGAAGTGTAAAGCCTATCAATGAGATAGAGGAGAGGGCCTGAAGCCAGACAAACCAAAACATTCAGAGATTCTGCTAATGCTACGAAGATGAAAGGAATCCCCAAATAAGAGGGAGCCAGAGACATATTTAGCAGAGCCTCATTCCTAACCAGCCGATTGGATGTAGGCAGGAAGGTCTCCACACACGTTTCAGTTGTTTTCCCTTATAAAGTAATGGCTTGTAATGTTATGAGCAAAGGGGTTACTTTGTTCCCGGTTTTCTATAGCAGCTGGGATAAGTCTACAGCTTCTGCCCTCCTTTATCAAAAAAGTATGGCATCTACGAACTGGTGCGTGGCCTCCGAGCTGGCATTCTTCAGGCCAGCTGAAGCCCGTTCCCTAGGCATGGTGGCTGTGCTGCGGCTGCTGCGGAGTCCCAAGCACATTTTGTGTCCAATCTGCATGAGTTACTGAAAAAGAAAGAGCTTAAGGAACTTGTAGCTAAGAGTTTCCACTGCTAACTTGAAAGATGCTTGAAGTCAATAGGGAAGTTCCCAATGTATGTTGGAGCTTTGCTAGTATCACTATAAAAAGATCTGGGAAAAGGGTATGAAAGAAAGAGACAAAATTACTTTTTCTTCTTATTTTCTTTTCTCTGATCATACTCTGGATGTGCTCCTGTGGTGGAGACTGCAAAAGCATTTAGCATGGGCAAACAGAGAAGTTCTCAGGGGAAGCCAAATAAAAGACATAGGTTTTGGCTATGGATACAACAAAAGAACTAGAAACTCAGGGTATAGACACATCAAGCAAATTTTGCTGTGGCGGTTTCTGTACACATGGGTGGGATAAATACTGAAAGATAGGCAGCAGAAAGGGGTTAATAAGTAACCTCCAGGGGGAAGTTAAACTGCTTTCAGGAATGGTGTTCTTTTTCTTGCAAAAAATTATATATATATTTGGGCTAAGCTGCTATGTGTCTGTGGCTACAGAGCAGGGTTCAGAGGTTTGATCCCTAGCGTTTAGGTTTCGTTCTCAGAAGGCTTGGTTTGTTAGGTTCTTATTCCTGTCTCATGCCAAGTGCATTCTCCCCTTCTCCCCTACCCCTCTGGCAGTGACCTATGTTGCTGACAAAAAAAGTGTAAACAACTAATGTAATTTTTTGCCCATGTGTTTTTTATCTGTAGTAATAATGTGTGTGATCATAACTTATGCATGGAATCATAAAAAGAAAGGAAACAGCTGTACTCCATGATGTCCCTTGAGCCGGACTGACCTAATTTCCTTGCATAGCTCACCTGTTTGCCTGCCTGCCTTCCTTTCCCAGCAGCTTCTGTAACGTAACGCCCCAGAGCTGAGCTGCCTACGGAATGCCGTCTCTCCGTGGGGTGCTGGAGGCACGGCCGTGCAGCATCTCTGCGTTTTGCCCATGCTGTTCGTGCGTACCCATCACTAGTGCTGAGTCAGCCTCTGAGCTTAATTCTCCCTTCTAGTCTGTGTAGCCCTGTCTCTAACAACTATCCATATGATAGGTCCCTCCAAACAACTGGTGTCTTGTTATTATCACTGTAACAACTGCCTGCTCTGAATGAGACTCTGTCAGTGGAATGTTTTTCATAAGCACCCTGAAAGCTAGGATTCCCGTGTCTTTGCTGCCCGTGATGTGTAAGGTGATGTGCGATCCCCACCCAAGTAACCGTTCCACATAGCAGCCACGGGGCTGCTGCTGCCATCGTTGCCACCACCAGTAATTGTGGTACGCACCAGGCTAAGTTCACAGGTATTGTGATGAAGCTTAACAGAGGTGTGAAGGTATCTGTGGTATCTGTGTGGCCACTGCCTCCTATAATATCCACAGAGTCCTCTTGCAGAAAACTGTTGCTGATATTTGTAGCTATGCTCAGGTGTGGTGTGAATGGTGTACCAGTTCTACTGAAGGGTTGTTTCCTTGGCTCTGCAACCTCATATGTACCGTATCCACTATAGCATCATCACCAGTAAGCTCTTTTGGGAGTGTGAACCTCTCCTCATTAAGGTGAAGAGTTTGGATTCTTCTCAATCTTTGTCCCAGTCTTGGTATTTCCAAGGAGTAGCAATAGATGATGCTTCTGAAAAACTTGGATTGTTTCCTCCAGTCTAGGAGATAATTGATGATTTATCAAAATCAGACATGATACTGCAGCAAAGGGTTCTGCTCTGTGAAATTCTCATTCCCTTTGACCTGAGTTCCCTGATCTAATACCATAGGTTCTATGCAAGGTACATGATTTTTCTCAGCTATGTTTTTGAGTGTTTGAAAACAAAGACATTTGTTTTGACTGTCCTTTGAGTGTCAGTTTGAGATATGCAAAAGAGATCTATTTATATCCTCTGTTTTAAGTTGCTTACCTTGGTAGGCTTTTTCCTTTTGTGGTGGTTGTGGTTTTTTTTTTTAAAAAAAAAGATTTCTTATCTTTTGCCTCAATGCTGGAAGTGAAATAATAAATAGCTTTTGCATAGCTCATGTTCCAGCACTTGTTAGCTTCTGTTTCTGACCCTCAAAGGCAGTTACATTCCTTAAAAGTTCCTTTCCTTAAAAGTTAAATTCCTTTTGGTCTTCAATCCATAATTCTGCCTATCTGCTATCTACTAGTGGCCTAATCCTTAAATCTCCACATCAGAAAAACTCCCACTGTGCTTTTATGGGAGACTTTCTTGCATTAAGGCTACTCGATTAGGCAGCAAGCGCTCTGTAAGCAAACACATGATGCCCCTCCCTCCCTGTTGTAACAAGACTCACAAAGCAAGGCTCTCACTTGGATTCTGACATCCTTCTTGGGTTTTGTGTGTAGAGCAGTTTTGCCCTTGTAATGGTTTAATATTGGAGTACAGAGATGCTGATTTCTGGTCTTTAGTACAAACTTAATGACAAAATATTGTTGACTGTGAAAGGGCTGCTTCACTAGAATGAGCCTGTCCATAGAACAGCTGGCTACAGCTGTAAAAGTCCAGTCTTGTGCTGAAAATAGCTTCTACAGTGAGAACCCTTGCTTTTTTTGCTAAAAATATGTTCAATGGAAAAGCTAACTGGATTCACACAACAAACTTCAACAACTTGATTACGAAGAATTTGAGATGTGAGTTTATGACAATCCAGACTTGTTGCCATCGGTGGGATAGCATTAGGGCGATGCCGGCCTGCAGGTCCTAGGGTTTTAAAAGTAAGCTGACAAACAGAATGGATCCAAACCCACTGCAATGCAAAGGTGGTCACAGCAATCTTTTTAACAGAACATTTTCACAACCTTCAAAGACTTCACTGTGAACCCTATACAACAAGTACTTTTCCCACTACCCTTAAGTCCATGGGCAATATTTAGCATACAAGCAAAATGCCAAGCTTTTAAAGAGACTTTGTATCAAAATTCAGCAGCTGTTTAGCTTGCCAGGAATATTTTCATTGTTTTTTGTCACAACCTTTAATGAAAGCAAAGTGTTTCTTTAAAAACACTTTCCCTATTGTAAATGACTGCTCTTCCAATTTCTCATTCTGCCTCTTGGAGGCCTGGACCTCTCTTGTTTGAACTTATGCTCCTTCTGCCAGAGGGTGTCTATTGTGGGCACACTTCATCTCTGTACTTTAGCAACTCCCCTGAAGTTTTAGAGTGTTTATCTTGCACAGCTGAAAGCCTCCTCCTGTTTCTTGAGCTCTATGCTGGAATGCTGTGGAAGAGACCCAGGGCCTGTGGCCACACAGATTAGAGTTTTTTTGTAATAAGGTCCCTATATGGTTTGGTTAGAGACTTCAGCCCTGTCTCTGTCTGTCTCTGCTCCTTGTTTGGGAGGCTAGTGGGAGGAGAAGAGCTGAAGGGGCTATATAACCCCGGAGCTTTCAGATACAGAGTGCACCATCCCAGAGCAGCTATCCCCAGCCAAGCACTGTCAGGGTAAGTGGCACTGAACCAGTAGCGTGATTTACAGATTGCTGGGGGACTTCAGTTAAACAATGTCAAATGCAAGCTATTCAGGAGGATGTACTGCTGTGCTGTAGCTTGCTTAAGCAAACTTACTTATTAGAATGTAATTGATAAAATGCTTGTAATATCTTTACTGAGTTGTCTTGATTTTATAACGTTTCTGAAAGGGAAAGAAAAGTTCTGCCTGATGATTTTGCTGATTCCACCAGCACTTCAGCAATTGTATACAGACACAGTCTGTGTAATGCCACAGATGGAATTATAGCTGTATTCGTGTTTAAATGAACCCGTGTGACCTCGGGGTGTTAGTCTGAGACAGAACTGAGTTCCTGAAGGGGTATGTAGTGGTGTTTCTCAACAGGATTGGTTCAGTGCTGTTAACTCTGTAAGGTGACGTGAGTGTTTTGGGGAATGTGTCTGTGAGAAGAGCTGGAAGTGTGTGAATTAGCGGTGTCTAATGGGGTACAATGATGATGTGTGTGTATTCATCCTTGCCTCCATTTATTTGAAACTACTGTTCTGTAAAATGCCAAACATTTCATTAAGGAACAGGCTGCACGCAGTATTTTCTTGTGGGGCTGGAGTTCTCTTAGTAGTTTATTTTGAAGATTGGTAAGGTGCTTGGTTATCTTTAGATGTAAAGCAGGTAGAAGAAAGAGGCTAAGTACCATATTAATTACTTGGGAGAAAATTTTCCATTCTTCCACAGTACTGAGTGGCATTTGCTGTTGTAAGATGTTGCTACTGTATGCCATGGCAGTCCTGAGCTGTAACTCACTGGCTGGCAGCAGAGCACCCTTGTCTGAAATCATTTAACTTTGATTTTTCAACTTTTTGTGCTTTATTACTAAATATGGTTTTCATTTAGAGTCCACTAAGCTCAGAAATGTAGCCTTTCCTGCCCCCTTCTTTCCCCTCCCCCAAGTGATTTTTGGCATTTAGCTGCATTGGTTTGAGCAACCCCCCTGACCTCGAACTCTGTTCCAAAAACAGACGCCTGAAAAGCCTATTTCCTAATTAGGAAATGGTTTGTCCAAACCAGCCCGTTCATTCATGTTAGATAACAATTGTACCCCATTCAGTAAATGTTTGAATATAAAGAGCCTGTTTTCCCAGGAGCTTAATAACAATTGCAACCTACTTTCCTTTCCCAATAATAAAGAAAAAATATCTGGACTACATCAAGTTAGGATTTCCCTGTCCTTGTCTTCTCCTGGAAGCTATGCCCACACAGCCTGCAGGAGTGGGGCTGCAGCTGTCTCTTGTGGCTCCCTGGCTGGGGAGAGACACAGGAATTCAAATGAAGGATTCTGGAGAATGGTCCATGCTTGTTCCGTCCATTGTAGAGCCTAAACAGATTGGGGGCTTCCTTGCTCGTTGGCCATGGCTTTTGCTGAGCCCGTTGCCACTCTGTTCTGCACTCCTGTGGCAGAAGTTTTTGGAGGCTGCATGTGGAGCCAGCTGGTCTGTGGATGACAGCCATCTCCTTTAGCTGTTAACACATTACAGTTTGTTGAACTCTGCATGGAAGCCCAGGCTCACAGCTAGCCAAGTGATTCCCTACCATGCTGTAAATTGTGAGCAAATAGTTCTTCTTGAGCCCTGGTATTCAGTGCTTGTTTCTCTATTTGACTTTAATACAAAGCCTTCAAAGCATTTTTATTATCCGTATTATCTTCCTGTTGCCAGGGGAGGAAAACAATTTCTTTTTACTGAGACAAGGAGCCAACATGAATTAGTCTGCTACTTTACAAATACAGTTTATTAGGTGCTTTGAAATGGTGTTAGAGCATACTCTATGGCCTGTTTTTAAATTACATACTGTCCCTGACTTCGTTGTAAAGTTGTTTTTTCTGAGTAACTAAGGGAGGGCTGGAATAGGCTTTTTTCTTTATTCTTATCCTCCCCCTTAATTGGGAGCATTTCTTCTCTTTTAAGAGGTTAAATGTAAACTTAATTGGCCATCTTCATCCAGTGGGTTAATATCTGCATCTGCAAAGCACCCTGGTATGTTCATAGCATTTAATGTGACTAGTTATTGGGAAGCCCAAGACTGAACGGGGAAGTCTGAAGTGCTCCTACCTTTGACAGCTTTCCACATATGTCAGGATTTTGCCAGGGTGATAGAAAAGTGGGGCAAGTTGTGCTGAATCCAGTGCAAAGGGATCTTTGTGTTTGCAGCTGTCAGTCTAGCATTCGCTTTTATCTTACACCCACCCGCAGCCGTGGATTTCTGTGACCAAATTTAGATGAACATTTGCTGCTCCCTGGTCTGTCTGCCCGTGCCACAGGACTGGAAGTTTCCCGTGTAATCCCCTAGATAATCTCTAGTGCATACAGCCCTCCAGCAGACGTGGTTGAAACCTCTTGTGATTTCAAAAGGCGGCATGTTCCCTCCTGTGGCCCCGCAGGCCTTGTGATTGCCCATCCGCTGCCGTACCTCCCTTTGCTGGGGCTGGTTGCTCTCATGTAGCCATCTCTGTCTTCAAAGGTGGCTCTGCTACCAGAGTATGGGGTTTGGTTTTGGTTGGTTGTATTATATTTTTTTTAAACCCTTTTCTGCTGTTTTCATAGGGCTGTTTTCTGTCTGGAGAGCCTGAGGACGTTGACGTAGAAGATGTGTGAGGAAGAGGACAGCACTGCCCTTGTTTGTGACAATGGGTCGGGACTCTGTAAAGCCGGCTTTGCTGGGGACGATGCTCCAAGAGCAGTGTTCCCTTCCATTGTGGGTCGTCCCAGGCACCAGGTGATGAACTGCTTTGCTTATTCCATACTGGGCTTGTAGAAGGCTTTGCTGCCCCATCCCCAGCAATCCGCCCCAGGACTGCCTTTTCCTGTCTCTGGGGCTAGCCCAGCCCTGGGTGATCAGTGTAACATGGTATTTACAGGCAGAATGAGTCCAACGTTGCACTCACCTGAGTCAAAGCAGGTGTCTTGCCTTGTGAAAATTTTGACTGCTCTGAAACCTGATGATAGGTGATGAGTGAAAAACTGGAGGAGGAGGAAGTTTTCAGTCAGTTTCCTAATAACCTTCCTGGCTTTATTAATTTAGCTGTATCACAAATAGGCACCTGTCTAGGGTTGAGTTTCTTTAGCTTCAAGATTTACAGTTGAGTATACGATGCATTCCGCTCAATTTTAATAATTTGCAAAATACATTTATTATCCAAGCTGTTAAATATGGAGAGTTTCTGAGCTAGGTCATCATTACCATGAACTAGAGCAGCTTGGCCAGGCTACAACAAACTAATCCACCTAATTGCCTCTGTGCCCGTCTGAGGCCCTGGTGAAGTGGGAAGAGGTAAAGTAGTTGTAAGATCCGGAACTTTATATACCCAGCAAATGCTTTTTAAGTTCTTCAGAGCTGGAGAAATGTCTGCCTGCCAGTATAGCAGCTGGGGCTGAAAGTCTAACTGGGGCCTCTGGGCATTACCATAATTAAAAAAACATATTCAAATGCCAGCTTCTGTAGATAGTGTAAATGATATTAATTGTTCAAAACCAAGCCATACAGTAACAGTGGAAACAAGTACAGATTTCTAGAACCTTTCTTTCCTGATCATGTATCACAGATAGTATTAGTCCCTTAAGAGAAGGGGCACCCTCTAAAAAATTGCAAATCCAGGTTGCCTGTTTTTGAGATGGAGAGTTAGAGATGCCAAGGTTTGGACTCTGTAATGACTAAGTTCTGGTAAGTGTATTATGCGCTCAAAGCATCCGACTTTATACTGTTTTTTCCTCAGTGTTTCTGACTTCAACACAGAGACTAGTGTGTAACCAGAGTAGTTTCCAGCTTCTGGAACATGGACCATTTCTACAGGATCCATGAAAATACCTTAAAAAAGAAGCATGTACCAGTAGGTTTAAATTGTCTGTCTCTAATGACAATATTATAGTGTTCAAAAAGACTAAAATTGTTGGAATTTAAGCCTTGGGAAATATAAGGTGTGTATTGCTCCATCCTGACCCTTAGATGGCACAGCATCACTTTCTGCTTTTACTCTGCTTCATTATAGCTTAGCAGACAGTTCATCCCTCGATAATAACAAACATTAAAACAACCCTATTTTTTCCACTTACTTAGCATTGTAACTGTATGGATTGTTATTACATTCATGTATGTAATGTATGTCGGGGGGTTAATGTATGTCACCCACAACGGCACCCACCGCCCCCCAGACTTGCCTGCCGGCCTAGGAAGGCCCACCCACCCCCCACCCAGCATGGCACCCACCACCCCCCGACTCATTTTTACAATTACATACATGTAATACATGTATGAAAATTACAGTTTCCATAAACCCTAGTGGAAACGTGAATTAAACTTTTAATTTTGGCAATTAAAGAGCAATAAGGAATTCTCCATTCATTTGTATTTGTAAAGTATTTTGCAACTAGTATAACTGGTGACTGGATTTATTTCACAGCTGATGTTCTGTCTACTTTGTGACACTTCTCTGTGAGATGCTAACTCCATTTGTGTTATTTTATAGGGTGTGATGGTTGGTATGGGTCAAAAAGACAGCTATGTAGGTGATGAGGCTCAAAGCAAGAGAGGAATCCTGACCCTGAAATACCCCATAGAGCACGGCATCATTACAAATTGGGATGACATGGAGAAGGTATTTCAGCTTTGAAAAGTTTATGTGTGTCACTAGTAAATGGAACTACTTGAACCAAATGTTTACAGAATGCACACTAAATTTATAGATTAAATCATCATGCTATCAAGTATGTTTTAATGAGAAGCTTGTTAACAGCACAGGCTACTGTGCATTTGAGGCTGAAGTATCACTAGGAGTATATAAAAATAGTTATTGGGAGCCCAGTCTGATCTATAAATCTTTGCTAATTACTGGGGGGTGGGGAAGGGAATAAAGGAAAGAAAAGGAATATCCTCAATTTGCTAGTAAGGAAATGGAATTTATGAAGGTATCTGTTTCTGCAAAATTGCAAAGCTTGTATGTAATTCTGATGTGAAGGGCACTGTTTACATACGTACTTTGTAATGCTTGAAAGATTAGCGATATTGTAGTGCAATGCATCCATTTCAGAGCCAATATCTGGATGAAAGGCTTCCAGAACCATGTTTGTAGTTATAGTCGGTATGTTTGATACAATCTCTAAGATGCTATCTCTGTTTAATGTTGTGCTGTGGAAATAGGGCTATTTGGAACAGTCAGCACATCACAACACGCTGCAAGTGTGTGCAATCACACAGGACTTACTGACTCTCATAGCATTGTAGTCTTACTTGGAGGCAAAACCTTTTAGATGCCTAACATATCAACCAGTCCCTAATCACCACCACTTGAAAGCAAGCTTAAAAAAAACTTCTTGGCCTTTAGAAAGTCTCTGGTGGTTTTACTTCTTACTGGTCTATTAACCTCTTCATGGCAGTCCACTTGGCCTCTGATTTTTATAGCTGGTAGGAGCGAGTTGAGTGGAGGTGATAAAGACAAGTTGACTTTCAGCCTCACAAACCATTTGCCTTTATCTCTTTTTATGAATTCCTGGGCTGGCCTTTACAAACCAAAAGACGAAATGCTTCAAGAGACCCGTTATCTATTGAACTCTACTATGCAGATCTGCATATATTCTAGAGTTGTTCTGGAACTGTTTCACTTTCAATGATTGTTGAAATAATAGTGTTGCTGGAACCACGTCTGTCCTGCTCTGTCTGTTCTGCCATAAGAATAACCTATTTATTTTCATTAACTTATGTGTCCTTCAGATAAGTGATATATTACCAGCAGTAAAACCTGAGAAGAGTGCTTTTCTTTCTATGGTTACTTTGGTAATCTCTACGAAGGCAGTAAGAACTGCATGAGGAACATTACTAGCCTATCACTAGGGCTGTAAGCAGAGTGCTGGCGCACAATACCTGTCTGGAAGTGATTGAGTTGCTGGCTGATGGTGTTTCTTTCCTTTGGCTTGCCCCTTTGCCTTCAGATCTGGCATCATTCTTTCTATAATGAGCTCCGTGTTGCACCTGAAGAACACCCAACTCTGCTGACTGAAGCACCACTGAATCCCAAAGCCAACCGAGAGAAGATGACCCAGGTAAGCTTACATTACAACTCTGTGAATTCAACAGGATGTGAACTTCCATCATTTCGGTTAGTCATGCTACTGGCAGTCTCTTGGTTATGGAAGATGGAAAGTGCATAGTGGCTGCCTGTCATAGTTGCATATTACTACATTTACTTTAGAGAAATCAGTGTAATGGCTGTGAGTACTGCAGTCTGTCCAAGCTTTGTGTCATCTTAATCTGTTTTTATGCCCAGGCCTATTACAAAATTATCTTTAATCTATGCACGTATCTGTATTCATACATTAAAGGTACAGGCCAGATACAGGGAGATGTCTTAGAGGACCAAAATATTTTTATTTAGATTTTGTATTTTCCTTCCTTGTTATTACCAACCATCAAGAAATATGAAAATCTTATCTTCTCCCTTTCCTTCAGTAAATAGCTTCAACTAGGCTAAAAGCCCTAGCGTTAAGGCAATTCTTTTAATTGCATTTCAGATCATGTTTGAGACTTTCAATGTGCCAGCTATGTACGTAGCTATTCAAGCCGTCCTGTCCCTCTATGCTTCTGGACGTACCACAGGTAGGCCTCTGGGGAACACGACACAGACGTTTGAAATAGTTAAGTGTGTTGATGTGCACCTGGGAATGCATCGTGTGTTATCTTCTCAAAGGGATTGTGCTTGACTCTGGGGATGGTGTCACCCACAACGTGCCAATTTATGAAGGCTATGCCCTGCCACATGCCATCATGCGCCTGGACCTGGCTGGCCGTGACCTGACAGACTACCTCATGAAAATCCTGACAGAACGTGGCTACTCCTTTGTGACCACTGGTAAGGACACATGGCTGACTGAGGAGGAAAATTGTTTAATGTGCAGTGTTTCTAGTGGCCTTAGGAGGACTAACATAGGTTCTGCAGTTGAAGGAAGGAATCCAACAGGAAGGTCCCCTGCAAGACTAGCAGAGGATTTATTTAAAAAATGGAGGGGTGTCGGAGGATGTTCCAACTTGTCAGCATGTCTAGATCTTTCTTGAATGCTGTTCTAAAGATTGAATTCTCTTGACAGCGGAGCGTGAAATTGTCCGTGACATCAAGGAGAAGCTGTGCTATGTGGCCCTGGACTTTGAAAATGAGATGGCCACTGCTGCCTCTTCCTCGTCTCTAGAAAAAAGCTATGAGCTTCCTGATGGTCAGGTGATCACTATTGGAAATGAACGCTTCCGCTGCCCGGAGACCCTCTTCCAGCCATCTTTCATTGGTAGGTTGAATGATTGTTCTGCCCTGGTAAACTGCACATAAACATCAAGTCCTTATTTTCTTTTGGTTGTGTCCTACTGCTAATTCACCCAGACCTGTACCCAAGTACCTCCTAGCACCCACATAATCTTTTAGAACAGCACTATTAATATGGTGGGGGGAACTTCACATCAAACAATAAGGAAAAATAAACCCTGCATGTTTATTCCTGGCTTCTGGCATTGGGCCTGTGCTATTTTGTATGTTATATGGTTGGCTACTATGAGAAGTGTGGCCACAAAGTCACTTTTCTAAATAGCGTGAGGATTGATCTCTTACGACAAGATGACCTGCCTAGTGGATGAGGGAAGGCCTGTGGATGTTGTCTACCTGGACCTTCATAAAGCCTTTGACACCATCTCCCACAGCATTCTCCTGGAGAAACTGGCTGCTCATGGTGTGAACGGGTGTGCTCTGGGCTGGGTAAAAAGCTGGTTGGACAGCCGAGCCCAGAGAGTGGTAGTAGATGGAGTTATATCCTCAGTGCCGGGTCCTGCCCATGGGTCACACCAGCCCCACACAGCGCTACAGGCTGGGGCAGAGCGGCTGGGAAGCTGCCTGGTGGGAAAGGACCTGGGGGTGCTGGTTGAAGGCCAGCTGAACATGGGCCAGCACCATGCCCCGGTGGCCAAGAAGGCCAAGAGCATCTGGATTGTGTCCAGGGAAGGGCAATGAAGCTGGTGAAGGGTCTGGAGCACAAGTCTGATGAGGAGCAGCTGAGGGAACGGGGGCTGTTTAGTCTGGAGAGGAGGGGGCTCAGGGGGGACCTTGTTGCTCTCTACAACTACCTGACAGGGGCTGTAGGCAGGTGGGGGTTGTTTTTTTTCTCCCAGATAACAAGTGACAGGACAAGAAGAAATGGCCTCAAGTTGTGCTAGAGGAGGTTTAGATTGGATATTAGGAAAAACTTTTTCACTGCAAGGGTGGTGAAGCATTGGAACAGGCTGCCCAGGGAGGTGCTGGAATCACCATCCCTGGAGGCGTTTAAAAAACGGGTAGATGTGGTGCTTAGGGACGTGGTTTAGTGCTGGACTTGGCAGTCCTGGGTGAACAGTTGGACTGGATGATCTCAAAGGTCTTTTCCAACCTGAATGATTCTATGACTGTAGTTTGAATATGCTTGCTGGGAGGTAATGGGGTGGGAGGGCAGGAAGCACTACTATTATTTTTCAAAAAGATTGATCCAAATCCGTGGTTCATCACGTTTGCAGAGCAGAGCCAAGACAAGGACTTGCTAATCAACAGCCATGAAGGCAGATTTGCAATGAGGTCACACAGAAATCCAGTGTTAGTTCTGCCAATCAGCAGAATTTCAGCTCAGATATAAAGTAGTTGCATACTTAGACGTATCAGGGCATATTTTGACCGTTCTGTCTCTGAGCTGGCTTAATTTAAAAAAAAAAAAAAAAAAAGAAGAAGAAGAAAAAGAAAAAAAAGAAAACAAATGATTCTAAGACCATATAAGGAATTCTTAAGACATTTGAGATTTGCCTGCAAAACCCCAGTGGAAACTTTACTATGCCACACGCCCAGCTTTCTTTTTAAGGAGTTGTGTGTGTAAGGGGAGAGAGGAGGGCTGTACACTAACAAGCTCCTAAGCAAAGAATTTAGGCAGTTGCAGAATGGCTTTCCAGATTTCCATGGCTCTGAAGACTGATGTCTCCCAAAGAGACACTGAAGTTCCCATTGTCAGTTTTGTTAACGGTTTTAAGTTGCTGTGCGGAGTTGCCTCAGTGTTCTTCTGTACCTTCTCCAGGCATGGAGTCCGCTGGCATTCATGAAACCACTTACAACAGCATCATGAAGTGCGACATAGACATCAGAAAGGATCTGTACGCTAACAACGTGTTGTCTGGAGGCACGACAATGTACCCGGGGATTGCAGACAGGATGCAGAAGGAAATAACTGCTCTGGCTCCCAGCACTATGAAGATCAAGGTATGGTGCAATCATTTGTAGACTGTTTGAGCTGGTATGTACAAAGTCCTCAGAAATCTAGTGAGACATGGCAACACTTTACAAAGTGCGTGCTTTGTACATATTTTGAGTCATGTTTGTGCCTTCTAGCAAATAATCACCACCGGGTACCTTTTTTGCTGGAAGAAGCAAGCCTTCTGTCCTCTCATTTCCTTGTGCATGGTGAATTCTGCAAACTGCCCTAACATGCCCAAAGAAGAATAGCATGGACCCAGCAGCACAGACTTTATTCTGGGGCTATATGTGAGCTTTTTCAGCCCTTTTTAGTTGATGAAGATGGGAGAGTAGAAATGCTGGTTTTGTCCTTGGCCTGTAAGTACAGGAAAAAGCGAGCCTCTGGCAAACCCATCTTCCTTCTGCGGCTTCAAATCTTCTGTTCCTTGCTTTACAAAATTTTTATCAGTTATACCAATAAGAGTGCTCCAAGCCCTCCTCAGCTGTCATTGTATGTTTCCAGAGCAATTGTATCACCTTTTCTCATATGCAGCCATGATGAATACACAGATGCACTACTCTTACTGGGCAGCCTGACTCAGGCAGAAAAATTGAGGATTTATACTCGGGCTTAAATTAATTACACTTTAACTTTACTGATTGCACCAGATTGGCTTACTATAATGCCAGGGATGACGCTAGCATGTGTAGTTACAGTGTTTTCATTAATACCAAGTATCACCGTGTTGTGGTTTAACCCCAACCAGCAACTAAGCTGCTCACACAGCCACTTGCTCGCTCTCCCCAGTGGGATGGGGGTGAGAATCAGAAGAGTAAAAGTGAGAAAACCTGTGTGTTGAGATAAGAGACAATTTAATAGGTAAATCAAAAGCCGTGCACCCAAGCAAAGCAAAACAAAGAATTCATTCACCACGTCCCATTGGCAGGTGGGTGTTCAGCCATCCCCAGGAGAGCCGGGCTCCATCACATGTAACGGGTTACTTGGGAAGACAAATGCCATCACTCTGAATGTTGCCCCCTTCTTCCCCCTAGTTTATATGCTGGGCATGGCGCCATATGGCACAGAATATCCCTTTGGTCAGCTGGGGGCAGCTGTCCCAGCTGTGTCCCCTCCCGACTTCTCGTGCACCCCCAGCCCCTCGCTGGTGGGGCGGGTGAGGAGCAGAAAGGGCCAGTAACGAAAACATCCCTGTGTTACCAATGTTGTTTTCAGCACAAATTCAGAACACAGCCCCATCTTAGCTACTATGAAAAAAAGTACCTCTATCCCAGCCAAAACCAGCATACGCTGCTTCAGTATTTTTGTATAATAAATGCATTTTATTCACAGCAGACAATTGTACTTAATGCTGCTCTTCCTTTTAACAGATCATTGCTCCTCCTGAACGTAAGTACTCTGTCTGGATTGGAGGCTCTATTCTTGCTTCCCTGTCTACTTTCCAGCAGATGTGGATCAGCAAACAGGAATATGATGAAGCTGGCCCATCCATTGTTCACCGCAAATGCTTTTAAATTGCTTTATCTTTGTATGTGTCCTTAGTGTATTACTGTGAATGTATTCAGGAAAATACATTCTTATAATTTCATTCCATAAATCCTTCATCGTAATTACTCTAATTAGTTGGGTACTGTGTATTTTTTGGAATAAATTTTAAATATGATCTGAAATTGCTGCTCCTATTTAAAACAAAAAACCAAAAAACCAAAACTAAACAAACCAAACCACAACCAAAAAACCAACCCACGCGTTTGTGGAGGTACCGTTACAGCGGGTTTGAAGCTCCATCTCGTGACACGAGTCTGTTACTACGCTACGCCGGGCTTCATAGAAAAAGCGGGAACCCTTTGCTCCGTGACACCAATGCTAGAAAATGCTCAGCTATCAGGCTGCACGTTTTCACAGTTGAGCCTCAGAAAACATTTTAGTCTGCGAACAGAACCAGCCTTGATTTTTCAAAAATTCTGGGCAGTACCAAAGGAGCATAGCATCTGTTCGGTATCAGGATGAGCATATGCACTCTCTCCTTTGCATCTGCTCTATCCAGAAATATTATCTATCCACATCGCTTCTTAATTCATAGCTGTCATGCTGGGAAAGGTAATCTCTTACTACGTGTGGCCTAGAGGTGTGTGATGTATACTACAACAGTTCAGTGTGTTTTCTTAAAAAAAAAAAAACCCTAAACCAAACCTGTTCCTTTGGGAGCATATCTAAACACTAGTGTTAGATTGAACACATGATTTCCTACCATATGCCCTCAAGATAAGTGCAGCCTATTATTTTTATGTTGTGATTATAAGGGTAATTAAGCTGGCTTAATACACTTTTTCTTCAGAACATTTTTTTGGGGGGGTGTAATGTAATCAAAGTAGATTAAATAATAAATAATTTAGATAATTTTCTCTTTCTGTGATTTTTCTGATTCCATTTATAGTCTTAAATATATCAAAACTAATACTCAACTAGAATAATACTGTCTTAGAAGTATATATAGGAATAAATAATTCATTGAAACAGACCTGGGAAAGGTCAGTTCTAAGGAACTTGTTGCCATGTGTATTCAGTACTGTGTAGGTTAAAGAATGCTATTTATTTTTGTTACCTATTTTTCTGTCTAAACTCAGTAATTTACCTCACTTGCCTGTTACTCATTATCTTTCAAACTACAAGCTCTTTGTAACAGCACCTGTTATTTACCATGTCTGCATAACCCCTGGGTTCCAGATCTTGTCCAGCTGCTGACTGTTAGCACATGTTCCAAACCTTTTTTGTACTAACCTTATTATTTAAAGTTTAGGTCATCGAGGTTCTTGGAACAGACACTAAATAAACTCTTGTAAGAGCAAATAACTTCGTATGATTTTTCCTTCTAACTCCAGCTAGATCCCTTTCAGGATAAGAACTTGATTTCAAATAAATGTTTCTACTGAAGGATTGCTGGAGAAGATGCATTTCTCCAAGGGACTCTGATGCATCTCTGCTACCCCAAGATATGATGAGGGTCAGCCCTCAGATAAAGGATTTTGTTTTCCTGAGTGTTTTCTCCTTCACAGCCTAGCCAAAACTTGAGCTATACAAGGATGGAAAAAAATAATCACCCAAACTGATGTGTTTGTCTACTACATATAACGTGTATTCACTGAAGCAGTAAAGGGATGTACATAGCTGGAAGTCGCAAAAAGCTAACCACTGTTAAAAACATCTCATTCTCAGAAAGCAATTAATGCCAACAAGTGACAAAAGAAACAATAGTTACTGTTGTTTGAAGTTCATTTTATTGTTGCATTTTACAGGTGAGATTTGACAGATTCAGGGGTAATGCCACTGAACTCCATCTTGACAGAGCCATGAAATAACTCCAAAACAGTCTAGAGCAATAAATATCAAACCATTCAATCTAAAATGTATAAATATAAAAGTCATTTCTGAAAACATAGGAAAAACAGGAATCCATTTTTCTGTTTTGGCCATTTGTGTTAACATCGTTATCGTCCATCTGTATCACCTCAGATCCAGCACAATTATCTTTATGTCTTTTCCAACCACATGGCTACATGGCTGCAGAAGAAGTGAACCCATTACTCAGAAATCAGTTTCAGTAAAATAGCATATGAAGGATACTGTTGTCTTTAATTTCCTGAGCCTGCTTAATACTGTGCCTTTCTATACAGCTTTGATTGAACCTGCCACTGTGCCTGTTCGTGGGTGACCCTGACTGTCACAGGGATAGGCTGCCGAGTAAAGCACGGACTATAACATCTAATGAGAAATAAGTTTCTAAAGAGGGTATTGTTTAGTGCTTAGCCTGTGAAACAGATAATAAGTCTGTGCTATCCTTTATGTACAGCATGAGCTACCTGAAATGGAGAAGGAAGGTGTTGTGCGCTGCATTAGAACAGATACATGGGGGATAGCTTCAAGGAAAGTGTGAAATATGTTCTTTTCCTGCAGTGCCTTCAGCTGTGTCTGCCAACATGATGGATTTTTTTAAGCATTTAGGAATAAATTGTGTCTTTAGACACAGTCATGACTAAGTAACAGCTTGTATTGAGTCTGTGGAGAAGAGTTTCTGCCAGAAACCAGATGCAGATTCGGATTGTATTAGTCAGATTTCCTGAAGCTTCCTGTAACCCCTGATATTTTTCCTCCAGGAAATGAGGCTGTGATACTACTGTTTTGGTTGGAATATCAATATGTTCTCGTGATTTTACTTGAAAGGATATTTGTGTTTGCTGGTATCACGTATCAGTGTGTCTAATGACTATAAATGTGTTCAAGTGGCCAATAACTTAATTGATGAACTAAGTCTGTAAAGAACCACTGAAAAAGAGCCCACCTGGAACAAAAGTCTTAAAATTTTTCAAAGCTGGACTACCTTCTCATTATCCCTACAGTTAATGGTAAAAGAACAAAACAAAACAGAGGAACCCCAGCCTATCCTTCTTTTGAGGAGTAATACTGACATTCCGAGAGATCTACAACAAAGAAGTAATTTCCAATTTCTTTCAGCATTGCTTCTCTGCATTTGATCATTTTATTTTGAGCTATATGAGTTGCTCTGTATTTGAAGTGAGCCCCATTTAGAAAAAGGAATCTTAGTTACTCAAAGGTAAGGATTGCTGTCTTCCACGTAACAGTGACATTTCTGATAATTCTGACTGACAATACTGTCCAGCCATGCATACAGCATACTATGCTATTAAAACATCAAAAGATAGGGGAGTTACTGAGAAAGGCTTATGAGAAGCCTGGCGAAAATTGCGGGCAATGAAGGAAACGGTGCTTAATCTACTCCTAGCTGCACTTTTTAGCAGCTGGGATGTTCTATTGGGACACTACAGTTGAGGAGAAGAACTGAATTATTTGTTTAAAAACTGAAGAGCTCAGGAATAACTCCCATTTGAAACTGTGGCTTTTGCTTCTTCTGAAAGCAGGTAAAAGTGGTGACTAATGGTAACTGCCTCTGGTTAGCCACCATTTGAATTGCAGTGCTTAACACTCATCTCATGGCTGCTATTAACTACTTAAGTAGACTCCTGATGTCTATCTTGGTCAGAAAAGTAAGGGTAATGAATTATTAAGATGAGGGGCAAATTATATTAAAAAAATCTAATCTGAAGCATGTATCATTCCTGCTTGCAGCAGAAGCATGGGCAAGAATTTGAATAGTCAAAACTATGTTGGATTATATACTTACATTAAATAACCTAGGGTCCTTTGTATGTGGATGGAATCCCTTCTTTTTACAAGCAGAAACTTCTAGCATTCCAGCATTTGTAAGTCGGAAGATGCCAGTGCTGGAAAGCAAAAGATGAAATTCCTGTTACATACTGCTCCCATAATACATGGCTAAGATTTCACATACAAATTGCTTAGCTTAACAGAAGGATGACAGAATGGTACTCAGTGACCTTTGATACACAGGAGGCAAGGCTGAGTTGGATTCTTACAGATATTTCAAATCAAGGGGAGACGTATTCCTGTAAAGGAAGAGATGATGAAAGGAAGGGGAGAGAAAAAAAAAAAAAGAAAAAAAAAAATCACAGTACTGGTGCTGTTCCCATTAGGCAGGTTAGACTGTTAAAGGCTGAGGCTAGCTTATATAGGAACAGATATAAACCAGGAACGGCTGTTCTGGATGGCGTTTCACTCGCTGAACTCTAGAGGGGCAGCTTAAAAGAGAACAGCCTTTAAGCTAGTTGTGTAAGTGACTGGTGAGAGTACACATCCTCCCTACTCTTATAGGTTATCAAGTAGTACAAAGCACTAGAAAATGCACTGCTGCATAGGTATGATCTAACACTTTTGGCTATTGAATAAAGTGTTAGAAACCCCTCCCTTCTGTAAAAAACATTAATACCCAATAACTACAGGACAGCGCCTGATTAATAAACATTACAGGTAGAAGTAACAGGTTAGAGGTGGTTACAGCGTATCAGCATAAACTATAAAAGCAGTTTGGAAGACCAGAGATTTGGGGAGGCGTGCAGGTGTGCCCTGGGTTACAAAGCCTAGTGCCTGTGCACTTGCCACTCGATCTCTATTTATAGCTTCACTGCCTGAATGGCCCGTATAGGAAGTTAGGCAACCAGAATGGGATTCATAGAAGCCATCTACAGGAAGGCCAGAAAGAAAGGCTAGAGAAATGCAGTCTAAAACAGTGGAGTTAGCCCTTGGGCCCTGAAACGCTGAGCACACCAAAGCAGAATCACGGAATTGTTGAGGGTGGAAGGAACCTCTGAAGAGTGTCTAGTCCACCCCTCCTGCTCCAGCAGAATCACCTTGAGCAGGTTCCCCAGGACCATGTCCAGTCAGGTTTTGAATATCTCCAAGGATGTAGACTTCACAGCCTCTCTGGGCAACCTGTCCATTATAAACCTTCACATTAATACTTACACAGTTCCACATTTTTCCAGATACTTATTGTATCTTATGAAATAATAACATAAAAAAAGGACCTTATCAAGAAAGTGATCTTTATCCCTCTACTCTCCAAACTGCAATTTTCATATCATCCTAGAGAAATACATCTAACCGCTGCTCTGCCTTCACCAGACAGAATAAACACAGGCCTGTGGCAGGGCACTGGCAATGAGGTCTCCAGAAGAACAGCTCCTGTCATTACTTCTTGATTGAGCAGAGTATAAAAGTAAATAAAATTTAAACCCTGAGGTTGGGAAGGGAGGAGGAGAGAGAACCAGAAACAACAGTGTGTAGAAACTGACTGGAATGCAAGTCTAAACAACTTAAAACAAATTCATAATACAAAATTCTAGCCCTTCATCACAGTTGATATATGCTGTTTGCATTTGATCAAATTTTACAAGAAGCAGGAGAAAATATTGAAATATTACTTAGAAAAATCAGAACTCACTCATTATGCTTTGGTGAACAAACAATTGCAATGGCCTCTGGCAACATTAGCTGGTAAGAACAATGAGTATGAAGATCAACACTGGATAAGAATGCAGTTTGTGTTGGATGTGTCTACAAAAAGAAAGGGAAAACTCAACATCATGAAATATTTCTTACAAATCAAGGTCAACATACATTCAAGAAGGAACAACAATTTGTAACAAGTGAAAGCATCGGTACTTCCCCAGTTTGGTTTCCTAAGTAAGTTCCTATTAACCCAGATTCTCCACTGTTAGGGTGGCTTTTCAGTATGAGATTTATGGAGGCACATTCACAACCAGATGTACAAGCAATTTTCTCATCATGGGGGGGAAAGGTGGAATGAAGAAGCACAAGACAAAGGGAAATTACCTGACTGTCCAAAAAGCCTAAGAGTGGCAGTAATATAAAGTTTAAAAACACAATACCCTCCCCCCAAATTTTGAATACAGTAGAAAAATAAATGATGTTAGAAAGTAACAAAATACTCCTAACTTGACATAAACAACAAAAGTTGCACTGGCAAAAGCAGACCCATTGTGTCAACAGGATGCCTCAACTGCATTAAGAAATACCCATCTGTGGAGAACATTAGTGCTCATTTACATCACTACAATTAGAATTACGTGACCAAATTAATTTTGATTATTCCAGTTATTTCTTTAGCTTGTTATTCCCAGGGTTTCTTCCACATAATATGCAGAGCTGATACAGAAAAGCCAGAATCTACGAGCACATACATACATGGATCCAACCCAAAGTGAGGAGATCATACTGATCCTGAATACAAAATAATTCTTCCACATTCTCCATGTCACAGTAGTCTGGTCCTGCAGATTGCTTTGGCACTATTACATGGGTAATAGTAAATTCATTATGTGTCTGTAAAACAAACATCGACTTAAGAGTGGGACAAATGAACTAACGAATAAATGCTGAATCAGAACCTGAAAGATGTCAGCCTATCAGCTAGAACAAAGCAGTATAGCTCCACTGATTCCAGTGCAGCTGTACTGACTTACTGCACCTGCAAATATGCCTTGGCATTTTATCATGAAAACATACAGGGCAGTATTAATAGCAACACAAGACTGTCGTATTGAAATGTTCTCAAAGACCAGTGTGAAAAGTTTGTCCTTTAAAATAATTAATAGGATGAGAAAAGAGGTTTGAGAATACTATAATAATTTTCTGTGAAACTTGGAACATCACTACTTTTGCTATTCTTTCTCTTTATACAATTCAGATACACTTGGACATCATCTTTAAAATTCTTTGTATGCCAGCATCAGCCATGACATCTTTCCCTACTCTAAAAAGACATTAAGTACATTAAGTGTTAATGAGGTCAAAGGAAAAAACACCCTGAAAAGTCAGATGTTCTACAGCTTGACAAGGGGATTTTCTTCTTCTTTTTTGTTGTGCCATTATGAATTTGATGACTGCAGTAGATTCTAACAGTCTTTATATTTCATTGTCCTGCAACTAAACCTCACTTACCTTAGATGAATGCCAGAGAAAGTACTCGAAAAAGCCTGTATTGTACAGCAAGCTGAAAAACTTGCTACATTTTATAATGACAGCAGGGTACTTTGATCAGATGCTTTCCCAATAAGGCAAGCCCACACTGCTGAAATAGCCACTCAGGTTATTATATGAAGTTAATTATGTTAAACATTAATTGTTTAGATCTGCTTTTGCTCTGAAATTGATACATTACAGGAAAATACAGCACTATAAAATATATCTTTCCCCATACAAATGTGAGGGTTAAACTGTACCAGTTTTCCACAGAGAATTCCACATGTCTCTATTCCTCTTACTGTATTTGCCTCTGCTAGCAGCAGAAATTTGTGACAGAGATCCCTGGGCAAAATGACGCCTCTGAGTGCTTCAGCCAATTGAGCTAACAAAACACACACACAAAAAAAAAAAAAAAAGGGAGGGGGGAGAGAGAGAGAGAGAGATAAAGAGGAATTTGCAGCTTACATAGTGAAGTTCCCTAAAATAAGGAAATACACACAGTTACAGGAAATTATTAAAAGTGAAGGAATTATTCTTATCACATCACAGATTTCTAATGAAAATAAATCTACAGCACAAGCACTTTACCCTAGATTGAGGTCACCAGCCTGTAAGATAGGCTCACTAGCCTGCCCTTGAGGTGACAGTGAGCTGATACCACCTCCCAGGCCAGGACTTTCCAGGGTGAACCACGGCAGGTTTTGCTTCTGTTCACTTGAGGTCCACAACAGGGTTCAGACTTCATTCCACAGGAACACTAAAGCTCAATCTCTAAATCCATCTCTTGGTATTCAACTGGAAAATGCAAAACTCTGCGACTAATCTCCTCTCTTGAAATGAAGAAAGTCTATGGAACGGCTGTGTGTACACCAACCTATTCATGCTTATTTCACTATGGATGTTCTTACGGTGAATAAATACATATGCATATGCAATATGTGGACTGCTTTAAGCAGCAAAGAGGCAGATAGAAAAAAAAACCCCAAAACTCTGCACTTACTCTGAACAGCACTTAAAGTAGCTGCTGGCTTTAAGACCCGGGTTACTGGAGGCGAGTGTCCAACACAGCCAGATGTGCTGCTCCTCTCTTTTTTCTCAAGCAGCGTAGTAGATAAGGAACTGTTCTCTGGTACAGAAATACAAGACAGCATACTTCCATCTATCTGTTCAGACATAACCATGCTTTCTTTGATTTTCTGATCTCTAGCTAGGTCTTGCTTCTTAAGTTGATCCTCAAAGAATTGAAACTGTTCTGATTCAAGCTGCTGTTGCCGCATATGCGCAATTCGTTTCTTCTCTGCCTCTATTAGCTGCTGATGCTCTAGTTTCTTCAGAAATTCGGTTTTACATTTGTTCTGAAACATGCAAAACAGTGACATTCTCAGAACACTAAAAAAAGCTACAAAAAATGAAGGCAAAGAAGCAATCTAGTTGTTTAATAAAACCATCAAATCCTATCATTAAAAATTAAGTCTTTTGGAACTTGTTTGCTGAGCAGGCAAATGCAACTATATCCCCTGTCGTGCTTTGTGCTTTTACTTCAGTACTGACAGCAGTGGCCTCATTTGCCCATTATAATAATTAGAAAAAGACTTTTCAGAACAGAGATGGCAAAGACTAGGCACAAACACAAGCCCTTACAACTTTCAATGCAACAAGAGACCCATGAGCACATGGGTTTTCTGGGTAGATTTCATCATCAGTTTTGTTATCTGGTTTTGTTGCCTGTTGCTGCTGTTCGGATAGGCTGGTCGACTTTCTCGAGTTACTTTCTTTCCTCGGCTTTCCCTCGATTGCTTAACTTGGCTCTGATGCACAGCCTCCGGCGCCCTAGATGCCTCCTCCACTCGGTCTGTGCCCCCTTGCCCCCAGGCCACCTGCTGTTTCACAGACAGCAAGGGAAGCTTCAGCTTTCAACAGCCCTTCCTGCTCCCTGGTAAAGGAGAGCAGCAAGCATCTTCAGAAGCAAATGGGGGGAAAAAAAGCCAAACCCGGAGCAAAATAATTTCTTGTCATGTACAAAATAGAGCAGTAAAGAAAGCCTCAAACCAACTGATGACAGAAATATGGTGTGTGGGGTGCTTTGGGTTTTGGTGTTCGTTTTAGTGGCTTCCCCCCGCCCCCCAGTTCCCTAAGTCCATTTTAAGGGAAGGGAAAAAAAAAAAACCCAGATGCTTTTTCCAAGAGAAGTTTTTAAAACTACAGATCCTATTTTCAGTGACTTCAATACACAAGTAATTACGATTACTTAAAAAACTCAAACAGGATCAATTCAAACTTGAGCACGTTCAGAGCCAAGGGACCTTTTCCGCATACTCATGTAAGTGTATTAACAATCTCCTCTATAAAACAGAATCAGAGTGTACCAAAGACCTATCTGGATATTAAGTAAATATCACAGCACATTTATTTCCAAGTGCATGCTTGTATTACTAATTTTCAAATGACCAATTGATTAGAATCTGAGAAGTGAAAAGTCATTCTAAGCAGCCTATGAAATGATTACATTCTTGTAGAACTGGCATTTTACTGCTTAATTCTTAAGAAGTTTTATATGACAAAAATATTCATAACAAAAAATTATTTAACAACCATATAAAACTTACTTTGTTTTGCATGTATTCTTGATATTCTAAGTTATATTTTTTTAAAAGATCTCTCTTCAATTCATCCGTCCGTGGAAATGCAACCTCCTTCAGTTTCTTTGGGGTGGGATGGGGGAGAAAGATAAGTTTAGTTTTCACTTTTTAGAAAAATCACCTGGAAAACAAACTCAGCTGTAATAGAGGTTTTAAAAAGTAAAAAATACAAGAAAATACTGCTCTTTTCCCAGGAAAGAAAGGAGGAAATACACACTAAATCATCAGCTTATGAAATTTCTATAGTACAGTGATTTCAATAAAACTTAATTTATGTCAGTGAAAGGTGTGACATGACTGCTTCTTATCTCAAGGAAAGGTTAGTCCTTTTTCTAGCAATTTGTTGTCTCTGTTTTGTTTAATAGGTGTGTAATGACTAACATTTTTGTTGTAAGTGTGACTTATAAAAAAAGATAAGTCACCTTTCAATGTTTCAGGTAGGATCATCACATTTTTCTCTGGGACTCCCTGGACAGAAATACGACTGAATACGCCCATTTCCAGGTGGGGCAAAAAAAGAACGTTTATCTGCAGAGATAGCTACAGCTGTAGTTTCCTGTGACAGCCCCAGGAGACAAAACAATGGTGTTTGTAAAACAAAAGCAATGCCCTACGTTTTCTACTGATGCAGAGGCTACTACAAAATAATTTAGAGGCTCTGTAGGCAAGGAAGGGAAAGAGACCATGGACTTAATCCTACTGAGTGCAAGAGGAGTGAGCGTGTTAGATGCCCTTTCTCAACAGGGGTGTTTTCCTAGATTGTGGGCCACAGTAAAAAATTTGGTATGAAGCATTTTGGCTTTGAATATAACATTACTCAGCTTTAACAGCAGAGAAAGCATGCAAATATGACAGCATGAAGGAGGAGACACTCATTCTTGTTCTAACAATTCCCATTGGGCAATTCCAGCTGCTTTAAGCTCAGTATTTCTTTTTCTCTATTTCTCTTTTTTTTTTGAGGGAGCAGGATGGGGAGTAAAACTATGTTGAATACAAGTGGAGGGAAAAAATCCAGTAAAAACTAAGTAAATACATATTTGGTAATAAAGAAAGCAAAAATATGCTTTGATTATTTAGCAAGGTAAGCAAATGCTGCACAGACACCAGTAATGCCACACATCTCTCTCTCCCTCTGCAATAGTCAGTCTGGACCATCATCCACTCCCATAACTGGGACCAGAATCTAAGTACTGTTAAATTAGTGTATTTTTAATACGTAAACTTTAAGAAAGAATTATACCTAAGTTTCCAACAATCTACCAACTTATCCAGAGACCATTCTTGTTCACCTTTTAGGATGGTAATTTAATTTCCAGTAATGATCAAGTGATTAAACCAAAACAAAACATGAATGACTAGTGGAGAAAGGTATCAAAAATTCAAGCTGTGGTGGTTGCCGTGGGCTATGTGTGCAGTGGGGGAAAAGGAATGCTGGCAACGGAGAGATTCTGGGACAAACATTCTTAAAGGCCAGGAAACCATAACCCTACCTTAATAATATCTTGTTTTTCTGGTACTGCACATTGCTGATAGTCTCGGTGATTGGGCAGCTTTTCTACAAACAACCTAGAAAATTAAACATGCATGCATTTACCTCAGTAGCCAGAGGAATACCCACAACAGCTTTTATGTTGGCAGAAAAATCAGTTTCACATAACTGTTAAACAAATTCCAAATGACTTGGAGCAGGTTTCTACACATTTGTTTAAACTAAGACTTAAATTCTTGTATTGGCTTGTATGGGACACACAGGGTAATAACAGCAGGTTATTTTCTACATCTGAATATAATTTGGTTTTCATTAGTAGTGGGTTGGGTTAAAAAAAGGACTAACTAGCAGCCAGCACCTAAAAATAGCCCTCAAAAGCATCTACCACCTAGTCAGTATTAATAAATCCTATTTCCACTGTCTTTATCTTTCCTTAGCTGAAATGCTGAATCTTAAACAAGAACTCCAGAATGCAGCACTGACTATCATTAAAGCTGTTATTTTCACTAGACCAAGCTGCACAGCTAACTGCAGTATTATTAAACTACCCAAACATCTAAATTATGTCAACACTCAGCTGCAAAGAGTTTGGAACACACAGCTGTGATCATTCTTTCAGCAATTGGTACAATGTTTACTTCCACACCCTCTTTTTATAGAGACACATAGATTTAAAATTAAGTGAATTAAACAAGGTTTGGTCTAGCTTTCAGAGCATGAGGAAAATAAGGGGGCGGGGGGGGGGAGGGGAAAGAGGTCTCCTATTACAAATGTTTTAAAATATACATACCAAAAAAAACCCTTTCAGAAGTAAGAAAACGAACCAATCAAACCTACAGCAAAACTAGCTAGTTAAGAGGTTTAAATCTGCCACTGATACATTTTTCAGCTGGCTGGTTTGAGAGTAAGAAGCAATAAATTATACTTAAACCCTCTGGGGAAGTAAAAAGAGGCAAAAGCCCATTTTTTCATGATTTTTTACGTGCTGTGCAACACCAGCATCTTCAAGATCAGCAGAAGCTCATAGGGCTATAGTTATATTAAAGGCTCAGAAGTCTTCTTTTAACATTGCTTTTTAAGCCATGAGCTGTATTTGACCAGCATGCTGATAGATGCAGAATAGTCTGTGGGAAACAGTGCTCAGAGTATAGCTTGGTACAGTAAAATTAAACCTCTGTATATTAGGATAGTTCACGCCTAGCAGTTAATAGATGAATAGATGGATAGAACTACCATGCTAACTTTTGAAATAAAATTATAAGAAAGCCTGTGGTTAGAGTAGAGATCTCCAGAGAACAAAGCTATTCTGCAAGAACACACTGAACATTTTTTCTCATAATCTAAAGGGATGCCCTGTTTTCACTGCAACGCTTCATTTCAGTTTGCTCAGAATTATAAGTTGTAACGACTACAAACAGTTTCTTACGTTATGAACTTATTATAAAAAACAAAAGCATTCTCCAGGTTTCCCTCCTCCATATATATTGATGCCATCCGCTCCATCTCTACTCCAGATCTAAAGTAACGGCGTGGAGTGATGTCTTCATTGATTGTGATATTGCTGCCAAGTTTGCTTAACGCACGTACTCTCTCTTCTGGGGTCACAGAGATGTCTGTATGGTCAGGAATAGCTACTAGCTTTTTCTGAAAAAGAACAGAGGGATTAGCAAAGAGAACGAGATACTACATTTCGCTTTCATTTAGTGTTCTCATTCAAGAAACTCAAGGGAAATCTTCATTTTTTTCTCATAATAGGCATTGGTTTCCCCACCACTAGCCACAGTTGAAACATTCCAATATGTTTCTCAGTTGCAAATAAACTGTGATTGCAATTACAAATAAAAACTGACCTCATCCCCCTCCCCATACCAGAACAAAAATAATTAAGTAAACCCCTGTAAAAATGATCAAAGGCAACACAATGTGTGTCCTCTTTAGAATCCCCTGCCCATGAAATTCTGCAAGGTTCTGCCTTAAGGTATTGACATAATTTGATGGAGGGCCTGAATACTCAGACTCCTATTACATGATGCATAGGGTATCACTGCTGAGTATAGTTCAGCTAATGAAGAGCAGTAAGTTCCTCTGGTCAGTCAATAGTTCACTTCAAATGAACATTTCCAGTTTCAAATGAGGCAGTTAAAGCCTAAGAAGTCAGAACTAACTCTACTGAAAAAGAAGCTCAGCTGCTTACTATAATCATTACTTTCCCATTAAGTGGCTAAATAACTGGCTACTGCAAGTTGTTTCCTCTGATGAAAATTTTTACTTTCTCTATTCACAATGTTCAGTTCAATTTCTTAAAAACCTGATCACTGAAACAAAACAAAACCCCATAAAACACATAAGTAGAAACAAAATAAATTCCAACAAAACCATCAGGCAGAAAGTGGGAGGAACTGGCAGCATGCTGGAAGAGACCCTTGTAGCTGACAGCCAACACTGCTAAACAGTTCTATCGAATTGTTCCCTATTTGAAAGAGAGGGTGCTCAGCCATTAAAGCATTTCTTTGTAATACGAACCAACGAGCTGACAGTGAATGGTTGTTCCATGTTGTCTGTCTGCAAACCAAGGAGACTGCTCTTTTCCTCCAAAGTCTCCATCCGACTGCAAAGGGCAGTATCAATCCAGTGCTCAATTTTTGCAGCCAGCTATCTTACAGTTTATTAGCCCAAGGGAAACTTGAACATAGATACTCTGGTTGCAGCCATGTGCTGGAAAAAATAAGTAATTCAGATTAGAAATACATTCAAATGTCACATAAGTTTGTATGCCTGCACCCACTCATTACTTCAGCATAACAGTACTTACATATTTAATAACAATCTAGCAGGCATCTAGAATTCAAAATGGGAATGCATGGGGCTTACAGGATAGTTGTGGACTAGCTGACCTGTTCTAATGTTATTACAGTGGATTTGGACACAATATAACAAATTATTTTTACAATTTCTGCAGCAACTTAAAAAACCCCCAACTTTCAAGCATTAAGTAAAAAACTCAACAGTTCCAAGACTAATCACAGAATCTCTGCTTCCTTGAACATATGTTTTGACAAACATATTTATAAAGTGTGAATCTGGCATAATTTTTCCTGCTAAGCCTATAATTAAAAATAAAACTTAGCACACAAACTCATATCAGTAATATAAAGCAGAGAAAATACTTCAAGCACCATCTGTTCCACCTGCACAGCTTGCTGACTTCAACAACACTCAAGATGCAACGAATTCTGATGAGTCAACTGGAGGTAATTGCTCCTTGCACAGCTCTGAACAAGTAAAGACAAATATTTAGACATGCCGACGTCATCAGCAAAAAACCAAACAAACAATACTCAAAATGCAGCCCCCCCACAAACCAAAAAAAAAATCCCCCCAAAATCCCAACCCTGAAAGGGAAGTGAATTATTTAAATTACACTGGAAATATGAAAATGGAGCTCCTAATGTGGTTTTTCGCTTCTGTGCACTCAGTCCAAACAGATTTGATCCTAAATGTCAAAGGCACTTTATGTATTGCAATAAATATGCTTTATGCTTTTGTAAAAGCATAGAGAATGGGTTCAGCAAAGATATTTTCTCAGCACACCTCTCTCTAGAGGCCAGAGGACTCTGGCTTAGAGAAAAACAACCCTAATGTGTTTTTAGCTGGTTACATTTCTCAAGTATTGATTTCTATATTTGGGTCTTCCTCATTTTTTCCAAAAACTAACGGTATTTGTTAGATCAGTCTTCAGTTGTAACCATTGCTGCAAGTATTACAGGAGACATTAAACTCATTTAAGTAATATGCTTTCTTTACACAATCAGAATCATCCCGTTCTACTTGTAAAAGCCCTTACTGGTATACTCATTCCATCTTATTAAATCAATCTTACTCCACTTCTATGTACAACTTCCCAATCTCAACGAACAAATTCTTGCCTGACTTTATACTCATGCTCCCCATTGTCAAGATTTTTATTCTCATCATCAGGTATGTCACAGGTCTATGGATTCAATTTCAAGACCTGATCTTTAATTTAAAGTATTCCAAATGGTTGCACAAGTGACAAGAAAAAAGTGGAGCATGGCCTATATACCCAAGAGATCAATGCTAATGGAAACAGTTCTCTAAACAATTTAATTTTACATACATGGAGCTCTGGTGTAAATGATCAGCTTGGCACGAGAGACTATTCATTCCTTATTCACAAAGTGTAGAAAGGCCCCATGGGACAACAATAATGAAACAATCTTGCTTTAGCCTATACCAGGAAACATACTACCTTATGGCTAGTTCCCCCTGAAACCCTTCATCAGCCAAACCACTGTAGATGTGGTAGACTGTGAAAGGAAAGGGCTAAAAGCTTGGCCAGAGCAGAGCTCATCTTAGTCTTCTGCCCCTGCAGCTCAGACTCTAAGCAGAAATAAAACCTTCAATGACAGACTCTGCATTCATATGTTCTGTGTGGCTCAGGAATACAACCAAAAAAACCCAGCCAACCCCAAAACAAACAAAAAACACAAAAAACCCACCCAAAACAAAGCAAAAAAAGCAAAGCTAAAAAGCATGTATTTCAAAACCATTTATTCACTCACTCATGACTTGTGAATTTTTTTTTTCATTTCCCCTAGAAGCAACTGGGAGATCTATGATAGTTGAATGGAAGGCTGGTTTTGGTCTAAAGTATGCATCCAAGTATGACAAAGTGCAGAGTAGTCTAGTAATTCAATTTATTAAAAAAAAAAAAAAAAAAAAAAAAAAAGCATTCAAAAGGAAAGGTTGCAGAAATATATGTCTATTCAATTCCCTATTTCAGTTAGCAGTCTTGCTTTCTTGCCCTATTTCAGTTAGCAGTCTTGCTTTCTTGATCAAGAAAACAGCTTTTCAAGACTTTCTCCTTTACGGACTGTCTCTAAAGCCTAGTGAGGAAATGAATATTTAAGCAAATGCTCTTGACATGCTTCCCTACAGAGGACAACGATTCCCACACCTGGAAGACCTTTCAACCTAGCTGGTAAGCAGGTGGAAAAATGTTAGCTCAGCAAGTGGGAAACACAAAAGCCACTAACTGGTGGTTCCGTCTGGGGTTTTTTGAGCCAGTGTTCCCAAGCAGGTCTTTGTTAAAGAAGCCTATGGCATGCCCCAGCCAAAATCTCTTTGGAAGGGGCACAGGGAGGCACCATGGAACCCTTTACTTGCAAACATTTCTCATCTTGGTTGCCTCTACGAATATTCAAGTTATAAACACAGGTCATTTCAGTGATTTTCTTTTTAACCTAAATAAGCGTTAATAATAAAAAAAATTGTAATACCAGGTATTTTAAAGAGGAGACATCTGGTAACAGGAGAAACTCATACTTCCTCAAAATTGTGTCAGAGCTTTGAAAGGATGAAGCATTTCTGCAGAGAGCATAAGCCAAGCCACAGTGAAAGAGCTTAGTAAAAGAATCACTGCAACTAAAAGAGGAAACTGACTTTTAAATTTGGCTTCAGAAACACATTAGAAACCAGACACTGTAAATAAAGAAGAAATACTAGGATGAATCTGTACCACTTTTACAAAAATACCAAATAAGACTCAAATATATCAGCTATTACAGGTGGCAGGGTAATAAAAAAAATATGTAAAAAGAATGTGAAAGAACGCGGGCAGTTTTACAACTGCACTCCAATATATTATCCTTAATACACGGACACACTGGGCAGAATTATAAGCTATTAAAATGCAGAAAGTTATGTTTTACTAAAAACATCACCACAGGCATGCCTGCCAGTTTCCTGGAACGCCTCTGTGCATAATGTGCTGCATGGCGCAGCTTCACAATCACCTTCAGCTGGCAAAGGCCATGACACTGCCAAGGGGCTCCCTCACCCCCACCGTGCTTTTTTGCACTTCCATTTTCTTGACACCTGTGACTTCAAGGCAAATTGTAGCAGATCCGAATTAAAACCACTTTTTAATTTAATTACTTCCTTTTCAAACTCAGAATGCAGGGGAGGAGGCAGAAACATGAAACCAGCAATACAGACTTGCCACTTTCTGAGGCAGCGCTGTCCTGGACTGTTATGAGCTCGCTTTGAAAACACACCCCAAGAGCTTGTACAGTGCCTGCAAGAATTGCCCAGTCCTGATGAGTTACTCCTTGTCTTCTGGAGATACACTTGTATTGCCCTCTACAAGAGCAAATAGAAATTAAAATATCGAACCTCACTGTGTAACAAACTAATTACATTCAAATATGCAAAATAGTTACGCTAATACAGTGAATTACACTCCAACCCCAACCACAGGAAATAAGTAGCAACGCTAGCTTGGAGCTGTCTTAGTCTATCAGAGTGCAAAGTGCTCTAAATTGTAAGAGTAAATATGTATTTTTCTGCTTTACAATTTCAGGTGCTCCAACTAACTTAGATGGGCTTGGGTAATGTTTGATTAAGAAGAAATGTCTGGACATTCAGCATGCAAATCAAGCTTTTTCTAAAGATGGATCTTCTGTGAGTCATCATCAGAATATAAATATCTAACATCCATTCAACAGTTAGGAAACTTTTCTTGAGTTGATTGGTAATGGCATTCCTCACCAAATCCCATTTCCTCCTCAAAAAACACTTGTTTTCCCATATGATCCAGCTTATTATACTATGCATTAATCCTTCGTAAAATCCAGCTTTATTAAATCAAAGGCTTTCACCCACAGAAAACAGAGCAAAGTGAGAAAATCAGCATTTCAAATGGCATCGAAAGTCATTCTTTCTGTTCAGGCTAACAAGCACAGTACCAAGTAGCCGGAAAGTGAAAAGCTGAGAGCACAATTTTAACTTAAAAGTATATGCAAATAGTAGTACATGAAGACAGAATAAGTATATCAAGACATATCAAGCACCTCAAGAGTAGGTGGTATGAGAAGATCCGGAGAATGCAAACACAAACCATCATGGTTTTCTGAGACGTATGATATAATTCATCACAAATTCTCCAGTGCCCTCAGTTTGCTGCATGCTGGCGTCTTTCAGACGATTGCTGGGACAGATGGATAGAGACAGACAAGAGCCCTCTGCCTGCGCTCCGAGCCTGAGAGCCACGGCCCAGCTCGGTCTGCAAGCTATGTAACTGTGACAGCGAAAGGTGGCACACATGGCTGCACAGCAAGACTTACTAGCTCAAGCAGGGTATGAACTGTTCCAGTTACACAGTTTATGTTTGCAATGCCTTGGTGGAGCCAGCTCACAGCCTGGGCAGAAAGAGCTTGTATCTCCATGCATTCTTATGACTGAAATGCCTATGTAGCATGGCGGGTCCTACACAGATACAACCTGACTATGTGAGATGACTGTATCAGCAATGACAACAAAGCTAAGCAGGACTGTGCTCTGCCAAAGGATGTGTGCAGTGACTGGCAGTACCACAGCAGGAGTTGCACTGCTCAAACATTCCGGAAAAGACAGCTCGAAGTAGCAGTACACCTCCCAGAAACTGACTGCAGAGTATGAGGACTGAATTTCAAATCCTTATCGTGATCTTGAGGCTGATTTTCCTTCTTTAGCTCTTCAGAAGAGGTTTTGAAATGTTGAATGAGCTTTTTAGATTTATGAAGTGGCTGACTTTAATAACTATTGCTTTAATCATTAGTTTCCACTTTGTAACATTAGTTACTTTGAAACACTTATTAGTTACTCTGAAACATTAGTTTCCTCTTTCTAACATATTTTTAAATTCCCAGGGAATTAGTCACAACACACTGAGTTCACTGCTGTTACTAACATTAGCCAGTATTTTCACTAGAAAGTTGCATTAAAGAGATCAGTGTTCCAATTGTCCACAGCACTTTTTTTCATTCAGAGCCTAGGTTCTAGTGTTCTTGGGGCATTAGGAATGATTTATTCTTTGCATGTTTTTAATAGTGGATTACTTCAGAAATGCTCATTCTTTTGTTTGATAATTCAGTGGGATGTAAAGCCCAGATGTGATTCCTATAAAAAATAATTCACTTCAGTTCATTGGGATCAGGATCTTTATAGTATATCTGGAGATATTTGCTAATACAGGAGTTAAAATGTGGCACAGTTCCACTTTTAAACTACTCGAGAGCACTGTTCTGCATTTTATCCCATGGTAAGAACAACCCTGCTTAAAGATTACCATCAGAAGAGTCATACTCTGTTTTACTACACTAGGAAGTGTGGTGATTATAGAATCCTAGAATAAAGATGGATCTCACACCATAAAGGGGCCAGTTCTCATTAAAACAGCCAAATTAGCAAGTGCAACCCCCACCTCTTAATTACCCATAACGGAAATAAATTGCCTCAGCTAACTTGAAATAGGGCACATTCAGTGACTGCCAGATGAAGACAAAAGTGCCAATAAGTCACCCATGATGCAGATACTTGTACTTCTGCACTTTGAAATGGATGTTCCAGTGAATTTTGTGAAAAACAGGTTAGAAATACAGGCACCTAACTCATTCAGCTCTTTTTGAAATGCCAAGCCATGTATTGGCACAGCACATAATCATTTATACACATACTTGGGTTTGATATAAAATAGGCTAAACCCCAGCCTAAATAGCAAACTGCCTTCTGTTGGTTCTCTCCAAAAAGAAACAGCATGTTCATGTGTCAACATGTTTTTTGAAACAACTGTTCACTGTTAGAGCAAGTGATTCAGCTAGTATAGTAATTAGTCTCTTTGGAAAAAAACAACAAAGCACTGAATGTCATGGCAAGATCATTCACTTGTGCAGAGGAAAAAAACCCCAAACCATTCAACCAAAACCAGCATAATGGCCTTTCAGTGAAAAGCAGCACCACAAGGAGCCACTTGCTGAGAAATCTTTCAATGGAGAAGTTGCTCTTCATAGTAGGAGCTACTAAGCTTGGCTCTAGAAAAGCCTCTCTCAGTAATGGTTTACAATTTAACACTGCCCCTTAATGCCATGCCTCCATGTAAACAGCATTGCCAAGACCTCCTCCCAGGCTCCACTAGCTCCTCCACAGAGGCAGCTACTGAGCTTTACAACCACCTCTCCTAGAAGTGGGTCAGGATTATACCCTCTGCTTCCCACCCACCTCCCAGCACGCTGCCTAGAGGTCTCTCCACAGACTGTGCCAGGGGCGTACAGACAGTAGCATCTTCACCTGCTTGGGTCCAGAGAGGGAGAAATCATGTGCAGGGATATCCTCCATACACAGATGTGCCAAACCCAAGTCTTGCCTATATGCTTATGCCACTCAATGCTGTATCTTACATCACAAAACTGAGCTTTATTTTCATCTAAAGAAAATGCAGATGACAATGGTCTGTTTTCCCACAGTTAAAAAAAGTCAGAACAATTATTGGAAGACTTTTAAAGTTGTTCTACAAATATCTGGATGACTGTAGTTAGTTAATATAGCTACTTGAATACCGCTGACCAGCCATTTTCTAGGGACAGTCTTACCTTTGGAATAGAAACAAACATTACTGCATTAAGAAGCTACTTCAATAATGTTAGATTGCTACTGGGTCTGCTAAAACTCTGATAAGCCACTACAACATGCAGATAACGTCCAGCACTACACATGCAAGCACTTGACTTTTACTCCCTACAGAAAATATGAATGTAGAACCTACAGGCTTTTTGCATTGTTTCAGAGCACAGAGGAGACCTCTGGCCTTCACCTATTTTCTTTTTCATTTTTATGCAGATTATTTCAAAGTCAAGATCTAGTATGGTTGTCCTACTACTATAACATAACCCTATGCATTTGAGCTGTACACATAGATGATGGCTTGCTACCAGATTTATTAATATGCTCTATCTATAAAGATCTTAGTCACTTTTAAATGTCCTGAAAAACAGACTGGAATTATTGAACATTGAAACATGCATCTGTGAACTGCTGACAGTTCTTTCTCTTGTAGTTTCTTGTGTCAAAACAAAACAGAATCCCTCCCTCTCCCCTTTTTTGTAAACCATTCACTTTCAGCAGAAAAGCATTTTTAACATAATGGCTAAAGTATCGCCAGCGTCAGAATATCTTGGATTACAAGCAATAGCCTACTTAGGCAGTCACTGATATATACTTACGTAAGACAGAACAGCATCTTTCCAAGGACCCCCTGAAAGGATGTTCTAGACATGGTGTAGAAAAAATGCCATTTGCTTCCTTCAGGAAATCTACAACACCCCCCCATGAAAATTAGCGTACCAGGGCACAGTAAGCCAGAAATAAATGAAATAGCTGCTGAAATATTATTTGTTATTTGAGGATTCAGCTGAAATACTGAAAAGATACCTGCAATACATAACATTACTGATAACACTAACTTCCACCATGAGGACAAGAAGCTGTGCTGCTAAGGGAAACAAATGAGTGGCTAAAATCAGCACAGAGGTCTGCAACACTTTACAGATGTCCAAGGAACAAAGGAGGCATGATTCCTTGCAAATCCTCAGGTTTCACAGATTCTTCTGCCTGTAGCCCTACTTCTCTCAGAGGCCAAGTCCCACTAGGGCAGAAGGGTTATGAACCTTCCTGTTCCTCCTATAAAAGGCAATGATTTTTCTGGCAATATTTGTTACTTAATTTTATACCACTTTCAGACTCCATAACCTCTAACAAGGACAGTTGTTAATTGGGTGAGTAACCAGTTGCAACCATCAATTTCTGTTTCTATCTGATGATAAATTCCTATTCTGTCTTATTTCTTCTGGTTCATAATGTAGGTGACAAAAAAAAATTATTAAATTTAACTGACATCTTTGACATACAAATTCACAGTTCACCTGAAGTCTATTAAATTGTTTATAAAGAATGAAGCTTGCCTTGTGGCACCAAGTTTAGAAAAAAATAATTTGGGGCCTTAGTTCAATAGATTCTGACTATTTTGTACACTAGTGGTTAAGTAAGCAAAGTGCAGGTAAAAAACTGATAGTGATAATTATCTACAGGATGGAGTGTGGTCAACCAGTACAAATAACTACCACTTAATCTGGTGTGTTTCTGCAGTATGGTACTTGTATTAAGCTAATACAGTTAGTTGATTTCATAATGAAGTCTTTGACCTCCTGTCCTATCCTAGATGATTCAGGATGTCTCGTGCTATGAGCAAATGGGGAAAAAGAACCAGGAATATCTGGCTCTACAAGGAGAATTCAGTGTGCTTTAGATCATTTTTTCTACTTGGGTAGGTACAATGTTTCATTTCTCTTTTGTGAGTTTGCTGATATTGACAGCGGTAAGCACATATTTTATAGCAGCACTGACTGTAACGCAGTCAGCTCACAGGGCTGCTTGGAAGTCAGCTGAATTATCCAGAATATCAAAGCTGAGCACAATGATTTGTGGCTAACATTTCATACACTTGCAGTCCAACAGGCTACTCATCCCAGTGAAGCTATGCACAGAAGCTTTGAGCCTATTTCCAAATTATTTGCTTTTCCCTTCAGGATGAGCTCAATGGTCTTTGCAACTTACTCAGTCTCCTTTCTGCATCAACAAAGAGAGCTAGACACCTCTGAAAGCCCTTTGACAGTGGTTCAGGGATGCTAAAAGAAGAAGCTACTTTCTGCATTGATTATGTAGTGCGCCCACAGCTTCCCTAATGCAATTCCATATGTTGTGTGCTGAACTGTGAGTCATCTAGAGCTGCGAGTAGGAAGTGGTAGGCAACGGGTTGTGTCTGAGCAGGTGCCTGACTCACAAAGTTACCATCAGGTATCATCATCTCTGTAAATTTGAAAATGCTGGATTTTTATAAAAGGAATGCCTATGCAACAGTACTAAGCCTAACTACACATGTATTGTTCAGAAACTGTACAAGCAAGACCATTTGTTTTCATGGACTGATACTTCTATTTATAATGGAAACTACGACTAGAAAATATGTTTTCTGGCTTGGCAAACTAAACGTTAAATATTTATTAAAAAGACAAAGGCTTTCATTACATGGCAGCAAACTAAGTTTCAGAACACAAACTGGAAATGTAACCTTTGATACAGAAATAAAATCTCAGGAGTCTGATAAGAACAGAAAAAAACCCACTATGCATACAAATCCAGCAAACTGAGATCAAATATTTATTTTTATACAACATTTGCTCAGTGTCTTCATGCGTAAGTCACCTTGCCCCTCCCTCAGCAGTTGCAGACTTTGTGACACCCCTCACCTTGAGCTATACTCTTCCTCAGCTTGGTGATTAACTTCCAGGAAATGCAGTAAGGGCTGACCTTGAGCATACTTCGTGCACAGAAAGAAAACCACATGAGAACTACCTTCACAGTATCCCCACAGCAGTATCAGTAATACACGATTGCAGGACTGAGCGAGACACTGACTCCTATTTTTAAACATAATAGTACGGAATACACCCCCTGCACTTAAAGCCATTTAAAATGCCATTTATAAAAGCATAACTATGAAATTTGTGCCTACAGAATTACACAGGATTTGGGAGGAATGTTTCTTAAGCTCTCCTGTGATCTATGAAACTCCAGACTTGTCAACAGTGGCCTTCGGTTTAGTTAGTCATACCTCTAGCACCTAGACATGCAATGGATCGGGCAGAAATGCATGCAGTACCTCAGAAAATCCAGATGTTACAGAGTAACACAACATAATGCCTCAGCAACACCTGCAACAACTGAGCTAGACTCCATTGTCCTAGAGATCTTTCATGAATTTCTGAGTCCATATCCTACTTTCTTGGACTTGGTCTAACGCAACTTATCAAATATATGCAAACCACAGCTTTGGACAGTCAACCACTAGCCTACAACGAGGAGAAAGGCCACTTCTGCCAAGACAGAACTTTCCCCAAAGCAGTCCTTGCCTGGGGAATGAACTCCCTGGGAATTACAGCCCATCCCTGACTCTGAGGTGCACCGCTTTCTCTCCTCTGTAGAAGGTGGGGTTTTGCCTGCCCATGACTCTTCAGACTAGCGTTCTGAACCACGTGCGTATTAAAAATAATTCCAAACTGAGAGAAATCGCCGCAGGAGAGACTTTTTGCCGCCCTTCTGAAACAGGGCAGCGCATCGCCTGCGAGCGGGCGCGCTGCGTTCCTGCGGCGCTCCGGGGGCACCTGGCGGGTCAGATGAGGGGGTACAAACCGGGCAGAAACCGCTCACTGAGCCACAGGCGCCCAGCGACCACCACTGCTCTTTTTACAATCTTCCACTTTCTGTTCCCGTGATAATCTTCCACGTGGATACGGAAATTAACAGAGCGCACCGCTGAAAGCCTTGATTTTTCTGTCAGACACGCCGCCGGCCTGAGCCTGCTCCTCACCGCGCTACACCGCCCGGCTCTGCGGGCGCGGCGGGGCCCGCCGCCTGCCCGGCCCCCGCCTCCCCGCGCCCCCCGACGCGGCCGGCGGCACCGTGAGGCCCACGCCCCCCCTCCCCTCCGCTCCGCGCCCCCCTCCCGGTCCGCCCTGCCGCGGGAGCGCCGTCTCCCGCAGGCCTGCCGGCTCCGCGGCACCTGGCACCGGGGCGGGGATGGGCCGGGCCGACCGGCACCGGGGGCGTTCGCCAGGGCGGCGGGGCTGATGGAGCTCGCACCGGCCGCGGCTACCGCCGCTCCCCGGCCCCGGAAGGGGCAGCGGCGGGCACGGCACGGCGCCAGCCCCGGCTCCCTCCGCCCGCGGGGCCGCTGGCGCAAGGCGGCGGGCGGAGGAGGGGGGGGCAGCGCCCCGCCAGCTCCCTGCCCCGCGCTCCCCGCACAGGCAAGGCGACGGCTGCTTACCGGGTCTCGCATCCGTGTGAGCGGCCCCGCCGGCCGGTACTGGAGACAAAGCGAGGGGCGCCCGCCCCGCCGCCGGGGTAGGGAGGGCGGCAGGAGTGGCCTGGTCCTCCGCCGCCCGGCCTCGCCCCGCCGGGACTCGGTGCCCGGGGCGGCCTGCGCAGGGGCAACGGACGGGGGGGCAGGTGCCGGCGGCGCCGCGGAGAGGAGCCGAGCCGAGCGCCTTGCGCCGCCGCGGCCGGCCCAGGTTACGGTGCGGGGCGAAGGGAGGAGCCTGCGAGGCGCCGGGGCGAGCGGCGTGGCCGCGGCCCGCTCCGCACCGCGGGGTCCGCCGCCGCCCACCGCCACAGCCCGGCGGCCGCGGGCGCCGCCACGCGTACGGGGCCGCCGCTGCAGCACAACGGCCGCCCGGGAGGGGAGGCGGCGGCGGGCGCGGAAGGCGCCGTGCCTGAGGGGAGCGGGGAGCTGCGGCACGGCCCGTGTCCCTCCGCGCGGCCCGCGGCCTTGGCGCCCGTCCAGCCACCGCGTTAGTCGGCCCGTACCTGCCCGGGCAGCGGCGCGCCAGCTCGCCTCGGCTGGGCTGCTCCGAGCCTCGGAGGCGGGCGGCGGAGGGAAGCACAGCTCGCACTGCTGCTGCGGCGGGGGTCTGGCCGTGAGGAGGGTCTAAACGCAGGCGTGGTGGTCGGTGTCGGCCTGCGGTACCTGGGAGGAGGAGCCGCTGGGGCAGGGGACTTCTCCCCCGAGGCAGAGGAGGCCGGGGGCGACAGCGGGAAGGGGGCTGCTGGGCTGGGCTTCCGAGGAGGCAGGGCTGTGCTGCGGGCTGCGCTGGGTCGCTGCTGGGGGTGTCTAGCTAGCGCAGCAGCCGCTCCATGGTAGGTTCCAAGCAGCGTTGGTCACTGACCCGAATGCTGCCCTGCAACCTCTTGCAGGGTGCAGCTGTGGCTGGTTCTTGTGTAGCACAGGAAGGCCCTCTGGAGAAGTTTGAACCTGATCCGGAGTGCCCCTTGGTAGCTGCTTCTAAGCTGGGTGAGCTTAACCCCACACGTGTGTCCACGCAACCAGGTTTTAAGGAGCTGCTAGATCCCCCTTCATTCATTCATCTCCCAGAAGGGGCAGTCCCCAGTGTCCACCCATCGCTTCCCCAGCCTGGCACAGCCACGTGCTCCAGGTCATGGAGAGCGTGTGTTCATCCATGGTTAGCCCTGATGCTGCGGCAGCAAACAGGCACCACTGGTGGAGGTAGGAGAAGTTCGGTGTTGCAGTTTTGTTTCCCCCCCCCCTTCCATCATATGCTTTGTGCAGCGCCATGCTGTCAGGGTCACAGGGTGCATCTTGCCTGAATGCCAGGTGATGCTGCAGGAGTGTGAACTGGAGCAGAGGTGAAGGGCTTTGCTGCCAGGCAGTTCAAAAGGCGCTTGCTTCCTCTTCAGCTAAGCTGGCATCTTGGTCCTGCTCCCTCTCCCTTCAGACTTGGAGCTTGTGCTTTCCTTGGGAGCAGCGTTTGATGTGCCTGTGCCGGGTCTGCCCTGCTACAGTGTGGAGGTGGACTGGGTCTGGTTCTCTGCGGCATTCAGGACACTGGGGTTCATAAATAATGTGGTGTGGGTGAGAGCAGCCTCTCTGTGTCTTAGCCTGTTGTAGAGGAATGAAGGCAGTGGGTTGATTAACATTGATAATATACAGCTGTGGCCTTGCTTCCATGGCAGTGAGTTGTTTAACATGAATGATGTGCATCTGTAGCTTGTTCCCACAAAGTGGTTAAATAGCTCTGAGGAGTGTGGGAGAAGGAGAGGCTGGATGTAAGGGGAGCCAAGAGGGGGCAGAACTCAGATGTAGCAGAGAGGAGGCAGCAGTGTCGTTTGTCTATGGAAAAAGAGCACTGACAGTAGAGCTTGACCCATGGTAAAGCCTTTTAGCAGCTTGTTAGCTTGTTTGTGCTGTGACAATTGGTGCCCTGTGTGAGGCTCGAACTATTTGGACTCAAATTGCAACAGCCTGTGAATCTTTCCAGAAGCTGTGAGTTCAGTTCCCAGTGGTCCCACAGGCTGCTAAAGAAGGTGCATCATCTTCTTAGCATGTGTTTTCTCTATTGCATGAGACAAACATGTTTTGCTTATATTTTGATGTCTATCTCCCAGATTATCATCAAATGGGTTTCGTTTGTCACAAATCTTGATTGATGAATCTGGGTTTAAGCCCTCACCCAGAAACACCCACAGTGCCTGAGCTGCCCTGTCTTGGCCTGTGATGATGAACTGTTTAAAGTGATCTTTCACCTCCTGGGATAGTCTTGTAGGTCAATATCCTCAGCCACCACCATGGGTGTGTTTTGTTATTAAAATTTTGCTTGACTATCTTAGTTAGCCAAAGCTGGGGTCCCTGTTTGTGATACAGAGGTGTCAAGGCTCTTACTATTGTAGTGTAACCTATGGTACCTCCTTACACACCTTGGCTTTTATGTGTCAGTTTTGTCTAGTCTGCTAGTGGCAACATCTCCAGAGGCTCTATGTTTCTTACCAGAGTTTGGCTATTGGGAGCAGGGTGTAATTAGCTTAACACTAAACTGTTGTCGTCTTAAATGCACTTTCTCTAAAAGGAAAAATAGTAATAAAAAAGAGAATCTTACTGAAGACCTGTGTGCATTTTTTTTCTCAAAACCTTTAAGTAATCGAGGACATGCTAGAAATCTGCTAACTCGTCTCTGTTTTCTGGCTCTGGATGGAATCTGGTCTGGATTCTGGGAGTTTTATTCAGGGGTCTGTGCAGGAGCATACATATATTTAAGTGTTGGTAGAAGTGGCACAATTCTGTGCATATACAGTGATGTGTTTCTGAGCCAATGCTCTCTTGCCCTGGTCTGTTTTGGAATATCGGCAGAATGAGCTTTAGTCTGAGAGTGGTGTAAGATGCCAGCGGAAGAGGCAGTTCCCCACTTGCTGCTTGTGCCAGCAGAAGCTTTTGTGGAGGCTTTGGGAGGTGATCCAGGCTGCAATTAATCCTCTGGAAGAAAAACTTTAACCCAGATCACTTCTTTGTTTGGCTCATCCCCTGGCTGCTCAAGTTTCCACGATCCTTCTACTGCCTGCCAAGTGCCTAGACCGTGCTTGTGTTCACTTCTGCAGCTTTCAAGGCAGTTTCCCAGATCCATGGTCTCTGGACTTCCCTGTATGTTGTCAGTTGCATAAAAAGCAACAATAAGAGTCTGTTTATAGGTCAGTACTCAGGGCACAATGAATAATGTTCTGTACTGATGTTCCAGCAGGGTAACATCTGACTTATGTATCTGTTCAACCCTGGAGAGAAAGCAGAGGGGTTACAAAGGCAGTGATCCAGTGTTGTGACACAATAAAGCTGTGAGGGACATAGGCAACATAACCGCTGCTGTGTTAAAACCCTATTTTAATAGGATATTCTTCAAATCTCAAAAAGAAAGTTGAGGAGAGACTCACAAATATGTAACTTTACAGTAGGAAACAGTATTTATCCCTTTGGGAGAGTCTTTCCCACAGTAGTGCTTAGTCATATGGAAAACATCGTTTGGGGACCGTGTATGGCCTTTATTTTTCCCATTTTCTACAGTTGGTATGATTCTTTTAAATAGTGATGTGTTTGATCAGTAGAGGAGGATTGTTAATAGACTGTCTGCTTGAGCTTAATGAGGCCTACGTGTGTGGGAGCTTTTTTATGGGAACACTTGTTATATAGTCTGAGAGATCAAAGGCCACTGGAGAACAGATATCTGGAAGGTCTGCAAGAAAAAAATGGTAGCAGCCAGAGTATAGGCATGAGATCTTGCTGTTGAGAGAAGTGTGAAGAAACAGCTTTGAGTTTTGGCTGTAAATGTTTTGATGTGTAGCAACCAAAAAGAAACAATCTCTTATGTGTAGATCATCTGTATGTCTTCCTATTTAGGAAGGAAGATACAAATTCTGCAAAAGAAAAAAGATCTTTCTCCATCTAGCTGTCCGTTTTAAAAAGCTTTGGTATCTGTCCAACTCTTCTTTGGCTTAGCCTCAGAAGAGGGGACACTGACGGACATCATTGCAAGGTGGGACCATTCTGAATTCAGCCTTTCCTCCTTGTGTGATTTGAATGCGTCAGGTGGCACATCTCATCATTAGCTGATGTCCCAGTTGGTGTTACTTGAAAACCCCAACACATTTCTCTATGTCCCTCCAACTGTTTGTAGACACAAGGCAGGAAAAATGTTTTCCATGAGAATTACTTTAGCTTTACATGTATTAAGGTGTTTTTGGACATGCTTACTGTGTTCAGACTTTGTATCCTGTCCCCAGCCATGTAGAAAATGCCAGAAAATTTTCCCAGAGATCTGCAGATCTGTGTTAGAGGCCCTTGCAGCAGTTCATTTTGGTGAAGAGCTCCTCTGACACGAAGTAGTAACTGAGAGGAGGAAAACTGCAAAATTATTTTTTCCTGTGTTGCAGGATTATTTCATTCAGAAATCTCTCACTCCCTTTTCTCTGACAGCCTTGCCTCGTAACTAAGATTGCTGAAACTGCTTGCCATCCCAGTATCCTTTAAAGTGTGTTCTTCCCAAGAGCACACCACGTGTTCTTCCTGCTGCTTATTATTAGGCATGAGTCTTGGAGGTCACTATTCATGTGATTTTAGTACACTGACCTCAGTGAGAAAGGGCAGTCGGCTGTACGCATGACTGCAGAGTATAGGAAGTCTCTTTTTGCTCTAATATTTCCTCCAGGCAGGTGCACAAACTGTACTGTGGGTATTGCTACTAAGTAAAGAGGGAGCAGACCAAGGAGAAGGGAGTTTAGCTGGATGCTTTATACATATACATATGTATATAATGGGTACAGCCTGGACAGAAAGAGGATGTGCACCTGCAGTTTGGCATAAAGTATAGCATGCAGGCTTTCCACCGTTCCCAGCAAATTCTCCTAAACTGACAAAGTCTGGTGTGAGATTGTTTCCTTTATCATTTTACAAGTAAAAGTTTCACAAGCATAAATGAACTGCATGTCTAAAAAAAATAAGTTTTGGAATACCTTATGTTTAGCTTTCTACTAGTGTTTAAGGTTATATTTAGTAGATTGTGTTAAACTCCTTTTATTCTTCTATTTGTGAGCTTCCTTCAAGAATATTTGATTTAAACAAATAATGGGGAAAGTATGCCTGTTTTGTTAAAGAAGTTGCAAAAAATACCGCATTAAGCCTTGCAGCTTAGCTGGGTGGAAAGTCTGAAATCTACCAGCACTGTCTGCAGTCTGATACAATAAACTAATTCTTAACTCCTCATCCCCTTAAAATCAGTTCAAGTTGAGTGAGTCCAGTAGAGACAAAACAGTCAATTATGTCTTTTAGAAAGACGAATGACAGACCCTGATCAGTCATTGGGGAAGACCTGTGAATGTTACCAGAGGACTGGTAGAGTGTGTGCTTGTGACTACTGGTCCCAAAACAAAGAACACTTTAACCCTTTGAGCCAGCTCAGGATAAGTAGAAAATACTATGGAGCCTGCAAACACAGAAGACACAAGTCCAGCAAGTGAAAAGATCTCCACAGACCAAATAAAAAAGCATTAGGTGGCAAAGTGAGGCTAAATTAGCAGCCCATTGGCTGTTGTCCATTTCTGTGCAGCAGACATAAGGAAAGTGTTTGACTCTTGAAACTTTTATTTGGGGGGCAGAATTCATTCTAAGGATGCAGGTTCATTAGAGCATGTCCTTGTCTTGATTTTCTCAGAACTGTTTTGTGTTAAGGCCATTTTTGGGGGAGAAGATGCATTAATCAGATTTTCTTAATTCACGTTCCCTCTAAGGTTCTCCAAACTCTAATAAAATAATGAGGTTTTCAGCTTGCAGTCTCTAAAAGACTGTATATGTCTATGATGGCATGCAGTAATACAACAATTATCTGAAGATTTAAGAGCAGCATCTTTACTTGTAACTAAGTGCAAGCTTGTGTGAAAGTGAATGCACACAGAAGGAAGAGTATGAGGAGGGAATGAAAGAAGGAAAACCAGAACATGTGCATCCAGTCCTGTTTTCTGAAAATGTCTGAATTTCTACACTGGTGGATTAAAGACCATTAGAATGCACATATAAGAAGAAAGGAAAATAATTGTCTGAGAATATGGCCACATGCCACTTCCCCCCCCCCCCCCATTTTCTCCTCTGTTTCTGAGTTCATTTTTGTAAAAGGGCAATGGCACACCATGGCATAAACACCAATGTCTATTCATGGATTTCATGGCAGATGAGGTTGCTCACTTTGTCTGCATTCTTGCTTGAGTTGGGGAAAGGGGCAGAGGGACGCAGCTGTACTGCCAGGCTGCCTGATGCCTTGGGCTCTCTGCCGAGGAAGTGCCACTTTTGTCCATTAGCTGAGGATCTTGCAGAAGTGAATTTAATCCTGGCTTTCACCAGCATGGGTTACAAAAAACGTTTCTCCCAGATAATATCAGTTGTGATAGATCAGATTTCTAGACTGAGCTGAGCAGTCTCCTCTCCTGTCTGCGTTTAGGACATGGTGGGAGACTTCAAGGTTAGTTTACAGATTTCTCCCAGTTTTGGAAGTCTTTTCCCAAAAGAACCCGGCACTGTGTATGGACAAAGGTGACCTGTGTACTTCCAGCTTTGCTTCTGTATGTGCAGATTCCAGAAGGGCCTGCCCAGATCATGTAGCCAAGCCCTTCCTACGACCCCCCCCGACATGCCTAGAAGTAGCTACATCTGGGGAAAAGAGCTGGTCTAGTCTCCCAACAAGATTTCTTGCTTTTTCCAATCCATTTTCATGACTCTGAGAAAACGCAGTATGTTTGGAGACCTCTGCTTAACCACTGAATTAATTGTAGTCAGCCCTGGGGGCTCAGTCCTCACTGAAACTGGCCTGGTGCCCTGGTGCAGCAAATCCTCTGCAACGTGGGTGCTAATCATCTGCCATCTTGTGTGGGCAAACAGAGTGAAGTAAGTCTTTGTTGGTAAACAGAACATAAGAGTCACCAGAGAAACAGTTCTGCATTGTAGAGTACGGTCTATGGAAAAGCCAAAAAAATTATTTCTCAATGAAAAACATTACAGTTCGGCAAGTCTGATACCCCTGGTAAGTGAGGGAAACAGAAGACTCTAACCAAAGTAAGTCACTTCAATGATTTTTCAAGAGGGCCTGAGGTGTGATACTAGGCTAAATGGTAACTTACACTATCTTGGGAAAGGTGTTGCCTGAAGCTATCACTGCACTTTGTGGAGGAGTGGGGTTTTGGTTCGTTTTTTTTTTTTTAAAAAAATACTTTCCCACATTACCATGCATTTATATATTGGTGTTAGGAGAGTATTAAGTAAACTACTAAGTTGTTATGATTTGAGGTTTCTTTCAACAATTTGTAGTTTATAAATTCCAACAACCTGACCAGTTGACGTTGGAGGATGTCCATTCCTTAGGATCTGGATGTGAAGAAATGTGGGCAAGGAATACCTTTTCACCTATGAGGTATTACTCTTCCATGTCTTTAGGCCAACAGAGTATTCACTGCATGCTGAAAGATTAATCTGTTGGGAGGATCCTAGTGAAGCTTGTCACAGGTAGGTGTAGTGTACATTTCTGTTACAAGCCAACCTGATATTCTGCCGGTAAACAGCCATTGAAACGGTTATTACTGGTGCCAGCAAATTAACACTACAGTCAGTGGTGCTATACTACTTTGACCAGAGAAGGATAGAGACAATGTAAGTAATTTTATATGGTCCTCTACCTCACTGGAGAATAAATATGAAAATTATATGGAAATAAAAGTTCTCAAATGTAAGGTAGAGGCCTTGGATTTAAGATGGACAGTTACATGCAGATGTTTTAGAACTTGTTTTAAAATATACTTGAAATACAGGAAATGTGAATTTAAACTATAAAGGGAAAAGGTATTATGGGTAGTACAGAAATACTATCAGCATCTTAACCTCAGAGCCATGAACATGCAAAAGGAATCGAGGCATCAACAGTAATTCTCATCCCAAGGAAGCTCTAACGCAATTAACATATAAGATCAGCAGGTTAAACATGAATCATATCCATTGTTTGGCTGGGCTAGGAAGAGGAGACTGAGCAGAAGGTGATGAAAGCGGCTCGCCTGTTCAGTAAGAGACTGAAGCTAATTATACCAGGAGCTCTCATTAAAGTGTGTGGGATCTAGTTGGTTCCCTTTTCCCAGTAAGCCTCTTGAGGTGTGCTTGCAGAGGGTTTTCAGTAGTTTTAGTCAGAAGTAGCTTGGGTGGCAATCTAGCTACTGTTCACTTAGGGTTTAGGTTTCATGCTTTTTTTCCTATACACCCCCCACACCCCCCTTTCTTCACTTGTGAAACTTTCTTCCTCTCCCTCTGCCTCCTCCTGTCCTCAGCCTGTTTTGCCACTTTCCTTTTTAGGTAACTGGAGGCTGTTCTTGCAAAAAGGACATAGGAAAATGCCTGTGTGTTGTAACTTGTTCTGTTGTCTCTCCCGTAAGCTGTTCTCGTGTTGCCTCCTTGGGCTGGGTTTCTGGAGACAATTGTTTCATGCTACCAACTGGAAAGCACCTAAAGGAAATGTAGCTTAAGAGAGTGATACTTTTAAGTTAAATATTAACCTGAATCAAACAAGCTTAAGAGCGTTTAAAGTGAGGTTAACTGGTTGAGCTTGTGAACAAGAGCGAACTCAAGCAGTGAAGAGTAGACATGGGGATACTCTATTCGGAGGTAGGTGACCGTTTTTGCACAGTGACTGAAGCTATTGAAGATACAGAGACTCGCTGGGTTTGGCTTGTTCCCTTTGCAGCCTTGCATGCACAGGCTTATACAGATCTGTAAGTTCTCTGGAAGTGCTGTACTTTGGCTATTACAAATTGACAGAAGTACTGTTTGCAGGAGTAAAGAAAATGTAATAACCAGGGTAATTATTGTGACTTCACAGAGGAAGTATGTGTTCAACATTTTTTGTTCTGTATTGAGATCGTAATGATTCTGGGCAGGGGCAAAGGACAAACGGCTTTGCAAACTGCAAACAGCTCCTTGGCTTATATTGAATATAGGTCATAAAGCTAATGCCTAAGGAAACATTACCCCCCACCCCACAATTGTTTTAGGAATGTGATATTTATTTATTTATTTTTAGCTCTTTATGGGTTTGTCCCCAGACCGAGGTCCTGGGTCTGGGACCTAGCATAGTCCTGAAATTTAGCATAAATACTATCTAAACATATTTATTTTTTTATTAACTTTCCATTTCTACGTTTGGGATCAAATGAGAATTTTGGTCCTTTTTGACTGTGGATACAGTGGATTGCACTGTTGTTTCTTTTTCTGGAGACAGAATTACATAGTGGTTCCTTTAAAAGCTTACATTTCTTTGCTGAAAGCCACCCTTTATTTTTAAAAGTTTTCTTCTTCTCTTTCAGTGTTCTAGGCAGCTTGAATTTGTGCATTCATAAGGTGATGGGCTGTGTAGACTGCACCTTGTTCTGAAAGGATTTGTTGCCTCTCTCCAGATCTGCTACTCTGAGATAAGATTGTACAAGAAAACAGTGTCATCTAGCTTAATTAAGTGGTGTTTAGAGAATGTTCAAATGCTGTCCATACTTCCATGCTTATTAGTTAGTATTTTCATATACATAATTCTCTTCCTTTAAAATTTTGAGTGATACACTGTTTGGTTTGGTGGATAAAAAGTATGCTTCTTTATACAGGACAGAAATCTAGAGAAATACAAATAAGAAAGTGTAAGTTGCCTTTTCTGAGGGGTACAGATTGGATACTAGCACATTCCTCAACATCACAAACATAATTTAGACTTCCCTATTTAGTTTGTAGCATGCTTTGGATGAATTTTAGTGCACAGAAGAGACTATGGATTGGTTCAGAATATCTGGATGTTACGAAATGTCTCCTTTTTGTCTAAACAACTGCAATGTGTTGATGTAACTTAGGCAATTGCCTGCAGATCTCAAAGGAGGAAGCAATTATAATCTGATAGTGCTCTCCCAGTTGATAGACTGGCTTTACCTTAGTCTCCTCTTTATTGGCTGAATGCTTTGTCCTTAGTGCTGTGCCTTTAATCCTTATTTTATGTGTGGTAGAACTTGCTAAATAGCTCATGGTTTGTTACTAGCTCAGCAAAGCTAGGCAGAGGGAGATGCAAGAAGCTCTGAAAACAAGTAGACAAATTTAGATGTGGTAGTTCATCTGGATCTGAGTAAACTACCAGGTCCTGATTTCAATCACATGGCCCATAACTGATTAAAAATAAATAAGTAAATCAGTTGTATAGTGATATTGTTCTTCTTCCTAACAGTGAAAGTGGTTTATTTTACTTTTCTTGCAGCCCTTATCGGGTGATCTTGTACTGTGTGATCTCTGCCAAGAAAACCTTTGCCCATCCTATGACTAATTTTCACCTTTCTTGAAGGGCTTGTAGAAGAACTAGTATTGCAGAAAGAGAGATTCTAATCTCACTATAGAGGTTTTGCTTAAAACTGCATATTCAATTTTCCTTTGAACACCTGACTTGCATGAACATCACTCAATCATTGGCATATATAATCAAAATCTAATTTCCAGGCCCCAGTGTCTTCCTTTTGCTTTCTTTAGTCAGGTAGAGCCATGTGCTCTAGTTCATAGTTAGTCCTGATGCTGCGGCAGCAAACAGGCACCACTGGTGGAGGTAGGAGGAGTTCGGTGTTGCAATTCTGTTTCCCCCCCCCTTCCATCATATGCTTTGTGCAGCGCCATGCTGTCAGGGTCACAGGGTGCATCTTGCCTGAATGCCAGGTGATGCTGCAGGAGTGTGAACTGGAGCAGAGGTGAAGGGCTTTGCTGCCAGGCAGTTCAAAAGGTGCTTGCTTCCTCTTCAGCTAAGCTGGCATCTTGGTCCTGCTCCCTCCCCCTTCAGACTTGGAGCTTGTGCTTTCCTTGGGAGCAGCGTTTGATGTGCCTGTGCCGGGTCTGCCCTGCTACAGTGTGGAGGTGGACTGGGTCTGGTTCTCTGCGGCATTCAGGACACTGGGGTTCATAAATAATGTGGTGTGGGTGAGAGCAGCCTCTCTGTGTCTTAGCCTGTGAACCTTTCCAGAAGTTGTGAGCTCAGTTCCCACTGATGCTTCTTCAGAGTTTTTTGTTATGGGAGCACTGGCCTTTATTTCCCAGAGGTGCCAAAAGGAGATGCCATAGACCTTATGTCTGTGCTCCAGCTGCTAGTGCATCTCTAATGGGGGAAGCTGCTGGTGTTCTCCTGAATGTCTTACACTGCTGTGAGACTTCTGCGCTCATAGTCCTGCTCCTCTTTACAGCTGAGCCTGACCCTGAGGCATGAACTTTGGATTCTTCTGATACTGCTTTCCTTGCATGTGAAGCCCAGTTATTCTGAGTATGTATCTCATAGGTTTATTTCCCTCTTGTGTTTGATGGGTGTATAACAATAATGTAATAACCATAACACAAATCAGAAGCCGGTCATGAAGCTACATCATTGCTGAGGCGGTCTTTGAACACTGTAGAAAGCCGAGTGAGGGTTTCCAGACTTCAGGCCTCCGTGCTTTTCTGTAGATACAAAGGAAATGTGTTTTCTTGGGTTTTGGAGTGAAACTACTGCCTGTGTATAACATTGTCCTAACTCTGTAATTGGCCTCACTGCTGATATTCTAGGCAGGTGCTGTCTAACTGTGTGTAACTGTCTTCTGGCCAAAGTTTGGAGAATTGTTTAAAACAATCTTAAGCACAGGCAGAAAGAGAGGTTTGTGGCAGAGGCTTCAGAGCCATGGAAATCCTTGCACAGTTCTCAAGCTCCAGTCTGGAGCTGGTCAGGTTTTGTGTCCATTCTGCTGCTACTGGAAGCCTGTTTTGGAGCTTTACTCTGCACATGGCTAAAAATCTTTTTTTTTTTTTTTTTTTTTTTTAATTTTCATGCTAAACTGCTTGGCCAGATGTATATAACCTTTTTTACCTTGTTCCTTGAAATTAATTGGCTCTTCTCTAATACTTACCCTTCAATTTATTTTGGAACACTTACAGACCTGTCTCTTTTCTTCCTAGCCAAGCTAAGCAAATCGGTCTTTCTTCAGGCTTTTCATATTCCTCACTTGTATAGAGGTCTTACGCTCCTGCCATAGTGTGATCTCATTTTTGGACCTAGATGACAAGAACTGTATCCACTGTCCCAGTCAAGTGCTTTCTATAACAGCTCTCTTTCTGTGGGAAAGACTGCCTAATACAATGTTTGCCACTGGTTGCTGTTTCTGATGCCTTATGGAGGTGACCGACTGCCACCTATCTATAATTTTTCTTATCTTTATTCTTCCCCAACACATTTTTCTGAAGTCTTGTTGTTACTGTTATCAAAGTAATGAGCTTATAGTTGTTTGGATTGCTTTGTTTCCTAACTCAAATATTCTGCTACCTATGTTTGCCCTTCCGGTCACAGAATGCTGTTTGTCAATTTGGGAGGTATAGTACAAGTCTGATCTATGGGACTTTTCACCTTTCTTTGACTACAAAAGGCATTTTCTAGAATGCAAACCAGCAGAGTGGTCCTCAAGAAAATCCCATAAAACCAGGAAAAAAGTTTGGTTTGGGTTTGTGGGGGTTTTTTATATGAATGGAATGTATTAATGTGTGAAAGAATCAATTCTACAAAGAACAGCCACTGCAGTGGAATAATAATAATTTAAAAAATACTTTAAGTACATCAGTTACCCATGTATTAGCTGTTGGAATGAATGAGAACTGCTTCCTTACATTCTCTGTGCCCTGAATGTTTTCTGGGAACAGGCGGTTCCAGTAGGTAAAAGAGCACGCATGGCTCTTGTGTGCCAGTCTTTGTGCATGACTTCAGTCCCAAATGACATAGTCTGGTAGGGAATGGTAAGTGCACCATCATTATTCATGGCTCTAAAACTGGGTTCAACAGTAGTGTAAGGTTTAGAAAAAGATCCCATGGGTGTCAGAGTATGAGTCAGAAATGCCTTGGGCTTAATGGCCTAGCAAATAAAACTCTTTGAGGCAATACAGAAATAAAAGACAAAACTGTGTCATTTGGTGTTATGAGCTACTGAACTTGCAAGAATCAGACTAGAAAGGAGCAAATTTGTATGGTAAATGGCTGGGATTTGAGCAGATGTTCAACCCAACAGCAAATCTCCTTCATCTTTAAATCACAGAATCATTTAGGTTAGAAAAGACCTTTAAGATCATCAAAAATAAACAAAGCAATTAATAACAAGAACAGTAGGGAAATCAGAGGTGCAGACAGACCCCATTTGATCTCTTCTTTCCTGAACATGAAGATACAGTATTAGACACTGACATGACAGAGATTGAGGTTCTAGAGCAAACTGATCATTTAAATGGCACCGATGGGCAGGTCACTTACACCAAGCACGATTTGAAAGAGGGGTTTCTCCTCAGAATCATTAAAACTGTTCTGGTTCTGGAGGAGCACATAATAGCAAATGGTATATGTAGGCCTTTATAAGAATACAGACAGGTGTCCAAATTTACAATATTGCATGTATTCTTTGTAGAGTTTTGTCTGATATAATAAAACCAGAACAAGCAGTGGTGCAAGGTCTGATAAACACATACATAACTTTCTTTAGAAAGGAAAGTCACTTATGCAACTGTCCAGAAGACTAAAGACCAATAATGTAAACTTGTGTTGTAGATCAAAGTTTGTCTGAAGTGACAGTGTAAATAATACGAATCTTTTTAACTGGGGGCAGGGGGGAGATAACTGCAAGGGGAGTGAGGAAAGGGCTCCGAGTTCAGGGCTGGATCTTGTTCATGTAGGGTATTTAGGATGTGTTACAAGGAGGATGGGAAGGAAAAGCTGCAGATAATATTTAAAGAAAATGCCTATCTTGGAAAATGGTGAACAAACCCCTCAGTATTGAAGGCAGAAGAAAAGAAAGTAACTTGCTCTCTTTTTGACTGGAGAACTTCAAATGCTACCAGTTTGCCACACTTTCCACTGTTATTTTTCTGCCTGTATTAGGCCTGTAGAAAGTCATCGTGCTCCTGTCCTTCTCAGCCTCTCCTTAGTCTGAGTTCTTGCTGCTGGAAAGGGAAGGAATTTCAGGTTAGGTCAAAGGTGTGCAGAAGTATTGAAGCAAAGACTCAAGCAGTAAGCAGTTCCCAAAAGCCAAGCAGGATCTGAGCTGTGGGCACACGTGCATGTATTTTTTAGATATGAAGTTTAACTTCAGTCCCTAGAAAAGAAACATTGCGGGGGTTTGGTTTTTCAAGTTTCACCTGAAGTGTGGTTCTGCTCTGGGAGCTGATGAGTCAGCCAGAAGCGGTACCTCCTGTTCGGCCGTGAAGCGTGGGCTTGTCAGCGCTTGTTGCTTCGTACAGTGAGATCGGAAGCCGTTCTTTTAATGGCTTTAAGCGAACCAGATTTATTTCTGGGATTATAGACACATCGTCCAAAATGAATAGAAAGTTCGTTCTCCTGTGCAAGGGCTGTGGCTTCTCGGGCCGACGGCTGAGCGCTGCGGCGCGGCAGCTGCAGGATCGTCCCTTACCGCCATCTGCTGGAAGCCACCTGGAACTACAGCCTCTGTCAGAGCGCTTAGCATTGTCTTGGAATGTGCCAGTAATAACTCAGAATGGGAAGTATGGATGTCTTAGTGAAACGTGCTGATAAATATTATCTTTTCTCCTCAGCCCATTTGTCAGGCAGCTTATAATAACGATTTCAATGAAGTTCAGCTCCTTTTGGAGCACAACAGCAACTATCTGAACATCCAGGACAGCTTCAGTGGAGACACACCCTTAATTTGTGCATGTAAACAGGGAAACAACAGGATAGTTAGCTACCTTCTAAAAAGAAATGCTGATGTCAACCTCAGGAACAAGGTAAGTGGCCACTGACGACTCCTTTGCAGCAACTGTTCTTTGAGATTCTTGTAGGGTGTGTGGGGACACCAGCAAGCACAGCCAAGCCTGAGGTTTGTTTCCAGCTGAGGCATAAGTATAACCCCGAATTATAATTCAATAGACCTATATGTTTATGTTTGTCTCCTCCTTTATTTTCGTAACTTGCTAATGCACACCAAGTAATAAACATTGCCAGCCGGAGTTTCTCTGTGTGTTCATGTTCCCTATTTTGGTAACGCTGCAGGACATCCCTGGTCCCCAGTGGGTTCTGTCTGCTTACCCACGCAGCATTCTGCATTCATCTTGCTCTCCAGCTTGTATCTATCCCTTCTGTAGCCTTTCTTTCCCTCTGTCTTTTTCTTCACCCTGGTTAAAAGGAAAGTCTGAAGGAGAGCCTGTCCCATCTGTCCCAAACGTATCCCTGAGGAGAGACAGACTATGAAAACCTTCCTTATTTCCTCTGCAGACCTGGTTCTGTAATGCTATAGAACAGCGACATGACATGTAATAGCATGCTGGGGGCAAGGAGGGGAAGCCTTCCATCTTTCTTCCCCTGTTCCCTAGTTTAGAAAATCCCTACCTGTCTTGCACTGTAGCTGTGACCATTTTCCCTAAGGTGATGAGGAATTATGTTTTTGTGGTAAATTTCCATGTAGGTTACAAATAAAAAATAGCAGAAAGATGTGTGTTCTGGCTTCATTTGTGATTTATTGTCATGATGTTAAGGATGATAAATAGACAGGAACAGCCCCCCCCCCCCCCCCCAACATTGTCAATTCTATTGTATGATCTCATACTCCAATGCAATGTTTACCGAGTTTCTACACATTTGTAGGCTACCTTATGTGTCTGCTTTCCAGCACATTTGTTTATTTCATAGGAGGGCAGCAAATGTTTGTGAGGTGGCATATTCTATCCCGTCTGTTCTTGATGCAGAAGGGTGTCCATCTTACCTCAAAGTCCCTTTGAAAGGGTTCAGTATTCTGTCGCAAGCTCATTTTAATTGCACTGGTAGCCATTTGCTAGCAAAGCCTGGGCTTTCTTAAATGCCTCTCTGCTTCACCTTCACAGATGAAATCAGGCCCTTGGGTGCAGAGCTCAACTGTGGTGCTCAGGGTTGAGAATGGGGAACAGAGGATGCCACAGAAAGGCTTCTCTGCTTACTTTGGGCCACAGTGTACCCCACTGTAACCCTGTAACCTAGTTTGACAGCCTGCAAGAAGTTTAACACAAGTGTTCTTCAATACACAAGTTTACAGCCCTGCCCTTTACTTGCTTTGGTACAGTCAGTATTGAAATACTTTTGAAACTCTGTATTCCAAAACTTTTTAAACACTAGGAGTCTGCTTGGGGGTGTTGCCCCTTGCCTGTGTTTCTTGCATGTGCCAAAGGAGATGCCATAAACTCTCACATGTCTTTCCTACAGGAACCAGCACCTCTATAAGAAGAGGAGCTGTGGGGATTCTTCCTGCTGATTTGACTTGCTGGGCAGCGGTAGTAGCCACATGAGATGTCCACTTCCCTTTTTGTCTCTGCAGCCATGTCTGAGTTTGCAGACATACACATGGAATCCTTTGGATCCCACATCCTTCTTGCATGTGTAGCCCAATTTCCATGAGCCTGTATGTGTTAAATATGCTTCTGCCTGAAGGAAGCAAAATGCATGTATCCGTTTCTGCTTGGAAATCAGAGAAATATTTCTAGTAGATAACCTAAAAGAAAGCTTGTGAAATATAAAATGGTCTACTATTGCCAATATTAAACAAATAGAATCAGATCACTGAATTTGGTGCTAACCAGTTATTTTTTGTTTAGAAGGACTGCACTTGTCTGCATTATGCTGTGAGAAAACGGTTTACCTTCCTTGACTATGTGCTCATCATAATCCTCATGCCAGTTATGCTTATTGGATATCTTCTTATGGTGAGTCTGGATGAAAGTAGGAAAGGCCCTGTACCTTTCCCCTTATCATCTTTCTCATGGCAGTATTTCAGGCCAGGAACCTGTATAGAATATGGACTGCTTTTTTAAAGCAAGAACTGATGGAGAGCAACAGAAGAAGCAAGGATTTTGCCATTAATATAGCTAGTAAACTAACAGAATTGTATCACTACATCAGTCTGGAATTTGCAGAAGCCAGACACTCTTCTTGGAAAAAACCACAGTATTTAGCCAAAATATACTATATGCAGATAACTGTCTTACTATGTTACTCTTTCTCTTGTACCAAACAGATCTCAAAGACTAAACAGAATGAAAACCTGATCAAGATGTTGCTTAGAGCTGGAGCTGATGTTAATGCTACAGACTTTGTAAGTGGGTTTATATTATACAAATGCGAATGTGGCATGTTTGCTTGCAGCAATATTAAAAAAAGCCTTCAGAATCCTCTAGCAACACAGTCCTGCTTTCAGAGTAGGATTGGGTACTGAACTGGCTGTGATGTACCAGGAGGAATCAATGTTTCCCCTAGACACTTAGGCAATAGTTTTGTAATATGCACAGGAATAATTGTCAGCTGATCAACTAATTCTCCCTTCCTGATACATGCCCTCTTAAGAGAATCCAGGCAAGCTGGGTTGAGATAACTTACATATTACATACCTGATCCTATAAAGATTCTAGTGATATAAGGGTCTGAGCTTGTCATGATTTATGAGTTCTTGGGCTGGAGCAGATTTGTGGGCAGAGGTTGTGCCACAGTGCTAGACCCTGTGTCTTCTCTTGGTCTTCAGAGTGCGCTGATCTGCCATGCGTACAGTTCTGTATCCACTAGCCTGGGTCTGGTAGAGCTCCTCTACTCTAAGGCAGAAAAAGAGAACCCCCAATTTTAGCAGCCGCCAAATTCTAAAACACTGACAGGTGAGCAAATGGTATTGCTTAAGACATAGTTGTTAAGATCAAGATCATGGAATCCTCTGAAATTAGTAAAGAACAATTGGCTTCCTGCTGAAATTATCAGACCTGTTTTAGCAGCAGCATCCTGGGGAAGGGATGATTTTTTTGTTCCTGTTGCTCTTATGAAAATGTATTTGTTTTACTGTGTAGTGCATTGTAACAGGAAAAGATAAGTGTCTTTTGCATCCAGCGGTTAGGGGAAAACTGATAAGGCTACAGGTAGTCATGCTTGCCTAAGGTCTGCTGAAGAAGTAATAGTACTAAAAGTAATCTGCTTCTGTTTCCCTTCAGTCTGGTAACACAGCCCTTCACTATGCTTGTGAAATGAAAAATCAGGCAGTCATTCCTCTACTGCTTGAAGCTCACGCAGACACTTCTGTAAAGAATCAGGTAAGAAGGTGAAGTTGATAACTATATTTCCTTATCATGATAGTGAACCAGTATGTTGTAGGCCTTAGCTGGTGTGCAGCAGTTTAAAATAAGGGTGGATAGCTTCCTGGCAGCAGACTTGTTTGCTGTGGGGTATAAAGCAACGTTTGCTCCATTGCTTTTGTTGGCAAGAGCAACTTTAAAGTCCAAATCCTTCACTGCTGGATTTCTACCAGCAAACACTGCCTGCACTTCCACCAGACTGGCAGATCTCTTAGCTATCTTTACGGTACCTTTTCTTAACTCAGAGCTGCCCTACAGTTGTTCCTAAGATGCAGGCTGCAGGGGAGAAATTAAAGCCTTCCTAGGTGCTTTTTGTGCCACTGGACACCGTTCTTCTGAGAGGGGCTAAGTTAAGCTGCTTCTGTCATCAGAAAAGCTCAAATGTTGTCCAAATGATTCTATGATTCTAAATCAATATTGACTTGGAAGTATCTGCATCGCTCAGTTGAGGTGAGCAATGTATTGCCCACGTTGCCCTTGAAATTAGCTCTTTGCTTAGCTCTGCACTGACTTTGGTCATTAGCCCCAGGGAACAGTGGAATGGCTGTCACTGCTGGAGGGAAGGACTCTGCCACTGGCTTCGGTGAGAGTGATCTTAGGCCCAGCACATTCTGAAACCTTTATTTTAGAGCAAGGATGTGACAGTGAAACTTAGGCAGGGGAGCACTGCATGTGAGCAGCAAATACAGGAAAGCTCTTTGCACTTGACCAATATCTGTCATATTGCAATGTATTTCATCTGTTTCTTTCAGGATGGGGAGACTCCTTTAGATATAGCAAGAAGATTACAGTTCCACAACATTGAAAGCATGCTAAGGAAAACTTCGTAGTTGTCAAGGATTCTTGAACGTGCAGAAAATTACATCATCTGACAATCCACCTTGCGCAGCAGCAGAAGTCCTGCAGCAGGTTGAGGGCAGTGACTTGATAGACTTGGTCCAAAGCCACTCATTCCTTGCTGCAGGCTTTGACTATTTCTTGTGAGACTTGTCAGTACCCACAAGGCCACATGGGCTGAAAGGAGTTAATTTGATTTTACTAAGCCATGAATGATTACAATAGCCTTCAAAATATTGCCCTTCCCATTTGCTTGCCCAGTTTTATTACTTGACTTGCATAGACTGGATTTTGAAAGCTAGCTACAATATTTCTGGAAGCATAAACATTGCACATAGTGGTTGGCAGCCAATGCAAAAATAAAATATTCTTTTGAGTGTGTGTTCCATAGGGGATACATTTGACAACTGAACGATACGCCACAGCAGTTTATACAAAGCCTGGTACCCTTCCTCTTAGTATTTCTCTTCCTGCAGTGGGAGTGACTGGGAGAATAGATCTCTCTGCTTACCACTTCCTCCTTCCATCCCTGCTACAAGTTTCACACACCTTAATTCTCACTATGTTGCTACGAGGGAAGGATTATCTTCTCCCTTTTTTCATGTAAGGAACAGCAAAAAAGAGATTCAATGGGTTGCTGGAGACCACAACGAAAGCCAATTCCCAGGTTAGTTTAATGCATTAAGAAACAATAATGAAAATATGTTTGGCGCAGTAGAGATACAAGTCTCGGCTACTTTTGCAATATAAACAGTGTACTAAAGAAAAAACAATCAATAAATGAAATGCTGTTGGTGGGAACTAGATGTATACTTCCCATGGGACTGGACAGGATACCATGCTTTTCAGAGTGGTGCATGCAGCAGGGGATGCATATACCAAAATAATAATAAATTCATGAGTCTTCTCTTGCATAGGTGAAGGCAGAAGAAAACCTGCAGTGGTAAGCAATGTATTAATGTGGCCTGGTGCTTTGTGATTTAATAATGCAGCAGTAAAGGGGAATCTCCTTTCAAATGCTGCTGTATCTTGCTTTCTTGGTCTAATGGATCTTTATTTTTGTTGATAGTTTTGGCCATTTCCTGTAAGCTGTCATAAGTTCAGAAGATAGATGCCATGATCAGCAATGCTAATGGCTGCTAGACTACACGCATGGACAAGATAGTGTATTCTTCCTGTGTTGCAGAACACAGATACATTTTTCTGTGTAACTGTTCTGGTTTGGATGCTGACTCCAACTACAAAGGGTCCTGGCTGGGCAATACGAACTTGAGTCTCCACCCAGAAACAGCCCAGGAAACAAAGCCATCCTGTCTCAGCCTGTAATAATGAACACTCTGGATGCAGCCTGGGGACAGACAAGCCAAGTTCTCTGTCAAGTGGATAAATTACTTAATTTAAACAAAGGTCAGTTTTACTTCAACAGAGAAATGAGCAAATCCCACTTTTGGGTCTTCATGGAAAGACACTACCTGGGCATGGGAATGTCTCTGGGGAGTACCTGGGATATACACAAGAACAACAGAGTTTAGGCTTAGGAAAATCAGTCTTTGAGAAATAAAAGCTGTCCAAATTAAGTGATTCTTGCAGTGTGTACTCTAATATATTCACGTTTTCAGCTTTCATTCCTGTACACCTCAACCTTCTCAGGAAGACAGCAGACACAATAATACCATGGAAAACCTCAAACAATGAGGAAAGCAAGAAACCAACAAATGCAGATAAATACCTATACTGGTATCCATGATGTGTATCTGTGTATTTACCTCTTCCCCAGGTATCACCCTTATCGCCAAATAGAAATTTTGGAGGTTTTTACCTAGTGAATCAACACTGTGCATGTGGTTTCAAAAGTATTTTTTTATGAGTTCAATGATTTTCCAATACATTTTCTCAGTTGCATCAAGGCCCCAGATGAAATCAAGATGTCCCCAAGCAGGAAAATGGTCATGGTAAATGAGATTAGTAATTCGAGGAAGTAACTTTGCTATGTCTTTTGGATCTGCAAATTTGTCGTCTCCACCACTCCAAACAGCAATTGGTATGCTTATCTTCTCTATCTTGTATGCAGGAGGAGTAGACTGTGAGAAAAGGAGGAGATCTGAGTGAATGTTGTTATATCAGAAGTTGTGTTTAGAGAAAGGATTCTTTGCAAGCATCTCTCTCTTTCCCTTCTGCACTCACTACAGGAAAACAGTAAGGATGAAGGCCACCCTCCCAGCGTTTATTGCCCTAACCCCATTCTTTGTCTACAGTGCAAAGGAACAATCCATCCTATTCCTGTGTCTTTCCTGCATGCATGGCTAAGAGTTGTCCTGCAGTTTACCATTCGGTTGTGCCCTTCCACAGGTTGGGATATGGAAAGCACAGTGTCTGTGTTTATCAGGCAAGGACTGTGGAGCTTAATAATGTGTATATTTAGGGTGGGAAGGTCTTTAAGTTTTGTTGTGGCACAGAGTGCAACTGTTGGTCTTAGTTGTTATGCTTGAGACTGAAGTGGCAAGGTAATACTTTGGCCATTTATAATTTCCCTCTAGAAAATTTTTGAGACAGTGTGCATGAGTAGAAATGACTGATTATAACTCTGGAGCCTTTCTGCCTGTGAAAAGCAGCCTGTCGTGATACAGCACAGGACACTTGCAAGTCAAATGTGCTAATTAAAAGTGAAATGATTGTCAGCCAATTGGAGAGGTCACTGTAGCTGTGAGATTCATTTCCTCCCTTAACTGAAAGGCAGACCTTGAGGATTTTGGGGGAAGTGAAGAGCTCCATACTCATTCAGTCCTAGAGCCTGGATGTGGCTCTTAGCCTTTTGGGAATGGCAGGTAAATTGACATGTCATTGGACACATCCCTGCATCAGTAGGGGAGGCAAAATGAACTTGTTAGCTGTCTGCAAGAATCTGTCTATGCCTTGTCTGTGAATAGACTTCGACAGTTACAAGTATTAGATTCAGGTGCAACATTACCTCAGACCACTCTCCTCCCCCTTTCTGTAGCAATGACAGGGGATAAAATCTGAACTTTTCTATTCTTAGTTTTGCCAGGAGCCGAGGATGAGTTCTCAGAAAAACTGAATTGCCTTACCTGGTTGTATTTCTTCATGTTTTCTTTACAGCCGTAGTCATAGGCTTGAAATCTGTCTTTAACTACTAGCTGTTAAAAGAACAGATAGGATGTAAGTGTTGAGAGATCCAGAAGCAGAGTGCAGGAGGTGTTTTCTTGCCTGTGATCGAAGCCAAGGCTCAGGCAGCTAACCACGAGTTACTCCCACCCCTTCTTCTGGTTGCAGGATTCCAGGGCTACGGAGGATGGGTCGTAGGGTAAGTGGTTTCATCGCCTTTACTCTTGCTAACTTTTTCTCCTGATCCTCAGCTGTCCTTCTTGTTATGTTTATTAAGATTTTGCTTTACTACCTTAGTTAACTGAAGTTGGGGTCCCTGTTTGCGATGCAGATTTGGGTTCAGTTATCACATGGAAATAGGACCTGAATGTCTATCATATGTCAGGGCTGTTACTAGTCTAGTGTAATATAAGATCTCTCCTTACACTTCTTGTCTTTTGCGTGTCAGTTTGGTCTGCTCACAGCAGTGGCAACATTTGCAGATGCTCTGTACTTAAGTGTTTGGCTGTACTTGAGTTGTGCTCTGACAGCAGTTTTGAGGTGAAACATTAGACACAAGATATTAGCCTCCTTGAGCCTGTGTTGCCCAGAAGACATGGTCTGTGCCCTACAAGACTGATGAGTGAAGAGTTAAGTATACATTTGTCTGGAGTTTATTGTTTGAGATTTTTTTGTCACTTTTGTTTTATTTTTCGCACTAACCTGACAAGTAATTTTGTTTGTGAGTGGTTGTAGGTAACACAGGTTGAGAGAAAGTCAGTGTCTGTCAGCTTAAAAAACCTTGACTTCAAGGTTTCAGGTAGCTGGGAATGTGCTAGAGATCTGCTTGCTGTGTTGCCTGTGCTATTTTCTTCTCTGCTGCTGTATCTGTGTTTGCTTTGTAGCCCCTTGACTTTGTTAGAGGCTGGCAAAACAGGCTGGTCGTGGATGGTTTTGTCCCAGTTTCCTGGCTCTGGGTAGGTGTATCCTGCAGGACTGACTGCTGGGAATTTTTATGAGGGGTGTTCTCAGGAGCACACCTATACTCTTCCCCATATTAAGTGTTCGCAGAAATGAGGAGTCTGCTTATAAGATGTGTGCGGATATATCCTGGCTCAGCAGGTGTACTGGGACACATGCAATGATGTGTCTAGTTTCTTGGCTGGAGCTGTCTTGTGCTGGTCTGATTCAGACCATGAGCAGAACAAGCTCAGATCTGCCAGTGCATACATGGAAACTCACCTTTAGAGAACTCGAATCCAGGATCTGGACAGCGGCAAGAATGACTTTAAAGGGCTTTGGAAAAAACTGGCTGTTGGGAACATCCCTGTAGTGGTGTTGCTTGTCATGTATGTAGTAGTGTAAGACATTTCCCCACTTTGCCATTGTAGCAGCAGAGGTGTTAGTGCAGTTAACTAGCTTTGGGCGGTGATCCAGGCTACAATTAACCCTCTGGAAGAAAAGTTTTAACCCAGATCACTTCTTTGTCTGGCTCGTCCCCTGGCTGCTCAAGTTTCCGTGATCCTCCTACTGCCTGCCAAGTGCCTAGACCGTGCTTGTGTTCACTTCTGCAGCTTTCAAGGCAAATGTCTTCATAAATAAATATGAAGGCTGGAAGCCATTAGAGCCCAACATGCAGAGAAGCTAGATATGCCCTGGGGAAATGTCAGTACCTGATACCAAAGGAGCAGTTCAGGCAATAGTCTGGTGAGCCATGGAAAACAGTGCTCCCGCTGTGACTGGTGAGCACGTGAGAAGGTGTGATGGGCAGTTTCCCAGACCCATCACCTCTGGACTTCCCTGTAGGCTACTGGTTGCACAAAAAAGCAGTATTAAGAGTCTGTTTATATGTCAGTGCGCAGTTATACCTGATGCCAATGAAGAATGTTCTGTACTGACGTTCCAGCAGGGGAATGTGCTACGTATATATCTATCCGACTCTGAAGAGAAAACAGAAGTGTTACAAAGGCAGTGATCCACTGTTGTGACACAATAAAGCTGTGAGAGACCTGAACAACATACTGCTGCTGTGTTAAACCCCCATTTTAACAGGTTATTTTTCAAATATCAGACAGACAAGTGAAAAGCAGACTTAGGAATAGCTGGTTAATAGAATGCATCTGCACGCTTTCTCCATGAAAGTGAGTCTGTTCCATGAAGATAGTACTACTGTGGGATCCTATGGTTCAGCAACAGCAGGGAACACCCCCACCCCCCACCCCAATCCTTTCAAAGTAGATTTCTCACCTCACAGCAGACCTTTGTGCATGTATAAGTCTTTTCAAGATTTGTTTTTCTCTTCACTTTAGTCCTTTACTACACCGTAAGTGTACACTTTACACTCATTAAGCTAATGAAGCCAGCTTACAGAACAAATTGCTTTTTCTTCTATTTGTATTTTTATACTTCTGTTACGGAGATTTTCCAATTCCATCTCTCTAGATTCCTCCTCAGACTTGTTATCTTGCCCATTAGTGATTAGAACCACATTAGTGAGTTAACCCAAGACAGGAAAGATCCTTAATGGTTTAGCTCTGCAATTCAAAAGAGCTACAATGTCTTTAATTGATTTTGCATTGAACCTTTGATTCTCAGTGCTTTCCCGTATGTGCTTTTATGTGTAGTTATAAATGGAGAACAATGGACCCCAGTCTTTACAGATATTATGGTAATAAATATTACACAGGCCAGGTCCTATACAGTTTGGACACTGTAAAGTAGATTTAAGACACACTACAGCATCCCTGTGTTGGCAAGCATTGGGACAACTCTCCTGTCTCTCCTGTCCCCTCTCACTGATGCACTAGTCTTTGTGACTCCCACTGCAGGTGTGTTGCACTCCTCAGGCACAGTGGAAGGACTTTCTGTAGGTGTACTGTCGTGGATTGAGCTGTTGGGCCCATTTCTAAGGATAACAGCAATGGGAAAATGCCCCTTAGAGTAGTGCTTTGGGACCAAGTTCTGATGCAAGTAGTCTGAAAAGTGGGAAGAGAAAAGGAGCTTTTTCCTGTCTTTTAATTATTCCAGTACTCAGAGGACCGTGGTCCCCACATGCTAAAGAAGGAAACTGGGAACTGTATTACCAACAAGTCTGACTCCATCATTCATTGGCTTTTTTTAAAGAGTATCTGCGTATGACCAAAACCTGATTGGCTTAGCCCAGAAAGGGGGAACATCTGTTGCCGTCTGTGACATAGCTCCAGACTGAATTCCATCCTTTCTTTCTGGGATTGGAATGTGCCTAGTTGTTGATCCCATCCATCATTAGCTCTAGTCCTGTTTGGCACTGTTTGCACCATACAATGTCCTGGCATTCCCTTGGTCTGCTAAGAACCACGTTGTGGTTTGTGTACGTTTATATGCGTAACAGTTGCTAGATAAGGACAGAGTGCACAAACGTAGCTTCCCAAATCACTTTTACTTTGAGTAGGTGTTCTTGCACATACTTACTGTGTTCAGATTTCTGATGTTGCCTCCAGCTATGTTACAGAGTATATGACCACAAAACTTATCCAGGCTTGTACAGAGCTGTGTCGCGGGTCCTTTCAGAAATTCATTCTGGCGCATGGTTCCTTTGCAGCCAAGTAGTAACTGACAGAAGGGAAAAGTGCAATACATTTTTCTTGTTGCAGGAGCATTTTCTGCAGCAAACTGATGCTAATAGCCTAGCCTCCTGACTCAGTATTCAAAGATTGCCAGAACAGCTTGCCCTCCCAGTACCCTTAAAACATCTTCTTTCCCATAGTGCATCATATATCCTTCCTCCTTCGTATTACTGGCATGAATCCTGGAGGAAGCCATCTTCCATTTCTAGTGTAGTGACCTCAATGCTCACTCCTTTCTGAAGTCCCAGAGATTGTCACGGCTGTTATTGTAGCTCTGGTTTAGTTCCTCCTGCACAAGACCAGCAAAAGTTAACGGCAAGAGTCCTATGATGAGACAGTTTCACAAGTCTCTTAATTCACTGGGATCTGCCGCTACAAGCCCTGTATCTCCACTATTTTCCCCACAAAGTCTGGGAACAGATTTTTCAAGAGCACTTGATTTATCCTAAGCTCAGTATCAGCATCCTACCTGTCTGGGAACACTTCGTCTTAGGTTGAGTGAACCCTGCGAAGGTAAGTCAGACATAGGGCCTTTTAGAAGGAAAGATTACATACTCTGATCAGTGGTTCAGGAATCCTTGCTATCTTAATCAGAGGGCTTGTAGCATCCACGCCTGTGATTACTGGGGCCAGAGCAGAGAACATTTTCACCCGTTTAGCCAGCTCAGGGTGTGTAGAAAATGCTATGAAGGCTGCAAACACAAAAGACCGCCTGAGTTAGTGATGACATCTTCCACAGGCAAAATAAATAAATAAGCAGTTGGCAGCAAACAAGAAATTACGCTAGATTGTGTGTTGTCCATGTTTGTCTGTGCTGCATGTTTTAAGTACGGCAAGCGTTAAAGCTAAGTTTTGAAATGAACTTTATTTGGGAGGCAAAGTTCGTTCTGAGGTTTAAAGCATGTCTGGACATTGTCTTTATCATTACAGCTTTTGTAGGAAACATGTCAATGAGGTTTACATGATAAAATCAATTCCCTCTAAAATGAGTTTTTCAGATTCTGATCTCTGAAGGTTTATGTTTATGCTTCCATGAAACTGTAGAATAATTAGCTGAATACCAGGAGCTTTGAGTGTTTTCAACTGATTGTTTGCATCACAGCAGCTGAAGAAAGCCCAGATAGATCATTTTGCCAAAAGGGTCTTTAAATACTCTTATGAGAGGAAAAGAAAGAAAAGGTCTGGAGCTGTGACATTAGATGATTTTACCACATTTACTTCTCTTTTTTTTCTGGGTTGTTTACACTAATGAACTGGAAATTGCTCATTTCTATTCAATGTCCATTCATGGATCTTACACATAAACCATAAACGTCAGGAACTTTCAGCTGATGCTGAAAGTGAGTTGCATTCAGAGGCTATAAAGTGAGTTCATGCTAAAGGCTGGCATTAAGAGAAAATAAGTTATTAGTGTTTTTTTCCTTCCTAATTTTCAGTCTCTGCCAATATGTTTTAAAACAATAATGTGGCCAGTTATAGCTACTCATGAACTATGCTTTAAATTGTAATATTGCCATCAAGTCACATGACTTAGTAATGCTGAGTTCTTTTTCCTTTTCTCCTGTTATTTGAAATTATGTACTATAGGTGCTGTTTTATCATTTTAGTTATTCCTTCCTGTTCACAAGGAAAATAAATGCATGCCTTAATATGAAAGATGAACTTTATGCAAATGCCTGTTGCTGAGAATTTAAGAAAAATACCCAGTGCCAGTACCTGAAGTACCCAGTAAATAATCACCATCATGTCTCTCATTATTTTAAAAGCTGAACTCTGTTTGGATCTGCTATTAGGTTTCTTTGCTTATTAAGGGTAACCAAAGCTGTTTTTAGAAAAGTTTTGCATATTTGCCAAATCTCAGTTCAGAAAGCACTTCTATGTTTGCTAGCTCTCCACAAAAAAGAAAAACAACTGAATTAATAGGAGACCCACCTACTGATCAGATAGGAAGATGAATGGTTGTGAACCGTGAGTGTCCTGACATTACCTGCTGTTGTGCCTTCAGAGTGACCAACATAATATACATCCTCCTGTCCAGTTGTGTTCATGATGAAGTGCAGCTCTGCTGGAATATCATATTTACCCATCTCATCGAAGCTGCAGAGGAGAAACACAAAAAGCAGGTAATTTGGCTATCACAGTGTGAGTTACTGAATGTCAGCTTTGTTCAGTGCACCAACCAGGACCCATTGAAAGATGAGGTTGCTCACTTTGTCTGCATTCTTGCTTGAGCTGGGGAAGGGGGCAGAGGGACACAGCTGTACTGCCAGGCTGCCTGATGCCTTGGGCTCTCTGCAAAGGAGATGCCAGTTTCACCTGTCAGCTGCAGCCCTTGGGGAACTGAATTTCATCCTTGCTTTCACCAGCATGGGTTATAAAACTTATTTCTCTCTTGGTTTAATTCAGCTGTGAGAGATCAGAAATTTCTAGACAAGGCTGCTCAGTCTGCTGCAGTAGAGGTTCTTGGTCTCCTTCTCACAGCGCTGTCTCCCTTTTCCTCTACATTCCGTTCAATCTCCCAGTGTCTGAAATCTCCTCCCCAGCTGATGCACCCAACTCTGAGTAGCAGTGACCATCCTTCTTTATCTGGTTCTTTACTCTCCTTGGTTGGTGTAGACCCTGTTCTGATGCTGATTTAGGTAAAGACTATCAGGCTGAAGCTATCTAGTTGCCTCCAAGTTTCTGTCTTGAGTAATTCTCCCTCTACAGAGTACCTGAACTGCCAGAACTCTTTCTGGCTGGGATTAAGGGTCTTATGTTTTAAAGACCAAGTGTTCCCTCGGCTGTTTCCCATCCAGACATCATAGCCAGCATCTGCAAGCAGGAAGCCCAAGCTGTTGTTGGGCAGGTTAGAAATCCAGTGGGTAGCGTCTCCTAGAAGAGCATGCTGTAGGAACACTACAGGCTTTTTCCCTGGAAAAGATGAAAGTATTCTTATATTGGAGCAGTAGTTAATGTGTGTTTAAGATTGAGGTGAAGAGTTTAGTTTGGGAGAGGTATTAGATCTTTCGTTCTTCAGGAAGTTCCCAGGAGAACTATGCACAGATATTGCTTTGAGAAACCTGAAGGATTTTTTCCATGTAAGCAGGAATTGTTTCATGACATTTCATAACCATTTCATGACAGGATGGCAAATAAAGAATTTAATAAGAAGGCCTGTCCCACCTCCTCTTGCACTGTAAAGCCACCATAGACGCCCCTACATTGAAACCATCTACCCATAGCCAAAAACTGCTGAAGACATAACAGTGTATGTAAGACAGAATAATTGTTGCAAATAAGCGTATCTACCCTTAGGTTCATTCAGTTACCAACTGAGCAGGGCTGAGAGGCCCTTGATTAACTTTGGTTAACCTTACTTTGAGAGTAAGGAGGTCCAGATATCCAAAGAAGGAGATACAGATAGGAGGAGACATTTAAAATAAATTATTCTACAATTCTAACAAGGAGTATTAAACAAAGTAGCAGAATCCAGGGCACCTGAAATTCCAGCATAAATATTTATTCCATTCAGAATAAGTGATGAAACACATTTAATGCATTTGATTTTCATTCATGACCTGATCTCTTATGACATTCCTTGAGAATATCTCTGTCCTTCAGAAGGCTAGGAATTAATATTCATATGCCCAACCTGAGAAACTGTTGTCAGGCTTCTATTTTAAATGCATATTACTTAGGGTGTTAATGCAAACACTCCCCAAATCCAGTGTACCAAACCCTCCCTCAGCCCACAGGAAAGAAAAAAACTGGGATATGACAAAATTATTAGAAAAAGTCTGAAATGAGGATAAGAGACACTGAATGTGTGGGCTTCAGCTGGATTCAGAATTCAGGCCACATTCTTGACTAGGTGCTCCTGCTAAGGAAAGGTGTAGAACATGCTATTGCATGTGCAAAGGGGAAAGATGGGGGACCCACGTAAGAGCTGGCTTTCAGACTTTCCATATGTCCTATAACACCTGTGTCACACCTGTGTTTTGGCTGTTCCTCCCAGCAGGAATTCTGAAAACACCAAGAATGTATCCATCCTCTGTGGTAACTTGATATTCCTCACTGGGGTATCCATGATATCTGATAATTTCACTCTGTTGGAAGCCAAAGGAGAGCTTGTCAACATCCATTTACAGTGTAGAGATGGGTACAGAAGGTGGCTGCTTCTGTCCAGGAATGTGAAGGTAGACAAGAATGTGCCAGGAAGATGGATGAATGTGATAACATATTGCTGGCTTTTTTCTCTACTGGTCTGTGTTGTACTGGTAGGAAGGGACCCAGAAGAGATTCCTGTAGGATAGCATGACCTGTGACTCTCTCTTTTGGGGATGATCAGATGTATGCTATAACATCGTCATGGAGGCTGGAGGACGCAAATGGAAGTGAGAGCAGCTGAGCTGTGCTTGTGTGATGTGGTTTGTGTATGCTCTTTAATGCTGTATCCCTCCAAATGAAATACCAAGAGCTGCGTTTGCTCAGGTAGGAGCACCTAGTTATAGTTGGAGCTTTCCTGATATACCCCATATTGTTTAGGTTTTGGCTAGGTAGTAATTGCTGTAGCAGTGATACCCAAGCACTACACAGTCTTATAAGAGTGGCAGGATGACGGAGTTCAACTGTGCAGTAAACGAGACTGTTGCTGGGCCCTGCAACTTGCTTTTATGTGGTGCCATGTGTTAGGACCGTCCTGGGAGCAGCTTTTCCCTGAGCATTCTAGTGCTCTCTACTTCTCCTAGATGTACCTTTGTTCTTTCAGACCTCAGGGATGATGCTATTAAGCAGCTCACATAAAGCCATCCTGCTTTGGAGGGTAACCAAGCTGAGCGGTGTGGATGTGGGCTGTTCTGTGATGGTAGTGCAAGGCCCCTGGCCACAGGGGCCATGGCTGAGAATAAATATCACAGGTCTTCTAAAAAGATGCATCAAAGTCTTCTTCAGACCTGCTTAGGTGGTGGTTGTCTGGTATTGGACTCCATATTATGGGCCAAAGCAGAACTGTATTGAGTGACTAACCTTTTGGGAGATAGTTTGTCATGTTTTACATGAGTGATACAGATCCTACCTTTCTAGAGAGTAAACATGCAGCAGTATCTGTATTAGACAGTGCCAAAAGCTGTGGGTTTTGGTCCATAATGAGTCTTTTCTTGCCAAAGTGTGATTAGGCAAGCTGCACAGGTAAGGCAAACAAGGGTGGAGCTCTTGTCACTAAGAAACTCGTGAGACCACCTACACCTCATTTTGCATGCACTATGAGGAAATCTTTGGTGATTCAGAGCAAGGTGTCTTGGATTACTTTGTGTTGTGAGAATCTGCTGTTTGCAGGAGGGGTTCATCCTCCTTTACTACTGTACTGAGCAAATAGGCTGTTACAGAAGGGGAAGACTTTGCTTCCCTTGAGAGTAGAAACCAGATTATGCCTCAACTGCAAAGGAATCCTTTCTGGCAGCTCTAACTGTTTGGACAGGAGCATCAAGGTTTCTTCTAGGCTGGTGCTCTCTATTATAGTGCTGGAGGAATCTTTGTCCTATTGCCAGGTTTGTACTCTTCCCTTCTTTATGTGGTAGCCCAAAATACCAACATGTGTTGAGAAAGATGACCGCAAACAAGTGTTATGAGGCATGGCCCAGCCACGTGTTCATCATATATCTGTTGGGGTTTACTCTAAATGCAGGCAGAGAAATCTTTTGTTCACTTTGGTATGGACTGGAGCATGCAATCTGTGCTCTGGCCACAGTTCAGGGCAGAATCCTGTTGCTGGGGTCAAAATTCAGTAGCCTGAATGCCCAGTGTCCCTCAGGAAGTTCTAGGGAGTTGCCTGGCCTTGGATCTAAAAGTAGAAGCCAGCACTCTCCATTGCAGTGCTATGTGTCTGTCCTTGTGCAATGCACAAGAATCGCGTCTGTTCCTAGCACATTCAGAGCCAGCCCTCATTGCAGTGTTGACTCCAGTGCAGCGGGTTTGGAAAAGGCAGGTTGGGAAAGAGGCAAATGTAGAAGGGGCCTTTCTTAGCCTCCTGACAGGGACTGTTAGTGATGGAGCAGTGGTAGTGGTACTGGGAGAGACAATTTAGAAAGAAAGGGAAAGAAAGTGACCCAACTTACAACGTTCATAAAGCATTCAGGGTTGCGAGTCTTCCCGTACTGGCTTGTGTGTGAATTCAGAGTGGAGGGTGTTGTGAATCCTTCTGAAAAGGCAATTCCTTGGGAGCAGAGCAGCACGAGGAGGCGCCACATCTTGGGGCTGTGTGAAAGAGCACATTCAAGGGTGTTTGCATTAGGAAGAGTGGCGTGGAATTCCACAGGAAGACCCAAGTAGGGTGTCTCCTGAAGGTTGCCCAAGGTCTGTTCCCCAAGGGAATGCAAGAATATACCTGTGTGAGGAGGGACTGTCTATGGCTCATGCTGTAGGGAGGGTTGCAGAACAGGTGAGGAGAACACTTGGGGATACCGTGTGAGAACATGCACAAGCACTCTGCAGATGGCAAGGGAGCTGTGGTTGGCAGAGAGGGCCAGCTCTTGGCACGAGTCTAGCAGAAGCTTGACAAAGGAGCGTGAGTATCTGAGATGATCATCACCCTGCTTGTCTGTCTTTATCTGCCTCTACTTCTCTTCCAGCAGGAGAGGTAAGAGGAGAAGAAAGCACTCTTTATTTCCTGTCTCCTCAGGAATGAGGTGAGAGAGGTTTGGTATGGGCTCTGTTTCCACCTGCCTTCTCTACCTTTGAGATCAAATGCCATTCTTGGTGCTGTTCAGTGGCGTGCTGGGGTGAGGCATCAGCCAGTGAGGCTCGTGAAGGGTTGTGCAGGAGCCAGGGGTGATTCAGGGGGAAGAGATGGAATATGCTTGCACTAGATCAGTGCCAGCCTGTGCTGAAAGCTCCATGGGGTAATGTGACCCAGACCAGGGTCAAGGTCTCTTTGAAATGAGTTCCTCTGACAATATGAAGTGAACAAGGTGACCCTGTGTGGCTCCCCAGAAGCCCCATGAGCCAGTTCCCAGTCAGCCTTTCAGACTGAAACTGAGTCATCTAGGTCTCCATTTACCATCCCCTTGGGATTCTTCACCAGCCCCTCGGTGCCCACTTCTTCCGAGAACCTGTTCTGCTATCCCCAGATAATTGCATTTTTCCTACTGCTACTTCTGAGCCCGAAGTTTCTGTCTCTCAAAATCAATGGCTGCCATCAGCTGAGGAACTGCAGAATGATTTGGTTTTAGAGCAATGAACAATGGATCCTGAGATTGCCTTCACATTGCCAAGGGCCTGTCTCCTTTATCTCTTAGAAATGACTGTCCATATTGCAAATCTTGTCTTGGTCATGAGGATGTGAGACCTTTCCCTTTCCTGGGTTGACTGATGGTACCAGATTAGCTTTTCTGAATAGAAATTGCAGAGTGCAGTCTAACAGCACTTCACGCCAACTCCATTTACAGCAGATATGCTTCCAAGTTTCAGTCTTTATTTTCTAGAACCCAGTCACTGACTGCAGGAACACTGCTTTCTGAGAGCTTCCCAGACTTTTTTTTCAACATGCAAATTTTGACTCAAACGCTCCCTAGAAAAGGGAAGAGCAGGTTCAGTGTCCCGGAAGGTTACTGGGTGTGGGACTATTAGTTAAAACTCTTTGGAGAGCAAGAGAAGGTCTGACATGCTCAGTGCTCCTTGCCTATGAGAGAGCTGCAAGTAGTTAGGATAGGATTTTTCTTTCCAATCTGAAGACCTATACAAAAATTATTCATCCATGAAGTTTAGGACTGTGCTTGCACATTCTGGAAAAGCCCTTATACATCCAATTGTTGTATGCTGTGCCTGCAGGTGTGAAGACAGAGTGAGGGCTGTGAAAAGAAAAGTAGTAGCCATTCTGCATGTGGATAAGGACCATAAAGATCAGGCAGGCTACCTAAATATTCAACAATAGAATCCATGGGACAAAAGGGACACGTAATGCAGCGTAAGGCTTCAGCTCATCAAGGTGTCTTGTAAAGTTGCCTCACCAGTAATGACTGGGGACATTACTGCTCGTGTAGGCTTGATTTCCTCAGAAGAAGAAGGCATGTTTCTATGACTGCAGTGTGTTTATGTTAGTTCATCTTTCAGTCCATCCTGTAATTGACTTTTTTGTCATTGGTATATATCTGGCAGGTTCAGCAGTGAGATACAAGCCTGTAAGATGATGGGGTTTGCAGGATCTCCTGAGGACTGTTTGCTTCGGAGAGCTATTCAGCAGGGTTAGTGCCTGCCTGGGGGGAAAGCAGGCAGAAGGCAACTGTTGTATGTTCTGTAACCAGCTGAGCAGTCAGCAAGAGTGAACTAGCCAGCTAGTCAGTGTCCATGTAGCTTCAAAGTAGCCACAGCATGCATGGCTGGGCATCGGGGTTTGTGAGAGAATTTCGTAGGCTACCTGCCTGTATTGTAGTTTGCATTAGGAAGTTAAGCAGATTCAGGAAGCAAGTCTTTCTGAAACCAGGCATTGCCAGGTCCACTAGACATGGAAAATTCAATTTGTAATGAAGAGCAGAGGTTCTCATGCAGCCACATGTTTCTGGAGTCTGCTTCTAGCATAAGACATCTGCTATGACAAGGCACGCCACTCTGTGAAGTTTATTTGGACTTGGAAATGGAGCTACAGATCAAGTCCCTGGCAAGTAATGGGGAAGATGAGCAGGATTTGTGGGAGTGAGGGGGAGTAACCAAGAGATTTTTGCATTCTCTAAATCTCCTTATAGGAGAAGGAGTTTTGAATTTTTTCTGGTCTTCAGTTTAACCTTTAAATTTCACTGAACAAATTTAAAGAAACTCATGAGTCATCAGGCAGTTGGAATGAAGCAGCATTTGGAAACACCCAAAATTTTAAACTTGGCATCAAAACACACTCCATTTGATTCCCTTTGTATATCAAATACTACTTAATTTTTGTTGTCAAAACAGGAAGCCTCACAACTACATACTCAGTCAGCAAAACACTCTTTTTTTGCTTTCTGCTGTTCTGTTCTGTTTTAGTGGGAGTAAAATATGCCTCCCTCTCCCTGCACGGGGAATCTTATTTGGGAAAAAAAGTTCTCCTAATGTCTCAGCTTGTTTTCAAATCACCACCAAGACTAGTTGAGGCAATTCAAAGGCTAAATTATTACTCTTGGTAGGGCAAACTTTTCTCAATGCACTTTGTGATCACCTGGCTGAGCTGGCATGGCTCATGGACTTCCAGGTATTCACCTTTTAAATCAAGTACAGCAGGCTAAGTAATATCAATCTCGGCAGGCCAGCGGTCCCTTAAACTTTCAGAATAAAGACAGTTAGGAGACATGAACAGATGTTTTTATGTAGGAAGATGAAGTCTTAAGGAAATACTGGGCAAAGTAAACTATCATAAATGAATATACTTAGAAGGAAAAAGGGTTAGAAAGAAACATACTCTCAAAAGTTCTTCAGGAATTTCTAAGATATAGTGAGACTAAGATACAAAATCCAAGCCCTTCAGAAATTCATCTTTCTATCCTTGTGCTTTAAGCACTCTAAGATTTATGTCATGTAAGCTGTAAGGCATACATACACCAACCAGAGAAGCAATTGTGACTAAAATCATGAGAATCTGCTGCCTTACTCTAAGAAACCATACCTTAAAACTGCAAGAGCAGGAGGTCCAGTTTACACATGCTGTTGCAATACTGGGACATTCATTCCCTTGTTCTCAGACTGAAGAAAACAAGTAAAGGAAAATTTAATAGTTGGGTTTTTGTTTTTTTTTCCCTTTTGAGTGGGCCAAATGTCTTTGTCTTCTAACTTGACCAAACAAGCACTTCTGTGCACAGCAATAGGTTTACAGATCTGAGAAGCAAAAAGCTGTCTATTCTTACAAGCAACTGCACAAAACCAAACCCTTTATGGAGGCAAGCAGCAGAGAAAAAAAGACCATGAACACATAAGCACAAGCAACTTACCTCTGCTTTGACTGCCTTGCTTGTGTCTTCTGCCGCAGTTCCTGGTCTGTCGCCACTAGCAGACTGATTCACTGGCAGAAACCTGCGCAGATAAAAGGAAGTCAAAATACAATGAGCACTTCAGGGTAGTACCTCTGAGTGTCATGAGTTGGCAGCATGTATTGTAGAGCGTGTTTAAGTGCTGATTTGGCAGTCCTTCAGAAGTGGGGAAATCTTTGTGATGAAAAAGATCTGGTTAAATTCACAAACCCAAAATACACCATGGAGCAAGACAGTCTGAGAAGTACCTACAAATCAGTGGTTAGGATGTTTAGCTGGGACCTGGGTGTTCCAGCTTCCTGAGGCTGTGATAGACCTTGACCTGTACTGTTGCCCAACTTTAGGAATGCTCCAAATGTAATCTTTTAGGATGAAGAGGAGGAAGTGTCCAGCTTCTCTCAACATACTCTCAAGAGCACTGTCTCTGCTATTGCTCTTCATTTGGTTTATGTTAACTTTAACTCTACAGACTGTCCTAACTCTGTTTTTCAGTGAGCAGCATGAAACCCATCTTACTCTAGATTAGTTGCTCAGAGTTGATATGGCTTCTCTAGGGACTCTGGTGCTAAAGAAGGCTTGAGCACATCATATCATCTTTCTCCCAGTGAGGGAAAAAACAAGGGTTCTTGCATCTCCCAAGCCATTTTCATCGTCTCTGAAAACATGGTATCTTTGGAGATCTTTGCCTAACTGCTGCATTAGTTGTAGTCAGCCTGAGGGCTCAGTCCTCACTGAAATTGGCTTGATGACCATGGGCAGAAGGACATGTTCTGTGTCTTTAGGCAGCTGGGCTACAAACAAAGTAGAATCCTCCTACGTGAGGACAAGCCTTTTCAGCCAATTAACTCACAAGTGTCTTCAGAAGAACTTGTGTTTCATCATGGACTGATGAGCATTTAGAAGAACATCAGATGAAAGGAATGTTTTCTTGGGAACACCGTTTCAAATAATATGATGCCTTTGGGTAGTGGGGGAATGAAAGGAATGAAACAAGAACAGGATGTCAGTGAAGCTACAGTAACAGTTCTGCTTTACATACAAAGTAGAGAACATCATTCGGGATGATGGAAAGGGTAATTTGTTAATTTGTCAGTGAAAAACATGATAAACAGCTGCTCTGATGTCTCTAATCATATTTTTCATCAAGTCATAAATGAATCACTCGGAAGTGCTTCTGCAATACGATGTCTAGTCCCTCTTCATGTCCCAAGGTGGGATCAGCAGTCCCCATGATGTTTCCATTGCTGCTTGCCCAACCCTTTTTTACTGGTTTTCCAGAAAATTCAATACTTACCTCCCCTATGGTCTCCCAGGTTGCAAGGTAGCTGCACAGCTGCAGTCCTTTCCTAGGTGAATTTAGGGGGTACTCTGGCTTCTTTCAGATATATTACTATTACATTTCCCCTTGCAAGTGTTAAAAATTCATAATGTAGGTGTCAAGTCCTCCTGCGTTTCCCCTACAAACAGTGAGTTAGTTGAAGGGCTGACTTTCTGGAGGGTATTTGTCCCCAGGAACTTGTATCGGGTGTAAAGAATGTCCTTGTCTAGAGGGAAGCCGTTTTGTTTGGATCAAGCTCTACTTACAGTCATGGAGCACAAGGGAAGAGGACTGGCTTCAGCTGTGGGCCAGGAGATGAAACAGGCCTGTTGTTTGCCTTGGAAGGGAAAGGGACAGAAGTGGCACCAGCCATGGTTAATTTGTTCAGCTAATGAACCATTTTGCAAAGTGAGACACTGACCCTTTGGTCATATAGTGTCACCAGTGAACTGTCTTAGTGTAACAGCTGCACCTGCCCTGGATAGCATTCCAGACTTGACCCACGTTGACGTTTGCTTCAAATGGAGAAGGGTATCATGCTGAAAGGAAACCCCTAAATGCACTGTGTTTCTTTTCATGGTGAAGCTAACGGCATGTCATTGTGGAGGGATGGTGAACTGTGATGCTGTAACCTAGCAAGGATGGAGGCTACCCTTCAAGTGAGTGTCTATGTGCAATAGCTGCCCATTTGAAACAAGATTGGTAGAGCCAGAGTTCCCTCAGGAAATAAATCGGATAACAGTTTCTTCAGTACTGTTTTCAAAGGAGCCCTTCCCACTGATGGGCAAAGTCCTCTAAATGGCCATGGGGAGGAGAACATGGATTCTTTCTAGTGATGTTTGGGTACTTTTTATTTTAGTATTTAAACCCCAAAGAGGCTTTCCAGAGCCATGATGAAGGTTTAGAACAGCTCAGCTCTGTGGTAGCCAGCATCTTCCATGTGAAATAGCAGATGTGAGGTTCTTGCCACATTCTTTGAGTGTAACTTTGAACCAAAATGTCCCATTGAAGTGCTGTCATCGCCAAGATGAAATCAGCTCCTTTCTCCCACCCTGGAGAGTTCATGTACACAGATTCCAAAAGTGTTGTCAGCAGGGATTGGATGTGCCAAGATTTCTCTATCTCGGGGTGGGGGGCCCTGAACCCAAGCTTCCCATCATGCAGGTGTGTGCTTAAACCATGACACTGGCTACTGTTTTCTGCTGGGCCTACCCTCCCTGTGTCCCTTGTATGAAAAAAGTAAGCAGCCCTGTTTCAAATGAAGACAAACCATCTTTTTTTCAGGAGTGATTTTTTTTGTGCGAACTCAGTTTTTACTTTCTGGTCGTTGTCTCATCTAATAATAAAATTAATCAATACCATAACTGTTAGAATTAGTCTTGGCTTACACTATGCCTTTCATTAACTGCCAACCCAATAAACTGAGAAATTATATGAAGAATGGAAAATGTCTTGAGATTACTGACTGTATCCAGAACAAGTCAGAGCTTTCATTACTGTTAGGATCTAAAGAAGAGAGCAGAAAACCCTGTCTTCTGTTAGTGTAGTATTGTTATTGCAAAATCTAAGCTGTATCAAATAGAAAGTGATTACTGACCCACCAGGTTACCAGAAAATATGAAGTGCACTACCAAGATGCAAAAAGCATTGCATTGACATGTGGTGTGAAAATAGTGCCAGGAGGAACCCTTTATCTGATTCCAGCAGAAACCAGCCGATGCAGAAGGTTTTGTTCATACCGAGTGAAAGCAAGTATCACTGAATGAGTCAGGTATGGCTACTGGTTGTGGGTTAAGGATGCTTCTGCATCAGATCAATAATTTCACTGTACACGCGCAAAGGTGCATCCAATCCCCAGAGGAAATCCAGATGTGCCCATTCAGGAATCCTCTTGTGATAGATGAGCCTTTTGATTTGAGACAGTAAAATGGCTGCATCCTTGGCATCTGCAAGCCAGTCTTGACCCCCAGTCCATACTGCAGTTGGTACAGTCATCTCTTCTACGTTGTAGGGAGGAGGAGTAGCCTGAAAAACATCAAGCAGTATGGGAATGAATGTCCAGGAAAGCACAGCAAACTTTAAACATGCATTTGGGGCTTTCTTCTGGCACTGTTCAAAGTGGAGGTGCCTAAACCAAACAGGAAGGAAGTGCCCTCGCTTGGCTTTTCTGCCTGTGCTCGTAGGGATGACCCAGCTGATAGCACAGCCAAAGGAAAAATGCCAGCTGAGTTGACAAAGAGTTACAGTTGGGCCTTTGCCCTCTCAGCTAGGAATCCATAGGGCAGGAACCTGGAACAAGACAGAAGATGTCAGGATGCCTCTGGATAAACCTCCATCTTGGTCCTTTTGAAGTACTGGTCAGCCCCAGAAGACATACACAGTCTAGTTAGAAAACGCAATGTGTGACAAGGATGAAAAGGAGCATGGCGTCACTTCTGTAGGAGGAGAGAGGAAGTAGCTCAGGACTCCTGAGTTTGGAAAATAGAGGCCGGAGCAGGGACAGGAAACAGGTTTATGCGGTCACAATGGTGTGAATAAGAGCACAGGAAGTCATTATCCCCTTGCTTCTCATAACACGAAACCTAGAAGGCATCCAGTGACTTTCCAGGGTCAAGCAAATTCAAAACTAACCAAAGGAAGTTGCGTTTCATGGAAGGCCTCATTAAAACATGTAATTCATAATGATGGGCTGTTATGGAGACCTAAAGGGTAGGAAGGTCAAGGATGGGATTAGAGTCTTAAACGGAGAAGGGGTTCCTCAGGGACTGCTTGAGGACAAAGCCCTTTTGTCTCTGGGTGCCAGAATCTAGGGGTAGCTATTAGCCTTCCAGTTGCCCTCTTCATACTATTGTTTCCCTGGGCTCTCATGCTTTTGTAACTGTTTCAATCATGTGAGCAGGCAAGATGCCTGTTTGCTCTTATCCATTAGATGTTCTCTTCTTTTTCAAAATTAATTTTTGATGTTTCCTACCCTTACTTCACTTTATTCCTATTTATAATTAAATTGAAAAGTTTTGGTCCCCACCCTCCACTTTGCTTGCATGCTTTCTATGTTGACTTCCAAACTGGAAAGTAGTAATTCTTTCATCTACTTGTATTCTGAAAATGTGTCTGCTGCTACATCCTTGCTTTCTTCCTGTGTGTTTCTGTGTTGTCCAAGGGTGGTAACGTTGTTTCACCAAAATATACCTGTTGGTATTTTTCCATGTTCTTCTTTGAACTGCCCCAGTCATAAGCTTGGAACTGCCCCGAGTGGGCCTCCTAAAAGGATGAACAAGAGAAGGGGAGTTACAAAGCTAGCATTCAGGAAGTTTGTGCATTCTTTCCCTGCTAAGCCTCTGACTCCAATGTAAAGCCTGAACAAAAGTTCTTCTAAGAGATATGAAAGAGCCAGCAGTAAATTAATTACAAGTCTCAATCAGTGAAAAGGAGTCAATATTTTTTGTCAGAACCAAAAAAACCCATGGCTTCTGCAGAAACACCCTGGGATGCTCTCATAGGCAGTTTGTTCTAGTTTGTAAAATTGCTGTTAACAACCTCCAGCAAGTTCCTCTCACTGCTGCTTCTGACAGTCATGTTGCTGTCACTCGGCTCCGTGAGTGGCTCTTCATGTTTGCTTTTCCCTCCCTGGTTTGAATACAGAACTGGAACCATTTCTAGTTTTCCCCCTGCATTCCTTGGCTTTGCCTACAGCATGGGTTGTTACTGCTAGGAGAGACACCATCAGTGGGATCTTAATATTGGAGGGGAAGTGTCTATTAACTCCTTTAACAGTAATAAAAGTAATGACAATGAAGGCTTAGGAGTATTACCCCTGCATGTTTGTACTTGCCAGTCTGTGGCTGGATGCTGAATTAAACCTGAGTCAATTTGCAGAGCTCCCCCCACTGTGCCTTTGTAACCCTTTTTCTTTACAGGTCTAGGCCTTGGTTACAAAAACAGCTTAATCAAATCTAGTATTTTATGTAAATTCACAGCCAAAAGTATTGTTTGATTTTGAGCAAATGCCTGTGCAGGTGTCACTCGAACTCATCTATGTGTTTGCAGTGTTGAAAAATGCATTAACACTCTTGCAAGCTCACTGTGCTTGCAGCTGCTTTCTGCTCTGCTCCAGAGCCTCCAGAGCTGCCGGGGAACCTGCCTTGCATGCAGCAGCTTCTGTGACTGAGCCCAGACTTCACGAATCCTCAAAGTGTGAGCCCCAAGACAGAAAGGCAGATTTCATCAGCACTGCTGATGAGGATGCACTGTGACAGTACCTTGTAAGTAAGGGATATAACAAGTCTAATAAATAGTTTACTATTTATAGTTCTATTGCTGTCCAGAAACTGATAGTTTTGAAAGCAATAAGTTAAAATACTAGTAAAATTTGATACTTTACAAAGCAGCCAATGTGTTCTCATTTCTTACCTGCACATTGGAAACAAAACTGATTTCTTAAGGTAAGCTCTGTACAGAGCAGTGGGCATAATTTATAAAAGCTACTGGATACACAATAAGAAAAGTGATACATACACCCACATACTCAGCTTCCAGCACACATATTTTTACACAAATACAGCATTTCATTGTTGGCTTCAAATGTACCTGTATCACACAGGGTATTTCTATCCTGCTGGAAAAACAAGGTTCAATGAAAAGTAGTGCTTTGAACTGAGATTTCAATTGTAAACCACAAGTTGCATGTGTTTCCAAGAAGTTAGCAATGGCTTCTCCACAGGAGATCAGCTATACCCCCTCTGTAACGTTCAGCCAGAAGTGAATACCTATTTTGTCTTCCACGAGTTTGCTAGTACCTGACTCCAGTGGAGTATGTTCTGCACGGAAGTTCCAGAGGTGGTTTGGGCAATATACACGTTGATTCGGTTCTGAAAGAAAATATTTAGTGAGTGTTGTCTTCCTCCCTTCTGTTCAGATGTACATCAAGATGCCTGCCACAGCTGTGTCATGTATCAGTAAAACCAACGTAAATTGAGTGGCATGAGCTGTGTGTAGCATGAGATGCCTAAGCATGTCTTAGCCCCCTGTGTCTGCCAACTCTCTCTCAGGTATTCCTGAGGTATCCTGTGCCTCTGAGCACATCCCTGATCGTCCAAGGCATGGAGGAGGAAGGCAAGGGGAATACATGTGTTCCTTTCTCCATTGCAAAGAGGTCCTGGAAACATGAAACAGATAGGGGTTTTATTTCTCCTTCTGTGGTGTGCCAGCATACTGAAGATGTGAAGTAGTCACAGTATGAACCAGGGGATGGTGCCCTAGGTGGGGTTTGGCAGAAGGCAGACCGCAGAGTTTTGGGGGCTTTGAGCAGCTGTTGATTTTAGGGATGGTGCCAAGTGCCCTTCTGAGGATTGAGGCAGTGGTCCCCTGCCCAGTGATAGGGCAACCAGCAGATATTGCTGTCCAGCAGTGGGGACTGTTCCCTGCAATATGATGTTGACTAATAGAAATTCAGAATTCATGCCACAGGATAGAAGGTAAGTTTTGGGAACAGAAGCTTAAACTCTTAGTAAAGCTGCTAAGAGTCATACATACCATGTCAATGTTTTTCAGGTTACAGCCACCCAGACTGAAGAAGACACTTCTACAAAGCTGGGCAAAAGCTCGGTGGCTGCAGACAGGAGCTATTAGCCTTCTTAGACATTCAGTCTGGGGGAGAAATTCTCTTTTGCCTAGCAAACCCTGTGAAATACAAAGGTAATATTCATTTAAGAATGTATAGTTGTACATTGTGCTGTTGTGTTACAAAAGGTGCTTGTGTCCTGTTCCTCTTCTCCAGTAATTTCAGTGGTTCTCACTTGCTTTTTCTTAATTTGCCAGATGATGTTCCCACAAACAACAGAGAAATTAGGTGTTTTTGCATTGCATCAGCCTGCTCAGGCATTACTCAATTTGTGTTACATCACTTTTAATAAAGAGATATGTTAAATGTTAACTCCAATTCATAGTTTAGCTCTAAGCTTGCACATCAGTTGTGGTTTTGTCTACAGGAATCTTGGAAACCTTTGAGGATCAGCATCTCTGTACCTCTCTGGGTGACCTGCCCCAGTGCTGCACTGTTGCCAGAGATAAAATGTTTTTCTTAATGTCCAGCCTGAACTTCCAAAGGCTTCAGTCATAAGGTAAATCTACCCACATGCAAATGAGTAGACTTCATAAAACCCTATACTTTCTGTTTATCCATTTTAAGAGCTGAACAAACAAGTATATAGTTAAACAACTGAAACCAAGATATCACATACCCTGAGCAATTTTTCAGGAAGGTAGAGGAGTTTTGTTGCTGGGCTTCTAGCATATTTAATAGTAGTGACAGGTGCCAACGCAAAATAGAGTTTGATTTTTTGAGCCAGCTCTGGCATTGTTGAAAATGCAATGAAAGCTGAGGAAACAAAATAGAGGAATTAAGAAAATTATTATTCATATGTTAGACTATTTTCAGTATTTATAAATTCTATTCTGCAATTTTAAACCTACAAGCAACTTTTTTTGGTGTTTAGAGACTATGGTTCAGCCTAGATTTGTGTGAAAACCCTCTTCTCCATATGTTACCAGCTTGTAGTTTTATTTCCCTCTTCAGACAGAGATTTTTTTCTATATTTTGCCTCTGCAGCTTTATTCCAAACCAATTTAAACATAAATGCACACTTCTGATGTACATTCATGCATTTCATATAGTATAGGGAGGAGCAGATGTTTTTCTTTTGGTTGATCCAATTTCTTCTTTTCTTTTTGTGTGTGTCCTGCCCAAACTGACCAACTTCTCTTTCTGTACTCTCATCTTCCTATTTTGTTTATTTTGGTCAATTGACCAGCTGCTGTTGGACATGCCCTTGCATCTTGGAAAGAAACAATTTGCATGGCCCACAATAATTTCCAGTATAATTCTAAGCTGACAGACTTACAGAAACAGTGCATTTGGCCCATTATGTTTTATTCTCTTTATATTAAATTAAAAATGCCTACATGCTGAAAACAGCTTATCCTGCGTTTTTCACACCTGCAAAGAATTAATGAAAACCCCAGGTACATTCAGTATCTCAGTACCTCAAATCACATTTTATTCTTGTTTTCCTAAAACATTGGTCTGTTGTGTATAACTTACCAATAGTAGCACCTTGTGAATAGCCAATATAGTACAACTTTTCCTGTCTGGTTTTCTCCACAATGAAATTTATTGCTGCTGGAAGATCAAACTTTGCCATCTCATCAAAACTGCAGGCAGGAGATTGAAGGAGAGGCATGCATAAATTAAAAATCAGACTTTGAATTGAATTAATGTTTTTATTAGTCTTGTCAGCAAAGAAACATCATGAACCATTTAGTGAATCATTCAGCTATTTTAGGTTCTGTGTTTTTCTGGAACTGAATAGGGAAGACACTACTCAAGATTTTCTGAGGTATTTTCCCTCTTGACATCAACAGAAGGACTATAACTTGAAGAAGTGTCAGGTTGAATTGTAACTGTCTACACAGAAGGAACAAGTGGTGATATAGTAAGAGAGCTCCTTCCATGGAATCATACATTTTATGCAATTTGTCATTAAAGAAAAGGTCTATTTTAAAAGGTTCATTAAAATAAGTGCAAAAATTATTCATATTTTCTCTTTCTGTGATTTTCATGTTATTGTAATACACAGATGAGTGTTTCTAAATGGCTTCCAAAACTGCCTCCAGAACTGAGGATTGGCTTGGAGATGACCTGTGTGGGTTCCTCTGAACTGCTCTGTTGCTACGCCTCTAGTTTGAAGAACCCCTGCTAACAGTAATGGAAGTAGTCTCCATCGCTATTAAAGTTCATGTGTGTATAGGAGCACCTCAGCAAAAGTGAATGTAAAGAATGCTTTTTAAAAGGCCAGCATATGTAAATCCCTGGGTTAGCCAGCTTAGTTAAATATGTAATGGTGGGCAGTAAAGATGACCTTCAATGGTTCTGACTACCTGAAAGCCCAGAATTCCTCTTGATCAATGGAATAATTTTGATGTTTTCTGGACCAGCGATTCCCTCTGCTATTTCCCATCCAAACATCAAAACCAGCATCGGCTAGCATGAAGCCCAAGCTGTTGTTGGGCAGGTTTGTGACCCAGTTACTAGCGTCTCCCAATAATCCGTGTTGGAGAAACACAGCAGGTTTCAAAGCTGAAAAGCAAATCAGAAACAAACAACAGTTCATGATTTTTTTTTTCATTTTTCTGGTAGTTCAGGGACATTACTGTCTGACATTCAATATTGGGATTTGTTCCTATGCCAACTTCAAGGGATACAACGAATCATAATAACTAAGTATCCCTTTCTGTAAAGAGAGAACTTCTAAGGTTTTGTAAGGATTTCTGGAAAGATCTGCCTGACACAGTGAAAACTAGCCTGGCACATACTGGTCATTGTTTGTACAGCTCAACTCCCTAAGCTTGAGATTCTCAACACTGATATAAAGAATGAAGGTGTGGGATTGTTTGCAGAGGTTTCCTTTACCCAAAATATGAATCAGTCACTGATATTAACCAGGTGTAAGCAAAACCAAAGCAAAATTAGAGGCTGGAGCAGCTTTCTCTAAACAGGCTGATAGGACAGATTACAGCCTTTGCCTTTTTTTTTTTTACTTTTACTCACCAACTCTTATTATGAGGGTATATGCTTTGTATTATAGTGGATTTTCATTAGAAATAGGGATGCTTGACACCAGACCAGTTGATCTTGCAAACTGTTCAGAGCAGCCAGAATTCTCTGCTAGAAATTCTTCTACTTACACAAGCTTTGGTGGATGTTTTACAAATATAAGGTATCTCTTTCAAGAATGTGTCCTATCTTAGCTGGTTTTATCTCATATTAAAGAACTGTACCTGGATTTCCCTGGTTCTGTGTACCATAAGGAATTCTGTTAATGGTAATAATATAACCATCTTCTGTCGTCACTTCATACTCCTCACTGGGGTATCCTTTGTAAGCAATGAGCTCATTCTAGAAGAGAAAGTACAAGTGCATTTGCCTGCAGAAGTCCATTTCATAAAATATATGAATAAGATATTCACAATGAGGGAACGGTAAAGAGCAGATACAACTGGGGATTTAGTCTACATATATTAAGCATCAAAATAAAGCAATATCACATTGGATATTGTAACCTTAAAACCACAGTAAATTTGCTTCATTCTTTGTGTTATATCCATGATTTGACTATTCAGTTAAAATCTGTTATAAAACCCCTGTATTGTACTACTGCCATACAATCATGACAAGCCCTTGCATTCTGCTGATACAAGAATCACTACAAGCTCATAGCAGGAGCTTATGATTCCTATAGCTGTGATGAGGAGCTGTGTGGGTGCATGGTCCTGATCTGCTGTAATGCAAAATGAAACCATTTTATTTAAGCTACCTTCAGAGAAATCCAGAGAGGTTCACAACTGCCCTTTTGTGAATGGCACATATGCGATGAGTACCACTGAAAAACTGACTACATTATGGAAAAAAACTGGATCAGCCACTTGCATAGTCAAAGGAAAATCACTAGCTTAGTCAATCTTAAGCTCTGAAATAAGTATTACTTTCGATATGTAACATTCCACTTCTTTTGTTACAAGAGAGGATTGTTTTTTATAACCTGTTCTCAGAGAATTACTCAATGTAATTTGTCATGCAGGACAGAAAACCCAAGATTTTAATGAGTGACTAAAGATCTAAACAAGCTTGCTTGGCAAGAGGTGCTCTTCTGAAAAGCTTGCCATTTATGATCTATGCCATGTCATTCAAAAAAAGGAGAAAACATAAACCACTAATTATTTAGAGTTGTCTTTGCTGATAAAATGCTGACATTCTAAGTGGTCATTCTTTCACACAGGAGATTAGTGCCAACAATAGCAAAGTGGTAACTGATACTTCAAAGGAAATTTAAAAACTCTGGAGATTTACTAAGGAAAGGTGTTTGCCTTAATTTCTGTGAAACATAAGACGTGCTGCTACAGATGCAGACAGAAGAGAATAGAAGAGAAAGCTGTAGTACATAGAGCGATTAGAGGGGATGGGTTAAATAAAGGCAGTTTATCTAACACCTAGAAACCTCTCTGCTGTGAGACATGCATTCCTTCCATCCCCAGGTCACTCTACTGAGCAACTTACAATATTCATAAATGCTTCAGGATCCACAGTTCTCTTCATTCTTCTGAGTTCTTCTGAATAAGCAATCCCCTGAAACAAATACGTCACGGCAACACACAGCCATATCTTCTCTCTGGATAGAACAGCATATTCATCTGTCAGTAGTCCTGCTCTGCACTTGTAATCCAGACAGGTTCTGTACTTTTCTGATGAGGGAAGTGCTGCCTGATACCAAATGGAGCTAGACTGGTACTCCCTACTTGTTAATTAAACGGAACAAAGCTGACTTTAAACACCTCTTTGCCAGAGTTTGGCAGCAATCTGGATTCTCTGCTAAGCTTTGGACCAGGATACTGCTCTCAATCAGGACAAAAGTGTCAGTGAATCCAAAGAAAGGAGCGAAGTTGTTGGAGAAATGGATTTCCCTTGTTCTGAGAAGGCACTTGCATTACCATACCACGCATTTGTTCCGTAGAATGATTAGGAAACACTTCTGGCTAACTCTGGGGAACACTGGAGTTATTGGGCAACTCGTGACTGAATCAATCATTGTCACAGTGAAGTTTCCAAAGTGGAGACAACCAAGATGTTGGATAGCTAACTGAAGAAACAAAGACAATTGAAAATAAACAAATTAAAATACTTATCATTTAATTAAGAACTTAGGAACATAAATAAAGCATTTAATTGTAGTTGCCTAGCGTAATTTATGCAAAACTGCTCAATGGCAGAATTTATCCAGTCCACAGAATAAGGATGGAGAAAGGAAAAGAAAGGTTGGCTAAATGTAATGCTAGCTAGAGACTGAGTGCTGGGTTTTGTTCAGGGAATAGGGAACAAAAAACCTGATAGGAGACTAGCCTGCTTAGATGCAACATAGCAGCTCCACAGTCTGTGAACACCTGCATAGTCTTGGCTCAAAGAAAATGCAGTGTTTGAATTAGAATTCTCTACACCACACAGATCCCTAGAGGCCATGTCTAAACCTCTGTTGTCCCAGTGATAGATGTCTAAGCTAGACTGAATCAGCCAAAAAATCTATTACATTTATTATTTTCCCAGTCAAGACGACTTTATAACTTTTTTTCCCAAATACTACAAACAGCTTATTTTTTTCTTATCACAGAACAGCAATTTATATTCTGACGTCCTAACACTATGTTCTGATATAATCTGTATCTTAAAAATATTTGACTTCTTTTGTAGAAAAAGGAACAGACATTTGAAAAACTTTTTTAAACTGAGCTAGCTTTCTTTCCTTTTGTTGAAAGCCACTACCATCTTATTCCTGCGCTTACTATTTTCCTGTGCCTCTCCAGTTATCTCAGGGTAACCTGAATTCAGGCTAGATGAGTCATGCTACTTCTCTTTAGCCAAAAGAATCTTTCAAGAAATAGCCATCCTTTCACCTATGTGAGTTACAAACAAAACAACACAACAAAATATATTTGTTCTCAAATAATAAAGCAACTTCTCAAGCCTAGGTTTCATGCTGTCTTTTGCAGCTTCAACAAAGCCTTCACCAGTTTTGGGTCAGAGAGAAATTAAACTGTGACCAACCTTGTTCCAGGAATCATGTATTTGGCTGAGCAACCGAGAAGACAGAAGAATGGAAACTCAATTCCTGGGTGTTTGGAAGCAGTTCTGGGTAAAGACGGCAGCAAAACAGTGGTCATGCACTGTTTTTTCTCCAATCATGCAACACCTTGGCAATAAGCATCTATTTCTTTCCCACTCCTCATTCCTTCTGCTACTGCTTCGGCTTTTCCCTAGGGTAGCACAGAGAAAGGCAACTCCTTTTATTCTCAGACCTCATGCTTTTCATCTCCTTAGCTGCCACAGCCATAACAAGACTCTTTTTAATATCACAGATTGCTGGATTTTTAAGGAGAATACCAGCCTCTGTGGAGTGGCAGAGCAGGACCAGGAATTCTGAAAACAAATATGTTCATAGATATACCTTATCGTACCTAATGAAATTGTCAATAAACCTGCAACAGTTTTTCATTAACAACCTTCCATTCCCAGCTTCTCATGTTACGTGGAAAGGATGGAAGGAACTCTGACTCTTTGATACTTCTGTAGATGTTGTTGCACATCTTTTTCTTTTATTCTTTTAATGCTTGGGCTGCTGTTCTGTAATTCTGTAATGCTTGGGCTGCATTGTTGCAGGAGTGGTTTCAGGAGATTTTCTTTATTCCTATTTCACCTCTAAAATGGCCATAGAATAAAATAGATATTCCCTACATTAATAGCTACGAAGCTAGAATGCTTTTCGACAATCTGTGTGGATTCAGGAAACATTACCATCATGGCCATTGTCTCCGTGGTCTCAAGCATACTGGAGATTGGCCAGTATTGCCCAGCAGTAGAGACGAGGTAGCTCTGAGTAGATTGTTAGGTCTTTAGGACCTTTGTGACGCTCTTCTTTTTGTGGAGTAGAAGCATAATGAAGCCATGTTCCCTAACCGGTGTCTTAGCTATTTCTGTAAACAAACTTTGCAGAAGTATGATTGAGATTTTGTTTTGGTTTGGTTTGTTTTTTTTCCGCTGCATATTCTGCTATAAAGCTGGTGGAGATGGCATTCTGCCTGTTCTAGCTTGGTATTTTAAAACTTTGCAATTATTATTTTTTTCTTGTTTAGTTCCCCACACTTGTTCCTCCAAATATTCATTCTGTCTCACAGTTGCTGTTCACCCATGTAGAACAGATTATCTTATACCCTGAGATGAACATCTACCAAGGCTGTGAACCAGCTTTGACATTTCTATTTATATTATAGCTTGCATGCTTTCTCCTTGCAATACTGGTTCTGGTTAGGATCAGAATTTTTTAGTATACCCTTAGAGGATATTTTCTTTGGTATTTATGGACCAGAAAGAACTGTTCCTATAAGATTTGCTAGCAGGCTTTCAAAGAGAAATATAAAGGTCCAACTTAAGGTTCTGGCAGGGAATTGGGAGAGGAAATGATTTTCAAAGAGCTGCTTTAGAACTTGAAGTATTTCCAAATATTGACTCTACACATGGGGTGGAATTTTTTTTACATCTTCTCTTTATTTCCTTTCATATACTTTAAGATCTTTCATCCTCCTTCGAAGAAAACCAGGTTTCTCCTTTTTAAAGTCTTGGTGTCTTTCAAAGCTCAACAGGAATTCCATGAGTGAACTGTTCAAACATGTACTTGCCTTCAAGTACCTCATGCTACTCTAACTGATTAAGATGTGTTATTAACTGCTGTAAACAAAGCCAGCTTCATTCTTTAGTGTAAAGCAACGCTTTATTTACAAAAACAACTCAATAAAACAGTATTGAGTAAATGGTCCGTATATAAATGGCATAACACCATAAATAGCAAACTAGTGGATAAAGTCATCATTGCAGGTTATTGGCAGCACGTGTTTGAAGAGAGTGGGATGGAGAAAGAAGATGAACAAGGGTGAGTGTTAGGCTTATTTTTTTCAGACACAGACATGCACATTCTGTTGTAAGTTGACAGGTTTTGGGGTAAGTTGCTTACACTATTAACAAGTGTAGAATTCAGTGGAAATGCTTAAAGGTTGAAATGTTGCTGTCAGAGGTGTGGCTGCAGCTTCACAAAAGCAGTCATACTCAAATGGACCTTAAACTGGTCAGTCTAGATGCCCTTATATAAATAGGTGGTTTTGTATATATTGTTGACTACCTGCTCAGTTCATGAAACCTCCACTCATTCCAGTGCTCTTTTTGGATAAAAAAAAAACCCAAACCCAAAACCAAACAGCAATGCACATGATATGATCCCTAACATATTTTGGTGTTTTCTGCAAACTCTTTGCCCTCCCCTTTCCCTCCTGCTTCAGGAATTAGACCTGGCTCTGAAAGTGACTTACGAATGGAAGATATTTGCAAGCATCTGAATATAGCAGTTCTTCATGGATCAAATATGTCCTCTTGGCTTCTTTGTCCAGTTAGTCTATGTAGTTATCAGAAACATTTGGCTATTTTGAGTATGTTAAGGAGAGCCTTTAGAGGAAGGTATGCTTTGCTGAGAGACAGACTTGTTTTTGTGTGAGTTGCCAGCCAGGAGTGTCCAAGGGAACACAAGGAACCCTTCCATGCACTCATATGGCTTTAAAAATATTTCATACCATAACACTGTAAGCAGTTTTTTCTTGAGAGTGAGCAAAACACTGAGATTTAAGGACGGGGTCTAACAGTCTTTCCTCCATGTCATTGCTGGGTCAATACCTGGCTTCTGGCTGTGTGGGTGCAGCGCCTGCCCTCAGCCACCCCACACTATTGCCCTGGCTGGAGCACTGTTGGCTTCCAGCCCAGGCATGTCTGGTGGGTGAAGACAGAGCCCCCCGTCCAGCTAAGGCCCCTACACCTCCAAACAGCAAAGGGAGTCCATGCACAAAGAGACACAAGTGCAAAGCATAAAACGCTAATGAGAACAGGTGCTTCTGGAGTGAGAGATTCTCCTCAGCTCAGTCAGGCCTGCAAAAATATTCCTGGTGCTCATCATCAAAGTAAACGTCATGGGCTTGCCTGGAGGATTTCCAGCAACTAGGCACAGTATTCTTGAGTGATGAGTGAGGTAGCTGTGAGTTGGCACTTACATAATTATGAATCTTCTGTGTGACAAAGGTAAAGTAAGAAGTGTCAAAAGGGAGGGACAAAGAGGGCTGCGTGCCTGTCTTTTCTGCTCACACTGCTGATGCCTTGCCTGGGAATATTCCAGGCAGTACTGCCTACCTGCCCAAGCCTCACTCACCTATGGAAGGGGCAGCTTGCAAATAAAAAGCTCAGCACCAGCTCTTCTGTTGACTTATCCAAAGGAAACACAACTTCTAAAAACAGCAGTCATTTCCACAGTACTTTTTGCTGATGCTGAAGTCTGTGGAACATATGCCAGCCAGGATTTCTTCACCTCTGAGGGTGGATGAAGATGAAGTCTCTGTTGCAATTCATCAGCTTTGCATAACTCTTCAAATTGTTTTGCCCCACAGTTCACAGGTAATTATTTTCATACTTCTGCTAACTTTGTAGTAATGTATACAATATCTCCTCACCACCATATATGTATCAACTGTAATTAGAAAAAAAAAAAAAGAATTCACACACCTTCAAATGTGTGGAAAGCTGAATTAAACAAAAAATTGTTTATTTCTCTTGCACTTGTTGCTGAATGAAAGTCTTGCGAGTGTGAACTCAGGTCTTCGAGCAGAAGAACTGGAACCAGTACGAGCACTAAGCAGGAGTTACACACAGTGTTGCACCAGTCAGCGCTAGTCAGTGTGCACTAGTCAGTACTGGTGAGTGTGTGCCATTAAGCACTGGTAAGCATCGACTAATGAATGAGGCTGGGTTCGGTCAGGCAATTTGTTCTGGCCAGTTTTGTGTTGCCATCAGCAGGAGCGACCCATCTATTTTTAAGGATAGGTCAGAGGGTATGTGGGCAGGGTGGCTTGGCTTTTTCTTAGAGCTAAGAATTAAAGTAACGGGTTTGTTCTGAGACAGCAGGAGGCTGCTGGGGGGTTAGAGATGGCATCACAAAACCTCTGTTCAAATTGAGATTTTTTGCATACCTGTAAGTGGGTTGGGCTTGGCTTGAGTTGGTGGCAGCCCAGAGTGGGCAGCGAGCTGAGGTCAGGGCTGGGCACTGAGGTGACTGGCAGCTGGGACCACTGGCTCTCTTCCTGTGAACACCTTTCTCTTTGCTTGCTTTCTACTGAAAAATTCTCTTCAAATATGAATTCCATTACTAAATATCTCAGTCTTGGATTGCTGGATTTTCTCATGTATAAAAATCAACTTCCCAATAACTTTTGCTAGGTCAACAGCTTGGATAATCATGGCTTTGTCTTTCCAAATTGTAAAGATCTTGGGTTTTTACTTTTACCTTTACACACAATAGGAATTACTTTTGAAACAGTGAAGGTATAGCTAACACATAAATCTGGTCGTTTTCCTTCAACAAGCAAAGATACAGTTATCAATACAAACTATTGGTCTGCTCTGGGCATCAACATTAATTTTCCCACATTAAATAGTCCACCATAAAATAATAAAAAACAATTACAAAAATAAGACGATTACTTTGCACTTAGGACTTAGAATATTGTTTTGATCTTTTGTAAGGAAAATGGAACACAATAAAAATGTTTTAAACTTAGCTATAAAATGCACTTTAAATAGCAAAGCTTCTTATCAAATATAGTCTGTGTTTTCAACAAAAGCTTTCCCTTATAAAGACAAAATTTATCTGCTGATCCCGAAGTGACACTTTTCAAAACCAAATGTCTTAATCATCTACGCATTCTGTTTCACTTACGTCAACAATATTTCATTCTCTTGTTATGTGAAGGAAGTTTACTTCTAAAATGTTAGTGCCAACACAGTTTCACAATGCTGCACAGAAATAGGACAAATTAAACTTAGGGAGTTTGAAGCTTTTCTACATTTGATGTTGCATTAGGCATTCAAAGTTCCCATGAAACAAGGCAATATCCTTTCATTAAGACAAGTAATATCAGACAAGGGCACAATTCTTACCATCACAAAGGAAATCCACGTCTTTTTTATGGTTAGGATGACCTCTTTGCTTTTGAAGCATTTAGTGAAGTGCCTTGGGCCAGGAGGATCCATTTGCAGAGTGGTCTCCTGGCCATTTTGCTCCCCTGGAGCAGGTCACAGGGGCTGTCTGAAAAGAGGAATTGCCAAGGGAATTGTCTGTGTAGAAGCATGACACGTCCCTCAGCAGGGATGCCTCATGTCTCCAGGTTCTCAGCTAGTGGGACTGTCCATCTGCAGCAGAGAAGCTCCGATGTTAGAGGAGAAAAGGGTCTGAAAAGCTGGTGATTTGCATTTTCCTTTTGAAAGCCAACAGGAAAACCAGTCACGTCTTCACTGCCCAGTAAGTTGTGGTGCAGTGATCCTCAGGATGATTCTGATCTGAGCTGGCAGCACCTGGCAGAACAGTGTAGAGAGGTACCAGCTCAGAACTGGCTCTGGCAGCACCACTTTTAGGGTCCGTACCCCTTGCAGTGCACCCTGCCCCTCCACTGGCAAAGCTGGGCTGGCATCTTCCTGCTGCATTCCCCGGCTCCACTGTGGCACTGCTCAGCCAAACCACTCTGCCCTTGTATCTGCGGTCTTGCTCAGGTCATCCCAGCATCTTGAAATAACTGCTGTCCAGGTCTAATGAATGGGACACTGAACCACTTGTCACTGTTTTGCGATTCTGCTCAAGTCATTGTGACCTCCAGGGCTGTTGCCTCCTTCCTGTTGTCCAGCTGGCACCTTCAGCTATGAATGAGGATTTTGTGCACGCACTCTCCCTAATACTTGTCTGAACAGCGTCTAAGGGATATTTCAGTTCAAGTTGCATTCCTGTTAAACTGAATGAATATTCAGATAAGTAAATGAAAATCAAGGCTGAAATCCTTGCTTTGGTGCCCTTGCCAGATTTTATTCATATAAGCTATAAAGACAGACGTGTCCTTATTACAAGTTGTATTGACAGAGACTTAAGAGAATGGAGTACTGGAGGTAGAGAAGTCACTGATGAGGTTTTGCTTTGAAGAAGAGAAAGGAATATCTGGGAAAAAAAAATACACAGATTTTTAACAAGCAGGTAGGTTCTTGGAGCTAGCAATGCTGTCAAAAATTCAATTTGTTCCCTGAGCAGTAGATGTAGCAACTGGTTTCCTGTCAGTTTGTACCTCACAGTTGATTGCAAGCTTCAGCTAAACATTCCCTATGATTAGGGTATCTCTCTTGCTCTTCTTCTTCCTCTTCTAATCTCCTAACCATGCTGCAGTCTTTACTGGTCAGGACACTTGTAGTCTTTCTCTTCTATTTAGTCATCTTGTTTGCATGAAACACATAAAGCCTAAATAATTTTGCAGAGGATTATACTGGTATCAGTGAAAACTGTCCACAGGGCTCAGAATTTACCAGGGAACATATAGAGAGACACATAGACAGCATAATCTCTTGAGCCTTGTTCCCTCAGGACAGCAGCTAAACCTTCCTCCCTTAAACCTTTGAATAAAATCACTGTATGGTTCCATACCATTGCTGGATTCCTCATCTTTATGTTTTGAAAAGGGATTGGGCCACTGCAAAACAAAATTACTTTTTAGACTAGTATAATTTTCAAATTATAAAGACAAGTACAAATATTTGCATAACTGAGTTATTCTGATATTATAGATGTGACAGACTCACCCTTAGCCTTATGGGCAATGTGCAGTTGTACGTGGTACATACAGTGGGTACCTGCCTCTTCAATTTTGTATGAAAGTGTTTGTTTTCCACAGAGGCACCACCTTAAGAAGCACCCTGAATTTAGTGCCACTGCTTTCTGCACAGTTACGCATGGTTCAGTTTCAACAAGGGAGGAACTGAAATTAGACCTGTTCAGAGAAAACCTCGTAGGATTCACCTACAAATGGTCAGGATGTCCCAGTCTCCAAGGATTTTGGTATGTACACAGAAAGATATGTTACTGCTTTGCATAATGTGAATTCTCATTTGGCATGTTCAACACCCTGGAGGTTGTTCCAGATTGTACAGAAGTGAACCATGTCACCATGTCATGTCCTTGTCACAACTTCTATCCTAGCGTGGGACATTAAAGTGGGCCATTGGCATGATCTATGGAAGGAGCCAGTCTTCCCTTCCCCACTGCAGGATTTTCTAGCTCAGTAGATCTCCCACATGATGCATTCCCCACACGTGATGACTTTCCCACGTATGATGCATTCCCCACGCTGTTTGCTGCCACCGGCGCCAGGGAGGGGGAGCAGCATCAGGGGCAGGTCAGCTCTGACATGGCTTCTGTGACCGCTTGTCTGTAATTTTCACTTGGGACTGCAGAGGATTACAGCCTTGGAGTTTATTTATTAGAAATTAAAATCAAAGACAGAGCTAGATAATTGCCTACAGCAAACTGACTTCTCTACGTGGTACGCCAGCTGTCAAATACTAGTGGGTGAAATCATAAATACAGGGTGTATATGCATACAGGGTGTGCACATGCAACCCACTCCTCACAATGGTTAATTGTCCCTTAGATGACAACTCACCTCAGAGGGGATTTGGGGAAAATTTTTTATGCAGAATCACAAATTTTTAGCCACTAATCTGTCTGCCTTTTGTGGTTTTAATCTTTGGCCACTGCTACCTATGGGACATTGGACAAAGGAGTGTATCAAGATAAGGGGCTACTCGACACACCAGCAATCAGTCCCTGGATCCACCAACAAGAAGTAACCAAACATGGGTTTTAGTGCTGTTTGAGATGTCTTTGGGCATCCTGCCTGCCTCTGGGATTTGTCCTAGGCTTTGTGTGCATTCATTTTGGCTGAACCAGTTTCTCGCTGGATCATGTCTGGAGGGTGTGAAGTGTTTCATCCTTATCTGTTAAAGATCACTTTATTTACAAATATTAGCAAATAATGCAGACTGGACTTGCAGGTATCCTTCATTTGGTTTATGCAAAGCAGCAGCCAGATTTTCAGATGCAGAAGAAGCTTTCCACCCGCGATGACTGATGGGCACAAGTTTGTTAAACGTGTCAGCATCTGTTGTCTGCAAAATATTTACTATTGGCAGACGAAAGTTACTGAAAAATAAAAAAGGATGAATGAAAAGTGGGAGGTTGTTTATGAGACAAATTCTAAAGTTTTCCCTTTCACAGCCAATGCAGACTAGCCAGTTCTCTGCATTCAAAGCCATGAACGAGCTCTCCAGGATCACCAGGATTTTTCTCTATGACTAAGGCATCTCTTTGAACAGGACCTGAGTGTCTGATATCCTCACATGACTCCAGGAGCAACAATTTTAATGCAAATACCAACCAACCTTTCAATAAAACTGTAGTAAATTTACTAATTTATGACAACATAATTTAAATTACGGCTTTTCATAGCTACTGCAAGCATGGAAAGTATTAGTGTGAGCATATAGGGTTTGATATTATCCTTGGACTTCAGAATACTTGATAGCTAATTTTGTAAGTTTTTATCCAGTTCTTTGATGTTGTGCAGGTTAGAGGGTTTATTTTTTGTTTATTTGTTTTTTTTCTTTCCCCCCATTACTGATACATTAGGTTTTGATATTAACTCTGGTGGTGAGGTTACTTTATGCCCAGACTTTTCTAGTCGTGGTATGTTTCTTTACATGCAACCAGCCACTGTGCTTGCAGAGATCTGTAGAAGACATGGAGTGAACTATATGTAGTTCTATATGTAACTGAAAAGCATGTGCTGCAAAGTTTAGCTCTGTTAGTATGCTAATCCCAAAGGGTTTGCTGCCTTTGAAACATCAAATACATTATACATCAGCTACCCACCATGCACACATGCATTTCTGTCTGGACAATCACAGTCAGAAATAGTGTAACTGCACCTAATTGGAGACAACCATCCTCATATTTTCCATCAAAGCAATGTGGATTTACTACAGCCACACAGAATGAAATAGCAGGTTCTTACTATGCAATGCACATTTGTCTTATTACTGATAGATAAGGGAGGTCATTTAGGATAAACCTGGTTTGCTAAATACAATCGTAGCATGGAGAGGTGTGGTGTCTCCTGTATGAGCTGAGGAAAAGCTGTTCAGCTGCAATCATGGTGCTACAAGAATGTGCCATTCCCATACACACCCTGGTGCACCATGTCTGGAGTCCCATCCAGTCATCTCCATCTGCACTACGGGGTGGTGCACACTGTCCTGCTGTTCCTCCCATGAAACCACACAGCTGTGCTACAAGCAGTGTTGCACAACATGTTCAAATCACCTCAGAATTAAAAAGCTGATGGAAAAATCATATGGGGTAATTAATTACCACATACCCACATGTTTGCTTATGTTTACTGTGTGTTTGCTTTTTCCAGTCTGCCTTCTGGCCTTTGAAGGGGAAGGAACCACTCCTATTATATGTGGCAATTTCAGTTCCAAATTCAACTATATGTTGTTATACATTTGCTCAGGATGGATAAAATAAATCTTCATTTACCCTCTCCTTGTTCATGAGGTGAGGCCAGCTCCTAATGTAGCCAGTGTCCTGCCCCTTGTCTGTTTTTCTGTACTTCAGTCTTTGCAGTCCTGTCCATGTCCTCTACTCCCACTGTTTTCTTGCACGTCCCTGAGCACCTCCTATCCCTCTTGTTTGCTTTTCATTTCAGTGTCTTGCCATGTTTTCTTACCTACCTGTCCTTTTGCAGTTCTTCAGCCTTTCACAAATTCCTCCTGTTTCTCAGCTTCCCCATGCACCCTTTTCTATTTCTATTCTGCCTTCATGTTCCTCGTATGTATTTTCTTGCCTCGCAGCCGTTTCTCTTCTGTCCACCATTACGCCTTTACATCCCATCAAGTGCTCAGGCATAGCAATACCCCAAGTGAAATCCCGGTGCTTCTAGTCATGGAATTTATTCTACTGAATCAGATTACTGATCTGAAGAAGTAACATTTCAATCTCATACCGTTGGTCTCTCTCTCCAGTTGGCATGGCCTTTTCTAGTTTACAGAGGGGAGAAGCAGATATGAAGAAATGTACATTTGAGAAATTATAATTTTGAAAAAAAATCACTATCTTACCTTTGGACTTCAGCCCTTGTCCATCAATGGACAGCCTTCAGCAGTTCCGCTTTCTACTAGTAGAAATTACACCTGCACTGGAATTACATTATATTATCTGAAGTTATTCCTTTTCTTTCCATTTCAATCTAGTCTAGCCTAGTCTAGTCCATTACATTTACTCTATTCCCTGACCCCTGTATGCACCTGAAACTCAATATATTCTTTCTTTAGAGGATATTATAACACAACCTGTTGCCTCAGGTCTTATTCTGACTATCAGGCATGTATAGTAAATGTTATTGCTGAGATGTTGTCCATAAAACTGTTCTCTGATTGCTTTTCATGGACGTACATTTGTGGGTTGTTCATCCAAGGCAGAGTAAATTTATAGACTTGTCTGTAAAAGTTTCTCATTACTATTTTGGATAAATCAGATTTTAAACATGATAAAATAGATCAAATGAAATATAAACCACAGTACAGTAAAACAGAAATTCTACTTGGCTTCAATGCAACTTCTTCTTAGCAGCTAACCTGTGCAGGTATTGAGCCATATACACACCTACTCAGCTTTATAAGAAAACTTTTCAAAGATCTCAGACTTCTTCCAAAAAGGATAGAACAAAGGCAAAATGCTATTAATAAAAATACCTTTCATCTTAGTAACTACAGCATTAAAAACATTGAGACTGCCAAAAGAAATTGTTTTTAGAAATAAGATTTATCTTGTTATTTCTAATTACTGTTACATGAAAGCTCTGCATAACTTGATTACAAATTATTATTATTAATTTTATTCTACTTGAGGCTAACTTTGATTTCATCCATCCAGCTTATAATTTTCAGTGTGCTTTCCTGAGCTGTACAATGATTTTTAGCAAGGAAAAAATCCCATCTGACTGGCTCATCTGTAATGCTAGTTACAGTCTTACAAAAACGCATTTTTAGACATTGCCTAAGTTGATTTTTCTAACACTTTTTTATTGTTTTACTAACTTTGCTGGTTGTGGAGCAAAACCTCATATAATTACTTTTTTCAATAAAAATACCAAGTAACAAACCTAAGCTTTTGTGTGCTAGCTCCATGCAGTCCAGGGTGGCTGTATGAGCATTTCACAGGTGTCAGCCACACCAAGTGGAAACCACAGAAAGTGTGGGGCAGGTGGGCATGCAGCTGGAGCTGAACTCTGGGTATTCCTCTACTGTCGTTTACAGCTCTCAGCAAATTAGCAAGAAAGGAGAGAGTCTGTCCAGAGTGGTGTGCAGGACGCTGTTTCAGGGCAGAACCAGCACAGTGGCTGCAGTAACATTTCCACGGCGGTATGAATTCTGCATCATATGTTTTCCTTTACCTCGTCTGGTAGTTTGTGTCATATGATCTGTCATGGTACCTTTTCTAAAAACACAGTGTTCACTGTTGATGGAGTAATTCATACATATGGTGCTGTCTCAAGAAAGAACAATGATATAATTAATGGGTTTGGGGCATTCTTAATTATAGCTGCAGGACACAAAGCAAAAAATATTTTGTCATTTTGTGCCAGCTATTCCATGATTGAAAGTGCTAGATAAGTGGAAAACAAAGACATACAGTAGCAGCAACCTTATGAATAATATCAGGATATGAAAACTAAAGATCATTTTCATTTATAACTACATGATAAATGCATTAGCAGAGGGACTATGTTGTACTTTCATTTGGAATTTTGGTTTAGAAGGAATCAGCTTGAATGAGGGAATGTTTGTGTCTGTGACTGCTACTTGGAAGTGAAGAAATCATAGCAAGTTAACATGAGGTTGATAAAATTATTATAGTATAAATGTGATAGTTTAGTACTGGAAAAGAGCCAGGAGCAGTAATGACTACAACATAGCCTTCTCCATTTCCAAACCAGTCAGCAGGAATTTGTTTGCAATTTCCTTCTTACAGCACTTCCACGTGAGAGATGTTTACTGTGACCCCATGAAGTTCCAATATGAAACATGTAACATGCCTATTGCTGGAGAAGACGCTTCTATTTCCATTTATGCAGCTGATGATTTCTTCTGAGACTGCAGATGCTTGGATGAGAAAAAAATGCTGAGCAGGAATAACGGTTAGTTTGAGAGGAATAACATGGAGTTCTTTTTCATGTCTGGGCCTGGGGTTTTGTGGGGAAGGTGCAGCTAAAAGGTATAAATCCCTTCCCAAGCCCTTCCCCTCAAGAACCTCCTAGATCAAGCTTCCCTGCCATGCTTCTGCAAATGTATACACCAGATCTGGGAGCATGGAGAGGATCTGAGTGCTGTAATACACCTGCACCTTCATTGGAAGCTTCAGCCTTCCTAGGTACATGATACAGGGACATACCCCTTCAGTGTGACATAAAATGGGATGTGGCCCCTTCATCTGACTGGGCTGGGAGGCAGGCTTGCTCCCATGCTGGGGGTTGTCTCCTCAATATGCACAGGAGTGAAGGAGGTAATAAAGAACTCCTCCATGAAAGGGAGAAACGTAGTGCTACTGTATCAAGTTCAGAAATGCTGTCACTGTGCCAAATTCCCCCTCGGAATTCTTCCTGAGTGTGGGTGAGTAGCCAGTGCAGAAAAGCTTCTTCAGCTGCTTTGTGCACAGTGAAACTCTTCTTGTGTACTTCTGTTTTCTCATGCTATGGAAGGAAGTAAGGCAGCCCAGCACAAAACGTTACTGAAAAGACAAACTTGCTTTTTTATGGTGCAAAATTTGTAGCACAACAGTAGGCATCCAGAGTTGGAATGTAAGGTTTACCTAAAACCAACATAAAAACTTAACTAGTTGGTTAAGGCTGCCTTACAACCTCCTTTTGCTGGGCATGTCCCCTGTGGCTACTGCCTTCTTTCCTTCCAGGTGGGATTTGGCAGGTGTTACCTCCCTTTGCAGTGTTGATAGCCTCACCCAAAACTGCAGCTGCAAGTGTGGCTCTTCAGGAAGAGCAAGCACAGGCACAGTGGGTGATGCAGCAGGCAGGGAGCGGGGTGCCAGCAGGGAGCTGGGGGCTGATAAGCAAGGTTGGGCATCTGGGTGAGTACTGAATCCAGCCCCTCTTACAGGGGAGTTTTGGACAGGGAGGCAGCAGAATGAGACTTAGGGTAGGAAGCAACTGGGCAATCATGTCACAGTATGTATAATTTTGTTTAGCATGGACTGATCAATGTGATATTTATTTTTAAACAGTTCTTCCGAATGAGGCCAGCTCAGGGGTGGAAAAGATTGGGGTGAAGGAGAGGCTGGGCAGAAGGAACAGATGAGAGTAGAATGGGGATTAGTGTTAAGATGCTGTTCACAGCTTCCTCCTGTGCTGTATGAAGTTCCTTTTAGGTACAGGTTGGGGTGAGGAGAAGCTGCCAAGAAACATTACTCTCCTGCTTTTATGGTTTTTTCTCTGGGGTTTTTTTTTTTGGTGGTGGTTTTTTGGGGGTTTTCTGTTGTGGTTTTGGTTTTTTTAGTGGGTTTTTTTTTTCCTGTTTGAAATATGGAAACCCTCTTTTGTCTGTGATCCAAAGACCTGGCTTGGAAAATCAGATTCCTGGTGTTTTGCATAGAGCCTCAAAACAAGATTCAATAAAGTCATATGCTGAGTGAATAGCTGCCAAGAATTAGTTTCCTAAAGGTATCTTAATCATTCACTAGGAATAACCTAAGTGCAGTCATTTCACCAGTGGTATGTAAACCGATACATGGCATCTGCAAGTCAGATTCCTGCTTTTGCCCGCACCATGCCAAGCAAGTAAGGGAGCTGACAGCTCTGAGGAATCTCAGGCAGGTTTGGGACCTGGTTTCTGGTTCCTACACAGCACAAAATGCAGGAGTACAGCCAAAACAGAACCTGCATTTCTGGCGCAGCACATGGGAGAATCTCCTGAATAGGATGGGAGAAGGTGCGGGGCTGAGGAGTGGTAGGGTTGCAGGTGTGTGAGTATGCAGCATTTGGAATCGAGTGGAGACAGCTCCTCTCCTGCATGTGGATATGACTCAACATTGAATTAGGAGCTGCCCATGCCACTGATGCCAATACCAGTGTTTGCTGCTGTGAGTGTTGCACAGGCAGATACCAGCAGGGCATTTCTGGTTTGGAGCACCGACACTGCAGAAACAGAACACTCCTCTCCAAATGTACCTTGTTTTCCTAACGCTGCTGTTGTATGGGTGAAATGTTCATATCCATGTTTCAAATACGGAGCAGTGCTCAGAGAAACCGGGGCCCAGAGTCCCTGGGGGGAGCTAGGAGGTCTGGAGGGTGACCATCCAAGCACCTGGCATGAGGTGGAAGCACTGTGGTGGGGCAGGTAGCGTACCTGCCTTCAGGGCTGTGTAACTTGTATCCAGTGTGCACTGGAGGCAGAGGAATTGTAATCCAAGCCTGCACTGAAGTCTATTTTTGCCTTCATATAAAACTTAAAATAGAGTAATTGATTACAACATACTAGTTCACTAAGCTGTGACGGGGGCTGTCAAGTATAATGTAGGGTGTTTCCACTGCACACGTACATGCGAAGCAGGCAAAGTTTTCCTCATGCAGAGAAATCTTTGGAGGAAATTTTGAAGGAAACAATTTCTGGCAGGATTATCTCACAGAGTTTTACCTTACACAAGTATTTGTTTTGGATGATTCACCTTGTTTCCTTTCAGTATGGGAATCTGTAGGAGTTTATAGCTTTATGCACTCTAACTCAGTGGACTAATCTCAATAATTAGCCATATCATGGATTAACTGCAATGCAGGCAAAACCCATGTAACAGTGTTAATGTAGTGCTGTGTGAACTTACAGTTCAGGCAGCTCAAATTTAGATATCGCTGCACTGCATGGTTAATAGTGTCAAGTTTTTCCTTTTTTTCTTTTCCTGCAATTACCCTGTATGTAAGAGGTTTTCCAATACACACACACCCCAACACCCACACACACCAGCTCTCTGCGGCATCTCTGGTGCTTTCAGTAGCCCCTGGGATGTCCCTCACAGCTAGATGTAGGGAGAGAGGACAACAGAGGAGTGCACACTTGAGTGAATAATCTCTGAGCCCTCTGCAAAGTCATCTGACACCCCCCGAGGCTAAACATTTCCTCTGCACTGGGATTTTAAAGAAATCCTGAGGCTGCATTTCTTTAAGCAGTTGAGCTGCTCTAACAGCCTGCTGCCTCTGAAAGGGGTGCTTTTATCCCCCATTCCCTTCATTTCGTGGCAGGCCCTTCCTTCCATGAATTTATTTGGCTCATTACCCAAAAAGATAGCCACCCGCTTTCTTTTTGCTAATTATTTTTCCTCTGGGCTAACAAGCTCTGTGTGCTGATGGAGCTGGAAGATAGCACCATGGGTGGGATGGGTGGTAAGGAACAGAGGGAGAGAGGTACAAATGGGCTCTTTGGTAGGGGCAACACGGGGAGCAGCTCAGCCCCTGCAGTGGGAATACACCCATCTGCTGCTGTTTGGGGCACCGCTCGGCTGCCTCTGGATGAGCATCTGCTTCTCTGGCACTGGTGCAGGCTCTTGACAGACTCCAGGGTGAGCAGCCATGGACCTTAACTGAACAGGCAATTTAATACCACATAAAAGATGAGCAGCTTTTTTCCAGCCTTCATCTCCTGAGTCAGCTAGCTATGGGGCTGGAGAAGAGCCAGGGAAACACAAGGGAGCAAGCAAGAAAAGCAACCGGGCACAGTGTTGTCTCCAGGAAGGCTGGACAGTCACCTCACCTCTAGCTCCCCCTGATCTTGTTTCCTAAGGGAAACCTACAACAGACTGTCAGAAGATGAGCCTAAAACCTGAAATACCTAATTCTGCAAGCTCTAGCAACTGCAAACTCATTTTATGCATTTCACAGAGCAATGAGATTTGATCATCACACACTTCAGGGTGCCACAAGTGCTCTCACCACACTGCTTCTCCCCTTCCCCACAGGCCTTGCTGCCCCACTGGTATGAAGCACGGGGCTGATTGAGTAAGGGCTGAAGGATGAAATTTGTCAAAGAGCAGCTGTCCCCACCCAGGCTGCCCTGGAACTTTGCTCAGGGCTAGAAAGTAGTAGGCTGCAGAAATGTGGTCCTTCCCTCATCAGCAGATTGCTTGATCTATTGGGAGCAGTGCTTTTTCAACAAACCTTATCTCTGTGTGTGTAATTAGTTATGCAATGTTCAAAGAAGAGCCTTGGGTGATGCAGAAAGCTGAGTTTGCTAATGAGAAGGTCAGATTGCAGAGCCAATGTTTGATGGAACTGGGGAGCTGGGTCCAAGCACAGCCCTTTGGGGCAGAGCTGGCAAGGATGGGTACCCGTTAGCATATCTGGATTGGGAACTTTGTTGGTGCAGGAATGCTGTTTGGTCACAGACTTTAGAGGAAAATAGCTTTATTTTTAATTCTTAATGTGTTGAATATGCTAGCTTGAGGGTGGAGCTGTGGTGGATCCTCGGCTTGCTGCTATCAGTCTCGCAGCATTAGGCTGTAAATGGGCAAAATTTTCTGAAAACATTTTTGCAGGTACAAAACCTCCCTAAAGGCAGATGTGTACGTGACTCTTCTGCAGCATGCAGTTACGGGGTGGAGGGTTACTTTTATAGATTTGTGCAGCCAGAAGGAGAAGGTCTGTATTCCATGTATCATTTAGAACAGATTGATACCGGCTATCACTTTAAATGTTGGTGATGCAACAAAAATTTTGTTTATGTCTGATTGTAGGAATGACAGGTGTGTGCAACCATTCATAAGCTGCTGTTGTGGACAGTTTCATTATCAGACACAGGCAGTCAAATATTGTGTATCAGTATCTTCCACCTTCTTCCCCATCCATCTCCCAGATTAGGAGTCACTTTAAGAGTTTGTTAAAAAGTAGCACTGGGTTCTTATTTCAATTGCCTTCTGGTTTTTGAATGCTTACACTTTACATTTTCACATTTCACTTCAAACTACACTGCTTTCCTAAATGAATATGGCGATTATGACTCAGAGAGCTGAGATTTCAAAAAGAAGAAATAACATATTTCCAAGAAAAACAGCCAGCCCCACTAGCTTCTACCTTATAAATAGGTCTCAAGGATCTTCTCTCCTTACCACCAGCTCACCCCAATGCTGCGTGTCTGTGCTTAGAGCAGTTAAATCTCTTCATCCCAGCAGTGGTGACAGTGTAGCCTTGTCCCATGTCTGAGAAAACCCATCCACTCGAGTACTTTCCCATGTGCTGCCAGAAGACCTGCCTCATGCTGCTGAGAGGGTCTTGGTGATGGTATCTGCAGGCATAGATGGCATTTGCCATCTGCAAATATTGCTTAGTCCTCAGGTGGGAGAAGCCAAGGCGATGAGTTGAACAGGGGAGAAATGCCTGATTATAGGTGAAAGGTCCTCACAGGGCAGGAAATATGGTAGGATTAAGCCAGAGGTGAAGGTTTCAAGGAAGAGCTGGCATGGTGGGACAGCTTTGTAACTTTATTATTGCCTTGCCCTCTGGGGCCCATAATTAACATACACTGGGAGTTACACACAGTCTGTTGTGTCAGCTCGGTGCTGAATCTCATGACCTGAGCTGCTACGCCATCCCAAAGCTCTTCTGACTCGATGGTTGTGAAGGCAGGGGACACCAGGAAGACCCAGGGTCCTCCCTGCTCCTGCGTAGGTGTCCCCAAGAGCCAAGGCCAGAGGTGATTTCCCTGCTGGGCTCAGAGTGTATCTCAGGGGAGGGCACTCAGCGAGTGCTAGCCCCAGGGATGCACTTGGTCTCAGCCTGTCTCTGAAATGACATTTTGGTACTCTGGGCCTGCTGCAGCTGGTGCAGAAGCTGTGAGGGAACATGCAGGCTGCAGTGCCCCATACTTGAATGTGTCCCAGCCCTGAGCTCTTCAGCCTGCAGCAAGGGCAGAAGGGAGACAGCTGACCCCAGCAGAAGCTGTTCTGGGGGCATGGTGGTCTCCTCTCCTCCTGCCTGCTGCTGCCTCATGGGGGGCACGTGCCATAGCTGTGATGTTAGGCGGGAGCAGCTGCTGTGGTGTGTAGTGTCGTAACAGAGGTGTGGCCCAGGCATGAGGACATGCGAGCAGAAAGTTTCCTGCCCTGGCTGAACCACTGCCTGTCCCCAGGGCATGGCACTGCAGGGGCTGTGCACTGCCACCGGCCCCGTCACAGGGTGTGGGACCATGTAGTACAGGCAGCCCCTTGAAGAGGGGGTGACACAGTTGTCACCCTGGAGGCAGGGAGGGCAAAGAGGGCCCTTTCACTGCTGGAGCAGCTGGGAGAGATGCCAGTGCCAGGGGTAGCAGGTCTGTCCCATTCTCGTTCCTTCTGAGTGCTCAAAAGAGGCCTGTGGAGCTGAGGGGAGCAAGGATGACGGGGGCATCGGGGGGTGTGAGGATGGGTGTTGTGTCCGACGTGGTCTCTTGAGCCTCACTCTCCACATCCTCCAAGCTCTCACTGACAGAGGGGATGATCTGCACCACCTTCTCCTGAAAGTGCACCTGCTTGCGTGGGGTTGGCGGGGCTGCTGTTTGGGCAGGAGCTACTGGGGCCATGCTCCTGTCCTTGCTGGCCTTCAGGATGCTCTTCATGTGGCCCAGCAGCGAGTGGTGCTGCTCCCTCTGGGCCCTGTGGAAGGTATACGTCTGCTCAGTGTCACCAGCGATGGTTGAGGCTGCCACGGTGGCTGAAGGGTCTACGTACTGGCCTGCCTGGGGATGCGTCTCTTTGTGCCCTGGGCTCTTCCTCCTCTTGCTCAGCAGGAAGTAGGCCAGGGCGGTGAGCACCAGCATGGAGCCTGGGGAGAAGGCCATATTGGCTGAAGGCTGGGACAAGGTGAAGACCTCATCAAGCAGTGCTTGGTCTAGCTAGCTCAGCACCATCTGAAACCATTGTAGCACCCCGCACATCCCCACCCTCTCTGGCCCAACAGGCCATTCTCTCTTCCATCTGCACTACTCCCCACCCCAGTGTGGGCTCCTCACCAGGGATGGTGACATGCCAGACGAGGACGGGATGCAGGAAGCAAGCCACTGAGAGCAGTGTGTACCCCAGGAATTTCTGGAAGCTCCCTGGGCATCTAGCTTGCTTCCAGCAGGCCTGGGCCAGGGAGTCGGGCTCGTATCTGGGGAGAGAAACAGAGGTCCTTATGGGATGTGGCATCAAGCACATGGCAAGAAGATTTGGACCTGTCACTCATCTAGATGTGTGGATCCTCACTCTGGTTTTCCAGGAAACCGGTGTGTTGGTCAGGGAAAGTAAGCAAAGCCTGAGCCTCTCCCACAGGGAAAAGAGGTCAGGGGCTACATCTGCCAGAGGTCATCATCTCAGGCCATGTCTCCTTGGTGTGTTTGCTCACTTGGCCACTAGCCGAGTCCCTATTAGCTGGAGTAAGGCGTTGCGTTTAAGCCATCAAGGCTTTTGAGTTTATGCTAAAAGACAGCAGAAGTGTTCAGTGTGTGAGAAGTACATAAGGATTTTCTACATTTTAACTTGAATGTCTGTGCTGTCTCTGGGAGGGAATTGCAGCCTACCCTGGGAATTTGGCTCTTCGTTCAACCCCAGCCCCTTGTAGGGCTTCATACTGAGTGTTAAGTACATGCTGTAGACCAGGGTTTGTCATGCTGATGCTCAGCAAATTATGGCACAAGCTTGGGTTAAAACACAGGTTTAATTGGCTGTGGACATGGCCTCACTCACCTCCCCCCTGCCTGAGTGCACTCGCTATGGCATTAGGGGCAGGACCTTTGGTCTGGCACTTGCAGCTCAGCTAGGTCTGGTGTTGCCTGTAAGGAGCGAGTTGCCTTAGGGAGGTCCCACCAAGGCTGGAGAAGACTGGACAGGGTCTACTCACGTGAAGCACATCTCCAGGAACAAACTGATAAAGAAGCCGCCTTCACAGGCAGTAACGGCGACTCCTGAAAAACTGAAAAGTAAAGCTGTCAGGAGGGCAGGGCTTGGCTTCAGTATACTTTCCAGGTGCCAGAAGGGGCACAGAGGGCCAGGATTTACTAGTTCCAGTTCACCAGAGCCTGTGGACTGGGGACTGAACACCCACTACTTGTCTGGTTTGTGGAGGAGAGCTCAAAGCCCTTCTGTCCTCAGGTGATAACTTGCAACCAGTGTCACCTCTGGCCTGCCAGAATCTGAGTACTAGGGATGGTGCTGTAGCATCTCTTTCTCTAACAGAAATAGCTTACTATTTTGAAACCTAAATATGGAGATCTGAATTCCCCAAAGCCTCCAGCAATGTTCCCTGCTGCTGTTGCAGTTTAGTCTGGTGCTACACACAGTGGAGGGGTCAAACGGGTCACCCCAGCCAGCTCTGACTTCAAGGGCAAAAATACTCACATCAGATAGAAAGCCAGGCTTTTGAACTGTCCTCGCTGCAGAGTTTCTACTCCCACACCGATCAGCACTAGAAAGAAAAAGTAGGAAAGATGCTGACTGCAGGGTTGGTTCCCAACTCTCTGGTGCCCTACCCAGCTTCTAGGATCGATGCTCCAGTTTCCCCAGGGGCTGGTGGAGCTGCTCCTCCTGTGCTGTGCAGCACATTAGGACTGCCAGCACCAGTGATTCATGCTGACACACCAACCCAGAGGGGGTCAGAGCTGAATTCTGGCCTTGACATACAGCCCAGAAACCCATCCCAGCTGCGTCACTATCATGGCAGCACTGCCACTGGGCTGGGGAGAGGTGATCTGGGGGTACCAGCTGGCCTTGGACAGCTGGAGGAGGTGAGCAGCAGTGTGCTGTGTCCCTTCCACCACCTGCCATGCCGCTCCATCACAGCTGCCACAGGGACTTCCCTCCCACTCCCCCATCTACCTCTGCCCCCTCATGGTCTGGGGGCCTTTCTGCCCCGGTCCCCCCAGTGCCTGCCAGCCTCACTCCCCTGCCCTCCCTGCTTGCCCAGGCCTGCTGCACCCAATACATGGCTGCAGGACAGGAGCAGGACGGGGGAACCATGCCAGCTGCCTTCACAAAGGGCCGTAGCCATGGCATCAAGGTCCTTTGCTAAGCAAACAGAAAAACATATAATGGGAGCAGGCAGATTAAAAACAGAGAATGAACGTCCCCTCAGTGCCCTGGCTAGCACAGCACACTGGGGAGTCAATTTAAGGGGGATTAAGAGTATTAGTGAGGCTAAAATCTTCCCTGAACTGGCTTTTGTGGGCCAATAGCTTCAGGGGATGGAAAATTTTCTTCAATGTCCTTCAATTCCCAACCAGACTATTTCAAAAACGGACAGAAATGAATGTATTTGCACCAGCTGCAGCAAGTTGGTCAGTGTGCAACTGGACAGTCATGCTGCACAAGTGCCTGAGGTGCAGAGCTGAGCTGAGCCCAGGTCTCATGGCTGCAGCATCTCTCTAGGCAGTCACTGCACTCCTGTCTGCACTCGATGGCTCCACATCTCACTGAGCTGTCCCTGCCCATCCACTGGTGCTCAGGAAGTTCACCGCTCGTCCTGCTCTGTGCACACTGGCCGAGGCTTGAGGTGCCAGCTGGCTTCATTTCTCTGAGCTGTGGTTTGCACTAACTGGAGAGGGGTATGAAGCTCCCAAACTGGAATGCAGACTAATGTCTATGAAGCCTATAAGGTGGATCAATGACAAGGATTTGTGCCTGAGCGCATAGCTCTCCTGTCCTGGGTGAGCAAAGCCAGGACTAAGACAAAGCTGTGGTCTTGCTTTGATTCCTCCTGTTTCACCTGCAGCTGCTGGCCCCTGTCAGCCGGGGGAACGCATGGAGCCCACACACCACCCTCCTCCATGGAGGCTGTCCCCCCAGCCCTGAGCAGGGACATGGGGAAATCAGCCTTATCGGTGAAGCTGTGTGAGCTGTGTCATCCTACATTCAAAGTATTGTCCTTTGTTATCTTGTGACTGAGAACTCTTCTTTACAATTTTTCCTACAAATGAGGAGTTCATTCATTCATTCCCTGCAGATGAATGCAGAATTCAACAGCTCAGCTGTTAGGATCAAGTCTCTGCTCTGGATAAGGAGGGTTCCTCATTTTACACAGCTTCTGCTTTATCCACAAAGTTATTTGGATGAAGAATATGCAAGAAGCAAAAGGTTGTTTCCGAGGTGTTTGTTTGGACTAGCTGCTGTCTTTATTTGGATCTTATCCAAACCATGTGGCTAAAGGCACATGATTAGGAATTAAATGGTTGAAAGCATGAGAATTAAGAAATAAGTAAGGACTCTCTCCTAGATGCAGAAATCACAAGGCCTAAAATCTCTAAACTACAGAGATGCCCCAAACACTGCAGTGACTTGCGGAGCTGTTTGATCACTCTTTGCTAACTTGCCATGAGGCTCTGCTGATGGTAGGGGCTGTCTGATTTCTCACACACAAAAACCCTGCAGCCCCACCACTGCAGATAGCCATTACACTCCCAGATCCTGGGGGAAGGGGAGGTTTATATTACATGGGTAACCTTCTGTGTATAAGCAAGCAGCTTATGGAGCTGGCTCAGCCTTCTCAGAATCAATTAGCGAGGCTGATGCACTCTCCTCTTCCTTTCATTTATTTATTTTTTTTTCAAACAAAACCCATGGGATTCTCTTCTGCATGGTTTCCATTTCATGCAAAAACCTCACACACCTCATCAGGCACTAAACACTGCATCAAGCTGTTTTCTTACACTATTGAGACACATAAATGAGTAAAACACAGGCACCTCCCATTCTTCACTGGCCTTTTGGGAAAGTCCGGTGATACTGAGAATGCATCAGAGCTATGGAAAAGCACAAAGATTGGCAGTGCAGCTGGCCATGCTCTGTGATGCTCCACAGAGACACAATTGCACTGCTTATTTCAAGAACTACAGAAAGAGGTGCAGACAATGCAAATAGTGAAAAGAAAACAAGCAGGAGAGAGGGAGATTATACTCCACTAACACACTTCCAAATTGTAAGCTACTTTCACTTTTTCTGTCCTGGCTTTAGTTTTCCCATGGCAAGAAGCTAATGCTTTCTTCTGGGAAAGTCTCTATGAGTTTCATTGGAGCTTTAAGAGAGAACATGACCAGCATGGGTCTCATGTAGTAGGCCTGAGAGCGATGGGGATGGAGAAAGGAAAAGATTGCATTAGCTGGTTAAAGCTGTGTCTCAGCTCCTATCTGTTGCAGTCTCATCATGATGTGCACTTACCAACTGGGAGTTTGTATAAACTCAGAGACTCAAATCTCTGTCTGTTATCAGTTGTTTAAAGCATGTTCCAGAGCACAGCTTCCAGTGTCCCAGCTAGGCTTTGGGTGTCACTGGGGACCTGTGCTCTTTTCAGCTGACCTGTGTGCTTTCTACTTTGCTGCCCTAACTTGAGCAAAGCATCGGTCATGGCTGTCTGTAGCTGATACAGGAAATACGAAGATAGGAGAGCCTGCTGTGAACTGCTCTGTGGTGTCTGAATATAAAATTCCTCAGGGACTCACACAGGAATCACAGCACCACCTCAAGTCACCTCTCATCTAGGAGTTCCTACCTCTAGTTCACACCTCCAGCGTTTAAGGAAATCAGGCACTTTGATCTCTGCTTTATTGATGGGGAAACTGAGGCAGAGAGCACTGTCTGTCCTGTCCCATTACAATGGGTCAGCAGCAGTGCCAGAGGAACCCCTGAGCCCTCTGCTTTATCTGTTTCCCCACATCTCATCCAGAGATGTCTCATGTGAGGGGGTATTCACCACAGTTCAGTCCTTCTGGGTGAGATGCTGTGCCTGAAATGTCTGGCTCAAAACACCTGTATTTCACCTGAAACCAAGTGGTAAGATGTGTCACATAACCCAGAGGACATGGGTCCCAAGAAGCCCCTGGCAGTGGGTAAGAGGATGCAACTAGCCAGGTGAGTGAACTTGTGATGTTTGTGCTGCAGCTATAACCTGAACTGCTTCCGAAGCCTGCTCCCTGATGGGTTGCTAGAAAGGCAAAGCAGCACTTTGGCAGAAACTGTGCCATGATGGCTGGGACTTCTCCATCCTGCCTGGCACAGGACATCTCACCGTGCATAGCACAGGGAGCTCCTCCGTCATTTTCACATCCCACAGAGCAGCTTGGCAGTTTTACTCAGCCACATGTATTTTGCTTTTCAGTGTCATCCACATCTTGCCTGTGCCTGTCTGTTTTAGAAGAATACAATTTAGTTTTCTTTTCCATTTGTGCTTTAGTTTGTTCTCTGCCATACAGAGTGCTCGCTCTTCCTGTCTGATGTCTCACTGTGCTTCCCACAGCATTTGCAAAAAACCTGGCCAGGCATACAGCACTGTCCCTCCCTGAGTCCCAAAGGAAAAGTGAGCAAGTTTCCTTGTCCCCCTCACAGGATGGAGCAGTGGCTGCACCTAGCCAAAGGCAGGGACACAGCTCAGGGATCCTGACACCCACTCAGTGCCTTTTAGTGCCAAATAAAAAAAAGAGCTTGCTCTTACCTGCTGCGGTGGAGATGCCCAGCAATCGGCAGGTGTACTCCAGGGCACTCCAAAAGGCTTTGTGTCGCATGATGAAGAGATGAAGACTGTGGTGCCGACCAGGCAGAAGCTCCTCTTCAGGGCTCCCCGCCTCATGCGTAGCCCAGCACCTCCCAGCCTCAGGCAGAACCTCCTGCGCCCAGGACCAAGTGACCTTCCTGAAGGAAAGGGCAGTGCTTGGAGGACTGGCCACTTCCCCGGGGCTCCCAGGGGAGGGTGGCTGGGGAGCGAGCTGCCACCACAGGGAACCGGTCAGCGCTGCTTCCCGCTGCTCCCGCAGGGGCTGTGGGAGACGTGGCCTTTTCCTGCTCGCTTGCTGCTTGCTCACATTGCCGGCCGGGTGATGATTAATGATTGGTAAGGGGGGGTGCGGCTTTGGGAACATTTGCACCGGGGGTGCACGGCCTTTCCTGCTCCAGAGGAGGCTCTGGAAGCCCAAGCTGATTAAATGCATGTGAAGTCATTACTGCTATGCAGCTCCCTGCAGGTTAACCATTTGTGAGGATGGCGATGTTTGCTCTTGGCAAAAGAGCGGTACATTTCTGGCAAGTCACAAGGCTCCCAGGGCACTCCAGCCCTGCACCCTCCACCACGGCTGCTGCTCAGCACACAGGCTTTCCCTGGCTCTGACAAGCGTGGCTCAGGCAGTGTCCAGGCTGATGTTCAACCACAGGAACAAAGAGATCAGATTTATTCCCAAGGGTCCTACAGACCCACGCTGATCATAGCAGGGGCGATGTGTATTTCTCTTCCTGGGAACCTCAGTGAACTATATTCCTGTGTTGCAGTCACTAGAGCCATATGAATGGCACCAGGGTCACACAAGTGTCCTGACATGTGGAGTGGAGTGCATATGCACTCTGACCTCTTTGTATTGGATTACCAAATTGTAATGGATTATCCAAGACAGCTTGGTGATCCTTGGCTTGTCTCTGCAGGACACACTGCCTCTGGAGAGGGGCAGCCCTAGGCATGTCTGAAGGCCAAGATGGGACAGTGCTGGCCTGCCGCTGGGCCCCACATTTCTCTGGTGCATCTTACTGGAGGTCACTATTGGTCCCCACCTGCTGCTGCCCAGGGAAGAGGTGGTGTCAGCAGCAGTATCTGGGCATTGCAGTCCCTCAGGAGGGGCATGTGAGCAGCAGCACAGTCCTGGCAGGCAGCATAGGTGTCTAGTGCCTGTGGGGCCACAGGTTGACGGGTCAGTGAGCTCATCTTGTGCTGCAGCCGGCACTGGGCGAGTCACTGCAGCCCCTGCCCCTCGCTGCTCCCGCGAGAAGCTGGCAGCCTTGCAAGCAAGGGGCTGGGTGAATCACATTCAGTTCATGCATGGACAGCCCTGTAGGGAGGTGGCAACCAGCTGAGCCTGTCTCCTGTGACCCCTTCTCACTTGCCTGAGACACAAAGCTGAACCTAGACAGTATGTGTTATATTGATGTGTCCTGCATGTAGAGATGACTTGGTCCAAGGGCACACCAATAGCTTTTCTTCCACAGGATCTTGATCTATATTTCAGGCTTGGGTTTTCCCAGGACAACCAAATGCCTGAGTTCATGAAATGGGTCCCTAATTTCTTTAAATGACTGCAGACTGTTTTTCTGAACACTTACAAGGTGGTGGGTGGCAGGGATCTTGCAGCAGGCAATACTGACAAGGTCTGGGGGTAGAGCATATTTTTCATGTGAAAAATGGAATAGCCCACTGCAGTAGGGCTTCCAGAGCATCCCAAGGGGCAGTGCTGAATGGTGCAAACCCGCAATGTGTCTTTGCCTTGCAGCACTGGCACTGCCTTTGGGTGTTCCTGTTTCCTCTTGTCCTCCCACACCACTGTGGGTGTTTGAAGGAACTAGAGTTTTCCACAATTGATGACTCAGTGGCATGTCAAAACTTCCTTTTCAAGAGAAACACAAAGAGGGAAACAGAGGCATGCCAGTGGGGAAGGTCATAAGAAGGTAGGGGAAGAGCCCAGCCGGGGAACCCGGCTGCCCTGCCCGCTGCAGCTAGGCACTGCCTGGGTGATCCCCGTGCCCTGTCACAGCGCATCACTGAAGGCTTCAAGAGCACACTCCACTTCCAGAAATCACCAAACCGGCTTAAGAGCTCTGAGGTTGTGCAAACAGTCTAGATGCTTTTTTATCCTGCTGTCTTGCTTTTTTTTTTTAAATATTGATGTATTGGATTTCAGGTGTTTCTGTACAAACATGAAAGCTAGGAAACTACTTTAACAGAAAATAGATGAAAGGAAGACACGAGCCTTTCAAAATCACTTACACGCATGAGATTAGTTTAAGAAAAGTGGCAAATACCACAGTGCAATCCTGAGTGCTATCAGTACCGACCCTTCAGCCAGTACCCAGCACCTCTCAATGCAGCAAGCTGCTGCCTCCTCCCGTGGCAGGGGTCCCCATTGCCAACATGGGCAGTGCAGTGCACTGGGCTGTTACTGGGGGGCTCTTACTAAATGGCACTGAGCTCTCACCCAGAAACGAAATGACTTTGCCTAAGAGTCCTTGACTGCAATGTTTCCTTTCAGGAGAACAACAAGCCCCAGGGTTTAAAATAAACCTAAGTTTATGGGGAGTGGGGGTTGGGGGGGTGGTGGGGCGGTGTGTAGTGGGGTGATAGAGGAGCACAATCTATTTAAGAAAGGCAGGTTATTACATTAACAATTTGAACCTCCTGTCTCCCTCCCATGTTCTCTTAGCTATTGTGGGCTATTATCTATTAGCTATGAGTGGGCCTACATCAGCCTTCCTGATGGTCCTTGTCCCCCTCCTGGGGACACTCTTAGCCTGAGGTAACTTAAGGTCTTCTCCACTCACTGTTCATTGGTGCACTAGTGCTTCTCTCACTCCAGTGCCCATGAGGAAAGCATAGAGTGAGCGGGACAGGTATCCTCAGACTTGCTTTGTACCAACAATCCTTCAGTGGCTCCTTCCTTCCATTCAGGATTTTTTTTGGCTAGTGCTCCTACCAAGCAATCTCACATGAACCTGATTTTTCTTGGTAGAAGCATCCCTTCTCATTCTGTTTCTGTTCCAGTGGGGAGATGATACCCTCAATGAAACTGTGAGCCATTTGAGTGTGTTTTGGTGAGGCTTTTAGGAATGAGTTTATGCATTCAGAGGAGTACTGAGATCTTATGACCTTAGAGGGGTTTAATAGCCTGTAACCAAAACTGCAAAACCTATGCACCAGCACAGCCTGTTCTGGGACACATAATAGCAGTGGTCCCCACTGCACATTATGCCACTTCTATTGCACAGAGGCTTGCCATTTGCACTTTGGCTGCCAGCCAGGGTTAACATTTACAGGCTGCTTCCAGTAATATATGGAGAGGTTTGAAAGGTTTTTATTTCATTGTTAGGGTTTCATGGTGACGTTAGTCCTCATCTTCATCTCTCCCTCTTCACACTTCATTCAAGTAATTTTGCTGTGGCATGGCCACCACGGCCATGCTCAGCATCTGTACTGAGCAACTCCCCTTGGAAGGCTGTGGGGGAGCGGAACATACCTCGTGCTTTGCGTCTGTGAAATGGTGATGCTGCAAAAGCACTGTGGTGAGTGAAGATTCCCATCATGGGGCATGGGGCACCACAAACTATGCTCTGGCAGAAACCTATGGGAACATGCCTGACTTAGCTATTCCCACTCCTTGCCCATCATGTAAAAACAGTTCCCAAATTGCCTTACACAATGCTCTAGAATTTTGTTTCTGCTGTTTTCTCCCCTCCCTTCTCTATGCCCTCATCTATAACCACTGCATCATGCAGCCTTGCTTGGCAGTCCTGGTCCCCTCTCTTAACAGCAGCAGTGGAGGTGGGATCTCCTTCCATCAACGTGTTCATCTGGGACAGACTGACACCAACACTCTCCCTTGGCCACTGCAGGTCAGGCAGCCAGCAGGCAACAGCCCAGAGCCTTGCAGTGGTGCCGTGTGCTGCCTCCCTGTGCCCTCCTTCCACCAGGTCACATGTCATGGAGAGGGAACAGATTCTCACTGCTGGCTGATGGTAGATGGACCCAGCTGATTGGAAGCACCAGTGAATCGCAGCTGTGGGTTCACTGGGTACAAACATCTCGTCACAGTCAGCAGGAGTTTCACCCTGCCTTGTATCACCAGCGCTCCACAGCTTTCCAAGCCAACCTGAATGAACTGAGAGCATCCTGAGGTGAGCTTGGCAGACCTCCTTCCTCTCCCGGGGCAGGCAAAACACATGACACTGGGGTGCCTGAAGGTACATAAACAGCAGAGCTGGAAAGGAAATCTTCAGTGTGCCACCTCTTCCTTTGCTGTAACCACTAAATCCCGCCCTCTGGAGCCTTCAGAGCCTGGGCAGCGCTGCAAGCCATGCTGGGGATGCCCGGCAGGGGACAGCAGGACCCCACCGCTGCACCGCCAGCCCGGCTGCTCCCCGCAAAAGGCAGCCTACAGCCAGCCCTCTGCAGGGCGGTGGTGAGAGGGCACCGGGAAGTTGTGCTGTCTGAGCAAGGGAGGCGTGCAAGAAAAGCGTGATAGACAGCACATGGATCTGAAGGGGGCTGGGGAGAGCCCAGAGCTGCAGCGAACACGAATGAATAACCGGCTTGTTTTGCTTTATGCTCCTCGATCAAAGGGTGTCCAGCACGCTGACGAACATTTGTCCGCTCCTCCGGGAATTTCCCACCCTGCCAGGGATGGGGTCAAGGCTCAGCAGTATACTGCCCCGATTGTCCCCCACCGGGACAGCCAGCCCCCGAGGCCGGTGGCGGCACAGCCCCAGTGCCGCAGGCTGAGCCAGCCGAGAGGGTGAGCTGGAGGCGCTGGTGAATGGCCCCTGTGCTGACAGCCCCTCCTGGGGCCTGCTCACGGCTGGCGCGACGGAGCGGGGAGAGGCACCACACCTCTCCTGGGGCCAGGCCGGGCACTTGCACAGGCTGTGCCTTGTGCCTGGCAATAGCTGGGGCGAGCTCTCATCCGGGCATCTGGAATTAATAAAGCTCATCACACTGTGGTGTGGTGTGGGGGTGCTGGGGGGGGAAGAGGTGCCTCTGTGGCAAAGCCGATCTTAAACAGAATCTGGATATGGGAACGAACACGTCTGATGTACTTGTGGGGATCTTCTAGACCTCTACAGCACCTATACCTCCCTGCAGTGGATGAGGGCCAAGGGGCCAAGCAGGCTATGTCTCTGACTGGCTGGTGACTCCCACTTTCCCTGTAAACCTGAAAGCCTCCTCCCCTCGACCCCAGGCTAATTCCCCTTGTTCAGAAGGGGATCTCCCAGCATGTCAGCGTAAACTTCCCTTCTCTTATTTAGTCACCTGTTTGACACCAACCTTGGAGGCTTTCCAAAAAGTGGGCACATGGGAGTGTGTATGAGAGGCTCCTGACTGGCCATCCCCTCAAGGTCTGTTCTGCTCAGGAGAGCTGGGATAAATCCCCATCCCAGTGCCACCCTGCTCACCAAGACTGGGTGGGCTGGGCACTGTGTGCTGGGCTTGCAGGATTTCACATAGCGCTTGTCAGAGAGATGTGCGATCAGGATATATGCATACGTGTGTGTGCGTGCATATGTATGCATGCATGCACTGAAAACCCATGTGTGTCTTAAACAAAGTTGTAATAACAAGAAATATCAAAAGTAGTTTTATTTGCTATACATCTGATCTCCAGTTCAATAGCAGGGCTCTCAGAGGTTGGCTCCCAGAACTATGTGATTATGCAAGACTCCCCATGAAAAACACATTTCTAGCTCACAGAATTGCAGAGAAAAGCTGCAAAAAGAGACTCAAAACCCAGAGAAAAGAAAATTCCCAAGTGAAAAAAACTTTGTTTGCTATTATCAGTAGTATTGCTTCTAATTGCATGATTTAAACTCATGATCTTTGGGGCATTACAGCAAAGCCAAACCAGAAGTGCCACAGTGGAATGAGGGAGATGAGACATCAGGAGAACTGAGACTAAGTTCAAGGTGCTAAGCTAAGCTCCAAGGAAATGAATGCCTCTGATCTTGCCACTTCTCAGCTGCCTGTGAAGTTTGCTTGCTGACAGCAGAGTGTGAGTAGTTAGGAGGGCTGAGACAGGGGTGGGGCTGGGAGCTGCAGAGCACTGTAGAGACAGCAAAGCCCTGAGTGGGCCGGGGTGGTGCCCCAAATTAGCGGGGGCGAGGGGATGCCAGCCGGTGGGATGCACAAGGCTCCTGCTTGGGGACCTACCGGGGACCTGGCTGCTCCTGCCGTCAGGGATGTGCCCAGTGCACCAAGCAGTGAGCTGCTCAGTGTCACACGCACGAGCTTTCTCCAGTAGGACTGTCTCCACTGCGCTGAGGGACAACACAGCAAAGCAGCTGGTCGCCCTGCTCAATCCTCTGCTGAGAAGGAGTGGGGCAAAGGGAAACCCTCAGCGTGATGGAGTTGCTGTGGCATGTGCAGGGCAGAGAGAGCAGAGCTCAGTGCTGGGTTTGGTGGGGGGGACTCGAGGGCCTCGCCCCTCTTCTTTGGGAATCTCTGGTCTTCAGAAGCCTCATCTTGGCTCTCAGGTGGATGACAGGAGATGTCAGCTTGGCACGTAGAGAGAAGGGAGACGTGAAGGGAGCTACGTGTGTGATCCTGAGCCATGGCTACACCCTGCACAAGTCCCGGCATGTCCTCTATATGCCTGCTGCCCCTCAGTTCCCACCCTTTCTTGCAGGAGTGTGGGCTTAGTCAGACTCCATCGCTGTGAGCTGCTCCTATACGATGGCTGTGGGGACTCCAGAAATGTTCAAAGATAGGCTGACATTTCACACAGACAATGTTGCCCACGCATAAAGGAACACCCTACCATGTAGCAGCCAGTCTGCTGCAGACCTTGGGAGAGACTTGTCATGCTGAAGCTGGCATCAGAACATTTCAATGTACTGCCACACTAAAACCAGATCCATCTCCATTTTCCATAGAGCTTGCACACTGGGCATCTAAACATCTAAAACACTCCCAGAGCATACTGAGTTTGATGTGACAAAGCCCTCCTAGCAGGGGACATGTCGATTAGTGTATGATGGTTAGTGTCCAGAGGCAGCCAGAAGTGATTGGTAAGGTAAACATGGGCAGGCAGAGCAGATGGAAGAGGTTATGCTTAGAATCACTGACTGCAATAGAGACATAGTCTTGTGATCTGGATGTGAAGGCCACGGATTTCAGCCCCATGGGAGGATGTGATCCATGTGAGCATACATCCACTTTTTCCACTGGCGCTGAGAAATTTCTCACACCACAAGAAGTCCCATGGGACTGAAGTGATCAGATCGGAAGGTGAATAAGTGGCTTGAAAGACCCATCCCCACTTTTAATAATAGAATTTTGTTTCTAGCAGTAAGCTGTAGTAAAAGAAGTCCAGCCCCACATCACAGGTCACAAGAAAACACAGAACTCAGAGGGTACCAAAGATAACTACACAGCAGCAGTGCAGAGGCAGAGAAATTACCCATGAGATACTCCAGAGCAACCTCAGCCTACTTGTATGTAGCTGAAGAAGGAATGAAGTCATTCACACATATTCTGTCTGAATCAGCAGTTCAGCTGCAGTTGAGACCCCTGAATAAAGATTGTAGCCTGCTCCTAAAGCCAGCCAATTCCTTCCTTAGTAGCTGCCAGTGAATATGAGCTCTGGGCTGTCACACAAGGTGTTTGAACTACTGGACAAGTTGTCTAAGGCTCCATCTCCCCTCTTCCAACTTCTCCATCCCTTCAGCCCCCCTCTAAAAAAATGTGGCTAATATGAGCCGTCCCCCTAGGAGACTGCAACTTATAGCAGCAGTGCAGGAGCCACGTGCAGGGGTGAGAGGGTGTTCACAAGGGGTTGCTTTCCCTGGAGAAGCATAACATGTTAATGTGCTGTATATGCAGACTGACTCTCATCATTGAGACCCAACAATATGGCCAAATAGAAGTACTATGTCAACATAAAGTAAATGCTCTCAGTTTTTCTACTGCACTGACTCATTTTAATTTTGAATGGGGAAACTAAGGCAGAGTGACGCCTTAATCCAAACAGTATCACACAGCATGTCAGCAGCACAGCTCACTGGAGGGTGATGAATCTTTCCTGCCTGTCCATGAGCCTGCACACCCCTTGTGAAATCCAATGATAGCTCTCAATCAAGAAAGCTACTCTGCTAAACTCTAACCTAAAAACATGATTCAGGACTCAGAATAAATGCTAAAAGTTGTGCTGTGATAATGAAGAGTGAGATGCATCTCTGTGCAGATTGGGTCTGTAACAAGACTGATATACCACCTTAACACTACAGAATAAGCCTGATGTTTTACTTATTCCTTTTCAGAGACGTATTGCCACCGCAGGAGGAAATGCAGTAGTGTAAAAGGAGCTCACAAAGAGATCGAATGTTCACGTGCAGGCTCTTGGTCTGGAGTATATTTCATAAGAATGGATGGAGGAGTATTTTATCAGCTAGTGGGAGGAGGGAGTGCTAGTAAGTCTCAGTATAAACAAGCTCTGTGCATGAGGTTTAGCCCACAGACACTTATCCATCCATCAAAACCATTTGACTTTTTGCCCTCTTTTCTGGCAGAGGGGACTGGTAACTTCTCCCTGCATGGGAGTAAACAAGGTGTGCACAGCAGTGATTGATGTACCTGGTGATTGAGACATACATCAAAGAGCCTGCTTGCTACATTTCAAGGCCCAGTGAGCAATTTATAGAAGGGTTTATGCAGACAAATAACCTGAGAGATTTATGTGAAGCAACACAAAACACATGTTTTTGGCTGCAGAGATGTAGAAATGCTTGAGGACTTGCAAGTTGTGTAGCTGAGGTTATTTGTGAAAATGATCCTGTTCAGTAGGATTTATTCTGGGGCTTCATTTTACTTGGCATTGCCTCCAAAAGACCACAAAGCAAACAAGCACAGTGGGATCCATCATATCTTTTACTATGTTGTCTAAAAGGGTTTCAAGTGTATAGGTTAAAATCAGGAGGTTTGTCATGTCACCCTTAGCTGGGGCTGGGAATAGGAAGAGGCTGAGCAAGGAGAAGCAGCAGCTAAGGAGACAGATCTGGAGACAGAGGTAGGATGAGGTTAGGCAAGTCCCTGGGAGGCCCCAAACGCCAACTCTGTCCCCCAGCCTAGGCACCAGGCACTGGGTCAGAAAAGAGGAGGCTTCCCCTGCAAACCCTGTGACCCTGGTGTGGCTAGTAGATTTGGAGGGAGAGGAGGAGGCTGTCCTGGCCTCAGCTGGAAAGCTACGGTGTAAACTTGAGTTGGTCCATCACATCAGATCTCCAGGTGTGAGCCTGAGGTAATGGGCAGAAGTTTCTGCCATGTATTATATTTGCCTGTCTTGAGCATCCCATGCGACTCTGGGTACCACTGGCTGTGCTGTGTCTTGCTGCACTGAGGGCCAGTCCCTGAACCTGGCATGGGCTCTTCTGTGCCTGCTGTGCTCAGTGCTGTGTTAGTGTGACAGTGAGCCAGAGCTTGGGTGTGCTCTCACTGCTTGTCCCACCCTGCGAACTCACCCCCTTAGGTGGCCACATGCCCCGGACCACCTTCCTCCTGCCCAGAGGCACAGAGGACTGTATCAGAGCTGACAGCCTCACGAAGACCTCTTCAGTCAGAAGAGACTCACTGTGGGGCAGGTAGCAAAGTCATCCACTAACCAAGCAGAGGGTGTGTACCCGCAAGAGCTCACCGTTTGCACGCCCAGTCCCACCACACTACATGCAGCCCTTGGCCCATGTGCTTGCTTGACAGAGGGTCAGATCCCCCTCTACCCTGGGACATTGCACAGGAGAGGGAGAGGCAGCTGACTGGCAATCTTCTCCTGAACTGCCCCCCAACCTGCTTTTCCAGTCAGCTTTTTCAGGAAGGAACAAGGGATTCACTCAAACAAATTATTCCCAGCATGCCCAGAGCTGACCCCATACAGCATGCACCTTTGTCAACCCCTTGTCACACATATACCAGCAGCAGTAAGACTGGAGAAATCCTTCTTTCTATAAGCTTGCATACCACTCATCCACAAAAATTCCTCCCTACATGCCCTCCTGTCCCCTGACCCTCTTTCCTCCAGATCTCCTTCTCCTAGTGCTGGAGGCAGATCTTAGCACTGCCAGTAACTAGCATTTCCCACTCTAGGTAGGAAAAAAGATAATCAAGCTGTTTTAAGAAAACCTGTGACTACTCCTCAGTCTTAGACTCCCTTTCTCTGGGCAGGAGTGCAGGGCCTGGGATTTGCTGTGCACTGCCGCAGCTTGCCCAAGCACAGCTTGCTGCCATGCCCTCCAGAAATGTTCTCAGCAAGTTGTTAGGGGATTACCCCAGTGCTTAAAGCTGTGATCTGGGGCTAGCAATACACACTGTCACTCCTCTCCTGGCTGGCATCCATGCGTTTGCTTCTTCCCCAGCCTTTTTCCTGCTTCCCAGGCTGCACGTGGGGGAATTGTGGTTGGGGTTTCTGGAGCAAAGATTGGCTTCACCTGGGAGAGGAGGTCACCTCTTAGGTGAAGAGTGGGCTCGGCTGGTTGTGGTGGCCTATGGGAGCACAGCCAGATACTTAAATATCAAAGGCAGCAGCTGGGTAAGTTTTGCTAGGAGATGTTTTTGCAGAGAAGGCAGCTCTAAGCTGGGCACAGCCACTCTGGTTTGGGAAGTGTGCTTTGAGGTATCAGGGAATGAGCCCTGCCCTTCTGTTAACTGCTGTCACTTGGTGTCTGGGTTTAGAGGTATAGATGTGTGCCCAGAGCACCTGTGCTGCCTCTTGGGTTGCCTCTGTTTTGCTCTTGGAGGTTCTAACCAAACTGACTACATTGTGGGTGACTGACTACATTTGGTTTGGGGTTTTTTTTCCCACTTTTGTGTTTTTTTTTTTTTCTTCCCACCAAAATAGCACCTTGCTACAAGCACTAGGAGCTTACCTGGGTGACAGGCTGGCTCTGAAGGTGAGTGTCCCTTCCAGAGAACCACACTATCCTGTGTGCCAGAGCTGCACAACTGAGTGCCTGGCACAGTGGGCAGGAGCTGGTGCTATGTCTGGCTTTGCTGGAAATGGAGGGTAATTAGTAGCTGGGCAGGCTGCAATGAGCAAGTGACCCTGGTGAGGTCTGGGGCCAGGTGATACCCTCAGCTGTAGCAAACCAAACCTTGGTGATACAGCACGTGCTGTCTGGGCGTGAAGCCCTGCTTGGTTGTGTTTCCCATATGCCAATGAGGTGCTTTGAGTGCGACATGAGTGTTCAGTGTTGGCCAGTACATCTGCTCAGGTGTAAGCCTTGATTAAAAGTAAAATAGAGGCCTTTGGTTTATGGGCTTCAGCTGAGTTACTGCTGGGAGTGAAGTCTGGTGTGAAGACAGGGGAAGAAAACAAGAATTAATCAGTTAGCCAGTGTATGATGAGTCATGGGTTTTGGTGCTGTCACTAGCCTAGTATCATTGCTGTTGGTTAGATGGGCAGTGGTGGCTAGTCCTGTTTTGCTACAGTCTAAGACTTTGTGTTTGGCTATGCTTCTAAAGTGGAATAAAGTTCATTAAACATTTTGTTCCTTCACATGTGGAGGGAGTGGAGTGGTTCTGTTCCTGCTGGCAGCTCTGGTGGCACATAGCCTGCTGCAGCTCTAGTGACATTTCTCCTGAAAGGTCTGCTGGAGCTGGTCTGTGTCCACAAATAATTTTGGTCCCAGCTGAAAGGCTTTTTCTTATCATAAACATGTTTAGCAGAAATGCTGCATTCAGCGCAACTTGTTCCTTTAGCAATTACAGCAGAGTAAATGAAACTTTCATGAGTCTGAAGTAGGAAACTCTCCTTCAAGCCCCAGGGTCTGTTTTCCTGGCCATCCTGCAGCGATGAGGGCTCTGCCGGTGCTGTTGGGGTCCTTGGAGGAGATGCGGCTGCTCACTCAAGCTGGTGGTGTAAATGGTGCTAAATTCCTGCTCAGCAGTTTGTCCTCAGAAGGCTTCGTGCAGCTGCTGACAGAGGCAGCTTGTGAGTAGTTACTCGGAGCAGCAAGGGCAGCGTGCTGCTTACCTGTCATGGCTGGGATTGCTCCCTGCACAAACAAACAGCGCTTGTAGACCACCCATTAGCCAGCAGCCTGTTTCCATTAGCTGAAGACCAGCAACCCCCTCCCCTTGAGGAGGTAAATTGCCCTCATGCCCTCTGATGAGAAAAGCTTTAATTATGAAGAGAGTGAAAAAGTAAGTTTTTTTTCCAGTCAAAGCTTGTTGACAGTGCAAGACTCCCTGGCCTGTTTTGTGCTTTGCTGGCAAAAAAGCAGGGGCAATGAGCAGGCTTCTGAGGTTAAAGCAGGTTCTGCATCTAACTGCCGGCTTGCCTGGAGTTGGTGCTATTTGTGGAGCATCTAGGCTCCTGATACTGCAGTGCTATGGTGAGAAACGGTGTTGAAACCCTTCCTCTCTGCAGGCATGCCTGCTGTAAGCCCCCAGTCCCTCTGCTCTCCTGGGAACGGGGTTTTCCTTTCACATGGGGGTCTCAAGCCCTGGAAGGAGCTGGCACTTAGCTTGCCTTTTTGATGCTAAGGCTGCCTTTAAGGGGTGTCAGCAGATACAGATTTTATTTACTGTCACTGGTTCAGTGGCTTAACATCTTTTATGGGATAGCCGTGGCAGCAGTTTCAGTTAGCAGATATGACATTTCTTATGATGGGGACTGCAGGATTATGAATCTCCTGTAGCCTATGGTAAAATCTGTTTCAAATCTGGTACGGAATTCAATGGAAACTAACCTCTTTCAAAGAAGCAGAAAGGGAGGTCTTAGGAGGAGGTAAAGATCTCTTTTTAAGGAATACAAGCTCTCTTAATCTATTTCCACTTCTAACTGAAATTATTCTTGCTTTAGATTTGTGCCTGCTTGCAAAACTGCCTCTGCAGTTTTAGCATGGCAACATTTTCCTACAAGAGAATGTTGCATTGTTCTGTTCTATTCTCCAGACCTCAGTGAACTGAGGGGAGACTATACCTTTTTTTTTTCAAGTGGTGCAATTTGTGCTGATGAGAAGGACTCTGAGGGATTAGTTTTCCTCTTGGCGTGAGGAGAGACAGAAGTGGAGGCAAGATTTTGCTTTGGAGCTCTGTGACCTTGATAAATCAGGCACCACAAATCACTGCTTGTTTCAGATCCAGGACTCAAAAATTTCACATCCCTTAAGGGGTGGGAGGAGGAAGTGTCCTATCTTTTGAGAAGATCCTCCTGTTTCTTACTTGCCTGTTAATTTAGCAGCTTCCAAAATAGCAACTTATAGTAGCTAGATTCATAATTCATAATTAAAACTCCTGCCAGTGTTCAGGCTCCATGCTGGTTTGACCTCTGTGCCTCTCCATGAGCATCCATTTCAAGGAATGCTTGCCCTTTTCTCAGGCAGGGCCCTGTGACTTATCCCATCAAGTTAACAGAAGGTCATATAATAGTAATAAAAATATTATGGATCCCTCCCACATTCCTCACCCATGGCAAAATACTGCAACAAGGAACAATCAGAGCTTTCTAGTGGGCATCCAATAAATTTAAAGAGGTATTAGGCAGAACTGAAGCTCTACAGCTGTTGGGGTGGAGGGTGAGTGCAGATGGATGATGGCTCAGCAAAGGGGGTTCTTTTCTTCCTCTAGTACTGTTTAGAAGCAAACCTGTACTTCAGGAATATCTTTGAGGTATAAATGTTTCATTTTCTAAAAGGTATTGTTTGCTGTTTGTCAGGTGTATTATGTAGTGACTTAAATTCAGTGAAGTTGAAGTAGGTTTGCAGAAACACTGTTCTGCTCAGTTACTTTTTCAATAGTGGCTGTACCAATCGAGGTCTACTCTGCACGTGACCCACTCGAGAGCAGTCTCTCTCCCAGAGCCCTGTGCTGCTCCTTGCCGAAGACTCACTGCTGCCGGATGAACAGCTTTTAGCTTTGTCCCTTGGATCCCAGGAGTGTACGTAATTCTTTTTTACAGAGAAAGCCTTTTTTACAGAGGAACTGCACTGTCTCCTACAGACTGTCAATTACACAGCCCTCTCCACCTGGCTGCTCTGTCTCAGGCTCTGCCTGCAGCTCATGATTGAGTCCTGCTGGCACTGTTACCCCAGCAAGCAGCCAGGGCATGTCTTCTCCTTGTGCTGCCTGAGCTTGTCTCCTTGACTCACTCCTTCCCCTTTCCTAAGCCCCTCTGGAAGGCCTAGGGGAATGTGGCTCTTTGTGTATATTTGTGACCTGATCTGCTCTGGGTCTGAGCTGCTGCATGCTCCTGGGCTGCTTGGGGTGACAATTGTGCCATGTGCAGTGTGAGGGTACTGGTTGCTGCTGCTTAGGTCAGCATTTGGGGTTCCTGCGTAAAAGATTTGTCAGACTTGCATGTGCAATCTTTCCTCCTTCACACTGGAAGGAGTGGAGCCCCTTGGCTCTCTTGTGCCTTCTCTTGGCATGTATAGAGAGATTGTTTGTACCTTTCTCGGTGTGTCTGCCTTTCTCAGAGGACTCTGACACCATCCCAGCTCTTCTGTACAGTGAGTTGGAAGCATGTCTTGCTTCCAACAGCCCTGCCAAGTCCTGCATGCCATACCTCAAACTTAACTTTAGCAGAACTTTGATCTATGAATTACTTTTTTTTTTTTAACAAAATATTACACAAACCAGGAATGGAAGTGTACTGCTAACATGTGACTGAAGGTGTTTCCCACTCCTCCAGGCCTGTCAGTTTATCTTTGCTTTTGCTGTTGTCCATAGTGTCATACCAGTATTGTGCTGACCTCTGCAAAACTTCAGTGCGATTTACATGAACCTTTTTCTGTTGAAATCAATGGTGATATTGAATAATACAAAATAGCATCAAAGCATATTAGGCTTTGCTTTGTATGGAAGCCCTTGAAAGCATTATCTGCTGTTCTGCTTAGTGTTCTGCTTAGTTTTCTGCTATACATAAAATTCATTTTTCTGTTAGTCAAGTTAAAGTATATGTAGGAGTGAAATGAGTTGCCCAAGATCACACAAGGATGAATAGTTGTGGCTTTTCTGCAGCTGGAACTTCACCTGTTCGTGTTCTGAACCCTTTGCACAACTATGCCCCCACCATCTTGCTGTCGAGTGTGCTTGCTATGCTGTATGCTTAGGTGGGCAGCAAAACAAACCTTGTCTAGCCTCACTGGACCCAGCTGTGTGATAGTCAAGAAACTCAGCCAGTAGCCAATATAGCCTTGACTCCTACTCCTGCAATGATACTACCTTTCAAGCTGAACATTGATCTTTATAGGCTTGGTTTAAGTGTGTTTTCTCCTAATAAAGTGTGGTCATGGCTGTATTCGCAAATAATTTCTCTATGGATGGCAAGTAGCTGGAAGGTTAAGGATATTAGATATGTCAGACAGGATTAACAATTTTAAGAAACTGATGTATTGACTCTATTGCAAAGTTCCTGCAAGTGTTGCATGAACAAAGAACCAGGCTGTCAGGCTGTGTGGCTGTTGAGGAAGGTTTTTCTGATGCCGGAGGTCAGAATCTATTAAAACTTTATCTGGAAGTGAATTAATGTGTTGACAATGTGCTGCAGGGGTAAGGTTACACACCGTCACTAGATTTTTTTTTTTTCAGGGGCTTATGTTATTGCTCACACAGTTTTCAGCCTAAAATGATGTGTATGGAGGAGGGCAGGATAAAAGATGACTCCAGCTCTTCCTCTGCTAGCCTTTTAGCTACACTTAAGATTTTGGGGTGGGGGTGTCAGCCACATCCTATCTAGGAGGGAAAGAGTGATTTCCTACATCTGCAGGCTGGTGGGGACCCTGTGCTGCAGCTTTGGGGGGTGTGTGTGAATGAAGAGTGTCAGCCTCACAGGGACCCTGGGGCCAGGCTGGCACCTCTGGGGTGCATGTGCTCACTGCCTCCATTGGGATCAGCTCCTGTCCTGGTGTGTCTCTCCAGAGGGAGCAGAGTGGGCAACTGCAGATCAGCTGCTCTGCAATTGCCTTTTCTTTGAGGGTGTCTGCCAGCAAGATGCTGCCTGATGCAGCACAAGGTTGGTCTCTGCAGGCCTCTTGGCCAGCCTCAGCCTTGCAGACCTCCTGAAGATGGGGCTGGGGCCCCTCTGTAACCCTTGCTCAGGCAAAGGCCAGGCACAAGAAAGTAGACCTCAAGGAAATAGCTTCCTCAGGGAAGCTCCTGCAGGGACAAAAGGCCAAAGCCCCTGGAATAGAGCCAGACATTGATGAAGGAAAAAACTAATTTCCCCTTCTTGTGGGGCTTGTAGTACAGGAAATGTGGCCCTCTGGGACAGATGTAAATTTAGGCATATTAACCAACCTAATGCCATCCTTGTCTGAGAACTCTCCAAATCCAGGATCTCCCTATTAAGCAGCCAGCTATATTCTAATGGGAGCTGTTGAGCTGGAGTTGGTATCTGCTTCTTGCACAGACTCTCCCCCAGTCTGTCCACAGTATGCTAGGTGAGGACTGGGGGAACTGTAAAATAACTGGCATGAGTTATTTCACTTGATCCCTTTAGCTTTCTATGTAAATGTGCTGATATCTGTAACCTGCTCACTGTTTCTTCTGCTATTGTTGGAAAGGGGTGTAAAACAGAGCCCTTCATGCCCTGCTTCAGGTGTGGGAAACTGTCTTAAACAGTAGTCTATGTATCTGTGCTCCCTCCTGGCAGCTCTGCACCTCATCTGCGGCTGAGACCTGCCTCAATTGGAATGGACTTGAGAGCTAGAAGATGTGGGTCTCTTGCTAGTTCTAGGGATTTTACTTATGATTGGGTGGTTTGTTGCTGAAGCCAGAGTCTTGAGAGTCAGCAGACCTGAATTTACCTTCCAATCCTGCCTTTGTGAGCAGGTGGGGTGGCCCTGAAATGGTTGGTGCAGGTCTGTGCCTCGATTTCCACAAAGTTGTATAGGGACTAGTGCTTCAAGCTGCTGTGAGATGGTTTTGTGTAGCCATGTGAGAACAGATGTTGGAGTGCGTCAGACTAAGTGGCAAAAACCATTACACTGTCACTCATCAACTGTGATCTCCATAACGGTTATGGTGCAATGCACAGTCACTTAGCAAAGCTTGCCAGTGATGGGAATCTGCTGGATGCACCACTGAGGAGAAACTGCTTGAAGAACCCATATTGCTAACTTGGGCTTTGTTTGGCTATCCCAACAAGAGGTCTGGGCCTTAAGAAAGCAGTGTGTCGCCTGAGTTGTGCCAAGAAGAGATCAGGTAAGCTTTTCTTGCATGAAGAAAACGCATGGGGTAGAAACCAGAAAACTGTCTGTAGGGATAGCATTTAGCATGCATTCCAAGTACTATTTCTGATGTCTATTTTTGTGTTAATTGACTGTTATCCAAGTGTTTTTTTCTCACCATGCTTTTTGAGGGGTGGCCTAGCCAGATGCAAAATGCTGCTCTTTCTAGATGAAGGAGCAGCTGTGTGTGCTAGCTGGGTTTGCTTGGTTTTCAGTCCCAGAGAAAGGGGAATCCAAGTGCTCAGCTGTTCCTAAAGCATTGCTGATGAAGAAAACAAACTAACAGACACAGCAGGGATTTTGAAGCAGACAGTTGTGGAGCTGAGGTCTTTTGCCCCAGCAGAGCTCAGCACCTGCATGCTCACAGCCTGCAGGCAATGGGCTCCGTGGCAGAGACTGCGCTCAAAACCAGCCCGAGGGATCTGCCCTCTTCTTGCTGGGGAGAGAGGGGCTGGGTGGGCAGTGGGCACCCCAGCAGCCTGCCAGCAGAGGCTGGAGTGTAAGGGCAAAGAGCTGAGTACTGCCAGGACTGGCAAGGGGCACATACTGCTGAGGTTAGTTTTACTGTTCATAAAATTTGGGAACAGAAATCCAAACTCTTTTCCTATAAGGTCTGTGCAGGTTAAACAAGGACCCATCCCACCTAGGTCTGTGTTGCAGAGCACTGTGTCTTGTTCTTGCAACGACCAGTGGAACATCAGATAGATGCTGCTGATGGCAGAAGATGGAAAAAAAACCCCACATGATTCCCAATTATGAAAGTTCTTATAATTTACTGCTGAAAAATTGCCAGTCTGCCTCCGTAGCTTTGTGTCCCCTGGGACTAGTAATGCCAGTTTATGCAGTTGCATGAGTTCCCACTAGCTTCATCAGGCTGGAGCCCTCAGCGCAATTGCTCTGTCACGTTTGGCTGAGGGAGAGCAGAAGTGGGTGAGGTGATGTTAGCCAGACCCCCTGTGTTTTTTTGGGAATCACCCAGCGATGTAGGCAGCGCTCTGCACTTAAATGAAACTCTTGGTAGCAGACAGATTATATCAAATACTCAGTGCCCTGGCAGCACTTCTGAAAGCCAAACCCAGAGTGAATGACAAAGTGTTTTTTCCATTCCTTGGAAAGTGCATGCTCCCAAACTGCTTTCGTTTTTGTTGCCTCACCGTTCACTGCTCATGGAACATTTGTTTATATTAAGCTGTTTAAAAAAAAAAAATAAAAAAAATCTGCATGTTATCTCAGAGCTGGGCAGATTAATCCGGAGGAACATTTACTTGAGTGTAAATCAAAGACTTTGTTTTCTTGGATAATTCTTCAGTGTCTTGAGTTTAAATCCATCATGTTATCCCTGCAGCACTCCAGTATTTCAAAAGAATTTGAAAACTGCTACCCACCACAGTTTGTAACCAAACTGGGTATATTGCTTCTGCTCTGTATTTTATCTAATTTGGTTTTATGTTGTTGTTAGTATTGAAGAGCTCTGAAGCAGAGATGAGGGCTGTACAAATAAAAGCTTAACCCAAATCCATGACATGCCCTCTTTAGTTCTGTGAAGAGATTCTGAGCTGTGCCTGTGTAGTTGCATGTAACTGATGTGCCCAGGGCCGTATGTAACTAACCTCTCACTGTCTGGAAGCAGGAATATATTCCCATGGTTGTTAACTTTTCCAGTTTTCCTAAGTGTATCAGGCAGGAGTTATAAGGACAGTTTGACTTAAATTGCATAAATTATATTTATCCCCTTGTATTCCTTGCTGCAGGTGTTAGATTATTTCCTGCATTGTATTCTCAGGTTGCTGGTGTCTTGCAGGTACCAGCCTACCAGGTGTGCTATGCTGCCATGTCTGCCCTGGGTGCTTTAGGGAGCTGGGAGCAACAGACTCTCTCTCCTCCAGCTCAATAGGTTTGTTGCCTGTGTGATGGGAATCTGCTGCTTGTTCTGACATCTTGTGTGTACCTCCGTGCAGAGAAGGCTTTACGAGTGGGTAACACTCTCATTCACAGATTCCGCCTGTGAAATATGAATGTATGGAGAATATCAGTCTCTGCATGAATAGATGGAAATGGGCGGCTCGAGAAATGCTGGCAGAGCTCTGGAGATTCAGCAGAACAACACTGTGGGTCTGGGCTATTTAGAAAGTTGGGCAGGATCAGTTCTGGGTGTTGACAGATAGTTTATGGTTTGTGTATAGCTGCTCGGCTTCCTGGACTGATTCTTGTGTCCAGTGCGATCTGAAGGCATTCCTGTTGAGAAATTGAGTCCCGGCTCCTCTGTTGCATCCACAGGGCAAGCTGGAGACTCTGTCATCTGCTTTTTCCAGCAGCTGTGAGCACTTTTCAGTTGACCACATGTATGCAAGTCAAGTGATTAAATAAGATATAACCAAATCGCTGTCAGTTGCTGATGCAGCTCTGTAGTCTGAGTGAAGAGGAAAGTGAAGTGGCCCTGAGGCTGAGCTCCACATCTGGCTGTCAGGCTGCAGGGAAGCTGAATGTAAGGGGTTGGCCTGGAGAAAACAGGAATCCAGACTCTCAGCCAAAGGCACTGGAATCATAGGGAAGGATGGAAAACCAGGTGCAGGAGCGGTGTTTTTATGGTGTGATTCCAGCAGAAGGGCAGAAAGCTTAAGAGATAAAAGGTTAATTAGCTAGAGCTCTGGGTGTTGTTTGGTATGTGTCTTGTACGGTTAGGAAACCAACATCTTCAATGAAGCCTTTTCCTTTGGGATTTAAATGTTGGGTTCAAATAGCAGTCAGGATAAGGAAAAGTTTTGTTTCCCATGTCACATCAAACTGGAAATGGCAAGATATCCAAACCAATTGGCAGCTTGCACTGTCAGGTGCAGAAGGCTGAGAATTGCCAGCCAATACTTTCCTGGGCTGTTCCTTTAATTTCTTCAAGTTGCTGGTGTGTAAAATTGCTGTCTCAATCATTTTTGTTGTGGGTCCCTAAGGATCAGCTTCTCTTCCTTTTGGCTTGGGGAGCACTAAAGCAGAGCTCAAGTGACAAGCCTTTTTGTACAGCAACTTCGAAACAAGGCGGCTTTCTCCTCCACATTTTGTGCAGCTGTGGGCAGTCATGCACACTCCCAAATTTTTCATTCTTTATTTTGTCCATATTTCTGGCTCAGGCACTGTAACTGAGATCTGGGTAGAGTATTGTTCCTTCGTTGCTGTTAGAGATGTCTGTTTTGGTGCTGACACTGTAATAAGGTTACAGTTCCATGTTGTCATGAGACTCCCGAAATCAGCGCTTGCCTTTGCCTCACAAAAGATACTGCTAGTGTATTTCCAGTGCTAATAAAAGGTGCTTCCCACAAAAGCGAAATGAGCAGTTTGTAAGATGCCTTTCTCCGTTATGATGGGATTGCCTAAGGATTTAACGTCTTCTAAAACCTTTATCAACAAAACAATGGATCCGCTTCTGCATTTATCATATCAATTGCCTGTGAGTATATTTGGGAGACAGACTGTTAGTGTATTCAAAAACATGAGGCAGTTCTCCCAGTGATTTCCTTTTTCCGTGGTACAAGTCTGTCCCGGTGAAGTTGATTGGCAGTTCAGACAACTAGTGTGAGCGAGATCAAATTAGTTAATTTCAGCTCAGATTAAAACTTTTTTGGCAACTCTCTGGGAAGCCTAGATAAGTAAGAAAACAAAAATCTGCTACGGAGGCACTGTCTAATTTGTCAAAGGTTTCTTGGAAGCAGGTTAGCTCTGGACAAGAGGCAGCTCTGAGCTATTAAATTTTTGATCAGTGTTGTTGAACAGGGTGAATATGTTGCCCATACCAGAAGGAACAGATTAGTTTGATTCTACCCATAATTTGCTGTCAGGTTCACTGGGGATACAGACAGTTAGCGCAACCCTATGCCCATTGCCATTTCTCAGATATTGTCACTTAGGTAATAACATGCCAGTTCTCATGTTTCTTTTTTTCAGACTTTTTTCCTTTTCCACAATATCTAGGGTGATAAGTTCAGAGCCTTTCATTCTATTGCATTCTACTTTTCCTGTTATCTTCCAGATCCATTTTTTCTCTGCCCAGATTTTGTTGGCATAGTTCTGTGTCCAGGTGTTGGGTTTTTCTCACCTGGCCCAAAGGAATCTTTTTTTTTTAGTGGACATCAGATGAACACCAATTATTTCTGAAAATGCCTTATTTGGAAAGGCCCTGTCATTCCAGTCTAATGTGAATTTCATTGCCCTTGTGACTGACTCAGCCTTTCCTTCCATAGGCTGCGTCCTCTGTTTCTGGAGTAAGCTATACTGACATGCTGCTCCCCTGGATGCCCTCTTACATGGTTATAAAGCTAAAAGGCTGTTTGAACTTAAAATTGGATGACGTGTCATGGTTGGCTGATGTGAGCACGTGTCTGACCTTGTAGTTGGCCGAGATTCCTATTTGTAGCTGCCAAAAACTTAATAGGATAGTATTCCAGCTAATGGCAGACATTTTCAAAGGGGGGCTGGGGTAGAGAGTTTGTTGCTGCCTTCAGTCCTTGTGATTAACGGCATTCATGGACATGTGTGGGCATTTGCAGACCCCACGTGAGAAGCTAGACTGAAGATGTCACTAAATCTGTAATCTGTTGTCATTTGCCTGCATATCTATGGGCAATAACAGCCACATGAGATTTGCAGATATTCCAAATTCTTGGAAGAATATACTCCCAGGATAAGATCTACTTGACAGAAAAGAATTTTCCTGTTGTCTACTGGTAAAGATGGAGTGCTTTGTAAGTGGCTCAGGCCACTTGTATAAGGCCCCAGTAAAGAATTGCAATGCCAGGGCCACCACCTGAATTTACCTGATCTCTGCTTTCCTTATGTTTTTTTAGCTGCTCTCCTATTCAGCCTCTGGCCTAATATACTGTTTCATGTCACTTTTTTTGACTTTTGATGTTAAGCACTGTCCAACACCTTTGAGCATATCGAATTTTCTAGGGAATTTTAGAGCTCAAACAAGGTATGCTGCCTTGACACTCCCTTTTGAATGCTTTGCTGTTTGTTGTCCTCGTTAGTGCCTCATCAGATTCCCTTCCAGATGTTTTCTCAGACTTTGTCCCCTAGGAGGTGCTCTGAGATAATTTCCCGCTGTTGATGATAAACTGGTAAGTCTGTTTTCTGTGTTTGCTCCTTAACTCTGTTTAAATTACATCAGGGTGGTGTGCTAGTTTTCTTTTTTTGCTATAATCTAAAATTTGACAGCTGAGAAACTCTCACGATGAAGGAGAATCTCTTCAGCTAGGTATTTGTAATCAAAGCTTAGGAGAAAGAAAAAGAAAAAAGCTTTCTAGAAAGAGTAGAAGTTGCAGCCTGAACCTTCTAAAACAAAGGAGTGCATAATGCATTGTTTAAACTGTAAATCCAGGCAAATATCCTTTCAGAATTTGCTCTGGGATTGATGCTTGGCAGCAAGTCATGGCTGAAGACAGGGATATTTTTGGCCCCAGTTAGGATTTCCCTTCATTTTGTAGCCAAGTGCAAAACCACTGTCCAGCTGCATCGCTAGATATAGCACTGACCTTTTTACCTTATTGGACCACAGTTTGACTCTTAATTGAAATTGAACTATAATTACACCTTATGTCTCAGTGGACACTTGTCTGTCTCATAAAACCAACACAACATATTGGAACAATCTGTTCTCAAGTGAAACAGAGCAGGCTCTGAGGAACAACTACCTCATCCCTACTGGTGGTGGTGGCTCCTGCAGGACAGCATGGCTAGAGCTGCTATCGAAGAAGGTGTATGCCTGGATTTTAGAGAGGTTGGTGAAGTTGTGTCTGGTTTCAAGGGAGTTGCCTCCTCCTTTAGCCAACCATTTAAAACATTCCCATGAAGTAGAAGCAAAACCCCAAGGACATAGAAAAAAAAACTTCCTTGAGATCTCACAGCAAGAAGAAGTTGCATCTGCGGAAATTGTGTGCTCCTTCAGTTCTGCTGTGGTACTAGCACAGGTCTTAAAGCAGTGTGCAGGGGTTGTGCCAGAACACCCTGACACTGGCTTCAGGACTGGAATCTTTGTCCTGGCTACATTTCAACCCTTTAACAGGAAAAGCAGCAGCTCCACTGCCCTCTCCTTTGCAAAGGCATCCTGAAGGACAGAAGGTGGTTGTTATATTTGGCTGAGTTCCTGATCTGGGCAATTAGAACACCAGGAGCAAGAGGACTTACATGCTGCTTGGTTCAACATGTTTACTTTTGTTTCCTGTAGCTCTGATGCTTTCCTAATCAAAATAAAAAGCAACTTACACTGAAAGATTCAGGGAACTTTATCCCAAGGAATACAGTGATACATGGAGGATCACTTGCATTTGTACCTTGATGCTCTGCCTAGGAAGAGAGATGCAGAAGAGCTCTGTAACACTGGTTGTGGACCCTGTCAGCATGGGGGAAGGGCCTGGCTGATTTTGAAGGACTGGTGTGAGTAAGGTACTGCTTTCTACCTGTACAGCTGAAATATCTGCAACCCAATGATACAGAAGACATGCGATAGCAGCAAGCCAGTTATGCAGTATACTGCTGAAATAACAGTTACTTGGCATACAATGCCTGCAACAACTCAGGGTAATTATTCCTTCCTGAACTCTGTCCAAGCTGCCTTTAATAGTCTCAAGTAATGGAAATCACTTTTTTTCCTGGACTACTCCTTGGTCTAGGAGCCATTTCTTCCTATCATTCTTTACTGACTTTTTTGGTCACATTCATACCTGCTCTGGCCTTTCTCTCTGATTCCTCCTCTTTGCTTTATAGATGCCTATGAGAGCTGTATGAACAGTCTGTAGCTCTAGGAAAGTTACCTGTCCCAGGAGGAATTTGCCAGTGCTGAAGATAGGCATGTTTATCATGATGGATAACCTTATGGAGATAAAGTGTGGAGTCTTGGGGACTTGCCTGAAAAGTTGGGTAATTGGTTGCATATGATGCTGGTTAATCACTGTCATTGACTTGTTGAGTGTACAAAAAGAGGGTTGTGTGGTAGCTTGGGGCTGTCTGAAGGGGATGTGCAGTGTTGGGAAGATGCTGTTAAAGATCAGCATAGCTAAATGGCTAATAATTCTGAAATTCTTAGAACACAGTGTAAAGACTGTGCAAATTATGTCCCAGAACATGTGCATGTACTCAAGATGACATAGGACTGATAGGCACAGGTAGATGTCTGCCATTAGTGTTAATGTGGGGGGAGTGTGAAGGAGCTATGATGACCCCACTTCAAGAGGGTATTTAAAACCAACAGAAGAACCTGAGCCTTGATTTCTCATCATGGCTACTTTTGGTCTTCAGCTCTGTGCTGTTTTATCTGTAAATAGAGGGTAATGCTGCCCTACCTTCACAGGAGCTTGTTAAATTTAGTGTTTGTGGGGCACTGAGTCTTCAGCGTTGGTGAGCAGGATAAATTAAGGGAGGTGAAAATAACAGCACTGTGCAGACAGCAGGGCTTAGGAGCCCATGCTGAGCGATGGAGATAGAAGAAAGTAGTGAGAAGCCGTTAAATGAGTCCTGCCTTTCCTGCGTGCTGAGGTCTTGTGGAGCAACAGTCCATGACCTGTACTTTAACATTGGCTACACTGGAAGCTTTTCTCTGCTGTTATAATGGTTGTTTTGGCTTTTCTTGTTCATTATAGCTCAAGTGGGGATGGGTGTATAAGTACTGTGTGATGAAGCATATGTGAAGGATGCTGAGGAGATGGGAGACACAGCTGATGCTCTCTGTATGCTGACTGCTCCAGGCATCTTCCCTCTTCAGCTGGATGCAGTCAAACTAGCTGGGTGAACACAGGGACAAAGTGATCAAATCACTTCCAGAATGATGGATGTTATCTCTCTCCAGTGAGCTTGTAGAGCCTGGTGGCAAACTGCTGTTTTGTCCATCGATGGAAATTATTTCCCCGATAAACTATTTGCAATTACTTGGTAATGGCTTCCTCCAGCTCATATCATGCCATCTGCCAAAGCCTGGTTATTAACAACTGGCTTCTCAGCTCAGCAGGAAGACTTTGTGATCCTGATTTACTAATCAGAGTATCAGGCAGTTGCTGCTGCTCTCTGGGCTTGCAGTGTGGAATACAGCAGGTTTACAGCTGAGGGCAAGATTGCTGTGTTGGGCACTCCAAATCCCAGCAGCACCCTATCCACCCTCCTGTCCATGAAAAGTAGGCTGTGTACACACTTCAAGTGAAACAAATGGGTTGGTTCCTCCCCCCTTCCCAGCTGGGGACCATTTGTGTTTGGGATTGTCCAAGGAGCCTGGGGAATGCAGTGCTCTGCTCCCACAGCAGGCTGGTACCAAACTCTCCTTTGTGCAGTTTGAAAGGTCCTATCCAGAGGATTAACTTTTCATGAATTTTCTTGTGAATTTTCTTCTCAGAGAAGTCAAGGGAGTTCAGAGTTTTCAGCAGTTAAGAAAAACCTGTACCAAACAACTGCAGAACCATTCAGACTTACATGCCACTTTGCCCAGGAGTTCCCTGAGAGGGCAAGCAAATGAAAAATGTCAACTTTCTAAGACAAGATATTTGGAGGATGTGCATTTCCAAGGAAAGGAAGGATGGCTTTTCCAAATGTGAATGATTTGAATGCCTTGTCTGATTACCCACAAACTTCTACTGCAAAAGAATTTGGCAGGAGACCACACAGGATAAACTTCAGACAGACATCATCTATGAGGAGGGAGAGGTCTCAAAACAAGACTTCTGGTGGGAAAAAGTCAAAATTTTAACAGGACAGAATTATTTTTCCAGTGCAACCACTGCATAACATAACTGATGTGAAGGAATGATCGCCTCTGCCTTGTTCACTGCTTTGGGCAGAGGTGGCAAAGGCTGGCCAATGTTTAGGGCAACAGCCACACTCTCCTCTAAACTGGCATCACCCACAGCCTGGTTTCCTTCAAGGATACTTAGGCGGTGTTGAAGACCATAGGGAAGGGAAAACTTCACAGGTTAAAAAAATCTTCATTGCCTGTTTGGGTATTGAGCCAGGCATTTTTTCCTTTGACAGAAGCATTGCAAGTTGTTTCACTGACTGATTTACTCTGTACAGCTCTTCAATGAGAAGAAACCTACTTAGTTGCAATGTTAGTGTCTGTTGCAGACTATAAATTTGTAAGGAAGATGAGGAATAAATGCCCTTTGCTCCTGGCTAATGTGAGCATTTTCAAAGAGAAATGAATGCTGTTAATCCTGCACCTTTGCTAATATAAGTCACCCATCTGGAGCTCAGTTTTCTCTTTAAAATCATTATTTTCAGAAAAGAAAACAAAACCACCACAGTCGTTGCTTTTGCTTTATTTCCCTTCTGAATTTTGAGCGAATTTGGAACAAATTTTCTAGCTTGCTTTATTCACCAGAATGGCTGGAAATATGGAACAAAACTTGTTTCTCTGTAATGTGAACAGCACCTGGGCTGGCGTTCCGTGCCCATGCCCATAACCACAGCAGCACTATGGTCCCAGTTTACATCTCATCTTTCCCCTCTGGAATGTCCTTGCTGCTTGGCTGCCCCTGGGGGGAGTCAGCAGGTGAGGAGATGGGGTAGGAGCTGCTCAGGTGCTTTCATATGTTTTCTTTAAGTCATGAAGCCAAGAACAAAATCCAAGATTCCCATTTCCTTTCCTTAACACTTACTCTGGATGAAAAGTACTACATGTTGAAGAGATAGGATGAAAATCACAAGACTTGGCCATGCCAAGGTAAATTCTTCTCAAATTTGGCTTATGTTTCAGGTTTTTGAAGAATAGCTTTTATCAGTCTTCCCAAGAGAGTACTTCTAATAAATGTTTTTCCACTGATGTTTACAATAAGGGGCAGCCAGAAAACATGAAACCCATGAAAGTATTGGTCAGTTGGTGTCTTTGCCAACAAGGAACAACAAGTAGAAGAAAATAAACAGAATCTGTTATGGAAATATCTTTTATTTGAAAGGTGTTGTCCTGTCCAGATTTCCAAAGGCTGTTAGCACCAGTGTTGAGGACTCCTCGCTTCTACCTTTGACTTATGTTTCAACTTGTTCTCATGCATCTAAGTGTTGAGAAATGGCCAGTTTCACAAAGTCTTTTATTCATAGCTATACAGGGTTCATGTTGCAGTTTTGTGTACAGATACTTTGTGTATCTTGACATTATAGTTTTTCATGTTTACTAATAGTTCTTGTTGCTTGCCCTTACCTTTACTGCAGGCTGTTGCTTTCTCTGTAATTACCATTGATTCAGCAAAACATTTATATTCTAATTTTGAGGATTTGAGACCAGCTATTGATTCCAAGGGTTTGCCTTTAACTTTGAGTAGGTCTGTGCAGTTTACTGAATCATGGCCTAATCAGGAAGTGATCTCTAATACAAGCAGTCTTGAATAACCAATATATCATTTGGCGATCAAAAAAATGAAGTGTGGATTAGCGCAGTAAGGTCTTTGGGGCTGCTGCTCAGCAATACTGGTGCCCGTAGCTGTCTGAGACAAAGGTGTTCAGCTCCTGGCAGGATCAACTCTGTGTGTGTGTGCTGGTCAGGCAGTCTTTCACAGGTACAGATGTCAGGACTTATCTTTAGACTTGGAGCCTGTCCTGGAAAGATTCATGAGGATGTTAATCTCAGTGAACAGAGTCAGTCTGGTAAAACCAGACCGGGTTCCTGGTTAGCTGTTCCATTCACTGCCCAGCCCAATGGCCTTCAGCATGTGCAGTCACAACTTGTTATTCAAACAGGTGTTTGTTGTGCCACTTACCTTCAAAATGTCTTGCAAACATTACTAGCTCACAAGATCTTTGAGCTATAGGAAGCTTGCTTTTACAGACTGAATTTGTCTCCCTTTGCATGCTTCAGGACAGGGGAGATCCTTTTAGCTTTGTCACAATGAAGAGGAGACCATTTTGTATTATTTGCAATTGATTGTTTTATTTGGATAAATATTACTTACCCAGACAATGTGGCAGATTCGGGTGTCTCATCACTGCTAAGTCACGGGTCCACATTCTTAAGTGTGTTTTAAGTTAGGCAATTAATGTCCCTCGTGTGAGGTAAAATCCCTTTTCATGTCAGTCAAAGTATAGGATGTTACATTTTCAAATCTTGTTTTGGGGGTGCTGTGTAGCTCTTGCTAGTCCCTTCTGGTGCCCAAAAGTGCCCTGGTAGACAGTGGTAAACTCGGCAAGGGAGGATGCAGGCAAGCCATGGTGTGCTCAAGCCACAGATGGAGATACCCTCCCAACAGGAATGGCTTTTGGTCAGTGGGCAAGAACTGGCCATGAGCTCTTGGGTTACTTATTGACATAGTATCAGTTCAGGAGCTCATTAATAGCCCGTGGATGACAGGGCGCTCACAGCACCAATGTAAGGCATGTCTCTTTCCCTGCCAGTTTCCCTGCAGAAAACAACTGCAGGGCCAGTGCTCTGTATGGTAAGCCAGGACAGGCTCCGTTGTGCTCAGGGGGTCTCCAGAGCCAGCTGTGGTGTCCCCCAGCCAGGGTTCCCTTCAGCCAATGCATCGGGAAAGTGAGTACTATGTGACCATGGTGCCAAAAGGAGGTGGTAAATCCTTCAGAGCAGAGGGGTACTCTGGTTTAGAAGTAAGCTCAGAAAGACCTTCCTGCCATACTCTCTGCACTTCATACTTTAGCAGAGAGTGATCCATTTACTTTCAAAGCAATAAGCATCTGTTCAAAGAACCCCCCTTCCCTGGTCCGTTGAATTTCCATTCACTGCGGTTAATGTACTCTGCCGTCCTGCCCATAGGAGAGGGAAAGGACAGCGAGAAGGGGAGATAGCTGGAATCTCTCCTCTTTTCCGATTGCTTCTCCCAAATGCAGTGTTGGACCTTGTTAGTGGGGAAGAGGATAGTTCTGGGAGTACAGTAATCCATCAGAAAATCCTGTCAGAAGTTTCCCACCAAAACTCATCAAGTTTCCCTGCCAGCCTGTAGGAGGGTCTGGCAGGCAGGTAACAAAGATGATTCCTGTCTCAAAAGTCATAACACTGGCAGATGGGAATTTTGAAGTTAATCAGAGCATCTTGGTTTACGACCCAACCAATGGACTTCAAATACATGCAAATATCATAAAAACCTCCCTTCATTGCTGGCAATGATTCCTCAACTGCTTTAGAAATTTCTCTGCTCTGCATACTTATTTACTGTATCTTGGATAAGACTTTTGTCTTATCACCTTGCCTTACATGGTGTGCAAGCAGGGGAGCTGCATCATCAGGAAAGAACTATTATTATAAGGACATGGGAGATGTTCAAGTGCATCTTTGTGCCTCCTGGCTGAGCACTCAAGTGATTAGGCACTTAATTAGGAGCTTAACTTCCATTGCAGAACAGTACATGCCTGTGTTGTATACTGGCTGGCTTGATAAGATGGTTTCATTTATTTCATAAACCTGAGCTCTTTGGACCATTGTTGATTGTGTTACATAGAATAGTTTTGACTGAGCTTTCTGCTCTGTGCTGTGTAAGGGGAATATTTGGCTATCATTAAGTACAGTGTAAGCTCAATTTGTGTTCACTGTGTGCCATAAACATGTTCATCAACTATCCGGCACCCTGAAAGCATCACTGCAAATGGAAGGACTTTTGCATAACTCAAAAGTAGTTAATTTGGTAACAGCCTAGCCACGAAATTCTCAGCTCAGCCCTATTTCTGCATGATTTTCTGTCATGCTGAGCTGTGGACAGTATTGGGGGAGAAACTACTTCAGGCTGATCTGCAGAATAGCCATTAGCTATTGAAGAAGGGCAGGTATGAGCTGGTTCCAAACTGTGTGTCCTTTCTTTGTAGCTAAAAGCTTGTGAATGGGCTCCTTGTCCTCTCCAGGAGTATTACAGGAATCTCTCTTACTGACCAGCAATTGGAGACCATTCTGTAAAGCCAAAAGTGGGATACTGACAGCCTTGACTAGTACAGGTTTATTGGACTAGCCATATAACAATACTCTGGAAATTCCTTTCAACGAGAACAACATTTTGTGGTCTAGATTATATTGCTGACAGAACATTCAGAGCTTTTGCTCGGTTGGGAAATGATTAAGATTTTTTTAAAGGTGTTTTGTGTATTGGTTGCTCACAAATGAAATACAGATGCAAGACTGCTTGAGCTATAAATCTGGCCTCAATCATTCCTAACATTTCAACATCATACTGTGCAAAATGGCCTCCACTTAAGTCATTTCCAAATGACTGAACTTCACATTTTTCTTCTGTTATTGTCATCAACCTCACCAGATGTCATAATCAAGGAAGAACCACTAATGAGAAGCTGCTGGTAAATCTGGCATGTCTCGGTCACTTCCATGTGAATACCTGGAGAACAGACTGAGCATCTACAACAGCCAACATGAATCAAAAAGAAAACTAAGAATGAGAGCATGGATCTTAGCTGCTCTTTCAAAACTACTCTGTATAACCAAAATCAATAGCCCTGTCAGTGTATAGAAAGGCAACAACCTGACTCACGAACAAGGGAAACCTTTACAGTCTTGTGGTTCCATAATTACACACTACAACTAGAGCTGGGGACACAGTTGTCTTCTGCACCAAATTGAGCATGCTGAGCAGCAACTATTTTATAACCCACACCCATCTGTTATTTTAAGGTATTCATATAACTCGGGTACATCACTGGCTGATATATAGTCATAAATATCCTGGTGCTCCATTAGATCTCATTTTCTTTTAAGATTATATGTATCAAGATGGCAAAGAATCACCAACTTAGGTTGTTCTCTCGTTGCAAATGGTGCAGTCACTGTCTGTGTCTTTTCATTGCTAAGTCTTTCTTCTTGGAGCAGGCATTTTCAAGATATTTGCTCATCTTAGCACATGTGTTTACATATTGCCTCACCCAGACAGATTTTTCTCACTGATTGAATCTGAGAAAAACAAGGGCGAGAGAGGAAGAAAATGGACAAGGAAATGTGTGCAACATTTCTCTTGATGTATGTTTACATCCCAGCTGCCCTTGTAATAGAGATAATATCTAAGGGTTTTGGATGTGATGAACTGTGACCTTCAGTGAACAATGGCCCATTCCCAATACACAGAGCTAAACTTTCTCAGACTAAGGATTGTCCTCAGCCACCCTCCAATGTGCAAGTTCCCTTTATGTGGATCTTTGTAATAGAACAAGCCAAGTCCAAGTCTGAACACTCAAGTATCTTGGACAGAAATATAAGTCCAGGACCCCTTGTGGCTGCCCTTTACAATTGTATATAAAAGTGTTTGTAGCGTTGAAACCTGTTTGCAAACTGTGTTGAATCTGAAGTGAAGGTACCATCTCGTCACTTTGTGGAGCTTTCCCTTTTTGCTCTTTTGCAAGCCTCTTGCACATGGGAAGATTTAAATTGTTATTGGAGAGTGATTTTTTGAGCCTGTGGCCAACATACATTTAGCCAAAAGATACATTTTGTTTTGCTGTTACCTTTGAAACAAAGTGAAATGTATTAAAGTCAAGTAAGGTCATGTAGTCAGAGGTCAGAAATCGTGCAATGTGCCCCAGATGACCAGGCACAAAGACTAAGCAGAAAGTTACACTGGGTAGACACGTGTGCTACAAACAGTTTGGGAATCACCTGGTGCTCTGGTCCCTTGGGAAAAGTGATGTTTGGCACTCTTAAATGAAAAGAGGAACAAATCTCCACAATCTGCCTAGAGGAAATTTGTAAACAGAGAGGCTGGAAAGATAGATGTTGAAAAATTGTTCATCAGTTCTAGTTATTTAATTAATATGGTATGGATACTTCAGCATTGGAGAGGATGATGGGACCATGTGCATTAGAGAAGGCTGGATTGAATCCAGACTTCTAGGATGATTTTCTGTGATGGTTTGGTTAATTGTAAGAACCACATGAAAAAAGGCACATAAACTTCATCCTGTTCTGTTTTAAAACTTTCCCCAGAGCATAAGTCCTTCTTTAAAGGTTACCCTCTGATATGTAACACATCCTGTGTTGTTTTACTAAGCTACAACTCTGTAATAAGTGTTTGAAATTTACAGCTTCAGTTAGTCATAGACTTGAGAAGTGTTTATTTTATCTCAGTTGTTCTTGCTATGCAATGAATGTAACTCACTGAGTACTCTCAGACTCTAGCCCTGGACTCTGGCAGCCTAGTTCTTTCCAAGAAATAGCACATTGGCTACAGCACACTGGTAATATGAGTGAGATCCTTCTGCATATTACAGAATAATAATTTGCAGACTGAGGAGGATAGACTAGACCCGAAGTCACACAAGGTCATTTCTGGCTGAACTGAAAATAAAGCCTGTGTTTTAAAGGCGACTTAGGAAAATTGCAGCCACTTATCCATATTGGTTTACAGAAAGAGTCTCTCTGCCTGTTTGGATGTGGTGGTTGCAAAACGGGGGATTCCTTTTCCATAAGTAACTCATTTGTTTTGGTGAGTTAAAATTCCCTATTTGGATAAAGGTCTGTGACTGCTGGCAGTGATTGTGATTAGTACCATGTTTCAAACAGCTCAGGGTTTCTTGCAGGCGCAATGGGAGCTGCTGTGCATGATGAATTCTGGATCTTCTTCAGAATACTTTAGAAGAATTTGTTTGTCTTTTGAGAAATACTGAATGTGCTTTGTGGGAAAAGGAAACGCTACCATGAATGCAAGATGTATGTTCAGTAAATGACTAATACAGCAATTAAATTCCAATTAAAACTATGCTTCTATTCATCAAGACTGATTAGCAAGTGTTTACTGCGAAGTATTTAATTTATTTAGTTCTTCCATCACGTTCTAAACAATAACTGCAGAGCACGTGTGTAAAGATTTGTTTCAAAAGGGTCATGGTAGCCTTCTGCTGTGTAGAAAAGCTAAGGCTCTGTGTCCTTGCCTCCTGCTGCTCCAGTGAGTACCCACTCAGTGCGTGGTAGTCACTGGGTGAGCTCCTCCACTTGCTGCCTCAGGCAGGCTGGCAAAACGCTGAGCCGTGCTGCAGAGCCAGCAGCACTGCCTATAGATGACACAGCTTCTGCTGTGAGAGTTGCTTTTCTGTTGCTGGTAGCTTTGCCGACCTTCTGCTATTTCAGCTGAAGCTTTTTTTGCTGGTGGCTGCTTCAGACCAATGTGTACATTTTTCTTAATTTAATAAAAATAATATGGGGTTGATTTTATTTTTTTAGCTAGGTAGGGAAATTAGCAGTTCTGCCTGTGTTCAAGGGTGGCAGGTCACTGGTTCATTTTTACTGGCATGAGCTGGGAGGTGTGTTAATCTCCTTTTTCACTGTTTTTCCTTTGATAGTCTGGGCTGGACTTTCTCCTTGGTGAGTCAGCCTTGTTTCTGTCCGTCTCCCCATAGCATTACCTTACAGGCTTCCTTTGCAGCCCCTGGAGTTTGGCAGGGCTGTCAAACAGTGTGGAGGGCTGAGGCAGGAGTGTTTGAACTCCTGTCAGTCTGAATTGGCCTCATAAGGACAAGCTGGGCTCAGGGGCTCTGTTTCTAATGTATCTGCAACTCGCATGCCCCATGCACGATCATTGCTCAAAGGTGTGCAGTGCCCCAGCCCGCAGCTGCAGCAACCGCTGATGGTGCAGACAGTGCCCTTGAGAGTGTTGTCAGTCTTTGCCATAGACAGGCCCAAAGTTGGTGGTCTGTGTGTCTAGCAATGCTCTTGCAAGGAGTAAGGATGGAAGCACATCCTGCCCTTTTTCCCTGCAAAACACTGTGGGAGACCTGCTCTGGACCTGTTGAAGCAGTAAGCATTGTGCTTCTCAGGAATGACCCAAGAGGCACCAGATTAACTGTTGATGTCTTTGCCGGCTGCTAAGCCAACAAAAAGCACCCTGTGCGGGTGTGTCCCCACCATGGACTCCATCTGGTATCTCCCTGAACTGGCATCATGCAGGTTTGCAAGAAGGGTAAAGCAAACCTTAGACAGCCTTCAGCAAAGCCCTTTCAGAAGTGGATTGAGAGGACTGTGAGCATGGGCCCCTTAAAATGCGATGGAGGCTTCATGTATTTAGCATGTGTCCAGACCTCTGGCTCTGTACAGTCTCCAGACCTCATCTGCCTTTGTAGTGAGGTCAGGCAGACAAAAATGACCAGGGCATTTTCACTGCTATAGCTCCACCATGTTTCCTATAAGAGGCTTGAAATTGCCCGCTTGAGATTTGGCAGTAGCCTGGACTGACAACTACTGGCTATGCAGGCTATGGGAGCCGTAGACCTGGGTCATGGAATTTACCAGGAACTCAGGGCTCTGGGAGTATTCTCACATGCTGTATTTCAGTGTAAATTATTTCCCTCTGAAAATATTCTTTTTTCAGGGCTTTACTGGACCAGAAAATGTGGCCCTTAAGAGGTGGAGGCTGCTTCAGGCTTGCCGCTTGGGTTAAAATATAAAGTTTTCCTATTCTCCCCAAACCACTTGGTACCCAGCTGGGGGTGCTGCAGAGACGATACACTCCCCTTGCCCAGGAGCTGAATAGGACTTCTCTTAGTTCGGCAGAATGGGAAAGAAAAATAGAGATTGATGCATTAGGGACTTATATGTTGTTGTGCAAACAATTGCTTGGCATCACAGTAAAGCCAAGTAACCCCATTAGTGCTCATTCACAATCGGCCAGAAAGCAGGAGGGTCGGGTTCGTTACATGGGGGATTCTGCTCAACTGTGGGCTCCAGTCCAGCATGGAGATGTCAAGAAAGAGTGAAGGCAACGTAATCGGCTCTGAGTGTAAAAGTTACAGTCCGTTAGAGGAAGGAGCTCATAACATCCTGCAATGAGTGAAGTGAGACTGGAACTGAAGTAAGGAGGAAATCAGGGGTGGAGGATTTTCTGGCTTTTGAGGTTTTATGAACCTTGCAAACTGTTTTATGGGTTCACAAAGCTAGCTGAGTCTGTGAACCATTTTTTTTTCTTTTTTTTTTTTGTAATTTAAACCTTTTTTTTCCAGGGCCATCCAGGTTAACAATAAAAATAATGTCAAGCAATGAATTAAAGCTGAATCTGTTCTGCAAAGAGTAGAACATCCCACCAGACTCAGCTGAGCTGCAGAAAACACATGCACTACCTTTATTTGCTGGATGTTGTGTTGGCTGCTCATGCTGGCTGTGATTTGTTTCTAGTCTCATCCTTAATTTTCAGTAATGTTCAGTCTTTTCTGTGATTTTTTTTTTTTCACTCTGGTTTCCCAAGGAAACAAAGGTTACGAAATTAATCCATTTGTACATATATGAGTGTCTTCTAATCTCTCCCATTCAGTGTTTTCACTGTGGCAACTAATTTCATCCAAACTTATCAGAAAGGCACAGTTCTCAAAGGTAATTGTGTTCCAATATGTTTTGTGAAAATAATTGCCTGAAGAGAGGGACAAGACCTTGTTAATGTTTCGAGTAAGGGGCAAAACTTCAGGGAGCTGAACTCATTAGGCATTATAAACTTACCCCCTACCAAAAAAAGAAAAAGAGGAGGGAGAGGGCTTAGCAGAAACACACCACGCTGCAACTTCAGGAAAAGCTTGCAACTACCATGAGACTGAAATCTTTAGGAAACTGTGTTGTTAGCTCATGGAGCTCTCTGGGTTTCTGCTTCGCTGAATGTCTCTGTAAAGCAGTATGTAACCTATAACATTGGAGAACAAATCAAACTGACAGTCCAAGCAGCAGTGAAACTAGATCAGTCTGTTTGTTATTCCGTGGCTAGTCATGACAGAAACGTGGTCCTTGTTTCACAAATTGAAACATCCCAAATTATCAGCAGGCTTGTGACCATTGTGCATTCTTGTTTTTTATTGGTAGTTACTGAAGCCAAACAGGACCAGACCAAGTCTGTTACTTCATCTCTGCTTGGCTGGAAATGTTGCTGTGGTCTGATTGTGCTCCTAGAAGTATCACGACTTGGCTTTACATTGGAGGATGCTGGATCTGGAGGCAATGTTTTGTGAGTTGATCCTACCACTTGTGGGATGAACTCCCTTTGGAGTTCACTACTTGCTCTGGACTCTGAAAGACAGGCATAAGTGAAAGGAACAGTGATGTGAATGTTTTAGAGTCAGCTCCAGATAATGTTGTTTTCACGTCCACATTTCCACATGATTGTTCTAATTTCCACAGTAAGTTTAGGAAGGAGAAGAAAAAAGTAAAAGGTGTATGTATTTAAAAAATGTGAGGGGAAATAGTTCCCTTCTTGTCGACATCTGCTCTGCACAAACTGTCAGGTATTCCAGGGGTGCAAGTGAGTGTTCTTCCTTCAGTCCCTAAAAAGCAGTTTTGCTTGCTGACAAGGAAGTACAGCAGTTGGGCTGTGGCAGTAAATGGTGTATCTTTCCCAGCTTCGCTTGAAAGATCATCCTGAGTTTTTCATCCCTTAAACTTGTGTATTCTTGGCAAATGTTCTCTCGTGGTCATACACTAATACTGCTACCAGGTAAGGAGTTTCATGACCACAACCAGGTGCCTAAATGTGTGTTTAGTGAAAGTAGCTTCAGAAGTTTTCCACCACACCTTTTCCTGCATTGGAGTCCAGCACCTGTCCCACTGGACTGGAGATCACCTCCCATGTGCAGTTGTTTGGGAGAATATGACCACTTCGGGAAATGCACAGAGGTGCCATATATAGGCTCTGCCCTTCTATATCCTGCCATAAAGTGGGGCATAGCAGCCAGTCACTGGGGCTTCATAACCAGGTGTCTGACCTGCTTGTAAAAACTGACTTGGCTGTTTATGTAGCTACCACTGTTGGAGGTGCTTGCTCTGGGCTCCTGCCTAGAGGAGAGCCCTGCTTGCATTAATTCACAGCCTAAACAGAAATGTGCTCGAGAGAGGAAACAGGAGTCCTTATCTCTCTTTGGCCTTGAAACAGTTCCCCTAGTACCTGGCTAGCTGAAAAATTCAGTGAATGGGGAAATACCGTTTTGTAGTGTCAAAGCTGCTTTGTCTCATGGGAGTTAGAAATAAAGACCTCTCCTTTCCAGAGTTGCTGTTTGTGTTTTAAAATTTAAAAGTGCTAAGCCTATTGTTGAAATGTTATGTTTTACAAATTATGAGGCCTGACTGAGTGCCAGGTTGTAAATCTCTTCCAACCATCCGTCAGCTGGTGTGAGGCCAGGGGTGCTCTGTCCTGATGCCCTCAGAGTCATCTTTGTGCCATGCAGAGCCAAAGGTGATCCAGGCTGTGGTGTGTTGTGGCCAGGTGGCTTTTGCCTTTGGACAGAGGCTGAAACTAGCCCAAAAACTATAGGAGGGAAAATAGCCTGCTTTTTGGTGTGAGTTGATTCCTGAGTGAGCCTCCCAGAGCCCAGGTAGAGGGACAACCCCAGTGGCAATTGCTTTCCCACCTGGCGAAGGAGGTATGGTAGGTAGGCAGTGTACAACGTGACTGTGTGCTGTTCTAGCCAAAACTGCAAAAATTACCTGTCAAATGAGCAAGGCCAGCAAGCAACGATTTTGCTGCTTTGTTGCTCAGGCTATTTTGGGGGAGGGCATGGAGGGAGTAGAGAAGAAGCTGGGCTTGATCCATCACAGGCTACCTGCATTCCTTCTCCAGGGCGGATGCTTCACAGCACAATTCCCTTATGTCCTTTTGTCAGCAATGGGAAGGTGTTTTATTACTGGGTTGCTGCTGGCTGCTCACCAAGCACCTCTGAGACAGGAACTGTCACTCAAGCTAAATTAAAGAGTGCTTAAGTACATAGAGGGGAAGGAAAAACAAACTGTCAGGAACTGGATCCAGAGCAACTGATGTTCAGAGCTGTCTGAATGACATCAGCCCTTTCTCCCTCCCCTAATCAAGTGCCCTTCTTGGACATGAAACCTGGATTTCCAGAGCTGCCCAAAGGAGTCAGGCACCCAGCTACTTCAAACTGAGACACCTAATGTCAGAATTCAGGATTTCTGGGATTTCCTCTGATTGTGTCGCTAGTTCTTTGTATGCTCTCGAGCACATCAGTTAACTTGTGTTAAGTATCCTGCTCCATGCAGTAATCTCCCTGCACAGTGATGCTGCAGACCAGTGAGAAGATGTGCAGTTGTTTAAGCTTGGATGTGACAAATCATGTAGACCAGAGCAGTGCTGTTGCTGCAAGCATTGACGCATTCTCTGATGTGGCCTGCTTCAGGCCCCACATTCACATCTAGGGGTTGTGCCAGCACAGTGGTGGTGCAGAGGCTCTGCTGTGTTTGCCACACGAGGTCCCCAAGGGCAGCTGGGGTGAGATGCTCGGTGGCTGGGGAGAGCCCCAGGGTCCCCGTGGGTCACATCGTTTGTAGACCAGCCCCATAGACAGCCTGCAGCAGGGCAGGGGCTGCCTTCTCTCAGGCACTGTTTTTCAACGCAGCCCCTAACATGAATATATAATACAGGAATTTTGTTTTGTGGGATTTGTCGCCTATGGCTTCTGGTTTCCTTTGGGATGAGAATGTATGGACCTGGCAAGGAAGTGGCTGATCTGGCAGCTTGGCCAGCCTTGGCTGTGAATGGAAACAGGCTGCCTGGTTTGCACTGAAGTTTGGGATGGGAAGCGAAGAGGTCTGACTGTGCAACAGGGGTCTAGGGGTGTGGTGGGGCAGACAGGCATTAAGGTGTGGGATGCCTGTAGTACTGTAAAGGCTTGGACATCTTACATTCTGCCTGTTGTAACCCCACCAGAGCTTACATTTATCCCCTCAATGGAAGGGATTCTGAGTTGAGTTCCCTCGAGCCATCATTTTGCCTCATGTCATTCTGTATACTGTGGAGCTGATACCTGCCAGAAGCAGGCCTGGGTGTATCGTGGAAGAAGTAATTTCCTAAGGGGAAAAAGGTTTAAGCTTTGGTGTGTTTTTCCACAATTTCAAATTTTAGGATAATTGAGAAAATGTATATTTATAGCATTATGTTAACAATCACTAATAAATATTGTTGCAGAAAAAAGTATTTTCTGCCAAAAAAGAAAACTATTCTCTCAAACGTATTTTACTTACCTACATATTTGTCAAAATCAGTGACCTGAACAATAACTGCCTGTGCTGAAGGAAAGGGAGAACTGCATGTAAAGAAGGAAGACTAGGGAGAGGTGGATGGTCTACGGAGGGAATTCATTAACATCCCTGGTGAGGGGGCTGGATGGGCCCCTGCCGAATTCTGTCATCACAGAGCCTCTGTGGCAGGCAGAGGAATCCCACCCTCCACTCAAAAATATCTTGCCTCCAGGAATCATCTACCCCAAGTTTTTGAGGCAGTTGTATTTAAATACTTGTGAAGCGCTTGTTCTTGATAACTCTCAGTGAGCTTCTTTTTGTAAACCAGCCCTGACTTTGACCCACGCCCTTGAACCACAAGGCACACCAGCCGACACCTGTCAGCAGCATGCAAGCAGGCTGGAAATGGGACACCCCTGTGGCTGTGGATGGTGCTGCTTTTCCCCCCTGGAGGCACAAGATCCCTCTGCTGGTGGTGGGGACCCTGCAGCTGTGGTGGCTGAAGGGTGATGTATTGCTGGTGCACAGATAGGAATTTTATGAACGTCGGCTATCGGGCTTTCTCTGCATTTACTGAGCAGCTTAATACCACAGGATAAATATCTAGGGACAACATCTATCATCACGACAAACCCTCTCTGAACTCCCTCAGACCCACGCTTTCCGTGAGCAACATTGAGCTCCTATTACAATTCAAGTCCATGGTCAGCTCCTGATCTGTTTTCAATTTGCTGATAATGGCGGCATTTTTCTTTTGGTCCGGGTGCAATTGCAAATCAAGTTGGCTCCCTGCAATCATCTTGTTCTATCTCTTCCTTTGGTGATACGCTCCTATGAACAGGATTTTGATCTCACTTGCATACATTTGTGTGCAGTGAAGGAGTGTTACGGATCAGGAGGGATGATTTTTGTTTCTATCAAGACAGCTTCCCAATTCACTACTATGATTATGGTGTTTTTAATGTGACAAGTCTGGATTCTGAACAGAGAGCCCAGGCAGCACTAGGATTGAAGGGCCTTTGGCAGGGGGATTGGAAGAAGCTGCTGGCACAATTAAGGCAAGGGCAAAGCAAAAGCAAAGGTCAGACAGGTTTTCTTCATGCATGCAGCAGTTGAATGGACTGAAGAACTGATCCCCAGGGACTGGAGCTAGAGGCTGCATTTGCATTCAGGGGCACCTCTCTTCATGCCAGCAGCAGAGGGGTGTGTGCCTCACCCTGTTACTTCTTGCAAGGGTTGAGCCCCTCTGGGATTTGAGAGATACAGCAAATGTGCCTGGTATTTCTGCCCCAAGAAGGCTGGGAGTGAGGATGGGTTGAGCAGTGGTACTTGGCCCACAGGACATGCCAGGGTGGAAAGAGAAACCAGTTACCTTCTGCTACAGGAATGCCCAAGACAAATACCCAAATGGCTTGTTGCTGGGCTGTGCCAGGAGTTGTCCCCCAAGAAAAGGAGACTTGAGCTATCTGATCACCTGGTACAGAGTAAAAAAGTTTTGATTTTTCTCTAACAACATCATGTGCTGTGTTTCCCCAGGTTTACAGCACCTTGCAGCTCTTGCTGTCTCTAAGCTCCAACAATTTGCTGCTAGCTGCCATTCCTAAGCCTTTGCCAGCACTACTGCTTCCAGTTCCTGCTCTCCTAGAGATCTTTGTTTCAGGCTATTTTCCCCAAATTAATTTGCTTGCTTTTCCCCCAGTTTCTATCTTTGCTTGCTCTACTCTGCTCGGAGTGTGTTTTAAGATCTCTCTAAATCCACTTGTGTTTTCTCTGTCTCCCCTATTGGTAACAACTCTCAATTAAGTTTCTCCTGTGAATTTATTTGCTATTTGTTTTTCTTCCCCAAAGGATGCAGAGTTTTTATGGTGACAGAATAAATACATAAAGGCAGATTCCAGGGGCACAATGGAGACTAACAAACTTTGAAGAGTGCTTTGGAGTATCTCCAGGGCTGGGCAAGAAACCTGGATATCTAGTCACAGCTAATGAGCCTGAATGCTCCAGGGGCAGGGGGTGTCCAAACATTTGAAGACACTCGAACTCCTGTCAGCTTGCTCTTCCAGTGCAGGACTGAATCCAAAGGGATAATGTTTTTCTGGAAAGAAATTTTAGAAAAGATCCTTATTATTTACCTAAGAAATGGGCTACAGAAATGTAAATGTAACTCAGTGTAATAAAGTATTGCAAACATTTTTTTCACTCTGCAGGTGGCATTGGGAGTCCAATGACTCTGAGGAGCTTGGTATTCAGGGCCAAATTATGGTCTCATGAGCACAGAGGAAAGTGTGTATGCAAGTTCATTTGCATGTATGTTATATATATTAGTTTTCATCTGCTAAACACATAGTAATTTGATTTGTGCTCTGCCACAAAGGAAGGTGCAGGTGACTCAAGGATTCCCTTGTAGTCCCTTGCTAAACTCAATTTAGCTTTTCTAAAGCTGAAGAAGCCAGAGGTGTTGAGCTCTTCCTGGGGCTAATGTTAATATGAAAAAATCATAGATTCATTATAGTCTTGTAGTGCTGGAATGAGCCTGCTGAGACCTCCTCCATCATGTTGCACTTAGCCGGAGGATTATTTCTAGACAATTCTTACAGTTGTTTGCCTGACTACTTATAAAAAAACCCTCCCTAGGTAACCTGCTGCAATGTGTAACTATACTGATAGTCAGAAAGCTTTCTTAATACCCTCTTAAAACCACCTTGCCTTGAGTAAAACTGATTTTTCTTCTCTTACTCTTAGTGAACATAGAGAGCAATTGATCATGATCTTCCTGACCTCTTAAATGTGAGAAGATCGCTATTACATCTCTCCTTAGTCTTCTCTTTTGTAGACTAAACAAATCTTCCTTCATCTGTTCTTCCTGGGCCATATTTTCTATACCTCAATCATTCTTCTTACTGTCCTTTGGACTTTTTCCAGTTCTCTACATCTCTCTTTAATTGTGGTGCCCCAAAATGAATACAGTATTCCAGAAGAATGAAATCATTGCTTTTGTGTTATATACACATAAGACTTGTAATAGATTTCTTTCTAAGATGTATTACCTCGTTTGCAATGGCATCACGCTGTTGACTCATTGAGTTTGACTTGATCATTTTATGCTGTGCAGTTGCCTGTTCAGTCAGTGCATAGCTAATAATTTTCTCCTCTGTTTCTGCACTTTCTCCTTGTGATGGCAATGCTTTGTACTTGAACTTACCAAATTTCATGTTGGTTAGGATTATCTGTCCAATTATCAAGTCCATTTTTTATTCTGATCCTGCCTTTCCAAGGAGTGGCAGCCTCTTTCAATTTGTGATCCTCTGCAGAGTTTAGAAGTGAGTTCTTTTGGCTGATCTTTTCTGACCTAGAATGCTAGGAAGAGATGTTTGTTCAGTGGGGACTAGGAAAATGGTTGAGATTTATAACTCAAAAAACCCCCCACCAAACAAACAAACTTCTTCCCCCTCCCCAAACCTACTTGTATGTGACCATTTAAGCAGCTTCTGGATGTAGTGTCCTTTCATTCCTGAATTATTAAAAACACCGGCTTTTCTTTCAGCTGTGTGTTAGAGTTATGCTAGAGAGATCTTGTGAAAAACGTAGGAGTGCCCGTATCTTAATGCTATTTCCCCAAAGAGTTCTCCTTCCTTTTATAGTCCCATTTGTAGTAGAGATGTATTGACTTTTCATGCCCAAGATGAGATCTGTTTTCCATATTATTTCTCTTTAGGGAAAAAATTTATTCTTTATTTGAGAAAAAGTTACTGCAAAGACATTCCATCAGCTGTAAGAGAAGAGATCTGAGGACTGTGGTCTGTGATAAGAACTCAATCTAGACCTGCAACTTGGTGATTTTTGTTTCTCTTGCCCACTGAAAGTTCATAGGGAGTATCTGCCCCAGGAAAAAAAACCAGTTCCCTGAAATTTCTCCTCCTGTGTGTCACCAGATTTCTTCTTGTGCATCCTTCTAGTGTCACTTCCTCTTTTTCTTACTCTCTCTTGGTTCCATACTACTCATGCTTCTCCCTGGGCTGTGCGTTTATTTAGCAGATGATAACACAGTTCAAAAAAATAGTGGATAGCAGGGAAGATACTTAACATTAAGTGAAGGAAAATGGATTTACTTGCTCTCATCCTTACAAATCACTTGCTAGAAGCAAAGTTGCTCCAGGAGGCTCTGCAAGCGTCATGTGTAGCAGACTCCATTCCTGCAGCATATTTCCCTTTCAGTGTGCTGACAGATACTGTTCTGACCAGCAGTTCTAGCAAGGTCCCAGTCTGTCCAGCTGTCAGAGGACTACTTGAATATTTTCTGTAAATCAGCTTTAATAGTCTCACCATTTCATCTGTGTAAGGTCGTTAATCCCCAGGTAACTATTGAGACAAATGAATCACCTCCTGTCTGCTGCACCATAAATCCTTATTTTCACTCACATGTCTGCACTGGAGGCAGTCTGCAGCTTTCCCATGATGTGGTGATCAACTGCTGGATCAGATCACGTGGGCAACAGTCAGTTCTCTGGTACTTCTGAGAGAGGATGGGTTTTCTGAAAGGAACAGCCTCCCACCTAGATTTTGTCTGCCTAGACCATAGGAGTTGCTGAAGAAAGCCCTCTGACTGGGATGTTAGTTTAGCATAAGGAACAGAACAGTCCCTGTGGCTTTACTGTCTGTGGACCCATTACTCTTTGACCTGGATCATGAGTATTTAGGGTCTGCAAAGCCTGCTGAAGCCTGGCTGGCTGGCAGTAACCTCTGGTTTCCCTGCTTTCTGCCATGCTGTGGCTGGGGGTGAATGGCAGCCGAGGGTGGTGGGGCTGGTCAGTCAGGGTGATTCTTGGGGCAATGTGGAGCCACAGTGCATCCCCAGCTGCTCTGGGGCAGAGGTGGTTTTCCTAGCTTCACAATGGTAAAACTGCAGTCTGGCAGGGAGGCACAGCAGTGATTTTTTAGCCCCTGGGCTAGGCAACCAGCTGTGAAGGGATATGTAAGTTGCTGTGTTTAGGAGGATGGAGGAAGCTTTGGTGTACTAGAGGCAGAGGCAGCCCAGTAAATCTAGGAGAGCTGTGTGCTGTCAGAGGGCCCATGTTTTACTCTCCTTTCTTGAGTATTTGCCTCTCTGCAGTTCCTGGGTTCCAAAACACACTTTCCAGCAGGAAGGACTTGCTTGCTCCTCTGCTGTGGCAAAGCAAAAGGGGGTTTCTTTTCTCACTTACACTTTAATAGGTCTTTACTTGCTTTCCTGGTCTGTCCTTATGTGCTGCCTGTGTCCAGCCACATACTCTTGTTTTTCTCTGAAGGTGAAGGGGCACTGTCTCCTGCTATGACTCTGCAGCACCTGGCATGCAGGGTTTCCAGCCTGCAACAGGGCCCTAAACCATTACAGTGGCCCTAGATTTTCTACTGAGCTGATTTCAGCCCTCCCCTTCCCCAGAAAAATCCCTCATCCTACTCCTGAAGTAGGATATGGACATTTGGGATAAGGCTTTGTAGGAGCACAGGTGATTCCTCTGCTCAGTATAATGCAGTGCAAAGCTGACTGCACCAGTTCTTGTCTGCCTGCTGTGGATCACTCAATGTCTGGACTTTCCCCAGAAACACTGATGTGAGCTTTCTGCTTCACCCCAGCTAAACCAAACAATGTCAGGGGATTTCTATAGTGCTAAGTTTTCTTTCTCTTAATTATTAATATGAATACTTTAAAAACCACAGTGTCATGGGTTGAGTGGAGGCCAGATGGCTGGGATCCTTGCAGAACAGCTCCTCTCTGTATAGCACTGCACAGGGAGACCTAAGAGGTGACAGGAGCAAGGAAGGACAGATAGAGCTCAAGCATTTACCTGCTCCCAGGGTCCTTCCTGCCATGAAGCCTTCCCTCCTCCCCTAGGACCATGGTCAGGTCATTTGCCTTCCCTTGGATCATCATCCACAAGTTTTTCCTCCATCACATGGCTCTTGGAGAGATCTCCTTTGTCCCCCGTGAGAGTTGAAGGAGGTAGGCAGCTGAATGAGATGTTCTACCTCGGTTCCCAGAAGTTTTGTGACACACTCTGGATAAAGCTGATGCTCCGACTTAGTATGGCAACCCTGGAGTATTAGAAAACACTTTAATCTGGTGGTTGGATATCAGATATTAAATTTGGTGGTTATCATCTTCATATCAAAAAGTTTAAAGTCTCTGGAGTACAGATGGGCCTCTCCTGCCAGAGGGTCCTCATCTCCACAACTTTGGTTTCTTCCTCCTGGTCCCATCGATCTTGAATTTTTTGTGCTCTGTCACAGCCTTCAATAGAAATGACAAGGGTCCCAGTTCATCCCTGTATGGGGATGACACTTGTTAGCCTAAGGAGGGTATGGTCACCTCAGCCAAGCTCTGTGACAAGCAAACCAACCCACCGCTCATCCCAACTGGAACCACCCACTCATAGGCGAAGCTGAACAACCTCACTTTTGTCTCCTAGTATGTGAAAGAAGGGGACCCGTTAGAATGAGGATCATCTGATAAACAGAAAGCAAAACTGCTTTCCAGACAGCTTCCTCAGTGTGCAAAGCTCATAGTTGCTCTTACTGTGCTGAGCAAAGGCAGGAAAGACTTTACCTTAACATCATTTTTGGACTTGCTGTTAAAACAGCAGTCAATGCACCGTATCAGAAAGTCACTAGCCTCTCTCAGAACCCTCCACAAAGTCGTATGGCGCCAGACAAATTCAGCAAAATCTCAGGGTAGCAAGATGTTTTGCCCTCAGGCAAGCTAGAGAGGGCAGTGCTGGGAACACCTGACCTGTCCACCCTGCAGGTCACAGCTGCCCTCAGTTCTCTCCCTGTGCAAGAAAAGACAAAGCATCTCCCTCAAGTGATTCTGTGTGATGTATTTGGCTCGCTACCTTGTCTGGTTTTGCCCTCTCAAATAGCAGTGGTGTTCAGTTGTCCTCTGGACTTGATTGACAAGTAGAGGAAGGCACTACCTTTGTCCCTTTTGTGTCCAAGGATGTCCTGGCTCATGCACAGCTGAGAAAGATCATATTGTCCTAGTGACTTAGCTACTCCATCTTGGCTCATCCTTCCCCTTCAGGGGCAGAACAATGCAGGCAGCTCCCTTTCCCTGCCAAGGAACGTCCATACTGGGATTTGTCTGTGAGAAGCAATTGTTATCTGCCCTGCCTAATCGCTGCAAACCACATGCATTTGGAGGCATCTAGGACTGGGGGAGACTGTTGTACGAGTCAGGATGAATTAGGAGGATGTTGGGATGATCTCTGTACATAGTAAGGAGAAAGCGACAGGCTGGGAAACATTGGACAAATGAAAAAAGGGAGCAATCAAGGAGAAAAGCTAGTTCTGGGCAGGGATACATGGCTTGGCTGTCTTCCCTGTGGGCTTGTTCCATTAACATTTGGATATTCAGCAAAAGCTGTCTTTGCAGGGGTAAAGAGATAAGCAGAAATGTACTGATGTTTAGTTTAAAAGTAGCAGAGCTCCAGGTTTCAAGTGCTTTCTGGCTGGCTTCCTCCTCCCCTCTCAATGAAATACTCTGGCTTTCCTGTACCAAAATATGTAAGCAAGCCTGGGACATGCCTGTGTTCCCTGCGCACATGTGGTTCTGTTCCCCTTTTCTGATTTCATCCAGATGTCTTTTTTTATTATTATTATTAAACTATGCTGCTATTAATAACTTGGAAGTAGAATTACTCCTCTGAACAGCAACTAGGTGCAACCACCATCACATTTAGTCTGCAGTGCTTGGCTTCTTTCTTCACCTTTTTACCATCCTAGTATTAAAAGATGCACACTCAAAAATAGGATGATATAAACCTTTTTTTGCCTCTCTGAGCTGACACCTGAAGGTTGCTGTTACAGTAAGAGTTATACTGAGTGCTCTGTGTTGTTATGAAAAAGTCACAAAGAGAAAAGTCCTTATGGGTGGGTTGGGTGGCTGGTGTGGCCAGGCATGTGAAGTCAATGTGTTGATTTTGCTGAGTTGAGGTCAGAGTATTCATCATCTCACAGAAATGAACAATGTCTTTAATTGCCCTTCTTGGTTTGCAGTATTGATGTAGGAATTTGACTTCACTCAGTGTGCAGATGTCCATTGCCTGGTCCTCAGGACAAGCAGCAAATATGCTTATGTGTTTCTTCTTGGATATCAATTGCACTGACTGCTGAGTTTATATCACAAGTTTTAGGGCATGTCTAGAAAGATGCCACCTCTGAAAAAAAGATTAGCCGCCCCTGGAAGTTTTGCTGCAGAAAGAATGCTGCTGGATTCATTGTCTTGCCAAGAAGCCCAAACATGGTACCTTTGTCTGAAGTCATGAAAAGAGGGAGAATGTAAACAGCAGTTTAGTTTTTTGGGTGAGACCTCTCCATGTCAGATCTGAGATAGGTCCAGTGTTTAGCATTGGCTACACGACTATTTTCAAACTTTGGAGATGTATGTAGACACTTATGTTAGTGACCCTACCATTCACTTGTATGGATTATCTGCAATTCCCTTTGACTGTAGGCTGGTACTCTGAAGTTTGGGGGCCTATATGACAGTGATTATCTGTTGCCAATTGATATGAGGAAACTAGACATGAGCCAAACCTCTAGGAACTGAACTGTGTGGTGCTATGACAAGTGGACTTGATGACCAGAAAGTCCTTTCCAAGCCTACATCCCTTTGGTTTTGAAGCTGGAAACATAAACCAGGGTGATTTCAGAGGACCTTATTAGCTTTGGCTTTAAATGGTAACACGTACTTTCTGAGAACCATTCGTAACATGAAAAGCCTTTCTTTTTTCTTAATGATAAAACTTAAACACTTTGCTCAACAGTGATTTAATGAGCGAAATATTCCTGTTGTCAGGGTCTGATGCTAATAATTGACAGATGGCTGGCAGTTTGAAAAACAGTCAACACAAAATATTTGCTACATAAAACCCAAACCATTTTAATTTGAAAAAAATTGAAGTGCTTATTCCAGGGTCAGATTGTAAATGAATTGGCAGTAAATACAACCTACTGACAAGATGTGTTTATACTGCAAAACTCTTGAAAACACATATAGCATAAAATGGTGCATCTGATATTAATTAAATTATAGACACAGAAAAAAGGAGGTGGGAAGAGGGTGCTTGAAGGAGAGTAGGAGCAAAGCAGTGATGGGAAACAGCAGGACCAACAAAAAGATAGAGGTGAAGATGAAATTAGTGGCTTGTTTCTAAGAGACAGTTCTGCCAAATTCAGAATTAGGTAATAGTTATACTGAGTGCTCTGCTTTGTTTTGAAAAAGTCACTAAGAGCAAAGTCCTTACAGGTGTATTGATTGGCTGGTGGGATCAGGTGCACAATCAAGTAGTGTTAGATGTTCATCGATGTCTCTGCTGTTTCTTCATGGGAGCAATCAGCTCAGCCAGACTGATAGCAGTAATGTCCCAGAGTCTGAGTGTTGTGGGGAAGCTGAGGGAGAAGTTGCATCTGGAGGTGTTTCTAAATTATGATTGTCACACTCAGGTTTGAGTAATTTATATTGCAGTGCTTTCTTGGGCTAGTTCTCAGTCTTTAGTTCATTCCCATCAATCCCAAATCCCAGATTTCTCTCCACTGTTATCTCTAGCCTCACAGGCTCTGAGTTGTAAGAGCAGTCTCCGTGGGGAGCCCAGTGAATCCACTGCTTGGGATGTAGACTAGCAGGAATTCCCATGAAAGCAGAGACACTTTCCACTGCTACTTACTGCTTGTACCGAAACACTGAAAACATGCAGTAGCCCTTTTTCAGAGGTGTGTCACGTTGTCTAACAGTCATGATAAAGCAGTCCCACATGAGCATAATTTCATTAAACTATCCTCCAGAGAAGTACTGGAGAAAGACCCAGCAATTTTAAGATCTATTCTGTTCTTGCATATGGGAAAAGGACAGAAGCTTTTCATTGCCACAGAAAACTCAAGGTAGGTGTAAAGTGCAAATACACTAGAACGACCTCAGGGCTGCTCTTGGGGATAAGAACTATTGACAGGCTTCCACATTAATTCATCACCACACTGGGGAAGGAACAGTGGAAAATATCATGCTGGAAAATGCTGTTTGAGACAGAGCAAGAGATACTGATGCCTATCTGGATTTATTAAACAAGAAAATAGTCTGTGCAATAGAACTGCCTTGCTTGCAACCGTATGAAGAGATAATGAAGAACCAGAAGGAAGATTTAGTAAGGCACAAATCAAGCAGCCTATGGAAGAACTGCAAGGAGTCTCTTTACAAAGAGTATTTATGCAGTAGAATATTATTTGTCAGCACCTGATGAAGAAAAACTCCCTATTTTGAAAAGAACAGCAGTAATTAATCCTTAAAAGTAAAAGTTTTCAAATGTAGTCAATGCAAAAAACAACAACAACAACAAAATGAGTGATTCTTTATTCTAGAGAAGATGGAAAGAATCTGTGAGCTTAGTAACATCACTGGAGATCAAGAGCTGCAAAACAATGACATGTTATACCTGCTAAAGATTCAATTTTAAAATTAACCTGAGTGTGATGAAAGGATGAGACAGATCTACTGAGAACCTTTCAGAAGAGTCACTGAAACTAAGCAGTGTAGCTTGGAGGAAGACAGGCAGTCTCTGCCCTGCCAAGCAAAATAGTTACTTCTTAGCTTACAATTAAAACCTGCAGCATAACAAAGGAGCTATGATTATTTCTGCTATAACCTAGTAATGCAGATCAAAAGGTAAGATAGATCCAGCTTTGTGGTCCTAAATCTAGTTCTTTCAGGTTAGCTAGAGTCTCTGCAGGCAATTACAAGCTGCCTATTCCAGAGACATCTGGTAGAGCCTGCATGTAGCTTAAAGTATTGAGCTGATACTAAAGGGAGTTTGGAGATTTACATACTGCCTTGATTCATGTATCTATCTATATCTATTCTTTGAACCACAGATCAGTTTTGGCCAGTTTTTTGACCTCTAAATGCTTCCACTTTTTTCCTTACAAATATTCAGCATTAAATACTTGAAGTAAACTACAAAAATAGCCTCACTGGTAGAAGCGCTGCCATCTTGAACACAGGTTGTACAGTAATGCAGTGCATCTGTAAGGCTTCCTTGTGCCCATTTGGATTTCTGGAATGGCGATGCCACACTGACCATGGCTGGGAATAGGCTTTTCCTAGCTGCTGTGCCCTCACACATTTCCAGAATTTAGCCATACCATTTGGAAGTAAAACATAAATTACAGCAGAGGCAGAGAGCAATTGACAGGTATGGGGAAAAGGGAGAAAGGACCTATTGTGTGAGAAGCAGACAGCTCTGCTGACCTGAAAATATATTATTCTGTGGAAGTGCAGACCAGAGGGGCTGTGGAATTTGTTCTCAATTCACCATGAAAACCCTGGGCTGGGGCGACCATCCATTTGATGCGGGTGGTCCTTAATGCATGTCATAATTTACACTTAAGGCATATACGATCCCCTGAAATTCCCTTCTTAGAAGAACCATAAAAACAGTGTTGCATATGGAGCTCACTGGAGGTTTCTGCAAAGCTCCCCCATTGTCAGACATAAACACATCCTATTATTCTAGTTTAGGTCAGAGTTCAATGACTCCCCAAAGCTTATTTCAGTCCTAAGCTGATCCCACTGCAGTCCGGGTGGGCAAAATTGAAGTGTTTCCAACACAGCTACTTTCCTTTCGCTGCTCTGCTCCACAATCGGAAGCAAACCTGACTCCTCAGGCTGTAGGTTAATGCACAGCTTATCGGTGAAATCTCCCTTGCTCATCCTCAGGCTGTTTTCTGAAGGATTTTGCAAGCATTAATGAAGTTTCCTCTTCTCTGCACAGAAGATCCTAGGACTATCATTAGCCTCATCTTCAAGAACAGGAATCGGAAGTTAAAAGACTTCATGCAGGGAATCCTTGTTAGCACAAGAAATAGATCACAGATGTGCCTTTGCCTGTCTGCTGTGAAGGCAGAGCCCAGGCCCTCACCGCACCCGGTGGGGCTTGGCCCCCTGCTCAGACACAGATGTCAGTACTGTGCTGCTGTGCTGGGCACTGCCCCACTCTTGCACGGATGCTGCTGGAGGGGCTCGCTGCGGATCAGGGAGGGCCTGTCCCCCCTGCCCTGGGGCACTGTCCCATCTCTGGCAGGGCAGCAGCAAGCAGTCATGGTGCACAGCAACCTGCTGGGTCTGTGCAATGTGGCAGTTCCCTAGACCAAAGCTATTCCTTGCTCCCTAAATGCCAAATGCACTTTTCAGGGCCAGTTGTTTCTTGCTGGTAAGCATGGGAGGCACCTGGCTTGGGGAACTCCCCAGAGTGGTTCCTCCAAAAAAGACCCCACTGTCTTTGTGGCCAGTGACCCAAGGACTGTCACTGCCCAGGACAAGGGGTCATGGATGGGGAATGAGGAAACCCTTTTTCTACTGCAATGAATGACAAGGAGCTGCAGGAGCATTTGCACTGGGACTAGAAGTCTGGGCTGGACAAGCTGGGAAGAAGGCATCCTACTTTGGAAAATTAATGGTAAAGGTTTTACTTTGTACCTCATCTCAGGTGAAAGGAGATAATGCTATTTCTTTGGGCTACATGCTCTGTGGTGTGAGGGATGGCTCCACAAAAGCAGGTGAGAAATATTTTGGCCATAGCTGCAGATCAGAGACTTTGGAGCCAAATAAAGCAATGAAGAAAAAATAGAGGAAAATCTGACCAGAGAATGTGAACAGAATAAAAAATGCTTCTTGTTAGGCATCCTATAATAACTGAACCAGGTGCCTGGGTAGAAAATCAAGCTATTTGACCTAGAGTTGCAATGTACGTCACTATTTGTTTCTTCCTCTTCTTCTTCTTTTTTTTTTTTTTTAATTCTGTCTCCCAGAATCAGACTTTATCCTTGGATGTGGTCAGCAAAAGACCAGAATGGCAACTCAGACTGAGAGATCAGACAGCTGGACCTGGCCCTCAGTGGTGTTTCATCTGTGCCACAGTTTCACAGGGAGAAAAGAGCAGGCAGAGACAAGGAATGGGCATATGCACAGCCTCTTTCTGTCCTGTGGCCTTGCCGGGGGGTGGGTTTCCCTGCTAAAATTGTTACCAACAGCCTGCTTCCCCCCCTCTGAAATATCGCCTGTTCCCTTCACCAGAAGTTTCCTGTGCTGACTGAAATATTAAAAGAATCAAACAACGTGGTGGGGCAGTTTGTTTATTTGTAGGATTGCATATTCATGCTTGATTTAGGCCCATCCTGCTGAGGAATTTCAGTCGTTTTCCTGGAAAGCTGGAGGGTTGTGGCCCTGGTGGGAAGCAGGGGTTTGTGGTGATGCTTGTGACAGGAGGCAGACCCAGGCGGCCGGTGGAGTCCCCCTTGTACAGACAGAGCTTGGTGGGGAAGAGAATCCTGTTGGGAATGGGCTGTGTTCTGCAGCTGGATGGGGCGAGTTAGGCCCATGGCCACCACAGGGCTTAGTGCAGGAGTACGCAGGGGGGCTGCCTTACATCCCTTCCCTTGCTCATTCGGCCTCTGGCCCCTTGGTAGCACTTGAGGGGGTCACTGGGGAGATTTGTTTTCCCTTTGAAGACCCCAGGCCTGGCCTCCATTGGAAACTCTTTGGGAGCCTCCTTGCAGAGGGAGGCTGTGCTGTGATGTCCCTTGCCCACCATGAGGGCCTTCAGCTGCAGGCCGCGAGGAGGTGGCATATGAGGAGGAAAAGCAAGTGAGCTGCTTGCATCCCATGGCAATTATATTTAAAGCCAGTGCAGCAGTAATTAATGCTTAGCCTGGCAGCTGGGCCTCTCTCCGGAAGCCTGGCTTGGGCACACCGCTATGAGGCACTCCTCAGGCCCTTCCCTTGTGGTGAGGATCAGTGGCTCAAAACGGTGGTGGTGGCAGCGTGACAGCTGCTCGCAGTGTGGGCAGGAACAGCCACAGTGGCTGCCCTTGTGCCTGCTGTTAGGAAGTCTTCATCGACATCTTGGGAAGCATCTGTGCTTCCTGTGGCTGTGGGGTTTCAGTGCAGCTGCGTTGTGTCACAAAGTGTGAGCTCCGTACCCACCAGGAGCCTCACTGGGAGCAGGGAAGTGGAGAAGGTCGTCACGGACTAAATATTGATTTATAAAGCCCTTGGGAGCACAGGGTGGCTCAGGCAAGCTGTTTTTATCTCTGTAAGCAGTTGGCACAGCAAGCTGTATGAATCCATTTCAAAGAATGGTTCTTCTCCACATCCAGAGGAAATACAGGGTTAAAGTATTCTCTGTAAATAAATAGTTAAATAAAAATGGTAGCAGCAGCAGCAAACTGCACCGTGCACCAAAACTGTGATGACTGAAGCATGGGACCTGACAAAGACCAAAGTCCTCTCACACTAAGGACTGCAGGGGCCCTGATAAACTTATAGCTGCTTCCTTCTGAAGCTGTAGAGAGACCAGTGTAGCTCGTTATCCAGTGTAGTTCATGATCATCTGGGTTTTAGTACAGAACCAAACCGGGGCGATGAACTTGCTGTGTTTGGTCCTAGGAAGCCATGGTTCTGCTGCAGACTGGCTGTACAGATGTACACTGAAAAGAGTGGCTCACTGCGCTGCAGGCAGTTCACTTGCCTCATGAGTCTGGGATCCCTTTGTCTACATGCTGGCCAGACTCGGGATGCTGAGGATATGGGTTTTGCATGTTCATTTTCCATTACAACTATTTCAATGTGGGTTTTTTTGTTGACAGTTTTTACAGAAATATGTTTCCATTAGAAAATGTGACCCTTCCCAAATTTCTAGTGTTGGATGACATTGGAGTTTGTGTGTGCTTTGCAATCAAAACCTTACGTGATTCTTAAAAAAAAAAAACCAAACCAACCCCCCCCCAAAAAAACCCCAACCTAACAAAAAAAAAAAACCAAACCAAAAAATGAAAACCCTAATATTTGAGTGGGTAAGATGTTTTCAAAAGAAAGATTAGCTGTTGCTTCTGAAAATTGATTTTCTGGCAAAAGATTATATTACAGCCATTTTTCATTAAAAAATAATCTGCTGACCAGCTGTAACACATTCATGTTCCAAGAGAAAGAGCGAGACCTCCATGTGCTGCCGTTTGCCTTGGACAGTCAGAAGGTTGGAGGGGAAACTAATCCAGAGGTTTTCCTGCATGCTGGTGCAGGCAGTGTGTGGAGTAGTAGGCAAATCAGATGCTGGGTGCATCCCACTGGGCTGACCATGCGTGTGGCCTCACACAGAGCAACTGCATCTACCTCTGGCACCCCAATATGACACATGCTGGCCCTGGGAGGCAGCAGGAACACAAGCCCCATAGCCTTCTGACACAGGACAGAGATGCCTGTCTGCTCTGACAGGCTGAAGTCAGCATGTTTGTCCCTCAAGGAGGGAAAATCTGGTGAAGAGGTTAAGGAGCATTAAGCCATGCAGAGAGCAAGCATAAATGCAGCCCCTGAGCCCTCCAGTGACTTTGGAAATCACTATGACCATGTGCAGGCTTGAAATTGTGACACAGCCTGAGGATACATGATGGAAGGTGGTGTAGAGGTGACTTTTGAGGCACCACAGTACCAGAAAAACTGCTGGCTGAGGGTGCAGAGCACAGTGGTACAGCTGTGCAAGCTCTGAATAAATGTCTGACACCCAGGTGATACCCAGGCACTAAAAAGCAGCTGCAACCCCCGCAGAGCTGTGCACTGCAGAATGTCCTGTGATCTCGGCTGGAGGCTTGTCAGGGTAGGGTCAGTGCTACACCAGTGGAGATGGATAATTGGCAGCTTTCTGGTTTGTGACGTTCTTGCTTTATGTTTCTTTTTCCTAAGTCCTCTCTCCTTGTCAGTCTGAGTGAAAGTGAACACATGTAGCTAAGGATGCCAAGTTAAGGGTTGCTCCCCTGAGCTCAGTGGATGCTCTGTCCAGTTTTTCCATGCAGGAATTTTCCTTGTTGCATGTAGTGGGATTTTAGCCTATATTGAGAGCACCCTGGAATCTTTGGGTTTGTGATAGAGCAACAGGTTTACAGAAAAAAAAAAAACCAACCAGCAAACCTGACCACTGCAGTTTTTCCTGATCACTTACCAACAACCAACTCCACCTCCTTACATTTGTAAGTTAACTTGTGTTTGCCCAGTAGGTGTTGTAATAAATTGCTGTGCTAACAGACTACTGAGTTCACAAAGCCAGTGATTGTACAGCCATTAGAAAGAGGAGCGAGGAGGCCTGTTTTAAAACGTTTTTGCTATCCTTTCTTAGAAAGGGATTTATTTCTGTTGTGTTTTTGCATGGGAAGGCAATGGGCATGGATAGCTCATTCCAACTGTACAGGGGATTGAGCCAGTCTTGTGTTGGTGACTGTCTGCTAAACCTTAGAAAGCAGCAAGTATAAGAGTTGGGGTTAAGGCAGTTGGACTCTGGGCTTGCAACTGACAGCAAATCCTGCTAAGGTTTTAGTCCCACACACTCAAAATGCAGACACAGTTTGCATTGTCAGTGTGTGCAAAGTGCCCGGAGCTGATAATGAGGGAGCACTGCCTGTTGACAGCCTGCTACAGAAGGTACCAAAAAATTCCAGTGTTGCAAGTGAAAAGTAATGGTATCAACATAATACCAAGCAATTGTATTGGTGGGTTGTATTTTGCAACTGGGAAAATGTTCTACCACTTCTTTGTAACCTACTTATCAGACTGGTGAATCTATTGAAGGAGGGAAATATTGAAATATGACTGATAAAAAATGAGAAGCCATGCTGATACTATTACCCACACTTAGTCGCTCTCCACAAATATTCCTGTAAGTAAAACTCAAACTACAAAAACACTTGTAGAAAGCTCAGAGCTTCCTAGGAGTTTGTATTGTGGCCAGTTGTCTCCTGGGCTGCTTGCTTTGTTGAGAGTGGATGGGCACAAGTAAGTGGAGTTGAATCCAGCAATGTCACAGCAAGAATCGGTTTGCTTCCCACGTACCATTACGCTCCAGCAATCTTCTTGATGCTGTCAGTGGAGTGTGCTGAGTAAATATGTGCCCTCTGGCTAAATGCAGTGGTTGAGTGTTGGCACTGGACTACTAGCATGAAATCAGGTATTGACCTGCAGCCCACCTCCTGCTATGGAGCCAGTATGCCAGCAATCCTTATTGGGTTACATGAGGTGTGGGCTTGTTGCCAGAAGTTCCCTGTCATGGTTTTAGCTGGGAGGTGCTCAGCCAGCAATAAAAAGCCTTATGTCCTGTCCAGACTTCATCTGGAAGAGGGGGGGAGCTCCTAGGCTGGGCTGTTGTCAGGATCAGGCAGTCCTTCTTCCCCGTTACTCTCACCACGTAACACATGAGCTACCAGTCAGCAGCAGTTTGCTACCTGCTGTATATTTGAAACTTGCTCATGATCTCTGTGCCCTGTAGCTTCATGTGTGGGAGGAAGCAACACTTTGTTCTAGGAGGTGGCAGTGTCCTAGAAGACTCTGGCCTCACTTGTGTTTGCTGTCATAATCTTGTGAGGCAGTTACTTTTTCTTCCTGTATCTGTACAGCATCAAGCACAGAAAGGGTCCTGGCCTGAGGCTCGTGTGCCTATGTGCCATCATAGTAACAGTAAACATGGAAGAGAAGCAAGTGATATTTGTCAGGGAAAAGCACAATAATCTACTCTGATTTTTTTGCATTTGGCTATATACATCACTGGAAATTTTGCAAAAACCTAGCCAAAAGAGTTGTATAAACTGCCTTAAATGTAAACCAGATACTGTCAATTTGGGGCGTTTGAAGTGGTGGTGTAAACTGAGCCAGAAATGCTGAGCCGTGGGTCCGGGAGACGGGCAAAATACAGCCAAAAGCCTTTTCCCTGTGTTTAATTTAGTACAAGTGTGACTGGATAGGTACCAAGCCGTGGTCCTGGTCACGCTCTGTATAGGGAAACCTTAGGAGAAAGTGACTGGGGACTCTTGGTGAGAAGTTGCAGTTATTCAATCAAGTTTTATGATGAGATAACAAACGTGGGTGAGTTGATACCTGGAAAAGCTGCCCTGAGGGCTCATCTGTTATGCTTATTTAAGGATATGCCTATGAAGTGCTACACAAATAGAGCTGAGTTCTATCTGCCCATGCCCAGGCAGACTGGAAACCATGCGAGCACAAACTGGGTGACCCTGTGCCTCAGCTGATAAACCTCGCTGGGAGCTGTAAGCCCCTGAGAAGTGAAGCTCGTGAGATGTGTTACGCAAAGGGTCACTCTGCCTCCCTTGCGTTTTATATTTTTATTTAAATATCTGTGGCTGGCTACTGTCAGAAACTGAGCTGCAGGGGTCTTTGGGCTGGTCTTACGCATCTGCTTTTTTTTCTGGGTGGGTCAGCACATGTGACTGTGTGTGGGTTACTAAGCCTTTTACTAAAAGACTTTGCAGACATACTCCAAGCAGAGCTTTAAAGGTGACTGCATCCAGCTTTACATGAGCTGCCAAGGGAGAAAGCTGGATGCTAGAGTGCTTCTCTGGGAGGTGTGGTCCAAGCAGATCCAGGGAACTGGAAGCTGAAGCCAGACCAGTTCAGCGTGGAAATAAGGTGCAGATTTTTTACAGTGAAGAGAATTAACTACTGAAATAATTTACTAGAGGCTGTACAGGATTTTCTATCACATGTAGCCTTTAAATCAAGACCAGGTGCCTCTTTCAAACACAGCTTTCCTCAGCAGAAGGTTGGGCTCACCCACCACAGGGGATGATGTTCCCCAGCTGCTGTGATGCCAATCACCAGATTGACTGTAATGTTTCTGTTTGGACTTAAAACCCTGTGGATCCTGCAGACAGAAAGAACTGTATACTCCATAAAAGGGAACAGCTCTTGCATCCACTAGAAGCATCTGGGGAAATCTGGCAAATTTATGAAGAAAAGGGACTGGAGATGCCTCTTGCATTTTGTGGGTGAAGAAGGTGTTCCTCCATGTGAAAGCCCAGAGGCTGGATAGTGAGTGGCTGGGCAGGGCTGCTGCCTACTGAGGGGGGATCTGAATGTTTACAGTCTAAAGGAAGAGCCGAGAAATACTGATGTACCCTGGCTGCCTGCTGCTCTGGCAGCAGATGGGATTGAAAGAGCTGATGGATTTTTATGGATGGGCTTCTGTATTGGCATTTGTGCCAGGAACTGTCATGGTGGTATAAGGCGATGGGATAGGGAACAAGGCTCCTTCTTGCCTCCAGGTCAAGTCTCCAAAATGTATTTGTGAGAGTGTGGACTGGGGAAAGAAAACAGAAAAGGAAACACAGCTCAGAGGTGCACTAGTATTAGGACTGAGTTTACATGTAAGATTTCACTTTCACCAATGACATCAAAACCATCTTGGGAGGCAGGCATTCAGGAAAGTGTATGCATCTGTGTTCCTCTAGACTGGAAAGCAGCTTGGCTGCTGCAGGATCTATGTTAAATTCAGGCTTACTGAGTGAAGCTGTTCTGGAGAGCAAATAAAGAAAAACGAGGAAGAAAAAAAGGATCCCACCCCACCAGAAATTGTGGCTTTTCAGAGCAATCTCACAGGAGGTGCAAAAGCCATGTAGTCAGCAGTCCTGGCTCCAGCTGCTCTAATACCTGGAGAGGTGATGCTGTGCAAAATAGCAGTGAACTGGGGCGGGAGGGGGGGCGGGGGGCGGCACTTGCCAGGCACTGGCAAATGCCTTTGCAGTGCATACTGTGCAGTCAGCAGCGTAGCCATGGTGCTCTTGTTGTGTCCCTACAAATTGTGCATCTCTTTCCAAGCTGATTGTTTCTTCCTTGGCTGGCTGAGGGTGTCCATAGAACCCAAGATAAATAATTTTGATTCAGTGAGCAATTTCTCACCTAACTACCTCTCTCAGTCACAGCCATCACATTGGCAGGCTTTGCTGACAGATGATGCTACATTTGGCAGTCAAATTCCTGACATTTACAGTTTCTGCCTCGGTTCCTCTAGAAACAGCCTGCATGGCAACACAATCTGACCCCACTGGGTTCCTGGCTCAGCTCATCATCATTAGCTATTTTAAAGGCAGCCACTAAAAATCTCTGAGCTTTCCCTCCCGGCATCTCACAGTGTGAATGCTGCAGCATGCTTACAGAGAGGGAAAACAAGGCACAGCAAAGCATAGGCTCATTCTGGGAAGCTTCTTCACAGTCATCACTCGTGTTGAGTAAGTGTCCGCAAGCTCTGTCTGAAACTGGGACTATGTGTGACGACACATGTTGTCCCACAAATTCCAGCACACTGCCCTTACTCATGAAGTGAAGGAAGTGCTTTACCAGCTTGCTGAGCTGGCTCAGGGCCAATGGGCAGACTACTGCTGAGCATCTGCAAATCCCACGCTGGGAATGTTGTGGTTCCCCTCTCCCAGTGGGCAGTGAATGTGTACTGCTCACTACAGCTGTAGTTAATCCCCCTTCCACACTCCAACACCTCTCTGCACCTCCCAGGAATCCATTGCCAGGCTCAGACACACTGCTTCTGGCATGTGCAATTCATAGGTGCCCATGGGCTGGCCCTGCTCTGCCTTCCGTATGCTGCCTCAGGAACAACCTGAGGAGCTGTTTGCTGTATTTGCTTAGGCATCTTCAGAGGAGAGGTTTGTGTGTCCGTGTCCAAATGTACACTTGGTGGCTGGGTGCCTGTGTTGTGTTGCAGGACCGGGAGGCTTCCCTGGCTGTCCCCAGCCTGAGCACTGGCCCCTAACACAGCAGTCTCATGAGCCATTTTTTTTCTCCTTAGGCTTTCATATTTGCATGTTGGTGCTTTTATTATTCCTGGGATCTTTGCAGCCCCCTACATGTCCTCAGGATTGCAGTCCCTGCATATTCCTGCATTTATACCTTCTCATCCATTTTCATTCTAACCTTCTGAGTGCCAAAAGTTTTTCTACAGAGGAAATAAAACCTGTGTACCCCAAAAGCAGCAAAGTTGCAGGCTGATCAGGGAACGCTGCAGCATGGTGATGAGTATCACTGCACAATATTTTCTACTACATATAGGCCAAAACCAATTGACCTTGAGAATGGCTTTTTTGTATGACTTGTCTCAGGAGCAGGACTAATAACATTTTTACATGGCAGATGTGTTACAGTGCTTTCGTTCTGTTTACATGGCTTTGAAAGTGACCCATCTTATCTTTCGTAGCTGCCATCTGTTGGTCAAATTCATTCCAATGCAATCAACCAAGTCATGGTTTTGTTTTGGGTTTCTCTAATTTGTTTTGTTCTGGTTGTAATTAGTATTGTCTCTGGGAATTTAATTCTGGGCTTTTGGATCAGTGAGTAGAACAAACGTTTCTGCCAGTGTTACAATGGCTGCTTGAAAGGGCTTACTGATGGTAGAAAATATGCTATCTTTTCTGCTTGCTTGCAAGTTTTTCAAAAAAATAAAGCACCAAAACCAAACCTTTGAACAGGTAAGCACTCAGCCAAAGTGGTGGAATGATTGATTTGAAGCCTTGTCACAATGCTTTGTCCAGGTCAACAGAGGACAATAATTAAAAGATCTGTATCAACAGGGCTCAGGTTTCAGGCAAATTAAGAGCCAAAGAATGCCAAGAGCCTCTTTCTCTTGGAAAAGAGAAAGGTCACATATTATTCTTTAAACTAAAGCTTCTTTCACAAATTCTGCTACACTAAGATCATATCCAGTCCATTCTTATTAAGTAATGATTTGCTTTGTTTATTTTGATCAACAGTCCTTGCTTCCGCCTTATAATAATGCTTTGTAGTGACAAGGAGGGAGCAACGAGGAGCTTTCACGGCAGCCAGCCAGAGGGGTGAGCTGTGCTTCTCCTACCCAAAGAGAGTGTATGGCGATGGGCAGAATCCCAGCAGGTGGGGGTAAGCACTGCTTTTTCAAAGTACTCATTGGTGGTGTCCTGTCTCCACATGTGGTGAGGATCCTGGATCCCAAAGCATTCAGACCTTGACAGGAGACAGGAGCTGGGAACCACTGTCTTTCCACAAGTGTCTCACTGGAGGTGCTGGGGCTGCAGGCATCACCCCCACCCTCCTATTCATTCCTGCCTGTGGGAAGAGATGGAGGCTGTTAGCTCTGTGTCTGAGGCTAATGGAGCCTCCTTGGGGAAACACTGCCCTGAAGGATCTCGTGTTGTACCTAGCCCTGTTCCCCAAATCCCTGCTGGGGGTCTAAGAAGCTGACATCTGAAAGCCTGGCTGGATTCACAGCCACACATGTCTTTGCACCTCCTGCACTGAATGCAAAACCAGCTCTGATGAAACGTCTCTGCTCTTGGGAGCTCCCCCACACTGGCAGTGATGCCACTGGTCCAAGGCCACCTCTGTGAGAGGAACTCCCAGGCTTCATGGCACCCAGCCAGTGCCTCAGCTGCTGCAGGGGTCTTCTCACTATTTGCACATCTATGTACAGCTTGTCTCTGAGTAGAAAGCTGTGCACTTTCATAGCCACATCTTCAGGATCCAGCTTTGGAGCAGGGTGGGCACAATCTGTTAACAGCGGGTCCTCTGGGAGGATGGCACCAAAGTCATGCAAATCCCCATAGTGACTCTGTGGACTTCTACAGAAGGGCAAATGGCACTGACAAGAGGAGTTTAAGTCTCTGTGGGGGTAGAGATTTAGCAGTGATTCTGCTGCAGGCAGTGGAGCTATTCTGATACAGGCAAGAAGCAAATCATGTCCTTTCTTTTCTCAATATGGGCAACAAGAATGTGCTTTCTGTCCCAAGTGGCGCTGAAGAACAGGACGGAGAAAATTGGTCTTTGTTTTGAAAGCACTGGAAATCAGAGACTTTCAAAGCGTTTGCAGGGAAATGCTATAATTTAAGAAGATTGTAGGAGAGTTTTGGTTAATGTAACTATTCAATTACCTATAGAAAAAGGACTATATCATGTAGGAAAAATGGTTGAAGGAAAAAAATAACCCCTTTTTACAAGAAGCTGAAGATGGTGTCACTCTGTTGGTTTCAGAGTAATCTTATTTTTAACTTCTACTGAGAAATTTTGACTATATCTGTGTATTTTTACAAAATCCTTAGGGATCTGCTGCAAATCTCTTGTATTTTTGGGGAGGTAAAGTGATCTTTGTTTTTTTTAAGCTAGAAACTAGCCGTATACTGTTTACTAGTTTTTACCTGCATTTATATTTCCATCAAACAAAGTTCTGATAATCACTATGATACTATCTAATTAATAATTATTTTATTAAAAACAATATTACACAATATAATAATTGTGTTTCTTTTGCCAGAAAAACTTCTTTGTTAATAACAAAATCTCACAAAAACCCCCTACTTGTTTAAAAGCATTTAATCTTTTTCAGAGGAGGTCAGGAAAAAGAAAATGAAATAAAATATGTGGGTAGCTGAGAATAAAAGTAACAACCTCTTAGACTAGCTACACATGTGGATGGTGGTGGTGAACGTGCTTTTTCTGTGTAAATACAAATGACTTTTGAGATTTCACATTTTTACAATCTGTGTTAAGGTGGACCAGCTCCTCAATAGTAACCTGTCCAAAATACCTAAGCATTACTCTTTCACCTTAAAATAATCAGTGAAATGAAGCTGAATTTCATGCATCCAGGTAAAGACTAGTGGAGAGCTCACACTGCAGAAACAGAGGTCAGGTTAAACAGGGCTCTGTCTTGCATTTCACCTCAGTCCCCTGTCTGTAGCTTGGCAGAAGTGGGCATCAGATAAAAGGGGAAGAAATGTGATGGTGAAAGGGGTGATGACAGATGGGTACCACCCATACATTCCTCCTCAGATGCATTTTCACATCTGTTTGGCATTTCAACGGTTGTTTTCCTATGGGCATCACTCAGAGACATCCAAGCAGGTGATATCCTGCACTTGAAAGGCCAGAAAGGAGAAGAGTTTACTAGGGAGGTACATTGGACACGTGTGGTAAAGTGTGGCTGTATAAATTAAAGGGTTGAATAAGCCTCCAAAGAAATATGGACTATCCATCCTCTGTACTGAAATCAGTGGGGTTTCTGGGTTTTCCTCCCAGAGAGAAGGTATTTTTCCAACAGTCTGAACTCCTGACCCAAACTTTTGCAGATCCATAAATGGATGCATTTTGTTACTCCCCAGATGCTACTATTTTTAAGATCTGGATCACCTATAGAAAATAGGACTCAGATGCTTAGAAGTCTTTGTAGGAACTCTGCCTGGGACAGCAAAAAGTCTGTCTTTTAAAATCTTCTTTTGCTCTGTGGGTGTTGTTCAGTTGTAGCCTTGCAATTAAAACCATAGCCCTATACATGCTTCCATTGCCTGCTGTCTTACCAGCAGTGCAGTATGCTTGGGCATGGAGCCTCCAGCCCCAGAAATGCCAGCAGGTACCAAATGCTGCAGGGCTCCTCCTCTGCAGCCCAGGGTAGAGGGGCACAACCCCTGTTTTTTCCTCCATCTGCTGGCATCTGTAATGGGGAGGAAATGGGAGACAGAGGCTTTCATTCAGAAATGAAGCCTTTAAAGTGCCTTTGAATACCTTAGTTGAGTATCTTTGCTCTCTGACTTACCAGTCCTGCTGCAAATACAAAAAGTGGCAAAGATCTTTTTATGAGAGTTTTCAGTGGATTTTGTTGAATGGAATGAAATGCATGTGTAAAATTCAGCAAACCCAGCTCTGAGACTGCTATAACAGCATTAAGATAGTACAACAGTCAAAAATGTCATAACTGAATCCGAGACAATGAGCCTCAGTTAAGCATCAGTGAGCTCAAGCAGCACGTCTGTTTCAAACCATGGGGTCCCCACACCAAGAAACATATGTGCAGGTACCCAAAGGAGATGTTTTCCTTCAAGAGGGTGTCTCAAATATGGTTATACTCTTCGTGGGCACAGGACATGATTGCTTTTAGTAGTTTTTGGAGAGAGGCATTACCCAGAGAAGCAGCCCAGCATGTGAAAAACAGGTCAGCTCTGGTTAGGGCATTAGAGCAGATGGTGACAGCCTGACCTAGCAAAGACACAGCCTCTGCTGTGGCTTTTCTGTCGATCCAGTAGAGCAGGATCTTCTGCACTGTCTTATATTAAAAGAAACAATTGTTTACCCTTGGAAAGCATCTTTAAGCTTTGGGATCAATTAAGTAGCTTATTGCTTTTGGAAACAGATTTGATCTCTTCAGTTCACAGTAGGGAGGTGAGAGGCCACTATGGAAAGCCTAATATTCCTGACAATTTCCTTGCGAATTCTGCTATTGAGGTGTCATGGACAATATTTCTTCTGCATCACAAATGCTGAATGTCAGTTTGGTCCATGGAAAATGGAAAAACACATCCATCTGGAATTCCATATAAGATTTTTTTACCTATTAATGGATTTTATGTCACTATTTCATTAACTTTTGAAAAGTATTGCCTGGTGGGAGATTAGGGAAGCAGCTAAAGTTTAGAATTTTTCCCATGATATTTAACACATAGACAGGGCTACCTTTCCATTTTTGTCAGGATAGGAGCTGCTTAGGATAAAGAAATTCAAGACTGCTACACACCAGACACAGGCCATATTTGGGTAACTTTCCTTGTGAGAATCAAGTGCAAGTTTCAGATTAAATCTTCAAGGCACGCTATGGCATGAATCCAGTCTATCTAAAAGACTGCCTGTAGCTCTGGAATGAGGACAGTGAAGGAAAATCCTTTCCCAAACCACAGTGAGACTTTCTGGTTCCCAAATGAAACTCCTCTGTGTGGTTGGTGACGCCTTCCTGGGGATGGATGTTCATACTCTTCTCCATGGTAGTAGGACCTCAAACACTCTGGTATTGCTGCCAGATACCATTGGGCTTTAAAAGGTCACCATCAAGCACTACATTCCCCTTTGTTTTTCTTTACATGGGAAACACATCTCTCACAGGGCCCTCTGCCAGGATGACAAGTGGATGCATTTGTACAGGAATACAGCCCGCCATCCCAGCAGTGAGATCTTCACATCTCTTATTGGCCAAAATTTTGCTTTCTCCACTGTCTATCTGTTAGCCAAGCTCCTCCAGTGGGCGATGGGAAGCCTGAAGGAGACTGGTGGGGGCTAGCAGCTGTACTGGATGGCTACCTCATTGACCAGCACTGTGACCACGGACAAGTCACAAGTCTGTATTGAAGAAGCAAGTTGCATGTGATCTTTTTTCAGTTATAGTTACTCCTTTACTCAGGTGGTCCCTGCTAGGTGGTAGTAGTGGCATGAGTGTCCTACAAGGGAAAAAAAGGCAGAGCTCCATAGTAAAAACACTAGTTAAGGTGCCTCACTACCATTTGAAGGAAGTGGCACTGTTTGCTTTGGCAGGTAAGGTCTAGCGGGACTTTTACCAAGAACCCTGGAGTTCTCAGAAGGGTTTTAGTTCAGTCAGTTGATGAGTAACATAAACACTGGGCTTGGAAAATAACAGGCATTAAAGGCGACCAGGGATTTACAGTCTGCATTCCTAAAACTCTAGAGGGCAAGGTATTAGGTGGAGGCTAGAACCATTTATTTTAGTTATATTAAATGGAAACTCTAGACACAGTCTGACTCTGCCTGTTCCTACTGCTAACACCACCTGGCAGAAAGGTTATATTATTATCATCTGCTGTTCACTTTTTGCCTTTTAAAAATCTTTCAGCCTCCCAATCAGAAATGGGCACAATGCCATGGGTTCTAGGAGACAAGGCTCAAAATAGGAAAAAAAATCAGATATGGAAAGTGGTTGTTAACATTTTTCATCTGGCTATCTGGGCAATCCTCAGGAATGCCAAAAAGATATGGATAAAAGTCTACTATTTGTAAAAAGGGATGACAAGTAATACTCTTCACAAAGATACAGAGCAGCTATAGTCATGAATCTGTAGTTCAGGTAAATGCTGGCTCACCCACTCCCCCAGCATAGCCAGCAGCTATCCAGGACCATGGGAAGGACCATTGCCTTGGCTGTGGGCACCAGGCTTCCACAGCTCTGCCATCAGGTCTGCAGTCCAGGGCACTGCAGGCTCACCGGCCTCTGTGCCTCCCTTTGCCCCTTTGTGGTACAGTTTGGGTAGTTGGTTGTTGCATGGGGTTTTCCCATGTACATGGCAGTTCCAGCCAGCAAGAATGGCAAGAGTTCAGCAGGGCTGAGTTTAGGCTTGTATGACATAGGTGAGAGCTGACGGAGCAAAGAGCTACTCTGAAACATTGCCTGGGGCCTCAAAGCCCCACCAGTTCCTTACACTTCTATTTCAGGACCATCTTTGCTGCACCTGTAAAATTTGCCATCCCCAAAAATGCAGATGGAAGGGGAATTTTTCCCATACCATTGAAAAGCCTTGAGCCAATTCTCATGTTCAGCACCTTGGGAGAAAAAATCTTAGTAGGTGAATGATTCTCTTCATTTACAGCAGTACAACATGAAAACCTTGTTTCAGGAGCCTTTATGCTCCCTTTTGGAGGCAGGGGGAGTGGCAGCCTGCTCGGGGATGGCAGCTCATGCCCCATGCGTCTGTGCAGAGGATCACTATGATGTTTCCAGGCCCTGTTGCCCTGTCTGCACAAGGTAGATCCAAGCCGCTGACCTCCACCGCAGTAAACCAGGGAAGCCAAATCTGGTTTTCTCCCTGGCTCCTCATGTGATGATATGACACTCACAACAGCTCTTTTAGCATGGCAACTGCACCAAATCCACCAGGAAGAATAAATTAACTATTAAAAATAAACAGCTGGTCTTCAAAGAGTCCAGGAAAATCCTGGCCTCTGCTCTTCTGATAGCCTAGGGCTCTTAATGACAAATCACCCTTGCTACCTAACCCCAGTGAATATTCCAAGCTTGACAGGTGAGTTAATTGTTTTGGAGTGGATGTAATATATCTCCTGCCAGGAGATGTTTGTGAGGTACATGATGCCGTAAACAATCTTCTGTTAATCTAATCTTCTTTTGCTGCTATCATTGCACATATATACAAACTCCCTTTATGGCTTCCCTCCAGCCACTGCTCTGGTTACAAGCTTAAACAAGTCCTTGCTCATTTTAGAGCTACAGACTTATTTAAGGAAATGAATGCAATAGCACTGAGCTGGTACCATCTCCTAGCAGGTAAGGTGATGTGCTGTCCATACTCAGCCTGCTTTCAATAGCAAGATAATGATCTTTGCAGAAATTTCTCTCCACTTGACAGCTGCTCAGCTGGGACACAGGTCTGTTGTTCTTTGCTCATGTCACACATGCGGAGACAATCCTAGTTTGATTCAACATATGGAAATAAGCCATAAAACCAAATCAAGATACCCAAGTCAGAGGAAGGTACAAGAAGTATGTTGCCCAGGAACTGGGTCCTGATTTCTGCTGATGAGATGGCAATGCAGCTCACTGGAAGATACTCAAGACAAAACTGAAGAAAGATGGGACATGACCATGCTGTCCAGCACCCAGTGCACATTCCAAAAGCAAGCACTTAAGCCACAAGACTGCAATAAAGTGTGACTTAGTGTGTAGGCTGGTGCTAGAACTGACCTTTTCTCTGTGTTGCCAGAGAGAAATGTGAGACCAGAGAAGGTTTTATGATAGCTTATAATCTCCCTATCACTTCTGCAGTGAGTGAGCAGGCAGGCGATTAAGTTTTAATTGAAAAATTGGAGGGAATGGGGGGAAAAATAAAAAAAAATAAACACTCAAGTCAGCAAGTCACATTAGTGACAGCAGCTAATGTTTCTAACATGAGCTTTAAATCCTTAGCCTCCCTCCAAAGCAAACATATTATGCATTGTTTGTAACGCTCTTAATTGGAAATATTTAGTCATTCAAATAGTAGAAGTACATTCATTTATTTGCTCAGAGCCTGGATCAATATTAATAGGTCATCTTAGGGGAGATGTATTTAGTTTTCATTTTAGAGATCACCTGCACAAAGCAGTTTGAGTTTGTAAGCTGGGCATCTTGGTTTCCTGAAGCCAGTCTCTGAAAGCAAGAAGGCGTTAAGGTTTGTGATGGTGGGGAAAATGGATCAGGACTTCCCTGGCTGAAAAAGCACTGCTTCAGCACAGAGGATCTGTCTGAAGCCACCTAAGACCTGGTGTCAGGAGGCCTGTCACCTGCTGAAATGATGGAATTTGCTCTCTGATGGTATACAAATGGTACAATGGTCTACAGCCTCTGCTTTGGGCCACAGGCTGCAGCTTGTTCCATGCTGTGGCTGTGTCCTTTGCTTCTCCAGCCCCCTCGCAGTACCTGCCCCATGTGTAACTCCAGGAACAGTGTGCAGAGCTCCCTGGGTGCTAGAAGACTCTCTTGATGGCCCTGATCTACCACCTGGTTGAGTTTCCCCATCTACTGTATACAGCTATTAAATGGGGAGAGATTGTGAAGAACGTAGTGATGTACAAGAGGGGTAAGGCTCTCTTTAAAGCGTTAACAGCAATTGCTGGCACTGGTGACAACAGGAAATTACATTTTCTGGGTAAAAGTAAAATTATGCATTCAGGCGTTCTAGTCCCTGGGAGAAGGGAGATCAGTTAATGAGTGCATGTCGAAACATATCCACTGCCAGTGAAGACATTTGAAGAAAGTCCAAACACAGTAACCAAATGGCTAATTTTTTTTCTTTCTAGGAACCAGCCCAAATCCAGCTCATGCCAGAGATTATTTGCCATCTGAGGGCAGCCTGTGTGAGATCCCAGGCCTTGTCCCACCACCAGGTGTTGGGAGCACAAACCTCCCACCCGTGATCCCTGTACTCATGGCTTCAGACCCCAGGGAAGGGTCCACTGTGGAGGGATTTTGTTTCTCTGCATGGTTTGTATATAATGAGGGTGATAGGGGCTGTGGCTCGGGGCTGAGAAGAGAAAATACTGAGCTTGTCATAGGCTGTACCCTCCTGATAGTCAAGGAGTTAACATACTGTTTAGTGCTTTTGTGTTGGGTGATTCTTACATTATGAAATTACTAAGGAATATAACAGGAAAGCTGCTTTTGCACTGAAAGTATACATGAGAAAACCTTGTCTTTTTAGCTTGGCATTACAAGGTCATATTTAACTCCAAACGGTTTTTTTTCTTCTCACTTATTCAGGAAATACGGTGATTTTTCCCACCATCCTGGGGAAGAGAACAGGAAAAATTTGATATTTCTGTGTTCATAAAGAATAGAATATGACAAATGCAATTTCAAGGCATTTCAGCCTTTGCTGTGGATATTTTCACACTGCCCCTCTGGGCACCCCGGATCCAGATGGGGTTTGCATACTGCTGCTGGAGCTCCTTATCCTGGGCAGTACCATTATCCAGGGTTAGGAGATGTATTTGCCATCGCAGCAGTTGTAAAGAGGACAGAGACCATCTTGGGCAGAGACTGGCCTGCAATTCTCTGCTGATAAATAAACATCTCTGTTTCACTTTGGCACTATGCAACTTGATGGTAAAGGTTTCAAAGAAAAGTTGAGCTGACATCAAAAAAAGACTCTCCAAGGCAAATAAAGGAAGATTTATTTTCTTATTCAGGTTTCTCAAAGGCTCCTTCTCTGTGCCCTTTCTGTACACAACTGTTTTCACCATTCAGGAATGCTTTCATTTAATGTCTGAAATAGCTTTTTGTATCTCCTGGTATCTTTCTTTAACTGTAAAATAAACGTTTTTTTCCTTAACAGGTCTGAGGATGTGGCTTTTGGGGCAGCATTTAAATAATTGATCCAGAATATATTTTTTTTACTCATTGTACTATTAGAATTCGTTTGTCACTAGGTCACTCTCTGCATCCTGGTCTCCTCATAGAAGTTTGGTCAGTATAATGCTGTAAAGATGTAATTTTGTGTTTAAGCCTAAGAAGCTGCATCAGCTCATCTTTAGTGTCAAGGAAGTGATGCCTTTTGTATCGGTACAACTTATGGGTTACAACTTGCTGTGCAGGAACAGAGATGGCAGTATGCGTTCCCTTACACTGGTATCGGGGCAGCTGCTGTGGACAGGGTTGTATTTGTGCAGGTCTGCTGGGACACTTATGGGGGCAGCCAGAGAAATCCTTAGTACCAAGTGGGATCTACTGAGGGATTGTCTCACAGCTGCTTTGCCAGGTCCACGCTGCTCTTGGGAACAAGCTGCTGGGCAAGAAGGACCACAGGGCAGATCTACTCTGATTGCAACTTCATGACCTTCTCTGAAGTCTTTTTTATCGAAGGAAAAGAACAAACCACTCCCAGCCCTCTGGCACAAGCAGCTGCCATAGCATTATTGAACAAGGCAGAGCATGCCTCATGGTGCTGCTGATTTTTTCAAATTTGTTTTTAACTAGATAAAAAGATGCGGCTACAATGATGTTGGGACTTCAGTGTATTAAACTGCAGGCGCTGGTAGGCAGGGATGCCTGTCTGTAAGATGAATCCCTGCACAGTGAAAATGGGTGATCGGGATTTCCTGCATGGCTGTGTGAATCGGGGCCATCTGTCAGCAGCTTTCTGTGGTGACAGACTGATGCCGAAAAGACGGATGGAGGGAATCTGAAGCAAGAGACCTTCCCAGCTGTAGGGGGAGGCTGAGCTGGATAGATTTACAGTCTGCCTTATTCTCTTTAGGGGTGATGCTTTCCTGAAATGTTTTTTTCTCTGTACATGTGATATTTTGGCATGAGGTTGTCCCCCAGGTACTGCATTAGCTGCTGGGAAGGAGAACTGCAGGTCTCAGCTCAGGTAACCACTGTATGCCTTGGGCAGCTGTGTCTCAAAACATGCCTGCAGGTGGGAGGATGGTTTACCCCAGTCCTAACTTTCAAAGCCTGAGGAGAAGACAAATCAGGAAGAGGCAAAGGGAGCTCAACCATTATCTGCAACTAGACAGAGATTAAAGATACAGCTTAAAAGTAGCTGCCTTGTGCTCTGACAACAGCTTATCAAAATATTTACTATATCCCCCTTGACATAATGTAGTTTTTGGTGATTCTCTGTGCTACCCTACATATCTAATTTATTGCAATTCAAGTATGCCATTGTTGGTTTTGAACTCAAACAAATGGTTTTAGTGGTGATTTATGTTTAAGAAATAGGAGCTGCCTAGTACTGCTGAGCTATCCTACAACAACAAACCAGCCCAGGCAGTGCAGTCCTCATAATAATGCTGTTTTGTGGCAGCACAGATCAAATGTCCAGCCTGTCTGAGACTTCTGTACTTTCTTTGTGGTACTGGAATTGCTGAAGCTGAGCTGGTTTAAGGCTATAAACAAGGGAGGATGCCACAGGAAAGTAGTATCATTCATTAGGCAAAAGTCTTCACTAACTGAAGGCTTGTCTAGTTTTTTTCAGATATGTTATTTAGTCTAATAAAAGATATTGCCTCCCCTTCCAAACCTTTGTTGTGGCCATTTTAAAATGGGGCTTATTTTTAAAGAAACCGAAGAATTAGAGAGGATGCAGTGGAATACCACACACTTGAAAAAAATGATCTGAGAGTTTGTGATTGCTTTGCAGTATGGGAATTGGAGAGCTCAGGCTACTTAATGCATCAAGAAAATAAAGAGGAGCTATGTTCAGACTGGTAGGTGCCTTCATGGGAAGAACTTACCCATTTGTGAAGGGCTTTTTACTCTTGTGAACGAATGGCAAGAACCACACCTGGAGATTAAATTTGAACTAAAAATAATGATGTTGTTATTTTTTTATGGCACATTGCTTTCTATAAGCTTTTCTCTATATTCAACTTGCAAGCTCCATGTGACAGCAACAGAGTGAAAATATAGAACCTGTACATCACATTGACTGATCCTTTCCCCTCTTATAAAGAGTAACTCCACAAATAAGAGTACATGAGATTAGCTCCAAGGAGTCTGAAGTCCTGCAGTGTCTCTGAGGCTAAGGAGGACCCAGAGATTCCCAATACTTCGTGTTTGCCATCCTCCTCCAGAGATAATGAAATACCATACAGCCAGACACGTACTACAAATAATGAATGACCTAAAGAATCAGTTGGAGACCACTAAACACTGGAGAGATTTAATGGTTAGCCTAGGATTTAAAAGACCTGCATCAAAAGATCTGCTCCATCCAAGGGAGCTAGTATCTCTTCCCTGCTCTCACATTTATCTGGGAAGATAAATGCATTAAGGCTCGTAGGAAGCTCATGTGCTGCAAAGTGAAGGCCAGGTGCTTAAGTACTAATCAAAGGGTGTAGACATAACACAAAAAGGTTGGTGGTTTATGGGACAGCTTTCAGGAGGATCCAAAGCCTTTCCCCTACAAAAAGCTGAGTGAACGTTTGTCTTACTGACTGCTCAGTAAATGTTGTCAAAGCAATTCTGGTGCAGCCACCCAGCGTGCCTATCTGCCCTGCCACCTGCTCCCACTTGCTGCTCAGTGCACTCACTGGAGGCAGCCAAACCAGCTTGGTGAAAGCATGGAAATCACAGGGAGAAATAGTGCAATACTGGTGGATGGTCGAATAGCATCAGCCTGTAGCCTTACACCCAGTTAGCAAAGCCCAATTTAAAACTAATTCAAAGTGAAGCAAGAACAAGAGTGTGCACTTGCAAGTTTTTCCTGTCTTTGGTTTGATTGTTCCCTGCCTCAGTTTTGCCTGGAAAATAATCAAAATCCTTTAGAACACACACATTAATGGCGTTGCGGAGACAATGTGGTTTGCCACCCACATGTGCTGAAGCAACCAAGTTCTACGAAAAGGGCAGTGGCTCACATAGGGACCCCTTTCCTTCTCGCTGTGAAGCTGGAAAGATGGTATTGCCTGACCCACTTGATTTCCTAAGGACCAGTAGTGCAACAGATAACATGTCTGACAACAAGAAGAGTGCTAGCAGCTCTCCCTGACCAGATTAACCTTTTATCTACCCTGGGGGTATGAGGTGAAGTTCCTGCTGCTTGAGGATTTCATGTGGGTGAGTGGGATGGCAAGAGATATCACCCACGGAAGGAGACTTTTGTTTCGTACATTTGTAGAGGGCAGAAACACCAAGCAGGAGGGGCAGGATAATTAATGGGAGCTGCTCAGGTTCAGTTAATGGTCTGCAGTCCCCAGCTCCCAGAGCAGCTTGTGCTGGTCACTGCAGCTCAGCCCAAGGCTTAGCTCTCCTGGGCTGTTATTTCCAGCCAGTTCAGGGCAGGTCTGATCCACAGCCTGCTGAAATCAGTGGGGGTCCCCAGCTGACTCTGATGGGCTGTGCATCAGGCTTGTACTCACAGGTGCTGCCTCTGGTGAGGCTCCAGCACCGTCACAGGGAGCTCAGAGAAACGGGGCTGATGAAACAAGGCACAAAACCTGGCTTCCCACTGGCCCTCTCCTGCCAGGCAGAGGCCCCTCTGTTGCTGGGCTTCTGTTAAGGGGTGTCAGGTGCTTGCTAATTACAGCTAATGAGAAATTTAATTGTCCTTCAGCACATGGCTGGCTGTTCAGGTTCCTGTGTGGTTGGGGGTGGGTGGTGCCTCTGTGTCTCCTTGCTCTGCTCTGGCCCACACACATGGTGGGAAGGGGCAGGAGGCCTTCCTTAGCCCTCAGTATTGGGGGCTCTGGGGGGAGGGGTTGTCTCAGACCCGCAGCCCCAAGCACGTGCATGAGCACGTGTGCTTCTGGTCTGCTTGCTTGCATCTGGAGATCTCTGGTTGTGTAGCCTTTCCTGCTGGGATCTGCCTCCTCTGCTTGACCTGGGGACACATGAGGGCTTACTGGCAAGGTATGTTCTTCTGGAGGGCTTTTGCCTTTTGCAGTGGCTGTTGTAGTGGGTTGTGTGGGGATGGCAGAAAGCAGGATCCTAGTGTTCTTGAGCGGTGAGGGGCTGGTGAGCCCCTGCTGACAGGCTGGGTCCCCTTGCCTTGCCATGTGCTGGGTTTGCTTCGATCCAAATGGTCCAGCTTGGTCTGTGTGTTTGGGGGATGGAGCCAGGGTGGAAGAAGGTGCCTGAGGAACATGCATGAGTCATTGGCTTGGACACACTATTTATAAGCCTGCAGCCCCTTGGAATGCTACAGCCACATCCTAACCCCATCTCTGGTGTCAATGTCTTTCTCACCCTGACTCGCCAGCACCAGGCTGAGCACTGTGTGCACCCCCTCTCTTGCATGCACTCTTTTATGTGGCATTTATAGTTCCTTTCCTCTCACCCATGCATCTGCACATAGACTACATACCTACCTTGAGAAGAATGGGTCATTGCCTCACTTTTTGCAAAGGATGGTGGCTATGTTCAGGTAAAATCCAAATAGACAAGGAGATACTGCATGTTTTAGACAGTCATGTTATACCCTAGAAGATGCCTAGCTTCCCTCCTAACCATTTAACAAATCGCAGTTATTACGTTCCAGTTTACCAGATCAGTCACCTTTTTCTTTACGAGCAAAGCCAAAACCTCCCTCAAAGAGTGTAAGTCCCAGACTAAAGTTGCCCTTAGATATTTACATCTGGCACATGGCCTTGTCTTTCGTGAAAGCGGCTGATGTGTAACCAGGATTTTATAAAAAGACTATTACTGAGCAGCATAAAGGAGATAATGCATTTGTGTGTGCGCGCTTGGTTGTGTGACTCCGGAATAGCTGTGCAGGCTGGATGGTGTGGCTGTGGGTTAGGGCTGGGTGTGATTTACCCTCAGCAAAACTGGCTCCAGCAAAATTTCCATGTCTGATTTCATATCAATTGAATGTGTTTTCAGAGGCTTGTTAAAAAACAGATGAGGTTTGGACTTAGTTTACCAGGACACAGCCAAGAGCATTTTAGCATTTTTAGCAGCGGTTTGTTTTTTGGGGTTTTTTGACTGCTAAGAAATTATCTGAACTTCCTAATCCAACTACATGACTGAATTTAAAAAAAAAAAAAAAAAAAAAAGTAGTAAGTGGGAGGAAATGGGATCATTTCAAGAGCTACCAGGTGGTGAGTTGCAGGCAATCTAAATGCCTCTGTGTTATAGTCTGATGTATGGCAGGCTGCTTGGCTGGTCCTGGGGGAGAAAGGCCACAGGCCAAATTATAGTTCTGGTCATGCTTGTGTAAGAGGGGGAGAAGCCTTTCAGCCTGGACAAGTTTAGAGAAATGGCTGTGTTTTGAGCAAGTCAAATGCACTCTTTCAAGAACCCTGTTTTGCAGGCAAAATGCCGCGAATGCTAAGCTATAAAGCCTGTATTGAATCTTTGCTTTCCTGTAGAAGTGTCTCGTTCAGCTTTAAGCCTCCTTTCAGTGTCTGGCACCCCAGAACCATGCTGGGGGGCTGTGCAATAGCCCTGTTGTAGTTCACTTCTGATCGGTGACATAGGCCGACGCTGTTGTGACACATGGGCACAGAGGGAGGCATAAGCTTTTATGTGCTCTGAATGCAAGGCTCTGGGATGAGTCTCAGCCGAGTGCACCTGCAAAATGCAGGAGCAGCTGAGCACCACGGCACAGAAAAGAAAGGGAAAAATCTTTCATGCTGCAGGAATACCCCTTGCTGGAGAGTGGGACTGGCTAAACCAGTAGCCCAGTTGGAGTCAGATCACCTGCTTCAGTCCCTTGTGTTTTTCATCTCCCTGATAACTCTTTTGCATGGCCTTGGCCCCTTCCTGCTCTGGGATGGGCTCACTTCACTTTTAGTGCTTCCATTTCTATAGGTCACATTGTAGGTAACAGCAAAATTTTTCTTTTAATGGCTGCCACATCCCACAGCACCTTTGGGTCTCTGGTGCTCCTCAGCATGCCAGCCAGCTCAGAGCATCAGGATGTCAGTAACACAGACACATCTCTTGGAAGTGCCTTGTGGCCATCCTGGCTCTCAGGCTGTGCTGGCTATTAAAAGAAGAACAGACGATTTAGGAAGATAAAATCAAAACCCTGCAAAAAGCAGAAACCTGACATGTTATTTGCATGTCACCTAGGTGACAAGAAAACAGCTGTCTGGACATCTGATCTAAGCAGCGTGGGCCTCCCTTTCTGTGTTGCCCTGGGGCTTTGCACCCTGTCACTGATAATTATGTCATTTTACATGTAGATCTAGAAGCTGACCCTGTGTAACACTGCATAAAGCAATGCAGGGAATATATTGGGGACAATGGGGTGGATCCTAATCAAAAACATATGTAGAATATATTTGCTGTGGTCAAAACTGTCCTGTCTGACGATATGCCTGTCAAAGGAGAAGGCAGCTCATTAAATGCTGAAGTATCCCTGGGCTGGAGGGTCCTGGAGCCTGAGAAATGCAGGACCTGAATTCCCTTGGTTTACAGCTGTGGATATGGTGCAGAACAAAGAACTAGTACTGAGGCAGAGCTGCAGGGAGAGGCTGGCACTGGGAACCGGGACAAATTAATCTTGCAGAACTGAAACTACTGTCCGTCCTTGGGACGGCTGCCACGGAAAGAAATCTTGTCCCTTTTTACCAGCCAGATGGGGGGGAGCTGTGAGACTAAAAAGTGATGCCATTACTGCACCCACTGCGCTTATCGTGGACTTGCAGCACACCCATCACACCCTGGCTAAGATTTCAACATCTGTGGGTGTATCATTTAGAAGACAGAGCTTTTAAAAGCAAGAGGAGAAGCTTATGATCACAGGGATTCACATCAGCCATGTTTGTTCCCTTTTATCCAGGTGACAGAGCCCCAGGCCACCCCTGGAGAGCATATGAGCTGTTTGTGCACCTTTCTTCCTCTAAATGACTCCTCTGGCAAAAGCAGCTGTGGCTTTCCTGACTCAAGTTCAGGGGATTTTCAGCCAGCATCGTTCCCATTTAAGAAATGCTAATTAGCAGCAAAAGCTTTACACCCCTGTCCTGTGGAAAGGGAGCTTTCTCAGCTGTTTTTGTTTCATTGTAACATCTAGAATACATAGTGTGAAGAGGGATTGCTACAGCAGAGCAGTGCTTAAACTTCCACATCCCACTAGAGCACTGGCAGACAGAGCTAAGACCCTGTATGGCTTTAAGAGAAGGGAATAATCCCAGCAGCTGAAATGGGTCCCTCCAGAAGCATGTGGGTGCGGAGTGCAGATCCCCACCCCGTATTTTGGAGACTGTGTAGCAAGCTTTGAGTTAAGGTCCTAGAGGTGATTAGTTATGACCTGGTAGCGTGTCTCTCCTCCTTCAGGGCCCCTTCCTAGAAGCCTGTGCTGTGCCTTGAGCTGCTTCAATGGCTGAAATGTCGATGCCATCTGCCACAAGTGATCATTAGCCATGGGTCAGCTCTACTCACAAACAGCTGTTTGGAAGCTCACTTCTCTGAGAGCTCAAGCTTCTCTAGTGCCACTCCTGGACTATTTGCAATGTTCTTATAACTTAGGCCTAGAAAAATCAACCCATAGAAGCCAGTGTTAATTTATCTGTAACCTCACAACCCTTAGGTAAAGTGGCATCACTGCTTTGATGCATTTGCATAGTGATTTTTTTCATGTATTTAAAACTGACATAAGCAGACCTTGGGTGCAAGGGTGACGACTTCAGATTATTTATTGGATGGGGAGAAGGAAAGCTTTCTTTTAGAAAGTATTGAATCTAAAAACTTACTGGGCTATAGAACTGTGGGTTGTTTTTTGGTTGTTTTAGTGTCTGCTTTCAGAGTTGTTTTTTTTTTTATTTGAAGTGTATGACAGAACTATATATATAGTATATATTTTATTGGTTTAAACAGAATTCAGGGATTTAAGTTCTTCTCCTGAGCTAAAGAGTAGCATGTGTGCAGTGGAGTTGCTACTGAGTTGATCCACATGTTTGTAGAGGACTTCTGGCTGTATGGGTAGCCCTGTAGGAGTTACTGCTCTTCCATGGAAGTATTTGACCTGCCGGTATATCAGATGTCTGTACAGCCTGGGCAATGTTCACCCTAATAAAGAATTTGGCTGGAGAAACAGTTAATTTCCAGGGAAACCCAGGTGCATAGTAGCCTTAATTGAAATGAGAAATACCATTTTCATGGAGCTTTAAAGATTTAAATTAGGGTGGTATTTTATTTTAGAATTATTTAAAAATTAAACCCTTTGTAAGGAAGGACACCGAAGCCACTGTGAATTGGTGTCTAACTGTATGTATTCAGGAACAAAATCCTTTTCCTTGTCTCCAAGGGTTTTCCTATTTTCAACTGAAATCACTTTGCAACCAGTCAGTTTTGATTCTTTAGACCTGGAATTCCTCTACTACTCTTCAGAGACGTTGCTTTATGGTTACATTGGATTTTTGAACTTGTGGGACTTCTATTCCCATTCTTAAGATTTTTATGTTCATGTATTTGTTTACATCATTAATCCAGAAGAAGAAAATATAAAATGTGCTACTAATTTACTGTTCAGTATTATGGAATTAGGTAAGACTTTTTCAGATGGCTGACATTACGTATGTCTTTCAAGGCTGTGAATAAACCATATGTAAACCATATGTTTCATCTATTTCAAAGATTGTTAAGAAGTAAATAGTGTAATGAAATTAGCTTACAAACGATGTTCTGAAATATATGTGCAAGTATTAATAACAGTATTTCTCAAATGGACCTTTGAAAGCTACCCTTAGTTTCATCTATCTTATTTTTAGGGTATTAAATATGGGTTTTCGCTATTTAAGTGGCATCATTAATACAGTAATTCATCTTTAGCTTTCTGCCTCCTTATTTTTACAGCTAGTAAAAAGAGCAATCTTAACTAATCTAATAATCTCTTATTTGTGCATATTTGTCCTAGGACACACATAGTGTCCCTAGACCTTCCTGAAAGTCTCAGCTGAATGTGTAGCCACATTGTCTCGAGTATGGGACAGTCAGAAGAGACTGGCTGAGAGAGACAGGGCAATGTGGTGTGAGACCTCCTGCTAGCTGTGGGTGAGCGGTGCTAGAAGTGTGCAGGTGTGTCCCTGTATTCCTGGTCATTAGCTGGAGTGCAGCACATGCTTACCCTGCTCCCAGAAGTGCAGCTGGTTTCACTGCGCAGGGTAAGCCTGTGATCTGCAGGTGTGCTGGTGTCCAGAGTTAGCACAGCGACAGATGATCTTATATACAGTCATGATGCCTGCCCCGATGTCTAAAGAGACACAGTGAGTGGAAGCATTGCTAATTCACCTCTTGCAGATGTGAACCAATACAAAGAGGGGCTTTCTTCAAGAGCAGAGCTGAGGACTGAGGTTGGTTTTTTTTAATAGCTGCCTACTTGAAGCTCCAAACCAATCTTCCTTGTGTCAGGATCTCCTTTCTCACGCCTCCTTCCCTGCTTGTGGCTGGGTCACAGCACTGCTGGCCCGAACAGCCACATGTCTTTCCTTCTTGTATTGGAGTGAGGGCACCTCCCTGATCCAGGACTTTGAGCTGTGCTACCAACCTCTGTAAGCATCACAAGTGTGCTGTAGGGTTTGGCTTGTGAAGCTGGACAGCCTCTCTTGCTGCCACTGTGCCATCCCATAAGCTGCCTGTTGTGGGTCCTGTCTGCCAGGTGGGAGGAAGCAATTACACACAGTGGTGTTGTGAAAGGAGGCAGGTGGGTGTGCAAAGGAGGAGCAACAGCAGGAGTGTGGGCATATTTACTATGGCCCTTTGCTGGTAACTTGGTGTATTCGCTTAGTGAATATATGAGTCTGATGAGGAGATGCTTGTTGTGCACTGGAGGTGGGAGGGGAGCACTACTGGGGAAGGCACCTGGAGAGCAAGCAGGCTGCTGACCCAGAGGGGAAGCAGCAGGCAATGGGTGATGCATTGCAGGGCAGCCTCAACAGAGTATGAAGAGTGAAAGAAGTGATCGGGCCTGCCCCCAGAGCACCAGGGGAGAGAACAGACCACTCCAGCCTGAAAGGGATGCTGCCAAAGTCTAACACATGGAGGTCTCACAAGGAATAGAGGATGCCAAACCTTCCCAGAACGACAAAAAATGAAGCAAAAGAGCAATACCCCTCCTTATCCAGTGACCTCCAGCTATAAAACATCTTCTGTACCCTTTCTAACCTCTTTGCCTCTCCTTTCTGTGGCCTGTATAATTCCTAGTGGACCCTGGATCTGACCTTTTTTATTTCTGGTCTTGCCAATGCTTTGATCTTTCTCGTGGTCCTCCCACTACTGCACTTGCCACTGTTTTCCATCTCCCCATCCTGTTTCCTTGCTATTGATCCCTGTTTCTGCTGGCACACTGCTGAGCTTCCTACTGCCTGGTAGGCTTATGTCTTGGCAATAATTCAGCCACCTTGGACTCGAATGTATATTTTATTTGCATGCCGATAACTTCATCCCATAAGCTTATAGTGATGCAAAATGTAGAACCAGGAGCTTGTAGTGACACATGTGAGTTGGCAATAAACCCTAATGTGCATAACACCTGTGGGTGTTGGCTGCAGAGCAGAGAAAGTACTTTCTTAATTTCTAATTTTACCTAAAGAACCGCTCAAGGCAAGCCCACCTTTCGGTTTGCAATCCCTGATTTTCAATTTCAAACAAAATCTATTTATTTTTTTTTCGTCCTTCATGGAAAACCAAATCTGTCAAAAAGATATTTTTTTTACCAAGGAAAATGAGCCCTGCTATTATTTCTATATCACAGAGGAGAAAACTGGTGCACAAAGAAGCTGAATTACATATGTTGAAAAGTCTGAAAACTTCACACCCTGCTCTCTGCTAGGTAAACCACTTTCCCTCACAGAGCTCTCATGGTTTTATGTGTTTACATTTCTTTGAGGAAGAACTTTTTTTTAAATAACCAGAAATATAAGGATCTTTTTGCAGATGGAAAGGTGTTGAGCTCAGGGTTTTATGTGTCTGCTTTGTATGCATCTTCTATAGCTGCTCAAATATTTTTTTTATTCATAAAAATTTAATACAGAAAATTAATGAGGAGCTGGTTAGTGAAATGATACAGTAACTGTAGCCAGGCTAAAAGTGAGTTGTCAGCTCTGGACCTTCCCAGTCCAATAGGTAATTGCAGAACTGTGTGAGCGAGATACAAAAGGAGGCTCTGAAAGGTTCAAAGAGATTTATAGAATATTTCAGACCACAAAAACACATAAAACAAAGTCCAAAAGGTTCCAGAAACGGGACAAGAGGGACCTGCTGTCAGAAGCAACTTGTCATATAGTTATGATTTACTGTCCTCTCCCAAGCGATCTGTACAATCTCTGTCAGCAACATGGCAAACAAATAGCATTCAGGGGGCTTGAGATGAGTGTTTGGGAGAGAAGGCAGCAGTGACAATGACCACCACAGACTGAGGCAGTGAAGTTTCTGCAGAGGTCTTTCTGAGCAGCGAGTACAGAACACTTTTTTCATGTCTGTCCTTCCAGTGTGAAAGGACAAACCTGGGTCAAGTAAAGGGAATATCCAAAAATAACAAGAATTTAACTTTTGGGTTATTGAAAGCCTGCCAGGGAATTTAGGTAGTTGTTAAAATTAATGGGATGGTGCATCTGAATCTCCACTGTGACTTTGAAAATCCCAGTCTAAAACTTTCAAAGCCATCCCCTTCTCCATTTCCAAGTGTCATTTGTTTCTCCTTCTAGCCAGACGTGGGCTTGTGCTTTAACATAATTTGTATGTGAAGCAGAAATCAGGTCTGCTTAGATTGAGTACTTTGGCTAACACTTCCATCTCTGCAGCTTTCAAAAAGTGTTAATAAACTATTCTGCTTAGATATTTCCCCATGCGCACTGCAGGCTGCATAAAAGATTTCAGTTCACGCTAATAGCATGGAGGTTTGAAATATGTGTAATTTTTTTTCTTGATGTAATTTGAAACTAAGAAAGTTATCCAAATCTGTCACTTCTTAAAACAAACTCATTAGGGTTTCTTTAGGTTTTTTGGTTGTTTGAGGTTGGTTTTGGGGTCTTTTGGTTTTGTTTGTTTTGGTTTTGTGTTTTTTTGTTGTTTTTTTTTAAGTGAACTGTAGTCCAGAAACTAGTAACTAAACAAACTGACAAATTCTGAAAAAGTCTGTTCTGTGTCCCTGGAGCTGATGCTACATGCTTGGCCAGGAGACCCTAGACTTTTCATAATAGTTCATATCACTTAAGGACAGATATTAGTTATGATATTAAAATTAATCTAGCAAAGCATCCTCCTTTTTTTATGGCTCATCCACAGGTATTTTTCCACTGGTTGATAGCTTCACCTGGGCGGGTGTGTTTGTGGTGTGTTTATTGTTTTTATTTTTGTTTCTTGTGAGTTTTGTTGCGGGGTGGTGCTTGTTGGTTTTTTTGTAGAGAAGCTTCTGCATTTGGGCATCAGGCTGTTGTTGTCATATTACCAGCACGGCTGCTCTACTCTGTACGTGCTCTTCTACATCCAGTCTCCACAACCGCTACCTGCCTCCCTGGTTGATGCCAATTCATCTCCCCCTACTGAATTTCTCCTTCCTTGTTCCCCACATCCTTTCTTTCTGTCCTCCCTCCTTGTTCTGTCCTTTTCATGCCTGTTCTTTTCTTTATCTTTCTGCACCTTATTCTTTTCTTAAGCATCCTATTCCAAGCCCTCTTTCATCAACCCCCTTTTTTTTTAAGACTAGACTTCTAGTCTCAGTCTTCTCAGAGACATCTGTCATCACTCTCCTCTTCCCAGGAAAACTTTCATTTCAAGCCAGCTTCCTTCTGCTAGCAGGGAGGTATATTCCCAATTGCATCTATGACTGAGTAACAAAGTCTTCAGGACGGTACAGGGACCTAGAACTGTTCCAGACCTGCATGCACAAATTCACATGCCTGCTAATCCTGTACTGTCAGCTGTTTGTCCTGGCTTGCTGTCATCTTGTCTGCCTGTGCTCCCAGGTGGTCCTGTCAGCCATGTTCCGTGTCAAAGGGCAGGTACCATCGACTGTAGGCTTGGCTGAATGGTGGTCAACAGCAGCAAGGAGGGAAGGAGAGATGAGTGGACATAGCCTTATGATGTGCTTTGATCTTTGTAAGGGCAACTACTGAAGTTTCCAAGCAAGAAACCTTATTTTTCCCAGGAAAACTTCAGGAGAGCATCCCTCTTTTCCCTGTCTGATGGCTCCTTTTTGCTCTGTGGAAGAGGACAACTCCACTTTCTTCGTAGATTTCCGAGCCGGTGCTAATAACCAGCACACTCACCAGTTCCAGGCAGCATGTTCAGCACAAGCACTTAAAAGGTAGATGGATCACTAAGGTCCCTGATTTCTTGCTGCCTTGAAACACATCTCCCTTCTGCAGCAGGAAACAAGGCTTAGCCTTGGACTGGCCTGCTGGTGCAAAAAGCTTTTGTGGGGAGAAAACTGGGATTGCTAATCCCTTTTAGAAGTAGGTTTGGTAGGTGCAGTCACCAGTCTGAGGTGAGGGCAGGGACTGAACAGCTGGCAGGACCTACGCTGGCTGGTTAGCAGCGTGGCATGCGTGAGATTCCTTGGCACAGCATAAGGTTATTGAGAAGCTGGGCTGCATCCCAAACTTGCCCCTGGCTGAATTGGCAGATCGCATAGCTAGTGTCACTTTCAAGCACTTGGCCAGGCAAAACTCACCCTTTCTCCATCCCCCAGCCCCCCTGTACTTGGCTTCGGACTAGATTTGTTAGTGAGTTGGCTGCCTCCCCACCCATGTATTCACAGGGTTTGAGGCAAGGTGGACTGTGTATCTCCACAGTAATCTAATTCCATCTTTCCACAGATATGTGACTGGGTATCAGAAGCTGCAGCTTCTTTTAAATTGATTTTTGGTGATAGCTTTCATATGTAATATATACAAGGTTTAAATCCAGTAGAATTAAAGCAACCTTAAAGCTAGCAAAGCCTATTTTAATTTTTTAATTGAAACTAGAGATCAAAAAGTTCCAGTGACAAAAATTCAAGTGATCATGGAACAACTGGGGCAGAACTGTTCCCCGTGCCAGTGTACACGTCTGTCCTCTCTGATATGCACCTTTAGCACAGGGCTAGTATTACCCTCTCAGGCTGTGCTATTGGGAAGCCAAGGTCTTTAGCAGAGCTGTCTTTGATCACACCAGTGCTGCTCAGCTAAGGAGGCCTATGCAGCAAAGACCCTTAACCCCACTTTTTTCATCTTCTCTTTTTTTAATCCCTGATGCCTATTACATTTCTTCTAGCAGAGCAGTAATGCTGAGCCTTGCAAACCAGAGCCTCTCCACAACACAAGAGGTCCTCAGCAGCCACCTGAAGGACACTGACACCGAACAACTGTCCCAGGCAAAGGGGGTGTGGGAATAGCCCACCAGGCTGTCTTTTTTTTCCCCCGTAAGGTAACACTTGGCAGCACTGAGCTCTTGTACCAATGTTTCTGGCTGATACTAACATAAAGACATCTGCCAGTCTGGTGCCATGCACATATATACAGAGCATATTATCCCATATCAAAGCTACCAGTCTCTCCTTGGACTGAACACATGCCGTATAGGGGCTTTTGAATGTGCACTCTGCACCTGCATGGTGTAGTACTGCCGTCCTCCTCCCCGTCTGTGCCTACGGTGAGTGAGCTCCAGAGCTGGCCCTGCTGCGTCTGAAATGGAAGTGGCTGCTCTGGTATTCAGAAAGTCCCTGAACACTGGCACTGAGGTTGTCGCTCACGATCATCTGTGTTACTGGTAGAAAGCAGAGAGCAAAGGCGAGCTGGTAAGTTTCTGGTTCATTAGTAACTTCTTGGAAAACTCCAGAGGCTCAGCCTACAGCATTTCAGGGCAAGCAAGCCTCGTTTGATTGCTGTGCCCTGAGCTGAGGCAGCGTCACTAGGCATCACTATTTCTGTTGGGCATCACTGATTCTTTTTCCTCCAAGAGACAGCAGGTCCCCGGGGGCACTTCAGGGCTGGGGCTGGGTGCAAATGATCCAACTGGATGGCACTATTTACGCAGCAAGACCCAAAACTTTTATCTGAATTCCCCTTGCGTTTTTTTATGTGAGTCTTGGGGGATGCTACCACTCCTAAATAAGATAAAATGCAAGCAATAGCTTGCTGGTAACTGTCAGAGAGAACTTAAAAGGTTCTGTTTCAGGTTGAAAAGAGTTTGTAGTTAGTTACTTTCATTTGCACTTTAACTACTGAAGTGGAGCAACTCCAGCCCAGCAGTAGTTCCTGCAAATCCTTTGATCCAGGGTCACAGTAGGTATCAGCAGGACTGTTACAATCTGTCACCCAGTCTGTCTAAAGAGCTAGACTTGGGGCAGTCAACAGACAGTGCTATTGAGCATACCACAACCGTAGGATAAAAGCAGATGGCTGGCCGATTTTTCTCTTTTTCTCAAGTGAGACACACCTTTTCCTTCCAAGGAGCAAAACATTACAGTCTTGGCCCCGTTGTTAGTTTACTGGACATGTACGGTACATTTTCCTTTGAAACGCCTGGCTATGCACAGTGACAAGAAGACAGCTGCACCGCTTTTGAGTGCATGGGTTTCATAAAACAGGTTGTACGAGAGTCTTTACTGTAGATTAAGAGATAAGGGGGTGGTGGAGACATCTGTTGCCCCAACTCCTTTGTGCTAAGGTGGTCATCAGCACAGGCACCAACATCTTACCACAAGCCTGGTAATGACCACCACTTACAGCTAACCAGGTACTAGGATCTTCTCTCAGTAAAACTATCTTCTTTACCCGCATCCCTGAACATGGGTCTTGTTTTGATTCTTGTGGTCCCTTGAGCATCTGGATCTGGCTCATGACTCAGAAGGCTATTTTTCTGCCACGTGCTCTTGAATAGAGTTGTTTAGCACAACTTTAGCCATTTGTGGCTGTGAGCCCAATTGGAAACACGTGTGCTGGTTAAAGGCAGGTGGAGGGATTTCTCTTGTTAATTAGGCTTCAAATTCCATTGTGATCCCGGTAACCAGTGGCCAAGGCTCAGATCTTGGTAACACCAGACAAGCCCCATTAGTGAAGGAATAACCCTGGATTTGCACTGCTTATAAACCTCATAAGTTTGGGGTTGTGTTGTTGGTTGTTTTTTTTTTCCTTTACTTAAGACAGTCGCATGTGGCACTGATTTTTCTATAAACAAAAGCCTCTTCAAGCCTGGGGGGGGTAAAAAGAAACTTTCTGTGGCTGTCAGGGCTGCATGGCCAAGGCCGAGGTGCTAGGATCAGACAGGAAAAGCAAGGGCTCCTTTCCCACCAGCATGTAGTCCTCCCTCCCCCTACCAGCCCATTTCCCTTCTGCTCTACACCCAACCACTAATTTGCCTCTGAATAAGGGGGCTGCCAGTTTTGGACTAGGCTGGGAGGTGCTACTCTCCCGGTGGGCTCCATGAGTAATTAGGATAAATGCCTGTAGCTCGAAGCCACCCCAGATAGACCTCAGGTTCATTATCACCTTAGGAGCCCTGACAGTAACTATGGTGGGGGTCAGCCTTGTTGCAAAGGAGAGCTGTTGTTATGGAGAGGGAGAGAGTAAGTGAGAGTGTGTGTCTGTCTGTCTGTCTTGGAAATAGGAGTCTTTATAGGAAGTTAAATGGAAGGGATGGCTTAGGTGTCTTTGCTTCTTGGAGGGCTGGATGAACACGCTAAGCCGCTTTAATAATAATAATTAATAATTAACTAATAAGCCCCCTACCATACAGCTACCTTAGTTGTCTCTTTCTTGTGGACAGAAGACCCAAGGCTTAACTCCTCAGCCACACCTATTCCCTGCATCACAAGGGGTTTTGCTGTAAATTAGACACCTTGAATATATTTACTGATTTGTCTATTGAATACTTGCTGCCCATTAAAATCAGCACATCTAAACAATGTAAACACCTCTGAGGTTTTGTTCCTTTATCTTTCAGGTTTTCACTTTGCTGCTGCCTGCTAAAGTTGTTTGTTTTGTGGCAAAGCCACTGCAGTTTTGAGCCTCCAGGGTCTGAGGAGTTTTCACAGTTGCCACCTTGCCCTTTTGGGCTTGCGCACCTCTGTGCAGTGGTGCCCCTGCCATGTTCCTCACCCATTAGGCAGGACTGTTGCCAGCTGCCACCCCTGACTCTGGAGACAGTGGGATCTGGAATGCCAGTGTGGGAAGGGGGAAGGAAAGGGGAAGAGAATGACGCCAAAGCTCCTTGCTCCTTCTGTGCCACACAACACCCCCTTTAAGGTGAAAACCATTTGGAAATTTGCCTGGGGGCTACAGTTGTCCTTGCACGGCACCCACCTTTGAGTGCCATCTGGGAAGGGACAGGAGTGGGGACACGAGTTGTTAGGGTGGTCTCCAGTGCAAGCAGGAGGATCCAAGAGGCAGACAGAGGTGTGGTCACTATTAACACTGAGATGGAGAAGGGGATACAACTCTGCCGTTTAAGTATCAGAATTCAAATGCTGAGGCTCTTTGTGGATTGGACAAGATAAAGAAGATAGTTAAAATGACAATGTGTTGTGAAGTTTCACTGCCAAGTGCCAACAGAGCCACCAAGCTAAGTCAGTTCAGAGTGAGATTCCCCAAGAAGCCAAGAGAAGCTGTGCATTTAGTTAACTGTCCTGACCTTCAGGGAGCTTTTGGAGGGTGAGTCCTGCTCCCAGCATCATGCTCAGAAGAGGGAAGAGAATGCTGAAGTCAAAACCTTGCATGCTGTGTCTCCCAGTTCCTTCCTAGGTTGTTCCCAAGATCCAGACCTCTGGCATTGCTGTTGAATGAGTAATCACCTTTCAAAAATACGTACGCTTTCCAGCATAAAAGCTATCATCTTTCCCTTTCTCCACTTTCTATCCAAACTGTGAAGGTTATAGAGTTAGTAATCCACATGATGTGTCCGGTATGCTGCACTCAGTACAAGGAGGTGGTTGAAAGTTTGCCTCAAAAATACTCTTCTATGTAGAATTTGGGACTTAAATAGAAGGAAGCTTGCGGGGGGGGGGGGGGGGGGGGGCGGGCATGAGGGGGGGGGCAGTGGGGGAATGAATGGTTTGCTTCCTGCAGAAATCTCTAATTATGTTTCTCAAAATGTAAAATGCCTGAAAAGTAAAGTATTTTAGCCCAAACATTCTAGCTAAAAGATAGAACTCCATCCACTTTGAAATGCTCTCAAGGGAGTTATTTGCTTCGTGTCCCTGGGCAACTCTGTGGTGTAGGCGCTGTGCTCAGCGTACATAGAATCATGTTTGTAGATATAATAGCAGAAGATACTTTCATCTAATGAGTCATTTAACCCATCCTGTTGCCCTAAGGCAAGATTAATTGCACCCATCCTCTTCCTCGGATGTATTTATCAATACCTTCTAAAACCTGCAACACTGAAAGCTTCAAGGTCATATATTTCAATATTTTTTTTTTAATTATGGCTATTCAAAATCTTTGTTTTCTTGTTTTCCTTTGATTATTTTGAAGTTTTGTGGCCTTAGGGCTTTTCTTACAAAGATTAAATACTAGTTTTAAAATGCTTTTCCCTCATATAAGGACTGCAGATTTTTAGCAGTGGGGGGTTGGTTGGGTTTTTTGTTTTTTGTTTTTTTTAGTCCTCTGATCAATTTCACTGTTTTTAGAGAAATCTCTCAAAATTATATGTATCTCTAGTTCAGTGTCTGAAACAGCAGTCCGTATTCCAGTTAAGACCTCGCCATTACTGAACAGACTGGGAGACTTTCTTGCAGTCTTTCAGAGGGCACTCCTGTGTGTTTCAGGTTGACTTTTCTCACAGCGGGGTGGGATTGTTGGCTGACTTTCAGATTTTTATCCACTACAATCCCCAGAACACTTTCTGCAGACCTGTCGTTTTCTTGATCATTCACCGTCCACCATATCTTGCTTTTTGTGCAGTGGGTTATTTCTGCCTAAGCATAATATTTGGTGTTTGTCAATACAGGCTTGTAATCAGGCAATCCCCAAATTTTCTTTCTAAGAATTGTTTCATTTTTGATTTTATTTTTTTTTACTTAAATACAACATTCAGCATTTATTCCCTCTGCTCCATCTCACTACTTTGGTATCGTATTCAGGCTTTATAAGAGTAATCCTTATTCTATTGCCAAAATCATTAACAGAAATAATGAGTAGTGCCAGAGCCAGAACAGACCCTTGAGTAATCCCTCTCAATATATCTTTCTAGAGTGAGTCTAAGCAATTGATAACTGTTCTCTGAATATATTTTTTATCATTTTGGCATTGAGTCTTGAGAAGCTTCATTTAGACTGTGTTTCCCTCACTGTTTATGAAAATGTCACATGGGACAGTGTCATAAGCATTACCGAACTCAAGATATATGTCATCTATTGCTTTTTGCTGCACCCTTAATGCCTGAGAAGAGAACAAGAGGAGAGAAGATCATGCATCAGAGATGTAGCCCAACCTAGGATCATGCCCAGGGGACAATGGGAGTGTGAAGCATATGAAATACAGATCCCAGGAGGTCCCACTGGGCCTCAGTAACAGAGCTGTTCTGGTTTCCAGCCAAATATTTTCGGGTTTTGAAATTTTACCATTTTAAAAAGTGCGTAAGAAACATTGTCTAAGTGGCTGAAACACTCTCCCAGACCCTGTGTGTACATGTTAAATAATAGCATGCCCTGTACTAGACTGAGAAGTTAATTAGAATTCTGACACACTTGGTCCTTGGTGTCTGGTAACGTGAAGCACATGTCAACACAGACACCTGTATAGAGAGCTCAGACGCACTGCAACAGGAGGTGACAGAGGTGTTTTAAACTTTTTCCTCATGATGAAACTGTTAATGTGCATATACTTTTGGGTTGTTTCTGGCTGTATCCAGGGCCCAGTACTCCGATCCTGGTTTTTGAAAGACTTCCTATCTTTCAACTATCAGGTTGAAATTTATCCTTAAGTCCCTCATCCTTATTTGATGAATTGAGGTGACTCTTAAAGCATGTTGCCCTGTCATTGAAAAGAAGAAAACATTGAAAAAAGAAAAGGGAACCAATTCTGCCCAGCAAGCAGTTAAGTGGCTCTTCAGAAGTACAGCAAGCTTTATGGTCATCAGATGTGATCCTGTTACTCCTGTTCATTGTCTAGGTTGTGTAGTACATTTGGGACACTGATAGTCACTTGGTTATGAATTTAATTTGCAGGGCACAACATACCCTGGAGGATTGTTTCATATATTCAGGTGAAGGAAAAAGGGCAGGAAATGGTCCTCAGCTTGAATGCTGTATTTCTAGTTAAAGAATGCGACCAAGAGAGAACAAACTTGAAAGTTTCCTATCAGTGTTACAACACAATACTATTTCCCATCTTCGATCTACTTTCCTTAAATAAAGGTGAGACAGATATGAAGGCCAGGAAAAGGAAATAATTTTAGCTCCCCATCAGTTAAGCTTTTTTCCCTTTAGAGAGGAGAAACACTGAGTTAAAGGAGGGGTATGATTCATACACGAGCTTTCCTATATCATGTCCTGTATGATGGTGGCTTTTTGAAGTGGTTTCTTGTAACATGTGAAGGTGCGGAAAGAAACTCCTTGAAGGCAAGGGCTTCTGACTATTATCTTTCCTTTTTGGCTGCATTGGGACAAAAGCGCTGGCTGGAAAGAGGTGCTAATATACATATCCCCTAAGAACAGGCAACTGCTCACTGCAAACCAAAGCCTGGCATTTCTTATTTTTCAAATAAACCTGCAAGGGAAATGACCTGCATTGAGAGCACAAGTGGAGGGGGCTGCTTCCATCTGAGTTTATTTTGCTTAGCGGGTAAGATCAGAAGAGGCCTAAATAAGGGTCTTTATTTTCAGCAACACTGATCATCTGCTTTGAAGTAAGATCCAAAGAAAACATACTCCCTCCTTCATTCCAATTAAAAAGCAATAAAGGCTATTTTCATTTTTTAAATATTGAAGGTAGGATATCTGCCAAGAAATCCTTTTCCTTCATAGAGGGGCAGATGTCATATATTGTGAGGCCACATCCTCATCTGGTGTCACCCAGCATTGCTGCCTTGAAGTTGGTCCAAATGTTTCTGAGTTGTGCTGCCTAAACGCCTGGCTCCTTGTCTGGCAGTGCCATTCCAAGGATACAGCTCCGCAGGGGTCGTGTCCCAACACAGAACTTGGAGATAATGGCCCAGACTCTTTCCAGAGATTCTACCCAGCAAATGGTATGGCCTCGTGCTTTTTGGTGATCTCCTTTTCATCATGAAGGCTCCAGCAGCAGAAGGCCAGTGCTCTGTGCAGAGGAGGGATCACTCGGTGATGGGAAGGTGCAGTCTTCCCCCTAGCAGGTCACTCTAACCTTTCCCTGGTGCCTGGCACAATTGAGAAGAGGAAGAAAGATCCCGTCTGCAGCTAAAATAGGACAGTTCATGGAGGCAAGAAAGTGGTTTTCCACACTGGTATCTCTAAGAAATTGAAACCGGCACCTGATTTACAGAAATAGGGTTAGTGGTTCAGTTTTAGTTAACAGCAACAAATCCAGTTTACTACTGTGTTCAAGGCAATTGCTTCTTTCTGTCCTTCCATGTATCTAGTCTTGTATCAGGGTTAGTTTCCCTTCCTTCTGCATATATTAGGCTCGCCAATGAGAGTATAAAGGATTTCCCTCAATAAAGGAGTGGAGAAATCAGTGGCCATAAGAAAAAGGGAGTGGGAGTGCAGTGATAGGAACAGTCTATGCTATTGTCATGGAATACAAACATTTCTTAGGGGTTTTTTTTCTTTTTCTAGTTTCTGTGATTCATAATTAGCCACGGATGGATGTGTAGGACAGCCTTTGAGCTAGGGATGGGTCTCAAAGTAAGTGAAGCACTCTCCCACTGTTTCTTCCTTTGTATCTCCTGCCCTCTCTTTCTGGAGGAAGAAGAGAGTAATACAGCTGTCCACAGTGGGGGTGATAAGGCTGTTAGCTCAGGGATGCATCAGTAGGGTGGAGCAGCAGAAAAAAGCAGGCAGAACTCTCTTTGTTGTTCTCGCAGAGCTCTGTAAATGCTCCCCCCACTTATGTTTATCAGTAACAAACTCATTGGATTTGATGGAAAAGCGCTGGGTTAAAGCCAGTATGGGAGGGGAGGCCAAACAAAAGGCCACTACTGCAATTTTAAATTAATTCCTAACAAGAAACGAGACCCAGTCTGAACTTTAATCTAAAATCTGAAGTGGATTTGAATGTTTTCCAAGCACCTACAGGGTTTTTGCCAGAGGGCTTGGGTCACAATTTGCTGCTGCTTCAGGTGAAGTGAACCCAATGAAGAATAAAATGCTACAATAAATGTACTTGACCTCATATTGTATGTTGAACACAGCTATGGGTAAATCAATACATACATAAAGCTTGCCAGTTTCTAGAAGCCAAATCAAATTGTCTTCTTCCAGTTAGAGCCAGAAGCCGTGCTAGTAAAATATAATGGCTTTCAATTACTTTTTCAGCTTGGGTCAGTAGGTTCAAGCAGAAGGCACCTCTGGGGCTCATGTAGTCTATCTGCTCAAAGAACACCCTGCTTCGACATTAGATCAGGTTGCCCAGGATCTCAGCCAAGGAAGTTCTAAAATCTCCAGGGGTGGATATTCCTTGTCATCTCTTGTCAGCTTGTTCCTATAGGTAAGTGCTCTCCCAGTGATGGATGTTTTCTGTACATCCAGTTGGAACTATCCTTGTTGCAGCCTGTCTCCATTGTGTCTTGTCCTTTCACTGTGCACCTCTGAAAAGAGTCTGGTTCAGTCTTTGCTACAAGACCATTCAGGAAGTAGAAGATGCAATCAGTTCCTCCCCTCTCCATCCTTCTCTTCCCCAGGTTAGAAAAACGCAGTTCCTTCAGCCTCTCATACTTCATGTGCTCTAGACTTTTGACCGTCTCATCAGCATGTCTTGGGACTCTCCACAGGTTTTCAGTATCTCTCTTACATAGGGTGTCACAAAAGTGAACTTCAATGTATTTCAGCTATTGATTCAAACCAAATGATGTCTAAATTTTGTAAAGTCCACCCATCACTTGCCACATAAGGAAGCCTGCCAGACTGTTGTCTTCCTTGTCTTATTTTACCTTATGTTCTTCTGATAATAAAATGTCGAGGAAACTTGAAGAAGATAGATCTATGTGATTTTTAAGCTACCAGTGACCTCTGTACTGATAGCATCACTATCTTGCATATCTCTACTCTGTCTGGATGGGGATGAACCCTGGTGTTGCCCTGAGATAAGCAAGAAGAGTATCAGACCCATAAACTGCATGGGAGACCAGGAAGCTGTTTGGTCCAGGCATTCCTCTTCCCTCCAGGCTACTTCTTTCTGGAGGAAGCCATTGATCTTTGGCAGGCGGACACAGTTGGGCATTCAATCTATCAGTGACAGGCTAACATAAAACAGTGGTAAACAGCCTCCAGTGGTCTTGGGGAAGGGCTCCCTGGCTGGAGAAGCACAGATTCAGCATTCATTCAAACTAACTTTTGAGGAATTTTTTTATTACAGGAAACAACAATGATAATAATCTGGGGAATCTCTGTCAAGAAAGAGCCTTTGGATAATCTCAAGATAAAGACATCCAGGCAAGAAGTCCCAATTGGTTTTGCTCATTTACCAAGATCTTACAGGTTGACAGAAATATATTTTTATTTTATTCAGAATGGAATTTATGGTGAAATACACAGTAGTAGACAAATGCTATTTAATTCAACTTTGCATAAATTTGAATGAGCACTCCCAGGACAGCCTGAATTTCAGAGGAGCCTGGAGATGATAGACAGCAAAGTCTTCCTGGGATCTCTCACTCCACCCTCGGAAGCTGATCCCAGTTTGCTTTTTCTACTGTATATTTTTTTAGTATTTTTCCCAGTCTAATTATATGCATTTGAAGCAAGGAGGAGATTATTCCTCTGAGTAATATCAGCAAATTCCTCCTGACAGGCATGCTGGTTTGTTCATTTCCTTTCTTCTAACCTGTCCTTTTGGCACCTCAGTGAATTTTTCCTCCATGGTACTTGCACATAGGCTTTAAATATCTGTAAATAACAGCAGTGTCTCCACATCTTCCCAAGATCAATTTGTCAAGGCTAAGCAGCTCCAATCCCAACAGAACACTACTACACATCAACATTGCAGCTCCACCAAAGCCACCTCTAAAGGATTACAAGATGGGTGGCTTTACTAGTTAATATGTACTGCTTCCTCCACTTCTTGATTGCTTTTATTGAAGTTCAGGTCCATCCTTCAGAGGAAAATATTGGTCAGCTATGCTGAGCTGTGTGTGGTCATACATCGTCCCCTGCTCCCACAGCTTTGAACAGACTGCACGCAAAGAGACAAGTATGCCATTAGGGACCCGTGTCTAGGTCTGGGCTGACAGGGTGAGGTTATGATGTGCCTCCAGATGATATAGCACCTGACTTTTGTCACTGGGAAGGGTTGCAGAACGCTGGCTTGAAACCATCTTTGTACCCTCCCAGCCTCAGCCTACTCCAGGAGCTGGAGAGAACTGTGCTGCAGCTGAGACCAAAGTTAAGGCAGCCTGGCTGAATGTGTTTTCTGGACTAATGTGTAGCTCAGAAACTCCTCAGCATTGTAGACAGACTTTGAACACCAGAATATACCAGTAATCCCCAGCCTGGAACCCTCCACAGCAGATCTTGAGAGGTAGCAGGAGTCCTGGGAATGCTTCCACCACTGGGAGTTTTGTTGGCCCAGTCATACTGCTGTGATCCTCTGTAGGGTATAGAGGTTAGCACAGAAAGATCTAACTCAAGAGTTACTTCTGAATTAGACAGACACACTGGAAAATAACAGTTTAGAACCTGCTGTGCTGTAACCTGGCTAAAACTGGTATTATTTAACATGATCTGCCCTCTCCTGCAATAATAAGCTTGCTACCTTATTCCACTGAACTGTCCTTAGCTTTTTTGTTTAGGAGAAAAGGCCATGAACATTGTAAAGGCAGGACCAAGGACATCTAAGGAATTATTGGTGCCCAGCACTTATTCCTAACATCACCAAACTCATCTGGGAGGTCTCTGTTGCAGAAGCAAGGAATTTTGGGGCTTAGTCTGGTTGTATAAGCAAGCAGATAATAGAGCTCTGTGTTTGGTAGGACTTTCTGGGCTAGAAAGTGGCTGTGGTGTTGTGAATAGCTGAAGGGACTGTAATGCATGCCCGTATGGCATAGGATGGAGGAAGCTATGAGAATGTGAGCATGTTCTATGCACTGCATCAGCTTTTTCCTTAGCAAGGAAGGGCAGGGGATCAGTAGGATGAAGGCTGAGGTGTTCCCAAGGTTCCCTCAGCCCAGCTCATTTAATTTGAATAGGACAGAGATACTGCTTGGTGAATTGGTGGGTAGAAGGGCCCTCATATTTTTGGTGGTTTTGAGGAATGGACTAATCAGAAGAGAAATTGCTAATAACAGGCCAAGTCCTGCATTCATGAATAGTTTCAGGTGGTGATGCTGACAAGCGGTCATTTTATGCCTTTGCATTTTTTTCAGATTGTAACTAATACAGTCACAGTCTGGTCTGTGTATACAGATGCACATCTACATATTGATGAATCATCTCTGCCTATGCAGACTGCGTGCCTGATGGCTCTTCCCTATCAGTTCAGAGGGCAGTCAGTTGCCTGTGATCTAACATCAGAAAGAAAACGGTATTGTGTTCTCATTGCATATTTGCAGGGGAGAAGCTGGTTACGTTATGCAGACCTATGGGATCAGACTCCTTGGAACATGAGATGTGTGTGGGTGAACTTGGCCAATGAGACAGCCAAGAAGACAATTTACTAGCCCACCCCTGAAGAACATGATTGGACTCCAGAGGATGGAATCGGGGGCCCATACAAATACTTCGAGAAGTTAATAACTTTTTTTTTATTTTGGTGCTAGAATTTTAAGCTTCATATCAATTATCCTTCAGCAAGGAGTGTTTTACTATGGAAAAACAATTACGTGCATAGTGGGAGCTCTCCTGACTCTAAACTGAAGCAGCAAGGGTGTTGAAATTTTAATGAAGACCTTCTTTTCATGCAGGGTTTCTCAGGTGTTGAGCTAAACCACTACTAATAAAAAGCAAACAAAACCAAGCACAAAATAGAAATATATGCCAAAACCTAAGTCCACCCTAATTTCAGCATGGGTCTAAAGGTCGATGTCTTCTGATACAATGCCACTAGTTCTGAAATGCCCGTGATGTTCTCAGATGAAAAAGATATAATGTTTTCAAAGGTAGTAGGACAGGGATATCTTTTATCTAACCAAGCAAGTAACAGTCAAGCTTCTACTCCATCTGGCTGTCTCAGTCCTCAGCTGATGCAGAGGAAGGCTGACAGGGCCAAGAGGCAACCTTGTGATATAAGTCACTTTCTAGAGCAGTGTCAGCCTTCATCAGCTGCCACCATGCGGATACAAGCAACTTTAGGAAAACATGCATTTACTGGATGCCTTTTTTTTAGACATCTAAATTTTGACTGGTTGAATTTCAGGCTAAGTGGGGTCTTTCATTCACCAACAGTTACCTTACATTAGAGCTTTGACTCTATTTGTTTTCAGCAGTTTAGGAAATGGTGACTGCCCGCAGTACCACTCAGGAACTAGGACTGTAGCACTTGCAAAACTGTGCGTCAGGCCCTACAGTGTCTGGTGGAGTCTTTCAACATTCGGGCTGGTGCTCTTTGCTTGCGTGGTCTTGAAATTCTTACATAGAATTTGTAGTAGTCTTGAAATTCTACTTACATAGAATTTGTATCTCTGGTGTGCAGCCCTGCTCCTCTTGAAGAAAAGAGGAATTTTCCTTTGGGCCCCAGCAAGGTGTGTATGTCGTTCCCTACCCAGAAACAAAATGGAAACGTGTCTTCTCAAGTCAAAAAACCTTTCAGGTCTACTGTTTCCATGAAAACAACCCCCCCAGCAATATATATCGTATGTTTCTCTTTCTCAGGTTATTCCTAAGCAGTGGGATATATTTATCATATACTTGTGGCCATCGATCACTGAAGTGCCAACGGAACGAGCAGCTGCTTTAAAAGGGTAATGCAGAAATAACTCATGGCAATCAGTGCTGAACTCGCGCACTTCAGTGGGGTTCAGACAGAGACTTTTTCCCTTTCAGTTTCAGTTAATCCTGAATGATGATGATTCATGTGCATGTGAGGCTAGGTCTGATGGTGGTATTTGTCAGACAAATCTCTGTACTCTTTCCAGCCACTCCGTGCTTGGTATTTTTAAGTTTTGCCATATCCAAAGAATATTGGGCCATTAAATCTAATTATGCACCTCTGGTAAATAATCTATACCTTGAGGCTTTTGAGGAAGGGAAAATTCCACAGTTGCACCTGGTCAAATGGTTACATGTGAAGGAAATGACCCCTTGACCCTTTTAGGTGCTCAACATAAAACTTGTTTAACCCTCTCTTACCTGCACAGCTATAAACAGTAATACTGCTCACAAATCCAGGCAGCCCATTAAAAAAAAAAAAAAAAAAAAAAAAGACAAAAAAGACAATATTTGATTGACCTTCAGCAGCAGGGATTCTTCTGGGTGGCATGAGAAAAAGCTGCAGAAATTAAAACTGACTTAGTCCTGAAAGTCCTGTAGGGTTAGAAACTGCCTATTCTGTGCGTGGGTGCAGACCTTAGTGTAGCAGTATCCAGAAGTCTCCAGGGTGAATGCAATGCAAACAGTACAAAATCAGCAATGCTACAGTCATGCTGTTTGTCATGAGGAGAGGGCTGTCTTACTACTTTTTCCTGTACGATGATGCCTTATCGTCAGGATATTTTGTCTTTAGGTGACCGAAGGCAGCAAATCAAATGATTATTCCATTCTGAATAATTTCATCAATAGTTTATGGCAGCAGTATAACTACTGCAAAGCCGTTGTATGAGAACACAGCCTTGCTTTGTGTATTGAGAAGTTTTACAAAGATACGTTGGTGAAAGAAGGTCACAGAGGGAGTTCAGACTTGTATGTGCCACACCTTTCTCCAGGCTCCTGACAGTGCGTGCTGCAGGAGAGGGATGCTCTGGACTCTTCCATTATTACTTCCATTTTGACTCCTTTGTATCACCTTTGAATTTGACCTCAGTTATCTGTGAAGTTAAGGGTATGAGTGGTGTAATTCATCACCTGAGTGGCTCAGAGAATTAAAGAGTAAAAAGAATAAGTTAAAAGAAGCATGCAAAAAGATGCCAGTCAGAGACAAGTTTTCTAACTAAAATGATGCTGGGTTGGCCCTAGGTGTATAATTAGAGCGTTTTGCATATCTACCTGGGGCTGTACGTAGGTGGTAAGAAAAGCATAGAAGTCCATCCTACACTGTACATCAGCCTTTGAATTTGGCCTACAGGAGGAATAGGATCTCTGACCACCAATTACTAGAAGGAAAAAGATCATGAAGAAAAAACTGTATTCTCCCACCCAGCCAAAACATGTACCTCAGAATAAACATGAATAATGAGGTATGAAAGGGCAGCAGTCAGGAGAGAAGCTGTGAAGCTGTGTCAGCCTGTCACAACCCATTCATAAGGCCGGGCACTAGCACGTCAGGGTTACAGGTCTGCGGTTTCCCATGAGACTTGCCGTGTTCTCATGCTGCAGGGGAAGATCCTGCTGCTCCGGCATGTCTGCCCTGCCTGCTAGGCGAAAGCGCTCTCGCTGCGGCCATTACTTCTATTTCAGGGCACTCTCTGCTGAGACAACTTGTCCAGGCAGCGGGGATCTTGAACCAAAGGCAAAGCTTCCTTTCCAGGGGAGACTTTCTTAGAAAGGATTTTTAAAGAAAGCAACAGCCATTCCCACTGCAGGGCTTTCACCCTCCAGCCTGCGGTGACACTGGTTGCTGTATCTGAGAAAAGCACTGGAGTATAAAAAGAGCATCAACACTGATGGTGAGCAAAGTGGCCTCTTTTGAATGTGGCAGGGCTTGCCGTAGCAGGTGGTACCTGATGAGAGCTTGAGGCTTTAGAAGATAATTACCAAATCCCTTTGGTGTTCTCCACCAGCTGGATATAAATTTGTGGAGTGAATCCAGAGTGGCAGCCATGTTATGGGCACAATGACACAGGCTGCTGCTGAGCACCAGGCTGCATGGGGCAGGGGATGACCTGGCTGAGCCTGACCAAGCACAGTGTTCTCAATGCTGTAAAAAGGTGTCGCAAACACTTTTCTTTTTGAATCACCTGTATGAATAAGAGCTACTCCCTTGGATACACACATAGCTTTCATTTGCATCAGGACAGTTCAGACAGAGTGTGAGGGAAGATGTGGAGAGTGTGAATGTGGTAGAGATTGTTGCATGTCAGGTGTGAACTGACACCTTTACCCATCCCAGGGCTGTCAAATGGTTTTACAGGATCATTCTGTGCCTTGGCACAGCATTAAACATTGTGTAAGAGTCTGTGAAGACAACTAATTAGCCAGAGAAACCAAGAGCTGTGCCATGAAGTGAGTACCTTTCTGGAGTGGTGATTTCATGGGTCTCCATTAGAGCAAAGGCTCCCTTTGCTACTAGGGACAGCTGGGGGTCACTGCCAGGCCTGCTCCAGCTGACGTGCACTATTGAGCAGCAGAGAAATGGCTTAAGCTAAATGGGTTGTGATGCAGTTAACAGTGTTGAGAACCCAGGCTCCGCACAGCCCTCATTTGTACAGCATTTCTAGGTCCAATATTGAAGACTCTGAGGGGGCTGGAAGACTCACAAGGATTTGTGATGTGCTTTCCTAGAATTAATTCCTCACGTGGAGAGAGGGAAGAAGCATGAACTCTGTCTTCTGTTTGCTGCTATTATACACCTCTTCCCTTTGATATGCAGTTTCAGTTCAGAGGTGAGGGAGTATCTTTTGAATGATAATTAAAAAAAAAAAAAAAAGAGAAAACTGAAGATTAGCATTTTGTGCTTAAGTGAGCCTGAAACATCTCAGCTGTCATACTGCCCTCTTAGTGCAAGGAAAACAAAGCAGCGGAGTATTACATCTCTCAAACCCATACCAGGTCTTGCTGCCATAAAAGCAAAATTTAAAAGCAAACCTTCACATTTTCACCAGGACACACTAGCTGTAATAAACAGCCAGCCGCCTTCACAGCCCCAGTTTCAATATCATCTTCTTTTGCTGACCAGGGATCTTTCCCAGCCTCAAACACAGACACACCAGCTGGCTGGACAACCACCGTGAGTAAATACATTTGGAAACGAGTGTGCTATCACAACGCCTTACAAATACATCCAAGTGTGCTACACGCACAGCTGGGGTTTGTCTCCCTGCCTGCTGCCAGGAGCACGTAAAGTTCTAGCTTCTTTCCCTCAGTCTCTTCATCTGTATATTCTCAGTCATTCCTCCAACCTTCAAAAACAAGCTAAATGGCATATTATTAATGATCTTTTAGTTTAATAGTCACATATTACAGCAAGTCTGAAAAGAGATCATTCCACAGTCTGTCCACCAATTCTTCTCTCTTAGTGTCAGTTGAGCATGCAAAGTATCTTTATTACTATTTCGGTTAGATTTAGTTCTCAGGCAAATAAGAGGCCCTGACTGGAGCTGAGGGATAGTGCTGGCAAGTAAAATGAGAAAGGACAAAGCATTTCAATCCCAAACTTCATACTTAGCAAGTGATATCACCTTGGGCTGCTGGCTGTGTTAGGATTGGTCCGGCAGCCAGGCCTGCGGAGGAACAGGATAGCCGAGCATCAGGGGATTCTGTTCTGGACCAGGCATGGAAATTTTCAGGTCTCCTGTAAAAAATGTTAACGCTACATTGCAGATGACTTCCTGTAATCTTTGTGACACGGTTTGTGCACCAGCCCCTGGAGAATCTTTTTTGTCCAAAAAATTTCCCTTGGTGGATTTCCAATGATGCAGCTGGGAGGCAAACTGGGACCATCTCATTTGTAGCAAGGATTATTGCAGTCTCTGTTAATTCTTGTTTCCTGTGTTAATGATTTCTTTCCGACAAAGTGCTCTGAGAATTTTTTCTTGCAGCATAAAGGGATGAAAAACACCCCCCACTGCCTTGGATCTGCTGCCTGTTTCTGCTGAGCCAAAGTGAAGATGGAAGAAGAAGGGTTTTGACATTCTGAATTTCTTGGACAGTGGGATTTTTTTGTTTTGTTTTGCTTTTCTCCGTATGGTTCTCAGATACCTTTTACCCATTTGGAATTCAGCTTTCCCTGTTTCCTATGCTGGTGATCATGCTGCCTCCAGCTGGGATTCTGTAATGCTGAGTACTTACAGAATTAAACACTGGAACCAGGAGTTTTTAACTGCCTCCAGAAGCATCTTTACCCACTCAGCAGTGTTAGACAAATACCTGAACTATGGAAGCAGATGCAAACTCTTAGGTGCCCACACAGACCTCCCTGGCACTAATTTTTGGCAGGTTTCAAATTAGTGAGAATGGTTCTCTGCCCTCAGACATCCCCTGTCTGCATCAGCCCTGGAGTAGAGAGCATTTCTTAGGAACTGGAGGGGGAAGATCCCCACACACCCCCCAGCATACACAGCTATTTTGACACTCATAAGGAGCATTTGCCATCAATAACTGGGGGCCATTCTGGCCCAGATCAGGTTGTCTTAAAAGTCTGATTATAATCACAGTCACTGTGGGAAGTCTTCATGAGTTTCCTTTCCTGTAACCAAGGCTGGCACCGATGCAGAAGATTCAGGACAGGGCTGCCTTCAGAGCACTCTTTAAGTAAATAAAGAGATGTCCATGCTGGTTATGCTGTAGTAACTTTGCTGTGCATTGCTCAGAAACATCTTAAACTTCATATTTCACAATCATTAGCTTCAGCAGTGCCCACCTGTTAAGCGCTGGTAACAACTGAAGTGTTTCATAGCAGATGTTCTCCCTGAACAAGTGCCCGCACAGGGTTTGCTGATTTCCTGGATCACAACTGTTTATCCCAAATGACTCTGCAAATAATTGCTTAAGGTCAGTTCAGAGTGAATGCCCTGTCTTCTGGATTTACACTGGTACGAGTAGTGCAGAACTGCACTCACTATGCTTTAGCCCCATTTTCAAACACTGGTACAAATCAAGAGGGGAGTAAGTGGAGTGTAAAACAGATGGAAGTAAGATCAAAATAAATCCTTCCACTTTTTCCTTGTAACACTTCAGATCACAGATGGGAGAGCTGGGATGCAGACAAAATATGACAGGAGGTTACTTGAACATCTGGAGTCCAAACAAATGCTTCTTTATATAAAATAATGTTTAGCAAAGAATCCCTAGGAAATGTGAAAACTGGACCCAATTCTGGTCCCATGGAAGTTGCTGCCAACACTCTTGTTCACGTCAGCAGTCCTGCTTTGATGACATTACAAATGTCGTGTCTGAGTTACGTCTGATGGTAAATGGAATTTTAAAAGCTTGCTCTGAATCTTTCTGGTAGAATTGCCTTTGCCAAAAAAAACCTTGCAAGGCTATTTCAGGCAAGACCCAAATGTCCAGTATTTGGATTCTTTCTTCAAAGCCACAAATATCTATGAGGTGTCCAACTCCTCATGAGAGCCACTGAAAAACAGGCAGTTAATTCTGCTCTGTACCTTTAGAAATGTCCCATCTGATTTAGATTTTGATATAGCTGTTAAAATGGCATGGCAATTTAAGGTAACACTGTCGTCCAACCATTTGTCATTGAACCTCTTTCAGTGAGAAGAGATTATTTCACAACTATCCAGCTGTGAAACATTTAAAGAGCGCTCTTCACGTCTTTCAGTGCAGCACCAAGCTGCTGCTCAGAAATGGCATAAACTAATCTGGTTGGTTGTGCACTGGAGCTGAAGAAGAGCATCCACACGGGCTGTTTTAGCAGTAGAGTAAAAGGGGATGTCACAGAATCAAGCCTGCTGGATGTTAAAATCTCTGCATGTCGCTGCTGCACTTACCCAGATAACATTTACACAGGTCCTTAAAACCAGCTTCCTTGGGAACCTGATCTTTTCAGTTCTGTTGGGAAAAGATGAGAATCGGATGAGAACAGAAGTTAGTTTGTATAAATTTTTAGGAAAGGATGTGATAATAAAGAAGGTCTTTGGATTGCAGAGAGGGAATCTGGGATTCTTAACAGGTGATTAGAGTGGACGAGCTCTGTGTATCCAAGTGTTTATGGTTTATATAATGAAGGACAAATATGCAGCCCAGGCTCTACCCAACTGGAAATCTGTGTGTGATTAAGGAAGGGAGATGTGCTCCCTTTGCTACCATTAAGTGGGATTCTCCCTTATATCACTGTCATGGACCAGGGTCTGATTTAAACCACTTGCTGTAGCTAGTAACCTCAGTAACACTTCGTGCCTTTCTAAGATATTGTCTGACGTCGTAGGACATTTAACAAACTACTTGTGTGGGAATTGCTTGTTTATCCTAAAGCAGAAATACAGCCATCCTGGGGTGGGAAGGCAGAAGGAAGACCAACAGGACCAACTTGTACCAAATCTGTAGAAAGTACTGACACTGCTGAGACCGTCCACTGCAAGTCGTGTTCTGTCTGCATGCGGAGGAGGGAAGTCCTGTGCGCTGAAGGTCAGATACACAGCACAGGCATACACAGCCAAACGCCACCAGCTGAGCCCAGGCCTTCCTGCAGGGTAAGGGGCATGGTGACAGAACTTCCCATGGGTTTACACCACTGTGCATCACCTTGCTGGCCCAGCTGGAGCCTAATCAGAAGAACTACCCCTGCAACGATAGTAGTCACATTGCTCTTTTGGGTGCTGTTGGTATGTTAGTAAGACTGTGCTGATCTTGCAGACCTTTTGTGTTTGGGTGGTTGTTTGATCTTTTGTTGGAATTGTCTGGGGGTTTATATATTTAAAATTTACAGATCTCCTTCTCATTTTGCTGCGGACTTTTAAATGAGGAAATTAGATGACATAACAGATCTGGATGAACAGTATTCCCAGCTGGGATGCTCATTCAACTCCTGAGAAGGGCAGGGATGGGTAATCAGTATATAGGACTTATTGTCTATTGCTTCTTCAAAGGTAAAATCCTCAGCCGTTTTATGTTCAGATGCAGCCCAGGGGAGACATGTGCCTGCACCTCAGGTAGTTCCTTGGTTGATCATTCAGATTCAGATATAACTGCATGTGTATTTTGCATTTCAGCTGCTGACTGTTTAAGGCAACCAAACCTAAATGTGCCAAAGCCAAAGAGGGTGTCACTAGAATAAGACACATTATATACAGTGCGTGCCTGTCAATAAATGCTGTTGATTGCCTCAGCTGGGTAGCCTGCTGTTCCCTGGTTGGTTTCTGCTGCGATCCCAGCTTTTGCTCCTCTTCTGCAATGGAAACATTTCTCCCTTATTTATTTTTGCGTGAGAAAACATGTTTCCATTCTGAGCCTCTAGATACCACTCGGGTGCCCCCCTGACCTCTCCTCGTGGGCCCGGCCCGTGTAAATGACCAGACGAAGGAATGTGGACGAAGGAAGTGCCATAAAGTAGAAATATTGCTGGCTCGTAAATTCCCTCCACCACAGCAAGATTTCAAAATAAACAGAGCTACAGTCACATAGGACAGCATAACTCAGCAGTGCAAAATTCATCACTGGCTCCTGCAAAAGGAGAGCAGCCTGACAACAAAATGAAACTCCTCCAAGAGCCCCATCTGCCTCAAAGCCCTTGCACCAGACCTGCACTATGTTTCCATACAGACTTCACCTGGCTTTGTTCTCCAGGTTATTGCTGTCTCTGCAACCCGTACCAAGCTGAATCCAGGGTGGGAAGCTGAACTAGAGTTCTTATCCAAGTTACTGGGATTTGGTGGCCGTCATATCCTCAGGGTGGCTTTTATAAAAATACCCAACTTTTGATTTAAGTGCGCTCCTCCAGCCTGCAGCATGAATGTATCTGTATCTCCAGTATCTGGGAGCCCAATCATGAGTACTGCCAGCTGCTGGATGCCAGGATTGCTTAGGCAGGGTCAAGCATCTTCTTGCTGCTGGAGCTGCTCAGCTGCAGATCGCTCTGGCTTCTGCTCTGGGGACAGTTCTGTCTCTGTTTATAAGGGCTCAAGGCCCCTTACTTCTGAAAAAAGATTATCTAGACACCAGATAATTCCCAGGTGCTTGAAGAAGAGGCAGACTTATGTGACTGAGAGCTTCTGGATGCAATATTCTGCTGTTGGCCATCTGTAAAAAGGGGAAGGTTTCTCCTTGGGTTAGGGGGTTTTTGAAGAGAAGGGAGCTTTCTGCTAATACTGCATGGGCCCGTTCTGATAGGTAACGAGCAAATGGCCATCTAACAGTTTTCCAAAACCCCATATGATATCAAGAAGTAGGATCAAATAGGGATTCCTAGAAACAAATTTTTAACTCTGGAACACAGGTAAAAGCATGTATCTCAACTTCAGACACAGACACAAGTCCCCACTCAAAAGCCTGTCTTACGACTAAGAGCAATGGAGTCAACAGAATGGCAAGCAGACACCAATTGTTATTTTTCCACACTTTTTTGGGTTGACATTAGAGATTTTCAGAAATTGAAATTAAGTAACATTTGACGAGCTCGTATAGCTTGTTGAAAAATATTCCGTTTTGACACAAAACATACTGCCTTTCCACTGAGATCCAATATCCTCCTGCTCTTCTCCCCTGACTCTGCCGTTCTTATCTAAAAATACTTTGGGTTGTTTACTCAGTGAAAAATTGAATGTTTCCAAGGGCACTGAGACCTTTTTTCTCTTCGTCAAGAGCTCAAATGTCCACTGAAAAAGCTTTGATGAAAAATTTTCAATCAGATCCAACGAAAAAAGAGAAGAGATGGGGGAGGAAACCATGACTTTTTTGTTGAAACACACAACAGAGTTCCTTAACATCAGTTGTGGGAATGAAGAAGAAAGTGCCTTTGATCTGAAGGGAATCCTATAGTTTTCCTGAATTCTGCCAGCTGCTCCAGTTCTGCACTTCCACTCAGACAAAACCCTACATTATGATTGAGCCTGAAACCAGCATAAACAATCCTGTGCCCTTTTACCCCTGCTGTTAGAAGATGGAGTATCAGTGGAGCTGAGAATTTACTCAATACATCTAAATGAAGTGTAACCTTCCAGAGTTAGATGCCACCAACTAGATAACCCCATTCAAGTGGAAAGAGATGAAGGATGAGACTGAAGATTGCATGATGGAGCCGTAGCTGATAGTGCTGCTTGTGGCTTCTGTACTAACTGCACTGCACATACAAACAATAAAACCTGTGTTTTTACTAGATTACTAAATTTACTAATTTACTAAATTACTAAATCTGCAAAAACTCCCAAAAAGACTTAAGTAAAAGTTTTGTCTGTAAGTGATGGAGAAGAGATTCATTATGACATGACTGTATCATGCAAGAACAAATTAGGGATAAATGGATGAAGAATAAACTGAGGCAGCAATTAGGAGAAAGTCCTTAACTTTTTGAGCAGCCGGGCTTTGGAAGAGTCTGCCAGCAGACTGCATGAAAGAGCTGTGGAAGATCCTTGCCTGTACTGTGTAACCTTAGAGTCCACAAACCTTGATGTACTTTTTAACCTCCACAGCTTTATAGCTCTTACAAATTAAATGTTTTCTAAGAAAACATGAGAAAGGAGCTACTCTTGTCTGAAGGTCACATAGGGGTGCTGAAAGAACTGTCTGATGGGACAGAGACACTCCCACAGAGCAGAGGGCATGGATGGCAGATATTTCTGAACCCTCCTTCCTGAATGCAGGGCCACTGCTCAGGAAGGACTTCGTGGGATGGGAATCTTGGGTAGCACCTCATAAAGGTGCAAGTTCTACATGCCCAAAGGCAATGCTAGCGCTTGCACATCTCTAATGGGCTGTGTGGGTTCCACTCTTCTAGTAGGTGCTTCCAATGGAGTGGAGCACCTGGGAAGGACAACCTATGGATGCGAAAAAGGAGAGGCAGAACAGAGGCAGAGCACGATGATGAAAAGATGAAAGTGGGGAAAAGGCAGGGAGGAGTGCTAGAGAGCTGAAGAAGCAAAAATTTAAATTAAAAAAAAAAAGGTGGAAATCAACTAAATATGAATGTGTGAGGCAGGCAAAGGGGTGGAAAGGAGGATGAGAAAGGGTGACAGAGGTAAGAAATGGGTGAGACTGGACGGAAGGGCCAGCTGCTGAGCATGCCATCAGCAACCTCCTGCCTTGCAGACAGTGGAAATTAAGGAAGCTGGCATCTCTGAGTCTGGTCCCAGTGCAAGTACCAGGTAGCTCTTGTTCACCTGTCTGTGCCTCTGCTTCACAGTAGTGTCCTGCTTTGCTGCTCTGGGCTGTTTTCCTTGATGACCATGACCCTCCCCCTCTTTCTTCTAGCCTCACAGTCCTAGTAGACTAAATGTTTGGGAAATTCCTGTTCCTCTTGTTTTGTAGCATCTGGAGTTAGGGCTGAATAAAGCCCTTCAGGCTGGGAGGTTTTGGAAGGAAGCCCCACACTCACTGGGCCCTTCGCCAGCAAGTTAATCCTTTCTGTATTGACCTTTCTAGAAGCAGCAGTCCCAGGCCACCAAGGATCTGATAGCCTTGAACTCTCCATGCCTGGGACTGTGTGCTTGCTGCCTTTTAGTGCTGATCTCTTCCCAGCAATTTCCTCTTGAGGCCCCAGGCGGCAAAGCAGGGGCAATACAGATCAGCCATATCATTCCTCATTTTCTCAATCAATGCTCCAGTGCAACTGTCATTGTGTCAGTCAAGACAGAAGATGCTATGCCATGCGCTTCAGCTGCTCTTGTTTACGTTGCCGCTGCCTTGCATATGTACATGCCAGAAACTCTACACTTCCCCATAGACACCCAAGATACTTTCCCAGGGCCATTGGCTGTAAGCTGCACAGATCATTGCAACATGCCTTACCCACTTGCCCTGAGCATGGAACTACAATCAAGTTGGGTTTAGGCAGAGCTGAAGGTACTGAGCAGTTAAATGGTGCTTGCTGAGCTGCATGTGTAAGTGTGTATGTGTTCACGGGGGTTAAAGGCAGTACAGACACATCCAGGGTAATTCAGAGCAGTGTGCAAGTGCATGCATGTGCTGTATGGGTGTTTGTCTTATGTCCCGTGGGAGGCTTGGGGTCAGTTCCACGGCTTGGAGTAGGTAAATGGAAGATAGAGAATATTAATTATCTCTGGCAACATCTGCAAGTCTCTCAGCTTTCACAAGGAGCCATTGTAGCTGGGGATCACTGCAGCTATGGCAGTAAACTGCATCACTTGAGAGCCCAGGCTTAGCCTTGTCTTTAATACAGACTTCCTGTGTAATCCCAAATTCCATAAATAGCTCTTAGTACCATAGTGCTCCTTCAGCAGCTGTTTGCCAAAGACCAGAACACTCATACCATGTACTGAGCTGGGAGCACTCAGCATCTTCAGCAAGCAAGGTTTGGTCTTCCAGACACCGCTTCACCCTGAATGAGAGGATGATCTTGCAGCCATTGTCCAGAATAACACTCATCTTGGTTCCTCCATCCTTAAAATAGGAATAAAAAGCCAGGATAGAATCCTTTGGGTGGGATTTGGGTGCCTAGATAAAGGGTCCTAGTGCTGTTTGGAAAAGCTCAAGTATGCAGCATGCCTGCCAGGTGATGATGAGAAGTTTATAGACCCGTGTATTTCTGAGATGACAGCTGGAGGCCAGGCAGGTACCCCACAGACCTACAATGACCAGACGTCTACATTCAGGGAACTGACCCCCCTTTCTTGAGGTCTACAAGGTGCTAAGACATCTCCATTAAGAACTCCATAGCAATGTCTACATAAAAAATACTTTTTACACAATCATTCCAGGGGATTTCTTCTTCACCTGTATTGTAGACAACTCTCAGGCAGGTTAGCTCTCATTGGCATGTGTTAGGAGGAGTGCAGAGAAGCATCTGCCACCTGGATTTTTCCTTCCACAAATAAAAGCTAAGCCCAAGGGTTTTTACGACCTTTAAATGACTTACCCTTGCTCCTGCATCCCAGCTGCAGGCAGTCCACCTGGTCAGGGTGTTTGCTTGGGAGAGAAAAGCTACCTTCTTTTGGAGATCTGAAAGGCTTTTGTTTCCACGTCAGATCTCCTGTTTAAGAGTACATGCAACACCTCCAAGAAATGTAAAAGGGAAATCTACAGCCCCCGTGGAACCGACAAGGCTGTAAATCTAAAGATCTTCCTGTGTCATTTATGAGCCAGTACATCAGATACTGGCCTCTCGTGCAGAGTGGCTTGGTCCAGGCACATCCCTTCCCCTCCTACCCCCAGCTACAGGAGCAAGGGATGCTTGCTGTGGTGTTGTTCTGGGAAAAGGAATTGCAAGAAACAGCATTTACATCCTTAGATGGGCACACTACAGAAATTAATTTTGTTCTTCATAACAAGAAAAACCGGTTGGCTATAATTTGCCAGCTGGAAATAGGGAGAAACTCTATTATAACCTCCTGGTTTTAGCATTCTAGGACCAATCCTGCAAGCCTAAAGCCTCTTCTTGCTCTGATTCCCCTGGCTTTCTGGTGCATGCTGTCCTGGCAACTCTACCATTTTGGCTTTTCCCGTGACGTTATTGATAGGTGTTTTATTGCATAGGGATACTGCCATCAGCTCCTGCTGGAAAAGGAAGGTTCAGTATTACTCTTGTTTCCAGGTGTTCTTCACTTTGTCTTCAGGGCAGACATTTACTATTCCATAAATTCCGTCTGCAATTTTTCAGACATTGCAGAAGCTAGGAAAAGCTCTTTATAATCAGGGCTGGGGAATGAAGCTGGGTTTTGTTTTTGAGGAAGAACGGTGCAAAATTTTTTAAAACCTAGAGTTTATATCCTACCGTTTTTTATTCCTACTGAAGTTTCTGATTCCCTGATAAAATCAAATAGTGTGAGACCTGCTTGGAACTGCTGAAATCAGTGGGAAGTTAGGGGCTCCACATCCTTGTTGGAGCTGAGCCCAGACTCTTTGCTCCATGCCGAGAGGGCATGCTGCAGGAAGTTTCAGCCATGCTTGCCCTCCACCCTTGAGCATCTGTTCTTGACCATGGCTGGAGAGAGGATTCTGGGCTACGTAGAAGTTTGGTCTGAAACAGTGTGGCCTTTGTACTGCTCTCATGCATCTTCCTCTGGGTTCTTTGCATCTGTAAATGTCATAGTGCATGTTAGCTAGTAGTGCTCTGTCAGTGACGTCCTCCCCCACTCAGATCCAGATCCAACACCAGTCCTGCCCCCAGACACTCACCACTGAGGGAGCTGCACCAAGGAAGGATGAGAGCTAATGCACCAGGTGGATTTCTGTTGGGCACTTCATCACACATGGGGAACTTGCAGCTGCGAATCTCTAGCAAACGTTGACACCTCTGTGCTGTGTTTGCTCCACAGAGCGGGCATGTGGCCAAGGATCGGGCCCTCGGCCTGGAATATGCTGTCAGGGCTTTGTGTACATGCTAAATTAACACACACCAAAAAAGCTGTAAGTCAACTGCGCTGCAGATGTTGGGGAATTGATTGCATACACGTGTGAAGGGGATGACTGTGCCAAATTTAAACACCTACTTTATTCCCTTGTGGGAGGCTGATGTTCTTAGAGCTTAGCTTATAGTATATGTCATGAAACAAGACAACTCACATTTCTCATTAGAGAGAAGGTGTAGGGGTTTACATAAATACAAGCATTTTGAGCTAGGTCTCTTTCCTGAAAATGTGAACAATCACTGTAAACAGAGAAATGCAAAACTGTACGAAAATTGCCTTGGTTTTACAACTCAGTGTTTTTTACTGAATGAAGCAAGTCTTGAGGAATCAACTCCTGGAAACACATAATGATGAATATATTGATTTTTCTGATGTCAGTAATTCTGAGAAAGTCCTAAAATTGAAATTACAAGCCATTCTCACATGCTTTTGTCAAATATTTACTGTTTGCATAGCTGCATTCCAGTCTGGTCAACCAAAATCGTGACTGAACTTCTAGACATGAAATACAGTCTGGATGAGTCCCTTACAAGTATGCCAGGTTGAAAAAAGCATGCCAAACTGCCTTTGGAGAGCTAACAAAGCCACAGTACTTAAAAATATAAATCAGCCTGCACGCCAGCAAAAGCCTGTCCCTGTTCGTGAACAGATACAACAAGAGCAACATTTTTGGGGCTCATTATATAAAACAATGAAATAACATGGGCATTTATCATTTGGTTGTGCAGGTCAAAAAGGAAACAGAAACCATCTCCAGAGAGGAATATTGTAAAGTAGTAAATGAGTATAAGTAGAATTTTTACACTTCAGAAGGGAGGAGTTAAAAATAGAGACATTAGGAAAAGAAGATTTCTGATGGTAACACATTATTGGACTAAAGGTCTCCTGGGGCAAGAAATAGAAGCTGGATCTCTAAAAACTTTTAAGCACAGATTGAACACAACAGCAATAAATCTTCAATCAGAAAAAAACGTGCACTGTGAGAAAAAAGGGCTAGATGGCTTTGCTGTGCTTCTCCAGGTCTTGTAACTGAATGACTCTTCAATGCTCTTTGTGGATGGCTGAAGTTTTACAAGCAGCTGGGGATCCATTAGGATGAAAGATACTGTGGGAGTACCAACTGGTCTCATTCCCTCTGTGTTTCAGTACGTATGGTGATAATCTCATGAAACATTTATTCAGGCCCAAATTCTGAAGCAGAAGTCAGGAAGCGTAGCTACAGCCACAAGACCAGACCTACTCGAAAGAGGAGAAATGAGTAGCTGGTATTTCTGCTAGCACACTGGGGGAGTGGCGGGCCACGGGTGTGTGCTTCAGGGACTCATTTCTGGCTGAGTATTTCCCTCTAAGTGAGCAAAGTCTTAGGAGCTGGCTTTGAAAAACCTCAGTTTATGCAATCAGCTATTGGTTAGAAGATCCAGTGAGACTCTGAGTAAAACACAACTCCAGCAAGAAAGCTAATGATAGGATTTGGTATGTCCCAATCTCCCACATCCCAGTTCAGTCGGGTCCTGTAAGATGCATGTCCCTGTTTTCTGAATGACATGTATGTTACATGATGCTAATGATTGTTTATTGCAAACTAAACATTTTTACCATCTGGCAACTTTAGATGATGGATGTCAAAACACTTCCAGCACATGAAGTCTTCCCATCACCATAAACAAGCTGTTTGCTGGATCTTACTTCAATGTGAGGTTAATACAGCTGCTCATAGCCCAGAGAACAAATCTGTAAATACAAATTAGATTTAATCTACATTACCTGCTTCATCGGCCCTCTGTGTGTTCAGTGGACATGTGCTGGGGCACTAACGCCTGCTCTGGGCACGCAGAATGCTATTCTTTCCCTCCCACCCTGTTCTTTTTTTCCTTGTTTGTTTGTTTTGGGGTTTTTTTTGTTTGTTTGGTTTGGTTTGGTTTGGTTTTTAATCTTACCTATTACTCTGGGCTTTTATGTGACATAACTCGCTGGTTACTCTTTGCTAAAATAGCTATATTCTTGGTTTTAATCGGCAATAAGAAGTTTTCAAAACAGCACTAAAATAATAGACTTGTTAAATTATAAAAATGCATTTAGAAAATCAAATTTTCAGAAACTTTCTGAATATTCACAGAAATAGGGTTTTTTTTTAAAAAAAAAAGACCTTTCAAACCCAAAATCGAAATACGAAGAAAGTTTGAGGTAAAGGCTTTTTCATGGTACTCCGTTTCCAGGCAGTGCCCAGCCTGTAGCCACTAGAGGGCACCCCAATACCCCGAACCCGCCTGCCGCCGCCCCCGCAGCCCGGTGCGGTGCGGGCAGCATCTCCGCGCTGCGGGGCGGGGCGGTACCGACCTGGCTTTTGTGGCCCTGAGGCTGCACCCACGTTAGGGTTTTAACTGGGATCAGGGATGTGCTTCTGCAGTGGGCTTCTTGAAGCCCTGTCCCTATGTACTTTGCATCGCAGAGCTGTCTCTGAATGTGTGAACTGCGTTGCCTTAGGATGAAAAAGTCATCAAATAAAATCCAGAAGGGCATGTACTCCAGTTGCTAAATAAATAGCAATTCAGTCCTTAGGACAAGACTACAGCTAGACTAAAGAAACACTCTTTAAATAGAATGGAATGACTGCTTTGCTGTATAGATCTGGTTTTGCACCAGGCAAGTTGCTAATACAGACAGAACCACGAGGCCCCTAGACTTTGCTGAGGGAGAAGGCAGCTGGAAAGTTTGTTTCAGAGCATGAAAATCCCCAAAGTGTATAGGTATTTGGGTTATGGTGTTTTGTTCATGCCTATCTTATATTAAAAGCAAACAATAAAAAAAGAATCCCAAGAGAGATGTGATATTAGATAGGATGACATGTTTGATTAGGCAAAGGAAAGCCTGAAAGAAATGGGATGGGTGCTATAAGGACCTCTGACCATGCTGACCTGGCTGTTGGACTAGGCCTTTTCCCTGCAGACTCAAGTCTGTTCAGCTCTTATGCTCTAGCCTTCTGTGCATGTTTCCCATGGAGAGAGTACAAAGTCAGGGCTGAGCTCACCCTGGCCAAGCCTCCCAGGTGCCTCTTCTTGCTAGGAATAGTGACCCTTTAATGGTGAGGGCTGGGTTCCTTGAAGTGGCTTGCAAGCTCAATGAACCAGAACACTCCAAGCGAAACCCAAGCAAAGCAATGCAGTTTTAAACACTCTTGGAATAAAATCCCCTCCATGGTGTCAGCTTGGTCCTCACGGGGAGAGGCAGAACACGCCAAACTTGGCTCTGCTTTACCCCAAGCTTTCAGGAAACTCCTCACAGTGACGCCAAGAGCTATGTTCATAACAAAACTCAAACCCAAGCAAAATGTGTCACGTTTTGAGTTTCTTCATGAAAGGTTAGACCAGCTTGGGACATGCTCTGCTGGAGTAAGAGGAGAGATGGATTCTGCCTTTAAGGGCCAATTTCACATCCACTGAAATCACATGCAAAACTCCCAGGGAAGCAAGCTTAAACCTTTAAATGCTGTTAAAAAAGTGGCTACCACAGTTCTCTGTCACTGTAGTTAACCATCTATAAGCAGTTACTCACTTGACCTCTATTTGGTCTCTCCTTCTGCCCTCCAAGGAGTCTTTTAAGGCCAACACACATTGTGGATATGTCTGTGTACATGAATGTTTTGAGGCCATTTTACTGCAATGAGAACAGACCTCTTGCAATTCTATCTGAAACCTGGTTATTCGGGGAATTATTTTTTTTCTTTCTGCAGAGCAGAAAATCCAACAAGTTGCTTCTCTTAGTTTATACTGCTTTGTTGCAAATAGTTACAAGTTCTGTTTGCTACACATGTAAACAAGCTTAAGAACCCTGACATGGTAATAAGTAGGGAAAATAGTCTTAGCATTTGAAAGAAGGTCAAAGACAGCAGTCAAGAAAGATCTTCAAACAGCTCTAGGGTTGTCCTCTTCTAGCTGCTGCCTGGATGCATAGCAAGATTACAAAGCCCTCAAGCTTTCACCTGATTAATAGTCTTTGCAAAAAAGAAAAAAAATCATGTAGGAATGTCACAAGAATAAGACTACTATTACAAAAAGAATTCTTAAGCAGAACAAGAATGATAGTAAGATGAACGTAAATCTAAGGGCATATAGTTCAGCAGCTGAAGAAAGACGAACTTTATATGGATGCCTTGATTATTATTTTTTAAAAGTATGATAAATCAAAGAATTTCAGAGTTAAGTCAGAAAAGAATGCAAATACATAAAAATATTGGAACACTCAAAATCTCCAAGCCCTTTTAACTCTGCACCCTAAGGATACCACGCGATAGTTCATGCTGATTTTAACATTTCAGCTTCTTTCATTTCCTTCCCATCGCAGCATTGTACTGTGTGGAAACAAGCAGTTTAAGCATGCTTTAAAAAACATATCTTGGGGAAAAAAATAGCTGCATCAAGAGACAGATTCTGAACTGCTGCTGCATGTCATGTGGGCTAGTAGATGATGTTACAAGGCAGAGATAAGGTCGATTTGGTATCTTAATTGTGCAGTCCCACAGCCTAATACATACAGATTTCTAAATGTAATTACCCTTAACTCTAGATCCATGAGTTTCCTGGAATTATCATGCTTCGTTTGTAATGTATTTTACTTGAAATTGCTGAGATGCACTGTGAATCTTAACTCCACTTAAACATATTGTGTGAACACTATGGCCATCCAAAAAATTATGCGTTTAGTTACAGATAATAATTCCAGGAAATATTAAGGAAGATCACAGTCAAATAGTATTAGTGAGAACAAAATGAAAACAGGGGTACTATGCTCCCGACCTGAGGACATCTAATTTAATTCTTAATTCACAAAAAAGTTTCTTGATAATAATGAGTTGTGTTGTACTGGGCAGAAATGGCTTACTTTATACATAATCTGTGGGGATTTAAAACGACTTCAGATAATAATGATTTCATTGCTGGGTTATGCCAGTCTAAAATTCTATGCAACAGAAATGTTGCCATCTCCTTGTTTAAGAGGAAATGTAATTTGATACAAACACACAAAAAAATTTGGAATATTGTATTATTAAGAAAGGCTGTCTCAAGCTGTGTTGAAATCAACAGTAGGTCTATTTAACGTTTCTGAATTCCTCCTTTCTTTGTTAGCGTTCAGATAAAACATTAAATTTACTGGCTATTAAGGAGTTCTGGCTGCAGCTGGGGCAGGGGGTGGATGCTCAGCCACCCAGCTCATGGAGGGGTGTAGGCTGGGGCTGGGAGTTTTGAGCATTCAGGAAAACACCGGTCAATTCTGTGGGAGTTAACATTAAGTTGAAATTAACTTTTCAAGGACACTTGCCGTCATTTAACTTCTTTTAAATTTACATGTACAATTTGTTCAGATTTCCCCGAGTTCATAAATCTAGATTTGGTAGGGGCAAACCAGAAGACCCCCGGTGAGGGCATTTCTCCTCGTTTTCGTTTGTTCCGTCGTTTTGTTGCTGTTGAAGTGTTAAAGTCAGAATCGTTGTACTAGGCGGCAATTTGTCCTTGATTGGGGGGGGGGGGGGGTGGCGGGAGGGGGAATCGCCGTTGATAAAAATTGCTCGGTGTTCAGATGAGCTCGGTTGTTGTATGAAGAGCTCTTCTTCATCCCAGCAGGAGGAACACAGCAGCCCCGCGGCACAGGGCTGCGTCGGGCTCGCCCTGACCCGGGACAAAACCCGCCGCTGGGGGACGCCCACCGGGGGAGATTCTGGGCGTCGGGCTGGGCTGCTCCGGCCAAATTGCCCTGGCAAAGTAGCCCCCGAGGTTGCTTTGACGTCTGATGTCTGGGCGGTAGAGAACATACGGTGGGTGCGTGGGGCACTGTGCACGCGTGGGGAGGCGGGGAGCGGAACGCAGGGTACACGGGGTTCACCCGGCACCGCCGGGTCCTGTCCCCCGGTGCCGAGCTCCCCAGAGACTCTGCCCGGCACCCGGGCCCTGTGCCCCGCCGCCGGGCGGCCCCGGCACCCCCCGCCCCGCCGGCCCCGCCGGAGGGAGGCGGCTCCGCTGCCGGGTGAGGTGTCCTCCGGGTCCCGCTCTTCGGGCGACAGTCTCCCACGCAGCGGGGGCTGCGGCAGAGGGCGAGGACCACCGAGGCACACGGGGAGCCAGGGCACCCTCCCGCCCTAAGGAAGGGGTGCGAGCCCCGCTTGAAGCTGGCTGTACTCAGTTACCCAGAGGTGCAGGGAGAGCCCTTGGAGCTGCGTGCTGCAGCTCCTCGAGTCGGCTGTGAAGGTCTGTCCAGGCGTTTCCTAGGATCCACCCAGTTCTCCCCTTCAGTTACAACACAACACGTGTGCATGTCTGGGGATGCTGAAGGGGAGACTGCTACTCTGATCTCATCGCGCATCCATCCAATCTCTTTGATTAGATGCTTGGGCTGTTTTTCTCTGTGGCAATAGCAACAGCAAAGACACACTATTACTCTTACATGAAGTGCAGCGTGGACGTCCCGATGTGCCAGCTGGAGCACTGGTGGGACAGCAGCACTCCTAGCAGTGTTTGCAGTGGGATTACGATTCGCTTCTCCCATCCCTGCAGAATGTCACAACTGTCACTGCAGCTGTAGCCAGGCTCACAGCACTAGTGACAATCATTGGCCCTTTTAGTGCATCAGGTTCCTGCCCTACTGTGCTACTTTACCTAAAAGAAAGGGAGGACAGCAAAATCATCTAAACAAATTCAATGCTCCTTGGTAAGCAGGGACAAAGAAATACAAATAACTAGATTTAGGGAGCTGGTTGTGTGTGTCAGGGAGGGAGCCAGTTCGTGGCCCAGCATCAATGCAAGCATTTCTCCTGGCCAAACAAGCTCTTCCCAGTGAAACGGCTCCAGGTTAGTACAGGTGCAAGATTTGGGTCCCTGTTTCCACGTGCTGTGGCTCACCTCTCGTGCTGTGGCTGAGAGAGTTTGAAGTTACCCAGGGTAACTTCTGGGTAACTTCTGTTAGACAGAAAGCGCTGCTGTCTGGTGGCATTGTGGACCTGTCCTTTGAATACCTTCAGACCAGGATTAGCTCTACCCACTCTCCTCACCTCTGTCCCAACCAAAGGCGCCTGTTTTAAATGTAGCCGAGAGGTCCAAATTCAATCAAAGCCTCGATGTTTATTTAAAGTATTGAATGGCAACCAACAGGGCCCCGTGGGCTCCGGCTGCAGACAGCCGGGGCATGCTGAAGTCAATTACACTTGACGATGCTGTAATAGCTCAGGGCCAGCAGCACCCCTTAGACCTGCAGGCGCTGCGGGCTATCGGGGCTTTCAGCCCAGGTGCCAGGGAGGCCGGCGGCATCTGCAATACAAAGGAGGAGAAATGTGGCAGGGAAGGTACGGCTGGGTTCAGCTAATACGAGCAAACGGTGGTTCGAGCTGAGCATGTGGAAGCAAAACCCGAAAGCCTCTTTCTCTCTCTTCCTCGCCCCCCCAAATTCCCGGGTAAAGTTCTGTTTTCGCGTGTGGTGTTGGATCTGATGCCCAGGGAGCCGGTGTAAATCTAGATTCGCGCCCACGGAGTGAAGTGGCATTTCTCTCCTCTCCCCGGTGTGAATGCTGAGGGTTACAGGACGCGTCCCCACCGCTGTCCCAGCTCCAGCAGCTCAAGTTCAAGAGCAGCGGGGCTGGGATGCCCAGGAGGGACAGGGACTGGCCTAGTTTGGTGAGGAAACTTCCTCCAGCCACGGCCCGGGCTGGATGGGGGGATCGTGACCGCGCCTGGCCGTGCGGGCGGGACCCCCGGGGGGAGCACCGCCGCTGCCGTCCCGCGGGGGGCTCGGGCCGCGGGGCTGCGGGGCAAGCGCTCTGCCTAGGGGAAGACTGCCGGGCGAACGGAGCGACGAGAAGAGCCCTCGCTCTTTTGGTTCCTTTCCAAGCATTTTTAACAGAGGAAGGATGTAATAACATGCCACGGGCAATAAATCATAGGCTAGCTACTCCCCCTGGCTCCCCTCCCCCAGCCTCGGCGGTCCCGGCCCCTCTATAGAGGGAGGGGAGGAGGGGACTCCGGCAGAGCGCCGCAGCTGCCGGGACGAGCAGTCCAGCGCCTGCCCCGCGCCCCGCCAGCCGCTCCAGCATGGACCTCCGAGCCCTGGCTCTGCTCGCCCTCGCCCTGGCCATCATCTCCCTCTCGGAGGGTAAGTGCGCTGCGCTGCCGGCGAGCCGCCCTCTCGCCCCGCTCCCGCCTGCGGGCCGCCCGCTCGCCCCGCTCCCGCCTGCGGGCGGGGGGGTCCGGCCGGCAGCTGCGGCCCCGAGGAAAGCCCCGCTGTGCCCCCTCGCTCCGCCGCTCGCCCGCTCCCGGCGCTGGCTCCCGCCGCGGCTCGGGGGTGCGCGCCTGGCGAGTCCCGCGCCGTGGCGGCTGCGAGCTGGGGGCAGGCAGGCTCGCCCTCCCGCCCTCGCTTGTTGCGAAGGAGGCTGGTCCAAGCCACCCCCCGTGCCACACGCACCCCAGATTGAAATCGGCTGCGGGAAGGTTTTCGACAGCGCTCGGTCTGCAGGGAGGTGGTTTGGTTGCAAAATACATACATCGATTTCCCCTTTAAAAAAAACAGCCCTAAAAGTTACAAGAAATGAGAAACAGGCGCTTGTTGGGTTCCTTTTCGGTCCTCTGTCGTGATCTATCTTCCCTCGATCAGAGCAGAGCTGAGCCAAAGCGGTCACTCAGCAGGAATGCGCCGCACCCCCGGCGAGGGGGCGAGGGGCGGTTTGGGGGGCGCAGCGAGGTGCGCTGGCGAGAGTTCTGGGGGACGCGGGCCGGCAGCCGGCGAGCGCTGCCTCGGCGGCGTTTGTCGCTAAGGCAGCGACACCGCTGCTGTCCGTCCCGCTCCGCAGCGCCGTCTCAGCCCGTCCGCCCCGCGCCGGGCCCCCGGGCCCGCCTGTCACCGCCGGAGCACGGCTCCGGGGACCGCAGCCACCTGCGCCTCTCGCCCCGAGGGCAGCCCTGGGCCACGGGCTCCGGGGCAGCGGGGACCGCTGCCCACGCGTGGCGTGGCGGGTGTCCTGCCCGCAGCCTCGGGGCATCCCCCGGGCGCTCCTCCTGCGGCTGGCTTCTGCCTGGCAGGGACCGGCCCCCTGTTATCCCCTCATCGAAACTCTGCTGGCCAAGTAACGAGCGCCCTTTCAGACCTCCGCTCCTGTCTTATCGTCCAGTTCTGGCGATCGAAACTTGGGTGTTCCCCATCCAGGGCGGCGGAGGATGCTCTCCGATGCCCTCTTTGTTTAGCCTGAGAGAGTTAATTGCCCTCTTATAATTTCGCCGACGCCTTTCCATAGCACAGTCCCAGCAGCAACTCCGTCCCGGTGAAGCAGGCACATTGCCCCGGAGAGACCCCAACAAGCAGCCCCGGCCGGGTGGTCTCTGTCCCCTGCGGGCTGGAAGGGCAGCGCGCAGGTAGCGAAGGCAAAGCCGGGGTCCGCAGCGGCCGGGCCAGCCCCGGCCTCTCGCCCCCCGGCCCGCGGAGCGCGGATCCCTGCGCACGGCTGAGCGCACCAGGGTGCCCTGGTACCCAGGCGGGGTCCCCTCGGCTCTGCGGGCGAGTCAGTCTGGAGCGAGCGGGGGGGGGAGCTTTGCCGGCCCACACGGGGGCTGCAGCCCCGACGGGAGGAGCGGGAGTTTGGGCACTGGGGACCACCAGAAGCTCAGGGCTGTCCCCCTCCTCGCCTCCCCTCGGGCAGCACTTGATGCAGGGCTGGGAGGCTGGCAGAGCTGCCTGGTTGCACCGCGCTTTGCTCCCTGAGCGGCAGCTCTCCTTAGCTGGCAGCAAACGGCACCAGCGGGTACCTTTATGGCACGGTAAGCGTGTCGGGACCTGGCTACCTGAGTAAGCAAAAGGCTTGAAAAGGTTGGAGAAAAACTCGAGTAAGGAGAGAGGACCCTGCCGGCTGGCGGTGATAGGAGTGAAGTTCTTTGCCTACTTCTTTGCATGTCATGTTGCATGCTCTCAACCCTGATCCAGATGAGAGTTTGCAGGGCTACCTTGTCCTGGAGGGCAGGCGGGCTCTGAATTCTCCTAGCCACCCTGGTAAAGCTGTGTCTGCCTATCACAGACTCACTGCCCAGTGGAATGGAGCTGTTCTTAAAAAGTTGCTGACTCTCTCCTGATACTGACAAATGCACCCGTGGATGAACAGGAGTAAATTGATGCTTCCATCAAATGTTTTGTCTGTTCATGCCCAGCCTGCTTGCCTGGGTAGAGCTTCCTTCTCCACTGAAGCGCCCAGAGCTTCCCAGCCCACACAGCAAGTTACTGATGGTAATTTTTAAGCAGAACGGGCAAGTCACTTGTTTCCTTACCATCCTGTTGCGGTATGGGTGAGGTAAGGCAGATCCCTATGGGGTGAAATAGGCATCTTCCAACATCGATAAGTGGCCACTCTGTGAGAGATTTTTGTGAGTGCTTTGTTTCTAGAGAGAATTTGCCAGCAAAAGTGGGTATTTAGAACCAGCAGAGCTCAGCTTTCAGTTAGGAAACAGTAAAAAAAAAAAACCAAACCAAAACACCCGAACCCAAGAACCTTTTGGACCATTCTAGTCAAGACCAAAAGGGTTGTTTTGGTTGTTTTTTTTTTCTTTTGTTGTTGTTTTGTTTGGTTTGGGTTTTTTTTGTCTAAGGAAATAAGGCTGAAGGAATGACATTAAGGTGTCTGAATACCGTCTGGCTCTTCTGTAAGCTTTGACTATATTCACCCATTTTTAACCAAATGTGTCAGACAGATGAAGTCTCAAAAGCTTCATGTACCATCATTTTCTTGAGAACTGGTGTTTTCATGTAAAGGCTGTACTAATCTGTCCTGCTAAGAGAATGGCTTCAGCTGTGCTTGGTATTTATCAGACACCAGAGAACCAACAGAGCATTGACTCCTGCAGTACCTATCCGTAGAATAATTCTTTTCACCAGCTCTACTGTGCATGAAACAATTACTGTGCATGAAAAAAAATTCAAATTTTGAGATTATGTTTGTCAGCCTCAGAGTAAGACAAGAAATGTCCCCTTCCCAAATTATGGCACTCAAGTCGCCCCTTCCCTTTCCCACTTTAGGATGATAGGGGTTCTTGTGTTGAGATATGCCACGTGCACTAGTTTTCCCTGGTTTTCAGCTTTGCTGAGGGCAGCATGAGCTACAACCAAGCCCTCAGAGCCAGAGTGCTGGAGGGGCAGCAGCAGGAGATATTGGTGTCCTGTTAGCAATGCTGAGAGCTAGTCCGGTTGGTGCCTGCGCTGCTGATCAGCAAGCAAGGGGCACAGAAACACCAAAGGGATTCTTGTGCTGGGAGAGCATATGTCATTCCATGTTGCATTGGGGTGACAGAAGAACGCTGGATGCTGGGGTTTCCCCTCTTCCTTGCTGTGCTGAATCCCCTTTCTTGGGCAGGAAACAACTCTGGGGCTCAGGGACATGTTAGCCATGGTTAAGCTTTCTCTGCTCCTGATTTCAAGTGGTATGGGATCAAGAATGTTCCTCTCCCCGTCTCAGAGAGGACAGGATTACATTCTCAAACCATAGATCTCACCACTCCATCTCTTGCATGTTGCTGAGGTTAAAGCTTGCTTAAATCTGGTTGGTACAGGCTTGCAGCAACACTTCCACTGCAGCTGTGCTCAGAGCATTGTTGCATGAGTCCATTCAATTTCAGTCTCCCTTTCCAATACAAACTCACTGATGTGTAGCTATCAGGCACAGATTTGCCGTGGGAAATCGTAGCGCCTTTCTCCCTTCCACATTATTAGCACTAGTTAGTCTAGTGCATGTTCGGGAGGCTCATCCTGCAGCCCTCCTTCCTCATCCCCCTGCAGATGGGAGCTTCTCCTCCCATTTATTAAGTCATAGATGATATCCCTGTTTGGGCTGCCACAAAACTGATAAAAAAAGCACTCCAATTTTGTTAACTTGTAGTCCAGATCCTAGTGTGGATTTGGAGAAACTCTTCTCCCACTGATGAATTAATTCCTGTTTGCTCATCTGCCTGTGGGACCTGATTCTGGCTCATCTCTTGGTAGACACATTTGGAAGGAAAAAAGGGGTTTCTGTCCTGAGGACAAGGTAATTTCACCGTGTTGTCTGTCGTTATATGTGCTAGAGGCAGGCACTGGTAAATGCGCAATATATGCAAATCAGATGCACTTGAAAAGCTGTCTCTTTTCTCGCCTTCCTAGACGGCAGTGTAGGGATTCCAAGCCTTTCCCTGCTCTTTAGCTCTCCATCTGCCTTTAAGGAAACTGGGTTTGGATGCTGCAAGTGCTGCTGTGTGGCTAAATAAACAGGGCGGCAGATTGCCATGTAGGATCTAAAGCCCTGTCAGATATAGATCTGACCATCTACACCATGAGCCAGACCTTATGGGTTAGGCATATGAATTCAATTCCTCCCAGAGGCTGAAAACTGCTCCACTGGGAAATTGTTTCAAATCTTAGGCAGCTCCTTCTAGACTTCCAGGCAAGGCTTCTGGGTTTCTATTTTAGTGTGCATGGAGCTTTGAAGCTTACACACAGGGTATCTTATTTATTTGCACTTGGTTGCCAGTAATTAAGGTCTCCCATGGCGAAATCAGGTAGCAGGACTGCATCAGAGGCTGTGGTGAGTGCCAGGCTGCTTTTCTTAGTTCCACATGCATAAACATGGCTGATTTTTAGCCTAGGGGGCTAAATTTAATTCTGTCCCTTGTGATGCCAACAAAAAAACTCATCCAGTCTGGTGGTCCCTGATTAGTATCTGGAGAGCTCGCTGCATGGTAACTGTCTCCTCGATTGCCATTACTTTGCCACAGGCTGGGAGTTCAAAAGACTCCAAATCTTCCCTGCAAAACCACTGTGATCTTGCATCTCGAGTCACACCTCCTTGTGCGAATATCTCAGCTGGGAGTAAATGTTGGCTGTAGTGGGGAAAGGTCAGCCACTGGGCCCTGGGAAAGCCTGGAAAACTCAGGGCTTTTCTGCAGCCAGTAAGTCCCCCGTGAAAAGCCTGCACCTGAGCCGAGCCGTTTTGATCTGAACACTTTGGAATTCATCGCTTTCTTCTGGCTACCTTCTAATTTGGCCTCGGGTCAGAATCATTTGACAAGAATAACACCGAGGACAAGTGCCCCCTTTTTTGGCCTTTATCTTGTCTAATTACCAGGAGCATCCCTGCACAATGGAGCGGCTCCTTGTTCTAATCTCTTCTTCTTTACTTATCTCCATTTTCTCTCTCTCTTCTTTTGTCTTACAAAATCCCACGCACCATTATTGAAAGGCTGGGTACCGGGGTAAAAGGATTGTGCTGTGAGCTGTGGGCAAATGCTTTCCCAAAGCTACAGCTTTTCTGTTGCTTTTTTTCACCTGCATATTTGGAGGGAGTTTCTGTCAGCCCCGGTCTGTGTATCTGTGCTGTGACGGGGAGCAAGAGGGAGTAATGTGTCCTTTCTCTCCCTGTGTCCCGCAGAGAAACCTGTCAGCCTGACTTACCGATGCCCCTGTCGATTCTACGAGAGCAACGTGGCAAGAGCCAACATTAAGCACCTCAAAATCCTCTCCACACCCAACTGCTCACTGCAGATCGTGTAAGTCTCTTACTCTTTTCAGCTGGGTGCTAATCAAAGGTGTCGAAAAGAGAAGTCACGGAGCTGGCTCCTGCTTTGGTGGCTGCGATTTGGTCTGTCTCGTGCTGTGATTTCCAGTTCTGTGTCAGGCACAGCCGGGTGCTGCTTTACTCCACACAAAGGAGCCCAGCTAGATGTTTCCCAGCTGTGTTCTACCTCTGTGATCCCCCTGTGACTATGTAATCCCATGTCCTGTTCCCCCCTGGGTATGTGAGCAGGAATGTCAGACAGACTGTCCATTGCCTTGGATGTGAAGCTTCACACCTTGGGAAGAAGACAGTGGTCTGGCTCTTCTAATGCTCCACTTTTCCGTAGGGAGGAGCTAAACAAGCAAAAGGAATTGCTGGATTTTGTGTAGCCTCCACAGGAGGTACAGGCCCTAAACATATGCTGACCTGATCTAGGGACACACGTACCAGGCAGTGACTGTCTCCAGTAGGTCACAGATCACAGCAGGACAGAAATGATGGGTTCCCAATGGAAAATAACTGCTTCATTTTTACTGAAAAGGAAACACTGGTTTTCAGGAAAAATGGCGTTGTAGATTTGTGTTTGTGTTTAGGAAGGTCATTTTGCCTCATTTGTTCATGGGTGATCCCCCTCCCTCCTCACCCAAAATCCAAAATTTTCGAAGAAAAAAAATAGCATTAATCTTTCCACTGCAAGAGAGCTCTACTACTATCAACTTCTGTCGACCTCTGTGAGGGTCTCAGTGGCTAGACTGTGTTTCTGTGCAGTGCTCCCATCACCAGTTCTGTCTTCAATTGATGCGGAGCTCTTCCAGTTGCAGCTCAAACATTGTGAAAATCCAATCTTTGTCATCCAAAACGGTTCTGCACCCAGAAAACTGACATGGTTTCATGAGATTTCTCAGGAATGAACAGAGAGATTGAAGAACATGGATCCATTCATGAACCAGTTTGGCTTTATATGCCTTTTTTCTTTTTTAAACTGGGTAGGTCATACACAATTTCTCATGTCTGCTTCTGCCTTAGGATTTGGTGGAGGACAGTGAGAAAACTGTAAGCCTCAGATGAGAAATTATTTTCTTTCACAGAAATGGTAAAACCAGCTGTGACTAACTGATTTCTACCTATAAACAATTTTGGAGGCAAGCATCCAAAATGCAATAGTGTATAGATTTGTTCTCTGGGACTGTCAATGGATGTCATAAGGGTCCCAGTGCTAAGGCTTTGTGAGGATTTGGAATTTTCTGGAGTAGTTTCAAGAAAAATGGCAGGCATTTCAGACAGGATAGAGTATACATTTATGTCTTAACTAATGTGGGATCATAGTCATTAGAGATAGATAAGAGCACAAAATGCAGAAACACAAGCAACTCATGTTCTTGCCCATTCCTGATACAAATATGTTTGTTTGCAATGTGATTTAGTGGCACACAGAACACATGAACTTATAGTTCACCATCTTTTTGTTACTTTAAAAAGTAAGGTATTTAAAAACTTATCTCCAAATACCCCTGAAACATCATGAGTTTGAACCAGGTCTTTCTTTATCGAAACAGAAGCTGAAATGGAATCAAAACTAACATATAAATTTCTCATCTTGATGGTTTTAGGCTTCATAAACTCTGAATTTAGTGAATATGCGTTATACAGTGAAGGTGTAAGTAATTTAAAAGCTACCATTTTCAGGTATAGAGAATCTCAGTTAAAGCATATAGTTTCAAAGAAAGTTATTTTTTGCACAAGTACATTCCCCCTCATGGCTGAGGGGAATTGTACCCAAACAAAAAGCCTAAAAGCAGGCTTTTGTCTTCCATTCTATTGGAAGTCAGGTTTCCAAATCCAAAATCTCTTCTGTCAATACCTACTTCTTGAAAACCCATCCTAAATTCCTTGCTTTTTAGTACAGGGAAATAGGCATTTTTAGCATGCAAATAATTGCATGCTAAAGTAGACACGTAAACCAGTTCACATTAGCACTCTATATAATTGCCTAGGTCTCCGCCACAACTGCACACGTAGCAGGCTCAGAAGTAAGTGTCTGAAAAAAATCAATGTCTTAATATTAGGTGTGGGAAATTGCATTGTGGCTGGAGGCTGGTTATGTGTGCTTTTGGTTCTGTACCCTGTGAGGCCAGCTCAAGAGTTCCCAGGCATTGCTAACATCAGCAAATCCATTCTTACCCTCTGTTGGTATCACTTCACTGGAAATACTCCAGCTTGGCACTACTGTAAGGGAAATATGAATTAGGTCCATTCATCTCTTCATTGGCGCAGGGCTTGCAAGGCTGGATCTTTGATGTGTTTATGTTACAACTGTGGTGTTGCATAACTTCAGACCAAGAAGCCTTCTTGACCTGTTATTTCTTACGCCATAGTTTTCTATTCTGCAGATTTCATTTTATAAAGTGGGGAACATTTTGGCTTCCATCCTGCAAAATACTTAAACGAGTACTGAACTTATTCCTATGGGCATTTCCATGAAATTGCTGTTCTTGGCACTTTTGCATGGCAGGCAGGCAGGGAATATTTGTGAGCAGCTGGGGCAGAGGCAGAGTGCTTCGGGGAACACAGGGAGACCACAGCCCTCTCAAGGGGCCCAGAGATCCCTGGAGGGTGAGACCTGCTGATGCGGGTGAAAAGCTATTTGTACTGCTTCTGTATGAAAGGTGCAGATAGCCCAAACGCCACGTTCAGAGGGAATTCAAATTAGCTAAACAGTCTGGTGTGGAAGGTGCAGCTTGGGCATCCAGGAGAAACCCCTCAGGAAGTTTCTGCTTTAGTTTCCAGTGCTGAGTGAATACAGGAGGGAAAACTTGCCTCTGGCACTATGGTACTTCCAGTTGCTTCCTGCCTGTAACCTTTTCGTTCAGTCTTGTATAAAACAAAATGCTAAGAAGTGACCAGACCTTCATAGCATCCAAGATGTATGGTTTGCTGTCTGTCCTCAAAACACATGAAACTTTCAGTTTTGTGTTGAATCTGAGAGCTGTTCTTAATAAATTCCTTGCAAAAATGACCTATATTTACCATGTTAGTATTGCCAAATGAAATTTAGCTGTTGTCAACACAGCTGTTGTCATAACAGCCCAGGTATGAACTGGAAAACTTAGATTCAAATTCTGTATTTGTCCACCCCCACATGCATCCCAGTACAGACCACAAGAATCAGCATTAGAGGAGACAGATGGTACCAGTGCTTTGAAACCAGAGATATTTATAATGGGTGCCTTGAGGTTGGTAGGGATAACCCATCCTCTTTATGGATTAACTGACAGCAGCACTGACACCCAAAGAAAATAGAGCATCTGGGGGTGGGTGGCGGGTGTGAGCATTGCACACCAGACTCACTCTGACTTTTCTCCTTTGGCAGTGCAAGGCTCAAGAGCAACAGCAAGCAAGTGTGCATTGATCCCAAGTTAAAGTGGATCCAGGAATATCTGGAGAAAGCTTTAAACAAGTAAGGCAAGAGACAAATGGACTTAACAGCTAACATCCTGAGTTATTAAAGGGTAGAACATTAAGGTCTGGCTTTTACCATGTGGACAAAGTACTCGTGGAATGAGATATTGTTTTGAAGAAGGGTTTGGAGTTGACCTAGTCTGTATTAAAACAACAGCTTCTAGTATATCCTAAATGTCAAACTAAGAGTTTTGCCAGGGTCTGAGGCAAAATCTATCCTAATGAATTTGTTCTGGGGTCCCCAGCTCATCCTCTTTTAAAAAAAGCTGTTCTCCCAAGGAAAATGCTTCCTTTATGCCCCGTCTTCCCCAAGCCAAACTACAGTTACTTCAGAATCTATATTGTTCCAGTTTCTTTGGAGCCCCTTCTCCATGTTACACTGGGGGTCTGTTTGCACAGGCAGCTGAGGCCTGAGGGGTCTTGGTGCTAAAAATTGTTTCTCTGCTGGCCAGTGTGGAGTGCTATTAATATTGGCCAAGGTGAGATGCACTGCCACAAATAAAGCTCTCCCAGAAGACCAGGGTAAAACAAGCCATACTTGGTAAATTCAAACTTTTAAAATGTATTTTTATTCCCCTTGAATGCGGGTGATCATGGCTACTCTGAGGTGGACCCAGACTATCTCAGTTCAATTTTGTGGAAGTGCAGCACAGAGAACATTTCTGTGCTGAGAGGGAAAGGCTCCAGCCTTTCTGGGATGGAAGGTAAGACAAATGAATGGTACAAAGCATTTCTTCGCTTGCCCAGAGCCCTGGGCTGCAATTGATCTAGCAGCAGCATTTTGGCCAGCAAGTCTACCTGTGCACTCAGTATCCCTTGCCACCACATTCCCACCCCTCAGTAACCACACTGCAACCCTGCTGAATCTTACTGCCCCCTGCATCTGTAGGACGAAGGCAGGGCTGGAATCCAGTCATTCACAAAAGCAATGCATTCTTGGAGCAATGTGGGGAAGGGTATGGCCCCAGGGCAGATGTGAGGCAGTACAGGTAGCTGAATGCCCCTCACTGTTTGCTTTGTAAATGCATCTGCCAAACAAGGGGTAGAGTTAAAAAAACAAAACAAAACAAAACAATGTTCTCATGTGTTTTTACAATAAGCAAGGGGGAAAATGTTACCAGAAGTAGAGAGAGTAACATGTGGCCCTTTGGGATCACACTGGGGCCAAGAGTGAGAAGGAGGAGGGAAGGAAGCCAGCTACCAAACTGACTGTGATTCCAGCCCTGACAGCTCTCCCCATCTCATCCAACGCTGCGTGCCTTCTTTGCTGCCAGCACTCAGCCCTTTTGTCCTTTGGGCAAATTCTCTGTAGAGGTAATCCAGGTTCATGCTGCCGGGGTGGCTTTGGATGTAGGCACAACTGAACCTAAGAGCAGGATGTGGCCCGTGCTGACCATCCTAGGGGCTTGAGCTACTTTTTTTTCTAACTTCGGGAAAATCCTCAAGCCCCTGCCTAAGTTTCTGTTTGCTGTCATCCCCAATGAAGCCCTTGGTGCTGTTCATAAGACCCAAAATTTAGGAGACACTTAAGAAACTTGTAGGGTTGGGCAAATGTGATTAATGTGCTCAGATCCTGCCTGCCTGACTTAGGGGAACAACTCAGCAGGAGCACGTTCTGCTCTCAATTCCACTAGTGTAGATCTGGGGCCAGCTCTGCAAAGCCAATGAGCCCATGCCTGATCTCCAGCCAGATTCTGGGTTTTGTTTACCTAATGCTAATCCAGAAGCAATTCTGCCGATTTGGTGGATTTCACCCTGGTTTACATTGAGTAACAAACAGAAGAGAATTTGGTCCCAGCTCTATGAAATAAGATGACAGAAAGCATATATCTCCATCACCTATTCCTGTAATCATGGCATTATTTTCATTTTCCAACTAGTAATGCTAGCACCAGTGGCATTTTTATGCTCCACAGACAGTCAGGGCTCTGTCTGTAGCATGTTCACAAGGCATGTTTTTGATATATTTTAGTGCACAGCTTTGACTTCTTCAATGAAATGTACTTCGGAATATATTTATAGCGCATCAAACAATTCATATATTTGAATTGGAGCCATATAAATGTTGGTAGTTTAAAACACCAATATCCCTCTAAACTACTAGCAGCTTGTAAAATAAATCTATATAGATCTATAAATGTTAATGTAGCTATCAATTTCAATCAGCCATATATTATATTTTTTCACTTGTACTGAAGTTGTATGAAATGTGACATTACCCTATATGCACTAGCAATAAAATGGCTAATTGTTTCATGTTATGAAAACCCAATTGTACATGGGAATTTATTTTTCTGGAATAAAATCAATACGTTTTGTAGAAAGGGCTCTTGTAATTGCTTAAGTAAAATCCAAACTGTCAAGACATCTTAATCTATACCAGTGCTTCAATTTGAGACTATCTTCTGTGTTATAACCTGCAGCTAAGGGCAGGGAAAAGTTTGTAGAATATAGGAGTCCAGTACAGTTGATTGTGAAACCAGAGACATTTTTTAGTAGGGAATTATTTTGCTCACTAATTCTGCTTAGCCTTTATTGTTGCTTTATATTCATCACATCTCCATGTAATACACACACTTATGAGACATCAGTAAAATACATTCAGGCTGTCAGGAATCCAAATTCCTTAACTGGCTTTAAAAATCATTGTGCAGCTGCTGTGGCCAACATCATTCAACATTCATTCATTTTATAGGCAAGGGGCAAATCTAACAAATCCTTTATCACTTCTAGGCAATCCCAGTCATCATTTACAGTACATTACTTCTAGGCAATCCCAGTCATCATTTACAGTACATTGACTGCCTTTCCCTTCTCCCTTCATGCAAGGATATGCAAAATCAGGCCCTTGCAGAGCTAACAGAGCCCAAATTAAACAGAGGCCACCTTGTCTGCTGTCAAGTTAATATAGTCCCACCTCAGAACTTCCCTCAGTCTGAGATACTGGAATCCATTTAGTGGCTACTACTGGCATGGACCAGATTGCTGATGGATCTGGAGAAGATAACAAAGTCAAAGGAAAAGCCTTTCCATTGAACCCACTGGGAGGAAAGAAAGGAAATTCCCAGCTTCTAGAGGCTGCCTGTGATGGGAGCCAAGCCCTGCTGTTGCCTTCCTACGTAGCGTTTGTAAACCCCAGTGTGGCCGCTCTCCCTAATTTCTGACCTCGTTTGTAAAGTAAGGGCTGAAGTAGCAGACGCCAAGAACAACTACCTCCTGGTACTCCACCAAGCGTGAGCTGGGTAAATGCCCCACATAGGTGGGGGCAATGTAGGCAACTATCTTTGCAGCCTTGTTTTAAGGCACCGAATGCCCACAAATCCCATAGAGTAGCCACCAGTTCTTGTTGATGTCAGTGGGAATGCTGGGTGGGAAGCCAGAAATCCAGCCCCCCTCTACTTTCATTTTACATCATGGGGTTACTGTGTGAATGGTGAGGCACCTGGCTGAAAAGTTCTGGCAGGCATTTGGGGAGGCTTCAGTGTTGGGAAAAGAGTTGTTCTGGCCTCAGAATTCGCAAACGTCCTGTCACCAGGGCACTTCCATTTGCCTAGTGTTCCTCTGAGGCAGAGGGTGTATGAAAGGGGTGTCATCATCATTTGCACCCTGCCAGCAAGTTATGAAGGGACCATAGGATAAATGTGAATAAGGCCTTTGTATACGGATAATTTATGGCAGTCTTTTTGTATTTTTCTTTTAATTTAGACCACGTCATCGCACTCATAAAAAAAAGCAACAGAAGAAACGGGGCCCACTCTGCCCTTCCCGTGCAACACCACTAAAGTCTCGTGGGAGGAAGAATGGTAGGAGGCATTAGTTTCTGAGCTGGGATACCTCAGGTTCAAGTCCCTGCTCTTACACTGACCTTCCTATGTGACCTTGGACAAATATATTAGCTTATCCAGACCTCCATTTTTCTCCACGTTTGTGGAGGGTAACAGCCGCACCTTCCCCACAAGGGAGTGTTATATAGGTAAAACTCTTAGAACAGGGGGATAGTTAGGCACACCAGGGGTGGGGAAAATTTCCCATTTTACAGATGGGAAAATGGACACCCAAATAGGCCAAAATAACCCTGAATCAAAGCCAAAGTAGAAAAAACAGGGTAAAGGTTTGGTAGCCCTATTTATTTCAGCTAGCCATATTCCTCCAATACTAAACTGACAGAGTTAAACTATAAATAACAGCTGTGAGTTTGTCATGGGTGCTTTTTAATGACAAATGCTGCACTGGGTGGTGACAACATGATTTGGTGCATTGGTGACTGGTTGACACCTCTCCTATGGGAGATGCTAGGCAAGTCCCAGAGCAGGGGTCCTCAAACTTTTTAACCGGGGGGCCGGCGCGCAGATGAAGTGGCAGGCAGCCATCTGCGGCTGCTTGGTTCCCCCCCCCCCCCCCCAGCCCCCGGTGGGGGGAGGGGGGGGGGGCGGGGGGTTCTGTAAATACCGGGGGCTGGATTGAGGACCCTGGGGGGCCGTATCCAGCCTGCAGGCCGTAGATGAGGACCCCTGACCCAGAGCATGGTGTTACATATACCAATACTCTGACTGTCCCAGTTGCCTTTTTTTCACACCAGGGTGCTGTGTCCTGCTTTTCTGCACCAAAAGAAGTGGGGTTACTGGTATGGGATATTGGAGAAGATATCTTCAAAGAGGAAATTTTTACTCATGCCATGGTTATCCTCGTCATCCTCTTTATGCTTGGATGAGTTTTCTGAGGCTACCTTGACTGAAAGCAGCCACAACTGTCTCTGGCTGTGGTCACACAGTCTCAGTTGTCCAGCAGGCACTGAAAGGGATGTTTGTTCTGATCCTGTAGGCTAGACAGTACATACTGGGTCATCAGGGCTTTTGAATACCTGGTGTTTACCCTCTGACACTTGTAACTCAGCCTTAGTGACCTCATCTAGACTGCAAAAGGCCAACTAGCCTGGAGCAGGAGTAGGGGTTGCTTCAGACAAAACCTGGAGGCCACCAGCACAGGCTGGCTCCTTGTTCTGTGTGAACCCTGCACACAATACACTTGCACTTTGCTGTGGTGCCTAACCCACTGCTCCCCCAGGTACCATGCTCACACTGAACATGGGAGACTCCATTTGTCTGGCTCCTGCCCTGAGCTCCTTACCTCTGCACTGAACACCTCACACATTTGCTGCGCAGCGTGTGGCTGCTCCCCCTCCCTGTCACCCCACCTTCAGTGGGCAGCTGGTCACCATGAGCTGTGACATGCTACCCAGCTGCTCACAGCAGGTGAGGTCCCAGAGCAGGGAGGCCATGGGGATGGCTCTCGGCTGGGTGGCACACGCAGGGGTGTCTGCTTCTCCAACCAGCCCATGGTGGGAGCTGAGCACCAACAAAAGCAGAGCATGGGCTGTCCTCTGTGTGCCTCCATCCTCACAGAGACCTGGCACCCTGTGGAGCTGCAGTTCATGATCTCCAGCAGAGCTGTGGGGTAGGAGCAGGTAAATGAGGCATTCCCAGTGCCACTTGCTCCACTACCGGGGCTTCTCAGAAATTATTAATCCCTCCTTTCCCTGCTGTTTATTTTTTGCCAAGTCTCTTTGCCCACCGACAATTCTCTGCTCTGGCTTTCAAGTCCAGAAAAAGCTTCCTAGCCAGCCTTCTTCCTGTGTTAGCTCTGAACACCTTACTAACTGTGATGAGCACAACCTGCCCAAAATAACTCCATTGCTGGGTTTGCCCTGCTGGGTCACAGTAGCTCCTTGTGGAGAACTTCCCCCAAAACATTTGGCAAATACTTGTTGGAGGGGCTGCAAAAGAAATGCCTTTGGGTTAGTCCAGACACAGATTTGCTGTTTGCCTAGGCCTGATATCAAAGCTTTTGCAACTGAAATAAACCTTAATAGTGTTTCACTCTGTTCTTCATCAACAGGAGGTTCAAGATGTAAGAGGCAAGCGTTGTAAGCCGTCTACAGGATTTCTTACTGTAGGACCCAGAGAGCAGATAACCAGTATTAGGGAATGAATACATGTCACTGTTATCATACAGCACAAAAGCAACGCTTCATGCATTTCCAAACGTTTTTTTTTGTTTGGTTGGGTTTGTGTGTGGGGTTTTTTGGGGGTTTTTTTGGTTTGGGTTTTGTTTGGTTTTTTTTTTTGCACAAATTGGCTTGCTTTCACAGTGCTATTTTTATATAGTAAGATGTAACTATTTGAGAAAAATATGTTTTTATACAGGTTGGTTTATTACCTAGCACTGAGGGCAGATATAAATTTAAACTAACCCTGTGTTATTATATAATATTTTATTTCCTTTGCTATGTAGAGGTTCTGCTTTATTTAACTTTCTTTTGGTTCATGCAAGTCTCCTGGAGTCTTAAACCTAGAAGGACATGAACTGTACAGTGCAATGATGTTGTGTAAATAGTGGAGGAACTCCTGGCCTCCAGAAGTCATCAAGGCCAAGAACATAGGAAGGCTAAAAGGCATCAGACATTGATGAAAGTGGTCAGCATTACCATGGGTGGCATTTATAGGTATTTTGGGTGAGGGATTAAACTCAGGGCTACAGGGCTAAAGCCCTTCTCTGAAGATCAGAGGCCTTGGTGACAGCTATGAACAGCTGGGTTGTTGCATGTCTGTTATTGCAAGGTGCCAGTACGTGGTTTGCAGTGTGGCCCATTATTCAGTAGTGGTTGTGTGTGTTAGGAGCCACAACACTGATCTGATGTCACCTGGCATTTCCTATGTTCCTGTGTTTCTGATGACAAATTTTAGCACAAAAAAGAATGGATTATTAAATGTCTAACCACACAATTGTGTTGCAAGTTGCTGGAGGGATCAGATACGCTGCCAGGTACCAGGTATCTCTTCCCACCCTTCCACAGGAGGTGATGTCAGCTTGCCTGGCTAGCTTTGCACTGAATTGGGCAGAGATGCATTCATGTGACACTTCACCAACGATACTGTAGCCTTGGCTACTGAACAGTCATATGTACCTGAAGGATGTAACATCTCTGATTGCTCCAGAGATATCTAAGAAGAAGATGTCTGGCCCTATCTTTGGAGAAAAGGGATGTCTGGGGCAAGAGAGGGTCTGCCCAGTTTGTGGAAGGAGTGGTGTTTCTCGAGTGTGGACATGAAGGCCAACACTCACTGTTCACCAGTGGTGGCAGCCCTGTTTGCTGCTGAGCAGGATAGCCTCTGGAATTTCCTTTGCAAAGTACACGTGGGGACAGGTACCACTTCTTGCGCCAATCCCCTCTCTCAGCCAGAGATTTCTTTCTCCTAATTCCTACCTGTACACACAACACCTTTGCTGTGTGGTGTATGGAGGGACACCTGCAGTACTGCAATAACTGTGTTATGCTGCACATTGGGATCTGGGGGGGAAGCACATCTGTGCAGCACAATGCTTGTGTCTGTATGTAGCTCTGTGTGTATTGTAAACAAACAAATGTTGTAAGATTGTATCTTTTTTGAGCGGGTTGCTTCAAAAGGAATCTTGCCTCTTCTCTGCAGCCTGTGTCAGGAACACTGAGAGGGGTGTTTCACTAAGTGCTCCTTTTTGTGGCAGGCATCTTTACTGCCAAAGAGGCACTTTGGCTAGCCAGGGACTACCTTATTTCCATGTGGATTCAGGTAAAAATCTTATATTTTCCTCTCTGCAAAACAGTGCTATTACAGAGAGGGTTTCAGCTGGGACCACATCACCTCATTTGCTTTGAAGTAGAAACTGACTGCTGCGCCTAAAATGTGTGTGTGATTTTGACATTCCTTCTGTTGTTATTATTACCAGCCTGGTGCTTTAAGCTTATTGTCTCTCTGTTTTGAAAGGTCTGGTACCACTGTACTTGATGAAAACTTGAGTGTTGATTTGGTGTGAGCAGGATCAGATCCTCTGTTGTAAGGGTAAAGACAGGAAGAACTTTTGTGAGAAAACTAGTTTATTGTATTTTTCCTGGACTGTACTTTATGCCTTAGGGTCTATCTGCTGTCCCCACACTTGCATCTGTAATTGCCAGTGGTTTGCCAGAGGCAGACGTGTGAGTGTCAAAGCCAAGAATGACTTTGAGGAGGGTATGGAAGAATCTTGGTTCCGAGACATTCAAAGCTTGTCATTCTCACTGTCATTCTCAGGCAGGAATGTGCATTCTTCACACATTCCTCCCATCAAAGGACAGCAAGTCTGATTGATTCCCATTGGAGTAAACAGGGAGTTAAATAATGCTGTGATTTTGTTTCAACAGCCTACCTTGCTAATGATGACAAGTGCCATGAAGATTTTGTTCCTAGGGGAAACATTGGCTTTCCAGTGAAAAGATGGGGTGGGTAGATATGACTGTACAGCCTTGCCAGTGCTCTGCTGCAGTCCTCGTTAACAGGGAGTGCATTTGGGGTCAGCACTGGCAGGGAAAGGTCTCTGGGCACGTGCCAACCCTACATCACAGCCTGGGCAAACAGACTTTGACAGAAGCATTGAGACGGGCAGTGCTGCAGCACTCCAGCCAAAACCCTGGGGTCCCAGCTCTGGACAGTACAGCCAGGTGGTGGAGGTACCGCAGAAAATGGGGTCACCTGCCAACCTTCTCTCCTGAGGGCAAGCTAGTGAGTGTTGCAGCGGTAGACTGTGCTAAAGGAAGGGCATTTGCTCCTGGGAGAAATGCATGAGTAGCAGCAGGAAGGAAAGGGACTCCCTGCAAGGCTAGGGAACATTTACAGCCAGGTGGTAGTTGTCAGGGTGACTTGTGGGCCATCTGCCTCTGGCATTTCTTGAGACTCACATTGTGACCTGGGCCCTGAGACCACTACACTGGTTGCTACTCATGCAGCTGAGACCACTCAGGGCATGGGGCTGCTGCTGAGGGCCAGCACTATGTCCCTCCCTCACCTGGGCAAGGTTGAGCATAGCGTGAACACAGGGGTGGCACAGACCTTGTCAAAGACTGAAGTGGGAACCTGATAAAAGCTTTCTCTTGCTTTAGACCAAAATTCAATCCGGAGTGGGAAGCTTTGCTCTTTGCCTGACATGATTTGCACGATGCATTGGGAAGAGCAGCCGTGCCCTTTTTGCTGGAGAAATCAATCACTCGCTGCCCCAGGCTCCGTGTGCTGCCCTGTGCATTGCAGGCTGCTCCTCCTGGGCACGCTGCACTCTGAGCAGGCTGAGAAGCAGCACTAGCAGAAACCTGCCCGGGGAGAGCACTTGATTTTCCTTTCTGCATTTAATTGTTGACCAAAGACTGAGTCAGGGAAAGGAAGCGTGAGCAAATGGGAGTGACATAGGGACCATACATAAGAGGAGGAGGCAAAAAGAGATAACACTGAACTGTGCCGAAAAAGCAGCTTCCATAAATGTGAAATCATCATGTGTGGTATTTTCAAAGTGCAGCTGTCGAACCCTAAGATTGCATTATTTTTTTTTAAAGAGTAGATGGTATTTATTGCTGTGCCAATTTTTTATTTATACTAGCTTTATACTTGTTCATATAAATAACTTATCTGAATTCTGCCTGAGGAAGGATGAAGAGTGTTTTTCTGATGTGTTTTTAACTAAGGTGTTTGAGCAAAGGTGACTGTTCATTTTGCAATGAAGGCTATGTTCAAAGTTAAATATACACGTTTCATTGAAAATGCAGTTCTTCTAGAAGTTTTTGTTGCTATTTTCCCTCTGTTGGCATCTAGAGGGTCCTTCTCTCTGGTAACTTGTTTTGAGCAATGTGATTTACAGCAACCAGAGCATTCTGAGAACTCATCACCTAAAATATGAACTCTTTTCTTTACCAACATCCCACCAAGACGAGCCTTGTCTGCAAACATGAAACTCTGATGGCCACAGAGAAGAAAACATGTATCATGATGAAAGGGCTGCATGAACCTCCCATCTTCCACTCCTTAAGAGCTCAGCATTGTCAGAATGTGGTTAATACTGTACTTCATATTTTTATTAGAAAAAAGAAATATCTTCCCAAATAATGTGAAAAAGGGTTTGTATTTGTGTACCTGTAAGGCAGCTTTTGTGGAGGAGTTATATTATGCTTTTGAAATTACTCCTTTCATAGAATATTTTGAAAATAAACACTTTTATATTGTTGCAATTTCTCCCATAAATGTGTATGCACTTAAAAATTTCAAAATAAAAATGTCTATCTAAATGAAATTATTACTTGCTTTTAATTTTTTCCCCCTCACATACAAACAGCTAAAAGCTTCACATCACAAAAAACATTCAGATGTAGTTTTAAGTGTCCAGTTTCAAGGATGCTTCTACATAGCAGCCCTATGGGCTCAGACTCTGCAGGGAGCCTGAAGCCAAGTGCCCATGGGGTTTGGCAAGGAGTGAGTGGCAACCTAGGAGATTGAAATGTGCCATCTTCAGAAGGAAAGGCTTAACTATTTGCTCCCTAAACAGAAGGCCAAACTTTTTCTTATTATTTTTACTTTTGTTTTTCCCCCAGCTTGTCTCCTGCAACACTTTGACTTTGTGGAACTGAAAAGTGTGAGCTGTTTTCACTCCAGCAGTAGGGATGCCATCATGATCTGTGCTGGGGAAGGGGTGAAGGTTTCTCTGAAGAGCCTCAGGGGTGTCACTGGGTGCATTTGACAAAAGATCAGATGTGAACAGCACCCTCCTTGGGGTTGGTTTTCCTGGAGCACAGCAGGGTCAGCCTTCTGTTTGGAGGTGGGGCATGGTTTTAGAGGCTTATAGGACTGGTGTGAGATCCTGGAGATATAATCCTAACTTGGATGATGTTGTAGGGAATTTGCTGTGAGTCTCGAAACCATGAGTTGAAAATTGGGTTTTGGCAGTGCCTTCCCCCTTCTCTGAGTCCCCATGGCAGGGGCAAAGTGTTTCTCCTGGTCACCCGGCTCCCTCCACAGCTGCCTGGCTCCAACATGCCAGTCATCCTTCCTCCATTCATCCACTGCAACAACACAGGTGAATCCCAGCACCATGTATAGCGCTGGCTGGAGCAAAGGTTAGGGATGATTTAATATCTCATAACAGTGAAACAGGGCTTAAGCCTTACCGATCTTATTCAATAAATATTTCTTGGACAAATTGACACAAGGTAAAAGACATGTAAAAAACAGGAAAAGGAAACTCAGATGACTGACGATCCCTTTGCAAATCCAGCAATGATTTAGTAAGAGATTATGAAAAACTGAGCAGGTAGTTGTGAGTGCAGATGGTCAGTGAGAAATTCCCAGGCCACTGGGAAATGCATTGGGAGTAATTAGCTACAAAATTACACATTAATATTAAGGAAAGGTCCCATGTTCTGTGGAGCACTTTGCTGTGCCTTTCATCAGGTCTTTTCTCTAGAATGTAAATGTTTTAGTTCTTACTTCCTCAGCAAAGCATCATGGCAATGCATCTGCAACTGCCTAGGAATCAGAGGTGAACCCACCTTATTAGCACATCTGGCTCTTTTCATAGGCAGCTTTCCAATATTAGCAAGCTGAAGGAAATCAGCTGCATTCATGGCCTCCTCAGCCATCCTGACACTGATTATGGGCTGGATTTATTAGGCCCTGGGCATGGTATAGGTCAGAAGACAGCATGAGAAATGCCCCTGCTTCTCGGGACCAGCTGGTGATGTTACCACTGAGGATGTTAACCAGAAGCTGCTGTGATGCTACGCGATGAGGGTCAGTCCTAGCTTCTGGTGAGCATTTCCTTGTTTTATAAAACTACTTGCTCTCAAGTCATCCGGAGAGTTCCTCAGACAAAACAAATGTGTTGCTTTGAGACTAGCAAAGGCAAATGAAAAAAAGCCCGAAAACAAAAAAATCCCAAGGTCTAGAAGCTGAAGCCAGAGAAATTAAAACTGAAAACAGATTTCTAAGTGTGGAACTGATTAGCCTTTGGAACACATTCCCCAAGAGAGGGGGAGGAAAGCCCTGATCCTCCCTCTATTCAGAGCAGGGCTGAACGCCGTTGTGGTATTAGCCACATACAGCTCGCTGGGCTCTCGGGGGATGTTCTCTTGCTTCTGTTACCAATAGGGTCAGATGGGATGAGCTAACGATCACTCTGGCCTCAGAAATCCATATGCAGAAAGCCCTGGTTCCAAGGGAGCATTCCTCAGCCTTTCTGTGATTAGTAACACTAGTACATCATCAGCCATCCCAGCTTCTCTTGGACAAAGGCTGAGGATGGCTCCTGCTGTTACACTGGAGACAGATTTGGGGTAAAAGGCCTCTATTTCTGGTCATGACGTTTGTCCTCCAGCTGGAGGGGCAGAGGCATGGCAGTAGGAGAAGGCTGTAGCCCCATCCCTAGTCCATGCACCCCCCTGCTCCTCCCCGGCTCCCCTGGTCTGCTCACAGGACTGCTCATACTGGTGATCTTTTCTTGTAGGAACTCCCTGAATTTCTTCCTTTGTCCCTTCTTGTGCCTGATGCTTATTTGTCCTTCATTCTCTCCTCTGGCTCTTTGAGGACCTCCTCTTGCCTCTCAACCCCTGTCACCACAGCTCAGGTGACGAGTCTTGGTGATTTAAAGCCATCTGGCAGTCTCTGCCAGTCATCAGCACCTTCCTGCTCCTTCATCCTTGTCAGTGTGCTCTGGCCAGGGCCAGTCACCCATTTCCAGTCTCTGAAAGAGGTGGTAGGACATTTCCCTTCTGTCCTTTGCAGCCACTGTACCAGAGCAGGATCCAGGGTTCTTTTGGAGAGGAGGTGTCTGACCGTTGCTGCGGAGGTGTTTGGCTTCTGCTTTTGGGGTCATTCCCATCCGTGAAGACTGATCTGTCTTCCCCTGCCTGCCACAGTACCACCCTTTGGCACACCAGTGTGTCCTCAGCTCATGTGCCTTCCAGCACCTCACTCTACAGCCAGCCGCTCCTCATGGTAGCTGTCGAGGAAAACCAGTGACCTGTTACTTCCCACCGCCAGCAAACAGAGAGCTGACCCCTGGTGCACCAGCTTTGTGAGCCCCAGAACCAAGAGGGTGCTTCAGGCTTTCCACAAACCCAACCCACACCACTATGGCTTGAACGGAGGGCGAAGTCTAGCACAGCCTGTTGAGAGATGGAAGAACACGATGTAAGAACAGAAGGACAGAGGTTTAAAATCCTGCTGTAGTTGACTGAAACGTCCAAAATGCATGTGATTCTTCCACCCCGAAGATCTGCAATCACTTCCAGCTGCCTAGTGTGCTGTGTGATTTATTGCAGTGCCTGAAAGAAGATTTTGGCTGTGGTGAAACATGTTTGTACGTTGCCTATAAAAACAGCAAATCTGAAGAAAGGAATCTCTGGATACGGTCCAGAGCGTGTAACAAAACTCAGATTGCAAAGTCCTTCCATACACAGTACCACAGCGACACATAAAACCAATATAAGTTTAATATCGAGCACACTCTACCTGTTTGCTTCTGAGCACCGAGAGACACTTAAAATATTTCAGACTCACTGTACAATTCTTATGCAAAGGCAAGACTACTTCCATGAGCAAATGCCAAGCCCCATTGCATAGCCTGGCCCATGTTTTCTAAATTAGAGCCTTCCCACAGGGCAGAGCACTAGTAAAATAGTTCTGCACAAAATATTTGGAAAAGAAGGAGGAAAAAGAGAGGAAATACTTCTTTCTTTCAAAGTATATATACAATGAATGCAAACAGGAATCAAACCCTGTGTGCCAGACCTACAGCCACAAAAACAGCTGGATGACTACCATCATGCTAAGTGTCCACATTCAAAATTAAGGTACTCATAGTAACTTGCAGTGCCTTCCTCAGCCTGGTTGTTCCAGTGTTTCTCTTACCTGCATTATTGCCTGCTAAGTAATCTACCCCAGCCCTGTTACTGAGGGATTGGTACCCCTCCCTTGCCCCTTGGGATTTCCAGAGCAGACATGTAGTTTTGACAAGAAAGAGGGGAGATGCCAGGGGCATTTCCAGAATGTATCTATCATACAAGCCTGCACTCCCCTACTCTTGCATGCCATCTCCCAGTCTGATTTTCTCTCTGTCCATCGTTATTACAACTGGGACAAGGCCCCACTGTGCAGCAGTTGTACAAACACAGAATTATAAAGACAGTCCCTACCTGATAGATTTCGTGGTTGAAGATCTGCTTTGCTGGGCTCTTAATCAAACGTATATGTTGCAAGGAATGCAAGTCTCTTATCTCTTCATTTGGTGTTGGAGAAGCATCACACCAGACGTGGGATGGCTTGTCAAGCAATTAAGGAAGTACAGATGATCTAATTTCACATTCACCTCTTTCACCACACACAAGATTTGGTTAACAGAAAGTACTTCAGTTCCTTGGAGAGGTGGAGTAATGTAAAAAGATAATGGAGAAGTGACAAGGAGAACCAAGCCTTCCCGGTCATTCAGTTACAAGAGAGAAAGCCCAGAGAGGGGTGCTCTGTGGGCAGGAGACGAGTAGGTCTGAGCTGCGTCTGAGCTGCGCAGCTCGCTCTGCACAGTTCCCTCATGGCTTGCTCCCATGTGAGTCTTAGCAGCCCTCACCCCGTGTATCACTGCTTTGGGCACCCAGCCATCCTGACTCCTCCTCTCCCTCCCCTCCTCCTCCCTCCTTCCTCACTTTTAACTACTTTAAGATTTCTGTTTCCTGCTGCCATATTATTTGTTGCTGACTTTGGACATTCTTTATTGCCTTTCATCAGGCTTCCCAGTGCTCACATACTCTGTTGGTTTGGTCTGCTCTGCCTTTTGTCTGTGCAAAAACAAAAGCTTTATCTGTTGCCCAGAGACCATGGTGACTTCAGGGCTTTCGCAGTGCCAGCACCTAATTGCAAACAAATGGAAGTCCCCAGCTATGTCCCCAGCGATGCCGTGTCTTCTGTGTGCAGGGCTCAGTGCTGCAGGACTGGTGAAATGCCCATGATTTACAGCAGTGCATCTCAGAGTGCCATCTGGCCTTCAGCAATCTAGCTGCCATGGAAGAGAAGGCATAAAAGCCACACAGTGCTCGTGACATGAATACCTCAAATGTCTGATTTCCCTTAATGGCAATGAATAATTGTAGTTGACTGCAATGAGCAATCTGGACACTTCAGAAAATCCTCGCAGAGCGCAGAAGCAAATGGCACAACGTTTCCACTCCGTTTCTGCCTCTCTTTGAAACCCACAAAGGGATCATCGCTTGGTGACAAGAGCTGCCAGGGAGAGGCACAGTGAGCCGGGCACCAGGCTGGCAGTGTGTGGCTCACAGGCTGCACACAAATGCTCCGCTGCCCAGCGTGCAGAGCTGCTTGGAAATTAGACTTTCATCCAGGAGAAAGAGGGACAGATTCCCAATACTCTGATATTTGTTTTTATTTCAAAGCAGACAGAAAAATTCTGAATGTCATGTTTTCTAAATGGATTGGACTGTTTGGAAAGGATTAAATCAGGAAATACCAAAATCATTTGTTCTGCTCAAATCAACAGAGTTGGATCTGCCACAGTGTCATACTGAGTCATAGGAGTTGCAGTTCCAGCAGTCCACCAGATCCGGGGTTTCCTAAGCTAGGCTACATCTCCTGTGCTGCATTGCTGTCCTTGTCCATCTATGACCTGTTGGAACATGTCAGGCAAAGGTGTTTCATGGGGTTTCTAGTTTCTCCACAGCACCTAGCTCATAAAAGATACTGAGAACATGAAGGAGAGTCTGGGAGCCTGGACACTCACTGAGCAGGTCGATTTAATCTGAAATCTTTCCATTATGATTTTTACCCCCAGTTGTTAGTATAAAAATTTCTGCAAACTTCCCCTGAAAAAATTCAAAACTTCAGTTTCATGAACACTATTTTTAACTGCATAAAAGCTCTAGCAGAAAATTCTCAATCACCTCTAAATTTTCTCACAAGTTATCACTTAGCAATTAATTACTTTATTTGCCACTCTTTGGCTTACTTGACTTTGCTGTGGAATCATTCTCAGATACTGATCGGCAGATAAACAATCCCAAGTCCTGCCAGGATTATTTCTTCTTCTGTTGCTCTCGAGCACCTCCTTCCCCTTGAAGGGCTCCCCAGCCTTCATGTGAGGTGCAACCTTCACATGAAGAAATCACTTCTGGGACCCTTCCCACTCCTCTACCTCTGCTCCATGGCAACTGCATGTGCTTCTCCTGGGGGTCTGCACAGGCTCATCCCGAACAGCAACCTCACCAGCCCATGTGAGGGCAGCTAGAAAGAGGGTAGGCAGGATTATTCTTGCCTGCTCTCTAGGAAACAGATATGAATTATTTTTTTTTCTCAGGTTGATATTCTTGGAATCCAAACATTCAGTGGGAACATGGTCACGCTGGTTAAACTTTAGTGGGAAAGTCCAAAGGCTCTGAGGTGACTTTTTCATTTTCTCTCAATAGTGTTCAGTTGTTTCCTTTTCATTATTTTAAAACCTTTAGTTCTGATAAGATAAAAAGACTTGTTTTGACTTCACTATTTCAAATATGATCTAATAATATAACACAGCAGAGCAACATCAAAAGTAGATGGTTTTATCTTTTTGAAATTAACTATATTCCCAAATCAAATATTTTTTGGGAAAATAGTCTTCCTGCAAGAAGTTATAATATTCTGACTTCCCTTGAGCCAATTAGTAATGGAAACAAATGGCAAAACATCAGCAGTTCTCAGGAAAAAGATTTCTTTTTCTGACCACTTCTAACAGCTTCTCAAAACCATGATTTGAGAGAGGGGAACTTAAAAGCAACAGAAGGCCAGTATTTCCATCCAGCCATAACGAAGCACTGAGGGTGAGTCCCTGCGGTGCTGCTGGGATCCAGACCCAGCAGCAGGGAGCCTTACTGGTTAGAAGGTGAAGGTATGAGGGTGCCCAACAGTGATGCTCTGGCAACATCAGTGCCTGAAAACTGTGGAAAATATGTGCAGCATACAACCTGGACAAGTCTTTTATGTACACTTCCCTTTGGGGGCTACTCTGCAATGGATTTAAATTAGACTCAAGATATGAATCTATAAAAGTGATATTTTTGGTCATGCTGCCTGTTTTGTATTAAACCTCTGCAGCTTGTTTCTTTGCCCTTTTTTTCTTTTCTTTTTTCTTCATTTTAGCAGCTGTGCAGGGTGCACAGCACTGCCTCAACATCATCAGAAAAAAGGTAGAAGAGTCAGGGGAGCAGGGGAAAGGTGCGGTGTTCTCCTACCAGCACCACACTCAGGGTCTCAGTGGTGTCTCCACTCAGAAAGAGTGGGAGAGCTGTTAATCAGAGGAAAAAGGCAAACTCTCAGATTCCAAGTCTTGTTCACATTAGAAATAAGGAAGAGCATCTATAGGCAAAAAATAACAGAGGTCGTTTCTGGTTTTCTGTGTGGTCTGGGGAAGGAGCCCATGTTCAGAGGTGTGTGGCACACCCATGACCTCTAGTCTTTCTTGGTCTGTAAAGTCAGGACCCAGATCACCGGAGAAGCAAGTACTGTGCAAGAAGGTTATGCTGGTCAGTGGTAGGCGGTTGTTTGGTTTTTTCCCCCATCTCTGGCACAAAATCTCATCATGACCAAAAATGAAGGAATAGTTTTTAATACTATTTTATTCCAAACTGAGAAAAAGCTATTTTTTTTATCTTACCTGTCTACTAAATCAGATATATGCATGAAACTGCTCTGAAAGCATCATATCTGTATAAGAAATGGATCTAATTCTCGATTTTTTAACATAGAGAGCTTGTCTCTAGCACAGCTACATGCTTTTCCTCACCACGCACACCAGGCTCTGTAAAAACAGAATCAAGTCCAAATGACTGCAAGTCATTTTGTCCATTTAGAAGGAACCTTAAAAAAAAAAAAAGAGCCTAAAGAGTTTCAGGTATGTGGATTAAATGACACGGAGAACAAAGTCTGTGGACTTATTTTGGGTTTATACTGTATAACCAATACTAGAATTTGGCCAAGTACCTTCCCCTTGGGCTTTTCATCACTTTGTTTTACTAGTTAGTTAGGACTTGTGGATCCTAACTCTTTGAACATTTGCGTTCAGAGGAATTAAATTAGATTATTGGTAGCTTTCATCCTGCGGTCCCAGTTGCTTAGAGTTTGGCAAATGTCCTTCCACAGAGGAGAAGCCTTTGGGACCTGCAGAATGAAATGCAGCGGCTGAGCCCACGCTAATACACAGCGGTGGGTAACAAAACAGACCATTAAGGATGGAAGGCTTGCTGTTTCCTAAACATAGAGATGTGCCTGGTCTCCATGGGCAAGATGGGTGCTGTGACCCATCACCACAGCATTGGGAGCAGAGCTCAGCCCTGAACCATTCTCAGTAGATTGTGCTGCAAAATATCACTGTGCTTGGAAGATGGTGAGGGAGGAGGCTGTGGCTTTTTGGTGGTGTGTTGTTTTATTATTTTTTTTAATAAGGGAGAGTTTTGATATAGAAAGGAGGAATTTCCAGGTAGGTGCTGATGGACTGCAGTTAGGGAGGACTCACTTCTGAGAGGATGAGATTTGCCATGTGGATAGCACAAACTATCTGGGATGTACAAGAGTGGTTTGCTTTCACACCATTTCTCTCAGGGTCTGCACGTTCAGCAAAATGGTGAGTCGGGTGCTAGGATGTCTCTCTGCATTGCACTGTCACTTCTAATCACCCTTACTTGCTTTGCTCACAGGAGTTTCTAGAGAAGATGAGATCTGCTTTTCTAATGCATTGTCCAAACTTGTATGAGCATATCACTTTAAAGAATTGTTTAAGGAAGCCATTTAAGAAAATTCCTATAGAAATGGAATGTTGGGTGACCCTTTAAGTGACCAGCACTCCCCAGTGCTGCAGGGCAATGGAAGCCTATACCCCACTCAGAGACATCTTCTCCTGCAAGCTGGCCCAGAACCAGGTAGAAGCAGCCAGGGCCTTCAGGTAAGGTTTCTACTGATCCTTCACATCTCTGCAGAGATAAAACACCAAAGCCCCCATTGGTAGAGTCCAAACCATTCCACTTCAGAAGGGGTAGTTTGCAGCTACGATCTGAGTGATGTCTGCCACAGCAGGCTTACCCATCAGCTCCTTCTGGACCATTCCCTGCCACCAGGAGGTGATGCTTGCAAATTTGTAATGCTGCAGCAGAGACAGTTCAGCTAGCCCACAGGGCAAGGTGAGCTGAACAAACTCCTTTCTTTGCTGAATCACCATACAGCTATTAAGCTCTTAAAATCTGCATTACTTATTTCCAATGGGCTGTAACACCACTTCCCTTTCCCTTTAAAGAACTACCCAAATACTTTTGTTGTGAAGTGGCTGTTGAGTTTGCAATGAGTCAGGAACTGACACACTCAGCACAACTCGTCAACTGGGGACAGTCCTCTTCCTGCTTGTTGAAAGCCAGGGAATATTTACAACTTTTTTTTTTTTCTTTTCCTTTTTCTTTTTCTTTTCCTTTTCCTTTTTCTTTTCCTTTTTCTTTTTCTTTCTTTTTTTTTTTTTATTTCCCAAGCAGCAAAGAAAGAACATTACAACAATGTACTTGGTGATTGTTCTGCTAAATTTATTTTTAGTGTCACCTGCTTGCAAGTGCTCCTGTGTCAGAAAGGGCCCAGATGCAAACAGGTAGGCAAATGAAAGGCACAGGATTTGGTCCTGGGAATAAAAACGAAGACTGGCCCTTCTCTTTGTGTTCACAAGTGCAAGCATCCCTTCAGGAAGCCTGAATTAACACTGCAGAGCAAAGGACACAGCAGCCCAAGGAGAGCAGCATTTTAGATATGGAAAAAAACCACCCCAACCCTCAAAAGGTGAGGAATTCGTAGAGTTTCAGCCCTCATAAGAGGAACAAGGTCCAGTGAAAGTGGAGAAGCCTCCCACTATAATGGGCAAAAGTCCTGGGGACTGTGAACCACTTCTTCCATTGCACTGTCTGCAGGGACCAGCAGATGCAAGGCTCACATCTAGCTTCCAGGTGCTGGTGATTGTGCCTGGTTAAGTCCAAGTTCCTGCGCAAATTTCAGCATAGGCCCAGGTGCCTCAGTTTCTTGCAACAGGCACCTCCCTCCAAACACCTGTCCGGGGATGAGAAGCCACCCAAAACTCCCCTTCCATCATCCCCTTTGCATAACCACAACAGTGAGACTGTGACAGCTCTAGCAAACGAAGAGGGGAGGGCGTAGTAGCTAGCAGGTCCTGCACCGTGAGTGGGAGATGAGAAAAAAATAGAGAGCAAGGAGCTGAGCAAGTTGCACACAGTACATGAGCTCAACTTACCTGCCTTTTCATTTGGCTCTTTGGTTTTCAAGTTATCCTTTAGCTTCAGTTCAGTTTGTTCTTGATTCAGCCAGCTGGTGTGCTATGAATGTTAAGAAAACAAACCAAATCAAGAAGCAAGTCTGAGTTTATTGCTCTGAATTTTGCATGTGTGTAAATTTCAGGAAGGCCACTGCATGCCTCAACAGTTGCTGCCCACTCGGTTGTAAAGAAACAGGATGCCATAGTTATGCCAAACATTTTTCCAAAGTAAAATGTTTGTATGAATCATGTGTGTATCGATAGATACATAAATGTGTGTGTATACTTATATTATATATGTATACTATCTATACATGTATATACAGTCATATATATTAACGATTTTACATGTGTATAAAAGGTGTGTGTAAAAGGCCGCCAGGAACCTAACAGAGCAATAAAATCGCACCCCGGGGTGCTCCAGCTAGAAAGTACAGAGAATGTTATTGAATCTGCTATTGAATTTGGCATGTAAACCAACCCTTACCTAGTGCTACCCATAATATTAATCAGGAAAAGGCACCTCAGAGAAATTTGAGAGTGTTGAGTCCTTGCAAAGGACATATGAGATGTATATTAGCCCTTCCAGTGGGAGCATAGAGGAGACTGCAAACACCTAGGCAGAGCTGTGCTAGGGATCTGCTGGAAATTAACTTCTTCTCATTAGAAAATGGAGCTGTGTGAAGACCAAAGCCTTTTGAGGAAAGGTATTGATTTTGGCAGCATCTTCCCTTTGGGAAAAGTGAAGTGAAATGGCTTGCTTGGAAGTGGCAGTCGTGTCTCATCCATGCCCGTTATTCAGTGCCTCACACAGTTTTCTTTCTTGAGAGATGTTGCGCGAGGCAGTGATGGGGGATTACACGCAGACCGGGACCGGAGGCCACCTGGGACTGAGTTCGCTAAGAGCAGGGCTGGGGAACTGCAAGTCAGCACCAGGTCTTGCTGCGGAACAGGCAGAAAGCATCAAGTCAGCCAACAGCAAATAGCTCCCCATTGCTGAATAGGCTCTTCAGTTGACCTCTTATTCTCCATCATCACTTTTCCTCACCTTTCTCGATGAAATGGTGTAAAAAATACCAGAATTGCCTGAGGGAGACTGCATTTCTCAGTTAGGCTCCAGCTGATAAGGCATTTGAAAAATTGTGTTATCCATGCAAGAATATTTTTTGGGAAAGGCTTGCCTAGTTTTAGCAGCAAACAGATGTTATAGGAGGCCATTGTTTTACAAATCCATATGCACTGAACTGCTAGCAAATGGACTAATTAGGCTCTGAGATTGTTTATATGTGTATAAAGAGCAAGCACCACCTACTAGCAGTCCCCTGTGTGGACAGAGGACTACTGAGGTATGGCAATATATTGGCTAAGCTGCACTCAGCTGTTGTTTCTCAGGTTAGCCTACTCATCCTGATGAAGTTCATACCAGCAGAACCAGATTCAGGTACAATCTCAGTATGGCCAGGCCAAAGAGATGCTCAGCGGACTGTATTCTACTTCCAGCTCTGGTCTGCCCGCTTTGTGTGCTAAATAGCATTGCTTCCCATCTCTTTCTACCCTTCCTTTATCCTGCCTCTTTTACAGAATCACTGCAATTGCTCTGAAAGCCCTCTGTCTCCCTGACATTCTCCTTCCATTTTGGACTGTAGATCGTGCTGCAGAGAAAGGAGGAGAGAAGGAGCTGGAGAGTTATACCATATGACACGTACTTACAAACCTGCTCTCAAATAGATGCTGCCAAGTGGGCTGGGACATGATGTGTGACTACCAGGTCTCTGCTGTGTCACTCCCAGCCACTGTCTGTGATTTCTTCTCCTCTGGGGTGACTATGTGTTGGCAATAGCCACTTCACATCTGTCCCTCAGTGCTGCAGGGTGAGAGTTGTCTTTTTTTAATGAACACTACCAAAGCACAGGGGGACTGAAATGAGCCACATACTTGGCTGAATTCAGTCAACAGTTTCAGATGAAAAAAATGAAGCAAACTTCAAAAGTACGTCAGCGTTTAGGTTTGCCATTTTACAATTAAAATGCTTTGATTTTTCCTTTTAAAGGAACCTTCCTTGTCTAAAAGTTAATTGAATCAGTGAGATAATTTGAGACAGAATAAATGGTTTTGTGTTCATAATCCATTTATTTCTCTTTTTTTTACTGTTCCGTTAAAGAATTTCAGCTCAATCCAAATCAATTATTTCATTCCTTTACTAAGTTTCCTAACTCAACTACTAAAAAGTCAGTCTCCTTCCAGCTCCTCTCCACCCATACTCTCAGTCACCAGCCTCTTCCTGATCTTACCATTTACTGCTTATCAAGGCTGAATGTCTGGACCACTTCATTCCTCCTTTGATCAATGTGTCCCTTCATCACCAACTTCCCGTTTCCTCCAATGATCATTTGTAAGGCTCAAGTCTTTTTAGTATCCCTGCTCTGATTTGGACATCAAGCATGTGTAACTGCTCATACTAGGGCAGAGTGTGTCTTCAGTACTGGTCATTGACAGAAGGTCCTTTTACTTGGAGTGTGACAACAGCCAGGTCCTCAACTGCTGTAAACTGGAACAGCCCCAACATCTTCACATGGGTCTGGGGTGGTTTATATTCCTCTGAAGAGATGGTTCATTCAGAAAGACCACAAGATACTTTACAAGGGGAGAGCTAAGGGTCGCTTTGCCTGTGGCTGATGTGTAGCCAGCTTTGTTCTGTTATGTCTATCACTTTTATTAGACTTGCTTTCCTTACAGGCAAACCTCTCGCAAGCCTCCTATTTGGGTAATCTGCTCTTCATCACCTTGTGTATTTCAATCCGCATATTTACACGATTGGGGCTCTGTGAGAAATAGGATCCACATCACCCCACATCTGTACTCCCACTCTGGAAAATATTTCACTGCTGGGCTGTCAGGAATCATTACAAACCTGAGGAGCCAATGCCCTCATATGAATGCCTTCAACTCGCCTCCAGGACCAGAGATGATGTATGAGTTGTGTTAGGCTCTCTGCTTTCCTCCTTGCTCAGAAAAGCAACTCTTCTCTGGAAAGGAGGATGCTTATTGCTGTAGAAGCATAAACACATCTGTACTGAAGGAGCAGAGTGCAATAAAGCCCTGAGCCACCCATCACTGTGAGATGTTCCATAGGCTGTACAGCCCAAAGCACTCTAACAGAGGCATGACCATGCCAACGGTACTCCTGTTTAGGGAGGGAATAGACACTGGTGAGATACTGTAACGGTAAGTCGTGACTCTTTCCTGTCTTGATAGATGGCATCTCACTTGCAGTGCGGTCCTGCAGGCCAGGAAGGCTGGTGCTCATCTTCCTGCTGGCATCTGCACTCTGCACGCAGAGTTTATATGGCAAGTTGTGATGGTGTCACCCACCGGTGCCGACAATTGTCCGGCACTCAGTCACTCCACAGCTATTGGTACATGTCAGGATGCCTCCCAGGGCTTTTCTGCAGGCCTTCTCTTTACCTCTTGGGTAAAATAGGGATGACAGCATGCCCTCACCTCACAAAGCTATTAGGAGGATAAATATCTTAATGTGAGAATACTAAAGCCCATACAAGTACTTCAAACAGGTGCTTCTTCTATTGAGACCCAGTTAAGCAAGGCACAAAAACTCTGTGGGTGTCTTTTAAATGCACAAAAACAGTTTTGAAATTTTTGTTTTTGTTTTTCCTGCTCATTTTGAGGAACATCCATGTCAACATTTTTTTCTTCTGATAATTGTGTTTTAAAAAGAACAAGATGGAAAAGGGTAGATAGCAGTGAGAGAAAACAGACTGTTTCCCTGCTCAGTTAGTCCTCAGTGTCCCTTTCTTCACCAGGAAGAAACTGTGGAGAGGAAGTTTCAAAGGAAATAGTATTTTAAATAGAATTTGCATAATTTCTTTCTTGGGAGAAGGGGAAAATTCCATAAAAGAAAAAGGCTATCAAAGTGCTTTATCAGATAATGAGCACTAGCCACAGGAACTCTTAAGGGATGCCTGCTGTCATAGCCCAGGGCTGCAGACTCTCCCTTGGTAGTGGTGGCCTCAGCAGCTCCCTGGCAGGCACTGTGCCGGGATGCCTCCAGCTGGGTGGCTGCAGGTGTCCCCTCGGCAGTGAGGGTGTCCAGGAGGGAGCTCTTCCCCACCAAGCCTCACCTGAGCCCCTGCAGCCAGCAGCACAGCTCTGCCCAGACCCAGACCCAGACCCAGACCCAGACCTCCTCCTTCTCACCACATACCACTTCAAGGGATGAAAGAAAAAGGGGGCTTACGAGTGACCTGGGAGGGGTTCAGATACAGTGACCCTAAGCTTTCCTATCAACACATGGAGTCAAAGCCCTCTTTTCTGTGTGTTTACTCCCATTTAAAAGGGTTTCCCTGTTTTATGTCAGCTCATGGATGACACAATGTCACATTCAGAATTAATGAGGCCAGTGAGTCCAGGAGAATGTCATTAGATTAAATGGAAATGCAGTGCTCAGAACTGGCCCAGACCTTTGCCCCATTGCCGAATGAATTCAAGGCTAAATCTTGGATGCAAATAGCCCAGGGCATGACCCAATTGTGGTTCAGACTAAATCCAGACCTTGAACTTGAGAAAAGTTTGTTATTTTTTTACTTTTAATTTTCATGCACTACTTAGTTTCTGTCTGTATGCCAGATATGAAAGAAGAAATGCAGAAATACTGCAAAGGAGGTCATTCTTCAGCTCCACCAGTCAGACCAGAAGGGGAAGCGGCTAAAAAGTCTAGATGTGTTTGAAAGATTTCCAGCATTCCTTTGCAGACTCCTCAAATCTCAATCAGTTCCCAGTGATCATTCAACCTGTTAAGTTTTTCATGCAAATTGATCTCAGCCAGGTCTACTTCCATCACAGAAAGACATCCTACCTTTCTGCCTGTCTGATGTCTCCTAGGGCTGAAACAAAAAGGAATGGAAATAAATATTCTCAGCAAACCTGTGCACATGGCTTTTACGTGGTTTATTGCCTCTGAAATGAACTCAGAGTGGCCATAGCCTCCAGCCAGTCCACAGGTCCTCTTACTGGGTAGGTGGACAGAAGCCAGATTTGCCAGTTTACACATAATTCACCTGTTTTTTCCTCCACTCTTAAATGGAGCAAACCCCAAAATAAACAGCAAGAAAAGAAATACTGAAAAACAGAAGTGAAAGGCAAAGACAGCTCAGCATAGTTTTTCTAGACGTGAAAGTTCCTGATGGTGAATTTTGGCCAGAGGTTTCACTTTCAAAAATGCCAGTTTTCAAAAATAAAAATAATTGAAATGCATCTTCTGTAACTTTTAATTTGCTACAAAAATATGAGGGTTACGCTTACTTTTTCCTTCATGTTGTTGATTTCATTTGAAGTCTTCCTCTTCTTAGGCAGCCTGAATACTTTCTATGTTGAAACCCTTGTCTTTGCCTTCCCAATTTAATTTCTTTCCTTCCCTACACAAATATTTCCATTGCTGGAGCAGAGATGAGCCTAAGTTCCTAGAGCATCCACAGTTCCTACTGATCTCAGCATCTTTGCTGAAACTAAACTGCAAAATGCAGAATTAAAATGAAGTTCAGATTTCAGCTATACTTTTTGGAAGCTGGGCTGACTTTTAAAAATGTACAGAATAAAGGATGGGGCATAGGGCACTCAGCTGCTAGATAGCAGGCTGAGGTACTCGCTTTACCTAGCACTGCCCTCCACAAAGAAATCCCATATCCAGAGAGCTGTTAAGTGAATAATCCACTGCACAAGGAAGCAGGTTCTCTCTGAAAGCTCTGCATAAAACTTGCATCTGTACATATCTTTCTTGTCTTGGGTCTGTGTTTATTCCTGATGGCTTGTTGCCAGGGCAGGGTTTACTAGCGAAATTCACATGGGAGTAGTTTTGAAAGCCTGAAAATCAATCATGACTTTAAGCTTCCCCTCCCACCCAGCCCCCCCACCCCCCACCACAGCCTTTCCTGTAGGAAAAATACCACTCCATCACCCTCCCTTCTGCCCAGTTTGCATTGCTCTGGTAAGTTATTTATCAATAAAAATTCCACAGCCAACACATAATTGGATTTCTAGAAAAGCTTTCAAAACTGAGCTGCACTGGGTTGCAAGAGGCAGACAATTAACTTGACAGAGGAGTTAGCACTTGCAGCTTTGCATCTGTTTTCACTGCCTGCTTCTTTCACAGCAATCATTTGCTCATTGTATTCTGGTTGTGGAAGGAGCAGGTGAAAACAAGCCACAGTTTCTTTAGCAGCCAGCTTTGGTGGTTGGCCGATACTCATTGGAGTGCCAGAGAAATAGTGTGCTGGGAGCCACTAATGGCAATGGCTTTCATGCTGCTTAATGGGAAAGGGTTTGGGCTAAGAGAAGCACGTACAACAGGCTGCAGATGAATTTCAAGGGTTCTCTATTTAAGGATATACCTCATCTGGATAATCCAGTGTCACAGATGAGATGGGCTATGGAAGCCGAAATGGTTTGGGTTTGCCCCCAGCGGTAACACTGATTTGGATGAGAGTGGCTTCCCTTTGATGAATGGAGCAAAGCGCAACCACAGAGCACTGCATCCTCCCTCTGCCACCACAGACGGTCCCACAGCATAGGACAGACAACCAAACTGCTCAAGCCAGCCAGTGAAACCAGCTCAAGCAGCAACAAATACCAGTCCTTTCCAGTCTGCTGTCTCCTCCTTTCCTTCACTCCATCTTTTCAAGCCTTTGTATTAGAGGGGCAGAGAAGGCTACATTGTTCCCTGAGGCAGGTAAGTGATGGAGATGGAGATGCACATGGAGATGCAGATGCAGGTGTTGGCACCAGGAGTCTGACTGCTCAATCTCCCTCACAGTCCTTTCCCACACCATTGTCTGCCTCCAACGGTGCTGTGCATAGCCCAAGGGCAGAGGTTCCCAAGCAGAAGGATTTGTACCACTGAGGTACACAGGCAATCCAGACTGGTGCACAGCTAGTGAAAGGCAGTGTCACTGGCAGCCTTACTGTCAGCATTGCAGCTGGCAGTGTAACCAGACATTAATGTCACCAACCCACAGTGCCCAGCAAAAGAAGACTGGAGTCCTGCTCTGCTAAGCTGTGCAATGGACTTCCAGACTTCGTTATGTGCTTGCAAGAGGGCAGAAGCAAAGCTGGGAGTGACTGTGCTGCTGGGTAAATCCCTCTCAGCTCTCGGGGTGATCTTTCCCTCGTCTCTCAAGCACAGCTCTCCCGTGGGAAGCAGTTCCGTTCCTGTAGGGACTGGTCTCCTTGCAAAGAAGCACCAGCAATGTCTCCTTTCCTGTGCAGCTGGCTCCGCTGCTTCCCCACAGTGGCTGTCAGCTGCTCCTCTCTCCATCACCTGTTCCAATGTTCTTCTTTCTTGATCTGGGACTGAAGGTGACAGAGCTTTTCCTGTTAAAAAGGGCCCTTCCCACATCCTTCAGGCGTTCACTCCCCTCTGCCTGTCAGCTTCCATGATCCCAGATCTTTCTCTTTTTCATGTTTCACACAGCAAGCCCATTCATCAATCCCTGACAAGGGCTGGGTCTGAGTTTGATTTCCTAGCTGGCACTAGAAAGGAGTGGACTGCCTTGGGGCTGTGGGGACGTGCAGGCATTTCTGATGAAGCAGATGGAGGTTACAAATTAGATTCAGTTCTAAACCAAACTTCCAACTCCAAATAGTTATGAAATGAAGCTCTGGGACTGAATCTGGACTTGAAGTGTAGTTTGGTTCCTATTGTGAAAAGGAGCCAGAGCTAAGAGCTCTTTGCCATGAGCACTTCGGAGCTGGGCTGTTTTGAACCCTCTAAATGAAATACAGTGCATTTCTTAGCTTGTCTGTCTGAGGGCTGAGCTGCACCTCAGCAGAGCTTGGGGTGGAGGGTCTTAGAGCCACCGTCTTGGTCTGGGCCACCCACCTCTCTGTCCTTCTGCTAGTGGTGGCTGGTTCTGCTGCAGGAAGCGTAATTGCTTTACAATTTGTTTCCTGTTTGAACAAAACCAGGAGACCAAATTACTAAACCATTTTAAAGTCAAAGAATTTCAGGAGAATTGAATTAGGGATATGGAAACTGCATTTTTTGAGGCATTCTCAACAAAGATTAAAAAAACAACAGCAAAACTGATGAGACCAGCTTTTTCCATCTTGAATGAATGTTTTGAAACAATATAACTTTATTTTGCTCCAAAGCTCAAGTGCAGGCAAGTTTTCTTTTTGCTTCATTTCATCTCCCTGGAATATTGAAAAACATCTGTCATGATAGCCACATCCTTATTGCCTCCCTGCAAATATTGCTTTCACTTGAAACCACATTTTCTGATAGGAAAAGCTTTTCAGGCAAAAGAAACAGTCTTTGTGAGAATGGACACGGAGCTGTCTGGGAACAAGCTATAACTCAACGCCACGTCTCCATTCATGGAGAACTTCTCCAGCCACTTGGTTCCCCCCTAGTACACAGGCTTGTAAATAAAACATAAAGGCCTCCTGCTCCCCGCAGCCGCAGCAGATGGAAATAATCTGCACTGGTTGTGTATCGTTTTACACCCTGGAGAAATCATGCAGGTGGTGACACAGTTACCTTTAACAGGACTTTAAAGCAGTGGCGGTCCCCACGGTGCCCGAGGGCAGCCTTCCCCCCCGGCCAGCAGGGGTAGGAAGGTAACAGAGTGGGTGGGTGCGTGATACACACATTTTCTGCAACCCCCTTCTCTTGCCTGCTGTGTTGAGTCTGTACCCCACTGGCTGTGGCTGCCTGTGCAGGGATCCCTGTCTCACTGCGCCACCCAAAAGGAGTCAGTGGCCCACAGCAGGGCATCCCCTGCCCTCGGCATGTACTTCACCCGCCTCCCAGCCGGCTGGGAACAGCTTCAGAGGGGTTTCACCATCCACGGCAAAAGCTGTACCCAAGGCTAGAGCACAAATGCTGCTTCCAGTCTCTAACATAACCTTGTCTGCCTGATTTCAGCCCCCACCAATTCTCAGCCTAGAAGTGCTGTTTTTCCTTGCTGCAAAATTCTCCTTGGATTTTGTACAGGAAGAAGGACTATTCCTTCTTCCCCCACAAATTATATTATTTTACTTATGTATTTCTGGAAGGTCACACTAGAAGGCAAGGGTTAAGTTGTGCAGTGATTTGCAAGTTGAGACCACTCAGCTTTGGCAGGGTCTGCACTCCCCACCCCTGTTCCCCATGTTTGATGAGGTTCAGGTCAGGGATAACTTGTGCAGAGATAACATATGGATGAGGCGATCTGGGACCTGGTCATTCTTTTGCTGAATGATCAGAAAAGATTTCAGAGCTCCCCCAGCTCTTTGAAAGATCTCCCCTGCCCGTTGTCTTTGAAATATCCCATGGGATCTGGAGGGAAAAGTCAATTACATTTCATTAAAATATCACATGGTTTTATAAAAAAAATTTGTAGTCATCTTCCTCTCTTCGGTTTTTCAAGAGGATTCATAAAAGAGAAACAAAAATTAGTAGGCTTTTAAAAAAAAGTTTTAAATAAAAAGTTTCAGGTTTTGTATTTCAGTTTTCCAAAAGAACCCCTAAAGTAGTAAACCAAAAAGGAAATATAAGGGAGGAAGGATTCAGGGGAGAAGGAAACTCACATTCACCTTTGTCCAAAGCCAAAATCTAGCTTAAACAGCAAACATAATGCAAGTAATCCCTCTGCCTACCTTTCCCTTCCCAAACACTGAAACAAACCAAACCTTTATTGTAGAGGAATGAAGCTGTGTTAATTAGCATTGATAATATACAACTGTGGGCTGGCTTCAGGGGCAGCGGGTTGGTTGATGTAGACAAGGTGCAGCTGTGGCTGGTTCTGTTAAGGGGTTGGGCAGCCAATGAAGAGGGAGCAGCCGAGGAAGAGAGGGAAGAAGAAGCAAGAGAAGGGAGAGCATGCCCTGGATGAGGTGAGGGCAAGGCAGCAGAGGTACTGTATGAAGAGTATGCTGGTGTGAGGTGGTGAAAGACCTTGTTGCAGCTTGATAGTTTGGAGAGTGCTGTGACACTTTATTAGCACAGGATTTGTTTACACACAGCTGTGTTGTTTTAAAAGAACGTGGAAGTAGCTCGTCTCATGCAACTTCTGTACATTGTCTTCCTTCTAGAAATGCACCTTCAAGCTGGATCATCTATTCCCGTAGACAGCTGGGGTTGTGCTGTGCTGAAGTAAGGCATCTTTATTCTGATGTAATCTCATTGACGTTGAGGGCTGCACATCTCAGCCATAGGTGGAAAAAACACAATGCTGACCAAAAGTGTCGTGGAGGTACACAGCTAGCCTTAAAATGAGTTTGCCTTCCTACAAGAAAGGTGTGTCCCTCACAGAGTCCCAATCCATGGAGTCTCCTCCAAGCCTTTCAAACCATTTCTGAATGGAGCAAGGCTACCACAGATGAAAGCACACTTTTAGTTTCTAGTTTTATCTGTGCCAGGGGTTTTTCTACACTGGCTTCACACTCCTGTCTCAGATACACTTTGGCCTAAAGCTTTTCTGCTGTATTTCTTATGGTGAAAGGGAAGCTATCAGGCAGATAGTACCAGCACAGTGCCAAGAAAGGGCTGCTTGATGTGCACAGCCTGTTGGGTTGCTCCTTTCAGCAGTGTTGATGGGGTGAAGAATAATCCAGTCAATAGCATAAAGCTATTGCATACATCAGTGGGGACCCTCTCCCAAAAGGAAGCTCTGGAACGGAGATGCGATTAGAAGCAGGAAAAGAGATTACAGCCTAGGAAAACACATTGGGCAAGAAGATATCAAAAACAGTGGGACTCACTTAACAGCAGAGATAAAAAACTAGGGATGTTATGGAAGTAGACAGGACTATCAGGGCTGTATAGAAGCCAGATCATCACAGAGCTTCTGTTGCTCTCTCTTCTAACACAAGAATATCCTGGATGTGCACAGATACTCTGTGAAGTTGAGTCATAACATCTGAATGTAGCTAGAGGAATGGCTTCTCCACATGTTGCAAGTAAGTATGAGGCTTTTGATGCCTGGAGATTAGAGAGGTTCACAGCAAAATAGGACGTTCCTCAAAGCCATGGGAATATTCATGATGATATTAATGCAGTTTCATAGACAAGAATTTGGGGAAAGTTATAAAACATATTGGCAGACAACTGCTAATAAAGTAAATTAGTAAGCAACTTCCCCAGCTGGCAGTTTTTCTCTTCCTCAAGAGCACCTGGTTCTGAATATAACCGGAGTTGGGATATTGGCCCAGATGTCTCAGGCAATTTGGCAAGGCTGAGGTTCTTCCCTTTTGAATTTACTCCTGTAAGTCAGCTAAGGTTCAAAATACTCAGTTTTCTGTCTTCCCCTCGCTGTAATTTCTTAAATATCTGTTGCTGCTTTCCTTGTTCACACAAGGCTAGCGGTGGCACACTGGGGTCCTCTAACCAGCAACCACACTTCTGTCCACCGTACGGTCGAGTTTCATAGAAAGTTGAAGAATATTTTTATATGGATTTTTGGGTTTACCCGACTGGGTCCCTCTTGTGGCATTTCTGGACCAATCACAAACCTCTGGAGGAAGTGGGGGCTTGAGAGATTTGCAGCTTCATTTTGCTCACTGTAGAAGTTGGAATAACTTGGATAAACATTGCTTAATCAGTACAGCTCCTTGTGCTTATCTGCCACAAACCCAGACTGCCTGCTCCTTACTATTCCCCCAGTACTAGTTTTTGCCAAGCATAATCACAAACATTCCTGTTTCCTGATAACACAGAGAGGAGCAAAGTTGATTCAGAAAAATTTTCTTGTGTGTGCGAGCGCAGGCAGCTGGGGCTGCTGCTCGTGCCTGGGTCTGAGGCTTGAAGGAGCTCGCCAAAGCCGGCCTGACTTCCAGCCCAGCTGGTGAGATAGGGAGCTGAGGAAGCATGACTTCTGAAGAGCATAGATAGCCTGGGATAATCACTTCTTGTAAGCCACTGAAATAAGTCTCTTGAATTTCGCTTCCTGATAGCACTGTGAAGTGTGTGTGTGTGAGATGGTGACAGTTACGAGAGAAATGAAGAAATGACTGGAGGAGTCAGATGCTTCTGAATGGATGCTGGAGTGTAGTGGATTTTTTATGAGCCTGGTAAATTCAGCAGATTTTCAGTTTACAGAAGGAACAAAATTATTTCAGGAGCTTTCTTCAACTGAGGGAAAGCTTCCAATTAAAAAAATGCATGGGAAATTTTTAAAATGCAGCAAAATTCCTTGTTCACTTTTCCAAAATAATTAACTTTGATTTAGAAATATATTTTTTTTAAATTTATCAAATGGGGCATTTTTGGCTTGGATTGAATATGAGGTTTAGGTTGGAATATTCTCATTCCTTTTATCTCTTCACCTAGCTAAAAAATAATAATAATAGAAAAAATTATTTCAGCTTGCCTATATTTTTGGTCTTGATTCCAAAAGGAAAAAACTTAAGGTGAAAACATAATGTGGGCTAAGGTGACAGCCACCACTGAAGACATCACATAGCTTTTTCCGGACTGCTCTTTAGAAATCACCTTGTACTAAGGTACAGCTCCGAGCCCAGACTTCCAGAGAGACAGGCAGGGCAGGTATAAACAAACATCTGAAAAAGATTGATCTTCCCTCCCTGCCCAAGGAAGAAATGAAGTATTTACCTAGCAGTTTATTTCAAAGTAATAGTCTGAAATATTATTCAGATCTTTCAGAACAAAAATCTGAAATCTGAAAGTGCATGCAGCTGTATTCATGCCCAGCTACTTGGCAGCCAGGGAGGCAGGAAAATATTTAACCAACACAGGGTCTGTCCTCTCCAAGCACGAGCTTTTGGGAGAGGGTAGGGAAAGGAAGAGGGCTGATGGGCTTAGCTCTCACACACAGCTTGCTGCTGAAACTCTCACAGCAGACATGCTGCTGTGCTGGGAAAACAAGTGGTGCTTCAGCCCTCCTGCTCCCTCATCTCTGGTGGGCTTTCCCCGTGCCATCCTTCGAGCCAGGCTTCTGTGGGCATGGCCACCCAGCCCACCCCAGGGCCTGGGACTGCAGACCCAGCAGTCTAACCTCCCCCCCTTGCCTCCCACTTGCCCCCCTGTCTCTACCTTGAATTGCCTTGCACTGCTGTCAGCCTGCCCCTATTCGCTGCACTCCTGACCTAGGGGCTGCATTTGGGGAGCCCTGAGATCTTGCAGGCATCAGTTGGATTCCCTGGATTTGCAGCCTGCAGGGTGGGCATCCCGAGGTGCTGCATAGGCTGTCTTCATTGCACTAGGCATCTGCTGAGGCTTGGACAGCAGACTTGCCTGCTTCACGTCAGATCATTACCCTTGAGCACGGAGAACACCGGAGTATAAATCCTGGGCTGCAGGAGACGAGATCACAATCTTCACACACATTAATTTACATCCATGTCTATAGTCCTTCTGGCTTTTTTGAGGACATTTCTATTTATTTTCTCATGTTACCAGTGACATTAATAGCTTAGCAGCAGCTGCTGCCAAAAGAATGATCCGGTTTATAGGCCCAGTGAAGAACGACCTTTTACATTATTTGAGGTAAATAAATCTTCATTCCCCAAGTAGAAGAAATGATTTCATTCAGTAAGGTAACTCAGCAAAGAAAAGTTTTCCCTCAAAAGGGTTCAAGAAGTGCTAGTAATACGGAATGCAATCACCACAACAGATTTATTTAGCCGTTTTCCCTCCATCAGTTGTCATATACTTTTAAAACCAAGCTGACTCCCACAGGGACCAATTCACAAGACATTTATAGTAAAAGTTATGTCCAGCCAAAGCAGATGGAATGCAGATAGTGCAGGATACGACAGGGGAGCAGATGTTTTCTAATCATTCCTGCATCGTTCCTGGTCACTAGCCAGTTGTATTGGGATTACCCTGTCCCCCCACACGAGCAGCGCAGCTTTGCACTCTGCAGAGACACATGTTAATCCAGATGCCTGCTTGGGAGAAAAATTAGGAGTCTCGGCACTGGTATTTTTATGATGCCTTGCTGTTGCACCTCATTTAATTTTTGTGCTGATAGTAAACAAAGAGAACGAGTATCAGAGCTTAAATCACACTTTTCACAGCCATCTCCAGCACTGGTGTGGCTGCTCTGGAGCGCTCTCCATCTCCAGAGAGGTGCAGCAGCCCTGCAAGGCTGTGTGCTGCTCCTTGCTGGCTCCCAGCCGTTGTCCCTCAGTCCTGGCCTGGGACAATATAATTCATTTTTCCATGCTCACAGTCACCTCTAAGTCACACTTTGAATTTTATTAAATTTCATGGGGGTATTTTCCCCTGAGGACTGTGTACCTCTTCTATCTGAATTCTGAGAAGAAATAATTTTTGTCTTCATTTAAACAACATAAAATCCAAATGGTTCCTGAAAGAGAAAGATCTATTCCCAACAGGCTTGCTGTGAAATCTCCCCGTTCATTAACATGCATACATATGTAGAGACAGACATACGTAGATACCTATATACATCAGTTTTATACATATCTATGAACACTGACTCACAATGCACTGCAAAGATATGTAGACACAGCTCCATGATATTTTTGCCCATACTGTCCTGGATGACATTCCCTGAGTTAAGGCAGAGCTGCTTTCATTCAAGAGGTCATATGGATTAGACAAATCTTTTTTTTCTTTCTTTGGGAAGCTGGGATTTTCTCAGGAGATCCCATTCACGTGTCCACAAGCTGCATTTTACTGTATTTTTACGGTAAAGTGGCATCTGAAGTGGGGAAATGGATGTGGGTTTATAAGGTCCTGGATAGGTTTGTGCTTCCTGGGCTTAAGGCCGAGCATGGTGCCTGCCCTGCCATCGGTCCCTCATCGAGCTGGCCCCAGCTGTGCCTGCAGGTATTGCACCCAAACCTCACGGATGCAGAGCTGGTACAGGCTTAGGGCTGTAACTGGTTTAGGCACATCTGTAAAAGAGTCCTGATTTCTTTATAGTGCACTCCATATGCATACATCCCTTCATATACGTACAAATACTCGGGTAGCTGGTCAATGTAGAAAGAGCCTTTCCTTTCAAGGAGCCACCAGATAAATTTTTTGCTGCTAAAATAAATCCAGAAGTTTTTGTAACATTTCACAAGTGAAAAACTGGGGTTTTGGTGCAGACAAGCACCAGTCTGAGAAACATCACTGAAAAAGGTGTCTATTAAGGGTATTAGATGCTGGAGAGAGAGGAGCTGATGGCCCTGTGAATGCTTTCACATTGAGAGGTAACAGTGCAATAATTTTCTCCTTTGGCTTTCCTGCCTTCGTCAGCAAGGGAAGGGCCTAAGCACTGAACGTACTTTGTAGAAGACTCTTTGCCACCTCCAGGTAGACAAGGATTACAGGGAAAACAGGTGATGGAGAGTCCATCAGCCAGCTTGATAACAGCGAGATATTGGGCTGCTTGGGAAAAGGCAGGAAGGCAAAAACCCTAATGCTCCGGAGCCCAGTAATATTTACACTGCTGACAGTGACACAGATAACGGGCTAAGACCAGCTGGACTTAGTCTGTGAGATCTCATGCTAGGGCTGCATAGGTCTAACAGCTTCCATCCCTTAGCTGGATTCATCTGGGACTTGGCTCTCAGTCAGCCGTGGTCAACACATGATTGTTTCCACTGCCCTCCTAGGAAGGACTGTAGCTGGCACGCTCCATTACCCCGGCCAGACCCTGTTGGGAAATGCTCACAGGGGTCGAATGGGTGTTTAATTGCTCTCACATCCCCAGGGGGAGTCTGGAGATGCTTCTTGGCAGAGTCTGAATATGCTTGGAGGTAGATGGAGAATCAAGTTTTGTTACTGCCTTGCGTCAGGCCCCTCATGGTGTCCAGAGGACTTTGCTCTTTAGATCCCCTCAGCCAAGCACTGCTCATGAGGGTGCAATTTACAGCAGACTGTGTGGGTGGGTCTGCTCAGAGAAGAGTGATACTAACCCAAGCACAGAGCCAAACAGCTTTACTTTTCCAAGGATGACGCGAAGATAAAACAAATTATGGCTAAAAAATATTTTGCAACATGAAATCTGGAAGCTGTCAGGAACATGGAATTGCAATTACAATTCTGTCCTGCTCTCAGCCACACCATAAAGAGGAGGTCACCACAATCCTTCTGTTGATGACAGCAGGACATGTAGGACATGCTGTAGGTATGGCAGCTGCAAGAAGGTCATTAGACAGACAAATTCCTTTACAGAGAATCATTTCATTATTCCAACCTGGAAAACGCTGTTTGTCTGGAGAATAGGGCCAATCAAGAAGCATAAAGTCTGCAAGGGCAATAGACCTAGCTTGAAAAATTCATATCCACACCTGACCTTTCTGTTTTCACCTCTGAGAGATCATTTCCAGGGAATAAATAACCCGGTCATTCATGAGTCCATTGGGCAAATACAGCCCTTTCATGGTCTTCCTGTAAGCTTCAGGCATCCAGAACAGATGAACATATGCCAGCACCTGAGGCAGGGGTTACAGTGGGTAGAGCAGAGATCAAATATAAAAGTCTCCTAAGTATTGCCTGTGACTTTAATTCAGCAAAACACTAAAGCATGTGCTTAGTCTGAAATTGTAATGCAAGCAATAGTCACTTGTCTACTTAAAACTAGGCATGTGGTTAAGTACTTTGCTGGATGGAGTCCAGCACATATAGTGTGACGCTACTAGAGGAGCAACTAGCAGCGGGGACTAAATCCACACACATGTGGAGCGAGGGCATCGCCCTGATCCCAGAGCTGAGCTCTGCAGGCAGCCTTGATGAAACAGGGCTGTCACACTAACAGCATACTCGCTGCCCAGGTTTAGCTTGGTGATGCCACCTGGCACAAAAGTGTAACCATCTGTATAGCTTACACATGTTGGTAACTTTGCTACCATGGCGGTTAAGGTCTTCCTGGCTCTTTTAGCTGCGTGGATGTAACATGCGTGAGCATAGAATGAATGAGAGAAGTTGAGCGTGAACAAAACGAGGATATATCTCCATAGCTCAGCTTTCGGTCATGGCCTGGAGACCAGCCAGAAAGGCAGGGCCACCGAGGCACAGGGCTACTTAGAAGGGGACCAGAACTGTGAGCAGAGAGGCTCCGTCCTGCCTGTTCATTGAGAGGAGTTCCGCTTGTTCTTTGCAAATGGGTGTATTGCAGCAAAAAAAGGTAGCTCACAGCAGGACTAGATACTTTTTTCCTCCTGCCAGAAATAAGACTCATCACCTTGAACACTGCTAAATGCTCTAGGCAGGTAGGGCTGCCATAAGGTGAAGGCTTCACGTGGGTTAGCTGTGCTCTCCAGCCAGCCCTCTGGGGCGAGGATGCAGTTGGAGGCTGGTTGCCACGTTGTTGCTGGCTGCTGGCCCTGGGCCCCTGCTGGCCATGCCCCGGGGAGCTTTGCTGGGGGACAGAACCCCGGTGCCAGGGGCACAGGGCTGTGCTCTGCCAGGATCCGCCCGGCAGCAGCAAAGCCTTGCAAAGCAGTGCACCCAGCACTGGGCATCTTTTTATTCTCCTATCTGGAGGGATGGATCCCATGCTGTAATCATGGCAAGCCGTCAAATGAGAGGGTTTTTTCATGAAGAATCTATGTTAGTTTTTTAATTGCTCTACCAAAAAACAGATCTAATGACAGAAAAACCATTTTTTTGTAGTAAGAAAATGAGACACATTTTGCCCATTTAAACACATGTGAGATTAAACAAACGTGCATTCCATTAGAAGAGGTTTTCTTTGAGGAAAATACCTAGTGCTAGTGGAGAAAAAAATAGCTTAAGGAAGTAACTGCTAGTATTACACTCTGTCACTCGAGTATTCTTGGTGAATCAGTGCCAAAAGCTAGATTTCATTCATTAGAAACCATATACTGTTCGATATAAGTCTGTGAATGAGTTAGGATCTGGGTTTTGTGTCTTCTGGGAAATTCAGCATGAGATGTCAAAAACATTTCTATTCTAAATTAAAAAATATAAAGACAAATTGGAGATTTCTTAAGCACTGTGCATGAAAAGATTCAGAACATTTCATTTTGATTTTGGTTTTTAAGCCTTAAAATGCTTTTATATGTATATATATAAAAAGATGTTTTGAAAAGTTATTTTCAAAAAGAAAAGCAATTCTTTCTCTGAACTGATACCATGAAACAGACTGTGTCAGTACTTTTGAAAGATTTCATTTTGTAGTCTTTCCCCTAAACAAAATGTTAAAATCAGCTTCTACAATTTTTCCATACAGAAGGAACAATGTTTTCTTAGTTAATAATTCTCTCATTAAAGAATATGAAATGTCCTCTGAAAACTGGGTTGATGCAAGATGGGTTTATTCACAGAGCACTGGAAAGCAGTCGGCGTGGGCAAGGGTGGTGTGAAGGTTTTGTATGGCTCAGGAATTCATAATGATTACACACTTAAGCTGAGATGCTTTCCAAAAGGGGTTTGGAGCATGGAGCCCTCAGCAATATTTGGTCATAAATATTATTCAGATTTTAATACCATGTGTGGCAAGCAATCTTAGACTTCACTGAAATTCAGAAATACTGTCCTGGCTGTCTAAAAGAGATCTTTATTGCCAAATGCTACATCTTAAGAACGTATTTAAGAATAGCTCTACTTTGGATTTGTCTGAGTGTACTGGGATACATCTTGTCCAACAAAATAAAGATATATTGCATCAAGAGATTTGAAACCGGTCCATTTTTTTGTTTGCATGTGTACGTTTCTTTGGGTGGAAAAGTAATATATATAGCAAAGGTGAAAGAACAGAAAAATGTAAGTTTCCAGAACAAATATTTCAGCTAAATTTGTTTTGATGAATGATATCCAAAAGCAGTCTTTTTTAGCTCTCTCTCAGAAGCCATATATATATACACACACATGTATATATATGGCTTTCAGATATAAAGTGGTCTTTGTTAGGAAACATTCTGACTTAACCCTGATCTTAGGCAGAGGCCTTTTATCTAGGCAGCACCCAGTAATGGAATAATCTGATTAAAAGTGTTTCAGATACAGGTAATCTTAAGAAAAGCACTGAGCTATTCCAGGGCATGATTACTATCGCTCTGCTTAATTATATTTTCTTTCTCTAGAAAAATGCAGCTATCTGAAAGCCTAATGAAGCAATGGCTGTTTGTGTAGCTGTGAAGAAGGGAAGCTCATTGGTTCATTAGCAAAGCAAATGATTTGCCTTTGGCATTAGTTAACCCTAAGGGCCAAATTCCACTGCAAGTACAGTAAGAGGAAAATAACAAAGGATAGACTGGATTTGCAGTGCTGTGAGTGTGAGCAAAATTTGGACCTTACCCTTCAATGAGAAAGTAAATATAATATTCCTGCTTTCCATCCATCATGTCAGATAGCTAGATGGCTTGATTAGATTACAGAGGCCACACTAACAGCTACATGTATTTGGCTGAATTGAAAAACACCATTAAAATGGGATCCCTGGAATTTAGCAGGAAAACAAAATATTTCCTCTCCAAACTAATTATACTTACTGAAGAATTTTGGGTAAGTAAATGAGAAAGCTTTAAGAGACCCTTCTGTCTGTGTTTAAAATTAAAAGCATTTAAATGTGATCAGTTTTTTTAATTTTCCCCTGGATTTGTGTCAAGTCTTTGGATATTTTTGGCTTTATTTTGGAAAAACTTGTAAATCTTAGATGTCCCTAAACTACACATGTGTAACATCTTCTCATGCAGAGTATACACTGAGTGTAATGCTTATCCCAGATCTGGAGGATGGAATAGACCTTCCAGCACCACATTTTTGTTGGGAGCCATTTTTGCCTTTGTAACGTGTTGATTTCTCAATTTAAAGACTCCATGTACAGCTTTGATTTTGACACAACTCAGGGACAGAGGAGTACTTGGCTGCTTTTCTGACAGCTCACTTTTCTTGGTTGATAGCTGGAGACTCCAGGATCTGGAAGATGCACAGTTCACACCAGCCCAACATTTGCCTTCAAGCTAGGGGAAACAGACTTCCTAATTTCAGATGGAATATAAGGGGACAAAACAGACCTTGGTGTTGGGCAGCTAAGAATCAGTTTTCACAGCAGCCCCCAGAAACACCAAGGATTTCACTAGGCTGCACTTGGCTAAAAGCCAGCTCACCCCAGAGGGACTGGTGGGAACAGCTGTCTGTACCAAACCAGGAGGAGAACCAGGTCCTGTCTGGTTTTATTTCTGCAGTATTAGGCCTAGAAGACCTCTGTAGGGGAAACCAACATGGAAACATTTAGCTGTGAACACCGGCAAGGAAAAGCTGGTTGTCAGTAGAGAGTGGAAAGAGACTGAAAAGATGAAGCTGCGTGGTGGTGGGAGGAATACTGAGAGATTTGTGGTCCTTGGCTTTTAAAGTCACAAAGTGACTTCTTTGCCATCAGGGCAGCAGATCTGTGGGGAGTCATGAAAAACTAACCCCGATTTTTAAAGCTTTTTACTGATCTCTCCTTCTCAAACCAGGCTTCACCTCTGTATAACCTTGTTATCCTCATGTGTCAGGTATCTCCTCTGGTCCCACGTGCATTTTCCCTTCCTTCCCTCTTGTCCATACATACACAGCAGGTAGGCAGAGATTTGTCATCCAGTGTGATTTTTAAAGGCAAACAGGGAAGGATTCCAACATTATTAAGTTTTCTCACATTAAACAGTCTAATTTATTGTTAATATGCTGCAGTTTTTTCTCAGACTCACAATCCTTTTGTATGTTGTGTTTGAATCCCTTTACTGCCAGGGCAGTAAAACTTCAACTACATCTAAAAGCATTCCTAATAAATAATCTAGAACTCCACTTATTTCCCATTAAAAAGGCCTCTGTTTGTAAAATTCTTCTCTTGTTTAAAGCTATTTTTTTTTGCATTCAGCGTTTCCATCAGTTGTAACTGGATCTAGTGCAAAACCTTGTGGAATAAATTTTGATCCCACTGTATAAACTGAGAGTAATTTAAGTGACATTAGAAGAGCTACTCCAGATTTGCACAAGTATAACCGTGAGAAGGGTCTATTGAAAAAGCAGACAGATTTGAATTTGTAAAATAATGCACTTTGTAATTTGTAAAAACATGCATTACAAAGCTGCAAACAGCAAATTCAGGTGCGCTTCACAATGCATGTAAAGAGTGTTTCCCAAGGGCATGTCAGTGACTTAGCAAGCACTTGATCAAGGCAGTAAAACCAGTCCAGATACTGAGACGCATTCGGACTGTGAGACGGTTTCACAAGCCCATTCCTGGAGCCTTCCAGCTACTTTTGAAAGAGGGAAACAGGACCGTGAACCCTGCTGCCTTGCAGCATCTGCAAGTACAGGTGGAGTCCCGAGTCTGGGTACCCAGCAGCAGTATGAGGGGAGCCAGGTGGCTGGGAATGGGACCCCAGGAGAGTGTACATCATGTGAGGAACTGCCTAAACTATCAAACAAGAAAGGCAGAGGGAAGGGGGAACACCAGCCTTCCCCTGCAGGGAGACTCGCTTAACTGCATCATCATCAGCGCAGCTGTGATTGTTCACCCACAGCTGGGTATCTGAGCTAGGTTGAGTATTTCTTCCTCATCGAAATTTGGCAGACAGTGCATGACTTTCCCTATCTCACCTTCCTCACCGCCTCAAAGGCCAGCGACCTGAAAAACTGAAAAGTGAAAAACTCAGATGGAGAGACCATTTTCAAAAGGACGTGGAGCACAGAGGGGTGGCTCGGTCTCCCCAGGCTGCAAGGAGCACTCTGGGCTGCTGCTCTGGGAGGGGGACCTCTCCACAGGGACAAGGCAGGGCACCATGGGACCGATCAGCTCATCTCAGGCAGGTGAGACCTCACAGAGATTCAAAAGGGATATATTTGAAATCAGAAGGGATGTGTGTGAGGGTAGGGTAGGGTGGGAAACTGTGATTGAAGTAATTGGTGATGGAAGATTGTATCCTAATGAGTAAGTCCACCCAGCAGACAAGATTTGTTACTTCTTACTGTCAGTTTGACTTCATGATTTTCCCAATACAACTTTTTGCAGGTAATGTAAGAGATATATCTGTAGCTACAGGTAGCTAGATAATAAAAGAAAGTGCAGAAAACTAATGAAGTGTGTTATTAATAATAGCCTGTTCCTTGCCTCTATTAATATCTCTACAGAGAAGTCCTAGGAATGAGGAGAGTCTGGCTGTGTGAACCAATACCTTTCATCAGTATTTGTAACCAATGCAAAAGAAAGAAATAAAATAACAGATTTTTACAGTACAAGCTTGTAAAGGAAAGACTTCTAGCTGTTTTCCATCCTTAAGCAGTGCACAATGTTCTCTTCTGGTGCCCTTTAAATTCTCATTTCTAAGCTTTTCCTTTGCAATGCAAAGGCTGTATAAAATTCCTCAGAAAAAAGTTGCATGTTGAGTTTCTTGTGAAATCACATCATTTTAGGACCTTGGACTTTAAGTAATGGCAGCAACAGCAGGATCAGTTGACAGACCACCTACAGCTGGCTGGAATAGGGTGGTGGCACCTTTGGTGGTGCTGGAGTTGCAGCAGTGTCTCATTTAGGGTGTGCGGCTGTTACTGCATCTGTGAGCCACAAGAAAAGAGCATCTTGAGAAGGCTTTGTGCTATAAAGGCAAGACAATAAAAGACTTAAAAGGTACAAACAGATGATAACTGAGTGGTAACAAGACACTAACACCCTTTATGTGGGCTCAGATGGGTTTTCTCTAGGATAGTGATTGATTTCAGATGAAGCTGTTGTGAAGAAGGGGGATTTCACACCAAACGTGAATATTCAAAGCACACCAGAAACTTTTTATTTCTTTCTCCCAAGAAAAGAATTACAAATGAAAATTTAAAAGTGTGGGGATTTTTCCTCTTTCAGTTGGAAATGTTTGGCTCCTCTTTGCTTTGCTGTTGCAAACAGTCCGTTGCTAGATTATAAACTATCCCATTCTTTGGCTCCTTGGAGACTGAAAGGAGCGATGTGTGGATCAGTGCACTCCAGCTTCATTCTGGTATTGATAAATGACTGATTGCTTGGCCTGTGGCTATAAGTATCCCTGCAGAAGCTGTAATGCATGTAGCAACAGTCAATGCATGTGTGAATCTCACCCTCACGATCTGCGGAAGCTCTGCTAACATTGCCTCCTTTTCAGAGCATGTGTGGCAAGAAACAAACATGCTTAAGATGTTACTGGCCACGTGAGAGATAAGAGTATTTCCAGTTAAAGCACCTCCCATCTATGCAACCGTCTTTTTGCTTAGTTCACTAAACAAGGATATTTATGGCTCCTTGACATTATTGCTGGCTTTCTCTCTTAATGTCTATCTGCAGGGGGTAAATAAATCCTAGGTCTTGTCTCAAAGGAGAGGGTATCTGCTCATTATTTTATAGTGATTGCAAATTTTCTTCCTTTTAAAGTCTTTTTTAAACACAAAGTCTCCGGCTTTGGCTAGCTTAGCGCCATGAACCCAGTGTGCATTTGGCTAACGTGAATCTCTGTGGCTCTTCTGTGCAAGCCATTTCCTTATGTGTAATCAGCAACAGAGAAACTTACGATGAGTCAGTGATTGCATTAGCAAACATCATATTTTCAAGTTCCTTTGGAGGCTGAGAAGCCCTGAAAAACTGGGAGAAAAACAAGTCCAAATAAGCATCACCCAGGTCATTACCCTGGTTAGCAAATGGTCGGGTCTGTGTTCTTCCTTTTCATTTGCTGGGGCCATGGCAGTTTGTAAGACTGATGTAAAGGCTGAACTGAGATCCCGTAGAAAACTGGGTTTGAAGGGTCATCTTGAGTACAGTTACAGGTGTTAGACTAGGCCAGAGCTCCAGCAGCATCAGTGCTACTGCCCGATAACGGCCATCATGTGTAGATGTGGTAGTTAGGGACATGGTTTAGTGGTAGACTTGGAAGTATTAGCTTTACAGTTGAACTCTATGATCTTAAAGTTCTTTTCCAGTCTAAATGATTCTGTGATTCTGTGATAACAGGTACAAGATTTTCCTGGCAGCCAAATGGAGAACAAGATTTAACAGAGAGTGACATCAAGATAATCGCTTCCCCTCTACCCTCCAGCACTCATTAGCGAAGCCTAGAAGAGCAACAGGAAGCATATATGCACAGTTCAAAATGATGTGTGCAGCAGCACTTGCCAGGATGCCTACAGTCTTCAATGGGTGCTGTTGATCTTTTTTTGAAACACTGTATTTAAGCAAAGATGTGCAAAGAGAGTGGAATATGTCCCTTGCACACTCGAGAATATTCATCTGAAGTGCTCTTATTCAGGCTGTGCAAAAGCACTGTTTCATGGGGATATCTCTACCAGATGTCACCATCCTCCCTGATCTGCAGCCACAGCAGTTGCTGATGCTGCTCCTTCAACTATTTCCATCTAATTGAGTTCGTGCTATTACTTTCCTGTGCTATTTGATAACTGGTACTTGCTAACCCAGCTCATTCTGACAGCAATGAAGTGGAGAGGACTCTGCCAAGCAGCTTTTCTGGCATGTCTGTGTGCTGGCACACTGGGAGGTGGTGGTAAGCAGAAGGCTCTTCTGTGGCCCAGCTGCCTGCAGTGTGCACAGCTGTCCACATGGCACACAGCTGTCCACGTGGAACACAGCTGTCTTCAGGATGAACTGTTGTCAGCAGCCTGTCCCAGTGTTCGCATGGCACACAGCTCTGCCTGGGCTACAGCTGTCTCAAGGTGCACATCTGTCTCAGTGCACAGCTCTGCGTGGTGCACAGCTATCTCAGGGTGCACAGCTGTCTGCAGCTGTGTAGCATTGTTGCTCCCTAAGTGGGTTCACTTTAATGCAGTTTAATTGAGCCTGTTCGAATTCATACCTTTTCTTGGTTTAGGTTGACTTCAGTGGGTTCCCAGTAGCTGCCACGGCCACAGCTTTTTCAGCCCTCAGATCAGGTGAGGAACAGGGAATATGCTTGCTGAGGGCTGCCAGAGAATACAGTTGATGTCACATGAGGCGCTGCCCTGCCTGCAGGTGCAGGCTGTCAAAATCTTGGCAGAATCCACAATTACCTTTTCCATGACAACATGCAAGTGAAAAACTTGAAGGGACAGGGAATGGGATGTGACAAACTAATGTGTCATCTCTCAGGAAGGTTTTAGATGAAGCCAAAGTTGCCCTGGGCAGGGGAAAAGATTAAACGATCTCTCAAGGTCCCTTTCAGCACTCTGAGAGAAAAATGAAATTCCTCACATGAAGTGCAGAATGTTACAATTATACGTGATCATGGACAAACTATTTAATAGTACTGAATCATTAATTGGCTCAGTTGGCTCAGTGATTCACTGGAGGTGGGAGAGGTGCCCAAAACATTTCCAGCCTACCTGCTTTCCCACCTTCCCTGCATGCGTGGCAGTAATTCGCAGCACGATGGAGGCTGCCTGGCTAGCGCAAGTGTAACAGACTTTATAGGGTCTGGTTTGAGTTTGCTCAAGTCCAAAGCATCCCAGGAGGGATAGTCATCTGCTGAAAAGAGCAGCTGCCTTCTCCATGCAGGGGAGGCTGCGGCACGCTGCACCTTCTGCCGACTGATTAACTTTAGACCTCTGCTCTCCATTTAATGAACTGTACTTTATGGAGTGGCAGCTGGATTTCCTGCTCCGTGGCTGGCAGCACCCACTCTGGTGTGCGACAGGGCATGGCTAGCAGGAGGAAAATGTCAGAAATCATGGCAGGGCACAGAGATTTAGAGCAGGCTGGAGAGCAAGGCCATGGAGCAGGGGAGGGAGGGTGAAATGAGCACAATGCATCCAGGCTAATGGGGAAGATGGGTCCCAGGAGATGGAGAAGCAGGATGGGATGCTGCTTGGTATTGCAGCTGGAGATATGCCGGATTGGGACCAGAGGTTATTGATGGGATTTAACCCCTTCCTGGTGGCAAATCCAATCACAGAAGTGCTAGGAAGCACTGTCAGGCTGCACTTCCATTTCAGGCAGACCTCTAAGGCTGCATGAGCCCTCCTGCCCTTCCCTGGGCATATAAAGCACTGTATCCCACTTTGCAGCCCCGCCATGGGCCAAATCCCCATGCACGGGGCGGTGGAAACCTGCAGAGGGGCCGCACTGTAGGAACCAGGTGGTGGGACAGGGACTGCGATCAGGCATGTGCTGCCAGGGGCTGGGGCACTATGGAAATCACAAAATCAGGAGCCTGGTGAAGGTGAGGGTGCAGGAGAGGGGATTTATTCCAGGGTCTTAAGCACCCACATTAAGTACAGGCCATGCTGGACATGTCCTCACTGCAGCCCTCAAGTACACAGCAAGGACACCTCATCTAGTATGTTCCTGTAAAACAAGTTGCATGTAGGCTGCATGAGTTGTAATAGCTATGGTACAAGTAGCTGGGTAAGTTTGGTAAAAATGGTACAAATGGCACAAATGCCTGAGCTTCTCTGGGGTCAGTTGGCTTGCTGAGGAGGCAGACGAGCATCATGGGGGTGCAAGGGTGAGGGAGGGAGGGCACAGCAAGAGGAATGAGGCAACTGCTCTTTCAGTAGCCAGCCTGGTCACATTTGCTGGATGCAATATGGGACTACACCTGAAGGCTTGTCATGCTTTCCCATCACTACCAAGTAGGCAGCTGTTTCCACAGACTGCATAATTAATCCAGGATTTCTTTTCTAGGAGTGACATAACCTAACTTATAGTCCATTATTGCATATGGTGAATTGGAGTTGTTTCTTTTCCATGAACGTTACTTCCCACTGATTAGCATTAAATTTGCAAATAAACTTGCCTCATTCATCTCCCCAGTGCTCAGTAACCTGGTATCCTGCTGCACCTCTTCTCAGTCTGTGAGAATCCTTGTATCCTCAGCAAACTTTATCACCTCTTTTCTTGCCTCTTCCCAAATAATTTCCAGATCTATCATGAAGAGACTGCAGCTGAGAATTGTGATCCTGCAAAAAGCCCTCGTCAAACAGGCCATTATGGCCTGAGCATTGTTCCAGGACTGGTATACAGGGACTCCTTTTGCAAGATGAGAGTCTGTACTGGGAAAAGAATTAACAGGAAAAGGAAAAAATGAAAATAAAATAAAGCTTTGTAGATACTAGGGATGTTAATGAATAACTAGTGGATATTGTTGGATATTGGAGATTGTTGTTGATGTATAAATGTGGTTAGTCTCATTCAGACTAAGCTGCAGATGAATACTAATTCCTTCTAATAATTCCTTTGTGGTGCCCAGCAGTAAGAATGTGACTTTTGAGAAGCTGAAAAAAGAAAAAAAAAGTTTTTCTACATTTCAAAGAAAGGAAAAAAGCAAGGGAAAAAACATAAGTAAGACCAAAACATTTGGGTTTATAGTAAAGATCTACAAGCCCTCTTTCAGAGCAGTGTGATGTAAACTGTTTTTTTTCTGGCAGAAGTCTGTGGCTCAGTGGTGATCTGCACAGCATCAGAACAGCTCTGCAAGAAGAATTAGAAATCTAACAGAAAGGGGCATTTATTTATAGGGGCATATATTTGTATTGCATAATTATTTATATCATAAATAATATTCAAAGTGAAGCATGCTTTTTAAAATGTTTGAGAACGGTAACTCCTGTGGAAGCACTGTTCAAATGACCCCAGGACTCTTTTCCAAAAGGTTAGGTGGTTTTTGACTGGAAAAATTTGGGAAACACCATTATAAAATACAACAGTCAATGGGATCCCATCAGTAGGGTTGGAAGGATCTGGCTCTCCCAGAGCTCTGTAGGACGGACTGAAGAGCCCCGCTGCATGCCTTACTCCATTGTAAGAGGTCGGCCTCTGGAGTTACGTCCATGGAGTACTCATGGTCTCTCCACAGCCACTTCTGCAAGACCTCCTCAGGAAGGTCATGTTGATGGAAGTGGAAGCTTGGGAAATATCTCCACTAATTCTAGGCAAGGTAACCTTCCCCTGTTAATGAAATTGCTGAGTAAACAGGCTTTCTGCTGGATCAGGGAAATGTAGCTTGTCCCAGCATATCCCAGGTTTAGAATTAATATTTAATCTATTGCCTATTTCATTTACATATTATAGCAATTGACTCAGATCCAGGTGAAATTCAAAACTGTGGGCCAGTATTGTTCTGTTCCTCAGGGTTTCCCTGGCAATCACAGCTAGAGATAGAATAATCCCATCATAATCCCAGAATAGTCCCAGCAGCCTCATAACGTTGGAATGCAGATCCATTCCAGCGGGTATTTCCTTTGCAGTAGGCAAGGTGCTGGTATCTAGTGAGTAGAAGAGAAGTGATGGAAAGGACTTTGACATTTAATGTAAAGGCTTAGGGGTGTTCAGCTTTAGTGCTGCCTCTTGATTGAGGATCAGGGTGTAAAAGCAGCCAAGAAAAGATCTTTTTGTCAAAGTGATGGTTCCCAGCCCTCTTCACAGGTGCCAACAATTTAAGCTTCCATGTCTGTCTTTCCTGTCCCTAATGTAGTGTCTGACTTGAAAGTGAGCATTTGTTTTCATAAAAGGTCAGAGAAGTTTTCCAGGTGTCACCTCCTGGGTGACTTTCAGTCACTGCCTAGTACTGATGGAGCAGAGCTGAACTTCTCAAGGAGCTGAACTGTGATGGACTAGAGGAGCAAAATTCCCTTCAAAAAGGTCAGGTTGACTAAATCCTGCTTTAGTTCCTTACCTGACATTACTGGTGGAAGAGAGAACCCATCAAGAGCTGGCTCGCACTCAGCAAGGTTAGATAAGAAGGGAGCAGAAGGATGTTTTCCTTCTGCCCCCGTCCTGGGCAAGTCCACAACCACCAGACAGAGCCAGCTGTCAGTGATCTGTTATCATTCTAGCCAGAGACTACCAGAAGTATTCAGTGCTGCATTATTGTGCACAGACATTAATGAGAGACATGTGAAAGCACTGAATTTCTATCCTATGGGAAATTGGATATTTTAGCTTCTCTTTTAATCTTGAGACAAAACTGAAAGGAGGAAAGGAACCAGGGGAAGTCACAAGAATTAACATTTTTGTGGGATGGGAGGTCTCCAGAGATGTAATCTGAACCCGCAAACATGTTAATTTTCTATGGACAAGGAAGTGCTGATGGGTTTGGTGTGACAAAACCTCTAGCAGGAGCAATATTTGGTGTTTCAAAGGGTTGATCTGAGAATGTGGTAGGACCACAGGGCTGGTGGGGCCACTCATTCCCTCCACTTTCCTGCTGTCACAGGCATGCGCTCTGTAACCCCAATATTTGCCTGAACACATTAAACTCAGTCTAAAAGTAGATTTCTTTTTCAATTTTGCTACATTTGGAATGACTGATCCTGAATATCACTACTGCTCATTTCTAGTAAATACATCATTATGTTTATTAGCTCTTGTACCAGTACTTCTCTTTGGCTTTTCCTTCTGTGCATTTTCTGCCCACTGTCAACCAGTACTTTAAGAAGGTGTAACTGCACTGCCTCTTCACATCTGTTTTGTTAGGCTACGCACACCAGGCACGCTGCTTTGATTCTTTTGCAGAGGACAGACTCTCCAGTTTCTTGAGCATCCTTGTAGCTCCTGTCTGTACTGGATTATGGATGACCAGATGTGTGCAGACAAGGTCTTACTACAATTCTGCTTTCTGGCACTATTATTTCCCTCTTTATGTGGAAATACTTCTCCTCATATAGACACAGCAAACTTCTGCTTTCCTCTGTTACTGTTGTAGTGGTGACTGAGACATCCTGTGTCTAAGGGCTGCAGAGCTTTGTTAGTTACCAGTGATGGACTGTCCAGTAAAGGTGCAATTCTTGAGCCTAATCCCTATGCATACAAATTTGTGTAAAGCATTTTTGTTCCCATTCTCTTGTCCTAGTTCCTGAGAGCATCTGATTGTTCCTATATGTGCTGTAATTACACAAAACCTGGCATTTTACCATGTGTGCATTCAATTAAAACTGTGTTTCATAAGAAGTTTTGAATGGGGCGTGCTTCTTATTGTTTTGTTTATTAAATCAGGTTTTACAATTATTTGCTTTAATTTTTTTCAGCTATTTTTGACAGTATCCTGCCACTGTTTTGAATTAGTTTTTTCAGGCTGGGATCTGGTCTCAGAAAAGTTGTGTAAATCTGATGTAATACCATACAAATACAAAATGTGTCTTCAGATTAAAGCCGGAATAACCCTCAGCACTGCTGAAGTGATTCTGGGTTAACCAAGATCAGATTCTAGGCTAGTGACTCCACTAAGATAACTTCCTTGAGTAAAAGAATCAGGACTTTACCCAAAATATAGATAGCATTTCATGATAACAAAAACATGCCTTGAACTAGAGGCTCTTTCTTTAGCTTGAAGCTGGTGGGAGGCTGCCGGCAGAGTACTGTAGGGGACCCAAGCTGGGCTTCTGTCTCTGTCACGGTATCTCTGAGCAACCATGGGCAAGACATCAGTTGTTCCAGGAGGTATTTAAAGCCCTCTGAGGACTGGGGCCATTGGCTCATCTCTTCAAAGGAGCTGGAGAAGTACTCTTGTGTGATAGGATCTACAAGAATGCCTCAGCAGGCATCAAAAGCAGGTGCAGATTTACTGGGAAGGATGGCTGAAAGGGCTGTGTGCTTCTCTCACCGAGGGACCAGTTTCCAGTACTAAGGCTGCAGGTCTCATGAGGGGGAAGAAGCCGAGGGCTGCACAGCCTCCCCATGGTTGCATCCAGCCGTGAGATGGATGTCGGAGCTTCTGAAGAAAAATCTCACTAAGAATTTGGATGCATTTTTAGGCTTTAAGTATTTCTGGCACTTTAGTCCCTTTCTTCTTCAGCAGCATTTGCATTTGTGAAAGAGAAACAATTTCACTTCTCTGCCAGGGTGGTTGCTAGGATTAGTGCATTTGTGAGTGTGAAGGACAGAGATACTGTAATGCAGAAAATAGTAGAAGTCCCGGAGACATGCGTCTCTGTGCAGTTAGCATGGGAATTTGCCAGCATTGTGTCAGGGCTGATTGTTTAATTTAAACCTCAACATATTTGAGGAAAAAACCTGTAAACAGAGAATACAAATGTAACCATTGTCATTTGCAACTCAACTTTCAAGCATCTTGCCAGATTATAAATCTTGACCGCTTGCACCTCTGCTGTTTCTCAGGTCTGAACCAAAAATATTTACCAAGGAAATAATGTTTGTAGCGATGATCTCAGACCAGTGCAACTCATTAGCTAGTAATGTGCCTGCAGGCAGTACTAAAGATTCGATCCATCTGGAATTAAATAGCAAGGGATAGCTGGAAGCTGTATTCAATACCGATGGTGGGAAAAGCCTTAAAACTCCTTGATTGCAACACATAAAAGCTGTGAACCATCAATAACAAAAAAAAATATGATGTGCCAACTATAGCAAAAGTAACAGCAGGACAATGCCATTATTTGAGGTCATTTCACCTTCATCTTGTCAAAAAGGGATAAAGGAAGGGCATGACATAAGCCAGATCTCTAGCATATCTCTCCCTTGTCAGTAGGACCTAATTGACATTAAATACTGAATGTGTCTGGATTTAATATAACTCCTCTGCTCAATTACTTCATCCACTCAAGCAATGGAAAGCTGCCCATTGCAAAAGTTTATAGGGGATAGCTTGCTTTAAGTCCTTTGGACATCAGAGGCCCAAATGTCCTAATTGTTATTTTATTAATAAATTTTCAAAAAAATCCAAGCAAGGGAGACAAAACCGTGAATGATTTGGAGGGAAGGGGCTCTCTTCTATGTAATAAGCCTTTTTGAAGCTGCTTAAACTTGAGGGCAAACATTGGAAACCTGTCTCCATTACTTTCAGCAGGGTCATTGGGAAACATGCAAAGCACAACAGGGGAAGGGTAAACTTTCTCTGTGGCATCTCTGGCTGTAAAGCCCATTTTAGGGCAAGTGGGGATCTGAAACTGCATTGCCCTTTTGCTCTATGGTTTCTCCACTAGCACGGCAAGTGGGCAGGGTGGTGTAATTAAGTGGCCAAGTGGGAAATTAAGCATTTGAGATATACCCCAAGCTTGTAGCAAGTTGCTTGAGAGGCAGAGGCCAAATACCAAGAGTACGGATTTGAACTTGGTGGTCAACCTTGGCCATGGTCGTGATGAAAATGTTACTGCAGTGAAAGCAGTGTGAAAACTGCTGACCACCAACTCCTACTCCACCTGGGAGCACCTTTGTCTTGTGGGCTTCTCCAAAGGACAGTGCCTGTCTCCAGTTCATCCAGTTGCAGCCTGGGTGGGGTAGGATGGGGCTGTTACACCATGAGACTGCTATGCTGCCTTGCCAGTCTGGGTAATACTAATAGGGAGGGAGCAAGGTGTGACCCCATTAGCTGCCAGGTGTTTATGCAGCTCCTGAAATGGCGGGGCACTGACCCCAGCCAAAAGTCTGCACTCCACATTAATAAATGAAGCATTTGAGCAGTTGTGACAGATTGATGGTCTCATAAAAAGCAAGATGGAAAGGGACCTCAAAGCATCATCTAGTGTTTCTCTGCCTCTGGTCTGCAAGGCATTGGGAGGCTGTTAAAGCGATGCAAAAAGCTTGTTGTAAAACTGTACCCACCCACCCTATACACTCTCATGTGTGCCAAAACATAGAGGGAGGAAACCATACACAGCAAATGAGTCCTCAGAACTTAGCTCCATTTTCACCTAGTAGTAAATGAAAACCATGGAGATTGTCTCAGATGTTTTGTGTGGCCTTTCATTTAAAAAAAAAATCATTCAGATGCACTAGTTCAGACTCTCCCTGTGCTTTCTGGAGATACCAGCTCTAACCATTCATGAAAGAAGTTTGTCTCACCTGCATCTGAGTTTCCTGGACACATCCCCTTTTTCCCACCTGAAAGTCTACTTGTACAGGAACAGAGAAACCTGCCTGTACCTGAGATTTCCAGCAGTCCAGACAGGAGGGTGACCCCAGTCAAGCTGTCGGAGGACCAGAGGTCTTAGTCCGAGGGCCTCTGGGCACACACACAGACCACCTGCATGATGGGAAGTTGGTGACTCTGGCTTGGGCATGATGCTTCCAGCCTGTTCTGCATGCTCTGAAATGTGCGTGCACTCATGTGTCTCCCTGAGGTTTTCCAGGCAGACGAGGGGAGCCTACCCTGAGATGCCACCTGAGTTTCTGTACCCTCCATCTCTAGGGTATTCCAGGCCCTCATAAATACACTCTCCCTACAGTTTTCATTGCATTCTGCTTATTTTTACAGTAAATGCACTCACCTGTGGCTGGCACTGCTGTCTCCATAGTGTTTATATAAGATGTAGCAAAACTATTGTGTAAATTAGTGGGACATACATATGGACTCCTTTTTCTGCTGTTGTTTTCTTATTTTTTATAGGAGATCTTTCATATATCTCCACATCTTTCAGGTAGTGCTGTTTGACCTGTTAGATGTGTTAATGAAGCTCACTTACTGTACTTTTACGTCAACTTTTGTCTTGCCCCTCTTAGGCACTTCTCTTCTTTGTTGCTGAGATATTAGTAAGTTCACACTGATTTGTAACCCTAACAAAGAGTTTCTTACTAGATCAGCCCAAACCTCTGTCCAGTTGTGCATCTGTACCTGTTAAATCCAGGAGAGCTGCAGGCAGAACAGGCTGAGCAAGCTCCATCTTACTGCAGCTCTAGTGATATCAATGTAACAAAATCAGGATGTAAATTTTCCTTTTTTTTTTTTTAAAGGGTGCAATTACTGATTTTTCTTTTCCCTTATTCATATTTGCTTTTTGGAACTTAGATAGTCTTACTGACTTTTTGGTGTGACGTGTATATTTTTATACTACATTTTTAAATGTTCCATTATAAATTGGCCCGAAGTTTTGGGCCAATGCAGACAGCAGACAGGTTTCCCACTCTTCAAGCAATTCAAGCATGAGTATGAATGGCCAGTTCCCTAGAACAATTCTGTGTCAAGGGACAAAGTGAAAGCAAGACAAATACATACTTAATCTGTTGGCCATACCTCACTTGAAAAGAAATTTCACTCCTAAATTTGCAGCAATTTTATGAGATTAAACAAAGCTTGCTTGATTTAGAAAAGGACATGTAAAACCATATAGTAGCTTTACTTGATTGTATCTGCCATAAGGGCACTGCTATTATTATGTGCTATTACTCTGAAAAGATTTTTTACAACTCTCTGTGGTATGCAGAGCCACCAGCCAGGGGATCCCACATGGTAGTGATAACCTGAGGGCAACATCTCCTGGCAATGTTAGCACATTTCTTGAATAGTATCAAAGGTTAATTTAAGCATGTGTTGCAGTACTCTGATTGCTGAATCCTGATTTGGGTGGGGAATGGTCACATATTAAGAAAGGAATACAAGTATTATCTCTCTTCTGGGTTATCCGAGTCGTATTTTAAAAATAATGTTCAAAACCCTGTACTTTGTTTCACTTGATTTTACTTACACTATTATATAAATAAAATAATGTATGCATCATAGTGGGTATAAATTGTCCGTGTGTGCACAGTTAGCTGTCAGCTATCTTTGGAGGGATTTTGGGGACTGCACAGAACCTGTGCCAGTGATGCCGAGGCAGGAGTACACACAGCTGGATTAGTTCTAGCACTAATAAACCTCCCCAGAACCTCAGCACAGCACAGTAATGTAGCAATAACCAGCTGGGATCCTGCAGAGCCAGCCTGGAACTGGAGCTCATAAGTGCCGGCAGGCCCCAGCTGGCCCTGTGCAGAGAGCCACCCGGCAGGCAGCGTATCATCATCCCCAGGGAAGCCTAGAGCATGCACATTTTATCCTTCTGCTATGCAGGTATCTAAGCCTCCTTCCTCTTCTGTTAATTCATTCACACAGCACATTTCCAGAGGAGTGGTGAGTTCTAAAAACATCGTTTCTAGAAACCCCTGGCTGGTAAAATACTCAGAAGATGGAAACTGCAGTATAGAGCATTACGGTTTTGGTCTGGTTTAGTATTCTGTCCTGTTAGGAATGACAGGCTGGTGGCATTCCAGGACAATAACATGGCCCAGGTTCAAAGACAACGTTTAACTCCAAGAACAAATAAATGTGGCAGCCTTTTACCCCCAGTCCTAGTTGCACAGCTCCTTGCACTCTGGGATGCTTCTTCAGCCACTGGAGTTTCCTCATGATGCTGAGAAGATACTAGTATTTTAACAACCCACAGACCACAGAAATCAAGATTTCTAGAGTTTGCTATCAACTTCTAGGTTTCTCAGTTTTTTAAAGAAGTTCCGAGGCTTTACACATTTTCAGTAATTCACTAAGGATCAAAATCTAATTTCCATTCTTCCATTTTGAAACATGGTATTGGATTGGAGAGAAGGATCTTGCTTGCACTTGTGTTCAGTGCATCCTCCTTGCTTTTCACACAGCTGGGGCTGGAGGGTTCCCATAGGTGTAGAAGAAGCCAACAGCTGAGTTAAGGGTTCAGAGTGTTAGAAAGAGGATTCAGGTGGTGCCACAAACAGTTCAGTTGAAGCTGCCACATCCATTCGCCCATCTGGTGGCTTTGTCCTCCCAGTGTGTGCTCTGGGGACTAAGTTAATTACGACAAGTCGCAGGTCACTGGGACTTCACACTCTTGTAGGAACCACTTCATTTACAACCGCCTGTTCTGAGACGGGAGGGGATTTCTGAACAGGCCATTAGGTCGGAGTTGGCAAAGCCTCTGTTAGTATTTTAATGCAACATTCTGCTTTGGGACCCTGGATCTGCTATTTGAGGACAAAAGCAATAACAGAAAGCAAGGCATTCCTGAGAGGTAATGCAATTTGTACACGGCATCCTTGTGTTACCCTCCTTGTGCAGCATGGAGCTCTTTAGAGACCCCTCTTTGATCCAGGTTGAACTTTAGCCCTTTGGAGTTCAGAGGTTATGTCAAAGACTTTCTTCCTGGTTTTTAACGCCATCAGCTAGAGATTTAAGCCCTAATAGTGACAAACTCTCATTGTTTTCTGTGCACCGGGATTTAGATGGGATTAAATTCAAGGAGATGTGCAGCAGGTCTCCGTAGTTTGCTGCCAGTAATAGTGTTTCTCCTGGGATCTGTAGGCTTTCAGGAAGAAACTTAGCACCCAGTCCTACTCTGCATGTACGTCCTGACCAAAATTGCCTTGTCCAAATAATATATGTGAAACAAATTAAGAGGGATCCCTGTTTATCCCATCTGTTTCCATTTTTCTGTGTTTCTGTTGGCTGATGGAGTCTAGAGATGTGCAACAAACTGCCAGTGCCCAGAGAGCTTCCCATTGCCTAGTTTCCCATGGATAGCCTTGCAGGAAGAGAAAATGCAAACAGTTTGCTCATGGGTATCATGACCAAATTAAACATGTAATATTACCAGTTGAAGCCCAGATGAGTAGATGCAATGTTTCGTGTGAGCCTCTAATAAGGAAAAGTATCAGAAAATTAAGGCAGATGATGCCAGAAAACATCTCTTCCCCTGGAGGGAAGGGGGAGAATGAAAGAGATCAGGTGGCAGTGCAAAATATTTTGCCCAGAGAGATTTTGGAGTGGTTCCCTAGTCACAGTGGGCAAATCCTTACGTATCTCTAATCTGGGTTCTGTATTTACAAGTGCTATTAAAGCACCTAACAAAACCCAGTCTTTTGTACAAAACCACAATATATCACTTTAGCCTGTCAGTCTGTAGGTGACAGCTTGATCTACCATGAAATGCAGTGAGAGCAGAACCTTGCACAGTAGGATCTGCTGTTTGCCTCTGATATGCTGCTCCATCATTGCCAGGGAGCAGATCCCACCTGGGCAGCACGGCACTCTCTTCAAAGGCCGGCATGGAGGACCTCCTTAGGGCAACTTGAAAGCGCAGCAGCGTGGAACGGAAAAGGCCAGGGTCATGGTGGAGCATAGATCACTCGGCAGGAGCAGCCACACAGCCTGCAAGACACTTGGCACTTCCTGGAAGCCTCTGAGCTGCAAGGTTTCCTACATTAACTAGCTGGCTGCTGGATTGCTGAGGATTTCAGCAATCAAAAGAAATTTTGATGACTCCAGCATGCAGGGTTTCAGGAGGGCACTTGCATGGCTGTACAAAACTCATGTCAGGCTTCGTTGCCTTTAAATGGGGCAAGAAGGATCTCAACCTCATTTTTACTCACGCTACCTCAAAAGTACCAAGCTACCTAACTCCTGTCCTGTTCGGTCATAGCAAGGTACCTTAGGCCCTTGGGTTCTCTGTGGCTGGGGAGGAGGACTTATGATAAAGTCAGATTTGATTTTATGCGTGCCTCATTAACAGCTTGACCACTGAGTTCTTTGATGGCTGTGAGTGCCTGTGGATGTGTGTTTCTCAGACACTGAGGGTCCCTGAGGAGCTCAGCCTAAGAGTCTGCTGACAATATAGGAACATTAGGGACATCTGCACCATAAATATCGTGGATAAGTCACTAGGTTGTCTGCAGCCCCGAGTTCAAAGCAGGTTTCCACAAGGATCTCCGGGAGGTCAGCCTGAGAATCTGGAGTACAGGCTTAAGGAAAGTGCAATGTGATTCAGTGAACATGTGAGGCAGCACAGCAATGATTGTTTCAGAGACCAAGGAATGCATCAGACAGGGAAGAAAGTGGGGCAAAAGAATGAAACTTCACCAGGGGAAAACACAGGAGGGGGAAGCACTATAATGAGCTTCAGATGCAGTGGCCTCAGGTCCACGCAGGTCCCAGCAGACTTTACCATGTACGTCTGTGTGCAGGAGCAGGTAGCACAGGTACTGGTGTTGAACAAGGACTCAAGACTTGCCCCAACAGAGCCTGTCATCCTCAGACATGTCCCCATGGTTTTCATGGTCCAGCTTTCATTGGAGCCAGAGCAGAAGAACATCCTCCCAAGGCAAAGACAGATAGACCTGTACCCCAGTGCCCCACAGCCTTGCTCCGGGGAAGCAGGGGTATCTCCATGCCTGCAGCAGCCTCTCCACAGGCAGATGTAGAGGCAATAGCCCAGCTTAGCAACGGCGACTCGTGAACTCGTGAGCTGTCTATTCTCCGCTGTTTCAAAGGGCCTGCCAATGCTTCTGCTGTTTCACACTTTGCTTCCCTCAGAGATCTTGGATAAACATCGCCTCTCCACCCCAGGGAATTGCTCCACTTTTTTCTCTGTTGCTGTTCATAGCTGCTGCTGCAGGGTTTTTGCTGTGCATCAGGGCTTTGTGGGGATGGCCTCACACCAGGGACTTCTCCTGTGCCTTAAATGGCAGCAACTGGTTCAGGAGCATGCCCTGACACAAGGACAGCAGCAGCTGCAGTTTCTCAGGACTCAACACTCTGAGGAGAGGAAATACTTTGAAATGCTCTTTTTGTTTCCCTGCTGCGGCAGCGTGCTCCCCAAGGAGAGGGTGTGAGAGCAGTGTGTGTGAGGGATGGGGATGGGTGCCTCGCACAGGGGAGACCACTGCTGGGCAGAGCTCATCCCAGAGGCAGGATCAGGCCATCCCTTGCGGCAGCACTTCTTGGCTGTCGCTGAAAGGTGACGGGCAGTGCAGTGAGGTACTGCTACCACCCTGCACCTGTGCAAAGGACTCTCTGCCAACGTTGCCCAACAAGTCTGGTTTATCCCACAGCCAGATAGGTTTTGCTCAGACAGTGTCAGGACCACAAGAAATGAGAGCACAGGATGCTAACACATCTGCGTGTGGTGCAAAGAATTGACCTTGGGAGCCTTTGGTATGAGCGGTGTGCCTGAAGCACCAGGATCACCTTTTACCCCCGACGTAGCCTAGCTTGTTATTATGGTAAGCTCTCCCAGTAAGGCTCAGAAGAGGGAGCAGTGAGGGTGTTTTCTCTTCCCACACCTTCCTTTTACTGTTCCAAAGTTTCAGTGAGGCAGCAACATATCATTTGTATAACCCATTAGTACCCCCTTCCCTTGGGCTGCACAGCTTTGTGCTTCGATCCCCTCTTGTCTCCGGAGACAGCTCAGGTCAGGCCAACCCTGCAGCCACCGGGCAGCACCAGGTGCTCCAGGGAGCAGTGGGTAGGACACAGTCAATGATACCTTCCTTTTCAAATTGTCACCAAATGATGAACCGGATCCTGAAGTGCCCTGGGATGCCACAGGAGAGAAATGTGCTGCATCCATCATGGAGCTGATGTGCATTAGGGCGGGCTGGATATCTTCTAAGGAAAATGGAGGGCTCAGCTATGTGGATAATTTGTATAAAGTTTCTGCCTTGGGCAATTTTTTTTCAGTTGGAAAACAGGGGGAAAATGTGGCTACAAATGGAAGTAAGTTAGGTTTTCAGTTGAATATGGCAAAATGAATTGCTTTTTCTCTTAAATTCAATTATTTTCAGCTGTCCTTTGAGGACAATTTGTTGGAAAAAGATTATTCTCAGTTCTGCTAAGCTTCTGTGCAGGAAGAGCTTTTTGCCATACTGGTACAGAATTGGTATCCTACAAAGGTTTTAATTGTGGCATATCGGCTCTTAGCACTATTATAGGGCCCTTTGCAGATGCAGGAGTGTAAACCTTGCTGGCAGAGCCGAAGAACAAGTTATTCAGCCTCCTCAATTCTGCTGTTCAAACTATTGTCATCCAAAACCACAAACCATGGCTAAAGTGTAGCTATCCCAACGACAGTTTTGGACAGATGTTCCTGACCTTGCTATCTTGCTTTGGAGCTTGGTGTGCATTCTTCAGTTCCAGGCAATGTCAGCAAGTCTGGGAAGGAATCCATTCATATAACTTATCCAGTGTATCAATTTGCTGCTCTTAGAGTGAAATCACTCAGCAGTGGGAAACACATAAAAAAGACACACAAGGTTTAATGCAGCAAACACTTCAACAACAAAGAGATTGCCAAACGTATTTTTGCTTGGTCCAGATCTATAAAAGAGTGATTTTCTGGGTTATTGCAATTTTTTTTGCATCAATTCACTGAATTCTTCTGTACAAGTGGAACATGTGGCTTTTTCTCCATTATCATTAATCAATGCATCACAGATTATAGTGATTCCTGAAACCATTTTCTCACCATATTCTTTCATTCTTTTATTTCCCCCATCCCCACCATCTCCTCTTCCCCTGTGAATGCTGTGACCTAGATTGACAGTACGGTCTATGTGCTCCTAATAGGTTTCCTGGACATAAAAGGAGAGTGAGAATGCTTAGTCCCTCTGCTAAAGAGCTTTCCAACCCTGGGCTCTGCCAGGAAAGTTTTGCTGTCATTTTATTTTGGCTGTCACCAGGAGCATCTATGCCAGTGTGTGCTGCTCTCCAGCATGAGTGTGCCCAGGCAGAGGTGTGCCAGGTGCTCCCTGGAACATGGGGCACAAACACTGTGCCCAGGGGACACTGCAGTGCAGGCATTCAGCTTCCCTTTGATGAGGAGGCCAGAGCTTTTGTGCTCAGCACATCAGCTTGAGGGGGTTCGCTACCTGAGGAGGGACTGAAATGTGTCAGTGCCTGTGCTGAGCACCCGAAGCAGGAGGAGGTCAGTTGTGTTGGAAGGATTTGTGCAAGCCTCAGAGGAACAAGAGGACAACACAGTGTTTGAAGGACCCTGCCAGCAGCTTCTCCTGGCAGAAAAAGGACATCCAAAGTGCTGCAGGTCACAGGCAAAAGGCCTCTTTTGTCCTCCAAAAAACCTTGGCAGCAACACAAGCACTTCTGCGCCAGTGCTCTCCTCTGGTTAGGGTGAGGATATTCACACACTGTCAGCAGGAGCTGTTCTGGAGGGAACAGCAGAGTAACTCCCAGGGGACCAATATGCCAGGTGCTCCAGGTCCAGGTCCTGGACCACCAGCAAGTTCTCTGGTGAGCTGCAGGCTGGCCCAGACTCAATTTGTGATGTTCAGAAGCTGGAGGAAAAAAGATAAGGTGGAAACAAAGCCAGTAAAACTATCCTATAGCTATTTTCTCTTTTTGCATAGGAGGAGTGCTGTGCTACAGCATGAACCCCTGCGGCATTGCAGAGTGGCTAGCTGGGTGTTAGAAGGGCAGCCAGCACAGAGCATTTTCAGGAGTTCACTCTGCATTAGGTAGTTTTTTTAAATGGTACCAGACACTATTTGGAAGAGGCATATCTGCTGCTGGGCAGCGCAGCCATCGTCCCCCCTCTGTGTCCTGGTGCCTGTCAGGGCTGGCCAGCAGATCCAGGAGACCACAAGCCTGCCTGTGTTGGGGATCCAGGGCAATAGCTGGGGCTTGTGCTGCAAATGTGTGTGTGTGGGGGGGGGGCTTGAGGAGTACCAGTTGTGTGAGCCCTGTGCTTAAGATTCAAGGCCTGATCAGCTTTAAGTTGTCACATTTGGCACCCAGATGCTGAAGTGTCTCTGAACACCTGTGATTCAGAAGAAAAATGAAAGGATGAGGTTTTTGGATAGGTTGCTTACTGCTGAGTTGCCAGCACTCAAATCTTGTAACATCGAGTTTTTAAAATCTTAGCTGCCAGAATTAGGGTACCACTGAGAATAGCAGTTTACATTTCTTAACTTAGTTTCCTAAGGAAGTCAGGCTTACAGGATCAGCATACTTATCCATCCGCCTTTCAATCCCTCCCTAATGGCTTTCAAACCTCTTTGCAGACTGGAGACAAGGGGTGAAGTCTCAAAGTTATTAATTTGTATGATCACTCTGACACTGGGCAAGAAAGGGAATGAGAGGAATCTTGTTAAAGCCCTCCCCAGCGAAGAACAAACAGGACTGGGTTGTCAGCTGTGCTTTTTGTTGGCAGCTCCTGCCCAGCCTGTGCACACAGACAGGTCTGTCAGTCCTCCCGTGGTGCTCCTGCCTAGCCAGCCATGGGAAACCAGCCATCATCACTTCTGCTGCCTGCAGAGTCATTTTAGCTTATCTGCAAATCTTCATGGCTACAAAACTAACCTGGAAAATACGAAGTCTACCAGACCCTGGTTTCAGAAGGCCTCTATGGAATATGCCCTGGATGATGAGATTTTAAAAGCATGGATCTTTGAATGCTCTGCATGTAAGCAAACATTTCAGTATGCCTACATTTTCTTGTACGTGACACCCCTGGGAGAAATGTGAAGTCTGGTACTTTGTGACTCAGCATCACTGTATTGATACTTTGTTGTACTTATCCTCACAAAACCTTTTCTGAGTTGAGCAGAGCTGTTGCCCATTTTCTTAATAACGAACCACGAGATTAAGCAACTTGCTTAAAATCACAAGAAGTCAGAGGCAGAGAAAGATTTAACTGGACTTCTGCCATGCCCCAGGCTTGCATAGAAAAATGTAAGCTATGCTGAGAACCACTGGTACAATCAGCTGTGGATAAGAAAGGCCAGTTGCTTTCACTTACCATGTAAATAAGAACAGCATAAAACCTCAATATATAAAATCTTCTGTGATTTGTATTGCAGGTTCCCGAGAATAAAAACTGCCTTTCACTTTGATGCTGCAGCACATTGAACAGTGGGACCTTGATAAGCTTAGTATAACACAACAACTAATAAATGCACAGCAAATGATGGGTTACTATAATGTCTGGGGGGTTTTATTTAGTTCATGAATAATTGATTAGGAGCATAGCTTTTACTCTTGCTGTTTTTTTAAGGGTGCTATGGGATCACCTAAATCTTAGCAAAACATTATTGTAGTCACATTCCTCTGATATTTCTTTAATTGAAAAGAGAAGAAGAATATCAGCTTCATCATTTCATCTCCTCTAATTGAGTTTTATTTATGGACCCACTAAAGAAAAAAATTCTGGGCTATTTTTTATTTAGCTGAAAGAAAAAAATAATCCAAACACTTCCACTAAGAGCTGATTCTTTGGACCATTTAGGCAGCCCTGTTACTTTTAATAAGATACCTGTTTTTCTGTGAAATATTTTATAAAGTAATTAAGAAGCCCATCTATAAAGGTTGTCTTTGCATTTCATGTCATGGAAAGTGATTGATTATTTCCAAGCAGATCTTACTTCTTTCTGCGTTAGCAGAGACTCAGGTTTCACAATTGCAAAGACACAGTCCTTTGATGATAGCCCATGTTGTGAAGTGAGGGAGCCCACAGAATTCCCCTATTGCAGAGCTCAGAAAAAAAGATGCTCTGGCTTAATCTGAGCAACTTGTGTTTGAGTAATATGTTTCCCCAGCAAATGCTTTTCTAGACAATGGAAGTGTGGTAAGGTGAGCTGGATTTATGGTAACATTTGCTGCAGCGCTCTGTTGGGAAGGGCCAGTTTAATGAGGAAAGGCAGCTGTTGGAAGAAGAGTAAAGGAATGGCAGTGAATGAGAAAAACCTAGCACAGCCAGGTCTGGGCTTCTGCATGACCCTGGAGGGCTGTGGGTAACCTCCTGAGGTAATCTCCTTCCCTGCCCCTTCTCCTCTTGATCAATTCCAAGCATGGTATTTATCAGATAGTAATGCAAAAAAATCAGCAGACTGGTTCCCAGGGGTTAATATAGCTGCAGACTTATTAAAATGCCTAATTACCGTGCTGAGAAATTAAGGTTGCAGTAACTCGTTCAGTTACTCTTCAGTTCAGGATGCAACGCCACCCCACCCCCCCCACCCCCCATTACTCGTTATTCATATTAATACTTTCTAATATACCAGCAACAGTACGTGGGAGACTGGGCTCCATGGTAGGGCAAAGCAGCTCTCTGACTTGCAGTGTGAACACATAGGCTTCATCGATTTCTGCCAGTATCTCTGGACATGCTAAAGCCTGTAATCAGGAGCAAAAGTTCTTTAAAGACTGAGTATTGGTTTTCAGGTGATGCCTTTGAAATGCTAATGACATTGCTCAGCCAGCCAGATGAAGCATCAGTCCACCCCCATTGCTTCCCTGGACAGAGAGTAAAGAAAACAACATTTCCTGGTCAGCATGGGTACCCATAGCCTGACTGGATCTCTTCCAGGTGGACAGCAGCCCAGCATGGTGCCAGTGAAGTGCTGGGATGATGTGGGGGAACCTCAGAGCTGTTTGGGCTCCCACGTATCCTGCCCCGCGGCCAGGTGTGCTGGGCTCGGGGCGGGGAGGGGGGGGTTATGCTGGAGCAGCTGGCACGGGAAGGCACTTGGGGAAATGGACTTAATCAGTCAGCAGCTGAGCCCAAGCCGGTTTTTGTTTCAGGTTGACTCAAAAAGTCTGTCTTCACCCCAAATCAAGCACTGTATTGCATTTTTAAAATTTGCTTTGACAAGTTTTTCAAAAAGTTGTGATTGTCGGAAAAAACCACTGTAGGAGGAAACTCCCACTATCTCAAACTGAAAAGTGGAAGTGTTTTCCCCTGACTGGCTTGAATATTTTATTTCCATGCTTTTAGCTCCTTCTGAAACCTGTTGTCTGAATTAGAGCAAGGTCCAAAATAGCTTCCATCCCTTCAAATCTGTCTCCATTTTTTTCTCTGCTTTTACTGTCCATTAAAAATATTTTGCTCTGTTCTATCACTGTTGCATCTGCAAGGTGCGTGCCCACATGCATTCTCTGAGAGCAAGGTCCAGGCATTTCTGGCAAACCTGAAGGGACCCCAAGGTGGGAGCAGGGGAGCCTTGGAGCCCTTGTCACCCCATGCCCCAGGGCACTCTGCACAGAGGGGCTGCCCTGGCACAAAGGATCATAAAGCCAAAGTCTGCCCACAGTGCAGCTTTTCCAGACTTATGACCGCAGATTCAGACGCAAGCCTCATTTCTGCTTGAACTTCCACCAGGCTCCCAGCCTCTAGTTTGGCAATTGCTGCTGTAGTTCATCGAAAGTTTGTCAAAACCCATGCAATTCCACAAACCCCGCATTTTCAACAAATCAGCATTTTTCTGCTGAAACCTGTTCTGCTGGAAATTTCCCAACCCAGTTCTACAGAGAGCCATTATTTCTGAAATGCTTTTGTAAACATTTATTGCAGGGTTTTTCTTAATGACAGCAGCAATAGACTCTGGCTGAGCTTAATTTGGCAATTTGCAAATCTCACTTCTTTTTGTGTTTTGGCCAGTTGGAGGAAGGAAAAATTTTTGTGTGTCTTTCAACACCACCGCTGTGGTTTGGCTGCAAGATGTTCTACGAAATGTTGCCTGGAGATGTCCCTGCCTGACACAGCAATACTGTGCTACTCAGGGCATTGCTTGTAGATCATGGCAAAATACTCCACATTTGTGTAGCATCCTTCCTTACAAATCCTCACCATAAAGGAAGGTTTTCCAGTGCACAGGGAATTTCAAGTAGATGAGAAGACTCTCAGCTTGTGTTGCCTCCATGAATTTTCCTTTACTAGGTCTTTACTAGAGAGAGGGCACCAAGTCTCACCCCAGGGAAAGAGGGGAGACCAGATCCTGGAGGCATGCAGCATCTGTCAAGCTACATCCAGAGAGACGGCTGTTACCACTTGCCCACAGGCTCTTGCTTCTACCCAAAAACCCCTGGAAGCCCTTCAAAGTCTGGCACCCAAACCTTATGCATGTTTCATAAGACCCCAGCAGAGCCGTGTTGGTGGGAGGTGGCAGATGAGGAATAGAGGTGGGGAGAGAATCTCCCCATGAGATTTACATGAGGACGGAAGGCTGTTTCCTGACATCCCTGGGAAGTGGGGCAAGGGACCCCTGAGCCCCTGGTTCATCCCCTGGCTGCCCAGGCAGGTGTAGCCCATCCTTCACAGTCAACACATTCACCAGTGTGGCTTTGCTGATCAGTGTTTCTCCAGTGCTCCCAGTGCCGTTGCAGGGATGTGGCCAGCAGGATGCAGCCAGCCTGGGTATGATTTCATTAGCACTTCTTTGTGGGCCAGTGTAAGTCTGCTGTTTTTCACATCATCCCTGATCTACTGCTGCAGTACTGGGAGGAAACCTCAGCCTGGAGCACTGGCCAGGCACACTGCAATCTGCCGTTCCTGTTAACCATCTGCCTTCCCTTGCCCCCAAGATCTCTGTCCCTACAGATGCTTTCTGTGCTGGAATGTGGATTTTCTCTTTGTGATTATTATATTCAAACCTCCTCTCACTAGGTTTGGATTACCAGATATGTGTTCCTGAGCTCTTGTCTCAGTACCTAACACACCTTTGGGATGTGTCTACTCTCTAAACTTGATCCCTGCCGAAGATAAATCCTCAGCTGCACATTGCTCATCCATTTGGCTGTATGTTCTTGGTTTCATCCACTGAGCTCCTTGAAAGCCATGTGATCAGTCCCTTTGCACCGCAGGAGGCCGTACCCTACAAGTAAAGGACTGTTGGTACATTTGGTTTCTTCCTACTGTCAGATCACACTCTGAGCAGACCACTGTGGCAGAAAAAAACACGGAGGATTTTTAAACCTCACTGTTCTTTGAGCATAGTGGTTTAGTGAGTGTAATATATAACCAAGAACATAAGCATACTACAAAAGAGACCTAGAGCAAGGCCCTGCCAGAGCCTGGCCAGGCAGGGACAGTGCAGAAGTGTCAGGCTGCCATGAGAAGGAAGGGGCATCCCCCAGGCAGCTCAGCCACACCAGCACTGCGTCTCTGCTTCCCCCAGGCAGCAAGCTCCAAAACTTGTTCCCATCATTTTGACCTACTCACGCAGCGTCCTTCCCCTGTATGGGGTCACCCCCTGCACCAAGGCACAGGTCCTCAGCGGGGCTGAGCACATGCAGCTGCTCTGGGCAGGCTCATGTCAATGTCAATTTACACTGAGCTTCTCACGTGATGCTGTGCTGAGGCTTCTCTCTGCCATCAAGGAACCTGTCCCCCATTCTTTCATTGATCCTTTGAAGTTTGCGGTGTGGTTAGGGCATTGCTGCAAGGCTCTCCAAGCTCCAAAAGAGAACCTGCAATGGCATCTTTAAAAATAAGCTTCATTTCCCAGCCGTCCACAAGAAAAACTCTGTAGTGTTAAGGTTGCCTTTCACTGTGAAAATCACACATAATGCACATCTGTGCTGGAGCAGAAAGTTCAGGTATATGCAGAAAACTCCCACAGCCTTTCACAGATGACTGAGTTATGGCTTGTCCTTGCACTGCTGTATAGGAGTCAGGGAAGATGGAAGAAAAGTCTCATCTCTGCAAGGGTCCCTGTGCACATGCTGAGTTGCTGATTCACGCCATCCTAAGTGCTGAGGCTGCTCTGCAGAATGAGGCAAAGTGCTGCAATCCAGCCCTTGCACTTACATCTCACTTCAGGCCTCCTTAATAAGTACAGTTGCATTTAATATAAACGCCCAATTGAATCTTAGCAACATGCTTGTGTGCTTGGGGCAGCAAATGGAGAAAGTAATGATGTTTTTCATCAGGTGCCTCTAATTTTTCCGTTTTCCCTGTTCCTTACAATATCTATAACACGGTTTGAATTACAGCCCAGAATACACTCTCCTCTAAAACTACTTCAGAGGTAGTAGAAACCACACAAAGCAGAACTGCATAACCCTCTTTCCTCCTTAAATCATTTCATATTTCTCAGGTCCTACAGAATGCTTTGCAGTTCAGGAGAACAGTCTCTCTGGGACACCACACATCCCATTTTAAATAATAGTCCAAGTGTTGCCTGGAGGAATATTAGTAACTTTTGCCAGTTTTAAAAGGTTTGTAAAGGAATTTCCCATTACAGGATTTCACAAAGCAGCCATTTCAGTATCATTTATGTCTTGTTATTTTTCAACATCTCTCTAAGTTTACATGTAATTTCTAAAATAAGAAAACACTTGGTGGGGTAGAGACCTTCCAATTCTCTCTCAAGAAAAGATTTTGCTCCAAGTGAGAATACTGTGGGGTTTCTGGTATCTGTGTTCAGATCGAGCTCTTTTGTCCTACAGAATCATTAGCATCCTCCAAAGCATATCAGGACAGCTGCCCGCCTGGCTCACAGCAGGCAGGCTGCAAGGTTAGCAGTGGGGAGGGCTTGTTAAGCAGCTGCTATGAGATGCTCCAGTCTCCTGGGGTTTATTCATGATTCACAAGGCAATGAGTCTGACTGCCTTCACTGAACTGCAGGAAGAGTTGTAAGCCTAGCTGAGCTGAGACTGGTACCAGTTTTGCTGCTGGGGAGCAATGGCTGAAGGACATTTCCTCTGCACCGTTGCTCCAGATGTGTGATAGACACTGGCTCTGGTAGCCATAATGCAGCTGTGGCATGAAGGAGAAGACCATGGACCCATTCCAGACATTGAACTGCTTCAGTGCAATCCCAATGGAGACAGAGGATAATGCTGCCAGGGCCGGGCCAGCCTCACCTGGGTCCTCGCCCTTGCTTGGGCTACTGGCCTTTGGATGCTTTGCCTTTCCTCTCATTCCCTAATTGTGCCCGCTCTTCCGAGCTGGCAGCAGTGAGGCTGCAGCTCTGCCTCCCAGCAGCCTGCTGCGCTGCTTGTGCTCTCATCCCACTGGCGGCGACGGGCAGGACAGACAGGGAGCAAGCAGAAAGGCTCCAGCTGGTTGTGTAGATGCACAGCTGGATCTGCAGCTCTGGCAGGTGTAAACATCAGGGCTCAACTTATAACAAGAGTGGATGTAAGATAGCAAAGGTCCAGATGACAATGCTGATCTGCTCTGCACCTCACTGCAGAGGCTGGCAAAATGTTTTGGGTTGGAGTCACTAACGCTGAGCACCTGTACAAAACACACTTTTTAAACGGCTTCTGGAGCAGGGCTCAGCTCCTGCCTCTGCCTGCCTGCCTCCCACATTGCTCCTTCTGTGGCCTGGTGCACTGAGCGCACGCTGGGCTAGAGGGTGCTGCAAGCCCGAGTCTGCTCGCGCTGAAGAGGAGCTCAAATTCAGGGGTGTCCTCTCTTGCTCTGTTCACTTCCCAGGTGTACAAATGGAGGGGAGAAGGATGCCGCTTTTCTTCTCTAGAAGAAAAGTAAACATAACTTGATATTTGGAGTGTGAACCTTTTAAGGGTGTGAAGTGTTGTCCAAGCATGCCTTGCCTCTTCTGGGATTCAAGAGACCAGACTCTAGTTTTAGGATCCCCCCCAGTGAAAAATAAGTGGCCAGTGGACTAGACTTTGGGAATTCGGGCTTTGTTGGGAAGTGGAAATCTTGGCACTGAGGGACTATAAAGCCCAGGAGCAGAAGAGGTCTAACTCATCCATTTTGCCTTTACTGGATAACGCAGCCCTTGTATTAGTCAGCCGAATGCGACATGCCCAGCCCTCAGTGCTCCCGATTCCCAGCCGAAGGATGAGCCCACCCCCCTGGGGACTTCAGCCAAGGCACCAGGCTAACCCTGGGAGCAGCTGTGGCACAAGCACACTCTGTGCTGCTGTCTGGGGCCCATAAACTTCAGTGCAGGGGCAGGGCAGAAAGCCATGGGCAGTAACATCTTAAAGCACTTCACTGAGCTTTTCCAGAGCTCATTTGTCAGAGCCTGAGGTCTTTAACCAAACGTAATCTTTCCTCAGCAGAAGGCATCAGTGTTGTATGAAAACACTGGATATATTTTGAAAAGTGTAACCGCAGCTTGCAGTACAGAGACCACGGCTGTTTTCCTGTATGCAAAACTCAGTTGAATTTTCCATATTCCCCCAAAGCCCCTGATGTTTGAACCAGGCCTGCATGGGAGTTGCAAGAGCTTGGGGTGTCATGTCCTGCATGCTTTCATCCTGAAACAGGCAGAAGGTACTGCAGCTGCATGACACTGTTAAAACCAGCAATCCTCAAAATCCTGAGAACAAAAGTGAAGATGAGCATGACAGAGGTGAAGGGGAGGGAGTGGAATGGACATCACTGCAATTGCTTGGAAACATCACCTTATGATAAACAAGCACCTAACTTAAAAGCAACTGGACAGCACAAACACAGTAGTCAATGCTGGAACGAGCCGAAATGGCAGACAGGGTAGGTGACAGCGGGGAGGAGTGTGTGCTTGAGCGCTGGCACTGGCTGCGTGCGATCTTGGCAGAAAAGCTGTGTCCTGATTCCCTGTACCGTGAGATGGAGAATAGCATTTCCTTATCTCTTGTGAGTCTTCATTAATTTATGTTAGTAAATCACTGTGAGAGCTCAAGTAGGAGTATCCTTTTACTGTGGAGCTGAAAATGATCTAATATTTTTTCTCTTTGATAAAGCACAGCACAAGGTAAATATTTTGCCAAGTGAGAACCTTAATTATAATTTTGAAGGAGAAAATAGCCTAAACAGCCTAATATTGAAACGAAGTGTTAGTTAACCACAGAAGGGCTTTCCATGTCCAGACTTGTGAACTTGCAGCCTAGAGGCATGATAGCTTTCTATCAAACCTACACGTAGGAATAAAATAGCAATGATGGTAATCCTAGGGAAGAATCCAAAGACTGAAATAGACCTAAAGGAGAAGGAAGTGGGCAGCAGTTCTCTCTGTGTCTAGGAAATGTTTACTTGTCAAATATTTAGCGACCTTGGAGGTATTTTTAAGAAAAAAAAATGGCATGGGTTTATGTTGATGAATGTTTTGCTACTGATTAAATCTGAGCCTGTATAAACTGTGTGGTGACAAAGAAACCTGAGACTGTAATGAGGAAACAGTTGGGTAGGATGTGAGAGATTGAAACCACAGATATTGCCATCCCCAGGAGAAATACCTTATTCTAAGGACTGGAAATTAGTTTGGGACTATTGGATTCCATTCAAGGAATAAGTCCTATTATGTACAATATCTCCTAATCTCTACCCTAGAAATTGCCCTGAAAAGCCAGATCTAGTATTGCAATAATTAAAGGAAAACATATGTGAAACAAGACGCCTATTTCTTGTCTGGACTTTCATTAACCTGTCCAGTATAAAACATCACTGTGTCTTCAGTCAGTATAAATCAACTTCCCTCTACACATCCCCAGATGGGAAATGGCTTTGAGCATTTTATAGACACCGGATTTCCAAGGCACTCAATTGTGCTTGTGCAACCTGGCCTCATCCTTCAATATTCACTTATTTATGCAGCTAACCTTCTTGGTGCAGCAGGCCCACTAATTTCACCAAAAGACTGTGTCCAAGCAGGTCTCTAAGCTGTTGTTGAACCATATTGCTTGGCATGTTACTTTTTAACATAGAAGACAAAAGCTTTGAAAAGTGGTAGCCTAGGAACGAGTTTCCTAGCTCCTGACTTGGACCCTTACTAAAGCAGCAATGGACGTGCAATACTTTTGGACATTATGCTGCTAATATAATAAGTCTACCTAGTCATCAAAGCTAGCTTAGCTTTGAAAATTTATGTCTAAGTATAATGGAAAAAACCCAAATAACTTAGTTGCAATACATTTATGTCTTTGCAGGGTAAAAGTCTGCCATACCTTGAGTAATTTCCGTTTGACATTAATAAACATTTTATTGCAACACATTTAAGCTGTGTTGTATATCCCTGCTCGGCAATATTGACACCCAGAGGTCAAGACTGACTGCATGAAATGGCCTAGATCCCATGAAAATACAAATCGGATTTGTGGTCAAGAGAAATTTGAGTTTCGTACATGCACAGACATAATTGGTCATTGGAGTTTTTTGAGTATTTCCTTGCTGGGGCATTCTTTGCTGCTGTGGTGGTGGTTGCAAAATTCTGTTCTTCATAAGAAAAACAATGGTTATACTGATATCACAGACGCTTCGTGTGCGATAGGTGAGACTATGATAGGTACAACTACAGCAGGGCAGGCACTGCCTGGGCACAACCCGGTTTGACAGTAAAGAGCATGGGGTAACCTGCACCACCCCCACAGAGCAGGGGCATCAGCTGTCGGGAAAACTCACCATGCCCCTTTTGCTGGAGTTGGAAATCCCATAAGGAGAAGAAATTGATGGTCAGAGCCATTTTCAATGGTGTCCCAACATCTTCCTGACGGGATTTCAAACCACAGAAAAGGGCTGAGCGATCCAGGTTAAAACAAAGGCATAGCTGGGAAAGTTATGAGTTCAGGGGGTAGCTTTTGGGACTCAGGCCCTTCCTGTTTATGCTCAGATATCTCCTCATCACATCTGACATTTTGAGCCTGCAAATGCAGATTACATTAGAGGGTGGGAACTGTGCTGTAGCTAATGCACAGACATGCTCATTCTTTTCATAATTATTTTTTCCAAAGTGCTGTAAAATCTCCAGGTTTGTACAGATAGTTTGGTTAATCATTATACCTTATGGAGAACAAGAACTTGATTCCAAAACTGGGATTTTTTTTGGCAAACATTGGTGAGATATGCACCTAACTCCTTCAGATGATGATGTGATATTGAAATGTTTTGGTTCATATTCCTTGTTGTTTGCCTGAGTTCCTCATCTGGGAAGGCTGTATTTCCAAAGTTACTCAGGGTGAAGTCTGAGATTTAAAAATAGATCAGTCCCCAAAAGGGTATGAGAAGCGTTCAGCAGGGCCAGGCTCTCTCTGTAAGGCAGGGCTTTTGCAGGTAGTTGGAATTAACAGGAAAGGACTGGATCCAGATTCTGTGCCATGACTACTGACCCTGAATCATCCCTCAGTCCCTCGCTAAAAGTGTGTGCTGTGTGTATTTATTGCTCTCCAACTGCTTTCCTTTGAGTGTCCTTGGAGCAGTCTGGCCCTGGAGCAAAGCTTTAATTGCTTGTGTTTCTAAGTGCTCTAAAACCCACCTGTGTATTTTAGAAACATTTTCAGAGAAAAAAAAAAAAAAAGAAGTTAAATGGTTTTAACACATTTAAAACCATTCTAGAAAGAAGAGGATGGGACTGAGAGACTGGTAAATGTAGCTATGTATTAATGGACTCAGGCCCAGAGCTATAACAACCACTTTTTTTCTTTTTTTTTTTTTGTATTCACAGACAAACCCAAACTTTTTTAAACATAATATGAAAATAATATTTAAAAAAATATTTCTGATTTCTTGTTTTATTGTGTGTCATTTGAAATGTTTCTCTCAATCAAGTTTCATTTCAAGGTTTTGTTTCCCCTGATTTTCAAATACATTTAAATGAAAGTGGAAACTATACTGGTCTTAAAAGAATGGTACTTTTGTCTGGAAAATGACAAAATGAATCAGCTAGACCTTATCAAAATTTTTTCTAGTTTTATTTTTTGCTTGAATTTGGCAGATTTTTTTATTCTATGAAAATTACAATATTGGTGGAGATTTAACCAAAGGGGCACTAACTTCCTCATAACACTGCTGTTCCACTTCAGCTGCAATGACATCCTTAGTCCTGCTTCCTGAGGTTGTTTGCTCAGGAGGTTCCTCAGGCCTGTCTTATACCAAGAAGCTGATTTTAATAATCAGACTTCTCTCAAGGCATGTGACTGGGGAAATTGTCTTCAAAGCTGGTAGGGCCTGGGGCAGACCTGGGAATGGAAACTGGGGATAATGTGATTAAGGGTTTGCAGGGATAGAGCAATCCCTCAAACAAACTGGGGCTTCATGTTAAAAGAAAAAAGTCTAAAATCCTTTGGTGTAAGTAGGCTGCTTCAGAAGCAATTATGCTAATAATAAGCTAGAATAGGGCTTGCAGTACAAGTCCGCAGGCACTACGTGAACAGTTTTCAAGGCAGAGCCTCTCTTTCCTGGCCAGCCCAGGGATAGACAACTTCTACTTACCTGCACTGAGTGTCCAGACAGAACTGACCATCTTTCCCCTTTCCCTGCTCTATGAGTTATCCAGGGAATACAATCCAACAGAAAATCTTCAACAGTCATTGCTCAACACAAGTGGAGCCTAGCAGAGACTGAGGATGCCCAGGGAACTGGTTGAGTCACTGCCCTTGGATGTACTTAAAAGACATGTAGATGTGACTCTTAGGAACATGGTTTAGTGGTGTATTTGGCAGGGTTAGGGTAATGGTTGGACTCAATGATCTTAAGGGTCTTTTCCAACCTAAGTGATTCTATGATTCTACGATGATAAGAGAGCTACACTTAGCTCAATTGCTCCCTTAGCTACATTCAGCCAACCTTCTCTATCATCCCAAAATATCTCTCAACCCTGTTGATTTTGGTGAAAAATATAAAACTGGAGAAATTTGATCTGTTCTAAAATTTTCAGAAAAGATTCTGACCAAAACATGCTTTATCAGTAGCAGGTGTAAGAGATTCAGCTGACACGAGCAGTGGAAAAAGCAGCCATTCAACTATCTGTGTTGGTGCAAGAAAAAACCTCCAAGCCACTGCAGCCAGAATCTCCCAGGAGCAATCTACCCCTGTGCTGAGGGTGCTGAGCTCCCTATGTTCCCAATAGGCTATTCTGGGTGCTTCCAGTACCTCCCAAGAAGAGGCATGGAAATGGTGCCACAGCTCTGAAACCTGACACATTCTGCTTGTATTCCCCTCTATTTAGTTAGGAAAGTGGTAAACATGGCAGAGATTAACCTTGTAACCTCAGCTAATTCCCATTAAGTTAGTAAAATGGAGCAGAATCTAGAGAGAATCAGCATTTGTGGCTTTCTAGGCCTTTTAAGCTCATTTCTCTGCAATGCAAACCTCCCTCTCCAATGAATTGTTCGGCTTTAAGTCCTCTGAATTCCAAGCTTTTATGTTATTAACAAGCTTCCCTTTACTGACTGTGTCTGTGCCAGCAGGTGCATGAACTGGGAAGCCCATGGCAATGTGCATTTTATTATTTCCAAACAGACCATTTTTTCTGATTCTTACAAGTTCTGAAGCTATTACTTGATATTTGGCTATTAAGGTTACAAAAGCAGAGATGCATCGCTTCCGAGTCTGTAACTGTGACTATCAAAAAGGTTACCCTGTAACTGGTATTTGAAATGTGCGTTCCAGCTGGGAAACAGGCACACATGGACAAATGCCGATGTAAGGAATAAAGAGACATCATTAACTCTGCTAAGAACAAGCAAGATGTTTCATCCAGGATTTCTGTTTGCGTCAGAAGGAAAGCATCCTGCTGCATTAATAAAGTAAACTGGGCTATGCTACCAGATCCTGCTTACAAGGGGTCCCCAGGCAGCTCAGGTGCTGAGATGATGACAGTCTCAGGGCTGCCATTCAGCAAGGAGTGCGCCTCTCTCCATCAGCTCCAAAGGAGCATCCTCCCTTGCTCGCAAGGTGTTTGCTCTCTGGTGCTGCCTGCTGTTTCTGCCTAGTTTTGGTTACATGCTCTGATTTATCTCTGGCAGGAAACGCATGTGAGGGGATGCCTCTAACCAGTCAGACAGGGCCTGTAAGAGGGGGAAGGCAAACTCTGGTAGCTTCATGAAAAAAAGATGACTCAGCTGGATTGCCATTAAACTGCGTGTACACAGCCCTCCCCAGACCTATTTCTGGTTTCTATTTAAACATTCCAAGAGCAGTGGAAGTCCATTTACAGGAAATCAAATAGCAGACAATAGGGACCGACCTCAGCAGGAAAAAGCACAGGCTTTTATTTACAAGGAACTAATTCTTCCAGGCAAGGGGGAGTGCCAGACACAGTGACAGGCTCCCTTTCCCTTCTTGAATGGCTGCTAAAAGAGACAGACATTGCACTCTGTTAAAATGTTTACATACATCCTCCCCAACAGCTAAACCTACTATCACTGACAGCCAGAACACAGCAATAAATAATACCACTGACTTTCACCTGGCTGCAGAAGTTTTCATATCAGAGGACAGGAAACCCTTTCTGACATGCTTCACACCTTGAAAAAGTGCCTTTGCATTAGTAAGTGTGAACTGAAACAGTCTTCAAGAGAGGTGTTGATGCACAAGGAGATCTAGTCCAGAGACTATTTATTTGCATCATTACTCTGTCAAAGGATGAGACTTGAGGAAAGCATCACTTTAATACACTGCTCAGTCAGCCTGTGCTGCTTCTTTTTGGAAGAGAAGGCTCTCAGGAAGAGGGCTGTGATTCATTTTACGCTTGCTTTTACGGGGCTGTGGTGGGGAACAATAGATTCCAATTTTCATGCATTAGTCCTGCAAGCTGTTAAAATTGGACAATTGTAGATGATAGCCTTGCCCACACTCCTGTAGCTTTTGTAGCCTGTCAGTGCTCTTAGGAGGCTGCTGGTTATTTTCTGCAGGCACTTGTCCTCCACCAAACTTTTAAATAAAAACATTCCTACACACACTTGTTCCTTTGAGTCCCTCTTCAACAACTCTCCAGCCTACAGGCTTTTATAGCCTGTGGTTTGTTTATGTGTTTAGCTTTATAGGCAGCCTAATTAGCTACTGTGATAAGGGTAATTAGGTAATTAGGATAATTTGGATAGCACAGTATGAGGCTTTTTCAAACCTCTCTTCTGGAGAGCTTTGTCTGCCACGGTGTAGTAAGTGACACTTATCTGATCTAATGGAAAACAAAAAGCCCATGTATCTCTGAGCATGATTGATGGCAGAGTTAACATCCAAGCTAAAGAGCTGAGAATAAGTAACCTTGAGACATACCCTGTGAGGGCAGAGCTGTAGCACTGAACTCGCACAGACACAGCTGGAAGGCACAGCTACAGCTGGAAGACACGATGTTCTTGTGGTTATGGAATCAGGACTCAGATCCCTCTGTTCCTAACCTGCTGAATTTTGCTAGAGACAAGGATGAAGCACTAGAAAAGATGATTAAGAAGGCAGGAAACCCTTCCTCCTTTAATATCTTCAAATCCAAACTGAATGCTTTCCTGGAAGGCACACTCCAGCCAAATACAAGTTACAAGCCGCAGAGCAGAAACAAGTAACTACCATTCCTCAGAGAGGGTGGGAGTGCAGGGTCTGGAGCTGAATTCTTGTCTGAATGCCTGTCAGTCGACGGACTTTCTCTTGTAACCCCTTTCTCTCATTCCCTTTCCCCTGTAGTTCCTAATCTGGCTGTTGTGAGCATGGAAGTAAGAACAGCAGTGGGATCATAACATGCAGAGAGAGGACCTTAGGTAGAAAAGTTTGGAAATGTTTCCTTATTCCTAATTGCAATTGCTAACCAGTTTGCAGGAGGTAAATATCCCAAATTGTTTCAAGAGGTGAAGTGTCATCCAAAACTCAGGGAGGACTGAAAGGCAAGATACAAACTGGGAATAAAAAGGGAATTTGAAAAGAACAAAGTGGGGAGAATGGGCATTAAACACCTAGTTGAATTTTCAACATTCATTGGAAGGGAATATTGAACTACTCTTGGAGCCTAGGTGGAGAAGGAAGAAAATACAGGACCTATTAAACACACTGCATGTTCATGGAGAAAGAAATGTGAAGACTGGTGACTGATGAAATTTCTAGGGCGTGAAAAGAGAAGATGATTCAGCATGGAGAAGAGCAGCCAGGCTGAGCTCTGTTATTCACTGCTCTGAGCTGCCCCCAGGAACTTTCATCTCTGTGTCCATGCTGGAAACATGAAAGAGCTGACCAAGGGAAGCTGAAGGGAAGCAACCCTCACAGCTGGAGCATCACACGGGTGCTCCCAGGGACAGGTACACAGATGCAGGTGCAGAACACTCCCCTTCTCTGCACTGTGAAGTGCAGGCCACATCTGGAGACACAGTGGTGTGGAAAGTATCACAGCTGGGAGGTGAGATAAGACTACGCAACCCCTCGAGCACAGGCAGTTGGCCAGGGCTCAGCGCTAACAGCTGAGCTACAGAAAAGGAGCTGAGATGAAGCTGAAACACCAGGAAGTCTCTGGAAAGCCTGCTGTTCCTGTAATCCTGGGTCTGCCTGGGGGCATAGAGAGAAAAAAGCTTTCCTAACAAATTGGTTTACCGAGGTTTTAAACTGAAGACAGGCAAGGATCCAATCTATATAGAGAAACATGCAAGATTCATGCCAAATACAAGCTGAATTACAAGAAAATATGGGCTGCATCTCCTCTAACCTGCAGTATATTAGACCTGAGGGGTTCAGGCAGCACTGCTGTCATAGAAGTCTCCTGACTTCTGCATGAGGGCTGGTCTTATCCAAGTATCATTCCTGGTGGAGAAAAATCTGCATTCCCTCTCACTTCTGCAAAGCGGATGAATCCAAGATTTCCTGGTTAGGAAGAACTGGGTGTCCTTCAAGACACACAGAAAACTTTGGGCAAGGATAAAAGCCAAATCGGTTCTTAACTTCTTCCAGTAGTCTCCTGGGTTCTTCAGAGTTACGATTCTGTATAAATATGTGCTGCAATTAACTGGACTGACGGCCCAAGCATCCACTGGCTGTTGCAGTGCCTGCAGGCTTTCCTAAATAAAAGCCACGATCTGCTTCTGAATTGTAGTTCAGTGATTTGCACTGTATTTATGTTCTCAAATGAATGTCTGTAGCCCAGTCTTTCCACTAAATCACTCTTGGCTTTTACATGTAACTGTGTCTTGCAACAGACCTTACTCTTAATCAGCACTGACTGGAGCTGCTCAGGACATTTTTGCTGAACTGATTTTTCCTTCACAAGATGTCTATTTGAGTAAACATTCCCCTCCAAAAATCCGTAGTGACGATGACTTTTCCCATCAATATTTTTAATCTTTTTTTTTTTTTTAAATATTGTGCATTTACTCTTCTCTGTTTTTAGTTATTTGTTGACATTCCTGTGCCATTCAGTCTTCCAACTGGCATGTCATAACCTATTGTAGAAGTGTTGTGGCAGTTATGTTTCGGGATGAAAAAGAAGGATGTGAGTAGTGAGATGAAGCAAATGGGAAAGCGAACACAAGCACACGCGCTCATCAAGGGAGATGACATATGACATAACAGACAGCACAGGATGTGATAGTTATGTTACAATACCTGCTATGAGAGCCATTATTTTTATAATTTATTATTTTTAAATAAATACAGGCAGCTGCTACTCAGCAATGACTGAAACATCCTGCCCTTTTCTGGATTGTATCTCCTACCAGTGTTAGTATATCCTGGCATTTGGAACAAAAAACTACTCATAAATCAGATGAGCAGCTATTGTTTAAATATTTTAACATAATTCCCAGTGAAGACTAGAAAGGCTACATCTCAAGAAGTTATGTGAAGCTAAAAAAAGTAACATAAGAATATATACAATAACTTTTTTTTTTTTCAAAAAGGACATTTTTTCTGAATGCACAGATTGTGTAAGAAAATATTCCATGTTTTTTTTCACTCTGGCTCAGAATGAAAGGAGATTTTCAAATTTTGCACTGGTGAAAAAACCTAATCGTTGTACCCATGTATAGAACTGCCATACTGCAGCCCTCAGACAGAAGCAGACCAGCTATACTGGAGGTTTGTGTCCCCAGTAACAGCCAGCACACACATCTCTCTTTAGTAGTTCAGGTTCATCTTTAAACTTTTTTTCTTTAGGGCTGAATGTTCCTTTCAAAATATATGTTATCAATACTCGTTATGGATTTAAGTATTGCTGTTGTCTCTATAAATGCCCACTCTGTTTCAGTGACATTGTCTGGCAACAAATTACATTATGCAAAACTAAAGTTAAAATGAAAAGCATATCCTTTTACTGGTTTTGAATTTGTTTCACTGAATTGCCATTTCTGTTTTTTTTTTGTTGGTGGATTTTTTTTTCTTTTTCTTTTTTCTTTTTTCCATTATAAGCCAAGGGGAGCTAAATTTCTGTATCTCAGTTCCCTGAGACTTTATTGCTCATACGTTTTATCATGTATCTTCTACTTTATTGCTTCCTGAAAAAATGGCATTTAACAATCTTTTCTCAGAGATTTCTCTTCTAGCTCCTTTGTTATTTTCATTACCATTCTCCAAACTCTGTGTATAGAGGATGCTTTTTGAGACAAGTAATCAGGAAAGTACGTTAGAACTGGATGGAAATTTGCTGTTTTCACCAGAACAAGGGAAATTATTTATACTGGAACAACTTTTGGTGAAAGACACATCAAGTTTTTAGATTTGGAACAACCAAAAAAAATCAACAGAGCTATAGGTTATCATTTTTAAAAAGTTCAAAAAGATGTTTATTTCATGCAGTTAATACATGATATTTATGTTTACAATCAAAATTAAACATTTCCAGATGACCAAAAAATAGTTTCGGGGAATCTAAGGAAAGGTTTTTCTAGACAATCCTTTCAGTGTAGAAGTTACACACTCAAATCACTTGCCCATTTGAGGATGGGAAAAACACTCAGTAGGTTGCTAATTTTTCTCCCATCTGCCCACATTACATTATCTATGTAAGGCGGTACCATTGATTTTACTTAATAGCATTATAATAGTCTTCGTTATTTTCTTTTCCATCTCACCTACAACTTCATGTATTGTTTGCCTTTTGATCTTAGCTACATATTCCTGCCTTTTCATCTATTATAAGTATTTCTGAAGAGTGTGTCAGCTCAGTAAGGAAAATAGTTACATTTCCAGCACTTAACAATTGTTCCTCTGCTGAAGCATGCTTAGGACTACTGGGGCAGCCTGAGTTCTGCCTGGGTGCTGCTATGTATGTATGTCTCAGGAAATTTCACCCTCAGATACCACAAGCACTTGTCGCTGGTCTTTACTCTCGTAGAGTGAGTCACAGGCCATGAGCTTCCCCTTAAAGGTGTCAAAGACACCTGTGTGCAGTGGCGGTCCCTCGGTCTCAGAGTTGTTGCATCCCCTGCCCTCCCGTTTGCCAGAGAGGGGCAATGTCTCCTGGTCCAAACACATTCCCAGGGGACCATGGTGCAAGCAGACTGTGGAAAAGGGCTCCAAGCAGACCTTACTCCCAGATGGCTGGCCTGGAGCTGATATTTCTCTCCAGCCTGTGAAGACCAGCTGTTGACTCAGCCAGAGGAAAGCTGCCCTGTGCTGGGAGCAGCAGGGTGTGGGCACAGCCTGGACAGCATGCACAATGCTCTTCTAACCCCAGGCAAAATGTTCCTTTGCCAGTTTTTGGCAACTAAATTGGCACTTTCATATCAGTTATCTCAGCAAGTCCAGCAATCACCTGGGTATTGAGACAGTTGACCTTGCAGCAATTAAATGCTACCAATTTATTAGAAAATAGTGAGAGATCTCGGTGTGGCAGACATTTCAGACAAAGCAACTGGTGTGTGTGCAAATGTATCATGAATTACAGGAAGAAACGAAAGTCCTAAAACTGTGAAGCACCCAGCATTCAAAGCCCCTACTAGTTTTGGAAGGAGGTAATTTTGTACTAAGCGCAACAACATTTGGCCCGAATGGGCGATTTTAGGAGGTCAGACAGCCCTTGCCAAGCTGTTCTCCTTGAGCTGTCAGACCATAGGGTTCTCCAGGTGTTATTAATGCTGAAAGCTTTTTGCTTGGACTAGCATGGCGAGATATGGATGTCTCCTGGGAAGTTAAAAGGCTGCTTTGCACATAATAAAAGATGCTTTAATACCATCCCATGGAGATTCATCTTGCTTCTAATCTATCAAAACTAACTTGTGCCTCAGGGGCCTTTGGACCATTGCCCAAGTTGCCTTGCCCATCTCTCATAAAAGAAAGGAAAATTTGGCAGCATCATCATTTCATGAATGAAGCAGATTGATGTAAACAATGCTGTAAGTTTAACAGGGCCTATACGTACAAGCATTAGTCCCACTCTGACCCCATACTCTAGACTCCTGCTGACCTGGGGGTTAGGCTCGTCTGAAGATAACATGAGTTTCTGCACCAGTCCCTGGATTTATCCAAGCTTGTGTTGACTTTCAGCCTGTCTGCCTAAAATATACATGGGAAGGACAGATTGCTTTCTGCACCAAGTGCTGTCTAAGGGAAGTGTCTGCTGAGTTTTTGGTTCTGGGCCAAGTTTCCTGCTGTCTAGCATTAGGGTTTTGGCAAGGCTGTCTGGGCCCTGTCACAAAGAGAATCTATAAAAATGGTTTTTCCTTGTCATCACACATAATTAAGGACAATGTTTTAATCAGGCTGCTCCCGCTTAATTGCAGTGCTTTGCGTTAGCTACCCTGGACCTGCTGTTTTAAGTAGATCCAGTGCATTTGTCAGGCTGGGTCAGGCTGGGAAGATGAAACCTCATTGGAGATATGGAGAAGTCAATTATTTTATAAGGAAGGAATGTGCTCATGTCATGGTGCGTTACAAAATAACCATGGTTAAATGCAGGAGGGATTGATTGCTGTGGCACTGGAAGCAGTCAGCTTTAAACTCTGGTAGCTTGCTGTGGTTTAAGAGACCACATGGAGAGCTGAAGCTTTCAGAATCAAATCTTGGGACTGGACAGGCAATTTTGATTGATTGATGGTCTTATTTTGATTTAAATAATAAACAGAACAATGAAAAGAATTTTTAGGTGCCTTGCACATGGAAAATGTTCCTAAAAACTAAAGACATAATAATAATAATAATAATAATAATAATAATAATAATAATAATAATAATAATAATAATAATAATAATAATGAAAACCAACTAAAGAAGAACTCAACCAGGAAGCCATGAATGGCAACCTTTTGATCATTCACAACTACAACTGCTTCTAAAACTTTTTGCCAAAGGGGTTTTTTTACAGCATGCTTTGGAAGTCACCATTTTTAGACCCTGTGATCTCAAGGTATAGGAAGGAAAAACACTTTCCAGCACCATGGGGACCTTGTTTGTTTTATACCCAGAAGGATCCCACAGGAGCACTCAGGCAAAGGAAATTCATGAAAGGAGAAAATCCTTCCATTGCTGGGGCACAGTGATCTCCACAGTTTGGTCTAAGTGCTGCAGAGAGGCCAGTGGGCAGACCTGATATCCTGAGCTCACTGTGCAATGATCAGTCTGTGATGCATTTTTCTCCAGCTTCAGCTTGTGAAGTGCAGCCCAGTACAGGGCTGCTATGGGAAAAACAGGACTAGGCAGGACAGCTGTAAGAAGTGCATTGACCTCCTAGTGTTACTCACCATGTCCTGTGTTTTCGAACCTCTCAGGAATAAGCTAGAGGCATATATGGATGTAGGTTAGCCTTGCACATGTGTGTGGTCTGTATGGGACACTGAGCTTCTGCAAGGTGTCATTGCAAGCCTGCTGAATCACTCACTATGCTCCATAGCCTGCCTTATGCAAAGCTGATCATTTAAAGCTGATCATCCTTTGAGGGATGAGCCCTCTGCCAGAGATGTTGGTGCTAGCAGATGTTGAGTGACAACTGAGATGTTTGCCAAACCATTTTAATAACACCGGTAAGTTGCTTATGATATGTTTTAGCTAGCTCAGGCTTCCCATCAAGAAGCACAGGGACTGTTGATATCCAGACATAAGGTGGACAAAGGCCAAAGTTGCCGTCTCTGTTCAAGCGTATTGACATTTTGTAGTCTATTAACAGCATTTAGTGGCTGTTACTGTTCTTACTTCTGTCTGAGAGAGGCAAATATGGGGAACTACCACTCCAAGCATGAACTGCATGAACTCCAAGTGTCTGAACTGTAGATTTCAGTGAGCAGCTTTTGAATACACCTGGAGCCACAGTTCCAGTTTTGACCACAGCATAGCCACTGAATCTGGTATACAGATGGGCTGGGGGCACTCCTGAAGGTACAGTACAAGACATCCTAAGAATCTGGACCACCAGCTTTATGTCCTAATGATAATCAACTAGATTTTTTACTGTCTAATTGAATGGTTGCCCAAAAGGCTGTATCATAAACCAACAGGTCCCACACAGGACCGTCAGACCTGCAGATAATGGCATATCTGTGTGAATGTCTACAGCAAAAGAAGCCTCTCTCCAGCAGTGTCCTGTAGCACATTTTGCAGAGAGGTGGAGATAAGGCACCTGGCTGCTCTGCAGGGCTGGTTTGGCAGAACAACATATCCCACTCTTGATTGCCCAGGCTGTCATCTTGTGCATGCAATTAGCAGCTGTGGCATCTGTTGCTATGACCATTTTAGTCAGATGTAGATTTATAGTAAAAAGGTGGTGGCATTGAAGACCGCTTGAGACTCTTGTCCTGCTTCCTTATTAGCTTTCTGTGCCCAGTTCCCTGATATTGTAAAATCACTCCTTGCTCCTGCATAAAACAGGGATTTCTGGGGGCCCAAACTGGGACAGAAACAGTGGTGCTGCAAAGCAGCCGGGAGGGAGAGTACGAATGCATGTGTTACAGCCTGTTTCTCCCTTCATGGAAGGAAGAAGGACCATATCCTACGTCCCTCCTTCCTTCCACCGTGGGATCATCCAAGCCGTCTGCAGGTGATGCTGTCTGTCACACAGCCCAGTGCAGGTGCAGGGCCACACACCAGGGCCTGCAATCCTCTTGTCTTCACATCCTCCCCTTCCATTTAGCTTCAAATTCTTGGCCAAACCCAAAACACAGGTAAGTCAATTTAAAAAATCAGCATTAGCAAACAGGTGACAAGAGATATGTCCTTTCACCTACAGCTATTGTCTCTGAGCGCTCACCAGTGCTCTCTTCCCATCGCCTGGGCTGTGCTGTGGCACACATACAGGTCTCAATGAAACGCAGAGGGCTGGCCCTAGCTGTGACCTTCCCCGCAGTACCTGTTCAGACCTCAGCAGTTTTTCAGGGGTTGGAGAGCTGGTGGGGAAGAGATGTTAAGCTGGCCTGTGTGCTGCCTGACGTGGCTGACAGTCCTCATTGTGTCTACAGGTCATGGACCTGTTTCAAATGAGCTTGCTCAGAAGTGGCAGACCATGTCTGATGCGATGGGACCCACAGGTGTTTCAGAAATGCACTGCCCTGGGACTCATTCTCCCCTTGGTGGTCAGTTCAAGTTATTAAAAGTCAGACCTGCCAGTGGTGTTGGTTTCTTGTCAATGGTTTTGGCCATCACCCACTGGAAATCTCTTTCCAAATTCCTACCCCACCACAGATAGCCACAGGAGAGAAATAAATAACTGGATTGTCTAGAAATAGGATACTAGGAAGTCAGCAGTGGAAATCCCCTTTTGGCAACTGCTCCGTCTGTGGATAAATGCTGAAGGAGAACTGTGCAAAGGGAACATCACTGTTGCCAGCACTGGCCTCCGCTGGACACTCTGTAGTGGACCATATTTCAAGGCCATCTGTAAACATCATCCTCTTTCCAGCATGTTAGGTGCTTGACAGGACTAAAGAGGTTTTACATCTAGACAGCATGGGAAGGATCAACCAAGGAGATGGTCCTCTCTCATTCCAGGATTGCAGTCAGGCTTCCTGAAAGGTTACTGGTCTTATAGCCCAAGCATTCACAATCCCACATTCTCCTAATCTTTTACAGCACAAAGTCACCCGGTGCATACGCTTATCTTTGGAATGAAACACATTGGAAACACTAGCAAGTACTATTATGCTATCTCACCAACAGCGAAAACAACTCCCTGCAGTATTTCCTCAGTGGAAGAAATCAACAGGTGGGCCAGCAACTTCATATGCTATGCCAGCTGTTTCCTCGAAAGGACCTGGCCTGGCTAAAAATTTTGGATCCTGGTGGAAGCAACTTGCAGAAAATGCAGATGAGTATTCAAAATCCCAGGCACCAAAGTCATAACTACAAAGGATGTTTGATTGCCTGACTGCTGTGGATCACTGGACATTTCTCATTGCCATGGAGTTCTTGAACTCAGTTCACAGTAAGCTGTTTGGAAAGTAAACATCTGACTGCAGTGAGGGTATAGCAGTGACAAAAGCAATGAGCAGTGGGCTTTGGGTGTTAGCAATCTGTTTATCTCAATTAGTCACCAAGACATGGTATGAGACTCCTGAGGTCTGGATTCTCTTTCTGCCTCTGCCATTATGTGCTCTATAATCTGTGTCAAGGCACTTCATTTATCCGTTTCTCAGTTTCCCTTTGTTTTCCCTAAGATGGTAAGCTTTCCTGGGCAGGGACCCGGATCTCATTCAGGGCCTTTAGGTGCTACTGAAATACAAAATTACAGCAGTACTGAAACTCCTTGGAGACCTTGTTCTTGCTCCATTTGCAGGCAGTCACACCTCATCATAGCAGTGTGAATAAAGTTTGGATAATGTGACACATCTTACATACTTCCTTTTGAGCAGGGTGTTTAAGAGCCCCAGTATATGTATTTAATGAGATACTAATATACTGTCCACATTGTTTATGGCTCTGGACAAAGGTGCCTGCACTGACTGTCACAGGACATACATTATCTGCAAATCACAGCAGGCAGGATTGTGACCTGGGTGCCCATTTTGACAGCAGAAGTCTCTGGGAAGCTGAGAAGGTGCCTTTTGCATTTCCTGACTTCTTGAACGAGGAATGTTTTTTCAGGGCTGCCTCAGCTCTGGCCTCTGGAAGGAGACGACCATAGACACAAGTGGTAAAACCAGCCATGTGCTGGTGAGGGATAGCTGCTCCAGTAGGTCACCCCTCTTGTGCACATCCCTTGCATTGGTTCAGACTAGTTTTTGCCAACCAATAAACTGTAGGCAAAACTGACATCCCTGGAGGGAAGCATGTATCTGATACCACTGAAGCATTCTCCTGGCTTGTATAAAATATGTACACCACAGGACACGGGCTTATCTGCTGACACTGTGCCACCATGGTCTCCTGGCACTATTGGAAGGCTTGACTGTGTGTCATTTGCCCCATATTGTTGATGGTTCCTGGAGATTCCTCTTTTGTTTGATAAAAACCTGTGCTTTTGAGGTAAGAGGATCAGTTTTATACTTGCTGGTCCCAAGGATGCCTTAATGGCTGCGACAGAGAGCAAAATCACAACATGAATACGCTGCTGAGCCACAGAGCGCTAAGAGAATCAGCCTGGATCAGCATGTTTCATGTTGCCATCTAACTCTTACAGCCAGCAGCTGATTTCTTGGCTCTGAAAAGCTCTAAGGTTATTCCATATATAACTATCTATTCAGATTTGTTTTTCTAACGGCAAGTCAAAATATGGTTTCAATTTCATCAGAAAAAGTCCTATTTGTACAAGTGTTTGCAGCAGAATTTTATGGTCTTTTCCCAGTTGGATCAGACCATTACATCGCATTCTGTTGAAGCTCGTGCCATGTGTGCTGCAGCCAATGCCGATGGGCAGCGAGAGCACCTTACGTTCAGCACATCACTCTTCCTTTTTCTTCTTCATTATCACTGAGGGAAATAATTGGGGAAAAGCCAGGAAGACTTCTTAAGGCATGATTCCAAGTCAGGACCTGGGATGTGTCCAGGTAGCTTTCAGTAACATGTCAGGGAGCCAGTTTCCCACAAACCATTTCAAGAGCGCACCCTCCACCTTCACAGTCCAGTTTCATCACAAATACAGAGGATCCACATACACACCCACCCACACAGAGAACAAAGCAGAAGAACACATGGCAAAGCAATCAAACATAAAATATGGGCATTCTTGAATTTCATTTTACCTCAGTGTTTTGGACTCTTCCCTTTAGAGAATTCATTTGGTTAAATGCACACAGTTGTGTTACTTACTATCACGGACAGACAGTCTGTGATCAACACAGTGGTCCCTGCCTCTTCTTTCTTTTTTCTTTTTGCCTTCTTGTTTTGTTTGTGGGGTTTTTTTTCCCCCTTTTTTTTTCCTATTTCTATTTTTCATTTTTTCTTTTTCTTTAATTTTTTGGCTAGTCTTGCAGATGGGTTTTTATTTACCCACCAGCTTGTGAGATGGGAATTTATATCACAGCTCATCAATTACTCCCATCACTTCTCCAGTCCCCTTACCAGCAAACAAAAACAAATCAGGGAGCTAAGCACAGTGAGAGAGCCACTGAATGTACAGACACCGTTTTCACTCCAGGACTTGTGTACAAGGCATTAACAGTGATGTTTCTCTAAATGGGAAACCTTTTCCTTCTACCAAAGGAGCCCCCATATCTGTAGCACCACTCTAGTGCCCCGGTAACTAGCCGCTTACTGCAAATGCTCAGTCCCAAGTAAATCAAAGAACATATTTCAAATTGAGTTTGACAAATGCATTATGAGACATTTATTTTGTTAGAAAATAACCTCCAAAAATAGATCAAAATCCCCTTCACAGTCTTGTCACAAGCAATAACTTGCCCATCTTTCTTCACTGGAACATTAACACGAAGCTGCACAGCAGTGTGTAAAACTGCTTTGAAATTCAGCAGGTTAGTTCCTTGGCACACACACCCAAGCAAACAGTGTTTTAAATCCTATTAGCATCTCACTTGTGAAAATAGGAATAGCAGTTTCTCAGTTAACTGGCCAAACAGAAACAATAGGTTTTCAAATCACATTGAAGTACTTATGAGTATTTTTAGGTTTACTACTAAAAGATGTAAAAAAAAGTTCTTGTAGAATAATGTCTTTAATTTTGTTGTCCTGATTTTTTCCTTTATAATAATGTGATTAGCTTCAGGGACCAGTAACAATTTTAAAAAGTAAACCCCCATAGTTTAGACTATGTTACTGCAAAATTTTAATCTTTCTCAAGGTAGTCTTTCTCAAAATTTAGTTAATATAAATTTGTACAGTTTTTGTCATTACAAAACCACATTTTTCAGTGGAAATTGGTTTGCCTAAGATGATATGCTTTGCTCAGCATCCGTGACATGGAGGAAGCAGAGGGAGTGTTTTGAGCACTTAAAGATTTTCATATTCAAAATACTCTTTCACATGAAGTTTTTCTACTAGTTTTTTCCCAGTTCCTGAAATGAATTTGAGGAATCACTTCAGTGTAGCCATCAAAGATGAATTTAACCATGACTTAAGCATGACTACTCACAAATCCAACCCATTGCTGTGTCTAAATAAACACAAAGCTCAGCAGCACAGCTTTGGTATCCACATTTCTCTGGGCCATAGCTCTCACTGAAATATATTACTCCCTATATAAACGACAACAGCTAGAATTTTTTAACCTCAGTTAAAATGAAAAAACAAAGCAGGAATCCCTTTTCCAGCCCTTACCCTGTTAGATTTATGATCAAAAATACGATGTGTCTCTCAACAGGGGGAGGTCACAGAATGGTCTGAGCTAATATCGGAGCCTGTGAAAAAACGCATTGTTGTTTGGTTAACCAGTGTCACACAATTAGGCAATGCTCAAAAATCAATTAGTCATACACTATAGCCAAAATGGCATGTTTTCCTAACTGCGGTATATTTTATAGCCCCTTGAAGCCCTGATACTTGTTCTAACCAAGATGTTTTTAAGTCCTATATGACTTTAAAATGATGCTTTCTTAGAAAAAAAAAAAAAGTTTTTCAAATCTGGAAATGATAGAGTTCCTAAAACATCCAGAACAGCTTTAGAACAATTACTTTTGTCTGCCCTGGTCTGTATTTTCAAAAGATTTTAGGTCAGTTTGTCTTTCTTTTTTTTCTTCTTCTTTTTTTTTTAATTTAACTAAGATGCAGCTGTGAAAACTGGATTCTTCTTTTGAACTCCTGTATTTACGTTTGCTTCTGGCAGCCCTGAGGAAATGTGATTGTTTTAAAGCTTGATGCAGAGTTTAAAAGGTTTTAATACAGGAGGCCAAAAGTAACATGTTACACAGTTCAGTGGATTTAGAGGTCCATACTGCCTTAATCTTTGTGATGATCAGTTGAAGCTGGGGTGTCATTGCAGCATAGGTATGCTGGTGATTTCTAGTGATTAAGGCAGCTAATAAAAAGATTAAAGAGTGAAACGGTTCTGAGCTTCACCAGACTTTCCCCAAGATCAGGACTATTTGTGCACAAGGCAATGCTTCTGATCTGTCTCGAAGGAGAACATACATTTCGGTAGATATACCATTTATGTAATTAACCTATATTTTAAAACAGATGGAAGCTAAGACTGTTTTGGTCAAGATGACCAACTAACACACTGGTCAGCGTAATGCAGACAATGGGTCTCCTGACACAGGTAATCCTTACTGCAGAGTTGCCATTGCCACCAGGCAAACTGGTCACACTTGTGGCATGGAAGTCAGCAGCCACCACCCCCAGGTAAGCGTGTCCCAGGGCAGAAGCAGTGTGTCAGCCTGCCAGCTGGTTTGCTTTGGGGACTGGAACACTCTTGTGGTTTTCTCTGTATATCATGCATGGAGGTGTTGTTTTAATCTCAGCTAAAAGTCAAACCTTAAATCCTAGAACAAAAAATAGTCTCAATCCTAATCAAAAAAAGGCTTAAATTGAGTTTTACTCTGCCAGTTTGTGCAAATCAGCAACATTCCCTTTAAACACTATCGCCATACCAAAATGAACAGACTTTGCTGATGAACTTAAGTTTGCTTCAGAGAAATACTTAGGCACACCTCTTTATAGTACAAGTGTAAGTAGTCCTACTAAAATCAGTGAGACTACTCATCTAGCAGGAATATCTCTTTGGTATGCTGCTGGATCAAGATATCAAATGATATATGGCTGGTGGTAAGTTATATGTTCCAGCCAATGCAGATGGTGTTATGGGCAAACTTCTAGTGTATTTTGATCACTGACACTTTGATCCTACTTCAGCTGTGGCTGGTAATCAGCATCACTTGGCTCCATGTGTGCAGGTCCAGGTTCTGCTCTGCAGCGAGGTGGTGGGAAATGCTGCTCCAGAATCTACAGCAGCTGCCTCCAGAAAGGCAGGGCACCTAGGACGAATTTTCAAAAAGTACTAGGCTGGTAATACAAGTGAGGAAGGTCAGGAAAATGTAAAGCTCAGCATCTCTTCCGTAGTGTTCAATTAATTAAATGACTGTCTATGTCCAGATTGGTTTCCTCTTCTTCTTTTATTTTTTTTTCTTTCTAGTAGAAAGAGATTACATGCCAGGCTGTCTTATTTTTTTTTCCTTTAGCTTAAGGATACAAACAAAATCTGATGTCCAAGACATAAAGAGCTATTGTATTGCATCCTACAGCAAATGACTACTCTAAATACTCTGGCTTTTGAGGTCCTTGTTACAAGTGGTCCCAAAAGCATGGGAATTCATGGTGAGGACCTGTGTCTTAATTAATTCCAACATTATCTCCTCAGATTCAACTCCATGAGATAGTGAGAATGTGATATTAATCATGTCACCAACCAGGGTAAAGGTGACTGGCACTTACATACAATTTTTTCTGTATGTTGATGTAAATCAACTAGACCCAGTGAGGACTCCCCAGCCTTTTCACCAGTGAAACTTCATGAGCTGTGTGAATTGTACAGGGAAGGGTTACTCTGAATCAAACATCCATACAATAGTTTTAATTTATTTTAGGATTCAAAGCGCTCTCTCTACTTTTTGGTGCTGAGAGCAGGAAAAGTGTCAGATTGTGTCAGGACCCATTTTAAATCTCCTCAGTACAGTATGTGCCTGGCTCAGCTGGCCTGAGTGTCACTGAAGAGGAATGTGTGTGGGCCACGGACTGCTTTCATCAGCAATATTTGCTGATCACTGTGGTGCTTACAGTGGCAGGAGATCACAGCGCTGCTGCTTTTGGGGATATGTCAAGGAGCATTTGGGAGGTAACTGCCCAGAACGGCATGCTCTGGTGTGTGAAAGGGCAGGGGGAGAAGCTGAGTTACTACGACCCCCCTTTATTAAAAGAAAAAGCAAATTTTTGTAAGAAAGTAGTTGATGTTCCAGGGAGGGAGATGTGAGAAGCCATGGTTCTCTTTCTCCTACTACACCGAGGCCTCTACGCCAAAGAGTATCGCACTGGCACATTGAGGTCTTGATCTGTCAGGAGTCAGGCTGCATTATTTCAGAGGTTAAACACAATTTCGTTCTCCAGTGATGGTGAAGAGCTGAGCAAAATCCCTGTAACATTCAACAGAAAATAGAAGGAGCAATATCCTACAGGAAGTATGATAGAACTATGCCCACAGTCAGCCTGAATACTTGAGAACTTGAGAACTTGAGAAACTGAAACAGAAATATCGGTGTTATTTTCAAAATGTTTGTTCTCAAAAGAACGTTTTTGGTTCAAAACCTCCTAAACCTAAAATAAAATAAGGACCTTGAAAGGTGCCTCCCCCTCCCCACGCCAGCATAGCTCCGCTGTGCTCCTCGCTCTCCCTGTGAGGAGGGCTGCATGCAGAGAGCAGCGCTAGGTGCACCACAGCCCGCACCTGGGAAGCGAGGTTCTGCCTTGGTCAGCCTCCTTCAGGTATGATTCTCCTCACAAATGGTGGCTGTGCAGTGGCCATGTGTATCCCAACCCTTCTCTTAGAGCAGAGTGACTAAAACTGCCTTCTGGGCAGTACGCAAGAGTCCTGTTTGATCTCTTGTTTGTACACGGTTTCTACTCATCCCCTTCCAGGGGAACTTGCTGTCCTGTCAGAGAAAGCCCTCCCTCCCGGGACACAGCACAGACCCTTGGTGGGTGTTCCTCTGCACACATGTTTCTAGACAGCAAGTTTGCCAAGGAGAAGTGCATACTCCCTCCCCACTACTCCTATGTGTTGTGCTGGGGGTTTTGACAGCTGCACTACAAGTTTCTGTCACTGGCAGGAAGGAGGGGTTGACAGAGCACAGAAGTCCCCATCTTGGATATATCACTTTTTTTACCCTTTAAAATATGCAAAACAGTCACCTTAAACTAGACATGAGCCAGAGCTGAATGCTTAAGATTCAGATTTTGGCTGTCCTCTTGAGTCTGGACCTTTAGTTCAGGCTTGTTTGATAGCAAGGTTTGACCTGAAGTCAGGACACCCAAGGAGTATACATTCCAGCCCCAGCCAAACTTTGCTGTCTCTCTCTCGTCAGGGGCTGGGAAATGACTTGTGGATCTCTTCCAAATCCCTCATGGTCTTTCAGCACCTCCCTACTGGTTCTTGATATTTTCATTCCTTCCTGCATTGAAGGATCTCTTGAGTCCTCAACAGGAGGTTTGGAAGACCCTGGGACACGATGTATTGCTGATTCCTTCTTACTTCTCCTAAATTCTCTTTATCTCCTCATCTCCTTTAATATTTTACCCACCACTTACCTTCAGTTTTGGGAGATGTGTTTTTGCCATATAATCTGGGAGATAACAGAGAAATTAGACTGTCTTGATGTTCTGCCTTAACTGTCAGTCACTTAATTCCTTCTACTGATTCTAATTGGACATCCTGAGAGAGCTCCAAATAATTTCCTTTCCTCCTGTCTCCCCTTCAGACACCCAAAGATGTCTGTCTTACCACTCTGCAGATCATTTGTTCTCCCTTGCATTTTGGCCAAAATAGAACACACAATTCTTTTGATATAACTCCACATAAATCAGTCTCTCTAGCCTCTCCATCATTTTGCTGTGCTTCTCTGAATTCCTTCCAATTTGTTCTCACTACTGTTACTGAGCTGTCCAAAACTGAACGCAATATTAATATTCCACACACTGTATATAGTGCCTGTCAGGCAAAGATTAGGAGCTTTATGAAGATTGATTATTTAAACCTCCCAATACCACCAGTGATCATGGAGTCAGTGACTATTATTACCCCAAATTTGAAAAATTCCACTCATCTACTTATCAAGGTCAATTCATGTTTCTGATGGTTGACTGAAATGTTAGCTTTTCTTATCCTCACTACAGTGAAGGGTAAGCCAGTAGACTTTGGCATCCAGCCACAAAAAACCTCATATTGTAATAGCATTATGGTATTTGCAGGCGCGTAATGGAGCTGCCAGCCCCAGGTGCAGTGTGTGCACTGCTTGCTCACTGCACGGGAGGGCTTGGCACTGCAGGAGTCAACTTCAGGCCAGAATGCTGGGAGAGGAGTAGCTAAGTGAGCAGAGGAGAAATGCTGATGGGAAAGACGGATCTCAAATCTCTGTTCCTCTCTGGACTGGAATCTATGTCTGCCCTTTAGTCCCCAAAAAGGAAATGGGACATGGGGAAACGGGACATTTCACACAACCTTTCTGAAGTCAGCTATTACTTTTTTGTCTGCATCAGGCAGCTTAAGACAGCTCCTCTGCTGTTCCAGGATGGTGCTCAGGTCTAAAGAGTCATAGTACTTCGCTTGCCAGGTGTTTCGTTTACATTGACTAAAGTACTTTGTGAGGAATGGGTACAACTGAAACATTTCAAAACTGGATATTAGAACAAGTAACTTTGTCTAAAGCTTATTATAATAAGATCAGTGGTTTATGATGAGACGTGCCACATTATACAGATGTAGCTCAGGGAAGTTGTTGAGTCACCATCCCTGGAGGTGTTTAAAAAAATGTGTAGATGCAGTGCTTAGGGACATTTAGTGATGGACTTGGAAGTCCTGGGTTAACATCTAGACTTGATGATCTCAAAGGTCTTTTCCAACATAAGTGATTCTATGATTCTATTTTTTATTGTTGCTACAGACAGGTAGAGTGGGCAGGGAGGCTCTAGGTTTTGCTTATAAGCAACCTTGAAACATGCCAGAAGCAAAGAACATAGACCTGTCTGGAATATGTTGTTGCAGTGATTTCAAGGAAGCACAGTTTTGCTGTTGCCTTTCCTCAACTGCCTAATTCTAGGCTTCTGAGGTGTATGTCCCTTGGTCATAATAAAATTAAAATATCACATGTGCACTTGCATGCCTCATTTCGAATGGACATACAAGTGTACCTGAAATCAGCCAGGCAAGCACTTGGAGCTTCTCTGTCTCAACTCACTGTGAACCTTACGGCAAGCACCTTCATGGAGCAGATGGAGCAGTCTGTGCAGCCGCAGAAGTGTGATGATGGATGTCTGCATAAACTCATGGTGGAGCCACTGATCAATGTAGTAGGAGGCTGTAAATTAGGATGGTGGTCAAGAGTGTCTGTTCTGAGATTCTGGTGGTGCTGGAGGATGTTCCCTACACTGGGGGAACAGGACTGATCTGAAGCAAGCCCAAGTTCAAAATCAAGTCTCTGTTCTGAAGGAAGTAATAAGTGATAAGGGTGAGATATGAAACTGAAATTATGGGCTGTTAACGACCCTCAAAGGCTTCTAGATTTAGTTCCTGGAGTTATCATGGGCCAGATGTTCATGCCAACAAGTTTCCTGAGGAAAATATATCTGTTCTACACACACCGATGAGGGAGCGATGAGAATTGCCACAGAACACCAATACATATGAGTGCTTTCCAATAGTTTTTTAAAGTTAATGGAAAGAGTCCAGTGGCTTAATTGTGCATAGTCCATCACCTCTCTCTGAAAGGTTTCCTAGCTCTGCTAAGCTCATGAAAAGGGCTAAACCAAATGCTCCTAAACTTGCAGCTTTTAATGTGGAGGAGGAAATACCGAGTTAACCTCTGGTCTGTTTCCAGCCACCGTTAATCACAATTCTAGCACTAACTTGCTGATCTAATGACTTCTTCAGAACATCTTCTAGCAAGTTGTTATGCATATTAGAAGGTAACATTGGCTTTATGCAGCCCGTGTAGTGCTTTTTTAGACATGAACAGTGGTGCCAACGTACTTCAATTCACAAATTGTAGAAAGAGAAATTGCTGACAGAACTTCATCATCATTAGGTTTCAAGAGAGACATCAACATTAACCTGGCTTATCGCCCACATTTCTTATGCTACAAGGGCTAAGTAATGTCTTCCCCCCCAAAAAAAAGATTTTGAAGAATACCCACGTGAATATTTGGAGCTTCATTTTTAAACAAATTGTCCTGCAGTTACACCAATGGCAATAATCTATTCTTGTGTATGATACTGGCATGTTTCAGAGCATTCAATCTGTACAGTACCTGTACCAGCTAAGGATTTTGGCATTTTCACATAGCTGCTGCCAAAATGCAGCTGCCTGTCTGCGTATGACATCTTGCAGGCAAAACAGCACTTAGGTGTGCTGGCCTTTAAGTATGAACTTGGATATTAAAAAGTGATGGTGACAAAAAATGTATCAACAACAGTGTAAAGAGATCTGCCTTCAGGATATTATTTCTGTACATAGAGCATTAGCATTTGGAGTATTGTGCAATCCATGACTGAGAAAGTCTCACCTCACTGGTTAGTTTTTGATGTCTCAATGAGGCATGAAGACAGCAAATCCCTTGGTGGTTGGCAGGAGACATTGATTCATTTCACGGGTCTCAAGAGGGCAAAGACCAAACTTAATAACCTGAAAAATGAACGTTTTGAGAATGTGGAGCTGGGCCTCCTATTTGAGCTCCTGACGCTTACTCAGCTGAAAGTTGTTCAGTTTGTGAAAGTTTCTGAGAAGGCCAAAAATAATAGCATTCTGTTCCTCTTTGGAAACCCTTATTCTCTACCACCTTGCTTTCCATTCAGGAGTTCAGGATGCTAAATCAAGGACCCTACCCAGCTTCTGCTCCTTCCCTTTCCAGCCTTGACTCCATGCAAGGATGTTAGTGGAGGTGAATCACAAGCACAGCACTGAGGTAGCCTACTGTGTTTCATTGTGGAAAAGGCTGATTCCATGAACAATGTACCCATGTGCCCCGTTCCTTGTTTAATTCCTGTTCCTGGCACAGGCCACTGGCTTCCTCCTCCCCATGCCCAGCAGTACACAATTTCTGGAGCATTGACAGCTACTGCTTGTATCAGCTCATCCTCATGTTTCCAGGAATAGCAGCAGACAGAAACTAGGAGTGGCGTTTTTAAGGTAATCTTCAATAAAATAACTTGACATTTCAGTGGGAAATAGCAATTATTTACCAAAAACGACAACTGCAAGTTTTTTACAAGCAAGAATAGGATGTTTCAGGTTTCTAGCCTACTAGGAGGAATGAGAAAAGGACAAAATCACCAAAGAAAGCAGACATCCTACAGAAAACTTTAATCAAAGCTTCCATCTCAAATTCCACCTAAGCTTCTCAGCCTGGGGGTTTCTGTGGACAAAGTACTTTAGAGGGTGCAGCAAAAGCTGGTAGGAAAAAACACTGAAACTCAAAGAATCAGATGGAATATTAGCCATGTGAATCTGAGCTGCAACAGCTTAAGACTGTCAAAGTGAACAAAGATTTTCTGCTTGCAAAGCTCTGAAATGTAGGTCTGAAAATCAGGAAATGGTCATTATTTGTTGTTTAAAGTTTCTCTTACTTCCCAAACTTTATTTTTTTTTTTTGTTTTTTTTTTTTTTTGTTTGGTGACCTCAGTTTGTATTTGTCAAATGGACCGCCTTATTTTGATTTGGTACATACTGCTGTGGTGCAGGTAGGAATTCAGCAAATGCATAGAAAATGTAAGCATGCTATAAAAGAAACACAGAGCGTTAAGAATACAGGCTCTGAAAGGTGTTTAAGGTTATGCTTATGGTGTTTCAATACAATTTAGGGCAGTGGAGTGACTGACATAAAAGTGTACAGAAAAATATAATGACCTTCCCATGGGAAAAATGTAATTTCAGCACTAAGGACAAACAAACAGTTGGGAAAAGCAGCTGAAATAAAACTTAACTGAGTTTATTTTTTAAAGAAAATCATGGGTTTAGAAATGCTGAAAAGCTTCCTTCAGTTTTAGCTTTGACCTTATTCTTGGCATATCCTTTTCCCACAAGGGCTTCTGGTCCCCCATGGCCCGTGAGGTCTCGTGGCCGCCCCTTGCCACCCCTCGTCCTGGAGCATGGGCTGGGCCACAGGAGAGGCTGCCCGGCAGGGTTGCATGGCGCGTCCCTGCAAGACTCCCACGGTGCGACGCAGCCACCCGGCATCATGTCAACTCTAAATGAAATGCTGTGGGCCTTCTGGACTTCGTTTTGCATCTTTTGTGGAAAATTCCACTGGAAATGATCCATTTCAATGGAAAAAGTTTGTAATATTGAAACAGACCCATTTTTGATAAAAGAAAGTGCGGGGGTGGAAGGATGCTCTGCTCAAAATATTTCAACTAACTCTGCTTAACAGAACAACTACTCATCTAACTGTTAGTCTAAAAACAATGGATTTACTATATTTGTTGTATAGACAGAGTTCCAGGCAACTAAACCCACTAATGAATCAGGAATAAAACTCAGCTTGCTTTCATTTTTCATCCAAAACTAACAAGCAACTATAACTTCGAAAACAATGAGCTATACTGCTAGACAGCCTTAATTTTTCATTGTTTGGTTTCAAAACTGTGTGTTGCCAGTTAATAAAATGACCTGCTTTGGAAGGACTCAGCATAGCTTTTTAAATGCTTCAAGGTGATCAAAATGTTTCAGGTTGATCCATGTTAATTCTTTCAGTATGTCTTGCTTTTCTGAAAAAATCAGAAACATTTTTGGGCCAAGCTGTGTTAATGCAGCTCTAATGATTACAATTTCATGCAATTTGTAATATACTTAAGAAAACAGAGCTTATCAACTTTAATGAGACTTCTCCTTCTCTGGAACAGAAGATCTTAAGTCACACCTGGAAACAAGATTCCTAAATCTCTTGGATAACTCAGAAAATCTTATTTTTCTGCATATATTTCCTGCAAGGCAGGCTGATGATTGTGCACACCCTATTAGAAATGCATGGATGATTAGAGCAGGCACAGCTGCGGCAAGCCATACTAACTCCCCCCAAAAGACTGGAATACTAGACCTACTATTCCTGATCACACCAGGCCACAGGACAGGGGTCATTTATACTCACCCGGTGACTGACTGAGCAAATGATGTGAAATGATCCATCCCTGCAGCTCTGACCTCATGGTACTGCGAGGGCCCAGAAGGAGAGAATGTTCGCTGAGACATCTCTTCGAAGTTTATTTCAGATTTGGTGGAGCATGAGGTCTTCTGTTTAGGATTTTATTATCTAATCTGTTCTCTGACATACTGTGTTAAAAACAAACACTTGTCATCTGTTTCTAGATACAGAAACAGTCCTATATTCCCTCCACCTTTGTACAATGCATTCCAGCCACAAACATTGTTTTTCCACTATCCCTGACGTCCTGTTTAGAATGAAGAATGACTCTCTGTTTGGCTTGGGTATGGTTATTTACAAGTGTTTGTAAAATGTCTAGGACCAAGAAGGAAAGGGGAGAAAAAAGGCCAAAGGGACTGAAGGTGGGAAAGGACCATTAGCAATCATTTGTTTTGTTTAAAGTAGAAGTTCATTCTGGTGCCGTTTTAAAAAAATAAACCCATGTATTTTATTGCATGTGCTTGGGGCCAGCACAGGCTGTTTTGGCCAGAGAGATGCAGGGAAAGGTGGGATTTTTTTCCACTGATAATGTGCAGGGTCTAATTGGCATATTTGCTGAGCGATGCTTGTGAGACCCATCACAGCTGAGCCATCCAGGGACTGGCGTTAACCTTTTGTGTTACATTTGTGTTTCTTTTAGTGAAATCTGTAAATGATGGAGCTCCTGCATGTGCCAGCCCCAGCTGGTACTGTGCTGGAAGCTTTGCTCGGGACCATTAGTCGCAGGCAGCAGCAGATTAGCAAAGCCGGCTCAGATACTGTTACCAAGGGAGGCCTGACACCTTCCCCCAGTTGGAAACCTTGCACAGATCTGCCCAGCTCATGCTGGCGCTTGCACTTCCCCTCCAGTCTGAAGGGAGAGGCAACATGCTGGCCGGGTGTCCACCCTGACCCTGGTGCCAAGGACTAGCCCCAAGCCTCCCTGCTTAAATGAAAGGACCAAAGCCTGTGTCTCTCCCCCCTCACTGCTACTCCATTAACATCCTGAACAAAAATATCTTCTTGAAATATTTCATTCTTCAAACTTTTCTGGCTTTCCTGCAGAAATGTGCACTTGCTTTTCACTTTAGAAGGTGGTCTGAAAATAAGCATAGCTTCTTCTGCTTAATCAAGAAGTCAACAACATTTATTTCTTTACACAATTCTGGAACAAGACCAGTCATGAAATTCTCTGTTTTCTATGGTTTTAGCAGCCTTCCAGCCTTCCTGTAACATTTCTGTTTGCTTAGGTCTCTGCCCTCTGTCTGCTAATGCTCTTTCTTCAGACACCTCCCTATTTTCTGAGTCTCCCTTTCTAGGAAACAGTAGGTGTATTTACACAGGCTGTTTTTTTCCCATCTTCACCCCTTTGTATTCTTTAACCTCCTTGAGTGGAGAAGGGAGGAAGGAAAGTGAAAGCAGAGGGGTGGAGAAGAAGGAAAAGTGAAACCCTGCCTGCTCCAAACTTTAGCTCCAGATAAAGCTCGAGTTCCAGATATGGGGCCAGAAAAGGGTGTCTGTCTCAGTCAAAAACTATCACTAAACTGGTTTTCCAACATACAGATTCTCTTTTTAGTTTCCATCTGGAAAATTTGACTTTCCTAACGTTTGATATCTTCAGAAAACTTCTGGTTTTGATAAAGCTCTATTTTCTGTCGGGATAATTTTTCAATTACACATATTTGATCAGATCCAGTGCTGCACCTACCCTGCCCTGTCAGTGTGCCTTGGACACCTTACCTAACACTCAGCATATCCAAGGGTCCTTTCTAGTTTTCAGCTCATTGTAAGGTTGAATATTCTTTTTTTGGTTGTGGTTTGGTTGGGTTTTTTTTGGCAGAAGGAGGATATCAGATCACAGTGACACTTGCCTTGTCACTTTTCGTTTTTTTCCTGGGTGCTGATATCTTCTAAAGAGTCCAGAAAATATTTCTGTTCATGGTACAATCCTGCACACTCACTATCAGTCTTGTTGTCTTGCTGGCCCATCCCACTGTTGCCTAGAATGTGTGTGTGTGTGTGTGTGTGTGTAGTGGGGAGGTATTTCTGTTCCATTACTCCTATTTTTTCTTTGAGGCAGAGGGTTCATGATCAAAGTCAGCAAATAGGCTTTAATGAGGAAAAACCAGAAATAATGTTACCACAGAAAGCTGTAGCAGTTCTTTGAGAAGGACAAGCTGTGGAGTTTCCTGAGCCATACCTGTTATAAACCTGCTGCAGTGGGACCTAGGTGACTGCTGGTAGGCTTCCAGGTATTTAGATTGGCCAAATTCACAAGACAAAACAAAAAAAGAGTCTTGTGTGTGTGGTCTGATTGAGGAGCATTGTTCTCTGAGTCATTTAATTTGGAGAGAGGAAAAACGTATTGTGGGCCAGTTTATTTTATTTTATAATTTACTACTCAGTAAAGAAATGCCTTTGGGGCCCCAATTAACGTGCAGCAGTATCACTTGGAGACTGCAACGTGCAGGACACAGAAGTAAAATGCTTCCACTCTAACAATGAGGAGAGGTTCCCATCAGGGAGGAACACCTGAGCTGTGCTGGGTGCTGCTCACCCCAGGAGGAGGCATGCATGGGCTTGGTTTTCATTTTTCAGTACGTGCTGTTCAGAAAGCTTTAGTTTAGGCTCATTATGTTGCATGTTGATTCAACAAACCGTGCTTGATCAGCAAGCAGAGGATTGACAGACATCTTATCTGGGACAAATCCACTTCCACTGTGTTCCTGCAGCCCTGTGGGTCTGTGCATCTCCTGTGGTGGACAACAGCAGCCTTTAGCCAAAAAAAACCACTTGGATTGTTCATGTCCAGCTTAGCAATTTTGGCAGACATGTGAGTGAAAACGGGTCATAGGAGTGATGAGAATATTGAGTCTAACAATGATAACATTTCCCTCGGTTGGAGCCGATGCACAGAGGACATCAGTCCTGGTTTTGTTGCTACTTGGCAATGAACAGGGTTTTCAGTGAATCAACATTTTGTTTCTGGTGCTAAGATTCCAAACTTCTTTAAGAATACTTCGATTCCAAAATTGCTCTTGGATGTTTTATGGCAAAACTTCCTTATTGCACCATAGCCCCAGTGGGAATGCACTGTGGGGACGGAAAGAACCGGGAATAAAGGATGAGGGAGGCAAAGGAAATATCAGTTTTGTTCTTAGAACTCCTGGAGAATCACAGCGTCCCCAGGAGAGCTGGAGGCAGTACAGCCACTCTGCCAGGCAGCCACAGCTGGTTCTGTCCCTTGGGTCTGCCACAGGCACTTGCAGCCAAAGGCATCAAGCCACAGCTGGCAGTAAGGTGGAGATGGGAATTCTGTGTTTATAAGCAAGCCCCTGCCAGGGCTGAATAACAACATCTGACTTGGAGACAAGAGGAAACACATTTATAGGTGTGCTATGCAAGCACTTATAGACACTCATATGGCACATGGCTTCCCAGTGTCAGCTCAGACACCACCCAAGTGAAGAGTTCACTCAATATGTGCATAAAACTATCCTTGCCTTCAGAGCAGAATGGTTTAACCAAACCTAACATACAGTGAAATTGTTGGGCTCACAATTGGGACCTCAGTCCTTTTGGTGACTGACTTTCCCAACAGACGTAGAGTACTGGGAGAGGGACAGCCAGAGAGCAGGCAACGGACCTGCCTGGGACAACTCTACTCTCAGTCCCTGCATGTGAAATTCCACTGTTTCTGGTTTACTGTTTCACATGGTACGGCAAGTGCTTGCTGCTTTCCTTCCATGCTTTCGGGGGTGAAAACCACCTTAGGGATGATGCAGTTGGAACTGGCGGGCCTCCTGTCCCCAGGGGGCTGCTTCTGCTGAAATACCACACTTGTGACAGGCACTTGGGCTTGCTGGAGTCCTGCACCTGCAAAGGGAAAGGGAATGTACATGAGCCTTGTCATGGGCTGCAGTGACTACCCATGTTTTGGCAAAGCCAGGCTTTGCAGGGCCCCTAGGGTCCTGGGCACTGCTGGTGCTTGAGCTGCAGCCTCAGGAGTACAGCTGGAGAGGGGGGGGGCTGCCACGCAGGGACCGAAGGAGCAAGGAGAGTGAAGCAGCACGAGCTGGAATCTGGGCATGGTCCTATGCTGAACATTTCTGCACTTGGAGAAGTTGCTATGGTATTTTAATAACTGTGCGTGATTTAATGGCCCATCTGGAAGACAGCAGCACTGGTACAGCTGGGTTTGCGCCATACACATCCTTGCCTATAATTTTCTGGTGAGGCAGATGTCTTTTAGAAACCAAGGGGGAAACTGTTTTGTGCCTCGCATGTTCACACGTGTTGGCAGGTCTGTCTTCCTGCGTTCCCTGATTACAAATGTATTGTGTCTCCAGTTTGCAGTATTCTTCATTCGTATCAGGGGACCAGGGCAGGTGTAGAGAAAAAGCAAGTTGTGTATGCCTGCAGGACGTGGACAAGCCCTTCTTTGCCCTTCTCCTGTATCTGTCAGTCAGCTCAGATGGAGCCAGAAGCATCAACTTCCATTCAGCAGAAGCATCTGTTCTGCCCAGCTTTCTATGTAGAGTGGCACAGAAGAAGTGGTTGTTCCCATTCTTCATTAGGCCTTTGCAACTGCACGTAGAAAGTCTTCAGGAAGTTCTGTCCTGATGCCCAAAGCCCACTTGATGCCTGCTGGTGAATGTGGTTTCTCTGGTTTATTTCAAAACTTCTTCACATTAGGCTGGTACAGACTGTACTGGAGAATCCAGTTTCAAAATGTTGCCCTTGCAACTGTTAGACAGTTGTTTTCTAGTCCTTTCCTCTCATTCTTCTTGCCTTTTGATAGGGACTATCAAGAGACTCGGGAAACAATAAATAGAATTGTTGTTTAAGTTTATCTTAGGAGAATATGGGATGTTGGCTCAAGGAACTTTGCTGATTATCTTGGCTAGCCTTGGACATTTCCTTTGGCGTATCTATAATTGCTTTCAGAAACATGTTCACGCTGAGCCAACTTCTAATACTGTAGATTCAACTACTTGATTTCAGATACATGGCCAGGTTCTGCCCCCTGCCTTACTGGGATTACCCCAGCACAACAAAAGTGTAATTTGTCCCACAGCTCTCAGGTATTTGATTCTTTCATTATAACATACTTATTGCTTTCAGGATACTTGTGTCCTGGATCAAAATTTAAACTTCTGGGAGAGGTAGTTAATAGGAGGGAAAGGGAGAAAAGGAAACTACACAATATATCTGACAAATATGTGACTTCTAATTTAAAAATCTGTTGTTTTCTTTCAAAAAATGGGGAAGAAAGCAATGCAGCCATATTCCCTCTTTCCCCAGGATATTGGCACAAGTCCTGGATCCACTGAAATTTATAGGGAGATGTAATTAATTACCTTCAAATACCAGATTAGCTCATGGATTCAATATATCTCCATTCTGACATGGATGTAAAAAAGCCTCTGATTAATGATCGCAACCTTGCTCAGGTATTTGAGGGCTTTTACTTCCTAGCAACAGCTTTTTCTGGGTTTCTATATCATCAGCGTATAAAGTGACTTCAAAGTCAGTGTCTGCTATTCATTACTGGTACTGCAGATGAAGCCTACAGGCTGCAACCTTGGCCCTGTTCAGTCACTTGCAGTTTAATCACTGACTTCAGCAGCACCCAGATTTCATTTTGGTGCTTCTCTCGATAAACTCCTTTAATAAACAAAATAAAAACCACTACCTGACCAAAGGTTCCTGCCTGCTCTGAAGAGCTTGTGAAGTTTAGGCAGAAGGCAATGTCTTGTCTTAAACATCAATCTGAAGCCCAGAGTTTGATGAAAGGAAAGGGTGAGGCTGGTCACAGGGAGGACAGATGTGGCTGCAGGAGATTGTCACCATGCATAAGCCATCACTGCCACTCTCCAGACTTTGGGTAGTAGGTCATAGCACTTTGCTGCCTTTCAAATAAAGCTTATCTCAGAGTGCTTCTACAGTTTCAGACCTACCCATACATCCCTCTCTCTCAGAAGCTGCAGTGGGACAGGTTTCAAGTTAATTTATACTGCTGTAAATCCAGCACTTCTGCAGCTAAGTTTATAGCTGACTCCAGCTGCAGTTCAGTTCTTCCAAATCACATCTCCAAGGTAAGGGACACGATCTAGCCCTAAGACCAGAAACACAAGTACTGCCATCTGTTAACAGGCAAATCAAAACACAGTCATGTCCAGCCTCACAAGCTCTGAGCTAGGACTGCCCATGGAGGCCCTGACTTTGCTTTCTGCACAGGGTGACTCCGGCCATTTAATGATGAGACATTTTAATAGCAGTAAGCCTGTATCATGCAACTGGACCACTGTCTATTACCCAGTAAGAAGTCCTTCTGCAGACCAGGAAACATCCAGCAGCGGGTCAGAGTCTCTTTTGAGACCAGTTGTGGAGACTTCTTTGCTTTGTGCTCTTTGTGAGTGAGATGTTAATACCTTATCTACTGGCAAAACAGGTCTGAGAAGCTCCTGGCTCTGTCAGGTCTGCTTCACTTCCTTGACATTGCATGTGGGCAGCTTTTGGTGGTAGCCTAGATAACAATTGATTTGGTTTGGCAACATGGGTCATTTCACTGACAGAAGCTATGAGGTGGCCCTAGCTGAGCACCCCTGATAAAGCCCAGACACAGGCAAGGCTCAGAACCTCTCATCTCAGTTTTGCTGTTGAAGATGGAGCCACCTCCTTAGGTTTTGCAGTCATACTATCAGGAAGGCAGACCTCATGTGCAGCATACGTGGTTCAGTAAAATGATGCAGCTTTACATACAGACATACATACATTACAGACATACAAACCCCTTAGGTTGATTTCCCTGTTGAGCCCTATTTTATTCACAGAATGAAATCAGATGGTCACATTCCTGGCTTGTTTTGGGCAGTGGTGGTTTTCATGGGGTTTCCACTGATTAAACTGAACGGATTTCCATTGCCACCAGGGGAGTCCAGACATGCTCTTCCAGGCTAGTTTGAATGTATCAGGGAGCCATGCATAGGGTATCTTACATGTTGATGTTGGTAAAGTTCCATTTCAAATGAAATCTGTGGTCCTGATTCAAATAGTATAAATTGGGAGAGATCCTATGGAAATCATAGAGTGTTTCTGTAGAAGAGAGAGGGGAGGTGCCTGCTTAAATTCCCCTTTAAATATTGCATCAGGATTCCAATGCAATATGGTACAGAGAACAGACACTTCATTAGGAAGCCCTTTCTTTGGCTAATTGCATCTCTGAAATAATAAATTCCTTATGTGAAAAACCATAGACTGATCCACTGTCAAGCATGTGGAACAGGTTCCCCTTCTGGGTCCAAATGAAATAGCTTAATAGGCTGTTACAGACAGACCTGTGAAAGTAGGTGGATTTTTCACTTCAAGCTGTGGTACTGGGGAGGGCGATGACTCAGTCCCAATGGTACTTCACAAAATGAGTACTATAGTGTAACTCTGGGCCTGAGTTTCCTTGCACTGACACTAGTTTTGCTCCACAATTGTTCCATTCACTTCCACTGAGATTTTAAGCAAATCAGCTTCTAGGGCTGAACATTGCTGTCAGGACTCCTGGGTGCTATTAGGAAGGACCCGTGTAATTGTTTTCTGGGTGTAAATCAGCATAATGTGAGAGCAAACCCATCAGCAAAACATGAAGTCCATTTATGTTGCCACTTCAAAGCCTGACAGCAGCAAAGAGTTTTAGAAAACTACTGGCAAAGTTCAGGGACTCCTGCAAGCCTTCAAGGTGAAAGCCTGACTCTGTAAACATACTTTGGGGAACATTTGCCAGAACAGTTATTCTGAAGTTTGGAGCAACTTGGTGCTCAAACCCATTCACAAACTGTTTCCATCTTCCAGTTTCCTTGCAGGCCCCCACCAATCACTTAAATCTATTTAATTTTTAAGGATGATTCAATTTTAAAAATAAAATCCAGCATATAAGCAGCTTCCAGCATGTGTCAGGAAGAGATAAGTCACCCAAAGCTATGATGGCCCACCAGGGTGCCTTAAATGGAGTCAAACTCCTGTCTACACAGCCCTTATTAGGTTCTTTCTCTCCCTTTCCCTCTCTCTCTCACTTCCTTTTCGCATTTGCTCTGTAAACTGAACAGCACCTGAGCCGGCATCTTGAACCTCACCAGTCTTTGTGGAGTTCAAATTGAGTTCAAATGTTCTAATTAAAATGTGCCCTTCCTCTCTATCTTTCGATAGCTGCAAACAGATGACTGGAGCTTCCTGACTGGAAAGGTTGGTCAATGGCCTTGTATCCAAGGGGTGAAACTTCTCTGCTGGGAAACAAATCTTGACTCAAGTGTTCTGTGTAAGGACATCTATTAAGTTGGATCAGTAGCAGCTGCGTAAGACTTTAACTCTTCTCACCATGGTCTTGTGGGAAAGCATTTTGTTCTCCAAAGTTGGTATATCGGTCTCTGACTCCCTGTTGAGTGACTGGCTTTTTGCTTCCAGGCACCCAGGATGGTTACACATTAACTGTTTCTTCTCTTTTCTTGGAGTGAGATTTGCTTTTCACGTTGGAATAGCGCTGGGAAGAGAAGGTAAAGAAGGAAGAAGAGGAGCTTTGTGAACAACTGACTTCTCTACTATAGCTGCTAAAATAAAAAGCTAGTGTTATCCCAAAATGAGAAACATGCTTTCTTTTCAGAAATGCACTGCCCCCCAGTCATACTGCACTTTCTTTGCCCAGAAGCAATGATTCATTAAATTTCTGGCACTTTTCTTTCTTTAAAGAAATTAAACATCAGTCTCTGTCATCCCAAGTTTGCTTTAGAATGGGGAATGAAAACATATTCCCTTGAAAAACAAAAGACATATTTTGAAACCTTCTCAGATCATTTTTTGAAGCCAAAACTCAATACAATTCTGCCACTGGCAGCATTTGCCCCAGCACAACATTTTTCAGGAAACTATGGCTGCAGCCAAATCTTTGAGCCATTCAGAGTCCACCTCAGCTTGAGCTTGCGATGTACGTATTTCCTCATTACTTTCTTTTGCAGAGGACAGAATATAAACCTGCCCTATAGATGGGCAAATTCTAGTCCAAGCTCTTCTCAAACTTTAGAATTAGGAAAGGAAGAGATCTGGAGTCAGTAGAAAGTACAGAGGAACTGTTTCCCATCAAACTCCAGAGGTGTTTGAATAGCTCTAATCTCAGCCCTGAATTTGCTCTTTGCCCCTTAACCCATGCAACACAATCCCCACCATGGCTAGTACGCCAAGGCTGATCAGAGGTCTCTTGAGCGCAATTTTGTAGGAAGACATGGGTCTTTGTCAGCTATAGCTGTAATGGTCCCACTTCTGAATGAAGGGAAGGGCAACCCTGCAGGGAGCTCAGCTGTAAACCACTGAGAATCTCCGCTTCCCAGGGGATTACCGCACCCTTTGCAGAACCTGGTTCAATCCTCCCCTGACAGCTCATGTGCTTAGATATTTGCTTAGGCTGTGGCTCCATGAGTAGCCCATGTTGGCAGAAGCTGGGGCTAATGCTGAAAACTGCAGCCCAGCTCCTCTCTGCCCCTCAGCTCCTTCTTCCTTTCTTATACTAACACAAGAGGTACAAGAACAAAAACAAAATCATAAAATCATTGTTTTCCTAAACACTGCTTTCCTAATCCAGGGCATGGTAGATTGGCTGTGTTTCCTTTGGGAATAGGGCTGCCTGAAAGGGCTGTGGAAGAACATTTCCCTGTGGGGGTTTCCCTTCCAGTTGCTGATGCAACCCATCACTAAAGAACCAGAGGCTCACTTGCCTGCAAATATTTTTATTGCAGTAGTAACATTGTTGAAGCCGTGATGAAAGGATATAAGCCAGTCAAGGTTTGTAGGGAGAGATAACATCTTTTATTAGAGTAGCTAATACTGTTGGAAAAACCAGACACACTTTTGGAAGCAATATTATCCTTTATTATCTCACTGTTCCCCCTCCCCTGTGACCCTCTACCATCCTTCATCTGGAACAATAAATGCATCTAAAGTGGAAGGAAACTTGACCCTCTGGGGCAGGTAAGAGACAAAGGCTTGTGTCTGACTCCTGATCCCCGTATCTCTCCCACTGGTATCAGTGGACACCTCTCCCAGTGCTCCAGGGCATTGCGTGGCCCCTGCCTGCCCTGCCATTCTGTGCCAGAAACAACAATGGGAAAACCCTCTTGCAGAAGCGTCAGTAATAAGCATTTCTTATTAGGGACCCTAGTCTGGCCTCTTTGTGCCCCCCCAGTCAGCACCTCATGGGTCAGTGAGACCCCACTGGCAGCTGGAAGTTAGAGGCTCATAATGTGCTTAGCATGCAGGGAAGGGATGTTAAGTTAGATATCAGGAAAATGGGGACACAGTTACTTACATACCAGGAAAGATTTGTCTGGGGTTGTTGCAGGATCTCCTTTGATGAAGAGCCTCAAAAGATTAGAGGAACGTTTGTCAAAAATTACCTAAAAAATACCTTACGCTGCCTAGGGTCAGGGAAATGCACCAAGTCAAGGTGACATCAGCTCCTTTTCTGGGAGCCCATTTTCATTTCAGAGCTGCCCATTTCCCTGCCACGTCTTTGCAGGCTAGTGTCAGCTCTGCGGTCTTGCTCTGCCGATCTGGCATGGGGACCAAGGAGCTGATTTCAGCGCTCTGTGAACTTGGGGCTGCACACTCCACCTGGCTGTCCAGCAGGGAAGAGAATTGCTGAGAAGAGCAGCCACATGTAACAAGAGCATTTTGTTGGCCTTCTTATGACTGTCACCTGGGTGAGACATCTCTAGCTTGGGGCTCTGTAGCCACCGAGCCCTTTTTCAGACAAATCGAGGAGGTTTCTCCACAGACCATGGTCTCCTCTCTCTTGATGAATTGCCAGCAGGTTTTCAGGAGCCTGTCCCAGTGCGGCACCTTGTCAGAGGTGGCAATAGGGGGAGGAGGGAGGAGCGGATCATAAAGTGGGTTTTGATAACACTTTTCAACACCACCAGAAGAGTATAACAGAGACCAGGCTTTGAGTAATTTGCTTAGACTAGGAATAACACCTACAGGGGATGGTGCAGAGTCTGGGGTGACAGCTGGATGTAGATGGAAATGCATATGGTTTAAATTAAATCAACACAAGGATTTTGAAAGTGGGGAAGACCTTTGTTTCATGCTGATGGGGACAGAGGGGCGGCCGAACCTATTCAGGGCAGACTCTCAACTGCCTGAATGACGAAGTGCTATGTTATTTCATACCACAGTAATCACTTCCATGCTCTGATTGTTGCCCAGGGCAGAAATGACCCAGGAACTCTGCTCAAATCCGGCAGCGCTGTCCCATTTCAGAAGCCCGAAACAGTAGATGTACATGAGGACAGACGACTCAGCTTTTGCTTGTAAATGAAGGTAGCCGTCACTATCAGGTTTTCCTTCTCCAAAGAATATCTTGAGCTGGCTGGAAATCTCTTCCGAGAAAAATTTCTAGTTGGTTCAAAGAAAGGAGTGAGGGAAGGAAGAAAGGAGAGAGTGATGGAGGGGTTGTGAAAACATGTCAATTTAAGCAGAAACTTGTTTTCAGTAGTGTCAGAGTTTCTTTTTAGCTCTTGTTCTGATTCATATCAGCTTTTTGATTGTATTACAAATCTTGATTAATTTCATATTAGTGTTTTAGGTTATGTTGGTGTTATTTAAGCTGTACAATGTTTAAAAAAAAATATCCCGGACAGCTACCTGCCCTCTCTTGGGATGTTATTATTACTCTTAGCTCTTTCAGTCTCTGGTTTTAATTCCTTTCAGGTTAACTAAAATGTCCAGCTTTCCAGGGCAATGAGTAGAGAACAGCTTGTTTCTCTGCCAGTTGGCGCAGTTCACACTGTAAAACTCTGGTCCTGTCTGGTCCTTCACTTGAGAAGTTTCATAGCGCACTTCATGAAGAAGATGGGTTTCACTAGGGCATGTCATCTTTTCCTGCAGGTCTCTGGGGATGAGCAGATGTTTGTGAAAGGATTTTGAAAGGCTTTTGAATAAGAGGCTAATCCACAAGATAAAAGTAAGGAAATGAAAAGCGGAAAATTCAAAATGGATCAGAGGAAACACCTTTTTAGCCAATGTGTGACCAAGCTACAAAACTAATTTCCCAAAATACAGTTAAAAATAATTGGCAAGATCCTATGAGGAATAGATTTGTCTATAGTTAATAAGCATATTAAAAGTTGTAAATAATGAATGGTAAATTTGTCTTAAAAGGTTATTAGAACCTCTGGTTTCAGGGTTGGAACTAATTTTTAATAGGGCATGTAAGACCTTCTTGAGAGCAGATAATTTCATTATCTCCTGTTTTGGAAGGTATCCTTCCCAAAAGCATGGGTGCCTGCTAGCTATTGTCAGAAAACAAGGAGCCACACTATGTGAACTTTCTTCTACAGTGCTGTCTTGTTCACACTTTCTAAAATTGAGTAGACATTGAGATAAAATATTTGGCTCTATTTAAAAAGGAATGGATAAATCTGTAGATAACAAAAATATCTTGAAACTCATTGAAGGAGAAGTCAAGACCTCACTTTTCAGGGCTGCGATTCTGCACTAGACAGATCAGGATCTTCATATATATATATATTTTATAGAGCAAAAGACTCTCTAAGAGGCTCAGAGATGGTCTGTGTATCTGCAGAGCCCCATGGCAGTCTATCCTTCCAGAATACAGACACAGCAATTGCAGCAGGAACAATTTAAGATGAGGGCATGGCTGGCTGAAGGGGGATTTCATTTTTTGCATGACATACCACAAACATCAGAGAACCTAAAGGCAAGGTGGACTTCTTTCCATAGGCTTTGGCCCCATAAAAACTTGTGATCAAAGTGACCCACAGGATGTTCCAGCCTATTCTCCCTGCTGATGCTGCATGTCCCCTCTCACAGAGCTGATATGCTGATAGGCTTTATATTATTTTACATTATCTCTGTTGTCATCTGGCTGGTCTAATTGGAGCTGACTGGGTCTCTGATCTATTGAGACTGCACATCTCTGTCTTCACACCTCTCTTGGCCACAGTAGCTGCTACAAAGAGCCCTAGGGACAACTGACATTCTTGACTGCCAGCCCAAATGTTTCAGCTGGAAGGAAGACTATTTCCCAAATGACATCCCCTCTCCCAGAGAGCTTTTGGCAGACACCCCGCTGCCATCTCCAGTCAAGAACATCTGGCCATTGGATCAGACAGAGGCAGAGCTCTCTGTGACCCCTGATCTTGACTGCCCTGTCCCTACCCCTAAAAGGGGGGATGCCATTGTCTATCGCAGCAGTTGGTGGCCTCAGGCTGGTTCCCATGACCGTCCTTCCACCTGTGGCTGGCCTCGGGCTGAGAGCCCTGGTTGCAAGGTCAGGGGCTGAGAGGGGCACAGAGCCACCCACGAGGCAGCATTCCATCCAGGATGTGCTGGGGTCCCCTCCCTGCATGTTGGTGGGAGACGTACCCAACCACCCATGCTGCAAGCTGTCCTGTGCTGCAGTAAGGCAGTCCCCAGGGCACTTGCGCTGGCCAAAGCATCGGCAGCCACTTAACACATTATAGTGGAAAGGTGACACTGGGTCAAACTCTGCTGTTGGTGGTATTGGCAAAAAGCCAGAGCAACTGCGCTTTAGTCACACGAGTCCATTCCTGTGTGACCGGGAAGTAGGGTTTGTACGCTTGGACTTGTCTCCTTATGACAGAGAAATTTCTGGCTTTGCATCCCCACCCAGGAATAAGAGACAAAGGAATTAATGTCACTTTCCAGGTGGCTAACAGAAAGCAAAAATCCCTAGTATATTTTAGCTTTCAGACAAGCTGCATTTAGGCAATTATGCATCAGCAAAAAAAAGTCTGCTTAGAGTCCTTAGCCACAAAATTTCCTCCAGAGCCCTTTCCATTGTGTGTCAGGGGCTCTACATCTCCCCCTTCTCTTTGCCTTCATTAAAATTGGAGTCCATCTGTTCTGTCCAGCCTGATGCAGCTTGGGAAATCTCATGTCACTCCTGTCTCAGCTAGAGATGAGCCTGAGCTGCACATTTTTGGATGGAGATGCCTGTGTTCGTTTCCCAGTTGTAGATTTATGGAAGGAGGCGGGGGCAGTCTTCTCAACTTTGCCCCAGTTCCTTAAAAAACAAAAGCCAGTAAGGAAAAATGGCTGTGGCTGTGGATTGGGCCCCATCCCTGCTCTCCATGGTGATGGGCTGCTGCGTCATTCCTGGGGAGCTACGGCATCACTGCTGCAATTCGTAAACAGAAGATGAGGCTTTCCTCACAAAAGGGCAGCTAGTGGTGAAGGCATGAGCTCTCCTCCACTGCAGGGCAGTCTCTCTGCTGCCTCTCCTGCCTGCTCTTCCTGAGGCATAAAGAGACCAGGAGACAGGCAGCCACCCCTGGCAGACAGATAAAAAAGACAGCGTGAGGATGGATGGAATGACTCCAGGTCTCAACACAAGGGCTGGAGATAGGCTAGGGGGTCAGTTCCACCCCTAGTTCCATCAGAGACTATGTGCCTGGGGCACAGTGCCCCCCCCAGACCCCTGGTTCTGGGAGTCCACCTTCTGCCCATTCTGTTAGCCCCTGCTTTTCAGAAGGGCATAAAACAGAGGGGGAAAGCAATTCAAAGAGGGAATGAGACCGAGAAATTGCTGTGAAGCAGATGTCTGGGAATCATTATGAGAACACTCTCAATCTTCCCAGAGCAGCTGAAAGCTTTACTGCCAACAGCACTTGGCTGCCAGTCTCCCATTGCTGTATAAATGATGATAATGGTCTTTGCTACTTCTTCTCCACACGTTCTCCTCCTCTCCGTGGGGGTGGGCTCTCCTTGGCAACCACAAAGCTCTTGTTATATGTAAGGAATTGTTGGCAGTGAGGACTGGGATTGAATAGAAGAGGGAAAGGAGGTAAGGTCCCTTCTCAAGCTAATAACCACCAGTGATGGGCCCCTGCTACTGCACTTTGTGCTCATTACACAGCTACTCCGGGTGCCTTTAATAGGCAGCACTTGTTTATTAACAAGCGATGAGCTTTGATAGGGAGTCAAAGGTCGGAAGCAGTGCTTATAGGAAAAAAGTAATGAACATCTTTCCTTGTGGTAGCACTCACCAGCAGAGATCATTGACTCAGTCCCTGGTACAAAAGTCTAAGTGGCAGGTGTCCTCTACCACGGTCCATCGCTTCTCTCTGCAAGCAGCACATTCCTACAGCCTTTTGGTTGCTCAAGGCCTGTCTCAGCCTTGTGCAAAGGGTCCCTGCTCCTGGACTTAAATCCAGCATTTTCCTCACTTTGTATTTCTTTTGGTAGCACTTAACTGAGGCTCAAGGATTTACTCTGCAGCAGCTCCAAAAAGCCCTTTCTGTGTGGTACCCTGCCAAGGAAGGGCTGTCTGCTCAGCACTGTGAGGCTGTGAGGTATTCCAAACAGCACATGGGCAATAGAAACACAAACCCACCAAGCAACATCTTTGTGGCCATGGAAATATTCCTTATTGAAAAACAATAAAGCAGAGCTCCTTGTCCTGCATCCACGCCTCTGAGTGCATGTGGAATAGAGAGACCCACCAAGATTCCCGGAGGCGAATCTCTCCCTGCAGCAGTAGTGTTCCTGCACTTGTGTTCCTGCACTTGCCTGGCCTATAAGAACAGACAGGTTTTTGCACCTATAGGGTTTCAGGCTGTAGTGCTTATATTTCAGATATGAAACTTGACAAATAATAGCAACAAATAATATAATACACAGAGATTTATAGACATGTTTAGATTGTGCCCCAGCCCATCTGCCTGGCAGACCAAGCCCAGTCCAGAGAAACCTGGAGCTCACAGATGACAGCTCTGAGGATTAATTTTCTGCGTCTAGAGAAGATATAGAGACACAAGTACCTTCCTTTGCAGAAGATAGGGAGCTATTTGATTCCCAGATACAAACTCAAGATACGGATGTTCCAAGTTTGTCATTTTCTTGGATTATAAAAACGCCAGGCTTCTCCAGAAACTTTCAAAGCTCACACATAGGTCTGTTGAGCACATGTGATAGCTCTAACATCAGCCCTACCGAACATATAGAAAATTAGTATCAAAGCTACTGAGCAGTAATTTAGCAGATCCAGTCACCTCACTGGCAAATAGCAAAAGCAAAGCAGCGAGCCCTGAAATGTCTTTCCACAGTAGCCCTCAGCCGGGTTCGCTGGTGGGGTGTTCTGCATGAATTTTCCTCTATCAGCCACCCAGGCTTGAACTCTGGGCCTCTGGCTCCCTGTGGGATGCAGGATTGTTTGATTTCAGTAGAATCTGACATGAGTAAAAGGCATGTGATCCCTCCTTTGACTTACCCAAAAATGAGAAGCAGGCACAAGCAGCCCAGCACCGGCCAAGAAACATTTCTCTGTAAATCTCCCTGTGCCTTTTGGTGGGATTAGTAACAGCACAGAACTGTTCAGCAACACAAATGCTCGTGTACTCGTTTTGGCTGCTTTCAAGCAGAAGAAACATGCAAGCGGCTTCATTACTCACAGAGAAAAGCAGACTCAATGCAATTACTGGACTTCATTCAGATCAAAATGGTGCAGTGCAGCAAACAGATAAACCCTGTGCCAAAGCATTTCCTGAAGAAAGCTTTATTATAGCAAGGCTCCATTCTCAGAGTCTTTTCATGTTCTTTGTATTACAAAGTCATGGGCTAACTTACCCAAAATGACTTGCACTCTAAAACTGCACTGCTTCTCTTTTATTGTTTTGTTATAAAACCTCAAGTTTCCTAAATCTCCTTAATAAAAGTTCTCAAGGGGTTGACTGGAGAAGATGGGAGAAGCCAGCCAAGTGCAGCATTCCAGGACCAACTCTCCCTTCACACAGGGAAAGGCTTAGAAACTGAGGTTAAAGGTCTGGCTTAAGCCAACTGAGTCTGCCAGATACAGAGCTACATGGCCAAAGATCTACCACATCTTGAGCTCCTTCCTCCCCACACCCCCTGCTCTCCCCCTGCCAAGGCCATCCTTTCTGGGCATTGACTATGTTCTGAGCAGAGCATCTTTTCTCTAAAGGCTAAAGAAGTGCAGTTTTTGCTGAAGCCATGAGAGCAACTCAGTAGCTCAGCTTGCACTGGTGTTTGCAGTTAAAGGAGGACCTATGCTTCTTAATGGTGGAGGTGCTGACTGGGGCGCTATTTCTGGGTTTTTTTTTCAAGTCCACCAAAAATAAAGCCAATCAATGAACATTCCACAGGAATATTTTCTTGAATGATGAATTAGTTGACCAAAAGTCAAACCATCACTGATCTGAAAAGCTGTCATGAGGCCTTACGGGAGAAGCAGCTTTGATGCTTCAAGCCTCTCCTTTCCTCTCCTTCATAGGCTAGGACACATGCGTGGACCACATCCCTCAGAGTGCCAGGCAGTGTGGGCTCCCAGCCTCATCAGGGAGCCTGCACACCCAAACATGAGCAGTGACACTTGGATTAATTTCTGAAGACTGAAGGGTCATCAGACTGCAGTGGTGTCAAAGGAAAAGCAGGTGGGTCACAAGCAGTGGTGATGCTACATCCATTGTTTTGTCTTCACATGAAAATCCTCAGCTTTTGCTGAAACATGGAGTGGCGCAGCATAACCCAGGAGTAGGAAATAATCTGTTTTTAGATGTCTATGTTATCCTATTGTTTGTCAAAACTCATTTCCCTTCTCTGGCTGCCCAGACCTAAATAAAGCACACTTAAAAATAAAGACAATGCGTATTGCATATGTTGAAGCTGTATTAGATCATCCCACGTGGCTTTACCCTAGAAGCAGTAAGGCTGCCTGTATCCTTGGGGGTCACCCCCAGCTCTCCCTCCTCCCGCTCCGCTGCCTCTCACTTCGCCTGCAGTGATGTGCATTGCTGCACAGCCACGTGGGCACCACAGAAAGGCAGGTAAATGCACACAAAGAACAGGAAAAGCAAAAGAAACCCAGGGGAATACAGTGGTGCACTGAGGTGCCTGACAATCCTTCTGGGGCTTTAAATCTTTTGTTTCAAGTAGGGGCTTTCTTTGAATGAGAAAGTCTGTTGGTTATCTAATACACAGGTGTAAAAACCTCAGCAAGAACATATATGGTATAAAAGACAACTCCCGTGCTCCCCAGGACTGCAAGTAACAGCTGTTTTTGCAGGGTTCCTTGTGACCATGTAAGTCATAAGGCTTTTCTCCTAAGAAATACTGAAGAAAGCTCTGTTTTGTTCGATGAATGGAATGCTAGAGAAATGGTTTTCTCATATATCCAACACAGTTTCAGGCCCCAGGGTGGTACTCACTGACTTGTCTCCCCCAACATGTAAAACATTCAGCACCAGAAGTTCAGTCTTGAGCTGAAAAGTGTCAACCAGCAAAAATAGCAGAGAGGACCTGGGGAGAACGTTAGCCTGTAGGCATTGGGATGGTTTCTTGTGTTGCAGGGTAATACTGCTTTTCAGCAGTTGTGGGAGCAACAGTGATGTAGGAGGGTGTTGTAGGTTTCTGGTTTTTCATTTGAGGTTTTAGAGGTTTGCATGCTTTACACTTCCTGGTGGTGGTGAATAGTCAGGTTTGGCCTGATCTTTAATAAAATGGTGTAAAAGGTTTGACAAACTGAAAAACATTTAAAACTTCTTTTAAAAAATATTTTCAATTATTTTTAAATGAAATAGGCTTTACTAAGATGAAAAACCTTTTCAATATTTTTTTTTGAAAATGTAAAAAATTACTGGCTTTGTTTGAGTGATTTTTAGAAGTGACCAATTCTGTGAAAAATTTCTTAAAATATTTTGGTAGTACTGAGGATATGTGTTTTGCCTCATGCAGAAACAATCCAAAAACTTTTCCAGTATGGGGCTAATATGTGAATATTTCATAAACAGTTCATTCGCCTGCTGGTACTACTAAGAAAGCTGAGCAGCCTCCACTAACACTTAAATGGATATTACAGAACAAATAAGGTGTTTCAAAACTGACACTTCTCACATTAGAACAGCCACTACAGCCCTCAAAGTACTGTCTCCACATGTAGGGAGCACTCAATAACCGCACCTCACTGTACCATAAGAATTTCAGAAAACAATTGCGCTCATTAGCCACACATCGCCTGTAGTTTTTTTCTAGCCAGAACATCACATGTTGCACTCAAGCCATGAGTACTTTGATTTATTGCTTTATATTTATACATCATTTAACCCCCTTTTTCCCGTCTGGCTCCCAGGTTCAGGTGCTGCAGTAGATGTGCAAGCAAAAAGTCACTGCCAGAGAAAGTTGTCAACAACTCTTGCGTTCTTTCTGCCCTCAGAAAGCAGCATGCTGGTCCCTGCACCTGGCTTTTGCAAGCCTTTATGACTGTTTCAGCACCCCTTTTTGGTATCTGCAGTTACCTCCACCTCCTACGTTTCCAATCTCATTCCAAATTTATTACTATGATCTGTCAAGCACATTCAAAAGTGGTGAGAATCTTTAAAATGTTCCTGGACCAAGAAGCCCTGCCTCCTTTCTCATATAAGTTATCAACGTTCTGTTGTTATGAGTTTTCATCTGGGGGTCTTTTGACCCTTTCTCTTGTTTTGTTCATCCTTAGTGCAATTTCTGGTTTCCGGTGAGATTTCGAACTCTTCTTGGCAATACTACCTAGAAATATTTCACAGCTACCCGCCCACACTGAAACACTTGTGACCCAGACGCTGATTGGACAGATAATGGCTTTTATTTCGTATTTTAGTGCTCCATTTGTGTAGTAAGGAGAACAATAATTCTCTGGCTAATGGAGAATAATCTGAAAAGCATGTTAAACCTATACAGCCCTAGGTCTGCTTTCTTGTACACCCACTCTGGCCTCCCCAATTTACGTGTGGTCTCATTAACAACCTTTGCTCAAAGTAATATTGTGTGATATTTTCTAGAGCTGGATCCTGGCCTGACTCACACTGAAATCAAAGCGTGTTAAGTCCAGCCCTGTTTTTTTCTGTTGCTTCGCTCCTGTACTGCCGGTTTTTCAGACCAGGCTTTTATTTAGAAGTGTTGCACTGTGTGATCCTTGTGCCTGAGTTAGTAAAGCATCATTAGCACAGAGTGTCTTGCTGCCTCATGACAAATCAAGTGCCGGAGCACTTGACATGAGAAGGGTTGTCTGGGGTGGGGGATGTCACACTGGGACTAGTAAAACCTGCATTCAATTCCTTGTGGAGCAGTCACAGACTTCCTTCCTTCGGCTAAATCACTTCATCTGGCGCGTGCTTCAATTCCCCATCCGTGCATGGTGGATACTGTTTCCCCCTACTTCCAACAAATAGAGCCATCTAAGTCCTTGCAGGTCCAGGGTATTTTGATATCACAAGGATGAGGACAAGGATCAAGGGGGCTACTAACCCATAGAGCCACAGGTCACTTTCAATGAAATACCTGAGTAACCTGTAAAATAGGGCTGGTAAATACCACAAAAGCAAGATGCAACCGATAATTGGGAGCATCTGATCACTATGCACATGGATCACATTACTTAAGTCTGAGGAATTACTAAATACTGCAAAGAGGAGGAAAATCTCCATCAGAAAGCAAAGACTTCACTGAATTTCATATCTTCAGTTTCCTGGGGAGACACTTAGCTCAGACAGATACAAAAGTTCAGTTCTTCCCCAGTCTGGGAGCATGTGAAGGCTAAGTACAAACACACTAATAGTTAGAACTTAATTTTCACATTAACACTTCTCCCTCTTTTAGAGACACCCAGCCCTTTTGGTTTATAGAGATAATTAGTACACATCATTAATTACCATATGCTGATAGATTTCTGGTGCTGTGTGAAATGTGAAGTTTCCAAATAGTGAGAGAACCTGATGCAGGTCCCATAGGGATCAGAAGGATCCAACTGTGACCTTTACACCACAGCTACCTATGGGAGTGGGCTAATTTACTGGAGAGAGGTGATGACACACTCAGGACACAGCAGGATGGGGCCCTAGGAATCCCTTTCCTAACCAAACCCACATCCCATCATGTAATCTGTGAATTATTGTCAGGGCTAGTTTTTTGTAACTCCACATTAATAAATACCTCTCAACTTCAGCCTCTTTTCCATAAAGTATAACAAATGTTTCATAGCTTCAGCCTCTTGGCCATAAAGCATAATCCTTTGCAGTGACCTGTGTTTTTCCTTGTAATGATATTTCTCCTCTTACTGTGCTTGCCATGGCTTTGCCTGCACTGCCTATCAATTAACAACGGTGCCTACAAAGAAGGGGCTTTATAGATGGAGTTAAAACAGAGCCATCAGGCATTGGGGTTTTGATCTCTCCTTGTGTTTCTGTACAAGTAGCATGAGGTGAAAGTGGCAGGAAAGGACATTCTCAGGGGTGGGGGTGGGGAGGTGGAGGATGGGTGGGCAGCCAAGATAAAAGTCTTCATTTAACACCATTTAAATGTAAATTGTAGTGAAACGTGTTAGTGACAGAGGGGAGGTTATGACTGCTCAGAGATGAAGCTTTGAATCGTTTGCCAAACCAAACTTCTAGGTATTTTCCTTCTTTATTATTTGCATTCTTCTCCTCTCACCACTTTTGATCAGTGACATGTACAGTGACGGCTACTACCAGGGAGTCAACAAATGAAGCTGCCCAGAGCAGGAGTATGGGATAAAAAAGGAAACTTCAGCATATCAAAGCACAGGGAGAACTTCAAGGGTTTCCTTCCAGAGATAATGAACAAACTAATGCAAAGTGAAACTGAAGATGAAGAAAGAAAGTGAGAAAGACCCTAACAATACTTCTGCAGGGGAGGAAAGCACTTCTGTTGCGTGGAAAAGGGATCAAGTAACAGCCCTCTTTCACAGCGGACAGGCCAAAAACAGGCAATACTGGTGTCTTGCTTCTATTCACTTGAGACACAGACCTTGAGCTTAGATGAGATCTGAGGCTAAATTCTGACAGGAAAATGTCCAGGAGGTTCCTGCACGAAAGAAGTTCTGCTGCACAAAACGAGCTGATGTGCATGAAAAGTGAAATCACTGGATTTGGAATGAAAGAGCCTGAGAAAGTGGGGTTATAAATGTCAGGTTTTGAACAAAATAATGGCTTGGTATTGCTTTGCTGTGTCATCATATACCATATTGGCATTAGTAGAAGTACTTTGTTATTAATTCCCTCTGGGGAAATCCCGAACAAGCCCTTGTTTAAATTGGAGGATTTTTTACAACAAAAATTATGCTAATTTGCATAAGTCACCTTATAGCTGCAGAGAACAAGTTCTGGACTATGCCAAAATTGTCTGTGGGTTATTAATATTTTTCATTACGTTCTCACAAGAGAGATATGTGTGAAGAAAAAGTCTTAGCTTAGGAGGTCCGTACAGATACAAGGCAAAAGGGTAGGCTTAGGTCTCTGTGAACAGACATGACTTTCCAAAGCTTGAATTTGTTTATTTTCAGCAGGCATGATGGAAAACAGAGATCAAGGACTTCCACACTACCCCGTCTACAAAAGCAAAGCTAAGGAAAACCTAAATGGCAGCTCCAATTCGGTGTCCTAATGAATGATGTGAAGGGTTGTCCAGATCATTTTGTTAGCAGACAATTGAAATCTCTCTTAAAAAATCAAGTAATCATGTAGGCACTATAGATCAGAAAGTGACGTCTTCCAAGATCCATGCAGCTGTCTGTCCTACTGAGTGGACAGAGAAGGGCTCAAGCAGCATCTCATGCTCTGCATGTTTTCAAAGCTGAGACACAGGGGTATGATTCAGGCCCCCGGATCACTCTGTGGAGAACCTGGTTTACTTTACGGATCCAAGAGTCCTGAATGATAAGCACTCAGTTGCTGTCTCCTTGAACTTAGATACCTCAGTGCCTCCTACAACTTTTGCAGAAACTGCCACACATTCTCTGAATTTGGCCTTACGTTCATCTGTGCTGCCTGTCCTGAGAAGGACCTAACCTTGTCAGGATGCTGAATGCTGATGTTATGCATAGACTTTAAAGTGCTTTGGGTCTTACTCATTCAGTAAATAATAAACTCCAGTGACAAAATCCACAAGTCATCATGCAGGGGTGAATCAGGAGTCACTAAAATCCATGGCATTTTTCCATATTTGTGTGTGTACCTAAGATCAGGTTTTGGATCTTGAGCACTCCTGGTTAGGTCCTTACAGTTACTGGCACGTTTATCTGCCATGATTTCAATTCATTCGCCCAGCTGCTGCTGAAGTGTCAGGTTCCTAAATCCCAATCACCTACATTTCTGGTGGCTTGAATTTACAAAGCCACCAAAGTCCTATTCCCGAACTGTGTCTGGTGCAGTACCTGTAGCTCAAGCTTGCACCAAACAACGGAGATGCCCAGGTGTGATACTTAAAATACATAAAGAAAATTCCTGACAGATTCATCAATAGTATCATGTTTCCATCATGGAATTTCGACTTGTTGAGACCATTACCATAGACATTAAACTAGAGGGTTCTATTATGGCATTTCTAAAGATGCCTGAAAGACTTGCGTGAAGTTAAAATCTGGTCCTGCAGAAGCCTCCCTGTGCAAGTAATTAGATTTCTCACAGATTTAAAGAGCATCATGTTTTTAAGGAAGCCATAGTCATGTGGCTCAAATCATAGCTCTAAATCACTAAAAAATTCTAATTCTGATCACACATATGTTTATGGGATACTTAGTTAAAGGGGACTGTCCCTGAAGAAAACTATGTGATTCACAATTATACATTATTTCTGAGTTGGGAAATTTTTCAAACTCCCAGTGATCAGTTGTGATAAAATGCAGTATAAGGTAATGGTCCGCAGTCAAAACATGGAAGCTGGCACAGAACAATGTAAACCCTACCTACCCCATGCAATAATGCTAAAAACACCTTATCAAATTTTGACCCAGAAACACATATGTAGCAAGATAACAAATAACTCGTTCTTGGAGAATGGCCCAGTACTGATTTATATCTTGCAACCCAAATAAATATAAAAAGCCTGCCAGAGCTGACCATGTAAATCTTAACCACCTCATATGGTTTCATTCTACGAAGTGAAAAATATGAGGAAGAAGGTGTTTTTGCACTGTGAATGAGCTATTCAGGAAAAGTGTTATTTATTGAACGCTATGGGAGGGAAGTTAATTTCAGAAGTTATAAACATGATGAATTATAACTAATATCTTGCAGGAATTAAATGGAACGGAAAGAAAAAAGGTCTCTATTTTCATTTAAATTAACAACTGGGGTTGAGCCATGTTAAATATAGGCTTACACCTGCCAGGAACTGGCTGACTAGCAATCTTTGGAACCATAGCTGATTAAACAGAGTGGGAACCATCTCACAGATCAGTGGTACCGATATTTTGTCTCTTCAGTCCTCATGGGATTCATGGGACAGTGCTGGGCAATAATTTCAGGTTAGGGGTGGTTTGTGACCTATTTGCTTTCACTCTTTTTTTGCTATTCCTACAGTGCGGATGATCGCCTACGAAACCTGGCAGTGTCCCTGCTCCCAGAGTGAATACTTTCAAGCTAGAAGCTGGAGGGAGGTGGGAGAAGAACAGTCCTGTGGTTACTGTCAGGCTCAGCACAGTGTAGTTTGATGCCCTGAATTTGTGAATATAGGTCCCAAGGCTGTCAGGTGGGTCAGCCAGGGCAAGTTACCTTCAGACACATTTCTGAAGTTCCTTCTCAGCTTAGACACCTGATTTGAGATGCTTTGGGTCTGTTTTTCAAGGGGACTGAGTACTTGTAAGTCCCACACATATCTCAGGTCTCACACACTAAGAAGGGCAAAAGGAGAGGTTGGATACCAGGATGCAGAAGAAAGGATGTTGTTTTAGGGAAGTGGATAAAGAGACATGAGAGTGGGAAGGAGGAGCACTGGAAGAGGAAGGTAGGGCAGGGGTGGGCTGTGGGGCAAGACAAGGCAGAGGACATGGGGATATTGCAGCAGGATGGTGCTATAAGTAGGTGGTATGATGGTGTAAAGCACTGCAACAGGATAGAAGAGAAGCAGAGGAAGCTTAATGTTGAAGACAGTCACCAAAGGCACCCTCACGCATTGGATCTGTGAGCTGCTGGTCTTGCATTAGGCTCGAGAGTGTTAGTGTCTCCTGGCTACATTCCCTTGTTCACTGACGTCACCTTGTCCATGCCCACCACTGGGCACATGCACAAGCACCTCCCTATTCAGACACCCCCACACACCACGCACACATCACCCATGTTTACATCAGCAGGCACCAATGTGCATGGGTCCTCAGACTTTCTAACACAGCGATCCCATTGCTCACAGCACTGAGAGACCTGCAGGTGTTTGTTGTAACTTTACTGCCCTTAACATCAACTTTCTGTGGCTCCCAACACACAAAGATGTCTCAGCCTCACATAACCTTGATGTCGTGAGCCTATGCTAATAAATCTGAATAAGTAATGGACAGATACAAATCTGGGTAATAGAGTTAAATATCCCTTCTTAACTCAAACACAAACCAGATGTTTTCCATCTACCAGCAGGCCTTCACAATTATCCACACTGCCCGTGCTGGCCCCCCCAGCTCTGTGCCGGCCCCTTCTCCTGGGTGATGAATATGATGCATCGCCATAGCTAGCTCAGGGATTGGGTTGCATTAATTCAACAGTACTTTTTTCAGGCAGGTTAGTTGTGTGTCTTTATTCAGCTGCTTTAGAGCACCTCCTGTTTTGTTTTGCTTGAGGTTTTTTTGCTCCCCACAATCACAACCTCTGCTTGAAGTCAGGGCTTTGCTGGGGAACTCAGCCCAGTCACCCGTACGGAGTCTGGAATAATATTTGGTGTTTTTTTCACAGTGCAGTAAGTGATCTTTGCAGGCAGCATATGAGTAGTAATTAATACTTGACATATACTGTGAGGGAGAGCTCTGCTGGCAGGAGCTGAGACAAAGTGCAGTCGTTACGCAGCATGTCACGGGCAGGGGTGGGATTCAGATGCCTGCTCCCTTGCACAGCCTCTTGGTGTAACGCAAGCACACCGTCCCCTTCCTGCCATTTGAGCAGCTCAGAAGAGCTGCCAAGCAGGTGAAAATTGGCAGGCGGAGGCCTACATGTACATTACAATTAAAGGCCCCATATTTTTTTACTGTATAACATTGTTATAATCAACAGTGAGTTCCCATAATGCTCTTATGAGCTACTGTGCCGAAAGCCGTCACTGCAAGCACCAGCTCTTGGAGAGCTCCGGCAGCCCGTGCGACAGCCTCACAGGCAGCACTCCATGGAATCCTTCTGGCCAGCTCATGACCGCAGCCAAGAGGCCGTATTTACCTGCTGAAGTGGAGGACATCTGTTGATCTACGTATCTGGGATCACCGTGATGCAGATGAAAAGAGAATGCTGAGCTAAACAATAATCTGGCAAGAAGCTCTCAAAATTGGCCTTACTTGTTTATTCTTAATTAAAAAAACACTTTTTCTCCTTGTCTTTCTCTATCTGGAACAAATTGAGAGCAGTTCAATCCTATAATTGTATTTCCACCACAGTGTGCCAAGGCAATCAGAGTTGTCAGGATCAAGCTGCCTTCTTTAAGAGTTAAATTTTATTAACAATCCTGCTTGCAAGTCAGCTGCATGAACTCAAATTTATTCCTTGGATCTACACAGCAGAGCAGCAGCATGCACCTCCCAGTTGCTCTACATAAAGAACCCTCCCAGTGGGATGATTAGAATAATGTGTGCGAAGATAGCACCAAAATTCAATTTAATATGGCACTTTTTGTTGGAAAAGACTAGGGAGAGCAGATCACATCCCAAAAGCCAACCTGCATCACTGGGCCAGAAAGCACGGTTTTACAGGAAAAGCCTGTTACAGGGATTGCATACTTGGACATTTGACTCTAGAAGATATGTGGTCTAAAATCTGGTATACACAGAACATTTGCTACCAAATTAATTTTTGGCTTTCAAACACTGTCGTTGTCTTCTTCCCCATTTCCCTCCTTAAATTCTTTGGAACTTAAGGAGTAATCTTAATTGACCTTTAACCATGAAATCTTGGCTGGTAGTGCATCAAATGCCTTCAGAAGGTCAAAGCTGGTTGGATGCAAACCAGATCCTGACCTCGCCATACTTAGCAATCTCTAAAGAGAGTCCAAGGAAAAACAAAGAGTGAACACGTGCTTTTCCAAATAGAAATTCCCTCCAGGGTAGGATTTGGGACAGAAAAATTTCCATTGCTGCAGCCTGAGTTGGACCTGTCCAGCAAGTATTTAGAACTTCAGGGTAACGTTCTGACTTCTATTGGATTGAAGTTTGATCAGTGCTCCTATCCTGGGAATTTCAGAGATTTCTTTCCTAGCACCAAGTCCAAAGAAATGAATAACATTCACATTCAAAAAAAAAATAAAATAGAAAAACATTAACATCTGGAAGTCAGTCCTCACAAATGGCTGTGTATAATCAGGATTAAGCCATTACTGTGTCTTGCTTCTTAAATGATGGAAAATTGAATTGTTCTGAATTACAGTTCTCTCTGCTAAGAACCTGCTACAGGCAGAGAAGAAAAGAAATCATTGCTTAAACATCAGCAGTGGCGGCAGAATTTCAGCTTTTGAAAACTCAGGTTTCCCCTGTATAAACCATTCAAACGCTGGAATGTAAAGTAGTGATGAAAAATGAAAGCCATGTCAGCCCAGAAAGCGATATATTAAAGCAAAGTGTTTGGGAGTCAAAGGCCCTTAAATAAATCTAAAATACATACTTTATTTTAAGCCCTAAATCTGCTGCTGCTAATCCTTGTATTTAAAACCAGAAATCTATTTTCCTGGAAAGCAGTTGAAGCAGGATGGAATTTGACATGGTTAGCCCAACTCTAAGTTATTGTCTTCGATACTTGTTGTGTTCATCGCTACCACCATTATACATCTGATGTATTTCAAAACTGCTCACATACTTTATTGTACTTCAATGAGTAGAATATAGCCCTGAAACCGAGAGGCCACTCCCTGTCCCCTGCTGCAGTAAATACAGAAGTTGTAGGTGGTACCCTAACCCACTAGCCCACCCTGTTTCCTTTGCTGACAGCAGTCAGCATTCACACCTTGTCTTTTCATCACATTTTGCATGTTTAATCCTGTGCCAGTCATGGGGCTGGCAAGTCTCTTTGTCACCTTTTTATAGTGGAAGGAACTGGAAAAGGGAGATTCAATGAGCTGCCCAGGGGCACAGAAGAATGTGATGCTATAGTAAAAGTTAGGAACGGGAGGTGACGTGGTCCCATGGCTACAGCACATGCCACTGGGAGCCAGGAAACCTGCATTTGACATTCACGGCAGCAAAGAGGTGATGGGACTTAATGTGATTTCTCCTCTCCTCTGAACACCAGTTTTTTTTCACACTGGCACCTGCTGCACCCAGGGGTCCCTCCACAGCAGGGGTCAGCTGAAGAGGACATAGTTCAGGGGAACTTTCCTCCCAGTGCCTCTCGGTAGTTCTGCATTATGGATGCAGAAGTGAGAACAGATGCAGTGAGACTAGCCAGTTTGAGTTGTTATCCAGAGATTTATAAATTATCTTCTTTACTGTGTGAGAAGCATGCAGAAAAAATCATGTGCTGCTGTGAGATTCTGGTACGTGAATTTTGGGTTCTTCTGTGCCCAGCAACAAGAGTGTTAGCCTTGGGCAGAGCTGCACAGAGCCTGCCAGACCCTGCGGCCAGCAAGGGTGGCAGGGACCTCTGAAGTCACCTGTGCAAAATAAATACTTGTCTGCAACACAAACCTCTGCATACAGCATACAGCTCACTCCCAGAATAAAGGAATTTTCTAAAGTTCTGCTGCCAGGAGCTTTGTGAGGAAGAAGAGCCCAGTCCTTCTGGAGGATGGGGGGTGTCACAGGCTGCAAGCACTCCTCCTGCCAGAGCTAATGCCTCCAGCTTCAGTCTCACCTGATCTTTCAACCCTTCTTTCTCCCTTCTTGTGATAGACAATCCTTTTGTTTTAGGTTAAAATCAGAAAATCCCAAGAGTTTCAGTAGGATGGGAGTAATTAGCCAGCATGGACATAATCTGGTCTACACAAGCAGTGCCTAATTCCTAACATACTGATAATGAATAGACCTGACCAATAAATGAAACAGGGCACATTTTTCTCCTGCCAAGTAATACATTTTTCTGCCAAAAATATTTGAAGCAAAATTATCAAAAAAATTCTGTTGACTTTCAATCCCAGGTTTTGATTTTCACTTTGTTGTTAAACTTCTCTGATCATTGTGAAAGGGAGGTGGAGGGATGAAGGCTCATATTACTCTCCTGTTTTCCCAGAGATAAAGGAAGTGGAGAGGAGAGAAATGGGAGAAAAATGCCAGTTTTAGCTCTCTCTCCATATCCTCTCAGATATTTTGCTTCTCCCTTTTTTCTCGGAAGGAGCAAAGGCTTCTTCCTTTTAGCTCCTCTTGTTTGATTTCTTTCCCCTCTTTTTTACAAGAAAGGAAGAGACTAGATGAAATGTTATTAAAAGTTCACAAATCCAAATACTGAAAAGCTAACTACAGTCAAAGACTTCTTAGGCAACACTGAATTAAAATGCTGAACTTTTATTTACTAAAAATATTTATTGGAATTGAACACTTAAAAAAATTGCTTCATAATAAAATGCATACTCCGTTAGTAGGAGAATGTAATTGATAAAAGAAGGGTACAAAAAGAGAATAAACAGGGAAATCTAAAATGCAGAAACAAATTATTTCAGAGCCTAATTCTGGAATTTCCCATAATAAAGAAGAGATCTAGAAATACCTGTCAGTCTTAACCCTTAAAACACTGAATTTTCTCAGCACCTTGACATTTCTGCTGACGTGAAGGATCTTCAGTATCTCGCAGTATCTGTCCCCCACTCACATATGCCTGGTGTGAAATTTCCCCCGGATCCCTCCATATGGGCCTGCAACACTCTGGTCACCAAAAAGCTGCTCCCTGTCTCCAGCCTCACTGTGTCACTTACTGTAAACACGACTGATTAATGAGTGTTATCGCTGTATCAGAAACGTAGCTATCCCCAGTCAAGCTGTGAAAATTACAAACCTTGGAATAAAATAAACCAACACACAACCATTGCCACTGTTGCTTTTGCTATAGCCAAGGGAGTCTTCAAAATACATTTCTAAGTATGTGTTTCCCAGCATCTCACTTCCAGAGCTTTGTTTCTTGGGCCTCGGCTTCGAATCACATCCCTCCACCCAGGGATGCTGATGGTCTATTCTGTACTGAGCCTTCACCAACGTATGTCTGAGAGTCTCTGTAGCATGCACAATGCAAGCAAAGTTTTATGTAGTTAGAAGAGTCTGAGGTATTCTTTAATGTGTCTGAAATGACTCTGCTGTGCTTGGACCAGCCAGCTGATATTGTCCGTGCTGGGAAGATAAATGTCAGCTCAGGATGGCATTTCTTTTTTTTTTTTTTGAAAAGAGAGAGAGGAGACTGCCACCTTAAATTATTCAGCTATTTATTAAAATATGAGGAACAAGGAAGAAATGGATGGTTTAAATGCTCTTACCAGAAGACCACTTTGTCACTTAGCATCTCCCTGTTTGGAAGCAAGGTCTCAAAACTGGGCTGTCCACTCATCACAGATACTGGGAAGCAACTTTTGGGGCTCTCGGGAAGTTTTTGTCTGTATTTGGCAAGCTATGTCATGTTGAAATGTTTCAGTTCCCTTCCACTGAGCAGGGACTTACCTAACATCACATTCTTATCCCAGAGATCTTGCCTGCACTGAGCACCTATGTGTCACCCTGGGGCGAGAGGAAAGGAGCCAGACTTTCTCCATAATTGCTCCCCAGCTTCCCTGCCATGCACTGTCTCATGCTGGGCCAAGCATGCTGGCTTTCTGGCCCCTTTCCCAAGAAGTGTCTCTCTGGCAGATTGTACTGAGCTTTCTGGGAAGTCTTCATAATCAAGCACCACTGGAGGACTTAAAACAAACCAAGGAGAATTCACGGTCTCTTTTCAAATATTCAGGATTCATTTGCAAGGAATCACCGGCATCTCTGAGCAGCCAGAACTGGGGAATTGGGGAAGCTGAGCCCAGGGTGGTAGCCTGGGGAAGCAATCTGAGTTGTGTGGACTCTCTGTGGCTATCTGTGCTGCATGAAGGTGCCACTGGGCAAAGGATGCGCCTTCCTGTGTGGTGTGAGCAGCAGGAGATGCTGTGTGATGTACATGCAACTTCTCTAGCCCAGGACTGCATGACTTGCAGCCTGACCTGTTGGGGTGTCCAGAAAGATACCTCCTCCCAGATGCTCCCCATTTCTGCTGACATGACATTTTGGTTGCTCCAGTGGGTGTCAGGGCTCTGTAGTGCAAACACAGAAGCTGTGAAAAAGTATCCCCTGGTGACCTTTCCACAGAGGAGATGCACTGCCTTCCTCATCCTTGGGCTGCAACACAACTTTCATGGCTTTGGTGACAGCTTCTGTGGGGCAGAAATCACTTTTCTGATGTCTGCTTGTACAGCTGCTTAGCAGCCCCAGGTGTCAAGGCAATGCAAGGACTAACAGCTAAGCCACTAACCCACTCAGTTTAGCTTCCCTAAGATCCAGTTTCCAAAAGAAACTGCTGTCTTCTCCACTCACTTTCCTAGCAGCACATTTCAGAGACCCACAGGCCCGTGCCAGCCCCTCCTTTGCAAGCTACCTCATTCCACCAGGAGCCTCTGGGGTGATCCTGTACAGCAGTGGTTGTCTCAGTCTACAAGGGACAACAGGGGAGAGGGCCCTTTTTGGATTATTTTTTTCAACAGTAGGAAAGGGGAAAAACACCCTCCTCTTGGTGAATACAATGGGGAAAATGAGATGTATACATATTACTTTACCCCCTTTCCTGCCCCCGTACATTCCTGGTCTGAGCCAGGGGACTGAGAGCAGTAGAATACAACCTAAAGCCCCCGCTTTCTTTCACTGTTGCTTTCTTTTAGATATTTTTGGAGGGACATGTTGCAGGTGGCCTTCTCAAACATGTTGACTGCATGTAGCAGGGAGAAGTGGGAAAAGGCTTGATTAGACTTTCAGAAAGGAATCAATAGTCCTCTGGAGGGCTGGTATACTACAGCTGTAAATATTTCAACCCTCCAATCAAGGCGGAATCGGCAGTATGTGACCCAGACACCAGCATCCTGAATAGTCAGGGAAGACTGAGTTAGTGCAGTGAAGCTTCATGAGAAATGCACAGTGTGCTGGCAGAAAGCAGGGTCAGCTCACAAACTGCAAGCAAAGGGACACAGAAGAAGTGATCACATTTCTACCAGATGCCAAGCTTTGGGCTCTGTGCCGTCACTTCCATCTACCCATGTACTGTGGAAATGCACCTGGTGATACCAAACATAACGACAGCTAGGGCTGTGCTCTCAGTGAACATTCCAACCAGCCCTCCACAGCACAGTCTCCGTGATGTAGTCATGTAACGCTGCAAAACTGCTTAGTATTGGCAAAGGGAGGGAACATCATGTCTTTTCCAGCTGTAACTCTTGCAAATCCATGGGAAATGTTTCCTCTCAAACCTCTCCATTTGCTACATTCTTTCTTGCTGGCTGGCTTGTATTCTGTGTGCAGTTACTTCCAATGTGGTTGCTTTAGCTACCTTCCATTTTGGTATCAAGCCACATCTTTTCAACCCTCTAATATTTGTAATTAATATAAACAGAGGATGCGCATGTATTTATATGTGATAAATGCCAAATTGGCACATGTTATCTTGGCTCGGCCAGGTCCTGGAGACTTCCCCACACGGCATCCCTCCAGGCAGGGATTGCTTCCATTTCAAATAACTTTTCCTTGAAAGCCTCCATGGCACCTGTGCTCCATGAACAAGGGAGCCTCAGGACCACGCCAAAGCACACATGGCAGCTGCGTAGCAAGGAGTCAGCACTGGCTTTCATCCACCTGCCTCGCAAATGTGTCCGTGCTGCGAGAGCAGAGCCACACGTGCAGCTGCTTGGCAAAGCCACCCAGTGCCATGGGCTCCAGCCATGCCAGCTTCTGAGCCCACATTGCCTCCCATCTACAAGGTGTTCTCACTGCCAAGGCCAGAACAGCTCTGCCTGTGCTGGGATGCTGCCTGAGGGCCAAAATAAATAAGAAACGAACCTTATTGCTTTCTATGTCTCCTTCCCTTTATCAGTCCTGCTCTGGTTTTCTGCGCTGAAGTGCCTGAGCACCTCCCAAACTGAACAGCTGCCTGACAAGCCTTCTCCCCAGGGCTTCTAGATCTGGATGCTCTCAGATCCGCTTCCTCATTCTGTATTGCTCCTCACACATCATCTCGTAGCAGCAGACTCTCTAAATCCAACACTTAAGCAGTAAGTGACAAAGGAGTTGATCACAAACAGATCTTCTGGTATGTGTACATGTGAACACATACCAATGTTCAAGACATCTTAAAATTATTTTCTTATTTCCTTGTATTTTTCCTATTCATTTCATATTCCATTTTTAGCTGTGCTTGCAACTTATTTGGAACCTGCCCTCCTAAGTCACATGGATGAATTATTGCTTTGTTTTTTCTGGGAAAATAATACTATGGAACGATCACTCCAGCATACACAAGTACTACTGGCAAGGAATACGTAGGTAGTTTAGATTTATATGTCTGTAACTGAAAGCAGAACTTGGCTATATTCTGCCTGACTGATGAAAAGAGATAGTCACAACAGGCTTTTGTATGAACTTGGCTCCTAGAAATGATGGCAATAAAAATAGCAATGCCATCATTTGTTAATTTTACTTCAAAACTTAGACATGCAAGCCTATTCTTAATGGGATGTACTGACCTGAAATGCCTAAAAAGAAAGTAGTAGTTCTTTCACCAGCAGAATAGAGGCAACATTGAGTCTTGCAGGAATTTATATCATGGTCAACAGCACACGGTTTGAATACTACAGGTTCTTCTACATAGAAATAATAAATGTTTCTCTTCCAATATGCTTAGGATAAGCCTTTTTTTCAAGCTTGCAGAGTTTCTGAAGCAAGCTCCTGTTGCTAAGCATGTACGTAAATGTAAAGAGGCATTATGGTGGCTGACAGATGCCTTGGTTACCTGCGCACAGAAATGCCACCAGCCAGCCTGCGAGCCTCATATCTTAGCAAAAGATGGTCAGTAGACCACAGCTAACAGGAATCGGAAGAAAGCAAGCAGTTATAAGATTTTTTTTCTTTTTTTCTTACAATTTTTCTATAGAGCCCTGGGACTTTTCACACAGCTTTGATCAGAATCCAAGCCTTAAGTATCTCCTGTTCTTGTCTTACAGACAGTAGTGGCACTGATTTACCCTTTTAGGTCTGTCCTCTCCAGTCAACAATATTTCAGATCTAAGCAATTCCAAGCAGTTCCTACTGTGCAGTCTGTCCATTAACAGCTCTGAAAGGGAACAGAATATTTCACTCAAATATTTCACACACACATACGACTGTTATATCTTGTTCTCTTCTTGAATGTATGTGCTTACATTCAAGTTAATTTAGGGCTGATGACAAATGCCATACTGACAAGCCCAAAGTTCAGCACAAACTCCCATACCTTCATCATGAAGGAACCCAAACACCTTCCAATTGTCCATGAATCCATGTGGCTCATCCATCCCATGTGAGGTTGCTTTCCTCACATCCTCTCCTGGGGAAAGTTGTGTGCACAAAGCCAACATGTTTGGGTAGTATTTTTCTGGAGACATGAATTTTTGCAACCAGTCATGCTTCACAGTTGTCATGCTGCATATGCTGTCACTTAGTTCCTTCCTCCCTCAGTTGCCTCCCCCCCTACAATTTCTGAAACTACTTGGCACTTTCAGTCACATTTGATAAAGTAGGAGAGATATCAGAGGTAAGAAGTCCCTATAAAGAGGTGAAAACCAGGGCCTAGGTAGAAGGTAGAGACCCCAGTTAGTGTCCTGATTGAGAGAAGAACTGCAAGGTGAGAGCAGTAATTATCTGTCCTGCTTCACTGCCAGCTGGCAAGGAACAAACGTATCCCAGAAAGCCAGCTGGCACCACATGGCTGACAACAGGCCATGGCACATACTGCTTTTGGCTCCCCAGGCGTTAGAGGACTACTGGAGAAGAGAGGAGGGTCTCTGAGATATTTCAGGCAATGCATGGAAACATGAGATCATGGGAAACAGTTACGTTGGTTGTCATTATATGGATGAAATACAGAAATCCCATAGAACACTAGGCTGCATCAATTCACATGATCAGGAAATAACTTGTTTTAATATTTGCCTGCTCGTTGTTCACTGTAGAAAATGTGGCTTATGCCAAATGCCTGGCACTTGGAAACAAAATGCTGAGCTGTGAGATGTCCCCAGGGGCTGGTGGAGAACAGTTTGTCCTCTGTACAGATGAGTTTTCCTGTGCGGTGCTGTCATGGACCTCAGACTCCACAGCAGATACAAGGCAACTGAAATCAGTTTAGCTCCAAGGACAGACAGCTAAACTCACCCAGATTACCTTCTGTTTGTGGTGGGCAAAGGACGTGTTCACAGACTGCTGCCACAGCCAAAGTTTTGTTAAACTGCAGTCACTGAATTACTCTAACCTCGCTGTAATGCTGGAAAATACAGATTAGATTAACTAGGATGGTAGCTTAGCGAGAAGAGCACACCTGCTGGACCATTAATCACAATTTCTTTGCAGCTTCTCATCCTTTTTCATACAAAATGGTCTAATCCCAGTAATGATAACATTTTTCTTCTCATGTGCTTAGCTTGCTTTTCCTCTTAGATTTCCCCTGTACAACAAGTAGCAATTGCAGTGAATGGAGAATCAGGAGGATGAAGCTACCAATATATACTGTGACAGTATTGCTTTCATCAAATAAAAGAAATGTTTCCCTAAAGCAATTGTGCTATGTTCAGGAACACACTTTGCCCCATCATGGAGTCCTTCTTACTGATCATTAGTCAAAATCAGAGCCCTTTCCTTCCCTGCCTGTGTTTCTACAGGGAGAAGACACATTGGTAATGACTGCCTGCATTGGCTTTGCATATGACCTTTCTCTAAAAGCAATTCTTTTTCATCAGTTTCACATAAAATTGATCAAAATCCTCCTGTCCAGCTAATTCCTGTGAGGCATCCTTAGGTCTCCCAGCTGGGTGGCTATATCATTGGCCTTTTCCCTGACCTTTAGCATCCATTTTATTATTAAACTTGGAAAAGCAAGCAATTCTTCAGACTGGCAGGCCAGGCAAACCAGGCTTTAAGAAACCACACACTCTGCATATGCTTTGTTTCTACTAAGCTCACTGGACTTGGCCAGCTGCTGACTCCCAGATTAATGACCAATACCTCCTCTCCTCAGGTGTCCCACTTAGCTTTTCCCTGGAGAAACCAGGCAGCCATCAGACCTGCTGGGATCTGAATCCTGAACTACTTTGGACATTGACCTTTCCAACACTGCATGAATTTTTTAAAACAGTTACTGAAAGTTCAACTAATGATTTATTTATTTTTTAATTAGTCAGCCCTTAGGAAGAAAAAGGGATAGACTCTGACAGCTCCTTGGTCCCAGAGCTGCTTATCAGCATGTGCAGTAAACAGGGAAAAAATCATAAATATTACATTCCCCCTCAAGATAAGGGATTCCAGAGTGAAGGATTGCTTCCCAATAGTAAACTACAGGGCAATGTCATGGAAATGGGTCACAGATTCCCGGAATGCAAAGTCCATCATGGGACTTCCCTGGAGCAAGGGATCCTCTCCCACTCCCACACAGCTCTCCTATGGCTCCCAGGCAGCTGCACTTCAATATGGAAAGTCGAGGCTGGAGCCTGAAGGTGTCTGCACCAGCACCTGCATCAGTGACCTTTAGGAAAGGAGTGGAACCCCGTTTCATTTCTTATTTCAGAGAAAGAGTTTTCCAACAAAATGGTGTTCAGGTCTTCTGCCTGTATAGACCTGAAGTATTTTTGCCTTCTTTGAGAAGAAGGGTATCTTGAAGGCCAAAGGAACCATGGTGCTCATGGTCCATACAGTCCCTGACCCTGCCAGGGGCTTGCTCCAGCACCAGCCGCAGTGCAGTGGGAACTCAGCAAAGCCCAGAAATCCCACCAATCTCAGCCGAGTGGGAGAGAGAAGCCACCAAATGCCATCCCACCGTGGGCCCCTCTGGGGAGGGGTCTTGCTGCTGACAGCATGATGTGGGTGATGGACCACCTGTGGGAGAGAAGCGATGCTTCCCCATTGTGGTGGGAAGCTGCTGGTTCCTGGCTCTCTTTAGTATTTAGAGTGATGACTTGGTGCGTTCATGCTCTCTACATAAATCCTGATAAACTCCTAACCTCAAAAACATCCTGTAACTGGGGGCTCCTGTGTCTAGTTGCCATATTGTATGAAAAAGTGATTCCCTTTATCACTATAACAGTTGCTCCTGCTGCCCGGTTTCACAGAATCTCTACTCTTTTGCTTTAAAGACAATGTGAATATTAATCCCTCCCTCTCTTATCTATCCCACCCACTCTCTTCCTACATTTGTCATGTCCACTCTTACTAATCTCCTCTTGAATGTAAACTCCTCCAACTTTTTTTCAGTCTCTGCCTAAGGAAGTTTTCTTGTTCTCCACATCAGTAATGGCATCAAGCACTACTTCTTTCAATGTGGCTACAGAAATGACTTAGGAAAGTGTTATAACAGCATCTTCTGTCTCTGTTTGTAGCATAATTTTACGATTTTTATATACTGTACAAAAGGGCATATGTTTTATTGTCAAAAGCATAAATAGCTTTTTTAGCTTCTATTTAAAGAGCTCTTGGAAAACTGTGTAAGGACTAAAGGTACACAATTTATTTACATGCTTTTAATTCCTTCCCTGAACAAATCCTTTGACTTGAATTTTTTACATTTTGAAGGCACTTGAGTTTATGATTTGCTGCGTGATGCTCACTGGTAATGGTACCCATCACATTTTTGTGGTATCAACATTGTCTGTTTTCCATGTGTGCCATCATAATTCAAAACAGCAGCTTTCAAGTATGTTTTGCCTCTGCCCAAGGGAAATCACATCACATTTTTTTACACTTTTGGTGGAACTGCAATAATGAAAGTATAATTTCATGGCCCTTCCAGTCTTTAATTTTTATCAAAGTGCCTTGCCATTGTTTAAATACTATTAACTTTGCTAATTTTCAGCCTGACTCTTAAAAAACTGCAGCTGCTTTACAAAGAGATGGCATTTCAGCCTTTTAATGGAAAAAGTTATACGCCTGGACCATAGCTTCAGTTTGCAGAGCCACCTTTGTCTGTTCCACTGTAAGACTTTCCTAAAGTTCCCTCTTTAGAGAAGGAGAGAAGAATCTGAGGAAATTATGTTACTGCTATTCTCTCTTCATTATGAAATCAAGAGTATTCCCTTCTTCCTCCACCCCTTCCAGTCCCTTCCCAGTGTAAACTTCACTTCCACTACAGAGACGTGACAGAAGGCAGAACGGAAGAACCTCAATTTATGTCTGAGCTTCAATTGCAATAAGTCAGTGTAGTCTGATCATATACAGGAGAAGCAAATATAGGGGTTTTTAGGATGTGTGTTGTTATTTCTGCATGAGGAAGACCCCCTGAATGTCTTAGCTATCATCTCAAAAGGATCCTTCTTCCTTCTAAAATAATGGTCAATAAAGGTTTAAAATAAATCTAAACATCTCTCTAAAATAATGGTCTAAAATAATTAAAAGGACCCTTCTTCCTTCTAAAATATAATGGTCTTTTTGAATTCCTGCTAGGAGTATTTGCGTTCCCAGAACTCACACCAGGACTAAAGCTACTAATTGAAAAGCTTCTAGGCAAAGCCCTCACCTTGAAATTCACATTTGTATCAGAGTCAGTGCTGGCTGATTCTGTTGATCCCCTGACCTGATTGTGTTGACCCACAAGGGAGTTTATTTTTTATTGTTTCTTTAAAATAAAAAAGGCAAAATTAAAAATAATAATATACAAAAACACAAGTGAAAAGGAAGTGAATAAGCATTAAGCTCAGAACAATGGGATGGGTCACAAATGACGCGTCAGGCAAAACAAGAATCGCAGTGTTGGCTCCAGCCCTTCAAGGGCTTCTGCATTGTGCTTAACTCTAACTCCCCTGGCCTGATCCTGCACGGATTATGTCATCAGGGCCCCAAGTTCAGACGAGCAAGAGCAAGCCCTAATGAAACCATCTTGCACAGACAGATCTGCAAGACATATCAAGACATAACTTGAGAAGCGTGAGAGTACCTCTGAAGTCATGCTGGTGTCCTGCCCAGGGAGAATTTAGTTTCTCCATGGGCTTGGTGATGACTTAGGGGGTGACCTACCAGAAAGGGGATGGTGGAAGTGAGGGAGTCATGGTTTCTTTCCGAGGTCAAAAAGAGCTGGTGTTCCAGCAGAACATCATGAGACAGCATAAAATTATGAGTATCAAAATTTCATGCCTCATGGTGTCTCTGGGTATTTTTTTTAAGGTGAGACTGCTACACGTTGGAGTGGATTGCTCTTTGGTTTTGCCAACAGCCATATTACATCCTGCTCTAGGAGTCTGTGCATCTTGTTACAGTTTCAAGAAGGCATTAGGCCAAGAAGGGATCAAATCGTTCAGGCTGAACTGCACTGCACATTGATCCAAAACAGCTCCACAGAGGTATGGAGGAGTGCCTGTGGCTGAGATTATACCAAACTGGGGTTAAACTATGCCAAACTATTCAATGATCTGACAGTGGCCTCTTAAGCGCACATGGAGAAGTCCAGTTGCAGAAGCCTTCAGCTAACAGAAAAATGTGTTGTCCTTAGCTGTAGCCTGAGAATCGGAAACATCAGTTGTGAAGTAGACAAAAATGTAAATACAGGAGTGATGTGTTGACCACTGCAGGCAAATGCAGGGAGCCAGGGTAACAGAAAGAACTGTAAGTCTTTGTTCGGATGCTGTGACACAGCTGACCTTGGAGAAGCTTAGCACAGATATCTGCTATGGGCCATCCAACCACCAATAGGAAGTAGAAACAGCTTTTACAAGCATTTACACAAGATATCCAAACAATAAGATATGGTAGCAATAGAAGATTTTAGTTACCCAAAACTATGGAGAAAAAAAAGTAGGTTAACTAAAATCTCTCAAGTAAATAACCAAGGTTTTCAGCAGGGAGAGAAGAGTGAGCAGATCCTAAAAGACCACTAAGTTAAAAACATTAGAGCAACCTACCCCTATGCAAGAGAGCACCAGGCACATAGGGGTACAATTCCAGATGCATCAGTAGCTTTCTGAGGACTTTAAAAAGTGGATACTACTAAAAGGAGTAACGCAAACACATAGTTAATGTTAAGTACACGTGAATAAGACAAACAATTGTGTACAGAAGCAGACCTGCTACAGCACAGAAGGCATTTCAACTAGGAAAGGACACAAATGGGGACTAGGAAAAGTTCTATAAATACATTTTAATTAGAGGAAGAAAAAGGAAAGTCTTGATCCATTGCTAAACAGGAAAAGAGCAAATAACAAATGATGCAGAGAAGCCTGGTGTGTCTTTTGATCCAGCCTTTATTTAAAAAAAAGCTGTTTGTGACCAGCTAATTAACTAGATTATTTTTAAAATGAGGTAGGACTTCAGGCCAAAACAGGAAAAGACCCAGTTAAAGAACACTTGGATGAGCCAACTGCATACAAGTCAGCAGGGCCTCATAAAGTTCACCTGAACTTATTCAAGGAATAAGATGAAGTAATCTGTAACTCGCTAACAATTATTGTAAAGGAGTCGCATAGAACAGGATGAGCCCTGGAGCACAGGAGGAGAGTGACTATAGTGCTGATCTTTGAAAAGGAATAATGAGACCCCAGGAAGCTATAAAACACTCACCCTGAATTCAAAAAGATCTGGAATGAGTTATTAAACGATCAGTTTTTAAATAACTAGAAAATGGTATGGTGATAAAAAACAGTCTACTTGAGTTTGTAAAGAACAGATCACGTCAAACCAGTCTAATTTCCCTTTTTAACAGAGTGGATGGCTTAGTGAATAAAGAAGAGCAAGTGGATGTGATTTATTGTAGTTTCCCAATATGGTCACATTAGGTAGGAGCTAAAACATAATCACAACAGGACAGGTGCACAGCTGGGTGAACTTCAGTCCACAAACAGTTACCAATTTTTCCGATCAAATAGGAAGTTCTTCAAGTGGGATTCCTCTGGGATACTCTCTGGGCCTGTTTCCATTCTTTTCATTAATGATGCAGATAATGAAATCTGTGGTTACCGTTACACTTGGAGAGGCTACAAGAGAACCAAAGTCAGAGGATCAAAGAGCAGAAATGATGTGGAAAGATGGTCCGCAGCCAACCTGATTAAGTAACCGCTAGGTTAAAGTGCTACTTTCAGGAAGGAGAAATCAAATTCCCAAATATAAAGCTGGAAGAAATTATAAGCAGTGGGGTGGCAGAAGCAGGTCTTAGGGATGTAGCCCATGACAGGCTGGATTTGTGTTGACAGTGCAGTGCCATGTCAAAAAATATAAACACCTGAGTTGTGTATATGGAAGCATCACATGAAAGGAAAAGAAGGCCATCATTCTGCTCTCACTTCAGTGTGGAGGTCTCAGTTGGAAGTTTGAAGTTTTGGGCACTGTACTTTAGTAAAGATCTAGATATATTGGAGACAAGCCAGAGGAGATCAACAAGTATGATCAGAGATTTGGAAAACACAGCCAGTGAGGTAGAAAGAACTGCGTTTGTTTAGTCTAGAGAAGATTGTTTAGTTCAGAGAAGATCAAGGCAAGGCAAGACTCTGGTTCCTAAAAGCACACAAAACTACTAAAGATGACAGCGAGCAATTGTTCTCGTTGAAAGTAAGGACGAGAAGACATCAGCTAAACATGCAGCAAAAGTCTGCTTAGGCTGGAGCCCAGGGAAACTGTCAGTGCAGCGGAGCAGAATATTGTCCAATCTCCTTTACTGGAGAGGCTGAGGTACAGGTTAGGCAAATGCCTCCTAGGAAGGGAGAAGGTACACCAGTTTGGGCCCCAGGAGACCTCTCTCTCTGGAGACCCTTCCCTGCCTGAGGTTCCTGCAGCTTTGAGGTTTAATAGCTGAGGATGCAGGTGTGTAATCGCTGATACTATAATGCCGTAACTCCGGTAGTGCTTTAATAGCAATGATTTTATATATAGTAATGATCAGCCTGAACAGCCCTGCTCTCCCCTGCCAAATACTCCTGGTTATCAGATTTCTGCTGCTGCTGAGGAGGTAAGACAGATATAAGTAATTAAACTAATGCCCGCTGTTTTTCTTATATTAGCATAAGGAGGTCTTGACAGAAAAAACCCCAGTGTTGGTTACTGTATAAGCACCGAGCGTATGTCCATTTTTATGGCCCCAGGTACCTAGCCCATCGGTATGCCAAATCCGTACTAGGGCAAAGCCCAGGTACACTTCTGCCTCCAGTTTTCCCAAATGCAATGAGAGGGATTGGGCTGCATCCTGGCCAGGTTTCACAGTGTGCTCTGCTAAAGCACCAGTCTGCACTGCCAGGACCACAGAGGGACTCGGGTGAAGCACTGGCAGGCAAGGGCAGGTGGACCCAGGCAGCCAAGCTATCCTTATCCTCAAGGGCTTGTCTGGACAAGAGCAGGGAAGGAAACAGAGCCCGTGGGAAGCAACAGTGTGGCCATGGTCACATCTGGGTTGTGGGCAGATCCCTGCACTGTTGCAGCCTCTCACGTGGCCATCACTCCATTGATCCTGAGAGGAACCCCCTGAGATGCTAAGCCTCTCAGTGTCTGCATTGGTCAGCTCCCACCACTTGGAAAGGGCTCAGTGTTGCCCAGCCATCCTGTGTACTTTACAGGATGGTGCCTTTCATGCCCAGTTGCACACAGGGGGGTCCAGAAATTAATACCACCTTCCAGGCATGGTAAAAAGTGGTGGGGGAAAAAAGCCCTGCCAGAATCATCCACCTTCAAGAATCCATAATTCATATACACAGCCAGGCATAATTTAACTCCAGCACTTGTTATTCCCTATGTCAGAAGAAGAGTGTTCAGAAAACATGGGGTAAATTAAATCTATTGAAAATGTATTTCCCCTCTCCCTTTTTAATATGCTTCTGTGTATTTCTTTAAAATTTATAATGTAACATGTTGGGGTTTTTGGTTTTTGTTTAAATTTCAGAGCTGGAATTTTGCTGCTAATTTATTTCAGTGCCATCTTTTGTTTTCTTAACTGCTCAGGTCTACAACATCTGGTGAACAAGCAACGTGTTGTGGGGGCCCATCTATTTCCTGTGAGGCTATGATGTGTTTTGTCCTGTCACCGTACTGGTCTGCAAGTGACACTGAGTTAAGGTACTCAGGCTGCTTTCCTGTCTTGAATGCTCTAAATCAGTGCCAAAATCTAAGGGCGTCAGGAAACTAATGAAGAGGAGAAGTGGCAGCAGTCATTAGAACAGATGCCTCCAGGTGATGGCCAAAGATAGTATTAGGGAAATGATGGCAATCTCTGCAAGGGAATCAAACAGGAGAGTATCATCAGCGGATAATTGAATTTTATAGTTAAATTAGAACTGTTCTAATACAGACACGATTTTGGATTTCACAGTTAAAGCACAGTTCCGTTTTGCACTGAAAACAGGAATTCAGCTTCTTTGTTATGTTTGAAAAATATGGTCTCCTCCTCAAATTGGCAGCACTTATCCCTCTGGGTGCAAGATGAATGGTCTGGTAATTTTTTAGTTTGTGATTTGCAATTAATTAGAAAGTTGGTCCTTTAAGAAATCGGTTCCAATTGTTCCTTTGTTTGAAACATCTCAGCAATGAAATGATGCAGACTACAAAAATGTTCCATCTAGTCAAAATTCATTGAAACTTTGCACACAGACAATAGTTGAATAAATTAATCTGCAATTAAAAATTTTTGTAACTGCTTGCAGACAGGAAATACTGTGACTTCAACCAAGCTCATCCAATCATTTGGTTTCTTCTAGAGTGAATTTGCACATGCTGATCCCATGGCTGTGACAATTTACATTCATTAATCCCATGGAATTGGAGAGGGCTGGATGTATCAAGAGGACATTTATTGGCCAGTTCTTTAAAATTTTTGCATTTTGGGTTGGTGCATAAGAGGCTCCTCTCAGCACCACTGATCCAGCATATATTTAAAAGGCATTGCAGAAGAACCTGAGGCAATAGAGCTCTTAATAATAGTGAAATAGTGGGACCTTGTGTCCCCTTCACTCAAACATCACCCTTGGTTTGTTCCATCACTAACACAACACACTAAACCACCAGTTTCAACCTGTGGCCTAGAAATCTCCAAGGGGCTTAAAACCCACAATTTCAAAGGGGTCCACTGTCACAGGAGGCTCACATTTGCTACACAGGACTTTCCTTGAGAAGGTGTGCATTCCTTTAAAAATTTTGCAGTGGTCCACAATCTAAAAAGCAAAATGAAGTAAATCAGTAGTAGATTTGATTCATGTGTCTTTATTATCTGTTTGGTGTAGCTCTGGAGATCTACATCGGCTGTAAATCCTGGCATAGAGCCAGGCAAAAAAGGCAGAAGTTAAAAAAAAGAGATATATTAATAAAAAATGAGATGTAAGAAGCATGTCAGCAAAACAAAAAAAAAACCACCACCAACAACAAAAATCCCACTGGATAAGACTAGGAGAAGAAATTTAATGAGCTTCTTTCCCAGGAACTGTGGCTGACAGCAGCTTCAGTGGAGGACACAGGCATCTTTGGAAGGACCCTTCCAGGTCAGTTCAGCCATGAAGGCTGTCCCTCTGCCACACGCTAAGGAAGAGTTAACGAAATGGATGCCAAAGCTAAGAAAGCTGCTGTGGCAAAGAGGAGGAACAGCTCTTCACACCACAGCGATTTGCAAACCCAAGGTCTTGTTTCAGCTCTGGTAAGGAACTAGGGGGCAGGAAGAAATCATGAAGACTATGACTGAAACCAAAAATGGGCCATTTAGGTAGTTTTATACAAGCTTTTGAATAATCTTTTTATAACTGATGCCAATTTACAAACGAACATGTAGCTCAGAAGCAAAAGAATGCTTCTGTTTAGAAAAAGTTGAAAACAAATATTGCTTAACATTTAAATAGATTCTTTTTTTTTCCTTAAAGAAAAGGATTTTTTTGTGTTTATCGCAAATTCATAAATATCTCTGCTTCCCCTTTATTTGTACAGTGGGATAAGTTCATCTGCCAAAAAAAAACACAAAACCCTCCCTAAATCTTATAATAACTAACATCCAAAAATATCAGACCAAATTGTCACTCAGACATGAACTGCAGCCAAGCATTTAACAAAGATCTAATACAGGAATGACCCGATGCCTGGGAAAGAGAGCAGTCACCGGAACGGGCAGGATCCCTGCTGATCCCAAAGCAGCACTTGACAGTGAGCCCGGCCAGGGAGGAAAGCAGCCTGCGTGGCATGGAGACTGCTGCCATCACCAGCCAGGAGAGGACATCAGGAGACACAAAACATGAGTGAAACAGAGTTGCACAACTCCCGTGACTCCGCTGAAGCCGACAAGGAATGCGAACTGATCTCTTTGCATTATCTGTTAGGAAAACACAGCCCAGCGGAAAGCGTGGGATGAAGTTCTTGCCCCACAGCAGGAGGGAGGTGGGTGCAGGGGCTGCTCCATCCCGTGGGGCTGGCAGCAGGGAGGTGACCCCGGGCCTCTGGGATGTAGCCTTCCATGCGGTGGGGGTGTGACAGAAAGGAGGAGTCTCAAGAAGTCCCCTATGGCAGAGAGGTGGCATATGCAGACAAGATGGTGAGAAGTAGTTGGGACATAAGGAGAAAATCTGGTCTAGGAAATGCCACCACCAGGAGAGCTGGATGGGGTGTCATGCACATGGGTGCTGGCATGCAGGCATGGGTTGGGAACCTCAGAAGCCCTGATTTTCTTCCGGTGCTGGAAATGTTTATCCTGGGGACTAGAACAAAGAGGTTTGTTTTTTCTCCACGCTTCTGTTAGGAATTCCTCTGGATTTCCTATCCAAAAATAATAAGACATTATAGAGGAAAATACATGAATGCCTCTTCTGCTCTGAGGCACAGATTGAGTGGGCTGATCAAGAGTCACTGAGTTGGTGGGAGGTGTGCATCCTCCCAGGGTTCCCTCCCAGCACCTCCTCAGGAGAGGAGCATGGGTCTCCTTCCTCTGACCAGACACCTCCCAGCTGACCTTCCTGCTCTGGAGGACAAGGTGGCCAAGGCAGGTGTTCCTCAGGTCACCCCTCTGTGAACATGAAGCCACATCTGAGGACTGGAGGTATGATTTAGGCAGCCAGTTCCTGTGTGCATGGGTCTGGCAGCAGTTCCAGTCTGCACAGAAATCAAGGTTACAGTACTGCAAAGGGCACTGTAAAGGCTTGCAAGCAAGAACACTCAAACTCAGGAGATTATAAAATAATGTAATAATATAAAATAATCTCCTGGAAGCAAACCATGAGCTGCTGTGACTCTGCCTTTGGGTCTGGCAGCTGGACCAGTGGTGAGGAATCACACAATAAAGTAGGTCACAGGTTTCCAAAAGACCTTTTTTTTCCTTTAAGCTTACGAGAAAATGACGATTTATGAAAATCTGTGTTCTGATAATAAAACCTCAGAGTATGGAGCACTCTGTCATTACAGTAATGGGCCCGAGATAAGTGCTTCATCAAGAAGACTATACATCATTACTACTTACAATGCGCTGAAAAGACAGGGCAAGGGGAGAATGAATGGCATCTGCTACAAAAATAAACTACAACAGAAATTATGCTCAGTGCTTTTATATTGTACACCATAAAATCCTCCATTTTGGAATTCCAAGTTAAGCCAAACATGCATTTTTCATCTCCTCTCATCACTGCAGAGTGCTGCTTAAATGGGAGGAACTCAGTCCAACCTGCAGGTCAAGTCTCCCATCGACGGGGCGGCTGCCCAGCCTCAGAGCATCCCATGGCTGTCCCTCTGGCGCATGCCTAAGGTGCCCAGCAGCCCCGTGCAGCAGTGGAGGTCCTGCTACCATGTGGACGAGCTGTGGAAGGAAGCGATTTCCTGCCTTGTTTAAAAGCGTGGAGGTGGCCAGCGTGATGCTGAGGAAAAGCAAACACAGCCTTGCCTGGCACAATCACAACAAAATCTGGTCTCATGCCTCTTTTCCTCCCCTCTGCCCATGCTTGCAGTGGGGCTGTAGTGCTGTGGAGGCTGGGATGTAACAAACAGCTGCAGAGCTTTGCTTTGCTCACGTTTTTTTGTTAGATTTATGTAAAGGAAAACACTTTTTCTTGTATTGCTGTGTGTCAGCCTGGATCTTGCTTCCCCCAGGATCCCCCAGCAGGTGAAAAACTGCTCTCAGCTTAACCATTAAAAGCTGTTCAGCCATGTCAGCAGAGGAAAAGTAGAGGTTGAAGTGTGGGAAGGGCATGCTGGGGAGGATGGGCATGCTGGGCAGGGCAGGCTGCCGGGGAGCCCAGCTGGCAGGTAAGGGGGGGCAGTCCTGCTGGGACCTCCGACTCGTCCCACCCCACCAGGACCCGGGAAAGCCAGTGTCCCCAGCCCTGCCTGAGCTGCTCAGGGAGAGTGCTCACTGCTCATGGGGCAACAGTGATGTACCTAAGTAAATGGGTAAAGACAAATCACGCGTGGGCTCCGGCTGTGAGCAGACTGTTGCAGCGCTGCTTCCTACTGTTTGTACTGGTCTAGCAGCAAGGCAATGGGAAAGCCTGGAGTGACACTCACAGTGGGGTATCATTCTGCTATCAGGTGTCACATAAACTAGGCACAGGTTCCCTTGCTAGGCTGCACCCTCAGTTGTATGTACAACTGTTTCTGGTTATGACTATTTAAAATGTTTCTTGCAATTGCTCATCTTCACTAGCAGCAAATTTTTATTCATAATTTATGCAGTGCTTTTACAACTTTCACCCAAAGTAAAATAAATGCAACAGCTGGTGAGTCTGTAGCTGAAGATGGTGATAAAAAGAAGAATAAAGTATCTCTGAAATGAAATTTCCTTTCCAGCATATGTGCTGGGCCCAGCATAAAAGACACAACAGAAAGTTTAGTTTGTAACTAATTTATTGGTGAAATGTTATCAGAATCCCAACGAAGACAAATAAATCAACATGACACTGGGAAAAAGATCAGCCGGTGAGGAAGAAAGCTACCAACATAACAATCTGCAGCCTGGGGAAGAGTTATACAAACTGGAGTACATCAGCAAAGCCAGAGTGGAATGTTCACTCTGCAATTTTGGATTCCAAAATGAAATAAATTGAGGTTAAAATCCTGATGGGTGGAAATATTTGTTCCTTTCACAAGAAGTAAATACTGGATTTTCAACTGTGAAACACTGCCTTGGGCCTATGCTTCTGTTTGCTCCCGATCTGCAGAAGCACCAAGTTACATGCAAGAAGCAAAGAAAAGAGAAGTGATGTTTTTGGGGCATGTTAACTGAACTTCACTAATACTAGATTTATATGTTTCTCCTTATTAAGGCAAAGGACAGGGAAATTGGATCATATGCAGTTCCTTGATTGCTCTAAATCAGAAGGCTGTGAATGTTTCATTTTGGTTTTCTGGAATGAAGGTCTGGATGAATGAAAAGCAAGAAACCAAAGGCTGACAAAAAAGCTTCTTCCAGCTTGAAGTTCAACCAGATACTGTCTCAAGAGGAGAGATGGGCTTTTGGCTGAGGACCTTGCCAGAGGTTGCACACAGAGACATTGCTTCCAGTGGTGTGATTTCTCTTGCACCCAGGGAAGCAGGGTTTGTACACCCTTGTAAATGAGCAGAACTGGGGAAAAGGCGCCTGAATCCATTGCCGATCTCCTCTCTGCTTGTAACACCCAGCAGGGTCCTTATTTTGGGTGGCCGTTTTTCTCACTACTTTGCGGGTGTCTCGGTGGAAAAGACTCAGAGTGCCCAAGAAAACAATTTACTCAGTATTCCCTTTGTGACCAGAGGCACGAAATGCTGGACCCCTTCAAGGAGACCCTGCTGTCACAAAGTCTCTAGCCTACACGTGAGAGAAGGTTTTAATTTTTCACGAAGCACAACAGCTTAGCGAAGCACCCCACAGTTTGCATTTTGAAGGATGCACTTTGGTCTAGCAGTGGCGACCACAAAGTTATGAACAACAGTTCCAATTCAGATCATGCACAACCAGACACAATTGTATTTCATCAATGAGTTCACTCCTGTGTGAACCAGGGCTCCAATTTGGCCAGTGTTTTCTTTCCTGTACTGTAACAAATTATTCCTATTGACTGAACAGAATGTGCCAAAGTTTCTTATGCTCTGATTTATGTGAAATAATTAGCATGATATTGTCTGGATGTGAGGTCACTCAGCTCTTTTTCTTGTACCCTAGCATCCACATTCATTCCCATTCTGTACCAATTAGCACAGAGGAAGCAGGATCCAGCCACGAAGAACAGCTCCTCTGCTTCACAACTCTACTTCTTTCAGACTTTTCTTGCACAGCTTCTTACCTTTCCAGAAAGGAATAAAAGAAAGCCAAACAAACAAAAAAAATCACCTGATATGTTGGTTTCAGAGCAGCAAAAACACTGACAAAAAGAAAACAGCAGCAGAGGGTGAGGTACCAGTTCATGTTAAAACAGAAATAACTGAGAGTTCCCTTATCTTGAAATTGTTTTCGTATAGGTGGCAATTCCTTGGGGCAAAGTAAAGGGAATTAGTAAGGAATAAGGAAAAATACAAGCGCTGCTGCTCACTGCCTAGAGCAGATGAAGCTATAAGGATTTCTGCAGAGCACATGATTTCCAATGGAAGTAGACAGATTGGTTTGTTTTCAAAATGAAATTCCCAACCGTATTGAAAAAGGAAAGGGAAAAAACAAGAGGAAAAAAAACCCCAAAACAAAACAAAAGAGGAAAGAGGGGGAAAAAAGATTAAAGGAAAAAAAGACACCCCACACATACTCCCTGAAACTACAATTTAATCAGTCCTAGGGGACAGTAACGCTCAGTGCCAGTTTTTCAGCTAGGGTAAATCAGCAGCTCTCTACTACAGCACTCCTGGTTTGTGCCAGATGAAACATTTTTGGAGCTAATCAGGCTCCAATGGAACATTAATGGAAGTTGCCATCAGCTTCATAACAGAAGGGTGAAATGAAAAGAGCATAAATTGGCTACGGAGGGAATCCTCATGGGGTTTTGGTGGTTAGCCCCACTTTTCTGATAGAGCTTCCCCAGGTAGCCTGCACTGTTATTGTTCTATTAGAAGAGTTTATTATAATTTTTCAACAGCAAATCAAAAGACGGTGTTCTCTGCAAGAGCTTCTCAGCTCCCTGCCCTTTTCCTTGGTATGAGGTATCCTGTCTGGTGGCCCTTGGGATCTTATAGCAAACCCTGCTTGTGTAGCTAGTTTACAAAAGGTTTTCTGTTTGTGCAGAAGGGAAAGCTAAAAAATGCTGCAATTAAAGTTCTGGTTGTAGCACAGCAAAGTGCTTATGGCAGGGAGATGAGCCCTTCTGCTGCCTAGAGGAAGATGTCTTTGGCACCATTTCTACCAAGGAGCTGCACCCTTTCAGTATACACGGGAAGTGTTTGTTAGAGCCAGATGAGCAGACATCTGTCTAGACCCGAGAGACCTAGTCTGGAGCTGCAGGAGGGAAGATTTCGCTCTAGGAGACAAATGGGACCCCATTGTAACTGGGATCCAGCTCATCAGGAGAAGATGGTGCTGAGCATAGCTTGCAAACATCCCAAAGACTAAGTGAGAGAAGCTTTCTCTCCAAAGTTATGTTTTGAAAGAATGCTGTGCCAGTAGCAAATTTTAGTCTGGGAAAAACTCCTGTTTTCTCCCTCAAAACAATAAATCTTAAAGCTAAAAGCTGTAATTTACTAAATCTGTGGTTAGAGTTTGGTTTCTTGTATTAAACAAACAGCAACAATCACCTTTCACTACAGTTCCAGCCTACCACCCTGATGGAACACACTCTGACCAAAGCAATCTTTTGTCTGCTTCTCTTATAAGCACAATTTTGCATCAAAGTGTGCAAGATAAGCTAGTATCACACCATACTGCAGACACGGAGCCTGAGCAGTTGCTGGAAGCTGACACTTATTGAAATAGCAACATGAAATATTTCATTTCAAAGATGCTAGCTTCAAAACCTCTTCCTCATTATTAGGGTCACTATTTTCATCAAACCTTTGCAGTAAAATTGCTCTTTGGTTGCAGATACTTCTGGATCTGAGAAATCATGTAACCTGAGGGAAGATGACTGGGGTGTTTTTTTGCTTTTTTGCAAAAGAGCCAGCCAAATGGTGATGCTGAGGTGAGATGAACAGGTGTGGACCACAGATATTAAACATCTTGTGTTATTAGCAGTCCACATCTATCCTCACCATCCTTGATTAAATTTCATTCTTACCTCTAGAGTAATTTCCAGACTTCACTGATTGTCTAGTTGTTGCTCTCCAAATTCATTACAGTAGTGAAGTGTGTCAGGGGTGTGGACAGGGTTTTCATCTCTTGTGATGGAAAATGTGGTACAATTACAAGCGATTAAGGAAAGATATTCCCAAACTTGAGCCAAGGGACTCACATCCCACTTTTAGGCATTCATCTCCCAATTTTCACATCTTTTAGGACACCATTGCTACAAGGAAGATTGATGGATCACAGACAGCTTTGCTGGCTGCTTACTCCACGCTGGCTTTTTCCCAAGGAGGAGCAGGCGGCACTTTTGATGTTATAATAATTCACAGTGAGAAAGAGAAGCCTGCAGATGGACCTGGCAAGGCACAAGTAAATTGCCTGCTAACAGATTCATGTTCTCCAAGCATCACCTAGACACATGATAAAGAGAAACACAGGATGGGGTTGCAAAGCAGCCTCTTATCAGGTGATGTCTCCTACTGATATCACAGCAGGCCCCAACTAATGAGACTTCAGCTAATTTGTCCTTGGTGTTGTATTTCTGATGAAGTTTAAATGGTGCAGTCCTGGGGTGAGCTGTTCTGCACACCTGACACAAGCCAGACACATTGCAATGGGAGGAGAGCTGCCCATGGTGTTCCTTCTCATAATGTGCAGCATGTTAGAGATCACATGCAGGGGCCGTAGGTCTGTTTAAGTTTCAGAGTTTTCCATTGTACTTTGTGGAATAAACATATCTGATTTTATTTCAAGTAAGAACAGAGCCTGAAGAGGATTTGAGCTCCAGATGCCCCTGGGGCAAAGACTAAATGCTCGATCACAGTGTCTTAGTCTGGGCTCTTCTGACAGCCCAGATCAAAGTACCCCCAAACTGTGAAGCCATGAATTTTAACTCAGGAATCTGATCTTCCACTCCCAGCCAGGATTTCTACAGCAGTGTACCTTCATTGACTGGCTGCAGTTCTTTTTTGTGAATAAGCAGATTAAAAGAGGAGCAAGGTCCTGGTTCTGAAGGCTGTGCTCTGGGTAGGTCTTTATCTCCAACCTTTTGCTCACAGCTTCCTGTTTAGACCTTTGGCCATTCTACCATCAGTGGGAACTTTACACACATCCAAGAGCAAGATTTGCCCTTATGAATTTTATGAGACTGGGATAACAATAAATGTCTATTTTAAATCTTACAGCCAAACTGAGAAATAACAGTCCTCATCATACTACTTATGATATCAAGTCCACATACACACAAGTCTTAGATGAGGGACCACAATGCTGCTCTGCTTCCCAGACTCTCCTGCTACTCTGAAAACCAACAAAATATATGTGTTGGCAGAGAGTGTGCCCAGAGCTGGCTGCTCTGCACTACTTCCTATCATCTTAGGTCTCAAATGGCCCTACCATAACACTTAAATGCTCTGCAGAAAATACTGTGTACTGCACTGGAATGGCTGTTCTAACTGGAAGAGTGGGAAGGTACTAAAAGGAGTAATATAATGGTTAATGCTAATGTAGCCAGTGTTGGAAGACAACAGGAGCAATCAGGTCTCTCTTTCGACATACATCTAGTTACAGAAGGCAAAAAAATGTGCTGTGTTCACCAGGTCCACCATGGGCTGCTTCGCAGTCCTCCCATACACCTGGCATGGGCAAGCACTGAAAACCATCTTTAACAACAAAAGGCTGAGAGAGGTCTTCCTCTGATGGCTTACTGTTAACCCATGACCCAGCAGCCAAACGAGCTCACACACCCCTGCTTGGTGTGCGTGAACTTGGTGTGAAGAAATCAGTGATGTTGGCTCATACAGAACAAACAGTGGGAAATTCCCATGGAATATATGAAGATCTTAACACTGGCAGACAACGTCCACTCAGTGCAATCTGCATGGCTCTTCTGCTGTCCTGTGTCTCCTCTGGATTCTGCCCCTGGGCTATGCTACCAATTTATATCTCCAGTGTGATAGTTTTCAGCATAGCCATGAGTTTAAGAAATGACGGGTAATTTCAGGTTCTCAGTCACAAGGCATCTTGCACCCGTACATCTTAAAGAAGCCTGTGTGTTCACTGCCTTTGTAAAACGAGGCCAGCAGAAGATGTCTCAAGGCAAGTATGCACAGAAAGTAATTCTTCTGGAGAAGCATGGTTAGTCATGGCTCCTTGTTGCATCTTTACAAACTACAAGCATTGTACTGCCTCTCACTGGAGAGGCCAGGAAGGCACTCTTCTTCTCCTCAAGGCACAGGATGACCTGACCTTCCTAGATTACCATTACCCACATTGTCCAGTTTCTCTGCGTGGTTAGACTCTGCTTTTACTGCCACTTCAGCAAGCTGATCTTCTGCAGAGCCCAGGTTCCTACCCTTTGGGAGCACACATGATGCTGATTTTTCAGTGTTGCTGGTACCCTACCTCCTACTCCCTTCAGGCTTTCTCCATCTGTCCCTGGTGATTCACTGCACCAGAGAGTCTCCGGAGGCCAAATAACTCCTTCCCCTGAGAGGCTCTTAGGGTCATGAAGGCAGAGCATCCCAAAGGACAGAGCGGGAGGATTTTCCCTTTGGTTTTGCGACAGTGATAACGCTGACCCAGCTCAACTTGCAAGGATTAGGTTTAGGACTGTCCTGGGCCACCGATGTGGGGAAAGGTAGCAAAGTGACAAAAATCTCTTCCTCATCCACTTATAGAGCCACTCTCAGATCTTGGATTTTACAGAAAATGTGTCTAAGTATTTATGATCCTAGACCAAGGAAAACATAAATTCTATATAAATGAGCAGCACACAGGGGGAAAAAACTGAAACATCTACAGTTTTTCTCCTTACATCATGTATCATTCCCAGATTGGAAGCCAGTTGTGCAGTGGTGAGAGCAGGATATTGGGTTTCAGGACTCTTGGGTTAAATTATCAAATCTGCCATTGATTTGCAGTGTGACCTTGGGCAAGTCATTTAAAGGGAAATATGTAATTATTAGTTTCAATTGGCCAGGCTCACTTACTGTCTATGGCTTTATAGCAATCGCTATTTTTTATTAGAATGATTGAGAGGGAGGGGGTCTCTTTTTTTACAAACACTTTTACATGTTTTAAAGGTTTTGAGGGTTTTTTTATTCTCTCTCATGGAATAGCTAAACAATCCAACAAACTAATAATATGGATTCTACAAGGAGTTCTGCATATATTTCAAGCTATATTCTTAAGTACTCAATTTGAATACCATGTCTTCGATTAGTATAGTACATAATGGCATATGTACATCATTGTGTGATCAGCGCTTAAAGGAACAGTAAAGGGAAAGCAAACTGCACAAATATATGGCAAGATGAGAAATATTACCCTATCTAATAATTTAAATAGAGATAGTAAAAAAGAACCCTCAGGGATTTGAGGGTGAGAGGAATTAATAATGAAAGGGTTTTTTTAAGATGATTTTGTTCAAAGTGAAGGCATTAAGCAGAAATCATCTCCAGAGTTTTGTAAAAATATAAACTTTACAATAGTTCTAAATAAAAGTGTTTTCTGAATAAACAGAGTGGCCCATATGGGTTCAAGCACTTTGGTGCTTTTATTTAACACAGTAGTAATGTTTCAAAAATAAGAAAATTCCCATTTTTCGCACCTTGAAGTAGATATGTTGAAAACAACATAAGCAGGTTTGAGGGGGTTTCTCACGTCCTTCTGACTCAACTTTAGACTTTTTCAAAATATTTTAAGACAGAAATTCGAATTGTGAAAAGTATTGGGGGGAGGAATATTTCAATTTTTAACAATATAATAGGAAAACATTTAAAGTTAAGGTAGCCTGTAAGTTAGGGTTTGTTCTATCTTTTCTGTAGCCTAATGGGACCATGCAAAATACAGTATAATACTTATATGTCCTGCAGGATTATTTATTTTGAAGCTTAGCTATGGTTTATAACGTGCTTAGAGATCCTCTGATGAAAATGTAATAACTATGTCATCATCGCCATCATTGTTATTATTGTGAATATCATTATTTTCATCCCCCTGGTGAAATAAGAAATCAGTTTGTAAAGATTACAACAGCTGCAGGGAATGTGCCTTGATAACTTCTCTGTGTTTTGTAACATTGCCAAAAGAAGTTTATAAAACGCTGCTGGAGTAACCGTGTTCCTAGCTAACAGGCAGGAATTTGCTCGGACTGTCAAACGTTCACTTGATATGACAAATAAAGCTAATGAGTATACAGTGCACCATTTTTCATTCAAGGGATGCATAAAAGTCTTTATATAAATGCCCTGGGATTCACATTTTTAACCTAAGACAAACATTTGCAATTTGTAGGGGCCTGCGAGGTGCAGTTATTATGGGTAACGGGTGGACTGTTAAGGGTGATGTCTGGCAAATGACATAAAGAAGAGGTCCCCTGTCATGAAAGCACAAGCTCATGGCTTGTTACTAACCCTAAACCTGGGCTGTGGGAGCGAGCTAAGCCACAGCTGCCACAATAGCTCTGGGTCACCAGGGATGTGGCGGGGTTGGGGGTGGTTTTGTCTCCCACAGAGGTAGACATTGCTGTCCTCGGGAAGAGAATGGGTCTTGAGTGCTCTTGTAGGAATGAAGAGAGTGCAGAATTTCCCAGGAATTTTGCCCATAAACTCCTCATGGAGTAAGTGTCACATCCTGGACTTCTCACTCGAAATTAGGTGCTACTTGAGTGGACATTTATCTGACAAGTTAACTCAGTTGTTATTATATGGGAGGAAAAGACAGCAATGACCGAGGGTATGAAGAAGGAAAGGTGACCACAAATTAGAGCAGGAATCTGAACCTTGAATGCCAACCTCTGCTCTGCCATAGACTCACCATGTGGCCTTGGTCAAGTTCCTTAACCACCTGGTACACCAATTCTCCAAGTGTAAACCAGTGCTAGAAGTGCTCCCTGGCTCCCCTTCCAAGTGAGGATCAATGCAAGACACCTTGGAGGGGTTCAGGCGCCTTTTACATGGAGAGAGTTTTGCTCACCAGGTACCTGAATCAGAGGGCAGTCCTGGAAAGGGGCCAGAGGGATTTGTTCAGGTGAAGGAATGTTTAAATACTGGTAAATGGAAAATGTTCCTTCTTTTTCTAAATCAAATGTCACAAACAATGGGAAAATTAAATCCACTTCTCAGGATATGTCTCTGCACAGGAAATTCATTGGAGGGGTGTTGCCCTGATAAAAGCCTTCCCTGGGAAGAAACTGAGTCTGCCTTTTGTATGGGGTTCTGAAAAATAACTCCCAGAATCCAGAGCCTGTCAAAATTATGTGAGAACATGAGACATTTTACTATCAAAATACTTTGGCTTCAGAAACTAGCAAAGCTTTCTGCCTCGCTATGAAAAGACGCAGGGAAATGAAGTGATTGCTCACTGCCACAGCAGTCTGTGACACTGAGAAAATCACTTCGTTTCCCTCTGTTGTGAGACCTCACATGCTCCTGGCACCTCGCCCTGCACTCCAACCGCTGCCTCCTGCCTCCTGCTAGATTTGCTGCTCACCGGCCAGCTGAGAGATGCTTGCTGGAGCATTCCCCTTTTACGCCTAAGTTCCTCCTGCTAAAATTATGCATCACTGGCTCCATAAAAAAAGTGTTACTGGGAACATAGCTTATACACTTGAATGTCACTTCTTTGAGTTCAGTTGCAGTGATGGGACCCAGAGAGAGTAGTATTCCATCCTGGTATAGCATCAGCTTGTACCTGGCTGAGCTTACTACCTGTGACGTGGCCTGCCTAGCATTGCCTCATAAATAATTCACACATTTCAGATTTGTTTTGACACTTTAACACACTATTTTGCTGGTTTTAAATGGGAAGTTTCTTAATTTCTTGTTAGTGTTTGGAAGTTTTTCTTTATTAACTGAAGCTTAGAGCTATAGTTACTTTCAAATCCTTCTGTCTAAAACAGCATAGCCAGATGTTTTCTTCTGAAGTCTTGTTTCAAAAAGTCCCAGTGGGCTTTCCATGGCAAAATTGCTTCCAGCAAGCATCTTGTAACGCATGAGCTCTGTGAAAGAGGGGAGTGCATCAGCCTGATGCTCCCCGCTGGGGCCACCACTCTTCACCAGACCAAGGGAAGCAGCTCAGGTGCCAGCTCCGTGACTGCATTTGATGCCTCCCTGTGCTACGGTGGGTGTTGATATGCACTCATCTATGTTGATAAGCAGGGATGGGCTTACTGCAGGGGCTGGAGGGTGGGAGAGTAGTGGCAGCATTCATACAGCCCACAGCAGAATGTATTCTCACCCAGGGTCACACCAGGGTGGCTGCAAAACCCACAGAGCTAAATCCATGCTTTTGCGAAAACTTTAAATTTCTGTCCCTAAGACCTTGGAAAACTCCATATTAAATTCACCTGCTAATACAACTGCTGTTTACAAGAGTTAGTGGGCAGCTGGAGAGGCTTCCTAAGGCTGCAACCTGCCCATTGGCCCAGAGATGTTCACCAAAAAGTGTCTGAAGGGTCCTGGTGCCCCAAGGAGCTGGGATGGCAGCTTTCCCCATGCAGCCCCAGTACTGAGACCACCTCTGTCTGACCCAAATATGCTCAGTACCCTCATTTGTTTTGGGGTGAGCGTGGGTGGGTCTCCTGCTCAGGTCTGCTTCCAATCACCCAGTTGTGCTGAATAAAAGGCTGCTCACATTGGAGCCAGTGTGGGTCAGGGGTGGCCAGGGCAGAGTGCATGAGAACTTCCCTCCATCCGGGAAAACACTTTTAATAGAATAAATCTGGCTCCTTGCAGCAAGCAGCCAGCCGGGAGGGGAGGGGAGGGGGGCAAAAGCAGAGGCTTCTCCAACAGCTGTCAGCTTGCCTTTATAGCAGCAGCTATTAAGGCTGGTTAATAGAAAACACCCTCCCATGTGACACTGTGCTCTCTGGCAGGTTGGAGCAAGGTTAGTGAGCCAGGTGGACTGCCCAGCAAAATTCTGCATTGGTGTGAAAGGGGAAAAAGGTCTGTACCACGAGGTGCCACGGTTTTGCCCTCTGCCAGACAAGGGCAGGCCCGCACTAGCACCCTCAGCAAAGCTATGGCAATGCCAAGAGCCTAGAGGATTTATGGAAGGACAGATTCCAGGCCCAGGTTTGCTCTGATTTGAGTTAAATCCCCAACCCAATATTAAAAATCGGGTGGTCTGTGGAGCAAATCCTGCCCAGTAGGATGTGAGCAAGCTCCAAGCCAAGTTCCCGAGCTCCGGTTCACAGTGTAAATCCCATGAAGCTGACAGATGCTCCAGCTCAGGGCTCCCCTGCCTGCTGCCAGCCTGCAGCCGGGCAGAGCCGGCACAAGGAAGGGGCTGCACCAATGATTGTCACCTGTGCAGGGCAGCAGGCTGAGTAACGGCCACAGCTCCTCTCTGAGAAGTAAAAACTAGAAGGAAAAACATGGCCAAGCTTCGTAGAAAGCTGGTATATAACTACTGTCTGTGCCACACTTTTTACTCATTTCCTGAGAAGGTAAGCTGTGCTGGTGCAGGGATGCATCCTGGAGGTGGGCATTTTCTTTGTAATCAACTATTAGTTTTTAGGTGGTACTTCTCATGTATCAGGCACAAGCTGCTGCCTGAAGCTGAAGAGTCAGTAGGATTTTTCTGACTCTTCAGAAGGCAGGGAGGTATCACAGCCAAAGGGACTTGGACAAGTCACCTGCTGGTCTACGGACCACTAGAGAGGAACACAGATTTTCCAAGGCCAAATCAAGTTATGTAGCCTCTAGATCCAATTACATTTTCAATTTGTTCCTAAATAAACATTCATCTGGGATCTCTTGAATCCAAACAAGGCTACAGGTGGTGATTTGCTTGGACCAGCCCTGATCAGGCAGCTGAATCACTCCAAGCTACTTATGGTCCACCAGTGTGGGAAGTTCAGCACTTGGTCCTGGCTATCTAAAATCAGAGAGCAACAAGCACCCCCATGGGACCTTTCATGGCACACTGGGCATGTTATGTCAGCTGACTACTGAGAGCACCAAGGTGTGGAGATGAAGGAGAGGACTAACACTTAGGTGGCTAAATCTGGGTGAGCTCTGTCCAACTCTAAAAGCATTGCTACTACTGTTATTTAAAAAGACTCTCATCAGCTGAAGTAGAATGATGAAGAATGCCCCATCTGAGCCAGACTTCTACTGGCCACCCTGTTTTATCAAGGTCTGGGGAATATTTCATTTTAGATATGCAAATATTTTGTGGCTTCTTATTCACGGCAGCTGGACTTTATCAGCAGGTCACCACACTGAGGAGATAAGGTGTCTCCTTCCCTCAGCGCCCTAGGAAGATTCTCACAATCCCAGGTTGGCTTATATGGCCATTAAAAACCCCTCTAAAGTGGTTTCAGCTTCAGTACCGTTCCATCAGTTCTGTGGTTCAGAGGACTCTTGTGCTAACAGAGGAAACAGGGCTTTTGCGGCTTTATCACAGATTGAAGTTTAGACATACAGATATGCCCTTAAAACTGCTTTTATTGACTTTCACGTATATTTGTAAGGTGGGACCTCATAAATTTGCCATCACTTACTCTTGTGCCCACCCTTCTTGCACCACCTTGCAGCATGCAGCCCATCTCTAGCAATGGGCTCCTTGTTCTAGCAGAGATGGAAATTTAGGTCAGAGAAGCACTTTAGGAATCCTCAGTAATTTAGGCAAATTTATTACATAAAATGAAAGGAAATGAAAGTAAAAGGAAAAAGGGAAAAGGAGAAGGGGAAGGGGAAGCAGGAGGAGAAGAAGGAGAAGGAAAGGGGAAGAAGGAGAAGGAGGAAAAAGCAAAAGGAGGAAAAGGAAAAAGGGGAAAAGGAAAACTGTTGTTTCTCCCTATTTCGAGACTTGAAATATCTTTCAAATAAATTGTAAGGAAATTTCATCCTCAATTTAAACCATGGGGTGTTTTAGAACTGTACTTATGACAGCTAGTATTTCAAATTCATATATCAGCTTCTGAAAATGCAAACAAGGTATTATATTGCTGGACATTTTTAATGTTGTGCAGTTAAAGTTCCCAAAACATTTTAGAAATGTTTCTCCACAAAACACTCTTTATCCTTGCAAGCTCTTTGTGTCTGACTGGGAACAAGAAAACCCCTGTCTCCCTCCCATGTAGCGAGGAGGGGCAGTGAGGCATATCCTCCACCCATGCTCACCACTACCAGAACTGGTACCAGCGGGACCGGTCACTGTGCACTCCAATGCAGCTGGTGGGGAGAGCTGATGCTGTGCCTGAGGCCTCAACCCCCCTCCCCTCTGCACCACCAGCAGAGGGAAATCAGCCCAAGAAGAAAACCATGGGCCCATCCCAGTGAAATGAATATTACAGCTGTCATTCCCATTTTAGCAGAAGACCTGCATGCAAGGTCTTTGGTTTTAGTAAGATACATCTAGGCAGAGATTTCTTTGTAGTTTCCCTCCTTCCTTCTCTTTTTTAGCAGCACATAGTCCAAGTGTCAGCTCTTTACGCTCAGGATTTAGACTCAGGGTGTTAGGAAAAGAAATCCCTCTTGTGGAGGAAAAACTAGTTTTGCACTAAAAATTTTAAGAAGAAACTCAAGAGCCTGTGAAAGACAAAAGAAAGTGACTGAAGCCTCCCCACTCTCTCATGTACCAAGGAAAAGAAATGGAAAGAAAAAAGAAACTCCTATCAGATTCAAGGTGGAAAAAATTGGGGCAGATATTTTGAAGGTTTCCGATTTTCTGACCAAAACCAGTATATCTCCTAAGGTATACATGCTTTCCTCAAAATATCAATGCTACAAACAGCAAAACCTTGCTCCCTTTCCTGCGGGAGCAAACAGGGGTTGACAAAGCAGCAGTCAGTGTTCAGGCTGAAGGCAAGGAGGCAGCTCCAAGGGCCAGCCACCTGGTTTCTGCAGGGCCAGGAGAGCTGCTAGTCTGGGCCAGCCGCAAGCTGTCTGACTGTGAACACTCAAACAGCATTTTGCCTTGCTCCTCATTGCAGCCACGGGGAAATGGGCGAGCAACGCTTTGCCTGCTGCAGTCCTGCTGGGATCACAAGGTATGTGGGACAAAGAAGAAAACTGCAGCCTTATTGATACCACTTCAGCTGCCTACAACACCACCTGCCTTCTCTGTATGTATGTATGTATAATCCCTCCATATCCATATCCCTCTATAGAAAACACTGTGGCTTGGAGAAGTTTGCCTTGACTGCTGTCTGTCAAAACATTTCCTTACTCCATTAATAGCAATTATGAGTGTGTTTAGATAGCAGCTAACATTTGCAAAATGCTTTAGCCATGAATACATATCCTAATTACTCATAGAAAATTATTTCTTTACCCAAAATTAGCCCTTCTTGTTTGCCTGACCCGCTTCCAATCAGATCATGATTACAGCAGACTTAATGAATGCTTTGCACAGGCACATTTCACCCTGTGGATGGCTGGTAATTGTGTCATTGCTGTGAGTTTCACTGCATATTCCACATTTGCTTTCCAAAATCTAAGCACTTTTGACTGGACAAATAAATCACAAGTATATCTCTCTTATGTCATGCTTTTTCTAAAAAAAGGCAGATAATTTTGAATTGAAAATTGACTTTCCATAACTACCATGCAATCTTCAGGTACTATTCATTGCTTGGCCAGTTTCCCTGACTGTAAACCCCTCTTTTTACCCCAACTGTCCAACACAGATCCAACTGCACACACACACACTTTATTATGTACTTAAAATAGTCATAGGAAGAAAAAAGCAGAATAAAACTCATGGAGTAAAGACCATAGTGACATTAGTTCACTTGCTAAAGTGAAATGCAATGTGTTAAATATCAAGCAGCCCTGAAAATATTCCAGCCAAAGGGCATGAGCATTTGGTGAAGTAGACCATCACTGACAGTTTAGGCTGAAATTTGTCCCAGATTACGAGGCCAAGACTGAAACGATGCCTCCAAAGCCTTTTGGGGGATTGCACTTGTACATGCTACCCTAGAATCATGACCCTGCTGCTGACTACCCTTGCTGGCACAGCACTGGGTGCCAGCTGGGCAAGCTGCCTGCATAGCTCTGCAAGCCATGCTGCAGGCAGAGATCTGAAATTCCCCAGAGGAGGGAGCTTTGAAGACCCGCTTTCCAGAGATTTTGAGCATCTCTATCTCCATAGGTTTACAATGGATAGATGTGGAGGGAGAAAGGGGAAAGGGGAAAAGGGAAGAGAAGGGAATACACCCAGATGGAAACATGACCTTCTGTGGTCACAGACACTGTTGGAAAGCAGCTCATCTGAAGTCAACGACAGGCAAAACCAATGCTTCAAGGCAGCATGTGTGTGGCAGAAAAAAATCCCACCGAGATGCACGTGCAGCACCTCTGCCTACAAATCCCCGCAGCTGCCAGCTTTCCACCACAGGAGCTTTCATCTTGGCTTGTGCACGTGAGGATGGCACTGCCAATGAAGGAGGAGAGCAGGAGCAATACAGTCATCATCCACCAAAACCTCTTCAAGCAAGGAAAAGGGGCAACAAATATGTGACATTGTACCTGGAGGGGACCCAAGCCTGCCACCTCCTAAATGAAGTTGGGCAAGACCAAGCTTCCTACGTTGAGAGAGCGGCTCTCAAGGGAGAGCAGGCACAGGACAAAGCCTGTTGTTCAGCTGGGCTTGCACCATTTGTTCTTCTGTCCCCTTCATACAAGCCAGCAGGCACCCTGGGGGACACTGCCATACCAAGCCTGGCAGGGCCCACGCAGGGCAGTGGCACAGAGCAGTCCCTCGGCACATCTCCAGCCTGGGAGAGCACAAGGGGATGAGGCGGCCACAGCGTGCACGTTCTTGTGCCCGGCCCTCCGGAAGAGAAGGAAACCGGCAGAGACAGGCAGCTAAGGGACAGGCAGGAGACAGGAACAAGGTCAGCACAAATGCAGGAACCCCGGTCTCAGCTGCAGACAAAGGTAATTCGACAAGCGGTTTTAAACTCCCGAGTGAGTAAGGGTTTTATTGGGAGAGCTTTCAGTGGGAAGTAAGCAGAGGCTCCAGGTCTGGCACCACTCAGGCCATCAAGGCTGGGTATTGTCCAGATTTGCAGAGGGAGGTCCTAAGCTCAGGCTTTGGGTGGCCAGGTGGAGCTAAGCCTTGGGAACTGGCGACGCCACCATTGGAATGTCTGGTGTGTCCCAGAGTGATTTAGATGCTTGTCACCAGGGGAAAAATAGACTTTCCTTGAACCGGGCGAATACGCCTCTCATCTGGACACTCACTGCTAAAACCAGGCAGCTTTTAGAGCAGTGAGGGTTGAATTTACTGTAAAGCTGTGTCCCTCCCCGTAAAGGCAAACACCCACGGCCATATGGGACCAGCACATGCAGTGCCAGAGCAGCCGTACAGCTGTGCAGCCCCCGGGGGCTGCGCCAGACAGCGGTGGGATTACACTTTCCACTCCCCCACCCAGGATTAAGCCCACCATTTATCAGTGGTTAATTAACAGATTACTGGGAGGCTGAGAGAGTTTTTAGATAGATAGCAAACTGCTCCGCTTGGCCCACAAACATAAAGCTGCTGGATTCACTTTGGGCCCAGTGCTATTTCGCAGGGTGGTGGGAAGTGCAGATAAACACCAAAACTTGACAATTGCTCCATTTTTCACAGATTTTCCCACCAGAAAACAGTAGATGGGCTTTAAAGGTCTCCTCCTTTGAAAGGCCCAAAGTAGGACAGACACAAAACTGTTGATACTGAGGTTTTACTGAAAACATGGTTTACAATTAATAGAAAGTTTTCATGAAAACTGTTTACTTTCCTTGGAAAAGCCTGGCTTTTGGTCAAAAGTGAATTTATAACAAAAAGGGAATGGAAAATTTTTCCCTTCTTTTTTATTTTTTTTTTCCAGAAGCAGAGATCATTTGCATGTGGTCTGCTGCTCCAGTGTCTCCTGGGAGATGGAGCTGAACATCTTTGTGTTGCTCCAGCGGGGAGGCAGCTGTGGGGCAGCACGGCAGGCGCTGCCCTGGTGGGAGGTCACAGAGGAAAAGGCCAACAGAAAGGTCCCTGGGGCAGCAGCGTCACTCTGGGTGACATCAGAAAAAGGACCCAGATGGGATGCAGCCTGGTAGCTTTTTTGGACAATTCAAAATTATCTCTGGAAAAAGGGGGGAAATGTCCAAAGGATCTATGAAAAATAATAATGAGCCCCACTTTCCCCTCATTTTCTTAAGGGAAAGCCAAAAAATTATGTCACTGGAAAATAATTATAGCAAGTGTGATGGCATGTCCTTTCCCTGCTTTGTCCAGACTGTCCACCTGAGTAGCTGCAGGGCCACAGCCAAGTAAGGACTTTACCACCCAGAAGCTTGGTGTTCCAGTGCTTCCATCCCTCCAGGCACATTTAACTAGTGTTCAATTGACATCCTAGCTTGAAAAAAAGAAAGAACAAACAAGCCTGGAAACAGACCTGCTCCAAACACCACAGGAAACTGAGATCTGGACTCCATTAAAAGACAAGAGGTGATGCTGGACTGATTTCAGCAGCATTACTCTGACTTAGCTCTGCAGAAGCTGCAGAGTCACAGGCAAAACCCAACCTATCCCTAACTCTCAAATGGGGCTGTAAAGGATCAATCTCATTATTATTATTTACTAAGTGATATCTTGCAAGGTCCCCACTGAGGAAACAGCTGTAAAATCCAAGCTACAGCTCCCCCGTGTGAAAGGGATGACCTTCAGGCCCTGCAAACATCCCATTTCTTATAGTAGAAAGGCTGTGAGGGTCATCCCCCTGGTCACCTTGAAGCCCTAGCAGTGATGCCCAAGCGCCTGACATGTGGTGGCACCCACAGGGTCCACAGCTGGGCCAGCCCAGCCCTGCACCCTGCTCCTCTTCAGGCAAAGCTCCCATGAAGAAGAAGCCCCTTTGGGAAAGGAAGGTACTTCCGCATTGGTCTCTGAAGAAAAGACCTGGCCCAGCACAGAAGGAGTACTTCCCATTTGAAATCATATTCTTAAAGTGGGAACAAGATCCTCCCTGAACTCCAGTCTGCCTTTATCCCTCTCATTCCCTCTTTGCTTTTTTTCTTCTCTTTTTTGATCATACATTCCTATTTTCTGAAACATTTTCCACTGCAAAGCCACATAGCAAACATGCCAGCTGAGATGCTGCTCCTGCAGACTTAGTACCATGTACCAGAGTGGTCCTTCAGCCCCTCTGGTCCAGGTGTCATTGCTGCAGGGCTGTGCAGGCCGAATCTCACCCCCCCAGATGCTGATGGCCTTAAAGCATCTTTCAGCCAGCCTGGCTGTGCACAGAGACACATCTTTGCAGGTCCGAGGACTCCCTTTGCAACCCCAGGGAGGGGCTAGCCAGGTACACCCTGATACTAACAAACTACCAGAGTTCTGACCTGAAGAAATCAGCATTTGATGATTTCCCTACATACCAAGGCAAAATGCTAAGCCATGAGGTGGGCAGGGGGCAGCAGACGGTGAGGGAGTCTCAGGGGTCAACAGGCTCATTCTTGAGGCACAGCGAGACATCTCACTGCTTCCAGGAGACAGCACCAACATCTTGAAGAGTAAGGGCAAAGATTCAGGTAAAGAGGGTGACTTGAACTGTCTGAGCAAGAGTACTGGTTTGGAAGCACTGAAAGAGTAGTCTGTGCTGAAATTTTAGTCATTCCTTGTGTAAGGCAGAGCTCATAAGCAGAATTCCATAAAATAGGTTTAATCCTCTTTTGGAGAAAAATGTAGGTTTAGAGCCCACAAACTGCTTTGCAAACTCATGTTAATTCTGTTGCCATAGTCATTTAGGAGCACTCCAATTAATTCCTTTCTAAAAAAGCCATTTGGGACTCTTGGTTCAAAATGGTTTTCCATTTTTTAAATGCCATTAGGAATTTCATGCCACTGTATACTTTTATAGTTGAAAAAGTATGATGTGTTGCATGAAGTCACTGCAGAAACACCTTGTTTCACCTTCCAATATTTTGTTTTTTACTTCTCTGTTTTATGACTCTCTAAGAAATCAATCTGTGCTGCTCCAGACACAAACTCCTTGGTTTAACTGTTGAAATGCACTGCACCCTCATTTGTCCTGCGCTGTCTTCCTCCCAAAATGTTACAATAGCACCCAGAGGCTGGCCCTGGGAGTAAGCTCTCCCTGCACTTGGACCATGCTAGCTAAACCTGAGCATCACTGGAGTTTGGTGTCAACAGACAACCCAGCACAAAACAGGACCTGTTGGAAAAGAATCTCTTTCTTTTATACAGCCAAATTTTGGAAATGCTGTCCTGGTTTCCCCTGCTATTACTTAAAAAGAACAAAAAGGAGGGTGGAGGTAGAGCTAGGGAGAAGAATGTATCAGCTATGGAGTAAACAGTTTGGAAGCCAAATGTAATTGGCCGGTGAGTGTACATTATGATTCACGAAGGGAAGGCTTTTTTAAACTCCAGGAGCCAAGGAGCAAGGACAGCCATGCAGTCATCTTCCTGTGCGAAACAAAAGCTCCGAGCCAGCGAGGTGCAGCACCAGTGTGCTGGGACAATGGGGACGCGGAGCATTACCTCAAGTCTGCAATGTGCCACTCGGTGACCCGCCTGATGTTTCCACAGCCAGCTTATTGCTTTTAATATCGGGGTTCAGTGATTCAAGCCCTGTTCCCTCCCAGAGGCTCTGAGTGCTACAGATCATTCCTATTAGGGGAGTATACCTTATCTAAGTCCATTATTGCCTCTGCCTAATATAAACAGTGTTTCACTCTGTACAAGGTCTGTGCATTGAAAGCTTTCTTAAACCAAGGAAACCTGGAATAAATACCTCATTGTCTCAAGGACTTTATCACAGTGGTATGAAAGAAAAGCAGTGTGGGACTGTTTTCCAGCAATAAAGTTCTTTCAGTCTCAGGAAGGATAGTTTTGATTTGTGAATTTATTGCTCTCACAGTTAGGACTTCACACTTGACTGAAGTAGCTGATACACTGTCAAGACTCTGATCTGGCATGCAGTCTGCAAACAGTCTGTTTTGACATAAAAAGAAGAGAGGGGGACTTTTTCACCCAATTTTTTACATTTTTAACATAGAAAGATCTGAAAGTTTAAATCTTTGTCTTTTAAAGCAAAAACAAAGAAGACTCAACATCACCGATACGTTTCACAAACTTGTTTCCAAACTGTGAAAGTGCTGCTGTCAGGGGAAATGAATACTGTTCTTGCAAAAGTCAAACAGTGTTTTTTGAATGAGAAATTACTCTTACAAAATGTTCTTTGCTTTTTTCTTTTATAAAAAGTCCTTCAAAATTGACTGAATCTGAATGGAATTCTTTATTTCATTCAAAACTTTTGTCTTTCTTGTTTTAATTTCTGGCTTGCAATTTTGGAAGGGATGACATACACTCAGCACTGTACCAGAGGAAAACTGCAGAATTTCCCATGTCTCTCTCTGGTGGCACCTATCCTGGCAGTAAATCACAGCTAAACCCACACCTGCTTCTCTGTGCTGCCACAGGGCAGGATACCAAGTGAGGCGGGTCTCTGGCTTTTCTCTCCCACTCACATTCCTTGCCTGTGCCTTCCTGATGGCTGAGCCCAGATCTTTGTCCCTGCTCACGAGGGTGTGTGGATGTGGGTGCGCTGTCAGCCAGGAGCCCCTGAGCTCCTGCATGATGAAGCAATGTGGGCACCCCCAGGCCATCCTGGGTTGCATCTCCTTCCCACACTGACAGATCAGTCTTCTTGCCCAAACTCACTTTGCTTTAACCAGCAATGCTGATGCTGAGCTCCTCGGGCAAGGGGAGAGAGCTGACACGAGGCCATTAAGCACCACGGCTCTGGCATAACTTAGAAGAGTTCCTGAGTACCCCTGACCATGAGCACAAGGCAGGGACCATGCTGTTGCTGCACGACACCCCCTTCAGGTCAGCAAGCAACTTCTGCCAACTGCTTCATGGCACAATAAATCTCCAGATAAAGGACTCATAGGTTCTTGCCTAAAATCACTGTACTCCAAAATGTCCAGGTCAGAAGCTCATTTCTCTGATTCAGACCAGAAGTCACCCTCTAGAGATACAGCCAAAGGGATTTCTGAGCATCTCACCCATCAGACTACGCTAGGATACATGCTAGGTATAGCTAACACTGTGCATACTTTGCCTTTTGCCATGGCCTGCCTGGCTCCAGCAAGAGCAGTAACTCCAGCTCCATGCCGGAGGAGCAAAGTGCTAAGAGCCGAACATCTTGTCAAATTGTGCCTGAGCTGGGGGTAGTGAAATCCCACCCCAACAGGGCAAGCAGGGTCTCTCTGTCAGGCTTCCAGTCCAAACAGGAATCCCAGCCGGCCAGATTGGGTTTTAGCTGAAAGATGTAGCTCAGCAGGATGGAAAAACACATGCAGTCCCTGGAGCAGGCAGAAGTGCTGGGCAGAAAGGCTCAGGAGCACTGGTCCTGCTGAGGATGGACTTGTGACACGAAACAACAAACAGGGTGTCTGGCGAGCCTGGCATAACACCCCAGGCACATGTGAAGGAAGAATCACTCTAAACATAAGAATGGGACCAGATGAGCTGATTTCAATGGTTTATTGTAAGAAAGCTCCTTAGATTACGCAGATTAAAATCTTCATGGAAACACTTCTGGAGACTGTGTGTTGCTCAGCTTCCTGCACAAGGCATCGCTTGGTCATGACTACGTGGAATAGCAAACTTAGGAGAGGGGGTTTATTAATTTATTATTATTATTATTACAAGGCTACAGAGCTCATGTGTCTCTATATTGGTTGCCTCTTGCACTGGAAGAAAGTAAATCTCCACTTCAGAAGTGAAAGAGACCAGCAGTAAAGCAAGGGGTAGGCACTTAGAGGAGCTTTTTCCCTCAGCCCCTGCAAAACACAGTCCAGGACTATCAGGCTGGAGAAGGGGAATAGCCAGGCTGCAGTTTTTCCTAGCTCTGGGGCTCCACAATGAAACTGAGTAACCTAACCTGAATTATTCAGCTGTAGAGTCAGGGAAGGAGTTAAGCTTTCTCACACCAGCCTGGTCCTTAGCACAACTTCTTTACCCCAGTGGTGCAGAAGTCAAATGGCTGGTGCTGAGGTCACATGTGGTGGCAGAAGTCCCCACTGCATGTGCTCGAAGCTTTTCTGTGATGCCCCTGAGATCCTTCCTGGGAGGAGGAGCCCTCATCTGCTCAATGTAGTCTGCTTGGTGAAAAAGTTTTATTTTTTTGTGACTGCAACGTGCCCAGTGAGTCTAAATATGTTGAATTTGCTGCTTTTACCCCGAGCAAGGATTGCAGATAGAGCAATGACCACTAGAAGTAAAGTCCCAATGCTTCATACTTCATGTTCCCTCAGAGCCTCCAACCCCTTTCAGTTCCTGCAGCCTTCCCAGCCTATGTCCCAGCTCCTCCCCAGTGCAGCCCTGGGCCCACCTGCCTGACCTGCCTTCCTCACTGACACCCCAAACCCTCCAAGCTGTACCAGCAAACTCAGCTTCAAGCACTTCTCCAAAAGCCCAGTAACACCAGGAGCAAAGGAAAATTCTATCAGCCCAACACTTTCCCCCCCTTTTTTCCCTCTGCAGGCATCTCCTGCCTGCTGCCATCTCAGCAGGGTTACACCCAGGAGGGGAGGCAATGTCCAGCCGCAGCCTGGCCAAGACCTCTGCCTGCAGGAGGGCATGGAGCTTCCCTCCATAGGCCACAGGGAGATGTGGCCGTGTCCTCCCATTGCAGTTGGGGACAGGGAAGAGGAAATGCTCTCTGGAGAAGCTTCTCTCTCCTCAGTGGCTGTAGAAGGAGCCAAGAAAAAATAGCTCATGCAAAATGTTTAGCTTTTAGAGCTGATGCTAGGCATGGAGCACGATGGGCATGCTGGCTTGTGACTGATGCTCCTCCTGGGTGGAGGTGTCCACAGCTGAACTGCTAAACACAGCTGAGGGGCCATGGAGAGATGAGTGAGGGGTCAGCTGGGCCAACTGGGAAATCAAAGGCAGGAAAAAAGACAGGGGGAGTGGCAGGCTTGGACAGAAACAAAAAGAAAAAAATGTGATAAATGGAGGGGGAAAATAATTTTTACTAAATCCAAAATCCAGGGTTTCCTTTTGCTTTCATGTTCTTTAACTCTTGTAAATATAGCTTTTTATCATGCCTGTTTCTAAATGAAAAATGTCCTTTCAAAGTGAAAAGCCAAAAACCTTCAGTTTGCAGCTATCCAGAGGAAAGGGTCTGGTGCTTTAAAATCCCACACTCATGTTTTTCTTCCAAGTTGCTTATCAAACTCAGCATGATTCTGGAAATCAGTCCAGCCACTCCAGAGCTTCCTAGTTCACTTACTTTCCCCACCCTCCCATGCTCCCCATTTCTCTCACTCTTCTGTCCTGCTTTTCAGAGCTGCAGCCCCATGGGGCTATGTTTCACAGTCCCCAGGTACCCCCAGCAAGTGGGGCCCATAGTCATGTCTGTAGGTGCTCCCTGCTCCAAAAGCTCTCTAATAACACACAGGCAATTATTTTGCAAGGTGCTGCTGGCAGCAGGAGTTGACTTCAGTTATTAACTGTGCCTTTTAAAATTAGCAGCCCCACAACCTTGAACCCATACAGCAAATCCTGGGGAGGCTACATACTCCTCTGCATCCTCCTGAGGCAGCATTTTTCTCCCACTGAACGGACGTGTAAAACTGCTATCATGGGGTGAAGTAACTGGCATTCACTTGAGGAAATACAAGAATCATGAATCTAAAGTATTAAAGCAGCAAATAAAACATTAAACTCACACATCTGAGGCAAAACTCCTGTTCATATGTTTTTGCCCCAGTCCCTACCAGGGACAACAGGGATAAAACTGGCCTCAAAAACATAAGGTCAGAAAATTACATGTCTATCTGAGCTGTCTCTGCTTCTGGAACTATGAAGACATCTGTGGGGTTTGCATTCAAGTATTCAAGCTCCTGCCTGCAGTCACAAGGGACACAAAAGGTTTGGAGGCTGTTAATGGCAGCTGTGATACCACCTAACCTTGCAGGAGGCAGGGCTCCCACAGTGCCGGGCACACCAGAAGAAGCAGGTGATGGCAGACAGCCCGGTCACGCTCACCCCGTGCTGGCCCTGGCTCCTTGCCCAGCAAGAAGGACAATTTGGACATAGAGGCACAAGAAGAGTGAAAAATTCAGCCAGGTCCTACAGGCAGTTAGGAGAAGCCCTGCAATGTGATGGCGATTTTTATCATCAAGCAGCAGCCAAGATTCCTTTCAAGCCCCTTCCCCCAGAAGAGCAGAAACAATTAAAAGGCCTAAAGATTTGTACATATGAGCTGACATTGCAAACTTCCAACAAAAGCTTAAAAGCCTTTCCTTCACTGCAGATATCATTCCAGAGATACTACCTGCCAGAAAACCAAACACCAGTGAAGCGTAACATTTTAAAATATAAAAAATTATGTTATACTTTTGCCAGAAAAACAACCACTTTTTGAGTGTTTTCCCAGGAGTTCCAGGTAGCCTATAGAATCAATGGAAACAGGCAGAAAATGATAACATAATTATGGCTGATGATTTAGGTTGGGAGAGGAGTAAGCAATTAGTTTTTATTATGTTTATCAATATCTTTGGTTGCAATGTTATGTAGAAAATGCTTTTTTTTGTGACCCAGGAAATTGAAAAGCCATTTGTGGCAGCATGTTTGAGTAACATAAGTAATTATATATTTGTTCATGTTTTATGTTGCTAAAATATTATTATTTCCTAGCATGTGGCTTATGCATTCTTGTAGTCTTATTAGGCCAGTTTGAGTTTCAAATAGCACCTATATTGCAGTGTTTAAGATGTTTGCTTTGGAAGGAATTATGGGACACAAAAACATATGGATCACTTTATCATATATAGAAAGCATACTGTAAAAAGCTGGCTTTCATTACTACATTAGCATGGATCTAGATACGCAGTCAGTGCTGAGACTTGCTTATTCGTATGTTTATGACATGTAGGGCTGCTTTGCGTTACTGTGGATGTACATTCACTGCTGGGAATTCAACACATCTCCCCACCAAATATTCCTTCTGGTAAATACTGCAAGACCTGGGACGACTGAAATCAGGGCTTGTTACTAGTGGAACAGGTGTGTTTCCAACCAGCTGGTCCCTCACTATCTCTCCTCATCTCTCTGCTTCACATCTCCCCTCCATTCTGTCGTTCTGCACTGTGGCAGTGTTTTGCTGCTTTGACTGGATGACTGAAACTTTCCTACAACAGCAAGGTAAATCTGGCCAGACAGAGATGGCAGGACAGAAAACCTTCTTGGAAGACTCCTGGTTTTCACTAACAAAAATGCTCCAGCACTGTGGATAGGATCTTATTTGCTAGTGTCTTCTCATGTGCAAAGGAAACACGATGTTGCGGGTGCATGGGGAGGAGTAAACGCAAGCTCTGCGTGGGTGAGTCCAGCCTGGTGTGGGTGAGGATTACTGCTCCCATGGATAGGGCACCTCACTGCAGTGGAGGGCTGGTGGAGTCATGCCTGATACACAAAACAGTCTGACTTTAAACAAAACACATAAACTTTGCCATCATTCCCTCTAGTGGTTAAATCCAGACGAAGGTGAAAAAGTTTAAGCATTAAGCTTTGTCTCTCCTCTCAAACAAGGCAGACTCATGCTTTCAACACTGCAGGTCATGGTCCCAGTGCCAGTGATGGTTCAAGTAATGTCATTTACAGGATCACACTGCCCTAAGAAATCTTCTGGGTACTTCTATTTTCCTGATAATATCCAGGAGCTGAACGCCACACACTGCATTACAACACCCAGCCTTTGTGAGGGCCTAGAGAGATGCTCTGGCATCTTTATAAGTTATTATTAATAAGTTATTGACATGTTTCTGACAGAATGTGTCTGATAAAAAACTCAAGTGAATGCCAGTTACTTCACCCCATGATAGCAGTTTTACACGTCCGTTCAGTGGGAGAAAAATGCTGCCTCAGGAGGATGCAGAGGAGTATGTAGCCTCCCCAGGATTTGCTGTATGGGTTCAAGGTTGTGGGGCTGCTAATTTTAAAAGGCACAGCTAATAACTGAAGGCCTGGATACTTCCAGGGAGCCATTGGCTTTTGCAGAGGAGGCAAAAAGAAAGCACAGGAGAATTTATTTGATGTTGAACGCACCTCCACAACCAGATTAGAGCAACAGTACTGCTGCAAACCAGCAGCTCAAGGGAAGCCTGCTGAGGCAAAGCACTGCACTGATCATCACACTTGCTGCTGGCAAATGCTTTCACAGCCAAACCCACTGCACCATGAAACACTGTGCTTGAAGGGCTGCAGCTGCCTCAGTTTCCCAGGATATTTGCATGATGGTGACAACAACATACAGACACCTCCAGGGACAGCACCTGGCACCTGAAGTGCCAAGCTACTGACATTTCCCTTCCCACAGCGCTTTCACTCACAGCAAATAGATATAGTTGCCGATGAGCATATTTACAATTGGATGCTTCCAAACACGGCTTGTGAACAAATTTCCATCAATCTAAAGTTCTGAGAGTCAGGTATCTTTCCATTATTAGCAACATTTGGAAAAAACCAAAATTTGTACGCACCACACACTTAATGGACACAGATTTTGATTACTTTCATCATATATTCAGCAGATTTACTTTTAAATTCTGAGAAAGAACATGCTTTGCCTGTACGAACAATGCTGAATTTGTAGAGGGTGTACTACATTTCTCTAAGAGGCTCAGATCATCATTTAAAGTACAAAGTAAAACTCTTCGGTGCAGAGTCCCAACCAAGATCTCCATGACACTCATGTTACCAATGGTGCATAGCAATGCCAAAATGGTCCTTGCCTTACTTAAAGCATGGGCTACCAGCGGTCTCAGTAAAACATAAGTTATTGACATGTTTCTGACAGAATGTGTATGATAAAAAACTACAGCCGTATATAAAAACATAATCAATTCTGCAGAGAATCCAGTCAAGGAGTGAGTACAATATCACACTGACTAGGTATCCCACCAAAAAAACCCCCAATGGTTCTTGATAGAATTTGTTCCTTCAGTAAGGCCAGGCTTCATTTTCACCAGCCAGCTGCTAGGTGGTTGGATTTGAGAAGAAAGTTTTTATTCCACAACGGATCATTTCTGGTGACAGCATACCTCCTCAAAGTGCTCTCTGTCCAGCGCCCCTTTGCAGCCCTGGGGAACTGCATGGGACCATTTCTCCTTGTAATTTCTAGCTACACCAGAGATGCTGACCTCAGAAGAATCATCTTCTTTCCTTACTTTTGTTGCCTTTATTGAAACAAAATTAAAAGCTTTAACTCCCTGAGAATTCAGTGATTTCACACGCTTTGGCCCACTCTGATTTATACCTTTGTTAATATAATAAACATTTTCCCTGCTGTATGACTCTGTTGGCCCAATTTTCAGTTCCCATTTAGCTGTCCCAGTGTAACCATCAATGATAAATGCTTTGAAAACCGCCCCCAAATTCCCCTCTGTCTCTTGCCTCAAGGGCAGAGTTGTTCTGGTCAGTAAAATAAGAAAGACACAATGTACGATTGGACTTGTTTCTCTTTGCTGTGTCATTTGAACTAATTCAAAGTCCACTTTGAACACAAAGTCAGTGAATAACAGACTTTTAGTTCACTTGCTATTCCAGTAGACAATTTAAGTACATTTTTTTAACCTGATGTGGGACCTGATGTGGGTCTACCTGATAAAAAATCTATTTTTTTAATGAAATGAAAACTAAAAATACAGAAAACATGTTGACATTGATCTCAAATAGCCTTTTGTTTCATTCTTGATATATTTTTTAATTATTTATTTTAAAGCAAGCTAAATTAAACATTTGCATAGAACATTTATAATGAAGGAACTAAAATATTTTGCTCAGAAAATGCCAAAAGATGTTTTCATTTTTTCATGAAGGGAGGCACTTAGGCAAAAAAAAATTGTAAATCTGACACCAATTTATAAGTTTTGGTCACTCCAAGCCTACAGCAGCCAGTGAAAAAAACCAACTGTCTGAGAAGTTCACATGGCTTTATTTACACATCCATTCTTGTGGCAATTTTACCCCTGGCTCCCCATCTCGGGCTTCTGTTATTCAAGATCTTAGCCATGACAGAAGAAACACTGACCCTGAAGTTCACCACAAAGACCCACAGTCTTTGCTAGTCTGAAATCTCCCCCCATTCATAATTTATCTTACCCTCAAGCCCACTAATTTGTAAACTGCAAAAACAAAGACGGTACCCAAGAACTATGCAAGAGATTCCAGATCTCGGAGTACGCAGGAGTTCACAGAGTCCCCTGAGATAGCCTGTGAACTCAGCAGCACAAGTTTAATGTTGCCCAATAGCTTTTACAACTTACTTTCATGATCTTTTTTCAATGGCAATATAATAAATAATGTCAGTTTGGGATTTTTTCCTTGCCTTTCTTTTGTTGCAACAGACAGAAAATCCATGATAAGCATCTGTTGTGGAGAAAAATTAAGTACAATATGTATACACAGAACACATACTAGTTTCCCAAATCATCTTAATGATGGGCTATAAATATTTTTTTGGCCTGCCTGCAGGCATATTACTTTTGGCTGTGATCATGTCAGCTTCCATTAACAGAGCTGGATCTGTATTTTCAATGGACGAGTACCATAAATGTAGCTAGAATACAAGAGCTTTTTACCTTAGCACTGATCATAAGCTCCCCCGTATTTCATAAGGATGTTGTATTACAGAAGAGTCACCTGTCTGACGGGTATAAAGCAGATGCTTTATTTGCACCGAGGATCTCATGGCATTATCTTAAGAGTGCTGCAGGAACATGACATTCTAACCAAATTGTAACCCAAGATATTAATGCTCGTACTCTGCCTCCCGAAAGTCTCTGTTATGGTTTGGCTAGATCCATATCCTGTATTTCCAATGACTGAGCACCAAATAAATCTATGCAGCTGCAGTGCTCCTCACCAGAAGTGGCTGCATTCCTGCACCACAGCAAATAACCTGTCACACATCACAGAGTGCTGCTATGAAGCGTATGCAGGTAAAATTCTATAGGGTAATCAAATGAAATTCGACAGAGTTGGAATTATCTGCAACATTCAGTTAATTATATCATTAAATATTTGGTCACAGCTGGAATTAAGCAGTTGGACAGACTCTAGATAAAGGGGAACTCCAGAAAAGTATTGTAAACATTTTTTTCCGACAACAGCATTTCATCAAATTTCCAGCTCCCAAGCAAGCTTGAGTTGACTGCACTTAATAGCACAAAATGTAAATGCTGCTAATTCTTGAATAAAAGCTGTGCTACAGGGAGCAGTGCTGGAATCACAAAGGGTCGGAGGTGGAAGAGAAGTGAATTGGGAAGGAGAGGGATGAAGTCCATACAGTGAGGCAGCACTGGAAATGAACAGATACTACACAGCAAGGAGAGCAAGAGCAAATAAAGAAAATTAGTTATTCAAAGGAAACAAAAACATAGAAACAAGACACAAATTAAATCTATTAACTGAATGACTTACTTGATAAGATTGGTTCTGGATTTTGGTTTGGCAAGAAATGTGTGGATTTGCCTGAATTACAGAGCATACACCTTTAAGTTCCAATAACTCCAGTAGGACTATGCTTACACTTAAATGTAGGTACCTAATTAATTAGTTTGCTGAGACAAAGGCACAATGCACAGTCCTTGCCAATGGCAAACTCTTGCTGTCTGTCATTAATCTGGTATCAGGCAAACAAGCCCAGTTAAAGCAAAAATTCAATATTCAACTTTGCAGCAAGTTCTGATGAAAAGAATCCAGGTTCGGAGTAACGTTAATAAACAGTAACTTTCAAAGACTTCTACAAAATACTGGTAATTAAACCCCCCATGATCACAGTATAGGTAATTATGTGATGGTTTGGGGCAGGGAGAGAAAAAAGAAAAAAGTGTGGTTTAACCAATCCCACCCAGTGACCTCAGCTGGAGGTACCTTCCTTGCCTGCAGGGCCTGGATTAAGCTGACTTGAGCAAGGGCCCAAGTTCCCCTTTCCCACACTGAAGGGGAATCTGAAATATGTCAACAATATCCGAGGAAATCAGGGGAAGAGAAATGAGAACAACTGGCTATCTGGAGGGGCTGCCTGCAGGAATAGAGCAGAAAGTGCCCAGGCGCTGCTGATGTGCCCAGCCCACTGCTGAGCCTGGGCTGCTCCATCCCTTCTCAGCCCATTCTCTCTGCTCAAGGACACCCAAGAATGACTTCAACAAAATCCAGTGGGTGCCCAAATCCCAAGCCAGCTTCAGCTCAGCATCAGTGTGGTGGTATCAACAAGGAAGTACGTGTAAAACAGAACTGAGCCACAGGCAACAGCACCACGGACAAATTTAGCTTTGCCTTGTTCACAAATTACCTGGGAGAAAGTTGCAAATTCTCGTAGGGTAGTTGCAATTCCAGAAAAATCGCCCCCCAGAAGCAGGATGTGGTAATAACAGGCAAGAGCTGTTTCATCTGGATTCACATGCCCTATGCAGTTCCCCTCAAAAATAAATTTCAGAATTGCTGTTGCATTGAGGCAGTGTGTGAAACCAAAAAAGCCCAGCCCAATTCTGAAATACCAGGCTTAGCTGCCAGGACTGGGGAGAAGTTTTTAGCAGGCTTTTGAATCTTTTTGCCCACTTTGGTGGCATGCTAAGTACCCACCATGGGTATGAGACAGGTGGAGGAATGCACTTTCCAGTGCCGTCGAGAAACAGGCCTTTAATGCAAAGATCCAGGTACAAACTCTATCAATGACTCTTGCAGGGTCATTACACTGCTGTAAGGAGGGGGAGAAAGGAAGCAAACAAATGGTCTGTGAGTATTTGAATATAAAGCACTGCCTTCATCAGGGGGTAAATCGTGAGTCCAGGGTAGAGGGTCACCTTGCTTTCTTGCAAGGACAGATGGTGCCTGCAGCAGCTGTGGGCGTGTGCAGACCCAGAGCAGAGGTGTGAATGCCAGAGGCATGCTGAGGGCCAGCCCTGTCCCCAGGGCTTTGGCTGGCATGGAGGCAAGCACATAGAAGAAACCGGCTCCCTCACACCCTCAAAGCTCTGAATGGGTTGAAAGGCAGCAGGAAATCCTGCCCGATTCCTGTGCTGGAAGGGGAAGGAGAGGTGATGGGGGATGCGGTGGCCACAACACAAGCAGAGGAGCGCCATGGGCAGATATCAAGGGCTTCCCAGGAAAAAACTGCCTGTCATTTGGAAACCACACAGAGGTCAAAAAGAGAACCCCCAGAGGAGTGTAAGACGTGCAGATGTGTGGTGTTTTTGAAAGGTGCTAACCCAGCTAAATAGCAGACAGTGTTTTGATGCACGAAATGGAGTGGGGTGTTATGTCAACAGCACCCTTGGTACCCTGACAACTGGGACCTGCTGTCAAGGTGCTCTGGGAGCAAGAGCTGACAGACAGAGGTATGGGAAACCCAGCATGGACATCAGGGACAATCGCATTCGCCGTCAGGGTCAAGTTAAGTGCAGCAAAGATTTGGCCTTAGCTGGAATGGCCTAAGGGAATTCTGGGCTCCAAGTCAGTTCGGACCTGATAAAGCAGGCTATTGCTACTGACAGCAGACCTGAAGTGACTTCCCGGTGAATCCTTGCCTCCCTCCCCAAAAATGGGACAATATCCATCTCAGGCTGAAGGGCAGGATACAGGATACCCCTCCTGGAAGGCCACAGCTTGCCACATTAGGACAAACAAATACAGCTTTTCTTCTTTCTTTGCTCCTTTAGGAATATTCTTAATCAAAGTAGGTGTGTAAATCCATCAGTCTGGTCTCTGTTGTAGGAGCAACCTGAAGCACAAGCCTGAAGGGGAGCCCAGAGAGTTCCTGGAACCTCTGTCTCTGGAGATTTTCAGGACTCACCTGCTTTAGCAGGGGGTTGGACTACATGATTCTCTAGAGGTCCCTTCCAGCTAAGTTCTTCTGTGACTTTAAAAATCTCCACTCTGGAAAATATCAAAATTAGTCTTCTCACCAGAGCCAAGTCCAAAGCCAACACACAACCTGGAGCACCAAGGTTTCTTCTATAACCTCAGATACTTGGGAAAAAAAGCCTTGAACTCCTGGAAGGGTGGAGGAACCCAGCTAGAAGCTGTGGCACGCTGTTGCTGAGCGTTCCCTCCTCTCCAGAGCAGCTGCTAATGACTCACTCACCTTGGAAACACTGCCAAGAGCCATAGGAGCCATAGGGACTGGGAGAGAATTCCTTTCTTTTCTGCATTCAATAACATTTATTGAATAACAATGGTACCAGCTCTGAATCACTGCTCCTGTCAGCAGTCAGGTGGTGCATGAACGTGCTCCTCCACCACTTCCAAACCTACCTCCTTGGCACAATGGTCATACTAAAGGGTTCAGTGATTGAACCCCATTTGTCAAAAAAACATCCGGAGATGAAATCTAGAGCTGAGTGACAGTTTCATTTCAGATACCAAGCACATGAGAAACTTGGCTAGGTTGAGGTTTGAACAGAAGCAAAGCTGTCTGAACTGTGAAAATAGGCCATTTGTCAGAAGGCATTTTGCTTGGGCCTTGAACGGCAAAATGCTGTACGCGCGATGGTTTTTATGACAGGCCCACACTACCACCATAGGAAAACAATCTGTTTTTTTAAATGACTCCAAGATAAATCACAAATAATGTACTATTATTGATTTATTTATATCTCAATGGAGTATTTGAGCTATAAATTACGGTTGAATAAACATAAACTGTGCAGAATTTTGCATTGTTTGAACTTGTCAATGGCAGGTCTTTCTTGTGTTTTCATTTTAATGTAAATCAAACTGTGAAATGTATGGATGCAATTTATTTCCCGTTATGTTTATTGGACTTGGGAATGACTTATTAACCAGAGGCTTTACTCAAATTCTCATTTGATTTCCGTGGATTTGACTGCCCAGCCTCTGTGGAGCTTTCATTGCTTGAGCGCTGCAGACCCTAAATCTGATATAAGAGACAACAGTGGTTTTCTCACAGTGCCCTTGTGGAGTCCTGGAGTTAGACTCTAATGGGAAGCGTACATCCTGCAGAGCACAGCTCTCAGAAGAAAGGGCTGGTGTCTGGGTGAAATCCCTGCTTGGCTGCCAAGTCTTCCCTTTGTTACAGCAGGGCCAGGAGTTCAGTTTCTATGTGTAATTTAACTCTGCAGGGAGACTTACCTTCCACAATATACTGTAGATCCCTCTGGTGTCAAAGAAAAGACTGGAAAGATTCAAGAGAAGATAGTCTTCACGCAATTTTGAAATAAGGGACAAACCCTTATAATGCTAACCAAATCCAGATCAGCGAGGACAAAAAAGGTCAGTCTCAGGATCTGATGGTCTGTAAAACAGTGGGGGTGTTTACAGCCAATGTAGCCCACGCCTGTTCATGCCATGGCTGATGAGAACCTCTTTCTAAAATGGACCAGACGCAGCGACAGAGGTGGAAAGGCAAAGACACAGATTTTTCAGTCCTCCTTTGATTTCACCAACTGAAAAATCCTGACCTTACATCTTGACAGTAGTTGCCCTGATGGTTCTTTTCCAAACTCAACACTTCACTGAGTCCCCTATGGGCCTTGGGGAAGTCCAAGTGAAATCTTGTCCATAATGAAGTCAGTCAGAATTTTATCTTTGCCCTACAACAGGCTTCCCATTGTGACTCTGAGGAAGTCTCTCATCACTTTGTACCTCAGTTTCTCCAGAGAATATAAACATTTTCCTGTTTGACTGAGGTGTCATGAGGAGAAACTCCTGGTGCCTGGGGACCACTAGCTGTGACGCTGATAACAGGCACAGGAAAATCTATGTGGGTCACTGGACACATTCCATTCTTATGACACTTGAATCCAAAAGAGCATTTAAATCAAAACATCACTGGTTAAACTCAAAACTTAGTGAATGGCAGCCTGTAAATTTCTTAGCCTAAATTATTAAAAGAGCATTGTATACTTTATTACTGCATGTTTGAAAATACTCATGGGGTCTGCCTCTCCTTTTAGCCCCAACAACATAAAGTTGGAGTCGTTGCCTGACTCCAAGGCAGTTACTCCAGATTTATTTCAGGGTAACTCTGAGCAGGATCCTGAGCTTTGTTTATGATTTTTCATTTGTATTTTGTGAAAACTTAATAAAAATCTTTTAAAACTGAAAACCATGGTTCCATAAACCCTACATATGGGATCTTTAAACTCGGCCAGCTTATGAACTTAACCCTGACTTGTCTTCATCCTCTTGGCCTTTTCAGCAGCTAGCATTCTACAGCCATGTCTGTATTTGCAGAGGTCAGAAAACACTTAGACAGCCAGCTCTTTCCTTTGCTTAAAACAATAACAGGAATGTATGACAAAACTGAACCACAATGTTCTGAAATGGAAAAAAATATTGTAGAAAATGAGTCTGGATAAATGAGAAAATCCAACTTAATGCCTGCAAATTGGATAGCCTAGCCAGGTTGAGTAGGACATGGCTTTAGGTAACACTAGAACCCATTTACAGGTGCTGGTACATAACTAGCACCTTTTTTTGAGTTTCTATAAATGCAGTGGGAGAATTACATGTCCTGTCCTAGATGCTCTTCACTCAAAGTTCTGTTTGTGACTGGCTCTATCCATGCTAGTGACAGTTATCCAGAGATTTTAAGGCATGAGATTTTATAATAGTCTATTCTGAACTGCTTGAAGGGGGCCATGGTTTTTTCCACAGTGATTTCCACATTAGATTCACCAACATGTGGCTGATACAGGGTACATACATCTAATGCAAAGTATCTGGGTTTGATTCAGACACACTGAGGGACATAGATTTGACAAGGTACTACATCACCTAGCAACTTTTTCCAAGATTTGACAATCCTCCCTGTTAAAAATCATCATGTTTTTGAATATACCAGTGCAATTTCATTGATTTCAGTGAAGTTCCTCCTGGGTAAAGGACACTTTGAAGAATGGGAGGGTAGAAAGATTGTTTTAGATTCAGCCCTGGGATAAGACCCTCTGGTTTAAATTCAGTAGATCTGTGCCACTTCTTATCTCCTGAGTATCTGCCTCCTTGCTTTCCTCCTGAGCAAAAAAAAAAAAAAAAAAAAAAAAAAAAGGTGTTGTCGGCTGAAACGTTAAAACTGCCTAAGAAGAATGTAATTAGTTGAGAAATGAGCAAACAGATCTCTCCAGAGGCTTTGAAAACCTTCACTTCAGCTTTTTCAGGAACTGTAGAAGAATGAAAGGAGTAAATAAGGGCCTGATCTACATCCCTGGAAGCCCAGTGCCAACACATCCCAAGAAATTCAATATTAGATTTGGAAATTAAGTAGAATGAAATAATATGAAAAAGATTAACTGAAGATGCTAGTTAAATGGAGAGATGGTGTGCATTGAGGTATTCCTCAGTCAGCATCAATGGAAAAGCACTGATCTACCCCACAGGAAAACTGGCCACAAAAGCACCAGGAGCCACAGGAGAGCAGCTCCCTGCATGAATAGTGGGAGCTGCTGTCCCCGTGCATGGATGCTCACAGGGATGCCCCAGGCTCATTTTAGTGCTCCTGGGAAGGCTTGAGCTCTGCATACCCCCAGTCCACCACGATCCCCACCCAGTGTTATCAGCATTTCTGGCGCTGTTTGGGGAAGCTCTGAGTAGTGCAGACTGCCCAGTGAAACCGCTTACTCTTTGACAGCTGCAGTCAAAGGTCAAACAAATAGCAGGAGACATCTTCTCAATGTTGCAGATGGCAACAGGAAACCAAGGTCTTGATCTCTCTGGGTGATGTAGACAAGTGCTTCCCAAACTCTTGTATACCTCATTACAGGCTCCTTAGGAACCAGCTTATACCATTTAATTCTTCCTAAGGGAAGGTCTGATACAACAGGGCCTTCATCTACTTTAGCACCACACAAGCACAGACTAAATGGCTGAAGAACTGTAGAACTGCCTATTTCAGAAAGTAGCTAACAAGAGAAACACCAGTCTAGGGTATGGGAGAGTGTAGTGGGGCTAGATGGGTCACTGATACTGGCTTGGACATTATTAAGCACTTTCCTTAATGATCTGGAAACAAAGACATGAAAATCTGGATCAGTTGTTAAGGTGGGACCATTTAAACAAAACAGAATTGACTAGAGATAAAAAAAGATGCCTATAGAAAACGTAATTATTTGAGAAATGAGTGCCAGGCACCTCCTGAGACCTTGGAAGTCTTAAACTTTTTCCATAGACTAGAGGAAGGCAGGCAAGCAGTGCAATAGAAAAGGCAACAGGAAAGCAGGGACTTTACTGAAGGACTATACAGCCAGAGCAGATAAGCTCAGCCTAAGCTACACACATGTTCCTCTGGCAAAAAATATCAAATGCCATGACTCAAGGTGCAATCAGAGGAAACGTGAGGCATGAGAGAGATGACTTTCCCCATGTCTGTAATAGCCACATGCTACGTCACTGCTGTCAGTTTGGGTGTCTTTCAGAAAATGATGCTGGATGTTTGGGAAAGACACAGAAAGGAACCACTGAAATAATTTAAGGGCTAGAGATAACATTGTCCAGCATAGGTCTTGAAAGATGTCACCAGAAGGGGAAGCCTACAAGCTGCAGCCCCCAACATTTCGTAAGTAAATATTTTCCCATAGCAAGGCATCTAAACAAATCCACATAGGATCTCAAAACGAAGATTTAGCAGTGATTTGATTTTGGTCTCTGAGTATCCTCACATGGAGGATATATCAGTCAATAACAGACTCTTTTAATCTAGAATGTAAAACAGTAACATGAACCAATAGCTGGCAAATCAAAGCCATATAAATTCCAGTTAGAAATGTAGCCATAATTTGGGGGTTTTTTTTATCCATATCTGTCATTAGATGTTGAAGAAAATGACTTCAAAAATTGGAGGATGTGTCCATCTCCTGAAGTACTCAGATCACAGCTGAAACCCACCCTGGAAGAGACAATTTTTGCTAGCGCAAATTACTGAACTCTGTCCAGGAGTAACTGTGCAAAATGAAGTGGCCTGCGATGTACAAGAAATCAAACTCAATGACTCCCTTGCAGGTTCAGCAGTGTTGCAGTGAGGTCAAGGCAACTGTTTTTTCAGTCTTTGGCAGGCAAGAGCAGGCAGTTGAGCACCACATACTGCCCGGCTGGTGGGGTCAAGATTTCCCCGGAAGGATAACTGCCCCAGTAAGTACTCCAATACTATCATAATGCTCCCCTCCTATGCATTCTGTAAAGTCGGTTTTGAGCTACGGTAGACTGACTTTGAGAAACAAATAATGCTCCTCCAGCCTACGGTCTGTGGTCTGGTTTTGAATCAATCAGTGCAGCACACAGGTGGTGGAGGGAAGTATTCTAGTCCACAGCAGGAGGACTAGGCAAGCACAGCCAAAATAAGCTTTTATGTCCCAGCTGACATCTGTGGGAATGGACAAGTCTTTCACTGTGTGGGACATACACGATTTATATGAAGGGATCCCTAAACATTTTAGTATTCATTATTTTTAAGAGAGGCTGGATTCTGCAAGGGGGAGGGAATGTGTTTTCATACCTTGAGGACATTACTCCTTTATATGACACCAATGTTTTAACTACTCATTTATTTTCTCTTGTCTAGTGGAAAAGAAAGAAGAGAGGGAAGCATTTATTTATCAGCAAATTCTTGCTGCTTTTCTAGGGAATCAGAAAAAAATAACAATTCTTACTCAGGTTGGTTTTGTAAGATCCTCCATGCATGTTATTTTTTGAGGAAATATATGTAATTTTTTTTCCTGAACAGTGGTTCATGGACTTCTAATCTTCAGCTGAATCTGTAAAGGTCTTACAGAACTGCTGGGTGACATGATCCAGACCTTAGGCCTTACATAACTCAGACACATTGCTGATTGAATATATATAGTCACAATGTATTTTGTACATGCAAATTAGGAATATAATGAAAACATTTCAAATTATGAGGTTGGAACACCATTTTTACAGATGGCTTTTTCTGCCAGCGGGCAATTTGTTCTCCTCACATAAACATTAGGAAAGTTTAAGCATCTGCTCCTAATTAGTTCCCTTGCACGAGTTACTGATGCACATAACTCACACTTCCCCGTGCTCATTGCTGAGATTTCAGATGATTAGTTTGTTTGCACACTGCTCCTTTGAATTAGACAAAGCTGAAGACCTGGAATCACAGCTGTTCTCTCTGCACCAGAAATCAAACCTAATTTTATTGGAATGAAGAAAACTGCCAAGATCAGATGACCCTGAGAAGCTAACACAAGTTAATTGGGCCCTAGCTGACCCTAATATAACCACATCGATTTGGGGGAAATCTGGCCAGTATTTGATTAATTTATTTACAGAACATGTTGTTTGAATGATTTTTCTTTACTAAAAAAGGTCTTCCTACCCAGAAAATTGTTTGCGCATTTTATCCCTCAAGCCATCATGGCTTCCTCACTAGACTTGGGACAAAGCCACGGTATATCTTTGAGAGTACATTCAGCCCTAACACTGCTCTGCAATCTAACACCTGAGCTTTAGATCCAGAGCAAATTAGGTTTTGGTTCTGGCCATGGTATAAAACTCTGTCATATTAACTGACATGAAGAATCGACACAGTCATCCAGCAACTCTTTCTCTGCAGCTGACCAGAGCACTGTATGGTTTAAACCTTTCCATGAGCCCTCACTCAAACTCATCTTTAAGGTCTTCAGTGATGTCATCAAAGCTTTATGCATTCCTTCAAAGCTTCCAGAAATGTTAGCTCTGGAAAGAATTTTCCTCGAACTATTTATTCAAACAAAAATAAATTATTAGACTGATTTGGAAAGACATAAAACATAGAGTCCCAAGCCTCCCTGTATTTTAGTTTCTGACAGAAATATCTCATATGCCTTGTACCAATATGGATCCAGTTAACAGAAGCGTAGCGAAGCTCAAAACCCCTCCTGTCTGTAAGACAGTACAGCCACATTCATCCACCATCCATGATCATATTGATCAGCAACATATTCAAACTTCATTTGCTGAAGAGCTAAACCAAAATGTCATTTCCTGTGCCTTGCATCACATACATGGTATCTTTTGACTTTATGGTTCATAAAGTAGCACAAAGGAAAGGAATAACAGAAGCTCGGTCTTTTTGTGACTCTTCACATTTTAGCATCAATTAAAGTGTCCACTCTTGTTTATACTTAAAAAAAAGTGTGACTCAAAGATCTTACAGTCTAATGACACAGCAGCAAGAAACTAGATTTTAAAGTACATGGATTTTTTTACTACACCTGTCTCAGAGACCATTTCTTTGCAGTAGTCAAAACACTTTCCAAAGCACTTAAGTATCATTAACCCCATTTTTAATATGCAATAGCCCCAAGAATGGAAGAACGGAACATACTTATCCAATATCACCCAGCATACTACTATTGAATCCCAGTCATTCAGAGCCAGCTTCAGCTATCTGTTCTCAGAGAATACTGTTTTTTTTCCAAGAATGCATAATCACCCATATGCTTAAGTTTTTTTCCAGAGACGGGTGTTTTCTTAATCTTACCCAAATACTTGAACACAGATAAACTAGGCATGCTGCAAAAACAAAAGCACCAGAATCAATGAAATCAGTTGCCCTTAGATTGTGTCTTATGGATGAGTGACTTTGATATCTAAAATTTTATTGCAACTGAGACATCTGTAAGAGTTTTTCCCCCATACGGATTCTGTCATTTTTAATAATGTGCACTCTCATTCTGCTCTTTTCCCTACTGTCAAGTCTTCCCAACGTAATTTTCTTCCACCTGGCCATCTGCTTTTAGAAGCTTACTTATCTTAGACACCTTTACTCCTCTGACAAATCTGGTGGAAGTCAGCCAATGAATTCAAAAGGTGTCAGGGACACACACAGGCACAGACATGCACACACAATCCTCTTTTCGGCAAGAAACCAGGGTTCATTTCCTTCACTGAAAAATCTAAAAAATTATGTACAAATAAACTTGCCTTCTACAATTATTAAATCACTGTAATAATTAACTGAAAGTTGGAGTGACTGGTATTTCATTTTAAAAGACTGCAACATCTTCTAAGCATTTACTAGCATCTAGACTTGAGTCCATTAACACACTTGTTTAATACTGATGTGAACTTCACTGACATCACAACATTCATATATGGTACATGAACACAAAATCAGCCCTATTTAATTATATGGACAGTAGGACAGTGACTGCAGTGTGTAGATATCCACTAAATATTTGGAATAGGAAAGAAAACATACTATTATTCCTCCTCGATAGACCAGTGCAAAGACCACCGAGTCTGTTTTTCAAGGATCTAAATAGTCTTGTGCTATTTATTTTCTCAACAATGGGGTTCATCCTTTTTGTGTGGTCAAGTCTGCCTGCTTATGAAAAGGAGAAATGGTTCAGATAGAAATGCGGTTGTACAGCAGCTCTTTAAATGTTCTTTGATTGTGAAATCCACTCTGCAAACAGCCTCACAAAGGGCCAGAATTTCAAAGCTCATATTCAGCTTTGCGCTATGTGGCAAATAAAAATGTTGGGATGTGATCTGGACTGTGTGGTTAGAGGTTAGTGGAAGTTTCTGTTACAAGAACTTAATTTAAAAACACCAATTAACTGAGCACAAAATACTTTACATGAAATACTGCCAGTTTAAAGACTTTCACCCAAACATGCATTCTTGACACATCTGGGACCAGAGATTTCCACAATTGTTCAGTGAAATGGATTCTCTTAGCAATTTCACAGCTAGGTTGTCAGCAAAAATAACAAGCTGTCGATTTTGGTGAGCAGATTCACCAGATCACTAGAAATATCTCTGAATTTGGGGTTTGGTTTGATTAAGACTGAAATCAACTTTAAAAACATATAAACATTTTGGCAAGCAGGAAGACAGGTTTTGTCCAGCTCTAGTGTCCATTTTCACCATGGGCTGACCAAATCTTGTCTTAAAAGTATCTCATCAAATTCAACATCAGTGTACCCATTTACCTCTTTCAGAGAAAATAAAACATTTGTTGCTGCAAGCTGCTATTCTGCAGGCAAGATATCGCCCCCACCTTCTTACTTGGTTTTCATGCAGTGCTTACTCAGGCAAAGGTCCCATTGACTTTTGGTGGGTGACTGGTACACAAGTAGGAACTTCAAGATTTGGCCGACATATGTTTTGTAAGTAAACGCTAAGGGAAAAGCAATTTGATCTCATTTCAAAGCCTGGCAGAATGCAATATAGCATAATCACTAAAAAATCTAAGACAGAATTTCATCAAGCAAAAACAAACACTGTTCAGAAACTCAGCAGGAGACAGCCAGTCCTGAGCCTACAGTAATTGCAACATTGAGAATAGGAGTAAATTCCCTGAAGATGCTCCATACAGTAGCAAACCATCTGTCTAAACACTTGCAGAAAAGGCTCATGTTTGAAAACCCTGGATCTCGCCAAGGCCTTTGCCATTGGCTTTGGAACTGTAATGACATGGAATATTCACAGATGTTCTTTCCGAATGTACCCCACTCCCTGTAAGCAGATGGATCTTGGAGACTGCAAAATGAACTACCAGGAAAGACAACAAAACCTTTTTCCGCCTCCTGTTGCCTTTCTCTACGGTAGGGACCTAGGCTTCAAAAATCAATTAGCGTTTTTCTGCTGATGGGCAACAGTAAGGAGAATGTCTCCTTCAAAGACTGACCATCGCTGAAACTGACCCCCACATAGAAATTTCATCAAGGCACCCTTACATATGGCCCTGGACCACCAACCCTATCCTTCAGAACAAACATCTGTGATTCACAGCAACTCCAGAGAATATTTTCTAATGTATCTTGGGAAAATTATGACAGCTGTTGAGATCTAGCAAACACTGAGGCCTGGGTATTTGCAGAACAAGTACAGCTCATTACTAATATATCTGAAAACTCCAGGCCACGGCAGGGTCTTTAGTGAATGACACAAGTTTGTAAAGCAGAAAATAATTCATATCACAGTTTAAAAGCAATGATGCTTAAATTTAAGGGTCAGCTGCCAATCCTCTTGTGAGCTCTATTTTTCAGGGCTTTAGAAGAATAACTACACACAACGTCAAGTTGACAGTCTCAATGATTTTTCAAACAATGGATTAACTTTCTTATGCCGATTTCAACACTTACATTAAGGTTTAATGGGAATTTTAGGAGTTGTGAAAAGAAAGCCCATTGAGAGGCATACAAACTGGAATCTGCTTGTCCCTGTACTCAGCACAGTGTTCAGCACCAAAGGCAGCTTCCTCTGCTTCTGTACCACTGGGCTTCACCCCAGTGAAGAAAAAGCCATGAATAGGTCCATCCCTATGATGTCCTGCATGTGGCCCTTAAAGGAGATATATGAAGATTGACACTACGGGAATTTCATGCTGTGGAAAATCTAAACAGAGAATTTCACTTGCAGTCAGCTGTCTTCTCAGCATCTGGCTGATCTCCTTGAGTTGGGTTTTCAAGCCCCACCTACCTGCACAGGCTTCCCTTGCTGGCTGGACTGTATCACCCACACTGCGTCGTGCTCTCTCCCTGTAGTTCAGCTGCACAGTTTATTAATTTTCAAGATGCTCCACTCCGTGTTTTCCTCCATCAACAAACCAAAGCTGTGCACAAACGTGGAGGCCTTGGCTCAGGAAGAAACTCCAAACAGATTTTTGCACTTCATCCCAGCCGTGCGAGGAAGGGAAGGCGGTGCTCTGCTGCGGGGCTACCTCCTGTTGTCATCTGGCTACTGTCTGGATAATCCTGCTCTGAAAGATTCACCTCAACCTCCACGTGCTGCAGTGTAGTTGTTTGGTTCAGGGCTAGCCATATGGCACTTGATATATCAGTAATTGGTGGAGACAAATGTTCCAAGCATCAGCATCTGTGTTTCATAAAGAAAGATGAGGATCTGATAGAGTCAGCCTGCGGGACCTCGAGAGAACTGACAAGAACCATCTAGGTAACTGCAGCACAGCATTTTCCCCACCTTGACAACAGGGAGCTGTCATAGCTGCTTTATGACCCTTCTCAATGTGGTATCTCACTGCCTCCCAGTTTTTACTGATTGTTTATTCAAAATACTGCTTTGAGGCAAGAAGTCTTATGTCCCTATTCACACACCAGGACAGCGAGGCCCAGGTCTGACGGTGAGGAAGCACCAGGACCCCTAAAGGTGCATTCACATATCTGTCACTTAGCTGCCTAAGCCAGCACCAGGCTGCGACCTCCTAGGAAGGAACATTAGCCACATCAGTGCATCTGCCATATAGTGGCCATAGGAAGGCTGCAAGGTGTCTGAGAAATGGTGGAAACCTTGGCCAAGACACTGTGGCATTCTCTAAAGGCTGAGCTGGAGCTTCTTCCCAGCTTTACTCAGGAGCTCACTTAAACCTGCCCCCAGATCATTTGGGCACTAGGTAAGTTTGCGTTCACACACATGCTTGAATTCATACTTAAAATCTAAGCAGAGAATCATTCAATCATGCTCTTTTGGAAGGTGTGTAGCAGAGCAGGGATCTGGACCCAGGCTTCTCTCCTGTAACTGGTCTTTCTCCCTATATCTTGCTTTACTCTTAGAGGTCTTTTCCCCCCAATAACTATTTTATTTCCAGTCACAAAAAAAAAAAAAAAAAAAAAAAAAAGGGGGGGGGGGGGAGGGGAGAGGAAGAGCAGGAGGGGTTAGAGAAGAGGAGGAAAAAATGAGAGGGAAAAGCAGGATAACATAGGAAAAAAATTTCAAACTACATCATTTCTGATAATGTTAACTGAAAAATTCTAAAAGATCAAAAACTATAACATCTTGAAAAAATAACACCAGTGCTCTAATATTTTCATTACAACAACCTTTGGGGTTTTTTTAAAAAAAGTGAGAAAGAAAACTGTGACCAGCTCCCACCAAGAGCCTTTAAAAATTTCTTATGACAAGGATTACAGCACATTTATGAGGTGGCCATTCCACATGCAATCAAGCCAACTGGCTCTTTGTGTTCCTAATAATAAAAAAGAGGTGCTGCTACACTAGTGTAATATTCCTGATGAGAATGCTGAGATAAGTTTACTTTCAGTCAGGTCCTTCTCAAATAAATTTCATAAGCTATGTTTGCCCATTTTACTGCAAATGATCTGCTTTATGTCTCCAATGAAAAACATGGTTATAAGTAGTCTTCTTTACTCCTGTTTTTATTTAACATAATATCAGAATCAGTAGCATGGAAAGTAAGGACCCAGGTTATGTGTCAGGAGTCTTGGAACACAAAACCTTGCTGTGGACTGATAATATCTTACTGATTCTTACCAGTCTCCAAGACTCTGTCCACGACCCTTCTGCAAAATAAACTTTATAAAATCAAAACTTGCACCCTTCTCAGAAGTCCAGTCCCTTCCTGCGGAGAACACTGCTTTTGTGATAACCAAAGGAATTCTATATTTAGGGACAGCACTTGCTTTTGACCTTCAGAGGATTGTTTCCATTGACACATGCTGAAAAGAAAAGGGATAAAAATCCCCTTTGGGATTTCAGTTCAGATCCTACAGTTCCAATATGAAATCTAAACTGCCCCAAGCTGCTAGTGTTATAATATCGCCTGCTAAGTATAAAGCAGAAAGGGGAAAGTCCAGAAGACGATACTTCATTACATGGAAATTCTTTGAATCCCAAAGCCATATGGGACATGAAAAGCTCTCCCCAAATCCCTCTCAGATCAATGGAATTCAATTGCTGTACAAAACTGATATTTGGAAGAAGAAGAAAAATCTGATTTTCTGCATTTCTGGGAGCCGGGCGCTGACTGAGGTTCATTTCTAAATAGAAAAATAGCTTTTGTTTTAGAGCAAGTATAAGAGCCAGGAGAAAAATCTCTATTAATCATTTGATCAGCAGCTTTCTCAGTGTATTAGGCTGTATGCCCTACTCCAGTTTGGTGAGATCAATGCTTCCCTGAGACCAATGCTTCCCAGTCATAAAAAATACTTTAAGACCTTTTGAAAATCTGCATTTTATAGGTAAAGTTTCACAAATAGCTCTAGATTGTGCAAATTAGCACACACAAATAGCACATTATGGGAAGCCCTGCTCACAGTCATCTTGGGTTTTGTTCTCTTCTGAAGAACAGTAGCTGTAGTAACCCCATCAAAAAGTCTGTTGCTTACACAACTCACCAGGTGTAAGGTGCAAATTCCTTTACAGACATATGCAGGAAGTAGCTCATACACTAATGAATTTGTGTAAGTTATTAATCGGTCCATTATGAGAAATCAACAAACCTAGAAAGATGATGTCCTTGGTCCTGGAAAAGTCATGGACAGAAAAATGCATTTGAAACATTTGAAACACCATTTTCCCACCACCACCTTGAGTTCAAGAGCCTGTTCTATTGGGTTGGGAAAAAGGATGCGATCCCAAGCTCCCAGATCAGTGCCTGTTCCAGAAAGGACATGACTTTGCTTTAGGGCTTTCTTGAAAACCAAATTTGGAAAAATTTGATTTTGTCCCATGCCACCCTCAAAAGCTGGTGTCTTTTCCTACATTATAAACACTTTTCACAGGATACACAGACTGACTGTTTTCCACCCAGACAACACGAAGGCAGGATTTGGTAAAATACCATAGTAACATACTAACTTGCCCGCCAATGCAAGTGACCCACTTTTTACCACAAAAGGCATTAAAATGGCATGACATTTTAATGAAACTTTCAGAGCACCTCTCTAGTAGTTCAGGGGGGAGTGTGCTGCAATTTTTTCTTCCATTTAGCTGGAACAGCTCACTCAGAGGAATAGCATGCTGTGCTTGTTGGCCTCCTTCCATTCAAGGTTATGAATCAGAGCTGTGTTAATGAACCCAGAGAAATCTCCCTCATGCTGAGCGCAGCAGAAGACCAACCAAGACTTTATTGTCCTTGCTGTCACTCTCCTCTGCTAGGCTCAAGTTAGAGGCTTCAAGCCCTGAGTGGCATGCCTATTCCCAGAACACATTCCCCACTGCACAGAACCCATATCCAGCACAAAGGCAGAATGCAGCATGACCAGCGAGTGTGAAGCAAGATCTCTGCTTGCCATCACCTTGACTTTTTGATGTGCCGCAGAGAGATGTTATTCATCCATTCTATTGCACCCTGTGGGTTTGGATACACCTACCATCATTGTACCATCTGGTAATGATTTTCTGCAAACAGCAACATCATATGTTCTTGCTGGGAGTTTGTATGAACTACATGGCTCTTGCTGCTCTCCATTCAGGAAATACCTTCTCTTTGGTAAGATCAGTGGGCTAAACCTTGATGTTGACGTTCAGCTCTTTTACGTTATGCAGAACTCTGACTAGCCATGGTAAGCATCTGCCTCAGCCAAGATGAAATACAATCACCAGACCCTCTCAAGTTGCATAATAAGGGGCTCTTATTTTATGTCAAGCTTCTTCCGAGCAGTTTTTCCTCAAACATGAAAGGAGGATATGCAGATAGCTACATGGGTGAAATGTTCCCCGTGTAAAACCAGGCATTTCAGGAGACTGCATAACCATGATCCAATTTTTGTGGTCCTTTCCCAGTCAGGGGTATCAGGCTCCATCTTCCATCACCTCAGACTGGGCAGTGAGTGAGCTGGAAGCACCATGGCTGTCCAAGGCTTTCATTCTGTTCTGATCACCTCTGATACCAAAGCAAAATTCACATTGCAATAGCACAGCTGGTGATACAGCAAGTGAGGCTGAGGAGAGACAGGCACACAAACCCCACTTCCATGCCATAGGGGCAGAGGGCAATCATGAGGAGCAGTGAGCAGAATGATGCATGTTCAGGCAACTAGAGGTAATTAATCCATGGCTAGTCTAACAAAAGGACTTGGTGGGTCATCTGTCTCTTGAAGACTTTGAATCAATATATGATATCTCTCCTTTTAAAAAAATGTGCTTCTACTCTGCCGTGACTCAGACCTCATAGATGAATCACAGGGTATCCCAGATGTATGCTATACAGAGAGTCCACCCAGATAACCATAGAAATCCCTATGGCCTTAAACACAATGCATCAGGCCTTGCTTAACCCACACCTGAATTATTTCCAGGGACAAAGCCAAACCACTTGCACAGCTCAAACACATTTGAACCGAGTTGTGCCTGCTTACATCATGTGCCTGCACCCCATGTCCACAGAATATCTGCTGGGTTTTTAACTTTTCCCAAACTTCTGAAAAACTTCCAGGCACCACAAAACTTCACTTCTTCCAGCTGAATCAGTGACTAATGAATCCTGTCCAGAATCTGTCCATTAAACACCCAGGTTTCTCGATTGTGCTGACCTATTTACACCCAAGAGTTTATTTTAGCACAAGATTTTTTTCCTCCTTCTCCAATTTCTTATTTTTTTTCTCTAAACAGAATTTAAAAAAACCCAAGAAAGTCTTTGCTGCTATTTGGTTACTCACCACATGCTGAGTTGTTTCCTGTTTAAAGAGAAAGACTCTGTGTGTATATGTGTGCATGTGTGTGAGCCAACAGGCTTAGAAGAGCCAATACCCAGGCATGAGATTTTTCTGATATCTTGACCCAAACTAGCACCAAACACAGCTTGTGCGCTGCAAGCAGCACTGGGCAGAGGTCCCAACAAATGCAAAACAATATTTTTAATTCATCTGGGGGATTTCCTGAAGCAAACCTTGGCATGGAAAGAGCAAGCTGCAGCACAACAAGAATGGCGATGTTTGTCTTTGAGGAGGGTTTAGCCAGCGATAGATGGGTTTAGTGGAGTGCAAGCTCTTCCCAAAGTTTGTCCCTGAAGCGAGGGTGCACAAGGTGCAATGGGACAGCTACAGAGCATGAGAGAGAGGCAATTAATATCAGATGGAGGGAATGAAGGACTGCTTTCAACAGGCCTCTGAAGCTGCATGGAAAGAGATGGGAAAGAATGGCTGCAGAGAAAGCTATGCTGCCCCTCGTAACAGCTGCAGAAAAAGGGGCAGGGAAGAGTGGTGTGTCTTGAAATCTAGATTTCCCATTATACAAAACATATAATATATACACGACCCTGAAAAAGAGGGTCATACGTGGAAGGGAAGGAAAAAACCCAAACTAAGAGTCAACAGAGACAATACTGAAAAAAATCCTTTCCGTTCCGAAGGATCACCATCCCTCACAATCTGATTGTGGGTATTGTGAAATCTGGTGATTTTTTAAAAGTCCAGTTTGTGAAATCCCAGGATTTATGTGTGAACCTCAACCAGCACTCTCTTTCTGTTTCATGGAGACTTCTCTCGCCCCCATGCTTAGAAATGTAACCTAAAGGCTCAGAAATCCACTGCAATGAACAGAACACTCATATCTCCACTGTTGTAAAACTCATTTCAAGCCAAGCTCAAGACTTTGCAAGGCTCATTATTTAGCAGTAGTGAAAAATGGGAAGCTGAACTTTGCTCCCTTTTGACAGTCAGGGACTTGCATATCACTTTGGCAAAACAAAACAAGCCTGAAAACAATACGATTAGGTAAAGCCTTTTCTATTAATGTCTCAGCAAGAAATACTCTATGGCAGAAACAATGTACTAATCTCTGATCTGCCTCTAACTCTATAATATCACTCCAGGCACTATATTAAGCCTTATTGTTCCCTTCAGTAAAAGGCAGCTCTGTAACTGCGTTTCTGGAGACAGCTTCACATAATTAGAGACTGAATAGCTGTAAGCATGAATCCTACAACTGGAATGGAATGAGGATTTAGTATGGCCCTTCCTAAAAGACAGAAGACATGAGGATAAAGGTCAAGTACTTTGAACCAAAGGCTGAGAAAGAAAACCAGCTTCTTGCTACCGTAGGAAATGATAACGTTATGTCTGTTTTGTAGATCTGCTAAGCTCTTTCATAAATGAATGCAGGGTGCATGTGCTAACTTGCATGCCATTTTCTTATGAGGTTCCAGTTTGCTTAATTTCTGTTGTACTTATGGTAGTAATTGTAGTCCAGAAAGAGGGTTAGAGAACAATGGACCCTAGAGAGTCCTTCCACATTTTCAAATGTGCTTTTGTTGTAAAAAGTAGGAGAGTATAAAGCAAAAAAAGCAATATGAATTCAAAAAGAGGGGCTAGCACTCTCAGTTCCAGAGCCTTGCCCTGGCTTTCACAGCTGCCTACAGTCAGGCATATCACTACTTTGGTGCCTTAGTTTCCCCAGAAATAACTGTACCTCTGTGGTAGGGAGGGCGTTAAATCTGGCTAGTGCTTGCAACCTGCCATGTACATGGGAGGTACGGTTTGGTAATTGCATTTGCTACTCATAGGAAGGGCTGTATTTAAAAATACAAACTAATTTTCAGATATATACATAACTATTCTTACTCAATCCCGACTCCTCTGAAGTCACCAAATACATTCCACTTTGATGTGAATATAAGCAAGATTTGGTGAAACACCCTTCCCCACAAGACACCAATCCTTTCCTGGTGCTGACTGTCAATCTAGTCTTGACTCGGGGAATTTCTTTTCTGCGGACTGCTCTAATCACAGCACTACTGGATATTGCACATGTATTTTCAAAGAAAAAAACCCCAAAGAATATGTCCTCTCCTCTCTTTCAAGGTGCGCTTGCCTTCGAGGGAGCAGACTAGTACGAAGGAAAAGGCTCACATATTTAAGGCTCACCATTCTAGTCTGGATCCCATTTGGAGGCATTAGACACTGGATAGGGAGTTTTGGCAGGTAACATGAGGTGACAGTTACTTACCTGGGTAGCAGGAAGTAACTCTGGTTTGTTCCCATGGGAGTGACCAGAAAGGTAGCAAAGAGCCCCCAAACTTACTGGAATTAACTAGAATCAGGGATCATTGCAAAGTGCCTTAAGTTCTTCATTTCCAATATAAATTGGTCCACTGCTGCCCTTTCAGCTGAAGAGGTTTCCTATTTCTAATCAAAAGGAAAATTCCAGAATAAAAGCAGAGCAAAAAGCTGCCAAAGTCTCAGCCAATGCTGCATCTGCCTTTATCCTGTGGGTTCATCCAAATCTCCCACAGAGTAATTGAAATATCACTATATAATGAAGCTTATAAAACTTTAATATAGGATTTATACTTTTTCATGCCTATTATTTCCAAAGCTTGCCTCCAAACCTTGTCAATAGGCTTCCCCAAGGGTATGCGTAAGGATCTCAGCTGCATCTGATTTGACTACATCCTAATGAAAATGGTGAGTTGATCAGTATCTGATATATCTGAGTAAATTACATCTGACATTTACAAGGAAATAATACTGTAAATTCAGCCTTAGGATCTAGTAGTCACTTGTAAAGCAAGAATTGGCATTGGCAGGCTTATGTTGATCTAGAAATTTCAGGGAATATAAGAATTCCTTCAGCAGAAAAAAATCTGTCTGCACTGGCAGTAAATGTTAAGCACCCAATGTCAACCAGAAATGAAATGCAACGTAATTTAACCCCACCCCTAGAGATCTGGCGAAAAAGGAAAACTTTTGCAAGTTGAAGAGTAGATACTACCCCATTCTCCGTTATTGCATAATACAACCCAGCTCACATATGGTTCTGCTCAGTGTTTATCAGACAACACAGATCATTCCACGAGCGGGAAAGAAAGTCCTAGGAACAGACTGAGGCAGGAAAAGGGAGATATGTGACAAGCTGAATTGCCTCAAGATGAGCTCTGGGAAGTAGAGGGCTGAACACCATCCCTTTCCTGAGACAGCTGTTGGGCAGGGAGGATCAGGTTTTTTTCAGGGTTTCATAATGCAATGCCATTTCATTACAACAGTTTTTCTCCCTAGGAAAGAGTTCCTTCTTGTAAAGTGTCCAGCTTGAAGTTTCATCCTCCTCCAAACTGCTCAAATTTCTACTTTTCAAAGTAGCTTTTAAATTCCAAATTAAAGCTAATTGTAGCAGCTGGAAACCCTTTATAAATATCTAGAACTAAACCAAAACATTTGAAAATTATCTAAACAAAGTGCTGCACTTGACCTCAGCTTTACTGCTCTTTTCCAAATTTTCAGTTCACCAATATTTTTCAGATTTTGACTTTCTGGCCTCTGTCAGGACAAAAAGGTTTTTCTAGTACTTTGGAAATCCTCACAAACTGAGAAAACCATTTCCAGCCTAGATCTAATGCCAGTCCCTTGCCCTTCTCCCTATATAATTCTCAAGTGTCAAGGATGTTAAATAAGAAAAGTCTTGGCACTCAAGAGTGTGCAAAGACTGTAGCTGTAGTGGGGATGAAGGAGAGGGAACAAGAAGGAAGATGGTGTCAGACAAATTGCACCTCCTGTGAACCTCAGCCTTGCGTGATTCAGTTTACTTGCCACCCTCAGTAAGTCCCTGCTGAAGCCAATATGAGAAATCTCCGAGGGCACCGCTGCTCCAGGCCACTCGAGGTCCTGGTGGAAGTTCCCTTTGCCTTCTGCATTTGATCCCATATGGATCAGCCATGAAGTTTAGATCTCAGTTAAGGTCAGCCTCACCCACAGACTCATTACTTGCTCTGGGTCAGAGCCATAACTTTAGTGCCAATTCTTACTCAGCCAAAACTCTCAACTGACTCCCAGAAGACCTAACTGCACAGTATGTCTCTGCCATCACTCATAACACTTGCAAAACAACCATGACCTTAGAAAAAATACTGGGTGCCCTTTCAGATTTAGAGAAAACCTTCTTCAGAAAACAGTCTTCATTCACATCACCCTTGCCTCTCCAGCTGCAGTAGAACACCATGCCCAGCTTATCCAGCTATCACAGGCCTCAGTGGGAGGAGGACAGGATCACACAGCCACAAAACTCTGAAGCATCTCCCAGGTCAGATTAATGCCATCTCTGCTCCCCTCTCTTTTGCTGTGCTGGCCAGTACAACAGGCTAGAGAGCAGTCCTCCAGCTGGAGACACGTAAAGGAAGGAAATGTGCACAGGCTGTGGTTCACACACACATCTCTGCTCAGGGGGCTCCTGCCCCATGAAATCAGTCATGGACCAAGATGGAAGAGGTGGGGATTCATCTGACCTGGCTGTAGCCATTTAGAGTGAAGTATATAACATAGGCCATGCTTTCTCGCTCAACAGTCAAAAGAGTTGTAACCTCAGGAGAGCAGACACTTCATCTCAAAAACATCATCTCCTTGTCCAGATCTAGTCATGCCTGGGAGACCAGCGGGGCCATGGCTTTAGGAAACACCTCAACATCACAGCAGTCCAGTGGGGAGAGAGGTGATGCCAGAGATGCCTGTGGTGCACTGGGCCAGGCCGCCTCGGCTCCACTCCTTGCCCCTAGGTATGCCAAGAGAAACCAGCCCAGCAGGGGAAACAAACCCAACTCCAAACCAAGAGCACCACTTGGCACAAAAGCAACCAGAGGAAGAGGCGGGGGTGGGATGCACTCCTTGAAGGCACATAAAGCACATGCACACAGCGCAAACCGCACAGCCCAGCACAGAGCAGGGCCACCATGGCTCAGGCTGCCGTCAGACCAGCGAGATCAGCCCCAAACTGACACAAGAAATCTGCCACATCTCTTACTTTTGCTTACAAGCCCAGAGCTGAATGCCCCACATGCAACGGGACAGGGTGCAATGCAGCCAGCGTGAGCTCTGGGAACCATCTTGTGTGAGCAGTTCCTCCAAGGCAGGACACACTGTTTCAGCAGTTAAATGTGAGGGGGAACAGGCTGTTTGTTCTGGCATCTCATGCACCTCATTAAGCCAAAGAAGCAGCAGACACTGGAAGTGACCTTTGCAGCTCCCTAGTGCCTCCATTTCTCATCCTCCCTAGTGCCTCCACTTCTCACCCTGATCTTTGTAATGACTGGAGCTGTGTCTTAGGCAGGCTGAATCTAAACAGACTGATTTTCACCCCAGACATCTTAATACTACAGCAGAGCTCAAGGCAGCGAGTGACTGTGAATGCTATGAAGTGCCTGTGTGAGGTTTAGAAGGAAGGAGTTCTGTGAGACCTGGGTGTGGAGAAGTATGTGCTTCTCACAAGTGTGGCCAACCCTACCATTCCAAAACCATACTTGAGATCCCCTGAAGAAGGTGCTTAAAAATCACTAGATTTATCAGCATAACAGTAATGTTTCTGGGATTATTTTTATTTGCCTTCTGGTTTGGGGGCTTTGTAGATCATACTTGTGTGTACTTTTTTCTGCAACCATAAAACCTAAAAACCATGTTGAGATTTTTATTGTTCCCATGAATCCAGGAGCTGGACGTTCACAGAATGTTCATGGGACTTGCGCTAAAACTCATGAGCTAAGAACGCATAGGCTTTTGCATGAGAGAGGCTGTTGTGTTTTGCTAAGCAAATATTGTCTGTATAACAATAGGGGAAGAGAAGCATGTGAGAAAGATGTTGTAAGTTAGGATGACGTGTCTGCAGGGGAGATGATGGGTACGTAGGGGATTGTTGTACTTTAGGACCATAAGTACATCTCTGGCAAGCGTGTTTTCTGAAGTGTGCCTGGTATTATTTTCTTTTCTGCAGAGTGCAGAAGTGTATGAACATGGTTTGCTGGTGATTTGCTAGCTGCATATGGGAGGTATTAGAGAACACAGAAATACATACAGGTATTTGAGGTATGTGGGGGCTACAGGGACAAGGCTCTGATCAGGAATAGACATGAATGGAGTTGGCCTTTGGGTTAATCGAGACATAGAGTAGATTTTTCTCCCATGGGCTCTTTGAATCTAAATTACAGAGAGGATTCAATCTAGTTGAATCAGCTAGTGCTGTCTGGTGGTTAGTGAACTCTAAAGCTAGAAAGTATAATACCAGAATCAGCTATTTTTGGCTGTTCTGCATCCTTTTAGTCCTCAGTGCTGGCAAATCCATGGCTTCCTTTAGTAGGCCCACCTGCTAATAGGGACCCAAGCGTCCTGAATTCAAGGCACCTACAGTCTTACACTGTCTGGCTCTGAGACACCCTCCTCATTCCAGGAGCTCGCACGTGCTGTGTAACACACAGACACACCCCTCACAATGGCACAGTGTCTGTCTGCAGGGGCAAATCCCATCACAGCCTCGCTGAGCTCCTGGAGCCACCACAGCCAGAGCCAGCACTGTGCTGCTGCACAAGGCAGGGGCAGGCAGCCAACACCACCGTGCCCTGTGAGCCTCAGAGGCACGATGCTACTGAGGCAACGCTGGAGTATTGGCTGCCCTGAGTAGCCCCACAAGCACTGGCAGCAGTGTCACAAATGGAAACATTCAGCATTCACGACATTGTAATCCTTTAACGACCACTTGAACTTTCAAGTGATACTGCCTGTTCAAGCCCTGGAGCCAGATATTTGGTTATCCTTATCTCAGGCACATAACTACCATGCTATTATCAACCATTAAATTGTCTGATCATTTTTTAATATGCCACCAACACAATTGACCTAGTGACCCCTCCCCTGCAGCAAACATCACAGGCAAAAACCTTCAGGAGACCCCCCAAGAAATCCAGCACTAAGTAAACTGTCCCACTCCAGTTTTCTGGGCTGGCTCTACAGTTCAAACTGCTCAGGGTTTAGCTCTTTGGAAGACCTGTTCTCAGAAATGCCTGGCTCATCTTCCTGTTGAGCTACAGTACTTAGTCATTTATTATTTGTCTTGTTTTCTGCCTGAGGGCCAGCAGCTTACTTGGAAATTAAGGCCTAATTGTTTTTCAATACCTATCACTTGGTGAACTTGGGTTTCTCAGCTAGCTGTTTTGGGATTTTCATTGGGAGCACATAGACATGACCACCAGGAGCATAAAATACCGCAGACTTTCACATACCCACCCAAGATCAGTACTCTTTTAGGCATGTAGTAAAAAGGACTCTGTTGCTGATTAATCACCTGATTAAGGTTCTGAGCTTGCAGATCTCATTTTTTTTCTACTGAGCCATGCTCTTTCCCTTTCTTTCTGTCAACATAGCTGTACTTGAAGCCTTGCCCAGTGTAAGCACAGCTAGGTTCTCTTCACAGGCATTGCTTCAGTGATCATCAGCGAAACAGTGACCTACGGGATTACCTAGAGTTCTTAGCTTCCACAGGACAAACTGATAGTAATAACTTAGAAATGTTGTAACAAACACAGTAAGATAAACATTAGAAGAAATAAGATGTCTGCATGTGCATGACACTCCCAGAAGCTCCATCAAGACCTTATATATTGGAGCCTGCAGCGATCAATGGTGAAAAATAACAGTAATGTTTCTATTACTTCTTCTGTCCTAATGTTCGCTCCTGACCTTGCATCAGGACCTGAAGCAGAAATGTCAAAAAGAGCATGAAATTCTGCTTTGGAGGTGGGCATTTCTGTGATACAGGCAGAGCTGAGGAACCAGGGCTCTGCAGAGCTGGAGGCAGGGTAGCTTAGCCTGTCATGCTGAGAGCTGAATTTGCACTTCTCAAAAACACAGCGGTGGTCTGTGCCAAAGATAGGGAGGAAGAGCTATATGAAGAAGTAATTTTCCAGTGAGTTACTGTTTCAGTGACTCAGTCTTTTTACTGGTGAGCATGGAATGGCTCTCAAGTGATCCCCTTAAACTGATGGGCAGCTGTTTTTCAGCATCAAAAAATTTCAATTACAGCAAAATTCCAGGCATGACCCTTTCCACATGTATTTTGGCTCCTATATAAATCCTTTTGGCAGCATCAGAAGGGAGGAAAAGGCTCTTTGGTCAAACAGTTTAAAACTTATTGTGTTTTTTTTTAAGTAAATACTTGATAACATCTATTTAACACAAGCTCTATGTGAGTACGTGTATACAGAAAAAAAATCTGTGTGTGAGAGATATAAGACTATAAATAAGGCTGGTTTGCAAATTTCCGACTAAACAAAGTTTCATCAGTAAACACTGCTTCCTTGAACGTTTCATCTGAAGCATCTCACATTTGATCAAGTTTTGTTGAAGTTGAGACAAAGCTAGGTTTTAAGAGATTGATGATGAAATAGTTCTCTATTGCTAAGCAGCTCCAGATGACTTTCATTTCTCAGACTTGTTTTCAGAATGTCCAGTACACAACAGTAAAGAACAAACTGGAAACGGAAAACTAAGCGTACCCCAGAAAACTTTCCCAAGAGCCAGAAATGCTGATTTTTGATCACACTTAACAACCATACCTCCAGTTGTGATTTGAGAAGTTCCCATCCTTGTTCTTGATGCCTTAGAAAGGTGATGTCAAATATTACTAAACAGAGAGCAGTTATAATAACAAAGTATTGTAATTTCTGCCAAAAAAGTAAAAAAAAGCAACTAGGTGGAGGTAGGAGGAATAAACAATTTGGCAAGTATTTTCTAATTCTTGCCTCTTCAGTGTCACTGTGGAAAACCAAGACAGACTGGTGTATTAAATGGAAATAGCTGCAAGCTCTTTGTTTATTTATACTTCTTATTTTTGACCTCTGACAAAGTGGTCAGTGATCCCAAAGACACCAAAGACACCAAAGAAGCAGCTGTAGCCGATTTTTTTTAGCAGTGACTGGGAATTTAGAGGGACATGCAATTTAAAGTATATCCCAGTTACCAACTTTCAGAAAATGCTGAGAAGTCATGCCCTGGAAATCGATGTCATTGCAGTATCCCCATTCAGAAACTCAAACACCAAGGCATTCAAAATCACCACCACATGGGTTCTTTGTAGTCCTGAAACCTCAGTCTCTAATTAGGTTGATAAATAAAAATGTGTAAAATTTTCTGTTTTTAGAAACCACTTTCTAAATACTAACTTGGTTAATCTCCTAACCAGATACTGGGAAATCACTTCCTTCTTAGCTAATCACCTAAATCACTGATAAACACAACTCTGCAAGAATGTGCCTCAATCACTCTGGGAACTTTCAACACTATTTCATGCAAGAATGTGCCTCAATGCTATCGTTGTCACTCTGCATCATATATGTAAGTGTGTGTGTGCATGTACACACACACACACGTACATATATATAAAAATGTGGTGCTGGAAAGAGCCAAAATATGCCAAAAGGCTATTCTGACATTACAAAAAGTCTTAGAGGTATATGTGGTAACTGTGAAACAGTAGAATTTTTCTTTCTTAATGTACCTCAGCATCCATATCTGCACTTCTTAAATACTATTTCAAGCACTGACTATGACTTTGTGTGTGCATACATGTGTGCTTTGTTTTCTTTTCTGAGTCATTAACTGGAATAAGTCAGCTCATGTGCAAAACATCTGTTTTTCAGTGAAGTCCTGCTTTTCCTCGGCTTAACAGCTGCATTGATTGAGGCATGAAGCTCTTGCTGAATTGTTCACAAGCAGTATGACACAGGCAGAACAGCAACCTACACTCCTTTTCAACCTTGGTTGCTTTTCTTCTGGTGCCAACTCAAAAAAATTAACATCTTGAATGATTGATAGCATGCAATCAGCTGCTGCCAGGACTATTACCATCTCTAATTCAATGAGGGAGGAGTGACCCAGTCTTGTTTATACTATTGAAATCTGTCTGGAGTGCTTTGGCTAGGCTGTGAAGGCTCAGTCCAGTCCATTTGGGGATTTATGTCAGCATTTCACACGTTCTGGGAAACTTCACTCACCCTGTAGACAGTGCCTCTAGCTCTAGAAGTTAACTTGGGTTATAGAGTATCTATGACAACCAAATCATTAACCAAGGTGGTTTCCATCTCAACTCTAGTTTATGGCTGGTGTTTATTATTTCTAGGGCACCATAGGTATGCACAGCATGTTTTATGGCCATGCACAACGTGGAACCTAGAGCTCAATTCCAGCAATCGGGTCCGCTGATTGCTCTAGCAACCATTCTTTGTCTGGGAGGGCTCTGTTGGAGCATCAGTATCTCTGCATCTTGAGGCAGGATCAGGTAGAGCGCTAGGCAATAGGCAATGCACAGATAAGTGCGGGTCAGGGTAGAAAGAGGCTAAGACATGAAATCCTGGAGGTAGTTTCAGGTATTAATCTGGTAGTTGCTATCAAATGAAATCTTCACTTAATTCTTTTTTAGTTATACTAATGCCATTGAGCCCAACTAACATCTGGACTTGCCTTGGTTATGCCTGTCTCTCACCACGAATGAAAAAGGAGACAGAGGCAACAGAGATCCTAATTTCAGTAACTCAGTTAAGTGTCTTTATTTGGGCTGAACAGATGCAGGATGTAGTACTGAGGAGCCTGGAGAAACACAGGATTCCTTTGAGAAAAATCAGCACAACTACAGATGACCTCAGTGTAAATAGAAAGATGGGGAGCAGGCACAAACAGACAGGGCATTTCCAGGAACTGTGAGAATGACAGGCAGAGATCTCAGCACACCAATATTTAATCTTACCAACCAGTCAATCCACATCAACCAAGCCCGGCCACTGCAGTCAAGGGCTTCTTGATGTATTGCCAGGTTTTTTGCTCAGATGAGACAGACTAACCAGCAGCCCTGTTTCGGCTGAATTTGAACCATACTGTTCCTCTCAATGTAAATATGAGCTAGCTGTCTTATAATAGCAGTGCCTTTAACCTTTCAGGAAGTGTGATGCAACTGCCATCTGGTCATTTGCCTTTCAAAAGGCACGTGTATAGGCAAGGAAGCAGGAAGACTAGGTGACGTATGACAATGCTGAAGCCTCAAAGTATTGGTGACCTCAGTGCTTTAAGATCTGGTTTTGTCCTACATGTATTCTGCCAGTCTCCCTTGCTCGTGGCATTAGCAGCCATATGTACAGGTACTGCTGGGCGGGAGGGCCTCCCCCTCTTCTTTTGATGTTAATGAAACTGCAAGCAGACATGGCTGTACGAGTCACTCCTGCTGCCCTGCTTCAGCAACATTTACAGAGCTGTTACGTTGCTGGGCTCCCAGTTCAGTGCCAAGTGGAAGAAAAGCCTTTGGGGTTGCATTTACTATTCTGCCTCCTTGGACAATATTAACTCTGCTGGCTGGAACCTGGATACCAGTGCAGACAGAAGCAATTAGCCAAGCCCTTCCACATCTGGCGTGCAACTACCTGCATGCTACCATAGCTAAATGGCATTTGACCTGGAGCCTGATCTTCCATAGACAGCAACTTTATTAAAAATGGCTCGAGGAAATCCCCACCACCACCACCCCGACAAGCTGTGCTGTGCTAAGCTGCCCTTTGCTCAGTCACTCCTGACAGATGCTGGATTTCTAACGCAGCCTTGGGGCATACACACAAAGCCACTACAATGGATTTTATGGGTATACCCAGCCTTGCCTGCTGTTGCCTATTGCCATCTTTCAGCACAGTGTCATGGGATGTTTGTGTAAAAGGCTTAAATATGCATCTCTCTGGAGGTTCACTTGCACCATAACATCTCAGACTTGAACTACCTTTTTTAATACATTCAGGGGGATTTGCAGTGTATAAACCAACACAGAGTGCTTTATGAGAAGCTTCCTCTGGCAGCATGTACAGCTGAAGTTTCTTGGTGCGTGAGAGTTTGTGTGGAGGGTGTGAGTTTTGCTCCTTGAAGGGTTTTTTTGGTTGTTGTTCTTCATAGTCTGCTTAGCCCAGATTTACATGGCATTTTACATCTGAGCGAAATCAAATGCCCAAAATGAAACAAGACGGTCTCATGGGAGAAAAAACCCAACGATTTAGTTTTGATATGATTGCTGAGTATGACATTAGCAGAAGCCTCAGGAGCTACACATCACGGTCATGCTAAGAAAAGGCCCAAATATGCATGACACTGCTCAGATGTACAAACTACAGCCTTCTTCAAAGTTGAGATACCTTTCCAGTTTACCCAACCATAAATGGCACAACAGAAAAATTATTTATTGAGATGATTCATCCTAATTACTTCTATGACTCCACTGTTGTAGCGTATGAAAATCTATGATGCACTATTCCTAATCTGTCCTGCTCAGATGACAAGTGCAAACTGGGACATAAAGAAAACTGGCACAGTCAAAGCCTCACTGACTGTTCAGGGCAGAAAGATGACCTTGAAGGCTGAAAGTGTAGGATTAGCCTCCCTTTGCACTAGACCAGCTGTTGTTTCAAGGAGCTTCACCTACAGATAAGGACATACACTCTCTCTCTGTATGTACAGCAGACAACAGGTTTGCTTTACTACAACAAAGTACAAAAAAGTCACTCTGTTAAAAGTCACTTGAGGCTGAACACTAAGGGATTCAAGATCTGGTGGTAAATCCCAAATGCAATGCCTAAAGTGAAACACCACCTGTCTTTTGGATGTGCTTTTTCCTACTAGGTTGCTCCAATCCAATCATTCACCTATTTCCAAGGCCATCTTTGTCTACAAGTTCATGTCATTCTCCTTAAAAAAATAAATTTATATTCCAAGAACAGAAGAGAAGGGGTAGCACTTTTCAAACAACACTATTTCAGTATTGTTTCCTGCTATGTATAGAGTAGCTTAGAAATACAGCAGTAGGAGATAGTCATCATGAACCTTCATCGCAGCTGTAGTACAGATTCATGATTTATACTAAGTTCCTCAGAGTTTGTGTGCATTTTCAAGTGACACTATCCTCCCTCCAAACCAAAGTTGAGTAGAATTGGGTGAGTTTATAGCTCTAGGTCAGAACTGTAAGAAATTCTTTATTGACCTCAAAGTAGTTGATTTTGAGTACGCTTAACCCTCAGACCCTGGATATGTAGATCAAAACCATAGAAAGCATTTACAATAGAAACGCTTTCACCATGAATCTGCATAGCTTGCCTTGGGAACTGAAGGAAAGAAAGCTGTTGTACATTGAGCTTTGAAGTAAAAGCACAAATTGTTTAGGATCAACAGTGTCAGAGGAGCGGAATGCTGCGGTGGTTTGTTAATCAGCCTGGGATCCAAGACATGTGCCTTCATTTCCCAGTTTTAGAACTACATAATGTGATTTTCAACTAGTTCTTTAGATAAGAAAGAGATTACAAGTGTGGTGTATTCTGAATACAAAGCTTGCTACTTGCAAAGGAGGATTTTAGCCTCAATTAAAATTAGTAGGTGTCACAAGGGCAGAAATAGTAACAATCAAAAAGGGACAAGAATTACATGAAAATGCCACAACCTGTTCATTCATTCATTCAAAGTTTTCAATTTAGATTATTAAGTCTCTGAAAAACAGAATGTGCAGAGGCTATAAGAAGACTAGCTTGACATGCTATACCTGATGTCCAGAAGAAGGAAAAGCACTGCAGAAGGGTTTTTTCACAAATTTGGATGAATGTTAGATTCTGCCTTGTATTCTGCTTTCTGTTGCTAATTGATTGCAACATTTATATCAGCCAGAAATTAAAAAAGTAGATACATTTACTGAGATCACATTTCAGACAGTCATAAAAATAACAAAACTAGACTGGCAGAGAAGCAGCAGCCTCCAGGGACATCCACCCTGCAATTACTCAAGACTTCCCTTGCATTCTCTACCCTGGTTCAGAGCAGAGCAAGAGGACTGGGAGAGATGCTCAGGTATCATTCAGATAGTCTCCTACAGGGACTCAAAGCTCACTTATATCTCAGTTTTTCTTTCACTGAAGGGCTCTGAAGCTCTTAAGACATCTAGGGTCTAATTTGTAAGACAGGATGAGCCTCAGTCACTACAGAAAAATGTCATTGGGAGTGTTTTCTGCCTTTAGATCTAAGAGCCTTTTCCACAGATACTATAACTCTTTGTTCCATCAAGTCTTCAGCAGCTCCTGGAGGCCTAGGAACAGAAGGTATCTCTAGCCACCACTCCAGACAGAAAGATCTTTTCCTTTCAAGATTACAGCTTCCATGTGAGAAAAAAAAGTATGCAGTGAGACCCACAACTCCATAGGAAACCTCAACCTTCAAGACAGCTCTCTTAGGTCAACAGCAACATGGACACAGGCAGTGGGAACCTAACCCTGTGTCATGGGAGCATCCTGTTATCCCTGGTGACTTGAGTAGAGAAAGCAAGCTGCCCTGGGTATCCAACAACCCACAGAGAAAGCCCACTTTCTCTGTGGGCTGCCTAACTGGCTGTATCCTCTGCAAACCTAGTAACTTTGGTCCTGAGAATTGGGCTCCCATTCAGGCTCTGTCATGTGGGAGAGAGAAGAGGTCACCTCCAGATCTCATACCTCTGACAGACAAAGCAAAGGGAACTGGAAGACTCAATGGGTTTGAATATATATATTTTAAATAAAATTTTTAAAAATAAGCAAGCTGACAAACTCAAATGTTGGATGTGAAAAGTAGCTAAACTTTATGTTACCCAATCCAGAATGCCATGAAACCTCTGGCAGCTCCTTCCAGGGGAGGAGGACTACTCAGTATTTTTTGCAAGTTCTGTGTTTCTCCTAGGAAGAAGCATTGGTCTTCCCTGGTTACCCAGCTCTCTGCAAATCCCACAGCAGTAAGCTCCTTGGGCTCTAGATGGGATGTAGCACTTCTACCTCTCACAGCACAAGTGAGTCAGGTCTGCTTCACTCATAAATATGAGTCAACACTGTCTGCTAAACTCATAGACATGAGAGTCATGCCCTATAAATTAAAAGCAAAAGTCATTTCACTAGGCGATCTTCCTATTTCTTCTGCTGTGCTGTTTATTTCTAGTAGAAATTATGCATAGAAAAGACCATGCTTCCCTTGCAATACCTTACCTTATCAAGATTACTGTTCCTTAAGCACCATATACCTCTCTGCAGACATTTTCCTTCCAACCAGTAGCTCACCCCTTGTCTGTCTGCTCTGCCAAACAATAAAGCAACAAGCTGGACTCCTAAAATAACTGAGCTCTTTCTCTTTCTGAAAATCATGTATATATCTGTGCTTTATAACTGAACCTGGCTAAATGATTGGGATTGATGAATTAATTGAGTGGGCTCAAATCTACTTCCTCAGCTTGATTGAATGGGCATTATTTTAAATGTTAATGACTGAAGAGAAACAACATGGCTTGATTAGCTGTGATTGGGCAGAGAAGTCATCTGAGCTTTTTACTGGTGGATACAAATTCTACATCTGCATATACATACATTATTCATGAAGAGCTGTGTATTCATTAGCAGGTGGTTTCCACAAGCCCATGCCAGTGAAAATTGTCCTATTAAAAGCTCCTTGAAAGCTGAAAGCTCCCAGCTGCTCTCAGATCATCAAACAGTATTTAGCAAAACAAAAACCCTGTGAAGTGATTGGTACAACCAATACGTCCATCATCACAATTGCCTACAAGCATCCACCTTGGAGAGGATCCACTCATGCCAAGCATACTCAATACGGTACAAAAAGAACTGGTTCCTGACAGAAAGCTTGTCTACAGTGGTGCTCCCACTCCTTTTCTTGTTGTGCTGCAGCTCTTAAATCCCCTTGATCAAAAGTGTTGACTGAATTCTGTTTCTCAATGAAAAAGAGCTGGCATTGGATGGAAATTTAATAGAGATTGTGCCTCATCTCTTTTTTTCATATGAGGGCACCATTCAGAATCACAGTGGTAAGATCTGAAGACCAAAACGCTCAAAACCAGTGTGGTTTCTGTGGGAACACTGTAAAATTTGTGTGGGATAGCTCATAAAAGTTTGCTTTAAAGTGCCATGCCAAAACTGAGTTAAAAATCGGGCGAGTTGTATGGGAATGATGGCAAAATCTTCCTCCAAACCACTCTCTTCTTTTTGGCCACCCTACCCCAGAGCTCCCACTCATGTAAAATCTGCCACTGGAGACAGCAGCTCAGTTCTCACTGAAGTCAGCAGGGTCTTTTACAACGCTTCACAACCAGCACATGCCCATCACCCATCCCTCCCTCCCCTCCACCGGGTGCACCATTCAGAGCACCCCTTGAAGTGAATAGGACTTTTGCCAAATTAAGATCTGCAGGTTCGAGCCCTGCATGCTATAAATAATTAGCCTTAAAAATATCCGCACAACAAAATTCACTGCCTGAGGACTTGTAAATGTGCATGGTAAAAATAATTCTCTTGCTGCCTGTAAAATGTGTTTCTTATTAGAGATCTCTCCTGACCCCAAGAGTGCCCACACTGTATTTCTCTGCCTCTCACACTTACACGCATGCGCACACGCGCACACAGACTTTGTTCATTTCTTAACCTGGCAGCTGTAGCAGTAACAGCAGTTGCAGACATTTTGAGTATTTATTCATCCCCCATATGCTGGGAATGTCTTTGGGGTTTCAAAATAAGATCCTTTGCCCTTGCAGGAAGAAGAATAAATATATTAAAAAGAATGCTACAAATTTGGCAAACATCACACCACAACATCAACCCAGACCCTCATCAGAGCAAAGCAAGTAACAATGTGCAGATTTTATTAAAAGTACAAGAATAAAAAAACTGTTTCCCACAACTGAGGAACTTAAAGCCAAAAATAAGCAAGCCTGAACTCTAGCTTTGCCTGTGGTCATAAGCTGTTCCTCCCCAGGCGGACTGCAGATGACTTTTTGCTTCACCCTGCATTGCACTCCTTTCTCTGAGAGTTTTCAGTTAAAAAATAGATTGCTCTGAACAAAAAAGAAAACATTTTCTTCAGTAGCCAATGAATCCTGAACCCCTCTGTGCCCTGGCTTTACATGTTCTCTAAAGCAAAAATAACATTTATATGGATGAATGCTTTTCCACACAAGGTGCTTTCTGTTCAGTTTCCCAATACACAATAGTTGTTCAGTTTCTACAAAGATGTAACATCACCTGATCTTAATGATTCCTGATCAGAACTAAAGGCAACTTATTGGCACAACTGGACACAGAACAAACATACGTAAGTGACTGTGTTCTGGGTGCAGCAAGAGCCAGAGCCATCAGTACCAGAGCTGAAAGCACTTTTTGAAGAAAATGAAAATTCTTTTCACTGTCATTGGGATTGTAATCACTGAGATCAGGCATAAGAGGGAGACGTGGTCACATAACAGGGCAATTCAGAGTTTAATTCCATTCTTTCTACTCTTAACTGAGGACAGCATGAGATCAGAATTTCCCCAAATTAAAATATGGAATAACTATTGGTTCCACTGAGGCTGCTCTGATTTATACTGATGGAAACAAAACACTGTCTGGCCTTAGGGGCTTTAGCTTTTAAAAAGGACTTATTAGAATTGCAGCCACAGGAGATTAAAAAAAAAAATAAGAGTCAAGTTCCCTGCTCTGAATAGGTACAACCCAAACAAGAAGTTCTGGGATTGATGCTGAATGCAGAGTGAGCTTTCAGACCTGTGGTCTAAAAGAAGTCAGATTAGGTGGTCGCAGTGATTCCTTCTGGCCTTAAAACATCCAATCCAAAAGATGAAAGTACATAAACCAAGAGAAGCATTTATGAAAGATCATTTGCTTAGTTCCTCTGTATTCCTTTCTATTTCCTATTTGCTCACTTTGTCACTGATGTACATGGACCTTGGAAAAAAATGAAAACATCTTCAATTTATGAAAGAAATATCACTAAGATTCTGACTAGCAATTCCCAGCAGAATGCCTTGGTGGATAATGCTTATTCAACAATTTTGACATTGATTTGCATTTTCAACACTTGCAGCAATCTGATCTCTGCAGAAACTGGCACCTTTATGTTGTCTTTGGAGATGGAGGGTGTTTAGAATAATTCTTCAGATGCTGTAAACCAAGATCCTTCTCCCACAAGACGATTTTACACAGAACTTTGACTGCATGTTTGAATCAGTTATATTAAACCTGAACATTTTTTAAGCAGTCAGACAAGTTTAAATTCCAGTGGAGCCAAAACATTTTCAGCCATATAACAACCAGATTTTAGTGCTAATAAATGTCATTTTACTCCTGTCTACAGTATGTCACTAGATTCCCCCAGCACGAAATGAAACTGCTCCTAAAGAATGCTAACAGAGACACACAATACGTTTTACCTCTTTGGACTCCTAGAGTTGTGCAGGAAGGGTAATTCAGGGGTACATTCCAATCTCTGGTGCTTATAAAGTAATTTTCCTTTGTCCTTAAGACTACACTTCTGTCTCTGATGAGGTCAAAGAGATGACTGGGATGGAGGGGCTCCTGGGTGCAGATCTCATTTCCATCATAGCTGGGGCTGGTAATTCTAAGGAGGTTACCAGACTCCTAAGGGCCAAAATCAAAGAGGGATTCTACAACATTTTAAGATCTATTTTCAGTGGCTTCTTTCAGTTCCCTCTGTCATTCCAAACACAGTTCCTCCAGCTTTGTTTAGACCTGGGCTCACTTCCTGCCATGGAAATATAACACTCACCTTTACAGAAGGTTGTTTGCTTGCATCCCTTCCCCTACATATGTGTATGGAGTCCCACATGCCAATAGCTCACACTAAGCACAAAGAAAAACCAGCTAGCAAGATGGTGCAGAAAGTTGTAAATTAGGAGACCTACTCAGATGAATTTGCACCAAAGCAGACCCTCAACTGCATTGGTTGGAGATAAATAGATCTATGAGAAAATTAACATAAAGGAATCTAAATCAGAACATTGCACTACCCTACTGAGTGTAGCCAAAATTTATTTCCCAATTTACTGTCTGTAGCCTGATCTAAGACCATATTACCTCATAGTGAATTAATTAGTTTGGCTGAGTTTGAACCCAAGCCTCACAGGACCTCTTGGTGAGCTGTCAAGAGTAGTTGCCCCAGACGTATTATCCAGTGTAACCCTATTAATGGAGAGTAAACTATGAAGTCTCAGAACAAGGCTCTAAATGCAGATGAAAAATCCCCTTGTATCCACTAAATGTGTGCAAGCAAATTCTGATGATAAGGCTATATAAGCTTCCAGGTGTAAATTCCTAGTAAAACACACTATGGTTTCTGAAACATTAATTTTAATGATTGAAATCTTCCAGGCTCTGTTAGTATCCCAAAATCATTTAGAAGTTTGAACAAAATGTTCAACATCTTCTAGAGCACAAGAATAATGAAAGCCTTCTCCAAACTTATTTTCATTATTAAAATAGAGGAAGAGGGAAGTTTTTTTTATTAAATCCAAATACAATAAAAATTTACACCACGATAACAAAAAGAAAGAATTAAAACTTTTCCTTGGACATGTGTATTATAGATCCTACATTTGTTGTCCTCTCCTCCAGTCAGGCCCTGAGACAGATGGGAAAAACAAAGTAAAACCAGTCATATTAATAAAGCGATGAAGCATATTTACGGGCACGTAGCCAGTATTCACCTGCCATAACCTGGAACTGCACCGTGCTCCCAGATAAGAATGTGAACTATGATCAAGTACGATGGAGGTCACAGACAACTTTGGTGGAAAAGAAAATCCAGCATTTTTTCTCCTGTTTAAATCTTCAAATAAAAGAACATAGCTCCAGATTGAGGAGGTGGCTCTTTTCACTGACAGCTAGAGAGTTGGCTAGGGTCACTGTGGAATTCAAGACCATCTGAAGGTAACAGACAGAGTGAACAATCCTGGGACTCTGGTTGGACCCAGATGCTGATTCATCCCTTGGCAATGGTTGTTCACAGAGCCTACAAGCAGCAGGGAATCAGAGGAAGCAATACAGGGAGAATTATAAAATACTTAAATATTCTACAAAGTTAGCCAGAAGATGTGAGTTATATTGATCTTGATGTCATGAAGTTCTAATTAGCCATTTCACATGTCACAGTGAGAGCTATGAATTCAGGCAGACACATATTCACAGCAATATTTTATTACACATCTTTGGATTCTGCCCTGAGGGGGAAAGGAATTTGAATGCAATTTCAGAACCACAGTGTACACATATATAACACAAAGCTGCCTCCATGTCATCTTCTGATACTGTTGTATTACCTTTCTACTGAGGCTGGGAAGCTCCTTTTAAGAACCACAACAGCCACACTAAGACATAAGCAAAAGTTAAGACGAACATAAGCTGGGGCCAATTGGACAGTACAGTCAAAAGTGGTTCTTAGAAGTGGTCCATGGGCCATTTTAACCCATGATCAAAAACTTCCAAGTATGGAGAAATCTCAGGCCCATCATTTCCTACTGAATTTGTACATAAAATCTTGATTCCTCCAGGTGCTTTAATGGTCTGATTCCTGTTGGGACTGGAGTAGATGGAGGCTGGAATTCCAGTCCAGATTTATGATATACCAAATGTGAGTTTTGCAACACTGAGACACAGAGAAATATTTAGTTCAAGAGTTGTGCATGCTAATCTAAACTAGTCTCTTTCTTTCTGACACTTCCTTACACAAGAGAGCTGTAAACAAGTACAGCTTGACAGCTGTCACTGTGGTGACAAAGAAAAAACCTTTTTCTTTGGAACTTTGTGATTAAACAGCATTTTTAGAAAATGTCTTATCTTCTACTATTGTTTTCTTCAAAAGCTTGTAATTTAACAAACTTTAAAAGTTTGCCAAAATTTATTGATCAGAGAAGCTGGTAGAAAGAGGCAGGTATGAGGGAGACAAGTAGTAATTGGTAGTGTCTGGGCAGAGGGGAGATATTTTCTACCAAAAAATTTTCAACTTTTAGGAACAAATGTATTTTGAACTTTCAGTTTGAGACAGATTTCTGAAAACAAAAGTTTCCACAGTGGGAAAGAGACATATGGTGTTTTTACTAGCTGTATGTGATTCATCAGTTCAGTTGTGTGCTAGATGAACCAGCAGTCTGAAGTTCATTGTGCTATTAATTAGCCAGAGTAATGGGGGAAAGCTGACCTAAACAAAGCACCAACATGTATAACATAAAATATATGTGGAGAAGGCCAAAGCACTGTACATTATCAGGGTGTAGTAGCAAAAGGAAGGTCATTGAGAAGAGATCTTCAATTTGGCAGAATAATAAGATATTATCAGGCAGGCCTCGTGGCAGTGGATTGGGTAGACAACTCACATCCAGAAGCTCATGTAGCATCCACACAAGCCCGTGAATCCTGCCAACAGTTTACATAACCATTAGATCAGGGGCAGCCCCACAAAGGCACAGCCAGCCTTCTTACAGGGCAGAGATGGACAGACATCATGACAGACAGCATCTCTAAACTCTGTGCCTCCTTAAATCACCCCTGTATTATCCAGAGTACTTTCCCATTCTTTAGAACCACCTAACTTTTCCTCTCTTCCCATTCTGTTAAGATGAAAAAAACCTGCCTTCATACATTCTGATCCCTTGAATAACGAAGAGGTGACACAGCATCTGTTTGACTAAAATGCTTGCTGATCACTTGTGTCAACTGAATTGAAGAATTTCAGTGAGAAAAGGTACCTTATTCAGGTCTGGAATGGAACTCGTCCTAAGAGGAGGTGAGGTCCAGAATCTGAATCTGAATCTCTGAGATCCTATGAACCAAGTTCTGTTCTCTAGGAAAAAGATAATTTCTAAGAACACTTCATTTCAGATTTCCCCATTAAGAAATAATGGTTTCCCTGTAGGAAAATTAGAAAAAAATTGGGCACTGGCAGTGGGGAGGATGAGAAAACAAAGGCTTGCTTTGTTCCCCATCCTCTGACTGTCCTTAAGCTTCTGTCAGCTGAAAACCAGCTAATTTCTTTTTATTCTAACTTTGCCAGTTGGAACAGAGTAGTGGAACTATGTGCAAGCATTACTTTCTGAGTAGAAATAACACTTCCACATGGAAATGAAATTATTTCAAAAAAAGCTGTTCAAGAGGAACAAAATCTGCAATTACCCCTACTTAATTCTGGTGAAAAATCTTCATTTTTGACAAAAAAGCTTTTACTTTAATTTAAAAGGTTTTCTAGCCAGCTCTGCCTACAGAAGTTATTTTAAAGATCTGTTTCATAAATCAGCATGAGCTTTTCTAGGGCTCATCAGTGAGGCACGCATTACTTTGTCCAAAGCTATTACCCTTATCCAAAGCTTTCTGCCTCAGCTCTCAAGCCGATCAGCTTGCGACTGCCTCGTTTTATACTTGAATGCCTCATTTACACCAATGAAAACATGTGAGAGCCATTTGTGTTGGCTCACATCATATTCTGCTCAGCACAAAAGAACGGAGGGCAATTTCACTATAGGCATAACAACAGCCACTGTGCCTGCGAGACCCATGGCAGGTCCAGCCTGCGTTATTTACAGCTCCACACGTGCTCTGCTGCTGCTCCGGCTGGGAAGACCAGCCTTCCCATTGGGGCTGTTTTGCTCTGAATGTTTTGGTCTCTCCAGCAGGAGACCAGAGGCAGATCAAACACACAGGATCTTCCCGCTGAACAAAGAAAGGGCCAGGCATCACCACAGAGTCACTCTTCTGTCATGATTTCAGTAGGAAAGAGTCTCCAGGTATTTTCTCTGCAGTTATAAAAAGTCGGAAGCACAAAACATAAAGCTATAAACAGAGCAGTTCACATGACAACAGCCAGAGTTCACGTTAAGCGTCAAATTCCCAGTGCAGAAAAAATGCCAGTCTCTAACCGCCCTAGCTTAAGACCAGATACTACCCAAAGAAAGTCATGGCAGTGCCTTAGAAGTGCAAAACTGGCCCTAAGCTGTTAAGGGAGGTGCTGTTTAATACGTAGAAGTCATTAGCAGGGCTGAGAGGTTCTACCTGGGATCCCTGAATTAACCCACCTATACCCATAGGCTACACAACAGGGTTAGCTTTAAAGATCTCAGTTTCTAGGCATGTTGAAGAAGCAGAGCCATGGGCTCGAAGCAGGGCACAGGAAGAACGTGAGGTCAGATGGAGCCCTCTTAAGAACAGCTGCTCTCTGTACCTCTGACTGGACAGATCAACTTTTTTTTTTTCCGGTGAGAAAAATCATTCCTCAGCCAAGACAGGGATGGTGAACTTTGCTTAATTTGGCTCCTGCATAAGGTCATGCCACCATTCATTACCTTCCTTCCCTCTTTGCTCTGATATTTGCAAGCCCTCAAGCCTTCCTGTATGACAGGGATGGAAAGGAAGACACTTGACTGCAGCCTGAAACAGCTTCACACACCAGCCTTTGTCCTTCTTGGGTTGCCCTTTGGCACAAGAAGCCACATTACAATTGTCTCCTAGTTGGGAGAAATATGCAGGAAACACCTAAGGAAAAGATCTAATTTTTCTTCTTCTTCTTTTTTTTTTTTTGTTTTGTTTTGTTTGTTTTGTTTTCTGAGGGGTACAGGGAAGAGGAGGAAGACTCTGAAATTTCCCATTTGCAAAGAATATTTTCTAAAATGTCCCATTTATAATCCATCTCCTTTCATAGCTGACCTGACAGGTAACTCTCTCAGGAATGAAAATTCCTGAACTCTAGAATCTGCCATTGCTATCTGTGTTAAGACTTATTTATGAAGGAAGCAAAACTGTAGGAACATGCTGGATGGATGCACTAATGACCTGATTTCATTTCTGCCCTGTAGCATATTTCTCATTACCAAACACGTTATCCTCTGGAACTCATCTCCACAGGATCCTTGGGAGTGGAAGTCAGGAGCCAGCTACACACACATACAAATAATGGGAACAACCACAGTCAGACTAGTTGGAAATCACCTCAAAATGAAGAAGAAATTTAAGTCTGACTCTACTTTGGGGAACTAGCCAAGCACCATTTAACAGAAATTAGAATAATGGTGCATCCTTTGGTAATATTTTTCCATTATTGTTCACCAAGAGTTTTTCTATGATTTCTTATGACTTTTTTTACAGCATTTCATACTGGTCACTAGCACAAAGGGGTGATGGGCAAACTATTTGACAGAACTTAAGAACAATTTATATTTCCTATATATTTGAGTAAAAGCCAACAGCAGCCCTTAAAGAACATGTTGGCACCTAGATGATGTTGGTGTCAGCTCAGTGCTGTATATGACCAAAGAATCAGAGTTTAAATTGCTTCAGCCTTGATTTGTGCACATCAGTAAGTGGTTTCCTGAGGAAAGGTGTCTCAGTTTCCCCCCTATTTAACAAGCACAGTAGACTTGCCACTTCACAAAGGCCTTTGGGCAAGGAGAAATATGTTGGTTCCCAAAGGGTGAGAGGGCCCTCTCCACCCACCACTTTGCATCCCCACAGGGAAGCAGAGGGAATCAGCCAAGTTCGTAGTAATAAATCCTCTCAGACACCCCCCTTTCCCTTCAGGAGCAGCCTTTCCTGGGACTTATAATGCACTGTGGCCCTCCCATGCCAAGCAAAACGAGGACCTGATTCTTGGCTGAGAACCATTTTGGTATGCTGTGACAATGACAAATAAACAAAACATCTGTTTTAAGCCATGAGTCCAGATGTACAGAGCAATGCCATGAACCGCTGACTTCAGCTAGCTTCTTCCCAGAGCTGATGTGGGATGGGACATTGTCTTTTGGGGGCTGCCGATGGTGAACTCAGGAGGCAATGACAAGCAAGACCTCTGTCTGGTGTTTGAAAGGAGTCAGGAAAAGTTACAGTAGCAGAGGGTGCCTCCCCAGAGGGAAGATAAAGTAGCGATGATATCCAGCTGAACCGAGCATTCACATTCATGCCTGAATCAAAACCCCAGATTCAAATATTACCTAGTTTTGGGTGGCACCTACACCAAGATCTGTGCCTTGCAAACACTCATGCTAAAGAGGGTGAACCAAAACTTGTGTCTGAGTTTCCCATGCTATGGGGTGGCCAGAGAGAAATGCCAGACTTAAATTCTGAGTTTGATCCTCTTCCACAGATTAGACCCCTTAGGGAAAACCAGAGGTTCAGCTTGGTTGCTTATCCCAGCATCTGTACTTTGCACAGTCGCCTAGAAGCTGCAGCAAGCTTGGCTCCCCTTTGGCACTGCAAGATTACTCCTAGAGTTAATACTGGAAAGCAACCAGAAATGGCCACAAATCAAAACCACAAAGGGCCTGCTGCAAGTCTCACAAACCTCGGTTTTGCACCAAGCTAACAGCAGCAGCATCAATGAAGCTATGCGTGATTTGTAGTCTGTAAGTGAGAACAGAAGCTGGCTGACTGTGTAGGGAAGCTAAATCCCTTTAATTATTAAAACATATCCTACTGCTGTTGAAAATCCCCTTGCCGTTGGAAAAAATACACTTGTAATAAATGTATGATATACATCAAAGGCCTCTTTTGTAAATAAAGCATTCCTTTTTTTTTCCTTTTTTCCTAAAAAAAAAAATTGGCCCAGGGACTAAATTAATGTTTGATCTGTTATCTTAGAAATATTCTAGAGTGGCAGATTTATCTGCTGTTTACATTTTTCCTCCTAATACAGCAATGAATTATTCTTGTTGATAATGGGAAATGATTTAATATAAATGGTTGGAAGGTCCTTTTCTGGAGTCAGTGGGAGATTTGGCTGGGCAGAAAAGGCAGCATTGGAGCAGAGGATAGTAAAACTCAGGTAAGCATTCCTGCAGTCCCAAATGCATTTCACAGAGCACCCATGTGAACCTGCCCCATTCTGGCGATCAGAGATAATAAAGCTGGGCCCTCATTTCCAACTTGTACAATGTTTTGAAACAGTTGTGAAATGGCAACTGTACATTACATCTTACTTATTACATGTTACGAATTCATGCCTTATTTCCAAAGAAGCCAATGTCCCATGCTAGTATAAACACCAGAGCTGAGTATTTGTCCTTACTCTGGTAAAAACCTGTCTTGGCTCCAAACTGCACCAAGGTTTAGGCACAAGCAGCTGCCGTTCCCGGCTCCCCTCCCAGCCAGTCATTCAGGCAGCATTTCTGGCATACACATCACAGACAACTCTGCCAGCCCCAGAGCTGAGCTTGGCCACCTGAGTGGGCACAGTTTGGCTGCAGAGACTGGAGAGGAGAGCTGGTGAGTGCTCAGCTTCCAGCAGAAGAGCCTTTGCCATTCAAACTGCACCAATAATCTGGATTCTGCAGGGAAATCCAATGTGAAAGGTGCCATTTTTACTAGCTGCATCTGTCTTACCATGTCCTTGCATCATCTGCAGGTAGCAGACAGGCAGATTTTGGTCCTCATATCCCCCCATGGGTTTGTGCACCTCCTGCCATTGCTTCCCCTGCTGAAAGCAGGATCTGTCCCTGCCCTGTGCACTGCCGGTTCTGCCCCAGGGCTGCTGGCACAGCAGGATGGAGCCATGGGCATGGCCCACAGCCCCTGATGCCTCTGCGTGCTGCACCTCCCTACACTGTTCCTGCAGCCCCAGGCACTGAGCCAGGCCACCACTTTCCCTCCTGCGGCACTCCATGGAAGACCTGGCCAGCGCTGCATTTATGTAACGCTTTATAAGCAAGACTGTCTAAATAAGCAATGTGAGTGCAACATCTGCTACCCAACCCTACCCACTGTTTTTAAGGAGAGCTTCAATCAGCAGCCCCCTTCCACCCAAATTCAAATTAATGCAAGATTATTGACTGCACATTTCTGCTTGGACCATGTTTTATACTGAAAAGTTGCAGGGCTGAAATAACAGAACCTTGGGGGTTTACAGAAGAAATATGTTCTTGGGGCTCCCATGGGCCTTAAGCGCTGCACCTTCTTGCTGGCTTCCAGCCCATTCAGCTCCTCTGATCACAGGGGAGGGACACTGCCATGGCTCTTTTCCAGGGTGTTCAAAGGGAAGGTGCCATCCTTTCTCCAGCTTCCCACCTCACTGATAGAGCCTCCAGGCACCATCCTCTACCTAGGGACTTCTGGGGTGCTCTGAATTTTAGCCACACATACCCTGCTCCCTCTACAGTCCCAGGACACATCCCTGATGCAGTCTTTCAGTAAGGCCTGCTGGGAAGATCTCTAGCCATCATAAAATGCTTGGCTCTGTCCTTGTTGTCTGCTCTATCCCTTTGCCATGCTGGGGGAATGGATCTGGCCTAAGGACTCACCTCCTGCTTGAGTGCTGCCTGACCCTCATCCTACCTAAGCTGGATAAACTTGAAAACACTATGAACTATGAAAACATAGGCTATAAAAAGGCATAGAGAAATTACAAATTAGCTCTCCAAATGGTGAGTTTCTCATCTACCTATATCAGGCACTGGTGGAGCTTTAAGGTAAGGCAGGAATCCTCCTTAAGTAAGCCACCTGAAAGCAAAGTGTCATATCTGAGGCAAGTATCAAGGGTTTCCAGAGAGTCAGAGGAGGATGTAAGTATTTCCACCAGAGCCTATTCAGATAACTGATAGCTGGACAGCTCTGACAGGACCTTTCTGGAGATGCTGGTGGCTCTTGACTATAGAGCCTCAGTGACTGCCTTAGATTTGATGCCATTTACAGGGCTGAAGTGGGGAGGAGGGGGAGAACACCACCACCACATATTGTGGTGTCAGCCTGGCTAGCAAAGCTACCAGCTGTGGGCAGGGGAAGCCTGGAAAAAAAACCTATACCAGGTTTCAAGCATCATGAATGTATCCCCTCAAACCAGCCCCAGATATAAATGTCCCCCACTTAGGCCTTTCCACTCCACACTAATTCTTACAGTTGTTATTTATAAAAATCCGTTACACCCTGCCTGATCAGATCTGCAGACAAGGAGACCCTCCTGTGTGCCTTTGCCAAGTGTTCATACAGTTCCTGTCCCTGAACTTTCAAGTCATTTAGGCAACTCTTAATTCAATCTATAATAAATCCAGTTTTGGTTGGCAGGGCATTGCAAGTATTCCATGAGTTTTCCTGTTACCCATGGGGCTGAACTGGAAGAAAACCCACAATGTGAGGAGAAGAAACAAATGCAGACATTGCTTTTGGGTAGCTGAGAGAGCAGGATCTATTTTGGGAGTAACTCAATGAGAAATTTGGAGTTTATGAGACTCTGGGGAGAAACAGAAATTATGTGCTATAAACCAAAATAGGTCCTTTACCCTCTTACTAAATACTGTGTACTTGAAAGCTGCTTTAGGGTGGAAACACATGCAGTCCTTGGAGACAAACCACAGGAATAAGAGTAAAAAGAAAAATAAGAGAGCTCTGCCCACCCACCCCTGTAGCAGTATCATTGGGAGATACCTCGCGCCCCAGGGCAATGGTTAGGAGATTGTCTAATGGACTTTGGTCAGGGTAAGAACCTTGCAGTGCAAATACTGCTGCAGGTTGAAATACAGACCTACAGGGTGTAGTTTCAACCACAGGCAGTTGGTGCCTTGTGCTCCTGGCTTCCATGATTTCCAGGATGGCTAGAGCCATCCACCTTCAGTCCTACAAGAGATACACACAGGGACAGCTGCATGGCATTGGTGAAGCAGCCCGCTGTGAAGACCTAAGGATGTTGTAGCTCAGTGCTCTCACTATACACCATACCTAATCTTTACTTTTCCACTCCTCCTTCCCCCAAGAATAGCATAGCTATGGGTGGGAAATACACTGAATGTTGCAGATATGCAGCATACTGGGAAAGCCCTGGTGGAATACTGGAATAGCCCCCAGTCATAATAAAGGTTCCTTTCCATTGCCCCAGTTACAGCCCATTACTGACTACAGGAAAAGCAGGAGCTGGACGCCCTCCAAATCTGCTGAACAGAGCACCAAGATGCTGATTACAAGGGAGAGGGCTCCTCAGGGTCTCTTCCTCAGCAGGACAGAGGCATCTGTGTGAAAGATCACACAGAAGGGTCTTATAGTCCCACAACTGGACGAATTTACACTCTGAGGTCCCTCTTCAGGCCCATCAATTACCTTTCATTAGAGGGGTGATGATTCTCTGCAAAATCTGATCTGCCTCTTGGGAAAACCACAGTTGCAGCATTTCACTCCAGAATACATTTCCACCGCTTCACTTTGCTCCGCAGAACCAAGGATGTAAAATAATTCTGGTAGTGAGTTAGCTAGCCCAAGAGCAGGCAACTTGGAGTCTATTCCTGCCTAGGCACTGGCATGACAGCTGTCTATTAAGATTAAGGTAATCTTTTTGTGCAAGACGTCAGCCAGCTTGACTCTCAGATTCCAGCTGGATTCACAGGGCAGGTGGCTGGAAAGGAATATATTTCCTTCCTGGTAAAGGGGGTGTATGTGAATTGGGCTTTCTGTGCAGCAGTAACCAAGGCTCATTTTCACTGCCTCACTTTTCAAAACAGAACCGCAATTAACCAGGAGATACTCAAGTTTGGGAGCAGGAAACTCAAAGAAGCCCTGATATCCTAATTATAGGCTGCTGCGTCTCCCAGCTGAAACAGTCATGGAAGGCCCTGCAGGAAGACCAGCTACCCACCACATCTGGAGCTTGTCATGAAGGGCCAGCCAGTCCTAGGGCCTGCCGTTCCTGCTGTCATTCCTCAGCTGTATTAAAGAAGGCAGTCTCTGCTCTTCTGTGCGCGCTCTGTGCTGGGCTGCTGGCAAGTTACCAATTGAAGTCATGGTGGGAAGGCCTGAAATTCTTCCTTTCCATCTACATTTCCCCTTCAGTTTCTCATGCTCTCCAGACAGTTGGTCCTACAGCTTTCCTTCCCTGTTGCCCCGACCTGCTCACCACCCCAGTGAGGTGGTGACGGCATGCTGCCAGACATGCTGAACCTGAAAGTGTCCCCATCTTGCCCGGCAGTCACCCAGAGAGGGAGGCAGTATTTATCACCACTCTGTCGGCCACTGCCAGACACTCTTGCCATTAAGATGTCAAAACAGGTTTCTCTGGAAATCCAACAGCCCTGCAGACTTACCCTTGCCAGCAGCAGCCCCAGTTGGACATCTGTTCCCTTTCAACCTCACATGTACACTTAAAATGACGGTACTGTCCACTTCTTTGGGGGATTAGGCTCCTATTAAAGCTGCCTTCCACATGATTCATTGTTATCTCCTGGTGTTGATCTGATTTATGGATTGGTCTGTGTTAATTAAGGTCATAAAATTGGGAGCGGGAAAAGGCTTCCAGCACTGTGATGCAATGTTTAACATTGGGTTATTCTCCAGAGCCTATGTTATTTTGCAGAGGATGGGAGATAGCACAGCTGATGTCCTGTGGTCAGAAATGAGACTTAAGCCCCTTGCTGCCCCCTCAGCCTCAGGAAAGGAGACAAGTCACCAGGAAGATGAAACCATCTCTGCTCAGCATTGATTCACAGACACCAGTGAATTCATAGTCCAAGCTGTTACTATACAGATTAGGCTTGTGTCTACAGCCGCAGCTGAAAGTGGAGCTCTATTGTGCTAGGCACGGCACAAGCATCTTGTAAAGATTATCCCTGCCCCATGAAATGTTGCTAGGCACTCAGCCCATGGGCACATTGCAGTCTCTTCTGTGACTGCAGTGAAACAAAGACAGACCTGAACCCACTTTGGTCAGCTCAGGACCAACCAGCAACATAACCCTGGCCAAATGCCATCACTGTGGGTTACCGCTGTGCTCCCAAGGCACACTGAGCTCTGAGCTGCCACGGCAGGTCTGTACTCCTGCCCGAGTCACTACCAGGGCTCAGAGTATGAATCAGAAGGTGCGTTGTCACAAAAGCAGCACCCAGACATGGAACGACTGGCCACCACACCCAAGGTCACACTATAAGTCCACCAAAAAGTCAGGACCCAGGTGGTTGTAGCCATCACGGTGCTTCAGGCACGCACTTCCCACAGGACCTGGACGTTGGTCCAGCAGCAGTGATGCCATCCTGTCAACAATGTCCTTTTACAATTAACTTTGGGGTTTGGTTTGGGATTGGGTTTGGGGGTTCTGGGGTTTTTGGTGAAAAAATCTTCAAAGCCCAGAGATTGTTGTGACGATAAAAACTACTGATGAGATTCACCTCTGATGCAGTAGCATGGACCTGGTTGATGCACATTTGGCCTCATGTGCCATGAAATAGGTGGATAACTACACACAAAACCAGAGCTACCTATTTCTATTTGTAAACTGCTCCGTTTTGTTTCACTACTCTTTTACAGTTTGTGACTTCTTACACTTTTACAACCTTCACTTATTTATTTTACAACATACTTGTGCCCACTGATAGCACAGGTTTACCTTTGACATGTGAACCTGACTTCCCCAGAAAGGGTGATTTCTTTCTGAGTTTGACTCTCCTCTTCCAGCCAATTTCATTACAAGGTTCCCATGAACTGGCTCAGAAATTCACTCATTGAGGCCATATTAGCCACCAGGGCCTTCATAAGCCTACAGTTATTACACTTTTATCTTAATATCAAACTTGGCCACTGTAAATCTGCTATGGCTCTACCATCAACCACAGCAAAAACATTTGCTTGATGCAGGCATGATGCAATCATATATGTTTCCAGTACTAGGCAAAAATATTTTATGTCCCATAAATAAAAATGAAAAGCAGTGCTTAATATTTTTGTCTGAATTTTCACTTTAAAAAAAAAAAGTCAAAAGTAGCATATAAATAAACTTAATTCTTCTGTTAAGAGTTTGCAGACTTTACCAGAGGGATATCCAAGTAGCAAAACCTGAACATGGTAAATTCTTCATCACATTAAGTCTTTATTTAAAGAGTGCATATGTTTAACAAAAAAAAAAAAAAAAAAAGGTACAATTTATAGCCTAGTTGAAGGAATTTCTGGGTGAGTTTCTGTGACCTTTGTTATGCATGAGGTCAGATCGATTATCATAATGGTCCCTTCTGGCCATGAGCTACGAATCTGTTAATTTTAGCTCAATATCCTCTTTCTCTGGGGGCTAAGCTAACTGAAATGATATCACATTTTCCACTTTAGGACTAAAGACACACACACAGTCCCTACAGTTGAGCTGACATGTACTGCTGTACTATTGCACACAAATGTCTGTGTATATCTGGACCTTTATTCAGCTAGTTGATAAGTGACATTGTCCTCCTTGGATCACGAATTATTACTGATATCTCCGATGATCAAAATCAGCCTGAAATATACCTTCTGCTCCACCCTCCAAAAAACAGAACACTTAAAAAAGAATTAAATATTCATTTTTCTTCTGACAGAAATATTTAAGTTCCTGGTTTGGTGTTCCCCTTGTATTCTATTGACATATTATCATGGCTTATTTTCTTTTAGTGACCCCATTCCCATAGGTGGGGCTTTAAAAAAAGAGTAAACAGATACCATGATACTTAGCACTGCTGCAAAAAGCACTACAATTGTAGGTTATCAGAAGACAGATTGAACAATTTTGCAGTTAAGCACACCAACGTATTTCATGGCAGCAAAGCTTCTCGGTGGCCAAGTAAAAGCCACAAACTTCATTTCCAGATCCAGCTGTTCATATGATACAATGTTAAAAAAAGGTTCTTTTTCAACACAGATAATCCACCCACTGTTAACTGAGAGCTGACTACTCCATTTTGGGCTCCTTAAACTGAAATCAAAACATTTTGTGTTGGCCAGCGGAGAAGAAACATTCTGCTTCAAGTCACTTTTAATGCTCCTTTGCCTTTGGCCAGGTGCCTCCCGGCTGTTGCATGAAGCAGGGTGCAGCACACCTGAATGCTTTGCATGCTGCACCCCTCATCCAGTTGGAAATTTTGGATTCCACATTTTTCCTAATGGTACTTTCTGTGGGAAACAAATGACTTATCTGGTCTCTTTCTCCCAACTTGGAATGTAAACTAATAGTGATATATGAGGATTTCCCTTGAGTGAAAACATCAAATTTTTGCACAGCGTCTATCCAAGATGTTGAACTTGGACAGAGGAAAGCTTTGGTGAAAGCAGAGAGGAGGTTTTTAGCCCAGGAAAAATTACATAATGTTTCATCCTGATCAGTTCCCCAATCTGCTCCTCCACAGGGATATCCAAAGAGCTGTGCTGGTACAAAGGAAAGGAAGAAGGAAGACATGCTGAGGGCAGAAAAGAGTGGCAGGAAGCCAGGGCAACTTAATCCAGCTCTCATGAAACTACAGCCTCAGAAAGGGAAGGTCAAAATGGGGTTTACAACAGAAATGCAGACACAATATGATGATGGGGAGACAATCTGCCCTCCATAATATTCTTATTATCCTAAGCAAACAGAAGATGAGAATGAAAAGTACCATGGGCTGTTCTGTTGTGTTTGTGTAAGAATGCCATTTTAATTCACTTTCACCACTGCCTTTAAGTCAATACTTTTTTAGAGCTACATTCTCATGTGAAATCTATATCCTGGCAATTTGAATCAAGATTGCCCCAGGTCAGACACCTGTAAAGCTGAACTGCAACAGGAAAGAATGGCACTTCTGTATTAATAGGCAAGAGACAATTCAGTGTCATAGTTTTCGTGTTGGACCTTCAGGAGGCAGACAGACTTGCCATGTGATCACAAATGTCCACGTCATTATGCAATTTCTCATGAACCTTCCCCCTTCACTCATTTCCATACCCACTTGCAGAGAGGCAACTCAGGGAAGCAGATTCCAGTGTGATTTGGCATACAACAGATCCATGCCAAATCTGTCTAAAAACAAACACTTCTGTAGATTTAATCAGTTTTTGAAGACTAACACTCCAGGTTCTTTGCCTTTCCCAGACTTTGGTCTCCAAGATTTGTCTAGTGAGATTCCTGTGGCTTAGTCACTGAACGCTACAGTCAGGCAGGGGATTGGGAGAAGGAGGAAAGTCTGGTCATTTGCAGTTTATGCCAAAATAGAACTACTGTATATGTCCTCAACACTAAGCAAAATCTTGCTTTTAACTCCAAAAAATACAGCCAGTGCCTTGACCTAATGATTCACAATGCAAAACATGTGCTGTGGGTTCCTAACCACCTTCATCCCAACCAACCTACCCTTAGAGGATGCACTTATATGTACCCACAGCCCCTAGATGTTTTGCCAGCTGAGGTTAAGTGTGCAGAAAGTAACCTTAGTGAGATGTCTTTATAGCCCCCACTATCCCAAATGCCTGTGGTGAGAGCTAGGAGACCTTGCTCACAAGCAGCAGCAGACGAGTTGGGTTGGCTGATTGGGTTACCCTTCCCCATCTTTCCACCCTTCATTCTCTCAAGAGGATGCTGCCACTGGCTTAACTGCTCATGAAACTGTTCCTGAACTACAATACTTTACTTCCTGGTGTTTTAAAGGCTTTTCCAGATGTGCTGGTAACAAACTTCAGGAGAGGGATGAGACAAAGAGCTGACAACAGCAATTTTACCACCCATTCCAGCTACACCCATGGGTGCACCATGGGTGACTCAACACCCCAAGCTCTTCAGCTTTGCTCGGAGGCCAGGGTCACCCAGCAGACAGCTCAGCAGTGCTTGAGTTGGAAGAAGAGCAAGCACTAGCAGACCAGGCCTTGAACATGCTGCCAGGAAGGGCACCTGGTGGCTCAGAGAAGTGCCACAGACACTCTCCTTGCCTTGTGTCTTCCAGCAAACAGTTAATGCTAATGCTGTGCAGGAGGCAGCTGCAGGGGAGAGATGCTGCGCTGGGCATCTCTGCTGCTGCTGCAGCCTGCAGTGGGTCCTCTCTTACAACCAGCTGCTAGGGTTATCTGAGTAATTTTGCTATGATTTACAGTAGAGGTACTAATTGCCTGGAAATGCTAAAGAATTATAGATCCTAAGGCATAAAACATCTATCAATCTTAACTCAACAAAATGTCTGCATATTATTACATAAGCTGAAGAACTATTATTTTCCCCATGCTAAGCACCTCTTAATTGAAATCCCTGATTGTTTTTTCCAGGCCCCTCTCCAGCCTGCCACCCAAAGATTAGCGATGCATGTAGTAATGTGTTGTTAATATGCAACGATGTGTGGTAGGGATTGCCCATAATTATTTCACCAATTCCCTCTGTGGTCTGGTCTTCTTATCGAAGCATGATTATTTCACAAATTCCATCTGTGTTCTTGCCTTCTTACTGAAGCAAAAGGGTCTTGCCAGACTTAATTGAAGTTGAATAAGAAGAAATTTTTCCAGGGGCCTCCCTCCACAAATTACAAATCCTATACATAACACTCAATTTTGCAGCCCATAATCACATTAGCAATGCCACTGAAGTGAACAGAGCTCCTTGGGTGAGTAAGAGTTACTTGCGCAAAAACGTATTTCAGATTTGGTTACAGCCTAGGTTGGACTCACTCCAACGGAAAGTTTCATATGCCCTAGTCTTGGTCTTAATTTTGGGTCAAAGTCCATCCTTTTAAGAAGTGATGTCAACTGCATATCAGATGAGTGTGGGCTTTCTATTTAAAGAATGGATTGTTTCTAACAACCTAATTCCACTGATGCTTTATGATTACAATCCTAAACACTGTTTTTGCAGCAGATAGATTAGAAATTGAAATAAAACCAAAGCATCTTGGTAAGGACGAGTCTTTTAAGCTGCACTGGATGGCATGCATGCACACCTCTGAGACACAATGAGAGACACATAAGCTGAATGGGACAGGACAGAGCCAGTTCTGGCACCAAATACTATTTAACATAGTTCAAGTGCACGGAAATTACTGGGCTGGGATGTTCAAGCTGAAAGGAAAGTTGGGTACCTTGTTTCCAGCATAACTTTCAGACAATGGTGTGTTCTAGAGCTACAGGTACAAAGTTTCAAGCAAAGGCTCCATCTTCTGTAGGCAGTACAAAGCCTGTGGCATGCTTTGGGCTCACACAGTGGGGTCATTCACACCACCAGAAGACATGCCACAGCATTTCAGTTGCTAATGGAGACACTCATCTGGGGTTTGACAATTGACAATCCCCTTAGCTCCTCTCAGGCTCTGGCTGGCAGCCCAGCAGTATGGGTAGTCCTGTGCCACACCACTGCAAAGTCACACAGTCATGGGTCCTTTGGGAGTTACCATCTAGTTCCATTGAGACCCTTTTGTTCATAGAAAGTGCTGAAATAACTTCAGCCATCGCGGCCAACATTAGTGATTGTATAGCTCTCCAGAAACAAAACCACAAGGTTTCAGACTAACTTGTGCCACAGAGCTAGTCTGCACAACCAATGTCTGCACCACACATATCCACAACAGGTCAGAGCTGAAGGGCCCCTGGAGACTCAGGAAACACTCCCCTCCTCACACAGGCATTTGACTTTTGGTCTTAATTGTCGCTCTTCTAGGCTAGATCTGGTTGCTTTCTCAGGGAGAAACAGCCCTGACTCACTCCGAAGCGGGAACCAGGCTCCCACAGTGTAGTCTCTCATCAGGATTTACACATTATACTACAACTTTGACAACCCCTGGGGCTTTGCCATGCTGACTTCTTATATAAGGTGCCCAGGCTTTCAAAAGAAAAAGGACTTCCCCACCAAAGAGGCCAGAATGGCCAGGTGGAGCTTCCCGAAAATCTACTACCAGCAATGTCCTTCCCACACCCCAAATGCCCTCCATAATACTGCAAACAATAAGTAAAAGTTTGCTTCCTATGAAGGATCTTTGAAAGTCCTTTGGGACTAAAGTACAGATCAGGACAATATAAGTCTTTGGGATAGCCAGTGCAGGAAACAATGAAACAATGTTCAATTTTTTATTATTTTTTAATAAAATGTATTCCATATTGTATAGCAATACTTCTGTGAGACTGGTCCTCAGTCACTTGCTGCCCTCAGCACACCCTCTTCACCTTCCCTGGGGGCACCTGACATTTTTAACATCAGCAAATTTGAATGTGATTTATTCAGTTTCTTAAATATAGCACTTACCTAGTTATAAAATACTGCCCCAATTCTTTTATATACAATAACCATTGTGCTTAGGATGACTTAAGTCATGTGTATTATTTTTTAAAAGAATTATATTTACATGGAATGTTTAAGGAAAGAATTTCCCAGATTCCGGAAGTAGAACCTCCTTCAGAACAGGAAGGAAATCATTAATTTTTACCTTTAAACCCAACAAGTGTAACGGTTTATTGCCCAGTGGGAAAACAGTGAGAGAGTTTCTCTTCAACTTGATGAGGTGGGTGTTTATATTAAGAGATTGTTCTGAAGGTCCGGTGCCACCAGAGAGTGAATAGTAACACTCAGATCATACCCCAAGCTCAAAACATTTTAGAGATGAAGTCAGTAGTATTTGCGGGGGGGGGGGGGGGGGGGGTGGGTGCGGAAACAACAACAACATGAGGCACAGTGAAAGACAGGTACTTGCCCAAGGCCACCTCAGAGGCCAGTAGCAAAGCTGAGCACTGAATTCAGGGCTCCAGTCCCTCTCTTCTACTGGTCTGACCATGATTTCTTCCTCACTTTTAAAGCCTCAGTCTCAAAGGCTTTTTCTGTGGTGATTAATTCCTCCTTAATGGACACGACTTTAGGGGTGTACTCTGTCATACTGTGAGGTTCTAGTACACCTTGTCCCTAGATTTTGAGCTCAATACAAGGAGATTTAAGGAGATTAACTGTAACTCAGAATTTGATGGTATTTTGGAAAGTCCTATTTAGAAACTAAGAGAAGAGAAAAAAATCTATGGCCTTGCTGCAGCAGGACCACTGTGTGTTCACATCTGTTCATACCTCCCAAGTGACCCCATTTCTGGAAATGCACAACATGGATGTGCAGGGATCTGAGGAGGGTGATATAACAGTGAGTGTGTTTTCCCAAATAATTTCTAAATCACTGTTCTTGCAAAGGTGAAGTGCCCCAAGTCCAACACAAATCAAGAGCAAAACCTCATCCCTCTTCAGACCTACAAGATTCTGCTCAACAGTAGAAGACCTGTGCCACCTCAAGTACCTTCTTTTGGCCAATAAAGTCTTAAGTAGTTCTGCTATCCGTGATCTTTTGATATGTGTGAGTAGCATGACACCAACACTGATATCCTGGCCACATAACGATGTGGGAAGTGCTGTCTAGCCCCTTCCACATTCCTGCTGGTGATTCAGTTCCCTTCATTCCCTGCTTTGCTGCACAACTTTGACAGTAAATAAGCTGCCCTGCTGTGTCCCAGAGGTAGGGCTGCATTTCAACAGTGGCAAAAGTAATTCCTGAACATAATAGTTTTATTTCCAGGCTTCAAAGCACTTTGAGATCCCTCAGAAGCTGCGGAGATATTACTCCTTCTATAGAATATTACTCCTCCTAAAGACATGCATTTATTCCTAGGACCCAAAGGCAAACACGGGGGAACTTCAGTCCTAGAGCTGAACTCCAGCTGCATTCACCACCTCATCTGTTATTTGATGGACTTTTGCCAATGGGCATTGTCAACAGGAAAGAAAAAAAGGAAGGAAAAAAAGACAACTTACAACTTTCCAGCTAGTATTTTAAGGCTGTGAATTACACGCCATTTCCAAGAAAGGAGAAGTATAGACATTTTGAGCATGTGTTCTATATTTAGTTAGACATGGGGAAGGTATGCCACTTGTATGACTGGTGTTCCACTATGAGCATTGGATTAATCAGGAGAGCTAGGTGGAGGAGAGCTGCAGCCCCTTGAGCCATATCTTCCCCTTTGGCAAATTCATCCCTTCATGAGAATACAGCAAAAGATAACCAGTAGGGAAGAAGATTTGATGTTAGGATCTCCATCACATCCAGATACATCAGTGACTTTAAAGTATCTCCAGCTGACATGCATCAGTGAAAGCAAGCTCCATGCTGGCAGTGACTGAAACCTGTGGGATGTTTCATGTGCCGCCACTAACACCCATTTTCCTCCAGCTAGGGAAATGGGCTGTACAGCCCCTGATCCCTAATGTCAACTCTCAGGCATCACTTCTACAGAAGCCTCCCCCTGCCTTAAGAGCAAAACTAAACTTAAACCCCAAACACTTTCCTGAAAGTTTTTATTCCCTAAAACAGCACCCTCCTTTTACATATATATATATATATATATAAAGTTTCCTTTATTTATTCATAGTCTGTCATTTCATACCAGTGAGCGGGCTGTGCCGAATCTGGTGGTGGGCACGTGTGTATGCCTGCACCCTGAACTGGATCAGATCAGAACTGCAGGACAGCAAAACTGTGTGTCCTAGAGCTTCTGTACTGCAAAGGACAACACATGTTTAACCTAGCATATGAGATTTGAGCTTTTAGAGCAATACATTTTGTTTTCCTAGTTTCTGTGAAGTAAGATGTAGCTACTGGGTGTGTAACTGAAACAAGTGTCGCAAGCCATACCCTTGTTACAATTCCTCCTCTGTGGGATTAGCAGTTCTCAGAACTGGGCACCAGCATGCCACAGGCCAGCAGCTGAGGGGATTTGCTAACCTGCATCCTCTCTTTCTAACATCTGTGATTCAGTGCACCGAAGATTCACCTTCTCTAAGGACAGAATTTGCACCTGTGCCATTGCTTACTGTTGGGCTTCAAGAGGCAGAGCACCTCCATCATTTGCACCTCAAAGGATCAGAGCTGCAGATCCTCTTGCAGTGACTCAGAACAACCTCAACCATCTCAGCCTGAAGCTCTGCAGAGCACTAGGGACAGACATACCAGCGTGTAACTGGACACTGATTCACAGTTTATGTCTGACTTCATTGTCAGGACTTGGGAAAAAGGAGGGAAAGAGGGAAGGGAGAACTGGATTGAAGTCAAAGTCATTAATATCCTTCTACTTGAAGAACAAATCCAGAGAGCAGAGGCAAGTAAGGTCAGATGTATATTAAAGTAGTGAGATATAAAAGCCACCAGGCACAGCTGAAGTCACAGAGCAATATTTGCCTTCTTCCCCCTCCCCCCCCCCCCCCCCCCGAAGAATTCTTGTCTAAGCAAAATTAAATATCTGGGCAGAAACTAATCCATATTTATGATCCTTGGTGCTGAGGCTGAGTGAAGCAAGCTGCCAGATGCAGGGTGGAGGCAGTTGAAAACGAGCTGCTCTGGGCCTTAGGGATATCACCATTACTGTGCCACAAAGTGTGCGCACTGAGTTAGAGCTGCACAAAGCGCTGTTGCAAGTGTGGTCACCTCTGGGCTCCCTGTGATTTGCAGAGCTGGCAGCGCATCCTTGTGCAGTAGACAGAAAGATGTTTGGGATCTCTGAACCACTATGCTGTACTTCCCAGCATGGGAGGGAGGGTACTTGGTAAACTGAGATGGCTCAAAATGAGCAATTCTAAAGCTGCAACTCATACCCTGTTACTAAACGAAGAAGCCCCTTCCCATACTACTGCCCAGAACTGACTCATTGTGAAATCAGTGGGAAGAATGTCTGCACTTTCACTGGCAGGTCCTTGAGAAACCACTGGGAAATATATTTTCATAAATACCTGCGTTTTTCACAAATCCGGTAGAGACATCTCCATCTAGTGGTCCGGCCAGGAAAGAGAGGCTTACAGGCTCCAGCTCAACCTACGCTGAGCAAGCCCACTCTGTTTCATGTGCTTTGGCTTCGCCAGCTGCACATTGATATAGCAACATTTCCCAAACTTCCAGGGGGTCCTGTTAATGTCAGAGAAAGGCCTGGAGATTCTTGGCCGGACACTCCGCTGTGAGCTATAGCCCAGATTCCACCCACTCAGCTCAGCCAGAGCAGAAGGGGATCAAATTGTCATCTCAACATCTGTTTTGAATCTGGTAAGAGAGATGCTGTAGTGTCACACATATGCACACACGTACACACACACTCAAGTGCTTACAAATATCAGGCTGTGGTGACATCCAAGTGGTTTCAGAAGGTGGAGGTGTGAGTGAGGAGAAAATCTGGCCGTTCATCAACACATAACTACTATTTACTTGGCTTCCCTTAAGAGTAAGTATAGCAAGCGATAGCAAGCAACACAACATTAATGCCTTCATCTCCCCAGCATTCCTGAGAAGCAGGGCAGTATTGCCAGCCTCACTTCACGGTTGGGGAACCAAAGACCAAGAGTAGCCAAAGTGAGCCAAACCAAGTCCCATGCAGGCTAGAGGCAGAATGAGGAGGGGAGTGTAGATCCTCCACCGTTCAGCCTAGCCTGCTTGCTGACTCCACACTTACTGACTCACTCTGGAGCCTGGAAGAGGGTCCAGAGCAAAGCTACAGCCCAGTATAAACACAGTAATACAGTTTAATTCCCAAGCTTTGTGTAAAGTAGTATCTCAGCCAGGGGACACACTCAGATACCTCAACAGGAGAGCTTCGTGTTGTCACCAAGTATGATGATGAATTGCCTGCTGTAAGGTAGATTTCATCCTGTGCAGGAGATGGAGAAAAAGCCATAAAAGCCATAAAGATAGCTCACAAGAGTATGGAGGGGAGTGGGGCTGGGTCCTTCTGCTGTTCAGGCACAGTGCATCACCTGCCACCGGGTCTTGGTCCCAAACTGAGCATTTTGAGGGGCAGCCAAAAGGGGGAGAGTGGAAATGGATGGGCAGGTATAAAAAATGGCAGGGACTTCACGCACTGTAAGCAGACACATTTGGGAAGGAAAAAGCAGCTCTAAGAAAATGGAACTTTGAATTTCCCTCTAGGACACAGGGTATTAAAAATAATCCCAGCTGAACTTTACCCACCTCTCTCACAGCATCTCCCAGCTGCTTCAAAAATAAACAGCTCACTCTGGGTGGAGCTGCAGCCACACATGGTTTTGGGGGTCCCAGCCTGAGTGCAGAGGTGGTCAATAGAGCTTCTCTGGTCCAGCTGTCCAGAGGGGTCTGCCACATATAGCCTGTGACTGCAATGCCAACTGCCCCAAGGATAGGACAGTGAAACTAAGTAGAAGGACTCTGAGGCCACAAGCCTGTTCCCACACTGTTTCCACAAGCTGCTCCTTGCAGACCTGCAGCCCCCCAGGCTCACAGACTGTCCTGCTCCACAGCCACTGCACTGCCCTGCCTCAGCACAGCCTGCGTTCCCACCCAGCTACCAGCTGCCTTCAGTGCAGCTCTTGTGAACGCTTCATCCCAGTTTGCTCCCACTCAGAAACCCACCACATGCACCGGCCCACCCTGCTTTGCCCAGTGCTTCCACACAGCCCCCACCTACTTGCTGGCACCCACACATGTTCCCACCAGCAGTCCCCTGCCCCCCTGGTCTCACCCCTCTTTTCCACCATACTCCACCTCATGATGCTGCTTTGCCCCAAAGCCACAGACCCCCAGCACACCACTCCTTTCTGAGATATCTGTCCTATTTTCTCAGTCCTGGGCATCTTGTGCAGGTAGGTTTTGAGGTAATCCTATGTTTTTCCAACAGTACTGCTGGTGGCACCCCCCTCCTCATCCTACCCCAGCACTCACATGGGGCAGCACCTTGCCAGATGCCCCAAGAAGAGAAGGCATTAGACCTTGCCCCCAGCATGTCAGGATATAACCTCCAGGTTACAAGCTGCCAGGGCACACACACTGCATTTTAAGAGGCTTTAGCACAAGTTAAGCACATTCCAGTGTCCATGGGACTCCTTTTACCCACAGACTCTCCAAACCTGGGACAAAAGTTTCATCAGGAGGGCACGGGTGCCTGGTGGAGTCAGGGCCAGGATGAGGTGCATGCTGGGTCCCTAGAAGACCCAGGACCTCTCAATGACCATGTTGAACCACTAACAGTTGTCACAGACTGCATCTCTCCTCTGGAGCTAGGCCAGCAGCAAGTCTGGCAGCGTGGGAGTTGGGGAATACAAAACTGAGGTTTCATCAATGCCAGGGAAGGGGACACAGCTTTGAGTGTGAAACAGTTCCCGACTGGCTCTCGGGTTTTAAGTGTTTTATGTTGCAGCCTCTACTTCTTTAGATTATCTGAGGTAAGTCAGGTATACAAAAGTTCCTGCAGCAGGCTCTGCTGATCTTCAGACACTAGAAAGCTTTTAATTTTTTAACATTGTCTCCCAGGGACTGCACCAATCTGACAGGTACCTGGGCAGATGACAAAGGAGCCCATCCCAGGCTGCAATGCTGCTCTCTGTCAAGTTCTCTTTCTGTCCCCCTCTCAGTCTAAAGACCAGGATCCCTTCCACCCTTGAATCCTGCCAACTTCTAAGACTGTACAGAAACCCCCAGGGGAGGTGGAAACCACTGTCTGCAGCAGACTCCAGGTCTCTAGCAAGTTCCGAATTTTTGAAGGTGTTAACCTTATTTGATAGGGGAAGCAAGTAACAGGGCTAGTCCACGACAGAACTAATCAGACTGGATGGGAATTACAGCTCCTTTTGATGGGGCCACACAATCTGCTCCATCAACAAACCCTTTGTTAATCTCCCACCTATTTCCTGCCACAGCATTAATTGTCGGGCGTTACTCAGAGGGAGGCAGCAGGCAGAGGCAGGCTTTCCTTTCCAACTCAGCAAGGGCCACTACCGCCCCATGGCAAGCACACCATGCTGCTTTGCAAAGCTCCTTTCTGAGGGACTTGGCCAAAGGACCGTTTCCAATTCTGGCTGCTCTATTTCAGGCAGAGCACGTACACCCACCCCAGGTTCAATGCATCATTGCAGACTTTCCTTTTTACTTTCCTCAGATTCTGTTCAGGCAAATTCTCATCACCCTCTGTCCTCTGGTACATCCTTCTCAGAAAGCAACTTACCAGTGCTCTCAGCTGTGCCGAGGCAGAGTAGCCTGCACCCTGCTCAGACACAGACAACCTCCAATGAAGCCTCAGCCAGAGATACAGCCAGATGCTCCTACCCGCCCCATCGGCTGTGGGTTCACAGTGGGAGGCTCTCAGCAAGGGAACTCCCCAAAAGAAGCTGCAGCCACTGTTCCTCCCAAGCTGCCCATATGATGGGGTGAGGGGCAGAGAAGAACAAGGCTGGACACCTTCCAGCTCCTAGAAGAGGTTTCACCAACACGGACATGGTGAGAACTCAGCTGGGGTAGCAAGACTGACCCAGCACAGGCATACATAGAAGTGCCCAGATTGGCACAGTTCTCCCTTGATATTTTTAGAAATGTCTTTTTGGCACGAGTGAGAAGCTTTTCATACAGGAAGGATGGTGCATGGGAACAAAGCAGGCATGCACATGAGAAAGAGCCCTCAGGCAGGACTTGACAAGAGGTTTGGAAAATGTGACAGAGATTGAAAATCTAATGCTGCCAAGTTCACAAAGTGACAAAAAAACATCACTACAATCAGCTCCTTCGAGTCCAAGGTCTCACAGATGTTCCTGAGCCTGTCACTCCTGCCAGCTGTATTTTGATGTGACAAATCCAAATTTTTAACATACCAGTGTGCTTTCCCCACCTTTACTATATGTGTTGCTCATTGTTCTCTCATTCCAGCAGGCAATTGCTTCTTGAATGTAGATGTTAAAGAGCCACAGGTTTCCTGAAAACTGTAGCACAGGCTGCGAAACTAAACAACACATGCAGTACAATAAGTCATAAAGCATGTGTGAAAAATAGTTGACACAGAAGCTGTCATGGAAACCAGTGCTACCAGAGAGCACACAGCCACAGAGCTCCCATTAAAGGCTGCAGAGTTGAACACAAATGCTAATCACTAAGGCAGAATATATTACATTTACCCTCATGCCCCATACAGCCTTCACAGCAAGTTAGCTGAAAACTGCAGCCATTTCCGCTAGCAGCACTGGATGGTAGTTAGTAGTAATTAAATTACCAGAAATCTTCTCATAGAGAAATTCTTTTCATCTTGCATACCCTAGAAACTCTTTTTACTGACTAGGCACCACACTTCTCCCAGGGAATAAGTCTGTGTAAAACAGACTACATGCATTTCCCGAGTTTGGGTTATATTCTCCAACTTGATTGTCTCCCAGCTCCCCTCAGCAACAATACCCTGTGAGAGAGAAAAAGCCAAAAAGCCCAGGATGGGGAAAGAAACATGGTGAAACCAGATTAGGCTGTTCAGGCAAGATAAAGACAGACAGACAAAAAACTACACAATACCCTGCAAATATTACAGGTGTATCCCATGCAGTGATCAAACCTCTGGTCTTTAGGTACCAGCTAGAAGGAAGTGACCTAAAAATATTTGCATATATAGATAACTTTTGGCATCCCACAGGCAGAGGTGGTGAGACTTCTTGGTGGAGGAATCTTGCCCTCTTTTTTATGAAGAAAAAGCCATACAGCCTTTCCTCATTCCCCAGCCTGGCATGTTTCTCAAATGGCCTTGGTTGGCTGGGCTTTGGACACAGGTATTGCATGCTCTGATGTGAAGGAGATGCACCAGAATTCATCCTTGATAGCAGCGTTTACAGCAACGCTGAGCTGTCTGGTGTGGTCTGGATGGAGGCGCAGGGTCCTATTTTTAACCTCCAGCACTTGCTTCAAATGATGTTGATGTATCCAAGGGCCAGAGCTGTGCATTTAGTGCATTTTTCATGCTCTCTCTCAGGGCCTGGTCTTTATCTCAGTGACTTCAGAGAGCTTCAGGATGGCGCTGGTTCAGGCTATGAGGAAAGCCAGCTTTTTCTGCTCGCTCTACAAACATATAAGGCTTTTACTGACCTATAAAGTAAGCGTCTAGGCCATAGTTGTCAAAAATAGGGCACTGGCAAACTTATTTCACCTTATTTTTAATCCACCTAAATACCACAGGTTGGAAAGTTCATCTAGTACTCAAATGTTTATAGGTATCTTATTTTGCTCAAGAGGCTATAGAAAGAGAAATGGTGGAGCAGAAAATAAAATCCTGATGAAGAAAAATAAGGGCTGGTTGAAAAATTTGTCCGAATTCTTTTTCTGGACAGAAGTCAGATCCTTGAGTAAGTGAAATTTTTAGAGTATATGAAAAATGTGTGCTTTCTGTAGAAAACAGAGTGTTTGTCATAACCTTTTGACTGAAAAGAAAGTGAGACTGCCAAATGCTCCTGGCTAACTTTTCTTTGTTTATAGGTGAAAAGTTGCCTCGTTTCACAGGGAGATGCAAGAGGAAGAGGAAGGGTCAGGTAGGGAGGGGTCCAGTTACAGTTCTACAAGAAAAGACTTTAAAATAAACTAGAGAATGCCCCACTACAACTGAGAAAGGAAGAAGGATACTTAAAAGGGGATGAGACAAGAAATTGTAAAATTAAAGCACAGGTTCAGATTTAATGAGGTGCATAAGAATGACAAAGACAATGCTCTTTTAATGTAGGAGTCAGAATAAGGTCTTTGGCCAAGACCAGGGCCACACATTAAATTGCCTTCTTTAATGACAAGATCACAATCCATTTTTCCTACAGTGCTGTTCATTGCATATACCTTGTTATTATGCTCCAGCATATCAAACTACAATATCCACATTCTTTATGGTATGTAAAAGGTGCAAGCCTAGTTAACACAGATGGCTACACGACAATATCTTCCACTAAACAAAAAAGCATTCAGCACATAAATACTGAAATGGGACAGGGGATCAAGCTGCAGCTCATCAGATTGGGTGCAGCTTTCCCTTAGACTCACTGAAATCTAAAGTTCTACTGCTGACTGCACATCAGCCTAGGTTTGTTTCTTCAAATGAAGGATGTGAATGCCATGGCTCCAACAAAGGCTTTATCTCTTCACTTGCTCTTTCCCCACGAGACAAGATGGGGAAGTGGCGGTATTTCTGACATTTCCCATTTAAAATTAATATACTTCTACTGGTGCTGCCTGGATCTACACAGAGCAAATTATGTTAGCTCTACTGATGTCAATATATTGGGGCAAACTTACACTGATGGAACTTGTGACCCAAACTGACTCAGGCCTCAGCATCTTTTTCTATGAGATAGACCCCAGAAATTCCAGTTTTATCTCCCAAGCTTGACAAAAACAGCTTAAAGGCTTTCCCATCACACTCAAAGTGAGAGCTGATAAGGCTCAAAATCCAGAAATTGCTTACTTTACAACTCTAAGTCTCTTTCAAGCTGACCTTCTGCCCTGAAAGCCTAAAAACCCCTCACCAACAACTATATTTAGGCAACTAAAGAACTGGAACATCTGGGAATAATAACAGCAGTCTCCCTTGGAAATGGCATTTATATACCATTGTCTAGAAAGCATCACCATACTGCAAAAGCTTTGCAAAATCCACTTTGTAGATTTCAGACTGGAAAATTACCTGCTAGACAATTTGTGTGTCACCAGAGGTGATGAGTGACAACCACATGTAGGAATAATCCATTTATTAAAAAAAAAAAAAAATCTTAAGGCTCAGCATTGTGATCTAAAAAAAAAAAAAAAAAAAGCCCTTTAAAAAGTGTCCAAAACTTCCTTCAACCAGAATGTTTTTCATGATCTTTTGAAGATTTATTTCAACATTGCCCTTCCAGCACTGAAAACATAAAGCCATCAGCAATTGACCAATGTCTGAGAAAGAGGAAATCATACTGAAGGGTATTTTCACCTCCCAAGCTGAGCAGCATGTGAAAAAACAAACAAGCAGCCTTCAGGATCTCATAGCACTTTCTTTTGATTGCTTCCTTTTAAAGGGGGCTGCAAGGCTAAATGGAGGTCTGGGTCAATATTAGCATTGTTAGTTGTTTGTCCAGGCTGCTCTTCATCACAGCTTGCACAGGGCTATGCATGTTCAACACATAAGCAAAATACTTAATTCCTTCTGAAAGTTCTTTGTAGACATCCAGAATTCTCCTGGTCCACCCTCTGATTCCTTGAGAACCCCTAAATGCTTTGGTAGTGTTGAATAATAACAACTAACAAGCCGACTTCATACAGCCAGGAGAGCAGAAGCACATGTGGGATCTAGCTTGACCTGACACTAGATGCTCAGGACTGTAAGCTGGATACAGACAATAGCTGTTGGATCTCTAGATGTCCCCAGTAAAGACCTCTTTGCTAGACTGTCCTGTACCATCAGTACGTGATAATTTGCTGAAGCCAGTGGCTAAGCTTGCAGCAAAGTGCAAAAATAGCAGGTTACAGTTACGCAGGACGTCATATTCATTGGCTCTCTAATGAGAGGACATACTTCCTCGGGTGAAGGGTAACAGCTGCGTCTGGATAGACAGTCAGGACAACCCAGACAATTTCAGTATGACGGCCCAAGCGCAGTAAACATCTTCATGCTGTGGCCAAGAGTTGAAGTACAGTCAAGAATTCATTTGCATCCAGACACATCAGTACATTGACCATTTAAATGCATTTGATGTATCACGGTGATACATGCAGACATAACTAGGACCAGAATCTGACCTCCATCTGAGGCCAATAAACCCACTGCCTGTGGCTGAGATACTCATTCAGATTTACATGTCTGGCTCTGCTTGCTTGCAGTCATAGCAGCTCCATGTGATAATAAAATGCCTGTTATACTAGAACACTAGTACTAATTCCTGGACTAGAAGGAACATACTAAATATAGCAACACAGCAGCAACACAGACAGCAAACAGTGTAAGACTGTGGGACTTGCTAGCATTTGCAAAATTCAACACACAGGCACTTACATACCAACCTCTACCACAGCTGAAAGTAAAGGCTGGGCTCCTAAGTCCAACAGCATGTTCACACTGATTACTGGGATCAACATCAAGGTCACTGTTAAGCTATGAACCAGTGAGCATCTGAGTGGCAAACCCCCTTACTCTTAGGCACCATCATGCAGCACAGTCAAGGGAGTTTCACTGAACTTCCACATGTAAAGTCAGCACCATCCTCAGTCTTAGTCCTCTCTACTGGGTATTTGGAATTTAGTCAGGAATGCAGGACATCAGCCCAGGAAGATCCCTTGCAACTCCACCTCATGCCTGCATCCCCTGCACCCCACTTCCTTCCTCTTCCACCCTCTCATAAGTAGCAGCAAGTCTGCAAGGGTAGGTAGTTAAGATTGCTTCCTTGAGGAGAGCTCTGAAAGGAATCTGAAATACATTTTTTGCATGGAACTTAAAGAACTATGAAAAATCAGCAGCATCTGGACAGTCCTGGTGTGCATTGCACAGTGCAAAGCCTGCAGAGGAAGGGCAGCTCACATACTGCTTAGCTGGTGCATCCAGGTCCACTCAGCGACCCTCACTCCATCTGCGGTCACACTTCCTCCTCAGCTCACCTTGGTGACTGTGCGGCATCTACGTGCTTGTTACGTGCTTGGCAAGTGCTGCAGTCAAACCGAATTCCCACTGCCTCTCTGATTTCAGCTCTAGGCTCACTTAAAAACCCAAAGCTGTATCATGTAGCATGCATTCTTTAATTTTAAAATTAACTTCTGTGGGGACAAAAGGTGAAATAAAGTAGGGAAGTAGAACAGGGAAAGGCAAAGGAAATTGCTTTACTGGAACACATTTTATTAATTTTGGTACTGTCTTTTTTTCAGCCAGCCAAATAATTGTCAAGGCTGTTTCAAATCCTGCAGAGGAGTTTGTGGAGACTTAAGTGATATGCACTTGTCACAACTCAGCCAGACAACTTAAGGTTCCCAAGCATCAGCCTCTGAGCCAACAGAACACTTCATGACTCCACTAAGGAAACCAATAATCAGAATTACAGAGAGCGACAGCTATGAAAAATAAACAGCAACAAAGATTAAAGACTCCAAAGGCGCCCAACCAATGGGAGCTAAAGTTTATGTACTCAGTTTAAAAAAGACCTCTTAGAGCTCCCCTGTGGTCTTTTGGCAATTTGATTTAATTTAGTCTGTCCCTCCAACAAATAATTCTTAAATTAAAAGAAAAGAAAAGGGGAAAAAAAACCCCACCCAAACACTGCAGTGCATTTGTCTGGTGCTGAGGCTTGGTTCGTTACAGCTCTCTAGCTTCCAGGAAATCTTAGAAAGCTTTAAAAGCCAAATGACTGTTACTGAATCCATGTATTCTTCTCTTTTGCAGATGTTTCTCCCTTTATTTACATCCCAGTAGGGGTCACCACTTCCAGTCACAGTCAGCTAGGAAAATGGGACTCCCCTATCTCTGTAGAAACTTATCATAACCATATACATAGCCAATGCGTAAGCCTACAGGGCTCCACACAGGTAGGGCAGGAGGAGCTATTCCTTGTCCTGTCCCTAGCACCACTAAAGAAGTAAGGGGAGGATTTAAACACACACTTTCAAAGCACAGTAGAGCCATTATTGCTTTTAGCATCTGTTACACATAGGCTGACTAACAGCACTATTTTCTTCTGCACTTCTTTTGGGCACTTGGGCTTGCCTTCCTCTGTTCCGTACACCCTCTGATCAAGCAAATCATCTGACAGTTCATATTTGTCTTTTCCATTTTTGCCTCCCTTTTGTAGCCTTAAACCTTCACCTTCTTCCTCTGCAAAGGTCCCCTCCCAGTCCTTCTTCAGTTCTGATCATGCTAAAGGGAATTTGCAAAGCCAGTCATGTAAACATCATCTTTCCTCTACTGCCCTTCTGGGTTACAGCCCTAACTTGCTTTAGTCCAGTCCGAGTTTGCACCAATTCTGGCACAGAGATATGCACTGAAATCTGCTGAAAGTAGATAGCAACAGCCAGGAAAACTGATCCCATCTTGACAAGCATATGAATCTCTGCAGCTAATCATCACACACTGTAGTATGAAACTGAGCTCTCCAGACACGTACTCAACCTGGAGACTTACGCTAGTCTCAACTCATGCTGGGCTGCATGTGAGTTCTTGGTGCCTGACAGTGGACTGAGCTCATTCAGCACCACAGGTGTGCTGGCCTGCAGTTACTCGCAGATGAGATCCATGAGCTGATTGCCATCTTTCAGTCAACATAAAACTCTTGAGTTACTGAATTTTCTTCTCAGGTGCTTCTTTCTAGACAGGTGTTTGTCAAAGATTCATCCCATGCTCTCCAAAGTCATCAGAAAGGTTGGCAGACACAGGGCCAGACCCAGCACTGCAGCACTAGATTTGATTTTTCATGGAGCAAATTACATACTCACTTTCATCCCCCCCCAGCTGCATTCTACAAATAACTGTCACTCAGAGTTGGGTCAAAAAGTTTTATCTGTCTGTACTCCCCCAGATTCTCTTCCTTTAGCTTTGAAACACCTATTGGTACACCATTGTCCACCCAATATCAAAAATTCCTGATAGATTTTGAGAGCAATGTCAAAGGCTACTTGTACTATTAGTTTGAGGAAGGGACATCTAGTGCAATGAATCTGAGGAAGGAATCTTAACACATTAAAACCCTGAATTATTTATTAAGCCTTGAACAAGAACAAATAGTATCTGTATGACTTCTTAGAAAAATGGTGGTATTTAAATGATTTTTCATTTTATGCTAGAATACAGTTTTTATACTTTTCCTTACCTCTTCCTGCCAAGCAGGTTCCTCCGCACTCCCCTCCTTTTATCCCTATTCCTTGTACTGATCATGATTTCAGGAACTTGCATGTAATTAATTTTAGAGTCGCTTTTTTCGTAGAGACTTTATATTCTTGTCACTTCCTTTCATTTAACACTGGGTTTTTACATGATGAAACCACAACAAAACCACAATTCAAAAAAAACATTAATGCTGCTGGTCATCTCTTGTGGAATACACCTACTTTCTAGATAACTCAGCAGTACTTAGAAGGCCTACTGTTTTCATGCCAGCACACACACATGACTACACACAACTACACCTTATATAATGCACACAACTCTCCTGTGTGACCAGTGTGTGGCTAGGAAAGACTCAGCAGTAGCTCTATGGAATCTCACCATCCATTGATTCTTATGAATTTACCATTCTGACCTATTCAGTCAATGTTCAATATAAACATAGTCCGGCCTCTGATCTGTCTTCTGAATCACATAGCATTATTGTAGCTACAGAGTGCAGAAATCAAGAAAAAAGCTCATGAGAAAATTTACCAAAGCTTATTTGGCAAGGATGTCCAAGTAACCAAGGCTATACTTTAAAAGAAATATAGGTTTGTTTTACCAGAAAAGCAGGACTTTAGTGTTTATATGGCCACCAAAGCAATTTCAGTAGGACAGTAACTGTAGAACTTTGCTTTAATAAATAAAATATCTCAATAAACCAACACCATTTCCTGAAACACCTGTTCTTGCCTGCTTCCCTGCCAAGTCTTGGCATGATTGACTCTTGCTTAGCATTGAGATCTGATGAGATCACAGCCCAAAGCAGTGTGTTGAAAATTCAAGGGAGGAGTCAACCAACATCATCAGAAGCCCTGAATTCTCATTCAGGTCGACACTGGTGGGCTGCATGCCCTTTGGAAGTAATTATTGTATAGCTGTTGGCAAGGCACTAAAGAAATCACCTTTTGTCCTTCAATTCATTTTTATCAGGAAAATAACCAGACAAGGAATGAATTTCAGTTGTTCCAAGTCACTTATCTTTTTCTATATTAAAATGTAATAAAAAGTGAAACAGTCATTTTTGCAGTACTTCAAAGGCTGCTCCATGCAGCAAAAACCAATGCCAGCGTTTTGAGTCAATATTACCACAATCAAGTCCCTCACTGTACTAATGCCCTGCACGTATCACTTTACATCCTCCTTCATATATTATCTCCCTTACACCTAATCAATCCCATTGTGATCTCAAGGTAATTTGTAGAATCCCTTATTATTTGTTGGCGGGGGAAGGGCCACAGTTTTTGGGGACTGCTCCATAAACCATGACAATATGCATCAATTGGTAACATTTAGGGACTATTGCAATCATTCTTTATAAATTCCACTCTAATTGCTAGGCTTCCATTGACTATGCTGCATGCCAACAGTTCCCCATAATAGGCTTCTTCACATGAGGAGTGAAAGAGATCTGGCAGTAAGTGGTAGGTAGTGTCAGTGGCTTTCCTGAGTAATTTCCTGAGTTCCTACAGAAAATGAACCTGTAAGACAGCTGCCTTAAAGTTCAAGAGGCATAATCAGACACAGATGTGAAACAAGGGCAGCTCTTTGGGCTCAATGAGAGGAATACATCATTTTGAACATACTCCTCCACTGGCGGTTAATTAGTTCAAATAAAATCGGGTGTGTGCTGTTTGTCAGGGCTCTGAAAAGTCATTCACTCCCAGATAACAGATAACAAAACACTCTGCCTGACCTACCTGTGTTGTCAGCAAGGCAAAACCGCTCATGTTGACATTATTTTTTAAAAAGTGTCTTATCAAAACAACTATTTCACACTTGTTACAAGTACTTCCACCAGCCTTTCTAACTACATCAGTCCCTCTCTGCCCACTAGGTACAGCCCTATCCTGCTGTTGTGACCTGTCTGGATCTGCAAAGGTCAGTCATAGCTGAGATATGTAAACCTAAGTCCAGGTTTTCTGAAAAGCCATCTCCACCTCTTCCAGTGATGTAGCATTGTAGAGTCAAGTCAAAAAGCCTCGGAAGATGGAGCACCCACTAGTAGGCACCACTGAAGGCTAGGCAGTATTAACCTTCATGCAGGTTGGCTGTTCTGCAGTGAAAGCCACCTGGAAAAGCAGCAGAGCAGACGCTCAGACAGACAGAATATACAGCATCATACTTGGGAGAACACACTTATGTTCTGAGAATATAATGACCTCAGACAGCATCTTTGCAAGCAGTTCAAGTGGCTGAGATGAGTATACATACCATTGTGTTGCAATTTTGCACCAAGTTGATTGTTTTCATTGGGCTGTTTATTTTGCCTGCCTTCCCGCCCCCCCGCCCCCCCTTAATTAAAAGGGGCTAACATTATGTCTAAAATTGTTAAATCAAGAGGAAGAAACCCACTGACCCCAAAGAATGGTGCATCGGTCTGTTTGCAAGGACATATTGTTGGTTTGACTCTAGTAGCGTGAGCAGATTGAAGATGCTTACATAATATTTCAGACTGGTTTACTCTTTGGAAAAATTCCTGAATGAATCATGTAATGCTTCCCCTTTTTGTGAATCTTAATGACAATTGCTTTGCCATAATCCAATAAAAATGGTGCTTCTTTACTAGGACAACCATATCCTTGAATGAGTATAGTGAATTTGTATTTGGAGAAGCGACAGATCTTACATGCTTTGCTCTTGAGCACATTTTTCTGGAGCATTCCTCCTCCTCCCCTTCACAAGGAAGCCTTTAAGTGCAAGGTGGGATTTTTTTTTGCCAGGCTCTCTATTCACCAAGCCAAGGCACTGTTCAAGCCCAGTACCCTGGCAGTCTGGTCATTTCACTGTAGAGATAAATAAGAACAGAAGCTGCTGGCCTTCTCTTTAATCAGTACTGCACCCCCTGAGGAGGCTAGAAGCCAGCCAGGATCAGTAGAGAGAAGCTGGTCATTGCAGGTCATGGCTGTATTTGCTTTCTGGCTATCTTCCAAAACAATACCTTTTCTTGGACCAGAGCTTATTTTGCATTCTGAAAATATTCTTAACAACGCCATTTCCTTTTTGAAGTTATTTTTTGCACAGTCCTTTGGGAAACACTGTAGCATGCTGGCCAGCATGTGTGCGTGAGCATGTGCATGCCTGGGTCTCACACCATTGCCTAGGACAGCCTCAGAGCTTTCCCAACAGCTTCTGACTTCTGCAGCCTCTATTAAGTCTTGAGTAGTTGCTCAGTGCCTAGGCAGCTGCAAACATAGGAGTGGCAATAGAAACAACTACTGGTTTAGTAAACCTAGGCCTAAACTGTGTCTTGCCCTTTCACTCAAAACCATATCTTTTTTTTCAAATTTTATATACAGTGAAATTAAACCATGCAGGACACCTGTCCCAGTGATTGAAAGAGAAGCAACCACACTACAAACACCCTGCTGACATTTAGGTTCTGTTCTGATACTGTTCCATGCTCACAGAGACAGCATACACCAGAGGCCAAAATGTAGATACCATGAAGGAAGTTGCAGAAAAGAGCTACATTCCCATCCTGCATCCTCTGATCTAGGATGTCCAGTCCAGCTGTCATAACTCCACTCATGCTTAAGTCCAAGAAGATCCAGTTTGTGTAGCATCCCCTTTACCTTCAGAAACCCAACTTAGTAAGATCTTCCAGATGACAATAACATTGGGTCACATCTGACCACTTCTTTATTTAGGAAACTGAATATTAAAGAGCACTCCGGTTCCCTCAGTAACAAAAACACAGGGTACCTCATTCAGCCCTATGCTTTAGTTTCTCAGAGGATGTTTACCCACACGCTGCCAGAACTAATGATGTACTGCAGGTTTGGGGAGTTGTGAAACAACCATAGGATGAACTCAAGGAGCAGACTGCAACCGCATGGTGTTTCTGAAGATGAAGAATAGTTTAATGAGTAGGAGCAAAGGGCGTTGATTAATCTTACTTAAAAATTACACAGCTTACTTGTCCCTACAGAGTATTTCTGTTGTACCAGAAAAACAGTAGCTTGAAACATGTAAGATGTCACATTCTGCATTTAAAAATGCCTCTCTATATTATTTCTCTCTCAGTCGCCATAAGGCTAGATCAGGCAACATTTTCCATGGATGCTGGGCTGAATGTAAAAACTCGGGGCTGGTGACTTAGCCACTGCCTCCTGAACAGTGGTATGTTTACCTTTTAGAAAAGAAAGAGAAAAGCTGAGCTTGAACCAAAAATTTTGTAGTGGTCCAACCCTGACTCTGGCTTTTACGTCAAGTAGCAGGCTCAGCAGGGCTACTGTTCAGTATTCTGCTGTCAGAAAATGTAGTTTTCTTGAACTTTAGATTTTCTGTTGGAAAAAGATGTCAGTAGACCTGACCCTGGGGAGAGGACAGAAGCATGGAGGGAGTCAAGAAGAAACATTTCACTGCATCCACTCAGTTCCTCATATCCCCATTTTCTCCAACGGACCACACTAATATCCCAGCTGCCTCTTAATTTACTTGTAATTAGAGGCAGTGTGAGCTGCACTTTCCCTTATTCTTCCCTATTGAAATGACCTCTTTAATGCAAAGCTAGGAAGTATGAGTGAATATTTCTTTATACTTCCCTGGTGGGTTATGTGGATAGCATTTGTGTGAGTCACTGTACTGAAGGAGAGCACATACTCCCCCATCAGTTCAGGACACTGCATATTCTTTACGTGTGTCACAGATGTAGGTATTAGAGACCTTAACCCTGGACACAGTCCCAGTCCACTTTCAACTGCAGCTTGCTTGTGGGTTTTTTTCTGCTCTCAACTCTACCTTAAACGTGAACTTATACAAAAAACGATTTTGAAACAACTGCGAAGCACAACTGCAGCAAAGGCTACTGAGTGAATGAGCTTGGTTGTTTAGCTGCTCAGAGTGCCCCAGCCAGGCCAGACCAAAAGAAAAAAGAATAACAATTTCATCAAATGAGACACACAGAATTACCACACCTCTTTGAGGGAGGCCATCCTTATCAGAATAACAGATTTAATTTCCTATGTCCGTAGGCAGCTTCCTAACAATACTAGAAAACTTTGGGTTTCTTCCCAAAGAGTGGGTGGACAAAGTGGGGAAAATATAATTTCAGGAAACAAATCTTCAGCACCACCACAGAATCTGTGATCCATTAAGCTTTCTGCAATGAATTATTTCCACAGCATGTATCACTCACTAGCTATTACACAGACTCTGCAGAGAAAGTCTCCCCAACCATGCAGAATGCCCATAGCTAACTGCTGTGCCTCCTTCACTTTCCACCCTCCCTGTCTCTGCATCCACACTGTGCTGCACAGGGAACAGGGAAAAGGGCCACTAATGTGAGTGAAAGGATCACAGTTCTACTCATGGCCTCACCTGCAAAAATCTGAGACTTCTCAGGATCTGAGGAAGTCAGTTCCTTCTATCTATTTCTTGAGCCACTGCTTTACCCAAGTGTACAGTAGAAGATGGCTTTACTGTAAAAGTTGTTTTCCCACAGGACTCCTAAAGCTCCTCTGCTTAAATTTATGTTCCTTCTCTTAAATAAATGTAACAGCCTGCACCTCTAATAGTGTCTAAGCCATGGTTGTTTTGTGTTTCGGTAAAGGTTTAGCTCTTGACAAACAGAAATGGTCAGATTATTATATATCTGATGTGAACTTATAAGTAATGCAATGCTAAATGGCTTAATAACCTGAAAGACAGTAAACTCTGCTTAACCACTTTTTTTGCAGGCCTGCTAATATCTATAATTCATCCAGATAATTGGCATACAGATGATCTATAGCAGCCAAGTAATTCTGGCCATTCCCACCTGAATAGTAAAAAATTTTGAGTGTCTCTGGAAGTCCCCTTATCAAGGGGGTCATGATTTCAGGATTCACCAGCAGCATCACTGGGGATTCGTATCCAGGAAGTAATTTTCTTTCATGTATCATTTGCAAGCAGGCTGCTTTGTGTACACTTTCTAGGAACTGATCAGCTGCGCCAGTGATTGCCAGGGGATCTCCTCTGTCTAAAGGGTTCAATCCTCCAGCCCAATAAGCAGCCAGCTGGGTTAGGGATCATGGGGCATGTTTACCTCCTGTTGTCAAGAAAACTCCATGACCCGAATAGCCATTAGCTTCCTTTTCACTTGATTGGATTTGGTCCCCCCCAGTTAAGGATATGCGCCACACACACTCTGTTTTGGATTCTTTAGGAAGGCGCCCATGCTCTCTTTTCAGCTTGGCTAGCTCAGTGGCAGTATACGGTATCTCTTTGGTTGTAACGTGAGGGTCATCATCGTCCTCATTCAGGTAAGTATATTCTGTTTTAATTAAGGGTCTCACTTGAGGGTTTTCCACAAAACATTTTCTTGCCTCCTCTAACTCCTTCTGAGGGTACATTGGGTTTATTTGTCGAATACCCTTTTCCTCCACTTCCAGCTCTACCTCACTCAGCACTTCACTCTGAAGGTGGAATGCTTTAAAGACACTGATTTTTAATAAGCCGTTCTCTTCCCTTTCTTTCTCTAATTGTTGTTCTAAGTCATAATTTGTTTTTTGCAGAATTTTCACCAATTTTCCAGGGATTCTATAATCTTGTTTTCATTACTACATTTCCTAAGGCAACCTTCAATTGCTGCGACCAGGTTGGCTCCTAAAAACAGCACAGACTATAGTTTTGCCCTTACCTGGTCTAACCTTAGCTTCAGTCTGTAAAGAGGTCACTCGGTCCACTACACACTGCAAGTTTGTCCAGTTATCTTGAGCACAATCTTCTCCGGGTACAGAGGGTTGAGCCCCATACTTTGCCAAAAATGTGTAAAATGTGTCCTGATCTTTCATTAACAAAGAGCCTTGATTATCAGCCTTTTCGGCCAGTCTCACTACAAAGGGACCAAACCCACTTCAGGGAGGCTAGACTTAGTTACAAATGCGCAGCCACTGCTGTGTCACCTTCCTCTTCCCCAAGTGGTTGAAGGGACCAAAATCTGCTTTGGGAAGGCAGCTTATAGTTACTACAAAGTTGTCCCTTCACTTTCTCAAGCAGACAATTCTCATTAATATGAGGGCAACCCCCCTTTTAGCACTTTCCCCCTTTTGCACTTTGAGTTCTTTTAGTTAGATCCCAATAAACAGAGCCCTTAGAGTTTGGAGTGCTAAGTCCTGGGCGTGTGGGGTATGTGGGAAATCCGAGTCGCCCCCCTTGCTTTCTGGACACCTCTCACCCAGCTGGGTGTAGGGCCAGGTGCGGCTAGAACAAAACGTCCTTCCCCTGTTACAAACCACACACAACCTGCACCCCTCTGTCTCTCAGGATCCTGTCCGTGATGCCAATTTTATGTCATGGTCCACTCAGTGGACTCGTGATGGTTCGTTTACTATGATCTCGAAGTGCAAATAATCAAGGCGACCACGCTAAGGGGTTATGCTTTGATTAAACAGCACAACTTTACTGTTCACCCGTAAAGAGGTGTGAGATAAAGCGATGGGAGGGGAAGAAAAGGTAAAGTAAAAAGAAAAGGAAAGAGGATTATAGCTACCACCACAGGTCCAAGGCATCCCTATGGTCCCAGGTCCAGGCAGCGTCCTGCTGGTCCTTCCAGTAGTCGTGATCCTTGGTGGGGAAGATTTCCAAAGTTCAGTTGCTAAGGAGCCATCTTTTATGCCAAGCAACACACCTTGCTCCTCCTCTGGCCCATAGATTGTTGCCAGTCTCCGCCTTCTTGAGCAAAGTTACCAGCATGTCCAAAGAGGACTGCCCGAGGCATTGTTTGCCTTAGAGGCCAATAGCTTCAGACCAGGAGGTGTTTTTTTGTATTATAATGAAGAAAGTTCACCTAGGTTAAAGTTTTCTGGTTCGTTGCTATGACAGTGGTTATGATCCATCTTCTGGACAGCGGTTATGTGGCCTTATTGTAGTTGTTTCTTTCAATCCCAGGGAGCAGGGAGCAGCACAGTACTCCTCATACCATGCAGTTCTCCTTCCCAGGGTCTCTGTGTCTTCGTGTCCATGAGGACCACTTTCCATCTCCAGGTCTCTGTTGGCAATGCTGAGACAGTATCATTCTCTTTGGACCGACTCTTTACAATGATTAAACAAAATGCCTGAATCTTTTGGTGACAATAAATACTTGTGTGTTGACACAGGATCTGACCTAGTAGACTCCATGGAGACCAGGGACGCTCTATGCTGGCTAGATCCCACCAGGGCACACCGTGGTTGGGCTGGAAAAACAAATAGCTACATTACCCTCGATGAAGAGAGGGCGGCAGAAAACAAAATGCTAGTCTTGAAGCATCTGCTGCTACATCTGCTTGAAGCATCTGCTTATATACAGCTTTCTGGAAGGTAGAGTTGGCGTAGCCTCCTTGGCCTGACTGTGTCAGCAGTCATGTGAAGTTCTGTCAAGACTGAGGTTTATGGAAAGATGGATATGCTCCCATGCCTCACAATTATCTTCCAGATAACAGAAAGGAGCTGTTAAGACTTTGTTGAATAAGACACCAGAAAGAAGTACGTCAAAGAAAAATAAAACCACTTTGATTTTAGTGACGTCTCTTTCTTATGGCTACCACCCACTCAGCTTCAGAGAAATAAACACTGCAAAGTGGACACACAGCCTCCATACCCAGACACTGATGGGGTGCCCTGGGATGTATTAAACTTTCTGACAAAGAACAGCAGCACCAGTGAACTTGTAAGGTAACAGCAAAAATACACAGAGCTAAGCACTGGTCTCATGTGCTGCTAAGACAACCAGAGCTGGGGTTCCCTTTCTGGCGCTGATCCAATACTTAGAAAAATGCTGCTGTTAGATGCAATTCCAAGTCAGCTGTCAACACCATCTAGCTTCTGGGCCTACACACTGTTGCTAACATCTGCCTCTGAACAGATGATCTGAGCCTCCATAAACTGTTGAATCTAGAGAGCGACCAACCTTGTGTCTCAGACCAACCCATAGTTACAGTTAACAAAACCACTAACGTGCCAATTGTGCTAAGAGCACAATTTGCCATTAGCAAGGCTCCATGGTTTAGATTCTTTCAGAACATGTGACCAATGCTGCCTAACATGGAAATCATAACAAAAGCAAGCCTTGACAGTACAGACAATTTCCCCTCTTCACCTCAACAAACTTGTATTCTGGGTCCTTGAATCATTCCAGTTACTTCTAGGACATCACCAAGCAATCAGGTGGATATGAACTTTCTGAACATGAAAACAAGTAGGCAATAACTTGGAGAAAAAAAAAAAACAAAACCACAAAACAAGAGAAACAACGTGATTTCACTCTGCAGATAGATGGAAATTAAGGTATAAATCTACTTGCCTCCTCTGAGTTTATCTGTTGGCATAGGCTATAAGAACCAGAAAGTCAGTCTTGCAAAACCCAAGATAGTCTTGGTAAGAACTTTAATTGTTGGCCGTTTAATTAAATAAATAAAACCACAGTCTGTGCTCATCTGGCAATCTCAAAACAGCCACCAGAGAAGCCCATTCCAGAGTTACAACGGTGCAATCTAACCATTGTCATTTGCTCCCACATGCTGTTCAAAGCAAGGCTTTTCCCTGTTCTCAGCAGCACATAACTGTGCTTTCACAGTGGAAGGACAAAGCAGCATGGATTTGACGTGCACTCTCAATATGTTATTATTTGTTTTGAAGAAAAATGTGCACAAGGAACCTCAAGCACTTCTTCAATAGATCACAACTCTCTTCCCTCTGCATCTGGTTTACACTTGTTTTCATTCCAATTTCAAGTTAAGCCTCCTGGTTATTAGCCAGAACAAATTGCTCTCATGTTCCCTTCAGCTCAGTAATAAGGGGAAGACTTCATACCCATAAAAATGCATTAGATGGTTGTGATAACACTTTTGGGGGAAGGGGAGTTAGTAAGAAACTCTTGCCAGCTTGAATACATTGGATACTTTCTCTCAAGCTAACACAGGAGAATGTGCTCCAAACTCCAATCAAGTGACTCAAACTAGCGCTGTCCACAAAAGCCACCAACAAAGCATAAAGAAAGTCCTGACATATTTCCCAGCTTTGCATTAAACAAGTCTTTTTGACAAGGAAGAGTAGAGGAAGGAAGCTGCAGCTCACATGCCTTGATTATAAGTAAATCAAGAGACAGCTGGGAAGTTAAACTCAGAGGAAGCATTTGCAGAACATTCTCTTTGATGCAACACATCTCTCCATTGTGATATATTGCCTTCCCGTAAGCAGCTTTGAGTCCTTTAAAATATTGCTTTCCTAGGTGACATATGCAGACAGCGGGTAGCTATTTGAAGCACATATTGGTATGCTTAACTTCAAGGAGGCACAAAACCTAGGCCTGGGCTATTCCATATAACAGTGTGCAAGACAGAAGCCCTGAGACTGCTCCTGCAGCACCCGTGACAGGTGGAATTTTGCTGAAAACCTCAGCGTGAGCAAGATCAGGTTCCTGAAGGCTCCAGCCACAGCTCCCTCTGCAAACTAAACTGAACTCTGGGCTCACTGCTGCTGAAAGAGTCCTGCTGACCCTCTCCACTGATAATTTTCACCTACATTAGTGAAATGAATCAGGTCACAGATGGACCCAGAGTGGGCAGAAGAGAGGAGATGGGATGACACAGCCAGGATCAAGAGCAAGAGACACATACACTACCTCTCTCAAGTGTGTTAACCAAAATACTATCAAGGAAGACTTTGGAAGATGAGGTAAAACTGAATAGCAGTTGCATAGCAGCAGTGTAAGGCCAGGCTTCTGATGGCAAAAACAGGAAAGTACAGCAGCAAAATACTCTTTTATCCCTTAGGCCAGACAGCTGAGTGGCTGTGGGACAGACTGGACCAGCTTGCTGATCTACCAAGTCTGCATTTAACTGATCCACACCATCCAGTGGCCACAGAACCAGCACTGCTCACACAGGGAGGGTGCAAACACCCAGTCAGCAGCAGAGAGGTGCACAGCAGCACCTTGTTCACCCACAGCACAGCTGTCAACTGGTTTAAATTAGCTGTGAACCTCTATCTCCAATAGAAGGGTCCCAAGTGCCAGGAAGGAACTATTCTGCTCCGATTTACCTGCCACCTGGTTGTATTAGCTTGTCACAATCTGATTCAAGGCTTCAGGGAGTTTAGAAGCATGTTATGTTCCTAGCTGATAGTATGTTAAAGAATATGCTCTGCTCCTACTTGGTACACATTGTGTAATTTAAGAGTCACAAGCTGTCAGGCTGCCAGCAGCACACTGTACATGGGGGACGATGTTTTTTTTTCTTGTTTAACCATTGTTTAAGTTTAAATAAAATTTAATTGCAAATGGAAAAAATCTGCCTAGTCAATCAGCCCAGGTCTGCTCTGAATAGAGTTTCCAAAGCCTGTTCTGAGTTTCATAATTGGGTAGTTCAACCTAGTCCAGAAAAAATTTACTGCAGTTAACAATAGGAAAAGGGCTTGCTTCAAACTGTTATCAAACTCCCCACTCAAGGCAGAAAATCAGCTGGACAGCACCATCTATTGGGCAGAAAAAATTGCTGTACTGCTGTCTTTTTGCTTTCTATAACTCAAAGCCAAATGCACTTCCACCACAGCTGAAGGCTGGATCTCCTGCCAGCAGTTGCACTAGCTATGTGCAGGCGGGTATGCCCAGCTGCGGTACAGCCCTGTAGGAAGAGGGAAGGCACTCAAAGCCATTGCACACCTATAGACCCCACGCAGGGGCAGCTCTTTTACACTCAGGGCAGAAGTTTTGCCTTGTATGTCTGCAATGCAAGGACCAGCTGCTGAGGAGAGGACAGTCCAGACAGTCCCAGTACTTTATTTCCATGTCATTTTCCTCCCTACCAACAACCTCTAGGTTTGGTGACTTTACGGCACAAACAAAGCTACTGGTGTTTTCTGATTCTGGCTTTAGACAACCACTGACTCCTCACCCGAAAGTCCATCCCACAGAACAGCAGCATGCCAGACCCATAAAACTAGTGTCAAAATGGCATCTGCCCACTGTCACTGCATAGCACCGAGTAAATTCATCAGCCCCTCGTCCTCCTTCTCCCTATGGACACAACAGCATTTTCCTGTGTGTCTCAATACAGAAGGGGCAGGAGAGGGCTAGCCTACATCAGCACCTGTATTTTTGTGACACTATGTCAACAGCCCCATAGATGGCCAGCTTGTCCAGAAAGTGTGATTTTGACTGCAGAATTCTGTTTCTGAGGATTCCTACTCCAGGCTGGTATTATCTTTAGACTACCTCTATTCAGATGCCTATGTTTAGATTTCAGGGGTTGGCCTATGAATACTGCTTTCAGCTGCAAAACACAAATCCCTGGGGAACACTTTTGGTCAGAGAGGCAGGAAAGAAATCTTATGTAGCTTTTCACCACTTTTTGCCTAATTGCCATTTGTGTTTATCAGAAACACCATGAAGGCATAAAATGAAGTTAGTTATGTCCTTGCACCCAGGGAAGCTGGCCCAGGCCGGGTCCAGGTCACAGGTCACTACCATACTCCGTGGCACTGGTGCTCGCCTGGAAAAGCTCCTCAAGAAATCAAATAGGTTGAAAGGTCTTGCTCAGTGTCCACCTTCAGCAAGGTCAGAAGGACCTGACTGAGGTACATAAGAGAGCAACAGAGCCCCATAGCAAAAGCCCATAGCAAAGCAAACTCTGCAGCTAACACTAGTTCAGTTTCCCAAAGCAACACCAGCGCTCCAGATCCTGCCTGACCATGAGGTAGGCTCTGAACTGCCCAAGCAGGGACTCACAGAAGGACTATCTCCATCACATGCAGCATCTCTGGAGTATTTCCAGCTCCAGTAGTTTTCCAGAGACTTTTTGCACAAGCTGTACAGAGCAAAGTTGGATAAATAAAGTTATCAGCCTTAACTGTGAACTGAACTATCTGTTGTATCAGTGATTTAAATAGCCAGTATGGACTGTGTTTTGGTTTGAACCAAAATGGGGGTTTCCTGAGAAAAACCTATTCTAATCAAACGCGAGTATTTAACATATATTTTTTTCTAGAAAGAAATACGTAGTAGTTTGGGGGTTTGTTTGGGTTTTCTTTGGGGGGGGGGATGGGACAGACAGTTAATAGCTAAATTCTGAGTGGATACAAACATCAAACTTCGGAGCAACCAAAATCCAGATCCCAGTCAGAACACCTCAGCTGAAATCAAACACTGGCTGAGTAAAATTAGTGGCAACAACTGCAGGCACAGCATCTCTGGAAAGGCCTGCCCACCATAGCCAATTTCCTGATCTAAAAATGCAGGATGAAACAATATAAAGCTAACTGGATTTCATGTGTGGGAAGAGGGTCCTTTTTTGTCAGACCTCTTCCCCATGATCTCCATTCAAATCGGCCCAGGATACAGTAAGGGATGTGGCAGCACAGACATGGAAAGGCATGCCACGGTAAACTGGAACAAGTGCTCAAATAAATCTGTACCAATAAGCCAAGCTCTACAGCAAATTTCTGCTGTAGAGAGGAGAAAATTAAATCAGAAGCAAAAATTATGGCTGACAAATAGCTTGATACAATTAGAAGGAAGACAAATCAGCCTGTTAAGTTACTTCAAAACAGGCAGGCAAGGGTATCTCCAGCAGACAACACCCTGTCTGAGCTGCTTAAGTGGAATACCCCTGGGAGAAGGCCAGCAGGTCTGAGGTCTCAGAGCCCAGAGCACAAATTGGAAAATAATGAAGCTGGTCTGCTACGATTGCTATAGAGGTGACAGCATTGCAAAACAAAGGAATTCTGGAGCCTGAATTAGGGCAGTGGGAGAGATCAGCTTGCACATACGGCAAGGGGTTGGGTTACATGTAATTGCTCCTGTGAAAAGTGGGCAGTTTGCAAGTGTTATGACAGCTGCAGAGCAAAGGATGTCTCTGCTAAGAGACAATACAAAGCTGGACCAGAAAAAAGGGAGGCACAAATCACCAAACTTTCTAACACAGGGCAAGTATTTTGTCCCAAGGCACACGCGCTACATGGGCACTCCAGAAGCAGGTAAGTTTATTAGCACATACACTCATCCATTCATTCCCTCCCTGCATCCAAGAAGGACAGAGTGGCTCTACACAGCCAAAGAAATAAACTGCAGGGTAGCTAACAGGTCCATTCACTGCACAAATCTGTGCATTAACCATGTGAGTGGGACTTTCTTCTTACAACTTGCAAGGCAGGGCTGGGGCACAATGATTTTTCAATTTAAGTCTGCCATCTTTATTGGGTTTTCATCCTCATCACTTGAAGGCAAAAAAGCTTTAATTGCATGTTCTTAACATGACAGGTTGTCTTGACAATATAATCTGAATTCAGAAGTTCCAGAAAGTCACAGCTGATTACGTGATTTTAATCTTTAAATAACTGATGCACAGCCTCACCTTTAACTCCATCCTTACATATTTTATTCTAGCAATGCATTTGACAACCAGCTTTTCTCTGCACTTTCTATTTAAGATGCTTAATACAAATAAGCCAGCAGCAGGACAACTAGCACATTCCTACACTATCAGCTCCCACGCACACAAGATAGCCTTAAGTCTTGCTGCTTTTAAAATGCTCTATACCTGCATGCTGGTTTGGGTGCAGTGCTCACAAAGCATCCCCTTGCATCCTAATAAACTGGGCACTGGTACCTCGTAAATGCACACCTGGGGAGCCAGCACTCTGCCTGCAACAGAAACAGGAGCAGGCCCCCGAGCTCAGGCAGGCCAGCTGGCTGGGGCTGCTCAGCCTGCAGGCACTGCCACTACCACCGGCTCATCAGCCAGCCCTGCTGCACCTTCCCCCTGTTCCCTGTCTAGCAGGACCCTGTGGGATGCTGGTTTCTTCCCTGCTGGTATCAGCATTCAAAGCCCTTTGGAAATGCTTCACAATGGATGAGTGTGTGGTGCAAGCAAGGCATTTTTTCCCCTTCTGATTTCATTCCACTGAGTCCTATTTTGCCTGTGCAGTGGTTGATCTCCTAAACTGTACCAGGGTATCATTTGAGTTTCCTGTTCTGAGGAAACTGACAAGTAAAAAATGGACTTGAAAAAAAAGGGAAAAAGTTGTCCTGAAGAGTAGCACAACTGTTAGCCTTTCCTCTGCCACAGGGGAGCAGGACAGCATTTTTAACACAGAGGGCAAGATGAAACTCCAGCTTAACAGCTCAGTTCTGACACTGCAGCAACAAGTGTTCTTCCTCAGTGCTTTCCATACCAAGTCCTGCCATGGAAATGAAATAGGGACCCTTACCCACCCACCTTCCTGTCATGGTGTCCAGGACTCTCAATGCTTGATGCCTGTGTGGCTGTTTCCTACCAGCCACTGTTTGGCCAGTCTTTGTTCACCTCTCTCCCAAGCCCTGCGGTCATTTCCCCAAGGGTATAAGCCCATTACAAACCTTAATTACAGAGCCCGTTTTTGCTTAGTCTGGACAGACCCAAGTGTTTTCAGCACAGGAGGTCTCTCATTTCAGTCCTGGGGGAACCTGCCTAGACAACCACTGCCACAAAACTAGCAGAGCCAGATTGTGCCTTGAAGGCTTGGGCCCATGTGGGAGCATCACTAAGCTGCATGACCTGGACAGAAGCTTGAAATGTGATTCTCCAAGAGAAGGTGCAATCCTTCCATCAACTGACAGTTATCTCTGCTATACTAAAAGCACTGCCCCCTTCCCTTGCTAACAGCGAGGGTGGTTTGTGCCTGACAGGTCCGCTGAGCTCTGAAAGTAAGACCCAGAAACCTGCTGGGGAAGGGACCAGTAGGAAAAGAGTAGGAAAAGAGTAAAGAGTCCTCGTATCTGCCCCCTTCATCAGACTTCTTTAAAAAAAGAAGACTAGGCATCTCTGCCCCATGTCCTGAACCTTTTGGTTCTGTTGATGTACTTTCTCCTGGACCCTGCTGAGAGCTGTCTTTGATGCAGATCAAAACCACGTCCAGTGCATCACAGTTTGACTGTGCCAGGAAATCTAGGAGTGAAACAGAGAACGATGCTGCAGAAACCCAGTATCTCTCCTTCCACACCTCCCTGTCCTTGCAGAAATGGCAGACAGCTAGCACAGCTGTTTGCTGCAAAGGGAGACAAAGCAGCATACACCAGTGTGCAGTTCAGTGTGCAAAAGAAGCGGCACTTCTGCATCAGGTCACTCCCGCACATACTGCATGGAAGGGGAGGCGAGCAGCAGACTGGCAGCCTGGGGGCCACAGCTGTACACCCTGGAAGCCACTTCTTTCCCCCCAGTCCCTCCATTATTCAATCACACTATGGTGGCTCAACAAGTATAGGAAAAGCCTATTTGACCCTCACTGAGGAAAAATTCCCTTGCCTCTGATTTAACAGATCTAGCATTTTCAGTAGAGAGAATCAGGCTGTTTGGCCAGTTGTCACTCCTACTTAGTTCTCTGAGAGTGTACCTGAGTAAAGGCTGAGAAATTCAGCCCTTCCACTGTAATCCAGTATCTACAAACCATGGACAGGACCTGGCCCCGCTAAGGGCCACAGGAGCACTGTCACTGATTTTGTTTGGGCCATGATGCCACACTTAGTTTTCTATTGAGAGAAGGAAAAGAAGCTCCCCCCTCCTTCCTCCCCTGCCCCCATTCTCACTAATGCTTGCACATTCTCCAAATCTACAGTGCAATTTGCAGAGGAGATTATTTTTCCCTTCCTGTAGTAGCACAAATTTAACATGCAACAACCTTGGCCTTTTTGATGTCAGATATGACTCATGAGATAGACACTGGCTTTACTGATTAATCTTACTTATGCACGTCTTATTTCTCCCCTATGACTTGCCAAGAGCATTTATTTCTGCAACACTAGGAACAAAATCTCAGCTATGTCTCCAGAGCATTACATATTGCAGACTCTGTCTCTTTGGCCCTCCGCACTAATTTTCTTCAAATGACACCAAGGGGCCAATATGTTAAGTTTGCACTATTGGTCTGACAAAAATTTGGCTTCTATTTGTAATCATTTGTGTAAAAAGCATCAGTTTGGGTTAGCTTAGACCTATTGTGGAGGGAATTATTCTAGCACAGATCATTCCAAAACTGCTTTCACTTTCTGTACTTGCTGAGGTTTGGGCTTTTGATGTAATGTAAATTGTATCAGGGATACTGACAACTCTCTGATGTGCAATTGGAGGTGTACACTGCAAGGCTCTATTAATCCTAGCTTTGGCCTCCTGTCCTTTTTAAGAGGATTTCTTTATAGAATTAGCTATTGATCCTACCCTAGTTATTGGAGTTGACTCACAGCTGCATGACTATGGCCTGGTGGCATAAACAGTCTAAAATCAGAATACTATCAGTAGCAATACGCAAGCTGCACTAAGGGCAATTTCAATTACATACTAGGGATGGAGATTTCTGGGCCCCTACCCCAGGGTTTTACTTGCCTTACTGTTATTTTTCTTCATCATCCAGATACAAGAATCCAAGAATATTCCTTACACAGTATTCTCCCATGTTTGGTTATATCATAGTTGTATGTGACCCATGCTACAGAACTTCTGATATTTCTTTAGGCTGACTTAACTGTAATAAATATAGCTGTCATGATTTTTTTTTAATATTTAGGCTAAGTTTTGTTTTTTAATGTTGTCATAAGACTTCTAGTTATAAATGAACACTGTCCCCAGCTACTGTACAGGGAGAAGGACTGTAAAATAGTGTAGCTTCTTCCAAAACATTCAGAGAACACAAAAGTTTCCCTAACAGTGGGAGGCCTAGGGTGGATTCCACTCAAAGCAAAAATCCCCTCTTCCCTACATGATTGTTCACGGATGTGTTGGAAGCTTGTGAGAATTTTTTCTTTTGATGTAGGAGCTATAAGCTCCTAGATCTGCTAGATCAGCCTGCTCATCTTGTGGACTCTTCCAGGACAATTCATTAGGACCACTCCTGGGAGCAATGTGAAAGCACACTGAATGCTGTCAAAGTCATATTGGTGTCAGCAGTCTACCCCCAGACATCTTTTCTCCAGCCCTTCCTTACAGTGCATGCATGGTGCTACCACCTACCCTCATCCAGCAGTTCTGGAAGTACCATGTTCCCTACATGTGCCAAACAGCAGTGATACTGATAAACAGCAGGACATATGCTTCCAGGAGCATCAACCAGTCTACCCAATGGTAGAGGAAAAGCTGCACCATGCCATCATTTCTTCACACAGAAAGAAAGCTAATAACGCATCGGATAAAAATCTTGGGCTCTGTAAACCAGTCCTAGATCTACTTTATGTTATTCTTGCAGCAAGATGTAATAATGGGGAAAAGTTATCCCAACATTTCGAGTGGACTGAGCAAAGATGTGTATTTTAATGTGGAACTTACTGGCTCACTGTTCCTACTATGGGCACTGAAGGAACGCACAGCAATACCTCTTATATATACACCTAAGCGAAGGTATTGCTCTGCTTTGCCATACATAATCACGAGGCAAAATACAAACCAGAGCTCCTACATCCTAGAAGTATACATCTATACCCTACAGTGTAGCAAGTTAAAAACATGGGACTATTCACTGAGGACTCCTGATATGAGTTTTGGCTTTTGATCACTTCAAAAGTAATTAAGAAAAACTGATGAGGTAACCGATTGATTCATGTTTGGAAAACAAATATTGATTTGATATATACAGCAAGGGAATATAGCTGACCAGAACTATCACTTGCAAAAACCGACCGCCATGGACAGAGTCTCAAACACCTTATCCTTTCCTCTATCTATGTTGTAATCATATTTGGCAGCTTCTGGAATTTAGGAAATACAAGTTTTTGTATGTGTGCTTCTGAAAACCCAAACAAATTTTTCCAACCTTAACCGCACCTTGCCATAAAGAAAAGCCTCTTAGCAGAGGCTCTATAGAGCCTAGATCTCCTCCATTGAAGTCTATGGAAGGTTGCTTAAGGATTTCAACCTTTTAGGCTGAAATCTAAAAAGATTCATTTACACAGAGACTCAGTGAAGCCAAATAACTGGACTTAGCCTGAGCTGCCCCAGGATATTTTATTACAGATGAAACCAATTCCCTTTGAAGATAAGGGAATGCTTTAGTCTATGGACTCTAATTTGCTTTGGCTAGATCTATGTAAATCTGGAGTAATGCCACTGACTTCATATGAACTTCACCCCAGATTTACAGCAATGTCACCATGAGCAGCATACAAGCCCTGGTTGATCAAAAATGAGTACTGAACCCTTTAATTGAAACTGAATCATAAAGTAACCAGTGGGAAGATATTTTCTCAATTGCACTTGTGATTATTTTTAATTTGTAGTTAATTATTAATGTAACCATTAGAGTCTAAGAATTCACATAAATCAGCATAATTTATGTGATGAATTGACCATACCTAATTAACTTCAATTGCCGATTATTAATTTTTTTTCCTGGGTAACTGAGGCCCCTAATGCTACAGGGTAAGCCAGAAAGTTTAGTCTGCTTTGATAATGTATAGATATCTGGGATTTGGAGCATATTGAAAGGCCCGTATTTTCTTCAGTATAACTTCCCCCCATTCAAACACATCCAAAGTGAGGTGAAGGGAGAAATATGGGGTTTTGTAGGTAGATTCTTGATGTTTTGCTTCCAAAACATTTGAATTTTGGACCAAAATAAGCCAAAAAAATATATGGAAAGAGAAAAGTTTAGGCATAAAACCTCCATATTCTTCAAAAATCTTTTCTCCTGAAAGAAATGCATTTTTGAGATACCTTTTTTCCATGCTATTTAGAATGCCAAAGCATTAAGCCAACAACAAATATGTTAGAGTTATGCCATACTTTTAAATGTTATTTAATGTAACATTAAGAAATCATTTGAGTTCCTGGCAAAGTTTACTCATTCCTTTATAAATGTTTAAGGCTCAGAGGAACCAGTATCATAATCTTGTCTGATCTTCCGCTAAACAGACAGCCAAGCATTGAGAGGGAAAATATTGTGGATATTGTTAGTAGCAAGGCTTCGTATGCCCAGTCTGGACATGCAAGAATCTATGGTGCCACTTGGAAGTTGCATTGCTCTTCTAGTCTTAAACCACTGGGCTAAATTGGTGGAAATTCTCAAGGTAAATTTATTTATTCAGCCATCTTAAGAAATTATATGATAGAGAGCTAGGATTATACAATAATGTAGCCACTTGCATCATAGGCAACGTTCACCTTTTTACACCACCCAAAATTGCATCCAATACTGCCTACTATTAGATCTGGCCTCTAGAGGCACTTGATGCAGGTATGGTACCTCTTAAACCTCCCAACGCATGTAGTTAAACCCTACACTGAGTAAGGTCCCTCACTGATGCTCACCTTGGGTCATTATGACACAGAAAGCAGGCTGCAGGAGCATTACTATTTCACCAGTGATGTCAGTAGCCAGGACATTTATCTAGATCTTATTTCATCCTCCAACAGGCTCCTTGCCTCAGAAAATGTCATAGGGTCAGGAGATCTGCTGAAAAGTCCACATCTGAGGAGAAGGAGAATGCCAACGTCAGAATGGGTCACAGAGGGATGATATCAAACAATTGTCGTCCCACAGACAATAGCAAGCCACTGTAAAGCAGCAAGATGGAAGATGTTTTCCTATTATTCCTAGAGGTGATGTTCTGGGTCTAATCTGTAATCCCAAACTTTAAAATGGTCTGATCAGCCTCATCTTTCTAACTTCCACCTCATGGATCCTAGATCTATTTAAAAAAAATCCAGCTCAAATTATTTTCTTGGCCTGTTATTTGACCATGTCACATATACCAAACTTGAGCCAAAGGCAAATCCAGCTCAGGTTGTAGTTCAGGTTTGGGTTTAAATCAAAAGAATGCTTGTGCATTGAGTAGACAGAACATTATAAAGTAATAACAATGTAATAGCAAGTTTACATTGCAAGAATACAGTCACAGATGAGCCAAAAGAAGAAACTAATCCCCTGGGTGACCTGGTTTTAGGATTAATACAGTGTGAAAACAGTTAGACCTTCAGAGATGTGGAAACTGATCTAAAATGCAGTAGGGTTTGTTTAGGTACGAAGCTTCCAACTTTGACTCCATCCTAATAAAAATCAGAGTTGTATGTATTTTTGTATCTTTCCCCTAACTGATAATTTCAACCAATTTAAACAGCAAAACCTTCCCAAACTACCAAAGTTCAGGAGCCTCTATTTTTGCAACTCCAACATTTTTCCTAAGACATCTCCTACTTTGTGACATTTTAATTATTCACAGCACCAGCGCTCTGCAAATGGAACATGCTGTGTATTCTCCATTCACTCATTCATTAGTTTTAATTAAACCCTTTAATTTTATTTATGCTGTCATGGACTGATTAACAATTTGCAGCACAAACCAGGAAGTCTTAAACAGCACCTTGAGAAATCTTCCTTCTTCTAAACAGAGATCTGCTATAGTAACTACAGATCTGCAGGATTATGTTCTGAAAGGCAAAAGAAACCACATCAGCAGCTTTCCCAGCGCAATTTTCTTTTAGCTGCTTAACAAAACATATCTCAAGGCCTTTAGTGAGAATCACAGATGATGAGGCGTCCAAGGGATTCAACAAAATGAAACTGTGGACAGAACACTGTGAAAGTTCCTTTATTAGAAGCAGTATATAGCTGAGCTGGAGCAGCATGATGTAATAGGAACAGTGGAACAAGTCCCACTTCAGCAGAGACCCAGGACATTTTAAGCATTGCCAAAAGGATGAAAGGCACTGCCTGGAACTTGTTAAAAGATAAATTCATGGAACAGCTTAAGTGACCCTAAACAGGGTCTTGATAGCTGTAACTTACACATTTTATTATTCTTTTAAATTCCTACCATCCATTTGAAGTGTCTGTAACTCGCACCTTCTGACAACAGAAGTTCTATCTCTCAAGACCTTCATCACAGTGAACTTGGAGCACATGGGCCTATCAGCACATACGCGATACCTCACTTAAATCTTTGAATTTAAGTCCATTCGAAACAGCCACCCATTCGCCTCTGCATTATCATGCTCAGCAATTAATTCTGGCCCCTAGATTTCATGACAGCCCTTACCTCACCCTTCATATCTGTTCTTTCCTCTCCAGTCCCCCTCTACGTGTTTCCTTCTCACATCTGCTTCTGTTCCCACCTGCACATCCCAGCTCTGCCTCTCTTGCTCCCTTGGCAGTGTTTCACCCTTCCTACCTGAACAAACCTTTACTCCCAACAATAAGGAGTGGGGAAAAGAACAGGTAATCATACTCCCTCTCCCCCCTTGCTGGAATTAACTTGCAGAATTTTCAGCTACCTGGCCCCCTACTTTAGAAATTTAACTTCCACTGTCTGCTCAGTACAATTATATGCTTTATACAACTCTAGGTTACTGTCAACTGCTGTGGAGCCCTCAAATAACTATTCACATTTTTCTATGGTCTTTTTGTGCAACCTAGCAAAATGCAGTTTACAGACATGAAAGCAGTCCTACCATGAATGAGGAAGCTGTGCATTATCTACCCCTTAAATGGTAAAGGATCCACACTGCAATAGGAAGAGCTAATGGGAAAAAGGGGGAGAGGTCCCTCCTCAGGGACCACAACCATCCCTACACAGCCACCATCATTGTCAATTCCTATTATTTTGCTTATAGGCTTGCAATTAGGGAGAAATAAATAGTGAGGCACCGACATTTCATCTTCCTGGTCTCTGCTTTGAGTATAGAGGCCAGAGAGGGAAATCTGTTTCAGTGTGTCAGTCTAAAGTGAACAAAAACAACACAACTCTTTATGCTTTGGCACAGCCTTCAAAATCTGCTCACACAAAAATTCAGCAATGAGCTATTTATAGAGGCTGAACTACCTCCAGGCCCTGTGCATAAGGTTGTCCCAGGAGAACCCAGCTAAGACAAAGCAGAGCAGTGCAAGCTGAATCTGCCTGCCTCCTCAGGAAGGTTGAATTTCACTCTGGCCAAGAGCATTCTGGGCAACAAATGAGGCCTCCCATAATGTACTCCAATAAAAACAGAGGCTTTAAAAAGAAATCAGTGTCTTGGAAGGGAACAATACACATAAATCACTTTCAATCGCACTATTTTAGAAGCCTTCGAGATTTCTTTTAGGCGATACCTCCCTCTAGTGTTAAAGGCAGGCGGCCACTACCAAGTCTGTCTGTCAGCCCAGTTTTTGAGGTGAAAGATTTTCGAGAAATTGAATATTTATATGCTTCTCTTCCTGGCACCATATGACAGTTCAAACGTGGTCTCAACATGACCCTGCCAGTGAGCTTGAATCAACATACGTGCTAGTCACTGCAAGGACACCTAGCCCAGGTCATCAGCAGGTGAGAAAGCAGCTCACAGGGCCTGGGTAAGATGTCAGCAGAAGATCCTGCTTCTGGGATACGAGGGCCAGAAACATGTCATAAGCTTCCCACTGAACAGCGATGAAGTACGAAAGAATGTGAAAGGCTGGTTTGCAAAGACCCAACAAACTTCCAGGTTCAACCTCCCTCCTTGCCTGCAGGAGACTGATGCAATTGCTCTGGCAATATCCTATTACCTGCTTACTCAGTACTTAAAACTGATGCACATTTGTTTGCTTTCTATATGGGGTCTTAAATGCTGTGTGCACACGGCTATAAAAGTTAGACAGCAGTGCAGTGTGAAGCAATGATCTGGCTGCAAGCTCAGGTACAAGTCCTCTATGAGTTACAGTGGATTTGGCTAGAAAGTCACTTTTTGTCTTCCCCTGGAGAAACATGCAGCCCAAATAAGCACAAATACAGGGCTTTCCTAAAAATTCAGTATTGTCAAGAACTTTCCTACATGTGAGTCCAGCAATATTTGTCGGAAACACAAAAGGTGAGCAACCTAACAACAGTAAAGTAGTGGGAGGAACCTTCACTTCTGGAATTGATTCCGATTTGCAGTCACAATTTTTCCAACCTAATAGAGCATTAGGAGTAGATTTCTGCATTTAATTTTTTAAATGCACCACAGCAGGGAGAGAGGGGGATTAAAAAACCCAGTTTTATTTCTCTGCAATATAAAGAATAAAAGCTATTGCTTGCCAACTACACAATTATTTTCAAAGAGCTTAGTATCTCTCGTAAGTTGATATATTAGCTTTATTACACTGGCATGGCTCTGAGAGATACTTGCCACTCAACTCACTGGTACAAAGAGATACAGATGCTTTATAACTGTATATGGAATTCCCATTTCTGGCAATGCTGTCGGCAATTCTGTGCCCTCCTGAGAAGTAATGCAGGCCCTAAATCACTTATTATCTATTTTCATCACAACTCAACAGTTTCAGCGTTTTGTTTTAAAAGTGTCAGTGTGCCTTAGTGTATAGCAGTTTCACCACCAGCACAGAAATCTCCTAGGGTGTTGGTTCAGACCCACAGCTGATACTTCATCAGGAAGGGATTGAAAACTACAGAAGCTAAACTGATACACACTAAAATCTGCTGCTGCCATCTGTTTTTTTAACAGAACAGTGCTGCCTGTAGGCACAAGGACACTTCATACCTGATTAACTGACCCCTCTAGCATAGTGCTGGGATTTTCAGCTTCTAAGATGGCCTCAGGCAGGACAAGTGTACCCTGCTGATCCGCTGAGCCACAAAAGCAGCATTTCTAGGAACAGCCATAGCACAATACATAACCAACCACTTACGGAAGTTTTAGGTGGAACCTGAGGTGTCCATCCTATTGCAGACCTCTAAGCAGGTATGGGAAAGTTTGTTCTCCTGAAATTCAGTCTCAAGATCTTACAAAATTGTGTTTGAGGCTTCTTCTGAAATTCTGCTGGAGTCTTTCCCTCCCCTTACTTAAGCACCTGGCTTTTTTTTAAAGCTATTGTGTTTCAGGCTACTTGAAACATGTTTTTTTAAAGCAAGGGGAATTAGCCCCTACAACAGTCTACCAAGTCATGTAGTGATTTTCTACTCTTCAGTGCATTTAAATCAAAATGTGCTGTCTTGCTAAACCATCCATGCTGCCTCAGTTCCAAGTCACAGCCTGATGTAGGAGTTCCTGAGGGAAAATTTTTGCTGTGTGTCACACAGGAGGTCAGAAAAAATGATCTAATGGTCCTGTCTGGCCTTAAGCTATATGAATAAATGAAAATCTCTGGCTTAAGCACTTTGGGACAAGGAGCATCTTTAAATATTTAGCAAAGCACTGCATCCACTGGGACTGCTCTGTAAATAACAGTAGCAGTCATGCTCAGGCTGAACCTCAGGGTTCAGCCATCTCAGGTCACCTTAATGCATGTAAACACTTGTGTGATGAGAGCTCGAAAATGTTCAGATCCTGGGGTCACTTAACTCTGAAAATATAGTGGTTCAGATTACCTTTTTCTTAACCAGTCCGTCTGAGCTTTTCTGTGCAGTTGCTCCACTGCAATCAGTCATAGTTCACATACAGAATTTCCTCAGAACAAAATCTATATATGTTTTCTGTCACAAAGTCCTTCCTTAGCCTTCAGCTTGGCAAAACACATACTAAAATCTGTGGAGGAAAGGCCTAATTGAAAAAGCAAGACTGAAGAGTTGGTGAACTGTCAGCAGTTAACTGTCATCCTTCACAGCACAACCAGGCCACTAAGGCACTTGAAAGGATCATCTCCTGCTAAGAACCAGGGACTTATACATGGCAGGTTATTACTGGATACATCACTGGAACGTGTTTCTAATAGAATTCCCAGGCCATGACTCTCAGGATAACCTTTTAGAGTAGGAAACTGAATAAAAAGGATGGACTAGAAATTAAACCACTGCCACTTTCCCCCTCATCACTGACAATAATTTACAGAACCTGATTTTTCATCACCCAATTCAGAGTCACATAAACAAATTTCTTCTTTCCAAGTTGTTACTCTATTTGAGCTTCCTTGGAAGCCTGTTTATGTTTCCTCACAGCCCTCCAGAATTGACAGCTGAGCTCTGACCTGCTGCTTTACACACTCTGCCAGGATCTTTCCCAGTAATCCTGCAGGTCTGATAGAAAGGGAAGACATCCATGCAGTTTGATTTCCCAGTCTTGCTAGTTCAAGTAAAAAGTTTTTTTTAATTTTTTTTTATTACTGCATGTCAAAAGTTGCCAGAACTAGCTCCAGCAAGAATTAAGTGTCATCATTAATGCTTGCATACAAGGGGGGGAGTGTGTGTGTGTGTGTGTGAAGATTGTGGCTATGTTAGCATCATTAAAAAAAACCTAACCAAATAAGCAGGACTTGTCCTGCCCAGAAAACCACACCGCCAGCAGTTTAACAGAGTAGCTGTGCTGCAGCTAGCAGTCATCTACATGTCAAAACAAAATTTAAAAAATTGAAAGTAAATTAAATACTTCAGCAAAATACAGAGAAACATGCATGCATATATAGTATGTGAAAAGATTAGTAGCAATACGTGCACGTAGCCAAGAGCAGACTTGATCTTTCAGTTCATTGGAGGTTAATTTTGTGTGTGAAAATATAACTTCAAAGTAATTCTGTTTTACGATATGGATTTTGTACTTTCACAGCCTTTGTAATGGACAACACCAGGCAACAGCTGAGGCTGAGAACAGATTGCAACCATAGATGTCACCTGTTTAGGCAAAACAATGTGTTGAGAGAGAAGAGGTAAAACAAGGCATAGTGTTGCAAATGCATCAAGGACGGACCACCACGGAACAAGCTTTAAAGGCCTATAGAATCTATCCCTCCTATGGACTTTAGTAGAACCATACTGATTTTCAGCTGCTGAGAGATCTGGCTTCAGCAGACTTCAGTCAAATAGCCTTCATTCACACCACCTGGAGGCCTGCCCAATTTGCAACAGACCAGTTGTACAATATGCATGTGTTTTACCATAGACACAGGAAGTGATGTGTGTCTCACAGACAGATGACATTGATCAGTCAGTGCCTCCCACATTTTTATATCATGGTTTCAGAACACTCCCATAAAGATAATCTTCAGACCCATATACCCCCTCATACAGAGTACAGCAAGGGTCTTTAAAAGCAAGATCTACCATGGATCTTTGCAGTCACAGTCAGGATACCACTGTAAATGCTTTGTCCTGCAAGTACCTGCCTTAAAACTATAGTATTTAATTTTGGGTTACAGCCTCTTCTCCTGGAGTTGGTACTGACCATCTCCCACATTAGTAGTCTCCTAACCCACAGAAGTCTGTTAACTTCTAGGAAAATCTTCACTCATTTTCCTCTTGGCTCGGGAAAGAATCAGCCTCTCATTTGAAAACTACTGTTCTAGTAAATAATACAAAGCTCTTTTGTTCTTCTTCCAGGACAACTTATCTCTTCCACCTCATTAATCAGCTTCTGGAAAACTGAGCCTACCCCTCCCTACAGCAGTTTAGTTTTGACAACAGCTTGACATTGTTCTGTCCTTAAGTGTCCCCTGGTTGCTGCCTTTCTCACTCTGCTGAAAGACTTTGCACTCCACATTTTCAATTGTTTCAGCAGTTACAAAGCATTATTCTTTGTAATTAGAACATGGCAACAAAGGTTACAAATAAGCCTCCTTATTCTAGTCATTGAATACTAAGTAAAGGATATTTGCAGTGAAAGCATTATTTGAGGGCAAAGGAAACAAACGAGCATATCAACTAAGCACTGGTCTATTTGCCTGCTAACCTTCTGAATCTTGGTCTTACAGACCTTAGAGAACACATTCTTGAGAATTCCAGACCCTAGGGGAAAGAGGGAATAAGGGAAAGGTAGGAAAGGAACATCTTCCGTCAAGGGCCTGAAACCATAGTTCAGAATAAAACCACCAATTTTGGAAGTTATTCACTAAAACTTACACCAGTGGGTGTCACACCACTATCCAAACTAGCCAGCTGTAACAAGGCCTTTACCATCCCATACCACGTTAACTTCAATAAGCAGCTCCCACGCCTTGCCTCAGCACAGCCACCAACCTCCCACAAGGCTTCAACAGTTCATTTACTGTTTGTGCTGTTTCTCCATAGTCTTCAGGTCAGTCTACCCTGCTTCTTACCTCAGCTGCATCCTTCTCCTTGGCTCTCCTACATACAGTGCACTCTCTTTCCTCCCTCTGCTTCTTCCAGATCTCTCTTCATTGGCTGCTCCTCTTCCATACCCCTTAGAGCTATTTAACTACTTAGCAGGAACCAGCCACAGCTGCACTTTATCCACATCAGCCAACCCACCGCCCCTGAAGCAAGCCCACAGCTGTATATTATCAATGTTAATTAACCTGCCTTCATTCTGCTATAATTTCTCTACAAGTGGGTATTAAAGAAAAATGGTATAATGTGTTAGAGAGAGCTGGCAACATGGAGAACTTGGTAGGATACAGTATTTTACAAAAACTGTTAGCAGTGGTGACATGAGAAAAAGTAACAGAACTCCTACTCTTGGAGCAAGGGTGTAGGGATTCTGTGGGTGTGTTAGCTATGCCACAAATTTGGCAAAAAAAGTTTCAATGATTGAAATGCTTGAATCACTGGGTACTTAAATTTATCAACAGTGGTTTACTACAGCAATGTGGGCTCCATCAATGCACTGTAGGAGCACAGTTGAGAAAACATCAGACAATCAGTGTCTAGAGAGACTAGGGTTTTTCTGATACAAGAGAGATATGGGGCCTACTAGAGAGATTCCAGAAAAAGGCCACTAAGATGAGTAGGGACTGGACCATCTGCCCTGTGAGGAAAGACTGAAAAAAGCTGGGACTGTATAGCTTAAAGTAGGAAGGGAAGATCTCATCAATGTGTGCGAATACCTAAAGGCAGGGTGCAAAGAAGACAAAGCCCAAAATCTAGTAAAAGTTATCTTCTCTCCCTATACACCCTAACATATATCCTTAAACTTTCACAATTAAAACATTACATCTAGTCATACAAAACCACCACCTCTGCTATTCCTCTGTTGAACAACTATGACATTTCTGCATAGCTACAATCACAACCTTCTACATGCAGAGTTACTGATCAGTAGGATCTGGGATTTCTCTGGATCAAAGGTGCACTATAAATGTATTATTGTTACTGGACAAGTTTTCTTTCTCTCTTGGTCTGTAGCATTTTGTTGAAATTAAGTGTGAGAAGGGTGAGGTATCATGCCTCCATCACTTACACATGCCTTGTCTCCACCCCTGAAAAATTTACGAAATAGTAACACAGTTCTTAAAATCTGCATCTTATTTCAAGACACTCACTGCAAAAAGATAGCATTAAGAATACACAGAGCAGGACAACTGAAACAATTGAAGAAAGCAACTCCTGGTCAAACTGAACTACAAATTGTCCTCTGAAGCCAAGAGTTAAGCTCTATCTGCCTCATCCTTTATTAGCAAAATATTTCCAAATGTATTCTACCCTCACATGGTTATTTACCCTCACATGGTTAGCGCAAGGCTACCAGCAAATAAAAATCAGTTCTGCTGCCTGAAGAAGGAGTTGGGTCCATGGCTCTCATGCCACTGGAACAGGGAGACAGAAGGATGGGGAAAGCAGGCAGAGAAAGTGAAAGGATCCCTGGAGAAAATTTAAGCTTTCCTCATTTATCTCCACCCAGAGAAGCAGGGAGAAAATAGGGAAGGTATGCAGAAAACATATGGGACTGCTGCTATGGAGCCCAGCAGGCAGCTCTGTGGCCCTTAGAAGACTGCTCCTCTCACGGCCTGATTACAGAGCCCGTAAGGATCCCTGCGGCTAAATCCCAGGCCACACAGCGTCCTTCCCTCTTTCTGTCTTGGAGGAAGCTCGATGCAGTCAAACTATATGATTTGCTCAACAACACTTGTTTTTTGAGTCCAGGGCAAATTTGGCAACCACTAACGTTTCCTTCCCTAAGCCTCTCAAAGGACAGCCACCTTAAAGCATCCCAAGGAGCAGACCGCACTTTGTGAGCGGTCCCTGCCAGGAGCCCCTCTGCGCTCCGGCCTGTGGGCACTCGCGCCACCGCCCCAGCCCCGCAGGGCGGCCGCCAGCCCAGGCCGGGCCGTGCGCTGCCAGGCAAACGCGCGCTCAGGAGGCAGCTGACCGGCCCGCGGGGAAGGCCGGCGGCCCGGGGACAGCCGGGCCCGACAGCCGGACCCGGCTCCCGCGGCACCGGCACCCGCCCGGCCAGGCGCGGCCCGGAGCCCGCGCGAAGCTCCCGCAGCACGTCACCGCCCCGCCCCGCGCGCGCACCCGCACCCGTCACAGACGTGCAGGAAGTGACGCATCCGCGTTCGGCTCGTGTGCCCGGCGAGCGGCGGAGCGGCGCCGCGCATGCGTGCTGGCGGCAAGGCGTGCTGGCTGCCGCCGGCCAGGTGAGTCCGCCGTGCCGCTCCCGCCATTCCGCCGCCGCGGGGGCCCTCAGCGGCCCCTCCCTCCTGCCCGCCCGCGGCTGCGCCCCGGCCCGGCCCGGCGCCCCCGCATTTCCATCCTGCCCGGGCCCTCTCGCCAGCCGCCGGGGTGGCCCTCGGCCTGCGGGCTCGGCCCGGCCTGGCCTGGCCTTGCCGGCAGAGAGGGATGGCGAAGCACGAGAAGTGGGGGTCCGGTGTAGGGGGTGGGTGGGTCCGGGGTCCCTCAGAGGGGAACTGGGCGGTGCGCGGGGTTGTCAGCGGTTCCTGATGCGTGGGTGCGGGGCCGGAACCCGCGGGAGCGTTGGGAGCCGGTGGAAGGAAACCGTGAGCTGGGACTGGGGTCCACGGGCTTCCGTGCTAGGAGAGGCTGCCGATGAAGCCCACCTGCCGTATTGGTGTCTTCCAGCCACTTAATAACACTTGTTTCTCCCCGAAGTTTGCAAAAAACGCATCCTTTCAGCAAATGGACTCACCCTGAAGGCTCCAAACCATACCAGCTCCGGGCTTGCCTCGGTAAGTCAGTCCAGTGCTAATTTCCTAACAACTAAGATGCTTTACACTCTACTTCAAAGCTGAATTGTCAAATTAAAGACTACAGCCCCTTATCTGATGGGTACTTTAACTGGCAAGTCTTACTCATTTTCAAAAATCTGTATTTTTTGCTTTTGGATACCTTAGGTCACGTTTTTCTTGTGTCATACTTTGCTGGAAGATGACCATTTACACAAAAGAGTGAGTTCACTCTGGCAAGGAGAGTAATTTTTACTGGTCGTTTTACTTGTCTTGATGTCAGCATCTTCCAGGACTATTCCATATAGTTGTCTTTAAGAAGTTGTGGCCTTTTTTTCCTTTTGATTGCAGATAAGACTGTGGGGGGAGGACCCATGGAGTAGACTACTGGATGTTTTGCAACAAGAATTTCTGATGAAGAAACATGCTTATTGTTTTGGTTACTTCTATTTGGGCAGTCTTCTTGAGGAACTTTCTGTGTGCGAACGCGCTTATGACGATGTGATTCTTTGTTGCCTTTAGCAGAGGATGCCAATGGACAACAACCACCTGTCAGACAGTATCCAAGAGCAAGACCCTGTTACTACTTCAAGGAATAATTGTCTGCACAATGCTGAGGAATTGGGAATTGTGCAAGAAAATGGCATTTCTAAGAGTGAACTGAGTAATAGTATCAGAGTTCCCAACTCTGTCAGCCAGTCATCCACATCCATGGCTGTTCCTCTGGAGGTGCCCAGCAGAGGACAACCCCTTTTACAGATCAACAGACAACAGATTCAGTCCATCTCATATAAGGCACAGGCAGCTGAGCTCAGAGGTTTAGGAGTTGATGTCTATGACCAGGATGTATTAGAGCAAGGAGTTCTTCAGCAAGTAGATGATGCAATTAACAAAGCTAATAATGCAACAAAAATAGCTGATGCAGAGAAAGAATATCAATCAGTTCTGGATGACTTCAGGTAAATTGTGTTCTTTCTTTCTTACTGTTGCTTTCTGATACTGACTCTAATGAGGCTCAGTGTCTCATGTTTTTAAAAGCTGGAAGACAAAAAGATGTTTTGAAAGCACTACATCATGTGCCCTTCTGAGTTACCTACCTTTTAAAAAAGGAGAAAATATTTTCCACATCAGAGCAATGGTTCATTGCTCTTATTTGACTAATTCAGTCATGCATCAAGGCAGTAGAGGACAGCAAATCTTTCTTTTTTTTTTTTTGTTTGTTTGTCTCCTGCCTTACCAAGATGTCTGTCCTTTCTGGGCGGTGAGGAACTGCATCTTACTCTGTATGCTTTGTGGGGTTATCTGCTTCAAGTTATGTGCTTTCTCTAACTTGGGATGACTCCATATCCTGAGTGTACTACAACCAAAGCAACTTCATCATAAGTGCTTGTATGAATTACTTAATGACATCTTGATTAATTTACATTAATAGGGTATATTGATAACAGAAGACTTTGAGGGGTAGGAGCCACAAATCTTTTGAGTTTTGATCTTAATCTCTCTGTTTCTAGTCTCATTGTAGAGTTAATGGGTGAACTACTGCAGGTAAATAACTCTACCTGTGCATCTTTCACTGTATTGCATTAATGTTGGGGTTTTAGTGCTCAGGAGTGCTGTAGGCCTCCACTACCTATGTGAACTCTGGCATAGCTCTCTTGTTATGCATATGCTTAATTTTATGCACTTCATTAACTTTCCAGTTTGGGTGTGGAGATGTGAAACTAAGTCAGTTTGAAAAACTAGAACCTGATTTCAGATGTTATGTAGCAGAAGGATGTAATGAGCAAGATGGTCATTGAGAGGAAGAATGGAGTAGCGTAACCATTGCAATTAGACTATGTGGCTATTGAAAAAGTGGTGCATGGCACTGTCAGTCAGTTGTTAATTTCCGTTTTTTTCTTTAGTAAGTGCCCTCTGTGATTTTTCTTACCCCTCTCTTTTCACCTTCTACCTCTTAAAATGAGATTTGCATGAGGGGATGCAAATGGTTCATACAAACTTGTAGAACCTTGTCTGTATAAGATGTAATGTGCAAGGCTGAAAGTTGCTTTTGGAGAAGATTAGAAGAAATACAGCTGGCTTGTTGAGCAGAGGGACTAACAAAAGTAAAGATGTATGACTAGAATGTGACAGATTTAGTTGAAGTCCTGTAACACGGTGAATGCATGACTAGAGGTAAAATCAGGCAAGGAGTGGTTTTTGAGTAGTTGGCAGAGATCATGGTAGAAGCTGCATGATTCTATAATATACACACAAATTTAAGCAGAAGGAGAATAAAAATGGTCAAAGTTAAATCCTGTTTAAATCCCACAGTTCTGTTAAATAAGTTTGAAAAACCAGAAAAACTGTGGAAGATGGCAGTAGTGCTGTGTCAAAAGACCCTAGGGCCAAGGAAGCAAGAGCCAAAAGGTGTGAGAGATATAAGAGAGGGTATATTTGGAAGCAACAAGGCAGAAGACTGAGAAAGGGGGATGGGATGGTTCAAAAGCATTGAAAGAGAATGGAGAAGTGAAGATGGCAGTGGTAGCTGGGGAGCTGATAGAATCCATCTCCTAGAACAGTGGTAGGATCCAGATTAGAGCTGGATAGAAATGTGGCCCAGCAATTTCCTCCTTAAAAATTGAGGAGATTTATGTAGTGCTTTTCTTTGCATAGAAGGGGAATAATGGCCCCTTTGCAAGTGTTGTACAGAGTTTTCTTTGACATTTTTCATAATGCTTTGAGATGCTAATTTGTATGTCCTTATGAAGTATTCTGTTTGAATTAACAAACCTAGATTTATTGCTTCTGATGGTAGGGCAGTATCTCCTTCCCTGCAAACAAATTCAACAACAGAAATAGATGATAGTATGTTATACTATGTGGTTCATCCTGAATTTCATGTTGTATATGGAAATATGAAAAATGGTAGGGCATGAGTAAGGGAAGTTTAACGTTGTTGTACTGTTAATTCTTTGAACTAGTCTGTCTTCCTGAAACTATTTGTATCTCGTAATCTATTTTTTGTGTAAAAAAGATGTTGTCAAGTGAAAGAATCAGGCTTCCTTATATAATATCATTAAACTGTTGAAGCCATTTTAGAAAATGAAAACATGGGATTTCCAGTTCAGATTTTTGTTTTGCATTTTGCTTACCTTTGAGTAATACAAGTAACCACTATCACTTGCTTATAGTCATCATTAGACGTGTAACTTCTAGGCACTAAATTTTGAAGTGGCTTGTTCAGTTTCCTTGCCTTTGAAATCAGCGTGTTAGCAAAATTTTGTTAAAGTGTTTAGTACTTCTGATGTTGTTTAAATACAAGATGACTATTTAGAAACTTACCTTTAGACCTTTTTAAGCCTTACCTTACATCTCCTAGAATTTCTAAACTGTCTGCATGGAGAATGTGTTGTGTTTCTTTCTAGTTGACTAGTGCATTGCAATCTTGTTTTTTCAGATCATGTACAACATCTCTGAAACAAATAGATAAAATTATTGAGCAACTTTCACCTCAAGCTGCCAACAGCAAAGATATAAACAGAAAACTAGATTCGGTGAAACGGCAAAAATATAACAAGGTGATTAGATTACATTAATTTCCTGCTGACAATACTTAGATTTGCCTTAGCTTAAGGTTTGGATTATGTGATGCGATTTTTGCTTAATTATACAGTTCAGACTCAGTCTACAATTGCTGTTCCCTTGCCTTTTAAATGGTTTCATTTTCTACCAAAAAATGTAAATAACTAATTTAAAGATGTGAAACAGAGCTGAATTTCTTTTATATATTTTTTTTTTTTCATTCTAAGTTTCAGAACAAGCTGTTGAAGTGAAGTTCCAGGACCTGACGGGAAGACTGATTTGCATTAACTTAATTAAATCCCTCCCAGTACTATTTGGAGTATTAGCAGAGCATTGTTAGGGTGTGATTCAATAGCTGACCTAAATTCAGCTCTCCCGGTCTTCATTCCCTACCTTCCTTTCCTTAACCCTCTTTCATTGTCTGTATCCTTCTTGTACCAGTACACATCATTCCTTTCTGTGAGCCATTTTAATTCACAAATTTGGCAGAAACTGTTCCAACTTTTTTCTGCCAGAGTAATAAATTGAAGGACCTTGGAGAGCAACCTAGCAGGTGTGTCAGGGTAGTAATCTAAGCCAGGGGTCCTCAAACTTTTTAAACAGGGGGCCAGCGCATGGATGAAGTGGCAGGCAGTCATCTGCGGCTGCTTGGTTTCCCCCCCCAACCTGCGGCAGGGGGGGTCTGTAAATATGAGAGGCCATAGTTTGAGGACCCCTGATCTAAGCAGTGGACCTATACAGCTGTGAATAGGAAGAAGATTATTTAAGAAAAGAGAAACTTCTCCTGGTAGAAATACAGCACTTTGATCAGCTCACCGCCTGATGGAAATTCACCCTAGTATTTTCTTTAATGATAAACCTGACTGAAAAACTTACTGTTCTTTGCCCTCAGACACTCCACAGTCTCAGGCCATTTGCCACTGACTCGTGCAGTTGTTTGTTTTTTAACCTTGATAATTTCAGCAACTTGGATAACATTGTGCACGCAGTTTGGCCAGTTAAAGAGACCAAGGGAGACAGTGTTGAATAGTGTCATAGTAATGAATAAGACTAAGAATGAGTAGCTGGAAGTAGTGGGAAGAAATTCATTAAACCAGATTTAATCACTAAAGAGTGATCATGTATTGGATGCTGTATTTTGCTCGTTCTCATATTACTTAATTTACGAAGGTGTTAGTTGCAGGGGAAGTTCAAACATCGTTGGAATTCATTGTTAGCCATTTCCAACAGTCCTTGAAGTGTAAGAATAAATCCCTGTATGAAACCTATAATCTGTAAAAGTGGTCCTAATAACTTCAAGAGTGTTTTGGAGGCAGGCAGTATATTTAAAGCTGGTCTGGAGCTACTTACTGCAAGAAGTGCCTTTTAGTACTCTTCCTTTTGTAGTATTTTTAAAAAATGGTTAAAGGCTGAATTCTTCCATTATTGAGACAAATGGGAAATTAATGACTGGTACAAGACAGCTATTTCCTTAGAGCTATCATACAGGGAGTGTTTTATGATGTAAAGTGCTCTGGTAGCAAGGATAATAGTGCATACACAGGAGATAACATATTGTACCATACATTATTATACTTAACCTTTATGGTTTGAAAAGTGCTACGTGAAGACATGGGCAGGGTAGTGAACTATTCTTCACCAAAAAGAAAAAAAAATTTGCTCATTTTGCCGTAAAGTTGATTTTTACTGAAGTGTGTGCCTCTCTAGTTAAGGAGTTACAAATGTAGAAAGTTACGTTGCTGATGTCTTTGTTTTACTGGTTGGAATTTCTTTTTTCATAAATGGAAGTTATCAACACCAAGAAATCACAATGTCACTACTAAATATAGAGTTGAGGGTAGTGCACCAGATAAAAGGTGCAACAGATCAGCTAGCTATGAATTATTTTCATAGCAGTAATGAATGGTACTTGTTATAGCATCTGTATTGCTGATTTTTTCACTTACTTTTTACTCACGTCACTTTTTAGTTTTTGCTGATAAATTAGCTGTGACTGTTCCTGAATTAACTGTGTACAAACATATATTGGGATGAAAGACTGATTTACAATTTCAGTTTCTAACAAAATATTCTAGAAGTTCTGGGATGATAGATCTTACTAAATCTTATAGATAGTTTTAGTGGCTTATTAACCGTTGCCCAGTCTTGCAAATCATGAACAAATCTTTCGGTGTTCTCTATGCATCTCACTAATCTGCTTGATGGGCTTCCTTCACTAGGATCAACACATTCATAAAATGACCTCAAAAGATGTACATAAAAATGGGTAACGTGCATGTGAAATTTGTGTGTATAAACAATCGGATCTTACTGTATGTGTATCATAAAATGATTTTACACACAAAATTGTGTGTGTGGGCTGTAGTCCTACAGATGTTGTGATGACACCTCTTTGCTTTTTTGTTTCAAATGCAATACTGTGAACATTTGAGTAAGAAATTCTGCTGGAAAATACTGCAAATGTAGTGATTTAAGTCCTGTTTAAAAGGATAGCATGTTTATGAACCAGATGAAAATATAAAATTTGTGTCTGCTTGTTATTCAAGGAGCAACAGCTAAAGAAGATCCAAGCAAAACAAAAGCGTCTCCAAGCAATTCTTGGTGGGACAGAGATTCTTGATAAAGTAAATGAGATTGAATTTAAGGAAGATGAAGGTATGGAAGAAGGCTGGGAATTCTGTTCTACTTTGATGTAATGCCTTTGGTTTTTTGAAGCTAGTTTGCAAGGTCTTTGCCAATAAGGAAATAAATGTCAGTGGTTTGCATTCAAAGAGGGAGTTAGGAACACTTACTCTCTGCACCTGCAGAATTGCAAACCTTCGCATATTCATGTGGGAAGTTTTAAAAAATGAATGTTAATTCATATTCAGCTCAGTAGGGATGACTGAGGCACATTAGAGTATTGGGCTTAATAAATGGGAAACCCTAACATTTTTTTGCAGCTAATTTGATAAAGATGACTAACATCATGATTGAATTACATTTTGTGTGCTGGATGCTATCAATCAGCATTAACAAAATTGTTTTTTCTTACTGTTGGGAAGTATCACTAGAAATGGAAGGGGGAAGTGCTTCTCTTTTTAAGGCTGCACTATGATAAAAAAAAAAAAGGGGGGAGGGGGGGAGGTTTCTTCCAAAGCAGGGTATTTGTTCTCTCAGCATTTCACTAGGTGTTCTTTCTCATTGCTGTCTGCAAACTGAGCTTGGATTTTTCTAACTCCAGCTTAGCTGTGTCTTGACCACAATCACTAATCTGCAGTATTCTGCAAGGCAAGTTTGCACCCCGTTGACATCTGCAGATCACCTTTAGATTGTATTATTGTTTGCAGAGGTATAAAATCTGTGCTATTTATCCATTACACATGTGGCTGGAGTGAATTCCAGATCTGACAGAGCTCATGCTTCTTTCCTGATTCAATAAAACTGAGGTAAAAACCTCAGGAAACTTTTCTTAGTAGAAAAGTATCTTTAATCCTTTTTCTTTGAATGAGTTCATGCAGTAAAACTCAGGCACCCAGTGTGATGAAATATAAATAGAAGTGAATGGAGCCCAAGACCGAAGAAATGGAGTTGAGCAGTTCAAGTAGTTTGAGAAACTGAGTGTGTGGAGAGGGAGGAGTGTCATGCCTGATGCATCAGTTACTTGTTAAACATGTTTTGGTGATAAATACAGTGCTTCAAATAGGGCTACATACAGTAGCATGCCGTGCTGGCAATTCTGGTACAACTGTTTTGGAATTTTGGAGCCTAATAATAGATTTCACTCTGGAATTCCACTTCAGCTTCCTGAATTCAAGAGCTTTTCTCCCTCTTTGGTTTCAAACCAATTATAGTTTGTGTTAATATGTATAGTAATGTATAGTAATTGTGTATGCAGTTTAACTGAAGTGCTCTTTTATGGCAACATGCTGTGCAGCTAATATGACTTTTAAAGTCATAATCCTAATATTAGTATTGTAGAGTAGGAAGATGAGTTTTGTTTTCTTCTTTTTTTAAAGCATGTGGGAAGAAAGCCTTTTACGTGTTTTGTTAGATTTGTATCTGTCCTGATTTGGTAATTGAAATGTCAAATTTCAAGCTTATGGGTAGAACTGAGAAATCAATAATAAAATAGAGATGGACAATGTTGCTGCATATGGAAACACCGTGGTGTTTTGCACTGAACGTGGTAATGTTGCATTGACAGCGTAGGGAGCACATTAGAGTTCATGTGCCATGGGGAGCTGTAACTTTATGGTAGTTCTTGCTGCCATGTGTTGTTTCAGAAGTATTTGTGTTGTGATTGTAGGTGTAACATTTACTATATGAAGTCTGAGAAGTAGTTTGAAGCAAGTTACAGTCTGACCTTTTTGGCCTTCTGTTTTGTTGTGGTTTGCCTTTTTTAAACTTCAGGTATTATGTGTGATGATAATTTGGACTTTTAAGGTGTATATAAAAACTAAGCTGAACACATATAATGCTTGGGGGTGGGGAGGGAAACACAAAACACCCTTGTTCATGTGTTTGTGTTATCCAGAAGGTGTTAAAGGCATGCTGGATGTTCTATTTTTTTATTGTAGAACCTGGTCCATCATGTCTGGGCAGTATGCTTATGCCTGCTCAGGAAACAGAGTGGGAAGAGCTTATTCGTACTGGCCAGATGACTCCATTTGGAACTAAAATACCTCAGAAGCCAGAGGGGAAGACACGACGGTTAATGCTAAATGAAGCATCTGATTTTGAGAAGTACTTAGCAGACCAGGCTAAGTTGTCATCTGAAAGAAAGAAGTTAGCCCTTCACAAAGGAGCAAAGAAGAAGGCACAAGCCAAAAATATTCAGTGTGTAGCTCCCACATCTACTACAAAGGAAAAAAGGGCTAAAGCCCTGTCAAAAACAGATAAGCGCTTAAAAAAACACATCAGAAAACTTCAGAAGCATGTCCTTCGGATTCAGCCAAAGGCAGAGATTCCAAAAAAAAAGAAGTATCCTGAGGCCAAGAAGTTCAGGCATGAGCAGGAGGATGATAGTGGAGAGTCTGATTATGTACCTGACGAGGAGCTGTTTGACCCAGAAGCAGAAGAAGGTGAGGAAGAGCAGGCATCTTCTGCTGAGAATGATTCTGATTATGAACTCAAGAATTTGTCAAGAAAAAGAAAATATTTGGTGAAGAGGGATTTTAAAGAAGCTGAAGATGATGCTGACTTCTTTCCGAGCTCTGAGGAAGAAGAGCATACACTGGGGAAGCGCAAAGTAAAGAGATGGAGAGATGATGGAGATGAAAACTATTATAAACAGAGACTAAGGTTAGTCCTCAGCGTTTTTGTTAGTAACATTAACAAATTATGTTGAACGTGCAAAGGGCAATGTCTGTAACACACTGCTAAGAGCTGAAGTAAGGAAACCAGGACAGTCAGAATGATCATAGCCTTCCAAAAGAAATCAGACATACCTTTTAATTACAAGGACTTTGTTGTTAGATTTTTTTCTGATTGTTATAGGTCCTTCAGTAATAAGCTATTAGTGTATCTTATGTTTGTTGTTTGCAAAACTGTGAATGTGCCCAAAATCATCGAATATATATAGAGCAACATGTTACTGAGCAGCTTTATACTTAAGTACTGCCTTAAGTCTGTAGATCGTATGCCTGCTGGGGGGGGGGGGTGGGGCGGGGGAGTCTTCTGTTTGATAGGAAACGTTACAGTGCAGACCGTGCCCTCCCTCTTCACAGGAATGGCACTTTTCCACTGAGAGAGAAATGATGATTCGGGATGGGGTGAGATGCTTTGTTTTCAGCTTTAAATGTTTAATTGCTCATCAAGAAGAAAAAATCTGAATAAATTAGTTACATACCATTTTTGTAGAATCTGTTAGTTTATTGAAATCTCAGGCAGTTACATGTAGTCTGTATGGCTAACAAGTTTATTTGAAAATCAGTATTAAAAGGATCTTTTGAATTTAAACTTGCAAAAAATGTATACTGGAAAGGACAATGTCTGTATTTGAACATTAGTACATGATATCTCTTACATAATTTATATTAAAAGACATAAGTAATGAAGACAAGACATGCTGCTCTTAGTCAAGTCTAAAAAGAGCTGCTTTGTTAGACAGTGATTTCCCTCTCTTTGTTCTTGATGAAAGTGAGAGTAAAAACATCCTTATCTAAAACACACAGTGACAGCAGTGGTAGTAGTGGTGTTTTCTGTTGTCTTGATGACCTAAGGTTGTAAACTGAGTGAAGTTTCTAAGGAGAGTCTAGTATGTTAGGTGGGGAATTAGAGCTAGGAACACGAGTTAATTTTTAAAATAGCAACTGGAACGTCTTGTGCTAATCTGTGATTTGTGAAATTTGTATAACCTGTGTGTGGACCATCTCTAGCTACAGTCTGCTGTTGAGATGTTTTCTCTAGTGATAGCATTAACTGCTGAGCTCCTAAGACTGAGCAATGCTTCCATTTTCACAACTGCCTGGAAAACATTTTGAAGGGGCAACAAATAATTTGTTATGCTGTTAAATGCTAACTAGACATGCCAGTGAAGTTGAGATACGTTTCTCCACATACTCGGAGTCAAAAGATAAAGTTCACTAAAATGGTTGTTTTAATTGTTCTGTAACCACTCGCATGTTGCCTTTTTTCAAAGGGTTGAGCTTTGTGTAATGAACTACAGCTTGATAGCATGCTTACTTTTAATTAATTTTCTTTAGTGAATGTCCTTCAAGTAGTTTTATAGTCCTCTAGAAAATCATGGATTCTGACTTGAAAACAGCTACTCTAGAGAGGAAAGGTGACTATGTATAAGGGCTATCAGTGTTGTGATCGATGTAGTGAAACGGCCTAGCATAGGAACTTGGTTAATACTTGGGAGACTCAAATATTACACTTCTGCAGAAATATAAAATCTTACAGATTTAAATGAAAAGCAGTATCAGAGAAGGGGTCAAGAAGTAGAGGTATAAACACCATCTCTTCCTGTGGTGAGAGCCTGGGTTGCTGTGGAGGAAGAGGTATCTGCTGATAGCAGAGGTACTCACAGTTGTAGAATTAATATTAGGTAACAAAACCTCAGGTAGGAAGAGCTCAACTTCATTTTCACGTCCCAGGTTACAAAAGCAGATCAGGAGCAGATACAAGGCAATAGGTCTGCAATCCCAGAATGCTGCTTTTTAAAGTTAAAGCGTAGTTTATTGCTCTTGAATAGAAGATTTTGGCAAGAGGCTAATCTGAACAATGTCCAGAAGAAATGTTTTTTATTGGATGCATTAACAAAAATTAATTGTACTTAATTGGTAAAATATTTACTGGTTTATTTAATAAAACTGTATTCTTCATATTTAAATTAGACCAATATTAAATCATTTTTAATTCAGTGTTTTCATCAAGAGTAATTTATTTTGATTGAAAGTTTTAATATGACTCACAGTTTAAATTCATTCAAACACGTTTTTTAATAACTTTAAGATTGTGACAATTTATCCTTAGCAAAGTCATATCATAGACTACATTTCTTTTGGTTACTAAAGTTACAATAAAAGCCTAAATGAATTTTAGAAATATCAATAACTGTAATTGCTACCAAAACACTACATCTCTTAAAAATTTCATAGCTACAGTTATTATGGCTGTTAAGCTGCAGCTGTCCACATTGACGTTTTTATGCTGACACCCCCAGGTAATCTTCATTATGGGAACTGCCATGAGAAAATAAAATGTAGTGAATTAAGAAACATATTAAGAATGCTACAGAAATGCTGTCATTTGCTTACATTTATGTGTTGTTTTGTGTCAGTTTTACTTTTGAATGCAAATGAATGGGTGAGATTATAGTATATTTTACCCCTGAGATAGGCAGGGGAAAGTCCTTTAGGATTACTTTAGTCTTCTGAACATCTAGTCTTGTGCTTGTCGCTGAATAACAGTCCTGTACTCTTAAAGATTGAAAATTAGTTTCCTTAACATTAAAAGTTTTCAGAGATGGGACTTGAAGAGATTGGTCTGTGTCAAGGGGAAACTACAATGATGTTGTTAAAGCATGATAATTAGCTAACTGCAGGACTGCAAAGCATCTCTAGAACAAGAGACTCTTTTCAGACCAGGAGCTGGTGTTACGTGCAGTAAACAGGGCAGGCAGGAGAGCACCCGGCTTTTTCCTTTCCTTCTAAAGGCTACTTGCAGTGGTCAGCCTAGTCACTCAAAGCAAGATGTGGTCAGTGGAACATGAAAAAGTAAAAGTTAGCTATACAGAGTTCAGCTCACACTCTCAGTGATTTCAGTTCTTCTCGCTTGTGTGAGGCTTGTCTTTCTCTAGTTGCTGTCACTGGAGCCATGTTGTTGTGCGGATGCACAGGGGAAAAATGTTCTGTTCTGCAAAGGTCAACATCTAAGGTGAATCATAGCTTGCAAGAATAGTGAACAATGACAAGGAACATCAGGGTCATGGAGAGTAAGGTAAATAAGTAGAACACTGTCAGGCAGCTAAAAGGTAAGTTTTACGATTCAGTGAAAAGTAGCATATGATAGTTTCCGACTGTCCTTCATACTGGCTATTACCAGCTGAACCCACAGGATTAGGTAATCAGTCTCCAGAATGGTACTGAAGGTCTCAGAGACTTGATCCCCATCACCAGGTATGTTATCAATGGTTTTGTCGTACTCAACAGTGACCATCTTGGTCTAGAAATGTTGGCAGAATCCTAACCTGTTGCCTCATGCTTGCTGGAATGGTCAGGTCATGGTAGAGCCAGTTTCTTTGAAGACTACTGAATAAGAAAAAACGCACCTGTTTTCAGCTTCTTTTGTCTAGGATCACAAAATAAATAACATTGTATATAGATTAAATTCATAGGAAATAAACCTTTCCTTGGTTCTCAACAAGAGAACTGCAGCATGGTTTTCTTGTATTATCCTCAAGACTTTGCAGATGTGGAAACTGCAACTTACAGAGTTGTTTTTTGGTGGGTTTTTTTCATATTAACCAAAATTTTCTTTTGCATGTATTAAAATGCAAAGCATAAGTATAACCAAGTAATTTTTGCTGCTTATAATGTAACACAGTACATACATATATTATTGATAATACAGTATCTGTATAAGGTAATCGCTTGGATTCAAAACTCAAAAAGTAGCAGTCTTATTGTCACTATTCCCATAGCAGTTGTCCGTATGTATCTGCCTGCTGCTTCAAGGAAGGAATTATATGTTATATTATGGGAGGTAAGTGCTATATCTGTTTTCTTCTGTACTCTGTATAGTTTGTGGAGTACAGTTTGAATTGTTCAATTGTCAAGAGCGCAGAGGCAAGGCTAGGAAAGCCGTTTATTTCAGTGTCTCCCAAGTGACATCCAAGCAGCTGAGTAGCTAGAAGTTGTGGCTATCAGTGCACAAAGCAGTTGATACAAAGAATCAAACAAAACAAAAAATCTGCTTAAAATTCAGTTGGTTTTGTCACCTGGTCAGTTTTCATGTGCTAGCTCTTTTTGAAGTACCTAAGGCACTGAATCTCTTGATGTTTCAGACTTATAAATTTAAAAAGGATTAAATATTACCTTTCCTGAAAGATACTTTCTTAGAGCATCCTAACTGCTTTTTAAAATGACAAAACCAAGACACAAATGAAGATATATTTTGGCTCACTTGCTGAGTACACCTTTCATTCTAAGCTCAAGAGTGTAATTGTCTACATAAGTCTTAATTTACTTAAGGAGACTTGTGGTACTAACTGCATGTATTTCATCTGTTAGGATGTACCAATTAAATCCACCCATCTAGACCATAAAAAGTTAGATCAGAAAAGTAATGCTGAATGCTTCAATTTAGCAAATTAGAATAATCTGTAAGGGATTCTTAGCTGGAGAAAATAGAAAACATATTGTGCTTCACAAATGCAAACTATATTAAAACCTCAGTTTGGTTCCTGACTGTATTTAAAAAAAAAAAAAAATAATTGTGCTTATTACTGTTTTGGATGCAGTATTTCTTTCTAGGGTATTGCAATAAGTGGGAAATGTGCCTAGTATCTGAATACATTCTTATATTAAGAAAGATTTAATTGTATGATATATGGCATTCATACTCCACTTTCAGGATAAAATTGTATTTATGTCAACGACCATGGACAATGTAAAATAGACTTATCAAAGGTCATGCTTTTATTTTCAAGAGACTGGCAACAGCAAAACCTGTATTTTGTAGTTGTTTAGGCATACTAATGATGTTTAACTGAGGTACGTAAGAAATATGTTGACAAAATGGTCAATACGTTCCTGTGTAAAATCAAATATGGGCTACTGCTGTTTCTCCCTCCAAAGTTCGACTTCTGAGGGAAGGTACAAGACCAGACTGACGAACTGACTGATCTGGTCTAGCACATAGTGTTTGTCCTCCCATTGCTTCAGCCATTTAGGTATTTATGCTTTTCTAAAGAAAATGATGGAGTTCTAGTGTAGAATGTCTTAATACAATGTCTTACATTAAGTTCACAAGCCTTTCAAAAACTGAATAGCTTCTTCAAACATTGGAAGTTGTTAGTGGTAACAACAAATTGCTGCTTTTTCTTTAAACTGGTAATTAAGGGCAAAAAAACCCTCCAGACCTTTGGAAGAGATATAATATTGAAGGCTCTGGTACTACATACAGCTTGTGTAATTATACACTTCAGTAAAGATACAGTGTGTATAAAATAAACTTTCCTTTAGGAAAATTAAGTATGATATTTATTAGTTCAAATTCTCGATGTACGTATTTTCTAGGTCTCTAATAATTTTGAGAAAAATCCCAACATTGATCACACATCTTGCAGAAAGTGTAGCAGTTACATTAAGGTGAAGCTAAATTCCGAACGTTTCGTCTTAGTCGTTTCTGGATCACTTTTTGTAATGTACACTAGAGGGCAATCTGTTACTTCCCAGGGGAGACTGAAGCTCCAGTGTTGGCTAGTGGCAATATATGGATTCCATATTAATGGAATATTAATATTAATAAATATAGTGGAATATTAATATTGAAACGTATTAAGGATTTTGGATACTTTACCTAGCTGTCCCTTTGGAAGCTTTGTGATCGACAGTTGTTTTGATTTTAGTGGGCTAAGTAGAACTTTTCTTCCTTGGTTTGAGTCTTGTCATATCAATCAGATAAAATAATCAAGTTCTGACATGTCTCTGTTCCGGTAATGACACAGGCTGATGCAATGACAGTCAGCATTTATCAGTTTTGAAACATTGATCTTTTTCTGGAACTCAGAAGAATGATTGACCATCTGTGCCTGATAGCACAACATTGTAGTACTGAACAAAAATAGATGTGTTTTTATGCTGTGCCTCTAGAATGTATCATATCTGCCTGCTAGACTCCAGAGCGTGAATTTTCTTTTCCTAAATCAAACATTTAACAGACTCCTAGTCTAAGATAAGATTTCCATTCCTGTGCTAGGATAGATAAATAAAAGTATCTGTGGGAAAAACTGACACTTCATATATTTTTAGTAAGTTCTTTTTTTTTACTACTTAACTGGACATGATTGCATATAATGAAATAATAATCTGATTATAAACATTAACAACTCAACAGTTTTTGATCAGAAAACTGAAGACTATTTTTGTCCATCTTGGTTTTTCTCCCCTGTATATGCTGCTTTTTCCCTCCATCATGATTTTTGCTTCTGCAGACTTTGTGACTTGAGATCAAAATATATTCCAGTGGAGCTGGTGCTCTAAACCTGTCCAGTATTGTGTTGTCTTAGTTTTTCAGTGCATTCATTTCTGGCAGTTATTGTAACTTGTGTATGTTTGGAGATGGTGGTGTTTATTTTCACTTAAAATAATTCCATCATTCCAAGTTTGTGACAAGTTCTGTAAAGGCAGATTGTAGGTATTTTCTCAAAACTGGTGAAAAGCTGATCTAGGAACCTGCCATAATTAGCTTTGTTTCATGAGAAAGAGTTTAGGATTGTGTTGAAGTATATAATTTGTATATGAAGTGTTCAGCTTCTTCCCTGTTCTCTTGTTCCTAACCCAAGCTTTTTTAAACAAAATTGCCAGAGATGCAGAAACCTTTAAGTGGAAGTTCCAGCAAGTTTCACTGAAGTAAGTGGTCGGGAAGAAAAGAGAAATTAATAATGCTGGCATTGGAGAAAACACAGCATGAGCTCAAGTCTTGTTAGGAGTTGCAGATCCCGTGGAAGATGATTTTGAATGGCCTAATAGCAAGAAGAGTCTTAGTTTTAGTGTTTTCACGTTATTTCATACTAAGGAATACAGAATAGTGTCCTTAGGAAGACAGGCATCATTGGTTTAATTGCCCTCAGAACTGCTTATGTAGTTAAAAAATATGAGTGGAACACTAGAACTTCATTGTCTGTGGTTTTGTTGGCTTTTAATTTGCTAATGTGCTCAAGATTGAAAACTTGAATCAAATTTGATTTTAAACAGTTTAGCTGACAGGCTTTTTCTCTAGTGGAGAAGGCACTTCTCATAGCAAGCTGGAAGGAGTTACAGTACTGTATGTGACGTTGTGCCAGTCATGTCTGCTCTTAACGTGACTGAGCTAGATAACAGCATTGCTGAAGTCTTAAAAGACTTGTAGCAACACTTGAGATGTTTTGTAGTGCTTTTAGGTTTGTTTTCCAGGTTGGAAGTGCAAAATGTCAGGTATGGTAGCTGTCTTATGGGCAGTTTGAGAAATTCTAACAGCAACTTCTGTCTCCCTCCTTTTGGCTAGTTAAGTCAGAATATAAATCAAGATAATGAAACTCAGTTGTTATTCTATAGCTGATGATATTGTCAACTATGGGCCAGAAATTAATTAACTTTTTTATGATTATGCTTCTTTTTCCTGACGTGGATGAAACTGGGATAGTAGCTTTGAAAAAAGGCACTCAGCCCATAGGCTTATAGCACACTGGATTATGCATAGCAAGTCTGTAAATAAAATACAGTTTCTATGTCAACCTCTAGATACAGTTTATTTTTGCATGCTTGAAAATGATGCACAACTTTATAGAAAAATTGGGTTAAATAACTTTAAAAGTTAAAAAAAGAGGAAAATGTGAATTTCCTCACATTTTTAAGTAGTCCAGAAATCCTTTTTCCCAGAATAAAAAGTTTTGGGAATTGGCATTGGGGGTTTGTTTTGTTTTTTATAAGTCTGTTAGTCCATTATCCTGCTATTTTTGTTGTTGTTGCTACAGAGGCAACTTAAGCTAACAAGAAGCCGTTTGTGTAATATTACCAGGAGGGAAACAGACTGTTCACTCGCCTGTAATATGTCATTCAGAAACAAGGTGTACTGCTAAGCTGTTGCATCCTGTTAAGTCCTTCTCCGTCCAGTTACTGCAGGACTGTTCTAGAGTACATTTGCCAGGGTTTCCTCAATGCAGAGTTAAAAGACCAGACAGATGAGTTTTCCAGCATCTCACCTGGGAGGCTGTTTGTCACTTAATTGCAGCAGTGCTAGGCAGCTTAAATGAAGTTTTTTGGCCTGAATTTTCCATTTGCTCCTTTTCATCCCATCACTGCTACTTAGAGTTCTTTGGGACCTCAACCATTGCAATCTTTGTGTTTTGTATTTCAGATAGTTCTAGACTATCAGGTGGTCTTCTCCTTCATCCTTTTTATGAGATGAAATATGGCTGGTTTTGCACTGTATCCAGAACAGTAACATAAGAATGTTTTCCATCTGTTCTCTAGCTTGCCTATTTCTGTAGGGATTTTGTCAGTTTACACACCATGTTCAGTGTACCTGCAATGAATGGCACTTTCATGGGAGAATTCCAGCAAAACCCAAATTGTCAGCAAAGTGCTATTTATTGTTCAGTACATACCCAACTGGCAGTAGCATAGACTTTACTGTTGCAGTGTTTTTGGGGCACTGAAATGCAAGTCCATCATTTTCTTGGATGTTGAAGATCCTTGGTACTTTTTAAAAAGGAGGGGAATGGTGGAAGGGGAAGGTAATTCTCTTAACATGCCTAGAGTCCAAATGAAATTAGGCTGGAGACCACAAATTACTCTAATTTCAGAACCTCAGAAAACTCATTCTCTTCATAATGTCTGCTTAACAGATGTAGAGCACATCACCCCAAAGATGGTGATGTTTCCAACAGAATCCTCTGTATAAGATTATCCACAGCTGCATGTTTCTGTAGGTGAAGGAAGTTATTTAAGTGTTTGGTTAAATTAATAAAATTGCTTTGGAATATCAGCTTTATTGATATTTTTTGGGGGGAGGGGGTATGGAAGTTTAGGAATTTAAGGTAGCTGATTTTTTTTTATGGTGTTAACTGTTAATTCCATTATATTAGTATTTCTGTCTGTAGAAAATTCTAACTAGCTGTAAAACTGAAGGCTTATAACTAGTCAGGAGTGAATGCACCTTTTAATATGTCAGATATTTTCAGCATTTACTTGCATAATTCTCTCCTGAAAAGTATTACTAATTAAATTGTGACATCAGAGAATGCATTTTTGTTGGGTTTTTACCTGATTGAAAATTCAGTGTAATTTTCATATTGTATCTTTTATGTGCAATAATTGAATGTTGACTCCTTTTGTCACTCCAGGAAGTGGCAAAAAGAACGTTTGAAGAACAAAGAACATGAAACAGATGAGGAACTTTCTGAAGAAAGTGACACTGAATTTGAAGAGGGTTTCAAAGTTCCAGGATTTCTCTTCAAAAAGCTTTTTAAGTACGTATTGTGTACTTTATTTTAATACTATACTGCTGTTTGCTGTTAATAATATTCGTCAGTGATTTCTAGATGCCTCTTGCTGTAACTTTTACTTCAGTGAATGATGCCTTAACTTTTACTTCATTTGTTTCTGTAGGATTATTTCTTTAAAAGAAAGGATCAAACCTCAAAGAAACTAATTTGTTATAAGCAAAAAATGCAGTTACGTGAAAATACAGATGATAACAGCCTGAAGTCAATAATGTGAATACAAATTAACTGAACTTCGAATTGAGAAGCACTCGTCTATTTTTATAAATGCTTTTTTTTATTATTAAGAGCTTGCTTTTAATTCAGGTGTGGAGTGGTAGAATAACTAACTATTTGGAAGTATAAGGTGTTGGCAAGTTTTGGTAAGTGAAAACAAGTGTAAGTGTTTCTGTGATTGGGTTGAGTGAGTGAAATTTTCTGCCAGTAAAAAATATAGACTTTAACTCGGGGGTCCTCAAACTATGGCCTGCAGGCGGGATACGGCCCCCCAGGGTCCTCAGTCCGACCCCCGGTATTTACAGAACCCCCACCCCCCGCCGGGGGTTGAGGGGGGGAAACCAAACAGCCGCAGATGGCTGCCTGCCACTTCATCCGCGCGCCAGCCCCCTGGTTAAAAAGTTTGAGGACCCCTGCTTTAACTTTTTCTTTAATTACTCCAAGTAACTGCCCATAATTCATACCATAAAATAGTCTTGAATATTTTGCCCTGTAAAGTTTTAAAATACAGAGAATGTGTTCTTAATGCCTTTAGTATATAGGAAACACTCCACAACTCATTCTTTAGTTATTTAATGCTGGATTACAGGTTTGGATATGACTGCTTTCTGTTTCAGTCTTTTTGAGACCATGGTGCCCAGTGGCACTTTCAAGTTCATCTCAAAAAGCTGTTTACAAAAGGTAGTCCAAACAAGCTAGCAGCTGACAAGTTACCTTCCTCCATAATTTCTCCCATAACTTTCATGCATAATAGGCTTGAATTCAGTTTTGCTGGCAACATTTGCACATCAGGAAAAACATCCTCTCTTTCAAAAGCTAACTCTCCAAAAGCTTAAAATTAGTGTAGTAGAAAGCCCTGCTTTATAATGGGCATGCGTGATATCCCTTCCAACAGGACCACTTAGTCTTAACCTCAAAGAAATTATTACTGTTGTCCTGCAGTTCCTCAGAAGGAAAGCACTAGTTCTGAAATGGAATTGAATTAATGACTTGGTTGCCAGGACCATACACAGCCAATATGTGGTCTCCAGTTGTTTACACAAAGGTACTGCAGGAGTAATCCTGAGAACGGATGTGTGGTCTGAGCAGCACAAAGGGAATTGAAATAAAGCAGACAACTAAAAATTAATCTTAGCTATATCAGCCTCACTAATGAAGGGTATCCCTGCAAGCATGAGTCAGTTGGCAAAACTTCTTAAGTGGTTAGAAAGATCAATTCAGTTGAATGATTCGTCTGACTCGTAACTTAATTGCTGAAATCTCCAATGTAGGAAGGCCCATAGTCATTAGGTATTAAACTTGGAGTTCTGAGCAAGTTTAGTACAAAGCATCGAAGTATATTGACCCAAGGAGGTGTATAGCAGTATACTGTAAGTGATCTTCCCGCATAGTTGAACGTAATTCCAAAGAAGTTAGCTTACGCTAGAAACAGTAGACCCTTAAGTTTGTTCTCTGGTAAGCCTGTTAATGTGGATGATTAGTTTCTTCCCTATATACTTGTCTGCTTTGAGGGACATTCAGCAAGAATACCATTGGTGCTGCTGTAGAACAAAACCAAACATAGTGAGCAAGACTGACTTACAAACATTGCCTTAACTGTCTGTGCTTAGCCTGAGAGAATGCTGTCTGTATGAACAAGAAACCAGGTTTCTTCAGTATTTGCTTTCAGTGCATGATTTGCCAGATACGTTTAAATACTTTTTTTTTTTTCTCAGCAACAACGCAGCTAAACTCTGCTAGTTACTATGGTGAATTTTGAGGGATGCATCACAGCATGATTGCTCGCTCATGTGAAATACAGTCCAAACATAACTATTTTGAAAGACCTGGCAACATCTTTATTTTCCTTCTATGATATTTTTAGACTGAAACAAAAATTGGTGCAATGAAAGCGTAAGATTAAAGAGAATTTATTACTTCTCCATATAACCGTAAAACATTAGGGAGGGGGATTTTTTTTTCTTTTGCGTAGTTGCTATTATTGCATGTTTATATGATTATTCAAAGAAGGTACTGCATCTTTTCCATTTTTAGGTAACCTTGGAGCAGAATTTTTCACAAACTTAATTCTCTAAAGTGGAACTTACTCAGGAGAAGGGGGAGAGCAAGGAAGATGCTTATAAATGTGGCTACAGTGATTACATCACTGGGTGTAATCCTGAGAAATAATAGAACGTAATATCAGGAATTTCTTGAATGGTTGTCTTCTGAAGAGACATGTTGGACATTAGTCTGGGGGAGCAGCTTCTGACTGGAATTTGGGTTCTCTCCAGTTCTCTAATTTCTCCCAGAAAATGCTTTGTCTTGATAAAATATAGTAATGGTAGCATCTTAACCTGATTATAGCTAATCCTGTAAGCCATTTCATAGTTGGTTTTAGGTTCCTGCATTTTTAAGCTGAATTAATTTCTAATAAAAGGGTTTTTTAAGGTTGCCTTGGTATAATGCATTTGAGACACCAGCAGATAGTATGACGTCTGAACCATTAGGTGTGTTCTTTGATCATCTTTTTCTAACTGCTCAAGCCATTTGTTTGTCCCTGTTTAGCACTCTCTAAATCCATACAGAACTCACCATAAATTCATTTTTAATAGTACTTTGTAGACACTAGTGTCATTGTAGTCCTAAATATTATTTGTTCAGAGAATGAAACAGAATTTTGAAATGTACATGGCAGTGCCCTAAAATGAAAAATCCCTGTTAACAACAACAACAACAAAAAGTGTTTTGCCTCTTTGCTGTGCTCTGCACTCCAGGAATGCATGCCATCAAGAAAATGAAATAGGTAACCTTGTTCTTCCTCTTAAGTTACAAGATGTAGAAGTGCTGAAATGTGTATTTTATGTTTTTAATTGTAATTTAAATATACTGTTTCTTCATTTCTTTCTGTTCTGTTTTGAGTTTAACCCACACACATGATGTGTTATTGCTGCTGGTCTCTCTGTTTCATACATGTCCTAAAGGGATTCTCAGTCCAGCATCTTATCTCCACCTTTTTAGCTTGCCATGGTAAATCCTGCTTTCCAGTCTGCTTCTTTTAGTTGGAATGTATTTTGCATTGTTGCCTATATAGTTTCCAGTGAATGACTGTGAGTAGAAACTGCTCTGATACTCTCACATAGTAAGGCTCTGCTGCATCCCATTCACTGGAATGGTTTCTGTTGTTTTGCCTTGCAAAACATTTTGCCTTGTTGGCTTTTTCTTCTTTGAAAGAGACTAAATGTTATTAAATGAATTTATGTAAAAAGAAAGCATGCTTTGGCAGGTATGATCAGTTTTCACAGTGGAGTGTGAAGTCTGTACCTGTTATAAGTCAAGCTTTTCCTTCAGTTCAGGGTATATATTCCAAATGATATAGTTTACTAGACCCTTACATGTCATCTTTTTTCTGAAAAAATAATGCTTTGTTAGAGTAGCTTTCCAAGTTGCTTTTAACACTTAAAATATACATGAAATAAAATACCCTCTAATTATCATGACTATCAGTTTAATTAGAAATGTTTTAGTGTTGCATAAAGAATGACAGTCACATGTAATGTCTGAGTGCATCAAAAATGTATGACCTAGTAAATACAGCACTCATGTAAAACACACATCCAGCATGTTACTGTAACTAGTATAAGAACCTGACCAAATGATTAATTCATGAGTACTTTCTGTTATGCTCTGTATTATCAAACATTTGCCATCTTCTTTTTCGTTGTTTTAGGTACCAGCAGACAGGTGTTAGGTGGCTCTGGGAATTGCACTGCCAGCAGGCAGGAGGAATTCTGGGAGATGAGATGGGATTGGGCAAGACCATCCAGATAATTGCCTTCTTGGCAGGTCTGAGCTACAGCAAGATGAGGACTCGTGGTTCAAATTACAGGCAAGTGCTCCTCTGCAGACTGTCAGTCTGTGGAGCTCAATGAATATTTCATCAGATGTATTGCTAGTGGAGGAGGGTCCTGTGAATTATTAATGACATTTCAATTACAATATTCCTTTAATTCTTTTAGTGGGGGACATCAAAGGAAAAATTTTACGAGACAATGGAGCTGTAGGGCAGGAAAAATTAAACATGTAACACTTTTAATGAATTCCAGGCATTGATGCTTCATTTTGCAGATGAGCCGCTCTAGATATTTTGGGTCAATACAGTGTCTAAGGTTAGCTTCCACAAATGGATTGTTTACAAACTCAATTACATTAATATCAATAGTTTACACAATATGGAATTTTAAATTAGATATAATACCTTTAGTTCCATTTATTAAATTTTACATCAAAATATTTGTTCTGGCAAGCAACCAGGTAAATGCTTTACAGGAAGTAGCAAGCTGATTTTCAGTGAAAATTAGAGTTTCTGATAGTCAGGGAGTTATCCATGCCAAAAAAAATAGTGAAAATGGTAACTTGTACAGAAGAATTTCCAGCTGCTTTTTTTAATTGTTATTTTTGTTTTTCAAAACTATGCTAGAATGACTGGCCTTTCTTACAGGATAGTTTATGTTTTGTTGTTACTTTTTGTTTTTCAAAACTATGCTAGAATGACTGGCCTTTCTTACAGGATAGTTTATGTTTTGTTGTTACTTTTTGTTTTTCAAAACTATGCTAGAATGACTGGCCTTTCTTACAGGATAGTTTATGTTTTGTTGTTACTGAGCAATGCTTTAAAATTCTTTTTTCACAGGTGAAATTACGGGAAAAGATACTTGTTGGTGTCCTTGGATTTACAAATGCATGCATGAATAATCCTTGATTTTTCTAGTTCTGTTGGCCTGTTTACCTGATACAAATTGCTACATGCAATTAAGCAAATATCATAGTACTATACTAAACAAAAAAACTAACTTGATATAGAGGCATATTTAAATTATGTTCAGCATGTAGATGAGCTGTAAAATAATGCTTTAAAGAGAAAATATTACTGTCTTTTCTTCAGTTGCTTCCTACTGTAGCTTTTATATAAAAAAACCCCTCCAGATCCTCCATCACTCGGGCTGGCTGATTTACTTTGACTATGGCTGCCTGATTTAAGGATGCTACTGTACGGATTATTTTGTGTAGGGTTGGAGAACCACTGAGTTGATGGAAATCCTTCAGGAACATTTCTTGACACTGTTAAACAGTTGCAGCTTAAGTCCTAAGATACTGCAGTGACACTACAACAAAACTTTGAAAAGGCCAAAATATAATGGCAAACTTAAGTTGCAGTGTTCTTTCTGCATGTAAGATAATGTGTTCAGCTTCATTGTTTGGCTGGTGCAGTCATTAAGTCCATCACGATAGTAATTCCACAGCTGGAGACAAGGTTTAATTTTTTGGTGAAATTGCTGGTGAAATTAGTCAGATTTTACTTGTGTGCTTTAAGGCAGAAGGTCCAAACTAGCTTGCTTAGTTGAGCATTTTCCCCATCTGCACTCTGACCTAGGAAGCAGTAACTCTGGCTAGCTAGCTTCTGTCTGACAGTCATGTAGTCAAGTAAGCAGAAGACCTTCTGGTCAGTCTGGCTGAGAAGCAGGGATTGAGTGGACATAGCTGTGTTGTCAGCATGTTTAAATGTCTTCCAGCCTAGCTCGTATCTCATTACCTTGATGTGTAGGTGGAGCTAGCATACTACTGTATGATTCTGGCACTGCAGGCTTTCCCAGCTTCAGCTGCTCTTCTGTAAAATGAAGGTAATACTGTCATCCCTGTGCAGAATTGGAAAGGTTGTTATATTTGGAGGCACTTGAGTATAGAGACAATAGGGTCACTTTTGTTGATATTCAAAATATTCAGCTGTATTTTCTGCCAGTGAAATTTTCTGCACAAATATTCTTCAAAATAAGGTGAATAGAAAATTCCTTTTGTAAACTGCTTCTGATTTCAGTACTACTCGGATTTTGAAGGAGCCTGAAAGCTAGCTGGAGTAAGGAAGTACTTGTTTCATGGAGTATAACTATTACAAAAATTAAAATGTCTCACTTTTAGCAGTTACTGAGCCATACATGTGGGGAAAGCCAGATGTCATATCCAGAAGTGTTGCAGCTATGGTGGTGTAAGGATATAAGGGAAGTAAGGTTTGTTATAAATCTGTTCTTGGAACCTGATGAAGGACTTGGGAGGTCCACAAGTTTGCTTGGTTCCAAATACATTATTTTAGCAAAGTTATTGCCTTTCACTACTTTATTGCATTTGAGAGATCAGATGAGAAACTCTGCTATACAACATTTATACACTGATTATTTACTCATCTGTGTTCTTCAGGATACTGAGATATAATCATACATATTACACATTAAGGCTCAGTCTCTACTATGAGTGGCAGAGACATTAATTTCCGTAGTGTTTATATAAATTAAAATCCATTGCCCCAGAAAACTTGTATTGCTCTTGCTGCCCTGTACTTTTATTTTCACTAGGATTTAGTTATCATTTCAGTTTCATTTTGAAGGCATGATTAGCCAGTGCTTGGCAGTAGAGTTGGTTATAATGCAACATGTTTTCCTCTGATATTTTTTTTAGTACTCAAAAATACTAAATATAATGTGAATAGAGCTTCCTTTTTCTTACTACTAAGTTGTAGGAATAGATCTTATTTGCAATTCTAATCATATCCAATTAAATAAGGACGAATAATGGATATCGCTGTGAAATTGAGTTTTATAAACCAGAAGCAACAGAAAAAAAAGATATTTGAGTATATTGATCATATGTGATATTGACCATAAGCTTAATAGCTTATGATAGTATGATGCAACTGTGAAAAAGAGACAGAATATGTCATGACGTATATTTGGGATAGGAACAGGGCGGCATTATCATTCTGGTAGAAGACACTAGCAAGACTTTGGTTTGGAATGTTGTTAGTGTCACCTTTGTTCAAGGAAAACAAATATAAATTGGATGGGCAGCAGAGCAAATCTGTTGCAGCAATTGGGAGAATCAAGGATGCCTCCAAAGTGTAGCAAGCAGAAGTGCATGGTTTGTTTAGTTTTGTCAAACAGCATAGACTGGAAGTTAGATGGCTCATATAAATAAATAAAAGCTCTCAAGAGAAGAATAAAATGTTGGCTAGTGGAAAGTGGTTGGAGCCAGACTAGACACTATAGGAGTTTCACAACAGAGCAGAGGGGGTGTGGATTTTTTCTGAAAATTGATCAAAGGAAGTGTGAACTCTCTGTTTAAGCTGAAGGAAGGGAAAAATCCAGGTAAACCCAGGATGTGAGCTTGTTTGATACAGACCAGGGGAATAAAGAGAAGTAATTTGTTACTACCCCTGAAGAATTGAGGATCTAATACGTTCTGGGAAAGTTGGCTTTTTTGCTGTAGATATTAAGAGCAGTAGCAGTGGTTGTTTGGATTCATAACATAGTTGAAGTTATTGCATCTCCAACTCCTGACTACCCCATGGATTGCTGGGAGGTTTTTAATTAGACTATATGAGGTTGTTATATAATACTTTTTCCTAATAAAAGAGATAAGAAACATCCAGGTTGTTATTCTGCATATGTATAAGCTTTTAATAAAAAATATTATTTCTTAATGTCAGCAGTTTCTGAAGGCATTAACAGGGGGTTTTTTAAAGCAAGGTATTGCTGGTGTCTGGGAAATCCTTCTTTATTGCTGTATGCTTGTGATCTTGAATGTATACTGTGATCTTTTAAATTGTTTATGTATTACCACTTGAATAGTATGGAGTCAGCCAGACACAGATCAGTATGTGGTAACTGTAGCTATTGCTTCTGTTTGCAAACTCATTTTGTTCTGTTTTTTAAAGAGCAAATGAATTTGAAAAAAAACTACCAGTAACCACTACTTAATGTATCGCCTATATGATTGTTGTTATTTGTTTGTCATAGTAATATTTCTTGTTTGGCTGTTGTGCAAGTAATTTTTCGCTTCTTAACCTTAAGAGTAGCTCTGAACTTAATATACAGAAAGACTTTGTTTCAAACATTCTCAGTAATTCTCAGAAACAATCATATGATTATGAATAAGAAACTTACGAGACAGTTTAAGCCCAGCTCAGACCTCAGCTTCCATGGATGATATATTCTGCTGCTTTAGAGTCCTTGTCTTATCTGTAAATTATGGTGATAATAGTACAGTACATTACCAACATGAAGTAGAACACCTGTGTGTAAGTCCATTTGTGAGACTCCAGCTACATATTCTTTTTAATAGAAGTAATAAAATAGTTGTTTGTTAATGATTTCTTCTCTCTTATAGAAACAGCAGTCACCTAAACCTGATTTGTATTACCACAGGAGGAAGTTCCCTTATGCCTTATTGTTTGGAGCTTTTCTATTTCTGTGTTTTATCTTGATAGATGCATCCATTAACTGTTCAGTGGATAGGTTCTTACAGCAGTACCCCTTTCATTTTCCTTTAAAAAACACTCGAAGAAAACCAAAGTGCCAATTAATTTCCATAGCTCTCATATTCCACTTGAACTATAAAGTGTGTCATTTTAATATGTGTGTATTTTAATGAGTCACTTAATAAAGGTTATTTATTTCATGTTAAAGTTTGGGTTTTTTTCTTGAATACTTTATATAGGTATCAGGGATTGGGTCCAACAATAATTGTTTGTCCAGCTACTGTGATGCATCAGTGGGTAAAAGAATTCCATACGTGGTGGCCTCCGTTTAGAGTCGCTGTTCTCCATGAAACTGGCTCGTATACCAACAAAAAGGTAATGATTGACATCCATTTTGTAATTCCAGAAGCTTCTCTTTTTTTTTTTTCCTTTTGTGCTAGCCAAAAAAAAAAAAATCCTCTGCCTGAATGTTTCTGTGCAAGCTTGTGCTCTTTCTCTGATGGTTTTAGAAGAACAAAAGTTCACTGTCTTGTATAGATTTGTTAGGAAACTGGATAAAAAAGAGATTACATGGAGTACATTTGTATTATGATATAGACTAGCGTTACCTGACCAAGTTACACATAGTAACAGGTCTCTTGCTCTGATACTGGTGAATTCTTTCCTTGCACTTCCATGCATCAGTATGTCATTGAACTAATATTTAATATGTTTTGCTTGCACAGGCGATTTCTCTTAGTTGATTGGTGTGTCAGATGATATCACCTAGTCTCATTTTCTTTAATGAGTGTTACTTTGTTGGTTTTCTTTCTTTCAAGCAGTGCCTTTTCTGTCTTTTAATTTTCTTGGCCAGTCTCTTAATATGCATGTTCTTATTCCATTTCTTAAGTTGATAAGCCTGACTTGTCTAGTTTCAGGCCTTGGATTGGAAAACTTAAATTTTTGTTTTCCCTTGGCCTCATCTTTCAGATACTTAAATGGATTTTTCAGGATTCAGCAAAGCATTTTTAAATTTCTCTTTAAATATTTATTGAATTTCTTGTAATAACATTAAAATGATATGGTACTTAATTGCACTTGATTAAACGTATTCTGAGGTAATTGATGCAGTTACAGTACATGGCAAAAAAGCAACAGCACGTTCTAATGTGCTAATAGTTTCCTGTTGTTCAATCAACTCGGTATGTTTTTAAACCATAAAAGTCTTGTTGACCTCAATAACATGCTCACGTGTCTTCCTAAATTAAATGATGTGTGCTTATTTTGGGGTATTTGTTAATGAATGCACTTGACAGACTGGCTTAAATTTTTCCATCTGCAGGAATAGTCAGGTTTTCAGGACTTTGCCTTCCCGTTGTCCTTCCACAAATGCCTACTCAATAACTTAAAATTCAAGGAATGTGGATGCCAGATGATCACTTTAGATAGGTTCAGTTCTCTAATTCTACCCTAATGCCTCATCTTCTGAGAGATGCAGCAGTAAGCTTTAAACAGTTGTCACTGGTGATGTAGTCTTCACTTCATGCATGTTTTTTCCTAGATGCCTCTTAATCAGAGAAGAGAAAGCCTATGACTGAAGTAAACAAAACAAAAGACTTAACAACCAAACTTTCCCTTTCTAGTTGTTCTTATGCCTGCAAGAAAAAGTTTACTTCTAAGTTGTTAGCATAAATAACACGTGTATACTCTGCTAGTATATGGATCCTGCCTAGAATTTCTTTTTGATATATATTCTTTCTATGAATATGTTTAGTGCTGGTCTGATCTCATGGCAGTTCCATCTTCTGATAACCTATGGCATTACAGGAGACTAATTTTGCATATGTTAGCTTTATAATACTCATCGAGGGACCATTCTGCCTTTATGCTTATTTAAGGTTAGGAAATGAAAATTATGGTTAGACTACATAAGAACATACATTTGATCTTTGATAGGTATTAATTTTATATGGCCAAAACTCAAGTCACTGTGCACCTGTAGTCCCGGTGTTGCACAGACCTGTTTGGAATTAAACTGAGAATTCCAGGATTCACCTGTTCTGTTTAGTATATCATGGTTTATCACAAAGTAAATGAGAAGAGTTTTGTGCTGGACAGCTAGCTTGCCAGGAGAGACAGGACTGGGGAACTGAACATCGTTACCTGCTTTTGAGTGAGAAAGGTCACTTCAGGTTCTAGATTAACAGAGGTTATAATGGTCTGGACTGGTGGAAGAACTGTCCCCCAAACTAATGGGACACCAGACAGTGAAGATCTTAATGGATTTTGAGGGATGCATTATCCTACAGTAGCTGGCCAGCAGGCTGTTTGTGGTAAAACACAGTATTGCATCCTGTTCTGTACAGGCCTGTGAAAGAACAAAGGATCTCTAAGGAACAGATAAAGACTGATCTTAAAACTATTGAGGGAGAAGTCTGGAGGAAAAAGAGTTAAGCAATGACAGGTGTCCATAAGGCAAGGCAGTGTTTTGTAGCAGAGACAACAGATGAAGTTTCATTTGATAAAAATTAAGTTGATCTTTTAGGTTAGATGATCTGTGTAATTATTACCATGACATTGTCAGAAATCCTGAAATATTAGCAAACGTTAAATCTTTCACTGCTGGTGAAATTACATGCTTTTATGAATAGGTATTTTCTGTTGCAGCTTCTAAGGTACCAAAGCATCAATGCAAGATCCTGTCTCCCAGTTCCTTTAGACTTACGAACAAAAGTATTTGCTTGGTGGTGAAGAGTGGGGAAGACATCTGTTCGATTACTTTATCATAAATTGATACTAGGCAATACCTTGTGCATCTTTTTGGTTAATGACACTTCAGTATTACAAAAGGACTTCTGAGCAATGTGGTGACTGAAAGGCTCACCAGTTATTACATTGGCATATCCTCTCTTGCCAGTCCATTTTCATTTTCTTTGCAAGCAACTTTAGGATTTTCCCAATAATAGAATGAAATAACAGCCTGAATTGTGAGCACCAGATTTGCTGCAAATCTGGTCAGCCTGTTTCAGACAGGTCATTGAGACATCCTGCTTAGATATCTCTGCTGCTATAGTATTTGTGTAGGTTTTTAGCGTATGCGATGCTTGGAAAGAGAGACTACTTCATTCTTGTGCTAAAATAACAATGGCAGACAATTTTGGCATAAAGGGAGAGAAGTCTAAACTTCCAGTTTCCCCTTTGAAATAGACTAGTAGTTTAAAGTTCTTCAGCTAGCCACAAGGGAAGGCAGATTGGTATTTTAAATGATGGAAGGAAGACACAATAGCAAGTTGGATAGGTTTCCAAGACTTCAAAGCTAGTTTAAAGCATTTTAATGAAATGCAAAACTTAGTTTCTTTAATTATTATTTGTGATCGCAGAAGATCATTGGTTCTCCTATAATAATAAATGTGCTTAAGTTGGAAGCAGTAGGAAGAACCAGATTTAAGTAATAGTCTTCCCCTATGAAGTCAGCTTTCAGTTTAGTATTTGTGGCTAAATATGTCCTGTGGTGCTGTCTTATGCTACTAACCTCCTGCTATGGTTTACACTCAAATCTGGTGTAGCTTAAAGTGACTTGTAAATATCAGGTGCTCTGAGATCTCTAAGGATAAGAGAAAATGAAGTAGTAAATCTAATGTCATGTATTACAAATACTGTTTTATTTAAGGTCTAAATATAGGAAAAAAACTTTCTGTACAAAGAGCTTGTCCTGTTTCAAAACTTCTGATGGCACATGAGCATTTGTGAATCATCTAAGAGGCAACTAAAATAACTCATACAGAAGGAGGCTGAATTTTTTAAGATCAAGGCTGAACTTTTAATTTCTTGATTTTTAGAACAGGTATCACTGAGCTTAGCAATTCTTTCTGGTGGTATTTACATACCATTTGTAATGCTGTAACTTTACATTGCCTTATTCTGGTCAAATGCTGGACACACAATGCAGCCCTCAAAAGCAGTTGTCAGTTCATGATGCTTGCACATGTGGAACCATCTATTTGAAGGTGACTTTGCACGCTGAAGATTTTAGACCTTCCACCCTCACAGTAGAGTACTCAATCTACATGTAAAGAAAATAAGATTCAGAGGTTACAGTTATTGGTATGACTGCCTATGGAAGCTCTGTTTAAACCTATGTATTTCTGAGTTAAGGACCAAACTCAGATAAACTTAGTATCATGCCAGAAGAAGTAGCATTCTTGTTAAATATGTAGTAAGTGCTTTAGCTCTCTTTATTGCAACTTTTACATTATTAAACATTGTAATGTGTTCTTTTGAAGCCTTTTCATGGTGCCATTTAGATTGTTGGGGGCAGGGAAATAATGAAGAGCTTTTGTAGGTTGAATTTATGGATCTCTGGGCTTAATCATTGCTTAAGAGATAGTGATAAGCCTGAATCAAAAATGCATTCTTCAGCAGAAGTGATACACATTTGTGTAAGTCACTAGATACTCTGTAAGTTCACGCTTGCGTTAAAGGTATCCGAATGTTTAGAGAATTTTGTAGTTATCACTGCTCTAGTTCTTTCAGTTCAGTCTTAACACACACACATTTCTGTTTAAGAAAATGACCATTTTTAATACCTAATATTATAGAAGAGTTCAGGTCCTTTTAAATATTTTTTAGAAGACTACTTTTTGCAAAAAAATATAAACCTTATTTCTGTAAGCATCAGTCAAAAAAATTGTCCTGTTTTTGTAACTTCATAAACAAACTTGTAGCTACAGTGAGGTACCAACAGGAAAAAAAAATAATTTGCTTAGAGGTGTGTCCTTAAGAATATATCATAAATGTTTTAGCCTTAAGAAGTGGTGCTTGCCAAAAAACTTATAGCCTTTGTAACATCATATGTGTCCCAGTGAAGACAAGGCAACACAACCAACTTACCACTCTAAGTTAGGAGAAAATACTGTCCGTGAATTGTAAAGGCCTCAAATACTGTGGTGAACAGAACTACAAGATCAGAATTACTCAGTCTACTTGCATGTTCCTGTATTCATTAGCATCCTTTAAAGGCCAGAGTTCAGAATTTCAAAGCTGGTAACTGTTGTGTAATCTTTTGGCATTAGTAGGATTTGTCTCTCTTAAGCTGATAGGATCTTTTTTTTTATGTTGGTTTGGTTTTGGGGTTTTTTTAGTTCAATAGTGCATGCCCTGAAATAATTCCCTGAAGTGTATTTCCTGGGGCGGTGGTAGGGTAGGGGAATAAATGTGCCTGAACCTAACCAAACAGGAATTAATGTATTAAAGAATATATGATAAAATAACATAAATTCAGAAATACCACAACCTTAAAACAGTGTGTATCCAATATTAGATCTCTTATCATATTTTCAAATATTTACAATTATTCCAAGAGCTGCAGCTAATGCAAAGACAACCTCCGAGAAAGTACCCAACGCAGTAAAATGAGAGTTAATAAGTGTTGTATGTGAGCTGATAAAATTGTGGTGGTGTATTTCTTCATTGTCAGCACAAATCCTTGTTTATTAAAAATTTAGCTTGAAGGAAACTTTAATTAATTACAGGTTCAGTAAATCCTGAGTAGGATTCTGCTGTGGTATGTTTACAGTGAATGGCCTTCATGTGCCTGTGTTTCACTTCTGTTCTCTCTGCTACCTGACAATGTGATTTATGGCTGTTGTTTTCTACTAGTCCACTGTTTGCCCTCTAGGAGGGATTGGTCTCTTGAGCCTCCATAATAACAGCAGCACTTTCACAAAACATCTTTTAATGACAACAGTGTAGCATTCTGTAAGTCAGGCTAATTGCAGACATACCCTATTAATTGCAAAAACTCGGAGAGGTTACATATTTTACAAGCTTTTAATTTGAAATCGCCCGAGATGATTTGTCTTAAGTGTTTGGGTAGAGATGACTACAATACTCTATGATAGGCCATTGCTGAGACTCTAGGACATGATTGCAAACTATGGGCAGTGTAAGTGTACCAGGTAAAATTAAGCTTTGGGTGTCCACCCCTGCCTAGAAAATGTACCCTGTCTGTAACATAAATTGTTCTAAAGATTACATATTTTCTGGAGAATAGTAATGTCAACATTAAATAATGTGTCATGGTTTTTTCAGGAGAGGATAATCAGAAAGTAGAAATTCTTGAACAATTAAATGCAGAAGAGCTTTTTGGATCTTGCAGTATGTCTGAGCAAGAAATTTTACAGGAAGAGATCATGGACTTTTAACACCATCTGAGTCTTTGAGATGGATATTTCCCCTTCTTTTTTGTTGGGTTTGTTTTCTTTTCTTTCAGGCACTTCCAGTAATAAGGGGTTTGTCTTTCCTTTAGCAAATTCTCTGGTGGCTCTACTTTTTTTTTTTTTTTTTTCTTTTACATTGGGTATGCATGTTTCATCCAGAATTGCCAGCCCTCCCATCATCTCCTGTTTTAAGTCTTCTAGATTTATATGTGGGGGATAAATATAAGAAAGATGAGTCTTGAATACTGTCAGTGCTGTGGAGTGTTACATCGACTGTCCCTGCCCTACATCATTTACAACTATAAAGGCTAGTAAAACTTGGGGAAAGGATATAGCTTACAAAAGAAAAACAAAATTTGAAGATTTTAAATATATTAATCCTATTAATGAGAAATGTTGAACAGAATTTAGGATTAACCAAATAGATTCTTGTGATTGTTTTTCAGTTTTTCACTTGTTTAATTTTCTTCTAACATTCTAGATCTTGCATGCAGTACACAAAGCTAGGTTTGTGAGGTGAATATAGAAGAACTTGAAGAAACCAGTTATTTTAATCAAATTTGTTTGTTCTTTCAGAGATTGCCTTTAAAAAGAAAGAAAGAAAAACAACACCCCACACACAAAAACACTGTTTCCTTCTGGTTGATTTCTGATCTGTTATAACTCAGTAGTCAAGTGCTTCATTCTTTTACAGATGAGCTAAGAATCGTATAATTAAAATCTTGCCTATACTTTTTTTTTTTTTTGCAAAGTAAATTATGTATGTGCTTTTTCAAAACTTTCTGTATATATTGGACTGCAAACCTGTAGTTCAGTAGGTCTGAGTTTTCTGTCTCACTATTACTGACAATGTGCACTTTTTGCTTTTAGGTGAAACTAATTCATGAAATTGCTTCATGCCATGGAATTTTAATTACATCTTATTCATACATTCGACTGATGCGGGATAACATTCACAGCTATGACTGGCATTATGTGATTCTGGATGAGGGTCACAAAATCCGAAATCCAAACGCTGCAGTTACACTTGTATGCAAGCAGGTACTTTATAAAAAATAAATGAAAGACTTTAAGCGCTCTGGGGGGAGGTTCCATAATCTAATAGCCTGTATTTATCATAAAGATACACGTTTGACCATTCATAAAGAATAAAAGCATAAATCAGAATGGTCTGTATTTGACTTTTAATTTACTTAACATATTTGAGTTTACATCAGTAAAGTTACAGAAGTATGATAGAGAAAAAAAATCAGACAATTTAAATTGTCTAGTAATTTACTGTCAGGGATAAATTGTGTCAGATTGCTGGTATTCATTTTCTGCTAACAGTTCATGGACAATATATTGTAGAAGGCTGTTTATTTCAGGAATATGAGGCCACATATTTTAAACTGAAAATTAGTTGATGGTGATACTGAATATCCTGTGAGACAGGAGGGAGGTTAAACCATGAACCATGAAAATAACTTTCTTTTTGTTTTGTTTTTAATTAATAGTTCCGCACACCCCATCGAATTATCTTGTCTGGCTCCCCTATGCAAAATAACCTAAAGGAGCTTTGGTCCCTCTTTGACTTTATATTCCCAGGGAAACTGGGAACACTACCTGTATTCATGGAGCAATTTTCTGTTCCGATAACCATGGGAGGATATGCCAATGCCTCTCCTGTCCAGGTAAACGCATCAAAAATATCACCTTGCTTGAAGGAAACTGTTAGGTTGTTTTTAAACTCACTTTTAAATACACATACTACTGGATGTTATAACTAACTCAAAAGAGAGTGGCACATGTGTTTTACTGCTCTGTGTGTATGAAAAGAACTGCTCAACTAAATGAGACCATTTCATTTATACAGGGATATAGCTTATACAAGGTTTTCTTGTCAAAAGCCCTGAAGTTTAAATCATTAGAAGTATTTTATATAAAGATAAAGCAAATTGGGGTGGGAGGTGACTGATCTTGTATTTCGATGTATTTAAGTAGAACTTTGCTGTTTGATATCAAGCGTTGGCAAATTATGCAACAGAGAGCTGAAATAGGTATTGGAAGTCTGAAAGTAAATAAACTACTTAATTTTGAAAGCACAAATTCTTTGGAAAATTATTTTGAATAAGTATTTCTGTTAGTCTTTGTCGTTGTGGTTGTCAGTATTTATGCCTTTAAACATTTTTTTAATTAGCTGGTAAATAAATTATCTGCATAATAATCTGCAGACTAAGTTTCATATAAATGCTAATAAACTTGTATTCTTTTAAATATTCTTTGTAATGTTTTGCACACATAATTTCTAAAGTTTTATTTTCTTTTCAAGTACTTCTCTTGTCTAAAGCTTCCTAATTTACTAAATTGGACATCCAATTTGTTTTTTACATATCAATAATTTATTATATTCTTTGTTTTACTTTAAGAGAAATGAAGGTATTTTTAGCCATTATGTACAGTTAATACCCATCTCACACATCCATTACCCATTATAGAACCATATGCTCCATTTAAGGCCAGAGTGACCTTTAGTTTCTGTGATCATGGGGATTTTCTTGTACTGATTTTTTTTTTTTTTAATAGTCTCAAGCGAGCACTAATCTTCACTTATTGTCTAGTAACCACCATTGCTGCAGGCTTCTTTGTTGATCTTCAGTATATGTATTAGCAATTTTTCATGAGGATTTTGGTTCTGTGCAAGTTTATACTCAATTCTTAGATTGGTTTCTAGAAGACATTTCATTTCTGGTCTCTTTTAAAGTCCACTAAATTAGGAAAGATAAATTTGTGGCATCTGAGGAACGCTTACTTATTCAATGTGATTGTTACTAACATGAATTTTATTGCAGTTCATGTTGTGTTGAATATGTAGCTGTACATCCACATAAATCATAAACAATCTCATTTTATTAGGATTTTCCTATTACTAATTATGGAATTTTGCTTGTTGATAAAATTAATATCAAGAACCAAAACACAACTTTTGCTTTTTCTTCATTTTTCAGGTTAAAACTGCATACAAATGTGCCTGTGTGTTACGGGACACCATAAACCCCTACTTGCTGCGAAGAATGAAAGCTGATGTAAAAATGAGCCTTTCACTTCCAGATAAAAATGAACAGGTTTGCTTATCTTTAGTATTAGATCTGAGCCCTCTCCCTCCACAAAATCTGGTCTTTCATGGACATTTGGAAATAATTTGTGCTAACAGCAGATTAAATACTGTTTAAACTAAAGATGTAGAGCTTTCAAATTGCATGTGCTTTTCACCTGTGTTCTAAGTATTAAATGGTCATAGTTTTGCAGAGTCTGTACAAGTACACTCATCCAAAACACAAAGTATACATGAAGTGTAGTCAGGTCTGCTTAACACTGTCCTAGGTCACAGGTGCATACAAATGAGTTGTCTGTGGCGGGTTTCCTGTGCTGTATCTCTTGGACACTTTAATGTGTTTCCTGCTGTTAAAAGGTTAATTTGGGCAGCAAATAGTAAAGAAATACTTGATGGCAGTTGTTCATGTTGCAGGCTAGCTGGCCTGCACATTCTAATAAATTTCCAAAATATTAGCCTTTGATCTAAAAATTATTTGCTCTACAAAGAGGTGGGATATTATTTAGGAAGCATGTTGATTCAAAGTAGAGGAGATTGATTCTAAGACAATTTCAGTTGTTTAAAAAATATTTTCGTAGAATGGTTTGTGTTGGATATGACCTTAAAGATCACCTAGGTCCAACCCCGATGCCATGGGCAGGGGCACCTTCCACTAGACCAGGTTGCTCAAAGCTACATCCCACCTGGCCTTAAACACTTCCAGGGATGGCACATCCACAGCTTCTCTGGGCAACCTGTGCCAGTGTCTCACCACCCTCACAGTAAAGAATTTATTTATAATATCTAATGTAAATCTTTCCTCTTTCAGTTTAAAGCCATTCCCCCTTGTCCTGTCGCTCCATGCCCTTGTAAAAAGTCCCTCTCCAGTTTCCTGTACCCCCCCTTTAGGTGCCGGAAGGCTGCAATAAGGTCTCCATGGAGACTCCTCCAGGCTGAAAAACTCCAACTCTCTCAGCCTGTCTTCGTAGGAGGGCATCTCCAGCCTTCTGATCATTTCCGTGGCCCTCCTCTGGACCCAGTCCAACAGATCCATGTTGCAGGCCCTAGAGCTGAACGCAGTACTCTGGGAGGTGTCTCACGAGAGCAGAACAGAAGAGCAGAATCACCTCCTTCAACCTACTGGTCATTCTTTTGGGTACGGTTGGCTTTCTGGGCTGCAAGCACACATTGCTAGACCATCATGAGCTTTTCTTCAACCAGCTCCCCTAAGTCCTTATCCTCAGGGCTGCTCTCAATCCATTCTCCACCCGACCTGTATTTGTGCTTGAGATTGCCCCGACCCATGTGCAGGACCCTGGCCTTGGCCTTGTTGAACTTCATGAGGTTTGCATGGTCCCACCTCTCATGCCTGCCAAGGTCTCTCTGGATGGCATCCCTTCCCTTCAGCATGTCAGCCACACCACACAGCTTGATGTTGTTGGCAGACTTGCTGAGGGTGTGCTCAATCCCAGTGTCCATGTCACCAGCAAAGGTGTCAAATAGCAATGGTCCCAATACCGACCCCTGAGGAACGCTACTTATCACTGGTCTCCACTTGGTCATCGGGCTGTTGACTGCAACTCTTTGAGTGTGACCATCCAGCCAATTCCTTATCCAGTGAGTAGTCTGTCTGTCAAATCCATGTCTCTCCAGTTTAGAGACAAGGATTTTGTGCAGGACAGTTTCAGACGCTTTGCATAAGTCTAGGTAGATGACAGACTTCCTACAAATACTCACTTGTAGGAATGATTAGATTCTTCTGCCATTCGGGTTTCAGTGCTTCAGGTTTTCTTGTTCTCTCTTCAATGTTTTCTTTCCTGTCTTCTCCCTCTAAAAGAGAAGTAGACATGCTAGTCTGTAAGACAGTGCTGAAAAGTACATTATAAATGAGTAGGCCATACTCAGTTTCTGCTGTGCAGTCTAATGATCTCTTTTTAGTAAAATTTTGAATTTCTATATACTTTTTAGAGTCTGGGATACTTGCTCTAAAGAGTGCGATCATAAACAGATTAAACAAATTTGATTTTTGTTCTTTCAGTCATAGGACACTACATAAACTTGACTTAGCATAGTTGGGTGCCTTGCAGAATGTGAGGAAGTGATTTTGTTCCATTTTAGCCCATCATACCATCTGAAAAATCATTATATGCTCACACTGAAAGTCTGATGACAGAACAGATTACATGTGCTAACCTTCCCATGAGGTAGTAAGAACTTGCTACTTGTGAGGGATATGAAAGACACAATGGGAAGTATTTCCTGTAAACATAGCTTTGAGAGAATGCTGACATTGCATAGTTGCATCATTAAAACTGGAAAATGGCAGAGTTTCCAAAATGAAAGCAATTTGAGGGGAAAAAATAACAACTGGGAAAGGGCACAGAAAAACTCAGGAAACCCATCCTACATGATTATATTCATTCTCTAAAAACTCTTCAGGTTTTTTTAATTCTAACAATTTCTGCCCTGTATCTTTTCAGCATTTTAGTGTGTCAGACATCTTTAAAACTTCATTGTAGCACATTGTAAAACTTCAAAATTCACTCTATTTGGCGTTTCAGGTTGGGCTTGAGTGGTTAATTTGTTTGTTTTGGTAGGTCCTCTTCTGCCGTTTGACCGATGAGCAGCGTCAAGTCTATCAAAATTTCATCAACTCTAAAGAAGTTTACCAGATTCTCAATGGAGACATGCAGGTTGGCATTAATTAAGGTTAATGACAGGTAGTTTGGTGGATAAAGTCATGGAGTGACCTTTGCGTTCTTGTAGCTGCATTCTGAGCAGAAAGGGAAGCACACACACTCAGCTCAGTTCTGCTTTTGTGGATGTCTGCTCTTTTTTTTCTCAGAAATGTTTCATGGAATATGTAGTTAGTGATTCATATGTAGCGGCATGACCAGATAAAAATAGGAATGGAACGGGCTTTGCAACATGTTTGTGATCTTGGGAGCAAATTACGGATCTTGGGAGCCAAAAATGTGGATGACCTGCTGTAGGTAACTTTATGCATGCTTTTAACCAATTGGAAAAAGTGAAGCAAAGGAAGAATAATTTCTCCTGAGACTACAGTTCAGGTATGATAACTTCATGTTGCAACAGCTGATGATTTCACAGAGTCTTAACATACAGCAGAGCAAATAGCAAGCATATTTATTAATGTCTTGCTGGTCACTTCAACATCTTTTGCCTCCAGCCTCACAACCTAAGTGTTGAAATTGCTGTGGCTGGGATGACAGTGGTAACTGAAATACAGTTTCAAATGCCTGTTGTTGCCTGTGTAAAAAGCCTGCTATTCCCTGTGACTCCTACATTGCACGTGTTTGGTCCATTTGACTTTTGTATGCATGCAGTGGACGTTTTTCACTCCCCTTTTTAGCTCCAGGATACAGATCTATTGTTTATAAGAGGAAAAGTAATATGTCTTAGTTATTATAAGTGATCTACCACATTTCCTTGTCTTGTGAACTGTGAAATCCCTTCTCCCCTCACCCCCAATGGCTCCAGCTAGTTGTATGATCAGTACAGCCATGTATATAGCAAAGTGGATGCTGACCTTATCACTGTTTTGACTTTTTTATTTTTCTGTATCTCACGAAGGTATACTGGCCGAGTTTTTTCAATTGTCTGTCCCTTTTAATTATCTCGATGAAAGTCATTTTAAGTAGCTTGATCTTCAAGAGAGGGCTTGTACAAGCCTATCTGCAGGAACTTCTACAAGATGTTACAGAATGGGCTATCATGTTTGCTAGAGTTTTGAAAGTTTTGAATGGTAAATGTGAGTGCTTTTATTAGATGTTTTGCGATGACAGCAGTGAATCCCAGCTGAAAAACAAAAACCCCATTGTACAAACAAACCGTAAATTATGTGTATGTTCATCCAACTTGTAGTGATAGAAGATTGAGGGATTTGCTGCTTCAAGCTAGTTCATTTTTATGAGTGCCTATTATATCAGAAGAATAAATAACACTTGTAATATTATTGAATGAATAACTGAACAGAACCCTTCAAATGTGGCATCAAAAGTGGCAATTTTCAGCTTCATATATTTTTCAAATATGTTTACTCCATCTGTTCTTTGTTACCATGCATTCTGGTAGGTATACTTGCTGTCCTCAAGGTCTGGCTTAAGTTACCTGCTAACATGGTGGGGATTCGCAGGAAGGACACGGTAATTTCAAGTAACAAGCTTGGTGTAATTTTTCCTTTTGGGTAGGAAAAATTTGACTTTGAGTTACAGCTAGGGACTGCTTTTGCTAATGTGGAAATCGTTGTAGAATTCTCTTAACATCATCACCAGAATAGGCTCACAAGAACATAAAATTTCATTGACTTTCTCTTGTACTAATTTTTCTGAAAACTTCCCGTGAAACAAATACTGGTGTCCATTGGCTTCTCTAAATAGCAAATCACTATTAAAACCAGACTTCTTGATGATGACTGTATTAATCCACTGCTGATTATATGGGTTGTGGTTGAGAAAAATAGATACAAGTATTTGTCAAGAAAATAAAAGTATTTTTCTCCTGTATTCTTTAGATTTTCACAGGACTAGTAGCTTTGAGAAAGATTTGCAACCACCCTGACCTCTTCTCTGGTGGTCCTTGCATTTGTAAGGGTGTACAAGATACTGAAGAGGAGGAAGCAGATCAATTTGGATATTGGAAACGTTCTGGAAAAATGATAGTGGTAGAATCCTTGCTGAAAATATGGCACAAGCAAGGTCACAGAGTATTGTTTTTCACTCAGTCAAGACAGGTAAGATGATCAGATTGTTTTTAATTTTAGTTGCTACTAAAACTACAAAAGTGCCTTTGTGTGTCCCAACAACACTTGTAATTAGAGCCACCTTTTGTAGTGTCATTCTCAGAAAATTAACATCTTTTGGAAAAAAAAATCCAAAATGACTACTGTCTTTGGAATAATTGGAGACCAGTTCCAAAGCTCAGTAAGAACGATAGTGTTGTGGTGCTGTCCAAATTCAATATGATGCATCAAAGTTTATATCAGTTGTACCCATGTTAATACCAGGCTGAAGCAGTGGTGATGTATTCATTGTCCCTGCTGTGTGGTTTCAGGATAGAATTAGTAGTCAGTGTGCTTGCTGTGTTTAGTGCATGTGCACATCTAATCCTCAGAATTGCGTGCTTTGGGCCAGTAGCACGGACAGTGATCTTCGTTTGTTTTCCCTATGTATTCACCATTTTATCTTGCTTCTGTGGATTCCTTTCATATGCTGCAGCATTTACCCAGTTCATTGTCTTGAGACCATGGCTCTGGGCTTCTCAAACCAAGCAGAAACATTCCACTCATGTTCAGCAGTGAAAGAACTACTTTCTTCTTTTCCTCCAATTACATAAGTTAATGAATTTTCTGCTCATTTAAGATTCAGTTGGTTTTGGTTGTTACCTTGTTTGTTTGATTGGCACTGCAGTCAGTACCAGAAATTCTTATGACTTGATCAGACAGTTGCTCAGTCTTTTATGTCTGGATTTCATTAATTTTTTCCCATCACAACAGATGCTGCAGATACTTGAAATCTTTGTGAGAAGCAGAAACTATTCCTACCTCAGGATGGATGGCACCACGACGATAGCTTCCAGACAGCCCCTTATAACAAGATATAATGAGGTGAGATGTTGCATCCCACACACTAATGCCTATTAGTGAGTATGGTTCATTCCTCTTTGGGCTGTTTTTAAATAGACTGCTTCAGGTTTGAGACACAAGACTGGGGAGGTCAGTCAAATGAACCCACTTTCTTTGTGAGAGGGTGGTGAAAAAGTCATCGCTCATTTCACACCGAAGTTGGGTTTTCTGCTAAGAAAAATGCCGTTGAAAAGAGGGAAAATAGAAATTTTATTGGACAACAGTAAATGGGATTTAGATCACACTACTTTTATTTGTCAGAAGAGAGGCAAACAAGGAAATACGTTGCTTCTCTTGGCTTGCTTTGCACCTTTGCAAATAATGCTGATAATTTTTGTTTCCTGAATTCTTTTATCTTGTACTTTGTTAATTCTTGCTTTAGTAAAGTCTCTCTTGTGTTATAGGACAAATCCATATTTATTTTTCTTCTAACGACTCGTGTTGGTGGCATTGGAGTTAACTTGACTGGTGCTGACCGGGTTATTATTTATGATCCTGACTGGAATCCCAGTACAGACACACAGGTGAGTTTGGCTCATTGCATTCCATTTACCAGCTAAGTTGAAATAAAACTGAAGACAGAATGACATTTATCTCCTCAAATAGTATTAAAGCACTATGTTGTTCTTCCCTAAGTTGCTGCTCCCAGCAATGGTCGCTTAGGGTGCAGTTCACATTATGATTACTCTTGTGGCAAAACCAATTTAAGTGGTTCCCACCACATCCTCTTTATGCTGTTATACCTTACCACTTCAATATTGTCAATTCATATAGTCTGTTTAGAGTGCAGCCAAACAAACAGTTGAAACTGCCTGGGTTTTTTAAATAAATAAACAAACTAGATGTTTCTGAAGAGAGAGTACAGCTGTGCCAGCTCTTGATTAAGCATGGCTGTTCATGGTGGCAGTGCTGGTTAAGAAAAGGAGAACAAGCGTTGCTTAAATTGGCTTTGTCTCTAAATAATGATATGTCACTACGCCCTTAGAAGCTGTTAAGCCAATACCTTAAAGAAGTTGTTCTGTATCTGATGGTGTGATGCAACTGTGGTTTATCAGATCTCTTAACAGTATATGAGGCTTACATGTTTGAGAGGAAAGAACTATTTTTTATGGAAATCCTACATAGCTCTGACATCTGCAACTGTGTAGTCTGACCAAGAGTGGTTCATTTTAGCGATCGGTTCAAGATGTTTGTAGGAAAGCTTTCAGCTGAGAAAAAGAAAAGTTCAATGTAAATATGTATATTAAAGCTCTATTGTGAAATAAATCCCTTTTGGAATAAGTATATGAAGTACATATCCTACATACGAGTTCTAATTTTAATATAATCTATTTTCTGAGATTTTTTTTGCATAGATGTCTTGTACAATTAGAGACTTGGCTTTTTACATATGTAAGCTTTCTAAATTGTTTTCCTCTTCTCCCAAGTTAATTGTCCTAATGCTGTAGAAATACCACAGCTATGTGACTTCTTGAACTGTTTCTTAAATGTCCAAACTAGGTATGAAGAAGTGGTATCAATAGCTCTCTGTCAAACACATGTCTGATGCTAATATCTGGTAACCAAACCTTTTGTGTTCCAGGCTAGGGAACGTGCTTGGAGAATAGGCCAAAAGAAACAGGTGACTGTGTATAGGCTTCTCACTGCAGGTACTATTGAAGAGAAGATATACCACAGGTCAGTCAGAACAATTTCTTGGATACAGCTGTATGCTCAAGAAAATGCTTATAGTGAATCTGAGGTGGTGTAACTCTGGCATTCCTGTGCATGTGCACCCATGGCTTCTAACCTCCAACCCTGGTCATGATGGGCATGGAAAACTCTTTACAATATCTGCTGAGAAATGGTCCTTCTTCTAATATTAGACTCCCAGCTGCAAGGCTGTGCTGCTGCCTCCTCAATTTGTTCCAGCAGCTGTGTCCAGCCCATCCAGAATTCACTGGAAATAAGAGAGTATAAGGCATAGACAGGAAAAAATGAGCCCCTTACTCAGAACATGAGACTCAGCAAGTCTGCAAATTGAAATCAACAAGTTCTTTATCCTGTCCTTAGGATATATAAAGATGAATGTGGTACGTACATCCATTTACTACTCTGTACACCCAATTTGATTTTATTCCAAAGTAAGAGAATTAAAACCCAAGAACCACCAGTTATATTAACATTATTTATTTGTGAATTCCAAATGAATATACATGGTGATCCTCTGTCTAGGCATTACTCCTTAGAACTGGACGCAGATGAACGAAAATCTCTAAATAATGAAATACCCACACTTATTGAATGCCTTTTTTAATCTGTTTTACCTCATGGACACAAAGCATCCACTGTTGGTTGGCTTGTGTCCTTCTGGCATACTTCTGTTTGAACAACGCTGACCACATCAAGGAAGTGGGCTCTTCTGACAGCATCAGATAGTCATTTATTTCCAGAACAGTGCAATGGGCCCTGAACTTTAAACAAGTTGTCTTTTCTCTTGGCATGTGTGTTCTTCCCTGCAAATATGTGATCATGCTTGCAGGAAGATAAGAAGCTCAGTTAATTCTTAAAAACTTCATAGTCTTCTAATGGGTGCATTACAGTAACTGGCACCTATGTTTGAACTTAGTTTTTGCCAGTTGGATTTAAAAATAGTTTCCCCGCTTAATGCCAGCAGAGCCAAAACCATCATAAAAAACTTGTGAACTAATTTCCAGCTTTATTTAGGGATGTATTTTTTGTACAGGGAAATACTGCCTAGATCTCGCAGTCAAAAGCTGTGTGGTACAAACATGGCATAGAAGTAGATTTACCAATACTAGAAGACTTTTTGCAGCTTAGTTCTCCCCTAGATTTATTCCTTTTAGTCCTCTGCAGATGGGCTCTTTTTTCCCCTCCCTCTCAACCACAAGTCTGATTTCCCTTTTCAGTGGTTGTCATCCAGGCATCGCCATCAGACTGAGCTACTCTGCTGCTTTTGATTCCTCCAACCAATCAAGCCATTAAAATGTTATCATTTTAACAAGTTCTTGTTTTTGTTTCAGGAGCTTTCTGATAGTTTTATTGTAATATATGCACGCTTTTCAACTTCAAAGGACAAAAAAAAAATCTAGCTGTGAAGTTATTTATTGCTTAGTTAAGGGATGTCTCATAGGACATTTCAGGATGGTGGTTACCTGTTGTGTTATAGGGTTGTTGCAAAACAATAAATCCATGTGTTTAACAATTTAGAGGGTTGTTTGAAAGTTACTAACTCAAGATTGCTTTTTGGAAACTAACATAATCTTTCCACTGCTTAATTGTTCTGCAGGGTAACGTTTGTGCTTATACAGTTTTCTGTTTAAGTACTGTATTCAGTACTTAAACATAGCTAGACATTGTTTCATGCACAAAGTACTTTTTTTTTTTTCTTTTTTAGACAAATCTTCAAACAGTTTTTAACAAACAGAGTGCTGAAAGACCCTAAGCAGAGACGCTTTTTCAAATCAAATGACCTTTATGAACTTTTTACACTGAGCAGTCCAGATGTGTCTCAGGGGACAGAAACAAGTGCAATTTTTGCAGGTACATATTTCTTTCTATTTGTTTAAAAGAGAAAATGTTTTAAATGTTTGATAAATGGACACTAATTTAATTCATCCCTCAGGTACTGGTTCAGATGTTCAAGTCCCAAGACACCAATTGAAACGGAAACTTGAAAAGCAACCTGATAATGACACTTCTAAAGGTGATCTCCATCTTATGGAAAGCAGCTCACCAAAGTACAGCAAGCCATCCAATTCCTACTCAACCACCTACATGACAAGTTCTTCTTCTAAAGCAATAGAGGCAAGTGAGGACACCAAAGGAAATTTGGAAGCCTTTGGCCAAAATAGCTATGCAAAAGATAATGCACAAGCTGCTACTAATATAAATTCATTGAATGGAAGCAAGGAGGAAAGCTTGGAAAGAGCTGACAAATCTATGTCCCAGTCATTGCGAGGTGATGCAGGGTCTTCAGAGAATGCCAAATGTCCGAATGCCGTGGTGGCTGATGAAGTACGTGGAACAGCTAATGCAAATAACAGGGGAGATTTTAGCCTTATATGTGGTGCTGTTGGATCTCCAGAAAAGCATGTTGCTAAAACTGAAGATGGGCAATTGGATAATAATCATTATAAATGTACCTCGAAAACAAAGCACAGGGTGGGTATGCTGTCACATGAAAGGCACAAAGATAAGTCTAAGAAGAAACATCACAAAGATGCCAAATTTGAAGGAGAGCGTATTCCTCATCTAGTAAAACAAAAGCAGTACAGAAGGGAGAACAGTGAGGCGAAGGAGGAAGACTCAAAGAAAAATGATGATTACGTGTTGGAGAAACTTTTCAAAAAATCAGGTAACCCTTGTTATTTGGCTGCTCAACAGTGACACAGTTCTTAGAGAGGTATATAAGATGCAAGTGACTAAAGAGCAGTTCTGGTACTGTAATGGTTAGAGCTACAATAAAAAACGGGGTTTACCTGTTCTGTTACTGTAGTGAAACATTAAAATACTCATCGTTGAAATCCTCCAGTTATGAATGTGCTAATTACCTTGGCACACACATGTCAGAGATCTACAGCATTCCAGAAACACTTCTGGATGTAGAGGTAATGCAGTGTTTCTTCTGGAAATAAAGACATAACCAGCCTTCATTTGCACAAGCGTTTCGCTTCTGTCCTGTCCACAACAATAGAAATTATCAATTTACCCACATAATTGTCAAGTCTGTTGTGAATAATGACCTCATCAGCACAGCAGAGGTGGTTTGCTGTCAAATTGGTTGCCTAACTGGTAGAAGGGATTGCCTAACTGATAGAAGGGTGTTCGCTTATTAGAAATAACTGTACTGAAGTGCTGAATATAATCAACCTGCAAAAGTAAAAATGTGATTGAGGCATTCACTTAAATGGTGAATATTTAGTTTTACAGATAACCATGTAAATTATCAGATGTCCTGCTTCACCTTTTCTTGTATCTTCTGGGTTTTAGGCGTACACAGTGTTATGAAGCACGATGTCATTATGGAAGCTTCCAGTGCAGACCATGTGCTGGTGGAAGCAGAAGCAGACAGAGTGGCTCAGGTTGCCTTAAGAGCCTTAAAAGTCTCTCGACAGCGATGTTTAGGAGCTACTTCTGGTGTGCCAACCTGGACAGGCATGAGTGGTCTTTCAGGTGCACCATCAGGAATAAAGTAAGTTCAATTCTCACACTGCTTTTCCAAAAATAGAAGGGTTCCTTAGGATGCTATGGATTTATGGTTTTTTTTGGTTGGTTTTTTTGGGGTTTTTTTTTTTTGGCACTTGGTAGTTGCAGTCACATGTATCAAAGTGGAGTTTTATGGGTTTTATTTAATAAAGACATGAAGGCATATTACAAGCCTAGGAAGTCCATTCTGAAGTACAAAGAAAGCATTATTGTTGCACAGCTGAGGAGAGAGAGTTTGACAGAGGGCTCTTGAGAACCCTAAAGTGCAAACCCAGTCAGTGTCTTTGGCAAAACTATCCTAATCATTTTGAGACGGATGTTTTATGGAGTTAATTCTTTTGTGGGTTTTTAGGAGTCGGTTTGGTCAAAAAAGAAGCACCATGATGCTTTCTTCACATCCCACTTGTGCATCACCTGCAAAGAAGAGCAAGGTAAGAGACACAAGCTAACTTTTATCTTTTTTTAATAGCTAATATATGTGAAATGTTTAAATTTATGCAACAAATATGATTTATACTGTAGATGTTTCATACCCATTTGTTGTATGATTATGTATAATTCTAGAAATTTTAGTCGCCCATGAATTTGATATTTCATGTTTTAGTACAGCATCTTGCTGAAGTTTGATTTAGATACAGCAGTCAGAAATTGCCACATGATCGGGTTGCCTCTCAAGACCAGCAATGCTTTTCTTTTGCTTGCTCAGTTCTAAAGTTGAAACTAGAACATATCTCTTTATTGTGTTTCAGATGACAAGCTTCTGAGTGTTCATGTTTGTTATTTAAGTCAAAACAGCAGGCAGATATTATTTTTTTTAAAACAGACTCTGTGAATCTCAATATCCAGCTTTCTCCATTGTATGTTTATTTGCAGGATGCAGATACAATAAAGAACGAAAACATAAAGAACTGTACTTCCAATGGGTACTTTGATGGAAATTCTGGAAGACCATCATCCAGTGCACTAGATTCTTCATCTTTACTAGCTAAGATGAGGGCAAGAAACCACTTTATTTTACCACAACCCACGGGGAATGAGGGAGATGAGAATCATCAGCAAGCACCCACCCCAGCCCTGAGTTCAACAGAAGGCGGTGAACTGCTCGTGAATATGCGTAACTTCATAGCATTCCAGGCCCGAGTGGATGGCGAGGCTAGCACTCAGGAACTACTGCAAGAATTTGAGTCTAAGCTGCCTGCAGCACAGTCCTGCACCTTTAGAGAACTTCTCCGCAATCTCTGCACCTTCCATAGGAGCCCGAATGGTGAAGGTGTCTGGAGGCTAAAGCCAGAATTCCGCTGAGCTTTGCCAAGGCAAGGCACTTGTCTGTGCATTCAGCCACCACTCTCCTTTCAAAGACTTGGTGTTTGTCTTTTAAAATGAGGAATAATTTCATATTAATGATTTAATAATTGACTTGAACAGTCGGTGTCCCAACACTTGCTGCAGGCTTAGAGCTAACTTAATTTCTGATTTACACTATTTATATGAAAGTGCCATCTACCTCATAGATGAAACAATACAAAATATCAGCACCTTTTCTTTAGAAGAAATCTTAGTATGAACAGGATGAAGAGTACATACCGACTTTTTATTGCAATAAGAACCATGGATGTCGCCATGGGTTGTAAGACTTTTATTTGATTTCTGTGAAATTCCAAGAACGTCTTCCTCAGTTTTCTGTATGTTACTTGAACGGTCATGGGGTACACAGTGTACCAGCAAAAAATAGAGATTATAGTGGTCAGCATGAGAGATTCACTTCTGCCAACAAGTGCATCAAAATCATTATATGACGCTTACATCAGTAGTGAGAATTTTGGTTTAATGTTGATGCCTTCATTGTTGCCAGCATCTAGCAATATGCTATGTAACTTAAATCGCTAGCTGACTTTAGAAATAATTCTACTGCCATGGAGGTTTAATCACAAAAAATGGAAAATCTGGTAGGACATTGAGATAACTGACAGTTAATAATTATGGAAAACTGATTTACACCATAATCGTCAATTTGGTTATAGTTCCATACATCACTGGCAGTTGCTTGGTACATTTCTTGGCGTATTTTTTACCACTGAGGTGAAAGTAACTGTTATGTTTGACACAGGTTGTGGACAGGTAATTGAAATCCCATTATGTCAATTCATGTGTCTCACTGTAATTTATGTAAAAAAATTTCCAGTTACCACTTAAAATTTTAAACCTTGACAAAGACTGAGGTGTTAGTTGGTCAGAGGGGGAATGGTTTCATTGTATTTTACTAACCATAATCGCTTTAGGCCAGAGACATAATTAGAGCATATACGGAAGTTACAGTTCATACCTATTCTGTGGACAGGGAAAATGTCATTCTTCCTGTCAGTCAGACAAGCTCAAATACCCATTTTCTTCCAAGGAATGAAGGATTGGATTATTTGTAGCAAACCAGAGTACTCCATTGGGTCTGTCTTCAGGGTATTAGTGTGCTACGTAAGGAAATCTTAAGGCGGGGGGGGGAAATGGATAGATTTTGAGAAGAAAACAGTGTTCATGCAGCAGCATTAAATTACTGTATGGCTTAAACTAGGAACAGTTAAATATGCCTAATGTCCTTCCTGTCCCTAAGCTATTGAGAAAGGGGAAAGCTGAGCTACTTTTAATTCTTTGTTCAGTGTGAAAGTATCTTGTTTATTTCGAGTGGAAGTACAAATATTGAAAGATAAATGGTGAGGCGAGAATATAAACTGTTACTTTGTTCTCCTAAAAAAAAGTCTTTAAGATAATTCCAATGGCTTTTCCTCTTGATCTTGCTCAGTGCTAAACAATCTGTGGAAATTTGCAGGAATTGGTGCCTCACTGTTTCACTAATGGTTCACTTGGCTTTTCACAGACTGGAGTTTGAGGGCAGACAGTCCAAGAATTTCTTTTCCTCGTGGCATTTGGAGGTGGGAGTGTTGCACCTTTTCCTAACATCTCTTTTCTGATCCTATCTGTATTCACTGACACTCAGTCTTTCAGGAGAGAGATGAAACCAAGAACTTAGACTGCAATTACAAAACATTTCAAAAACTGTATGTCTTGATATGACTTAAAATGGAGCAGTAGAAGAGTAAAAAAAAAAAAAAAATGAATTTTGCTGTTCTCTCCAAAGCTATAGGGAATTTTAATTGGTTTTGAGTGTCGTGTCCCCATGCATCGCTATGTCCCAAGAACAAACCAGGAATTCAGCTGTAAGCAAAGCTGCTGTTGTCACCTCAGCTGTCAGTTCTGGTGTCCTGCTTTATTTACTACTTCCAATCTTAAATACATAGTTCTTGTACTAAGAAAAACTTGCAGCTTCCTGCTGATCTGATAATGTAAATGGACTTGCATGTGTTTTTTAAAGCTCTTTGGCTTTTATGGACTTATTAAAAAAGCAAAACTAAAAGTCTGTTCTAGAAGTGTTCTTTGGGGATGAGGGGAAGAATGGGGTGGGAGAACCATCTTTTCCTGTATAGTGTGGCTCTGACTAAATGATTTGCATTATCTTTAAGTATATTTCCATATTTTATACAACTTCAAATTATGCATCCTAGCAACTGGATTTTTTCCAGTACTAGCTTTTGTTTAAAATGTTTAAAAGACTTAAAGAATATTAGCCTTAATACTAAAAAAAAAAATATTTTTAAGTATTTAAGCTCAAAAGTGTGTGATTAAAGGTCTGCAGGCTGATTTATAGATAAAAGTTGTTCTGGAATATAATATAGCTGCTATACATTTTAAAGTAGAAGAGTTATTTCAGAATAATCCTAATTTTATTCCATAAAGCATTATCTGGGGTTTTTTGTTTGTTTAGCTTTACTTGTCGCAACCCAAAAGGAGCTATTCAGGACAACCTCCCTGCCCTCGGGACTAATGACCATCATGATGTGAAACAACACCAGCCAACCACTTTTATGATTTATTAATACACAATATGGCATGTGGGTAGATACAGTAACTCAATGGCAATTACTTAACTGGATAAGCAAGTCCCATGCCATGGGTTTCTAAGAAGGGGGGGTGGGGGGAGAAAGGAAGATTATGGAAAGCGGTATCACCACCCATGGATCTAGCGGCATCCCGTTGGTCCTCTTCACTCTGGGTATGTTGGGTGGGGGGTTCCCACCTGAGTTTCTGTTGGTACCATTTTTATACAGTTCCAAGTCCCAAAATCTCTGCCTGGTTCCAAGAAACTTCATGCATGTGTGTGGTGGGTGTGATGCTAGGCAAAGGTAGGTGCGTCTGGTTCTGCACAGGCTCGGTGTTCGCAGGGGGACTGTTTCGGGGTCACATCAGATGAGGCCCTCCCCAAGGTCAATGACCTAGTACCCTTGCAGATGTGCAGTTAGCTGTTTACAGGCACCAAAACCAGGGGATGTGAGGGCAGAAAACACCGTCTCCGACCTGCCTCTGCAGGGCTGGAAACCAGTGTCTCGTTTGTCCTTGTGGTTGTAACACCTGCTATGTGCCCGAGTCGGCAAAGTTCATGTCTTTTTGTACCAAGAAATGTTTAAGGCAAATGTCCACTCATCCATCTGCCACACCTGTGTAAATTCCTTTGACATCTTCAAAGAATATCTGAAACAATTCCTAATGATACTACATAGTCAAATACGTTTACAGTTAAATAGCTTATAGATGCGTAATACTTCTAAAAGCTTGTATTTTAGCCTTCTCAGTTTCCTACTGTTCAATACTGCAGTTGGTAGTTGTACTTTATTTGTGCGTGACTCCAAAAATCACTTATGTGGAATACTTGTGGTTTTACTGTTTCTTACCTCGGTAAAAAGGAGATAAAGAATGATCAAAATACAGATGTTAATTTAAGAATCAAGTTGGAAAAAAATCATGACATCTTATTAAGGAAAGACCTTGCAGCATGAAACAGTGAGTATAATCTTTACAGGAAAGAAATTTTCGGTAGTTCCTTATGGTATACCTTTTTTTTTTATTTTTTAATTTAAAGATGCTAAAAGCTAAGCACCATGCTGCTTCAAAAATGTCATGGCAGTGTAAAATTATCTGCTGAGCAGACAAATAGCAAAAATGTGAATTGTTCTGTAAGTGGGTATGAGGACTGTGTACACAGGTAAAACATGCTGCACTGGTATTTTAAGAGAGAAGTTAAAACTTACTAGAATTGTTCCTTCTCGTTTCAAACCATATTTGTAAAGGGGGGGGGGGGGGGGTAAAAAACCTCTTGCTTTGTTTATTAGATGTTTCCCCCGTTCCCCTCATCCCATCCTCCTTTTACATTTCTCCAGGTGTTTGTTCTGTGTTTATCCTTTTGGTGAACACTTAAGTCTTGTGTAGCAAACCCACTGATCTCTGGTGTAAGAAATAAATCCTGACCCAGAGAAAAGAGATTCTGCTAAAGGTTGTAGGCATTTTACTTTACTTTTGTGGTGGGTCATTATTGTTCAGAAACATTAGCAAGATGCTGAATTGGATAGATTGATAGAAATGGTGATTTAAAATGGAGAGGAGTATTTTTAAATCCATAACTTCATCCTGTGGCTCAGCCTCTTCTCAAAGGGCTACACCATGTGGAGAATTGAGTCTACTACAGCTAGTAAGTGTTATCCTTCCAAGTAAATCTGTAGCGAATTGGGCTTTTTATCTAAGTTTTGGCTTCAAGTGGTAGTCACCTATAGACAGTTGTACTCAAGTGACAAGGTCAACTTTGCCTTTGATTCCAAGATTGCTAGACCTGGAAAATTTTTACTGTCTTCTAGTAGTGCAATTCTCTGCCTTTCAAGAAGCTACAACGGAAGGGACAAAACTTACAAAAGGACTTGATGGGATTTTTATTGTTCATAAAATCCTGCAGCAATTCCCTTGTTTGAGCTACTGAGACATTAGGACTAAGAATTTTCTAGTTCCTCAGCTGTTGTAAATGCAGCTCAGCTGACACAGATGGGCTGATGCTCTTCCTCGAGGACCTAGCCTTCTGATACTAGCCATCTTCAGAGCCAAACAGTGTATCTGGGACGCTGCACTTAAGTGATTGAAACAGGCACAGAACATTAGCCTTTCTCCAGTTTCTCTGTGTTTATTGAAAACTGCTATATGAAAAGGACAATTAGAGTTGTGTTCCTGAAAAGGCATAGTCTGTTGCACAAGTTTTTGGTTGATTTTCACAAAGAATGGTCTTGGGGGCTCCATTTTTGGCTGAACTCCAGATACAGTTTGAGATGTGCTTTTCAAAAATCATGGAGATAGGTGATGGCAATGACTTTAGTAGCCATCCAATGAAACCTTTGTCTTCACTCTCCAGTTATAAAGTTATGTATGACTTTACTTTGCAGTTGAATCAGGGCTTTTTTCCTCATCTACCAACTAACTCAGCCTGGTAATGAACGAATACTACCAGGACCGGTAATGCCCCATCACTAGTATGTAAGGAACTTACGCAGCAGGAGAATGTTTTGCATTTGCTAAGAGTGAGCAGATACTGCAGTTCCTGAGCAGTTAGGAGGAATCCTCCTAACAACATCGCTGGGGAAGGAGGGAATTTTCCAGTAGATTTTAAAATGTTACACATTGAAATCTATTTTAAAAAAAAAAGAAAAAAAAGAAAAAAAAGTTCCACATATTATGATATGCCATACTTTCTCAGTAACAATATCCATACAGGCACTGTGTAGCTAGAAAAAGCCATGCGAAAGTTACTGCTACAGGATGTGTCCTTCAGCGAAAGCTGTCACAGGGAGTATTAATTTCAGCAATTTGACAAGACAGCCTTAAAGAAAACAGTAACTTGACTAATGGTCTTCCAAAAGGGTGACACTTGTTTCCGACATAATTTTATTTTTAAAAGAAGGAACTGGGTAGATTAATAATAACATTGGTAGAATAATACCTGACTTGCATTCTTTTTACATACTGCTATGATTCCTATGTCAAATCTAGTAATAACAGTTTAAGCAGTTTTGTCTCTTGGAGGGAGGAGGTGTTGTGGAACAGCCATACCTCAGTGGTTCAGCAAGGAAGGATGATGCAGTGTCTCTTGTGCTGGTGGTAGCTATGCTTTCTCAAATGATAAATAAAGGTGATGAAAACATTTCATGTGAAGAGACCCCAGAGCAGCTTTATCCAAACTCAACTTACTCCCAATGTATGGGCCAAGAAATTACTTAAACCATGAAGAAAAATGAAGGAATTAAGTTAGGTAGCATAGTCACTGAGATGGTTTAAAATGTGGAGTAATCTGCCTGTTTGGCCTTTAGGAGCAGGGAGATCTGGATTCTCCTGATACAAACCTCCGAGTGACTTCGGATGTGGTGCTACATTGCCTGTTGCATTGGTTTCCCCCATCTGATGGATGCAGTTTTTCAGAGAAGGCAAGAAATCTTTCAAGTATTTTGGAAATGCTTCAGGAAATGACAGCAAAGAAGTCCTGGTTGAAAAAACAGAATTAATATGGCATCTTTCTGTCTAAGTCATTAATTCAGCAACTGTAGTTCACCACAACACTTGCTGAGAGTCCAGTTTTTGAAGGGCTTGAGTAGGGCACATGCCTTAGAGTCAGGATGTGCCAGCAAGTCTGCGCTTGGGAGTTTATCTCCTCTGGGAGAGGTATTTATATATTAGATATATGGTAAAAACACTCTGCTACTTAGGGCCATTTATAATTTCCCTGTTCCAACATTCAAGCTAAATGCTGAATATACGGTTACTAACTCAGTGGCTCTCTCCATCTACCCAGCCCTCAAGGGATTGCTATTCTAGGCTCTGGGGTGACGTCACTCGCACTTCACACAATATCGCTGATGTGGTAGAGTCCTGTTCCTTCAGCCGAGACTTAGAAGATGAAGCTTTCCATACTAATTCTTAACTTCTCTTGGTGATCCTGGTTTTGCTGCCTCTGCTATCATTAAAAGTAAAGAGAAGACTGACATCTTTCATGCAATGGTCATTCTTCTTTTTCAAATGGGTCTAAGACAGCTGCTATGAAGTGAGTGAAATACCCTATGTTCTTGCTTCCTGCCTGCGAGAGCTGCAGTGAAGTCTGCAGTGCACAATTGCTGTGTTCAGGGAGCAGAGAACTACTCCAGGTTTTGTTCTTTTTTGGTTGGTTTTTTTTTGTGTACACCCCCCACTCCCCACGCTCCCCCACCCCACCCCCCAAAAAAAAAAAAACCAACAAAACTGTTGTGAGTCACTAAACCAGAAACTACAGAACCTGCACAGAGAGTGTATGGAGAAGTGTCAGGCAGCTCTGCTGGAAAAGGAGCAACTTCCAGCCTGCTCTGTCCACTAGTTTCTTACTGTTTGTGCTAACATGAAATTAATAGCAGGAGGGAGAGTCTGTTCTGAGCTGAATGGCAGGGTTGGAGTTGCATCTAAGACCAGTCTTGCTAAGGTTCTGAAATGCACAACGAAGGCCCCCAAGTAAATTTTGGTCTGTCCACTGATGATACCATGTGATGACCATGCTTTTTCAATATTGTTGACCTATGATAACTATAATGGCATCAAAGATAATATAGTAAGGCACATAATAAATTCCACCTCTCTTACCCATAAGCTACACTTGAAAGCCAGATAATTTTGAACTATTTCAACCCTCCAAGCTGTTTATCCAGTCATTTCAGAGAGGAAGTGTAGGAAAAGCGATGCCAGTGCTGAACTCTTTAGAGAATCCACCTAAAATTTTAAGTTATTAACTACCTGTCTTGGTTCTCTACAGATTCCCTGCTTTTCCTGGGTTCCCAAAGCCACACTGCTCACAACATGTAAGTTGAGAGAACCTATTTTTATTGTACAGAACAGGGAGGATTGAGCCTTGCACTAATTGCAAACCAGTACGTAGTATCATCAGTGGAGCTGTGACCAACTCCTGCATAAAAGCTTACATAAGTGGTGAGTCATACAGTCTTACGAAAGAATAGGGAGCAAGGCTTTCATTATGTTGTTTGCCTAATCAGAAATATGAAAATAAAAGAACACAGCACTCAGTGGGTTATGTTTGGCTAACTGTAGGCTGGAATTTCTGCAGTTGCACTACTATGATTGAGGCATTTTGTTGTTTGTGGTCCCAGCTTATATTAAACAGAGAGGATTTCTTCATAAATCTTTGCCTCTAGGGCAGAGTTAAGGTTGTTTGGGAACCCTAGCTATGTGTTTCCAGACATTAATGTCTGGAAGCAGCACCATGAGAGTAAAAATGGAGGTATATGCCTAGGGAGGATACTAGGAGCAAATGAAGAGGCCCAAGGGCAGGGTAGGGTTTGTGAGGATAAGCCTGTGAAGAAGCAGTGGAGTGGAAACAAAGCTTTTAGGATGACTGAGAAACACTCTGATGATTTCTCACATCTTACTTGTCTCTTTCTATGCTCGCAGGCAGGTAGTTCAATGGATATTACTTAATTCAGCACTGCTGTTAGCCATGAGTGGAGATACCTGCAGCCTTTAGAAGACAACTGGAGGGTTCTGAGGATCTCAGTTGGCTGTAGTTTTATGTGCAGCAACAGTGCTGTTTACACTGGTCTGATTAACCCATCGCTGCTTCTCATTTTCCTCCATCATTCCTCTGCACCTCAAGTGGCAAATGGGATCAGCAAGCTTCTCTCCTAGTGAAAAAAACGTAGCAATAAGAACTACACACATTTTTTTCAAACATGTACCTATAATAGCTGAAGGCTGGAACGAGTGACAGTAGGAGGAAGTCTGGAGCTGAAGAGCTGCGTGGCCAAGTGCCCCAGGAACTCCAGCTTTAGAGCAGCAAAAGGTGAGCAATTCCTGCATCACAGCTCTTTGAACAATCTAGATAAAACCTTTTAATTTTTCCCTTCCAACAGCTAGTTTGGGAGCATGTGGAACTGCAGCCTCTTTGTCACTACCTCGTTCCCCTATGGGCCCACACGCTTGCTCAGTGCAAGCGCCCCTGTCTAACATAAGTGTGCCTAAGCAGGGCAGCCAGAGGACAGTTCTGCCTGCCCAGTATCCCACCTCCCTCTGCTTTCCTGCCTGGAAAGGGGACATGGGGCCGTGTGACACAAGCATGATAGGCACTGCTGTGTGAAACCATCAGCAATGTGGAACTGCTCCTTAGTAAGTTGCCAGACTGCCTTAGGAAGGACTAGTACAGGGGATGCGTAGGATCTGGGTTTGTTCGGCATTGGTGCTTTGCTGTTTTGGCTGGGCTTTCTTTGGGGTGTGTGGGATGGTGGAACTCCATCAACCCAAGGGGTGAAAACGGCAAACTAGGACAAGCTGGTTCGGTTTGGGCCTTAAAACAGCCTTTCAGGATGCCTGTGCCCGCCCCTACCGCTGGTCACTCCAGAGCCCGGCAGCTCCTGCCGCACCGCAGGGCGGCCCCAGGCCCCGCCGCGCACCCTGGGTCCCCCGCGGGCCCTGTAGCTGCAGCGGGCGCGGCTCACGCGCATTCCCGGGGGCACGGTTTATTGCTGTGGCAATGACAGAAAAAGCGCGCCGGGGCTCAGCAATGTCCAAATCAAAGCCCCCCCCTTTTTTTTTTTTTTTTTTAAACATCACAACAAAGAACCCAAACAAAAAAATAACTTGCAGAATAAGCGTTCCGTAAGCGCGGTTTCCTTTGCAGGCTCTCAGCTGCCCCTGAAAGCAAGAGCCGGTGCCCCGGGGCCGGCCGGCGGCCCCCGGTGCTCCCGAGCGAGCGGCGATGCCCCATTCAGCCGTTAAGGGCCCTTAATGGCCCGGGCGCGGCGCACCCGCCCACCCCCGCGGGAAGCGGCCGTCGGGCTGCGCACCCTGCCCGGCGCCCCGCGCACTCGCCTCGGCGCCCCCAGCCCCGTGCGGCCACCGCCGCGGAGCGGCACGGGGCACCCGGCCATGGCGGAGCACCCGGGCACGGCGGAGCACCCGGGCACGGCGGCCCGCCGGCTGCGCCTGGGGCTGGGGCTGGGGCTGGCCTGGCTGCTGAGCCTGCCGGCGGCGAGCGGCCTGCCCCTGGTCCCCGCGCCGCGGGACGGGGTCCTGGCGGCCGCCCTGCAGCGGCTGCGGGAGGTCTTCGACATCGAGGCGCTGCCGCCCGACGTGCTGCCCCGCAAGCGGCCGCCCCAGTTCATGGTGGATCTCTTCAACGCGGTGGCCGACGCCAACGGCATCAGCCGCGCCCCGGGGCTGCTGGAGGGCGACGTGGTGCGCAGCTTCGAGGACCGAGGTGGGCCGGGGGCGGGCCGGGGCCGGGGGCCCGACGCCGGGGCAGTTCCCCGCAGCGGCGGCACCTGCCGGGCGGGGGGTTCCGGTGCCCGCCGCGGGACCCCGGCGGGGCGCAGCGGGGCCGGCGGCCGCCGCGGGAACGCGGGTGACAGTGCGGGGCCCTGCGTGTGCCTGAGGGAGGCTCTTTTCCAGTCCCCCTGGGCGCGGACCTGCACCGCTTCCACTTCGACGTCGGCGCGGTGGAGAGGAGCGAGCGGGTGCTGCGGGCCGAGCTCCGCGTCTTCGGGCTGCGGCGGGGCCGCGCGGCGGGGGCCGGCGTGAGGCACTTCTGCAAAGTAAGCGGGAACCGCCTGTCCAGCGCAGGCGCCTTCGCTGCTAACCGGGCTGCAAACGGGGAGGGCGACCACTTAGCACGTCAGCCTGCGTTATTTTTACTTTTATTTGTTTGCCATACTCACTTTTCCTTCGCGTTCAGCGTGCCGAGCAGGCGCAAGGCTTGGCTGTGGCAGCGTGCTGGCCGCTGCGCGCTGTGCAGGCGGCTCCCCCCCGAGGTACCGCCGTCGGACCTGGCTCAGGCCGGACCGTGCTTTTCTGGGATTTGAGATGTTTTAAAGTTTAAATCGAAATTTATCTGTTTGAGCGGCTCCAGAAAATAATAGTAGCCCTCAGGGATTCATAGGAAAATAGGGCAGGTGAGGACTCTGATACTGAGTCTGTTCTTTTGGCAAAATGCAGGATGGGGCTTTTTGGAAACCTGAAGACAAAGATGTGGGGAAGCAGAAGCCTTTCATGGCAGCAGATAATCAATATAGAAAGAAAAGGGGATGGTCAGGATATTTTTCTGTAATATCAAACAGTCTACTATCCTGCACGTGTAGAAGTATGTGTACAGAACACACCTAGATGTATGGAGCGATACTTGGTTTTCTGTTAAACTGTCTCAAAACTACTTTTTGCCTGGTTTAGAATGACGGAACAGTTTTACAGCTATGATGTGGCAGAAGTGTGATAATTTTCATCCTCCTTATTTTGCTGGAAAAGTAGTTGGTTTCATTTCTTTACTGTTTTGTTTTATTGCTCTCATCAAGGTGGAACTGTATGAGCTTTTGGAGAATGGAAGTAAGCCACAGAAAAGACATCTCATTGCATCAAGATTGTTGTCCATGTACACAGAAGGCTGGGAAGTATTCAACGTCACGGAGACAGTAAGCAGAGAATTCTGTCTGAATTTTAATTCTACATCTCTTAAGATTACAGACAACTCGTAACTCCAGCATTGTATTTATGCTAGGTATTGCGGTCAATTCAAACTGAAAGACAGAAGCAGAAGGAGAAGTTTCTAACACTTAAAAGTACACCTGGTGCTACCTGAAATAAAGGAGAAGTGTTTGTATGCCACTAGCAGCACAGGCATGATGAGAATTGAGTAACCCAAACCTAGTCCATAGGAGGGACATCAGGCCAATTATGTCATTGTGATTAAAACTTGTTTAGGCTGCCAAAGGAGATGCCACTGATTGTGTGCTACAAGTAGGTTTTCATTTCTCCTTTTTATTCTGGTGGCATTACTACACAGCAGTGTGCTTTAACGTTCTGTTTCTGGAATTTATCATGGTTCCATTGTTTTTCATTTAACTTCTGCTGTAGACTTCTTCAGTTTCAAGATTTGTTTTATAGATATCCTTAAACTGTAATAGTATGTGAGTGCCTTTCCACAGCAAAAAGCCAAACGTGGTTTAAAGCATACGGTTTCTTGGATTTAAATCTGTACTCTCGGACAGTGTTTTTTATTGCCTGAGCTTTATGATCAGACTAAACCAGCATGCTTTGATGAGTGGTTGAGTTGCATCTCAGGTCATGATAGCCCTGCTTGAGAGTGGCCTAGCCTTATCTATTAGTCTGCAATTATAACTATTAGATAAACTTGCTCAGTTGCAGGGTTGGTTTCTTCAAATGCAATGTTTGTTAGATTTAAATGAGTTTTAATAGTGTGGAAAGTCTGGAGAGTTCATATTACTTTGTTATTAAGATTGCTATGAAAAATAAATTCCTGACTAAAGTCAGAGAGGATTTATTTTAATGTTAATTTTAACTCCTGGACTCATCTGTTCACTACTAAATTTTCTGAAATTAATTATTTTCCTGTAAATGTAGCTTTGGGGAATGCATATGGTATTTTGTATTTTTAAATGTTGAATTACTGGTTTAAATATTAAACTCAATTGAGTCTCAGCTATACAGTTACCTTATTTCTGTCATAATATACGTTCTTATGCTCTCCTAGCTTGTTGCCTGTTCCCTTTTCCTAATATAAACATTGCTTAATCATAATGCTGTAATAAGAATATTGAAACAATATTTTTTCATTTCCCTGTCATTACCAGGTTTCCAAGTGGGTTGGAAACAGCAGCTGCAACCATGGCTTTTTGATAACTACAACACATGTATTCAACAACAGAATTGAGCACAACGTGGTTAAGTTTGCTAAGAGCCAGGGTGCTTTGCAGGCGACTAGAAATGCTTTCCTTGTCCTCTTCACCAACAGTAACAAACGGAGGTCTTCCAGCTTTGCGCCCTCTTCCACAAGTAAGTTCACGCGAGAGCAGCAGCTGTGTTGTAGAATATGAACTCCCTGTTCATCTTCTGTTATCTTCTGCCTCATGTATACCTAATCTCAGTATTTACTTGCAGTGTTGAACAGGTTTGAAGTTCAGCTTTGTCACTGATCAGAGTTTGATCTGATAGCTCATGCTAATAGGTCACCCAGCACCTTAAGTTGCCTTTCCCCTCAGAAAAAACGTGTTTGCAGGACATACTCATAAAGCCTAGGGGGAATCTGGTTTGTTTTGTTTGTAAAGGGGTGGAAGTTCTATTAGGTTGGGTTGGGGAGGAGGGGGAATTAATTACTGTTTATATTTCTTTTTTGTGGTGGTGAAGTGTGCATGAAAATTGTAGGTTATTTTTAGGCTAAAAAAAACCAGTGACCTGGAAAACTTTGTGAAAATGCTGGTAAAGTAACTGTAAGTAGAGTTATTAAGTGCGGTTTTCAAGAGTAGAAGAGGTTGTTAAATAAGCAATTTAAGCCTCTCTGTCCTTGGCTTGGTTTTTAAGCACCTATTTAACTTCAGTGACTAATTAGCATTGTGACTAAAGGCTGCTTTCATCAAAGACAACGCCTCGTCCTTTAAATTACAAAACATAGTGCCTTACCTCTCCCACTGGTCTTCCAGTAAATCCAGCTGTAGTTGGATTTTAGAGCCTGATAAATCCAAAGAACAAAAGCTGGAGGAGGGGCAGAAATTATTCTCTTTTGGGGTTGCAGGTTTTTCTGGTAAATCATTGCATTTTCGTACTAGAAAGAAACTAGGTAGGACTTGCATCAGTATTAAGAAGTAGGTGATTAGATTGATTAAAAACAAAAATGAGGCTGGCCTGTTTGTTTTCCAAATAAAATTTTTATAGTGAATTCCTGGATCCAATGAGAATCAAGCTCTATACGAGATACCGAGCAAGTAGATACCCATTTCTCATTGAAGAAGCTCCGTTGACGTGCTTGTTATTTGTGGTCAGTGGATCTGCACAGGTAGTTCTCCCACCAGCCTGTATATTAGTGGTTTGCAGCCTCTGTACATGGATCTTGTGGTCTCCGTGGACTTCTCAAAAGATACTTTAAGAAAGCAAACCTATTATCGGTAAGCTTCCTTCTCTAGCAGAGTTCCATAAAAGTGGTGGTAGTGTTTTCAGATCCAAAATTGAATTTATTTTTTTTAAATATTACTTTACAAGAGCACACTCTGTTTTGCAAGTGTATGCGTAAGAAAAAGGCATTATTTCCAGCCTCTGTTAGCACTGCTCAGCGTGACAGCAGTTGAATACACACCCCTTCTGGTGCTGTCACAGTTTAAGTGTAATTTTAAAATCTCGTCTGAAGACTTTGATGTAGATTTGTGGAATAGACTTTCATACAGAATACTGTACTTAGGAAATTAATTTCTTTTGAGAAAGATTAACATGCAACTTCCTTTCAGAACCAGAGATGAACCCTGACAAAAATGATGCTTCACACATGCCTCGTGAAACTCAGATCATCGAAAGCAGCAGTGCAAGCATGAGCAGGAGACCTCGAGCTGCTGCACTCCCTTCTGCCGAAAGCCAGGTAACAGCATGTCATCGAAGGGAATTCTACGTTGACTTCCATGCTATTGGCTGGTCAGGATGGATTATTTACCCAAATGGATACAATGCATTTTCTTGCAAAGGATCCTGTCTCTTCCCCTTGGGGGAAAGTCTAAATGCAACAAATCATGCTACAGTTCAGTCCATAGTCCATACACTTAAACTGTCTCAAGATATTAGCACGCCCTGCTGTGTGCCAGATGAATTGAAGTCCCTCAATCTTCTCTACTTTGATGACAAAGAGAATGTGGTCCTTAAAAATTATAAAGACATGGTGGCAACAAGGTGTGGTTGTCATTAGCAGGACCTCTTTTGTCTGCATTTGGTGTGCACTTGGATTCAGTTCCCCATTTGCCACTGATAATACCAAGGGAGATGGCATTTCAGTTTAAAGGGCAGGAGAGCCAGAAACGCAGCTGTGCTTCAGATCTTCTTCCCCTCACCGTGGCTCTGTGGAACCATGTTTAAGGCTGGCTGTCAAAGAGCCATGGGCTTCTCTAGGGTATGGTGACCTGCGTGGAGAGCTCTTTGAGTGCCAGTACACCAGAGGAAACCATTAAAAACAGGAACTTGCTATGTGGAAGAATTGAAACCCAGTTAGCTGACTGTTCAAATTAAGGTCTTGTTCTGTATATTAAGACTCAGAGTTTCCTATCATTTAACAGGCATGGTATCCTGCTTCCATCCAGGACCAGGTGCAGGTCTCTTAGTAACACAGCCTTACTCAGTTTTGATTGCATGATCCAGTGGGTATGTACACTCCTGCGTAGAGCTTTCAGGAGCCCAGGATTAGCCCAGAGCTAATGTCAGAGGCCTCTATTATCTGTAGCTCATGCATTACCCAGAAATGCACGTCTTCCCCCTGTTCTTTTGTAGCCTACCAAATGCAGAGACCTTGTAAGTCCCCATGGGACTTGCTAGCCAGTCTGAGGGAACACATACATCAGTATTTGTCTGAGAATCAGCAAATCTGGCTTCTGATGCAGGGCCACACCTCTGTATGATAGAGTCAGCCAGTCCCCTTCTTTGTAAAATCATTCTCTTCCACCATGGTCTGCTGTGGCTGTTAGGCTGTGTGGCCGCAGAAATTGATTGCCTTTGTGTATTTATACAGTGGCTGTACAATGGGATCCTAAGCTTGGGTCAGAATCCCCGTCATTTAGCAGGAAGAAAGAAGACCACTAAGCTTTGGAGGCTTGTGAGAACATACTGGATGCTGGCCTGGTCCTGTATCTGAGGCAAGTCTGATGGAAGGTGCTCACTGTTCCCTTCCATTCTTCCTCAAAGTATAGGACATAGACTTGGAAGGGGGCCTCCTGAGGTCTTTCAGTCTTGCTACAATTTAATGCAGGGAACCAGCCCATTGCAGTTCCTCAGTCAACTCACAGAGTTGTAACTTAAACCTGGTTAGGTTTGTTGCCTCCATTAATCCTTGAAGGAGGCTGACTTCTCACAGAACGTGATGCCTCCTGTGAGTAGAAACTTCATGGAGAATTTTTTTACTCCAGTGACATTCTTTAAAAAAAAAAAAAGATGAAATTATGTAAATTTTTTCTTTCTGTAAATACTGATTTCTGTAATAAATCTATTTTATTTAAAACCCAAACACTTGGAGTATTTTAACTTAATTTGTAATAGAAAATTATAATTTTCAAATAAATGTAATGTAACACTGGTCTGGGTTTTTGTTTTGTTTTGGAACATCCTTCCTAGAATCATGAATCAAATACTTTTCCAGAAGAGAGGATGTGCCTATTGGCTTCAGAGGACACTGTATCCAGTCCTCTGACTCCATGTCAAGGAGTACAATGAATAAGCAGAATGGGTGTGTCACCCTTCAGGGAGGAGGGTCCAGTAATTTTTCCTGAAGTGAAACTCACATTGAAGCTTCTTGTAACTCTCACTTGAGTTAGGCACAAAGACTAAAGCCCTTCAGGTTGGTCACACATTGTGCTGGTAACAAAGCCTAGCTCGTGGAGGTCCCAAACTGAACATACCTGAGATGGTTTCAGTTTTCTTGGTGCGTTATTTTGATGCATGTTGTAAATCTTAGGATGCCTTCATTAAAATTTCACTAAGTTAGGAAGCCAGGACAAAAGAAATAACTGTTCACAGGTACAATATATGCTGTGCCATACGTGTAGGGCATGTGCTTATCAGAACTGTAGCCTGGAATATGTGGAGTAGAGGAGCCTGAGCATGACAAGGATTTGGAAAGAAAGGATGGCATCCGTGGGTCAGTGTGGACAGAAGGGTTTTCTGCCATTATTTTTTTTCCCTGGAATGGTATGGAGGGTAAGTATCAGCAGAGCCGTGATACTCTGTTGTCAGAACAGCTCCAAAAGCAGGTCTTGCTGCTGAGAGCAGTGGTTAAGGTGAGGATTTGGTGCTTAGTCCAGACTGGAACAGGCAGTGAAGTGTTCAGAAAGCTCAATTTTGTTAGGTACAAAAGGCTTGATTCCCCCAAGCCAGGGAAACAGGCTGTGATACAGCTCCTCTATTTCCATTCAGCAGACCATGTGTTGAGCTGGTGGTGTGGAGCTATACGGCACAGGCACAGGGTCTTCAGTACGACTGAATGTTTCAAACCTGCTGCATGTGCCTGGCATAGCAGAAAAAAAGTATTTATCCTTTCCACAGAACAGCCCGTCATCGCCGTGCTGAGCACACTGCCTCGTCTTCAGAATTCCCAAACAAATGGGCAAAATCTTCTATGTAAAACTTCTGAGTTGGGGCAGGGAGAGAGAACAGGGTGTTTTGATCTTGGTATACGGTCACCCTGGTAGAGTGGAGTATAAATCTGGTAGCAGGGTGATGCTAACTGCTGCATGGGCTCAGATTTTTGCCTTTGGCAAAAAGGGACCTTGGAAAGCATAAAGGGTCACAATCTCACTTTGCTGATTTATTTTCCATGCTGCTGTTCCGCAGTTTTCCCTTTTAACTGCAGAAGTATCTGTGGTGTTTTAAATCTGTAGGAGCCACACCTTGGGAATGGGGAAATGTGTCTACAGTGAGAGTCCGGACAAGGTAATTTCGGAATGGTGACTTCTGATAGTTATCTATGCTTCTTTTGGTAGGGGCCCCAGGAACCAGAGCCAGAAGTTTTCACTGCCAAACAATGCTTGTAGAAGGACTGCATTTGGAACGGAGTGGCTGAGGCAGGTTCTATGTCCGGCACACTCCAATCTTCTGTCCATGACATGACAGATGCTTCTAGCACCATCAGCTGTGTATCAGCTGCATCCTTCATTGCTTGACTCAGAGAACTGCCCATTTTTACCAGGACTTTTTAATGGCTTTCTTCTTGTTTCAGATGCCAGGGGAAAAAAGGAAAAATTTCTATTGAAAAGCAAGTCTGATTAATAAATAAATGATGGGCAAATTGCATATTAGCTAACATAGTGTTGCCCTACAATAGGTGAATATGCACAGCCAAGCTAGGAGCACTCAGTAGTTCTGCACACATTAAATTATTTTTTTCTGCACCACTCAACATACTCTCATTATGCCCCATTAAACCCTGATAATTAAAACAAAATATATTGGAATTGTTTATCCTGGACTTTGTAAGGAAATGAGGATCATAATAATGCCAAGGGAAAAAATTTACACTACACCAGAACTTGTAATTAGAATAACAATTAAGCACAAGTATGCTTCTCTCTCTCCCTGACCCCTCCCCATCTCTCTTTCTGTCTCGTGTTAGCATAAAGGTGTATTTTCTTGTTCATTAACTGAAATAAGTAAGAATTCCAAAATTAGAAATGCCACACGTTGGAGTCTTGGTTTAATCAGAAGATCATATGTTTAGGTGGCATAACAAAAAGCAATAGCTAGGGTTTTGGAGGGAATAGGAGTAATCTTCAGCATGGGCAATCTGGAAAAGGACTGGTGGCTCAGATTGTGCATTGTTAATACATGTTGCATCACAACAGCAGCAAGCAGAAGCAAGGCTGGTGGTAAACCCTGTTGTGAGAAATACTGTACTGAGACCAATGAGGAGTACACCTGGCCCTGAAGACCTCTCCCGTGTAAAGAGCAGAAACAAAAAGGAATGACCACAGATTTTATATGCAAGATGCCACCAAAAGCATCAACACCCCAGAGACTGAAATTTGGAGGTATACAGAGGAGAAGTCCCACATTAAAGGACTGAAAGCCTTGCAGCATCTCTCTCCTGTCTCCAGCTCCAAGCCTCACTGAAGGCACAGCTACAGCAGGTGTGGGGCTGTCTGAGCTGGCTCAGCTGGTGGCTGGCAGTGGTGGAGTGCCCTATCAGCCATCCATGGTGGTACATCTGTACTGCACTCAGCTCTTCAACTGAAGGGCTGCAGGCTTGGATCTCTGACAGCTCATGGATCTCTGTATCCTCTCCGTAGCATGAGAACAGTGTGATTCTCTTATGGTAAACAACACACCTTGCATTTCATACCCACAAGCATGTGGAAAGCAGGATTTCAGAGGCAGAAAGACTCAGACAATGCCTGGAAAGAGAATCCAACCCCCTGGTAAAGCTGCAGGGTTATGCTTAACCCCATGATAATGAATTTGGCCAGGGTTTGCAACCAAAGAGGTCCAGGTATGTGAGGTATGTGCAGTTATCACATAAGGTGGGGACAGCACTAAACCTAGTCCCAGGAGCACTGCAGTGGGATGGTAGTAGGATCTGAGTATGTTGTGGTGGAGAACTAATGGTAAAGAGCACAGATCCACAAGAGATCAGACTTGCACGGTCTCCTGCTTGTAGAATTGTTTGTTTTAAGGGATTTCTGTGGTGTTTCTGTCACAAGATACAGATGATGGAAAGGTGCTTCTGAGCACTGAAGCGGGAGGAGGCATGTGCTGGGGATGGCCTGTGGGGGTGGGTAAGGCAGAAGGGATGGGCTTGGGGAATTTGGTTTGGGATGGTTTCCTTTGTGAAGGGGAAGATAACTTAAATATGCCTGCCCTGAGGAAGCTGGAGCACAGCAATGCTGTAAGCAGCTGAAAGGCCTCAGGTCTATTCTGTCTGCTTTGCAGGCTTGAAAATGATATTCGGTATGAGGCATCCAGTTAGGAATGCTCTTGAGTCGTTTCCAGACTGCCAAGAGTAGTTACTATAGTTCCTGTTCTTCCTGCAGGAAATGGGACGTTTCTGTGCTTTACTTGAAAAACCCATGGTACTTGATTCATAGCCCTGGAGCTTGTCTCCTAAAAAGAGAGGAGAGAAACTGGGTGCCTATCGTAAATTCCAGGGATTTCCCAGAGAGACTGAACCCTCCAGATTACCTCCAGTCCCTTTAAGATCACACATGCAAATACATAAGAGCATATGCATGTATACATGTGGGTTCTTTCTTAGGTGCACACATGGGCACATGCCTTCATGTACAGAGGCAGCCTCCCTCCTGGTTCATCCCAAACTGCTTCCCAAAGCAGTTACTACTTACTTACCAATAACTGAGGTGGGGTGCTCAGGGCTAATTTGAGAACATTGTCACATCCGGAGGGTGCATTTCAATGGCTTCATGCAAAAGTATGTCACACCTAGGCCTATTCTCCCATTCTGGCCTTGAGTGTAGCCCACCTCCAAGGAGAGTAGTTAGCAGGTGTGAATTGACCTTTGGAGAATGAGACAATTGTGCCTTAAAGCAGCTAATTAAATGTTTTCTTTCTTTCTACTAGGTTGATTGCTAGAAGCCATGAACAGAATAAGAGGGACTGCTAACTTTCTGTTGCCACAAGGATCTATAGATTAATGCAGATACTAACTGCCCTATTTCAGAGCTAGATCACAGCCTGTCTTGGTTTTAGGAAACAAAACCTGTAGTTTTGCCTTTAAGTGGAAAAATGGCCTGTTACTGAGATGTGATTGGCCTTGAACTGAAACCATGATTTGGTGATGCTGTGCATCCAGGCCTCATGACAGAAAGCGGTGTTATGGCTTAAATCCCAGTACCCTGCTTCAGATCTGCTTGCAAAAACCTAGCTTGGTAAACTGACATATATTTCAGGGACCAGTTCCTGAGACTTGCAAGCACCTGAAAAATTCCAAATAAACTGGCAAGTCCATGGAAGAAAAAGGACGATTCAAAGAAAGTGCAAACCTAAATATGAGATACCATGTGTCTTTCAATTTTTCAACTTTGACCTCCACAGCATTCAATCTTCTAGTAGCTTTGGGTACCTTTTCTAGGCAACAGGAAATCACTTTTCTGCCTTTGACCAGGGTAAATAATGTCAATAATCATAGCATCCACATTCATTTGAGATCTCTTCAATTTTCAAAGACATTGGATTCTGGTAAGCCGGAGCAGCTTCTTCTGGGAAAAACTTTTCTCCAAAGCCAAGGTCAAATGTTTAAGATGTTAACTTACACAGTCTGAGTTTGCTGCTCTATTCTGCAGTAGCTGTCCATTATGGACAACTTGAGCAAATCAATTAGTCTTCCTGTATCTCATTTTCCTACCTTCAAGTAATGCTACTACTTTTTCCTCACTCTTATAGCTGATCCCTTGAAAGTCTTTCCTCACAGATCTTGGTTAGAAGACTCTTTTTAGTGGGAAAGAGCACATCTGGGAAGAAACGCCTTTATATGAAGTCGTCACTAAAAAAACAGACAATCCTCCTGAAAACCAGTGCTGTTTTGCCCCAGCAAACCCTGGCATAGTCTCAGCCTGCACTCTGAGTCACTTCAAATGGTAAGCAATGCAGGGACCAGGCACAGGTTTTGTAAAGGCATGACTCTGGGTAGAGAACTTTTGCTATTGAATAAGGCTTCTGGCAGCCTAACCCTCTCTGCCACTAGAGACGCCACAAAGTACCTTGTTGTTCTTCACAGGGAGGGAGGGCAAAGTATGGTTTATGGGCTGTCTTCTGAGTGTTCATATAGTTCTGGCCATAGGACTGTAGTTCTGGCCAGCTCTGAAAAGAAACACATTGTTCTTTTAGACACAGTAATGTGTGGCAGATGGAGAAGAAGATGTGCGTGTGTCTACTTGAAGCTTGGCGTGACCTGAATGGAATGAATATAATACTTGTGGGGACATCAACTCAAGAGGTCATGGGATCAGGACTGGTGCAATGAATGACTTCTCAGTGGTATGTAATTTAAGCTAATATCCTTTCCTTCTCATGTGCCTTCTCTGCCATGTCATGAAATTTCTGTCCAAATCCATTGTTGCTCAGCCCTGACCCAGGCTTTGATTAGAGACTTTCCTCTTCTATGTTGCATGTTCCCACATCTAAGGATCATATAATTTCAGTCCAGACAGCAGCTCTCAAATGAGAAAAAAAAATAATTCAGTATATGCACTGCCCATTAAAGGGAAGGAAGAAAAAAAAAAAAAAAAGGCTTACTTTCATTATAAATGGGACCAGGAATGTAAAAGTTCAATTACCAGAATGCATTTGCTTTGTACATTTTAAACCTGCTGTAGCTAGTATAACCAGCACATGCAGTTGGGTCTAATTGCTGCTTTCCAGCTTGACCTAATTGATGCTCTGATTTGCAGTCACCTACCTCTACAAGCCCATGTTTCATTACATTTTGCCCCTGCTTCCGAAATCCTAAAATTCCCATGGGGAGAAACAGATTACAGCAACCCAGAGCTTTTGTGTGTGAACTGACAATTCTTTCTCCCATATAATTTTCTTCATCTACATGTGAACAATAGAAATACAGTCGATTGACAGAGATGTATTAGTTACCCCAAAATACTCCGTATTTAGGCAGCATAGCTCCTTTTAACTCACTAGGCGTTTTACTTAAACTCTGAATGAAAACTGCAGTGGTATAAAATCAGCTTAGAGATATTTGGGATGTTTATATTACAAAACTGTGTTATTCTCAGTCTCTGCTTACAATTTAAAATAAGTTTTTTGCTGAAGAACGTGTCAGTATTTTCCATGGAAAATTATTTAGATAAAAGCTTTTGAAATATGGAAGCCTCATGGTTTTAGCTTGAAATAAGCATTTCAGTCATCATAAAAAAAAAAAAAAAAAGGAAAACAACACCTCTAATGTCTTTTGCAGCTTTGATTTCAAACACATCACATTCTTCATTAAAGCAATCATTGTTAAAACAGAGGGACATAAAGCAACATAGAATTTATTCCTTCATTAAACTGATGATCCGTATATGAAGCCAATTAACATTATGAGTCTGGTGAACATCAAGTGTAAAGAGGTTACAGAAAATTAAAAGCAGTCACCTTGGTCTTTAGATAAAGAAAGAACACTTTTACATTATAAATTATAAGAGTGTCCAAGCGGGACAAATCGGCAAATTTGGTTAATTGGAAAATACATTTTACTGCACATGAATTAGGGTAAAATAACCTTTTAGCTGCTAGCCTTTTTTTGTGGTCAGGTATTGGGAATCATGGGAAAGGAAGTGCTTGGACATGGAAAGGCTAGAGAGCCATTTCGTCAAACTTGAGCCACTTAGACTTTCTTGAGTTTTACAAATGATGCCCTCAAAGCTGAGTGCTCTTAAGGAAAACGTCCATTCAGTGATTTTGTTCATCAGTTCAGTCCTAGGTTTTATTGTCATGGGTGAAAAATAGGAAGAGGTATGTTTGTGTGTGCAGCACAGGGGCAGCTCTGCTTTAAGACAGACACAATCAGCAAAACATCTATCCAGAATTATATTTACTTGGACTTTTGCTTGCAGTAACTCATACTGAAGAAATAACAGTAATAGTAATAATAATAATAATGATGATGTATGCATGTAAGACTTTAAGGACTTTGCATTAAAAGGGATCTTTTGCTGAAATATTATAGCTCACCTCTATGTTATTTCATTCTGCAGCCTGGTTTTAGTGGTTGCCTACTAGCCGTGATCGAAAGCAATGTACTGAGGTTTTTTCTTTACCTGTGGTCCCAGCTTCGCGGGAGAGTGGCTGCAGAGAGGGGACACGGGGGACACGGAAAGACCAGACGCTGCCCGAGAGCAGCCTTGCCCGGGCAGGGACCGTCCCCGGCCGCATCCCAGCCTTGCCCGGGCAGGGACCGTCCCCGTCCCCGTCCCCGTCCCCTGCCTCAGCCCAGCGGGCGGGCGCGGCGCGCTGCCAGGGGCGCGGAGCGGCGGGCGCTCTCCGTGGTGCTGAAACGCGCCGCGCCGCTGCCGCCGCCCGCGAACGGCACCCAAGGCTCTCAGGCGCTAACTTTTAATTATGTCGACCCCACCTTTCGTGCATTAAAATTAAACAGGGACCGAGCTGGCGAGGGGTGGGGGGTTGTATGTTGCTTATTTATCTCCTTGTTTTGCAGCTGCTGCTTCTTGGGAGAAAGTTGAGCCTTGCCCTTGTTGAGGTTTGGGGTCCTTCTGCTTCTATTTAAAAAGCAGCGACTTGGAGCACTTCCCCGTGCTCCATTTCACCCTCTCTGCCTCCTGCAATGCGCTGAACTTGCAGGCTTCAAACTGCTGGGGAAAGTGAGTCTTGGAGCCAAAAGAGCAATGCAGCCCCCTGACTAGAGCAAGGCCTGTAGAGCGCCATAATGAAGTTATTATTATTTTATTAGGGGTTCTTATGATAAAACACTCTCTCACTCCTCTCTTCCCAACATCAGAGAAAACGCACATCTGTCTCTCTGCAAAGGGATCCTGCCGTACCAGTCCTGCATGGATTTTAAAGCTTGGGATGGACAGGCTGGCAGGGAAGATCCAGCCGGCACCTCTGGGTTATGTTTTTCCTTTTAAGGTTAATTGACCTAAAGCTTGTGCTGCTATTATTGAGTGCAGTCAGATTCAGAACATTGGTCTTGGGTCTTGTACAGTCCTGTAAAATTTGCCTCAATTCATAGTATATTTGCTGTTCAGAGACTTGCCTGGATGGTAAGTCAGTATCTGTTGTCAAACACAGGTATCCCTAAAAGCATCTATGTATGTGTATACGTGTAAATATATGTATGTGTGTGTGCATGTGTGTGTGTGTGTGTATATATATATATAAACACGTTTGAATGCGGCTTTCTGAATCTATCACTAGTATGCTAAAATTATAGGTGAACGGATAAGATCAGATGAAATCAATTTGGATCGTGGGTACAATTAATTCTTGCCTTGCTTTGCTAAAACAATACTTTACAGTACTGAAACATAACTTCAGCTTGAATATACATATGGCGAATTTCCGCATCTGTGCCTAGTGTGAAAGGCAGATAGAGCAGGTGATATTTCTAGGGCTTATTAGTCTTTATCTGATGAGATCAGATATGCAGAATAACTTTCAAAAGATATCTTCTCTTCAAAATCTCTGTCTGTTTCTGGACCTTTATCGCCTGTATCCATCTCCTTTGCTCTGGTATGAACGTGCTATGTCTTTAAACTCCCATCAGATCTAAGAGAGCCTGTGTAGATTTGCTCGCCCTTCCTGCACAGAACATTACAATGTTTATAAAATATTAAATTTGTGTAGTCTGCCGGAGCAGCAATTGTTCCAAAATAAAATCAGCAGTCTAGACGAAACATAGACACCAGAACTTATCAACAGTTGTCTGACTTACATCTTCTGATGCATCTTGAGTGGGTCATAATACCAACTTTATTTTCAGTGGTGCATAAATTAATTACACGCATTTAATAACCAAAATATCATTATATTCCCCCTTTAATATCATAAAGGCTTTACGCCAGGGAAGCACTTAATGTGCAGGGGGCCATAACAGGCTATTATCCTTGTGTAATGCTATTACAGAACCAATTATGCGCCATTATACTTGCTTTTTTTGCAGTTTATGCGATTTGATCCAATCCCGCGTCCCTGACTTGAAAATTTCATCTGGGTACTTTAAAGTCTAATTTTCACCCGGGCTGAGGCAAGGGCCATCTCTCTCCGCTGAGCCTATGTCTCGGATGCATTTTAAAAGTAATTGCAAAGGGTCCCGCCGCATATCATTTGCAGACGGGAAGCGAGCATAAATCCAGGGACCCCTCGCTGTGAACAAAATCAAACTTTGCTGCGGTACGATCGCTTGGAAAGGCAAGGCGTGTGCAGAGCGGCCCCCCAAAACCCATCCGGCGGCAATTATCCGGCGCTTTGACAGAGCCGTGGTCCAGGCGACACGGCACGGCAGGGCACGGCGGGGGCCCCCCCGGCCCCACAGCCCGGGGCCGCCCCGGAGAGGCGGGGGGAGGGGGGGGGGGGTTGGGGGGGGGGGGGACCGGCGGGGACCGCCGAGACCCGGAGCACCAGCGCTCAGAAAATAATGGGATTTTGTTGCTGCTGTTCACATTCCTGGTGTTTGCTGAGAAATGACGGGTTTTTTCTTTCCATCTTTTTTTTCTCCCCCCCCCCCCCCCCCCCCGCCCTTGCTCTGCACACCACGTGGGCCATTTGTAGGGCCCAATAGACCTATCCAAGTTACTCACTGTAGACAGCGCTGGAAATAATCAGATTAAGGCCAATTATGCGTGAGATTATAAAGGCAAGTGCTGAGAGGCAGAGCATGCTGCAGACAGATATAAAGACATCTGGCCACTTCCAGAACTCCACAGAGCCCTTCTGTCTCTGCTGCCAACAACTCACAGCACCTTATTCCAGTGCAAAATACCCACAAAACTTACTGGTGATTTTTACTTCGGTTTAGGTATGGATTACTATTTTTATTTGCCTTCTGGATTTTTTATATGACTGCATATAAATTTGAATAGTTTGTTTTTCTTGCCGAGGACGTTGGTTTCCAACCCGAACACGATTCCCAGTGTGTTGGATGCTTTAAAAAGAAGACAGCTTTTAGGTTTTATTGCTGTTTCATTTTGGCAGAATAATTTCGAGGGGGTTTAAACTGCTTATTCTTAGCTATAAGCTTTTTTTTTTTTTTTTAATATGTAATTATTTGCTCCGGAAAGGATTATTTGAGATAATTAGATAGCTAGACAGACAGATAGACAGATGAATGACTATAGATGGATGGATGGATGGATGGATAGATAGATGGATGGATGGATGGAAGGAAGAACAAGAGATAATGTGCTATTCGTTTAAAAAAGAAAAGAAAGAAAGAAAAAAAGAAAAAGAAAAAAAACCCAAAGAGCAGCAGCAAAGTTTTACTTCTGATTACTTGCACCTACCATGGAGTTTTCTGCCTTTGGCTTTTGCAGTTCGTTGCACGGGGTTAGCCACTACTTTCTCTGCTTCCTCTGCTGTGGGAGCTGGGACGATCAGTGAGTTTCTTTAGGTGCTTTCTTCTGGTTATTCACCTATTCTGTTCTTTCCCTCTCTCTCCGTCTTTAGGTTGGCAGGAGACACCCCGGCGGTGCGCGGCGGTGCCCGGCTGGGCAGCTGGTGCCGGTGTGTCGGTGCGGGGGGTGCGCGGCGGTCCCACGCCCCGCGGACTGGCCCCGGCCCCGGCCCCGGCCCCCGACGGCTTCGCAGCGGCGGGCAGCGGGCGCCCTCCCGGCCGCAGGGCCATGTTCTACTTCCACTGCCCCCCGCAGCTAGAGGGTGAGTGTTGTCGCACGGAGATGTGTAAGTACAAGGGCTGAACTTCCAGGTGCGGGGGTGTGCGTGTGCGTGCGCTGGGGACGGAGGGACAATCCGTGGTCCGACTTGCTCCAAGACTGTCGGGGTACAGACATGTGCTAAGGTGCAGATCTATAGAGACAGCTAAATATAAAACATAAATATAAAACCTTTTTCCTTGAGAAAGCGCAGCCCTATCCCCCCTCCCCGCGCCCAGCTTTTCCCTCTTGTCACAGGATGGAAAGAAGGATTGCATGATTATTATTATTTTTTAAAAAATTTGATTCTTGTTGGAAAGGCCTTATTTTTACACCCCCACCCCTGTCATTTTGCCACCTGCCTCCCCTCTGTGGATAGCGATCCCGCAGTTGAGCCTCAGGCTACGAAAGAGATGCTTTTCTCCCCTCCCAGCACAGATGTTGGTGTCATGGCTGTAATCGGGACACTTTCAGGACGTGGTCACGCCTCCTCCCTCCAGCCAAAGGGACCGCATAAATCTTTAATGCTATTTTACAAACATTCTGCGGGAGGATGGGGAAAGACGGGGCACGACTGGGAAAAAACATAAAAATGTTTGGGTGGATTTTTTTTCTTTATGTTATTGATTAGAGGGTTTTGTTTATTTTTGTGTGTTTATTTGTTTATTTTTTTACAAGTATGGCACCCGTTGGGATTTCCCCGTGTCACCCCCTATATGTCCATGTCCCTCTGCACCCGCTGCCTCCGGCCGGCAGCCAGTGTAGGGATCACCCCCGCAGCCTCAGCCACACAACACCAGCCGCGGGCGGGCTGCCCTGCTCTGCCTGCCCTGCCCTGCCCTGCCCTAGCCTGCCCTGCCGGCCCCCGGCGCGGCGGAGGGAGCGGCCCGTCCCTGTTAAATTCCCCCCGCTCCTCGCATGGGCATCACCGGCGAGCGAGGGGTTTTCCCCGCTCTGGCGCTGCCGGGAAGAGGTGGTCCAGCCGCTTCGCCCTCTTCCAGGGAAGGGCCACCCCCCCTTAAAGCACGGCTGCACCCGGGCCAGCGAACCCGAGCGGGTCTGCGCGTCGCCGGCTGCAAAATTCGCTCCCCCAGGGCAGAGCCGCGGTCCCCCCGCGCCCCGGAGCCTGCCCTGCCGCCCCGCCCCGCCACCCGGCGGCTTTGTGCGGTAGTTTTTGGCAGAGAGCTTTGGGAACGTGCTCTGGCTGGTTTGCTTGCTTGCTTGCTTGCTTCTCCGGTGGCAGTTTGGGGCTGGTGGCTGATCTTGGCGGCCCGAGATGGGGAGCGGTCCCCACAAGCTGCAGCCTCTCCCGGTGCCGTGGGCTGCGGGCGGGGGGCGCCGCGCCAGGGCCGGCCCCTCGCTTTCCCGGCATGGGCAGCAGTGGGGTGGTGGGGTGGCTGGTCTGCCTTGCTAAAGGGTGAAAACATCGTAGAGTGTCCCGAGTAAAAACCTCATCAAACAACAATAACCCCCAGTACAAAAAAAATCCTCAGCAACCCACCCACCCATCACCAAGCCGAAGTGGCAAGAGAGAGCCAGTCCCTTTTCGGCCGGCTTTTTCGGTGGGTTTTGGGCAGGTGCCCGGTGGTGCCGGAGGTCAGTGACTGCGCTCTGGGGCTCACCAGGACAGTACGCTTTACTCTCCGATGAGCATCTCCCAGGGCCGCAGCGAGCCTCTGCCTGTGCGAGGAGGGGGACTGAGGGCCGCGTTTATCTTCCAAATGATGCTCCAAGATGAGCGGCGACCTTCAGCCCCGGTGTCCCCCTGCGCTGGGCACTTCACGGGCAGCTTTGCCAGCCCAGGGTCCCAGAGACACTCAACAGCGTTTCTGTGGGCATGGGGACTTCTCTGTTCCGTGTTCTCTTGGTTTGGTTTAGGTTTTGGGTTGGGGTGCTTTTTGGGTTGGGGTGCTTTTTTGTCAACTGTTTTGTCAGGGAACAAAAAGGAAGAGAAACAGGGGCGTCGGTGCTGGGGGAGCGGCGAAGGCTGGGGTCTGCTCCCGGGAAGGTGGTTTGCATGCCGGCGGGTCGTCTGCCTTCTCTCGGCCTCCCACCAGGGACAAACTCCCAGTGCCTCAGTCTCCCCCTCGGGCCCCTCGACCCCCCCAGGACAGGGTTCCCTCTCCCAGCCCCGCTGGCGGGTCCCGGCGGCCCAGCCGCGGCCGAGCCCCCCGAGCACTGCCCCGGCCGCGGTGTTCGGCGCTGTGCGGAGCCCCGGCCCCTGCTGGCGGCTGGGCCCCAGCGGGGAGGGCGAGCACACGGGGACCGCTCGGCCGCTGCTCGGAGGGTGTGTGGGAGTGCGGGGAGAGAACTGCCAGCGGCCCCAGCCCTGCTCCTGCCGGGCACCGCGGCTGCCCCGTGCTCTCCTGGCAGACTGGCAGGGCTTTTTCGAGCTTGACCTGCCGTCACCACGCATAGGTCAAAGCCTCGTCTCTTGGTCCTTTCAACCCACAAATGGCCCGAAAAAGACCCTCACCGGCGGCAGGGTGCCCCCCACCCGCGGCGGGGTGAGCTCGGGTCGGCAGGACCCCCCGATGCCGGCGGGACACCCCGGCCCGGTGGGGTCCCCGTCGCCCGGGCGGCTCCGGCTGCCGCGCCCGGCTGAGGCGCTCAGGGCTCCGCGCCCGCTCCGTCCCGCTCCCGCCCGGCTCCGAGCGCCGGTCCCGCCGGGCTGGCCCCGGCTCCGGCCCTGTGCCCCAATTCGGGGCGCGGCGGGGGCTGCGGCTCCGCGCCCCGCGGCCCCTAACGCGGCTGTCCCCCCGCAGGCGCGGCCCCCTTCGGAGGCCACTCCGCCGGCGACTTTGACGACGGGTTTCTGCGAAGGAAGCAGCGCCGCAACCGCACCACCTTCACCCTGCAGCAGGTAGGAGCCTGCTCCCCTCTGCCCCCTGCCCTGCCCGCCGGCTGCCCCCTGCCCGCTGCCCCGGGCGGCCCCGCTCCCCGCATCGCTGGCAGAAACTCCCCGGGGCAGCCGGACAGACGCCCCCCGAGGGGGCTGCTCCCTGCCGGGGCCGTGCCCGGCCCCTGACAGATGTTTGCTCTCCTCCCCTCCACCAGCTCGAGGCACTGGAAGCCGTTTTTGCTCAAACCCACTACCCCGATGTGTTCACTAGGGAAGAGCTGGCCATGAAAATCAACCTCACGGAAGCCAGGGTACAGGTAAACATTCTGGGCAATTATTTAACTCTCGGGTATTCAAACTGGCAAACTTTTTTTTTTTTTTTTTTTTGACATCATGACTGCAGAGTGCACATTTGGCCAAAGAACGCAAATGAAGACGATCTGTCATTTTCATGATGCACTTTAATAACATCAACATAATGTGGAATATTAGATTAGGTTGATTAATCGGTCATTCATAATTAACTAGTGATAATGTTCTACACTAATTTGTCCGCGTCTCCAAGGTACTAAATTACATCAATGCACATCCATTTCCTTGCTTTTGGAGGGGGTGTGTGTGGAGAAAAGAGCTGAGACGTGATTCTCCAAAGCAACTATGACCACTGTCGAGCAATGGGGTTAGTCAGCTGCAGGGAGCCCAGCTGCCAGGAAGAAATCTGCACCTCTTCAACTTTTCTCCCTTTCGCCCTCTTTCTAAACACTGAGACAGCTGAGGAGCCTGCAGAGCGATTTCTCACACCATTGATATAGCCAGTAAATACCATTGGCCACGATTACCCTCTTTCCATCCCTGCTCTTTTCCACCCCTTCCTTTCTTCCTTCCTTCTCCATTCCCGCCCCCCACCCTTTTTTTTTTAATCCAGGTGTGGTTTTTTCATATCCAGCGATTAACTTTTGTCAACAAGCTCTGCTAAGAACAGCAGCCCTGCAGTTGTCAGAGATGGATCCCTATAACTCTGCAGGCATCCACCGCAGAGTTGCAAACCATTTTTTGAACACAATTATATACTCATTTTATTTATGGGGCTTTTCTTCATGCTGTTTTTGTATTTTTTTTTTATTTGGGTGCTTGGGGTTAAAACTATGCAAAGATCTAATTGTAGGAAATATAATAGCTTGCCTTTTGTTCCCTAGGGTCATGTTAGTATCTCTTAAAACCCAATGGCTGAAGAGAGATAATGGAATTCACCGCAGTAAATTGGGGATTGTAAACAAATTATTTCTCCTATAATCAGATTATGCGATCCTGATTATTAAATCTGAACATGAATCATTGGTCATATGCGGGCAAATTAAACTGATTATTATTTGGAAATGAAAATCTCCTTTTGCCACTGCATTGTAGGTACTGGCTTAAAAAAAATAATAAAAAATGCCATTTTGGCTATTGGTGCCTAAAGACTGAACTGCAAATTGAGATAAATGGGACAATTATTGAGCATTCAGAAGTGGAAGATCATAACTTCTTCCTGAAAGGTGCAAGGGTGAGATAGGGGTGGTGACAATTAGATTGCTGAGGACTGGTGTTTAGCCTTGTTGTTGGCTATTATGCAAACAGACAATAGATGCAAGCATTTGTTTAGCCTGCTTTCATGCAGGGACATGGGGAAACACAGAGGATGGGAGATATGTTTACATTTATACCCCTTGCTCATTCAAATATGATTAATGTGCTATAAAGCAGAGTCTTAATCGAAGATGATGTTGTCAAACAATAACTAAATAGGGAAATAAACGACTTCATCATGCTCTTTCCTCAGAAGCAGGCGAACTGTCAGTGCAAAGTCATTAAAATATGATAATGAAAAATAGCTCAATTAAATGTTGTTATAGCTGTGACCTTCATTCAATTAAGACACAAGAAAGTGTCTGCATTTTGCTTTGCATTTAACTGCTCTAAATTTAGAATATAGATAAAATCATTATTCAATGTTTGCTGATACACGCAATTAAAAGGCAGCTAACTAAAATGGAGTTGTAGGAGGAGAACAATAATAATAATAACAATCTCGCCTATACTTGAAGTCATGTATTAAAATGTGGATTTCCTGACCTCAAGAGAGGCTTGGCATTTTCCACCTCAAGTAAGGTGCTTTCAGAGCATCTGCTCCAAGGGAAAAGGGGGAAAAAAAAAAGTGTTTGGACTGAAAGTCAGGGGATAAAATCAAGAACCTGAATACGTGTATTGCATTACAGGAAAGAAATAAGTTTTGGAAACTGGTGTTTATTAAAGTGCAGAATGATCTTCTGAAATTAGTATCTACCACCTTTTGAGTCTTCTAAATGCAGACTGGAAAAATATGTTGGAGGAAAAAGAGCAAGTATCAGTCCTCTCCAGGAAACGGGCTGGACAAGATGGCCTAATACATACCTTTTCATTTCTGACCTCTCTGATTCTAGCAGCAGCTCACTTAAAGACTTTTATAAAGTTTCATCAGAGTGCTTAGATATGTATTTAAGTCCATCTCTATACTAGAGGCTTTTAGACATGTGAAAACATAGAAATCATTGAGAATTCAATGTATGCATAAAGGCAAGGCCACATTAAAATATTTTGCTAACTGGCACAATAACATTAAAACTCTTTTTTATTATTACTTTTTAATAAAAAAACTTTAGACATTCTTGGCTTGTTTTCCAGACACAGAAATATTCCAGATACAAATGTAATCCTAAGGCTCAACTAGAATAACAATGGTGACACAAAAGAAGAGGAAGTTTTAGCCAAGTTTCTAACTGACTGATTTCAGCAAAGTAACAATTTACAATTTCCTTGCTTCGCATTTGGCTAGACATGGTATTCAGCCTGGATTGCTCTCCTGCTCCAGGTGTGGTTCCAAAATCGAAGAGCTAAATGGAGGAAAACAGAGAGGGGTGCTTCTGACCAAGAGGGCTCTAAGGAAACAATGGCTGAGGTGGCACCTCCTGCGAGGAATTTAAATTCCCCTTCTCCAGCAGATCAAGCCAGGAATAAAAAAGAGGGTCTGGAGGTCCAGCAGAGGTAAGAGTAATACTTGTTATCAACTATCTTTCTTTGAGGCGAGCATACAGACTTGCTTGCTGCTAAGTCTTGACCTACGCAGTATCATATTCAGGTACAGCCCAAATCATTAGAAGAAGTCTCTTGTTCAACTCACTTCTCCCAGTGGAGATGCTGAGAAACTGGTGGCTGTGGGAGGTTAATGTTATCTAGGCTTGTCCTGTCTAGTTGGATGTTGAGAAACCAAGGTGTTTGTGTGCATGCACAAATGCTGTCTTTGGCATCAGCTTGTTCTGTATTTTAAGGACATTGTTTTTTCTTCTCCATCAGCCTGAGTCGAGCAGTGGGTCCTACAGGACCTTTCTTCCCCTCCTGCCTCCCAGGGACTCTTCTCAACACAGCCACCTATGCACAAGCTTTATCTCACGTCGCTTCTCTAAAAGGTAAGTGACTTGGTTTAACTTCAGGGGTAAGCTCAAAGAGCAGCTCTCTCAAGCTAAGCAGCATGGTCCCACTTGAGGCAGTGGGGAAGCCTTTGGGAAATGATGGATCCTTCTTTCTGTTATGATTGGCAGTAATTGCACTAACCAATGCTGCAGGTACAGGAGTGAGTCTCCTGTTGTAACCTGTAGCACCATTTGTGGTGAAGCTCCTTCATTTCACGCAGTTAGTTTTAGTGGGGTCAGGGTTTGTCTCAGGGAGCAAGGCAGGCAGGGTTTGATCCTTCAGAGCCTTCTTTGCATATGCTTTTATTTTCAGACTAGAATTTATACTAATAAATTAGTTATACACATCCTTTTGCATTATACATTACCTGGCACCGTTACTGATGCCTCATCCGCTTTTTGCATACGGTTTCCTTTGCAGTACATCTCTGCACAACGCCAGACTTTTCTCTTCTTGAACAGTAGGTCCCCTTTGAGAACTTGAATAAAGCTTGTACGTGGGGACAGGGGAGGATACAAAGTAATTCCTCATTACTTGGGACCCATGCTTCAGGAAGGGTACATCCAGTGTCCATATCTTTTCCAGTTCCCAGAAAGCAGCAGTATGCATCTTTTAAAAATAAATCGCCAGCTGATCCATTAGCTGTTCCTAGTCTAACAATTTATAAGACTAAGGGTGTAAGCAGGATGAATTCAATTTATAGATTTATAGGATGTTAAGCCTCATAGCACTGCCAAGCACAAAGTGGCACATACATTTATTCTATGCTCCAATGTAGTGCAATAATTTGTGAGGAAAGTTTCCCAGTTTAAGACCCTCTGCTATGAACACAAATGTCCTCTAATACCTCTCACTATGTTCTCTGGCACACCTCATGCTCTTTGTGGGTATTTCCAGTTAACTCAGGATTGCCAAGGTATATTCCTGAGGCAAATGCTTGGAAATGCTGAGTTCTGCATTAAGTCCAGTGTCCAGATCTCTGTTCCCCCTTCCTTTGTGTCTTTCCAGAAAAGCTGAAGTCAGGCACACCATACAGCTACTGCTATTTTGATAGGTGTGGGATCTGTGATTTTGAATCAAGAAAAGCCGCACAGGAGTGACCTGAACCCTAAAACTTAAAGATGACTGTCAACCTAAACCCCGTAAGCAGTCAGGGGCTGCTGGACTGCATGAGTCCTCTTGTTCTCTGCCCCTTGACTGCAAAGTCTTGGGGCAGAGACTTTTGCCTTCTGTTGGGCAGGAACAGCATCTCTGGTGTAGATACAGGTGAAACTCTTCACGCAATAAGATTGTTCATTGGTAAATGTAGTCTCAGGTGGGTGTAAAGGTGTGGAAATGGGGTTGTGTTCAATGAATAATTTTGGATGGAAGTAAGGGATTTCTTTTCCTTAAAATTTACATTTAAGCATTTTCAAAATTGAGTGCATCAATACATTGTTCTCACTTGTTTCATGTTTAAATGTACCTAAATTTTAAGAAGAATAACCTCAATAAAAAAAACCCAAGCAAAGTGAAATAGAAATGAATGGGAAAAAATTGTCATGAGTTTCCCACCCCCCCTCTGTTTTATTTATTTGGAAGATTTCCAGATATTTTTTTCTGATTTTACAGCTCACCCGCTAAACTAAGAAATTAATAATTTGCTCCTTTTTGCTTGATATCAGTTTTACAACTTAGGGGCAGGAAAAATCCTATTCCTGAATCTCTTATAGAGATACTTATTAGATAGTCAGTTGCCCAGGCTAAAAGGCAGCGCCCCTGAAAAATTTGTCCCCACTGTAAACTTAGGTTTTTTATAATTTGTATAATGATGGTCAGTTATTAGATGCATGCATGTGATCTTGACGAATGTTGTCAGCTACGTGTGCAGTTCATTGCTGAAATGTCTGGTTTATAATTCCTGCCTGTTACCAGAAATCTCCAGATACATGCAAGGGGACCGGGATAACATAGTATATTCTGATTTTAAGAAATCCAGCTACAGATGTTCATATCTGCATATCCACCTACTTTGTGGAGCTTTGCCTATACCTGTCAGCATATTGTTACACTTGCAAAGAACTGGTAGGCTGAGCTCCTGCTTTGTGGGGAGGTCTTTTTCTTCTGCAGCTAGGTCTCAGGTAATGTCAAATTTTGGCTTTGAGGTTAAGGGGGTAGAATTTCTTATTCTATAAGGTGGCAAATGTGATCGTTTTTTCAGCAGAGGATAATTGTAGCATCTTTCCTGTGGTATTTTTATGTGGAGTATTGACTCCTCTTTCCTTGGCTCATCTCCACAAGTTCCTATTTCCCTCTATCTCCAAGAGGAATTCACTTGGGCTGGGGTAGGGACTATGCACCTCAGAACCTGAGCTTCAGTCTTGTTAATTGTCAATGATGAATAGGACGGTCTCTAGAGATTCTGAGGGGACCAAAAGTATCACAGGCCTGATTTGTGTGTTGTTTTTCTTTGGTATGGAAACATGAGGTGAATGATGGCTCATCTAAACCAATGCATTTGAGAGCACGGCCAAGCTCACATGCCAGTCTGGAAGAAGAGATAAAGGTTGTGGGAAGGAAGGGAAGGACAGGGAGAGACACAGTGTCCACAAAACCTTTATATGACCTTCTTTGTCTTGCTCAACTCTGTTTGAATTTCCCTTCTCATTTCCCCCTTTGAGCTAGAAGCTGACTTGTACGCTTCAGGCCTGTCAAACAAGAACTAACCCTGCACTGAGGTGGGCATTAGTCTGTGTCCTTATGTGTCTTAATCAAGTGACCTAAGCCTTGAGGAACCTTGATCTAAACCTTGAGAATCTAGTCGTGTTTTGCAGTGGAAACTCTGCCACAGTGTTTCTGAGGGCATAGGACTTCATGCTACATGAAATCCCATCAAACTCAGCACAGGGAATAAAATTCTGAGCTGTTTCATTTTTTGATTGCTTGGATGAGGACAAATTCACCAAGTAGGAAGTCTTTTCAAGATTTTGCAAGTTTTATTGAAGAGTGAAATGATCAAGAGACCTAGTCTCAGTCTCCAACACTATCCCCCATGTACCTGGAAGTGGCACATGTGGGGTTCGGATGAGCACCTGGTATCTCTCTTGTGCCAGCCATGTTTTGAAACTACCAGGATTTCTCTGTGCTTTTGAAAGCAAAATAGTTGCTCCAGAATCGAAGCACCACTTCACTACCAATGGATGCATAACCCCACTTTCTTCTAAGCAAATGTCAAATTAAATACAGCTCCTCTACGTGGATCCCCTAAATAGATACGTATTCCCACCTTTGGGAGAATAATCCTGGCCACTAAAGGGGATCTTATCTTCAATAAGGCTGTAAAAGCTGCCTGCAGACAAATGGGCACTCTCAGCACATCAGACACTACTGGGAAGTCTACGTTGTTTTCTTACCCTTTTGAGGAGACAAGACATGCTTTGTCGGGCTTGTGAGCCAACACTTTGTTGGTGTCAGTGAGTAATATTTCACTGATGCTTTAGAAGGAGACAATTAAAATCAATACAGTGGATAACAAGTGATGATGGTGATGTAACTAATTAATAATTATTTTATGCTCTCAGGGACCATTTTCATTCTGCCACCTGAGAGTTCTGTCTTCTGTAAAGAAACTAATACCTCTCTTTCTCCTCTGACTTTGATTGCTTGGCTCCAGACCCAGATTTCCAAGGCTACATAAACTGTCTAGGACACATGGCTCCTGGATCTAGTTTGTAGTATAAGGATATAGCAGTTGACGGTGAAGTTGGTCAGACAAGAAATCTCTGGACGGCCTAGCATGAGGCAGGGACTGAGCCTGCAACTTCGCTTTTGGAAAGACTGTGCAGTGCACTGTAAGCTTGCCTTATGCTTTGTGTGGCTCTGGGCTCTCGGTAAGTGCTCATCCGAACCCCACATGTGCCACTTCCAGGTACATGGGGGATAGTGTTGGAGACTGAGACTAGGTCTGCTCTGATGAATGAGGAGAAAGCTGTTCTCCCTAAGCACTATGCCCCATGAACCCTGCTATCTCTGAAATGGAGATTTTTATATTTCCCTCAAAGGGATGGTGTTACCATCACAGGGTGTTCTGTGAAGAAAGCAGGCTGGCTATACAATAGCAACCGTAACTGCAATTCAGAGCTTAGACTTTTCCAAAGAAGAGTATATTACCACTGGACAGTTTGTTTCTACCAATCATTCTCTATTCAGTAATACAACAGACCTTCTCCTTTCCTTAGCTGAGTCCTCTCCCTCCCTGAAGTTTAGCACATCGGCGGCTGTACTTAGCAAGCATCTGTCAGCTACCATAACACCTCACTACATACTATTCTTTCAAGAAATACGATTTCTCATTTGAAAAATTAGCATAAGATTATAATTTCTGTGGTATACAGGGTTTCCTGCTTCAGGGTTTTAGTTCTTTATCACTGTCCATAGTCATGAAGAAGGTTGGTTTGCATAAATGAAATTTCTGGTGTTTGTTACTCTCCGAAATTGCCCTAATTTGACAACTATGCTACTTCATTGTGGTGACTTTGACATTTCCATGATCTTCCAAGATGCATCACTTACTGTAAACCATGCATCTGCAGTCCATTTAGTGGATTTAATTGCAGACCTCAAATATGAAGGGAAAATACTTGTTTTATTTATGGGCTGTATAACAATAGAGTCATCAGGAGAAGCTAGTGTTCTGTGTAGAGAGAGACCTCAAAGTACCTTCTTAATGGATGACAGCATGAATGCAATTCATTAATGTAGAAGATGTTATTAATGGGTGTAAACAAGAATCTCCATTTTTTAGCGGAAGTATTCTACCATTCTGGTGGCTGAGGCCAAGAGTGTGTCTGTTCCATTCCACTGAAATTTCCCTAGACCCCGTGATGAGTGAAGTGTATGTGGAGAGAAATAATTACACTTGCCAGGGAATTACTTTCATAATTCACCCACAGCTCTTCTTTGTGCAAGTTATAGCTCAGTTGGTTTTCACGGCACATCCACACCACTGACAGAGAAGCAGGACTGCATTATGCACATCAAAGTGGATATTCCAGGGCACCATTGATTAGGCTCTTTTATGGTTTGTTGCTGCTGTGGTTGCTGTTGTTCATATTAGGGAGGCTTAATTGCAGTATCCAGGAAAAAAACCTCGTAACAACTAGAACTGCCCACCCATTACATTTCAATTTCTATTATGGAAAGATGAAGAAAATTTGCCTGATTCCATTGGGCAATTCCCATGGCCAAAGCTGAGAAAGAAGTGTTCAAGGACCTAACTTACCCTTGAACTGGTGTTTACTGGGTTGAACTCCCACTGCTTACCATAAGACTGGGAAATAGGAATCAAAACTCTTGGGGTCCTTTATTTTCTCTGTCATTCTTGATTATGTACTTCTTGACTTTTCTCAGGTAATATAGCAAATATATCAAATAGGTTCTGTTTTTTCCCTAGTCTACCTGCTACTTTAGAGGATTTATAACATTTATTTAGTCTGCTGCAGAGGCACAGACCTTCAGCAAATTACTTTGATTCCCATAACATCAGTCCTCGACTCTAGCACTGCCCTACCTTTCGGGTAGATTTTTTTGTCTTTTATCGCAAATATTAGAGAATATGCAGATACTAGAAGCCCTAAGAGCCGTGGGAAGGAAAAGCGTGATGACTTGTTCCTCCAGGAAAAATCTTGATTAGCTCAGTAAATCTTAGCTGGACAGTGTCTTGGAGTGACACATCAGCAGTATTTAGGGTCAGATCATGTTTCTGATGTGCAAGGGAAGAGTGGTAAATCGCTGAGCTGACAGTATTCAAAGGACTGGTTCTGTTCTTCCAGCTCTTATGGGTTTTGCTGCCAGCTTTCCTGTCCAAACAGGCAAGGTCCTGGCTTCTGAATTATTTTTTGAAACAGTACTAATGGCACAAATAAAGGAGGATGAAATCCTCTAGTTCCAGTATCAAGTTATTTACACAAAAAGACTCCTGCTAGAGCAACCGAACCAGATCATCAGCTCTCTGTTGTTTATATTGGGCATGTAGGCTTCACAAGCCAAGGAGATGTGAAATTATAAGATTTGGACTCTGCTGTCAGCTCTGAAGTGTTCTTCCAGCCTCTGGGAAGCACAGGGTGCCTTCCACACTTAACCAACTTAGGCACTAGAAGGAGGAACTATCTAGCTCAACTTTAGCAGCCTTGAGGCTACCCTAAATTATATGAGGAACATCTGGCGCTTCTCCGTATAAGGCTTTAAGTTCATGCCTTTCTTGCTTTTCTGAACCTCCTGTTTCAAAGCTCAAGAAGATTTGGATAAAGCCACTTATTCTTTTCCTGCTTGTGCCTCAGACTTTATTAGACGGAGTGTTGACATCATGTATGAAGATCAAGAGGGAGCTCCCTTTGAATCAGCTCACTGGTACATGACAGTATGAACTTGAGGTTGCTGTTGACCTTCCAACCTTTCTGAAAGGGATTTCAGAGTTTATGAGGATTTAGAGCTCAAGCAAACCAATGTGATTACTATCAGAAGAAAACAATACTTAAACGAAGCATAATATTTTCTCTGAAAACTAAACAGCATGCATTGACAGATGAGGATTTTAAATGGAATTTTTTCCTTTAAACCTCCATGAGAGGTTGCTATTCGGCTGTCCACATCAAATGCTGATATGCACAAATACTGAAAAAGGAAAGGAACTGGGGTTTTGCTTTTTGGAAAGGCTATCTAATCTAATAAATTCTTTAAACTGTTGAGTTGAAATACAAACCATATATTTTAAATATGGGCCCTGCTCCCACCCCACTCTTCTCAGCTGAAACTGAACCTTGAAACTGAACAAGAGGGTCCACAACCAAAATTGTAGATCAAATATTCTTACAATTGAAATGTGATGTTGGCAGACACAAGACAGAACTAATTTAATTTTTCCTGTCAGTCTCTGTAGTAGATCAATTAAACTGCCAAGTGGATCAAATATTTCAGACTGTATTTATTACATTAAGTATTTATGTTCAGGCTGAGCATTTAAAGTATGATCTCATATAGGAATACAAGGAGGTTCAGATCAATTCAGCAGAATTTGCTGTAAGTTAATGGAAATCTAATTGTGTATTTTAATTTTGTGTACAGGAGGCAGTAAGTTCCTGAAAGAAAGAAAATGGTACCCTGTCAGTATTGTAGCAACTTGTTCCAAATCCCATTAAAGTAATATCAGACTGTTATAGGTGTTAGTGGGAGCTGGATCAAGGTCTAGGGCTAATGGCTAAACCCTCACTAATTTTGATGGGAGCCTAAACCCCTTTGAAGATCAAAATAAGTAGGAGTGATTCCTTCCCCACTATGGACTCAGGGTTACTGCAATAAGATGTAAAAAACCCGCTGATGTCTGCTGTATGTGGATGCTTCTTTCTTGATGTAAGTCACATCACTGTCCAGCGTGGTCTGATTGAAGGACAGGTAGAGACCTCGGGCTCCTCAGTCTCCCATCATTTGTTTTGGCTATTGTGCCAGCAAAGGCCGATAGATTTCACTGGAGTTACTACTCACAGACACAGGCAATTGTAAGGTAGATTCAAATTGCCTTACAACCTGCATTAAAAAGAAACAGGGCTAAATCCTACTGTCTTGTATTCTAGCTGGACCCTGGGACAAATTACACTTGCTACTTTACATTTTATTTTGGGTGTGAACACTTGTTTGCAAGTGTTTTAACCTCAGTGAAAATGAAAGGAATGGTTTATAGGTGAATTATTGCTAGAGACAGCCTAGTTTCCACCACAGGTAGCTGCACCCTCAGGTTGCAGAGCCACTAGGTAATATCAGATCTAATTATTAAACAAAGAGCTTAGATTGGTACTGAATACTGATAAATATTTTATCCCTCTCTAACAATGGAATGAAAATCACTGTTAGGGGATAGAGATGATTCCTGCTCCTTTGAAAAAGGGAAGACTCTTTTGCACTTCTCCCCACCTCCCACTAAGCAGATGATGTCTGTGCTCAGTCCTGCGTTAGGTACCACCGGTGGGGCAGCCCTCCCCTCAGCCTGGGAGCTGAACAGCCACACTCAAAAGTCTCACTCAGTTTGTGTTAGAAAGCAGCAGTGCAAAACCAGCTGATGCACAGGCAGGCTTCCATGCTCCCCCATTGCAGAGCCTGAAGATAGTGGGGATTAACAGTAGTGAAAAAACAGACCTCTGTGTGGCTTCTACAGCTAGAGACCTGCTGCATACCATACGGACTCTGAAGTGCCGATCTTCCTCTCCTCCCCTTTGTTAAAACAGTGGCTGTCCAGCACCCCTGAAGTGGCTGCAATTCAGCAGAGCGAAAAATGACTTTATGAGCATGGTTGGTGGTGGCAAGAACTGTTAAGTTGTGTTCCTGAGTGGATTTTGTTATAAACCCTCCTTCTGACCTGCTCAAAGCAGCCACAACTTTCAAGACTGAGCTTTCTAGTGCTAAAAGCAAAAATGGAGGATTTTAGCCAAGTGTTGAAACTTGCTTGTGCAATTCACTTGAATGGCTGGACCCATGGAAGGTTGGTCTGCTGCTCATATGTTCTGTCAGAGGAGTATTACAAGAGAAGAGAAGAGAAGACTTTCCAGTTATATTAATAACTTGTCCCTTGTAGATTCTGTTTTTTAAAATGCAAAGAGTACTTTCTCCTGAATGTTACTTGCAAGCTGCTAATCTCTGACAATTGCTGTGGAGAAGTCTTGCCAACATCCTAAAAACAAACAACTGTCTGCCTTCATCCTTAGCAGATGGGTGCTGACCCGTTGCTACCGAGAGCAGAAGTGTAAAAGAAAGACTACCTGCTCCCTGCAGGTTATTAGTTCCATCACTTAGTCATGAGCCATTTAACTCAAATATTAATTGCAGAAATTAAAGCAAGTCCTTGGCTTGGAAAGATCAGAGGAAGACATTGCATTGTGTCAGGATGTGTGTGGCCAGGCTGTTTCTTGTTGGGAGGCAGTGTATCAGCAAAGGACAGGCTTTTGCTGGGGCATAGAAGAGGATGTGGCATTTGTGTAGCCTCTGAGACCCCTGGAAAAATGGTGTCACCCAACATTTCTCACCAGAGAGAAAAATAAAGCAGGAGCTCAGCCATCCCACCCTGCCTCCCCTCCCTACTCCTCTGACACATTCTTTCATTCAATAGATACATCTAAGCTAGGTATGAGGGTGGCTTTTCGGATGGACTGTATGTCCTGTGCAGTGGTCAGCCTACACTTCCAGATGTGCTCGCTTGGGAACTGTCCCAGGTCCCAGGGTTATCAAAGATAAGCCAGAGGAAAAGCATGCAGTGGTCCAGTTCAGGAAGGCAGCTGGTGGAGTGATGACTGCTTCTGTCAGTGGGTTGCAGGGGAGCCTTTTGGTTTAAAGGGAGAGAAATACCCACTTTACCCTCTCTCCAGTGTTTTATTGCCTGCTTGGAACAACCTATGTGTCTCAGATGACAGGGCAGAGATGGTCTGGCCCATCTTTCCATATGGAAAGATGGGACCCTTAAGGGACCCTTAAGCCAAGCAGTAGCTTTAGGTGGCCCTGGCTCACTTCTGGAGGCCATTCTTTATGAGGTGCCATCCTCAAAGCAGCGCAGATGTTGGGTGGGTGAAGGCAGAACAGACACCTGCAGGTAGACATGACGCCAAGTATCTGGGAGGGGCCTGGCCAAGGAAAAGCATATCTCATCCTACAGTGAGACAGGAAAACATCATTAGTTCCTGCATAATAATCAGGATATTTTCACCTTTCTCTCCACAATAATCTTTCAGCTGTGGGGCCTTTTAGGTGATGGGACCCCCACACACCCAGCAAATGCAGCTGCCCAAAGTGATCAGGCTTCAGTGTGCAGGGGAAGGCAGGGATGCCTCCAGCATGGGGCTGAGGGTAGCCACAGCGCAGCAGCTGGGTATGAGAGCAGGGGACAAGCTCAGCCTTGCTTGTGGGGAAGTCTCACTCGTGGTCTAAACTTCCCTGCTCCCTTCTGGCTCTGCTTACCCTCGCTCACCCTGTTTGCCACCCTGGACGACTCATGGTGTAAGGTCCTTCGCAGTGGGCCTCAGCAGAACAGGATCTGCTGTTTTCTAGCCCTGACCCAGAGAACCTCTGTGCACCCACTGCAGGTCAATAGGAGAAGGGGCTGTTGCCATCTGAGACTCCAACCCTGACTCTGCCCTCTCCAGACTGACCACGGAGGGAACAGTCGGACAGTGCCCATGACCTCCCCCATCAGTGATGCTGCCTTGTCTCCTTCCTCCGCAGGGAGCCCGCTGTGCTCGTGCTGCGTTCCAGACCCCATGGGCCTCTCCTTCCTGCCCACCTACGGCTGCCAAAGCAACCGCACCGCCAGCGTGGCCGCGCTGCGCATGAAGGCCCGGGAGCACTCGGAGGCCGTGCTGCAGTCCGCCAACCTCCTGCCCGCCGCCAGCAGCAGCCCCACTCCTCCCGCCAAAGCCGGCCTGGAGGGCGGCCAGGACAAGCAGCCCCCCCCAGCCAAGGAGCACATGGAAGGGGAGAAGAGTGTATGAGACCGGCCTGGCACAGGCCCCTCAGCTCAGGGCAGGGACCTGCCACAGGGAACTGCAGCGTGGCCGTGCCCCGGCAGGACATCACGGGCCGGCAGGACATCACGGGGCTGCCAGGGACCCGGCAAGTCTGAGCGGCCTCTCAGGCTGCCTTTCACGCACCCTTGCTTTTCTTGCGCTGCTGTAGGTTCATTCCCCTGATTTATCGGCACTATCTGTGTTTGGAAACGTTCGTGAAACTGTTTTTAGCTCTGCCTCTGCATCCCAGATAAAGCAAACCGCCCGGGATCCTGGCTTGCTCCCGCACGTCTCAGCTTCCCGTCCCACATGAGCTGGAGGGCTGGCAGCGGGGCAGCGCTTCCAGAAGTGAGGTCTGGGGCAGCAGAGGCATCCAGGCGCCATTTACCCCACTGTGCGCAGCAGAGGTGAAGGAACATGCAGGTATATACCGATTTGGCCTACTGTTTTCTGATGGCATTTGACTTCAAATCTATCCCAGGCAAGCCAGGTGTAAGAGGTAAGAGAAGCAGCAAACAGAACAAAATTCTTCATAATTTTCCCCTTCTCCCTTCTTTTCCCCAAAATGGAAACTTTCCACGGAGTAGGTTACCAGGAATTTGCTGAGATCAGTTTACCTGTGAATAAAATCCTTGCACTAGTCTCTATGTGAACATTATTAGCCTGTTACTCTTGCTATTCCCTGGGTTAGACGTAAGAGACATGACTCCCGAGCAGCGTTCGTAGCTCCAAACGGTAATGCTGGTAATTAATGGGGAGTGCAGTTGTGTCTAGATCTGCACAAATCTGGGAGTAACTCAGTACCATTCTGTCGGAGAGACAGACTGGAAAACAAAATAATCCTGCATTGCAATACTGCAAATATGTCCTTGCATGTTTTGTTTTTAATAAAGAGGAAATAAAGCTTGGAAGGATATTCCTTTATGTCATCCAAAATCAGACTATTCTATTCACTGAAGGCTTGTTGTAATGAATCTAGATGGGAAAAATGTCTTAATTATTACAGAGTGAGCACAGTGCAAAGGAGAAATTGATGCCTCAGGAAATACAGTCTTATCTAGACCCAAAACTCACCTTTGCCCAAAAAGCAAAGCAGACAGATCTGATGCTGGAGCAGGCATTTTAATCTGGGTTGCCCTACATTTTTTCACATGGGAAATGCACATGCAGATTTAAACTTAGTGACAAGGACTTGCTTTTCTCAGGTGTCTTTTCAGATTCCTTAGGTTTGTCTGCAGGTGTCCCCGGAGGACAGAGTGAAAACACTTCTCTTGAGACTTGGCCAAGTAACATGGAGACTAGTGGAAGGACTCCTGTCAGCTCTGATCCTGCACATTGTGCTGAGGACCTCCTGCAATGTGCTGAGCACATGCTTTTATGTGGGGTTCTGTTTGGCTACTCACAGGATCTGGGCTGGGGGATGTCCTTGGAAAGGCAGTTCCAAGTGAGGTTGGCAGCAAAAATGTCTCTCCCCCACCTAGGTGATCTCAGACCAGGAATTTCACAGAACCTGAGACTTCTCTGGGGCTCACAGGACCCTCCCGTACTCCCTGGTGTTGAGGTTCCTTTCCCTGAGGCAGGGCGCGGTGTCAGCACCCACTCAAAGGGTGGAAGCCCTGGTCTTCAGGGAGTAGCTTGACAGCACCTTGCACCTTCATTGCTCCAGGAGCGAAGGGTACCAGGCATTCCCCCACAGTGGCGTTTGCACCTTCTGGGCACAAGCCAACAGAGAGGGCATTGTTGGGTCTGCCCTTGGATCCAAGTACAAATGAAAGTCTGACAGGGCCCACTTTCATCAAATGGAGTCATTTTGCTTTACTTTTGCCACACCGTGTGTTTCTTTTGGCAACCGTGAACTGTCCTAATGGCAGGGAGGAAGACGCAGTAGTCTGTGATCGGCCTTTGTGTTCCAGCCTCAGGAGCTGCTCTGCTGAACTGTAGGTGGAGGTGGCTTCTTTGGCTGCAAGTTATGGCTTAGTTTAAACAACAACGACAACCTTTTTCTTCCACCAAAACAAAATCAATTGCTGTATGCTTTGTGATGAGGAGAGAATCACTGTTTTCTTAGTCATCTTCCCAACCGTAATTTATTTGTGCGCCCCCTCTCTAAAAAAAAAAGACTAAAAAAATATTCCATTCCAAAGAGGCAGGCCCAACTTCATTTCAACATAATTACCTTGCATTCAGTTGAACTTCAGCCCTTCTGTACACTAACTCTTCAATCTAATTGTTTGATTAAACTCGTATTTCCTCCAGAAAGGTACATAAATAAGTGAATTGTTGAGCAAATTAAGAATACTTAACAGCATTGCATCTGAAAAGTAGTTACGCTGATTAAATTTTCTGTCCTTGAGGATTTTCAGGAAATTACTTTTGATCATCAATAACACAATTAAGTAAACTACACACACATTAGCATGAATAATTGATAAGAAATTATGTATTACCACGAAGCACTGATTTAATAATTCATGATGCGACACTCTAGTGACTGTGCAAAACTAGTCTGCCTGATGTTGCTGGAAATGCTGCAAATACAAACAAGTCCATAGTTTTGTTGTACAATAAAAAAAAGTATCTGATGCATGCTGTAGTTTCTGTTTGTTTAATAATTGAATAAATTTAGAAAGAAGACCCTGAAAAGTTCCTGTACTGTTTTCATTCAGAACAATTTCTCTGTCCAAGCATCTGCTCTCACACCGATGACTGTCCAGTTCTGCTTAGACCACAAAGATGTTGCAGAGCTGGGGAGGCTCTCAGATCCACAGATGGAACCTGCTGGGTGTCTCAGAACTTGCAAAATTAGGGGTCTTGAAGTTTTGCAAAGCTTCCTGTTCAGAGCAAAGCAGCATTAGTCCCCCTTAAACCTGAGCCCTAAGTCTTTTAGACTCTTCAGTGTCTGATGTGTCTGTGATTATAATTAGTCAGTATGATTTTTATGGGTGGTTGCTCTAAGTCCACCATAAATGAAGCTTTCAGATTTGTATGTTTTGAGTCTGCATGACATACGTTAAACCCCAGTCCAATTCACCAACAATTCTCACGACTTCCCTGGGGGAGGCAGATACATATTTGCATTCTCATTAGCATGTTGGGAAAACCAGGGCATGGTGAGCCACAATTTCCTCTCAGATTTTGGTCTGAGACTTGTCTGCTCAGGGCAGTACAGCCTGAGGGAACTTGCTCGAAGTCAATGAGCAGTAGCACAAGGGCAAGAGCAAAACTCAGAAGATCTGCGACCCAGTTGTGCCCACTTCCAGCCACCAGACCCCTCCCTTCCAGACAGCCTGCTCACTGTGGATAAGCCACCTACCTTCTTTCTGTGCTATCATATATCAGGGCTGTGCCACTTAAACCGCTCCTGTAATGGCCATCTCGGTAGCTCTGATTAAGTCTGGCATTTAAAAGTTTATAACTCAGCTATAAAAAGTCACTCAGGCTGAACTCCAGCATGAGAGGCCCAAGCCCAAGGGGATGATTTACATGCGAGCTACTCCAAAATCAGCCTGCATATTTTTTCAGTTCTGTGAAGGAAAAATGGAAGCCTGAGGTTTGAGGGACGGATATAAGACAAAACCGTTTTGTTTAAAGTCTTACTGCATTGTCACTAGAACCTATGCAATAATTCTCTGTGAATTTCCATGCTAGCATGAGCCACGTGTAACATGAATGGCCTCTGTGCAAATGTCACTTGCATGATTTTGGCAAAGCATCTCCAGTCCTGGACTCTTTTCTCAAGAAATAACAGACATCCACAGTGCCCAGATTTCTCCTCACCCTCCACCTTCCCTGCTCGGATCATGTCCCAACATCCTCGCTCACTGCTCTGCAGCAAGCCTGCGGTCCTGCCTGCAGCTCTGGTACTGACCCTCAGCCTGTGCCACCCCCCCGCCACAGCCCCTCCTGCCCTGTGCAGAGCCCTGCCCCAGCACCGAGCCCAGCACCGGGAGGCTGTGGAGCCAGCCAGGCAGTCGGTGCTCAGAGGGGGTGTGCGGGGCTGTTGCAGCAAGTTGGTCTAGGTTTTGTTAATGAGGGTTGATGCAAAGCTCCAGGCCAAGGGACCTTCTTTATAAAGTTGCATGCCACTCTCTCAGCTCTCCATGCTTTTTGCCTCTTGCACATCTATTTAGGCCTCCTTATGCCTACATACATTATAGCAGGAAACGTGCAGTCGAGAATGCATCTTAGCTCAGTCACGCTGTAGGCTAGTTCTTCCTACACTGCATGCGGGATAGTAATGAGATTGTTAGGCTAATTGGCTCTTTATTAAGAGTATTATTTACAATGATGCTGAAGGCCATGTGCATGCAGGAAATGATCTTGGTATACCATTAAACTTCTCCTTCTTGCAGTTGGTGCCCTTCCCTATGTGTTCCCTACAGGTTGCTGCCCTTGGTGAGTTTGCATTGACCTTCTCTGCATCTCCCAGAGGACTCCCCATCCCGTGTCAGGGGCAGGGAGAAAAGCCTGTTGGTAGGGCTGTGTCTCTGGGAAGTTTGCACTTCTGCTGCATGCTTAATCTTTCTGCTTCCCTGCAGCAGAAAGAAGCCAGCACAGAGCAGGAGGAAGTCGTTTGCTGCCAGGCGGACCACGAGGGAGCAGGGGATGGAGATGAAATGCTTGTGGTGTGCTGCTGTGGCACATTCTCCCTCTAAAAGAGCTGTTACTCGATAAAGATCCTGTTGTGTCTGGCTGTTTGTGCGGTAGAAGCAGTGTGTGAAGCAGGGGAAGTGAGAAGCCCTGAATTGATAATCGAGCTCCAAGTACATAATTCAGACCTCTCCACTGAATAGTTTGACACCCCTGCCATAAATAAAAGAGCAGCAGAGTACAATAAACAATGCTTTATTCTTTCGAGTTAAAAACTTCCTTTGCACTGTAGTAAAATATTGACTTCAGGTGACCATATTACCACAAAATATGATCTTTTCCTGATACCAACCAAAGAAGCCTTTACATGGATCATGAGGCACCTAAGACTGAGACAGCTTTATTTGTACAGAGGAAATACCCACTTCTCTGGGCTAGTCTAGTGGCAGGGTGGTTGTTACTGGCCCACTTTCTAAGCCCCAGCATAAGCCAGAGTACTGTGACCTTAATACTGTATACAATTGGACGCCTGGAAGTATGTCATCCTTCATGACTTACCCATCTTCTGCCCCATGGATGGCCTGGACATATATAGCTCATTAGCTGACAAGGTCTATTCTGGTATTCAAGTTCCTGTGTACTTGGAGCAGTGCCCTTCAGCCCAGGTTGGGAGACCTCTGATAGTATAGTCAGAAAATGCATCCCAAGAGCAGCCATCAGAAGGCAGCCCAGACACAACCAGTCTGAGACACTGGGAGAAAACTTTTAATTTCTAATTAAATTGTGTTTGCTTTGTCAGCTGAACTAATTTACCTTTTTGTTCTCTTGCTTCAGAATTTTTGTTTATTAAACTCCAGCATCCAGTATTGGCCCTAAAGACTAATACTTGCTATAGCGGCAAATTTATTAGGACTCCCCTAGGTATTGAACAGGCTGAATTTTTTTATTATATGCACATAGCTTCTTTACACCTGCACTGTACATGAGCCGATGTGTTAAATAAGATCCAAAGCCCATTAAATGAAGAAGCCCATCTCTGAAAGAAGACTCCCCAGAAACCTGAACTCTGCCTGTTATATCACAGCTGGCTCACCCTTCCTCTGTCGTGCTGGCTGAAGCCGTCAGGTTTTGGCAGATGCTTGAGAACCAAGATGCTGATGTGATCACCAGTCCTTGGCACAGCAAGGTATAGGAGTGTCCCTGGGAGTTGTTCATTTTTATTAGAAATATTTCTGTAGCATTGCACAAGAAACCGGCTGCTGGCAGGGAAGGAAGATGTACAGTAGAAAAGAGCTAATCCTATTTCTCCTCTGAACCATTACTTGTGTTTAGAGCTAAACTTAACTGGGACTGAGCCAGAGGTTCTCCAGGAAGGATTTCACAATCACCATCTGACAGGGGTCAGAAAGGAAAGTTTCAAAATCCCACTTGGAAAACCAAATAAATACCTGAATACTTCTGTGGGGCTGAACCTGGGAGTAATCCAGATCGATGTTGCAGCTTGTTGTTCAGACAGATAACACAGACAACAAGCAGTCAGGTTTGTGTGTGTGCATGTGCACATGTGCAAACCACAGCTCCGTCTCTTTTTCTGTGGGGTTTTCCTCCACAGGGCTCAGCCCCTGTGGGTCAGCTTCATGCACCCCACAGAGCTGTTTCTCTGCCAGGGCTCACTGCACTATGTTTTGTCCCTACCTCCACTATGAGGCCGTGGGATGGAACTCACAACCTGGGTCCAAGCTGGAAGGAAAGGAAGGAGAAGGGTTTCTTACTCAGCGCTCTCTTACTAGTGATCACTTTGCACTTTGCCCAGCCATCCTGAGCCCTATGTAACTCTGGTTTTTTTCAGTGCAGACATACCAAAGGGAGGCATTTCTTGCTAAGTGGTCCCCTTTTTCGGTAATTGAATCAGCTTCCATAGCTTGGGAGGCTTCCTGTCCTCTCAGTGAGGGCTCATGAACCATCTGGAACCCCTCAGTGCCTCAGTGTGTCACCCTGCTGCTCAATGCCACACTGCCTTGGCTGCATCACATTGTCACCAGAGATGAGGAGCAGTACAGCTGAAGGTACAAGTGATGCTCTTTGCTCCACACAAAGGAATCACTAGATCTGGTCTGAAATTTTCTTTTGAGGTAGTGATGGTTGGATTCAGTTTGTTTTGTTAAAATGCATAGGTCTGCTGCTCTGTGCAAATGTCAAATGTCTAGAGAGCTGCTGAGGCTAGGAAGCCTCTTGTTTATGGGAAACTCTGGAAATCTTCCAATTTCTACCCAGTTCAAATGAAATCAAACTTTAAAAACAATAATCCAGTGAGCTAAGAGCTATGCCTTTGCACCAGGTCAGTGAATGAGATACATATTAAAATTACTTTGGTGACACTGGCACTTTTCTGTTCTGCAATACACCATTTGCCAGACACCGTGAAAACAGGAAAGGAGTGAATAAACATTGAATAAATGAGTCATTGCTATTAATTAGATTTTAGAATTATGTTAATGAGCCAGGAAAGGAGGAGCCAAGGTACTGGAGACACCTTGTTCCTACTGCCACTGCACAGGCAGGTGATTTAGCCTTGGTTTCATAGTCTCTGCCTCTGTGACTTATATGTGCTCAACTGAAATAATTCCTGCATGTCATGGTGGATATATCTGGTCCACAATTTACCAAGGCTCATAGGAAAACAAACCTTAGCACCTGCCACAAAGGGCTCGTGTGTTGGCCAGATGCTACAAAGATGATGACACCTTTTAAGCACATTGCTCTTTCTTTACTCTCTCCCCCTGCCCTCTGCCTGGGACCTTCTCTCTTCCTGAGCTCAGCTCCTTACGCTTCTGTTAGTAGGAGGGAACATTTTGTGCTTGCTGCAGGTGGACCGGGAAGCCCTTGTGAAATGCTTCTGCTGGCAGAGACAGCAATAAGCAGCAAGGGGCAGAAAAGTCTTCAAAGCGCCTAGCATGGTACGGAAGATGATGTCTGCTGTGTGCCGTGTTAGTTAACAACGTAGACACAGCAAGGTGGGCATTAATTTGGGGTAATGAACAAGGGTTTAGTTTTATTCAGGCTGGATTTGGGATTAGTGGGAATAAAAAGCATATGTTGGGATCTGTGTGGTTTTATCTATGGCCTCTGAACATCACAGGCTTTCTTCTGCTCAGCCTTATCAGGCATACATGACCTTGGCCGACAATGCTGTTCCAGCAAAAGCCTGTAGTACAGATGCAGTCAAGTGTATAAAACCTTTGTTTTACCACTTGAGTCAGATTTATTTACAGGTTGGTCTTACTGCCATGGTACTAAGACCAGTTTTACTGGCAAAGCTGTGCCCCCTGAAGGAGTGCTTCAAGTGCAGTATGGATATACAACTGCTCTTACATTAGCCCTACTCTCCCAGCATGAATGAGGCTAAGAAGCTTTTCAAGGACCAGGCTGTTGTTTAGGTTTTTCAGATGAGAAGTGTAAAAATTGACAAGTGTAAACCACGTGGTTAGTGTCCTACTGAGCACAATCAGATAACCCCTCTTAGTATACTCCAGGGATGCAGATATTTCACACCATTAAACATGTCTTGGATGCCCAGAAGGATATACAGCTACTGCCAGCTTCCTCTACCACTTGAAAACACACTTAGCAGCAGGAATAGCCCCCCTCAGCGTTAGTAACAAGACGGTCAGCATGCAGCTGATCGCATGGCAGCTGTATCCAGAGATATGGACAGTCCAGCAGGAGAGGGTGCTCCATAGTGGCTCACGGGTGGCAGCCAGCCCTAAGAGCACTTGTCTGTGACTGGATGAGAAACTGTTTTCCCCTCACATAGCCATTTTGGTGATGGTGACGTCTCTTCCTCATTCCAAATAGGACAAAAAGCCCCCCTAACCCAACAGAAAATTGTGGAAAAATGACTAAAGTTATAACATTAAGGAAATTTTAGGGTAAACCTGCAGCCGCTACCTCCAGGGTGGAATGCAGTTGGTATGCACAGTATCTACTCCCCAGTAGTTCCCCAGGCAACACAGCCTGCAACCTTAGCACAGGCTAAGAGGGACTGGAATGGTCTTGGAGCTTGGAGCGGAGTGAGGGCACTGTGGGCAGGCCCTGTTGTGTCCCTGGGGGAACTTGGTGGTACCACATACTGATAAACCACATCATAGCTGTCCAGCCAGGAAGGTAAGGGAAGATGTCGGCTGTTGAGCCAGCAACTATGGTGAAATTGCTTCCCTCGGGTGGACTTTGCTTATTATAATTTCATTGTAACACCAAAGCACAGCTCTACCCCAAAGCTGCCTGCCCCCAAGGTACGATCCCCCCTTGCTGAGCATGTGCTTTGTATTTTTATTTGACTGTACCTTTAAAGGTAAAGTGAGAGAATTTTACACCTGTCAGTGTGTGTACACTAGGGTCACTCAAGCTCCACCTAGAAGCAAAGAAATAGCGTAAAAGTAAGCTTGGAAGGGGAGAAGTGAGGGAAGAGTCCACTGTAACTCTTGGGCCTAGCCAATGGGCCAGCCCTGTCTCCTCCGTGCCCCTTGGGACACCTGTTGGGTAAGAGCCACGCTGACTGCCACTGCCTTTTATCAGCCATTAGGTTTCGTGTCTGTACTGTTTCACACTCGTTCTTGCAGTCAGTGCACTACCAACAGCAACCTCAAACCTTCATCTGTCACAGCCCAGTACAATAAAAAATTCTCAGCCAAGACCTGTTCTGTGTGAGTTTGTGGACATTTGAATAGTTGCACTTGAGCAGTGACTGTCATCGTGAACCCCCGACAGGCCGGGCAGGCCACCTGGCTGCAGCGTGCTGCCCAGCAGAGCCTCCGTGGGCCAGGCTGGCTGAGCGCAAGGGTCTCGTCTTGCCTGGGATGTTGACAGACCAGTTGAACATAAAGGGTAGGAGGGGAAAACCTCCTCCTTAACATGCCAAAAACCAAACACCGGAAAAAGAAAGCCAAAGCAATATTCAGCCCAACAAACTACAAAATACTAAACCAGCTTGGACTACTGGAAGATTTTGAGATATTTAAAATCTTTTGCTTTAGTTTCAACTTCTTAATACATATGTTTTAATGAATGATTTATTTAAAAAGTTGTTTCAGTCCAAAATAAAAGGGCTAGGACTACTTACTTATGTAAGCAAATGAGGACTTCTCAATAAATTTTCAGCAAATTTCCCAGCTCAAAAGATAGGGGTTGAAAAAAACCATGCCAAATGTGCCTTTTTTTTTCACCGGTGTTGTCAAAGCAGCCTTTAATTTTTCAGTGGAGAAGCTATTTGATTGGAAAATTCCTGCTAAGGTGCAGTCACATGATTTGGCTATGTTAGTAGGTTTTTGGGCCAGTACTCCAGCTGGTATTTGATCCTGCTTGGTTTATGTTCTCATCTGGTTGCTAAGGTAAGGAGTTTACTGTTAGTAGGATCAGTACTAGGGCCAGTTATGCTGCTGGGATGGACTGTTGGGACTGATCCTGTTGCCAGGACAAGTGTTTGTTGTCTCGGGTCAATAATGCAGTGGTTTCATGAAGGGAGAATATTAAGCAAAAGGGTCTCTCCATCTCCCTTTAAAGTCCCATCTGACCTAGCCTGGGGGACTGCTCAGGACTCACCAGCTGCACCACCTTTAGCAAGAGGAGTCTGTGTGAGGGTGACCATTCACTCCTCCAGCAGGAGAGATGGAGATATGGGGGTATCCCAGGTACACCCCCTGGTCCTGGTGAGAATATGGAAAGAGGCGAACATTTGTCTCCCTGGGGTAGTGGAAGATGGGAAGCCAGGGGGAAAATGGAGCCCCCCCGGGGCAGACCCTGCAAGTAACAGGACACAGGGACTGACAGGTGTGAGATGCAAAGGATAGCTCAAGGGCACTGTTTTGATCATGTCCAGACACTCCAGTAGAACATTAATGCTATATCTATAATTATACATAAATATGTAGACATACCTAGATACGTCTCCATCTAGGCATACAAGTGTGTATGGATGTATTATCAACGCTAACATCGTCTTACATTATAATGCAGTATGACATCCTCCTTTCATTTCTTTCTGACTTTTCCATTTGCAAAGTTCATAAAGCCACAGCCAGTTTTGGCATGGAATAATGCTGAAACATTTTCATCCACATTCCTTGGGAAGGGACGCAGTCTCAGGAGACCTGATCCAGGCAGGCAGTGCTCGCCAGCAGAAACTGATTCTGCCAACAGACTTTCAGCAATCTCAGTGCAATCAAAGAAAGGGTGTCTCCTGGGCCAAATCCAGTTTGCATCCTCTGCAGCTTATCAGCACTGGGAATAGAAAGAAGGATCGCTGTTTATCTCAGAGTCTGTCTGCCATCTGTGGCCTGTCAATGTAAGGAAGATCCTGAAGAAGGCCACCTTGTCTTACCTGGAATACTTCATGTTGTTGGTGACAACACTGGCATTCCTCACATAGCAATAAGCAGGGGGGGCATTTTTGTGTGCTCTTATTGCTGCTATTCCCTGTGCCAGTTTTAAGCAACTGGAGGGGCAGTTGTGAAGAAGATGAGGCTCTGACACTGAATGTCAGCAAGCTGGAGTATGGACCCACTGGGGAGCTCCAGGACAAGTTAGTCCAGCCCAGCATAGTGAACAGTTAGCTTGTCAGGCAGCTTGACTTTGACAAGCCCTGGCTTTTCAAAGCGTATCTGCAACTCCAAACATCTTTTACTTTTTGCTGGAGTTCAACTTCTTTCCATTGCTAGAAGGATTTCAAAGATTGTCCCTGATTCTCGCAAAGTCTTCCCCCCTCCTTCTTTCAAAGTACCCCACTTCTCAATTTATTCAATATGGACTTTGACATAGGAAAGTGCTTGACTTTTAGCACTGCAAGCTGCTTCCCCAAAGGCTTGAGTTAAATCTGCTTTAATAAAAACACAGAGCTCTCGGCAATTGGGACATAAATGATTTCTCTCCTGCACTATTGAAATGCTGCTTTCAAACTATGTTCAATAGTATATTAGAAACAAATCTCTAATTGGCCATAGAGTACTGAAGACCTGACTATCTAATGTAAAAAATCAACATCATGAAAACTTTGAGAATATCAAAAAGAAGCAAGGGAAGACCACAGGTCATTTTCAGCTATTCCCTACCCATTTAAACCCCATAATTACAATATTATTTTTAATATCGGGGGACAGTAGTGAATGTAGGATCATCATAAGACCAGAATAATCATTCTAAAGACAAAATAAATTAATCATTGACCTCTGTTGCTATAATGAGCATTTAACAAAAAAAACCCCACAATGAAGTTCAATTTACTCAAGTGTTCCATGTTCTTTCTGTCTCCTGTAAGTCTCTGAAGCCGACTTTCTTTAATAAAAATGACTGATGTTCACCAGTTGCTCCAAATTACACATTTGTGTGCATTCACTAGAGCCCATGTAACCGATCATGTACAATATCACCAGCTTCTCATGCTTCTTTTCAGCGAGACAGAGGATCAAACTTAAAGAGTTGTTTCTTTACTCAGAAAGGAAACAGTATATCCCCCAGATACAGATATGCGAATCTGTCAGTGTATTTCTGGTAAAAACATAACTAGCTATCTTTTCTGTTTATGTGCTCTTATATCCAAACCACAGTAACACTTCCACTGTCAGTAAGAACTGCTTGGCTAGTCAGGGATCAAAGCAGAGCAGGTCTAAATAAAACAGCCGGTCTGGACAAGGACTGAACCAAGATCACTTTGAGAAGAGTCTCCACCGTGTTTCATAATGCAACAGACAATAAGAGAAACTGAGGAGAAATGTAAAACCATCTCTGACAAGACTTTAGAGACTACATACAGTCTGCAGGACTGGTTAGTAATGAAAAAGACAAGTTACACCAAATTACGTGCTTGATAACTTCCCCCAGGTGGATGGGGCACAGGGAATGCAAAATCCCTGATGTCCTCTGCAGGGTGGCGAGAAGGTGATGCCCTTCCAGTGCTGCTGGACTGGGTGCTGACAGCACATCCCCAGGTCCTCTGGCCAGACTGCTGGCCTCACACAGCAGGGAAGGGTGGGAATGATTGCAGGAGTCTTGGGCCACAGTGTTTCTGCCCAGCTTCCTGCTCTCTTTCTTTAGGAGGCGGAGGAAGAGGGATGAAGCCCACATCCAGTCATCGAGTAGATCTTTTAATTGTGTACCACACATGTGCACGCATGAACAGACAGTCCCATGTTGTCAACTTCTTCTGCTGGCATAACTTGAGATAAAATTACAATGAGACATAATTACAATGAAAAAGCTGGCTAGAAGTCATTCCAGTATTGTAAAACAAGTCCCATTTATTTTGTTTATGAACTAATAAATAATTACTTATTTGCAAATACAGTTGCATTGATGGAACGTGCCGATGACACATATTTTCTTGGACAGATGACTTAGGAAGGCACTTGAACACCCAAGGGGGACTTGATAAAAATCCATGCATGTAGGGCGTTTCAGTTAAACAGCACTCTCTGAAACAAATCCAGCATTTTGCACAAGGAAATTTGAGCTCTTGGGACAGCCATGGCTGTGGGATGGCAGTCCAAGTCTGCTGTGTGGCAACAGGACTGGAAGGCGTTGCAGTTGCCCCAGAAGGAGAAAGAGGTGATTCTGGCCCTAGAGCCAAAGCCTAGGTAAGTCAGGTTTGGCCTCAGTCACATCTGCCAAGGAAGAACCAGCACTGTAAATGAGCCTCAGGGCACCAAGAAATGCAACATGCAAAAAAGGCCACCTGCAGGAGAAGGGAGGTGTGAAAGCCCTCTCTTTCCTTCAGCCTGCTGTGCTTTTGTGTTTGCAAGGAACCTGCTGTGTTCTTTAGTTCTAATCACTGTCTGCTGGCAAGACAAAATTCAGCTTAATTTGCCCCAACACCTCTTTAACCTATGATTTAATGTCACTGTCATTTGCATCATGAAAGAGTGCTTTCCTACAACTGCTTTCATGACAATTGCACATTTCCCATAGCCTCCCCCCGCCACCCCCCCCCCCACCCCCCCCCCCCAGAAAGAGGTCAAGTCACAGCTGTCATTTTGCCTAGTAATGACCACTTCCATCCCAGTTTCCCACAGCAGCAATGGAAAAAAAGGACCAACAAACACAAACAGAAAAGGTCAAGGAAAGAAAAATATTTGTTATTTGAAAAGGTGTCATTTGCCTTCCTTTTAAAGCACAAACATTTTGTGTTCACCATCACAGGCATTACTGCTGTCTTATACTGGTAGGCAAATGGCAGTTTTATAGGTATATTATATATCTATAATTTTTTTATATATATAGGGTGGTTTCTGTGTGTGCATGTGTTGGTTATACACACACGCACTCCTATGGCCTAGGAAGAAATTTGCCATAGGTTTGCTGGTGGGTTCATACTCAAATGAAGTCAATAGCAGGCTGGGACCTGGAGCAACACTTTTATAATACCATTCACTCATTCACTCCCTGTGGCAAAGCGCTGTAGGGAAAGCTCTGGGTACATGATGGGAGCCACTTCCTTTTTTGTTTTCAAAACTCCCCAGTTCTGTCTGTTTCATTTAGCTACAAGTTCTCTAGGTCAAAACTCTCTGGGGCATGTGCGTATTCAGAGACACAGTTCACTGTGGAGGCAGCTCCCTTAAGCTAGCAGAAAGGATTAGCCAAAATAAAGAAGTCCTACTTGAAATGTATTTGGTATCCAAGTTAGGACTGGCTCCTTTTCAGATACCCACATTTCAGTTTACCTTCACAGTAGAGTAAAAAAATACACTCTGCTTTCCTCACGTACCTAGAGGTAGTATATTGGAGGATCCCATTCTCTACAGCAAGAATTTAAGAAGCCCCTCAATAAAAGAGGTGCAGAAGGACAAGTGTGCACATCCACCAAATGACAGTTAACCAAGCAAAAGGGATTTTTTTAAATGCAGTTGTATATTTTGCTTATCAAATTACCATCTATTTTCTATCTGTGCACTTTGTATCCACAGTCTCCCCTTGGAAAGGAGCTTTTATCCTGTCCTCTGAGAGCCTGCCTACCTCTTAACTTGTGGCTCTTAAAGGCATTTAAATTTATAATATCAAACAAAAAAAAATGGCTTGTGCACTCTGCTAGGCTTTCAGATTACATAGGTTCTGTTTAAATGCACCATGGAAAACTTTAATAGATCTATTTATCTGTAATTTAACATGTAGATGACATTCTGCTTAATACTGGATAGACACTATGCTGTATACAGAGACAGCAACAGAGGAGTGCAACACGAATGGCACCGTGTCTGTTTAGCAAATTATTTGTAACTACAAATAGCAAAAATATTTATAATAGGAGTCATTTCCCTTAATCTAACAACTTGAAAATTGATCTTACAGAAACACTCTCAATTTTCAAGTTCTTTATTTCTTTCAAAATGAGACATTTCTCAAGGGAGACTGCATTTTCTGAGTTTGAAGTCAAAGTTGGTTTAAAAAATTTAATGTTTGCAGAATAGAATCATAGGATTATTCAGGCTGCAAGAGATCTCATGAGGTCTCTGGATGAACCTCCTGGTCAAGGAGGGTCAGCTCTGAGGCCAGCCCAGGTTGTTCAGGGCTTTAACTGGTCAGGTGTTGAAAATTTTCAAGGGTGGAAACTGAACAATAAATATTTATACAAATATGTATATTTGGTCGAATGTGCTCACAACCCGAACCAAAATAGTGAAAGCTTCTCCATTTCCACCCCACACCTCTGCTGCAACCAGCCCTGCCAAATCACAAAATGGCAAATCTGACACAAGTCTGTGTAACAGGTGAAATGAAACTTAGATCATTAAAGGGCAAATCCAAACCCCACTGAAATCAATGAGGACATACCCTTAGTGTTTGTCTAGCCCCTCTAAGGGAAACATTTTAGGAAATAGCACTGATGAGAGGAAGTGTCCAATGGGATCAGGACAGGTTCTGAACACATGGCTCTTGTTCAGGATGGAGGAAGGCTAGAAGCTGCGTTTAGGTTAGGGAATGAGTCAACCAACCAAGTGTTGTGTTCTGGGAGCAGCCTCGGTCCTGGGAAATTAAGAATTTACTGAAGAAAACCTCTATCATAGATATTCAAGCCGGGACAGTGGAGCAGTGCCAGTGTCACATCTCCACGTTATATTTATTAAATAAACAAAAGGTCTGATTCTTTCCTTTCTTTTCATGAAGTCAAGAGTCAGTCACTTCACCTAAAACAATCCCATAAAAAGAGCCTAAGATGTGAATCAGGCCGACAGTCACTGGTATAATTCTTCCTCAGAGCTCCTGCACTTCAGTTTTAATTGGGGAAAACAATATGAAAATGAGACAGAGAAAAAGTAAACCAGTACTCAAAATATAGATATTTATAACCAGGCACATTACATTCAATTTTTCCATCTTTTCACCAAGGTTCTGTCATTATTTATGATGATAGAAAAGAGCTTACACAAGGATGAGTGATATTTTGATTCAGAGCTGTCAAAGAAAAGTGATTATCCAAAGAAGCACTTTTCTAGAAATTAATACTTTGGATGTTTTGTATCTCCTTTTTTTGTTTGTTTGTTTGTTTTTAAACCACACAATTTATGAGACCAAAACTAGGTATGTGTTTCAGGTTTTAAAAGTTAGTGCTGTATTTCAGTGGGAGCCTCAAAACAAAACAAAACAAAACAAAAAGCATTTCAATTATAATAAGCAAAGATCTTCTCATCCTAATGAAAAATCAAATACTGTTATGGGATTTTGTTCAGCCTTGCTCCTTACCAAAATATTTCAGGTCAAGTATCAAGATAAGTTGAAGTTTTAAGTTGCATTATAAATAACCCCTGACTCTAGGGAATTTATTTGTAGATTATCAAGAAATATAAATAATTAAACAGCATATTAGTGGATACTGCAAAAGTATATGAGAAGTCTACAGCAGCTGCAACTTGTTTAAAGGTTTTTGACATGGCTGTTGTATGGTGCATCCAGTGTACAATCTTCTTGTCAATAACATCTGGGCAATCAGTGTGTGCAAAAAATGAATCTTGGGTTTATGGCATATTTGTAGCCATGTGCTTTCTACTTGTCAATATAGTTCAAAGGCAGTGAGTGAGGAAAGTTCAGGAGATGCGACTTCTGTCCCAGGTCTTATAGGACGGACAGGAGGCTCTCATAGGTTTTACTTTGTGTCATATATCATGCAACGCATCTGGGCAAAAGGACACTTGCTTTGGCAATCCCAGCCACCATAATGGCAAAGCAGCAGCAGCAGCAAGCAGTGGCTTCATACTGTCATATTTATTTGTTTAGCTGGCATTGCCCCTTCATCTCACTGATAATTTGGTGCTTACTTTATTTCACTCTTTTTCAGAGTGATCACCTCACATCTTCCAATGTGATCAGCTTTCATTTACCTTCCCACACAAACCACAATGAGATTCAGACATAAAGTGTTGTACAAACATCAAATCTGCATGTGCTTTTGTGTGCATGTGTCTGTTCAAACAGTTCTTAAAAACACTAGCTGGCATATTTTGTTACTTCAGTTTTCAAGACACTCCTTCAGCAGCGAAATCATCTAAATCGGTGAGGGACACTATGTCAGTATCTGGGGTTGGGCTCATGCCCTTTTCTAAGCAAACTTGAGTTTCTTCAGCATCTTGACTGTAGGAGTAAGAGGCTGGTTCAGTACAGGGCTGAGTATCCACAGCTTCAGTGTATCTGTAGTCCTGCTGGCCATCTTCAGGTAGTTCAGCTTGTTCTCCTGGCACAGCCGGCATTGACCAGGTAGGTTCAGAGAGCTGAGAAGGTGACTTCAGCACTGCTACAGATGCAGCTGGTAAAGGCAGCACTCTAGGGTAGGAGGAACAGGAAGAATTCATAATTTCTGAAGAGGGAGGCTGGTGTAAGTTCCCTTCTGAAGAAGGGACTGAGACTTGAACGTATTTGCCAGTTTCTGGGTCATAAAATGTCTTTAAATTAACTTCAGCTGGTAAATCAACTACATAGTATTGACCAGAGTCAGGGTCTTGGAGGAGTTTGCGCTGGGTTGAAGAGAGTGAGGGGCTCACTGCTGATGCACCACTGGGTCTTCCTGTACTGGTTTCTGTGGGAGTAATAGTGGAGTGAGGGGCAGGATGGGGAGGAGAATAACCCAAGGATGAAGGAAATGCTAGTGTCTGTCCAGAATGAGAAGGCTTTCTCCCTACAGCATCTATATACTCAGTCTGATGTTTTTTCTCCTGTTCTTGTATTTTCTTTCTCCTGCTTGCCAGCTTTTTGGCTCTCCGCAGAGCCTTTTCTGTTTTTGGTGGCACAGCAGGAGGCTTGCCTGCTGTTCTCTCCCCAGGTCCCCTGAGCTCCAGTCTCTCAGCTTCCCCCGCAGAATCAGAAAGAAAATTTCTCTGTGCTGAATCAAGTATCTTTTCTGCAGGCATATCAGCTTGGCTTTTCACTGCCATGTTCAGCAAAGCAGGGTTTATAACATCTTCGGTCTCTCTAAGGACAGAAATTGTTGGTTTGTCTGATGATGAGCTGGCAGCAAGAGAGTGCATCGTGCTGCCTGACCAGGTGCTTGTAAAAGCAGGGCATGCAAGACTGTCTAACAAAACCGGTGCACCTTCTGTATGTAGAATGTCCTCTGAAGCTTCATGGGGTACAGGAGAATACATGTGGTCCTCTGATATGAAGCCAGTCCCAGGGGAAATTGGCTCTCTAGTGATTATTTTTTTCACACAAGAGCCACCCCTGCGATTAGACAAATGATGATTCTTGAAGTAATTTGTCTTTCTTTCTGTGGGATAGATGGGGTTGTTTCGCACCTGGTCATTTTCGAGACCTAAATTTGGCTGTGTTAAGCTGTGTCGTGCCTTCCTAGTCTGGGGCTTCTCTTTCCTTCTGCAGACAGTCTTTTCATTCATTTTCCCAACTTTATTTAACAAAGCACAAGTCTCTTCATCTTCTTCTGTCAGCTTCCCTAATGAAAAGCTCTCTGTATCTTCCAGAAGACTGGGATCCAGTGTTGCTGAAGTAGATCCAGCCTCACTGGCCTCTTTCCCTCTGTCAGTTGCTCCATCCCTCACATTCTGCTGCCCTCTGCGCCTTGATGCCAACGAGCCCACCTCCTGGGCATGCAACGTGTTTCGGTGCTGCTTGTTGTGCTCTGCTGGGGGCATAAACCTACCTTCCATTTCCTTGTAACTGCTGCTTACTGTATCATCCAGGGAAAAGGACCTGAACAGGGGCAGCTTAACAGCCCTTATTACCTGAGGTGACCTGAATGTGTTGTCTTTAATCATAAACAGACTGGGTTTCGTTGAGCTTGAAGATGGTGGTGTTTGTGGTTCCTCAGACATGGGGATGGACAAGTCCTTTATGCTGTCAGGAGCTGTATCCATGCTGTTGGCCTCTTCCCTTTTTTCTCTCTTTAGTTTCTCTTTCATCGAGCTCTTCTGTTCATTCTCAGTAACCTTCCCCTCCTGCTTCTCTGCTGTACCAGTACCAGAGCTGATACAAGCATAACATTGCAGTTCATCTTCCCCAACTGCTTTCCCTCTCTCCTTGTGGCTTTTCTTACTGTCTGCACCCATTTCACTCTTACTCCTCTGGCTTTCTTGCAGACATGCCTTCTGCATCAGGGGCACTGGTGGAAACTGCTCCTCCTGAAGTGGCTGCTCTACTGTGGAGACAAAAGATTGCTCTGAAGAACTAGTGCTTCTTTTGCCTTGTGCTTCATGGCCAGGTACCACCATATTGGTTTGGGTGTCACTGTAAGGCACATCCTCTGCTGGTGAGAGTTGGTTTGGGACTGTTTTGAAGGAAAAGTTTTCATTCTGAATAGCAGGCTGTCTCTTATTTTCCTCATCCTGGACATTGGGATTTTGCATGGGCTGCCCAGCTGTTGTATCTGCATTGTCTTTACTGAATGGTTTCAGTGCTGGATACTGCAGACATTTTCTTAAATCAAGTTTATTTGATTCATGTCTGAACAAGGAGAAGTTTTCACTATCTCTTGTGTTTTTAACCAGATCTTCATGTTTTGAATTGTCTTGTTGCAAGTTGTCTCCGGTCTGGTAAAATGTAAGGTCTGCTGTTGTCTGGGGTGAGCTCAAAGTCAGGTAATTGTCTGTAAAGTGTCCGGTTAAATCAGTTTTATTGTCCTTTTCATGAACACTGCCAGACAATACGGAGGTTATATCACTTGATTCATCTTTCTCTGCAATATTTTTGCTATCTTTTTCTTGGAAAGTCAAGAGAGAGGCATTAATTTTTGTACCTTCCTGTATATTTTCCCTAGTTCTATTTTTCTCCTCTAAGGCCCTTAACAGGGGAGAAGGGGTATAAATGCTTTTAACACGTTTACGCACATCCTTCAAGTTGAATAACAGACTTGATGCTTTCGATTTGTAACTATCCCGAGACCTGTAATCGCCAAACGTGCTCCCGTCATGGTCTCTCTGTGTCATGCCTTTGGTGGGAGGAAGTGTCAGCAGGATCAGCTCACTTTCAACAGCATCCACCTCTTGTTTTGGTGGTATGATGGGTGTTAAAAGTTCAGTGATGTTGAAAGAGGGACTGATTGATCCAGGGGAGTTTACCTGTTTAGCCAAAGGAGTCACATCCAGACCAGGCTCCGCACCGGTCACCTTTTCAGACAATGGGCCCGTCTCACTGGCTGTGAACTTCTCCTTTGAAGTCTGTCTCCTCTCTGCTGCCCCTTTTGTAACCCTCTGTCTCCTCCAGGGTGGACAGGTAATGCTCAGTTGGGGACTGAGGGTCTCCTCTTCAGCTAAGGTGGCCAGGGGTCTTGGTGAAGGAGGGCTGTCTGCCTGGGACATGGGTAAGGGTGAAACCATCCTGTAGGACACAGACTGGGGTGAGATGGAGGCTTGGGACATGGAAAGAGGGGAAAGTTGAGCTGGCACTGGGAGTGGGGGCACAGGAGGGGCTTCAGGGGTAGGGGGTGTTGGGGGATGGCCCTGCTGTGTGGGGGCTGGAAGAGCAAGTGCTTGCAGGACAGGAGGTTGCTGAGGGGGACCCTGGTGTGCATGGCTCCTAGGCGGGGGTGTGGGAGGAAGAGCAGCAGGAAATTCAGCTTCTGAAGGGAGGGGGCCCTGAGGTACACATGCAGCTGGGAGAGGGGTGCTGAAAGCAGCTTCTGGTGGAGTTGGTTTCATCTGAAAATCTTTCTCCTGCTTCTTAGTAACAGTGGTTTTGACTGGTGGCAATTTATGTTCATGTGTGTGGGATCCTTTGAAAAATGGTGCTTCTTCCAGGTATGTAAGACCTTCCTTTTTCATTTTTATATCAACAAATTCCTCCTTTTCAGTCAGTTTCTTATGATGAACATTCCATGATTCAAAAGCACTATTCTCACTGTGAAGAAAATTACCTTTTTTTGCTGGCTCATTAACTTTCACACTTCTGCTTTTTAAAGCCTTTTTAGAAGAACGGGAAAAATTTGACTTGGCTACTTTTGACATCTCAATCAGCACAGGATAACAACCATCAGAACCACAATAACTCATGTCTATTTTATTAGGCCTTTTCTGTGGCTCATGTTTGCTGCTGAGACAGTGGCTACCTTGACTAGCCTCAGAAAAATCAGGAAGTTCCTTGTGGATGCTTAAAATGTCTGTGTCATCCCAACAAGCCATATCATTTCCATGATTTAATTTACATTTCTGAAAGCTATTCTTAATGGGCTGCTTAATGGCTATCAGGGAACCTCCTGACCCTTGGTCTGCAGTCTTATCAAATGTCTTAATCAATGAAGACACTTTTGAAATGTGTTTATTGTTCCTTGGACCAGGGACTGGCAAATTCAGTTTTTTCCCTTCTGTGGCAAAGGTGTTATTTTTAGCAATCCTTTTCTCCTCCGGAGCACATTTTGGTAGCTGCTGGAATGTGGAAGCCCATATTGTATGTTCATTGTTTCTTGCTGTTAGCTTGTTACAGATATTGCTTTTCTTGATGGCATGGTTTAATGTCCCTGGGTGAAATTTACTGGAGAACTGGAGAGCGAAGTCAGGTGAAATGGTGAGATCTGGTTCATTGTAAGAGTCTTCAAGCTCTGCCACACACAAACTTTTGAAAGCCCGGTCTGTGAGGCTGCTTACCTCTCTGTCTGTATCATCCAGGAGACTCCCAATACTTGAGGAGTCACTATGTCCTTCCGTATGTTTCTTATTTCCCTGCATTGTTCATGGGAGTCATGAATGAATTAGCCAAAGGATTAATTTCAGGTGTCAAATGGGCAGATGACTGTGTGGGGTGGTTCCAGCTGTTTGCAATTCACAAGCACAAAGCTATTCTTCCAGACGGTGCTGCTGCACATCGATTCATCTTACAGAAGAGCTGAAGGAAACTTTCTTCTCTGCAAAGCCAAAAATTGTAAATTACCATTTTTCTGTATGAACACTCTCAGACAGAGCGTGTTTCCCAGATATATCAGTCACTGATTAACTTGCTCCTACCTGTATTTTAAACAAGATGTTACCAACACACATGAAAAATAATTGTTATTTTGGTCCATTCATGTAGCTCATGGTAGATAGTTTAATTACTGGAAAGTGCCATTTAAAAAAAGTGGTCTTACCTCAGATTCTTTACTTGGGCTCTTAAACAAGGATATGAGAGCCAAATTTTAAGCACTTCCCTTTCCGTACCTCTAACCATAAACAATTCCAAGTTCTGTGCATGTATTTAGCTAAGAAGGTTTGCCATTTTTTGACCAGGAAGAATTAGTAATAAAAAAGGAGAAAACTTACTTAAAAAAAGAATGTCACTGGGTATAACATTGCACACAATGTCCAAAATGAAAGAAAAGTTGGTAAAACTTACTTGGCAAGACATCATAATTATAATTTAAAATATTTTATGAAAAATAAAACTATTATAGAAGATTCAATTCTCACTCATCTGTTAGCTCATGGCTGCAGAAAATTGAATCTATAGAGATGAACCTGCTTGTATGAGGCTGGAGTTTTGCTGTGACAACTACCCTGAACAGAACCCTTGTTTGAGAAAGCAGGATGGCACCACAGGTAAAGAGGATTTACTGTGCATTAGAATGTTCCAAGCAAATATTGCTGAGGTAAAATCCTTTAGCCACCCATATCCAGATATGGTTGGGTTAGTATATTGAAACCGAAGAGCTGCTAATATCAGCTTAGCCAGCAGAAGGCAGGAGTGCCTAGGGGACTCTAGCAGACCCACTAAAGGAGCACAGGGAACATTTGGTTTCAGTTCCAGAACTACTGAGAGCAAAAGGTAACCCATTCAACACAATTATAAAATATCACAGCCTTCCATTAATCTCTGGTTACAATGCACAGTCAGGGACCACAGCACTGTGGTTTCTGTCTGTCTCCACATCAATCTGAAGACAGGATGGGGGAATCTTTGGATGGAACAAGTAAAAGCAAAATAGACCCTTCAGCTATACTTGAAATCTATATGCTAAAACTCTTTAAAGTTTACTCTGTAAACTCTACAGCTACTTATTCTTACTTTCAATGGTTTGAGCGGGGTATTGACTAAACTACATCAAGACTCAGTTTAAAAGCGTGTTCAAGAGCTAGCTAAAACCACCTTCTTAAGGAAAGTCTGATCTGTATCTCCATTTCCTAGTACAATTGCATCACGAACTTGTACCGAGCTGAGACATCACAGTTCACATCTACAGCAGCTTCTAGCTTCCATGCAAGTGGAAGCTGTCTCCATTTCAAGGTTGGATCCATCATAGAACTGAGCAATGAAATCCAGATCCAGACTTCAGCCGCTCCAGCTGTCCAAAGCCATGATTCTACTTTGGCTCATCTCAGCGAGACTCTTGGAAAGGGCACATTTTTCCCTATGGTGACTCAGTGCTGGTCACAGTATGAAGAGTCAGAGAAACTGGGCTTAATCAGCTGAATTACTCAGACTCGATTGTTTCTTCAAATGGAAACACTCCTCACCTTCCTTTTCTATTTGAAAAACTTCAGCCCACCTATTTTTAGACTCAAAGTATCATTGTGAATCTTGATTCTGTCCTTCCAGCAATACAATTCCAATGACTTATGCAGAACTACAATAGATTTATACCAGTTATAAAATGAGCTTAACAGAGCTTCTCCATTTTACTTTGTAAAAAGATTTTTTAAAAGTGAGTTTCACTAACCCCACTGCACATATATTTTTGTGTATAATGCAACAAGAAAAGACAAATGAAAGGCCATCTTGCTCTTGGTTTTGATTCTTAACTGTTATATGAGTGGGAAGTACAGGTACATACCTGCCATGTAATTTTGTTTCACATCGTTAGAACTCCCTCTCATGCTTGTGTTTGGCTTAATTTCTGACCATCTTTAGTGAGGAGGGAGAAATAGTCCATGTAGATTCGACAGAAGTAGTGTCCTGAGATGTTCCCGACCTTCAGCATTTTTTGATCTTAAATTAACTCTGCAATTTGAAAACAAAGACATTTGTTTGCATGATCTGAAGATTGGTGCTCATTCATTCATTCATTCATTTATTCATTCACATTTTACAACCTTTTTAGGAGTGATTTACAGGATTTTTTAATCAAAAGAGACAGATATATATTCCAGAGTGATAACCAGATACCTTGAAGATTCAATAGCTTGCAGAGTGCAGTCAGGTTCCTAGCAAACAGCTACCACAATCTCCAGCACTTTCTAGTAGCCCCAGCAGAGATTAACAGCTGAGAGAGCAATAGTTTCCTTGCAGTCTGCCCATTGCAAAGCCTGGGTGATGTCTCCAGGCTAAAAAGAAGGGGCAGATGTCTTGTCCCCTGCTGCTGTCTATGTCCCTGCTGTGCCAGTTGTTCAGAGGGACTGCAGAAGAAAACGTGTGTCTCCACACATACATGATTTCCTGCTGCCAACAAGTACAGACAGGTGTCAAACTGGTGGACTGGGAACTAATGCAGCTGAGGTTTGAAAGTCCATCCTTTTTGTTGTCCCTGTTGTAAAGGAGAGGAAAGGTGGACAGCTGGGATGGTGAGAGGCAGTAAATAAAACATCTTCTAGCTTCCATGCCTGAATCAGAGTCAGGAGATGCTAAAGGAAAGCTCAGCTATGGTGAACATGCCTTGCTGCTGTCCTTTTGCTGTGGAGACACCCACAGGTTCAGGCTAGTTTGCTTCATTGTTTCAAGAATATATTCATTTCCTACAAGGAGAATTGCCTGGCCCTGAGGAAATGCAGATAATCATATAGGTGTAGATAGGTGTAGACACAGTAGACTTTCCTGAAGCAAGGGTCTTCTTGAAGGAAAGTTTTGTGTCAGCCTATGGTATTCAAAACACACTTGGAAAACTGGCAACAAGGGCTCACCCACTGGGATGGTCTCCTGCACTTTACCTGGGGAAGGACTGTTGTTAGTGTTAGTTTAGGGACAAGCCTGTATCAGTCAGAGCTTTTTGTGGAACACTTAATATGTCTATGTAAAAAAAAAAAGTAAAAGCAAAGAAAAAAATCCTGTGCTGTGTCTGGTTGCAGCCAGATGCAAAAGGGCATCCTCTTTGCAGAGATGTGTACTCAGTTATCTTCACTCAGAGGTTAAATTACAATTTTACTGCTTCTGTGGTACTCTTAAATGTGCAAAGCCAACACAGCCATGGAAGATTGTGATTATGTTCTGGCTCACTCATCAGCGGGGCTTTTGCCTAAATTCCAGTGGCACAGTGTTTATCGCTATTTAGTGGTGGTGGTGCCTGAGCTAGGAGGAAGCTTGGCTTTCAGATCCCGTGGACGGAGGTCTGAAGAAACATCTCGTCCCTTGTAAACTGAGAACATTTGCTGAAAAGTGAGTAGAGTAACAATAAACATGGAGATCATGATGTAATCTCAGCAATCATTTTCCTAGATGGGGTCACTGTTGCAAAAACAACTCAGTGCCACTGATGAAAAGAAGAATAGTGACTGCCACTGTCTCTGGAATCCTTGTGAAGATCCTTATCTAGCCTGGCCATAATACTAGTATTTGGGTAGTGTAATGTTTCAAGCTGGAAAAGTTGTATATGCACCAGGTGTTCAGGGTGCAGATCACCACTGGGACTGGATGGAAACAGCAGCACTATACTGGTCTAGCTATCCCTTGTATAGGTATGATGGCAGCTTCTGAACTTTGGGCAGAGAAGCTGGTCATGGCTGGTTTAATAACCTGGTGAAGTCCCAATTTTTTTAACTTTTTGAACAAACATGGCAGCCAGCAAGCAATGTGCAGAGTTTGAGCTTAGGTCAGGATTCAGCTAGATCAAACATTTAAGAATGTCTGAATTTAGTCTATTTTCAAGACAGGAAAGCAACACTAGTCATCTGGAACTTCTTGGGAGACGCTGAGAAACACGTGAGGTGTTTGCAGTAGGCATCACCTGATAAGAGCTACTAAAAAAACTTGCATAAATGTACAGATTTCAAGGAGCTTAATCAGAAATCAGCTTCCACTCTCTTTCAAATAGGAGGCTTTTTTCAGTGGTCCTCTTAAGTGCCTAGCAAGTTGTGATGAGGAGGTTAAATTACAGAGACTATTCCTGGCCTGGCACAGACTGAATGTCAACTTCTTTCACTAGACAGGAGCTGGGCAAACCAGCAAACTTGGCTGGAGCGTGTGACATCACTGCTGCTGCAATACAGAAAGGACCAGTTGGTTCCCCCGACCCTTGGGCTGGTATTTGGCTGAAATATTGTGCCATGAGACATCATGGTGGTATTTTGGCAGTGACCTTAGGAGCTGCATAGCAGTATGAAGTCAACAGCACTGCATTCCCTTGAGGATGGGAAGAGAAGAGAGAGGGAGGGAAGGTCTGAGATGTTTTAATCTTTGTGATCTGGTTTCTTTATGTGGTGCTCTCTGTATGGCATCCATCCACAGCTCCAGCCCAAAACTCAGAGCCCTGTGGTGACTGCTGGCTGAGGTTTATTCAGTGGCGTGCTCTACTTGCATACACACTGCTGCTTTGGGCTTCCAGGGGCTCATCATGGCAATGTATAGTTAGTACTTCGGAGACTCTCTAATGAATTGATGGCTTTTTTGCATAGGTGTATTTTGTTCATGGCACACATGGGAGCTCATAATCTGGTGAGAGAGCTGGATAGATACAGGCCTGTTCAGCTATGTGTCATCAGGCTGAGACAGTACTCCCAGCTGATGGCACCTCCTCGCTAGCCTGAGCAGCACTGACTCAGTGAGCTCTCCTGGATACTGCCAGAAAAGCCTGCATGGCGGCAGTGATCAGTACATGGACGGCTATTAAGTGTGCTGTTGTTGGTCAATGATCACAGTACTGCTGTCTTCATTGCGCATTTAGGAAAACAGACAAAAGGGTGTCAGAGAGTTAAGGGTCACCCTGTGAGTCCCTGTCAGAGACAAGGACCCAGAAGGATGTCAAGGAGAATTTTAAACCCCTGTAGTCTGGTGCAGAATACCTGAATATCCTCTGTGCTGGGCTGCTTGGACTGCCAAAGGTGTGTGGGCTGGTCATATTGGGCTGCATCTGAGCCAGACACTCTCTGATCTGCCCTGATGCCTGGCTGCTCCAGGCACACTGCCTCTTTGAGTAGCCCTCAGGGCACATGGACCGGCGGGAGGATCACAACACCCTCATCAAGGAGGGGAGCTCCCTGGCAAGAGACAGTGGCGCTCCAGCTACGTTTCCCTGAACTGTCAAGAAAGGCAACTTCTGGATTAAGGTGGTCATAAGATGAAAGCTATTAGCATGAACCTCCATTTCCCTCATCCAACAAGATCACTTTCATTGTACTTTGTGGTCATAAGGGACAGCCAAAGAAAATTCTTCTGCTTTGGGAAAGAGGAACCGGTTTGCTCAAATACAAATACCTGCTCCAGCTATGGAGGGCGGAGAACTGGACAGGCTCGGCTTAGGGTTAAAATCCCAAACACTGACAGAAATGACTACTATTGAGAACAAGGTGACCTCAGCTATTCCAGATTCAGATCTTTAACCATTGCACTGGAAAGCAAGGTGAAGGAACCATGTACCTGAACCAAACCAGTGTAGACTGGGTCCATTCCCCTTCAGGATTTGGCCCAGCAATTGTGTCTCGAACAGCTTGTCCAGGGCCAGAGAAGAGGAGAGACTGTTCTTGAGTTTGGGCCAACTTCTGTTCTCAGTTACACTGGTATAAATCTAGAGTCATTTTACTGACGTCAGTAGAATAACTGAGAACAGAATTGGTGACTCTAAATACATCTACTTCCTAAGCTGACACTGGTGCACTATCCAGAAGGCTACATAAGCAACTGTAACCACAGTAAAGTGAAATCCAACATCTCTGATGAGCCAAACCTCACCCCCATGTGGCATTCAGACCAACATGTGAAGGAAAGGGATTTGGAACTGATACCACACTGCTATGTCACCAAATCATGTCCTCTGGATAATTCTGATTTTCTAACCTGTATCACCCATCACTGACAATAGCAGTGCATTTTTGCTCTTTTCTGCAATATTCACTAGAATACCTAGACCTAAGAGTTGTGTGGTAGATGTTGTGCAGTCCCAGGCCCGACCAGCAGAATTTCCATCCTGTGGACAATATCACCTTTTGGAAATATGTTTGTGCGTGATGGATGGGAAGATGTTCTCATTTAGATTGATCTTGAAATTTCTCATGGAATAAAGATTCTGAAGAGAAATTAAGTTATAAATTTCAACATTTCATTCAGAACTAAAAAAAAATCATTTTGTTTCAGAGTATTTTACTATTTTTACACTATAGGCCATGAGAAGTAGCATGTAATATATACTATAATAGTTAAAATACCATATTATTACTGTCCTTAAGTCAGAGAGGGTGTATGCTATTTAACATTAACTGAAACTTTTAATTTTATTTTCTGTGTCAAACAATACTCTGGCAGTATTGCAACAGTGTGATCTTGTGTTGAAATTTCCCTAAGTAAATATCCTAAATGATAAAAGAAAATATTTCCAACCATCTTTTAGGGGAAATGCCATTAAAATGAATATGATAGTGATTTTATTTGTTTAATCAAACAGTTTGTTTCTGAAGAAAAGACAGCTGAAGTCTTTTTCTCCCCACGAGGTCTACTGAAGCTAGTGTATCTGTTGCCATGGGAGCTGGAACTGGGGGCTCATCAGACTAACAGCTCAAGGAAGGTCAGTGCAACCTGGTGGAAGCATGAATGCAAGGAGGGAGTGTACTAGCTAATGACTATGTTATGTATCCTGCTCTGTGTCCTTTCCCCAAAGGATGTGAACCTCTTCCAGGCCCCAGCTGCAATGCTTACCTCTTCAGCTCAGACCACAAAGCTTCAAGCACTGGGAGATGAAGACCTCACGTGAAGAAAAAAGGGAGGAACAGAGACTGCTTGCGACAGCTATGAAGAATCATGGCAAGTCTCTCTACCTTTCCCTTTCTGGTTCAATGGCAAACACCCAACAGTTATTTCCAGCTGGTCTCCGGACTGCCTTTCCCAATGTCCTCCAAATGCCCCATCCTGCCAAGAGGCCTGCCAAGTCTGGAAGAAGGAGATGTCTCTCAGAAAGGGTTGTATCTGGACTGAGGCTTTCTTGCAACTCCTGTTCACTCCTTCCATTACCTGAGCCCTATCCTACTGCCTTTGAAGAGTCAGTAACATGCAGACATGATGAAGAAAGTCAAAGGCAAGAGCACATGACTAACACGGGCACAGGGCAGGTGCAGCAGTTGACAAACAGCACAAGTCTATGAGAATCACAAGGCAAAGGGATGGTGCTCCTCCCATGACCTGAAGTCAGCACAGACAAGTGACATTTAAGCAACTGAACCCAAACAGTGCATTTCTTGGCATTAAATGTCTGACTGGAAAAGGCCACTGTCTGTATCTAGGTCAGTCATTATACACTGAGATATTTATACAGCTCCCCAGTAATATGGTACATGAACACCTCGTGGCTATTTATCCTTACAAACTCTCTCACTGCAAGCAGGATTTCTGTCTCATTTACAGATCAGCAGCTAAGGCCCAGCTTCAACTGACTGATTTGCCCAAGATCAAACAGGGCGTTTGTGGCAGGGCAGGGAACCAAATCTATATTTTCTGAATCACACAAGAAGAGCTTAACCTTTGTCAGTTAAGGAAAAAATGTGCCTTCCCCCTGTCCTTCATGGGTCATGGTACTTTACCATGAGCCTCTGCAAATAAACCCTTTCAACTGAGTATGGTGCTGTAGCTTGGCACTATATTGTATAGTGAAATCCATCCAGATTTGCAGGTGACTGTCTTGCTGCAAAGATCTCAGCTCAGCCTCAGGTACTTGATACCTATATCTGTCTGAGATCATGAAGACTCAAGCCTTCTTCATTAGTTAAAGGTGACAACTGATATTCCATTGGTACAGCCTCCTCACTGACAGGATTTTGGCTGATGAGACAGATACTCATCTCCTTTCATTTTAGTCTCAAGCAAGGCTTAGAGGATGAAAGCTTCTGAGTTTTCAATTGCTGTGTGGAAGAAAGGAGATTTTTCCATTGTAGAGGGAAAGTTGTGGAGTACTGTGGCATTGCTAGAGACAGGAGATGACAAAGGGGGAAAGGAAGAAAAATACATGGACAAGAAAACAAATGAAATGTCTTGGATGCCTTGTGAAGGAGCACGCCAAACAGTCCCAGTCCCTGTCACAGGAAAATTGTAATGATACCAGCAAGTATGTTAGACACAAGAGGGAAGCAGGTGTATTCTCCTCTGTGACCTACACAAGTAAATCTACAGCTAGCAACCAGTCATGCCTCACTTTCCAGGCTTTCCAGGCTGGGGAATCTGAAACCATCCCCCACTTACACGGCCCTCCTCATCAGCCCCAGCACACCGATACCATCTGCACTGTCAAGTTTACACTCAGACCATTTAAGCTTCTTGACAAGGAGAGTCTGACCCACACCCACTCATGCAGGATGCAGTCTCAGGAAATAATAGGCTTGCAGAAAACAAGTAGTGTTCTTTTACTGGTAGTCTCACCTGCTCCCTTCCTTTGTATCTTCTGGATATGTAGTTCTTTTGGACAAGAATTTTGCTGAATCTGTTTTCTATAAAGAAAAGAATTTAAGCCATGTATATGTGCTATGTTCAAAATTGTTTCAAGTTCTAAGTGGTTTTCTCACCCACTGATTTCCACGGGATTTAGGAACATGCAATATCTTGAAATACTGCAGTATCCTGAAATACCTCTCATGTTACCAAAGACAAATAAATATGTGTATCAAAGGGGGGAAGAGAAGGTGGAGGCTTTGGTTTTCAAGGTTTTCTGGCTCAGGCTGCAGGAATAGAGCTATTTCTTTACTTACACCTTGCTATAGTTTTCAAGTGCAGTCAAAAGAGCTTAGTTCCCCAGCAAGCAGTGTGGCGGAGCCGGGGCGGGGCGATACACATTTATATACATGCCAGAGCATATGACTCAAGCATACAACCATCCATTCACATAACATCTTTCTTCTGATGACAAACTGTTTCTCAACTATCGGTGATTACAACAGAGCTATTCCAGTTGAAGGACAAAGGCTGTGGCTTGCCTTATTCCTGCCCGCTATCTGGAAGATGGCCATGGGACTATCCACCTATGGCAGGACTTTGAGAGGGCAGGGGAGAGCCCACCCACCCCGTCTCCCAGGTACTATCTCTGGAGTTCATACTGTTTTCCTCCTTTTGAGGAACAAAAACCAGACAGTGGTCTTGTCCTGAGCAAGACGGCAGCTCCTTCCAGTTCCCTTTTCACTGTGCAACAGGAGTAGGTGTTTTTTTCCCAGGGAAATGCAGTCTCCCACTTCCTATTCAGAGATTGATTCATTGGTGTGTCCCCATGATTTAACAGTTAGTCCCCAAGGCAGTTCCTAATTCTTTTACAGTTAATGCAGCATTCTACTGTGCTTCTTGTGATTATTCTGTAAAGGATATATGCAAAAGGCAGAAAAGAAAATAACAAGAGTTTTAAGCAGAACCCACACTTGTTCCCTAAAAGACAGGCCAGTGACTCTGGCTGAATCAGTCCCTCAGCAACCTCGGTGATACAGTCATCACAGTGCTTTTCCAGACCATCTAGACCCTCTGAAGAACACTGCAGGCAGGCAATAGCATCACCTGCAGCTCATTGCTGTCACCAGCCATTTCTTCCCCAGCCCTTCTCAATTTCTCCGCACCTCAAGTGGCAATTCTAGCTACTTGTCTATGGCTTCATTCAATTCACAAGCCTGGCAAAGAATAATTTCTCAGTTTTGGAGAAACGGGCTAAGTCCTAATGTTACTACTTCAAAACAGATCAGTCAAAATGAAGAGTCTCAGCGAGGAACATCATGACCAGGAATGCTGCCCCACTGCCCCAGCACAAACCCTGGACGCAGCTTGCAGGTCCTGTTCCCTCTGAGCATGCTGTTGCTTCTGCACCAACATGTCAGGCAGTCCTGGGCACCTACTCCAGTTTCTGCACGATGGAGCCCTATGCTTTGAAACATGCAAAGGATGGGGACAGGGGCACACCTGAAATACATCACAATGGAACAGAAGCCATCAGAAGTGTGCAGAACCGTACAAGGGTCTATAATGAAGCTGACAGGCAAGCCAAATGAACCTTAAGGTATGACAGCTTATGTCTGATCAAGATAAAGGTGATAAAGAGAAGCACATCTGAGACTGAGGATTTGCAGTAGCTGTAAACTGCCAGATACTGCTGTTTTCTGATTCTGCATGTTAAGGTGTAGCCAAACGTCAACGACACGCAACTCTTATAGAGACTTTTCAAAAAACTGCAGAAATTTTCATCTCTACCTTCTCCAAGTGGAAAGTATGATCTAGGTGGCCTTCATGTACCTGGCTGTTGTAGCCCTGTCACAGTTCCCAAAACAGCCTCAGACACAGCGTGTAAGTAACAGGGAAAGCATCCCTGAAACTACTGGGATGTAGCTGTGTGAGAGACTGAAAATAAAGATGCATCACTATTTGACCTGCTTGGCTCATAAGAAGATTGGTCTGACTGTTACCAGATGATTTAGATTAATCATTACTAGCTAATGTCTTCTTGTTTATCATTATTTGCAAGCACAGGAGGTGGATGATAAAGAAATCTAGGACTATAATTAAATATCTGCTTTCTATGCTTGTCCAAAGAGGATGATTTGGCAGGGGAACCGAAGAGAGAGGAAAACCTTAATTCTGGGGAAGGGTTTCAATGCTGCCTGCATTTCTCTGGGGCTGCTAAGACACAGGGCGTTTGGTGGCAGTCTCTCTGACCATGCACACTTGAAAACCATAAAAACCTGGCAAGCAGCAACATAGCCACAAAACACCAAGCTTAACACACACACAAATATACATATACACACACACACTTAGATATGTATGTATAAGCAATCACTGACTCACACAGAAACACATGCAGGCTTGATAGAAGAGGGACAACCCTTTCTCAAGTGTAAAGTTTCCCTATCAATGCACACATGCAGCCCCCACTATGGTCCCTTTCTCCACACACCTGTCAGCTGGCTCACAGACTGCTGGTCCCAAAATTTGACACTACCTCAAGCAATGCACACTAGCTCTAAAAGCAATGGACTCACCCGCTTTCTTATAGTATACAAAGCTCTGTGTGACCTGGCATCCCAGCTGCAGGCAAGCCAGCACAGCGAAGCCGGCAGCTAGAAACCACTTGCAGAATTTGCCTCTGCTAGCAACATTTTGTGTGTGTAAACTCAGCTAAACTCAAGAAAGACTGATACAGATGAGTGGTGTTTTCCCCCAACCTGGCTCATAGGGTTGGTTGGCTTTTTTCCCAGTCTTGGAGTGATTTACATTTTCGTGGGCCTTTTGCACAGCTCTAGTAATGCATGCACGGACAAAACAAGCGGAGAAGGAAGTAGGAATAAGAGGCTACAGAGTGAAAATTCCCTGTGCTTTTGGTTTGCAGCGCAGGAGTGCAATTATACCTGCATACCTCCACCCAGCTGTGGCCTTCAAGTTCACTGGTGAGTGCCTGTTACAACTGTTTTGGCAACTAAATTGTTAATATGTATGTAAATACCTTCCTAGTGACAAGCGTGGAAGGGTGGAGAAATTCAGTCGTTTTGGGGCTCCAGTATAATAGAAATCTTTTATTTGTTAGTATTCTCCACAGATCTTATCCTTCAAGCATTTAACTGAGTGCATTTGCTTCTTATATGGTCAGTTCCTTGAAGAAGTGAAGGAAAAGAAGTCATGGACTTTGATCCTGTCCAGAAAGTTAATTTCTTCTTATGTCTTCTCACTTTTTCTTCTCCTCAGCTGCCTTCCCAGAATGGCAGAGGACTAGTGAGGAACCCTGTAGCTGATACTGTACAAAGTCAGTATGAACCAGTTGCTTTGACCTGCTGCTGGAAAACTTCCCTGTTCAGATTTAATCGGATTGCCTGTTCACAGGCCATTTAAAAAAGCTTAAGCAGTTTGGCTTCTCAAGCTCAATTTTAATTATTTCTGTTCTTATTTTGCTGCTGAGTTCTGCAGCTAGGCTAATAAAATGCAGTTCCTTAGGAGGGCAGATTAAGAAGTTCTGCAACAACTGGACTCAGAAAAGCTTACGCCATTTAAGAAATTTTCCAGTGATTAAAATTGGATACAAGTCATAGTCACAGTCATTTATAGTGGCCTCTTAGCACTGCCTAGGTATTTGAACTATTTTACTTTTTCAGGCTCTGTAGGAACTAATTGCACTCTATAAAATATTTAAATTATTATCTTACTATTTGTTCAAAGAAAAAAAAAAAGAAATAAAAATGCCTTCAAACTCCTACACAAATCACTAAAGTTTTTACGAGTACCTTATCTGCAGGCAGTAATCATCTGGAAAATAAAATCAATGTCTATTTGCTTAAAGTTGCTTACAGCACAATGCATAGGACAATTAAATGGAGCTTCATAGCAATTTTATGGTCTTTTAAAAAGATCATAGCCCCTTACCAAATAATTGTATGTCATAAACCGTAATTACTGCATACAAATCTGTATGTATGTCTCATTCCACACACAGACTTTGAGAGAGAATCCTGCATTTTTCAGAACAGAAAAAAACTATACTAAATGAAAGGTCTTTCCTCCTCTAATTACTGAAAAAAAAAGATACAAATGCTGTTTGATTTCTCTTATCTGATCAATCACACAACTGATCCTTAAGTGCCCACACATTCACACACTCAGGCTCACCACTCTTCACCATTTCCCTCCTTTAAAAACACCCATACGCTTCCCCCTTACCTTCTGTGCTCCAGCTTCCTGATCAGGGACAGTACAGGGCTGCACTTTCTTCCCTTAAGTCAAAGCCCCAGCACATTTTACAGCAGCCTGCTTACTATTAGCACTTCCCATTATTTATGTGTTTCAGACTTTCCTTCTGAACATGGTTATCTTAATAGAAACAACCACTGAAAAATAAATAAATAAAAAAGTATGTGGAGGAGCTAACCCTTGAGCCCTTGCAGACCTGCCCAGCCAGGTGAAGTGAGCAAGGAATCCAAAGTTAGTAAAATGTATTTAAATAGTTATCAGGCAAGGGGAAACCAAACGGAGATCATGGTAGGGAAGAGGCAAACATACGTATTGGAATAACCATGCGGTGTCAAGTAACAGACAGATGAAACAAACAGTCATCAGCTATTTTTACATTCAGATTCGGCATTAGTAATGCTTCAGAGATAACTAATACAGACAGTAATGCTGTGCTATTGGCTCGCTACTGCCAGTGATTCAAACCTTAAAGCACTGCATTTTTGTATCTACAGGTGGGAGTCACAATGTTTATTAAGGTCACCATTAAAAACACTATGTAAGAAGTATGCACATGAGTAACACATTGCTGTCCTGCTGGTGCTTTTTCATAAATAGCTCATTTCATCATAGAGGCTGGACAAATGTATCCAGCGTTCTTGGAGTAAGGACCCCATTCCACCGTCCTTCCAAAGCAAACAAGACCAGCCACCCTCCTGGAGGCACATGTCAGCATAGGGTTTCATTTGGCGAACTGCAATAGGATGTTGAATAATAGGGGAAATATTCCATGAAGTCAACAAGCTAAGTTTTTGTACTGCAGATATAAACAACGGATTGCACCCTGTGCCATGCTGAGTGCACAGAGCTCCTTAGTGAAGTCACGGGGTGCTCTCAGGACTCAGCATCACGCTGGGACTTGAGCCACAGCCTGCAGCAAAATGAAGAGCAGAGACTCCTGCGATTACAGCCCAAGTCCTGCTTCCATGGCAGAGCAGGGCTCCACGTGAGCCCAGTGCTCATTTGCATTTTAAAAAGAGCTGCTAATTATATTGCTACAGCACAAGCAAGGCAATAACCATGCAGTACCTGCTGCCTGAGAATCTCCAAGCAGCAGGCAACTTATGAACTCATCCTCTCTGTGATCCAAGAGCAACCTGAGCTTACTGGTCCTTGGAGGGGCAGCAACCTGCCTTCTGCAAAGTAACTTTCTGCTTTTAATTCTCCACCTGGGAGAGGTGTATTGTTCACCTTAGCTCCCAGCGGGAAGATTTTGCAAAGCTCCCTCCCCTAAACTCCTGGTCTAGGCTTTTGGTGCTCAAGTGATTCTCCTAACTCACCCCAAAATGAATGCTGGCCTTGCCAAACATCAGGGCACTTCTGCCAAGTTCTGGCCCCAAACGACACACTTCTAACATCTACTCATGCCCTGCACCCATAAGTGCACTTATACACAAAGGTCTGGTGCATCATGAGTCATGGCACCTATGAACTGAGGTATCTAAGAGAACTGCTGCATGCTGAAAAAAAAAAAAGTTTGGGATGAAAACAGACAGTGGAAAAGTAGCATTCAGGCATCCACTGCCACTAATGTAGGCAAAACTGTCTGTATATGTGTGTCTGTCTCTCCCACACATTTCTAAAGAGGGGTGGAATGTACTTCTGGAATACTTGTGCTAAAAATAAACCCATCCCTGCTGTCTATGAAGAGAGGCAGGTATAGCCCTGCTTTCTGTAAGCCCGTGAACTTGTGAACTGCTTAGAGGCTGAGGTGCAACTAGGAAGACCCCTATGGAAATTTTAACTGCTAGGGCAGGAATGGTGACAATGCTTGGAAAATCCAAAACAGGCCTCTCATACAAAAGCATCTGGAGTTAACACTATTCATCATGTGGAATGGGCTTTACAGACTCCAGCTTTGAAAGGACTCAAATCTTGGGATAGGCGTTATGCTTATTCAAATATCATTATAATAAATACATAAAGTTACAAATTCAATTCTCAGATAAGACCCTGGGATCAAATGGCCTGTCATTAAAATAAAACCACTTCTGGGGAAAAATACTGAATAACGCATAACAAACACAACCCAGTGACACTTAGATGTTGTTACCCTGCTCCCAGGAAATTTTTAAAAAGCAAAAATTCCTTCTGCTTCCTTTCAGTGAGTGTAGAGCAATAACAGATCCACTCAACTCTTGTAGACAGCAATTTGGACTGAAATTCTAAATTTATATGAAAAGAGTATGCATTTGCACAAATATGTCAATGGAAAATTAAGGTATGTATGTATGTATAATGAACTCCATCTTTCACACACACACTTGAAACTTTGTATGCTTAGCAAGGTTGAGAATACAGACATGAGAGCCTTATGCAAGAGCAGTAGTTTTCAGTGTTTTCTAACTTGTATCCCTTAACACTTTCTCTAGGGAAATAAATGGAGTTCTGCCCTACTGAGAGAGACAGTTTTTTCCCTCTGTTACCTTAGCTGCAAATCCCAGGGAAGCAGTATGCAGACCCCAAGGGGTCAATGGACTAATGACATGTGAAAAGTCCCTGCTACATGGAAACCAAAAAGTGGAACTGATTATAAACAGAAATGAAAACATGCCACCCTAGACTGGGAAAATGCAAGCATCAAACTGTTTTGGTTGTAGAAAGTAAATGGTTCATAATTCTCATGGCATTAACAGACAAGGGACCTATTGACTATATTGAGTTTTCAGTTGTTTGTTTACAGCACTTTTTGTCCAGCAGAGCAATGCAGGTTCAATTCTTACCTGGCAGACACAGACTGAATGATTTGTTTCTGTTATCACAGTCAGTGCAATAACTTGTTTTCTGGGCAGCGGACAGGTAAGTGCAGAGCATTGGCTGGACAGAGCAGCCCCAGGGTCATACCAGCTGAACAAAAGGAGCAAACCAAGGACTAGAACATGCCCCACAGGAGGGCAACGCCTTCACCTGCTCTGTATGCTGATCCCCACACTTGCAGGTAGATAATGCTGCGCCCCACCTGAAGTCTTGCAAGGCCTGCATTTCTCTAGCACGTTTCTAGCACCTGCATGTCTGCTCCTGGATGTGCCAGGGAGTGCAGCAGCAACACAGTCGTAAACAGAGTCATGGTGCAAACCAGATGCTGCTCCACCTGCCTCCTTGGGGCAGCCCAAGTCCCCCCAGCTTGTTTTCCAGCAGGGGGGTTCCACCTCCTTGGGATTTGTTTGGATGGGGAGGTGGCTGCCAGTTCTATCCCATTCCTGCAGTTTGCCAACAATCTGCACCCAAGATCCTTTCCTTCCATGCTCATGCTGATCTGAGCACACACCTCCTCTAATGATGGAAATGCTCCCAGTACCTGTGGAGGGGGTGGTCCACTTGTTCCTCTTTTTGCAGTCTCTGCATTTCACACCTTGCTGAAGGAGAGGGCATGACTGAAAATGAGTTGAGATGTCCATTTTTGCATTCTCCTCTAGGAGGCACTGGACTTGTATATCTGCACATTTTCTACTAAGTGTGAAAGCATCACTGCTTCTTCCTGCAGGCAGATTTTGTGTAAAAGCTCTGGTCAGACCTGCCCCACCTTCCTGTCTCCAGGAGGCAGCAGAGACCTGAGGGTCCTAAGTGAGGAAGATGTCTCAGTATTGCTATAGGTGTTTTCTCACCCAAAGGGGAACTACACGAAGGCTGCATTTTTTGCTCAGCACCTCCTGTTAGCCAACACAGGCCACGCTGCACCTCGTATCAGGGAAAATGACAAGTAGATGTCTGTCATGTTCCTGTCTCCCTGTATCCTCTCCTGGGTCCAGGCCCTTAAACATCCAGGTTTGAATCAACTTCGGTCCTGACAAATCCAGCCGTAGGTGAGCAGATGTAGGTGATGACAGAAGGGTTCCTTGCACCTGAAGACCAGTAGCAGTCCTGTGGCCTCTTCCTTTGGGGTCATTTCTCCCCCTTACTGGAAGAGCTGCTTATCCGCCCCTCACACAGAATTTATGCAATGAGACAGATGCAGGACTCATCTGCAGCCTCTCTCCAGGGCTACTCCTTGGGACTCAAACCTCAGCAGTAGCTGGAGTTTATCAGTCCAACTCCAGGGACTCCTAGAGCTCTGACAGGGAGAGAAATTCTAATTTTTTAAGCCCTTGGAGCTTTCTCTGTTTGTCCCAATTACAGCTTTGAATGAAGCCTGGCAAGGTAAAAATCCTCTGCAAAAGGAAGCTCTGGAAGAAATTTCAGCATGGTTCAGGCAAAAAGGAATACTTCCTTGATTTCACCTTTCAGAATTTTATAATAGAGTGTCTAATATAATACAATATCAAAATTGTTTTAATCCTGCCCTCAGAAAGGAGTAAAAGATATTATTTTCCAACAAACAAAATGCTATGATTCTTCTCTAGAATCAGATTTCTCATGAAACCAACAAACTTAGCAACATTTCAGCTTTGACTGCATTTGTGACTGTGGGCAGACTTTGGTTCCACCATCTTTTTGCCTATCTGTGAATATGACCTTAAATTCAATTGTAAAAGAATTTCTACAGCTTGATCTGCTCTCCCTGCTGCCGCCCCATCGATACTACCTAGACTCAGCGGACGCAGAGAGGAGTTGTCTGGATTCCAACCCTGAACACTCATCCTAAAACTCTGGGATGTGCCTGGCTGTGGCACCAGACTGGCTCAGCAGCCCTCTTATGGCTTTCAGGGACGGAATGTAGGCTAGAAGGACTAAGACTAGAAGACACAGCCTCAGTGACAGTTTTGGCAAGGTTGTCAGTCACAACTACAGCCTACTTTTCTCCCCAAATCAAACTGACTTTTCAGTCAGGAGCAAAATCTTGCTTTTGCCAGTAAGACAGCCACCTCACGTACATAGATCATATCTACAGAAACCCCCAAAAGATGTTTGTGTGTAACTGTTTCACTATTAAACGTTCTGCTGAGAGCGGAAGAAAGATGTAGCAGGAAAAAAAAAACTTACTACAGGAAATGCTAAACACCAGAAGATGGCTAAATTATTCTGCAAGTAAGGGTTTAAGCCTGCAGTGCACTGTTCTACCCATGCAAAGGAATTGTGCTATCTAAAATAGAAAAAAAACCACATTACGTGCTTATCTGCCTTCTGGGCAGTGATTTACCTTGAAAATCTTTCCTTTCCCATGAGGAATTGTCAGTGAAATCAGCAGAAAGCAACAGCACTTTGCAATTTTCAGGAGAGGTTCAGCCTGTCCCAGGACATGCAATGAATTGGTCTTGCAATTAAAGGTTGAGAAATGAGCACACTCGTGACAGGTCAGATGAGGGAAAAAATGCCTTTATACAGTCTGAGTGATCTAAAAAGTAATTCTCTTTAAAAACATGTAGAACCCAGTGACATTAAGAAATATTAGGACAAATGCATTAGGTATTTTATAAACATAGCTATAATCCATCTAGTTTAAGAAAAGAGGTTGGAGGAATGTGAAGTTCCTGCCCTAGTGTAAATACTTCCTATTTACAAAACACAAAGCAAAAAAACAGAGACCACAAGCTAATTAAAATAGCCGGACAGCAATGATGGGAAGCATAAGGTGCTATTTTTAGGGGATTGTATGAGAGCCCAAGCAGCTAGAAGGCTAGTCAACCCGGAGGAGTCACATGGCCACTCTGAGTGCTTTGCACTGTATCACCCCACCACAGACAAGGTGAACTGGCCAGTATGATTTTTGTTCCAGATTCCGCCCCCCCTCCCCGATTTCATGCAATATTTTGCATTTTACACTATGTTGGATGAATTTCCATGGATGTTTCCACAGAACCACTGGCCCTGTCTTGTGCCAGGTCCCTTTACAACTGAGACATGGGTTTGGGGCAGTGTTTGCAGGGCTGACTCCCCCCAGATGTTGGGGAATACTGACGTTTTACAAGAGGAAATTGTGTTCTGCAGTAGTACAGCTGGTTCTGCAGATGTAGTTGCAGTTCAAATGTGGGCTTATCTCTGTGTGAGAAGGGGTGAAGAGAGAAAAGATACAACATTAAAACTTGTTATAAGCTACTAGGTTTGCCTGAATTACATGGGTTTTCATTTTGTGGTTTGCAGAATACACTTGTTGTGGGCCAAGAAGAGGAAACAGTGAAGCACAGCAGAAGACAACATGAGAATTTTATTCCTCAGCAGTCACTGAAGTTTCAAAACTTATTTGCATTATCTCAAAAACTCATAGCATTGCAGAATGTGTTCAGAAAATACCAGGCTGCAAAATGTCTTCCTGCATGGGTTTGTGCTGGAGCACTGGTGGGCAGCGAGGGAAGGCTAGCTTGGCTTAGGAGAGGGGTTTCAGCCCAGATATACATCAGACAGGAAAGAAATTTAAATTTGCACTTCCTCCTTCTCAAACCAACTCTTTTCCTAGCTCAAAACCCTTCCCAGAAAAGGAGTATTGGAAACCACAAAAGGTTTTGAAAAATGTTTCGGGTTTGCATAGCTTGGCAGAAAAATGGGCACCACTAGTATGCAAGCCACAGCAAACACAATTGCCTAACCTGTTTCCAGTCTACCAGCAGAACAGAACACACCAGTTAACTGTGAAAAGCAACATAGCTTTTTGCCTTTTTCCCAAAAGCAACATAGCTTTTTGCCTTTTTCCCATTCCAGTAATCCGAGGAATTATAATACCATATTTCTAAAACGATATGACTTTAAGTCACAGTTAAGAAGAGTAAGAAATCTAAAATTGGCACTCAGTAAAGCAGGAAGCACTAGAGAGAGAACTAGAAGTTTATGCCCAGCCTTTCAGAAAAAGCCAATGTGTCATTGTTCAAGGTTTTGCTGAATGTCAGGAATGGAAGATTAACAAACAGTGAGAGATTATGAGTGTTAGCAGGAGGGGTTCATGCAGACACAGGAAGGTCAAGAACAGCTAAAAACCTGGCCTGAAAGATAGCAAACATACTTCTCTGCAGAACAGTGCTAAATAATGACTGAGAAGAAAGGAGCCACATGAGGAACAGAAAGCAACTGTTGCAGAAAAGCAAGAAAACAGAAATGCTGCGTTTGGAAACAGCTCAGTTGTGCAGATTCGTTGCAGAAATCAGTCCCAGCTCCTCTGCTTGCAGTACACCTGGGCTGGTGGACACAGCCCAGGATCTGGCTGCAAGGCCCTTGGCACAGTCTGCCTAGGGAATTAGGTGGACTGGAAATCTAGGGATGGGTCTTCATCTTTTCCTGGTAGCTGAACTTGGAGAATAGTGTCAGTGAAATATGTGGAGTAGATAGGAAGACAGAATCCCCCAGGCCTAAAAACTCTGTCACAGCCCCTTAATGAGGATTAACCAGATGAGTACCAGGTAATCAGAGACTACTTTTAGTGGTAAAGTGATTCGTAGGACTGAAATTCACTGTACCAAACGTACTGAAGTGGCTGGTATTAATAAACTGACACATGCAAACAAAAGAATTCTTCTTTAATCCCATTCCATTAAGGAAAGGGCATGTGGCTTGAATTATGGTCATGTAAACCACTGACTTCAGGCAGTTTTTCAAGTTTTGTAGTCTGCAAAACTTATTAGAAATTTTATGCTGTCAAATATTTGAAGAAATATATAATGGGAATAAAGAGATAAATATTGCCTTTTAAAAAATGTCAAAACTGGTTTCCTTTAAACTTTACAAAGGCATTTTAGGTATCTCCCCCTCCCCCCTGAAACAAACAGTAAAATTATTACTGATGAAAATTCTAATCCTGCAAACATGTATATGATTAATTATCTTCCTGCAGAGATCAGGGGCCCTTCTCTTGGGAACAAAACTAAACATGTTCACAGAATCAAGGCTCTAAGCAAATTCATAACATCACTCACACATATATTCTCAGAGATTTCAGCAAGTGTTTACACACAATGTAGAGCACAGACTGAAGCATTTAAGCACTGAATGCTCAAAGTGCATATTTATGGCAATGTTTTTTTAGTGACAGAAAGTATTGCTGTTTCAAGATGCAGCAGTAATTCCCAAATCCAAGATGTATCTGAAATCCATTAAGAAAATGACCATGTATGCAGACAGGCTTGAAAAAGGAGGCAAGGTCTGGTGTCTCCACTGATGACACTCAACAACAATGTCCATGTCATTTAGGATCACGAGTCACATTGATTCCAACCCTGCTGAAGAACATTAGACCCTCAGACATTTCAACATGCCACAGGGAAGCTGGATATTTTGGAAACTGATGTTGACTGCAGAAGCAGCCTGACAGATGTGGCTGAGCCAGCTGCAATCAACAGAAACCCTTCCAGAGACATGAGTGCGAGCTCAAACATGCTCTGCTTACTTATAGTTTTAAAGACGCAGTTTGTGCTGTCCTCACAGGAGGGGTGCAAATCTTGGACTAGTCTTTTTCCAGCCTGGTTGAGCATGACAAGTGTGAAACATTTCAGTAGAAAAAAAAATCTCTGCCAATTCTTAAAGTCTACATATTTTTAGGAGAACAATTGAAGAAACAAACACAAAACTTCCATGTTAGTAATGCAAGACCAGAAAATATGAAGAAAGCAAGGAACTGGTGGGATAAATAGAAATGAGTAAAAATGAAATGTTATTTAAACAACAATATTTTTACATTGTTCAACATAAGATGCTTTGAGGTATGGTTAATTTCAGTGACTTGATTCACATTTTCCTTTGTACCTTTCACAGCTTTACCATTTATTTTGGCAACACCGTAAAAAATTATAGTCACCAGATTCTTATAGTTGCCTTCAAAAATCATTTGCAGACTCACTGTTTCCACCGGATACTTCAGATATAATCATATAGTCCTTATATTTACTATTTGAATTACATTAGCTTGTGAAGCCCATGACATTTTAATAATAATCATCAAGTATATTAGGGGCTTCCACTGTGGCTGCTGGTGTCAGAGTAAGCAAGCATCTAACCTTGCACTCAGAGAAGATGGTCTATAAATCCAGGCCCATGTACACCTGGTCCCGTTGTTTAAGACAAAAAAACAAACTACTGTAAATTTGAATAAAATCATGCTGTAAAACACAGAAACTCATATCAAATACTTCTATTGGAATGCTTTCCACATCTCACCTTTAGTTAAACATCTGCAGCATGCTGTGTAGACATATTGTTAGATTCAGAGCAACTAAACTAGCTGCTCAAGGTTATACTCAGAATCTATAGAAAAGCCAGGAAGAGAATGCAGCTCTCTTCCAGCATTATGGACTATTCATCAGCTTATGCTGAGTCCTAGATGGGAAAACCTCCAAGAGGGGGTTTTTATTTCCACATTCTGCCTTCTGTAAATTACTGTGGTATGATCATAACACCTTTGTGCTTTTGTCTACCTACTGGTAGTATTTTAAAAGTACCTATTGCTTTTGAGTCTAGAGCTGCGTAACCACCACCAATAATAATTAATAACTTTTGCAATTATCTTCTGCCAAATGAAATCTCATCTTCAGTTTCAACTGGATACATTCATCTGTCTTACGTTGTTGTCTAGGGTTGCTATGCACTAACTGTTGGTGTGTTCCATCCCAAAGGTGGCTCTTTGGGAAACCTTGAAGCTCTATAAATAGCAGATATTATTATTATTATTATTGTGAGGGGGCAGGATTGCAACATTTCACCCTCAGGGAACAGAGACACTCAAGAACACTTCTTTCAGCATTTGAATGCATGGATTCTTCACAATCAGTGATGTGAGGGAGAGAAAAGCTCTTGTGCAAAATTCCTGTAGGAGCAAGAAGATGAGATCCGGTGGATGGAATCCATTACGCCCAGTGCTGGCCTTTTACAAGTTTAAATTGGCCATCTACACTCCCTTTCACATCAGTGGAGGTTAGCAGACACCTCTGAGAGGTTTGAAATGCGTTTCTTTATGCATGAAGAATCACAGTCTCAGGACATGGTCCTCCCCACAGATGAGCGATGAAGCCGTTTTGACTGGCTTAGCCTCGGTACCGAGTGCTGAGACAGCTGAAGAGAGGTGGCAGGGGCAGGACTCTGGCCCCCAGAAAAGGGAATACAACCCAGCAAGGGCTGAGATCCCCAGAGCAAGAAAATACAAACAAAATACACAAGAGGAGATGTAAAGGGAGTGGGGATACTGGGAAAGTCCTAAAAAAAAAAGAAAAAAAAAAGGAAAGAATAAAGGGAAAAGTAGGAGCAGCAAAACAACCAAAGTCATTGTTTTTCTTATAAACATTGAGGGTCTGGTCCTATTTCTGTTGACTCCTTGCAAATTTTCCACCAGGAAATATGAGCAGTTAAGGTGCCTAAGTGAATTAAGCATTCTCCTTCCTTCAAGTCCCTTCATTTCAGCCTTCCTAAGCAAGCCACACTAAGCTGTCACTCTGCCTGAGAAGCCCTGTGAGCAGTCCCACTGTGCTCTCAGTGCTGGGCAAGCACGATACCCCTGGGCTGCCTTTGCCATAAGCTTTTGCTTTCAGACACGGCTGTCACTCTTGACCACTGCAATTTTAGAGCTAGGCTAAAAAGAGGAAGCGAGAAGGTAAACACTGAAACCACCGGCAAATTCAAGCAAGACAGGATGCCATCTCTTGCCAGCAACAAGTTCACATAAGCGAAGGATGTTAAATTGCACTTTGAAATCAGTCAGGAAACAGTGTTTCACCCAGAAAGATGAACTACAGAGATACATACCCAGCCGTTCTCACAGAGAAAAACTGCCCATCCCAATGCCCTCCTTTCCCCACGGTGGCTAGGGGAGTGTGAAACGGCAGGGCCATGGCAGCATGCCCTGCCCGAGTGAGGGGTGCTGAGCAGCACAGGCAGTGATATGCCCCAGGACTGACACCAAACACGCCTCCCCTCACCCCTCACCCACACCCTGCCTGCACTGCAAGTGTTGCAGCATGACAACATAATTGTCCCTCCTACATAATCAGGTGCCTAAAGGGCCTTTCAGGCAAAGCCCATGCTGCTGACAGGAGTGACAAGCAAACACTGCCTTCACCTAAAAAGACAGGTGCTGTTTTCCAGTTAAATAAGCCTTTAAGTCTGTTTCCTTTCACTGTTGATTTGACAGCCCTGGAAAAAGTGCATGTCCTCAGCTCTCAGTATGCTGAGCACAAGGATTGGAGGATGGAAAAGAGGGTGGCAGTGGCTTGGCCCCACTTCAGCAGCTCTCTGCCTGGAAGTAGTGAGGAGGATGAGTGGTTACAGTTTAACTTTTCATTCATCAGATGAAAAATTTGCCTTATCTGTACCTCACTCTTCTCCAAAAGAAGTCCAACAAAGGGCTGGGACAGTGCAACCTGCCTCTGCCCAGCCACTGGCAAAGACAACACCAACCAACTTCTCTCTTGCTTGTGCCAAGAGCCAGGGAGCTCAGGTCTCAGGTAAACCCACAACAGCACTGGAGCCAATGGTCTGACCAGCAAGGCTTGAAAAGAGGGTGGAAAATCAGTAGCCATGAGAAGTTGCCATTAGCAAGTAGGCTTCTGAGAGATGCTGCTAGACAGAAGACTTTTAATACTGCTAAAGATAAGAATCTCTGCCCACCTAGAGGTCTGCTGCCTGGTAAAAATGCCAGGATGGAAACTGCAGCTTCTATCAAAGTGTCAGGTTTTTTTGCAGCACTCTGTAAAGGCTACACTGTCTGCACAATGGGACGGGCCACCAAATCCAGGTGGGTGCAGGTGCCATGGTTCAGCCCAGCCTTCCTCACAGCACTCTGGCATCTGTCAGGATGTGCCTCAGTAGGTCAGCCAAAGGAAAAGATTCAGGGAGGTCCCTTGTGCACCCATTCAGCTTGTTTTTGTACTAGGTAATCAGCATAAACACCAACCCTTTCCCCTACGCAAACCCTATTATTCAGTGTCTTGCAAGAACATCAGTAAAAATATTCTGTCTGTGACTATGGCCAGGATTATTTTTCTGCTGGTATTCATTGTGTGGCCTGTAGTTCCTAGATTGTGGAAATGGAAAAAAAAAATCCCTATCAGTTGTCTCTTTAGGCTGAAGAATACTACTTATTTAATCTCTTCTCATGGAAGAAGATATTCTGCACTTCACACTTCTACTCTCTGTACTTTCTCTAATGTACTCTTATGACCTTTTTGAGGTGACAGCAATTACCACAGACAGTATTCAGAATTGATTTACATGGGGACACAATACTATTCTTGATTCCTTTCCTGTTCCTCATTTGCCTTTCTAACTGCTGAACATGAAGCAGATGATTTGGAGGCATGAGTCTAGCCTACCACCACGGAAAGACAGACATCAAAGCTAACACAGCCATACGCTTGAATAGAGCATCTTGGAAAACCCTGCTCCTTTTAGCTCTTTGCCAAGACAGCCTCTCCAGGATACCCAGTGAGGGTGTGCTGCTTCCACAGCAGAATCGAGGCCTCAGTAACTCCTGATGCCATGTGTGGAATATACCACTTGGTTTAGCTTGTTCGTGATCTCCTTAACTACTCCCATTCCCCATGCCTGGTATTAATCCTAGCAACTACCACTAACAAAAACCTGTTTCTTTTTCCGATGAATTTGCCATTCACCATCAAAGCCCCATAGACAGGGAGTGCTGAACTTGTGCCCATTAATTTGCAATCAGTGTAAACTATATCACTGATGCAGGATGAGTCCTGCAAATACGTAAGCACAGGGATAAAGGAAGGAGTCAGATGAGGAAAGCTGTTTGCTTTCAGTCTAGGCTGGCACTGGTGATTTCAGGGCTTGGTGCTACAATTGCTACAAGGTGCATCAGCTTCTAATGTCTGAGCTCATAAGTACAAGATGAATTGACTGGGCATTTCTAGGTCCATGTCTTAGTCCTGAAAGCAATTGCAGAGTGTCCTGGTTTTGGCTGGGACAGAGCTGATTTTCTTCCTAGTAGCTGGTACAGTGTTGTGTTTTGGATTTAGTATGAGAATAGTGTGTTATCAACACACTAATGTTTTAGTTGTTGCTAAGTAATCCTTAACCTAAGTTGAGGACTTCTCAATTTCCCATGCTCTGCCAGTGAGGAGTGCATGTGAAGTTGGGAGGGAGCATAGCCAGGACAGCTGGCCCAAACTAGCCAAAGGGATATTCCATACCATAGAACTTCACACTCAGTGTATCAGCTGGGGGGACTTGGCTGGGAGGGGCTGAATGCAGCTCGGGGACTGGCTGGGCATCAGTCAGTGGGTGGCGAGCAATCGTATTGTGCAACGCTTGTCTTTCTTGGGTTTTATTCCTCTCTTTCTTTTTGTTATCTCCCTTTTAATTACTACTACTACTACCACCACCACCACCACTACTACTACTACCACCACTACTACTTTATTTCCATTATTAAACTGTTCTAAACTCACAGGTTTTACCTTTTTCCAGTTCTTCTCCTCATCCCGTTGCAGGGGGTGTGGCGGGAACAGTGAGCAGCTGTGTGGTACTTAGTTGCCATCAGGGGTTAAATCATGACATAGAGTTATGAGTATTTGGTCTAGAAAGCACTGAACTGAATTAAATCCCACCAAATGCCTTTCTGTTGGCTGTTGCTGGGTTTTGGTTTACCCAGCTAGGACAGGTGACAACCAAGTCATTTATGGGCTGAGGTGCCACCTTACCAAGCAAATTTTGTCAGTGTGTGGTGCGCTGGCAGTGTGTGCTGCAGGGTTCTCAACCTGGCACCTAGCACCCTCACTCTCACTGGAAGTTATCCAAGCACACTAGTGGCAGTACTGTTCAGGGGGCATCACTTGCACCAAGCAGCTGTGTTCCAGGGCTGCAGCAGCTCAGGAGCTGGTGTTCATGTTCTGCTCCACAGAGACATGCTACTGAGAGCTGAAGTCCATGGGCTTATGAGACCTAAGCCTACAAATCATGGCAAGACACTTGGGAAAACCTTCCCCTAGAATTTCTTGTACACCTGTCATGTTGCTAATGATTTTATCCCAAGCATGATCTGTTTGTCTTGAAGTCAGAAATGCCTTCCATTTGTGGTGCTAATTCACAGTCTTAACAACACTAGAAGGCAGGTTTTTGTGGTCAAATATATTGCCACATTAATAACTTCATAATATTACATGAAGCACAAAAAGAAAAGAAGAGAATAAATTAACAGAAGAAGCCTGCATGGCACACTAGAGAATTAAAGTGCCATTTTATTACACACACCTTAGAGTTAAAGTTTTAATTTTCTTTTAAAAGATAGCAATATATCATTTTCATTCTCTGCTTTCAAAAACACTTAGAGAGGATGATTTGTTCTTTGTTGTAATCTGCAGGACAAACAAAGCTGTAGTCAAGTGATGTTGACCAAATTTCTGCAATTTCACAGTGATAACAGAATTATTGTTATTGTTTGTAATTGTTATTGCTCTAATAAGTGACTTTTCTCCAAGGATCCTGATGTGCTTTAAATACAAATGAATGAGTCTTCCCTAGTCCCCTGTGAGCTGTTATGCAGTCACATTTTACAAAGGGGTTACAAAGGAGGTCACTGAGGTAGAGAGGGGTTACTAGCCTTACTTTCACAGGAACTGACTGAAACATTCCTAGTTAGTGGTTTGGCTCAAGCCAAAACTCTAGCTCTAAGTCAGAGGCATCTCCAGGAATTATTCCCAGCCTCCTGCTTGGGACAAGCTTCCCTGCCCAGATGTACGGCTGCATGCATTCATACAGTACAAGTACAGTAAGCACTGTCACTTGCAGGTTGCACTCGCTCTGCTGAGCTAGCACTGAGGAGCTTTTAAAAGTAGAAAGGCATTCAAAGGCATCTTTTTCTTTTACAAGCTGTAGACATTTGCCTTTTAGTGAAGAAGGTCACCAACCAGGCATAAATGGCTCAATCCAGCAGCTCTCCCCACTGCCTTATATTGCAGACCAGCGGAGCTATATTTGGAGACAGATACAGGGGTTGTGTTCCCAAGGGCCTCTGACGGAGTAAGTTCAGAGTGTGTTGCCATGATGGACACGCACACATGTGCCCTAGCGGAGTAGAGGTCAGCCATCATTCATGAATATGTGGAGACCACTTACAGTCCAGTTACAGCATATGCTAGTAACGTGTTCCCACCCACCCCGCTTTTTCCCCAGTATGCTGCTACACTTTTAATGCCTCCATTAGCTCTTGGAACAATTGACAGCTTCAAGCCTTTCCCTGCAATGAGCTCCAATGTGGAAATGCTATGCAGCTTTCAATCCCAAGCCAAAAGGCTAAAGATTTTGAGACAAGGTTTCAGTTCCAGAAGAAGAGTAAGCCTGCCCAGTCAACCCTACACCTTTGATACAATTATGAATTATTCATAAATTACTATAAATGCACCTAGCTCCTGCAGTACCATTTGCCTTTGGAAATGCCTTCAGCTGAAATTGCAGGTTGGTGTCTGGGTTTTTCTCTTTCAGTGCATCCACACCTAAGGCAAGGTTGCCTGCCCTAATGCTTCTAGTGAGAGTAAAAAGCTTCAGTATTTAATGCAGACACACCAGCTTATCCCCAAAACATATAAACTTCTACATTTATTCTGGCTCAGGAAATGATTCTTTCATTTAAAGAGAGGACAGTGCAGTTAAATGGTTTCTACATAAGGCAGTCAGATCTCAGCCCCCCCCCCAAACCACCTAAGTTCACATCCACAGCTACAAAAGAAAAACCTGAAGCTGGATGCAGATGTAAATGTTCAAAGTGCCAAGCAAATAGAACTAATCTGAAGCATGTGGTCTCCTGAAATTTTGTGTTTTCAAAAGATGCTGTCAGCCCCACCAGCAATGAAAGATGTGCTCTGGTATGAGGTAAAATAATGTTTAAGTGCTGTGTCAGAGAGCAGAAAGTCACCAAAGGCTCTTAATTGAAACATCAATGACTGTTACAGGTTTTTTTATCAAATGTTGGCTCAGTTTTAGTGCAAATGCCCAGCTATGGAGAAACACAAGATTGTCCCTTCTCAAGGTGGTTCAGCTCTGCAGAGCTATGAGAAATAGAAAGAGGTAAAATCATACTTCTGTCAGTGAAGGAAGCCATGCACACAGTTTGAACACCCATTTAAATCAATTCAGAAAACAATTTTGTTAAAACAGATCTGTCCCTTGGTATAGTTACTTTGATTTTAGCTTGACAGCACTATTTTGGCTAAGGAACTGACTGAAAAAAAGACCAAAGCAGGTCACTGAAGCTGCAATTACATATGCTGTGCCAATTGCTGCCAAGCCAGTCAGGAGGTTATACCCAGCAGTTTTCTGGCTTAACCTTGCCCCATCTTCCCACTCCAGATCTTATGCACCCTTTCAACTTCCCCAAGCCTGACTCTGCAGAAACAGCACAGACTGAAAGTCATCCCAGTAAGAAGTTAAATTAAACTTCAACTTTCTGATGAAACTGTGTTAGGGAGAAACCACATCTAAGGATGTTGGCAGACCAGAAAGGATAATAAGCCCCTGGGTAGGTAGTGATGTGTGATAACCCCGACGCTGTAGGCACTCAGAACTCAGTCTGAGCCCTACATGATGGGGCTTAAAACTTTGTGTATTGTTTGACTTGGTTCAATTGTTCATGACAAACCTTTGTGTAACATACTAAACCTGCAGTCAGATGTACCTCTGTGGTAAACTAGGTTACAAATTTATCACCACCACCACATATCAACTAACATGGCTAACTAGCCATGGGCTCGTTGCTGCAGCTATACAGCAAATACGATGTAAAATGTTCTGGCTCAAATTCCAGTGAAATGAGTGATGTTAAATTCATTTAAGTTAAGCTATGCTGACCTGTATGGACATATTATTTTTTGAAACCTTGATGGCGTGCTTAACCATAAATAACAGCAGAAGCTAGAATGCTCTGTGTTCAGTATTAACTAACAGACACATCCACTGCATGTTGGTTTTGGCAAACCATTTAATTTGAGCTTTTGGGAGGCACCAGTATGTTCCCAGAGGATGAGAGAAATATTTACTGATTGGGAAAAGGAAACCAGGTGAAAGAGATATTTGTGCAGTAAGCTATGGCTAGCTGAAAATGATAAGAGAGCTTACTAATTTTAATTGTAAACAGTTGCATTTGGAGTAAGAAATATTTCTAAAGTACTCATTTTCATACTCTGGTACTGTCAACTGCAGCAAGGCATTATAGGGAACTCTGGCTACATGAAGCCTTGGCGTAGTTATCACCCTGTTGCTATTGTGTTCCTTTCTTGAAGGTGCCCTTCCCAAATGGGCCCAGCAATGAGCTGTGCTTCCAGACCAGGGAAAGTGTCCTCCATCATGCAACACATACCTGTCACACTGTCAGGATATGATTCTGACACCGCTTTAGGTCATGTGAGGCTTATCACCACCTTTTGCAGATGAGCAAGGAAATAGCATCCTTCCTGTCCCTGTCTCCTTCTCTCCCCCTTCTAAGCTCACAGTTCAGTTTCTGAAGGGATAACACATGGTCTTGCTTTTTCCCCACATGGGAGCAAACAAGGTAGTTACCTACAACTTCTCAGCAGGAGCACTTTGGATAAATACATTTCAAATTGTTGACAATGTGCTTTTGTAGGCTACCATTCACAGTTATACTCCAGCACAACAAATGAACGACAAACTCTCATAGACAGGAAGGAAACCAACATGAAAGCATCACCAAAACCAGCTCACTGATATAAACTTTCAAGAAGCTTCTGCTGCAGAGAAATGTTCTGGCAAAAAACTCCACACATTAAAGTCTTTGCCCTGTGAGATCACAAAAGTTAAGAAAATAGGTCATGAATCCCATTGGTCAAGATACCCACCCATTAACGGTCTCTATTCAGTCAGCTAGGTAGACAGAAAAAAACTTTATTTAAACACAGCTAGATGAAGGTAGGGAGTTTTAGTTTTACAATCCTATACAGCTGGAGAGAGCCCTGGGACCACTGAGTGGAGTCCTGACCCTCCGTACCTAACCTGTCTCCTGGACAATTCTCCCAACACCAACACCAACACCAGCCAGAGATGACCTTGATGATACAACATCTTTCCTCTGCTTACTTAATTGCTATGGTTTTCAAGTATGTCTACAGTACCGTAAAAGATTGATTTAGGTATAGCAGTATGCGTTTAGGTCACATCTGGCTTCATAAGGGAAAACACTCCATGAGGACACACCTCTTTGAGATGGGGTGAGTTCAGGGTTGTGCACTAGATAAAACTGCCTACGCTGGGCTCCCAGAGCAGGGGCTCAGGGTAAGGCACTTCCAGCTCTCCACTTCCTGGCCATGGGGCTGGCGCTTTGCAATCAAGTCACTCATTGCTCTCTTGAACTTAAACCCTTCAGGCAAAGCCAAAGCAAGCAATTAGACCTCACCCTTTATCTTCATGCTGACACTCCAAAGTCCTGTTTTCAAAAACAATGTGAGCACTTAAGAGAGTAAGTCCCAATGAAAATGACTTTTTGCAAGCAGCATGAAATCTCTTTGGCACTTTCCAAGTTGTATCTTGAACTCTGCTTGTGCAGCATGGCCAGCAAACCCTTTTATCCAGCTGCTGATAGCCTATCTGCAAAGCACAGGTCCTCAGGCTCCTAGAAAACCTTCATTTCTAAACAAGACAAAGCCCAAAGTGACCAGAATTAGTGTTAGCAATAGATCAGCTCTGAGAAGGAGGCTGGGTAAAAGACCATTGAGTTTCCTTGTTACGAACATTTCCATTTCTTCAGCTTAGGAGGAAGAAGGTGCTGGCAAGACTCCATGCCAGCCCTTCAGCATGGGAGAGTCTAGTCTTCTTTAGCATCCTTCAACATGAAGATGCCCAGGTTGTCTACAACCCAATTTATTTCAGTCTCTGCAAATCACAATGAGCCCAGGAGATGAAACACAACAGAAGGTGACAAAAAGTCTCTCTTCTAAGTCTTCCCTATTGGGGATTTCAGAGAGAAATGAGAGATGCATCTATTCCATTGCAGTAGGAGACTTGGAGATGTGCGGTCTTCAGATCTACTTTGGGAAGGGCAGGGCATGCCCTTCTCCTGAGGAACAAAAGAGAGGAAGAAGACATTTTTGTTGAAGGCTAGCAGATTAGATATTTCTGCTGTAATACCATGAAGTTCAAGAGAGATTGTATGTGTGTTCAGAGGAATGAACAAATCTTTGTAAATGCTGGTAGACTGTAAATAAATAAATGAAGTATTAATAATCACTGCCATCAAACTCAGGGAGAAATCTATATTTGTATTATTTGGACGAGGCTCTGACATTAGTTCAACCTTGCCATTTTTAGAAATTATTAGAGTTTTATAGCAGGTCTGAAACTCTATGCCAATGAGACTGTGATTTTCATGCATATTAATGGGACGAATGGGGGAGGGGAAAGGAAGTTGGCGTGATTCCCTTATAGAGTAGAATGCTAAATAAGAAGATTCCAGCTGTGCAACAGGAAAGTTAAAATGGTTTGTTTGGATCATTAATATTGCAATGAAAACTAATTAAACCTAGAGCTACAAGGAGGAGCTCATTAGAGATTTGAATAGAGGCAGCACGGCGCTCAGCAGCCTCCAGTTTTAGCAGTTTCTTTTATCACACCAAGTGGGATAAGAAGAGTTCACTGAACAGACAGAGGATAGTCTGAAAGGCCAAGGGGATATGGATGCCCAGTCCAGGGGATACAACTACAAAAGGTACCCAACTACCACAGGCTGCCTTTGGAAAATGCGTGAGTTTTGTAGCTCTGTAAAATGAGCCAAGCCGTTTTACTGAGTCTCTGCTCAGACTGACATCACTGTGCTCTCTATTGTCACCTTCAACTCTGGCCTAGCCTCCTGCAACATTACAACTTTGTCTCCTTGTCTGACCTGATATTTGAAACTTTACCTAAAATTTCCTTGGCCAAAGAGCCCCAAAAGCTGCTTTACAAAACGTATCCTTGTATATCAGAGGTCCCTCTATGGCCACCCCCAGCCACAGCACTTGATAATCTGTAGTTTTAGTGTGACCCTCAGTTTTGCATTTCCTTTCTTCTTTACCATGCCAAGATGTTCCTACAGCTGTTTAACTCTTCTTGCCTCTGATACTGTCTTTCCCTCCCCCATGACCTACCTACATCCCAACCCCCACAAAACCCTGCTCACAACTCCACACAGAAGCCTAGTGATACAGGACTATATCAACCTCCTCTTTAGACATTTGTCTCAGCAGTGAATAATGATCAGACTGGGCCTTCCTAAGTCTTGCATCTTTGCAGCCTGAAGTAAATACTGCAGCCCCAACTAAGCTAATGCTTATCCATGCGAAGTGCTGGCAACAGTGCTTGCATTTCACCCCAATAAGGGCTGCCAGGATGAAGGAAGGACCTCCTAACGCCGATCAGAAAGGACTTTGTGGGGGGAGGGTGACAGATGAAAAGACACAGATGAAAGACACCTGGTAATTTTACTATTGTTGCTGGATTGGGGTCTTGCTGGTGGCATGAGAAATTTAAAAATCCTTTAGTCATAGAGAAAACAAAATAACATGCTGAAACAGTGACGCACTAATCTGTACATATACAACTCAGATGAGAATTTTCCTTGGTGAGTTAGATAACTGAACGCCAAAGAAACATGATAGGAAATGAACCCTTGCCTCCCTTAATTGCAGTGTCAGACTATTTGAACATGGAGATCACTGAAAATCCTCCCATTTTCAAGTCAGAAATTTCCCGCCACTATAGCAGGCGCTGACTCAGGTTTTTATTAAATTTCTTCTTCTTTGGGCATCAGGGAAATAAATTTTGGACAAAACTTTGTGCTGCATTCACTGTTAGGAGACAGTACAGCCAAAGGGGTTGCCAGGAAAAGAGAAAAGCTCAGAAAAGGAGAAAATGGACAATTAATACTGAAGATTACAAGAGATGAGAGTGGATCCAAGCAAGTCAGCAAAACATCAGCTCTAGGCCAGCCTGCATTTCCAGGCACATGTTATCAAGGCATAGACTTCCCTAGATAGCCAAGGAGAATTAAAACACTGGAAATTGCTGTAAATGTAAAAAGAAATCACTGGGGATGCAAAATTATTTTTCAAATATGGCATCTAGGCATCAGTCTATTCAATCTATGCAAGTGAAGACCCTCAGAAATGCCTCTGCTGCAGCATTTCATGGTGGGAGGCACAAAGAAGTTGCTGGACAATGAAGAACATTGCACACCCTGCAGAGTCAAACCTATTGCACACTTCCAGTTGGTGTTGGCAGCTACAGGGTGCAGGGACGTCCGTGCAGGCACTGAAGAGATGACAGATGCCTCTTGTCTGTTTAGCACTGTGTAACAAAACAAGCTAAAATGCTTTACAGAAAAGCTGTCAGGCAGAACTCAGAGCTGTGTGCTATACGCAGAAACAGCCCCAGAGGCTGGTCAAGTGGCATATCTGTGATGATCTCTCCCCCTAGCATCCCAGTAGTGGATGGTGGCATTTAAGAATACCCATCACCAAAGGGGGATGAGCTGATTTTCTATGGCCAATAAGTGCATAAGTAGATGTGATCTCTTCCTCACTCCTCACCCTGTGAACTTGGCTGAATCCATGAAGAAACTTGGTGTCCATAGGCAGGCTCAGGTCACAGCAAACTCACAGGGACAATAAGGGCCCAAGTGAGGCAAAAGTGTACTTCAGATTGCTGTTGAAAACAGGAGTCCCAACCTAAATTTAGATGTATGGATATACACCGGACCAGATTTATACAAACCCTGCAAAAGTCACACCAAGAGGCCTGAGGTAACATTATCTATACTGTTTCCACCTTTTTCCTGGGGGAGAAATAGGTGAGTTTGTGATGATGGCACTTCTGCCTCTTAGTAGACTGCAATCTTGATAACCTACATTCTGTTTTCCCTTCCCTGATGCTTCCCCTCAACCAAAGTCCTCAACAGCATAGTTTTGGAATGACAAGTATCTGCCCAGGCTTGAGTGACTGCAGTAACCTCACATTCCCTTTCCTGGTGCAGCTTGCATAGTACAAATTCACATAGTTCAAAGTCAGCCTTTGAATACTTCACATGCTGGTTCTGCTCTTTCCTCCCCAGACATCAACACTTTAAGCAACCCTGCATTGCCCTTGAACGGGTCTGCTTGATATACTTTTTATTGACAAACATAGACATTGACAAACAAGGGGGAAAGAAATCAAGAAACATGTTATGGCCAAAGGCTTGTTTTCCACAGAATAGTGAAGGCCAAGAGAACATGTTAACTTCAGATAAGTTGTGATCAATGGCTACGTCAAATTTGTTGTCCACCACATAAGGCTTTTAAGGACATTTTCAAATAAATCTAATTCACAAGGTACGCTACAGCCTTGTAGGGGAAGTGTGGGAGCTGGAGAATGAAAACTCAATGGAGATGGACAATGTCGGGAAATGGCATGTACCTGTATCTGTGGTGCTTCAAGGATTTAGGGGGAAAGGCAGTCTTGTTTCAGATCCCTCCTATAAGATTGATCTGTATTGTGATGCAGGCAGGCTGTTGGTAATGTCTTCAAAGCCGGATACCTTGGCTGTCACTCAATCACGCATAGTGATGATTTTACCAGCAAAGTGACTATGCATTGAGATGCTGTTTCTGCTAATTGTCCATCATTAGCATTGCCTCCATAGGAAAGACCTCAGGCCCAATCCATTAGAAAGACAACATTGGTTAGATTCTCCAACCTAATTTAAGAATCTTACACCGTAATGTAGGTGCTTAAATTCCTGTTGAAAGAGTTAAACCATATGTTGACATACCTAAATCATATATATAAGTGCTTAAAGAAAGTTGGGACATAACTAGAAACATATTTAAGTCTCTCATTTCAGGCACCCAAAATGAGATTTTTGGTGGCCTTCTTTCTCTTTTGCCCATAAACATCTACCCACTCACTCTGCTTGGCATGCCAGAGCAAGGCAGGCACAGCCCCACCATGCAGAGACTGAGATTTTTGAGAAGCCTCTGTCAGGGGTGAAAGCTTTCAGTTTCCCACAGCACCATGCAAAAGAGCAAAATGATTGTATTCACAGACAGATAATGTATTTGGGAGGGGTCTGTATGGAAATGAATGATGAGTGGTTGTTTTATTTTAACTTGGTGTTTATGAAGATTGCCTAATAACTTCGAGTGTTTTTCAGTGTTTGTTAAATGTAAAAGGAGAAAAAATCACATAATTCTAATCCCAAAGCAGGGCAATTGGCTTGTTTATGGCTATTATACTCCATCAAAGATGCAATATCTGCTTTATCTCAAGACAAGTCCCAGTGTATTTGTGCCTAGTGTAAAGGCAAATATTAGTTAGCACCAAAATGGGATGCAGTTAAGTCCAATGTCATCTCACCAGCATTGCTCATATTATAAACAAAGTGGCAATTACTTTGAGGCAGAACTGGATGGTTTGTTCAACTGACTCTGCTTTATGTGCATTCAAAAATTGCTTCCAAAAAGAGGATTTCTAAAGTAAAGTGCAACATGTTCATACATTTGAGGAATAATATAAACATGCTGTAGGAGCCTGTTTGTCCACTAGTCTTCGCTGACCTTGACTAGCAGTTTGACCTCAGATGATTCCCTTATCATTGAAACAACCAACAACCCAAACAGACACACAAAAATCCAAGCTGAACATTTCTACTTGGAAACTTATCAGGCTTTCTTGTGGAAGTTACATATCCGACACTTCATGTCCCCTGTTTTGATGGTTGAATTGACTAGTCAAAAAAACCCCAATCCCTGGATGCATTAAATTTTTGCTGTGCCAGTGCAATGGATCATTCTATCCTCTGGTTACAGCACATCATGAGAATGCAATTCGGCGGGTGACCCAGCCAAGAGACAACAGGCGCATGAACTCCTGAATTTCAACTCTTATGAGACACAACATCTACATTCTGCAAAAGGAACAATTGGTGGTTTTCAGACATTCTTTCCTGATAGATGCTCAATCTTTCCATATTTATGGCACATTTTCTTGAAAGATTATCAAAAACCCTATTTCACACCTAGGAATAGAAGAGACAAATTAAGTTTCACTCATTCCAGCACCCATGTTGCTTAGTGGGCCATTTGGAGGAAACAGCCTTTGGCCATATAGAAACTGGCTTCTGCCCGGGAAGAAAACAGCAATGGACCCCGAGCCTTCCATACATTGCCTAGCCACTAAAGCTGCAAAGTGACTTTGTAAGAGAGAGTTGGGGTTGTTCAGCCTGGAGAAGAGAAGGCTCTGGGGAGACCTTATAGCAGCCCTCCAGTACCTGAGGGGGGCTACAGGAAAGCTGGAGAGAGACTTTTTACAAGGGCATGTAATGATAGGATAAGGAGCAATGGCTTTAAACTGAAAGAGGGTAGATTTAGATTAGATATTATGAAGAAACCTTTACTATAAGTATGGTGAGGCACTGGAAGAGGTTGCCCAGAGAAGCTGTGGATGCCCCATCCCTGGAATTGTTCAAGACCTTCTTTGCCCATGGCAGGGGGGTTGGAACTTGATGATCTTTAAGGTCCCTTCCAATCCAAACCATTCTATGATTCTAAGATTTTCAGAAGTACAGAGCACCTCTGGCAGAGCAGAAAATATTTCTCCTTACCATGACAGCAGCAGCATCAGGAGGAATCTAAGGTGAGCAGCACACAGCCTGAGAGTGGCTAGGATCAGCCTCCCAGACCTGAACCTCTGTGAATTGTGGAAATATAACAACATCTGCAGAAAACAAACCCAAGTTTTTCTTTGCATTAGAATCACTTACTGACTGAAGAGGTCTAAGCAAAACCTTGTGCCTTTGCAGTTACTTCAAAATTTCTGATGGTTTAACTTCCTCAAGTGTAGCTATAGCTCCAGGTTTTCAGAGTCTCTGGTGTTTGGGGTTTTTTGATAACACCACCACCTTTGGAAGTGTTTATCCCATTTTACTGGTATAAATTACTCACAGTGGCTTCACTTTTAACAAAGCTCAACTTCCTTATTCAGAGTATTGACGGACAGGAGATGCAAGAATATTGGATGGGAAATTGACTGACTTTACCCTTTCTCTTGCTCTGCATTTTCCTGGGCACTGCATTTTGCTCCACCACACACATGCCACCTTCAAAGAGTAAACACCCAGTCTTTTTCAGAGGCTGCTTAGGAACTTTCTAAGTTATCACCATACACTTCAAAAGTATTTTAAGACACAGCTGAGTGTATCAGAATGTGCAACAATGACAAAGTCGGGCTGCCTGGCATGTTTTGTTGATGCCGTATCAAAACCTACATAGGAAAAATTCCAGCAGTGCTGTTTCAGTAAACGAACTTAATCAGCACAGAGCCCTCCAGCGACTGAGATGCTTGATAGAGGAGCAGACAATATCACCCAGTGAGTACTGGAGCCTTTATTTATGGTCATCCAGTCCTAAACTCATTACTCAGGGAGCCAAACTCTCCCCCAAGGACATCTTTAATCAGCTTTGTGGGATTGTTGTTTCCTCCCAGAGCTTCCCCACTCCTCTAGCACCTTTCCAAATTCTACAGCATCTCCACTGTGACTTACAGTATTTCAGAGAATACACATTATGCGGAGGAATCTCCGCCTCCAGTAGCTCACTCAGATTTAAGCATAAGGTAAATGTAATGTAGAGAGGTTTTCCCACAGGATGGTATATGTACTTAAATCCATATGCTCCCTGAAGAGGGTCCCTTCTCTCCCTGAGTGTTAACTCCAGTCTGGAGCTGACCTGTACAGAGAGAGCCTAAGCCAGTCAAGGAAAACAAGCAAACACGTTCTTCCCCAGCCAAATCTAGCTTGTTGATGGAGTAGGACCAAGTGCTGAAATGCACCGGCTGATGCATATGAGCAGATTTGCGAGGGTTAATATAAGTTTGCTCTGTGTTTGGCACAGGAAATAGGTAAAAAATAAGGCCCGTTAGTCCCACTGAATGATGGAAATAAGGAGATATATTGAACAACTGCCTTCTTCACTCTGCCTCGTTCATTATCCATTTCAGATGAGGTTAGGATCTGTTCTTGAAGTCAGATGGAGATGGGACAGGGAGAACTGCATACCATGGAACCATGTTACTAAAGTCCATACTGTTATGGAAATATGCGACACATTAAATTAACATAGCTTATATGTGAAAATTCACATGGTAGCACAAAACAGCATTTACAAAAAAGTTTGTCTTAGTACAGTTCTTCTAATCTTATTTTGGTAGTGTTACCTAGGTGTGTGTTTTGGTTTTAAATAAATACAGGAAAAGCCAGATTTGGTTCTTTGACATTGTAACAGTATCTGTTCAGACTTCATTATCATAGTTAGATTATTGGATTTTTCATACTGTAATACATATTCTCTAGTCAATATAAGAAATCCATCCATGCAATAGAAAAGGGTACATGGTTGAAAAACCGATGAGTTACCCACATGACAGTACACACATTCTTTAGACAACCGAGACAAAAATACTGCAAGGTATTTCCAAGAGGCCATGTGGGTAAGAGATGGGGAACCATAGGTTCTCTACAGCATGTTTCCCTACAGCAGCAAGGCTTATATGATCACACTGCGTGTGTGTTCTTACTGAACAATTTAAACTGAATTTGAGAGAGGGTTAAGATGTTTTCCATTTAGTGAAGCTTTTGCAGTTTTAAAGGAAATTTCCCAGCCGTTTGCCCTCTGAAAGATATCAGAGTGGAAAAATAATTCCTTTCAGGGGAAAAAGCGAGTCAGATCAGATGGTCTCAAGTTGCTACTAAAATGTGACCTGGTTCTATTGAAAAGCAAATAAGGTCAAGCTACAAAATGAAACAGAGCCTCTGCCTCTGTTGACTGCAACCTTGCTTTTGGGGGAACATAGGCCTAATTCTCATTCTTCTCAGTTATTTTGACTTGTTAAACTTTTGCTCCATGTGTTCCCACACTCATCCTTCCTGATGACTCATGAATTACTATGTCTAAGGCAGCATTCTGACCTCTTTCTTATTTCCTTAGCTAACTGAAACACTTCCCAGTCATCTCAAGCATGAACACATCCTACTTCAAGAATCTCAGCTAACTGACAGGCCAGCTGATGATTTTATGAGGAGCCTGGAAGAGTATTTATCATTAACCTTTTTAGCCTAAATAAACTATTTAATACCAAATAATTTGTTTCCAACTTTTATCAACATTTTATACGACAGGCTACAGATCAGACTATAGTTGTCAAAGACAAGACAAGAAAGGTTACAAGTTTCTGTAAAAACATTCTTTTGAGCTGTGGTTTACAAATACTTATAAGGCTGTGAACTATGTTTAAGGGTCAGCAAAGGTTATCTGAAGAACATACCTATAGACCTAAGTGCATTAGCTGGAGACTGATACCTCTCCTAGAAAATGTTTAGTTGAAATCAGAAAGGAATTAAAATCCTCTAGCCTAAAGCAGAGGAAGACAGGAAATAATTGCTGATGTTCTCTGTATTCTACCTGGAATCCCAGACTGTAGTAAATTAACAGTAAGAGACACAAGGAAAATGCTAGAGAGACATTTGCTGCAATGGCCCTGCAGCACAAGGTCCAGACAGCAAAAAAAAAGATTTTCAATGGCTTATAACATAGCTTGCTCTAAAAAGATCTGTGACCCCCACCAAACAGATGCACAGAGGAACAGTGAAAAAACACACCACCCTGACCATAAAGTCACCTCATGAAAGCCCTGCTACACTGTGTGCAGGTGCCAAAGCTCTCCAGCTGAAGGGTATCAGTATGGGAAAGCACCCTGAAGAAGAGGAACCATGAACACTCCTGTTTGTACTCCAGTCAGAGGTATAAACTGTGTCATCAGTATCACTACATTCCCCAGGATCCCAAACCATGCCTACAGCACAGTGGCAGAAATCTGAAACTCAGCCTAGAATCAATTTGACTGTTTTCTTGCAAACTTCAGATTTGCACCTTCCAAACACACAGGTTATCCACATTTCCTACAAGAACATTTATTTTTCAACACAAATTTATGTCTGCCTACCTGTGTTTCATCCCAGCACATAATATGGTCATTGCTATGTGTTCATCTGAAAGAGATGCAACTTCCCAAAGTGTTGTGCCGATGCTTTCCTTCACCATGGAAGAAATTGCCTTCTGTTGTAATACCATTTTTCCCTGCTGCAGCATAACACAGCATCAGTCTCATTTAGAAACACAAAAAAATCCTCTTCACTGGGAAGCAAGGAACAGATGCAGATCATAGATAGACCAACACATAGATGCAGAATGAATGATACAAATACACCCAGTATGAAAGAAATGAAGCTCAGTAAAAGTTGTAATTTCCATGAGGGACACCACAGTTTTATAAACCTAAGAACAGAGCAAGATCTGAGGCGGGACATCTTCAAATTAATAGACTGCTCACCTGAGCCATGGACTGCTTTAATGTTTTCTTTCTTGATGTTGCCTGAAAGACATGTGAGTATACATGTACCAAGGCTTTTTTCTTTGCCTCCTTGCGTCTCTCTGAGTTGGCAATAGGACCAAGCTATAGTGTCCCTCAAGTAAAATCAAGAAAAAAATGTTTTACAAATGTACCAGCATGTCTGTAACATAGCACATTCCTTCACACTGAAAAGGAAACAGAGATGGAGGGGAAAAAAAAGGAGCAAGTCTGAAATGCTGAATGGTTTCCCATAGTATTCCTTAATGTCAAAGGAGGAAGGCATTAAATAACTGGTGCAGGCGTGTTTCCCTTTGTTAACACGCCCGACATCTGTGATTCTGTTGCTTGCTGAGATGTGGAATCCCTCCCAGTTGTCCCAGCAGCTCAGAGTCCTGACAGAGAAAATAGCAAAGGAAGAGCAGCTGTGAGTTTTCAAGCATAGTTTCCATTTGTTCCGGATGCCCACAGCAAAAGCACCTTGATTTTTGGCAGTAACCAGCCTGAACAAGTTTTCTTCAATTTGTTCCATAATGTGACATGACACATTAATGGAAGGCAGCATGTCCACACACACCAGACTGCCCTGAGGTTGCTTAACACCACCTACATCCATCAAGCCAAGTGCACAAAACCATTCAAATTTTCCCAAGAATATTTTTCAATGGGACTTGAAGACTTGCTTAGCTACACTCTGAAAGCATGTATTTGAGCCCAAGGGCTGGATTTATGTGGTGATGAGCTTTCGTCAAGAGCTGTTAATGAAACAAAAACAACCCCTTGGATCAGACCAATGGACTGTTTCATTCCATGCCCGACTGCAGTGGCCAATACAGAGAGGACGCTAGCAATGGTTCCATAGGTCAGTCAGTAACAGAACACCGTGGTCAGCTGGAGGTTTGCTTTTGACTTTTCACTTTGGGACTGTCATGCATCCCATTGCACTGGAGTTTCCTCTTTCTGTTCAAATGGATTGCCATTACTTAAAGATCTTTTTTGTTTGTTTGATTGATTTGTCCTGCTGAAATTCTTCATTTCACAACATCTGCTGTCTCTCCCCTTGCTCGTTTCTCTTAGATTCTTTGATTCACGCTGTCTGTAGCTCTGTAATGTTCCTTACATTTTTGCCATGCTTAAAGTAATCTGAATTTCCTTCTTACTACTTCTTAATTTGTTACATGCTTTTCCCTTTAAGGACATATCCTCACAAAATCATGCAGATAGTCCTGGTTCAAGCAACTAACCCCAATGAGAAAAGAGGTACTGCTATGTAAATAAAGGCTTTGGAGAATGTGCTCCTAAATGCCCAAATGCCTTTTTTAATTAAGCAGTATATATCTAGGCATCTCCAAAAACACAAACCATGTTACACCAGTTAAAACAAAAAGGGAATAGGCTTTTATGTATCTAGTCCCTCAGAATATTTTAAGAAGATCCCCTTCCTGAATCCACCACAACTATCCTGGCACCCAGCGCAATCACAAGCTGCTGCACTGGTCTTTGTTTTGTCCTGTTTGGTGCAGTTTGATGCCATTTTTTGCACATGGAACGAATTCCACAGAGAATCACAGTTTGCCAGAAGGACAGATTTCTTTTGAACCTTGGATGAAGAGAAATAACAGCATTTTACTGTGCCTCTAATTACAGCCACCATGACAGTTCATACATGTAGCAATAAAAATAACCATAAACCTACCTAATCATTAAAGTAAAGCAAACAACTCCTCTCTGTATCATCATACACAGGTACTGGAGTTGCTAATAAACCAGGAAGAGCACTGAGGCACTGGAGGAGCATCTATCCTATCTCCACAGTTTCTTAAACAACTTTAGAGGCATGTTTTTATTAAGTATATGCAAGGCAGATGATCTTAAACCTCAAAAAGAGTCTGTATAATAATTGTGTGCTCTTCTAATGCTCTCCAAAGACCTATTCAGAGTCCATTCTGAAAGACAATAATATATCAAGAACTTCTGCAAACTTCCTCCTAATGAACACATGCCAATTTGAGACCAAGAATTCTGGCCTCGGAGGACAAAATAACCACTGCTCTTAGTCTCTGGGTGTTTTGCTACTTTATTTCAGAGTGATTCAAAATCTAATTAAATTTCTAAACTCTAATGAAATTACAGAAGAAAAATCATTTAGGATTATATTATATACAATTACTCACAGCTGAAAATTACAGTTAGCCTCTTTCACCAGGATAGGGTCTCCTGAGAAATCCTTGTTATTCATATAACGTATAAATCTGACATTACTCCCACTATTTACAGGTCGAAGGTAAAAGCAGAATTAATTAAACGTATATATCCTGCCCAGTGGCTGGATGGTGGACAGTGGTTACTAGAGGGAAGGGCTGATAATGATGACTATGCTTGAAACCACATTTCCTAGTTTGGTCAAGAATCAGAAGAAACCTACTACAAAGCAAGATTTTATTAAGCCTGGCTTATTCTGATCAGTGCTTTTTGTCATTGGAGGTAGGCTGTGAATGAGAATAGCAAAGCATACATAGTCAGCAGTGTGCAGTCAACTAGCTGAGCTATCTGAAACTTTGTAGAGAAGTGGCAATGGAATAAACCAAGCAGTTTTACGGAGTTCAGCCAAATACTCAGATGTTTAGTTGCTTCTCTGAAATATGAGAGCCCCCTGAGACTACTAACTTGGGCCAGGGGAAACAAAAAACACCACACCCAAACAAAAACCCCAAACAAACCAAACCAAAACAAAAGAGAGAGAGAGAATGAAAAAGGAAAAAAGATAGAATTGACATTCAATGTTATTCCTTCCATAAGAGGTTTTCAGGAAACTTGTAACATGGGAGCACTTGCAGTTGAAACACATGGGGTATGAAAATGTTGGGGGTTTCTTACAAGGATACTGATCCTTTCTGTCTCCCTGGTGCAGAGATTTTTGTTTGCTTGGTTTTGGTATTTTCAACTCTGATCCCAGAGAGAACCAGGAACAGTGAAAGGGTAAAAATTAATTACACACACATGCATGTGTGCACACAACACAATAGGTCAAAACATTAAAAAATACTTTCTATCACACCTGTCACAATCAGTCAGTTCTACCTATGCTTCATACAGCAAAATAGGCCAGGAATTAAGGCCACCTCAGAGTGTGCATGAGTCATCTTTATTTACTGTTTTAATGCCTCAAGAGCCTTATTTGTTGGCTCACACTGGGTTTTGCTTATTCCCCCCCAAACACCTGGAAGTCATAAACATGATTTTTCACTCACAGCTTGTCAAAGCAACTAAACATTTGTGAACATCTTGCTCATTTGCAGCCATTTTTCCATCAAGGTGGCCATACACATGCAGTCACCAGCATTCCCAAAGGGCTACAATGGTTTCATTAAAAACAGGCTTCTGGAAGGAGGGCTTTACAACTGTATTTTACTCCGAAAGACAGATATTTCATCCAGACTTAAGATGTGAGATTCTGCTGAGACCAGATTGCTCAGATATCCCCTCACCAACAGCAGGAAAAAGAAATATCCAAGAGTTTTCTCTATTAAAGCTTCTCACTCAAGATGTGTTTCAGATTATTTTGACTGGAGTATATAAACATCTACATGAGATGAAGATACCAGACAGCAAAGGACTAATCTAAGCAGAAAGGTACATCAAGAGGCAGAAGGTAAAAGCAATAGAGACCCTCCAGAGATCTTTGCTGCAAAAAAATGAGGCCTATGTTCTTGTGACTTCCCCTTCTGAAGGATGGACCTGAAATGACTTCAGAGGAACGGGTTCACTTAGAAAAGTGCATTTCAAAACTTTATGATAGCATTCATGTTCATTTCAAAAAAACAGCTGGCAACATCAAGAGAGATTGCCTTAGAAGGTTCTCCTTCTAAGACGGAAAATGCATTTGCCTCTCCATGGATTTAGAATAATTCAGCATAGACCAATTCCTTGTGGTAGGACTTTTTCAATTTTGTAAAAATAAATGTTAGCATTTAAAGGTACCTTAGAAAGTAAAACAGCTGAACTAGGCTGTGACCATTTGCTGTCCACCTCTTCCACAGAACACTTTCAAGCGTGAGGTTTATTTCTATGTTAAACTTAAACCCAAAAAAGGGAACTTCTGTTTACATATGTAACTACTCAGGATATGACTGTAGTTTCCCAAAATGGTCATGTGATCTGATCTAGCTTTTTTTTCAAAAGACACTGCGGAAGAGCTAAAATCATACAATTTGGGTGAAACCATTCTGTTGTGAAAACTTCACAATGACCTTACTAACAAGCTGGATATCAGTTTTAGTGGCATTTCTTCTTCTCCTACGTAAGTGATTTATCATATTTCTTTTCCATCCTTTTTGAGAGCTTTTTTTCCCTGAGCTTGGTGGGGTTATTTACTTCCTAGTCTAATTATATGTATGCTGTTTAAAGTCTTGTTTAGAACTCTGTTCCTTGGAGAAAGAACATTTGTTGAGACAGTGGAGTATTTTGCTGAGTTTTTTAGCCAACATTTCCTAGACTTAACTGCTAAGGGGTCAGCTGTGTGCAGATCTGTTTGCATCTTTGCAACCGAGATGGCAGAGCCACTGAACATCCTGTTTGGCATTGTATAGAAAACAGTATTTCAGTAGAGTATAAAGGAAAAAGTTGATTTGTGTGCATGCTATCTATAAGCCACTTTTGGTTGCTGTGACTCTCGCTTATAGGATTTTGATGCTCCTGACTCATGCTGCTTCTAATGCTTCTTGCCAGCCCAAAGCAGGGCTTTCTCACAGCTTGCCTCTTCATGGTTACTCACCTCCAGTTTCCGCAGGGAAGGAGTGGGGGTCATGAATAGGAAGTGTCATCAGGGGTCATACTAACATTGGGACTGCTGTGGACTAATGGGGAGGATGGAGCTGTCATCAAGTTTACATGGGTTACTGTGGTCTCTGAGACCTTAGGTAAGGGGTCAGGCACCCTCTGATGGCAAAAGCCTCATCTTTACCTAATCAACACCTCCCATGCTATCCTACTTCACTCAGAAATCACGATCTACCCTTGGGGAATCCCACAAGGGCAGTTTGCCACCCCTGAGGCACATAGACTAGCTCTTCCAGCTTGCACCCACTGGATATCCATTCCTGCCTCAGCTCCAGCAAGCAAAGCTATCCACAGATCTACAGCAGTGCTTTATCTTCTTGTAGTTCTCCTCAGGGTACGCATAGGATTCTGTCATTCCTGCTGTCCTTGTTGACCCTGAAAGCCCTCTACATCTTCCTATAGACACTTCCAAAAGTCCAGAAAAATGGAGACTCTCCACCACACAGAACATGGGTAACCAACTGTTCTTACAGGTGTGAAGTCAGCAATGACTGCTCCCTGGTTACTGACTAGCTATTGTTCAGCAATCAGATGGCACAAGTCCTGTTAATACAGTAGCATTCACTTAGATCAAAGAGATGCAGATCCAAGAGCAGCAAGACATGTTTTACAGCAAAAGGCACTTCACAATAGACAGAAGGAAAACGAGTTGACATGCCTCCAAGTGTCACACGGAAAGGTTCAGGCAATGGCAGATCTATAAGGCTTGGATGGAGGGGTGCCTAGCAAGGGCTAGAACTCAACACATTCCTGTCTCCATGTAAGAGTGACTCCTGTCCTAATCTATTACCCACAGAAGGATTTTTGCCTCTAATTTGAGGACAAAATGCAGTCTCATTTCTGGACTTTCTGCCAACAACAAGCACACAAAAATGTTCCTCCACCAGCTGGAGATGCAGCTGGCACTTCTCACCAGCCTCCTGGTGCTGCTGGACCCCAGGGGACACATCTCTGTTATAGTCCCAATTGCATGCTACACCTGAGCCAGGCACACAGGAGAGGTGAGAAAGTTCTGCCAGTTGCTTTGAGACCCTTTGAAAAATGATCCACGAGTCACTCGAGTATAGATATCAAATTCAGGTGAAAGGCGCTTCCACCCGGAGGCAAATATTGTCCAAGTCCAGAGGGTTTGTTCAAGATGTGAGAGTTAGTCTAAACCCCGTACACAGAGATAAGGGACCAGAAAGCTAGCAGAAAGCCCCTTCTGTACTGGGAGGTTTATGTACATGATCAAAAGATCTAAATTGAAGGTGGGATACAGGTCAAAGAGCAACATGTGTATATTTGATTTAGTCAATCCACTTCTTTCCACCTAAGAAGAAACTGAAACAAACAGAAGCCGGCTATCTTAACACAGTCCTCAAAAGCAAACGGTACTTAAGCAGCATCCAGTAAATGATATTAAACCTTAATTAAAACCATATTGAAAGTATGAATTGAAAATGTTCTCCCTAGTCTTGTGGGTTTTCAGAGATTTCCCTCCCTCCCTTTTAAAAAAGAAACTAATAATTTAATTTCAATATATTAAACTGACCTACATAAAATATTCCATGTAAAATATTATTTCTGCCATAAAACACATAATCTGTCACTGGTTTAATTCCATTAGAAAGCATACATTAAGTTCTATGTATTATGGTCTTTAGGATAATAAAAGTAATACAGTATCACTTTTATTATGTTTGAATTTAAAACATTCTTCATATGAGCACTAAGAATAATTAAGGGGATTGAAGAAAGGCGCTTTTTTTTTTTTTTAATTTATAATGAAATAAATCCACAGGCAGCAGCAAAGAGACTGGGTTTTAATCTGGAAAATCAGGAGCTATGCTTTTTACACCCACTGTGTACTCTTAGAGTGTTGTGTTTGTTTGTTTGGGTTTTTTTAAAATTCTTTTCTTTATAACTTTGTTCTTGGTCATTTAGTATAGCTGGCTTTAGTGGTCATACCTGCAATTGGATTCCACATCCCTTTGAACTCATCTCTGACTGTCATGGGGGTTTTGGATAGAAAACATTTCTGTTTGTATAAAATGTTTCCAGACATTTTAATTATGAAGAAAAGTTTGGCAAAAAAGGACTTTGAGTTCAGAATTATAGTTCCCAAAACACATTTGCTTTAAAGATCAATATTTTTTATTAAGTTTGTCTCCAGACTTTTGAAGTTTGGTTAGTAATCTATGAAAAATTTGGATTAGAAATGCGATTAAGACCAGGAAATAAAAATAAATCTGTTATGAATCACCCAATATATCAGATTTTTCTGACATAGCTGCAGAAGCCCCAAGGCCCACCTTCAGCTCAAGAGACAGTTTCAGCAGTCTGAAAAGCAGACTGTAGGTGGATTTCTGTAAAGGTATGAAAATGGCTGGTTTTGGAGTGGGAAGACTATGCTTTAAATTTAAAAGCAATCTTATTTCTAGTATTCATTTTAGTGGACAAGAAATGAAAGCACAGCCCCCAAAACTTCAAGAAGACAGGATTATTTCTCTACAAGTAGCGGAGGAGGGAGAGGCAAGCCTGGACTTACAATGATGGACACCACAGCAGTAAGAAAACTGGAAGCATTTAAGAATTTAAAATCCCCCTTAGAGTTTCAGATGACACTCCTTCACAATTCCTCACTGCAGTAGGGATTACTTATAAAAAGGCAAAACAGCTATCTTCTCACCAGGTCCCGTACATACTGTCACCCAGGCAGTGGATTGCCAAAGAGCAATAGCTGTAGGAGAGGACTTCGTGTTCTGCCTGAAGCTTGTCCAGGAGATAGAAATATCACAGCATGCTGTTTTAAAATGCAGGAGTCATGCCTGCCTTTAAAGCCTTCTCATGGTCCAGGCACCTTGTGCAGCTGCCCATCAGTTCCATCATTTGGAGCTACTTGAAAACTTTGGTGGAAATATCTTTGCATGTCCATCACCAAAAAAACCCACATTTGAAAATACATTTGTAGCAATTTCTTACAATAAGCAAGCAACATTAAAACTAAACATGACTTTTCTTTTTCTTGACTTTTTTTTTGGGGGAAATTTTGAATCTGCTTCCCTCAAAAAGTGTGTGGGAATTAATTTTTTCTTCAAAGCCACTCCATTCTGAGGGCCTGTAGACTCTGAGCATCAGGCAGCACAGACCAGCAGTTCTATGAAGAAAGGAAGGGCCAGGAGGGTCTACTTTTGATGAACAGGGAACATAGCATGGGATCCTCTGTAAAGGTTACTTCCACACCATAACAGTTTCTTGCAAGAAGAAAAGTCTCTCTTCTCTGCCAGCAATAAATCACATTTTGAAGACTGGAACTACAGGCAGGATTGGGACTCATATTTTCTGGAGAGGTGTGCTGGGGTGTGCCACACTCTCTCTCATTAGCATGTCTTATTAGCTTTAGCCATCTTTTTGTAAATTTAGAGCAAATTGTCTTGCATGCAGCTCTCAGGCTTGCAGTGAGAAAACTCTGGAATGGAAACAGTGCTAAGATAATATAAAATTTTAAAATTGTATTTTCTATTCTGTCCAAAAACTGGCATGTGGTGGCCACATTCCTGGGATGTCCTCATCTGACTTGACTGATAACACTTCACTACTCCAGGCAGCCTCAGATCCTTTCTTAAGCTTTACCAGGATCAACCATCCCCTTGGAAATAGCCAGATATGACATTCTCCTTGAATATAAAGCATTCTCCTTCATGTCCTAACAGGCTAAAATATTTCCATTTCAGATTTTTGGAGAGGCAAGGTTTATGCTTCTGGAAGCTCAGAGGAGGAAATAGGTGAGTTCATGGTGAGATTTTTCTTCTAGACAGGAAGTTGGGGGCAGAGCAAACATAACAAAAACAAATGTTCTTAGAAGACTTTATGTACTTTTTATATGCAGAAGATAATCATCTGATTGCATGTTTGTACTTTGCCTAGCACAGCAGAGTCCTACCATGTAACTGGGACTTTCAAATTGCTTCTAGGTAAATATAATGAGCATAGGGGAGACAGCGCCTAGGATACAGATCCTGAACACAGGCATCCTCCTGCCTGACAGATGAAGGTGGACTCTTAGGTACACACAGCGATGCAAACCCACAATATCATTCATAGTTTACACTTAAAAATTCTGCTGCTTCATCCCAGCAAAGACTTACAGAGGCAAAATAGCTGGGCAGGGCAGGAGGCTGGGGAACTGGGAAGCAGAGATGAACTCTGTGTGTGTAGCTATGGGAAGCAGGGATAAGAATTTAGCAGGATACAGAGCGGCAAGGGAGGGCAGATGGGGAATTTCACTTTGGGGGGAGGGAGCAGAAGTAGAAGCCTAGCTCTAAAACTCAGCTGAGACCTGCACACACCAAAGGCTAAAGTTGTTCATTATCATAAAACAGCACTGAGCCCCATAGCCACAGCTTCATGTGGTCTCATGATGTGCAGGAGGTTGAAAGAGCAGACAGACTCTTCTCAGCTACCTTGTTTGGTTCAGCCTTACCAGGCCCTTCTGAAGAATAAACATTTTTTTTTTTTCCAGGGATCCATTTAAACTTTGGAGACTGTGTCACATCCAAAACACAAAGACTTTATTACCTAATGGTGTATACTCACTGACTTGTTTTCTATTTTTTCAGATCTCACATATGTTATTACAGGAGTTACTCTGGGAGCTCTTCTAGCAATTGCTTTTGTAGCAGTAATAATCTGCATGATCAAAAAACAAATGATTGACAATGTCTTTGAAGGTAAGAAAATATACTCCTGATTTTTCATCCAGAGATCTAGATCTCCTTGTACCTTGATACAGCAGATCTGAGCTTCAGTGTTAGGAATTATGTATGTACTACAGCTCTGGTTTTCCTTTGAAGCACTATTTTAGAAGTGTCTGAAGTGCTGGAGTCCCTAGAACTGCAGATTCACATTTCAGTATAACCAGGCCTGCTCTTTAGCTTTACAAGAGAAATATAATTCACTTCAGCATACTGCCTGGGAATCTTTTAGAATAATTGATTTTTAAAACAAAATTCTGTCTCTTCAATGTAAGTTAAAGAACCTGTTGAATCTGCAGGATGGGCGAGAGGCTTGCTCACACTACTCGTGCTAGCCAAAATTACTATTTATTTCACTGATCCTGGACTTTTGCTTCAAGTGTAACTGTCTGACTCTTAAGATATGCAGTTTCCATCAGGGTACATAGAATATATATATATTATATAATAAGTTATAATATATATATGTATTATATTATATTATAACTTTTCTACTGTTACTGGCTTTCAAGTTTCCACAGGAAAACATGTTTTTTGTCTGAAACAAGCAAAAGTTCTTTGATCTAACACCATAATTGTTGGTAGCAACAGGTCTGTCTGGTTTTGGACCAGCAGTTTACAAACTATGGTTTTGGATTCAGATCCAAAAATCTTAAACTGCATAATGCCCATCATTTCAGTAGACAGAAGTCAGAGAAAGAATTTGTCCCATGGGCCTTCCCAGAGGCAATGTTGGCTCATGGCCCTCCATCCTCTGTAGAGAGCCTCTCTTACTTGACAGGACTTCAAAGTGCTTCACAGAGCACTGCAGAACAAATGCTGGGATGATTTCTTCCACTGCTGAAATACAACTGGCATCTGTAGGCTGAAGTAACAGCACACAGCAACACTCAAGTGCAGTTATGAGCTAGAAATGAAAAGCACGGCACATAAAATAGCAACAGGTAGCAGCAAATGCTAAGTCCTAACAGGTTGACCAGAGCATCAAGCATCAGTATAAACTGGGGGGGGGGGGGGGGTTTGCAAAAAAAGAGTCCTGGGACTTTGCTAAAGCAAATATGCCACCTATGTTTTGCCTGCCAAGAGAAAGGCCTGCACTTTTAGTAGCACATGAAAATTTGGCCTGGAAGGAAACCATAGCAGATATGGAAGCAGTGAGGCAATCTCATGCAATGTGTGGGGAAATAATCCTTACTGAAAGGAGAGGGAGTATAATAAGAGAGACTGGGGACTGAAAGGATTGTTTTCTGTACAGCATCTCCATGGTGAATGTCAAAAAGTCACCTTTGCAGCTCTTGTTGCAAGAAAAGTACCAGTTTTTGCATCCCACTTTTAAAAACAGAGAAATTCTGATAAACATAGCCAGTTTCCACCGTGAAAAATTAGTCAGACATTAACCAAGGAAAATGTAGTAAAAGAACTGTCAGGCTGCTACAGGACAAGACTAGGAGCTGCTTGTCCATCTGCTGTATCCAGAAATGTTGCTTCTGTAGCTAGATTTTTGCACTAGCCTTCACATGACAAATGAGAGGTAATTTTCCAGCATCTAGAACACTACTAAATCAGCAGTGCACTATGACACACCACTTCAACAGTAGGCACAGACTCTTGCTTTGTAAAGAGAAGAGCAGAGTGGGCTTAACTATTAAGCTTGAATTGAAGTAGACTGAGCTCTCTGGGCCTAGTACTGCTATGGTGAGATCAGCCTACTAGTCACAAACCAATTCCACTGCATTTACAGTAAACGCTTGTCTTTTAAAGGATAATTTTGCAAACAGACTCCCCAGGTACCCCATGAGGGTACAAAGGACAGTGTAATGCCACCTCCTGAAAGACAAATGGCTGGTGCTTTCTTTTAGTGGCACTACATAGCAGGCCTCAAGGGAAACTGGTTCCACCACATCCTCATTAAGCATCTGCCCTCAAACCGGTTTCTCATGACACCCTGGAGATATGCTACAATCAAACTCAAAATAGCCAAAATACTAGCAAAGATACAGCTATGAGAAAAATGACAGGAGATATTCCAGCTGGAAGAGTCAAGAAGGGCTTTAGAAAGGTTGCATAACACTACTCATATCAAACAGTTTTGCCTCAGAAAGGGTGGCTGGATCTTTACCAGCTGTATCTGTGTTCTCCTGGTTGCATCCACACAACCTCTGAGCAGGCCTATCACCACTCTGTTCCTGGTTCTAACTAACCACCTTTTCCTGTTCTCTTTTCAGAGTCAGATGGCAAAATGGATAGAAGGTAAGAGTCATTGCCCCATGCTTTTTTTGAGGTGGTGCGATACACAAACTGTAACGTTTAACTCCTCTCTCTCTTTATGCACGATGCTTTCCCACAACTGTGATTTGAATGATAGTACATAACACACGTGCAAGTCTCTAGAGGACTGTGATACACAGTGTATCTACTGGATCTGCATTGAAAACGAAATTCCTTATAACAAAGTTTTAACATTTCAGAAATGGGAAAGAAATCTCAACAGAATGAGATTCTTTTAAAAAAGAAAATCCTTCAAAGACTTTTGATAAACATTTATTTTTTAGTTTGTACTATGTATTATAATAGCAAACTCATAAAAAATATTTAAGGGATGAAAGCGAAAGGCCTTGTTTTGAAAGTGCTGAAGCTGGATGTTTTTGATGTTGCTAGAACATTTCCACGTTTTTTCTGAAACAAAGTTTTTACTGTATTGTCATATATTCACAAGCCCTTTAGTTTAAAAAAAAAAATAAAAGGAAAAAAGAGGGAAAAAAAAGGAAAAAAGAAAAGGAAAAAAAGAAAAAGGAAAAAACCGTAAACCAGGGTAAATGGCTTTGTCAGAGATTTCCCAGTTACTGTGTCTGGATCTCAGTTCTGAGAACTCCCTTCACTCCAGACTCTTTCAGGTCAAGTTCACGCAGTGATCATTCCTGCTGGAAGAGATGCATTTTTTCCCTTCACCTTCCTCCCCCTTAGCCAGAAACAGTAAGAACATTCTAGGTTTTGATCACCTTATGAGTTCACATACAGAAGAGGCAATGGACAGTCCTCATCTCCCCCAAGGACAGGCAGTAACAAGGGTAAGGGACTCTGGACTGCAAGTTTTCTATTGGCCTATGGTATCTACATATGTAGACACTTCTTTTGTGTCCATTTGAGACATTTTGTAAGTGACTAAAAACCCCCAAACATTAATCAATCAGCATTCTCATGAACTGAAGGCAACAGCTGTACTTAATGACCTAAGAAATAGCTTTTGGCCTCTCAGAGAGCTGGATAGAACGATGTCCCCATCACAGTTGTTCCCCATAAAGAAAGCACAGCATATATAAACACTCAGTTGAAGATAAAAGCAAGGGCACCCCTTGCAGCAAGTACTTCAGTGTTTTGCCTGTCCAACAGAGAAGGGCCCCAGCTGCAAACATCTGTTGTTTTCCCCAGGGGACACTTCCCCAACCTAAGACAGCTAACTGTCACAGTGTTTCCTTTCTAGTAACACATTCTCTTACAAGACACTGACAATTTCTGTGTACTAACCTAAAACAGATTAGGGCTATTATATAGCCAGAAGAAAAAACATAGAATATCTAGTAAACTTTCTGGTGGATTAAGGACAGTATAGACAGAGCAATGAATTGGAAGGGTGTGAGAAAGAGCTAAGCTGAAACAGAAAATCCAGAAACCAGAGTCAAAAGAAAAGGGAATAAAGGGAGGAAAGGGACAAAGACAAGAAAAGACACAGAAGGCAGTAGATTTACTGCCTGGATGAAATGTAGATGGTAAGATCCGCTCCAATTTGGACTTTTCTACCTCCCCTTGGTGTTTATTATGTGTGATATTTTCCTTCAGAGACAATTTGAACATCTATGATACCATCCTCTGATCTTTCTAGGGGAAGTGACTGACTTTGTCATGGCAGCAAAATTTAACATCTTTAATGATGACCTTGCATTAACCTCTTTGATGATTCCTTGTCCCAGTCTACAGGCATTTGCTAAAAGGTGAAGTTTCCAGTTTCATGCCAAAATGCTGGTCTTAAGGCTGGAAACATGACACGATACACAGACTCTTTGCCTTAGAGCCACTGACCCTGACCAGTGAGAGAAGCTGTAGTCATACAATGTTTGGGGGCAAAGCTACATATAGTAAAGATGACTTTTTTTGATTAAGTATAAAACAACTAGAAATCTACCATTGCTTCTTGATCAGTTGTACTTTTCAATCCTACTGTGGCAGTGAATAATTTACCAACAAATCTTTGTTCTCATTCATTTCAGGACATCTGCATATTACTCCTTGGTGGGTCATTAAGGGATTCTATAATGCAGATGTTAATCTGAGGAAACAGTATACCTTCTACTGGGTTTAGGGAAACCTCTGATAGTAAAAATACTACCAGATCCATAGCTAACATTTAAAGATGCTCCTATAAACTAATCTTTAGTAGGATTGGTGAAATACAGATATCCTCAAGACAGCATTGATTTTTAGCAAGGAAGTGTATATGGTGCTTTTTTATAAACAAAGTTATACTTGCACATCTCAGCTGTTGCAGAACTATCTTAGCTGGTTTTGCACCATCATTCTGCAGCCCAAGTAATCTACTCACAGAAAATCAAAAGGAAATACAGCATACAGGATTCAATATACTGTTTTATCTTTCCTCTTAACCTTCTTCAGGGTAGGGCCGTTCCAGACAGTAGAGTTTGTGTTGACATGCTAAACTGGCCCATATGTAAGGGGAATATCTTAGAGGTTGGAATTGGACCTTTATAGCACAAGTAATACCTGAAGAATGTGGCAGCTTTCCATAGGACTCTCACCTATGTTGTCATCTCTTTGTTGTAGGACCAAACTTGACCCAAAGAATGGGGTCATATGTCATGCTTTGGATTCCAACATTCTTCATCTAACTGGTCAAGGTTGTGTATCTCTGAAAGGAAATGTATGGGAGGTAGCTGTTCTTAACAACAGCCACCAAAAAAATCCCCCAAACCCCACAAATACAAAGCCACAGCAGTCACCTGTTTTTCATTTCCTGAAAGGAGCATTGCAATATTACTCATGTTGAGTACTTGCACTGTAAGTGCTACAGCATTATGAATAACAAGGAGATTCCTCAAGAAAATCCAAGCTGTATGTTCATTTTTATCTGATCTATTTTTCCCCATAGGTCATAGGGATAATTTCCCATTTATTCAGGCCACCAGAGAGACATGTGGTAATTAGGTCTAAACTGATTTTAGCTACTTGCTTCAGTTCCCTGGGGATCCTAATTCATGGCATTTTTAGGCCAGTGGCTAGTCCTGGAAAACCCTTCAATAAAGCAAAGTCCATCATCTGAAATTACCTGGTTCTGGATTTACTCCAATCAATCATACAGACATCCTGAATCCCTCAGGGATGCAGGCAACCTGAAACACTCAGGGATAATCAAGATACCACCCCTTTAGGGTCAGAGAGGAGAACAAGCATACCTTCTGCAGACAACTTCATTTTCTGCTTTACCAGTGATTATTATTAGTGTTTGTTCAGGAAAAAACCTTAATCCAACTGATAGAGCACTCACCAAATGTACCTTCAGCCAAATTTTGTTTTAAATTTTACATACTTATTCCCACAAATGCCGCAAGCCACTCATTTCTCTCCCCAGATGGGATACACTTTGAGTGGCTGTCCCCCAGTACAGTACCATCATAGTTGGAGTTGCTCAGTCTCATAACAGTTGAAGGTCTTGATGCAGTTAATCTTTTATGCTAGAACCCTGATGAGCTGGTACTTAACCTAACCAACACATTGCAAGAACTGGTTTCCACTAAAATCAGAAGTATTCTGATGTGTCTTCTCCTTGATACTTTCCCAAATACTTAAAACAGAAGTGTTTCTACACTCACATGACACTGACAGTTCATTATGAAATAATTAACAGGATTTACAACTTTTTAGTCACGTATAAAACATTAAGATTTAAACAATCAATTCATAATGGGATGCCCTTAAAGTCAATGGGATATTTACTAACACTTGAGATGAGAAAGGCTTGAGGCAAGCTTCTGTCAGCTAACAAAACAGTAATTTAGATGTCAACTGACAATTATTTAATGTCCTCTTTTTTAATTAATAGCTCATGTCAGTTACAAATGCCATCTTGGTGTAAGCTTGGTAAATTATAATGCCTAAAAATTTCATGCAAGTTTAATGTATTAATAAAAATGTCTGGGCACGTTTAATGTTAGCAATATTTTGAGTTAACTACAGTGCATGGCAGCCAGATTTATTTTGACAGAAGGAGACAAAGAAAAAGACATACAGAGATGAGGAGAAGGGTGGAGAGACAGAAAATGTTTACTAAAAAGGAAAAGATAGGCATTTTAAACTTGCTGCAATAGCAAAAAGCAATCTGTTGCCCAAAGACGTCCTAGGAAACAGCACACACCAAAACTCCCCACGTCACTCAGTGGGTTCTACATGCCCCAGTGTAAATCACTTAGTAGGAGATCAGGTTTTAAATGCAATACAGAAGTCATTCTGATGTTTGACGGAGGAGAGGAGGAGCTTGGGAGCTGCATCGACCAAGTGGCCAAGCGCACCAGTGATTTTGTTTTGCTACTCAAAGCAACATCTAGATGCTCTCTTGTATTTTCCTACTTGGTTACTTCTAAGAGGGACTGACTTCTCTTTCTTTTTCTAGACTATGCTTGGGAGACACAAGGTACTCTTGAAAATCAGAGCATTCTTTAGGTGAATGGAGGAGGGCCTGGAATGTTATCACACCTTGAAAGCATCCAGTCTCCTCATTGTCTAACTCTAAAAACAGTGCCATGAATTACACAGGAGGTGAAATCATCCACTTGGAAAATATAAACTTCAGAGATCAATGGCATGGCAAAGACTAGGTTTGGGCAATCATACTCAAGTTTGAATGCTGAGCTGCAGTTTCTTCCAACTAGCAGAACTGTCTCAGCCCAAGCATTTGAGCCAGGAACATTTTTCCTAGCATTTTGTCATGTTCAGGTCTGTAGCCAGCTGCACTGACAGGTAGAGATAGTGAACAGGATCTGATCTAACAATTTCGTTTCCTTCAAAGAGATTTAAAGTCAGATAGAATGATAAGTCTCCTGTTTTGGAAAGCAGAGCAGTTCTTTCTAATCTAAATAGTCCAAAATGGTCTGCAATACTGTGAATTGCAGAATGCATCGTTTACCTAGCAGGAAGCCATTTGAATAGACATGAGTCATATCACTCATACTATCAGCTGCAAATGAGAGACACAACCTATCTAACCACCAGAGTATGAGCTCACAAATAAACTTAACCAGAGACCTAGTTTTGACGCTCGGGTACTTGAGGAAGTTACAAGTGAAAGTCCTTTGGAAAACGGGCCTGAAATTTACAAATCAAAATCCATAGGTAAATACACATTGAAAGAAAAGAAACTTTGGCCTTGTCTGAACACGTCACTGGAAGAGTGGTGCACAGAGAAAAAGGATCAAGATCTAGAACACAGCTTGTGCAGGACACTGGGCATTGAAATGCATTGCAGCAACTTGGATACTGCATCAGCTATTCACATGTAACACTATACATTCAGCCTGCAGCCAGGGAGCAATACTGTCTCAGAGACTCTACTGTCCATTGAAATCATATCTGCTTAAGATGCACGCACATACTGATGCTCTACTAGAAGCAAGTTCAGTGGCAAAAGCACTTGAAACAGCATGATGACAAAAGTAAATCTATGAAGGAATTCTCTTTATACAGTTCCTAATCAGAAAAATTGAGATGTCTTCTCCATGGAAGATTTTTATACAGAGAAAGCAGGAAACAGTGAGTGGTATTGGTTACTTCAAGCCATGCTACAACAATTTGTTGTGAATTTTAATTACTTTTGAATGAAGTAATTTCCTCCTGTGAAAACATGTCACTTAGAGACAGATGCTTTCTTTGCACTGACCTGACTTTAAGAGGACATTTTTCCCAGCAGTAAGGTGTCTCACTTTTCAGCCTGCAGATACCTATCAGCATACCGAATGAGGCTAGTTCACTCTCCACATTTCATCCAAGCTGCGGCTTTCCTGCTAAGACCTCCATTAAAAAATTAACCTAGGATTTGTTTGGACACCTTTGCATGGGGAGATTAAATCAATGACTCATTACACAAAATATGCAACCTGGACTGTCTATCACTACAAAGTACTAACAAACATTGTCCACTGCAGATAGATATGAAGAAGCATACATGTTCCTAGGCGTAAATCTGTGTCTGTCATATTCCCCCAGGAGTTGGGCACTATAGCATCCCATCATTTACCTACAAGATTACAGTTTCCACCTTCCAAGTTTCCTATTGATTAAACATGCTCCCTCAGTTGCTTCCAGCTGTCTTTTATCTTTCTGATTCACCTCTTCAAACACATGAGATGCAAGCAAGAAATACAGGTGTAGGAAAGTAATTTGTTAAGCATGGTCACTGGTATTTTGAGGAAAGCATTGGAGTGTTACCAATCAAACAGTTTGAAAAGGTGACTTGGCCTAGCCTTTCAGAGTGAGTACCAGCTGCTTGGTCTCTTCCCAGCCTGGCCTTCAAACATGTAACAATGAAGAATCCTAATTTTAAATAAGTATTTTCTACTTTAAATGTAATATATGACTGCCTACCATTGTCTCTAACTCAAATTACAAACTCAACTCACTAGCTTTGCAAAAAAAACCCCCAAACAAACCCCCAAAACAGTGACTTATGAAATGGAAGAGTTATCAGGAGCCTTTCAAAATCATTGGCACTTGATGGGTCTTTCATGGGCAGTCCTTCCTGAGGTGTCCTGTATTTCTGCATTAGCACAACAGTGCCTAGAACAGACCAAATCATCCAAGATACTTCACAACAGCTAACATAAACCCCAAAAACTTCAGCTGTCAGAAACTAGATCTGCCAGAAAGACACCTGGCAGAAGGCAGCTCACACTGCAGCATGGATGGGCCTCCCTGCCACAACAATCAGTTCATATAGTCCTACAAAAACACTCTTCAGTGTACCCGCTCCAGCCCACCAGTTACCTCCTTTTCCCCACTCAGCTCAGCTTTGCCCTTGTAGTGTGCAGCCATGGCATTCTTCCCAAAAACATTGCCTGGTCTGGAAAGAGCAAGATTCAGCACAGGGACATGGGAAAGCAGAAAAGGAAAAGCACTGGAGAACATACTGAAAAGCTTAAAACCCTATCCATTTGTCACCTGCCTATGACCATCACTGTAGCTGATGGAGATGGCAAAGCTCTGTTGCCTCTTAGTCCATCTATTCTCCCATCTCCATACTGGCTATCTTTCCCGCTGCCCAGTGGGTTTTCTTCAGCCCTTGCCTCTAGCCTGCAGGTATCTGTTTCTGCCCATGTAGAGGACTAGAAATTGTGGTGCTTCACAATACAAAGTATGCCACAGCACCCCCCCATACTTGCAGACCACAGCCCTTAGACAGACTGACCATCCCTGTCCTTGTTTTGGGCTGAGCGCACCCTTTGGCCTCAGGTCTTCATCTTCCGCAGTTCAATTCCCATGTGCCCCAAGTATCTTCTGGACTTGCGGTGGAAGCAAAGCCAAGTTTCAGTGCTCCAGCTCCTCCTTACAGGAGCTGTAACCAGTTCCAAGTACCCTTCTCATGCATGGTCATAAAGCATCTTGCAACAACAGAAGTGAGGCATGAACGAGAAGAAATTAGTTGTACCCTATATGTACCCTTGTTCTCTCCAAATCCCCAATAATCCAGACAATTTCCTGGATTTCTTCAGTAATCTTCAACTTCCTTAGAGCCACTGGATTGCCTGCATCTGTCGTTGTTCTCCTAAAACAAGCCCTTTTTTCTTCTCCCAGGAAAATTCCTTTTAAACTGATAGTATCATCTTCTTGGACCTGGAGAAAATCAGTTATGTAGATTCCGCAGAATGTTTGACACCTCCAGGGTCAAAGACTTGAATATTTTTTCTTACAGCATCCCTCAGCTATATCCTAAACTGTTTTAACTGTTTTTTCACTTGCCAATTTCCACACCGCTTCCCCACCCCCCCACCCTCCCCGCAAGCAGCCCTTCACAAGGTCTTTGATTCTGACAACTAATATATTCTACAAACAAATCAGTCATCAGGTCAACATAAAGTTTTTATAAGTTGTTAGAGGTTTACACATAAGGAAAAACAGAGCCAGCAAGACACTTGGGCCTCCAAGATCCTCCAAGATCTAAATAAACCTTGCAAAATCAACTAAAAATGATTCCTTTGTGGTCTGCTTTGACTGCAGAGCCTCCCTTCACATTGACACTATGACCAAGTATCAGTAATGAACTGGGAAAGGAAGACAACTTGGAGGGCTACAGTCATTTTAGGGGTGAAGTGCATTTGCACTTCACTAAGGAGCAGATACCACAACCACAAGATGAGTCTGGCCCTGCTGATACATCAGAGCAGGCCCAATTACTGGCTCAACACTGTAGGGTTTAGTGGGTGACTGATAGACAAAAGGCTGTATTCACTGGTTTAGGTTTTCTCAGTATGCATCCTGGGAACTGAGTTTAATGAAAAATACTTAAAAGCTACACGAATGCCATAATAATGCATGCTATTGCAAATAAACAGAAGTATAAACAGAAATATGAACAGAGATGGCCTAAACAACCCTGTGTATGTTTGTGTAAATGTTAAAAAAATGAGCTCAGCAGAAATGGCTTTCTCAACTCCTTGCACATACACATTTGCAGAAACAAAATGTAAATATCTATTCTGTGTTGAGGCAATGGTCACCGGTGATTAAAGCAATAAACTGGCTTTTCTACCTGGTTCTGTCACTATCCTGTCTAGCTGAATTTGTTCTTCTGAACAACCTTGGACAAGTTACTTTGGCTCAGGTTACCCTTTCCATAAAATGAAATTAATCTTTATAACACACATTTCAAAACCAAGGACACTAAGCTTTGCACTGTGCTGGAGACACCAAGCTTTAAAAAGCAGTACTAAGACACTCTGTAGGCACTTTCAGGCTCTCATTTCCTCTTAGCCCCATTCCTGAATGGAGGGAATGCTTCATACACAGACACATAAGGACAGAGAGACAGGTTTTTTATATATCTATATATATGCATATGTATAGCCCAGACAGTTAGGGTGAGATTAATTCATTAAACCTGTTTCCAGGATACAGCATACTTCACTGATGCCAGCTACCAGCCTGACAGGCAGAACCACACTTCTGGCTATTTTTTCCTCCTCCCTGGCCACCCTCCACATTCCGTGGGAGAGCGAGCATCTGGCCCAGGATGCCTGTGCTCCTTTCAGATCTGGGGGCTGCATTTGTGGTTGACCTTTTCACAGCTGCCAAGCAGGGAGGAATCCTTACTCCTTCCTACCCCTCTGCACAACTGTTTGAGGGTAGTCTTGAATAGCTCTAAATCATTTGATTGTAAGAGTCAGTGCCAAACCTGCTGAGTCAGGAGAATGCTTTCCCGGTAATATTCAGACACCTGTCAGGGGCAATTCCTTCCACAGCCATCGTGGTCTCTGCTGGCAAACTTGCTGGTGTCATTGATTTTAGCAATAAATGAATAACTCTACCTTCACATGGAGCTACTATGAATCTAGGTAAAAAAATAATAATCAGAAATGTTTCTGGAAGAGTACCCTCTTCACTCCTGTCAACAGATGGTCCAGGGTAACTCAAATATTAGATGCTACTGAGCAGAGAGCCTCCTGCTCCCAGGCACCACCCGTCTACCATCCAGACCGAGTAGCTTTATATTGACTAGGGCTTGTCAGAGAGGTGACAACAAGGGATTAGCTAGGAATGAAAGCTGAAATCATAGCTAAAGGACAGCTTAAAAACAAAACAAGCACAAGGCCCTCTGATGCAAGAGACTCAGAGTGCCGCAGGTCTTAGCCAGAAAAGAACAACATTAAATCAAAGCTCCTGCATGTTCCAGCTCACAGAATTTCCTCTATCCCACTGAATTTCTGGGCTAGCTCACAGTAAACGTATGAAAAAGGAATCACTAATTTCAGATGGACTCCTAGGAGCCTTTTTTCACTGACTTCTCAGAAAATAAGATTATTTATAGATATTTTTTTAAGATCAGGTATATTAGTCTGTCAGATCATTTTTGTTTCAGTTCCCTGACCCCTTAATCTTGGAGAGTTCTGCCCTGAAAGACCTGTACTAGGTGTCAGCAAAGCTGTGTTTGGTTTTCTTCTGGTTGTCTCTTATAGCCACCCACATCCATATTCCATGTGCACTTTACAGCCTGGCATCAGAGAGCAAATAGCAAGCTGAAAGAAGTGAGCAAGTATTACACAAAGTGATGCTGACTTCTGCATTGTACACTGCAAATGCTTGGGGATCCATGGATTATTTCTCATGGGTTCACAGAAGTTTATGGGCTTAAAGGCTTTCCATATGGGTGTAAATTCAGCTTAAAGACACTTCACAGAGGCCCACATCTTCAACGGAAAATCTGTATGGACTTGTAAATGAAAAGAAGACAGAAAATCATGGTCTGAAAATTAACTAGGTTATTTTTTGTATGTGTGTTAAAAACAACACCGGTCCCAATCCCAAATCTGATTTACTACATAGACATTGAAATGCTTTGGCTGGCACAGGAGAAGTAGAGGAGGGAGCTGGGAGCTGGAGACAAGAGATGAAGAACAACTACCCCTTTAGGTGGGTATGCTGTTTTTAAAGTGTTTGTGAACTGGTTCCTTTAAGTGAGCTTCCATGATTCCCTGGAGGAGAGCAAAGTGTGGGACCAATGGAGCTTCACATCTCTGGGAACAGTCCTACTCCATTTCCCCCCTCCATCCCAGCACAGCCGCGTGTTCTGGTCAGGCAGTCACATATCTCCACAGCCTCAGGGAACCAGCCCTTCCAAAAATCTATGTGGTATAACATAACAATCATTTTCAGAGAGATCAAGCTGTTCAAGGACATCTGGCACAAGTGAAGTAGTAAAATATTACAGCTGAGGTGCTGGGGAAGGCTGGACCACCCTTTCCTGCAGCAACTGGCATTGTCAGTGGGAAGGCCACCTGAGAGCATCAGCAAGAAAGCCACTCTTTTTAGGTGACTTACTGATTATGTTAGGCTACATGGAGAAGAGCACTGACCTCCCAACCCATCTCTTCTTTTCTCTTTTTTTCATGTGGAGAATTGAGTTACTTAGGATTAGGCCACAGAGAGGTAATCACATAGGAAAGGTGCTGAAAGACAATGCCCTTCCCAGCATTTCCCTGCCACCTTCTCTGATACAGGCAGGCAAAAGGGATCAGGTGAGCATCCCTGAACCTAATTCATTGCTGATCCACCCTAGTTAGCTCAAATCACTTTGCACTGGCCTTGTTCTCCATTAATCTGTCATCACAGTCAGAAGAATTGGGGAGAATTGGGGTTTTTTTTGTAAATGGCTACAGTTCCAGACAGGAAGAAATTTGTGTAACTTGTTTCTTAAATCTTTGTTATTTTGTGTGAAGAAATTTTGACAAGTTCCTAAGCACAGCCCATATCAGGTCCCCTGATTATGTTTTGAAATGCCTCTCCTTTCTGGGAAAGAGCTGCCACATACTGTTTGGAACAAGCTGAAAAACATTACTGTATAGCTGTGACATCCTGAGCAAGACTAGAGCTGTGTCACTAAAAGAAATACCTTGTGTCTGCAAAGTGCCAGCCCAATGCAGGCAAATGAGTGCTGAGACAACAACCAGGTACCTCCAGTGTGGTCACCAGCCTGCAGGCAAGCAGGCTAGCATTGGTGACCTTCCATTTCAGCAGGCGCTTTCTCTGGATGCCCTGGAAGCTCCCCAAGGGCTGGGCAAAGCAGGTAGTATGGGAACTCAGCTGTGAACGCGCTGCAGGACAGTTAAGGTATTGCCACTTCATAGAGCTATGCTGACTCACCCCAGCCCCAAACTGGAGAAAGAAATAAGAAAGGAACTAGAGCAGAGCAGAAAAAATCCCTCAGATTCCAGCCTATATATGCCTCACCGTATGGTCTCCTGTGGGCTATATGCCCAGTTCAAACCGGAAAGATGAGAATTAGGTCTTAACTCTTTCTTACACACACTAACAGTTAGTCCGGTGAATTTTACATGAACAGAAAATTTCAGCACAGCTTTCTAAAAGACACATGTAAAAAAATTTCTTTCTGAGAAGGAAAAAAAGACTGAGACAAATTACAAGAAGCTCGTCCCTGTCTGCAAAATCTCCTATGAGTCCTTTCTTTAGCAAAGTCACCAGAAAATGCGTAAGTAGTATTGAAGGAAAGGGACTACGATGAATATCATTTCCCAGTGGAGTCATGAGACCTAATATAAACGAGCCGAGGGCTGCAAGGCGAGACCTTATTTCCAAGCACAGACACTAGATGGAGTAAAACTGAATGCAAGATTAAGTGCAGTGAAGAAAAGAGAAAGAAAGTTACTGCATTTCCCCAGCTCCTAATGTGTTGCTTCTTTGAATGCTCTTCTTTGATTACTGCTCTGAAAGTCACAGTTAATATCTCACTCTCTATACTTTGCAGGTCAAACATGGGATCAAGCCAGAACAGGTACTGTTCTCTGGAGGAAGGGGGAGTCTGGTGGAGCAGGGAGGTGGAGTGGCAGCACTAGGCAGACACATAGAAATTGTAAAGGCACATCCACCTAGGTAAAAGGAAAGGTTGCAATAAAAGCTTGTGGGGGTTAACCTGAGTTCCTACTGACAGCCCAGATCTGCCAGACACTCTGCATGGCCTAAAACAAGTTATTCAGCTGCCTTGTCCTCCAGCTTCCCAGCTGTACACCTGGAATAGCCTAACATAAGACCCAGGCATACTGCAAGGCTGTGTGCTCTAGGCAGCTGCCCCCATGTTAGCAGGTACTCCAAGTAGTAAGGTCTTGGAGAGATGCAGCCTCAATACAGATCCAGGAGCTGCTCAGCTTCTCCCCACTCATGTGGCAAGGCAATACTGGAAAGCAGCCTAAAAGGCGATAATCCGAACTCTGCAAGATGGGGAGCAGTTCTCATAGTAGGATACTGTCCTAACATGCATTGCTTGCTGTGAGTGGGTTCCTACCTGATAGTGAAGAGGGCATCTGGAAGTCACCATAACAGCCAGAATCATACATTTGTTTGGTTGATTCACTTAGGAAAAGCAGAAACCTCCAAATATACAAAGAAGCCTCTAGGAAAAGAAAAAGCAAGTGGAGCTTCATGAAGTAATTCTAGCAACTCCATTAATAATTTTTCTAGAACTCCTGTAATTTTCATATGAGTATCTCCCAGCTCAGCTTTTACAATGATGCTATGGATCATCCCAGGTAAAACCAAAACCAGAATGTTATTGCTAACTTGTGATTTTTCTTTCTTTTCAGGGATGACATCAACATACTAGGAAAACAAAGTACAAATGATCAGTAATCCTTTTGCAATCAACAGTTACCTGGTCTGAGGAGTAACAGAAGTCTTTTATGCACAGGCAGAAATCTCACCAATACCAATTCCTTTCTTTGTTCTTTAATTGAAAGACTGATTGGTTGATTACAAGAAGAGCTTGTCGTGCATGCTAACTTCAGTCACCTGCACACAAAAAGCCTGCAATCCCCAAAAGCATGTATATGAAGGAAATGTAGGAGGAAAATAAAATAGATGAGCTGTGCTCATTAAAAGATCCTGTTTAGTTTGCAATAAGTATATAATTGATTTCTAAAATGAATTAAATACAAGGTAATCAAAAAGGTAGCAGTACACTTCAGCAGCAGAATTCAAGGTCGCACCCATTTTTCATGATAGATATACAATGATTGAAGTAACTTGAAAAATCATTCATTTGAGGTTAAAGCAGAAGAAGGCTTCTCAAATTTTTCAGGAAATATATGTTTTGTGTTAATAGGAAAACATTTTGTTCACACTAAAGTTATATCTTCTAGCTTTAGGACTGATGCCTTTTGTTTAACTGTAGGTGGTACTGCTAATTTCAGCCACTTTAAATTAATTGTGGCAATTTAAAATGAAAATTCCCTTTTTGAAATAATGTTTTCCATGAGGTTTTTTTAGAACACTGAAATGACAACTCATTTTTAGTATACTCCAAAAATTTTTTTTCCTGGACCTCTGAAACAAATATTTCATGCCAACAAGGTAATTTGACATTTTCAAAATTCACCCACCCCTATTTTTTAGTATAAAACAATGCACTAAGTTCAATCAGAATGTGTGAATAATTTCAGTCTCCCAGCCCCTTCATTCTTGTTCAAGCCTTATATATTCTGTTGAATTTGATTTCATCAAATTTGCTATGCCTGGTTCCAATTACAAGCTTCTTACAGTGGGAGTGACAAGAACAAAAAACAGAGCTGTGTCTCAGAACATTTAGAATGGTTAAATAATTTTAAATGGTTTAAACCCAAGTTACTTTGTGAACCCATCCCAGCTATTACCAAAGCTTTGAGCCTGTGGCTTTGGTCTCAGTTCAGAAAATAATGCTATAGATTCTATTCCGGTTTTATTATAACAGATATTGTCATCACAAGGTGCAAGAAAAGCAGGAAGATTTTTGTATTTCAAGACAGGCTTTCCTTTCAGCTTGTGAAGATAGGGCAGCAAATGTCAGGTGCGGGAGCTCTAGGAGCACTTGGCTAGCAGAAATGCCACGCTGGGCATCCTTTGTGATTTCTACAGTTCCTCTCAGGAAACCCAGCAGGACTCAAAGGCTTGAAAGCCTCAGGTAGGTGCCATGCACAGCGTTAAGTAATGTCACAATATTTCACAGGCATAGCTGTTATGTCATAGCAATAAAGGATGACTCCAAGCAGGATGTTACACTATTTTATTGCAAATTACACATAATCACTATCCAGCTCCAAAGAAACTGTAAAAGGACTGGATCTTCCTAAACTTTTAGCTCAGGCCAATGTCTATAGACATATGGATTTTTTAAATCTCTCATCTAACACACATTCCTGAAGTTATCTTTTAAACCTGTGTCTGCTCTCAGTTATGCTGTGTGGCAGGTCATAATAAAGTTCTTTCCAGTTCTTCACTACTGTGATATAACAGATGTTATCCAACTTAAAAAAAAAAAAAGAAAAAAAAAAAGGTGGATGTTAGACTGAAGTCCAACCTGGAAATTCTGTGTATCATTAAGAAATATTGCTCAAAAAAATCATGGAAACTAGGGCCTCCCATCCAATAATCAACTTTCAGATTGGGAAGAGCTGCAGAACCCCACATATTAAAGGCAGAGCTGATGGGCTGAGTCAGGGACTTAGAGACAACATGTTGTCAGAGCATAAGAGCAGATATATCACAATTTTGTTTCTGTGATGAGTAGGTTACTGTACCACTTGTAACTGAAAGGATTTGAATATGTTTTTGTTCTGACATTAGAAAAGCAGGTAATTTTCCAAATCTGCAAAGGAAACTGGATGGCAATTTTCCCACACATTTTGAACAACAAAATGTAAGGTTTATTTTTCAGAGAAAATTGATATATTGAAATAATTTCCCTGGATTCCTAGGTGTCTGTTACCCAGATCACTAACACTGCAGTTCATTAGCAACATTTGCTAACAGATAAACTAAAGCAGCGATGTGATCCTTGTAAGTAATTGTGTGTGTGTGTACATGTGAATAAAGCATCTTGTAAGGTATCTGTTAATTGATTTGCTTCCTTTAGTACCGTTTTAATTAAGACTCAGAACAGAGGAGAGCATGTGGTCAGGGAGAGAAGCTATTACCCTCCCTTATTTGTGTGAACAAATCTTTCGCATCATTTCAGTACACTATGGGAAATGAAGATGAAAATAAACAAAAAATGGTAAGTTAAAAGCAGCAGAGGAGAAAGCCCTGGAGAATTAAGGTTAGTGACCTTGATCAGGCAAATGTGCTGGGGTGGTGAACAAATTATAAGCTCCTGAAACCTTTTGGAGCATGCCTTGGCTCCCTGAGCTATGGGAAAAGGATGGGCAGCCCTGAGACACACAGATGGCAACAAGGGACCCCCAGAGCTGCTGCTTCTGCTGCAACTGAGAGCTGTGGACACACTTAGTATCTGCCACCGCTTCATGGGGTTGCCATGGCAGTGTTTTGCCACCCCAAGGAGTTGCTGGTTTTGCCCATTCCTAGAACCAGCTTTACCAGCACCACGTGCAGTGTCAGCAGCTCCTGAATTTGGGCCAAGCTGCACAGCACTGCTTGGAAATAATCAGTAAAGAAAATCTAGATGAAAGGGGAACATTTTGGAGGCATTCAGTCAAAAGACAAAAGACAGTGTTAGCCTCACTAATTCTTGATCAAAGGTGCAATCCAGGCAGTCCACAACCAGCACAATAGGCATCTGTGCTCACCTATTTGCCTGTCCAGCCCAGGTTATGCCTGCCCATGCTGAGCACCCCGAGCTTTCCCTGAGCTCACTGGCATTCCCCTGAATGGATAACAGTGGGAAGCACTTTGGAGATGGGGTTTGGATACATGCCCCAATTATGTCATGCTGGACCTGCAGTCTCCTCACGGCTGATGCACAGCAACATAATGATGCATGTGAATAGAGTTATTCAGAAGAGAAGACAGTTGTAGACAGAAGTGAGCTAAGAGGTGCATACAAAGCATTTATTTCTGAAGATATAAAGATGCAGCATTGGCTTTCATCACAACGCATGTGCCACAGCAACAGTGGGATCATTCAGGTCAAATCCTGCTGTTAGCTGCATCAGAGCAAATTGAGACTAATTGCAGGAGTCACACAGCTGGGTGAGGTACTGGCTCACATGGTAATAAATCAGGCAAAAATCCATTGGACTCAATCAACTTCATCAGTAGAAAAGAAGTGCCTGTGGGAGGAGTCCTGTAAATCATATCTCACTGATATAAATCTGCTCTGAGCAGTGTGAGGAAGAGTCTGATTCAGCGCCTCCCAAACACAAAGGATGGCAAATATCATAATAGTTAAACCAGGTGCAACCTGAATCTTTCTTGGCCTCTCTCATGCCTGTAAGTGAAAAACCAGATTACTTTAGTCAAGAGTATTTTTTTCTGTTTCTTATAACTGTACTTAATCAAATACAAAAGATTAAGACTCTTAAAAATGCTTTGACACACCAACCACAGATGGGAAAACACAAGCAAAGTACCCACCTAGCAAACCTGGTAAAGAAAGGATGTTTATGGTATACAAATAGAACCGATAGAGGCTTCAAACTTCTGAAAATCACACTCTTTACACACAGGGAGTATTAGACTAGCCAGCCTAGGTCTAACCGAAGTCCATCTTCTCCAATAGCCTCCTTGCCACAGGGGCTAATAGCAAACATTATGCATGGATGAAGTCCAACAGCATTGCAAACATGTGCCAGTGATCTCCTAGAAGACCCTACTGTCCTACAGTAAATTTCTGCTTAGCATCACTAATCCAAAAGTCTTCCTGTTGAATTTAATATCTTCTGATATACTTTCCTTCCACGGTCAGCAGTGGTTGATTCCGTAGCTATATATTTATACATAAAAGAGTCACAAAGGCCTTTGCTCTCTCTCTCTACATTGGTGAATTTGCATGGTCTCTACTGACACAGCATGAAAACAGTTCATGTACTCCTAAGAAGGCACATCCACTATTTATAGAGAGGGAAAATAAGACATGGAGCAGCCCAAGTGCTGTGCCAAAGGCCAATGCAGGATCAGCAGAGCAGAGGATGCAGACAGTGCTTTCCAAGTTCAGCATGGGTGAGCTAATTATTAGATGATCATTCTTCTTTACTGCTGCCTCCAACAAAAGTGCTGGATTTGGAATTGTTAGGTGTTAAGTATTTCACCTTATGGAATATATATGGTCTCAATTATCATATTTCAGTCTTTCAGCCTTAGAATAACCCTGTGCTTTCACGCACAACTGAATCAAACAGGTGCCTCAGCAAAGTCAGTGACATTACACTGGGGTTGAACACCATGTGGACTAATAAGAAGCCCAAATGCTTCCCAGGAAAACTGTCACAGTGCACAAATTCTGTCTTCTGCATTCAGTTAAAAAACGTGTTTCCCCCCATTGTAATCCATGCAGTGCCTGTAGGAGCCTAGAGATGTTTCATTTGCATCCCTCACCACTGCTGGTGGTGGTGTATCCTGATGCAGACAATCCACAAGGCCTTTCCTTTACAGATCAGACTCTACTCAGCACTACCAGAAATCTTTCCGAGTCAATGGGCAATTAAAATAATCCTCTTTAATCATATTCTTCAATTACTCCACAGTACTGAGGGAGGACTCACAGGGCTGGGACCAGACGCAAATATACTGCGTTGTGATTAAAGCTAGCTGAAATGCTCCAATGAATATAAAACACTGACTATTCACCTCTTTTGGGAACAACCCCTGTATTTTTAACCTGCTTGATACTTAAACTCATTAGACTGACACCAGGGAAGCAACGGAAACCTGTGGTCCTGCAGGGACCCCTTCCAAGGAGCTGCCGCCTTGGAAAGCATATAAAACACAAAACAGCTACTTAAAAGAAAAGGCTGCTGTTTATTTGCAGAATGAGCAGTTCTAACTACAACTGGCAAAGCAACTGTGAAGGCTGGGCAGGCTGGCTGGTGAATCTGCCCCTAACACACTGCATATCTCTGACAGCTCTTGGACGTTGCTGTTCCAATCCAGGGAGGCTATTGGCATCTTTTTGTCCTGAGGGATGGCTCCTGACCTCTAGCCTCAAGGGCTACAGGTACCCAGGTGTTTCCTTTGGGCCTGTCCCTGCTGGAGGTTTCTGCTCCTTCCTGCCAAAGGGATGCAGCATCGAAAGGAGAGCTGGAGAGCCTCTAAGGTACCTCAGGAGGTCCTGGTGTGAGGACCTGACTGGATGCGTTTGGTTTGGGACTGGGGAGAAAGACAGGTTTGCAGGGAGTTGGCTGGGGATGCCTGGGAAACTGCTTTTTCAGATAAGCAAACTGATGATATAAAGGAGAACTAAATATAAGAGAGAACTAGATGATGTTGGGAAGGGGGGAAAAGTGATGGCATAGGAAAAGGCAGAACATGTGAACTTACAATTGCCTCAAATCACTACTTTAGCAGAGTCAGGAACAACAGAAAAAGCAGAGCGCTGCCGACAGCCATTATTTAACTTGACGTTTTGCACTATCTGATACTCTATTTGAGACACTAGGTCTTCAAATCGTGGCTGTGGCAACCCCCACTTTAATTGAAACTATACCTTGCTCTTGAGGCTGTAGAGAAGCTAGAAGCTCTAATTTCTGCTGCATCATAAAGGCTCAGAAACCAGGAGATCAATAGTACTAATTAAAAAACCCAAAAGCCTTTGAACTGTCAGGATTATTTTGAACATGCTTATAGATTTTTGAATTCTCAGAGTTACAAACACAAGCTCAGTAAACAATAGGCCCACACCTGCTTGCTGCTGGAAGGGCAGCTACTCCCCTGTGACACACACGAAGTCCAAGAAGAACCTGGCTTATGAAGGGCAAAAGCCTAGCCCTGCATCTCCTCTCAAAATTGCTCCAAGAGGCAGTGCAGGATATAAAGTGTATGTTGCTGGGAACTCATGTGCAAACAATTTCCACTAGAGACAGGCAGAGGTGAGACAGAGATGTAGAGTACATGAAAAGCACGCATCGGCATTTAAATGTAAATATAGTGTATATCCAACTACTAGGCAGTGCCAATAGTACTCAGTCTCCCCATCTGTGCTCCCTTTCCTCCCACTATATTGAGACCTCTCTTAAATTTACCCAAGTATACTGACTCAGTCTTGCATCCTCTGCATAGAAATGATTCCTACATTTGGTTTCCTTGAGTACTATCAGATACCAATGCAGCACATTAATAAATAATTTAGATCTAGTTCATAACATTTTCCAAATAATGAGACAATAACTTAAATCCATTTCCTGTTAAATAGCATGATCTATACATACAACAAGGTGAAAATGGAGAATTATTCTCAAGCCCACACGATATAACATCAACAAAACCAATAAACTCTTCATTCAGTTCTACCACCTGCCAGGCTTTTCAAACAAGATGATGAAAGCAGAAACAGTGTACACAGAGTTCAAATATTAACATCAAATTTTGACACCTTTGCCCTGTGATTTCATGAATTAGACTGAAAGACACTCAGATTAGATACTCCTGGGAGGAAGAGCAAAAGACCTTATTTGGCACCTCAGCACCAGCCTCAGCTCTGGTCTGTGCCCAAGTGGAGCAGCCTGCCTCTCGGTACACCAGCACACATCACACCCACGGCTCTTCCCTGCTTTTTGTTGGAGCTTGAAGCTTGAGCCACAGAAGCACTATGGCCCAGCAACATGTACTAAAATTGAGCAGTCTCAGTGAATATGCTGAAGCCTTCTCCTAAAGCAGTGTAGACTTTTGCAGTGTAGTCAGGTACACTGTGCTGAAGGGCTTAGACACGCTTTGCATTCAGTCAAGCACAGCTACAATTGATTTTAATTTCTCCACTGAGTTTACTGGGAACAAGATGTCACTGGGTCTTCTGCGTGAGCCATAAGTGCCATCCCTCTATAACTAAGGAAAAATAAAAACTTCATCTCATGTCCTTGATTATTCAATAAGTAGAAATTAGCCATTGGCCTAGAAGCATGTGCTTTTTCAGGCACCCTTCTTGGGGAGGTAATGCTATTGGTCTGAATTGGGCTGAGGCTTAGAGCATGCGGGGGAAAGGAGCAAAGGGTGCCTGTGACTGCTGCATGGCTTGTCTGCGGCAAGGAAACCAGACAAGGGTCAGGGTGAATCCAGAAGCAGTACCAAGCCTCAACCCAAACAACAGTTGCTAGTTCTCTGCTCCCAAGCCTTCCTGCTGACTTATTTATTATCTCCTCCTGCGTAATTTGTCATAATCTCTGACTCGTCAGGCCAATTAATCATGCTTCAGAAAAAATGAGATTTCTCACAAGGAGATTATCTGTCTCTGACAAACAAGGGATAATTCAATTAACTTCCTTTTCTAACCATTTATTAACTGGTTTTGGTAAATTAGTCCTTTTTGTAATTTAGCTATAATTTAGAAAGATTTAATATATCATTAGGCACACCGAATTCTGTGTTAATATAACATTATGGCTGAGATTTTAGTTGCCCCAGAGTCAGGAACTGTATACATAAATGGCTTGATTCCTGCATGGAAGCAGCTGATAGGAAGTACACAGGGCTCCACAGAAATTCTCCTTAAAATCCCTTCTTCTGTGAGTTAAGCACATGCTTAAGGACTCTGGAGAATAGGAGGCTTTCTCTGACTTGGTTAAGAATTCCAAGTATCCAAGGAGAAAGAGAAATATTTATGTATTTATTTGCAGGATTTCCACAGAATACTACAGAAATTCATAGTATATGTGAATTTAACTCTCCTCACAGTTCTCAAAGTTCTTATTTTCCATACTGCAATTTCCTGGGAAAATCTTAGTATCTAACAATAGTACCTGACTCTGGCCTGTCAGATGAGAATTTCTTCTCTGTTTCATTCTAGATTATGCCTTTTAGTCCTTTTGGAAACTGCCAATTGATATTAATGTAATGGCATTAAAGACGTCAATGCAACTTCATACTGAGAGTAAAAATTCCTCTTTCATGCTGGGGGGAAATCAAAAGAAAATCAAAGCAATTGAGTTATGTGGATGTTAAAAAACGTAAGAGGAGAAGCAGATCCAATTTTAAAGCAATGTTAATTACTTAACCATAGCCAGATCATACAGACTGCCTAAACTGCAAGTGAAGAATCATTTTAAGCAGACTAATCCCTACACACTGCCGGCTGCAGCCCAGCTGTAGTGTGGATTCAGAGCATCATAACTGGTCACTGGAACAACTGAACTTAGGATATTTCCTTGTATACCTGGTAGTAACCTCCCTGAGGCAGATCCTTTCAGAGTTCATGTTTGACAGCATAGATCCACCATAAAGTGCTAGGATTTGGGGAATCTTTTCTTTCAGAGAATTTTGGAAACTCAAGCCAATGCAGCCTCCTGCCGTAGTTGAATATGAATATGAACATTAATATGAATATGAATATAAATATGATTATGAATATGAATTGCTGGTTTCTATCAAAACTTAACAGAAGGGCAGAAGCCTCCAAGACAGTTACATTCCAGTACAGTTCATGAAGACAAGGAGCTACAAAAAGACCTTATTAGTCCTCTTTATGGTGTAGATTGTTGTGCCTAAGAAGACACAAAACCCCATTTGAAGAATTTCCCAAGGCTAGGGCATTCTCTAGATCTCTCTTTACAGATTACCTGACATCTAATAATTGCCATAGCCTTATTTAGCTAATGTTACATAAATCTGTTGGGAAGCAGTCTTCATAGTTCTGCTGCTCACAAGGCTTAACTGCTTACAGTTGAAATACACATCTCCCAGCAGAAGTAGTGGGAAAATGGCCACAATTTAAGACAAGCCAGTTCAGCCCATCAGACTGGCACAGACAATACGTGCCAACTCTGTGGTTAACAACATTTAAGAAAACACAAAATTTTTTATCACAGGCAGTTGCCTTTCTGGCTCTCAGCTGGAATGACTGGTACCCGTTTACAGTTGTGTTCACCAAGAAAAGCCTCAGAGCAGCAAGATCTGATTCTCTACCTGTCTTGAAAACATTCGTCACTAGCACAACAAGGGAACTTACACCATTGGCAAAAAGCCAGATGTTGTAACCACTATGCCATCACATCTTTGTTTAGGGAAAATAAGAACTTCCCTGAATTTTATTTTACGGTTAAGATACTCCAGGACCCATTAAATGCCATGCTGTTCACTAGTTTAAAGTCATAGATTTGTATTTGAAATAAATTGTATAAAACTGAGGCTTTTTTATGAGTTATTTCAAGTGGTAATAGGAGGCATGATTCTGCACTCAGCTATACACCAACAAAGACCGCGAGTAACTTGATGGAATTACTGCAGGAAAGAGCAGTGCAGACAAGAGGACAGCACAGCCAACGTATTTTTTAATCTAAAATATTCCTATATTTAACTACAACCCCAAACTCAATAATTATTACCATTAAGGGATTTATTAGGCAAGGATTGCTCTGGAGAAAGCCCAGCTGACCTCAGTGGGAATTTTGCCCAAGTAAACTTCCCATTGGTGTATGCAATTCTAGTATGCTCACAATCATGAGCATTAGCAGAGACCAGATCCATATCTGAAAACTATTTCATTAGCTCTCAAAGGTGTCATTAGCAACAGAGGTGAAGCTTTAAAAACTATTCAGACAGATTCAGTATGTTCCTTTTTGGTCTGTACAACATCTACTAACACTCTGCACGCAGCTGGGAGGAATTCACAGCTCTGGGCTGCAGGGCACATTAAGCTCTTTTGATTTTCCTCCTCCTCAGTGCCATTGCAGGGCAAAGAAAAGAGGGGTGGAAAGGTAAATGTCCTGGGGGAAAAGGAGTGTTCATAGCGTGTGTGGAGCTGTGCCTTTAAAGAGTGCTGGTAGAAGACACACAGAAGGAAACACTCAGTTCGATGGAGGTTCATGCAGAGCAATGCTGACACGTTTGGATATCACATTTACAGTCTGTCAGCCTCACAGACTTGGCATTATCTCAGGACAAACTACGGTATGGGGGAGAATCAGTGTGTTCTGCAGGAAAGAATAACGGAGTGGGTGAACTCCCTGCTAGTGAAAAAACACTTAGACAAGACCTGCACAGTTCCTGCAGCTACAAACAATGAATGTTATCAGAGTGAAGCTGGGCAGAAAGTCAATTTATTTCTGATGAAAGCTGGATATCAGACACTTGAGGTTTTTAATAGTTTTCAATTAAGACAGCCAAGAGGCTCACAATGAAAATGGATTGCAGAATCTTAAGGAGGTCTGCATTCCATTCATAAATGGAACAAGATTTGTTGAAGCAGGGGGAATGGAAAGTATAAAAGGGGTTTATAACAGATCTATGACTTAAAGGATGAGTATTTTTTCTGGAGGGGGGAGAAAGGGGGTTGGGGAGTATGGGAGTTGAGTAACCAGGTCCCTGATAAGAGAACAGCTCTTCACTGGCATTAAGACACACATGCATAGGGAAGTCAGAGACGTGCTCATGAAAGAGCCAGAAATAAACTCTGGCAAAACATCTGGAATCTGCCAAGCAAAGGAAGTCACCCAGACTCAACTGAAGCTTACAGAGTGCAGGCTGCTCTGATACGATGACTACGATAGCATACAAAAAGCACTGTAAAGTACAGAAATGAAGAAACCGCCCATAGAGCTGAGAGTCCAAAACAACAGTACGTGACTCTGCACACAAGCCAAAACCATGCCCAGAGTTTAAAACTATGTGAGAGCCATAACTCTTCATGACATGGCAAGCAAGGCCTGGCAAGATTGATGATGGTAACACCAACACTGCTACTTCTGGGGAAGTCTGGTCAGCATGGCTACAAAATGTGATTTAGCTGCCAGCTGTGGGATGCTTACTAATTTTGCCTATGATGTGCATGTCAGTGTAATGCCAGGAACAGTTGTATTACCACTACACTGAGGATAAAATAGGTCAAAGGCAAAGCTCGTTAAAGAATTGTAAGAATTAGATGTATGGACAGTCAACAAACTGGAAACAAGATAATTTTCTAGGACTTGATGAGGAAGGAAAATCTTATTGCTGATCTTAGCATGATAAGTCTGATCAAGACAGAGCACTCATCAGAGGACCGACCAAAATGACTGAAGAAGGCTTTTGGGACACTTGCAGGAATAAGGAAGCTCTCAAAAAGTGCTGAACAGCACTGAAAGGACACAATTACTCCAAGACACAGGCCCACAGGAAAGCTACCCTTGCACTAAGGCGGAGGCAAGATTAGGCCCGTTTCTCTGGGAAGGGAAGAAATATCAGTCCAGTTGTTGAACATCTGTTCTGGTTGTTGTAGGGGGCAAAACAGACGATTCATAGAAAGTCAGGAAGTCCCTGACAACAAATGCTGATATAAGCAAAATCAAAGTACTTTTCAGGGTATTATAATTTTTAAATTTAAATTTTAAGCGTGCTTTTGCACATTTTATTAATCCACAGAATCTGCAGCATCTAAAACCAGAAAAAACATAGCTAGAAAGAACTACAGATGTTAGTAATTAGTGGCACGTTACTCACATTTCATTGTAAAACAGATGTGTGTATTATTTTAATTATAATGACTAATATAACATATGCCTTTGACATATATATAAGCAGAATGTTTTCTGTGAGTCAGAGCTTTAAGTATGGTTTTGATTTTATTTACTTTCCTAAGTTTAGTGTCAGAGAACGGAAGTGTGTTTGTTACATGCTAGCAGATCAAAAGAAGCAGAGAAAGTCTCTGTTTATTATTGGTAACCTGTGTTTTGATGGTATGCATCTGCAACTGCTAAGTGGAATGTTATGATCTCTAGCTTCACTCAAATTACTTCTTTTTAATTATAATATTGTCTTACCCTGAGGCTATACCACAAACAATTATGGAACATTTTGGAGCCTGCATTGTTTGCTATTACTTTTGAAAGATAGTATCCTGCTTCCCTTTTTTCCCTACAATCATTCTTTCTTCAGAGCAATGTCCAAATACACTCCTTTTTGAAAATTGCTTGCATATGCCATGGCTTGTATCATGGTCATTTAGCACTGTGGTCATTTACTGTATGGCTGGTTTCTCTTTTCAGTCAAATTGTTGACTACCTTTGCACTGACAGTCAGAGAGGCGTCTGTATAAAAAAAATAATAAATCAGACTTCAAGAGCAGAATAACCAGCAGCCATTCAACAGGGTACTAATATACCTTACATGCCATTCAGGCAGAATTTAGATGCTTTCACCCCCCTATCCTATTTAATTTTAGAGATTACCCAAGTTCAGATACAGACTTCCTTAAAAGATTGGCATGATGTCTACTGTGAGTCCCTGAGAAGGAGCTGAGTCCTCCTCCTTTCCATTTGTGTGTCTCCACAGCTACTCAGGCACACGCAAACCTCTGAGCCCCTCCATTAGCCTGGTGAAGTCAACCCCAAGTGTGGGACACCCAGTTTACACCCTTCAGCAATAACCCTCTCAACTGCAAGGCTTTTGCTCAGTGTCTGCTGCAGACAACATACATTTTGATAAAATTGCTGCTCCAAGTAACAACATTATTTTTATATATATAATCCCACAGACTTATAAAATGCAACAGAGCGGTATTGACTGTGCTTGTGGAGTGATCCTTCCCCTGAAGGAAGGATTGTTTTGAAGAATCTGAAGTGCTTCACCTAAAAATGATGCATTTATTTTAGTATTAGTTAGAGAGTTTCACCCTCTGACATCTCCATCCCCCCACACCCCCACCTCCCCCAATCCCCCCTTCCATTTTCTCCTGCCAGATCCCAAAAATAAAACCTGGATGAAGTATTGTCATGGACCATCTTCTCAAGGATGTAGTAAATGACCATGGTGGTAAATCAGTAAATGACAGTCTTCTTTCCTAGCTGCTGTGCAACAAATCCCAAAGTCACATGAAAAGCCCTCAATCTGCTGCAGCTACTGAGATTCAGCAAAGAAAGGAAGCCATCGATACTTGGCTTGTCAGTGTCAGCTCTGCTGCTGCTCTCAGCATTGCTGTTGTAACTTTTGCTTGCAATTTCACCAAAATTTTTAATATCTGACCTTTTTAAAATTTCACATTTTAATGTTCACATTGCCATACTGCCTCTGCCACTTCACTCAGCCACTGCTTATTGGCACTCTCCATTAGCAATCTCCACCATAACCCTCCACTCTTATTATTAGTAATGTTTGACAGATTTTAACCATTGGAGTAGAAATGTTCTATGCATAGTTTTTCCACCAACAGCTATTTGGGGGGTGGGGGTGGGGTAGGGTCAGGGGGAAGCGTGCTTTGCCAACATCTGAATTTCAATCAACACAATAAACTTTTAGTACCTTCATAGGTGAGAAAAATCGTTTGTCATGTTTCCAGGGGACAATCCTGAGTTCAGAGCTGTCTTGCCCAACTCACAGAGAATCGTTCATACAGATTTTCTGTCCTTTAGGAAGTGCAGAGGAAAACCCCTTTTTGTACATGCACAGAGGAATTTGATGGATGCTCACTTGTCATTCTGCCCACGTCCCTGCTGCCCTGCACAGACTATTGTTCCATGTAGCCATGGAGCCAGCAAATCAGACTGGACACAGGGAAAAAGGATCTGGCTGCTACTTCACTACATCAAAATCACTAATTTTAATGGGTCAGGACCTCCCCCTCTTCCATCAAAGAGTGCAAATAATTTGGTGCTTTTCTAAGGTCCGCTGTTGAAGCTGTTGTCTTCTCCCTGCTTTAGAAGATAAACAAGGAACTTTGTCTATTGGCTTCTCATGTAAGGAAAGGAATGCAGGAAAAAAGATCAGAATCTTCTTTTCTTTTTTTTTTAATACATAATGAAAATTTGAGGGTTTATACAAGGCAACCTTTTGGACAGAAAAAATACAAGCAAATTTTGTGATATGGCAACCTACATCTTATCCACGTGGCCACAACACTGCTAAGAAAACCGTGTATGTTTGGTTAAAGGATGCATCCAAGGATACGGTATGTACGGTATGCAAGATGTGGCTTCTCTTCTCTGCAAAGAATCATGTAACAAATTGCACCTGAACTTCTTTTAAAAAGAACTTTAAAAAAGAACAGATGAAGCATTTATTTTACTCCTTATTTTTACCTCTAAAGGAAAGAGGATGAAGAACACAGAATGTTTGGCACATGACAGCTACATGAAGGAGATGCCTTTAACTTGCTACAGTATCAGCCTATTTTTTGCTTAAAGGCAGATACTAGACATCCTAATGTTGAAAGAGAATCTATCTTAAAATACTCAATATTTGAAGGACAGGAAAGTCAAATATTTTGCTTATTCAAAGCTGTGCTGAAAATTCTTAAGAGAGGTCATCTTAGAAACACAAGTGAGGTAACTTTAAGCAGTTTGTGGATCTTCTGGATATTTGGATGTGTATTTGTTCATTATTTCACGGCTCAGCAGAAAAAATAACCACTTGCCTCATCCATAACTCCTCCTGAAGGTCAGAGGTCAATATTTGACCACTACTTAACCCTATATAACATATGAAATTTTACTGTCTCTGGTAAAGAACTTTATTGAAAGAATTCCTTAAGAAACAGTAGGGTTTTAATTTTGTTTTTAAGTTTAAAGAATACTTCTTAAAGTTAGCAGCTGCCAAAGTGTAATGACACCATTCCCAACAACACAGCAAAAGGCAAGCACATCTTCCAGGGACATTCCTGAGGTTAGGGAAGGATTCCCTGCTTTTCTGACAACAAACTCTGTGCTGTGGGTATGTGTGTGGGTACTTTGTTTCCAGCCTGGAATGTTTTTAAAAATGAAAAACACAGAGATGCAGAATTTATTATCCGAACTTAAGAAAAGGAGAAACAGAAGACAGTCTTGGATGACATGGTAGAAAATGGAGATAAGACGGCAAGATGTTACCTATGTCTGAGTAGGACTAAGCAGGTCAGAGACAAACTTGTTATTCCTTGGGATGTGAAGAGCTTAAATGTCTTTTCTGTGGCGCGTTCAAGGATTTAGTATTTCTGCTAAGGGAGAGAATGTACAGTGAGCATAAAACAGTATCAAAGGAAGCCAGGCTAGAAGAGTTCTTCAGTTCTCATTTTGTCCAAGATACTTCTAAAAAGCTGACCAGATATACTTAGACCATTTCTGACAAATATTTGTCTAATCTATATTTAAAACCTTCTCATAATGAGGGCCTCTCATCTCCCTATTCCAGCCCCTAAGCTCATGGTTAGAAAGCATTTTTTAATAGCTAATCTTGCTTTGTACAATTTAGATCCACAGTTTCTCATTCTACTGTCAGTGAACACAGATGGTTGTTTATTCCCTCTCTTTGCAAAAGCCTTACAATACCTGGAAATATGCTTCCCAGGCCTCACTGAGCAATCCCTTCTTTTCAGTGCTTCCTTACAGGCCATGTTTTCTAGAGCTGTGGTCTTCCTTGCTGGGCTCTCCCCTGGGGTCTCTCCAGTTGCTGCATGTTTTTTCAAGTTTGTAGTTGTTTTCCAGTTGTGAACCTGAGCTCTTTCCAAGGTGAGTTAGCGATTTGTAAAGTGCAGATTGTAATTTGGTTCCATTTGTTAGACAAAGCTTCCCAGTCAATTTTCCAGACAGACTTCCTGGAGAAAGTAGGTTCTACATCATCATAGCTTTGCAGATAGGGATAACTAACGCGCAGGAATAAAGCATTTAGTATCAATTAGGAGCAATACTTGAACAGTTTTGGTTCATATCTCATCCACATATTCACCTTAATTCACCTTCATCCAAATTCTGCATTCCACAACCAATAATTTTTCTGTCTGGACACTGTGGCAGTATGTTCCCCACTTCCCCCTGCCCCCTGAGAGCAAAGTACTGTCAGTAATTGTGGATAACTGGCTAGCTGAAAAGGGTCACATAGACATAGTCCAGCTGGCTGGACAAAAATGCACATCGCTCTCAGCTTATCTGAAGTAAAGCAAAAGTTACAAAATAACAGGAAGACTGCGGTGGGAAAAGAATGTTGCAGGTGGGAACAGATAACTACAGAAGAGAAACTAGGGGTGGACTTGATATTTAGGTAACTAACCAATAATGAGCTTAACTTTTGTAATATGTATGAGCTAATTATAACAAGGCATAAAAGGTGACTGTAAGGTACAATAAACGAAGTCTGCTGATCACTCATATTGAGTGACTGTGTCTTCCCTCCGTCGCAACAAGTAATGTTTTAATTGGGACAGGTGCCTAATGAGAATGCATAGCTAGAACATATTAACCCACTGAAAAGGCTTTGAAATCCCTTTTAGCATGACATTTTCTCTACCTTCTGCCAGAAATAAGGACAGTTAAAAACGACATTTTACTGTCTTTGGAGAACAGAACTGGAACTGCAATGGACTTTTTAATGGTCCTCAAATAATACTGCTATGTACCACTGTATGAAGCTGAGTCTGTGTCTATGCGCATGACAATGCACAGTAAGACTTAATCAGGTTTCAACTCTTGCACACACCTAAAGATGCAGGAAGTACATGACAGAGGCTCTAAACACTCTTGCAAAACATCCAGAATTCTCATTTTTTTCAAGATTACCCATGCCCTGCAAATTGGAATGATCAAACTTGAAGCAAGAGTGAAGAAAAACGTAATAAATCCCCTGTGCTTTTATGCAGTCTGAAACATAATCAGAGAAGTAATAACAAAAGCAAGTTTCCTGAACTAAAAAAAATAAAATCCTTCCACTTGAAGAAAGAGAAAATGGAAAAATATTGCAACATCGATAGTAAGGATTTCACCTATCCAGGGAAGTATGGCTGCACCACACAAAACATCAGATCCTACCCAGATACATCAGTATCATTCATAACCCTGAAAGAAAAAGGAAAAGAGAATGGAGGAAAGACATCTTACACTGGGGGAATGGAAAAATTCAGTAACAACACCAACTTATCTAGCAACTTGCCAAACAGTCAGAAGTAAATGGCAACTAAACTACCATCAAAGCCCCAAACACAGTGTAAACATTGCATGACATTCAGAGACCTAAAAGGCATGCTGCTTACATTTTGCAAGCTCTTATGTAGTGTCTTTCTTGCTGATGTGGAGCTGGATCTCCCAAACAATATTTCCCACACATCAGTCCAGAAAATACCCATGGAAAAATATCAGGCTAATATTTTTAATCCTAAGCTATGCTGTTCAGAAGCTCTGGACCATTACATTCAAAGTTAATTTGGTCCATTAAAGGGATGGGAAAGTTTAGATACAGATCCAAGCTCCTTCCATGCTTGGCAACACTGAATCAGTTTGGATTTTATCCATCTCCAATCACTGAACATTCATTTGTAATTAGGATCCCTTGGGCCATGGGAGCTACCAGCTGCTAAATTCTGAAGACCTGGCCGTAACTTATGTTTCCATGATAAGGTTCAGGCAGCCAGGTAGCATCTTTGCACGCTGTCTGAATAAGGTGTGGGAGGGTGATAAGCTATAGCTGCCCTGACCAATCCAAGTAAAGAAAAGAAGTTCAGAAAGACAGTTTATTGCTGCAGGTGGGAAGCAAACTCCCCTACACCACTCAGAACAAGCATAACTCTCCTTAACAACATATCACGTATGAAAGCAGGCAATCAGCCTGCCACAGTCCATCTGCACATGGTGAGAGCTGCAGCCTCATGGAGACATTTTTCCCAGTGCTAGAGCAGAGCCAAAGCAGCCCTGTGTAAGCTGGCAGTGAATACTACTGTATTGCTTTGCTGCACTGCAAGATTGTTGTAAGGGCAAGCCACAATTCTGCTCACAGGAATCCTGCAGGAGTTTTTGGAGACAGATTTAGGGATGCTAGTAAGGACTTTCAGTAGAAGAAGACAGGTTAAGAATAGTAGTCGGAGAGGGAGGATGGGACAGAGACAACCAAGAGGCTGTGGTTACCTACTGTGATACATGTGACTTTGCAGAGAGGCAAAAGGGTTTGCACAGCAGGTCTCACCCAGAGTGACTGAGGCTGGTGGTTTCAATAACACTGTCCCCAGGGAGTAAGGGGCTCCAAGCTCTTCACAAACAGGCAGTCTGAGCTGTGTCAGCTGCACCAGAGTGCTGAGTAGGCACTTTCCTTATCAGAGCACACTCATTCCAGCAGGAAACAAGGCCACAAGGCCACATAGGTGCTGCCAAAGCAGAGAAAACCATATCCTGTGGGTCAGAGGCTCTGCTCACATGCTTCAGTTTCTGGAGAAGCTAAGGGAGATGCACTGGCTTACAGAGCTGTGCGCCTGGCCTGTGGGTTAAAGAGAAAAAGGGAATTGAACTGCATGTTCATCTGGCCTCTGGGATTTTTGGTAGGTGGGTAAACTGTGATGGTATCAAGTAAAAGGCATCAACAAGCTTGAATAAACATTCTGTGAAAGCAGAAACATCTCAGCTGCTACAAATGGGTTGAAGGGATAAAAGATTTTAACAATGAAATAGCCAGACCACATAATTGCAACCTTTCATGTAGGTTGCTCCAGTTGCACTAGCAAACCTTTCCAGTCCAGGCACAAAGAAAGGTTACAGAACACTCAGCTGCAGCCCAGAGGTTAGGACTGATTTGTGTAAAATCTTCGAAGAGGTCAGCAGCAAATCTGAGAAGATGGGAGGTCAGTGATCTGTGTTTCCCCACAGCTCACTAGCCTGACAAGTGCTGCCTGACCCATGAGTATAGCCCAAGAGACTGACAAAATGTAGATAAATTTAGGTATGTTAGGTACTGGGTTGCCTAAAGAATGCTGCTGGGAGTACATGTTAGTGGTAGTACATAGAGAGAGACCCGTGCATAGAAGCTTATGTGTCCTATTCCTATCTGTGCAAAGAAAAGCTTTCCCTTGGTAAAAAACCTAAAGGGCAGCATCACCTGAGCTTATTTATGCAATGACAAGTATTGAAGACTTTCAGCCTAAATAACTTTTAAAAGTACATTCTAAAATTTAAAAGAAATGTCCATTTAAGAATAAGGGACACTTTTAATGTTCTTATGTTAATGAAGAACTTTTAGTGGGGGAGGAATGAACTAAATAATTCTACACAAAAAAGAAAACCCACAACACACAGGGAACTGTCAAAGGTACAGAGACCACAAGCTGCAAATCAGAAAGAATATGTTTTCTTTTTTTTTTCATGGCAGGCACATGAGACTGGAGAAGCCTAGATATGCTTCTGACTCTTCTATCATATCTTCTGTCACAGGGAAATAGATCATACGAAGCCTTCTCACCAACTAATTGATCTAGCTCTGTCCCAAAACTCATTAGGGTCCTTGATGCAATTAAAAGAACTGTTAGTGGCATCAGTAACTGGGATGGTTGATAAACAATGACAAACATCGACACTGGTTCTCATAGTGTTTCTTTAAACTCTGTAGGGTCCAGGCACTTACATGAGAGCTTAGGCAGTCCTTATTAATATCTTTACATCAGTGTGTTGTACACACCATTAAAAAATTAGTAGACTGAAGGAATTTATGAGACATGGAGTGACCCATGACTGAGCCTAGCAGAATTATATGAGAAGGTCTAAAATGTCCATCCAGCTTAATATCTTTTCTCCCAACAACGGCAAGCAGAAAATGCTTTGGAAAAGTGTACACAAAATCAGTCACCCCTGGTTTCCCCCCTCAACCAGAAGTCCAAGGACATCCTGAGATGGAGCTTCTATCAGGAACATCAAATTAAATAATTGCTGGCACAGTTTTTTGTGAATTTGTCTGTTTCTTTTTGAATTAGCTTCTCTCTTTGATAGGATTGCCCTTTGGTATGTTAAAGGAGTAGACTAGAATCTACAAATCTTAATTAGCTCCCCAGGCAGTACAACTTTTTACTTCTCCCTCTGTTTCCTCAGGTCTGCTGACTGTTCTGTGCATAATCCAGACCTGCCATTCTCTTGCAAGGAATGTTTGCCCTATGGACACAAAAGTCTGTCCCTGAGGTAAACGAATTGCACAGTATTAAAGGCAGTGTTTAGTCTCATAAGGATCAGACGAAGCACATGCTAAATTTTCTGTGGTGCTTAAAAGCAGGCATGTATTATCCTGCCTAAGTGACTACTAGAGGAGGGGTGGAGCTGCTAAATCAGTACTAATTACCCTATCCAGGGAAGCAGGAATGCCAAAGTGTTTATATCATCCACACTTTATACAATGTGAATGCTAAAATCAGGCATAACCCATCATACAAGCTGCTAGGATTAGGATCATGTCTTTGGACGTTTGAGGGTTTTCAAATGCTAAACACTTTCAAAAGGAATAATGGGGAAGGGCAGCAGTAGACTGCCAGGTGCCAACTTCCCTTGTCCTTTCTGGTCTAGAAGTATACTACCATTTGGAAAACAAGCATGGTAACCTTAGGGTGATGCACCTTAAGCTGCTATATCAATTAATTTAGGAATTATTTTAGACAGAGGGTGAATGTCCATGGTCAACTGTTGTGCTGCTACAGCAGAGGCCAAAATCCTCCCAGCACTGGAGGACCATGTGTAATGTCCTAGCACAGGTGTCCAAACAGCCTACAGCATCCACCCCCGTGCCTACTGAAGGGCCACTGTGGCCTGCCAGACCTCCTTGTCCCCAGGCTGCCACCAACACAGCCCAAGGAAAGGAAAGGCAGGCAGCCATTAACTAGAACTGCCTGCTAATGGTGGCCCTATTCCAGTTAAAGAGCGGGGTGAGGGGAATGGGCACGAGGGCCTGCAAAATTTCAAATACCTCCAGGAAAGCAGAGAGGATGCATAACCCAGCCTTCCCCTCCCTGCTGCCCTGCCCCACAACCCCTAGCTGCCAGGCTGTCTCACCGGCTCCGAGGAGGCTTTCTGTGCTCAGCTACGGGAGCATCCCACCCGCCACCTGCAGACCCGGGCCCTTCGGGCTGAGGGTGTGCGCACGGGGGGGTCACAGGCTACAGATGGAGCTGCCTTATCCCGTCCTAGTGTCACCCCACAGGCCTGGGCTCGGCGGGGAGAAAGGAAAGGGAAAGAAGGCGAGAGAAAAAGGAGGGGTGTTGAATAGGGGGCAGGACGGTGGGAAGAGCAGAGAAGTAGGGAGGGAAGGAAGAAAGCGGAAAAAAAGGAGGAGAAAGGGGAGGAGATGAAAGGCAAGGGGAGAAGCGAGGACCGGGCGGGGAGGAGGCGAGAGGCCAGGGAGGAGAGGAGGGAGGCAGCTCGGCAGAGAGGGAAGGGAAGGGACGGGACGGGACCCGACCCGGCGCCCTGCGGGCCATGCGCCTCCTGGCCACGGCGCTGGCCGCACTGCTGGCCACGGCCACGGCCCCAGGTAAGCGGCACGGCGGGCGCCCAGCCCGGCGGCTCCCTCCCTCCCTCCCTCCGTCCCTCCCGGCCGGGCCGGGCCGGGGCAACCCCTCGGCCGCCCGCGGGACTCGGGGCTCCGCCTCGGGACGCCGCCCGCCCCTTGGCGCCACGGAGCGGGGTCCGGGCCCCCACCCCGCCGTCGGCACCGCCGAAGGGGCGGCGGCAGCGCCCGGTACTCGAGCACCAGGAGAGGGGGCCTGGCGGGACCGCCGCCCGGGGAAGCCCAACGGCAGCGACGGGAGCGGCCACCCCGCTCCCCGCGGCCGGCCGGGTCCTCCCCCGCCGCCCCCCGCCCCGCTCTGCCGCCGCCTTCCGGGCTCCCGGCAGCAGCGTTTCTGCACGGCGACCTGAGCCGCAACTGTACTTTTAAAAAAGACAGCCCTTCCCGTGCAGAAGTTTAAGAAACGTGTCCTCCGCCACCTCCTGTGCCAGGCGGGACGGTGCCGAGCTGCCCCGTGGAACTGCAAGCAAAGGGAGGTGCGGCACTGGTTTTTCCACAGGTGCCTGGATTCTGTAGGCGCCCGCCGCAAACAGAACCCGTAGGTCGGCTGTAAGAAACCTCCTGCAAAATCAAAGGTGCATTGGGCCAGCGCTGTCTCCTAAAGCTGCAAAATGGACACAGACTCCAGATCTGAACTTCAAGGTGCAGGGAGGGTTAGAGGGGTGGGGAAGCCCTGCTCACTCAAGGTTAAAAGCAGTGAACATACTCCAGTTCAAAGGAATATGTCAAAAGGGCAGGAGATGGTAGAGGCAGAGGTTTGGTTCAAGTCCATCTTCGGTCAGTGCAGAAGCTCAGGAGTCCTCCTGAGAAGGAGTCTCTGACATGAAACTCGCAGACAGATCCGTTCAACTGAAAAAATCTGGTTGCTTTTGGTGGTCTTGCTAGCCAGCTCCTAATTATTTTCATTTAAACAAAGAGCTTTGCTTCATCCTGGCTCATCTGCTCCACTTACTTTTTTAATTGTAGAGAAGTCAAAATAAAGCAGGCTTTGACAGTAACATTGTTTCACAGAACAAACTACAACACAATAAAAGCCAACCCCTATGCTTCTGGTCATGCAAATCTGAGATCACAAGGTAACTGCGCTGATGGCGTGCCTCTGTAGTCCCTTAGCTATCAGCAGCAGCTGAGGAAAAAAGTCCCCTCAGCCCTGAAGGCTGGGTTGTAGATTCTGCAGGCCAGTCTCCCTGGAGGAAGGGAGAGGGCCCTGCCTATAACAGTAAACCTGGGCTGTGAGCAGTAGCACACAGGAGCAGCTCTGCGTACAAGTATCTCAACTGCAGTAGCTGGAGTTCTTCCACAAAAACGCAACCATGCTGAAACCGCTCACCAAACATAAGGAACCAGCAGTGGCTGGGGGCCTTTGCTACTGGTTCCAGCACAGGGGACAGCCCTGGCACAGACAGGATTGCTGGCTGCTGAAAGTGTTATTTGTTACTCCTGACAGTGCTGCGGAAGTGTTTTGCTATGTAGTATGGGCAGAAAACAAAGTCCAAACCCAGCTAATACTTCAAACTGAACTGGTGTAAGCAGAAGTGGACTATTTTCAAAACAACACTTTTCAAAACGGAGTTTAGTCAGCAGTAACCTTCCCTGACTCCCAACAGACTAGTGAGACAAGCAGGTGGAGGGTACCAATGAAACAAATAGCTATAGCATCAGGATGGGGGCAACTAAGTGAGCTGGCTGCAAATAGGAGAGATGTGTTTGATGATTAAGCACACTGCAAAGGAATCCTCAAGTCTTTGACTCGCTCTCCTCCCCTTTCTATAAATAGTTTCCCTTTCCAAGCAGAAGCAAGACTGTTGTGGTGAGCTCCACCTGAGCAGCTACATCATGCTATACTGACTAGGCAGGAGAAGAAAACCAGTGATTCCTCACTTGGAGCAGCAATCTGAAGTCTAGAAATTAGGTGCTCTGCTGGCATACAAGCCTGCTCTCAACTTGTGGAGAAGTCTCTTGGCAAGAAGCCCATTACAAGGGTAAACCTCATGTTGGGGCTGATTCAGTGCTTGCTAAATACAGGAGGAACATTTCCACTAGTGTCTGAGAGCCCTGAATGAGGCTTTTCCTTTCCACATAAGAGGTAAATGACCTCTTTCCTCCAAAATCCACCACTGTTCCTGCTCCAACGGCAGTGAGAGGATAGAGTCAAATGGATACTGTTTTTCCGTTTTATATAAAGCATCACCTGACCCTGTTCAATGTAAGATGAGATGAGATGAGATCATGGTAAAATCGTCAGGAAATTTCCAAAACCCTCCTCATGGCTGCACTGGTTTGGCCACACCAATAGAAGCCACAGAAGGAAGATATGGAGATGGATTCCCACTGATCAGACAACATGAAGGATGCAAAATTTGATATTTCCTTATGAAAAGGAGTGTCCCCAAAGGAAAAAGCAGAAGCCTTAGGTATAAAATACCAATGTCTGTATGAGTATAAACAGCTAGAAAGGGATCAGAGACTCCATGCACAATGCTTTTTTATCTTCTTGCAGAGGCTTCCATCATCACCGTATCTGAGTTCCTCTTTATTTTCTCTTGCATACTTTTTGGCACTATGTTCTGCCTAGTTTTAAGTTAAGCAATGATACCTTTGCCTTTTATTTTGGGACTCTACTCCACAATTAATCCTAGCCAGCTTTTTCAAACAAGAAGTTCACATGTCAGGAAAATGACATAATTGTTTTTCTTTACAGTTTTCATTACATGTTCATAAATTCAGTAGAAAAAGTTTGGGTTTTTATTTACCCAAACCACACTTTAATAAATGATTTATTAAACATTTATAGTGTAAGTAATTATAAGAACCCCCAAAAGTGTTGAAATTCTTAAACTTATTCCTCATTTATAAGCAGCACAGCCTTCAAAATTTAATCTTATTTTAATGGTAGAGGCCTTATCTTCATATCTGCCTGTAAATACCAAGGTCAGATAACTCCAACAATAACTGAACTTTCATTCCTCTAAACTTTTTGGTTGTATTCAGCCTTAATTTTAAATTTCAACATCCTATCCTACTTGTGTGCTTCCTGCAATCCAGAATAATATCTTGCTTTGGCAGTTACATGAATTGCACACACAAACATCAGGCACAGATAATTATACTGATAACCTAGGCCATGCTTAGTTGTAGTTTCTTTAAGAAATTAAACCCTCCCAGTTTTCTTTGTACAACTTATTTTCTCCTTCATGAAGAAAACATAATGTCTACTCGGAAAAAATACACCATTCAGTAGAGCATTCTATTGAAATGACCCAAAATATTTATTATACTCTTGATTTTCAGAGGGTTCTTCTCAAACAACTGCAATGTAACTTCCTTAACTTTGTGGATTTACTTTAAGTAAGGTGATACAATTCACCAGTCTGTTTCACAACTTCACCAGGGCCACAAAACCAGTGTCTCTGACTCCAATACTCCTTCAGAAACTAAATGGAAATACTTTACTTGCTTATTTTGAAGATAAATATATGTTTGTGTTTCAGGAACTGATGGCAGCCAAGAGCCTTTGCCAAAATGCTCATCCCCTTTGTTAAAATGTTCCTAGATGATGTGCTAGAAAAGTGTCCAGAAATGAAAAAATTATTCTCCCAGAGTTGCAATTCTCATTAGTATTTGAGTACAGTATATTCACATAACTGGAAGTTTAAAATTCATATTTTAGAGGACACTTTGTGTCTGCAGAGCGTATTGCAGGGACTGCTTGCTCACTGTTGAAATATGGTTCTCTCTAGTGGATGCCATCAAACCAGTAGATTACACATTACAAGTCATTTAGGGAACATATTGCCACAATATACCATTGGTAAAAAATAAATCAGTCTCTGATATGACTAATAAGAACATTCTTAATGTACATTAGGAAGGAAATAAAATGAGTGTTGATTCCCATGCCTCAGAAAATCAGACCAGCATAAATCAGGTCAGGAAAGAAAAATCTTCCTCTAATGAACATCTATGGATTTCTTTCAGTCTTCACCTATACTCTCTGTTGCTAGAAGTAAAGCAGAGAGACAAACAACTGGTCTAAGATAAGTTTATAATGAAGAGCAGAAAGAGTCAGAAATGAATGGAACAGTGAAGTAATGATTTGCCCCAATATAATCTTATGCCATATTGTGTCATGCAAATAATGTCTGATTAATTTGAATTTGTAGTCAGAAGGACTAATCTAACAGATTTAACCCAGGTTTGAGATGACCATTTGGTTATGACAAGGAGAGTATTACTTAAAACAGAGGACATGGAGAACTGTGAAAGGAGCTGGTTACAGGCATAATAGGGAGGTTAGTAGTTTTTCAGTGATCATCTAGGGAACAGTATCATGTAAGGTTTGTGCAAATGATGTCTAGAAGAAGTAGAAAGAAGCATACATGTTGAAATTATGTGACCACATCAAGTTAGCACAAGACTGGGATAGCATGTAGGAAAGACTGAGGACCGAGTGACAAAAGTGGAGCAGAACTTAGTGAAGCAATGTCATGTACTTGGGGATTAGTAAGAATTCTTTTGGTATACTAGGAATTGAACCAGAAATGACAACGAAAATGCCAAAGTATATTATTTAATTGTAAACTGACATGTAATCAAGTGTGAAAATATCACGAAGAAAGACAATGTAATTCTGGGATATACCAGGCAAGGTATATATCCCAGTAGAATCTGAGAAGTACCATGACTATTTCACATTGGAGAGCCTCTTTCCAGACCGCGTCTATAATTCCAGTCACCCACATTAAGAAAAATATATAAAAAATTACAATAAAAAAAAAATTAAACTGGAAACAATGCAGAGAAGGACTACTAAAGTGAATATGGAAGTGAAGGCAGTACTTCACAAGAGGAGACTAACAGCTTGGCTTCTTTAGCTCAACAAAGCAAAGGCTGAGACACCAGATAACTGCTTTCTATATGGAGTCAGGAAGCAAGACCTAGAGAAGAAAACACTATTTAAACCTAAGATTGGCACAGGAACAGATGGGCATAAACTGGCTACTGAGACAATTTAGCCTGGAAATCCTGAGTGGGATGCAAGTGATTAGAAGAGCTGGTCATGGAACAGCTTTCCAAAAGACATTTTTTTGCTCTCGTTCCAAGCTAGTTTTAGATTAATGCTCATTCAGACTGACAAAAGATTGTGATTTTGAGCCTATGACAGCAGCAAGGTGTCCACTTCAGCCCTATCTTATTAGTGACAGCAAGAATACTAGAGCAGACTCACTGAAGGAGGGCCTTATACCATCTTTAACATTCACAGAGAGACAGATGTCAGGTTCTAAAAGCTCATTAAATTGCTACACACTGAACAGATGCCATCAGTTTACCTACAGTGGATTTGCATACTGGGAGAGATTATGATGCTGTTGTGCTGGTATGGAGGATTCTCACCATCTTTTCTTTCCTTTGCAGATGTTTGTGAGGCTTTAAATGTGACAGTCTCTCCAGGACCAACAGTGCGATACTTGGAGGGAGATAATGCTACCCTTTACTGCCACATTTCTCAAAAGAGAAAGACAGAAAATTTGCTGGCTGTGCGGTGGGTATTTGCTGCGTCACCTACCCAGGAATATCTGATGATCAAAATGACGAAGTTTGGGTCTGTCCAATATTATGGAAATTATACTCATCATTTCCACAAGCAAAGACTTCATCTTCTTAAAGAAAAACACGGAACTATGTACAAATTTCTTATTCTAAGCCTCCAGGAAACAGATCAAGGACATTATATATGCAAAGTCCAGGAAATTGGCAAACACAGGAATAAGTGGACGGCCTGGTCAAATGGCACAGCAGCTACCGAAATAAGAGGTGAGAGACTACTGATTTCAGTTCTATCATTTTTTCTTGTCCAATGATCCCTTTTTTTTCTTTTCTTGCAAGTTAATCTGTTAGATACTTGAAGTGAGGTTATTTTTGAGTGTTATCTGTGGATATGAGAAGAAAAACTAATAATTTCTTTACTTACACATTACAATTTAAACATTATTTAGCCCATAATGAGATGTAAAAAAGTGGGAAGACTGGTAGATTTGTAGAAGATAGTCTATTTCCTTTGCCTTTTACCAGAATAGCAGTAATTAAAACTCCTTTACGTTCAGCCACAGGTCTGCAGTGGTTTGGCCTTGGCTGGACACCAGGTGCCCACTAAAATGTTCTATCACTCCTTTCCTCAGTAGGACAGGGAGGGGAGAAAATAAGATGGAATAAACCCTTGTGGGGCAAGATAAAGGCAGTTTAATAAAGCAAATGCAAAGGCTGTGCACAGAAGCAAAGGAAAACAGATGCCTAGAGACTTCTTAGGAAGCAGGGCTTCAGTATGCATAGCAGTTGCTCTGAAAGGCAATTGTCGTAAATAATGAATGCCCCCTTCCTACTCCTTTTTCTTAGCTTTTATTGCCAAGCAGACATTATATGGTATGGAATAAACCTTTGGTCAGTTTGGGTCAGCTGTCCTGGCTATTTCTCCTCCCAAGATCTTGCCCACCCCCAGCCTACTGGTGAGGGGGGTAATGCTGGAGAGACAACCTTGATGCTGTGCAAGCACCGCTCAGCAGCAGCAGTAACACTGGTGTGTTATCAACACCTTTGTAGCTACCAAAACAGAGCACAGCGCTCGAAGGGCTGCTATGGGGACAATTAACTCCATCTCAGCCAGACCGAATACAAGTTCTCTATGACTTTGCTAGTGGGAATAAACAAATGCCATTATTATTTAAATACAAAGAGATAGAAACAGAGAGAAATTAACTTATTTTCTGAAAAAAATGCAGTGGGTCAGCCAGAAATAGAACCATTATATTTTAGATCTGTGTTTTGCCTCTCTCTTAGTGTTTTCATTGCTTTTAGAACTAGTCTAGCAGCAGTTGGTAAGTAGCATTTCTAGTATCACTTCTGTACCTTTGTTTATACCACTTGTAGCCAGAAAGCAGAGCTAGAAAAGCTGTTTTGAACTTCAGATAAAGAAATGACTAGCAATGACTGATGGTTTTGAACCAAGTTACAAACAAGCCTTCTCTTTGGGATGGGTCAGCTCAAATCTAAAACCACCACACCCACTCTTTCAGAGATGGGTAGAACTGAATTTGGAGAACAGGCTTCTTTGAAGAGGTGGTGGAGCTCAGCAGTTGTGCCATTAGCCCTAGCTGGCAAACTAGCCCCCTGCTTGTGGCTTTATAAACAGAAAAGTTCATTTCCCACATGGCCAACTCTAAAGATAATGCCAAAAATCAAGGGTGACTGCTTGGACCATGGGTCTGGAAATTCAAAAGGCTCATCCAGCAATCACAGAAAATCTTGTGGGAGGAAACTGTACTTCATGAAGTTTCTGCCACTCCTATTCATGCTAAATTTATCATCGTGTTTAGACCTTAAAGGTTTTTCCTGCAGCTGGGAAACCCTAATCCCACTTATCCACCGTATGTTTTGGTGAAAATGGCCCTAGCTCTCCTCTGAAACTAATTTTGGTGTGAGGGAACTCCATTGACTACAAGCCTTTTCAAGATGGATTTGAACATGTTTATGTGCTCTTAATCCAAAGCACATTCCATCAACTACAGCTTCACTGGTGTCATTCAGGTTTCTGTATTACTTTTGGATTATAAACACACTAGGGAGAGAAGTGTGACAGTAAAAAATAATTTTGAGTGCATTATCTCCTGTGGATGGCTCTCGGGTATCACAAGCTTTCACTTTGATCTATCAAAAAGTTTGACAACAAAGACATGAAAAAATATAGTATAAGAAGAGATAAAGAGCAGCTTCATATTGACCAGCGATCTTTAAATTTGCCTTGAGAAATCATGGCATTAACATAATGTGATTAGCTAATTATTACTACCAATGATGAAAGACACTAATGGTCCAAAACTGAAGTTCTGCTAAACTCTTAGGTCTTATTTGGCATGGAAAACTTGTCTGGGAAGCCTCTAAGACATTGATATGGGATTTCCCCTGCTCCCTGGTTGCAGACAGTCAGAAATATAAATAATGACAGAGCAGGACCCAAGTCCCAAGAGGAGCCCCAACACCTTACCTGTCTCCACCAGGGAAATGCCCACCCCTCCAACACCCAGACCACAGCTCTGTACATCAGCCACACTTCTTTTGCACAGGAGACCACACAACTGGACTTACAGGAAAACTTCACCAATGTTCATTAGACTCCTAAGTATGAATTACCAGAGCAATCAGTAGCACAGGTCAGAAATATAATCCTGCAGCCAAGTGTGATCTGTAATCCACACCTGGTATCCTAAAAAACCCAAAGCTTACATGATCACACTATAAACTAGTCTGCACCCTTTTGAATCCATGGGCTGATTTTAATGAGATAATGGCCTTAAAGATATTAAGGTTGTACAAGTAATGTGAAATTGGTTGGGGTGAGGATGAGAAGATCTGTATGAACCTCCTAACTGAAGGAAGGCTGTAAGAACAAAAAAGGTTAATTATTGTTCTTGAGCTGCTGTGTGCCCAGTGACCTTACATATTGCAGTCAGGGGCTCCTGGACATACCACAGGCAAATGAGCCCAGTACTAAGGTTGTGGTGAGAGGAGCCATTTGGGTATGGAACATAGAATTAATTAGCTTCACAGCTGAAAGAACAGTGTCTTGTATGACTCTTGCTGCTGTTTTCACTCTTTTGTTTTTAAACAGGGAGGAGTAAAAATACTAGAGTCCAAGATCTCCTGAACTCAGCCATCTTAATTTCTGGAGGGCATGAAGTTTTACAAGCACTGACCCCATGTTGAGTGGCTGGAGCCAAGACACAGTGGTTAGTTTTACAACCACAAAGGGATATGAAATGAAACTTTATTGCATGCATGATTTAGCCCTACAGAATTCAGGCATTAGCTTGCTTCATGCTCAGCAGTTGTTCTTCCCTGCTGTTCCTGTGCTTGGCTAGGAACTGGCTCTGCTCCTCCTTTCCCTATCTCTTCCTTCTTCACCCCTCTACATTTGGCTGGAAGGAGAGATTCAGCCAGTGTCAAGAAGGAACTGGCAAACAGGAGGGCTGATCATCCCAACTGCCTCAGCCTCCCACTTTTGGGAAGGGGCAAAACTGGCAACTGGCATGGGGAAGGGAAGCCAAGGCTCTCATCTCAACCCAGAAAGAACAAGTGATGCAAATGCTGTGCCAGTGGAAAAGAGGAGGAGAGGCTGTGAGTAACTACCAGGTGTTGTTACTTCCAACAGCATCTCAAATAGATGGTCAGGGCTGAAGCTTGCAGGCCTACAAGCAGGGCTAGGAGGCCACCATACAATTCCAGAGTCTCCTAGAGCATAGACTACATTTTTTTCCAGTGCTTTAGAGAAAAAATTCTGAGGATAACTTGAGGGAAGAGAGCTAGAGAGGGCCAGGTCTGATGTTAAGAGACAGAGAGAAACTGGAGGAGGAGAATGCTCTTTCAGCCAGGGGCTCACACTGTACTGACCTTTCCCTCAGATCCTCTGCACCAGACCAGGTAGCTAGCTCCAAGAGCGATACACTGAAAGATAGGATCGATAACATGTAATGTGTTTCTTGCCTGAAGGACTTGCAAAATAGAGCGATAGATGTACCCAAGGAGTACAGAACTAGAACAACTAACAAACTGGGTGGGGTGAGTGGGGGTGTAGAGAAAAAGTCAGATGGAAAATAATTTTTAGGATTTTCCTGTGATAATGTAATTTCATAAAGCAGTTCAGCAGTTTAAAGTGTTTTCTCATTCACTAAATGATGGAATTTCTTAAATGTTTGCAATGAAACATACGGATTTGTCAGGAGGGCTTGGAGAGGGAATGACATGTTCCAGGTAAATGGTAGCAGAAGAAAAAACAACATAAAATGTTGTCAGACCACTTGTCATACTCCACAAAACGCCACTCTGCATCTTTCATATCTGCTCAGGCTATTGCTAACTGTAACACAGAAACTTCTCATTGCTCTGTGTAGCTAAGGTGTGGGGTTCAGATCAATTCAGTTACTGCAAAGAAGGAAAACTAACTTTTCCTTCTTTCTAAACTGTAAAAATGTTGCAAGTTACAGGAATGCAAGGTGTTTTCTTTCCCCAGTAGGAAGAAAAGCCCTTTTTTTTCAGGGAAGTTATTGTAAAATACTTGCCAAAAATCTACATGTGTGATGATTTCATGTAATGAATAGATTTGTTAAAATATTCAGGATGATCTTGCCATCACAACTGAACAGAAGATTTCATCAGTCCTGAAAGTAGTTCTATATTCATTGAGTTAGCGTCACACCTCACATCCATACAGGACACTCCTTAATGAATTCCCTTTCCAGTAAGATACTTTAAAGATTTGCCATGTGAACCTCTTTTGGAAATTCAGACCTCACTGGCAATCTGGAGGACATCACCAGACTCCTATTCCATTGTAATAATTGTTAGCAGAAGAAAAATAATGGTTTAACACAAGTGACATAATCTAATCTGATGTCATCAAAAAATGTCAGCATGTATAAACAATGTGGCTGAGGAGAGCAGAGAAGGTTTTGAACAGTGATCCAGCAGTCAGAGCATTTGGATTCTAGTGCTAGGTTGTACAGCTGTTATGATACTGACATTCACCGATTTGCCCAGTGCTCTGTAGTCTGCTCCTTTTGAATCAGAGAGCACAATTCTGTGCAAACTGCAGCTATTTTCCCTCTTAACTGAGTTAGAACATAGTCATTCAGTCCACCCTTTTTCTAGGTGAGCTGGTGTAACTTGTGGGCATGCAGTCTTCTTGGGAAAACCTCCCACCCATAGGCAGAGGAATGCTAGCTGAGAACTTAAACTATTCTGCACTCAAAAGTTGATGGCCATTGATACAGCACTGACAGAGCAGTTTACGTTAGTTCAGATGTACGGCCTCATCTGTTCCTACATCTAAGGGAAGGACACTGGGAGTATGCAGACGCAGCCAATGCAGTCTGCTTTTGAGCTCAGATATGCAATTTCTGAAGTGTATGGACATGCTTCAGAAAGTCCATGCATACATACATGGGTGGTTTTTTTGCAGATAGGCAGGTATCATATCCATGTATTTTTAAAGGGCATGGCATAGAAGCCAGCTTTTGAGGGAAGTAAGGAGAAAAAGAACTCATGGGCAGTGCTCTTACCTTGGGTTCTCTCAGTGTGTTATTTGGGCACTGCTGTAAGAATTGCAGGGCAGTTTAACCTGCCAAGGAACACTGGAGGGAAACCTTGGAAGGAAGGCAAGCTGGACATAATCAGGGGCCTACAGAGTCAATCCTGAAGCTGGGGAAACACTATCGTGTTGGAATTGCTAGAATGACTTCCCTGTGTTTTTAAAAAAGCTGTGCCTAATGTGGCTGGCTCCATGCTGTGTCCTTCAGTAAAGCTACTGTTCTTCCAATTATTTTTTTTTCTTAACCTCTAAGACTTTGAAATAGACTACAGTGTTAAGAATCTTTAATATATAACTACAAGGGAAAATGAGTTCCCATTCTCTTGAGCAAAAATTGTTCATCTCCTCTCTCAGAAATACCGTTTTGGCACAGAAACACAAACTGCAACCCTAGAGGTACGAGTTCTGGGTAACTGAGAACACCGCGTCAAGAGTAAAACCAGCTACATAGAGCATTAATGGCAGCTTTTTCCCTGAGATACTGAGACCATCCCCACAAAGTCATTACAGACATTATTAGCACATGGCCACCCTATTCTAAGGTGCAGGCATTTCTGAAGTGTGTTTCTATTCTCTTGCTGTTCTTCATTGCATTTAACTTTTGATTGAAGAGCCACACATTGCATCTTCCCAGAATAAGATGACATCAGGGAGGCAGTGTTAAGCCATATGGCAGTCATGGGGAGTGCCAAGCCAGATGCGATCTGCTGGAAGATATTTTTACAATGTTGTTTTATAACTGAAGTGTTATAAAGCGTTAATCGAAAGCTAATTATCCTGTAAGACAAAGCAACATATTGGTGTACTGAAGTCTAAGGCAGAACTACATTTGCTTCAAGAGGTCCCAACTTTTTATGCCACAGGTTTTCAGTTCCTGTCATGTCTTCTTTGTGCCACAGGTTTTCAGTTCTTGTCATGTCTTCTTTGTGTTTTTTTCCAGTGATTTCTTCAAAATCTTCTAATGATCCCACTTTCAAGAAAAACCATGAAACTTGGAAGTTTTTTGAAGGTAAAGATGCATCTAACTGCTATTGGTTCTATACAAGATGTTAGCTTAGTCCAGCACTACAGGGCAACTAAAATGCCCCAAACAGGACCAGTTTTGCCAGTTCCTGTGCAAACTCAGGCTTTGCCTGAAAAAACATCTCACAGAGTACAAGGGGCTAGAGAAAAGAGAATGGAAGGCCTCTGCTTCAGTTTCTTGTATATTTGTTATGGTCAATGGGAAAATAACCTATGCCTGGCTAATCATGCAAAGTAAATGCAGACCCTTATCCAGAAAGGTGCTGAGCATGTCTGAAGAGGTACCAAGGTCTCTATGCTCCCACTAACCTTAGAAACGGCGTGCTGAACATGCTCTGCACTGCAAGAGCAGCTAAAAGCTCCCCTGAATTTCCAGGCAAGCAGTATTTTCTGTGTAGATTAGTGGACAACCGTTCCACGAGAGCGCAATCTGAAGTTACACGAAGTTGGGATTCCCTCCTCCTCCTCCCACCCCAAAACAGAGCACTAGCAAGGTGCCAGCACAGCATCTGCAGCCGCTGCACTGCCTGCCAGGCAGGAATGTTCATTTGGAGGATGGCCTTGATTCTGTGGGGAGCCTTGCTGTTTAAACCACAATTTACAAACTATATTGTTGTACTGTGTAAGGGAAATGAAGCACAGAACTGCAGATCAAGGGTCTAGTTGCAGCAACGCTATTTTCTACAAGAACACTTGACCTCTGAGGCTTAGTTTCCTCTCCGTGAAACAGGAAAGAAACCAATATACTTCCCTAAGGACATTTCAAGACATTAATGGGTACAGCAACCCTGAAGTACTCTATTCGGAGTTCTAGTAAAAGCAGAAATAAGTCAGTAAAGATTTATTCTTTTTTCTGAACAAAATACTCTGTCTTGATCTGCCATGGTACAACTCCTGTCAGCTCCACTGGGAATGTGTTACGGCACCTGAATGAAAGCCATAAAAGGAGACTGAGGCTGTAGACTGGAAAACAAACAAACAAAAAAACCCGAAAACCCAAAAATTTCAAGCTGGTGCTGCCACCAAAAGAAGCAATCACAGAGTTTCTTGCTTCTTCCTCAGCTACTTAGCACTTCTCCCCTGCTGTTTTGCAGCACCTTTTCTTGGTTTATATATAAACCTATCCCCCTTTTCTTCGTTTATATATAAAAAAAAGCACAGCTGTTTGAACTGGGAAATAATCCAATTGAAGTCTATTTGCTTCTCATTTTCCACATAAAAAAAAAAAGGAAAGAAAAAACCCCAAACCAGCCATGTCATCTCTCCTGAAAGTAAGCCCCCTTTTAGGTGCAGTTAAACCTAGTTGCATTTATGAAGACTTCAACCAAATTTTGAACTGAGCAGGACACTATATGAAAGCTTCAAAAGCATTAAATTAGTTCTGAGCTTCTACCCTAAATACTTTGGGCAGGGGTCTATTTAGACCTTGATTTAATTTTTCTATCCTATAAGCATGAAGCATACAGCTGCAACACTGACTATTATCTGTGCTTGTCTTTCAGATCTGTATGTATATGCAGTGTTTGTGTGTTCTATAGGAATCATCAGCGTCCTCCTATTTACACTTGTCATTCTCTGTCAGTCACTTCTGAACAAGAGGAGATCCACAGGTTAGTGAAATGTCATTCTTGCTGACTGCAAGGACCTTACCAAAGAGGGAGATGGGGGAGAAGGAGAATACAGAAAAAGCAGAAAAGAGAATTATCTCCTTGTCTTGATTTTAATAAAAACAAAAAAAAATTATTGGCAGAAAAAACCTTTTCTGCCAGCAAAACTAGAACAAAGGCATTTTGCTCCCTTTGAATAGCCATTTAAAATTGGTTTGGACTCTTCAAAATCTTTCAGCTTTGCATAAACATAAATTGAAGCTTGTTGGAGCTTCTTTGAAAGAAAACTAAGTGATATATCATTAAACTGCATTCTGATCAGCTCTAGCTAACATTTTGCATGAGTGACCTTTCTGCAGACATTTAGAGGGGTTTCAAAGCAGCCTTATTCTGTTCTGTTTTCTTCTCCCTTCCTGACTAGCTGTCAATATTCTTGGGAATATGGGAGTTGTTATTAGTACTCTTTCATTTGTAGCATTCTTTGAAACTAAAGCATCATTTAATCATTCAGGTATGCCTTTTCACAATAATCTTTCAAAATCAAGGATTACTGCTTCATTCTTCTCTTCCTCAGAGAGGGCTTCTCAAGGAGGTTACATCTGCATGAAAGCTGTCCTTTTGTAATCAAAAGTGCAATTTCAGATCTGTAGAGCAGCCAGTGCAGGCTCTACTTTCATTTCAGTTTAAGAGTGGCTTATTCGGAGACCTCACACAAGCTGTGAGAATGAGATACCAGCAAGCTTAGCAGCCACCATGTTAAAGGAGAGTGTAAGGACCATCTCCAAACAGAAGCTTTCAAAAAAAGTTTGGTTAGTGATGTGTACTCTTAATGACAGGAGGAAATAATGACTTTGCTGCCTCTTTGGCACTGCACACATACCATGAAGGAATGAGTAACTCAGATACACGAGAGAGAAGACACATAAACTAAAAAACAAATGTATACATAGGTCCTTGCCTGATCACAAACACTTTTCAGGCTGTGGCTCTTTCTTCCCAGTAGTGGGCTCAGTAGAGTAACTTTGATTCTAATGGAACCCAACCACTCTGCTTGCCAAGAGGAAGGAGCAGGATCAAGTTATTCTTCCTACCCTGTTAAGTGATGACAAAGGTTTTGTGCCAAGGGAGTACCCACACTTAAGTATGTTGGTCATGGCGAGTCACCCTGAAGCCACAAGCACTAGACACACTGATGTATCCTGGTTTTTCTTGAGCAGACGTTGGGCTAGATTTTGCTTCTGTTGATTTACGCTGGTATAAGCATATAAGCAGCTTGGAGAAAAGGTCTTTTTACATTGAACCAACACCATTAAAATATAGAAATAATGTAGAATACAATATAGAATAAGCACATATAACAGGAAAAGTAATTTCTTCTAAGCTGTTAAAACCTTTCTTCACTACCCTAATATCTGAATAATTGCAGAAAATCCACCAAATTTTCATTTAGATTTTGAACATTATCCAGTAAATACTGGCAGCATTAAACTTACAGATTCAACAGAAATGTAACAGAATTAAGCTTAGCAGACAGGCACTCAGTATACAACGATAAGATTTTTCAGGCAAGTCTTTCAACTAGGACCACCTGATCAGTGTATTTACCAGAGCCACATTAATTGGCTTGGCATCCAGTCAAGCATCTGGGAATCAACACTTCTGAAACAGTAGTGGAAGAAACATCAGTGATGGACACAATCTTCAGCAGTCCGTATTGCTTTTTTCCCACCGCAGCCTCTGGGCCATGGCAGCACGCTGGGCCCTGAACCTAAGCTCCAGGGAGCAGCCATTCCCTGGGAGGTGCTGTTTCCACTCAGCCATATGGGCATGGGGCACAATGAGCCCCCTCCTCCCTCAGCACTCCTTTACCCCCTCCAGAAGCATCTTCCAGGGGTTAAGGTCTGACCACAAGATACCCACCCCGTCAGCCAGCAGCAGTGCTCTCTCATTCAGACTGCTAGAATAAGCACTGCTGCTCAAAAAGCATTATCTTACCTTCCCTCCATCTTTGGCAACTCTGCGCCCACCTCCATTTTGGACTAGGCCGATGTTAGTATCCATGTGAAAAGAGCCCGCAGTGGAATCATGAAGTCCATCTTTCCTTGAGAAAAGACAGGCCCGGCCAAGCAATCCTCCCTCTGCATCGCCCCAAGCCTCCAGGCAGGCTCCAGACACAGCCTTCTTCTACCTTCAGTGAGCTGGCTGTCGACCCATCTTCCTCAAAGGCCCTCCAAGAGAAGCCTGGCTCTGCTTCTCCCCATGTCACCAGTTCCAGGGCCCAGGACAACCAAAACTATCTCCTGACCTCAACTTACCGGGCAGGTTTCCATCAGGGCTTCTCCCTGAACCTCTCCGAGGTCACCTTACCCCTGTCACAGAGACACCAACAGCTCCCCCCGCTCTCCTACCACTCCAGCTTCCTCCCCTGTTCCTCAGCCCCTAGGCCGCAAGGAGGGCGATGGGCTGTGCCCTGTCGCCTGCAGGCAGTGGAGGCACAGGGAGAAAATGCGGGAACACCCCGCCTGGCCCTCTGCAAGCACAGCCCAGCCTGGGAGAAAGCGGAATGCATACCTGAACTCAAATTTGCAGTAGCTGAAGCTGGAGGTGATCCCTCTGGAGCGTCTGTCTGTGAAACCCGAGCAGATCCTGGCTCACCTCAGGGCTCTGACACGACAAGGGCAATACTGAACCCAGCACCTCACCAAAGGGACTCCCTCAAGCTACGGGGTGCTCTGGGAAGCAGCAATGGCTGCAGGTCAGGTCCCCTCTGCAGGTTTGGTAGAAGCCTATGCCCACCCTATGCCAGCCACAGAAGTGGCTGCTCTTCCCAGTCCCTGGTTCAAAGGCCTGGAGCATTTACTGTAGGGCAAAACAAAATAATACATACCTAGAGATGCTCAAAAGCATGTCACTAATGTACATGGGCATCCTCCTGCTCCCGAAGGGTCAGGCCTGCTGTTCTCTGTGCATCTGAACAAGGCCGGACAGGTGGATGGAAGCACTGCCTTGGCTGGCTTAGACATGGCCCCTGTGTTAACCCCAGTTCCTAGTGTTCGCAGCTCCCCTTTCCGCAGGACTAAAATGCACCCCCTAGGAGCTGTGTAGCTTCCTTAGAATGGGAGAATGATTTCAAATGTGAAAACTTTCCTGTAGAGGGGCATAATCCTTTAAGTGCACTGATGTCTGGTTTTCATGGCCTTTTAAAGAGCAGAGAACATGAAGGGAGGGGGGGGATCTACGTTGTATTCAGCTTCACACCGTGGCCCCAGGGATGCACCCTTTTTCCCTTCGGAGAAATAAGTTGTCAGGAGGTTGACCAGGAGAGCCTCTCCTTCTGCCTGCGTGTCTCTGCATTCAGCACGCGGCACAGCTTGGCCAGATCACAGAAGCCACTAAGCCACAAAAGAGCATCTTAATAACTCTGGCTCCTAAAAGGCTGCAAAGCCTCTCTGCAAGGGGAGGAGCTGCCCTTGCTCAGGACTAGAGATTCAAAGCAACACAAAGCAGAAGGATTTATACAGCTCACACACACAGCTGTCAGGGATAGGGTAGTGGCTGGACTGGACCTCTGATCCGATCCCAGAAGGCAATCCCTTTATGCCTGAGGCCACAATCTAGCTTACATTAGGAACAGAAGTGGCTCCTGTGGGTGAATGGTTTATTTCAGGCTTCTGGAAATAAATAGAGGCACCACAAGGGAAATAAAAGTCTTCAAAGCAAAATTACTGGCCTGCTGTGCTTTTCCTTAGCAAGCTGTCTTTTGGCTGGGCTGACCACTAGAATGTGAGTCGCCCAGCACTTCCACAGCAGTTTTTTGGTGTTGTTTGATACATTCCCTTCTCCCAAGCTTAGCTATGTCTTTAAGTAAGACTACATTTTAATGCACACTACAACGAATGGTGATGATTAGCAGCTCTCACAGTGTAACAGCTTGGCAGCTCCACAGTCTCAGCAGCACAGGTCTATCTGCAGTGCCCATTTGTAACTCATAAACTGTGTTGGTGTGAAGCCACATTTTCTTTCTTTTATTTTTTCTTTAACAGTGAAGCATTACCTGGTGAAATGCCCCCAGAACAGGTAGGAGATTATACTTCTCTTTACTATAACCCAAGGCACCAGTTCTGGTTTTGTTTTGCCATGTATGCTGAAGAAGATGAGCAAAGTTTTCCAAAAAGCCTGCAGGAATATAGGGAGTCATGGGTCCGTGACTCATGAATGTGCCTGCAAACCAGTACGTGCTGTGCATGATAAGGAAGACCTGCCTGGGCTATCTAGCTGTAGGTCCTGAAGGTGCTTCAGTGATAAGCCTGTCCTTGAGGCTCTGGATTGCTTTCGGGAGCCTACTTCCATCCTGTGTGGCTTTCTAGGGTTTCCCAGCACCTCACCAGATGGTAACAACTTAAACCATCCGCTTACACAGAACAAACTACAATGTTATTCAGTGATTCCTGCACCCAGGAACAGGGAGTGGGGCTCAAAAGCAGATTTTCAAGGCCCAAAGTCTATTCTCAGCTGAAGACTCCAAGTGATGGAAAAAATCCTACTTCTGCTGCAGTCATTAATCACTGTCCCTTTAAATACCACTGATTGCCAAAAGTTTTTATGTGGTGCTATAAAACTGATTTTGATTGTGTGATTTTCCTGAGGTATAAATTGTGCTGGAACTGCAGTAGAAAAAAAAAAAAGATGACAAAAGCATTTTACAAACAAAAAAGTTTAAAGAGGAGGCTACATAATAACATGGGAGAACAGCTGTTTCCCAGGTTTCAGTGACATAAACCATGTGTTTCTAGCCTTGTAGTTTAAATCCAGTATCACTTGGTATCACAGATACAATTTCTCATAGTATCTTTTTAGATACTGTAAGATTCGGTGCCAAGTACAGCATACCCTAGGTCCTCCAACAGTCAAATTTTTAGTGCATCCTCATGGGATTATTGCTGTATGTGATCTAACTGAAACTCGGATGTAAATGAAGTCACAACAAAGCAACAGAGCTTTCAGGAGAAGCCAATACAAGCTGAAACTTTCATGTTATTCATGGAAAGATCTTTGTTCTGTGACCCTGACGAGCCATTGCACCACACCAAAAATTTACTGAGACAGCTCAGCAGTTTTCATTTTCCCCTGGATGCTTTCTTTTTCCCTTTCTTTATTAGCTGCTGGGACAAAGTTGCAATTACAAAAACAAAAAAAGAAGGGGGAGGGGGGGGAATCAAAGTAGATTGGTAGAGAACACAAAAAAAGGAGAAAAATTTGACCTGACCGAAGACATGACTAAAAAAATGGAGCATGGCAGTCAGATAAAAAGACTCGTGCTACAGAACCTGCCTCTCCAGGAATAGATGACATGGTAGTAATACCACTGCAAACTCTAAACTTAGGAGGCTGAACAGCAAGGGGGAAACAAGCCAACATGATTTCTTCACTGTAAAATGGAATCTCCAGAAGCAAAATACATGTGTGACTTTATATGGAAAAAGATATGGTTTCATGTATTTCAGTGTGACAACACATGCTGATGAAAGCCCCAGTCCCACAAATGCATGTTTAAAGTGCATCGACTTCAGGGCTTTAAAATTAAAGAGCTACAAAAGTGTTACCAGTATGATCAGTTTTGTTATGTTTGGCACTTGGTACCATTTATTTTCCATCCTCTGTTCAAAACACAATCCATGAATTCCTTTGAACTAATTTTTCTTCACCTATGCACTCCTTGTCTTGGAACTTAATTCAACATATTTAGACCCAAACCCCAGTGTCTAAATATCCATTAGGCCAGACTGATGAACTAACTTGCATGAGATTCCTGCCAGTCAAAATGACTACACTGCGCAAAATTCAGCCTTGATTAGGAGAGGCGCAGCCCCTACTCCCTTAGTGATATTTCAGACTCAGAGCAGAATCCAGTTTCAAAATTGCATTAATAGTCTGGTGTCTAAGAAGTGTCTGTACTCCCACTGCAGTAATACCTAAGCATCTTAAAGTATTTCATGTCTTGACATCATAATGGTGTTTCTACTTAATTGGAATCTGAAGCACAAAGGGCTAAGTGATTTGCCCCAGGTCTCACAAAATGGCCTTGGTAGAAGAGAAAATTAAATCCAGATTTCCTGAGTAAAACAAAGCAAATGTTTAGATTTTGGTTTGCTACTTGACCAATAACAAATTATGAAAAAAACGAGTTAACCGAAATCCATTTGTTACCCATGTTTTAAAAATAAATACCTAAATAAAAAGTACAGTTATTTTAGGTTTTCCAAACCATAGAGTTATTTTAGGTTTTCCAAACCACCTAAATGAATTTTCTGGGGTTTTCTTTTCTTTAAATATCCTTCTTATTTTTAGCTTTTTTGTTATTAGATCATTTTGTCACTTTTCAGATCCAGAAACCCCAGGAGGTGTAGCTTTGGAAATAGGAATTATTTTTTTCTGTCTTTTATATTTGTTTTGGCCTGAACTCTCCAGTCCTCCAGTGACTGCTCTTCTGGAGACAAATAATTTGAGGTGAAAGAAGTGTTCACCTCAGAAAGTTGTTCATCTCGACATCTTTGTTCCACAGTGCCAATCTAACAACGCAGGAGCAAATTCTGCCAGACTGAAGCAGAACCAAGTGCCCACTCCACCCCTGGCACCTTTTCACACAGCTTTCCTATTTGGAAAATATCAGGGCAGCTCCCAGTTCACTTCAGTGAATTTTTTGTCATCCCCCTGCAGACATTTGAAAAGAGGAAATAGCTGATTTAGATAACAGGAAAAGTCCCACATCCTTGATTCTAATAAGGATAGTAAAGCCAAAATTTTATTAGTTTGCCAGCTCGAGACAGCCATGACCTCCAGCGAAAGTGCTGTCTTGGTGCCATGATTGTTAGACACCTTCCACAGGTTTTTCCCCCAAACACTTATATTTTTCTTGCTCTTTTAAAAACTCATCAGATCCTTCAAGAAATGCACAATGTGACACTGTTGAAATAGAAGCCAGGAGGTTGGAGGAGGAGCTGAAGATAAAAAATGAACTTTCCTTTTAGACATAGAACAAGGCAAGCTCACAAAGAGGCAGTGTTTCAGAGCCAAGGAGTCTTTACTGAGCCTCCTTGTTTGGTTTGAGGAGCTCAGTTCTAAGACAGCAAGTACAGTTATTGTATCTCCTAGAATTAGTTAACCCTGTATGGCCCTGGCATTTAAAAGAAAAGTGTAAGCCACAAATACGTTTCTCTGTAGCTTCACTTTCTCAGTGGCAAAGCAGGAATAATAATTAATGTAATGAATTGACACTAAGCCTTTCCATATATTGTGCTTAAAGTAGTTATATCAGAATAATAATATATTTAAACTACACATCTGCCTTAATGACCTTGAATTATTAAAACCAGAAATATTTTTTAAAAGATCACCTTTTTGGTATTCTTTGTTCCTTGCAGTTTGCTGTGTTTGGGCCATGGAGCCAGGCAGGACAATTTCATTTCCTGTTGGTTTTAAACCAGTTCATGTTTTGATTTTAATATAGAAACAAATGGTTGTGTGATAGGTTCACAATAGTGCAGGCAGACTTTGATATTATTTTAACGCAACCTTCAGTTTATGTGATTGATATATTATGAAAATATTTAACCTTTCAAACACTTTAAAAGAAGTTTGGCAGCAAACCTATGTTTTGGACTGAGTATGTGGAACAGAACTTGGGAAAATCAGCAAACCAGAGTCCTTTTTGTAATCTATGCAAGTGTAAATCCAGAGTAATTTTACCAAAGGTAGTGACATTCATTTGGATTTACAGCTGTGTAAAATTATAATGTCTGTTATTTTGTTATTCTTGTGTGGGCAATAGTTGAGACATCTGAACTTTCGTTAAGACTTTGGCCCAGTTTGAATATTTTATTCTTATAAAGAGAATGTTTCATTATGCAAAAGAACCTGGAGAGGAACAGCAACTTGGGACAAACGATTTAAAATTCAGTGAAATCAGTGTTGTCAGTGTTATGACCATGGAGACCCTGGCTGGATCCCATTGTGTGGTGTAACTCACCAGCACAGAACAGAAAGGTCCCCACAACCATACTGCATTAACCTTCCCAGGGTGAGCCCATGGTCAGATGCATCTGAGCAACAACTGCTTGCCAAGCCACCTTCACCACCACAGTAATCATAACTAACTGCTATACACTCTCCTCCTGCCCCAGCTGCAAGTTAAGGCTTTCATCACCAGTGAAGGCAATACAATCATAGCTGCAAGCCAGGAGTACCTGCACAGTCGGTTACCACAGCTCAGCTGACACATGGTGACAATTGCTGCAACCTGACTGCATATCCAAACCCTAAATATTTGAAGTAGGATTTATGGCCTCAGGCTTTGGGAGATGCTAAGGGTAAAAACCTCAGACTCAGAGGATGTTAAACCGTAGTAGCCCAAACACAGAAGCTTTTATGGACAGGAGTTTGTTTACAATATAGCTTGTGCTCTCCCTTCATACCTATTAGTGCTTTTTTAGCACAGATGTACTGCAGAATGCCCAAGTTTAGAGACTGGCACACAGTTTCTCCATTTTATATGCACTGAGCACAGTGTCCTCTTTTAAGAAGCTAGCTTTTTCAAATGTGGGTTTGTGAGCTCTCTGAAGACATGCTGCATGCCCTCCTGGCCTGCTGTCCCCTCAGCCAGCCTCAGCCCAGGAACTGCATAGGTTTTGCTTTGCCATATGCTTTCTGTGTGAGATTATGCAAGTCACCTAGCCCACCTGTGCCTCTGGCCCTCAAGGACAGGTGGGTACAAATTCATCCTGGGTGAAGTACTGGGGCCATAGATTTTTTAAGGTGTTATAGGTGCTATGAAATGAGTCTTGTTTAGACCTCATACTTTGCATTTTCTGCACCAGGACAGAGCAGATTCCTGAGTTTCTCAGCCAGGATCTATGGCTGAAAAAATGCAAGACCCAGAGCATTTCCAACTCCTTTAAGAGGTTTTTCAATATATCCCCTGGTCAAAATCCAAGTTGTTGGGCAGGGACTGTCACAAGTGGCAAGTGACGTGCTTGCATGAACTCACTGGGATGGTGCCTTTCTCTCCATTGCCTCCAACGTTCCCTCACATATGGACCTCTTCTTTGTAGCTCCGGGGAGACAGTTACCAGCGTGACAAGCATGTCCCCTCTACAGCCCAAGAAGGTGAAGAAAAAGAAAGAGAAACTGGAGCAGCCACCAGCCATCCCAGCAAAAGGTATGAAAACAGAGTTGCAGAGGTATCTCAAATCCCAAGCACAACGATGGAGGGCCAGCAGAGCGTGGGATGTCAGGACTCCTACACTCTGCCACTGACTCTGCCAGGGAGGTGACTTGTGCTTGCTCCCATGGGTGGGGAAAGGAACGGCCTGTGCATGCTGCTGGGACCAGGCTCTCACCTCCCCCCGGCTTTAGCTACTGAAAAACTAGTCACTGAGTCCAAGCAAGAGGGCTCAGCTTCCACTAATTAGAGGGGAGAGGGGAACCTCTGTAGCAATATTCACCCTGCTCAAAGAGAAGATTAAAGTTAGGCAAGAGGAAAATTCATGAGGATAGACAGAGGGAAGCCAGCAGACTGAACTCTTAAAATTGCAGGTGCACTTGAGAAGTCAAGCAAGCTGAGCAGATAAAGATCAACCTCTTGGGGACCTCACTTTCAAACAGGATTTGCATTTACCTCTGGGGTCAGTCTAATAAAGTCTTGGGCGTGCTTTCTGAGCACTACTGACAGTGCTAAGCCACTAGCAGAGAGGAGGGAAAGGACTTGAAGGTTTACTGTGGGTTAGATCACAAGTGATCAGTTCTCAAGGAGTATATTTGCTTTGGCTGCTGCACACAAACAGCATGTTTTGCATATCAGACTCTATAATTTTATGAATTTTTCTAATTCATAAGTCCTATGCTTCACTGTAGAATGTTACCTGAAATACAGTTAAACTATGGTATAAGTACATGTATTTGCTCTTATTCTGCTATTAAACTGTAAATTCTAAATTGCTAATGCATACACTAAAAATGACAGTGAACGATGATACTATGAAATGATCCCTTAATATTTATTTCCATAGCTCCAATAGGCAATAATTTTCCTAAGCCCAAGCTCTTGAAACCTCAGAGAAAATTGATCCTGGTAAGTAATTTTCTATGACATTATTTTCTCCATATTCTTCTCTCTCAATACAATTGCTATAATATTGCCAGAACTCTAGGTTCAGAAACTATAAATTAGCTTAAAAATCATACAAGTCATTTTTTTAAAAATTAATACTTTTCCAAGTGATGAATTATCTTGGCTTTTTTTTTTTTCATTTTGAGCATTAGGTTACACTGGATTATGTTTTCAAGCTTTCTAGCAGTCATCGTGCCTACAAATTTAGCCTGTTTTTAAATGAAACCTGCTATTGATTCTCACATGCTTCTGGCAGCTGGTGCTTTGGAAAAAATACCAGTTACTGACAGAATCACAACCATACTGGTCACATTGCTTTTGAGACTTTTCAAGTCAGAAATGAGAATCCTGATTCTGCCCTACAGTGGTGTAAGTCAGAAGTAACCGAACTGCAGGAATAAGATGAATGTATATAGCTCGTATTAAGGTAAAAAACCCCACCCTTATATGACAGCTTCTGTTGGATATAAGTTTGTTTGAAAAGAAAACCTGCAAATACATGCCAGACAAATCAAACAGATGGAGAAATGTTTCTCTGCCTTAGTAACAAACAGTAGCTGTACAAGACATCCAGAGGTAATAGAGTCAGTTCTATATCAACTAACTTCTGCTGCCTATACATGGAGGGTGCTCTGTTAGGCTCCCTGCATAGTCTACAGAAACAGACAAAAGTCAGAGTAGGAGCCTGATGCCCCTACTAATTCAGACTAGATGCTCTGAATTGCCTTGTAGGGATCCTTCTTCCTTTCTCTGGCAATAAGAGAGCCCAAAGTGACTAACTCCCTAACTTAGGTGACTTGTGTGTCTACAGTTAGGTCATGTGAATAACCCGAATGCTACTGTGATGGCTTCACTTTCAGATGAGGGAACTGGGAGCCTTCTCACCAATTGTCAGTAAATAACCTCTGCCATTTTAAGCGTGGTAAGGGTATGACACAGGATACCTGTGCATAATGCCAGGTGACTTCAGAACAGCTCAGCTAAAATCTTAGGCCATATTGCTGCTTGGGTATGGAGCTCACCTCTCTTCTGCTGGTCCTGCAGAGATTGCACCTTGACCAGGCTCTGCTCATATAGGTCAGGTTTCAGTAGAGGAAGAGGCATAGTTTTGAAAGTCCATAAAAACCCCATTATATCCATGTAGGTAGGCAATTGCGTCAGGCCAAAGCTAAGCTAAGAGGACAAAGAGGCAGGTGAGAGCGCTTGGCATCAAGGGGATGACAGCCACCCTTTGCTGCATGCACATGACATTAATCACTGCTCCCGGGCACACGGCTACATCAGAAATCAGTTAGTCTTCAGCCCTCCTAGGAAAAGCTCTCATCAGTTAAAGCACTCAAGACTCTTCCTGCAGGTCAATAAAGCACATCAACACATGGTGAACTTGAGGTAAATCTGTTTCCAGATGCTTTTTCTTTCTGGAATAAATCCAAGGATGTGGGCCACAAATAGCTGTTGGCTCTTCCCTTCCTGCTGTGCAACCCCAGTCAAGGTTCAAACTCTTAGGAGGTGAGCAGGAACAAAGCCCTTTCAAACAATGAAATCAGCTTTGTCTTCCCTAGTGTGACTGAGGATCACACGCTGTGTGCAGCCAGCTGACTCGGGTTTAATGCCTTGCTCTGAGACTCGAGTCTGGCAGCTGTTTCCGTACATTGCTCTTCTCCCTTTCATATTTCACTTCAGACTGCACCTGGAGAGACATCACAGCCTGCAGAAAACACACAATCTATGGACATAGATTAGTTTGAAGTCAGAAAGTAATCAAAAAATATTATCTAATGGATTTTCAAGACCCAAACTCATCTAGCAATTAAGTACAATAAAGAGCAAAGTAAACTAAACCCAAGTCAGTTCGTAAGGCACATTCAGAAGCTGGGCAGGACACTCCCCACAGCTCTTTCCCATTTCTGTTCCTCTTGCCTCCCTTTACAACACAGTCGGTTAATCCTTTATGTTTTAGTATTCTCAGAAAAAAAATCATTTTTTTCGGCTTTTAAATGATTTTTCAGTGAGGAAATCAAACTAATTGAAGTAAAAAAAAGGTTCAACAAAGACGCAAAATGGTGATAATTACAGAGAAAAAGACATATCAGATTCATCTAAACAAAAAATTTTCTTGATTTTCAGCAAACTTCCCTCCCTCTTTTCTTAATTCTCAAAAATTCCTCAGATTTTAAATTTTCAGCCTGCTTTGGGGAAAAAAAATATTATTGTCATCCTACTCAGTCTCTGCAGGTTGAAATATTTTTTTCTTTCCAACTGTAATTATCGCACAGCTGGTGTGTGCACTAGGTCTTTTTTCACTGATGGCACATAGTTACTAGGTAATTGTCACAGCAAAGATACACTCAAATTGCTGAGTTCCTGGACTTCTGCAGCTTCCCTGTGCAACCCAAGCAAGGTACCACACTGCCACACTAGGAGAACATTCTAGAAAACCTAAGCAAACAAGCTAGAGTACAAGGGAACATTACAAAATAATTCCAGTGTTTTGGGAAATTTTTTGTAATAACTTAAATACCAGCAAAATTATTTCCAGAGGACATGTGCTTCTGGTTTCTTGAAAGATGTTTATAATAAGCTGGAGAATTTCTTTTGTTGTTAACATGCTAGAGTGGGTTGCAATATAATTTTATAAGAATACAATAACCTGGATAAAATATGGACATAATCTCAATGAAAATTACAAAAAAGAGAGAAAGCCTAATATCATGTTCAATTGCACAGCCTTGAGTAAAGCCTTTTAAAAACTCTGCTTAAGTCATATTGCTTTTGCTTTAGCCAGAATAACAATTCTATGCTCCCCCTGTTGCAAAAATATTCCCCATCAGTGTCATTCTCTATTAGCATCAATGAGAAATGTGCACAGATCAAAGGAAATAGAGATGCTGAAATGCAAAAAGGGATGGTTTTTATAGCATGCAAGAAGCACAGAGAGTCATTAGGAAGAAGAAAATTCTAGGGGCCCACAAATTCTGCTGTCTAAGGGCTGTTCTGCTATAGCCTTAAGCACTTAGCCCTTTGAGTTGGTAGAAATAAATCTCATACTTCCTCAACCAAATTTTCTGGTAAGTCTTTCATTGCCTCCCAGAGATTAGTTGTCATAGCCCAAGAGTGTCAGTTATAGAACATCATCTAAATGAAAAGGTTTCAGTGCCTTTTCATGAAGGTTTGCACCACCGAGCTTAGGAGCTCCTGTGTGATTCAGTAGAGCCAATGGAAAGGATGTGATTTAAGGTTAGACCAGATCCTGCAATCTTTACTTAAGCAAAATGTTGTTGACTTCATCCTTTTCACACTAAATTTTAAAGGGAGGAAATCCTGCACAGATAAGAGGCTATAGGGAATCTTCCTGATTCTGCTGCTGATTTTGTGGCCTCTGCTAAGTCATATAATTGTCCCATTTTGAAATCAGGTAAATATATCCTGTATTACAAATGATCCCCTTGGGTTTAGATCTTCAAACACATTGTACATGTAAAGCACACAGTACATAAGACTTGGCTTCTGCTGCCACATCTCCTGCACTAATTAACCTCTTGAATAATCTCTTCCCTGCAGTGTATTTGGCTTCTCTTGTTGCCCACCACAGAATACATATTGGTCCTGGGTACTTCTGAAGCAGAGTGCTTTCAGTGACCATGGCTGATTATTTAAGAGAAGTATTCTTCTACCCTTTAGCTCATACAGCACAGACAGCATTGCTTATCTCGGCATGGGTTGGATCACTGGTGGCCTGGTGCCACATGATTGCTGAGATTTTCTTTCGATGATGATGATGATGGTGCAAAGCTACTTGAGAAACAGGAAAGGCTTATGGTTATCTAAGACTGAGGGAAATTTCTGGAAGTCATGTTGTTAACTTCCAGTGAAAGCATAATCTTTGGCACCCATTCTACCTGCTTGCCTTTTTCAGGCACCACTTATAAATTTTATGCTGAAAGCTGCAAAGCCAGCTCAGAGATCTGGGTTCCCAGGTGTTCACAGATGTAACAGAAATGGGAAGCTCAGGTTTCTTTCTGCAGCTTTGAAAATCCCATCCTTATCTATCATTATAGGCTAAGTGCCGACAATGTGCCGAGTGCCAGACAGTGCAGGTCAGGACAGTCCTTGGCCTGAAAGTGCTTACTCTGTAATAAGTAATCTGTCTGAAAGTCTGGAATTTGAAAGTATTCATTCAAAGGACAGTTTTCCTGCTCCTCTATGTCGACAAAGTGGGAGGGTATTGTTTTGAGCAGGAACTTGACATAGGATTGACACTTGTGCAACTGAGAAGGCTGTGACTTGGTCTTATCTGCATGTACTCAGCCAAATCGAGCTTTCAGCATTACACATTGAGCTCAGTGTTCTATATTGGTGTATGCTCCTGAATTAAGCAATGAAGGCAGGCGCTCCTAAAGCTGCTCCAGAAACTTAAGTTTCCTTCACCTGAAAAATCCTTTTGTCTTCTAGGTTTCAGGAGTGCATTTCCCATTGTACAACAAACCAACCAGCCCCATTGTATATCAGGACGAGTGACCTTGGCGGTCTCTTTTGGGAAAAGGGTCTAGATGTGCAAGTGAATTATCTGCAGTCTGGTTTCCATGTCAGAGCTGTGAAATTTTAAAGGGCTGCTTTTGGGTTTTGATTGCTGGGAAATTTGCGCCTTCTAAGCTGTGCTCCAGGCTGCTGTCCTGCAGCTTCAGCCTCACAGCAGGCCGGGAGCAAATTTATACATTGCAAGATTGTACTTGATGAACACGTTGACATTTACCCCGTCTTCTTTTTCATCTTATAATTAAGTACTGCATCATTCAAGCCAGTCTTATATGCATCAAGCTAGCTAGGAAAGGTAGGCTAGTCAGCTTTTTGCACAACTAGCAGGGTTCCTCATTAGTCTTAGCTCATAGGTGCTGTTGGCCCTTTCTTTGAGAAAGGAAAAGGAAGCTGAAATACATCTGTTCAGTAATTTGTGGATTCTGGATCTGGAACAATCAGGTCTTCCTTTCTCCTGGATGATTTTAAATTAAAAGCTATGCCACCCTCTGTTAGAAGAGTTGTTTCCTCCACAGTACATAACAACGGGTGATGATTTAAGTTCCCAATTTCTTAAGGCAATATTGATCTCCACAGACTTCAAGTAACATTGTACATATGATATACAAAGGAGCGGTGAACATTTCTTTCCTTGGCTCCCTGTGATTCCTGAATATTTCCATTCAGTCTATATAATTTCTCTCTCTGCGAGATGAATAATCCCTCCCCCCGCCACCCTCCCCAGTCTCTCCTTAGGATGTGAGATGTCCATAGGAACATGAATATCATTTACACATTCAGGCTGACACTCAGAACACAACACATTCAAAACTACTGAGTTATGCCTGCTTTCCCATCCAGACCACAGGTTGCTATCTTTACCCCCAAGAAGGAACAGTTTGTATAAATACATAAAATCTCTTGCTGGAATTGTGCCAAGACTTGTGTATTTACAAAATCCCACAGCAGATGATTTTTGTGTGATGACACATTTTCAATAATAAAAGTGTCACTAGAGAACTGAAAACCTTTAATTACTTCCTTGGGCCTTTTCGAAGGATAAGAAGAAATCACCCTGATTTCCAGCAGTGTTGGGTTAGAATCTAGGAATAACTCTGCAACTGTAAAAGGAATAAAGCATTAGCAAAGGTGAATATGTTCTTCCCCAGAAGCTGTTAAAACAGGCTGGACAAACCTCTGCCAGGTATATTTGATTTTGTTAATTTAGATGGACTGGCTCACCCCTTAGCATCATTGCCTGCCCTACATTTGTGGGATTTTGTTTCTTTAAAATAAAATCATTCAATGGGACTTAGTAAATCATCTTTGTCTCTGACTTTTTCATCATAACTTCTGTGGGATTCAATAGCAAAATTTAGATGCAATGCTGAAAGCGGCTTCACAAATTGTAGATATTTTTCTCATGGAGTCTGGGAAGTATTTTTTACTCTAGGGAGTAAAAAATAGGCATCTTAAGGGAAAGAACCTGTCCTTTTTTAACTGATAGTGCCACTAAAAGTCATGCTTCCTACTCACCACATTTTCCAATGTCACATTTCTCAGCTTTGGCAGTGAGAAGGCAACGGCTCCCTTGATATTTCAGCACTCTTACTGGCCAGCAGTTGCATTTCTAAGGGATAGCTCTCATCTTGCAGATCTAGCTTCAGGTTGTCATGAAGATCAGCAGAAGTAATTTTTGAAGCTACTCTCTTTGAGGGGAATCTCTCTGGCCTTCTGCCTGCAATCAAGACACTGACACCAGTAAACACCCAAAGCTCTAAAGAGAGAAAAAGCAAAAGATCTCTTTCTGACTCCCAAGTTAAGTTACTGCCTTACTGAGGGAGCCACCCCACTGAAGTTCATAGAGTTTAAACATAAAGTGTATCTAAGCCCCTGAGGAGCACTACTGCCTTCAGCGCAAGAAAGACTATACATTCTAGAGAGGGGTTTTCCAGTGTATTTTTAAAAAAATGAATCTTTTTCTCTCTGAACCTACAGTGAGTTTTCTCACTATTAACTTTGCAAAATCCCGCCTGACCCTACTACTAGCATGTGCTGCCTCCCTGGTGGCCCAGAGAAGGAAGTTGCAGCCCGCCCACCACACATGCCGAATCTTTGTTTCAGCACACTGTTGCCTTCACCTCTGTAACTGACCCACCGATGATGGCCAAGCTGCCAGCTATATGCTGCCCTCTCCCACAGCTTCAAAAAAAGATGCTTATAAAAATGAGACATAGAGAGGAGAAGAAGGGCTAGCCCCTTTTCCTTAGGCTATATGCAGTATGTAGTTTCCTCCCATCTGGGCATGCATGCAGAGAGAAGCAACACTGTCTCTGTGGCCAAAGCCCATCCGGTTGGCCTGGACAGTCCTGTCTCGACCCTTTCTGACTGAGTGTGCTCAGGCAGTGACATAGGATGTTCATGAGCTCTGCCATCTGGACAATACCCACATTTTTCCTGTGGACCCCTTTAGCAAGTGTGACTACAAAGCAGACTACAAACCAAAAATTTCTCAAATATAAAAAGGAAAAGACCAAAGATTAGAGTTTGGCCTTTGCAAGAAGAAGGAAGAGAAAATATGGTAGTTTCAGCAAGTGCTTGCTAGGAGAGCTACTTCATGGCACTGAGCCAGGGCTGCTTACTTTGTGCTGTGGGGTAACCTGGAGAGAAGTCCAGCTCTTAAGAGTCTGGATGAAACAAACCTCACCACCACCTCTTGACTCTATCTTTCCCATTTACATTTCCTATAGCATCCCCTTAGTACCGCATTGTGCACCAAACAGCACAGCATGGCCACTCCATAGGTGGCAGTCTGCCATGTACTGGCAATCAAATCAGCAAACATACGTACAACTGGCAAGGTTTTATCCTTGCTGGCCTAATCCGTTCACCCACAAGCGTAGACCATACCAGTGAAGGAAGGGTTTCACTTTCAAGTGTTGCTGCAGGAGATTTGAGTTATTAAAGATATTATGAAGCTTTGACTGGAACTTGGGACACAGGCTTGTTAAATGCAGAAAACTCATTTTTCTGCATTCAGAAAATTCAGGTGAAAATTCATTTTGGTTTATAAACCTAATTTTCTCGCCCTGGTCCCATGTTAAAGTCATTCTGCATCATACCCCCAAAAACCCCTTCTATCACATGTGATCATATAGAGACCGAATTCCAAGGCAAATGTCTGCAGCAATAGTCACTAAAATATTTTAAACTGAAGTGAATTAGGAAGTGAGCCTTTTTCTGCTTATTTTTGATAGTAAACTAGAATTAGGGAAAATATATATTTTTTTAAATTTAGAAATTCACATTCGTTGTGTCATCTTCATTATAACTGGTGTGGTCATGGAACACTGAGATTGCAGCAATCCATAAGTGTAAGTTGGCATCAGTTGTTTTTCCAGACAAGTTAAATTTATGAGGTTATTATATGCTTGTTTACTTCATATCTAATTACAAATCTGGACAAAAGTGGTCATAGTTAAAACTTCAGAAACTTTTGGTCTAACTGCAGAAAACATCCTTGAGGCTGCCAAAACACAAACTAGATAAGCCTAAGAAGAGCAAAATAGAGATTCCTGGTCATTATGACATCAAAATCAGAGTAATTTTCATTTAAACCCCAATGCTTCTAGGTAATTTCTAACACATTTATATACTGCACAAACCCAATAAAAACAAAACTATGTATACACATACTTCAGTTTCTTTTAAATATTCACATGATAGACACTGCAGGTTGTTCATTAAGAAAAATGTTCCCATGAGTGAACTTGTTCAACTAGTTGCCCACGGTAAGCCCTGTGACTGGAAGAAATCTGGAAGAGGAATAGTTTTAAGATATACTGGAAAATGGTGACTCTTCCTAATTTATATTTCTGCAAAGCGTATGATCCCAAGATGAGAAAACAGACATACAAGATAAAGACTGTATGTAGAAATGTTACACTGGAATAGAATTGCATTTAAAGAAATAATTTCAATGTTATTTTAGAACAACAATGTAATTTTTCAGGAAAGGATGTTGTAGCCATATAAATCACAAAGACCTCCTAAGTGAAGAGCCAGGATCGAAAGAGAGAGGTGAACGACCAGTCATTCACTGCCTCTTCCTCTTCTGCCTTACTATCAGTTCCATCTATAACATCACTTATTAAAGTCACGCTATTGTTCCAAAAAGGAGGTGGTGGCATGGTTCCAGGTTTACACTGCCAAAATGTTATCCAATCCAAATGAGAAATGAAATTGTAGAATTAGTTTTCTTCCCTTGTCTGTTCAAAAAAATTGGTTTTGGACAAACAAACCAGCAAAATTACATTAAACATGGTTGATAAATGAAGTACAGAAGAGCGCATGGAATAAAACCCTGGCTACCATAGGTACTTTAAAGTAGTGTTGGTTCCATGCACTGTTATTACGCATCCTTTGCTGCAAACTGTATACCTTTCACAATTTTGAACCTCCTGTGTGTTTCCTTATATTTTCAATCAAATTATTACATACTAGAAATATGCATAAGGGAAATTATTCTACACATTTTATGGTGTGCTGTTGCTTGTAGCAGTAATTGAAGTACCTTTTCCACTTATGAAAGTACTAATTTTATTTGGTTTTATTGCTTTTCTAGATGCAATTATTTATTTAGTGTGTTTTGGCTTTATTAAATTATGTTTACTATAGGAACATCATAAAAATGTATGAAAGCAACACATCAGCCACTACTGCCCAATGACTTGTTTTGGGGAATCTAGTGTTATTTTTCATATCCAAACATAATAGAATAAAGTAAGAATAAAGAGATAATCTACACTGGAAAACAATGCAATTTTGAGATAATATAATAAAACACCTGGACAATATGATTTCATAAATCTTAGTTCTAAAATTTACATGAGCTGGGCGTTGGGTTGGCTATTTTAGGACATGCAGCATTTTCTAAATGGAAACATAACATGAAATACAATTAAACAGCAAAAGGGAAGGCATATACAAATTTAGCTTGCCCTGAGCAACTGAATTCTACAGAACAATGCAAATATTCCTACTTCAAAAGGTGCACTGGGTCAGTCATAGGAAATGTAGAGTTTTACTCTGGCAGTGACCAACAGCTTGTTTGCAGTTTTATCAGATTCATTTTTAGGAGGCTTTTCACATTCAGTGTATCATTCTGCGCTGAGGGTCTGAGGTGACACTGAAGTTGACAGCAAAACTTCCAACACCTTCAAACACAGACTAGATGTGCTATCACACACTGAAAATAAAATCTTCAGTATTTGCTGGTGTTATTGTGATGTCCAGCCTCAATTTAACTCCTGTATTAGGCTCTGTGCCATCTACTGAATAGATGGGCACGTATAATTTTGAAATCTGAAAAGGAATCTTTAACATATTGTAAAAGACAAAAACAACTTAAATGCCTAGAAACTGAGACTAATACTCTCAGGCTAGAAAGAAGAGGGGGAATATAGAAAATTAATTAAACATCAGAGCAGTTGACAAAGGTGGTTTTTTTAACTCTTTAAGCCAAAGGCAGGATAGGACAGATGTCTTTCTAGACATTGTGGTTCACTTCAGTCCCCATAATGTACAAAGAAACGTGTGATTTCATTTGTTACGTACAAGATGAGGCTGGGATCCACAGGAAATCCTTTTGCATCATCACACCAGAAAATTCAATGAAAGCAGGAAATTTTCTGTGTAGTCAACAGTGGAACATTTGATAGTGCATGAATACCAGAAACTAAGATCAACTAGAACTACCCATGCAAGAAGGGGAGGGAGGGAGGGAGGACCATGTGAATAATCAAATGCAAAGGTTACAGTCCTGCAGTTAGCCCTGCAGATGGCCTTCACTCACACGCAAAGATCAACTGCCTTCAGTGATACCACTTGCAGCAGCTGCTGTAAAAAGTATTTCAGGACCAGATCTACAGAGAAGAAATAAGATTAAATTAATGCTGGAAAAGTGTAAACTGATCCACCCAGAGGGAAAAAATCTGAAATGCAGAGTCTGAGCAACTGTCAAAGCAAAATGAGAGGATTCCAGAGCAGTGCAAAAGACAGGAAGCAGGGGAGAACAGGGACTGATTTCAGAGGATATTAGATGTTTATCTTTTTAGCCAGGAGGCAATATAACAATTATTCAAACACATTTCAAAGAAACAGGAATCATTTATGTTAAATCAGAAAGAAATAAATAGCAGTAAATAAAATATAAAAGAAATTCTTTGCCTTGGAAAATATTGTCAGTTTCTTCATTATAACATTTAAATACCATGTGGAAAATCTTGATTTATGAACTTTGAGTCAATTTTCAGTTTACAATTGGCAAAGCCTTCCTTGATCTCAGAGATGCAACTTTTACTGTAAGGTATAGCCCTGTGACTGCAAAAAATTTGCATGGCTGAAATATTTTAGGTTTTGTTTTAATTGCCCTTTTTAGGCTTTAACTTGAGGACACCAGTTATACTCAGGTAGAACAGTACCCAAGATGATAAAAACCCAAATTCTCCAGTTCTTCACTTGCACAGGGCCTTAGCACTTCACCCTTCTTCAGGGAGCACAGATTTTAATCTTCTACAGATGAAATGAAATCCTTTTCAAGTACTAAGGCCCCACATAATAATCTACAGCAACTCTTTTGTTTGTTGCTTCATTTTCTGAGGTGAATTTGATATGAACAACCCACTCACAAGTGATGAGCCAACACACACAAAGGAACACAAGACAAGGCTTTCCTCCTCTAAGCTACCACTCTGAGTCTGGATGAAGTCCCCAACAGCAGTAAGCAGTGCTTCTGTCACCCATGTGAAATTTGTCCCGTCAATTTTCTTTCTAACTTCTCCCTTAGCTAAGTTTTACAGTTTTAATGCTAAAACTCAGCTACTGTAATACATCAGACAGCTTGGGTGGTATGGCCTTTGCTCTAAACTCTGAACTCATCTATAGCATGGCAAAAGTGGTGAAATATAATTGGAAAGACAGTGGCTCAAATCTATCAATTTTTGCTGCCTTCTTCATATTTTTAACAGGTTTCTTGGTTCTGTTAAGAAACATTATAAGAGATACTGTGACATGGCTGTGATTAGAGATGTAACTGGTCCAAGGTTTACAGCTGGGAAGCAAATTTGGCATATATATTTCAAATTGTGAAACTGCAATAACTAAAATTAAATTGAGAAATTTAGGATTAAAAAGGCTGAACATTTTGCTAAAACATATATTTCAAATCTCCAATATTTTAATTGTCAAATTAAAATGTTCAGTGCTTGAGAAACAAGCAGAAATTGGAAATGAACCTGAAAATCCCACTATTTCCTGTTACTTGCTTTTAATATGATTTTTATTTCATCTTCTCTGAACTAACTAATGCGGACTAAACTGATTAACAGCACAGTGGAATTAGGATGTGTGACAGAAAAAATATAGCCCATTCTATGGAATATTTACCTTTAGTGGTAACAACATTATAACTAATTTGCTGGTTCTGTTTCTAGCCAAAAATCACAGAGGAGAATTTAACATACGCTGAACTTGAACTTATGAAGCCTATTCAGGAAGCCAAAGGCATTCCCAGTACAACAGTCTATGCACAGATACTCTTTGAGGAGAACAAGCTGTAATAGTTCATGCCTGTATAAATGTCCTTTGTGTTCTATTTAATTCTTGCTGTGCTGTTTATTAATAAAAATCATACAAATGCCCTTTTTTTTTTTAAATTTCCATTCACGCGCTTCTATTTTCCTATGAGACTTCTAAACAAAATGTAGTTGAAAGTGATGATAGAAAAAACAGCTGGTCTACGAGTGACATCCCAGGGACACCCTTCCAAGTGTTCAGCCCCTCTGTTTCTATTGGACTGAAGTTCTACCTGGGGCATTTTCAATACTAAACGCTGTTCCTTCTTTGATGCTAATTTGATGAGTCCAGCTGTAAACATCAACATCTCTGCACGCCTCAGAAGGACTAGTGGCAGGATTCATGCACATCAATCTGCTTCTGAAGACAAAGACCGCTGATCAGGAAATTTCTCAATCTAATGCTGTTTTTCCCATCAGAAAAATATTAGCTCAGTAAAGCGGAGACTTTTTTCTACAGCAAAGAAAAAGCTGAAATTACTTTTTCTGATTTTTTTTCCCCTCCAGAAATAGTTATATAAAGGATTTGGTTTCTATATTTTCAAGTTCACTTTCTAAATGATGTCATCCTTAAAAACTTATGTTACTTTTAGTAAAGTTCTTAAGTGCTTGAAGTCAAACATTTCAAAATAATCCAAAGGAAACATTTGTAGTGAAACCCCATTGATTTAAGGAAGAATTTATAGCTTGGGAACGTTTTCCATGATTCAATCTTTTTTTCTAATTCTGACTGGGAATAGGAAAAGCTTGATGGTGAGTAAGACTTTGACAGAGCCAGGACGCTCTTAGCCTTTTGGCCTTGATTTAGACTGGTGCTCCCAAGCCTGCAAAAGTTTCCTCCTGTGGCCGACACTACTGAGCTGCTGATCTAGAGGAAATATCACACAGCTTTTCTTTTAGCATGGAGCAGACTCTGTCAACACCCCGCTCACTTACTTTAGAGTTATTTATTTGGAAAGACCAGGGTTCAGGAAATAGGGAAATGAGCTTAATGTGAGAACACAAAATATTCTTCCTCTTTCTTCACCTCTTCATAAATGAGAAAGGATTCTTCCTTTTCCTTTATACACATTCATGGAAAATGGGCTAATCTGTGGCACCTTGAGCATTTCAGTCATGAAGGGTAGCTGGACTGATGTTTTCAAGCTCCTAAATCTCCAGTGCCCAAATTCCACCAAAGCTCCTGGGTACCCAACATCTTCCAGTCCTTGGGAAGCTTTAGCTCCTGAGTAACCGCATTGTTAACAGAGACATAAAAGCACAGGCTCTTTAGCTCACCATCAGGTTGTGGAGATCTGATACTTGGCAAGTGCCAGGTTCTTTCCAGGTCTGGGAGGGACCACATTGTCTGCTCATTCAGCAGTATTTAGTGTGGATTTTGGAGTTGCACTTGCAGGACTGGGTTTTAAAATCCTAATCAAGGTGATCCAAGTTGCTTCCTCCTTTACAGGTCAGGCTTTTGTAGTGATACAGCAACTTCTCACCAGGGCTTAGAGCACAGCTGGGAACCACTGCAGGAATACTCATGTCCTCCTGCATGGGAGAGCAGGAGAAGAGGGACAGGGATGACAATGCAGGGATGGGGTCATGCAACAAAGGAAGGGAGCACATCACTGTCTTTTGGAGGGTTTCACCAGAATAAGTGAGTCTGTATAAACTGGGTTTTAACTTTTTTGAGTGGTGGTAAAGATTAGACAGCATACATAATTTGTTATAGTATAGCCAGGATGTGAAAGTGTAAAATGTGGTCTCCTGCTTCCATGTTAGATAAAAATCTCTTGTATAAAAAAAGAATTTAAGAAAAGCTTGTCAGGCTGGCTATTATGTACAGTACTAATTCCAACTCTAGTCCCTTATCAAAACAGTTATGTCCAGACAAAAGCCAGCTTTTATCAATAGGTTTGATAGTAATTATTTGCATTTTTAATGTTTGCATTTGTGAGCTGTCAGGAAAATGTTTATTTCACCTTTTCATTATCCTAGGTATGTAATCACCCAGCAAAAGGGCATGGTATCTTTTCTTGTTCTCCGACTGGGTGATGGACTTCCAATGACAACAGCAATCAATTCATTGACCAAAAAGAAATCGGTGCTAAAGAATGATCAAACATTCAGGGATCCATTTTGGAACAGCCAGAGTTTGACTAACTATTCAAGAGAGAACATCTCTTATGCAGACAGCTGTAAGGAAGACCTTAGAAAAGTATAGAACTTAGTGATTCCTTTGAAATTAAAAATAAAACCCTAACACATTAATGAGTTGACCACTTTGTTGTGAAAATTTCTAAAGTTTGGTACATAAACATTCCTTTTACACACAACCGGCCATTGTGCCCATTGTTAGAAAAATCCTCTACTGTATGTTTATGACCAGTATTTTAATGAATATAATTCTTTGTGTATTAATATTCTATATATTCTTGTTTATGCTTGATATCTAATTTCCCAGAATAATAGTTAAATGAGCTAAATAAATTACTTTTTTTTTGTGAGCTAACTTCTCTTAGTCTGTATAGGATTTATTGCTTGCTAGAGAACGATTTAAGTATGTGTGTTTATCTTGTACTCAGCATTTAGACAATCCCAACAGGTGGGAATTGAATTTTTCATTCTGCAGAAAATTCCATGATTTAAAGATGTTTTCTATTTGTGACTGACTTCAAGATGACAGCAAAATCCTGAAAGGCAACAGACCAGCTGAGTTGAAAGGAAGCCAGAAATACTACTTGGGAGAACACCTGTCTTCCTGAGCAGACGTTTCTTATGCCTTTTCTGATGCAGATTTAATAGTGTCAGAACACATCCTTGGAGAAAGAAAACCATTTTTCTTTACCTTGCAATTAATTGTACATCTTTAGGTATCAAAGCAACTCACCTGGAAGACTACAGAGAAGAAAATTTCATTGAGTATAAAGTGTTCTATTGGGAGAAATGCAGAATAAGTTGGATTTAGCTCCTATTAACAGGGACCACAAGGCCGTATTAATCTCTGGCCTAGCTCCCTCTGGCTTCAGCAGAACAGCAGCAGAGCTGAATGTGGACCACTGTTCTTTTACAACAGGAGTTCCCATTAAGACTCTTAATACCTTATCAAGCAGCAGCTGGACTCTGCTGGGTCATACTATTTTGGTTACTCCTCCTATTGTCATTGGTAAAACACGGCCTAGTGCTGAAATTTTAACAAATACAGCTCTATTACCTTTACACAAATTTAGTATCAGATTGTTAAATGTTAATGTACTGCACCCTATAGCTTTAAATAGAATTAGAGATGTTTACAGCTTTGGTTAAATGCATCTTGTTCCTCCACATTAAATTTTATTACTAGAGTTCTCCATCAGCAAACAGGAGTAAATCATATTAGTGTCGTGGGCTGTGTGGGGGTTGATTCTGCAGCCCAAGGAAAAGGTGTTTTATTACTCTTTATTACAACTTTCTAATTGGTAGGTGTGGTCAGAATGTCATTATCCCTGTAATTACAAGCAAATTATTTGTCTTAGGAAAACTGTAACATAATTGTGGGGTTCTCTCCATTAAGAAGTTCAATTAGCTTGTGTCCTTAGTTAGGGTTTGGCCAGGTTGTGCTGGCACAGCAGGTCTCAGACCAAATGAGGTTTCATTTGACGTTTGATTTGTAGGTCAAATTCTGCTTTTTGAGGACTCCTCTGAAACATCTCTAGTGAGTGACATCAGGGTGCAGAGATCCTTTTTGGCTTCAGTCTAACCTGCTGGAGTAAACCATAAAATCCTAAATTCCACTCTTCTGGGTTTCCTGCACTAATCTGAAATACACTCATTTGGTGTGCTTTCTTTCCACCACCTGTTTTGACACCATTTTACTATCTTGGTTGGGGGGCAAGGTAGATCCAAAGACTGCATGTCAATAGAAGACTCTGAGTTTGTGTTATTCCTCTTAAAATAAAAAGAGAAAATGGATCTGAACAGATTTTCAGATGTCTGCTAGAGAACAGATGTTAAGATATCAGCTAGTCTATCACTTGATCTCAAGGCTGGACCAACTCAATCTGTCTTAACTTGATAGAGGTTGCTGTAACCCAGGGCTCCTCAAACTATGGCCCATGGGCTGGATACGGCCCCCCAGGGTCCTCAATCCGGCCCGCTGTATTAACAGAACCCCCCCTGACCACCACCACCCCCCCCCGACCCCGCTGGGGGCTGGGGGGGGGAAACCAAGCAGCCGCAGATGGCTGCCTGCCACTTCATCCGCGCGCCGGCCCCCTGTTTAAAAAGTTTGAGGACCCCTGCTCTAACCTCTTCTCAGACATTTAGTGATAAGATTCCACACTCTCTTCTCCACCCGTTTCCACAGCCCTAATCATTCAAAGTGTTTCCTAGCATATAGACTATATCTTCTTGCCTTTTCCTCAGTAGACATTTTTCCTCTTAACAGCCTTTGCCATATTTGAATACTATTGGAGGAAAGGTTGAAAAAAGAATTAACAACCTCAATTCTCTCAGTCGTACCTCTTGTAAAGAACAAATGATTCCCAATACTGCTTCTATGGGAAAGATGAAGAAAATATTCCAGAGAAAACTGCCCTGGAAATTCGGGGGATGGTTAGTGGGGTTCTGTGCTGGATTCCCAAATGCCATTCTGACCACAGCCCACAGAGGTCTGCTGAAATACCTGCACAAAACACATCATAGCTCCAACATGTGGCTTTCAACAACCCCTTTCCCTGGCTGCCCCAGCTTTTTCAGCAAACTTCACAGCAGTTTCGTATTCCAGCATTTCCATCCAGAGGCTGAATGCTGAAGCAATGTGTTCTGCTGACTGCATAGCAATAGGTAGGGCAAGAGAGCTAGTTGTCTTGGCACCATGTTGTGTTAAGTCTCTCTTATTCCTCACCAGTGTTTCTGGGTTGTTTGCAAACCCCACAGGAGGCTTTTCAGTCTTTGACCATCCCCATCAGAAATGTTCCGGCAGCCCTTTTTGAGCTTCCAGCTGAAGACCTGCTCAGGTTTTCATTTTAGTGCATAATACAGCAATTGCATTTCTCCCTGCTGTGCAGGATCTGGGACTCTTCTGCATCTCACACCAGGGAAGTAGGAGGGCATGTGCCCAGAGTCCCCAGGCAAACTCACTTGGGCTTTGGTCCTGTCTAGGGAAAAACTTTGGGGAAAGGGACTTCTGAACTCTCTGTGTGCCTGTTCCCTGTGTCCCTCTCGAACACAAGCTGTTGAGTCAAACTCAAACTTTCCCTCTTGGATTTAATTTGAGTTAAGCCATGTTAAAATCATATCTGCCTTGTCTGCAGTAATATTTTACCATAAGGAAGCAAATGATACCACAACGGCACATTAGAGCTCTGTACATAGAGTAGCACAAGACAAGATGACCTTTGGGGGCTTCTGCCTTCCCGTTCTGGGCTGGCATAGTCTTGGGCACAGCTGATAGCAGCTACAGTACGTAGCTACCCACAGCCCCATATCTTTCTTTGAGAAATTAGCTGTTGACTCTTATGGATTATCCTCAGGAAAGAAGAAGCCTGCAGGAACTTCTCTGACTGCTAGCAGTTCTCTCCTGACAGCAGGGTCATGGTGGGGTGCACAGCACAGAACCAAGACATCAGGTAAAGTATACAGGGCAAAAAACACATGGGGAAGGACAACAGTTAACACTTTCAGACATGCTAAATGGACACGTGTCCCCCCCCCCCCATAAAAGCAAGCAAGGAGTCACTGGGTACTATTCAGTGGTGCTACACCACTTCTTCTACCTCTGATTCTGCCTGCACAGCATAGGAACTAGAAGGGAAACTGCTCAGCATCATCTGTGAAGGGATTTTTCAGGCAGCCAGTTAAAAACAGCTTTACAAATCTCATTCCCCTGCACTAGTCCTGTGGGAGACAAGTAGGTGGAGAATACTGGCCTCAGTACTCAGATCAGAGAGGATCAAGAAGATTGACAGCCAGCCAGTACTATTCTATAGGGCACCTCTACGACTTAAACAGTCCTGCCTTGCAATGGCACTCTGCTCTCACGGGAACATGTGCCCTTCAAATCCCCCAGGTAAACACAGCTATGCTCACTTCTACTTCCTCTCAAAGAGCAACCAGAGGATAGAAAAGTTCTACCCTGCCAGAGAACTAACTCAAAAGCCAAAATTAGTAAATCACTGTGCACATGATGACGGCAAATGGCAAAGGTTACTCCTATGTATCACTATAAAAAATAACATTAATTGGGATGCTTTGCAATTTCCTGTACAACCCATAATTAGGTTAGATAAGAAGCTAGCACTGTCTAAGTGCTATAAATGTCTAAATTAAGTTATTTTGAAAGTGCTCGGCACTTTGACATTTGAGAGTTCAGAGTAATTGGGGTATTGAAATAAAATTGCTTCTGTTATTTAAAAGGTCATTATCTTCTTCGAGTAGATATATAAGAACTATTTTCCACTCTACTGAGCTGTTCTATTTGGTACAATTAGACCTGCTTGAGTAGATTTCTAGTGGGCCTCCTCCCACTTATCACAGCCCCAGCACTGCCACAGGGAAGGGCCTGGAATATACGGCCCAAACATGGAGTATATCTTCAGCTCATAATCTGGCTCTGAAGAGCCAAGAGCTGCCCAGAGCTTCAAACTGGTGCCCACCATGACCACCACAGACTGCTGCACCCAGCAAGGTGGCAACTGAGTCCTTACACAACCAAGGTCAACAAATGTCAGGTTACAGGCAGAAGCCAGCCTTCCAGGCAGGCAAAGGCTTTAAAGCAAATCAGGATTTCACCTTCCCAACCAATTTACCTCATGGTCTGGCAGCAACTCTGGTTATTTCAATAACACTGCTGGAATCCCTTGATTACAACATGCATGGTCTCACTGTCACAATAAAGATACATTTTTTACTTGCTTACCAGATCTGGTGCTCTGGAACTGTGAAAAAGAAGGGAACCTAAATGACTACATCTTGACTGCATTTTATTTTGGTTACACCAGTGGTGTCAGTAAAATAAGGAGATATAAAGACATAGACATTGGCAGAGGAGATTTAACTTATTAGCACCTCTCCACTGGAGACTGCCACAGCCAGGAGACTGTGAAGACTGGACATAGCACAGGAGTGGCCAAAGAGCCTGTCACTGTTCATTCCAGTGGCTTAATACCTGTGGTCCCCCCGTGGAAGGTGGCCATCCCACCAGAACTGGAGCAGCTGTGGGAGCATGACTCTTTGTTGCTCCTCCTGGTCAAGGAACAGATGCACAATGGAGAAGCAAAGTCCTTAGAGCCTCCTGTCCAAGCTGAACAAGGAGAAAATTTCTGACCTGAAACAGGGCAAGTTCCCATGCTGCTGTTGCAGTCACCCACACAAAGACAGCTTCTCCCCCATCAGTAAGAGCTCACAATGTTCTTTCCACCACAAAGGACGCATGTGCCATCCTCAGCTCCAGCCACCCAGCCAGTACACTCGCTGTTGCTCGGTTGGTGACTGCCCCACACCGACAACCCTCCACATGCATAGGGCTGCAACACTTGAGTGTGGAACACATCAAGTGATCACTGAACACAGGCACAACTGTTCCCATCACAAGGCCTACATTTTCTCAGTACTTATTACAGCAAATATTACTCATGGTCACCAAGATCCCAATGTATTGCTGAAGGCTGCCTGGTTCTGGATACCAGGTTTCCATAAGACATTGAAGTTCAGTGCAGAGGAACAAGGGAGTTTCCTTTTAAAGCTTCATGCAGCAAATTTCCAGGAGCCTTCTGACACTTTGGAAGAACTCTGATGACAACCTGTTCACAAGGCAAAAAACATAGGGAAGGCTGGCATTCCTCCACCAGCCCTGTTCCCTCTCACAACTCTCCTATTAGCCTGGCTGACTTCAATGACAGCAATTCCTATGCACACATCTGAAGAGTGACACCAGTAACGCAACAACCAGTCTGCTCCCCGAGTGATGTGTGTGTTCATAGGCAAACAATCACTCCAGCTACCTGGTTCAGAGGTGCTCTTAGTACCAAACAGGAGGAGACAAGAAAGCTGGGATCAGGTCCAGAGCTTTTCTGGGCTTCTTTTACAACTTCCTTGGGATGTCCCTCCTGAAAGATGAGACAAAAGCATGGCAGACCACATTTTCATACAAAAGGGAGCATATTCCTGAAAATTATTTTAACTTGTATGGCACTCGAATAACTTCCCTTGTGAGAGCCATAGGCAACCATGAATGAGATTATCTTCTTGTCAATACCCTCCTGTAACAAGCTTTGAGATCCCTGTATGAAAAGGACTTGGGAACCACAGCGCACAGTGACAATCAGAGGGAAAATTCCCTGTGGGAATTACAGATTGGTTTGCATGGATTTCTCAAGAGAGGTTTGAGCAAACACTTTTTTTATGAGGATGCAAAAAGGCCTTGCAGTGCACAGGCAGTTCTGCAAATATTGCTTAACTGGTGTTCATTAGACAACAGAAAGCCACAGAAATCAGACAGTATTTAATGCTCACTGTTAACATTTATAAGGCTTCTATTGCTGAACAAGGAAGCAAGATGGTCTGTGCAATAACCAAATAAGTGTAATTAAGGCATTTTAGTGTTTATGGCCCTCAATTAAACTGATTTTTAAAGTCACATAAAGGTTGTGCTGTTCCACATTGCTCTTCTTGGTTTCCCTACAGGGCAGAGTTAAGACCGTGCCTTATTTCTGCATTTCTTATCCTAATGGGATTGGATTTCTTTAAAGGGTAATTCTCACCCAGAGCTACTACCCCTTGCAAAGCTACTTCTGAGGTAAACACTCTGTTGATGTTCACATTGAGCCATTTACGGTAACAATGAAGCTATGCTGCAAGTATATTTGCTGTGGAATTGTTCATTTGCTTTTCAAACATATTCTAGATTTGCTACCCCTACATCCTATGCAACCATTAGAGATTCAGTATCACACCAGTATACTACCAAGTAGGCACCACTAGTATCCCTGAGCTAGTACCAAGTCTTGTCTACGTGCCAGTGAAACCCACCTCCACATCTAGAGCCTACAGAATTTCATGGACGTTCATAATTTACCAAGTACACAGGTGACCAACACAAATATAGAAGTATATGCATGTAAGAGAATGAGTTTCAGCTAACTGTTCAATCATATATTGCAAATTTATAGCAAAATGTTCATGTCACAGGGACTTGCCTGCAGAAAAATGACCAGGTAGCACTCTACCACTTTTGCGCACACTAGCTGTATCAGACCTAGGAAATATGATGACAGCAACATGCTTAAATTTGTGCCTTAACTCCACAAGGAAGGAGTGGTGCTTTTGATACTCACAATATGTATTTCTTTTCATGACTTACAAGTCTGGGGGAAAATCCTCTAGAGGTAGAAACTTTCTCAACCAAGCACTGCTGTACAGCAAATCACTCATAATCAGAATTTTCACCAGGAAAAAACTGCGACCTACTTCTATCCATTTGCCTTTTGTATTCTCCCAAATTACAACTCCCTGAACATTAGAACAAGCTTGACTCAGGAAGACATTAATTCCTGACCTGCTGACTTCCATTCAGACTTGCACACTCGATTTTTCCTCTGTAATCCAAACCAATAGCTAATGCACCTTGTCCTTCTCTTGAAGGTGTAAGAGAACATGAGGCACAAGGAGATGAGCCTGTCAAATCCATGCATGGCTAGCCTACAGTTGGCCTCTTCTTATATCAGAATCAGGTTGATGTCTACAGCATTGGAGCCAGGCTGTAAAGTAGGTGTCAGTGCCAGGTCTAGGAAAGGGACTATCTGCTATTGGCAAAGACAGGCTGCATGAAAAGGCTAAAGGAAGAGGCACAATTATCAAGTTATGAAGATGCTTACTAGGTAAATGAAAACACAGGTAGTGAGCTGCTTTCATGGCTCTTAATAACATATCACAGTTCAGTAAAGCTGTATTCACAGTTGACAGGAGTCCAAGTCTTGCTGTCCATGTTTCCAAATTGCAACTTATTTTTAAGTAATGTGCAGAGGGAAGAGAAAAGAAGCAGTGTACGTAATTTTGTTGAATTCTGTGACAACTGACCTTTCCCCAGTCCTCAGGAAAAGGAAAGACAGGCACGGTCTACCTTTGCTCCACAGGGCCACTTTGATTGCAAAAACACTGGTGCATTTTGCCCTGCTTTCAGTGCATGTTTCACTGAGCACAGAAAGGACAGTATTTGAGTCATCAAGTCACGCACTTGGAGGTTAAAAAGGATAACCAGCCAGGTCATCTGTGTAGACATAACACAGCTTTCCTTATATGTCTGCATCATGAGCTCTAATCACCTCCAATTACCACATTTTCCACAGGCTATTACCTCACTCACTGTGGAGGTCAGACAGAGCTGTGGGGTGGGTTGGGACAGGGACACTTCTCAGCACTCTGCAAGGAAGGAAGCTGTTTGCTATAGGAAGCTGCTCATTCAGCAAAATAATTCAAAAGAAGAGTCCTGAACAAAGCAGTGCCCTACAGGAAGAAGAAAGTTGATGGTTGTAGTTAGAAGATTGGTAAAAACCTGTCTTCCTCTCCAGATTCTTCCTAACGATGCTAGCAAGTCTCTAGCACCAAGGTTGTGGCATATAGCGATTCCTCAGCCTCTGGGCGCCCAGTGCAGCACACACAGGGCTTCACTACTGCAGTGCTAACCAGTCCCAGTGCAATGGGAGCCAGGGAACTCTCCTGGCTCTGTCTGTTCAAGGGTGTGTTTGGCGGTATGAACACAAAGGCCTTCATGACCATAATGTTCTTTGTGTTCTTTCTGGTTCTGCCCTGACCTAGACTGCGGTGTTCAGGAAGCTACTCTTGTTAAGTGGTTACTCAGCCCTTCTGTGTGTAAGATAAGATAATTTCTTTACCAGGTCAAGGACAGGCAGGGGAGAGCGGGAGTAAAATTACCAGTTTAGCTCCTTCCAATTCTCATAAAATAGTAAGGAGCTTGATTTTTCACACTTTTTCCATTTCCACTAGGGACACAAATAGCATTTACATTTACTGCACTATGGCCTCAGCCTTCTTATACTACAAATACTCTCTTTTACCATGCAGGGTGATTGCGAAGGTACATCCTGCAGTATGTCTCATATACTGATATTCCAGAGAACACCAGGACAAAGGTAAGAAAGAAGGCAGTGAAGAAGGAGAATGAAAGAATATGTTGGCCAGTTGTGTCAGATCTTCATCCTTACCCATTCCATGCATTTTTCCTACCTTGCTCACTATAAAAAAAAAAACAAAAAACCAACAAAAAACCAACAACAACCACCAAACACAAAACCCCAAACAAGTCAGGCATTAGGAAACTAAGGATTGCACCATAACACACGTTCACAATGGGGCTGGATAAGGGCAACACTATCAACCTGGGGATTGCTACCTTCACTTTGCAAACAAAATAGCTTCTCAGAAGGCATGCATACATTTTCATGCAGACTCAGGGAAGCAGGAAGAGTAGAAGCAGAGGTATTAACATACTTGTGTGTTAATAAGAACAAAGATACTATGACAAACTCACCTGCCATCTGTCTGCAGCTTCAGTATTTTCTGATTTCATGATAATAAAATTAGAATGTTAATTTTATTAAGCTACGTTGATCTTTGGCATAATCAAAACACTTTAATTTGCTAGCTATTATTTGTGAAATACAATGTATAAAGCCAAATTCAGTATCTAAAATAACATTTAAAATACAAAACTTTTCCCAGGACAGATACTGTAGAATCTCATTGTCTGCGTGCATGTCTGTCAGTGTCTCTCTCACTAGTTGGGAGTCCATTTTCTAATTTCAATCAGACTTGACTGCAGGGTCAGTCCAACAACTCCTTTGAGATTCAGTCCCCAGCCATAGGCTTCCAGTTTTTCTGGTTCTGTCATGTTTTGAAAGGTAATTTTCTCTCCATCCAAAAGGCTGAAAAACTAAGAGTTCTCGCCTATTTCTTCCTATCCATCCACAGACCAGCAGTAGACTCTTCCCCAGTCATCACCAACTAGGAGTTTGGAGGAATTTCTTGAGAAAGAAAGAAAAAAAATATGTTTAAGAATAAGACAGAAATAGGATCAAGACTTTCTCCTGTTTGTGTAGCAATTAGGAGGATGCAACATTCAGGGGAGCAGATTATCTTTAAGGTTAAATTTGAAGAACAATGATATAGAATAGACAAAGATTTGTACCTCAAAGACTGAATCTAGAATTGGACGCAAACTTTCCTGGAGTTTAGTGCATTAGTTGTGGATAATCTAGCCAGATCAGAAACTCTTACCATTCTCTGAGACTCTGTGAATGTTAAATAATCTGCTTGTGCAAGTTTGGACTTGTTAGCACATAAATTATGGCTTCAGCCACTGAAAACTCTGCTGCATGCAATGCCACCAACACTAATGAAACTAACTGTCCCACCTCAAACTTTCCAATTTTCAACACATATAAACATCACACTCACTAAGCGCTCTAAAGCTGAGCATGCAGAATATAGAAATCATTTTAGCATTTATCAAAATGCCAACACTTTTGGAGAGAAAGACAGCAACTGCTTTACAGTATGTCATAACTTCCTGGAGTAGGAGATAACAACAAATATTACAGCTAGATAAAACTGCAGGAGGGGGACTGAGTAAACTAAAACACTGCTGGCTGTGCAAACTGAGTGGAGTTTAACAACTGAGCTGTCCTTTGGCCAAAAACTTCCTGTTTACATTTTAAGGAGATAGTATCTCCAGAAACTGCTAGGATACTGTTTTTTCTATGGTGCAGAAGCAGTGTAACAACTACTGATCTCTACAACTACACTGGCCAAACCCTACTGTTTCTCCTGAGTTGCCTCCTATCCAACCATTGATTTTCCCGACATCCTTCAATCAATACAGTTACCAGGCCAGCTCCCAGAGTGACTGCATTTGGTTAAGAGTGATTTGACTGAGATACAAAAAAGAAAAAACAAAAAAAACTACCAAATGGCAACAAAAAAACTCAACAACAAAACCCAGAACCCCAAACCCCAGCACTAATACCAACTCCAGAATAAAATGAAAAGCTCTGCAGATTTAGGGCAGAGCAGTGGTGGCCCGAGGCTGGTGTGATGCCTTCTGCTGGGCACCGGCTGCTAAGCCAAGGGAAGGACAATACCTGGATACAGCCAGTGCTGTCACTGCTGGGCTGGTCTTACTTGGTTTTCCAGTCAAGGCAAGGCTGGGATTCAGTTCCCGACAGAGAACAAGATGTTTTCCACACTTGTTACCTGTTGTGTGGTTTAAAAATAAATATTTAGAAAGTGTCTGGGGGCAGCATGGATGGGATTGTTATTATTTACAGTCAGCAAGTTGTTAAGTTGAGAACAAATATATTTAATCTCTGCCTGTGCTGTTGCAAAATAGGCCCATCCCAATTTAATTTGTGGCTATGATAGTTACATGTGCTGACGTGCGGCTGTATCAATTGTGTGCTAAATTGGATTTGTGTATTATTGCTTTCTAAATTGCATGCCTAGTTCAGCAAAATTGTTCATCAGTTTTCACTGGCTCTATGCTTAATAAGATGTCCCACAATACCTTGCTGCCAGGATATAATACAGCCCGTAATTGCCTAGTAAAAAAGAAATTACATAAAGCTCTGGTATTATCAACTTATCTAAATCTGCTCATAACAGAACCAATAATTAAATGCTGAGAACATTTCACATACACACACACACATACATACACACACACCTAACAACATAACTCAATCATAGTTACTTTGGTCTTTTTAATGACTGTGGTTTGTATTAATTTTATTTTCTTTAATGCATATAATGAGATGTGGGAATATTTGGCCATTTAAAATAATTCTGAAGTCATCTGAATCGTTTAAGGGAGTGTGTCACTGCTTTGATTACACCTCTTAGCTCTTTATTAAAGAACACTGGTGCTGTACGCATTTGAAAACTTGCATCCTTACAGTCATGTGCAAACAGGTGTGTGTGTCTACACATCACCAGGTGCCTGGGTCAGTGCATGTCTTACATGACCCTCTCTGAAAAAGGCAGAAACAGGAGCATTCTGCTGTGCTCCCATGGGCAGATTTTAAGTCTCTGCTTAGAAACCAGTTTAAGAAATAAATTCTAAAAATAGTTAAAAACTCTGTTTGCTCAAAGACATGCCTATGCAATTGTACTTGAGTATATATGTAGATGAAGGCATCTGCCACAGGAAGTTATGGACAAGAACTTAGGAAATTCTTAAAACATATTGGATGTTTCTATATGTAAAAAGAATCTGCAAAATGACTACAGAATACTACACAGGTTTTTGAAGGAATGTTGAGTCTTTTGGTTTGATTTACAGCAATCTCTGATTAAAGACCACAATGAAACCAAATACATAGCTACCACAGCCAGCCTGTCTTACATCTGGCATCTCTGGTGTTCTTGCACCTTCCTCAGAATCATCTGGTTCTAGCTACTCCGAGACATGACAAAAGGTAGGATGGGCATCTGGTCTGGCGTTTCCAATATGCCTCTGTACATATAAATATTTTCATATAGCATTCTAAGTAGTGTAGATGTCAAGTTCCATGAACAGCACTTCTGAACATCTCAGTGGTAATGCCCAATTACTCTAGAATATATTTTTATGCAGATGTTACATCTATAGCTTTATATCTATGCAAATCGTGTGCCTAAAATTGAAGTAATAGAGAATGCCTGTAATGAGGATCACAGGAAATAAGTGGTGTAAATTATACATACTAACACCACAATTTCTTTCCCTTATAAAATGTGCTGGGAAGAGAAGAGAGCTGTGCTATTTAGGATGTGCCTTTAAAGCTCCCTGGCAGGTTTCAGCTCCCGTATTTGTTAGAACAGAGAAGTAAGCCTGAGTTGTTTTTAATACCAGTCAGCACCGTACCCCCATCATGTTATTAACCTCAACTCTGTGCGAAATCCAGGGTATCAGCTTTGGCTTGGCACACTTTTGAATAAACAGCTCCAAGCACTAGGGCCTGCTGCTGGCCTCCCACAAGTTTGAAGGGCCTCTGACCCCATTTAAGGTGGCAAAGACAACAAAATTCCCTGTTCCATCCCAGGGTAGGATCTGGCAGTGCCCAGTCTGACGTTATGCTAGGATACTTTAGTACAAGCCATCAGCAAAGGTGCCAAGGGAATGGGCTTTCTGGAACCAGGATAGTTCATTAGTTTCATAGGTTTATGCAGAAAGGTGATCTATCAAGCTTGACAGAACCCACAACAGAGCCTATGAAGAAGCATGTAGCTTCATTCAGGCAGGATGTGCCCATGAGACCAGTGGCTCAGGGGCACTCCCAGTCTCTAAGGTAGGGCAGTGGCTACCCACTGCTGCTGGTTACTTCTGCAGAAACGCTGCACCAGTTACCTGCACCATCTCCCCTTCACACCACTGCACTCACACACCCTCTTCTTCCTCACAACCAAACAAGGTCTGCAGGACACAGTCACACTGCAGTGCACAGCCCACCCTGTGGTCATACCTGTGTTGCCTGGCTCTGCCACTGTGTCTCTCTGCGGTCTCAGTTCAGTAGCTTGCTCTGGAGTATTGGTGTATTTGATCTTCCACAGCTGTGCCGGCAAGGAGGTAAAAATGTAAAAAGCATGGATTATAACAATGCAACAAGAGAGAGATGTGGCTGTCTGCTTCCCAGCAAGAGGTGGAAATTGGACTTCTAACATCAGAACAGGATTTCACAGTCATCTCCGCCACTGTGCTGCAGGATGTCATGCTGGAGAATTGTGTGGAGTAAGCTAGTGGGGTTGTGAGGCTGACATGTTAATGAGGATCCCAGTAACCCAGGAAGCTCTCCCACCAAACTGGAGGTGGAACCAGCAGTGAATTCCTGCTCCTGAGAAAGTATGATTTAATAAACCAAATCTCCGAAACCAGACTTAAACATATATCCAATGGGCAATATGATTTTTGCTTTCAAAACCACACCAGAATGAAAAACACATTTTCAAAACTTCTCCTGAATGGCAAAGACTCCTCCATTCAGGAGGATAAAAGTTGATAGAAAGCAAGCATTGTACTGTGATATTCATCATCTTCCCTGTGCTGCCCTGTTAAGAAAGTGGTATGGGCTTTTAGTAGCTCCATCTGTCCATTTAGGATGCAAAATTTGTCTGATCTACAATGAATCAGGATTCCTTTTCTTTTCTTCCATCCACCTACCCTCACCACTCCATCTGTGCTTCCTGTGATGATGATGCTGTGTGTATCCCAGTCCATCACTTCAGCAAAGCAGCAGCAAACAATATGGCACTTGGGGCTGCAGGTGGTGTTAACACTTGCAAGAAGCTGACCATTGATGGTCCACAGATATAGGTAAGATCCAGCACAAGTGATAATATCACCCTGGAACAAAGCAAGAGGCAATGTTTCAAAATCCTACATTTATCCTCCTCACAACTTTTAAGTGCTGGTTATAAATTACAGAGTTGCTCTGACTTAAATTCTGACTTTTGTTTTGCCTCTGGGCAGATGATGTAAATCAGACAAAGGAAAAATGATATTTTTTTCCTCATTAAAAGTTCTGACATTTTTACATCATAGAAACCCAAGACAACTATCTCAGATTTAGCAAGATAATACAGAAACAAAGTTTATTTACATCTTAAAATGAAAACATTTATTTAAATGTTCCCTTTCTATTTTCCAGAAAATCCAGGCTTTTAGTTGAAAAGCAGACTGACAGACTGACCTAGCTACTGTCAGAGGCAGGGGCTGTGCAGAGGTAATGGCTAGCACAGTTTCCGGGCCAGGACTAGCACTCTGCAGTTTTACAAATAAGCATTCTTTTAAACAAGGACATGTTCACCTGCTTAGCTGTGAAGCCTTCAGTGATTTCACAATCCTCCTCTGCCCCTCACAGGGAGCTTAATGTCATCGCATTTGTAGACTTGCATTTGACCAATGACCAGCTCAGCACTCGGTGGCCTGCACTTCTGATGCACAAAACATCCTTTGCAACTGCATCTCTCATCTCCCTTCCACGCAGGTGCATACTTTTGCCACACACCGCATGTAAGGAGCAAATACACAGGTAATCCCTTAGGAGCAAGAAGCAGCAGAACTAAGAACCAATGCTGCAGTTTTGAAGGATCTTATTAAGAGTGCATTTTGATCAAGTTACTAATTGACCACCTGACCTTTCCAGCTTTGATGCATACTAAGAACCAGCTAAATAGAACATAATCAGCAAAGTCATCTGATTCTGGCAAAGGCCAGTGTGCCCTTAAATTAGCGGCATGCATCTGGTTTAAATCAACTAACATGTACCTCCCCCCTGCCTGATCTGGGTCCAGGGCCCTTCACACTGCAGGGCAGAATTCTGAAGATAAAACAAGGATAGTGCATTCAAAACAGAGTTGCCAATAATTAAAGAGATTAAATTTCAGCTACCTTATCTGCATGAGAGTACATAATGTCCAGGCATTTGGTAATGATCTACAGTGTTTTTCTGGTCTAGACCAGGGATTTAAAACTAACTGAAACTGTTAGTAACAGGAAGCTTTTACAGTCCTCCATAGCATATAAACTTTTTGGGACAACATTTTATTTTGTGTCTACATGATAAAAACATCATAAGGTTTGAATCTATAAATGGAGCTTCTAGATCAGGGGTCCTCAAACTTTTTAAACAGGGGGCCGGCGCGCGGATGAAGTGGCAGGCAGCCATCTGCGGCTGCTTGGTTTCCCCCCCCAACCCCGGCAGGGGAGGGGGGGGGCGGGGGGGTTCTGTAAATACCGGGGGCCGGATTGAGGACCCTGGGGGCCGTATCCAGCCCGCAGGCCGTAGTTTGAGGACCCCTGTTCTAGATACTCAAGCAAATACAAAACCCAACAATCACATAACAAAGAGCCGTATAGAGTTCTTATTTCACAGAAAAGTATGTGGTTCACCAGTTTGTTTCCTTCAAACGTTTGCTTCAAATTGCTCTGAATTTTCCAGGAAAAAAACCCTTGTTACTAAACATACAATTTTGTGTCAATCAAAATATTTAACTCAGCACAGTGGAAACATTTTGTTTCTATCTTCGTGTTACAATACATAAATATATATATATATATAAAAACCAACCCACAAAACAAAAAACTAATACCCAAACACATTTCAGAATTAAGCATCCTGTTCTGCTAACATCAAAAAAGATTTTTTCATCCACAACATAGGGACCCCCTTCATCTTTCTTTTTTTGAAGCTTCAGTCATAGTTTCCTAAGGTTTTTCCCCTTTTAAATAAATCTTTCTTCAGACTATTGTCCAAACAGTTTAACCATTTGCACCTCAACAGCTTGGAGGACTGTGCTTGGATCAATCACCAGACTGTTCCTGGCACAGACCATTTCATTTTTGGACAGCTTTAGAAGAGGAGCTACCAACTAAAAAGTCTCTGTCAATGGTGGGTGGGTACATAGAAAGAAGAGGACTCCATCTTTCTGGGCTCTCAAGCCCATGCTTTGTGCCAGCCCACCCACTCATTTCTGAATGCTTTGTACTGCTTCAGCTGGCTTCATAAGGGACCACCATGGTATACTGAACTGGCCTGCTGAAGCCACTGGCTATTTTACACTAACAAGGACCCCTGGCACTGGGAGCTGAGCTGGCACTGAACAGGCTACTTAATTCCCATTCCCAATTGCTAACCTTCAGATCGTATGGTTAATAAAGTTCTGATAGGAGATGCCTGCTTTGATAGAGACTAAGTAGAGAATATCTGCCTGGTTTCTTACTGCTGTGTACTCAGATTTGGCTGTCTTGGTACAAGCTCCAGTAGTGGATCCAACCTCAAATTGTCTGAGCAGCTGGAGTCCTGCTCTAGTATGTTAGCAGAGACAAAAAATACACATATGCAAGCAACACTTTTGGGAGGTAGAAGGTTGGAAAAAATCTCATCCAGAGTGCTTAAAGTAAAATTCAATACAGAATATTTTCCTATCAACATGCATGCAATTCTGCCCAGGCACAGACACAGACCACTGCCATCAAAAGCTCCCCCAGACCTGAGAGTAGAAGGGAAAGCAAAAAGCCAGTGTTGTCACCACAAAGGTGTAAGGCAGTTGTCAGCTGAGGCAGCAGACTGAGGTCTAATGTCTCAACTGACATGGCTCTGCTGCTTGAATGTCAGGAGAAATTAATGAAATAATGGAGGCAATAAGGTTAAGGGTGAGCCAAATCCAGGATCTACTAGGGTAATACTTCATGCTCTGTAAACTAAAAGTTGTTTAATCTTGCTATCTACCCATCCAAAGATGTTTCTACTTAGCTACTCAGTCTAAGATGTTGCTTTTAGTGCTCGCCTCTCATCATTAAGAACACTATTAGCAATCTCTGTAGAAAGAAAAAAATCAATGTATCAGACTCTCAGGATGTTTTTATGTTGGGAAAAGCACCCATTAAATTATCATGAAATGTTCATGGATGCATCAGAAGAAAGATGATAAATGAAGATCTTACTGTTGAATTGTTGATGGCAACAGAACAGAGGCTTGCCCTGTGGGCAGGAAGCTGGTTTATGTACGTCAGCTGGTTCAGGTCCCAGATGATGCAGGTTCTGTCATCGGATCCACTCACGAAGATGCTGTAGGTCACAGATGCAGCAAGGCAGGTCACTGCCTGAGTGTGCCCATACAAAGCCTGGTGGGGAAAAAGCAACAAATAAACCACAGCAGAGGCTGGCTGATTTACTAGGGAACCACAGTCCTACTGTCAGTTTGCTTAGTAAGAACAGCAACCTAGTCATTCTTTGGAGAACTGAAAAGGGTATGAGGGGGTAATACTAAAGCATCTTATAGAAGCACCCTTGTTCTCAACTCATGATTGAAGAAAGTTGAGGCTCCAAGAGATTATATGACTTGCCCCAAGTTGCACAGTAACTCAGGGCCCTCGGCATACATTTCAGACTCTACAACTCGGCTTTGTGCTCAAAAGCACATTTTTCACTTCAGTCCATGCAGTTTTAAGTAAAATTTATGCTTGGAAATGACAGTTTCTCAATATTTTAAAAAAATTGTGAAATAAAACTCATCAGGATGTATTTCAGTGACATTCTCAATCTTATCTTTCTGTTTTTTGAACAAGTACTAATTTTTTTTTTTTTACTTTAGTTAAGAAAAACAGCATTTGGGGAGAATTTTTGCTTTAAAGCCATACAGAAATTCCTTTCTCTTTCATTCTTTTTTTGTTATTTTTCATAGGTTCCAGAGATATAAGGAGTGCTCAGTTTAATTCAGCTTTATTTAAACTGTTTCATAAAAAAAGACAACACTTTAGGCAACTTAATAGCTCAGATAGAAGTCGTGGATTGAAATATACTGATGATAATTGTTTAATGCAGCATTCTCAAGTGACAGCAGTATACATTTCTGCTGTATAACCACCAATGACAGTAAAGCCTGTAGTGCAACAGAGCACAAGTCCTTCACAGCTTTCCTAAAAAGCCTTTAAGGGCTCAGTTTTTAGCTGCTTTACTGTGAAAAGTCAGACTTACCAGTTTTAACAGTAAATGCATATTCCCTGTTAACTTTCTCTACAGGACATAATTAGCACATCTTCAGTGTCTATCTCAGTTCAGCATGGAGCAGAACCACATGTCCCGGCTGATTTTTGCAAACACATCTCATACTCTTTTCCAGCGTGTGACTGCCAGACTGAACTCTTGCTGGCTCACATGTGCTGCCACTTGCCAAGGTTACTAGGACAACAGCACTGAAACATTAAATCCACTGGTGAAGACACTGAGCTGCAGCAGGCTCTGTACTACTGAAGGTGACCTGCAACTGTGAGGGATGAATTTCAGCTTGTGACTTTGTTTCATTCACAAGAACTGTTGACTAAAAATACTGGTACAAAATGGGGTATCCAAGAGTGGTTTTCAGAGGTCACAAACACTCTCTACAGAGCGTAGAAAAGGAGGCTCAACAGTAGCTTTGGACAGGCTGTAGAATAGTCTCTTTTACAAAGGACTGGGCATAACCCAGTGCCTGCACTTGAGAACTGCACAAGATCTCTGCAAAAAGGGTTGGGACATGGCAGGTTCAAGGGCTCCAAATTTCCTTTCTTTCCTCCAAATCATGAAAGAAAATGTACCCACTGTGACAGCATCCAAACTGGCAAGTCAAGCCAACCTAAGCTCCTGCATAAGTTTTAATAAACCCCTTTTTTTAACCCAGAAAGATCCTACCTGGTGGTGAAGTGCTTTAAACACAAGCTGAGTGTGGAAGAGAGGGCTAGACCTGAGCACAGCTATAATCTCATCTTCAATCCACCAGTGTCTCAATGCATATTCATGCAAAGATGGTTGCATGCTTTTAGTTCTCTACCATCTTCTCATGACTGACAGGTTTCCCTTAATGGGAAGTACCCTGCAGCCTATTTGCAGAAACAACTATGAAGCATATCTCCAGAGTAAATTCACAAATATTAAAAAAGATGACCAGCTTCACTGCAGAAATGTTTAGTCCATGAAAACATAAACCAAGTTCTACCATCCAACTTAACTGGCTGATGGGGACACAGACATGTTGCAGCTATGCTCAACACCTCCCTAAGAGGTCTGTGTGGCAGACAGTATACTTTGCCTAGATGCTTCTCCCAGTCTATTGTCTCATATGGCCCAGATTTTCTGGGGGCTGGATTGCATGGATTGCTTTGCTCATGAACACTGAGGGAACTGGTAAATGCATGGATCAATACTGAGGCTATTATGCTCAATCTTTAGCGTTCCACAAAACTGTGGAAGCAGACCCTGCTAGAGAGGGAAAAGTGACTTTTTCTGCTGAAATATAGTTTCTGTACTTTACTACATTCCAAACCAGAATGTGTCAGTCCCATGAGACAGCTGGTAAGTGAATAGCATCCACTTTATAGCACATCAGCTTTACTTAAGCAAAGCTCACTCACATTTTTTTTTTGTTCAGCAGAAAAAGCAGTCACCATGAAACAGTGAATTACATGAAACCAGCAAGTAATTCACTGGAAGACATTTGGAACCATAGTTCAAATTTACATCTATGCCAGACAGTTGTTTAAAAAAAAAAAAAAAAAAAGAGAGAGAGAAAAAAAGCGCCTCTGCTAGCAAAGAAAAGGAAAAAGACACAGAATTTGTCAATGCATGATCTCACACCACTTTGTAGACTTTGCGTAATACCAGATTATTCATAGTGGAACACATCAGCAAAGCTGATTTTAGATTGTTAAAGAGAAAGGCGTTATATTGGAGATAAAAGACAGCCCTGTCAAACAGTTGCCTGAAACTCAAACTGACCCCCTGACTGGAATAATTTTGATGTTTATGAAGTTTACTGCTTATTCTTTCCTCTGCTGCTATTTCTTCCACTTCCATGTCCATGTCCTGCTTTGAAATAATAACCAGATGGATTAAAAGGTCATCACTGAAGATTTTATCTCATATTTCTGGCTTCTTCTCAAGCAGGAAACAATATAAACCTCAAAAAAGAGACTGCTCTAAACTCAGTTTCCCCCTAATTTCCACACACAAGGATTTCAGATAAATTAAGATCTAAATACTTCTCTGGAATCCCAACAGACACTGAAGTTTTCACATCATTTAATGACAAATAAAATATGTTTTGGCTCAGGGTAAGGAAAGCACTGAAATATCATCTAATACCCCTCCAGAGCAAATGAACAGAAGCTTCTAACACTTGGAGATCTTGCTGATCAGTGAATCCTTTATTAGTTTGCCTAAAAGTAGCAGTGTTTTCTGCCTCAATTTCTTAGGGAAAAAGGGTCCTATGCTGCCTTTCTGATATGACAGAGGTGTACTCCAGCTTTACTTGTAAAGTTGAGAACTCATCACTGCTGAACCACACAAATCCTGCATGAGTATTCACTTTTGTAAATGAAATAGCATTTATACAGCTGTTTGATGACTATACACAAGCTCCAGATCAACAGCCACTAAAGGACTTGGGAAAATGAGGACACAAACTATATCATTCTTATTGGATGTATTTCTACCTCATGGAGTGTCAGATAAACCTTTTGTGTTCTGAATTCAGGTTGAAAGAAAAGAATCAAGAACTTTGCCTAGCTGAACCTTCATTTCCATTTGCTAAGTTTGCAGGGTGGTTTTGAGATCCTGTCCATTGCTATAGCAGCCCAAAAGAACTGTAAGCATCTCCAGGTGATACTGGTATCTGAAAATAAACCAAAGGCTGGCTGCACTTTGAGTGAGAAGAGCATATGCCTTATCTTGACTGTTTCTTTCATCATGATAAACTTTGGAAATGGTACCAAAGAGAAAAAAAAAATCAAATAAACCCAAGCAGAGTTCATAACTATAAGCTGTGTATAAATATCAGGCATATTATCAGATTCAGACCTGATATCAGGTTGATAACATGCTGATTACTGGGTTTTCTCTGCCTTCTTGATTCACCCAAAGGTGTTTCCTCTGCCAGTCATCTGAGAGAAACTAATCTTCTGGTTTTCATTAAGCTTCTATAGCAAAAGAGCCACAGTACTGACCTGTCTCAAGTTCAAACATTTCACTTTGTCCTTGACCAGCGAAAGTTCCCAGACACACACGACTGAGCTTGTTCCAGATGTGATTATGGTAGTTGCTGAAGGACACACAGCGCAGAGGCACTTTCCCCAGTCTGCCATGCACTCAAATGTAGACACGTTCTGTACAAGAAAGCAGCTTTAAGTCAAATGCTCATATGGTGATACCATGCATTTATTAGCACCAAATGGCAGATGCAGTTTTCAGAACTGAACTTCCATTTCTTCACATCCAGGAAAGAAAAGCTCATCTTAACCAGTCTCTATGCTCAAAGCACAGCTGCATAGTATGCACACACACAGGCTGTGGCTACATGCAGCTGTGCCGTTCCTCCAGGGCCCAAACAGGAACGCTGGACAAATATCAGTGCCTTACGTCTTAGGAGACCTGAGTCCCAATCCCTCTTGTGCCACAGGCTTCCTACATAACTTCAGATAAGCTTATTCTGCCACTATATAGTGACAGAATGCAAACATTCAACATAGATTAAAAAGAAAGCTCAGGCTGTGATGGCCACTGCTAACAATGTTAGTGCCAGGCTTTGCAATCCTCCTCTTGGATTGAAAAGCCAATTCCATTCTGTGCAGTAAATTCCACTTTGTGTCAGTCTGTGTCAACGGCTCTGTTAGCAGCACCCACATCAGCCTAAACCAAGGTCAGGTCTATTACACATTGCTACAACTACAGCACAAACATCCCTCTGCTCACGTTCTGCATTAGCTCTCTCCCACACAACAGGGACACCACTATGTTGCTAATGATTCTGGTGCAGCTGGATGACACATCTACAAAACACATACCACAGACAGACAAACCTTTACCTGCTTACGAGGACAATTTCTTCCAAGCTCATGTCCAGAGGCACTGTTGAGCCAGAGAGAACTTAAGTTGGATTCCCAACTATCCCTCACAGTGACTGTCTAATCACACTCATTATGCTCAGTGTCACTAGGATCAGTGACATCCTGACTTTTGAAGACACAACAGCATTCTGAACTGTTAAACAGATTTTAATTTAATTCAATGGAGAAAACTCTCAATAATTTTATACAGGAAGCAGGAAGTAAAGTATACCTCATGGCTTTTTCACTTCCATTGACTGTATGTCTGTAAAAACATAATGATGTGGCTTGCACAAATTCCTGAATGACATATTCTGCTATTCTGGTACCCAAGCTAACTCAGATCTCTTTGTGTGTCATAACATTGACCCAAACACATCCAAAAATCAGTGTGATTGTGCTAGAGAAACTGGATCTGTCAAGTGCCCTAACAAGCAGTGTGGTGACACAGACTGTTGCTTTTTAACAGCAAAGAAGTAAGAGTATTAACTTTCTAGCACAGAAGATATTATTATTTTGAATGAATGCACTGGGCTACACTGGGGAGACAGAGAAAAATTGACAGATGGTCCTGTTTTAATTCCAACAGAAAGTTCTGCACAATGAAATTTCTGATTAGTAGCCAGGAGACCTTGTGTTGTCCTTACAACCCATGAAATGGTGTTTCTCCTTCATTTTGATGGAGAACACAGTTACTGGAAGGAAAACCTGAGATAATTGAGATCAGAAATTACACATTTTTGAGCAGTCTACAATGACTTTGCACTCTGTTGGGATATACGACTTGAGATTCCTCAAAAAGGTTGACTGTACAGCATCCTCTGAAATCAACTCCACAACAGGCTCTGAAATGGGTGTCCAAACCAGCCAAAACCCACAACATATCATTCATTTCTGAAACACTTAGACTTTTCCTTATTTACCTTCTCGGACCCATAGTTGCCAAAGCAGCAGGTGAAGTCCTCAAATCCCCAGCAGAATGTTTTGTTCCAAAGAGGAGGAATTAAAACTTTATTTTTTTCGACAGCCAGAATGCCTTTCTCAGTATGAACAATGTGTCCAATAGCTCTCTTGGGATAGTCTGATAAGACAAAGAACATATTTAATTCTGAGGTTTTTAGAGCACTTATGTTAACTTTCATCCTTGCACGGCTTGTGTGGTGAGGCTGGCAAATCCCACATTTGGGCTCAGTGTTGAGGCCAGGCCCATAGACAGAAATCTGCTCTACAACTAGAGATTCCAGACAGAATAGTGGAAACACTCCTCTCCAATGGACCACATAATTCCATGAGAGGGAGTGATGTGCTCTGAAGGAGAGGGTTTAACAGCAGTGTCATTAAGCTGCCAGTGCAGACTGCCTTATGCCATGCACTACAGAGGATGCTGGGCATGCCACCAACAGCCTCTGTAGCACAGCTATGGGAGCCCACTGTCCCTACCAAGATGTGCAAAGAACACCATCGTGGCGTGAAGTAGACACAGTGAAATTTTCCAGGGTAAGGAAAATACAGACTAAGAAAAAGATGATAAAAAAGAAAAGATGTGAAGACTGAGAAGTGGGGAAAGACAGACATAATTTACTTTGCTGTTGAATATAAAAAGTGAGAATGCAAATGGAAAACAGTGAGCTTTGTGTTTCAATTTAACATATTCAGAATGTATAAGAGAGAAAAGATTTAGGTTTCTTATAAAAAAAAATGTATCTTCTTAACTCTACAACAGAAGTTTCAAGATTTCTCCTGAGTATTTGAGTGTTTTCAATGCCCACTCACAATAAACATATATACAAATAATAATTGGCAGAAGGGATCTTGATTGCACCAACTCATACAAAGCTGCATGAATATTTTTCTGCTCTTGAAAATTCAGATTCACCCCATCCAAGAATTCTGTACTTATTAGCTCAGGAAATGGAGCACAGTCCCTGCAGCACCTTTTATTGTAACTGGTGAGAGTTTCAGATTTTGCAGGCTGCTCATAAAAGGAGGAAGAATTCCACTTGAGTGAAGGGACAGCACAGTCTCTCTTCCTGATGAGCTTTTGCCTTGGGCATTCCTCGATGGATGTGGTTTCGTGAAGAGCTAGGACAAAAGAATGGCATTAGAAAACTAATATCTATTTGCCAGATCATACAGGAGAGACATCTGTTTAAATCCTTAATCATAGACTCTAGGACTATCATACACAAACCTCTTCATTGTGGTATCATCTTACCATTGTTACATTTTCATCAGACTACATCCTTTCCTCACAGAGATAGGAAGCTAATCCCAGCAATTCAGAAGAGGGAAAAGTATAGGTGAGACTTTGAGCTGCTTTTATTTGACTGTACCCATTCCCAGACTAGTGGTTACTCATGTGACTGTACTGAAGCAGCAGTACCCAGATTTGATGCCACAGCTGTATGGCATACAACAGGAACAGCATGATTAGAAGGTGGAATCACATACATGTGTGGGTGCATACTGATGTAGTACATAATCTGAGGAAGTCTATAGCCCATCTTTCAACATATTTAAATCAGAAAATGTCTCTGATTTAAATTTCTATTCTTGCTTTCCAGTTGAAATCAAGATCAAAACAAATTATGCTCTTTACTCGCATGATAAAGTGGTACCTGCTTTGGTATCTGTCCGAAGTTGCTGACAAAACCCAGGACAGTGTTCTTAATCAAAGGATCTTTAACATTGTTGAGGTCCATCTTGTCTCCATAGAAGTAAGGGTGATAGGTGTTAACTGCCTCCACCGCAGCTGAGCCATGTTGCTTGTAGCCAAAAATCAGATCTATCCAGCGATGGAGGTGTGCGCTGACATAGTCACTTTCCAGTGCCTGAAACCAAAATAAAATTAATTAATTCAGCAGAGTGTATCCATGACAAATACATTACCACTTTCCAATCCTTGCTGGAGACTGAAATTCTGTGCAAGAGAATCTTTACACTTTCAGTTTCTCCAGTACCACCATTCTCAGCACATCCTCACAAAATGTGACCAAAGAGATGAAAGGTGGATCCCCACAGGAAAAGGAAGGACAAAGTGCAGCATGCTTGTCTTAACAGACACCAGAAGTAATATCCTTAGAGACACCACAGGCAGGTTCCACAGAGTGGAAGTGCTCCACAGGTCTTGGCACATCCTCCAGCTTCTAGCACACATTAAAGCCTGTGCTATCATGTCTTCACCGATACTGTTACTGACACAAGACAGTCTAAATGAGCAAAACAGCTTTTAGCATTTGGTGCCACCACTTTGCTCTATGGACAAATCACAGGTGAATTTCTATTTGTAGAAATATGCCTTATAAATCATACTGAGTAGCAAAGACTTTATTTGAGAAAATACATATCAATATAGATTGGAAAGGGAGATGACTAGAAGAGGGGCTTCTAAGTGGGGTCTGAAGGGTATAGCAGGAGAGACTGCATGCCATGAACTAGCAAAGAGAATTTAGAACTTGCAGTGAAATGGCAAGGGGTGCTGCAAGCTGAGACAGGGAAGGGGTTTTGCAGTAGGAGACTTGGGGTGCAACAGGGCAGCTGTATGACAGAAGCTTCAAGACAGCCTGAGTTTGATCAACAAACATTTTGCTACCCTTGCAGGACTTAAGCAGAGACAGTCACACCACTGGATTTCCTCATCATGGAAAAACTTGGGATCTGAACTTTTCCCGCCAAATAAGAAATGGTTTACTTCAGTTAGATTTTCTACCCATAGTGACAAGTGTGTGGATTAATGGGACCAGAAGAAACAATTACTACTAAAAAAGACTTGGAGAGATGTTACAAGGTAATACATCCACCCCAATGTGGGCTCCCTAGAAAGCTCAATGTAAACATGGTGGAAAACACAAGTTTTCCTTGAAGATCCAGAGAGCAATTTATAAGCAGCAGACAAAAGTTTCAGTTGAACCTTTGCCCAACTCCAGGTTACCCAGCCTTACCCATGAGGCTTCACTAAACGTTAGTGCCCCTGCCATCACCTGCCTCACCAAATTTTTGTGGATTCCCAAACAGCCTTGCCCAATAATTCAAGCAGCAGTGTTAAGCATTATTAAAAATACTTTCCGATCTCCAAATCATTTGACTGCGCAATACTCCCTGATGCTCAGTTAAAGGTCTCCCAAGCAGACCATCCCACCCAAAGCACAGTGGAAATAAACAAGCTAATGGGATCCAGAACAATGGCTCATTTCACAGAGCCGACAGTTAGCCCAGTGCAGCTGGTTTAAATGACCCTGCCCACAGCTATAACAATCACGGGGCAGCTCAGAGAACAAGTGTGGCATACAATCTGTCCCCTGCAAACAACAGGAAAACACTTATGAACAGACTCAGAACTCATCCTTATTAATAAAAGCAGTTAGTCCATGAATTACAAACTGTAAATTTTGCCTGGCATCACTGCCAGAGAAAAACAAAGCAACCAACAGAGCTGCAAATGTGCAGCCTCTCAGTATTTCACTGAGCACTATGACAAGCCCAGCCAGGGAGGGAGAACTTGGTGTCTAATAAGGAAGTAAATAAATTTCTTTAGTAGACGAGATTCCTAACTTATTAAACATGAAACAGGGAGCTACTCAGTTTTATGTCAAGAGCAATTCTTTGCTCTCATATTCTTTAAAGCAATAGTCAAACCTCAGAACAGTGTTCATCTGGATCAGTTTAATGCACCAAACTCATTGTGAAGCCTTCTAAAACTGACCACGGTACCAGTAACAAGTACACCCAGTCTTGTGGATGGTTTCAGAAGACAGAAACCATTATATGTTTCAGAATTCAAGATCTCTAACTCTCCATTTCAGAGTCAGATGAACTTCCCAGGCAGGCTAATCGACTTTCCACAGCAAGATTTCTTGCATCCTCCCGTGTAACACCTAGTACTACCTATTTGTTGGGGACAGAATATTCATTGACTGTACGTGATATCTGATCAGGTCTGGCAAATCATTAAGAACACGAGTCTATAAATGTGATCTTTCATTTGCTAAACTGCTCCTATTTGAGATTTGAATTAATTTATAAAAGTTGTGTGGTTTTATCAGTAGTGCCAATGTTATCAAATAGTGCAGCTCAGTGGAAGCAGGTCTGTAGAACAGAACAGATGGTTGAGAGGGCCCAATATCCACATTACACTGTGGGGGCTTTACTTCAAATTAGATCTAGTCTGCTCTTACAGGCTGAATGCCATCAGCATCTGTAGTGCACAACTGGAGTGCAGCTTTTGGGTTTGTTTCATCCAAAACAAATCTAGTTCACACAATTTGAGATCACTGCAATAAGAGCAAAGCCACATTATGCAGGGATGATTGATAGATTAATTTCCAAACTGCACTCTTACTCCAATGTACAAGGCAAAAACAGATGTTCCCCATTTTATCTAAGTGCCTTCAGAGTGCTCACCATTACACAAGCAGTAAGGAGCACGGCTCAGTGCTTTACACTCCAAACAAGCCACAATATACGAGACAGGATTTCTCCCTATGTTTTTCTTTAAAAAAACATCAGTGTAAAATTGCAGCAGCTTTCAGGCATCCATGGATTTCTGTCTGCAGCACCTCTGTTAAGGAGGGATGGTGTTATCCTTCCCATATTTGGGAATCTGGAGAACAGAGACTAAGGACCTTGAAGTCACATAGACAGCATGAGATACAGCAGGGAAAGGAACCAGAGTGCCCCAAAACCTTCATGCCTTCATTGGAGCCACTGGGGAACACCGGGGAACTGCTGCATGTTTGACCTCAGTGGCTAACATCTATTTGCACTGGGTGGCACTGAGCTGCTTCCCTGCAAGGGAAGGGATCAGGCACTCGCTAGGCTCAACTCTTCATTTTAGCAAGGACTGTACTTCAAGTGGCAAGCCTGCAGTGCACAGAACACTTACTCAAGTATCTCCTCCCTCATAGCAGAAGTATCACCATGTGATTATGGGCACTGACAAAAACTCGTTTCTGTCTTCCCTTCCACTACTTTTCAGTGTGACTGGAGCTCTGGGTCTCTAAATCACTCTCCAGGAGCTTCAGGGATGTCAGTCTCAGTAATACTTATTATTGTGCATGTACAGGAGCTTAAGCAGTCTGAACATGGCGCTTAACCTCTCTGCATCTCAGTTCTTTGGCAAAAACATTGTCTTCTTATCCCCTCAAGCTAATAGGTTGCAAAAAAGCAGGAGATAGACTCTGACTGAAAAATGGAAGCTAGATTCTGGGGGAAATGCAGACACTGAACGGTGTTTCCAAATCAGAACAAAAAACCCCAACTCTCAAGTTTTCTCATGTATTAAAATCCACAACCCCTCCCCTCCCAGTTCTAAATGTGGAAAAATCACATCCTTTTATTTTACTAATAATGGACCTATATACCATACACTATTAGTTCTAACAGTTACATCATAAAATAAAATATTTTCAGTTCAGCCTGTAATCTAATATAAACATTGCAATGAAAAGATAATTTTGAAATGTTTTGATAACAAAGACAGAAAGTTGAAATGATTCATTGAGACATTTCTTGTTATTACTGACACACTCCTATTTCAATCTGACTAGTTTTCTGGAGAAAAGCTCTTCTATGTATTTTTTCCCCAGATAGGTTTACTCACTGTGTGCTTGTCAGCCCAGTAAAACTGGGCTGTGATCTGAGTTACACAGGTAACTGCTACAGAAATAGAAGGTAAAACAAAGAACAAGGAGATTAATGTGGCTTCTGCAAAGGGACTGATTAGTTACTGCATATGCTGTAAATTCAATGTACTGGCTTAGGTTACTAAACTGCATGACAGCATACCACTGAGTCAAGCTACTAGGCATGGAGACACTTGAAACCTGCTAATAATAGTAAGCAGCTATTCTCCACACCACATAATTTTGAATATCATTAATTCACAAGCTGTTTTGTACTGAGGCAGGATTCTGGGGCAAAAAGTGGTAGATGACTACTTTCAATGACATTTCCGAAATGATTGAAAACAACATTTTTAATAAGTGTTGTTGTTTAAAAGTTACCCATTTCAAAATAGGTAAAGTAGCAAGACTGAAATTTAACTTCTTTTAAATATTTATTAGCATTATTGTTCTGCCACAGATTTAAAGTGAAGCGTTCAGGTGATGAATTCACAATAGAGACTAAAGGGAGCTGCTTAATCGATTACACAACAACAACAAAAAAGGATATATCTCATTATACACTCAACAGTCCTTAAAAAGAAACAAAGGCAGGACTACTGCACAAGAAAGCAGGCAAGCTCAGACTCAATTCATATACAAGCTCACTCACAGGAGTAACCTGAGCACGTGTGAATGAATCCAGAGTTGAACAGGCTTGCTCTCAGAGCTATTCACCAGCCAAAGTGTTTGCAGAATTAATTTTGCAAAATGTGTAGATGATGTACACTACTACGAGCCTGTTCTCTTAAAACTGGTTTAACAGAAGAAAATTTTCCTCAGGATGGATTCACAGCCCATAGAACAGCTTATAAAGGATTTTTTTTGTTTTATTCTTTAAACATGGATAAAAAAGGCATTGTCAAACATGGGACTAAGGCTAGATTACTTGACAGCACCCAGGTGGCTGCAAGGAGAAGGAGACATAAGAGGCCAGAATAAATAAATCAAACAGATGCATAGGGTCTCAAGAGGGAAAGCAGAGACACTAAGTATAGGGAGTGGAGCCATAGAAAAGTTCAAATAATAAGGGCAGTGGGAAGGAGATTTGTGTGCAATGCAGACAATGGAAATGGTCCCCCTTCCAGTTATCTCTGTAATGACTTGAAACAAGGTATCAGGATGTTAGAAAGAATAAGCTGAAGATTCAAAAGAATGCCCAAGAAAAACATGTAAATTATTTAGTAGTATGTACATCACAAGAAATATGGATTCTGCATGCAGCACAGCAGTGCAAAGCAAGGGACATGAAAGTAATGGTAACTTAATGGGAGCAGGGCAGTTATTGTCAATGGTTAAAGGAACAGTGGTGAAAAGAATATTTACAAGACAAGAGTATGACTGAGTTTTTTTCAGAACAGGAACAAAAAAGTTACGATAGTCATTAAGGAGACAGGATTTAAACCAGCGTTTGGAAAGGTTAACTGAAGAAAGGCTTATTTGGAGATACCAAAATAGAGAAGACGGATGTATCCATAGGTTTGGATAAAATCACCTACAAAGAGATTACAGAGTGAAAGTTGAACTCCCAAGGGGAGGACCTGCCGTAGCATAGGAGAGGTGAGAAGAACTCACTGAGGCAGAAACTGAAGGTACACGTGACAAATCAGGATAATGCAATGCCTTGAAAATCATAGGCTAATTGTTTAGTCCCACTGATGCTAAAACATATCATCATCACATTTCTGGTATACAGCAACAATCTGTCTGTACTCACAAATACAGATTGACTCATTGTGCCACAGGAAATCTGATGACATAATGCAGAGGCACTATAGTACAGCCCATTGCCTTTATAGCTCTAACAAAAAGACACCTGCACCAAGACATTCTGCTGCAAAGTCTGCATTCATTGCAATAACCTTCATACAGAATTGCATTTGTTCTCACTGCTGCATAGCAGGTGACATCATGCGAAGTCAAGATTTTCTAAGTACTAATAGATAGCACTAATTGTAGTTAAGTCTCAGGACCTTAAACCGATTTGCTTTCAAATTGCCAAGGCTAACTCCATTAAAGGCAGGAAATCACATTAGGTTTTCCCCTCCCCAAATAAAAACATAATTGTAGTCCTAACATGACTCAGAGATGAAGGTAGATAGTTACACACACAGCTGGTTAGCCACAACATGGAACTATATGCATATAAATGTCACGTGTATGCATTATGTTATGTTCACATACACTTACAGGCTGAGATAGGTCCATGTCACAGACCTAGATACAAACTTCACCTGTCTGGAAAGTTGGTCGTGATTCAGGGTGAATTGTCAGACAGACAAATAGACATGTGAAGTTCAGAATCCACATGAACTCTGCAAAGGCAGGACACACTTGGATCTAACATTTTGGTTTGTGACTCTGGCCTTCAGAGCTTCATTTTCAGTGCAACTCAGTGCAGCATTTTGTCACAAATCTTGATACTCACTGACCTGTCTGTGCAGAAGAATGAATTTATAGGGGTCCCCGTCTGCCCAAGGAGGAAGCTGCACATCTCCCAGCACTGTTCCATCCTGCATGCAGCCTGCAGGAATTACAAAGGGAGAATTAAAAACAAGAATCACACACATTGCAAATAGAAATAGATTTTCTAAAACACTGAAGTCAAAGGGAACTGACGTGACGTTCCCACATGCAGTTTCAGGTTCTACATCAAATATAGTGCCATAGAACACTGCAGAACCAATTTCTCCTGGCATTTCTGATCCAATAATAAAGCATTGAGATGTTCTAATAACTGTCACTAATACAGTAAAAATATGCATGTCCACAGCACAAAACATTTTAGCACTGACTGCAAACTCAGACAAGACAAACTTGTTGGCACAACTTTCTTTTTATACATAATCCTGTGGGCCTAACTGCCAGATATTCCTACTAAAACAGGCACTGAAAAAGATTTTGTTGTCAGGTACTTCGCAATCTGATCCCTTTCAGGAGTTGAGCATATGTTCTGAAATCAGAGCACAGTGTTGCACAATAGAATGAATTCAAATCTAAGTTGAGGCTCAGATCCGGGACCGTGTCTCCTTACAGTGTGGCAGTGAACGGATTCTGGTGCTTGGCTTTGCCTGTTGTAAAATCTTCCTGTATATTTACTCTCTGTCGGTAAGATTCTGGTGTCTTTTTTAGGTCCCTCCACTTGATTCCACTCAGGTCAGTCTCTGGATCTTGATCTCAGCCAAGCTGTTTCTTGACCTCCCCTCAGGATGAAAGTACCCCTGTTCTTTCTTACCTTCTAACAATCTTCTAGCATCTTTTTCCCCTTCTGCTCTTTTCTTAGCATGCCTATGCTGGTTTTTTGCTGGTATAGAGTTTATTTTCTTCATAGCAGCAAGTACGGGGCTGTGTTTTGGATTTGTGCTGAAAATAGTGTTGGTAACACAGGGATGTTTTCGTCACTGCTGAGCAGCGCTCACACCGAGCCAAGGCCCTTTCTGCTCCTCACCCACCCCACCAGCGAGGGGCTGGGGGTGCACGAGAAGTCGGGAGGGGACACAGCTGGGACAGCTGCCCCCAGCTGACCAAAGGGATATTCTGTGCCATATGGCGCCATGCTCAGCATATAAACTAGGGGGAAGGAGAAAGGAGAGGGACATTCAGAATGATGGTGTTTGTTTTCCCAAGTAACCGTTACGTGTGACGAAGCCCAGCTTTCCTGGGGGTGGTGGAACACTTGCCTGCTGATCAGAAGTGGTGAATGAATTCCTTGGTTTACTTTGCTTGCATGCACAGCTTTTGCTTTACTTTGTAAACTGTCTTTGTCTCAACCTATGAGTTTTCTCTCTTTTACTCTTCCGATTCTTTCCCCCACCCCACTGCGGGGAGTGGGTGAGTGACTGTGGTGCTTGGCTGCCAGCCAGGCTTAAACCACAACGATGTCTCATTTCACTGAGATCTTAAATAAAAATATACCTAGACCTCAATACCTTGAGTTAAGTTGCCTTGCCGTCATCAGTTTAGGCTGATTCTTAAGGTATTTCTCTGCTGCCTTAATTGTTAATCAACCTGTGTCCACTACAAAAAGCAGCTTTGCATTTTATGCAAATTATGTGAATTTCCTGTAAAGTGAAGTGGATCAGGACTGCCATGACTATTTCTGAATACTATTTTTATTGGATTCTCTCTGACCCTCAATCACTGATGCAGAAAAGTCTAAAGACAGTGTACATTCAGAAGGGATTGTGATGCTGCTTGAGGCCAGGGACAGTGTATCAAGTTCATGTGACTTGTGCAGAACATTTTAAGATTATAGGGAGGACATTTGACAACTTTAATCACCTTGTGATCTTGCACAAAATTTAAAAAAACACCTTTCACTAACACCATTTTACAATTGATCTATCTGCAAAAGTCAAATTAATATATTGTTCATAGCCACATAGATGTGATGATGCAGACCAAATTTTCAAGAGCAACTATCTAGATTGCTTATATCAAAATCCACCTTGGTCTGACAAAATTTGTAATTCTTTTGCACAGTAACTAATAGGAACTACAGTCCCTTCTGAGCTGTAAACTTGGTTCTTCTCATAGCATTCAGATAACAGAAGCTTGTATTCTTGTAGCCTTATTTTAATAAAAGCTCTCATCACTAGAGAGCCTGGTCAGTCCACATAGTCCAGGGACCAACTCTCAACACATGATCCAGATCTTTTCCCTTGTCATTATGCTGACAAGCAGAAGGGGAGCCCTGAAGTCCCTTCTAGAACTTACCAAGTTCAAAGTGATTTGCATTGGTCAGGAACTCTGGCAAGTAGAAGAATTCAGGGATGAGTTCCCTGACATCACTCATGTTGTCCCTTGATGCTGATTCCCACGTGCTCTTGACACTGTGAAACATCCTGTCTGCAACATCAAAATTCCCACCCTGTGAAATGGAGACAGACAAAAAAACTGCAGTGCAAATATTTTGTTAAATAAAAAGTAGATGCAGAATCTTAGCCAATTCTGCAATAATCATCTTATCACATGTTTGATTAGGTGATAGCTCAAGATCTGTCCCAGCTCTGCTAACTGTGATCTCATATTAGGGGCTGCCTTAGTCCTGATTTGTAAATATGTAGGTTGAGAATACCATTAAAGCTGGGAGTCTTGGCGTAGCTTGCAATAACAAGAAGCAAGCAGAAATGATCATGGGCAGCTTGAGAATATCAGAATACCCACTATTAATCCTTCTGAAAGCAATTAATTCCTTTCACCCCAAAATGATTTTCAAGCAGTGGACTTCAGTGGTTTTGCTTCAGTTGAGACCCAAATAGTTGTGAACAATCTTATGCACAATTCTACTGAGAAAAACCTTTGGGGAAGGGGCAGTACCACTGAAATAGCATTCATCAGCTCCACGCAAACAGGAAAGGCCCAGCTGGCAGGAGCCTGCAGGGGCTGTTCATTCCTTATGGGAAGGAACAACAGCATAAAGAGGGGAAGAAAGGAGGAATATCTGGGTCCCAAGCTGAATTGATGTGTAACGAAGGAGAAACAAACTACCTCACATCCTGAGAGAATCTGAACATGTTTAGTTTCACAAGAGTCAAACACTAGACAAAAGCAGCCTCAGTAGCCCAGGATGTCATTTTGAGCTAACCCCTCAAGAAGAAAGTAAAGAATAAAATAAATCACTTACTGAATCAAGGGTATATGCCTTACAATGGAACCATATCTCCTACAGGATTTTCTAATGAGATTTCATATACTGTATGCATCTGTGAAAATCCAAGTCCACCTTTACATAGGGATCCTTACGTTAGGCATGAAAGGATTTATTTTAACATAAAATTTCTACAATAATGGAAATAATCAAACAAAAATCAGGGTTTTTGAGATCATCTGAATGAGTTTGCCAGAAAGAACAAGTTGCTTCAGAAGAAAGCTGACTTTCTAACTGTATGAAGTGACAGAACCAAATTGTTTCCCAATACCTTGTTTAGGTACTGGCAGCAGTATAGCTGCCCAACTGCAGCATGCTCCCAGGCTAATATAGGTATTTCTCATTGGACTTAATTAATTTGGATTATATGTCATGGGACATAACACTACATCCCACTGATAGGGCTCAAGAGATATTGTCAGAGATAGAACAAGTACCTTTAAATAGTTCTGCAGTGCAGTAAAAATGTATGAATGATTGCTCATCCTCAACCATTCAATCCTCAAAGCTGCTTCACTAGGCAAAAAGAATAAGCCAGTAGGATTGCACAATGAAGACACTAAAACCCAGAGGTGGTGCAAGAGTCAATCTGTTAATGAACATGAGATGCCATCACATTCTGTCTATGGCTGACCCCTTGGGAAAACTTGATAGCTTTTGGTTAGTTTTCTCTCTGCCTGTAGACTGTTGCATGTGCCAGATGAGGAGAATGCTGTCATCCTGCATATAAACAGTCAGCTGTTCTGACTTGCAGTCTATTAAATAAGAAGATAATGTCTAAGCATAATCATGCTATAAGGATGGAATCCTACTCCCATGGATCAGATGAATCCAAAGCAGCAGTTTCCACATTGGTTTCTGATGATAAGAACCACTGCCCTTTTGACCCTGCAAGTACCTGCACACTTATGATGCAACCCCTTTGGATCTTCAAATTCTGCTAAGTCTGGGAACTGCAAGTCAAAAAATAACTTTTGCTGTATCTTTTCTTAGGGAGAAACTACCCCCATGGATAAGCTATCAAAACACAGAAATCAATAAACCCTAAGTTCTGAAGCCACATCTCTGCACTTGTCTTTCGAGATAGACTCCCACCAAAAGCCAACACATTCTAGATGGAAAAAAACCATCCCTGCTTCCCCTGGTGTGAATTCTGACAAAGCTTTTGGTCCAGCCTCATCTCTAAATGACAACGTAGTTCTGCTTTACCTTCTTGTCCTCCTCCTTTATACCACTGACAATTGTGAAGCCTTCCCATACCCACTCAAGGGACTGAGTGAAAAAGTGGCTAATCACATGAGTAAGCCTAGCTGGAGTTAATCTGAAGCACAAGGTCATCTTGTTCTTGATCGTTATTAGGCAGGAACCCTTGGAGTCAAATTCAAATTGAAATTAAAACAGAGTAGAAGGAGGACTATAAATAAATCAACAGCTAACAAGTATCTCATTGAAGCATATTAAAGGGCTTTGTATATTTAATCTGCACACAGCATGCTGTGTCTGGTGGTGATTGATGCTTTTTCATCTTTTTTTGCAGCTTTTATGAGAGCTGATGGTAATCTCCTGAGAAACAATATGATTTGTAATAAAAAGATTACCTGTATTAAATAAAAATAATATATACATAGGAAATGCTGTTAGCGCGACAAATCTGGTTAAAGATATTACCACCACGAAAAAATGTGATTTTTTCCCTCGCTGTCTAATTCATTTTCGGGAAAAGTAATATCTTTAAAACTTAAGCCTGTATTATTTATAAAGGAAGCAATAACTGATTTTCCCATTTCCTATATTAATAAATTTATTTGCATATATTTATATCAGAATTAATGAGTTTTCTCTCTCTATGAATGCAGAAACTGCACTGAAATGGAAAAAGAGAATCAAGAACTGCTTTATTTCTTTAGATTCTAAGTTGACATAAACACTGATGGCTTTTCTGTAGCTAGACACAGTAAGTCGGTATTTTCTTTCCTTTCAGTAGAGGCCTTATACTGTCTGTCATCAGGAATACTGGAAAAATATGCTTCTTAAAACTACAGTTCAGCAGAGTATATACAAAGCAACTAGTCAAAGTGATCTCTAGAGAAAAGTTAGGACACTCCACGTTTATAAAACTGAGCATCACTGATCCTTGGTGGTGCTTTAAACCCGAAGACCTCAAAGTGCTTCTAAGAGATGCTTATGAAGGTACAAAGACTTACCAGGCCCAGAGATGCTATGAAGAAACTACCTGCAGACAGTGCTTAAATAACTGCTCAAGTCAGTGACACAATGAAGAGTAAGAACCCTATTCTCTGTAAGTACCTTTGGGATGTAAACACCAGGAAAGAAGATCTCCCTGCTTGCTGAAATGCAACAGTGTGGGATAAGAATAAAAGGGGATAAAAGCTGAGTTGAAACAAAAGCAAGTCTCACTAATTATTAAGGACATAGGGTCCTTTCCGAAAAAGACACTAAACACAGAAACTTTTGCTGCTTTTTTGTAGTGTTGGTACCAACTCCCGAAAGAAATTCCAGGTGGTACTTATCTAAGGTGAAGTGGAAGGTACCATCCAACATCTGTCTGATGAGCCAGTTTTTCACCCATTCCAGTACAATATGCAAAGCACATACACACTTTTCTATAGAGTCAGTTCTCAATACACTAAAATAAAACGTGAAATAGTGAGGTTTTGTAAACACCAGTACAGTTCCCCTACTAGAGGCAATGCTTCCTCACTGCCTCCTTCTGTGGTCAGGTGTAAATCAATTCTTTGACTTGAGAAACAGGATGTTACACCAACATCAACTTTTCACAAGAGGTGCACCCAAGTTGTTGCATTTCCTTGTCATGCATTCAGACTGGCAGTTTGCAGTTATAAGCATAGCTTTTCTACTTTTTAAGATGCTGAGAAGCTTTCACAGCTCCCAAATCAGCACCCTTCCAAGGTCTTGAGTTTGGGAGTACTTCTCTTCTAACCTGCTTTTGACTTAATCACATAGTTCTGAAGTCTGCTGCTTGCCTGACTGCATGTCACAGTGATTCCCAAGCCACTATAGGACCAGTCAGCTGGGGGAAATGACAGCAATGAGCTCAGCTGAACATGCAACAACATAAGGGCAAAGGAAAGAGAACTGAAGTCATTCAACAGTTTCAGTGGATCCACATCCAGACAAAATTTCGAGTGCTTCAGGTCCCAGCAGCCTTTGAAGAGAACTATCCCCACAAAAATGCTGGTTACCTGCTAATCACACACAAACACAGCCACAAAGCAACTACTCAGACTGGGAACTTGTTATGCATGAAAAGTGTGCCAGTGAGATACAGCAGCCTTTGCTGTTTACAAGAAATAACTGCTCCACAGTCATTCATGACTGCAGCTAACATATGGCTCACAGAGTGCAATGGTAACCATTGCCTCAGGTGGTTCACTAACCCATCAGCTACTGCTGGTAACAGCCGATATCATAGGGCTTATTACTTAATTAGCACAGCGCTTTATTTGTATTAGTTCATTAAAAAAAAAAAAAAGAAAAAAAAAAAAAGAAAAAAGACCAGCACAACAGCAAAGCACTTGGAAAGCTGCAGGAGGCATGGCGAGCCCTCACCATATGCACAGCAGTCTCTGAGTGTGGAATATTCTGGCCTAGCTGTCTCCCTCACATGCTCCATAGGGATAGGTAGATTTCAGCGAGACACTCGAAGAAATACACTTTTGAGGACCTGTCCTCCTGGCAGACCCTTTTATAACACAACACATTTACAAAAATAAGGGTAACAATTGTCTGCTACAGCCCAAGCGTCTGTGCTTCTGTGTCACCAACTGCCTGTTGAATAGGGCAGTCAGGGAATTTTGTGCCCCTGTATGCTGACCATCTGGGAAAGGTAAGCACACAGTTCCCATGAAATTCGATTCCATGGTGGGTGCTTCTGGCATCATAAAACACCACCGAGTTCAGAACAAGCTAAAACATAATATTCCTCCTCCTGGAGCACTGAATGTAGTCTCACCCTACTACTCCTTCAGGGAGCTGATCCCATGATCCCTATCCTTTCACACCCACTAGAACCTGTGTCCCCTCATCTGGCCCAGGAATAGTCTTTATGTCACCACAGCCAGCTCCAAGTGCTTGCCTGTAGCTGAATTACTATATGGGCACTTGGGCTTAGAATACCTACCGTGAAAGTCTCATCTGCCCCAAAGTCAAGAAGCTTACACTCAGGCAGGCAGTAAAACACTGTCTAAGTGTTCACATGCCTCAGCTCTCACAAAATGTATCACCGGACCAAAACTAATCCTTCTCCCTCAGGAATAAACCAAGATCATCAGGCATCAATCACGCTCCCATTAAGATGTTTTCATTGAATTCAACAGACATAGCACAGAGCCTTCAGTGAGTCCACAGTCCAATTACAGTATACAGAAAATGTCAAAAGAATTAATCCCCCCTCATTACATGGCCACTATAATGTGCTACAGTGTCCATAATGAGGTGTAGGAGGGAAACTACCCTGCCCCCTTACCTGCAGAGAACAGAAGGTCTGGGTAAACGGTTCCATTCGGACCAGGTAAGATGCCACTATAATTGCTGATGAATAGTGAGTACAGTAATGGCACTGGGCTGACAGGTCTCCTGGAAATTGGACACAAAATCAGGTTCTAGGGCAAAATATCACCATTTCAAGGCCATACCATCCAGTTACCACAGCACAACTAAATAGCAAACAGGTCTTTAAAGCAGATGTGTTCAAGGATTTGCGAGCAAAAGCACACCTTGCATATTTGCATTGAATGTGCACTGTTACTACCATCTCTGTACGTTCTTTTTTTCGCCTTCCACATTGCATTTTCTGAAGATTAAGGCCTTTAACTTTCCAGACTGTACCCTTCCCCATTAGCACCAAAAAAGGTCTTGATCTCCAGAGTTCAACAGCCTCAGCATGCGGTTTCCTTTTCTAAAGTACCTGTTAGCTAAGCTTTGTGCAGCAGTCTTCTACATGCAGCTTAGCTAACAAACAAGACTAATGTGTACAGCTTAGCTAACAGCAGTCTTTTTCAGGGAACATTGCTTTTTGCTGTAGTGTGTCTTCCTGGCCAAGGGAAGACAACAGAATGCAGCTGTACAAGACATGTAAGGCAGTACCTGTAGGAGTCATTTCTCTTTGAATCCTGAACCAGTTTGTATCCAGAAGTGAGAGAATCTCCTTGGCATATAGTGCTTCCCTTAGCCTGAGGTCTGGAAATTTTTTGCGTGGCCATTTCCAAAGGATTCACCAGCATCCCCAAAGGCCTGAGGGGACCCAAGCCTCTGCTGTTTGTTAGTCTCCTAAAACACTCACCCTCACTCTTCTCCACCTCATTGTAGCGTTGGATGAACTTGTGTTTCCTCTCCGCAGTCTGCGCTCCCATGGGCTTTGACAGGTCCCGAAATGTATGAGGATTAGTAAGGTTTAGAGTCTGAAAGCAAAACCAGCAAAGATGTAGATTTTAGATCCCTGGGTCTTAGACATCATGACTAGCTCAATGACACTGGATAGCAGCAAGGCTGTGTTGGAAGTTTCACCTATACAAAGAGGGTCACAGATTCAGTACTAAAACACCCATCTCCAGAACTGGTATGGGACTTGGAAATAGAGTGGCAGCATGTGCCACTGAAAGGATAGCATGTACAAGCAGCTTCACAAATAAAGAACCTTGCAGGTTGCAAATTGCTCTCAAGGCTTTTCTGTCCAAACCTCCTTGTCAGGGGTCACAGAAGCCTGTCCCTGCCTATCTGCCAAGACAACGCAGCCTGCCTTTAAGTAGGTATGTATGAAACAGATGTTCCTCCATCTTTCTGAGGCAGAATGTGATCCTCACCATACTGATTTGAAGATACGGTTAATATTTAAAGAATCAGTACTGTTCAAATTAACTATCTCAAATTTTGAACCCTTGGTCTAGGCCCCTCAGCTTCAATGGCATAATTCGACAAACCTTTGTATGGTTGCTATCATAGAAAGTACAGAATGCTACAGCAAGCACTGACCTCAGAGTGATAGTCAGCAAGGACCCATGGAAACACAGGATACTGCATGTAATCGTTGTAGCTGCGGCCAGCCAATGTGTTCAGGTACATGAGGTAATCAAAGTTGCTGATCTCCCTCTTCTGCCAGGGAAAGGAAACAAGAATTAAAATCTTCTAACTCCACCCCTGAGAACTATGCTTCAATGACACCCGCAAAGCCCTGTGGTTCCCAGGTCTACCAGGACAAGAATTATAAATAGTGGAATCGATCATCCATTGCCATTCAGATCAGCACAGTATCTCTTGTACAACAAATTCTGTTCAACAGAATCTGTCTTAATTCTGGTTCTTCAGACAGGCTGTTTGCATTTGTCTATATTCAAGCAGTGCTTTTATGCTGCATTTGCGTAACAGAGTGCTTTCTCCCAATTTAAAAGAGTGCCAAATGCAAAGAATCTGTATATTTGAAAATCCTGGACAACTGCCTGTACAGAAAAGGCTGCACAAAGTGCTGTATATAAACAAGAAGGTATAGATTTCTTCAATGTGTCCTGGGTCACCAAGATCAGGGGTGCAGGTAAGTAAATGCATCTCTCAGTTCAGCAAAACACCTGGGAAAATGAGAGGTGCATTGATTTAGATGTCCAGATGACCTGTGAACAGTCATTCAGCTAGGTGGCTGGCTCTCTTTGGTCTCAGTTTAAAAATGTGTAAAGTCACACTTAATCTGCCAGACAGTAGCACCACATGTTTCACAGCAGGAGCAAAACCTCTGTAATAACCAGATGTAAATACTCTGCTCCTCTTGCCAATAACCTTACCTCCAGCAGCACAAGAGAACAGCTTAGGTCTTGAAGTACTTATGTACACACACACACCTGTGCGCAGACACACAGGCAGATGCTGAAATTCTTCACTTAACCATGTGCAGCCAAGATGTAGCTTACCTGCCACTTCTGGAGCATTGTTTTTTCCCCTCCTGAGTGCTTCCTGTACGGAACAAACATTTTATTGAAATAGCCTGCTTCAGTACAATTCAGATCTGTACTCCCTGTGCCCCTGCTCTCATCCCACAGGTATGAGAGAACACCAAGACTAGAAGAATGTTGAGGTTTCACCATTGACCAAAGAATTCCAAAATCAGAGCGTCATCAGTTAGGTTGGTGCTGCACAATACAAATTTCATTACTGCTTTCATTAGGAAGGAAGGCTCTACCTGATGAACAGCTGATGGCCTAGCTTCATTAGATGGCTGATGAATTTATCACTGTCAGTCACTCTGCCTGTGACATGCTGACTCTCCCCAAGCTACGTGCCAGTCTGCTCCTGAATGAAGTATGAGAAAAGTATGATATCTAATAAAGAAAAAAGAATGAAGTAGGGTGGTGGTGCTAAGGATGGATTCTGTTTGCCTTAAGATACCACTGCACACTGTGGCAGTGACACCACATAGTAAATTGCAAGAATTCAGAAGCTGGCTCACAGGCAGAGAAGATGCCCCTGCAGCAGAGGCAGGTGGACACCTGGGGACAGCAGCCTCCTCAGCTGTTCAAAGCTAAGCCAAACTGCTAATCAGTCTGTGCTCCTGGTCTCACCTCATTGTAAAGCTAGAGTGCTAGTGACAGGTACCATTAAGGCTGTCTGTTTCTATTCTGAAGCCTTATTCTCAAAGGCTCATGCTTTTCTAAAGCATTCTGAAAACACTGGCTTGAAAACAGAGATGCCTCAGTCTCCATATCAAAGATATTTTTGCGCAAAGCACTTTGAAACTAATGTAGTCCTTAAAAACTGGGTTGCCATGTTTATAATTGTATTTTAAAGTAAGAGAGTAAATACATTTTTTCCACTTTCTTTGTTCACAAAATGCAACATTTTACTTTAAATAATAATAAAAAACCCCTCAAGAAACCAGCTGAAGGCATATACTAAACTGGAATTCACTTGAAAACGTGGAAGGGTGAAAGTTTCTGAACAAACAAAAGTCACACTTCAACTACGCTGAACTAGAAGGTGTGTCAGCTCCTGAAGGCCATAGACTTGTTCTTGTCAATTCCTAGAGACCAAACCGAGACAAGTGACAGCTTCTGGATTGTCATGGTTTAACCTCATCTGGTAACTAAGTCCCACACAACCGCCTTCTCACTCCCTCACAGTAGGATAGTGGAGAGAATTAGAAAAGCAAAAGTAAGAAAATTCATGGGTTGAGACAGAAAGAGTTTAATTGGTAAAGCAAAAGCCGCACACACAAGCAAAGCAAACCAAGGAATTCATTCACCACTTCTGATCAGCAGGCAAGTGTTCCACCACCCCCAGGAAAGCTGGGCTTCGTCACACGTAACGGTTACTTGGGAAAACAAACACCATCATTCTGAATGTCCCTCTCCTTTCTCCTTCCCCCTAGTTTATATGCTGAGCATGGCGCCATATGGCACAGAATATCCCTTTGGTCAGCTGGGGGCAGCTGTCCCAGCTGTGTCCCCTCCCGACTTCTCGTGCACCCCCAGCCCCTCGCTGGTGGGGTGGGTGAGGAGCAGAAAGGGCCTTGGCTCGGTGTGAGCGCTGCTCAGCAGCCACAAAACCATCCCTGTGTTACCAACAGTGTTTTCAGCACAAATCCAAAACACAGCTCCATACTAGCTACTATGAAGAAAACGAACTCTATCCCAGCAAAAAACCAGCATATTAATTAAAGAAACTTTTGATCTGCCAAAGTAAACAGGGTTGCTGACATGACACAATATAAGTGGTAGTAGGAGATGTTTTTCCTCTTGAGTGTACACCTTTAAATTAATTCTAAGGTGCCAGCTCAGAGACAGGACTACTACATTCCCGAAGTGTAAGGAAAGCAGCTCAGCCATAGATTATAAAACCGCTACAGCAATAGCTAGCTGCTATTTTGCACTCTTGTGCTCTGTATCAGACCACATTAAATACCCACAAAGCTAGGCTTAAAGCAGCCTCAAATATCTAGATAAAGCGCCAAAATGGTCTATGATCATTACAGTTCTATTGAATTTGCAGTAGCAAATTCTTGTAAACTACCTCGCATGATTATGAATCATTATTTTACTGCATATTCAGTCCTGGACCAGTTAATAGTGTACATAAATGAAAACCACTATGGTTTTTTCAACACAGTATTTTTTTCCCTGCTTAGGCACTATCTTCAAAGAAAAGTGTGTCTTTGAGGGAAGGATTTTGCACAGCCTAAGTAATAACTTATTCCATGAACAAACGTGACACCCAATTCTGGCATGTGGTCTGCAACTCCTAAGCTTTGTTTAGTTGTCCTGTTAAGCACAAGAAATCTAACAACAGGAGGCTATGTTTATAGAAACTAGGTAACACAAAAAGGTGTAGTTCATACCTAATGTGGCAAAACAGCATCTTCACTCTTTGTCCAAAAAAATGAATAGCTTATATGATGGCCCAATTTACACAATATAAGTCAGAAGAAAGTCCATTGACTAGAGCAGAGTTATGGTGGTTTCACCCCCAGTTTGAGCCACACAAGGCTCAAGAATGTAGGAATTCTAAAGTAGACAACAGATATCAGGATGACTTACCCTTTACAATTCAGCCCTCACACTATATGGAGATTGCAGAGAGCTTTACCCCACTGGCCTTTGTAAATTCTCTGACAGACATTGAGAACTCAGAGTATCTCAAGGGGATGGAATAGGATCAGGATTCCCGGAATTATTTGAAGTGTGTTTGGATTAGGGTGTTTGACACAGAGATATCAAGTTTGTTCCTTCCCTTTCCACAGAGGCAGACTCACTCACTAAAACTGCTCAGATTTATTTTGGATTTATGGCTGAGTTAGAAAGCAGGGGATTATGCAATGTACAAACCTGCTCAATCGATTATTCCTCAAACATTTAAAGTGGGAGCATTGTAAAATACTTTACACAGGACTAAACTGGGCCAGTCTGTGTGTGTTATGCAAATATACATAACATATGTTGACTTGTGGCTCCCATGATCTTCTGGTGGAACTCTTGCTCTGTGTGTCACAAGCCCTAAGCAGCTAATAAGGACTCTGCAAGGCTCAAAACAATCCTCTCTGCTTACTTCGGAAGCCACTATATAATTCTAAGACGTTGATGAGTTCACCACATGATGAAAATAAGCAAGGCTAAGCGTAGTCACTCCCCTGTAAGAGCCATACTTCTGAGTCTCCAGGGACCAGGCAGGATGCTCCCTGCAAGTGCCCAGAGACCTGGAATTCTGCATTCTACCCTTGTTGACTCACAGGGGCTCAGAACATGAATCGCATTATAGGCAGTTCAAGCCTACTCCTCCCTTCTCCTTGGTAATTAATCAACCAGCATTCCTCCAGCCAACACCTCTCTAGCCAGCACAGTAAAAGCTCAAAGCAGATCAACTGCAGCTATCCAACCACAGTAAGTGCATTTAAAATGAAATAAATAATCAAAGGCTGGTTTGAAAAAGAAACAGAAGTGCTTTATAAATGTAAATAACTAAACTTAAAGAGGGGGTGAAGTTATGTGAAGTCATGTATCTATCTATCTAGATTTACATCTATAAGATATTTGTAGGGTGCTAGCCATGGCAGAATCTAAGCGTGATGTGTACTAATGATGATCCACCTTTGGCTACACTATACATAAGTGATTCATTAATCCCTCTTCCATTAACACCAGACTATGATCTCACTCTTGTGATAGCCAGTACTCTCCATTTGCTAGAGACAGGTGGATCTCAACCCATTTGGAGATTCATTGCAGATGAGATAATCTCAAAGGATAAGATTTTGCCCCCACTGAAATTAATATAAAAATTCCAGTAAACAATGGGTTCTTAGACTTCACAAAGCTGCTTTCATTTTCTTTTTGTCTTCCATCTTCCAGACCTTTTATGTCTGCAAAAGAGTGCCAAGGCTGTCCTAAAACCACTTTTCTGAAAGAATTTTTGCAATTACCAAAATTATTGTAAGAAAAAAACCCTTCCTGGTAAGCCACAACCTAGGTTCAAATCCTACTATTAAAAAGAGGACAGAAGACATCAAAAGTAATGTCAGCTTCCCCTGTGAAACAATCAAGTGTCTCTCAAACTCAGAAAAGTGTCAGGTTAGATTAATTTAGAATAAAAGTACAGTGTCCTCTTTGATTGTACCAGTCTCCCTTCTGGGTATTTTTACTCTGTGCTCAAAGAATAGAAATACAATATGAAATCTGTAAATCTGTGTAATATTAAAGTAGGGCTCCTTGAAGTGGGATGTCTTGAGGGGGCTATGGAGGGAGAAAGGAATCTCCCTCTTGTAAGGAACACTGTTTGCACCATGTATATCCACAGGCTTACAGCATACAAAGGGATAACGTTTCCGCTGCAGAAATGCTGCACTCAGGCACACTTCAGATCATGGAAAAAAAAATAATCAAGTAAATTCAATTAATTTGTTGAGGTGAACAAAATGCAATCTCAAACCCTGGAATCAGGCAAGCACATCAACATTATCAGCTGCTTTATGCCAAGAACATCCTGGACATCAGCAAGAGAGGGGCCTCAATGTTGCATTTCCTGTGAACAATACCTACTACAAAACACTGCTATTTCTCTTGCATAGTTCTTTTTTTTCAGATACTCCTTTGAAATTATTGCAACCAGTTACTAAAAACTTGAATTTGGTATCCCCAGTCATAGACACAAATTCCAGTAAATTCACATGCTACAAAGGGAAATTGTACCAACTGCACTTTTGAAGGGTCACAGATAAATGAATATAAACTAATAGTTCATATCCTCTCTGCTGCACAGCTGAATGAACCTTCCCTCTTGTGTCCGTATCTGTCAGATGTGGATTGTGCTAAGGATGGTATCACAAATGTTGTGAGTTTTAACACACATAAAAGTATCTCTCACTGTATTACGGCCAAGTAAAATGAAACAGCCAAATGACTAAAATGGACAGTTAAGGCAATGTAAAAAGTTGACAAACAGCTTCTAACGAGGTCCAGATGCTTTTTCTTTCTGTATAATTTGAAATCTAACATTTCCAGGCACTGCATGCCTTTCAGTTCTTTTCCCTCCAGCTTGAACTTGCAAGCTGGAACCAAGCATTATGCTAATAATCTCCAAGGACACAGCATTGCTGTTGCTTAGGAACAAAAGTTTCACAGGCTGTGGAAGGAGAATTGAATACAAAGACCCTGAAGCTGGGGAAGTCCTTTCTGCCACTTTTGCCAAATTGTCCTGCAATCCCGGCTCACCGTTTTATTTACAGACTGAGAGACTAATTGATTACTCAAGAGAAGAGCAGACAGAGGACAACTGCACAGTAACAGACCACGAAGGCTAGTCCTACTGAAAAAAATCAAGCAGCTTGTGGCATCTATACCTTGTGTTCTAAGTCTTCCTAGCCGCTAGCCGGTAAGTTCTTATGGAGGGGGGCAATTTGGCAGAATTTTTAAGATGAAATAATATTTTTATTTATTCTTGGTGGGCCTTGCGTTTAAAAGTGACCTTGTACAGTGTGTAGCACAGTGGCTCTGAAGTGATTTAGAAAAGTAAGAAAATTAAGGAAGGAAACCTCTATTTATTTGGTCATGGCAGGATTTAGTCTACAGCTGCCTGTTAGCAAGAGACTACATTTAAAATAGCCAGCGAATTAATCTCTATTCCACAACAGGTCGTATCCAACAACAAAGAAATGGTAACAGGCTTATAAATAAGGAAATAAAATTCTACTCTAGCTGGAACTGCCTGGCTTCATGCAAAATCTTTTGTTGTATGAACGCTGGTTTTAAGCTTTACATGAAAGCTTTCCACAGAGCTATTCCATGGGTGAATTAGAACATGTCACCTCACTGCCTTCCTGCCCCCAGAGAAGAGCAGGGCATGCACAGCTCCTCTGGGCTTGGCAAGCCTGCTCTGCAATACACAGACATCCAGGAGGAAAGACAAAGGAAACTTTTCTCACTGACTAGTTCAGGATGGGATCAAGATGGTTCTGTGCAGCTCTGGATGCAGACAAGTAGGAAGCAGCAACCTATGGGAGGAAAAGAACAGGCAGCACCACAGAGGAAGGGGTACTGAAACACCCAGACAGTGTCACAGGCAGAAGGCCTGTTCTGCTCCTGCCAGCCCTGTGCTGAGAAAGGAAGAAGAAAGGTTCAGGCAGAAGAGACTGCCCCATCAGGGTCCAAATCTATATTCTAGGATGGGATCTCCTTCTTAGGATAGGCTTTAGCTACAATGGGCCATGACTGGGCCCTGTGCAAGTGCTTAAGTGCAGGTAAGGAGTAATCATAAATCCTTCCTTCGCACTGACAGCCCTAGTCATGATGCTCAAGGTCTGTTCCATCCCTGCAGCTCCCAGCAATGCAGAGCACCGCAGAGAGCATGATGCCCTTGACATATGTTTTCTGTTCATTTCTATATCAGGTCAGCCTCGAAGTTCTGGGCCTGTGAAACACTCCTAAAGTGCTGGGGTTAGACCTGGGCTTTCAAAAGCCCAACCCAAACCAAAGACTCTACACTTGGTAAAGTGTATCTACCAAGTGTAGATAAAAAGGGGAAGAGTTTTCTAGTCAAGGTCTTCTTTAGTGAGATCTTACCACATAGAAATGCAGCAACCCCACCCCTGGGCAAAGACTTGCCAGCAACTCAGAGGGTGAACCTAGCAGTGGGGTGAGGGTTTAGAGAAAACGAGTAAGGAGAGTTCCCTCTCGTCACCTTTTCTTAGATCGCAGGGCAACACAGGTACCTCTCCCTCTGCTATCTCAGGAGATGCACTATGAGCATGAGATTGAACAGGCATAATTAACATTTACAGCAAGGAGGGCTCCTGCAATTCCTGAATTTATAATATCAGTGGCTGCAGAACTGGAGCCTTCTTATACAGAGCTAAAGAAAATGAGACATGGCTAAGTAAGCTCCATTATCTCCAGCTACAGCCCTGTGAAACACTGATAATTAGTTTACAAGCATGCAGAGACAAGAGAGCTATTCATCCCCCTTCGAGTTGTCTGGTGCACTGTGGTGTTTCTGCAGACCTTTAATGCTAATCTCTGTCTTTGGGATTGCAAATCACCTTTTTGTAAGTTTGGAACGTGGCTCCAACTTTTAACCCAAAGGAAACAGCACTTGGAAAGTGCGAGCACTCACTAGGGACTCATATTTTCCTGATCAGTGCACCTCGGAGGTCCACAGTAGGATTTTAAAAAATCCAACTAAAGGAGGCTGTTAAACCTCTTTGAAGTCTGGGCATCACCCAGTGCATCACGCAAAGAGATCTGTCTCAGGAAAGCTGCACTGATCTGTTTGTTTGGACCTCTTAAAAATCTGAAAGGTCCAGGTTCAAACTTTGTAACAAGTTGGCAAGGGTTATTGACAGAGAAGTGCCCAAACCCAAAACGCCGAACTACTTACTCCTGAACGCCGGGCCTCCAGCACTCAACCTCGTACACCAGCTCCCTCTAGTGCTCGCAGGCACGCACAGCACAGAGGGAGCCCAGCACTAGGAACCAGACTGGAACGGCAGCTGCGGGACAAGCTGGTTTTTTGGCTCCCCGCTATTTTTAAGAAACGAAACTGGTTTGGATCAATGTTTACCCCTTGAATTTTAAATGAAAAGTAATTTAAAAAAATTACCAGGAACTGAAAAAAAAATTAATGTTTTCTTCCCTAAGAGTTTTCCAGATATTCCAAAAGCATTTAAAAAGAAATTTTCATTTTGAATTTTTAAAAAAATATTTATTTTTCTTTGAGGATACCTTTCATTGTTTTAAAGGCATACTTCGTCAAAAAGCTTCACTGGTAAAAATGCACTGAATGTTTTTGTCAAATTATCCAATACAAAATTCAAATCAAGAGAAAGTTGGACCCAAAAGTCACCAGGTTCACATCAATTGCAGGAAACAAAGTCTTTTTCCATCCTGCCAAAGTGTAAGGAAGCTGCCTTGCAGATCTTTTTCTGAAGCATGGTAGTCACCCTCTGTGCACCAGTAATTGACTCAGGGTGTTCTGTACCAGCCATAGCGCTCTCCCATTTCACACGCAACTGAACTTTATCTTCACAGAATTGCCAACCAGAATATTGCATCAAATCCTTAAAATGAGTCATTTGTGATTCAAAAAACCTGAAGCTCTCCAGAACTTCCTGCCCACTCCTGGGCAAATTACTTAAGCTAACATAAACAAAGGTGGGCAAAGTGCTTAATTTTCCACTGTACTTTGCTTCAGTTACCAGCCTACACTATGGAAAGAATGGCATCGATATTGCCCCTGGGACAACGTAAGGTTAAACAACAGCAAAAAGTGAGAGGCCTTTGGTTATAATGGTAATATGACCCTGTAAGTACTAGTGAGAGACAGAAGCCTGGGAGTGACAGACACAGAAAGATTTAACTGTGTTTAAATATTTCTATATAAAATAACAAATACTCAATTTTGGAACATACCCTCTGGCGAGACTGACCCCAATGTCCTGCTTCCAGGATTTTCTGAAGCATCTGCCTCATTACAGAGCTCATGGGAGTGTGGGTGGTAACTGGCAGAGATCCCCCTTGGGTTTGCATTATTTTGGACTATGGCATGTAATTGGAAAGGAGCTGAAATGCCTTAGTTGTAGCCTGAGCTTCCCCTTCATGTATTTGCACATGATTAATGAGCAGCCAAAAAGCCTGAAGGGTTTGTAATGAAGCCTTTCTAATAGGGAAATGTATCGTAGACAAATCCATATTTTGTCCCAAACAATCATTCATCAAAGCCGTGATTTGACTCTTCACAATTAAATGCCAAAGCACCCAAACCATCCTGAGATTAGCCAGCTGTAACCCAAGCTCCTCTCTTCTCTCCAGCTGAGAGGGACATTGTCATCCATTTAGGAATAGGAATCAACCTATTTCCTTTGTCACTAGCCATAATTAACAGTTGTATTTGATGACCTTTGATTAGAGAGAGAGTTCACCAAACCTCAGACTGCAGTGGACTGCTACTCAAGCGTGTAGCACGTGCTGGCACCAGTATGAGCCAGAAGTCTGACCATCACACCTACATGCACTTTTTGAGGGCAGGGCACCTTCACAGTGGGAGTCCCATCTATCCCATAGCATGGAGGGAACGTCAAGATTAGAGTATCCAGAATCTTTCCTCGAAAGCACAGGAGGCACAGTAAGGCCTGGTTTAACACATCATTAAGCAGCACTGACACAAACCCCTCTGTTGCAGTCTGCCCTGTAGGTGATGTATGACCTACAAGCAGTCCTGGCAAATCTGGGACCCCACTATGTCCTGAGGTCCTGGTTAAAACAACACTCTTAATTTGCTTTACACATTTAATCCTTCAATAGCGACCAGAACCCAAATCTGAGGTTCATTAAACAGCATGTTTAACTAACTTGTCAACAGATGCCAGGCCTGTAAAGGCGGCAACCTGTTGGTCTGGTAGAATCAGTACAATTTTGGAGAGCTTCTTTTAGTGCGGTCCCTAAGGACTGTATTGGGACCCACAATATATTTTGCTCAGGTCATCAAATGGCTGACGGATAATACCACATTTCATTCAGCTTCGTTACATGCTGAGCTCAAATCAGCATCTAGGGATGAAAGACAGCAGATTTCTCCCACTTGTAATTTCACCCTGTAATGCAATATAGGTGTTACAATGCAATAAAATAATATTGTAGATTATTAGAATTTCACCTACTCAAAATACTTTCAAGGAGGAACTTTCAGAGTTGCAGCTTCAGGGTTGAAAAGACCTGACCTCAAAAAAAAAGAATTCTGAAGAGTCCAGCGGTCATATGTTAGTTCATAACTATGTGATTATTTTGTTTTTAATTAGGGAGTAAGAGCCACCTCTTTCAAAGGCTTTACGGGAGTTCCCACACCTTATCCACAGCCTGGTGTGTCTGTCTGTCTCTCAGTGGAAAGATGGCCAAGGGGAAAGCAAAAGGTCAAAAAGGGAAGGTGATCACCTTGAAAATTGCCAAAAATTCTATCCGGATATCTTTTGATGGAGGGCGCCGTCTTGACTTAAGCAAGATGGGCATCACCACCTTTCCTCAGTGCATTCTGAAACTGGCTGACGTGGATGAACTTGATTTGAGCAGAAACATGTTAAAAAAGATTCCAAGCAGCATCCAGAAATTCCAGAAACTGCGCTGGCTGGACCTGCATAGTAATCAGCTTGAGGAGCTGCCCAAGACAATAGGTACACTTCAAAACCTTTTCTACCTGAATATATGCAACAACAAGCTGACCAGCAAACATCTGCCAGAAGAGTTAAACCTTCTCAAGAACCTGCGTATTCTCAACCTTGGCTTGAACTGTCTTGACAGTATCCCCACTAGTCTTGGGGCCCTGAAGGAACTTAAGGAGATAGGTCTCTTTGACAACACCTTGACCGCCATCCCAAACAGTGTGAAAAATCTCCCCAAGCTCAAGAAACTGAATGCAAAAAGAAACCCTTTCCCAGATTCAACAGAGCAAGAAGAGCATGCCGACCCCGTTAAAGGCATAGAAACACTCTACCTGGTACAAGAGAAAGACCTGTGCTGTTCCTGCCTGAAGATGTGTCAGGATGAGAGGGATAAGCTGAACAAGTTAAAGAACGTGACAACTAGCCCCTCAGAGAAGCCACATTTCCCTTTACTCCAGACACCCAATTCCTCTGCAAAGGATAACCAAGAAGAATGGAGATTAAGAGATAAACATCCCTGAAATATACCAAGGTACTCCACAGACCATGTCACATGGAGTCCAGCCCAAGCTAATAAAAAGCTGACCTCCTTCCTCCTCCTCCTCCTTATTCTTCCTGCAGTTCTCTTCCTTTAAAGATCTACTCAGTTTTAGAAGCAGTAGATTTCTGTGGTCTCTAAAACAAATCTAAACCAACAGACATATATTTGGGAAAGGAAGGACCATTTCCATTTGGGCCTGTTCCTACAATGTGTTCATGTTTGGGTTTGTTTGGGCTTTTTGGGGGGTCTCTTGTGCACGCACGTGTCCAGAGAAGGAATCTTCAAAAAGATCGTTTTTTCTAGTAACTCCACTCCACCACTGAGACCTAAACATTACTTCTGTTCATTTTTATAGGTTGAAACACAGTTAAACTAGTCTCAGTAAACACCATTTGGAGGAAAAGGAACAGACCTGGGAACCTTCTGCTGCTGGTGGTTGCCACCAAACCCTCAGAGAATCTCAGGCACGCACTGTCAATGTGAGAACCATGAGCCTGTTCAAATTCAGCAGAGGCAGCAGACGCAAATTCTCAGGAGCCACTAACACAGTGCTTAGAGCTAAATAACCAGTGATCCTGTTTCCCATCAAGGGGCCAGACTGCATAAGCAAGTTCTCTGGGAATTTGGGTGCTATAGCTGGGTTCAGTGATTTCTAACTTACACAAGAGTGTTTTGTCTGCCTCTGAGTCTCCCCCCACGTAAGGTACAGAAATCAGAAGCGGTAAGGAAAAGATTGCTCTTTTTAAGGGTCCTGGGCATATCACTTAAGCAGTGACAAAGAGAAAAAGATTCACCCTCTTTCATGATACAAGAGTCAGCCAGTGAATTGATGAAATCAGGTCTGGTGTCCCCACAGTACTTTTAGCTTTCTGTTTACATGTGCACATGCACGTGTGCACCTGAGCACACACATTCACTTGCTCATATCACATCCCTAGGGCATAGAGTGCTGACAGCCTACAAACAGCAATATACAGGTACAAGCAATGAGCAGATTATAAAAGCAGTCAAGCATGACATGAGAAGAGGTGCTGGCTATGGCCATAATAACATATGGTGACAGCAAACATTTAGGTATATTTAAATGAAGATTAAAGTGCCAGGGGCAAAGTACTCAGTAGTCCAGTAAGACCCCATTATCATTTTTCAAATGGCTATAGTAGAGCCTGGAAGTCAGAACTCCTGTGTATTATTCCTATGGACTAGGTGGAAAACTGATATAGTTCCCCAGAACTGCTACTACCTCAACGTTGTATGATACATCAGACTAGTAATTTCTTCATTCTGTGCTTCAGCTGTTAATAATTATTAATAGTGTGCCTGGTCTGGCCTGCCTCCCTGTCTCAGGTAGGATAGGAAAAGCTGGAATGCTATGGAAGATGGCCATTGACCCTAGATGGGTAAGGAGCCCCTCGTGCTGCTCTTGAGTTTTTCTAACTCGAAAGTGGCTTCAGAATTCAAACAAGGGAAAAGTAAACTCATGAAGTCCTCAGTCCTTCAGTTCCCAGACTGGAGCTTGGTAAAAGGGAAGCATGTCCACTGGGGTCATTTTCTCTAACTTTCCACTTAAGCACAACTTTTCTGGGATCATTACTTAGGCAGTGGTACTGTCTTACATTTATTTTATTTCAGCTCAGCTTATGCTCTAACACAGCCCAAAGCTATACCATAAGGCCACTTACATTCTCAGAGTGAGTAAGGTGCACAGGGTCCTCGCTCAGCCAGTGGTGTAAAACTGAAGACAGAGCCTTATGGGATTCAGGACAGGCTACTTTAGATCTAGACATACAGTCTGCTTCAATCTCTGAGACCAAACATTAGTCAAGTGTTTTTCACAATAAACATAAGCCCAACTAAAGCCAAAAGTTCCTGCAGTTATAGTGCATCTTAAGATATTCCCACCTGCTGAGCACCCAGCAAGTACAGGGAAAGGAAACTCTGGGGTGAGTTACTGGTTACTTCACGCAGAACAGACATCATGCTCCATAGAGTCAATGATCATCTCTGACATAGGTTAGGGTCCAGCCAGAGCTGGTTGCATACGGCACTGATACTTTTTGCGAGCAAATGGCTGGTACTCAGGGGTGAAAATGTTCACTTCCAAGATAGGTAATGATTAACAACAGACAGACTGAAAATTAAAAAGAAGAGTACAGGTGACAGGCCACAACAACACATAGGGGCAATCTGCCCCACAGGTCTCAACAGCATTCCAGCCTCCAGGCAATCATTTCAGAGGATACCATTAGGCACTTTGGGTTGTGTTCCTCAGATATCCAAACTGAGAAGAGTTACAAGTATGTGAGTAACTCAAGGTCAGCATGGAACATGCTTTCAATCACCTCCCACTAGGATAAAACCTTTTTTCCTGAGTTGCTAAATCTGAGTCTTGGAATCTACACTGGACAGTTACTATAACATGCCAAAACATCCATGTGTACATCTATCGCTGTCTCCCCTAACCACACAATAAAAAGGCCATTACACAGAAGTATTATGGATCAGCTCTAACCTCACCTCACTGACTGTCTCTTTCCCACACTAACCATCTGTGTAGAGTTTACTAATAAAGTCATATTAAGGAGGTAATAATTATTAAACAACAATGCACAGTCAGCTACTCAACAGATTCTTCATGTTTTCATACTGTGGATGGTGTACGCTAGAATGCTTTTTGGAGTTCTGGGGACACCTTTGAGTCTTTAAAATAAAGGGCACAAATAGGTAAGTTTCTAGATTATTTTTTTAAGGTGCAACTTATTCACACAATTTAACTTATCCAGCGTTTTCTATGTTTTACCTTATATTCAAGGACTCTTCTGTTATCCCCTTTGATTTCAAAGCAGGCTGGAAAGAGCAAAATCTATAGGAGATATGAAAGTCACATTACAATTATTTAAACTGTTATCGGTATACATTACATATGTATATAATCTATATCATGACCTGACAGCAACTTTCTTCCTGAAGGATGCCACAGCATTTCACTGAGACTCTAACCTAGGACAAAGATGCAAGACAACACAGAAAAAGCATACATTTAACATTATGGAGTTGACTATGCGTTGGATAAAAGCAATTTATTTCCGAAACAGGACCTTGAACTGATACATAGGGCTATGGACTTATGATCAGTTGGTTTAAGGTTCTATTAATTAAAGCCAGAGCAGAAAGGAATACCAGCCCACATCTCAGCTATTCCTGTTTACTTTCACTGGGGGTTTATGATGTCAGACATACTAAACCCTTGAAATATATAGGTTCGGTAACCTTCATCTGAGGGGCAGTACAGGCAGCTGAGGACCAAAACCTTATCCTGAGCTGCCTCCACAGGATTCCCCCAAAAGGTATTTGTCAGAGCTAACAGACCATAAAGCTAAGGGCTAAACTAAGCAGCTGGCTCTGGGGCAGAACCTGGTGATTCTAAGTAGCCACACTATGCAACCAGTTTAGAAAGGAAGGATAGATAAACATACGCTGACTTTTTAAGCAACACTCCATTAGAAACTGTTCAGAGATTTCAGGAGCAGAAGGAATTCCTATGATTGTTTAGAAATTAACAGTACCAATCTTTAGTCCAGGCTGCAGAATTTACCACAAGAAGTACTATGTATCGAAGTACTTTTCCTACATAAAAGACAGTGAAAGTAAACTTAATACAACAGCCTGAACTTCAGTAGGAAAAAAAGCAAGAAAACAAAGTGCAAATTAATCACTCCATAGCCTTACATTAAAGTTCCATCAAATAAGACAAGCACATAAGGATAAATCTTTTTTAAACAAAAATTCCATTGTTGAAAGTTAACTCCACACCATAGATAAGGCCAGAGTCAGAGATACAAAAATGTTTTATTCCTAAAGAATCTAATGACACTGTCTGTGTTGGAAGAAAGCGGGAAGAAAGCTTCTCTCACCCAGTACTGTGAGGTGAGATGGGGGTGGCTCTCATCTCAGTGAAAGGAAGCAGCACAGCTACAATTGCAATTTCCTGGGATGCAGAGACGTACAACATACCACTGGGTGCTAGAGGAGTCCTACACATGCATTAACTCCTTTGATAAATCGATGACTATATAATGCTCCAAAGAATTCACAGGTCAGCAAAAGGAAAATTTCATAGCTTTGCTTAAGTGTAACCCATTAAAGACTATGGAGCTGCAATTGAAGAAAAAGCTCCTGGCACAGCACAAGGCAGACATTTGAAGCCAGGATTAACAGGGGTGGTAGACCAGGAGTGTCACTTGGGTGTTCACATGTTATTATGAAGTAGTGCTTACCTCTTAAATATCTTATTGCGGTCACTGTCATGGAAGACAAGAAATCTGGAGTAACCATTCTTGAAGAATATTTCCAAGGCGATCTCCTGAAAGGTAAATCATTTACAGTGTGAAGAGCTGCAGAGCACAGGTTAGTGCTGCACAGTCCATCATGGTTTGTCCAGTTCTTCAGAGCTTTAAAGAAAAATGCCTGGACTTCATATCAAGTTTGAAGAAGTACAGCAAAATATGCTTAATATTCCCCATTTCTCCAACTGTAGGAATAATCCTACTGGGTTAACTAGGAGTTCAAATGCTTCTCTGAAGCAAAACCAGACTCCAGATATTGGTTCCATCACCCACCTGCCCCTGCTGCTTCTGAAGCATTTTTATCTTGAAATCTCAGTATGACTATCAAGACATAAGTAGAATTAACTTCTGGTTAGGTGATAAAAATAACACGAAAAGGGGATGCTAAATAATAGTTTCTTTCAGAAAGCAACCATACTGCTTTCTAAATGAACAGTGGGCACAACAGAAAAGCCGAAATAATTTCTGCTGACTAGAAGCAGCACAGGAGGAAGGGGAGTTTATGACATTTCTCACTGTAGCTTTAAATAATCAAAGTTGAAAACATCGCCCCCTTTTTCTGGAATGTCTCCACACAATCCTGTTTACTCAGTGACTGGTCCTTTTTTCTCCCTCAAAGTCAGTTAAGTAAAACTATAAAGTATAGTGACTGGGAACCCAGACATGAGTTTCAATCCAAATGTGGCAGGTGCAGTGCAAACCTAGAAAAACACCACAATGGGAACTTCCCTGTACATGATTCACAAATTATAGCCCAGAAAGGTAATATGAGAGCAGCTACAACAATAAACAGCTTGCAGCATTTGCTTTGAAGCTCAGCTTTCCAAACCAAGTCTGCTCAAGCGTCACCATCACAGGTGATGGGCTATGTGGTTTCACAGGGCTTTGCTCTGAGCTGGGTTACGTTCATGAACAGATCAGCTCCATGAGGCACAGTAGCTGCCTGAACAGCTGATCCACCTGTCAAGCAGGGAAAGTACAAGGAATCAGTTTTCTTTTTCTGCAATAATTTTTCAAAGTGGTTTCTAGCATGGAAGCCCAGTACAAGAATTTGAGAGCCTGATACAGATACCTGAGTTTTCAGTTCATTAATTAAGGCAAAGCAAAAATAAAACAAAAAATTCCCAACAAAAACCCCACAACGAAAAACCTCACAAAACCCCCTCAAACCAACAAGCCCGGCCTTTGCCCCAAGCCCATTCAAGGACTGGTTTTGCTTATCTCCATTTTTCATTTTGGACCACATAAAAAATTTCCATTTCACATGTTTAATAAAATCCGTGCATACACAGGCATGGGAATATATGAGAAGGTGGCAAGATGCCACTGGCAACTTTGATGTTATTCACAAAACTGAAAAGGTGACAGTTCTGTTGCTCAGGTTGCTTACCACTGATGTATGAAAATAAGCTTCACAAAGTTACTTAGAACAAGACTTAACATTCATATACATGCTTGGAGAGTGACCTAACCATTGAGATATGCTATAGCCTGAAACAAGTCTTACCTACTAAAATTGTCCAGTTTGCATATATAATTAAATATAAAATAACGTAGGGTTGAGTCATGGATGATGAGTTATGGATGAGTGGCATACTGCATGATGTAAGACAATAATGAGCCCCATTTTGTCCAACTTTTGCAATTTCTGAATGATTTCTTAATTCTCCGTTGAAGCTCAACCTTCCAAAAATGGATTAAAAATGACGGGGAAGTAGTTATGGCTGCTTCAAAATTCCATATTTTTGGCAATGACCATCTGTGAATTAGTCTTTAGACTGTACCAAAACCCTCTAAAGCAAGTGAAGGCTCTGGTGCTGCAAGGAGCTCTAGGCACAACTCTTCTGTGACTCTTACCACAAGCTCATCTAAAGCAGACAAAACTAAAGAGGTACCAGGCCACTGGTGATGAATCGCTTCTGGGTAGTGCAGCTAAAGGTACAGAGGATTCAAATCCTTTGCTCCAACTTCTGATTCATTTATTGACTCACATGAACAACTTCAAAGTTATTCCAAGAGGCCCAGGGTAAGCATGTTACACATACCTATAATTCACTTACATCCAAAACTACTGAAGTCTGTGGGAGCTGAGTATTACTGAAAGTCAGGCACTTACTGGAAGCTTGCATCAAAACCCAGGAAATTGACTTCCAGTCTTATTTTCAAAAACATTGAGGTAATCTGTGAAGAACATTGATAGTCTAACAACTAGTAAGCAAACCACTCCAGTGAGGGTGCTTAAACACTCTGGTGAATATAAGGAGGAGTTTGTATTACCAGAGGCTAATGAAGCAATGATGGGAGCAAAAGCATTTTGGGACTCAAGCAAAGAAATCTCCTCAGTCTTATTAAAAATTGTGCAAGTAGTTTTCAGTCACATGCCATTACTGCTGTTGCAGCTTTCCCTCAAATGACTGAGCAAGTTGGCTCCTACCTGCAGAAGAAAGCGCATCAGATGAATCTCTTTTATGTCATGATATGAATAACGGGAACACATCTGGTCTCCCACAGCATGATCTTTATGACATAAGTTGAAAATAAATGGATCACTGATGCTGGAAGAGAAAAATATAAAGAAAGAAAAATTAGTTTGAAACAAAAAAGATCAGGAGAACTGTCATGAACATCCAAGTTCTCCCTAAAGAAGAATAAAAATACTAAGAGATAACAAGACCAACTGGGGCATACATGAATTGAAAATAAAGCTAAATACTAAAGGCAGATGTTGTACTATTTCTCAAAATAAAATAAAGAGCCTGTGAGGTTAAGGGTAGGTTTGGAATTATTATAGTGTGTGCAAATAGGCAGACAGCAATGTTTTGCACACACCGAAGTCTGAGAAGCAGCAAGGGAAGGAGCTGGGTGGAAGAACCTGAAAGCTTGGGTCAAAGGCAAGCATCAGATGGATACACAGCTATTATAAACAACAATTAATTGGAACACATAATTAAGCAATTAATTATTACTTTACTTGTGTATATGTACGGCAATTGCTATCTACAGCCTAGCCTATAGAAAATCCCTCAGAAAAACAGCCTAAGCTTTTATCACACCCTGTCCAATTGAACCTTAGATTAGAGGTTGATTGATTAGATTGACTGATATTGGACTTGGTAAGATTCAGATACAGAGCAGACAGGGAGTAAAAACACTGTTACTCACCATCCCACCAGGCTTTGCACATGAGCACACAGTATGCACAAAGAGCTAAATCTAACAAACTCATTATCAATATTGACCAGTTTCAATAAGTCATGAGTCAATGATAGCAGTGTGCCAAATATTAATTATGATTCTGTCTCAGAGAAACAAAAAACTTATGAGACAATGAAGCTAAAGGCTCTTGTAATGACTTCCATATGAATAAAAGATGGGAGCCAATCAGAAAGAAACATTAATGACGTTTAAAATAATTGAAAACCAGCAATGTTTGTGTTAGACTGCCCACCATCTCCATCAGTCAGAGCTGGGAGTTCTTGTTGTACCTCCAAAGCCTGTGAACAAGCACCTAGGTTAGTTATGTTAAACAATTCTGTGAAGAGATGGAAAGGATGGCAAACTTCTTGCTGTGCTAATATCCTTCTTGAAATCCCCTCAAAGTCTGTGCAAATTCTAGGTATCCATGTGCCAATAGTGAAGTTAACCCAGATCTCTGGGAGGAAAGAATGACTCACCTGGACAAGCAGTGACGTGTACAGTAGACTTCTTCTAAAGGGGATAACACAAAGCTCTCACAGATGTAGAAGTGCTCTTTGCCAAAGAGCAGCACTCCTTCCAATGCTGTGTGCCCCTGCACAACTGCCACAGAGCACTTTGAAGTGACCTAGCGTGGAAGTAAGCATAACGAAGCCAGGAGTGGGTAACAAAGCCAGGCGTGGGTAACACAGCAGACAGGGACAGCTCACCCTGTCACTCCAAATCAGCTGCCATCTTGACTGGCAGGTCTATAGGGATGCAGCCACAAAATCACCATATGATTGACAGAACATTCCTCTTGTGGTACTAGTAGTGGGAGGGTCTGATGTCTTTTTCCCCCATTAAATCTGTTCCTTCCTCATCTATCTGTGGCTATATTTAGCACCATACTACAGAAAAAGAGCTTGCAAATGTTGCAGGAGTTAGCACTGCAAAACTTAATTAGACAGCAATACATACTACACAGGCAGGGGGTTGAAGCACCGAGGAAAGAAGTGACTGACACAACATCATGCAGAAAAACAGTGGCATATAATAAATATATGTATATTTAGAATACAGAGAAAAGGCAAATATTTTTATTTATATCCCAGTGAAACCTATACTTGAAAAAATCCTGCAAACGGATCCCAGGGACAATGAGAAAGGAAAGGATCTAATACTCTGGGTATCTATCTCACCATGGCTAGCTGAATCAGATTACAATGGATAGAAATCTTAGTAACAAAACTCCTTGCAGTGGCACTTTTCCTTCGTATATTATACAGAAGGCCAATCAAAATATATGCATCTATGATTCTAGTTGTCCGAAAGACTTAGTTAAACATTCTGAAATAGTTTTAAAAAAATCCTCCCTTGGCATCCCAAGACTCACTTTCTTTTTATTTCTCCTGAGCAAATAAACTTGGCCCTTAAAATAGAGGAATTTCTAACCCACAATATAGAAGCACTGGGAATTTCTCAGCAAAGTAGTTCTTCAGTCATATAGTGCAGTTCATAAAAAGTTTTTTGGGGAATTGACCAGTTTTGATGAAGAATAAAAACCGTTCTGGAAGTTTCTACGGCTGAGAGATGATGTAGAAAGGAAGCAGACCAATACAGATACCGGAAAACCCCAACGACCTGGACAATTGTGTGAGCTGTGGGAAACTTAACATTCTGATTGTAAAACAAACAGTACTTCAGTGCAAAGAATTTCCCTAACATTTAGAGGCATGAAGTTCCATATTTTTCTTTTCTGTTGCTTCAATCTTCTATATATACTTGGCTCCAAAACAGCAGTCCACTGGTTAGGGCAGTCAACTGGGAGGATCAAAGTCAACTCATTGCTGTGCCCAGTTTGGACCAGAATTTTGTATCTCCTACACACCCAGGTAAGGAGGCAGGAGCTAATCATCAGCGTACTATCTCAGTCTCAGATGAAGCGCCCTCTGCTTGCAAAAAATCCCTTCAAACACACTAAACCAAGATTTTGGGAGCATTAGTGTTTTAAACACCAATACTACCTCATCTACTAAGAAAACTGCTCACTGTCAGCTCCTTCTGTAAGTCAACACAACCCTGAACCACATACAATCCAGAAACGAGTGCAAAATATTGTAAGCCGAGCCCATCTGAAACTGCAAGGACCAGAGGGCTGCATAGAGAGGGATTAGATCTGAGAGGTATTTACGTAACAGAAGTTTGCTGGTTCAGCAGTCTAGTGCAATGTTCTTGAGAGAACTGACTGACAAGTATGAGAAGTATCACAAAGTCTGTTTTCTCTCTTAAGGTCTCAGTGATCTTACCTCTACCAAACTTCATAAGAACAAAGGTCCTGTATTATTTTTGTGCATGCAAAATTGACCCAGAAATAACATTGGTTCTACTAGATCATGTAAAGTCTACATGGTGATATGTAGAGTAAATATGACTGTCTTTCGCTTTTTGCCTTTGCTCCTACCTCACTATTTCTGGAACCAAACCTACAACTTCCTTGCCTCCACTCCAAAATACACATCAGGCAGTTGTGTAAAATACTTAAATGGATACGAAGTGGAAATCCAGACTTCTAAGAAATCCACCCAGGCAAACACCGAGTCCACATGCCAGAGATTATGTGTGTGGTTTTGGGAGACACATGGGTTGTGAAGGGGGCCTGCTCATGATCACTAATAGGGTCTGGCACAAATAATCACTTTGTTACTTCACCTAAGGCAGGACCAGAGCATGTTAGCTGGCCTTGAGAGTAGAGAGAGCGTGTACCTCTCTATCTCAAACCTTACACTCCAAGCCTCAGTGTACTGTGTACTATCCAACCAGTAACAGTCACCAGTGCCAAATCCATTTCTTCAACTTTATGTGATCACCCCCAACAGAATTAAACTCATCTGCACTGTTAGAAATACTAGAGCCTTTGGGATGAATCTGTTGTTCTCATTTGGAGAACAGGGTTCATTTTATTCCAGGTGAATAATAAAGATCTGACAAAAAGGTATACTGAAGAATCCCCACCAGGACAGTCTTGTACCTACAGTCTTGCACTGAAACACCAAGCAGCCCAAAATTATCATAGATTAAATAAAAGCTTGCCTTTTCTGTCAAAACAGAACAGAATCCTGTTCACCAGACACTAGAATCATTAATCAATGAAGCAAACATGACATAAAATAATTGAATAATTACCTTCTAAGGTATTGCCCAAAGCCCTGAATCTCTTAATGCTCTGTTCATTCAGATGTACAAGGAAATTAAAGCTGAAAGGCATGGGGTTTTTTCTTCTTGTTTTTTCACAAGAGCTGTTTGTAAATGTTGCAGTTGCATTTAAGTAAATAGCCATAAAAGCATATCTGCTCTGGAGTTCAAGAGCCAGATTTCCAGAGGAATCACATGCCTGAACAGGCAAACAGTCTTTACAGTGTTCAAAAACACTGGAGGAGGTTAGCCATCTATTCCTGCAGACTCTGGTAGCGTTAGCATGGCCTGCTCAACGGAAAAATTCAGTACAAGGAAATTTAAGTCACAAAACCATCTCACTGGAACACACTTACCCATGCCACACAATCTCCTGAGCATAGCATTTTAAAAGAATAAGGATAAAAGAATGACAATTCCAAGTCAATTCAGAGGTCCATATAAACAACTATGCTGCATCTTAGTAATAGAAGCTTATGGAAAGTGTGCAAGAAATGTGCTAGGTATGGATTCATTCTTATCTTCATCTACCTTCTTAGCAATCAGTGGCTTAGGGACTTCCTGAGGCCCCTTCGTCATCCTCATTGTCACATCTCCTGTGTCCCTACAAACACTCACAGCTGTCTCTAATCACTTGCTTAGCAAAAGCTACAAAAACTTTGCACAACACACATAAAAGCAATGCATTCAAGTAGCATTGTATCAGGAATCACAGAGATGAAACCTGTAGTTATGTACTCTTTCTGCCATTTCTGTTGTGTATTGAGGAATCCCAGGGTGCATCAGCTACAAAGGACCTGTCAGTAAAGTAGGGTCAAGGCTATTTGGGGTCACAGAGTTTAATATTACTAGGAGTACATGAAATCAAATACATTGCTTTTACAATTTTTGCTAGGGAAACAGATATGGGTTATCATGGTGAGATCAATACAGGTCCACCTCCCTGTGCCACTCACAAGATCTTCCCAGCAATGACTGTTAGTTTGCTTGTTGTTGAAATCTCCTCTTACTTTGAAACCATCACACATGCGTCTCATTAATCACAGCTTAAGAATACATGACAGGTTGCTTCATTCTTCCCAGCTGCTCAATGACCAAAGGAAACCAAATCCACTTGACCTAGTCTTTAGCGGTAGGCACTCTAGGCTTGAGTTTGGTTACATCTGAACTGTCACAAACACTGGATCAAATTTCTTCTGCTGAGAGTTGAGTGAAACCATTGGAATCACTAGAAAGAAAGCCTTTTGGTCACAACTTTGCTTTAGAAGAGCCAGGACACATTCCTTTTTAAGCAGGTAGCCTCCACTCGCCCTCCCTCCCCTGCAGCAAAAACCCCATGTGGGAGATGCTTCTTCCACATCCACTTCTCACGTTTTAACAACTTTCCAAATGCTGCAAGAAAAGAATATCAGATATTTGGGAGAAAAGGAGGATGAGTAGAGACTCACTGGGACTGCTCTTTGTCCTTGCTTTCTGTGATGAAAGCTGCCATCTGTCCCAGCCCATCACCAGCCTGAGAGGCTGGCATCCCTTAGCTGATGCCAGCATCTGGAAGACAGTTCTAGTAAGATTGTGCTCATACCTCTTGAACACCCAGACATCTCTGTCTCACTCCAGGCTCCTGTCAAACAGAAAATGCTGCCAAAAAGTAATATGAGCCTTTAAATTTCCCCTTAGGTCAGTTCACTGAAGTTCATGCCCTTCCCACTGCTCTCATGACTCTTTCAGGAATAACTATAGAAAAATCTGCCTGCTCCTTTCCCTGTTGCATCATTCTACAGAAAACAACTGTTAGGGGATCAGCTCTGCTTTCTTGAGATGGCAGTCATGGCCCTGGGGTTTGTCAGGAGCTCTGCAGAGATCCAGGGAGCAGCTACAGCCTTACAATTGAAAGATACTATTCATCAAGGCAAACTCGGAAAAAAATCACCACCAAACCCAAACAAACCCAGAAGCAGATATGAAGGGAGAATACTAGGAGGTATCCATGGAGCACAAACTAGTGTGGTGAAGGAGCACATCCAGAACAGCAGAGATACGGCTAAGGATGCTCTGTCGTTGGTTTTGTTTTGTGTGTGTGTGTGTGTGTAACACAGCATGAGTCAGACCCTGTCCTTTGCACCTAGTAGCAAAGTTGTTCAGTGATCTAGGGTAGGCGTGGAAGAGCATAGGCTGGGGAAGAGGGTCCCAGCAGCCTCTCCACTGCAGCAGAAACCCAGATAGGGGAAGTCAGGAGAGTAATCATCTGCACTTTGTCATTCTTCAGATGCTTCCATCTGAACACAGGCAGAATTTCATACTGAAAAATCTCATTACTGCTTAGCATTACTTCCTGCAATGGGGTAGCCATTACAATCTCCGCACCTGCAGCAGGGAGGGAAGAGGAGAAACTCAGGCACAGAAAAGGTAAATGGTTTGCCATTTGGACCTGGCTTCCCCGTCCCCTGCTTCAGCCACAACAGCTAGTCCCTGTTCCCATTGCATGTCATCACATGTAAAGCTCCTCACTGCTGCATCCTCGCACTGGGATGAAGTATCAAAGTTCTCCCATACAAACAGCCTGCAACAGTGTTTTGCATTTTGCTCTCTACAGCTTCCTGAGAAGGGGAAGTAGAAAGGAAGGTGCTGATCTCTTCTGCCTGGTATCCAATGATATGATGCATGGGAATGGTTCAGAGCTGTGACGGGGAGGTTTAGACTGGACATGAAGAAGCATTTCTTTACTGGGGATGGTCAAACACTGGAACAGGCTTCCTAGAGAGGTGGTCACTGCTCCAAGCTCATCAGTATTTAAGAGGCATTTGGACAAACCCTTTAATAACATATTTTAGCTTTTGATCAGCCCTAAAGTGGTCAGACAATTGGAATTGATGATCATTGCAGGTCCCTTCTAACTGAGATTATTCTGCTTTATTCACAGCCAAGAGGTGTGTGCGATGCCTCTAAAAGCTTTGGCTCCATGAAGTGGATGCAGAGCTGCTGCACCATTCTGCCAGTCCTAGAAGCTGCACCTTACAGCTGCTCCCTCTTTCAGTTGAGCCTGTTCTTTAATCAGCTACTTTCTCCCAGCCACAGATCCCACTCCCTCTAATTTACGCTAGTCTCTTCTATTATTGTTCTTGGCGTCTCTTGTGCTCACTCCAGCCCCTCCTTCAAGGAAAGGCATTGTGCCCAGATTTCTGCTAGGCCCTGCCCTCTTGTTAACTTCAGATTCATTACCCTAGCTGCTTGGATTTCTTACTGTCTCAAATTACTTGCTAGGAAACAGAGGTTTACTTTTCTACAAAATTCAGAATTTCTACACCAAATCCACTTCCCAAACCTTCCAACATTTTCCTCATCTTTTACATGCTAACTACATATTAACAACCTGGCAGGACTACTTTAGGGTTGTAAAGATCAGGGAGGGAATCTTGCAACGTGGGGGCTTGGGTTGCAGGTATAGGAATCCAATCTCCCTGTCTCTGCTGGTGAGCCAGGGTTATTTAAAGGGCTGGCTCTGGCCTTTGGTAAGCAAGTTGATAGATTAGGTCAGGACAGGTTCTTATTTGTATTTCTCTTGCAAAATTCTGCAGCAGCATGTGTTTTGTAACATCATCCACATAGCATATAACCTCTCCTTCCGTGCCTATGAACATACAGTTTCAGTATACTAAAGATAAATGCAAAAATGAATTCTTCACCTGTACACACTATAACCTCAATGGAGCCTCAGCAAGATGTATAACCAAGCAGCCAGAGTATGACAGTTCGGTAACTTCAGAGAGGACAGCCCTAATAGCAACACCTGTAAATCTGCACCTGCAGTCTGATATATTCATCTAGTGAATTACACACATTAGCTTGTGTGCAGGTAAAAAAACCTGCCTTGTGCTTTGGGCACATACACATCGATACTGTTTTACACTACTGTAAATATAGCACCAGTTCCAAACATTTAGCAGTGATGTGACTCAGTTCCCAACTTTGATTTCAAAGTCACATTTGTCCCAAGCACACCAAGAGCAGTCCTTTTGCCCAGCTTTCACAAATGGTCCCTACTGGGGTCATCTGTAAGGGAGAAAGTAAAGCAACAAAATATCTCAGCTACTGGCCCACCATTCTCCTGCAGGCTGCTCTGACTTGTCTCCAGACATCTAGCGTATGGGTGAGCCATAAACATCTAAAACTCCGCTGAACACCACTTACTTCTTTATGTACCTCCATAGAGCCAAAACGCAACAATGGTCCTCTGTACCGTGCATTTCACCAGCACTGCAATACAAAGTCTTTGGCTTTTAGATCTGCCTTTAGCAGATCACTGAAAGCTGATAGGGAATAGGGGGAACTAGTGCAGAGTATAGAAAGAAAAAGGAAGAGAACAGCAAGGATCTTCATGTAACTGGAACTGCCACTACCCCCAGGGTAGGGTGACTGCAGAGGAGAGACTAGGGCTCTCTGGGCAAGGAAAATGGGATGACATCAAGAATCCTGAGATCTGGAGGCTGCACTACGTAGGTGAGGAGGAAAATGGGACAGCTAGCTCAAACAACAGGAATGCAAGGGCAGCTGAGGGGCAACACAGCTGAAGCTAAACTTCAAATAATCAGGAAAGAAATTGTGCTCATCACAACACACTGTCCCTTCCAAAGGCATGGCTGGGACACGTGGTGGAAGAGATTTGCGATTCCTTTGCAACTTCCTTCCTCTAGCAGGACAGGCCTATATCCAGGACTGTAACATACTCCTACTATCCCCTCCAGCTGCCATTCTGGCAGAAGCCATTATAAAGGACTGAAAAGCTCTAAAGGTGCTTTCTCCAGCAGATGTCAATGTGATACCTGCAACTTTCAGCGATTCTGACATTAGCCTGCTATTCTTGGGAGGTCTGATACAGGCTTCCATTTTCAAGCTTTGGGAATGTCACACAAAATTTAAGAAAGCATTATTACAATTGCAAAGTCATATCCCCAAAAGTCAGCCTGAATTCATCCCCTTTGTATATGCGTTACCATGTAACTACAGGATTAAATATTATTTTTTTCATAGAGCCTGCTCAGGATGGACACATGCTAGTGATGAATTAGCACTGTGTAAGGAAGATGACTGCAGTCTATAGCATTCCTGCCAGCTGTAGAACACAGAAGGTGCAGTTATATGTATTACAAGGATTCTGGCTGGAAGAAACAGACTTATGGTCAATACAACTAAATACTACTTTGAAGGTATGCATTCCTTCTACTCTATGTACTGGAATAGCAGAAGGGATAGTCTTATGGTAAAATCAGCAAGTGATTATGTCATTAAGGTCTGTAATTGCATAGATCTGGCATTAGTTTCTTGATTTCTGGCACTTCCTAAATTCAGTGCTTGACTTTGAAATCTGGGAAATACATTCCTCTGTGCATAGTTCATTGTGTAAAAAAAGTGACAAAAAAGGACACAACTAAAGGCTGAACTTTGCATGGTCTGAGTGTTGTTCAGAGAGCACAACTGCTCCCTCATATGATTAGCCCCCACTTTCAGGGACTAGCCACTCAGTAGCTTCCTTTAGCTTATACTCAAACTATATCCATTTGCTTTCTCCTTTATAGTCCCATTCTCTTGCAGTCCAAGTGGCAAACTTACCTTGTTTAAATACTTAGAATTATTTTCACAGGAATTCCTAGAAATGTTTCCTATTCTATTTTTCAACTAAGATAAAACAAAAGACGAGATCACATTAGCAAAACAATACCCCTCCTGCACCCATATTCTCCTGATTTAACTTGCTGAGTAATAGACTCTAGAACAACAGACGTCAGAGCATTTGATCTGCTGCTTCTGCAAAATGACATCTCACATACCTGAATATATATAAAGGTGCCTGTTTAATGATAATAGAAAAAAAAAGCAAAAAAACAAAAAAAAGCAAGCACTGGGTGACACTATAAAACAATGACCACTTTCCAGACAAGGGTTATCCCCATGTTCCAGAAATCAATCTAGTATCTGCCAAAGCATCCCAATGACTTTTCTGTGAGTGCAGTAGGTAAGATGGTTCCAGTTGCCTGCTGAAAGTGCAAATAGCTCACGAGGCAGCCATTTACAAGGCAGGACCACAGCGCACTAAGTGAGCGCAGGACAGCTAATGTCACCCCCTACTGCTTTTTTTAATACTTCTGTCAGCTCAGCAACACAGTGACTGCTGCTGGAAAAAAACATGCCTGGCATTTCTGATGGCTTCCCGTGGAGTTACATGGAGAAGAGACAGACAGCCTGAAGGCTCAAAATGAGATCAGCGCATGGAAAACATGCTTCACATTTTCATGCCTGTCTCTTTCTGCTGGGGAGAGATATGGGAGAGGGAGGGGAGAAAAGGAGGAGGAGCAGGGAAATTAATTATGTTGTGTAGAGAGACAGTGTATCAACAGCTCTAAAAGCATGAGAAAGCCATTATGTTAGAAAGCACGAATGTGACCCCTGGCCACTTGCAAAGCATAAAGAAAATTTGGTGTTGATATTGAGACATAAAAATAAAATAATTATTTCTATATCTGTGTACAACTATCACAGCACTGTGATGGCTGTGTTTAAATGTTTCAAGTCCGACTTGGCTTCCACTATGGGATGCCGATTCTTGGGCCAGACAGGGGAATGATGCCACTGGAAGAAACAGGCATACTGCAAAAGGTCAGAGGACAAGGCCAGGTCTACTACTCACGACAAAAATGTATAGTGCATATCCAGTGTCAAGGATTTGATTTGGAGTACTGTTGTGAGGACTATTCTGAAAGCAAAGGGCAGGCTGCTGGCTTTCACCAAAAGGATCAAACTTAGAACACCAGACCAAAGTTACCATCCCCCTGAGTTACCCCTATTGACTCCACAGCTCATGTTCTCCCCCAGTATTCCTGAACCTGCCTCTTCCTTATGCTGGGAATAAACCTGGGAGAAGGATATCCAGTCCAGTACAAGAAAAAAGAAGGAACAGTACTGTTATGGCTAGATAACACACGATAGAAACATCAAACAGGAAGCAGGGAAAGTCTTTACAGTCTTAGAAGGAAGAATCTGTCCAGTACTCATGGGGAGGCAGAGAAGAAAAAGGCATGTGAAGGGAGGAAGAAAACATTTTCTGTTATTCAGCAGCAAGAGGTTTAAACATCACTGAACTAGCAACCTATACAAAATCGGCACACTCTTGCAGAAGTAATAAATAAATTTGATCCAGGCATTGCTCTGAGCATGAGTAAAGTTGGGGAAGCAGGACAGGAATTCTCAGACTCATCATTTGCCATGTCTTAGGCAAATTCAGAGAATACTGTCCCACAGGTATGAGATTACCTTGGTAACATGTCCAATTTTTTTTCTGTTGCTTCAAAAAATTAATGTTGAATGCTTTTCAAGAATAAGTCTATACTGGAGTTCATACAGAGGCTGGAAATTTGTACTTGTTCTAAGAAAACAGATAGTGATGTTTACTATAACCTGAATTCACCTGAACCCCAAACTGAAAGGAACAGATAGGCCTCCACATCCAATTTACCCTCTAAAATGCCATCTTCCCACAGAAAATTTTCTAGTTCATCTTGCCTACCTTTTCACTCTCTGCAAACTCCTGCAAAATAATTTGTCTCTCCACACACAGTTCCAAGAAGTCTTCTGAATGGAAACTTTCATGTAAAGCAGGGAAGAACGTTAGCTGGTTGCAATCCAATCCCTTCTTATCCATCTCCTTTTCTGCTCCATTTAACGTCAGCTCTCCTATATCAATATAAAAGAGATTGCAGTTTTAGTGGCAGCCGGGTGACATCAAAAGCATTTGCCATTTAGATTTTCACCCAAACTATTCTACCTTGGGAAAAACCAGTATTTATCTGCAAAAAAACAGGCAAGAGAGAAGTAAAATCTGTGACTGCAAAGGAAGGATGCTTAGTTCAGGGAACTAAAAACAGGTAGCTGCACTCAGTCATAACTCAAACTAAATTCCTAAAATCACTGAAGATTAGGAAATTAGGAAAAACTGAAAATGGCAGTCTTTTGGGAACATGCACTGAGCAAGAGAACCCAAGGAGAGACAACACACTCATATCTTGCCCAAGCTCTGTCCCAAGTTTTGCAAATTCATGCAGTGCAGATTGTTAGGGAGGGTATGATCAGCCTTCTTAATGAGGTAGACTGTAACCACTTTCACGCAGAAACTACATTGTGCTTGAATCTTGTTCGGACTCTAGAACAACGAGCTCCACTTTCACATGTTTGCTAGGCCCTATTACACTAAAAAGTATACAACAATACTTCCTATTCTCAACAGTGTACACTAGAAGCTTGACTTGTAACAGTCATACAGGTGGCTGATATCCACAGCCTTAGACTTGGCTGATATTTCCAAACTGCAGTTCTTTCTCAGTGTTCCCCTCTAGCCCCGCAAAAAACTGTTGACTTCCGTACCTTACACTCCACCTGCTGCCCCTCTTCTTTTTATGTCTAACGTAACAGAAAACCTGGCCTTGGAAAATGAAAAATGTTGACATGATCATATTTTGAAAAAAAAAATAATTCTATTTTAAAAGCTGAGAAACAATTTGACGTGCTGATCTTGATGATTTCCTTCCACTCTCCATCATTTTGTCCACATTCTTGGAAAGTTACAATTCCTTTTACCACTTCTTTAAGCCATCTATTACCTAGGTTGAAATACTATTTCAGAGGTAGAACTGGAGGGTCTACTAAAAGCAGGGGGAAAGTCTGCACTTTTCCTTCTGAGTTTAAGCAGCTGGGAGCTTTCCAGATGCCCAAGAATGCCCAAAGCTTTCATTTCAAGATAGCTTTTTTGCTTTTAGAAATTTCTGGTGGCAACAAGAGAGCAACATATTCTGAAGACAGTTTATATATCACCTTTAACAATTGCATCAGTCTTTTCCCAGATGTTACAGTGACTTTTTAGCCCAGAGTCTTAAGGTTTTTTTCCACTAGATGAAATTCTGACCTGGAACTCCATACACTAACTTCAATTCTCTTTTGCTGTTTGTGTCCACCCTCTTGATGGTGTAATTCATCCCTAAAAGGTTACCTGGATTCACTTCAGTAGGGAGGGTTGTTTCGTTTCTGTTTGCTGCGAGAACCTGAAAAGAGATTAGGTATGACTAAAGTGGAATATGCAGACATGTAAACAGAACTCAGAACATTATTGTGGAGAAAACCACAGATTTAGAGCTATGTTGCAAATAAATGTCTTGGAAATTCAAATAAACTCATTTGAAAGGGCCCAAAGGAACAATTAAATATAGGAACAAATATCAACAATTAAGCAAAAGGACTATTGTCTTTTCAAAGACTACCCTGCATGAGGCCAGTTATAGGATAAAAAACATACCACCCAATCCACAGAAAACTGCAAGAATCCAAGCTTCACATAAAAGCGGAAAATATCCTAGAGATGGGAATCTCCTGATACACTAAAATGCTTCAGCTTCTGGTGGATAGGATTTGGCACTTAGACACTAAAAAGACACTAGTAAATAACCCACATATACAGTTCAATGCTTAGTTCAAACCACTCTAATTCCCCTTTCGATCATCCACCAGCTCTAGCAGTCCTAATCAGCGTAAGACTAACAGGACAGTGCAGCCTTTTAACTGGACTCTTTTTGCATGTATTGGGAAGCGCTGTACCCATGAGATGGATACTATAAGCAGTATATGAAGAGCAGAAAAATATGATCAGGTTATACTCTCATCTGGGGAGTGTGGGGAGATCTCATACCAGGAAAGAGGGAAAATCATTCTGTTGCTACTAAACATATTGCAGCCCCTCTTACTCTCAAAAACAGACCTGTTCCATGGGTTCTTTATGCATGACACAGCATATTGACAAGTCATGTGGTGAGAACCAGAGGAAAGAGGTGAGTATAGTCACCAGCAACTGTTAGAGAAATTGTGCATCTCCTGCAAAAGCTTTCTACCTCACTACTCATTCGCATAGTTGCCACTCGGGTTTTCACACGTTGAATCCTCCTTCTCATTCGTGAAGGCCCTTCATAACAATCAAGAATCCATCGTGGCTCTAAGGATCGTGATGCATCTCTCCATGGACCCCTACTGTAGAAAAGCTGCTCCTCAAGCATCATCCAGTCCTTGGCTGCTTTGCTGTAACCACACTGCAGCATCTGCGGGACAGAACGAAATTGTGCCACTTTTTGCACACTTCTATCCAGCATTGGCACCACTGCAGTGATTCAGAGGGATCTACCCAACCTATTGGATGGGACCATTGCAGAGGTAACTCTGCAGACCCAGCAAACACAGGTCCAACTGACCACTGAAAGTGTGCTGTGGGAGATGCTACAAGCCAAAATAAGATACAGTGACGAATACAAGTATGTTGCAAACCTCCTTGAAAATGGTTGCTTTCATTAGATTTCTGACTTAAAAGCAGTAAGCCAGAAGAACTCATCACAGAGGTTTTATTCACTTCAGTTTTTTCTGGTGAATGTTTGTGTCAAAAGGCAACAACTATGCTCGCTGAAAATACAGTATGAAAGTCTCAGTCACAAGTGTACTGTGTTCCCTCCAAGCATGGCGTAAATCTCATTATTTCTACTTAGGAGGTGTGTGAAGGGAGTTGGGGGCACTAAAATATCAATTTAAAGGAGAGAAGAGGTGAGAATTTCAAAGAATGAAAGTCTTGTTGGTCTCTGATGGCCAATCCTGAAACAGAAACATACCTGTAAGATTTTACTGGCTCTGAGTTTAAGACCTCTTGAAACACTCTACTGGCTGCTGAGAAAAAAAGGTCAAAGTCCTCACTTTCATTGCTGCCACTATGAGAGTTGAATAGTTCATTTAAAAGAAAAAAGGCTCCTAAAGATAAAGTGAGGAATCTAATTGGCGAGTGATGCTATATCACACTTTGGTGTTGATGTCAGGAACTCATCAATTCTCAGTATTTTTTCAGACACACTACTCATTCCCACTTCTGAAATGCCTGATTTCTCAGAGTAGTCCAAAGGCATCCTTTCAACAACAGAAAGCTGTTGCACAGTATTGCTGTTCTTTACCTGTACGTGGTCCTTGTACAAAGAGGCATACAGCTCCTGCCCAATTCTTCGGTACCGTTCCATACATGACACAAATCCCTAGAAGAAACATCAGAACTCATCACACCAACGTTCTGCAGGTGTAAACTCTGGGAGGGGCAGAAGCAGGCATTAGTTGCTCTGTCTTTTACAAGAATAGGGAATATGGCCTGTGGCTGGAAGTTTGACAGCTCTCCAGATGCCATAGCGATGAGGCAATCATCTGAGAGCAAGTTGCACACTTACACCAGGAAGATAAACATATTCATGATCTTAACAAGGGTCATCAGTGGAACTACTCAGAAGGAGAAAGAAAACAGCAAATAAAACTTAAGGCCCTTCTTTTTGGAGCTGAATTAGTTAGTACTGCAAGTAGCATAAAAGGCAATTATTTGTTGTAGAGACCCAGACTGAGGTAAGGATTCATATCAATACACCTGTTCCTTGCTGCGTAAACAGAAAGTGCAACGAAAGGAATGATCCATGTCCCTTTTTTGCAGACAGGAAACCAAATATTTCCAAAAACATTTTTGAGATTTAGGAGACTAAGTCCTCTGGCAAGAAGCGACTTGCAGTATAAATACACTATTTAAAGGGATTGTGATGCAGAGATGTCTGGGCTAGTTCTAGAACTGGAAACTTGTAAAGCTGTGCCAGTGTAAGACAACACACCCATGACAACTGTCTCTGCTCCACTACACAGCACAGATATGCCCTAAACTCCAGTGCTACTCAGGTGTTTCTGAAAACACACATTTTCTAAAGCACACCAACAGAACTTCCTGGCCACCTTTCCTTTCCAGAACGTACTAGACTCACAGAACAGTAAGCATGCATTAACAGTCATACATTTAATCTGTTGCTTTATTGGAATGAACTTCTCAAACTAAGGGTCTGTATGCAAGTACAAGAGTGATGAACTGCTGTCAAGAGATTACAAGTTGCATTGCCCACTCTGCAAACAGATCATAATGTGATCTTAGGCAAGATATGCAATTGTGCTAAACCACTACCTCTCCAACTACAAAACAGAGATTATAACACTAGCCTCAGAGTTAAACAGGCTAAGACCATGAACAACTGTCCAGTGTGGTGGACTCCATAAACTCAGGGAGCAGGGAAATGAAATGGGTTTCATTGTCTTCCTACCTACTCCACCAGAACCCACAGGTTTTGGGGTCACAAGGTTCATGTAGTCAAGATCTATACAGAACCAGAGAATTTTGAACTGCATTTCCTATCTGAACCTCCCTTTTGAAAAGATCAGCAGAAATATTATTAAACTCAATGGAATCCCTCAGGTGCCAAACAAGCAGCATAAAAATAACAACAAAATACAACCTAGGATAGTCACTATCCTAATAATTCCTCAAATTCAGCTGTTAAACTTCAATCAAAAGATAAGGTTCCAGTTTTGAAAATACTTAGGTTTGTTCCCTCCTTTTTTCCTAGCCATCTATGAAATTCTGGGTCCCAAAGAGACTTGAGGTAAAGTATTTGTTCTCATGATGTACTTTTTTGCCTGATCAGAGAGACAGAGTGTACGGAAAGGCTGTGTGTATAAGTGAAGCACTGAGCAGCTGCCAAGTAAGCTACTGGCTTGTTTTATATTCTTGCATGAAGGAAACTGAAGAACCATAGGACTGTGCTTTAACAGGCTATCAAACACTCACGGGAATATTCTACAGTCTTGTAACTCAGGTTTTCTATGCCAACACAAATACAGGTGCTCTATCTATTTCTCTCCTTGCTCAGTATCTCTTTGTGTGACTGCTGACAGGTAGCTACTGGGAGGAGTTCAGTATCACAGCCTTTTTACTAACAGTCACAGGTGAAAATTCTACTGTTTGAAAGCATTTCCTGGAAAAAGATTCTAGCTATCCAATTACAGTTACATGATGCCATATCTGACCTTCTGGGCATACTTGCTTTAAAATCTTCCAAACCAGAAGCTCTCTAAAAGAGCAACTCTTTTTTTTTTTTTTTTTTTTTTTCCTTTGAAGTCAGTGGTATAGCATATCGGGACCTGACCCAGAATGATGCTCCTAAACACTACTGAAAGAAACAGAATCCCCAAAGTCATAGTATCCAAATAAATCGTAAAAATCTATTCCATGTGCCAGCCAAGTGTGTAGGAAGGATGTGGGCTTACTTGAACTTGATTTTGAAGTAAAAATGAGATTGCTGACCCTTCCCAGGAACTTACAAAAGGTACACCAAAGCCATGAAATGCAAAGAAAAAAAAAAAAAGGAAAAAAAAGGAATCAGACTTGCTGACTATTAACTGCATTACAGAGAGTAGCAGAAGTATCTGTTCCTTTGATAAATTCCTAAGGATTAGAGTTGGCAGAGAAGGCAGAAACTGTTCAGAGATTACACAGGAGAGGTTAGAGTGCCCCCAGTGCTATTCAAAGGCTCTCATGGGCACCCGAGCTTCCCTGACAAAGGTGAGACAGCTGTGAGTCAGAACTGGCTGTGAAAGTCCCAGCCTCTCACTACCTAAAGCCACGGATCAGATGGGTAACTTTTAAATGCATGGACTCTGTGCCATGCTGGCAGTGATTCCTCACAGCAAACTGTCTAGCTGCTGCTTGCACTGCTATAATTAAGTTAACGCACAAGGTCTATGTGGTGTGCCGATTACTGCTGGCTGCCAGCCAGGTCTGTACCCCTGCCGTGAAGTCAGATTTATTGGTGTTTCCCTGCAGGAAGCTCCTGTTTTACACTGATGAAAGTCATTACATTTTTGTTTGTTTAAAGCATCATTAAATCTGTAATCACAGTTGTGGCCTCACAAAACTATTCCATAATTCATATAAAAATCTCATAAAGGCTGACCTAGAAAGCAACAGCATCTCTGTGCTGTTGAGCTGGGCTCACTAGAGAAGAGCTGAGATCCCAGCTCTGTGTGGACATAGGGTAAAAGCCATTCAGAGTAGACAACAGATTCCTCCAGGTATTAACAACCATTTTAGATACCCACAGGCTATTCAAGCAGAGTCAGTGCTCTACTGGCAGCTGTTTCAAAGGTGCTTATAGTCTATATTTCACTCATGGTCACTGATCAGACCCCTAAGGTCAAAGCCCACATTGCAATGATTCTCACTGACTTCACTGACCCAGCTCCTAGCCTTTGAAAAGTATAAAGGGTCCTCAGAAGGAAAAATTCTGCTAGCCACATCTGGTGAACTGAAGACTAACAACTTTGGCTTCCAAATGAGGTATAACTAGCCATCTTCAACCAGATGAACATGCCCCTGATGATCATTCCCACAGGAAAACCATCTGGTTGTAAAATGAAATGAACAGTTCACAAAACTGGAGATCACTGTGACTGGAAAAACAAAACAAAACAAAACAAAACAAAGCCAAAAAACCCCCAAACCCAAACCAACAAACAAAAACAAAACCTGAAAAAGATATCCAATCAACATGAAGAATATAGACTAGGCTATTAATTATTAAGTTCATTCAGAACAATTACACTGTCATGCTTAATGAAAAACTAGTGCCAACAAGTTTCTAACAAAGTTTCCATTAAAAATTGTAGGTGGTTATCCTTAAAAATGGCAACTCTTTATGCAAGAGATTAAATACGACGGTGCCACAGTGTAATACCTATCTTGAACAAAACCAATACATCAGCTTTGATAATTGTTAATATTATGTAACATAATATCAGGTTTAAGTTTCATATGCAGAAAAGCAAGTGTAAATGCAAGAAATATGACCTGCATTCTAGGGAAGAGCAGACTAAAAGACCATATTGATCCATTGTTTCCTAAAAATCTAAGTATGATACCATGCTTTAAGTCCTTTTTATACAGACTACTTTGCAGCCCTAGACAATCACATTCTAAATAGAAACAGATAATTTTGCTGTCTCAGATTCCCTAGGCAATATTTAGAGCTTGAAAAGGTGATGAAATTTGCAACTTTCCCTAGTAAAAAACAAACAAACAAACCAACCACAGAATCAAAAACCTTTCTCCTCTTGCTGCGTAGAGACTTCATGCACATAGGAGAGAAAATGATCAGTACTGGGGAAAAATAAAACGAGTAAGTAGAAAAAAAATCTGTCAGAGAAATCCACATGCCAAAAAAAACCAGAGAGGGGATTTTCTATAATTTCTTTCAACTAAAGCAATTGAAAGGCTGCTTGTAACAAGAAACAGTTGAGAAGAAAAAAAAAAAGAAAGTTTGAGGTGTGACTTCTAAGTTAACAATTCTCTACTGAGCTCTGGAATGTTTCATGTATGAATTCTAAAATTATTTATATATATATATATATATATCACTTAACACTCCTGCACCCCATAAATATTCAAGCTTGCCATAATAAACTCATATTGCATGATACAGATGCCACATACACCATGATACAGATGCCACATACACCACAGTTCTTTCCTAAAGAAACATTGTGTCATTGGAGCTCTGACTTTGAAGCTTTTTTCAGGGAATTAAAAGCTATGTGATGTATTACAGAACACACATGCACACAAAAGTATGTGCCAAAACTCTTAATAAATAAAAATAAGCTTCAAGACAAAATAATTCTGGACTTGGAAGAGCCAAAAGAAAATCCAAATATCCAGATCACTCACCGTGCCAATTGAATAATCTCATGGATGATAGTGAGAATACCCACATACTTGTTCCGAAGCATGTCAGTTTGGTAATCTGTTGGTGAGGACTAGAACCACTGATATTAGTCTACTACTTTAGTTCTTCCGAGCAAAATAAATATTATGAATATAGAAGCGCACACAGTAAGAGCATTCACATAGTATTGCAGCTATTACAAATAAAACTACAGTACTTTTCACCAGTACATCTCAGAGGTCTTTATGAAAGAGGTCGAAGTCCTTAGCTTACAGATGGGGAAAGTAAGGTAGTGAGTTTCTGGAACATCCTGCCACTACGACTTGGTTGCAGGGGAAGGGGGGTTGGTGGTGTGGCAAACCCAACACAAATTAACTTGAAACAGCCTGATAAGCCCACAAAGAGGATGTATATGGTGACAGCATGCAGTAGTGGGAAGGGGAAACAATTTGACAAACCAATTTGGAAATCCCTTCTACTCTTTATGTTCCCGGTGCCAGATTGTATCCTAATATAGCTGATCTACTAGATATTAGATTTTATATCACAGGAGGAGTTCACATACCTTATTCCTCTGATCTGGGCTTTCACAATTCTGTATGGAAGGTTTTTTGATCTAATTACAGCTATTCAAGTGATCAGTAGGTTTTTAGAAAATATTCCACAGGCATAGAAAAACAGAACAGTGGGTAAGGAGCTCTTAGGGACAACAAACTGTATGTAAATAGCATATGTGACAGTGGGAAAGAGTTTGTGCATGGCAGAAACTGTTGTCATGACCCTTATGCAAGAAATCGTATGTTTCAGGATGTGTTCAGGCATATAATTCACAACTTTTATGTACAGGTTGTCTGCTACTGAAAAGGGGCAGATTTGCCTTTAATCCAAGCATTTAAGATACAAGCATACAGATACTACACACACAGCACTTGGACCTTAAAAGTGGCAATTAAACAAGCTTAAAACCTCTATGGGTGATGACTGCAAAAGAGGAAAACAGGAAATCTGCATCATTAGAATGAGAAAAATTACATGATACTACTACATGTGTGTGATACACTCTTCCCATCTTGACTCCAATAGAAGATCTAAATTTCTGATTAAATAGAACACTAAGGAAATGTCATTTTATAAAGAGTAAACTGTTCACTTTTACTTAAGTATGTATTTCCCAGCAGCTCAATGTTAAATGGTATCCATCTGTGGTGCAGCACCTCTCTCAGCAGCCCCATAACCAGCTCTCTCCCCTGGACTGCATACCCTAACCACTGTGGATCTCCTGTCACTGATGATGTGACTTAGTGAGGAAGGAGACACTTCTCACAAAACTGATTGGTTTTTGAAGTCATCATCTAAAGCCAGTAAACTTTTTAATGGAAAATTCCCAAACCACAGTTTACAAACCATAGCTACAGAGCCAGATTGCCAGCAGTTAAGTTTTGAGCCTAATCTCTTCTGAGGTGCAAAAACTATCTTCATGTATTCACTTCAGTTCTCATGCTCCTTTTTCCACACATCTAACCAGAATTTCCCCTCCTGACATGCACAATTAAAACGCAATACTTTTGGTGTTCTCCTGCTAAATCACAGAAAATAAATCAATCCCTTCTTCATCAGCCTCGCAAGCAGAGGATCAGCGTACAGCTAGGCATGACAATTTTACAGAGAAGAATCTAGTAAATTACTAGAGCTGGGTGAAGTATCCAATTCACCAGCCTTGTTGTATTCAGATACAGGGACAAAGCACATAACATCTCCTATTCTACTACTACTACTGCTACTAAATCTAACATGGTGAACCAGAGACCAGGTACATTGATATCCTGTGCAAATAATAAGCCACCCACCTTGTGAACAGACTACTCTTCAGGTAATTCACTATACACTAGGAAGCGAGTAAATTCATTTCATAAGAGGAAAAAATGTTTCATTAGTCACCAGGTAACAAGCATTAAGCCAAGGCAGATAACGTTTTCCTCAGCAGATTAAAGAGCTTTTATCCTAGTCCTTCACATACACTCTCCACACTGAGGGCTGTTTGCAGGCTCTTTCAAATCACAAAATTGTTATTGCCATGTAGATTTTATTGTTGCTTTGCCAAAATTCATTTAGCTTTTCAACAGACTGTAGTTCCAGCAGTTAAGTGTTGCATGGAAGCTTCGTGCCTCAACCCGCTAGGAGGCTAATGCACAGTGCCAACTGCTCCTAAGGATCATGGATGGATTCCTGGCATCACCAGGTGGTTGGGGAATAGCAAACTTAATGAGAAAAACCTCCATATTTCAGTGTATCATAAAAGTACCCATACACAGGGGTGGGTTTCAAAAGGATAAACCCAAAGTACGGTGTACATGTGATAAGACTTCCATACAGAGCTAAACTCAGGCAGCACAGAAGCAGCTCTACTTCTATAGCAACTATATATGTATGTATGTATGTATATATGTTGTGTGCATACGCACACACTGCTTCAACAGATGATACTGTTAAGAGATGAATTCCTGGGAGAACAGATAATTTGTCTTCTAATCGCAAAAAAAGCACAATGGGATACAAGACATGTTTGTTCTTTAATCCTGTCTCTGAGAATGACTTCTGTGACTTTGGGATAATTCACTCAACCTATTGAGGGCTCAGTTTCCATCCTGCTACGTCAGAGGTATTAGCTTTTGCCTGTCTGAAAGGTGAAGGTCAGACTGGCATTTTAGGGAACAGCAATGGCAACTCTTCTTGCCTTTACTTCTTACTTACCATTTTACTATTTCTATTTAAAATGGTGATTTTTTTATGAAGTTCTATGGGTGTATGTAACTTAGGGCTCTATTACATAGTATTGCAATGCGTTAATCTGAAAGCCTCATGAACTGATGTTTTTGGATTACATTTGAATCATGGTTTTTATTTAAGAAAAATGTGTACTTCTAATCCTTTAGCTGATGTCAGAATTCTGTAAATATAAGCATATGCTTAGAGCCCAGAATACAGAATACAAGGAAATGTCTCTTCCCTGACCCCTAAAATTATCAGTTTACCTAAAATGACAGGATTATTTCTGGAGCTTTTTAGTGTTTGTAGAACAATCCTGGGCTCTGCAAGCTACTCTGCAGCAGAAAGCACGAATGAAGCAACCAGATAGGCACAACCAAGCTTTATCTTTAGTTTGGTTAGCAAGGATAACAACAAGAAATGAATGGTCACAGACTTCAGCACAGGTTAGCAGCCCATACCCTCACTTAGAACCATTTCAGCTCATCTTGCAGAGATTACCAGGATCTCCCCTATTTCCTGTACTCTCACATAGCACTATCCAGTTCACACTTGTAGCTATTTTCAGTCCCTGCTGTTTAATAGGAATTCATACTTAATTTTCTGGGCACCCAGACTCCTATGTGCATTTTATACTGCCCCCTGCATGAGATGAGACACCATGTATAGACACATAACTTGTTCATAAGCAGATTCAGTCATAATTCTTCTCCTTATAAAGATTTCTAATAATATAAAATGCAATTGAAAAAATGTACAGTTTGTCTTTAAAAACAGAACCAATATGGAACTTAAAAAATAACGAATAACAAAAAAATATTTTCTGGTGGGAAACTGGATGAGAATGTTGAGTCCATCCAAAGTTTTAAAACAAAAATGTAAGTTTGATTCTGTTTAAATTGATGCTTCAGGCTTTTGAACAAACAATACATATAAACCAACTTAATTAAAAACAATTTATTTCTGAAATTATTATAAATAAAATGTATCAAAATTCTGGAAGAAACTAGCCACATTTGAATCAAGAAATGTAAAAAAATTATTTGTCTTTCTATATATTCAGCTGAGAAAAAATATTATTGTTTCAGTGGCTAGCACTTGTTTCTAGAGTTTCTCTGCAAGCAAATAAAACTCTGCTTTCATCCCCATTAATACCATTCAACTCGTTTGGCATTGCCTGTTATGTGAAAATAAAACTCTGCAACTAGCAGCTCTTAAAAGATGAGATTTCAATGCCAACAGCTTTAAACATTAAACTCCACTCACTGAAATCATGTATCCAAGCTTAAACCTGAACCAGACACAATCTCTAGCTTTAAAAAATACATAGGAAACAAAAGAAAATATCTTTTCATACAACGTGTACTTAAATTAAGGGACTTCACTGCCACAGGACATCACCAAGTTTAAAAAAACAGAAAAAAATCCCTCTGAATAGTTACCCACAAAAAGTTTTGGAAGAGGTTATTTCTTGTATTTCAGGTTTTAAGATAAAACTGATACAAATCAAGAGAGGAACAATTTTGCTAGGACAGAATTTGTACTGTACATTGTGCTGCCATACACCATCTCCTGTAGCAACCAGTACTGGATTTTTAGGGGATAGACTGTGGGGTGAGTGGGCTGCGGATCTGAGTCAGCCTAATAATTTGTATTCATTATCACACAACCTTTATTATTCCAGCTTCTCTGTTAAACAGTTATTTTCAAAAACTGTGAAAATTATTCCCATACTTTGCAGAAAGTTCAGTGATTTGTATTACATAAAATCAGATACCTCTGCATTTTATGTTTTCATGCAGTTTTAATCTAACTTATTGACCTGTTGAATTACTTCTTTATCATCTTGTAAACAATCTGAAAAATGATAAATGAGCAGTGTGTCAATATCTGCTTAAGAGGACATAAAATTTCTTTGTTCAAAGTTAAAGAAACTTTTTCCAGCTTGCTGCAACATACTGTAATTTAGCTTTGAGCCAGTTATTAAACAAGACAATAATATTATAATGGAAATTGTTTAATATACATCATTAATAGTAAAATGCCTGCTTTCACTGAAGTAAAAAAAATGTGTGCTATGAGCAGTTTTGAAATGAATATTTGATTCCAAACCTCCCTTGTGCATTTAATGACATGCTAATTTACATTTTAATTACTTCCTAAGAAATCAAAGCATTTGTTGACAGAAGAACATAATGTCAACTTCACGGTGCACTGTTGGTGGATAGTTAATGAACTTAATTAGATAATTAGTGATGTTGATTATCCTTCTATTATGAAGATAAAGATGTTACATAAATGATGCACTTTTTCAAAGAAATATCATTGTATGCTTGCTTGTTTTAACCCAGTTACCTTGAAAAGTTGATAAAAGTCCAACTGACTGGTAAGAAAAATGTTTAAGTAATAATTGTGATTGTTTCAAATTTTTCTATTTTCTTTATTTCACCTACCATGAACTAATATGTTGTTTGTTCCTCCTTCATCCCAAATTAGCAAGATTTTTGTTCAATCCCACTCTCCCTTTCAGTATCTCACATACCCCTCCCCCCCCTTAAACAACTACCCCCTGATGCAGTGATTCTATTATTGTTTGAAAAATGAGCCTGGTCAGCATCAGTTTTGATTTTACAATCAGTTTTGATTTTATAGTCAGTTATTGAAAGAAGCTATAATAATGCAGCAAAGAAGTAGCTAGTATTTGAAGGCACTGGTCTACTATTTAGCTCTGGGTTCAGCTGCTAGTGTTGCCACTGACATCTTGGGTGGTAAATGCTAAGTCTCTGTAAATTCATGCCCACAAACTTCAGATAAAACTTCTTTCTTACAGAAGTCAACACCCACTATTGTTGGTATGTGCCACTGTTGGTATGCGCCACCAACACATACTATTTTGAGCTAACACGGATTTTATGTCCTGGGGCTGAGTCTCCTGTAACCTGACAAGAGCCTAGGAATACATCATCAGCCTTCCAGTTCAACATCAAACACTTCTGCTTTGTTTAAAACTACCATCTAAAAACACAGACATTTGCACACAGATATCTTACCCAAGAATTTGTGAGTATGATCTGCACATGTCCATTTAAAACAGGTCATTTCTCCCTCTTCCCCCAAACCTAACGCAAAACCCCTAAAGATGGCTGCAAAAAGTCTGAAGCAAGACTGACAGCCAGGCATGAATGAAGCGTCAGTGCTCCTTCCCGATGGAATCACGTGGGTTGAGAGTCCTGCCCCAGAAAGGACTAATTCTGTATCTGTGATGCAGCTATTATTTGTACTAGGTAAGTCAGTCCTAGCACTCTACAAAACACACTAAAAAACTCCTTTAACTGTTGATGTAGAGATTTACATTTCCAGCATGGAAAGAATTTAAGCCTGTAGTTCAAATTCCCACTGAAGCCAATGGAAATGTTATGTTTAAATACTTCTCAAAATATAATGCATTACCACTACAGGTGAATCAGTAGAGATACTAGGTATACTAGCCATACTTATCTTAAGAATGAGTGTTACATGTGAAACAAGTTTTAAAAAATTTTTGCTGGCTGTGAAATTTGAAAAGATTGTTGTTCTTGGTGTAACAAAATTTTCTGTAGCAGCAACTCTTTTAGCTGCTGGCCTAAGAGAAGCCTGGTGAATAAACACATGAAAACCTTTTAAAAATAAATTTACTGTAAATCTAAAACTACAGAAAGTCCTAAATGTTTTGAAATAACATGTTGTTTGAAACATGCCTCAGTCTTTCTCAGACTTCAAAGGGAACATTAACTCCTAGAAGACATTTGAGAGGCTGTTTTTCTTCCTCTTGGAAATCTAACTATAGAGACAGGACTCAACAACTTTCAGTGGAGCTTGCCCAAGAGACATCTCTATTACTTCAACCAAGAATACCTGTTGCTAAGAAACTGCAGAATTGAAGTGGTCCTTGGCCATATCACTATCTTCTTGTTCAGTGATAAGAGGAGGGCATACAACTCAGTTTCATAAATGAGTTAATAAACTTGCAGGGGTTTTTTAGCAGATACATCAAAACTCTTTAGCCATCAGTATAAATAAATAAAATATTACATTGTAAAAAATTAAGAGGAAGAATTTTGAAAAAGGAACTGAAGTAGATTCTATGTCTGACAGTCTCAGCCAAAAGGTCTTCTCTTGGAGCTCCTGACTTCAGAAAATTATCCACAGAGACAAAGGCAGCTCTCACTGACACATTGATACAGTTATCTTTTACAGATTTGCTGTGGGTTTAATAATCCACCTTTTGCTTACAAAAGTAAGCACAAGAAATGGGCTCTTACTATGAAGCCAAATAAAGAAAAATTAATCATTCCCAATCAAGGCAAACTTAACACTTAGTGAATTTTCTGGTTTCTAGAGCTACACCATTAAATGCTTTTTTTTTTTTTTTTTTGCCATTAGCTCTGCAGCAACCTTGCATACACTAAGGGCAGCAGAGCAGAAACCAAGCTATCCATTAGACTGCTCAAAAATCCTTAGAGTTCAAAGGCTGCATTCTCCTATCACTTAACTAGAAGGAATTCTCTTGCAATTGACAGTGACAAAACCAGCACAAAGGAAGTCAGATCTATAGCTGTCTTCACAAGTGTATGTTTGGCGACCAAAATCCTACCATAAAGTTACTGATTTTGCAATTACAAGTTAGGAGGTCTCTGTTGACCTCTTCATTGCAAAGGCTGAGATTAAAAAGACCTTTTCTGTTTCATTCTTTCAAGGTATATGGGCTTCTGGCATAGAGGAATGTGATTATTGAACCAAAACAGGGGAGACCAGGCATGATCAGGCCTGCTGTAAAACTCAAGAGGCTCTGTCACTTGTAAGCATTAAAAAAAAATAATCTGACTTAGTACAGTGCTCCTCTTACTCCTGCATGGCTACTCAGGCTTCCAAGAAAGCACAAAATAGCAATTATCAGAGCAGATCATCACCATTCTACTACCAGAAATGTGAACACACTCTCCTTTCTGAACGATCATGCCTTCCAGACAAAGCCCAGAGCAGAGTATGACATAACAAAGTGGATTCAGAAATATGGGGAAAACACAGCTGCATTTGATTGCTAATTCTAACATTTGTCACCAAATAGCAGGGTATTGGCTTCACTGATGCTGGAGATCCTGAGTACAGCAGAAACATGGGGCCTGATCCTTTGCTGGAGTCAATAGTTTGAATTTTACTGTTTTTTCCAGAGTGAAGACTGTGTCTCAAAAGCAAGCACGCTTGCTATCCTGTAGATGACAACAGGGGAAAAGTTGATAGCTTTGAGGGGTGTGTTTTGTTTGTTGTTTTGTTATTTTTTTTAATCTGCAGCAAATGCTACTACTGCTTCAACCTCTTTGTTTAATTTCAGTCAATAAAGGAATCAAATTCATAACCCAGTAACCAATCCATTTCTTCTTTCTACTGGGCAAAGCTTTGAAATCCTAGCTGAATTTTTGCTATGTTCTCAAATTTAATAAGCTTTGCTCAGTTAGAAGCAACCATCCTTAGCTCTTAGTAAATGCAAGTATTTTTATTTTACTACAGGACTCAAAGGCTTTGTCTCTTGCTATCTAGCTCATACTGCCACTTTTTGGTTTATCTCATTTCAACCAGCTGCCTACTGATGTAGGACATAGGTCCATGAATAGCAGTAGTGAAGACCGAGGCTGGTATCTGAAGATTTTTCCCAAGTGAATACAGAAGGCACCTGAGATGAAGCAAATGATACAAAAAATCGCTTTACAGCATTTTTACAGTGGCTACCAAAGTGAAGTAAAAAAATACAAGTTAGAAGCACAATTACCATTTACTTTTAATGTTAATTTGTGCTCCCAATTTCCTTTGATACTGAAAATTCCACCTCATACCTCATTTGTGAAGCGCACAAAGTATACAAAGAAAGAGGGCTGTTGAGGAGCAAAGAAATAATTTTCTTCCTCTTAGATTTCGTCCCTCTGAAAAGTGCATCAAACTCTTTCAAAGATAGGTTGGAGGGAGAAAGGGGGGAGAGGGAGAATGGAGAATATTTGGAACTGTAGTTTTTATATCTCATTGAGAGGAACAATTTATCAGAGCTGTGGACCTGTCAGTCCCTGACATGATAAGGAATAACACCAAATGAGTAATGTTTCCTCCAAACCCAGCTCCTTTAATTACAAGCCGCTTCCTTGCAGAAGAGAGACAGAAGATGCAGAAACACTAATTTCATGCGTTTGTGCCTGAATAATGTCTCCGTGCTGCCTTTTCCAGATGGCAACCTTTTCACTGGAGGAACTAATGATGTGGGCATATTTAGGGAAAAACCAATAACAGAGTCTTTAACCTTCAACAGCAAAAAGCATGTTGTACAAAATGTTCCTTGGGATACATTTACAAATATCAATTACATTGCTCACTGAGGTGTAATCAGCTGTAATAATCAAAATTAATTTAAAAAAATAATTAAACAGACCCTAGGGCAAATAGTCGATGCTCTTGTAGTATGACATCACAGTCTACATATGTACCTGGGAAGAACTTGCTCACTCTGTAAGCAGCAAAGTGATTTTAAGGAATGAGAAGAATACTGTGGCATGCTGAGGAAAAACTTGCAGCTCAGTAAGGTACTATCAGACACATTACTTGGGTATCTACACACCTGGAAGTGAACTAGTCATCACTGGGGATAAAGCTGCAATCTGCTACACCTCGAGCTAGAGGGTTAAGACACCTTAAACTGGTGCTGTAACAAACTCACTGTCTCCTCATCAAAAGAGAAAAAGACCTTAATATGTTCAGCACTGCAGTAACACAAGCTCAGTCCAAAGCTCTCAATATTCTGTCAATGCACTGCTGCCCAGCCCTGTAGCTGGTTACTCTAGCCCTAACACTAAAAGAAGTAACATCTAGCTGGTGCTTTCTGTTTGTATTCTTGACAAATACCTAGCAAAACAACAGAAATGCCTTATCTCTCAACAAAGGAGGAGCTTACACATGGAATAGATAGCCCAGCTGCATTGCTGGTGCAAGCAATGCTGCATACCCTCCAGACCCATCCCTGATTTATGTAAACTCTTGTCTCTATCTCCTGACAGTAAACTAAGTTTGCACTGTTAATATTTCATAATGAGTACAAAAATGAAAGGACAGTACTATGGTACAACCTGATCCTTTCTATTAATTCAGTGTCTGAAGGACAAGGTTTACCTAAGTGGTGTAAATCAGAAGAAGCAGCAGCAAAGCAGACATCTCCCCACCTTGCTCTGACCCAAGCAGAGCCCTATGAGTACAAACACACACGTGCTGCTGGGTTTTTCCTTTCAAGTGCAATAATTAGGCCTCATGCAAAAAGTATGCATTAATACCTGAGGTGTTAAGGCTTCCAATCAAAGTTCTTCAGATCAGTGATTATTTCTTAGTGCTTATTTCTAGCAATGTAGAAAAGGAACCTTAACAGCAATAGGTGTCTATTTTACAATGGAACATGTCAACAGACATGCTCAGAAGTCTCCCAAGTCCAGACAAACTCTCCAGAGCCATATAAAAGGCAGACCAGTGAGAGAGCCTGAAGAAACAAAGAGCAAAAGTTACCTCAGATTTTCTCGTCATTTCCTTTGTGTTTCGGCCAGGCATCAACCTAATAGCTGAAGAGAGGCTTTCACTCCAGGAATTGTGCTTGCTCTGTGGCAGGCCTGGCCCTGCTTTATTCTGGAGAAGCTTCTTTTCAGATGCTGTGGACCAGAACAGACAAAAAAGTTTGTAAGACTTGAAGTTGAGCCTGTGGGAAGGTAGAGGGCTTGTATTCCTGTTACACAAGACACAACATGGCAGTGTCTCTCCCCAGCTAGATTGTCCTTCTATTTATAAGAGGAGCATTGAATTAACATGTACATCTCAAGTCCTTATTTAAAAGCCTCAACAGAGTTCTGCCATAAATCAGATTCATTATACAAGCATGAACTTTGAATCACTGCAGTACTACACACATTGGGATGCCCTTCTCCACCCAAATAGCCTCCCTTTAAAATTCTCCTATGGGATACAATTGTCTAAAGAGATTCCTCTTTCTTGCAGTACAGCACGAGCCCTACAACATCACCAGGTGATTACGGAAGGGCTGGGGCATGACACAGAAACTTATCACAATCCTGGATGAGAGAAACTGAAAATCTGCTTTATCTAGCAAGTGACATGCAGAGGAAGGGTATACCCAAGGAATCAGTGGCTTTCCATTAAGCACTACATTTACTGCAACATCTTTGCTTGCTACAGTGAGTGTTCTGTAAAAGAACAGAGACCTATCAAGTGTTGCCAAGCTTTTGTCATAATTTCTTCCCATAAAGGAGTGACCTCCATTATCTTCATGTCCCTTTCTTTCTCATTTCCTTTTACAGAAAGATCCATCTTGTAAGTGTCCTCCAGAGCCAGCCGCCGCTGAAAAATAAGCTGCTTCCAGATGATTTCTACCATTCTCAAAATCTCCTGATGGACTAGGAAACAAAAGAAACTAAAAATGAAGAATCATTTTTGTGTAACAAGTCAAGCAAAAGAAAGCAAAAGCATCTCATTTGGAACAACACTGGTCCAGAGTAACTGCTGGAGACAGTTGGAGTTGCTCCATTTTTTCTACTGCCTTCAGAGGTTCTAAGCCAGACTAGTTAGTCTAATACAGAAAACAGCCGGACATTGCTTTCATTATATTTCAACTCCCTGAAAGAAACAAGTACGAGCAACAGATGATTCTAGCTGGTTTCTGCCTTGGAAAAAAACATCTCATCAGAATTTTGATGACGTTATTATCATACATAGAATGCTAAAGCACATAAAGGACACTCCTTTATGTTGCCAAACATCACTAAAGATGGCAGGGGGAAGGTAACCAAGTTGTGATACAATTTGACACAGTAACAGGATGCTGTACAAGGAAGTACTGAGCTGTTTTGTTGTATTTCCCTGCAAATTGAACTTGTTTGGTTGCATCATATCCAAGCCAATATATATATGTGTGTGTATATATATATATAAAGTATCACTCTGCTGCAGGGCTCAGCCAACAGCCCACACATTGAATCCAGCCCAAATTTTTCCAGTGTTTCTCTTAAAAGACCAAAACATTTCTTCCTGTGTACAACAGACAGACACAAGCTCCACATAGGCCTTGAAAACAGAAATAAAGCTACAAATATGTATCTGGGCACTGACACTGGTCACAACTTGGGGAAGAGATCTCCAAACTGATACCCATTACTCCTGAGGATGCGAGTGTGAATTCTGAATAAACAGGTATGATGCAAACAAGTAATTTTTAGCACTACTTTCCTTTCTCTGTGCTGTGCCTACAGTGCATATAGACCAAAGAAACAATTAAGTAGCACTTGCATAAGCTCTTCTGATAACTGTGTAGGCCAGGCACTTTCCTGCTCCATAAGCCAAAGAGAATATGTGCCATAATTTACCATCATCTGGAGTAGGCAGGCTGCCCTTTTCCTCTTCGCTGGGTGCAAGAAAAATCTGGTGATACAAAGCCAGCTTTGGTTCTGCGTCCACCCCAAAACCTTCTGCACAGCTGTGACACACACATACACACACACACACACACACAAAAAGAGAGGATGTGAGAAAACCAGACTCAGAACAAACTGAGGATAGCAAAAAAGCTAAAGGTATTTCTGCACATCCACTCCTACTTGATTAATTTAGTAAATCAATATTCCCAGGCTCAAGGGCTTATACCAATCACATGATACTGCAGGATTTACAGGAAGGGGGAACTAAACCACTGCCAGTCTGGTTTTCAAAGTTAAGAAGCAGTCAACAAGATCTTATGGATTGCTCTGTTGTACACACCTTATCCCTGCACTTCTTTGTGCACTTGTATCTAACATTCATCTCAATTAGCTGGAACACAGGGCTGTACTGATGTAGCCAGATTACATCCAGGTTTCTTGTACCTCCCCTGAGTACCCTGTATGCCATCTCTTTGCTCTGAATTTCTTCACTAGAAGTGTCTCCCATTATGTTGGAAACACTGCCTCATGGTACCCTACACCTGAACTGCTTACTAAGTTCTTTGCATCAATGATTGTTCCTTCAATTTATAAAGCACCTAGCACAAAACACCTACAAACCTTCACACCATGGTGTTAGTATCTACATGTGATTGTAATTGAAAGCATCACCACAGCCAAAAAAAGTTAGTGCTGCTTTGAGGGTGGGGTGGGGGGTATGACAGATAATTTACCAGATGGTAGGTAAAAGACCAGGAATTTCAGCACAGCAGTAATAAAATAAATGCAACAGACTTAGTTAAGGCAAACAGACAACCTGAACTTGGTCACAGAAGTACTGTCAATAATATATGTAACATCCTATGTTCTTTCAATCATAAATAGGCACTACTACATGGCAGAATCAAATCTCTTGGGTATGCAAAGCTGCAATTTTTATTTCTGATTTTCTTTTAAATACCACAATTCTGATTCCCTGGATTTGCTAAGTTTAGCTTTTGGATAACACCTCTTTAATTAATGTTTTAAAAAATTTTCTGCTCTTGGTACATATAAGCAATCCTTACACCACCCCAACACTTTGGGCCTGGGAATTATCATCTGGCTGGAATAAGAAGCATCAAGAAAAGACCTCAGGAAGTGCATCTCATTTCTGAGGTGATATTGTATTAACTGATTAAATTCTGACCTTCTAAGCAGTGCAGCAGGTTTTCACTGAAACAACAATCACCATTGTAGTGAATAAAGCACTAGCCAAAATAAACCCAGGAATATTCACAATCACCAAATGGATTACAGCCATCGTCTTGAGAACTGCAGTATCATGACCTCAGTATGAAACAGCACATTACAACATGTTGATAACAGTTGGGAAAAAATTCAGCTCAATCCAGTTTCTAGCATTTCCCCAGAATTGATATTACCTAATGTGAAATCTCCTCCTCTGCACCCACTCCCATAGATAACAGCACAGAGATGTAAACAAACATACTGAGATGAACATTTGTACCTGCCCGAATTCAACTGGCAAAGGCAGTACATTAGGCAGATGACAAAATTGTTATTGGAGTTGTAAGTCGCAAAAATAATGTCCCACTGCTCCTGCAGGACATTGAGAGTGTGCAAGACATTAAGCTGTTCAGGCAACGATTGTTGTGGTCGGGACAGGCAGTACAGGATGGCTCTGTTTAGACAGCTGTACAGGGCACTGAGAAGAACTTCCTTTTGCGAAACAGAGCTTTTTAAGACCTGTGAAAACACAAAACAGCAGAGTACTTAGCTTGCTCAGAGAACTCTCTCTCCCGGCATCAACTTCTCTCACTTCATTTAAGCTGTTGCAAACTTATTTTCCCTGAACTACCTGTTAGATACAAATTCAGTTTTTCTGTACTGCTGCTGAAGTCCCTGGAATTGTGTAAGAGATTAATTTATTCCTGTTTAACAACATGTACATAGCCAACAGACAGTGGCACAAAAGAGCTAACTATCCTTCCTTTATGCTGCACCATCTAGCCTTGATTGTCATTTAAAGCCATTATGTGCTCATGCAATAAACCCAGGAATATTCATAATCACCAAATGGATTACAGCCATCTTCTTGAGAACTGCAGTATCATGACCTCAGTATGAAACAGCACATTACAACATGTTGATAGCAGTTGGGAAAAAATGTCATGTGACTCACCCCCATAATCTGTTTGGCAGTGAAGATCAGGATTTGCTTGGGATCAGCAGCAAACATTCTGCTGTTCAGCTTCTCAACCAGCTTCTGAACAAAATAAGCAATATTCATCATGGATACAGGTGCAGTTGATTCTGAAGTGCCATGAGGATCACTGCTCCCTGGAGAGGATACAAGAGAGTTGATTATTCCAAAACAAGCTGAAATACAAAAATAAATAAATAAATTGAGAGATGTGAGGTTACCAGAGCAGAGAAGGAAAGTCTCACGCCATAATGTCTCAGAGTTGGGACCTGCCTAAAAACACTCTAGGTCTAGCAGAAATAACTTACTCAGTCTGGAAATGACAGCTCCATCCTAAGGACAGAACCAATCTCGCTAAAACATTATCATGAAGGACTTGTCCAAGTAATGACTCAGAAAGGAGAGCAGCAACTATTAAGTTATCAGGGTTATTTCCAGAAGCACTCAAGGATAAGCCTAGGTTTATTTCTAAGTAGTCTCTTTTTAATGTTCAGAATCTGTTCTTAAAAAGAGAGAAAAATATGAAGAGGCTGTCTAAAAAAATGGCAAAACTACAGTAATTTATGCAAACTGGTCTACAGCAGGAGTGAATGGGCAGTCCAGCCTGCTGAGCCGGACTGTCCTCCTAGCTACTGTTACCGAACTTTTCTAGCAATTACAGCTACATGCTAAATACTAGCTAGCTAATGTTCTGATTCTCATCACTCACCTCTTGGTCTTGTTTTCCCCTCACTTTGGCTGGTAACATGGAAGACATCCATAGGAGACAGCAAAACTTTTGTTTGAAAATGTCTCTTCTGTTCACTGGTGGCATCCTCTGGAGAAGCCTACATAGTGACCATATACATATTAGTACAGCAGAAAAACAGCCAGGAAAACAGACTCAAATTCCCTTTCAGCCTTTATTCGAAGATGTTTGCTTTCATTGGATCTTTGGCAGATTATTCCTGCCAAAAAATCAGATTCAGTAAAAGTTTTGCTCAAAGAAGTGAATAGAAATTTCAAGAGACACTCAGTACTATCTGAGATAATTCAAAATGCCCAATGTTTCCCTTAAACACCTAGGCACTGTGTTAAGAAAAGGAGGGGGAAAACAGCCCCAAAAGAGCAAGGACAATTACTCCACCTCACTTGCACACTAGCCCTTGGTGTGCAAGCTGAGAAGTTAGCTGTGACAGCTAATCCACAGTAATGTAAATCAGAGATCTGGTGTACTCCTCCATGCAAAGACAATGTGGCATCTCTCATGCAGAGTTCAGCAAGAGTGCATGTGTGGACAGTTAATGGGCAGCAGATGAGGTGGCAGTACCTCTTACCCTAGCTGGGAAAGCAGGAAATCTTATGCAGGTCTACACTCTAGGGGATCACCGTTGCCCTTTGCACACTGAACACAAACAAGGTTTTGCACAGGGCCAGAACTTAGGTTCACATGTGGTTCCCAAGAGATCTTGCCCTCAGGGAATTTAAGCTCCATTTGGCAGGCTCAGGATTCAGACAGTCAGAGGAGCCATCCTCTCTTTTAAACTGCACCAAGCCTTGGGATGTTAATGTATAAACCTTTAGGGAACTGCTGCTCTGCAAGATGATTTAAATCATGACAGCTGCAGTCAAGCTTATATTCATTACTATTTGTATTACTAAGCTAATTCTGCATCAGAACTCACATCTGGGACACTTGGGCTATTGACAATTTGGTGACGAAGCCTAAGTTTTCCATTTTCCCTTTATTCAGACTCTGATTCTTTCCAGTTCTTTGCGTGGTTGAAGTCCATAATTTGGACTCAGCTGCCACAGCTTGAATTAATCTGTACTAAAAGTGGAGACAGTTGTTTTTTGTTTATTTGAGCACTGAAAATAAATTATTGTCTCAAACATCAGTACACAGGAATGCTCCATGTGAAATTCTCTGTTCTCAACAAATCCAAGGGCTGCTTTACTGACAAGCAGGTATTACTAAGGAAAAAGGATTTTTTTTTCCACACCTGACTTCAATATTAAATGTTGCCTGCCTTTGTTGTTGTCTAAGGGCAGCATTTTCTTGGTTCAAATCAATGCAAAGCAGGCAGAAAAGGCCCTTCTTCCTTGTTGAAAAGGTAGTAATTCTGCTCTCTACATAGACTGTCCAGAACTGCCAGGTTGTAGTGCATGCTAAGAGCTGTGATCCCAGCCATGTCCTACACTGTTGAAAATGCTGACTGAATGCACCTCTCCATCACTGTCAGCACTTTTTTCACTAGGCCACTAGCAGGATGCCTCCTGTCCTTCCACCCTTAAAGCAAAGCCTCATGACTACGTTAGAGACCTCAAGAAGCAGCTCAAGTGGATGGCCTTGTTTGTTTGCTGGGATGTTAAGAAGACTGTCCATCAGGAGGACTCGCACAAAATCCCACACATGTTTCTTGGCAGGGTGGGGTAGGAGCAGGAAGGAGGAAGGATCAACACAGCCTTTCCCTTCAGCAATGGCTGGACCATCAGGAGTCAAAAGGTCTTCAGAGCCTCCCTGTGGAAGCAGACAGCAATGCATTTTAACTCATAATTCCTTCAAATTTTTTTTTCCTCCTAGCAACCCATTTCTGACCTGAAGGGCTTGTGCTGGCTCAGATGCACATACCTTGGGTGGTCCAGAATGGAAAGCAACCATAGCCAAAGTTTTCAAGAAGTCAGGACAATGCCACACAGGGTCCTGAGTATAACTGTGATAGATCAAGCACAGAAACTGGACAACGTTCCCTGGATAGGCAATCTCCCAGGAGGCTTCTGCATCTGCAATAGGCTGAACACAGACAAATGTGCATCTAGTCAAGGCAGCATTCCTCTCACTCACATAAACTCATCTTTTCTCATTTCCAGGTATTCCTAAGCAAATAAACAAACATGATGCGGCCACAGAGAAGTCAGGCAAGGCACAAGCAGTCAACTCCCAGCTTGTAGACTGAAGACACACCCAATCAGAAAGGTGGCATGTCCTTATCGAGAATGAACAAAATGGGTAATGCTATGGGTAAGATCCACCTATGTGTTCAGTAGTTCTTAAACATTCTTAAAGTTCTTAAAAATAAATCCAAGAGTATAGAGGGAGCTGGCATAGGAACTCGCCAAGCTGCTTTCCATTATTTATCAACAGTCCTGGCAAACTGGAGAGGTCCCAGAAGACTGGACTTTAGCCAATGTGACACTCATCTTCAGGAAGGAGGTTCCAGGGAACTACAGGACTGTCATCTTGATCTCAGTGCCAGGGAAGGTCGTGGAGCAGATCATCCTGAGCATCATCACATGGCACACACAGGACAACCTGGGTATCAGGCCCAGCTAGCATGGGTTTGTGAAAGCAGGTCCTGCTTGATGAACCTGGTCTCCCTCTACAAGATGACCCACCTAGCAGATGCGGGAAAGGCTGTGGATGTTGTCTACCTGGACCTTCATAAAGCCCTTGACACCATCTCCCACAGCATTCTCCTGGAGAAGTTGGCTGCTCATGGTGTGGATGGGTGTGCTCTGTGCTGGGTAAAAATCTGGTTAGATGGCTGAGCCTAAAGAGTGGTAATAACTGGAGTAACATCCATCTAGCTACCGGTCACAAGCGATGTTCCCCAGGGCTCAGTACTGGGCCAGTTCTGTTTAATCTCTTTATTGGCAATCTGGATGAGGGGATTGAGTGCCCCCTCAGTAAATTTGCAGATGACATCAAGCTGGACAGGAGTGTTGATGTGCTGGAGGGTAGGAAGGCTCTGCAGAGGGGTCTGGACAGGCTGGGCCGATGGGCTGAGGCCAGTTGTATGAGGTTCAACAATGCTCAGTGCCGGGTCCTGCCCGTGGGTCACAACAACCCCACACAGCCCCACAGGCTGGGGCAGAGCGGCTGGGAAGCTGCCTGGTGGAAAAGGCCCTGGGGGTGCTGGCTGATGGCTGGCTGAACATGGGCCAACAGTGTGCCCAGGTGGCCAAGGAGGCCAAGAGTATCCTGGCTTGTACCTGAAACACTGTGGGCAGCAGGACAAGATTGTGATTATCTCCCTGTACTCAGCACTGCTGAGGCCACACCTCAAATACTGTGTTCAGTTTTGGGCCCCTCACTTCAAGAGGGACGTAGAGGTCCTGGAGCATGTCCAGAGAAGGGCAACAAAGCTGGTGAAGGGTCTGAAGAACAAGTCCTGTGAGGAGTGGCTGAGGGAATTGGGGTTTTTTAGGATGGAGGAGACTCAGGGGAAATCTTATTGCTCTCTACAACTACCTGAAAGGAGGCTGTAGGGAGATGGGGGTAAGTCTCTTCTCCCAGATAACTAGTGATGGGACAAAAGAAAACTGACCCCAGTTACGCCAGGGGATGTTTAGATAGGATATTAGAAAAAATTTCTTCACTGAAAATGCAGTCAAGTATTGGAACAGGCTGCCCAGGGAGGTGGTAGAATCACCATCCCTGGAAGCATTTAAAAAATGCATAGATGCAGTGCTTAGGCACATGGTTTAGTGATGGACTTGCCAGTCCTGGGTGAACAGTTGGACTTGATGCTCTCAGTTATTTTCCAACCTAAATGATTCTATGAAATTCTATGAGCCCATCACATCATCTACTATGTAACATAACCAGGCCAATAGCTGTGCTGATGATTTGAAGTCCCTGCTCCCTGTTATACTCAATATTGCCCTGCGAGGGCAGAGGAAGGCTAGGGGTTACAGATAAAGACTGCTACTGACATCTGACACCCTCAGGCAATTCATTCTGCCGCTCACAATGCACTGTCCTTGCAACAAAACACTTACCTTGTCCACAGTGACTCTAACCATTTCCAGCAGTAAAGCAGCTGCCTCTCCACACAACCCAATCTTGAGGACGTTCTCTGTCAGGTGGTGCTGCAAGATCCACTGCAACATAGACTCAAGATCTTCCTACAACAGGCAGAGAGATATTTCAAGAAAAGATGGGAATTATATATGATACACCAAGAATAATGCCTACTTTCTCCACGTCAGAAAAAACCTAAACATGTTCACCTCCAGCAACTCCTCCCTCTCCTGTTAAATGTATTTCCCTAGGATAGCACTAATGGATTGTCCTCTTCAGAAATAACATCTTTGGCACTGCTGGGGAAAAAAATGCCTTATGGCTTCTCAGGACACTGGTAGAAGTACTCAGATTCACTAATTCTAGATTTTAATGAGCTTTGACAATGTAAGAACAGACAGGGAAGCTAATCTGAATTACCTTCTAAAGCACAGTAGTTAAACAGCATTTAACACCTGCATGAACAAGTTTGTTCGAAACAGAATTTCCTTAAATCAAAGCTAACTAACTTAACTTTATAAGTATGAATGACTAATTTTAACTATCACAAAAACCAAGGAGGGTTAACTTGCCTGAGAATCTTACAGAAATAGCTACAAAATGCCAAATTAGCACAGCAATAGCAGATTCATGCTTGTCCACTATTTTTTTCATACCTTGGCTGCTTCAGGTGGTTCAGACTGTGGAGTTGCCAGAAATAGCCCTGCTACGAGCAAGTAGATCTCAGGGATGTGGACATGATCAATCAGACATCTTTGCAACGTTGAAAACCCAAAAATCAAGGAGGAGTCATTGTCAGGCACTGGAGGATGAGTTTTTAAATTATCTTTAAAGGAAAAGGAAAACATTCTGAGGAAGTGCCTAAAAATGAATGCTGTCTCAGAGGAAGGATTACTGACCCAACTTTATCCTCATTTGCCTGTGTCCCAGGTCACTCAGTACTCTGCTAGGCTGCGATATCAACAATTTACAAAATTTCCTCAGACTAACAGACAACAATTTTTCCCACTATCACTTTTGTACTGGAGATCTTCCTTGAACTCTTCTTCCTTTCTCTTCCCTTTCTCAGAACCACAGGTCTAGTTATCAAAAAGCAATCTGAACAAATCTTAAAGAAACAGAAGGTTTCAGGGCACAAGCTGACATCTGAACACCTCACAGGTTTATCAACTAGCCTGATTTTATGCAAGAGAATAAAGGCCTGTCTCCCTGCAACTGCTAATTAGAAATGCCAGCTATTGTGCAAGGAAGAAGCAATGCTTTCCACTTTTTAGCACAGAAAAGCTGAAGTACTAGGAAAAGCTTGTCCTAGAAAGTAATACGATTTTCTTGGTCTAATATCAGTGGGTATTCTCCTATCACCTACTTCAGTGATCTCTCATCACTGAGCTGGATCCAGGAATTGTTTTGGGAGCATTAAACCAACACATACCCATTAGAATACTCAAGCCTGCAGAGCTGTTTTCCAGCCAGCGTCCAGCCACCATCCCCTCCTTGAATTTCTGCAGCAGCAAACGATTGTGGAGGAAGCACAGAAGTAGCTTCATTCCTAGCACAACTGTGCTAGAGTGCAGGTAGCTCTGTGTGAATAGCAGAAACCAGTCTGGCCCCAGCGCCAAAAATACCTCTTCTTGTTCCCTAGGACAATCAGGGAAATGAAAACACATGGTAGAAGACAGAAAGGAGATTTTATTTAAAATTGTGTCTCAGTGATTTAGAAACTGAAGTTTCTGTAGAAAAAAAATCTGATTCATCATACCACAACAGCGAATTACAAAGGTTTAACAACAGACTCATCCACACAGTTCAAGTCACTTAATTTCCACTAAATGCAACCTTACACTATCATCAGACAAAAAAGCTCATTAAGATGAAGCTGCTTCTGAGAGTGTGTATCAGTAACTGAGGTGAACTACATCACAGGCAAGATCTTTCAACCTACAAAATTCAGAATTCCAGTTTGAATTTTGAAGTCCAAGATAGGTTAAGTAATGAAAATGCACAGTTACAGCACCCAGCACTATGAACACTACATTTCAGTTATACAAGGTAGAACTATAGTAACTGAGTGCTCATGGTTATGATAGAGAGGTGGTAAGTAATCACACATTAGATTGAATTGATTTTCAAAGACAGGTGGGATTTCTTCAACCCTTGCAATGCAGAAGGAACAGCAATATCCGAGTTCCTCCTTTGAGACATTTTCTGAAAACACTGAACTTTTTCAAAATGGGTATCAGAGCGTGATCTGATCACATATCTATATGAATGCCACATAAATCACTGACAAAAAATAACTCTGAACCCAGTCTGCTCTTATGTACTATTTTGTTGAGACTCCAGTATTATCCAGTGTGTTTAGTCTGTGTCAAGCACCAGAAAGGAGGAAATCTAGAAGACAGTCATTTACCTATGCATTCCTAAATTGTTTCTACTTACTCAGAGGACAGGTGAAGTTTGTCTGAACGCATTACATCCAACAACATCTTAAGTAACTGGTTTCGAAGCCAGATTGTCTTTCCAGATGTTTGGCTTAAGGCTACAAATATCAGAAAGTAATAAAGAGTAATGAAGAGACAAAACATGTGTTCCATTGCTTTGATGAACAACCTTGTTTGCACCAGATTAGCCCAGTGGAAGTACTTATATCAGTCTTCTGTAGAGTAAAAAGATGCAGGCTTCAGATTTTAGACATAAGGATTCCTGCTAACATCAGAAATGACCAGTGCTTACATTGTCAAAGTCCATTCTTTAGAGTTACTTAAAACTCATTCAGACTACGTGTTGAATAATGATCCACAGGAAGCAATCTCAGGTTAACTAGAGAGGGTAACGAAAACAGGCAATCTGACTTGTATTGCCTAGCTGTGCTATCTATATACAGAGACTACAGTCATCATTGTCCCCTTAATACAATATACTGTTTAGAGGTGCAATAACCAATATAGTATCAACTGAAAGATCACAATGAAAGAGCCAGCTGACTGGAAGATCCCACACACTTGTTGTCAAAACAAAGCTGACATAAATACACAGAGACTTTAAAAGGTGCAGAGCTCCACATTATTATTTGCTACAACTGTTAAGTATAGCAAAATGTTCACAGAAAATCCAGGTTGCCAAGTGAAATTTTATTCCTCTTCATGGCCTAGTGTGTTAGTTTTGGGGCAATTTCAATTTTATGGCCTTCATTTCTGCATATATCTGTGAAATCCAGCATTGTGTAGGCTCTGGACAATGCAGCCAAAGTACTGCTGGCTTATTAGCAGAGAGAGGACAAAAGGGGAACTCCCTTAGCAGGAAAAGTATCTTGTGGTAGGTCAGGCCTTCCCAGATATATAAACAATGACTGTCACTTCACTATTCACATCAGGCCTTTGTGGTAATATAAGTTTTCCCCACAATTTCGTGTCACTTCACTGCAGCCTGCCCCTTTCCAGATGAAGTCATCTGAATTGTGTTTCTTCCTGCCACTGGAGGCAGAAACACTATGTTGTACTTAGGGTTCATCATGCCCTGGGGAAGAAGGGAAGTACTTTAGATATCAGAACACATACACCAGAGGTAGTTCTCACCTTCACTGGGCATCTCAGCCACACCGTCCAAGCAAATCTGATTTTCATCCACAGAAGAAGGTTTCAAAGTGTAAACAAGGAACAATCCAATCCTTGCAGAGAAAGAGGGAAGCAATTTTGGTTACCAGAAAGGCAGGCACTCATTTAATTACTTTGAGATTACATTCAAATCTCAATACTCATTAACAATGACTGTTAATGACAACCACTGGAAATTCTAATTGCTGCAGAAATAGCGTTGAAATAAGAATGCAAAAGTTCATAAACTAGGAAGAAAATAAGGACATTATCTACAAATGCAAGTAATAACTATTCTACTATGGAAACATTTTTCTCTCTTTCTTGATTTTAAAGGTGTTTCACCATGAGGAAAGCAATACTTAGTTACACTCTGTTCATACAAGATTCTGAACTGCCTGTGGCATTCAGACATCACTGTTATCACCACTTGGTTTCCAAGCACGCAGAGGAGAGCAGGTACTCAGGGAGGAGGACTGGAAATCTCTTTTCACCTGTAGTCAGCTTTAACGCATTACCTGGTTCTAAGGATAGACAGATTAATGTGACATACACACGTAGTGAAAGCATATAACCTCCTCCTGCCCAGAAGAAGGACATTTCTTAAGGGACAGATCACCACTTGTTCTGCAGGAATAGTCCACACCACAGTTTCCATCAGATGTGTAAAAAATCTGGGACCAGCAGAAATGCCAGCACCTTACAGTTCTGCTGAGAGCCTGCTGTAGTCTCTGCTGCCCCGGAGCTGGAAGGGTAGGGACTGCCTTTGTCCACTCGCTCAGCACTCATGGACCTGACAACTAATTAAATTACCATGCAATAACAAATCATGATATTTTGAGAAGAATGTTTATTCACACTCCTCACCATATGGTAAATTTGATATACTAACTCCACTACTCACACCTGTGTGAAAAAAGAATGTGATAACTCATACAAGCCCCAGGTAGGAACATACATACAGATAATTCTACAAAACAGCTGCAAGCAGTAAGTTCACATATTAGCTTACTCCGCAGTAACTACCTGATGTGCTCATACTCTTCAACAGAGCTAAAGTCTGACTGCAGAGACCACAGGTCTGACATGTAACTCTGTTTCTATGTTTTATTTGGACAAAGTGCTTTTAAAACAGAGCTCTCATCTGTGCAGTGCATTTCCCTGGAGTTAGGTGGCTGTAGACAGCACTGTGTGGACCTTCCTCAGTTCATAGGCTATAAGGTGATGCAACTAGGTTGGGAATATAAAATGAAGCAGTGCCTACGTTCTGTGGAAAGCAAACAAGGATTTAAGTGTTTTGCTTCATGAAATCCTGACTAACATACCTTAACTGAGCAAAATTCAAGAACAACAAGGATAGTTACTGGGATATAAGCCAAACCAACAGGATTAGGTACATAGTTCACCGGGGCCAAGTTGCAATACCATATCAACTGCAATACTTCAGAGGCAGGCTTTAATGAAATCAAATATTAAGTACAGACTTTGAGTAGTCCCAGTCATAACAGCATAACTGTTTGTGCCATCATTGTAAGAGTCACCACCCAAACCATCTTCACACAAATGTAAGGTTGGGATGAACTGTGTTTTGAAGGCATGAAAGAGTTTTTCATCACTGGGGATTCTGCAATTGTCAGATCTAGAGGCTCCTACCAAAGGTGAAGTGGAGGAAGTTCTACTATAGAGCCCTCTCCAACACTGGTAGAAATATAGCTCATCTGCAAACTGAGAAAAAGCTATGGACTTGAAGGTTACCTGAGAATATCCCTTGTGTTAAAGTACCCTTGCAACAGATGGGAGAGAATAGTGCAGGCCACAGTGATCCTGGAGTTACTGATTTCAGGATCATTGAAGAGGAAAATGAGCTTGGGCACCATTTGCACCTGGTGAGCAATTGCAGCATTCTGACATCCATCTCTGTAAAAAAGCACAGAGACTATTAAAAGCTTTTACTGGAAATAACAAAATTTGCTGGGTTTCAGCTAAGAAGATTCTCAGGTTGCACTGATACTTTGCACCTTTGGCTTCTAATGTTGGCGTGGCAACATTTCAAACTGTCAGACAAATTGAATATGTGTCAGCAAAGGAGATCTGAAGACTTCTCTGTGTGTTCTCTACCCTTCCTATATGTCCTCTCCCCCGGAAACGGCTGCATTTCAACAAGTTCAAAGAAAATAACATTATTGAATTTTCAAGCAGTGAGTTGGTGGTAATAAATGCTATTCCTGTAAAACTCAGCAAGGGACACCAGACAGCTCTGTAAAGAACTTTCTGGTACCAAAAAGAAGCAATCTAACGCTGTGATCTATTTTACTCCTCTGCCATGCTCTGTCACTTCAGATATATTTAACTCTACTACAGTTGATTAACAAAGTATATTGTTATAAAAAAAGTCTTCCTGGCTTGTGTTTTGGTTTTAAACACAACTTCAATTATACTTCTATTATTTCATATTCAGTTCTAACATTCAGATATCCCCCCCGCCCAGTAGACGTTTAAACTTCCATGGTACAGCAGTGGTTCCATGTAAACCAGGTCACCAGATAGCTTTTCCCAATCTGGCCCATCATCACCTCAGGGACTGATTAAATCACTAAATCCAGCCTTGAAAAAGCAATATAAAAATTATTAACTGCCAGAGTCCACTGATTCCAACTAGGATCGGACCCTTCATATTGATCTCACAGTTCCAGCTTCAGGTTACAGGTGAACATGCCCCACATTTCTGATTCAAACACTAGCTTGTATACCTGGAGGACTGCAAGATCTCCACAAGATGCGAAAAAAGAGCAAGGTCAAGATTTTCTGGTGCTTTCATCCAAAGCTGAAAGAAAAAGGAAAGCAGATGTTTTGCTGTTCTGCTGAGCAGAGAGGACAGTAACCTGTGGCAGAGAAACAGTTACAAGTAGTTCAGGAAGCGTAACATCATAAACTCTCGGTTGTTTCTGCAACGACAAACTGCAGGCACTCGGAAATCCCTGCCAGTGTGAGGAATGGCTGCTCCTGAGCTAGCCCTGAGGAGCAGGCCCTCAGGGACTGTAAGAAAACTTCAGAAATTGCACTAGGGAAGAGTGGGGAGCCATGGTGACAGAGAACCTGCCATTCCAGGAGCTACCACCTCCCCAGGTGAGCCTCAGTGTGGAAAATCACCACACACCACCCCATCCCAAATACTGGGTCCAGGAGGTGCTGTGAACAAACCAAACTTCATACTATAAAGCCACCTGTAGTACAGCCAAACCCACAAAGCCACATCAAGAGTTTTACCTCGAAGTTGCAGAGAACATACTGGAATGCACTATAGTTCTTGATGACTGAAGACTCAAAGCCAAGTTCAGCTGTACCCACTAGGGAGAACATTAACTGTAAAATCCTGTTGTTTAACAGCTGTGTCTTACTCTTCAATAGATACGCCAGCAACTGAAAATAAAGACTTAGTAAGTATCTGCTGAGTATAAATCTGTTTATAAACTAATATACAACACTTTAATTCAAGACAAATACACAGTTTACTTGGCTGTAGTAGTCATGCATGCATACATCTTACATAAGCATCATGAAGAAAGTAAAGATTTCAGTCCAGGCATAAAATCTTGTGCAGTAGGTGAAAAGGTAAGTTTTTGAAGGAATTTGACAACTCTGTGGCATTGAAGAGAAGCAAAATGCATGCCATACTATGTTGAATGGAATTTACAAAAAGTAACATACAAATATAATTGTAAATAACTACAGTAAGTTTTCTACACTGTTCTTCATGGGTATATTCTTAGTTGCTTGCAAATGGTATTAGTTAAAAAAAAATTCATGTTGACCTCTTCAAATAAAAGGCATGTGTGAAACATTGCCAGTTTCTCAAATGAGTTTATCTTTGATCATGAAATGAATTCCTGATACACTGAGAAAAACGTTCAGAAAGCCACTACTTTTTGATTAGGTTGGGAGGAATACTCATTTGAAACTACATATGAAGGCATGTTTATTAGTTGGCTGTTTGGAAAAAAGTTTCAGACATCCAAACAAAGAGCAAAACCACTCCATCACAACATGGTGATCTGTCAGGTGAGCACAAAGTCAAAAGGAACAGCTCATACACAATCTAAAGGCTGGCATTCACCTACAAGAAAGGATTGGGCAAGCAATATTGAAGTATGAATCAGGATCAGTTTATGAAGTATTCACAAATTGGGAAAATGGAAACTTTATAATAAACCATTCATGAAACCCTACTGTTATGAGTCTTGTTTGGAACCATCTCTGTTAAAGAGCCTTCTCTGTTCTATAAGACTCTGTTTAGCCCACACAGCATAAAGTAAATGATACTGAACTGAAACTTCACACCTGAGCCTTAAGCCATCCAATATTACATACATAATACTTTAATAAAAACAAACTCTTCAGTCTGAACAGCTTTGAGGTTGAGAGATTTTAGGGATTTTAGGAATTTAGGAAAGACCTAATCAACAAAATCCAGACAGCACTTATTTATATCAGCACAATTCCTAATACACAGTGAAGACTGAGCCACAGGAATTCACCGTCAGCCTGCCTTGGGCAGTCTGTGAAGAGGAGTCTTAGGCTGGATGAGCCAAGAGGAGGATGCAGACCTGTCTGAGAAGTAGTCTCTCGTGGGAGGGATCAAGTATGTTAGTAAAATGTGAAGAGTGGGTCACTCACAAATCTGCTGCACCGGTTTATTTAGTTTATTAGTTCACATCTGACCAAGAAGCACCTGTTCTCACCTTTCCATCAGCAGACAATGCTGTTAGAGAGATTCCAAGCACAGAATTTAGAGCACTATCCTGTAACACCCTCACAAAGATCTCATCGCTTACAAAGTTACAAGCATAAGTGCTAATAACCAGGATATGTTTGGTTCATTGACATCGATAGGTTTTGGGGTAAAGTTTTCCAAGTGAAAGACTATAACTAGTATGAATGAACAAGGGTATCTACCTGGTATCCATGCATGTGCCTCATCAATTTTTCACTCATTGGGCTGCTGTTCAGGATAGAGTTCAGAACTTTGACAGCTGCATACATGGTGTGGTCATCACGGGCCATAGCAATGAGACCCAGGAGAATGGCAGGGCCTCCAATAAAGTTCAGGCTAGTAGTGGCTGGAGAGGACTGGAACACTCTTACCCCTAGAAAATTACAGTGTTACTCTACCAGAAAGTTACATGGAATAAATCTGTTATTTGACAGAGGAGAGGCCCAACTCTTAAAAAATATGAAACATTAAGGCATAGTGCATTTACCATATTGGCCAACAGCAACTGACCCAATAGTCCGCAAGGAACCAGAGAGATGTCCAGCAATATTTTTAGCTAGGAATACTGGAGATGAATTGTCCCGAGAGTTAATCCCAATCTAAAACAGTAAGAAAAACCATGGTAATATGGGGGAGACAAAAAGTAACAAACAGAACCTCTAATAATTTAGATTATTTTATTACTTTTAGACTATGAAAACCATTTTTTCCCTTAAATGTTGATTGTTAGGACAAACATTCACCACCTAAAATATCCCGCAACTGCATTACTTTGACATGTCAGTATCATTGGCCATAAAGCTAGAATAGCATGTGAAAGGTCACTGTGAAGGCATTAAGATACCACAGACTGAAACAAATTATCATTAGACCTGCAAACTGTGCCTTCTGTTGCTGTTTCAAGCAAAGTTTTTAACACTGTCTCATTGTCCAATCTACTCCTCTCCACAGATGAAAACAAAACAGTGGGTATAATGGAGTTATGAAATGAGAAGCTGGGGAAAAAATAAATCACTGAAGATCCACAACTAACAAAGTCACAAATTTTGCTGTAGGAAATCAAACAGAAACAAGAAAAAGTGTGTTTAAGACAAATGAGGGAAATTTGTGACCTCTTTGGCAATCAGCCGGCCATCCACTTCATTGTAGGAGCTCTTTATATCTTGGACCGTAGTGAGAGATGAGCACACGGCATTGATTCCAAAAGAAATCTTCTCTTCTGCCACCAGAGGTGTAGGATTATGATCACTGTACTGATCCTCACCTAAAACAAGAAAAAGTATAAATCTCTGAAGGAACTTCACATGCTCAACATATGACACATGAGAGAGGCAGATGAAAAATAACCAGAGGAAATGAAAGCTTAGATAGGAATTTGATTTTGACTCAACTATAATCAGAAAAAAGCCCTCACCCTTTGCAACACAGTCCATAGGAGCTTGCCACTGTAAGCACCAATAGGAGATGTGCTTGGCTTGTCTCCTCTGGTTACTGCTTTGTGTAGATCCTACATCCTCTCCCAGTATCTCATGAAGCTCAGAAAAGTACAGAATAAACTTTCCTCTGTCCACACAATACAAACAAACTTTCTGGGCAGAGAAAACATTTCAGAGGCCTTCCATGTTACTGGGAGCTTTCTCAGGGGTACTAGGAGCAAGGATTAATGTGGAAGCAAAAAGGACAAAGGCAAAAGTTCAGAGCTGCCAACCCACAACATATAAGAAGCCTCTAAAAGGTACCAGGTTCAGCAGTTTAATGATTGAAATTCTCACATGCTTTTATTTAAAGATTTTTCTATTCCTGCTTGCATTTGGAAAAAAACTATGTGTACCTTTTTTAAAAAAAGAAAAAATATATTTTTGACAATTTTATAGACTGTGAAAACAGTTGGTTTATGAAAATGTTTACTAATCCTGTTGAAAAAGCCCTTATAGGCAAAAAGCATTAGCATGTATTCCACATGAAGATTAACTTGAAGTAAATGCCCCAAGACCGTGTCACCTATTTCCCTTCCAGTAGGACACAAACTTACGGCTAAGCCTCTGCACAGCTGCTGCTGATTAGGGAGTAGGAAGGAGATACTGGTGAGATGGGACACAACACCACTGCAACAATTCAAACTGCTGTTTGTAACAAGGTCATAAATCCATTTTAAGGAACAAACCATAATATTTTTGGGGTTTGTGCTGAAATTTTAAAAGTAAAAATTGCCATTAGAAAAGTTTCTTTTTGTGTGTTTTGGTGGAATAGAGAGATATTAGGTAACAGTTCCCTTCCCTGAGCTCCCCCCACCCCAAAAAGAAAGAAATAGGGAAGAAAGATATTTTTCCACAATTATGAAATTACATCTTGTATAACGCCCCATGATTTCCCTGCATCAGGGCATCACTGGAGTCAGATGGCTACAATCCATGATTAGTTGGTAGTAAAGCGCAGCTGGGAAGACCAGTTAGTAGAGAACAAGCACCCCAGACTTCAGAAAGACTCAACACTTCAACAAACCTCCTGACTTCTGTTGGTAACATTTTTACTGTAGGCCTGTATTTTGATATAATTTCTCTTTCAACAACCCCTTCTCATGCTTTACTTAGAGTTTTTTTTTAGTCTAGATAGACGGCATTCTGAAGGAGTATTTTCAGCCAGTCTTTTCACTTCGCTTTAGGCTGGAGCATTACCAGCTGAGATTATTCTGCTCTTTTCAAATGGGAGACGATCATCCCCATTTTACCCCAAGCTGTAGTACAGAGGTGAATGAACAGTAATCAATAACTGAAATGTTTTGTCTGCCTGTTTAATAATTGAAGCTAACAGTACACTTTAGTTAAAAAGCCTCTTCATTAAATGGAATGTAACTTACTCCCCTATCCCTCTCTCCCCTGTGCTCTCCCCTACTCTGCAGACATCTGCAATTAAAGATGATGCTTCTTTTTCTGTAGCACCATAAATGTAGAACACCTCAGTCAAAGCTGCTGCTTTAATGTTTGTCCAACAGAAATTGCAATCTTCCATCTCCTCAAGGACATGTTATCCCTCTTCACTCTCCAGCTCCCTCTGCTGCTTGATTCCTGCCCTTCTCTTTCTGCCCATTTTACCGTATGGTAGAAGATTCTCATCGTATCTTACTACACTCAGTAATGCAGAGTTCCAGGCTTTTAAAGCAAGCTCTAGGCACAACTGGAATACTAATAATAGATTATAAGAACAAAAAGAGCATTGCCCTGACAAATAGTGGTGGATATGAGAATTATCACATACCTTGAAGCTGTACTGCTTGGAAATTGCTAAAATACTGTGGGCCAAGCTTATTAATCACCTCCATTGCTTCCACAGAGATGGCTTCTTCAAACAAGTACGTAGGGCCAAGGCGCCAGGTCAAGGAGGACATCTGTTTCCAAATTTGAGGAGTAGCTATGTATCCATAGACATCAATAAAGGAAGAGGGTTCCACGGAAATACAGCTACCTGGTAAGGGCTGGAGATACTGCATCTGCAACAGAGGAAGAATTCACTAAGGGGACAGAATACACTTGGGGTCCCTCACTGTTTTGACCCTGCAAGGTATGCCTGCCACCTCTTTCCTCAATGGAGTCTTACTCAGCTGTGCAACACAATTACCAACTGCTGTTTAGAAACTGGATTTTCAGAAGCATCACAGACATAAGCATTTTACAAAGTTCAAGCCTACTTTTTTGTTTAAAAAGCACAGTCAAAATCATTTCAAGTACTGGCAAAGAAATCCTCTCTCGACCACAGACTTATTTTTCCTGTTCTAAGCTTCATAACTCAGACTGTGACTTTTAATATAGAAAGCCAGGTTACAGATCACACTTTGTACTAGGCACCTAGATAATAAACAGGTTTTGAAGAACGTAGGGTATCAAGGTGCATCAGTTAGCTTCAGTCAAAGCAACATAGTTTAAGAAATTGCACCATTCATTTTTGGTATCAAAATAAGGATTGTGCCTCCTAAATTAAGTCTATTATTCCATTTATATGTGGAAAGCTCTAACAGGAAGTAGATGGAATTTTTTTCATAGGGAGAAACTATACTGTACTTCAGGGCTTAGCTCTGCCTTTAACAATTTGCTGTTAAGATGGGACTCCTAGTGTTTACAGATCTCTGACTACTGAAGTTAGAAGACAGGGGTGGGCAATATTAGTATGTAGGACTTGATACTTGAGTGAACAAATAGGCTTGATGCAATGCAGTAACCCCCACCCCCCAGCTCCACAACCCCAAAATAGCTTTTGGTATTGTTAACAACCTTTGTGCAATTCTAATTTCTTACACAATCTTTTCTTCACTGTAGACATTAAGACAAAGGCTTGCATCATGTCAGAGACCCCAGCACTGGGACAACCTTTTATTTACTAAAGGCTTGTTTTATTTATTATGAGCTGTTTCACTGTATGTTAAACACAGTTGCTGTGAATTCTTTAATCAATTGCAATGCTTAGGCCTAGTTTTATTGATGACTTTCAGTCTCATTTGAAGGAAAGCAAATGAAATTAAATTTTCATTCTTGAAATGGATATAGGTCCCAAAAGGCATTTAGAAGACAGATCATTTTTCTCAAGTATGGGAAAGAGAATATTTGGAATTAAACAGGTTGTTTTTACAAGGGAAATATAAACACAGAAGTTAGCTTCATGTGTGTTGAGATTGATTTGAAATATGGGAACAAGAAAGAAGAGACCAAGGTTACAAGTCTCAATTAATAAAAGAATACTATTCAAAAACAAAACCAGAAAACCACCACACCAACCAGACCTGCAACAGACATAGTCTGCATTTTCAACATTACCAGCCTGGAGCATTCAAATTCCAAAAATCAAATCTCAGAAATAATTTGAGATTAGGTTCAAAACTAGAAGCATGATGATAATAACAAACTACGGGCTCTTCTCATTTATCCTGCAGGTTATGAACACTTCAGGTACATTTGCATTGCTTTCTTGTGGTATCTTGTGCAACCTCAGATATCCACTATTTCAGAACTGACTCCTATGCAACAAGAAGATGACAAGAAGTGGTACATTAGGGGAAATACTAGCTACGCCAACATTTGCAATGAACTCCTGCGTAGATATTAATGAAATTTACAAATTTCTCCTAACTGAAACACTTCTTTCATTTCCATTAACTCGAAAAAAAGAAGTATTTTAATTCAAGAGCTATCTTACACATTGAACAACTAACCTGGAGGAACATCGATCTGTTCCTGAGTGCCTAGCGTGACAATGGGGAAAAAGGCCACTGACTCATCAACTGATTGTTCAATGGGTGTAAGAGGAAGAGGACAGCTTGAAACATGCCCATGTAAGATGCTTGAGGAAATTCCATCCATCTTAGGATTCCTGTAAAGAGCTGGCCAGTCACAGAAGCTCATTTCTCAACAACCTTACTGCTTTTTCAGGCCTTTATTGAAAAATGGAGGCTTCCTACATAACCCATTGCCTTTGCAGGTTTCAGCCTAAGCTCAAAGCACCGTCAGTGTAGGGTTCTCTGTTCACACCTGAATGTGATGTACCTTTTATAGCTGACAACTTCTGAAAATCTTGGGTGTAAACTGAGAGATCCTCAAAATCACTAGTCAGTTCAGAAGATTTTGGCCTAAGGGTAGAAGTGAATTTCATCAACATAACCCTGAGCTACCTGCATACTAGGTAACCACAACTCTCAGATGAGCATCACCACTGAAAATTACCCTGGTTATCTGCATGCTGAGGGAAGAGGAACTAGTTCCAAGCATCAGTATAAACCGATAACATACTTCTCAGGAGCAGCACAAATACAGCTTGGTTTGTATGGATTTCTGACTCTACTCATGCACAGTGCAGAGTGGCAGATGTTATATATGCAGATCACTGTGCTTTGAGTCTCTTAGGTTAATACTGAGAAGCCATGGTACGTGCATGGGGAGATGAAAATAAAAGCAATGAAAGACAAATGTCAGGCACAAGATCTATCAAACAGCCTTTACCTTTGCAGAGCCAAGCATCTGACCATTTATATAAGCTGACACAATGCAGTTCTTCTTTGCTTCCTTAGCAACTGTTACTGTGAGATGATGCCACTGGCCGGTGACCATCAGCTTGCCGCAGCCAAACTGGACTTGCCCTGGAAATTGGGAGGGATTTAAGACCTCATCCTCAGGTTCCATGATATCTGTAGGAGTAAAAACAAGGGGAAGTAAACAAAGTCTCTCACTTTCCCCTGCCTCTGGAACACAGCTATAAAGTGTGACACAAAGAACATGACTCTCTGTAGGTATACAGTGATTTGGTGCTATTCTGTTCAAGGTTTTTAAAACCTTCCCTGAAGATCTATTATCAGGATCTGAGACTTGCACAACTCTCAAGATTCTTCCAGCATCCGATGTGCTGTACTCCCAAATAACACCTACCTCAATGCTGCAAAGCTAGACTGAACTAGGACAAAGCCAATATATTCTCTAAGAGGAGAACCCCTCAGGATGTTCACCGAGTTAGCTGACACAGAAAAAAAATTCCTAGTGAATTCATGAGATGATAAACCTCTGTACATTAATTTGTAGTTTTTAGGAAAAGAGGTAAGCTGGGACTTTTAACATCATCTAAGAGAACTGGAGCACTCACACAATGCCAGCTGTGCATGAAAAAACCCAGCTACTGTTCCCACTCTATTCTCAAACCTCTGCAATGTTCAATCACATTCACATTTGAAGTGTCTACTGTATTCAATAAGGAGAAAGGGATAAATGTCAACAAGGAAAACAGATTAATAGGCTGGCATGATAGAAAACATCCTAAGAGTGAGGAAAAGTAATGTGCTGTTTGATTAGGAAGGTAGATCACTCCCAAACTCCTCAGTCCTACTCTCCAAACTTGCCCACTGCCACACAGAACAGGCAGGGATCAGCTGGTTTAAATCCAGTTCCCACAACTGCACACAACCACATAACTGACATTCAAAAGTCTTCCTTGGAATATCTGTAATTTTTATTATGTATTGCATGCCATAGAATAATTCTCAATGCCTACGGCAAACCTAAAACTGAAATATGACCAAGAATTACAATCACAACAGGGTGACAGAAGGAAAATGAAGAGATAAAGAAGTCTCACTAATGTTCTGGGTACTTATAAGAAGACGAAATTTGTTCATGAAAAATTCCAGATAATCAGAGAATACAGCACTGCAGCTTAACTGAGAAGAGCCTTACCAAGTGGCTGAAATTCCACTTCTTCTGTGGAAATGACCAAAGAAAGATCCTGTGGGAAGAAGCTTACTGAAAAGCAAACAAATTCTTGTTCTGTTCTTGACATATGCCTCACAACTGTGAGGAAACGGACTGGGTGATTGTTGTGCACCAAACCAAACTTGCTAACCAGAAACCAGCATGAGAGCGTCAGGCCACTTGAGGGAGGGAACATTCTGGTTCCTGTAGGCAGGAAAAAAAAAGGCAGTAAGGAAGCTGGTTTCCCTGTGCAGACATTAGCAACCTGCTTTCTGTTTCATCTGCAGCCCAAACCATGTAAGAACCAATATTAGAATATGAGGTTTAATTTCTGTTCTGTTCTATTAGATTTCACTGCCTATCTTCAATATCATACAGATTGCATATGTGAGTGTGTACATATGTATAAATGACCTAAAATTAACTGATGAGAAATGACTACTAGATCTCTATACCACAGAGCTGATCAGTTGGGAAGCACTGAGCCAGAAACAAGTTTTCTCAAAGTTCACAAAATTCAGGAAGCAAAAGCTACAGCCATTTCACAGTTCACTCATAGATTTTTATCTATAGAAGAACCTCATTTCATGTTAAGTGACAGTTTTTATTCCTTCTGGGGAAGGTAACCCAGAAATCTCATGACTTCTACTTGTTAAGACCGTTTTTTTCAGCAGTTTGCTTTGAATTTGTACCGCTAATGTTAATGTTAAAGCATCACACTATTAAGCTGCGTCTGGCAGTGTATTTTGGTGAGCAGTCTGAGTTATACAGCTCAGAGCTGGACTGGGATACAGACAGAAGTGTATTGAAATACACAGCTTATTTGCTGCCATTTCTTACACATGTTGAATGCTTTAAGTGGTGCTGAAACGTCAGTGCTTTCAGGAAGCTGTACATGAGTCAGAGTGCTTACCCATGCCAATTCCTCCTGAGACAGATTGCTCTGCACTGGGTCCCATGACAGTGGCCAAGGTAGGGAGGTATAAACACCTACAAAAGCAAGAAGGCACCCATCCATCAGAAACATAAAATTATCCCTGAAGGTCACCAGTGACTTAATAATGCAGCATCACAGTAGCAAGCCAGAGCTTAGGCTATCAGCAATAAGACAGTAACAAAATTGTTTGGCAACATTGCTGCAAGGAAGGCAGTGTTAGGACACAAGGATTGACTAAGATGGAGAGCGCTGGTTGCCGTGTCCAGAATAAGGGCTTGGAGTCTGCAGAGCAGCTAAACAGGAAACCAACAGCAGCAATACCCGTATCCTTCCATGGACATGTCAAACTCCACAAAAGATGGAGCCAAAGCAGTACTGCGGAGCTGGAAGTTTCGAGGTGACGTCATGGAGATGAGACTCATTGCAGTCTGGAGTGCCAATGCAGATCCCTTAGACACCCAAGCACAGCTGCTGACAGGCACAGCTGTCTGAGGATCGGTTTTATTGTCCACCATGTCCTCTTTTGAACCTACAAGATCAACACAGTGCCTAACCAAATCAGTGTCTGCAATACCGTTTCAGCCACAGGCTTTGCCCATATTCATCACTGCTAAGAACAGATCTGCATGCTCTTCAAATAACACATCCTCAGCAGCCTGCAGAAATACTCAGCAATACACAAAAATATTGCACTGAAGGAATTTCAAAATGGGAGGCTGGCAGGAGACATGAGCTTACACAAGCCATATTTTCTCCCCACACATCTTTAGGTAGCTCCAAACTTCAACCCTAGTTCCTGACCCATTGCTTCCATTTTTCGTATACACAGAACATTCTGTGGTTATATATTCTGCCATAACAGAACAGTTAGAACTAACACATGGGAGAGGATCTAAAGAATGACTTCAAAGAACATAAGACCCAAATTTGTACCATTCTGTACCAGGTGTCCCATAGGCATGAGAACAGTTTAAGTGCCAAATACTACTACTGTAGCCTTTCACCTGCAAAATATGTTAGAACAGAGAAAGGACTTGGATAGAAAATCACCTGTATAAGCAAGATAGATTACACCTTAGGGTATCCTAAGAATTCCAAAAAGCAATGTTCTTTATTTACATATTTATTCTAGTTCTAGCTATAAACCACAGGGAAAATATGCTGCAAACCCAGGAAACACTGCCCTTGTTTTGTGGAATATGATTAGTAGTTTTATAGATCATTCCCATGTCTGATGCAGCCAAGTCTGAGTCTATATCAGCATCTGGCTTGAGCACATGTATTATAATTTGATCTCTACTCATCATTAGATCAACTTTCAGTGTCAGTCAAGTATCACCCAACCTGGGCAATGCCCTCTGTAAAACACCCATACATACTCCACTTTCACTGACTATCTTGGAGCAACCTACTCCAACAGCATTTTCCTGTCATTACAGAGACATCTATGACCCAGCCACTGTATCAGCAACAGGCTGTTCATGGTGTGATTACCTTCATTCCACACTGCATTAGCTGAATCACTCCCCTGACATGAAAGGACCTCAGTCTTGTTTGTGCTGGGCCTGGAAGGCAGTGACAGAGAACCTCCCAACCAAAGAAATTGCCTAACATGAAAAAAAAAGGAGAAAGCAACCAAAAAAAGGAGAACAATCAACTCTGGACACTGGACTCATAGCAACTCTGCAAATATAGCTCATCCCTCTGAGGACCAACTTTCTTTTTGGACACCAAATTTTAAAGGCACCCCAACAGAACAGAAGGAATGTTTTCCATTGTATCATCAAAAACATTTGTTTACTTTACACTTCCCCTTTCAAAGTTTTCTAATTGAAAAAAAACCCATAGGTTTATTTCCTTCAGCAATGCTTTTAAATACCACTAATTTTTCAGAAAAAAAAACCTATGGGTTTTTTTGAGTTTGGGGTGTTTTTTGTTTATTTGGTGGTTGTTACTGTTTTGGTTTGTTTGGTTAGTTTTTAAGAAATTCAGTTCCATTTTTGAGTAAAGGAACGTGATCTTCCACTGCATATCCAACTTCATCTGCACTCTGATCTCTGTTAGGTGCTCTCATGCTTAGCATTTGCTAGCATTAAAGAAGAAAGTAGAATCAAAGTAGAAACAGCAGAGACTGAGAAACAAGACTATGCTTCTTATTTCTGCATCTGTCATTGACGTGGATCTGAGCTAAGAGAAAGTCACTTTTACTCTCCAGGAAACAGCTTCTCCATATGAATACCAGGAGAGAATAACCCTTGTTGTTTTGCAATTACTTAATTAGTTACCACTCATAAATGGCTTTACAACCCCTGCAGAGATGATGCAGCAGAACACTACAGAGTCATACCATCTTCATTAAGTCAATTAAACATATATCCTGTAATCAATATGTAAGTAGTATTAACTGAGACTTGAAACAAAAGGCTAAGAGCCTTGCTGAATTAGAGCACTACATGAAGTATTAATTATTACATAAACTTTGCAAAATATTTGTACCACTAAAGCAAATTGGTTCCATTAGATACAATCTGATACCTTAACACATCTGGCTCAACAGCCTGTGACGCAAGCTTCTCAAACACTCGAGTGAGGGGCAGATGCAGTGGATGGCTCTCACTGCGGAAGGCATCCTGACAGGACGTTATGATGGTGCTCAGCAAGCCAGATCCACACATCACCTGGCGACTCTTCTCTGACTTCACCAAGGACTGGATATGATCAACCACAGCACGTTGGATTTCCAGTGAAAGCTGAAATGGACACAGAACTGAAGTCAGTAGGCTGCAACTAAAACTGTACATGGTTATTGCTTTTTGGTTTTAAATTGACAAATCTCTGGGTGCAAAAATCTGGCCCAGAAAAGAAGCTTCTAAGGCTAGAGGCTCAAGTGCAACTGCATGGCTGTTCTATGAAGCTCTGCACGTGAACAGCGTGCATATATCCATCTAAGCACCTGCATGGCCATCCACAGCTGAGCTTTACTGCCACAACACTATGGTAGTGAAGGAAGAGAGCAATCAGCTGTCATTCAAAAGAAGGGACCAGCACCAAGGGCAGGTTATTAGGCATAAGCTCCAAAACAAACACAGTAACTGAGAATATATTTAACATTCAGCACATGGGAAGTCATATTGACATGATCTACTCTTCATTCCAAAAGCACTGTTCAGAAACAAAACTGTATCTCTTAGTATCATGAAACAATTTTAAACACTTCTCTACATGTTTTGCTGAATTGAAGCTTTCCCTCATTATTGCTTCTTAATGATCTTAAACAAGTATCTCAATTCTCAAAAATTATCTTTAGAGCAATTTGTTCCCAATTAGGAATGATGTCTACTCCATTGACCTAACTAGCTTTCACACAAATGTAACTGTGCATCATATATTTAAACACAAGTCTTAGAAAGACGAAGTGTTCCCTACTCCCAAGAGCTCTTTGGCCTTCTGATAAGCTGTCCTCAGAAAAATCTATGTAAAGTTTTAAAGAATAGAGCAATAATGGGGGCAGACATGCAGATTAGGACAATGGCATTTCATTTTGTAACACAAATGAGAAGCAACTTCACTGGATTCAGAATAAGCTGGCTTATTAAGTATAATTATTTTTCAATCTCAGAGCAACTCTTACTTGAAAAGCTAGCAGCCCTTCACAGAAAATAAGAATTAACTTTCTAACATATCACAGAGACTTAGTTTTACTAATGAAGAAATCAAGGCATCAAAACTAGCACTTTCTGAAAGTTCCAAATGACCCAGAATTTTAAATTGTGCTTTCTAAAGAAAAGGTAGACATCCATCAGCTTAAAACCTATTGTCTGTAGAGAGCTTGAGTCACTTCTGAAAATCATCTGTGCAACTTTTTGCCTTAAATTGCTATTAAAAATAAATCATGAATTTATTATAGCTCAAATCCCTGATGCACAGTTTGCAGCTGCAAGAACATTCCCATTCTATCAAAATGTTTTCCTGATTAACTCTCATCCACTGACCTTGAGCAAAACTTGCTTTGCTGTATATGTATATATATGTATAACTGGGTTTTATGAAGTTGCACAGTAACTTGTATTCATGTATTCCTTGCAAGCAGACAGGGAAAAACCCCGCTATGAACATGTGAACTGCTTCTACTTTGCCAGAACCACAAACCTAGATAAGGCCTAGTTAAACACTCCACACAAATAATACCATCTCCATCAGGCTTCTCGCATTTCCCTTGGTACAGCTTCTGTGTTAAGAAAAGCTACACAGATTTCCTCATATGAACACCAGGGCTACTATTGCCTTCTAGAGAAAATACACTAAGTAGTCTTGACCATTTTAAGCCAGGCAACAAAATCTCTTCATAATGTTAAGAATTCTTTTGTTAATTCTCATGGTCTGACAGACCTCTTGCTTTTCCCCCACAGTATTAGCTGAATGCAGTGCCTCCTTCTCATTTTTCTAAGCTAATATGTAGTGCTATAATATGATGTTCATCAGACACCTGAGAGGAAGGTAAACTTGTCTGTGTGCCACATCGTAAGTTATGTGATTGCATGAAAACCAAAACAAAGTAGAAAATTATCTTCAGTGTAGTTAGCCAGGGATTCTTGGCAGAGTTCCTGTGTCTTCAATCCAGGGTACATCACTGAGATTTCAGTGCAACTTTATAGAGACACCGGCTGCTTTTTAAGGAGAAAGTGAATAGCAAGAGAAATAGAACAAATAAAAGGGCAGGCTCTGGGGTTGGAAGCACAGGGAGAAAATCGCTTGGTCTGTAAAAACAGTGAAAGCTTCAGAAGTTGGTTGATCAATGAACAAGCAAACTTCTTACTAAAAGCCCAAAAATAACCTTGGAAAAGAACATGCAGACAGTCTGTGCATTTTCTTTTAAAAAATGCACTGTAATCAGGCTCAGTGAAGAAAAATCCCCTAGGAGACAAGGCTGGAGCAAAGCCTGCAGCAAAGCCTTCAGGGGAAAGAGTTGACCTTCAGCTACCAGCCTAAGCCAGAGGACCCACTGCCACAGTATTTCTAGTCTCCTTGCTCCTACCAGAGTCCCAGTCTCCCTTCCTTTCTCTGAAAGACTTGGCTGCATAATCCTAAGGGGAATGAAGCTCTGGCAAAATACCCAAAGATTTTCCTCATGCAGACACTGCAGTGCAGTAATTTAGGAATTCACTGTGATATTAACGATTACATTAGCAGTGATATCAGCAATATTAGTCTAAAGGCAGACAAATGACACAGTCTTCTGTGGGTCATATCTATGTCAGAGACCTTTTAAGTTTAGGAATATTTTTCAGTTTTAAGTACAAATACTTGGAAAGTGTTATGCTGTTAACATCTACAGTGAGAGCACCTAGTTTAGGCTAAATTTAAACCAGGGATAAAGGTCTTTTAAAAAGGTGTAAAGTTCTTATTACTGCACAATGTTTTAGTTTTACAACAGTGAATATGACGGCAGTTCATCATAGGAGAGATTAGACAAAAATCGAGAGGACAAATCCAGCTGTGGAAGCAATATTATTTTTAAAATGTATAGATAATTTACATAATGAATAATATGAGGACTGGTTTTGTCCTTACTCACAAGAAACATACCAGGATGAGAACACAGAAGTGAATCATGCCTTGATTCTCTTCTTGAAAGTTCTTTTGTTTCCCTTACCAGCCTCCTCAGATCTAGGAGATCTTATCTGACATCATAAATAGTAAAGGTCTGGCATGACACTCTGCGGTCTTAAAAGCCACAGTTCCAAAATGCCAGACAAGCATGAGATATGGCTGAGGGGAAACGTCTTTCTTTGTAAGGTAGAAAAAGAGCTCTGAATATCCTGATATCCACATATCCTGTCTCACTTTACTTAGGTTTAGAAACATATAGCAATGCTATCTTTCATCACAGAATAGGCAGCATATTAATAAAAGGAAAATCCACCTTGTATTTGGTCAAACTATATGAAGTCTGATGGGAACTGGCTTAGTACCAGTCCTAGGCATGAACATGAGCAATATCCTCTAAAGTTGACTGACTCAAAGACAGTCTTCCTGGGGGTGGAGGGGTGTTAAGTGTTTTAAGCAAATTTTCATACGCTTACAACATTCAAATTATTTTTGATCATACCTAGGAATGGCAGTAATATACAACCACAAATCTGTTCTCCTCAGCTTTTAATTGTCATTCTAGATGACCAGAATGGCTGAAACACACGACCACCTGTTTTAGTCTCTGCTACTCTTTCTTCTATGCTGACAGGCTCAACACTGCTTCAGCCCATCACTGCTTGGGTCTGACAAAGGTCACAGAAGCTGCAAATTTGGCGGAAAATGGATATTACCTCTGAGGGTCAGAATCAAAGTACATTAATTTTATTGAGTTCCATTAATGCTTCTGTAAAAGCCATGCTTTCTCATTGCCATTTCTGTGAAAGCAAAGGATTTGTACATGACTGAACTGATTCTGAAGATTTTTCCAGTTTACTCCTGAACACCTAGGCCTAAAAGACCTGACACAGCACTAAAATATGCAGCAAGAGATGAGTTACTGTCTGTTCTTCACCACTGCTCCTAAAAAATGTACTGTTCGACTTGGTCTTAAAGTCAGAGCAAGAAGCCCCTTCAGATTTTTGAATGAAAGTCTGCAGTGAAAAAGCTCTATCCAAAAAGAAATTATTTCATGTCTCGTATAGTTGTCAAATATTGTTGCACTGAAAGAAGGAATAGTACTCTCTTTGGGACAGAATATAACTATTCAAAGAGAAATTCCTTCACTTTCTAGGTCACCTTTCTACCAAGTAGCTCCCCTTCACTAGCCATTCATGTCCGCCTTTTGTATCAGATCTCGCATGACTCCCATGTTTCAAGTAGCATCTCATTGCACAAGGGGTATATGTCATGACTGAAGGTACTGAAGTTCGACCCTTTGTGTCACTACCTGGCAGCATCAGTGAGCTGCCCAAGCTATGGAGTATGAGGTTCCACTCATTTTCTCACGTGATTTTAAATAGAATTAGCCAGAAAAAATCCTACTTTTCCTCTATCCTTTTTGTGGGTCATTAGATGAAAAACTCTTCAGGACATGTGTTAACTCCTAGCTAGAGTCTGATGCAGGACCCTGTGTAACAGTGGTCCCATTTTACCTGAGGCAACCCTATTTATAACAGCAATACTGAACAAACACTATCAGTAATAATTTCTTGTTGAGTAAGAAAAAAAGGAGCGAGAAAAAGAAAAAATGAACACACTTAAATACGTAACTAAAATTGCTGAAATTTGTGCTCTAGTCCTTCATATTTTTAAGAACACTGCCATCTACTGAGGGACTGAGAGGCTTTCTCACAGAGCTCAGCCCTAGAGCTGACCGCAATAGATTCCTGATGACACACTCCCATCCAATTAACTGTTCTACTTGCTTTTCAGAAGTTAATTACCGTAATCAACAAAATTTCGCTAGCTGATGACTTGGTTCTGCTACACAGAGTTGGGATGTGCCAACAGTTAGTTGCACTCCCGCTTCCATAGCTCTGGATGAATAATCTGGTTTTATTTCAACCCCTCCATATGTACTTAAACTGTATTCAAGTATTTTAGTCCAGATAGCAGATATAATATAGGCAATGTGCCTGTTCAGAGTACAGGTGTGTATGGAAGGTTTGACAAAGCAAAGCAGATTCTAAGCTGCACTGAAGATTTATGGATCATTAGGCCTAAAGAACCAGACTGTTCTGGTCACTAGGTCTATTAGCAGTATTTTAAACAATTTTCAAAGGACTTCTACACGTGTACCTTTGCAATAAGTGTTCTGGGACCAAGACCCATGCCCTACATCAGACAGGTATAGAAAGACTTAGTCAAATTGATAGTCAAGAGCCTTTGTTATTTTTATATGCTGCCCAGGGAAGTGGTTGATTCACCGTCACTGGAGGTATTTAAAAGATGTGTAGATGTGGCAGTTAGGGACATGGTTTAGTGGTGGACTTGGCAGTGCTAGGTTGACGGTTGGACTCTATGATCTTGAAGGTCTTTTCTAACCTAAATGATTCCGTGACTCTCTTGACCCAGTGAAATTTGTGCTGTTCCTCTTGCCAGTGTTCTAGGTAAAATTTAAGACTTCCACATCGGGAAAGAGTAAGAAATTCTTGGAAATGAAGCTACAGAAAAGTAGAAGACATTGTTTAGATGGCACTTTGATATGTTCAGGCTCACCTGAGAGTGTCCCTCTTTGTACAGCTTTGGTAACAACCTCACCATAACACAGACAGCACCTGGATGTACAATGGCACAGTCTCCCGTATCCCACCTGCAGGAAAAAGACACACAAAACATTAACAACAGCAAAGAGGGTCCAACTATGTTCCAAGGTAAAGCACTGAATCCTCCTAGCAGGAACTAGGCTCAGCATTTGAAACTTAGTGAACAATACAGATGACCTAGAACAGCTGAAACCCTCCTTAGAGTAAAAACGAAAGGACATAACCTGCTCATGAGCTTACATATCAGGGACCTGCATATTAAAAGATGTGCACTCTCCTGTTTAAACAAACTTTACCTTTTAAAATATTTGCAGTACAGATAACAGACAACAAGAAGGACCTCTCCAGTTGCATGAGGTCAAAACTAGTGTTATATTTACTATTTTCAAGTAGCTTGTAACTTTGCTTGGGCAATAATTTCAGTACTTTCAAGCCAAACCAGCAAAATTAGTAAAAGAAAGTTAAATATCTGTGCTTCCCCACCAGTTTTCATTTTCACACATATCAACTTTGTATATTCAGGCACAGGAAGGAACCAAGGCATCAGTTACCACAGAGATCTGCTTATGCCATGATAAAGACTAGAAGTCATATATATATATATCAAAGATGAAGCCTTAGCATAGCAGTAACTCTAGTTTAGACACTGCAGGCTTATAATATTCAAAGGATCATCAGCATTTCTGGGTGCACCTCTGAACAGGAGTTGTGATGTGCATTGTCCATAACATCTGTCCCAAATAGATCTTGTGAGAAAAGCAAAGACAACATTTCATGGCCATAATTAGACTGAGAACATAAAGCACAATATGCTTTATGGACTGTATAAAACAAAGAGTACAAGTAAAAGAGTAAGGATTAAAAAAACCAAAAAACAAAAACAAAAACACTTACAAGGGACCTAAAGGAGGGTAAAAAGGCTATAATACGTTAGGTACTTCACTAAGGCTCATCTGATACATCAGAGCAGCGAGTAATGTGTACCACGCTGCCACACAGTGACCAATAATTCTTACTGCACCCTGAAGAAAGATCCTTTCAAAGAAACTGCTCCTTTACAATATTTTCTGTATAATGAACCAAAGTCATATCTGATATAAATACTTACTTCAGTAGTGGCTTCAGTGTGGACACATACACCCCTATACATGACATGAATGTGGGTGAGTTTTTAAGTGTCAAACAAGAAAAAAGTACACACTGAGAATACACTCTACTCCTATCTCCCCCCAAACCCCCTAACCACCTTTAAAGTGAAAAACCCAGGCTCACTAGAATCAATAGGTTTAAAATTGTGGCCAGAAAGCTGCCTGGCAGAAAAGGACCTGGGCATGCTGGTTGATGGCTGGCTGAACATCTGAGCCAGCGGTGTGCCCAGGTGGCCAAGAAGGCCAATAGCATCCTGGTTTGCACCCAAAACAGTGTGGGCAGCAGTGCTAGTGAAGTGATTGCTCCCCTGTACTGGGCACTGGTGAGGCTGCACGTCAAATACTGTGTTCAGTTTTGGGCCCCTCACTTCAAGAAGACATGAGGTGCTGGAGCGTGTCCAGAGAAGGGCAACGAAGCTGGTGAAAGGTCTGGGGCACAGGTCTGATGAGGAGCAGCTGAGGGAACTGGGGCTGTTTAGTCTGGAGTAAAAGATGCTCGGGGGACCTTATCACTCCCTATGACTGCCTGAAAGGAGGCTGTAGGGAGGCGGAGTGTAGGTTTCTTCTGCCAGATAACAAGTGACAGGGCAAGGGGAAATGGCCTCAAGTTGTGCCAGGGGAGATTTAGATTGGATATTAGGAATTTTTTTTCCACTGAAAGTATGGTCAAACATCAGAACAGACTTCCCAAGGAGGTGGTAGAATCACCATCCCTAGAAATATTTAATACACAGATAGATGTGATGCTTAGGGGCATGGTTAGTGGTAGACTTGGCAGTGCTGCGTTAACGGTTGGACTTTATTCTCTCAGAGGTCTTTTCCAACCTAAACAATTCTATGATTCTATGAAACTTCAGTCTGTTTTCATGCTGCAAATGTGCTCCTCAGAGCAAGTTCATTTTTAGCCTAAGCCACTGTATTCAATTAACTTCCCAAACTTTCAATTCAATTAAAACTTCCATCTCTAGCACTGTAAAAATACATCACCAAGCAGTGTGTCCAGTTCTCTTAACACACAGCAGTCTTCCTAGACTGAAGAAATATCATTATCTCTTGTCCTAGTTTCAGCTGGGATAGAGCTGACTTTCTTAGTGGCTGGTGCAGTGCTGTATTTTGGATTTGACAAATATACTGATGGTTTTAGTTGTTGCTGGGTAATGTTTATACTAAGTCAAGGACTTTTCAGTTTCTCAGGCCCTGCCCGCAAGAAGGCTGGAGTGGCACAAGAAATGGGAAGGGGACACAGCCAGGACAGCTGACCCGAATTAGCCAAAGGGATATTCCATACCACTGAACATTATGCTGAGTATGTAAGTTGGGGCGAGGAGGAGAAAGGGGGTTGACAGTTGGAATGATGGCATTTGTCTTTCCAAGTAATTTATGCGTTATGAAACCCTGCTTTCCTGGAGATGGCTGAACACCTGCCATTGACCATTGAGAAGTGGTCAATGAATTCCTTGTTTTGCTTTGCTTATATGCTCAGCTTTTGCTTTACCTATTAAATTGTCTTTATGTCAACCCATGAGTTTGCTCACTTTTACTCCTCTGATTCTCTCCAACACAAGGGGACTGAATGAGTGCTATGTGGTGCTTGGTTGTTGGCTCGAGTTAAACCACAACACTTGAACATCAAAAAAAAATTTCTCATATAGAGACTTTATAACCCATACAATGTGTAGTAGAAGTAAAATATGAACTAACAAAATGCAAGTATCAGAAGACAATAATATAAAGTGATCCTTTAAAAAACAAATAAAATCATTAAGTTCTTAAGACATTGCCATAACTATAAGGAGACGTCTTCATATTTTTGAGCACTGCTTGACAGGTTTAGTACTCTCCAGGACTGTTAAAAAGGAAGGAAAAAGAAGGAAAAATCCAGAGTCCCTGACCAGCACTGAACTGCACTTCAACTTTCCTGCTAGCACTGCACACTCACTCCCCTTTAAGAATATTATGTAAGTCTGATCTGCAGCCTCCTTTGTTTTCCATGAGGCTCTCATTTCCTAGCTTGTCTTAATACAAAAGCTGTCTCCATGCACCATCTCTCACACTCCTGCCTCAAGGCTAACCGGTCAGCCCCATGATTCCAATTCATCTACCCTACCAGTATAATGGTGTGAATCCTAAATTTGCTCTGCACTGGCTGCTACTTAAAAATAAGACAAAGATGGTCTGGGAACAAAATGAGATGCCACAAAGAACCTGAAGAGCCATTACAGCAGTAAGTCTGGGAACAGCAGCTGCAGCAGCCATTCTGCTACGGGGTGTATGAAGAGGGGCTTCCCTCCCAAAGAGAGATCAGCCTCAGTTAACACAGCTTGCAAAAGCTATCACTAATCAACAGGAGCAAAAGGGAGAACAGAGACTCCATCTGTCACAGAAGGTGTTTCAAACATTAATACAGAAGCAGGAACACAGAGGGTTGTTTTGCAGACAGGAATGGAAGGGTCAATTCCCTGTGGCTTGCAGCATCACTGACCACAGGACAGCATAAGGGGCTAAAGTATTACCCAGTTAAAATACTGATTTTCCTGTGTCTTAGTCACAGGCTCCTGTAGAATCACCTTCTTTCGCTCTCTTCAAGGATGTTAATTACATGTTGCAGGATTGGGCATCACAGGCCACCTACACTGACTGCACTCAAGTTCCTCCTTTCAAGTTGCACAGCACCAGGCTAAAGCCTTCCTCAGGAGGAAGTGTGAGCACGGAGTACAGTTAAGAGGAAGCTGCATCAGGGGAACCACAGGCTTGCGGGAACTCTGGGAACTTCATTTCTTATTTTTAATTTTAAGAAAATTTGCTGCTGGAAAAGGCTGTGTGGCCTGAAGATTGACAGCTTGCCCGTACATGTTTTTCTCCTGTGTTTGCCTACACTTGTCCTGGACACTCTCCAGCCACATCTAGCTAATCTGGCTTCCTTTTGTGCCTTCACAACCCAGAGCCAAAGCCAAACTGTTCCAAACCAGACACTGTGAACTGAATGGATCCTAATTTACATGATTAATTTCTCCACAAGTGGTACTCATTCAGTTACCACACAGCCTCACAGCTCAGCCGGCAAAACAACACAAGGATCTTTCTGATTACAGCCAGTTGATTCCTGGTGTAGGCTTTCCTTCCTGCAAAGGATATGTATTTTGATATAATCTTTCATTATATGAGACAGGCAGCATTAATATTCCTCTTCCAATTTTCTCTGATTCAGCTGTATGAGTAAATGAGTGAGAGTGTGTGTCTGTACATGTGTGCTTTGAGACACAAGCATGGGGGAGCATTTAAAACAGTTTGTACTTTTAAGTTATCAGGAGACTGGAAACAGCTTCCCACATAATTCAGGAAGCCAAAGCTGACTGGGGCAAATGCAAGCTTCAAGTCCCAGTAACCCTTTCCTTAGACCCCGTTCCTGCTCCCACACTGCATGTGTCAGACCCTTCAGCACAAACTCTGCAACTTGGGGTTGTGTGTCCCACTGCTCACATGAACACTTAATACCTAAATGTTTACCATCATTTACCTTCCGAAAAGAGGTGATTTCTGTTGTCTGGAAGTTGAGACTGTAGCATGGATTTGTTTGTCCTAGGCAAGTTATGTCATAACTTACCTCAGTTTACTACCATATAAAATGCAGATACTAGTCTTACTGTTACATTTCCTGCAGTAAATAAAAACTTACTTCTCTTCAGAGTTTCCCCATAGCCTACAGGCAGAGGCAGGTAATTTGCTGCCTCGTCTTTTGAAAGCAACAGGATGCCCTTCTTGAGCCTGGGGTTCATCCTGATCATCTCTTGATGCCTCTCCCATCTCTGGCTTTCTCTCCTTGAAGTAGCTCTCCAGGTGGAGTGTTCCTTTGACCATGTGATCAAGAAAATTCAGAATCCATATGCAGTTCTTTAGCCACACTGGGAAAGGTTCTGAAGAGCAGAAAGCTGCATCCAAGAACTCTGCAAACGTCCTTGTCTTCTCAAGGCTCAGAGAGATTTGCCTTTCCCCTTGTGTCCAGAAGCATCCAAGTGACCCAAGATCCTCTGCCATCTTTTCAAAGAGACCATTCCTCTGGAAGAAGTTGCTGTTGACAGGATCCAGGTGCAGGGCTGCTGCTATCCCCTGAAGCGTGTAGAAAACGAGCTCCAATATGCAATTCTGACCAACTGCTGTCCACAGTCCAGAGGGAGGGTCCTGCAATGCACCTTCCATGTCTGAGAGAAGGGACAGGAGTCCATTGAATCCACTACAGGTTCTGAAAGCTGAATGACTCTTGGGATTCTCCAGTATCCTCAGGAGTGACTACAAACATTAGGAAGAAAGGAGACAAAAGCAGTACTTAAATCAAGGGACAAAGAAGCTTTAGAATATTTTAAAATTCCAAGCTTGTACCAAAATTCTTTCACTGAAATTTCACTCTTTGAAGAACAAAAAAAAAGAAAAAAAAGAAGTTGGTCAAAGTAAAGGTCACCACTGCACAATTTTTCTCTTTCTCCCTTTTCCCGTATAGCCAATGACTCAATCAAAATTTGAATGCACCCTCAGGAGCAACCCATGGAGTCAGCCTGACTGGTATAGAATAGTGCTTACAGGAATAAACAAAGAAATCAAATTTCCTGCATCACATATCCGAGTGAGTTTGGCCAGAGGTAGTTTCAGATCTCTGGCTATTCTTTCATCAGTCTTCTCAGACTCTCTCAAGAAATCTGCCTTTGCCTTAAATGAAAGCAGAGATTCCATTGTAAATAACCTTATACAGAAACTGACAAGGTGGCACAGCTCTCTATAGGCAAGTCTTCCTACAGCCCTGAATACACATGGGAAGGCACACTGGACTTTTGCTCACATGACTGTGCAAACCCTTTCCAAAAAAGCAGTGACACAGGATAGCCCAAAGAATACCAAGCAGCAGGCTTTTGTCATTAAGGCAGGCAATAATAATTCCCTTTCTCAGCAGATGTTGTTTTAAAGTTTGCATAACACTTTGGAGGGGAAAAGCCATAAAGAGTCAGATTGCTAAATGATTAGGTCATTAGATTGTTGCTTGAAGCAGGTTATACGTGAATGCATCCTGACAATACTGTGCATGCATAAAAACTAACCTATACCACTTGTAAATTTTGAATGCTATGGGCTTGCTATTTTAAAACAAATCTAGAACATTATTAAGAGTTGTAGTATTAGAAGTAAAATTAGTGAGAAAAAAAAGAGCTGGCAAGGAAACAGTCTACAGTATTTGAATGTAATCCATCCCAGGTTTTCGGGTTATTGCACAATTAATTCTGAAAATATGACGCTCTTTCAGGCACCAGGGATCTTTCACATTTGAGGCAGTACCTTTATCTGCAAGCCAACGTTGGAAAGCACTGTTTTTACATATAAAGTTTTCCAATAGACATCCAATGAAAGAGCTTCACTTCACAGCCTGCTGAAGAAGAATGGTTTCTTAACATATATGTCTCCCTGTAACAGGATCCAGGACTATGAGAAAGGGTTGGCAGAACTGGAGGGGGAGGGGGAAGGGGAACTCTATTACTGTCATTCAATTTTGTATGATAATGTATCAAACCAGGCAGAGACTTCTGAACAGGGATCAAATTTAATAACTCAGAGCTGAAGTTATCAGGACGGCTTTAACACATTTCAAAGAAGGTCAACAGTAACTACATTTCCTTCAGTTCTAACTCAGTTAGAATTTAATCGCCTGTGACTTAGTATTCCTCTGTCTTGAATCTATAAAACTGATGTCTGCTGAAAACCCCCTAATTCAGTTATCATTAACAGAATTTATTTCACATTCCATTATTTGTTATTCCTCATAATTGTCCGTGTGCCACACTGGAATATGGCAGTGTTAATTGCATTTGGGCGCAGGCTTTAACAGATAAATATATATTAGCAAATCAATCTGAATTTGTGTGTAACACAATCACAGTCCCAATGGATGTAGATAATAAATTCATTTGCCTACATTATGCTTTAATACAGTTACATCTGTCAAAATTAGACACCAAAGCTGCATTTATTTTCATATTAGTTTGGACACTATATTCAACTTTTCCTGCAAACATTGTTAAAGTTTACTGTTTCAAATCAAACTATAAACTTTTTCAAGTTTTTGTTTTTTTAAAGTAGCATGGTTTTTTTAATCACAGAATCAGGTGCTATATTGTGCTGAAAGCTCAATTCAGTTCACGCTTTGTCGAGAATGTAGAATGAAACTTTAAATCAGTGCTTACAACACTGCTGCTTTTCAGTTTGATGCCTATGATCTAAACCAAAATAAAACACATTGCTTCCACTGCTTCATTACTTATGGATCAAGCCCTCTATAAACACAACAGAGGCTATGAATAACGCTGATTTCTTCCTCCAAACATTCACAAGACTACTCCTTTTCGTTATTTCACATCTCTTTTTCTATTACATTGGTGCATATGAGAGATGACAAAATTAAGGACAGCAAAGTTTCAGCCTCAAACTCACCAGAATCAAGCTGTTCATCTCATACCTACCCTCCCTCTTCCAGTCTTCCTCCTTTACCTCTTCTCACATCCTCCCTCCACATCTCTTCCACTGTTATTCATGTTTGTTTCCCCTTTCTCTGTCATATTACATGTGAACTGCTCATACAACTGTGCCCTTTGCCACTTCCATTTCTCTGTCCCTCATTACTATTTAAGTCTTCAAAATACTTCACAATCTGATACTGAGTGAAGGTGTTCACCACACATACATACACTACTAAAAATCAAAGCGCCCAATTTACCAGAATCAAAAATTGGCCCATGGCTTTTTCTGTCTGCACTTCTTCGAAAAAATTCAGTGCTAGGGGTGAGATTAAGAGCCATTTGCCAAAAGCCAAGCAGTTTTCTTGAAAACAACAACCAAGAGAGAAGCCACATAAATTACCTTCAGCAAGTCCAGTTTCAGATGTAGTTCCCCTTGAGTAGAAGAACAGAGGGCCCCTATAATAATGCTCATATATTCTTCATAGTTGATGACTGATAGCTGCTCCAAGATGCTGAGAGTAGCACTTCTGTAGCACTCATCATCCAAAAATATCTTGATATATGGCACCATTCCATAGTCCTTCAGAACAACTGGGGACAAATACAGTACCATATAACAAATGTTATATAACAGTTGTAGTACCTGCAGATAGATTTTCGGTTTTGGTGTAATATTTTGAGTAATAGTACAGCAGGAGAAGCAAGAAGAAGAGCTGGTTAAGCTAAAGATGACACAAACTGAATGGCATAGGAACAACTAGAACTAAAATGATTGGATGACCATGGTTTCTAATCATCATAGGCGACAGTTTCCCAATACAGTAATGAATTAAAAGGAAAAGATGCCTTATGAGTATCCAGGTTAAACATCTCCTTAGTTTATGAAGGGGACTGCTTAATAGTTTGTGACAATAATTTGCACCATATAAGATGCTGCAAACATGATGATTCCAGGATTCATGAGCAAATTAAGTGAGTGGATTCCACTATTCAGAAGAGTTCACTTCTGTATTACCATGTTTCACTATATTCCCTACACATACACCTCTTAGGTATGCAATACTAAATGTATGAGCGTTACTCAGCATGTGTCTGATCCTATCAAGATTTCAAATAATAGATATCACAGAAAAAAATCTGGATGAACAAACATTACCCAAAACTTGTGGACAGAGTCTTGTTTTCAAGGTAAGATTGTTTTTTTCTATGTAAACATTTCAATAGCATCCACACAGATGAGGGAAGCAGGATGGGTACTGGGATAAAGCTCATTATGCAGGATGAGAACAACTTTGCCACATTTCTTCCTGGTGTATCTGTTATCCCTACATTTCTAAATTTTCTCCTTCACTTCTCACTGAAGCACAAAAGTGGGAAAATTTGTTGGTGCTCCTTAAGAGGCATAGTGGTCACTAACTACCAAATACCATAAAGGTAAGGCAATTATATGTAATTTCTTACCAGTGTTCCTCACAGACCTCACTGTAAGGGCAGCCACCATCTTCAACATCACAGCATTTAATTCCTTCTCAGTGCCTTCTTCCACACCAGGCAGATGCATTCCAGCTGTCAGTTTATTAGAAGTTGTAATATAATTTATACAAGACATAGGTAACTGTAGCTAAAATATGTTAAACCAAAAAGCAAAACCAGTTCCCCAGCAGATTCCAGTTTTCTCTTAAATATGGCTTACAGGCTACTTGAACCCTAAAATGAGCAAAAAATTCAGACAGGGCATTGTCTTGTCATCAGGGTCTAGTCTGGGATTGGGAAAAACAGGTCTGATTCTATGCCCTGCGGCCCAGATCTTCTGCATAACCACAGGCAATATTGGCAACTGTAGTGTCTCCGCTTCTCAACTGATGTGGAGTTAGTTACCTGTTTAGTGATCCTTAGTAGAAACACACACAATTAAAAAGAAAATTATGGATTATGAGCTGTGAAGTGATGAGATTTTAAGCAACAGAAGTACTCAAATGTCTAAACTAAAAGTGAAGAGCAGAAACCCCTTGCATATTCAAAGGCAAACATTTCCAAGAGTAGACAGTGTAAGGTAGGTTATTTTTAGATCTAAAAGCCTTGAAGTTTGCAGGCTAAATTTCTGGAAACCAAAAGAGGGAAGTAATGATCACTTCACACAGTGCCTTTGCTCCAGTCCCTCTTCATCTGTGTGTCTAAATTTACAAATTACATAGCTATTCAATTACTCATTCTATAAAATCTAAATCACAGAGTGAAATGGATGCAAAGACAAAAGAAAGCACCTACACACCAGCTTCTAACCAGAAGGTACGTTTTCAAGAACCTTGGTATGTATCTTGACAAACCTTACCTAAGTACTCTTGTACAAAACTCTAGTTCTCCAATATAAAAAATGCAAATCTAAGTATCCTTGCAGGTAATGGATATCTGCACTCTGGAACATTTTCTGCAATTCATGTCCCTTCTGCTGTTTGGAATAAATGTGTATAAATAATTTAATTGTGCTTGCTGCATCAGAAGTTATACCTAGTACTGTGAGTCCCTCCCTCCTTTACTAAATAACTATTGCACTGAAATTTAAAGACATTTCCTAATTCATACAGCACAGAAAATGTTACCATGCATCTTTCTTTAATAGCAGTTATAAACTTTTAAATATCTGAATCTATCCCCTAAGTCAGCTGTACTCCAGTTACTATACCAGGACCATCACCTTCCTGTTTTCATAATAGGAAATAAACTATATCAGATGACAATGAGTGGTAGTAATTGCACGTAATATATGGTCAAAATTCAAGAAACTGCTTTCCATTATTATTCCTCAGGATTAAGTCTTATTTTCAGAGGAACTAAGCACTGAGAAAAAAATCTTCCTCTGCTCTCAAGATGGCATCCTAGAGAACCCCAAATTAAGACCTGTTTAAAAACGTGGGCTGAATGGTACCCTCCAGAATAATTCATCATACACTGGTGAAGAATAGCCCAGAACTGTTTAGGCTAGCAAACAGAATAATCAACAGCTAAGATTTCAGAGATGACCCCCAACTTAGTATGTCATAAACTTAGGCCAGTTGGCTTGAAGACAAAACCTAGCTACTTAGTATATAAAATGTATAAATTAACTGTAGAAAGGGTTTCATTAATTCCCATTGATCTTCCTACTTCAACAGTCATTGTGAATGACACTAAGTTGTACCTGACTTCCTGAGGATCTTGGCTTGTCTCCTCAAAACAGCCAGCAGTAGGCCTAAGAGCCCAGAGTCGCGGAATATGTCACTGAATAACAGGTCCTTCTTGGTCATGCTGAGAAGGCACCGGAGAGCTGTCAAGGTGCAGAATGGCACTATGTTTTCCTTTATTAAATACTGAATCTTCTTCAAAATTTCATGGGGGACATAAGACAGGTCTAGCACTATGGACTCCACCAGTCTGAAGAACTGGACTTGGACTTGGTGTGGTTTGAAATGGATTATGTCAGTAAACTGGTTGATAGGTTGTAGTGTCCATTCCAGAAGAAAGAAGTTCACTGTATCCCAGGCCCATATGGTACTGATTGCTGCCAAGATTCTTCCACATAAGTGCTGGTCATTACTTTTCTGGAAAATGGACTGCAACACCTGAAAAGCTTGGAGGTTTTTCACTGTCATTCCTGTGGGATAAAACCAGGTAAGACCATTTTTACATCAGCGCTATTTGAGACTGCAAGCACAATAACTATAATGTTAAATCATGTCTGAAAGTGGAAATAGAAGTCACAGACATGAGGGATGTGATTGGGAGGCATGTTCTCAGCCTCGGATCAGACCCTACAGCTGACATGATCAGTTCAGTTTGAAATAGGTAAGAGTCAGACTCCTGCAGCATTAAGGTCACAGAGCAAAGATGCCATCTCATACTTCTTCCTCCATCTTAAAACACATAATGAACAGAGCTTCACTTTTCTATGACCTGCTACATAGCCACATATAAATACAAATATATATATATATACACACTGTACCAGAAGACCGTGTCTGTTCAAAATCAAAGTGCGGTAACTGTGGGTGTACAATATCGCCAGAAACTTTCAGTTCAGTTTTTCCACAGGTTGTAAGGCAGGTCAGCATGTCCAAGATCTCATCCAGATAGGGGTCTGCTTCATTTTGCTCCAATCCCTCACATCTAGGAACAAAACTTGGGAGAGTCACATGTTCATGCCTTAGTAAAACATTTTGGATATATCACCAGGTACTGAGCACACAGGAGCTACCCATTTTACTCCCCACTCCTCCCCAGTCTATTTTACTGTCGTTTTGCCTTATTTCTCTGACTTCTTTAACCATTTTGCAAACAGTAACTCCACACCATGGTAGCACATTCTGAATTAGAACAAAAATTTCAAACTTAAAAAGAATTTTGAGGAATCTTCTGAAGAAAGGGAAGATAAATGTTTGAATTTAGTCCAGATAAGTGTACTTTTTAAAATTATTCATTATATCCAAAAATGCCTGTTTTGGGGAGTAAAAACTTAAATTTTATGAGAAATCAAAACATTAAACCAGACACTTCACCTTAAAAGGCAGGCATATGGTTGACAAGGTAAGAAACTTGCTGACTGAGATAAGTAACAGAAAAATCTCAGCCCTTTGGAAGGGAAAAATATATTGCCTGAGTGTGGATAGCTGGCTAGCTGAAAAAGTTCACATAGACATAGTCCAGCTGGCTGGACAAAAATGCACATCGCACTCAGCTTATCTGAAGTAAAGCAAAAATACACTGTCCTTGGCTGGTTTTGTTACACAATAACAAGAAGATTGCGGTCAGTAAAGAATGTTGCAGGAGGGAACAGATAACTACAGAAGAGAAACTAGGGGTGGGCTTGGTATTTAGGCAACTAACCAATAATGAGCTTAACTTTTGTAATATGTATGAGCTAATTATAACAAGGCATAAAAGGTGACTGTAAGGGACAATAAACAAAGTCTCCTGATCATTCATATTGAGTGACTGTGTCTTCCCTCCGTCGTGACAAATGGCACCCCAAACAGAGACCCTAGAGAGGGATGAACCTGCGAGCCACGAGTCGACGGAGATCGGGTACCGGTCCTGAAAGCAGTGCAGGAGGCGAAAGGGAACAGTCCCCGCGCCTGGGAGCACCTACAGAGGGTCCCGCCGGCCACGCGTCGCCGAAGTCTCACAAAGGCTGCAACAGCGCTGATGACGGTATGGAGAGACAAGCGACATACGATTTGCTCAAATGCTTTTTAGAAAAGCGGAGCGTTCAGGGCATAGATTGTAAAAGGGAATTACCTGGGTTATTAGCGTATGGGGTAGCGAAGGGTCATTTTGGGAATCCAGATACGGTTTTCGAGCATGCAGAGTGGCGTAATTATGGGGACACACTGTTTGCCGAAGTAATAGCCGACAATAAAACTGCCAAAAAACTGATGAAACCGTGGCAAGCTGTCGCCAATGCCCTTTTGCAACATCGAGCTGAACAGAGAGCGGCTGCTGCTGCCTCTGAACGACTGGGAGTTGCAAGCGGGACTGCAATAGCCACACAGCAGGGGGAATCGGCTCCCCCCCCCGATTGCCCGTTGCCTCCCTCGGTGCGTACGCTGACGGTTCAACAGGGGAGGTGGGAACAGTCGCCCTTCCCGTCGCCGCCCTCTTCGAAACCCTCAGCCCATCCGTCGGGGAATGATGAGATAAACGAGGAAATAGAGCGTAAAAACCCAGTAGAGAGTAGGGAATGTACGAATCCTTTTGTGGAAAGTTTTCAGGTTGCCCAAAATAGGCAAAAGGTCTGGAAGCAGACAGCAGAAAGTGCTATGCTTGAGGGTGAACGTGATTTTGCCGCAGGAATCGTGCATGAGGCTTTCCCAGTCACGTATTCACAGCCACATGCGCAGGGGAATATCACGGTTTCTATCACTAACTTAGATTGGAAATTATTAACTCAGCTAAGGGCTACGGTGAGTGAGTCAGGTTTGAAAGGGGAACCCACCAGGCAAATGTTAGATTATATTTGGGGAACTAATATCTTACTCCCGAGTGACATACGCAGTATAATGAAGTTAATCTTGAGCCAACATCAGCAGCTTCTGTTTAATGCTCATTGGCAGGCTGCTTTTCAGGAATCGACAGCAGTGGTTAGACAGCCAGGGGACCCACTGCATGGGGTTACTCTACAGGAGCTGATGGGTTTAGGACCCTATTTTCGAACTGAAGCTCAGGCACTGATGGGACCGGATAAGGCGAAGGAGGCGATGAGGCTAGCTAGACTAGCGCTTGACCGTATAAAGGAACCTGGAGGAATCCCTTTGTATATGGGAATCAAGCAGGGAAGGGAGGAGCCATTTGGGTTATTTATCGATCGGGTAGCAAACGCCATACAGGCGGCTGGGGTGCAAGACTATCTCAAAGGCTCTATTTTAAAGCAGTGTGCCATACAGAATTGTAACCCAGCCACACGTAACAACCTAGCTACGCTACCAGGGACATGGACCATAGAAGAAGCTTTAGAAAGAATGGCACAAGTGCCAGTCGGGCCCCAGGCTATGTTAGTCGAGGCAATAAAAGAACTAGGGAGTGCTTTAAAAGAGCAGGCGCAGGCTACCCAAAGTCAGGTCTTGGCAGCCCTTGCTCCTTTGCAAGCCTCTGCTGGGCGATCAAATGCCCGCGGCCCATCTCATCTACGGTGCTTCCGTTGCGGTGTCACCGGACACATGAGACGGGACTGCAATGCCAACTCTGTATGGTGTCGAAACTGCCGCTCAGACACTCACAACGAAGCTGCTTGTCGTCGATCGGGAAACAGGCGACCCAGCGGGAAGAGCCGCCCCGCGCCGACACAAAAAGCGGCTGCTTACCCAGCAGCACAAAATCCTTTCCTCTCCAACCCACAACCAGCAGAAGCCTCGGCTTGGACCTGGCAACAACAGTAGATTGTACCCTATTGGACTCAAAGCCTACAAAACTTGCTACTGGCATACAAGGACCAATTTGTATAAGCGGACAAGCTGTTGGAGCATTACTCATAGGGCGTTCATCAGCCACCATGTTGGGACTCAATGTTTTGGTGGGACTGATTGATAAAGATTTTCACGGAGAAACTCATATTATGGCTCAGACACTGTTTCCCCCCACTCTTTATACCTAAAGGGACCAAGATAGCCCAGTTGATTCCACTACCGCATCTTGCAGGCACCCTCCAACCATTGCAAGAACAACCTCGAGGACAAGGTAACTTTGGGTCTACGGGACAAATGGCTTTATTGACTATTGGCTTGGGTCAATGACCACGGCGATCGGTCACAGTGCAGTATGGAGACCAGACACTCTCGATTACTGCGCTGTTGGATACTGGCGCTGATGTCTCTATAATCAGTGCACACAAATGGCCGGCGCATTGGCCAACCCATACGACCAATGCTACAGTTGCAGGAGTAGGAGGAATGACCCTCGCTCGCAAATCCCCCCTACTACGATGGACTATAGCTGACAAAGTCATAAACTGTTGTGTCTCGATTATTCCACTGCCTGAGGGGGTGCATGCTTTGATAGGCTGCGATATCTTGGCCCAAATGGGGATGGTCCTCACTTCAGACCTCCCTTTCTAGGAGCGGCCATTGCTTGGACTTTCCCGATCCCACTCCGATGGAAGACAGAGGAACCAGTGTGGATAGAGCAGTGGCCGCTAAAAAGGGAAAGCCTAGAACAGGCGCATGAACTGGTTAAAGAGCAGTATCAACAAGGTCATTTGCATCTGTCAACGAGCCCCTGGAATGCCCCCATCTTTGTTATCAAGAAAAAGTCTGGAAAATATCGATTGCTTCATGATCTGCGAGCGGTAAACAAACAGATGTATGATATGGGGGCCTTACAACCTGGCTTACCCAACCCAGCTATGATACCGGAAGGGTGGCATTTACTCATTGTAGATTTGAAAGACTGCTTTTTCACAATTGCTTTACATGAAGATGATAAGCACAGATTTGCCTTTACCTTACCCGTGATCAACCGGGAGGGACTGGATCAACGCTTTGAATGGACGGTCCTCTCACAAGGAATGAGAAATTCGCCCACCTTGTGTCAACTCTATGTTGATGCCACACTGCAACCTTTGCGACAATGCTGGGCTAAGACTTTAATCTACCATTATATGGATGACATCTTGTTAGCACAGCCGACACCCTTCTCTTTACAACAAAAACAGGTTTTAACAGAACAACTCAAGCACAGAGGCTTGGTAGTAGCACCCAAAAAGGTGCAAGAATCAAGCCCCTGGAAGTATCTGGGGTGGTGCATTACTGATACAAAAATTCAGCCTCAAAAGTTGTCACTCCATCTGGATATCCAAACCCTTCACGACGCCCAACGACTGCTCGGTGATCTGCAATGGCTCCGACCTGTAGTGGGCATCCCCAATAAACTATTAAATCAACTACGCCCCCTGTTGAGAGGGACAGATCCCTCAACCCCAGTACAGCTTACTGAACAGCAAGAACAAACGTTACAACAAATAGCATCAATGGTGACTACGTGCTCCACGCATCGGCGTGTTGTAGGGTTACCCATCGATTTGACTATCTTATGTGGCACTCGGTACCTCATGGGTGCTCTAACACAGCGAAAAATAAAAACGGGGGAGAAAGGGGAGTACACCACCATCGTATTGGAATGGATAGCTCCCCCACTGCAACCACGACACACAATACAAGAAAAACTTTCTACGCTGACGGAGCTGATCAAGAAAGGTCACTGTCGTATCTTACAGGTGGATGGCACTCCTCCTGGCACGATATGGGTGCCGATGAGACAGATCTACTGGGAGTGGTACTTGCAGAACTCCGAGGGACTACAGGCTGCATTACTCCACGATGGAGCAGCGATAATAGTTAAACCACTCCCATTGCCCATCCTGTCGTGGATGGAGAACATGGGCTGGATTGTTAAGCCGAAGCGATCCAGCCAGCCTATCCCGCATGCTCTTATGGCCTTTACTGATGTGGGTCGACACTCTAGGACCACTGCCATAAGGTGGAAAGATGAGCAAGGGTGGCAACACCAAATTCTACAAGTGCAGCCAAAGGATTCCCTACAGACGCTAGAACTCTTCGCAGTGGTCTGGACATTTATTAGATGGAGAGATGTCCCACTGAACGTAGTCACAGATTCTCTCTATGTTGCTGGCATAGTCAGCCGGATTGAAGATGCAAGCGCGCGTGATTTAAAGAATCAACGCTTGACAGAACTACTTGTGAGCTTGCAGCTTGCAATCACACAGAGATCGGAATCGCATGCAGTGATCCATATCCAAAGCCATCAGTGGGAAGAAGGCCTCGGAGAGGGCAATGCTTGAGCTGATCATCTCATCGCAGTCGCTACTGAACCCCCATTAGCACCACATTGTCAAGCCCGAGAAGCCCATTCGATCTTCCATCAAAATGCAAAGGGGCTGGCACGAACCTACAAACTATGGAGGAGGCTCGGGCCATTGTGAAGGCTTGTCCTATATGTAGTCACCATAACTCAGGCTTAGGGCTCGGTTGAGGGGTCAACCCGCGAGGACTAAGGTCTAATGATGTTTGGCAGACGGATGTTACTCATGTTCCTGCATTTGGTCGATTGAAATATGTGCATGTTGCTATAGACACCTATAGCCATATGTTATGGGCCACACCACAGCCCGGGGAAAAGGTCCGGGACGTGCGCTGGCATTTAACTAGTTGCTTTGCTTTTTTAGGGGTGCCTATTATTATTAAAACTGATAACGGACCTGCATATGGTAGCGGATCACTTAAACGCTTTATGCAAATGTGGAATATTAAACATGTTACTGCAATCCTTCATTCTCCAACTGGACAAGCAATCATAGAGCGGGCTAACGGGACGCTAAAACATTATATAGAAAAGTTCAAAGAGATTCAGGATGTAAGAGAAAGGGTAGAAAAGGCTCTTTTTGTGCTTAATCATTTGTGTGTATTTGGAGACAGTAATGAGCCGCCTATAATAAGGTGCCACGCTGGCTCAGAACCTCCCAGGCCACCACACATGAAAGTACTGTATAAGGATGCAAAAACAGGACAATGGGTACGTCCTGTGGAGGTGATTTATGTGGGGTGTGGTTATGTCTGTATTTCTACCGATTCAGGTACTATTTGGGTTCCCAGCTGTTGGATAAAAACCTGCTGTAGAGCACACTGGAGGAGCTCGACGCGAGAACGCTGCTTCACCTGCACCGTGCGATAGACCCTGTTCTAGAACCTATTCAACATCTGTTCCGATCCCACATACAGGGGATCACACGTGAAAAACTCGAACTTTTGACAACAAAGATACAATCTCATAACCCAAGGCCAGTTGGTCACTCCAGCTGCCTTAAATGTGGTAACTGTAACTGTGGGGCATGGGTATTGTTATGGTGAACAGGGTGTTACCGTGAACTTTGGATTTATCAAACATAACTGCGAGGGTTGTAATGTGGGAATTGTGAATTTGTTTAGCAAAAGCAAACGCTTATTAGAGCTTCACGCGATTAGGAAGAAAGTGACCAAAATCCTTGTTCAGCAACAATCCTGAATCATCAATAAGAGGTGTAATTGCTGGCCCACGGGCATGGATGTGAAGACTTTGATGGGATGTGTTGCATGGATCTAGAGGATCATTCAAAATCTATACATAAGGAGATACAAGACCTTATCAGCCACACCCCGCGTGTACAGAAAGATATCGGGGGTTTTTTTGGCTTAGACACTTTGGGAAATTGGTTGGGACTAGGAGGCTGGCTTAAAGGCATTTTGCAAATGGGATTATTATTTTTGGTCATTATTGTAATAGTTTTAGTAGTGCTTAGCTGTGTATTTTCCTGTGTTAAAACGCTGTTACTGAAAATGGTCAACCAAGCCTATGTCGCCCAAAATAAAAACGGGGGAATTGTGGATAGCTGGCTAGCTGAAAAAGTTCACATATAGTCCAGCTGGCTGGACAAAAAATGCACATCACACTCAGCTTATCTGAAGTAAAGCAAAAATACACTGTCTTTGGCTGGTTTTGTTACACAATAACAAGAAGATTGCGGTCGGTAAAGAATGTTGCAGGAGGGAACAGATAACTACAGAAGAGAAACTAGGGGTGGGCTTGGTATTTAGGCAACTAACCAATAATGAGCTTAACTTTTGTAATACGTATGAGCTAATTATAACAAGGCATAAAAGATGATTGTAAGACACAATAAACAAAGTCTGCTGATCACTCATAATGAGTGACTGGGTTTTCCCTCTGTTGCGACAGCCTGAGCTTTGTGAATCAGACATAAAGATGGCATCTCTCTCCTCCATAAGGAGATAGTTTGACCTGTAATCCCAGATTTGCCATAGTTTAGACTGAAGTGGGAGTCTGTCAAAAGGCAGAGCTACTTATCATGTCATCCTAGTCTATACTGCTTAGAGGGATCGATTCTTAAGGAAAACTGCAGCATCTGGGCATGGGTTGATGGCAGAGGAAAACAAAATTAATGTGCTCTGCTTTAATCTAAACAATAAAAAAAAAAAAAAAAAAAAGGGTGGAGGGTGGGGGAGCAGAGCAAATGCTAGTATCCATTTTGGTGGGAAAGACTGCAATCAAGCTTCTTTTTACCTGAAAAAGAAACTCCGAACATCAGAGAAAAGGAAATCTGGTCACACAGCACATTCAAGAAAGAAGCTCTCTGTCAACCCATTTCTGCCAGTATATGTTAAAAAGAAAGACAAATCTGAAGCCTTGAGCACCTGCATGCTATTTCTCTCTCCAGCCTGGTTACATCAGTTAAGAAGGATGGGAGCAGCCATAGCCCTTACTGATAAAGACTGGGCATTTCTGCCCTTATATAGTTAGAATTTCATCAGAAATATATATCTCAACACAGCTTATGACAGAAAGCTTGACAATCTACAGTAACTACAGAAAACACCGCTAGAAAGAGACATAACTTTTTCCAACTGTAGGTTAATAATTTTGTGCTATCCCATAATCATAAAAATCATACTCACGTATGGATATATTTTGGTTCATGATTCAAATTACAATCCTCTATATCTAAATTACAGAATACCCACCCTCAGTCTAAGGTACTGATCAAAGTTCTCCACCAAAGTGTTGGAGAAGTACAAGAAAAGGCAAAGCCAGAATGGAAACAAGAATAGATTGAGAAGATCTGGAAATGCTTTCTTCATACGATATTAAAGAAAATTATTAAGAAAAGATATTAAAGAAAACCAAAACAGAATTCCTAAAGTCCTTCTGGGGAAGTGTAATATACTGTTTTGACATAGCAAAACTCAGAGTCTGGTTAGACAATGCAAGGAGACAAGGAGGGTAAAGGATTCTACTTTGTACTTTTGATTAGGATAACTAGTGGGGATTTGTCTTGATATGTTTATATTCACCTCAGTTCTGAGGAACATAACCATTTCAGATATAAGTTTGAGTGGGGTTTTTTGTTTGGTTGGGTTTTTTGTACAGCAAGGAGATCAGCTTTCCGTCTCTAGTGCTGACTGCACTCCTGGATCAAGAGTTCACCTTAACCAAGACAAATGTATCTGACCTATAACCCCTCTTACATTAATTGACAAAGAACCTTCATCTTGTGATTGGTAAGTCCCTATCCCAACTGTAGACTAACTTCTCCTACCATTAATTTCCATTATGGTTTCACTAAAAGAAGTTATGTACTACTTCCCTTCCTAAAACAGTAATGAAAAAAATCAATATTAAGGTCTTTATTGTTGGCTTTGCATCCACATAGGATTACCTACATGATTCATATTTTAGAATAAACAACCATGCATTCTGAAAATGAAGTTTTACCACCCTCTAGAAGCCCACTTAAAACCTCTTTACTTACCCAAGTAAAATTTTTAGCAGGAGTTGGTATCCATCATTATTCTCGAACTCTGTTAACAAAGCTGATGATATGGGATAGGAATCTTTCACAAAGCACAAGATAATACTAGCAGCTTCACACACATCACAGGCAGGTAGGTTGTCAGCCAGTTTAAAGAGATTCTGAATAGCTATTTTAATGCAGTCCACAGCTATGTGGGAAAAAAAAAATGCAGGTATTTAAGAACTGACAAGTTCAAAGTTACCAATAAAAAAGAAACCAGCACATTTGAAAATGTATTTCCCAGTAAAACAGGACTCTATTCAAAATTTTTCTAGGTTAAAAAAAACAACATCAAGAGGATATACGAATGTCACACCTGTTTTAGAGGCCACATGAAGAACATTTCTGATTTTAAAGTATGCATGCATGCATTTCTTTGCTTAACTCTCAGCTGATTCAGTCTTAGGAGTACAAACTTCAACTCACCCACTCACCAAAATTTGTATACAGTAAATCCATCTGTCTGAATACAAGGTAAGCAGAGGCTGACATATTTTATTGTTTTGTACTAAGTCAATCACACATTCTATGTGAAGTTAACAGATGAATTCTGCCTCAATGAGGCTTGCTCCGAGCAATGAAGCTTAGTTTTCTTGTCTGATCTGATGGCCAGTCCTTCCAGGACAGCTTCAAAATGTCTAAACAGATCAGTAATCTTAGAACTATTATTCTTCAGTCTTTCAGTCTCACTCAGGAAGCCAAATTTTTTATTTTTAAAAATAAAAATACCTATATGCAGTTACTCCATGACAAGGAACACTGACAGTATAGTGTGGATTATAAATTTATTTTTTTTTTTCCTTCTAAGAAATATAGCCTCCTGGCCTTTGTACTTCTTAGTAACAAGAAGATTGCTTCCTTTAATAAAGCTTAGGAAGAAATGAGGATGTACCTCTGCCAATCATGATGTTGTCCCAAAAGGTACCACTACTCTGGCCCTCACGTTATATTTAGAGTGCACATGAATCTTAGGCTCGTACATTGAATCATACAAAAATCTTGTCCTTTCCTACATTAGTGTGGTAGGTGGGATTGGCTCTTGCCTGTAATTTTATTATTTTTGTGTGGAAAAAGCTCTTCATTTTCCAGTTGGCTATCAGTACTACATAAAGCTCCTGTCTAGAAAGCCAAGAGCCCGTGTATTGCAGTTGACTGACTACCAGATGATGTAAAGATAAAAATCTATCCCAGGTAGACTGTTTTTGAGACATCATTGTCAGTGGAGCTATACAGAAAGGAGAAACCAAATCACTAAACCAAACCTTGAAGGTACACAATGCTGTTTTTCGTCTGAGCCTTTGAAATTGTTCTCAGCACACGGCCTGTAGGTGCTTTCCATGAGTGGCTACACTGGTCCCAGAGTGAAGCAGTTGCTATTATTAATGACTGAAGCTTATCAGCTGCCAGAAGTTCCTCTACACCTTGTTCCTCTCTGTACATCTTAAGCATTATCTGAAAAGCAAAGAAACATCAACTACTATAAACACCTCTGCAGATATCTGGGAGATTAAGAAAAATTAATTAGGGGGGGGATTATAGTTTGATACTAATGCCAGAAGAAAGGATGCAGTGAAATTAAAAAGTTAAACTACCACTAGGATATTCTTAATGGACTTTTTGCCACTTAAAGTCATGTTGTTTTGTTTAACAAAAAAGATGTTTAAAAATAAATCTGATTGTTCTATATTGCTCCTGATACTTGTTCAATGGTTTTCAGTCCTTTTTTTTTTTTTTTTTTTGCAGTTTGAATCAATCATAGCTAAAAGCCTAAAGGAACATCTGAGTACTCAGAACAAATGAGCTCCCAGAGGTGCATCTCACCTGAACAACCATGTCCTGAGTTTGGGTGTCATCCTCGCTTATGTCTCCATAATCACTGATTTTCTTCAGAGGAAAAGTAAAGAAAAGGTACAGGCACTGCATCAAAGCAGCTGGAAGGCCAGATCCAATTATGTTCCACATAGTTCTCTAGGTAAGGAAAATAAAAATCAGCTCCTTCAGAAGATGACCACAGTTTCCTTGTGTTTCTACACACTGAGTGTAGTCATGGCAGATGAAAGAGCTACTTGAGCATTTTACTCTTACAAGTTCTCCAGGGCACACAAGCATGGCAATCATATAGAACGGCTGTACAAATCCACTTGGCAGAAGTAAACACACTGACCATGTGTTGCCATAGCTATTACCAGGACTTCCCACTCTAGCTGAACTACAGTTTTGATGGAGATACTGACCATGTCCTGTACAAGGAAACCTACAGCTGATAAAGCATACGGCTTGCAAATTAACTAGCAGCTAACATAGCAGTAAGTCCAGGGGCAGACAGTGCCCCCTTTATCATTAGTTCACGGGATACTGTGCAGCTACAAAAGTCTAGTATGTTAAAATCATTAATTCTTTATTTGCTCCTTGACCCAGCCAGCAGCAATTTAGCTATAACACCTTTCCTTTTGTAACATACTGCACAACTGCACACACCTTTCTAATTATAGGTTTTATAAATGCAAGAAATTCCGCAACGTTTCTCAGCACTTAGGTTCTTCCCATCTTCACTATGGCTGTGCACAACTCACAGAGAAGTCCCAGTGTGCCTGCTTGGCACACAATAATCAAAACAAAAAATCAGCAGAAAATTTAACAGAAAGGTGAGGTTTGTGATATGAAGTTTGAGTGTGAGCCACAAAAAATAGCAACGTCTTAAATCTGTGAAAAAAAAAATAAAAATCAAACCTCATCAGGAACTTCATGCTGTTACTAACTATATATAATTTAATAGAAATCCTTATACACAGAACATGTCCACTAGAAGCTGACAGTAATATTTTATTTTCATGTATCTGGATAAAGATAAGAAACTGCTCAGCCCAAAGTCAGGGATAGATGTACCCACAATGTCCATCAGCAAGCTGTACTGCTGATGCCAGTCTGCATTCAAGATGGCTGTACAAGTACAGTTTGTGAAATGTTTTGAAATGCTTCAAAGTGAGAGGCTATCAGGATGGAAAATCCAACCATTACATTACCATATAGATCCTTATTACTCCTCTTTTTGATATGGAAGCTGGAGTGACAAAGAAAGGTTGAAGAGCAGTGATACACAAGGAGGGGAGGGAAGGAAGATTAATCAGAGGAACGCTACAAAAAATAGCTGCCTGATGATCAAAATAAAAAGGGTATGTGAAAGCAAAGAGCACACACTTCCCTTTTCATAGAAAAGCCTGAACTATAAACCTGGTTGTGTGTCCTCTACCTGACTGTATACCTTGGGCATGCTGAAGCACAAAGCATTGCGGATAACACACACATGAGACTTAGGTGTTCCACTGTTGAGGTGGCTACCCAGCTTCTCTGAAGTAAAAAGGAAAAAACCAAACCAACCAACCAACCAAAGAAATGACTACAAAGGAGTCTTGTGGGCAGTGGGTTTTTCTTACCAAGTCAGTCTGAGAGAGAAGATACACTGATTTCAGGAGCAAATGGCCATCTTCTGCTTCCCCTTTCTGTTGCAGCAATTGCTCCAAAGCCAGACGAGCTTGCTCTGTTACCATAAAAATATTAACCTTTAATTTATTTATGAAATATTAAAATACTGCATTGCTCCTTTCTTAAAAGATCTGACAAATTTAACAAAATTACAGTAGCATGAGTCCACTGAAGTGAAGAGAAGGACATAAAAGGATTTTGCTGCAGCACCAGGTTAAGATCAGTTCATGTAAACTACATGTTTCAAACTGACAAGCTTCACTAGGAATACCAGCTCAGTTCATGAAGTCTGCCAGCTGACCAGCGTGAAGAATGTACAACAGCCACCAGGAAAGCCATGTGTGGCTAGCAAGTATTTTTATCATTAAAGAAAGCTCCTCAGAACAGTGTGTAGCCTACTCTTTTAGTGCATAGCTGCAGTATTACACATTTCCAGCTACAAAAGTTCCAAATCCAAGGTCAGCAGGACATACAAGCCCAGTTCTTCAGTGCAGTCATCTAAAACCAGTGCTAGCTCACCACCTACTAAAAATCTGACTTGCTACACTTACTGTTTTCCTGTTCCCCTCCTTACTTCCCTCATGGTAAGCACAGAGGATATCTGAATGACAGCACATTCCCAGAATAAAAGGATCCAGTGGATCATTACCTGCAGGTTTGCCATTGAGGTTCCTCTTAATTTCTTTTGTCAGAAGCTTGGAAACCTCACTGGCTAACAGCTGAATGTTGGGGAATATGATTACTCCACCAGACTGCTCCCAGGCCTGAAATCCAAGTGTAACTGTTAAGTCTTTCTGATACAGCATGTCTTTGGTAGATTTAGAAGTACTAATAAATATAAAGAAACAAATATAAAGCTAGCATACCCCTGCAAAATTCTCTCCCCAGCCAGTGTAATCCATTTAAGCAGCATTTGCTAGACAGGCAGGAGCCTGACACTAGTTACAGAAGTCAACTCAGAGCTACTTTTTGAATCATGTAATACACCTACTAGAGAACAGTTACATTTTCTAATTTGAATACAATCAAAACAATGTAAATGTTTGTCATAGCCCCTGTGTCACTAATTGTTTGTTACTGTTTCCCTCTCAAATGGTTTTTAGCCTTGACTTTGTGGAAAAAATGTTCAGAAATAAAAAAAAAAATCCAGTAGACTAATACTATCGCACCCAACTGGCCTCCTACAATCAGGTACTATTACTTTTATATAGTCACTACACTCAAGGCTTCCCCCAACCAGTCCTTTGTTTGTTAGTACATTACAGAGTTATTATACATTAGAGTTGTAACACTAGTTACTCATCACAGAGCTCTTCCAGTTTCACCTGTTAATATGGCCATCTCAGAAATTGTTGGCTGATGGAAACTGTAAGGCATGGGGTAGGGCAGCCTGCTAACTAAAACGTTGTAGTTCTCAGCTGTGTCCCCCAACCACAGTATGACCTTCCCCTCCTCATGCCACAGTTTCCCTGTCTGTGATGCAATTCCTCTCAGGCACAAAACTTAGATATCAGCACTGTCATTAACCCAAAAATTTCCATCTTAAGACTGTACCCCTGCCTTTCCCCTCGCTGGCTGCATGCCACAGCCACATTTTCCCAGACTGAAACTGTGCTCAGCCCCCCAGTAAGCAATAAAACAGATGAGGCAGACATGAAGTGACCCCTTCACAGGATACTGACTGGGAAACAGGCCTGTCTCATCAACATACCCTTTGTCTCCAATAGTAGGATTTAGCCACTCCCCCCATGTACTTTTGTCATGCTAACATAGCAGATTAGTTAGATAAGAGGACAGGAAACTTTGCCCAGGCTCCAATGGAATAAAAGTAATTATCACCTGGACAAAGGGATCACCCTCCAGTTAACTCTGCCGGCAGTTAGGGTCACCACAGAATGGTTAGAGCAACATAAACTCAAATTTACATCCTTTGCATCTGCACCAAAGGCAACAAGGAGAACAAACCTTTAAGAAGAGGGGAAGAAATTCTAGCAGCCTTCTCTGTTTCTCCTCTGGGATGAGAAATGGAGCCACCTGCTCATACTCTACAAACTGTCTGCCTAGATTCTCCCACTGGAGGTTATGGCTCTGGGGTGGCTTGTCCTTGTCGTGTGCAGGCCGACCCAGCTCTTCTGCTTTGTCTCCATCATCAGGGCTTTGCTCTTGCTGTCTTGCTTTGCCAGATGAATCCTCCAGCTGCCATGCAAGTTCAGCTGCTTTGTCCATGCTGAAGTGAGACTCAAAGTTAAAGATACTGTGTTATTTACAGTTATCATAATCTCTTACCAGTCCCATGAAACTAGGCCCTGAAAGTTTTAACTATTGGAGTTGAGGAGTTTAGAAGTATGGAAATTCTGGCAGCCACTGACTCTTTTCCACTCTTTTACACCAATGGAAATCAGGCCTCTTCAGTTTCCATCAAAATCAGCAATATGCTTATTGGTGTCTAGGACATAGTCTGACTACTCAAAATATGACACAAATTATCATAGTGTGGGCAGGCAGCTGGGGATTTATCACAAAGATGAATGTAGATCATCACTTTACTCACCAAATACAGTCCTTTAAGAGCCTAGAAGAATATTTAACACATCATTACACCCCATCAAAGAAAAACACCAACGTACACCCATTTCTAGGAAATAGGTTCCTTGTCTACAGTGCTTCTTTGCCATTCTAGTTTGTCAATGAATACTCCAAAAAGCAAATTACCTCAAAAACTGAGTCATATCTGCACTACCAATACATACATTCCTTAAAATAAAATTTTAAGAAGACTTATGAGCCTGGTTTAGAAATTATAAGCCAACACTAATACTGTGTTTGGGATTCTATTTCTTCACCATCCATCATTTATGCGGCTTGATTACAGCTTGCACGCTGTCCACTCCAAGCCAGATGAACCAGTTTCACTTCCACACTCATGCAGTAGCTCCATACTGCAGAGATGAAGAGGGTGAAATTATCTTGTCGCTGTGCACCACACCACCTGCAGGAAACCGATGGTCCTAGCAGACACCTATGCTTGGATGTATATCATAGAATTGTTTAGGTTGGAAATTACCTTTAAGATTAAGTCCAACCATTAATCTAGAACTGCCAAGTCCATCACTAAACCATGTCTAAGCACTGCATCTACACATTTTTTAAACACCTCCAGGGATGGTGAATCCACCATCTCCCTGGGTAGCCAGTTCCAATGCTTGACAACCTTTTCAGTGAAGAAATTTTTCCTAATATCCAATCTAAATCTCCCCTGGCACAACTTGAGGCCATTTCCCCTTGCCCTGTCACTTGTTATCTGGCAGAAGAGACCTAATCTCCACCTCCCTACAACCTCCTTTCAGGCAGTCATAGGGAGTGATAAGGTGTGTCTGTCCGTTCTGTCCGTCCCCCCCCCCCCCAAGCATCTTTTACTCCAGACTAAACAGCCCCAGTTCCCTCAGCTGCTCCTCATCAGACCTGTGCCCCAGACCTTTCACCAGCTTCGTTGCCCTTCTCTGGACACGCTCCAGCACCTCATGTCTTCTTGAAGTGAGGGGCCCAAAACTGAACACAGTATTTGACGTGCAGCCTCACCAGTGCCCAGTACGGGGGAGCAATCACTTCACTAGCACTGCTGCCCACACTGTTTTGGGTGCAAACCAGGATGCTATTGGCCTTCTTGGCCACCTGGGCACACTGCTGGCTCAGATGTTCAGCCAGCCATCAACCAGCATGCCCAGGTCCTTTTCTGCCAGGCAGCTTTCCAGCCACTCTTTCACCCCACAGCAGAGGGTAACTGATTTTACCACAGCCCATACTCTGTCCTTTTACCAGGAAGTGGAGGGCTACAAAATTTTGATCAGTCTCCAAGGATGTCAGTCTGGAATTTCTGACCTCAACAACAATTTATGTTTCACTGCTGCTGTTTTCCTTAATTATTAGCACTAAGACAACACAGTCCTGTGACAAGAAGAAGTATGATGACTGTGCGCACAGAATAAACAGGAAGACTCTGTTCCTCATGACTACGTGGGAGTTCAGTTTGTCATATGTTATACTTAACCCTCATAGGGGATTTCAATTCACTTGACTCATTGTGAAGCTGTACAGTGTGTTGAGAAAGCCTGGGTACTCTTCTAGCATAGAATGAGCATAGTTTAAGAGTTACTTTTTCAATGAGCCTGCTCTCACATCCCAGGTGGCATCATTCTCTTCCTAATGGAAACCTCTCACCTTGAAAGCTACTCTGCTAAGACTAAATCAATGCTAAGTAACAAGTTAACTCACTCCCAGGGCCTACATTCACCTTGGTCATTTCTATAGAGAAGCTGAGGCACAAAGAGGTGAAATGAAGTCCTTATGCTGACTCAGAAGGTCAGTGACTGACCAGTCAATGGCACTGCTTGAACTGCACTGCACTGAATGGCACTGCAAATGCGTTTATCAGTTTTATCTCTTTCTATTTATAATTTATTTTGCAGACTTTTCTTACTGGTGGCACAGTTAAGGCAAATAGGGCTGGTCACTTAAAAAATTCTCACGATTGTATGGAATGAAAGAATTATTTCCCTCTCCACAGAAAGTATTAAAACCAGATATGCACACACAACTTCATTAATGAAGACCTAATTGTAACAGACTATGTAAAACATTTGAGTGTACATGGAAGTCTTTAATCTCCAGAAGTACATGAAAGCAAAATAGAGGTTATCATTTGCCTCCTTATTTACTCCAACTGTCTAGACTACAAAAGGCATATTACACTAAATATCAGTCCTCTAGTAACGGTCTGTTATCTCCACTTCCACTATCTGCTTTAAATATTCCTTCTCCTAATAGCCTATTCTTGCATCTACAATTTCATTTGGGCTTCTAAATACTTCACATTTTTTATTCCTCTTGGAGGATAATTATTCTTCTAGACCAATCGCAGTATCACAGCATCCAGCATTCAAGTATCTTTGGTATTAAGGATAGCTTAGATATTTTTAAAATGCCTTATATGTTGGCTCTCTTCTACATCCCACCATTTGTCCTGATCCTCAGTGTAAATTAATGGCTTATTTCAGCTTTGACAAGTTATAAATATTACAATGACACAAAAAGTAAAGTCTAAGTAATAAGTATTTTAAAAGATGTGAAAGTGAAAATATATCAAATAAACCTGATATTATCATTCAGAGAGTGGTGTTAGGCAACAGAGGAAGTGGAACTTATTAATGTGTTTTCCCTTTTGTTCTAAATGAAGCTTGTGTGAAATCACACTTGTGTGGCTACACCTTTTCAGACTGATAAGACAAAAGGGAAGAAAGGTCTGACCAAAGCTGGCAGGACAGGCAGAATGCTAGTACTAAAAGCTTACTGACTGAACAAACATGATTTTTTAAATGACATTTTAATTGCGTTTATCTGGGATCAACTCCCCTAGCAGTCCAAAGAAGGATCCCATACAACTATAAAATCCCAATTTGCACCAAGATCAAGAAATTTACTTACACATTTAAAATAATTTCTTGTCAGAGAAGGGTCTCATGGCAAGATGGCTGACAAAAACACAATCAAGTCTCATACAAAATTTCAGAGTTTAGTCCACTTTTTATGGTAAGTATCTGCAAAAAGTGTCAGATATTTGACTGTACATGGAAATATTTAATCTCCAAAAAGTACTTGAAAGCAAAATGAGGACTACTATCTGCCTCCTTATTTACTCCAACTGTTCAGACAACAAGAGGTATATTAGACTGAACATCAGACCCCTAGTACTAGGACTACCTGATTTAAATATTCCTTCTCCTAATAACCTTTTCTTGACTATTAAAACCAGGATTCTGGTGACTATCAGAAACACAAGGCTCACAGCATCCCAAAAATCCACTGTGATACCTTTTTACACCCCCTTCCCTTCCTTGGCAATACAGATAGCATTTAAAATGATTGACTGGCATGTTAAAACCAGGGATTCCACTATCTCACCAGGAAAGCTGTCTTATGCCATAACAGACCCAAGCAGTAGAAGGCATCAGTTGTTTCTTTTATGAACCATTTTATCTCACAGATTCTAGTTTTCACCCAATTCAATTACATTCCTTCTTGTGGTTCATGCCACTCTGTGCTCACACAAAATGACAGTACCTCAGAACAAACACTGTGCCAGTCACTGTCCATCTGCAACTCTTATCTCTGTCCCTCCTAATCTCCTCAGTTCTTCCTCCCTGAGCTCCCTCTTAAATTATCTACACTTATTGGTTCTGTGTCTAGTGATCATACTTGACCATATTGCATGAGGCAAACCTAAAACCACCACCAAAACAATCTACATTTTGATGTCACTCTATTTACCTTCTCCAAGTTATTAAAAAAATAAAAGAGTTAATAAAAATTCTCCAAGAATTAAAACAAGTTGCAAAACTCAATATCCTACCTATCCTTCCCAGGTCCATTTAACCATAAATTGTGTGGAAGGTATTCTCTCGTCCCAAGTTCTGGCACAGCGCTTTATACAATAGGAGCCTAATCTAGCTGGTGCCTTGAAATCAAAATAGATAACAAAATAAGAATAGCATAGGGGTATTAAAACATTTTTCAGTTTACAGAAGATTGAATACTGTTCAGAGAACAAGTCCTATTTCAGTAGGACATGGCCCCTACTTTTTCAGCAATATAAATATCATTTCAGCTTGTTTCAAGAAGGCGTGACACGATTACTACCAAAAGACTTGCAATCAGTTACACTAGGACTTCATTTGTCCAAGCATATTTTTACCTTTTGAGTACATCTAAGTTGCACAAGGCATTTCTGCAGTACAGTCTCACAAATCATTAATTCAGTTTAAAATACTTAACTGCATTTCTCTTCATTTTTGTTTGAAGACCATCTGCATGCAATCCAAAAACAGCTCTAAAACCGACTTCGGCTCTCCCACACAGGCACCTACTCTTTGTTTCTTCTGTTTCAAAAAGTAGCTTCTAAATATCTAATTAGCAACAGTTTCTTCTCTGGCTTGCATATACCCCTACCACAGTGAAAAGAGAAGCAGGGATATTTGATATACTTGCTTTTGAGATGTGGTGCTCCTGGAAATCAAATGCTCTCGATCTCAAGAGCAAACAGAATGCTTCTGGTTAGTCATGGACGATATAGTTGTAACAAACTCAGAGGAACAAGACCAGGCCAATTCTGATCATTTCAGAACAAGAGCTCATTAAATAAGGACATGAAGCTGAACCAAATCTAACAAGTCTCCACCAGCAGCTCCAACAGATATACCCCTTAAATCTGTGACCCTATTATCATCCCTTGATTAAAGGATACAAGCAAAACACTGATCCATTTTGCTCCTTGTACTTCATTTTAGGGTGTACTTTGACTGAAACCTTTGCTGTTTGAAAATAACCCTACCACAATAAACCCATTACAGATAATCCTGCAGATACCTTCAACAACTAACAGTTTGTACCTTTTGCTTTCACAGCAAATATCTTGACATACCTGGGATCCTAGGTTCAGCAGCTCCTGTTGCAGTCAATAACCACATCCAGAGACAAGAGTGTTACTGCTTCTATCCTACTAGGCATCTTGGTGTATGCAGCAGCTCCCCCACTGCTCTTTAAACTTTCCACTGTGAATCACCTGATTGGCTGCTGCACTTATTTCCTGAGGAAAGCAGAAGTGAAGAGCAAATGACCCACATGCTCAGGACCCGCCAGCTCCCAAAGCAACAACTGAGTTTATGCACAAACCTGACAGGCATTGCATGTTTCTCCCTAGCTCAAGAGTAACCAGGTATTTCCTCCTACACCATATGGGCAAAGAAGAGTGTGTGTGTGGTGTTTCATTTTGGTTTCAATTTTAAATTCTACAAATTTACAAAGTAAAATTACTGCATGAATACAATACCACAAAATTCATGCTCTCTGTGCAACCTGTGCCCAAAGGACAAGCAACAGCTAGAGTCCTTCCTCAAATGCAATAGCCTTAAAATAAATACATTTAAATACTGAGGTGAATGCTAAATAATAGCTCTACTAAAATGATCAAGGAAGCTACTCAGATCAAGAGGCAAACAAGCTCTATAAATTCGCTGACAACATAAGGGAGCCTAGATTAGATACTGGGTTGGAGCAAGACTACTTCTCAATTGCCTAGTTGCTCTTTGTTCTCCCTATTAACACATCTGAAAGGCTTTACAATTGTTTTTTGAGGGGAGGTAGAGTTTAAACATTTTTACACAGGAAACTCAAGTGTTTTGTAAACTGCTTCTCCCCAAGAATTTTATGGTGACCATTAGAATCAGTGGGATCACAGCCTTACAGTGATTGAAACCTGAAGGGATTTTACCCTAGGCAGTTAAAGTAATCTGTTTTCTGTTAACATCCACTTCACTCAGATGCCTGAAAAAGTATTCAGGAGGAATACTAACTTTCTCTTCCAGTTAAGCTATGGCAGTATCCAGACTGGAGAGTCCTGATGTTTCTCAAGGTAGAAGCAGTATGTCTTGAAGGGACCGATTTCACTATTCAATAGGATTAAGCAGTAAAACAGGACAGCGATTCCCTATACACTGCAGGGACCTCTCTCACTGCAGTGATGTTTCTGGCATAGAAATCCCAGAGGATTGTTCTCATCCCTTACTGTGGAAATGTATTTATTGAAAGAAAGATCAACAATAGAGGCAGCAGCAAAATAATGGGTTTAGTTGATCCCTTTATAGATTATAGCAGGAATTAAGCATCTCTGTATCTCTGCTGTAAACAGAAATATACCTTAGAACCCAAGGAAAATATTCCACTCCAGTCTGTAGAGACAGTAGCCTTAAGATGAGCAGATTTTGGAAAGCATTAGCTAAGTATAATGTATAGCATGTTTTCCAAGCAGATGCAATGTCACGCTGAGCTACCCACACCCAGGGCAGATCCAGCGAATGTTGCATTAGGCCGCTTTAGTGAGCACCACCGAGACACGCACAGCTCTGGCTGAGCTCAGTGCTGCAACAACATGGCTGTGAGGCCTCCAGGCAGCTCTGAGCACAGGCCCAGCAAGCTCACACAGCCTGCAAAAGGCTGCATCAACACATCCACTACTTTTCTGCCTTAGACTGCTCACATATTAGCTGCTACTTTCCCACTTGAGATCCAGCCAAAACTGCAGCGGTGACATTAATGGCAGAAGCAGAGACACAGAAGAGAATATTAATACCAACCCAGAGACAACATCATCATTTTCCCTTTCCTGACTCAGAAACAAGCCTAAATGTGCTCCATTTCTGCCCTTTTAGTCTCAGTTTAAAACCACAGAACAGAAGATCATTTGCAGCAGCCCCTCCATACTGTTTTCTCAGAGAGGTTTATTTCCCAGGAGCCTTCCCTATCCAGTGGTGCCTCCCCTCACTAGATGCTGTCAGGACCCAAGTAGCCACACAGTCATTAGTAGATTTGCAATCCACACAGCAGAGGAAGCACCATTTCTCTTTTTCACTCTGCACTAACTGCTGATGGGGCTGGAAGTCCCGAATTTCAACACACCCTCCTGCTTAATATCTGCTTCACTGGAGCGAAACAGCTGTAACCAAATTATCTGTAGTAAAAATAACGCAAGAAATAAAGATAATCTAATAGCTAATGTAAAGGGGACAGTGCCACAATGCCCTTTGTCAGTTTGGGTTGGTTATATTAACAACCCCTTGCACAGTGCCTCCATCTACAAAAATGGAGAAGAAAATCCCTCCGTTCTTCATCGTTTCCCCCAGTCTCACAGGAATAAAAAGCCATGTCTCCCACATACTTGTATTTGTATCTACATGCAGGGCACCTAGCTCAGAGGAACCCTCATCTTGGTTTAAGGGTTCTGGAAAGGGCACTAGTAACCTCCTGGACCCAGGAGCTAACAACACCAACTGGAAACTGTCATCTGATAGGGGCAGCACCCTCAAGCAGATCTTGCATGGTCCAGTGGAGATGAGATGTCCTACCTGAGCTGGCCATACAGCGAACTTCCTAAGGCAAGGATCTGTAGATAATTACAAGGTCCACTGTCTCACAGCACCAAATAATGTCCCTTATGTCAATTCTTATTTAAACGTCTCTCTTCTTTGCCACTCCAACCTCCACACACAATGGAAAACCCCTGTTTCACTGCTTTACATTAATACCACCCACACCAAAGGTATCTTAGTGGTCCAGAATGGCTGGAAGCATAGCACTTCTCCAGTTTAAGGCTGGAGATAAGCTACTGCAGGTTTCTCCAGAAACACAACTTGCACCACTTTTCATTTGCATTAGGTTCACCAAACAGGCTGACTGGTTACACCCAGAACAGGCATGTTCTCTGCAGTTGCCATTGCCCGGGGGGGCTGTCGGTTCAGCCCAACTGCAAACCCAGATGGGATGGAGCTCTGCTGAAAAGCCTGTATTTCTCCCTTCATCAAGTTTCTCTCCTTGCAGACATAAGAAATAAAATGCAGCTGATGTTGCTGAGACAATACATTTTTCTGATTTTTCTGCTGCACATTCATAACCTTCAATCTAGAAAAAAAGCCAGTTAAACACATGTTCCTTTCAACACTGAAGTGCCCAAAAGTTGAATTAGCTGCAGCTTTTTTCCCATTCTTCACCTTTCCTGCTAAAACGCATTTTTTTCTCTTGATAAAAAGAACGTTGCTTAAAAAAATTTAATTGAATCATTTTTTATTTCTTTAACATCATAAAGGGAAGTGGCTGTGTTTCATTTTCCTCCCCTCTGTTCAATGGCAGAACCGAAGCCGACAGAGACTGCAGAGGAAGGCAATGCAAAAATTTAAACCATCTGCTTAACCATCATTTTCACTCATTGTTTTGCTCAGCAAACCTTGAATTCTACAATGAAGGAGGCATTCAGCTCCTTCAGCAAATCTTCCTAAAGAAGCAAAAACAGCAGGCTACAAAGCGAAAAGCTGCAAGACTCTGCGCCTGAGCAGCTCAGCTCAGCTCCTCTCCCTCTGGATGTAGGGAGGCCTGGGGTGATGGGAGGCCACCCCCTCCTGTGACTGCACTTTCCCGGAGCGCAGAGCCTCGCTCGGGGAGGTGGGGAGTAAAAGCAGCTTCGGCCGGTGCTACCAGGCAGCCCCCGAAAGGGCCAGCGCCCTCACGGGGCAGCCTTCCCGCCCAGGCCTGCCGCCTCAGGCAGCGCCACCACCTCTGAGGAAAATAAGACAGCATGTACCGATGCCTGGCCACACTATGCAGATCATAAGGTAACTAGAATATTTTTACACATATATTGAATATGCAGAGATAACTATACTTCACCTTTAAATTAAATGAAGGTCACGCTGATGAAACCATGAGACTAGTTGCTGGTAAAGGTAGACTAGTTGCTGGTAAAGGTGTGCAGAGTCTCTGTGAGGCAACGTTTCCCTGCCTGTTGCCAGCCAGCAGTCCTTGGACCCGAGCACTCAGTCTGGACCGGGAGGTCTCATTACACTGCTCTGGCACCGTCACTGATAGGTTGTAAAAGGGCAGTTTGCAGGGCTGGCGCTGGAGCCAAGCTCCAAACTCGCCTCGGGAAAGGCAGCCATTTTCTTCCCCCAATGACCAAGGGTAGGTGACCTGCAACCCTCCCTCTCTGCCTCCTGCCAGCCAGCCTGCACCTCCGCACTGGTAAGGTTTGATCAGTAGTAGCAGTGTTACATTTTTTATCACATCGAATTCTGCTGTTTCAAAATATTTCATTGGGACTTGGAACAAATTGCCTCCAACAAAAGTCTGTAAATCAAAAGGGGATTTTTTTTCCAATGCTTTTGTTGTTTAAACAGGAATAAATCAAAGTATATCCCAGAGCCTGTATCTTAGAAGTCAGACAGGAGCAGTGCTTTTCAGCCTTTTCCAGTCTGTGTAATCCTGAAGTAGTTCCCTATGAACCATTACACAGCAAGTGCAAGCCTGCTGCTTGACAGTCCCCCCTTCACTCATCTCTTTTGGCTCCTTTAAGAGTAGTCAGTGGTGTGTGTGAGGGGAAGGAGAAGTCACTGGACTATATAATCACAGAACTACCCTAAATAATTTTAAACTACTTTTTTAAAAAAAAAATGTGCATAGCTGTCACCAAAATTATTTCAGAATTAGTAAAACAGGATTGATTTTTTAAAAGCACAAGGAAAAAGAAGCCACATTTAAAAACTGGTTTGTAACAACAGTGAAAACACTTTGAAACTCTCATACCCAAACATCTTGCTCAAATTAATAGGGTTCCCCCCCCCCCGCCCAGAAGACAAAAAAAAGTATCAAATATGAAAGTTACACTGGGAAGCTGCTATTTTGATTAAATGCCACCTACTGACTAGAAAAATGTTGTGCAGGAAAATTTTTAAGGCAGCTTTACTGAACACATATCTCCACACTGGAAAGCATGTTAGTCTAATGAGATTGAGGAAGTTGAAAGGGTAATGCAAAATATAATGGAATACCATTTCTCCCCCCTCCCATACCTCTGATTAACTTTCTACTACAGGATATACAGGAATTCATTGTTTTCATGACCAACTCAAAAGCTGTCAAATGAAAGGATCATGATACAGAAGTTCTGCAAGAAAATGTTCACAAATATTTACAAAACAGAAAGGTAGACTTTAACACTTAGTACTTATCAGAAAATACCACTCTTAGACACAGCCTCAGAAAACAGCACAAGACATAATGACATAAGCACATATTGACCAAGAGCTATTTGTTGGAAGATTTATTCTTCTCACTTTCTCTGCAGAAGCACCAAAACCTCTGCAGACAATACCACCTCCTTAAATCTCAGAAATTGGTTCTAGTTCCTAACATCTCTCTTTGCTCTCTGAAGGATGTTGTGTAGCTTGCACAGCCCACAGCAACTCTCATTGTCATCTTGTACGAAATAGGGAGCCTGAAGTTGCAAAATCCTTGCAATGCAAGTATGAGCACAGATATTTTTCCATCTCTGATGTGTCCCCTACTAACTACTGCTATTTATTCTTTGGCAGCTACCAAGTCTATTTATAAACTCCTGCTCCCCTGACCTTGCTTTCCTATAAGCTGCACTCCCAGACTCCGCATGTATCCAAGAAGGCTGCTTTCCCACAGTGATAACTACTCAGGTACTTTCAAACAGCTAATAACCATGCTTAACAAGCTGTCACAGTCTATTCATGGATAAGCCTGGGTTTTCTACAAATATTCTTCTAGCTCTCTGCACTAGACTCATATATCTTCCCCTGTCTTTAATTCCTTATTTATGGAACTAATACTTCAATTGAATTTGGTTGCTAGCTTTCTGCCACAAAATTCTGGACAGAAAAAATGGGGACAAACTGATGAAAGCAGTATTTTTCCTATCTGGTATGTTCTGGTTTAAAAAACAACTCCTGAAGACAAATAGCCTCTCGGGGGACTGTGGTTTCCTTTTTTTCCTAGGAAAGGATTGCTTTTAGGGTGTTCAGGTGACTCTGCTCTAGGCTGGTAAGTAATATGAAAAATCTCCTTAGTCTTCACTTAATTTATAGCCAGATTCTACATTAGCATTTTTTTTTTTTTTGTGCTAGGAACTTGACCTCTAAAGATACACAAAATTGCTGCGGCTGCTCAGCAGAGGTAATATTAGGCTTGGAATTAAACCCTAGAACCAAACACATAGTATTTTGTTAAAGAAGCAAAGTAGAGCAACAAGAAACTGGTCATTAGCTGCATGATCACTTGGGAGCTCAGTGCATTCAGCAGAACTTGAAAGCACAGCTTCCACATGTGAAGCAGAGGCTGTTACCACATGGAGCAAAGGAGGAATTGGTAAAATAATGCAGTAGTTACCTTGCAGAGAGGCTCACCACAAGAGGGAAGTGCAACAGGATCCTCAGCAGCTACTTGTAAGATAGGAGTCCTTTTGCTGTGATACCTTCCCAGAGCTGAAGAGCAGTGTCTCAGAGCTGACAAACAAGCAAATTCCTTCTGCAAGGCTGTATTTTAGGATGCCAGTTCAAACACAGGGTCCCCTAGGGCTGTCTCTGCCTGCAAGAATTACCTCTTTAAGCAGGGAAATGTGAACAGCAGACTTCACATGGAGGTCTAAGGCAGCTTATTCAGCAATAGGATTTGTTAAGCTGTCTAAAAAACAGACACCAGTCATGAGGTCAGACTTTAATTGGTTTGCATCTCAGTGCATCGATTGCTACACAATGCTTAGAGGAATGTGCAGATGCCTCTAACTTGAAGGAAGCAGAAGTCTGTCTTGAAGTCTGGGAGCAACATATTCAGAATATAATCTGCAAGGTTTGTCCCATTTGTGCCAATTATGTAGCAACAAGCTAATACCAGAACCTGCGTTCAGACCACTGGCAGAGTTACCAGTGCAAAAAAAATTGGTCAGTCAGGCCCATGGGCTTGCGTTTTATTCTGCACAACTGAAGGAGAAGCTCAGAGATGGGATCCATCTTAAAAGACATCCTAAATGTACAGACGACAAGTATATGACTAAATACTTAATGTAGACACGCCAGGCTCTAGTGGTGTTTTTATTTCTATTTAAGTTCTTCTTTTTAATTTCCATTAAACTTTTATTTTCTATTTGTAGTTCTTTTTCATTTTTTCTCAAATGAGATGAGAGTAAAGATGAAAAATTCAAACAGCCTGCCTTTGCCCAATAACAGGCATTCCTGCCAGAGGTACTGAGACCTCTTCCTTTCCATACAGACTGTACATTTGAAACGTATACATGAAATATACTGCATAGCCTTTTAGCCTCTACCCAAGCTCCAGATATTACCTAGTTTGTGGGTCTCAGCGGTAACACGAGCAGTCTTAACTGTGAGCTTTTTTTGTGGTGGCACCTTCCTCTCTGAGCGTCACCAGGTGGCAGCACGACAGAAGGGCTTGCAAGGTCTGCTGTTAGATGAGGCAGCAGAAATCATATATATCGGCAGGTACACAGTTTATTTTCATGTTAAAATTGCGGCTTCCGTTTCATTTCCTCAGTCCATCCTCAATAACGATGCAGGAAAGTATCACAGCACAAAATATAACGACTTATTTTCCTGTTTATTTACTTTCAGCAATTTGAGCATTTATAGGATTACATTTTCATACTCCCATCAGCCTCTGGAATGGACAGGGTTCATTTGGGCACCCAGCAGAGAAGCCACTTTGAAAACAGCAGTCTGCTTTGACTCTCTCACTTTAGGGGCACAGATTATAAAGTTGACAATATGCAAGCAGAGCAGGTAAAAGATTGTGAATGAAGAATGGACCTTTTCAGAGAAAAATTACTTGTAAATTGGGTCAGCTTTGGCAAAGGAAAAAAAAGGATATTTAATAGAAGAGAGCTTTTCAATACTTTCAAAATTGGAGTAAATGTTTTGTTTTGAAAAGACATTTTTCATTTAAACATTGAACAAATACTAGTAAGGCTAAATAAAACATAATAGAACAGAGTATCATGAGACAAATACCATTTGTGTGGAATTTTAGAGGGTTATTTGGTTGGTTTTAATAAAAAAAATTCTATTCATACAACTTTAATAAACAGGTAAGTTCTGTGTCTGTAAATCCAGCAATACAGAGCTTTTCAGTACATGTTTTTTTTTCCCAAGCTATAAATTCTCTGCAAGAACACAAGCTTAGGAACTGTCTTGCTAAGGATTTAGAACCATGAGGCACAGGAGATCATATCTGAGAAGACTTTGCTATAATTACACAGTTGGATAGTCCAAATAAGTGTGCTCCACATTTGCCATCTTCTAGGAAACTGGTAACCTTGTAAATAAAATTCTGATTACCAAAATTATGAACCCTAAATTATTACCTACCCACCCCCACCCCTCCTCATGGAAATGCTGACATTTAAAAAAAAAAAAAACCAAAACAGAAATGCTTTTCACATTTTCCTGTTACATTTTGATCCAAAAATACAAGAATTTTTTAGGTCACATTTTGCTTAATAAGTAATACTACTTATATTAAACCCATTTTATTGGACATTTTTCTTCCATACATCTGGAAAAGTTTATCAGAGAGGTCAGTATTATAATCTCCATTTTGCAGGCTGGAAACAGTGACATTAAGAATTACAAGTGACATACCCAGAGCCACATTGCCAGACAGTGGCAGAGCCACAGTTATTACCTGAGCCCCCAAAATGCAAGTCCAGAAGTCATTAATAATTACAACTCTATTTTTATTTCATTATTTCCTCTGTCTCTGCTTAAAAGTATTTGAAACAGAAGAAAAATGGGTCAGTGTTAAAAAAACAGCACATTGGAAATTTTTAGCTCCCTTCATTTTTAACCCAAGTTTCATTTTGAAGCAGTTCTACCTAAACAACTGTGTTTTTTCCCTGAGACAGCAGAAGGAAATATGTTCCTGAGGATACCAGCCTCGGTCCTCAGTGTCCAAAATACGCATGCCTGCTTTTTGGTTCCTGCCACTAAAAGAAAAAAGATATCTATTCTGCAGAGATAGCATTTAAGTTTTAAATAATGCATTTCTGTATCTCCTCTTTGAATCAAGTACCTCATTCCTTCTAGGCCCATAGATGACAGATAGGATAAGTGATTGCCCAGGTTATTGTGTTTTAATGCAGCTGATTCACAAGGTCCTGCACCTTCTTCTAAAGCATATATTGCTGTCACTGCTCTCAAAGGTGCAAGGTCTGGGGGTGTAGAGGAACAGATGAATGATGAAAAAATCAGTAATTTCTCCAGGCTTTCACATCCCACCTGTTCCAAAAATGTCACAGAAATTCAAACAGACACATTTTGTTGTGAGATCTGAGTGAGAGCAGTCTGACATCGATACAACTGGCGACATATGTAGATAATACAATTAGAATCAGAGACTCGACTGAACAGCAGTTAACTGGGACTTGGTCATGTAGCTTCCTTTGAAGTTTGAGGCTCTATGCTTTGCTTACATAATGCAAAATCCAAACAACATGAACTACTCCAATAAATTCTGACCCTGCACATCAGTTAAGCATGTATTTTGATGTGAAGCATAAATGCTTTTCTATATTGGAATCAGGTAATTTGTTGTTTTTAAGAAAGTTTTGACATTCATAGTCTAAGCCTTGCCTGCCTCCAATGTAATGAAGGTGCATCACAAAAAGTTGAAATTCTTTATCAGATCAGTTAGAATTGCCTAGCCTTTATTTTGTCACTTTTTGAACTGCCTTACCTAATAACTTCTTGGAAGTCAGAAATTTCTGTTAAAGGTTTTGCTTCTCATTAATATAGTGCACACCCTCAACATGGTCAGAGACCATTGTTTATATATAGCAAAATGAGAAAGGACACCTCAACATCTTCGATGTTTGTCAAGTATAAGCAAAAAAAGGGAAAGAAAATACCAAGTCAGGTTTTCTTTATCTACCATGAAGAATAACATATACTCTCAAAGTGTTTTTGCAGGTCACTTAAGTAAAATACCCATTCCTCCTACTCACAGGGCACTTCTGAAAAAAGTCAGATTATTTTCAGGTATTTGCTACAGTAGTAGCAGAGAGCTTGGAGGGATATAGGTACCCTTTGTGCATGCTCATCACAGCAGAGGAGAAAAAAGTTAAAGCCATCTCTGGCTGCCAGCAGTATCTCAATTTGGTGAGTTTCTTGCCCAACTGAAGTCTGTGACAGCTGTGTTACAGCCTTCTCTCAAGCTGTAGCTGCTGTCTAGAGATTCACTCTTACATCCTGAAATAAAAAGATTAATTACTCCTGACCTGTTTCTGGAACACAACTAGATGGGAAGGAACAGTGACTGTAAAGGAATGATAGATACTCAGAAATTGCCTAGTTTCACTCTGCAAAACTTTCAAAATTATTTTGTTTACAGTCTTCCCCTTACCCCTCATTCCTGAATGTAATTCCATGAGATCATAGTTCTGTCCTCTTTTAGTAGTCTTGATGTGTTTGGCATATTCACTGCATCCTCTGTGAAACATTACCCCAGGAAGCCCAAAATGCCATGAGGCTTATGCATTTTCTTAATTTTAAGCCAAACCTAAAGAAATTGCTCCATATCTTATCTCTTGGCCTTAAATAATCCCAGAACTAAACTATTAATTATTCTCAAAAATACCTTTGAGCTTCCAGTTGTTTCCAGAGGTGCTTTAGAACATCTGCACAGCCTTCTCTGTCCTACATCATCAGCATACCTGGTACCAGAGAGGTTATCTCAAAAGGAAAACAGGGAAATTCTCTCTTCATGGTTGGAGTATCTCTTACTATATCTCCTAAAACCGCTAATAAAACCACTAGTTACTGGCAGCTGAAAGACCAGTGGCCCTTTTCACCTGGAAAACCAGAAGGCACCATCATGAAGAGGTTTGAACCAGGGATCACTTAGCCTGGAAGCAAGGATCATATCAAACTGAAACTCCTTCTATCATTAGATGCTTGAAAAGTTGTCAATTTATGCCCAGTCTTCTTCAGCAAAAATCCCACAGTCCTTGTATACATAATTATTCTAGCTTGCCTTGCAGAGGCAATGTTGCTGCAGTTGCTGATTTCAAAATGCATGTCATGGTCCTTCCTGTTTCTTTGGATTCCTTTCCATCAACTCCATTTTATACCATATGAGAACAGTTTGTAACCAAAGCTGCAATCTAAACAAACTGGATCTGGATTTCAATGGTGCCAAAGTCCAGTGTGATTAGATCTTGGGCTTTGATCCAGATACATCTTGCTGATGAGTAAAGAAAATATATCAATCAGCTAGTTACAACAAGTCCTTGGCTTGCATATGGAAGCAGAAGATGAGTAGGCGGAAAAAAAGGATATGCCGCGTAATAATTGCTAGGTGACAGCATGCTATGTATGCAGCCTGGGAAACAGAGATCCATTCAATCCCCCACACATTCAGCAACTTCATTGGCCCACACGCTCTTCTGTCTCAAACACCAGACAGGTTTCATAGCCTCCAGCTATCAGTCTTGGCACCAACAGATGAATCATATATTCTGTGAGTGTCCCTGCTACAGTAGCTTATTATCATTATCATCTCTGCATTTAGATAACACTTGCCAATCCCAGGTCTCAAAATGCTGCATGGAGGTGGATAGGACCTAGAACTGAATATCTTGCTTGTAGCCATGGGAAATTAGTTGACGTTAGAGCTAGAGGCCATGCCTTCCTCCCAACTCTCCTGATTATTTCCTAATCCCTAGGCCATATCACCTTCCTACAGGCAGCAGATAGTTGATGAGCATACTTATTTTTAGATTCACATAAAAGACATATAGTAGCATTTCTCTAGTACCTCATTAGTCAGCTGATTTCTGTTTTCTAGCTTTATAGAGGCTTAGTACTCTATGATAGACTGCCATTCTAGATTTAGACAAGCAGGGAGATATAAACATGAGAGCAGTGGTTTCCAACAGTGGGTACATGCCTTCACATTAGTAGCTCAAGCCACCAGGAATGCTCCTTTTACCTCAAATCAGTCAGTCATAAAAGCCTTACAGCATACAGCCCAACAGCTTCCTAAGTCTCTCTGAGAGGCCTGCTAAATTGGGCCACCTTTAGCCTAGCTCCTGAATAGGATGACCAACAATAGCCATTTGTTCTTTAAGGGAAAGGGAGAGACAGCACAACAAAGTAGAGCATAATCTCCACAGTACCTGAGTAAGATAAGGAGAAAAGACTTTGAAGTGATACTCAGGAGTCCAGATCATCAAACACATTCATGATGATGAAGCAGGTCTAGAGCCAAGACAGAAAAACCATTTACAGGTCACAAAATGAGACTAGATGAGGGCTACCAGTATTAGATATAATCCAGCAAGGACTAGGTAGAACCACAGCAATAAGACAGATACAAGATCAAGCAAAGGAAACAATCCATAGACCTCATCAGTAGAGCTGAACTAGAGATCAGTATCCCTGCAAGGTAACTCAAGCTAAAAGTAAAGCCCCCAAGCCTGGACTTAAATGTAGCTCTGGGCCTATGAGCAGAGGGTGTGGGTGGTGGCCAGGTGAGGCTGGTCAGGGCTGTTAAGGCTATTATGCACTTTAGGGCCACAACATGTGTTTTTGTAGCCTTAGAATAAGTTTAGGTGTAAGAACAACTCTGTTGTTTTAGTTCTGCTACAACTCTTTTTGCAGCTCTATGCAAAATTTTTTCTGGTATTGTAACTCCTAGGTTTCAATAGCAAGGACATAGATAAGTCATGTTCTGAAGCAGCAGGCAGGCATTTTTAAGAATTGCTGGAACAAGGACACAAGATTTCAGGTAATCCTAAACTGGGAACTCTGACCAGATACTTTTTCTGGTAGTTCTGTTTAAATTCTCTAATTATGATATTTTCAAATTCTCCTCAAGGATACCTTTGCTAGGTAAGTGGGGAGAGCTGGTGTCACAGAACTGTATCTCTGTTTTCTTCAGTTTTACCACCTCTGTATTTACAAGCTTTTCTTTTGCAGTGAAATATGGGGTTACCTGGTTGGTAGCCTGGGTTAAACCAGTATCCCTTTTTTTCTGCTATGTGACTGCATATTCAGGGAGAGACCCGATGTAAATATATTGAAAGTAAAACTTTCACAGATTATTTCTTCATTCTTCACATCTTTACAATCCTTTAAGTAAAATTGCTGTACTGAAGTAATTGTACCTAGATGAACTGCCAGAGGAACTTCATTATACTTAATTTGGATACTCTTCAGATTGCAGTTACTGTAAAACATTATGTCATAAGAAGATAAATTGTCAATACCGTTGCCACTTGGAAGCAGTACCTGAGTCAGACAAAACTTGATATAGGGAGAATACGCTAAATCAGCAATACTCAAATTTTTTTCCTTCCTGCATCACCATGGACTACTCTGAGCTCTGTCACCTTTCACACAAGGGCTTTCTATATAGAAGGGTGTATGTTCAAAATACCTCTTGCTAGGTATGTGTGTTGAAGAAGCAGCTAGCAGTGGTGTGGGACAGATGCAGGTGAGAAGTTGACTTGGGCTACAGGTAAAGTGCATTCCCAGCCCTGCTCCGTGGGCAGAGCCCCTGTGGGATGTGGTTCAGTGGGGTCAGTACAGCTGAGGAACACAGACCCTAAGAAATTAGCTGTGGGATGGAAAGGGGCTGTGAAACTCATAGGAGAACTACAAACCATTAAGATATGTTGTCCTAATTATCCTGCTCAGTCTAAGAAGTTCAGTATGTAAGCTTCAGGGATTTTACATTCCCATAGCATCTGGTTCCTTCTAGACGCTTGCTATGCTACCTTTCTGTTGGATCTATTCTTGGTGTTTCTTTCAGGAAGTGTTTCTTTAAAGTGTCAAAGCAAAGCACAGCAGCCAGCATAGAACCACCTGATACAGGTGATTTTTTTCTCTCTCTCAGCTGGCATTTTTTTATAGTTCCCCCCTCCCCTGACAAACAGTCTATTTGCCCCAAAGAGGACATCTGAGAAATTAAGGTATGAATTTATTGTATGTAAGCTGGGAGAAAAAAAAATATATAATTTCCAACTTTCAAAAAATCATTTCAACGATGTGTCTATTTTGAAAATTGCTTTAAGAAGGGCTGAAAATGTTTAAGTGAAAGAAAAACATTTCAAACAGGATCAAATTGAATATTTCTGTTTACAGTGAGTACTACTTTTATTTAACAAAAAAACCCTTCCAAGTTAGCATTTAGTGTTGAACTTGGCTGTTATTTGTTTTAATGTTTTCATTTTGCCCATAAGCATGATAATTATTTATATAAGTCCCTATATAATGTCTTTCCACAGAGGGGAAATAAAGCTTTCATGGGAAATGACTTAGCAGGATGAAGTGTCCCATGACCTTTTAACCATAAGGTTAAAAGTTCAGTTAACTTTATCTCTTGTGATGTTTTACTATACTACCTTTTGGCTTCCTGCTCAAACTGCAAAATGATGTGTATAAACAGCATCAGAGCAGACAAGAAATGCTAAAAATATGTAACAGAACTCTTTCTTTCTCCATGATTGGTAGGAATTTCTTATCCAGGGATTGAGGTGGACAGAAATGCAGAAGCATAACTTCCCTCTGTCAATGCTCTTGTTGGTTATCCACAGTATCAGGACACTTGCTAAGTTTGTTGGGCAAGGGATCACCAGTTAGTTAGCTACTCTTCACTGTGCTGAAGCCCAGCTAAGACAGATGACACAGTGGGAAGATATCTGCAGGAGCCTATGTATTCAGAATAGAGGTAACAGTTCAGATCCTGTTTCTAGCCTCATTTACAGTTGTGTAAATGTGACATAACTACCATGAACTCAAAGATTCACAATCAATTCTAAGCAGCTGGTTCTACCAGCAGCTAAAGATCCAAACCAACTGTTGCTGCAGCTTGCACATTGAGAAGTACAGCCTCTGTAAAGGGCCAGAGAACCTCCTCTATTATTGGAGATATGACTTGTTGGCCAGTATTCGGTATCCAAAATATGATGGATCTTCTTGGAACGTGACGAAGCTGGCAATCTGAAATGCTTTTTGTCAATGCAACTCAACAATACAAACCTGCAGGGTGACACTGCAGGGCATGCACATTGCTAGGAAAATATTTACCCCCTTTTCTATGCTGCAGAAGGACCTGCTAGGCAGATGGGGATGGTAAGGAAAGAGGTTGTGCTAAAAAGCAGCCCAGGGGCAGGATGTGTCAATTACTGAGATTTAATTTTCATCCCAGTGTGTATTTATAATAGTTCATAGATACTTTTTAATAGTAGCTAACTATTTTATCAGGTGTTTGTCCTTTCTTCCCCCCATTACTGGCTGCAGGCTTTGCCTTGCCTCCCCCCACCCTGGGAGGTATGCAGGAGAGTTTAGCAAAGAACACAAATAAAAATGATGGGTGCTAAAATGGAGTGTTGGCATTTCCCTGTGCCCATCCTGCCGGGCTGTCAGTGCAGGCGAGAGATTTTTCTTCCTTGGAGAGAGCAGTGGATCGTTTCTTTCCCAGCTCTCACCGGAATACCTCTCCGCGAGGGATGCAGTGATCAGCAGGCAGCCCAGCACACCGCTACCCTCCGGACCAGCGCACTTGGTATTTCTTCTAATGCGCAACCTTATCAGATGTGCAAGATTCTCGGCGTGTGTTTTGTGCCCTTCCCCCCCAACCCCGGCTTGGAGAGATTCAGCACCTGACCTGATCCTTGGCGAGTCAAAGCGTCTTTTCAGCGCGACCGGAGGAAGATGCAGAGGGGGAGTGCGGGATCAGCGCTGCTCCTTGAAAGAGGCGTATCAGTAACACTGATGCATGGCCAACTAGCAGAAAGAGCCAGGTCCAGCCCTCGTGTCTGTGTGCTAGTGATTTATCGACAGTAATTACCGAGGCACTTAATGCCTAGTTTGGATGGGAATTAATTCGAGGCCGGATAAATAATGCATTAGGGTTTATTTAGCCCCATGTGAAGCACTGCCGCCGAGCCAGAGCTGGAAGCGGAGAGAAGTGGCGCTGGAGCGGAGAGCGGCGGGCGCGGCAATGCGCGGGGCGGCGGCCGGGGCTGGCCGCTGAGGCTGCCGGCAGCAGCGCGCCCAGCCGGGAGCATGCTGAGCCCCAAGATCAGGCAGGCCAGGAGAGGTGAGTGAGCCTTCTCATGCACCTCGTGTTGTGGGGACGGGGACCGTCTGTCAACACGGGGGAACTTCCCGGCGGTGGCGGAGAGCCGCTACCCCTGCCTGCGAAGTCGTCGGTCCCCATTCCCCGCCCTGCTCCTCCCGTTGCAGCGACTGCCCCGCTGGCTGAAGCCCGGCCTTGGGGGGAGGGCAGCGGGAGTGAACGGTGCTTGCAAAGGTGCGGGGAGAATGAAGCGTAGGAGGAGGGCACCTGTGCCTGGGCTCACTAAAATCGTCTGCAATGTCAAGGCTGAGCAGCAGGGATAATTCAAGACTCGTATTCTGTCCTGGGACCCGATGGAGCCTTTGCACCCCTGTGGTGGTTGCTAATGCTGTGTTTCTAATGCTGAAATTCATTATAACAACTGGAAACAGTTGTGACAAGTTTACCTGCAGCATCTTGGAGAAGCGGTTTGCTGTAGCACGTTATCCCTCCAGGGCTGGAAACAGGAGGTGGGGAAAGTCGTTGTGTAAGAGCTGTGGGCAAGACAAAGGAAGGAAGGAAAACCTGCCCTGGGTTTGCAACAGCTGCTTTGAGCAGTCATTCAGACCTGCAAGGTGTAGTATGCAGTGTGTGTAAAGGGATCAGCAGGGGCTGGGCACAGCTGTTGTCTCCTCTCCAGCTTGCCTGGAGGAGATGCTCTGGCAGGGGATGAATCCCCTGCTGCAGCACCAGTTCCTCATTTGACATGGCATTTGTTGAGCATTGTTGCCATTTGCAGCCTAATGACAGTCTCAGAGGGATGTCTTCCCACCTATCGGAAACAGAGGGTAGATTAATGTCATTTAGGAGCAAAAGCAGACACAGTCAGAAGAGTACATAAAAATTAGTTTTTTCTTCAGCAGCACCAACATTATAAAATAGGAAAGTGTCACCAGTTCCAGTTGCTGTGATTCTGAGACACATACTTGCAGCTGAATGTCAGTTTACATCATAAATATAAAAGCAATATTACACAACAGCCTTTAAATACCAACAGCCCATTAAATAGCTGTTAGTATCTTGGAAGAAAGAAGCTTCCTGCCATCTGGAGGTGTCAGGATCAGATATGCACAGCCTCACCCACAGTAAAGTCATATGTACTTATTTTTTAGTTACACAATTTCATAGAAGTTCAGCAAGTCTTTTGTAGATGCTGTCTCTTTGCTATCCCCCTTCTTAAGGGGTCAGCAATCTCCTTCCAGTCTTTAATATATTTTTTATCCAGTATTCCTGTGGGCTATTATAGCTCTGATGAGACAAGCCAAATGATGCAACTAGAGTGACACAGGAAGCCTGTGTCAGAGCAAGGAACACAGGCTTTCACAACTGCATGCCTGCCATTCTTCCACTTCCTTCAGTTCTTCTGGAAGGGACTAAGTTGTACATTAATACATTTTTGAAGTCTAGTTATGGGACGTATTATTCTAGATCTATGGGCTACTGATGCTTGGGGGACAAACTGTAGTGTACTTTTGTGATTCAGTTTAAATTTCTACAGTATATGTCATTCTCTCAGGTTTATTCTGTTTGGTTCCTGCAAGGTTCTTCCATAACTTTTGTTGACAGGAGCTGTGAACAGGCAGTGCTGAAGATGCTGAATTCTTCTTGAAGGTAAGTCTCACACCTTGCAAGACTGAGCTGAATGTGAAATGGTAGTTCACACTCCCTAGACTCTCAGCTGGGATTGCTAATGAAGGTTCAGGCGGTAAATGGTGGGCAACTAAACTGTTGAGAGGGCTGCAAGAATCTGTTGCTGACAGTGAGCATCAACTAAGGGCAGATCTGCTGCAAACTGCTGCATGAGCTTGGCTGACTTCTCAAAGTAGTGGCTGTTAGCTCTGCCATCGAGGACTTAGTTGTGTAAGGGAGGCCGTGTGACTTCTCTCAACAGACAGAATGAATAGAAGGCACAGGGAAGGATACTCTGCGTACAGCCTGAGGTCTCACTTGAGTGCTTTATTGCTGCCTCCTATCACAGAACCTAGTGATGATCATGTATTTAGTGTAGATTTCTTGCAGATAAATTACTCAAACCACCCTGTATACATCTTCAGCTCTTTGCTTCAGGGTCTCTGCATCTGTGCCAATGGGAATATTTCATCAGCTCCCCTTGTATTTCCAAATCTCTGCTGAGTGTATCTTTAAACTCTCACTTGTGATGTCTGATGCTGTCTTTTTTGTTTGACTTGTGGATGGTCCTTAAGAAAGCTCCTGGGTTGAAAGACATTCAGACCTTCGAAAATGCTGAGTTCAGACTTGAACTTGACATGTGGGTTGTAGTTCTTAATATCTGTGAAAGGTATGGTAGAAAACAGAGATAATTTGCCTTACTAAAGGTGACTGTCAAGTGTAATGCAATCCTTGCTGTTCCATCAGCAAGCTCACATCTGTAACTCAGAAATATGCATTCACAGGTACATTATTATGTTTTCATAAGTCCTAGGAAGGTGTAAAATCTCACAGACTGAAAACCTTAATGTGCATAAATGGGCCTCCTGGAAAATCATTCATCCTGTCTAGGCTGGAATGGATTTTGCATTATTTTTTTCATCTACAGTGTTTTATGTACAGCAATTGGTGGAGCCCAGGATTCTGAAATAAGTGACTGCAATGGAAAAACATCTATTTTCACATTCTTTCTATGTGATGGGGCACAGAAATAGTGCCTTCCAGACTGGAAGGAGGCAAGAGAAATCTCAATATGCAGACCATGAAAAGCAGTTTTCAGACTACATCCTTGAGTCTCAAGGAATGTATTTTTGTTTCATTGTTAAGAGATGAAAAAAATGAAACAAAGGATTTGCTCCTTGAAAAGTCTTAAACAGGTTATATCTGCCCAGTCACATTTAAATGTGCTAGGAGATGGAAGCTGGACTGACTACAAGCTTATGCATTTGCTTTTTAATAAGTAGGGTGATGGGATTTCCCTCTATACCAAGAAAGTTGGCCTGCTGACATGATAGATTCTTTACAGTATTCCTATCTTCAGCACAGTCTGTCTCAGTTGTATATGTACTAAAAATAAACCTACTGTCCTTACTGGGACTTTGTGCTAATGGGTGTTTGATACTATGGAATTGTCTGCACTTTTCTGACATTTCTGTTTGCAACATGCTCATACATATGTTCCAGTGTGTTGAAAATTTTTTTCACAGTCAGAATAATTAAAATTTTGTTTATTTGTTAAATTGAAACTTAGAGCTGGGAAAAAGTGATGTGAGACATTTTGGCTAGCTAGCCTGCTACAGATGAGCTAGTTTTACCTAGGTATACTTCACATGGCTGTAGTAGAACAGAGATATTTCCCCTCTCTCTTTTTTCTTTTTCTGAAACTTGTCATAATTCAATTTTAATGAAAAGTGGGCTTTAGCATACTTAAAATGTTTCTGAGGACGGTGTCTAGTAATGCTGCCATGAGGGACTTTAGCGAGTAAAGTACTATGATAGTCCTCTGGGAGTGTGCACATCTACAGTCTAAGCTTCATGTGCTTGTAGTGAGGACAGCTAGGTTTTAATATTAATGTCTTTGCAATGGTGTCATTGTATTTTTAATGAAAGTGCTGTGTCTTTGATTACAGGAGCATGAATACCCTATATTTAAACTGTTTTCTTATTGCAGTAAGGATACATGATTGCATGATTTCTCTATCAATCTCTGTCCTAACAATTTTTGAGCTGCTTGGCTAAATCCAACCAGATTTGAAAGCAGAAAAGGAGTGCCAAAATATATTTGACTCCTCTAAACTCAAAGAAAAATTGGTGGGAGGACAGAGTAAAGATAACCATACCTGTACACCTAGGGAAAAGTGCCACACAGTACTCAACAGAAGTATATGTTCTGAAAGATAATGCCCAACTGACCATCCAAAAGACACATATTGGCTGTTCTGTAAGAGCACATGTATATGCAAGTCAGCTAAAAAGGTAAGGGATGTTAGGAATGTATTGGGTTGTCGGGGGTGTGGAAGGAACTGGGTATTTGAGAAAGATGAAGAGACAACATTATGCAAGTTTGAGGAATATATAGAGCGCAATGTAGATATGTACAAATATCTGTTTGTATGTGATATGTACATTGAATATGTACAGAAAATGTAGGGTTTGTGTGGTGGAAGAATATAAGGCAGTGGAAATGCAGTCTTTCTCAATTCTGCAGACTGAAAGCATATTTAATACAAAAGCACATGACAGTTATGAGAGTTCTCATAGTATACTTTGGAATCTACATGATCATTTCAGGGTTAGAAGTGGGTTTTGAACCAATCTAATTCTCCTCACTTACTGCACTTTGGTTATGTCATAGAACAGTGTCATAAAGAATAAACAAACATTAATTCCTTTTGTATTGAACTAGGTGGGATGGTATTTTCAGGGGTGCCCCTAATGCTCTGTGGCCCTTAAAGGGTATTCAGTGCATAGGATCGGAATAGAACCAGTCCAAAACAGAGCCCCCTGTAATTCATAGGTAACATGGATATCCCTGCCACTAAGTAACAGATCCACTCCCAACAATCTGCATTATTTGCTAATTTAGACATTTCCAAAGTTGTCAGAGTCACAAGACATTTGTATTCAGAACTGATAGTTTTATGTTAATTCATTACTTTGCTGGCCAACAATTCACTACCATAGTACTGCAGAACTTAACAAATCAAAATGTATTTACCTTTGCACATGCCACATTTCACAAGCAACATTGACATTCTGTGAATGAGGGAAAAACACTAGGCCACATGTGAAGTCCAAGGCAGAGCCAGGACTTGAAACGAGTTTCCCCAGGTTCAGCATATGTGAAGAAATACTGGGTTATCCTTCCTTCTTATTTAACAGCTTTTCACTGGCTTCTTTCTGTCGTCATAACACATCAACTCTGTAAGAGCTCACTAGTTAAGAACAGTTTAGTCATATAAATGCAACCCTGCAACTTTATTTCTCGAGTTAAATGGAGGGCATCAGCATAATAGGATGAACATACTGATATGAAATTGTGGGGGGGTGCCTCCAGGAACTTTTATTCTGTACCAGAAACATAGGGTGAGATTGAGGTCATCTCTTTAGAGATTTCTTGTCTAAAGGAAATGATGTTATTTATCACTTCTTCAAGACAGTCTTAATCACACCAGAAGGCTGTGAACTGGTTATGGCTTTCAGGAGTTCTCATCCTGAGTTTGCCAGGCTCAGGGAATAAGCTATGATGATATGAATTAGGGATTTTTAGACCAATGGAGGAGACCTCTGACTCTTTTAGAAGATGCTGCTTGTTCAGAATCATATTTAGTGTGGCCAGTTAATAATTCTTCGGTCTCACCAACACACTTCAGGTTCCAGGAGTTGGACCTCACATAAGAGGAACCCCACAACCTCAGTAGCAGGACAATCTATAAAACAGGTAGAGTTGAGATGAGGCCCAGCAAGGAAACAAACACTGGTTAAAGGAGACTTCAACAGAAAGGAGAAAAAGAAACTGTGTGCAACTCAGTTGTGAAGAAGAACATAGCAGAGAGAAGAAATTAGGAACAGTGAAATAAATACATTTCACAGGGACACAGAAGCAGCCAAATGGCGCTAAGTGTGCTCAGACTTCTCTGTTTAGCAAGGCATCAACCCTTCAGCTTCTGGCTCTTGGCCAGACTCCACAGCGAGGAGGCAATCCTGCTGCCCTGTGCACAACAGGAGTTCACTGTCAAGTTTCTATTTTCCTCTGGTGTTAGGAAAGAACTGGTGGCACCTTCCCCTGCAGAGGCCAGAACAGTGCTGCTTGTGCAAGTCCAGGACCTTAGAGACTGCTCAGTGCAGGCCTCTCCTCTGACTGTACTCCTTTCAAAATCACGCTCTGTGAAGAAACCTCCTTTCACTGCTCAGCAAAAGGCAGAAAAGGGGAACGCTCCCATGTGTCTAGTTCCCCTTGCCAAACCACAGCATAGCACCTGCAGCCTCTTAGCTCTGTAAAGAGGAACCCCAGTGCCTCCAACAGCCCCACGCTGTGGCTCTGGTTTGACAGGCTGATAATAACACGGCTATTCCAGAGCACATGGGAGGCCAACACCTTGGCACCTCCAGCTTACCAGGCAAACAGTAACATCCAGTGTCTTACTCCTGGTATCAAAGATAACAGCCCTGGAGCTGTGAACTCCAAACACTTCCTTCAGCCCCTGAGAGCCCACCAGCATTGCTGGGAGCACACCAACCCCCCGGGGCAGGGAGCAATCAGTGTGACTAGCTGCAGCTGGCATGGCAGAGCCACCGTTAACAAGGTGCCCAGCTGTGAGGGGGAGGTTCACTACCCTTCTTACTTAAATGAGTGAGTCTTTAAGGCAGGAGAGGTGATTTCAGATGCTGTGCTGTAGAAAGGAGTGTAAAATGTGAAGGTAAAATGCCAGGGTGTGGTGCTGAGAAATATGATTTTGTTTATAGCTCATAGTTTGTGAGCTGGTGGAGGAAGAAGGTCTATGAGGTGCTGGGGAGGTGGTGGAGGTGGCAGTGGCTGGTGGTGTGGGTCTGGGTTTCATCATCTTTGTTTGGAGGAACGTGAGTTAAAGGTGCTGAGTTGAGTTTAAAATCACAAGGTGATGATATGGGGGCTGCGGAGGGGAGGCACTGGGGCTGGAGTGCTGCTGGATTAACTGCCCTGAAGGTGGCAGGAGGAAGTAACCCTGAAGAGTGGGGGAGAAGTGAACAAAGAGGGAGCTGCATGTCCCCTCTCATCATGTGCAGCCCTAGGGAGGTGGATAAAGCAAGGAATTGCTTCTGCCCCTTGGTACCAGGTCAGTTGCTTGGCACTGTGCTGCTTTGGTGCAGGGGTGTGCGATAGCGAGCTGCATTATCAGCTGTGTGCTACAATTGCTTTGTCTCTATTGTCCTGATTCAGTGGTCTCATGCATAGACAGAAAGGGTCAACAAGGTGGTATTTGTGGGATTCCTCCAGAGGCAGGTTCAGATTCCTACTCTTGTATTGTGGTATGTCCCATGAAGAAGGGCCCAGGCTGTTCAAAGGTGGCATGCTTTTACCTCTGTAGAGAAGTCCCTCTTTCCGCATAGGATTGCTTCATGGTGTGTGCTGAAGTGCTGCTCTTGGCAATAGCAGCTTTCTGTCTCTGCCTGAAGGCTTAGGCAGGAAATCATTCTCCTTAAAGAAAGCCCTGAAAAGTTAGCAGGCAGGTGCCAGCTTATTAAGCACTGGCAATCTGAACTTGAAATAATGAGCCATAGTCTCATCTCCTGTGGAGGGGGCCTTAAGAAAGAGTACTAAATTAGTTCAAAGGGTAGCTGGACTGCTAGGCAGAGAACTTGTGGGGAGGGAATTAAATATTAAAAAATGAAAAAGCCATAGGCCATCTAATTACTTGTGAAACACCCATGGAGTGAAACTGGCAGGGTTGTGAAGAGCACAGTGGAAGCACTACAAATGCTAACCCCTCTCCCCCAAGATGGCAGTCACCTGCTACTTCTAGTGCCTCTATAAATTTATTAATCTTCATTGCAAGGTGATAACCAGAATGACTTTTTTTCCATGCTGGCATTGCCTTTATGTTCATGGTAGCTGATACGCTAGCACAGCTGCATAAGCAGCTTAATTTGTTTTCTCCAGCTGTCTGCATTATAGGCAGAGGTAGTTTGAGGCAACAATAAAGGCACTTGCACACTGTGGTGGGGAGGGGAAACCCCTTGATGAGGCTGCAGTATGAGCTATGGTGAGCCAGAAGAGGAAAAGATCTATGCCTAGACTCTGCCCAGGCCTGCATGCGTTTAAGGTATTTAAAACTAACACGGGGGAGGGAAGCTTCTGCTGACATTTCTTCTAATGTGTGTTCTTTCTACAGAGCTTGTGTCCCTTGTGCCCAAAAGGCAGTAAATTGGTCTTTATGAAGACCTAAAGAGAGGAGATACTAGGTCCTTGCAGCTGACAGAAGTTGCTTGTAATATCCTTCCTCTCAAATGCAGATGTTAAGAATTCTTACACTTCAGTAAGACAGTCATTCTGTGAACTGGTATAGAAGTTTAAAGAACAAACCTATGATACAAGGAGCTAAATGACAAGGTAGCTGTATATGTTGGTTCTAAGGTGAGAACTGGTTCTGTTGCAGGGGAAAGGATTGGGTTGATCACAATCTCTTTGGGAGAACTGTAGAAGCGGGGTTAATACTTAATTCCTGTGCAGCCCTCCAGTTTTGGAGCAGCCACCCTTACCTTATTAACCAGTGACATCTTAATACAAATACTTATGGCTAAATAATCTAAGTTGGGTACTTAGGTTCAGAGCAAGTTCAGAAGTAAGAATTCCTGGATTTCTCCTGCCTTTGTCCCCTGAATCAACTCCAGCAGTAAGGCAAGTCACTTTAAGCAACCTATTGTACAGAGAAGGAAGCAGGATTTGCATGTTGAAAATAGATACAATAAACTTTGAAACAGGCACACTGAACTGTTGGCTCAATGCTATGCCCTGAGAAGTAGGGTAGGAATGAATACCTTCCTGATGTCTGGATGAGGGAAATCAGAAATATATGATGACTGAATTTGGGGAAGTTTATTGCTGAAAGTGGCTCGGCCATAATATAGTATCTTAGAGTCGGTTGTTGGTAAAAGACCTTGACAAAGTTTTCTGTAGTCTTGATTATTTTTTCAGTCCAGAATAATTTTGGGAAGGGATATTCCATGGAGTGTGGTAGATCTATGTTTGTGAAGAGCTGCAGTCTTGACCAGGATTCCACAGTACCTGGTGCTGTATGAGCTCAGGGTACAGTCCCAGATCAAATCCGAGTGTTATCACAGTCAGCATTTTTGGTTTCTTCCTCAGTCCATTATGGCTGGGAAGGCTATTAAAAATTAAGTCTTAAAGCCATACCCGTAGGAGGGAGTACAACGTATTCATTCAGTCTTCTGTAACCTGTTTTGACTCACTAAAATAGGAGGAAGAAAACTGAAATAACTTTCTGTCATTCCTGTGAGTAACTATTATAAAAAGGCCTCACCTTGTCAGTGAAGCCTAGGAATGTAAGGCTGGGTGTATCAGCAGAAGGGAAGAGCAGTGTGGGTGTAGGGAGAAGGGATTAAGCCTTGCCTGTTCTGACAGCAGTGAGCTGTAGTTCAGCATGGTTTCATATGGAAATACAGAACTTTGCTAGCAGCAGAGATGCTTTCAGCAGTACTTGTCAGGTAGGCAGTTCTAACCAACCAGATGTAGATGATGTACAGCTTTCAGGAGATTCTGCCATGGTTCAGTGGGAGTGAAGAGCTGGTGCTTGGGTTTGCTAGATAGTTCATAGCCTTTTTGTGCATCACTTTAAAGCACGCCCACTTGTCACACACAATGGACTACAAAACTAAGTGCTGATCTGTCCTCTGAATAGTCTGCAGTGGATCTAGCTGGGAACTATCACAGGATACTACAGATATAGGGACCTGAAAATGAAAATACAGTCTTTGGCTAGGAGTAGGTTTCTGTACTTGGGCTGCCTATCAATATGGTCTGTAACTCTGATTTTGCAATAACAAAGGACACAGCAGGTTGAATCTGGGGCTCTGACCTTCTGCTTACGGTTTACTCATGATCAGCAAGAAGAGGTAGGAATATCTTTGATTTCTACACACACACACACATACAACCTAAAAAAAAAAACCACCACAAAGTGTTTAATCTCTCCTGGTAATGAAGCTGACCTGAACCTGCTGTCTATTGGTGTAGATTAGCATAAATCTATAATGGGCTGGCCCTCCAGCTTCTATGTGTCCCTTTCAGTACTTAACAAATAAATGAAGCATGTGAGCATACTTCAGTGACTAGTTTTCAATTCATGGAGTTTGTAGCTCTCTAACCTTCCCTCAAGAGTACATAGGATTACCTCATTGTTCCTTGCCTTTTGTGTTTATAGTCATTGATTTGGAGAAAGCTATGCTAAATAATGTGCTTAAAATATGACCTGCAGCAAGCTATGCAAGTCTACTTCATCTTCCTGTTTATAGAAGGGGTTGGAGGCCACTGTTAGTGAAGAAAAAGTTGGGAGCATTAGGAAGGCAAATTTGAATGGCTGTGCTCTAACGTGTTTTGTACCCTCTGTCACAGAGAAGCTAACTTACACTGCTGCATGAGTTTGAGTTTTTTGCTGCAGCAAAGTGGCTGATACCAAAAGGAGGGCATAAGCATTGCACCCCTTAGTGTGGTATCATCTATTGAGAAATAAAGAGCCAGTAGTCAGGGTGCTAAATGAATAATGTCTTTATTCCTTGTCCTATCACAGACACTTTTTTGTAACAGTTTCTTACCTGTTCTTTATGCTTTCTAATCACACTGTAGAGATGCAGCCATTGTGCTACTATGGATATGCTGGGAGCAGTAAAACTAGAGATAGGAATGGCAGGGTTCAACAGCTAAGGCTTAAACTCTTCAGTGAAGAAAGTGATTATAATTATTAGTCCCTACTGCTATAATATCTATTAGCATCACTATCTACTGTCAGTTCTACAGAGTGTGTGCTTCTGTCCTTAGCTTAAGCTGCTGGGTCACTTGGCAGATCTTGTCCATTGTCCTCATTTGGAGTCCTGAGGGTTGTCTGCATCTGTCTGGGTTTGAATCAATGGCACACTTTTGAAGCAGATCTCCTGATCTTTCCTACCTACCGTGTTTTAGAGGGTGTTTTAGCATAGCCTTGAATTACTTCTGGATGAAAATGTGCTCCATGTGCAGTATGCTTCCATGGTCAGTCCAAATAAGATCCCTGAATAAGTGTTGTATAGATGGTGGGTCTGTGGTATAAGCTGTTCCTCCTTACTTGTTCCGCCCTACACCCATTGTACTGTATTACTTTGTAATACAGACCTAGCAAATTCCCCAGTTCTGCACGGATGCAGGGTATCTTGTCTGAATACTGACAATTCTTTGTGGTTTCCCACAACACATTGTGTTTTTTAGAATAAAGTATTTCACTTTACTAGGTGGGAAATCTGTAGGGTGGTCAGTTGTAGCTGAAAGAATCCAGCCATCGCCCTTCCATCTTGGCACTTATCCATCATTTAATGCTAGTGGTTTGGTAAGACTGGCATGGCTTTATGTATTCATAGGGTACTCTTGTGAACAGCAGGTGGCAGGTTACCTGTGGAATTTAAGGTTTATTCATTGGCAGGTACCAAAAGTCCAACATATTCCCACAACTTGGGATAACAATTCAAATCCTAATGAAAATACAAGATTAAACTCTTTAAATGACTCTTCTGTGGAGTTGAGACCTGCTGGCCTTCTTGCTGCTAGTGACAGCAAAATAAGTTTAAGACTTCTTTGTGTAATAGGTCATGGATCTCCAGAGCTGGAGTGAAATGTTAACCAACAAACCAATACCCCTTTACCTGTATGATAGCAGCAATGGATTGCCAAAATCCTTACCTGTTCTGGAGTCCAAGATGCCATGAATTTGTAACAATAGTTTAAAGATGAATGTAAATTGTTCTTCAGGAGTAAAGGACTAAATTATCCTACTGACTATGTGTTGTTGTTTTTTTTCCATTGTGTGCAGTGGGTTGAATTAATTATCAAAGACGAGTTTTCCTTGACTTGTGGAAAGGCCCTGCATTAATGTGTATCAGTATGTGCTACCATGTATGCGTTCCTTGCAATAAAGACATTACCAAGTCATCTGTTAGCATATTTCATGGAAGCCTTGAATCTTTGTGAAATTTAACTAAGACTGAAGCTGATTCTTGCCTTCCTTCAACTGATCTCCTCACCGCTTTTTTTAGGGTGCGCTACCTGCATACTCTTGCAAAGTAACTGACCAGTAAAGTGGCTTTTACGGTTACATTGCACAGGTCACTAGAGTATAAAATTATTTTTCTGATTTAGAACATACCTTATACAGAGCTGGCTATACCATTTGTAAGGTGGTGAAAGGTCATGGCTGTTATCTTGAACACTGTAAAAGACCAAGATTAATTTCTTCATGCCAGTCACTAAGCACCTGCCCTCAAACTACTGTGACATTGTCTCTTGGTTCTGACAGTGTTCTGTAAATGCTGTACTGTAGGTGGAAAACAGGATAGTTTTTCTGCATGTTCTACAAAGGAAATGCTGCATGCTTATTGATGTTTGATGCAAAGAGCTCTAGAAAGGCTACAGGCAACTTTAAATGTGTGTTGCTGTACCTGAGCTTATGGCAAAGCAGGGCTACACAGCTTTCAGTACCAGATGCAGTTATGTGTAGTACAACAGTGCTGTTTGGGTGTGCTAACCCCATTAGCTAGCAGGAAGTCTTGCCTCCTGTTCTGCCAGCCACTGTCAGTGTGCCCTCTCTTAAAACATGCTGGTATGGAGGATTTATGCAGTCTAGTCTTATTCTTCACAACACCTTGGTTCACATGCAGTTCCTTTGTCTTTTGCCAGTGAAAGAGCGCTGACTTTTCTGACCATGCAAAAGAGATAAGGGGTAGCAACCTTTATAAAACAGCAGACTTCTTGAAAGCAGAACCTTGAGCTTTTTGTCTTAGGAATTCTGAGCAGGGATGAACCTCTCAGAAGAGGGTGCTTCTTGATGAGCAAGTCTAGTTTCCCAGTCCATTTGGGCTCCTTTTTTTGGGGTGTTGATGCATCTTCTGCTACAGTGTAGTTCGTTCTTGTCATTGTCCTTCAGGCTGGCTCATTTTTTTTTTTTTGTTATAGTTGTGTTTTGTAGCTGAAATGTGCCTTTTAGTCATTACCTTGCTGTTCAGATCTTCCTACATCCACCTCTTTTGCTCTTCTTCTCAGAAGGCTGTCTGTGGTGATTGTGGGGTGGGGTTTTTTTGTTTGGCTTTGATGTTAGTTTTTAAACAGAATGTGTCTTACCTACAGCTAAATACCTATAAACAAAGTTTCTGCCCTTAAAGTAAGGCCTGAAATGTATTTTACCCTGTATATATAGCCAGTTTCTAACCAGCAGTCATCTCTAGTCTGATGGTAAAGTTAGACTAGTTTATTTTGGATTTCAGATGTTTGAAACGGCCTTTGGGAATGCAGTTGTTCTCTTAGGAACTTAATATCAAGTAAATATTTGTACAAATAAATCTTCAGACTGTCAGAATCTTTTGTTGGCAAGCCTACCTCCTTTGGTACATGCAGTCTGGTATCCTAACCATTGCAGAAAATGCAGATTACTAGACAAATGTATGTAAAGCTAATTATCTCCCTGCTTTTCCCTTTGGTTGGACAAGTAAGGTTACATAACTGCTTCCGGTGTAATGCATGTATAGTTTCTCTTGGAAAAAATGATGGGTTTCCAGACCTGTTTGTTTTTACTTTCATTTTCTTCAGTAGTATCTGATGGGTAGCCATGAAAAATTATTTTCCATAGTAAAACATCCTTTCATATTTTTTTTTGGCTGAAAGCAAAACAAATCGAGGAAAAAAAGTAGAATCACAGCACATTGTCCTGATCTATAAAATGTTCTGAATAGACAGGTGTAACTTTATTGAATAGAAATAACGGAGCTTAACCTACTCTTATGGTAGCATTTCTTAATGTGGTGTCTTCCAAGTCGCAAAATGTGCATAGGCATGTGGCTATGTAGCACCCTTTTGTTTCTGTATGAATTACTACTCTATTTGGCTGGAGGGGACTAAAAGCCCTTGCCAATTTCTTCTGATATCCTTCTAGTTGCCTAAATACATCTCACCACCAACAGTTCCAAACATTCTGCCTTTAATTTCTTTGCTTATTGTGTTTCAAGATGCTAAGCTGTCACAGTGGTTTGAGGAAGTTCTTGGTTTCGTTTGTGCTCACTGGCTGTAGTATCTTAGCAATCAAACTGAAATGCAAATACAGATGTGTAACAGACACATAAAACAGACTAAACCAAGGATTTTATTTCCTACAATTCGGTGAAAGGCAATGCAGTATCACTTTCTAAGGCATATGATTCTTGTGTTTTCAGTGCATCCATTTTTGAGGCAAAGTATGAATTAAATAAAACTGAGAATATTGTTTGTAGTATGTGAAACCACTTCCCTTTGTGGCTAGTACTTTAAACAAAGACTATACCAGAAATAATACATAGTGTCACCGTGTCATTAGACTGAAGAAACACTAGAGCAAAGTGCCTTCATGGTAGGGCAGTTTGTCAGCCAGAATCTATTATAATGACTATATTGATTTTAGGCTCCCTGCTTATGAAATTTCAAAGAACTACAACTTTAATTGATACTGAATTGCATTGACTTGATTGATTTCCATGTCTCTATTTTCAAGTAGGTACTTTATATTGATTGCTCAAATCTGTAGTGATATTTAGAGCTGTAAGCAGGTGAAGGAGAGCAGAAGAGATTGTATAATATTGCCAAGCAGGACTGAACTCGGGAAGGGGGGATGGTATGGGTAGGGAAGGGGAAAAGCTTTCTTTGTAGTTATGCACCTGCTTAGGCTAGAGAATAGATGCGTTGAGGAAACAGGAATATGTATCTTGCTTGGAGGCAGTTCTGAGTTGTAGAAGAACTCTTGCAGAAGTCTGTGATGCTCTGTTAGTGGGGCAAGGAAGATAAACAGCAAGATTAGCTTTAGACAGGGCTGAGTTGGAACGGGGGTAAAGATTGCTGCCTATAAGGAATGGCAGCGTGGCTCTATCCATTTTGGTCTATTCACTCCTCGGGATAATCTTTGAGTTTACTGTTAAAGACATGACAAAGGGAGCTTATTTAGTGTAGCCCAGGCATTTGCACAATGGGCTTTAATGGTCACCCCACTGCCTTTGCTCATATTCCTGCTCCCGTATTCATCTGGATATGGGAACTTCCATATGCCAGTGTCACTTCCAGCCACAGGAGTATTTTCAAGGTCTGCGACTCTGATTCTTGCCTTCCTTCTAATGATTTGTCACCCCCAAATCCAGGCTTGTTAGTGCCACCTATGGGACAGCGAGGATATGGGTCTGCCTAGTCTGTTGTAATCTTGCTGTGCTCCCCTGCATCTGAATGGTTATGTCCTGTAGTTGGCATTTCAGTACTGCTGCACTGTGCAAATGAATCCTAAACCTTTTTCCAAGAACAACTTGAGTCCGTTCTACATTGATTTATGTTTAGAACTTATTGTTTGGCGGAATCAATAATTAATTCATGAAAATGTGAAGAGCAAAACCAAACTGTGCTGTATTATTTAAAATGCATTACGGATCAGAACTCCAGACCATGTAAAGTATTCACTGAGTTGTTGTGAGTCTGATTTATTGATTTGTTTTTTTCCTTACACTCTGCTGATTCCATAATTCTGTTAAATAGATGAGCACTAAGAATATATATCTACCATTAATAATTAGGGGCTTGATGTACTGGATCAGATTATCAAAGCAAGTATTTTGATCCCAGTAGTATAAGATACCTGCTGCTTTAAAGGAAGGCTGTGTTCATCTATGAAAGTTTTCTTCTATCCTCTATGCAATTATTGTGTTCTGTGAAGCATGTGATATGAACATCAATGCTGTTAATAGTCATAAATAATTCCTCTTTCTGAAAATTTCTATCTGATCCATGCTGTTGACTTGCAGATGAGGTTGCTAAGTATTTCCCTAATGAAATTAACTTTTACAGTCACAACTAAAAGCTCTAAGGAAATAGAAAGCTAAGACAGCATGAAGAATTAATAACCATAGCAATTGACTAAGATGTGGTGCTATTTAAAATAAGAATATGAAGATACTCTTTCTCCAGTGACTGATCATGAAAGCCTTAGCTCTTCACTATAATAATTACTAGGAAGAGCTGTACAAATAACACCAAAGTGTATGCGAGCGGAAATATGAGATAACATGCTTTGGAGTAATCTAAAGCTAGAGATTTGATGTCTTTTCAATATAGATGCTAAAACAAAGGTAGTAGTTGTCCAGTTAAGCAGACCTAATTTCTTTTTAGTAGGAGGGCTGAAGTAGGAGAGGGTTTATATAACTATATGCAACTCAGGAAAACTGGAAACTGCTGGGAATTGCACACAATCTGGAGAGTATTGAGTGCTTATAGAAGTATAGATTTTGGAGTTATTAGACTTATTGGTTAGGTTAATTACCAATATGTTGCCTAAGAAACATTACAGTTCCATTTGGAAAAGAAAATTCTTGGGATACTTGTTCTTGTAATACCATATGTTATAATGTGAATGTGGAAAGGAATCTAGGACAGTCTAAACCATATTACAGTTTGGTCCTTGTTGTAAAATGTGACCTGGAATGAGGCAGAGGCAGTTTCTTCAACTAGATCCTTACAGGCTTTTGCAATAGAGATTTAAATGTGAAAAGCCTATTTTCTTACTAGATGCATATAAAATAGGGTGCTCCATTTCTTGGCAGTATTGGGGGCCAGTGGGGAGGAGATGAAGTTCTCGTATTTTTGGTAGTCATCTGCTAGAGGGCACTGTGTTGACAGAAAGGGATATATGAAGGCATAAGGATCTTGGCTTCATCGTGAAAAGTGGTTCTTTATATATTTTGCTGGCATGAAAATGCCTGTTTGAGAGCTCAGACTACAGTTAGTAAGCTTAGAGAATAAGCCTGGATACATCAAAACCTGATTTTAAGTGAATTATGTATTAAGGTATTTTTTTAAATTATTGTTTTGGCTATATAAAAATAATCAGAATTGGAGAGTGCTGGGTTACTGAAGTGAATCTGAAGTTTGCTAGTAAACTTCCCTAAAGTAGGACTAACACTGTACATGAGCCTAGGTTAAATTCAGCAAGGTGTTTTAAGCAAAAATAAGCGAAGTGTAATTCTGAAGAAGCTATGATACCATATCAGCACTTCTTATAACATTTCAACTTTCTTCTCTGTTTGTCTTTTTTAATTTCCATTGTGTTTTTCTGCTTCAATGTCATAAATCCCTTAAGAGTGAGGTGACTTTAATTATTCTGGATAGCTACATTATCTATGCTGGCTGTTCCCCACCCCATGGCAGCTGGTTTCACTGGCTGATTATTCCAGTAGTGGTTGCGTGTGGAGTGAGAATATTTTCTTACGCTCTCTCCTTCCTTCTTTTCTGTCTCGCCTCACCATGCTTACACATCTTCTCACTGAGCAAATATCCCCTTAGGAGAGAGCAATATCATTATTCCTATGTAGAGCTGGAAGGCAGTAAGCCACAAAGAAAGGTAATATGAACTGTAGAGGCCTTGGTGGAGGTATCGTATCACTTAAAATTGTTAGAGTGAGCAGTGCCAAAAGGCTGGTGTTTGTCTTTTGCATGACTATAATGAACTTGAATGTACACCCTGGGAAAAAAAAGTACCTAATCAAGAGAGAGCCTGCACATAATGGTCTGTCCATGTCAGAGAAGGAAGTACAGAAGAGTTATTTAGCCTCTCTGTATGTTATTATTCTTATTCCTTTCTTTCCTTTACTCTGTAATTGGTTTTTCAGCCCGATCAAAGAGTTTGGTGATGGGTGAACAGATTGGGCCTCCCTCCAGACCTTCTTCTCCAAACTGTCAAGATCGTGTGCTGAAGTGTGGCTGGTTGAAGAAACAAAGGAGCATTATGAAAAACTGGCAGCAGCGGTGGTTTGTGCTGCGTGGGGACCAGCTCTTCTATTATAAGGATGAAGAGGAAACTAAACCTCAGGTATGACTGGAGAACTGTAGGGTGTATTGGCTATGACTTCTACGTGGGTCACAGTCACTGCTTTGACTGACAGCTTTTCTGTTGCTCTATATCCTAGCCAAAACCATACACACTCAAGGAGGTTCAAAGGCAAGAGATGTTGCAGGGAGACCTGGCTACTACCTAGGCAAGTAGTAGAGCTTGCGAGAAAGAAGGTGTTTATTTACCCACTAGGACATGCTGACCTGTACATTTTAGTATGGTCATCTATGAGACTAGAATTTGACAGGAAGAGCTATGAGTTCCAGATTGCTGAGGCAGGAGTGAAAAACCTTGCTTAGTCAGCTGGGATTCATTATCTCCCAACTAATTCATTGTTTTGCAGAGAGGTGAGCCAGCTGCTTAGGGTTAGTTTGTGTGGGTAGAGTATGTAGGTTTTCTTACATGCCTGCATGCAAGACTAGAGAATGGGCTGTAATATGTGTTTTAGCATGTTTTATATATACCTGGGAGTTACTGCTTTTCTATGGAAACTTTGAGGAGAAAAAATTTACATAAGGTTGTGTGCTGTCTGGGTTTGGATGGAGGGCTATGTGTGTGACAGCAAAAACTAATTTAGCAGACTAGGGAACAATGTGACCTTCTACAATGGGGGAAAAAATTAAACTGTCTGGAGTTTGCCTTTATCAAAACTTTTATGCTTTATGGAGCATGAATGAAAGAGAACACTTTTCCTGGTGGGAACAACTGGTCAAGTCCAGTTGTGCAATATGTATTGGACAGTGTCATAGAGCCGTCCCAAAGTAGACCATGGAATGAAAATGGACAGAGGAAAGAGATAGGATCAGGATGTGTAGGAGCTAACAAAGAGAGAAGAGGTTAGCTGGTGGTTAAATAATTTAATAATAACCAATAAATGCTACTTGAATAAATCGAACCACAGTAGGGCTACTTAAAATGGTAAGTTTAGATCAGCTGTATCTGTTTGTCCATGGGACAGCAAATGTGTGCAAGAAACCTTTCTAAAGCACGTTTATTCTTGTGAAAGGCTTAGGAGATTCTAATCAATTATGTTTTGAGAAGCTGTAGAGCAGTTTGCTGTTGATAAAGGGTGATAGACAGTCACCATGCAATACTCTCATGGGTATATGACATTTAACTTGTAACTTTTTGGTAGTGAACATTTTGAACAGCTTTTAATAAAGTGAACATTTTGCACAAGTATGTCTCTCTTAAGCCAAGTGTGAATTAATGGAATTTTTAACTACTTGCTGCTTCATATGTCTTTTGTGAGTGTGTTGCTGGTCTGGAATCAATTTCTTATAATTAAATGTGATTCTCTAAAACAGTGCTTCTACATCTAGGGTAAGCAGAGCTGAGGATATTGCAATTGTTGGTCTGGAGTCATCACTAATTTCAGGATGATTTTCTGCTTCTCTGACCCTTCTGTATCTACAGCACTTGTGGGGTGAGGCGTGTGTCTGTGTGCTATGGGATGGAATAAAGCTTACAGCTTAGATGAAGAATTTCTTATTCAATTTCTTCAATATGCCTGTAAAATATTCTTGCGGCATTTGTGCTAAGGGCTTTTCTAATTGCTGTAGTACATTATGCAGCATATTTCATGTAGTCATTGTTTTGACTGTCAGTCCTTTAACAAGAGTCATTGAACAGAGAGAACATAACTGAAGAGGGCCTGTACTGCTGCCTCCTGATGAGTCAGTACAGGCATTAGTGTGACAGACAGCCTGGGTAATATCATCACCATCCACACACTCATTATAGCCTATTATTAAACTGCTTGATACAGCTGTGTGCTTAACTGTTACACATAAATTTCATTGTAGAATGAGAACGGTAATGAATTTTCCCTGACATGTGCATGGTAGATGTGTGAGGATGTTGGCTGCATCTTATGTCCTGCACTGACCTTGTGAAGTATTTGGTCCATTGTTATGGATAGCCTGTTGTGTAAAGGCTAGAGACTTGAACTCAATGATGTAACCTGTTGCTGCTCAGGACTCTGCAAGTAACAGCTGGATTTTGCACTTTCAAGACAAGCACCTTATCTTCCTATACAATGCATGGGGGGAGCTGGGCACTTCTGAACTGTATCAGTGAACATGATGAGGAAGGAGCTGCCTCGTTTTGACATGTTGAAAAAGGGTTTCCTTTTTGAGGTCAAGGTTGCTGTACATTTATCACTGGGGGAAGCCATTTGGCATAGGATCGTACGCAACCATGCCATAACTATCCTTCTAACAGCTGCAAACTAGAATTCACATTTGACGTCAGCTAGGACTGTATGCATCTCACAGGTGAGATCTACTTTTGGAACCTGTAGATAGCTATTGCTTGGGATTCTCTGAAATGAAGGCACAATGGTACAGGCATGCCCATATATCTTAGGAAGACAGCTGTGAACCTTAGAGATCTTTGTTACAGGCCATGTAGTTATTTTCATAAGTTGAATTTAATCTCTAATTTCCTTCAGCTCTAAAGGTACTCATGCTTCTTTTAAATCTTTCTGTTTTAAATATTAAGTATGGCTCACAAGCTTGTGTGCATAAACTAAATCAATAACCACTGAAATTTCCATTTCTCTTCTGCTTACTTGATTATTTATATGAACTCTAGAAGAGGATTGTATTCTTTTATCTGGCAAAGTAAAATAACATTTATGCCATAATGTTTCAAAACAGAAACCTTAAACGCCTTTTTGTTAATGGATGTTATATTGTTTATTTTTATGAAAACCTGTGCTTCCAGGTCCTTAGAGGGAAGTGTAGATATTCTTCCCTTGAAAGTAATGCTGAAAAGATGGAGCTATAATCTAATGATAGAGGACTGGCATAGGTTTACTGGAGTGACAAGAAGTTATTCTGTGATCTTAATGGATCTAGTACTGTTGAAGGTGTGTGTGTTTGTGTGCTGTATGACATAATTGCACTTCATCAGACTAACTTTTGTGCCAAAGGTTAGAGGGTGAACTTGTAGCCATTGCTTTTCTTGAGTATTTTCTCAGGTGCCCCCATGAGGAAATGGGGAAGGGAGGACTGACTGGCAAAGAGCTTTTCATGCTCCTTCTAACTCTGTCAATATATATGTGGGTTTTTAAAGTAGCTTTAGGCTTGTTTCTGTTCCCAGGGTAGGAGGGAACATATGCCCCTCTCCGGTTTCCAGGGGAACAGAAGCCACTCTGCAGCTAAGTCATTAACCTTTCTTTCAGCATTGACTTTGTATGACGGCTTTAGTACATCTGCAGTGGGCTTGAATTTTGCGCTCTAGAAAACAGTGGAATTTTCTGGAATGTGTTCTGGCCACTAGACTCTAAAGATGATGATGTGTATTCTATACCTTTTTGGAATAATTTGTGATGCACATAAGATTTTGTCACATTGCCTTTCTAGTGTTTTCCTGGTATCTTTGGAATGCCTTCAGCATATCTTCTAATTTCAGTGAACTTCAAAGTCAAAATGTAGGACAATAAGATTGGGAGGGAAGGGTGCTAGCAGTTTATTCTATTCTGTTGACTTCTTACTTCTCCTTCATTTTAAAACTCACAACCATTCTAGATAAACCACTCAGGAAATTTGCTACGTGCCCTTGTACACTGTGACCTTCCACGGTCTTACCTTTTCACTAGGTAGGGGACAGGAACAGAGCCCTGACACTGTTGTGCAGCACGACCTAGAGAATCTACTAGAGAATTAGAGCCAACTCTATTCTAGTTAGTGAACAGAGGCAGCAACAATGTGATCTCTGTGTAACAGACTTGATAATGGAACACCTGAAAAGGGAAGCAAGAGTAGCATTGTACCTGTATGTGTAATACGAAGGGGGGTCATAACACGCAAACTTGGTAAATATTTTTATTCATTACTCTGGATGCCTGGAGAATACTCATTGAGGTTGGTAATGGGAATTAACTAGCTGTTAGGTAATACCTAGTAACAGCAGGACTTTTTTCCCTCTTCTCCAAGGGGTCTGCATGAGCCTGCACATCTCTGTCCTCTCAGATTATTCATGAGTGTTCTGACAATTTCTTGTCAGTAAAGTCCACCTAGTGTCTGTCTGTTTTCTCTTTCCAATATGTGGTGCACTTTGCAAGGTGAAGGAGTAAAGCTGTACTTACACATGAAATGGACTGGAATTTCAGCCTCTTTCAAGTAATTGTGGAGAATATTAGCTGCTAATGAAGAGATTCACACACACACACCCCTCCCCCCCTCCCCCGTGTGTTTTTTTTCCTTGCAGGAACAGAGAGCCAATGCCTGGAAAACCTTTGAAATAACCAGTCTTTGCTGTTCCATCTACTCCACAGCAATGTGTCGGCTGGACTGTTGCTGTTACCCATACTTGTTGGTGCTCTTTTAACCCTCTGGTCCAGTGTGATATGTAGGTATATCTTGACTAAAAAAAAAAAAAAACCAACACCAGAAATCTATTATAACCTTGGTCTAGAGGTTTATAAGATTATTCAGTCTTCTGTTCATTTCCCAGTACTGTTTCTAGAAGTTTTTAAGGGTTGCTATTCACAAAATATTCCCCCAAACAAAATCCAGCTCCAGTAATGCTAGTGGGAAATTTTCCATTATTTTACAAAAAATTTATACTTACAAAAATGGATTGTTGGATAATTTCAGGTGGGGTCTTACTCAAGAAGGAAGTAAGGGTTTTTTTGGGGCAGGTGGAGATCTGAGAGTGTCAAGAATAGAGGAGAGAAGAATATTAAAGTGTGAGTTATTATTTTCTCCAAAATCTGCATTCATTTTTCCTTTCTTTTGAAAAAGTATACATTAAGCAGAATGTTAATATTGCTCTGAGTGTAGGAAGAATGTAAACCAGCAAAAAGAGCAGGGGTGCTAGTGCCTTGGTGGTAGCCCAGGCTAGATATCCTACTAATCTCTTCTGCCCTTAAAAATCTATGAAACAGTCTGAGACTTACATAGCTCCAGAAAGTAGCTGTCTTATTTATCTATTCCCAGATATTGAAGAAGCTCAGGCATGCCAGATCCTTAAACTTTTTTCCAGTGGTCTAAGAACATACACTTTTCCTGTGACTTGGGGTGGAGAAGTGATTGCATGGCAGTAATTTTGCAAGTATCAGGATATTAACTGATCATAGTAACCGATGTGCATGGCCTTACATGGTAGCAAGTCAAGTAATTTGACTTTTTCTTGAAAATGAGTGAGCTCAGTGCATCCATGGTTAACCTACTACATGTTGTTGATGCTGTTTCATTTTTTTTGTTTAGCCTCCATATTTTTCAGTGGCACTAATTTAAATCATGCTTCCAGAAATAAGTCTAGCACTGAGGTTATTATGGAGTGACAGATGGGAAAAGAAAACTGTGTTCTCTGCCTTCAATATTTCTCCAGTTGGTGTCCATCTTTAAAATAATTCAGTGGTTGTTCCTCTCAACAACTGACACCAGTGTGGCTGTTTTGAGATTTCTTCAGCCTGAAATATGCAGAGTACATCTCCAGTAATGGCACTGGATGCAATAGTCTTCATGCCTCTCCCTTTCAAATATAACTTAAAGATCCAAATTCTCTTTAAAAAAATGAAGAAAAAAAATACCACCTTTTTAATTATAAAACTCTTTTTCAAAGATCTTGAACTGATCCTGTAGACTCAGTTTCCTTTTGTGGAAGCAGCTGCAGTTACAGGGACATTGTCAGTATCCTACAGACAGAAGAACTGTGACGCAGACAACTTGGCTGTTAGGTTAACATAACACACCAAAGTTGTAGTTGGGTATGTCCTGTGGCACAGTAGATCCAAAGTACCAGTTTGAGAATGAGTCTCTGGAAAGGATCATTTGTTGTGGCTGGAGTGACAGCATTGGTTTTCTAGCCATTGAGGTTGCAGAAAACTTTTGAGTATAGCTGATGCAGAAATGTCTGCTGGCAGCCTGAGCCAGCAAGTCACCTTTCTTATCTATTATTGATACAACTGTTATTGAGTGTCTAGATGATGAACAACAGAGGTAACAGAGCTCTTCTACCAGTTCATGCTTGTGTAGCTCTGGAAGAGTTCTTCACAAACACTTAGGAAAGCTTCCTTTGTCATTTTGCTCTCTGTCCTCACCTGAGACATGAGGTTCTGAGACAACTGACTTATCAGTTGAACTGTGGGGTCTATCCTTAGCCTGCTTTAAATATAAGAGAATTTGACTTTCGTCCCTTTCACTGAGACTAAGGCTAAGTCTGGTTGTGGGCTAGCTTGGGCTATTTTGATCCTTAGAATTTGGGGTTGGAGATAATTCATTGATATAAAGCTGTTGCAGAAATTTTGTTCCATGCTCAGCTAAAATCAAGATTCTTGTGTAGTCAGTTCATCATCCTTAGACTGGGATTCAGATATGTATAACTGAGAGCAGATTTGAGTTCCACTCTTCCTCCCCTCCCATCTTGTAAACATCTTTAATAGTGACTAATGTGTTAAATGTAACAGTATGAGAATTAGGATGATCAGTGCTCTGGCACCAACTGTGTGTGTTGAGGGACTCTGTCAAGAAAAGGAAGCTTCCCACTCATGTTTCCTGTGTTACAGTTTTTCTTTACCAAATCCTGGCTCTACGGAGCCTGGTAGAGGGCAGGACTTCTAAATTGGTCTCAATAGGGAGGACTACAGTAATACCTTTAAGGTATGAACACCTGTCCTCTTAAGAGTCTCCTTCAAAGCATGCAAGGTGATGCTATCATCAGACATTGGATTTGAATACTCAGCTTACTGGAAGGTCTGTAACCTATTGCTTGTGCCTTGAGCTGTTGAGCCATTTCAGGCTCCCAAAGCCTGAGGGAGGGAGGAATAACTTAGTTGTGAACTGAAGTTTATTTCTGGGGCGCGCTTTGACATATAACAAGTTAGACCTTGGGGAATTTAAACTGATTTAATCCATCATTAATTTATTTCCCAAGCAAGATTACTAATGCAGTCTGAGTGGCTGCTTGACAAGGACACATCAATCTGTTTAAGTTTAGTAATGTCTTTCTACCAGTGACAGCAACTGTCAGAATTGATACACCCTCCCTGCTAAGATGAATTAGGTTTTTTCCTATCTTTTCAGCTTTTTCTTATTTAGACTTCTCCATAGTGTGCCAGGCAGATTGGACAGCTGTGAGCTAAGTAATCCATTACCCTCCGGAGAAGCCTAAAAGGCTTCTAAAAGGACTTACTATATAAGATAGAAGAGCTCAGCGCAGTTAGCTGACATGTGTAGAGAGAAATGCACAAGAAGCTGGTCTGAAGATCTTTGCTGTATATACACCTATGACCTAAAAATACTTGCCAGGGGTGAGCCTAGGTTGCAGGCTTTTCTTGGTTTCCGTAAGTAGAGTAAGCATCCTTCAGATTTCCTTTATGAAAAATCATTCCTCTAGTTGTCTTATTTCCCAGCTCCTGCAGTTGTTATGTTACCAGCTCAACTTGCAACTCCATTGCACAGCTGAATGAGGAGCACACTGGTAAGGACAAAGTAGCTATACTGGTGTACGGTCCCTATTGCCACTGTGGCTGCAGCAAGTACTGCATTCCATCCACTATCTTGTGTGTGTGGTAGTTTTTCTGTTTATTTTTTAAATGAGCTCTGCTACATAGTGATCTTTTTCTTTTCCATTTCATCAAAGATGGGTAAAATGAGAACAAGAAAGAAGTCACTTCAATGAGAACTTTCTACAGAATATATGAAATCACCTTTGTTCTGAAAAGGATCAAAAAGAAAGGGTATTTTGTGTGGGAAATGCTTTGGTTTAGGGTGCTAGTTGAAGCAGTTTATGCTTCTGAAATCTCTTCTAAAGTAAACATCGCCCTCATGTACCAAAGGTGGGACTCATTGAAGCAGGGGCAGGTGACATTGCACCATATGGTTCCTTGAGCATGGAGAAAGTCCATTTGCTTAGTTCTGTTGCAGGAGAAGGGTGACTCAAAGCAAGGAAATTACAGCCACTGGAATGCACTGCAGTGTGAGATTTTGCTTTAACACTTTGACTTCATCACTGACTTCAGTTTCCTGCAGAAAGATGGGCCTTCTGAAACTCTGTAGTTTGACAGCAATTTTCTATGAACTGTCACTGCTCTTCACTGAGTGCAGAGTGTATCTCCTGGTCTGTATATACTGCTGTACACCGTCACCATTCCATATTGTAAACAACAAAAAGCTGGCATGTGTATTCTTGGATTTTGCCTAAAATATGTGTGACCTGGCTATACGTATTTGCCAAGTTTACTATTTCAGGCTGAGGGAAAGAACCCTCTATAAAAGTGTGACTTATTCTGAAATAATACAGGGCTTGTTTCGGGGTCCTGAGGTCCACTTATTATGAATGTGAAGTTTAGGTAATATTGCAAATGGGGGTTTGCTTGCTTTATACCATTGGATAAGGAAGGCCTCACTTTTATTCTGTGCTGGCTTGTAGGCATATCCACTTTGAGACTGGCTAGTTTTATTTAGAGGGCTTCTTAAGAGAGGATTGTACTTTAAAAGAAGAGACAGTAACTAACTGTATCTTTAACAACTTTTCATTCAACAAAATGTAAGTAGGTTCTCAAAGGAAAGCAGCTGTCAACATTTAGAGAGTTACATCTTCTGGCAGAAAACAACTATTGCCAAATTGCAAATGATACCTGAAACTCTGAAAGTCTGATGAGCTGGAATCCACTGATATTGTATTAGTCTTTATTGCTAAATGTACATTTCTAGCTTGTGTTAATAAGATAATGACCAACAAAACTATCTTAAGAGCTCCCCCACCCCAGCCCAGCCAACTTCATGATTTTCAGGGTCCTTCCTTGTGGCTTCTTGGCATTCTTGTCTTAGGCAGTTCTGTAATCCTTTCTAGTTTCAATTGTGCAACTTGGATATTTGATTTTTCTTCTGCTTGTGCTACCATTTCCCTAGGGATGGTCCACATACTCCAAAAAGCAGGAAGGGTTTGAATTTCTATTTGGAGTATTAAAATTTCAGGTTCTGTTCTTCATAAAGAAGCTTTTTTAAAAGACTAAACAAAGAACTGTGTCCCTTCCAGTTATCCACATGCCCTTATCCATGTGCTTCAGCCTCAGGTTGACATAGAAGCTACTTTCTTCAGTCTCTCCAGGGATCTTTGTTCTGTGGTAAGGCAAGCACATGCTTTACATTTAACAGTTTTGTTCACTTTACCATTGAATATGGTGTCCCTAGGAGCTTGCTATGAAACTACTTTAAAACCTGTGCATTCAGTATGAAGAAGAGATGGGGGAGAGAGCACAGACGTCTCAGTACATTCAATTAAGCTATTTTTGTTTCAGAGGGCTACCCGATAGAAATGAGACTGAGAAAAGCAGTCTTCCTGCTCAAGTCAAAAGTTGAGACTGCTTATTGTCAAAACATCCTAAGCTTTGGGTAAAAGCAAGATTCAGGGACCTGTCTTTGAAAATCATGCTGTGTTCAGTTGACCACTGTTCGGTCCTTGCTCTGGCTGACATAATATTCCATGACGCTACCTCTACTTTGCATGAATTTTATGAGTTGCAGTGTGCATGGGGCTTGAATTTCCTTGGGAGATTTGCTCTTTGCTTTCTGGCAGAAGACAGTTTATCTATGGTGGTAATTGGTGGTATCACTTTAATTTTCCAGGATGCTGCTGTCAGAAATATTTTGCCATTTTAGACAGGTGGTCAGTGATATGTGGATAGGGAGACCTTATCCTTTTAGAAATTCCTGTTTCACAGGTGATCTGATCTTACTAAGAAGCTGGGAATTCATGGTGGAGGTTACACTGTGGAGAGGTGCTTCTCTGCCCATCTGCCCCATTCTCTTGTAGTTCAGCCCTTTACCCACTCCGCACATGATCACATAGGCACTAGCCTGCAAAATGTCATTAACTGCAGTAGTTTCATGAATTCTAGGTGACGGGGATTCTCTGCTCTAGAATGTTGATGTGGCTTATCAAGAGGAAATAAATAAGAGTCTATAGCCTGGTGCCAGTGTAGCAAAACCCAGAAGCAGGTTGCTGAATCTATACTGACATAGCAGGTTGAGATCTACCTTGTGAAGAACAAATTTGAGTATGTGAAACATTTTCAGTCTGCAATGAACAGATCCTTTCAAAGCAGCAAATGTTAGTAGCGTGAATTGTTAGAACTGGAAGGTCAACTTGTAAACCTCCACGATGCAGAGCTTATTTCCTAGCTGAGGTATTTTCAATCTCAATTATTACTGTTGTACTTTATTTGTAGTAGTTTTTGCACGTTCTGTGTTCAATGAAAAGTGTAAAACTTAATTAATTTACATTAATACAAGCTGGCTCCCTGGGTTGTTAGAGTGGTTTCTCCAAACAAAGCATCTGTAGGAGAATGTATTATTAAGGGGCAAAGCTAGGGAAGTTATGCTGTAACAGATATAATGAAAAATAATACAACTGGCTTTTCTGTTCTATGGAGAAGGTTGCAAAGGTCATATGATGAGTTGTCTTCTATTGATTGAAATCCTGGATTGTCTTTCGCATGAGACACTAATGGTGCTACTCAGTAATATGGATCTGGAAGCTGACAAGGAGCGTAACTAGGATTCATTTTGATTGCCAATGTTATGATGCTCCAATGTGTCTCAGGTTTGGCTGCTGCCAAACTGATTGGAGAACATGTAACTGCATGTTTAATAGAGCTATGAGTGAAAATAACTGACTGAAACAACTTTTTCTGCTGAGCAGAAGATAATGGTTTGGACCCAGCTTCCATTCCAGGGTGGTTCAGTGCAGGAGTAGGAACTGCTGATTATGTTCTTCATGGCTTAAGTCTTGCAAGTCCCAGTTCTTACTGCATTTTCTGTCTTATTGTGTGTATGACCTAAAGAATGCTAGCTGGAAGTCCTTTAAAATGTCAAAAATCAAACTAAAAAAGTGGAGAAACAATGAGTTCTAAATAGTGTGTTCATTCTTGTTCCACCTGTGTTACTGGACAAGAGCTTCCTGTGATCTCTTTTTTAACTTTTCCATAGATTTTGTTCACTTTGAAGATACTATGCCACCAGCTATGCAGAATTCCCAAACTGGAATATGTTGTGTTCATTATACTTGGGCTCAAGGTGAAAATTAATCTGAATTCTGGCAACATTTGAACTTGGGAAGCAAAAGGGCTCAGATTCCTTGCTAGGGAAACTGCCTCTTGGATTAAAAGGTAATCCTGTTGCCTTACAAACCGAAATTAGCTGTTCTCCTTTAGGTGTGTCCCTGGGAGCTTTTGTGTACTGACAATCTCTGGAAAATGGGCCATTTTCTTCAGTTGCAGAAGTAAAGATCTAGAACTTCAACCACCTCATTGCTGTAGGCTGTAACCAGAAATTAAAGGGTCAAGGAAGAGTAAGATGCAATGTGAAATGACACTTTTGCAAGGGATGATTAGTTATGGAAACCAAGGAGAATCATGTATGCATGCTCAGAGTATGGTTATTCTAGAGAAAAGGTAATTTGATCAGAAGTGTCCAGTGTGAGAGAAGGCACGGATGAGGCAGGTGCATGACCAGCTCAAACTTTTCTTGCTCAGAAATGTGGAAAGGAAATGGGCTTAATCAAAGAGCGGGGCTTAAATTTGCTGTATCCATTACCTTTGTCTCCTTTTCCTTACTTTCTTCATTGCCTTTCCCCTTTCACTGGTGTTTATGTCCCTTACAGGGTCTGATACTACTGCAAGGCAATCAGGTGAATGAGCTGCCACCTAATCCTGATGAACCAGGGAAACACCTCTTTGAAATTGCCCCAGGTATGCCATCATTTTCTTGTACTTTCAACATAGCCATCTCATTCCCATCTGTTGTCATTAATGATAATTTAACTGTACTAATCACTTCTAAGTGTTCTGATACATTAGTTAGATTATCTAGAGAGATTGGGAAGTGGGACTTGATAGACTATGTAGTGTTCTTTGTTTTGGATTTAACTGCTGCCATGGTACCTCATGAAAATAGTAGTTGAGATACATAATGCTCCTTGATTTTTCTGTGTGGAAGGGACTCCTGCCTGGTGGTCTCCCAAGCTTGTGGTTTTCTGGTTGTTGTGGGAGAAGCTGAAGCTGACATGGAGCACAGCACAGAACTTAGAGAAAAAGGGTAGGCAGTATCTGGATGTAATTTCATTCTTGTATACTAGTCCCCCACAATTGGGGGTGGAGGTAGGGAAAGCAGCAGATCGGTGGGTGGAGGGAGAAGAAGAAGAGTTTTTAGAAGTTCCGAACTGTTTCACTTTTATCCAAAAGTTTTAAGAGAATAGATGATCTGCCATGAAAGAGAAGCTGACATTTTGTTAAGTAGAAAAAACTAATGACCTGTCCAGCATAGTCTAAATGTAAAACTTTTGAAATTGTTTTAACTCCCATGTAAATTCTACCTGTGGACTGGTTTGGTATCTCCAGGGTATACTTAGAGTTAAGTCCCCTGTTGCAGCAAAAGAGCAACTGAATTTACTTTATTCAGTTCTGTTTGTACTTGGGAGAGGATCATCCCTGCGCATAGATTTGAATGCAGTATATTTTGGACATAGTTTCAGGTGGCAGGATCTACGAAGAAGAAGGCTGTTGCACCACTAGCAATGTTAGACCAGAGCAATAAGAAAGAACTGGATTAGTCCTTCCACAGCCATCTCCCAATACGTGAAGACTGAGTTCCTGGAAGCAAGGAGGGAGACAAATGTGACTATGGTAAAAATTATGTCACTGCACTGGCTCAGTCATGCTTTATTTCATAGTAAATTTCTCCTGCATGGACTACTTGTCCATACTTCTTGGTATTGTCTGTTTCCCCGCAGTGTTGGTGCTATTGATAGGGTAGATAACAGTATTTTTTTTTTTTTTAATAAAATGGACAGCACAGGGAACATCTGTCCTTATAGTTGAATGTTGGTGTTGTGGAGGCAGGTGTACTTTTACCTGTGTCTTTGGGGTCTTTTTTCTTACTCTCTAATCAGGCTGGCTTAAAATGCCTGTGTTGCACATGTATCTTGACACAGTATCGGGCAGTGCAAGGAGAATGGGCAGTACTGCAAAGTTTTCAATTATATAAGCAGGCAGGTTTTGCATTAACTTAGTCACGACATTCTGTTAGACACACAGGAAGCTACTTGGGGAGAAGACGTTTGTTTTGGTTTTCTCTTCCTTACAACTGCATGCTATCTGTTAATGCCTCCTTTTTCTTATACTGGACCATGCTTTCATAGGCAAGGCCCCACAAACAGCAGGGCACTGGGCTCACAGTGTTCCTTGCATAGATGATCTCGTAGGAGGTTGCATTCACAGTCTGAATGTGACACATCTTATGTGCGGTTTTCCAAAGATTGTGCGCTGTGTAGTTGTAGAAGGACTGTGGACCTGGGATGCGAAAGCACTGGAGTGGTTGTGACTGTGAATGATCCCACGTGTTCTGTCAGTGACCTGAGATATTTAACTGAGCCACAGACCAGCTTGGTTGTTTCCTGCAGATTTGAGTTTGCCCCCTGATTCAGGGTGGGAAAACGGTCATTCTGCATTTCTTGCCCAACCTGTCATGTTGTATTACTGTAGGCTGCAAAAGAATTGTCCTGAACTGCAGGTGGCTGTTTCTTCAGTGAAGCTGGTAAAGTAATGCCATGTGGCTACTTGAAAGAGGCTATCCAGAAGGGTGGAAAAAAAAAATTACTCTGTTCACAGCACAGTTGTGAGTCCCAGGACACCTGTGTTCAGCTTGTGGTTTTGACATTGTCCTTCTCTGTGTACCCTGGGAAAACTATTCAGTCTTAACACACCACTGTCCTGCTGCAAAATTGAAATGTTTTGCCTCCCTTGTAGACCTAAATCCATTCACATTTGTAGCAAACTTAGTTGCTATGTGGATATGTGGATAGCAAATACTGAAAAATGCTATAAATAGTCAACATGGAATGTGACTCAGCACAGACGTCACTGGAAAATGTGGCCTGAAGAGTTCCCCATTCTGTTCACAGTACACTTATTCTGTGCTGGTTTTGGCATAAATGCCTTTTCTTTTTCGCATGTGTTCTGTAATGACTGGTTGGTTGCCAGCCAGGCTGCCAACTGGTGGTTGCCAGCCTGCAGAACACCCACGTAGTGAACAGCTCTTAAACAGATGCCAGATAGGAAGGGGAGCACGAATGATCTTGCAGGACCCAAATAATTATTTTCCATCACTTCCTGTCCTCCCCTGTGTCAGATGTATGGCCATGATCATACCTCTACCTAACTGTGCCTCAGTTCTCCCAGTGTAAACTAGGACTATACAGTTTCTATAGGGATGATGAGATTTTATTTTAAGTCATCTTAACTAAGTTGGGGATCTTGTGAATACAGGTACATTCCATAGCTGTAAATATATATATATATATGGGATTTTACTGTGCTAGTAAGCAGCAGGCTTTAACTGACAAAATTACAAATGGAGTGCAGCATTCCTAAAATGTTCCCGTAGTGTCCTGTGATACCAATTTGTATGGCAAAGAGGAGAAGCTGAGATCTCTCAGCAAGGAAATGTTCAAAGCTTTAAGTCTGTGGTACCAGTTACCTCCAAAAACTTATTTCATTATCAATAGCTAAGGCTTTCAGCATCCTTGCTGCTGGAACTGTTGCTGAAATCTTCTCACCTTTCCTCTGCTGTAGGCTGTGTAAAGCTTGGCTGTGGGAGCTGCTTCCTCAGAGTGCAGGGACTAGAGCAACAGCATGTCCTGCGCTGTAACAGAGCATGTATTGATTTTCTGCTGAGTAACAAGAACTAATGATGGGCATTGTGTATTATTCACGTTTCACCAAGTTAATTTCTAAGCTGTATAGTGCAGCTGGGAGAAGGGTTAACTAGGGACATGAGAGACTGTAGAACAGTTCTACAGTCAAACCAGTGTTAGAGCTGGTGGCACAGGACTTCCTGAAATACCTCCTGTGGCAGAAATGTCCTCTGTCCTCTTCTCTGGGAAAAGTAAATGTAATTTTCTGAACCCTTTTAAACATGTTCATGCTTTCCTTCCTCACAGCTAGTGAAGTTCAAAGCAGAATGGCAGGATAAGCTGTGGGTTCAAATTGCTCTTGTTCTGGCACTCATTAGCAGGTGGTGGGAGTGTTTGTATAAAATTATCAGGATAGTATGAGGTCAGGTGCAAACCTTTAACCATTTAGGGTAATCATCACACAGCCGCTGGTATTTCCTGAAGGAAATAACCACTGTATGTTGCTTGGGAAGAGGAGTCAAAATCTGTTAACACAATCAACAGCTGATTCATTACTAGGGCAACAAAGGAATCATGTGTAGCCTAGTGTTACAGTATATCTCAGAGTGGTGTAATGCAGTGTGTAAGATGGACAGGAATGGATTGCTGACAGTGTCTTAAGGAATATTGATGGCTTAAATGCTCCTGAGGTCTCACTTTTTAGGAAGCTGATGCTTTTAATGCTCTGCAGCAAATAATCTGCCTAGTTTTATTCTCTGGCTTTTGCACCACTGTGAGATGAGATGCTCAAGTTTCTCTGCACAGTCAGAGATAATTCTCTGATATAGTAAGGTTTTCAGAGTCAAGGGAGTGGTAAAAAGGTTCAAAAGTTAGGAGGTGAGAAGTGCTGTCTTTTTATAGGTATGGCAAGGTTTATTACCAACTGACTGGAGAATAGCTTTTCTATGTAGAAAACCTGGTGACTTTTAAGGAGATTCTTCTACTCTGCTTCAGACTGGGTTTGATTGATCTATTCATGAAGAGCAAGAGGGAAAGGGCATAAATACGAACAAGAAATTTTCCATGGATTACCTGACACCTCTTTGGCTAACATACTCTCCAGTGCTGCAGGAGAACCAAGTTTCTGTACCACTGGGCTTAGACCAGGAACCTGAATCTGTCTCCTGCATAATGGGCAAGTACCTTCAGTAGCTACTGTTCCTTTTTTATTTTTCTGGCCGAGATGGTTTTGCTTCATTTTTTTATTATGAAATCATTCTAGACTAATGCTGTAGTCCAAAGAAGATGTGCCTTTCTCTGTTTCAACAACCTGGTATGTTATGGTGGAAAGCAGCTTGAAAAATTCCAGGCCAAAACTCATGGTACACATCTTGGTGTCTGCTTATCACTGATGACACCTAGTTTCTGTTTCTTGCTTAGCACTTTCTGCCAAGGTGAACAGTGACAGCTTTTTAGCTGGGTCTTTCTGTGAAATAAACTTATCACAAAACTCCATTCTTAGTTTGATTTCACTGGAAACTGTTGATGAAGGGGTTGATCTTGGTTTCCCCCTTTCCCCTTGGCTTCTTCCCCAGTATCTAATCACATCTCTCACTTCAGCTCTTATGACTGAAAAAAACACGTTGCTTTTTGTGCTCCAACTGAGTACCACCAGCAGCCTTCTCTTTAGTGAGGCAGTTGAGTCTTCTTCAGAACTGTTGTCTCAGGCTTTTTGCAGACAGCCAGAGCAAAGATGACTGCCTGTGCTTGACTTACATGTAGAAGATTATTTTCAAAACTTTAGAAGTCAGAGCTCTATGGCATGCTCTTCAGTTAAACACTGAGCTCAGTATAGGCAGCTTGCCCTTGTGAAAGGGACCTGCATTCAACAGTGACTCCTTTAAAGTTGGATTAGTGGTTGCATTCTGCCGGATGTTAACTGGGGCACAGTAAAATGTCTCATCCAGGAACTTTTGTGCAGGGTTTATATAAAGGCTATTTCACTGCCTTGTTTGTGCTATATAACAAGTAGGAAAGCAAGACAAGTAGAATCAGAAGGCGAGAGTCCTATCTTACAGGGACAATAACTGTTGACTACTTGTTCTGTAGGGAGGAGGTCAGTGTCATTGGTAGCATCTTACAGAGCAGCTGGACAGGCAGCTTGTTTGTCTTGTCCCGGTAGGTTGAATGATGCCTACAAAGCAGTCTACTCTGGTACACTTCTGTGTCCCAGGTGATCAACACTAATTAAGTTATTTTTGTGGACTTTTTATCTCAGTTCCTGTTGAGATGGTATGTAATTAAAATACCTGGAGGGGAAATCAGAAATTCAGACAATAAAAATTATTCCATGTTCTGTATTATTCAATGCAAATTGCAGTTTTAACTAACAGTAGGAAACTGAATTTGCTGCTGGTAATTGAATTTTCTCTTGAAGTCTACAGCTGATAACCAACTGTGCATACTGAAATACATGATAATGTTGATATTTGAGAGGTTTATTTAGGTTCCTGGGATTTGACATTCAGCATATTGACTAGGGAAATGGCAGCAAAGTAAAGTAGTTCTAGGTTCTACTAGAAAGAATGAGACTATGTAGTTTCAGCAGTGCACTGTGGAAACACTTTGCAAATGAGAGCTGTGGGACATCACAATGTCCGTGGCATTGCATGGACCTGCAGGAGAAGTTTGATGGTCTTGGCTTTGCAGTGGAGGGCACTGTCTGATCTGTGCCTAACACTTCTAAATGTCTGGAGTGCAGCTGAGGCCATGCAAATATTTGTATGTCACTAAAAGTGATAGCTGTGTTTTGGAACATGAGGTAGACTCTGCATTTATTAAGGAGGGAGAAACCCAAAATACCTTCTCTGAACTGTCTTTACAAAGCAGTGCCCAGAATGCTAAAATTGCATGCTGCCTTTGCAGTCACAGAGTCTTTGCACAAAGATAGTGAGTGACAGGTACCTCTGCTTAGATTTGCCAGCTGCAGAGTCTCCTTTTATATGCAAGATAAGTGCAGCCTGAGTCTCCTTGGAAAAGTGTATTCTGCACTTCCATGCCTGAAAATTGTTGATACGTTCTTCTATATCTTATCCTTGCTCTGTCTGCTCCTGGGCACTAGATGGTGCTGGTTATGGCATATGTCTTGAATCACTTGAGTGCAAGTTCATTCTGTAAGAAGAAATTAGCCACTGTAATATTCATTGATGTCTGCTCAAAAGCAAAACAGCAAGCAGGAGTTCTGTAACAACGTTATTGCCCAGCCTGTGAAGCTAATAGTGTGCAGACAGAATATAGCATTGCATGCATTTCTGCACATTTGCACTGCCATTGGCATCTTAGTCTGAATCCACAAGATACAAGTTACTGAATGCTATCAGCTGCTGTCACAGATGCCAAAATCAACAGTCTTTGAAAACATTCAAGTTAAAATTGTCTGCTAATCTTAAAATGAAAAAAGTTTTTTTGTGGAAGAGCAAAGCACATTCTATATAGATGTGTACAGTAATGACTGTGTGGTGAAGCCGCTTGAACCTAGGCCTCCACTACTTCAGGTTGATGTACTGACCCAGGGGTTCCTGGCTATTTTGTGGCATCTGACTGTGTTCCACCTCCCCCATTCTGAGCCTGATAAACTTATTTTTCAAAACATACATCTTCAGACTTTTCCAGTTTTACTGAATTGACATATGCTGCTTCCATCTGGGTTTGGGGGTGAAGGAGCTTGATCAAACCTCCCACTGCATTGCTGCTTAGGGATCTGCCAGAAAGACCAAAAGTTACTAATTGCCTTCTTCAGGGTAACTCCTTTTCCTAATTCTACTGAAATTCTTTTATCCAACTGAAAAATAGGTTTTTGTGGCCTATCCACACCTTGACAACTTCATTTAGCATCAACAAGCTGCCAGTATTTCTAGGCTTGTTATACAAATGGATTTGAGTTGAACAACTATTCCCTGAGTATGTTAATGGAGGCCCTGGCTTCCCTCATGCAGATGCTAGACGCTAACAAGACAAATTTTCTGCAAGCAAGGCCTCTCTGCTTACTGGTCTCCTGACTGGTATTTTCCCTGAATATTCTACTGTGTCACTAAATACTTCTGAAAAGAGAATGTGAAAAAAGGGATTGAACTTTGCCTCTGAATTCATGTAACCTCACTGATTTCAATAGTGTTGTGTTCAGCCCAGTGGTATTACCCCTAAAACTTGACCAATACACTATTGCTTACTTCAGGTGAAAGTCTTCAGACTGCATTCAGACTTTTGTACAGAAAGTTTATTAGGCTCTTCTTTCCCCCTGAGGGCTATGAGGCTCTCTGATAGTTAAGAATGTTTTGGTTCACCTTATGTTATCAAGTTCAAACGTCTTGAGGGGCATCAGGAGGCACCTGCAGCTTGTAAATTGCTTTTTGCTTTGGTGTTTTTCCCTAGCATATGCAATGCCCAAAGCTTATGTTTTCATTTGGCAAGCAAGGATCCTGCTTCATGAAATAAACAAGATCCTGCCTTTGTTTCATTAGAAGTGTTTGATCTACTCAAAATTATACTGTCTACATCCCTCAGTGCTCTGAGGCCCTGGGCAGTTGAAAGTAGGCCTGGAAACAGGCTGTGACAGCATACATGTTCTGTTGTCCTGGAATTTGCATCTCTAAGAGAAACTCTGCATCTAATTCCTGATCTGTAGCACCTAGCTGTCTTCAATGCACACACTGGCTTTCAACAAGAATGCTGGTTTTTACAACTTCAATTGTAACAGCATGAGTCCTGCTGGGAAAGGAGCATAAGATTTAAGGACTTTCATTAATAGCTTTTTCTGCTAGTGCAGATCATTAAGACACAACCTTTGAGTGTTCTTGGGAAATTTTCCTTAAGTCCATTGTATTCCTCAGAGTCAAATATGTCTGCACAGCATTTTGTGTAGGCTGCACTTTGGGTATAGAAACGTGGCTCTACAAAATGATGGCATGTTGTTGCTGGAATGTACAAGGCATCATTTGATCCCATCAGGTTGGCTTTTTAGTGCAAATTAGGTAAGATTTTGAATTTTTCCTGCTGGGACGTTCCAGGGTAAGCTCTGCTGTTGAGTATTTCGCTTTAGGGATAATATATTAAGCCCTAAGCATGTGTAGTTAATAGAGATTTTTATTTTTTTAAGCATTTCTGTGCATTAGCAGCTTTGTTCCATAAAGATATGCTTATTGAATGGTCAACATAATCAGTTATATAGTACTTTCCCAATGTTTATTGCCAACTTGTCAAAAATCAAGTCTCAAGTGCTCTCTTGCAGCTTGTGTGCTCTGATGCTACTGTTGCAGGTTAAGCTTTGTTCAGCCCCAGAAGCCCCTGTGTTCCCATTTGCAGTAATGAGGGGTGAATTCTCCACAAGACTTGTGCAATGTTTGGGATCCCTGAGGCTAAAAAAGTACTCTAGTCCAGTAGGTTAGTATGAAGTAATTAAAACAAGACACATGATATATGGCGATGTAGTTCATAGCACACAGCAAATTCTAGTGGTACTAAAAATAAGTATTAGAGGTCAACATCAACATGAAGAAAGAAAACATCAAGCTAAAAGGAAGTTTACTGCTTAGGCACCTGTCCCAAAAATGTTCAACTCACAAATGTGAGTTGATCTCTAAGTCTTGTGGGATTGGGCCTTCTATTTGAAGTTCATCTGATTTGCCTTGAGCAGTTCAGTGGGTTAATTCTTGTCCCTAGCTGATTGGCACAGTCATGTTAAATTACAAATATAATGCATTTGAAATTAATTTGCAGGGTTGTATTGGTTGTGTGAGCTGGAGATGCAGTCAGGGTTGCTCACTCTCTTCCTTCAGTATTTCCAGAGACTGATTTGCTCTCATTTTTCTTCAGCTTTTAAGGGTCAGCATGTCTGCTGGGCCTATTTTCTTTAGCTCTGATACTAGGAGAAGTAAATTACTGAATTTTGGATGGATGGATAGATGATGATTCTTTGTTAAAGTGGTTAAAATTTTTAATACTGTCGATCCTGAACCTGTCAGTGGATGCATATATCTGCTTGCAAGAGTTCATGCTTTATAATAGCAAGTATAAAGATGACATCTCTTTGTTTTTAAATGTAAAAATTTTTGTGTACCTGCTATGCTCCTGCTGTAACATCTGCAACACCTAATGACTTGAGGTTTACTCTGGCTTCTTACGTGCTTTGAGATGCTGTGGATTTGATCTCTGTGGTGTGTGCAGCAGGTATAGGCTATGCAAAATATAAAGAAACACACGCTCTGAAAATGCAGCAGTCACGTTGTATCTGCTGAAAAGAGGCCCAGAAGCAGGACTGGTCTCTAAACCAATGCAGGATGGCACATAGGTGAAAGAAACAGAAATATTTGCTCCCCAGACTGCTCCAGAAGGGAATTCTGACACACACAATTTAAAAAAAAAAACAACACTTGCCTAAAGCAGGGAGAGGGAACCATCATTAGAAAACATACTATGTACTGAGAATCCTGTAAGGCAGCACTGCTGATGCTATTAAGGTACCTGTTAGTGCTGGTAGCTCAGCTGCTCAGTGTAACATGCTGACTTGAAAATACCGGCTGGAAGTTGTTCTGGGGAGCAAAGGTAAGAAAAATAGAATTAATTTCCTCTTCGCGCAGCCCACACAAAATTGTGTGGGGGAAGGGAGGCAAATCTGATAGTGTGCTCCTCCAGCATCCAAGAGGAATTATAATTGGGAAACTGCTGTCTGGGGTGTTTATGAAACTGTGCCTTTGAATGATGTGCTAATTCCAGTTCAAAGTGGCAGCTGGCCTGCTGTCACCCAGTTCTGAGGGTTCACAGGCAAAACCCACTCTGTTTGTCTTAAATGCTTTAGGGATAGCTAGTGTGCTATCAGTGAGAATCAGCTTGCACTGGGCTTTCTGAAATTCATAGGGAGGAGGAAATACAGTAAAGATGTATTGCCTAGGGTGTAACACTTAAGATTTATACTTTATTAAATAAGTTGTCATGCTATAAAGTAACAAGAACTTTTTACATTGTAAAAGCTATTTTTAGCCTTTGTATGCTACTTTATTTCCAAGGTATGGATTTAGGTATGATGAGTGGGGGAGGAAGGCTGAGGTGTTGAAGTGACTTCCATGCTGCTTTTTAGTGATTTTTCAGATTCTTATCCTACGCACATGCCTGTACTTAGCCTTACCTTGGGTACGGTCCTATCAACTCAGTTGCTCCCAAAATATATGCCTGTGAACTTGCTCATAAAATTCTCCTGTGTTACTCAGGAACTTATACTAGTTCATCACACGAGCCCTTCTTGGGCTTGATGTTTATGAAAGAATTTTGAAAGGTGCAAGTTACCACAGGGAAGCAAATTGGTCTGACACGTGAACTGCTGAAAATGCTGGCTCTGAAGAACTAGTGCAACATGAAACACAAAACAGACAGAACAGTTTAGTTTTCCTGGTCTAGCGAACAAAACCACTGACACTAATATTAAAAAAAAAAAATTAACGTGCACTTTTATTCCTGCAGAGTATCTCTGCAGAGTGGCAAACTGAGCAATTAATTTTGTGTGCTTTAAAATTAATAAATGACGACAATATAAGTTTTTTTCCCATCAGTTCCTGTTGTTCAGATAAATTTATTAAGCAAGGAATGGATGTCGAATCTTTGGCATGTCCAGAATGTGTAGGATTTCTTGTGATACAAGCTTTTCTAACAGATAGGATCCTGTAGATGCTTGAATATTGGATTTACATGCATTTCAGGATACCAGGAGCACTTCCTGATAGCTTTGATCCTGTGTTCTAAAATGTTTCTGTGTTGGGTTTTGGTGGTGTTTGGTTTGGGGTTTGTTTTAAGCCCATAAGCCCTTAACAGAACTGTGCCCTATTATAAGCTTAGCCTAGCCTGGCTAATGGGAATGCATCATTATACCTCATGGGTAAAAGGCAGTGTGTGAATACAAAATGTGTACTTCTGTTTCAGTACCTCTCTCTCTCATACAGTCTAGTTATATATCTACATCGAATTCATGTTCTTCTGTGTCAACGCCTTCCATAAGGAATAGATGAACTATTATAAATTGTTTGTTTAAACCATGAAGGTCTGATTCCTCTATCAGCAGGTAATTTTTCAGGGCCTTACCAGTCTGGAGAACTGGAGTTTGCAAAAACATTTTCTTCACAGTTTATATAAAAGCCATTGGAAGTGTTAAAATTAGAAGGGTGGGCTTTTGGAGGCGGGGGATGATGGAGATGGGGTCTTGGAAGGGGTTATGGTTTAGCCCCAGCCAGCAAACAAGCACCACACAGCTGCTCACTCACTGTCCCCTCACCAGGAGGGATGGGGAGGAGAATCAGAAAGGAATGTAAAACTCAAGGGTTGAGATAAGAACTATTAATAGGACAGGTGAAGGAAAAGCCATGCATGCAAAGCAAGGAATTAATTCACTATTTCCCATTGGCAGACAGGTGTTCAGCCATCTCCAGGAAAGCAGGGTTCCATCATGCGTAACCATTACTCGGGAAGACAAACGCCATAATGCCGAATGTCCCTCCCTTCCTTCTTCTTCCCCCAGCTTTATATGCTGAGCATGATGTCCCATGGTATGGAATATCCCTTTGGCTAGTTCAGGTCAGCTGTCCTGGCTGTGTCCCCTCCCAATTTCTTGTGCCCCTCCAGACTTCTCACTAGCAGGGCCTGAGAAACTAAGTAGTTTATATTTAGTCAAAAGATCTGGGTGGCAGTTCTTCATTAGCTGACTTGAGATGGGCCTGATTGCTTTCAAAAGAGAAACTAAATGAGATTAATCATTGAAGAACCTTGAATTTCCCATAGGGTGACAGATCTGACTTCTGCATTTCCCAAACATTGCCTAGCTATCTCAAAATGGCATTTTGGGGTGGTTTTTTCCCCTTCACTGCCCCTGCCTGTCCACCCACCGTGGCGTCTGGTTTGTGTGGAGGTACTTTGCTGGCCTAATCTTACGCTAGCTGTTTCTGTCTGGCAGTATTTGGACTGGCAGTTTTTTTGCCAAAAGACATGTATTAGCTTAAGTTCTAAGAAACAAAATGTGTGCCCTCTAAACCTAAAATGACAAATGATCTGCAAAGTGCACTGGAAGTATGTATAGCATGTATGTCCTAGTTTATATTGCTTATATAGATTTTTCAAGTCATAAAAAGGTTTTATGAAAGTGATAGTGGTTATAATATTTTACTTCACTAGAGATTAGCTCTCTGTACTTCACTGTAATTATTTTTTCATCCAGAGCAAAAGTGAGGGAAACGTTAAGTGCTCTTTAACTATTTTATTTATTTTTTTTTTTGTAGCAATGCTTTCAGGTAATGTCACAGTATATCCATGTGGTAGGGATGTCAGAGGCTCTGCTTCCCTCTTGCAATGAATGCATATGAAGATTATTTTCTTAATTACATGGTGATGGTTATTGCAGTAAATGAATCTCAGCTGTTTTCATTTGGGACCATTTAATTCCCTCATATAATGTAACAATCAAAAGCAAAGACAGATTTTTTGAGTTTTCCAAGTATTGTAAAAATGAATTTTAGAATTGTAATGTTTCAGTAATAGAAACACAAAAATTCATGACATGCTTTACTGAAGCTGTCAGCTTGATTGTTTAAAAGAAGCATGTGTGTTTAACCCCACAGCAGCCTATATCTGTCAATGTGAGGTCATGGTACCTAGTAGTCTTAAAATTTCTTAAATGCTCAAATTTCAGCAACTTTAAAATAATCTGGGGAGTTTGTCTGAGGTGTAACATCTAGTAACAATCCCCACAGAGCTGACTTGGCTGCCAGGTTGGAGCAGCTGGAGAGCAGGGTGCTCTCTCCATAAGTTTTATCTACCACTGATCTGACAGCATTGTTAGTAAACACTGTGTGTTTTCCAGAACTTGGAAATCTTACCCTTGCCAGGGAGCTCTCTGGAGTTTCCTTTGTATGAAATGCAGGAGTGTTGCCAGGACAGAGTCCAGTCACTCAAGCAGGTGGTTTATGTGCCTCTGAGATCAGATCACCCTCTAGCCAAGAAGAAAGAGAAGTGTCTGCCATTTTACAATGGAAAGGTAGCACTTCGCACCAGAGATGGATTTCTAAGCAGCTAACTGGCATTGTTTGACAAGTTTAGAGACTCAAGAAAACAAATGAGGTGAGCTTTCACTCCTCTCTCCAAGACAAGCAAGTTTATACCAGCAAAGTCAATACTGGATTTCCTTCAGCTCTCCTGCAAGAATATCTTGAGTTTCCTCTAGCATGTTTGGTGGTGAAGGGAAAGCTTTCCTGCCCTGCCCATCTTCCATCCTGTGTGGGATTAGGGTTTGGGTTGGTTTGGGCTTTGTGCTAACTAATGAATTCTCGTAATCTGGGATGGCTCAAGTGTGCAGTAACAGCTGAACGCTCTGTATAAGGACCTCAGCACATTATCATAGTCGTATGTTTTTAGATGATGGGAGATCCAGTAGACATTTATCCTTTATTTTATTCAGTGTCTGTCCTGGAAATCCAGTCTGAAGTATTGGTTTGATCTTTAGAGGCTGGGGTATGTATGGAAGCAGGAGCTGCAGATTCTTACTGGGTCTCAGGTTCAGGCTGTTTCTGGTATTTGAACTGTATTTCAAGTTATAGCTCCCTGTTACCACCCCTACACCCCCAGCTCCCAAACTTTTCTTTGTGTACCTCTCTCCACTCCCACCTGCACTGCAATTTGTTTTGTGCATTGCACAGTGCTGTCAAAGAGCATTCTCTTCTGCAGTGCCCAACCTGGAAAAGACTTTAGCACCCAGTTTCTTGCTTGTGACATCTAACTCTTAACACTTGATCCAAGCTTTGCAAAGGCAGCCTGTTTGCCTGTGAGCTGCTGTGTAAAACAAAGTTGTGTGACTATGCTGCAATGCTTAGGGCATTGCTGCTTCTGGGCAGGAGGTCTTCAATAAGCATGGTCCCTGCTGGTTAAGTTAAGTGCTGTGAGGTCTAGAAAACAAACACTGAATGATCAGGGAATCGGCAAACATCTGCTCTAGGATTGTTGTTCTTTCCTTATCCTAAAACAAAACTCTTATCTTGTCTTTGTGGCTAGTGATTTAGTTAGGTTAATGCAATTAAAAGTAAGTGTTTAAACAAGCCTTGCGAATATTGTTGGAGCAGTGCTGACCTTTGCAAGAATGCAAGGTCCCTGTAACTGTCAGTACTTAAAATCTCTGCAGAGACTCCCAGAGATACATTGTTTACTCTTACAGGGGGGAGAGCATATGATATGACCCTGTCCTGACATAATTTTGCAAGAGGTGACATGGCCCTTCTAGTATCTTTTTATGCACACTGAAGGCTTACTTTTGGTGTCTGCTGCCCTCCAGCCATCTGAGAGCAAGCATCTGGCACTCGCATAATGCAGCCTCTGGCGGCCTTCACCCCTTCAAAGGGGCGAGTATAATTAATAAACCGGTGAAGTTTAACGGGCAGAGAGAGCTGTGAAGCGCTGAGGTCTTCCCTAAGGCTGGCTAGAAATACGGGCGACAGAGACGGAGAGTTCCAGGGCACCAACCTGCCTCTGCCCGTTGGGAGCCCCGGGCCCGGCTGCCCGCCCCGCTGCCCGGGATGCTGTAGGCGGTCCCGCCTGGCAGGGAGCGGGCTTGCTGGGGCTGCGAGGGACGCTGTCACCTGCCATGGGGCTATGTTGCTGCAAAGGCTGCGATGAGAAGCCCAGAGGTAACTAACTGCCCCCTCAAAGGTGACAGGGAAACTGAGCCGGCGGCCCCCCTCCTTCCCCTCTTGTCTGCGGCGCGGCTGCGGCTCCTGGGAGGTGCCTGCTCGCAGCCCCGGGTGAGCGCGGCTCGGCAGCAGCTGTCCGGCCGCTTCGGCAGCCCCTGCATCGGTGGCGGCCGTCTGAACTGCCTTCCGCCTCAACAGGACAAAGTGGAATGGAAACGAGGGTTTTCCCGGGTCCAGTACTCGGTGTCTAGTCCCTTGGAAGGTGTCATTGCTGCTTTGGTGGTTCATTTTTTTAAAAACAAACCAACCAACCCTAAAAATTATCTTTGGTTGTGATCTTATGCTTAAAATACCGTTATTTTTTCTTCTTTTTCTCCACTGACAAGTGTTTAATGGGAGGGAGAGTGGTAATTTCTTTTTTTCTTATCAGGAAAGCTATTAATGTGGCAATAGGATTAGCTGACAAAATCTTCCCTCGTCAGTTCCATGTCCTGGTGGACTTGAATACTTTCTGAAGGGCCGAGCTCTCAGGAGTCTGGAACAGGCTGAGATAGGAGGTAGAGAGGCAGTGTCTCTGACCCGCGTAAAGCCACTGTAATTCTTTCTCCATACAGATTGTCAGTTACTCCCAAGGTGACTCCTGCATGGATTTGCTGGTTGGGACCAGCCCCCAGCATCCTGTTTGCTTTGGTGAAAGTTTGTAGGCTGGTTTCAGGAGCAATAAGAAGAGGTAATGTGTGAGCCCAAAGAGAAGTGTAGCTTTTCTGGGTAGAAAGTGATCCCCTTTTAAGAATAGTGTTCAAAAACATTAACATGCTTGGAGTTGGTAAAATAAATAAACTCTTAAATGTTTTAACTTTGACAGCTGAAAATAATTCTTTCAGTAATCAAAATTCAGTAACTCTGAAGTTAGATTTCTGAGAAAACAAGGGGAAAAAAGTTATTTCTTGTTAAAAACTTTGGAAAAAGCAAAATGTACCTTTATTATCAGTACACTGAAAATATGATTCAAAAAATGTTAGGAATTTAGCACACAAATTTTGGTCTTGACACAAAGGCAAAATAATCACATTGGTGGAAATCTGGTGAATATGAGGCCCCTGTCTGCATGTCAGTTGTATCAAGATAAAGTTTATCTATATACATAAGCTTCATGAATTTAAAGAATGCAGTATGAAAATAAAGCTAAATGAAAAGGGCGCTGATCTGAGGTAATATGGGTATCAGTTATATTAGAAAAGGGGATAAACACTGAAATGAATATTCCATTTCAGGAGAGTTGCCAGGAGTAGGGAAGGCCAGGTAAACATCTGTATAGTATTTCAGGCTGTTGAGTTGACTATGCCCAGATTCTCAGAGTGGCACCTGATGAAAGCATCTTTTCCTACTAGAGACAGGCTCAGGAAAAAGAGTAGCTCATTAAAGGCCCTGCCATTATTTTTGTCTTATTTTTAAAATATATTTTGAAGTTACTCCTGTGTAATGGTATAAATCTTTCCTCTGGCTGACTCTCTTAACCCATGTAGAAGGTTGAAGTTTGTTTCATGGAGGTTGTGTGCCTCCATCTACATGAAATAAATCTCAAGTGTAATAGAGGTTGTGTGCCTCCATCTACATGAAATAAATCTCAAGTGTAATAAGACTTTGCCATTAGCAGTAATATAATCAGTGAGGTTAAAAAATCTGTGCCCTGTCTGACTGGTCACTCACTGTGGGTGAAGGCCTGAAGTGCTAAGCTGTGATTTGTATTCTTAACTGGGACCTAATTCAGCTTTGTAGGATTCTGCAGAAACTCATTTGTTCCTTGGTGCTTGGCATAGGCCCCTTTAAAGTAGTATGTTTATTTACCAGTGCTTTTCAGATGCTCCTAGATTTGTAAAGTATGTGGAGAAGCCTCTGACTGGGACTGCCCATGCTGCTTTCACACTATTTTATTTCTCTGGCCTCAGTGGAAGATTTTTCACTAATTTGCTCCTGTGGCATGATTTCACAGAAGTCTGATTTCACAGAAGAAGAGAATGATTTACACTACTGTTGTACTGGCCTTCTGACCATGAGCTTCAACTAGTCCTGTTCTGGTGTGAGAATACTTTTGGCAGATGTGGGAGGAGAGGTGTGGCTGGGGACCAAGGTATGGATAATGGTATGTTTTGAGTTATTACATTTGCCCTATCAGCTGGTCCTGATAGGTTTTTAGCACATCAGACACAGATAGGGTTAACTGATGAGTAGATTCTGATTTCTTAGAAGAACTGGCAGACTGAAGTGTTAGTCTCCCCGAACACAGCTGGTTATCTGCAGCTAGCAGAGACAAGCTTAATAAAGGGGTGGGAGTTTAGGGAGATCTGCTTTTGCTTAAGGCCAGAACGAAGGTGGAGTGTTGTCATCCCCACTCACCAACTTCTGTCCCTGTAGTGGAATTAGCCTACTAGTTAGTATGTACCAGAATCCTGGGCAGGAATACTGAATTGTCCCTTTACCCCTCCTTAACAATCAGTGACTTAGGATGTGCTGAAATCAGGAGGTGGGCGAAGGACATGATTCCAGTGCAGGAATTAGAATGGAACTAGAAATAAAGTCCTTCTTCCACCTCACTAATACTGTCTACTTCTACTAGCCTGGACCAGACTGGAACCTGAAGGTGGTGGGAGAGTGTATTTCGTGTGTTATGGTTGATTATATATACTTCCCTATTTACTGAGCTTGCTTGTTTCACTACGATTGTATTTCCTTTCTTGGCATTTCTTACACTGGCAGTTATTCCCAATCAGACAATCAAAAAAAATCTTGCACTGCAGTGTTGCAAAGATTTCCAGTCATGCAATGTAATCAAGATTGTAAGTAATTACTTTCTTTAACCTCATCATCAATTTGGGCTACTCAGTTTAGCTCTCCTAGGAAAACCCATATTGCATTCACTATGGTAAAAAGTGATTCAAACACCAGTAGATTCCAAACTGGGGCAAACATCAAGAATGAAGGAGAACTCAAGTTTTCAGCCAAACAATATTTTCTCTTCCAGTCTTGGCTGATGCCAATTCTGTTATTATTTTGTACTTTAGAAGGTGTAAGGTGAATAGGGCTTATAAGACAGGGAAGACTGGCAAAATGGGGTTTATCTGAGATACAAAAGCTAGCTAGGTTTTTCTGATGGTGGTCATGCTTTGTATAAAAGGAGTAGAAAGGGAAGTCTTTTAAAAAAGTCAGTTGTGCCTATTGGATGATCTTAGTAACTTCCACTTTAAGAGCAAAAAAGGTTAAGTATTTAGAAAACCATGCTTCAGAAGTCTGACATGCTGAATACACTGTATATGTATTATGAATCTTCCAGTCTTGTGATATTGGAACACTTTAGAAATGTGATCTTAGGGTTCCTGATATGATCTTAGAGTTAAGGAGCTAATTTTCCTGTTTAAAAAATAAAAATAAAAATCTTCAGTCTTCTATTTTTCCTGGATTCTTTTTCAACTTCCATAGTAACTATGAAGATACATTCTAGCAGAAGACCAGCATGAGTTCCCACTATCAAGTAGGTTTTGACTGTGATCTTACACACTTGGCTCTCCCATGTACAGTCATGTGAAGCACACAGTTGCAGTATTTTAGTTATGCAGTCCCCAGATGAGAAAGTATGTGTATGAATAAACTTGTGTGCTTATTATTTTGCACACTTCCCTTCCTATGAGAAACAGTTATTTCCTTTGTGTGGTGGGACCTAAGCACTGTGAGAACAGCCTGTGTTGGATGGGAATGTATATAAAATTAGTATGTGAACTCATTCCTCATTTCAACAAGGTGATCAGTTTACATGGTAACTATAGTAGCAAAACGGACTTGGGAATCTTCTGAGCATTCTGTATCCTTTTTGATAACTCAAGATTTAAAAAAGGAGATAAAGGAGGAATTCACAGTCTTTTCCAAAATGTAGGAAAAAGTGAATTGGATTCTCTAGTGAGTACAACAGAGAATGTCACCTGCATGTGTTTCCAGCTGGTGTTCCCGGGTGTGCACCCAAATGTACTTCCTCCTCCTTTTTCCATATACTTATAGCTAATAAGGGTGAAATTTGGAGGGTATATCTTGGGACATGTAGGAGACTTTTCCTTGGTTATTTTTGCTGAAATAAAAAATAATAACTAGAAATTTGAAAAGCTGCTTTGTTTTAAGAAGAAATGTTATCTGGTCAATGACTACTTGTCCAGAAATTTTTTCTGTAACTAGTTCTATCAATGAAAACAAAGACTAACCTTTAACCTAATATGGCAGAGGGGTTGCTGTGTTAGTTGATGAAAAAGTACTGTTAACCTTTATGGTCTCTATCACTTCTGCTCCAAAAAGGAAAGAAATTAACTGATAGCATTTCAAAGGCTTGATCATATGTTTAGTCTCTTGTCTGATTCACAGTTTGGTTTTTGGACAGATCATGGAAGATGTTGGCTGGTTGCTAAGTAGAACTAGTTGCAGTTCTTTTGTTGAAGCAATTAAAAAGAATTTTTAATCAAAAGTTGCCTTTCTAGTTTTTGATTGCTATAACTTGGGAACAGAAGTTTCAACTTCAACCTTTTTTTTTTTTTTTTTATTTCTTCCCATAAATGAATACTTTGCACCCAAAAGTGCTGAATGCTTTCGGTTGTCATTTTTACCCAAGCAAGTATGTGTTACTTTGTGTGATGTTGGGCCCTGTCTGAAAATGAGCACATGGTGTATTAACTGGAGTGGATATAATCTTGAAGGAAGGAAACATGGGGCCAAAACCAGAAATGAGGCCGGTGAGATTCAGCAAAGCAGTAGTTTACTGTCTGTATGTAGAAACAGAAAAATATGGAATACAGCTATGTGGAGGGTAGCTCCAGAGCGGCTTTTAATATATAACAACTATATCAACTGAGAAGCTTAAGCAGTTCTTTACTTAGTGAACAGCATTGGTGCCCCTTCAGTGAACTGCCTGCAGGTTAAACTGCCTGCTGTGTTTAATCTGTACACAACTGAAGCTAACACCTGAAGATTTGATAACATCTGCTGTATACTCAACCTCTGCCTTGTATTTACTGTCAACAGAGTCTTGGTACTTGTTCTAATTTCAGGCTCTGAGTGAGAAAGCCATAAAGGCAGCATGGACCCCTGCAGTGACATTGCTTCTGCTCTCTGTTATGACATTATTCACTCATAATGGGAAAGCTTCCTAAACTGCATGAAGTACAGAGAGAAGTACTCTCTCCCCTCCAACTTGCTTTATATACTGTGTTCTCTTTTTTTCCTAAATACAGTGTCCATCTATACGTAAGGGCTTTCAACCTGTCATACTACCATAGGTAGAACTTGTGTTCATTGTTATTGGGACTTAATGAGTGTACAAACCAGCTGTCATTTAATTAAATGTGATGTGGAAAAGGCTTCTTAAAGTTAACACTGCTAATTCTTTTCCAGTGGGTTTATTTTATGAAAATATGACTTAAAAAATAGACATTTTAGAGGTATGTACCTAGAAAATACTTATGTAGTCTGCATCCTTGACCAAGGATGTTAAGAGCTTTTCTGCCCTCATCTAGCTTTTAGCTAGAAAATCCCATATAGAGGTCTCTATGAGTGGATTAGCAAGAGTTGAATTCATATATATTAAAAAAAACCCAACCAAACAAACGCCAACAAATGAACCAACCAAACAAAAAAAAACCCAAAACACCCAACCCCCCCAAAATTAGAGTAGGTGAACTGAGGCACAGAGAAATAAGATAATTTGTTCAAGAAGCCAGCTGAAGACTTCCTACATGCAGGTTTCAGGCTGCTAGAAAATTATCTTTTCCTATGGGCCTTGTTGAAATACCAACTGCTCAGATATTCTTTAGATACTGTTTGGGTATTTAATGTTCATTTTAATGTTCATTAGCGTGCTGAGCTTAGAGGTTCTCTGGCTGGTGCATCTTTATCTACTATTAATTTCCTCAGCTACCTCCATGAAGTTTTGGTATGGAGATACAATTTAGTCTATGAAGCCGTGATAGGAAGTGTTCCTATTCTTCGGATCCCACTCGTGCTAACCAGATTCACTGATTTGTTTCCATGTGTAGAAGCATTTTTATTTTTTTTTTTGGTTATTTGGGTTTTGTTTAACAGTCTGAGCTATATTGTTTTGAGAGCTTATGCTTACAGAGCTAGGACAGGAATTGAGGTTTCATGAATACTGCCTTTTTTCCTAAACATCCACAAAAGTTCAGGAGCACCTAATTATATGTAAGCAGTCATCACCAACACTATATGTGTCAAAATCGTTATCAAGGGGGTTTTATTCTGAATTTGGAATGTTGTATATATATCCAGAGAGATGCACAGTGTGCTAGATTTGGACATGTTTTACTGGGCTTGCTGGCTGGAATAATTGAAATAAATTCTTACAGCACTGGCTGTGTTGATAGCCACATCTTATATATTAATACACTCATTTATACTTTGTATTTCTTTAGCACCAACAAGCAACAGCAGAGGCCAGAGCCCAGGTGAAGGTTGGTGTGAATATTTTTAAATAAATAAAAATTTAAAAAAATGTCAACAAAGTGTTGGTATGGAAACATAGGACTGTAAGAATTACTTCAAGAGGTCCTGAAATCCTGTGCTTAACCAAATTACATTCATATAGACCATCTTGAATAGATGACATACAGCAAGGTCTTGAACTTCTAAGGAAAGATTTACAACATAAATAAGTTTTCTGTTCAGCTTCTTCAGTCACTACTAATAACAGAAAATCACTCTTAAAACCTGTATGAATCTTTTGTTAATGTTTACGTCTTCATGACAGCCATTAACAAACTATGAGACTACTGGAAATCCCTACTTCAGTCTCTTTAGGCTAAGCAAACCTACTATTTTCCAGCTTTTCTACAAGATTTATTTTACATCTGTTATTCTTACTGTTCTTCTCTGATCCTCTGTGGTATGTGTGTCCACTTCTCTGGTCTCCAAATCTGGCTTGCCATGCTAGGTGAAAACTCACTAGGACAGAGAAGATGGCAGAAAATCTGCTGGTTAATAAATTTCAGAATGAGTTGCCTTTCTGCAGCCGTTGTATTTTTTTGGTTTGTGGTTCACCCTACTGAAAAGCTAAACAAGGCAAGCATTATTTTTTTCCCCGTTTTCTTCATTTTATGGTACAGGGAAGGAAAATGACTTGGCAAATGCTACCCAACAAATACTCAGGAGAATGACAAAATAAATTCTTGTTTCCTGATTAAAGTATTGAGACTAATGTGTTGTTTACACTTTTGCGTTCCTGTATTTTTTTAAAAGCTGTTTTGAGTCAGCCTGATATGATAGTGTGGTAAAATTTTGGTGACTCAAAAATACACATTTTCATTGGAGATATGGAAATATTTGATCTATATAGAAACATTTTACTTCAGATTAGGGACAGTTAACTTTTTTTGAAGAAAAATTCATAAGCGTTACCTAGTCTAAACTTTCTTTAAAAACTCATTTATTTCATTTGGATTTGAAAAATGAGTGTTCAAGTATCCTGTCCTAATGTCCCTTAACACAAAGGTCTTAATTAAAAAATACTGAAATTTAATATTTAGTTCTGTTGCTTGAAATTTTTGTCCTGGATCTGAAAAAGTCAGCAAAACAGTGAAGCTGAGAAAACATTTACCACACAGTGTCTTGGTTTTTTACTAGAAGAAAGATCCGCCAAACGGTACTTTTGAGGCACAGAGTGTCATTTTAAACAAAGGGTGGAAGCTTACGTTGTGTGATGAGCTCAGCAATTCTGCTATCTTTCCTGCTGCAGAAGTGCTCAGTGCCCTGCACGCTCTCTTACAAATAATTAAGCAATTGGACATCAAAGCAAGTTAGATATTTCGTGTTCATTCTCTTCTCTAGCCCACACATCCAATTTGGTCTGGAGCATATATGTTGATAAGTAAGAGTATTCCTGAAAGCAAATACAGTAAATAATCAACTTCTGATTGGGATGATGCAGAACTTGTTCAGTTCATATAAATGAAGCAAATGAGGTGTCTCCGTTTTTTTAACCAGTGTATGATGTGGAGAAGAACCTTCTACAGCAGTATGTGAGAACTGAGGGAAAAAATGGTGTTTAGAGAAACACTGTGGTTAGAATCTGGTGTAGCAACCTTTCTTTTTTCTTCCTTTATTTTTTCTAAATAACAACCAAATAACAAAAGCAAACCCCGTGATCTGTATGCTAGGCATGATTCTTAGACTGAAATAACTGTAATGGAACCCATGTTTGGGTACCTGAACCCGCTCATGGGGCAGTTGTGGGCTGTGCAGAGCAAGGGTGAGCATTACTGGATTCCCCTACTGTCCTCTGGGGAAAAAATTACCTTTCTTCCCCAAATAAGTGAGCTGTGAGTGACCCTGGAAGCAGGGGAGATCTTACCTGTGCAAGGCAAAATGTTGCTGAGGGTATGTTGGTGGTGCCTTGCCTGCTGCTTCTCTCAAGACAACCCAGGAAACAGCCTCCAGGCTTGCTGTAGTCTGCTGGCTGCTGCAGGTAGGAGTCAACAGGGGACTTATACACAACAGCGTCGTTTGTGTTGCAGCCTGTGAATGATAGTCTTGTCAAAATTTCTTGGACATGCTTGGACATGAAAAGGAGTTAATGCTTCCATTTCATATGTTGAAAACAGCTCTGTATGTGGTTATCAACTGGTTTTACTGTAATGAATATTCGATACTTTGTTCAAATGTTGACACTGGATGCCTTACATCTTTTGTAGGTGACCACATTGCTGTGAGTAGCTGTTATAAGCAAAAGGGTCTTTCAGGTCAGTTACCGACAGTGTTTAGCAATGTGACTAATTTAACAAAATAAAAACAAACCCTCTGTTTGTTGAATGTTTATTGGAATAATAAACAATGCTATTTTGTTGATTTTTATTTTTTCTCAGGAAGTATGTCAGCAGTACTAGTAAGTATGAATTTAGCAATGAAAATAGGCAACATTTTTAGGACTTTTAAGGAATGATAGTATGTAAGACTTTGAGCATCTTGTTTTGACTGTCAGGGACAAAATTTTAACTCATGAAACAAATTTTAAAGCATAAAACAAACTTAAAGGGAGCACAGGGAGTGAATGGGAGAACAATGGGTGTTTTTATAATATGATAAGTCCAATAATTATTTTACATTTTTTCAAGTATCATGGAAAAAAAATTCAGAAACTGTTCTGATCTGTTTAGCATACTTCGTAGTTGCAGATAGTCTCTTTGTTTTACTATTTAACAGTTACCTGTTTACTGTTTTACTAATGATTTTGATTTCAGCAGTTGCCTCAGTTTAGACAGTGAAACCGCAGTCTGAAAGGTGAGTTTTGCAGTTCTGATGTAGTTGGTGTGCTTCTGAAAGGAGTAAGTCATTAAAATTATTTTTAACCTGGAAAAGGGCATGTCATGTAAAACATTATAGCAGGTGTACTGTGTGGGTGACCCTTTGGCTGTGTTTTCTATTCTACAGTTGGTAGATACTACAAGAGAAAATGGACTGCAGTTTGCCATAGCTTGGCCCCATAGACAGGACTGTCCTCTTGCTCTTATATGAATTTATTCTTTAAAAAAGTTGGTAGTAAGGAGAGAGAGTTCACAATGTGCTCTTTCTGGCAGAGACTTTGACAATAAATGTGATTTGAGTAAGCTTTTGGGAGGACTGGGTCCTGAAAGAGAAAAGCTCATGTATTTCAGTATTGTTTTGGGAGCAGTTGTGGTTGCAAGAGAGGCTCTCTGCCCTCCCACAGCCTTTGCAGCAAAAATGTTCTCTCTAAACTTTGAAAGCGTGATAACAGCTCCAAGTACAAATGGATATTCCGTCATGCTATGTTGGCAGGTTTAATGAACTGAGCAAGTGAATCTGGTGGGGAGCTCAGAAATGAACGAGATGAGCTATTTGAAAATCTCATTTTAAATTAACTAATTTCTAAGAAATCTGTAAAAAGGCCATTACACTTCCTCTGGGAAGTGTAATATATGTGCTGGTTCATTAACAACTTGTGACACTGAGCTCGCATTTGAAGCCCCTGCGGTACCCGGGAGTATGAGGTACAACCATTGCTTCCCAGTAATTTCAGATATGGTGTCTCTTGGCCCTGTGCCCCTGTAGCAGGACCAACTGTGAGTTGGTCATTTACTGTGAGTTGGCCATTTCCAGCCAAGTGGATTGGACTTTGATACTTGTGTCATGATAACAAGAGAAAAAAACCCTGTGGAGGGATTCTTTTCCCCCAAACCTTGTTTAATGTTTTGTTGTTGGATGAGCAGCAGAGACGCTCCTCCAGTTTGAGTGGCTACGGCAGTATTCTAGCAGTACTTATGATGGGATAGCCTTATCTCCTAGCACGTTTTGTTTATCAAAAAAACCATAAATCAGAAGTGCAGCTGGTAGGGGAAGTCATTAAATTATCTCTCCATAGACTGTAAGTCTTTTCCACTGAGTGTCCTATTTTTATGCGGTTACTAGTATATGCAGTGATTCTTTAGTGACCTACTGCCATCAACACAAGAAATTAAGAAGATTATGTATCACCATGGCCTTTTCACCTGTGTTCTTGCCATTGAGATGCTGTGGATAACGACTAGAATGTAGAGGATAAGAGAACCTAAGAAAGTTCAATGGTTAGACCACTGGTGTGGGAGACCTAAGTTTAGTACCGTGCTCTGCCTCGGTTATCATTCTGACCCCAATCCAGTTGCTTAGTCCTGTAAGGCCTCAATTCTTTTTTTGTGAGACCTCCAATAATGGCCTGGGATTGAGATTGAACACTGAAGATTGCGATATACTCAGATACTGTCATAAGGGAAACTACATTATCATCATAAGTCTGTGAGATTCTACGTTATATGAGCAAATATGTTATGGTATGACAGTCAAATAAAAAAATAATTCATCACTCCAGTGATGAGTGGCATTTCTCAGGAGTCAGTATTGGGACTGGTGCTGTTTAACGTCTTCATTGGCAACATGGACAGTGAGACTGAGCACACCCTTAGCAAGTTTGCCAGCACCACCAAGCTGTGTGGTGCAGTTGAGCCACTGCAGGAAAGGGATGCCATCTACAGGGAACTGGACAGACTTGAGAGGAGGGCCCATGTGAACTCATGAAATTCAACAAGGCCAAGTCCAAGGTCCTGCATGTGGGTTGGGGCAATCCCAAGCACAAACGCAGGTTGGGCAGAGAATGGATTGAGAGCAGCCCTGAGGGGAAGGACTCTTGGGAGTGCTGGTTGATGAGAAGCTCAGCATGGCCCAGCAATGTGCGCTTGCAGCCCAGAAAGCCAACCATATCCTGGACTGTACCAAAAGAAGTGTGACCAGCAGGTTGAGGGAAGTGATTCTCTCTCTCTTCTCTGCTCTTGTGAGACCCCACATTGAGTACTGTGTTCAGTTCTGGGCCCCCCAACGGAAGAAGGACATGGACTTGGAGCGAGTCCAGAGGTGCACCATCAAGATGATCAGAGGGCTGGAGCACCTCTCCTATGAAGACAGGCTGAGAGAGTTGGGGTCGTTCAGCCTGGAGAAAAAAGAAGGCTCCAGGGAGACCTTATAGCAGCCTTCCAGTACCTGAAGGGGGCTACAGGAAAGCTGGAGAGGGACTTTTTACAAGGGCCTGTATCAATAGGATAAGGGGGAATAAAGGGTAGACTTAGATTAGATATAAGGAAGAAATCCTTCACTGTGAGGGTGGTGCGACACTAGAACAGGTGGCCCAGAGAAGTTGTGGGTTCCTCCCATCCCTGGAAGCATTCAAGGCCAGATAGGATGTGGCTTTGAGCACCCTGGTCAAGTGAAATGTATCCCTGCCCATAGCAGGGGTTTTGGAACTAAGAGAGCTTTAATGTCCCTTTCAATAATTCTGTGATTCTATGAAATGTAACAACATACCAGTAACTGCTCATTTTAGCAGTGGTGAGCAATCTAGAGCGTTTAACTTTTTACTCTTTATTTGCTGCAAAGTGTTGTGGTTGTAAATGCAGTCGTTCACTATGGAGATGAAAGCTTTCTGTGCTTCTGCCTTATTCAAGGGAAATTTGTGCTGAATATTGAAAGGTTTTGAAAAAATCAGACTAGACACTGAAGAGCAGAATAAGAATAAAAGCTTTCTTTTCCTTGCTAGTGTGAACTTCTGTGAATATCTGATGACGGCAAGAAATTCTCCCTTATTTTAGAGACGTTTCATTTACTTTTCTAATTGGTAAGATTTGGTAGTTATGACTTGTGAAAATGGTTCACAAAGTCAGTTCTTCCCTGCCTCCTGCCCTTCCTCCCCAGAGTGCCAACATAATGTATGACTGTTTATTTTTGCGAAGACACCACGTACACGTGCTTATATGTGGCAAGTACTGAGAATGTAGCTAAAAAAAGTCAGATTCAGAGATATGTCCCTATAAAATTTCTTGGAATTTATTCGTAGATATGTTAAACACTTGAAAATACTGTTGGAGGCATGATGAGTTGGCTATATCTGGCTCAGCATCAACTGAGGAAAGGGGTGTTTCAGATGTGTTTGAAACAATGGTTTTAACGTAGGTAATTTGAAATGGAACAAAAATTACAAGGAACTACAAATTTGCTTCTAAGCCATAGAAAAAGGATATGAAACTTAAGAAATAAAATAATGTAAGAATGTTTTTACACTTTAAGTGATCTGCCAAAATCCAAGACTTAAGAGGATGATGGTTTTGATTATGTCAATTGGGTATGTTAAGTAACCTTGTTTGTGTGTTAAAAAAAAACAAACCAACCAAACAAAAAACCAACAAAAAAACCCAAAACCCAACTCCTGAAGTAACTTCCTTAAATAAGTTAAAATGGGCAACAGCAGGCCTGTTTTCTGGCTTGAAGTGCTCTACATTTTCATGCTCTAGGGTGTTATGTGCCCAAGAAGCTGTATCCATGCTCAGGCTTGTCATCCCTGTTCTTCCACTAATTCTCTGCATCCAGGGTATGCAACCTGCAACCGACATCCAGCACCCCACCTGTGTAATTGATGAAAACCTTTTTGCCACTCTGCTAAACTCAGGTCTGTCTAGGTAGCTTGATGTTATGTCCTCACACTTTCTAGCTGTTTTTTTTTCTTTTAGGGTGGTATTATAGATTTTACCATTGGACTCTGTAATGCTTGTCCCTTGACTTTCAGGACAGTGGTCTTTTTTTGAATCTTGGCCCTTTTTCCCTGTCAGGTGTACTGCCAGCACTAACTGCACTTGCTTTTGGATGAAGCTTTGTCCTGTGGCAGTTGCTCTCCCACATAGGCCAGACTGCTCACAGTGACACTCAGGGCTCCAATAGGAACTAAGTAGGGAGCAGGGTATCTCCAGTTTTCTTCCCATCAGTCTGCTGTCTAGAGCTGCTCTGAGCACGAAGGAGATGCATGGGTGAGAGACAGAAGCACTCGGTCCCTTAAGGAAAACCCTGGGATGAACCTTCTACTTCACCAGTGTCTCCTCATGCTCTGTGAGCACTGGTTTCCTTCCCATATGGAGGGCAGCATCTTCCTGAAGTTAAACCGCTTAAGCACCCCTAGAAAAGTGGAATCAAGGGCTTTGCTCCTGTTGCTCGAAGAATGGAGGCCTTTTGTGTCTAGCTCTTGAAGCAATGCTTTGAAAAGTCAGTGTTTTGGCTTTCTGTGTGGGAAAATCTGTGTGTGTCAATGTGTGTGCCTTGCTGATTAGCCCACTGGGTCAGACACCCCTCTGGAGTGAAGAGTCAGGCTGAAGGGGGACAGTGGGAGGGAGGGCTTTGGCTCCATCAGCCCTTTTCTGTCTGCAGCTCTCAGGAATGCTGAGAAACCATATGCAGTATTGTTCCCCCTGGCATATTCTCATGTGCTTTGACTAGCCTAGCTGTAAGCAGTTCAAGTGACAGGCATCCAGCTCTCCCTTGGGAGGCAAAAAATAGTTCAACCATCACTGTAGGGAGGAGAATGAGATTCCAAGAAAATGAGGGGGATCTGCTTGAAAACAGCAGCAATGTGAAGGGGTTCTGAGATGTTACTGTTACGAGTTTGCCAGTGTAAGCCAGACAGACTTGGGCGATTTTGTGCCTGCTGACAGTGGCATTGACTTAGAGCCTTACTAGGTGTTTCTATTTCATGCTGTAATTTGCTTCTGGTTCTGATTCTAGAGATCCAGTATTGGCATATGTATGGTAGAGAGAGACTTTACTAGAAGAGAAACACACCAGGGAGAATGGGACTTGAATTCTCTTGGAGCAAGGGGACTAGACTAGTTGAGAGTCTTTAGGCAGCTGTTTAGGGGTCTGGCAAGGGTCTCTGAGCCCACTGCTGGTGAGATGCTTTATGAATTACTGCTTTTGAACATGCCAGTTCTAAGCTTATTAGTATCAGATATATATTGCTAGAACACCTGGCAGTATAAATGTAATCCTGATCTATAAGACCAATTCAGCAGTGTTTGTATCAGATTAAGTAGAGCATGTAGCAGAATTTTATTCTGGCACTTTGTACCTTGTATTGCCTGTGGGAGCAGACTCTGCCTGATCTCACACAGAAACTTCAAGAGATTACCCTTTCATAATATTTTAGTACATCTAAATATGGCAGAACAGAATTGGTACCCTTTTGCACTCTGCAGCTGGGTTTTTTTCTGATATAATGGAAAATGCCCTAAAACTTGCTTTACTGCCTCGCAGGCTGGCAGCCTTTTGAGTCTGTTGGAATCGCCCACTTAAGTCCCCCACAACTTTGTATCCTCTTAACTATACAATACCAAGCTACCCATGTGAATTTGTGGTCATCTTAATTAATCAGGTAATTCCTCTCACTTGCAGCATCCCAAAAATTTATCCATACTGAGTTATTTAACCTGTCAGGAGATGCAAACTGGTGTTACTGGCAGACTTGGCTAGTCCAAGGTAGGCTTAAGAATCTTCTTTTTTGTTTCTCTGATGCTGTAGGTGAGCTGTTAATAGTGTAGAACTGAGCAATGGACATTTGAATAGAGGAAAACAAGTAAACTTGGGAAGTTTGTGGTTTCTGCTGAAGAAAAGTAAAGTGTACACTGACTTCATGACTTTGAAGCTAATTTATGCGCCTCCGATCTGCTCTCAACACCCCTTTCTGAATTATCTAAAACAGGAGGCATATCATAATTGAAGAAATCTCTGCAGCAGTAGCCATTCTCTGACAATGGCTGAAACAAAGCATGATCAAGGCCTGTTTTCACTAACAGCTGAGTTTCTCTGGACAGAACCCTTGCTGAGCTGTTAATTATCAAATTATCGAAGTCTGTTGTTTTCTTTTTCTGAGAATGCAGCAGTTGCTAGACTGGATCTGACCCAAGGTCTGGTATTCTGTCTCTGACAGTGGCTAGCACCAGATGTCTCTGAAGTGACTGGGGTCTGCAGCAGCAGGTGGGAGCTAATCTACCCCTACACAAGGTTTTATCATGTCTTTAACAACTAGAGATAACTTAAGCTCTGGGAAAGATGTTTCAATATTTCTGCCAAATATCTATTGTTACAGTTAAGTGATCATTCTGGTTAGTTTTGCTAGCATCAGGAATGTACAGTACCTTTGAATTGTAAATTTTGCGGAGTTGTCACACACACATGCACCTTTTTTCTTTTTTTTTTTTTATTTTTAGTTTGGTGCCTCAAAAAAATTGTTGCCCTTATGTGGTAGCACAAGGGGAACACTGCTCCTATTCACTGAATTTTCAGTTCTTCCAGTGGCTCTTCCTACCTCCTCAGTGAAGTTGTTAACTTTTTTTCTTATGAAAAGGCAGTTTTCTTCTTTATTGAAGCCATCTCAGCTACAGTGATGGTAAAAGTGCTGCTTGTTATCTGCTACTTTTGGAGGTTGCTCTGCTGAAAAGCCCTAACCTGTTGCCTAGATGCAGCCTGGCCACTTGTAGAAGTACAGGGGACTTTACCTCCTCTGGTCTTTTGTTAGCTGGAGTTCAGTAAAAATAGCTTCATTTCTGTAAATATACCGTCTGTACTTTACTGAAAGGAAAACTGAGGCAGAGACCAAGAATGTAATTTAGTCAACTGGGATTTGAGCCAGGGAGTGCAGTATCTCAGGTCCACTAATGGGTGCTACTTCTTAAGAGGGAAGTCTGTTTTTGAGACCTTGATCTATTTAGCTAAATACAAAGTGTTGGATGATCTGAGTATCACCAAGTCTAAGAACGGAGTAGCCTCATTAACACGGAGCATCACCCAATTATTATCACTGAGTGTAGTTCAGATTCAGATCCCAGCAGGACCTATTTTGTTGCAAATTTTAACTGTGGCAATTACCTTACAACTGCTGGTAGATTTCCTGGCATGGGAAGCTAGAACAATAACTTGGATTTCCAGAGCTGTATTGCTTGAAGAGACCTTCTGCAGCAGCTGTACATCTGCAGTTGTTGAGTGCTCCCTTGATTCAGAGCTACACAGAGGTGGAAAATTGATGCTGCGTATTTACTGCAGTGTTCAGGAATAATTCAGCTGGCATACAGGTCTAATCTATTGCTATTTTACAGGTGAGGTTGCTGAGACACAGTTAAGGGACTGACCTGCCGAAATGCTGTTCAGAACACCCACTGAAGTCAATAGGAGATAGGAGGACATGGCTTTGAAAAGTGAGACCCAAGTGACCCACTCGAAGTTGTGTGACATGCCCTTGGCAGACTGTGGGAGAAAACTTGGGATTCCTGTATCCCAGCATAGATCAACATGCAGTAGACTGTCCAGAAAAATATGTGCTTAAATGCAGTGCTGATAGATTTCTTAACCCTATGCTTTGCTGGGTTACAACGCAGGTTTGTTTCTATCTGTTCAGTTGTGGAAGGAATGCAGACCCCCAGGAGGAGAAAAGAATCAATGAAGACTTATGTAGATTAATCTAAATAAGTCTCTTTGCTGTCTTCAGAATCAAAAGGTACACAGACTGTTCATACACAGGGTGGATGTGTGGGATAAGTGTTGATTCAATGAAATATACTGAGACAATTCTTAAACAGCAGCGATGCTCCAGGGGTCTTGGTGTCCCTTTGTCCTAGAATGCTGGGAAAGTTTTGTCTTAAAGTGAAAACCTCCTGAAATAATTTGGGTTTGTCCAGTTTTTAATTTCTTTCATACCGTGCATAAAGATCCTTTCTAGGCTAAGGGGTAACATGACTCTGAGGAGTGATGGTTTATTACCATCAGAGTAGGTGTCAGTTCCTGAAGCTAATGCCACTGAATGAGCTTAGTAAGGCATTTAAGTACAGCTGAAGAACAGATCCAGGGCTTCTAGCACAGTGCTTTTTATTCCACCTCTTTTATCTTCTTCCAATCTAATTGCATCAGTCCATGTTTGAAACTGAGCAGAACTGGTGTGCAGGGCATGAAACGATCTGTGCATGTGACTTCTTGACAAAATCTCTGCTTCTGTCAGCCATCCAGGTAAACCATAGAACACTGGGATGCCATAATCATCATCACATGAAGTAGAGTTTACTGATCCAAACCTGGGTCATTTAGTAGCACAATAGATGAAATCTATCCTCTGTCAGTCTTAAGTGAAAGCCACCATTAAGGCAGCAATTGCTAGTTATTATTGCTTGGTTCCCAGTGAGACAGTGTGGCTTGACCATGAGTTGGGAGGGCATGCCAATCTCAGCAGCGAGTTGTGATCCACAGGGAAGGGGGTTGATATTTTAGTAGCGATATCCTAAAAGAAATCTCCACTTTCCTAAAGCCCTTTCAGCTGTGGTGTGGCTAGTGTTCATTACTGATTCCATAATGAATATTATTCACATGAATAAATGTCATGGTCCATTATCAAAGCCAGGGATATGAGGCCTGGTAATCTGACTTTAAAATAATCATAGAAGAGAGACTTTCCCTTAATGTGTGATTGGATGGGGGGACAAGGGGAGGGATGATCATCTTGTATAGGTTTCTCCTGGGGGGGAGTCAGTCAGTTCTGGCATCCTCATCCAGCATCAGGATGCAGTGTCCAATTAGATCTCTAAGAGTAATAGTCCCAGTAGCTTTCTGTTCTGGCAGACCTGTTGTTCTGTTCTGAAATGTAATTGCTAATTGGAATCAATCTGAACTAGATAATAGCTTTCAACTGAAGCATCCATCAAAGCCTACTCCACAGGGAATTCCATAATTACTACCACAGGGAGTGGACTTGATGTTTTGTAAGGTGTGTGCATGGCTAGTCTGGGTGGCCGTACAGAATTCAGCAGCCATGAGAACTTTCAGAAATGGATAAATAATGCATTAAAATACGTTTTTGCTTGTGTACATCTCAGTGCTTTCTGCATTGCTGGAAGAGGATAAGCCTCAGAAAATGCAGGGGAGTATATCCTCAGAAAAAGCAGGGGCGACAACTTCTGCTTGTGGGTCTAGAAAAGACTGTACAGGTTTGAACTGGAATGGAATTTGAATCCATACAAATGAACTGGAAAGTTTGAGAGAGGCAGTAGTTGAGCTCCAGCTTGGAATACGTTACAAGGAAGAGATGTAATTTTGTATCATAATTTTGTCTATTGCAACCCTCAGATGTAACAATACCTATGAAATTCCTTGAGATACTCATGTCTATTAAGTCTACATTGAGCATTACAGACATTCACATGACCTCATCATTAGTGTCATGTTGATATTTGCAAGCCTAATACTCTGGTTAATTTTGTGCAGCATGCCAAGAATGGCATAGAACCAGTTCATATGCTAAGCCATACAAATGGCTTTTCCTCTCACCACTACTGGTGTTTCTCTGTCTACCTCAGTACACGGGTAGCAGCTTCAAAGCAGCCATTCTGTTTCTACAAATGGATGTGTCTGGTGTTAAGAGAGTATCTCTATTTTTATCCTTGGTTTGTCCAAAACAAACAAATGAGCTTCCTCATGTAACCTCTGCAAGCACAAACAGAGGGTGTATAAAAGCATATGTGAAGTCTGATGCTTTAGTCATGTGGAGAAGCATCTTCTCTGCAGGACAGTATAGTGGGGAAGATAGTTTGTTTGCTGGGAAGATGGAATCCGAATCTTGTCCCAGCTTGGCAGAAGGTTAGAACTGATTGTCTTTAGAACAAAAAAAATCTTTATTGCCTTTCATGGATTTGAAAGAACATTTAGAATTACTGTTGGAAAGTGGCAGCTGCTCAAGGGACCAGTGTCTTCTGCTTGGTTACTTCCATACCATTTGCATTCTTTCTCAAATACATCAGATGCAATTTCTATTCCTTTATTCCTTATGCACAGTTCAAGCTCTTCTGACGAAGCTTTCAGCGCCTGTTTTCTCATCTTGACATAATAAGCTGTCTTAAAAAGAAGAGGAAAGTGAGGTGGCTGAATATGATCCATGTTTAGTGCCCATCTGTTGTAATCATCACAAAATCTATTCTCTTTTCAGGTAAACGTTTTGTTCTGCTCTTAGTAATAGGATAGATCTCTCTGATCACTGACTATCAAGTTAATGCATCTTGAACTTTCATCCTCTACAAAGATATGATAATTTACAGATCTACCTCTGTCTGGTGGAATTGCAAAGTAAAATGTGTTAGCTGAAGCATATGCAATAGGTGTTAGTGCATGTCCCTTAAAAATGGAGACTTCTAGATAAGGGCTGAAGGTGTACTGAGTAGATGGTCTGACCATAACTTTGGTGTTTTCACTTAGCTATTGTGTGTGCACTGCAAGAGCTGCCTCTCTTCTTGTCTGTTTCTTTGAGGCAAATACCTTCACTTTGGTTTATAGTAATCACTCAGTGATATGAGGACACAGAAGCATTACCCCAATACAGATGGAAGTAATCATATTCATCTTTCCAGACTCATTTAAATGTGCAGGAAGTATTCCAAAAAAGTAGACACTACTTTTGGATGGGCTTACTATCTTTAGTGCTAATCTGTATTGTTCTGGTTTGTTTGAAAGTCACTTTCAAGTAGGGAGCCTGTTTGGATTGCTTTGACTAGGGATAGACTGTTTGGGGGTTTTTAAACCCTTTAAATCCTTTTTTCCCAGGGAAGCCAAGCTCGATAACCATTATGTTCCTCTAGAACTGCTGCGAATTGAAATGAGGCACTGTTTAGGGAGAGTACATGAATTCTGTCATCCAGTGTCTACCTAGGATGGGGATAGTTGAAGGGGCAGCATGAGTTGTTTTGCACATAAAGCATCTTCAGCCCTTGGCCATACTGATAATGTTGTGAAGGACTTCCAGAGCAAAGTCAGACTGGTGCTGTGAGGTGGTGCTGGATGGTGTGCGCCAGCCTGCTCACAGTGTGCTAAGGTAGGTGGATTCCACCATTAGGGAAGAAGTGTTCTTCCTTTCACTTCTAACCGCTAATCCACTTTGCCTTCACAGCAGGATTTGTGGAAGGGGTAAAAAAAAAAAACACCAACAAATTTCAGTTCCTAGTATCTGGCCACCTAAAGTGTATGGACTGCTCTCACTTAGTAGTTTCTCTAGCTTCTTAATCAGTTATTGCATCTGGGTAATTTAAAGTGCTATGTGAGTGCTAACTCATTTTATTGATGTTATCCTAATGGACTGGCTGGATTGTGTATATGCAAATACCTGTTGTCATGATTAATTGGACAGAACTGGTAGAGCTTCACGATTGGAGGGACAGGGCTGCTGATTTCTGGCAGTGATTTTTTTTTTTTTGGTTTTGTTTTTTTGGGTTTGTTGTTGCTTTTTTCCTTTCAGCATCCATGGTGAGCAGGTGAGACTTTGATGTTGAAATCCTAGTCCTTAGCTTGTTATTGCCTTGAAAAAGTTCAAACAATTGGAGCCTATCATAGTGTTATGATCAAGATGGTTTGAATAGAATTTATTTAAAGTATTAATTGTTGAATTACAAGTTGAAGCTGTATGTGTAACCATTCTAGGGGGCAAACTTTCTTAGCAATACTTGTCAATGTGTATGCATCCTCCTTCTGCTGTGTAGTTGATAGTGGGTTTGATGGTAAATAGGACCAGCACACCATGCACCATTTGAAAAGGATGACTTTCCAGGTTTGGTCCAAATCCAGTAAGCTTTCATCAAAAGGACTCTCTCAGAACATAGATGTACCATTACTTAAGGACCCTAGTTATTGCCTACAGCCCCATTATGCTTAGCACAGATGCCAAGGAAACATGCAGTTTATAAAGTAAATAGAAAATGACTGTGTAAATAAATACAAATTTTAAAATGCTGGAGAAAAATGGAGGAATGCTTCTGCAAGCCCTAGAATACTTTATAAACTCTGCTTAGAAGTTAAGGATTTTAACCCAAGTTAGGCCAAAAAGAAGTGTCGTAGAAAAGACATGTTATGAAAGAAAAGGTTAAGTATGTCGTATATAGCAGTGAACTTTTTACCTCAGTATCCAAAACTGACTAGAAGCTCTAGATCAAACTGGTTAAGCTAATCAAAGGATATAAAAATTATGCTAATGGCTAGATCTAGTAAGTCCAGAGTGACAAATTAGGAAATCTTTATATGACAATGAAAGAAGGGCTCTGCCCTGAGATACACTGTTCCTGTGGTGTTAAATTACTGTTTCCACTGAGGTTCCCTCCTGCACTGGTTTAAAATCATTCTAGGTTTCAACTATTACTTGTAACAGACTGGTCACCTCTTGGTTCATATGCATGTTAGACAGGACATGTGCAAATGTTCAGGTGCTGCTTGCTTACTACATTGGGAGTCAGCAGCTGCAGCAGTACAGCTCTTCCTAGCGTTGTGCTGGGCTTGTTTTCTGCATCCTTAAGGATAGTTCTTACCTTTATGTATGACCTAAACCTTCCCAGATGATCTCTCCTGACTGCCTGGGCTTGCTATTTCTGACCTTAGAGTAACATCAAGGTGTTTAAATTGCACGATTCTCATGCTGTTTGCTTGTATTGAAGTTTTCCTGTACAGTGAGAGAATATAAGATCTACTACTGAAATGACATTCCAGTCTTATGGGGAAATACCTAAATTAAGTTTGAATATTTAGTGTCTAATCATTAAATAAGGGAAGGAAAGCATGAAGTAGTTACGCCTGTAGTATTCTTTGCTTATCTGCTTTATTCAAGTCTTTCAGCAAACTTTCATGATTAAATCAAAATTCTGTATCTAGCTAATGGTCCTCATTGGGTTATTTACATTGGATTGCTTCCTTTTACTTTGTTACTCATTTGAAAAAAACATTTTAAGGAGATTGTATGTTGTAACACAGCTTTTTAGAAGGAAAAGTCCACACATAGCCTACAGCCTGTATAAACTGGACAATAGAATAAAATTGTTGTCATTAGAAGGATCATGTTGGTTTGTTCTTGAGTATAAGAATGTTATACACTAAGTCTAGGCTACATCTGGGGGAGAAATTTTATTTTCAGTCATTTGGCCTGACTCAACCATCTGTAGACTGTTTAAAGCTGCAGTCATGTAAAGATACGTCTGTCCCTGCAGCGACACCGCTGTTTCCTAATCCCAGTTCTCAAGGGCAAGTTGGATTAGCTCGAACAGTAAATGTATCTAATTGAGGTGAGTTGACATTGGAGGTAGCTAATACAAAACAGGGTTGGAAACAGAGAAGATGTAATTTAAACTTTGAGAAGACAAACTAATTCGTTTTTAGAAATGTGTGTCATGAAAGACCATTATTATGGGTGTTCACGTGCCATTGTTCTTAAAATCCCATTCTCTGAGACTTCATGGATGCTGAGGCTGGATTTGGTTCACAGATCCTCGTTTTTAACTGCTTGGTAACAGAGTAAGCAGGACTGACAGTTGTACTATGGTCTGTTCTCTGCAGCTGTGTGTAGAGAGTGGCCTTTGGTCCCTCCGTTTCCCACCTTCCTAACATCTTTATTCATCTGCTGCTGGTTTTCTGTATCGACACATCTCATTCCTGCTAAAGAGATGAAAACTTGGAAGAGAATGAACTTTACAGGATAGCGAGTACTGTTTACAACACTGTCATGATGGGGCAAATATGAATATCAAAGGAGGTGGTTTAAAACCATAGCTATAAAGAAAAGAGGTGATGTGGTAGGATCTCAGATTTCTGGTATCAGCACTTCAGTTGAAGCAAGTGTTACTATTACAAATGAAAAGGTAGTAGAGAGCCTCTGTTCTGTTTCGCGACAGCTTTTCTTTTTTTTTTTTCTTTCTGTGTTGACTCAACAGTGTGTGCCAGCTAATGCAGAAAGTTGTTTATTGCATGTATTGAAAGTTTTGCTTATTTTTGAAGTAAAAAAGTGGGTGTCTTTTGCCACAAGAGGGAGAGCATGGGAAATGCCAGAGAGAGGAAAAATACAGTCACAGTTCTGGTCATGTCTTCTTTTTAGGCCCCACAAAGGGATAGGGAGATTTTTGGAGCTGAATATCATTATGCCCATACTTACTGGAAAGCATAGATGCTTTAGATGGTCAAAGTCTAGTTAAGCCTTGCCTAATCAGTTTCCTAGTGGTTCTTGCATGAATTATGATCATATCTCAGCTTTAGATGTACATCACAAAGATGTTATGAATCAAACTTGCAGACTAATTTATTCAGTGAGTCAGTCATAGTGCTGGAGTCAAGGCTTGGAGCCCAGGGAAGAAAAAATGTCAATGGTTAGAACTCATCATTGCCTGAGTCTGGTTGGCACTCTATTACTAAACCCATTTAACTAAATGGATATTGATTTTTAGTTAATTCACTGTCCAGCCAAGTCATGCTGATACACTTTTAATGTACTTTGACTTTAGTTATGCTGAAGGACTACATCTATTTGATTGCATTGGGTTTTATGTCAATTTAGTTAAATCTATGTAAAAGTGAATATTGACAAGCTCTAAGTGTTTCATAATGGGATATTGCATTCTAAGCTTGCTCTCCTATCAGTTCAGGTTTTATCTCATCTTCAGCTTTTCACCTGGTCTTTGGTGATAACATTTTCCAGGTCTATTTTTATTTTATAAAATCCACCACGAGTGACTGAATATTAATACAATACGAATCAGCACTTTCAAGTCAAGAAATAGGTAGCCTAAAGCTGCCTTTTGTTTTGCTTTCTTCTTCTTGCTGCAGATGTGCTGTTATAATAGACATCTCAATCAGTTATCTTGTCTCATAGCATTCTTTTTTTTCTTTGATAGTAAGTTTAACAGAGATACTTTCCGATCCCTTAGTATTGTGATTAACTTGTAGTCCATGAAAGGCATCTGCAAAAGTTAATTGCACAGGCTGCTCAGTTCATCTGAGGTGGGTGGAATAAAGCAGCAAGTAGACCTGCTGGGAATGTGTATATTTTTGTGTGGCAGGTTCATGTTGTGGATGGTGGATGGTGCGTGACGCAAAACAGCAATAGGAATTCCTTCTCCTTGATGCCTGTTGTGTGACTGTGAACATGCTGCTCCCTTTGTCTGCCTGCAATTCCCTGCCTGCCTGTTCTCTAGTCTGTTATGATGATAAACTCTGCAGGGCATGGACCATCTCTTGTTTGGTCTAAAAAAAGCCGTGCACATCCTCATTAGCTACCACTCCCTCCTTAGACTATTTTTAGTTGTTTGTCTCAACCAGTTGTTACTTCTATCTTGTAGACAGTGGAAAGTGCCAGCCACATGTTTAGACAGCACCTAGAACTTTGCAGCCCAGACTTAGTGAACATCTTTAGTCACTACTGTGACTATTTCCACAGCTTTATATTGTACAGTGGTATGACACAGCGAAGTTCTGATATAGCCAAAATTTTAACTGTGGCATTTGTGTCAGCTGTTTCAGTGGTGGGGTAATCAGCCATCTCTCAGTGCATCTCAGGCATTGAGTTCATAAACTAAGTTGAGAGAGGCAAAATTTGAGGTATAATCTGAGAGGGCAAATTGCACAGTAACAGTGGTATGTAAATAAGCAAGCTGAATTCAGTTGTTTCCTGAAAACTGGGGGTGGGTGGGTGAAAAAATCCACTTTCTTTAGCCAAAGTAAAATCTTCATGGTTTAGGCAGGCATATTAATTTAGGACACTTCATTTGGTATTTATAATTTTTTAAAACTGTCAGGACAGCCTGAGGTTTCAAAAAAATTAATCCTGGGAGGCCGAGCATACACCACACAGGCCAGAACATTCCCCTCCTGCCCTGTTTGTTGGTGGTTCTTCAGATGTGGGCAGGAAGTGGGTTGAGGACTGGAGGGATTATTTTGGTAGTCCTGTCCTTGCTGTGCTCCTACCCGGAGGCTCCATAGACTTTTCCCAGCATGTGAACAAAATAAATCTTTCGGGTGAATAAAATTCCAACAGCTGCTATGCATGCAGTGAGGACACATCTGGTGATGTGTTGGAAAGTGCAGGGAACACCTGTATTTTCTTCTATATGTGCACATCACATCACAAGATGTCACCTGTCCCTATTGTGTGACACCTACCGTTCATGTGACAGATCTCTAATGACATGATCAGGGTGGGGTACAATGCTCAAGGGCCTCTAGAAGAGGTGATTTTTCCCATACTAGGTGAGTGGTTGAGCACCACTGAGTTAGTATGTGTTGTGTTTTGGTTTTACATCAGGCAGAGGGACACTGTGAACCTCAGGTAGTTCCCATGCTAAACAACTGAGCAGACAGCAGACCACAGTGACTCCTGGCTGCTGCCCTTGCCTCTCCAATGCATACCATATGCTTGCCACTCTAGTGCCACAAACTGAACTTCATGGTGGAGTTAGTTTTGTGATGTATGAGGCATGTGAATAAGGAAAATGGTGTCACGGCCTCAAGATGTTTGAGACACAGCCTATGCTTTATAAGCTGAAGTCTGTAATATTCATCTGTTTGAATTATGAATGTCTACTCCAAATAGACATGCTATTTTTTTTTTTTATTTCATGTGGAAACAGCTGCCCATTTTTATGTGAGCTTATGGGAAAATCCAGTATTTGTCCAATTAGAAATAATTCTGAAACTGGTCAGATAGCTATGCCTGTTCAAAGGGCAGCCTGGCAGCCGAAGCAGTAGCAAGGGATTGTGCCAAAGACCATGAAGAGTTCCATCTGTGAGCAAATGTGAGAGAGCAGCCTCTGGGTACCCAACCACTGCCCCCTCTCAGCTATCTTTTCTTTCACAGCTGTGGGAATGTTTAAAAATTATGAACGGCTGGGGAGAAGGGGAAAAAAGATCACAGTGACTTTCAAATCTCTGGCTGAAAGCCAGATGTGTTGTTGCAAGCAGAGATTCAGCATTGCAACTTCAGCCATGAGACAGATTCAGAAATGACTGGGATTTATTTTTAAAGTGTACTTAATTCTAAGTTTCTTTCTTGGAATGTGAAGCTCTTGTTGGCATGCTGAGGCCAGCCTGCACTTTCTCAGTCTCCTGGCCCTGACCTGGTCTGTCACTTTCATTCCTCTCAGCTGTTATTAATAGAGATCACTTAGTTAATTTTTCCTTCACTCTCTTTCAGCTATTTCCACCCCACTTTCAGTGCTTGAGGAACTTGACCTAGCTGAGATGGAAGCTTGGGTGGATAGAGGGGTTAGGTTGCTGTCTCCAGGAGATGTTTACCTGTCAGATTCTGATCCCATTGCTGCCACCGCATCACTGGGGAGCTTTTAGGGACTTGCTTGCAACAACTGTGGTTAGTGAATGAGATGACACAAGTTGGCCTTCCTTAGGTATCAATTTGAAATGCTTATGCCACATAACCGCTGCTCTTTTCAGTGCAGGTATCCCTTTGGGTGTTAGAGTTGGGAGCAGGGGATATCCAAGGCATGTGAACTGTCATTGCTAGGATTTCTCTCTGTGCATCCAAAGAGTGTCTAGGTTTAGCTTGTCATCAAAAAGAATGTTATCATCAGAGCTGGATTAAGGGAAAGAATTACAGAGAATGAAGTTACTCAGTGGTCTTCTGCAAGTTCAGATAATTGTGTTAAAACAATGTGGTAGGCATTTGTAACTTTATTTTAAAATGTTATTTTCCACATCTCTTTAAATGGGTGGGAATTGTATGGGTGATTTTCACCTAGAAGGGACAAATTACTGCTGCTGGTGAGGCTCTATAAATAACCTTAAAAGTCTAGCCCAAGAAACATGGAAGGGCCTGAGACTTAAGGTGCAGACCTGTTGTGGACTATCCATGACATGCTTCCTGCTCATGCTTCCTGCTGAGAGGTATTTTGATGCCCTGCATTGCAAGCTCCTAAAGCAGACCATGCAGATTAACAGAGGCAGCCTTGTTACTTCTTGTCTATCCACAACTCCTCTGCTGGGCTGTTCTGTTTGAGAGATCTTCTGTGCCAATTTAGGATTGCCACACCTATGGGAATGGAAAGTTTTGTCAGGTTTGCCAGCTAGCATGGAAAGTATCTGAGCACTGAAGAGACATTAGGATAAAAGAATGTATGTACTTCTGAAAAAAACCCTAATATTTGTCCACCTATATTTTATATAGTTTCTAAGAAGATCCAGATGTTTCCTGCTATTTGTGACTTAATGAGGAATTCAGTTTTGGTGCTATTTGGGCAGAAATGTTAATTGTCTCATTAGCTTCTGTGATGGTGATGGCCTGTGGGCCATCATCCATCCAGACAGTAAGTAGCATGTGTTTACCCCTCACCTATATATGTAATAATTTGCATCTCTTAGAAGGACCACTCCTTCCCAGCTCGATGGAGTACAGTGTTCAACACAGCTCTTAAAACTGAAACAGATGCCAATTTTTTTAACTCTGTGTAGAAACAGATATTTTATATAAACGTGAGAAAGATGAGAGGAATTAGCTGTAAGGGTATTTGAGATTAGACATAATGGCAGCCAGATAAGTCTGGGGGTACACACTGTTAAAGACAATTTTGAGGGACAGAGAAATTTAAAAAACCTCATTCAACGAAGCTATAGACATCAGTAGTCAATTATTTGATCTTCATTGTGTTCCCTACCATACAAGATTGTTGGGAAAGCAGAATCCAGTTGCAAGCAGTGAGGTGTGTAGATGGGGTAAGGCTGCTAGAATATGAGACCAGAGTAGATCTAATGTCAAACCAGGAGTGAGGAGGTGAGTCAGTCTCTTTAACTGTGACTCAAGAGACAATCTTGCTTTTACAACGAAACCCAGATTTATTTGTTTGTACCACACTGATTTGTTAATATTGTAGGAATTGAGCCTTTGAGGTTCATTTTTGTCATGAACATGCAAGTGGCGCATGTTGTTGTAATGAACGGGTTTAATAAAGTTGATTAGGAAGTGTGTGTGCCTCACTGCTAATAACACCAATCCAGCTGGAGAGGCTACAGAGACAGCAACTGCTTCTAGCTTCTAGCTAGGGCTCCCTGCAGGCAGGGAGTAGATGGGAGGTAAGTGAAAACAGGGAGCTGGGAGAAAAGATGGATTCCACATTGAATCATTACTGTTCTGTTTTGTTGTTTTCCCATGTAAGCCCAAAATTCCACTCCAGTTGCTTATGGTGGGAGACATCTTGCAGGAACGAAAGGTCCTAGCAGGCTCATGAAAAAGTCAGCTAGCTCTTTCTCCTTGCAGTTTGGGCCTTTGGTACTCCAAGTGGTTGGCTTTCAGACCACTTTGGATTTTTTTCCTGACTTACTGTTAGCAGTATCGCCCTGTGATGTTTTCACCTCCCATCTGATAAGTTCTGCACCACCTGCATTTTTTCAGCTTACTTTCTTGTCTTGAAGCCATGGAGTGCTGTAGGGAAAATGCTTCAGACAGACATGATATGCTATTCAGAATGAGGGTCGACCTGATTTGTTCCTATTGTATATTCTCCAAGGTTTGAGGTTCTCTGGGTTATTTCTGGGTAGTATTGCAGATGTTAATGCTGAGCTGCAGTTATCAGATCCCATTGCAGAAAATGCTGTCTGGTAATACAAATAGGTAGATTTATAGAAAATCTCAGAGAAATGTGAAGCAGCATTAAGGAATGTGTGCCAATACAGGACAGAAAGGTGACAACTCCAGAACTGCCTGCCTGGTTGAACAGCAACTCGGCACACTTGAAAACAGCAGTTTATTAAAAACCTATATGGTATATGTGCAGGAACAAGGGGTAAAATTGGTTCTGAGTCACACGTGTAGTTCTGATAGCCTTGCCAAACTGTTTGTTAGCCAACATATAGGCTGTATAGTAACAGAACAGTCAGTAACAATTTTACTGCAACCCTGCATTTTCATAGGTAGATCTGCAATCCTAGTCACCTAGTAATTTTGTTAAAAACTAAAAATTTTACAAAAGTCTGCTTTTCACAGAAATTAGGCTTTTCACAAGTAAAATTTTCTTTCAGTAAAATCATTTAATTCAGATGAGAGTGGCAGGGATTGTCCTGGCCATGAGGCTGGGAAGGTGTTCATCTCGCCATAGAGCGGGTAACTGTATGACAACATGTAAGTTTACAGAGCCATGTAGTGTATTGGAAGAAGATTGATGATGTGAGGTCTCTTATTTTGCAGCCCAAACTGTGCTTTCTTTGCTGCTTTTATTGCACACAAATTCCTTTGTGATTAGCCATTCCCTGTCATCTCTCATTGTTGCCAAGATTTATTTTTCCATAACGTACATATTGTTTTTACATAATACACTTTTTTTAGTCTCCTGTGGTTATTTCTTTGTAACCTATCTAGGGTTCTTTGCTCTATTTCTGTCACTGCAGTTTGCAACACTTTTTACTACCTTCACATGCTCTCACACTTTTCTGCTCTCAGATCTTTATGAAGATAGTATCTGAACACTAAATAAAACATTACAAGAAGTGTTCTCTAGGAAGAGAGAAAAGTTAGATGTCTCTGAATGGAGTAGATCTTGATGCAAACAAAACTCTAGATACAAGACTTGAAGCACAGCTGAGACTAGAGCCTTATACTGTGTGTATTTTGGTAAGACATTTAACATGTACTTAAGACTGTCTGAGGTTCTTTCAAGAATTTAACGTGATTTTAGAGCTGTTAGTACCAAAGATATAGATATGTAATACAAAGTATTGTTCTAAAATAAATTCATTTTGGTGTTTCAAATTTATTTTTTAAAAAAGGAGAGAGGAAAAAAAAAAAAAAAAGACACCCCTCCAGGCTGTAAACCAGCTTTATTTCAACTGAGATATGGTCTGCTTATATAAATATGGTCTGCTTATATCATTCCAATTTTATGTTGGATTAGGTATCTCTTCCTCTGCAGCTGGCATAAAGCTGATGTAAACTCTCTATTGTGTGCTTTCACTAACTTGACAGAAACATGATTGTGTCCATGCCTGATCTAGCTCAGTCATGCCTTATTAAGTGATCTGGTAGCTTAGAGCCAGCATTAATTATTGTGGAACCTCTGCCATGTTAGGCAAGACAGTTAATATATTTGTCATCTTCACCATTTTGCCTATGGGGAGCTATGGCACTTTCAGTTCAGAGCAGAACTGGACACCTCTCTGAGCTTCTTACTCTGCTGCTAGCTATTGCATATCCCTTCTCAAGTTTAGTACGCTGCATGCTATGATAATGCTTTTTTGAGGAGCCCTTCTGAGTTCTGGGTACCTCTGGCAGTGTTTGTGTTCCAGACAGCTTGAGTTACTGCACTAAGGAATTCAGGAGCCATGTGATATGGCACTGTAATGAAATCCAAGCATGTTGCCCCTGCTGCACTTAGTGCTTGTTTTACAGTCTCATTGTAGCAAACTAGTCCTTTTTGCCTGGAAAACTTTGCCCTTTATAAACCAACACTGTCTCTGAAACCCATCATTTGCCATCTTCCTGTTGATTAGTGATTAGTTCTCTTCCTATTACAATTTTTGCTTGGAGGAGAGGTCTGTCTTAGGCCAGTAATTACATGACTTATTCCTCTTTTTATGTCTGTTTGTAAAATATAGATTATGATACCATTAAGGTGTACAGTTAGCTGGAAATTTTGCACTTAATGGTAATGTAAGCTTGATCCCAGTGTTCAAAGGGACTGTCAGCCCCTGGTTCGCCTTTAAAGTAGAGTTAGTGCCAGGTATAGAACACAGTTTGGTGTCCACCGAGTAAACCCGCTGTCATGTCTGCAAGGTCATTACAGAAAAATTAGGAAGCCTAATTATTAGAAGTATTGTGTAAGGTCCTGTACGTCCGATCAGCAATCTCAGCTTTGTTTTGTCAGATCCTAGATGGAGTGGGCTAAATCCCAGGTAGATCTCCCAGAGTTTCCAGACTGGGAATTAGCCACTGGCCTTAAGGAGTCAGTCTCTGGGAAGGGCTGTAAAGTGCTGAGGAAAAAGGTAGTGCTTTAGAGGACAGCAGGAAAGACCTGAAAGCTAGCTCAGATCAAGTGGCAAGTGAGAAGGCTCTGTCTCCTGCTCACATTACCATCTCAGAAGGATCAGTTGCAGAGATGCTCTCCCTTCCACAAGTCCCCTCCCTAGGCAACTCAGTCAGACCCTTAGCAGAATTCACTTGATTCTTTTCCACCAGGACAGAAGAACTTGGGCAGCCATGAGGAACAGATTGGGGTGGTGAATCCATCATCGACAAGGCAGCCCTTACTGCCTGGGGTGTGACCTGGCCAGTCTGCAAGAGACAGACGACCCTGTGCAAAACAGTTGTCTTCTGACAAAGTTACAGGCAACTGAAGGAGTCTTACAGTGGATAATGCTGGGCAGCCATAACAGGAAGCAATGTTCCCAGTCTGGCAATACAAACCACTGCATTTAAGCAAGGATTGAACACATGGAAGTCAGGCAATGTCAGTTTTTAACCCCACTTCTCTTGCTCAGTGGTTTGCCATGATATGGCTGCTTAAGCTTACTGGTCTGATCCAGAGCAATGTTGTTGCCTGCTCCTATTGTGGCAGTGCTGTGAACAGTTTTAAGAAAGGTGGATGCAGCTGAGCAGCGGCTTCTGTAATGGCTCCTTGACCATCCATAGTGGATAGACGGTGTGCGACATCTGTTGTGTGCTGTCTGTTGCTGTACAGTGAGGATCCTATTCATTGTACATCAAAGGAAAGGTTTGAAGTATTGTCAGCTAATGTACTGCTCACTGTTACGCTAATTAGCGTATCAAAAAGATCTAAGGAGACAAGATGACTCCAGAAAGTGTTCTCACTGTTTGGCTGAAGCAACCTGCTCAGAGCTCCTGAAAACAACCACCTGTGGATCAAAGCCATGAGTGCTAGGACTGAAAATGCAGACGTCCTAGTGCTGTACTCTGAAAATATGCTGTATGCGTATACTGCAGGAATGGGGGGAAAAAAACAAAGCAAAAAGTCTAGATGAAGATTAAATATCTTGTTTCTCTTTTCCACCTCAACACTAGCAAGATGCTGGTATCCTGAGGAAGATCATCAAACACTGCTAGGCAATTCCAGAGTCTGAAATGCAAGAATAAGCTGCTATTAATGTTATTCCTCTTTTTGCCAATTTTTATTGAGAGTCTAGCTTCTCCATTAAGATCGTCATCACTGTAATGTTGATATTAAATATCAGAAGTTTTTCCTACATTCATTGTTCACCTTGGGGGCTGTTTTGGTTCCACTTTCACTCACCCCCTGTCCTGTGCATACAACTAAATGAGAAAATGTAAAATCTGGAAGTAGTTTGTAAAAAATTAAAGCAAAACCTGACATTTAGGAGACCACACTGTAGAGGAAAGTTACCTGAATGAGTTTCTGATGCTGCCCTGCACGCTTTTCACAGGTATGGTGCTCAACAGAGGAAAGCTGATATAGCACTGCTGACTTGAGTATAACACCACTACCTGGAAAGCTGAGCTTGTAGTGGCTGCCTCTTTCATCTGCAAATTTACAATCAGTCCTGGGTTTTGTGCCTCAAGCCTCAACCAAGTCCCATAGTAGCGTGTCTGTTCTGTGATACAACAGGATATGGCTGGAGATTCATTAACATCTTTGCATCCATTTCAAAATTAGGGAAAATACCTTCAGTTATGCAATTAGAGAGGCTTGCTTTCTGGCAATGGCTTCAGAAACCCATTTCCTAGGGTCATCTGTCCATTTTTATTCAACAAAGATATGCCTTCCTCTAAAATAGATTTAGGACTTTGATCATATTCTTGATCTCCCCTACCCTATTGCAACAACCCCCAAAAGTTGCATACCCAAATTAAGAGCAGTAGGAATAGTTTCGGGTATATGGATGGCTTCTATGCGGGAAGAAATTGCCTGGATCATGAGAAGAGATGATTGAGAGGTGGGTATGATAGAATTGGATAGAAGTCTAAACACTATGGGCAAAACAAAAAGGGAATAATTAATTATTCAGGAGTATTCATAACACAGCAGCTAGGATCGCTTAAATTATCAGAATTCCTGTTTTCAAAACGAGCAAAGGGAATTATTTGTCTTGAGAGTTAACAATTAAATTGCAACTCTCATTACCACAGTTTATTATGGGAGCCAAAACCTAATGACTTCAGAATGGGATTGGACGCTTATGGGATAACAGCTACCAACAGAGGGCTAACAAGTCTGTTGGTAGCTGTTACGTACAGCTGTAGCGTACAGCTTTATATATACTATATACCAGCAAAAAAACCTCCATTCTGTACTTGTAATTTTTTCTGTGCTTTCTCCCTATAGACCAACTCATCTGACTGAACATGGCTATTCTTCTGTTTTATAGTTTTATTTCTTTGTTTCAACTTAAGTCTCAAGTTTGTATAATGTTATGAAACTTGCTTTAGCTTGCAGCGTTGCAGGGTGGATGATATACTCTGAACTTCCAGTTTGTTTACCACTGATACTGGGGGTTGGACTTGTGAATCAAGGTGATCCAGGCTGGGCCCACTTTTCCAGTATGTTAAGATTAACACATGAGATCCAACCCTCTTGAGCAAGTGCTATATCACCTAAAATGTGTGAGGCTTTTGAATGCCTGCTGCTCTGGTCCTTCATCCTGAGGCTGCATCTCCCTCCCTCCCTGCCCTGGGTCTACCTTATGTTCTTGACATAAGCCATTGATGCTTTGTTATCAAATCTAATCAATAACGATTTATCTGTCTAAATACTTGACTCTCAGTCTTTGAAGGGGTACTGTGGTAGACAAATGTCTTTTTTGACTTCTGTATTGAGCAGTAGTCCCCACTCTAAAATGGTGATTGTCATAGTGCAGCTGGTGATCTGTGTTGACAACAGGGCTAAGCGTGTTACCTGAATGTTTGTGTGGATGTGATGAGCAACAAATCATCTCTAATCTGTTAGCTGAGATATTTGTATCACCATTACTGGGTTTCAGAGTTAACATCTCAGTTCCTGGCTCTTCAGATGCTTCTGAGTGCGTATCACTATGTTGGCTTCAGGTATGTTGGGATGGGTTTTTGCCATGCAATAGGGGAGAGAAACTTGGAGTCATAATCCAATTTAAAGCAAAATAGTGGTGAATTTGCATAGTACATCAAGCCTCACATCTACTAAATTCAATATCAAAAGTGGAGAGACTACGTTTTACTCACTAGGGCCAAATGAATAGAGCAAAGTAATGCAAACTCAGAGTAGTCACACCTATGGACTATGGACCTGTGTACAGTAGAGGAGTGATGAAGATGCTGACAATCCTTATCAATGAGGTTAGTGGTATGAAATGTTTAGCTGTTGGATGTTGATAGATCAAAGCAGTTCAGAACACAGAGCGTGCAAATATCTCCTGCTCTCCATCTCATGTTCCACTGGGAAAGGAGCTGTCTGAGCCCCTGTAACAGTCAGCTGCAGGGCCTTTTCTGAACAAAGGGGAATTCTTAGGGCTTAATCTAGATACCACTGAAAAAAGTAAAATATTTTTTTTGCTGCTGTTTTGGGGGTTTTCTATTTTAATTTTTTTATTATTATTGTTATTATTACTTGCCTACTTTTTTTTTTTTTCTAGGAAAGTAATGGTCTCCAGGCAGGAAATCTGGGGAAAGATAATGGTTTGGGCTTCCTGGGGAAAATCAGAGAAATTCAAATTACTTTTCAGCAAAGCAACATCCAAAAATTCATTTTGGGTCATCCCAAGACAGTTTGCTGACTTCCAAATCAAATGCTTTTAGTTTATTTTTACACTGATTGATTTTACCCAAGCTTATCTTTTGCTGTAGATCAGCTTTTAGATTAGAAGCATGTTTATTGGGAAAAAAAAACATTAAAATACTTTAGGCAAAATGTAGTATTTTGACAGGTTTTAATTTAAGGCAAATCCATTTGGACTGAATTAAAAAACGTGTCCCAATCTCCTTGAAATACAGCTTTCATTTTTTCTGGTTCTGTAGAGATGTTTCTGTGGGTAGCAGTGTGGTTTAATTACTCTCATTGCACCACTCTGAAGCTGAATGTACGTTCTACACTCTTTACTGGGCAAGGATGAGAAGAGATGTGCTCTTTGGACAATATAGCTGCCATAGCAGACCCTCTGCCAGTGCAGTTAGGTATCAATTACCTGTCTTCACATTAGGTTTTGTTCAGTGTGAGCTACAGGATGGCAGATCTGCAGCTTTGTTAAACCAAGCTGAAAACATACAAGAGTGATACTTTAGTCTGTCTACTGATATCCCTCTGGCATCACTGGAAAAGCTCCTAGTGTAAATCTAGCCCTGGACCTCAGCTAACAGGCCTAAAGCTCTCAGCTGTGGTTATGCACAGGAAAGAAGTGGGTCCATATCCTCAGCAGAGGATGAATTAGGCTTTGCTGACAAATTAGAGCTGATTGACTTCTACCTGCTGAGAATTTGGCTCAGTGTTGTGACTGTATTTAGTTCCCCTGCTGCACCTTGAAATACAGACAGCTTTTATTTGATTGAATATGCTTGTATTCTAGTTGGGACAATTACTGTTGTAATTGCTGGTTCTAAAGAAAAGGTATTTACCAGCTGTTAGCTGCGGTAGAGAGAAAGGGACAACAGAAAGTTAAGTCAAGTCACTCCTCTGAGGGGACATCATCAAAACAGAAGGGTTCTGGCCTGAGTGCAAGACTAAAAGGTACAGGTCACAAGCAAGCAGCAGTGTTACCTATGGAAAAGGCACGTCCTTGGTTTAGAAGTCTTACAGAAGCTATATGGTTTCTGTTTCTTCACATTTGTACATGTAAGAGAAGTTCTGTCTTATTCTCTGCCCAGTAGAGGGATGTGAAAATAGAAATACTGAAGTTTAGTACCTTGGTACTTCAGCCTGATTGTAGCCTAGAATTCAGATTCAGTTTGAAGCCAGTGAATTGCTAAGGCAGATGTAACGTTCTTGAATAAACTTAACAAGATGATCAGGACTCTGTTTACTAGTGTAGCTTGCTTAGAGCAGTGCTCCTACCACCCAGGGAAACAGGAAGAAATTGTAATTAAAGGTGGCTTTGAAATTCAGTATGTGGCTGATTTGCATTTTACCATTTTATTCCTCTTTCCCTTTGTCCCTATAAAAGCCAAGGGAGGTTTTCATGGTGAAACTGACACTGCTGTGTTGTATTATGTATGCTTGAGGGACTGTGTGGTGGCAATTGTGAAATGAGACTTACTCTGGGGAGAAAAAGAAATTTTTCCCATAACTGGAGCCCAGGGGCTTTCATCCTCTTGATTACACACGTGGGGCAAGGTTGTGACTCTGTTATTAGCAGTGCTGGAAGATGCAGTGAGATACTGCACGGTGCTGGAGGGGATTGTCAGAGGATTGTACCAGTGGTTCTGGAACTGCAGGATAAAGACATGCCACAGAAGCTGTGCTGCTAGCTTATGCTGCACGTGCAGCCTTTCTGTTCAGCTCCCTTCTCTGTCTTCATTTTCATTATCCTGTTTGGGGTGGACAATACAGGTGTCTGCGCGAAACTTTTTTGCAAGTAGGACTAGGAGAAAAATTGCACATATTTCCTGATGGATATGCTGAGGATATAAGCAAAGGTTCTTCCCTGCTTTCGTAATGCTTGCAGGTTTACGGTTATTTATTCTGTCCCATTTTACCTACTGTGTCACTAAAAGCCATGCCTTGCACTCAGTTCAAGCAATAAAAAAATGTTATTGAATCACTTTGCTGTATCAGTATCTTCTAAGTACTGTAGACTTGCCACTTCGTCCTGTTCTGCTTTGTTAGTGCTATATAATATATTTCTATCCTCGTTTTGGTTTGGGTACCTACATAATTTAATTTCTTTCATGTCCAAAGTGATTTAAGAAAAATGTAACAAGGCTGTAGGGTTTCCCGTTCATAAATATGTAGGCCTGAATTCATATGCTGTGTCGCGTTATGCATGTGTTTTCACTTAAAAGCTCTGATTCTGAATACTGTGATTATTTAAAACTTGCAGGTTTCATTAATAGAAAACAAGTCTCTTACTGCTTGTGGATTTAAAATAAAGATAGCAAATAGGATCTGTAAAGGCTCAGAAGCCAGAAGATAAATAATAATGAAAAATTCACATCGCTTAGAAGCCAGTCTCCTGATTTTGGTGGGCTGACTTGAAATTTGTGAAAGCCGTCATGGTTTAAGTGAAAACCAGGACAATGCCTGGAGTGGCAATGATTCAGAAGCCAGATTGTGTGCAGGCTGGTTGACAAACAAAAGTCACTGTTACTTCAGAAACATGTAATTTGAAAATCAGTTAAGATAAAAACGCCTTCTGGAAGCTATCGGCGGACTTCATGCTACAGTGCAATCTTCTGTATCAAGTGTTTTTTCAACACATCACCCCCTTCATCTTAGGGAGTTGAGAAAGTCCTGGTAAGTAGAATAAAGAAATTCGGAGACGTAATGGAGAAATAGTATCTCTTACCCTCCCATCCCCTGCCTTGTTAAACTAGGGAGGGGAAAAAAAAAAAGTAGGGCAAATTCTGTATTCTTTATGCAGGGAAAATCCTACCAACTTCAGTTGGAGACTTGGCTGAGGGAGAAGTACAGAAGACAGGCCAAAATTTGCATTCTGTTTTTTAGGAAGTTAATATCACATGTTCACAGACTAATGTCATAGAGCTTTGCAAAGGTGGCCAGTGGAACAGTGAAAGGCCTCTTAGTGGACTTTTGGCATTTTATTCCTGCAAATTCCAGTCTTCGTGTTTTGAAAATCTTTTCTTTATTGGAATATGTTTACTTGAACGTGACGTTAGGAATACAGTCAGCAGTGCTCAAATATACCTATAGCATAGGCATACATTAAAGCCCATTCTTGCTATGGGATACATAAGCATGAAGGGTCTTAGTGTTCTGCAAATGAATCATACCTAGCTCATCAGTGAGTGCCTTGATTTAATGAAGCCATAGTATGTTAATATTAACACTGCAAAAAAAGCTGTAAAGTTACAGGCAGCCAGCTATGCTAACTAGCTACAAGCATTTAAAAGCCTGGGCATGAGCTCCTACTTGGCTACTCTGGCCATAATTAATGATGACAAGTATGTTGGAAAAATAATTATTTTGCTTACTCTTAAAGACAATTACTTGCTCCAGGCAAGTGAGGGGGTGGATTTTACGTGGCTGTAATAAGCATATGTAGATGGCATCTTCCCAGAAGAATATTGTAGCCACAGGATCTTTTTAATTGACCTGAGATTCCTTTGTTCTACAGATACAATTTATGTATGTGGTCACAGACTAGAATGACCCTAGTTGTTTTAGGGCAAGCTGAGTTCTAAACTGCTGAAAGGAAAAAAAGCTGCTTTTATCAGCCCAACTAGCAACAGATAGAAATCTATGCTGGTCAATTTTTAAATGGGTACCCTGAGTGCATGCTCTTTTCATCTGATAAAATAGAAGTCAGGGGTATGGCAGCAGGCTGGGACAAGTATTACTGCAGTCATCTGGTATCCTTCCTGTGTCAGGGCTCACATAGCACAGAAGCTTTTGCCCAGCATGTGGCTATGCCATTCTCTGACAGCCACCTGCCTGCTCATTTACCATGTTGGGCTGCAGAGTCTTGTTCCCTTCCTGTCCTGGACATGGTGGTAGCGTTATGAAGGGAGTGTCCGCTCCTCCATCACCTGCCACCCTAGAGCATCATGTTACTTGGTGGTGGAGGGCTACTGCTCCACCTCTGCTCCTCCTTCCCCACCAGCCGTTGGCATCCCCTGCATTCAAGGGCTATGAGAGCCATGTAGTCTTACCACATAGCCTGTGAACAGATGCTTTAATGATGTGGTAGAGTCTCACTGCTTTTCTCTCTGAGTTTCATGCTAACTTTGCCCAGGTGGGAAATAACAGTAGGAAGTCCTCCAAGGCTGTAATTCAGTGGAAAATTCCAACATGTGGCCACAACTAGTGGCATTTAATAGAAAGCAGCAGTTTTCATGTCTGTTGTCAGGCACTACACTGTTCCTCTAAGGTGGTGAAATCCTCTTGGGCCACAGGGAAGAGAGAGAGAAGGAGAACCAAAAAACTATATACTGATCACTTATGTACATTCAGAAAAATCTCCCTCTTATTCCCTTTCTTAATCTTGTGGTGTGTGTACAGAAGTCATGATCCCTTTCTCCAATTCCCATCTGCAAGATGGGGAAGATGATGCTGATTTCATAGTAAAGCATTTTGAAACCTGGTACTGAAACTTGTTACAGAAAATTCAGTATTGAGTCATAGGTGCTTTTTCCTGCTAACAGTAAAGATTGTGCTCTGTGCACTCCACAGTCAGTCTCTGTGGATTGGGCTCTGAAGCTGGGGGGAGGAGAAGTATCAAAAGAGGAGGGACCTGATAACTATACATTAATGTGTTTTTGGAGTGATGATAAATAACGGAAAAATATTTAGATTTCTTACAGTCCAGGTTGTATCTAGTCCTTTTTTAAAGTATTACTAAAGGAATCACACTGAAAGCTGGGTGAATGATAACATTTAAGGGTTTGGATCCAATTTAATCTATTCTTAGTGTATGTAGATTTTTGTCAGGATAGAAATTTTCACCTGATCTCTGTCTGTTTGGATAGCTGATTAAGGAAAGATAGGCCTGAACGACAGAAATATATTAGAGACTAAAGAATAAATGGTTCCCACATCATGAAGATACAAGGTTTTAGAGTTCCTAGAAGCAGGTTGTGGCAGGAGGAGGTGGGGAGTGGAAGAGAAAAAGCCTGTGTTTCATTGCCCTGGATGAGAGACACAAATGTTTGTTTGCATGAGTTCAAAGTTCTCCCTGGAAATTGCAAGTCTAACCAGGAGGGCAACCTCTGCATTTAGCTCCAAGGGCTGAGTGAGTTGGAAATGAGGCAGAATATAGGGATACTGCAGCTAAAAGCAGTAGGGTTTTGTGCAAGGTCATTAAAGGGCCAGATTTTTAGGCAGCTGGGAGGAATTACTGCATTAGTCTAAATTTGACCCTGTGTTAAACTGGCAGAGAAGGGAATTCCCTTGTGGTGCTGTGGTTTTACTGGGTATTTCTTTTTTGTTCTTAACTGTGAGCAAAAAGGCAGACTGACTTCAGCAGAAACTCCAGGCTGGTGTGTCATTGTGTGAGGGGCATGTCTGCTGGCAAAGAGAAAGCTGAAGGATAAAAGGGATGTTCCAAGGGCTGTTTGGGTATGACATCTTTTCCCATGTACCACACAACGATAGCAGGAGGAAGTGTCATGAGGTTCAGGGATGAACTTGGTTCATCATGACTCCTGAGTTTCTCCTTCAAAATAATCAGTTGATATTGTAAATTTCTGGGTGAATTAGCAGTGACGGAAAGCGTGTGCATGCATGTTAGATTAGGATCAACCACTGTTACCAGATTAAATATGGTGTAGATAGGTTTTACTAGACCAATTCCTTCCTTACTCACACATAGTGGTGTCCCCTGGTCTTCGGGAGAGACGTGTGCCAGTCTGATTGCAGATGGAACCGATTTACTAGGTACCTGCATGCAAGATTTTTCCAGCTTCTGAAGCAGATGGTATTGGGCCACCTCCAAGGGCAGGACAGTAACTAGCCTGGACCCCCATTCCAAGGTCGTGTATATTCCCCAACTCCAACCCACAGCCTGCAGTGGTTCACAGGTGGCAATTACCTGTGTCACTGAGTCACAGGGAGTCTTTTCTCACCTCTTCCCTTTCTACTGTTCCTCTCTGCTCCGTACATGCTGCAGTACCCTTTTGCTCAAAGAGGTTAACATAATTAGGTTAGTCTGAGCTTAGCTTGAAGTTTGCTATGGAAACACTTTGTGTCTGAAAGCTTGTCATCTGATTTCTAAACTATCTAATAAAAGAGCAGAGACTTGGTTGTTTGGGTGGTTTTGGTGGTTTTTTTTTTGTTTTGGTTGTTTTCGGTATGGTGGTATGGAACAATCCTATTGAACAGGATTCATAAACTGCAGGATTTATGGATACTAAACTGTGGTGAAGCTTTTCAGATGGCATGCTGAACGGATTTTCCTCAGGCATGAAATTTGGTTTTCCTAAAAAAACATGTACATATATATTTGTGCACTGACAAGTGATTCAAGAAAAGGCCCTGCTACTAGTTTTCTGCTTTGTGGAGTGCACCCCTAGTTTACACAATCTTCAATATAAAACTGTATATTCTTTTATTTTATAAGAGTAGTACTAGTTTCATTTGGATCATTTGGGGGTTTTTTTTGGGGGGTGTTGTTTGGTTTTTTTTAATTCTAGAAAGATGAATTAAAATCTGACCAGTCAAGAGGTTATTTGTTACAGGCTATAAAAGTACTCCCTTTCAGGTAACTGCTTGCTTGTATCTCAGTACAGTGATGACTTGGCAGTATCCCAGAGGCTGGAAGCAGTAAAAGCCAAGAACTGAAGCACCTGTGGAAGTGTATATCTTTGGCCTTTACACAATTTCTGGGTGGTGCACATTTTCCATGGCAAGTCCATGAGCTTGTAAAAGAGTGAGTCCTATCTAGCCATTACATGCAGGAAGACTTGAGGCATGGAGGAACCAATGTGCCCAAGACTGTGTAGTCAGATTTCTTGTATTGTCCTTTATATTCCAAGGAGCGAGGATAGACATGTTGCCTGCCCAAGGGATATGCTGCAGTTGAGTGAATTAGAGGTAGATGACTAGGAGAAGGCAGACATTAATAAATGTCATCGCCATTAAATGGGCTGTCCCAGCTTTACAGAATTAGAAAGGTCATGAAGTCAGTACCAAACCGCCCTAAGTCCTCCAGAGAGGCAGCAGAAGCAACAAGAATAAGACTGAATTTCCAGATCAGATCACCTTGGCTGAATAAAAGTGGGCTTTTTATTTTTAAGTGGGCTTTGGTCCTAAAAACGGCATGGCAGAGTGAGCAAAAATAAACAGTCATAATCATGGAGGGCAAAGCAATGAGGTTAAGCACTTGTTCTTCTTTTAGTACCTGCTGACCAAGAGCCCCAAAGATTTTTACACATACAAGTATGTTGGTATTATCCCCCATTTGAAAGATAGGGAAACTGAGGCAAACGGTAGTGGAGTGACTGGAATCAAAACCTCCTGATGAATTTCTTCAACTGCTTAACAACGCTTCCTTTTTTCCAGAAGTGCCTAAGAGGAAAATGAGGGGATAGCCCAGTAACATGACATAGGAGGTTTATAGTGATGCATTTTCCCCTCCAGACAAGAACTGGTTAATAGAATCAAATTTTTCATGTTATCCAAACGTGGTGTGTTTTTTGTGGATTTTTGTTATGTTTGGGGTTTTTTTGGTTGTTTTTTTTTTTTTTTCTCAACATATTGCTGGTTGCTGTAGCAGCTGAGTAATGCAGAAGTTCTGCCTGAAAAAATGCTTCCTCCTTATATGATACTGTACATATTGTCATGGAAATTGTCCTCATTTCCCCCGAGCACACTTTAAATAACTCGAACAGCAGTGCTAATGAGCAGAAAGATATCTGCAATCCCCACCGTGCAACTTGACATACTTTATCCCACTCTGAATTCCCTTTGCTCATCACTGAGCATTTTAAAGATCTGGTATAATAATTTGCTTTCTCTCTTTGGTCCAGTCATTTTGCTCTTAGCACTTGGTAATAAAAGGTCAGCTTTGGCTGAAACCTTAGCGTTGCAGCCATGCCATTTTTTACTGCCAAATATCTTAAGAAAAGCAAGTGCCTCCGAAAGGGTAAGTCATGATATTTTTGGTGTTCTTTAGTGTTGTCTGTTTTGCTTTAAATCACAGTAAAGGATTTATTTTGAATTAACAAGCAGTGGGAATGGATCTATTCAGACTGTCAGTCAGTTAGCACAGAGGGTTTTATTATGCTGTGTGCATTTTTGGTTCAAGATACAGTGTATGTTATTATCTTGCATTTTACATTCAGTAAAGCCGACTAAGTGAGAGAATGTTTAACCCTTTAAACATGGAGCATATGTTTTGCCCAGGGATGGAATCCCTAATGCAGAACAAAACTGCAGTAGAATGTCAGTGTGTATTTGTTTTTCCAGGTAAGTTTAGGTAGGTAGCTGAGTAATGTTCCAGTATTTTTGTTTCTTTAGTCCAAAATGAACATTTTATAAAAATCTATGCTGAAATAATAAAGTAAATAATACCAAGTAAAGGAAAAGCATATTTCCTCTTAGCACCTTTCCTATGTAGGGCTACCCGAGTGCATGATTCCATATAGGTTTTCAACTTGCTGTTGTAAGGTTTGCTTTGAGAATGGCTGCGTGCGCTTTTTGAGGAAATGTGATTGTTCTACCTCCAGGTGGGTATAAAACTCTTCATGAGAGCGGTTTGCCAGTAGTATTACTAAGATTGATAACGTAATACATTCCTAATAAAGAAACACATTACTGACTTTTTTCTTTTTCCATTCAATGTGTCTTTATTGTGACATTTGTTAATCTAGCCAGCAGTCCAGATATGGGTTTTGCATAAAGGCAAACAACAGTGATTTCATGTAGCTGCGACATGCATCAGTTTCAGGGGATCTGAGGAATCTGACTGGCTTACCCGGCTAAGTATTTTTATATACATGTATTTATTTAATATATACATTCCCCTGATTCCTTGTTTGAATAGAAATTTGTTGCTAAGGTATAGCTAGAAGGTGGATTTGTATAGATTTTCATCACAGTTTTGAAGTTGAAGAAAAGGTTTTGAAGAAATGCAAATTTGCTTTCTTTAACCTACCTTTGTGTTTACTGCTGGGTTTCTATTTTAAAAGGGGATTACACAACAAGAACTAGCAGCTGGGATGTGAGAATTGAGTTAAGTGGACCTGTAGCTGCTGGTACCAAATTTTTTGTATTTTGTCAAGCAAAGTGTGCATGCATATGTACGCAAATTTACACAATCATTCAGGAATTCTTCAGGATAGAACCATGTCAGCGAAGTTTTTATTAAAAAGGAGAAAAGGTTATAACTGAATTCTTAATTAGCTGTTGCAAAGTTCTTTTTTGGAGTTTTGTTTTGTGTGTGTACATATATATGCCACTTTACAAGGGGGCGTAGTTCAATTTGGTTTTCTCCCTCTTTTTGTCCATCTGCTGGGGTCACTGCTGACCAATGCTTCTTTCCCTTATAGCATGTGTCACAGTAAGAGTGTCTCCCTAGAGAGACACTGAGAAAAGGTGCCTGCCTTTATGTCTGCAGAAGGCATTGCAGGAGAAGGCTGATGGTACAGCCAGGAAAGGTAAGGCTATTCTGGCAGGTGCACCTGAAGGGTAAACTTGCCCAGCCTGCTATGGTAGCAAGGGGTGTGCATCCTGCTGAATACCTGCCCATTTGCTGTGAGATGTTCCCAGCCCCTCTGTGGTAAGAAGCTGTGATTGATTAGATGCACAGCAGACCCTTTAGGCTTGGAGCTGAGCTTTAGACATCCAGCATGAGTCAGTGCGACCCTCTGAAGTTCACAGTTTGAAGCTGGGGAATAGTCACTCTGCTCAGTCCTTTGCTAGTCAGCTAATCCTTGTTGCCGCCTTGCTGTAATTTGACATTCCTACCCATGTGGGCAGATGCTGTGCTGGTGTGGGAGAAGACTAAGGCTCCAGAAGCAGTAGGTGGGGGTAGAACTTGTGGCTGTGTAGGTCTAGACTCAGTGGTGCTCCATCTGTTGGGAGCCGCCACTGGTGTCACAGTGAAGTGGCTGTGACTTGCCCAGCCCTAGAGCTCAGTCTTGTGAGAAAGTCTCGCATTCGTAGGAAGGCAGTGAGGAACTGGGAGCAGTAGCTTGGTGCCCAGTCTATGCAGCCAAGAGGGGACTATGAAGTGGCCATTTTTAAAACAAAATCAACAGGGGCATAATCTGGGCCATTAAGAGATGAGTGAGGGAAGCTCAGCCAACAGTGATCAGTTGAATTTTTAGTGAGTCACTACAAACATGAAAATTGTCAGCTAGCTAACTGAACACCTCAAATAGCTTTTCCCTAAAAGCATCTTGGTCTACCAAAGTGAGTAGAGTATGTTGCCTCTCTGAGCCTGCTTCTGCCAAAATCTATCTGATCTGTGAAATCCATCTGACTGTCCAGGATACCTCCTTGTCCTGGCACGTTAGCAAGGTTGGGATCCTGCTTCCTTCCGATGCCCATTCTGCTTTGTGCTGATCTTTCTCCTCTTGCTTCCAGGACAGTCTGGGAAGGGAAGTGCCAAAGCAAGAAACACAAACCTGTGTGCCCGAGTGGGGAGTGCTGAGGTAGCTGGGCATCTCCATGAGGTGTTTAACACCATCTATCACTGGTCTTGATTTGAAGAGGCTGGACTTCTGCCAGTTTTTGAGCCACTTTCCATCCAGTTACTTGAGGCAATCCCTTCTAGCTCCCTTCCACAAAGCACTTGATATGCAGAGGTTTTTACTGTGATCTGGGTAAGGACGTCCTTCCCAGTAAGTACATGTGGTTGTTAAAAAGCATTAAATGATTACAGAATGCTCTAGGCATAGCATCAGAAGTGCAGTTGCATAAAAACTATAGCAGCCACAGGCTCCAATGGGTCTCCTTGCTGTTCTGTGTGTCTCTGAACAGGGAAGGAGCAAGCCAGCAAAAGCAGTAAGGTTTGTATATGATCTCTTTCCCACAGGTTCAGATGGCCTAGGGACAGGAGCTAGGCTGTGGGCAAGTTCATGGCCAGAAATGTTGGTCACATGGGAAAGAAAAGTCCCGGATAAACACTCCTGATTCAGCCTTGAGAGGGAACTTCTCAGATTAATGCAGGAAGTAGCCATCAGAGCTGGGAACTGAGACCTGATTCTCTGAAGTCTTATAGCCTGAAACCCCAAACAGTGCAGGGTTTTGCCTTTTAGCATTTTGGACAGAGTTTGTACCAAGTTGTAGCTGAAGCCTGTTTCTCCCAGAGTGCTCTTTATTATCACTGTGCTCAATTTTATCTTCTCTTCTCACTAGTATTCCAGGCCAGGTTATACTGCATTTTGGAGTAATTCTGTATTTGTTTTTATGGGGATAGAGAGAGCTTCCAGACAAACATGAAATGAAACAGCCAAGCTTAAGTACAATGTTCTCTCTTGTTGTACATCCTTTGATTTGCAGACTGTCATGCCTATGGAGACTTCCCACAGGTCTCATTTGGTGATCTGTCCGTAGCCTGCTCTTACCCTCTGGTAAAACCTACAGCAATGACAGATTCTGGAAAGATACAGGTTTTTAAACTTTTAAAACTTTTAAACACCATCAAACTCTTATCAGTTACATTCCACACACACCTTATATAAGGCATGAAAACAATTAAAAGCATTTATCAACTTCTGCAGCCAGTTGTTAAAACTCACTGTTCTGTCATATCGCTTTCTACAGTAAAATTTCTGGTTTCCTTTGGCCATCAGCTCAACACTGCTCTAAACTGAGCTATAAAATGTCATGCAGTCAGAATTGTCTCTGATCTAACAAGTCACTATTGATTTTTTACCTGCTCCTTGATTTCTAGTGGGTGGAAAAAAGTTTCAGCTCCAGCAAAGCCTTTTCCTCTTTAATTAAAAAAAAAAAAAATTAATAATGAATGTTTTATTACCAAGTGGTCCTTACTTTGCTGCAGCTGTAAATTTACAGGACTTCAAAGCTGGATGATTGAGGTGCAGTTTTAGTCTGTAGCCAGACAAACCAAACAATCTCAACTTCAAAGGAGGGGGGTGCTCTTTAATGTTGTGGGCTTGCTCTTTGTATTCAGCAAATGGAGCTGCTGGGGAAAACGCCATGTGCAGCAGACAAGTGATGTGGCTGCCACTCCTTGGAAGGGAGTCTATTAGCTGCTGCCTGAGAAGAGCAGCCCACACCCAGCAACCTCAGGATACCTGATGGCTGCCAGTTAGGTCATTTTGGCATGATGACCTATGATACTTTCGGTGTCTGCTTGTAGTACGCTCAGAGTTTCTGTCTGTGTGGACCTCTTGGGGTGGCCATGATAAAGGCAGGATCTGGGTCTGAGCTCTGTTGCCTCTCTTGCTTTTTTCTGTCTGTGCCTGATTGTTTTCCTCCTCTGTTGTGTCAGGGTGGGTGGTTTTGTATGCATTAGGAAAGTTGAGAGAGGCTATCTCAGTGAAAGGAAGCGTTCAAGCCATACAATGCTGTGGCTTGAGAGGAATAAGGGCCAGGACTGGAGATGAGGATGCTCTGCTTCTATGACAGTCATGCTGAAAAGCGGCCATCATGATTTTGCTCTTATATTAATATTTTGTCCAGTCAACCATACATCACCAGTTCAAGCTAGCAGGGCTAGCAGGGAGGGAGGAGGAGCTGGATAGTTCTATCATTAGATGAACCTAGTAATTGTGGTGGTGTGTGGCTTTACTTCCAACTCTGAAGCCCAGGCAGTGTGACCTGACCCTTTGTGATTTATTAAACTCCTCATCCACATATCTAGTGGATGCTCCAGTACAGGAAACAGAACAAAAACCTCATGATGAGGCAGAAAAGGGGACTTGATAACGATGTTATCTCTTGAACTGTTGAAAGCATTGTTTGCCAGGACTGTTTCCTCAGCTAGAAATCAGACTTTAAAATCCCTACAAATAAATTCATTCCATAGGTTTGAGATGCAGCAAGATGCAAGCATGTTGCAATGAGGTATCTGTGATCAAAGCAAGGCATTTGAGCAGAGGATGAGCCCACAGGCAGCCTGGATCCTGGTTGTGCACTCTGCCACTTTGAGCAGTTGGAGACTCCAGGAAAACAGTGTGCTGGACTCTGTGAGTCTAGAAGATAGGAAAGGAGATGGTATGGCACCATGGAGACATGTCTGTCGTTCAGCATGACTCCCAGAGCCATGTGGGTTTGGTGCAAATCTCCCCCATCAGTATTAAAGTCTGAGTGGAACTGGGGCTTTATCCAGCCAGTATCTAGGCTTTTGTGGGATCCAGGCCACTCTCTCCACAGGGCTCTGGGATTCAGCAGCCAGAAAGGCTAGCGCTGCCAAGAAGCGTAGTGCTTGAGAGGCAGAGTTGGCCAACACACTGCTGTGCCTCTCAATGAGCCATGCGTATGGTGCTGAGAGTGGTGACTTCAGCTCACCAGTTAAAGCTCTCCAAACAGAGGAGGTGCCAGGAAACCACTTGGGCTGCCAAGTGAAGGAACAGCTTTTTGAGACGCAATACACTCCTAATTTCTAATGTGGCTTTCCCATTTTGAGAGCACTGCTTTGGTGAGAAAGTGGCCTGCTTTCCATCCTGTGCTGAGGGAGCAATCTTCATGCTGTTCAGCTTGTTCTGTCATTCTTTGCTTTCTGCTTTCCAGGGCTGGCACTGCCTTTGCAGTTGCACACAACCAACCTTCCAAACGGTACTCCTTGCTTTATGACAATCAATGTGTGATTAACCCAGGGTGCCTGGATGTTGGTAGTTCTGTTTTTTTCAGTCCGGGCTCTGCTAGTGGCTAGCCAATACCACACTGGAAATAATTTAGTATCTCAGTTCTCCACTGGTATATAGGAATTGCTCACTGTGGAATCTGAAGGGAAAGCACTTCCCCACTGATGCACAATATAACCTTGGAAAGTAATTTTAACCTCTCTGTGCCTGTTCCCCCTAAGCACTAATGTTTAGTTCTATGTGACAACCATATTCCAGCAACGGAACTTTTTTTAATTTGTATTAATTTATTTGCTGATAGATAAAGCATACACTGAAATCACTTCCACTTGCATATACTTGTCATACGACTCTTTGCAGTTACCGTGGTGTCACTATTCCTTACCTGAAAAAGGCAGTCTGAGCTGTGTTGGACTTTTTAACACAACTGGACTGGATGAAGGTGATCTTTGGATAAGGTGTCTTAGGATAAGGTATATAGTATGAAGAGCTTTTTTTGTTGTCTGCCTCCTTCTGAGAATCAGCTTTCACTCTTATTTAATATCAACAGGTTTAGAATATCTGCAAATAGGAGCTTACAGAGGTTTAACTATGCATTTGCATATATGCTGACTCCTAATGATTGTTTTTATGTAATGCTTTTGTGCCAGACCACCTAACTTAAACTAAATAAGGCAAGAGAATCATTAAATCTTCTCTTTGGAAGACTGGAGGAAGTGTGTCTGTTTGGCAAGTGCTTGTGGATTTGCTTTAGAGACTATAGACTGTGTTCTCTGTAAGAGAGAGGTAACTGGCAGAGGTCAGATTTTCAAGGCAATAGTTTACTGCTGTCCTGTTTTCTTGCTTTCACATTGTGGACCATTTAAATGATAATGGTAAAAGGTAACCTTCTGTGCCTTTAATGCTGGGGCAGTAAAACTGTCTGCAAGCTTATAGCTGTGTTATTTTTTCCCTCTCTTGATTTGTATTGCCTTTTAGGGACCTTCAAACTCACCTGATTACTTTCAACAAAAGATGGGGAAGGGAGGAGAAGGAGGTGTTTGCCATGATCCTCTGATTCCCTCTGTTACCTGACTGGGCCTCAGAGAAATCATAAAACCATCTGTGATTTTTTTTCCAGCCTTGCAGACCATTAAACCAAATGGTTCTTCCATTTCCCAGCCTTTTTCTCCCCAGCTCCCTGTGTACCACAGCTTCACTGCAGATACATAATCCATTAACTGGAAAGCCACTGTTTTAATGTAATATTAAATAGGCAGCAGGTCAGCAGGTGTCCCCAAGGTAGGGAAGACAGTATGCTGCTGGCAGCAGCTGCTGGCTTCAGGCTTATCAAGATTTCTTTGTTTTGAAACAGAAGCTGGAAGGGCTTTTTAATATAGCATGTCATTGGCTGAGCAGATCCTGGTTTCTGGCTGTTATCCTGCCTTTGACTGTAAAGACAAAAATTCTCATAACACGTGCTGCCTGCAACGGCTGCATACTGTTCTGTGCTCTCAAGAAAGGAGCAAGGAGAGGGAAGAGGCTCACAAGGCAGATACGTGTGCCTTACTCATTTCCTGCTCTCATTTTTCTTGGTGGACCAACTAGACTCAATGTATCTGTGGAGCAGGCTGACTGAGGTCAGCATTATCAGAATGGGCTTTCTGCTTCTATAAGCATAAAAATACCCAAATACATTGCCTACAGAGAATCTTCCAAGTGATGAGGCTGATATTCCAGCAGTCTCACTCAAGTGTTAGTTCTCAGTGGCCTAAACCTGTGTAAATAGATCTAATTTATATATTTAATGTCACTGTGGTAAAAGCAGCTAAACTGGCAGCCCTGGCATTTCTGTTTGAGTAGTTTATCACAATGTACATTGAGCAAGACTTCTTTGTTCCTTGGGATAATAAATTAATCTGCTGTATTTGAACATAAAATATGTTAATGTCTGGGTTTCCCCAGAATATGTACGTTCTAAACTGCCATGTGTAAACTGCATGTGGTCAACCTGTTCTGTCCTGTTATCTGGTACTTGATTCTAAGATTAAGGATTTTTCATAAAGTAATGTTTCTTGCTCTAGAGATAACTGGAGAGTAATTAGAGAGCTTGGCTAGCCAGTGTGAACATCCGTGCTGCAAATATCCTCTTGCACCAGGAGGAAGTTGCGCTATCACATTTGGTTCCTCTACATACCTGTGTGAGACTTCAGGGCTTTTGGGGCAACTTCCTGAGAGTTGTAATGTCTCTTGATCATTTGTCTCTCTTCTGTGCTCTTTTGTGTAAATTATTTTAGTTTGCCTTGTTAGTAAAGAGACTCTGTCTTGCTGTGACTGTGATCTAGCTTTGGTCAGCAGCCTTTGTCTGAAGCACAGCAAAGACCTGTAAATTATTGAAGACCATAAGATGGTTTGAAGGACCTTCTGGCAGCACAGTGTAGCCCTTAGTAGGTGGACAATGTGATTTGCTAAGAAAATGTGCTGTGCATGCTGGCATAGTGGAGAAGAGGTCTTCAAATACAAGAATTTCCCTTCTGCCAGCTAACTATTCTGGAGGGACACTACCAGGACAGAGTATTTTTGCTACAGTGTCATGCAGATCTGGTAAGACCAGCAGAAGTTCAAGGATTTCTGCAGGAAGGAAGTCACTTTACTGGAGTCCACGTGCATCAGTACTGAGATGTACAGACCGGAAAGGTCATACCAGCTCAGAAACAGGTTGCTGTTGTCTGGATGAGCTGGACAGAAACAGGTCAGTGGCTGATTGCTTTGGTGCTGGTGAGCTTCCTGCACTGTGGGGAGTGGAAGCTTACAAGGCAATGCTTGAGGCAGTTCTGTTGTGTGTGATGAAAATTGTTGATAGTCTTAAAGTATAAATGGACTTCTACAAGTAGTCATCCTGAACTGTGCTGTGGCCTCTCATGATACGCACCTGAGCTTTATTGACTGCCTCTACCATGTAAAGGTGACTATCTTAGCTTGTCAGAAGAGACACTACCCATGTACAGGTCTTTGGCCTATCACAGAGGACACATATAAGCATGGGATGCAACAGAAGAGGGTACAGCTGTAGTATTTCAGTATAGAATAATGGCAGTGAATGCTGCAGGCAGGACTTCCACTGGGAAATCCACTGAGTCTCAGAGAAAAGCATCCTGTGCAACATTCCCTTGAATTTCAGTGGGAACAAGTCCACCAGCTGAAGACATCTCTCAGAATTTGTTTACCTGACAGGCTCTTTTCATTTCTTGTTTAAATCTAATCTAAATCAGCATGTTTCTGAAAAATGAGGTTACATCTGCTAACGAACAACCACATCAAAAGGAACCTTCATGGATTTTTTGATAATGCTATTAACTGGGAAGAATTTGCCAATTGCCAGTGGGTGGAGAGAATCAGAATTGATTTTTCTAAGCATTGTTCTGCCAGCAGTTCACTGACAGTTGTCCTAAAGCACAAAGGCTCGAGGCCCCCACTTTTTGCATCAGCCCAACCTTGAGCACATTAGCCATCTGCAGTTGTGTTCTGAGCGGCTGCAGTGCTGAGCCCAAGTGACAAGTATGAACTTTCCTTTCTGCCAAAAAGCACTGTTCACATAATGAAGAGTGCTATGTGTTACACAGTTATGTTTAGAAGATTCATTGATTACCTAATGTATAGCTGGATACAGGAGGAGACTTCTATAAAACTCTATTCCGTGCAAACTATAACAAGAGTATGTATGGACTTGTATCAGAATATCCCTGAGCTCTTAAGTTTGCATTTCAATCAGTATTACTTCCATCCACATTGTCTCATCATTTATAAGGGTTTTCTCCAAATTTGTCAATGTTTTGCCAAAGGCCTACAGTATATTTTCTTTTGCATTTCAATCCCTTTTCTGAATTAATGAAACAAATAGCTTCATTTTTGTAAAAGCAAAGTCTGCAACTGTTGAGTCCTTAATTATAGTCCATTCATTTGCTGCTGCCAAAACTCTGCTTGTAAAGCTTCAGTCATTTCACTGAAGAAAATAACAATGTTTGTAATTGGTTGGCTTGAATTTCTGCAGAACTCTATATTCAGTCTACAGAGAATTGGAGTCTTTCAGGCTCAGCTGAAAGCTCTGGTGTCTACAGCCTAAGCTGTAGCAGCTGACAGCTTAATTTCCATTCTCCCTAGTTTAAAGTCCAGAACATTGGCTAAGATGGGAGACACATAGTCTTTTAAAAATACGGTGAGGATGTCTTCGGTTTCATGGCAGACTAGGTGCAGGGGGAAGGAAAAAACAGGCTTATGAGGGGTGAGGAGGAGGAGAAGATAGTTGTAGAGAGACTTAGAAGGCATGAGAACCACTTCATTCCTGTTGGTGAGCAGACCTGGCAAATGTGAGCACAATAATTTCAGAGGAATGCAGAAGTTGGATATTATCTCTCCAGCATAGAATTATCAAAGAAAAATAGATCAGACTTTGCCACTCTGATGCTGTGGTCAGGATTTAAAATTTCCCTCAACTCTTGTCGTCAATGTTGAAGATTTGAAGAAACTTAGAAAATTGCTTGTGGTTGCACGGTAATGCGTAAAAATTATCCAGTCATTTTCAGATATTTCAAAGCATGAAGTATCATCATCTTTGGTCAGGAAGGAATTTCCTCCCTTATAATAGCGTGTCAACATAACCACAGTTGGAATATATAATTTGGTACATTCATCAGAATCACTGAGCGCTTGCTGCTTTGGAGAGCCACATGGAACTACGTGGCCTGCTTTGCTCAGATGTGCCACTGTTTTCTGAGTCTTGTACATACATTTGTAACTTTCATTGTGCCCTCATATTCGTAGTTGCCTTAATTTAGATGTTTCCTGCAGTATGTCTTGTAGGCGCAAGCACAGCAGGCTGGCCTGAATCACCTCCCTGCGAGTGTGTGGCTTCTGCTGGCCTGAGAAAAAATTCATTTCCTTTCCAGCCAAACCAGAGGGCAGTGAAATGACCAGGAGCTCTACGTAGCCCAGACAGTTCCACACTTCATCACTATTGAGGGCTAGGCTCCTTGTAACTTTCTAGATCTGAAATACATTGAGGAAAGACTGCAAGGGTTAGTTCTCTGGAGTGGAAAAAAGAAGGATAAGGGAAAGCAGCCTACTGTTTGTACAAGGCTGTCTATGGAATATGCTGGGGAAAAGGTTCTGCAACCATTTCTTTCTTCCTCTTGTCATCCCCACGTGCTACTACCACCACAGATTTGAGTTTTAATGCAGAGTTAGGGTCATCTTTTGTGAGGGGAAAAATGGTTTTTGTTTTCCCTGGTGCACCTGTAGAGAGGGACAGAAGTTGTCCTTTGGTCGTTGCAAGACAGACATTTCATGAGTTGAACAGCTCCCTAAGAGCTGGTGACAGATTTTGAAGGAAAGTTTTGTGAGCTCTGGGGCTCAAGTCTGTGCAAATGGAAGGAGCTGAACCGCAACTATGCCTGAACTCCCAACATCTTCAGGTTCTTTTCCAGTAGGAACTTTGTTTTTCCATTGAGAAGCTGGTGCCAAGATGGCAGATACCTGTTGCCTGCCAGGCAAAACATTGTTGGTGTCAGCAGAGGCAGCACTATACCCTAAATTTGTCTGCTTTGTCAGCAGATATTGCTATAAGAGGTAGTGACCATGCCATTGCACAGACAGCTCCTCCTAAGAAGCTGCTTCTATCTCTGTTATGATCTAGGTTTTGAAGTGAGCATGTTCAGTCTCCACAGTAACCTCCTATCAGGAAACACTGAGTCAAGAGCCACAAGGGTTTAATTGAGCAAACTGTCACTTGTTTGACAGTCTAACCCCTGAGGCATATGTTAGACATAATTAGAATAAAATATCTAGTCTAGTCTAGAATTCACACTCGGGATAAAATGCACAAGTTAAAGCAGAGATGGAGTGCTGTCATGCAACTTCTAGCAACTGCTGGTGCAATAGTTGCTCCTTTTGCCAATGTTTGTTGATTGATTCTTCTTTGGAATAGTTCTACTGGTATCCTAAACTAGCTGTGACCATGTTAGAGAGATTTCATCTCTTGCTGCTAGCTAGTAGAAGCTGATACAAAACCCAAAGCAACAAAAATACAGCTTGCTTGTAGGAATACTATATGGAGTTGGGGGCATGTTTTGCAGGCTCCTGAAACCTCTCTAGTTAGGGAGGCAGCATGGTTGTTGTTACTGGCTGTTCCTTTTACAGGGCAAAAGTAATCATGGGCAGAAGCTGAAGGGAATGGGGTCTGAGCTGTGTTGGTACAAGGAAGATGTTATGTCCTTGAAAAAAAATAATGTACTAAATAGTTGCATATTATGTCTGGGCTTATCTCAACCCTAAATATTGGGCTGCTGTAGTAAAAGTGGCCTTCCCACATTGTGAATTCACCTTAGCCAAGTTAAACTGTACTTTGTGCTCACATTGAGTACCACATCCCAGGCAGCACAGTAGTCTCCTCTCTGAAATTTCACATCATTGAAAACAAGAAGGCACAAGAGCATTGGAGTACTATTACAGTAAATATGTTTTTAATGTCAGAAGTGTAACTTAAAAATGACTGAATCTTTTTTACCGAAACTTCTCTTACAGTTCAACCTAAGGCAGATAAAGTACATTACTTAAGCTGAATTTTTTTTTTTTTTAGACTTAAACATTACAAAACACTGAACACCTGTAAGCAGGTTTTATAAACAGGGGGTTCAAGGTGGAGTTCATGTGCAACACTAGTTGCTTTTCCTTTAAGAGTACTTGAAATTGTTTTTCTCCCTTCCTCTTATCTTGCATCTTTTTTTCTGTTTGCTGTGGTTCCTGGAGTGTGACATCACTTACCAGTGTGTGGCCTACTTGGAATATGGGTTTGTTTATTTTCAAGGTTTTGGTTTATTTGAAGTGATTGGTGGCCTTAACCAGTTCTTCAGTTTAATTAATAGATAAGTCTAGAGTAATACAGCTCACATATTATCAGGAAAGGCATCTCCAGGCAGGAGAGTCAGGCTAACCTGATACAATTTTTATGTATAGAAGACCAAATATTAAACCAAATCTTCATTCCTTGCATATAGTTTTAGTAGTCATACACTTCATCCTGACAACTAAAATAGAGCACTAGCCTTTTTAAGGGTTTTCTGTAGTCCATGTACCAGTACAGAGAAGCTGTAGTCCCCCTCTTCATGTTAAGTCTTGTCAGAATTTTGCATAAGAAACCACAGTTCTAAGATGTAATGTCACTGTTGGCGCTATTTTAAAGCACTTCAATGGTATCCGAAATCACAGAAGGCATGGGAGGGGACAGCAGATCACAGGGCCTTTGGATTAGTTTATAGGTGGCAGTGGCTTTGGAGTGTTTGCCTGCCTTTGCTTTATTCTCGGGGATGAGGTCTAAGATTTGGACTCTAAAAATCATTTAAGCACTTCTGAAAATCCTCTGCAAGTATTTTAATTGAAAACTGGATCATCGTCTACTTGTAACTGTCATTAAAGCTGGTGGATTGAAAAGCGTTTAAGGAAATTAGGCGTTTATGTTTGACTGAAAAGTCAATGAGATTTTAGTGCTTGCTTGTAAATCCTCCCTGAAGAAAATTTGAACTGTGCCAATTTATGAGATGAATTTACTTAGTACACTAAAAGGTATTTAGGATTTCGCTTTCCTCATTGACACAATCAAACGGTAGTTGAATGTTAGAATCCCCTCAAGCCCCTTCCAAACTGGAAATAAAACACCCCTCACCTACAAAAGTGCATGTTTCTTTAGGTAAAATTGCCATTATGTTGTCCACTGGAACTGAAACATAATACGTTTATTTTGATTGAAAGCTTGTTTCTTTTACTTGCTCTCCAGACAATTGCCAAACCTCATTTTTTCTAAATTTTATAAGCTTTTTAAGTTATGATCATGTGTTTACTCTCTCAGCTTCCAAATCAACTTCCAGCTTGGATATCCCATATATAGATGGGTGGGTTGGTGGGGACAGATAGATACAAATACATAAATCAGGGCAAGCACACATCACTGTTTACTGTACTGCTCAATTCATCAGATCATACCCTTGTAGATCTTGTCAGTTTTCCTTATTTTTATCTGTCACTCCTTGACTACTTGAATTTTTTCTTGCTGTTTTTTTCTGTTCTCAAATAGCTTAAATGGAGCATTTCAAGATCAGTTTTGTATTTACAGCAAGTTTCTCCTTTTGTTAAAGGATCACCCAGAAAAAAAAGCAGAAAAGCAGTAGTTACTGGTTGTAGCAAAGTTTAAACTGCATGCTGACGGCAGGTTAACCCAAGATTCAGGTATGATAGACAGGGTCTATCTCCAGCATTCAGGCTCTGGGAAAGCTGTGGTTGGGGGAGAGAGTGCTCAGGATAGAGGTTCAGTATTAGCCAGAGTCAAAGGCAATGAATGGAGAAATGGGAGTCGGTTTCAAGTGATTATTCTGAGCACTCTTGATGACCCTTTGTTTACTCACTAATATTTCTTTTGTCTCTTTTCATAATCCAAAGATCAAAACTGGGGTTTTGGTGGTGAGGTTTTTTTTCCCCTGCTGTGCAAGATTCTCCCCAGTAGAGCTGCTCTTAGTCTGGACAGAATTAATCTACATAATTTTTCACCTTCTTTCATTACCAGGGAGGTCTCAGAGCCCTGCATCTGATACTCACCTTTAAGACAATCATAAAAAGCAGATCAGGGAAGGTGAACCATTGCAAGTTTTTTTTCAGCTGTGGGTGCTCATTTTTGTCCATTTGTCAAGATCTTTTGTTACTGCTTGTCTGCAGTCAAAGGCTTCCTGTCACTACTTGCTTTAGTACTGAGGGCAAACATGTCAGCTGGGCCTTGTGTTACCCACCAGCCACCCCTTTCATAATTCAGCCTTAAACTGCCATTTGCCTCCCCGTGTGCTGCAGCAGCATGCATGTGGTCAACTAAATTTCATTCTTACTGAAAATACCACTCTACTATCCACACCAAAGCAATACAAACATGTAAATATATACACATGTGCCAGTATTTGCAGTTGTGTAAATTTTCATTAGAGTTCATATAATGGCAACACACAAGCACATCAGTAAGCAGAATGATGTAAGAAATGGGCAAAAGGCAAACCAGATGGGGGGGTAGAGGGAAGGGAAATGATCTGGGAAAAAAAAAAAAAAAACCAACAAAAAAAACCCCTGCCAACTTCAGCAAAGTCTGACAGCAGCTTTACTTGAAAGTAGAAGGGTTCCTCCTTCTACATGCAATGGGGCAGGAACATCTACTCGGAAGTCCAGTCCTGTTCTCCCTGAACTTCTGTTTCCATACAGACAAAGGGGATCTAAGGCTTGGTTTCACAAATGTGGATCTTAAGAAGGTGAAGTTTGTGTGAATGAAGTTCAAGACAAACAAAAAAATCCAACATTTCCTCATTGGAAACAGGTGTATAAAGGGAGAGATGCAACTGAATGTGTTACAGGTTCTTTGAACAAGAACACAAGGTGGGACTAGTAAAAGTAGCATAATGGCAGCCTTATGCTTTGCATTTTCCAGTGAATGCATGTTAGACTAAGGATGATCAAAAGAGGAAGAATTTTCAGTACATAAGGTCCTGCTGCTGTTGCAGCACTCCATCTGACCTTCAGCAAGTCACTCAGCCCCCAGTCTTTCAGTATTTAATTTTCCCTGTCGTGGAGCATGGGGGCGAGCTGAAAGGAGGGCTGTTACTAAGGATTAGGAGATGGCACGTTACTCTGAGGTGAATGCAATACAGCTGACATCAGCAGCAGATGGCTGTGAGGCCATATGAAATGCAGTTGCACAAACCACATGAGCAGACGGCATATGAGAGCAATTCTGCTAGCTTTAACTAGTCTGGGCCTGGGAGAGAGAGCATTTGTGCAATGCAGTTAGAGGCCTGGAGCTATGCTGTTCCCTCAAGGCAAAAATACCTACCAGTGTATACAGAGCAACTTGGAAAAGGTACCTGGAGAAAGAGGTGGCAAAGCATTGAAGTCAGCTGGGATCTGCAGCCCTTTTGATGGTGAGCAGTAACAAAACAAGTCTCTTAATCTTTATAGGCTGTTACATTTATTGTATGTACTTGTGTGGTTGCTGTTGCTGTCACCTTTCCCAGTCTTGAAGTTGTTTGGTTTCTGTACACTTGGGAAGGAGGCAAATAGTGCTGCCAACTTGCTTTATGGATGGGGTGGAATCCAGTGCATCTTGACCAACATGCACTGGAAATCTGCAGCAGAGCAGGTGACTGAATGCAGGATCCTCTGGTCATAAGTTAATGCTGAAGCAAATGGACTATTCATCCCAAAGTTAAGACCCCTGCTTCTGCCACGTCTATTGAGGTGCTTGCACTCTGTGTTTGCAGACAGTTTTATTTTTCCTCTGGTCTGGAGGTGAAAATAGCTTTGAGCAGAAGGACTGGAGTGTGTTCCCATGGCAATCCTGAGCTACACACAGTTGGTCTCTGAGGTCCAGTCTCTTGTATGGGACCTGGATTAAAGATGAGTGAGAAGCTCTCTTCAAGGGAATAAAAAGCCCTTGCCTGTGTTTAAAATCTTTAGCAGAGTGTTCCTCCCCATTACAGTGCTGAGTAGCCAGAGCACCGTTTGATTCAAACAGTAGAAGCAGCACTTGTGCACTTCAGGGTTAGTCTTAATGACAACCATAGTAAGGGCTGGAGCTCTGTTAGTGGCAGAGAAGAGATTTGAATGCAGTATCTGAATGTGAATTTCATGTTGCTGTGAGAGGCAAAACTAAAATTCTGTACCCAAGTGTTTCTACGCAAGAAAGTTTAAAATTGTTTTCCTAAAATAATTCCTGAAGACTAGGGTGTTTGAATTGGTACAACATTGCATTGCCAACTCTAATCTGAGACCCATAACAAGATCCTGTTTGGGTCTTCGCCCAGAAAAGAAAGCATCTGTGAATTTCAGGCAAAATTCTAGACTTCTGAAGGTGTATGTGGTGTTGTTTCCTTGGGTTTTTTTTAAGATCTAAGTATTTGAATTTAGCTGTTTCTCATTCTTGTGTTTAGTAAGACTCAAAACCTGTTGAATATTACAACAACATAGAGACACATGTCTGAACTCTGCCCTTTAGGGAACTCTAGTTCTGCTTGTTGCTTCAAGGATGTAGTGAAAGGAGCCAGACGTGTGAAAAGGAACATGATTAAAATGTTATTTAAAATAAATACCTTATAGTTGGGTCTGCATGCTCTGCCACTGCATATTCATGTCATGCTAACATAGGCTTTCTCTAAGAAGCAATTCTGAAGTGCATTCCTGTTTCTAAGCTAGCCTCTGTGTGGAGTTGTCTTCATTTGCTTGTATTTATGTGATAGTCACTACTGGATCTCCCACAGGCAGCTTTGTAGGGTCATGACCTTGCTCCTATTTAAAGTTTCAGTGGGGAAAGCCAACCACAGAGGAGCTGTATGTAGTTTTTGGCAGAGTCTCAGGTCTAGTATATACAAGAATCTTTTTCCCATCCTGTTTTTACAGACTTCACATATAAATGTTTTTTTCCCTAAATGCCTGCATGAAAAAGGCCCACAAAGGTTTAGAAGGCAGTTGGCTGGTCCAAAGTAACACCTTAGGGGAAGGGAAGTTGTCATGTCTCTGTGGCACAGTGATTCAGTAGGAAGATGCTGAGACACCATTTCTGCAGATGTCCAGTAAGAAGTCATCTTCATCCTTCCCTGCTTATTAGGCTTTATATGGCAATCTTTGTATGGGTTGGTTCAACTGTTCTGACTAAACTTGCAGTCTGTACTTAATTCTAAACTAAAATTCTGGTCCCTTGTCCTTCATGGCTTGAGATGGGCAAGATCTCGGCTGGATCACTTTAAATTTAAGAACAGGATCTGGGTTTTACCTTGACCAAGCTCAGTTGTTAGGTGGTGGTGTGACCTATAGAGTACATATTTTTTTGAGACTGTTGCATTCCTTTAAAGAGCTAGCTTGAGCTCAGGCCATCTATCTACCAGATGACAGATCCTGAACCCATGTTTCTGATGTGTGCTAAGGGCTGTGAAAAGCCTTTCTTGCTATATTTCCTGTAATACATTTGGTTGTGAAAAGGCATGGCAATAGGTCTGCCAGGTAAGGTACCAGAACGACCTCATGGCCTCTGCTTTTACCATGAGGCTGAGTATGTTGGTAAAAGAATTAGTCTTTGACAGGAGTTTCACAGACTGTAATTTCCTGCTCTGACAGTTCTGTATGCAAAGGATGAAGTGTGTCCTCCTTGCAGTGGGTCATGGTGGAGCATTGATCTATTCAGATGCCTGCATCCTAGCCTTGAGCTAGAGAGCTGTTCTGCTTCATGTATCTTAAAGAATACAAATCATTCAGTAAATTAAAAATGGGAGGCTGTCTGAGAGGTTACTATGAGGAAAGAAGCAGAATTTGGATTCCTGTAGGGAACAAGCATCATTACTTTTGTTTCTTAAGCCGCATGTCTAGTCCCAGATAGCTGTTGTCTCTCTTCTTTACTGAAAGATTGCCTCAGTTTCCCAGTTCAGTGAATTGCTTCTAAGAAAGCCACAAAATCCTTCCCAACACATCTCATTTTTCACCCTTTGCTTTGCAAATCAGCATATGATCCATGAGTATGTCTAGGCCAGGAAACAATTAATAGCAAGAAAAAGTACTTCCTTGGCTTGCGGGCAGCTCCCAGCTTGCTCTTTTCCCCAGATTAGCAAGGATTTAGGAAGCACATTCTGTGTATGCTAAATCAGTTCTGCAGAAACCACTGCATACCATCGTCCTACTCTTATCTCTGAATTCCATGGACAGGCAATCTCAGCTGCTCAGTGCAGCCTGGCAGCTTTAGCTTGCCAGTAGGTACTGAAAGCCATGTAAGCATGGCAATGACAGCAACACAAGGGCTAAGATGTTATCTCTGTAGCAAAGCCAAAGGCAGTTTCCATGGTGATGGAGAAACTCCGTGCCACTAGTGCTGCAGCTGCTGTGTTGGACAGGATTAGTAGCCTTTTTTATACAGAGGCTGCTCTAATAAAGCTTTTATGTATTTATGTTGCCCTCATTAGGTTGTATCTAGCTCTGGAATATACAACAAGGGGTGAGGGGAAGAATTAAAGTGACTGAAAGGAATGCTGATCTAAAAAGGAAAAGGGAAAAGAAGGGTGAAAATGTTGTAAGCCTTGGAGTATCCACAAGTGACAGAGGTATATGACAGCTTAAGTGCAGAATACATGGTATTCTGTGCATTTGACATTCTGGTTAATAGCTGTTAAGCATTAGCTCAACATTAATAGCTCCTAAAGTTCTTATTTCAAGTGGGAGAGTTAGATTCATATCCCCAAGTGTTAACTTCTCTCCAAAATGTTCCTTCTGAATTGGATCAAAAATCAGAATGGGTCTCTTTTTCTATATTGAGACTAGAGATTCCCAGGGACTGAAAGAAAGTAGGTGATCTTCCGACTTCTGCATCTCAAGCACTAAAATGTCTTATGATTCACTTGGTCCCTCTTTTCAGTAATAATTTCTCAATAGCTCAGCACAGGTGCATGGAATTCATTTTGTACTCTTCCTGTAGGGTCTTACAGCCTGTGGTTTCACTTATTGCTGGGACAAGAAGTGCATCTCCAGCTTTCTACACTGGAAATGTACAATTTGCACTTCTGCTTTGTTCTTCTACCAGCCTGTGCTTTGTGGGTGTTGAGTAGGAACTGTGTGTAAAACTGCTCGATTCAAATAATAATTCAATCATTTTTACCTCAGACTTCTGGTGGTTTTAAACATTGATTGCTCTCTTCTGAAATGGATGCTAAAAGAGATTTTTATTCCGTCTTTCAGGTGGTGCAGGGGACCGGGACAAGATGCCTGTCAATCACGAGGCTTTCCTGCTCATGGCTAATTCCCAGAATGAAATGGAAGATTGGGTGAAAGCCATCCGACGGGTTATATGGGCTCCATTTGGTGGAGGTATTGCAAATAGCTCACACGCACATAAATTAAAACATTTGCCTCAAGGTAAAACATATTCTTGTGATACTAGGATACGTGTAACACTGTAAAATCAGTAAGATGCCTAGATAAGCTCTGGATTGTCTGAAGTGTTTTGCAGCAAGGTGTTTGGGTTGATTCTTAATTTATTTTATTTTTCCAGAAATTGGAAGGGAATTGGGAGGGGAGGGCACATCCAGACTGTATAACTGGCTCAGTTGCAAATGGGTGGTGATAACAAACATATTGCTATCATCAGTACTCAGTTTTTTTACAGCTAATTATGAACTATTCTGTGGACCTTTCTTATCCTTATGGACCTGAAGAATCATGTCCAGCTATCTCAATTTTCTGCCACAAGGGCAGATGCCCATTTTTACCCTTCGTACAGCCAGAGGAAGCAAAACTTTTCACTTGCCTAATGTAGGGCCCAGTTGAGAAGACATCTACTGGCTTTGGTGGGGATGTAGCCTGAGGAATAACAACAGGGTCAGGCTGAGTGAACACCTGTAAGACAATACAGCTGTTGACAATTCCTGAAGTTAAAATGAACAAAAAATCCAAACTCTTGGTGTTGATATTATACCACAATCTTCAAATTCTCAAATCAGTAGATAAGATAGGAGGTGGTTTTGTAGTTTAGCATAGAACAAGGTTTCACAGATTTTTTTCTTCTGGGTTCGCTGCTGGTGACAGCAGCTACTGGCTTGGTACTGGACACTCTACGATTTGAAATGACTTGTGTGGTACTGATGGAATTCATGCAAATAGTGGTATCAACCTCTTTGGACAGGTAGAGATAAAAAAGTGCCAGATAAAGGCACTTTTGCTTCATTATGCTGAAATGAAGATATTAGTTTTCATGGTTCTAAGGGAGGGAAAAGTGACCTTGATGCAATTGAGGGAGGCTCAAATACCATAAGGTCACTGAGAAGATCCTGTGTTTGTTAGTAACTTTTACCTCGGGGTTTCTGGTTTTTTTTCTTTCCAGTGACACAGTTTTGCGTCTCTGTGTGACAGCATTTGTTTTGTATGGAGGAGATGTAATCTCTAGTGGTGATGTAATTTTTTTCCTGGGTCCTTCTTTCACTTAGCAGAAAGAGTGTATGTACAAAAGGCAGTTTGTACCTGATTCTGAGAGGTTGCACACAATGCTGTTGTGCTGCGGGCAGAACAAGCCCTTTTCACTAGTAGAAACTGGTCTACTATTATTTCCTCTCAGACACAAGTATGTGCTAGTTTTGCTTTCCTTCTGAAGTCCAGCCCGCAGTGAGGAGTCTTCTAGAATTTGAGCTCAGTGCAGGTCCCTGCAGTTCCTCCATCAGAAGTCTCAGAATCTCATAGATGGTACTTCTGTGGCCATTTGTAGTGAATCTTACAGTGTCTATTTACAGCTTTGCTATGTGCATCAAATAAATACTGTGAGGAAAAAGGAAACATTCAGTCATGACAAATAGTACGCGTTCCAGCAACAGCCTCTCAGGGCATGATGTTGTCAGCACTGCTGCTATCAGTGCAAATTTGGCTTCTTTTTTGTTAGTGTTCATGTTTTGTCAGTCTCTTGAAACAGCTCCAGAGCAAGCATCTTCTCTAAAGTATTAAAATAATGAATAACTAAAAATCTTAATATTTTAAAAACAAAAACACTAGAATGGCATAAAGTTGGGGATGGATTTCTTTTTTGTTTCTTTATGGGGGCAGTATTGTCCAAATTAATCTGCTCTTTTTCCGTACCTCTAAACTTCTCTGCAAAGCTATCAGATAACATTTTGTTTTTCCTATAATGAGGCAGATACTCTTATTCTTACATTTGATTCCAGGAACTGGGGCCTTATGAAATATCAAAAAACACAGAATGAAATCATGAGGATGTGGGAGCAGGTCAGTGCAGCGGGCAATACAGCAGTGCAGGGGGGAAATACAGCAGCTGATATTCATTGCTGTTTTCACACACTGCAGATTTGATTTAGTTCCATCAATGTCAGTGTAAAGGCTGCTTTGGCTGTTGGTGAGAGCTGGCTTAAGCCCTGTAGAGGAGAAACACTGCCATTTGCAGGGCTGGTAAGAAATACAATTGTGTGTTGATGTTTTTCTTCTCTCTGTGGATAAAAACTACCCAAGAACATGGGTGCATCCTGGGCACTCAGCCTGGCCTGAGCTCTCTTCCCTAATACTCAAATGCATCAATCTAAAGCTAGCTTGGCTATGTCTGCTTTGCAGTCTAAGTTGCCTGAACAGGTTCTTATGCTATGGTTTCATCGCTTCTCTAGGCTGACTGAAGTGCTAGCTGCTGTCAGGTCTGGTCTTTTCCTACCTTGCATCCATGTGTTCCCATATGTTTCATTGTGCTAATACTAGTGGTTATGCAGCTGTGCAGTAGGAAATGACCTGGCAGGAAAAAAAAGGAGGGAGGATTAGTGTGTAGGTGGACGGGCTACACACTACTCCCAACCCTGCTAACCATGCAGCTGTAGTACTAGTAGTTCCAGCACAATGAAGACATTGGGGAGAGACGATGGGGTGAAGGAGAGATGATGGGATGGAAGAGGGCATGGTTGTTCATTCTGACTTCAACCTAAACATAAATTGGGTTAAAGAAACCATGGAGCTGCATCCTCAGTCTCTTTGAACTTCATAAAGTACAGGAATGTCAATAACCAGGAAATAGTTAAGATACTCAAGCTTTTTTTCCAAATAGTTTTAGCCAGCTTGGGAAAATGATCAAACCTACTCCTCCTCCACCAGAATCAGAGCAGGGCAATTTCTCAGAGTGAAATCCCAGCTTAGCTCAAATGTGGGAGGACAGTAAACATAGCTGCCTCTGTGTTTTAATTGAATAATTTGAACTCTGCTTTGCTACCACCACTAATTGGAAAGCCAAATCTTATCTATCGACACTTTTTAATATATGAAGCTAAAGGGACAGGGGAAGGAATTAGAAAGCAGGCTTCATTATTAATATGTAAATATCCAGCCCTGGAGAAGGTTGATATGGTGTAAAAATGAATTACACCAAGATAAAAGGGGAGGCTTAGCCACACTTTAATCTTTGCTGATGTATTGAAGAAACATAAATCTAAAAGGTTGAGGGTATCTTCTTACATGTTGATGCGGGCACATGAACTGTGTTTAAAGGTGAACAGCAAAGGCTTCTTAAAATAAAACAGAAAACTCTCCAAAGTTGCTGAGGAACCTGAATTATTAATAGGAGATACATTCAGGCTTAAAAACATATGGAATGTGTGCTTTGAAATACACATCAAATGTGGCCTTAAAATAAAATCCTAGAGTTCTTAAGTCTTTTGAAGAACAACTATGATGTTTATGGGGAAAATAATTTCTAACAAGTTTCCCTGAGTTTCAGGCTCCTGAATTCTTGAGTCTAGTCCATCTCATTCAGAGCAGAAGATTTTGTAAACTGAGATTTAAGAGTGCTCTGTATGTTTTACTTATGTCTTTAAGAACAGTTAGTCACAGTGGCTTGATAAAAGTGAGGTTTGGAGCACATTCTGACAGAGGGTGATTCATACTGTTCACTATGATCCTTCTTACCTCTGTGACGAATAAATTTTGTTCTGAGTTTACACCACTAACAGTTTATCTGGAGAATCCTCTGTACCCTACAGTCACATTGTTCTGCAGCTGCTCTTTAATATGGAGTGTTCACAGCAGTGCCACAGTGCTAAATGCAAAGGGTTTGTGGCTGTGGGCTTGGGTGAGAGTCAGCCCGCCAGTGTCCTCTGAAGGGTGATGTGTTGGAAATGTTTGGTGTAGGTGGGGGGAGAGGAGGTCATTCCTCATTCTGTACGTGTACAGTGGGGCTGTACTTCTAGTCTCAGAAATAGAGCTACTTCGAGGAAATCCCTTTCCATCTACTCCTCCTCAGTTGTCATGTCTTACTCATTTTTGTCTTGCATCAGAAGAAAAATGTAAAATGTCTAAGATGGTATTTTTTGGACATGAGGTACAAAAGTTGAGGGGTTTGGTGCCTGAGTTGAAAGCCGAGTGGCATTACTCTCTCTCACAGCCCAGCACATGACCAACACTGCATGAGGACAGAATCATTCTGTGTTAATCTTGTTTTATGTTTGTATTTGTTTTCTCCCGTTTACATATTCTTTCTTCCCATGAGCAGTTCCTTGCTCCTCTGCCAGAAATGCGTGTCACTGCCCCTTTATTTCTCCACTACTTTTCCCTAATTTCTGCTCCTCCTCATCTCAGTCTTTCATCAGTTCTGCATGGAGGGAAGGTGAAGCAGTTGGAAGGGAAGAGATGTACTTCCTTAAGGTAAACACAGAGCACTTTACCCTGTGCAAAGTAATTGTGCTGCAAGAGCTCCAGCAGTGGTTTCTCCATTCGGGAAAAATAGTAACTTTTTAACTGGTGGGCTCTGATGAAGGGTCCACTGAGGGAGCCACTCTACTATCATTAATTCCAGTTCTATTCTCCAGATATATATAAACCATGATATGTGGCTTATTTTTTCTGTGAGCAAAACAGTGCAGAGAATGTTTTTACTGACAACTGGGGCCCTGTGCAGACCATGTCTTGCATTAGGGGAGAGCTGCAAACTAGGGGACAAGTCTCTGCGGTGTAATTTAATACGTGACTCAATGTCATTATGGGTAATGGAAGAATAGCCCTACATAGGCCTAATCAAGGATCCTGTTTTAGATGGGTAAATGTCTTTCAGATAACATCTGGATGACAGCAAAACATGACTGTTTTGAAGGGCCACATATTGGTATTAGATGCATGTCCATGAGGATGCCAGACTCTTTAGGAGCTAGCATGTGATGTTAAGTCTTGGCAGTCTGAGGTTTAATTTCTCCACCTGTAAGATGAGGATTTGCCAGTAAGAGCATCATGAGCATAGAATCACATCAGTTAATTTAAAATGCTAAGATACCACAGTAATGAAGAAGAGGGAGGTGGCTTGTTTTCTGCTCAGTGTGAAGACAGAGAGAAGAATTCTGCTCCCTGTCTTGCTGGAGAGCTCCCCCAGAGTGACAATCTCAAGTAGGATTCCTGGCTGGGCCAGGAGGAGCCCCTTCACTAGGCAGCAGGGTGAGCTTCCCTTGTGCAAGCTCCCACAGGTGTGTGGGGAGTCATGCTGGGTGTTTGTTGTGCCTGTCATGATGAGCTGTTATCTCTGCACAGACAGCTGGCGCCTGATGCTGCTTATCAGTGTTTGCTCTTTGGTGGTGTCTCATGCTGGGTGATGGGCCTGAACCAAGAGAAGAGGAAGACAAAGATGATGGGGGGGTTATGAGTTCAAATATCTTCACAGGACTAGGGGATGCATAAATCATCTATGAGGAGGTGCTGGTTAGCCTTACCCCACGCAAAGGTGTCACAAGCGGAGGTTATACTTGTGGGATATAGAAACTGACACAGAGTAGAGCTAAAGTAAGTTGGGAGTGGATCTTGCTGCCAAAACTGCTTACAACAGAAAAAGTTTTAAGATCTAAGATCTGATTAAGTTGTGGGGTTTTTTTTCTGACTTATTTCTGTCAGACATATCTGGGGCTTCTATTAGTGCTTTATGACCAACATATTTTACCATCATGATGCAGCCTTGAGGTAGGGAAAGATTATTGTTATTTTTTGTAAAGGAGGAATCTGAGGTATTGAGCATCAAGTAACTTGCCTGAGGTCACAATGACTATCTGTAGGACAGATGCTCTGAAGGTATCATGGGATACGATCCTGGAGAGAAGTCTAGGATATCTCGTTGATTTTCAAGGATTACTTCCTCCAAGCTCAAGAACAGGCCTCCCCCACCTGCAGGAAATGAAGCAAAGGTAGCAGGAGGACTGCATGGAGCAGGGGTCCTCAAACTTTTTAACCAGGGGGCCAGCGCGCGGATGAAGTGGCAGGCAGCCATCTGCGGCTGCTTGGTTTCCCCCCCACACACCCCCGGCAGGGGGTGGGGGGTGGGGGGTGTGTCTGTAAATACCGGGGGCCAGATTGAGGACCCTGGGGGGCTGTATCTGTCCCGTGGGCTGTAGTTTGAGGACCCCTGGAATGGATGAACAAGCTGCTCCTGACAAAGCTCATACCTAAAAAGGAAGCATAGAAGAAGTGGAAGCAGAGACAGGTGACCTAGGAAGAATATAAAGAAACTGTTTGATCATACAGGAATGGACTTAGTAAAGTTGAAGCACACCTGGAGTTGAATCTGGTGGGAGCTGTGAAGGGCAACAAGAAGGACTTTTTCAGGCATGTCAACAACAACATGAAGACCAGGGGAAATACGGGCACACTACTGAAATGAGCAAGAGACCTGATAACAAAGGGCATCAAAAAGGCCAAGGTACTCAATGCCTTCTTCACCTCAGAATTTACTGTTAAGATTTGTCTTCATCATTCCCTAGCCCCTGAAGCCAGTGGGAAAGCCTGGAGCAAGGAATACTTCTCAGTAGAGGATGATCAGGTTAGGGAACTTTTAAAGAAAATGGATATACCCAAGTCCATGGGACCTGATGAGATGCATCCACACATGCTGAGGGAGCTGGCCAATGCATGAGGCTACTCTTGATAATCTTTGAAAAGACATGGTGACTGGGGGAGGTCCCTAAAGACTCCTAACTTCAAGAAGGGTAAGAATGAGGACCTAGGGAAGAAAGCTTGTCAGCCTCACCTCTGTTCCTGGGAAAGTGATGGAGCAGACAAACACAGAAATAGTTTCCAAACATATTAAGGTCAAAAAGGTGACCGAGAGTAGTCAGCATGGATCTGTGGAGGGGAAGTTACGCTTGACCAACCTGATAGCCTTCTATGATGAAATCATGGATGAGGGAACAGCAGTGATTACTGTTTGTCTCAACTTTAGCAAAGCTTTCAGGACTGTCTCCTGTAATAACCTCATTTACAAGTTCATAAAGTACAGCCTAGATAAATAGACAGTGAGGTGTATTGAAAGCTGGCTGAAGTGCTCTGCTCAAAGCCCGAAGTCCATCTGAAGGCCAGTCATTAATAGTACACCCCAGAGGCTAATACTGGTGCCAGTACAATGTAACAGTTTCATTAATGACCTGGGACAGAGTACACCCTCAGCAAGCTTGCAGGTAATATTGGGAAGAATGATTGGTGCATCAGACAGTTGTGCCATCATTCAGAGAGGCCTCGACAGGCTAGAGAAATGAGTGGACAGGAACCCCATAAAATTCAACAAACTAATGCAAAGTCCTGCACCTGGGGATGAATAAACCTAGGCAGCAGTACATGCTGGGAGCTGACCAGCTGGAAAGCAGCTTTGCAGAGAAGCACCTGGGATGCTGTTGGACAAGTTGAACATGAGCCAGCAATGTACCCTTGTGGCAAAGAATGCCAACGGAATCCTGGGTTGCATTAAGAAGAGCATTGCAAGCAGATTGAGGGAGATGAGCCTTCCCCTCAGCATTAGCAAGATCACATCTGGAGTGTTTTGCCAGTTCTGGGCTCCCCAGGACAAGAAAGATTTGGGCTTACCAGAGGGAGTCCAGTGAAAGGCCACTAAGATGATTAAAGGATTGTGGCAAGTGAGATACTAAGAGAAGCTGAGGAGGCTGGGCTTGTTTAGCCTGGAGAAGTTTCAGAGTGGATCTTATCAGTGTGTATAAATACTTGATGGAAGGGTGTAAAACTAAAAGCAAAACTAAAGCATGTCAAGGGCAAAAGGTGTTCCTTACTGACTTTTGATGATCCTACATTTACAAGTCAGGTGGCTGCTCCACTTCCATATACAATTTGTAACTTTCATGTCTCTCTAGTTCACTCCTTGTATATAATTCACCTTTAAAGCTGTTGGCTAAGGGCTTTAAGTGACATTCAGTACCAGTGCCCAAGCTTATCTGGGCTCTGAGTGGAGACTATGCAGTAACCTGGTCATTGTGGAGCAGCAATGGGTATTCTCAGAGCACTGTGTTAGGGCTTGTTAGAGACGCAAGTCCCCTGCTACTGGTTTCAAAGACCCCAGGCAGCAGCACGAGTTCTGCGCTGCAATGCTGTATCTCCAGCTGTCATTAACCAGCTTAGTTTGGTTGTATGGATGAAGGATGTAGTTTGGCATCAGGCGGATGGATCTGTAGTACTTTGTTGGTGTGGACAGTCCTGGGCACCAAAGAGCAGGCCTGCATCCAGTGCTGGGGAATGACAGGCAACTGAGCAAGAATCCTTCTGAGTGCCTCTGCTCAACTAGATAGGACACAGAGAAAAACTATAAATATAAATTACTTCTGTTACATATTTAGGTGAGAAGGGTAAAGCTGTTCATGGGATTTGCTTGATTAAATGTCTTGGTTGAGAAACTTCGATTTGATAAAACAAAATGTCACATGGGAATGTTTCCATTTGGATGAAATTTGTGCTACAAAAGACTTTTCAAGCTCAGGGTAGAACTTTTAATACAAGCTTTTCCCTGAATTAATCTTGTACTCCAGAGGTTGTGTAAGCAGTTAAGATGTAAAATCTATCCAACTTAAACCCCTTCCTCAAAAAACAACAAAAAAATTACTTTGAAAAGGGTCTTGGAAAAGAGAAGTTTGCAGGAAGCTCTGATGGATAAAATTATTACAAATATAAGGAGGATTTGAACTGTGCACAGTCATGTGGTTTGAACCAGGAAAAAGAAGCGTTTCATGTAGTGCAAAAATAAATTATGAAACTCATTGTCACAAGATGTGGAAACAAAAATAATAAATGGATTCAAAATAGAATTGGATGAGTTCACAGAAGATAAGTCCACCTGAGCTATCAAAGAAAAACTTCTAGAGGAAGTCATTAGCTTCATATACCTTGTATTGCTAAGAGCAATCCAGCTTCAGAATAAATAAGGCAGGGCTTGTGTTTGCTTCAATAACAGATTGTTTTCTTCTTCTCTTCAGCTAGGAAGTGCCATGGAGAAGTGATGGTGGCTGTGCATTTGTTACATTGTTGGTGGCTACTGCCTGTAGCATGTAGTCTGACCAGTACCACCTCCTTCCCTGGTGTTTTCTCAGTGAGAGCATTCCTGTAATAGTAAGATTCATGCTTGATGTTTGAAAGCTGACAGTCTTTAAAACAGCAATGATTCTCACTGCATATCCTGGCAGTGTATGATTAATGGGACAAACATGTTCCTGTGGTGTTTCTCAGCTTGCAGGCAAGGATTTTAATTTCTCTGTATTAGTCCTTTGATGAGTGTTATGAGGATATGCCCTTACTGAAAGGGAATGGTAGTCTGCCTCTTGCAAGTTGCAATTTTAACCATTTAGGAGCTGAAGACAAAGACATTCACCATGTCTCTTTTTTCCTACGTCCTTTGCAAAGGTTACGCTTCTACCCCCTTTAGTTGCTCTTTTTTTATTCTCCTCCATCATCACGTAATTGGTCTTGTAATTTCCCCTTCCTACCTTCCGAGTTGCAGGTCAGGGAAGGGAACATTCAGCCCCTGACCTCTTCTAGAAATGTTCCTGAAAGGCTAGCAGATTCACTGAAATGTGTTACCCATTTTACAAGTTTGAGCTAAATTCCATGTTCTCTCCAAGCACGGTCAGTCAAGTTCGGCTGTTGTTAGAGCTTAGACCGTGATCTTATGCTTGGATGGTGAAAGTGTAAGTTATGCTTTATATTGATTGATGATTTTAGTTGGATAGTGGAGTATACAGGTAATTAGCTAACAGATTTTCATCATTGGATGAGTTTGAGGAAGCAACAAAGTGACACTATACACAATTTACTTGGTACGGAGTTTTGCGATTGTAGGTTATAGACTGACAGAGATATTTATGATGAAGTTTGATTTGCGTAAGCACCCATGTGTTCAATGTTGATCCTGTCTGATCCTCAGTGACTGATTGTGCTGTGTCTAGGTTATCAGCCTCTCAGGCTTGAGATATGGGAAGGCTTGAGGCCATAAGCTTGTTTGGTCTTCTGAATGGATAAAGGGGCTGACCTTCTAAATTTTGGTTGTAAATCTAGGTCACAGGCTCTGCCAGGTTCCAGAATGGCCAGAAATCCTGGTGGCTCATTTCATTCTGTACAAGACGAGGATCAGCAACAGGTTTTAGACTCCGTGATCCTTATGTTCAAACCCACAGCTGGAATTCTCATCTTTCTGTAGTGATGAGACACTGTGGTGGCAACAATCATGTTACATCATAACTACTTTTTACTTATTAACACCCAGAATTTTTGTAAAACTCTTCTGTGCAGTGGGGACATCAACATGCAGTGAACTTGGAAGAGAAAATCTGCTGGTCAGATGCTTTCTACAGACAGAGCTTCAGTCAAGCCTATGAAATCTATTAAATGTAGACAGGCATGTGCAAGACTCAGTAAATAAAAAGTTCTGTAAAAGTTTTTCTTATGTTGTGGGGAGAAAGAAGTTTTCCAGGGCACATTTGCCCAGGTCATTGCTTGCTAAAAGGCATTTTTTGTTGCTCTTGATGTTTCATTCTCTAAATGCTTCTTGCCTTTGTTTAGAGAGAAATAGACCAATAAACACAGGGGTTTGGCTCTGGATTCAAAATGCTGTGGTTAAGTGACGTTAGGTCTGTTTATCATCTTTTCTCTGTGAGCAAACAGTTAAAATCTCAATTTAGAGCATAAAGTGGTCAGAGTCCATGGCAGGGTAATTTACAGTGCTGCTTAATTCCTTTCCTGACATGTTTTAGAGAGATGGGAAGACACCTCACACAGGTTAAGCAGAATCTACTCTGACAGAAGGACGAACATAGCTATTTGCGAACCTTTTAACCCAGGATGAACTGGTTTATCAATCAGTAAGCAGAAGCCTGTTCATTCTCAAAATATTTCATTTTACCAGTGAAGGTTGAGACCCCAGCCTAGACAGGGGAGGGGTGTGGGGACATCATTTTGTTCAGAGAAGGATCTCTCCAAAGTGTTTGGAGAGGGAGGAAACTGGAAGGGAAATTTTCGCTACAGGGGACATGCTGACATACTGTTGAAATCTTTCCTGCTGGGTTCAGCCCTGTGACTGATCACCTGTAGCCATTTCACTGCCAGCTTTCAACAGATACAAGATGTTCAAATGCCCGTGTTTGCCTAGGTTAAAAAGTGAGTCTGTACAAGGCTCAACTTACTTGAAAACTAGAGAACTTCAGCTCTTATTCTAACTTTGATATGAGGTCCTTTCTGTACAAATAGATGAAGCAATTTCCTAGATCTGAGCTCCCTCAGACAGGTCCACTTGAGTATATCTGTATATTAGCTAATACTCTGTGTAAGACAGTGTCTAAAAATACTCACACCCTATGGCACTTGCTAGAGCTGTGCAAGCCAACAAGTTTGCTCACAATCAGAGATGAGGAGGAATATTTTCTGAGTTCAAGTGGGTTCACCATTCCTGTCTGTTGCAACCAGATTCAAGACTGAATTTGACCTGAGTTAGATGCCAAGCCTGAGACATGCCTGGATTTTCAGAGGTTGTGTGAGCTGTAGTGAACTTCCCAGCCAGTCTCAGGGCTTGTAGTGACATGTATAGGCAGGATGCTTTCTCCCTGTTCTGGTACCTGCAGCAGAATAACTGCAGTGGTGCTAGCTCATGAGAGCATTACTAGAACTCTCTTCATACAATGGTGCAAGGAAAGAAAATGCCTGCAGCTCCACAGCAAACAAAATTCTGTGAGACTTACTCCCTGAACAGTTTTAGTAACCTAAGTTGTTATTTAGAAAACAAGGGTTGGTCAGTGGTAAACTTCTCTACAACTAAACAAACTCACAGCAATGGGGAAAGAGGGATTTCAGACCCATTACCCCTTCTTTCCTTGGCACGTGTACGGGGAGAGCTCCAGGTGAAAATGTTGATGGTAGTTTATATGTAATTTGGACAGCTTTCTGGATTTTATTGCTATTCTTGCAGTATCAAGTGTACTTCTGGAGTCTGCAGCCCCTGCAATCCAGTGATTATGTGTGAATCTTGGATTTCATTTTTCAGAAATGTGGTTAACAGAGAAAGCAGGATCCAAGTGTGACCTGGGAATTCAAAACACAAATCAAATATTTATATTTAGTGATTTTTACTCCAGTCTTATATTCTGTGGTCTAAGTCATGATTTTTAACATGATACTTTGAAAGGGATTGAGAATTGTTTCATATAAGGAGATAGGTGGTAACTGTGGAGTGTGTAGATATGGAGCGCAATATTGTGTTCTTCTCGCAGGACACCTATAGCTGCAAAGTTAACCATGTGCAGGGAATAACACTGAAGCAGCTGTCGTTTTATGCTTTAATTGTGATGCTCATGTAAGCAAGCATGTGCTCCTTTTTTCTTTCACCAGAGAGCTGTGTTTGCTCTTTCTCCGGGGAAGAGTTTGCATTGTCTTTGTCATCTCTCATGCAACTCACAGTATTATAAGCTATGCTGAAGTCTAACCATGCTTTGAGTCGTGCTGTGTCCTTGGCCACTGAGAGGCTGTGAATTTCACAGGTTAATTAGGCTTTGCGTATAACAATATTCATGTTAAACAACATGACTTTCTATTTCATTGGATACCTTCTTGTTCTGGTGTTTTGAAAGGTGGAAAACAGAAATGGAGAAGTGAATGGAAGAATAAATGTCTGCATTTTCTGTCTCCTGGGCTCCCATCCCAAGCGTTGAGTCCCAGGCTCCATAATGTTATTTGCAGACGTGACGCTAATTTTGAGGCATTGTTCCAGGGATTAGTGCCAAAAAAATCCTGATGGTGTCTCAGCCATTCAGAAGAGGATTGGTCGTGCTCACCCGTTAGCACTGTGGGCAGCCTCTCCCTAACCTGCAGCCTGCTGTGTTCACCACAGGCGAAGAGGGGATAATAAAAGGGTGAAGAACACCCAGGATCTCATTTGTAATTTTTATTTAAGGATCTCCATTGCTTTTCAGATATTCTTTAGTGGGCTTTAAATACTGTCCAGTGTATTGTCTGGGCTTTCGGTGTCTATTTTTGCAATTGTGCAATACCTTGCTACTCAAAATATACCTTGAATAGCTAAGGGGAATACCTTACTATCTTGCTACTCAATAACTAGAGCTTTTGATCCTAGTGCTGCCATGACCTGTATTGAGAGACAGTCTTTTGATCAGAACAGAGAATGTAGAGACATAGTTTGATCTCAAGTTTCATGAGTTGTGGAACAACACTGTCTCAGTGACTGGGATAATATCAGAGCCTGACATGTGTGTTCAAACTGAGCCACTGTGTAGGTAAGGAGGTGGCGGGCCACTAAGTTCAGATGAGCATGGTCTGTGCAGTGACCACAAAATGGTATTTTAATAACAGAAGCAGAAGAGCAGTTGCAGACAGGGATAAGTTGTTGGGTGGTTTTGGTTTGGGTTTTTTTTTTCTGCAGAGGGAAATGAAGTTAGCCAAACTTGATAAAATTCCCCAGAAGTTTGGCGGAAGCTTGGTGCAAAGGTTTTGAGTGGTGACGGCTGCAGATCTGCAGTCACATGAGTGCATTTTGTAAATGGGATGGAGGGCTGACCTGTGTATAACTGCATGAGGCATTGTGTGATAAGTGTTTTTCTTAACTACAGGCTTCTTACCCTGAAACCAGAGGCTGAGGGGGTGAATATTTTACTGCAAGTAAGTCCTGGGGAATTGGTTCACATGTAAGGAGCTTGTAGTTCCCTCCTCTACCAGTTATGCAGCTGAGCTATTGAGCATCAGACAACTTCTCTGTAAAAAGCAGAGGGTGTAAGCACAAAAAAGGTGCACAGGTCAAAGACTAGCTTTTCCTAAGCTGTGTAAAACTTTCCAATGTATCCCAGAGCTGTGGAGGTACTCTCAGAGTATGCTAAGGCTAAGGTGAGGGTATGTCCCCTCCAAAATGAGGTTTCTGCTTCTGGTGCTTTGCAAGCAGAACAGAGGCCAGACCGGGGCACCAAGTTGCCTGCAGCACAACTAACATTGCCTGTATCAGGAAGGGATCCAGAGTGTGGCATGCAGACAGCAACTGTTGCTCAGCTTTCCAGCTATCTAGAATAGATCTGACAAGCAATTAGAGCATGAATATATTACAGAGCCGATGGGGGATGCCTTTGTTAAAACTTGTGACCCATACTTAGCTGCTGTTTACATTGGCGGCAGCTTCGAGGGTGGGCAAGACCCTACCTGCCTGTCTTTCTACTCTCTCCTTCCCCACGCGGAGGGAGCTGGGAAGCTCTGCACCTCATTGGATATTTCAAATGCTTTCTGCACAAGTCATAATTAATGTCGAGTTGCGGAGCTAAGACCAGATGTGCTGCTGAGATTATCTCCCAGGGCAGATCGGCTGCTCTCCACTCCGTAGCGCTGGGTGAATGGAAAGCTGCCAGTGCTGGGACTCAGAATGTGTCTGATGCCTGAAGTCAGGACTTTCTTTCTCTGCCGCTCCTGCTGTCTGACACTGCCTGGTTTCTGCTTAAAGCTCAGCGCCTGTCATGTAGCGGAGTGCTGCACAAGAACGAGAGGTATGAGATGATTTTCCGAGTTTAGATTTGTTATGTTTTTCTTTTCCTAGAGGAAAAGCAGATATTTGAGCTTAGCCTCAGACATAAGCTAGGAATCTAAAAAAGGAGCTGACTTTACAAAGGGGGAAAGAGTGGGAAGGACCCGGTTTATGGCCAAAAATACCTACTGGATGCCAGTCTAACATTTGAAGATAGTTCTGAGGAGATGCATTTCTGCTTGCTTTTACATAAAATATTTAAATGGTCGTACATGAATGAAAGCAATCGGCTCCTAGTATATGGAGGCTGTTCTTTGTGGGGAATGGGGTCAGAAGACACCACATTCTACCACAGACCCGTTTGTGTGGCCTTGGGCAAGTTACTTTTTTTTGCTTGATTCCTACTTATCTGTTGTTTCCTTTCCTTTCCCTCATTCTCACATGTTTTGTCTGGCTGGATCGTTTAGTCGTTGGGAACTATCTTTTCTTAGGCTCCTAATGTGGAACTTCTTTTCCAGTTGCTGCTACAGTAATTCACAAAGTGTGTGCTTGGGTGGGCCAGGGGAGGGGAAACAGGAGTTATAGGTTTGTGTGTGTTTTGTGCTATGGAAGCATATGCATTTCTGAATGTCTGCCCATGATTTGTTCTCAGTGCTTTCATGTGTGAGAGGGACAGATAAATGGGAGCCTAAGTATGAATGTGGGAAGGTAAAAGCAGACGCTTACCTGTGCAGGTGAGCACGTACACAATATTTATATCCGTAAACTGCCTGTCTGTGAGGCACCACATGCATGCGCGGGTGTATGTACTGCTGTAGAGCAGCATCCAGGTCTGTGCTTGATTATCTTCCTGCACATCTTTTAACGTGAGCGTGTGTGTACTAAGCTCTATGTACAGCTGACACAGGAGTGTCTGGACTTTTCCTGCTTTAAGCACATACGAAGTCCTCAGTCCTCCTGTAAAGAAAAATCTACTCAGGAACTGACTTTATTATCTCTGTCTTCAGTTTATTTTGGTTGAAATCAGAGCTCTGATGAGGAAAAATGAAGCAGGGAGCATATATTTTCCTGCCCACTGCATGTCTGGACAGCATAGCTGAATGTATAGACTTTGTATGCCTGGAGCTGGTGGGTGAGCTATTCAGGCCAGGACAGAGAGCTTGTCTGTGTCTTAGTCAGTACATCATTCCTGGCTCGCTTTTTCCACAAAGAGCCACCTAAATCTTTAAAGAACAGAGACAGCTTGTTGGAGTAGAGGAAAGAAATTCTGTAGCTCTGCTAGCCCATTATTTTAGTATCTCTTGAGTCTTTCTGAGATTAAAGATGTGGTCCCAGGCATGCTGGGGTTTTTTCTGCTTTGAAACCAAATAAAAGAGCCTAGCTATAGATAAGGGTCTGACAAGGAAAGTTAACCCTTGGGTTGATAGTAGCTTTTGACTTTATTTCCAGCCTAACTCTGTCTGGGAGTGTGACTGGATGGCACTGGCTCTACTTCTTCTGAATGAAAAGAAAGACTTTAATGTCTTCCAGCAGGATCATCAAATGGAGTGAAATGCTGCCAAGTTCAGTCTGAGCTGCTGGCCCCAGTGATTAAAAACAGGCCTGTGCCTTGAGGAGCCGGCAGATGAGGCTGTGTGTGACTGGCTCCACATTCGCTTTTCCTTGCAAGGCAGGGCAATCCCTGTCCAGCCCAGCAATGCTGTCATATCCTGGTAGTTTCAGGGACATTTTACTACACGTTTTACAAGCTCTTCTGAGACCTAGCTGAAGCAAGATGAGCTTTACAGAGCTAGCAGAACACCACCTTCTCAGTCTGCCCTGTTTAACCCTGGGAGACTGAAGTAGGTGCATCTGCTATGTCTCTTGCTAGTGTAGCTGTAAGAGCCCTAGCAGTAATTTTACTGAGAGTAGACTTCATCAAGGCCCCCCCAGCAGATGTCTAGATGAAAGATTTCCACAAGCCCAGAACTGTCAACAGCTCCAGCTTGCCTTTGACAGTCCCTTTCCAGCCCTACTCCAAAGATATCTCTTAGCTTGCTTCTTCTCTGAACCCTAACACCAATTTCCTCTCCTAAGCTATGGACAAGATGTGCAGCCACTGCACAGATAAATGGTTTCTCCAAGGCCAGCTTTTCAGCCCCACTCTAACTGCAGCTGTCTACTTTCTAAACTGCAACCCTAATGCTCTTACTGCCAAAAGACCTGGGCAGGGAGCAATCTTTCTTCTGAGCAGTGGCTGGAGGGGGTCCTTCTCTATGGCTCAGCAAAAGAAAAAAAAAAAAAAATAGGGCATAGAGCTGCAGTGTAATTGCAGCTGCAAAGGGAAAGGTGCGGTTACCAACAGACCTGGCTTGGGTGATATATTTAATCTGTGCAATGCTTGGTGACTTCTAGTGCTTCCATGGAAAATTAAGGTTCAGCATTGAGAGGGAGAGAAAACTTAGATCTGCAATTGGAGTTGGGCTGGAGTGGGACTCCCGCACCAAAGTGCGAGGCAGCTAGGAGAGCTGGGCTGAGATATGTCTTTCACCCTGGCAATGGCTTCAGGGTCTTTTCTTCCCCTCAGCCAAAAATGACCTGTGAGGGCTGTGTGATGTCACCTGCACAGCCCTTCAGCACATGGGAAGTAACCCACACTTGTGCCAGCTCCTTTCAGTCATCATAGTTAGGTCAGCTTCATCCCCAGTCATCCCAGCCTTGGTTTTATGGCTGGTGTTTCTTGTTACCTATTTGAAATGGTGCGAAGGGAGGTGAGTAGTATTGCAGAAGAAGAATACTACAGCGCCTTTGTTTCCTCTGAAGATCGCTGTTTCCATCCAGGAGAAAAAGGTGTTACCAACTTCTGTGCTTGAGAAGGTGGAAAGACAGGGTCCCCAGCATCTGGTTCTGCAGCAGACACCCATAGTAATGTTAATACTGTGCTTGTGAAAGGTCCATCTGCTGCTCCTTCTGAATCTCAAAGCAGGTCACCCTTCTATCTTTATCTGTTATCTTAGCACCACATTCCTTAACCTCTGTGTCAGTGGTCTCTGGCTGCAGTCAACTTGTTACCCAGGAGTCATTGACAGTACCTACAGACAGGTACTGCTCATGTGATCCAAGTTGACCAGGAAGGCAAGGACTGATGTTGCTTGAAACATATTAGACCATGTTGCTGCCCACAGACCAACCAAGGCCAGGGAAAAGTAGACAAAGCTTCACACTGCAAGTGGAGATTATGCATGTAGTTTTGTGTGTGCTTGCTTATGTGTGGGTCTGACACTGCCTTTGTCCTTGCTCTTAGTTAAGTCTAGAACAGCAGCACATGAATTTCTGGAAAAAACATTATGTCTGTGCCCTGTACTTGGGGAATGCAAGAGCATTTACCTCTTTCCCAGAGCCTTCTCTAAACAGGCCCTTTAGGAAACGGCTGTGATTCAACATGTAGAGATCTGAGAAAACAGGACTTGTATCCTGTAATTGCCCTGGCATCTACCACAGCCTGACCTTTCTAAACCTCTGCGTCTTGCATGTAGGAGAGTGAATACTATATATATATACTCAAGAATACTCAAAATATGTATTTTAAGGAAATAGATGGATTTGGTGGGAGGAAGTCTGGCTGGAGATTGATGATAGCGTATGGAGGTTTTTGTGTCTAAGGGTCTGACCCAAACTTGTTGCAACTCATACTGAAGAACTTTGGTTTGCATTGGCCTGTGTCCCAGGATCAAATGTTCAGGTCAGAAAAAGAAAGGGAAATGGTCACTAGCAGAACAACACGAGGGAAGTTGGACAGGTGTCCTGCAGGACACATGTTCCTGCTCAGCTTTTCACAGCTGAGGGGCCTGCAATTGGCTTGCACTTCTTGTTAGCTGGATCATTCTTGTGTGTATTTACTATGATATGCAATATTGAGAGTTCGTCCCCTATAAGCAGAGAGGCTGAGAGATGAACAGGCCGTGGACACTTCACTTTTTCAGCTATGATCTGGATTTGGAAGTTAGCTGAGAAACTTGGTGGAAAAAGTTGCTCTTTCATGGCTTTCCAGCCTCTGTAAGTGCCCTGGAAACAGTTTGACAATGCTGAGCCCCACATACCAAGCAGTTCTGCTGTGCCCCCTCATGACAGCAGGGATTATGTGATGAGATTACAAAGCAACCTGTGCAAAACCAGGAAGAGATTCCCTGTCCTAGAATGTGACTTCAGAGACACCCATCTCAGTGAAAATTCAAACAGATTAGAGAACTAGAAAGCCTTTATTCTGCAAGAAAGCCAATGTTCACAGTGATAAAGGTAAGTCACACCCATGCTCCAGGACATGCCCTCCTGACAGGATAAGGAGGGAATTTTCTTTGAAACTTTTCATGGCCCTTCAGCTCTGACACTGTAAAGCAGTTGTGTAGGCTACAGTGGTAAGGAAGGTTTCTGTCTTCTATTGTATAACAAACTGGCAGGGAAAGGAAAATTGGACTTTAGGATGCTTCTTGCGTATTTCATTCAGGGAGTTGAAACTGGTTGTAAAAGGTTTATTTCACTGAGGATTCAGCAGGGTTGGACTAAATATAGAAAGCAGCTATGGTTTGGCATGGTGTCTCCCATGAATGACAGTGAATGGAGGTTAGGAAGCCTCCTACCAGAAGTTATTATCCTCCCATGAATATAGCCCTAAAAACCAGAAAATGTGATTGCTAGCAGGAACATAAGCAGTGCCTTAGGAAAACCAAGTCCCCTGGCCTTGTATAAGTGCATGCATGCATCCATTAAACACTGCTTTTGGCTATTGTTTGTGAATACAGTGTAACTCCAATATTGCATGCTGTTTTTTTTTCAGACCTGCAGGATTAACTGACTGCTGAGTGCATGATCTAAAGCTCCTTCATATCAGTGGAGGGCTTGCTGTTCCTTTGAGAAACCTTTGAATAGAATTTCCTGTCTGCTATAGGCCTGGTCTTATCTTACATTGTGTAAATTCTGGAATTTTTTTACTGAATTCTTATTACCAAAATATGGTTAACTTGGATGCTATCCTCCCGAACTCCACCACACATCGTAGGGTGCTAGAGTTAGGGTTTCAGAATACAATTCAGTGGCTGCTCTTTCAGATGGAGCACTCTCCTAGTGGCAGGGACTGAGCTAAGATCTCTGGGTCTTACAGCCTGAGCCCCTTCCATGTTGTCAAACATACCTGGTGCCAATAGTGGCATTCAGCAGCAGGTACCAGGAACTCCAATTTCCCTAAAGAGAGAGAGACAGTGCTTCATACTTGGTGATATATGTCTACAGTAGATCTGACTTTAATTACCTAGGCCAGTCTATTTTTAGAGTCTCCGGTGCTTCCAGTATTTTCAAGGTGCAAGAAGTACAGTGTACACATTTTAGTAGGAAGGGCAATGTATTTTGCATGCATTTTATTCTGTGTTTTAATTTTCATTCACCAATTTTAATTAAAGAAAAAGAAATAGACATGCAAAGCTTGCAGGATATGGTGGGGGATTTTCACAACAGCCAGTTTTACTGTTGACAACTGTATTCTGTCACATTAGCAATCCCCAGCTAGGAGGATTGCTCTTGTTGAGCTGGGCAGCTGCAAACTGTTAAGGGCAACTGTGTAACAGCGAAGAGGTGGGTGCCTTCAGAAAGGAATTGTGTCCCATAAAGTCAATGTAGCCTTTGTTTTGGCATTCTTGGGGCAGAAGATGCAATGGCAGTATAATTACTTAATCCAGATTCAGCACAGCTGCAGATAACCACAAATATAATCTTAACCCCACCTTCCTTGTGCGTAATGAGACACAAACTGGCTTAGGGCAGAGATTAGTTTGAAGCACTCTTAAGCAGGCAAAAAACTCAGCATGTAATTCTTGGTTTTAAAAATAATTTTTTTCTTCTGAGTCTGCTTGAAACTGGGCCTTCACAGAGGTTCACCTTCTCCTGGTGAGCTTCCCTCATTTTATGCCCTGAGTGGTAGCTCAAGAAGAGTTTAAGTTGACACCCAGATATTTCTCTTGCTCTCTGTTGGCAGGGATCTTTGGACAGCGATTGGAGGACACCGTACAGTATGAGAGAAAGTATGGGCAACGCTTGGCCCCACTGCTGGTGGAACAATGTGTGGATTTTATTCGGGAACGAGGTCTTACAGAGGAAGGGCTCTTTCGGCTCCCTGGCCAAGCCAACCTTGTCAAAGATCTGCAGGATTCTTTTGACTGTGGAGAGAAGCCCCTTTTTGACAGGTGAGTTGACATCACCAGATTCAGGCTGGTTTATCTGTGGCAGGTAAAATCTGGCAGGAATGGCCCTGCAGAGGCTATCCTCTTTCCACACCATTCTTGCCTTAATTTAAAGTGCCACTGGGGCTTTTTCCTGCATGGTGTTGGCTATGGAGGTCTTCATTCAGCTTAGTGCTTGAGCAGAGGGAAAAAATTATCCCATTAATCTAGATAGGGCTACTCCAGTGTTTCAGTTTCAGCAAATGTTGAATGAAATGCATTGCTAGATTTGGGTGTGCCATACTCAGCAGTTGGCGGGATGCCACCATAGAAATGGATGTGAAGGAGGTAAACTAAGCTTTTACTGCTTTCAGATGTTGTATTCTCCCTTGCCACAACCACAGCAGATCTACCCAGGGGCAGTATCTCAGCTCTGCTCCTTCCTTTGTCACCAGGCTTCAGAATAGTCGCCATCATCTCACACATCTTCTCTGGCTGTTATGCATGCAACATATAGAATTGGCCAGCATGTCATAACAAAACACTTTCTGACCCTAGAAGAATTCTTGGCCAAAATGATTTTTTTTTTTTAATCTACAATTTCAGTAGCTGAGATGGAACAGTTGTCTCAAAACTGAATGTATCTTTTGATTTTCAACAAAACTTGAGTCAAATGTTTCTGAAATAAAAACGGCAATTTTGCATTTTTCTTCCTAGTATAAAAATGTTGATGTAATCACTCCTTGCCTGGTACACAGACATGCTAGCTGTCTTTTTATCCTACTAACCATGCCAATATCAGGGAGCAGCAAGGGTCAGCTGCTCTGCAAAGCAGGGTGAGCCAGGAGCCAAGTGTGGTAACAGACTGGCAGAGGCTGTGACACAGTCCAGTGATCACCAGGCAAGTCCATATTGACGAGGCAGGTTTGAGATCTGGCTAAGTAATCTGTCCATGAGCCAGTGTCCCGGTCCAGATCAACAGGGTCTGTGGCCAGGCACCGACATGGCTGTAAGGCAGTGGGAGTTGTAGTTCAGACACAGGACAAACAGTAGAGGCTCAGCTGAGCATCAGTTCCCACGGGAAGTGTCAGCCCTGGCTCAGAGCACTCCATCCAAGGTCAGCAAGGGAAGAGGGGCAGCTCTTGAGCTGCACTATCTCTGCATTGACCCTGAGTACAGGCAGTCAAATCACAAGGAAGGTGCATGCTTTCAGGCCCCTTGCAGCCAAATCCTGTCTGTACTTTGCAACCAACATTTCCTTCCCCATCTCATATGTATGTGCTACCCAGGGTGAAGGCTGGCATAGTGCCAACCTAAACAGTGCTTTGAGAAATGGGCCTTGACTCTAACAGAGATCTTGAACTCCAGGAATATTTGCACCCAAGGCCATTGTGTAAATTTGACCCAATCACTATCACAGGTCAAAAGTGGGATCAGATTTGTGATCTTGACTTGGACACCTGGCTCCATTTCTTGCTGGAACTCACTAGTACCACTTTCCCAGGTGATGCAGGGAGCATCTGATATATTGCCAGCACATTAACCTAGGGAATCACTTCCCCTGGAGCTGCAGCCAGTGTAAACATTGCCAATAGCATCCCTGCTTACTGCTGCAGGAAGAGCTAGCACTCTCCTGCAAGGGCACCAGTGTTTGGTCTCATCCTGGGAAGAATATCCTTAGAGTTTATTTGGAACATTCTTCTAATTCTTCCCTCCCCTCAGCTTCCCAGACCACCCATCCTCCTTTCTTTGATTCTTAACCACAGTCAGTATTTGCTCTCTAAATGGAAGTGTCAAATATTTAGAGATATTTTCATGAAAAAGTAAAGTTTGAAATTGTCAAATTCTCTCACTTCATCTTTTCTTAAACAAAATCTCTGTATTTTTAACTGAATGTCTGAATGTTCTAGTTCAGAATTACGATTACCTTAATTCATGTGAAAGTGAACAAAGTTATTTTGGAAAACACTCGTAATCTGGAACAGGAGAATCTACGGAAAGAATTAATGACAGTTTCACTTTCATGTTTTACCTTAATCTAAACAGAGCCTCCCCCCAGCATTCTTAAAGGAGAAAGCACCTTTATTTCCATAGACATTTGCACTGGCTAAATAGATCAGTGCTAAGTCTCACCTTTAACAGAGGCAGTAAAGATCTCCACGAAGGAATGCCTGCCTTTAGGGTAGTTGATTTGAAATGTGATAACTGAAGGTTCTGTACAGAATTAAAGGAGGCAAGCAGAGGGGTATCTGAGTAGTGTGGCAGCTGAGAGTCCCCCAGAAATCACCTTTTTCTCTTTCCACCACGTCCACTGTGACTTGTAGGCCCAACACTAGTCTTTGATGTGTGTAGTCACAGAGAGAGATAAGGGAAAGCCAGTTCCACCCTGGCTAAGTGAAATGCTTTTCCTCCTAACAAGCATAATTTTCTCTATGCGTAACTAAAACTATCCATGTATGGCCTGGGATGCCTAGGCAGTGGCAAATATTTTCTGCAAGTCTGAAATCTATATACTTGTTTCCAAGTCGGGTACACTGAAAAGAATATTCTTTTTTTTCCCAGTTGCAGTGAGTGCTCTTAGCTGCCTTCTGTATCTATGGTGATCTTAAAAATGTTAAAGCCTGCCTGCCCCATGGTGGATCAGGTCTTTGGGATGACTGATAATTAAAATATTTATTTTTAAAATGCTTTTCCAATTTGGGTTTTAAATGCATATGTATGTTCTTATGAAAGACAGGTGTTGTTGTTTTGGAAGCACGTACAGCAGCCTGCTCCTATTGTAGTTCCATACCACTGAAAATTTGGCTGGATTTCACATGGCCTTGTGGATGAAACACTAACCACAGCCAGTGGACCTGAAACTTTTGTCTGGGCTTTGCTTCTGAGTGCTAGTCATCCACCATACACCATCCATGGCTGAAACTCCATACGAAAAAAAAAGAAAGAAAAAAAAAAGAATAAGGGTACTGTCCTCATTTGCAAAGCATTTATAATCTCCTGTAAAAAAACACTATGTGGAACTATGTTATTCTCAACTATGATGGAGCTGTTTAATAGGAACAGCATTATCAGGGTTAGTAGCAAGTGGCAGCTGCTGGCAGCTTCCTATTGTAATTTTTCCTGTTTTGTTTTAAATGTGTGTTCCAAAACTGCTTAAAAACATACCAAGTAGAAGAGATTCAGCTCTTAGAGGTGAGGATGTGAAGTTCTGTTGCCCAATGGTTACTGGTGTGTTTTTCTCAGAGTTATTAAAAGACCGTCAGGGCAATGGTGGGTAGTAAGGAGCTGGTGACAGAATCTATTTGAACTTCCAATGATCGAAACCTTTGAGGAGATCATCTGCAAAAATTAACCAAGTTATACCAGAGGAGACTTGGAATGAGGGAGAGGTATCGCCATACATCAAAAGCAGAAATTGAAAGGAAAGAACAACAGGTGCATCTTCATCATGGCACCTGACACCTCAACCCCAACTTAAAGCAGAGAGAGAAGAGGAAAAAGAAGTTCCTGGAGTGGGAAAGAAAAGACAAGTTGATATCCCAGCATAACACATGGGCTAAGAAATGCCAGATAACCCAGCCTGGGGAAGGAGATGTGACCACAGCCATGCCACCATGCCAAATCACAATAGAGGGCCTGGAGGAAATATAGCTTCCTGCATTTTTTCTGAATGACTGACCAGGACACCTAGGAGCCTAGCCCATCAGACAAACATGGGTGCTGCCTGGGGAGCATATCAGGCAGGAGGGATCAGTGAGAGGATCAGAGGTTATGTGTGATTGCATAAGGATCCAGAGCTCTGTTGTCCAGTGCTCTGTGATCACTGTGCACTTTGCTGGACTGCATTGCTCACATTCCTGATTCACATTGACTGAGGAACCACAGCACCATTCTACCTTAAGCAGTATCCCTTCCACTGCCCATATTGCCTGAGATGCATTTGTATCTTGACAAAATGGGAGATTTCAACTGTTCCTAGGTAGACACCCTCCTGCCTAGTACAAACATGTGGCAGAACAGCTTCCTTACATATGCCTACTTTGTCCCTGTCCCTAAGAGGGACCTTGATGCACCCCAAACGAAAGGCGTCGACCTTTGGGGTAGTGTGGGTTTCTAAATTTCCTTCCCTCTTCTCTATTGCAGCAACACAGATGTTCACACTGTGGCGTCCCTCCTGAAGCTTTACCTTCGAGAGCTGCCAGAGCCTGTCATCCCCTTTGCCAAATATGAAGACTTTCTTTCTTGCGGACAGCTACTCTCAAAAGATGAGGGAGAGGTCAGTGATCCTTCTAATCTGCATTCTTCTACCTCAAATGTTGTTCCTAAGACTCAATTTAGTACAGCTTTCTTCTTATCACTCTTCAGTCCTGATTCAAATCAATGAAGTTCCTGGGAATGTTCCCCTGAATTTTCCTGAAATCATGAATTGGACATTAATATCACAGACTCCTGCTTGAAACAGGAATTTTTTGAAGTCTTTAGCCTGGTGCTTCTTTCTTCTGAACAAAGCTGTTCTGTATCGTAATGAGCAAGAGATGTAAGGCAGGATATCTGGGTTCCTTTCCCAGCCTTGCTGTTAACTCATTAGCAAGCTGTATGAAGTCATTCCCTTTTCCTGTGTTTTCAGTTTCATGTATCGGAACAGCATGTTCTGCTTCCCAAGTTTTTGGTGGATGAGGCATTGATCAGTGTGATGGTCTTTGTATTTCTTAGAGGAAAGGCACTGCAGAAGGGCAGGCTATTATATTATCCCAAAATAGGGAAAATAATGCTAAGAATACTTTGCCAGAACCTTCTTACGATGTTCCTCTCTTTGGTTTCCAGGCAAGGGAAGGGGCTGACAAAAACCTCCAAGTCTGTGGCAATCATGGAAATTTTGATTCACTGCTTGGGAGGAGCAGGATAATTTACAATATGATTGATTGATCTGTTTCATCCATATTGTTCCTCTTGTGGTGATGCCTGAGCTCCTTGCTGACTGCAAAGGCACGTTGGATCTGGTCTAATGTGGGTGGAACTGTGCCACCTTCTAAAACAGAGATTTAAAGAAGCTGTAAAGGTTGTTGCTAGTGTCAGCTAAAGAAGCAAAGGCCTGAGGGCTTGTAAGTCGCAGTCCACAGTTCTGTCCCTTTTCTCTGTGTGGCCTCAAGAGCATGCTCATATCTTTGTCTCTGGTGGGGACTGTAAAAGAGCTTGGGGTTCACCTTTAGTTCAAGTGGCAGAAGACTCTGCGGCAGAAGTCCTTTATGATGCCCATAGGAAGATGCTTGCTTGCATGCATCAAACGTAGCATATCTGGTAATGTCGATTTTTTATGGATAAAAAGCAAGTTTTCCACTATCTGTACTCACATGATGTATCCTCTAGCCAACTCTAAGAAAGCAAATTTCTGTACATGACATAGTGTATTACTGCACATGGATATGCATTTGCATCCTAGACACAGCCACATCAATGTGCCGGTGCACTAGTGTTGTCTTTTAATTGTATAGGTATGTGCCTACTAGCTCTAAAACTTGCTCATTTTCTGCCTTATTCTCAGTCAACTCCGGCATCTCTGCAGGGTACTATGCTGCAAACAGCACAATGGTGGATTTCACAAGAAATGGCAGCAATTCTAAGGCAGTGGAGCTGGTTTCATTTTGGTCATGATATGTGCAGACTGGGAAGTTTTAGATCCATTAAGCACTATTGCACAAGAGTTAGAGATGCTGCCAAGTTGGGCAAACATAATTGTGTATCACTGCTCAGCTTATTAACTATGTAGTTTGCCTGATTTTGCCTGCACAGGCTGCAGCAGTTTGGGAAGCAACATCTGTGTTGGTTTTGTGGGAGCAAGGCCAGACTCAAATGACTTGTAGTGCAGTATTCTCTTTGGATTAGAAAGGTGATGAAGAGCACTAGATAGTCAAAATGAAGGCTTACAAAATAGGCTACTGCTGATAGCACAAATTTGTCTTGTTAAGATGCTGTTGTAAACATAAGCTTCATTTATTTTTTTTTTTTGTCAGAAAAGTCTGGAACCTCAACAAGGGCTGTTTACTTTTTCAGAAAGGAAGGTGGAGTGTGTACACCAGGGGTGGAGAGGCTGTACGTGCACAGTAGCACGCGGAGCAGAATGTAGCACAAAGTCATACTCAGCCTGTAGGGCCTGATTCACCTCCCACATAGAAAATAGCCCTACTCAAAAATGTGGTTGCATTGAAACCATAATTTTTTAGCACAAAATGATAAGCAGGGAATTTCAAAATCAAACGTTTCACTTTGAAAAAGTATTTGGAAACAAAATAAAATATTATTGTAATTTGAAGTACTATTTTGTTTTTGTTTTTCACTTGGAAGTTTTGAATGAGACTTGGACTCAAAATACAATTTGCTTTAGTTTTGTATACCTGCCCCCCCCCATAAAAACAGAATTACTTAAGGCAAAATAGCCATTCAGATAAAATTGTTGGCATCTTATGCTGCTTCATTGTGGCCATAGACAGGAATTATTATGTTAGCGTGGCCTAATCTCCATCTGCAGCAAAAAATACTTCAGCACTGCCCTAGGCTTTCCATTTTCATTCAGACTGCTGTTCATCTTCATTCTGCACCCAAGTAATCTCTGGTGTGGGAATGCAAACAGATACATAACAGAGGCCTTTGGGTTGTGCTGAGGCTTCCAGGTATCTCAGCAGGACTGCAGTGTTAAAAAAGATCTGAGTCTGATCCCAACTAGTTAGGAGAAGGGATTGAAAATGAAAAACAATTTTACAGTAAGAATGAATGACAGATCTTCATATCTCTAAAAATTCATTTGAGTCTGAGCTGACCTGACATGGTCGTATTTTAGCCTCCACCGCTGCCTGTACTCTAGAGATACACACAGTAGTTCAGTGGGCTAAGCATATGGGCTTTGAATTTTTAAAGAGGGTCTGAATTTGGGTGAGCATCTGAAGTGTTGCTGGTTTTCCAGCTCAGCTAGAAGCTCCTAATTGGTGCTGATCTGTTACACACATTGCAAAATCCTTGGGTTTGGGATTATTCCTTGGAAAGCACGCTTCTGTGGTAAATTAGACATGCAGCATTTTCAAGGAGGTAACAGTTATTACTGCAAAATACCATGACGAATGACAGTGCAGAGCCTCTGTTGCTTGCTAGGCTGCAGCCATAAGCATGAACAGTGCTATTTGTTAATAACACAGCCGTTTTCTAGCTTGCATTTTCCTTTACACTTCTGCTGTGGTGTTAACTAGGCTTAGCCTTCTGCCACCTGTTGGTGAGGCGGTTGGTGGTACAGATCTGTGGCAGAGCTGACAGATGCTGCTGCAGCAGTAGAGAGCTTTTTTTAACCTGGCAAGTGTTTGCACCTTGACAAATAGGAAGATACTCTCTGTGTAATACCACGTTTGTGATTCCTCATGACAAAGTAAGGATGATAAATTTTTAGAACCTTTTTTGTTTCAGGTAGCACCTTGAACCTTTACGTTATGTTTCCAGCTGGTCACAACTGCCTGCAGTTTCTGTTCCAAAGCCCCTTCTTCCATCCAGTGGAGCCATAGTATTTTAACTCAGAGCACTTGAAATACAGTGCAAAAATATAATCCCGATTTCTGTATTTGAAATAAATCGGGTTACAGAGCATAATTCAAGAGGGAATTAGGTCTGTTAGCTCACCTATTTCTAGTTCAAACTCCTCACTTGAAAGCTGGATGACCTAAACAACTGACCTTAACCTTCACATCAGCAGCAGATGACCTTAATTCAAAAGTTTTCAGAAGTTTAAAAAGAGGATTGAGATTTTTAAGGGACTGGTCTTTTCTTAGTGTCTTCATTGTTGTCACTGTTAAATCAGCATAATCTTTAAGCTAAGGCATTAAAAAGGACTTAGTGCTTCTAAGAATTCTTCTTAAGTGCCTGGGTTTTACTAGAGGGCTTTTTTTTACGTTGGGACATATAGAATAAAAAAGTGTCTATACATTAGGACATTAAGGATGGAGGCAGGAATACAGACTGCTTTCTGGATCTTTCTGACTTGTGTGGACCAGAGAAATCAGGAAGATCTTGCAAAAGGGTGGCCAACAGAATTCCCTCCCTAACAGCACTTAAAAAATCAAGGAAAGTTTGAAATGAATGTTCAGCTGCACTTCTTTGGCTTGGAACCAGCTGCTTCTGGAATTTCTCCACCATTAGTTAGCAGCTATCACTCTTCCCAAACGTGCTTGGGTATCTGTTTTCCCACAAAAGGCTTAATTGTCTTTAAAAATAAGCAAATCTCCAGGGCAACTGCAGCATTGACAAGAGCAAGCAAATGATGCTTGGGACTGTGGAGGGACAATAGCCTTCTGAGTCAGAAGTTTTAATTAGGTGATTTAAGTAGCTTCAGGGTTTAAGTCATTCCTCCAGCAGATGTCTCATCTTACCTTTTAATGTAAAGGCAGAAATTTTATGAGGAAGTATGTCACAGGTCAGGATGACTGCAAATGTAAGCAAGTAGTTTAAAAGGAGGTAGTTGAATTGGAATGTCATTTTGCTTTTTAAGAAAAAACTCTTTTCTGCTCAGTTGAGCATTACTGCACTGTATTTATCCTACACTCAATGCCTCAATGTTTCAAATAGTCCAGGTGCTGAAAAGGCACTTTGCTGGTACATTTATACCAATGCCAGTGGGCAGACTTTGAAGGCTAGCAGCCCCTGCTAATTGAAGGCTTCTACGTCAACCATTAAAGCTGACAGGAGAATTTCCACTGAATTTGAGAACTGAATAAAGTTCTGGACATTGGGGTTTTGGTAAGGCACAACACACTGGATGACACCTTTTATAAAGCAAAGCCTCCTTACATTATCATTTGTTGTTCAGAGTTTTGACTCTGGAAAGAGGACTTCATAGTACTGAAGAAAAAAGTCATGCCTGCTTTGCATCACTTATATTAATAGCTCTCCTTGTTTTTTCTGTTCCTCAGGGTACCCAGGAACTGGTTAAACAGGTGAAGAATTTGCCCCAAGCCAACTACAACCTCCTCAAATACATATGCAAGTAAGTGAAATTAATTAACACTTGGAAAAGTCACCAAGTTTTGTGAGGCTCAGTCTTATATGCAAATAATATACTCTGAAAGTATGAATATTTAAACATCACTTACATGTAAGTTACTGCTCCTATAAAACATGTGGAGGTGAAGGAGCAGCCTGCCTGAAGGTCTGTCCAAGAGCATCAGCCAAGCAAATTGCTGTCACCGACAGCCTTGGCAGCAGGCATGAATGATACTAATGTATTATTTCAGAAGCACTTAAAAGAACCAGTAAAGAAAGGCATTTTTTACAAGTACTGCACACTTGGAAGATTTATGACACAGGATGGGTAGCAGATGCAGTCAGAATAGCCAGTCTGTCCTCAGCTCAGGTTTAGAAGTTGATTGGGAATGGCTTCCTCTTGGAGCATCAGGGACTCTGCAGCCTTCTCTCTCCTCATCTCTCTGCTGACTCTCCCAGTTTTTGCAAAGTGGGCTGGAACGTGTTTTGGGAGCTGGAAGGGACTGTTACCTTAGATACAATGTAGTGAACTTTATGTTGTATTCTAGTCTCCGTGGTAGTCAGTCCCTTTATGGCCAGTGGGATTTGCATTTCTAGAGCAGGCAGTAGACACAAACACCGATATGAAGTCCATGAATTATTCAAGAGATGTCAAACCCTTCCCAAGTGCACACAGATAGCATTTCCTAAGTGTATTTTTGAATGCTTTAGAACATTTATTTTGCTTCACTATGTGCTTCTATAGCCATTTGTTTTAATGTCTGAGCACCTCAGAACATAAATGAGGCAGTGGAATATACGCATGTTTCTAAGTGAAGAACTGGGGAAAGGAAAAGCAAGTAGAATTTGCTTCTGACTTGGTGAAGAGAACTGAGGATTCTTGGGTCTCAGCACACTGTCTGCCACAGGACAAAGCCACAGAAAAAAAGGGGAATGCCTAGAAAAGTGATGCTGCAAGTAGCAGCATTCAAAAGTTTCCCAAGTAGTGCAGAATGACAAGGAAATCTTTTTCCTGCTGCCAAAACCCATCCAATCATCCAAAAATTAACAACAGTTTAGGAAACAATGTACACTTAACTTTTGAGGCCACCTAGTCCTATTTTCTGCTATTGTAGGTCTGCATGTCATGTAGTCCTTTTTACAACTTGGCTAATTAGATACAAGCTATTTAGGTGTTTGTTACAGCCTTTCTCTTAGTACAACTCCTGCTGGGAGTTTGTTCCAAATTACAGAACATGAACTGTTAGAAACTTTCTGCTGATTTCCAGCTCATACATATAGATAGCCAGTCTGTCTGGACTTTTTCATGTGCTACCTTTGGCTTGCACCGTCTTTTCTTGTGTTGGTGTTTGCCCAGCTGATGCATTCACAAGAAGCATTTGGGTTACCTCTTTACCTGTATTTTGCTAATTCAAGCCACAAAGCTCTTTCCATAGGCTGCTAGTTCTAGGACAAGAAGATGAGTGAAATGTCTTTTTACCTCTTTTATATCTGTAAGTGAAAACTGGCAGAAGTCAATCTGTGTAATTGGAGAATTCCTATAAAAATGTGAAAGTCTGTTCTATCGTACCGATTTGAAGGCTGGATCCCTGGTAGACTGGTACTTTTGGCAGAAACCATCCGGTCCACTCTTGTTCATACACTAGGAGGGACCTGGGGTTATTACTTAGTATCTAAGCTGCGTTAGTCCCTAGAAGCATTTCAGGTATCAGAATTGTATAAAGATAGGACAAAACGGTTCCTGCCTCAGAATGACTACAGTCTGAGAATTGAGTGACTTACTCCTCTCCTTTGATTTTCCTGGGGGGGCTTTTCAAGGTTCCTTGATGAAGTTCAGGCTCACTCCAGCATTAACAAGATGAGTGTCCAGAACCTGGCTACAGTATTTGGACCAAATATATTACGGCCCAAAATGGAAGATCCAGTGACTATGATGGAAGGTAGGTACCACTTTTGTGAGGTAACACACCACCTGTGTTTTGGGGCTGTAAGAGTATTCTGAAAGGCATACATTCATTGGTAGCCGTATCACTTGACTGCACAGTCAGCAACAAGTCAAGCAATCCCTTTCATCAGTGCCTGTGAGGGGATGTACTGGCTGGCCTCTGTTATCCCACTCACCACTGGCCTGGGTGTCTCTCCTCTCCACTACATGGAGACCCCTGTGCCCTGTTGCAGGTTGTTATGTGAAACTCTTTTTGAACCCACTGCTGCAATGAAAGCTCAAATATTCTTCAGAAGTATCATGTTTAATTACCAAACTGCTACCATTTAGTACCGGTGCATTTCGGTGGTTAGACAGCTACCTGTAAAGGACATCCAGGTCACAATGAAGCAGGTACTCTAGTTTTTGCTGTGTCACAGTGGCTATAACTACATGTCTTAGAAGTGCTGTCTTCTAAGCAGGCTGCATATGGGTCAGAACTTCACAGAACTAAAAGAGTAAGTTGAAAATCACTGTTACTTTTGGATGTAAAAATCTGAAGCTTGAAAATTTTTACCTCCGTGTGGGTCAGGGAACGCCCAGGAGATGATCTCTGGCTGGCTGACACTAGGGTTGGGATACAGCCTCTCTCCCAGTTGTGGCACTGGAGCACTACTCTGGTGCAAGTTTTAGCAGGGTCTTTGCATTCAATTTTGTGTGATCCTGGCAAGCCTGCAAAAAGAATCGGTGGATCCATCCAGCATTAGGTATAGATGGAGATACTGTGCCCAGGATGTCTGAACCTGTCACTGCTCCCTGACTATAGAGGACAGCTGATGTGGTGTTCTGTGTGATGAAAATCCTTCACAGAACAAGAGCGTTATCACGCCTTAGGAGCAGCAGTGCCTTTAGCTCTGCACAGGTGACCTCTGAAAGGCACTGCAGATGTGTGCCCCACAGGTGGCAGCTCAATGTAAGGTAACAGGCCAACTTCAGAGTATGGCCTGACGTACTATAGTTGTTCAAGGTCTTGAAGCCTGCCGCAGGGTATGGGCATTATTATTAAGGGTAGCTTTGAGACCTTACCCTCAAAGCAGGGAAGGCACAAAATTGTGGGGAGGAGAAAAAGGGAGTGCAGGAGCAGATGCTGGGTTATTCAGGATTGCAAAGGTGGGCATAGCGGAAACCTCCATCTGTTGAGTGATGCTGTGACTTCCCCTAGTGGCCAGCTGGCCGGCGTGGGTAAGGCTCTTACAACCTTGGCCAACCACGTGCTTTTTGGTCAGTTGGTACAGATGACTCGGGCATTTCATCAGACAGTTCAGCTGATGGCAGCGGTGCTTGTACTGTGTGTAGGTGGCACAGGTGCCACATGCTGTGGTCTCATGGTCTCTCCTAACCATCATATAAAAATACTACGGTGACCTGACCTGGAATTCTGTATTACCACAGACCTGAACTGTAGAAAAATGGGGAACCCAGTGACAGGGTTTTTAGACTTAATCATTATACTCATAAGCAACAGCAATTGCAGTGGTTTTTTTTTATTGTTAGTTGAGGACAGAAGATTGATTAAGTAGACATAATGGAGAAGTAGAAAGACTCAGTACATTTTTTTTTAGCTTCAGGGTAAGATAGGCCTGCTAAATCAACTGATACAGAAAAATACTGCTGCCAGTTCTTAACAAAACCCACTTTAATTACATCTCTTTTCAAATTTAACCCATGCATTTCAAATAGAAACATCTGAAGTTTGACAGCTAAATTATTACGAATGGCCTTATCTCCAGAGAGGTTTATTTCTGTCCCTGCTTCCGCAAACATAAGACAGAAGTTGTAGGTAAGCTCAGTACCTCTCACTGTCAGGCCAAAATCTCATTATTAAATTCAGGGTCCTATTTTGAATATCTTCAAAATAGGAGCCTGAATTATTTAATAATAAGACCAAGATGTGTATCTTGGTCTTATTATCTCAGATAATACTTAAAAGATAGAATTACATATTCACTCTTTTTAAAATTTTCCTCTTTTGCAGAAAGTGCTCTGTATTAGGTTTGGTAAGTGGTGTTCTCGATTAGTTCATAATGGTCTACCCCACAACTGGAAAACAATGGCAACTCATTTCTGTGGATTTAAATAATTTTAAGTAGTTTCTGTACTTGCTGCACACTTTGTGCAGGTGCATGTATGATACAGATGTCATACTTTCTGCAAGTTTCTCTATACACTTATAGCAGAAGGCCTGAGCTGAAATTTCTGGTTTTTCAGTAAACAGTAGCTCTGGGCCTGTTAAGACTATGAAACTGGGTGCAACATAGTTGGTGAAACCTGCTGGTTTTGGAAGCTGGACAGAGAGGTGCTCCATCCCAGAAAATAGCTTAGTGTGTTCAGGTACGGCATGCGTCTCAGCACAGGACTATGCTGTCCTGCAGGGATGCAAACACTGAGACTGATGCTGGCTCTAAACCCCATGGCTTGGTGTGGTACAGTCATGCCCTTCTTTTCAGGTGTCCTCCTCCTCTGTCGTCCTCAAAGGTGTCCTTAAGCAAGCCAATTTGTTAATCATTGCTAGTGATCATGAGCTGGACTGACAACTGCATCCTTCAGTCTCGCATGTGCAGCAAAGGGAACAATTCCTGTCTCTGGCAGTCCTGTACAGAAAGGCCCAGAGCAGTTGTTTATGCAGCACATGGTGGTCACGGAGGCCCCCTCACAAGGAGCTCATGTGGCACCTCACAGGCCAGGGGGTGAGTGGCTGAGGTCTTCCACATCTCATCAGCTGCTTGCCTTTTTCTCCCCACAGGTACCTCACTAGTTCAGCACCTGATGACCGTGTTGATAAGCGAACAGGGGCGAATCTTTGCTGTTCCTCAGGCAGATGTGCCTGGGAGCCAGCTAGAAATCAGGCCTGTGCGCCAGCGCAGCACTGTGGAGTGGATCTCCGAGGAGGATGGGGAGGACGGCAGGTCGGAGAACAGCATTCCCAGCCCCGCCCATTTGCCTTCCAGCAACGCTGTGTCACTAGAAGCCACTCCTGGACCTGTGGTGAAAAACGCTCCCTCAGAGCACAGTGGCAAATTGACTCAGCCTGCCACCGGCCCCAACAAGAGAGGGCAGACGCTGCCTCCGTGGAAATACTCCTTCCGCCAGCAGGGAGCACGGTCTGTGAGTCCAAAGCTGGGCAGCTCATCCTTAGATATCCCCAACCTCTCCTCCAGCGGGAACTGGTTGATGAATGGATTGTACTCTCTCCGGGGCCATCGCCGGACAGCCTCTGGGGAACGAGTTAAAGACTCGTGTTCTTCCCAGAGACTCTCTACTTACGACAACGTCCCTTCGTCCAGCCTCTCCCTTAGCACACACAGTATGGCCAGCACCACATGGTCCACATCATCATGTGAAATCTCTGTGCTGGACTCGGTCAGCAGCTGCCCAGCCTGCCGGGCCAGTGACTCTTCTGCTTTAAGCTCTCTCAAAACCGAGTGGATGACTCAGGGCTCGCTGTCTCAGGGTGAGGTCAAGACTGCAGACCTGGAGAACAGCACTGACAGGTTTGAAGCCTGCAGCAGCAGCAGTGAACAGAGCATCCTGGCTGCAGCTTCCAGAGACTCTGTCAAATGCTCTAGGGCCCTACAGAGCTTGGTGGTGGAGCTAAAGACAGAACTGAGCAAACAGAGGACTGAGTATGAAACTAGTATCAAAAGGTAATGTCACCTGCAGGGGGGACAAGGAAGTTGCCTGAGCATTACCCCTGTTTGAATGTGGGTGTGGGCTACTCAGCGTATCAGGTTCTCGGACCTGGGGTTTGGGAGACAGCAGGTTTGGTTCTGCTCTTTTCTCACTGCTCTCTGAATCTAACTTTACTCTCTCTGACCTAAGAGAGGATAAAAAAACCCGGAATTTCTGTCACACTGGAAATTCCAGTATTTCACTTTTGGTGTTTTCACTGGAAATCAGAACTGTACAGGCAATACCCTGGTCTGATTTTAGTGCCCTCAAAGCAAACACCTTAACATCTTGGAGGGAGGGATTGTGACCCAGGGTGGTCAAGCCCTACCAAGGAACTCTGATGGTCTGTGCGGGTGTGGAGTTTTGTACCAAATCAGTCTGAAACCAAGGGCTTCTTGTTCTTCAGGAAACTGATTTTGAGGTGATTTGGGGGGATGTGTGTATGTGTGGTGGTGTTGGGACAGCATCTCACTATACCTTTTTCAGCAGCCCTTTTGTGTTGAACTTGTCTAGAAATCTTGCTTTTGATTTTTGATGGACCTGTAGTGGCCCCTTGCTTATATGGCCAGCTGCTGGCACACAGCAGCAGTGAGGTGCTGCTTGTACAGCAGATACATGAACTGTGCAGTTCTTTGCTCACTCTGATGTTTAATGTGCAACTGCCGGTGCCGTGCTTTAGATCTGTGCTTAGAAAAATTCTTCCCAGTTTTCAGAAGGGATGCGGGTGAGGGCAGGGGCTGTATCAAGTATTAATAACTAGAAAGTTGTATTTATTAATTTGTGTGTTACTGTACCAGGTTTTATGAGTGTAAGCGCTCAATAGAATGACTTTCAGGCAAGTACTCAGGGAAATATGCACATGAAATATTGTTGCTTAAATGAATTAAATATGTTTTAATATACAGCCATATGCAAAACTGCACACCATACAGTAATACAGAACAATCTGGCCTGGGCTCTGCAGCACTGTACTTTGCCCTGAAGAAGGGCTGTAGTCTCATTTCCTACCAACAGTTGAGTTCTCAGCTTTGTGTGTTAAGGCGTTAATACTCCTTCCCTTGTTAAAACTTCGGTAGTGTTTACATGCCTCAATTTCCAGTCTCCCAAAGATGGTCCTGGAAGCACATATGAGTGTTCATAGGGATTGTATAGCACAGCTTTAGGCTATGTTTGTTGCCTCTTTTTTCTTGTTAGAAGTAATTTCTGAAACATGTATCTGAACTGTGATCTCTTCCAGTGGGCCAGCTGTTAAGGTAGGAATTTCACTTGCTACCTTCCTGCTTTATTTTACGATTTCCTACGGTGGTGTCTTGCCAGCCTCTGCAGCTTTTCTGGCTCTTGCATTGTAACACCTTGGTATGTGATGCTGGAAGGAGAATCAGGCCACGCTGCAGTTTCAGTTCTCCCACCTAACACCACAGAGTGGGAGAAAAGCTTACCCTCGCCTTGTTGTCTTCCAGGTAGAACAGCTGATAATACCACCAGTTGCTAGCATGGTGTGATTGAAAATAATGTGAATAAGGATGATAGCTCATGGCTTATTGTTTTTTTTTAAAATGCCCTACTGATGCAGAATGGGAGGGAAATGAGGCTATGTACCTTGCATTTAATTCTGTGGAGCTGCCCTGGCAAGCCTTGTTGCGGGGATACAGAGCAATAAACAGGAAGGAGAGCAGGCTGCAAAACTTGGAAATGTGTATGTGCACATTTTACCTGTTGCCTGGGGCAAAAGATGACTTTCCGTCTCTTACCAGTAAAACTGTTCCAATGGGGCCTTAGCTGTTGACACCAGGGGCATCCAGGAAGACTGTTCTTTGTTCCAGCTGTTGAGCAGTTCCAGCTGCTTCAGCTCTAACACCTGCTGCTCCCCCTCAGCGGGACGGGGCAGAGTGCACTGTGGCTGGAGGGGAGGACTATAACTTGGCCAGGTCTCACAGGGCAAAGTAGCTAAAAGGAAAATGCCTAATGAACTAATAGTTTCATAAAACCAGGCAAGATGCAATCACTGCCTTTTTGTATTAAAGAGGATGACTCCAGCTGCTCAGGATTACAGCCTGAAGGATCTTGCTGTCAAGTCTAAGAATTTCAAGCCAAGTTTTTCAACTCTCAAAAATTTTGCAATGTTTTTACTATATCTGCAGCAATTTACATGTGCAAAAATATGTTCCTTTTGAAACTGCATGAAAGCCCGCTCCGGTGGAAAGACAGGAGCTAACTAGCAAAGAAGGAAGGCTGCTTAGCAGGGAAACTTTGGGATGCCTCACTAGCTTTATTTTATTGAAGATAATTTAGTCCCCAAAAGTAATAATTAGTTCCTTTACAATTGTGTGTGTGCTTGTGTGGCTTGCAGAACGTTGTGTGTGTAACAGGGCATGATTTAATGAAGGAAAATAAGCTTTTTGTTGGCACTTATATAAGTGGAGGGAAAGCAGAGTCAGTACCTGCCTGGGGCAGAGGTAAGGAACACTTGCTGATGGAGAAGCTGTTATTTATCATCATCAACAGCCCATTTTCTCTCTCTTAGTCAGAGGGAGGCAAGTTTTATGGCCTTCCTGTAACCAGCCTGTTCCAGAGCATTTTCTCCCTCGAGGTTAGTATAATTATCAGGCATTCTCTGTTGAGTTTCAGTAATCCATGTTTACCACCTTGGAATCTCAAGAAACTGGAAGTATCTTGGAGACAACTATTATGTTGTGTATGTAGAAACACAGTAAGTTAAGTACTGTGACCCTACATAACTTAAGAACATGGACAGCTAGTCTAGGCTTCTGTAGCTGACCCCTAAACTTTGTGGTGGAAAAATTTAATTGGTAGCTCTGCGCTGTAGGATGTAACAGAGATGTTATAAAGGGGGTGCATAAGGAAGCATCCTAGCTTCAGGAGAGTCTTCTTCTATTACAGAAGACAGCTGCTACCTGGGCGATGAATGTCTGTCTTCATCAGGATGGGCAGTTTTTTGCAGACACAGTATACATTTCTGTTCGCTTATCTGTGCAGCAGGTGGTCTGCCAGACTTGACCAGCATGCCTGTATGTGACTTTCCCAACAGCTTAGAAAGTTGTCACAACGTTCACATTGCCACCCTTAGCTGTGTGTGAAGGAAGTTTAAGGGGATGCACTGCATTGCCTGCATAATTGCCTCTTGGTGGTCACAAAATGGAATGTAGACACTTCTGGTACTGTCACAAAGATCCTTTGTTGTTGTTGTTGAGTCTGTAGCATGCCCTTCTTGACTGTCGTTTACTTTGTCTAAAACCAACCTATTCACAGTCTCAGTGGGAAGCCAGGCACCCTAGCTTCACCGTTGGGTATTATACCGATCAATGAACTGAAGAGGTGGGGTGGTATCTTTTTGTTTTTCGTTTGGGTTTTTTGTTTTTCTCCCCCCCCCCCCCCCCTTTTTTTCCCCCCCAAGTTATAGGGTAGACATTTTTCCTAGGAAAAGCCTAAGTTTTACAATCATATTCCAGTGACCAGAAATTCCTGTCTGGATTATACTGTCTCCTGTGTATTAACACCACTACTCCTGTCTTACAATCAGGAAATGTGATGGGGAGGACAGCAAGTGATGTGCCTTTGGCACTTGTTTCAAACCAAAAAAATATGAACTTTGTTCTCTGACGTCCTTAGTGAAAAGTTCTAAGGCTTGCATTAGAGCTTTGTGCCAACTTACATTTAAGATTTGTTCTTCAGATTCTTCCTCATATGAAATATTGTTTTTTGTAAAATCTTGTACAGTGTGAAAAAATTTTATTCCCCCATCAGTCAGTGGGGGACCTTTACAGAAAATACTGTAAAATGGATGGTAAGGAAGGACTGAGACCTCATGCCTACACCTAAGCTCCAAGGACGTTTTTCTCTGTATTGGATCTCCACACAGGAAACACAGTATCAGGATGAAAACAGAGGTTAGAAGATTATTTTGGAATTACATATTTGAACTCAGCCTTACTGAGAATACATCTACTCAGATATTCAGTCTGTTGCCCCAAAGTAAGCACTGTTTAACACTTGAGCATATTCTCTCAAGATACAAACAGAGGAGGCTTCAGCTTCCAAGGAGTCTCTGTCCTTAAACTCAACATTAATGACACTGCCATTAGTGCCCTCCTCTAAAACTTTCTCTTAGAATGGAGATATTTTAGCTCTAAGTGGAACAGCTTGTATCTATGATAGCTATCAGCAGTACTTATCCAGCCACTTAAAAAAACCTCTTTTTTTCCCCCTCCTTCTCTTCTTTGGTTTTAAGAATTGAAGAAACAAGTGCAGACCTGAGGAAACAAGTGGTTAGGTTAGAAGAAGAACTGGACCAAGAACGAAAGAAATACACAATGCTGGAGATAAAGCTGAGGAATTCTGAACGTGCTCGTGAAGATGCTGAGAAGAGAAATCACCTCCTGCAGAAGGAAATGGAAGAATTTTTTTCAACGTTAGGATGTTTAACTGTTGGGAGTCAGACTGCTAAAGTCCCCAAGTAAAACAAGCTAATGGTACAGTATGGAAAATTCTAATTCTGACAAAACCAGTGAAAATGCACATTTTGTTCTTGTATACTCATGTATCATGAGTAATTCTACAGTGACACTTGCTCTGTTGTCTTTACATGTGCTGTAGTATTTGGGCCAGCTGGGAAAGACTGCTAAACATAATGCTTCAAAGTTTAGATGTCAGATTACCAAGAAACAATGGGCACCCTTTTTATCCACAAATCAAAAGATACCATTATCCATAGCTGTACCGCTGCCACCTTTGGACTTACTGCACCATCTTTCACCGGCACAAGGACAGTGGAAGTCCTGCAAGGTAGGTGGGACGGCCAGAACCCATGAACAGGCTGAGCCTGGAGCTGAGGGCCTCCACACTTGTGCTTGGGAAGGCGGCGGTTCCAGTGTGTCACCACATTCAGTGTGGTTTGCCATATGGATTTAATAAGGTGTTTTTTCTCCCCACTTCCTACATAATTTTACCCAAATTTCTTATTCTGTAAAGTTGCATTATTTTATGAAGATAATGTGAAAATGAAGTCTACAAATGAGCTGAAGGTACCAAAATCTTGAAAATTCACTAGAATTGTCCCTGACCCACCAAATAGTTCCTGTGTTTCAGAAAGATGCAACTTATTAAACTGTATAATCAGATTGGCCACATAAACTCCATAGACCTGTAAATATACACATTTTGCTCTAGATATTGGGGGTGGGGTTGAGCCAAAATCAGAGCAGTACTACCTGCAAGAAAAAGTCTTGTGAGTTGATATGTACTAATCCGACATCAAGGTAGGAGAAGAAAGATTCTTATCATCAGAATGCATCCACCTGCTGAGTGTTTTTTATCTATGAAACTTCTATGGTAAGAGAAATCAGTGCAGCTGGTGGGGTGGAATGCTAGGGAATCTATCTTTAACCTTTCCCAGACAGTTTACACTTAGCTGCCTTGTACCACTTCTCATGATGCCAATTGATTATTTTTTTGTTAGTTCACAGGGAGGTGAGGGGGCAGCCCAAGTACTGCAAACAAGCCACCAGCCTAAGTTCATTACTTCTACTAAAGAAAAATCATTAGAATGAAGTTGCAATTTCTGGTAACTAGCTGCCAGGGCTGAATTACCCCCTTAAGGGACTGCTCTGAGAAGTTCTGTGTAACATTTCATGGAGCCTGCACACAGAAAGTTGTTTCACCAGATTCAGCCCGGCACTCATGTACGGCCCACTCTTTCTTGGCACCTATCTTTGACAGCTGAGGCAGCCTGGGCGTCTCAGAGGAGAAAGATTTTTAACGGAAAAGTGCCATGACAACATGAACTGGCTAAAGGGAAAGTATAGAGCGTAGTGAAGGTGCCTGCTTCAAGTATTTTCAAAAAATTACCTGAATCTGTCTTTTCTTACTAGAGAAGAACTCGCTGTTTGGAAATAACCTTAGAATGGGTTTTTCAATGTACCAGCAGATAGTACACCTTTCGGTATTGACCTTCTCCTCATCACCTCACAGACGTCCAGGTATTTCATTATTTAACCATCTAGAAGTTCACTTGTTTTTACCTCACTGTAACGCTTCTCCTTCCTATAGAAATGTAAACCATTTGAAGTGAGCAAAAAGAAACATTTTAACTTAATCTTTGCTGGTTAAGACATGTCAAGCAAGGTGGTAAAGTAGTTCATGTGGATAGGTTAATTCAGTTTTTTCAAAACATCTTCCCTTCTATCCAGCTGCACTGGATCCCTTACTATTCCTGGTGTGAGGCAGTGTGGCAGGCACGCAGTGTTCAGCAGGAGCTGCCTGCCACCTGCAGGCACTAGCATCACCCTCACCCCTTTTTTCCACCACCTCCACCTTGTATTATTACCGATAGTCACAACTGATCCTGCAAGGAATATGATAGCCTGTTTAAAACAGCAGCATTAAAATGCATAATGGGAGAAGCAACTGTTGTAACAATGATTTGGAGCTGCAAATGCATAGTGTGTTAGGTGGTATCGAACACCCTGCCAGTCATCACAAAATAAACCTGAATATTAGAGGGGCCTGAACTGGACTGTAAGTAATTCTCTGCAATTAGAACATCAGGACTGGTAAAAAGAAAGTTTCTACTAAGGCATTCAATCCAAGTAGTAGTAGCAACCAGGTTATTTTAATGCCCTCTTTTATTCCTTCCCCCAACATGGGTACCTTTCCTTCACTGTATCCTTCCCAACAGCCCTCACCTCTCAGATGCTTTACAACGCATTCTCTCTTGTACGGATCAAGTGCAGACCACTCCCTTCAGTTCTAGCACACCTACAAGCTGAAGAACTGAGCCATGCTGACTGGGAGCCTTAAAAACATAGATGCAAGACAAGCACTAAACAGGACAACTGGCTAACTCTCAATGAAATCAAATGCAGCTGGAATTCTACAGTAAGTATTTAAACTTAGGTTACTGCTACATATAGCAGAACTACGGAACAAACCCACCTACCCCAAGTCTTCAGCTGCTGGACAGGATCATCTGTCAGCTATGTAGCACTACATAATCTTAATCTGCCATCCAGGATAAAATTATTTCTTCCTTTTTCAGTATCACAAATTAGTGATCCTTCATTCAATCCAACTAATAGAATTCAAACCAACTAATAGAATTAACCATTTCCTGGTTGACTGTTGTGCTCCAGCAACACTATTCCTCTCGTTCATGAGGAATACATTTCAGGTCCTTTTGAACATGATCCACTGCAGTAAACAAAGCCTGCAAGAAGCTGCAAACTACCCAGTTCATGCTAAAATGCACCACGGTAGGATATTAATTCTAAAGCTTAGCAATGAGAGAATAATGTTCATTTTCCATCATGTACAATTACACAATAAATTGTAACACGCTTGTGCTGTCCTACACCACCTCAGGGAACACTATGCCCTTATCTGAGGAAGACAAGACACGTTCCTAACTTCAACTCCTGTTTCTGTACTCTGTTTCCCACTGCTTCCTTTGCCAACTTCACAGATCTCAGAGAACACTCCTTATTTTGCAGACTTTTTATTCATTACAGCCCCCGGTTTATAGTGCCAGTTTTCTTAGCAAGCATTTACAAGATACAGGTTCGTTAGTATTAAGACATGACAAAGGCTCCTGGAAGCAGGTAGATACATTTTTACCATAGCCTTACCTGTGCAATCCTCCCAGCCTGGACCATTCCCTTCCAGTATTATGCAGGCAAAAAAGTGTAAAAAAAAAAATTCGGTGAATGAAACCCAACACAAGCATATGCTTCAAAATAATATCTGAAGCCAAACAGCAGCATTACAGCATAACAAAAAACTGCTGTAAGTCTCCATGGCATTTCTAACATGAAAAGGAAAATTAGTAATGATTGATAGCTTATTGAATTATCCTCATTTGCTAGCAGTTTCCATGCAAGCCAGCAGCACTATGGAATACTTCAGTTCTGGGCCTAAGTTGCCCACAGACAAAGCCCTGGTAGAGCTAAGACGGCCTCAGGGCTTGCTCTAGTATCAATACATTACTTGGAATCAGCTGCACTTCATGCTAACATATGCAAATAAAAAAAGAGCATTTCCGAGCCTCACCTCATTCCTAGAAGAGCACCCCACAAAGAGCTGGTCCAGAGAAACAAAGCAGGCTGCACGGTACTGGCCACGGTCACGCTACCTTTCCCTTAAAACCGTACACAAATACAACGTAGCAGCACGCAGACAAACACAACTCAAGGGCATCCTGAGTGTTTGTTTAAAGAAATGCTGAGACCCTGCTGGAAATGAAGGCAGTGAAATGCATTACATTAAGATTCAGCCCCAGGGCAGAGGCGCCAGTGCAGCAAGTGCTCCCGGCACCTAAGTTACCAATCCAGGAAGAGCTCTCCGGCAGTCCAGTCCTTTAGGCCCCTCAGACTCAGTCCTTTAGGCCCCTCAGACTCAGTTTTGAGGAAGATTTTCCTGAGGGCACAGGGACTGGCCCCTCCTTTCATACACTAGTCGGCCTCCTGCAACACAGGGTCGCAGCAGCTGTATTTCCAGGAAAAGCAGCGGCCAGAGTTGGCAGCAAGGAAGCAAGAATAAATTCCCAGCGGTCGGAAACACACTTGGTATTAACAGCCTGTGGCAGATCCAAAGCCCATGGAAAGGAGAAATGGAAGAAACGTCACTTGGCCCACACATGAGCTCACACACAAGACAGGACTTTTAAGTACCATTAAAAAACCTGAATTCGCAGGACAGGACTGATACTAATAAGACTCCAACTGCAGCCTTATTATGAAATCCATGAAATCCATTCCAACCTAGCTATGAAGAAACACTAAATGCATAGTGGTCAAACTTTTTTTTTGCTTTTTTATTTAAAATATCATTATAACCAATTGACATACTATATAACAATGTATACATTCCAGTGGTGCACATGTAATGACCTATGGCATGAATGAGTAAAAAAACCACAATGTTCTCAGTAATGCCCCACCAACAGCTTATTTGGAGGGAATAAAGGAAAAGCAGGAAAAGGTATCAAATGTGAGGAAGAGAAAAAAATAAATTACAACTTTCCCCAGTATTTTTAATGGTGTATCTTCCTCTTCATATTTCTTGGGACAAAATAAAATTAAGAATATACTTCAAAGGGGGCAGAAGGAATGATCGCATTAACTAGGGTTTTTTTTTCTCAACTTTAGTAATAAAAGCTAAAGAACTCTCAAAAATAGACTAGATATTGGGCCTACAAAAGTAATTCATCTGTATGCAAAGCTTACCAAGAATTATTCCTTTTGTAAAATGTAAAGGATGAGCTGACATTACTAGTAAGCTATTTTTACCTACAAAACCAGACTACAATAATAAAACCACCAATTTACAGCTAACACAATATTCTAGATGTACATTATTGTACACAAGCTATATATTACACATGAACATCTTACGTGAAATATATAAGAAACATACTTACTGATACTGTCCCAACATTGGCCAATAGGTCTATTTTCTAAAGGAAGTGTATTTTTCTATTCACATTCAGTGTAGTTCCAATAGCAAGGGTTAGCTTTGCTTGCTTAAGAAACGTAGAAAGTTCATGTGAGGTAGTTCAAGAAAACCTAGCTTAAATTTTTAACTGCAAAAGTAGAAACACCATGTGATCTGATTCATAACACATTTCTGTAATGCAGAGATCTCTGAAGAAGAGAAGCAAGTGAAAGAGGTCACTTAAAACACCACATTTATCCAGTGCCCTTAACTAAGAATAAATTAAATGAATTGAAAATTTGGGTAGGCAGTAGTGTCTCATCACATTTCTTCATTAAAACCCTCATTCCAACCCTACTGAAAAATGCAGACAGCTCTCCTTCAACTCCAGTTCTCAAACTAAATATGTAAGAACGACAACACTGATAGCCAAATAAAACGGCACGGACAAGCTGCTGTCCACAGCAAATAAAAACACACCTAGAAAGAGTAATTCACTCCCTTTAGCAGCTTGAAACAGTAAGACCAACTGTAAGCTGAACCTACTTCTCCCCTTTGCCCAATAATCTTAATAGAGAAACATGCTTTGGACGATTGGTTGGGCCGAAACTATCCTCCTGTACTAGCTTTTCGATCACTTTTCTTCCCACAGTGTTGAGATGCCATATACATTAACGTAGGGCATTACACTAATTTAATTTGTGCTCTAATGAAATAGCCTGTGTTCAGAGAAGCAATTTTCCATAAAACAAACCCACAACGGTAACCCCCCACTTGGACACTGAGGCAGCAGAGGGTGCTGTGGCCACAGCTGCCCCCACCCTGCTCTCCCCTGAATTCACACCTGTGTGGGCGCCGGGAGCTTACCCAACAATTTCTGCTGACACCGTCTTTGTATCTAGCTGGAACTCGCATCCAGAAAGCTACTACTGCACACAGCACAGTAAGGTTCCTCCAAACTAAGAACTCAAGCCGAACAGCATCTTAGGGAGACATGCCACGTCTGTCCAGCTCTGAATGCAACAGAGGTGACCTGCTCAGCCAGGCTGGCCTAGGGTTGTTCAGCTGATGGGTTCTGCTCTGGCAGCGCAGCTTCTCACACACCCCGACACACAAACCCTCCGCTCCCACCCCACGTCCTGCATCAACAAGAGACTTCACAGAGCAGAGGTGCAGCACATCGTAACAGTACTTACCAATGCCCCTGCCCCCCCACTGTATTTCTTATTCTTGAAGAATCTACTTCTACAAAAGGAGACAAGCTATTTCATCCTTGACGCCTGCCACAGCTCTGACCAGAAAAGGTAGAAATTAATCTCGTTATTACTGCCCAACTTTTAACATCACCTGATGTAAGAAATCAGACAGCTCACTGTAATTCAATCCCTACCATCTCCCAGTGGATTGGAGTGGCCCTAGAGGAAAGCTGCATACACTTTAGTGAAGTTGTCATGAGAAGATTTTGGGATCATAAGACTAACATAAAGCTTAGTAGTACTTTAAGAATAAAATTGTGCAGTGTATTAGACAGTATGTGATCTAATGACATAACAACAGACAAAGACAGCCAAACTCCAGCTACCCATTTGTTTGTTATCTGTGGCAGTGTACAACTATCTCTGACATAATTTCATATTTCAATAAAAAGGGAAGTTAATACGAACATGTCGTTGTGATAATTTGGATTCTGAATCTCATTTTCTTGTCTTTGAAATTCGCCATCACTTTAATTTGCCTAAAATGCAAGCAACTGAAAAAAAAACAACTGAAAAGGAGGAAAAAAAAGCAACACTGCTACAAAGATGGTGCCAAAAAAGTGAACTCTAGGTTCACACAGGCAAAGCTCTGACCGTACTGAAATAATCCCTTTAAACACAGCTCACTCACACTGCAACGGGTGTTCGCACCCCACCAGTCCATAACCCTACCTTAATAGAAGAAAGTTCAATTTTCTCCTTAGAGCTTATGAACTCAAGTTACTACTGATAGCACATTGTGGTAAAAGCCTAGTAACTGTTTCACTCAATATTAATTTCAAAATTTCAAAAGCCATTTTTCTTCAGGACACTGGAAAGTGACAGCAAGAAATATTTTAAATTTTCAAAATATTTCAATCATCACTGCAATCCAGACGGGTCAAAAGTAAGTTTAAACATGACTTATATTTACCAAATTCTGTTCTTAACAACACTTAGAAGCATCAGAAGTTGATTTTGTCAGTCTTAACTTCATTACACTGGGCTGATCAGAATATCACTTGACTCCATATAACAATGGAGTACTGTTGTATGACCAAAAATTTTATCTTAATTCACAGCTTAAACTTTGATAAAAAAATTAAAAAATAGACTGTTCTGTTGGTCTCTGTTCAACTTGAGCAGATTTTCTGTGTTCCAGTGCTAGATGAATCCAAACGTGTCCTGCCTATTCTGAGGTAATATACGATTTGGCAGGATCCTGTAAAAATAATTGCCTTAACAAACATGGTTTAGAAAGGCAATATTGAAATATTAGATACAAGCGAGGAAAGCAACTTTACACGCACACAGCACTTACCAGCAGTCTAGCCAGGCCAGGAAAATAACTGTGCAGTTTATCAGTTTAGCCATCTTTGAGACATTACCATTCCTTGTAACCCTGTATGTTTTTTAAAAAGACATGTTAGATATTGAAAGCATTACTATCGCTTCTGTTTTTCCGAAACTTCCTGCAAAGACAAATTTTCCTCTTTCAATTAGAACTTCAAAAGTACACCTATTTAACCCAACAAGCAGAAGGAACCACACTGACGAGCATCAGTCATTCCTGGATGACCTCTGTAGCCAGTTGTATTATTTGCTTATGCTCTGTGCCTGGCAAGACTTCTGTATTTTCTTACGCTCGTTTTTGTGAGCATTACTAATTTAAATTCCTCTTCACATTCTAATTCACTACACAAAATACGCATCTACACAAGGCATTCAATTATACAGCCTAGCTTTACTAAAAATCTGCATTTTCCAAAGGAATAAATTCTGAATGATTGTTTAACTCATACATAAACTTAAGTCAGTTATACATAAATCATTCTGTAAATATAAAATGTAAACAGTTAAAATACTTCTGTGAGGAGCAGCACCATTTTACATGACTATTTAGTAACTGTTCTATATATTTCGATATACCTTTTGTTTAAAAAGCGTATTGAAACCTGGAGCTTCAGTGCTGAAAACTACTGAATATTTATGACTTAAAATGAACCATTAAGATTTCTGCTACACTGGTCTCATGGTGAAATGAAAGAGATAAATATTAATTTATACAGCACTACTTCTCCCTCCCTTGGATGGCATATATTGCTCACTTCATGCATTAGCTACAGAAATCCTGAGGTTCTCCTACCACTTAATGGTCAACAGCAATCAGTTACTATTGGTGGAGAAAGAAGAGCTGAAGTTTTGCCCCTATTGCGTTCCTGTCGGTCCCCCTTCTACCCAAAAAGCACTTGCCTTGGTAGACAAAACTAGTAAGAAACAAAATTCCCAAGAATCACATATTACATGAAAGTACATAGCTACAGCATATTCATTTTCCCTCTCGGCAGTCTAGACATCCTGGATACACTTCGTTTTGTGTGTATGAAAACAGGCTACAAGCTAGAAGTAAATTGTTTATTGGCATTGCAATGTATTATTCATGAAGTATCCTCGTGTTTTATGGCGATCACAAGATTTGGCATGCCACAAGTCTGCAGAAAACATTACTTTGTTAGGCTAGGTATTTCTGCAGCTTTCAGTATATGCTTTGCTTTCTTAAGTTTGTAAAACCAGCCAGATGAGGTTACTTTGCAAAGGATTGTATACTGTTTCTCTAAAAATATTAATTGTTGTTCTTGCTGAAGAATTATAGGCAAGTGGCTAAAATGAAAGAGGATTTTGTTCACTGCCAGCACCACAGTAGCAAGCCCAACTACAGCTGGCTGCACTGAATTCTCTCCCACTCCACCCGGACATGGACGTATGACCAAGCATAAAACTTTGAAGGATATCATGAACAAAACATCTGGAATAAATCCTAATTAAAAAATTGAAAACCTATAAAATCTTAAATAATTCATTATATGGTAATGACCACAACATTAATATGTGCTTTGATAAAACAAATCTTACAAATTCTGTAAAAAAAGATCAGCAGCATAATAGTAAAGCAAATATGCAGATTTTAAAACCACAATAAAAATTATCAGGTTTAATATTTTACAATTAAGTACAGCAAAAAAGTGGCTGCTTTTAACACAACTTACAGTTTAAAATTACAGCACTTTATGATTTCTACGATTATTTTTGAAAAAACACTCAAAAATACCACCAAATTTTAAAGGTGCCCTATTAATGACTAAAAGGACCCCCCTCCCACCCCCCAAAAGACCAAGTAGTCATCTGCAGCAACCCAGAGGTCCAGCTGAGGTTTCTAGACTGCTGTCCGTATCAGAGGCCAATGTTGGATCCGTTGACATTGAAGACACATCATTGACAGATGACGATGAAGATGGATGTTGAGAGCCATTGATCACTGCTGCACCTGTGCTATGAGAAACAAAACAGCAAATCAGTTGCAGATACAGTTGCACGGTTCAGTACTTGCATTAGTCTGCCTCTTCCTAACAGTCAAGTTTCCTCTGTTTCAGCGAGTTTGAAAAGACGTGTCTCAATCCACTGTCAAAGTATGTAAAACCCACAAGTCTTTTACGTGGGCCTTAATGAACGGTATGTCAAGAACCACAGAACTCACACGGCATGACACCTGTCAAATCACACTAAATGCTAATGGGTGACGGTTAAAAATCACAGACACAGCACTGCATAAAGCCAGAGCTAAGCTCCCTACGAAATGTGGACACCCAAAGCTAGAATATATCTACATATTTTGATAAAGAAAGAGGAGGCCTGTTTTACCCCCATCAGATCCTCCCCTTCAGGCTGGAGAATAGTCGGTGTCCAGCCACATCGCGTACGTTCAGTCTCAGATGCACAGTGATTTTTCAGAGTCTGGACTTCGGCAGAATCTGAGCAGAGTCAGCTACGGCCGCCCAACCCCTGCCATCATTTTTCAGCAGTGCAAATGGAGTTTTACCAACGGTCAGTTAATGGGTGCATTTTGCTCCAAAACTCAGCAGCAGTTGCTGAAAGCACGCCATAATCTTCCAGCTTAGAAATCCTGCTTCATTACTTACATCTGTGTAAGTAGTGGTTATATCTTACTTTGAAACTGTACCAGCTACATGTTACGCATCTAACCAGATTATGGCAACCCAGTACCACTACATACCAAGACATTTCTTGAGGATTTAAATGAATGAAGCATCAGTTACACAGGGACAATAACAGAGGAATTAATCAGGTCAATAAAAACAGATGTCAACCCCACACATTCCATTCAAATAAGCAATATCTCAAAGGCAATTCAAGAGGTTATTGGTCATTTAAGAGCCATATTTGTGAGTTAGGTTACTCTTGGATGTCTTGAACAGCTTTACTCTCTCCCGACCTACAACTTAATGCAGTTTTTTACCATGCTTTTATTGTAACCAACCTAAAGGGGCTGGTTGTCCACGTATAACCCCATTCTTGGTTCTCTCCTCTAAGTCCATGACTTCCTTGTATATCAACTCTGAAAATGCAGAGAACAGAGGGCAAAAAATGAATTTGCAAACCCAAGACTGGATCGATAATGCATCTCCCATTAAAATGTACATTTAAATTTCATAGGTTTATTACTGACCAGAAGGCTTCTAGGCTAATGGCAGCTAATTACCCAGAAAAGACTTCAGTTGTGAATCTACAGAAGTAACAACAGAAAAGAAGGACTAAACATGTTAGATGCAGCTTGTGTGAACTGACTGTCAGAATACTACTTCTTATCTGTCACTGGCAAACTAATGTAATGTACAGTTTGGAAGAAAAAAAAAGCATTTAAGAATTATAGTTTCAAGGGCTGTGGGAGTCTCAAAAGTAAACTCCACATTGCTTGAAATACCCTCAGCACATCTGCTTCAAAAGGGAAAAACTTTGCTTGGAAGGAGGTTGGTAAAGAAATTTCCACAATTCTCCCTATCTTTGCCTTTATCATTAAATCTCATTTTCTAATAGAAAGAGACGCAAAGTGTGGTAGTACTAGATTTTACAGACTTGTGTCCATTACCAGCCAACACAATGAAACTGTCAAAAATGATTCATGAAACATTTCCCCTGCTTTATTTTCTCTGGAGATAAAAAGGTTATACAGGTCTAATATCCCTTCCTAGACTTTTTCAGTATGGAGTATCAGATTGCTTAATGCACTAAATTCTTGCTTAAATGCAACATTTATAGTTTACACAGCAATGTGGAGATCCAATTTTTTTTTCACACTAGAACCTCTGCAATAATACCATGCTTTTTAGAAGCAATTTGAAAATGAAGCACAAGCTTCACAAGTAACGAAGATGTTCCCCTTATATTTTATCATTTTACACTTCACATACGACCAGGAAATATAGACACTAAACCAGTACTGAACACTAAAGATCACACTCTTGAAGGTACAGCTCCTAGGTCATGCTACAATCCTTCCAGACCTCAGCCCCAGCTACTTTATCAGCTGTGGGATCCAGAGAACCACCAGCATCTCCCAGAGCAGCTGTAACCTCACTGTCTCACCCATTACCAACACTCCTTGTGGCTTCTTCTTTCAAATCCTCTGCTTGATTTAAGTACAGCTACTGCTAATGTATTCTTCACTTGAAGACTAGTCCTTCTACTTCAGATTTACATTGCTCAAACTTCTGCATCTTTTCCAGCTGTAGCAATTTGCCCAGAAGAGTTACCCCCCAAAACACCTTTGCCTTATGCTTTGCAAAAGTAACTGAAATGAGCAGGTCTTAAGTTCACTACAAAGGTTCAGCATCTTCACAGGAAAATTTTTAGTGTCCCAACAATCAAGAAGTTGAAAGCACTGATCTATTCCTTTGCCATTCCAAGCAGTTTAAGTAAATATTGAGTTGCCCAGAAGAACTTTAATAACAGTAATCATTTGGTCCCAGCCTGCTCCCAGAAGCCTTATTATACTTCAAATGCCCTTCTTACCTTTCCATTCTTCTATCGTGTGTTCCCTCTCATCTAACTGCTTATCTGGTATCTTTGGCGGAGGCTGAAAAACAAAACTAACTCATGATAAAGCAATCGAAGGCATACAAAACCAGAATGAATGAAAAAAATAATGTAAGCACTCAGAACATGAACCTGATTTAAAAATGCTGTATTTATATGGTTATATATGCTCTCATAACCTGGACCTGGCCTATTTTCTAGATGCTGCTACATGTTTGAAAGTTCTGATTAACAGATTTGCTTACATTACTGTAACAATTAAACCAGAAACTGAACCATCTGGTAAAATAGCTCCTAAGTGCAGCAGTCTCCAGCACAAGGAACTCTTTTCTATCTACTTAGTTAATTACTAAATTAACCCTCTAGCTATTACAGATCAGCAGAATTCTAACTGCAATGTTTATATCAAGCTTCTTTTTCTTAGTGGGCCATTACCAACCACCTTTCTTTTAAAAGAAATGACACTTTTCTCATAAGCTGAAATTGTCCTGAATTTTTTATTTTAAGAAAATTGTTCAATTAATCCCTCTGCTCATTGGTGTTAATAATTGAAAGCTCAAGATCCTGTACTCAGATTCTGCTGAAACACTTATTTTCTAGTGTAAAAGTACTATCAATTGCTACAACTAATGAAAATATTGCTCTCACCCAGGAGTAAATACCTTAGAATCCTATCAAGGGCAATCAAACCACACTGAAACAACTGAAGCTCAATAAATTAGAACCCTATATAAAAGATTTCAGATGCATTACTACACATCCAGGCGATTATAAGCAGTTATACACAAACACACACACAGAGATAACAGTGTGCACCCATTCTTAATACTATTTCTAATAAACATGTATATCGATGCCAATAAAAATTATTACAGGTCAGTTAAATTTCTAGTGAAACACATAGATCATGCAATAATCTTTCAAGCAGTTGTATCAAGCACCACAACAAGCTTGCTTTAGTACAGCACCCTCCTAATCAGAGACCTGGAACAAGAACTTACAGCTTCTGCTTCTGATGGATCATACCAAACATTGATGTATGGGTGCTGCAGGGCTTCATCCACAGAGATTCTTTTAGAAGCATCTATAACCAGCATTTTTGATAATAAATCCCTTGCCTGACTTGCTGCAAAAGTGAAATTTTCTATTTAGACTCGTGCCATATATAGTGCACACAATACAGTATTTCAAAGCTCATAAGAAGAGGAGACCTGGAGCAAACAAATTCCAGTTTAATAGCTATGCAACCCTCGCATCATTTGCAGTTTAGGAAAGTGGTTCGTTTGATGCAAAAAAATTTTTTTGAAGAATTACACAGGTGGGAAAGGGATTGGGCATGTTTCACTACGCATTTTCAGCAAACAGTGCCCCTTAGTGTGACATCCTTATGTGAAATATAACTCAGCTGGCACTACAGCCATGTCTGGAATAGCAGTGGGCAAGCACCCACTGCCCCTCTCCTACAGTTTACGGGGGAAAACTGTCACGTACTGTCAGTCACAGAAAATACGCTGAGTCTGCGACTCCACTGAGCAAGGTGAATTTTAGAACCACTTCACTTATTTCAGTAACTACAGGATATCTATATGTTATGGATATAAAACCTTCTTTTCATCCCTACAGAAACAAGATCTGCTCTGCCCACACAACTTCTATTCCACCCTCCCCTCACTCTTCTCTTAATCATGTTAGCATCTGTCATTGAGAGCAACAGATATATTTACATTTCTTTATAAAAGTATCTCCAGAATAGGAGCTGTTTCAGAGAAGATGAGAAAATGGAGATAAGCCAGCACGTTCATCCACTCCCATGATATAAATATTGTAGTACTTAAATTCTTAGTGAGATGATTTTATAGCAAACAAAACCCAAGATACATTCCTTTCAATATATCACAGTTTCAAAACTTTTAAAATATACAACACACAGAAGACTGACCTTACCTTTAAGCTTATTGTGTTCAGAGTCAGCTGGGAAAAGGACATCTGGAAACAGTTTTTCAAAACTATATCCAGCATATTTAGGTCTGTTCTCCACATAAGTTCGGACTGTAGGCTGTAATTTCTTCATAAACTCAGGGCATGGTGTTCCTAGCTGCTCTATAACTTTGTTCCATTGATCAATGTCTAAGGTTATGCAGCTAAGAAAAACACTGTGTCTAATTTTCAGCTAGAAAGTTACGTTAAAACCACATGAAATAACCAACAGAGAAAAGGCAGAAAATTATAACAAAGTAACAAGTTCATTTTCATTACTTAGGACTACCTTCTTAGAGAAAAATGAAACAAAGCAAGACTATGATAGTGTAGTCAAGGCAACACGTACTTTACTCAAAATCATAATTAGCAAAGGATATACTTCAGACAAACAGAAAATTAAAAGACATAAAATGTATTAAACAAATTTAAATAAAGGCACTGTGTGGGTTCTGGAGAAGACCTCGCTTCCTGATCTGATTCCCAGCAGTCCAGCTACCACCCATCACCACCTCAACCCAGTCCTGCACTCTCCCAAGTCAGCGACCTCTCACTAACGACATGCAACACTGAGCACCGGTGGGCACACCAAGGTCACATCTTGGCCCACACAGGCCAATCACCATTTTGTCAGAGACCTGAATGCAGAAGTGAAGTTTCCAGCATGCAACATCTTCATTGCAATGTTTACACAAGGTAAAGTGGAGACTGACCAGTTTTGGCAGAAGAATTTAATAATGTTACTGAATAAAAATAAAAAAAAAAAAAAAAAAAGAGAACCACTTGGCTCAGAAATTTCTAGTTGCAGATGGTTAGATGCTGGGAGAGAGCTCAGATAAGATTTTATATATGCTTATCTCGTTCATATATTCTCCCCAGCTTCTTCTTTTCAGCTACCATCAAAGACCGGATACTGGGCTACCTAAACCTTCCGCTGGATGTAGCAGCCCTCTTCATATGTTCTTAAAAATTAACCCTTTACGTAAGGATCTTGAAGCTTTACAGTGCTTTAGTACAGGGCTTGAAAATAAAGAATTTGCATTGTATGGCACTGAGCCTAAACTGCAAAGCCATGCTAGCAAACCAGATGCGTAAAGCTAAGCATGGTGCAGCCCATGCAATGACAGCGCTATGTGTAAGTAAGGATGCCCTGGATCTCTTCACTGTGCCTCAAAAATCTTCAGCCAATCTGCACCCCTAAATGATTACTAAACAGTTAACCTGCAGCAAAAGCAGGAAAGATTTCTGACAGCATCTATAAAATTGGAGTGTAACTACTAGTGAAATAAGTAAGATGCCAAACTCCAATCGGATCCATCAATATTAGCAATGATCCAGAGGTTTCAGCTCTATTTGCTTAGAGCACACCCTTTGTCTGAAGTATTATTCAGGACAAACCAAACAGATACCACCAAGCCAGTCATGGAACAGAAAGAGAAATGCCAGATATTTCTGAAAGCTGTCTGCAGGTTCATTTCTGCATGCAAAAATATAAAACTCCAGAGTGTAACTAATGATGCTGGTTAGGAATTTTTTGTAAACATTTCCTATAAAATGTAAAAAATAACTGGTAACATGCTTGGGTACTAAAAAAAATTAGTAAGTTATTACACAAAAATGATCTCCAAAGCAAAAATCAATGCATGTGAACTAGTAAAACACCACCTAAACAACAACAAAAAATTAAAAATCTGTCTTAAATGTGACAACATCCAAAAGCAATGGATAGACATATTAAACTGGAAAAAGAAAAAAAAAAAAAAAAGAGGAAAAAAAAGGAAAAAGGAAACAGAAGCCTGTTTGCCCAAGTGGTATTTTGTTCATCTTGCTTAGCATTAACCTCTAAAGACAGTTATACACATTAATGCTGTGTTGTGGTTTTGCTTTAAATGGTATAACTGTAGACAGTTTTGCAGCTTCCTAGAACCAAAGTAATGAACTTGTAAATGTCACTTTGAAAAGGCAGTTTAAAACCAGTATTTTAAAAATTAGAACCACCTTAATCTGGAACTATATTGCTGCAGTATCTTTTGACCTTTTACAACTACATCCCAGGCCAAAGTAAGGATACGATCTGTACCAGGAAATAAAACACCACCTTTGATCATTTCTCCCATGATGCACCCAACTGACCAAATGTCAACTGAAAACAAAATGCAATGATATTAACATAAAAGATAGTTATTAAAATAAAGTAAATAAAAATATCTAGACACATACACATGAAGTGACTATAAAAAGCATGTGTAATGAAAATGAGTGAAGGTGAATGTATGCTAACTACAGGACCAGCAGAGACTATGTCCTACTGCTAGGTGCAGCCTGAATATAAATGAAGTTCTTAATTTTTTTTAAAGAGTATCACAAGAAAAATCCATGTCCATTTAATAAAAAAAAAAATTGTACAAGATACATTTTCATGACACAACATTAATAAAAAAGGTTAATCACTTCCTAACTAATTCAACCTGCTGCAGCAGCACAAGGATACAGTCCCTTCCTGGAAAGAGGATTTTGTGGCAAACCATTTCGCCCATAATGCACCCCACAGACCATAAATCCACTATGTTTGTAGCACAAAAAGAAGGAAAAGCAAAGCAAACGGTCATTTAAAATTAAAAGAAGCGTAACATGACTGCATCCTATAAACTGCAGACACAGCACAGGAAGAAGAGCAAGTCTTTTATCAAAGAAATCACTTTGAAACACACCGTATAGAAGGATTAGCTTTTAACTGTCTCAAATACAAGGCAGAAAAACATCCTTTTGTTTAACATAGTGCTAGAGCGAAAGCTAGAGCAGAGGGGGGCGGGGGGGGGGAGAGAGAGACACACACACACACACACACCAAGCAGACCAAAGCCCATCTCCAAGCTCTGAGGCTTGCAAAGCCACCTTTGCCGATGGACTAGATCGGAGCAACAAAGATAACTTTATTTCTTGGAAGTAATTTCACTGTAATTTTAAAAGCAGCAAAGCAAATTGACCTTTAAAAATATCGTGTATGTAAACAACTTGTACTTTTAGGAGGAGAATTAATTGGTTATTACATAGGAATTAAGATCTCCGATCAAGTATTTCCTAAAAGTCAGATTACCATGCATCTCTCTCTCCCTTTAAATAAAAAACAAACACAATCAGTAAAAGATCACTTAGAATTTTAGAGGATCAGTTAATGACAATATTAGTATGCTCCTAAAAATTTTTCATTTAAAATTATTTGTTTAAAAATATTTCTCCAGTTATGCTGAGATAACATCTTATATAAAAGAAAAACTCAAAAGCAAATTTTTTGTATGAAATACACATTTCCTACATTACCTTAAAATAAATCACTCAGAAGACATACTCAAAGATGCACAAGCTTACTTTTTACAGGTATGCCCACTTCTTTTACAGGTGCTTTCAGAGAGACTTAACTCTGAACGCAGAAGTTTTCTTGAAGTCTTATTAATGAAATTGTATTATTATGAATTCTTTTATGTCAAACATGACACTGGAATTTCAATTGAACAGATAAGTAGGGGATTTAAATGAGAACAATTGTATACTAAAAATTACATGTAAAAGTTCTGAAGGAGCTCAACAATGTCAAGCAAACAACGTTGCTTATTAAAAATATTCCTTCCTCCTTATTACAAGTTCCTCTAAAATAGTATCTAAATCATATGATAGAAGATCATAGCTGTGCATATTAATAGGTCAAAATTAAGGGCCTGGTTCATTTAAAAAATTATTGCCAACAGTTTATGATTAAGTGGTTTCTTCTTTTAAAACTCTTCGAATACTTAAGAGCAGTACCTATGCTTTGGCTTAGGAGACCCAAAAATTTGAAGTCAAGTTTTGCATTTGACTTTTTAAATAAAATTCTGAATGTTGACTTTTTCACTTGCAAAACAATCTGCTGCCATCACAACCCAAAATATACCCAAATCTGCTGTAATTAGTTTGTGTCCAAAATTATAAAAACACCACACGTAACTGCATGGAGAAGCCTGGGAAGAGAAATAACGTGTGTCAGAGACTTAGATTCATGCCTCAGACAACATATTACTTCAGAGGCAAAGAAAAACATTGGAACTCATTCTTCTGGTCAACCTACAGAACCAAACTTGTTATGTTTGGGGGTGTTTTGGTTTACTGCTTCCACTAATCAAACAAAACCTGTCTATTTATAGGTCTCTAAATTTCTTATGAAGCTAGGGCTGCTCCCGTGAATACTTCTATAGAAGACTGAGTACAATCTCATTACAGATTTGAAAAAAATCTTTTTAAGAACCTACTGCTTGTCATACAGAGCATATTTTATTCTTAAAGTCCTTGTTTGGAGTAAATCTACTATTTTCTACAATTGTAAGAGAAAAAATACCAAGTGAAAATGAAGTTCCAACCCAGTGTACATACCAGGAAACTTAAAAGTAGTCATTTCAGAGGGTTTGGGGTTTTCCATGATTTTCAGTGCTGCCTTCCTGATAATCATACACATAGCTGCACATAAATCTAAATACATTAAGGTACGCGTGCACTAACAGTTTTGGTGTCCTTTTGTTCTGAATTCCTTGAGTTTGCAAGGGCTGGTTTCTAAATGTAAAATACCCAAACGTGCTTCATCTCCTTCAGTATTAAAACCTATGTAGAAGTTAACTCTGCAATCACTTTATTTGGGATCTTTGCTAGTTTTAAAACAAAGATTTTGTATGTATGTAGTACAGTACCAAAAGAACACTACTCTGCTGTATATACATCTGTCATCTAAACGTACCCTGCAACCCTGCTATGTAAGTTCAGCAGGACACTGAAATGGCATAAGGCTGCCAGATGACCCTGTTCAATTGAAGTGAATGTTAATGTTAACCATTAGTTGGCTGCCAATTTTCAATATTTAACTCTGAATTAAATAAATTAGCTTTTAATTTAACTATGGGTTTGAAGGGCTAAACCTGGCATCAACGCTAACAGGTGAGGATCCTGGCCAGCCCATGGCTCTTACTGTAAGAACATCCTTGCTGCCTGCCTCCCACCCCTCGGCAGTCCTGCCTCTGGGTCAGGGGAGCTCCACGATGAGCAAACTCATCAGGCAGCGGCTGAGCAGAGTCACAGTTTACGCAAACAGCCTTTTAATGACAGCAGTACAGAAGGAAATGCAGATCGTCTTCTGATTCAGCCCGCAGATTTACTTTTACAGTCTTCAAATGTATCATTCCCAACTCAACGACCATGTATTTGACTTTGGGAAGTTGTGACAGTTTTTCACATGAAAGTAAATTTTTATTTATGTTCTGCTGCACAACACAATTTAAGCCACGCAATCCTGTTGCTTAAAGGAACAGGACTGTCGCCAGCATGATAAGGTGCTCTGGAACACAATATTTAAGTCGAATAATAACGTAAGCAACGTTTTGGCAGAAAGAATGTTTCACACTTTCGCAACTCAAACTTACTTAAGAGAAAAATGTAAACTGGGCAAGCTAATTCAGAAAACTTGTGACTTTCATTGTATCAACTCCTTCTGTAATGCATGACTCAAGACTACAAGCTTTAGGTTCTTTTATCTAGCGTCTCTTAAGTGGATGACAAAGTCTTGGGGGGCAGGGAGGAAGAACAATAAAGTTAAATATAGGCTTCTACACAACTTCAGCACTTAAAAAAATAACTTTAAGTTCAACCTTTGACATCTAAATTATAAGAAAAACAGCCACCCATGGAGGCCATTTGAAGGAAAGCGCATCCTGTCACGCACACTAATGATCCAAATTGAAGTAAAAACCACAGCCTTGCAAAAAAAGATCTACTCTCATTCCTTTCAGCTGGCTTCTTTCATTGTCAACACTGATAGAAGTTATTCCTCTTGACTTCTAAACGATAACAAAATCAAGTCTCTGCACACAGCCACTATTGTTTACGCACAACCTGATGTCACCTGCCGTAATGGTACGCAGTTGCCAGGCAAGTTTACAGACTACATAAAGAATCCTGAAAAGCAGAGCCAGCCCCAGTTGTGTCAGTAGCACGAGCAGCTGTGCCTCAGATCACCAAGAGACAGCTAAGAAAGCCTCAAGCACCATGGCATCTCATGGGCCTTACTGCAGGACTGTTTAGAGGGTTTAAAATACCTTCAGCAAATGGTGACCTGTGTGCGCTGTACCTGCCTGAGGTGGGAACACCAAGTGAGCCGAACTGACCACGGTGACGGTGGATCAATGAAACGGCAGCATAACTGGGGCCACTACAACAGAATTTCAGGAATGACATGTAACTTTGGTTTCCTAAAGGGTCCTAGCTGTTTCATTCAGAAGATGCAATGTACTTGATTGTGTGCTTCCTTCAAATGCCATATCCTTTCCTTATTTTTTTGTAGAAGGTATTGAAAGAAGGGTCACAAAGCAAGTATAAAGAGAAGGGAAATAAACGTATGCAAGCAGAGGGACAAAGGAAACAAACTTCCTTGGAAGTCATCATGGACCTCGAATCTATGATGCTTCAGGACAGCACTTCTCTGCATTCTTGTCTCCAGTGTATTACTCAATATTTCTTCAACAACATTAAGAACTTAGTGCAACAGGTTTAAAATAGGCTGGTTTTAACAAGTAAAGTAGTAAGTAAGTAGCTTTAGCTTGCTTGTTCCTAAGTAGCCTTTAAATTTCCTACATCCTGAAAAGCCATATTCAATATAGTTATGTAAACATTAAATTTAGGACACACATTTACAGATGAACTACAATTTACATCCTCAACAGGAATAAAGTCAGGTGAAGGTATATATCACGCATTAACAAAATATATTTCCAGTTCTTCCTGGATGGAACCAAATCTATGAAGCAAGTTATTTAAAATTTTAAACAAACAAGGCCCTCAATTTCTTCTCCTATTAAATGCAAACATTTCTGATGGGTTGAATTGAATAAACAAATTGGCCTATCCAGAATCTGCATTTTGGTCACAAAGCTAATTTATAAAATTTCTACAGCTTGAAAAAAGCATTAACATGTAAAATGTGGTGTGCCAAACAAAAAAATAAAAATAAAGCTATGCCAAAGAAAGACTATATTTGCTGACCGTTTTCTTTGTATCCCATCCCTAGGATGACCTCTGGTGCTCTGTAGTAACGAGTCACTACATAAGGCGTCATCATAAAACTAGTTCCTGCAGTTCTGGCCAGTCCAAAGTCAAGAATCTTCAAAGTGCAGTCTGACTTTACTACTATATTACTGGGCTTTAAATCCTTTAAAAAGAAACATCATATATGACTGCTAAGACAAGTACAAAGTACTCTGTGGTTCACATTTTTAAAAGATAATACTGCTAACATTAAACCCCGCATACACAACTCTGTTATTGCTATAACTGTAGTTTCTTTTCCCTTTGCATTAATTCATATGCATTCAGCAGACTACAGAATTAATTCCCTTATTGTGCTTGTAGATTTATATATCTATAAAAGGAAAATACAACCAGCGTTACAAGGTATGTTAGCAATGTCTGAAATAAATTGAGGTTAGTAAGAAATGTTAGCTCTGAGGAAAGATCTAGCAATTGCTCACTGGAACAACGGTTATTACTGTGATGCAGAACACAGGTAACATGACAATTGCTGAAATCACTTGATGAAATAATCATCTTGACACAAGCATTATTAAAATTATAATATGAATGTAAAAAGTAAAAGGTTTCTTTGCTAGTTGAGGCTGCATTACCTCTTTTGAACCAATGCAGATGTTTCTCTGAACAGGAAGAAAATCCCTATGCTCACACAGATCTGCCTTCCCATTTAGAGTTTAGTTTTATGCTAATTTTGGCAACCAAACCCAAAAAGGCCCCATTGAAAAACCACCAGAAATTAACAGAATCATTAAACTGGAGTGGAAAGTGCCCTGATACAGCTTCCGACCATCTTAGTCAGAAACTTGGTAACTGTATTCTCTTCACTTGAACCCTAAAACCACATTGACAATAGTGGCTTTAGAACATCTATTTATACAGACACTATGTAGGCATACTTGGTCATTATCTCAGGAGGATCTTACACACATCTGAATGTCACAGATTAAATATTACAAACAGAGTAACTTTAGAATAACTTTGCCATCATAAAATCATTCATAGCACACAGGCCAAGGCAGATAAGGTTTGGATCCTTTCTGCCTACACTCTGCTAAGATTAATGAGAGAAAAACCAGAGACGTGGCAGGACTCCAGCATTTGAGCTGCAGGCATTTGATAAGTAACCCTATCCTTCACTGTTTCATAAAGACTTAAAAGTTACTATCTGCAAGATATATGTAGTTTTCATTTTTACTTGTATGGCTTTCAGCAAACTCCTCGGAAGTAAATAAAGCTGCATTAAAGACAGAGAGGATGCCACAAAACAAGAGTTCCAGAACAACAGAATTTTAGTGGATAATTAAAAGTCTTGCATACTTACATAGTCACACATGCACTTGCAAATCACACGCGCACACACACAAAGACTCTGCAGACAACTCTGGCTTAAAAAATTCTTAAATGCCATTAATGAGTTCAAGTATTACAAGGCATTCCAGCTATTTAATATGCATGTTTCAGACTCTGCTACAATCCTGTTTATTATCACCTTTATTTTTGCACATTTCTATTATTTGAAGGGTGTTCACTGCAGAAACCCAAGTGCATGCTCATAGTATTAACTATATTCATCCTCCCCAAAGCTGCAGGATTAACACTGAAAGTGTTAAGAGATCTTGCCTTTCCAAAAGAAAAAACACTATGAGGACAAAAAGCATGTAGTTACGAAGCCTAGGAACATGTTGCAATTTGGAATACAGAACTGTCCTTCCAAATGATGGAGGCAAGAGTTGACTTACACGGCACTTAAATTCATGCAGAACCAATGCCTCTTATGTTTTAAATAAACACGGGCTCAAAAGCTCCTATGAGAGTGATCAAGTTAGTTAGGCTACATAAACAGATATATTTCTGGATACAGAACCTATAGCAAAAGGTATCTCACCTAACCTTAAAAATGTAAAATGTCAGTGCCTGCAAATCAGAGATTATTCATGGCCGTCTCCCCATTAACCATACAAGGAGAGAGAGGCATCTCTGATGGGTAATTCATGGCTTCTATGTGCTTTTCCCTTTATAAAGAAGGATTTGTGTGAAGGGCTTCCATAATTAGGCACCTTTGTTAAGAGCTCACAATCAGGCAGAATACAATGTTTCAGAGCCTCCATGCAAGACTAATGAGACATTTTGTGTCCTTCAATAAGTCAGCCAGGCACAACTCTGCAACGCTGATCATTCATCCTCAGATTGTAAATTACATCGGAACACGCACTTCTACACTTGCTGGAAACTGTCTCTGCAAAATGTTTTGAACACAGTAACATTCATGTGGCAATATCTGTTAAAGACAGTGTAAAGCTACAGTGAAATCTTTACTAAGATCAAATCTTTATCCACTGATGTGGCAACTAAGTATGCCCCCTACAACTTCTAGGTGAAATTGTCTGAAACTTTGTGTTTGATCTCTGCTTTGTTCCATGCCTCTAATTTGCTACATAAAAAATACTTCTATGGCTAGTAGTATCCAGTGCTACAGGCACATATATAGATTGTTCTAATTCCAGTCACTCAGCAAGCTTTGAAAACATTACTGAAATGCTCAGATTATCGCAGCTATGTTAGAAGCTGAAGAACCCAGTTAAAAACCATGTGAAACTACCAACACCAAAAAAAGCTTAAAGCTTTATTGGACACTGAAGTACACTAGATTCATAGCCAGAATGCTCCACAGGCAGCCACAGTAGCGCAGGCTACGTTTAAGGAGTAACTACTTTTGGCATAGTAATTACCTTTAGACACTAAGGACAGCGGTGCTGAAAGCCCAAAAGAAAGGTATGAAGAGTTACTAGTGCAGCCACATGGTTTGTGTGAGAAGTCCCTTTCCAAGCACACCCTCCTTGCCCTCTGAGGTTTTGTTTAAGTTCCACAGAGAAACAGGATTTTGATACTTTACACTTTGAAGTATACAGGTACAATGCACAGAGCAGGTACGTAATGCAAACGTTTTGCCTGAGCATACTTAACCTTCTAACAATGTCTGAGAAGAAGCTTGTCAGATGAAAATCTACCACCAAGACATGCAAGGGCAATGTATCTGCCCATGTCCTTCAAAACCACCCGTGCATACAGATGTTACTTTTACATAGCAACTGTATCTATAGTCTCTTTGAAACAGGTTCTCTCTGTAATTCATACTACTGCACAATATGAAGCATTTCAGGCAGGCATTCTCAAGGCTGTCTTTACTCCTGCCCAATTACTACCCCAGTAGTTATTTCTTTTCTGTACCCTACAGGCTCAATGGTTTGATGCCCGCTTTGTAGGAGTGTAAGCCGCCCTTGAAGCAAGTGAAGTTTTAGAAGCTCCCTCCTCCCTGAGCCAAAGGATCCAAAGGAAAGAAACTCTCTCACATTACCTACTCTAGCAGCTCCATATAATACGCAGTTTTCCAAAAATAAAGACGACCTAGGAAAACCCACAGCATTAAACTTGCATACCTAAGTATGAAGAGACCAGAAAATGTGAAGCTGCATACAAATCGTTATTTCAATCCCACAGGCGCATGCACTGGGACACAAAGAGCTACATAATCTCAGCCATACGCAAGACAGCACCACAACTGTGCTAAGTAACCTGGTTTAGCTTAGCATTCCCAGAATAACGCAAACAGCCCACCAGCCTGTCTCAATGCCCACACGCAGATCAGGAAGCATAGGGTGCAATGCCTGGTTGCAGGCGATGCTTCTGCCTGCCTTGCCCTGCCCATCTCTTAAAACAAAGCAGTTCAAGGCAAATTGCTCGCAAGAAGGAAGACTTCCACCTTTCCTCCATGAGCTCCTCACTAGAATGAGGCAGTACTAGAGCTAGCTGAGCAAAAGGAAAAGAGTGTTTGGCCATTCAAACTGCATCCTCCTTGAGGGAAAAACAGTACACTGAAGAGGAGAGCATCACACTGCCAGATCCATCTTGCAGGTCATCCAACACCTTGGTCACAATGAGGTGACTACTGAACTGGACAAGCATCCTAACATAGCAGTTTTTGTCGTAGTGCTCAGAATTGCCATTCATTATTTGTTTTGCTGTATGCATCAACCATCAAGACAACTACGTAGTAATAACTAAAAGTATCACACATGAATAAGTTTAATTATATCTTTTGCAACATTTCAGAAATAAAAACTTTTAAAACTCTCTAAAAAAATTACAACGAAAAATGTAGTACTGCAGAAATACAGGCTTACGATTTCCCAAAAGAGCAGAGAAAAGTTACAACTTGACAATCTCAAGCAATCTTTACACTACATACAAACATATAGGCGATGTTCAACTTGAACAGGCAACCTTAAATACGCAATTTCTCAAATGGATTGCAACACACACATGCCATTTAAAAAGCAGTAGTCAGTTTTGCCTGTGGGCAGTCTGAGTGAATGCTTTGTGACACACAGGTGTATGAAAGTTCCACTTACAGGTCTTAATCACCATCTGTTTATCTGGAAATGTCAGATATTTATTCATTAGTCTGCTAGTAAAAAAGCAGAAATAAAATGGGCAGTTCTTTAAAAAGATGGGATTTCAGGTTTGGTTACCAAAACAATAAAGGTAGAGACACTTTCAGAGGCTCTTTCCTGCCATGACTACTAAAATAGAACATTATATAAAATTAGAGGAGGCAATGTAACTCACTACAAAAAACTTAATTTGCTCTGTGCAGATAATTATCAAATCATTCAAACAATTCAAAAGGTTCATTCCAGAATTATACCGGAAAAAGTTAAGTGTGATGATTCTGGCTTTCTCTCTCTGCCTATGGACAGGCTATGGACCAACCTTTGTGCTCATATTTCTGATTTTTTTTCTGTCATTAAAATACTCAGGGCAAAACCAGGTGCAATGCAAAATATACACAGTTAAGTTCACTTACCCTATGTATAATTCCAGCTGAATGAAGATGTTTGATGCCACACAGCATTTGATAAAGAAGATAGGACATTCGTTCATGGTCTAGTTCCATCTGAATCACTTGGCAGAGATTTGCATCCATGAGCTCCATCACTATGTAGCTTATGAAGAAAAAAAAAAAAGAAAAGAAAAATAATCAGATAATACTGCCGTTTTATCTTCTTCTTTCCCTTGTTCATCTTAATAGTTTTAAATGAATTCTCAGCTTTAGTTCAAATCAGACTTACACGTCTTGAAATTCTTCCAGGGTTTTTTGTGGTGTGAACACATTCAGTAGGCCAATTATCTGCAGGAAGGGGGAGAGGAAATATAATTGTACCATAGTAAAGTTGCAAAGTCAGCATTTCAAAACTGATACCAAGTATTCTGATAAAAACCTCCTGGTACACATGGAAGCTCAAGATACTCAGTGGCTCAACCAGGCCTAACATGCTGTAATAGATGCCAATTATTTTAGGAGTATTTTTCCTCCACAGATCATGTAATCTAAAGACACTCTGTGTGCATTAACAAGATGATATTCAAAACTTAAAACCTCAGGAAGTTAGTCTTCCCCTGCCTCCTACTTCCAGTTCGAAGAGAGCTGGTAGATTTTTATTGTATACGAGAAAAAATAACAAAACTGACAAAAGACCACCTAAGAGAGAACACTTTGTCATTGACAGAGGTGAAGCAGCAACTCCACCCAAAGAGAAAAACAGATTCTTGGACCTGCTTTAGGATGTTTCCAGTTGCTAAGAATGGATGGGATGTGCAGAAACAGGTCAAGCTTCTACTCATCAGGAGTCAGGCAGGCTTGCAATAGTTTATCATCATACAACTGACATTACTGGGTAAAATTTCCTTCAGAGGATCCACACACAAACCACCTCTATCTTAGAAAAAAATACAAAATTTCCCAAGTAGCTAGAAGACAGGGTAAGTCTTCTATGACTCTCTCCTTCCCTAGCAGCTGAAAGGCGATTAAGAGGGAAGGTGAGGAAGACTGCGCCCAGCTGTCTCTGAAGGAAAAAGATGGCCAATACCAGCCTTCTGTAGTTCAACTCTGATAAATTTATCACCACTTCTCTCCCCATTTCTGTGATCTGGTCTACTCCACAACTTTGTGAGCACCAGACAGCTCCTGCTGTCACAACACAAGATTCCTAATTCCTTAACACACCAGGGGAAAAAAATTAATTATTACAGCCTTTTCAATCCTATCTGTCTAGCAGCAGCAACAGAAACAATGATGCACTTACCACTCACGGTATTCTTATTTGCCAGCTGCTTGTAAAATGTGGCAATATAACACTGACTCCCTTCCCAAGTCTGAAGGGGGTATTTAAGGATTGGGCAGGTATTAAAACTAGTCAATAATAGCTCTTCTGAAAGATTCTTATCAGGGAGAAACAACCATGTAACAAAAAAACTCTACAATCTACAGAGGATGACATCCTCTGAAGTAACTTATATGACTTTTACAAAGAAAGAATTCTTACGTTAATTCTATAAAACAGCACTCACGTTTTTGTGATTAACGCACTTCATAAGAACAAGCTCTCTGTAGGCTCTTTTAGCATGGGTTTGGTTCTGAAATGGTCGGCTTAACTTCTTGATGGCGACATTTCGTTCAAGGATGGCATCATAAGCCGCACTGTAATTAAAAATAACATTATTACATCTGTGTCAAGGTCCTTGAAGCTGTGGCAGCTGCCACCTTTTTCAGATTACTCATATCACGTCTGCAGATAAACCACATTTCCAGTATTATTCAGCTTTAGGGAGTGTAATAGCAAAGCACACTTGTATGCTGAGCAATTCAAAATTTAGAAACATTTCCCAGCTTCATAGTATTAACACATGATGGTCTCCACAAAATAATGCAGGATCTCTGCTTCCTAAAATGTCTTACTGAAGACACTGAGTTCTTGCCACTGATTGGCACTCAAGAACAGACTGCCAAAAAAAGATCCAAAACACTTCAAACACAAAATCCACATCAATTTTATATAAAATCTTCACACTGAAAGGAAGGGAGGACAGAGCAAAAGTAGGTTACATAAAGTTCCCATGCTTTCACTTACGCAGCATCAATGTCAAGATAAAACAAAAAAAAAAATGGTAGGAAAGCTTTCACATTTTGATGTTACTGGCTTTTACTTGGTAAAAAGAAAGAATAACATTTTGTCTGCAGACTAATGCCAAGATTCAGTAACACAGGCTGTTTAACTGATCAAGACTGTTACTGGGGACAACTCCCATACATATCACATTTCCATGACAGGAAGGAACGGATTTTGTTTCCTGTAAAAGATAATGCAACAGCTGACTACCATGCAGTCTCAGGAAATATTTATCAGTTACTAAAAATGCCTCAGCAGGGAAAATACTGTGGTTTGTCTCTTATCAACAACGGTACTCAAATCTAACAAAAAACATCTACTAAATCACAAATACAAATTTAAAACCTATCCATACCACACATTCTCGAAACACCGATCGAGACAAGATGAAGGTAGTAAAGAGGTTGCAGGGAAGTGTTTAAGAAGATTATGCTTTTCCCTACCTTTCTCTTCCTTGATGTTCTTTTGTATTTTTATGTCCCTGTTTAGCATCTTAAGAGTCACAATTAATTGGAAAATCTGCAAGTTCCTGTTCTACCTACATCCTTCTCTTGAACATTCAAAAAACTCACAAGAAGCTTAGACCAATATTTATATTTGGGGCAACCGCACAGGAAACAGTGCCTACAGGCAGCTAGTTGTCACCAACCTTAAATCAATTAGACACTCTTCAATCCACACAGCCGAGCTCCTAGTCAAAGAACTATATTGTCAAGTCTTATTTTTTTAAACTGCATCAGGTATTTACATATTACACTGACAGTCAGCATCACAAATGCTCACTTACCAGTATCAGGGACTACTTATAATATGAAACGATGTGAATCAGACCCCTAACAAACCATTTCAAGGATTAAAAGCATTTACAAGCAGCAAATATTATACAGAATATTTCTGGCTTTTGTTTCCCTGTAAGCAGCGTGGCTTAGGATTAGTTTCCTTGTCCAGGGTCCCGCCCTACCCCCCGCCACCATTTTATGGGATGCAGCAAAGCTGGCTGAATTTGCACAGAAAGGCATCAGTTCAGAAGGAAGAAAGGACACAGGTCAAAAATCAACAGCAACAGCCCTTGCTGAGGAAAACCAGCCAACAATTACTATCCTGTTTTGCACATAAAAGGTAGTTCTCCACAGTCCTAGGCAGTAACTTACCACAGCTAAGGTACTCAGAAATGCTATTAAGGGAACCTAAAAGTACATTTAAATTTTAAAGAAACCTTACCATACTATCCCTTGTGCTCCTGATCCTATTGGTTTTAAGTTTTGATACCGTTTCAATACAGTGAAAGTAGAGTCCCCAATTTCAACACTGTAGAAATTGTTGTCACGCTTGCTTCTGCTCATGACGGCAACTTAGTTAGATCACTTCATCCAAATTCTGCTTCTGGCCTGCAAAGAAATAGAATTTGAAAAACTAAGATTTTACAGCTGTTTGTATTCTGACAAAAGGCAATATTACTTCTAATATGCAGAAGACATTTCCCAATATTGCATAAGTCCCATATGCAAACGTACTTTTTTTTTTAATGTCTGCAGGAATGAGATGGCATGTGTCTGAAACGTTTTATTTTTAGGAAGAATCCTAAGGTAGGATTCTAGAAGAGCAAAAATGATAGAAAAACAAAGGTGAACGGATGGTAGCCAGTCTTAGACAGCAACAACAGAAGGTCAAAAGGCAGGAAGCTATGTATCGCCCAGAGAGCTCCGAGAGCGCTGCCATCCCTTCACACACACACACACGCAGCAAGGGAGCAGGGTTTGGACCAGACACACTCAAGAGGTCCCTTCCCATCTGAATTGTTGCATGACTGTAAATACAAGAGTGACAAAATATCAACAATTCCTCTAGACACTGCAATCAAAAAACTCTTGGTCACAACCGCCAGAAATACCTGTCACTGATGTGGAAACACAAACAGAAAAGGAAAACTGGCTTTGTCAGAGATCTCACATACTAGGTCCTAAGAATAAAAGTAATAATCAAGGAAGGAGGGAACAGGAGTAAGAAAAAAGGATGTATATTGCACCAAAATTCCCTCCTATTAAAAAAAGAAAGGCAACATCTCAATGCACATGTCGATGGGAGAAAAAAAATAAAACTGCACAGTGGCTTTTACCATTTATCATTTCCTGTTTCTTTGATGTTAACTTTTAACTGTGCACTTTTAATCTTCTATTTACATGGGTTTTGGGTGTAGCTGTAACAGATGCCCAGTAGTGCAAATTCCTGTTTGACTAGAAAAAATTTCTTCATTTCTTCAAGAGCAACAGCATGCTGTCTTCCTTTGTTACTAACTTAAGGAACATTTTCCCATATTGTTATCCAAAAGCACCAAGCAGATTCTTAGCTTCTGTACGCCATGACACTATACATTTGTTACATTTTAAACAAGCTTTGAAAACACATACAGTGCAAATGTGGCCTCCACAATTAATCACAGATGTTGTACAAGTAGAATTCTTCTAAGAATCTGTAAACTTACCGAATTCCACTTTCAACTAGCTAACCTGCATTAATTTCAGGTACAATAAAAAGCACTAAAGTTCTAAAAAGGACACATTTTTAACTATTTGGTATAGTATAAATTAAAAATGCACTACCTCAACTAGTATTTATCTCAACAGAAACATCTATTAAATAAGCCCCTTTTCCAAAATACTGTCAAAAAAACGAGCCTCTGTCACAAAGACTTAACTAAATACCAAAGGAGCTTGTAACAGTGTATTAGCAGTACAGTTAAACTCTTCCTTCTCCAGTTGATAAAGGAGGCATAATTAGACAAGAATTGTGGCCTAGCACAAGAAAAACTGTATAGAAGCTGGGGATTGAGACTGTAAACAGTAGCTCTATGGGGTGGAGGAGGGAGCCAAAAAGCCTAATTTCTTAGCAATACATGACACTATCCCCAGCTCTTTCTTCCCTATTCCTTTTATCACTACTCTGCCTCTTTCTCAACTTTTTTCACAGATGCACTCACACAAAGTTTTGGAATAAATATGCCCAAAAAATACAGTGACAGAAACAACCTTAAATTAAGAAAGAAAAAATTTATTGTGGAAGGTACGAAATCAGCCAAACAAAAATTTTATATGTACTGGCTAACTTGTATTTACTAACCATTCTTTAATTCATAATAGTATTTTAGCACATAGCAGCACATAAAAGAAATCCTTGCTTATTTTTACTAAGATAAAAAAATTCAGTGTGTAATCTTTCTATAATAAAGCTTTCACTCCCTTCTGAATATATCAGCTTTGCAGACACCTAGGTACTGCCTATAACCAATCAGTCTACCACTCTCTGCTCCAACGATAAATGAAAACAAAACCAAAAAATAACCCCAAACCAAAAAAAACACTTGTACACTAAGTCTAAGCTTCATAATTGAAAAGCTTGCACTCCGGACTATTACAGTAGCTATGCTGGTCCTTAAAAAATCAAGTTTGTAACAAGGTTTGGTATGTAAATTCTCTTTCACTTTAGCCAGCGACTGTATCACGGATAGAGGAGATCACCAGGAAGCCTTACGCTCTCGTGGTCCATCCCCCTGCATGCCGCCGGTGTCTCCCAAAGGAAAGCTGCCAGGGAAGAAGGGGAATCTGCTCACCGGCCAGAGAGAGAAGGCACAAAGAATAGTTTTGCCAATACATGAGCGTTGGTCCCAAAGTATTTGGCTGATAGACAGCTTCAATTAGGACTACAACATGCAGGAGGCCAGCCTGGCACCAGCCCAGCATCTCACTCATTCTAGGCTGAGTCTAACCTTCTTCAACAATCTGGTTTTGCCATTCCCATTCTCTGCCATGCATGAGGAACAGAAAGCTCATCTCTCTCATAGAGCTGTGTCCTCACCTGCCTTTCCATACCCATGGAGAAAACAAGGCTTATCTAAAGAAGATATGTCTAACCAGGCTTTTTCAAGCCTCAATATAAGTACAAGATGGTTTTGCTCCCCAAGCTTGAAATCAGTTAGAGCTAAAGTTTCTTTTCATTGGACTGTCTAAACAGAGAAGAAACCATCTATAGTATCTACTTCAACAAGTAAGAAATATTTAAAAAATCAAGTATTTCACATCTATTTAAGTAGCTATTAAAAATATTAAAAGATAAACTATTCCATTATAGAGTCCTAAAGCAAAATAGTGCAGACACACTATCAAAATTTAGGGCATTTTAAGAATTAGTTATAAAATTTTAAAAAAAATGCATAAATCTATTACACTTTCCAATCCCAAGAATTATTACACTCCTATCTAAATTCACAGAAAATACAAACTCCTGCTGTCAATGGTTTAATTATAATTGGTTACTTAAAAAAGAACGAGCTAAGTGTTTGAGGGACATGACTCAGTGAAAGATATAATTAAATGTGCCTCTACCCTGTTGAAAAATTCACCAACTGATGTCAGTCAGGACACTTAGAACTTAAAAATAAAAAAAGAAAGAAAAAAAAAACCACAACACCCCCCCCCCCCCCCAACAAACAAAACCTCACTTAGTAAAGAATAAAGAAATGCAATGGGGAAAAAAAACACAAACCACCATAACCATCTATAAAGGCAATATCATACTATGGTTTAAAAGGCTTTCCCTGCTACTGGACTCCTTAACATGTTAAAAAACACATCACACATTTCATCTGAGTAATACTGAACAACTTAAAACACGCTATCTTTCTACTGAGAGTCAAAACCCCTCAGTCTTCTAGTTGCTGGCGTATCTATTTAACTCTTTACAACATACATTACAAGAATGTTTCAGTGAATGCTTCCCTGTTGGTCATGAAACTTGTTAAGTACCTCTTCCTTCTAACAGATGTTCGTACCATAGCTGTGGGTATTCTGTAAGCAACCTGATCTACCTGGACCATGCCTCAAACACCTCACTGCTACCTGGACCCATACATCACTAGCCTTGCAAGACTGTGTGGTCTGTTTCTCAGATCACTATTTGGCAATTTTTCCAAGTTCTAGGAAGTGAGTAAAGAGCCAGACTGGGGAGATGGGTTTTGCAGGGCAAAGACTACTTTTGCAAGAACTATTTACAGGAGGAAGTGAGTAAAACCAGCCCTGCTCTCACATACAGCAAACCCAAACTTCTGCACTGTCAGTAAGGCACCATTTCAGGGAAGAGATTGCTTTCTGAAAAAAAAAAAGAAACAAAAAAAAAGTTTCAAGAACTCCAGAGAAACTTCAAGTCACTGTTATGCACAAGTAACAGCAGTCAAAACACAGAAAAAACCCAAACACTCATATACACCTGGAAAGCTTTTGTACTTCAATATACATTTCAACACAGCATCTCTGGACCACCACTCAAAATTTAATGTTGCAACTTTTAAAGACTAGCATATGCAGAGTCTTGTATCCCAATGAGATCCTCCCCCTAAAAAGTCTACTTTCAGTTGTACATTTTTGTTTATCATTTGTATGTGGTCTGCTGAAATCAAGTTAATTTTCCCCAGAGCAGCCCTCATAGCGCTGTGCTCTGTACTGGTAGCTACAAAGGTGTTGGTAACACCCCAGTGTCCTGGCCCCTGCTGAGCAGCGGTTGCACAGCTCCAACATTCCCCCCTCACCGGCTGGCTCGGGGTGGGCGAGATCTTGGGATGTGACATAGCCAGGACAGCTGACCCAAACTGCGTACCATGTGACATCTGCTCAGCTACAAAGGCTAAGAGAAAGGAGGAGAAAGGGGGGACATTAATTAAGCTGTTTGTCTTCCGGAGCAACCGCTATGCATACTGAGTCCTGCTTCCCAGGAAGTGGCTGGACATTGCCTGCTGATGGGAAGTAGAGAATGACATCTTTTGTTTTCCTTTGGTGCGCGATCTTTGCTTTTGCTTTATTAAACTGCCTTGATCTTGACCCATGAGAGTTTTTTTCACCTTATTTTCTCACCTCTCTGTCCTGCTGAGGAGGGAAGTGATAGAGCAGCTTGGCGGGCACCTGGCATCCAGCTACACAAACCACCCCAGCATTACTCAGAGTACTGACAGTCAGCACAGTTCAAACCATGAGATGGATGAATGTACCAAACAGGCTAGTTGAACACATACATTAGTCTGTTGCCCAACTGACTTAGATACAAGCCTGAAAAATCTCCATGTAGCTAAACACATGCCAGAGCACACGCAACCAGAATCATAGTAGTTGCTTCCTTTCCCATTATCTGTTAAGCTTCATATGAGACTGAAGTGCAGGCTTATAATAATGGCTATAGCAGAGAAAGAATTCAAAGCACCCTAGACCAACAGATAGGATAGAAAAAAATGCTATCAATTAAACAGTGATAGCAGAGAGAAGAATGAAAAGATGAGGATGGAGAGAAAGCGCTATCCTGGAGTGAGGAAGGAGTAGTATCTCCACTTATATCTAAATTATCATTCTTTTTTTCTACAGCCCCACGTGCTGTTCATCAAAAATTATCAGCCTCTACTGTGTTAGCAAGAGGTATAGTCTACTTCTCAATTTTAAATGCATGCTCTTCTAGCATAAAACTGACTAAGCTTCAGAAGAAACAGAGTCAAATTTTCAGAAAAGCCATTTCTTGCACGTTTTGTATGGTGAACTATTGTGGGATGTAAATCAATCAACTGGATATAATGGGCTCAGATCAGCACAGATGACAGAGGTCTGAGAACATATATATGCCTTCACCTCCCCTCCAACCCTCCAGCATTTCATCTGGCCATTACAGCTTCCTCAGCCTGAACCAGCCCTGACATTCATCACTTCTGCACCCCTTGTCTCAGTCTCTTACAACTTCTACACAGTTTTGTCCATCAACCATGGACAGTGTAAGCCTCTAACTTTATAAAGAAGTTTACTTCCACTCAGTGCTTTGCTCCCCCTCAGCTCTGCACCCATTGTCTCCCTGTCTCTTCATCTCCCATGAAAGCATCTTCAGAAGTGCCTGCTATTGCCCAGCTCTGTAAACACAGCTCCCAGAAGGAAGTCAGACTTCATTTTTTCCAATCTGCTGATTTACTGGTTATTAGTCTTATGAAGTCTAGCTTCAAAGATGCACAACACCAAAAGACTTATTCTTTAAATACTAAACTAAGTCTAAATTTAGAAACTGTCAGACTTTCAAGATTCTTACACAATATATGCCTGCAACATCTTTCATTAAAACATGATTAAGCTATATCAGATAAACTTGCCTGCCTAAAATTCAACATTTTGTTCCATTTTCTAGCAATTTTGCAGAAGCATATATAGGAAGAAAGGCAGGATACAGATTCCAGATTTTTATTATTAATGAGGAAACTAATAATATACTTGTTCCATTAACCATCAGCTTGCCAGAATACTGTCAACTCTCAGCACTTCAATCTCCTCTCACACATCAGCTGTTGGGCTTTTGCTTGAAAATATCTTGCCTGAGAAAATCTCAAGACATGGCAAACTTTCAGTGGCAGCTCGCAATTACCTAAGATAAGGATACCCCAAAACTGAACCCTAAGATAGTAGTGTGGTTTGGAATATTAACTTACTAATTCTTTAGAGTGCTCTAAGTAGTAATTACTGGAGGAAGGACAATAAAAATGTTAGAAATGGAAGTAACGCTATATCCATACAGTGGAAGTGCCCTAGGGCACCCACAACACTGCACATTAGTCCAACTGCACCAAAAGCAACTAGATGTCAATAGGAGACTTAAGATGGTCAGTTTCCACCCATCACTTCTTTTATAAAGCCTGATAAAGTTTAAGCTGTAAAAGCATGAAGACATACACTGAACTTGCAGCCCCTTGAAAAGACAAGTAGCATCTATCTATGAAAGTAAGTACTATGGCTAACCTTAAGAAGTATGGACATTTATAAACACGTTTCATTGACACCCCGTTCTCCTCATCATCCACAAGTGAGTAATACTGACAATGAAGGCTGACCACATTTCTTCACCCTGCTTTAAAATAAACATATTTAAAACAACAGGACATTTTAAAGTAAAAGAAACTGTGCATACCGATTTTTGTAGACAAATATGCAAACATCTGCCATTTACTTCTATTTAAAGAAAGGCATGTATCTTAGTGTTTCTCAACAGGACTGTTCTATATAAACTTGCTGACTTCAAGGTATCTGGAAGATAATGCTGTATTTTAATGCTAATATCAAACTTTGTTTCTAATACAGAAAGCATTTGATTTATTAATCAAGATACAGCATAACGCACGGACAGTAGAAGTTAAAATGTTTTTCCAGTGCAGTCTAAATACATTGGTGAAAAAGAGGATAGAAAGGTATAGTGGGAAAGAGACTAGTTAATCCTTTGCTTACACAGCTTTCACTTAAAGTCCTACTGCAGGTGCATTAAAAACGTTAGAAGTAGCCAGATGGACTCAGATGTAGATAAAACAAAAAACTCAATACATTTGGTAAACATGCCTTTGCTGAGTAAGTGTTTTCTTTAGAAGTCAGAGAGAGATGACTTGATGCTCATTGCAGACCCCATTTTATTTAATGCTTTTTACACCTATGATCTATACCACTGGACAGAGCTATAAAGAGGCCTCCCAAAGTAACAGAGCTTCAACTCTAACCAGCACACTCCTGAACTGTAAATGAGCCTAATGTATTCAAACCAGAGCTGGCACCGGTGCAGCTCAGTTGATATTTATGGCTCTGTGGAGCTTTTGGTACAGACACAGTTACCAGACCTGCGTACAATACATCATTACAGCTAGATGTGAGCAATCTCACATTTTGCTGTTTAAGATCAAACCAGGCTCATCTGCACCAGGACTCCAAGACATTTAGCTGAAGCAGCAGGCAATTACAAGAACTTGCCCAGCTCACCCAGGCCCTAAGTGTTGTATGTCCGAGTTAACCACAGCAAGTTTATGTATCCACAGTCAGAATTTAATTGGAGAAGTGTGTGCTTTCCACTAGACATCTCAGTATTTACGTTCAGTGCAGAACTACCATCAAGTAATATTTTCTTAGCTATCACACCTCTGCTAGCCCTCCTATGAATCAGATACCAAGTCTGTGCTTTTTACAGCAAGGATCACTTTAAAACCAACACATAATTATGCATGATGTTACTTCTCTTGCGCAGTGACCTGAATGCAGGCATACAGAGGAAGGGAAACGGAAAAGGTTTTGTGGAAGAAAGGATCTCTCAGTTTACGTAAGAACACAAAGTATTTTATGACCTCTTCTGCACCTTTCCTTCACTAGATAGTGACAATTAACAGGAGAGCTTCAAAGGTTGCATTGCAAACTGACAAAACACATACATTTGAGAGATGTTCCTTCTTTTCAGACAAAGAAATGGAACCCAAGAGATAGTTCTCCCACGCTGGACATAGAAAGAGAATTAGCTAGAACACTGACAACTTAAAAGGTAGAGAAACATATGCTCTGTACAGCTAAGTCTCCAAGACTGCTCATTAATTGCTGTTTTATACCTTTACTAGACAATATAAAATGAAAATCCAGGTTTCATCCCATGCTACTGTGCACAATACCTTACCCTAAGTATCCTTTAATGTAAGAAATTATATGTATTCAGTTTTTCCTACTGTAGTGAAGGAGCACAGAGAAGATATTTTCATACCCAAACACCTTGTCATATAATAAAGTATAAGAAATAAGAAAAATCATAGGAGGGAACAACCATCACTAGTTACACGCTTTGCATGGAATCAGACTTGGTTTTCAAGTTCATGGTTTCTAAAGTAATCCTTTCCTAAGAGCAAGCATACAAGCAGTTAGCCTTAGAAGAAAATTAGGATGCTAAGCCAGCAAGCAGTCTTTGGGGCAAGATGCATTTTAGGTACAACACAAATGCCAACCAAGACAGTGATCTACCTACACACACTGAAGACTGGGGGCTCCTGGGCAAAACTGTTCTACAGTTAAGGAAGGAGATTACTACACTAGCTGCTCAGAAGCAGGGTGACAAAAGATTAGGATCATGACAGTTAAAGAGAAGCAGAAATGGGAAAAGTTAATTTTAAAACAAAAAAATTGCACACATTAATTAGCACATTAATTAGTATTATAATCAACATCATTATACCATAAACTACATATCAATGGTGATTCAGTAACTCCATTTAGAAGGGGATCTAACACTATCAAAACGAATATTCTGTAGGAATCTGTGGTTAACCTAGAGAAAGCCAGCAGTATTTCAAGTATACACTAGATTGCTACTGAAAGCAAGACAAATGTACAGTGTATGTAAAGCTGTTGCATTAATGAATTTTATTTAATTTCTTTGTGAAAATGCCATTCACACATAGCTGATTTGTATGCATCACGTTTGTGAATGCTTGTCTAGTTTTCAGCTGTCGCATTTAAAGGCTTCTGGACATCTGCTAAATGGATATAGCAAATAAAGCCCAGTTTTCAGATACTTAATAAAACAAATGCTTCATAGGCTCAAATTTAAGAAACTAATAAAAGCATTCTGTTTCTTAAAGGTCATTGCATAACTTGTTCAGTTATTCACAAAAGTAATTATGGTCTTAATAATATTTTCTTTTTCCATACTGCCCTTTTAAACTGAAAGTTTCACAGTACTTCCAGCTCTGTTAAATGCTAATGCAGATAACGGATTTGGAAAAAGGAGTTAAAGCTAGCTGGGTGAACATTGCAGCAAGGTATTAGTAGACCATTATATATGAAATATGCTCATTGTTGACTGTAGGATTCATTTTCTTAACATTATGTATAGCTTTCAAATTATGCCTTCACAAATCAGATGGTTTTATGTTGAACAACTTCCACATACTTGCTTGAACTACTCCTAATGTTGACATGTATTTAACGAGGTCTCCAGCTTGTGCATAATTGATATGGAAGTGCTCTGCACATCATCTAAAGTACCTCTACATTACAGAAGTCCTCTGCTCGGCTTATGCCACTCACAGGAGGAGTGGCATAGCACAAAATTTCAAGTCTACAGCTCGATCTCAGCAGCTATTTTCTACAGGCAACTATTAAACAAACCCACAGATATGCTGAAGTGGTTCTGTTCCACAGGTCTGAAGTGCAGTGCAGGTACACTTCTTAACATAACAGTACATTTTAACATATCTTTTGGGCACCAGAAAGTCGAACTTCACTAGTTACAGACGCACAAAGCAAAGGAGGATACCAGATCTCAGTGTTCTTTCAGAAAAGTACTGAGGCAGGGGAAACCTGCATAAACACAAGGGCACATTTAAATTTCTAAGTTATGACATGCCTACTGCTTTCAAGTTCAGAAAAGGGTAAGTGACTTCAGTTTGCCTGAAGACAAGAAATTTAAGGCACATTTGACTTCTATAAAATTCAGGAGTGCTGTTTTCTTTTATAATACTGATTCTTTACAGAAATTGCAAAGCTGATTTCTTGATTTCCAAGAAGCTATTGAAAATTTACAGTAAATAGATGGCTTTCTCCACTAAAGATGATAATCTCAGAAAAGATGACAGGTTTGGTATAGAAAAATAAATATGGCTTCAAAGCAACTTTTGAGTATGCAGTATCAAAATGAATCTTCAGAGAATATAATATGGGCTGTTTGTATCAATGAATTACCTCAGCGGTTCAGCAATCATCATTACCAGATTGATAAATCTCTTGGGAAGACTTAGAGCCCTCTCTGTTAAACTCTATTCTCAGTACATTTTACAGGAAACAGCTATGCAGAGTCCTAAATTAACAATGCATGAAATCCATTAATACTAATGTCATCTTTCCAGTGATTCAATGTTGCAGTTTACAGGTTCATAGAGTAGCTCTAACCACACGCTGCAGCCAGATCACGTGACTACTTTTTCTAGTCATCTAGAAAACTATATAGTTTTCTGCATAGCTATCTGTCATCTCATCTGAATATTAAGACAGTAACTGTAATTTGAGGAATCCACTAAGAAAGGGAGGACATTAAATAAACCACACCCTTCCCCACTCCTGTAGCCTTTTCTTGGCTAATATTTACCTTATTACAGTTTCCATAAAAAGATCACCTCATTGAATGCAATTGCAATTTGCATTCCAAAAATCACTTGGAGCCCCAGTCAGTATCAAGGAGATGTCGACCACTTAAACAGCACAGGCTTACACAACAGCACCCACACTCCATACTGAATTCCAATTCAAACCTGCACAGTGACCCCTCTCCCAGCTATAAAAAAGTAAAATAAAGACATTCATAAAATTAAAATGAAAATTGGGTTTATTATTAAATACAAAACATTCTGTATATAGGATAGTTGGGAGCACAAGAGACTAAACAGAGGAGGAAGCATGTCTTCCCTTTGACAGGGAAGATCAACAAATTACATTGCTTGGAATAGAATATTTACATTAAATTGGTTTTATAAGCTACTTGTAAAATATCAAAGATTCAATTTCCTCTTCTAAGATCTTAATCTGGTCAATTAAGAAGTCTATACTTATTTCTTTATCAGTTGTAAATACAGATTCCCTTAGTAAAATCTAAAATTCTGCTAAACTCAGTACTTCATATTGTCTACAGAAGAGCATTCCAAGGGCCTGCTATCACTTCTCGAAAGAGGCACTCCCAAAACAAGTCTGATAATCTGATTTTAATCTCCACAACTGTTGTCCTTCCCCTTCTGTTTGGAACAGACAAGTAATCCTATTACCTCACAAACAGGGAACTTTCTTAGACCTATCATCTCCAGATGTAACTATAAAAGAAATGTGACCTCAAAAATTGCAAGGTGCTGTGAGTCTTCACCCAGATTAGTAGTGACTGAAGGCAGGAACTCAAAGAAAACTAAGCATTTTTAAGACTGAACATGCTTAAGTACATATGGTCGCTTCAGTGTTCACAGAGAACCTTTTGCAGATGAGGTACTTTCAGATGCTCTAAGGCAGGCCACCTTCTTGCAATACATACAACTCTCCAGTCTTTGGGTTGCTTCTGCTCTCTAGTCCCATACTTCTCCCCACAGACATAACAGTACACACTATCCATTCCTTATTTCCTTTTCCACCTCAAAAATACTTGCATCTTATACTCTGGCAAGTCCAACTTTGGGGACAACTTCCATTTCCAGCTTTGAACAGGCTGTTTAAATGGGTTTTTCTATGCTTCCTCAAAACATAGGCAGTTCCTTAAATCCTCACAAACTCCAGACCATGCACTTCATACTTAGGCAAGAAACTACGCCTCTCCTATAACTGTTTAAAAATATCAAGACAGCCTGGACGACCTTGGAAAAAGGAATCTTTCTAATTGCCAGTTACGACTGTGGATTATGGAAGAAAAACTACAGTTTTTAAAAAGTGCATTTCCAGATCCTGAATCAAAACAGAAACATGTATTTAAGATTTACTAAGGATACCATGAAGACAAAAGGAACAACAAAGAAGAGCCTGAACAAGTAGAGGAAGATTTTGGTGTTTTTTTCCCCATCTGTAAAACACACAGTGAGGAAGAGGCAGGAGATGAGTATCCAAGCACACAAAGGATGAACTAATCTAGGCGGACACCAGGGCTGCCTCCCGAGCTGCCGATAAATGCTAGTCACCTTCTCAGTCATTCAGAGAAGTGCTTCAGCATACACCCAGGCACAGCCCTCTATTTTTGCTTCTTGCAAAAATGGGTGAACTTTTAAATGCTATTATAGTAGAATTTGAGGGGCAGGAAAGAAGAAAACTTCTTCACAGAAACACAACCAACAACTTTTTTTAAATTACTTTCAGTGAGCTTCCTGCAATTTAAATCTTCCCCAGCCTAGTATTTCCACATTTTATGAACTGTGATGCCCAAGCCAGACATTGTGTCGTCCACTGTATAAAAATAACTCCAGTATGTTATGGAAGGGGGTAGAATGCTTCCATAAAATTTCACACCTACTGAAAGTCAGCTTCCAGCTTAGGGACAGACTAGAAGTTATTAAAAGAAAAAACCACACCATACAAATAAGGATAGCAAATGCATGTTTCATTTTACATCTTAATTAACCTGACCTGCTCCTTCTTCTGGCTACTTTAGTTAGCGAATGACCCCCATAGAAGTGCCATGACAGCAGCTGCAGGACCAGGACAGAGCCCAGGTAAACAGCCTGACCTACCAACACCGCCAGCATTTGGGAGCTTCCTTGTTTGCTTTGGAGGGAGGAAAGGGAAAGGAGAGTTACTACTGGAAGCCAGTCAGGGATTTCTCCAAGGAAGATGAACACATGATTTCCCAAGCAGAGATCTTCAGTAGCAGCTGCTGGCAAAGGGAAATGAGTTTTCCTTTTTCATGTTGTTCCTTGTCCTTTCTTGAACAAGGCAATTTCACCAAGGCCGAGGACACATTCTGTGGTGTCACTGAAGCTAGGACGCCCTAGGGATTATATTTGCAGGGTTAGTCATACAGGCAGGAACTTGAGGCTGGCATGTTCTCTAGCACTGCTCCTGTCAGGCTCATCTGGTCCATACCATAGTGCCTCAGCCAAAAGTAATGTTTCCACAAAGCAGCGTGTTATTTCAGGAACCTCACCCCAAATGTTTCACAAGCCATGATAAAACACTAATAATGAAACCAGGATTGAGCTCAAACAGCTAATTTCCAACATTATGTTTTATGCACCAGTGCTTAAAATTGTGTTCAAATACTAGGTAGCCAGGAATAGCAATCAGTCACAGGTTGTGGTCATCAGTGCCAACAATTTAACGGCTGAACCTGAAACTGGGGAACCTTAAGTTGGAGGAAGTGAGCAGCACTCAGTGATTTTTGTATTAGGCAACCAGGACTTAAGCTCTTCTGTTTCCATGTTTCAAGTTACTTCAAACAGCCTGATATAATGTCAGAAGTAATTAACAATTCAAAGGTTGTTTAACAGTAAGGAAAGACCTATGACTGGCAGCAACAAACTGAAGACAGTAACTAGCAGGATACTGGCATTTGTCTAGAAACAGGCAGTGTAAGATCACATGCAAACATGTAGAAAGCCACAAAGCCAATTCCTGTTGTTAAACAGTGCTCCAGCTGAACCATTTCCTAGCGCTGCTCGGCCAGCTGGCATGCAAGGAACCACCAAAGCTCCAACAGCAATTTCACACACTGCTCCCCGTGGAGCGCAGGCCAGGCCAACGTGTCCACTTCACATCACATTTTCCTCAGAAACTCAAAGCATGTATTTATGCAAACCCAATATCAAACATCAGTATCTTCTAACGTGGTTTAAGAAAACACTACTCCTGAATGGGGGTCAGCAGCATCAACTTCAAATGCTGAACCCGCACTCACAACTTTTGAGTATGCTTTATATAAAAATCAGTATTAAACTGCTACGCACATTTCTGAAGAGAATTCTCATATTGTGAAACATGTCTTACATAATATCCAAAATAAGACAATCGTTATCGTTTCTGATGCTCTTAGAACATTTGTTTTGTTTAACATTGAATTAAATTCAGCTGAGAACTGAATTCTTTAGTCAAACGCACCACACACCTTGCACAAGCAGGAAAAAGAACCACCAAGTAACAAATATACACACACTAAATTATTCACAACATGTTTTGCAGTGATTCTCTTTTCCAAACAGACATTTTTCTGCTTTTTATCAATAAAGCTTTTGTTGAGAAGATTTCACTTAATCCACCTTCCTACTCTTGCACCTCAATTTCTATACATTCTAAAATACTGCCACATCATGCCAGTCTATAAGCTAAAGCCCCTCCACTGTGAAAAATAACAGCATATAGTAGTCATTCATGAAGAGCTAAGATATTGTTTGTTAATGACACAGAGACAATAAAAAGAGATCGCCACAGAGCACAGGAAAGAAAATGCATGGGGCTGCATGTTTCTATTTACCTTCTACACGGTCACATTACCTAAAACAGGTTAAGTGACCTCACCTCTGGCATTTTTAGTACTCCTCAGTTTTATCTCCCCTTTACAACAGTCACTAAAGCAGCTGGTCACAGATGAAAATTATCCATAGACTGTTGGTTTAGGCCCTGCCTAGCAATTATGTAAAACACACATTATGGACACCACCAGCTCTAGCTTGGTAACATGGGAGGCTGAAGTAAAACAAAATTAAGATTCAGAAAACAGAAGAATAAGAAGTCAAAATACATAGCAGAGTCTACAAATCAGACTTACAGTAGCCCGAAAGTAAGGAAAGAAAGAAATGGAAGTGAATGCATGCTATCACCTCCATGAAAAGATGTGAAAATTTGCGTTTGCATATCTACCATTCATTCAGCCATTTCTCCCTCCTCTAAGGATGCAGGGAAGCCTGCTGGTTTGTGGCAGGGGAGATGAAACCTGATACTTCATCATCTGTGAATATGATACTATCCAGATTTCCTGGTTTCTGGAATACATTTTTCAAAAAGGTATGTATTCTGAACACAAAGCAATCTCTAGAGAGAGCCACCAACATAAGCATTTAAAACACCCTGAAAACTAAGAGTTAGGAAGTTTGAGATTTACCCAAACTTTATCTGAGGCTTACAAGTTGAGTTTGGTGATAGTCAATCAGCTCTGGTTATCAAATCAGCAACAAACAAGACAGCAGCATATACAACCTCCCAGCTCTCATGGTCAAGTCAGCTCCTGTAACCTGACCAGTAAATCAACAGAGGCGTTCTGGAATACCAGTGCACACTCTCTGGAGAGTCCTAATCTGTGGCAAATAGCATTTAACATACATATCCTTGCCAAGTTATAAATCACTTCTGATTTAGTTTATTACAATGACACTCTGCTACTATATGGTATTCTGTTCCATAAGGTTTCCAGAGTTTTGTATTTTGTGATAAGGGTATATATGACACAGATCAACATAGGAGGTTGCATAGTGAAATGATACACTGCAGAGTTTCTCTACTCTGAAACATTTTTTTTTTTTAAGAAGTGATTAGACAGCAGCAGAGATTCTTTCAGATAAATATCTTCCTCTTTAAAGAGGTTTTAGATTCACAAGCCACTAGGACGTAAATGAAGAGACAGACAGGCTGCAGCACACAATATGAAACAGCCACTAAACTGGCATTTCTCATGTTGAAGATTCTCACCCTACCTTGTCTCTCAATGTTTTTAATGGACTCCTGAACTGTGACTTTAATTAATCACAAAAGAAAATTTAATAGATAGCATTTTTCTAGAACAAGCATTATCAGAAGGAATAGTGCTACATCTACCAAAAAAATTACCACTTTGCAAACACTATGCTCTGCTACATCTCATAGGAGAGTATCTCTAGAGCTTCTCCAGTGTCACATTAAGCTCCACTACAGATGGTTACACGATGAATCCTATTATCACAATATATGAAGTAACACTTCAACAACTGTCTCATGCAGGTCAGTTTTGCCACAGAACAGATAAACCAGAATGGCTCCATCAAAAGAAAACATGTAATCCTGCAGTTTGGCAAAGAAGCTGTTATGACAGCAGATTAAAAGACTATTCTTAGCAAAACTCTCTTTTTCAGAAATAATAGGATAAGGCAAGGATCTTCCAATTCCTTAATCCTTTTGCAAATAAAAGATTAAACAAAAGGACAGTAGATGGGGAGAAAATCAAGGTAAACATTTTTTAAAAGCCTTAAAATATTCAGGTTTATGGCAGGGCATTATTTGTCACTTCTTTTATTTTAAATAATACTCTTAAAATCTGAAATCAGGGAAAATTCAGTGAAGCAAGACTTCAAAAAGCTGTCCTATTTTAAGTACCAAATTCAATTGTGTCAGAAGTGCAATCTGAACACATGCTGCTAGACCCAGAAAATAGGTTAAAAATCCCACTTAAACCATCATCCTGCCAAACAACTGGGACTACTGTATTCAAGGGAATGCTATTCCATATTGCTTTATATACCTCCCTCCTGTGCAAGATCATACGTCATGGCCCTTACTCAGGTACATGAAAAAGGCTAACTGTAATCTAACTTGAAATTCATGAGATGAGAATAAGTTATTAATCTTGGCACTATATTGTTTCAGCTAACTATCTAAGGGACTGTTAATTCTAACTGTACCACAAAATTTTGGCTGCATATGCTAGTCCTCTGCCCAACCAGTAATGTGGAATGAATAGGGAACCCGGCAGCAAAGTACATCAGTAAATATGACTCAAGAGTACTTCATTGAGATCTGCACTAGGTTAGAAGCAAAGTCCCAATCCAGGATTACTCTGGGATAGGAGGAAATGCTTGGGGTTTAACCTCTTTTCGTAGGGAAAGATGAACCATATGAAACTGTTTCAGCAGAAGAAACAGATCAAAAAAACTCTCTAATTTTTTTTAAAGGACAAAAGCAAACAAAAGATAGCAAGTGACCTAAAATAATCAGTAAATATCAGTGAAGAGCACAATAGCTACAGAGTATCAGAGGAAGCAAGGAGTTGCAAAACATCTGGGGAAAAAAAGGTTTTCAGAATGTTTTAAAACTACATTTAAGAATCACATCAATAGTTCCACAAAAATTAAATACATCTCGAAATGTTTTAAATCCCAGCTACAAAAACTCAGAATGCAATTATGAATGTGCTACCTTCACTAATTGAATCACTTATCTATTAAGTACAAGCAGATGAACATGTTATGAAAACCTGTCTAAAATATTTGGCAGAAAATATCTCAGCAGTAAGACCTTTAGAATGGAACAAAAAACTCCAAGACATATTACAACCTTAGCACTGACAATTCCTTCAGATACCTCCCATAATGCAGTATAGTACTTTGCACAATAATTTACTGGAAGTGGGGTGGGAAGGACGGCAGCAAATTTCAAAATAAAGGCTATGCTTTCTAGATAGTTTGTAGGAAACTACACCAACCTACAAGATTCATTACCAGCGTCAACAATCTGCTCTGTTGTCCCATTTCTCTTAGACTTTAGTAGTGCCTGACACTGTGTCCCAGCAAAAAAAAGTCCTAAGACAGAAATCTCCAAACGAAGAAGGCTTTGAGAATTCCCATTCTTTAAACAAGAACAAAAAAAAACAACCTTCAGAAGCATTGCTGGCTATGCACATGAAGAGATGCAATGAGAAATTTTCTGAAGAAAACAAAGAATTTCAAATAAACTACAAGAGGGGGAGAATAAACTAGCTCTAGTCACATCAAGATTTTCTGGTTTCCCCACAATACCATTTTAATATTAATGAAACCCTTTTATGTCCAACATAATCTTACTAGAAACTGAACTGTCTTTTTTCCCTCCCCATCTCAACATAGAAGCAGCACAAGAATCCTGTAATGCTTCAATTTAATAAACAGCAAAAGAAACCCTAGCTATTATTCCACAAGGAGTTCTGCATCACAGCACCTGCGCAAATGAAAGTCACTTGCTGTTGGAAGGCTTTGCTGCTCATTCAATGAACCACTGCCATGCACAAGAACCTTCCTGCTACTGTATCTCCTGAGTATCCACTTTTGGCACTAAATGAAACAAGTGAACCTAGCCCACACCCTTCTAATAAAGCTTTTTAGGACATCATGTTACTGTCCTTCCTACTCCAAAGGTGACTAGGATGTTTCTCACCATCCAAAACATTCACACAACGAACAGTCAAGAATTTCTCCAGATTCACAGTGATCCATATGTCAGCCACGGCATTCACTTTTACTGCTTCCATAACTAAAAATTAGGATTACATGCTTGAAAGTATGTTTGTACTTTTATACCCAAGATCCTGCAAGTAAGCATCGTCAGTGTTAACTTTGCTCCAACATAGTGTTAGGCATTAAAGCTATTAAAGAATCCATCTAGGGCTTGCAAGGGTGTGCCATGCCCAACACCACATTTCCCCACAGCTCAACTGTCACACATGAGTACCTGTAATCACATACTTAACTACCTGCATGTTCAAAGCCCAGGCCAGTGGCTTGGCTAAGACAAAACAGTCACTCTGGGTTGTAACTTTGTATTCTGCTCACCACCCTTTCCCTAAGATTTCTGGTTAACTTTACTAAATGGAGAAGTATGTAAGAATTAACAGAAGCAAATGAGCTGCAGGATGCCGTCTTCTCAAGGCAGCACAAGCATTAAGGACATCAGCACAGAAAGATGTATGGATGTGCCATGGCTTGCTCTTTCTCCCATCTGCCAGCCCTACCACCTCTCTAACAGTCATGAACCGCTACTGTGACCAACTGGAAATCAGAGCTGGTTTCCTCCATGAAGCTACTTCCTGGAGTAACCATGCTCCAGCTAAGTGTAGGGAACAGTCATCCATCCAGCGGGAAGATCAAAGCCTTGCCGCAGCCAACGTGCTCCTCCACTACAGAAAGCAAGACCTGGACAAACTTCAGCTGGCTACTAGGCTGCTTTTCACTGCAGGCTGTTCCTTTGGAGATGGGGTTTTATGTTTATCACAGGCATGATAGGTACCATAATCTTTTTTTTGTCCTTTATGCTAGCCTGCAAGCACTTCTGGCCTACTCAGCTGGCAAGTTCCATGCAGGGCAGAGAAATGCCAGTATTGCCACCAGTAGACTTCAAGATGCTTATCACATTTCATTACTCTTCCCTCCACAATTTCCACCACAGTTCTGAGCAGCCTTGTTTATCTATACCACTGTGCCTTTGTTTTGCTAACTTCCTCAAGCTACTTTAAAAACAATTTAAAAAAATAATATATCTGTAAATAGTAGAATCATACTATGGCTTGAAAACAACCTCTGGAGATCATCCACCTGCTCAGAACAAGTAGAACTTCAAACCTGTATGCCTATCAAGCTGCTCTGGACCTTGTCCAGTCCTAAGTCTCCATCGACAGAGATTCTGTGGCCTCTCCAGACTTGGTGAAGCCCTCACCCACTGCCATGCATCAACACACTCCTTTCATGTCCTACTGAAAGTTCCATTCTTATATCTTGTGACCATTCACTCATCTTTACACTTCTGAGGGGAAAAGAGTGGTTCCATCATCTCTATAAGCCCTTGCTTAAAGATAGTTAAATACCACAATTACATTCTCCCTTAGCCTTCTCTTCCTCGGGCTGCAAACCCAGTCCCACCTCTACCCTCAGATGTTCCAGCCCCCAACTATCTGAGCAACTCAGTGCTGGACTCCCTCATTTGTCTGTCTCTCACAGGATGCATGTGTGGTTTACTGGTCAGCACTGCAGCTGGAGCTTCACAGCTGCCCCACAGATGGGAACAGTTCCTTCCCTGTACCTCTTGGCCAGGCTTTCTAATGCAGCCCCCTAAGTAATTAGCCTTGAGGGCCGGAGTCACACTACTGGCTCCTGGTCAGCTTCTCATTCATTAGGAGCCCCAGGTCCCCTTCTGGAAGAGTTGCTGCCCAGCCAGCAGCTCCCAGCAACCACCAGCAGCAGAACCATTTTCAGTTTATGCACCTACATGCATAGGGACAGACACACTTACAGAGCTGGGCATTTCCATGACTTTGAGATCACAGTAAGAAACATGATACATAATGTTCATTTTCTTATTTTCACAACAATGAAAACACCAGACCAAAGACATTTCAGGTTTTGTTCAGCAGACTAAACTACAAGGTAGATGTTTGAATGGACACAGACTACAAAGATGCTAACACACATTTTAGCCATAGTTTGTAGTTAAAAGAATAAATATTAGGTTAAGTCATTTTCCTGCATGCTTTTAAGATCTATAGTTTAAAAGAAAGCTTGGTATAATGTCAACACAATCAAGTAATGGAAGGTTATCAGAGTTGGGGTTTGGTTGGTTGGTTTTTTTAATATTCAAAATCAATAATTAGTTTATAGGCTTTCCAGAAGCACTGTAGCATTAACATTTGCCCTTTAACTGTACACACGTATTAGCACATATACACTATTTGCTTGCAACACAAATATCATTAAAGTATATTTTCTGCCAGTCATCATTTTAGCATTAGTCTACAATATCCAACCGAGAATGATTAATAAGCATCCCATTTATTCACATATAACCAGCATTTAACAACATGGACAACAACTATGAAGTATATTTCAGTATCAAGCTTACAGACAATCAATTCATACAGAAAAGGATTAGGTTTTAATCACTTGAAAAAAGTATCTAAAGTTAAGAAGTGTGTTGCTATTAATTTTAAGTTTGGTACACCAAGATCATTATCTCCTCACACATAAATCAAAGAAAAATGGAGGCCTTAGAAAAACCTTACAAAATAAATAATCTTCAAGGTAACAGTACTATATAAACAGCTGGTTAGACAGTTCTCCACGCTGATATGACTCAACATCGTTAATGGATCTCACAATTTGATGCAGTCAGCTCCAGTCTCTTAGAAGACTTCTCACCCAAAGGCTTTGTAGTATCTATAGCAGAAGCAAACTTCTATTCACTGTTGGCTGTATGATAAGCTGGAGGGTTCCTCATGCTACACAGAACGGAAGAGTCTTCCGGCTCACAAAAGGAGGCTTGCTACTCTGTGCTTGGTGTGTTCCTTGAGCTCACACATCAAGGAAATCTTAAACAATATTTTAGAAGTGTGAAGCAATTCTAATTGGTTTTGTTTTCTGACTTAATTCTTCCAATTCAAGTAACTATTCCCTTTAATGCAAGGTTATATCATGCATAGCTACACTTACTGCTATTTACTACCCATAAATTTCAAGTGTTATTTATTGGCAATACATACCACCCATCACCAAGTCATCATGAGTTTCTCAGCATCATCTTCAAATTCTTCTAAGACAGCACACTTCTTAAAAACATCACCATTCACTAAGAAAGCTACAGTTTTGCCACAGGACAAACTTGTACAGATGAACAGTACTAATCAAATTCCACTAAATATTTGATAAATACAAACAACTTGGGAAAATACTCAGTGACCTACATCTGCAGTCCCACATTTTGAGTAAGAGTTGACAGAGAGTAGGGTATGTTCAAGTGTTGTTTTTTTCCTGAAGACTTCATGTATTACTGAGATACAATAAGCTGGGAAAAGCTATAGTAAGGAAAGTTTTGAACACTGAATTAGAAGCTGCCCCTACACCAAGCAGATTAACCCAAAAGATAAATGTTACATATTTTTGAAGTGCCACAAAAGATAAGTGAGATTTGCATTCCAACCTGCAAAAATGAAGTCCTAAAATTGTTAATATTTTCCTATTCACAAACACAGTATTTAAAGAAAGCTGAAAACAGTTATCAGCACTGCGAGGATGCATCTTCTGCCTCAGTCCAAAAACTTCCAGATTGTTTGATTTAAGGGCCCCTATCGATACTACACATACGCTCTGAAACAATTAATACAGCTACGTGCAGAAGATGTCCATCCACGCAAAGTTACCGACTCATAACTTCTGGATGAACATTTATTACCAAACACATACTCATTCCCAATTCATTTTGCACTCTACAATGCATTCAAGAAACCAAAATACACGTCTATCAGAATGCTTTTCAGTAACTGCAGCAGAAGACCAAGCCCACAAATGGATCTTTAAACAAGCACTTCTCAACAAAAAAGATGTTTGTCCACTTCCATCACTTCAGTCTTCCAGCAACCACTACTCGATCTGTAAAAACCTTTGTGCATATGCATGACTGATAGCAATCCCCACCTAAGCAGCCTCTTGTCTTCCAACTTTGCAAGGGCCGTGCTGTTTGTTCAGACACATAAGGGAATTAATCAGGCTGAAACATAGTCTAATTGAAAGATTTTTTTCAGCTAGATCAGTTAGCTCCTTGATCTATCTTGCCACACAGCAGCTGGCAAGAAAGAACAGCAGGTAACAAACTGCTTAAGCAGGGTAGCCACAGAACTTGAAACTATGCTGTGATGTTATAGAAATATAAACACCTACAATTGCTCTGAAAACTCAAGGACTGTATCAACCAGGCATCTTCTGCTGACACTACAGTCACTGTCAAAAAGAATATATGCAAATAAAAGTGACTATTGCTGCATTTTCATACAAATATACTTTGTAATGGAGTAATGAATGCCTCCAAGTTTAGCTCATCTTTTCATGAGGATAGCCCCAAAGGGCCTTTATTCAATTTAAAGGTGAATTTCCATCTCCATTTAAATAAGGGGATTCCTAAAAGATTTGAAAACTACACATTCAGATGCTTAAATCAAAGCAAGAATTGTTTTTCAGCATCCATGTCCAAACTGTGGTGAATTTCACAGCAGGTAAACAGCATAAGTAGTCTCAACTGGACTTTTTAAGACCTTTCAAAAGCCAAGAGATCCTTCTGTAACAAACAGATGCCTACTTCTGCAGGTTTTGAATTAAGGACTAAGGGGTGTTTTAAAGGAAACAGCAATAAAATACATTTAGCCTTTATTAAAAAAACCCCACAGATTAGACTAATTTTCAGCAATGAACATACTACACATACATACAGTACTTTTTTCCCCAAGGGAGGTGGGTGAGAAATTAAGTTTAAGAAATAGCACACCATAATTTTCAGCAGAACTATCAAGGAGGACAGTTATATTAGTCCAGAATACTGGACCAAACCTCAGAGATGATGAATTGGGCATGTACTTTCCAAGCACCTTTTAAATAATAAGCATTCAAACAATGAAGGCCTTAGAGGAAGGATGAAAAAGAAACCAAACCCACATATACAGTGAACAAATAACCAGGTAGCATTATAATCTCAATTACTACCCCATTAGCTCATGGCCTAAAAAATAAAAAAACAAACAAACCATGAAATAAACACATCATTTCAGGTAAGTAGCAGGCAGAAAATAAATTCGGTTGTTAAAGTCTCCAAACACTTGTTTATCGCCTAATATTTGCATAACAATCACCAATATAACAAGTTTACCTAAAACCTTTGCAAAGGAGGTTATACCTGTTCACCCATAAAGCCAGTAAAGGCCTTGGTGCCTAAAGAGCGAGGTTAAAAGTTAGGACACAAAAGGCACATACAAAAGGCAACTCTACACCTGTCTAGAATAAGCAGTCCAAAACCACAGGACTCAGAACCATATTAGAACATCTTACTACTGTTTCTGACTAAAAGTCTCCATGAAGTATATGGCAGCCCACAAGATTACTTTGAATGCTTATACAAGCTAACGGTCCAAAAAGCTTGGGAACTTCTGCACTGGAAGACACCATCAAAATTCCTTTTTCAAAGTGATGACAAAACAACATCGTACACCCTCTGCAACTCTGGATTAGTCTCATTCAGCAAATGTTTCTCTCTTTCTCCCTTCTCCCATAAAAACTTTGCATAGCTGGCCCTGAAAACTATCGAGATCTGACAGGCAGCCTGCAATGTCTAGTCCCTGAACCAGCATCACGTCTTCCGCAGAGCTCCATACCTGCATCCTGCTATCCAACTAGTCTATGTTACACATCTTTGAACCAAGTGGGGAAAAAAAGACAAGATGGCTGCCCCCACAGAATGAGATCAAAGCAGGGGACTATTTGAAATCCAACATATTTTTTATAACTACTATTAGAAGAATTGAGTTTCCCTTCATTATATACAAGGAATGCTCAGTTCAGTCAGTGAACTCACTTTGACAGTATCCTTAACTAGGTTTGGCCCAGTTTCTCTTCACGCGGCAGTTTAAGCCATTATACCTGCAAATACATAAAGATGCATGTCATATACACTCTGCCCTAGAGGTGCACTTGCTGCCATCTCCAGAAGCGAGACCAGGTCTTGTGTGGCCGGCGAGACCATCATTGGTTAAGCCCCCACACCTGTAAGTAAAACCCAGCTGCAAGTCAAACCCAGCTGCGAGGAGTAAGCTTGCTCAATTCCACATGCACATGCCCTAGGGCAAGTAATACTTTCCTTCCCCGAACAAGCAAAACATCCTTTGTGTTTACACTGTCAGACAGGCCAAAGCGTGTAGGATTTTTCGATTGTCTGAAAGACTTCAACAAGCCAGTTCCATACAACATCGAAATTCGAAAACCATTATTGTAGCTCATAAACGATCGAGTGGGATTTGTATTTGCACGTTATTAGTGGTGCTCAGGTTAAACTTGACGGAACCGCTCCAGGTAGAAAGGCATAAAGAACCAGGCTTTGGGAGTAAAACTGGATGCTGCTAGCGACACGGAGACCCTAAAGATCAAAAGAAATTCTGCAGAGACAGCTCACTCCTCTTGCAAGAAAAGTAAGAATTAAATGGCAAAATAATCAAAGCCACTACCGGGCTCCCCCAAGCCCCTCTGTCTGGAGCAGTTACATTACCCCAGAGGAGCGCTTTCTGCTTTAAGAGGCATTTCAGAAGCAAGGTCACGGGAGCTGCCCACCGAGGCGGCAGGCTCGCCCGCAGGCTGCTCCCACCGCCCCGAGCGCTGACCCGGCCTTCCCCGAGGCCCGGCGGGCGCCCGGGCTGGAAGGAGACGCCAGCCCGGCCTGCCCGGGTGCCCCCGCTGCCAGGAGGAGGAGGAGCCCCGCGCCGAGCCTCCTGCCCCTCCTGCCACACCAACAAAGAGGCCCCCGCCATTATCCGGCGAGGCCCCTCCGCCCCCCCCAGGCCCCCAGCAGCCACGGAAGGTCACCGGAGCAGAGCGCCCCGCACCGCCCGCCTCCGGGCGAGGGCACGGGCCGCCCCCAGCCCCCTGCCCGCTCGCCGCTGCCCCGCCGAAACGTAAACAAAACAGCCGGGCCCAGGCCCGGCCCCCGCGGTGCGGCCGCTCGCCCGCGCACCGGCCCGGCCCCACCGCCCCCCGCCGCCCCGGCGGGGCCGCAGCCGCCCGCTCCGCGCTCACCACCTCCCGGCGCCTCCTGCCTCGGCCGCTGAGTAATGAGCCGGGGCCGGACCGCGCACACGCACCGCGCTCCGCCCGCCCGCCGCGGCTGCGGCTGCCCTCCCCCTCCGCTCGCCCCGCCCCCGCCCCGCGCGCGCCGCCGCCCCCTGCCCTCAGCTCCGCGCCGGCGCTGCCCCTCCGCCGCCTCGCCCCGGCTCGGGCGCTGCGGAGCTGCGGGGCGCGACCCTGCCGGCACGGCTTCGCTCTGCCGGCCCCGAATCCTGTCGCCTGGAGCTGTGCCTTTCCCGAATGACATCCCCTCACCAGGCCTCCCTTCCTGCTGGGGCTTTCGCAAAGCGTTGCCGACCCTCAGGCCTTTGCCATCACGCTCTCCAGTGCCCTGGCACCCACCCCTCACGCTCTGGCATCGGTTTTTCTGCGGCTCCCAGCCATCGCCCCCGGCCCTGGCAGCCCCAGGCCCCCCGCTGCGTGCCCGGCGAGGCAGCGCTTTATCTCATTATTGGGTGTCTGGAGTGCTGTAACGTTTTCTTGTTCTGTATCTGCTCTGGCGCTGGGTTTCCTCTAAATCTTGAGTGCTTCTTTGTGGGATTCTGAGGTATTCATTACCATTGCCTTTGGCTCGTGGCACCTGACATCGGGTACTCTCTCCTCGGGTTTTCAATATTTTGTTTGGCATATATTATCGTCCTTTCTTTTTCTCTTTTCCCCAGGAATGTCCTGCTTAAAGACGAAAGGAGGCCTCTCGGCACCTTGAAGCCATGTCAATATCGTTGAAGCAACCCTTTGTATAATTTTAGTACACAGTACAAAAAATGCCTTATAAGCAGTATTTAAAAATAAATAAAATCTGCTAGTTAGGCACAGGACACTCTAAAAATGGACATTCCTCATTTAATTCATTGTCAAACAATTGAGTGGCCTATGTCACATTTTGGAATATGCCAAAGATTACACTGAGATTGTTGCTGCTAGCAGATTTTAGCCACCTGCATGGCTAAACAAGCATATATTTTTACATGGTAAAGGTGGTGCTTCAGAATATTCCAGTTCTGGGACAGCCCCAAAACTGAATTAGCCAGTTTTCTGCTTTGAGGCCTTTTCTTGTTGTGGTATGCTCAACCAAAGCCAGACATTGTGTTCCCTTCTATGTTTATGTGTGCCAAAGGCAAAGTTCAGCTGGCAGAAGGTACAATATGAATCTCCACAATACATTGCAGGCAAAATTTAATCTGGGTAGGTCATATTCATCTTCACCAGCAGATTAAACTAGCCCTGCTGATTTTGGCTCATGCACGTCATTGCACCTTCAGATGTTCCTTTCTACTGGCAAACTGACTTCCGGTGTTAACCTCTGGTCTCCTCTGCACAGCAAGAAACAGGTGAGGTGACATCATGTTCAGGCAGTTCAGTTATTTGCAGCCAGACCCATGGCCTTAGAGGTCACTGAGGTTACTCCTTGATCTTTTGGGGAGAGTTACTGTTCCTGATCACCCCATGTGAAGTAAGACTGCATTGAGATTTGCAAGCGAAAAAGGACCATAGTTCCTTTACAGTATAAAATGGTGTTTTGCTTAGGCTCCAGGTTTGTCACGTTTCTTTTTCAGGGCATAATCAAATTCTCATTAAGATTTTATAGTTTACAAAGTTGACACTTTTAAACGGATATGTATTTCTAAGTGACTTTTTAAAACTAGTCCTCACAACCTTGTACACCATCAGCATCTATTGCCATCTTGCATGTAGGGCTGCTAAGCAACAGAAATAATGATGCAGAAATTAGACAAGATCAGACTGGTGTGGTTGCAAAGCATGATGAAGAGCATTATATATTTTAATAGGGGCTCCAAAATATGTAAAGATTTTATGAAGGAAAACTGTGAAAGGAAGTTAAGCATTTCATACTGTAAATTTGCTACTTACCAGTATAATGGTTTTAAAAATAAAGAAAATATGGTAAATAGGCTTTAAAGTTCCTGTACACTATGCAAAATATACAAGACATAGGAATAATACCTCTCTAAGTAAGGACAAAGGTTTCTTTGATCGTGTGTATAATCAATTTTTCCAAATCAAGTCCCTATGTAAGAAAACAAAACTTTGACCGTGTCATTCAGCATCACTACAGTATTGTTTTCAAAACTGCTTTGCAGAATTATTTTCTTACAAGCAGAATGGTTATACTCATACATTGCATAGGTCTGGGCGGAAACTGTGTTCTGGATTCCCCTGGCTGATGTCCAAGAAAACACAAAACCTGATGCCCATGAAAGTAAACGGGTATTTTGCAATGGAATTCAACAAACCCAGCATTTTTCTCTGGACTCTTAACAGATTAGAAGGATACAGTAGAGAGCAAAGAGTATGGTTACAGTACAACAGAACATACACGCAAGCATACAGGAGATTCATATTTGTTCGTAGAGTATCAGTAGCAGAAGAGGGAAAAAATAGTTCTGCAGAAAAATATGAAGAGAGAAGACTACACAAGGAAGCATTGCTGCTGGGCAGGGGCCAAGGTCTTTGCAGCAAGGGCTCTCAGGCTGTGGCCCTGCTGAGGCCACAGAATGATATAACTTGGCAGGATTTTCGATGACAGGTTTGACAATAAAGGTGTGTGGTGGCCCATGAGAAAGCCTGAAAGCTGGTAAGGGTCTGTTGGCAAAATAATGGGAACCACCAACCTCAGAACTTGAATTTTCCTTTCCAAAATAAACACGGAATTTTATATATAAGCAGAATCTGATGAGCAGTTTTATTTAATAATAGAAACTCCAAAATTAATTAATGAACAATCTAGAACATGAAAATCATTCTCTGCTTACACGTAATTGTTAATCATTCTGTTACCTCCTCGGTTTTGTTGTCCATATAGCATTAGTCTTGGATTTGGACTGCTCCTTAAAATAAGCAGCTGTTGAGTGTTTAAAAGATACTTTTATTTTAAAAGTGCAGTAAAATGTGAATTATGCCAAAATACTGCAAGCTTTCTTACTTCCATATATTGGTATAAACGTATGTTTCTGAAAATTATATTAAAACGTCTGGGTTGAGCAATCATGAAATTGCATTACAAATGTAGTTTTATAATATTTTTATATTTTCATTAAGGTTCTATCAATTGCCACACTCTCAGTAGTAAACATGGTTTTAACATATTGATGTTTATAAACTGCAAAGCAAACACTTCAGGCTGAAATCTTTGGAGTCAAGGCAACAGATCTGAGTATTTGACCCAAACTTTGATGTACAAAACTCAAAATGTCAAAAATTAGAAACTATAATACAAAATAACAGGCCCAAAGCTATATGGAGTAGTCATTTTTGCCCACAAAACATCCATAGTAAAGAATAATGATCTATTTTTGCACCAAAATGGAGTAGCATAATACACATAGTAACTCAATATGCTTCAGCTGAGGGGGACTGTAGTCTATAGACTATAGACACAAGGTGGCAACTGCTTAAACCACAATAGCTGTTTTTCAAGTAAATATCCCATTATGCCTACAGTCATTTTTAGACAAGCTGAAAATAGAAACAAGGTATTCTAGGCATGTGCCCTTGCAGAACTGCTTTGCTGCTCTGCAGACTGAAGAGGAAAGACCTGTCACGTCAGGAGAGGTGCTGGAGCTAAGGCAGCCCGATCTGCCCCCCGTATAACCACCGGCGCAATGATGCACTCTTTAGATAGCTGTGCTGCTTACTGGGTGCTTGCATCAGGGACGGCACCAAGAGACTACCAAGCCTCATACAGTTCGCTGCTGTTGTTTCACATGGGCACCAGTGATACAGCTAGGAGCCGTCCGAGGAGTATCAAGAAGGATAACAGAGCCCTGGGAATGGCAGTAAGGGACTCTGGACTGTAAGTAGTTTTTTCATCAATCCTCCCAGGCAAAGGGAAGGTGTTTGAAAGGGCCAGTTGAATCTGGTGAATCAACAAATGGTTTTGGGACTGGTGCCACTGCCAGGGGTTCGGCAGAGAAACCGGTCTACTGTGGGCAGATGGGGTCCATCTGTCAGAGAAGGGAAAGAGCTTCTTCGGTCATAGGCTTGCCAAGATGGTGAAGAGGGATTTAAACTAAAGTTACTGGGGGAGGGGAACCTGAATCCATCCCACTCCTACCAGTTTGATGCCAGTGCCAGCAGTAGATGCCCAGAGTGTGGAGAAGGATCACAGGTCACCAGGAGAGCACCTGAAGAGCAGCACAAAGGAATTCCAGGCACTCCAGCCAGTAAGTCATCTTCATGGGGGGCCCAACTTAAATGCCTCTATACAAATGTACATAGCATGGGGAATAAACGTGAGGAGTTACAGACGTGCACGCCTTGCGGCTACGATCTTATTGGAATCTTATAGAGAGATTTGGTGGGATGGTTCCTATGACTGGACTGTTGGACTGGAAGGATACAGACTCTTTAGGAAGAGCAGGCAGGGGAAATGAGGAGAGGGTGTCACCTTCTATGTCAATGACCAGCTGGAATGCATGGAGCTCTGCCTGCGGACAGATGAGGAGCTGACCAAGAGCTTATAGGTCAGGATTAAAGGGAGGGCAGGGACAGGTGACATTATAGTGAGTTTCTGCTACAGGTCATCCAACCAAGAAGACCAAGCAAATGAGGTCCTCTATAGACAGATTGGAGCAGCCTTACATTCACAAGCCCTGGTCATCATGGGGAACTTCAATCACCCCCATATCTATTGGAGGGAAAACACAGCAGGGCGTAAGCAATCCAGGAAGTTCCTGGGATGCATTGATGATAACTTCCAAGGAGCCAAAGAGGAGAGATGCTAGGCTGGACCCTGTACTCATCAACAAGGAAGCGCTGGTGGGAATGTGAAGCTCAAGGGTAGCCTTGGCTGCAGTGACCATGAAACAGTGGAGTTCAAGATCCTTAGGGCATTGAGGAGGGCAAAAAGCAAGATCACTGCCCTGGACTTCAGGAGAGCAAACTTTGGCCTCTTCAGGGATCTGCTTGGTAGAGTACCATGGGTAAAGCCCTGGAGGGAAGAGGGGCCAAAAAAGCTGGTTAATATTCAGGGATCACCTCCTCTAAGCTCAGGAGCGATGCATCACAACAAAGAGGGAGGCAGAAATGCCAGGAGGCTTGCACGGATGAACAAGGAGCTTCTGCACAAACTCAGACACAGAAAGGAAACCTACAGAGGGTGGACACAAGGACAGATAGCCTGGGAGGAATACAGAGCAATTGTCTAAGCAGCCAGGGATCAGGTTAGGAAAGCTAAAGCCCTGACAGAATTAAATCTGGCCAGGGATGTCAAGGGCAACAGGAAAAGCTTCTATAGGTACATCGGTGATAAAAGGAAGATTAGGGAAAATGTGGGCCCTCTCCAAAAGGAAAAAGGAGACCTGGTTACGGGGGATATGGAGAAGGATGAGGTACTCAATGACTTTTTTGCCTCAGTCTTCATTGGCAGGTGCTCAAGCCATACTACCAAAGTCACAGAAGGCAAAAGCGAGGACTGGGAGAATGAAGAACCACCCACTGTAGGAGAAGATGAGGTTTGAGACCATCTAAGGAACCTGAAGGTACACAAGTCCATGGGACCTGATGAAATGTGTCTGTGGGTCCTGACGGAAGTTGCTAAGGCATTGTCCATCATATCTGAAAAGCTATGGCAGTCCAGTGAAGTTCCCACTGACTAGAAAAGGGAAACATAACCCCCGTTTTTAAAAAGGGAAAAAAGGGAACTACAGGCCAGTCAGTCTCACCTCTGTGCCCCGCAAGATCATGGAGCAGATCCTCCTGGAAACTACGCTAAGGCACGTGGAAAATATGGAGATGACTGGTGACAGCCAGCATGGCTTTACTAAGGCCAAATCACACCTGACAAATGTGGTGGCCTTCTATGACAAGGTTACAGTGATGGTGGATAAGGGAAGAACAACTGATGTCATTTACCTGGACTTGTGCAAAGCATTTGATCCTGTGCCAAACAGCATCCTTTCTTAAGCAATCTTCAATAGATTGCATTGCCAAAAATTTAATTTCATGGGACTTCTTATGCTCAGCCACCTGTGCAAGCATGCAGCCACTGTAATCCTATCACTTATTTCTTTTAGACATTTATAGATCATCGTCACATAGGCACCTAGGTAGCTTGCAGCAGTGAAAGCTGTCTTCTGGAAATTAAGCAAATTAACAAACCTCACTAATTATTTCATCAAGAAGAGACCAACAGGAACTGTGGGTATTCAGAGGGCCCAGTTTTTCCACATTAAGGCTTGACAAGACACAACCAGGATCAACATCCATTTCCTCTTATGAAAATAGGTTAATAAATATTGTTTGCTAAGGGAGATAGATATGGAAAGAAAACCCAGACTTTGAAACATTTTAGCAAATTTCAGAAGTGATACAAATGTTTACGTGAAATAAAGATGTTTGGTAATAGTATCTTTTCTTAAACATTTTTTTTGCCATTATTTGTGGCACAGAAGCTGCATTTCACATAAGAAAGTTAAATGGAAATTTGCTAGAAACTAATTACAACCAAACCCATATTAACTGACATAATACAGCCTAAAAAAGTGTACAAAGAAAAATGAAGCAAGAATCACACATTCTACTTGTTGATAAATACAGCTGATGTTACAATGTTTAATTCTAATAATGAAATAGAAAAAAAGAAGTTAATAAAAGAACATTGTAACAGGTAGATTTTTTAATGTAATTATGTCTTGAAAAGCAGTATGAAATTAACTTCAAGTTACTAGCTGGAGGGACCTCTTTTAATGGAACTAGAAACAGTAGTTGCCAAATGTTGTTTCACACTTTAATTCTGACTATTAGCAAGTAATGATGAACTGGGGTAGATATTTTTTTTCAGTAGTAGCCAAAATGAATTGAGCACTTGCTAGCTTGAGCAAATGTAACAGAAGGCAAGCAGCCACCATGGGGCACCATGCGACAGGTTATAAATGTTAACCTGAAGGTAGGGCCATGTTCATGGCTAAGGGATATGAAGCTCAGTAAAAACGACATTTCTGTATGTCTAGTCAAGAGACTGTTCTCTGAAATATCATTAATACTATTAACCCCTTCTTTGCTGATCCTGAAAAGTTATTTCTGAGCAGCCATAATTCCATGTACAGCCAGTTTATACTAATAGGTATACCAAGTAAACAGGCAGCAAAGTATGTAGAATCATTAGACAGTCAGCCAACTAGAAATTGTTTGTGGAGGGAAAAGTAGTTTAACTATTAGAAAACAGTGTTTATGGTATCACGTGCCTCATATTTCTATACACTGACATTAACACAGCATTCGGTGTTCTTTATTTATACTACTATTCAATTGAAATTTTTCACGGGCAAATTTAGGAAAAGTTCTTGTGGTTTGGCATTATCTGAGGACAACATTAGACAGTGGTTCACTGGGCTGGATTGTGGCAATGTATTCTACCTAAGTCACAAGCACGTTGGTGTGGTTTCCTTACTGGGGAAAGATTGATTGTAAATGTGTGCAGCTTTTCAGCTGCGGGGTTTAGTTAAGCAATCTGCCAAACATACTTCTAATTTGTATCTGTACCTCACTCCTGTCTTTCTAAATCACATACTGACATGCCTGATCTCCCTTCTTGCACACTTATCAATGAAGTTTAAGTATTTGGCTTTCTAAGATTAATTCCAGAGCAAAAGGCATTTCCAGGATTCATAACAAGGCCACAGGGACTTTTTTATCAGCTGTTTCCCTCTTGTTGTTGTAACGTGGTCATAGTTGGAAAAGCCCTGTACCATCCTTTGTTCATGGTTTGTTACATGGGACCATTCAAAGTGACCAAAATTGGGTGACCTTACACTGAACAACACCACTGACAACTCTGGTGCTGAACTCAGGGGGATACCAAAGGCAAACTTTCAGCTATGTTCTCTCCAACCAGCATTCAATGTACGTCAGCCCTGAATTTGCTCATTGCGTCCTTCTGGTTAAAAAAAGACTTATCAGGAATGCACCAATTCTTGTCAGAGTTTTAAAATTTCAACTTCTAAATGCAAACACCTCCCCCATCTTAGTAAATGTGTCATAGATTATCTCTGAAAAGAGCTAGAAAATGACTGTATTTCAAATGAAATTGGTCAACACCAATTATCCGACATCCTGTCTAAATGCCTTATTAAGATCCCATACAAAAACTAATGACTTCTGAATGTAGTTTTGAAAAACATCTAAATGTGGGGACTTTGATCTAAATGGTAGGTAGAAGAACAGAGATAACTTAGCTTTATCTCTTTTGATTTGTTTTTTTATTATGAACTGACCAAAGCATTTTGAAGACAATTAATAGTGCGTATTAGGTCTATACTACACACTACTAACCAGTAAACTACACTGGTCAGAATAAGGAGGATAACTGCAATAGCAAATTATTCCCCTTGGATGAAACTGTACCTCTTTGTGCTAGTTTGGTGCCTGTACACATCTCTGCATTGCAGAACACTACCCTGTGACCACTTACATACAGTCATTTTAGGATTTTGGAATTCTGAATATTTAATCACTTCAGCTATTGTAGAGAAAAATTACTTTCACTCTATAAATAAAGTGTTAACCTGATATATATGGGTATATCTGAATGTATGCAGGTTTCGTTGTGGTGGTGAAGAGCAAATCAATATTTTTTTTTTTGCTTTCTCTTGAGAGAAAAGAGATCCCCCCCATCCCTGCCCCACCCCCCCTCCCCAATCAGCATCCACATCATTGCAGAGTAAAATGGCTATTTTAAATGAAACTATACATGGAGTGTACACATGGAATTCCATCACCATATTCCAGAAACGTTTAAAGAAGTTTCACTCTCTTTCCTCAGAGTAATGGCCTGAACTTACAGTTATTTAGAGAGTAACTCCATTATAGTCTGAGCGCATTTGGCATTAAACAGTGTCAGTTTGCACTTCATATCATTAATTGCTAGCTTCACACCCTCTCTCCTTGTATCCCATAAAGATGCATTGGAGGATGTATCATAGGAATATTGCTCCTCATTGAATTACTCATGGGATCAGCAGAGCTGCAAGCAGGTATCACAAACATGAGCCACTTGCCCAATCACATTTTATTGCCTCACATCACTTTTCAAAAGCAGTGTAAGAAGCAAAAGCAAATTAAACATATTGTATTAAAAATGATATTTTATCTAATCCATTCATAGAAGTTTCTAAAATTTAGAAACTCCCTGGAGTTTGATCAAGCCTTTGCCGACTATTGTTCTTAAGGAAAACCAGTTACTGTCACAAGTGGCAGGTAAGAGTCATGGTGCCTTCCTGCCCCATTCAAACACAAACTTGAAAACAAATCCCAAAACACCTCCATTCACAGTTTGGTGGGGGTTTTGTTATTAACTTATGAATTATGTCTTAAACAGTAACAGACTGTTAAGATACGTTTGTTCAGCTTTTAATTTTATATTAATGTCCATCCTTTCTTTGCATCTTGCTTACATATTGGCCCCTTCTCTTTTTCTTCAAAACTGAGATCAGGCCCACACAAATCACAGCTGATTCCCATTAAGATATTGCTGTGAAACAGCCCTGACAGCAAAGACTAGAACAAAAGCATAGACTCACAACCCTACACTACTTTGCTAAACTAAATATAGATGACTGGACTAAATCCAATCTGCTTAGAAACCATTATGGAAATAAAACTTTAATTTGTATGTGTAGTGGGCACAGGCATGACGCATGGAAGTTCATTATCAGAAGTGTTTAGGTCCTGTTATATGACTTGAGCAGATTTAAAACAAAAATGGATATTGAGTGATTTTCTGAAAGCTCAAGTGAGCTCCATTTACCTCTGACAGCTCAAGCAGTTTATGATCCACTCCATGGGACTCTGAACTAAAACCAGTTAAAATTTAACATAAGCGCTGTGAGTCTTCTCTGTTTAAGAAACCCCATGCCTGACCTGTGGTTGTAGTTTTGACAGCTTGCTTGTACCACTGTCAGCTGAGAAGGAAATAATAATCCTCACCTTTATGTAAACTTTAAGAGCTTCCCACACTTCAGCTTCTGTGGGATAAAAAGGCATTAATGTAAGAGAATAATTGGATTCTGACCATTGCCAGTTCTCAGAAATCTGGACTGAATATACAGGAGATCCTAAGCCTCCATGCAGCAGTTCCTTCACTGGGATAAAGTCTTTCATCTTGTTAACCTTATTTCATAGTGATCAAGTTATATAAAATTTGCCACAACTATATACATGTCATCTTTACACAGTAAGGATTTAATAGGTGGTTAGAATGAATGCAACTGAAGCTCTCATACTGTCTCTTTTGAGGTTATGAATCTGAAATATTACTTTGGTTCACATCAATATGATGTGAGTAATTTTCTAAAATAGCTGTTTTCAATGACTATTTAGAACAGAGAAGGAACCATGGGTGAGAATTTGATTTCACAAATCTGGACCCGTTGCTTACACCAGCAGAACTACTACAGGTTTGCCTCGGGCCCAAGTTTTCATGAGAAGAATGATTGAGTCTTTTCTTAAAGCAATGGAGCATAAAGCATTTAGGAAAATTGATTAGCTAATCAAACCAACATTTCTACCTGATTTAATGGGAACATATTATGGAGGACAAGAATCAGGACTGGAGATAGTCTTACCGTCCAAGGAAGGACAAGACCTTAAGAAGAACATGGCTGAGAGTCAGCTGATAAATCAAACAGTATGAGGATCTAGGGTAATGACGATCTCAGCTTCTGGTGGTAAAACAATCTTGAGTTGTGTTTACCATAGACATGGACAGCAAAAGAGATGGTTGCTTGATATGAATATTTTCTTGTAGCTTCTGGCCTTTTGTATAATACTGTATTTTCTGTCATCCGGTTTTTGAGGGTCTTTAAAAATAAAATCCTGTCTGCTCTATCTAAATACTAACATTATTGTAAAAGTGGCTATTTGCCACTGCAATTCATAACATAATGTCGATAAGTTCTGAGGTTTTTTGTTCTGGTTTTTTTTTGGAAGTAAATGAATTAATTCAGACTTTTTGGACTCAATGGGACTTCTATTCAGCTCAAACCAGAAGAAAGCTGTTTTGAAGATTGAAGGAATAAAATAGAATGCCAAGAGTAGCAGAGCTGGGAAGAATGAAGGAACAATTAATGTGAAGAGCTTACTGAATATGTCCAATAGAACTTTCCTTTTTTTTGTTTTGCTAAGTTTTTTTTTCTCTTCACTTTCTTATGCCCAGCTTACAGTTGCCCTGCAGTATCCCATGAGCTCGCTTTGCCCTGCTCTGAGCACAGCTGTACCCTGCAATAATTAACCAGAATTTTTCAGATTGAGCAATATTAAACAAAACATGAAATTCCCTTCTTTCAGTTGTTTTTTCTGCCAGACAGACCCACCAAAATCTTATCCTCTTTGTTTATTGAGTCTGAAGGATTTTGCTGCTCATAAAAGACACACTCACCCCCTTAGACCTTCAATCTCTGCTTTGGTGTAGTGCTTCTCTCTGGATTGGCAGGGGACTGAAAGTGACATCAGTCTACAGGGTTTTAGATCTAATGCTCCCGTGTGCGTCAGGTAATCCAATTGAGTTCTTATATGTCGACGGACCCAGAGATTTATATTGAGCCACTTCCTAAAAGCTGACTCTTATTACCTAGTGGGTGAACTACCAAAAAAAAAAAAAAAAAGAAAGAAAGAAAAAAAAAAGGGTGGAAGGTAGAGAAAAAGAAAAAAGAAAAGGAAGGAGTGTAAACAGCCTCAGCAGACATGACGCTGCCCTCAACTTCAAACCAGGAGCTGCTAGGCTTGGCTTGCAAGCAAGAGAAGGAGCCTTACTGTTTATTTGCTTAGCCACTTGCCAGACCACACAGTGCTTAGTTACAAGATATAAACAAAGCAGTAAAAAGAGAGAAAGGAAGAAAGACAGAAAGCAGAAGGAAAGGAAGAAAAAGAAAGAAAAACCAAGAAGCAAAAGACCAAACAAATCCTGAATATGTTTTATGTGACATCTACAGCTACGATGATCTAAACAGTCAGTATTGGGCAAAAATATAGAAGATTTCAGACTATTCTGGATGCATCATCTGTCCAACTTGTACAGGTAGGTTCTTACATATCTCTCTTAATTGCTTTATCAATTAAATAAGTATCAAAGCATTCACCTTCTTGAGTTTGCACAACAGTATCTAATATTTACCCTGTTGGTGTCTTTTACATTAAAACTAATTTCATTTCTCTCAGGTCATTAGCTAATTCTGATTAGAAGGCTAGTTGCTTGTATAAAAAATTATAATATAGAGTTGGTCAGACTGTGGTCCACAGAATGTTAGTATGTTAGTGCTCAGACCCTCCCGCCTTCTGTAGTTAGAAACATTCACCTATGACAGAATTTCACTGATAAAAATTCAGAGAACCTTAGCCTATTTTTACGTTCTATTGAAGGAAAAGGAATAGAAGGCACTAAATGGTTACTGCTCTTATGGCAGGGATAAGTCTTCATTTGTATAACACATTCCACATGATTCTGGAAAACGTGTTTCAGTACATTATTTATTCATGGATTTATAGTGAGTACTATTATTTAGGAAACAGCACGGAACTCCAAACAGTAGAAAGATTAGCAGTGATTACCACCTGGGACTAAAGTCTCAATTAAGAAACTGGTTTCCTAATTTCTTCTCTACTTCTCTCTAATGTGTTTTCAGGCAAGTCCCTGGATTACAGTTTGCAGTTTCTAAAATAAAAGCAGCCCTATTTTATGGAAGTTTTAGCATATGCTTTGTAAACATTACTGATTTAGAAATTTTTAGATGGACATTCCAGAGGAATACAAATAATGGTAATTTACTGTTTACATCTAAAGTGGATCAGTAATGAGAGCAAACTGCACCATCCTCAGTGAGGTGGTAAAAGAAGGCACTGAGACTTTCTCAGGTGGTAGAGCCAGTCAGCATCAGAATCAAGACCAGAAGCTTTGGTTATCTCTCTCCACTGCAAACAAAGGTCTAACAATAACACTTTCAGGACTCAAAAAGTAGCTCTAGAGTACCTGTGTAACATATTAACAACAGGCAAACCACAACAGCATTGACTACAGCTGCTTGAGAAGCTAAGGAGAGACTTTGGGAAGCTTGGACAGTATAGGCTAAAATCTTAGCTTAGTCTTTACTTTGAAGTAAAGAGGAAATTGGAATTTGGCCCTGTAAGTCTGATTCTGTGGGATGCTGAGTTTGTTTTCTCTTGGCATCAGTAACATTTTTTGTCTTTGAGGAACATTGTCCATAGATCTTGGAAGTCACATCCTTTAACACCCTTACCCCTCAGCTCATGAAATTCATTACAGAGCGGCACATAACCACACTGTTCAGGTAATCAGATTTCAACTCCTTCCTTCAAAAATTAGACTTTTTGAAGACTGGCCCAACCCATGAGAAGTTTGTGATTTCCTGGCAATGAAATATGGCTCACTTCAGCAATGAAACTTATCCCCCTTGAGTGCCGAATACTTTGCAATAGTCTGGTTAATTCTCCTATTGATTAAAGTGCACGTTTCTAAGAAAGGAAATAAAAAAAAGAAATTTACATTAGAGGGTGAAAAAATATTGTAAAATGAAGGATGTATCATTACAGCTATAACTTCTGTGGTATAATCTTTCTAAGGAAAAGTCATGCTTTTGCAACATGGCAACTCCCTTATAGACTTGTTAGTGTTTACAGATTGGGCTCTGCCTCTCTACTTTATTTGAACAGAATTTTTTAACATCATTTTAAGAGTTTCTTCAAATTATAAATCCATAAATTTCCACCCCGTATTTCAGAGTTGAATTTCATACTTAATGAAATCCATATCTCTGGTATGAGGAATGCAGTGTATTCTCTCCAAAATTATAACAACAAGTGTATAATGAGTCACAGTATAAAATCTGCATATGGAATATATGTGAATAAATCAGGTTATGATTTAAGTTAATTTTAAACCAGTTCTTTCAAAAAATGTGCTCTTTTCAGTCTCTTCCACCTTTTCATACAGCTAAAATGTATTGGCATTTTATGGACAAGCAGCACTGAAATATAGTAGGCTGTACTTAAGCAAAGTAATTAGCAATCATCCAGCTTTTTACCCAGTTATTATGCTTATATTTCCAGGTAAAAAAACATGTCATGAGTGACAGCATGTATCAAGCATTGCCTTTAAATATATTAAAGGATTACTGTATTGGCCCTAAGATGCATTATATACACAAGAAGTTCAGACTTTAATTTAGATATTTTTAAAAGTCTAAAGTACACTGTGATGGCATCTAATCTCCCCAGATTATTTCCTTTTCTATTTCTCTAAAATATTCCTACAGTTATAATTCAGATATTAATTACATTTATTTTCAATACAGTTTTTCTGTACTTCCCCTAATATTATCAGTAATAGTCATCAGTTTGATGATAGCAACAACATTCACTTAATTCAGTTTTAACTACATTTCAATATTTTGTGAGAATCAACTATTTGAGAATTTACTTAGGTTTTCAATTTCAATAGATCAATAGCGTCTATAAACCCAATACATTTAGTAGTCATTTCTTACTAAATACTTTCTATACTACAATTTGATAAGTTTCATCTGTTTTATGGAAGAGTACTGTTCTTCAAAAACAAAATATAGCCTGAAGTATTAAACCAGAACTGTCATCAACACAACAGATGCAGTCAGACCCTATCCAAAGCTTGCAGTTACAGACTGAAGTGATCATCTTCTTTCCTCTGTAGGCCATCGCATGTTACAGTTTTGTGGATTGCTATGAATCAGATGCAAAACAAAACAGGTTTAAGGTTCTCACTGACACCCAGTTTGGTTCCAGTTTCCAGTGCTTTTTCAGTATCTCCTAAGTACCTAGTCCTGATTATCTTGGAGACCAACACATCTCAAAATCTCCATACAGTATTCCAGATTAAAGGGTTTGGATTTTTTTTTAAAGAAGCAAACAACATGCAGCCTGGAGCAACAAAAGATTGTGATCCTCATGTGAAAATTGTTCATTTAAGAATATTTAAGTGTAGACACTCTTAAGTGGGGCAAAATTATTTCACTGATCTCAAACTCTCCATAGCGACCCAGAATCAGTTTAATATACATATGTACCATGCGATAAACTTGTGTCTCTATAAAAAGCAAGCCCTATCTTCCCATTTCAATTCAGAATTTATTTTGTACCTCAAATATTTAATCTGTACCTATAGTAGGATAAACTTAAATTTCAAAAAAATCTCTAGATTCACATTTATAATTATATAATATTTAAGTGCATAAAGGAGATCAGTTAAGTATCTTCCTGGAGATACCTCCTACACAATGCAGAGAGGTGATTCTGGCCCTGGTTCAGGTTCATACGAAACACGGTCCTTGCCACCACAACTCAGGAAAGTCAGAGGCAGTGAGACTGATGCTAGTGCATCCATTCCTTCTCCACCTGTGACTTCAGATATTGTTCTGCCTTCGTCATGTCACATCAATGTGCTGTTAGGCTTGGGAAAGACTGTAAATTCTGTAAATTTATTTTGGAATTATCAGTGATGATTTCAAAACTATAGCTCAATCCAAATGATAGTATTGGCCCTATTTTTAATCCCCCTGATTTTGTATTCAAGTTTGATTTACTGCACAGCAATGCCTGACATAGGCTGCAAGAACTTTTCTTAGAGTATTTAGAATACTTGATACTAAAAAAGCATTTGTAGATATTATTTATGTTTAAATTTACTTTTACTCTTCAGTGGATTTTCAGTCCCTTTTGATGAAGTTTCTGAACTCTTGTGTCAAAGATATAAAGACACAAATTCATCGCTCAGCTACTCTTAAATATAAGGCACTTCAAAGCAATGTTACTTTAAGTTATTAATCTTTGAGGGGTGGAACCACAGAGGAAAGTCAAGAGACAGAATAGACAGACTGATTTTATCTAAGCTGAAGTCCTCACCTGAGTGTGTTCAAAAATTACATTACTTGATATGGTAATTAACACATTGTCCAGCACCTCATATCAAGTGAAAGGATGCTGACTAAAAATGCATTTTTCTAGATGCTCTTCATTCTAAAAGATCTTTAAGAATTAGCAAGTCTGTCTTGCTCATCTGTCTGCTATGGACCCCTTTTCAGCCCTTAAAATCAGTCTGTTAGCCCTCCCACACCCTAGGAAAATGTCACTTCAAATTCCTATCTTTCCTGTCATTTGATCAGCTTAGATTTGAAAGCAGAATGCTAGATATCTTGCAAAATAGCACCTGAGGTCCTCTGGCTAAGTCTCTTCTTCCAAATAGTCCCCCTACCCACCCACCCACTTCATCTTCCTGCCACTGATACAAGAAGTTTTGCCTTTGACTATACTGAAGCAGGATTGTGTCCCCTTGGTTTTGGTCATTCATTTACAGGAGGTGCTTTTAGACTGTCAGGCAGCACCTGAGGCCTACATGGGACTGCTAGACATAAATCAGAAATTAGAGTACAACAGCTGAAAGAGCTAGAAGGCTAAAAAACCCACTGTATCCAGAGAAAATTGGCTAAAGACCATCTTTTTATAGACTTGTGTATAGTTTTATTGATGTGTCCTTCAGTGCAGCACTAGAAGAAATAACTGCTGGTCTCTAAAGTTGCCTTTGAAAGTGACCAATGCCGATTCAGATACTTCCACACAGTGTAGTGGTTAAATGAAGCAAAGTGAGTGTTAGCCAGCTTTTTCTTGTCTTCATGTGCTGTGGGTTTACACCAGCTTACACATACGTTATGAGTAGACAACGTTTTGTGTGTATAGTGGTGCAAATGGAAGAGGTGACGCTCCGAGCCCCCTCTCACTTGTCTATCTGTACAAGCCCATGCTCGTACTCTTTTAGTGTGGCTAGTGGCTGAGGTTAGCAACCTCTCAGATCCATCAGAAGACATAATTACGTGGCCTCTCTCTGACTTATTCATGTCAAAATCAATTAGTCACCTCTAGTAGAGGGGCTGTGATAAGCATTTATGTCCAAACCATAAAGAGGCAATACACCTTTCTCAGACACAATTGTTTACAAAATCTACATCTATTTACAGCCTTCAGCAATTTAAAAGCTAGTTAGGTTTCCAGCTTGGTATTTTGCAACATACAGATACAGTAATGAAGCAGAACTGGATGTTCAGTCAGAAGAAAGACCAGACCTCTGCAAGAACAGCTTCCAGGCAGTAAAAATTGAAAGGCATTTCTGGTTGACAGAAGCCTTTCCACTTCACAGAATGCTTGGTTCCTACCCAAGGTTAATCCTTTGTTGTTGTTTTTGTGTTTGTACACAAACTTCTGGCCAAAGTTCTCATTTCCAGTTGTTCTTCAGGATGCCCAAATGGGGCAAATCTGTTACTGCTTCAGACCAGAAACAAACTTGACCCCGTTATTTCAAAATCTAAACATGATTTCTCCTTTCTCACCATCTTATTCACTGCTGTGTCCTATGATCTCCCCTTTAAATCTGTGTTTTTCATCATCATTTAGGTAATGAGTTAAGCCTTTCATGCTATAGAAACTGATTCTACGGCTGAACCAACTCCCCAGTAAACTCCCTCTGATAGGCTTGCATGAAAAGGGCTGTTATTTATTTAGGAGTCCAGATGACCTCTTTCTTTTGAGGACTCAATTCAGATGACCATGTTTGATAAGAGAAGGTCAGTTTCCCTACAAAAGTAATAGTTTTTAGCTCTTTTGTTGTATTTATACAGTCAACAAAGCAGCAAAATTAAAGATGAAGGTTGAAAAAAACCAAGTTTCTCCCTTCCATTTTACTAAATAAGGTTGTCAAACCTAATAAAGCGAAGTTGCACTTATGGTGACCCCGGCATATGAAATTACTAATGCATGATTGTTATTAAGAGTTAAATTCAGATACAAAGCTGTAATTCATTACCTTTTATAATAAATTTGGTTTCTTTCATTGACCATAATTTCAATGACTGTTTGGATAAAAGCTTGCACATATGATAAAAAATAATGTACCAAACCAGAATAAAATAATTTAGAAAGAAATGTGATAAATAGGTGGAGGTTTGTGGCAAAATGATGGGTTAGCTTCACCTCGGCATACCTTTCATATCTATGCAAGAGGAGTAGATTAAATTCTTCCAGGGGAAAATCTATTGACTTGAGACTGTCCACGTAATGAATGAATGTTTTTCAAAGATTAGAATGGGGAGGGGATATTTCAGGCTAATTTGCCTGTTTGGATGTCACTACCTTCTTCCACAGAAGTCATCAGAAGATTTGTATTTGACCTCAGAGCATGAATTGGCACTGAAAGCCCTTTGCTACTTTTTCCAGGCACAAAAACGTTAACCTCTATATCCTGGCCACACTCCAAAGTAGGTGATTACATTCTGCTGCTCTAATTTTTCCCTGCAGGCTCAACTAGACCTAGCATAATTTCCTGATGTGTAGTGTTACTGCAAATAATCAAGTCCCTTTTTGCAAGGTTATTGTTAACTTTTTCCTCCTTGCATCCCAATTTGTCTGCTTTCCCTTATCAGTTGTGGCTTGTTTGAAGGTCAGAATTGTTTTGGTTCTGGATCACAGATTTTATTGAATTGAGGGACTATAAATATGTGCACTGTTACAATGATAACAATATATTTATATCACTTCTACTCTCATATCATAGACATAGCACAGTCTGGCTATAAAAGGAAAGGAAATGTATTTTTTCTCCAAGCACTCACCCAGTTATATTTTTGTCAAATACCACATCATACTGGTCTTGAGAGCCAAGAGTCAAACACAGCCCAAAATTACAGGGTATTCTGAGTGTGTTTAAAGATCAGTTGCCAATTTGCTTGTAAGATAACATATCGCTTAACTCTACATTGCATTAAACCAATAATTTATTACACTTTAAAGAGGTTATGATTTCCATGGCCATTCAATCTAATAATTTTTGGGAAGGCATTTGCACATCATCATGTGCAGAATTAATTTAATTCATACTTAGTATTAATCTGAGACATTGTTTTTACTCTGAAAAAATATTCACTACAAAAGTTAACCAGCTCTGGTATAACTGCTGATTTCACTTTGGCTCTATAAAGCTGTAATGCCTACACTCTGGATAGTTGCATATTGAGTAACTTAAGCTAGTTAGAAATACCAGCACTGAAATCACTTGGTATAAGCACTTCTATCTAAAATAGAGGATGCCGGGCTCCTTTCCCCACAGCACTAAGTAGAGTCTGGTGGATTACCCATATGAGAAGCCATGCAGGTTCCAGCTCTGGGGAAGTGAATTGATTGCTTAGTCCCAGTACCACAGGGTTAAGTGAAATGCTACTGCAGTAATTTATTATTAAGAGAAATGGTGATGGCTTAGATTAAGAAGCTTTGTCTGTCTCTTCTAATTAAGGTTAGGTTCTTAAGGAGCTTTACTACCCTTTGAAGCTACAGAGACTAAAATTAGGACTCTGATTCTGTTTAAAATGTCACTAGGTTGGTCCATAATCCCACAGCAATTACAGCAAGGGATCATTCTTCCAATGTTGTGATTCCTTGTTTGGAAGCTAGTGTGCCAGGACAAGACCCCATGAACCAAAGTTTAAGTAGTCTATTAATCAGCAACAAGTTGTTCCTGTGGAACACTGTTTTGCTCTTGCAGTGACCCATTGAAGACTGCACAGTAAACAAGAAGCTGGCAAAGAAATCAGCTGTAAGACACAGTAAAGTCTATTGCAGGCAGAGAACAAATGTTAGCAGTAAGTCGGATGCGCAGAGGGTGAAGGAACAGGGGAAAGATCTGTTTTCAGCCTGTAAGTGACCTCACGTTACAGTGGTGTTTCTCATACATGACAATAGCATCCTAGGCTCTAGTGCCCTCACTTGGTGGTCTACAGACAATGTGAAAACCTCAATGCAATAGATGGATCACCTCCAATTTTTTTCATTCTGCCCCTATTTACACATCATACAATGAACCTATGATGCTCTCTGTTACAAGACAGTAACAGCAAAAACATAAGTTAAGTTTGAGTTTTTTTAGCAAATTTTCGGCTTGGATTCAGTTTTCCTTACAGATGTGTAGACCTAGAGCAGCTCTGCCTAGATTAGTAAATTGCAGAAATGTTAACACTGGTGACATGGAAAACCAAACCATTTATGAAGAAAAACCCCTTATTTGATAATACTTAACATGATAAAACATTTGGAGGAAAAGAAGCCTTGATACTTCGAGTCAGAAGTCCATTTCTAGTTGGCTGGGATTAGGAAAATACTCTTCTGATAAGTAAGAGATTAAATTATGACTTACTACAGGATGCCTTTCTCTAAGTGACCTGATGCTTCATTGCAGCCGAGACAAAACAGAGTGTGTGGACCAAGATTCTTCTGCAGTATGCCAGGTCTTACGTACCTGTCAGATGGGACAGTGTGCTGGGAGCACTAAATTGCTATTCAGCAGCTCACAGAGGGAATCATCTTTTAATTTGGTTTAGTGAAATAAAGCAAGTTTATATGTATATTGGTATGGATGAACTGCAAGTTCTGAGTCTCAGGTGTTGGACCAAGAAAATCTCTCATCAATGAATTCAGTAAGAGTCTACCAGCTTTTACTGAGCAATCTGCTGGGCAATGAATAAAACTCAGTTGCTCTGTTGGACTGTGTTTATAAACTTTTCATGTTACAGTGCATATGTTCTGCTTTGCCATTCTTTTTTTTTCTGAGATTAACTGTTATGATTTTATAGACAAGAACATCCAATTAAGCAGCAAAATAAATGTCCTACCATTCAGATAATCACTCACAAAGTCTGAACAGCACATATTCATGAAGGATCTCCCAAGTCAAAACTACTTGCCCCACAGAATCTTGTGATTGGTTTCAACTGATGAGTAAAAGGGCTCAAAAAGCTTACAGGAAGTCACTTAGTTCAGTCCCTTTACTCATTCTTACTCAGATTAAGATAGGGATGAATGATACTTACCTTTTGTGAACAAAGAAGTAGGGTGGTTCACAAAATATTTCTTGTCGTGAGAGAAGGGTATGGTTGTAACCAGTATGGTTTGCTTTGAGCAATTCAGTTTCTCTAGTGTGTCCAAAATCTGGTTTCTACTGCAGCAGGCATGAGCAGTTCCTGTGTGACACTGGCCGAGGTCCTGTGGGTAAAAGGAAGCCCCTTGGAGGAAGAAGAAGTATGGGCACTCTTGTACTTGGCCACAGTGCAGCTTCTGGAGGATCTTCACAAAGGTGAGGTGAAGAGTATCTTCTTATAGTTCTTACTGTTGGAAATTCATCCTTGAGTTACTTTAGTTCTTTTGAGGGTTTTGGCTTTTTGGGCAGGGGGTGGGGGTTTTGAGACAAAAAGCACTAATGACAATAGAAGCATATTGCTAATAAAAATGAGAAATCTTTCAGTGCTGCTGGGATTACATGTAGACTGCTCTGCCTACATAAGAGATCCCCAAGGTTTTGGTGTTTTTTGGTTTTTTTTCCAGATTACACATCAGATATTAATTCAGCTAAGTACAACTATACACAGTGGAGCAGGACAGAATAGTCCTTCCTAAAATCTGAATAAAACACAAACAGAAAGCACCATGCCAGCTAGGATCATGTCCTTCATGTACTGATAGAGTAGGACAGGCAAATCTGCATGGCTCATTTATCTAGTGAGAGGTTTTTATCTTTGATGATAATAATGTGACTTACAATGGCTAGGCAAGTAATCATGATGAACGCTTGTCAAGCAGGCCAGCTGTACAAGACAGCACACCTGAGCAACCTGTCACATTTTTAGAACTGTTTATGACAATGGATATTCCTTTTTTGGGGGGAGAATGAATGTGATGTGTTCTTACCTCATGAGCATGTAGAATCAAAATACAGAATACTGATGTGCAACTTCTGCTATAGCTGGAGGAGTGGACTTTTATTACCAACTAGTTTTTAATGGACTAGAACACTTGACTAGCAGGTTGACTACCCTATCAGTTCTCTGTTATCTAGTGTAACAAGAGGCTAGAACACCCAGATCAGGCACCAGAAATGTGCAAAGGAGTGCAGCACAGAGATACCCACCTAGATAGATTCAGCTCAGGTCTATGGCAGCTTAATAACTCTGTGCCAGACACTAAGCTGACACTTACGTTTTCCTGATTTCTTGGTTTTATTTTGTTTTGTTTTGTTTTTTTTTAAAAGGGAAAACACTTGTTTGATGTCTGTTGAATTGAGATAATCAGCCTATGTTCCCTGTGCTGCACAAGATAAATGTAGGGTATTATGATCAGAAGAAGAGTAAAACATGAGGAAGTAGGGATGTAGAACCAAGCGGTCTGTAGGTCATATTCAAGGCTGCTCAAATGTCTTTAGAGAGCTCAAGTCCAGAAGGGATGCCAAGTTGGACTCATTCTGAAATTGAATCCCCAGTGCTCATTTCTTATAGGGCAGCAAAGGTGAACTGTCCCTCCATAGCATTGTCCCAGCTGACTAAGGCATACCTGGCTCCACATCCCAGCTACAGCTATACTGCTTCTGGAATCAGCCTCTTCTCAGGGCTAGTACTGCTGTGTTTGAGGTAATAAAACCTGCTAGACCTGGTGACGGTCAGCACCACTTGCTATAGCAGTATTTGCAATGTGTTTGGGCACTGACTGGTTAGGCAGCTATGCTCACTTGTTGGCTGGCCAACATTACAGAAGGCCAGGTGATCTTCGGGGCTAAAGTATAAACTGGCTATCTGTTTCTAAAATGGACAAATTTCCCAGCATGTGCTAGCTGTATTTGCACACAATACTAAAGAAAATGGGAAAGGAGCAAAAGAGAAAGCTAGGTGATGATTTTAAGACCTTTTATTTTCTAAAGAAGTAAACGCCACAACTGTTGCAAATACCAGTGTCCATAAGTCTTGAATCTCTAGGTCCTCTGGCTATACAAACCTCCTAGGTGTATATGAGTTCCCAGCTTAACAATTTACCCATTTTTACCATCCATTTTCCTGATGTAAAGGTAAACATGAATAAGATCTAAATAGCTAATTTTTAATATATAATTTTTAAATGCTAAAATACCGAAGCCTTTTGGGCATGTTTCTGAGCTGTTCTCCTATGGAGATCTGAATGGTCTCTGTTCTCACAGTCTAGACTGAAGAGAAGGGTTAAACAGCCAACTTTGTTTTGTTTTGTTACCTATATTTCCAGGAACCCTATATCTAAATATTGTCATAGATACTGCAGCTTTTCCCCTTTCTAAAGTAAACAGATTGATCTTATATGCTTTTAATCGTGTTTTTTAAACAAATATTTTAATGAAATCACTTGGATGTCTTTGGTCAAATGCACTCAACATATGTATGCAAGTGCAGAGTGTTTGCAGAAGACTTTACATCCTAATGTTTCTACTCCTGCTTCAGACCGCTGGGACTGACCTCAGTGGATCTCTTCAGTGATATTTTTTAAGAGTACTCAGCCCTTTTACAAGAAGAACCCAGCCCATTACTGAGACACCTTCAAATAGTTTTTTCTCAGGGTCTTATCAAGTTTAGGAGCCTACATTTACCATTTGACAATACTTGAAATATCCCCTCTTTTAACAGAACTGACAGAAGTACTGAATGTGAATAATGCTAAAATATCATGGCTTTTCACGTTACTGGTAGAATCTAGACTAACTTTTAGTTTGGGTAGTTTTCGTATGTGCATTCTGGTAAAAAAAAATCCCAAAGTTCAGGTTAGTTGGAAATGATGTTTCCTCTTAAAGAAAAGCTTAGCAGGTTATAGCAATGGGACTTGGGAAGTGTTGGGAAGCCTCTGTTGACTAACATGGTGTAGTCATCAAATCCGGGCTTTGCATCAGTTTCTTCATCTGTACAGTAGAAAGAAAAAGATACTGACTCCTGACACTGACTTTCTGTCAAAGTAACTTGGCTTTGGTAGATACAATACACTTAAAGAGAGGTTACTACAATGCAGAGCGGACTCACTACTATAAGCAGCACACAGAACAAAAAAAATATCACCAAAGAGAAGAGATTTGTACCATAGCCTTGCAACTTAATGGAAGCTAACTTAAGGTCTTTTGCAAATGCCAGCTTCAAAGTATTCATGCTTTATTGGAAGGAGTGTTCTACTCTTCAGATATTCTTTTGTGCTTTGCACAAGACGATCTACCAAAAATGTCAAGTTGTCCAGAATTTGCACATGGGATGTAATTCTTCCTTTCCTTGAACTTCAGAAATCCATTGAAATCAATATATTGTTTATATGTGTGAAACAATGTGAGAGGGAAATAAAGTCTTTAACCACCACTGAACTCCAGCTGACAAAACCAGCTAGGCATAAATGAAAATGATTCCACTGACTTCTAGGTACATCTCCAGTAAACTTCAGTGATGGGTTTGGCTAGGCAGTTGAGACATCAGCAATATGACTTCCTGAGCACAGTGAATTCAACACTAAGAACCCCATTCATTATTTTCTTCAAAATTTTTCAGACCCTGCCATCTGTGTGATTTGTCCATGGTCAGTACTACTGTCTGCTGAAGGAAATTTGTCCTTCCAAAACAATGCATCTCAGATGGAAGCTGTCCCTTTCAGTGCACCAGAACTGCTCCACAGACAAAGTAAAACCCAGCGTATTGGACTAACAAAGGTGAGGTGTATTACAAAACAAATCTTGACAGTACCTCATGAAGACAAGCTTGTGGGTTTTCATGCAGCATACCAAGTACCTACTGTCAAACTCCATTTCTAATAACACTAAATAAATTAGACTAGAGTTAGAAAGATTTACGTGTGTCTTGCAGCTTGCCATCAGATTAGCATGCATGTCAACACCAAAATCAATTTTGAACAGCAGTCCTCAAGGTCTGCAGAAATGTATTATTTTTAAAGGCTCACAGAAACCAAGAATATTTCTATGAACCTGACGTTTGACCAGATACGGTAATTCCAATCCCAGAAGCAGTAAGACTGTGGTATCTATAGAACCAGAGAGTGGAAGCACTCCCAGGAAGTCAGAAATATGTTCAGGTTTGATAACAATTTACTTTTCTTCTACCTGCCAAATGAACATCTCTGGCAAGACAGTAAGATAAAACACTCAGGCACCTAAAAGTTTTAACTACCATTAGGACCACAGAAGTGTATACTTCCCTCAGGCAGAACACAGTATTTTCAGACTCCCACATTACCTAGATGCTATGCAGAAACATGAAGCTTAGGAATAGACTGCCCTTACTCCAGTAATCTTCTTTCTAAACAGAACTGCTAGTCAGTCCCACAGGCAGGAGAGAGCTTTAATCACCAGCGGGAGAGCTTTAAAATTAAGAAAGGAGTTCAAATTTCTTTTCCTACTCATGGCATCATTGGATAGAGGGCAGCCTGGCTCAGCCCCTCATGCTGAACAATACTCCTTGTATGCTATCTAGTCCACAAGCCAAGAGTCACAATTGTACTTTTATATATGTTTATATATGTTTCCCTTAGTCTAGTTTAAAAAAATAATATTTGTTTGGCTTCTGCCATTTTGTGATCAAGGACACAGACAGCTAGTCCCTCTAATACACGGCTTTTCTGTATTTAATGTTGACTTCATAAAGGGTTTCCTTTTCTGTTTTGACAGATGTTGGTGTATTCCTTGGGAATGACCCTCTATTGGTCAGCAGACTACCAAGTTCCTCCAAACCAGGCCAGTAACACATTTTTGTTTTCTTTCATTCTGTCTTATATTAGTAGGTTCAAAGATTGAGAAGCATGATCTGAAGTCTTGGTAAGAGCAACTTTATGTTTTGAACCACTAGAAATAATTGGAAAGATTATGTCAAGGTCCAGACTTCACCAAAAATACAAGTTCATCCAAATCAGGAATTTAGTTAGGCCTCACCTTTCCTTTCCTTTTTTTTTTTTTTTTCCTTCAAAAACCAGAATTCCTCCCATTAAGATGAAATGTACCTTGCTTTTGAAGATTATTTATTGCAAGACTGTAATAAGGAACAGGCTGCCCATTGAAGTCGTTGAGTAACTATCCCTGGAGGTATTTTTTTAAGACATAGATATGACACTTAGGGGCATAGTTTAGTGGTGGACATAGCAGTGTTAGGTTTATAGATGGACTCAATGATCTTAAAGGTCTTTTCCAGCCTAAATGTTTCTATGATTCTAAGGCAGGAAGGGCTAAAAGAAAAACACTGTGTTGGCATGACTGTGGTCCTGTGCACATTTATGTGCTTTTTCAAAGAACGAGATGCTGGAATAAAACTAAATAACAGTCCTTATTTCTAAGCAAATTCTACCAGCATCTCTGCTAGTTGAAATTTTGTATTTCTTCCTTACCCAGAATCCTTTGAAAGATTTGTATCTTTGCACACAATTTACTTCATTTCTACATCCATGCCTTTGACTGCATGTTTTTTATTTAGAGAGCACAAGCTTTTACTAGATTTAACCTCTCTTTCATGATTACACATGATCTAAGAGAAAAGGCTTTACAAGCTAAATTACTAAAATTTAAGTATCTGGTCTCTATGGCAACAGTTTTGGCTGGCATAACTCCTCAACTTTTTGAAGCTAATGTTGCCACAGGTCTTACAGACATGAATCTTTAAGATTCACAGTCTAAATAGCAAAGTTGTGGAGCAGACTGAGCTGTTGTCTGTCACCAAATAGCTCCTATACAGGCTGATGACCCTCCTTGTAGAAGCTAGTTCCCTTCAAGGCTATCCTGGATCCCATTAGAGGCTCCATTCAGTGCTGTTATGCTGCCTGTTTGGAATCTTCCCAAAATCTAAAGGAATTCAGCAAGCATTTCGCACCCAGGGTGAAAGACAAAAATTCCTGGTCCCAGTTCAAACAGGGTTTCAGACCACTGAGAGATGTCATTTAACAATATCTCCATTTTGACTCAGTCCCTCCAGCTGAGTGACCAACTACACACGCTCTTGCTGACACTATGTGAAGATCTGCCACATAAAAGACTTTCTCCTGAATCAATTCTGGAAGCATGTGAGGCACATCAGAAGGAATCTGTTTCCTTACCTGCGAATGTCTATATAAAGAAAATGGTCCAGTTTGCTGTGGGAAGTGTCAGTGAGGTAGGTACTACTCTCATACTCTAATCATCAACTTTTCTTTGGTGAGAGAGATGAATAGCAACATAGGATGCAAGTGAGCAATTGCCTGATATTAATGCTTGTATGAATTAAGTGAGATTTGGTTCTAGGCTTCTAAGTAGGAAATTGAGTGGGCAGGTGTACAAGCAAATGAGGCAATGAAGTAATCTCTCACACCACTCTTACACCCCTGGATAATATACAAATGATACAAATCCAGCTTTTGCACTTACAGTGTCTTCATTTCTTTGGTTACTACTGACACAATCATAACCTTTACAGAAACTTCATACTGGCCAAAGGAATGGAATTTACATAGGGAAAAGGTTCCCCATTGTTGCTCTGGTTTCAGATTTTCTTTGTGAAATTCAAAGAAGTCACATTTACATCATATTGAGAGTTTCATTCATCGTCCTTAAGTAGAACTGACCATTTTCTACGCTATCAAGCCTGACTATGTCAAGTCTTTAATGAGTGAGCACCTGAGTCTTTTTCAGGATTTGAAATATCAACAAGCATTTTTTTATTGACGAGCTGAATGAAACTGGAGGAAAGCACACTGCAAATATATTTTTCTGTTTTCAACCAGTATTCATTAACATTCTGAGATGACCTTTTCCCTTGCACTCTCTATTTCCTCCTGTAACAGAGGGTGTCCTCTCTTAAATACAGCTAGCATGACAGCCTGAAGCCAGAAAAACCCAGTCCTGCTTTGTGCTAAACTAAGGAGATGAAGTTGCTTATACCAATCAAATCAGCAGCCCCTGGAAGACAGAGGGCAAGGATCACTTTAGTATGAGAGTCTGAAGTCCACATATCATATGACATTGACTTGCAGGACTACTGTCTTCTAGGTGGAGCAGGTAGTCACCGAAGACAGCACAACCTCTCAGCTTAACAGAAGTCATGTCATAAGGAAAAGACTGCACGAGAAAATACCGGACACCTCACCACTGTTTTCCCAGATGAATTTTCACCAAGGTAAAGAAACACTTATAATCTGAACTGTGTAATAAGGATACAGCCAGCCTTTTCAGAGTCTTTCCCAAGCTCGGTGAATTGTTTAATTTCATGCTGTAGTGATTACATGTAGTGTTGGACAGGATATTTATTGCTTTACATATAAATGATATCATAATGGAAAGACTCTGAGGCAAGTCAGCAAGGCTTCTGTTCCTTATTTCCACAAAGGATAGTAGTCTGAGGGCTGTGAAGCAGTGATAACAAATCAGCTTGCACAGATTAGACTCTGAAGGCCCTTTGCATAAAACTTGTGCATATAAAACAAACCTACTTTTAAACTGCTTTGTACTTCGTATACTCCCATGCATTTTTGAAGGTAACAAGTGGGATTCTATGAAGGAATTCTGTTGCCGTTAAGGAATATATATTCATCCTTCCTATTTGATCACTCAAACAAAGATTTGTGGCTTCCTTTTCATTTTAGTTTCGTTTTTGTATTCAGAAGACATTTTATAAATCCACACATGGATTGTTGGAGTGATTTCAAGACATAAGACCAAATCCTGCTCATACAAATAAACTAGAATATACAATTTTCACATTTCATTTGACTAAGATCAAGATTTTACTATCCCTCAGAGTAATTAACTGTAACTAAATGTGGACTTCAGGTCGGAGAGTTCTTTTTCTTAGTCTCTATATTGTACTGTTCACTTCAACAGAAATCTCTGATTTTGGGGCAAGTGAAAAGTTGGCTCAAGCTATCCAGACTTTTTTTTGGATATGCTCAACATCAGGTATATGAACAGTCCAATTCCTGTTCAGCAGATCACATATAAGTTCCATTAACTTCCATTAAAGCATTCATGCTTTAATGCCTGTGAAACATTTCTATTAGGTATTATTGGTCATAAGAAAAGGGGATTCCTTTGAAAACAGCTAGACAAACCACCCCTCAGATCATATTGGCTCACTCACTTATTCAGAAACTGAGCTTATAGATACACACTTGCATAAACTGATGAAAACTCTGCTGCTGCCAAAAGGGATGGTCCCATCTTCAGCCCTCTATTAGCCACAAATTCCTGCCATTTCCCTTCTACTGCTTCTAGTGACTATGCATCTGGGGGTGATCTCTGTGTTTTCTAGGGGTTCAGGTCACATGGCTTACATTTGCTGAAGGACTTCTATGAATCAGGATGTCACTTACATTGAAAATGTGAGCCACACTTTTCAAGGCAGAATTAATTTTTTTTTTTTAATTAAAAATTATTATCTTCTGAGATTCTGGAAAAGGATAAGAGACAATGCAACCGAAGTAAAGTTAGGCTGCAACAGAAATATGTAGTTCCTAATGATTTAGGATGATCCCTTAACGGAATTTATGCAGCCGACTCTGGTAGTGGATTGTGTCTGGGCACTGTCTGTTCTGTGCACAGAAAGAATACTTTATAGCTGAAGGTTTTGGGCCTCAGAATATACAGGAGTAAAACCTTGCAGGTTATCTGCACTTTGAAACTTGTCAGTTAAATATGTAGAATAGAATTAATATATTAGATTTGTTTTATTTGGAATGGTTGAGGAGAACTATGAGAACTATATTGGGTCAAAACAAGATTATGAAATAACAGAATGAAGTTATCAAGCTTTCCTCAGTCCCTAAGGAACTAAGTCAGGGTTAGAAGACAGATAGACATGGACTATATAAAAATTAGTAAAGCCAAATGTTATTCACATTATCATGCAAATACAGTGATTTATAATTAAAGTATGTGATTCACCATATTTCCTTTCTGTTTCTAGACAAAGGGTCCAGATTAATGAATTATAGTCGGTCAACAGAAGATTACAGACAACTCTCTGTGGACTACAGTGATTCTAATAGTATTTCTGAAAGTACATCTTTGATACTGTCTAACCGAGGACACAGGAGAGGTAAGATTTTCCTGAAATATTATATTTATGAATTATGTACTCATCTCTTTTGTCCCTTGAAATGTGAGACTACCCATGTATGGTCAGGTGATAGGTACTTCCATGCACTTGTAGTTACATGACTAGGGACATATATTTGTGCTAAGCTGCAGAGAAAAAGGATCCTTTTATACTGGATTCCTTTTTACTTGTGTCCTACCGTAAAGCTATATATTCCCCCGTTACCGTGCAGCACCATCACTTCTTTCTTGCTTTATGCCCCCTTTACCATGTGAAGCTGTCCAGCAGATCACAGAGAAAGCCTGACAGCATGTTTCTGGAACATGGGGTCTTGAAACAGATGAGAAACAGTGGAGCTATGCCACAAATGCATATGATGGGCAATGTCAATATGGCAGCACTGAGATCAGTTGAATCTATGAATAATACCTAAGACTTGAATAGTGGGGATTAAAGTTTCTTCAAGCCCATTCAAAAACAAAGGGACAAATTCTGAAATCTAGAGGAAAAAAAACAATCAATCAACCATTTGTTTTCTCTTAATTTTTGTCCTAAAACCATTGTGTATTTCCAGCTCAGTGTGTTATTTTTTGTTGTGCTAACTACTAGGTTGCAATGCTGCTCTTTTGATTTACTTTGTCCAGAGATATCAGAGATGGAATTTTAGCTCCACTTTCAATACTTTCATGGCAGGAATAGTATGAAAGAAACTGTTCGGGAGATAATCCATTCAGTGAAAAACCAGCGGTCGACATCTGTCAGGGTCCTTCCCAAGCCACTTAAATCACAGTGTAGTGGGATACTATGAAGCAAAGAAGGGAATTCAGCAGGAAGGGAAATATTGCTGTGCCTGTGTATCTTCATGTTTAAATTGGAATCTGAGCTAGGGACATCTAGACAGGCCATTCACACTGTCCAAGAGCAAAAAGTTCTTGTTTCCAAATGTCATCAGTGTCTCCTAAAAAAACAAGCTTACCATTCCAGCTCCCCCTGTCAGACTCCTGCCCATTCCTATTCTCCATTCCAGTTACCCACCCTCCCATCTTCTTTCAACCTTTTTTCCCACCCTTCCTGGGGGAGCTTCTCCTAAGCTTTCAGATTCAGAGGTGGAAGTTTACTTCTGTACTTTGGAGTTCACTTCCTCCCTCTATGAGCCTCCATGAGAAATGGAGAATTATGTCATCCTGTGGCATGGACTCACATGTGCTCTGTAAACATCTGTGTGTTTCTTTATCCCAGAAATTTCCTCCCTAAGGCAATAACTGTAGTGTCCACTACATCAGTTATGATGCAACAGTGTATGGACACCAACTGGTTAATTCATTGATGCCACAAGTAACACTGCTGAGTAGTCCTTGCTTTTTCTCACTGTGGAGCATTCATTTGGGTTTATGATACCCAGCTGCTGATTCTCATGAAATTTGTAGGTACATATTACCCAAACTCTTCCAAATTTGAAAGGTTTAAAATGTACTAGGCAAAATAAAAGGCATAGAGCATGATCTCAAGGGATGATTTCCCTAGAAAAGATGGCAAAAAAACTGGGTCACCACTGTGTTATCACAAGTCTGCCAGGAGATAATTCACAGAGGGAAAGCAAATACATCCTGGGAAAAAACCAAACATGTAATAGCCTCTCAGCCGCAAGCTCTCAGCCCCAAGGATGAGGAAGGTGAGGCTACTCAGATAACTGCTGTTGATATTCTCCTCCTGAAAGGCTCTTTTCTAAAGCTCCAGAATTGCAATCAATACCAGCAGCAATAAAAACCAGAGATTGCAGCTGCTCCCTATGCGACACATATGTGTCAGTCACATACCTAATTGGCACATAGTGAAGGTAAACCCATAAGCCTGTTGAGTAAGTCCTTTTTTTTAAAAAAAATTGGTCATAAACTTGACAAAGGCTCATTCCAGTGAATCTGTGTGTGTCTCGGTCTCCACTGAGACATTGGTAGCTGTTTGTACTCACAATTTTGTAAGAGAAAACTCTAAAAATACAGGAGAAAACACAGAATGTGAGAGCTTGTTCGCTGCAGACATTTTTTCATGAGATAATGTATTAGAAAAATGCATTCTTCTCTGAAAAGAAATATTACCATCTAGTAGAGCACCATTATTAAAGGAGATCAATATCTCTATCCAGACTGTACTTTAGAAGCTTATTTAACATATAATAATTTAATAATCTACTGTATCAACTTCTTTGAGGGCCACATGTTACTTAAACATCATGAAGGTGTTGGATTTGTGACCAAAACATGGTAGTCTGGCCACTGAAACTAGCCAACTTGTCCCACTGCCATAACAGCTGAGACAAAACCTAAGGGGAATTTTATATGCTTTTCAAGATGTATTTATACAATTATGTGAAACCTATAGGGTAAGCAGAGAATTTTGCAAAGCTTTCTCATTAAAAAGCATGTAGCTTTAGAACGCAAGACTGAATCTTAACTTTGGTAACTATCCCTGAGTATTTGGCTTATCTCAAATCTCACATTTTGTCACCACCATTTGCAGCTTGAAAAAACATGTTTATGCATATTTTAGCAACGTGACCATAGATTTTCTAGTTTTTAAAATTGCAGTTGGTGGTTGGTACACTAGACTTCAATGTCATGTTTTCATGTTGGAATTCAGAGTGAAGTCTCAGGGTGTAGTTCATTGATATTTTATCCAGAGAAAAAGCTGACCTAAATGATTGCTTCTACATAGCTTATCTTATCATCTTTATCATTCTGCCCAAGTAAGAGTTTAATATGCAATTCTACAAACAAGATCAATGAAAATGTCCAGGTGAAGAAAAATCTAACCTTTCCAACCTTCCCTAAAGGATTTAAAACATCTCTGCTGCGAGAAGAAATGTTCATGGAACTACCACTTGCATAACCCTTTCTCTTTGTCCCTATGCATGTCAGCCTTCATGTATTTGGATAAAGCAATGTGTATCCTTTCTGTAGCAGCAGAGATGACTGAAGGTGAAAAATTATACAAATCTTATTTGCTAATGACTCACAAACGATCCTATATTCCCACCAGATTTTTACGATGTAGAAACATTCACAATATATTTAATGAAGTAAATAACCAGTGAAATATTTACAAACCGTGTTCATTTCAATGATTTTATATCCTACTTGGATTAAGCCAGAGAAGTTTCATGGTTCCCCCCACCCCCCACCTCCATATTTCCCCACCTGGGAATAGAACAAATACTAGTTAATTTCTGAAGAGCAGAAGTTCTTTCAGAAGTTTCCCCCATACGTGTGGAGATAACAACCATTGTACCTACACAACTATTCTCCAAATTACATGCACATGAAAGGTTACGAAGAGGAAGTAACAATAACTATAGAACTGGGAATACTGCTGGTGTAATACTCAATTAGCCTTATCAAACAGCCATTTGTCATGCCCAAGCAAGGACACAGGAGAGGAAGTAGCCAGTCTGTTTCCTCCTCATTGTAATTGTTCTAAGACATGATGCTGAGTGCTGCTACCATTCCTTTGGTTCTGAAATTTCCTTTATTCATTTCAGGGAGAGTTCCACAGACACACAGGTCATGGGACCCCACCCTTCGGGGGTCAAGGACGCAAAGTAGCTACAAGCTCTTCATAAACAGGTAATCAAAATGCATATTCCTCAAAGATGGAAGCTGCTTTACTATCAAGTGAATCAGACAACTAGGGTGGCAATGCCGTCATCAGAAAATGCCTGGATCACTATCTGAACATGTTTCGATAATAGATACTGATTATCTAGAATTAAAGTGCACCTCCAGTTTGGCTCCAAGAGAAACAGTCCAAATGCTCTAGTGAAATGGAGCTTTGGCCCTGAGCAATCCATGCAAACAAGCACACTGAAATTTTCTACCTTTACCTTTATCACTGTGTCTTGCCAGATGTCACTGGCCTCCCAGAACAGCTGCCCCTAGCCTGTCTCTGTCAGAAACAGACAGGTAAGCATCAATAGCTCACTGTGACTGAAACAACTGGGAGGCAGCTCTACAGAGAGCATGGAAGGGAAAAACCTGTTGACAAGGTATGAACAGCCATTGCTTTCCCTGGCAAGGCATTCTGCAGAGCCCATATTTGCCTACATTCAGATTTTGGATCAGGCCTTGCTGTCACATTAGGAGAGGTATGACGTGTTCTGGAGTGGTTATGACAGACTATGTATATGATCCATCATTTTCAGTGGATTATTTGCATTTCCATCTCAGTTCTTAGATTGACTTGTCTCATTTGTGTCAGCCATATGCAGCCTTGCACTGCCACTTTATTGAAGAGGTAACCCAGGGACGCAAGCAGTAAAGACCTCTGCTTCCTCTGCTTGGTCATGAGGATTAGCCTCATTTCAGCCATGGCATGTACAGCAGCCCTGTAGACGTAGACAAAGAAAGCTTTAAATTGTACAACTGATACTAACTCCTTTTCAAAAGCTCGGGAAACACCGCTGCTGCCAAAAAAGAGTTTTCCAGACTGGGTATTAGCATAGTGCAGTTGTGATCATGCCTGTTTCCAAATGAAGAAGAGATGTAAGTACTGTTAGCCTCTAGGCACCACAAAGACCAGAATCCCATAGTTAAGAACCGTGTAATCCCTACAGATATCCCATTTAAATTGAGTTCTTGACCCAGTTAAACAGGAGCTTCTTCTTTTAACCATGACATGAGTAATTCAGGCCTAGAGGAAATGCTCTATTTAGATCAACTCCCAATTAAACGTACCCCAAGTAAACAGTTTGAACTTCCTGATAAATCAGTCATGATAATCTGAGTGATGTGAGATACGCCAGTATACATCTAAACCCGCAATATGAAAGAACTACAAGCAGGTTGCAGGATAGTGGCAGAGCTTGTGTGAAGAAAGAAATCTCTGTCTACCTAACTACACACACATACATATATGCATATACAGACAACTATGTGTGCATCACACACCTGGCAATGATACCAGTAATGCCAATATACCAATAACACCAATACCAATGATAGCACAAGATTTATTTGCTAAGTATTTTAGAGCAATTGCCATCCTCTGACTAACAACCTGGGTATCACCTTGATATCCTTGATCTAAAATCATGCTGCCAATAAAATGTTCCTTCCTGCTGAAAGATTAACTTTTCTCCAAATTTCCAGCAAGCCATATCCCATAGAACTTCAGGGACTGTAAACCCATTTTTTGGTTGTAATAATCTGCAATTGAATTTTTACGAAGGTCACCATCCTATTATATATATATAAGTACCATGACAACAGTGGAATTGAAATAACTAGTTTAGAAACCACCAATTTGCCATATAGGAGGACAACCAACACAACACTTAGCAACGGATTTACCATCTATAAAGCTTACTAATATCATCACGCTCACTTCAGTAAGCAGTCCAACTGACAGAACTTACATCTCATAAAGTTAAACTTTTAAGTGTAGGCAGGGATAGGGCCTATATATAAAGAAGACAGCTGTCAAGTCTGGCATCTTTCAACTCACAGGACTAATAACAGGAAGTATATTCCACACGAAAAGAAAGTCTTCTTAACACAGTATCTTACATTTTGAGCTAATACTATCTTTATACCCACAAAAGTAACTTCAGGTCATTTTTAGGCATATTTCTTAGTTAAATGTTGATGTTTATGAGGTTGCACCGATATCTTTATAGACAGGGGAATGTATACTAGGATAGAATAGAATAGAACAGAACAGAATAGTTCAGTTGGAAGAGACACGCAACAATCATCTAGTCCAACTACCTCACTACTTCAGAGCCGACCAAGTTAAAGCATGTTATTAAGTCCAAACACCCCTCAAACACTGACAGGCTTGGGGCTTCAGCCACCTCTCTGGGAAGTCTATTGCAGGCCACCCTCTCAGTAAAGAAATAATTCCTAATACCAAGTTTGAACCTCCCCTGACGCAGCTCTGAAGCGTTCCCACATGTTCTGTCACTGGATATCAGGGAGAAGAGATCAGCAACTACTCCAGCAACTTTGTTTAAAACCTTTTGAAACTCACTGAATAGTTAGTTCCCTGAAGCAACTCTGCAACATGCAAAAGAAAATGATAAAACTTTGGGACAACAAAAAAACCCTCTGTGTGACTGGCATTTGTTTTTATGTAATTAACAAAAACCTACCTCAACAAAACTTTTCCTTCTATATCACATAATCATTCTTTTCTCATTCATAAGGGTATATATTTTATTTTAAGTTTATTCTAAGCATATGTGTGTCTTCTCATGTGGAAAAGACCATTACTTTATGGGTTAAAAGTATAGTATAAAGACAGCTTTCTAATCTTTCACACATCTTGCCCTTAATTAAATTGAAAATTCACTCGGTTCCCAAAGACATTAATTTATTCTAATGAATTAGTATTCAAATAATTTAGTTCCCATTCCTGGAAAATTCTGAATAATGTAACCACGTATGTTACAGTTTTCTGAAGCTTTTTTGCTTCAAAAAATAAGAAATGAGGAATTGACTTCATCCTGTAGAATTCCCAGAAAGGCATGGGGCTAAATTTTTTGCCTGTTGACTTCACCAGACTTAAACCAGCCAGATCTGGCTCACCAAATAATAACAATTAAAAAAAAAAAAGAAAAAGAAAGACTGTTATTGAATTAAAGCAGAGTAGATTTATTTATGAAGGGCATCAGTAATATTATCCCTGTTAATTTACTTTTCTTTTTCTGTAAAGAAACATTTCACAACTTATAACTGACATTGTCCTGGATTTCATAATATTCTGCCAGTCAATGTACCCTAAGATCTTTGTTCTCAAGTCTGTGCTGTTTTGATTGCATGCTACATATGTTGTTCACTATAGCATTTCCTTTGAAGGTCAGTCAGCGCTGTAGAAGAAATCCCTGGTGGAACTCAGAAGAACAGCAGACAGAACCTGCTAAGTTTAGGTTCCACTTTCTCTGTGTCTACAAAGGACTACACAGCAGCTGCTGCATCACAGAAATGTTTGTTTCACAGGAAGGAAAAGGTGACTAATGGAAAACATATAGGCTGATTTCAAAATGTAGATGTCATTAAAGAGAAGCCTCTCTCATCCAGTTGTCATTCACCAGTGAAATGCATATTAGCTACTGAGTCACGTCATTAGATGAGTATTCTGAACTGACAGACTCCAACTTGGACGCGATTCCGTTGTGGTAACTCAGAACTAGAGGCAGTGAAAGCTCTTGTCCATAAAGACTAAGCAAAAGCTTATAATCCAACCCTCTCTGACCTACATGTCTGATTTCTGCAAGCATCAAACACCATATGGACTGTTTTCATCAACCACTTAGACAGGAGTTTCAGAAAAGCAAAAACATTTACAGAGACACTTGAACCCGAACACTTGCTGGTCAAGAGTGCTCAAAGTGCCAAACCAATAGTTCGCCTCAGGGACTATTTCTAGTTGCTGATTTGTTGTAGGACTCTGTTACATGGGGAAGAATAATGTTTCTTTAGCAGCTGGATCACAAAACCCCAGAAATAACTGTATCACAGAAAACTCCACAAAGCTGCTGCCCATGGAGCATTCCGTTGTGGAAGCAGAAGGGATAGGTTTCAGGCTGGTGAGTCCTTTCACACATTCCCAGTTCACAAGGTCAAGACTTTGATTTTGGCAGAACTTTGATCAAGAGTTTCAGTTAGATAATTTGGAAAAATATATTTTTATATATAAACATAGTTTTAAATTTTGTTAATATATTTTTTTGTTGGAATGCTAATTGAGCTCCTCAGAAGTCCAGCAACTGTTACAACAGTGCTAGTCCCTCTTTATATGTGATACAAAACTGCATTGTCTGTTGGCAGGACAATGCTAGCATGACGAAGAGGCATTCCAGTATCCTAAAAAGAAGATCTAAATGGGTCAAGTTACTGAGTCATGGAGCATGTTTGGAAGAATACACATCTTACCACTTGCAGACATTTAGTGATTTCCATCTGCTTCAAGAACCTAAAATCATAGATGAATTTGAAAAAAAACCCCAAATATGCAAAATTCCTTGACATGGATATTCAGGGGAAAAAAACAACAAACCACCAATAAAAAACCAACCATCTTGTGCTGTTAAAGTTTGTTGAAGTTAAATCAAAAGAACGCAATGTCTGCTAATAAAAAATATGAGTCAACCTTCATTTCAGGGAAGAAGCTCTGCATTTTAGTGTGTTTGCCTACGGAAGCTAGGCTTATGAAATCCCAGTGGGGGGTGTGTGTGTGTGTGTACATGTTTGTGACTGTCCTCATAGTAATTTGGGAATCAAATGGGAAAAAGCCTTAGAAGAACTTAAGTTTCTGTATCATGAAAACAGGTGCCTTGCAAAGGGAATGGATCTTGGTTAAGTGCCTTCATAGAGGAAAAGGCTTCAGCATTAGCTTACCCCTAATTAGACCCCCAGACAACCCACACAGGAGACAAGCCAGAGAGAACTCTTCAACTGGTATTTGCACCTTATTAGACACTGAAATTCATTAGCTACAGCATACAGATCAACAGAAATGGGTTTCATTGGTACTAGTGTTTGGGATCTTCATTGCATTAGGAGACATTTATTAAATTTCTAAATTGCCTCCTTACAGTTTTCAGGTCCAGAATTTATTATTTTGTCTGGTGAACCACCAGTGACCTTACAGCTGCCTGGATCAATTGTGGTAAGTATGAACACTAAGAATTTAGAACTAGTCTAGTGACCTTTTAGTTGGGGTTCTTTCTAAGCTGAATTTGAGTCCCAACTCAGTATTCTTGCTGTGTCGTCCTCCCAAACCAAGTTAGGGTTTCTGCAGAGGTATTGAGACTTGAAAGGAGGTCATCTAATTCTCAGTGCTATGTAGTTATTTCTGTTGGTGTGAAAATAGCTTAGATTATCCTTCTCAGCTAAAAATGATCACTTTAGCACAAGACTTCTGAGACGAAGATTATACAGCAAATATGCAATGTAACATTTAGTGCCAATGCATTGGATTCCTCCAGTTTGCAGGCACATTCTCTACCTTTCATTAAGATAAGGTAAAAGGCTGACAGCATAAAGCAGTAAAAATGAGGGCAGATATAATCTGGAATTACCCTCGAAGCAAGAATAACCCTGGTGATTGTAGAGTTTGAGTATGCTCAGATGTTTTGTTGGGATTCTGTGGTTTTTTTAAAGACGAGAAATGTTTTGTATATTAATTTATAAGAAGGGAGGCAGGGAATAGCATAGTGTTGTGACCAGTTCCATCAGGTTATATAGAGACACGAGACTAGGGAGCCTCTGTAACAAAATGCTGTGGAACTTGCATTGCTTGTACTTAACACTCATTCTTCATTCTTTTTTACATGTTCTTAGACCAAAAAAGGGAAATCCTATTTATCGCAAAGGGATCTCAATGTGATTCTACTCAATGGGCAGTGCCTTGAGGTGCAATGTGACATCAAGTCCAAGGCAAGAGATGTTTTCAACACCGTGGTGGCATATGCAAATTTGGTGGAACATTTCTACTTTGGCTTGGCTTACCTGAAAGGTAACAAGACATAGTTTTCCACAATAAAAGTTCTCTTCCTCAGTGCCTCTGTAGTGACTTTATTAATGAATTCCAGTAAGATCCTAAGATGAAAGCAGATCTAAAGCTTAAGCAAAAGTAAGGTATGTTGGTTTATGCAGAACTGCACTGATGTAAAGCAAGTCTACCCAAGGATTATGCACCAGCACAGCCATACTGTCACTGGCTGATATTCCCATGCAGAAAAGGCTGTGTCCCAGCCTTACACTGGAGTAACACTGAGCCATGTAGCTCCAGAAGAAATTCCGGGAAGCACTGTACTGAGGAAGGCTGACGCTTCCTACATACAAGTTGGCGTACAGGCTCAGCTATTTCATCTACAAGACCCACACATCCTCAGCCCATTTCTGACGGCAAGCACAGCTGAGGCACTAGGAAGAAGCATACTTGTGTGTAGGGCACGAGGATTACAATAGGTTGCAGAACCTGAATGGTGAGCACAGTGAGCCCCATCAATTTTTGAGTGATTCCATAGATACCACACCAATCCAGCATCTAACAGCTGTAATCCTAAATTACACACTGATATCCTAAGTTCTCCGTCAAAGCACCAATAAATTAAGCCATGACACAGAGAAGTAAATCTCAACTGACATCCATGATTCATTTTATTTTTTATTGATAGTGATGCACTGAATGGAGACAGCAGAACTTTGAGCTACTGAAGTATCTCCAGACTTATCACAGAACTCAAAATTCTCATTTCAGGTAAAGAATTCTTCTTTTTGGATGAGGACACCAAACTCTACAAAGTAGCCCCAGATGGCTGGAATGATCAACCCAAGAAGAAAACCTCTATCATTAATTTCACACTCTTTCTAAGGATAAAATTCTTTGTCAACCACTTTAATGTTATCCAGTAAGTACATGGTTCTGCTGACTGCAGAAAAAACAGTAGCATTTAGGGTGACTGTTCAAGGCTCCTCCTATCTTCCTAAACCCTTTTGTGTTCCAGGCACAGCTTGACAAGGCATCAGTTTTACCTGCAGCTTCGTAAAGATATTTTGGAGGAGCGATTATATTGCAATGATGAGACTACCCTGAAACTCGGCGCTTTGGCTTTACAGGCAGAGCTTGGCAATTACGCTTCTGAGGTGTGGATAAATAATACAGTATTTCTCAGAGGTCTCTATTCACAGCTTTTGCAGCTTTTCTTTGTCACACAGAGTTTAAAGAAGAAATGAGAATACCACATAATTTCAACTAAGTCCTTCAGTACTCACATTTCAAATTTAATTTAAAAAATCACAAGATTTTCCTGATTAAGGAGCAGTAATGAGCCAGATGAATTTGGCAGGAAATATGGCAGAATGATGAAAGACTCCTGGTCTTGCATAATTGATAACATGGCCCAGAACCTCCAGAAAAATCTGTAGAAAATTGCCAACATAGGCACAGCTTGGATGTGTAGAGGGGCTTAAAGAGATTAGAGAACATGGAATAGAAAAATAAACAACCACTGCAGAATTCACAGCTGGTGTTTTTGTATGCTCAGATTCACAAGTTGCAAAGACAGAAGGGTTGCTGATGGTATTATACCTGAACTAGTTATCCTAGTTTAGAAGTGTACAGAAAATAGCCATTGATGTGCTCTGCCACATCTTAATTTATCTAAATCAGTTTAGCTCTATTAATTGAACTCTCAGTGGTCTGATCCATCTGGTCAGACCTATCCCGGTATTGGGTCCCCCACTGTACGTTGTACCGATGCAGCTGTAGCTGCCAGCTCTAAGTGCAAGCCTGCAGGCATCCCTGTAGGCCCACATCTTTTCTTCCCTTTACACAGAGAAGCAGCGTATGCTTTGAGCACCTGGCTGTGCAAGAGGCACATTTGGCTGTCAAGACACTACCTGCTGTTCCTCATCTTCTTTTAGGAAATGACAACAGGGTGACTTCAGCAAAAGGCTCCTTTCTTGTTTTTTTCATTTTTTTTCTCCCAAAGATGCATGGAAAGAGTTATTTTCGTGTTGAAGACTACATTCCAGCAAGCCAAATAGAGAAAATGACCCTGGCATATGTACAGCGAGAGCTTGCTAAATTACATTGTATGAATCGTTCCTTATTTGAGGATGAAGCTGAACTAGAATTTTTAAAGGTAACATACCATACCCCAACCATTATTTATTTATTTTGAGATAGAAAGACCCTCTCATATTTACCATTGTCTATTATTTTCTTCTTGCCTGATACAGTGGATTTTAGATATGGTGAAGAAATTTAAATAGTCAACAAAAAGCTCAGAATTCCATTCTGCTGTAGATACTGTCACTCTAAATAACTTAAAACACATTTACATGGTAGCTTTCCTTTCACTGATAGTTTATAAAGGGTTAATACACATTTCAGTGTATTTTCAACATCCTAAGGTTTGATGCAAATTTTCAGCATGTTCCCAACATGCCTGGATTCCAGATGATTATAAACACACCTACTGAATGTATTAGAGATGATTATAAAACATGGGAGTAAGCACTTTCTTGACTTCTGAAACTACAGCAGCTGTTCAGCCACTTCCTAAGCATGCAGTGATTATCTGTTTAAAAATATCTGTGAACCCTGGAAGTGAGGAAGGAGTTATCTGAAGTATTTTCTCACATGACTCTTTCTCTTGGCCTCTAGGATGTCATGATGATGTGGGATTTAAATTTTTTCCCCCTACTTTCTGCTTCTCCCCTAAACTTCTCTGCTCTCCATCAAATGAAAAATATCAGAGATTAGCTAATGGATAAATATCGGTAGCCATTTTGCTGCAGTGCCACATGCTTTTATTTATAACATTATTTTAGTTCAGTTACTGTTTAATTATGTTTGTTCCTCATCTAATACTGCCAGTGGAATTGAAGAAATACATTGAAGCTTAGGCTTAATGACAGTCCCATCATGTGTGGCAAATCCAATGAAGAAAAGCAGCTTTGTTAGTATCAGTTTCAATGGGTAAGTCTGTAGAAGGAGCCAACACGTCATACAAAGTGAGAAAGAGAGCCCCCATGGCAGGAACATGCAAATTCAAAATATGAAAGGGATTAAAAATTTCAAACCCAGATTCATCCAATGATTATTAGATGCCCTAGTTTTCAGGACCCAAATATTTGTGCTCTGGATACTTTCTGGAAAACAGATAACCGTTTTATTTTGGTCACTGAAAAATCTCTGTCCACAGTTGAAAAGTCATTTGGGGATTCTACATTAGCTTCCTAGGGGAGGAAAAAAAAAAGTTCTAGAATAAACTCATATTGATCTGCAGATCACAAAAGAGGACAGAAAACCCTCCTCATATTCCATACATAGTTCTGTAAAAGGTCCGAGTCACGTGTTAACATTTTGTGACCAAGTGCAGAAGACAGAAAGACAAGCAACACCCAGAACCTCTAGGTGGGTTCATCAGAGTATCCTCTGCACAGTTAGCTGGCAGGGGCACAAGCTGGCTCCTCAGTCCCTTGAAACATAATCCTGCTTAGCTTTTCACCCAGCAATGAGCACCATGCAAGAAAGAAGCAACACTGAAGATCTGTTATTATGAAGTTTGACACTGAAGGGAATTCTGGCACAGTGAAATTCCCTCAAAAGTCACCAATATATTTAGGTGAGATACAATTTAACAAACACTGTAACTTAAGATCTTGGCAATGGAAATTTATAATGTCTGATTTTAAAAGATGATGGCCGTGAAGAAATGGGCATATGTACCTGAGAGAGTTCCATGCAGGCTGGGAGCTGTGGTTTCACTGCAGTTGAGATTTCCAGTTGGTCATCACTATTGTAGAAAGGAAACCACACAAAGCCCCTAACAATGTTAGAGTAGCCCTGGCACCAAAGTAATAGCAGTTTTACGAAGATCATCATACCTCATAGTTTCTGGGTTTGCTCAGGGAAACAAAGACACAGAAAAGAAAATGGAAAGAAAAAGGTTTAACAGTAGTCAAGCAGCATTAATCCTGCATGGTTTTCCATTCAGAAATGCACACAGGTGCCAAGTAGCAGTAATGCCGAGTACCTCGGTGCCACTGTAGTGTTTATGGTACAGGAAGCTACATAATCCTCCTACCTCTTCAAATGAGGTGTGTGGGAAAGTGTTACTTCAGTTTTACACATGAAAAATGAATGCATGTAATAGCTCTATGACATACCAAAGTAAGGTGATGATTCTGTGAGGCAGTAGGTATGAAAATCTGGTAAGGGTTTTCAAAGGTTTCTTGAGAGATTGAAAGAATATTCAGTGAAGACACTCAAACCCATTTACCTACATTTTCTTCCCATGCCTCTTTTTGCATAATGCATGGTAAATGCACTTTTTCTCTACAAGGTGACTCAGCAACTTCCTGAGTATGGAGTGTTATTCTATCATGTGTCCCAAGAGAAGAAAGCAGCAGGAGGGGACATCATCCTGGGAATCTGTGCCAAAGGCATCATTGTGTATGAGGTCAAAAATCACACAAGAATTGCCAGTTTAAGATTCCAGTGGCGCGAAACAGAAAGAATTTCAGCTCACGTGAGTTGGAACCAACTCTACTCCTCTACTCCCCTTCTGCTTGTCACTTTAATAAATTTGTTGCACTCAGAGCCAGAATTAGACTTATTCTGTACAGGCAAGTCCTTTTTGAAAACAGTCTAATATCAAGGCTGGATCTGGACGTGGATACCAAGATATGCAGTTCTTAGTGAGGTTTAGTTCTGGAGGGTTTTTTGCTAAGGTTGGGGCCAAATTACTATAAAACTGAATGATCTGGTGTTGACTATTACAAAGACTGTGTCAAAAATCTTTATGGCATATTCCATACTAACTCCTCTCTCGTCTTCTCTTTCTCTTTTCTTTTGTTTTCCTACCTACATCAGGTCATGGGAGTATGTCTTACTCTCTCCGTATCTCCTTTTTCCCATCCTCATCTCTTAGTATTTTGATGTCTGTTAACAAACTGGTATTGTTTACAAGATTGTGACCCCTTCTAAACATTATTCTGCCGTCAGAGGTATATCAGTCTACCATCATACAGTGTAGGTGTGAACCTGCATCACACATTTCCCTGCCTGTTTGCTCTCTGAAAGTGGCCCTTCTAAACCTTGAAGATATTTTCATTTTCACATTAAATGGGCTTAATAATTTTAAAATTTGTAGGGTGAAATTCTCCGAGTTCTATCAACCTGCTCTCAGTGCAGCCAATGACCAAAGGCTCTTGACTTTTGATGTAGGACAGTTATGATCCTGATGACAGACACCTCACTAACAGCTGTTGAATTTGATAGGCATTTACTGCACCCAAAAGGCATGCAGTCAGGCATAAATACAAATGGACAAACCAAAAAAATTATACAAATGAACTTTCAGTGCCTCACTGTAATGACTGATTCATGAAGCAAGTTGTGCTTTTTTCCCCTTTAGAGAAAAAAATTCATGATTGAAAGCAGCTTCAGTGGCAAGAAACACACCTTCGTTACCGATACAGCAAAGACATGTAAATATTTATTGGATCTCTGCTCTGCCCAACACAAATTCAATGCACAGATGAATTCTAGGCAACTTCGGCAAATTTCATCAGGTGAGGTATAAATGCATTTTCATTATTCAGGCCATAGAACAGTTAGGTTTTAGGAAAGGTGCATTCAGCGAAACTGAGAATCGGAACCTGCCACATCCGTTTCACTGTGCTTCAGTTTCTCATTTGCAGACCAGAAAATAATGTCTTCCTCTTCACTGGAAGTTAGAGGTGTGTAAGTCTAATATAGCATGTGCATGTGAGCGGGCACGTGCAAGGGGTAGAGAGAGATTCTCTGATGACAGTAACTATGTAGTTAAACTCAGATTTTTTTTACAGAAAAGGATAATTACATTTCCCTTCAGGAAACTGCTGAAGATTCTGAAGAAATGTATCAGATTTACCCCAAATGTAACATGAGAAACATTCCACACAAAGAATAACTATAGCAGTGCTCAGATATGTTGGAGCTGAATTCAGTTAACTGGCTATTTTTGCATAAATCGGGGGTTCAACTCAATGGTTCAGTCTCGGGACAAAACCATTAAACCAAAGGCACATCAGTCATACCCACTCAATTATGTAACTGCTAGCTGCTGTTACCTTAGATTTTCCCATGTCCGTGGAAGACATGACTAATACCTCCTTAGACTTCACATTTTCCATAGCTTCTAAGACAAGGTTCTGCTTAAACCAGGGCAGTTACATAGCACTTCTCACCCACAGCTCTCATAATGCTCTGTAAAGATAGGTGAGAATCATTATGAGGAAACCAAGGCACATATGAAATAACAGCCTAAGCAGACAACTGTCATCACTCTTTGTCACAGCACTCTCCAAACTAGCTAGCTGCAACAAGGTCTTCTACCATCTCATACCAACATACTCTTCATGCTAGTCCCTCTGCTGCTTTCTCCTCATCCCAGCCATGCTCTCCCTCTCTCTGCTTCTTCCTCCTCCCTCTTCGTTGGCTGCCCAACCCCTTAACAGAACCAGCCACAGCTGCACCTTGCCTACATCGACCAGCCCACCTCCCCTGAAGCCAGCCCGCAGTTGTGTATTATCAATGTTAATTAACCCATCTTCATTCCTCTACAATTCTCCCCTTTTTTTTCTTAACATTTCATACCTCATGTTTTTACCAATCATCACAAACTTTTTACAAATAAACTTTTCATATGGTCCTCTATAATTCCTCTACAAACTCTTGACTTCAGTGCAACATGAGTTTTCACTAGCTCATCCATTGTCTTGAACAGAATCATGATCATTTACAACCACTGAGTATTTGACCCAGTGAGTCACAGCAGGAGAATCAAGTGTTACGCTGTACCTGCTGAGATACTCCTTTCTCTAGCAAAACTGTACAAGTATTGGCAACCAATTATACCATGGGATATAACAGGATGATTGATCTATTGCTTCCTTCCCACTAAAATTTTCATGAAAACTGAAGTTCTACCTGCACAAATTTGTTACCATGGAAGAAGGTGCTAGGATGACAGTTAGGTTCAAGGCAACTTTTCTTGCTTGGGCTCCTGTAGCTTCAACGGTAACTTAGTGGGACTGTGATTTATAGCATACAGATGAATGCTAATAGTGAATCTTAAAGTTTCCTATGTCACATTTGCTTGTGGTAATATATCTTATTAAAAATTACTACATTCCACATACAAGAGAACAAAAAGATTGAGAGCTAAGAAAATTATAACCCAAGTCCTGATTACAAGCACCCAAATCACTGAAACAAACTAGACTTACATAAGCCATGCAACTGCAAGTTCTGAGGTTCAGTGTGTGCTTGCTGTCCCAGAAAAAAGGTTTTGTGAAGGCAGTGACAGACAGCGTGAGGCTGCAAGAGATTATAAGGCTCTTTCTGCATGAAGAAAACTCTTGCTTCTGCTGCACTGTTCAGATGTGTAAGTCCCCATCTCTTCAAAACTTGCTAGCAACCCCCTACTTTGAAATCACAATGGCAGCTCTCAGACTGAACTAATACTGCAGGCAGTTAAGCCTTCTCATGCCTTAACAAATGCCCCTGATTGAAGTCACTGAGGAAAAAGGAAACCTAGGTTTAATGCTGCAGAGAGTGTTCTAGAAAGTTGCGTTCAGGCTAGTATTTGTTAGGAAAACACATGTGAGGTCAGCTGTCACATGCAAGCAGAGTTAAAGCCCATATTTGTGCTAGCCTGTACCAAGCAGGGTTCTTGCTTTACTTTCCGACACGTCTCCAATTGCCTGCTGTGCCTTCTCCAGCCCACCATTAGGGTTTTAGGTTGACATTTAGGCTGACAACCTAAATAGATTAACAGTGCTGCTTCCAGCACTATCTTGTTTCAGGGAAATAAAATCTTTTGAGAGGATAGATTTGTATACAGCAGAGCCCAGATGTCATTAAGCAAGTAGTAGATTTCACACAGAGGTGGAAAATTAGGTAGCAAGCATTGCCACCAAGAAGGTCCCCTACTGAACTTCACTTGTGCAAATCACTCAGAGCAAACAGCCAGTGGGTCCATGAAGGATGGAAAACTACCAACCTGGCTAATTCAGTCTTTGACAGACAGATGCTTCTCACATACCGAATATTTACAAAATATACTTTACAGAGATACTGAGGTTTAAATTATGCAGGGTTGTGCATTTCATCTGTCTTTGTGGAAAGTGAATTTGCAGTATAATTCATACAAATTAAATCTAAATACAGTGTATACTTTCTATGAAAGAAATGGATTGGAAAGCCTTTCCACTTGCCTCAAGGCCTAGATATCCTCAAGGATACCAGAACAAATATATCCGCCATGTCAGGGTTTTTGCTAGCAAGTTCAAAAGTGTAGACAGAAAGCACCTTTGAGCTTAAGAAGATGGGATAATATCAGTGGATTTATCTTTCTCTCCCCTCCTCTGTCCCTTCTTATTCAGAGGAAAGTAAGTTTGTGGAAATAGACAAATCAAATTCTGCGTATGCAGCTCAGCGTGAACACCTTGCCCTGATTCAGAGACTGTCTCGTTCAGAGAATGTGCTCTATGGAGCAAACCTGGAAAACCTTTCTGCTGGGATGATGAGCAAATCTTGTGACAACCTCAGTGTGGAAACCAACAACAGGACTAGAGACAAAAGCAATCTTGGCAGGTAGGTTTGCTTTTTCCTCTAAACGTGTGTAAGAACACTCATTCATAGATTATATCATTGCAAACCTCTATGGTAAACTGTGAGGCAGACTTTTTTTTTTTTTTTTTTTTTTTTTCAGTCTTTATTGTGGCCACACCAAAAAGCTCCATGGTGCCAGCAGTAGTGCAAACACAAGCAGAAAGCTAACAGTCTAACAGATAAGAACATGAAAAAGAGTGACATTTAAATTTGTACTAGACTTAGGAATGAGCCACTTACTGCATTATGGAGAAGGATAAAAATAAGGGAGAATAAAAGTAAAATCTTTAATGTCTGTGTGTCTTCTCTGGACATAGCAGTATGTGAACTAAATGCACAGTGGAAGCTGGTTTTGAGCAGGTCTTACATAAGTGATTCCTCCATGTCTAAAAGTGCAAATCACAGAGAAGAGCGTAAGAGCTTCTCCCTTTGCATTGGTGCATTCACCAGAGTAGGCAGATATTATAGCTGCACACAGTCTCAAGGCCTTTGATGAATTCTAGTGCCTCTTATAATACTGAGAATAGAGCCAAGAACATGAACTACCAGGAAAACTTTCAGACATGGATTTGTCTAAATGGACAGCAGGGCTAAATGAATCATGCTGAGGCTACGCTGTGCTCTCCTGGTGCCTGCATCAGCTCAGAGAAAAACACAGGCAGAAATAAGTCATGATGTGAGTGGTCTGATGGCAGCTGTTATTTCAAAGCAAAGCTGGCAAGGATAAACTACCTCTCCCCTACAATGAAATGTGGCCCAGAAGTCAGAATACTTGTTGAAAGACTGTATACATGTGCACCCTCTACTTGGCTCTGACAGGCTAATGACAATGAAAAGTGCTAAATACCATTTGGTGATTTGCTGTAATGCAATCCGTTTTATGCCATGCAGATCCACATCAGGGCTATCCCAGTCAGAAATGCACATCAATTTGAATGGGAAGCAAAGGAGTTATGACTACCTCTCTATCCATTCAACGCAGAACACAATCAGTGGTGAGTATAATCATCATCATAATGAGAGACGGTAACCTTCCATATTTATTGTTTCAATAGCAGAAGACAAAAATACATTCTACTTACAGATTAAAGAATATCCTTTCGCACTTCTAGTCCTGGGAATTAACCCAGACTTCAGCAAGACATGCTGTTTTCTTCCCTTTCGTTCCTGTTTCCCATCAGGATCACTGGTAAAGGACTTCACGATAAAATTATTTTATCAGTGGTGCCTAATGTTTTTCAGAGACATAGTTCAGTACACCCAGGACTCTCACATGAGGCAATATCCCTGTGCTCAGAGGTCATCATTTAGTTTGCAGCTAAGAACTACAACTCCATAAATAATGCAAGAGACAACCTAGGCTCCAGGTCCTTCCTCCATTCTTGCATTTGAATGACACTTACTGGAATTAGAACTGGACACCTAGCCTTCTAACAGAAGCCATATTGCATGCACACAGTGAACAGATCTATGGAATAAGAAGCTATGATTATTTGGTTTGTCTGTTCATAAATTAGAACTGTACTTTAAACATGCTGTGGCAACTGCACAATGTTAAGCACTGTTAACATTACAAAAGTGACCATCACAATCAGTGCTGACTAGATTGCACCTACACAGCCAAAAGGGCCAAAAGGCTGAAGGCTAAAGTTTCCAAAGGGACCCAGATTTTGTGTCCAAATCACCCTCATGTTCAATGAGCGCAACATGTCTGACTCATTAGATAGCCTAATCTTAATAAAATCATTGTAGATAAATGCATAGTCTCAGAAAAAAACATTACGGGAAGAGCTTAGACAGCTACTGTACATATACTTTTCTAAAGAATGCAAATTTCCAAACACTTGATAAAGCTTCCTTCCTGAATTATATCTGATTCAGAAGTAATGGTAATGTTGAAAGCAAGAACAAAATACATCTTTACATTTTTAAGCCCCAGTTTTGCATACTATATGAATCTACTGTCTCCCTGCATTAATCTGCATTTATTCTAGCTGTTTTGTTTCTGCAGCACCTGGATCACCAGCCACCCAAAAGGAAGTTTCACTAAGTGGTCTAGAAAGAGAAATCATTTGTGTCAGCCTAAAACGTGACCCTAAAAATGGATTTGGTAAGTAAGGAACATGTATGTTATTTTTGTTACTGGGACTATCAGATTCTGGTGCTAACACTGATATTTGCTGACTCAAGATGGGCAAGACTGTAACCTTCTTCACCTCATTTATTCTTCTTATGGAATAAGACTACCAATTCTTTATGAAGGACTTAGAATTTCCAAGACTGAAAAGGACTAAGCACATAAATCAAGACCGCATTTTTTTTCAGAGGACTAACTAAGGCCACAGAGATCAAGGGGACCAAGTGCTAAGAGTAGAATGAAAGGAACACGGGTCTAATTTCATATCTGAAATACATGTGCAGAGATTTTATTTATCTTAGACCTTATATAGGAGGAGATGACATTCTGCAAACTTTTCAGGTATTGCCTGTGGGGGTGTAAAACGTGTACACAAGCTTAACATGAATGTTTCCCAATTTTGGATTCTTCCGTGGATAACATTTTTGTTATACAATACACTATTGCATTGTAAGCTGTTCTTGTGGATGAGTTAAGAGGACCATCAGGTTTCACAGCTGACCATTAATACAACTAAACAGCAAATTTCTAAATGGTGCAGGTCTATGTGGAATATCTTGATCCCAAACCCAACTATTCTAATAGTGAGAAGAATATATTCTGCAATAAGCAGAATATTCTCAGCTAGGATCGTGAAATTGAACTACTTGAAAATAGATTTCATTTTCTAAAATATCTCTTACATATCCATTAGAAGCCTACATGGCCCGCCTCAGGGGCCCTAGATTACATGATGCAGAACAATGTTCAAATTTACCTGCTGAGCTTTTACACCATTTTCCTCCTGCAGGTGTTAAATGCTAAGGTCCACTTACTTTATGACTTTAAAAGTCCCAAGCCACGGAAGTATTCTTACTGAGAAATTATATTTAAATAGCCACCAAAGTCACCAGGACACTTTAATTATAACATGAGTTTAAAGCTTTCCTGAATCAAAACCTTGGTGCCATGTAAATCAGAGCTCCCCATTCACCAGACCATGTAAAACTTAAGCCATTGCAGTAAGAGCCTTTTATGCTCCTAAGATTAATCTTTTCTAATACTGCCAGTGTCTCTGCATTCTCATGCTATCTCATTTTTGCAGGTTTTGTAATTATTGGAGGAGAAAATGTAGGAAAATTAGACCTCGGTATCTTTATCGCTTCAATTATCCCTGGGGGACCTGCAGACAGAGCTGGAAATATCAAACCAGGTCATTGTCCTTAGTTTTTAATCAGAATTAAAATACTTCTGTGTTTTAAAGTTAGCTACTCTGGATTTATTTCCTTATTTAGATATGATTTGTCTTGTTTTTATGCCTTCTTTTTTAAAGGAGGACGACTCATCTCTGTGAATAATATTAGTCTCGAGGGCATTTCATTTAATACTGCAGTTAAAATCATACAGAATTCTCCTGATGAAGTGGAGCTCATCATCTCTCAACCCAAAGGTATAAAGACAAATACCTTTGCTGGCTATGGAATGCTAACAGTTAATTCAGGATACTGGTATTTATTAGGCACTGGGATGTAGTAGTACTTTCTTGCTACTCATTGCGAGTTATAATAGCCATAGGGCTAGCAGTGAAAAAGTCAACTTCTGGTAGGTATCATGTGAACTCTGTTCTATGGTCAGCATGAAAAAAAATCTATTATGGGCTGCATTGCTGAATACCAAGGGAACTTTGGCATTTCTTTCTCTGATAGAGCAGTAGTCTTCTGCTCTGATGAAGCAAACAAATTTCTCCACACAGTGCTCCATCTTACACTGGTAGACTTATTTTATAGATCTGATTTTAGAACCAGTTGATGTAGGAAGTTACTTGGTCCTCCCCTGCTGAGTAATAATAATAATAATAGCCTTCAAGTTTACTTACTGCTCGATTCAGCAACGTTTTATTTTGGTGTGGCTTTACAGACATGTATGAAGAAGGATTAAATGAAGAAAAGAATCTATCAAGAGGAGACAGCACTAGTGGATCTGAAATCTCTTGTGTAAACAGCGGGAGAAAAAACATTCAGGATTGTCACACAGCTGTCCCCAAAGAACAGGACAAAAATATAGATGAACTTGAGAAGGCTCTTTCCTGGAGTTTTGCACCAAAATTGGGCTCTAGGATTCCAGTTCCTTCAGCTGATAGCCTGGATGTGGAGGTAACTGAGATTTTGATGCTGTTCAGTAATAGTATGCCCAGGATGTGTCTTAAAAACATGCTGGCTATATTAAGGATGGGAAGTGACCAAGATATTAAAATAATGAGGAATGAAAAAAGAAAACCTTGGAAAATGTTGCTTGTTAAATTACATTGGAAATGTCAAGATGATTGACCTGTCTGGAATGTGAAAAAATGGGGACACTGTTCTACAAAATGTCATTAAAAAATTCTCCTCCTTTTTCCAGTAGATGTACAAAATTTTGATTATTTTCCTGCAGTCTCTTAAGATTTCAACCAGACACTGAACAGCAGCATTTCATGTCTGATATCCTATTATTAGACAGCCTCCCTATTTATACTCAGCTCATGCACATTTAAACAGATAATATTTTGAGTAACATTAGTGTAAGCTTGAAATAATGTCAGGGATATAAATGGTACCATTCCAGGCTTACAGTCACAGCAGGATCAAACCCTTTCTATCCTCTGGAAACTCTCTGTTCCTTTTTTTTCCCCTTCCTTTCACTTCCTCCCCACCCCCCTCTCCTTTTTTTTTTTTTTTTTTTTTTTTTTTAGATGTTGTAGTCTCATTAGTGTTTATATTTTTGAGACAGGAAGCTGATTCTTCACACTTACCATCACCATCTGAAACCAACTCAAAGGAAATCTATACTGTGGAGCTTGTTAAAGAAGACGGGACTTTTGGAATCAGTGTGACTGCAAGTGTTACTGTTAATCTTTCAGTGTGTCTGTCAAACTGTTACATGACCAAAAAGCAAATAGAGAAGTGTATTTATGTGGAACAAAGATAGAAGATAGGCTGATAACAGAAACTGTTAGCACAGCATCTTTCAGACCTGTCTGGTTGATTGACAGAGAAAGCATAAAGTACTAGCTCTGCTTATTCCCCAGCTCTTGCCTGCAGAATCTGTGAAAGAAGTGCGCTGGCATAAAGCATGTGGCAGGACAAGACCTTTTCATCATTACTCAATTTGAGAACACGACTTACCACTGAAAGTGGAGTTTGGTCAGGGAGGGATATAGCCAGAGTCACTAGAAAATGCAGCAGTGCAAAGAATTCTCCAAGTCATGACTGGTTTTGCTGCTCCCCTGGAGCTCCTGGAACTCAAAGGCTGTGTCAGTACAAGCAGATTTCACAGGACCATGGCATGGGCTCAAGCACTTGCCCACAAGCACCGTTTAACTGTTGACAGCACCAATATGGCTTTGGCCTGTGCCTCAACAAGCAGTATAACAGATGCCATCCTATGCTGGGTGGCTGAAAGTTTAGCTGTGTGGACTCAAGAAATGCCATTATTCTTTCTCTGAAGGCCAGAGAAAGGTCCCTAGCCAATTTTATTTCTTAATATAAGGAAATAAAGTTCTCTGTATATTTAGAGGACCGGAGAAGGCAGTAGTTGAAACTGTCTGCCGCATTTGAATAGTAAATCCTTGTCCTGGCTATCAAAGTTTAATTTACCCCTCCAGGCTGAGATGTCTTTACAGTCTTGGCTGAAATGGAGTGGGAACCAACAGCCATTTCATTGCCTGCAGAAGAAATTGAGGGTTGCTTTTTCATTTGAATTTGGCTAGGGGACATATATGGACAGAACATAATTCTTCAGCTAATCTGGAATTCCTGTGAACTATAGACTGTCAGGTGGCTGCACAAGTTCACGTCCATGCTTTATGTATTGTGTGGAAGGTTAATAACTGCTGAATGGATATTGAATAGTTTGGAAGCTGGGCTAAAGACTGAGTGAAAGATGCAACCCCATCTTTACGTTAGCATAGGGAAAAACATGTGAACATTTAGTCAATGTTTTTATATAGCCACATAGAAATGCATTGCATTTTCCTGAGGAAAAAAAACAAAGATTACTGCCTAGGGAAGTATATTACAACTAGATGGGACTTTGGAGTAACATTCTCTTTTCTTTTTTTCCTATACTAAAAAAAAATAGTAATTCCTAAAGCAGTTGCTTTGCAATGGATATGTAAGTTGCTTTGATTTTTATCACAGGAAGATCATGTGAAGACTCCACTCTAATCTGTGGGCATATGTTTTGCAGGGTGGAATTAACACTAGTGTGCGTCACGGTGGAATATATGTGAAGTCAATTATTCCCAGGGGACCAGCAGATAAGGATGGACAAATAAAGATAGGTAACATGTCTGGCAATAAAACTCTGGGCTGCAGAACTCAATGTTAGTGTGGAATGCTTGCCACAGGGACAATGAAACACATTTGGGATTGGAGGTGATACAACTGTGAAATGTAAGATGCAGTCTATAATTCCTCAACCTGTCCCTGTACTACATGTAGATATCCCACTGAAAAACCAGGAGCCTCATACTAATATTATACAGTTAGTCTCTGTAGCTGCACATCAGGCTAGTTACTCTGACACCTACTTTCAGTGTTGCTGTGATAACCAGATACTACCACTGCATTTACTTACAGAATATCCTGGTATGTTTTAAGTGCTAGTTATGGAATGCTGTACAACAAGCAGTATTGCTTTCATACAAAGTAGCATAATTTAACACATGTAAGCATGAAGAACTATTGCAATGTGGGGAGCCTCAAGGTTTACACCTATTGAACTTGAACATCAAAGCAACTTGCTCCTTTTTTGTTTTCTTTTGTGTCAGGTGATCGTCTGCTGGAAGTAGATGGCATCAGCCTCTGTGGCATCACACACAAACAGGCTGTGGAACACCTTAAGAAATCTGGCCAGGTTTGTACAACAGCAGAGCTCAGTAAGATACCCAGTAGAATAAAGTGCACTTAGTATGAAGCACAGGAGCAAGCTAGGCCAAAAGAAACTCACTCTGCCCCCATCCAACCCCATTCTCCTACAAGAAAAGTGAAAAAAAAATAGACTGAGGGTTCACTGTGTAACTGGAAGCTGTTCATCATTGTTTTAGACTGCCAAGCTGGTTCTAGAAAGGGGAGACTACCAACTGGCAGAGCCATGCTTGACTGCTAATGACAGAAAGGGGGACCAATGTGCAGTTGTTTCTGTGGCAACATCCTTCACAGATGGTACCAAGGACTATTGCTTTTTGACAGATGGTGAGTACTAAAAAAGGAACTCAGGGTGACTTCTTACAATGTGCAAGGAAGGAATGAATGAAAATGAAGTAATGAAATTTCTGTGGGTTTCAAGGAACTGCATACTGAATAAAAATACAATGTGCAATATTAATGGCATTACCAAGAATCAATTCTGAACAAAATTATTTCCTATGTACTTAGACTTACAGTTGTTAGATATAGCTGAATTTATCGTAGGCATAAATACTGTATCTCTAAGCCTCCACAACATGGGGCTGGCAGGGGACATCCCTGCCAGTAGTCTATAGCACTCTGGGGCAAGAAGCAGCTGCGCTGGCTGCCAGCCTGTCACCCAAAGAGAGCACTGCCAGCACAACTGCTGATGCTGTGTCAGTGGTGAAGCTAGGGTGAACTGCTGACCCAGGGCAAGGACTGGAGACTGCCATCACTGGAGACTGCTGTCACTTCATTTCTTAAAAGCAGAAGATTCAGAGATCACTTTCACTGAATTTAGCCAACAAGTAAATACTGTATCTTTTACTGTAAGGCTGTCTCATAACCAAGTCTGAACCATACTTTCCCATGGGGCAGGTACTCCCCTACATTGTCCCTAGCAGAATGGGGTTTGGCTGCAATGTGGTATTTGGGAAAGGGCTGGTCTGTTGTTCTTGTCTGGAAAGAGCAGTAGCTTTGAATCTAGCTTATGCTGGTTAGTGCAGGCAGCTACAGAACACTCACACTCTACAGCTACAGCTCTACCCAACACTTACAGAAGAATGTCAGAAAACCATAGCATTTGAACCTTTTTATGTGATACAAAAGGTTTCCTCCTTTATGGGCTTGTACCAGATGGCATAAAGTCTGCGAACACACAGTGGAATAGAATCCAGTTCTCCCCATTCTGCCTGTACAATTTCAAGGGCTCATATAAGTTAAAGGAACACCAAACTCTTCTTCTGCCATTTATTATTGGCAGATCTACCTCTGCAGCACAGAGGACAAGGTCTGCTGAAGGTATAAATTTACATCAGCTCCTTAGGGGGCACATATGCCACACCTCTCAATCTTTTTCCAATCCCTGCTTTGAACAGATAACATATTCGAAGTCAAACTGACAAAGAATTCTGGAGGCCTAGGCTTTAGCGTTCTGCAAATGGAAGGAGATGCTTGCGAACACCTTGGAGGAGCTATTGTCAGGATCAAAAGACTGTTTCCAGGGCAGCCAGCTGAAGAGAATGGCAAAATTGAAGTCGGAGACATCATTTTAGCTGTGAATGGGAAACCTATTCAAGGACTCTTCTATCAGGTATCAGGCAGTACTATCACTGGGAGTCCAGATGGGTAACATGTTAATAAAGACAATGGGATGAAGCTGCATTTAATCTTAATTATCACCATAAGGAGTCAGAATTTGCATATAATGAGTTTGATTTCTATGTAGGATTCTTCTCTAGAATTCTTATAAATAATTCCTTCCTAACAGAATATTTACAGAGAATTTCTTCAGCTACTTAATTTGTAACTTTCTACTAGTGATGCACAAAGTCTATTGTTAGATGCACACCAGTTGTTAATTAGTTGGAATCTTTGTTGCTTTTATGCATAATTGAAACATATTTTCCCTGTGGTCATTTGTGCTTTGTAATGTCACGCTAAATACCATGCCCTAGATTCAAATCTCTACCAGGTGAGGTCAATCCAGTGTAACTTCTTTACCTGTAACAAGAAAATCTATACCCTCATGAAGAAATTAAATGGTAAAAAAGGACTACATGTTTAGATTTTTTTTTCATTGTAATCTTTTCAACTCATGAAAAATCCTCGAGTTTTGTATGTGAATATGCATTGAATATGTATGATTGGTAACAAACAGACCACTGTCAGCTCATTCCTATCTTTAAATAGCAAGGGCAAAAGACAAGGTGCCGTAAGCCCTAGGCACCTGTGGGGGTGCTGCAATTGTACTCTATTTTTCACTGGTTTTATCCTGACCTGGACCCTGTCCTTTTCCAGCAGTGTCTTGCTCCCCGACATACAGCCTCTTCACTCAGTTTGTGCAGATAGGCAGACAAGGTGTTTTGGCCTACAGCATTTTTTTCCCCTCTAGATTAAGTATTTCACCTCCTACTGTAGTTGCAAGTGGAATGCTACTGAATATAGAACTTATGTCAAGGAGGAGCTTTGAGAAAGTCTCCCTTTGGTTATGTCAATAAGGCAGTCTGTGGAGCTATGCTGATATAATTGACTAAAGATGTGTCCTTGCCAAATGCAGTTTGAATTAATTTGCCTGAAAATCCTGTTTTCTTCAGGAAAATAATAATTTAAACCTATGTGTCTGTTGGTAGAACAAAAGTTTGTAAACAGAACTGACTTGATTTTAGATACACATTCACCTAAAAACTTTGGTCCACTTATATGACAATCATACAGTAGTGAATTTTGGCCCCCAGATACTGCTAAGAGGCACAAATACCAGGAATTTGGTATTCAGAATAAAAACTGTCTCCATCCCAGTTGGTAAGATGACCGGTGCTATAGACTGTGTTCCATAAGAAATCTAATATTCCTTCTTCCTGCTTAGGATGTCCTACACTTGTTGAGAGGAGCTCCTCCAGAAGTCACACTACTACTCTGCAGACCACCAAAAGGTGTTCTTCCAGAAATAGAGCAGAGTGCCCTGGTAAGGCAAAGCTTCTGTCAGTAAAACTTGCTGCTGTAAACCTGGAAAAACAGTACTACGTTTTCTATTGTCTTGAACAAGGCAACCTACCCTTTTCTCCAAGACCCTCTATTCCATTTTTTTCCTTTCCCAGCTTCAACTCAACCTCTAGAGTTTAACTGATTCTTCCTTAGCAACCAAAATAATAGAAAACCAACAGATGTGAAATGTGTTTATCCAGTCCAACAACTTTTGAATTGCAGTACTGTCAATGAAGAGAAACAGCACATTTCCCAACAGCACAAACCCCCAAGCAGATCTTCTAGTGACGCTTCTAAAAATGCTCTACTAGATCCTCAGCCAGAAACTGCAGATATTCTCAACTGCAGGTACTCTGACTTGTGGGCTTGAGGTAGCTGTATTACTCCAAAAAGTGAGGAAAATAAAGAACATTTCCTGTCCAGGCTACCTCTTAATAAATAAATGAAATAATGATTTCAACTGGTTATTCAGCTTCTTATTGATAATTAGCAGAATTTCTGGGGAGGGGGACACACATGACAAACAATAGAGACTGCAGAAACTAAAACAGTGCCATTAGGTGTCCTAGCATCATTATTCATGCTTCTTGAACTCAGCTCAAGGACACTTACACAATACTTTTATAATGAACATGCATTTGCATTACTCTTACTCCATATAGCATGGCCCGCTCATGGCTCCAGTCCCACCAGGATTTATAAGAACTGTCCACGGGCAGATAGAAATGACTGCCAGGACCACCTCCAGATAACAAACTGGCTCCTGTTGCTCTCCTGCAACATGCCCTTGGCTTTTTCTATGGGCAGTCACACAGGAGTCAGATCCAGAAGACACTTCTTCACAATGAAGAGAATATAGACACAAAGTTGAGGCATGATATGAAAAGAAATAAAAAGGGGCCATCTCTAACAAAGAATTCATTGAGAAAAAGTGAATTTGTGTAGTAGTTGCCTAGGTGGAATTCCTGAAGAATGTGGAAGACACATAAAGACAAAACAACCATTTCATGAGAGTACCTCCCCTCTATTCTTTCCTTCCCTTCCAGCTACCATTTGATATTTTCACACTCAGATGCTTATTGATACTGCCTCTTCAATTTACTTTGTTCTTAAAGGAAAGAAGATGGGAGATAAAAAAAGGGGTTACACTAACTTTTCTGTTATTTTGGTAGACTCCAGCACCATCTCCTGTTAAGGAGTTTGTGGCAGAAATGCCAGGCAGGACAGAGGTAGGAAATAGTATGGACCAGTCTACCACTGATGGAGGCAGCACCTCCCCAGACCTTGAAGACTGCCTGGACTCTCCAGTGGCAGCAGATTTCAGTGAACCTCCTGAAGAGGACAGCTCAACTTATGAAGAGCAGGAAGCTGAGTTTCAAGAGGAGCCCATACAGAAACTTATGACTCCCAGAGAAAATTTCTATAAGCATCTTTGGAAGTTTCATCAAGAAGCTGCCGGTTCTGAAGCCTTCCACTCCTTAGAGGAAGAAATGAAGCAGAACTGCTACTCACCATGTGAATTTGTATGGGCCAAAAGGTAAGGAATACTGAAATCTGCTCTGCAGCCTTTCCTCTGGCTCTTAAGAGTTTTGAAAGTGAATTGCTTAGGTTTAAGTACAGGGTTATCTGCTTCTAATCACTGCTGATTACTAAAGATTTTGTTTTACTGTCTTACTCTGACTATCCTAATCTGCTGTCTGTATTTACTCTTATCAGAATTTTGTGTAAGTCTGCATTGCAAGACAGTTGTAAGAGTACTGCACTATATAACATTCATGCTTGTTCAGCTGAAGCTGGCTACAGTTTGAAATCAGTGGAAAGACTTCTTCATTTAAATGGGAATCACAGACTGCAAAAAATACAGGGCAAATGGACTCAGCCTCCTTTTACAGTTGTTTGGATATACCAGACACTGGCACACAGAAGACAATCCATTCCATTTTAATCATCTTTTCCAGTGCAAAAGAATATAAATTATCACAACAGAAAGGACTGACAGAAAGACAAGTTAAAGGTTTCCTAGAGGTCTTTAACTTACAGCTCTAGTAATTTTATCTAGAAAGGAATTCCTATTTTTCTACACAGTCATTTGAAATCTTTTTATTATTCTTGACATTCATCAAGCATAGAACCAGGCAATCTCTGGGGGTGTCAGCACTAGCTGGCTGCAAGTCAAGTTGGGCCATAATGGCAATTCATACTTTTAGCTTCTCTCTCTTGAGAGGTGAAGCTTCACCCATATTCACGAGTGAAGCTCCTGCTTACATACATGCTTCTCTACTGCTTTTAAAAGTTCCATGCTCAGGGTTTCACATGGAAAATTCCTTTCACTCCTCATCACCACCAGTAAGAACCTTTGGAAATGCTGTTTTGAAAAACTTTAACTCCTTATTTTCCCTCTGAAGTCCAGATGCAGGGGTTACTATACTCCAAAAGAAAGTTGAGCTCATCAGTGGAGCATCCTGCAGGACCAAGAGTCATGTTATTCCCCATGGTGATTTAGAGATGGGCTAGAAGCTGTGTTATGATGAAGCCACTGCTGGCTCATTGCCTTGAGCTTGTGTAGCTCTGACAAACACCTTTCATACCCTCTGAAGGTCAATCAGGACTCCACTAGCGTATGACAGCTTCTGTGACACCCACATTGACCAACGTCCACTGAACACAACTTTTTACTGACTCCAAAAGAAAGGAGCAGACTGCATTTGCTGTTATCCTTAAACATTTCTTTTAATTATCCCAGTCATCTTCCACAGTATTGTAAGTATCTGTTGTTCAGCTATTAAAGCACAAAAGCACAAAATGTCAGCTTCATTCTCAGCTTTGCTGTGCTACTGGAGATGGCAAACTTTTCATTTCCTCCCTGCACATATATAAGCTAACAGACTAGATTGCTTCCCTCACTGAGGGCATGCAGCATGAGCCTACAAGTTTTTCTTATTTTTATCAGTATTTCAAAAGTACTGTCAAAGGCTACTAGCTATGCTATATCCAACCAAAATACCTGTTTTGCTACTGTGCTTTGTATTTTGCTTCAGACTACAGACAACTTCTGAAACAAGAGCTTAACACCGGGGATCTTCTGTGATTTCATGCAAGACATGCAATTTGTGTTCCTTTCAGTTGTGCATGTTTGCTTGGGAGATGGTAGACACAGTTCAGTTCTATCAGAGAGCGGAAAGATTCTAGGCAACTGTTACATAGGAAAGGACATGGCCTCTTTGCTATATGAAGCATTAATAAAAGCTATGCCATTTTAAGTGTTTTTAAGATGTATGAGGTTTAGCTATATTTCGGTAAAGATTGATATGAAGAAAACACATAGTTAAAAAATAAAATAATATGTGTTCCAAGCATTTCTATTAGCTTTAATGATAAATTTAATGGGAGACACTGCTATAGTAGTCTATTGAAGTTTATTAATGACAACAGACAAAACAATATTAAGCACAACACACACGATTCAGTCTGGACTTGAACATCCAAACTGCTGAATACTGTGTCTCCAATATGGTGGAATAAAATCAATAACATTTAATTCAAGTAATTGAACAAATCCATTGATTTCTGTAGGACAACTCTTATGTTTCAAGGCAAGCATAAGAATAAAATCAAGCTTACAAACAGAAATCAGGACTAGTACCTTTTATGGAGAGACAGTAGTCACATTATATTTCATGTTTGTGGTCTGTGCTCTGGTTATCAAGAAAATACCTTCAGGAACCAGGAATGTGGCTGGCATTCCTTTTTCAAGAAAAATGCAAATGTGAAAGTTGTAGTAGTATTGTAATGTGCATATCACATACCAGATAAGTTAATTAAGTTGTTTATGGCAGATGAAATAATTAGTGGTCTAGGAATTATCCAATTATCCTTTTCAAGAAGCAACAAAAGTATTAATTAATGTCTTTAAAAAAAAAAAAAGAGTGCAATATTTTGCAAAGGCTGTTTTCAAATTCTGAAAGATTTTTAATCTTTTAACTACCTTTGCAAAATACTGATTAATTATTTATTTTTACAGTATCAGTGGAGGACCCAGACAGCAATTTAATACCATAAACAATACTTCAGTTAAAATTAAAATAAGGTCATGCATAAGCAGTAGACTTTTCAGTGCCCATCTAATAAAGCATATAGAGGAAAACACCAGCATCTTTTTATTTTCCAGCCACAAATTTAATAAGAGTGGTGATGACCTATCAAACACAAAATGTATGCCCAAAACTCTCTCCCTAACCCCTATTGATGAAGAGTATCTCACTGTCAGCTCAGCATCTGCGACCTCACTTTCATCGGGAAGAAGCTCCGAGACACTCTGCACAACCATGGCAACCCCACAACCACGTGTTTGTGGTCCCTTCTCATCATCCCTGTCTGCTAGAGAGACACATGACAGTGACAATGAATGGGAAGACTTGGAGGAACTAGAGGAAGAGAAAGAAGAAAAGGAAGATTGCGCTAGGGTATGTGATAGGCACTAAATTATTAACAGGTAGAATATGACAAGGGAAAAGAAACAAATTTAAAAATGCAACATTCTTAAACATAAATTTAACATAAATTTTAACTCATTATATATGCTATTTTTGCATGGCTTTTTTTTTTTTTTACTTTCCTGAATGTCCATGATCTTAATGCAGACCTTCCACTATGCCCAGCGCTCCAGAATTCTTTACCATTTCCCTAGGGCCATCTCCTTGCTCTTGCCATCTTACTATTTCTTCAACTTTCCAGCACTTTGCAATACTATTCCCAGTGTACAAAGGCCTTTAGCCCTCTAGTAGCCTCTAAAATTAATTGGACTCAGCTACTTGGGTTTTTTCTGTCATGTTTTAAACCCATGTGGAAAATAGCTTTGTTACACTGATGTCCTGATAAGAAAGTATGATCCTTGTGCTAATTACTATTAAAAATACAAGGGTCAGTCCTGCCAAATGCTGAATATCTTGCATTCCTTCTGACTCTAATGAGCTCTGAATTCCTACGAATTTGAGAGCACTAAGGACAAAATTTAGCTCCAGCCATTTCCTTTAGTGGGACAGCAATAGCAATAACAACAATAATCTCTGCAACCTACTATTGTAATGCTGGTCAGCTCAGAGGACTCCAAGCCTTTCTTTACACATTTCAAATGCCAAAATTCCAGTCCCTGATGGCATTCTCTGCCTTATTAGGCCATATCAATCAATCACCATGAAGTTCCACTAGGTACAAAAAAAAATAATTAATTCTGGAATAAGTCGATGACAGATCAGAGAAACCATTATGTATGCTCTTGTTTATACCATCTGAGGATCTGATTCCTATCTGCATATAAAACATGATGGAAGATGTGAATGAAGCAAAAGAAAAGCCTACATCTAACATATCTTGTACTTATTTTAATAGGAAATGGAGATCTTTGTGACTTTGACAAAATCAGAGAACAACGGTTATGGATTCTCTGTAGTTTTTAACAAAGTGGACACCTGCCTCTATGTTGATGAAATCTTGAATGAGCCTGCCCTGTCTGATGGAAGACTAAAAAGAGGAGACAGAATCATTATGGTATGGTAATTCCTTGAGTTTATACAGAAAAGAAAATACTTGCAGATCAATGTCATTTAGTTTTACCTTTCTTCCTTTCATAGAGTCCAGTTTATCACATACTTAGGCATGCAAGTGCAAATGAATCATATAATAAATGTAATTCTGCTAACTTCAGTAGAATAAATTTTGAACTGAATATATTGTATGACCAGGCAAATAACACAAATCATCTAGCAGCAATGTAAGACAACTGAGACATCAAATGCTTTCCAAATTAAATGACAAACTGAATTAATGTAATAAGATAGGTGACATACAAAGGATGCAGGAGTTATGTCCTTTGTAATGTATGAATAAAGCTTGTTTTCAGCCTGGTTAATCTTTAATTTGTTTCACTAGACTGTCTTTGTTTTTTGCTACAAGACCTTGAGTTCCAAGAAAAAAAGAGCTATTTTTATGAAAGCTCTGCACTCAGAAAAAAATAAGTTCAAAATAGAAATCTCACTGCAATCTTAACTGTTGCATTTACTCACATCAAATACCACAGCAAAGCAGCAACATGAAAGTGAAAGCTAATTTAAGTACATATACACAATTCAGAATGGAGAGAGAAGTACAAGGTGGTCAATGAGATCTATGACATCATTTTACTGATTTGTCATTTAGGTGAATGGAATTGATGTCACATCTTTACCATGCAATGAAGCCCTGACTTTACTGCAAAGCTCTCCTCCTGATCTGCACCTTGTGGTTGGTCGTGCTGACAGTCATCCACGTCCCTCTATTAGGCCAGATGAGATTCCTGAAATCACTCTCACAAAAGGTGCCAATGGACAGCTAGGTGTGTGGTAAATACTATGCATGCTATTTTGGACAGAGATTACAGCAATCGTAAGATAATCATAAGCAACTGTGGTCTTTGATCTATATGATCCTGAGTGACCTTGACACCTTTTATGCTCTCTGCCACCACCTGTGACAAAGGAATGGAGAGCATTATTTTGGGCAAGGCCTTAAAGGGGAGAATAATATCTCTTACTAGACCAATGAAGAGAGTTGCAAAATTGATCTTTATATTATCATCCTATCAGCTGAGCTTTCTGGAAGATCTCTGGTCTCATATTTTCATATTACTGATATACAGAAGTAGTTGGTAGTTAGATATTAATGTCTACTACCTGCTGAGATACATAAAAATCTATTTGGAGGAAAAGGGGGGAAAAAAAAAAGAAAAAAAAGGCAAAGTTTGAGAAGAATGAGCTACTGGTTAGGGCAATAGTTTGCTATTCAAAAAATCTCTACTCAAATTCTTGATTCACCACAGACACGAGGCTTTATCTACATTGCGCAATACAAGTGATTAAAAAAACCCGCCCACAGTGTATCTTGGTATGTCAGCAGAATGTGGCAAGTACTGCACACAGGTAGAACTGTAGACTCAGGAAACAGTATAGCTGTATTTGCTCAGGTACAGCATCCTGTTTCCAGTTCAGAAACTAGCTTGTTCAGAGAGTGCTTGAATATTGTTCACAATTCAGTTTTGCACTGTATAGGTATCTCCTTAGTTGTATGCTTCCGTTCCCTATCACACTCTAAAGATTGCAAGGCGCTTAAGCACTCTGGTAATGAGGGAGTTACTGCTATGCAGCTAAGTGTCTTACTCAAATGACTATTCAACATCAGGTGAAATAAAACATTATGAAACAGCTGAAGCATAGAGATAGACAATACCATTTAAGTTTTTTCCATACTTTTTTAATATCTGTTTTCATTTCACTATCCCATTCCAGCTCTTATACCCTGTCTCACTGGGGTAAGACTGTTATTTATAACATCAGTGATTTGTTCAGCCTATCTTTCAATGACACACATCTATTCCATTAGGCTGTATGTCACTGACAGTGACATTCAAAACACGCTGCCACAAAAGATGCTTTCTCTGCATTATTCTAGGCTTGAAGCTGACAGGAGGAGCTGGAAGCAAGTTACAAGGCATTTATGTGCTAGAGATAGTGCCTGGCTCTCCTGCCAGTGTGGAAGGCAGTTTGCAGTCACAAGATCAGATTGTTTACATCTGTGGACTGTGGACTGAGGGCATTAGCCTGGATGATGCAGTGAGAGCGTGTGAAGCTGCCACCCAGAATGTCCAAATCAAAGCCACAAGGTAAATCTGAGCAGACAAGGTAAACCCAAGTATACTCAATCTCAATCCTAATGTTGAAGCAGGTTTCTAAACCTCAACAAGTTAAACAATAAACCCAGGACAAACTACAAGCAAAATGCTTTACCTCAAAGTCTGAATGTTGCAACTTGATACATAACATCCATAAGATATCTTAACTCCTCATAATTACAACTAACAGAGCACAAGTAGACGCATACAACATAAATGAGAACTCTTCAGACTTCATCATCCAAACACAAATATGAACCCTTTAACTGCCAGGCTGGCCACCATTTTCAGATATCCTGTTCTGTAGGGAAGATCTTTTATATTTCCACCACTAGCGCCAACCTTCTCCATACAATCTCAGATTGACAACTACAGGCAAGAAACTACCTCTGATGGGAAACTCCAAGTTGGTTACTTCCAACAGTCAACATGTTAGAAAGGTATTAAAAATGCATCATTTAATCTGCCACATGTAACAAAAAGTCATCCCAGACTTGATCAATAACCTGCAGTTAAGAATTTCCCTCATCAGTTCTTGGCTGCAATTTAGATCTATTGTGTGTTCTACAGTCTGATATAGCACCAGCAGCCGTCCCGGACTGATACAGAAAGAGCTTCCAAAGACCTCACAGTAACCCAAAAACATGTGAATAACTAAGCTATATAACCAGAGAGAGCAATAGTATGTCTGTCACGGTTGTCTTAACGTAGTCCAAACTTTTATCAATGTTTTGTTAACTTGCACTGGTCTAGCAGATGAAGAAACTGCAGCGTTGTTATACTTCTTCCTGTATAAGCAGTTAGTAGGCAACACACCCTGATCATAAGAATTTACAATCTAAGGAAACAAACAGCAATAGGATAAAGGAAATTACAAAAGATTACTCTCACTGTATAGAGAGGGAACCAAAGCTGAATTGAAAATGTACCACAAAGCAGTTCTGTATTGGGACAAATGATTTAACATGTTCGTTCTTTCCCCAACCCATTTAAATGAAACATTTCACTGTTGTAAATACAGTTACATATTTTATATACTGATATAAATGCTCTTTAGGAAAGCATCATTAACAAAATCATAGAAGTACAACTACAACTTAGACAACTGACTTTCTAAAAATATTTTTCATATGTGCTTTACAAAGCATGCAGCTCTTAATGGCTCATATATTTCACTTTTTCTGCCCCCAGAAATGGCAATCCAGTGGTTCCTATAGAGCAGAAAAATAGTAAGTAAGGCTAATATTTTTGGTTTTCAGTTCAAAACTTGCTTCTGATTTTGGAAATAAGCATAAGGTATTGTTTCATTGCATTTTAAAAGTTATTAACAGACTGTACCTTGGCATTCAGTATTTCTGTTATGGCCATCCTAAGGATCTGAAGAAAATTTGGTAGCTCTTTAAAGATAGAAATAAAATGTATAGTCCTCTTAAAAAAAACCACACCCAAACACTATTGCATTTTGCATAGTCAGTTTCTATTTTTTTTAATTTGTTGTTATTAAATGGGAAATTTATGTGGTCATTATTTCAACATCTGTTTTGATTGAAACTGTTCTCTAAGGGGTTTTCCAGTACTTTTTGAGCCTCTATTTAATATGAGCCACTACTTCATCATCTAGGCCAACGTTTTAAACTGTTATCAATAAACCTATAGAAAAATCAGAAACAGGCAGCACAAATATCTCTTAGTTAATACAAGAGCATACCTATCAGGGGACAATATTTAATGTTATAACTGTCACAAAACTTCAGTAATAATCTGCACTACAAAGACTTGACCAGAATTGCTCTAGCAGCAGAAGGGGTCTCAGCAAGCAGAGGCTGCATCTGCACCACACCATCAGGTGGAAGGATAGGTGTCATGTCTACATCACTGTGTAGAAAGTCTGTTATCTATGCAAGTAATACTTTGCAGTGTACATTTGGCTGTGGTGTTACATCAGGCCTAACCCCCAGTTTCATTTACTTGACTCAATACCTGAATTTTTTTTAATTCATGCAAAGATGATCTGAAAAAGTAACCCTGGACCAGAACTGCTCATATGCCTACATTTGTCTGAATACTGGCATATGGCTACCTCAAGAAATTATTCCAAGTTAAGCTAGTTAGGGATTTCCTACTCAACAACTATCCATGTCTTTGGTTTTGTAAACTGAAGCAGCTTATTACACTTACTAAGAACAAGCGTCTTTGAGTTTACTACAAAACACAGATAAAGTTATGTGTACTCTCAGTTACTGTGGTATAACTAAAGCACAGTAAATGTGTATCCTGGTAGGACCTTGTTTACCTATCCTTGCTCCATGAGCTTTGCAGATTCCAAGATTTCTCAAGACACCTTCAAGATAGGTTACTGCATCTGATTCACCTCTGATAAAGATTTATGAACTCTACAATAGTACAGTTACCTGCTTCTCTTATAAAACAAGATTCTTCCCTTTTATAAGGCACTTAAAAAAATCTATAGTAATTTTGTATTTGGTGTTCTGTTTGCTATCATCTGTGATAGATTTGTAGGTAAATTATAATAATTTGCTATTAAGTAAGCAAGGTTTCATTTTATAGACTTAGTTACAAAAATGCATACTAAAATTGCAAAGGCAACGGGGAACTTTTTTGTTGTTGTTGTTGGGGTTTTTTGTTTGTTTTTTTAAACATAAGAACACTCATCATTTTCTGTAATTCGTACAGTAAGAGTACTTTATGGAAGACAACTAAGATGACCAAGATATGATAAAGCAGAACCCCAAAACTATGGGTGGGTGGGTAGAGGTAGGAGTGTCAAGAGTGCATATTGTCTTCTTACATATCCATCTCTGCAGACATTAACACACCCTGCTTCTTCCTCTGCCTGATCACTGCCACATGTCTAGAATGACTCAATCTGATGTCTGATTGTTGTTACAGTTTTAAAAACAGCAAGGACTGAGATGCAGTATCTCTGCAATTCACAACAGTATTGTTTATATCACTGTGCAAACTGGCAAACTTAATCATGCAGTATGGCCTCAAACTGCCTCAAATGGTATCAATTTTGGATATTGATGCTTTGTTCAATAATCTAAGCACAGAGTTTACATTCCCTTATGTACATAAAAGTTAGCAGGAGGCCTGTCAGAACAAACCTACATGTATGCTTTTAGGGCCACCTGCTGAGACTGAGAAACCCAGTACTTTTTTCTCAAATGAAAACCTGAATTCCCAAGAACAGCATCTGCTGCATCAACATGGTAAGGCACTTTGTATTTTCAATTAGGGTTTGTAAAATTTTGTGCCCTCTCTTGGAAAGAAAGTAAGTCTGTATGTGGTTCCGTAAGCACCTGGGAAAGTTTAATTCTTCATAAACAAAACTGCCTCCCTCAGAGTTTCAGAGAACATTTATACATTACCTGTTGTCCATTTGGTGTCTCTGACCCTGTAACATGCAGCTTTTAAAGCTTGATTTGGAACCTGCTTACTGGAAGGTGAAAAGTCTGCAGGGATAATGCACAGACAGCTCAATTCATGGTTCAGCAGTGTAAGCCCACATAAGTCCACAGGATTTTTTTTAATTTATTTTACATGTCAAATATAAAATGTATCATTATGTCTCTGAATATTATTTTAAGTTTTATACCATAGAACATTTTACCAGTACAACTGTTTAAAAATTGTTGCCCGCTTTTTCACAGAGAAACATTTGGATGAAACAAATGATGGTGCTCAGCAAAACACTCCCAATTCTCCAGAATGTAAGGTAAGTGACAATTTTATCAAGTTTAAGACGGCCCATCAAGTGAAGTGAGCTATATGGAGGGAGACTTTTTTCAATAGTTTTATTCAATGTATTCACTTCCTCTCCAGTTTCTTTGAAAACATGAATCTAATGCATTTGGAGAGCATCCTGTGAAGTGTTGAATTGCTTCAGCATTCATGGACTAGAATGTGCTGAGCACTTCCTGGGGTCAGACTCTTCTGTTGCCAGTTTTCAATGTATAGTAACACTATTTGACGAGCTTAGTAATATAAGCATTACTTATACACTCTAGCTCCTCTATTAGGTCTTCATAGACTCTTAATAGTTTACAAGATTAATCCTTAGCTTAGAAAGAAAGTATCACAGGAAAAAGATACAGAATATCACAGCATGGGATTCTGTGGAAAATAAGTGGAATTGTGAAGCATTTCCCACAACATCGCTGAAACCTGAGATTAACATGTTTCTTTTCAAAATTCTCTGATGGGGCATTTAAAAAAGGGGTAAAATTACTCCAAACCTTTGGAGCATTATGCAGCATTGACATAAACAGTAAGGGTTTGAATTTGGAAAGAGTAATGCCATTTTTGAAATTATGAATTCCTAAAATACAAAGGTGTGTTCTTTGAAAAAAGAAGTAATTTCCATGCTGAACATACAATGCTTCAGAATTCTTACAAGTGCAAACATCACTTCTGTTTGTGCAAACGTGAAAAATAATGCTACTTGGAATTGAAATTACCCATGTTGGGAATGATATTTCATGGGAATAGATTTACTGGGCTTCTCTTGCTTGTGATTTGCAAAAGAGGGCTGTCTCTTGTTAAAATTAGACCTCCAGCTTGGCAGAAAAATTGGAACAATTTTCTCACTTTTGGTTAAGTCATCACTGTTACTGCTTCTTCTGCATCGTTTAATCCATGATGGTTTATCTGTTCAACTTGCTAAAATAATTTCTGATTATGATATTTGCAACATTGGAACTAGTCATGCTGCAAGTTATAAACATTTTGAGGTTGCTGCTACTTCTGACATAATACTTGACCCTAAAAAAGCATAATGGGATTCTTTGGTATTAAAAATGCAAACAACATACAGTCCTGAATAAACTCCACTTTAGACTGCATCCTTGTCTATTGCAGGACTTCATTATTAAGATCGAGCTGGAAAAAGCAGAAAATGGAAGCTTAGGATTCGCACTGGTAGGTGGAAGAAATGGTAGGGCTATCCTAATAAAAGCCATCAGTCCAGACAGCATTGCAGATCTAGATGGGAGGCTTCAAGTTGGTGACATCCTTCTCAAGGTAATGCTTGTTCTTTATTGTTTTGGCCCACATTTTCTCTAGTTATACTACAATGACCATTCTGTTCAGTATAAATGTTGTGCAGATTGGAAATCTGAGACTGCTTGGCATATAAACACGTAGACAATGGTGTCCCTTGGCTCCTGGGGGTCAGAAGGCTGTTCTGGGACACCCACCCCTTGCCTAGACTTTTGCTTCCTGTAGGACTGGGCCTCTCTGCAGCTGGAGGTGGCTGTTGGGCACTCTAGCAGAGAAACAGACCCAGAATACCCGGGCAAGCGGCAAAGTGCAACTAATCCATAGTGTAACTGTGCCCAGCGGGGATTACACGTGAAAAAAATCAGAGAAATGAATTAACTGACCAGGCATGCATATAACAGCTAACCAGGAGAATACTGACAAGAACCTATCATCAGTGCCAGTTATGTATTATCAAGACAAGTAAAAAGCACTAGAATTAGAACTTTTGAATCTTTATTTAAAATCTTACTATCTTAACCAACTTCTAATATAAATATTTTTTTTCTTTTTTACCACAAATTATTTTTTCTTCCCTGTCCAAGAGTTTCAATACTTTTGTTTGCTTTTCTATTTTTCATCTATTTCCATATCTCCTCCATCTTCCATCTGAACAGTAGGGGAAACAATGCCCTCTTAGTGTCTCAGAAGAGATGCAGGCTATACTTTTGTGATGTACTGCTGGCCATCACGGTATAAAGTAGTAGAGAGGAGAGGTTCATGAAGCAAGTTACTAAAATGCGAGGGGATGAGGACACACAAACCACAAATAAGATTGCTCACTACTGGGTTATGTGATTTAAAAAAGCTTTCCATTACAGGAATCTGGAAGTACACATCATTGTATTTTCCAGGTGAATGAGACTTTCGTGTCTGGTCTGCCACGCCACACAGTTACAGATTTGCTGCGCAAGGCTCAAGGCACTGTTCAAATCACTGTCTGCCGAAGTATGGCTTTGCATTGGGCTTATTCAGGCAATCAGAGCAACAGTATGCCTTCCTCGCCAAACACAAAAGCAGAGCCTGGTAAGCAGCTACATCCACTCAGTATACGATAAAAGGAAGACTATGTTGTGCCTGAATTCAACTTTCCTATTAGCAAAATAATTCAATGTTACCAACTTCACAGTTAGTCCCACTTCATAGCTGTAGATACAAACACATTCTTCACTGTAACCTGCAGCTCTGGCTAAGCTACTTAAGATAACAGACTACAGAGAAGGAATGCCCAAGTGTGATTTTTAAGTCTACAATTAGTAGAAGCAAAGCTACAAGACCCTTAAAGATGCTTTAACTCAGCTTATGTTTTTAAGTCATGAAGGTTCCTGGTCTGATTTTACCCCATTTTATACAACTCACTGACAGAATCACAACCAATTATTGACTCAGCTGCTAAAATGTTTCCCACAAATTTCACATCCCAGCACTCCTACGTTATCTCTTGAAAACACTGCACCTCCTGTTCTGTCCAGCAGACAGCTCCTCTCCTGTGCTTGTTCATCTTCAAATCCAGAAGCCTTTGCTCCCAGGTTGATTGCTATTAATTTGAGAGTGCACCTACCAGCATGGAGCAGTACTTAGAGAACTGACTAACTAATGGAAGAAACTTGTGCTGCAGGCTCTGCTTTGCCAAATACTCAGGATTTAAATACTAATTAAAGCTGGGAGTGGAAGCAAAGATATACTATTACCACTAGATTATGGGTTTATATTCCTCAACTTTCTATTTCTTTGAACACTGAAATGTTTCTTATAATGTGGAGAAAATTTGGTGGGAAGCATATAGAGTTCCTCCTTAATACCTTTTGGCCTGCTGGTTACAAATTGGAGGCTTTGTTTCAAAACTTCTCAGACAAGGAGGCACAGCCATTGCTATTTTCTTTCTCCCCAGCTGACTAGGAAGAGATGCAGAGCTGATTGTGACTTTTGGACATATTTTACAGCAAACATTTATGCATCTAGTCAGCTTTACTGATGCAAACTTAGCTGCATAGGTATTTTAGGCAATTCTGCTGTTAGGCAGCAGCTGCCACTAGGGTTCAAGGTTCTCAATTTTTTTCATTATCTATTAGACTGAGCCTACCACTCTTGAACTCCTAGACTGTGTCATAAGCACTGGACGCTCCTTCATTTTCTGGAAGCTACCTCTGTGTTTCAAGAGCAAAACTTTTCCATGAGGACAAGCACCACCCTAGAAGGAGGATGTTCATTGCCCCGTCTCTATTCTAGTTTACTTTTGGAAGTTAACGATGAGGAGAGAAGAAAAAGAAAAAAAGCAAAAAAAAAAAGGAAGGACAGGCAGTTATAAAAAGGCTGATTGCAGCTCTTGCTGTATTAAGGGCTGTGGAAATACTCCCATTCACTTCAGTGACACTAGCCTTTTCTCCAGCTCTGCAAATTCAAGGACCTAGCTATGAGGATGTTTATTTACATCTCATATGACACTGGTGAATTACACAGCTGCTGGAAAGTTTTAACTGTTTTCCTGGAGCAGCAAAATCCAATGGTATTATAGAAGCACTGGCATCAAAGTTAATTTGTGGTATTTATCCCTTAGCACTGCAAAGGAATAGGCTGGGTTAGGAAGGGCAGATTTAAATTCTGTTTCAGATTTTTTTATAACTGTTATTAATATAGCTGTCTACTTGAGTGTATCTTCTGGCAACCTGAATTATGCTGGCTTCTTCAGTGGTGATACGTGGCATTTGTGCTGTACTAACCTTCTCAAAGTATCCATGAAAGGGATATTCCATGCCAGGTTCTGGCACTGTATCTCAGTGCCTCTTCCAAGATCAAAGCCATCTGATGTGAGTGGCACAGAAGAAATGGATCTTATTTTGATGCTTTATGGGCATTTTACTTTTATTTTGTTTTCTGGTATTCAGATAGTGCTGAGGGAAGCCTGCGAATTCAGCCTGTTTTCACTTTCAAGGAAGAAGAATCCAACCACATGGGCACCAAGGTAAAACCTGAATCAGGCTTCTAGAAACGATTAGGCAATGTACTTGTATGTATGTTTGCAAAATGGGTTTGCTGCAATGTAGGCAAGAACCACACCTTCTTAATGAAAAGAGATTAATGTGAGGGAAGTGTATCGAAATGACTGGAACGGCTAACATTTGAATGAGTCAGTGGATTCCACTGAGATAAGAGCATATGACTAGTATAATATATATGCTAAAAGGGTGGGGGGAAGGAAGGTTGCATAAGCAAGTCTAGTTCTGGTTCTCTGTAATACTTGAATGAACAATTTGTTAATTTTACCATTCTTTCAATATTTTAAAACAATATACTTTAGAAGATTTCTATTCAACTGTCTTATATTAATGTTCATAACTCCGAGGCAACCAAACTTCTTCAAACATGGCTATGTTTTTGAATCTTAGTAAGCCCTACAAGACATTCCATTTTTACAGCATCTATTATTTCTAAGTTTACAACTGTAAAACCTGTAAAACCTCTCCTCAGAAGATGTGAGAAATGTAGTTCTTCATATCCTCCAGAACAAAAACAAAAAACCCCAACCCAAAACGAACCTGCCTCAATCAATATAATCAAACTAGAAAAGAAAAATGGAAGAAATCCTTGACATGGATAATTTAAGAAAACTTGGAAAAGGAATTTTTTTGACAAAGTTTTAAAGTACACTCTTGGTGTTGGAACTGAATTGTTACATTGGTGAAATGTACTATCAAAACAAGGTCATGTCTATGATCTGAAAAAGAAGTATACCCAAGAAATAACACCAATGAGAAGCAGGAGATAGTACTAAGGTTACAGGTTCCTTATTAGATCCCTGAGTTAGCAAGGTATTAAGGCACAAATTTAGCTTTAAGCATGCAGTTAAGTCTATTTAGTTCAGCACAGCACATGTTTAACATTAAGCACATGCTAAAATTCTTTTCTGAATTGATTGCATTAACACTCTCTTCATTATTTCCAGCTTGCTTTCAGATGTCTCTTAAGAATAGCAATTATTTATGTTTTACTTTATAGAGTATAGCTGCCATCTACTCCAAAGATGCAGACTTTGAAAATGACAAGCTACTAAAAAAAAGATAGATGCAAAAAAGCAACACTAAAATACCTTTCCTTGGCAAACAGAAAACAAAAATCCATATAGCATTATCCAGTCAATGCAGTCAGTAGGTGCAGAAAATTGGTAACTGAATTCACGGTTAAATAGGTAGCCATGAATTCCCCTATTCTAATGAAGAAATACAAGCACAAAAATAAGAAAATAAGGTATAAGTGGCAGCTACTGTTAAGATTCTGTGGGGCATTCAGTAGTTTATACTGTGTAACATGCCAGGGTGGTTTCTGAGTGCATCTGGAATATCAAGAGGGAAAGAAGAAGAAACACTACTCTGAATGAAAATGTAAATAATTATCAAGCGTTACAGCTGAAAAGGAGCCACTTCCACATACTAACAGCAGATGTCCTGCATCATTATTTAAATGCAGGACCCAGTTATCATTCTCTAGGATGGAAAACTGGCCACCAATACTATTGCTTCTACTACATATGGAGGGTGATCAAGGATCTGCCTTCTCTGTTAGTTGAGTGCTTCTTCAGTAGAGCAGCTGCCCTCTGCTTCTACCAGCTGGTATCGTGTCTTATATAAAAAAAGGGAATTACCAACAATTCAATCTCAGACACTGGTGCTTTCTGATGCCAAGAGCTAGGAGGTGAAGAGTAGAGTGTGACCTATGATTCCTGTGATTGCATTTTCTTTATGAGAGCAGCGAGGATATAACTAACATGAACCTTTTCAAAGTTTGGTCATGTATGCTAAGTTGTAGAGATGTATTGTTATGAAACTCACAAATACAGCTGATGTGTCTTTTTACTCCTAGTAGATACTGCAGTCCTGAATCAAAGTTATGTACTTTCTTCTGAAAGTGAAAACTATTTTATTTTTCCCTTTCCTTCTTGAGTGAAGGACACGCTTTTTGTCAGATATAAGAAAGAATATTAATGAAAGTAACTATATTCTTGATGTTTCTGTGTACTGATTTTTTCACAACTTTTTCTTACTTTAAACCTGCAGGATCCAGAAAGTACACACAATTCCCCTCTACAAGGTCAGCTGGCTGGACAAGACTATAAGGGTATCATCAGTAACATTTCAGGCAGGTTAGTCTTTCAAATGCAGTGAAACTATTAAAATAAACAGTATGGATAATTTATTCTTATATTTCCAGAGCTGTCCTAATATGGTATGCGAATGCATTCATGTGTCCCAAATTATAGGAACACAGTTCTTTTGGAATGCAGCTCCACCTGCAGTAAGAGTTGCTAAACAGCTTCCACACAACTACTAAGACAAATTAAATGGAAGCTTCTAGGTGTAACAGCTTATGCAGACATGCCTAAGCTAGCTTTAGCCTTTCTGGCTGAGGAGGAGAAAGAACGGGAGGCATTGGTGTGGGCAGGGTCCCTGTGGGTTTTACCGAGTGTTCTAAGCAAGTCTTGCAGTCTGGGCAGACCCCTGTGTTACTATGGCTGTAGTGATACAGATGTTGAACTCCAGACATCTGGGAATCAAGAGAACTTGAGGATGTTACTCCAAAGAAAGTGCATAGTACAAAAAGAAAAGAATTATACTTCCAATTTTAAGGCTACAGTAAAATGGGAAATCAATAATGGAGTGTTAATAAGACATGGGAAGTTTTGTCTATTACAATGATGCAGAATATATGAAATATGATTTATTTTCTTTATCACTTACAACCCACATAAACGGAAAAAATGACTAAATATTTACATTTAAAACTTAAGATTTTATAAGAACAGTATTTGGCAAATCAGTTAGGGATGAAAATCTTCCCTAACTTACCTGTTTGTAGAGATAAAGTTTGAAAGAAGCTTTTAGAACATCTGCAGGTGAGAACATCCATATGAATGTAGCCTCAGCGCCAACTGCTATTATCTCATTGCTAATATAACATTATCTTGTGGTATACCAGGTAATCAGATGTGATTATTCTTGAATTTTCTTGCTCTGTGTGCAAGATGTATAAATGCATCTATGGGTAATACAAAGTTATCTTGTCATATATGGGGATAACCAGTGTCTTTGCTGGTTGTTTTGCAAATAGGATGGCTCTCTGGCCCCTGTCCTGTAATCTGAAGCTTTTTATTACCAATATTTTCTGGTATTTCTATTTTCTACTTGCAAAAGCTTTGTGTAACTTGAACATGCACAGCCTGCAAAGGTTACTGATATTTGCAAAACTGCTACTTATTACATTGTTCTTGCTCTTAAGGGTATCTTTTACTATTTCTAATTTTATTTATCGTGATCATACATTGGATAGAATAATGCAATAACGTAACATGCTTAAGCCTGCTAACATAGTTAAATTTTAGGTCTGAGGGTATCAGTTAGCCAGTACAGGAACATTTGACCCATTCTGCACATATTAGAGTTGTATTCTGTATCGCAGGTCTATCTTCTACCTAAACAATACTTAAAGTGCTCTAAAATTTTCTAAATACTTCAGGAACAGTAACAAGAAAATCCTATTTAGCTATGATTGCCTAGCAACTAAAATATGTCACACAGGAAAATGAAATGAAAAAATGAAAAATTGTCTATAACTGTGACAAACTTTACTTCCAATCATTTTTTGGGCAGCTTTTTATACAAAGTATGTTATTATATCTTTGAAAAAATAAAATACTACATACAGGTAACAGTGTTTTTCACTAGCTAGACTTGCAACCACTACTCCAGGCAAAGCGCTGCTATTACTCCTTGAACCTGAATTCTTCAGAGTTCACACTAATTCTTGAATAAGTTGCTCAAGAAAGTTAAAAGCAATCAAAAATAGATAAAAAACGAAACCTTTGTACTGTTCAGATTATCAAAGCTTCTGCTTCCATAAGACTATTCAACTAATGCTGTATTACAGGTCACAGAAATACACAGAACATGATGGCTGCAGAAGAGAGAGTCAGCAGTCTGAGTCAGACAGCTACAACGATGAAGATGATGATATGCCTCACAGGATTTCTGCTCTATCCAGAAGTAACCATGCAAAAACGTCTCTTTTTTCTGTAACATTATAGGCCAGCTGCTCCATATACATACAGTGAGAACACCAATCCCTTGTACACAAGCTAAGTTTTGCTCTTTGTGTCTCAAAGATCAGGGCACAATTTTTACCATTGATAACATATGAAGGCCAACCAACCTTTGCAACACCCACAAGAAGGCGGTCTACATCAGGAGCTCTCCTACCCTTCTGGAGAACTGCTAGAAGGAAGGAACATGAGTGTGAATGTAGTTAACAACCCAGGGAGGGCAGCTCTGCTGCCTATCACCCACTTGCCACTGCTCTGATTACCTCTGTTTTGGAACTCCAGTTTCAAAAGGATGAGCAACTTCTTGTAATTTTTTTTTTTTTTTTGGGGGGGGGGGGGTGTGTCTTTTGTTTTAGTTTTTGGTTGGGATTTTTTTTATGATCTATATTGTGTCCTTCCCCAAAGGAAAATCTCCGAATACCTTGATCATACTTAATTAGGTGCAAAAACTGAGCAAACAAGAGGAAAAGAAACTTGTTGAATTAATTTGAGCAACATCATGACATTTGTTCAAATCATGCACTATTTTAGTGGTGCAAAGAAAGGACACATTGGCTCACTGGCTGAACAAAAAAAGTGAATGCTGCAATTTGGGTCAGAAGTAAATTTGTGGGAGCTTCCCAGTGCATAATTTAAAAAAATGAAATGTTTAGTTTGTCCCAAAATGAATACAATAAAAGTAGATGGATTATCTTACAAGAGATACAGTAAACAGACTGGATGTACTAGAAGACAATGAGAAAGGAAGGCTTTGAGAATAAATGGAACAAATTCCAGGAACATGCTACAAAGTGTGTTTGTTATCACTGGATGCAATAGGTTTTTCAAGTCATTCTCTTCTCTCCTTTACTGTTCCCATACAAACCCTCAAAAAAGTAAATTAAATGCTTACACAGAAATGTAGAATGGTCAAATTCTATCTCAAGACATTGTTCCCAGAATCACCAAATTTCACTTTGTGTAATAGTTTCATTAAAACCTCTAGAAATGACGTGCTTAAACACAAACTGAAGCACTCTCACAGCTCAGGGGCTAAACCCCCTCTGATACTACAAGACATTTTACAGAAAGGATTTGCCTAGTTGTTTCTATAGGAAATTAAGCTGCTTCTGCCCCAGACAAGACTTTAGGACGTTGCAGTATCCCATAGATTCTCTGAAACACAGGTCTCCCTGCTGCTTCTTGCCCTGTGGAAGCAATAAATTGCTGATGGCTTTTATCAGAAGTAAACCACAGTTTACTCAAAGTACTGGGTAGCAAACAGAAAATTATAATGAGTCTATCCTCTACTACCTGCTCAAATTTGCATTTTTTATTCTGCTAGATCTGGAAGGAGAGAGGTGTATGGAAAACAGCATGCTCTGTCTGGAGCAAGGGATCCGTCTTCACTGGCACTCCCAACTAGTTAACAGAAGCACCCTCACATCTGTGAGGGGTAAGGAACAGAAAGTGTCTTAGCTCAGCCAAGTTGCAGCCCAGACAAAAGCATAGCAAGCACACCATTTTTCTGAGATTATTTAAGAGTAGCAATGACATCTTACAAGAGGAAAACAGAGACTACAACAAACCTGTGAAACAGATCATCAGGTTTTCTTTGAGACAGCTGGCATGTTATTCTTTGCTAACAGTAGCCTATGACTAAAAGGATGAATTCCATAATTCCTCTGCCTCAAACCACTATTTTTTACCAAACAAGCTACTGTTTCTACTCTACATGGTAACAAAAGTTTTTCAATTGCTCCAGTGAGTAGTGATGTTTCTGGAGATACAAATTTCTATCCATTTTCTCAATTTGCAAAGTTTTGGATCAGAACATACTTCAGGGTGAGCTAATTAGCAAAACTGAATCCTGATTTTGGGGGATCAAAGGTACTACACATCTTGTAGGGGAGCATGAGGTAAGATGAAAAGAGCATAAGAAATTTTCTTACTTCAGGGAGGAAGAATTTGCAGTGATTATTCCTAGCAGTGGGGTGTGGCCATAATAATTTTCAGGGAAGTGTTGGAAACATGAAGATGATTCCCCGTGAAGATGTGGCCGGTCTCCTATACCAATGTAAACTAGCATTAAAGTTCTGCAAGAACAGTTTATTTAGAACAGACTGTATTTAGAAACTGTATGAGGCAATAAGTTGCAATAGTTGGATCTGCTTCCAATTTACATGAAATGCAGTGCTGGTTGTATCCATGGTGCTGACTTACTCTTCTTTCTACCGTGAACATAAGTAAGCCAAAAATATTTTTTCACATTTCACTTCCACAGAATAAGCATCAAAATGTACTTAAGTATTGCAGCTCCCTAGCTTTTAAAGCCATGGATTTGCACTATGAACAATTATAATTAAAAACGTCCTTCTTTTTTTGTTGATACATAGGCAGAACTTTTGCTTCTGGAGATGAACTGACTCAGTTAATTAACTGTAAACCATCACTGACCGGAGTAGGTCCAAGAACTGGCATCACAGGCCTTATTCGAGGTCTTCAGTTGCGGATTGAGAATCAAGAGGTGTTAAAGGAGTTTATGGTAAAGTGTGATTTCTTTTTAAGATCTGAGCGTTTAGCAGAGCTAAGAAAGTGACTTTTAGCAGGCTTTGGCATACCGTATGGGAGATCGACCTGTATATCTCTGCTGACTCCACTTTTTCATAGAAATATTCCAGCCAGAATGGGGCTTCTGCTCTACTGTTTGGGTGATGCTACAGTATTTGGATCTCTCTCTTTCAACGCGGGTCAGGCTTACACTGTTCCCAGTCCAAAGATACTGCCCACATGGAATGAAAAATAAGGAATACACAAGAGTATGAATTCCTAGACTGCTTCTTTCTGTTACTCCCTCAGCTCTAACAAACAGCTGCCCAAGAACTATTCTATAGGCTGCACTAAAGCAAGAAATCCATGCTGCTAGGGATTCACTAGTGTTGAAATACTTAGCTGATGAAAGGAGAATGTTTTGCACAATGCTCCAGTGCACAGAACTCATTGCCACATGATACTATTAAGGTCAGGAACTTTGTGAAATTAAAAATAAAAAAGTAACGTACCTCCACAGATAATGAAAACACACAATTACATCTGATGGCATATAAATAATGAAAAAGTGTAAAATTAGGAAAGCATATAAAATCTCTTGTTTCGGGATATAAACAGAGTACTCGGTTATCAGCAAATTCCTGAAGAACAGATTACTTCATAATTCATCAGCACGGTACTGGGGTTTCCTTTAAAGGATGTACTCATCACCAGTGAAATAGATTGCTACCACTTTTCCATAGTAATTACAACTTTATCAGTTTCCTTCACTTGTCTTCATATCTGTGACTTTCTGGGTACAAAACCCCACAGGCCCAAGTGTATAGGGCTTGCTGACTTCCCCTGAAGGCTCGAGGGCACGTATTAATTCCCATTCATTCCATTCTATTACTGATGTAGGCATAGCATACTGTAAGCTGAATGATGTGTCTGCACAGACAACATAGAGATCTAATAGGGGATGCACCGGTTACCAAAGCTAATGGACATTTCATCTGAGTAAAAGCTGTAGTAACTGATGAAGGTATTCAAGAACTGTCATGTAGATTTCAGTCCATATACAATGTATAGTGGCATAATGTGAAGGCTGAGCATCATGCAATGCATACCCAAGGTAAAGAATAAAGAAAAGTGAAGGTAACTCAAAACTGTAAATGAAATTAACTTGCACATTCCTGCTTCTCAGTACACTGCATTCTGTTCCCCTAAATCTGCTATGAAATACTTAATGACCTTATGATAAGCACTTCATTTTATTGATGCTGTTCCCTATATCCGTCACTTTCTCTGTCACTGAAAAGTATTCAGCGACATTCACTACCTGTTAACAGTGCAATAGCTGGTGCTTTAGTCAGTACGTGAGCAATTATGACTGCTGAAATTCGGCTAAGACACTATTCCAAACATCTGTTTTACAGCAATATACAACAGGGATTTGTAAATACAGGGACTGAGATTATGGGTTGGAAATCTCATCTGAAAATCTCAGAAACTGTGCAGGCTGAAGAAAATAAAAAGCAATTTTAATTCCTTGTCCATAAGTTATAGAATGATGTACTGGTTTTCTTCTGTAAGTCTATTTGGTGGTCTTGGGTCACATATAGCAGTAAAGTCTGTTCACACTGACTCTGTAAAGAATGTGAACAACACGGATTGACTATATCTCTTTGATCTAGGCTTTAGAACGTGTGAAACCAATAGATGACTGCAGAACTGGCAAAGCACCAGAAAACCAGGATAAAAACAGATATCAAGATATTCTTCCATGTAAGTATGCACACTGATGAGAACCCACATTCAATGAACAGAGACATCACAAAACAGGAAAACAGTTATAACACTGAGGTGCAGGAGGTGCAAATCCTACCACATCCTTAGTCACAGAAAGTTCCACTAATAATGAAATGTATTGAGATTTTTCCAAAAGAGGTAGAGTTCACTTAAAGAAGTCTACATTGCCTAATATGTAATCTTCTGAGGTATCATCTTCCACAAGGCAAGACTTGGTCTCACAGGGGGCCAGCTGTCTTGGTGTTTCCTTCCCTCTTTCTCAGAGATATTGACCTGCATTTCTACAGGTAAGTGTAACTTCAACAATAATAGCAGTTCTTTACATCTATTTAAATGTACAGCTACATCTACTGCTTGTGACACAGTGGAATTCTGAAAATTACAGTGGAAATCATGGAGATATGTAGCTCTTAGAAAGATAAAGATTCTTTCAGAAGTGTTTGAAAGCATAATCTCCAACCAGAGCTTTCAGCTGCTCAACTCTGTTCTGAGTCAGAAACAAGTTTCATCACTGATGAGAAGTCATTTTAGAAGGAAGATGTGAGTCCAAGAGCTGAATGACTGCTGTCAACAAGGATTTCCCAAAAAATAATGTACTGCCTAGTGATTCCCTGAGAGGTACCACAACAGGAGAACACTTTCTGGACCCTTGATGTCTTTCTAAACTGCAGCAGCAGGACAACACATGCAAAATTTGTAGCACAGTTACCTCTCTATATTAGTGATACAGTATACATCCTCAGAAGTTTCCTGTTTTATAACACCAATATCCAGTGACAACGTTCCCATGCCATACATTAAAAGCAGTGTTGGATACACTATTTTGAATCACTGCCAAACAATTCTGTGGTAATTAGAAGGCCTGTCAGAGTGTTACTCAAGTATCTTAAGAGAAATACAGCTGCAATACAAGCTATCTGTGGGAATTCCTATTAGCAGTGATTGATATTAGCTCTACTAGACAAATGCATTCTAAACTCCATTCTGGAGGCTGAGGTTCCCCATCCTGAGTGCTACAGACGGTAGATACTTTAAGATCTGCAGCTGAAATAGCAACTTTCTGTTTCTGTACAGATGATAAGACACGAGTTCCTCTGGGAGAAAAGAATGGCTACATTAACGCAAGTTACATTAGAATGAAAGTTGGAGAAGAGGAACATTTCTATATTATAACCCAAAGCCCTCTGCCATCCACTATGGCTGATTTCTGGCAAATGGTCTGGGAGAGTGAATCAGATATGATTGCCATGATGACAAAAGAAGTGGAGCTAGGGCAAGTCAAATGTCACCGATACTGGCCTGAACCCTCCCATGACTCTATAGACCTGGCTAATTTCCATCTCAGGCTAGACAATTACCAGATTCTGGAATACTTCATTATTAGAACAATAGAAGTTATCAACAAGCAGGTAAGTTCAGTAGACTTCGTACTTTCATATATGATGAAATTGATTAGATATTTTACATGAGTACCTACTAGTATTACTGTTTCCTTCTGTAACATTTGCTCAGTATTTCTTAGGAATGTAAAAATTGAATAACAGGCATGAAATTAGGGTTAATGTGATACTTATTCTGTGCTCACTGCACAAGCAATGGATCCAACATTAAATACATTTGAACAAGAACGTAAAAAAAATAGTCCTTTAATAATCATAGGGCTGGTGTGTTCAGTGTTTTGCAGAACTGCTTACCGTTCTCACCAAATCAAATCAGTAAGGGCTACCAGAGTGGATTCATATTCTGTAATCATAGCTGGAAGGAGAGAGGGGAAGAAGGTGGTTTGCATCCCAGAGTTTTGAACAAATGATACTTCTTTCATCCATTAAAAGACATGAAACTACAAGTCTAGCACCCATTTTTTTGAAACCTAACAAATACAGAATCCAGGTGTAAGAACATGGAAATCAGGGCAACTATGAGTCCACCAGTCTTGCCTCAGTATTAAGTAAAGCTTTGCAAAAATTTCTGCTGGACATATTAATTAATGGAATAATTAAAAAAATCATACTTTTGCCAGACTGACTTGGCGTCTTTTTCCGTCAAGACAAAAATTTCTCTATATGAAGAAAGCACAATTCACCTTATGTCACTGAGTGTAAAGCATTTGATATGAGTCTTCCCAAAAGTTTATTCAGATAGGAAGATGGGCCAGTACCAAATTACTACAGAAAGCCACTGGTTTATTTCAGCAGAAAACCAGACATGCATTCAAATTCTTCTGATGGTAGATATCCAGGTAGGTTTCTTGCATTCAGCTTAGTGTGCTTTGGCAAGCTGGCAACACGTACTTTTCCTGAACCATTCAATTAATAGTAGTCTTTATTTTATCTACGTAGTGATTATTCTTGTAAGCACTTTTTAGTTGATTTGGTTTGTACGTCAGGATATCTAATAAAAAAATGTTCTTTTATATTTGATAGCCAGAATAATATTCATGAACTTACCAGCATGGCTATCATATCACTACTCTTCTATTGGCATAGTTGTTACAAAAACAATTTAGTAAACAGTACTGAAGTGTTCTAATTTAACAAATGTTTTTGGTTTTCCTTTCTAGCCAACAACTAAAATAACTACATCCTTTTGCGGCAACAGAGTAACTTCATTGTCTCATGAAAATTATATGCAGTAAATTTTCTAGGCCTTTGTCTTCTGAGTGCATTTGTGAAAACCTAAAAGAAACCTTAAAAGGGTCAAGTATGAAAAGCTGAAGAATTGTAGGGTATATAAACAATTGGCTAAGAATGAGGATAAAGGAAAACCAGTGGAATTCCTTGAAATTCAGTCTTAGCACTGATCATTTTTAACATTTCTGGTCTTTCTCTTCCAGACAGAAGAGCAGCGAATTGTAAGTCACTTGCAGTTTATCACCTGGCCAGACCACGATACTCCCAAACTGGCTGAGCAGCTTATAAAATTTATTTGTTACATGAGAAAATCTCACAGTACAGGACCAATTGTTGCTCACTGCAGTACTGGCATTGGAAGAAGTGGAGTTTTGCTGTGTGTTGAAGTACTGCTCAGCTATATAGAAAAAGATCTAAGTGTAAGTATCAAACAGATCATGGTTAAGTATTACAAACCGGTATGGATGTCAACAACATGTGTGGGCATCTTAGACCAGAGTAATTCCTGGTAGAATTGATCCTAACAAGATGAAATAAACTGAACTTTTGTTGTTTTAAACACCAAGAATAATAACTACAAATACACTACTTGTAAAAGAACTGAGTCACAGCTTCTCCCTCCAAACATGCTTAATTCTTTCTTTATAACTTATATGTCAACAAAATAAAATGTGTTCTTTTCTGGTAGTTCAACATCAAGCAGATAGTGAGAGATTTGAGAGATCAGCGTTTTGGCATGATCCAAACTAAGGTAAGTTCTCAATATTAAATTAGATTATGATTTTTAGAAGCCTTGATTAGTGGTACATATCCACATGCTTTGATAAATCTGGAGCTTAAAGCATAATTAAGTTCTCTCATTTGAGGAAACTAACAGCCTTCCAGGCAAGTGGTATCTAGATTTAAATATGAAAGGTCTGTCCCTCACTAACTAATTTAAATAAATGGAAAGCACCAATATAGTACAGATACCAGCACCCCACCCCACCCCAGCTTTTTTTTCAACCAAAAAGAAAAGCTGGGATCAACAGCAGAACCACTGAGATGCCATAAACAATACCCTGCAAAACTGTGGCCTTAAACCAAATTCTTGCTATTGCTGAGTTATCATCACCTCAGTAAATCCTTCTCCTGCTGAAAAGAGTTTTCACACAGGAAAAGACAAGATGCAGCTAACTCAATTTAGCGCAAAGAGGTGGTGGGAAGAAAAGCAAGACAAGACTAGGATAAACTCTTCCTGTAGCCAAATGTTTTAGCACATGCTCTGATCTATTTTTCATCCAGATAACGATTGACCACGTGATTAAAATTAAGCAAACAGATAACCTTCATTGACCTAAATAAGACTTGAGCACATGCTTACAGCTACTGCATTAAGAAACGTTCCTGAATTTTTACAAGTGATGGAACAAAAAGAACAAGGGTGTTCTTAAATAGCTATCTTTTTATATCTATGTTACAAAGATGCTGAGTGTTATAACAGCACTTCAGCCAGTCTATCCTCCTTTGTCTAGAATTTATGTTGAATGTAATGAGGTGTTTCACATTGGTGTCTCTGTGTACAGGATGAGTATATATTCTGTTACGAAGTTGTACTGGAAGTCCTTCAGAACCTTCAAGCAGTGGATTCCTACTGACTGCAATATGACTCTTTGCTGTTGCTATTCCCCTTGCACTCCAGGGACTACCCAGCAATTGCTGTAAGAGATGTCAAGCCAGCACAGACAAGTATTATATTGCATGCTTTTCTAGATTACTATGATTTCTAAGGCATTTCAAAACCTTGTTTAACATGTCCTGCGTAAGTCATTTAAGTCTTGTCTCACAGTTTGGAGAAGCAGCCAGCCAGCAATGCAACACTGCTGTTAAATTGCCATGGACAATTTGCATGTACTGTGTAATAATGTATTAATTGTTAGGGAAATACTGTGGGACTGTGACAGGGAGATAGCCTTACTTTCCAGAGATCAGCTATAAAGATCTAAGATTCTGCTGGTGTTGGTGGAAGGTTAGTCGTCCCTTAGATATTGTTGTGCACTATGGGCTTCTGGACCCCAAATCACTATTTTCTACAGTAGTTATGCTTTTATGTGGAAGGACTTCACTTGGTTACCTTTTGTTGCTTGAACAATGTAGAACCATTTCCAGACATCACTCAAGCCCAGGAATTTATACCACCATCACTAGACAGCTTAAATCAAGAAAATGACAGAATATAGGATGCCTTTAAATCCTAGTTGATTCTCTTCAAAGCAGGAAGAGCGTTCTAATAATTGGATGGAATATTAATTTTTCCCAGCAATATGAATAGCTGTAGATAGCATCAGTATTCTTTCCTTCTGTATCCATGTGAAAAGGAACGCAATACTAAGATAGATTAAATGACTGTGTGCGCATTGCGGTACACATATACATTTCATCTTCCCCTGATCCTTTCCATTGATTAACTCTTGTAATTCTCATCTGGGATCTGAACCAATCTATGGGAAGTCCCACTGGTTTCAGTAGGGGCTAAATCAGAAATTTTAAATTAGAGTAAATAACTCTCTGTACAGTTTATTTCTCCTATAAAAAGTGTTTCTATTACTGTGAATTGGAGTGGATTTCAGCAGAAATCTGCTGTTCAAGTTTGTACTACTTCTAAGTCCTTTACCTACAAAGTGACACATATGGAAGTTATTAGATATGCATTGGAAGAGTAACTTTTAAACATAGGAAATTACAACAAAATTTATTTAATTGAATTGTACATATTTTTAAAATATCATTGATTTCCAGAAAGGAGAATATATTAAGAGGCATTTGAATATAAAACTGCAGTAGAAAAAAGAAAATAAAATAGCTGTTTATTTTCATTACGAATGAGAGGTTAATGGTTCACAAAGAATGAGGGATTAAACACAAATTAGAAGTATGACTTTCAGAAAAAGCCACTGTAATACAATTAGAATTAAGGCCAAAGGCCATTTTTTCTTTCTGCCCTCAGATAGTCCACTGGAAGTCAGAAAAAGATAGAAATGAAATTTATGATGTAAGCCAGATGCTAACTTCAAACATATTGATAAATATCCAGAGTAATGCTAAATTAGTGGAGTAACTCTGGACTTATATAGGTGTAAACATATACAGAATTCAATGTTTTGTCTTAAATTCATTGAATTTGAGCCTTCCAAGAAGCATTACTATCCATACATCCTGCATTTACTATCTTTATGTCGCATATAAAGGGCTATTTGCAGTTTTGTCAAGAGTCATCAGCCAAATTTTTGTTCATAACTTTGTTACCTTCATTTGGTATTTGGCCTTTTGATTTTAATTACCACATATGTACTGCTATGCAATGAATGCACTATACTGCACATGAATATCCAATACACTTTTTGTACCACAAGAACTTCAAAAAGCTCCTCAGTGAAGATATTCCTATACTTTTTGCAAAGGTGTTTTTTCTGTGGTTTAGAAAGCGCATTCTGGATCTGGAAGACAATCTTCACAGCATTTTTTGTTTCTCCACATTTGTGCATCATCTTTGCAGCTGTTTGACAGAAGTGTTTGCTGTTTTACAGAAGTTTTTTCCTGTTTTACAGGGTTATTAAAAATATTTCTGAAAATACTGCTTTTCATTTCTATTTCTCTTTTATGAAAAATCACTTCTAATACTTAATTACTAATCAGTAGGACCTCTAGGGAAAATAATATTTTATTAATCGGGGCTTATATTTAAACTTCCTCTAAAGGCAGATTTTGTGATGATGGTACCTTTCGTATATTCCCCTAAAGCAGGTATTACTGACCTCTGAGACATTCTGCCATATCCCATGTTCTTATCCTTAGGAATATAATAATTAAATGCTTTTAAACAGATATGGCGTTTCTGATCCCCGTAATGACATCCTCACTCAGACTGAACTTTGTTTTGGATGAGACATCATTTTTACACAGATCTAGTCCTCTAAGGCTGCTAGCAGAGTAAGATAAAACAGAACTGGCTTTCCAGAGATTTCATCGTTGCTACATAACAAAGAAATTTTCACCCATAGAAACTCTCAGAGCCTCTCAAACCAACTGTGAGCAGAGCCAAATAGATGCCATTTACCACACACTAGGTGACAGGCCCTCCACCTGTCACAGTCCTAGAGCGATCCCACAGAGCAAGTGTTTCAATCCACAGCCTGAAAACATTTTCAGAAAGCTGCAGGCTTGCACAGGTTCTGCACATGTTTGAAGCTAAAAGCTGGTCACCTCAGTACTCGTACCACTCATGAGCTCCACTGCTGACAGTCAGCCTAGACAGCAGATAAATTTTGAGGAGGGAAGGACTGAAATCATAGACACTGCTTCCTCCTACAATAGATACCATGTTTGGAGAAATAAATGAGTTGGAACCAGAAAGTACTTAGCAGATGTGGCTGCTGTATATGCTGTCTTGGAGATGCTAAGGAGCCATCTGTTCTCACCTTCTCATTTAAAGGCAGGATTCAGGGATTCAACTTCCAGCTGTGCTGCAGACCTCCTGAATAAGACAAACCACTTAAAACAGGATTTTCTGCACCTCACAGGTTTCTTTTAAACTGTAGTACTTAGGTAGGCTCATATCTTTTGAAGACGGGGCCACTGATCTCAAAGTGTAGACAAACTGAGAACAGTTAGAAGACTGTTAAGAGCATTTAAGTATAGGGCAATGCAGCTACGTCCAGCAGCCGATACACCATTTCCCCCCATACACAGCACAAATGAAAGTCCCATTTCTGGATTCTTTATTCATGCAAAACTCCCATGGAATCAAGTCTCCTTGATACACATTCATTTGGAACAAGAGATAACCCACTCCTTAAAGAGCTCACGCTACTTCACAAGTCAGGCTAAACTGGATAGAAAGAAAGATCTACTGTCCCATTTCAGTCATAGATGAGGCAGGGGTTGGTGATTTGTCTAAGATCTACAGAGTTTTTGAAAAACCTGATAACTAAGCCCAGATGATATAAGCTCTGGTCCTGTGCCTACATGCAAAAGTGTTTTTCCTCAGTCAGAAAATAGGATCATGCTACTCTGGTCCATTTCTGATGAGATATTATTTAGCATATAAAGTGGTCTGTACCTTGCACACATCCTAACACACAAGAGATGTATTATGGTACAGAACCTCAGTCTGCGCCTGTGGTCACACTGCTCACTGTGGCACTGTTTGTATTCCTAAGTCTCGTTGCTCTACTGCCTAGTTACCAATCAGGACAAGCTGTAGTACAAATGCAAACAGAAGGGACACATTTGTTGCAGGCAGTCCCTGCTATAACAAGCACTCAAACCAAGTCAACATCTGCTAGGCCTCAGATTCATACTGTAGCACAAAACCTTGTCAATGACAGTCTATGTTCAGATAGTAGCTCTGTCCACAGAACAGCAAGCACATCTCGTCATCTTACTCTGGGGAAGCAACCATTCCACTGCCATTGAGACTGCTGCTAAGTTTTCTATGTCTACCATTTTATCTCAATTTAAAAGCAAGTATAGCAAGGACAACCATCTCATTGCTATTAAGTTACAAAATCATGTGAGTAGGAGGAAACCAGCATCCCCATTCTTTAACACCTTCATTGAATTCCATGGACTCAGGACATGGAGGTGACTGTGTACATTGTCAGAACATTGTCAGGTTTGAAAAACTGACTTTAAAAAGTACCAACTTGTACTTTTAAAACTTGTACTAACATAAGAAGGCTTCCTTTTAATTTTCCTAGAAATCCTGGGAGATGAGTCAGTAAGTTTTCTCTGTCTTTCCGGCTGGAGTTTATGGCCTTACTGAACAACAGAATCTTCTGTGATAGAACAAGTAAATACAAATACCGCTGGTATTGTGAAAGAACAGCAAACACTGCCATCTATGGGCTACTGCGTCACCGATGGGCTACTGCGACACCATTCATCGCAATTAGTCACTCATGCCATTAGCACTGAACCACGTCATGAACTTCCACTGAAGATCACTCAAAAGTGTTACCGAGATGGACTTGGCAGGATGCTGTGCTCTCCTTCCAGCCTGGCAAGTGCCTGCCTGGCCAGGCAGCTGATGCTGGCTGCTGACAACTGTACAGCAATACTGCTGCTGGTCCTCCTGATCCTCAAATAATGATAAAGAAGTACTCAGCCAGCCTCGGGAAAAGTATCTAGAAACTTGACAGGGCCTGTCCAAATCTGACGAGAGCCTAACTTATGAATAAACTTGCTCTTGACCTTACAGCAGGGGCGCTTTTGGAATGAAGCGCTTTCTTCATTTACTGAAAATTACGAGTAACGGGAAACCCTCCTGGAGTTTCACTAGAACTGGTTTTATGAAACACTGTGAGCAACTGAGACTAAATGGGTTGGAATATTTTTAGTGTAAGACAATACCTGTAAACTGGTTTCTTTTGTCAAGTACGTTGCAAATTCATCTACAGAATGAGGACTGGAGATAGTGTCACAAATCTCAGTGTAATATTCCCAGCCACTGCACATCAAGGAATGTAACCACGTAACAGTTAACCTGAGCAGGCCCAAGCCTGTCCTTTGCTGTGCTGCACATACAGCTTAGCCTTCAGGCCTGTGTTGTGCTGGGAGTATCTCTTAGGTGCAGAATAAGTGTAGCCAGCTAATTGTAAAAGACAGCCTGTAGGAAGCTCCCATTTACTACTGGTGATTATGCCACCAGCAACTTCTTGCCTTGAAGCAAGTTCTCATGTGAACATTCTTTCTGTTGGACAGCAGCCATGGTGAATGGAGTTGTTTTCTTGTAAGAAAATCATGTAATAGTTCAAATGACCAAAACAGGGTAATCCTTCCATGGACAGGGTCTTCACAGTGAGCTGAGCCCAGATCAGATGCCTGTTTGATGCGGCACAACTTGGAGTTCCCGGCATCTGAAGGGATGTAAGATTGTCCATACTATCTTTTCTTCCTTTACAGTGCTAGCACTAATAAATAGCACTTTAAATGATATTTTGCATAGTCTGCATGCCTTTATTACTGCAATTACAATGGAATAGCACCTCCAGGTGCAAAACAGTTACCAGTGAAGAACAATCTTATTTCTCATGGTTGTTAAATCACAAAGCTGGACTCAACATGTAGATTGCCTGCCTACTACTTGGAAAGCTGACTGAGTATTATCGTATACTATAAAAATAGATGGCAGCTGAGATCTCTACACTGAAAAGAGACCTCACCCTTGTAGTATAAGCAGACTGAGAGTGGCAGTTCACTATTTGATCTTCTGAATGTCCAGCAATGTGTGTGATGGAAGAGCACAGCTCTTATAAAGACATGTGTCACAGTAAAGTGTGATTTGCACATAATCTTGCACTGATGTAGCTCTGTAGAAATAAGCTTGTGAAACCAGAAGAGTATTCTGTATTGCCATACAGGTATCATTTTTCTTGTCTTGGTCAATTACTTAACGTACACCAGGGATAACAGAAACTCATACTTAATCCGTGCTTCTCCAGGCCCAATAGCATGGAACAATTACCTGAATCACACAACCATAAAACCACAGACTAGTTGAGATTGGAAGGAACCTCTGGAGAGAATCTAGTCTAAACTCCCCAACTCAAAGCAGTGTCATCTAGAGCTCAGAACTGTGTTCAGTTGGGTTTTGAATATATCCAAGGATGAAGACTCAGGGACTTATCTAGGCAACCTATTCTAAAATTGATATTCCTTAGAGTAAAAAAGTTTTTTTCTGATGTTTAAATGGAATTTCCTGTATTTCAATTTGTGCCCATTGCATCTTGGCCTGTCACTGGATACTACTAAGCAGAGTCTGTTTCTGCCTTCTTAACTTCCTCCCATCTAGGAATTTGCACATATTGATAAAATGCCCCCCTGAGTATTCTCTTCTCCATACTAAACAAGAACAGCTCTCTCATCTTCTTATACAACAGACATTGCAATTTCTTAATCATCTCAGTGGCCTTAACACGCCAATACTGATTCAGAGAGAGCACGAGATTCCATCCAACAGTTGCATGTCTACTGAAGTTAAGAGAGAGTCTTTTGGTGCCTACTAGCATGACAGAGTTGCTGTTTTAATACCACTTATGCACTGATCAAGGTCTATGAAGCCAATATGGGAGTTTAAGAGAAGATGGAGAGCATATCTTGGATGTCAATCTGCAAGATCTGTCAGTGACAAGCTCTACTTTTTAGCTAGTCTTAACTCACCAGTGTCTTTCTTTGTGCAACTGAATTTTCTACATAGCTCCCTCCCACAAGAAATAGGTGGCTGTTCAGAATTCATTGCCACTTCTCCACAGCACCACATACACATGTACACGTGAGGAACAGTGAACTTTTTGAGCTTCTGCTCTGAATTTTACAGCTGTTTAGCTTGCTCATTAAACCATTCAAAACTAAAAACAAAAAACAGCTAAAATCCCCTAGAGCAGTACACCCCAACCAGGCAACAGACACAATGGGGACTATACAGTAGCTGTCCAGCACGCCAGCTCATTACACAACCTAGCAATTAACTGAAGTTGACTGTGCTCCCTCCCCTCCCTGCATTTGTTCTCTTGAAAGATGACAATTCCTTCTCCTCCTTCCTGTTAAACCCTCTTGGAAAGGGATGCTAGTGATTGTAGGCTTTCCTTTCCCATCACACTACTGTAAAAAAGCTCCTAACTATTTCCCTGACCATTTCCTTCATGGCTGAAGTAGATTTAGCCCAGGCAAAGCACTAGCTGCAGTACGTCTTGGCCCACTCAATACACCTACCAATAACCCCCAAGGCAGAAATGACGTGCTGTGAGCTCACCTAATGCCAGCATCCTTGGATGAGTGACAAGGACACTATGGGATATAACTAGCATTAGGGAAATGTAGCTATAGCAACACTAATATTCCCAAAGCAAATCCCCACCATGAATGCAAGGAAACTGTTGTTATTGTATACATAAAAGGAACCTGGGCTACAGCATCAGAGGAGAATATGCCTGGCCTGCAGTCTTGCCACAACCAGTAACACACACAAAAGCACACATGTAGCAGATAGAAACTTAGCTCACACACCTTTGGAAATGCTGGGTGAAACAACAGATCCAAAACTGTTGAGTCTTTGCAAATAAATCCCAAACTTCACTCAGCTGACTCCAGACTTTACTGCAATTTTAGCATCATGTAACACTGTTGTGGTGATCAGAAGTCTGCTGTTGTTCCAGAGGCATGAACTGAACCTTGGTCTCTCACGGAACTATCCTGCCTCTACATCACATCTATTTTATCCACTGAAACCAGGCAAAACTTGTAGTTGCGTGTTCAACCGGAACACAGACAATGCTTTTCAATATTTTGGAAACCTAAGCTGAAATAACTGAATGACTCGTGGGGAATTTAGACTTTCAGTAGATAAAGAAATAAAAAGTTATTTTATTTGGCTTGGAATATCACTCTACATACTCCTCCAGAACTCCTGGGTTCCTCTCTTCATCATATCTATAATTCATTGGAAGACAAATTCTTTAACAGTATCATGCCTCATTTTCCTTGTCTACTGTTTTACCATCTTAGAGGAGATGCATGAGTCACAGGTAATGCTTGTCAAGTGTCAAGAAAGTACTCAAAGTATAAAATGTTCTTCATGCTTGCACTTTACAGTCACTACATATTCCCCTCAATCACCGTGTGTGAGTTAGGGTATATGTAGCAAGCATCTGTCTCATTATTAGGAAATTTGTGCTGCATCATTAAGTGAAACATTTCGCATGACTGAGTTATTTCTGTTGCATGTGCCTGTCCCCTGGAAAGAGTAGGATCCTGCTAATGTATAATTTGAGCAGCGAGTGGGAACAAAGTGGTTATTTCACAGCTAGAAAATCTATTAGTATCAACTAACTTGAGCCACTAAGCACAGACTGAGCACCACTCCCTTTGGCTGACAGCAATTTTAGATGAAAAGATCTAAAACTGTTCCCATAATTAGAATCCGGACAAAGCCTGGGATGCCAGCAGCAATGGGATGACCACACCTTTCTTCTCAATACAAATGCTCAGCTCCTTCAAAGCAACATTGCTCTAGGCAATGGCAGCTCTTTCTAGAGCACTCCATGACAGCTCCTGCTGAGATTTTCAATCTCATCAAGAGTTCTCCACCTACTCCCCTTCTCATCAACATTCACTTAGATCCCTAGCTTAGATTCCTAGTGTGGGTGTCTGCTGGATTATGTTCTTCTAGACTTTGTCAGTGGCTCAAAAGGCCAGGTTCAACTATCCAAGGAGTCCTCCTGGGGACTTACATAATACTGTTTGAGCTCTATCAAAGCATCTGGTGAAACTCAATCATCTCCTTGTGTTTCTGAGAAGGACACAGAATAAGCTGGGAGCACCACCGACAAGTAAATATGTTAAAAACATCCATTACACTTTTCTTCTTTTCCCTTTGTCAACAGTTCTCCCTTCTTATTTATTCAGTTAACAGGGCAACAGGTTTGCACCCTGACTCTCAGTTTATTGTAAAGTCCTTGAGGAATACAAAGCGCAGCTACCTCCAGGTGGTCAATGGCCTGTAGCCAGCTAAAGTTATCACAGCCTTGGGCAGGGAAGAGAAAATTTTATCAAAGATGCTGGCCTCTGTATCTTCAGTCCAAGTTGCCTCAAAATCATTACACAGAACAGCTCCCTGGGAAGTCTACAAAAAGCAATCCATACACAGGACTCAGAACAGACAATAAAGTTTCTTACCACAGCCTAGGTTATCAATTAACTTTTGTAGTATCTGCACCACACTGATAGATGAGGCTGGTCCTCTATCAAAGCCCATTTGGTCCCATTCACTTGTCCACTCCTTAACCAACACAAGTTTTGTGTTTGCATGAACATGAGGCTGGGGCTGGCAGAGTACTAGCAAGAGGGATGGTGACAATGGCCTGTCAGAGGGGAAAATCACTGAAGATACGTGTGACAGACCCACTGGAGTGAATTAGGTCATCTAGTGCTGTCATAAACAATAGGGCCAAAGATCACACAATGGCAAGCAGTCTCCCATATGAAGGTCTTTGGACAATTGGCTCTGCTAGTAAGGTTACCAGCAGTAATGCTGCATGTCATGTCATCACTGCAGAGACTGGATGGCATGGAAAGGGAGGCAGAGGTCTGAGATGCTCAAGGCAAGCAATCTGAATCTTTAGAGTGAAAATCTTTCTGCTAAGTAGCGAAGAGGATATCCACTTTGGACTTGATAGAAAATCCACCCTGCTTTGTCCTCTAACATAACTCTTTCTTACTGAAGGATCAACAGATAAATAGGCCGCAGCGACAGGTTGTGATTGTTTAAACTTACCAGTGACTTTAAGGTCTCAGTCCTGCATTCTTCAAGGGCGGGTGAATTTCAGGAAGTACTGTGTATCCACATTCTGGATTCTCAGTAGCAGCTGGATCTGTGGTGTAGCTTTCACAATCGCTCCTGAAAACTTTGACCATCATTTTACTAACTTCCTCCTTCTGTTCTTTCCTCCTCCATTCTTTCCCATTACAAATCCTAAAAAGGGTTGAAAGAGAAAAGGAGATTGATTGGTAACATTTCAGATTCTTCCCCCTTCACCAAAGGCCTCACAAAACCTTGTCAAATGTAGGGAATCCTCTATTTTTCAGGAGACATACTGTTCCCATATCTAAAAGGGAGAAAAATTTCTTAGTTATAACTTGCTCCACTTTGTGAAGTTGCAGAAGTACTACACACAGATAGATCCAAAAAGTGCACTTGCAAAAAATGAGAGCAAAGGCAATGCTGCTTATGTTTATAGGACTAAAAGGATCAAGAAAAAATTGGAAAAACTCATTCAGATGATCTTCATGCATATCAAATGGGTTAATTCATTTGAACTTCAAGCAGCTCATTTCCTCCTTCCTTACCAGAATTAGCCTGAATATAACATTAACTTTAATACCGTTCACTGAAGTTTTGTGCCTGTTTTCAGACCCATGCCTAATCCAAACTCTGGGTACACATGCCTAACTGCTGAACATACCCACAATGGTACTTTCCAGGCTAAGGCTTTGAATATGTGCTTTGTGCAAAGTTTAAATACAGTGGAGACTGGTTATATCACAAGGGCCTGGCACTGCATGATGAGCAAATGTGACCTGCACCATTTGCTTTTTATGCTATAAAAAGATGGCATTTACATGCCTGCAAAAATCCAATGCCAAATTCCTTGTATTGCAGCTCTGCTATGTCCCATCAGTTTTTCAAGCCCTTTGATCTCTAAACTATACAGTGTTCAGTATGCATTATTATAACATCACGTTTTGGTTTTGTAATCTTGTGATTCTGAGTGCAAAATCAACAGAAATCTTTGTGGATGGTATTTGGGTGAACATTTTTTAATTTTGTTTTATAAATTACTTGAGTGAAGATCACAAAAGGCTTGTGATCCTTCTAGTTCCCACCAGATGTCACCAAGCTCTCAAGGATCTGAGTCAGGGCAGCAGAAGCCTCCAGCTTGAGTGCCAGTCATATACTATGTCTTCCCCTTTTAAAGAGAACAGGGTGAAGCAGCAAGCGTAAGGAGCTGAGGACAGACCCTTTCCTTGTGTCAGTGGATGAAACACTGCTGAATCGCTACTGAGCCACAGCTGCTATGATTTCACTGCTGTTGGATAGTTTAGTCTGAAAGGAGTCAATCTCCCTTCACTTAGCACCAAGGCAACACTACCATCACAGTTCTGCTCTCCTCTACCTGAAACACCAGGCAGAGCAGGCAGGAGGTACAATAACATGCACAAAAAGGAAGTTTATGCTACTGCTTTACAGTCTACAGACTCTGCAATGAAGTGGCCTGCCTGAAACTGCACAGGGAGTCATGAGCTAAACCGGGCACTGAAGCCAGCTTCCAGTACTCATCTTGAAAAACACTCCTCCGTAAGCATCTTGCTTTTCAAGGCAGTGGTTCCCTTCTGAGTTTTACTGAGTGCTAAGCATTGTGGTGTCTTGCACAGCATAAATGCATGAGGTCTCCCTACTCAAATATGTGTGTTCCCCAAGAAAGCCAGCTTGCCAACAGGCTCTCTTCAATGCATCCCAATTGGCAGAATCGCACACTTAAGGCCCTGCCATCAGAGGAAATGTTTAGTCTCAAAGAGATTAGATGCACAGACTAAGTAAAATGAATAGAAGGTGACAAATATCCAAGATGTATGTTTGAGAATGAAGAGGCTGAACTGGAAATGAATGAATTTTAATGAGAGAAGGAAATTCACCATGAATCACAGACATCTATTGTCCTGAAAGGGCACTGTTCCCCATGGCCCCAGAACAAACATGAAAGGCACACATTCCGTGAGGTATTGTTGGGGCTGGCTTGACTATGGTGGCTTGGACTTGTATAGCACCTTTCACCGAGGGCTTCAAATCATTTAACTTCTGAGAGGCTGGTAGCATTATTCTGGGCTTTTTACAGACACTGAAGTATGCACTGAGACAAAATGACTTAGCCTCACAGTTAGCAATTCCAAGAGCTGGGAAAGTGAATCCTGATCAGTATAAATGAACCTCTGGCCTAGCGCCTTATTTCTGCAACCTTGCTCCTAGGGAAGCATGGCAGTTGGTTTCTATTGCACCAGCTCTCACAAATGACATTGTAATGAAGAGATCCTTGCCCATAAGAATAGCAAAGCCTGTTTGTCCTGGGTAGCTGGTAATAGAGTGCACATTGCTCCCTACAGTGTACACAGCAGCCAAGGGCATGCAGAAGAATAAACACAGTTTGGCCTTACTCTTTGGTGCCCTGACAAGCTGACAACAGTCACAGAGTGATTCATCTCTAGCAGTTAGTCTTATGCGTTACTTCTGTGACTCAGCAGGGAACCCTAGTCTTGTCGCCTGCCCACCGCAGCTATCACTGTTACATTTTCCTGCTGGCCTACCAAAATAACCTTCAGCCTAGAACTGGAATATCCTCATTGTTAAGTGTGACTTGTCTCTAATGGTTATGTTTATCTTTTTAAAATAGTTCATGACTGCAGACAGAACACACACAAACCATTCATGGCTCCATGATTATATGGTTCAAATTCTGCTTCCTGAGGAGAGAGGAACTACAACTCCAGTCTGGGCTTTTTCTCCACTGTTTTTCTCTACATCAACAAAAATTATCTATACAGTTATCACAAACTCCTTCTTTTCTTCTGGGAACACCTCTTTTTCCTCAGCTGAGCCAATGACTAAATACAGTATCATAGCATTTCTAATGCTTCATTTTCTGACAGAATTTGTCTCTCTTCCTGCCATAACCATCTTACTTTGACAGGTACACCGAACCAATCAACATGTAAGGTGAACATAGTAACCCCTCCTCTGTTGGTACAGAATCAAATTACCCTTCTTTTCTCCCTCCCATCAGCATTGTCAGGCATGCCCATGACAAACCCTACTTATACATACATGAATAAGAAGAGACTATGGGATTGGAAGCACAGACCTCTGCCACTTACAGATTGCTGCTTCTCTCCTCCACTACAGACTTGTTCACAACTGGTGCAATGCATTTGCTCACACACCAGCCTGCCTTGTTCAGCTTGTGGTGCAGCCCATGCTAGCTGTCCACTGCTTACGGTACCCAGCTTAGCTAGACTTAGTAATTCTAATAGCTGGCAGCTCTTTTGCAGCTACCTGAGTTGCAATCACATCCATGACCACAATGTTACTGTAAATTTGAAAGGCCATCTGAACATTTTGCCTGTTAATTGTTTTGTAACTAGTGGGAAATTTTCTACCTTCAGGGCTATTGGAAGGAATTCAAGCCATAAAGCAGAGGGTAGCAGGACTCTGATCAGCTGCACACTAACTTCTAATCTAAAAGGCCTGTATTTTACTTCTGATGCTTTTCTTGATCCGTTGCCTTCTCAATATTGTTCTATTGTTAATTATAGCTCGTCATTTTTTTCTCAATAAAAAAACCCCACAAACAGATCAAGGGAAATGAAAAAAAAAAACAACAATGACTTTCAAAATGTATCTGAAAAGCCAAAACCTCTTTGGTTTCCTGAAATCTAGACAAAACTGCAGAGGCCATAGGAATAATTTTTGTTTCCAAGCAGTTTAATAACCAATCTGAGCCAGGAATTACTTTAATTCTTCTTTGAAAAAGTTTCCTTAGAGGTCAACTTATCTTGAACGGTCCTGCTATAATAAAATATTAATGGAGAAAAATCAATTTCCAGTATCACTGCCATGTCATGCTCCCAGAAATAGGTGCACCTACCATGGCTCAGGTTTAGTAACTTTGGTCCTGCTGTAGAGAGGCACCTCTTAACTTTGCCTGCCCCTTCTGCAAAGCAGAACAGCACATGTCGTCCTGAGAAAGCTCATATTGGTATCTGGCTATTTAACTGCATCAATGGTCCTTGCTTGCCTGTGTGTACTTCCTTTGCTAAGAAATGAGTCTCAGAAGTTGATCATAGAAATCTCCCTATAGTGAAGGTTTGTGTTTTCTCCCAGTCATGCAGTCCCTACAGGCATAGTTGCATTCCAGTCCATGTTTAAAAAATTACTAATGGAAAATACTTCCACACCCAGTGGCTAATTAGTTTCTCCCTCAGAAGTAAAATCGTGGCTTTGTTATGAATGCACTACCTTCTAACTGTTAGTTTTAAGGGCTGGCAGGAAGACCCAAGAAAGACGAGGGAGATCTTGTAGTACCTATAGTACTACTCTTATTATGCATTTGTCTGTTAGACCCTGCTTTTAAGTAACTGATAATTAGGGTTTAAAACACAGTTTTGTTTCCTGGTGATTCATGTCAGAAAATCTAGAGTATGACAAATGTATTAGTGATAATTCACTGAACTGCCTATAACTCCCAAGATTCCCTATAAGGTTCAGTGTTTCTGGCATCAAATGGCTGAAAATGAGAGGTCTTTCTTCAAAACTGCAAGATTAAATTAAAAAGAAGTATATTTTTCCAGTGAGGTGTTGCATTGCTGTTGCAGTTGTTCTAGTTAACATGTTCAGATTTTATTCCCCAGCCACAAGCATTTTTTACCTCACAAGCACACAACTCCATGAGATGGATTTTCATGGAAAAAAACCCCACAAATGTTATTAAGACTCTCTTTTAAAGCACAAAACTTAGTGATGCTGACAATTCCTACATGATTCCAAATGGAACTGCATATAGGTCACGGGTTGTAGGAAGTTTCTTGCTGGCACCTACGAGTTCAGAGGAATGTTGGGTAGGTGCCCTCCTCCCTGCCCCATCACCACCAAAAAGGAAAAAGATACAAATATGAACTGTGATGATGTCCTTGGAAGGAAACATAACAGGTTAGCAGGTAGGAAAGGGGCCACAGTGTTCTTCAGAAGGCTCCTCAGTTTGGATCGTGAGAGGCATTGTAGGTCATACATACTTCAATTTCGACGCAGTGGTTTGATCCACAGTTTAGGGCTGAACAATGACACACATTTTAGGAAAACACTGCTACTCTGTTCCTTCTCAGTCCCTCCCTGGACTCTGAGATGTTTAAAACCCATAATCTTACAGACTACATCGTCTAGATTTTGGCTCAGCTGCTTTTTCCAGCACGAAAGAAAGCATACTGAGCTCTGACAGTCCCTCAGTTGCCCATCTTACCTGAAAGAGGATCACTCCAACTGGGACATCTGGCAAGCTAAAAGTAGCAGCACAGTGTTGGGAGTGAGAAAGGCAATGCTGAGAAATTAAGTCATTTGGTTCCTGAGCACAGCTGGCTGCCTTCATGTCCCTGAGAGGGCTAGGACTTGGGATGGGGGGGTGGGGTATAAATTGCTTGTTTCAAACTGTCCTTATTAACTAGACATTTCATTTAAATTGTACTTAGCACCTGCCTCCAATTACCTGACTTCAAGGCCCATGCGTGACAGAAGCTGGAGCTCTGATTAAATCCATGCTTCGTACTAGCAAGCCATTAAGTCAAATCAAGGCTCGCTGCTCCTTTGAAGGAGATCATTTGTCTTCATTAAAAGTGGCCATCCATGATTGCCCTGACAGGAGCTTCTCCCTGTAAGATAATAAGGTCTGTTATTGTTGAGAGGTAAAATAATGTATAGCAGTCCCTTAGAGAGTGATTTGTATTTATTAATGTTCTCACAAATTACTGTACCCTGATTAACATGTGACTGTGAACAGGCAGTGGGGTGTGATGCTCATCATGGCCATTCACACCAGCCACTGTCTTTCCTCAGATCCTAGATAGTAACAGAATGTAAGGAAGCTGCCTCCTGCCCTTTAATGATGTCTTGGGTCTGTTAGGGTGTGATGGACAGAGACTTAGCCAGGTTGTAAAAACCTGGCTAATCACATCTCTGATCAGGTCCTAAACTTCAGTCCAGATACAGAAGACTACACAAAAGTCACTTTCTTTTTGAATAATATAATACTCCATATTCTCACCACTGTGAACCAGTATCTTATACTTCTCATCCACAGATTTTAAAGTGTTTTACAATGGACATCAAACTTCAGTGGTGGGGAAAGGGAAAATTCATAAACTGACTTTCTCATAGTCACCTGGGAAGCCAGGAGAAAAACAGGTGCAGAATTCAGGTCTTTTGCACCACTAGCCCTGCCATTTGACACACTGAAAACTGTACAAATCCCAGTGCACTTAACTTTTGTGACATGCAAAATCAAACTAGAACCAGTGTAACATGTTCTTCCACAATGATATCATAAGTAAACCACCTCCAGAGGTTCTGTGCATGGATGTCAGGAAGCATACAGGATATTTAGAAGCAAATAGCTGCAATACCTACTGCAGCGGGACTATTTGCTAGCCCATCTCTGGCTCCAGCCTTGGGTCTCTTGTCCCCCCTCCATGACATTCAGAGGTTCTAGTTTGGGACAACAGCCAGCTCTGGATAAAACAAGCTCATTCCATACCCTGGCCTTAAGGTTATTTTCAGCATGCTGCTACGCCAGTTCACTTTCTGAGGGAAAACTGTGGCAGACAAACACTTCTTAGCACCCAGATGAGAAAACAGGAATGAGTCTGAATAGCTGTTTTCATCTGTACTATCAAACTTCAGCAGTTCAGTAGAGTTCAAAAGGGGACGTTTGATTCAGACCACTATAAATAAAGGAGATACAGTGTGGGGAGAAGTTGAAAGAAGGCAGAACTTTAGAGCAAACTCAAAAGGGATTTTCCATTGAAGTTTTAGGGTGTAGCCAGTTCCAGTTGTTTCTACTATATTTCCAAGTCAGAGCAGTCTATGATCATGTTACCAGTTCTCTCCAAATCCACCACCAAACTGAGCTGTTAATATAGTGACAGAAGCTTGCAAGAGCCCTGGATTTATGTTCTGAGCGCTCTAAAGCAGAGATGGGAACTTTCCAAGCAGACAACCTTCATAGCCAGTTATGGAGGCAAGGTCTGTTAGGTAACTGCAACTGAGCAGAGGCCGGTATCCTCCAAATGAGCACAGTCAGTAACACTGCAGAGCATGTGAGAATTCTGGTCATGCAAAATGCATCCCCAGTCTTATAGCAGGACTTACCCTGCTGTGGAACATGACTTTCAAGGGGACACATCACATGCCCTTCTGTAAGATATTCTTTTGGTCTGTAATAGAAAAAAGCACTTCACTGCCAGCACAATATCATTTAGTACACCTCAGCAGTATCTCTACAACTGAGAGATGCCCAGAAAAAGAGAAGTTGCAGTAGCCTGCAGGCTGGATAAACTGCTCTTGCAGGCTGAAGATCCATCTTGTTCTAAACTTTGGATGTCTTTTTGGCAACTCTTCTCAACTCTTTAAATACACACTTAAACAGTCATTTGTTTAGAATTGATTTGCTAGTGACATTAGCCAGATGAAGCAGCAGAGCATGTGATCTTAAAATTCTTCAAATGTCTCTTTAAAACCCTCTTCCATAAAGATCTCTACAAAACATTGGGCGATATTTAGACAGCTGAAATGTCCTTGCACTTGTTTTAAGTATCCCACTGTCAGTTCACAGTCAGTTTGCCAAAGACATCCCTTCTGAGTATGACTAAATCATTAAGCCTAGCAGCTCAGCTTTTATTTTTTATGATAAAGTTGGCTTTCACACTGGCCACAAAAGCAGCCAGCGCTATTACACAGATCCTTATTGCTTAACTCTCACCTTGCACATCTTTCCTTGTGTTTCACTTAAATCTTGCTTCACAAGTGATATTTACATGACATATAGAACAACTTGCAGTGTTTTCAGAGAAAGAGTTTCATTGCTATCTACTGACTTCAACAAATTAACACCTGGAAAGTATTCAGGAGGGGAGAAATCTCATTTCATAATTTCAATATTTAAATTAGTTAGTTTTTACTTGATAATTTATATTAATTTAATCCATCTTATGCAGCACATATACATGTCTAGGTGAATAGATATGTGAAATAATTTAGAAGTGTTGTCTTATAGGGTATGTTTATTGCTCCATGGTGAAATTTTCTATATTTCTCTTTCTCTGGGAATTTCTGAAATGAAACTTAAGTATCACCCAGGGATCTAGGCTACCGAGCCCAGTTTTATCACAAATCACATATGTGAACATTCTTCTACTCTACATGTTAGCATTAGAAGTTATATGGGAAGGCATATCTGAAAGTACATAATGAAAAGAATACAGACCTCATCTTCATACTGTATTTTACTCTGCCATCAGATCTCTTCGACCCAAGATAGTCAAACAACTGACATGTCAGCAAGAAGAGAGCAAAGTCTGACTCGCATGTGGCTTGTTGGTGCCTTACCGAGAGCAAGCTTTCTGGTCTCAGAGGCTGCCTGGCTTCCTCATGATTCCTCACATGCAAAGTAAAGCCTGTCGTCTCTCTTAATGTGTGGCTGGGAACATCAGCCACTTATCAGAAGCAGGGTGATCTGGCAGAGGCATGTTCCTTGGGATGTAACAACCAGGTGGCTTTGACCGTGCCTGTGCTATTAAAAATGGGGTAGTGCTGTGTATCCTGTGAGTCCCTCTACACCACAGAATTCTGGATTTCTCTGGTCTGACCTTGAAGTCTTTAATTAGTCCATTACACCAACCCTCTGTCATTTCCTCTCAGCCCAGGAATCCTTTGGTATCCTGCCCTGTTATCTCCAAGGCAAATATGACTAAGGGTCTTGATGATTAGATAAATAGTGCAGAAAACAGATGTGAGGGGCTGCAAAGTGTATACATTATGAATAGTATTGCAATAACATCTTTAATCCCTTAATGAGGGCACTTTGTCGGGGTAAGGGAAGATAGACAGGCTGCGGGATTTTGCTGCTGTATACAGAAGCCCAAAGAATGCTCTTAAACTAACAAACTTAACCAACATCATGACACATTCTTACTTCTTATCTTGGTACTCTGTGAAACTTGCACTGATTCACACATGTTTTCAGAAATGCCATTTTTATTTTTATGCAAGGGTCCTCTTTCTTATTTTAATATATTTGACTGTGACTTTAACAACAACATACAGGGAGAGCTGTGAATTGGAAGACAGTTGAAAACAGCTGACGTTACACACCTTTGTGGTTTTGAGCAATACTTTTCATGATCTGCTCACAGAAGTTTCTGTGAACTGGCCTGGTTCTGTGTCTGGAAAGCCCTCGTGCTGTAGATTTGCCTGAGAAAGTTTGCGCGTGCTCAATAACCAAGAAAGTACAGTCTAAGGAGCTAAAGGCCTGACACTGCACTACTTTCCAGAGCTCTGGGGGATGCCTGCTAATCCTGTAACACATCTAGGCCCTTCTGGGGGACAGGCCAGATTCCTGTCCGTGATCAGAAGTAGCATGCAAGAAGCTTGTCTTGTGGTATTATGGCATTTCTGCCTCCAGACCCAGATGAAAACCAGACATGAAACAACATCTTATTCCAATAGCTGAGACACTCCAAAGGTTTGGATTATATTTGGTACTAAAATGGTGGGAGGAAAGTGGGGAGAGGGGAAGAGGGTTGGCACAAACAATTTTTCTCTGTTCCCACCTAGACCTGGGTTTTGGTAATACGTTTGCTTTCTTTTTTTCTTCTCTCCTCTTACACCCAACATGTATAACAGAATTTAGCACTACTAATGCCTATGGCTGTTAGCCCATAGTCACTCATCCCTGGTGTCATCTGACAAATCAGCAGTTACACCCTGATACACTCAGTTACACCTTACAGGAGGCAGCAGCCTGATACTTGACATGCTACTGGATCAAAGAAGCAAAAAAAAGTTGGAATAAAGAAGTAAAGGTAGCATTTTGTGTACCAAGCCAGTGTACTGATCTACAATTGTTCAGAACAGTGGAGATGAAGAAAGCACTTAACGTTCCTTGAACTCTCAACACAGAGTTATCATTAGCCTTCTCCTTACAAGTGTAAAAGGACAGGCATGGAAAAGATGAAGAGTTCTGCCTCCTCAATACATTGACAAGCATGAAGGACCTGGCACAAGAAAAAGCAACTTGGAAAAAAAACAAACAGTTGGTAAAGTTTAATATGATTTTAGTATAAAAGAGAAGAATACACAGCCACTGTTTCCCCTTCAAGCAACAGTCTGCTTCCAGCCCTGACCTTTACAGCTTTGTGCCATACCATTCTCAAGATACACTGCAACCTGCCAATACTAATCTTATGTGGAGAGGGTAGGGTGAAAATTGGGAAAATATCTAAAAGAGCTGTCTGGCTGTCTCCCTAGATCACAACCAAACCATCTTAATCTGAACGTGTGAACACAGGCCTGGTAGGGGGCATCCAGACCATCAAAGCCAGTCCTCCACAGCTGTAGACAACCAAGGAACAACTGAGCTGGCAGATATATGCAGGCTCTTTTGCAAGATTTCCAGGACTTCCAGCATCTGGTTGGGCTGGAAAACCCCAGCCTGTGCTGTGGAGCATTAACACAGTACTTCCATTTCAGACTCCAGCTGGAACTACAGGCCATAGAGACAATCATGAAAAAAGAATCACTATTAACAAAAAAGGGACCCTTTGAATCAAGCCTTTCCAAGCTGCCAAGATGAGCCACAGAATCCATTTGAGCAGACAGTGTTTCAAGCAGAACAGAACTGGAAAGACTAGAGTCTAGACCCATTTGGGTGAAAGGCTGGCAGTTAAGTGTATTGCTGTGTCATGGCACTATCAAATATGGATGGGCACTGACATCTCAGTATGAAAAGGTTTCTGGAATCTCTGCTGTATGTATTATTCTGTCTGCTATCAGAACAATTATTTGATTGCACTGTGCAGACTGTCTCCCATCAGGATTGGGACTTCATTGTAATGGGTGCTGTGCAGTCCCTGACTTCTAAAATTACTAGAAGAAACATCATAAGAGATCTGATTTTACAGAATTTTGCACTGGAGATATATCTAATACCAAAACCCTGGTTTCAAACACTTACTAAGTTTATAGTAAAATTATCTCCCACTTTCTTTGATTCTAAGAACAAACAAAACCAAAAGAAATCTAGAAAAACCAACAGTATTTCACTGACATTCGAGCAGGTGACCTCGCTCAGCAGAACCCTTCTTGTTGCTATCAGAGATTGCCAGTCAGTACTCTTAAGTACTCTTAGACACTGCAACCCTTTCTTGTGAAGGTTTCAATTTCTCCACTCCCTATTTTCCCAGGCATATAGTCTTCAGAGGTGAATTACTATAAATCTTAAACCTCCTAAGTTCAAATCAGAGATTTCAACCATACCCGTATTCCATTAGCAACTTAGTGAACTCAAGGGAAGTTGCAAGTCCTCTTAGCACTGTCCAGATCAGAAAGAGAAACGAAAAAACAGTCCAGCCATTTATACTATTCTACATATCATGAAAAATAATCAACTTATAAGGACTTCCCACATGTTATATATAGTCAGTGGCTGCTCTGAGTGGTGCCTGATCATATATTATTTAACCACAGGTTTGGGGGTTTTTTGCTATGCTGAATCCATACAGCATGTGAATCCAAAATGTAATTGTAAAAAAGTCACTTTTTATTCTACTGAAAAGGGAATTTACTAATCTCAGAGTAGGAGATTTTTACCTTACTTACCTGTGGTATTCAAAAATTACCCTTTGGTCTTCCTCCAATTTGTTTCAAATGGCATGAGGGAATAAACAGGATTAGCCAGTCAGCCCCATTTCACTGCTTTGATCAGTCTGTAAATGAACTTCGAGACAGCTAATCATTCTCCAAGTGGGGAAGCTCAGCATCACCAGTGATGAATGCCTATATATTGTGACAAGGTCTATTTCCATCTGCACTGAGATTTCCTAACAGCACACATGTGGCAACTTGTGCAGTGCTGCATAATGAATTGGATTGGAGAAACTGAAAAGCTTTTCATTCCTTCTATATACAGAGTGGGCACAACGCCAGATCTGGGATAAGAAAGGTGCCAAGTTTCCAGTTGTCATGAGTCACTACTGGTAAAAAAGAAAATGTGTATGTATATGTGTGCATCTATATAAAACATACTCTGCACTTTCTCACTTTCATTCAAAGTAGCCAAATTCAAGACAGTTAATTCCTGTCTAAATTTTGAGGGGGGAGAAGGGGGAAGTCTCTTCCTTCCCAGTCAGTTTCGTATTCCACAGAAGGGGGTCAATAGCACCTGTTTCCAAATCCTACCAAGCAGCCACATAATAATGCACATTGTCTACAATTTCATGGGACTCATCTGATAAATATACACCTAATACATCTGATAAAATTAATGGAAAACAATGATTGCAGCATGATTAATAATAAAGGTAAATTTAAGTCCAGTCACACTCACTTTTGCTTTTGTAGATAAATACATGGATAATTTCCTGTATTAAAGCCTAAAGTCACTTCCTCTTCAAATCGTTTGGGCATATCCATATAGTAAGTCTACTCTATGATGAGGGAGCAACTTTAGCACCACATTAATCCTCAGCATGGGCCCAAGTATGCTTGGGTAAGTTACTCACTATATTCTGCCTAGAAACACATCATCACTGTTTGCTAAAGGATAATGGAGCAGGTAGGCAGCCCAGGTTTGACCTGGATTGTGTCTATGTCACACTGAACTGAACTACAAGCACCCTAGGTCCTAGCGGTGTGTGTAATGTAGCCAGGTCAAGGAGCTTGCTGTGCTTTAACTTGCTTTTTTGCCTGCATTTTGTCAGGCAGTCTAGCAGTAGCCTGTGATGTTTACACCATAACATGCAGCTACCACCATGCAAGCCTGTGCTTCTACATGATGCAGTGTGATATGCTTACATAGGCTGATATTGGACTGTACTTTGGCTATGAAGACTATCACTCTTGCTCAAATGTTGCTAGCTTGGGGTATCTGTATAGAAGAGTGGGATAGTACTGCACAAGATAACTACACATTTTAAGACATTCTGAGTTTCACATCTGTAAAGCCTTGAAATTCTTTGTCTATTTGGGACATTAAATATTATTAAGTGATTAATTTAATCTAAATTTACATGCTGTAGCAGAACTCAGAACTTTAATATCAAGTTCAGTTGTAGAAATATCCATTTAGGCTCTGTGAAAATGATAACCACACCAAGGTCAGGGGAGTTCCACCTGGTTTATGCCACTGTGTGATAAGCATTAATTAAACTGCATGCAGATCTGGCAGCATCACACAGCAGTTACCTTTAAAACTGACAGCAATTTAATGGATCACTTGGATCGCTACTTGAAAATAGCGTGTCTCTCTGAATGTTTTGACTCAGTAGCAGTACAATGATTCTCTCAGATTAAAGAGAATAAATATTTCCCGTTATTTCTGGCTGATAGTATCTCTTGAAGAACTGTAGTAAAATAAACTTGAAAACTATGTGACAAAATACAGAGAAGGTGTTTACTGAGCAAAGAAAGGGGCACAAAACAAAGCAACCAGTGATTTTCAGCAACATACACAACTCTAATAGCTGCAAAGCATCAACATAAACAAATAAACCCTGTTCTTTGTGAATTCAGAATGGAGCTCTAATTATACCACACCAATGAAGTCCATGACATTGTTGGAAACATAGTCCAAAGATAAAAAATGTTTTGCAGTTATATTTTTTTACACTATAACCTTTGCCGGGGGTGGGGTGGGGGGTGGGGGGGGTGGGGCGGTGGGAGAAAAAAAAGAAAGGACAAAGAAAAATGCTTCTAAGTAGGGTGAGATGAGGAGGAGGAAGAGGAGTGGATGGGTGGGACCCCAGACTGAGTGTCTCTTCCCTTTAGAATTTGTTTCACATGTCAGCGCTTGACAAGCCAGTGGTATTGTTCAGGGCAGACCTTATTAATTACTGTTCAGTAGGTGCCAGATGATAGCACCCACAACTGCAACTGTCATTGCGCCACCAATCATCCCATTCCATACACTTGCCAAAGCAGCAGCCTTTCAATGAAAAAAGCAAGTACAAGCAATGAGCAGACATCTGTGATGACCTACAGGGGCTGCCCTGTGGATCTGCTTCTCTTTGGATTCTCCACCTTCTGATTTTCAGTGCCCTAAGAAGAGCAGCCCCTCTTACCCGACTTTGTTCGTTAAACTAATGGATCTTGTTCTCATCAGGAATGCCATACTCTGATGACTGGCTGGTTTGGCATGATAAGCTTTCATTCACATAAACCTGTACTGCTTGTATAGCAAATATTCTTCCACAACACTGGAATCTAGAGGAGGAAGCCAAAGCAAATGGAAACTCTACATGCTATTGTTGAGTGATGGTTTCCAACTTTTTGGCTGTGTAACTGGGATGTTTATTTTTAGAAATGAAAATATTGACTCTATCCTGCCCCCCTCCCCTAAACAGATGGAACAAGAAGTCACGCCAACTTATATTGATGAAAAGCATGTTCCAATACTTTGGGGATAAAGCTCAGGAACAGTTTATACAAAGGAAAATATTAGTCTTGTGTTTTCTGGCCAAGTCAGTGGCAGCTTGGGTTATCTGCAGCAAACATGCCAGTTAGATATGGCCAGAGAAATGTCAGGCTTTTCCAGCCTGCTAACTCATAAACATAATTCTGGTCAGTAATACTGATTTTTCATTTGTTTATGCCAGGATCTCATTGCTTAGCCCTTCTGCCTTCCACAGCAAACAGTTTCTGGCAGTGTGTTACAATATAATTCCAGGATCAAGCCTAAAGGTGATACCTGCTCCAAGCCAGCCTTCCACACTGGAGTCTAACCAGACCTTATGAGCAAACATTATCATGACCTTGTTCAGAATGCTAGAGGAAATGTTCAAAAACAACCTGGAAACTGCAGCAGATGCTGCTGATTTTTTTGTGGTAATTTTTGTCTTTCTAGTTTCAGGAACGAATCTAATACAATATACTAATGAGGGCTCTGCGGCTTGGGTTTTGTGAGGATAGGCGTTTTGGAGATAAAGCACAGAATCATATGGTTGTGACTGCAGGGAGATTCCAGTTTTTGAATTCTTAACCAAACTCTGGTTATTTAGAGGTTTACCCATTACTTGCAGACCAGATGGGATGAGGAATTAATTTGCATTGCCTGAAAGCTCATACGCTGGGAACTTTGTTGTATTCACCTTTTTTATTGCTAAGTTGTTCTTCCAGTTCTTGGCATGCTTTTCTGCTGTGTTCCAGGAACAATAAGAAAGTTCTCCCATTGCATACTCAACGAATGAAAGTTTCCATGCTTGTAACCCAATCCCATAAAGCTCAGAAAAAGTCAAGCTGGTGTGGCCAATGATTTCCTTGAAATTTACAGAGTGCTACTTTGGTTCTGGTAAGCAGCTTCTCAAAAACAAATGTATTGTTTACTGATGATGATGAACAACATCATAATCAAGTTTGTTCTTTGTCATAAGACACACACATGCTACTGCTGAAGCCTGTTTTTACTCTGCCTAACACACCACCATGTCCAGAATCTTCTGTTGCTGAAACAGGACTGTGGGATAGACTTTTTTTTCCAAGCAATACTGTTTCATGCAATACAATTAGTCTCTCATAATGATGGACCCATGCCCAAGAGGGCAAAGGATGAAGAACAGTTTGCCAGTGCTACCCCATTACAGCCCACACCCTGAACACAATCCGATTTAGAGCTCCTCGAGTCTTTGCTTCATTTCTAATTTGATAAGAAAAAACTTAAACTTTCAGCTGGAACTTACTTCTCTTTCCGGACCCTTTTGTTCTGGCATAATTTTGATTTGCTTCAGAAGCATGCACAATCCCTTTCACACACTGCGGGGGGCAGGGGTGGGGTGGGGTTGGGGTGCGGGGTGCAGTGGACAGTTACAGGACCCACCTGCTGTGGCTGTCCAGATAAATTTTAAAAATAGTTTTGCATCTCCTCAGTGTTTACTAGATTGCCCTGGTCCTCTGTGTATATGAACTTGAGCTTTACACTGAGATCAACATGCAAAATGGTTTAAAACCACAGGGATTTCACTAGTCTCCATAGAAAAGGAGGGCTGATCTGTTAAAAAAATTATTCCTTCTCTTCTTTTGTATTGAAAAGGGTTTTTTTTTAAAATCTGCTCATAGGAAAAAAGCAGACCACGAGCAAGCTGTCCAAGTGGATAGACCAGAAATAGTTCTGGCTTGTAAACACAAGAAGACACATAACTCATCTTGAGGGGACATTATGCCAAGAGAAATGTGTTGAAAAACAAAGCAGAGTCACTGGGCTTTTATGGAGACAGACCATACCTCCTAATAAGCACAACCTGTAAAATCTATGAGGATTGCAGACCCCACATTGAAACAATAAAGGAGATTTCATTTATTTCCTCTGAAGAGAGAATTATTACTTACCTCAGAAACATATAAAGAAAAAAATGTCAAGACATTTTAAGCAGGAACACAGAAATGCTAATAGCATCATAGCACTGGATGGAGGACGGAAGCACAGTAAGTAAGGCTTCCCCCCACCTTTAACTTATTAAAACTATCTAAACAATGGCAAGGTAACCTTGATTTTTTTTTATTATTATCAAGGACTTGATTTTTCCTATCATGCTAGTGGAGTATGAAAATTTAAAACCCGGTAAGAGGAGGAAAAGAAAGTTCATTAAGAAGGAATAGGAAGTGGGCTATGGAATCAGAGTAGCAGGGCGTAAATTAGGAGGGATTCTGAAATATTTCTGTGACTGACCTATTTCCTAATACATACAAACCATTTGAAATTAACAATCACCTCCACTCCAGCCAAAGGCTAAAGCAGTAGTAGAGTGCTCAGGTTTTTAGCTCTTCAGAGAGGACCAAACAACATGTTCTGCCAGTCTTTTGGCTTCTACTTGAGAATTATTTTTTGGTATTTATTATCCTGCAGTGCTGAAGTGATACACAATGTCTGTCTCTTCTGAGGGCAACACAGTCCACTTATGTTTAACTCTCATTCCAGTAAGAACAAACACAAATCTTTCCAACGCTGCTAAAGAATATAAATGTGCATCCCTCGAGGAGCCCAAACCTAACCTTTTTCTTAATCTTTTATTTTGTAATGCAGTAACAAAGAAAGGTGGTACTGACTAAATGTTAGTTTGCCAATTATCCAGCTCTATCCACGTATCACGTTCTTACAGCCCAGTTGAAATGCTTTCATTAGTCTACCAAATACTTTGTATCCATATATGTACATTGTACTAAGCTTTTGAAGTCTTTTCTATCTTTAAAAATGAAAATTAAAAAAATACATACAGGTAAGTATATTTGAGAGTTTCATACTTATTTTTAAATGAACTTTTAAAAAAATGAAAAATGTAAAAAAATGAGAGTTGCTAGGAAAATCAAGAAAAAACACGGAAAATATGAACTAGAATTTGACAAGCTTTTCAAACAGCATGATGCAGCTTTTCTCTCATTAAAGTGCATGTTGTTACGGTACTGTTTTACGATCTGACACAACTGTAGGATTCACCACTTAGGCATTCTTCAACCTGCGTGGTGAAATATCACAGCAAGGAAACAGACAGATACTGGCTGCCCAATATGCCAGTGGTGCCTTGCTCCAGTTCACACTTAGCTGTTTAACTCTCTTTAGGAAGCACAGTTTTGACCCTACTCCTCCCTTCATATTATTGTGCAGCTTAACAGATTCTGCTGAGTATCAGACAGGAGAACAGAAACCACATTTTTAGACATGTACCTCAATTTGCATCATGTAGGAAGTCTGATCACCTAATTCAGGTCTGTAATTCTATTTTATGACCTGGCATCTAAGTTAGGCATTGTAACCCTGAGTCTTAGCTCCATCATGCTTGGGATGCAGCTCACAGTGTCAGTTCTCTGTACAAACGCAATTTGTACAGTATTACATAGCATTACCATATTACCTAATTTCATGTCAAAGAACAAAAGTATTAAAAATTGAGAGATGGCAATGCTGCAGGGGAATGGAGCTGTACAAATGCCTTCAAAAGGTGACAACAGTACTGAAAAATGACCAGCATGTAAGGTATATGCTGGCAGATCATAAGGGGGACTTGTTTATCCAGTGTCCCTGCTTTGCATTTCTCCCCATCTCCTAGTACTTCCATTCACTGCTTTTAGTACAAAGTTCAATAACATCTACTGGAAATCTTTGTCGTGGTTGTTCTACTGGTGTTCAAAAGTACTTTCTATTCTTGTCAAATGGTTTACGTAACTGAAGGCAGCCAGACATTCAGGTGGTAGAATATAACATACTCCTGTCATGGCTTCCTTTTTCATGCTCCATCCTCCTAGCTTTGTTTTGCAAGTACTGACCTGTTTCACTTGCAACTGGATTTCCTTCTTTATAAGCTATGGCTAACACATGTTCTTCTCCAGCTGGGAAGTGGACACATCTTTGCTAATGTCACTCAGACGCTGGCTTACTCCTACATGAAGTTCTTTTGGATATTTTCCAAAGCAACATGGTTATCATCATCTCATGTTGCCTCCTACAAAGTCCTGGGTAGGTCCTCTGCAAAATATAAACAGCTCCACTGACCTCAGTGAACTGATACATACTCAGCCAGAAGAAATTGATAGCTGTTACCCCATGCCTCACGCACCTTCTCACTTTTCCCTGTAAGACACTGTTTGGTATATCCAGTCCATATATGGGATGAAAACTGAAAAAGCATGGTTTTGCTTACTTAGTCTAGAAAAGTGGAGCATTACACGAAAGAAAATATAAATAAATAAATCAAAGATACAGAGGAGAAGAAAATTAACCTGCCATCCTTCCATCCTTTCACCCTGCTCCGTGAAATGTGGACTTGGGCTGTCAATGAAATTCAATGGCTTGTGCCATAAATCTAAAGACAGATTATTGTATGCAATGCATAGTCAGATGGAGCACTCATTGCTGCGCAGGACGCAGAGCTAAGAACTGAGACAGGGGTTTTAAAAGGCTAGACATAACCACAGTGATGTGGTCTGAGAAAAAGAGGATAATAAAATTTCATGCTTCGGGACATGAACTGATTATTTTCTGAACCCTGCAGGCTACCACACCCTCTAACAGCACCCAGCCTTCTGCTGAATGCTTTACATCGGTTCCAGTCTGATTTTCCAAGGCCATAGTTGAAGAGAAGGCACTAATATACAAAGGAAGAGGAGAATATACTGTGGTTTGCCTTGGCATCCTCTTCTCCCAGTCCTGAGGATAAACCAGGTATGATATTCTAAAGGTTGTTCGTATTTCCTTCCATGAAGCAACTTGGCTGAAAAACAACAGCACTGAGAGAGGGGAAATCTCAAAATATGTGCAAGTGTAACTAACTTTTTTCTAATTTTATTTTTCTTACCAATGTGAAATTTTATTTTGAAAGTTATATTCTATGTACAAAGTGCAGGCATTTTAAAAGATCAAAGTGAAGCAATGTTTCTAAACTACTGAAACAACATTTCAAGAAATCAAATTCTATTTTTTTCTAATTCAACTTGCCATTTTCTAGATTTCACTTTTTCATTCCAGTAAGATGAGAAAATATTAGGAAACACCCAATTTTCTTGTAGAATAGAAGAACAAAATTTACGTTACATTTATGTACTTGGGAGAACACAAGTATAGCTACTCCCTATTATCTACTGAGATATAAGGGAACAGGGTGAAGGCTTCAGTCTCAGCTTCTCAGCTACCAGCAGATCAGACTGTCATACAGGGAGATGGAAGTAAAACAAGTGTAACACATTCTGCACCAACAGATGCAACAGTGCTCCTGGATTTCAGTAGGATTCATGAAAATCAGTATTTTTGTGAAAGAATGGAATAAAAAAAAATCTTAAGTTCAATATAGACTGAAGAATATTGACTTTGAATCAGTCCTAGAAAGATGGAAGCATCCCTGCTGATGGTCTTGACTCACAAACATACAGACAGATAAAAATAAGAGCCAGAGTTGTCCAATTTGTTTCTCAGACATGTACCATATGGACAGCTAAGCTGACAGAAATTCGTGTCCTGAACCACTACAAATTATAGCTTGGTATAGCAAGGAAACCAACAGAGATTTTGGGATTCCTCAGTATATCACACTAGCCTGCGATAATACAGCATGTTTCAGGATCAGCTAAGCTACTTACATAGTGGTGTAAGGACTCTCCAAGGGGTAAGGAATCTCCAAGGGATAGAACTGAAGTAGAGAGAAGCAGGTAAATCTCTGTAGCCTATGTCTATAAGTCAGAACACCATGTACTTTGCTATAGGTCACTAAGAAGGATCTGGTAGACTGTGACACAAAATCTGCTCATCTAGGTACCAACTCATTGCTTTACAAAGTCAACTTCCTTCTTTTGACCTTAAAATAACAGTTTCATCCAACCGCCCCGCTCATTTCCTGTGGAAAAAAAACTAAAAAAAACCCCACCAAAACAAAACCACAACAGAAAAAAATATCTCTAAGTCTATATAACTGCTAAAGGAGATAAGAGTAGTAAGAGATTTTTTGTTAAGAACTGGACTGTCATAAAGATGCTAGCTGCTGACATGCAATGTCAGAGTAAGGCTTGCAGGCTTTTCCATGGCAAGCATTAGTAAGCACCAGAGAAACAAAAGGATTTTGTTTTCAATATTTGGATTATTTCTCAGGTTCTGTTCTGAATCACTTTGAACTTCAGAGGCAACAACCTCTTGCTAGGTTTCAGCTGTGATCAAAACAAACTAAACGGGACATTGTGAGCAGTTTTCTTTTCAAAGCATTTGAAGGTTTTACACCACGAATTTGATTCTGCTTAAGTAAAACTAGTAAAACACTAGAACATCTTGTAAAAGTTGCAGAGACGAGAAGACTCTCGTTCGGTCTCACATTCCTCCTGCACTGCCCTCCAAGTTCCTAATTGTGTTCTGTCCCCACAGTCTGCCACAAACAATGTCTCCACAACCTCCCAGCCTCTGCAGGAACAAGGAGCTTGAGTCCAACTCTCACGGACTCCAGCAGAGGTTGGAGAGGTTCAAACGTGGGTCTAGCTGTCAGTAATTTCTATTTCACATAAATAAAACTTTTATTGACATTTAATCACTACTGAGGTGAACACGGCTAATTTGTTTCCCCCAAAGCCTCTTCTGGGTAAAGTCCGAAATTCCAAAATTTTTGTTGTTTGGACAAGAGAAGTGGCAAATTGCATGATCCTTCTCATCTTTATGTGCCAGGAAAGGATCCTGGTGAGAGAAAGGAAAGGAGACATCTGTGGTAAACATGGTTTGGAACAAGCTTCCGCTAAGAGTCTCTGGCAACAGATGAGAGCCTTCCACCACAATATCATTATTTCCAGTTAGCAAATTCAGATTTCATGACTGCTCTCAGGAGACCACTGTCCTGCTACCATGAATCATCAGCATCACTGAATGACCTTCTGCAAGTCCAACAGCAAGTTTGTTCCTTGCATTCAAGCAGAAAATAAGGCTTCATTAGCCACTCTCCATGTCAAAACCAGTAGCAGAAGAAGTGCAAGGCTTATTACCCATTTATTTGCTGCAAGGACCAGAAAAGCATTAACTTCATTCCTCTTTCCTCTCTAACATCAATTTTCCTCCTTTAAATATTATCTGTACTACATTAGGAGCCCATAGTACCCGTTGAGATCATAGTCACATTGCAGTAAATGGTCTGCAAAGGCACACAGCGTATCTTCACCGTAGACTTAACTCGGATCTCTACTCGCAGATGTCTCACACTGCACTGCTTTTTGCAGAGCAATGTTGTGGACTTACCAGCTTAAGCTAACAGGCCTGATTGGGGCTCCCTGATTCATTAAGACAGTCCCAGAGCGGATCAGCTAGCTGCACATAATTTGCATTTAGTCAGCTAGTTGGAACTGGTATGGGAACTCGGTTGCTCTGGACATCAAATCAGAAGACTGCACTGAATATTCACACAGCTCTTTCTGCAAGGAATCCCCCTTTTTATCTCTCTCTCTCTCAACCTCTCAGACTCCCTATTCCTTTTCTTCCCAAGCAGTCTTTATTTCTTGTCTCCTTTTCCTTCCTCCCACTTGAAGGCTTTCCCCTCCTCCCCATTGTCTGTCTTCTTTCCTAACCTTCAGCAACAGCCTTTTCCTTCTCTTCCCACCCCAGTCTGCACTGACAGCTCACATCTGTTTTTTCCAAAGCCTCATTAGCTGCTGGGGTTGCAACCATCTCTCCTTTTTTCTCTCACAGCCTCACATAATATTATAGGTGTCTTTCTCTGTCCAAGAATCCTTGATGAAATCTCTGTGCTTCTTTCCTATTCTGGGTCTGTTCTGCCCTGGGCTCAGTGACGTTGCCTGAGTGGTGCAGAGCTGCTGCTATATCCAATCTCTTCCTCCCTCAGAAGTTGTGTTTGGGAAAGGATCTCTAACAACTGGTTGTTGGGCTGGAAGAAGAACCAGTACAGCTGCCCTCCTTATACTCTTTCTTCTCTTCTCCTTCTATGTTCTGCACTTGAGGGGCCATTTCTTGCAAAACTGATTCGGAACTATTTGCAAATGAGGCCCAGAGGTACATGTGGTATTTTTCACCTAGACAGACTAAAAGGCAAGGAACACAAGATGTCCCAATTTCTAGATACATGCCTGTTTTCAGCTCCTTCCAGAATTATACAGGGAGCTGGAATCATGCTTAGTTCTCAATCCCCAAAGAACCTCTGCTGATGGAAAGAGATGTAGCAAGGCAGCCACATGTTTTTTGTTTATTTCTCTTTTATCGGTCTCTGTCATGAACCTCTCCCACTCCGCAAACAATTGAAGTCACAGAATTTCATCTAAGGCTTTCCATCCTTTCTTTCCAAAGGCTCTACTCTCTCAACACTCTCCAACACATCCACAAACTGAGGTTCCCCTGGGTCAGCAGTCTGCATAAGTACAAGCCTATCATAAGCCTAGTATTATAACTGATCACAGTTGTGGTAGGGCAGCAGGAAAAGAGTGAGCTGGCTTCTCCGCTTGCTAGAGACCCAGCCAGAAAGCATAAGACAAGGTCTACTCCACCATGGTATTTCAGATAGTCTTTAGAAAGTGATCAGCTTTGAGTCAGGAAAACTAAAATCAGTTTTTTGAGTTTGTTCTGTAAAAAGTACAGACTATTTCATTTTGTTGAACTGCCTCGAAACATTTTAAAGCATTTATCTGCCATCATATGGTTACATGTATCTTTGTATTCCAGATCAATTTTCTGTGTAAATTCAACAAAGTATTTCAGATAAGATCAGGCAGAGAAAAACATGAATTGTTTTCATTTCTGAATGCTGAAATGTTTTGATTGAAACAATGACAATTCCAGGTTTGGGGTTTTGGGTTTTTTTTTCAGAATTACCATTAAGCAATGGGGCCTTTTTCAGTTTTTTATTTCACTTTGCAATGAAATTAAATTACAAACTTTTCAGCTAGTTTTTAGAACAAGGCATTGTGACTAAAGGGAGGGAATAATCAGACACAGGACACATTTCCTCTCTTTTGTTTTTCAGTCCTTCTATAAATTTGACCAAGGAGATTCACATTATGGGTTAAAGACAGTTTGAAAACTAACATCGATTTTTATATTGCACAAAATTATCATGCTGATACGGTAAAGTATCAGCTCCTGTCTGCATATTTTTTCAGTGAAAGCTCTTGAAAATCCAATCGTACTGGAGCAACAGTAGGGTTAGGGTTTGGATTTTTAACGGACTAAACCAATACTTGTCATCAAGCTCTTCTTACCACTGGAGGTACCAGACTGGGTTGTTGTGGGCTGCCTTTTCTCAAAATCACATTCACTAATGCTTCTGAGCAGTCTACAGTCATTAGGACTTATTCTCATACTAACCCTATGTACCAAGGGAATACTGAACCCATCCCAGAGACATGAAACAAACAGCTTATGGTCAGAAATCGAATTTCTGTCCTCTGGAATGCAAGGCCAGACTGCATTCATAAATCTTTTCTTTCTTTTTTGAACAGGTTTCAGCTTCCAAAATTCTTTATGTCACATATTTTACCCACATTTAAAAATAAAATTTAGAAGTCTCTTCAGTATGTAGGTAAAAAGCCTTGAGATACTGAGATTTTCTTGTATAAGAGAATGATCATGGTGACTTGTGCCACCCCTGTCAACAACTGGGACATGGTGCAATGGAAAGAAAAAAACTCCTCCCCTTACCTGTTCCCCATCTCACCTGGCCTTGAAAACACCTATTTTGCTCTGAAAGTAGCTCGTAAATATGCTGTTGGCAAAGAACCTAAAGCACAGGTTGTTAATAGATGAGAATTCTGACACAGTGCAGTAGAGGGAGCTGTTTCACCGGCCAAGGACGGGAGAGAAGGTTGGGATTCCTATCTTGGTAGGTACAAAGAAGCATTTTCAGAATGAAGTACATCAATTATTCTCTTTGACAGCTGCATCATTCTATTTTTCTAGACTATCTGGACAATTAGTATACATAGGCTGCAATTAAGCATTGATTTCCGTTGCGTATTAATTCCTTACTCTTTCACCAGTACAATGAGATAACAGAGTAAGAAAACATGTTTTTCTCTCTTAATGCTCTATCCTGCAAGTGAATCCTGTAACATCCAAGTGCCTGATATTCTAAATATCAGGTGCTCATCACCTCTAAAGGACAGAACATCTTCACAATGAGACTGTGCCACACAATGAGACCAGATTCTGCAGGTGTTTCCCTGACCATGGGATGTCTTTCTGCAGGCAAGGACCTGTGCTTTGTGGAAAGCTGCAAAGAAATCTAAATATGTTGCAAGCACAAACATTTCATATTTATATAGGAGGGGAGATTATGCAACCAACTACTGCACAGAGGCAGCTCAGAGATCACTACTAATGCAGCATATTTCTCCAGCTAATCACCCTTTAATTTAAAGGCCACATGTTTGGCCAAATGAACTTTGTTTTGCTCTTAGGACTGTGACCTACTACCATCTCTAGCAATGTAAAAAAAGCAAAAGAAGGGTGGCACAGAAAGGGCTTGCAAGGAGTTCCTCCTTGGTGCATTGCATTTGACCCAGAAAAGCACAAGGTGAGTGAACTTCAGTATATAAAAGAGAGGAAATGCTTCCAGTGTTGAAGTTCTATGTGCGATGCTTTATCTTCTATTTCTCTGATGTACTAGATTTATTTAGATTCGTTATTTCTTCAGCTGGAGAAATAAAAAAGTGGAAAATTCTCTCGTGGAAACAGGGACACAAAATATCTTGCCATTCCTTTCAAATAATGTTTTAAAGCTTACCTTCAGTATCAGACAGTGAGCTTACAGTGAGATTCCACAACCCACCTGTATCCTGGCCTTCCTAAAGTGGGGTGCTGTAGACATGAGGAGTCCCTCTCCTTTCCTCATAGGAAAATGCCAGAAGCTAAGCTCTGAAGGATGGCACTCAGCCTAAAGAATATGTAGGTATACAGAATACTGTGTGGACACAGAGATCCACGTAAATGTATCATTCTATATGTTTGGGAATGCATGACCTGAGCATCTATAGAGGTGGTATCTAATAATTTCAGATATGGTGAAAGAAAAAGAACACCATGTGAATCAATGCTTCCACTGATAAAGTGAAGGACAAGGTGTTACCTGCAGCCTACAAGTGTTTGGGTATACCCTGGAAACTGCCTTCAGATTATGCCAGGTAGAAAGTTTGCAATTTATAGTGCTGCAACCAGTTCTTGACCCAGCCTGAGATTGTTCCAGCTCAGATAGCTTTTTAAAGAGACTGGGGACCTCAACTTAGCACGGCTTTTTACGTAGTACTGTGATGAAAACCTGAAGTCCAATAGTGATGGCAGCTTCTTTGGTAAACTAAGAGTAGATTAGGTACTAGAAAAGCAAAGTGTATAATGTGCCTTGACAGGTGGAAATTGGCCTTTATCCATCATCTACATATATTGTATACATAAACCCAGAGGCCAGTAGATTTTGCTGGAAGCAGTGTGTTAAGAACAATAGCCCTATTCTGGTCCATTCATATGTAGCATATTTGATGCTATTAAACTGTGATGTCATCAATTGATAAAAATCAACTCTTGGATGAAAAGCAGTGGGATCAAGCTAGGGTAGAAGCAAAATAGAAAAAGACTTGAGGAATAGCTGGAGATACATTCCTCTTTGTTGAAGTATTGGCACTTCAGCATCCTCTTGATCTCCTCACCCATTTCTGGGTGCCAAAACAGTACCAATTGCCAAGAACACTTTTTATATATCACAAGCTGGCTGGTAGGATATACCTTTCTTCCTGGAACCAGTCATAGCACAATAACCTGGGATTTTGACAGCACTGCTGCAATCTATCTACCTGTGACCAACTGCACATGGGCCACCCAGGAGCTCCAGCTGAATCAACAACACATAGCAACTTGACTCTTTCGTGGTAAGGGAAAGACAGATGATAACACATTGCACTGGGGCTTCTTGCTATACATTGGTACAACATGGACCCACTTAAAGGCCCTGGCATTGATCTTAAAGAATTCAATAAGTAAGCTATTTACTGAGAGCTAATGATAATAGCTATTAGTGAAAATGGTTAGGCTCTGCAGGGGGAAATAGAGCTAAATCAGGAATCTAGTGTTCATCATGTGTTTTCTTAGAGATCAGGAGGATCCAAAGATGTTACACCCTGTTCTGTGATTAACTGTTCTGTGGTGAACTGTTAATAAGACCAAATTTGACAATTTCAGTTAAATTGAGCAATATGTGTAGTCTGAAACAGGTATAGAATCACAGAATAGTCAGGGTTGGAAGGGACCTCTGGAGATCATCTAGTCCAAATAAATGAAAAAAATAGATTAAAAAAAATTAAAAATTCAAGAAATTTGAAACACTTTGGATTTGACTTAAAAAAAAAAAAAGTATTTTTCTTATTTTTCACTTTTGAAAGTGTTACTTTTCAAAATGACCTGAAGGGTTACACACTTTCAGCCAAATCAAGACACTTCAAACAAACAAGTATTATTTGCACCACTTTACTGTATGGCCTTTGGGCAGTGGATGTTGAGAATGTGGTTTGCTTCTCCCCCCACCCTTCATGATCTACTCCCTCCATTTATGGCACTTCCCTCCCCTGATGTGAACTTGATGCCAGAAACACACGAGCTTCCTGTTTCTTGCCACCTACAAAAAAGGTAAACTACTGAAACACCCACATACACAAAATCAATAGAAAATAAATTTAGTTGATCACATAATTTTCTAATAGTTTTTTGGCTTAGTTGCATTGGGCAGAATTATGAAAAAAAAGGATGGATGCAAGTTGAAATGTCTAATTGCTGGGCTGTACAGCCTGATTCCCATCTCAGGCTAGTGTAAAACTGGAGTGACTCCAGTGGAGTCCACAAGCCAGCTCCTTCCAGGGACGCTACACATACACAGCTGGTGAGGTATAATGATGCACTTATAGCCTGACTCCTCCTCTCCTGTGAGCTAAAAGGAAACAGAAAAGCTGGGCAGGCTGCACACAGTTTCCCAGCCGTTACCCACATCATTAAGATGCTGTTCAAAGATAAATCACTAACCAGAGGTATTCAGGTTTCACAAACAACAGAGGACTTGGGAGATGAAGATGACACACTAGACACTTCATCTAGCTTCACCTGTAAAACACTTGAAAAAGCCTCACACAAGGAAATCTTCCTGACCTATTTCTAAGGAATACTGTATAGCCAAATAGCTCTTCCTTCCTAAACCAAGTGTGCACTCTCCCACTTGGCAGTTGACATGCTACTGATATTTAGAGGCCATTAATCCCAACCCTCACTCTGTTTCTAAGACATTTACACATGTAGAATATAGTGGGTTTGCATGACAGGGCTTTAGTAGCTGGGGGGCTACAGGGGTGGCTTCTGTGAGAAGATGCCAGAAGCCTCCCCCACATCCAGCAAAGTCAACGCCAGCCAGCTCCGAGACAGACCTGCAGCTGGCCAAGGCTGAGCTAATTAGTTATGGTGGTAGTGCCTCTGTGATAACATATTTAAGAAGGGGGGAAAACAAACATCTGTGCCAGTGAAAGAGAGGAGTAAGTCTTGGTGACAGCAACAACTCGGCAGACATCAAGGTCAGTGAAGAAGGAGGGGAGGAGGTGCCCCAGCCGCTGGACCAGAGGTTTGCCTTGCAGCCTGTGGTAAAGCCCATGGTTGAGGCAGGCTGTTTCCCTGCGGCCCATGGAGGTTAATGGCACAGCAGGTATACACCTGCGGCCCGTGGAGGACCCCACGCTGGAGCAGATGGATGCATAGGAGGCTGTGACCCCACGGGCAGCCCGTGCTGATGCAGTTTTGCTGGCAGGACTTGTGGACCCATGGAGAGAAGCACCCATGCTGAAACAGGTTTTCCGGCAGGACTTGTGACCCTGCGAGGGACTCAGGCTGGAGCAGCCTGTTCCTGAAGGACTGCACCCCGTGGAAGGGACCCACGCAGGAGCAGTGTGTGAACTGTAGCCTGTGGGAAAGACTCAAGCTGGAGAAGTTCATGGAGAACTGTCTCCTGTGGGAGGGACCCCACGCTGGAGCAGGGGAAGTGTGAGGAGGAAGGAGCAGCAGAAACAACATATGATGAGCTGACTGTAACCCCCACTCCCCATTCCTCCGTGCTGCTTGGGGGAAGGAGGTAGAGAAATCAGGTATTAAGTTAAGCCTGGGAAGAAGGGAGGGGTGGGGGGAAGGTGTTTTTTCTGACTTGAATGGTAGTAAATTAATTTCCCCCAAGTTGAGTCTGGTTTACCCGTGACAGTAATCGCTGAGTGACCTCCCCGTCCTTGTTTTGACCCACAAGCCTTTCATTGTATTTTCTCCCCCCTGGCTGGTTGAGGGGGGGAGAGACAGAGTGGCTTTGGTGGGCACCTGGCATTCAGCCAGGGTCAAACCACCACAAGCCAAATAGCTCTTCTTTTCTAATCCAAGTGTGCGCTCTCTCATTTGGCAGCTGACATCCTACTGATATTTAGAGGCCAACAATCCCAACCCCCACTCTGTTTTTAAGATACTTACATTTACACGGTTATAAAAATTCCTTCCCAGATCAGTGAGAATTTCTACCTGTAGATGCCCTTCTCTCACTCTTCACAATATTCTTTAAAGCCAGCTTCTCAGTATATTTTTTAAAGTTACTGCTATTTTGACCATATGCAGCCTGGAAAAGAGGCTCAAGTTTCACAGAACATTTACACGTATTACTTAAATTCATCTCTGTTCAGCAAACCATATCAACATATGCTTAATTGTAAGTATTCACACAAAACCTCTGCAGAGCACAAAACGGGCTTCTGGAATGGGGCCTGCCTCCATTGATGTTTGTATAGTCTCTGTGATACGGACATACATAGTGCAGTTCCTGGTTATTCAGGGTGATTCATTTCATACCGGAGCTTTACTGTTAATACTCCAACCCTCCACAAGACAGAAACACCAGCTAGATTTAAGTCAACATTTCAAAAAGAAGCAGCAAGTCAGAACATAGCCTTGCAGAGCTTTTGTACCAGTTGCACCAGTTCCTCTTTCAGCCTTTGCTGGATTTTCAGCTCCAGGTGAGGCACAGCCACTGAATGCTGCCCTTTTGCCCACCTGTCGGCATCACAGTAAGAGTGCTAAGCCTCTGACACTTCGCAGTGCCACACATACTGCAAATGCATGAAGTGAAACAAGTCACTCCCTGCCAGACACGTACACAGAGTTCTGTGAAGTGCATGGCCTGATATCTGGTACCTGATGAAGTACAGGGCTTATGGGTTTACTGGTGTCTCAGCTTTACATGATGCACAGCTTGAAATCATTTTTCCTCCTAGCAAAGCCTTGCTTGAATTCTTTGAGCAAGTAGTTCTACTGATTTGCAAGCATTCTGTTCTCTTTAGAAAGGTGAACTCAAAATATATTTCAATATGATTTTCTGGAATGGGAAGAAAAAGCCTCAAGCCAGCCTTTTCTGTAGGACTCAGATTTTATATTAGCCTTTGTCACTTGTATGTGTAAAAGACTGTGTATACATAATTTCATTCTTGTATAAATTTGCAGCCCTGGGTAAATTAAAATTAAGTACCATCATTTCTAAGAAATAATTTGCATGCATAATTTCCATGAAGACCCATGGCTTCCAGTAATCTAAGTATCTCATTATCTAAGCCTGAATCTCTAATAAATGAAACTTACAACAAAATCCTTTAATCAGATCCAATAATGGTATCTGTATTTTAAACATCAGTTATTATCTGGTCTATAATTTTGGTTTTATGCACAGATAAACAGTGTATTCTGTCAGGCAGCATGTAGCCCATAGATTCTAATTAATCACAGATCAACTGACAAGCAGGATGGAATCATTGCAAAATCTCCATCTTGGAAGGAGCTTTTTGCTGCACTCAGTTTTAGAAAAATGTTGCTGACAATATCTAATTTTTAATCAGTACTTAGAAAACACCTCTGCGCCAAGTCTTAACACATGCGTAAATCTGGTTGCCAACTAGACACATTTTGCTTGTGGAATTTTAACATTATGATTCTTACATGCTTCTCAGCCTGGAGTTCTGAAGAGACAGAGCTGGTAACTTTAATAATCAGATAAAGTTTAAAAGATTCTACTTATCATTAGGAGGATGGTTTAAGCACTCTTTAAGTATCTTTTATAATCCATTGCAAATTTAAAAATGAGATTGAAATAACTTTAACACCAGTGGAAACCTTCACGAACAGTTTGTCCTTGCAACTTACTGCTGCTACTTCCATGCTTGGCCTCCAGCTCTCCCACACCCTTCCATACAGCCTCAGTCCTGACAACTTCCATTCACCCTCCAGCTACAAATCACTGCTAGTGGAGGGAACCAATGATAAAATATAACTTCTCCAAACATACTTTAAGCTCACTGATAGCAGCAATGGTTGAATCCTGACCCTCCCGGAGACACTGAGCAAGGGCTTGCCTTCATTGCTGATAACACTTTAGAAGAGGAATCATTATGTGCACGCCTCCCATCTTCCTAAGACCAATACCAACTTCACCCCTGCAGTGACTTCTAGAAATGCTAATCTTAAGAGATCAACTCCCTGAAATTGAGAGGTGGTACCGTTTCAGGTTCAGTCTTGCATTTGGAAATCCTTCCAACTGAAATAAATAAATAGATAGATAAATGATGCTGAATTACTTTGGATTGGTCACCTTAGTAAAAGCTGCAGCTGTTCAAAACTTCTCCACAATTTTGAGGAGATCTGTAGATCCATAGGCTATGGAGAACCTTGAGCAGCTACAGGAAAGAGGAGCTCAGTGGCACCAGCAGCTACGAAAATGTGAATTTCCTGAGATGCAAAAGAGAGCAGACTCCATGACACCACACCAGGGTTACTGTGATTTTTCAAATGTTCACAGCAGGCAATACTCTCAGATAGTCAGGACATGGGGAAATGTCCTCAGCAGGGACAATTCAGAATGCATAAGCTGCTATGTGTGGTCCTTTAAGGATTTTTTCATTGCCAGGGAAGAAGCAGCAGGTAGAAGGCAGTGGTGAAGAAAACAGTACTGACTTACTGCTTACATGCAAATTCCAACAAAAATATTGAGGTGTGTGTGGTCCAAGAATATAAGGGGACCAAAGAAAGGGAAAGGTACCTATCCTGGGATGCACTGCCAGGATTTTAAGGAATTTTGCTCACAATATATCTGCAAAGTAGGTGAAGAACATGATTTGGACTTGACAAAGCTGGATTGGTTAAAGTTAAAAAAGTAGTCTGAGGCAGAACTAAAAATAAACACAGGAAACCCTATTTGCTTACATGAACAGTTGTATAATAAATATAACAGGCATGTATACATATATCTACATATGTATATAAATGTATGGCAAAAATACTGAAATGGGATCCAAGTGCATTACATAGTTGATCAAGCATCAGCAGAAAACATGAGAAGAAATGTGAAACAGTGTCCAGACCTGACTTTAACATAGTTTTTGCCGACTGCCTGTGTAGTCTCTGGGCCCATCAGTCTGTCTGCAATGGGATGTTTTCAGCAGCTGGGAAAACTGAGAAAGCCAGCCCCAGCTCTCCCAGGACTTACAGTGGCACTCACTTCTGCAGAGAGCAATGTGCTACAATGCAGAGACCCAACAAAGTCCCCCATCAGTTAAATCATGGAGGATGGCGACTTCCTGACCTCTCACCTTGTGTTCTAAACTCCACCATCATAGTATAAGCCATTTAAAAAACAACTCAAATCATTGCATTAGTCACCATCACTACCACAGTGTTTGGGGTTGCCCGAATTATATCACGGGAGGGAGGAGGAGATGGAGGGAAATAAGAGAAACTTAACCAGTTCATATAACCTAACTGAGAAACAAGAAATGAAAACCAAGAATCTCATCTATTTTATGCTCCTTGGGTATGATTATTTTTTTAACAGAATCTCCCCTTTTAAAATTAATGTTAGAATAAATGGGGGGTATCAGGGGGAGGAGACAGATTTTGATTTTGGTTCATGGTGAAAAAAACAAAACTAAGCAAGTTATTTGAGTCAAACAGCCATCATTTCTTACTACAAAATGTCCTACAGCCCAGCTTTTTGACTTGTCAAATGGGTTTCTTTAATAGACAGCATACAGTGCTAGATGCTGTCATGCATTAATGCCACCATACTTGAATCTTGACAACTTCATTTTATAAGTGGATCTCTATATTAGATCTTCACGAAACCACAGAATCCCTTTCCTTTCCAGGTTCAATAAACAGCTTAGTCAAGGTTTTGACTATCTGTTGCATTTAATTACATATCCCTTGATTTATGGTTCAGGAAAGGCTGTAAATGAGGACATCACATTTGCAATCCAACCTCAAAATGTTTTAAAATCAGCAACAAAAATCCTCACATGTAGTCTTACGGAAACAGTCCCCCAGGGAACTACATGCAGTGCAGCCTAGTTAGCTTCTGCATTTACCGAACAGGAGAGATGAATAGCTGACTTTGATTTTTCCCTAGGTGTGCAAATAAGGAGCATTAGACTTGCTTATCCTGATGTGTTTACCTTCATCTGTCAGTGCTGGGAGCTGAACACGTGGCTTTGCCTCAGGGGAGGCACAGGCCAGGAGATGTAAGGCTGAGTTAATGTGGCTTGGCAGAACTACACGGTACCAGAGAGGCAGAAGAAGGCAGACTGTCAATTAACAGGGGTAGTAGGCACCAGAAATCATTAAACAGATTTTCTAGATGCTCGGTCAACCCACCTCACTCAGACATCAGAGTCTCCAACGAGCATATAAAACAACAACAGAACCCCTAAGAAAATACACATGAAAACCCTGCTCCTAGCATACCCGAATTTTGGGGCCATTAAATCCAAAACCTGCCTGAGGCTCCATATTTACCAAGTGACTTGTTGTATTAATAGCGGAAGAAAGTCCATCTTCAGGCTTTCTGTTCTGTAAGTGGTGTAAGGCACATGAGTTGTGTGGCCAGTGACATACAAAGCAGCAGCATATCTGAAACCCCCTCCACCCAGAGCTGTATGTTACACACTCTGGCGTGACACCCCCAGGTATATAGCTGGCAGAACAAAAATGCCAGGTAGGAATATCTCAATTAATTAATCTCATGACCAGAAATTCTAAGGGAATTTCCAGGATAAGTGATAAATATGGAGGCAGAGTCCTGCAGGATATGTAATCTTGCACTATCCAAGGTACATTTTGATTCATAGACAGGCAAACTTTAAAACTGTATGAGACTACTACAATCACCTATACAAATCCACACAATGATTTATGTAACAGCGTTATAGCACATGGTTAATCTGTAGTGTACCTTCTAAAGTTATGATGGGTGTCTTTCCAAATACCTGCCAGAGACAGAGAATCCACCACACTTCTGGCAAGTTATTGCATTAGTGAATTATATTCTGTTATATAAACTGTTAAAATATTTTTTACTAACAGATTAAACCAGAACTTTCTCCCTCTTGTGGGTGTTTTTTTTTAACTTAGATAAGATTAGTATTTTGAGCTTCTTAAGCCTTTTGATCTAAGGCAGGTGTTCAAGACTCTCAATCATTCTTTTCAAACTGTAAAGGACTGGAAAAAGAGACAAATATCCTTGAACAAATCAGCACAAGCATTAGTCACACTTTGAGCTGGTCAATGCATTTACAATTTTTTCAGCTAGAAATGTTTTACTGGGAGTTACTGATTCACCCTCATGCAGTGCAGTGGTTGAGGTGAAACTTCAAGCAGGAAGTTCAGGTCCAGTATTGAATTTCTGATCAAATTGCGAAAGCAGCTTTTAGCACAGGCAACAGTCTGTAATACGGCAGTCACATGCTTAAAGAAAAATAACACTGAAGTTTTGCCTCTAGGACAAACACATCAAGGGTGTGAACTTGGGTCTCACAAGTCCTTGGTAAGGTGTTGGGTTTTTTTTTTATAGGCTATTTTGGAATGTTTCATTTGCATGGCAATGCACCACAAAAACAGAATTTGAAATATCTTATCATTTTTAAAAACTGGAATTCTTATTTGCTAATCAGCCCCAAATATTTCAGTGAAGGTTTCATTAGGTTTATAAACAGAAGTAATGAACTTCCCTTATCTTACTTGCCATTCCTGCAAAGATATCCTGGCAGCAAGCCAAGATTTAAAACAGAAAGTTTAAAACAACTCTTTCAGCTGCAAAACTTTTCTCAGGAAAAATGTCCTGTTCTCATTTCTTTCTAAATATCAAATGCACTGTTTCTGCGTAGGCCATTCTGCACTAAATCACTAGATCCACATCTCACCCACAAAGAATGGAGAGGAATCTTACAATTCCCACACTGGCTCAATCACCCTTAGGTTGACGGGAAAACTTAACCCTTCTCATACAGCTTATGGGATGGCTTATGGTCAGAAGGTGCAGAACAGAGGCCAAAGAGTGTGATGGACAGGGTAAACCTGCCTGAAGTGCCAAGCAGCTCACTGTATCTAGTGCTGCGCAGAGGCTTTGTACACAGTAGTCTGGAGATAGAGGCACCCTGCTTCTGTTCTCACACACCCTTTATTAAATTGGCTATTGTTAGGCTTATAGTTAAGATTAATGCAGCTCAGTGAAGTACCAGCTCATTGACTCTACATTTGAAGCGTAAATTTCAAAACAGGACAAGTAATTGGAATATTTCACCCCCTACAACTTAATGTATTCCTGAAGTTCAAAGAACTATTCAATAACAAGTAGTTGATGCTGATATTAAAGTTATTTCCCACATATTGAACCACTTTTCATTCAGATATACAGGGAAAACTATGATTTAAGACACTGGTTACTCTGAAATAGGAAAAGCTACATTTTACCATTCCCATAGCACCAGCCACTGTAGAGCAAAACCTTATGTGAACAGCATCTTTTTATTATTTGCATTCATACTGCTTTTCTGCATATAAAAGTTTGGGTCTAAAATCCAGTCCTCGTCTCTTTTTCTTCCTTTATAAAAGGACACAGAACCCACATTGGAGCTAGGCTCTTACACCATGCTAATGCCCTCCCACTCATGACAGGAGAAAACTGGGAGATGGCTTCCTCTGTGGCGTACCTGCCTAATATCAGAGGCAATTTAGCCTCCAAAAGCCTATCTTTATTTCAAAGTAGCAGTGGTAATAACATGAGGTGCCTTTCAAAGTACACTGCAATTTCAGGTGAATGTCATTGATTGTTGCATCTCGTATTGGGCCGTAAAACAAGAACAGCAGAAGTACATGTATCACAGGACTTACAAGTCTGTCTGTTTCTAACTCTTGCAGGGGGAAAAAATGTTACTTTCAGAAGTCCGAGATGAGAAGAAAATCACCTTCAAACTTCTTGTGCTCAAAAGCCCTATAGTTTTTTCAGTTGTCATGAAAAGCCAATTTCCTGATTTGGGGGATGTTGATTTCTCATTTGGGGATTTGACAACACTGTATGTATTTTCCTAATAAGGAATGGAAAAATTCACTCAAGTAAAGATGTCTTTTGCTTGTTGAACCTCTGTGTGCCTTATAGAAGTCCTCCTCACCATCCCTGTCATTGTATACTCTCTGCTACACCCCTGACTGTGCTGCTTGTAACATCTTTGGCTGAACCAGCTGCCTAATGAACTTGCAAGGCAACACCAGAATAGGTTGCCCCCCAGGATGATGCTGGATTCTGGCATACTATCCCAAAATTCCTAACTCAATCACTTTCTAAACGTGCTTTTCAACAGCCTGAGGACTTTATTTGGTTCAACAGCCTATTAGGGTCCATGTAGTACAGCCTACCAGATTTTACACAGCGCTCGTTAACATCTCTAGCTCAGTCTGTTTGACTGGTAGGCCAGGGCAAAAAGGGTAAAAAAAGGCACTGAAGAAATTTCATATAATACCTTTCTCTCCACCTCACCAAGTTCTGCCACTTTGAAACAGCTTGTTCAAATAACTTCAAATTTGGTCAAATTATCAACTACCTACAGCTCACTCACGCCAGATTTGAAACTCAACAGAGTGCTTTAGCAGAGATGCCAGTAAAAACTGGATTTATAGAGGAAAGAAAATTTTGTCCTTACCTAAAGAATCTAAGGTTGTGAGTTAGACTTACAGAATAGTAATTACTCCGTTCTGAGTGATCACTATACCCAGTCCCACCAAGTTACCTTGAGACATAGCAAAAGATTGTCTCTGCTTCTAAGATCCTGTAGTACAAATACACAAGATGCACAGAGAAGTAGTATTCACTTCATTTTACATCCAGGCACAGGAAGTCCAAGCGAATTATCCAAGTGACAATGTCACTGAAGGAATGGGATTAAACACACATCTATTGAATCCTATGACTGACCTTTATCTGCTTTCAGACCCATTTGTACCTTTTCCATCACATTTATCAGTATTTCTAAAGCAATTTGAGATCTCTTGATGAAAACATTACCAAAATAGAACATACTATTACTTATGCTACAGTGGAAACATATGTTTATAAAAGGAGTAGAAAATATTACATGCAGATAATTCAGATATTTTAAGTATTTCTCACATAGCCCATTGATTCACCTTTTTAGAAGTCAGTGAACTGATTTTTGTGGGTACTGCAGGGCTTGCATGACTTGAAACTTTATTAAAGTTTCCAGAGGGATGAATCCACTCCCTTTTTGACCCTAGAAATATCTGTATCCTAACAACTACACAAAACAATAGTGAAGTGTGACTAAACGTGAATGGCAATGCACTGCTGACAAGCTCTGACCATTAACATTTTTCTTTCTGTTTAACTCAGCAGGCGAAAGGCAGCTAACAGAAGCCGTCTGCTGTTACGAGCACTCACAAGCATTTCATTGTGAGCATGCAAAAGCAAATGAGTGCAATTCTCTCTGAGAATGTTACTTTCTAGGTATTATTTCTTTACAGATCAATTGTGGATAAATGCAAATACCATATTTAGAAACAGGACACTTTCTTCTGTTGAGATCTTTGAAGCTTGCAACCCAAGCAGGTGAAATAATTGAGACATGTAAGGCCAACATCTGCTGTGCAATTGTACTAATATGATTAGTTTTGCCATGGTGTTACTAAAAGAAGAATATAGTCCTTTTATAGCTTAATTGATCACATTTAGACATTTGGTGAAGTCTGAACACAATGGGAAAGCTTCTGCAGGGGTCAAAAGCGATTCCCCCTCACACTAATATGTTGATATACTGAACCCCCTTAGACTTCAGCAGGGTATGGGGAGGCACAGAACTCAGCCCTCCTCCTTCCTAGGTGTAATTACTACCTACTCTGTTCTTACATAAAAGGCATGTCCTGCTTTGCTTGCAGTTGTGCTTTAAATGAAAACAATGAGCCCTGCTCAGTTCTCTGGAAGAAGACTTGCAGGTGCCTACATTCAGGAGATGACTAATGGCACTGGATCCTGAAAGGATGGAAGAACCTGTGGGCTATCTAGAACACAAACCTTTGTTTCAGTGAGGGCTCCATGCTTAACACTTCTGACTGATTACGTAACTTTCATGTTCCCAGCACTGGTTGCTTTGATTCCCATTCTGAGTCACCAACCTTGGCCCACCAGGTACCAGGAGCCTTGGCACTTAACAATAAATTCTGGATTCCACCAAGGGAACATGACACTTACATGCAGGGATTACAAAACCTTTCTTTTGGGCATGCAAGTCTGGGAATTCTTTCTGTGCCTTGACCTCCTATAATCAATGAGACCAGTGGTTTTTTATTACTTCCTTCTGTGACATTACAGGATCAGTCCACAAACACTATTCCAGACAAATTAACTAGTTAATAAAGAGGCATTCCTAAAAGTATTGTTACACATTTCTCTGTCTACAGGTATGACAGAAATCAGATTAGACTAATCCTCTGGCTTCTGTAAATCAAAGTTATAATTGAAATTGGTGCAGATGTGCTTATTTACACCTGATGAAAACCTAGCCGGTAACATCCATTAAAACAATTATCTTAGGAGAGAAATAAAGACTGTACAGCAAAGTTTATTTACCTATAAAAAAGCCTCTTCTTGTAAATGTCACGTTGTAGTTCTCTGGATTGTTACTGGAGGGTTCTACAGTACTTAAATATAAAGGGGCAATTTTTAAGTACAAAAATTAAAGAAAAGCAAAGCCCATGCTCAGTGAGTTATGGAGAGTCCATGAAGGGTGGTAAGTGTGAGAATCCAATCCTTGCTCATAGAAAGAGCCCTACTGTATGTTCCTACAAATATTGATGTTTGAAATCCAAAGCACATGTGATGCATTAGTGTGAAACAGGGATTACATACATGCTGCTCTCTGCCCTGCAGTTCAGGAAAAGTCCTTATGTAATGAAGAACTGAAAGACTTATGAGGGAATCCAATGGACTGTTATCGTGTAAAAATACCAGCGCTCTCCAAAGTCAACTCACAGTTGCTCAAATGTATGCCGGTATGTGTTTTGTTTTCCAATAGGCCTGAGAGAGAAGGAGCTCCATTCATGTCAGACCCTGTTAATCTCATACCTACAGCTTGGTCTGTGTGAATGAAACAGTAACTTGGGAAAGCCACTGCTTTTCTTTCCAGTCAATTCTCAAACACATAAAACCTACCGCAGGAGATCCAAACACACTCAAACAATAACAGGCAATTTTGCCAATTACAGAAACTACTTGTAGGCAATAAGAAGGGAACTTTTCATCCAACTAGGGGCTCTGATTTTGAGTGCTGGAAAATTAAGAACGATTTCTTGATGCTTCCTTCATCTGCTTCTCTGAATAGCCATCTGATTCCTGTAAGTTTTAATCATACACTATACAAATGCCTGCAACGATCCTTGATTTAAGAATTTAAGAACCATAACAACAAAAAAAATCCCAACAAAATTTAAGAAAAAAAAAAAACAAGCAAAATGTAACACAGGTCTGAGGTTGTGTAGTCCCAACATGTTATAGATGAAAATAATTTTATTTTAGTGGGCATCCGAGGAATAGGACCAAGCCCAGAGTTTTTAGGCCAAACTCTGTGCTTTTTTCAAACTAAGGAAAGCTCTCATTAACTTCATGGCAATTCAATAACAGTTTTAACTGCCTAAGAAGTGCTATGTAGGAACTACAAGGAGACCTTCATATTCACTTTAGATATAGCAAATGCTCATTTCCACCACTTTAGGATGGTTTGCTTTAGCAATCGTGTTTTAATCACATGTTAAAATCCCACTCCCCCTAAAAAATATTACAGCTATAGAAATAAATCCTTTGCTTTTGAGAATTTATCAGAAACTGTATGCAAATCCTTGGCTCTGTTTTAGATCTCCAGTAAGATATGGTTGATACTGTCACCTGCAAATTTTAATACAGGGTATAATTGTGTATCAGTATGACAGAATGTTTTAATTCACCCTTGTTTCTGTAGCTAAGCTAGCAGCACCAGCTATACTTCTAGATCACCAGTGATCTGGTGTTAGTATGGAAAAGCCAAGGACACCCAGGATAATGGGGCCTCTGACGCATCCAGACATAGAAATTTGGAATGAAAAAGCAAGAGTCCTTTATGTTCCATTCAAATAGATTTGGTTTGGTGTGCTTTCATTGAAGAGTTAGGGTGGATTCTGAGTCTGTCTGCATTTCTAAATGTTTTTGCAAAGTTCAGTGTCTTATTTGCAGCTCAACAGCTGTGTTCTTGCACTACTATGTCACAGTGGTCCCATCACAGCAGCTGTTCAGTCATACCATTTTAGAAAAGGAAGGTGTAATCTACATTATTGTTGCAACCAAGGAGCAGAATAAGCATGCCATGTCTGAAGACATCAAGACCTACATGGGTAAAAACTTTGAGAAAAAAGCCCTGGTTTTCATTCTGCTTCCCCACAGGCCACCAATGTCCTCAAGAATTATCTTGATGACAGTTTTTACATTTGATTAGACTTCTAAAAAAAGATTTATTTTAAAATCCATGCAAATTTTGCGAAAGTAGAGGGCACAAAACTGTGGGATGGAATGATTCATTCAATACATTTTCCTATTGGAATATTGACATCCCGGAAATCTTCCAGTACTGTTTTTCTTAAGACCAAAAGGTACTGTGCTTTCAATTACCACTATGTAAGAATACCAAGTACTTACACTGAGTAGCTCTCTGAAACATTGGCTTGGTATAAAATACTGAAACACTTCACAATGCTGGGAAAGAATATGCCATATACAACATAAGCTCTGGTCATGACATGGGACTGTCCAGATAAGATTATATATCTTTATTACTCAAGAGGTCACAGTTGTCTTAAAGCATCATCTGGGGCTCCATGGAAATCACACAGAATTTCAGGTCTTACTTTAAGTACTATATGTCAAAAAGGAAGAATGCAGGAATAGAATGATCAGAGCAGGAAGTAACCAGCTTTGCTTTAAAAGCAAAAGGCAATTGTAAATTGAAAAGAACTCTCTATTACAGTTGGCTTATTCTACAAAGCACAAGCATTTTATATTCCTCGTAATTTGCCTTGGATGTTCACACTCATCTAACTGTTTCTGAAAATCTAGTAAACTTTTAGTCTCCATGACATCTGTGCCAATGAGTTCTTCAGATCAATCATCCACTACATGATTTTTATTGTGCTGCCTTTTGATCGCTGCTTTCAAAGAAGTGTCCAATATATTTCCACTAACTTCTTCCCTAAACTTTAGCCAGGCATTTCCTTGCTCATTGCCTCCTGAAGTTTACAAGTCTGAGATCTTTACAGCTACACCTAGTCAGCCTTTGATAGCTGGACTTGACTTTGCAAAAGCTCCTTGTCTGGTTTGTTATGTGTAAATTGCCTATCAGAACAAAAATTAATCATGTGAACAAAAAATAATCATGTCAGTTTGTGTTCAATGCCTGAGTTCATTTATAGTCAGTGGGTTCACTCCAGACCAGAGCTGGAGTAAGAACTAAAATATAGCTAACGTGGACAACTGGGTCAGTCTTGCCTGAAGTTAGCATAACATTACAGACGTAGCCTCAGTCTCTCCTCATATAGAAGAGACTCCTGCCTTATAAGAATAATTATTGCCAAAAATATATTCGCAATAACAAACACCTGTAAATAGATCACTGTGGACAAGAGATGGGCAGAAAAAGCAGGACATGCTTTCCAGAAAGCTTTTTAGAGGTTCCTTACCAGCCTAGTACTAGATGAAAATGCAAAGAACACCTGAGAGGTTCAGAGAGGGTAAAGGAGGAAGAGATCTGAACAAGTAATTACAGATAGATTCCTAGGAGCAGCAGAGAGAAAGACAGTGGTGAGGGAAAGTACTTAAAATAAGCAAAGCAAGGAACAAGAAGAGGAAGCAACACATAGACTGGGACACCGAGGTGAGACCATTTGGCAAGCTGGAGAAGATACACTGAGTGGGACCATTCTGATGGAGTCTTGACGTTTCTCAAGTGCGGAACAGTTATTTGTGGATTTAAAGAATACCTGTTTCTGAGTTGTAACTGGGAAATATTTAGCTTATGCAGCCTACTGTGTTCTTTCCTCTACTAAGCCTTCTGCAAAGTCTCAGCAGACTCCTTCCTCCCTTCAGCACAAGGATGCCATTTTGCATCACCTCTGGCATTTTTTGTAGAGACATCACTTAGGAGTCTCCTTTGATTCTGACCCACAACCCTCAGGTCTAGACTGCTGTTCTCCAGCCTACAACAAGGGGATATTCAGTGAGTGCTTGGTGACCAATATCTTAACCATAGGCAGGGGTGTTTACTGTGATTACTACAATATAGAATTGTAGAACACCAGGTTGGAAGGGAGCTCAGGATCATCTGGTTCAAACTTTCTTGGCAAAAATACAGTCTAGAGAAGATGGTCCAGCACCCTGTGCGGCCAAATCTTAAAGTTGCCCAGTGTTGGGGAATCCACCACTTCCCCAGGAAGTTTATTCCATTAGCTGACTGTTCTCGTTGTGAAAAAATTTTCCTTTTGCGTCCAATCGGAATCTCCCCAGGAGTAACTTGTACCCATTACTCCCTCATTTCTTCCATGTGACTCCTTGTGAAATGACTCTCAATCTTCTTTGTAGCCACTCTTTAAATACTGTAACATGGTGATAACATCTCCCCATAGCCTTCTTTATTCAAGGCTGAACCAGTTCTCTCAGTCTTTCATCATATGGCAGGCTTCCCACTCCTCTGATCATCTTTGTGGCCCTTCTCTGTAACCTCTCCAGTCTGTCCATATCTTTTTTGCATAGCGGGGACCAAAACTGAACACAGTATTCTAGGTGTGGTCTGACAAGTGCTGAGCAGAGTGGAATAATGACTTCTTTATCTCTGCTGGTGATGCCCCTGTTGATGCAACCCAGCATCCTGTTGGCTTTCTTTGCCACAGATGCACACACTTTTGCAGAGGCTCACTGCCTCCCTTCCATGCTCACCCTACTGTAACAGGAACTGCTCCAGCCTTATTACTGCTACTGCCACCAGCTGCTCTAGCTGGGTGGCCCTAACTTCCAGGAACCTGGTGTCTGTAGCTAGGGAAAGCCCAGATCTCCTAGCTACAATACTGAAGGCTTTTAGTTGTAGTATAGCTGGCAGGAGTACTTCCTGGTCTGGCTGCTGCAAGATGGGCTGAACATCCTTCTGCCCCTTACAAGACATGGAGACAACCGCAGTGCACTAGTGCACTGAGCAGCTCACCAGTCAAGGAGTTTTAAAGCCGGGATCTGAGCAGGAGCTGATAGAAGTGGAAGGAAGGAGAGGCTTGCATGATTGTTAGAGCCTACCCCTTCTGAATCTATGCACATGCCTACGAAAACTTGCCATCTGTACTTTAAGCTCACAGGAGATAAGCAGAGGAAGGAGGGGTTTGTATCACATGTGCTGCAAAGCTTTCATAAAGAATGAAAACAAACTGTGGTGCTGACTTTGTCTATGAAAAACAGTAAGGCCTCAACCATGCTGATGTTTTGTCAAAAAATATTGACTCAATTAGTGACCATAACATTTTCAAATAGCTTTCAAACAGCAAAACAGATTTTGGCATAAATAAAAATTTGCTCCTTTTATTGAATCCTTATATAGCACACTTCAGTGCAGAAGGAATTCTTAGCAGCATGAGTCACCAGGCTGGACCTTTGCAGCAGAGGGAAACTTTGATAGCAGATGAGGCACAGAATACAAAATTGTCCCTCCACAGTTCAGGCCTCACTTTAAGGCCAACTGGAGTTGCTAAATGGGTGTCAGTGAGACTTCATTTATGCAAAGAGGATGGATGCTTCCACTTAGCACAGTAGCTGTTTAGATCAGGATTTTGTCTCCTGGCCCTCCCAGGTAAGTTTGCAGCAGTCACTTTGATTTGGCTTCAGTCTTCCTTTGTCAGTCAAAACCCATGAAGTGATTCACATGGTGATATAATCCTCTGAGCTGATTTCCAGTCAACTTTCTTCTTAGGAATAGCACTCAATGGTCTCTGCAGTGTTGATTTTCTCTCCAAAAGCATTTTCGGTTTATCAGTGTTGAAGATTCCAGTCAAAGCAATAAATATGTAATAGTCAGTCTTCTTTCTTCCATCCTAACACCTATACAGAAGCCAACTTCCTTACTGGTTGTGTTACTGAAGTTGTACAGCTGTGTCCTCTCAAGAAAACAGCCATTGATCTTCTTAAAGTCCAGCTCAGGAACTCTTCAGTCACTCTAAACTTTGCTCTTACTCTGATTAGTGGGTTTCTTATCTCCAACTGTTGCAAGGCTTGCAATCCCAGCTGAGGAAACAGCTCATCTCTAAATTAGCATTAGTTTGACAGTTAAATTCTACAGTGAGTATATTTGAAATGAGGGATTCAGGGGCTCATCAGGGTTTTCCTCAAAATTGCTGTTTTGGTCTGCCGGCTAAAACATCAAATCTGAGATTAAAGGAAATGCTCCTCTTTTATCCACAGGGCTTAATTGTGTCCAGGTGTCACAGGACATAGAATCATAGAAACACAGAATTACAGAATCATTTAGCTTGGAAAAGACCTTTAAGATCAGCAGGTCCAATCATAAACCAAACACTGCCAAGTCCACCATTAAACCACGTACCTAAAGTGCCACATCTACATGTGAAAGTAGACTGACTCAAATGTAAAGAAAAGAGAAAAGCATGACTGCATGGAACTAGAAACACCTAGTAGATAAGGGCATATGGGCAAGGTGATCAGGAGCAGAAAGGAGAAAAGGAATGATGATGATGATGATGATGATGATAATAATGGTGATGATGATGATGCAGAGATGGGAAGGCAAGAGTTGGAAAATCAGTCAGACAAAATCTCACTCCTGGAGTGATAAACAAGAAAGAAGTACCTGTAACCGAAGATTTCCACAACTCACTATTCCTTTGATGTCAGCAAGAATTCTCAGTCTGCACTGGCTATTGGATGTGATGGAGCTTTGGGGCCTACTGCTTTGTTTCCTTCAGGTTTTGTCCTTCTTACTGTTTAAAAAAAAAGCCAAAGACATTCAGAACCTAGGAGCTGCACAGCCAACTGTCAGGGAAGAACACTGAGGTCTGGCTTAGACCACTACTTGCCTGTCTCTGTGTTACTTTCTGTGTGCTCCTAAATCTGCTTTCATGAAGGATATCAGCATTTCCCTGAAGGAACTGGAACAGTGAGCACAACAATGAAAGTTCCAGTAAACAACATTCAGCTGGCTTCCACTGTGCTGGCAACTAAATTTTATATTAAATTGAGGGCAGTTAAAAGATTCTGCTATTTCCTCTACTTTGCATTAGGGGTTCTACACACATATGAGGCCCACAGAATCCAAGATATGCAAACAGATTGTTTCTAATTGTTTTACTGATGTCTAAATCAGTTGCACACTTTGGTTTTACAAAAGTAGTTGTACCCTTCCAAGGGTTTTTACAGAGCAGGCCGTATCTATGCTGCCCTAGGAAACTTAATAATGCAATGCCCAATCAATCAAAATGAAAGATGTAGAAACATGAATGGGCTGAGCCACTTCCTTCAGACTTCTCTGTTCCATACTGGTACCATCCAACAATGACAATTGGGATGCTGCTAATTTTGCAACAGAAATAACACATTAAAAAATTAAGAATGCACAGAGTAACCAATTTTAAAATTCCTTAACTTCTCCCTGCCCTAATCTTCACCTGCCTGACACTAACCTTCACCTACACAAAACTCTCTGGTCATTTCTCAAACTAAACTTTGAGCTTCTTGGGTGTTTTCAATATTATAAAGTTCTATAGAGACAACAGCAGCTGAAAAGATCTCATCAAAATCTCAGTTGAATTCCATTGAACCTACTGAATGTATATATAAAAGCTAGACAAGGGTTTAATAACTCCACAGGATATTCAGGATATCAGGATGAAGAAAATACCTCAAAACTATCTGCATGAGCTAGATACTGCACTAGAGTCAAAACTGTTTGTTTGTCTTTACCCCTATTTACTTTGTGATTTGTACACTTTTCAATTTCTTAGAAGTGTTTGTGTGTGCCTCTAACAAAAGAACATCTTTTCAGTTACATGGAAGCACTGATTTTAATATAGGAAAAAATTTGATTAAAAAATTCTGACAATCAGTATTAGATCAATATGTGACTGCTATTGCCTGCATTGCAGACAAAGTCCCTTCATAATTTTTCTTTAAGCTATGTTTATCCTTCTGGTTTTTGTTCCACAAAGCTCTGGTCTTTCTGATCTGTTCATTTCATGACATCTTTACAGTCAAATCTTGACTTAACCACTTGCTGTGGCAGTCTCCTAGCATACATACTGCCCTGTGCTCACATATGGTAGGCTCAAAACCTTAGATACGTAGATACCTGATCTGTTTTCTAGAAACTTGTTACTTGGACATGATTCTGACAAACTGGAATGTCAGCCCAGGTTTTTTGGCAGTATGCCTCCATTTTCTATTTCCGTAAGAGGCATTTACTTTCCCAAGCTCCTTGTCCCACTGGTAGTTTTATAAAAAAGCTCAGCGGGTCCCTGGAAGTTCACAAAGCCTTCTTCATTCATAAACAAGCTGCTTGCAAGCCCCTGAACAGAATGGCTCTATCCGTGACGTCTGATTGACCTTCAAGAACTGCACACATGACAGAAAAAATAATAATAATAAAAAAGAGGGCAGAAAGTTTAAGGAAATAGACAAATGAAGAACAAGGGGCCCATCAGCGTGTTAGTAATGTGGTGAATGCAAGAATTAAAGATATAAATATCATAATGGGCTGTATTTGTATTGCTACAGTCTGGTTAAAAGAAAGAACCCCAGAGCTAGGAACCAACGCCTCTTGCATCCCTAATGGCTTCTATATAAAAATTGTCATTTTCTTTGTATGATTAAAATAAAGAGCATCAGCAAAATAAACTCTCCCTTCCTACATGTTGCATTTAGTGAATCTACTGCTGATAGAAGATGCCAGTTTAACAAGTCTGCAGACAGAGGCCTTCTGTCTGCAGAATAGGTACAAGACAAGCAGTGGCAGGGAGAGGGTCTCTGCCACACACACAGCTCACTCAGACCAGAAAGACCACCCCAAGAGAGAAAGAAGTGTTTGGTCCTTGGCCTCGTTACTGACAGCAGCAGCCTGGGTTCCAATCAGTGCTCTTTGCCAGAGCAAGTTTCAGGCAGTCTGGAGTCTGAGCACTTGTCACTGGCTTGAAGTTAACAGTTCATTTAGCTTCATTTTCTACCGAGCGCTTCTGACAACCACTCTTGAGAGAGTAAGGCATGTCATTACTGGTCTTTACCGTATGGGTCATTCAAGCAATTGCCACTTCTAGTTATTCTGTTAGTCACCGTTTCCTGTCCTCTCTTTCTTCATCTGCCTCCACCAATCACCCCTCCATCCTACTTGGAATCAGGGGGTCTTTCAAAACAATCCCAATGCTGTCTTATCCTCCCCAGCAAGCTCACTTACTCTCTCTCCTTCATACAGGAATCTTTATCCCTTCTTTTCCTTCCTAGTTGGCACTTTGATTATCTTCCAGTGTTGCGATTCCAGTGGAATCCCAACAAGGTCACAAGTACTTTATTGGCTTTGAGCTGTTAGCAGTTGACCAACATCTCTCTCTTCTTCAGTGAAACGCATGCCCACACATTTCTAACTGTACATTTTGAAACTAGAAAGTCCTGATTCCTTTCCCCACTACACGCTGCCTCCTGACTCTCTGTGGCAACAGTTGTTAACATCACTGTGACCTCCACAGTGCCGAGCCTCTGACAGGAGGCAGAGAGTAAGTGAATAACCTCCCAAGTACCTGCTTTGTGATACTGAGTATAGGAGAAGGTACTGTGTTATCCCTTTTCTCCCACTCGAACTAATGATTTGTTACAGTGCCAGAAAGGATGCTATGGACCTTCATTTTATGTCAATTCCAATACTCTGAGGCAACATGATAACTATAAGACTGGCAGTGGAACACAGTTCAGTCCTGATTAAGGGTGATCACAAGCCAGGATGAGGTTTTGGCTGTAGGTGGCCTTCTCTTAGATGAACTTCTGCATCAGATGCCGAGTTTCCAACTGTGAAAAAACATCATCATTTTAGGTAGTATAGTTGATAGTCCTCTATCAAGTGCCTGCCAGTGAATTAGTCATGGAAACTAAATTGGGCTTTATTACTCTAGAAACTGTCATTCCAGTTCAAGACTAAGTCACACTGGCAAGGCTCTGTAGAGAAAATGCTGGCATTTCCTCCTGTACTGTAGGTGCTCTGTGGGTAAACAAGAACTTCCATCTTTAGAAATGTGAATTCAGAATATCTCAGCAGTGTTCTCATCACAAGAAAATTATCTTATAGGCCCTGAAGGACATAGGCAAGGTCAGGTAGCAAGCCAGTGAAAGCTGTTGGTGGGGACCTCACAATGACTCAGACCATGGTCCTCTTTGCTCTTTCAAAAGTGCTTTGCCAGCCTGATCTCTAGAACTGTAAACACAGTTAATTTCCCCAGAAGCATTCAGGTAAACAAGCTATTATTTACTGATATTGAGATTTATTTAAGCCAGTGTGTGCCTTGTCTGAAAGAGCCAATATGTACCTGAGCGTGTTCTCTGGTACTAATGTCAACTAGCATGGAACAGTCCTCTTCCATGCTGTTACTTGCACTTAACTTGTAGCAGGGTGGCCACATAGTAACTCTATCATAAACTGCTAACTCCTGAACCATGCCCGTGAATTGTGTAGGAGATTTCCAGGTAATGGAAGTGAAACTCTGCCAGGAACTTTTCCAACAACCTAATAGCACAGAGAATTGAGTTCCAGTGCTAAGGAATGCTTCCTGGCACTGTTTACTTTACTAGTAGATTAAACCTACAGGGACCATTTTTATTGTTAGCTTTGCTAGGCTCAGGCACCATTAGCAAAAACGGCAATGTGTGAAAGTTTCCCAACTAGACATGGCTCCTGAGCACTTGAACATGTTCCCTTTACTGTTAAAAGAGATTTCTAGAAGGTATCATTTCTTTTTCTGATTCTCAAGAATATAATGATTTTCAGACTAGAGTCAAAAGGAAAAAAAAAAAAAAAAAGTCTTTATCCCAATGCTTGTGCCTTTGGTTCAGTACTTAACAGCTTTATGCAGATGCTCATAGGTAACTCCTCTCTGTTTACAGATCCTGATCCTTTATCATTAAAAATTAATTAAGCTCCTCTCAACTGATAATTACAGTACTTAATTTTTCAGCAGACACATTCTTCCCTGAATCTACATGAACATTGACGACGGGATTTCTGAATGCAAGTTGAAGGCAGTAGTCTAGAACAGGAAGCATGAAAATTGGCCTTTAATGAGGCAACAAAAATCCCCTTTCCAGATCAGTTCTGACATTTCACAAATGTTTTTGTATTCTGCACTGAAACAAAATTTAAAATATTCAAAGGTGTACAGCAAATGGAAGAACTAAGCCAGCTGTATAAACAAATAACATTGTCAAAAGTCAGGAAATGGGCAAAGAATAAACTTGCGAAGGAAACAATAATGGATCATCAGTATCTGTAGTTATCAAGCAAGGCTCTCACAGAATAAGACAGCTCCTCCTACAATTGTTTTAATCTTGACCCTTCTCTGAGTATCTAAAATGACACTATACTGCAAGTGCTGGTTCACTCCCCTCTGTTTGCAGATGACATTCTGATCTTCACAGCTAACTACTGTTTTGGGGAGTGCTTCATAATTTTTTTTTCTGCAAGCCCAGATGCAGCATTACTTTCTCTGATGAATGAATAAGGAGCTTGAAGACATCCACCAGCTAGGCTGCTGGCTTCTCTGATGTCAACAGAAAAAAACACCTGGACATCATCTGCTTGGTTTACAAAAGGTGTCTTGACACTAGTTCTCCCCAGAAAGCTCACCACCATGCAATAACTCAGACAGAATCATGAACGCTTACCAAAAATAAAACTACTTTTTCCACCTTATTTCCATTCAATAGAACAATTTTTTCCTGTTTTCAGCATCCAATTACAGCAAACTTCAATTAGTCCTGGTAACTACTCATTGCAGGTACATTTGGTGATATTCTCATGTCTTCCAATCATCCAGTAGAGACAGTAATGCCTTATTATTGCTATACATGAAACTGATTTTAACTAGTATGCCTCCAATGTCACATAGGAGAAAGGCAAATGAGGCTTGGTCAAATCGCCTGACTCCCCAGAGATGGTGATAGCATCTCATCCACACATAACCTGTAATCCCCAAGAAATCAGCTTCTTCTTTTTATCAGTAGATGACTATTGTGAGCTCCCTGACACACAGAAGAGTCATCGTCTTGGGTATTACAAGATACAAAGTCTTGGAAACAGACCTCTAAAATCTTTTGTGTGTGTGAAAGATCAGAGGATATCACACACACAGTCTGAAAAGCCATTTAAATTCTGGAGTATCTTGACTGCACATAGAATAAGCTGGTAGGTGAACAGCTACTCATAGTCAGAATACCAATATTTACTCTTTTTCTGCTAATTGTGGTCAGAAAAATTAAAACACTATAATTTCCAGAGTTGGCTTTATACTTGGCTGAAGACTACTTTGTAGCTTCTTATCATTTTTTACTGAAACAGGAAGTGTGGCTCAGAGTATAATGCAGGTGACAATGCAATAGGCAGTGTTACACGGAGGTGGAGAAGACCACCTACACACCTAGTGTACCAACTTTTATTAACTGGTGCACCACACAAAAAGACTCATCATTTCTTCCAACCTCATTGAAAGCCATCAGAGGTTTTATAGAGTATTCATTCTACCAAGCATCTTTCAGTTGCAGTGATCCATCACCCACTGCCTTAAAGTCACTGAGTTTTATAGTCTTGTCTGCAGACAAGAGTATTGAAAAACACTATGCCTTACCATATGTAATGAAATAAGGCAAAAACTGTGCTTGTATTTTGTAACAGATTTTTACCCTCTCAGTCTGCGGTGATGCACTAAAACTGCTCCCCAAGGCACTGGAAAGAAAGATTCTATCTTATTCAGGAATGTGCCTAAATTGAAATGTTTGAGACTTCAGCAAGCCTGGACAAAATTAACGGGTACTCTGACCTGGTCACAGTTTTCCATTTGTGTATTTGTGGAGCAGGACATGCACATTACTATATTCAAGTCAGAACACAAAGAGAACCAATGAAGGATGCAACTATCTTAATGAGAATTTGAAGACTCACTAAGCCTAGTTCCTGCCAGTTTTTATGAACATCTTAAATAACTGTATTTTGTAAGAACTTCAGTTTTGCCAATTATGAACGGTATTGTTTGGCTTTAAAAATATTTTTAATGTTTGGGGGTTTTGTTGTTTTTTAAATAACCAAACATGTTTCAAGTCTTTTCTATGGTTCAGTTCTCCTTTTGAAACCCAGACTGACCTTTACCTGGTGGAACTACCTCAGCTGCCTGGGAACAAAGACCAGACACGCCTCTGATTTTCCCAGATGTTCAGTGCTAAGAACCCTACAACTTTTAGCTGTTTCAATGAAACATTCACAACTCTCTGATGTTTTCTAGCAGGGGTTATGCACACATCTGCTCTAATGTTAACTTCCTATCTCTCCTTCTCTGCTCCCCCTTCCTCCCTCTCCTGGACAATTAGAAAAAAATACAAAGGTCATGAACCTAACTGCAAGCATCTCTTCCTGCTTCTTGTGTGGTTTTCACCCTGACCTTGATACTCTTTTCTGTTTCCCTAGTGGTACCTCATGCTCACGCCAACCCCTCATGCTTCCTTAAGAACAGGAACAGCAGAAAGAGGCAAAGAAAGTCTGGCAATTAGAAACATACCCTGAGATTTCCTGCTTCTAATGCCTATTGCAAAGGGGCTGTTGTTTCTCAGTTAGCAGAGAGTAAAACAAGAGAAAATTAATGAGCTTAGCAAATTGAGGACAAATTGAATAAAATGGGACCAAATTCATCCCTGATGTCTTTTCTTTGAGGGCAACAGAGGGATAAATTTATCTTGATATTTTTAACTGGTTTTTAAGGACACAGTGAAGATTGGTGGTTTTGGTTTGGTTTTGGTTTGGGGTTTTTTTAACCATGCAGTTATTTGGTTCTTGCTACCTAAACTACTTCATTAATCTTCTGTAACTAAATATTGTTATTATATTCATGTAACTGATATAATAAAAGAGTGGAAACAACATGATTAAATGGCTGCGGTACTATCACTAAGGAGTGAACCAGCCACTGAATAGCAGCATGACCTGAGACAAGTGACTTTTTCTCTCTGTACCTTTGGATATCCCTGGCCTAGATCATACCCTTAACACGAGCTCTTCAATACAGATACCATCTCTTCACTATGTTTAAGTAGTTACTAGAGTTTTCTGCTTACTGACTTAGTCTAGGTGAATTGTTTATTACAATGACAATTGTTATGGCTGGTTTAACCACAGAACTATCACGAGGACACTTCCACAGTATTCAGGTGCAAAAAATTGCTATGCACTACATTCAGCACTAAGAGGTGTTGACAATACTGTCACCTAGCAGATGTACTTGGCCTTAGGAGAGAAACATTTTTGGCTTGGAATTGTTACAGAGCTTAAATATGCAAATAATTGGAAAGTCCAACAAGAGTTTCCAATGAATAAAATACTAATTTTCATTAATCACTATTGAAACTGTAGATTTATTATTACGTAAGTCACATGTAAATGAAAAGCCTTTAATCAGGTGTGGAACATACTTCTAGGCAAACAGTTCTTAGCAGTAAATTCAAATGAAGCAGCAATTGCCCTGTTGTGGCCTAGGTGGAGCATTTGCAATTGCTGCACAAAGAACTGGCTATTCACATGGTTCTGGCACTCCTTCCTGGTTTCCTGCTGCTAAATTACATTAAGAGTCTCTAAACATACTTTCTTAATATCCCTGCCCCCTGCAGGGAATTACTGTGGTTGCCACAAGAAGGTTACTTGATCATTATGGGGCAGGAAAAGGGCTTGGTACAATCCTGAACAAGCGACCTATGTAACCATCTCTGGGGTCCTAGTTCAGCTTGCTGTATCTACTCAGCAAAATACGTGGCCCCTCTGTTTAACTTACATAAGGGTTTAGGTAAGACGGACTGCAGTGAGAGCTAGCACGTTTTTAATTTTCCCAGTGATGTCAGTGGGGTATTGAAGGTTACCACAGGCTGTACAACTGGGGTTATAGACAGTAAGCTCTGCAGGGTATGGACTGTTCCTATAATTTTCTTTTTCTAAAATACTTCTTATCATTAGGGTCTGAGTTTTAACTGTGGCTCCTAGAGTGCTACTGTAATACAGCATTACATCTGCACAGAAATATAGACATATTAACAGATGAAAAAGAAAGCCACAGTATCCCAAAAGTTTGATCACTGCACTGTTCTGATGCCAGCCAGTGAACTGCCACGTAGTTCAAATTAAGTCATTTCCCTGTTCCTGGGTTGCAGCTTACCCTCATCCAGTCTTCAGATTCACCATTCTTAAAATTTGGTGGTTTTTAATTCATGGCAACACATGCGTCAGAATTGACTCAAAGTGCTAGTCAGTGAATTAAAACAGGCTACATCCCTGTTTATGAATTTGTTGGCTGTATATATGCACCTGTGAAAGGCACACGGCTGAAAGAAAATTCATTGATAATTCTGAGTCAAAAATACTCACATCTCTGTTTGGGTTACGTTTTCTAACTTAAATGCACTTCACAAATTGTGATATTTTACTAAACATAACTCAGCCACTTTAAATCCATAGACTCTTATCACAAGCCAGGCATTTCACTTACTGATGTCTGTGTAATCCCCAAATTTACAATTCAGCTACACTAGACTGTTAGAAATGGCCTATCTTGATCAGGTGGATCAGGTTTTTCTTTGGATCAGTCTTAATCAGAGCCTTACTTGCTGTAAATAAGTCAATAGAAATAGCTCAATTTATGTTTAATGAGGACTTTATCCAGCGAAATGTCATCTTCAGGGACTGCAGGAGTGTCCATGTACGTGTTGGTATAAACATACACATTCCTGAAACAAAATGACAGGAAAGCCTGACATAGGGTAATGACGTTTCTAAAGACTGTTTTCTGGAAACGTTGAGCACCCTCAATCTGTACTGCTGCAGCCCATGAGCTTGTAATTGTAGCAATTACAGGTTCTGTCAGTAACAACAGTGCAAGATTACAAATGGCAAAAATGCGAGTTCTTAACCTTTGACCTGTTTGTACTCTCTTGACTTATCTTTGCCCTGGTTTCTTATATTGATCTCAGCTGGTAGAAGCTCCTGAGTGGTTTTGTACATCTCAAAATGGAATTGTGCACAGATAATCCTTCCCACTGAATCTCAAGTCAAATGCAAACAAGGCAAAGCAACTACATTTGTTTTGCCTATTATCGGAACTGCTCCTTGGAACTTTCCCTACCATGGCTCTTCTGGTTACTAGTTTATAACTATATATATAACTTACAACTATATATATAACTATAAACAGTCTGTGCTTTGCACAAATTTCCCTGTATTCTGGGATTGACAGTCAGATTTGAGCGTGCTTTTCTTGTTCATAGTGTCTTATTTCTTCCATGTCTTTTACCAAGTACTACCTTGACTGACAGAGCTGAGGAATAGGATACTCTAACCCCACCCTCCTGACACTGTTATTTTTATCTGATGGAGAGAACAGGCACTTTCCTTTCACAGATGTAGCTAGAGAAAAAAAGGAATTACTCAGAGGCTGGCTCAGAGATTGAGGGAACACCTCTCATATTGCTGCTGTTGGATTCTGGCAAGGCTGTAAAATAGCCAATACCTGCAACACACTATCACAAATCCCAAGGTCCCTTCTCAGCTCTGATGGTCCTGGTTCTAGGTTTCCAAAGTATTTTCAGGGAACTCAGATCTGCCCATTTGTAAAATATATCTATTAATATTTACTTACACCACAGGAAAGTATGGCATATGGTACAATGCTTAACTTACTAACATTTGGAGACTGTTTGGAGGTCCTTGATTTATAAGTAAATATGATGCTTCTAACTGGGTGCAGCTGGGATCTACCAACCTGTGTTTGGACCAAACTCAAGAGAAACCTGCCTAGTAGCTGGTATGACATGCATTTTCTGGTCTCCAGCAAACTCCCTTTGTGTTGGTCAGACTCCTCTATGCTGGGTCTGAGCCTCCTCACTGTTGCTACATTCTCTGCAGTGGGGACCATAGAAATGAGGTGCAGGAGGGTTTGCCCTGGGCCCATGCATGATGAGGACTTCCCCACACTGGCTGAAAACAGTAATAAGGACTGTTTTCCTGCTCTATTGCATAAGCAGAACAGAGAAGGAGATGGACGTTAATCCATTTTGAAATTAATTTAAGGCCATTTTTCTTCTGTAATCCTTTATTCAAGCTCTGGTGTTTTTATATGATATCAGAAGAATAAAAACACTTAAAAGCCTTTGCTAATAGACAATGAAATGTAAATTATGCTCAGTTGAAGCTTTTTTTAAAAAAGGCTTCTTTTGGACTTAATTAAAAAGCAAGGTACTCCCATATGAGATTTAGCAACATGTAACTATTGACTTCGCTGCTAGCAACAGGTTGTCATGTGCCTATGGAACTGAAAGCCAGACGTGCTGTACTGCTGCAGCACACAATTTCTCAATTCTGCTTCATCAAGGTACAGTGTCCTAGAATGTAGGGAACCTGATATTAATATACTAAAGGTCACTATTACTGGGACAGAACTAGTAGCTTTATTGAAGGCACCTACTCTGGCTGCACATCTAAGTTCTAATTTACACAGACATTGTGGTAAATCATAAGGGCTGGGTACTAAAGATCTAATCTGGTCTTGGTTAGGATGATATATGTTTTACTCAGTTTTACTGTGCAGTGCAAAATTCTCAGGTTTTGAAAATGTGTGTGAGACCAAAAGACACTTACCTCTGACTTGATCTGGTACTCTGATACAGATATATATGTGATTATGCACATAGAAAGCTATGAATGTGTGCATACGAATAGAAATCTTACATGATTATATATTTATTATTTATCTTCAGTTTAAGCAAGAGTATTCTTACTCCTAATGAAGTTAACAAATGGGAGAAAATACTTTTTGATAGTATTTTTATGTGACTAAAGATTGTTAATTAATGAAAAGAGCCTTTTCATGAAAAAGTCATTCCTGACAGATGAGATATTGCTCTTCTATATGAGAAATTGCACAATTACTTTTGTGTGTCATACCTTGTGGGAGAGATATGTCAGAGAAGCTAAAAAAAACCTACTTATCCTTTTGTCTCTAAGCATACATGGTATGTTGCTTCTTGCCATATGAATGAAAAGAAGCTGTATCAGTGTGCAGCCCACTCGCTTCATCATGAATACAGCTGCATCTGGACAGAGACTGCACAACACTTTGTAAGAGAGTGAAAAGTCTAGCTGAAATTCTATGGTTGCTTTATGCATGAAGTTTGGTGAGATAAATGTAATGATCCCTTCTAACTTAAAAAAAATAAATCATGCTGGGAATCAGCACTTCTCCATTTCCAAATTAAGAGATGGCTGCCCAAAGCAGGTATTTACTGCTTAGAATCATGCAACAGGCCTGCAGGAAATGGCTAAGTAAAATCTCATTGTCACGATTCCTGTCTGATAAATCTTGTACCTTGTTTCCTTCAAAGAAAAACATGACAGAATTAACACTTTCTCATACAACAACTGCCTTTACAACAACTGATGCTAAGTCATATCCTTAGCAAGTTTCAGAGACGGCCACCATCATTGCTGATTCAGCATACTTCTATACAATTCCAGTTCAACTTTCTGCGTTAGTTATGACAAGAAAGACTGTATCTTCATAGGAGTTAACTGCAATTGGAAAGGTGCAATGCCTTTGACTACACCCTTTGCCTTTGGTCTCATTGTGACAATTCCTGCATCATTATACAGTCAAGAGGACAACTAATTATGCTGTACTTCAGTAGGAACTTCTGTGCAAAGATCCAAATCCATTTTAGAGAAACTGATATTCTGATTAGGAATACTGTTCCAGAACAGAGTGATGCTCAGTTTAGTGGCAGAATCATGATCTAAGCCCAGTTGCTTCATAAACTACGCAGAGCACAGACTTGATGTAAAGCTCACTGAACTTAATTCCTGTGTTTGAGAGAAGGTAGAGGGTCAGCATAAGTGCTGTGCAGCATTTGAGTCCTGCAGGCTCTCTGCTAATCAATGTTTAACCTTTGTAGTGTTGCTCTGCAAATGGTTGAATTTCACTCTGAATCTCACATTAAAGCCTATACAATCAATTATCTTTTGCAAGTGGGATATGAGGGGGGGAGAGGGCGAGGCCCCTGGTAGATGCTGACTCATGGTTAAGCACTGTCAAAATAAAAGAATTGCCTTAATGATTACAAGAGCCTGTTGTTGAACCAAACATCTTGTTCCCATAAGATGCTTTGTATCTATCTATAGACAATAACTATTTGATCACAGCTGAAATGCAGGTTATTTCCTAATGTGTAAGTACCTTTATCCAGCCAGAGATAATATCATTTTGCTCACCATATATGCTTCTAGAGCTGAAAAACAATCTGAGTCTCCACAGTACATTCCAGAATTGCTGCTTTTTCAGAAGGAACTTTCTTCTTCCACTCCAGCTTCAGCTTGGTACCTATATAACATAGGCATTATGCCCTGCAAATAGAGAACAAAACAAACTTTGAGGTTCCTTTAAACTAACACAACCATTTCATCCTTCCAGCACATGCCTGTGCATAGATTCCCATTCTGCAACTGATATTTATTGATCTAGATTCATATGATCCAAGAAAAGCTTGACTGCATTGCCTTGTGGTAAAATTATAAGGGGGAAAATTGGAATGTGGGGGAGAAGGGAGGAGGAAAGCCAAGCTTTTATAACTCTTTGTAAACGTGGTTTATGTGAGCCTAGCCAACCCAGGGTCTAAATGATCTGTTACGCTTAAGAAGTGGATGTGAAAGGCAGCACTGTTGCTGAGCTGGTGGTGCCCCACAGAATCAAAATATTTCTTCTGAGCTACAATTTAAACAGTCATACTCCAATTATGGGAAGCAGCCCCTGTGAGGAAGTATGCTTTCCTTCTCAAAGCACTTTACCTTCAGCAAGTAAACATTCCTAAGTGTAATATTAAAAGCACTAAAGTTTATGTGCATTTTTATTTTGTGCTAATAGAGCAATTAAAAATGCACACTGTCTCAACTTTGCATTTTTATTCTAAAGAGGTTTCAATGTTTTCCTGTGGATTCATGTCTGATCTGCACTCACTATCTGTCAGGAGAATACAGACTTCTCCTACCTTTGTGTTTTCATTAATATAATAATTAACTATTATGGGTTCTCTTTCATGACCACTTTCTGCCTAAATTATCTGACTGCAATTCCCTGATACTGTGCCTTGCTCTGGTACTACGCTCCAAGGAACCATCTACCAGCTGTGCTCCTCCTGCCTGCCACTTGTTCCTCTGCCTGCTTCTAATGTATATGCTGCACTTGTACTTACCCTTACAGACTGCAGAATCAATCTGAGCAAAATAAGATCTCCTAAAACATGAAACCACATTTAGACCCAGACTCTCCATCTTCTCCCTCCTTCACTCCCGTACAATGAAATGTCTGTACATTTGGCAGATAATAAAACCATCCTGTTAGAAACTGTCGACTTTCTGACAGTGCTGAATGGGAGTGTAAAGAGGCTTGTGCTGGCAATCTGGTAAAGTGTCCAATGAAATGTACATGATGATTGTAAGAAACCTGTATGGTGGTGGGCAGAAAGGGAAAATATTTACTCCTTTCCAGGGAGTCTGTACAAAGAATTGGCAAGCATCACACGAATCAGAGTAGAGCTGTATTTTCCAAAAGACACACCCACACAAAGCAAGATGTTTCAAGGTCTTCAGGTCCTATTTACCAACCTTTACACACACTCAGTTTCTTGGAAAAACTCAACACAATATTGATTTTGTGTATATACCTACAGAGGTGCCTGGCCCTTGAAAATCTGGCCTCTTTTCTTTATCTGTAAGCCTTACAGTTCTGAGGAGTTCTTTCAGTAATGTGCTCAAAGGCTGAAAATGAATTTGAAATAGCATATGGCTCTCACACAGCTTCTCTGCAAAGAATGTATCCATCATGGGAAAGAAAACAGAAAGAACATCTGGAGGTCTGTTGAAAAAAGGTTAGCAAGAATTAATTCAAGCTTTTTTTTTTTTTTTTTTGGTTTTCCTCCCCTCCGAACTTCACATAGATTAGAGTCTGAAAAGATCTGGGATGAGGCTCAAAACTAAGGTGATGCTCTCCTCACCAACCTTCTGCTGTGTTTGAAGTAGTAATGTAGAATACAGTAGAGGAAGAAGACAAGACACACTGTAAGGATGGTTAACAACTGGAGCAAACTTATGAGGCCACTAATTGATTTTTCATGTCTTAAGATCTTCACCTTAAGATTTACAGACATGCAGACCGGAAGATATACTTGAACCAAGCAAAAAGCTTCTTGGACTGATTGCTTAAGTAACCAGATGGGATTCTCTAGCCTGTCACACCAGCAGTCAGGCTAGATGATCTAATGGTCCCTCCTGGCCTTAAAATTTGTATAAAACTTATGTAAGGGAGGGGAGAATAGAGGCCAAAGAATTACAAAGAGTATTTATAAGCCTGCTACAGTCATCACTAATGTACGTATAATTGGCAAAGCATTTACATCAGAGGCCAGTTGTAACACATATGTTTATTGAAGGCTTGCACATTTCATTATAACTGAATTACTGAACATATCTAAGCCATTTATAGTGAACTGTGGCAAACTAAAATAAAGTAAACACATGTGCAGGGGTTATTGATGTGGTATGGCTGTTCTGATATTTAAAGGCATTATAAAGTATTTGCAAGGCATTTAATAAAAGTGACCCAGATTTATATAGCACCTTTTATCCTGAGGTATCCTAAAAATTCTGTACAAACTGTTTAGCCCGCCACTGCATTACTCCAGGCTGACACCAGTGTGACTCTTCTGAAGTCAGTTGGGTTGCAGCACCATCATGCTGGAGTTAGAATGTGGCTAGTCCAATCTTGCATATATATATGGTAAAGCAAAGGGCAAGTAGCAGTTGTTTCACAGGACCTGAGTCCTTAAGAAGCCATTGGGTCATCTAATCTGACATTTCATATTACCTAGGACATCTCTGGAAAACAGGCAGAGGATCTGGCAACTTTCCTTACATGTCTGAGCACTGTAACTTTCAAACCTCACATACAAGCTTGCCTCCCAATAATCTTTCTTACACATTCTCCTTGGAAATGGGGACACCAGAACTGATCTCATCAATTACATGTACAAAAGCAAAATGACTTCTCTATCACTCTTCAATATTTCCATTTCATGGCCTTTCTACCCCTTTACAAGATCATATTGTCGCTCTTACTTTCAGTACTGCACTAAAAGCTCTTGCTGGGATGGTTATTTATAACAGCATCTCACTCCTCTCAATTTCCAAGACAGAGTCTCACAGCATGTGGGAATACCTTGCCTTCTTAGTCAGCAGTCTTAAAACTCGGCTTGTTGGAAGAGCATATACCCAGATGATTCCTATCACTTCATGACAGAAACTTTTTCCTTGTTTACTATTTCATTAATCTTTATTACAAAATCATCATTTTAAATGATTTTATTATTTGGTTTATTGAAGAAAATATGAATTTATATTGGAGCAAAAAGCAGTCTGTGGGGATCCCTCCTAGAATCTATTAACAAATAATGAGATTTGTTGATGATACACATTTTAATACCTACTTTTGATTCCAAACAATACCAATCTGTGCAAAAAGACCCTTCAGCTCTGGTCTCCATCTGCATCTTGTGGAAAGAAAGATACATGAGCAAGAAGGGAACCTCCATGCATTTCACTAGGTGCTCTGATCTGATTATCAGAGGATTAGGAGTGGATGGGGCCAGGTGATAGGACATCACAAGAACACCTACTCTGGAATGCAGCCAAAGCTAACCAGAACTAGGTCAAAAGCCTTGGAGAAAGCCATGTATGCTGTATCAGAACACTCATATGAAATAGATCAACAATCCCATCAGAAAGAGATAATAGCTTGAATTTTAGACATACACTTTTGGAGAAGCAAAAAAGAATGAATTCTTTTGACCAAAGCTACAATGTGGTAAGCCACAGTGGAACTGAAGCAAAAACACAGAACTAACATTCCTGAAACTGGAATTGTGGAATTGTGGCATCTTTAATTGACTCTAAATGGTCGGGATATAATTTTTGGGCTTCTCAAAAAATGTTACCTGTAGCAGTCCAAAGCCCATAAAGCTCTTGACACATCAATATTTTTTCCTAGCACAGGAAGGACCTTTCTAACAAGATCTCAAATCAAGCGCTAACACCCTTTACACTTACTTTGAGAGACTGTTGTGCAATAACGTAGCTTGACTGCTGGTGTACAGAGACCTGATAATGAATTTTTTTCAGTTCTCTGAAACTGATAGAAATATTACTTATCCCTGCAAACTATGCCTGTTGTATCATTATGTCTTCATCACTATGATCATATTACTAATGTAGTCTGCACTCTGTTGTAGTACTCTGACGGCATACTGATGAACTTTATTGATAATTAATGCATATGCTTACTATATTTTGCAGTTCAAAAAAGTCAAGTGTTGTGGGCAAAATGATGTGCTTGAGCTATAATATATTCACACTCATCTAAAGGTAGCTGTACTCTTAAACTCACTGATATTCTAAAATACTCTGAACTGGCTTAGGTAAGTGATCAAGGTAGGTGACAGTAAAGAACCCTCTACTTGCATATTGTGAAGATCCTTTATTAAGTAGCATTCATAAAGTATTTTCCCCTCTTGTTCTCACCAGGGAAAAATCTAGCACAGCCAACATACCTGGAGTGATATGAGGTTCTTTTATCCCATTTTAGGGAGGAAAGAGCAGATATTTTTCTTTTATTGTTGTGCTTTTATTAAACAGGTAATTTCTTAAACCTCTTTAGATCACAGTTAGAAAAACAATTTCACTGGTATGACCAAAGGGCTGTGATGTCTAGCAGGTGGCAAGAACAAGCAGCTGACGGATGTAGGCAGGCTTGGCAGGGACAGGAACAGGAACCCCTTACACTCAGCTATGAAAGGATTTGTAAAATGGGACTGCAACCTCAGGAACTTGAACTTGCTAAACGCTAATGACAAATCAATGAGAGACTCAGGATGTTCTTAGATAAACACTTTCTCTGGTGCCAAAGCTGACTTAAGAAGTTCCTGCCCTCCCCTGCACCTGCTAACTCTTTTTCTCTCCCTCCAGCATTGCCAATTGCATCACTGAAATGTGTTGGATTAAGATGAAAACTTTAACCCTATTTTAGTTCTGGTTTATATAGTGGCTCCACAAACTGTTGTAAGTGAAGGGTTGGAACACAACAGCATAGAAAGAGACAGAATGAAGGGGGGGCATGGCACCTGAACAACATAATTGAAACAATGGCAAATACACATCTCCTGAGTTTTGGTATATTCAATTGATATTGTTTCCTGGGATACAGGAAATTGGATCCCTGCAATTGATCCAGTGTTTCCTGGGAGTTCATGGATAAATTCTCACTGAGTTCAATGGCCTTTGAATGAGGCCTCAAAAGCAGGTACTGTGCGATAACAATTTTATCCCTTTCTGGCTAAAAGATTTTGTTAAAGAAACAAGACACTATTCAGAAAACATTCAAACTCTCCAGAACGTAGCCCTATCTAACTACTGCTATTTTCATTGTCCCATATTGTGCTATTGCTACCTTTAAAATTCAATTTTTACCTTTACCTCTCAATTTTATACTTTTATCCATAGATTTATTTTATAGATTCATGTAGTTTTACAGCTGCCTCACACAGTCTATGAAATCTCAAACACACTTGTTTAGACTTTGAGCTTGTTTATTCTGGATTATGATGACCCAATACATTCTGAAGCTAATGTGATTAGCTTGGCCAAGCTGATTAGGAAAGAAAAATGTCAGGAATTCCTCTTCCAGATGTAGCCTGCATTGCTCAGAATTTCTCCAGTGTGAGCATGGTTCCCAAGCTCCATCTAACTTCACATAGATGGAGAAAATCCCAAGATATAAAATTAAGGAGGCAGGAGGAGTGGGAGGAGGCGGTGATTGCCTTAGACTTGTTCACACTTAACAGAATTAATGTTTACTGATACAATGGAACCTAAAGAGGCAAGCACATCATTTAATGTGTTAGACTTGCAGACCTTTGACTCTTTTATGGTTAATTAGCCTTTAGCTTAAGAAAGCCCCCAGGTCATAGAACTTCCATCAGCTCTGAATTCAAAGCTTTGCCCTCTCTCACCCTGGCAGTTTACAATGTAATGATGATTGATAGCCAGATGAAAGCATTAGCTGGGGCCTGTCTTTTTGCATTGTGCTGAGTGAGAAGTGTAATGATCTATAGCTGCAATGGTTTCAGAAACCATTTTGGTTGATTGTGACCTTAATTACCCACTTAAGTAGGCTTTGGCCAAATTGATTTTATACTGCTTTATTCTACAGCAGGTTAAAAATTAACCCTGGAATCTTAGATGCATTTTACAAGGCTTCTATTCCCTTGTAACCTAAAAAGCCCCTAGTGAATATGATCTCAAGCTGATATTCATGAGGAATGATAACCGTTTAACAGTGGCAGATCTATATTCTGAGAAGATACTGGGCCAAATACTTAACTGATACCAAAGTTATACTCAAATGACCAAAGACCTTATATTTGGTTAGTGAGCACTATGTGAGCTAGATTCCCACCCCAAAAGCTTGCTTGCTTAGTCCCAGGAATCATAGCCAGTTTTAAAACGCTCCAGACAAGCAGCAACAGATGCTGTTGGGATGAGAAACCTGCACATATACAGGAGCAAAGTGGCTGACTTTATTGGCCTAAGTAGCACAGAAAACAGACCAGCAGAGTATTTGGAGCAGGAAGCACCATAGTTCCACTCAAGAAGTCCAGCCTTCCCTACATCATATAAGGAACATGAAATCTCTCTAGAGAGAAAAAAGGGAGAAAGGATCATACAGTCACATTATTATTGCAACATTAAAAGAACTCTCCAAAACAAGCCAAGGCACAGGGGAGAGAAAGATGTAACTTTGTCACTCCACATTTTGCATACAGGGTAACACTCAGAACATTGCTAAGATTGCTACAGCAGAACTGAAAAGTCAAGCCCAAACTTGTCCTACATCCTCTGTGAGAATAACTATTTTCTGACAGACAGAACCTGGGTCTACACTGTGCCACTGTGCAAGCTCCCAGGTGCAGTTGGGAGGAAGCATGGTAACTCCATTCCAGATTTGTTCTTACTGTTCAGCCAGTGTGAGCAGATAATGTGTCACCATATCCTTCCTAAAGGAGTCTTAAAACTTTTTCACAAAAGATCAGTATTTGCCCACAGCCTGTGCTCCATGGGAACACTAGCAAATCCACAGAGCTACGGGCACTCCGTACCTAGATGGTGTGGACTTGGAAGGCTGTTGAGCTCTGGCCTGCACCCTAGCCTAGCTGACTGCAATGTACTGCAGACATAACTTGGCTCCTGGGCAGGAGACAACCAAAACCTTATGTATCACATAAACGCACAGTATTTCTCATTTCTTCACTTTAATGTGATTCATGATTCTTAAGTTTTGGCTATAAACCACACCAAAACCTTCTCTTTTACATTGACGGCATTTTCTAACCAGGATAGTTGGCTCCCCCCGGTTATAGGCTGGGGACCAGACAGCTTGTTCACTCTCAGTTGTAACCTGTTCACAGAAAACTATATGAAGGCCTCAAGGAATGTCATGGTTTAACCCCAGCTAGCAACTAAGCACCACACAGCCACTTGCACACTACCCTCACATTGGGATGAGGGAGAAAATCAGAAGAGCAAAAGTAAGAAAACTTGTGGGTTGAGATAGAGACGGTTTAAAAGGCAAAGCAAAAGCCACACACACAAGCAAAGCAAAACAAGGAATTCACTCACCACTTCCCACGGGCAGACAGGTGTTCAGCCATCTCCAGGAAAAGAAGGCTCCATCACACATAATGGTTACTTGGGAAGTCAAATGCTATCCCTCTGGGCATCCTCCCCTTCCTTCTTCTTCCCCAGCTTGTATACTCAGCATGACATTCTATGGTATGGAATTTGGCTAATTCAGGTTAGCTGTCCTGGCTGTGTCCCCTTCTGATTTCTTGTGCTCCTCCAGCCTTCTTGCTACAGGGCCTGAAAAACTGACTAGTCCTTGACTTAGAAGAAACATTACTTTACAACAACTAGAACTATCAGTATATTATCAACATCATTCTCACACCAAATCCAAAACACAGCACTGCACTAACCACAAAGAAAATTAAGTCCATCTCAGTCAAAACCAGGACAAGGAGAAATAATCACATAGATGTTCAGCTTACTGACACACCAAGAACTGCAGGACATTCTCAGAAAACTTGCTAGGACAACTGAGTGTGGAAACAAGGAAGTAAGGATGGAAAGAAGAAACAATTTTGTAGGTATGGCTTTGCAAAAGAGCTGCTGCTCACTGCCAGAGACACGACAGAGATGCCAACCAACCAAACTAATTCTATAGCATACTCCAGTCGGTACAAGTGTCTGTACATGCATTTTCAACAAAGCCTTGATAAGCTGAAATATCTGTTGCACAGAACAAAGTAGGCTTTTGGCTTGTGCTCAGCAAGCTCTGAAAACAGCTTTTGCCACCTGTGTTTTAAGGAAAGCACTTTCTGTTCTGTTTTATTCCACCTGACACTGATCTCCACATGGCCCTGTTCTCTGTGAGACAGAACAGATGTTTGATGTCAGGAAGAGGCCTTCCTCAACTATTATTTGGGTACAGCTGCATGCCAGGCCTTGCAGCTGATACTACTTTTAACTCCCATCTTAGTTTTCCAACTATTCATTTTATTCCCACTGTCTTCTACTGTAGTTTTTCTTTTCTTCTAACTCTGCTTTAGAGACCTCCTTGTTTAAGGACTTGGAGCAGAATTCGTGATTTTGCCTCTCAAATGAAAATTATTCTAGCTATATCTTTCGCAATACTGGTGATGAGGTATGAACCAATAGACACCCATGAGATTACAAATTGACGGTGCTGTTATCTGGGGATTCTTTATTCTACAGTGTGTAGTGCCTTTGAAGTCTAATGTCTTTGTTGATCTATCTTGCAATACTCAAATTGGCTAGAATTTTGCTCAGTTGTGTGTGTAGTTCCTTTTGGTCAAGTATTTATATACATACATATATATATGTATATATATACCACAAAAATCAACAGCACTTCCCTCTAACTCTTAGTCTGAGGTGTTTATACCTTAAAGAGACAACTTTGTGTCATGGCTGTCTTAAATGAAAGATACTTGCAAAACTGATCTAAACAATCCACCCAGACCAAGCAAGCTTTCGTTACAATTGCTGAGATAGACACAGAAAGTATTTTGCTGTGGTTCCCTTAGGCTGTCTTAGCCTCCTCAATACAGCAGTCCATCTGGCCTCCAGTAGGAAATGACCCAGTTCAATTAAAAGTCCCTTTGCATCTTGTCCATTAGTACAATGCAAGCCTCTCACCCTCTCTGGTGATCAGTCCACATGGAACAGCTCTTGAATACCATTTCCTCAAAGGAAAAAAAGTAGCCGTCACCTAAAGAAATTGATTGTACACATTCTTGGATACTCAGGTCCTCATTTAATTTCCTTGAAATAACTAAGGGTTTCATTTTGGATCTGTCAGAATATACTGACATCATCTTGTTCCTCTGTTTCTAAGTTAGAAGTGACCCACTTAGCACATTTATTTCCTGGAGTCAGTAAGGGACCCCGCAGCAGACACACACAGATTAAACTGCCTTTATATTGGAATTGTTTCTATTTAAAATGCAGTTTTTGGTTAGAGTGTTCTCACATGTGCCTTTGCTTCCTCCACATAAAAGAGGGAGCTTTGATACTCCCGTTTGTGAAACACATCACCATGCATTTTAATAATCCCAGCACAAAACTGCTAAAGTTAAACCAGCCCCCTGGCCTCTATATTGTTTGATTATTGACACATGCAGTGATTCTGAAATCTGCTTGTGACTTTATCTGGATGGGATGAAGAACAGATTTGTTTAAATTCTTGGTGACAGAAGTATAAGAAGGATAAAGGAGAAGTTATTTTCCATCACAACTATTACTCACTAAAAAAAAAAATCTTTCCCAAAGCGAAGTTATAATGTGATATCTTGGAAGAACACTACTCCATTCTTTTTTCAAACACCCTTTTAACTCCACACCAGCAAGATAGAGTCATATTAGATAGCTAAGGACTCTAAAGATATTGATCAGATCGTTTTATATGTCATAGTGGCTAGAGCTGGGAAAGGTCAAGATGCACTTCTCTGCAAGAAACACAGAAAAAGTTTGCTGCCAGGGCAGCCAAAAAGCTACCCATAATGTTGATAACGCCTTATTGATTCAAACAGCTACTTTGATGAAGCCACTTCTTTTTTCCCTGCAATCCTTCTGCTGTGGGCTGGAAAGGTTATGCCAAAGGAACACATTTAGCAGTTGGAAAAATATTCCATGAACATAGGAACATTCAGGAGAGAGACAGAGAGAGAGGGAGGGAGAGGGAGAGAGGGAGAGAGAGAAGCGGGTGATTGAAACCAGATGAAGCCAGCTCATGATCACAGCTTCCACTGCTGAATAACTAAGTCCATGTAAAACTGCCAGGCATTCCGTCGGCCATGTCAGAAGCCCCAGGGAAGACCAAGCCTTTGTCATCTTCTGACACATGAAGCAGTGCAGATATTATCAACTAAGAGAAAGTATACAATATCCATCACTCCCTTTGGTTCTGACGAGTATTAGTATGTCTTGCCACTTGCAGACGTGGGCCAATTATCAGGATATCATTAAGCTTAGAAGCCTGTTGATTGCACATCAGTAACTCCCCTGATGCTAATGGTGTCTGCCTACTAGGATTTTCTACTCTTTGGATGTCACAGAGGGGAAATACCCGTGTCAAAAGCTGTAGTATAAATCAAATGCAGTTGGTCTTACGTGCTTATCACTGAAGCATCTGACCCTAGTAGAATTACCAGACAGTATATATGCAGCCTGGTAGGCAGGGCATTCATTATAGAGAAACTCGGCAGTTTGGGTTTTTTCCCAGACTCCAGGGCTTTAAATAATCTTGGAGATGTCACTTCCCCTCCCTCTGCTACAGCTACTGCATTAAGAACTACAAAGATAACAAACTATGTAGCTGAAAGCTAACTCACCTGTGTTCACACAAGTTGCAGCCACAGCTTTGACTACAGACAGGCATACTTATAGGGCATACTCAAAGGTTTCAAGCTCTTGGAGTTGAAATCTTTTTGCTCTGTAGAGTTGAAATCTCTTTGTTCTGCACACTGGTTCATGATGGATAGCTTTAAATGCTACTGCAGTAGAAATTATAATGGTAACAGTGGTCATCTGTCAGCAGTTATTTAGAGAAAACCAAGCAGCTAGTACCCCTCACTGAGACACCTGTGGCCAATAATATGGTCTTGAGGGTCAGATTCAGTGATACTTTCAAACTTCTTCCTACAACTGGACAGCCTAGTGGAAGCTAGAAAATCAGGCATCCAGCTGATTCAGAAAAATACAGGCTCATATCCACAAAAATCACTACTTTAAACATTATTCACTAATGGCATGATTATCTGGGACAGAAGAAGGAGGTTCTCTCAATACTGGCCCCTTAAAATGGCATTAGAAAGAACATGAAAAGGAGAGACAAAATGTGATCCTTGTCATAGATGTCCAGAAGAACAATACTTCAGACATTTCCATCAGTGAACAGCACTCCACAAAGATTCAGTACTTCTAGCACTTTGAAAAAGAAAAGCAATAATGGCTGGAATGTTCCTCTGTGTATTCCCCTGCAGGAAAGTCAGCCAAGAACACTCCCAAATCTTGATGACTTACTTCCCACTGCAGCTTTAAAGGTGCAGAGAAGGCATCCTCACAGTTGTCATGCTGATAATTTGGTTATTGACATGTAAGTACAGAAATTCAGAGTTCTAAATGGAATTGGCACCAACCCCTAAAAAGGAAATATTTTACCTCAGTTTTAACCTCAAATGATAGAGTTATGGAAATTATTTCACCTTGTTATGCAATGCTAGTTAGGAGGTGTCACCTAACACAATCCATGAGAGACATATGATCAAGACAGGAACTCCAGGTACAGTGAAACAAGGTCACAACCCTCTTCATTCCCACTGTTTCTACCCAGCAACTTTTCAGCTAAAGACAACTTCAATATTCAATATCTCAAAGCAAAACTGCTGATTTAGGTTGTATCAAGGTGCTTCAAAATACCAGCTAAATTATATTCAGACAAGCTGAACAGCCCAAGTGAGTAAATGCAATTCATAATGCAGACCACTCGGAGTATATGAGTGGCAGATTAAAAGGTCAAGATGATAACATATTTGTGAACTACAAACACCACAGAGATGGTTTCTCCTTCTTAGTGTTCCTTTTGGAAACTTAAGGACAGGACACAGAATTTGCCCTGGACTCAAATAACAGGGATATCTTCCAGTACGGTTACAGAATTTCTGGGAACAAAAAATAGGAATTGCAGACAGGAGAACTTACTGAGTTATCTAACTCACCTCCATACTAACACAGAACTACACAAACCTCTAATATAGTCTCCAAGGTGTGAACCTCCTTGACTAGGATATGTATGGTATTTCTCTATACTTGTATTATTACTGTACAATAATTTGAAACAATGTGGACAAAAGGCAGTAAAATCCCTGCTGAGAGTTCTGAGAGCATTTCTGGTTTGGGTCAACACCACTGAATATAAGACACAGGAATTCCAATTTGTATGCACACAAACAGATAGCCCAAAGACCTCTTCCAAAAGACTCCATCTTAGTTTCTCTGAGGCAACCTGTGTAGGTTGTTATATTAACAAACTTCCAGCAGTACTGGTGTATTTGATATGCATGCCCCATTTCTGTGACTGAGGGTGCTACCACCAGGTCAGGTCACAGGTGCCAGCCCCTACATTCCTTGTTCTCCTGTGACAACAGATGTTTGTACCTGAGGTACAGTGATGATGGATTCTGCTTTGTTCTATGTCACAGCTAAAACAGGAAAGAGGAAATCCCTGCCCCATCCCTTTTTTCCTCTTACCTCATTTCCCTCTCTCTCTTGTTTGGAAAACAGTCTAGCTTGCAAAAGGTCTATAAAAACTTAACTTCTTCCTGCTGGTGACAAGCAATGGAATAGTTTCTGCTAGCATAACACACGGAGCAAGCAGATAGTGAGGACAACAAATTTACTCATTTAGAACCAGGTATTATTGACATCAATGGCAATGATTCTCTTGAAATTCTGTGGCAGCAATGTGGATCTCAGCTGGTGAGGCAAACATCCTGTTTATTCCACTTTACAGACAGTAAGCTCCACAGGAAGGAAAAGCAGCATCTTGCAAAAGTTGGAAGATTAATGAAGAAGGCACAAGAAGAGATTTTTCCAAAAGTGACTTACGTTCCGAAAGAAAGTGATGGATTTCAAGTCAAGAGTAATACTGCAAAGTAGAACTGACTAGAAGTACTCCAGCAAAGTTTTTCCTCAGAACTTGCTGATTTAGTCAAATTAAAATATTCTGTATAAACAACTCTAAATCTCTGAAGGTTTCCTGTTACTTTGGGACAATAGCTTCTGAAGACCCAAAATTATTTCCCAGAACTAGAATTCCATTTCAGAGCCATCTTTTTTGCTGGCAAATCAAGCATGCTAAAAGCATGAGTCAGGAGCTTGTAACCCTAAAACTGAACACTGGCAGTCTTAAAAAATGAGATTAAATGCAAAAATTTTTCTTAATTGATTTGGTTTTCAGCTTTGAGCTATCAAAGTTCAATGGTGTCAAGCTGTGTTATACATACTTTTGCACCCAGAAAAGCAGGATGTTATTTAAAATAACTAGAGATGAAATTTCATATGACTATGGAAGCTAAAGAAAGACACCTTGACAAACAAGAAAAAAAATAATGAAGCTATTCAATTCCACAGAAATAAGATGCAACCAGAAAGCTGTGCAAGATCAGCCTGTGTAAGCTTTGTTCTACTTATTAAACAAAAAAGCTATAAAGAACAAAAATAATGCCTCTCAAAAAAAAAAAAAAAAAAGCATTCTTTAAATAGAGCACACATCCATTGTTTTTACTATGGGATTTAAGAAGATTTGACCCATCTGGATGCCTGACTCTCTTAAATGTTGTGGCTAAATTTGCAGCCATGTCAGCACATGGAAAGATCATTTCATTCATGTAAGATATGGCCTCATCTTGAGTCATTAACACTTTCCCAGAATGACTACTTACTCAAGATTATGAAATAACATTTCAAGTATGGTCTTGTTATTGATCTGTGTCATCCATTGACACAGCAATTAATCGAGGTGACCTCAGAATTAAAGTACAGGGTTCCAACAAGCAGGTAAGCCAGCACACACATCTGGAGGTAATGTGGGCAAAACACAAGGCTGGTTTTAAAAGATACTGATGCTAGACAGTGGCATGGGAGCCATGTCTGCCATGTGAATCAGTTCAATCACTCTGAAGCAACAGATTCTCACACCTCATAGGGGTCAGAAAGGACCACATATGGGTGGTACACCCAGAAAGAGACCCAGGGAAAAGCAGCTTTCTCAGAATTCTTGCATTCTGGATGTTGTTCTTCCCACTTCATGTACTACTGCCATCCCATACTTCCTGCTCAAAGGTACTGGTAGTAACATATGGGTGCTACCTGGAACTCCTAAGCAGGCTTGGATTCTACTGTGCTGTGCTCTGCATGTACAGAGAGCAAGAGAGGGATCCAGCTCTACAGAGATTCCATCTCCAAAGAGGAGATTTGTATAGAGTGAAAAAGGAAGGCAATGCACAAAAAGAACTGGGCTGAAAAGAGGGCTGAAGGAACTACAGGGGTCACAGTATTCTCTGACTTGAACCAGCATTGTATTCAATTCCTTGCCCTAAGCTAGACTTTACAGATGATCACGGATTGCTGCTTGGGGCCTACAACCATTCAGATCCCAAGGCCTCCACTTTCCACTGTGGATCTGGGCCTGACCTGCCAATATGCCGTGGTGGGGGTGCTCAGTCAAAGGACATCATTGCTGATGCTCAGGCCTCACAGCCTGGCTGGCCACAGCCTGAGCAGAGATTGTTGATCTGCCACCTTCCTGTCACTGGTTTGAAATGTTACCTGGAAGGCCAGAACTAGGATTATTCTGGAGACAGGGTTACTCTGGACAGGACAGACTGAGTCCTGTGTATTTCATAAACTAGCACCAAAATCTCCTTAAACTTTTCCATCAAAAGCTGGTTGATTCTTTTTTGCAGCTGAAACCATCTGAACCTCTTCACCATGGGGAGGAGGTGAGTAAGAGGGAGGGAGAAGCCCTCATGACTTGTATCTCAGCTCAAGCACAAACCACAAAAAGTAATCAGACGTTGGGCTTAAAGGCAACATATCCCAATGTAAATATTGATATTTTGCAGTACAAGTAGCTATTGAGGGATGAATCATAAGGGGAACAAATTCAGAGGCCAAGCAAGTTAGCAGACATTGCAGGGGCCCCGATTCAACCCTCCCTTATATTGTTACAAGCTCCCTTAATTTCATAGGACTAATTCCTAATTCATAACAGATACAGCAGAATCAGAACAGTGCTCTAAGCCTGAACTAATATTCGAGATGTCTCACAGCCTGTCTCCTCAGCAGGTGTACACCAGTACAACCCCAGCAAACAATGGGTAACATTTCCAGCTGGTGTAAATCAGCGTAGCAGCACTGACATCACTGCTGATTTACTCTGAAATGAAGGACCTGTATGTACGCATTTCAAATTCCTGATGCTTTTCTTTTGCTAAAATGCACTCTGTTCGGTTGCAGGATCATGGAGGACAGAGATGGAGGAAAGCATTTTAACCTCTCCCTTTTGTTCTGATGTATTGTACAGAAGTGTCTCTATTTTTTTTATTGCTCTCTAAGGACTTTTTTTTTTCTTTTTTCTTTTTTTTTTCAGAACAGCAGGCAAGTGTTGGGAGAAGGGATATGTAATTACAGTAAAACATTAAAATGTCACATTGCAATTAAAAAATAAAGAGCCGCTGTGCTGTTTGACAGTGTTTTTCCACATATGCAATCCAGGCAATTATTGGCATATCCAAGGCCAGCCTTTGGAAAAATAGAATCCCCCTCATCTCCTATGCTGCCTGCAGCCGTGCTAAAAAAAACTAAAAAAAAATCAAAACAAAATAAAACAATGAACATGCGACCACCTGCATACGTAAGCAGAGACATTGATCATTCCAAATGCAAAGACATGCATCTTTTTGTTGTGAAAAATTTTGGGGGAAGTAAGAAAAATATTTTATTAACTTAGTAATGAGGAGTTTCCACAGCTAAGGTAATACATGATAATATGGATTGAACAGCAGCCCATTGTTTGAGAGCAGAATGGAGCCCTGTAAGGGATCACTGCTGGATTCTGTACACCACAGATGGAAGGGAGGAATTACACCCTGGATTTGCAGGGTGAGGGGCGTATGCATTTCTTTTACAGTTTTATTGGCCTTGCATACAGGTCGGTAAGTCACACGCTCAAACACACGCACACAAACACATGCTCACGCACATACACGCTTCAGCACAGACGATCTGTCAGAGCTGGGAGGCAGCATGTGTAAGTTGAAAGTTTAATGAGTGCCTGACACTAAGCTAACAAGGTTTTCAAACAGTGGCTAACAAAAAACAGGGATCAGGGAGACTGCATTTGGTGCCAAGATATTTGTTTTAATATTAACAAGGGCTGAATTCAGGCAATAAAAGACAAGGAGGAAAATAATATCTTCTGAAAGTGCTGAAAGCCAAGTGGTTCAATATATTTGAAACAACATATGTGTTTAAATGAGAGAGGATTTTTTTAGGATAAGAAAGGAAATCCATGAATATGAAGCAGAAGCAAGTGGTTACCAACACAAAAATTCCAGCAAACATGCACATAGTTAAATGTATTTTCTGTCCTACATAAATTTAAAAAATGACATAATATTAGCAGATCCCCCAAGAGAGTCACAGTACATTCCTACAAAGGTCAGGATAAGATAGCTTAATAAGAGTCCCCATTTTAATAGCACTGAGGATCTGGATCTCTGCTCTAATCCAGTGCCTAGTTAAGTAAAAAAATGTTAAGTCCTTCACAACAATTCCTAGGCTCTTTTTGAGGATTTTAAAACCCAGGTTTAGAGCTTTAAGGCATGCCAATGGTGGACGATCTACAAAGGGAGAGTACACCAATAACAGGCACAGAGAAGTTGGCAAGGATGGTGAGAGTTATCATGCAACTTCAATGGGAGAAAAGAATAAATAGATTGGGACACTTCAGGCTGGAAAACTTAAAACTGAGGAGAGATGCTAGAAGTCTGTATAGATATGAATAATGTGGAGAAGGTAAACAGGGGATTCATATTCTTTTATAGCATAAAAACTAGAGCCCTCCCAATTAAATTATAAGTGTTTTGAGGACTTATCTATGTCTATGTCTAAGGACATATAGTACTACATAGTACACAATTCAGTAGTGAAACATACATGTAGAGGTCAGGAGCACAACTCAGTCTGAAAAAATACGTACACATTAATGGAAGACAGATCACATATCAGGCAATAAACATGTCAGCCTGGGAGCAATCTTTCATGTAGGAGATCCTTAAACTCCTGATGACTGGGAGCAGGAATGATCGAAAAAGGTAATGTTAACCTTATGTTTGCTCTGCTTTTTTAATATTTATAAAAGAAAAACTACTGTCCCTGCACCTCATTGATGCAATGATTAAGAAGAGTAGAAGCAGCTGTTCCTTCCATTACACTCCTATGTACAACCCCTACACATAAATTTGACACCACCGTGTAACTCCAGTGAGTTAATTTTGATTAACACCAGAATGGCAAGAGCCATTTCAGGCTTTGCATTTTGCTTTCCCATGAAGTAGGCAAGTACACCTGACTATTTTTCAAAGCTGAAATATACCAAATGAACTAGAGTTATCAAGCAAAGCATAAAGAAAGGCTCACATCGCACCCACGAATGGTAGTAACTTTCAAAAGTACTATTATCAGAACCCAGATGAAAATGCAAGAAATTTTCAGGCAGGCATAGGCAGAAGCACAGAGTAAGCTTCTCATTCTGAGACTTCTTTGTTGCTTTCGTGCATATTACAATATCACAAATTGGGGAACACTGGAGGAGAACTTGGAAGTCACAAAATCAATGTACTATTTCACATTTTATTTTAATTTGGCTGGCTTTTTCAGCAGGCTGAAAAGCATTTCAGACTGAAATTTGAACCAACGTGACTTGTAACCCTAAATTGATCTGAAGTTTGGTATTGTATTCCACATACGCTCAAACTCTGTTAATTCCACTTTACCATCTAATCTGCAATACACAGTTTCAGATTCTCAAATGATTCAAATATCCATAGCTACATGACTTACATTAGTTAAGGATCTGTTCAGCATATAATCAGAGAATGATCTTTATTTCTTCATTCCTTTCCTGCTCCCCCACTCAAAGATGCATGAACAGATAAGTCTATGGAATCCTGGAAACGCATCACCAGTCTTCCTCCTGTTTTAATGCTTCACAAAATGTTTCCCTGAAGACATAGTGCCTCATCCCTTATGGTATAAGATTTTTTTCAGATTGCCTAGGCTTACCCATTTAAAAGCATAAGTGATCAGCACCGGCCTTGCAACTACTCTAAGAAACAGACATTCAGCACAAGATGCAGACCACTAATATAACATGTTGGCTGTAAACACAGCTAAAAAAATGCTCCCTCATACATCTGGCATGTTTGCTCAAAGATACACAGAGTGTGCCCAGCCTGAAGACATAACTGTCTTACAGCCTTCCGAGCTGTCCTCACAGCACCCTCTTTGGAATAAAAGATGGGTATATTTGCTCCTGGTAATTTTTGCTCTGAAGGCGTTCAAAGGTAATAACAGACCTAGCAGAAGTGATGGCTGCTGCCATCATAATCAATGGCAGGTTCACCATTGCTTGCAAATGCTTGCAAAATGCTTGCAAATGCTTGCAAAAGACCATACCAGTGAAAAGGTATTCATGTGCTGACACTATAATAGGACTTGCAATGTTATCAAAGTCTCACCTATCCAAGCCACATTGAACATGAGACTATACCTAATTTCAGAAGCTAAATGGGATTGAGCGGCTTCATAATGGAAAAGAAGACCTCTACATGCACCTGGGATCCAAACCATGACTTTTTCCCTCTGATTCTACTTAGTAATATCACTCTACTGCCAGAGATGTTGTGCATCAGAGGAAATAGTAAACTGTAGCCAAAAGTAACTGATGCAGTTTTTAGACAAGAGCCAATAATATATAATTATATATATACATATAAAATATAATGTTCAATTAAATTTTCAAACATTTGCATATACCTGACATGATCAGAATGCATGTAAGTTTGCTGCAAGCCTAGACAATTTGATCAGCTAATAGGATCAATATATATCCAATTCCATATCCAATGGTACACAAAGAAATTATGTAGCTGACAGTACTCTGTCTTTGAATCATTAGCCTGAATTAGCAGATATCAGTTTGCAGTTGGGTAAGAATCTCTACAAAAGCTAGCCAGTTGGTACACTGAAACCATTGTCTAAATTATTGACTAGTATCATCTCATTGATTTCCTGTGAGCTTCTGCATTTCTGTACAATGCAGCCAGTCCTCATAATTTTTGGTAATTGCCTTCAGCTCCTTTTCTTTAGCTTTCCTTAAACCACATAATGGGAGGAATACACGATAGTTCTTGTGACTGTGCAGAAAATCAGGGATCACTGAAGAATTTTTGACAAATACCATTTTGAAAATACATTCAGCTTTTTGTGGACACACAGCCATTTCAAATAATTTTTTGAGACAAAGACTTCCTGGGTTTTTTAGTGAAGGAAAGAGGTAATGAAGAGGAGAGAGAAAGAGAGATGAGAGTCAGTTAACATGCAGCGGCACTAACTCTCAAGCCATTAAATACCTCTGAAAGATTAAAGTCAAAGCTGACAAGGCAGCAACTTCATCCATAATTTAAACAAAATTTGGTTATCCCAAATCTATAATTCAATTACAAAACTATGTAATTTCTACCTTCTTATATGGATGTAACAGATGGAAATTACCAAAAGTGCTGACAGATGTCTAAATGTTTTTGAAAATAAATGCCATAGGAAAGTACCAGGGATTAAATGGAATTAATTTAAATCAAATTCCTAGATCAGTCTCAGTTCAGCAATCTTTTCTTTCTAAAGTTATGCTACAAAGAAAATGGAAATATCTAGGATGTGTTGTAAGCAAAGCCAGAGCATTTGCAACAGCTGACATGCCATTATGCAACTGAAAAAAATATGTAAAAGGAGATGGCTGGAAAAATCACTCCACTGAACAAGTGGAGAAAGATAAAACTTTTGTGATCTACTAATGTGAAGAGCAAACTAGAGAAATGGAAAATAGCTGGGACTTTTTTCTGTTCATCTGATAACATTGTAAGAATCAAATTTATATGGATGATGTATCTGCCCTCAGAAAAAGGAATTCCATATGGAAATTTTTCTGCAGTAGCTACTGAACTTTAAAATACATCTTATTCAGAAATTATCCCATATAGACAAATTTTAAACTCTAAGTTTTAAGAAAGAGATACTGTCCTTTTTTTGTGATTTTACTGCTCTTGGCAGAAGGGAGGCCTGGTCTATGATTGACACATATAGATACTATAACAGTGAATTAATTCAGCATATCTGCCTTTCCTTATTTTTTTTTTTTAATGAGACAGGAGTTTGTTCTTCATTTCCTGGCTTAAGCTGTTGTACAGTGCCATTCTGCTGTACTTGATCATAAGTCAGAGGTGGCTTCCAATTTTAGAGAGTTTTGAAAAATAACAACATAAGTTACTGATTTTATCCATCATTCTTAAAGAAGAACTAGCAGTAAAATACAGAGTTCAAAACAACATCACTATTATGCAGTCTGATTTTGTATTTATAGACCCTGAAGATTCCAAATGTCTAAGAACTAAGTGATAAATGGCAACAGACAATGATGGAGTAACTTAGAGAACACAATAGGCCACAGGGATAAATTCTACTCCTGCAGGGACTTTCAAGAGAAGTCCATGAGCAAGGACTTCCCTCCATCCTTCCTTCTTTCCTTCCCACATGCAAACCTACACAAAGTCCTAGTGGAATGGCTTATCCCATTTTTTCCTAAAGGGGACAAGGCTAGCTAAGTTGCAGCAAGTTGTGCTATCCAACAGTACTATTGATATGTTAAATGATACATATGGTTGCAGAAATGCACGTACTGTCTCTTCAGTGCCATATACAGAAGCTGATAAAGAGTGAAAAAATCTAGGTCTTTCAGCTCAGCAGGCTCTCAGGATTTTTTAGTACCAAAATCTTGAGATCAGTCACTGGTGCTGAAGAACAACATAACTCCATTTTGCCTTGGTTTCCAGGCTAGTTTCTACAGTCTTGTCACAGTAATGTCCTTTCCCACCTCTTCTCTTTCTAGCTAAAATGTGGTGGATACATTAGAGAACTGATCTGTACCACCGAAAATATATAGTATTTCCACCTCGCCCCATGCTACTCATGAACAGATAGACTAAGCTGTAGGAGAATCTCCTTAAAGAACATTTTTCTCCTCTTTTTTTGTTCAAATACAAGAAACAACTATGTATTTTTTTCAGTGCTACTCTATTTTCCTTTATATTAATAGAAGCACTAAGGAAAAACACAGTCTCTAAGAAGACAGCATGTCACCTTTGAAACATACTGTGTTGGCTCCTTGGTCAGTCTTATGAATAAGTCTTATGAACTTATTCATGTGTGGTACCTAGAAAACAAGTAGCAAAAATGTTCCACAGCTCAATGGACAGAGCTTTTTGAGAGCTAAGGGGCATCTTGCTTTATTATCAAATAGTGCTTTCTTAACAAATGATGCAATTACAATGTTCTGTATCTTCAGCACTTGCGCTGCCCTAAATATTAGTGGTTTGCATTTTGAAACCAATTGCTTCCCAGAAGACTGATCCTCCCTTTTAATCCCAAACATGAAGACAGTTGCTGACACTAAAGGGCAGGAAATTTTAGAAGCATAAATGGAAAGATTTCTGAACAGCATGAAAATGACCTGTTAAAACTCCCGCCCCAGAAGGTCACAGTGTGAGATTAACTGTGGCTGGGTACTAATGAAAAGTTTGGATCATTTTATGACCATTCACATCTTTAGCCATGCTAGCCAGAGATAATGATCGCACTAATCAGACCAAGCTTTGGGGCATAAACTGTCTGTCTGTGGGATGTATCTGCCACAGATTACTTGCCAAAACAGGATTCTTTCTCTTTCCCCCTCTCCCACCTCATGAAGCTTTGAACAATTAATTAGCCTTGCACATTAACTGTCAACCAGTTCTTTCTCCAGTGGTGGGCACCAATCAGTGCCAGAAACACTGGACCCAATTTCTTCAGACTGTGTGGTTTCTGCAGTTGAGACTTTCCAGTGTGACACTAAAACAATGCACCGGCAGGACCTGTGGAGGTTGGAAAACAGCTCAGCCCAGAACACACTTGAATCCTGAATGCTGTTTGCAACACATGTAACCTTTGAAACAAATATATCACAGTCTTGTAAAAGGTTGCATTACATTTTCCAGTACAGTGGACTCCAAAATTTTTGTCACTGTCAACCCTTAGAATTTCTCTCTGCCCCACCCTTCCCATCCAAGTTTTCACTGGAAACACAACAAAGGTGATGTAGTTACAGAAACAAGCTACAGACCCATTTATCATTGTTTTACAGACCACCACTGGTCCATAAACCACAGTGTAGGAATTGCTGGCCTAAAGCATCACAAAAAAGCTAGGAAATAGCAACTAAACAATCTGTGGATTTAAACTATGAGAATAATAGTTTTGGCAAATCTCACTCTTCTTTTTTTGTCCATAAATGCTCTACCAACAAATTGTGACTTAGTTCATTTATTATTCACAATTGCTGGGCAAATAGAATCCACATGTCTCTAGACTTTGCTAGCATAAAAATTCTTGATCTCAATTTCTCTGCTAACATCAATTGGAACAGCCACTGTGTCATTTAGAGTAGGTAAAGATCCTATTTAAATCAGAGCTCTGGGCTGCTGGTCAGTCTCTGGCAGTTTTACAGGAAAATCCTCATCAGTAGTTATTTTCTGTCTTTTACTGTAGGGAAACAGGGGCAAAATGGTTTGATTTGATGACTGCCTACTGAACTGATGAATAATTTGTCCATCAGATGACTTGCCTACTGGAAATCAATGTCAGACATAACATTACTCTATATGAGATCCTCTTGGTTTTCAATTCCATACTTGCACATCTAAGACAATTACCTTGCAATTGTTCATTTTTTTAAATTGGCATTTATGGCCCTAGCCCAGTGTTCCACTGGCAGCTAACTAGACGTCACACCTGCTCAAAAAGATTGTTTTCTGTTTAAAATAATTTTTGTGATGAAGCTGAAACGTTCCGCGATTATCTAGATGGTGCCAAATTACAAGCTGTCATGTTTTTGCCTGATTTTGCTTTAGCAGTCATAATACCCCATATATTATGCCTGCTTTCATTGCAGCTTCTCAGCATATTCTGGGAATATCTTGAATATATACCTGTATTTTCATATTAATGAAAATGTAAATACGTTTTATATGCCAGACTTTTGCACTTCTGCATAGGAGTGTCATAGTGAAATCATTGCCCTGTGTATCTGTGTCACAACTCAGTCCCTTACATAGTGCTCACACTTAATCCTGAGCAAGGAATTGGGAAAAAGGAGAAAAAAGATTCTAGAAACATGGAAGAAATAGTCAGTAATATAGATACTTGTCCTGGTCCACTATTTCTTTCTGGGTGTATAACTGGATGCTGCAGTTTTGGCTTGTGTTGCTTTACATTACAATACTGCCTTTCCTCATCCAGTTTTGTACAAGTAAACAGCACAGCAAATGGAACATAATAGGCTACTTAGTCATAAAAGATATTTAAAACATCCCATAATATGTGACCACATAAAAATTGTTGACCATAGCAGAAAACAGCCATGTAAATGTTCCACAAATTTTCTATGGCTCTGGATGAAAAAAAAAGAAAGTAAGTTTTGATATCAGTGCAGTGATTTTGGTTTGGTGTTTTTTTTTAAATACAACTCTGTAGTTTCCTTTCTGGCAGAAAGCTGAAATATGTGAGCCCATAAGGTTTTTGATATTTTTTTAAAATGACTGGATTATTATTATAATAAACTCTGGTGATACGGAATAGCAAGCAGATTGTTTTGTTACTTGAATTTTGATTACAGGATAAACATTTTCATGAAATCTTTTAAGTTGTTCTTGGAACTACAACATCACTTTTTGGTTTAAGTTTTATTCTTTAATTTCTTAGCTGAAAGTTAGTGCAACAAAAAGAGCTGGGTATTGGCCCAAGAAGAGCCAATGTCAGGTTGAAATAAAAATGTATGAGTTTTTGATACTGCCAAATGGTACAACAGCCCAGTAATACCAAGAACTGCACAGACACATAGCAAGAATCCTTATACTGGAGAAGTCTGTGTGAGCTCAGGACAGTGAATAGCAGAGTTAGGAATAGAAGCCTTATCTCCTGACATCCAGTCTGGTGCCCTTCCTCAGGACTATCTCAAATGATGCCTCTCCCATCTCCAAATTTCCTTCTCTGTTTTTTCAAGTGACTGCTGGCACTGACACACTGGAGCAGCCTAGCGGACTAGTAAACTAGCCCAATAGGCTCTCTCTAACAACAGTCAACGTCACATGTTTCCAAGAGACATTTTGATCCTAAATCTAATAAAAAAATGTTACAATGTGAGGACTAGACTGTCTTCTGCCACACTTTCTCATGTGCCTTCTTGCTGCCTCGTTATTGTTTTCTTCTTTCTCATTTCAGCCCCAAGGTAAGCTGCAGGAATGTGAGCTGCTCTGCTTGATAACTGGCACAAGAAGGCAAGGCAACGCTAGAGTATAATACCCTCTCAACATTCCCTAATGTGTCCATCTCTACTTCCTACCTGCACGCACTGAGTTCCTGCTACCGATGATGGCTGGTACACAAGCTGAGCACTCCCAGTTGGGTGGATGCTGCCATTCCCACACAAAGGGTCAGTTTGGGGAAGATTTTGGACAAAATCAAGCTGCTTCTTTCTGAACTATTTTTCAGCTCCTCTTTGTACCCAAGAAGTTAGAAGAAGTGAGATTTCCACAGGACTGAAAAGTAAAAAACTTGCTGTGAGATTTATGACAACCACAAAAATTGCAATTTGTTTGGTTTGCCTGGTTGCACTAGATCCCATTTGAAAAAAGAGAGAAAGAAAAAATAGACAAAACCAAGCCATCAGCTGATGGTATCAGCTTTCAGATAATTCTAACTTTGAATTGGATTGGTATCAGTAACTTAGTTTAAATATATGTTCACTGCAAACAGGCAAAAAATGGGCTGTTGAGGGTTGATCTCTGCAGCCTCCCTGAGCCCTTCTGAGTCAGACAGTTGCTTGTTCACGCAGCTCTTACTCACCATGGTTATACAGCACACTGTTCCCTTTCAAACTTTGAAATGCTTTCAGCTTGTACATGCATTCTGGTATCAGTACACATGTGTTTAAAAGTCATAAAGTATTAATTCCGCTAGAAACAACAATGGGTGATAAAGTGTTAGGAAATTCCTTGCTTTCCTGCATGCACAGACATGCATAAGTTTACCTTATGCCTCAGTTTCCCCAGTAATGAAACAGATATCATTGTTCTGTCCTCCAGGGCTGCTGGGCATGAAAGCACAAAAGACTCTATGTTGGTCAGATAATACAGCTACTGGAATCAGCTAGTTCAGAAGAATTTCTTGTTTTAAAAGGGTAACTGAGGTAAAACCATACAGGCCTGGATTTGGAATTGGCCAGGGATCTAAGCCTCATTACAGTTGCAGCGTTAGGGCTGGGCCTGCAGCAGCAGCTGGCCCAGGATCCTGGGTTCCAAGCTTGCTGCAGAGGTTGCACCTCTTTGGTTTTGGTCTAGGTTCATCTCTGCTGGACCCAAACCAATATAAGAAAGCGATGAAAGATACGCAGTTGGCCATGGAAGCACACACACTGTGGTTGCAAGAGCAGAAGATGAAACCTGATTGCTCCAGCTCAAAATTAAGAAAGTTGCCTTTAGTTTATACAGTCTAAAGAGCCTGGACTTGGCATATGGCTAATCCGTACAAGAAGAAGGGCAATGAAATACACATGCAACTATCAGTTACCTGCTGTTCTGTGTCTACCAGTAAACTCCTGGTCAGGGCATGTATGTTCCACCAGTACTACACAATTAATACACAACTCAATGTGCAGCGTGAAGACCTCTCTGTGTTTTTTCCCTCCCTCCGGGAATTTTGCAAACCCATCTCTGGCTTGTCCGGATGCATCTAAAGCTCTTCCCATTATAAACAAATAACAACGACAAAAAAGCTGCAGTCACAGAACTTTGTTGATTCTTCCTGTGCCATGTTAGGGTGCACATGGTTCCCAGTGGCCTTTGAAAACCTGAGGCATGGATTAGCAACATCAGCACATGAAGCCCTCTACACACAGTGAAAAAAGGAATGAGGTTTTTATTTTGTGTAAGACCTGCACTGTCACTGTCTAGACTTACCAGGCACTCATTCCATTTCAGTGCATCACAACAAATTTAACTTAATGGACCTTAACAAATGAAAGCTCCCTGAACAATATACCATCAACAGGGCATCTAATTTCAGGCTCAGTGCTTCTGGGAGAATGTGATGTTCCCATCAAGCTCATATCCCTAGGCATAGCGCTGTGAAGGACCTCTCATTGCAGCCAAAGTGAAAGTAGAAGGACCATGCTGTGAGTTTTAAAATATTTTGTTAGCTTAATGGAAAATCTCCCTCCCCCCCCCCCTACCCCCACAGTCCTTTGCCTCCAGGGGGGTGGGGGTAGGGGGTGAAATTAAAAAATGTGGAAGGACCCTCCCTTTAAATGTTTATTAAAACAAAACAATAACAGCAGACTACAGAATCTAAATTAAATATAAACAGAAACATTAGCTTCTTTTGATTTGGGGGGAAAATACACATAACTGTTTATAGTCAAAATTTCCCAGATGGCATTTCAGAACTTGCTATTCTCCTGGCACTTTCTGTCACAAAGGCAGGAAAAAGAAAATGGATTTTTATAGGCCCTCGAAAAGTAAATGATATGACACAGATAGCACTCATGCATGCATATATTTAATCACTTAATTCCCTGAAATACAGATAAACAAGTCCCAATCAGTTCAGTAAAATGGACTCTGAAACCTGTTGATTAGTTAGTTACTCCATAAATTTTATCACCATTAGACTAGGGCCTATATCAGGTATTGCTGAACTATTTCTCTAGCAAGAAGTTCTGAAACATTTGTCAAAAGGTAGATTCTAATTTCTTGGCTAGTCTGAGACTGGTGGAAATAGCCTTTACCACTGAAGTGTATTTTAAACACAGATCTTTTACTCAGGGACTTGAGAAGGTATGACATGAAAGATATTTTTTCTAAGACCGACAGAAACAGACACACCATTAGGACCTCTACTGAGAGACAGTATTCAGCAAAAAAGAATTTTGTTACCTCTTATTTCATAATATATTTGGATTATGGAAACAGAAACACAAATATAAAGGACCCTCTTTTTGTACAGCTCAGGCTCAGGGATGATCTCTTACAGTGCCCAAATGGCATGCTTGACTGGCACTTCCCAGCAACTCTGTATAACTTCCACAGTATAAATTGTCCTGTTCCATGAGTCTTCATGCAACCAGCTAAAGAATCTACATTTTACATGGTTTCTCCAAGACTCTGTGAAACCTGTAAGCTAATGCTCCTATTCCTGGAGTCTCTAACAGAAGTGTCTTTTCCACTTCTGATACTAACACCATGGTTTTGACAACTGTTTTTTGCTGGAATTTGATGTCACCCATTACAATAAATTTATACCCAAACCTAAAGCAGGAGTTCTTCTGTTGCTCTTGCACACACAAGCTTGAAAAATAATGCTTTGCCATTCTTTAGGACCTTCTGATCTGGGTGCAGAGACATATTGTTAGAGTTCTGAGACTTCACAGGAATTATTAACCTGTTTTACAAAATGACAGAGGACAAGTTTTACCTGGGGGCTTGTGAAGCACATTTGTTTACTGCTGCTGCAAACTCCATGTGACCTTGGGAAGTCACTTAGGCTTACATTTTCAGAAGTACTAATCTTTCAGTTCTGTGGGAAAGTATATCTTGAAGCACCTAAAATACTCTTTTCAGAAGGAAATAAGCATTGATCCTTAGGAAATCAGTTCCTGAACAGATATCTCTAATCAGAACTACTCAGAAGGCAGCCAAAATCCCAGCTACTTTAAAAGAAGTTATTCCTCTCTGTTTCTGCTTCCCAATAACATCTGTAAAATTAAGAAAGATCTAATTCATAGCATGTTTAATTGAAAACACATAAATCAGATACAGACAACTGCAGTCACGTAAGTACTTGAATAGACAACTAAACCACAAGGACATTCAGTCTACACCCAAGTTACACAAAGCTGAGCAGAAATCCAAACTGGCTAGCTATGGTTTGCTCAAGCTCCAATTCTCTGTTTTCATTGTTGAATTATGGCCCCTCTGCCATCTTATGGCAGAAGAATTGTGTTTTCTCCTTTCCTTTCAGCTGTACTGAGTGTTGAGCAGGGATGAGGGTGGGTTTGGCTTCCCTTTATTGAATTCAGTGATAAAAACTGGTGTTAATTATAACAATCATCAGCTATCTTCTCTAAAAGCACCATGAAAAAAAGAATAGTTCCCTCAAAGAAAAGTCTGACTTTTATGAGTACCTTGTATTAAACCGAAAGTGTCTTGGCTCCATTGTGTTTTCAGCTTGAAAGAGCTATTGAGATGTAAAAAGCACAGCTTTTTTAATGCACTTATTAACATTGTAAAGTGTGAAGCAGTGAAATCCCTTCTAGTTCTGGAACAACCTTGCAAAGCCTTTTTTCCAAAACAAATGAAGAAAATATGAAATTAATTTATGTTTCTTTGTGACTTGTAATCTACATTTGGCAATTCCTATTTTATTGTTATTCCAAGAGACATAAAATAATCACAGTTACATTAACAAGCATACCGTGGCTATTAGCATAATATATAGAACTGACCACTGTAAAGAACATAGGCCTGAGGGCAGTAACACCCAGACCAAAAACCTAACAAGGGAAATCCTTGGGTTAAAAATCAAGACTCCCTTAACTGGAATTCAATGGCTGTTCCCCACTCAATGAATACATTGTATACCCAGACAGTGATCTCTGTGTTTTTATAGAAGTCACTTGGACTGAAGTATTCTGTCCTGCTAGTCCTGACACTGTACATTGGAGTTACTTACTCTGCTTAAGACTGCAATCATGGAATACTTTAGCATTGTGGCTATGGCTCCCTATAAAAGCATTAGTCCTTCCTGAAAAGAGACAGGTTTTGGCAACTGACAAGACTGAAACTAGACTGCAGCAACAATATGTTCCACGTGATAACAGATTTTCTATTTTGGCATGGTATTTTCCTATGGTTTTATTTTAAAAAGACCTTACCCTTCATAGCTGGATATATGCTCTGAAAAGATACCCTGAAAAGAGGAGTCTGTTTGAGAATTCATAAAAAAACAGCTCAGAGAGATGTGTGAAATCACCGCCTCCTTCATAGTGGAAAGTTAACTATTCCAATAAATTCTGCAGCTGCTTCACTGTCCAGAGTAAAGTCATGATACACTGAATTTATAGAATATCACACATTGACTGTAATGGAAACATAATTTTGCTGTTAATGGTTGAATAGAATGTCAGACAGGCATATTCTAAAACAAATGCAAAATGAGAGATATCAAGACTACAGCACATCTGCACTTTTAGCAGCCTTTAGAAACTCAAAGCAACAGCAGTCATAACATCTGAAGTAGCATCCTTCTGCAAATAATATGTACTATCTGCTCAAACCCATGTTCTTGTTTCTTTTCAAGCTGTTCAGCATGTATCCTACACACTGGTACAAAAGTTCCTAAGCCGATCTGATTTTAATGCTAGAATCCAAATAATCCAAACTTGGTAAAGCAAGCCATTAGATCTGGCCATCTTACTCTGAAAAAGAGAGTTGAAAAATAACAGTACTCTCTGCTATACAACATTTGGACACTTTCTTTTGCTAGTGCAGTATCTCATTTCTCTCTCCATTTTTTCTGTTTTTGAACACGGACAATTCTCTGTCTTGTGGTTACTTTAATTTCTGCTTTGAATGCTTCCCTCCAAGCTAAACTGGCTGGCTTTTGATTTTGCCTTGTTTTGTTCTTGTTTTAATGGTGGATTAGAAACTTGCAGATGTCAATATTCTAGTAAAATTTTATCTTGGAACCATCCTTCCTAACATTCACTTCAAAACCTCAGCATTCTTCCAATACTGACTTACACTGCAGTCCCCTGGCTGGAGAGTATACCACCAGAACAGGACAGCCACATATCAAGCTGACAGTCTGTCCATTGCTATTACTGTCATTTGTCTTTTATAAACAGCAGTTGGCCACAGTGAGGGAGGTCACTGGCCCATGTGGCCCCAGACTCCACATTCAGCTGTGGCTTATGCCAAATGCTTCAGAAGAAGGCAGAAAATTCTTGGTCGTAGGCACTTCTACAAGACTGTACATGACTGGGGATGAGGGAAAGGGAGTTAAACTCCATCTGTCTCTGAAGATCAGCATGCACCTCTGAGGAGATGTGATAGTCCTAGAAACTCTTTGACTTGCCCTAGCTAGTATCACTTGAAATGTTACTGTTCAGATGAAAAGCCAACCCTTCTACCAAGTCTTACTGAGGTCCAGAAGGCAATTACTCTGCCAAAATGCTGTTCAGCCTGACCTTCAGTTATGTTTCTTGATGAGCAGCGATAGGTTCTGAGTTTGTGCTTCAGAGCAGGAATGACAGGTTTCTAGTCCTGCTGCTGATGCCCTGCTTTTCTCAGCTCTATTCTTCATCACCTATGGTCTTTTTAGACAAGCAATGATTAAATACTGGCACAGATGTTAACTAAGTTTAGCATGAATGGAGACTAAAGCTCTTAACAATGAGCTGAGAGTGTTTATGATGAGCTGAACATTTTTGAAATAAATTTGTCACTAAACATCAGAGAGATCATCACCACCCGTCTAAGATTAGGGTAAGAGCTAGATTTACAATTTCAGACTACATGAGCAAAAACCAAACTTCTTTTGCTCAGATTGCCAAGGAAACAAGGTTGACATCTGTGGAGCAAATTACTTACTTTTATTCCTGAAGTGACTATGAGCTTTTGGACTATTCTTAAAGACAAGGTTTGGGCTGAGGTAAAATTAGGGTAAAGGACAACAAGGCTTAAGAGCCAGTCACTGGACCTGAAAGGTTAAAAAAGTAAGATGAATACTAGCACTGCCTGGGGAATGGTTTTTAATATTTTACATAGCAGCATTCTATCATTTGATTATAGTCTTACTTGGATTAAGAGCGAGGGGTTGGATCAGCAATGATGAAGACATCAATTAATAGATGGGTTTCTCAATATCTAGATAGCTAGGAATAGAGATTTAATGGTCAGGGATTCCTAGTCTATAGTTACTTATGTTGAGCTTAGAGCTGTTGATTTGGGATAACAGGGAATGAAGAGGTTTTCTTATCACAGATAAGAAAACTAAGCCCCACATAGAAGTGATCTAGTGCTAGCACAGATGAAAGCCTCAAGATTAAGAAGCAGGAACAAAACATGGAGTTTCTGGCATCTGATATTTTCTTCCTGACTATCAGGACTACAGGCAGAATTCTTTCTTTGGGAAATATATTGGTAGAAATGAAGGTGGACTGAAGAGGCAGAGTGTGCACATGTTAGGAGAAAGAGAGTTCGTCTTCTCTCTGCCTTAAGACAAACAAACTTGACAGAAACATAAGTTTATCTTGTACACAATCCAAATTCATGGGGCACTCCCACAGTATCATGTACTCTACAGATTCCACACCTGAAGACCTGGGTCTGGTTTAAAATATGGTATGAGACTGATCATGATCACAAAGCAGTTTCACATCAGTGGAAAACCATTGTATCAGGTCAGCTGGTGAAAATCAGCGTAACACCATGTTCAATGAAATTAAGACAATGTCCATAAATCGGAGAGATATTCCACTGACTTCATTATCAGGGTCACTAATAAAGTCAATGGATTCTATCTCTGCCAGTAATTAACGATCGCACCAGACTGGAGTCAGACCACGCTGTAAATCCTCTTAGCTGAGAATAGATACATTACATATTCCGAAAGAGTAGTGGAGGAGCTCCACAGCATGGCAGAGAACATGACAGAAAAAATGAGTTTCCAAATTTAAAAGGATGTTGAAGAGCTTGCAATATTGCTTCCAACAAAACTTTAGGCACAGCAAAGATGATGGTAAAAACTGGAGAATTTTAAAAATAAGGCAATATTTTATAATATTAGCAGTCTTATTTTGCCTAACAGAAAAGTAACTGAATGCAAATTTTAAAATACAATATAAATGAATTCTGATCAAAGGACTGAAATAATAAAAATGGAACTGACCAGTGGGAAATTGACTGCCAGCTGTCATCCTGAACCACACCATAAATTACTTTGAAACATAATTACAAACAAAATAATAAAATGGCTTTCATGCAGAAATCACAGATTTGTAAAGAATCAATTATAGTGATGAGAAAATAATTAATGTAATGAACTCTGTAAAGACCATTCCCATGCACAAGACGACATGGGACATTCAGGCAGTAAGCTACATAAGCATCCTGTGATTGCTTACGTAATATAAGTAATATATATGTGCATTCTCCCAGAAAGAAAAACATTTTGAAAAAAATAAGTAGGGTCTGAATTTGAAAATGTGCAAATGGCAGGCCAAATGTTTCTTAATTCATGTTAGTTTTATAGTTTTACCTATGAATTTATCTCAAGCTTCCTGATTTGTCACTTTTAAGAGTCATCCCTGACTTTTACACCGTAATAATGCAAGTAATAACTAGTACCTATTGTAGATAGTGAGCCAGAGCTGTGGAAAGCATGCACCACCAGAACAGTCCAAAATAAATGGTTAGCAGTAAATATGCCATGATAACTTTTGCTCAGGAATCAGCTATTTCCAGCTTGTGCTTTCCTCAAATCTGCAACTGCTGGCAAGGTTACTCTGAATGGTTATCTAGAATCCCTGTAAAAACCGGAAATTCTTCAAGGAAAAAAGCTGTTCTTTGGGTTCTTCATTATTTATACTATTTTTATATCACTGTAACTTTACCTATATTAAAGAGATGGGTCTACCTATGCTTCTATGGCCTCAATACCTCCATGTTCTGTCATAAGAGATCTCTTATTACTCACTGCACTCTACAGATAATAAAAAGTTTCTGCCCCCTTGGTGTTACTGTCTAAACACATGGCAGACAAAAGAAATCTCATCAGAGAGAAATATGCTCAAATTAAAATTGAAGGGAAGTAATTTGATTACAATTGTGCACTGATTCTACCACACACCTAGGAATATAAAGCCAATCCACAGCCAGGCCTCACCTGTATCCAGGGTAAGGCTTAAAACTGCTCTTTCAAGAGCAGGGATGCAGACTTGTGGGATTTTCTACATAAGGTCAGACTGATCATCAGCATCCTAATTTTAGCTATTTAAAGCCTATGTTTTTACAGAAAGTCAATATTTGATAAAATATTCTGCTGTATGCACCTGCTGCATACAAATCCAAAAGGATTGAGCACTCAGTGGCATCAAGTTACATTACAGTACTGCAGCCAAAACCTCATTCTTAAAACATACTGGGAGTGGATTACTTTGAAAAGCACATGTATGGTGGTGTGATTCCGGGTTTTTAGTTCCTCTGAACTTCTGAAATGCCAGCTGTTCAACAGTATCTTTCTCAGATAGGTTTTTCTTCCTCTTCCCTTGTATCAGAAACTGACTGATAGGGTTTGTGCCTAAGAAGAATGGATCTGAAATTACAATTAACTTCTAGTTTCGCTGCGGTCTAATAATTAGGGCTGATTGTCAATGTAATAATATTTTCTTCTCAAATATGAGGCAACAGGAAGTTTTACACAGTCATCATCTATGATGTGACATTTCATTAGCTTCCCATCCTTGAGAGTCTGGCTGTTCAGAACTGATTTTTCTCTGCAGGGTTAATGCACATACCTTTTTTCATTGCCTGCTTACTGAAAAGTATGTACTATGTCCCTGGGTATACTTTTTATTGCAGTCTATTATTCAGGTTTTGCATAATGTAGAAGGCTTGACGGCTTGATGGAAGAAACAAATCATTGCCACGCAAATGACTGTGAGATGAAAATCTCATCATTGTGCTATGCCATCACAACTTTGCCTCAAAGGTAGTCAGTTCCCATTGCAATCAAAGGGAGTTATGTGGTCAAAAGCCCTTTGCAATCCACTGAAATTGCATCCTTTCATGTTTTACAAATGCCTGCATCCACAATGACTCTTTCTCAGTACTGTTCATACCTTTATCCACCATCCAGTTCTTTCTTTTGCAACTCAAACCAGTGATTACAGAGGCAAAGGACGTACTCTGCAGATTTTCACAGCAGCTAACACTGGTTAGCACTTTACAGGCTTCTCACTTGCAAAATTTAAAATAGTTTGCAAATATGATCAATTCTGCTTTACCAGCTGAGAGATTAAGTGACTTGCCCATGGTTATCTTGTGAACTAAGCACAGGAATTAGGCTCCAGTTGGACTGGGAGCTAACCCAGACATTGGGACATCCTGACACCTTGAATCATTGCACAGTAGACATTCCTTTTGCCATTCCTTGCAAATCCAAGTTAATATCTGAACACTGGTGATGCAGTACGCTTTCCTAATGCCTTCTGCTTCTAATACAGCTTCCAAACATCTATGATTTTATTCTGTTGCCTTCGTGAATTTACCTAAGCCTTTTGCTTCATGTTTGTAGCCAACTGGACTACATACAGCTTTAGAGAGGAATAAAAATGAAGACGGATGCTTTGGAAACCCTCACCATATTGTTACAACACATTGACCGCATTAACACATATACATGATGAAACTATCTCTGTGCTAGTAAACTAATAATGGCTAGCACATAGGCTCAAGCGTACACTAGTATACAATCATTCCTACTGTTGAATTATCAGTATACATCCTGGCGTAATTTTGACTCATGTCAACTGACATTCTCTTGGGCAATGTCTGGGCATAGTATGGAAATTCTTCAAGTCAGGGACTGTTTCTAGCTGACACTTTGAAGCAAGATGCTTTGCTTTGGGTGGAAGACACTAAAGTGGTATGGGCATGAGCTGTGCCATGCCTTTTGATACAGGGCCCAAACAACGGCCCTTTGCCCTTTTGTTTATATGAAATAGCCTAAGAGATCAGTATTAGAAAAGATGAAAGGGGAAACAGGTTTTGGCAGAGCATGATCCAAGTGCTTCCCACACCATAAATGTGAGTTTAACTATACGGCTTTCTATTGAGGCTTATTCCTGCTGGTAGCTGCCAATATTTCAGTGATTGTACATGTGTGGTTTTAGCTGTGGAGGTGTACAGTCCAACTCATTACCCACGTTATTTTTAATATTGCTAATGAATGTCATTTTCATAGGTGATGATGACTGCTTTGAGCTTTCATTGACTTCAGGGAGACTGATGGTGTTCTGCGTATCTGTAAAGATCCACTTTAATATATATTTGGATTGATTTTCAGTGTCTGGCTGCAAAATCCAGTGCAATGCGGAGATGCATCAGATGGATTTTAAACTAGCTTGAACTCCTGTGCAGCACAGCTTACTAAATTTCCCCTGATGAAAGTATAGCCATATGTACTAAGCCATATAATTTGAAGTTTTTTCCTTGCTCACATTTTGACAGACACCATTCTAGCAAAAGCCACAAAACCATTATCACTTTACTCAAGTATGGAGCCTCAAGCTAGCAGGTTACAAAAGCTCCCAACACAATATTCTCTTTACCTAGAACTGTGCTCTTGAAAGCAGAGAAAGATTGCTAGTCATTTGATAACCACCAGGTGAAAACAAAACAGAAGATGTTAATTATTATCTCAGAGAGCAATTAGATTGAATTGTTAGGAAATAATAGAATTTGCCATGGGAAACTTCCTCTTCTATGGAAGATTTCTGGCCAGGTCATGTTTTAATGGTAATTCATTTACATGGTAATACAGACTTACTTAAGTTATATTCAGGGTGGTTACAGTTATTAGATACAGATGTGGTGCTTGTTGGCCAGATGTAGGGAAACAGTTTATATTCTGTCCTGAGTACTTACCACATGCAGATCATTTCTGTTTTCACTGTACCCCAGTGTGGCTGAGTGCACAGAATATTTGTAAGTAATGCTGTTTTCTATCCAGTTTGTTAAAGTGCATGTGTTAAGCTATGCATACATTTATAACTTATCTTCCATACACTAAGATACCGCCTCTGTTTTCTGTAACAGCAAGATGCCTTGTTCCTATGGCCCCAAGTTTCTATACCAGCTGACAGTTTACGAACTGAAATGCATGGGGGTTTTAATAGCCACTTCAGCTGTATGTTTTGTTAAGTTTTTTGAGGCAATTGTCTTGTATATGTTTGACTGTAATAAGCAATTACTGGCATCACCTGTGCTCCCTTTGGAAATGTGTTTTGTTTAAGCAGCACCCCTGCTAGTAATTTATGACGTTTTCATTTCCTAAGTAAAAATTTGTCCGTCAAGGTCTCATTTTTCCACTAGATTGTTGACTGTTGGCTGCAGGTTTGGGAGCCAACCTCCTTTGTTTACATCAAGGATAATAAATCCTCTCCTATTATTATTCTGTACCCAGTTTCACATCAAGAGAAGTGTAGTTTCCTTGTTTTGATCACTTAACTGTAACAGCTGATGAAGAGGAAACTGTAGTGTTTTTGTCAGATAGTACTGATTTCAGACTGGCAGGTGTAGTACTCCTGTACTTTCTACCTAACATAAAAGCATTAATTACTGTGTCCACACTTTCTTGTTTATTTGATTCTTTTATTTGCAAGAAAAGTCTTCTAATAGAAATAACTTTTTTTTAAGAAACCTAAGCTTTTTACTTAATGTAGTATAATCCAAAAAGCAGCTGCTTTATGTAAAAAAATACTGTACTTTTGTGGGAAAAAAGTTCCAAATAAAAATAATTAGGCCAAAATACTAGTTATTTGTTTTGGACATGTGGAACGATAGAAATGCCCTAGTGAGGTTGCCTCATTTTGGACAAGTGCCCATCTTCTCTGGATCAAGTCCCTAAATAAGTATTCCTCATCACAACTACTTTCTCACATCCTGAGGGGATACCTTGGTACACCTTGAAAGGTCTAATACAACCTCTGAGAAGTACTCCACAGGGCTAATGAAAAAGGGGAGCCATTACTCAGTTCTGTGGCAGAAAAGTGTATGCATACCTCACATAACCTCCCAGATACACTGACAGACAAAGAGTGAGGAGGATTTGGAGTCAGAGCATTTGGTGGATTTAGCAATCTCGAAAAATTATGCAAGGCAACCTGCTGCTTACAAAGGTTTTGAACTAATTGCAATTCTTTGTCAATACTAGCTGAAACTACTGTGTTTATACTGTGATACTGTGCAATCTACACAGCAATAAAAATGCTGGAAATATGCAGAGGAGTCCTTCCACAAATATTTTCCTCACAGTCAGTGAGCCTGGGTATGCTTTGAGGAGAACTGTTTGGAAGAATGTTCCATAAGAGACATCTCCATTCTCTCAGCAGTGGCTCTGTTAATTTTATAGAGATAAACCACATTTCTTATGCAAATATAATTAAGTTGGAAAGTTTCCCAAGTTCCTTTCTAGCCCACAAAGTTTCAGTTCTTTCATCCTATAAATCACATTACTGTAGTGCCCAAAGAAAAATAGTAATTGATAATGATGTAAAATAAACATTGAAAGATTCACTTCCTAATTGTTTACTTTTGAATATCTTGATTAAACTCTACATTTTTCAGAAGAGACTACCTGTTCTGTACATCTGTAAAGCAGTAATCACACTAAAAATGTGCTTCTTAGAAGCACAAAAGATCACTTATTTAACTATCTGACCCTCTGCATAATACTCCATAGATTCATACCACTGGTTGCTACTTGATGACTGTCATTTCTGGATGAACTAGACTGTACCGTTGAGAACGGCATCTAGTATTCACTTTCATTCCTTACTCCAGAAGACAGAAAATCTTCCAGAACCCCAGTTAAGTATTTATACTTATGAACTAGCTCCACATTTAAAAAATGCATGCCTTAGCTCTCTGTGCCCTGGTTTGGCCTCCTTCGTCTGCTAACTTAAGAAGTCTATTACTATCATAAATACCCTCCTGCTCAGAGCACAGCATCTGGATCTGCTCTTTCCTAACTAATTACTTCGTATATTTTAGCCCCTCACTGTAAGAAATAAAAGAATCATAGACTGGAGACAATGTTTCTTCCCAATATATGATGTTAAGTAGGAAATTCATTTGCAGGCTACTTTTTTCCCTAAGAATGGAGGAAAAGATCAAAATTACAGTTATCTTCCCACCTGAGCAAACTGAAATTGAATTTATTGCTTTTAAATATATGACAGGACAAAGGCAAGATATATATATTGAATGCTCTCCTGACAAAGTACTGTCCAGGCAGTGTGTACAGACTACTCATAGACTGACAGGAAGGCTTAAGAAATTGAAAGAAACATAAAAAAGGTTAAGATAAGAAGAACCTTTGCATTAGATGCTACAGAAATAAAACAGTAGAGGTCTCAGGAGCTTATTGCTCAAACCAAGACAAGAAAACTAATTTATTCAAGTTTACTCAGTATGTCTTCGGCAGAGCCAGGTAGGAAAACCATTCCTGGAGCCTTGCTTCAGCAACCTGGGCATTCTATCACATTGCTCCTCATTCACATAAGGGCTCTACTATTAGTCATAAGGAGGAAAGTGTTTTAAAGCTGAACTAGGACATCAGAACCTGACTCAAATTCAGGTATGTGTTTGTGGCAATGACTTAAATTGTTCAAATAAGTCATAATGTGCTTTTATGGCTTACTATTACTATTAAAACAGGATACTCGGAAAATGAAAAGGCAATTTCTGTATCACACTCATTAAAAGATACTATAAATTTTAAATTGCATTCTAGCTGTAGACTGATATGTACTACTACATTTCATAATTAGACCTAAGATCCACGTAGCATGTTTCATGAAGCACAACTACTATAGTATAGTAAACCTCACAAAGCACCTGTGACTTAGGTAACTGTATCCATCATTATCCTTATAGAAGCATGGCCTTGATATACAGAACAGAGGAAACCGAAGCATAGAAGGTGACATGCAGGCAAGCTAGGAATGTGCTCATTTGCATCTACAACAGTAAATGTAGCAACTTCAAATCCATTTTCAAAACTATTTCCTGGTTTGAAGCATACCTAAAACTGCTAAATGACAATATGGGCCACAGCATGGATGGGAATTGTCCAGATATGTTACTGGTCTTAATTCCTCAGTCCCCACCCCTATTATTCCAGCACTTTGTGAGCTGCTCCGCTGCTCCTCTAGGTAAGATCTATAATTGATCACACCTGCACAGAACCTGTCAAGTAATGTCTCAGGCTCTTTCAAGCATCTTCATGTTCACACACTACTAATATTAAGCAAAAGAAATATTCTGAGAACTCACATGTCTCTGACCATTAGACATCACCATATATCAAGTGATTTTTAATCAGTTTCTGTCTACAACTCTATTCAGCTCAGTAATTTATCCAAGTGCATATGAAAGAAATAAAAGGAAAAAAAACCTCAACAAAATCCATTTCACAAGAGAAAATCTGAATCTCTAGCTAACAATAATTTGTTAGACTTTGTTCCTTTGAGTAGTGGCAGTTGGATTCCTTTGCTCACAAAAGTCATTTATTATTTGCCCTCACAGGCATTCATTTCAAAGGAAAAGAAAAACAATAAATTTCACTTCAATTTCAAGCTATCTGTGACAAATACACAGTGACATTTGATTCTCCATGTCTTTTTGGTGACACTTCTAAATAAATATTGATGGCCTGTCATAGTGTGGCTATAGCCAGGAATGTTTTCATGTAAAAATTCAGATTTTTAAACAAAAGGTGATGGGCAATAGAAAAGACGTATTTTCCCAGTGGCTTTAAGTTTTCACAAATGTTTACATCTTTTGAGTCTACAGTTGTTGCAGATGGGACAAGCTGGAGCTAAGGACAGAAGGAAGTAAATGGAAATGATAATGCAAAACATGTATAAAGAGGTTGACTGTGTTCTTATGCTCCAGTAGAAACAAGATCAGATCAGATCTTTTTATAGCCTGAACACATGCTCAAACTCTGGGGAAGTCTGGATCTTTTGACCAAGTCTGAACTTCATGGCTTTCCTGTTAAAGCCTGGATTTTTATAGTAGCCTAAGGCTGAATCCCACTGGTTCAGTACAAACAAACTGAACTAAATTCATTGGCCTTTGTTAGAATGCAAGTCAAATTAGATGGTCCCTTCAAGTCTCAAAATTTCTGAAGCTATGACTTTATGGATCTTTTGACAAAACTTGACTTTATATTGATCCCAGACAATGAAATTCTGAAGAAAAAGAATTATTTAAATTTAAACCTTGCATTTTGCACCCACCTCTGCAGCCTAGAGTCAACTGCTTGTTATGTTTGTCTCTTTAAAATGTAGAGTATACAAAGGGAAGAATCTTAATTATGGGAGATAAGTGTATGTATGCAGAGAAATAGGAAACATTTAGCAGAGGAAGTGCTGCTTGACAGTTAAGAATATTAAGTGTTCTAAAGGACCACTTCTATGGATATCCTAAGGGCAGAACTTATGCAAGCTAAGTATAACATTTGTCTATCACATAGGTCCTCAAACTTTTTAAACAGGGGGCCGGCGCGCGGATGAAGTGGCAGGCAGTCATCTGCGGCTGCTTGGTTTCCCCCCAAGCCCCCAGCCCCCAGCGGGGTGTGTGTGTGTGTGTGTCTGTAAATACCGGGGGCTGGATTGAGGACCCTGGGGGGCCGTATCCAGCCCACAGGCCATAGTTTGAGGACCCCTGCTCTATCACAATGTGCAGTCACAGTATGGAAACGGATGAGGTCTGAAACTGTAAAATGAGTCAAGATGAAGTTTTATCCAATTAATTTCTAGTTTTCTTCTTTCCTTCATCCTTTTATCTTCTTCTCTTAGATGACATAGGTTGTACAGGTTTCTTGGCAAAACAGGAATGGTCTGCCCTGCCTGCATTTACAGAACAGTCCTTGCCCAACCCCATGCTCTACACTTAGCTACTGAAACTTAACGGAGACCTTCATAACTTTCCACATACAAGATTTTACTGAACTTGCCATATTACTACTTCTTTTTAATACGTGACTCTTCTCGATTCATGCCAAACTATTTCAAAGAAACAATGTAAACCACTTATGGGACCCATGATAAATGTCCAGAACATTTAGATCTCTTAGCACCAAATGTGTGCATGCATTCCTGATATTGTTAGCCTCCCTTTTTCCCCATAGTTTGCAATCTCTGTTCCTCTTTCTTAGAAGCAACTCTCTACCAGTCTTTATTACAATCTTTTCATAAGAAAACTAGCACAGTCCTAGAAAAGTAGAAAATTAATCCAGTAGTATTAGGAAAAGTTTTCTTCTGTATAACAATTTCAGAGGTATTACTTTTCTGTATTAATTTGTACCCTGAGTGTACGTTACCATAGCTGGTCTAGTAAACAAGAGATTAACTGTCTAACAATACATTATTAATTCCATATATGTGGTGTATTCCCTTTTGCCCAAAACAAGATTTTGATTGTAACACACCAAATAACAGCATGGCACCATCTTGCTGATACATGTAAAGTATGTAAGTAAACCCAGCTTCACATTAGTAGGATTTTGCTGTGACAACTTCCTTGGAAGAATTGTATGTATTGCACATCAACCAAAGCAACAGGTACATTGCACTCATATCTGCATAGCAGGTCTACCTGATGCAGCCTAATAAAGCTTTGTACAGGTAAATTGGGGTTGATGAAGCAACCATCCTTACAGCTAGCGTTCTACAGCACTAGTGCAAAAAACATTGATATCATGTTAGCAACATGGGGCCTTGCAGTTCTTCACTGCAATGCAAACAATTTGCAATTCAACCATCACGAATAAGAGTGATCTCTTCAAGAACACCTTTCATTCACAAGTCAAAGCACTCTTCAGTTAGGAAGTACCTAGAGTTGAAGTTTTCTCTAACATCACCTAAGTGGGAATAGACCGCTGCTCAACTCTGAATAGAAACTGCATGCCCTGCTCTTAAGTGTTTACATGCAGACAGAAGTATCACTATCTAGACATCCTGAGTTCTGTATTTTGTCTGAATCTACATTCTTTCTGGAGTTTAGTCTTATTAATGACTCAAACATAGAAACTTCAGCCTAAGTGAAGGTGTTCCTGATAGGTCTCTGCAGAGAGGTCTTCAAATCACCTCTGATAAAAAAGCAGTTTTCTTCCCTTATGTACTGGATTGGCCAGTGATGCTCAAGTTCATCACGATGCTATAACACAGCCATCAGCTCTTCATAGTTTACTTATCCAGGTCCTGAATTCATCTCAATAATTTAGACTTGAAAAACTGTTTAAAACATGTGATGACCTGTCCAGTGCATAAAATCCAGTACAAGTTCTTAGACTTGATCTCCAGAGCAGGAGGCTGAGCAAACACAAGTATCCACTGGCACATGTGAATGGACACACAAACTTAATGCAGAAAAAGAAATAACATCTTCCAGAAATTCAGATCTATAGAAAAACTAACTTGAAAAATGCTGCTTCTAATGTTCACTAACCACTTAAGCTGAGGTGAAATGAGCAAATTATGTTGATCTAAGTGTGGGCTGCCACTGAGAGGGATGCTTGTGTGGTTGCATGGTAATTTGGGTCAGGGAACTAATCCAACTGAAAAACCAACCCCCTCCTTCTGCAAAAGCTTTCATCCAGTTCCCTGATTCAGCTCCCTGTGCAGCCACATAAACAGAACTGCTTGGTGTTTTAAATTTTTTTCTCTCTAATGAATTGTTCCTAGTATTAAACAAGCTGTTTGACACAGGCCACTTGGCTAGTTTCTTCACTCACACAGTTCCTGAGGAAAGAATGACAGGTATCATGTGCTGGCTGCTATGCAGGGTGAAATAATTTATCTGCAAGAAGGGAAAAAACTCCAAAAGGTTCAACTGGGAAAGGTATAAACTCATGAGCTAACAGTTGAGATATGCACTTCGAAAGACAGGCAGCCAGCTGCATTACCTTTAGAAAGGCCTGTTAGCATTAACCATGTAGGAAGTCAGTATTGATGATGTTAAATCATACGGAAGCTGATGCTTCTATATTCATAATGTGGCAGGAGATTGATGACACATTTCACAAAATATCTTTTTCAATCAAAATATTTGCAGCTGTACCGTTTGATGGAAAAAGAAATTAATTTTCATAAAAATACTTGTGAAAAGGATGTTTCTTTTCATCAGACACTATCACCACTTTCTCAGTAGTTATAACAATGAATACCAGCCAGGGACAAGCTGGCTGTAAGAGCAGTCCAGCAATGAGAGGGTTTGTAACACATTATTGATACCCTAAGCCTCCACTCTCCTAGAAGAAAGATTTATTCATTGTCACTCACGGGAATTAACCAGTGTTAGGAATTTATCAGAAAAACATGTGACTGTGTGAGTACGGCACTGAACAGGGAGGAAAAGAACAGATACAATTCTTATCACTTTATCATCAGATTGCAAAACTGCACTGAATTCAATGAGGTCCACACACTGCCCTGGATTATGATCTTCAGCTCTGCAACTGTCTCCCTTATGACAGTGGGTAAATTCCCCCTTTTTATGCCTCTCACCCTCCTAGCTGGCTTGTCTAGCCTGTTGGTACTGTGAACTCAAGAGGGCTAAAGCTATTTCTTGCGATAAATTTAACAGTTTTTGTCATAGGGGGTACTGACTTGAGACGAGTTCTCTAAAAAACACTGCAATATAAATAGAAGTGATCATATATCACTCCTTGATAACAAGTTTTTCTAATTTTTTCCAGTTTCTTGTGTAACTGGAGCTTGCCTACGTGCCCTTCATGTTTTCACCACACACCATGCTCTTTACATGTGTTTCAGTGTCTTGTTTTTTCTGGAAAAAAAAATTTATTGCTGGCATGGACACTAGGTGAATGTTTACATTGGCAGCAATGGACAGCACTTCCTAAGAGGTTTTTCATTTGAGGTAAATAATTTTTCAAAAGCTTAATCCTCCTACTGTGCTGTCAATTCGCTGCTGCACACACAGTCTCTAGTATGGCACTAGAATGAAAACTTCCAGGATCCGAGCAAAATGGAAACTTTCCAAAAGATTAATGATTCAAAATAAAATTTGTAATCACAATCCTTGAAATACGACATTTCAAAGCAGCTTTCACATTCCATGTTAGACGCTGTCTTTATGCTCCTGGAAAACACATTTTTCTAAGTGAGTGCTATTGTGAATTCTGATGAACATCAGAGAAATTTTCTTGCCAAATGCAAAAGAAAATGTATGGGCTCGTGTGTACAGGAGAAGACAGGAGACCAGAACTAAGGTTGGACTAATACTTTATTTGTTGTGGTATTTCTAAAATATCAAGAACAAATCAGTCTCAGGTCAATCAAAAAACAACATTTTCAGTCATTGTAAAGTTGAAAGGAAGGACCACTTCAAGCCAAACAGGAACATCTTTGATCCAAAACAAAATGTTGTAGTTAGATTTGACAAATAATAATTGTTTTCTCCATTTAAAAATAAAATTAAGGGATATTCCAAAGTTTAAAGGAATTGTATTCTGAAAAATGGAAACTTCATTTTAGGGAAATAAAAAAGAAAATTTTATTTTTTTTAAAGCAGGAGTGCAGCTTCACAAATTAGTCAAGAGATGAATCTAAAGCAAGGGTTTTTTAGAACACAAATCTGCTTGATATTCAGCTGAAAAATTCTGGCAAAGTCTGAGACAACCTAAGCATGGGTTGTCACTGAAAGAGCTGACAATACCAAGCTGTGAGGTTCTATATCTGACATGCAAGATTCCACTAGGGAGAGTAAGTCTCAGGGCTTTCACTCTTTTGTGGGTGGCTTTCACACACTTCATGTCAGTAGGAACTCCTGCTTGACGGACACTCTGTGCTGTGCCATAGGTAAGGGGAGCAGGGACAGTGGTAGTGATTTTCTGTGCAATTAGTTTAAAGCCTTTAAAGACTCTGTATGTTTATGTAGCTAGACATAAACTTAACTCTCTCTAGTTTATGTAGCTAGACATAAACTTACCAATATGGGAAAAGAAGGTACTTCCTACTATATCTTTCCTAAGCTACATTTTGTCACAGTTCACAGATGAATTATGTCATCTTTGCCCTCATTTACTCATTTAGTAACATTTTGTTTACTTATTTGTGCCAACTTTCTCAATATATACCTGATATTACAACCTGGACCAGGATAAACTTAATATTTGTGAGAAGCTTTGAGATCCTTAGGTGACAATACATTCATAAATTTTGGTAATATCTGCCTAAAAACATTACAGTTCATGTCACATAGCAACACCAAAAAGCATCTAATCCATGTCTGCTTTGTATAGGCATGTTAATCTTTGTCTCAGTCTGAAAATGGCAACTAATCTTATGTAGACATGGAAATGAAGACATTGCAAACTTATTTCTTTCTCAAGTTACTCTTAGATTCAGAATGCAGTCTTCCCATGAAATAGCCTTAACTTGGGTGGATTCAATTCTGGACCGATGAATCAGAGTAAAAGCTTTGACATGGGAACAATCAAAAGTTCCTACGGCATTCCTATGGCTACTTTCTGTGAATGCCAAGAAATGCAGGCATTCCAGTTCTGAGCAATTAGAAGTTGTCTAGAAAGTATGATATCTAAACTATGGACACAATTAACACTATCAGAAATCCAAGCTGTGATTGCAGCGTGTTCACTAGAAATGGTGGGAAAATTATCTGGAGTCTAGTCCACCAAGTTTTACCCACAAACTGGACTACTGGCAAACACACACATTTACTTCTGTAAGGGAAGCCTTGCAATGCAACCCCTTTTACAGTCTGTAAAGTCTATTGAACCAGACACAGCAAGCTGTACAAGAAATGTCCAAGCAAAATGGAAACAGGATCCTCAAGTTAAACCAAAGGTAAGTTAAAAGTCACACAGCTGAACATACTGTCACTGACTGCCCAACTTGGTATTCCTTTGCCAGCAAAATCCAATCATGATCCCATACCAAGGGGCTACACAACATGATTAACATCTGGCACCTCCACTCTTCTTGAAGCAAATGTAATTCTTGCATGATGTTATCTACTGAGACATGTTCTGGTTTTTGGTCACAGAAAATCTCTTTCCTGTATATACCTTAGAACACTGAATAAGAAAACACACTGTTGGCCTAGTCTTTTTGATGCCTACTTGGTTTGCCATCATACGGTCTCTATACTCTCTTTAAAATTGATCACAAAAATCAATTGGTAATAAACTTAATCATGGGAATGAAACGCATCCATACATAGTAGTCAGCCATGCAAATTATAAAATACTTGATATGAAATCCTGTTTAAAATCACACGTTGACCCACTTCAATTTTCCCTTCTTTCTGGCTTCACTAACACTAATAGCCCAGTTTTCAACTAGCTTTGGCTAAGCATGTTCCATGTTCATATATGATGTGGCTAAAATGGATCCATTTGTCAACATGGACAAAAATAGATCTAGCTTCATGCAAGTTGTGTTTTCCTGGGCTTGCACAGATTTGTGTCATAATAGGTGTGTCATTACTGCTTTGCTGTCAAGACAGGTTTCTTTAATTATTCCTGTGTTCCGCAGCATTACTGAATTATGTTTGACAGATGCCCCAGAATATTAGAGATACTGTCTTTGTTCACACCTTCTTGCACCATCCTCTGCTAAGTTCCAGCACCCGGAGGATAAATGACATCACTAGTTATACCATATTAGCTGCAAAACTGAGACTAGCATCCATGTCAACCCCCTGAATCCCCATACCCATGTGCAAAACATGGACAATGCCACTTCCAAACTCATTAACAAGAACATAGCTGTGCTGCAGACACATAGTGAATATGTGGAAAGAGCTTTTGTTCCATTATGATCTGGGTTCCAGCTGTGGGGGCACAGATTTAAAATGGTACAATAGTTGTAGGGTTTGTAGCCTGTTTCCAAAAGCTTTATAACATCCCACATCCTGAGTATTGGCATGTGACAAACAGGACAGTAAAATAAAGGCTATGTGGCATGTTTCTAGTGGGGACTGCTGCAGTTTCCTCTGCCCTCCTTAGATCCTCTTTAAAAGAAAAGGCACAATGCAGAGAAGTGTCCTTTTCCTCTATGAAGCTGTCTGACTTGATGCCTTTGTTAGATACTTCTAGGACTGAGATCATTTAAAAAATACCAACATGAATTTGATCAGTAACTAGAACCAAAGTCATGTGAGTTAGATCATGCAGATATTTTTCTTAGCTCAGACAAACTGGAGGGATAATGTAGCCTACCGCCTGGATACCTAATATTCTTTATGCTTTTGCTAGAGATACATGGTTTTTACAGCTGCAGAAGTTAAAAAGGCTATTACCACTAATTATGAGGTATTAAACAAGATTATGCTTGTAAAATAATACCAGCGAACTTGAAGGTGAACAAAGAACTTAGATGTTTTGTCTGCTTGTTTTAAAGGACCCAGGGTAAGTGGGTGGTCCAGCATTGGAAAGACTATATAGAAGGAGTCAATTCAATTATTCACCTTGAAAATTCAAACAGAGGCGGGTGGTCACTGGTCAAGGGACATGACCATATCAGCAAAAATGAACATAGGTGGAGAGGTAAGTCTTTGCAAAACTGAGTAGAATACACTGAGTACAACTGACTTTTCAGAGTTCATAAGAACTACAGGAAGTATGAACAAAGCCAAACTTCATACTACATTAGTCAACTCATATTCTCAGGCTCTCTATAGCCAATGGAAAAATAAAGTTCCCTATAGAGGGAAAGTAATCACGTAAGTTGGAGCATCAAATGAAACAGTATCATCCGTTTCAGAAGAGCAGATTACAATTTTATTACTCTGGCACCCAGAAACTCATGATGTATTTGGTGCTAAACAGAAACCACTGCTACTCTCCAGAGTTTGTAATCTCAGCAAGCAAAGAAAAGATTCAGTGCCTGGAGAGCAGAAGGATGAAGAGATTCAATTACTTTCCTGAGGCTGCACATTAAGTGTATGGCAGAACTCAAAATAATACAGTCTTGTCTAATGTTCTTATCAGGGCTGGATGCAGCATACCATGAACAAGAAAGGGAGTGACCAGCCTTCACCCTGAAATTGCATTCATTCATATCTTCTTTCCATTATATAATTTTCCTGGGTGTGAGGAAGAAGGATCTGCTCTGAATTAAATCAGATCCTTTTGATTTTTCCAATTCTTTCAAGGAACAGAAGTAATCACTTCAGCTTTAGTTTGTTCCCCAGCATGCACAGACCCAGTGCCTCAGACAATTTAAAAAATGCTGAACTTCACAGATGGAGGCAATCACAAAGCTTTGGTTAATTGTCCTGTATTTCCCATTCACACAGGAACACAAGAAAATGGAAACTCTGAATATTCACCTGCTTCCCAGAGCTTAGATTTGTTGGTAAAATGGACTGAAATATAAACCTCTGGATAAGCTTTCTCCCTGAGCTTGGCTGTTTTATGTGCTGTCTCGTTAGACTTTCTCACGCAAGTTTCAGTTGCCCATGCCTTGGACACTACCTACAGGAATGTGAAGAAGTTGTCTGGATTCTAACAACAGCATGGAATAAACATTCAGCTGAAATCTGGCTTTTGAAGGGACCAATGACACCTCTCCTGCAAAAAAAAACAATAGTAAGAAATACACTTCCTCATTTTTTTTTCAGCATGAACACTTTTCAGAGTTAATACTTAGTTCAGAGTACAGAAAACAGCTTTCAGTGCCAGGAATGGGTCTTTATTTCATCCTCAACTGAGTCTCCACCATAACAATCAGCAATCATCTGAGTCTCTGCTATGAAGAGGAGAAGATATAATTCTGGAAAATCCTAGAATTTATGATTCAAGCTCATTCCTTTCTAAACTTTCAAAAAGCTCCAAGCAGGATGCTCAGCCATTTCTGCCTTTCAAATTCACCATCATCATGGTTACAACAGCATGGAAGTGATATCTGGAATTGAATGGACTGGAACTGATCTGACTTTTGTTAGAAAACAGTCTTGCAGCCTTCTGTCACCATGTGGTACCAGATCAGTATTCTGTCTTTCACACCATTCTCACAAGGAGTGGGAAGGAGGTTCAAGATGAATTGTCGATAACTTAGTTAAAATTCCCCCATACATACTACCAAACTAACTATGCTGGTACTAAGACAGCTATTATTTATACGGCAGCAGTGTGTAAAGGGCCCCAGTGACTTCCCTGTGCTGTATTTCTGTTTCCCTCTCCTGTCTTGCCAACTCCCTATGCCCACTCTGGAAAGACAATGTGAGGCACTGAACTAGCCTCTTCAAATGTCATCTTGTACATTCAGGCCAAGATGTTTGATGGGAGATGACTCCAGCTGGGAAGCAGCCATGTCTGAAAGTCAGAAGCAGAACTGAGCCCAAGACGTTTACTTCCAAAGTAAAACTGGCAACTCTCCTGCTGTCTCCCAGTTCCACTCAGATACAAGTATTTCCAGCATTTTCTGCAGGAGGCAGCTTTGATGACTGATTGGAACTGCCTTTAGCACCTGGCAGGGCAGCTTCAGGGACCTGGAGCCTTTGGGAAATATGCTGCAGGACTTGATCTTTACCTCCTCAACAGCACACAGTTTTGTATGGTAATGTATTACAGCCTCCACTAGCCACCAGTGATACAGCCTCATTCCCATATACTGCATTTCTAGGACATTCTTTAACTTCAGAAATAGAAGCTTATGCCCAAAGGGAGTCTGAAGTCTCCTTCTGCAAAATGGTCTTTATCCACAAGAAAATGTTTTGACTTCAGAGGGACAAACCATGATCCTGGGCTCAGTATATGAGAGTAAAAATCTCTGTGTTAAACAGGATGATAAGGATCCCAGATCACCCTACCCAGCTTGCTTGAAAAACTAATGCATGTAATGAGAAGTTTCTAACCTAAGAACAAAAGAAAATCATTGATAAAGCATACCTAGATCTATGCCTTAACCAGTACACTTTCTTCCAGGCTCAAACACCTTAAAAGTCATGCAGATGTTCTTGACTTAAAGCAATTTACAATGTTTAACTTCAGTCCAGCTTTACACATTCTCCCTAAACAGACCGAAATATTATAAAACAATTAAGAGACAAAAATCTGAAGTTCATAGTAATCTGCAAGTTCTCCAGCTATTTCCTGCCTAATGTAGTTACTTTACTGATCAGGTTTCGATCAGCAACAATTTAGAGGATTTTTTTTCCTTTGGGTATTTTATTTACTTTGATGAAAATCCAAGTAGAAAAATATGTGTGTGTGTATATATATATATATATTAATATATATATATAATATATATACTCATATATATCTATATATATATATAAATATACAGAAAACTAAACCAGACATACAAGCTTTTCCAGAAAAAAGAAATTTCTGCTGAACAACTATTTTAGGGAATGTTACAGTTTCTGCTTTATGACTCTTCACTTAAATTCTTTTCAAATCAAACTAGCATTTTTTCATTAATATTCTCAACTGGATGTAAAGCCAGTTTTTATTCTGAGAATTTAATAGAAGAATCTTGAGCAGCTATACAGTTTCATTCATGCAGTGTTTTAGGTACATTAATGACAGGCATGAAACGAGCACTGTAGCGATGAAGATACTCTGTCAGGATGTAACGTACTAATGTACAAGTCAGAAGTGAAACTAAAAAATGATGAAGCAAGTTTGCTAGGCAGTGAATTACAGCTTGTTTCTCTAACCAGATGTTGGGTATGTCCAGATGAATAGGTGCAGACAGTTGGGATTTTACTCTACCATACTTCACACAAGCCAGATGGCAGCCAGCTCTATCCAAAAGCCATGTAACCATATGAACATGGCATCAAGCCTGAGCTAATATATCTTGCTTTTCAGCGCTGAATTCAGCTTCTGAATTGGACTTCTCCTATCTGGCGGGCTCAAAACATGGGCAAAGCAGATGCACAACTGCCTTCACTCACTCAGTAAAGCACCTCCTCAGAAGAATCATTCCCATGCAGTTTCCAAATGGGCTGTGATGCACTACAATGAAATATCACTTGAAGGCAAACAATTCAAGACAAAATACATTTCAATACAAAATGCAGTTATGCCAAACAACACTCCACCCCACTAAAGTGCCTCATCCTCTGTATCTTTCTTAAATGCATATATATTGTCCAGATCAACAACCACCTGATATATTTAGTTTTCTGGACTGACACTCATTGATGAGAAAACGTCTCATGGAGAAATTCTGAGTAGTTCTGCATTTAGTCCATGAGGTGAATTCTCATGGTAAAAAAAATGGTATATTGCTGATCTGGAACTTTTTGATGAAACATTTTTTTGATAAAAATACATTAATGTTTTGGAAACAAAACTTACTCTGCTTACCATTTCAACAGAAATGTACCTGTGTTCTTAGAGCTTGTATTGAATTTCTGGCCAAAACCACACTTGTCTGGGTGGGTGTCTGGATGGATAGGTGACTTGACCCACTTAAAGCTAGGTCTCATGAGAGAAGAAGCCAAGCATGGCTAAAAGGATTCCCATTATGGTGGTTTGCAACAGTTTCTTATGAGCTGAGAGTGAAGGCCACACAGAATTAAGTTAATGGAAAAAGTCATACTACCTTAAATAAGAAAAGATGACTAGATGAACTCCCCATTGACAATTTACCCCTTAGGGAGGAATACATAAACTTAACTTAATCAGATTATTTTAGTTTGGGATTTAGACTTGTAAAGAAAAGTGTTCAGAAAACAAAAGTTCAGAACAATAGAGCAAAAATGGCTATTACCTATTCAGAGCAAGTATGAAAATGCTGAAATGAAGAAGGTCAAATCTGCTTTTTCCAATTACTTGGGTTTTTCCAAAGTAAAGATTAGGTGTGTAGATGCCATACAGTAATAGTATGATACTGGGAATTATTTTATTGTATCATAGGAAAAACTATCCTAACAAAATACGAGAGATACGGATATGGATCCAACATGAAAATGGAATTTGACTGCCACAAAATGCTGGTGTCACTCAAATATACCTTGCAACACTGACTCAGAGACAGATTTCAGGAATTCCGTTTGCAATTCAGCTTTCCTCTACTTGATATCTTTCATAAATCTTAAGGAGTTTTATATCTGTTCTTTCTATCTTCCTGCACCCCTAAGAGGTAAAGAATTATTATCATTTTATGCATAGCAGACTTTGACACAAAGAGCATGAATAAGTCACCCAAGATCATACAGCATTTCAGAGAGTCTAGAACACCAGCCAGGAGACCTGGCCGAGCATCCTATTCTCCCCACTTGACCAAATTTCTTCTTCTTGTAGGAATTGAAAGGATGGAAGCCAATTAGCCACCTGTTTCATTGTTTTGCATTTTCAAGGCATCTGATGTGTGCTAAGCAGAGCAATGTGCTTCACACATACAGGACCTCCTGCTATGCAAGAAGGCTGAAGTATCACACATGACCAGGACTTTTCACTGTGTAAAACATAAATTGTACACATTCCAGACTTCGGTTTCTATTAAACAAATGTTTTGACTGGGAGCACTGATTCCATTTCACCTCTGTTGTTTCTGATTTCCTATTGCTGTTTCCTTTCTTTCCACTCCTCTTCCTCTTCCAACACTGGTGCCAACATACTGGCCACACACACACACACGTCATGGTTGCTACTAAGCCAGCTGGCAGGTGGGGGATATTTTTCTTGCAGTATATGTATGTCTGGATGACTGCTCTTGCTGTGTGACTGACTTAGCTGTTGGCACTGCTTTTGGCTGTGCTATACTCTCTGGCATTATTTTAGTTCCAGACGTTTGATGGGTTGACTCTCCTGTTTTGTTCTCCCAGACAGTATTTTTCAGTATTCCCTTTTTTCCAGCCTAAGACCTGGCTGTGTGGGTGTCTTTTAATGATGTTTGCACAGCTCCAGGCCTTTCTGTCACTTTATACAGCTGTGAAGGGAATTGTGGTGTATAGGTATCTATGTGTGTATTCATGCAATGCTGCTCTATGGTTACATGCTTCCCACTTGTTGTATATGCTTCTGTATGTGCACATGTGTATGTGCACATTCTTATACCCTCCTGATTTTGTGAGTATGTCTGTGCATATGTGCATGCATTTCCATTGATGTGTTCATTTGTATAGTTTGTGTATACCTGCATGTGCATATTTCTCAGTGTGAACAGATAATGTCCTTTGTATATACAGAAAAAAATATTTCAAAAGTATTATTAAAGTTGCAAAATCAAACAGCAGATACATGAAAATACTATAATTCAGTTTGCTTGCTCATCTTTAATTCTGACTCTGTATGTATATCTGCTGAGATAATCTAAAATCACAGCTATTGATTTCTAATTAATTTGATGCTCAAGGAAGACTTACTCTGGGAAAGCTGCATGGCACAAGTGTCTCCTGCCTCTTTTATTGCAAAAGCTGATTGCTTTTTAGAGAATGAGGCAGATGATTACAAAATGAAGGTCCTCTGGATCTTGATCCAGCATGTCTCATCCTTCCAGACTTCCCTTTGCAGTCTTTCTATATCCTTGGTGACTCAGTCACCTTGCCTAGTTCTTTATTCTGATCTCAAATTAATTTTGCAGCCATTTCGAGCTTTCACTAGCTCTCCATCTCTTCTCTTTCCAAACTAGCCACAGTGTCAGCACCAGAACTGTTAATGCAAGTTCCTTCTGCCTTTGGCATCCCTCAGTTATATGCCCACGCTATCTATTCCCTGCTTTTTCCCCAAATACCTAAACAATTTTCAATTCATGTCACTTTTGCCTTCATTGTTAATGTGTAAAATATGCTTACGATGTTCAATGTTTGACAATCATAACAACAGGCAATTAAGAACAAAAGAATAAAAATAGATTTCTACTATTATTATGAGCAGTTCAAGGTTCCTTTAACACCTGAAGGACAGACCAAACTCTGGTTTAGAAGCTCAAAAGAAGTACAAATGACTCAAAAAAGTATGTGAAAAGCCAATGGCCTAACTATAGGATTGGCATATTCAAACAGTAATGAATGTTTATGAAGTGGTATAAGAAACATAACAGCAAGGTTTCCTGAACCATTTTGTTACAAAATGAAGTATTATTTTTCAAGCCCTAAATTCTGTAATTTTTGATGGCAATGTATTTTCACTGAATGGTGAAAACGATACACATATAAATATATATGCAGCACTGGTAAAATGGTGACATCAGTCAACAAGCAATGCTTGTGGATGCACACTATGTACTACCCGATGAGAGGAAGAAGTTATGTAACTGCAGCTGAATAGTCACGCAAACATCCTGAAGACACCACTAGAGCTTCACCTCACAAACATAGTGAAAGACAGGAAACCACAATAGGTAAGAGCAAAGTAGCCAACGATTTCTATCTACAGAAGCAAAAAACCAAATTCCAAAGAAAGAACATATAAATACAGTCCAAACTTTATCGTATAAGCATAGCTGCATGATGACTGCCACGTGCTGTCAGGGACTGTAAGCACACAGCCCAGCCCCATATGTGTTGAAAATAAAGTAAAATACTCCTGAAGAGTCTTACAGGCATTGAATAAGTTCGGTAACATTTCTTTAATGAATACACTTCCATGGGCTAGTATGACACTTCAAAACTATTACAGTAACTAGAAACTTTTCAAAATCAATGTCAGCTTTGAGTATGCTGGACCTAGAGTTTAGGGCTCTGAGTATACACTTGTAGACACCTGATAACAAGTCTTTTCCAGAAGTCTTCCACTCATCAGTCTCACTGAAGGAACAGGGATGTATGCAATGCATTATAGCTCACAAGCTATATAGCATTTACAGCCAGCCTGTACAGTTACACTGGCAAGAAACTTCCAGTGCTAAGTATGTGGTTCAATGGAGAAAGTGTTATTGGCTAAGCTGCACCAATGACATTTAAAGAAACATTCAGGCTATTCTACTAGGGTTTTTCAAAAGGGAAATTACTTATGTTTACTCTGGAACATTTTTTAGAAACTTTTCCTGCTCATATACTACTATTAAACCATACAAGTTTTCCTACTACTACATAGCCATTTTTCTTTACCCTTGAAAGTATACTGGAAATAGAATTGTTCAGAATGTAATATAATTTTGTTTTCATTACTATTAACAACAGATTTCACTTTCTACTGAAGATCTGTTGTTGCAATTCATGCTGCACTAATTACATTCCTTAACATTGTTAAGTTGCTTAAAACCACAGATTTCAGGAATCAGAAATGTGACTGGCCACTTCAATCAGAAATGCTACCCATTCCAAATTAGAAGCTGGATGCATATAAAGTAACTTCTTGATTTATGAATGTTCTTTCCAATAGCTCAATTGCTAGAAATCCTAACAAAAGACAAACACAAAAATACATAGACTATGCCTTAATTAAGTCCCAATTCTAATACCTAAAAACTGTTTCTGGATTTTCCACAATTATCTGTTGGCTGTTAGTGTGATGCATATGTGCATTAGAAAGGTTAGTTAATTTGTATTTCTGAAGTAATCTATGATCTTAGTAGTAAAATATTTTTAATATAATTTTCTTTTTAAAAAGAAAGCCCTTCTCTTCAGTTTGGTACAGCAATAAAAATTTGAATTATCACCAAATTAAAATGTATTGTGCAGGAAAATTTTAACATATACCCGTATAACTCCCTCCAATTACTTTATTTCAACCAGCTGGCCAAAAATTAATCCAAAAGTAGCAAAATACATCATTGATCTATTTTTTTTCATGCCTGATTAAAATATCAGTGGAATTTCTTAGAAAACCTATTTTTAAAAAAAATTTCTAGCCAACCTAAATTAGATTGATAGAGCTAGAATTTTCAATCCACAAAACAAACATAACCACATAAATTGCTCTTCTTCAGATCGTCCCAGCACATCAACTGCTGTTTTACAGGCATACCATGTTGCCAACAAGGCCTCAGCGCCTTGAGTCATGAGTTGGGCAGTTGAGCACCCCTTCACTGTACCAGTAACTCTTACTCGACTAGGGCAGAGAATGGCACTGCCTGTGCTGGAACTCCCATGGACTGGCCAAAGCAGGGAAGAAGAATGGAGACAAGCGCTTCTTCACTGGCAGCCCTGGAACACTCCTGCCTGATTGCAGCCTGAGTGGTACACCCAGAGGAATGGTAACAGTGTTCTTGGAATTCTTGAGAAAATTACGAACTCGGGTTGCAGCCAGGTTGCTGATGACCAAAGCCAACCATCTCACAGCCCCATAAACAGCCGTCCTAAAGTGACACCCCTTGAGCTCTCCTGGACTGCAGCAGGCTGTGCCCAGCATCCCCCTCTGAGCGGGACGCCACTCAGAGCTCACAAACCACCAAGTCTGTGACAACAGGGGGACCGGCGTGGAAAGTCGATGATGGGGCCTGGGCTGATACCCCTGCTCCTCCAGGCTCAACCCTTCAACTGCTGAGGAATGCAAAAGGCACTAGATATATTTCACTGAACGTGGGGGCAAACTTTTAACAGGTATACTGTTGTTATAATACACATTGCAAGCTTGAAGTAGTTAGGTTGTGATTTAAAACAAATTTTACTGATTTGCTTTGCTGCTAAAATCTTATGGGTAATCTTGAATTGTGAATAAACTTTCTCTCTCCCCCCCCCACCTCTCCCCTGCCTTTAAATCTAATCCATTGTCCAAGTCTGAGACTAGGGACTGATCCAGCCACATCTAAACTCTGTGAGAGTTTAGAAAGCAAGGGGACCTATTCTGAACCTTGTGACTCAGTGGAAGGGACTGCCTTAGTCTTTACACCACTCTCTATATCTTTCCTATTAGATATAAAACATTGACCAAGTCTGAAACTAAGACCAGATTTAGCCACACCTAAACTCTGTGAGTTTAGAAAGCAAGGGGGCTTACCCTAAATCTCATGACTCAATGGGAGGATCTCTTTTACCCACTTACAACTCTATTCTGACTTGATTTCAGCTTGATTTATCTTTGTGCGTTTACTCCATGTAGTAAGTAAGAGAGTGAACTTCGCCATTGAATCTTGTGCAGTCGCATTTCCACAAATTCATATCAAATCTATTTCACTCAAACTCTTTCATGGTAATTCCTTAAGCAACCTGACCTAACCACTCCTTTTGCAACACATTCCCTATCCCAAAGAGTTTGCAGTTGAAATGTAAGATAACACCACTTCTGATCCATTACAGTTTTGTCTGAAATACATCACCACTCTTGAGGCATTGTCTTATTTAGCTTCAGTGAGTCAATCCTTCTTTTAGCAGCTCTACCAAAAGATATTCACCTCTATCCTTCCTGACCTATTTCTTAGCTTACTCTGGGCTACAGAGTCATCTTAGTTACAAAGTGACACACTTTCTCATTAATTTTTCATTCTGAATTATTTTCAAAACAAAAATTATTTTGATGTATAAAACATTTACAAGACTTCAGAAGTTCAATAGAAAACCACTGCAATTATTTCAAAGTAATAGTTTATAAATAAAATTAATTATAGTATCTTTAAATTTAAAACATAGCTCTGTACTAATCTCTATTTGAGTAGCTCTATAAATTAAGCACAAACTAGTAATTTGCCTAACTGAAGCCTTGTGATCTAAAACTAACTGAAATCATCCACAAGCTTCATGCAAATGATGTTGAAATGCATCTTTTTGCACAACAAAACACAGGTAGAGAACAGAAGGATATATGCAGTAGATATTACAAACTACACACATATGCTGAAGATAGAAAAAATAATTTAAAAAAACAACTATAAAACTTATTGCACAGGCTATGATATTTCATATAGAATATTTTTTAAAGAATGGCAGAAGGTTGAAACAACACACTGGATAAAAAGATACTTTGTCCCAAGGGCAAGTACTGTAGTGATCAATCACATCTTGAATTGCAGGAACAAAATTAACTAACTTGATGGAAAGCACCACATTGCAATAAAAGATATTATACACAGATGAACAGGAATTGAGAATGCTATTTATTTGAAACAGCAGGTATAATATACTGTTCCTCTGTACCTCCTGATGGAATATTTCTAAATGGGCTACCCATATTTTGCAACATGACTGCACTTTGATTTATGGAGCCAAAGTAAATGATATTCTACGCCAATGAAAATTCCTTGCAAAGGCAGTTTTTCCCATTTCATTTTAAAGTGAATATGAAAAGAAACACATAAAGAGAACTTCTTTTTAATAAACATCGCTATGTAAAATGCATGATACATGTATGAAAATACGTTTGTATATGTGTACAAGGGTATTTTCTGTATAGAAACGGGTTTTGATACAGGAAAGGTGGGAAATCACTTTGCATATATGCAGTAGCACAAATAATACTTCCTGTCTGAGGGGTGGAGATAGTGAAAATAATTCACTGGTTTGTTTTACAAGAGAATGAAATCTCCTCAGTAATTTTGTGTTAGTGTGTTAACAGAGGGCACAACCAGTAAGAAGTATCAATGTGCTAGCTGCCTGGCAAGTGATAGTAGACATGCAGCTGATGGATGTAATGCATGCCAAATCATGCATTACATGTCATGGGAAGATTGCAATACCTGATACAATGATGGTACTTGCATGGCTAGCATGAGTTCATCATGTTTAACTTGATTTCACTTTCAGTGCTACCATTTAGCCAGTGAATAGGGAAGTGGAATGGTCACTAAGTTAACACACTAAGTTTAGGCACCTGTAATTCCCCATCCTTAGGGATATTCAGAGGACCCAATTTCAGTCACCTAACTTAGCTATCTTTGTGGTGGAATCCACCTCACATAACGTTGGATGTGTAAAAGCCAGATGCTTCATCTTTCCAGAGAACTGTAACTTTAATCTGTGGGTGTCATCACCAGCCACATCCAGATTCTGCAGAAATCAATCTTAGAAAATAATTCTTTGGCATGCACAGTATGACAGTTATTGGAATTAATCCTTTCTCACATTACCCTTTGTTGTTAGGCACATGAAGTAAATGCTACCGATCTGACTGGGATAAAAGTAGATTATATTGCATGAACAATTCTACATTAATAATAGGAATGAAAGGAAAAGATGAAAACATTTCACGCTAAAAATAAACAGAAGCATTATATAGCTCGGTTCAACCAAAAAATCTATGCAAATCTAACAGAAGCCAACAAATCTCCCCACAGATTCTGCTGGGAAAGTTGGACAGAATATTTGGGGAATGAGATCTCAGTGCACCTTGAAATCTCTTTTCACTGTGACAATTCAGATATTTTCAGTGGGACTTGGAAACCTTTCAGAGGAGAATTTGAGCAGATGACCCTTCCAAGCTATTCATTCTCCACTTAGATGACTACAGTTTCAACAGGACTACAACATCAGTATCGTAACATTTCTTTTGCTTCACTTGTAGTATACATACTTTCTCCCCCTCTTACTGATAGTTAGATGTAATTACCATATTCATTCTAAGCAGCTTTTCTCCCTGCAATGCACTAAACTCATATTGTATCATCCCCTTCATCATTCAATCCCATGGCATTCTCTGCCTCATATCCTCCTACCTCTCATTATCTCAGCTCCTGTTCTTGGAACACACTTGCACTGACAAATTAACTTTTGACCACATCAGAAAGGGTAACTTCACATTTTTCCTATTTACACCTCAACCCCTGCCACATGAAGACTCCTTGTATAAAAACACATAGTCAAGGCAGAATTACTTTCTACATTTCTTGGTAAAATCACAATTCATATTTACAGCAGCTAACAGTACTTATTATTTGGAAGGGGGAAGAAAGAAGACAAAACTGTTCAGAAGCACTGAATAAACCAAGTGGACAACATGATAATGTTTCTGAAAGATTTTTCTTCACCTTGTGATGTCTATCACTTTTGCAAATTGACCAACATGGATAATTCAGCAGATCATAACTCCTATTAGGGATGGCAAAGTAGTATTGTTAGGCTGGTGTGAAATGTCAGAATCAATCTTTTATTTCCTGTCAAATAAAAGAATAGGCTACTTTCTCCTCCTTCCATCCAGCAAGGACACTTTCCTTTGAGAAACCTGCTGCATAATTAGTCCTTCTCCTTCCTTCCCAAGCTGCAAGCTTTCAAAATCTGCCAGCTGAGACACCTGCCACCTGTGCTTACTTGCCCTCCCACTGAAGGTCAGATACCATTCCAGAACCTTAAAAAGGCCGTATGTCCTGTCACTAGAAGGATTTTCTTCCACGCTTGTCATTGTACTGTTGAACCGTTTTTCACTGCAATAAAGCAGGGATTATTTAACAGTGATCTGCAATATGTTTTCAGTGACATTTATTGTAAATCCCTTCTGCTGTAAAAGATCCTGTAACACGCAGGTCATGAAGCATCCCTGAACTTATCAGTTCCCTTTGGAATAGTTTGCTAAAGTCCTTATTTCTTTTCTGGGAATAAGGAGAAAAGAATGAGTGAAGTCTCTTTGGCAATGATAAGTAACCCCATGATGAACTTGCGTTCTCCGAGTCATGAGTGCAAATGGTATTAAATGCAGACTATTAGCAAGAAGATGAATGTACTAAAAAACTATCTTTGGGGACTAGGCACCACTGACAAGTACTGGAAGGCCTTTTGGTAAATACATCCCTTCTGAATGCATCATCATCAGTGGGTTTATTCCAGGTCTGGACCATGTTGCCATAATTCTGCAATGGCTTTCAAGAGTTTATAAAACATATGAGCAAATTAAGCAAAGGCAGTAAATAATAATAAAATACTTTACATTTCCAAAGCCCTTTGATTCTGAAACTCACAAGGAATCCATTTATAATAACATTTAGGCATGAAACAATGTCAATTAGCACTTAGTATGATTTTCCAAAATTCCTAATATAGATACCAACCTCCTTCTGAAAATGCCATTAGGACCATATACATCTGCATCTTAAGACATCCAAATACCTTCTTAAAAAAATATATACGTGCATAGGTGCTCTACTACAGTTAAGTTGCCTTATAGGTTTTGGTTTAATGGAAATCTTAAAACTATTCTGCAAAGACACTATTGAAATAGCAAACTAAAATCAAATGCAAGCATTATTCTGTTCATCCATTTCATGAAGCTGCCTGTTAGACATTTACTTATTTAAATTTAAATTTATTTACATTAAAATTTAAAGCCATCTAAAATTTTACCTATGAGATTTTAACTGAATTATCATACTTTCTAACTTTTCTCTAAATGCAGAAAGAGATGCAAAGAAATGTCCCCACAGAGCACTCTATCTCACATCCACAAGCACCAAAAAGTCAGTGCTGCCCCTCACCTGCCCTAAGGAATTGCTCCTCACATTCTGCACCATATTTTCCATTGTCCTTGAAGTACTTGTTCCTCTGCCTAGGTCCAGTATTGGAGTCCCTGCCAGCTTTGAATACCACAGTGCCCTACCATGTTCTCTGCAACGCTGCCATCCTTGGGGGTAGTGTCCATCTCAGTTTAACACTAGTGATTTATAAATCTCATGGGCTGTAGCTAGAGTGAATTCTGAATTGCTGCTACACTAAACTTCCCTTGGACTGCAGCCTGGATCCACCTCTGTGTTCTTGTAACTGAAGATGCCAGCACGACTGTTTAATACACCATTCTCCATCCTGTCAAACTTTCAGTGTTGGCAACTAATCATAGTTGCTCTCTTTACTGTATTCTTTTCTTTACTGCTTCTTTACAGAAACTACTCACCCAATTCTTTAATCCAGCGCTCCTTAGTTTCTATTACAGTCTTTCAAATTATTTTCTATGACAGTCTTTCAAATTTCTTCTAATGACCTCTCTTCTCATCTGCTGTCTTTATACAAACTACCATCATTTTCCTGGAAAAGTCAACCATAGGTGTGAATTCCAGACCAGCCACTACAGTGAGAGCTTTGAAGCTGAATAAAACACACCTCAAATCAAGACTGTTTTTAAATAGAAAGGGACCAAGATTATTAAAGTGGGTAAGGAAGATGTGAAAAGCACCGTATTAAGCCGGCTTTTGTTATTTAGTATTTCCTAGGGACCCACACCGCACATAGCAAGGACTTGCTACTGAGTGCGGAAATGAGCCATGGCAAGTTTTTAATGTGCTTTGTTATGCTTTAATAGTCAAACCCATTAAACTATAAAAACGTAACGATGCTCATAAAAACTTGACACTCCTCACTAAAGACAGGGCCGCTGGAAGCTGCCTCTGCTTCAGCACAACCCTGCTGAGCCACTTTACTAGCTCTCTGACTCCCAGCTCTGGGACATGGCGGCACCACGGCTGCTTTCAGCTCCTATGGAAGGAGGCTGACCCACCAAAAACACAAAGTACAAGCTTAGATCTTTGACTACAAACTTTTACTGCCTGCTGCAGCCCTTTCCAATTTCAGAACACATTGCTTCATTGCTTCACAGCTGTCTCACTGAGCAGAACTACAGAGGCTAGACCTTGGTGGAGCCAGAAGTCTACTATGCAATCTTTGCCCATCTCACTTGGACTACTTTATTAGATCATGTCTATTTCTCTAGTGAAGCTCTGTGAGATACTAAGATGCTGGCAAAAATGGTCTCGAATAACTGTTTTAACTTACGCAGGTTGTACTACAACACTTTAGCATCAGAACACCATCCAACGGTACACTGAGCAACAGAGTTTAGATATGTCTTCTGTTTGTTTTTACAACATTTCCTCAAGAGAAGAAGCATGAATGAAGAAATTAAATTATTTCTCTGGCCATGGAAGTATCTTTTCGTTTGGAGTTTATATATAAAAAACCCCCACCCAATATATGTAGTCTTTTATTTATGTAAAAGAAAGTGCACTGTGCCTTGGAAGTGCATCTTACATTTATAGCAAAAGCTGGGGGGGGTTTCAGTAGCCCTTAGTTACACAGAGAGTTCTTTCTACTGTTTCAAATAGCCCTGAAGAAAACTCCATCTCCTGAAAACCCCAGAAGGCAATGTGCTGCCAAAGAGATGCAGCTGAATGCTTTATTGAACTGATTTTGAATTAACCAGGCAAGTCAGATATCCATCTGATGTGAAGGTGTGAGGAAGATGTCCATGTCCCTAAGACTATCACTAACAATCAGCAATTACTTATCTAATATTTAAAACAAGGTACTTAATTTACTTCAGAACTGCTAATTAATTTAGCAGTTTTAAGATCCCTTCTTTTCATGCAGACTATAAGCAACTTGTTCTGCACTTTGGATCCTTCTAGAGAAGCTCATAACAGATCAAGCCAGATGAAGAACTGAAATCAGATTTAACATTTTATTTGATCTGCACAGCTGCTAAGACACTGATAAGTCTGCAACAGAAGACACAGATCTTACTGAAGATCTAGAGTTTACAAAGCATTTAATGTTGGGCACAACTGCACCATACTTTTAGTGTTTACACTTGCTACTGCTTCAATGTTCTTATATTAATAAATGCTGAAATATGAATTTACATTGCAGATTTACTTCTTTGCACACAGACTTTGTCAAGTTCACTACCCGGACTGGTACATAATTACCCCATGGCTTTATAAATACAAGGTTGGATAAGACTCATTTTTTCCATTTGCAAACAATACACAGAAATAGGGCTGGCAAGAAGGTCACCCATTCCATTCTCCTGTCCCACAGCAGGTTCAATTCCACCTAAACATTCATCACAGTTGTTTGTCTTTCAGGTTCATAAAAAGCTCCAACCTGTAACAATACACATCTCTCCTAGTGATGTTTTTTTCAGTGAAAAGGTTTTGTTAGCCTTCTCAATGACAGGAAATCCAGCAGATTTGACAGCTATTCTACGCTGCTTCTGCAAACGTTATATTAATAAAATGCACAGGTATTCCATTTGAACATAATAAAACCTGGAATACAGGATCAAAAATATATGAAAACAATGCTGAACATTATTAATGCATACAAGTAGTTTCAACTTCTAAAAACTTCTAAAAACTAGTAATTTCAAGTAAAATAACTTGCTCCCTGCATTTTTTTGTTTTCTGACATTAGAGATAAAAATAAATATTTACTGGTTTTATGCCTATATGGTTAGGAATGTAGAGTTTACACCTATCTGAGAGTCAGCACGGTAGTTTACTGTACTCTGATCACAAGCTGATTACCCATATTTCTGAATTTTCCTGTCCTACCCATCCCCACCAGGAATGCAGTAGAGCTGGCCCAGGGAATTCACATTAGCTTGCAGAAACTTAAAAGTACTGGTGCATAAAGTGGAAATAGCTATTTGATGTTGAAATCACTAGCATGTAAAAACCCATGAATGTACAATGCCATTATAGGTGCATAAAGGGATTGCCATGCCATTAGATCAGTGGTCCTTTTAATCCAATACTGACTAACCCATCAATTATTGATGGCAGATTTTTTAGAATCTGTTTGTTCCTTCTGTTCCACTGATGAGTTGATAATCTAAAACCTTGTATTAGAACAACTTTTCAGAGCAGAAATTCATTGAACTTACATGCATTTATACCTCTAAGTACTGAAAAAGAAATCTAGTGTTAGCTTCATGATTCTTCTGCTCCAATATATATCTACAAGCTTTTTTCATTAATTTGCTATAAAGCAATTCTGAGTGAGTGTTATGGAATTTCTGGTATTTCTACTTTCTGTGGAAAGAAAACGCTCTGCACAGAGTTTGGGAGAAAGAGCTGGGAAAGTGTTCATATTTTTGTCATTCATTCAGATGATGACTGTTTTTTAACATAACATAAACATGCCAAGAATAGGCCTTAGTTTACTTACATCTATGTACAACTATGATAAATAGGGGGGAATTAAATTTATAACTGAAAATATCAGATAAAAGATGCCACAAGATACCAAGAATTAGTATGATACCTCATTTAGAGTCATGTTCCTATTTTTCTCCACTCAAATACTTCAATCCATTGTTTTAATTGGTATCTTCCTAAGAGCTTGAGAGTTATATGTTAATGAAAAGTTAGTGTAAGATTGAAGAACAAAGCATTTCATTTCAAAGTTTAATTTTTCAATTTACAGGGAATGACTATTCCGGTGGAGTTTCAGCTGATGATTTCTGTGGTTGCTAGTCTGGCATGATCTCTTTCTGAGCAAGCTGAGATCAATCATAGCAAGAATTTAACAACTGACAAGGCCAAATCCATCTTGGGTACAACTCCAAAGTTAACATAGTGACGTTACATTTTGGCCCACAACTTAGTATAACAGAAAAACAGAAAACATTCCCTTCATATTATTTTAAAACAAGCAAAATACCCATGTGGACCCAAACTACGCAACAGTGATCTGTGGAGTCAGTTTATACACAGTGTGTGAATTCTGCTTACTACCAGGGATTCTGTTTATGGAAATCATAATAAAAACTCCAAGCTCTAATCACCTTCTGTGTTGGTTGTTGGGGTTTTTTAAGCATATTGAATGTAATATGGGATGATAACCTGAATGACTCTTTCAAATGAGACAGCTGAATGGTGAAATCCTCAGGAAAACAAGTGTTCTGCACTCACCCAGTCAAGCAGATTTCTGCTGAAGGCTGGAGGACCGAATAGGATTTCCTTAGAAAGAGGTGAGAGATGTTGGTATCTCACTTCAAAACTGTGAAAATGAGAAAGAGGCATAAGGGTTGAAGAAATATGGAAAAAGGGATATACCTGGAGAAATAATTCTGCGGAGTTGTTGACAAGCCTGAAGAGGAAGGTAAGTGCTTACAAAGAATAAGAAACAAGAGAAGAGGCTTCAGAAGCAAGGCAGATAGAGGCAATAGCTCTCATTAGACCAACAGCTATGGATGGAAAATTCAGAAAAACTTCTAGCCTCCCTATGCTAGTTATCAAATACAAAATATTACCTCTAACATCAAAACTTGTCCTGACTCTCACCATCATTCCCACTATACAATTACCACTGATTCAGACCAAAGTCACAAAAGGTTCCTGTACTCCCAAAGGCATTCTGATCTACTAAAAAAAAGTAAAATATTCCAAAGGGGTATGGAATCACAGTCAAAGTAACATGTATGTGCATTTACTCTTTTACCTGGAACTACACATTCCCTGTAGAAGTTTAATTTAAAAGAATTTAAAAAGAAAAGAAAAAAAAAAAGTGTGCTTGCAAACCTGTTAAAACCTCTCAATCTCTTTGCTTTCATCTATCCTAAAGAAGAAGTCACTTTCGCGTTCAGCACACATGCTCAGGGAAAGATCTAAAACTACGTGTTTTGCAGTATTTGAAGGGTTGAGGGAAGGATTTCAGCATGGATCCAGACAATTACAATATTAATACCACACACTCTCATGCCTCTGATGGTGAAACAAAGAGCATGTTCTCCAGAAAGATGACAAATAGACCTAGGCAACAAAATGCTCCCACATCTCATACAGACTAAGAGAAGCTTAAGATGCCATATTGATTTAGTGTATTCGGGTCAAACACAGATGCTTGGGAAGTTTTCACAGGGGCCAAATACCCTAGCATGTCTGCCATACTTAGTATTAAATTTTTACTAGTATAAATTATCACCCTTTCCATTAACAGAACTACAGAATTTTTAGGAACTAAAGCTCTCTGGGAGATCATTCTTCACCCTACCTCAGGGCAGGATCAGCTCTGCTTAAGTATCTGCAGCATCATATTAAGTTCTGTGGTACTCAATGCACTCTGAACCTAAACCAACATTCAATTACATCTATGGAAGAGATACCACTGTTCTGAGTCAGGCTTTAGTACATTCATAGTTGCTTTTATTCATTACTTCAATGTTGGCCTTTCTGCAAAGAGCATGAGAACCACTTATGCTTGCATAGAAACCATACTGCAGTTCAAAGAAAAAAAGAGTTGTATCTGAACGTACAGGGGAACCCAAACTCAACAAATTTTAAATAAAAATAACATGTAAATCTTAAATATCAATTAAAATATAATTTCTGTTGTGAGTTTTCTATCACTTGCAATTAAGAAAGCATGGATCCTTAATACAGCTGTTATAGCTCAGGGGAGAGCTGTGAGCACCAAGCGTATCTCACTGGGCCAGGTTCTCCCATAAGGACTGTGCAGGAGGTCAGCCAAAGCTATCATAAGGCTTAGAAGGCTATGAATATGCAAGCTGGAAACACTGAGACTACCTGACAGACCTGCTCGCTGGAAAAATGCTACAGGATCATAAGTGATCCCAACTGTCACCCTACGGACAGGACAGTGTCCCACACACGACAGAGCAACGGGCTAGCCTTGACTTAGGGGCACGCTTGCCACCTGCTGGTCGGCAGCTGCTCATCACGCCTCTAACCCCAGTATTTGTCTAATCTAGTCCACCACGTGCAGAAACCCTCCTGTACTATCAGCACAATACATCCTCCTCTCGTCTGCAGCATTACTCAGACCAAGAAAATCCTGGAGAGGTCCCAACCCAATTTGCAAGAAGATCTTTGCAAAACCAGCTGTGGTCATGGATGGCTCCCAGCTGCTGCTGCCTTTCCCCCACCCTTTCCACAGCCTTCAAGTTCCACTTGTAAACAGGAGTCTGAAGATGGATATTACAGCTGGCCATCTTACCACTGATGCAGGGTATAAGCAGCATGATGCAGTCTCATCAAGCCTATCTAACCCACCTCCCATCCCCACTTGTTCTCTTGAAAAGCACTAGTGTTTACACTGGCAACTGTGGCTCAGCAGGTATGGATCTTGCCTGTTAAGTGCATCAGGCTGAGCTCTGAATTTGTACTGAACACTGACCTCAGTAAGAGTCTTTGCTGCCTAGGAAACAAACTGAGTAAAAGGACAGGAAATTCAAAGCCCTATAGGTTGCTGGCTGAAACTTAAAGACTGGTGCCTAGGGCTGCTTGAAATATTTCTTTAAAATTGCTTCTGAACAGGAAATTGGATTTAAACACCACCACCACCCCTTCCTCCCTAAAGCTGTCTACTTTTGCTTCAGTCACAATCTGTATGGTCTGATTGCCTTGTGCTCTCATTCTCCTGCATGGTCTGTAGCTTCCCTCTCCCATGTATCCCAGGAAAAGCAATGGCCAGGCACTTGTGATGCACCCTCTCACAGTAAGAAGACACCTCTGAAACAATGACAGGAGCTACTGCAGTTCAGGTGAGTTCCAAGACAGCATTATCAACCTGGATGAACCAGGTTTCCAAGAAATAGTTACCACTGGAATTTCCACTAGAAAAATTTGCTTCCCTTTCTTAATGCGAAAAAATATCTAGCCTTTTTTCTTCCTAAATGGCTCTGTGTGGTGGTACACAAGTCAGTGAAAGTTGAAAGTGCCTGCGTGAAAAAAATAAAATAAAACATGGTCTTCATTTCAGCCCAGTGTCTAGTAACATCACAGAATTACTCGTTCTGCTAATACCAGCTGACACCTTTGCACTTAAGTCACCTATGCATGGAGAAAATCCTTCAATAGAGCCTGACAGCTTCTGGTAGCAACAGAATGGGACATGCTTGTCTGGTAATTGCCTATGCCATCCTCATTACAAGCATAAATGGTGGACCTCAAGGTAGCAACACAAGTCTCTGGCTCCAAATAGACAGACCTGTCATAAATGTATGTTCTGAAAGTCTTCAAATATGGAAGAATAAATCCTGAACTCTCAGTGAGATAAAACTGGAAAAGCAATACATACTCGTGACATTATTGTTACTGATGGGGATAAGGGATTAATATGCCAATACCTGTTACGTACCAGCTCTGCAGAGAGAAACTGAAGTTAAATCCAGTCTTGCAAAACACTAATCCTGAGGCTGAATAGTGCATGTGCTATCATATGCCAGTGAAACTAGTGGAAGAGGAAGGTGCTCTCTGGCTCATACAACCACCCTCAGAGTGAAATTCATCTTCTGCACGTCTCAGCTAGCTAGTATAGTCTTTTTTTTATAGCCAGTGAAAAGCAACAGGCACCCCTACAGCACAGATCACATGAACAGTATTGGGCATACACAGTAGGGTGGGACAAATTATACTAGATTGTACTGAGTCTGTGCATCTTGGTTCCTAGCTCTTTACTTTCTGTAATTACGCATCATTGATAGTGTGGTAAGATGTGAATAGACACAATTCCAAAATAAACTTTTGTCACTAAAAATGAAGGATGGGAACCCCAGCAGGGGGAAAGGCTATTCTTGCCACAGACTGGAGCGTGGATCCAGAACAGAAATCCAAGGTGAGAGCTTGTTCTTGAGCTGATGGAATGGACTGGGATAGTGAGTGCTGCTTCTCAAGAGGCAAAGATTTCCCTGTGAACAATTGGCACTATCTGATATGCCCAAACTCTTCCTGCAACATCGAGAGTCTTCCAGGGCTCTGGATCAGCTCTGAGCATTCTGGTTGCTCTAACACCTAAACACCACTATGACTCTTTGTTCTTTTGGGGGTATAAAGATAATTTCACTACTGTTCAGGAAATCTGAGCAAAACACAAAAGCTTTTTTTACTGACTGTATATCGTTCTTGTCACACCATGTGATTTTGGATGGAATATGAAAGGGGTTTTTAAGAGTTCTGCCATCAGTTTCTATGAGAACCTGCAGCCCACTGCATTTCATTCAGTTAACTTCTAATTAATAAGTTATATACTTAAGGAATGGGTTTGTATGGTCCTAGCTAATTTTGTAGCATTATACATAGCAAGGTATTTTTGTGAGTGAAAAATGAATGAGCTCTCCTACAGTAAGTAGTAACCAGAAATCTGGACTGAAGCCCAAATTCAATAATAATTTATTTTTCGTTAACTTCCCTGGAGTTTTAACCTTTATTATCCCTGGTACTGATTTTATTATTAAAGTCAGGCATAATTATTTTAATATAGATAGATCTAACCCTAAAGGGAGTTATGTTATTTTACCATAGAACAAAAAGAATAGATACTACTGGTGCCCTGTATCCCCTCTTATATATTTCCCTACATTAAGTTCTACAATAAAATACAAACACAGGTCAGAATAGTTCCTTTGTATAATTTGTCTAATTCCATAAGAAAATATTATCGGGGGGGGGAGGGGGGTGTTTACATATAAGATGTTATTAAGGGTGTGTAACACTATTTATATCACAATGATTTTAGCAGGAAGCCTAGATCTGCAGTTCAAAATCTTGAATGCACTGCTCTAACTATGAGGAGACTTTCTCTAAGTCCTGTCTTGCAAAGCTTTGACTTGAGCTATTTAAGACGAAGGGAAAAAAAAAAAAAGAAAAAAAAAAAAAAAAAAGACTCTACTTGGCAAGAGCTTTAATTAGCAGAAATTTCCACGCTAGGAATATTATTCTGCATGAGCAGAAATTGCATAGCTCTTGCCTCTAGATGCCTTAGAGATGCCATTGATTGCCCATATTCAGAACAGGGGAATTATGTGACCCAGTGCTAATTTGAATTCCTTTACCAAACACATTTTTATTTCATCATCTCAGCTGCATAAAAGAGTCAAAGTACCGGAGCTTTAAAGACTTTGAATTCCTGCTGTTCTGCAATAAAATAAGGCAAGAAATATTAGCCATCCCTGGTTGATTCTTTAATTCTTTCCCAACAATGTCAAAGTATCAGTGTCCTACAGGTTTTAGTGCAGGTTAAAGACTGATACAAAGTGTATGCCTGAATAGGAGTTTGGAGTGAGTTAAGGAGAGAGAGAACATTTTAATGGGACATTGGTCCAAAATAGCCCAGCTTGTTCCTACCTCCTGCTGCCTCTTCCTCCTTTTCACAGGACCCTGATTGTATAGAAACAGTACAGACAAAAACCACAAACAACAAAAGGTTCGCTCACACCCCCAGTGGAGGTCATGAGCATGCTACCATGGAGAAAAAAAAAAAAAAAAGGCATCAAAGGATGGTTTGGCTTATTTATAAGCAAAGATTAATTAATAGGAGGTTTGATACTTTAGCAACATACATTTGGTCAAATTTGTATTTGCAAATTGTTTGTTTCATACATTCATGGGGCACAGAGCAATGTGGCCTGTTGCTAATTTTAAAAATTATCAAACCTTTCCTTGCCATGATCCAAAAACTACAGACTTGTGGTTCAGAGGCTTTCAGTATTATCTTCTCAGATTTGACACTCCAAGGTTAAAAAAAAAAATAATCACAAGAGTTGTGTTATACACAGCAACACTGGCTTTTTCCAACAATTTTTTTATTACTGTATTGTATAGTCTCCAAGAAAAGTAACTTGGCTACCAGAGGACAAGCTTTTAAAAAGGAGGCAGAATGAACAAATTCCCTTAAAATATACTACTCTCCTTATAGGTTGTCTTTAAAACTGCTATTCATTATAGCAGCGTTTATACCCACCGGGTGACTATAAACTATGATTCGGAACTACCTGTGCCACATGACAAATAAGCACAACATGCATTATTCACTTTCAAATCAACCTCCTCCAACCTAAGCCACGTAAATCCTTCAGAAATTCACACCAGTATTTTCCTCCTTCGGATCACACATAGAAATAGCCCAATGATGGAAGTTTGCCCACGCACTGTCCTTCCAACCCCTACTATTTAAGTATCTGTTTGGAATTACCAGTGACCCTCGTTACACTCTTGGCTAGTTCACACTGGGTCTTCCAGAGTGCGGACCCCACCGGGGACTTCTCTTTTCTCCGGGATCCTTGAAACAAACACTATTTACAGAGTTGCTTTCCCAAGACAGCACTGTCAGCTCTGCCGACTAAAACAGAAAAGACCCTTCCACTTCTTTGTGCACGTACGTGCGCACCCTTTCCTTCTCACGTTGTCCCTGCCACCCTCCCGTCCTTTCCCACCGCCTGCCTCCCCTTGCTAGCTATTTGCTTCTATCTTTTGAAATTATTTTCAGGCCCCACCCTCGCTAGCGCAGGCAGCCAAGGTGTCGTCCTGCCGCAGCGCTCGCTGCTACCGCGGCGGCGGTGACATGTGTCTCCAATCAGCGGCTGTACGCTAATTAACGTAGCTCCTACCCCCGCTACGTTTTAAAGAGCGGGGAAGCCCCACGCTAGAGGAATGCAGAGTTCCCCCCATAGCCCCGCTCCGCCGCCCCCGGGCCGCAGCTCCTCACCCCCGGGCCCGGGGATTGGCCCGGCGGAGGCGGCATCAGCGGCGGCGGAGGGGGGGGGCCGCCTCCACCCTCCCTCCTCCCTCGCTGGCCCCGCCGCCCCCTCGCCCCGGTGCGGCAGGGACAACCGGGAGACCCGGACGCAGGCAGCGACCAAGCCGCCGCCGCTCCGCGCCCGGCCGCCCTGCAGCATCCCCCCGATGGCCGGCCGCCTGACCTGCTGCCTCCTGCTCTGGGCCCTGGGCCATGGGGGCTGCCGTTCGCCTGCGGGGGCGGGCGCCGGCAGCCAGGCCGCCTGCCCCGTCCAGCCGCCGGCCGCCTGGGACTCGTCCTCCCCGGGCCGCGACCCCCGCGGGGGCTCCCCGCCGCCCGGTGCGCTGAGCAGCATCGCTCAGGACATGGTAGCTGTCCACATGCTTAAGCTCTACGAGAAGTACAACCGGGAAGGCAGCCGGCCCGGCGACGGCAACACGGTCCGCAGCTTCAAAGCCAGGCCGGGTAAGACGGGCCGGGCGCGGGGGGCACCGCTGGAGCCCCCTCGCTCCTTTTTCGCTTTAAAGCGACGGGTTTGCGCCGAGGCTGTCACTGACTGCGGGGGTTGTCACGCTGGGTGAATGCGGGGGGGACCCTTGCTAACTGCACGGGCACGGTGTCACCCCTCCGCTCTGCGGATGGCTCCCCCCCTCCCCCGGCTCCCTTCCCTTCCCCGGGAGTATCTGCAACAAGGTATCTCCCTCCAGACAGCCTCCGCTGCTGTGGATGCAAACCACCGGCACTGGGTCGAAAGATGTTTTCAGAGATACTTGGAGCGTAAAACTAGTAGCCAGGGCACCCGCTGCGGGTCCTCTCCTCCGGCTCTTCTCGCAGGCTCACAAGTTTGTTAGGAAGAGTGCCGCCTACGGGACCGCCTAAAACTGCTCGGGATCTTAAGTCCGTTGCACTGTCTAAACCTGAGAAGACAGCTGTCTGAGCTCCCCCTCCTCAGCTTTACTTGGCTTGATTATGACGGTAAAAGAGCATATATACTGTGTCAAAACCATGCTTTCATTATCCCAGTCTTACTTCAAAGTAGTAAAGAGGAGGTTTGTGTAGTTAATACTCTCTTTAGTCTATCCTTTGTCAAGGAAACACAAAGTATCTTTTCTGGAAAATGTCTTCCTCCTTTGGTTAACTCCCACGGACAATAACTATGGTCTTGGCTCTTAAAATAAGAACTATACAAGTTTCTGGAATATAATTTTTATGTTGCCAGAAATATTCATCAGATGCCTATAAAAACGAATTCAAAATTTGCTTTTGTGAGTTTCAATCTTTCTCCTACATTTAAGCCTCAGCTATAGAATATAACGCAGCACACAGTGTGTTAGGGAACTGTTACTATAATGCACAATAACTCATTCTCTAGTGCATCCCAACTGAACTTCTATCCTATGCCAAATATAATATTAAAAGGTAATGATACTCAAGCAGTAGGAGATCCCATGGAAGGGTAAGTGGCTAATGAAAATATCTAGAAATCTGGAAGTTAGGATGTAAGGCAACTGCAGGCATTTGGGAGAGAAACAAATTGCCATGCTCTTGATCATTAGCTAGCAGCTCCTAACTACTAGGGGTTAGGAAGGAACTTCCACTGTGGATGGTTATTCCATGACCTCCTGCTATCACTGTTGTTTTTCTGTGAACTGAGCAGCTGATACGGGCTGCTACCCAAGGAAGGCCCTGGACTGCAACAGTGATTTTGGAAGAATGCATGAATTGCACTATATTATTTTTCTTCATTTTCCAATTACTCTGCTGAACAAGTTACTTGCATTGAAGTGGTTTAAAACACTAAAATAGCCGCATTTTCTACTCGCACATAAACTACTGACCAATTAAAAAGTGCTATTATTTTGTGCATCTCCCAGATCATGAAACCAGAGACACCTGGAAGTAACCTGTCTTGCCATGCAGTGAAAATAAAGTACACCCATGTCCAAAATTCCTGTCTCCTGTGTACCTTCTCTACTGGATCCTATTTCTCCCCAGTAACATGGCATGAAAGCAGAAGCTCATCTGCAGTGTACCTTTGTTATGACAAATTGTAATTCATCAACCTAGCAATGAACAGTCTGAAATGAACCATAGAATGACACAAGGAGAACCTTATCTGACAGTATGTTTTTTCTTTATCTCCTCCAAGAAATTCTAGTGTTTTCTTTTGAAAGAAGAAATTGGCATGTTTTTCTAACAAGATATGTGGAACATCCATTCTTTATAAAATATAATGATAATTCTGATCCTATTAAGATAAGCAAAATGGATTACACATATAATAATTTCTTTTTCATTATCTCAAGCAATGGATATCTTCTTTACATGTGCCTTTCAGAAAATCCTTCCATTCCTATGTTGCAGCTTACAGCTGTTTGTTAGGGAGCACTTGAGCATCACTGTTAGCTATGGTTGTCAGGATGAGGGCTCCAGAGGTGCAAAATGTTTGTCTGGACTTGGTTTGCTCCTTTGTCACATGCATTATTGAAGCCTCCTCAACTACAGCAGCTGTATTGCCATCCTACATATCCCCTGCAGGATATAGATGGTGCTGACAGGGTTACTGAATATGTACAATTTCTCCATATTCAGTGTGAGGCACTCAAAATATATATATGCATGTACTTGTTTGCACATATTCTAAATACAGCTTCCTCATGTTCCTCTAGCACTTATTGCTTCAGGAACAGTGCTTCACAAACATCTGATCACCTCCCCTGAGCTTACCTCTACCTGTATTCACAACAGTTCATTACTTCTGTGATAAGGAGCTGAAAGACAGCCTATGAACTAATTTCTCAAGTTCTTTTTTTCTTTAGGTGCTTTCCAGTTTTCAGCAAACTGTGTAGCTTTAGAAAACAGCACCAATTGAGTGAAGTTAGTTACACAGTCAAGTCGTTAGTGGTTCATGACCAAATGTGAAATATTAAGTTATTGTCCAACTTCACCTAAATTGCTAAGATTAGGGGGAATTAGTCTTCATGGAAGCAATCTGCTGCCTAAGCCATGAAACTTCCAATAAATCAACTCTTGCAGCTCAGGCTCATTCCCTGAACACTATCCATACTCTGTGCTAAATGAAGCAAAGGCCTTGGTGAATAGTAGAAAATAGCAGCCATCTAATTAAGACTGTATTATAATGTATATGTGCAAGAAAACCAAATCAAGATTGCCCAGGCAACTGTAATTCTGGTCTCTAGAGCCTTGCTTTAATATAATTTTATAGCTTAAAATATTTTGAATTACATTCTCTGCATATTTCTTTCTCACAAATGTGTTATCAGAAATAACATGTGAATCTGTTTTGCTAGTCTTCATTTAGTGAAATGCAACATTCTCCTATGTGGATTATGTAGTAAAGGCTAATATTTTCTTTCCTTGGCCACTTGCTTTTTTTTTTTTCCTTCCAGTCTCTTGGCATGTGTCCTCTACACACCTTGCCTGTATTCCTAACTTGAAGGTGTCTACAGTGAGCAGAGGTAGATGCAACAGCTTTAATGTATACAGCTAGTACAGTTCCAACTCAGAGTAGACCTGGAAAACATAACAATGCTTGGTTGACAGGTTGGTAAACGCCTGAGTGATCTGATGCAATATGATAAATATGAGTATGTTCCATCCAAAACTCAGGTCTCCTCAATTCCTAAAAGCCTGTACTTCCAGGCTTCTGGCTTTACAGTAGCTGCAGATTTACAGATTCTTACTCTGTTCTACAAAGGATTTTGACTTTTGAAGGGTTTGTTTCACTCCAGCATGCAGAATTAATTTAGATTAATTAGAACTCCCTGTCTCTGAGCTATCATTACAAGTTACCTTCACATCTGAAACCCTGGGATTCTGGTGTTTGAAATGCCTTTATCCCAATGATGCATATGCCTCATAGTCATCTACAGAGCTCATAGTGCTAGAAGCATTCTACTACTTAAAAAAATGTTAAAATTTTCAACTGTACACAGCTCAGGTAGGGAGAGGCAGTGGACAGGCTAAAAAATATGCCTTCTGAAATGAAAAAGACAACAGCCTGCTGTTCTAAAGGAAGAACTACAATTATTCTCTTCCTTGGTCTGAAAAATAGGCTATCAGCCTTGTGAAAATTCTATGCTTAAAAGACTTGAATAGAATCTAAACTCTTTTTTCATAGTATGATCACCTGTGCATTAGTATTGATTAAAAGTTTACTGATAGGAAAGAAATAGGTTCTCATCACAGCATACTGTTTCTGTTAGCCTCTCTGCCACCTATGAAATCATTATGTGGGCATCAGTATAAGCTGTTCCACTTCACCACATCAGGAAAAAAATAAGATGGTGCAGATTGAAATTGCATACTTGAACATTGTACTTTCAGACTGCCTATGTGGGCCTGGGATTAATGAACATCCTAACCTGCTATGGTTTAGTTTGAATGATGGTTTTATCCAGCATGAACTGGAAGACAGCAAGCACCAGTTTAGTGAGATGTAGCACGATTTAATTTCCATCTTTCAAATAAAACTGCTTAAAAGGAGGAACAATCTGGCAGGCAGCACTTAACAGTACTGCTTTTCTGTTGCCAAGATTTCTGTGGCTCATCATCTACGGCGCATTGAAAAACAAACCTAAGTGTTTCTGAGAAGACCGGCTGTTGGGTTTGTTGGGTTTTGTTTGTTTGTGAGTTTTTTTCCACCCTGTTGCCAGAGAATTCCAGGTATGTCAAAAAGAGCTGCTAGAGGGTTTGCCCACTTGACTTAACTAATGAGACAAACCTACCCACTGTAGTCTGAGTTTGGGAGAACAGGAATCACTTCTGCCACCACTTTCCTGTATACTCATGAGCTAGTAAAAAAACAAAAAAAAACAAAAAAAAAACCCCAAAACAACACGCCCCACCCAATTTTCACAGTGATAGACCGTTAATGCATGGTCTTTTGATTCTGGGATTACATTTTAACACACTAAGAGAGGTTTCTACTGTTTAAATAAACATGGTGTAAACAGTTATTAGTGTAAAATTGTTCATCTTCCTTGTGAGGAGCATAGAGATATAACTTGAGCACACATTGTTCCACTAGCAAAAAAGGAACTACATCAAATGGAGTTTTAATTTTATGAGTCAGCTCCTACTCAACAGTAGTTGTCACTAACTTCAAGCAGATCAAAACACAAGTCTTAGAAACAAAGTAGGTTTCACAGTGCTTTAAACAAAGCTCCTACAAGATGTATACCAGAAAGAAGGACTGCTCACAAAAGTAACGGCCCCCAAAATATGTTGCACTGCTTACTTCCAGCCCCCTTGTGAAATGTCTCTTGTGCACTACTTACGGACAATGAACTTCCTAAGTGTTGCCCACAGAGTTAGCACCCAGAGATCTTTCAGGAATCTTTGTAGTCAGGTGTGGATTAGACCATTTTGAATATTAACTATAAACCTGGTTTTCAGCTGGTATACTGAGTAAGGTACCATTCTGAGCTCTGCTTTGGACAAATTTGATAGCTTCTCTGAGCTTGATTTTGTTATAAACGAAATAGAAGCAAGGATTGCTTTTCTTGCCTGCCTGGAATGAAAGGCAGTCTGAAACTGAAAATCTCTGGGAAGAGTTTTATCCCTCATGTATACAAAAATTGCCTAGTGTGTTGGACAGCCCTGATGTTATTGTAATTTTGCCATTAAATATTGTTAGGGTTTTTTCCTCCTTTGATTCACTATAGTTTTAAGCTGAAGTGACAAGTTTGCTACTAACTGATTTGAAATGGCCAAGTGAAAATCAAAATTTGTTAATCCACTTATAAAGGAATAAGGGTTTGACTACCATTTTTGGTCCCAGATATTTATCCATGTTTTCCTTGCTCTCTTGTAGGATTCTTGGCCCAGAAGCCTGTGTACTGCTTCAATCTGACATCCATGCAGGATTCAGAGATGATCCTTGCTGCCACTTTTCACTTCTATGCTGACAAACGATCTCGGCACCGGGAAGTGTTTTGTAAGCGTTCCAAGAACTCCTCCTGCCGACTCCTTCACCTGCCTCCGATCCTGCGGCTCAACCTCATTTTCCAAAGTATTCATCAGAATTCTGCCTATGGGCTAGTAAAAGGGAACATTACTGTCTTTCTTCAAAGGCGAGGGGCTTGGCATGCAAAGGACATTTCACACATCATAAAAGAATCAAAACAGGCTGGAGAGCTCATTCTCTGCGCTGAGCTTGATTCTGGGGAGAAACATCAGGGCTTCCCTGAACAGGCCACCAGCCATTTACCTTATATACTAGTTTATGCCAACGATCTTGCAATCTCAGAGCCTAACAGCGTGGCAGTCACCCTACAGCGTTATGATCCATTCCCTTCCAACGATGGGGACCCAAATCTACCCTCCAATGCTTCTACTGACACCCGAGTGAGGAGGGATACTTACCTCTCTAGTCCTATTCAGAACAATGAGTTGCCAGAAGTAGATTATAACAACAATAAATACAACAAACATGACATATGGGAGAATGCCTACAAATCCCTGAAACCAAAAGCCTCACGCAAAGACCGAAGGAGAAAAGGGCAAGAAAATACAGAAACACTTACAAAGTCTCAGGTGCTAAAATTTGATGAGAAAACTATGAAGAAAGCAAGGCGAAAACAATGGAATGAGCCAAGGATTTGTTCAAGAAGATACATGAAAGTTGACTTTGCTGATATTGGCTGGAATGAATGGATCATATCTCCCAAATCATTTGATGCCTACTACTGTGCAGGGGCATGTGAATTTCCAATGCCCAAGGTAGTATGCCTTTTTGTTGTTGTTAGCCTGCAAACAGCAGAACTACTGTTCTGTCTATCCAACTGCTTCTTTAGTTAGAATTTCCTTCAGATTTCACCCTTTTCACTGTACCCTATTGACTCGTCCAGAGTAATTAATTTCAGCAATATTGTTTCCATCAACTTATTAATCACAGAGCAAAAAGATTCCAACTTATCTTTAAAGGTAATCTGAACAATAAGAAAAATGTCTCAGGTTTATCTTACAATTTCTCATCTTATATCTTTAAACCATAATACAAAGACTTATGCAGCTTATTAAAATATGGTTACACACACTAAATCATCAAATTACTCTGTTGTGGTAGCAGAAGTATAAGGTATTATATGCTAATAATAAAACAAGCTGCTGTTTCAGAGTATTTCTGAATTCCACTGAAAATACCTTAGGAGAAAAATGCAGAGTAGTGACCCTGAGGTATTTTTAACTTTAAGAAATTGCTTGTCACTTCGAAAATAAGAATGCTGGTTAAGCCGATACTTGTGTCTCAAAATTCTCTGGTGTTTTTTTATTTTACTAAATTCTTAAAATTAAGATAATCCTGCTGGAACAAAAAAGGTGATTTATCTTATGTGGCTGGAAATGCCACATAGCTGTCCGTAACACTCTAAAGCTAGCATACTTAATTCCTCCTATAGCAGCAGTGTGAAATTTGCTAATAGAGGCAAACATGAACTCCTGCTCCAATGGAATTTTGATTTGGCCCACTCCCACTCACTCACTCTATGGCAAAAAGTAGAAATTTTGGCAATCCTATGTAGCACAAGAATTATTGGCATTTTACAGGGCCTTGAAGTAATGGGGGAGGGGAGGATTTGAAGCAGCGTGTAACCTGCATGTTTAGAAACTGTAATTATTTTGCAATTCTACCTACAAATGGCCTGATTATTTATTCTCCTGACATTTCTGAATGTGATCACCTGGCACATAAATAATGAACAGTGTTTTACAGCAAAGAATTTCAAAGCTCCGAGACAGAAATCGGCCCTACATTACATACATGGAGACTGATGTATGTTTGTGTTGAAATAAGTAGTATGATTTCAGGAAGAGTAGATATGCAGGCTATTTTGAGTCCAGAAATAGCGGAAATCCAGACATCACAGTAAGCTGTATGAATCTGACCACATGTTCTTGTGTAGCTGGCTAGCGCTGAACTATGTATACATAAATTGATACATGGTCTGGTAAAAATTAAAGCTTACACAAGCTCACATACAACTTCACTTTTTTTACCGTAGTAGAAAGAGATCATGCAACACAAGCACCATTTAACTTATCCAAAACAAAAAACAGCCCGGGAGTACAGATCCTCTGCCATAAACCCACAGTCTAATGCACCATTCATACATACCGGGGAGGGGGGGAGATACATTTAATGCATCTAGCTTCCTGTGAGCAGATTAGCATGACACAAAAGCTGACAGAACCAAAAGAAAGTGGATTTGTTTCTAGCCGGAATAGTTAAATAGGCTTATATTGCTGATTTATTTAATTTCTTATCTAGCAATATTACTTGCTATATAATAAAGATTTCCTTGAAAGTCAAAAACATTTACCTTAGTTCTCATTTTGATACTTGTTTTCTAGATAAATTAACGTGGCTGCACTAGCATCTAGGTGCCAAAAAACCAAAACAAACAAAAAAAACCAAAGAGATTTAAAATTGAATCACAGATACATAGATTTGGGGATTTTTAGTTTGACACACTCTTTGATTGGGTTTGATTTAGAAGAGGTCTACTTTTTGTTGGCTTTGTATTTTGAAGAGGAAAAGAAAATAAAGGCAGATTCACAGAACTTTTTTAAATTACTGTTTCCAAATGAACAGAGTTAACTAGGACATCAGAATGGATGATGCTTCAGGTCTGAACATAAGAATTGTTATGGAGAGAGAAATAGCTTTTGTTCTTATGTGTTTACCCTAAGTCAGGAGAGCATGCACATGATCTTGGCACTCCTAAATCAAAGGCCAGATTAATGCTATTCATGTCTACACAGCCAACCTGCAAGGTATTCTTTTTATAACTGTGGAGATAGAATTATATACCTGGCACACTGAAAATCATCACATTGTATGATATTATTTTTTTTAAAGTATCAGTACATCACTCTGCATATTATGTTAATAACTGCAATTCTTGATCTTGATACAAAACAGCTCTGGTACAAATCTTGTCAGAGCAAGTTCACCTATCTTACTGCTGAATTTCTTATTCCCTGAACTGTAACTGTGAGGGGGAAGATTAGCGTATACAGTTACTAATGGCTGCCTGTACTGCTGCATTCGCCAAATGAATGCTAGTCTTACCTCTGGTAGAAGGAACTGGGAACATATCCTTTCCCTGGTCCACAGTAATTAGAATTATCTTGACTTCATGTAAGTGCATCAGTTCATAAGTTTAATTCCAAGAGTTGAAATCAAACATGAGAACAAAATTCTCCTGAAGCTAGGATGTATTGCTTATTAAGATGGGGGTGGGGGGGGTGTTGAGGGTCAAATTCATGATAAAACAGATTTTTAAAGCGGTATAAGCTAGGCAGAAGGACAGGGTCTAAAGTATTTCAAACCTACTGTTCAACTGCTTTCTGGCTACATCACTATCCTCATATTTTCTGGGGCCCAAAACGTTTCTAACCTAGGATTGTCCTAGAGGTTAAGTAAGAGCAGAACCTGGCCTGCTGTACACAACTTGGTAGCCAGCATTCAAAGCATTAGCACTTCCTCAGTGCCATCACTACTGGGCATTCAATTTATTATTTCAAGCTTTCCACTTTAGCACATCGGTACAAAGGCTAATGTGAAGCCTAGCCCATAATCACTGAACACTCATGCCAGGTTTCCAGAAGGGCTGGAAAATTCAGAGCCTTGCTGGATGTGGGATAGGTGTGCTGTCTGGCTCTGCTGTGGATGTAGGGCTCAGGCAGCCAGATTTTTTACAGAGTAATACACCATAATAAGCATTTTTCTCTCTAAGCATTTTTGTGCGTAGTGTGTACACTTGCAGGCATTAGAAATTTTATCAGTGCTGTTGTCTTGGTAGACAGCTGCTCTTGCTAGACTTTACTCAAATCTGTTTATTCCTTGCGGTTATTAGAGACTGCACAGCTGGAGAAGATCCTAGCAGGATCTTCTGCAGGTTTGTACCCAGGAATCCTGTAAGTCAGTAACTGGCACGGAGGGCAATGATGGCTATCCTCTGCATGGGGTCAAGAAATTCAGTTTCAGTAGCACTTCAGGATCTGTAACTGTTTTAAATAACAACATGAAACAATAAAAGGTGCTAGGAACACTTCAGGAAGTTTTTCTAAAGGTTAAAGAACTGGATCCTAGAAGCTCTAGTTCTTTGTATTTCTAAACTCTGCAGCTGCTTAAGCACGTGAAAGCTACTGTGTCTCTCTTGCTGTCCAGATTTGCTGACATGGCCAATGCAGGCAGAAGCTTATTTCTACTTCACATAGCAGCTGTGAGACAATTTACTGCTGCTTGTCTGCGGACGGCTTTGAAATCTAAAGATGGAGGGTGGCCTGAGAGAGCAAGCTGTTGCTAATTATGCCAATATGTGCTAATTACAGAAAGTCACTTTCCAGGATCAGTCACTTGTTGGGACTTGGCTATAAGGATGCTGTCTTGAAGCCCCAAAGGATCAGGACGGATTTCACAATTCCTCCTTGTAATGGCCCAAATGGGGTTGCTTTAGTTAAAGAACATCTGAAAGCCTTAAAAGCAATTAAGGTTTGGATCTGATCTGCTGATATTGCATTTAAAGCAAATGTATCAAAACTGAATTAACCTAAAAAATGGCTCCTTTGCTATAGCCATGGACTACATAACTTTTCACGTGGAAATGAAAAATCATGGTTTGCATATACTCAATTTTTATTTGAAAAATAGACAAGATATAGGAGACATTAATTCTTCTCACTTGAAGTGTCTGCTTCCATGTGGAGGTGTGCAAAGTCCCTGTCTGTGTCCCACAGATGTCATTATCCACTTGATACACAGCTACGCACCAACAACAATGAAAGATTTCATGTGCCACATATACCAGATCTGTGAGGAAACCTTGTGAAACTGTAGCAAAAACCTGATATGACCAGTGCAATTTTCCTACTGTTACTGTACTCATTTGCTGGGACAGTATTCAAGTATGACAACAGAGGAAAGCAAACAGACTACAGGTATGAAGTACTTGTTCATCACAAGGTTATGATCAGAAAGGCTGTCGCATTGCCTGACTATTCCAGACTAACTCCCCCATGAACATTACTTCTGGGGCACTCTGCTCTTAAAAGAGTAATTACTCCACGAAAAAGTAACTCATTCCAGGTTAGCATACATGAGGAGAAATACCACTGGAACATAGGAACAGTTATTTTGGAAATACTTCCAGTAGCCAATTCTCCAAGTCAGACAAGAGGTTAAGAAAACAAAAGATAACATTTATGACTGAGAAGAGTGCCCCACCCTAGACTTTTTCTCCTGTGTGCCTGCCTCCCAGCATCTAGTAGGTGCAGTCAGGGCCATTCTTTCTTCAGGCTACTGACTGCTGGCTGTGCCACCAGTGCCCTCCTCTGGTATTTATGAAGGCAGCATAAGGAATACAAAATATCTGAGAGATAGACCCTGCACAAGAAAGCTCCAAGTGTGAGGGACTTACTATGCTGCACAGCCCCGTGACTCAATCACACATATTCACTTTTTTGACCAACAAAAAACCGTAATTGTTGTCATTTTCCAAGTCCATCTGGGAAAGTGACTGCTCATAAATGAAGTGATAACGATTTCCTTCTCTGTTCCAGATTGTCCGGCCATCCAATCATGCTACAATCCAGAGCATTGTAAAAGCAGTAGGAATCATTCCCGGCATCCCTGAACCCTGCTGCATTCCTGACAAAATGAGCTCACTCAGTGTCCTGTTCTTAGATGAGAACAAAAATGTTGTTTTAAAGGTATATCCCAATATGTCGGTCGAAAGTTGCGCCTGCCGATAAGTTAATATAAACACATCTTTAACAACACCCACGCATCCTGCCCAACTACACTGGCAAAGCTGTAAATGGGAAATGAATCCACTTCTGTTGATGGATGAATGCAAGCCTACAATTCCTCTACAGAAAGCATGCGGAGAGACTAAAACAATACACATGCTCACCTGGAAGGCTATGTCTTACTGTCATCATTTGTCTTTCATATTCATCTTCCAGGAATTCAATACTTTCACAAGTATCTTCCTAACCCACTTAGCCAAGACACCTGGTGTTTAGTGAGAACTTTAAGTGTAAAGTTTTCCATAATCAAAGGACTAAAATATGTTTTTATATGCTATTTTTCTGACTATTTTATCTCTTCAGTTAACCAAGAAGATGGGAAGTAAACTTGCAAAGGCGGGCTCATTTTAGAATATCACTTTTGTACACAAATCAAAACTTTTTGCCTAAAACACTCATACTCTTAATCTGCATATTTATACCGAAAAATGCTGTAATAAAGGGCTTAAAATGTATATTTTCTTCAGGATGCAAGTATACTGCACTGCATAAGCTTTCATATAAACAGTATGTTAATATAGTCATTTTTGGTTACCCTTCCCTAATACATAATTTGTTCTACAAAAGGCATATGTAATATCCCCCACTTTTGTTTGCTGGATAATTTCAGGTTGTTAAACATATTCTCTGAGTAACACATACTATATAGTAATATGTTGAAATACTAAAAATAAAATAACCAAGATTTATATTTTTGTAAATTATACTTTATATCCTCTAGACTGTTACATGCTTTTAACAAAAGCTAATAAATTAAAGGTACAGTAGTATCTAAAAATAGTTGATTTGTCTTTCTATAAGTGTATTCTGTTCCCTTCTGTTAATTAGATGGAAACATGTAAATACATGTTAAGCTTGTCATAACGTGCCTCAATAGATTAAAGACAGAAGGGAATACTGTGATCATCTAGACTGACCTCCTGCAAGGCACAGATGAAAGAACCTTACTTAGTAGTTTCTGCACCATGCATTATGGAACTTCTGTTTTGAGCTTGGGAACATCTTTGAAAAACATACATAAATTTGTTTTTGAAGATTTCATGTGGTAGAATATCCCTACTGGACTACAAGCAGTTGTTCCAAAAGTTAGTGCTCTTTGTTCATATGCAGTGACTTAATCCTAGTCTGAATTTGCTGAGCTTTAGTTTCAATTCACTAGATCTTACTGTAAACTATTTTATTAGATCCCTTTTATCTGTTATCCAAAATACTGTCACTGAGTATTTTTAGTAAATAGAGCTCGATCAAATTACATTTTGGCTAAGATTTAAATAGATACTTTGCTTTCTTATTCTAAGCCTCAAAAAATTTCTCAAAGCTCTTTTCTGAACTCTTCTCAGAACTTTCATTAACTTTCGTTTCCAACAATGCACATGGAAATGGGACACAATATTTGGCAGTTGTTCTCTTAGAAGTCTTTATAGAAATAAAGTCTGTGCATCCCTCTAACTCCTGTACAATTCTCTACTGATACATTTATGGTAGCCTTTGTAACTGCAGCACTCCTTTAAGAGCTGACGTTCCATTACTGTGCCTGTCATTCCTCTTCCTCAGTGTCCCCAGTGCCAGGACACACTTGCCACAATTCCATTTTCACCCACCTGCTGTACAACAGCATAGGCAGACCAGGAGCACAACAAACTTCTGAAGTCTGTGAGGTACCACAGAGCACAAGACATTGAGTTTTCCTCCTCGAGAGAGTTTAATTTTCTGCACTATCTTATCCTATTAAGAGTTGCATTGTTTAGGGGAAGGATACCATACACACTACCTTCTGATGAATGACTAACTGAAAGGCTGCCATCCTGGAAGGTGCCAAGTAACTTCTGCCACCAATATTACATACTCATGTAGTACAGATACACACTACAGAGGTGTGTAAATATGATACTTCCTGCTAATCTACATAAAAGCAAGACTCAGTACATACAGGAGTCTCTGCCAGGTTACTCTCACAGCAGTTTTTGCTAGTTCCTCCTAAACAGCTCTCAATAAGTAATAGTTCTAAGGCACCTTATAGTGACTGCCAGTAACGACTGCCAAGAGATCATGGATCTAGCTAGGCATTTCTAACAAAGTACCTACGGTGATCCACACTGGAACTACCGGGACAAACCTCTGCATACTGTTGCCATTAGAGATCTCCCTTAAAAATGTAGGATCTTATGTTTTTACAAACCCTAAGAAACTAAATTGCAGCTGACAAATGCATAAAGAAAAATTTAAAAGTTCTCAGAAATTAATCATTTATTCCTACACAACAGCCATAAGTGTAAAACTTTTCAAAGTATCTTAGGTTACTGTCATTTCTGCTCTCTATTAAGATCTACCCTTTTCTGTAGGTCTAGTCTTGCTCCCATTTAGCACTAGCTCTGAACAACATGACCTATTAACCTAGTGAGCTTATGTTCTTATCTACTGCATTTTGCTTTCCTTAAGGAAACATTTCTGTATCTTGAATTAGTCCTTGGGTACAAACTTTCATTCCAAGATGTGTTGATGCAAGCAATAAGGAAAGAGATATCATCCTATCATCTGCTATAAGGTCTGTAGGACATAATGAAAAATGCTTCTCCTGTACTCCTCAGGACACCTATGGAACCCTGAAAGGTTTAGTCTGCATTTAAAAGTTTTTTGGCAAAGCTCTGTTTTTTAGGATAGGCAAAACAAAATTATAGCTCTAAGTAGCATAGCTCTCAAGGCACACCCTTACTACTCAAGCAATACAATTCTCTTACTAGTAAAGTTTATTGCATTCAGTTTAGCTGTACCAGTCAATTCGCTAACGTGAACAAGGTCTTAAGCCACTATCTGTTTAGCGGTTTAAGATACTACTTTCTGGGTCTTTGGTACCTGGATGTCTAATCTTCCTCTAGAAAAGCAAACTTTGCATTTGAATAGCACAAATGCAGTCAGCTGCTGCTGGAAGACACTGATACCCTTACTCTCTTGGTTCTAACGGATCTTTTGATTTTTACGAACATCCTATAAACCATTCAATTCAATGTTTAAGTTTCTAGACAAAAGTTCCTATTGACAAATACTTACAAGAGCACATCAAGATAATTCCACAAACTAATTCTAAAAGAATTGGGGATATACTAACATGGGCTGATTAAAGACAGATAAAACAGGAAAACAGCTAATACTAGCCAGCAAAGTGTTAAGGACATTTTTTTTCTGAAACAAATCCACTTTTATTCTTTGAGGCCACAATTTAATTGCCATAACAGCAACAGCTAGAATACACCTAGGTTTTTGTGGAGCATTTCAATTCATTTGCACAAGGCTGCATAATTAATAGAAAACACTGGACAATATTAATATATTCATTTATCACATGAATTAACAACTGTGTCACTGCCAAACCTCAAAGAGCAGCTTTCAAAAGGAATTGCCACTGAGTGGAACTGTTCATTATAAAGTTTCTACAAAGCTGACACTTGGCCTGACACTATGTGACATCTTTATATATGAACTGGAAGTCTGTATATAACAACCCCCACAGCATTTGCAGAAAACAGTGTTTAGGAGAGAGGTATTTATATAGATCACTTATCTAGCTGCACTTTATGTGATCAAAATTCAGTTTAAGGCAGACAGATGCAGAGCTTGGTACCTAGGCACAAGGAATGGAGGCTGCTTCTACTGAGTAAAAAGTCTGCACCTTCGAAAGCCGTAAATCTTAAAATATTTTTTGTGGATATCATGGATTTATGGCACAGTATGAGCATCCGGGGTGATGGTATGTAGAGAGCTAATAAACACTTTGAAAAGATATACACTGGAGTAGTGAACCACATAAGTAAAGGAAATTTTATTTCTGCATGTAGCATTAGTGGACTGCCACTAGAAAACTGTATAGCTCCAGTGTTCACCTTTTCAAAAAGACATTCACATTCTGAAAGAGACATGAAAAGAAACAAAACCAGTTAGAGAAAATGCCTTATAACATGTGACTAAAAAGCACAATCTGTTTATCAGAAAGCAAACTGAGAAGTAACTTGATTATACCGTACAAGTACTTTGACAGACAGAAAACGCAAGCATTATGGGGCTCCTCAAGCCAGGCAGAAAGTTACAAGAACTCCTGTCAAGAAGGTGAAGCCAGGCATAATCAAATAATACATGAAGCACCACGGTTTTGTAACTGTAAGTTATAAACCTTTAGAGTAAGCGCTACAAAAATTGAAGAAATCTTCTATTCTTTGACATCTGTAGATAAATTCTGGAGACCTTTAAAGTTATGTTTCAGCCAAACACAAGTAATTGGGCTCTGCAGCAGGTAGGAAACACAAAGGCCTCGAGTAAAACATAACAGTCTTGCTATGCAGGAGACCAGGATTAATGCCAAATAATCCTTTCTGACATCATAGGAACATAATTAGCCAGCATCTTGGACCTCTGTTGTTACTTCAACAGATATTTAAGTGAGTATTTGAGAAGTCTGGGATCACTTTAAACGCTGGGTATGCACTGCTAGAAAACTGGAGAAGAATGGCTGGCAAAGACAAAACCCTGTCCACATCTCTGCCATTAGATTGATTATTTTTTTTAATATAAAAGCTCATAATACTATTCAGATTTTATGTCACATGCACAGTATGTATTGAGTTGTGCTTAGAAAAAATGATGTATTAATAGTACAGATAAACATATGAATCATTAGATTAAAACATAATGCATTCATGAAGATAAATAGCAAGTGATATTTTTGTCTATACATAAACTATGGTTTTTTCTTCTGTATCATGAGAAATTCTACCATGTCTTTCTATCATCTTGCATGTTTGCCTTGGCCCATTCTTCCCATCTTCACAGATAATTTCCTGTATCTTCACAGAAACCTTTTACTTTCCATGTGGCCTTAGAAGGCCTAGTTATGTTTTCAAAATGAAGTCACTGAAATAATGACTGGTTTTAGACTGGATTGACCATCAAGAATCTAAGAAATATATTACATAAGAGGCTATAAAAACAAGACTAAATTCCCATACACCAAAGGAATCAAACTGAAAATGGAAAAGCCTGCAACCAACATGAAGGAAACTTGACGCAAAACAGATATTTCACTGTGTACAAACAATAGCTCTTGGCTGATAAACAGAAAGAAGTTTTAAGGTTGTTTGTATCGTCATGAAATAGCGTCTTGCAAAACCACAGGTCTCCATCAAATGATCAGCGATTTTCTGATGGCATGTGAAGGGCCTGTAATAAAGACTGTCAGATGATGTTTAGTAATAGCTAATAACAGTGAATTTGTTCTAGATCTCTAATTTCCAGTCTTGATGAAATCTTCTGCGTCCCTAAGAAAGCTTCTCTCTGTGTTGGCAAGGAAATGATACAAGAGTATAATTAAGCAATGATGACCCTAAAGCGAGATGTGGATTCTTTACAATATACAATGTCCTTCCCACCAGCCACATGTGTTTGTCAGATGTTTACAGAATCTTCATTAACTAAGAGCTTTGCTAGATAACAGAAGCTGAAGCATGGCATCAATGACTCTGATAAGGGCAAGCGTACAACCAATCTGCTTGACAACTGACAAGAGGCTGGGGTTTGAAGCAGACTGCAAAAAGCACACAAGAAAGTGATTTGCAAAGGACATTCCAGTTGTTTGCCTTCCATCTCCTTTCCTCTGTAATGAAACAAGACTTTTAATCAGCTAAAACACCCTTGTCCTCTTGTCTCTCCACCAGAAAGTAAATACAGAAGAAATGCATTATTTTGGAGTATTAGCTGGACTGTCTGTTTTCAATATCATTGCATGTTTGACAAGAGGCAAGCCTTTGGAAGATTGGGACAAGTTATCAGCTATGGGAAAGTCTGATGCACACTTTCATGATCCTGGAGAAGATGAGACCCATTTCGATTTCAAATCTTTCGTGAAGAATATGAAGACAGATTTACTAAGGAGTCTGAATTTGTCAAGAGTCCCCTCACAAGTGAAGAGCAAAGAAGAACCACCACAGTTCATGATTGATTTATACAACAGATACACTGCAGACAAGTCCTCCATCCCTGCATCCAATATTGTAAGGAGCTTCAGTACTGAAGGTAGGAGAAGTCCTAAATACGTGGACTAGAATTTTTACAGTACATGGACAGTAGGTACTCAGATTCTTTTGAAATTCAGAGGGAACTATGTGCCTAACTTCCACAGATACTTTATGAATTAAACAGTTTAAAAGTTAGGATTGTAGTCTTGCTCTGTATTTTCTTTCAATCTTTAAAAAAATATAACAGAAAAAAACTAAAGGTAATTGTATTTTCACTGTACAATATTCTCTTCTCAAATACATCAACTGAGATGACGCACTGAATAACAGGGTTTACATGAATCATGTTTCTCAAAGCTAGAGAATTGGAACTGATTTTTAATGTCAGAATGTAAATTTGTGTTCGTCTGTAACTGAGACACTCATGCTAGACAGCTCTTCTTTCAGGTGGGCTCTTCACGTATTTAGAAACCACAGCAGCCAACTGAGAAACATGTCTCCAGATCCAAGCAAGGCACAGCAGTGCTCCCCCAAAATTTGTGTTAGACAGAAAGATTTATAATGAAATGAGTAGTCAAGCTTGTCTCAACTAAAAAAAAATAAAAACCCTGTCTGCATAACATTAAGTAGACTTTTAAAAGCTCCAAAAGAAGCAGTAAAAAAAGTTAGAAGTAAATGCAGTCCTTGTGATAAAAATAAGACAGGGAGAATCAAAGCTTCTGGTTATATGAAAAATAGACATACACAGGTAACAGCACTACAGAGAACTCCAAATTCCCAAATTAGTGCCCCTAGTCCTGAAATGGAAAGAAAACTTAACAGTATGAGCTAGATGATATAGTTTCCATATCTCACTCTCTGACTGCTTTAGTGGGTAAACACTGTGAAGAAATGTCAATATTAGCCAATTAAAATTGACCTAAAAGCCAATCATGACTGAGCAGTTATCTTACATTGACCATCAAATAGACATCAGTGAGTGATGGCTTTTAAACAGTACCAGTCAGATCTTCCAGCCAAATATCTGCACTTCCCAAGGCAGAGTTGCTGGTACTGCACATAGCTTTGCAGGAAAAAAAAAACCCACCAAAAAAACAAACCAACAAACAAAACCAACAGAACCAAAAACCCAAAACCCACACAAGCTCAGTGCGTCTAGCCTGTAACAGACTGGCACCTGGGCATGAAAGGCTGTTTATCACCAAGTCCCAATTTAGACAGACCCTGAAGCTTAAATTCAGAATTTAAAAAACTTTTTTATTTCCCCAAACTCCCAGTAATCCAAGCTGCTTCCAAAGTTATCTGAAGACAACAACAAAAGCCTCAGCACAGCTAGTTCTCAGAGACACTTAAATATGTAGTATACTTTGCTGTATTAGGAGGGCAGTTCATCCCACTGCATGATTATAAGAGTAGAAAATTCATAGGGTTTTTTAAGAATTCTTTGTGTAAAAATCTCTTTAGGAAATTGCTAAATCTTAACACTCCCTGGATGCCTTATTTATGTACTTAATACCAACCAGCATCATCCACAGCTTGTTCTAGGCAGACTCTACGCACCCCTCTAAACAATCTTGGTGAAAATACTACCAACAACAGGAACCTGCATTTCATCTTTTTACTCCCTGACCTTGAAATTTGGCCAGAAGATGGTATTATTTAATTTTATTTTTAATGTTGGGTAGCCATGCTTTTACCTTACCCCCAAAGTACACCTTTAGTCTTTTAAAAGCAAGTCAGAATCACTGTAACCATGTGTTTTAATTTCCTGTTGCAGATGTTGTTTCTTTAGCTTCACCAGAAGAAAATCCATTTCAGAAACACATCTTGCTCTTCAACATCTCTATTCCACGATACGAGGAAATCACCAGAGCTGAACTGAGAATTTATATCTCCTGTCACAGGGGAGTTGGGTCTCTCTCTAGGCTGGAAGGCAACATGGTCATTTATGATGTTCTAGATGGTGACCACTGGGAAAACCCAGAAAGTACCAAATCTTTCCTTGTCTCCCACAATATCCAGGAGTGTGGCTGGGAGATGTTTGAAGTGTCCAGTGCTGTGAAAAGATGGGTCAGGGCAGACAAACTGAAGACTAAAAACAAGCTGGAGGTTGTAATAGAGAGTAAAGCTCTGAGTGGTTTCGCTTGTGGGAAGCTGGATATCAGTGTTACCCCAGACACTAAAAATCTGCCCTTGCTAATAGTGTTCTCCAATGACCGCAGCAACAGGACAAAAGAAACCAAAGTGGAGCTCCGGGAGATGATTGTTCACGAACAAGAAAGTGTGCTAAAGAAACTAGGGAACAACACTTCATCTGAAGAGCAAGAACAGGAAAAGACCATCACTGGGCCCCACCGGCATTCCTCCAGAAGCAAGAGAAGCATTGGAGCCAACCACTGTCGGAGAACTTCTCTCCATGTGAACTTTGAAGAGATTGGCTGGGATTCCTGGATCATTGCACCAAAAGATTATGAGGCTTTTGAGTGTAAAGGAGGTTGCTTCTTCCCTCTGACAGATAACGTTACCCCAACAAAACATGCTATTGTCCAGACTTTGGTGCATCTCCAAAACCCAAAGAAAGCTTCCAAGGCCTGTTGTGTTCCAACCAAACTGGATTCAATCTCTATTCTCTATAAGGATGATGCTGGTGTGCCCACTTTGATATATAACTACGAAGGGATGAAAGTGGCAGAATGTGGCTGCAGGTAGCATACAAGGCAGAATCTCAGAATAAGAATACACCCACCCCACCCCCCTTTTTCTGCTCTGTGTAAATCTGTACATTAGTGATGCAAGTGAAAATCCTTGCAAACAAGGTTTGGAGCAGGGTATGGGTCTGATTGTTGTTGCTGCTTGTTTTAAAGGAAAACTGGCATTTAAAGAATGGCAATCATTGTAAATAGTCTGCATTATATATCATGGCAAAGTGAATACTGGATTATTAAAATATTGTGAGATTTAATGAATTATGCATTATTTGGCAACAGTGATGCAATTTGAATACCTAATTTCAACTTTTCTGTTTAGGTCACAAACTAGAGGATTTTCAATGGGGATTTAGGATGCCCTGTAAACATTTAATAGGTATCGAAATCTAATTTTCTCAGCCAACTCTGATATTTTCAACTTCTGTAAAACTCAGTAAATGTAATTTAGTCTTCATGATAGGAATCGAAATCCCACAAACCTTTTATTGTATCAGTAATCTCAGAGGCTTTTACAGGCAAACTATTTACTCCTGTAAATGAAGATCTGCCGTATTCAAAACAGAAGAGACTCAGTCTTATTTCATTCCCAAGTTTCCTTCTGTGGGTAGCAGGTGCCTTGGTTTCAGCTTTCTTATCCTCAGCGTCCCTATTTTTACCCCTTTATGGCACATACTTGACTGATAAAAAGTGCAGCCTTCCGCTTCTAAGACACTGTTTCCTAGGAGGAACAGCAGCCCTTATCTCTGCACAAAGATAAGGAGCCACTTTGACCTACTGCATATTCTTAGTATTTCTTTGCAAGAACACGCAGTCAAATGACTTTCAGTCTTGGACACGTATCCTAAGAGCAGTGGGGGTAGGCAGAGCTCAGCACTTCTGAAAAGCCCAGGCTACTTGTTTAGAGATCTAAATATGTACTTTGGAGTCTGCTGCTAGGCTCCGATATTTTTTTTTAACTTCTTCTTAGGAGAAACTCTATTTTACATACAAAATTATTTCACCACCTACAAGTCTGGGAAAAACTGAAAACTTCTCTGTTCTATGAGACTTCTGCTGCTGTATGAAAATATACTATCATACAATAGTTCTCCTGACTTCAGTTGTATTTTCACTAAACAAGGACCTCATCTTTCCTGCAATTAAAGTAAACTTCCTTTGATTCTAATGAAGGTTTGGCCTGTATAAGAGACAAAGTGTATTCTGTTGGTTTTAGATGATAGCTGTAAGTGCTGTACAATGCCACCATAGTCCACCTCACTTCTACTCCTCCACCACCCCACCCCTCCCCCCCTCAAAAAAAAAAAAAAAATCTATCAGAGAACATTTTAGATCCAAACACACAGCAAACTACACATCCGTTCAAAACGGTGAAGAATATTGATGAGGCAGAAATCTAAACAGTAGCTTAATGTATGGAAGCAACAGGATTTAAATTGATACATACGTTTTAAATTAGGGCAGCCTGTGGGCAAGATGAATTCATTTGACATGAACAGGCCAGCTTGAAATCTAATACACAGTTTATTTACTATTGTTAACTTAATACAGAGCAAATAGCAGGTGAGTGTGATCAGGGTGGTTGTAATTCCAGTAAGAACTGCTGGTTACATCACAAACCATGAGCACAAAGCACAATTCACCGGAATCCCTGGACTGATTTATAGGCTTTTCCTTTAGAATTAGGCTGCAATCGGATCAGATCTGAGATCTGGGTCCATGCAAACCCCATCCATCCATAGCTGCATGTCATTAACCCTTTAATCTCCCCGTAACAGTCCTCTCATTTTACCATTCCTACTGGCTTCTGTCATCTTAGTCATTGTTATTTCTTCCTCCTTTCAGAACCCCCTGTTCTTGTTCATGTCTCCTAAGCTCATGACATTTTACACAACTTCTCTTAAGTAAAAGAAACCACCAAACAAACACTTGGTGTAATCACATTACAAAAGTTATTCACCCATATGTCAAGGTAATAGTAGCTGTGTGCCCTTAAGTCACCTAAACACAACGTCCTAGTTATATTTCAACTTCACTGAATAAAAGACTTTGTCCAGAATTAAATGAAGAAGCGAGGAAGGGGAAAGATCAGTTCCCACACCCTCACTGAGAGAAATTCTCAAGAATCAATTCTTTTTTCACATTCTGAAGTCAAACATTGATTTTTTTTTCCACAAGCTTACTTGGATGAAAAAAAAAATAAAATAAAAACAAGATCCAAAGCTATTTTTGGCTCAAAAACTCAGATCCTAGCTATGCTACCAGAATTTCAGAGAAGCTCTACAGATTCCATCCCAAAACTGGACTACAGGTCGCTTTCGTATTTCAACCAAAAAAACAATTGCTCTTCCAGTCAACTTTAGCAATCACATTCTGATAGGCTCAACATTTTGATTGGTACAGTAGTAAACCAAAACATTAATCTTTCTATAGGGTGATGATCAGGGTCAAAAAGAAATGAGAAGCTAGTAGTGACTACAGATGCTACCTACAGCATGGCTGAAGCACGTGCCAACTTGATGTTTTGTTTTACATTGTAAATTTAGCAGCTTAATTTATGTAGTTTTGAACATTTAATTTTAAACAATTATTCGAGTTCCCTTGCATCCCAAAGCAGCTGGAATGTGACAAATCAGGCAGGTGGCCAACATGTGCTAGAAGGTTTACAGGTTGCAAAAAGCAGGCAAAGTACCTTGCCGTCTGCTTTAAGCTGGGCCCCATTAGACACTGAAAAAAACCCCTCTCATCACAGGATTCCGAACATCGGCCAGCAGCTTGCTGCTACTAGGGAGCAGGCTGGGGTTTGTGCACTGTCCAGCAGATGCACAGTTAAAATTAAAACTTATTTAACACAAACACGTGGCTGGAGCATGCCCTCCTTCTCAGGCCCATTAGCTATCTGTGTAACAGCCCTGTAACATCAAAACCACCACCAGCTGACTCCACAGCCAATTTTAAGGCTACCCTATAGCACTTCAGCCTTAGTAGATAAACATGGTAAGCTGGTGGAAGCTGGTCAAGAGATATAGCTGTTGCTATTTTTACATAGCTTCCCACCTTGTGTGTGTGTACCACAGCAGGCACGATGTCCTCTGATCTCATCCACTCCTCTGTGCCATGTCCCCACACAGGTGATGCAACTTATCACCTAACAACACAGCACCAGCAATCACTGGAAGTCAAAAAGATCTCTATTTTCATTATTCTTTTCCACAGGTGAAGAAGCAATGGCCTCATAGGAATCGGGAGGTATTCTGCTGGTAGCTGCTCAGACACCTTTACATTGGAAAGATCCTGACAATATAGAAATGTTAAGCTAGAACTGCCAATTCCCAATATTCAGAATAACAAATTTTAGTCTGTCTCTCAAGGAGGCTTATCATTTCAGACACAACTGTGGTCTAACACAATTAACGCTGCTCACAGACTGCAGCGAATTCTCTCCAGCCTCCTCAGAGTGTGGAGGTTACCGTTACCACACGGGTAACACACATAGGTACACGGCCATGCACCATGTAGATCTACAACAGGCATACACTGTGAGCTCCAGGAAAGGTAAGTACCTTGCCAAGGCCCCTCATAGGCAGTGCCGAGTCAAAGCTTGTTACTGCAAAGCAGAGCTAAAAGATACAGGTGGGAACACACAACAAGCTGGGAAAGCCAACACATAGTAGATGAGGCAAGTCGCTATCAAAACAGCCTAACAACAGTTCCACACCTCTTCTGGCTGCTCTCAACAGCTAACAGGACATCGCATCTGACTACTAACCACGTCCCTAGCCACCAACGTACCATTTGTTGTGTGTTTAGCAGAGACAAAAACAGGACAGATCACTCAGCAGTCTCTAGAGAGCAAAGGCCCGTCCGCCCACAGGCTGGACGCTCTAACCGCAGGTTCCCGAGGTAAATCTGCTCTGCGCTGCCCCGGGTCTGACTGAGGCCTACAAATCGCCACTGAGCCACCGCCTACAAATCACCTCAGGGCAATCTTTGGCCTCTCTTCAGCTTTCCGTGCTTTCACTGACCCCTCCGTGCTGCCTCGGTTGCCACCGCCGGGCTGCCAGGGGCCTGCAGTCTGCTCCCGCCGCGCCAAAGCCGCGCTGTGAGGGGGCTCCGTGCTGCCTCGGCGCCATCTTCAGGCTGCGCGCTGCTCCTGCGCCGGCTCCGTTCGTTCCTCCCCAGACGTCTTCAGGCAAACCTTACTCTCTCCCTCACCTGCTACCTTAAAACCTCTCAGCCCAAAGGTGCTTCCTGCCGTCTCCTTCTGAGCTGCTTACAGATTTTTTTGCCCTCTCCGTGTCTCCAAGCTGCCCCACTGCCATGTCTGCACTGGCTGCTGCCTCCAGGGGTGTCTCAGGAAAATGTCGGCCTTCCGAGCTGCTCCTGTTTCATTTTTTTGCCTCTCCCTTAAAGTTTCTGCTGCATCATCAGTCATAATTCGGCTAAAAGCTTCACAGGAGAATGGCTTCAGTGTAGCCCTGGAAAATGGCATGCTCCGAGTCAGTCCCCTCACTGAGGCATATGGTTTGGCTGGAGCCCAGCAGACCCGCCACTAGCCCTCAAAAAAGCCTTGATGCTGGCCCAGCACACCAAAAGACCCGAGCGAGCAACATCCCAGCAGCCTGGGCCTGGGCTGGCAGCCAAAACTTCTGATCCAGCAGCAGGGGAAAAGCCTAGTTCTTTACAACAAACTGCATAGCTTAAGATGCCAACAGCTGATCTGCCAGGATATACTGGGCACTTCCATCCTATGTCAACATGGTGGACAACAGTGTCAGGACATGTCTGACCATCCATCAGCAGTGTCAGGCTCTCAGCAGTTCAGTCTGTGGTGATCACATTGGTTTGGTGGCAATGTCTGGCCACTAAACAAAGGCTACCATGGATGACTGGAGTTTTCACTGTTCTTGATGAAGTATTTAATATTCACTATTTATTATCAGCTAACTCTGGTGCACCATGCTGAACAAACATGTAAATCTATGAGAAATGTAGGACCTAGAGGATAAAGACAGTATCATGGGAACACATACCAACTCTCCAAGTTCTCAATTTCCCCTTTTTGTTGAAAAAAATACTTGCCAAAATTCAAAAATACATTCCTGATTTAGTTCAGGTTGAATAGCTGCAGTGCATTTTCCTCCAGCCTTCCTGAACCTTATGCTTACCTAGATTATGGCAGGTCATCTGTTCAGCAGAGCTGGTCAGTGAGTTTATCACAGCTGTGTTCTGTGAACTGTGATGACTCTCCACCTGCCCCTGGCTGAAATTAAAGAGGTTTCAAAACAGGAATACACGTTTTCTACCCTCACCCAATCTTTCAATAAAACAAATAGTCTTCTCATTCTTTCTTTTTTTCTTTTCTCTTTCTTGGTCACTGTAAAAAGAGGAAAGGGGAGGGAAGGGAAGGGAAGGGAAGGGAAGGGAAAAGCAATATTAACAGAGGAAAATAAAAATCCAACACATTTTGGATTTAAGTTTTTCTTATTACAAATTAAATCATTAAAGAACTCACTTGGAGTGCCATTCCCATTTTCATAAGATGGAAAGCTTTCAATATTTAAAAAAAGGCAAAAGAAAACTTCCAACAGCTTTAATTTAAATCTATACAGGTTTGTACAGCATAAGGACTAAAAAACTTAGGGACAGATACGTAATGTTACTTCTTTTGGCATGGGAATTATAAAGGAATCTAAGGCTGATATTATTCATTATTTGTATTACTAAGGGGCCTACAAAGCATATGCAGGGACAAGGTTTCCTTTGTACCAAACAGTACAAGAACAGAACAGAAAAGACAGTCTTAGACCATACCTATGCAATCCAGTCATGCCCGTCACAGCCAGCCATGAAGTAGCACTGACCCAGACTTGTACATCTATAAAAGGCAGTGAAGGTTTGTCTAGAAATACTTACCGAAGTCCTGGAAGCATTAAATATTTCATTAGCATAGTCCTGTGCTTGAGCTAATAAACCCTGCCTCTCAGTATTTAGGAGCCAAATATCACATTTACATTAATTTTAGTTCATACATCTGATTTAAAATATGGCTTAGTATTAGAAGTACTAGAAGGCTCTACTAAAATGAAAAGTAGTTTATTTCCAAATTTCACCTTTATCCTGCTGGCATTTCTGCTAGTGAAAAAACTGCTTTTGCTGCCAGCTTGAGATGAGCCTCCTGCTATCAGTGACCAAATGGTCTGTATGGGCCTGATGAAGGGAATGGTGAGATCAGCCACAGATGAGAACCAGGGAGTACTGAAGCGAAATATATAGAGCAAAAAATACATAGCAAAACATTTAATCTTGCTTTTGTGGCAGATTTTTAGCATGCAATCTGAGTGATGCAGACCGTGCATGCAGGCTAGTCTGGGACAGATAAAAGAAAATACCTCTCCTCATAGTATGTGGGACGTTCATACCCACAGGAAGTCGGAAAATGAAATACTTGTAGACAGTTATTAAAAGATCATAAAGTTTTATGAGTTATAAAAGCTAGAGCTAGGCCTGAGCTATTGAGTTCAGCTCAAAACTAAAATCAAAATAGGAATTTGGCTTGAGTTATATAAGAAATTAGAACTGATGACAGAGTTACATTTTGGAGCTAGATACTATGAGGTTCAATGAACAGACTTGCGTTAAAATTTAATGAAAATTTAAGCTATATCTATCAAGAAGTACATAAGAAAATAGTCACTCACCAAAGCCTGAAGAATCCACACCACACAAGGAGGGATTCTTACCTTCTAGCATCATATATAAATAATTACCGAAGTAGCAGTGAGTGATGCGTGTCATATTGAATTCAGGGCGAAAGACATAGATCACTGAACAGACTCAGTGGGAATAAATCTTTTTTTCCACTGTCCCAGCTTTTTTAATTGTGCATGTTGGGAAAAGCATATATTTTACATTACATTGTGATGCTAGTTTTGTTTCTGTGTGCCAGTGATAAAAAGTGCATGAGGAAGAGTATGTATCTGAACTTGAGGAATAAAAATTGAGCTTTGAAGTGTTGCCATATCTTGGCTTTTACTGGGTAAAACTAATCACAATCCCATATATATTTCTCAAAATCCTAGCTTCATAAAACCCTCAGCTACAGTTTCCAGCTCTTCTGATATAAAAAACTTCAGCACATGATACAATGCACAATAAATGTTAGGAAAACAGAAAAGTTATTTTTCTAATCTTAGGATTTTACAACAATCACAGGCAGGAAAGGGCCATTTCATGATTTTTAACCTCTAGAGAAGGCCTCACTAGAGAAGAATATTGTGAATCTGTGGAAATACTTCCTTAAATGCTAGGAATAAAATTATCATATAATGAGTTTAGCAGTGGATATATAGAAATAATTTGGATATGGAAGATAATTATCTGCCACATAGCCTAGTTAAAAATGCTCAGTTACTGTCTCCTTTATAAGTATCATCTTCATGGCAATTAGTCTATGCCTGTTACATTCAGAGTAAGATGAGGTGGCTCTTAACACCCCATACATAACAACTGTAACACCCTATAACACCCTTTGCCCAGCAGGTTGAAACTGAGGTAATTTGAGTAATGCTTTGTCATTTTAAGTTATATTAATTTTTATTCTAAAAGCAGAAAGTGGCAGAGGAGAATACAGTGAAAAAGAAGGCCCTTATAAAAATTACAAGTTGGGGTTTTTTTAGATTTGCTGTGATTTAAACAGCAGAATGAAATTACTTTCAAGAAATCCAGAAGATATTAATGTCTCTGATTTTTATGGTAAATAATTTTACCTTATTTCCACCATTATTCTGTACTTGGTAAATAGTTCCATATGAATATAAATGTCCATTAGGTACTATGTACTGAAGGGTTAAAAAAGAAAGTACTTTGTATACACCATAAACGTGCAATGTCATTCTTGTTTCTGGGATAGAAAGCTGCATGCTTAAAGCTATTGTACAGACAGACAGAAACAGAGATCCATCCTGACATGTTCTTAGGGACATGGATTATTGTACTTTTTTTCCCAATTCCTGTCACAATGGATCCATTTTGTAACACTGCTCCTTGGCTTCTGGGCATGCCCTCCTCCAGCACCCAGCAGGAGTAAAAGGAAGAAATAAATAAGAAACAAAAAATGGGACCCATCGAACAACCCACCTTCCTAGCACAGGAGGCGAAATATCTTACCCTTCCATGTTTACACATTTTTACTTCATTGTCTTAGATTATACCTACGTTTTCTTCATTGTTATGTTTTGTTTCCATCATAACAAGATTAGCTAGTCTATATCTTCCCTTTCAAGTTAATTGAAAGGTGTTGGAACCAAAAAAATCGCAAGTAACATTAAAATGTTAAGCACTCCAAAGTGGGAAATGTCACAATTAAGATTATCTATGAATTATACCCCTCTTGGTTGTATGTATTAATCACACAATCACAGCTCATAATGGTTTTATTTTGGACACCCACTGCCTTAGTCAGTGCACAGAGCACATGGTGCTTAAGAATTAAGTTGGGGATTTAGGAAGTACAATGTCTTGTCTATTGAATTGATTGTCTTTGCACACAATAGTGTGTGCAATTATTCCTGTGGTAACAGCCTTTAGATATACAATCAAAGGCTGGAAGTAAAGGTAGGGTATGTGGTAGACATTAACGTAGCAAAAGAGATCCCTTGCCCCAAAAACTTTCCAAACTAGGCAGACAGAAGAGCCTTGGGTTAGAAAAGCAATAGCAATTGAATTGCCCAGGGTCCTGTCCACTGTATTGGCCACAGGAGTAGTTAATGCAGCTCTGTCAATGAATCCTGTAGCTCAAAAGTCAATTTCTGGCGAAAGCGTGGTTATGCTGGAGAGGTTTTATTCCAGCTACCTTTGCACTAGACTACTGAATTATTCTTTGCAGGAGGAAAGCAAGAAGAGCAATTTAAACTGGTGATAATTTCCTGGAGCTAGGTCTGTGATGGCTGTCACACACTGCCACAATATAGAACACACACCCTCCCCCCCGAAATCAAGAAGATAAAACAGATCTGAATCTCACTGCTTCTCTTCCAATGAGGCACACAGAATGTTGCTGTGGCACACTTGGAGTTTAATTACTTATTTATACATCATCAACAGCAGTTTCAACTACATCCTAGGCCTCTCCTTTGAGAAGGGAAGTGGCAACATTTTTAGACTAGGGCTTTTAGAGATGGTAGCACAGCCTGGCTGTCAAGATATACCTGTGATTGTAACATCAAGTTTTACACCTTTTGCCATAGAGCAGTCCTCTCTAATTCAAAATCTAAAAAAAATCTCTAATGGACTCTTGCAACAATTTAATTGTTCCCTTTGGTGGATTTACATTTGTACATTTACATACACACAGATACAAATCAACCATGGGATGAAATAGTGCCTGCTTATATAGACAATGCTATTCCTATACAGACTTTTTAAAGGAAGGAACTTCACAAAATTCCTTTATTACTGCAACTGTATGACCTAGAAAGACTGTAATAAATTTTGCTCATGTGAGTGGCAGGCTTCACTCATGACACTCGCATGACACCAACAGAGTGCACCCAATAAGGGTAGAGAGACCATCTTTAGACTTCCCTACACGTGTATTCATATATAGCGTCAAGCAACATTTTGAAAGCAATACCAATATGTGCTCTTTCCAGATTCCCTAGCCTATTCTTGCAGCTACCTCCAGCAAGCAGAATGACTGGGGTAGCCACCAATTTCAGACTTATAGCCAAGAATCTGTTCTTGTATGTCTTTGGCATGTCATTCTGGAGCTCTGAATGTTGACAACTCACATGGGTACAGCCTGCAGCTGCATCCTGTATATTCTGATCCTATTTCAAACTCTTAATACAATAGGGTCTTCCAATGTATTGTAAGCAGAAGAAAACAACCCCCTATGTTCTATTTTGGTATGTTGAGCCTAAAGTCTATTGGCTGGGAGCTGTCATCAGACATGACCATATGTTACTCAATGGTATTACAAGTAAATCCTAATTGAGTGCAAATTATGAAGATTAAAGTCACCTCAGATTTAGCTGTATTATGTTGAGGCAAATGTATTTCCAAGTCTTGTTTAAAATGCTGGCAATTCTCAGCAAGGAAATTAACAGGCTGTCATTACCTTTGATTTTATGAGCTGTTCTAAATGTCCGCGGTTCCTTGTTTGAAGCCCTTAGTCACAGAATGTAAGAATAGTCCTTTGCAGCTCAGACTGAAAAACACCAAAGACAATGTATTGTCAACAACTTTTGAAAAAATATTAAATATTGATACAACTAAGTCATTGAAGAATCTCCTGGTATAAGCTTTTCATAAATAATGGTATGATTGATTGACTGTTCTTCTAACTGTGGTTAAAATCAAAGTTTTGCATTTAAGCAATCCACTGTTAGAATAAGCCAGGATGGGTTTATAACAGGCAATGCATTACCTTTTGGAAACAATTAACTGCCAGAACAATCTTCCTTGATGATTGAATTTATTACTGTTTTGTAAGAGGGCTGTGAAGTGGTAAGGAGCTGAACTTCATCTATTGGTGCACTCCGGATGATGCACTCCATTTTAATGAGATTAAAGGTTTAATGCAGATAAAAGATTTTTATCTGTTCAGTGCATCTGGATTCAACACAGGGATTTCAGAGTGATTCACAAACAGAGAGTCATCGGAGAGCTGCATTCATCGTGATCAATAAGAGCTTCCAACTTCTTTCCTTCTTTTCTATTCCATACAAAGACAAAATGATCAGAACACATTTCTTCCTGCTTTCAGCACTGATCATGTGCAGCATACCTGCTGAGGAAATCTTCCAGCCAGCTCTAGTGCTGGACATGGCTAAAGTCCTTCTGGATAACTACTGCTATCCTGAAAACCTAGTAGGAATGCAAGAAGCCATTGAACAAGCGATAAAGAGCGGGGAGATCCTGGACATCTCAGATCCAAAAATGCTGGCCAGTGTCTTGACAGCTGGAGTGCAGGGTGCTCTGAATGACCCAAGACTAGTGATCTCGTATGAGCCATCACTGCATGCAGCTCCCAAAGAAGAAGCTGAGGCTTCCCCAACTCGTGAACAACTCCTGAGTCTTATTGAGCATGTGGTCATGTATGACAAGCTGGAGGGCAATGTTGGCTACCTAAGGATCGATTATATCATAGGACAGGAAGTTGTGCAGAAAGTTGGAGCTTTTCTGGTGGACAAGGTGTGGAAGACGCTGACAGAGACATCTGCTCTCGTGATAGATCTTCGTCACAGCACTGGGGGACAGATTTCTGGCCTCCCCTTCATCATCTCATACTTGCATGAAGCAGACAAGATGCTGCATGTTGAGACTGTATACAATCGACCTTCCAACACCACCACAGAGATATGGACACTGCCAAAGGTGTTGGGAGAGAGGTACAGCAAAGATAAGGATGTCATTGTTTTGATCAGCCGCCACACCACAGGAGTGGCTGAAGATGTGGCTTACATCCTCAAGAACATGAACAGGGCTATCACTGTTGGGGAGAAGACAGCTGGGGGCTCACTGGACATCCAGAAGCTGCGTATTGGCCCTTCCAATTTCTATATGATGGTTCCTGTATCACGATCTGTGAGCCCCTTGAGTGGAGGTGGACAGAGCTGGGAGGTGAATGGGGTGATGCCATGTGTGTCTACTGAGGCAGAGCAAGCCTTGCAGAAATCCCTAGACATCCTGGCAGTGCGCAGAGCAGTGCCTGACACCCTAAGGCACCTCACAAACATATTAAAGGACTATTACAGCTTAGTGGAGAGAGTGCCAGCGCTGCTCCAGCACCTGATCACCTCTGACTTCTCTTCTGTGCGGTCAGCAGAGGACCTGGCCACCAAGCTCAACACTGAGATGCAGACCTTATCTGAAGACCCCCGCCTATTGGTCCAAGTCCTGATGCCAGGTAAAGTTGCTGCCCCCCCTGCTGAGAGGCCAATTGCAGTGGCAGCCAATTTACCTGACAATGAGCAACTGCTGCATGCCTTGGTGGATACTGTCTTCAAGGTGTCAGTGTTGCCAGGCAATGTCGGCTACATGCGCTTCGATGAGTTTGCAGATGCCTCTGTGCTTGCTAAGCTGGGACCTTACATTGTCCATAAAGTGTGGGAGCCTCTCCAAAATACAGAGAACTTGATCATGGACCTGCGTTACAACCCTGGGGGCCCTTCCTCCTCTGCTGTGCCTGTGCTACTCTCCTATTTCCAGGATCCTGCTGCTGGCCCTGTCCATCTCTTCACAACGTATGACAGGCGCACCAACCAAACACAGGAGCACAACAGCCAGGCAGAACTGCTGGGCCAATCCTACGGGGCTCAGCGTGGCATCTACCTGCTCACCAGTCACCACACTGCTACAGCTGCTGAGGAGTTTGCTTACCTCATGCAGTCCCTGGGCCGTGCCACAGTGATCGGTGAGATCACAGCAGGAAGCCTCTTACACAGCCGCACCTACCCTCTTCTGCAGCCTGGGCAGGGAATAACCCATGGCCTAACTGTCACAGTTCCTGTTATCACCCTCATTGACAACCATGGGGAAAGCTGGATGGGCGGAGGAGTTGTTCCTGATGCCATAGTGTTGGCTGAGGATGCACTGGAGAAGGCTGAAGAGGTGCTAGCTTTCCACAAGAACATGGGAGTACTTTTGGAGGGTACTGGGCAACTCCTAGAGGCTCACTATGCCATCCCAGAAGTGGCTGGTAAGGCCAGGGCTATGCTCAGCACCAAACGGGCCCATGGAGGTTATCGATCAGCTGTAGACTTTGAGACATTGGCTTCCCAGCTTACCAGTGACTTGCAGGAGGCCTCAGGGGATCATCGGCTTCATGTCTTCCACAGCCATGTGGAACCAACACCAGAAGAACAGTTTCCCAACATGATTCCCAGCCCCAAGGAGCTGAGCTACATTATTGAGGCACTCTTCAAAATTGAGGTATTGCCAGGCAACCTGGGCTACCTTCGCTTTGATATGATGGCTGAGGCAGAAACAGTGAAGGCCATTGGGCCTCAGCTGGTGCAGATGGTATGGAACAAGCTGGTGGACACAGATGCCATGATTATTGACATGAGGTACAACACAGGTGGTTACTCCACTGCCATCCCAATACTTTGTTCCTACTTCTTTGAGCCTGAGCCTCGGCAACACCTCTACACTGTCTTTGATCGTAGCACCTCCCGCAGCACAGAGGCGTGGACTCTCCCCCAAGTCATCGGCAAGAGGTACGGCTCCCTCAAGGATATCTACATCCTAACAAGCCATATGAGTGGCTCAGCAGCTGAAGCTTTCACTCGCTCTATGAAGGATCTACACCGGGCCACAGTTATTGGTGAGCCCACAGTAGGTGGTTCCCTCTCAGCTGGCATTTATCGTGTTGCTAACAGTTCCCTGTATGCCTCCATCCCCAGTCAAGTGGTGCTCAGCCCAGTCACTGGCAAAGTATGGAGTGTGTCTGGGGTGGAACCACACATCACCATCCAGGCCAGTGAAGCCATGGCTGTAGCTCAGCACATTGCTAATCTGCGTGCCCAGGTGCCACAGACACTGCAAACTGTAAGCAAGCTTGTGGCAGATAATTATGCTTTTGTGGATATTGGGACTGTTGTAGCATCTAACCTCACCAAGAGCTTCAACAAAGACAATTATAAAAGGATTAATACAGAAGAGGAGCTAGCCAGGAAGGTGACTGCCAAGTTGCAAGCTCTTTCTGATGACAAGCACCTCAAATTACTCTACATTGCTGAACAGGCCAAGGACAGCATCCCAGGGAACATGCCAAAACAGGTACAGTTCTCTTGTACCCAGCTGCATTGATGCCAGCTAGAGTGAGAGCACTGAGTTAGATATTCTATCGCGTTTCTAGCCCATATCATAAACCCACCAGATTTACCTGTACCAAGAGGAAAAGCCACTGCCTGAGTGGGTTTTGGAGGCTGAGCTCTTTCTGACACTAAGACAAGTCAGGATAGTAGCTTGTGGTAGTACATGGTAGTTCTAGATGTATGCATTTTGGCAACAACTTGCAGACTGTGAATCTCTTTCAGTTGCCCTTTGCCACAAGCAAATATTGTAGGGCTTTGTGGTCAGAGGGGAGATGTCTCATTGTCTCTGTGATCCCCTCTCTTTTAGTGATATGGCTTTTCAAGCTGTAATAATATAATATGGAAACCTACTGGTTACAAACTGAGTTTGTAATTTAAGAAAGATTTGGTTGTACCAGGGTAAATGTGTACACCCAGAAAACATGCAGCCAAACACTCTGTAATGGATTTTTCTGTATAAAATTGCTGTACCTGATTTCTATTACACCAGAATAACAAGCAACTTCTTTGGGAGTGACAGTGGGAAGTTGTTCTGATTGCTTCTCATGCTCAGCATCAGACAGTTTCCCAGCGACCTAGAAATACTTTGGAAGAAGTATCTGGGTGGAAGTTAGGTGACCCCAGGGAGAAATTGATTTTTAATAATCTACTTTTGCCCTTGCTGTGTGGTTTGCATAACAGTCTGTGCTTTGTTCTGAGCCTGGATATTTATACACTGGTCTGCCTTGGCAATCTTTCTTGTTCATTGTCGTGCTGGAGGGAGCTCCCAGGAGCACTTGTTAAAATTCTATCTTCAAATTAAAGGGAGGGTTAGCATAACCTGATCCCTTTCTTGGATGGAGTTAGCTCCTTTCTGGCTACTGCTCTAACATGGCTATCAGACGTCTTTTCTCCAGGGACTCATAAAATTACTTTTTGAAGAGAATGCATTTGCCTTTGCAATGAACCAGAGTATACTAAGTGTCAGGTAACTATTAAATGTTTCCTGGGGGAGGAAATCTGTGTGCTTCCACCTTCTGAAGTTTTTGGCATGCATGATTTAAAGCGGGCATGGTCTTTGTGGTATTATCTCCAACACTAAGGTCAAGGACAAAGTCCAAGCATTGCCAGGGGATGGCATTTTTTTCAAGTTTGTTAGCCAAGAGATATTTGCCCCATTTTTGCCTCTAAGCTGAAATGGAAATAATTAATTAAAGGATTTTTCTATTCCATCAGTCTTTCCCTCCTACATTTGTTGGGTGTAGAAAACTTCATTCTGAAGATGTTTTTCACAGAGCTCCCTGCTAAATTATTATCAACATATCAGTAGTGATACATCATAATTTCTCATTCTACAAAGTTGGCCCATCTTGCAAATTAGTCACTATTTTCACTGAAGGCTGTTAACAGATATTGTTGGCTATTTTTACTTGTTCAAACCTTACTTACTTTATTCAGAACTTGAATGTTGAGAACAGTACATACAGGACAAATATCTTATTTGTGACATGACGTGAAATTCTGATCCTGATAGAGCTAGTGAGGAAATGCCATTACACTAATTAATGCCTCTGTTTACTTCAGTTCTTTGTCAAGCAAAATGCTTGGAAGAGGCTGGGGATACATACATAAGTAAGAAATCCCATCAGTGTGGATGAAAATCACGACAAATGTGAGACTCTTCAAGAGGAAATAATGTATAAATAACTGAGAAGAAGCATAGGTCCCTATAGGGCTAAAATGGTTTCCAAAGGCATATGCATTCCCCGATATTGCTTGAGGAAATTGGGAGGCAAAGAGATAAGAGAGTGGTGGTAAGACATTTTAAGGTGAAAGAGAGTGAGTGAACAAAGACACCAAAGTCACTGAAGTAAAGGCTTCTTCTTGTGATAGAGGTAAAATAAAGTTTACCCATTCCACCAAGCACTGGGCAGCAAAAGTACCTTAATTTCCTGCCTTGCTTTTGCAGGGCCAAGAGGGCTGTTTGCTGTGAAACATTTCAGGAATACCGGTATCCCAGAGAACAAATGCCTTAAGGTTACAGTGAAGCTTACATGGTGGCACTAATTGCATTTGTAAATTAAAAAAAAAATTTTTGACAGCCTTATACGTGGACATAGTGGCTCTTTTAATCTGTATCCCCTTTATTCCTCAAAAACCTGAAGGCTAGTTCTTCTCTTGTACTACCTTCCAAGCCACCTTTTCCCTTGTCAGTGGGATTATCATTCTGATAATGACCTTGACAGCGAAGCAGATCCATCACAATTAAATGAAAGTGATGATGGATAACTGCAGGAAGGATGGGATGGGACATAGGAGACAGACAAGTGAAATGCATGTAGACCTTTGCATCTGCTACACTAGAATAGCTGCTGAACATAATACAGGATAGTGAGTATGTCTCCTCTATCACAACAGCAAGGTCAATGCTAGCTGGAATTGTCTGCTGCATAAATGCCATTTTGCAAAGTCAGTCTTCCCAGAGGCAAATGTTGTATATATTGTTTGTAACTCAGAAAATAGCATTTTGCTTATAAGGCAGAGCTCTATGAACTTGCTGATGCACAGTTCAGTAGTCCCTACTTCTCATTCTTCTGTTTGCCTCTCTCCCCCTCCAGTCATACTTTCCTTTCCATACTGAAATTCTTTGTTCATAAACATCTCAGTATTGTAGATAACCTATAGAAGAACTGCTGCCTGAATTTGGCAAATGTATTACATCAATTTTAAGTGACAAGAGTCTCCCTGAGTGACTCTTTTGGCCCCTTGGTAATGCCCAAATATTTTTAATGCAGTCTTCACACCTAAGAGAATTTTTGTATTAATGTCTTAGATAAGCAGCTTTAAATGGTGATCAGAATAAAAGACAACAAGGAATCCTTTATAAATATAAATTATTCCTGCATTTGAAGTCCTCCTTTTCCCAGATAAATAATATGTATCTATAACAGAGTATTGTACTTGCTGAAGGAGGCAATAGTCACAGATGTTTCATGAGAAAAGAGTATAGTTTGCTTATGTCCCTTCATTAATGAGTGAGATCAAAATGCTGAGCCTCCAAGTGTCAAGATACATAATCAAATTGCTACACTAACATTTTAATAATAACTAAATGCTATTACTAACAGATGGGAAAAAATGTTGTGGGCCCATATGATGCTGATTTATATCAACATAACCACAGTAAAGTCAGTGAAACTATTCAAGTTTATGCAAGCCAAAAAAAATCTTCTTTTTAACCCTCATTGAAATTTCACCTTTTGCAACTCATGCTTGCTTCTTGTATTTGGCACAGAAAATAATTGTGACACTTTGTTATTTGCTTTTGTTCTTTTTCTAGTATCTTTCATCTTCTGATCCTGATACTCAAGCTTAATGCAGCTATGTCTGCAGTTGCAATCCCACCAAAGAGATCCATTTGTACTCATTGTTTTCCATTGTCATTAATGTTCCAGTAGATTTGGCCATTAGTTTTAAGGATTTTCAGTGGGTTTTGAATGAAAATCAAAATTTGGCCATGAATCATTATTTCAAATTTTGCTTTTAAATCTAATCTTCCAGGGCACTGCCTAGAAAATAACTTCTCACTGGCTGGCAATGAGTATGTTACAAGCTGTGTATTGTCAGAGCAGGCTTACACACTGCTGTGCAGTGCCCCCTTTGCGGAGTGAAAGTACAGCTTCTCCCTCTGCCCTGCACTCCCGCATTGGGGACTGAGAGCCTTAAGTAACTTCTTTTAATCCTTTCCAGAGCACTGTCCCAGAGGATTTCAGCTTTTGCTTGTGGTAACACCCCCATCCTGGCTGTCTTGGTGCAATGGAGGGCAGGATTAGAATTCAAAGCTACAGTTCTGGAAAACTGAGGTTAAATAAGAACACATGCAGGATTCTTACACAGTTTCTACGGTGATAGTAATAGACTGCACAACTCTTGGAGGAAAATAGCTTGTTTAGAGGGAGTCCTGTACAAAAGTATATGCGTTCTTCAGTTTATAAGCTGAACACAAGTCGATAGAGTCAGGTTGTTGCAGTAAAATGTAACAATCATCAAACTGGAATGGATAAGGAGGAATATAATTAGTAAGATATGTGAATTCTTCTGCTACATTCAGCTCTAAAGAAAATTCAGCTAGAGTATACTATGCACATTCTTGGGCAATGCTTTTCTGGAAAGATACGGCTCAAGTGGGGAGACAGCAGAAAAGAGGAGCGGGAATAAAGTGAAGATTGAAGAGTCATCTTGAAAAGGTTTAAAAGATTTGAGTTGTTTATTCCAGAGAGAAGAAAACTGAGGAGACATGAAAACAGTCTTCAGATACGTAAAAGGCTCTTTCAAACACAAAGAGAATAATCTGTTCCCTTGTACATGGTAAACAGGCCAAGAAGTAATGCACTTAAACTGTAGAAAGTAGTGAACTTAGACTGTTTACACTGGATGTTAAAAACATCTTTGTAATAGTAAGGCTAGTGACGTACTAGACTGGATTGCCTGGAAATCACCCAGTGATATGGATGATTTTGAGAGCAAGTGAGAGTGGGCTGTCAGGGATATAGCTGATACTGCTCAGTCCTTGAGCCGGGGGACCTACTAGCATGGACAGTTCCATTCCCACCTGTGAGGGTACACAAGGAACCCAAACGATATTCTAGAAAGAAAGGCACAACCCCGCCATCCAGCCCCCAAGATCTCATGGTTCTTTAACCCGTCTCAGGATTTGCAATGACACAAGGGTATTAGCTGATAATATTTTAACAGTTGGCAGTTGACAGCTTTAGCAGCCTTAATGGAAATCAGGGTTACGTTTCAATGGTCAGCACAAAATCAGCTATGAAAATAGTTTCCATCTAAATAGACAAAACAACTTAGGGGAGAGGTAAAAGGGGAGAAAAGAAGGAAAGAGAGGCACAGCTGGAAAAGTAGTTTGCCCATGGTTGGGGTATGTGTCGGTAGCAGAACCAGGAATGAAACTCCATGCATGAGTCCTAGGGCAGCATTCTAGGTCCTTTAGGATGTGATTTTGTGTCACATCACTTGTTCCAGTTAGACCACTCACCTGTAGAAGAAGACTGCAGAATAGGGCTGGAGACCCTATGTAGCTAATGAAAAACTTATTCTTCCTTGGCTTAAGCGGTGTTAGCTTGGAGGTCCTTTAGTTTAGCCACATTACTAAGGCACCTGAGGGTTTATATTTAACATCAAGTTATTTGTATGTAAACAACGCCTGACTGATCTTACTTTCAGCTGCATCCTGTCCCAGCTTGTCCTTGGCCTGCAAACAGAACGCTGCTTTTCAAAGTAGAGCACACTGTTGCTTTCTGAAGCTACACTTACTTCCTTAGGTACCAGCAGCACATGGCCCACGTGTCAGTGTCATGCAGCTGCAGTTTTCCAGGATAGTAGCTCTACTGTCAGTCCTAGCCTCCTCCCCTCTTTTGCTTATAAACCAGGAGGCTTCCCCCTCCCCACAAAAAAAATACCTTCTGAGTGCCTTTCATCTGACTTCTGGTCTTAGAGCCTTTAGAATGGATATGTTTTCATACCTTTTCCTGCAGCCATGAAGATGAAGAGTTTCTTTGAGATCCTCACATATTCATTTTACCCCATAAGACCTGAGGCTTTAAAAGCAACCTGCCCACCTTGAAATCTATAATGAATTTCCAAGAGTTAGCAACACTGTTAGCAAGTACTGAAGTCCTCAGCGAATGAAGATGTGATGCAGCACAGTAAAAGAACAAGTAGAAAGAAAAATTACCAAATATAGACAGGGAGGTTATTCTGAATCAATATGCTTATGTGTATGCATCTAGCAATTATTGTTGGAAAAAGAGCTAAGAAATCTGTGTGTTCAGTTAAAATATCATTAGTAAGTGGCTGAGACTAATACATCAATTTTATTTCTAGATGTTACCAATGAGTGATGACTTTTTTTCTCCTGGGGGGACCAGTACCTCTGAACTAGATACAAGCTCTGTCAGAACAGTGCAATGCATGTTGGATATATTCTTCAAAACTGTGATTTGTTAATCAAACTACAGTGGGCAGATCAAGTAGCATTGCTGTCACTGGGAAGTGGATTGGAAATGACAAACTCAGTAGTGCTGGACTGATACGTTTACAGTCCAGATATGATGGCTATTTTCACAAGGTACAGTGAGAAAGAAGGGTACAGAAAAAGACTCAGCAGGGTTGGCTTTTACCATCAGATCAACAACTACTGGCAAACAGGGCTTTTGAATTAATGTTTGAAATTTTGGCAGCTTTGACATACAGAAGGCACTGAATGATAAAGTAACCCAGGGCAGCCAGAAGTGTGATGTGGTGGGAAATTTTCCCCCAGGTAAATGTAAAGTGCTTGAGCTTTGTCAAGTACAGCTACATTCACACACCTTTGGAAACCCTCTTTCTGCTGTGGCAGACCTACTTTTGGCGGGAGCACAACCCCAGACCAGAGCACATGTAGGGCAGGAGGCTGCCTGACTCCTCTACAGTTGCAGAGAGCCCAAATGCCTCCCAAATTCTGTGGCATGGTGCAGGCTGGGAGAGCACCCTTTAGAACATGGTTCACTGCTGATTCCTTGTTCTTTTAGGTGTAAAAGTATGTATTGTCTGGGACTGAGCTATGGCAGAGGGCAACTGATTAAAAAGCAAATATAATACCATTTTCACAGCAACCCTGAGGAGAAAAAGCCAAATTGCTGAAGGTCACATAAGTCATATACATCCCAAAGCCTTATCTCATTAAGCTGAAGGAGAATCTTTTGTTTTCAGGTACATGCATGCAAGACAGAAGTTTGGCAATAAAAGCACATTATGTCTCAATGCACATAGGGGTTACTAGGGTAATTTTATTAGTTGGCTACACGTTGCTATTAAAAAAATGCCTGCTGTTTAATAACAAAAACTAAACAAAATTAAACTAATCACAGCCTAACACGTGAGAGTCCAGGCACATGGTCACCAAATAAGAGATTTAACACATCCACCTCATGAATATCCTAGCACATGTCCAACACATCAGGCTCCTGACTGTCACAGGGACTTGCTCATTAAGAGGGGCTGGGGCAATCCCACCTGTAGCCAGAAGCTCTTTGTCAGCTGAGGCAAATCAAGAGATTATAAATGTCCCAAGTGCCTTATTTAGAAAGAGCTGCTAAAGGAAACAAGTGGGCTGGGTGGCAGGTCTGGGGTAGCTGCCTATGCTGCAGGTTAGTTCTTGTAGCCTTCTCAGCCTCTTTGTTCTAAGGAAATTCCTGTATTTTTCAAAAATAAACAGCCTTGACAAATATGTGCCTGATCTAGGTTCTGGGTGTGCTATTGATGTGCCCTATACTGGGCAAACTATGCAGCAGCCAATGTTAATCTATGTTTAATATGCAAGAATCTTAATATAATTTATTATGTTCTTCAAACTTGGTCACATTACTCACTTATGTCCCACCTGGACTAAAGTTGACCCAAATATTCTTTTTAAATCTTGTGCCAAGCTATCAGTGCCAGAAAATGATTTGTTTTGTTTTTCCAAACTCTTTCAGATCCCTTCCCCAGAAGTATTTGAAGATCTGATTAAATTTTCATTCCACACAAATGTATTTGGAAACAACATCGGCTATCTGAGATTTGATATGTTTGGAGACTGTGAACTTCTAACCCAGGTGTCTGACCTACTGGTAGAGCATGTTTGGAAGAAAATTGTTCACACAGATGCATTAATCATAGACATGAGGTAAACCTTTGAATGGCAAATAACCAAAGCTCGTTCAAAGCAGTGTTTTATTCGTAACAGTGAATTTACAGCTTTACATGGGTTACTGTCCTGTTTACAGACTAACATTGCTGGGATAAAATGAGAAAAGGAAAACAGCCAAGGAAAACAATAACAGTCTAGAAGTATATCTCAAGATAAGTTGTACCATCACTTCAGATATTTAGAAATAAATAGGCAAATTTAGGGAATGTCTTGTAGAACACAATCCTGGATGACACATTTATTTTCTTCCCCTGATTTCTTTCTAATCTAACTGTGCATGTGCCTTGTATTAATTATATATATATATGGCTTAATTAAATCTTTTACTGCAGGCAGTGGTCAAGTGATTGAACAGTCAAAAAACAAGACCATGCATAAGCTGTGTTATAACATCTATTTTGCTATATCTACAGCACTAAATTGTCCTGGGCAATCAGCCCTTTACAGAATAACCCTTGTGCACAGAGCACAAAGGTGGCTTAAAGATACCATAGCACTCCTAAACCCTGCAGCAACAGGCTACAGCATCATATGCCTGCTCTCAACTTAGGATTCTGTTGTACACTCCAGTGTGTCAACAATGCTCCAAATCTTATGAGTCAGAAGATGGTATCCATTTGTCACCAGCTATCAAAGCAGATGAATATCAAACAATTTTCCCATACAATATTTAGGTAACTCTGTTGTTCCCTTGTCTTGGTCCAGAGCTAATGTTTGTAAGCCCAGAATTACAAATATAAACTAAAGAAAAGAAGGCCTTTGTAAGAACTCGGGTTTAATGCTAGAACCATTTATGTTCATTGCCATCATGGGTGTCTCAATATTTGGTAAATTAATCTTCTTCTAGGATTTAGAGCACGTGCAGGAAAAGTGCATGGTGATGAGAGCAGAGATCTCACTATGTGAGCCCAGAGGGGGCAGTGCAGCAACCAACAAAACACACCTATGACTGAATTAAAATTCAGCAAAGGCACCACCATCCTCCAATAGACTTGAGACAGGACTGGGACTTTCTTCTTTCTTGCCCCGGTTTTCTCCCAACCTAAAACTTGTATGTCATGGTTTAACCCCAGCCAGAAGCTAAGTACTACTCACTCACTCCCCTACCACCACACAGAGGGGTGGGGAGGAGAATCAGAAAGAAATGTAAAACTCAAGGGTTGAGACAAGAACAATTTAATATTTAAAGTAAAATAAAATAGGAGGGTAAAAACCCAAAACAATAATAAGAATTATAATGACAACAATTTTAATGAAAATGAGGGAGGAGAGGAATAAAATCCAAAGGGAAGGGAGAAAAAAAAAAAAAAGTGATGCACAATAGAATTGCTCACCACCTGCTGACCAAGGCCCAGCCAGTCCCCAAGCAGCTCTCATCAAGCCACAACCAACTCCCCCCAGTTTATATACAGAGTGTGATGTTCTGTGGTACGGAATACCCCTTTGGCTAGTTTGGTTCAGCTGTCCTGGCTGTGTCCCCTCCCAGTTTCTTGTGCCCCTCCAGCCTTCTCACTGGCAGGGCCTGAGAAACTGAAAAGTCCTTGACATAGTATAAACATTTCCCAGCAACAGCTAAAAACATCTGTTATCAACATTATTCTCGCACCAAATCCAAAACACAGCACTGCACCAGCTACTGAGAAGAAAATTAACTCTCTCCCAGCTGAAACCCAAGAGTTTCATGAGTTTCACCCATTTATATCAGGGCCAGGAGCAATAAAACAACAAAGGTGAAGTCATGCCCCAGGTAGCAGATGGTCTCGGGTTTTTTTCTTGGGTTGCTTTGGTTTGTTTTTATTTAATGTATTTCCAGCCTTTTCAGTGCACACAAAAGACCCAGTCTGTGAAGGCATATAGAAGATAACTCCAAACATTTTAACTTTTGAAATTCTCCCTAAACCAATCTTAAGATTTTAAGGGAAGGCTGATAATTTCAATTTTGCATGGGATTAACTACAATGAATAATGTTTCTCATCTTACAACTTTTCCTCCCTGGAACACAGCTGGGCCACTCATACATTTCATATTTTGATAATTTCGATTTTGCATGGAATTAACCATAAGGCATAATGTCTCTCGCCTTTGTGGAACAGCTGTGCCACTCACAAACTTCGTATTTTTAACCTTCACAGCACTGAGAAGAGATGCTTATAAACTAAACAGCCTCCCCAATGTCACACAAGAAGTCTGTAATGAAGGAAGGACTTGCGTCCAAAAGTTAAGCTAAAATTCTAACAACTTCTCAGTCATTACTGACTAAAGTTTCCGCAGGTTCACTATCTGCCGGAGTCCCAGGAAGAGCTCTCCAGCATTGCTTTAGCTGCCTGCTTGCCACTCACTTCAGCCATGATGGCAGCTGCAGGAAACTGGGCTCTGCTGGGTCTAGCTGCCTCCTGGGCTGCGCAGCAGCAGCAGGAGCTCCTGGCAGCACAGCGTTACCTGGGACACACTGAAAAGGCTTATTTCAGTTCTCACCAGTCAAGAGTGTGAATCCAGCATACAGCTCCCAAATGCTGCAGCATAAACAGGTAGCTTCACTCTTTGGCACAGAGACCTCCTGGACTACGTACTCCATTTCTGGAAGTAAAAACTTACAGACTGGACTGAGCAAAACTCGTTTTCTAGCAGGTTTTTGCTGGAATGTCTGTGCCAGGCATTCCTAACATCAGCTGCAGGAAAGCACTGTATCTATCTCCTACTAGTAAGCAAAGTACAAACATTTCCAGTGCTGTATGTGCTCTAGTATTAGTGAAAAGTGATAGACAAAAAATGATTTGGTATTCCATTGTGTGTATTCATAGCAGGGGTTCTCCAATGATGCTTAGGTTCTTCAGTGAATTTAATCTTCAGAGACTGGTATGAAGTTAAGCTACAAATGATGTTTTTAAACACGGCTGTCCTAAATGACACAGCTAAAGCAATCTTTAGGCACCAAAAGGAATGAACTGATCTTATGAAGTGCCAAACACCAAGTATTCTCATTGTGTGCAGCAGGAAATAAGAACACAACAACTTTACAAACATCTACATATATGTAAGGTTTTAGGTATTTACTTATGCTGCCTATGTCAGTAACAGCATGGTTTATTCAGAGTAGAATAATAACAAGGATCTGATGTTTCTTTTCAGATGAAGAGTCTTTGCTTGCTTTCTGAATTTTTTCCAGATTGAATAAAAAATAGACAATTCAGTTTTATGTTTGTTTTTAAAGTCATTTGTGGGCAATAACAGTCCAAAACTCTTAGACAGGATTTTGTTTCTATGATGAATATGCAAATGCTGATAGAGGAGAATGAATGTAAATGTATCAAAATGTAGCCATAAGTTCTTTCAGTACTGATGTTAAGGAACAATACTTGGAAGGGAGATTTACTGTCTGCCATAAATTTTCAACTGCTTCCTTAATATTTTTTGGTTTTGAAAAGGTACAATATTGGAGGCTCCACCACTTCCATAGCAATTCTATGCTCATACTTCTTTGATGAAGGACGCCAAATTCTCTTGGACAAAGTTTATGACAGGCCCAGTGACTCAGTAAAGGAAATATGGACCCAGCCACAGGTCAAAGGTAATGTGACAATTTCTTTTTAGCGTAGCTTTTCATTTCAGATGTCCCTCCTTGTGTATTTTAAAGTGAGCCATTAGACACGATAACTCATTTGCTGAAAGCATCTGCCATGATTAGCTCAAGCTGGGCAGAGAATGTTTAAAAAAAAAGAAAATTAGTTTCAGCCATGTCCCTCAATGCCATTTATAAATAATAGTTTATTGCTCCTAGGAATAGTGTATGTTAAGCATGGCAGTTTGTAAACTGGTCCCCAGAAGTTTAGCTGAATACTGTGTACAACAGTTGTGACTTGTTGCTTTTAAAAGTTGCCAAAATTAAAAATAAATCCTGTGCTGCCTAGACTTCTAGTAATATCTCTTCCAATACTCACACATAGTTTTATATGCAGCTCCTCACTGTCTACCTGTGTAATCCACTATTTCAGTAGATGGAAATACTCACAACGGCCCAGTTTATCCAGATAATGCAAGAGAGAAAGAAAAGCACTGAATTTTGCACATTTGAGTCAGTTTGGAACATCTGGCAATGTATCACACACGCGCGCACACACAACCCTGCCCCACAGTTTGTGAAAGTTGAAAGGGTGCTGCAACATGCAGGAACAGAGCTCTCCAGTGCTCATAAAGTGCAGTTAGAGTGCTAAAGAGCTTTAAACATTGGTTTTATTTTTTTTCCCCTTTAAAGCTAAGACAGTACCAAAAAAGGTGTGACAATGTTGTCTGCAATTATTGGCTTGGATCACGCTGAAATGGTTAAACTTTGTCACGGGCTGCAGGGTCCATCTATTTTCCCAGGCATTCAGAGGTGGGAGGTGCTAAGGATATGATTACTATGGGCACATTCCAGTTCCCGTCAAAAAGAACAGGCAGACTCATATTAACTTCAAAGCAGCTGGATCTGGTCCTGTATTATATATATATATATACTGTGAAAAGGGTCTTCTAATGGATATTACATCTATAGTGAAATGAGAAGAGCAAAGATGATGTGGAAATTAATTACCATGCTATTGGCCCCTCTCTTACAGATTAGTATGAGAATTATATGTCATACTGTAACTTACTTTAAGAATGACATTTTTAGAGCAATTTAGTTTTCAAGTTATCAGGTCTCAGCTATGACACACTGATCAGTTTTTCAAAGGAACTAAGCACTCAAAAAGTATCTAGCATATTCAGACATACTGAAAATAAGGTGCAAAAAACCTCTACTCCTGTCAGCTGGTTTATGTAAGAAAATGAGATAACTTGGCTTGATCCTAATAATAAAGGGGTATTTGTTGAAGGGTTTAGGACAAAGGCCCTGCAACAGGTTCCATTTATAGACTATAAAAAGCCTGTGGGAAACCACTATAATTGTAATTTCATAAAACGTTGCCTGCATAGTTTGCAGGCCAAGCTCTATGACACCCATATTCCTAGAGCAGGGATGAGAGTGAAACTGAAGATGATGCTGGCTGAGCTTTGAGTATTCCTGCCGGAGCAGTGGAAAATGTTACTTTCTTCACCTGCCTTTCCCACTTGTCTGAGGGATCTAGAGCTCCTGTAAAAGTCAAAGACACGAAGAGCCAGCAGTAGTAACCATGAGCTGGCCTCCCAGCTGCTGGAGCTTATAACCAGGAATTGATGGCACAAGAGTACCATGTAGAGCGATAGTCTTTCTTACAGTATAGAGGCTGGGCTAGTGTAAAAAGTGCTTTAATACCATCATAGGTACAAAGTATATTTCCAAACTTATTTAATTGTTAATAGCAGGTAGGAAATGAAGTGTGTTGTATCTTGGCCCCTCTTGCTCCATTATGCAAACAAATATCTGAAAATGGATTAATTTCTGACTTTTTTGTGCTATCCCACAGGGGAGAGGTATGGCTCTCAGAAGGGGCTAATAATCCTTACCAGTGCTGTGACAGCTGGGGCTGCTGAGGAGTTTGTATACATAATGAAGAGGCTGGGCAGAGCTCTCATCATTGGAGAACAGACCAGTGGTGGGTGCCATTCCCCGCAGACATATCAAGTAGATGATACCAACTTCTACATCATCATCCCCACCTCCAGATCGGTTACCCAAGAGAGCACTGCTTGGGAAGGGAAAGGGGTGCCTCCTCACATGGAAACACCAGCTGAAACTGCACTCATCAAAGCAAAGGAGATGCTCAGTGCTCACCTGCACAGCTCTAGATAGCCCAGTGGGGGAACATGCCCCTAGTTCTTAGGGAAAGCAAGCTACCTCCCCAAATGTAAACCCTAGAAAGGAGTGGGAATGTAATTTCAGTCTCTACGGTCGGTGATTTGTTCCTCATGATGACTTTTTTACCCTGTTCTGTGGAACCCAGCTCTTTCTGGACATGGTTGAGATACTTGTATAATTCTGGGGCTTCTGGATTCCTCTTCTGTAAATGTTAGTTGTTGCAGTGTCTATTTTTAAGATTTAGCTCACTTAAATCACAGATTTCCTTCAGTCCCTTAGAAAATCACAGCTGTCAGTGTTGAAGGCATGGAAGTCACCTCAAAACATTTATGCAAAGATAGAAAAGGCACTTCTGTTCTTTTGGAAATTGTGTACATTCATATTTATACATCTTAAAGAAGAATTAACAGTAGTTGAGAGTGTGTTTTCCAAACTGCAAGAGCTTAATTAAGCCTCGTCCCCATTTCATCATTTAGAAGTACCAAAAATAACCATTCCTAGTCTGTCGGGGTTGACCAGACTCCTGGTATTTCTTAGGTACATGCCTGCTTCTCCCCTAGTATCTGGCAAAGGGAGTGGGAATGAGCAGGAGAAAGGTAGTAGTACATTGACTCTTTCACCCATTGCTTAGATAACAGACTCAGGGAAAAGAATCATATGTTTTTACTTAAGGCTAAAAACAGATTTCTGTGTGTCCTGCCCCAAAGACAAAAAGAAAGCAGAGAAATATCCTTTACACCCTGCTAACAAGCTAAGTATTAAGTAATAGTGTATTCCAGGGCAACTAACAGTTATTGGTGCAAGCTTAATCAATGCATAACATTCCTTTTTTACAGTTCTTATCTAACCGTCTGTCTTTGTCATTATTTAGAAATACATATAACTGTAATCTAGATCTCAAAAATTCTCATCTCTACAAAATGCAGCTGTAAGGTAATTAAGTTAGGAAAATGGTCCCCTGACATTTAGTCTGTAGTAGTTACACATTGCTGTTCGCTTGCTCATTTGTAAGTTACTGCCATTTTGTTTAATGAATCATGTTTAAACACCTGACTGCAGAGAATCTCTTTCAGTATTTACAGGAAAATGATTTTACCAACCAGATAGACTTTCCATCTTTTTTACTATTTGTTTGTCTTACCAACTACACTCAGTGTGATCACTAACTTGGACTCTTCTGAGTCATTTTCATGTTCTGATATTTGTGCATTAACTAGCTGTTGAACTTCTCAGTGTTGTGAAAAATACTTAAATTAATTAAACTCAATGAATTAACTCATACAGAATTTTGTGTAAAGTGATATATGTTTGAAGAATATTAAAGATTCTTAATATGGAAAAGACTGGAGTAGTCAATGAATGAGTAAACAACACTAATGTATTTCTTCTAATGTCTTTTAAGCCTCTTTAATATCTAAATGATCCAGATATACTTTGTTTTCCTAAACACAATCAGTTGTGCTGTCATGTACAAAAAACAGTAGTTGTTAAACCCAACATTTAAAAGCTTTAGCCATCCATTCAAGAACCAAAAGCTATACCATATGGGCACAAATAGCAAATAATTTCTTCCCGTAGTAATATGGTAAGTAATTATGAATAATAATTATGTCTAGAAATTGGAATCCAGCTGGGAAAACAAACAATGAAGATGCATTTGCTGGTGAGTCCATTTGACATCAGTAGCACTGTTAGTTTACTGAAGTGATCGATTTCACTGGAAAATTAATGTGCAACCTTGACAAACTTTATTAATTGGCAAAGTATTATTTACTATTTCATAGGTCATCTACTGGCTAATTAGCATTGAAACTGTCAGGCATGATACAGGCCAGTGTGTTAAAAAACAACTTTTTCCTGTCTTCACAAACAGCTATATCATATTTATTCCCATCTCCATGAGCTTAGAACTTGGACACAGTGTAGTGTAAATTGTGTTAGACTGTACTTTTTGCTCAGAGTAGGACCACAGGAAACTTCTTGTTTGAAGATACTGAAAAGACCAGCTTTCTTATCTCAGAATGGAGGGATAACAAGCAGGACAGACAAGCTATATCCTATCCTGTCTCACTTGAACACAGCGCAGTTGAAAGGTGGTAAATTCAGAACTGACAGAAAGGAAATACATGTAAAGGCAGAGCCTGTAGGACTTACTGAAGCAAGAGAAGCAAGTGCAATTGTACAGTTTAGAAGTACCAAACACTTCAAGAACATCTAGAATTACGATAGGTAACAGAACTTTCCCTGAAATCTGGACGTGCATTTTCAGAACTAAAGAGATCTCTATCACTTATGCAGTCAAGAACATTTTTTCCCACAGCTGCTTTCTGCATGGATCTTCCACCTTCTTCTACAGTGTCAAGGAAGACATAGATCCGGAGTCCTGCTTTGTATGTATGTCCCCCAGGTCTGGCACCACCTGGCATTTTTGATGTGTAAAACAGCTCGAACCAAACCATGACCACAGCACAGTGTGATCAACAGATCTCACAAAAAAACAGACTGTAATTGTATAGAAAATTACACTGCACCGAAAGGTTTGAGCATCAGAAAACTATAAATGTAAATTAGTTATAGAAAATCCATGGTTTGTGGTTTAAATGAGAAAGAAGTTTTGTTAGGGAGGGACAAGCAATTTCAGAAGTGCTCTTCCACAGCATAACAGGAACATGCTGAAACTGCCACCCTTCTCTGTTCTGGTTCCAGAGCTGACACAGACACTCCACAGTTTATAGCACCATTTCCTTAACATCCCACTTAGAAGAACTTCCTAAAGTTTAATCCTAATTGTGTTCCCTTTAAAAGCAGGAAGGAAGGAGTTGGTATATCAGGCCTCCTGACAGTATGATCTTTCTCCTTCAGAGAGTTCTCCTCCAGAGAACTCTAACCAAGAAATGGCAGCCATCTTACTCTTTTTTTTTTTTTGCTACAAAATGATGCATTCTTGCTTTCTGGACAGTGCCTTTCATGTAGTCTTCCCTGATCATACCACAAAAGCTGCCTTAATCCAGTGATTTTCAAACTGTGCTCTGTAGACCAATGAGAGCCACAGACTGCATCAATTAGTGGAAAACTGCCTCAAAAAAAACCAAGTAAATATATATTCTTCAGAAGTGTGTCTGAGTGCCATTTTGATGGAGAAACACATCTACAATGGAAAAAGTTCAGGGATCAATGAGTGAGCAAATATCCTAACATGGCGTTCTCTATCAGTAAACTCACATCCCACTGCAGAAACACAGCCTGAAAAGCTAAGCTTGAAAGCTTTGTGTTATGCCCCTTTCCACTGATCCAGAAACAGATGTTGTGACAAACTGGTTTGATCAAGATGATACAGGCAGTTGCTAGCAAAGACAGGAAACAAACCAGTTCACATTGTCTCATCCTGTTTAAAAAATCAAAATCTTACATTTCTTTTCTTCCAAGCATTTCTACTTGTAGAAAAGATACAGATCCCTGCTGTAAAATCACGGTATTGCACTGGGGCAGAATGCAGCCTTTCATGAATTCCTTAAGTTGCTTTACTTCTTCATGACCCCCTGCTCTACTAGTAGAGTGCCTTTCCTCCAGCAGGATTTCCTCTCATCTGCACCAATTCAAATGTTCAGACTTCTAGACATAATGGAAAAAAAGCTTCCGGCATGACTCAGTTATAAGAAGTTTGGTTTTCTTTGTCTCGTTAGGTTTCCTTCTGCCTGTGCAATATTTGGTTCACTCAGCTTTAATAAGAAAATTTTTGTTTAAAGACATAAGATCTGCAATAATTTTGGATAAGCTCCCTGGTTTATGTAAGCCAACTTAGGTAAGACACTCAGTTAAACCTGAGACACGTAAGACATTCCCTGTGCCTGCACAAGGGGCTTTACACAAGAGCTCGTTTTACATATAAGGAATCAAGTCCTGGTTCCACTGGCATCTGTGCTGGTTTGCTGTGATGTCAGCACAGGTGCAGCAGGCAACAGAGTATCATATTGATCAGCTGTGTGTGTAAACAAGGCTTAGTTCACAAAGCAGTCAAGTATAAGAAGCAATCTGTTCACTCAATTTTTATGCCAGCAGCCACTGCAAAGTAGCAAGGGCAGTATTGAACACATTTGCCTGCAGTGTGAATTCCATGTTGCAGGAGGGAAAACCCCAGTCATTACATGCTCAGACCAAACTGCGCTGCCCCTGCAGCTGGAGGATGTGAGGATGGTACCAGAAATAAAGCTGATTAAAAACTGCTTCTCTTCATTTTTGCATTTTGAATCAACTTTGCCACTTCTCGGAACTGGTTCTCTTGCTTGTCTGTGCATAGGAGGCATTTATGCATTGCTTGTCAGCACAGTATGTAAGTTGCTGTGGCTGAGGTACGCCCATAAAGAAACTGGGTAAGAGTTCTAACCTTTCGGTTTTTTTTTTCACAAAGAAAACAACTTCGTGACATAAAGGAAAGCTCTCTCTCCCTGTAGCCTTGTTGCTTGCTTAAGCCTCATACCATAAGCAGCACGAAGAACTTTGATCACTGGTGAGACCTCTAAGGATGTAGATCTAACACACCATTGGAAGAGGTTTTGAGATTCAGCAGTTGTTTATCAGTGGCTGACTTTCCACACTTTCTCAAGATCACTTACACCAACAAAAAATCAGAGAAAATCTGTAACCAGTGAGATCTGCTGCTGCTTCATTCTGATCTAAATGATATGCCAGGTGTAGCACCCTGGAAAAAGCAGGCCCTTGGAGCAGAGTAACACTGAAGCGATGCACCAGCATAACACTGGGGAGCATTACACAGCTGGTCTTGTCTTTTTCCAGAAGAAATCTGAAGCTAGGTTTCTAATAATAAAACTGTTAAGAAAACACGGCATCTCTCAATAAGTACAGAATAGAACATTTTGCGGCAAAGGTACCAAAAAACCTTTAGACTTATTTATATTGGGCCAGACTGATCGTAAAGTAATTGATGTAAATCAGGAGTAGCAACATAGAATTATTCTGGATTTGCACTGGAATAAATGAGATCACAATCTGGCCTAAACTACTAATGGGAACTGTAAACCTAACCACATACGAATGCTGTTACACCATGGAGTCCTTCATTACACTTTATGGACACTGACTTCACAGTAAACTGGCTGGCACCCAGATAAAACTAGATGGAGTGAAATTTGGCCCATTAAACCTTGCCATAAATATATTCCTTACACAGTAAATGTTATTGGACACAAAATAGAGATGGAAAGATTAGAAGGAAACCACATCATCCCCTGCTCAATGCAAGGTTTTTCCCTGTGCTCCATGTTTCAAAGCTTTTGTTCATTTTGCTTTTTAATGACTCCAGTGAAAGAGCTTCCACCACTGACCTTGGAAAGCTGTGTTACAATCCAACCAGACCTCCAGTCTCAATGTATATCTTCTGAACTCAAAGGCATAATATAAACAGTTTAATCACTTTATGTTGGGAAAGTAAAGCTGGGGTGCACAGCCAGTGGCTGGTCTGCAGTAAGTCAAATGTTTATGTTAATAGTCAGCAGCCATGTTCACCAATAATATATTGGGAAGAACACAGTCTCCTGATTTATAGAAATCTTCAAAGAGATGACAATGAGTGTAATATGGCGAACCCAACTGACTCTTGGGCTGGCTTTTATAATTCAGATGTGTTTACTTGCTGGTACTTGCATTATCAGCCTAGGCATCATCACAGGAACTCAGAGAAAACTTCTGTCCACTGTGCAGCAAACACTGAGCTCTATCATCAGTATGGTGGGAAATAATAAGCAGCATATTGCAATGTCCTTTACTTTTAGCTTGGAAATGAGTGGGGTTTGATCATTCTCTATCTGAAAGGGAATAATAGCAGATGAGGCTCAGAAACAGGCCACAAAAACATCAGACAACCTGAAAAAATACTATCCAAAAGAGAGATGAATGCTCACTTGAAGAACACGTCATAAGCTACCAAGAGTAAGCCCCTAACAGATTAAAAAAGTAGGGAAAGGCTAATTAGGTGAGCTGCAGTAACAGTAGACAGGATTGTTGCTACCCCCCACGCACCCAGAACAGTATAAGCTCATCTGCTTCTGAGACTAAGCAGAGCTCAAACCAAAGTAGGCAATAAAAAAAACTCACAAATGGACAGGCTATAGAGAGGATTTGGCACTTTCTTTTAAAAAAAGCTGGAATTGGCCCATGTAGAAAACAGAGGAAAGACAAGATGGTCTAATACAATGCAATTCATGTATCTCTGTGTCATTTTGCGAAGGACGTTCCTCTTCTAGGTGTTAGCAGAACAGAGCCTACCATCCACAATTACTGTGCAGATTCTATCTATCAGTGGCTAATAGTAACTCAAATACTCCAGTTGCTTCCTTTAGAATATCCAAAGCCTGCAAACCACAGGCCACACTCTACACCCATCAGATCTGTATGCCTGCTAAAGTCACACAGATCTTGCAAGCACACATCAGGCCAGAATTTGTGCTCACTGCCTAGACAGTAACATTGACAATAGGTCACATTTTGATACAGATCCAGGTTGATTTGACTTTATAAAAGATATTGCAAAAGTGGCAGAGCATAGGATAGAACTCAGATATACTGATTTATAAGTCACATCCTTTTTGGCGGTCTATCAGTCAGTTGTTGATGATCACAAAGTTCAGTCAGTCTTAACTTCAAAGCCAAGGAGACAGTAAGATAGAAGCATTTTACTCAGACTCACAAATCTGATGAGAGAGCCGATTCAGCTAACATAAAGGAGTAAAAGTCCACCAAAGCTGCTAGAAGCAGTAACTTCTTTTCTTTTAGCATACAAGCTCTGATTTTTTTAGTGCTTAAAGATTCCTCATTCAATGAGGTGGTTGTTACTTCTGTATTTACATTGTACTGCACAAACACCAGCAAATCAAATACAAGCAAAGAAAACTGTTTGCAAAACAACAATTTTGTTCCCAAGTCTTTTCAAATCAATACTGTATGTGTATTCATTTCACTCTTTTATTTCTTCAAAAATAGATTGGCAAGGGCTAGGTTGAGTTTTCAAAACTTACAACCAACGCAGACTCTTGTAAAAGTTTTATATTTTTTTGGAAAGCATCTATTATAAATTATTGTAAACAGTGATTTCCTTTAAGAAATTAATGTAAACTCAAAAAGAAATGGATACAAGTGACTTATGTTCCCCTTCTTTATCCAACCTGCCCAGTCACTTGGTGACATCTTTCTGCACAGCTCTAATTATGAGAAGTCATGTGCCGGGATAAATGATGGCGTTCTCGGAAGTACTCATGACAAATGGGGCATGTTAGCTTCTCTTCTCGCCTCCTCTTGCACTGGGATTCAGTTGAGGAGTATTCTTTTTTGTGATGTGACCGCATGTGGAAGACTAAATCAGATGTCATGCGAAAGGACAGGTTGCATTTGGCACACCAGTTCTGGGCAGCCACTCCAAAGGACATGAAGGTGGGAGGAAGAAGAGTCAAGGAAGAGGAGGAGGAGGAGGAGGAAGAAGAAGAAGTAGTGGTGGTTGTGTTTTGTAATTGTCCTCCTGCTTGCTTGGGCCATGGTTCTGAGGTATATGGGAAAACATTGCTCCGAGTGATGCTTGTCTGCAGCATTTGAGCATTACACAAATCACTGACAAAGAACTTGGAATTGAGAAGAGTGCTGCAGCACATAATGTCTGTGGTGGCAATGAGGCCAGACAGCTCCCCCAGGCTCTTTGGTGACTCACTTATGGGATGAGAAGAATTTATTGCAGCTCTTTCTGTTAGACACTTACTGGGTTTGCTGAAAGCACTCTTCTGTTCTCCTCGGGCTCTAGTGGGCCACACAAAGGAGAATGCACTACCGGAGGAGTTCAGCAACACTTCCTTCGATACCTGCTCTTTACCGAGGGGAACCGTGCTATCTTCCTGTTCTGGCTCCTTCAGTCTCTCGTTCCTCACCTTCTCCTTCATCCTCCTGACCTCGGTGAAAGCACTCTGCTTCTGATCTAAAGCATCCCTCCTAACTGACTGCCTTCCTGAACTAAGCTTCCAGAAAGAGCCAGCCAATACATGCTCTCCCCCAGCTTCTTCCTTGCCCCCACAGTTATGTTCTTCACTCAGATTATTGGTTTTCTCCAACAACACAGTCTTCCTGCTCCTGTTGTTCTCAGCCTCCTCAGATTTTGCTCTTCTTTCTCCTGTGAGACCACGGGCATCATCTTTACAAGCTGCCATTTTGACCTCTAGATCCCTTGCCAGGCTGTGGAAATTCGTGGTCTGCTCAGATAAGTTGCTCTTTTCAGTCTTAGGGTTCTGAAAGTTTTTCCATAGCAGGGTGCTCTTCTCTGGGGCACATAGGAAGCGGACATGGGAGAGATAGGTATGCTCACATTTAAAGACTCGGTCACATTCTTGGCATCTCAACTCTGCAGAAACAGACAACAGATGATAAGTTTTGCAAAGGTAGAATCATGTATGGATGCTGATCCTGACCTTGTCATTAACACAAACAAAACACCAGAGACATCCCTTGTGTCATACAAGATTACACGTTAAAGCTAATGCCAGTGCAGAATCAGGTCCCTTGCTGCTGTGGAAAATGGTTCACTCATATTTGCATCCATGTGCTACTTGCAGAAATGCTTTCATTTAGATTTTCAAGCCAAGTTTGTATTACCTAAAATGGCCAGTACACAACGTTCTAGATAAAACCATATGGACTTTATAATAATTTGAGGTCTGAACCCAGATTTTGGTCTACATTTCCTATGTCAGTCACTGGCTTTAATACAGGCTGAATGTTAAATTCTGTGTACCCAAACAATAATGTCTTTTAGACCTGGACTCAAAGATTTTGACATGAGCCTCTATTTTCTGCATAGGATACTCCAGAAGTTTAATACCTTTCACAAATCATCTGACTATAATGCTTGAAGCCCTTACTCATGCCAGTTTGGCAAACTGCTGTTGTCTTAAGGCACAGAAAATAATGTTCAAAGTGAAACAATGGCAGCGGTGGGCAGGAGGAATGGGGAACACCATTTCCTTCTGGCCTTCAGATGTACTGCATCTCTGATTCATCGCAAGGATTGATTGCCCGTGAATAGACAGTACATAATTCAGGGACCGAGACACATATGGCACATCCTAACCTTTGCAAACAGCATCCACGCTACGCTATTTCACAACACACAGCAATTTTTAAATGCACATGATGCCAGACCCCACCTGAGGCCTGGGATACGCAGGCAAGTTCATACATTGGTTGTGCAGAACTACAACCCCCTAATTTGTAGGCTCACCACAGCTTAGATCACTTCCCAGACTACCGAAACTGAACTTCTTACAAGAAAATAAGGCTGCTGATTTGGGTGGAACATTATACCTGCTAGTTTAAAGTCCTGAGTCTAGATACAGTGTTTCTTGTGTAGGTAACACTTTGCCCTGGTAAATTTGAAGGGCTGACAGTGTGTGTCTACACAAAAGCTAACAGAATACACTGAAATCAGTTAGAATTATTTAGTGGGTTCCTGCTATAAATGTGTCTATATTAATTTAATATAAATTTACAGGCAAGTACAGTACCATATACATTTACCAACTCATACTCTTACCAATCTACACCTTTACTAACCAACTGTGTTTAAACCAGCCAAAGGGAATGTAGAAAGGGGTTTGTTCCAATCTAACTAGATCAAAGTTAGTGGAGCAAATGACAGCTGGAGTCAACCCTGTCATAGACCCGACAGTGATTTGCTTGGTCTCTCCGTAATCTAGATATTTTTTTTCAACAATTTCTAAGTCAATTTCTTTTAAATCCATAAATTTCTAGCGACATCTCAGAATTAAAATCATGCCCTTTTTCTCACTCCCACTGTGTCCCACTCTAAATAGGCAGACTGTGCTGTATGCAGTACTGGTTGGGTGGTTAAGTACTAGTGTTTTTTTCATTTACAAGATTAAAGCTGAACACTAGCCTATACCTGATTCCTCAAGGAGCTAAAAAAGGCATGTTTCCAATTGGTATTTGAGGCTTTTAGATTCCAAGGTAGTCAGGTGCATAGACTTTCATTACACAGCTCAAAAATTTCAGCATTAGTCACTAGCGCACCATCCTCTGCTAGAAAGTAGCAATGACAATGGCACTGAGAACTGCAAGTTTGTTCTTGCTCTACGCCACCAGCTCAATCCCCAAAGCAGAAGGTCTTTTCTCTTAGCTGACCAGCTAAGGATTTAGACGGGTTTTATTTCCTGTATTACAAGATTATTGCATACTAAAGAAGTTGCAGAATCGCTTCAGTGCTCACTGACCCCTGCAGTCAGCAGTTAGGTACTTACCATTGTGGGGACTCTGAGCTTTTATTTCATTGAAACCCAGGAGGCAGGAAAGCTCCTCATCATACCAGACAAGGAGTTCCTCGTTTTTGTTGATTTTCCTGGTAGAGCGATAATATAACTGACTGTTTTCTAAGTAAGCTTCCAGGTTCTGCTCCTTGCTATTGGCAGCTGCTTGTACAAGTCTCATCCAAGGCAGTCCTGTGGGACTGTGCACAGACGTAACATCTACCTGTGAGACAGGACACAAAAAAGGGAAGTTTCAGGTCTTGGGATGCAAAATAGATTTCCATCAAATTCTAGACCAAAGCCTGTTTTCTGCCTCACACAGAGCCAGTATGCCAAAGCTGTGAGCCCAATTCATACACCAGGGTCACCAAATCCAAAGTCATCATAGGGAGAAGGCTTCCCTAGCGTGAGCGCTGGAGCTCTGGGAATACAGCTGCATGGGAGAGAGGAGACACCGATGTTTACACTTAACATCTCATGGCAATGCCAGGGCTCGTATGTTTGTCAGTCTCTAGCTCACTCATGGCAAGGATGATGTCCTCTGTCTGATGAAGGTTGACCCACCGGACTGTATCAGGCGTGGATCATAGAGGTACGTAAGGTGTGCTCCTCTGCAAGCAGGGATCTCAGTCCCACGGGAAAATGGGATATTGAGTCAGGAGAAGTGCAAGCACTATGGTCTGCAGGGCATGAGATGTGCAGACCCCTGGATCAGTGCAGTGTGAGCCTGGAAAGGAACACACACTCTGGGCAGTTGCATGTGGAGTTTTTCACTGACACGAGAGGGTATGGATCAGGAGGTGCAAGAATAATCTTGGTTATTTGATTCAACACCCCAAGGAGACAACATCTGCATATATAAATGTTTGGATAGATTACATAAAAATTAGATTTTAATAAATACAACTAAGAAGCACTTGCAGGATCTCTTTCCTTTTTCAGAAATAAAATTATACATTCCTATTCCTGCCTTTAATAAATTGATTACATTCATTTCAAGGTATCTAAACAGAAAAAAACTCAGCAGAATACTATTTTTCAATAAATTATTTCTCAGAGTTGGGAGGGGTTGATTTACTTTCAGTATGTGTGCATTCAGAAATACTGAACAAATTAAGTTAAAAAATGTTGTTTGGGTTGTAAGGTCAGGCACTCAGAAGTCAAAAAAATAATATTAAGTCTACTGCTCAAATTAAATTTCCCTCCTGTGTGTATATTACAGCACAATCTTCACTCACATATACTCTTTTCTCCACAGGACTCTTGACTCATTTACTCACAGGTTGACCATGCTCCAGAAATAATACAGCTACAAAACATTTGGCTTTGTCTTCCTCATTCAGTGTGTGGCTCTCATCTTACTTTACTGCATTTGCTCTGAACAGGGAATTATTTGGTTTTTTATAGGTTTTTCCTTGGTGTTTACCACAGCAGATCTACGTCCTCTGCAGTATTTGAAAGATGAGGAAGATTTTCATAGGTTGGAGGCTGAAACACAGGGCAATCAAGGGCAACATTTACATGCACAAAAAGCCTCAACTAATTTTTGAAGCACTCAGTCATTGTTTAGAAAGGAAGAAGTTTGGAAATGAAAAATGTCCAGTGACAAGCATGATCTAAATTTCACCCCAAGCAATGTATAGCTCTTTGTTTTTCACTAATTGCAAGGCAGCCACTTGTTCGTGTTTGGTATCAGAAACAGTATTTTGGCTATTTCTTTCTCTGTTTTTAACTCTGTCCGACTATTACCTACCATAAAAAGTATGAGCAGATTAGTAGCTCCATACAAGAATGAAACATTAAGGGACAAATAGGGTAAGAGTTAATAAGAATAAAATAGAAAATAAATCAGCATGCCCTGCAACTAGTTCTCTCTAAATGCCATAGTAATTAACAATGATTGAGAAATACAAAAGTCTGACAGTGACACAAGCACACCCACCCACACACAGTGGTTGTAACTAATAGCTATGACAGAGGCTGTCATTTATTAGTTTCTGTGTTTCAGAAATACCAAGCATCCACCCAATGCCCTAAGCAAAGTCAAAGGGAACACAGCTGCTCCAGGAACCAGAGTGCCAAGGAAAGAGCTGAGAGAGCTTAAAGAAAGTGGAGTAAAGGACAGAACATAAGGTCTGGGTGCTGTCAAGTAGAAGCATGCTCCAGCTTCGGTCTTCCCATGTGTTTAAAGACACTACAAACACTGCAAGTCCACTCTCTTCTGGGGATGGCCATCCCTCAGATGAATCCTTTGCAACCATGTATCAGGTAAAAGCTTCACAGCCCAACAAGGTCAATCACAGCTGGACTATGGAGGCTATGTGGCTTCCTTGACTTGAACGAGGCTGGAGGAGAAGGGAGAAAACAAGACTCTTCCTTGGAACCCACCAAATGCAAGGGGCAGAGGACCTCAGTGGGACAGGTAGCTTTGTCAGGGGCCAGTTTCCTTTGCTGAGATAAATGACTGGCCAGAAAGAGCCACCTGTGCCAATGGTGGCCAAGGCATTTTCTTTGCCCAAGCACACAAATTGGCCCAAGGAGCTCAAATCAGGTTTTCCAAGAGGATGAGAGAAGAAACACAGAGCTCCCTTTTGTACTAAACATGCAAGTTCAAGATGAGGAAACCGTTGTTAGAAATAGTATTCCCAAAGCCTTGCAGGAGTGCTGCCGAACTGTGATGAACATGCACTTCAGCTATGAAGAGCCCACTTGCCAAATTACTACTGTGTGTATTGTGTATGTAGCATAGCCAGCGTATCAAAACCCATTTCTTGTTTTGCACCTCAGTGCCATGATAACAACGTATTATCATGATTGAATTGTTTAGTTGTCTACACACAGACTTAGGAGCTTAACAATAGTTCCTGATTCCTGGAAGGTTTACTTTTTATGAGTACCTAACAGGATATGGGACCACCGATTGCATCTGAAACAGCTACTTGCACGGAATTTATGTATTTACTGCCAAAAGACAGAGATCTGAGCCAATTCAGGCATCCAATTTCATGGCTGCATAACAATTACTTTGCTCAAATGTAGCAAAACACTAAAGTCATCCCTCTGGGGGGCTCCTCCAATGTAGAAACCCTTTGAGGCTCTTTCTTGAGTCTACAGTCATTCCAAAACTCCCAGGAGGAATACAGAAATATTCCATAAATAAAGCCTCCTTTCAGGAGAGATCTTTCTCCAAAGAGCTTGCAGTTCTCCTGGAGTACTAATAACACTGCACAAGCAAGCAACCTTCTGCTGGAAACTCAAACAAACAGTCAGAAAAACCCTGAAGCCTCTTCTTTTTCTTAATTTGTTTAAAGCAAAAAGTGTCAAAACAGGTATCTCGCAACAGCTGCATCTTCCATATTACACATACTCCCTGGGATTTCTGTTCTCCAGAACACAGAAATCTTAGCAGAACCTGGATCTCTCCCAGATCCATCCATGCCACAGTGTGTGAGAAACTTGCTTGCCTTCGTAAAACATACCTCCCTGTCTTCACCTAGACCAACGGTGACTGAAATGCACTCCAAGACCCAGAAAAGCAAGGTAAGAGGCCAGCATGAGAAATATGCATTGTCCAGATGAAAATGTTATGATAAACAGGGGCTAGGAAACAAAAAAAAATGGGAACTAGAGCTGGAGAATTAACACTCAATCACAGTCTTGGGGTTTCTGACTTTCCCTACAGGACAGTTCCTTTTGTTTCACAGACATCTCTCTGTAGCTTCTCTACAGTGAAAAGTGCAGCTGTAACACAGACAAGCATACCGAAGGTAGCTTTCGGAGGTCCATGTACTAATAGCTGTAAGTTGTGGCTGCCTGAAGATTGTGAGGACTAGTTGCCTGACTGGTATCTTCTAGAGTTCATCCAGCCTGAGATCACTGCCATCGTGCTTTACTTTTATGGATAACTGAGGAAACTGGGTTAACGCTTGCTCAGATCTGTCAGTAAGTGCTGTGAATGTACCACCTGCATGAATCGGTACAATGCCACAGTCTTCCCTCTCTGCTTTTACAGGGTGTCACACCTCCTGATAAGCCTCCTGTGTCCTTTGTAAGGACGAAACAAAAGTGTGAAGTTTCTAAACTACTTGTCCATCTTTCCTCCTACTCCCGGTCAGTGCTGAAGCAGGCCATCAAACGTCAGCACAGAAGTGGGTCGTATTCTTCCTGCAAAAGAAACAGTTTTCACTGAGATCCCTCCAGTCTACAGCTCATAAATCAGAAAGGCACTGCTTTCCCCTTTCGAAGGAGCTGTTAGTTGTGCTGAAAAAAAACCAAAAATCTGCCCCTCAGCAAAGTTACCTTCTCAGGGATGGTGTAGCCCTTTTTTGTATGATTAACGTTAAATGCTGCTTCCTCCTACCTTAAATACATAGTGGATGTTCCTTCTCTCAGAACATTTGAGAGCAATAAAAGCTACAGTGTCCAGCAGGGTGTTCTGGAGCATGCATGGTCCAAAAACAACTTCTTCAGGAATATCTTGTGTGGTATGAACGGTAGCCAATATGTCCGGAAAATGGTGATGCAGAAGTTTGTTGTCACTTGTCCAAAGGAATTTAGGCAAAGATGTAAGTTCCATCATAAACCTGTAAAATAAACAAGAAATCACATTTGGACTAAAGATGGAAGTGGAAGGGGGCATCACTACTTACAATGTAAAGACTTCCAGGAGCTGTAGGTGAATTTTAAGAGCATGCCAGGACATTGTTGCTTACAAAGTTTACAGCTATACTAGCATCCAGTTCAGAAAGCAAAAAATAACTTTGCACTAAACCAAAATCTTAGGTTTGTAAACAAGTGAGTTTCTCTTTTCTGGAATAGGCAGGCACTCCAAGAGTTCAACTCCTGCTACACTGCTACTCTCCACAGCCAGGAATAAGAAGTTTTGGGAACAGTAAGCAAAATTTTCAGTGAGTGGAACTCAACTTATTCTTTTTCAGCATATTCTTAGATATCCTTCTTACTTATTCGTAGCAGTTTGTAGAAGTGTGAAGAAAGGTAGAGAAGCAGAACACATACACACACAAAGAACCCCAAGCATTTCTTGAAGTGCATTTTGAAAAAGCTGTGTTTTTTGATTTGAGTGTGCAACATCAGTCTAGTTTCTGGTTAAGCCAGTACAAAACCAGGAATAACCTGAGTCCCAAGTCTATCTAACCTGAATGCACAAAATCTGTGGAGATTGACAAAAATATTAATTTCATCCCGTCTCAAAATACATGTGAGATCTTACTTATCTGCTGCTGTTCAGAAAATCTCAACCAACTATGGCTCTTTGCATGGTGATACTCTTTGCATAATGTCAGTAGAGTTTGCTGTCTTTAGAGGACAATTTTTTCTGCCCTGAATATAGAATATTACATTTTTCGGAGCAGAGGTGATTTCTACAATATGAGCCACTATCTGAGAACTCTGCATACAGCGAAGAGGCAAGTTTGAGTTATTTGTCATTCTAAGCTTCTCTACGTTTCTAATAAAGATATTGCCACCTCCAGCTCCCAGCTGGAGGTCATGGAAAAACCTTCATTTATGCCATCAAGAGCTGGATCAGGTCCATTAGGCAGAGAAAATTAAAGAGAACAGCAACAAGCCCTGAAGAGGTCTTAGCCTAATAAATACTGAGATAGAAGGGCTGAAGATCCATTCTAATCTTTCTCACTCTCTGCCAACAGAATTGATTTGTTACTCACTGGCTCATGACTTAAACTGAAGTGATATAAAGTGCTCAGGAGAGTTGCACTGATTTAACTAAATCAATTTCTAAATCACTATAGTTAATCCAGTATAATTTCTTCCTGGTCGGCAAGGTCTATGGCCCTACCCTGAAAATATTAAAATACGTGGTTACATATTCAGTAAGTAGTAAACATCTGAAGGATGAAGGGCTAAATCAGACAACCAAGGCAAAGAGTGGAACATAAAAGGTAAAAAAAAGGTTGGGAGGCTTGCCAGAGATTAGTTGCTCAAAGAAGGATAAATTTGGTTTCTGCTTTCTGTTAATGGTGAGTTTCATTATCTGGTATCCCAATAATCTCCTAAAGTTACTGTTGGTGTGACAACAGAATGATAGGATCTATGTATACAATTCTACAATATATCAAATCTACCTAAACAAATGCAATGATATTCATGTGTATGTGTGTGTTTCCATTTAAACTACATATCAATTTTTAATAAATGTAAACAGTCAATTTATTTTAAATAAAACAAAACCCAAAAACCAATCATAAAATAAATTTGAGGTCTAAAATGCTTAAAACTCTCTCTAAATAAGAAAAAGTTTAGAAATAAATTATAACCTGCGCCAGTTGCTATTCTAAATAATTCACATTCAGGGAATTCTTAATCTTTGGTGACATTATTTTACTTACCCACTTATGAGCCTAGAAGACAACTCCTCTTACTAAGATTTCCTTTCCTATGAAATTCACCTGAATTTCTCCATGTAAACTCAGAGAATGCTGTGCCTTGGCACACTGCTGTCATCCAGAGGAAGCAGAAGCCAGGGCCCTCACAGCTGGGGAAGGATGCTGGCTCTGGGCACGCACGCTTCCCCTGGGAAGAGGGTGGGTGCTACCTGTCAGCAATCAGCCTCTTCCTCCAGAAATCTCAGCCCAAGCACAGATACAAGGGTCTGAAGAAGCTACCTACGCTGCCTGCTACTTTCCTCTATTGCAGCAGCTTTTCAAAGAGGACCATAAACCCAACCCTAACACAAACCATTTCTCCAAGACTCAGAACGTGCAGATACCCAAGAAAAGCTCCTAAGATTTACGTGTAACAGCACCATCTAGTGATTTCGGCCATAACAGAAAGATTCACCCGGGGCAGGACATGCTTTAGCACTCTGCAAGGTTGGTCTGCAACCACCAGCTCCCAGAGCACAGGCAGAGCCCACACCTCCAGCCTGGGCAGCTCCTGGGAGCTCCTTGGTGAAGGTGGCAGCAGTTACCAGCCATTTGTGTACCGCTTGCTGTGCTGCCTGCTCCCCTGTCCCAAAGCCCGGATACAGAAGGGTTTCCACACACCCAAAGGGAAGGGCAAGAACAAATCCCCTGGGCACAGGAGGCACTGCCCGTACACACTGTCCCACTGCTGCAGGCTAAGCCTCCCTGCTGGGGTGGGAGTGGGAAGCCATCACTCCTCATGAGGAGCACAGCCGATGGGGGTGCACTTCTCCCCTGCTCTGGGCTGTTCTACCACCCCAGGAGCTGCTGGCTAGGCACTCAGCCTCAGCGCCTTGAGTCATGAGTTGGGCAGTTGAGCACCCCTTCACTGTACCAGTAACTCTTACTCGACTAGGGCAGAGAATGGCACTGCCTGTGCTGGAACTCCCATGGACTGGCCAAAGCAGGGAAGAAGAATGGAGACAAGCACTTCTTCACTGGCAGCCCTGGAACACTCCTGCCTGATTGCAGCCTGAGTGGTACACCCAGAGGAATGGTAACAGTGTTCTTGGAATTCCTGAGAAAATTACGAACTCGGGTTGCAGCCAGGTTGCTGATGACCAAAGCCAACCATCTCACAGCCCCATAAACAGCCGTCCTAAAGTGACACCCCTTGAGCTCTCCTGGACTGCAGCAGGCTGTGCCCAGCATCCCCCTCTGAGCGGGACGCCACTCAGAGCTCACAAACCACCAAGTCTGTGACAACAGGGGGACCGGCGTGGAAAGTCGATGATGGGGCCTGGGCTGATACCCCTGCTCCTCCAGGCTCAACCCTTCAACTGCTGAGGAATGCAAAAGGCATTTGATATATTTCACTGAACGTGGGGGCAAACTTTTAACAGGTATACTGTTGTTATAATACGCATTGCAAGCTTGAAGTAGTTAGGTTATTTTTTGTGATTTAAAACAAAAAGTATCTCATTGCTTTGTAGCTAAAATCTTACAGGTAATCTTGAATTGTGAACAAAATTTCTCCTCCCCGCCCCTCTGCCTCTTCCCTTTACATCCAATCCGTTGTCCAAGTCTGAGACTAGGAATAGACCCAGCCGCACCCAAACTCTGTGAGAGTTTAGAAGGGGGGGTCTACTCCAAACCTCGTGACTCAGCAGGAGGATCTCCTTTACCCTCTTACGGCTTTGATATGACTCACTTTCAACTTGATTTATCTCTGTGCATTTACTCCATGTAGTAAGTAATAGAGTGAACCTTGCCATCGAATCTTGTGTAGTCACATTTTCACAAATTCATATTAAACTTATTTCACTCAACTCTTTGGTGGTAATTTTTTAAGTGACCTGACCTAACCAATTTTTATGCTACACTGCCCTATGGCAAAGGTATCTGGCCACAGGGTAAATAAATATTTATTCTCCAGCAGACAAATCAGTGTATGCATGTCCTCAGTTCCATTTAATTTGCCTAGACTGATGGGAGATAGGAAATGCAGGTTAATAAGGAATATCAGATATTTTCTAACAGATCTTTCTTCTATCCAAACTTGAGCATCCTTCAAATGCAATATGCCATTATGTTTTGCTTGTGACTTGTGACTTTTGAATTAGTCAAAATCTGTAATGGGCAAAAAAATCCCCAGAACCTACAGGTATAAATGTTAAAGTCTCAAAGTGATGCCTTGGCAGCTGTAGTCACATTCAACCCTTGCACAGAAGGGTCAACTTTTTGAAAAGTCGTGAAAAGGATGTACTATGTGTACACAGCAAATGGCCTTGTTAACCGTTAGCCTTGTGCCCAAAGCTTTCAGCATGGGAAGATCAACCTCCTCCAATAATTTGTCGAATGCACCATCTAGTGTAACATCTCAGTATAACACAAAGACTAACCAGCAGCAGGACATCCCCGAGTCCCTGGTGTCCTTAGCGTGTTGCATGACTGCAGCTTCTGAGTACCTTGTCGGGCATGAGTTGCTTCTCTCCTGAGAGAGTCATTCTCTCTGCCACCCTCTGCTGAGACAGGAGGCCGGGTGCCTCCAAAGGCACGGGGGTTTATAGGGTCTGGTCATGGTTACGTCAGGCAGGGAGTGTAATTTAAATTGACATTGTTGCCTTTTTGAAACAGAGAAGGTAGGCTGAAGATGTGCTGCTGGTACTTAGAGTGGAGAGTGGTTACACTCTGCAATGTCTTTAGAAGAAAAAGGGTGAATCTTTTTCCTACCATCTTTTAACAGCATGAGAAAGCTCTTCCCTCTGCATGGACGAGCTTTCAGCTTGTGGAACAGAGGCAAGTGCACCATCTGAGGGGTAACAGCAAGCAAGCATGACTGTACAGCTTTCAAAAATGAGCTACTACCTCTGCAAAGAGATGTGCTGCATCCTGGGGGAGTCCTGACCTGGGCCAGCACTCATTCAGAGGGCTCCATCGGAAGGTGCAGATTCATCCACAGGACAGTACTGGAACAAGTCCTGCCTCCTGCACAGGTGAGGGGTGGTAGGGGCTTGTGTGGTAACTGCAGCCCTTATCTTGGCGAACTGAAACACTGATCTCCTCAGAAGTAAAGACTAAGTCTTGAAACATGACTTGAGAGGAGACAGAGAAATTGAATTGATTTACTTTCTGAACACTCTGGTGGAGCAAAGGAAACACAACAGGTGAGCTGAAGGGAGATAAAAGGACCACAGACGACAGGAGTAAAAGGTGAAGGGAACTAAGTATCTATGAAAGCTTCACAAGCATCGCTGCAATATTGTGGCTGGATTGTGCAACTCAGCAGCTGCAGCATGAAAGAGGGTACACACACGCATGCACACACAGACAACCTAGGCAACGCATTTCTACACTGCAAACTTTTTAAAATCACTTTTTAATCGTTGCTGTTAAAAAAACTTACCAGGCTGCATGGCACTTTTTAAGAAAATTTGGTAACATAGATTTTACCTTTGTCCCATAAATTTGAGGATGGTAGTGTCTGAAAAATGTACATGGAGGTGCCTTTTCAGCAAAGCTCAGGAAAGTTTAGCGGTATCCCAAGCCTAAATCTGCCCGGTGCTCTTCCCCTAGTATGTCCAGTGAAATGCTTATTGATACTTTACAGGAGTAAATCTCAATGGGCTATAGGCATGAGATTGCCCAGGGCCTAATCAGCTCTGCTCTTTTCAGTCCTACCACCACTCATCGCAAACACAGAGACAGCTGAGAAATGACTGTGTGTAAGGTCAGGTTCGACAGCTGCCGGAGGGGCATCTGCTGGATTCTCCGAGGGGTCAGCAGGTGTCTGAGCTGTGGCAGCATGCAGTGCAGAAGGCTTGCTGCATAACAGGCAATGCAACCTCATAGCTTGAAAGCACCAGCACATAGCTTGGCATTGCTGAAATATAGCAGCACTGCCTGCAACGCTTCAAGCAGATGACAGAAATGAGCTAAAACAAAGTAAGATGATGTGCAAGCAGGCCAGAATATAAATCTGAAATGCCTCTCAGTTTGGAAGGAAGTTTGATTTGGATCTAAAACAACCTCTACATGTTTTTCATGTGGTTATAATCTAAAGACAAAACTCCAGCCACAGCCAAGAATTCTTGGGTTTTGCCAAATTTTCCTTAGTTTTCAGGAACGTCAGACTTGAACCTGAATGCGAATTCTACACCAACCCATGAATCCAGTAGTTGAACTCTTGTTTAATTCTAAATCCTGTCTCAATGCAAATCTCACATCTTTGCCACCAGTCTTCATAGTCTAAATCAAGTCATTAAGAACCTACAAATAGAGTCATGATGAGAAACGGAGAAAGCATACTAGAATGCCTGGCATTTTCCTCTGATGGGCTGAAGTAGGTGAATTTCTCAGATTCTTCACAGTGAGTGAAGGACTGAGAAAATGATCATCACAAGAGAATTCTCCAAGACTTCACATAACTGATTACTCCTGCCTTATGTTAATGATTTCCACATTTTGGCTACCTCCTTTAAGGAGCTATAATTCTACTGTGCTCCAATTTCTTACAGATTTGCTAGCTGTCATACATCCAACTAATTCACTTTTCTTCTACTAAATAGCAAAGTTTACAGAACTCTGTCACAAGCCTCTTTGTGAAGGTCATATCTTCAGCTCTGTGTCATGCAGGCAATGATATGTTTGCCTCAAACCACCAGTGCTGGGAGTGCCATTGCCTCCCAGGGACACGATCCCCCTCATGCAACATCATCCTGCTGTTCTCACTCGTGTTCTGCATAAGCAGTTCCTATCCCTCTGGGCTCACCCACACATGCCTCTGAAAGGCTGAAATAAAATTAATATTTATAGTGCTTTAGAAGCACACTAGAGTCACATCACCTGTTGGACAACGGGTACTCTCCATATTCTATCTGTCACAGATGCAGATTCTTCATATGGATGAATTTAGGGACTTGGTGTTTAATGGACTCTTCATCCCCCAGAGAGTATCTGATACACATATACCATGTCCCTGAGTGATGGATTTTGCATCTTGATTTCTGAGAAGTGTGACAGATCTGTCAAACAACAAGTACCTGTGGGCAGGCAACTCCCTATGCATTATGCAATTATGGACGTTCCATCAAAAAGCGCATGAAACAGTGCTCACAGCAACTCTCCCAGCCTGCGCACTCCCAGAAGCAGCACACAAATTGCTAGTCATCTTTTGGTTCTCTGAATGCTCTTCCAAGCTGGACCCCTGCAGAAAGCCTTCTCCTCCTCTCTCCCTATTTCCTAGCACTTGCATATCATCCCATTAACTAACTAGGGTTGCAGCTTCTGCCTTCCTGAAAAAGTTTTACGTAGCTCCCTCAGCTCATGAGAAAAATGTTCCTAGAGCAGGGAAGCCAGAGAAGGGCATAGTAACAGTTCTGAGCTAATTTTCAGATCCCTGATTTTCTACTATATGGCCTTCAGATGTCACTGCAAGCTCTTCTAAGAAATGTCTGAAAATTCCCAAAAGCTGAAAGACCAGTTTGAGCAAGGACTCCCCTGCCTCCTATTTTCATAGGAACTGTGGCCTCACTTGGAGTTTCTTGGTGGTCATAAAAGCACTGGTAGCCTTGCATAATACTACGATTGACGTTGCAAGTGTTAAGAAAACGAATCAATCACCTTTGCAAGAGGGGAACCTTTTCAGTCAGAACTTAATTAGTTAGTTCAGCTCTTCACAATCATAAATGGAAGGAGATAATAAAAATTGTTTCTCTTAAAAGAATTTGACTTTTTTTAATGTCAATAGCTTCTTGATTTCACCTTTACATTCCATTTTATCTGTGGATTAATTTGCATACAGTGATATCACTTTCAAAGCAAGTATCCTAGTTGGAAAAAAAAAACCCACACCGAAGTGACTCATAAAAACTAATGAAAACGTTTGATCCTGGACAGCATCATTCCACAGCCTCCACAACCATTCTTACATCTACTCCAGACTTTCTCCAGAGCAGGGATTAATGTAAAGAGTATGCCTCTGCATTTGCCATGTCAACAAATCTGAAGGAAAGAAAAAAAAAAAAAATACTGGAACCATCATTTACTCCACCTTTTAACTTACTCCTCTCTACAAAAAAGCATGACTGCATTTTCCCTGAAGCGCGTAACCTGTGACTTCATGCCAATGCACTCCTGTAGCCGTTGCCAAAACTGCCTTTGATTTCAATAGGAGGTCTGTTGGTCTGAGGAATCCATGATCAGACATGCAGTGTCATGCACAATAAACTACAAATATTAAAGGAATTGAGCTGATGCAGACAGAGTGCTTCTGTCTGCAGCATTTATTATTCTCTGTTGTTATAAGGAACTGAGGATTCTTAACAGATGAAGGGAATTCTAAGGGAATCAGAGATGGAAAAGTGAGAAAATCCACTTCCTGGGTTTTAGACATTTCCTTTCCTTCTGTGCAAAGTTTTATTCTTATTTTCATTCAAGTTGTGAACTGCAAAGAAGAACCAAAACTAAAACTGAAGGAAACTGGCAGGAAATTAAAGAAAGGAATAGAGAATTCTTGTTTTAAAAGATAAAATAAGTAATTCCAGAACGCACAAAATAAATCCTAAAAGAAACTGCAACCTGCTTCCTAAACGTGTTAAATCACAAGCTGAGAAGGTTCTTTTAAAGCATGAAAAGTCTAAACAAGTCATTTCTTTTAGCTCACTGCCACTGCAAGACAGAATTTCTGTGCTTCAGCTTGGGTGCCAGTCTGGGAGCTGCTTCGTTCTGGGCATGAAGGGGTTCCTTCATAGTGCTGAAAATCCCACATACACGAAGAAAATTGTACAAGTATACATGGAGAGAACAGGCAGATATAGCTATGTGCTGCCCATTCCCAGTCTGTTTGGGATGAACAAAGTGAGCTGTGGGTTTGCTACCCCTCAGACAGCCATTGTATCTGAACCAGTGTATACAAAAGCCTTAGATTACCTTAGAAAGGAAGCAATTGCTGTTGATTAAAAAAACAAAAACAAAAACAAAAACAAAAACAAACAAAAAACAACCACGAGTCATGTCACTTATTTTTGAGTCTCAAGTTTAGCAACTTGTCCATCTTTGAGAAACAGCCCATAGAAAATACTCCTTGAATTTCCAAGCTTTGGGTATGGTCTCTCATCCTCCCTTTTTCACTGGTGGCAAATTTGGATCCCAGTGATTCTGCACAGAAGCAAAGGAGCAGCTGATCCAAAGAGGGCCCTTTCCTGCCAGTGAGCCACTTCCCATCTATGTCGTAAGAAGAGCCCAGTTAGCACTGATAAAATAACTGAGATAATGGTAATAAAACCTGTGGAGACTGGATCTTTTTTTTTACTGTCCAGGGCTACAACTGGGGCATACTGTGAGTACTTCTCAGTTCCTCATAGCCCTTGATGTACTGCTGCTCTGAACATATGCCCTGTACTCCTGGGATGACTGTCCCCGCAGCTTGCCTGAGCTAGGCATCTGGGAAGAAGCAGAAGGAAATACAACTATGCACCAAGGGGGAATTAGCTGACTGCAAAAATGAACTGAATCTAAAGAGCGTGGAATAAAATTGGGACTGAACTAGCCTGACGCATGAAAATGGTTTTCCCTTGGCATACCAGGCATCCCCAGCTTTGACCATACCTTCCTGTACAGCAGCTGCACAACTCTGACCTGACAAACCCCTAAAAAGAGCGGGTAGAAACAGGGAAACTCGCTGCCTAGCATCCCCTGAAAACAACATGAGGCTGCTCAGGGTGAAGAGCCTGGTGTCTGCTTTGAGATTCCAGAAATTGGCTCCTTCTGGAGGTTTTATTGTGAATCAGAGACCTCCAAGCTTATGGGGTGCTCACAATTTTGTTGTATAATCAGGGAGCAGTTCTCCAATTCATACTATTTTAAGGCTCTATGGTCTTTAGACTGTCTTCCATCACCTGAAATCCCCAGTACATGCAATGTAAACTGACAGCTCTTGATGAACCATCATTGTATCTTGGCTGGATACCCAGCCTAGTGAATCATGAAGCTGCCAAATCTTTTTATTATGAACAGTCTCTCAAACTTCAGTGGGAATAATGAAGAAGACAGAGCTAAAATCCCTGCTTGGAAATAAGTAAATACCTCAAGCTCCACATTTGCCTTAAGCAAGTCTTGTGAAATACAGCAGCCATTTAGAAATGCAGATTAAAAGAACATCTTCCAAGTTTCTTCTTATTTCCACTGAGGAAAGGGAAAGTTGCAGTGGGCTCACTCACGATGCCTGATAGCTCACAGACACGTAGAGTAGATGCAGATTGAATCACTTCTCCAAGACCACCACAAGGATGCAATTTCCACTCTTTACCTAAAGCCTAGGAACAAAGTGCCTGCAACTGAGCATCAGATCTAGCCTGATAAAAAAAATAAAAGAGATTTGAACAAGTCCCAGTAGAGTTATGTACTCTAGCCCCACTGACTTGCAAATGGCAGCTTAGCACCAAACTTCCCTATGTTCTTAAGAAATTTCCACACTGAACCCTATTTCTACTGCCACCATCTTCCATGGCAGGAAGAGGAATGGACTGTCCCACATGGCAAGAAAACCTGGTTAATACTGATTTGCTGGGATGTGTGACACATCCATGCCTGCATAGCTCCACGTGAAGCCTTCTTTGCTTGGCAGACCTTGTAGTAAACTGGAGGGTTTCAATCTGGTGGAACATGAGTGACAGAGTCGCTGAGGTCTCTGTTCCACACCTCCCAGTGCTTGAATCCAAGAAATGCATGGCAGACACTGGGAGGGCTCTTGATGTTTCCAGCTGGGCGATAAGCAACAGTAACACCATCCTGCTCTAATTAGACAGGATGAAATATGTGTATTTTCTGCTCTCCCAGTGGTTCAGACAGACTGGGTCTAGGAGTTTGGCTCCATGTTGCATAAAATGTCAATGCCCCCTTCCAGCTGGGCTGGCCCCAGAGGCAGAATTAGTGCTGTCTGGCACTGCGGCTGATCTAATGGACCCTGGTGGATGGTACTGGCTTGCACAAGTCAGCCATAAGTCAGACAATCCACCTGTGGATAGAAAGGAGTTTGTACAGCTCTGTAGTCTGCTGGCTTTCACAGACTACATTTTTGCATGCAGGGCACTGTACTGAAGGGCTGACTCCTCACTGGGCTACAGCTGTTCTGTCTAATGGAAGCATTACCTTCATCCACCGCTTTGCTCTTGTGGTTTCAAGGCCTAAGACCTAAACAACAGAGCTCCTGTAGGATAATGGGAGCATGTTTTAACTCTTCAGCCAGGCTTGAGGATTCTCAGACTGTAAATGTTATGAATTAACATAATTTCAGCTGCATAGTACATGCAGTACAATGTTTGGATATATTTCAGTTCAGAGCACACAGTATTTCATATTCCACACCTGAACCCTGCTAGTGTTCACCTCAGAGACTTGGTCTGATTTCTGCTCCCGCTGCTCTGGCATTCTTCACCATTCAGCAACAGACACAACACCCCAAAATGTCGCAGCAGTTTTGAATTTTATAGGGGACAACCAGGAAGGGAGAGAAAGCAGACGTAAAAATGCCTTTACTTTTCTAACACCAAAAAAAGCACAGAATAAACCCGTGTTTTAAAGAAACAAAGTTATTCCATGGGAGGGGGAACAGAGCAGGCAACTAGTCACCTGTCATCATAGTGTAAAACAGTTACTTGTCACACAGATATGTGTCTCCACTTTCAGCAAAATCCACGTTTGATTCACGTAAATAGGAGCATGGCACCAAGGCAAATTGTGCTAACAAATTGCCACCAACCACAGCGCTTGTGCTAACACATTTGTTCTCACACAGATTTGTGCATTTGTTCCTTCAGGCAGGCATCGATGCAGACAAAACCACCATTCCCTACACGGAGCCACAGGAAACAGGAACAACCAGCCAGGCAGCTGAACCACCAACGCAATCCAAACACAGACAGAACGAAAAGGTGTAACTTGATAAAACAGTCACAAATCATTTTTCCTCTCTCTTATAGCTCACATTCGTGTCTTCTTTTCACAAATCAAAAGAATTATGTTATCTGATCGACGTTCAATATATATAAGGTACATTCTTGTTTAACAATCCTGCTATTAATTTTTGGTAGCTCTTGATTTAAAAAATGTTATTCTATTCAAATGTTTCTTATGAAACTAATATATTGGTGTGCAAGCATATACATATATATATGTACACATATATATACACGCACATATACATTAACAACTATACATATAGCTATACATACAGCTATATAATCTTCTGTGGTTTTGCATGTTCATCTGTATTTGAAGAGAAACATTTTAGAACTAAGAGCATTCAATTTCATGTGGTTAATACTGGAGATTTCTTCAACAATACTAAGTAACATTAACTTACATTAACCTTATTTACATTAATGCTAAATTTACTACATAATGTCAATCCCAATAACAGCAAGAAACTGAGCTGAGGAACACCATGAAATGTGAAATTGTGAGGAACAACATAAACAACAGATTTTACACTACAGTGAAGCAAAGAAACCTTTTAATGGAAAGTGAATTCTGTAAATTAAGATAGGTCTGACTTTATAAAATAATGTTCCCCCACAAAATACTTTGACCTGGTGTTTATTAATAGCATTTGCAAGTAACATATGTCTGTGTTGCAGGAAAACCATACTAACTGATTCACAGCATGACAGACATGGAAATATCCGCATATAACATACTAGGATTTAGCCAAGTAATTCCCTCTGCAAAATTTTCCATACAATCTCTAATTCTTTACATTGAATTTATTTTTGTACTTTCTCATCTGGTTATATTATGTTCAGATAATAGAAGCTAAAGTAGTATTTTGACTTTACACTAATATTTCTATGGTTATAAAGCTGTTTTTTTTCATAAGGTGGTATCTCTACAGAGTTCTACAAGGCAGTCCTACTTTGCTTTGAAATACTGAAATGCTTAAATACTGAACAATTTTGCTTTTTCAAAGAGCAGCTTATGCTTTGGTGTGGTTTCACACATGAAAAGAAATAAATCTTAAATTCAATCTCCCAAACTTCTTATTGCCTAAACAAATCCCTGTCTCTAGTACGATTCAATAATGTTCACCATCAATAATATCACCTAGTTACCATTCAATAGATGGTAACAAGAGGTGTCAAACACTATTTTTTTCATTTTTAAAAGCCAAAATAAGAGATAGCTCCTGAGCAAGGATTTATTATTAAATTCTGATTTTCATGCATAAGTGCAACTGCTTTTTATTTAAGAGCAACTATATTAAAAATCTAAAATATGTAAAAATAATGTATTCCATCAAGTTTTTATTAACGTTTCTCCCAACTAGTACTTGTCGGATCATAGAATAGTCATTAAAATGCTTCAAACATTTCTACTAGACTGAATTCCTACAGAAACCTTTTCATGGAAGGATTTGCAAATGTAAAGATCAATGTGACATTTTAAAGTGCCAGCAATAACAGCTTGTAACTTACTTAACTAGTAGGAAATTTCTGCCAAGGAACATGGATATCCTTGTATTAGATACAAACAGAGAATAACAATGCGAGCAATTCCAAAGAAAGTTCATCAATTTCTGAAAAGCAATTAGACGCTCAGTAAGTACCTAAAGCCACCACGATGCGATCACCTGCCGAAGCTGGAAGCTGCGGAGAGCTGGAAGCAATAGAGGGGCGAGTGATGCTCGGCGGGTCTGGGCGAGCGAAGCGGAGCCGGGAGGGGAAGGGCCGCTGCCCCCGGGGCTGGGGGGCGCCGCCTGCCCTCCGCCCTCAGCCGCCCCCGCATCGCCCCCCGGCAGCCTAAGGACGGCACCCGCCGCACCGGGGGCTCTCCGCGGGGCCCCTCGCCGCCGCATCGGAGCGGGCTGTGACAAGGTCGGGGTTAAGCACTGGTCACCACGGGGCATCCCCGTGCCCTCGCTGCTCCCCGGCAAGTCCCCGCGGGCAGCCCGGCCCCCGGTACGGCAGGTCCCGGCGCTGCGGCAGCGCCCGGGCGGGTCGGGGGCCCCCTCGGGCCGCCTATCCGGCCCCGTCGCCCCCTCGGTGCGCACCGGCCGCCGGCACGGCCCGGAACGCCGCGGGCCCCCGCCGCCGCCCTTCCCCGCTCCGGGGGGGCCGCGCAGCCCGGGCGGGAGGCACGGCGCGGCCCCGCACCCACCCGCCGAGCCCCCTCTGCCCCGACCCCGCTCACCTGGGGGTCCAGCCCCGGGCTGTCCGCGGACAGCGGCTCTCCGGCACCGGAGTCCCCGCCGTGCCCGCTTCGCGGGGCGCAGCCCTCCCCCAGGATCCCGCTACGGCCGAGGCCCCTCGGAGCCCTCACCCCACCGCCGGGGCCGCCCGGCCCCCCAAGAGCTGCGCCGGCAGCCCCCCGCCGCCGCACCGCCCCAGCACGGCGGCATCCTCCTCCCCGCCACGGCTCCCCGCCCAGAGCAGACCCCGGGAAACGCCTACCGCAGCGCCTGCCCCCGGCCTCCCCCCGGCACCCGGCCGCCCCCCGCCCCCAGGAGCCGCTGCCACCAGCGCCCGCGGGGGGCGCGGAGCCCTTCCCGAGGCAGAAGCCATCGCGGGAGCGGCTGCGGACCGCAGCGGGGGCGGGCGCGGGGCCGCGGGGGCTCAGGGGGTGGACGGGATTCCCCCTTGTACCGGTGCTCCAGAAAGAGTTTATTTTGAAGTTGAGGGGGGGAACCAAACCAAACAAAAAGACCTGCAGAGCCTGCTTGCCGCTTGTCCTTTAGAGCCTCTGACGACAGTTTTGCATGTGAGGCTGTTCTGGGAGCTGCAGGTTATTGATGAGAGCGGCTTATAATGAAAATTACCTCTTCATACAAAGTACTCGCAGAATACAAAATTAGGAATTTGTTTGAGGTATGAAACGGTTTGTGGCACAGCTGGTATGTGAAATAAAACCATCAAACGTCTTGTCATAATCAAATATTCCCTAAACCTGGACTAGCGACATTGCTTTTGAAAGATGTCGTTCCGTATAAATGCCTTTAACGCCTGGTAGAAAATTTTTATGAACATGTTGACAAATGAAATAACCCGGATTATTTGATTAGTGTCCATGTAATCTGAATATTAGCTTCTATCGGGAGAAGAAACGTCAACCCTTTAATGCTTTTGAAAGGACGGATTTTCGCTGCAATTAAAGAGTAATCTTATCCCAATGGAGAGAGAGTGACCCACGCTCCCCGCGCTCTGTGCCACAGGGATTGACGAGGATGAACTCCGGAGTTTGTTCCGTCTGAGCTCAGGCAGAGCGAGCGCGGCTGCAGCGCACAGCGGGGCTGCAGGAGCTGAGCCACCGCTGCGGGCAGCCCCGCGCCGGACGCCCCCGGGGGCGCGTTCGTGTGCCGCTGGCATCTCCTCAGGCTTCCTGGGGAACACTCGCTGATTTGGGGTGCGGGTGGCAGGAAACCGAGATGCACAATTCTTATGGCAAGGTTTACACTTCTGCAGCCTTAATGCGGACAGCCACAGAAGGCGCAGGCAGGGATGAGCAGACGTTGTCACCTGCCTGACGGAGCCCGAATCACTGCGAAACGGTCCGGGCACCGAGGTAACTCGTGTCCCAGGGCGAGATCCGCACCTCGCGGGCAGCGCAGCTGACGGGCCGTTTAGTTTTCCTCCGAACAAAACCCGGGCACCACAGCGCGGGCAGCCGGGCCACTGGCAGTCCCGGGGCTGCGACCCCGGCCCGGTTCCGGCTCCGGCGGCGCCCCTCGCCAGCCCCGCCACCCCGCTCCCCTGCCCTGGACAAGAGCACTAACCGCCCCCCGACACACACACCCCTCGCTCCCGTTCCGGAGCCGTCAGGCTCGCCCGCCGTGCGTGACAGCCACCGGAGGGGCTGAGGCAGATGGGAAAACCTGTTTTGTTGGAGGTAGGAGGCTGCGGCCCCGGGAGGCGGCTCCGCAGACACAACCCGCAAGCCCCACGCTGCGCCTGGCCCTCCCGGTCCCCGGTGTTTGGTGTGTTCGGCACCAGCCGTGGCCGCCGGTAACCGGCGCGTCGCGGCGCTGCCGCCGCCTCTGCGTGCGCCCGACGAGCCTTCAAACGCGCCGCCCACGCCGGGACCGCGCACCCTTCGGAGCGGGCAGGGCAGGCAGTCCGCGCTCTGCGGAGGGCAAGGTCATTTGTTAGCGGTCAGAGGAGAGCAATGCACACGGTCAGAAAATAGTTGCAGCCGGCTTTTTTCTTCGTGGTGCCTTGGAGACTCCCTTGAAGTCTGCAGCGTATTTTACGAAACAGTGTGATATTCACGAAGCACGGAGGGAATCTTTAGCTATCGGCATTTTTATTGCGTTTTGCAAGGGCACGGTGGCTGCGGGGGGAGGACGGCTCCGGGCGGGGGGTAGCGAGGGCGGCCGGGACGCCGTGCCGGGGCTGCGGCCGCTAGTGGGCACCGCCGAGGCCGAAGCCCGGCGGTGCGAGGGGAAGGGGGGGGTTCCCGCTGCCCAGCAGCCGCTTGCTCATTTTTTGTGAATGTCACCAGGGAGGATGTGGGTTTCTCGTATTTCTCCATGATCTAAATAATCGCTGGGTCTCAACTGGGCAGTGCGCAAAAACCTTTACAGTGGTTAGCTCAAGCAGTGCGTTCAGCTTCTAGCTGTGCATAGATAAAACTGGGCGAGCGGCTCAAAACCGACGGACCCTCTAATCTTTTCTTGATAAGTCCCCGACCGCCGCCGCGGTTGCATGCGTCTGAACTTTGTCCAGCACAGAAACAGACAGCTGAAACCGAGACGCTTTCCCCGCAGCGCAAACTTTATTCAGACTTGCGGGCGGCCGCCACGCCGCACAGAGCAGGCGCGGGGCTGCTGGAGGGGGCACCGGGCGCCGCGCGTCCTTGCGGGGCGCAGGGGGCCAGGGCCGGCCGGGGGCACCGCGCCGCCGTGTGCTGCGGGGAAACACCCCGCAGCCCTCCCGGCGCCTCCCCGCAGGGCAAGGGGCCGAGCCCCGCCCGCGTGGGCCCTGCGCCCCTCGGGTGCCAGCTTTCCCGTGGGCAGGAGGTGTCACTCTGCTGTGGGCACGTAGAGGCGGCTCCTGGCTGGAGCGTTACGGCGTGGCTTCCCGGGTGGAGAGGCCCGCAGCGCAGCGCTGGGTGCTGGGGGGGCTACTGCCCGATTGGGGCAGCGTGCCAGCACCCCGCAGGGGATGGATTCCCTCGACCTTGACTCGCGTTGGGAAGCGCTCGCCCCCCCGCAAAACAGAGAAACGTCTAGTCCCAGCTCTGTCATGTAAAGTGACTCTGCTCACATCCCTCCCCGTGGCTCTTTTCATTAATTAGGGGCCGCAAAGGGTGTGGGGGAGGGGGAAGCGGCTGGAAGCCACTAATTATTCGAACTTTGGAGACAGCATCCAGATGAGCTAGGTTAGCTCTTTAGGGCAGTGCTTTGTAACCTGTGTGTATCGGGCTGGGAGCGGTTAAGCTACTGTGCAAAGCCCCCATTAAGAGATTTCGTTTCGTCATTACTCATTGCCTGCAGGATGTGTGCGGACTCCAGGTGTAAAATAAGGGGGGGGGGGGGGGGGGGGTACCTCGGAGGAGAAACAATTCGCTGTGGCCTGAGAGGGTTGTGCAGACCTGCCCTTACCCCCGCCCCCAGGCAATAACGTTTTTAATTGCGCTCATCTCCTGCAATTAAAAGTGCCCTCTGCCCTCATTCTCCCACCTCCGGTCTGTTACAGGTTTTCGGAACGACGCCCAGCTCCTACAGCGGCTTACTCCCCCCTCGGCGGCTCACGCCCCTCGGCCCCCGCCGCCTCAGGACTCCTGCCAGCCCCGGACCCCTGGCACCCCTCCAGGCTGCGGCCGAGCGGGCCGTGCGGAGATGCCCCGGGGCGCTGCGCGCCGTCCCCGCCGCCGGCGGAGCCCCCGTCCCCGCTGCCCAGCCCCGAGGGCAGGCGGCGCGGAGCAGCGCCCGCGGGGGATGAGGGGGGCTGCGCTGCCCGCTGCGGCTGCCGGGCGCCCCGGGGCAGCCCGCGGGGGGGGTGGGGCACACACACCCGCCCTGTGCCCGCGGCGGGCGGTGGCGCTGGGGCGCAGCGGTCCCCAACCTCGGTCCCCCGCTCGCGGCAGCCTGTCCCACCTCGCTATCCCGGAACAGGAAAGTCCCGGTTCAGCTTGCCCCCATAAGATCCTGTCTCCCTCCCCCCGCTCCCCTTCCTGCCGCTGGCCCTTGCGAGAGGAGCCGCCGCTGTCGGTGCGGGACGGGGCTGAGCCGCTCGGGGCAGCGCCCAGGCGGCGGGGCATGGGGACGGGGCTCCGGGGGGAGTGCAGCCGGGCGCAACCCCCAGCCCTGAGCCAGCAGCCCAGTGCCCGGCGGGCAGGGCTGCCTTGAGCCCGCAGGGTTAAGCTCAGATCCTGAAGTTGGTGGGTTTTTTCCTCCCGCCCCCCCCCCCCCCGCGCGTTCTTTCGAAAAGCCCGTAAGGTCTGCAGCGAGAAAGACTGGGGGAGGAGGAAGAATTAAGGAAGGGAAAAGATGGCGAGTTGCAGGAGCAACGTGGAGAAAGCAGCGTTTTTGTGCTGCTTCTTGGTGGCGATGTGGAGCCTGACCTCCTGCGCCCGGCCGGAGGAGGAGGAAGAAGGGCAAGAAGAGCAGCGCTCCTGTCACGGTGCCTTTGATCTCTACTTCGTCCTGGATAAGTAAGTGACAGTCGCATTTAAAAACGCTTATTCACCCTTCAGTGCCTCCTTACAGCAGCAGGGACGTTGTTTCCGCCGTCTCCCCGGGTGCCTTCCGCCACTTTCCCTGTGCCAAACATGATGTGTGGGGCAGGGTCCTTATTTTTGCTCCTCAAAACTTGCACGTTTCCCTAGAGAAGCGTTTAGGGGAGCACTGTGCTTTATCCTGGGTTAACTGCAGATGCAAACCCTGGAAATCAGGTCACCTTCAGGTTGTAGCGCATGGTGTATGGGCTGTGAACATTGCATTTGAGGGGGTGTTGGTCAGCGACCCCCACGCTCATGGAGTTTGTTGTCAAGGCTTGGGCTGAGCGCTGACATGTCACCTGTGGGATTTAGCAGTGCCAGGGATGTGCAGAGCTACCTGAAGTTGAGACTAGACAGCTTGCATGCAGTGGCTGTTTTTTTACAGACTCACTGTAAGGTTTATGAAACTTGTTTCTGCTCAGCTACTTTGGAATTGTCTACCTGTGTTTGTGTTACATCTATTAAAATAGGTTGATACGTTTCTTTAATACTGTGTTAGCTCAGTTTAGGTCTGACCAGAGGATATGGTTAAGCTCCCACTTAAAGGTGTGTTGTAGCAAGCAGTAGCAAAGTGAGTGGTAAACTGGTGCACCCATAGGTGCCTTTCAGAAGGCGCAGATTTCTGTTTATTCTGGTGTACTGCTCTGGCTTGACAGCCAAGGGTTAAACTCGGGGAGTATATTGTTAGTCTCCCACATATACTCAGTGTGATGTATCTAATACATCCTAGGTTACATATGCGACATGGTATTATGAAAGTCTGAGGCCTTTTCTTCATGAGTATTGCCCACGAGCCTGGTATGAAGTCTGCATTGTGCTGTTTCCCTGTTGGGAGAACTGTTCAGTCCATCAGGCCTTCTGCACAGCCTGCGTGAGGCAAAAAGCCACCATCACTCAGGAGCCAATATATTCCTATATTCAAGAAGAAGAAAAAAGTATCATTAGGTAGTGATTCTGTTTTTGGAGCAAAAGGCTCTGAAGACCAAAGGCATTCTGCCTTTCTAATAGATGCACTAACATGTGTGATGTGATCATTGTTTTGTTTCCTTTCACTAAGAGCTTGTTCCTGAAATAACCTTTGTGTCTACAAAGAGCTCTGTGGGGGGCTAGTGTTAGTTCTCAAAGTCATTCTCACCAGGCTTTCAAGAAGTGACTGGTACTGTTGTTATGCTTGCTTCTCATATTGAATTCCTTGTGACAACAACTGTTGGTGATTGCAATAGGGTTTTCTCTGTGACGTGACATCATTTACAAGGTATTGCTTACCCCTAGTAATCACCATGCTGCACTCCTATGCTCCTTTTCACCTGTAGATCAGAAAGCACTTTACTGGGGTGATCGTTATCACTCATGTTATATTTGGGGAAATCAAGGCAGAGAAGGGAGAGATTTGCTCGGTTACTGATATGTCAAGCAATAGGAAGGTGATTGTGTAAGCAAGTAGTTCTTCAGTATCGTGGACATGAAATCATATGTTTTCTTCTAGCATGCTGCAGGTCTTCTGCCGTGGCTCAGGTGCTATCCACTCAGTACAGTGGTCCACTGCAGAAGTGGTGGAAGTAAAAGTCCGGCACTTTGGTTCCAGTGGGAAAATTCGCTTTGGCTTCAACTGCAAATTGAGTCTTTGTAACCTTCAAGAGTTACACCAAAGAGATCCTTTTTGGTAAAATGCTTTAGTAAATTCACTTGGGCCCCCAGGTGGTTTTAGAATCCATCCCTGCTTCTACGAAGTTTTTCATTACAGAAAAGAAATATTCATTACAATCCATATGGGTAATATTAGTGCCAGATCTTTGGAGCCATAGGTCCCATGCTGGCTGAGGGTGTATTTAGTCCCAGCTGTATTCTGTGACATCTGGCACAACACAAGGACCTTTATGGAGGCAGGGAGGATTGACTGAATGGATAGTCTGGATCTTGGGACAGTTCACCAGGAAGAAACTAGATAATCCATTAGTGTTGAGAAGGGTCAGGGTTCTTCTGGTAGGGAAAAGGCAGGAAGCCAGTCAGAAGGCTGGTCGAATCTGAAAATGCAATGGACGGAGGGGTTTTTTATTTTTCTTTTTTTGTTTAGAATTGGTTCTATGCTGATATGTATCTGTGAAGAATTCTGGCTGTCATTTCTAATGGGAGAATTCCCAGAAAAATCCAGCCCTATATACCACAGAGTGTCCCCACATGGCCTGGGGATTGCCTCCCTTCGTTGGTGCCTTGCCCGTCTGAAGTTAGATACATTCAGTTTTAATTAGCTGTCAAAGAAGGGGATTGAAGCATTTGCTCTGTGAAAACTCCAGGCTTTAATCCTGTGACCCTGTAGCACATTCTATAGCTGAACGACAGCCCCTGTTCACCAGCATGGGTGAACAAAAATGACTTTAAATCTGCTTTGCTTTGCTTCCCCATAGAAAGATGTAATATCAGATCAATAGGAGGCAAACTGGAAGAAGACGACAAACCTTTCTCCTTATGCATGTAAGCACCATGTTACTGCAATGACTTTATTGGGACATGATTTTTCCTTTTCGTTCTGCCAGGCCAAGTCTGTGGGGATTTAATCCTGCAGGCAACAACCATCAGATGGAAAAGATCATCTGCTGGTGAAGTTATTGGTATAATATATATGCTGCCAATTAGAAAAAGCAGCTTGCTGATTTCTTACGGTTTTTCTCTGCCTGAAGTTGATTGCAGCTCTTTATGTTAACTCCATGGGATAGGCAAGATCAGAGCAGTGGAACTAAGCCTCAGATGCCCAAGAAGCTGATGTGATGAAAGGGAAAACCAACATGTGTGGGAGGAAGACCTGCCACCGTCTTCCTTAGGATTGTCTGACTGCCAGAGCCTTGGGACGTTAGGAGTGCCTTGTCTCTGGGGATGCTTAAACGAGCAAGTCTCTTGAAGCTAGGAGTGGACATCTGCTGGCTGCAGTGGCAGCTGCCTAGAGTCTGCAAGCTTGTGCTGTCTGTATGTCATACGTTACAAGTTATGGAGGCTTGAGCTTATTTGGACATGTAATGGAAGACTTTAAGGTATCATACTGAAGCAGCAGAATTTTTTCTGTTTGCAGCTAAGTCACTCCCTCTGCATGAGGTAAGGCAGTTGGCATACCCGTCTCTTCTGTGGCGTGTGGTAAAATAAAGTCATGCGTGGTATCAAAGGTCTCATATTTGCCTTTAAACAAGCATAGCTCTTGAGCCCAACGTAACTGATAGCTGTGTAGTTCTCAGTTGGTTTGGTTGTCCAGGTGCAGGAAGAACTGGTCTCAATCCCATCCCTAACTGCTGAGGACCGGTCCTCTTAGGGATTTGATTGCTTAACGACCAGGTCTTGTAGTGACATCCTTGTGCTTGAGTATGTAAATAACTCCCTTTCATCCCTGCATTGCCGTTAACATCCAGCTGTTGTTTGCAATCATATTGAAATGCACTTGCATAGTGGAAAGGATGTCTGACCTCTAGTGTTTTCTAATTATAACAGTGCCTGGTAGCATCATTATGATTGTTTATTAGTGCAACAAATAGAAACCTTTTTAAAGTAAGGACGTATAACTGCCATAAATATCTGCTGCCGGCGATGCTTGACATGACAGATCTGAGCTGCAGAGCTGTCTGTATTTTATATTTACCAAATATGAATAAATTTCTTTGATTACTTTTTGACTGTAAGACAGGATGGAAAATGGGGGTGGGGTGGGGTGGAGGCAGAATGTGAAGTAGACAAAAGTATCTTCTCATTTTTCCTGCTGGGATGTTTGCTAAGAAATTGTTTGGATTTTGAGGAAAAATGGGCGGCACAGCCTTGGGAAAATGTTTTCTTTTTCCATAGCACAGACCATGGCATTACAAATGGCTTGAGTAAAGCCCTGGCTGGTTTTCTTCCAGAGCAGTGGTTGTAACTCTCTTTCTGGGGAGAAGCTGGTCTAACTACCCTTTTTCCACTCCTCAGCTTCTCCCTGATTTTCTGGGGAGTCCCTCTGCATGGTACTCTTGTCTCTTGAGCCCACAACCATACTGTCTTTCACATCAGTTTTGCTTTGTCTCCTGTGCTCCCAAGAACATCCCTGTCAACGGCAGCTTTGGTAATTACACCAGTACAACGTGGCCAGCCTCTCACTTGGTAAGTCTCACTCCAGAGGTGTCGCTGCTAGGGAGCTGGTGGGGAAGAGCACAACCTCTGATTAGATGGGAAATTAGCTACCCTGCCCCATGCCCTTCCTGGCTTGGGGTTTTGGGTGTGTGCCTCCCTTTGCAATGTCCCCTTGTAAAGCTAGTTTTGTGGGGGAGGGAGGTGTTGGGAGGGAAACGGGTTGATATTTCCTAATTCACCTCAGGCAAGCCAAAAAGCCATCAGAACATTTCGGGGGTTACTGTTCTAGGCCAGGTCAACTTTTACAATTTTTAAGGCAGCTATAGTGAATTGCTGCTTTTGCATACTATGCTTTTTCACACTATGCTATATTTTAAAGCAAACAGGGTTTGGTAAACACATTTTCTGCTCCCCTCCCTGGACGATTTCCTTGCCAATGATTTGAACGCATTTAGCACTCGTGAATTACAAGGACTAGTGAGAGGAAGTATTTTTGGCCCTGGGCTCTCACTGCAGCCCTCTGCCTCTCTTCCTGCGCCCACATGGTCCCAGCCCGAGCACATTAGGACAGAACTGGACCTGTGGGAGCTTCTCTGTCCTTGCTGTCTCTGTCTGATGTTGTTCTGGTTTTATGTAGTGTGTGAGGAGGGGAAGGGTGTGACTAACGTTATCGTGGTTGGAAATCAGACTGCTGGCAAGGATGGGTGCCTGAACACATGTTCTAACATGTCACCCAGCTTAATTGCATTTGAAAATCTTACAATGACTTGTTTAAACCACTGCTGAACTCTCTTTTCTGTAAGCAAGGATATCTACTTACTGCAGCCCAACTTCAGTTCATTGAAAAATGTAGGACCTGATGCAGGCCAGCTGCCTATTGAGATTGAGGAGAGTTCTCACTGAACAAAAGTACCAGCTTTGTTCCTTAAATGGCATTGATTACTATGCATGTATATTTAAAAATTGTGGCTGTGTCTGTCTTCCTCCTCTGCTGACTTTCCTGCTTCCCCTTTATAATGTAGCCACATCATCTACATGACACCTCTCACACTCTCAAACTCTACGCATAAGCAATATTCTTTATTGTCCAAACATAATCTGTTGGTATTTTGCCTCTGCATCTTTCTTTGTTGTGGTTATATTGCAGCCAGTGCTGTGATTTTCTTACTGTCAGGTATAATTGCTTGGAATGCTCCAAAGCAAATTTTTATTCAGCTTCAGACATACCTATGTTATTGGAACCAGGTTTTATTTGTTTGTATTTTGTCTGATATTATTCTGCCAGCTTTGCCTTTTGGCAGGAAAAATGTTCAGGAAAACCAGTTCTCTTCCCTTCTGCCCCAAGAAAAAAATTCTTTATAAAACACAAGGCAAAGCTAATGGGTAGTGGTTATTTGACATAAAATGTGTACAGTTAATGGGAAGAAAAAGCCATGGCAGCTTGTCATTTGCAGTCTACTTATGCATGTAACTAAATCTGATTTATTTGGGACTTGGGCCAAGGAAGTAAACCGTAAGATTCCTACTTATCTAGGGTTTTTGTTCGTGTGTGCTTGAGTTTGAGAATTTCTTTACTTTTGTCTGAGCTTGCAGGCCAAAGGCTGGTGTGAATCATGAGTTTGCACGAGGTATAGGACTGAACCTTTTCGTCTAAAATGTGGAGAGGATGAATTGACCCCTGTCGGTTATTCACAGCTCAAGAGTTGTATCTTCCTGCTCCTGCCTATAATTTGCACCTTGTTATGAGTGTTGCAGAGTGGCTGGGACTGAGTGCCCTGCTTTGCTCTTCATGTTGTGCTGAAAAAGACTGGGATGCCGAGAGTGGGTCTTCCAGCCCTGTTGCTGCTCAGAGCAGCTCTGGAGTTTTACAGGAATATCCAAAGTGGTTGGATGCAGGGTGAGAAAGGCTTCTGAATTTCTGTTGGCTGCGGGTGTAGCAAGACCTATAGCACCAGGTGGACAGGACTTGTGGATTAGACTGCTTACTGCAGGAGCAAAAGGCAATATTTTGAGATTAATTAATAATGACTTAGAGAAGTCTGTAATGTCATTGCAGACTTTGTCAGTAGTTTTATAGGAGAAAAGCTGTCTCTAAAATTAATGGGTTTGGTCATGGAGCCTTTTGGTTTCACGTACTTTGGGTCCTGTGCTTGGGTGCTGGTCTAGGACTAGAATCCATTTTCCAGTCACTTCTCTGCATCTTCCCCTGCCCGTTCCAGCCCTTGTCTTGTCCATTAAAGTTGCAAGTATTCTGAAGCAAAGGCTGTCTCAGAATGGTTGTCTCCGCCAGTGTTTCTAGTGCCTCTGGAGGAGATAATATAAACTAGTTCTTTGCTTGGATGAATCGCCCAGTCAAGGTCCCTTCCATGCTTGCAAGAAGCATTGTTTGGGAGGGGAGGATTCTTGTCACTTTGAATGCTCTGCTGGCGCAGAAGGGAGCAGAGGCATGGATGAACACGCACATGTGCGCGTCTGAAACCACAACAAACTAGATGCCCCAGGGTTTACTTTTATTGCAGAGCTGTTATTAACCATGTGCAAGAATTCTGTTGTCTACAACATGGTTGCGGCTGCAAAGAGCCCTCCAAATAACAGCAAAGTGCTGCTTCTCTGAGCAGCATCTTGTATACAGGGCCACCATTAGCTCCAGGGGACAGAGACTTGCAGGGACCTGCAAACTGAGAGGGTGTTGTACTCCCCTGATACCATGCTCAGACTGAACCCAGCCTCAGTAATAGGGGTCTATTTCTTGCTCCAGTATCTCTGGAATTGCTGCCTTCAGTGAATCTGTAACAGAGGCAAATGTGCGTGGGTGGTACAACAGGACAAGGAGCAGCTCTGTACCTTCAAGGGGTTTTACTGTCTCACTTTAAGCAGGGAGAAAAGGCTTTGGGTCCTGTTGCCTTCTCTCTGCGTACATGTGGTAATAAAAATATTTGCTGTTTGGGTAGTGCTGGGGTTTTAACTTTCACTGCTAAGCTGCCAGTCTGATGTGTGTTGCACTAGGTCGATCTGTGTCAGCTCCTGGCAGCTTGGCACAGCTGACCCTCCTGGGTTGTGCCTGCTGCAGTAACTGAGCCGAGAGCAGCACCCGTATGCCAGAGTTGTGCTGCTGGATTTCTCTGGGCTCCAGCTTCTACTGCCTCTGGGAGCCCATTAGGAAAGAAGAGGAGATTTCCAGCTCATCTTGCACTTTGTCTTCACAAACAGCAGTGAAATACCTCGGATCGGGGTAGCATTGTGTTTTAACCCCAGCTGGCAACTAAGTACCACCAGCCACTCACTCACTACCCCCTCTGCCCTGTGGTGGGATGGGGAGGAGGAAAAACATGAAAATCAGGGGTTGAGATAAGAACAATTTAGTAATTGAATTTAAATGAACTATAATAATAATGGTAATGAAAAGGAGAGAGAGGCAAAGAGGAATAAAATCCAAAAGGAGAAGGAAGAAGTAGTGATGCAAATACAACTGCTCACAACCCACTGACTGATGCCCGGCCAGCCCCTGAGCTGCGATCACACCCCCCCCCCATTTATGTTAAGTGTGATGTCCCATGGTATGGAATATCCCTTTGGGCAGTTCAGGCCAGCTGTCCTGGCTGTGTCCCCTCCCCATTTCCCGTGCCCCTCCAGCCTTCTCGCTGGCAGGGCCTGAGAAACTGAGAAGTCCTTCACTTAGTATGAAACATTACCTATCAAGAACCAAACCCATCAGCGTGTTATCAACATTATTCTCCTGCTAAACCCAAAACACAGTACTGCACCAGCTACTAGGAAGCAAATTAACTCTATCCTGGCTAAAGGCACAACAAGTAGGCATGAGACTGACATGCTTACTGTTTTCATACTGACATAGAGCTCTGCTAAGTTAGGAGGAGTCACTCCAAAGCAAGCAGGAGCAGAACCAAGCCTTGCAATCGCATCACTTCCTTTCACGACCAGAAATACTCACTGACCTCCTCTTTTCTCCTCCCATCAAGCAGTAGCAATGTGAAATTCAGGAAAACAGCAGCAGTAGGAGCTGCAGCAGCAGCAGCTGCTCCTCTGAGTGAGTGCCGATGAGGGAGAACATTCCTTCCTGTGTTGTGGTTTGCTGACTCTTCTCTTTGTCCCATGTGTAAAGGGAGCGCAGCTCACAGACCAGGGAATAGCTGCTTTGGGTATTTTTCCACTTCTCTTGGGCCTAATTCTGATCCTAATTGCATAGGCATGAACGTGGGGAAATTCTGCTACTCCTCTGGATGCGCTCCAGGTTCACCCCAGTGGAACCGGCAGCAGAAGGAGACCCTGAAATACTTTCTGTGGTGCTCTGGCAGCCCGCAGCAGCTGTGTATTGCTTTGCATTTTCCTTCACCATGAGAATTAGGTAATCTCCGGGGGCTGAAACCTCACCGTGAAAGGTGCATGAACAGCTTGTGGCTGTGGGTCACTATCCGCAGAGGTCTTTAGCTTGTGGGCTTGGTACTTCGTGGGGAACATCAGGCTTGCTGGGCTTCTTCAGCAGGGAGAGAGAGGTGCCCAGGGCTTGGCTGGGTGGCAGTGGCCATTTGATTGATGTGAGGAGTTGGACCAGGTAGCTGATGGCTGAAAGCAGGGAATCTCTAAGGTGTGAGCCAGCAAGATGCGTCTGGCTGTAACATAGTCTTCCTCTGCAGACAGGCACAGCACTGGCTTGGTGGATCTACTGGTACAAACCTGCACAGCAGGATACATAGGGTTCACTGGCTGCATCTCTTCCCCGAGGCTTCTCCTACTTGTTGGTGAGGGTGAATGAGCGAGTTGCATGCCCAGTGCTTCTTCTGCACAGCACTGATCTTTTCCATGCTCTATTTATTCATTCCTCATTGTTCAGAAGTCTTCACAGTTCCTCTGAAATCTTACAGGAGTGTATCGTTTTGTGGCCAGACAGGCCAGGCAAGGAGTCTATCTGTGGTTGTCTACTGACAGCACTTTGGGACAACACGGAGCTCTGTCTAAGGCTCCTGTCAGCTCAGGTACACCGATTAGCAGGAGTTTGGTTTTAGTTACTGTAAGGTGCTAAGGGAAACAACAAAAGCACCAAAACTGCTGTAAAAATCATGCTGTGTGGACATCCAAGAATGATGTGTGGTGTAGAGCATCACTGAAAGACCCCAGGCTTTCTCTGGGTTCTGTAACTGTGGGGTTAAAAATTAATATGGCTTTCAAGCATTGGCCATGGTCAGAAAGGAGCTTAGAGCCTCCCACTTGCCATGCGAAACCAAGGCAAGAACCTCTTAGTCTGATCCAGCCATTAATGGCAGCAAGTTAGTTCATGCTGTCAGTGGTTCTGCAGTGTGAAAAGATCGATCCCAAAGGCAGTGAAATGCTTCTGTATTTTCAGTAGTGGTGGGCAGCTTCTCTTTCAGTGTTGGGAGTAATATTTCACAGCCTTTAGCAACTTGGCACATAGTTTAGCAAACATTTTTATTGTTGTAATTTTTTGTTTAATCTGCCATTAAAACTGCCATTGCTGGTGGTGTGGGGTCAGGCCTCTGGGGCAACAGATGAAACTATCAGGACAAACTCCAGAAGCCTCTAAAACGTACCTACCTACATACGTACATTCATATATATATATATATCAAACAGCAAATAAAAATATTTTACAAACAGGGATTTTTAGAGGTAAACTTGGGTGGGAGGGAGGGGAAATCAGGTTCTTCTATAGCCCAGGCCACCCCTACGGGTTTGCATGAGGGGCTTGACATGACTGGCATTGGTGGCATTTGGGCGTCATTTGCAGTGGGAAATGACACACCTGGGCTTGGAGGAGTGTGGTGGGGGAAGTGATTAAGTGCTGACCACTGGTACTCTTTAAATGGGATTTTGAAACAGTAATATTTTCTTGCTAGTATTTCTGTCTGGCTTTGACACTTCTTGGCTGATATATCAGGACACTTTAACACTCCTCAGCTGATAAGCGACATGTGGGTGCAGAACTCCTGTTAGGGAAGAAGGACACCCACTGCCATGCTGAAGTACCTCTGCTCAGTGGGGTTGTAGCTCGGTGGTGTAGAGCCAGGCACTCTGAGAACGCAGTATGCTTCCTGTGAGGATTAGCTGATGACACAGAGAGACCTCCCTAGTTTTTCAGAGGTGAGCATCTATAGATGCCTACAACCAATTCCTAGTGTCACTGGCAGTAGCCGTTCCAAGAAGGGGTGTCTCATTGTAGTCAGAGTGTGTGGAAGTGCACAGTATTAAGTAAGGTTATCTGTGCATTTTCACTTGAAAAGTCTTCATGTTTTTCAGCCATTAGTGGCTTATGATTTTCTTGAATTTTCGGTGTCTAAAAGGAAGGGTGGGGGGGTAATTAAGAAGGTACTGGAGAGGATGGTTTGTTACTGTTATAAAGAAAATTCACTGCTGCTTTCTTTTCTGGATTGCATCAGTGCCTCTGCAGCTGGCAACAGAAATGTGATGCTGCATCCAGCATAGGTCGGTCTTTGCCAAGTAAGAAACTGTGGCTATTTGGTGTAGGGAAGTGGCTCCGCTGGAAGTTGCAGGAATTGGATTTAAGTGGGATGGCAAGCTCAGAATGAAACTGAAAGCATCAACTCTGGCAAGGGGGGGAAGAATTAAATAAAAATAATATTGGGAACTGTAAATGCATAGATTTGAGGAAAATCTCTTTGAGTTCATCATGTTTGGAGATTTAGTCTGGGACTTCCAGAAAAATCCTGGAGAATACAGGTGTTGAGCTGCCTCAGATTCCTTTTGGAAAAGCAGTTGTTAAAGTACATACTTTGCATCAGTATGAATTATTTTTTAATTACGAGAAAAGGGCTTATTTGCTAATAGTGCCAGCACCTTTCATTGGTTGCTGTTCATGAATATGTAAGTGTATTGTTGCGCAGCACATATAAATCAGAGACTGCAGAGGTTCTAGAGCCTTGGTTTGAGCAGCCCCCAGTGTGTTTTTGCCCTCCCTCAGTGCCTGGCAATTTCTGCATTCTTTGATCACCAGGTTTTTCTGCAAATGAATCGCCATTTCTCCAGAAGAGCAGCGTGAAAGCACAGGGTTACATGAGCAAGCTTATTCTAGCTTATTTACTTCAGGGGTCTCCTTTTGGTTCTTGTTCCTTTATCTTTGCTCTTCTCCTCCACTCTGCCAGCACTGCTGGCAGGGCAGGCAGTGCCATGTTATATTGCATACATGGGCTTCTGTATGCTGATCTGTACCTGACCTACATGGGCATGAGCAACTGACGTAAGGTTGCTTGGAAAGCCTGTGGTAGAACTGAGAATTGTGATACAGGATCATTTTCTCACTTATTTTTTTTATATATTTACACAGAAAAATGTCTTAGCAGCAGTTAGAAGGAACCTACTGCTTTACTAGTAGTTAAATTTCTGAAATTTTTTAGTTCTCTAAGCCCTTGCAATACTTCTGGATGTGCTGTTGCTTTTTTGGCCCAAGGCGCCCAATATGTGAGTTTGCCTAGCAAGGAAAGCAATTGAACTGTTCTTTCTTAAACACCACAGTCCTACGCAGGGCTTTTAAAGCCATTGATTTCTCATGCTTCGTAGCCTTTTTAATGGCTTGAGAGTGTATGGCATAGATCCATATGGTAGAAACCACCTGTCATTTACAGTTGAGCTGCTGTGTGGAAGGCTCTGAGTCCCACCAGACTGTGGGCGTCCCTGAGGATGTAAGACTAAGCAGAAAAAAGCCAGGGAGTGCCAGTAATGCAGTTTCATACGTGGGAAATGGCAGCATGAATGTCATGAATGTCTAAGTTTGTGCACGTTACCAAGTTGCTCAAGTTTTCACAAGAAATTTGTAACACAACCCGGGAGTGACTTCCAGAATGCTAATCCAGCGAATCAGCTACCAGTACTGCCTTTCCCTGCTGAATTACTTGAAAAGCTTTCTCTTTTGAAACAAACAGTAATTCATGGAAACATTCTCCTACGCATTCTGGGAGGAATAGCTCAGTCAAGACTTTCTGCTTTCTGTGTGGCTGCGAGGGCAAAGCTGTGCTCTAGGAAAGTAATCTGCTAGCAGATGGTTTAGTGAATTCAGAATTAAACTAGAAGAAAATATTTCTATTTTATGTTACAAAAGGAACAAAAGCAGATGGAAGAGTTACCAAATTTATTTCCAAATTGTATGGTAAATAATTTCAGACCTATTTCTACTTCCCTTTGAGTCAGCGGGTTTTGTCATGGATGGTTCCTGTTACAGCTTCCAACACAACCGCTGTAGAAGAGCTGGCTGCCTCATTGTCAGAGACCTTTATGTAATCTTTGTTCCTGACCGCCTTTGGAGTAGCCCAGGCATAAAATTCAGAGTGGAACAAGAAATTTCACTGTGAAATAAGTTTAATATAATCAATTATGTTTTGTACACAGGTCTGGAAGTGTCAGAAATCATTGGACTGAAATTTACTCTTTTGTGGAAAGCCTAGCTGAGAAGTTCATAAGGTAAAGCTTTCAATTGCTATATATAAAATTTATATTTTCATTCACTGCTTCTTAGCAAATGAAAATGTGCTGAAGTAATGTGTGTCTATGACGTGGATCTGTTTTTTTCTTCTGTTTCAGTCCAATGTTGCGAATGTCTTTCATCGTTTTTTCTTCACGAGGCACTACAGTCATGAAACTAACAGAAAACAGGCAAGTACTCCCCACAGCTTTCATCCAGAAATATCCTCCATCCCTCCTCTCAAGAAGCAAATGGCCCCAAAGCCAGAATTTGGAGGTCTGTCTCTGTCTTCAGTGGGGCACCAACTGAAATCCTTTCCACCATTCCCAACTGGAAGAGGGCTTAGAAAGAAGGCCTTTGGGATTCCCATTACCATTATTTTTCCAGCCTTATAAAAGAAAGGCTGCACTGGGCTGCCTGTTCTTTATAGCAGTATTTCGGGGAGAAACTGTTTCCTGTCATGGATTCACATCCCCATACTTGCTGTCCCCAGTTACCCACATAAGGGCAGTTCTTGTGTAAGACTTCTCAGACTCTGAGCTGATGAGCAAAAGACTGTATGAAGTCCTATAGTGCCCTTCGAAGTGACCCAGATCCCTGAGCTTTCCGCCAGCCGTGGGCTGTGCCCGCTGCTGGAGCGCTACCTTGCCAGGCTAGCATATCCCTCTCCTGGGCTGCCTTTGGGCAGCACCTGGCCCGGAGGTCGTTTTCAAAGCCAGGCAACAGTCTTCTTGAGAGAAAGAGAGTCTGACCCTGGAGAAAAATTGTTGTTGCCACCTTCACAACCAAATCCTCTTTTTTAAAATAAAAAAAACCCCAACAAAACCAACAACATCATACAACCCCCACCCCCACCCACCCCAAAAAAAACCCCAAACCCAACCAACCAACCAACCAACCAAAAAAACCCAAGTAATTTTAAATTTAATTTGCCTGATGCACACAAATCCTTTTCTTGAAGGCGTTACTAAGTATTTTCTTTCAGCTTAAAGCCCTTTCTTTTGCTGCTGCTTGTCTGTGTGAGAGGGCCTAGGTAGCACAGTGCACCACGTAAGTAAAGGGGGCTCTGGAGCAAGCTTGGAAGAGCAGCACTCCCTCTGGTTTGTACACCGGGGCCTTGCCCACAGCCAGAAACCTCACCAGGGTCTTGCATTTCTGCTGGCTCCACTGGGTTTTGGCTCAGGTCTCTGCCTTGTACCTTGGCAACAGAGCTCAAACTTGCTCACTTCTCCTGGGTCAGCTTGCTCTTTGCCAGGCAGAAAGTAGCCAGGAACCCTGTGGTGATGTGTTAATTGTGGCATTAGAATGTTCTCTCTCCAAAATTCCTGTTCTGTGTCATCAGGTGTGCCTTTCCAGCTCATTTTGCACTTTGAGAGGGTAAGAATGTGCTTTTGCCCTAAGGACATCGCCAGTCCCGGCTCCTGGTTTTACCTTCATCCCACAGACTCCTGTTTCCTGCGTAACTGGGGTTGTGCTGCCTAAAATACCCAGTTGCAAAATGGAGCTTAGAGAGGCTCTTGCTATCCTTTTTTAGAGAAGGATGGTCCCATGGCATCTGGGGCTGATGCTTGCGCTGCCTACATCTCGTCTGTTGAATATTTGTGCCTTGTTTGTGTTTCATTAATATAACAAATACTTTGCCAAGAATCAGGGTCTTCTAGTGATCAGCGATCAGTTAAATTTCCCTGAGCAATCCTCTTGGTTAACAGGTATTGTGCAGTAAGAAGCTATGCAACAGGGGTCATGGTATAAACGTCCCCCTCTCACCAGGCAGCAATCTGTGACCCAGGAGGGTTGATAAGTCCTTGGTCTAGGGTAGGAAATTCTCATAATTCCCATGCTGTTCTCTTATCTTTTGGCCTCTGTCTTTGTAATGGAAAAGTCCTAATCCCACTGTCCTGATAACTGATAGAATGCAGACTTTTAATTTGTCACACTTTCATGACAGGGTCATAAGCTTTTAAACTCTCATTCCATCTGCAGTTTGTCAGAGTTTAATATCTGGCATTTGCTTTAATTCAATCTTATTCCGACTGATGGTATACTGGAATGAGGAAGCACAGACAGAATTGCACCCTTAAAACATGTTAATCCCAACATTGTATCATGTATCTGGTTTTGTGCTCCCATGGGTGTTTGGCTGAAAACTTGGGGTGTTTGAAAAATCTTGGCGTTACCAGTGTTTTAGCTGATGTGTATGTACTCTTGTGTATGCATACATGTGTATGCAGAATGTGTTGACAGGGTGCTGTGGTACAGGAATATCTCAACAAAAGAAAAAAAGAACTTTTATTAAAATTGTCTCTTTTTTTTTTTTTTTTTAATAATCCAAAGGGAAGCCATAAGACGAGGGCTCGACATTCTTCAGTATGAAGTGCCTGGAGGAGACACGTTCATGCATGAAGGATTTAAAAGGGTACACATCACAGTACCTCCGTTCTTTGATTTATACATACAAACTTTGCTTTGCTGGCTGCCAGTGTACTTAAGAGCTAACAATGTTCTACACTTCGTTGCAGGCAAATGAACAGATCTACCATGAAACCTATGGAGGTATATGTTGTATATCACTTATGTTATATGTCTGCATTGAAAAGACAGATGATAGTTCTTTATATGACCTGCAGTAAACCCGTTGAAAGAAGTGTTGGAGAAGAAACTGGTGTTACACAATCGCTACATTCCATTTTGACTACAGCCCTACTTTTAAATGCATGATTCATGATTTATTAAGACCAGAGGAGACCAGTATGATCACGGATCTGACCCAGTGAAGAATACAGACCAAAACATTACAGCCAGAACTGCCTGTCCTGCGCCCAGGGGACAGGAATACCCAGATTTTCCTGCACCCTTCTGTCCTGTTGCACTTGGCCCTGTCTTCCTTGTGTGCCCAAGTCCTCGTTCCCATTAGTATAGGAATGAATGCAGCCAGCTGAGGTTTTTGCATCAGTGTGAATGATTTGGGATCAGATTCTGAGTTCCTAAAATATAACTTTTCACTAAATTTCAAGACGGAAATGTATTTGTGGTTTTGGTCAGTGCCAAAAGAAGGCCTAATTAGTTAAACTGAACACTTCTTGCCTGGTTTGTGCCTTGTCTATGAGGTTGTTCTCATTTGTGGGCTGATGGTCTCTTTGGAAGGTGGAGAAACGACTCAGTGCCTTTTTAATAAAATGGGCTGTGAGTGTAGAGTCTTCAACAGCAGCTCAGCATGGCTTCTCAGGCACTTCTGCCAGTGAAGTCAGCAGTCCTGAGGAGTCCAGCTGAGAACTATTTTACCTCATTATAACATATGGCTAAGAACTAATCAAGTATTCTGTAAGTTGATTAGGAAGGAAAAAGGAGTAGATGAGATCTGGATTTAGAAGTTAAAGTATCAGCGAAGAAACAAAATGTTCAAAAGAAAACAAAGTAAGATCTCCCATTTTTTAGTCTTTCAAACGCGCTGGGAAAAAATAAAAGAGGAATAAGGGAATCCAAGCAATTCCCTCCCTCCCCACCCCCCAAGTTGCAGGTCATTTTTTTTTTTTAAGATTTATGTCTGTGTCTGACATGACATGGGAAGGCCTGCATGGCATAAGAAACCTGTCAGAACTAATCAGTCTTTAATTTCAGACAGTATGAGGGAAGACACTTGAAATTGTAACAGATTATTTTGAAAAAATAACAATAGTTCCTGGAAAGTAACATGTATGTTTATTACTTTGCTTAGGAACTGGATGCAGAATGGTTGGTTGAGCTGTAGTTTGCATGTTAATTTGGTTTAATTTTGTTAACATGTTGGATTTTTCTAGGTAGTATTGTACTGTGTACCGCATTACATATATAGCTATCCAAAGTCTGTGTGGCCTTTTCACTTAAGGTTAGGTGGGGTATGAAATGTCTTATCACAAGACACGAATTTTCTCCGGTGGACCTGATCTTAAGGTTTTTCCCACACTCAATTCCTGTGAATTTCAGCGACAGCTGTTGCTGGAGAAGTGTAGGACTGAACCTCTTACAGGGGCACATCTTGTGCCATGTTCAGTGGGGCTGCTCTTTCAAAGTCCACTGCAGGGGGAGGTGGGATGGCAGTAAAGCTCCTTTCGCAGAGGTATCTCTTGCTACAACCGCTTGGCAAGGTTTGTGTAGAGGCAAGTTTGTTAAGAGAAGAGAGGAAACTTCCTCTTCTCTGTAGATCCATTTTGCCACTTCTCCATGTGAAAAGGCCAGGTGTAATCTTGGGATGTGCTATATTTTATGCCGAACAGAAAAGTTTGTGCATAGACCTTGTGAGAGCAGCACTCCCTCTTCAGTGGTGCTTGTGACGCGAAGGTGCGCAAGTTTTGGCTTATGCAGCAAGTTTTTATGCTGGTATACCTGCAATAAAGTCCCTACATCAGATGAGAGTCTGGCCTTACAGTTTTGTGATTATTTGTCAGCAAAAAAGGAATGCTTCACTTAAAACTTGCTTTTCATTGCTGAATCATGTGTCATATGTATGCAATCTCTTAACTGTCCTCCATGTAGGAGTTCGGACCGCTAGTGTGATTATTGCTCTGACGGATGGAGAATTGCAAGACGTTCAGTTTTATTATGCAGAACAAGAAGTAAGTCACCTTCACGTTTACCCAAACTAGCTTATGTCAAACCTGTAGGCATTTGCTGCTGGCTCACTGATTATATGGCTTTGCACTTAATGGCAATTATTTTTATTTTAGGCCAACAGAGCCAGAAGCTTTGGAGCTATTGTTTATTGTGTTGGAGTAAAAGATTTCAATGAAACTCAGGTAACTTGCTTGCTTTCTTCTTGTTTTTTCTGTTACACTGCTGCACAAGTAGCAGCGTCAGATAAAAGCATTTATTTAATTACTTGAGACATAAATCATTTCATGTCAGTATGATGTCTTTTAGCAAGTATGAAAGGGCACAGTTTTGTTCACTGTAATTTTGTTTTCCTCATGATTTATGATTGTCTTTCTTTGCAGCTGTCAACAATTGCTGACAGCATCGATCATGTTTTTCCAGTTACGGGAGGCTTTTATGCCCTCAGAGGAACCATTGATTCAGTAAGTTGGGTATTCTGAATCACAGAAGAGGGGCACCCTTTCCTGTATTAATAAAGCATAGATAAAAATTATTACCAAAAATGCCATTATCTAAATCTTCTAGATTCTCAAGAAATCTTGCATTGAGATCCTAGCGGCTGAACCATCGAGTGTTTGTGCAGGAGGTAAGTTGCCACGAGAACAGTGTGATAAGGCAAATGAGTGGCACTGATGAAATGTCAGTACCTACCTAAGGTGGGGAGCTGAAGCCTGTGGGTGTGTTAGCGCATCCCCTCAGGCCATGGCTAAAGCCCTGTGTGTTCCTTCTCAGCTTGAGTAAAAAAAATGTGCCAGTAAACGTGTAGCTGCAGTGACTGAGTACCAGCTTGGAGAGTTGGCTGAGGTAGTGTTCAGGGAACTGGCGTTACCACTTCTTTTTAAATATCCGAGACAAAGAGATGACAAAAGTGATGTAAAGCCAGATGCCAGGGGTGTTTCAAGGTCTAAAAGTGACTTCTCACAAATTTCTGGAAGACTGCATTCCTGGCATCTGCTAGGGCTCATCAGCAGTTAGAACAAGATTTTGCAAAACATTCACAGAAATTTCAGGTTTATTGACCCAGGTGTAATTGACTGCATAGGCCGAGATAGCTGATGTGTTTTTCCAAAGTACTAGCGTTTTACTGTTTTGCAATGAAAGGACAGTTGGTGTATATGGTAAACGTGAAGAATCCCCAGAGGAGCTGTTGATAATTTCATGCCTTTCATGTCTAGTATATTAACATGGATTTGTTCTGGTTTACGTTAGCAATTCACTTGCTGTGTTTTTGTCTGTTTAAGAGGCTATTGCAGCAGAGTAAGAGTGACACCGTAAGTTTGCTGGAAGGTAGAGTTTAAAGCGTGGTTATTTAGATCTGATGTTACTGTCTTGTGTTTGTTTCCCTAGACACTGTAAAAATGAGCACAGAAAAATGAAATAGCAATGATGCATGAAAGCTGACCTTGAAAACAGATAAAAATAGGAAACTCAGCAAAAATAAATATCACAGAGAAGAGAAATTATTCACCCTTCATTTCCACATGTCGATCACAATATGATCTTGCCCTGAGTATTTCAATTTAAGATGAAATATCCTTGTATCTTTTGAACTATTCTTAAATATATAATTGTGAATGAGACATTTGTGATTAAATCTAGTCTATGGAAAAAATAAAAAAGGAATTATTTTGCTTTTAAAAATCTCCTTGTGGAGTTGATCAGAAACAATTTTAAAGCTTTGACATTTCAAAGCTTTTTTTAATTTCATAGTGATAAATTCTTTCTTTTTTTGCTTGTTTATTGTATACCAGGCACATTTTTTTGCAACAGCTTATTGCAAGCTTTCCTGTTCAACAAAAATTGCTTTTAGCTACATGAAAATATGAGTTTCCAATAGGAGGGATTTCAGTAGTATCCTTGTAATTGTCTGGAACAGTGTTTAGAATGTTGAAAGGCTGAATTTGAAACCATTGTTTTGGTTTAAAAGAATATTTTTAATAAGTATTTGAGAAAATAAATTTTCAGGAAAAATTTGCTTTTCTAAAATGGTATATTTTAGCAAAAAGAGTAAACTTTCTTTCTTCAAAGGGAATCAGTCTTATTCCTGATTCATGAGTTCAAACCACTTTATTTTTTGCCAAGCTTATTAAGTAACTAGTTTATCACAGACGTGATTAAAAATACACAAGTGCACTTAAAAATAGTTTGTCCTTCTTAAAAAAAAATATATATATATGTTGCATTACTTGCATCTGTAGAAGTTTTTCATTGTCTTTGTGGTTTTCAAATAAAACCGATGTAAATCGAGCAGAGCAAGTTTCTGTGCATTGCTGCTGATTCAGCAAAATACCAGCACTTGTTTCACTTAAATTCTGAGGTGTGTTCTGTCCACTCTGTTGACAAAGCCATCCAGCAAAGTCTGGCACACAGCAAAGTGGGGTGGTGATCACCAGGGCATGAAAACATGGATCTGGCATGCATGAAGGTTTGTTTATAGCAGCAGGGAGCTTGAAAATAGGAGGAAGCCAAACCTGCAGATCCAAATGGTGCATGCTGTTGTGTTAAATGGTCTTTACAGGCCTGTGGTAGCTTTTAGTATGAATGTAGTCCTGCAAGCCTTAGCTGAAGCGAACTTCTGCAAGAGGTTTTACAACATGAGGCTGCAAATATTTACTCTTGTGCTTGGCTTCATTATCCTGTTTTATTCCGCTTCAGTGTAGCCAGCGGCTCATCTTTATAGCTGTGTGCACCACCATCTCCTGGAAGCAATCTCCTGGGATTGAACAGCTTTTTTCATGGTAGTGTGAATCCAGATCCTGAATCCAGTTCACTGGGCAGGCAGATACGGTTCTACTCTATAAGTACTTTATCTGGACTTTAATGTAAAAAATACTGATGCCTATGAAGTAATCTCAGAATTTTAATGCATTTTAAATGTGGGTAATTACTAATATTGTTTACTGCTAATGTATAAGTGAGATACATACCCGTTGAATCGTGTATGAAAGTTTATATGCATCTGCATTTAGAACTGGCTGAAAATTAGAATGTAGTATTTTCTAGAAATGCAACATTCCTTCCCCTTTTTCGAGGTTAGATTTTTTTTTTAACAAAAAAACCCCATACGTAATTGAAATTTGCATTTCAATTTTTTCATTGAAAATAGTAGACCTTTTGGAAGAGTGCTAGACATTATTACATTCTGCAGCAAAGAAGCTTGCTTGTTTATAGTCTTGAAATGTGTCCCTTTCCATGCTTTTTTGTATGAAACTTATCTGAGTGAGGAGTTGATAATCAGTTTGACTTTTATTTAGCATTATTACTAATTTGTAGAATCTGGTATGAGATCATGAGGGCTTTGTGCTGCTCAGTGGAAGCCAGTTGTGATCAGAGCTTAGAGCAGAGTCTGACCCACTCCTTGTAACTGCTCTTGAACCTCATAATCACTGCTGTGTTGGTGCTGGTGATCTTGGCTTCATTTTTGACTTGCCAGAGGTTTAGTAAAATGCTGGTGAAACTATTTCCATGTGGTGACAGTTCCAGTTGAGACTGTGGCTCTCTGTGACGAAGCAATCTGGCAAGATCTCATCACGTTGTGACAGCTATCTGATGCTTAATGCTTTTTGACCCTGCAAATTCATCGTCGCCAGTGTGGAGCACTGTAGCTGGGTCCTTCCTGTTCCCTCTGATATAAAGTGACCGAGACATGCAGCCTGTAAACAGGCTATCAGTGCAGAATTGGAGGTGCCTCATATCCTGTTTGACAGCATCATTGCTTTGATTATGCTTATGGTACACAGATGTGATTGAAAGGTTTTGTTGTGTGTGGCATCCTACTGGCCACATCAACTACCAGGTGTGGATGCAAGCCGTCAGCTTTTCATCAGAGTCACAGAAGCGAAGCCGACAGCGCAGCCAGCACACACCAGCTTCAACCTACCATCTCGCTGCCAGCACCGCCCGGTTATTTCAGTGCTGACCTTTTTCCCTTCGCTATCTTGTCAAAAACTACAATCTACAATCTGACAGTAACTAAGGAAGAAAAGGACGCAGCCAGAGCCAGGGCGCAAAATTAAATGGAATTAGCCATTTCAACAGACCATCATCCAGAACACATTAATGCTCCAGAGCATCCGAAGGGGTAGGCTTCTTAACGGCAGATACCAAATCCAGTACCAGCTCTTCACATTTCCATGCAAGTCTGGTATTGAACTACATTGTCAGCTTGTGTTGGTGAGCAGGTTCCTGCCCCGTCAGTCACTCACAACTGGCTGTGCAAAGCGGCAGTGACAGTGAAGAAAGGGCAGGAGGGGTAAACCGTATTGACAAGACTAAAATTCTAGATTAGCTTTTACCTTTGATGTTTTGTGTCACTGGCTACATCTTTTTAAAGCCCCTGAAATAGCTATCAATTAAGCCTTTTTGGTTGCTGCCTTTGAAGACCATTAGTTCAGGAGAGGGGGGAAAAATCTACAGGCAATTTTCTTTCAGCAAGCAGCTTTTCTAATATAAAAGTAAGAGAAAAGAATATATTATCACCTTAGCTGGATGTTCAAGTCACACTGGAGTGGGCTGGCTACGAGCAGGCCTGGGGTAATGTGTGGTCCCAGGCAGGTAGCTCTGGTGGGGGGCCTTGCCCCAGGGGCTGGCCATGACTCTTAGCTCTGCTGGCAAAGAAAGGGATGCTTATAAAGAATAAGTCTCAGCATATCAGCTGGGTGAGATGTGGAATGGCTCAAGGCATGAATCAGAGTAACTGCACATTCTTACTGAAGTAAGAAGCAGCTGAATCAGCCCTACGGTACATTTTTGTTTGTTTAAAGTGCCTTCCACCCCCAGTGGGAACCAGGAGGTATCACTCTTCCCTTAAAAAAGAGGTCAAATTCTGATGTTGGCTTTGTGCATTCAGCTCTTGATGTGCTCAGTGAGGTCACAAATTTGATCATCTTTCTTTAGCAAAGTGCCAAAGCACGTGTTTCATTTTAGTATGAATTCCAGTAGATATTTTCTTTTCCCCCTCCCAAAATATCTTCTCCGATTCCCATGTTCCTTGCAGCCTGTGTCAGTTCAGAGAGGGAGCTCTGAGGGAAAGTTAACCATGAAGAAAACAGAGTGTGGGTTTCCAGTGCTTGATCATAACTTGTCTGTGCCCTTATCGAATTCACACAGAGTTGCATTAGACATCAATGTAGTGAGAATGTGTTTTTGGCAAGAACAAGCTGTTTGTACGGAAAAGTTACAGCAGTCCACATCCTCATGCTAGCTTGCCTTGCAGTAACTTGGTAGTGAAAAGCAGGAAGACTAAGCTGAATACATATTTCAGCTGCCTTTGGCCCTCACGTAGTATTATCCAATAAGTCCTTCCTCCAAAGCATACAAATAACATGGCAGTGCATCGTATAAAACATTATCAAAAGTCAGACCTCACATCACTGAAAATCAGGTACTTCTCCCCTCAACCCTATCAACATTGTTTTCCTCTAATTTTAGTATGTTGATCAAAGTATAATTTATAATGCTTATGGACTTGTTCATGGTTTTACTTGCTGCTAATGGAGAACATCTATGTAGTTTTTTCTTATTTTTCTATGTGTAGCTTGAGGATTAATTGGTCCTGTGTTGTGCTGGTGTTCCCCTGGTATCAGGCTGGTCTCACATGCTGCTCAGGGGCTGGTGTAAGTGAGCCCTGTGAAGGATTCGGCTAAAGTAGTAGATTTATATGTGAAAGAGCAACTTCTGTGCTTTCCCTTGCTGCATGCTGTGAGTCTCGGCTGTCAGCTGGCTTCTTGCATGTAGCATCAAGGCAAGTTTCAAAAATGCATTTGAGACAGAACAAATTTGTAACATGTCTCTCCATCTGCCTGCCTGTTTCTCTGTGGTCAGCGTGGTAGCTGTGATGTATTTATTGTCCTAGAGGGAAGTCTCCTGTGCTGCTTCCCCTCCTGGTGCATCTTTGCCTAGCCTAGCAATTCAGATTGGCCCCAAGAGGAAGGAAGACCATGGCCTGGTGTTGGGCTCCACCTGTGCGCAGTATAAGGGAAGGAGGAGCAGCAAACAGTTGTGCTGTTAAGGGCTCCAAGAAGTCTTACCTATATAGGTTACTAAGAAATAATTTTAAAAGCTTGCTATGGAGAAGCTGAGAAAACAAAGTCAGATTTCTTAATACCTTGTTGAGAAAGGAGTGGTTTAGGTCAGGTTGCTTAAAGAATTACCACAAAAGAGTTTGAGCCAAATAGGTTTAATATGAACTTGTGAAAATGTGACTACACAAGATTCGATGGCAAGGTTCACTCTATTACTTACTACATGGAGTAAATGCACAGAGATAAATCAAGTTGAAAGTGAGTCATATCAAAGCTGTAAGAGGGTAAAGGAGATCCTCCTGCTGAGTCACGAGGTTTGGAGTAGACCCCCCCTTCTAAACTCTCACAGAGTTTGGGTGCGGCTGGGTCTATTCCTAGTCTCAGACTTGGACAACGGATTGGATGTAAAGGGAAGAGGCAGAGGGCGGGGGGGGGGGAGAGATTTTATTCACAATTCAAGATTACCTGTAAGATTTTAGCTACAAAGCAATGAGATACTTTTTGTTTTAAATCACAAAAAATAACCTAACTACTTCAAGCTTGCAATGCGTATTATAACAACAGTATACCTGTTAAAAGTTTGCCCCCACGTTCAGTGAAATATATCAAATGCCTTTTGCATTCCTCAGCGGTTGAAGGGTTGAGCCTGGAGGAGCAGGGGTATCAGCCCAGGCCCCATCATCGACTTTCCACGCCGGTCCCCCTGTTGTCACAGACTTGGTGGTTTGTGAGCTCTGAGTGGCGTCCAGCTCAGAGGGGGATGCTGGGCACAGCCTGCTGCGGTCCAGGAGAGCTCAAGGGGTGTCACTTTAGGACGGCTGTTTATGGGGCTGTGAGATGGTTGGCTTTGGTCATCAGCAACCTGGCTGCAACCCGGGTTCGTAATTTTCTCAAGAATTCCAAGAACACTGTTACCATTCCTCTGGGTGTACCACTCAGGCTGCAATCAGGCAGGAGTGTTCCAGGGCTGCCAGTGAAGAAGCGCTTGTCTCCATTCTTCTTCCCTGCTTTGGCCAGTCCATGGGAGTTCCAGCACAGGCAGTGCCATTCTCTGCCCTAGTCGAGTAAGAGTTACTGGTACAGTGAAGGGGGGCTTAACTGCCCAACTCATGACTCAAGGCGCTGAGGCTGAGTGCCTAGCCAGCAGCTCCTGGGGGGGTAGAACAGCCCAGAAAAGTAGGAGAAGTGCACCCCCACATACCTTCTTCTTCCAATTACCTTGCCTTTCTGTTTATTCTAGGTACAGTGACTCCAGCTGCTTTCATGATAGACATAAACTCAGCTGGTACTACCACTATTTGTCTCTATCCCTTCCCTTCTCCACACTTCTATTCCTGGCAGATGCTCAGCTGGGCAGATCGCCTTACTGATCTCTCTGGCAACACACAGGGTCCTTTTTCGGGTGTTTGAGCTAGCTCAGTGCACTGCATCATGATCTGTGGCGCCAGTGGTGGAGGACATGTGCAGCTGGGATGTCACTTCCAACAGCACCCTTCCTAGAATGGCTTTACTTAAACGCAAAACTGCTCTATCAGTAAAAAGACTACTGAAAGTTCACTGAAAAAACTGATGATGCTTCTCCTGCTTGAATGAATAAATCACAGTTGCTTATCATGATAATGACAAAAATCACAGGTTCCCTCCCTATCAGGACTATCAGGACACAGCAGGTGTCTTGTACCACTGGTGGTTTCTGCTGCTGGAGCAGGGGTGCGCAGGGAGAGCATAGACAAGATGGCAGTGCCTGGGTTCTTAGTTACTACAATGTGCAGCAGGAGCTAGTGGGACTGTGCACAGGCAGAGTTCTTGTATAGGCAGAAGGATTGTGTTTTTCCAGGGATTGTACCAGAGGCAAAGCTTCCCCTCTGATTCACAGGGGATTGGGAGGGAAGTCCTGTTTGTCAGCATCTGCCTGAACACAGCTGCTGCTGAAAGCTGAGTGCCATCTGCCATGGAGACGGGAGGCAGGACTGGTGCTTGTAGTTAGCAAAGATGTCTGTCCCAAAAGACATGGAGGAGCCATGAGATGACATCAGCCAAGTCAGACTTGGAGTATTACTGTGGCATCTTTAATTAAGGCATTGGTGATATATGGTGTGCTTGCAGGAGCAAACGAGACAAAAGAGAAGGCTGTGAAGCCCTAATGCCACTATAGCACTCTTGGCTGCTGCTGCTGAACAGTGAGAGTGTTGGTTTGAGTGTTTTATTTCGGGCATAGGGCAGAAAACGACCGTTGTCATGTTGTACTTCAGATCACTCTGGACAGAAATGCTGTATTTGAGTTATTTTTCATAACTTTTCTGTATTTTTACTTACAGAATCCTTTCAAGTTGTGGTAAGAGGCAATGGCTTTTATCATGCAAGAAATATCGACCAGGTACTCTGCAGCTTCAAGCTCAACGACAGCCTTACGATCAGTAAGTTTGCAGGCTGGTGGATTCCAGTGCCCCTGTGGCTTTGTCACCTCATCAGACATAGGCCAGCTCTCATCCATGTTGAGGGGAGTCCATGGCAGTGAATGTCGGGGGAGCTGGGTAGGGATCTACACCTAACAGAAGCTTGAAATTCACCCTTATTCAGTCCTGTGACCTGTGAGCATTGTGTTGTGAGTGCTTACGTGGAGCTGCACAATTATCAGCATCATTGTAATGATGTGAGTGATGCATACAGCCAGTGAGGACCAGGTGTCAAGTCTGAAGAGAGAGAAATAAAATTGCTCCCTATTCCCTTGTTCATCACTACTAAAAAGAAATAATGCTGCCTTCATCCCCTGGTGATGTTTGCAGACTGTTCACTGGTTCAGGAGACATTCACCATGAAGCAGGGCCCCCGAGCCTGCTCCTTTCCTCCCTGACACCGGTTGTTGGTCTCATCACAGCAAGTGTGTAACACACAAACTCCCTGTCACGGCCATGCTAAACAGGGTCTTCTGTTTGCTGTCTCAGCAGCCAGGCGAAGGATTGAATGGCCAAAAAAGATCGAGTGTCCAGTTTCTCAGCAGTCCTCTCATTCCTGAGGAGCTGTGTATGCCTGGCAGGGTGAAGCACAGCATGGGGAGAGGAGCTCTGCTCCCTTTCTGTATATGCTCCCCTTGTTGGCTGAGCACAGTAGAGGCTTTCATATCCTTTCGTGGTCAGGCTGGTACCTTCACTAGTGGTGAATTCACTTGCAAGAGGGAGCACATGAATTACTCCTTCATTTCCCATCCTGGTTGCCTACGTGGAGGCTACATTAAATAAACTCTGGTGGTCTCACTCCGATTCCACTTACAGATGCCCTTTGCCAGGGATTTGTTTCTTGTGGTTTACCAGGTAGACAGCCTTCTTGCTTTTTCTTCCTTGTCCCTAATCCACTAGCACCTTGACTGGAATTCACACAGTGAGCACTGATCTGGGCCTGGAAGTACAGAGGAGGAAAGCCACCCTGATTTTACATCTCCTTCCTCCCTGTTGTGTTTTTCTTGGGTTACATCTGCAACAGATGTGATGAGACACTGATCTATGCCTGCTGGCTTTTTGCTCTCAGGCTGGCCCTGAAACATATCACTGTGATTTTCATGGCCTCATCCCTGCCAAAACAGGGAAATGAGTTTTGTCTTCAGGTGTGCTTGGAGTGAGTGAAGCATGAAAGAACAACTGTTACCTCTGTTGTTGCATAATTGTTTTTCCCTAGGTAGAAAGAGTAATCCAGCCTTTAAAATGCAAATAAACTGCCATCTTTTACCTGCCCCCTGTTCACCTGGGTTGGACTCCCGTGGACTAGTCTTTCTTTGGACTAGCACTGTAGCTGCTTTGTGGGCCATTTAGAGTTGAGCTCTGTGTCGCAGCGGTGACTTGTCTGCTCTTGTGCCTCAGCCTGCACACTTTCAGTAGAGTGTTGTTCCAGGATTGCTGCTGGGCCTCCTCCCTGTGTTCATGGGACTTGGCTTTGTGGATGTGATTTTTGAAAGCAACAGGATGGGCACTGCTGACTCTTGGAGCAGTGGAGTGCAAGGGGGTAGGAAAACACCCATTGCCTTGCTTTTGACTCTGCCTGCACCAAACCCCTATAAACATGGGCTGTTTGCAGATGGTGCTGCCACAGATGGGTGGTGGGGGCAGGAGAAGCAGCAGGTACTGCAGGATAGGTCCTCGTGGTAACCTCAGTCATGGCCCCTCTCTACATGTCTCCTGTATGTGACCAACCATGGCATTTTGTTTTCTAGTGTCTGTCTGCTTCAGCTCCACCCCAGCTCTGTCCTTCCTTTTCTCTGGGCTCAAACAGTGCAGCCATGGCTTCTCTTGTCTGTGCGTTTGGAAGCGAGTAGGCAAAAAATAAACCCTATACTTTTGCCCTCAAGAAACTTGTGGGGTCAGAGTATTCAGTATGAGCAGAGTTTGTGTGCACTTTTCAGATAGATAAGGTGAATATTGCTCAAAGCTGGTTTCCAAAAGGCTGATCGCTGCTGTCAGGACCAGAGGTATGCTTCCATTTCTTAGCTGTGGCATCTCTAGCCTGCTAACTTTATATTGGCATCAACAAGAATGGTCATCCTAGTACTTGATCACTGGGGAATATTGGTACTTGCCTATATACTGAATTTGTCTGTAGCTGTTATTGGTGTCAACACTTCTCCAGGGGGTGGCCTGCTTGGGACGACTTCTTGTTTTTAATCTCTGAAAGTTATATTCTTTTCTTTTCAGATGAAAAGCCAACCCTTGTTCATGATACTTACTTACTTTGTCCTGCCCCAGTGATAGAAGATGCTGGACAGTAAGTATTGTTTTCCAGGATGTGTTGAGAGAGTGGACTTCTAGATGAGAATATCACTGCTGAGCCAAGGGCTCAGATTTTGCCCAAAGTATCAAGTAAATAAGCTTTTTTGTGTGTATGACAGGATTACAGCCATCCCCTTTGTGCCAAATCCTGTCCTAGTGTGAGCCAGCATAGCTGGCTGAGGGGGAATGCCTCCTTCTCCTTTCCTGTCCATGGGTGAGGAAAAGTTGTTTGGTGAAGTTTTGTTGGCTTTTTTGGTTTGTTTTTTTTTTCTTTACTCAGACCCTTTCTGTGATATTGTAGAATGGCTAGGGCCAAATTCTTCTTTAATTTCACCGTCATTTCAGTATTTTTATCCTTGACCTCAGTACAGGTATCCTGGATTTGCTTGGATATAAAAGAAAGCACATTCTGTCTCTTTGAGCTGTAAAAGGTTTTTTTGTTCTTGTTTAAAAAAAAAAAAGCTCTTAAATTTTTTTGTGCTATATAGGGTAGTATTGCAAATATCTAAGACTTTGTTATGACTTGCTGTCCTGGTGCCCTTTTCCCCAGGTGGGATGAAGGTTTTTTTAATAACGAGCATATGCCCCAATTCAATTAAACCAACATAAAAAGGGTAGCTCGTGGGCAAGCAGAGATGCAAATTCAGGTAAGCACCTGAAGCCATGAAAATGCCTTGACTCAGCAGGACATGCTATCCATGCGTGTTCATGAGCCAATGGCTAAAACAGAGCCAGAATAAAGGTAACAATGGGTATAAAGATGACACTAAAAATAAATGTATCTGTTTTGTGCTTTAGGGTGGTTTTCCTACAAGTCAGCATGAACAGCGGGCTAACATTCATCTCCAGCTCTGTCAGCATCACCAGCACACAGTGTGTAAGTCATTGCAATGGGGCTTGACAGAGAAACCATGAGATCCTGGAAAGAGGCAGTAGCTCTTCAGGCAAAGCCGCCTTGAGTGAGCATGAGCTCTCTGCAGCTTCTGCATCACGGTCATTGACTGGATTCCCAGCTGTTCTGTGAAAAATAACCATGGCTAGCTAAGATTTAATTGTTATTGATGATGGGTAGATTATGATAGATTTAGTGAATAAAAAATGACAACAAAAGGCACCCTGGCAATTCCTGTTCCAGGAAAGGGAGAACTTTAAAGCTAGAATCCAACTGCAAGGGAACCTGAGAAAATGAGGGAAGGAGCAGCAGGAAGCAATACTGTTGAGCTTTGGGATCCGTTGTGAGATCTGGGGTGAAAGGTGCAACTGCCAGGACTTGGATCTGGAAGGGCCACAGCATGGAAAGTCCTCTTAAATTTACGTGGTTATTTTTTGGTTGGTGCTTACAGCATTTGTTCTTAAACCACAACAATTTACCTTTATTAGTTCATGACTTGCTAAGGTGGTTTTATAGTTTTAGTGATAGGGGCTGGTTGCTTTTCTTTGGCGTCATGGGAGATGACCAGAAAGAGACAGCAGCTTCAGATCCTGGGATGAGCTTCTTGATAAAAGGCTGCTGCTCAGTCCAGCCAAGGGTGAATGTGCTGCTGTGGTACAAGCATCAGCTGGTCAAAAATACCAGGTAAAGCATGAGGGACCAGCAGCTAGAAGTGATCCTTTATCAAAATCAGATTTTAGAATCAGTCAAAATGAAGAAGCTAATAGTTAATTAGTCTTTTTCCTTGCCTTGGAGTTAAAATAGGCAACACCCATAGCTGGTGCAAGCAGGTACAGTAGCTAAAGATGTGGCCTTGTACTTGGGACTAAACCAAGCTGGCTGAAGTACCTGGTATCAAAGTTGAGCTTTATTGTTATTAGTGTCAAAAGGACTTTTATAGCCTATGCCAAATGCTGTCATATTGGTTTGTAATCATTGCTGGCCTTTTTGACAGCTGCAGAACAGAAGGGCAGGAATGCAGACAGAGGCAGTGACTGGAACTTACAATCTCACTTTCTGATGTTTTCAGCAATGAAGCTGGGAAGCCTCGTGCCAGGTTGCTGGAACAGTCCAGGGTGCAGGGACTCAGAATTTAGCAGAGATGTATTTGCTGCTTCACCTGATTGCTTTCATTTTTCCAAAACTTTCCTCCAAATTTTCTACATTGAAGACTGGTATTTTCACGTTTTATTCCCCTCTTCTACCTTGGGTACAATAAAACCTTTTGTGTCTGTAGGGAAACACGAGTGTTAACTGGTGCATTTAGTTACCCATATGTAACTTATTGCTGATGAAGAGTGAAGTCTTAGCCCTAGCTGGGGTCCCTACAGGCCAGAGCATGGACGGAGGAAGCTTTCCTCTTGGTAGCTTTCAGATAAAGAGAGGAATCTGATCTCCAGTCCCGTCAATCTGACAATTTTTGACCAGTCTTGCAGACTGAATGTGAAAGAGGCAGGAAGCCTGATTCTCAGCTGGTACAAAAAGACTGTCTCACTCCAGTTACATCCCATAAGTAGGGAGGTTGGCAGTTCAGTTTCCAACTTTGTCTTAATTTCATGCATTTCACTCTTCTCATTTTAGAGACTCCCTCCGTTTCCTTTCCTCTCCCGTTTCCTTTTCTGTGGGTGGCAGTCAGCTGGCCTGCTCAGCTCTCCTCCCCAGCTGGCCCTTCTGTCCTTTCTGTACAGTAAGTATCTTCTCTACTTTACTCCTAAAGCCTCTGTGTGAGCCCTGTGCTTGTATCTGTTCAGCTGCATGAAGTCTGCTATTTCCTTTTCGAAGTCCAGCTTCACTATGATGCTTTGTATATTTAATCGTTAAAAGAAGACTCTTTAGCTTCTTGCTGCCAGCAGCTCCTGAGCTGCGGCTGGCAAATGTCTCAGCAATTTATATGAACTCTTAGCATGGGAAAAGCGAGCTTGGGAACAAAGGCTACAAAACAAGGAGGTAATGTGTATTTGGAGTAACAACAGGAGTGGTATGTGCATCTGTGGCTCCTGCACTGTGTTTCTACTGTGCTTGGATTTGTTTTTAAAGAGTGCAGCAATACCCCGTAAAGTTATGCTTGACTTTTACTCGTCCTTTTCTCAGCAAACTGACTTCACTGGGAATTCATGTCTCTCAAGTGTCTGCTTTCCAGATGCGTTCGTGCTGCAGGGGGCTATAGGAGGGCCTGAGAAGGGGGCTGCAGCACTGAACTGTTTTCTAACAGGACTCCTTTGGGCAGGGGTTTGGCACATGTTGCAGTATGCCACCTTGGCTTTCAGCTAAATGAGGTGAGCTAAATAGCATATCCCAAAACAGGTCACTTTGTGGCATCTATAACAAGAAGCCACAGAGCAGTGGATGGATGGTGATGCTGTGACACAGAGATATGGGATACTAGGCTACCTGCCTAAAAGCATGGAGCAGAAGCTGTGGTTGTGTTAGTCCCATCTTCAACATGTCGGTCCTGATAGCTCTGGGATCTGGCCTGACAAACAACCACCCAGGTTAGCCACTTGGGATCTCACCCAGGCTTTGCAAAGCTCTTGTCAGCTGGTACTTCCTTTTCCATCCTCAGCTTTTTCATTGTGTGAGGGGTAAACAAGCCCACTAGGAACAGTGAAGGGGACTCCTGTTTCTGGTGTCATGTGAATTCAGCAAGTAGTTTCAGATTTAATAAGGTGAATGTCATGGACTTTAATCCTCCATAAATCTTCTTTGGAATTTGCTTTCTTTCCATTTATCCTCCCACCTATCCTCCATAAATCTCTTGCAGCTTCCTCTCTAACCAGCCCCTATTTCCTCAGCCTGATTCACAGACCTCTCTTCAAGCTCTTTTCACATCTTTCTAGTCCCAGGCTCTCCTCTACTTTGCTGCCACATTTTGCCTGTTCTCTTGTACTCCTGTTGCTGGTGAATTTAACCTTTTCTCAAACTCTGATAATGTATCATTGAAGAGGTATCTTTTCCCAGTATGAAAGAAATATTTGAAGCACCAGAGATGCTCATCCCAGAGCCCAGTGCAGTCCAAGGAAAGAGCATGTCCCAGCATGCCGCTGCCCATTTGCCACAAATCCTTTAATTTCCAAAAAGCCATGTGCTCTGTATGTTCTGCAGGGGCCAAGAAGCATATAAAGACCTGCTTTCCTGTAGTCATCAGAGCATACGCTGAGTTAATATCTCTTCTGAACGCGCTGACATGAAATGGTCTGAAAGCAAAGAATCCCTCAAGATGTACCCAGGAAAATCAAAACCGTGATTATCTTTGGTTGCCTGGCTGCTCTCAAAAGCTAATTTCTAACACTTGAAATTTTTTTTGATTATAGTCACTTTAAAGAAAATTTAACTTTGATTTTTAATGTAAACCCTTAGCTATCCAGCCCAAGAGTCCCACTGTTCTCTGCAGAGAAATAGATGGAATATAAGAATCAGAAATGCTTAAGATCGTGATTACAGCATCACATTAAAAATAGTCAAACCAGTCCTAGGAAGCATACCAAGAACCAGCAGCATTAAGTACTAGTTTGCTTAATCATTCCGGCTGGGGTTGTGTGCGCAGTTTGAGGCAAGAGGCCATATGGGCAGGCTGGGGAGCTGATGCGCCTGGGCGAGTAAGTTGTGCTGTGTTCTTTGTTGTTGATATGCAGAGTTACCCGTAAGCTCTTAGCTGCAGTATTCCCATTCTTTGAGTATCAGCGTTTGCATGTTCTGTATCTCTAGTGATGAAAGGTTACTCTTCACACCTGAGAGTCTGTTGTCATGTAGTTTGCAATGCCCCTTTGACAGTATGAAAGGACCTGACAGCACAGATTTGGGAATGGCTGGTATTCAAGTTCAGCACCCTTGAATCTAGTGCGCTATGAACACAATACATTTATATATTTTATATATACACACCACAAACAGGAGGTGCTTCCTGGAGTTGTGACTTCAAATACAGATGTGTCACACCAAGTGCTGATGTGACCCTAATGATAACAGTGAGTGACTGCACAACCTACCTGAGACCTTGTACTGAGGGAAACCTGGCTTACTTTGCCCAGTCTAAATGTGTGATGTCAGGGCTCCTGCCTTGTTCGTGACATGCACAGGTCACTCAGAAGCAATCATCTTGTTTGCAGCTGACTGGAACCATCCTTTTCATTGCTCTCCTGATCCTCTTTCTGTTGCTGGCTCTGGCTCTTCTGTGGTGGTTCTGGCCCCTTTGCTGCACAGTGGTAAGTACAGGGTTTTGTTCTTTTGACTTGGTTTCATCTCTTCTCTGCAGAAGCACGGTTACAGTGTTGGAGTGGGTGGTTAACTTTAAGAAAAATGCTGGCAGGTTTGTAAGGCCCTGATTCAACAAATTGCTGAAGGCATGTGTTGAAGCCGCTCTGGTCTGAGTTTTGGAGTGTTGCAAAGCCTACATGATTTCGACCCTGAATGAGAAGTTTAGGTGAGCTCATGGACATGGCCCAAATTTCTGTAGGGATCGAGACCTTCTTAGAAAAAGATTTTAAACCTGCTGCGGGAAAAGTGTAGTGGAACTGATTTACGAATGTGTGCATAAGCTGTTAACAGTCTTTTTTAGGGACAAGAGTTAGGCTTTCTCTTTTATTCAGAGGAGCTGCAGATGCGGAGTGAATATTTTGCACTAGCTTGGTGTATGACATTTTTTAGGCAGAGCTACCATCATGGAGCTGTATTATGAGTTAATAGGGCACTTCTTGACTAATCAGATAGTTCAATGTTAGGGATTTAGCTTCTCGTCCACATTTATTTTATGCCTGCTGAAATGTAATGGGGCTAACAAGGATTGAATGTAGGGGAATGGAGCCCAGCAACCCGTCTGTGGTATCGGCAAGAAAGCAGAAAGGACATAGCACTGAGATGGATGAACCTACCATTATCTCAGATTTCTCCCATTGTTTATATATTGCAGGTGATCAAGGAGCCACCGCCACCGCCACCTCCGGAGCCTGTAAGTGTGCTATTTCTGAGCTGCTGCAGCCACTGTAGTGTGTTGTGCTGCCCAGGAATGTCAGCCCTGTAGGTGTCTTAATGACACCTTGAAGGCTGTGAGAGGAAGGCTCTTGCGTTAGGACAGTTATTTCTGCTTTCTGGCCTCTTTATATACATACAGCAAGATTATTTCCATCCACAGAGAAAAGTCAAATAACTCAAAGTCCACGGACAACAGTTCCTGTGTTGTTCATTTTTGCTTCTGCTGCACATCAAACAGGTGTGTAAGCAAATCTTTGCTTCTCAAGCTGTGATGAAACCTGTCCCTCTTCCAGTAAAGCTGCCATTGCTCTCAGCAGTTTAGCCCAGATTATTAGTAAGAAACAAAATCGGGCAGCTGGAGGACAGGACAGCAAAGCCACGTTGTTGTGGTTTTGCTACAGGAGAGGGAGACGAGAGCCTGCCCTGGCTGTGGCTTTGCTGCAGAGTGACCTTTGGAAGGACATTTAGCCTTCATCCATTTAGGTTGTGAGCTGTTTGAGGCAGGGTTGTATTTAGTTATTTTTGGACAGTAGCCCTGAACTCAGCTTAGTTTCACTGTACTTGTTTAATAAAAATAATAGTAATAAATAAAAGTACCTCCAGAGAAAACTCATGCCTCCCTTTATTTCTTTCCTAGGCATAGGCAGTTAAATGATGGAAAAATACTTGCCTAACCCACAAGAGACGCTTACAGTTTGCTGCTGATTTGCTGTAGCTTGGCATGAATATAAGGAGGCAACCACAGCTGCTGTTTTGAGGTTGCCAGAGGCCACCATTACTGTGTATGTGATCCTGTCGCTTGTCCTGGGCAGCAGCACTGTCACAATTTAACTTCAGAATACACACCAAAAATCATGCTGCTTTTAGGGTGATTAGTATCGTCATGAAGCATGCAATTGCAGCCATGCTGTGTTAGAAAGAGCTTTCAGAGAGCATCACAATCCTGCAGCAGGGTTTCCAGGTGCTTTGCGATTATTCTGATCAGCAGAGATTTTTAAATGGAATCAAAGAGACTGTGAGCTGACGTGAGCCTCCAGGAATAACACTGAACACAGATGTTACCCACCCCTTTACTTGACCTTGTCTTTATCCAGTATGGATTGCTTTTTCATTATGCTTACCACTAGCCTCCCTAGGTATGGTGACCTGCTCTTTACCTGATGCAATCTGGTATTACGTCCATTAAACTGAATATAGTTATCTAAAATTTATTCTAAACCACAAGCGTTAGATTTCCATTGCTTTTCAAAATGTATGTGGTAGCTGTTGATGTTGCTTTCTGTGTTCGTTGTAGGGGATATTTGGTATAAAACCTTTACCAGCTGGAAAAGTATCAGCCATCACTATTAACTGTGTCCTGCTACTGCCAGGCTTGCCAGCAATAAGGGTTGTTAGACCTGAACGCTTGAAATCTGTGTTACATTGTATGGAAGAGGCTGGTTATTTTATGTAGCACTCGAGTTGACAATGAAATAAAATATAAATTCGTTAAAACTGCTGTAGTAGTTAACTGGGTTTCAGATGTGGCACAAAATGGGATAAAAATTGTGTATTTGTTAGGCTTTTCAAAACAACCCGCCAGAAAAACCACTAAACCAAAACAACAACAAAACCCAACACAAACCACAATGCCTTCCTTGTATGTTTATTTCCCTGACAGGATAAAAAAACAACAAAAAAAACCCCAGACCCAAACCAACCCAAACAAACAAAAAATCCCCAAACCCAACCCCCTTACTGGGGTTGTCAGCTCTGGTCTTGCCTGCCCATACTGAAGAATTTGTTGGAGGAACTGACCCATGAGCCATAGCTGAGAGATCAGATGTTACTGAAATAACTGATGGAAATACCTTTCTCCAGGGTATAATCTAAGAGTTAAATATGAACAAACAAAATTTAAGGCATGTTTTTTAAAAGCAGTTACTGGCTTTTGGACTTTCAATTCCTTTTACGTTCCAGTAGAAACATGTAGGACAATTTTGAGGAAAAGGTCACCTAGAAATCTGACAATAATTTGTGTCCTTCTCCAGTATTTGGATTTCATTTGATTATTTTCTTTTTCAGTAAAAACTAAGCCCAGGCAATGTTTCTAGGAGCATACTTGTACTGTTGAATATTAGTAGAGGGCACTGTGCATGGCCAGTTCAAGAGCAGCATGCACATCTGCCTATCAGCATGAGGTGTAGTTCTTTCTCCTTATTAAAAAGTGTGAGGAATGAGGATGGTATTGTACGAGGCTTGTTGGGCCCTTTCCTCAATTATGTGTGTACTTGGAGAGTGTCATGATGTGACTTTCAGCTGCCTCCACTCAGTGTGATGATAGGGAGCCTGAGAAACCCCAGTGACTTCTGTTGGCTCACGATGATAGAGCTGGAGATGTGTTTCCAGGGTTGTTGAACCAGAAACACTTGCCAGCTCTCAGTTAGGCAAGAACAGAACAAAGCGCCTGAAGTAAATCCCTTATTCAGACTCCCCCACATTTGAGAAAAATAATCGGTAGTCTTTATAATTGCAGATCAAAACCTGTGGATCTGAGCTTCCTGACAATTTGGAGATGCTCCGGTCTGAGTCCTGGTTCCAAATTGTACAGCTTGAGCCAGGCTCTACAAAGAATCAAGCAATGTTACTGGTTACAGCTGCCATGAGTAGAGGGACTGATACACATGTTAGAAAACTCATAGTGATAGCCTTTTTCCCTGTTAGGTGACATCAAGTTCTAAAAGTACAATTAATAATAATTTTTTGGGGCTGATTGCTGCATTTTCTGCATAGAATAGAGGCAAGCCAGTATAATGTACGATTCAGCTAAACTTTGCCTTCCCTTACAAGTCAGTTGTGATTTTGAAGCTCAATGCATATTTGACTAAATAAAAGCTGCCTGGAGTGAGGAATAGGCAATCCTCTTTGGCCTCCCTAGTTAAAATTGCAGCTGCAGAGACAAGAGCCTTCTGTTTTTTTGTCATCAAATAAGTGTAACATACAAAGCTAGATATCAAAGGATTGGATCATAGGATGTTAATTTGTTTTCTGTAGTTTATGCTGTTTGTGAGAACAGCAGTAATATCTTCCTGTCTTTTCCATAGGAATCGGATGATGAAGATGGATTGCCAAAGAAAAAGTGGCCAACTGTGGATGCGTCTTATTATGGAGGTCGAGGTGTTGGTGGGATTAAGAGGATGGAGGTATTCGGCTTATTCTTTAGTGTAAAAATCAGCACATTTAATTATAAATTGTAACAATATATTTTTACGTGTTTTTTAAAAAAGCTGCCTTGTTGGACTAGAGACTGAGACTTAATTAGGGCTTGACCACCCGATTGCACCTGCTGTCCAAGTAACAGACATCAAGCTGCCATCATTCACGTGAATAATAAATCGAATCTAGAATTATGAGCCACCAAAATTTGCAGGTTAAGAGATGGAATAAGCACTGAAAGAAGTTTTAATTTACTGAATCAAACTCTTCAGTGCAGTCTGGTCCAGTTTTCCTGTCTCAGGCAGAGTTACACTGGTGTTGAATATTTGAGGGTACCATCTACACTGTGCCTGGCTGGCTGGATGCAGTTGGTTTGGGGAATTTAAAACAGCAATTATGTCCCGTGCCGCCCCCCCACCCCCCTTTTTCCAAATGCACAAAACCACATCTGTGTTGAAGCTGGCCAATGATGCAAATCCTGCCCTGAGACTCATGCACAAGCCAGTCTTGATGTGTGTGAAAGAAATTTGCCTTGTGCTGTCCTGTGGTATGTACATTCAGGGAGTCAGCCAAGGGCCTGATGATGACTTTTAGGGATGTCACACCAGCAACTCCCACTAGATTTAATTGATAGCTGAGGGAAAGGGGCTAATGTAAGCCAGCTGAGGATTTGGACCAAACTAGGGATAACAGAAGGAAAGCAGTGGTGTCTCAGCAGGTACCTGCAAGTCTTCAGTTGAAGTATTTCATCTTAATATCCTTAACCATTTTCCTTGGGAGAATATTATCCTTGGTGCTGAGTAACCTTACGGATCATATATCCTTGAATGCAGAGTCATATTTCTGTTTGAGGTAAGTCAGACAACAAAATCAGAATTTCAGCTTGAAATAAGTAGGGTATAGTGTGGGAAGATGAAGTTTCTGACCTCTCTTGTGACTATGCAAGGTTGTCTTTGGAAGAGCTGTTTTTAGTAGTAGCTGCACAAGTTTGAGCACTGATGCTCTTACACCATTCACGTGCTTCTCTACTGGTGCTTTTTTCACTTCTGAACTGAACAGCAGGAGCTGTTAGGGCTAGCTGTAAAGACTGCCTGCCTTCATCTGGTGCTGCCACCTGCCTTTTGTATGAGACTACGGGATGTGTATTGCACCTGTGTCCTCGCAGAGCTGGGCAGAGTGCCTCACATTTCACTTGAAAATGGCTTAATTTGCCCTGGATGCTGTGAATTCCAGCATCCAGATGTGAATGCTGTGAATAACAACGTCTTAGGTTACTGGAAGGTGCAAAGCCTAGTAGTTCAAGTAGCTTTTGAGTGAGACTATTTGACTCTTAAATGTGTATTTTTGATTAGTGAGAGTTTGGTGCCTTCATCAATTTGGCTTCATATCTCATGGCTTTGGGTCATCTGATGGGAACTAGATTAAAGCCTGTGAAAACCACCTGCTGGTGGGGACTGCTGAAGTGCCTCTACTTACAGTGTGCTCTCCTGGCTTCAGGTGCGATGGGGAGACAAGGGGTCAACAGAGGAAGGAGCAAAATTGGAGAAGCCCAAAAATGCTATTATTAAGTTGCCTGAACAGGAGTATGAGCCATGGGAACCCAAGCCGAAAAAGCCCCATGTGAGAAAACCACCTTCCCAGCGGAAATGGTACACTCCAATCAAGGTAATGTCTCTACCCCTCCGTTTCACCGGGTCTCGTATGTTGTGCGTGTTACTACATCCCACTTCCTTAGCACCGCCTTTCTTATGGTGGAGCTGGGAGAGCCTGTTTAGAAAAATGGCCAGTAACCCTCAGCTTTGCCCGTTCCTTGGAATGTGCATTTCACCTGGCACTGTGCGGCCATAGTTTTTTGAGGAAGAGTGGAGGGTGTTGAGGTCATGAGAATACGAGGTCATGAGGTCATCTTCCCTCTCTCAGCTCACGCCGCCTTTTCAGGTCCTTTCGTGCAGCCTGGTTTGGAACAGCAGATACCTCAACTCTTGGGGAGGGCAGCTGCTGGTCCATGCCATCTGAAGGCAGCACACAGAGAAGATCAGATAAAAGGTGCCGTGTTTGCTTTGACTGCGCTGTGGCTAAGGCCCTGGGTTGGCATTCAGCTCTGTTCCCCTCTAGTTTAGCCACAAGACATAGTGTTTGATTTTGGGCAAGTCGCTCAGTCTCTCCACACTTGCATCCCCATTTCTCCTATGTCATTTTACTATCTGGTGTCTTCCTGTCTTTTAATGTATGTATCCTCACAGCATCCTTGAGGCAGGGCAGAGCCCTTCTCTCCGCTTACAGAGAAGGAAGCTGGAGGGCTAGTGCAGGCCAAGTGAGCAGCACACTGCGCTCAACCCAGAAATGTGTGGCCATGTCCCAAACCAGTGCTTTGGGGGATGAGATCATTGTCGTCGTCGTCCCCCGTGCTCGCAGATCAGTTTAACAGTGCTTAAATTTACTGTCTGGGAAGTGCCTGTGAATTTTAAAGCCTGCCTAGGTAGGTGGTCTTGTGGCTGTTTATCCACGCTCCAGCTTGCCTCCCATCAGTACAGCGCTTTTGTTAATGTAACACCTGTGTAATTGTGCCTCTCAGGGGAGTTGTTCACATTAAACTACAGTCATCCTCTGAGTTTTGAGCAGGCTGAATTTACCCTTTTCCATATCAGGTACATGTTACCCCGTTGAGGTCTGTCTTCTGGCTGTCCCACTAAACAGTATACAGAACGCAAGGACACAGGAGCAATGTTTGTGCAGGCCGTTTAATACAGAAAGGCTGGATCTTTCTGGGTCATGTCTTGTTGTTGAGTGGTGAATGTTTTTTTTTTTTTTTTAATTTGTTTGTTTGGGTTTTTCTTTTAATTCTAGGGCAAACTTGATGCACTGTGGGCTTTGGTTCGACGAGGCTATGATCAAGTCTCTCTTATGAGACCACAGCCAGGGGATAAGGTAAGGTGTCACAAACACACTGGCATGTCACTTCTCTGTTAGGAGCAGCAGTGCTCTTCTCTCCCAACCACCTTTTTTTTTCCTCCATCTCTCTTTTTTTAATTTTTTTTTTTTTTTGGGGGGGGGGCAGTTAGCTTGTCTCTTTTCACATTAACTTAAGGCTAAAAATTTGTCATGAGAACCAGAGATTTCAAAATGAGGTAAACTGTTTGCTGTGGCATCTGTTTAAAAGTATTGCCCCAAGAGGTCAACAGCAATGTCTCCCCTGTGATGATTTGAGCAGGCTGAGGAAGAAGCTGGCCAGCCACAGTAACATATGAGACCATTTGCTGCCATATAAGTTCTTAGCCTTTTTTTAATAGGCACATGTGTTGAAGTTAAAGGATAGGTTCTTTGTGGGTTCTGGGGACTGCTTGTTTTGAATTTACTATGCAGTAGTTGTTCTACAACAGTAATTATCCTTCCTACCCAAATTCATAAAAAAGCTTCTCAGACTTACTGATAGTGTTAAGTGATTAGTGAGAGAAATCATGAACTGATGATGAAGAAAAAAATCATAGCAAAGTCAATGAAGAACAAAGTTTCTGTAGAATTCTGTGCACGGACATATTTCTCAGTCATATCCTATACGTAAGTAGAAAGTATCTCCTGCCTTGTTAAAGTCTATTGGCCAAACATAGGTCAGGAGTAGATTTCTCTGGGGAGGAAGCAGGGGGTCTGTGCCTTTCAGAGCCACAGACATGTCTGTGTGCTGCCCCTTGGCCACTTGTAATACTTAGTTCAGAGGCCTCTCAATTTGCCCATGAGAGCCTGGCACTGTTATGGTTGTCCCTATCTTGTTTTTCGGGGGGGATAAATCCATAAAGGCAGGCTTTCCCTTGGTCGAGGAGGATCATGTTAGAGATCGCTTGAGCAAACCTGACACCCACAAATCCATGGGGCCCGATGGGATGCACCCCTGAGTGCTGAGGGAGCCGGCAGGTGTTATTGCCAAGCCACTCTCCGTCATCTTTGAAAGGGCGTGGAGAACAGGAGAGGTACCTGAGGACTGGAGGAAAGCCAGTGTCACTCCAGCCTTCAGAAAGGGCAAGAAGGAGGACCCAGGAAACTACAGGCTGGTCAGCCTCATCTCCATCCCTGGAAAGGTGATGGAACAGCTCATCCTGGAGGTCATCTCTAAGCATATGGAGGGGAAGAAGGTCATCAGGACCAGTCAACATGGATTTACCAAAGAGAAAAGGCCTGACCAACCTGATAACCTTCTAGGATGGAATGACTGGCTGGGTAGATGAGGGGACAGCAGTGGATGTTGTCTATCTTGACCTCAGCAAGGCTTTTGACACTGTCTCCCATAACACCCTTACACGTAAACTGAGGAAGTGTGGGTTAGATGAGGAGACAAGTGAGGTGGACTAAGAACTGGCTGATTGTCACAGCTCAGAGGGTTGTGACCAGCAGCACAGAGCGTAGCTGGAGGCCCGTAGCTAGCGGTGTTCCCCAGGGGTCAGTACTGGGCCCAGTCCTGTTCAACTTACTCATCAGTGACCAGGATGAAGGGACAGAGCTACCCTCAGAGCGTTTGCAGGTGACACAGAGCTGGGAGGAGTGGCTGATACACCAGGAGGCTGCACTGCCGTTCAGTGAGACCGGGACAGGCTGGAGAGCCGGGCAGAGAGGAACCTGATGAAGTCCAGCAAAGGCAAGTGTAGGGTCTGCACCTGGGGAGGAACAACCCCATGCACCGGTACGGGCTGGGGCTGGCCTGCTGGGAGGCAGCTCTGCAGAGAAGGACGTGGGAGTGCTGGTGGACAGCAAGTTGCCCACGAGCCAGCAGTGTGCCCTGGTGGCCAAGGCAGCCAGAAGGACCCTGGGGTGCATTAGGAGGAGCATGGCCAGCAGGTCGAGGGAGGTGATCCTGCCCCTCTGCTCTGCGCTGGGGAGGCTGCAGCTGGAGTGCTGTGTCCAGCGCTGGGCTCCCCAGTCCAAGAGAGACAGGGAACTGCTGGGGAGGGCCCAGCGCAGGGCTGCAAAGGCAGTGAGGGGACCGGGGCATCTCCCTTGTGACGAAAGGCTGGGAGAGCTGGGCCTGCTCAGCCTGGAGAAGACTGAGAGGGGACCTGTCAATGTCTACAAATATCTTGAGGGCAGGTGCCAAGAGGACGGGGCCAGGCTCTTTTCAGTGGTGCCCAGCGACAGGACAAGGGGCAGCGGGCACAAACTGCAACACGGGAAGCTCCTTCTGAATATGGTGAAGAACGTCTTCACTTTGAGGGTGACAGAGCCCTGTCACAGGCTGCCCAGAGAGGCTGTGGAGTCTTCTTCCCTGAAGACATTCAAAACCTGCTGAGACTTGGTCCTGTGCAACCTGCTGTAGGTGAACCTGCTTTGGCAGGGGGTTGGCCTAGATGGTGTCCAGAGGTCCCTTCCAACCCCAACTGTTCTATCATAAGTATTGAGTGCTGTTACACTTTCAGATTTGGCTTTTGGTTATGGCTCTTTGAAACATAAGGACTGGGCAGAGATGACAGCAGCTTTCTCGCCACTGTGGCCCTTCTCCAGCCAGAGTCATCACCTTTACTCTCAGGAGAGAGTTATAGAGTTACAGCAGTAGGGGCCATAAAGTGTTTTTGCAGGGTAGGAGCGGTGCAGAGGCCCTTGTGCTGGGCTTGTTTGGTTGGGTGACTTTCACACCTAATAACAGATTTTAAAAGTAGCCCGAACTTGAATCACCTGGGCAAATATGTTGCATCCCTCTGGCTTTTGGCAAAATACCATTATGCCATTTGTCTAGCTATTAACCAAGCATGCAGCTTCAGTATTTGAAGGTCAGTCTCTTCCAATTTTCTTTTGGTGCCTAAGGAAACTAAGAGAACAAACTCAGCTTCCTATGCTACTTTGTAAGGTGGTCTTAACTGTTGCACTAAGCTGCATTTTCGAGGCAGCTGTGCTCAAGACACCTTATTTACTTTTTAAGCACGATCTAGAGCTTCTGAATAGGCTCTTTAGGCCCAGCTGTATTTTGATAGCGCTAACGTTGTATAATACAAATCTATCCTCTGCCTTTCACTCCCTCGGTTGGTACATTTCTATCAGTGCAGAGCACAACAGAGCCTCTGTTAGCCTGCGCAGTCAAGGCACATGCAGGGGGCTGGCTCTGAACAGGGATCCTCAGTTCCTCGCCTTCCAGCGCTGCTGCAGGGAGGGCAAGGGGCTCAAAAGAGGCAATGTAAAAGAGAGTGAGCTGAAGGATTATTGTATCAGGGAGAACATTAGAAAAATCAAATGTACATCTGGGAAATAGGGTGGAAAGAATCCTATTGAGCTAGATTCTGTGGAAGAATAGGATCATCTCTGTTCCCTGGCCTGTGAAATTAACTAAAGCTGAAGAATACTGAAAGTGAAACAAGAAAATGACTAGACATCCTTCTGCTGTTTGGAAAAAGAAAAAAAAAAAGACATCACAGGCCTGTATTTCATGAAGAAAGCTAGCACAGGAAAGATCAAGGTTATTATTTATTGTTTGGTTGACTTTTCTAGTAGCAGTCTCTCAGTGGAGAATTGGCTCCTTATGCTTTTGGTGGGGGATAAGTGTATAAATATACATGAATGTACACATTAAGTATATAGGAGTATATGCACACGTGCACACACTTACTTTCTGGCTGAAGAATGGGGAAATCGTTCATGCAGCCCCAGGAGCAAGCCCACAGCTCTGCTCCACTCATCCCCAGCAGGGACAAGGACACTTCTGCACAGTCAGTGGGTTTTGGTTTACTGTTGGGTAGGTAGACATGAAAGTACAGCCCAACATGCCTCAGTGCATGGTGTTCTTCCAGACTGTGCCATCCAGAGGCCAGTGACTATGCGGTGATCTTGGAGAGGGATTGCTTTCCTGTGTGGGGTTTTGAGAGATTTGGGGGAGCAGGGGGAAGGGTTCTTTGGGTTTTATAGTTTGCCTTGTATCGTTTGATTGAAGGTAATTTCATAGCTGTCTTGGTTGTTCAGGAAAAGCAAAGGAACACAATTTAACACTGTTTTGAGAGTGGCATTTAGATTCATAACTCAGAAAATTCCTATCTCTGAATTTCCCAGAATCAGTCAAATTATTATCTTAACATTTTCAGGGATTGCAAGAGATAGAGGTTGTTTCCCACTGGAACAAGATAACTCACTGAAGTTACATTTTCCAAATTTCTGTTTCACAGTTTACCTCCATTGAAAGAGAAACCAAACAGTTTTCATTTTCCATTTTTATTGCTTCACTTGGGCATATGTTTGCTTTTTGTAGCCATTGGGAGAAGTTATAGCAAAACACTTTTTTTTCTGCATAATGAAAGTACTAATTATAGAGATAAGAATATCCACAGTACAGGGAGAAAAATTTTTTTCACAAAGCTTTGGGATAGGGGAAAGATGACAAAGGAGAATTTTTTTTTGGCATTAAAACATTCTTTAAAACTTCTGAAAATTGTAATTTTGTTCATAATTTGAAAATGAGTACTGTGGTTTTCTGTAGTGAGTACTGAGCTTTCTCTCGCAAAAAATCTGAAAAATACTTGTAGGAAAATTTTATCTGTGATAGTTTTGGTGGAAAACAAAATATGTTAATGGTTTTGGTATGTTCACCAATGTGTCTGGTTATGTCACAAAGAAGCAAAAGTCTGTTAGACTTTTTCAGAGCTGTTCAGCATCTTCCCCCACAACACAGCCCTCTTCTTTTTGGGTCTGCAAACCATACAGCAAAGGCGGTATTGCTACCCCATGTTTTCAAATCGTGACTTCTCCCCCACTCCCATCATGAAGTAAAGTTAAAAATGGCACTGTTCATATGTTTTTTGTGTCTTCATGTGGTGAGGCCCATTCCAGAGTGTTTGTGAGCCTTGCAGTGCAAATTCAGGCTGAAGCATGTGTGCAAGAATACAGGGCTGATTGATGCAAGGGGATTTCTGTTGCCCTTTGCTCTGGGGGGCAGGGCTGCTGTCCATCCTCCATCTTTATTTCTTCCTTCGTCATGATCCTATTCTCTTTCTCAAACCGCCTGCTCTTTTCCTTACCTGTGCCTCCCTTGGACTCCTGCCCTACACGTTCCCTTCCATTTCCTTCTGTGGTTTCTTCCTCTCCTTGATATCTGTCTCAGTCCTTGTTTCCCTGCACCTCCCCGTGATGAGACAGACTGGTGCCCTGCAGTCCTGCCCTCTGGGAGCAATGGGCTGGTGACCAGCCTCCTTCCCCTGTTCTTCTCACACTCTAGCATGCCCTGAGTTATGGCCTCCCTGCAGAGCTGGCTGAGACTCCTGAGAGCTCCCCTGCCATGGCTAATGCCTTCCACGGAGTTCTGTGGATCAAGAAAAGGATCTCGGGATGGATGACCCATCAGTATTAGGCAGGACTGTGTTAATAGGACTGGCTGTGAAAATCACAGGCACTTTTTGGAACAGCCTATTTAAAGAAGACCAGCCAAGCACAAGCCCTGATACCTTTTTGCCTGGGAGCTGTGCCCATGGTGCTTGGCTTGGATCTGCAGGCAGCTTTTCCCCTTGGTCTCTACTCAAGATCATGTCACAGCACCACCACTGAAATTGGTTGTTAGATTGGCAAGTATCTCAGTAAAGTGTCGTAGGACCCCACTCACTTGATGTCTGCAGGTCATCTCTAGCAGGAGCTTCTGTTCCACCAGGATGGGACAACAAGGAATGAATACACTTAGCTCTACCCCATCATTAGCAGATAGGCTGCTATTTGTAGGATGGCTTTTTGCTAAGCTCTCATACAGCATCAGCGGAAGAGTGAAGAAATGAAAAAGGGCTAGTGGTTCTGCGGTGGATTGCTGATCTTTCTTCCTTGCAGTAATGTATAAAGGTGAAGCCTTTATAGGTATTTGTGCAACTGCTGCAGTGATGGATCCCTTAGAGCCAGGCTGCCATTCTTTGCTTCTTCCCCCAGAAGTTTGAGGCTTAGAAGACCAGCAGACACTCTTTTGGCCCAAGACAAGGACTGACAGCTGTGTGGCAGGGACACTACTCGTCCAGCAACAGGGAACATATCAGAGTGGCCACATGGCCTGGTGAGCTATGTATTGCTGAAGACAGGTTGTCTTGAGGACATCCCCATCACTGTGTTGGTGTCGTTCTGAGCTTGCAGGGGACTGCCATGGAGATTAGAGCTTGGGAAATAATAATGTCTGGCTATCTTGAAGTGTCTCTCAGAAACCACAGCAGCTGGTGGGGCAGGTTGTCAGTAGTCTCTGCGAAATGGAACTTCAAGCTCTTCCCCTTGGCCTCATGGATCAAAAGTGGGGCTGTTACCAATGCCAGCAAGTAAACATTAAAAGCCCCAATATGTGCAGAGAGGAAGGTGAGATGCTTCTTTCAGATGGTCTGCTTAGTTGCTGCTTTCAGCCAATCCATTCCGTTTAGCATTGCCACGCATACTGTCACAGGAAATTCTCAGAGGCTTGGTTTACCAAAAACCTCAACTAAGAAAAAAAAAAGATAACTTTTCCCTCAGAGAGAACTGCTCTTGTTTACTTTAAAGCTTTAGAAAGTGATCTCATTCTTGTCACTGAAAATTACCTGGGAAGGAGTGAGAGTGTAGGCTGGATTTTGCTGTCACCATCACCCTTTTGTACTCATGGGACGTTTCTTAGAAAAAAGCAATGCTTTAGCAGTACTGCCCTGTGGTTTGCACATGCAAAGCCCTTTTCTGGGGAAGGGAACTAGAAGCAGACTGTTGTACAAAAAACTGAAAGCCTATTTTTCTTCTTCGTTCTACAAAATTGAAAGTAAAAAGGCTGCTGTGCAGCCAAAAATTTCACAAAATAAGAGCTGCTGGTCATTTTGGAAGCCAGGACTTCTGGGTTCTTTCAGGTGTTCACTGCTGATTTACTGCATGACTTTGAACAAGGCACAGCAGCTGGGATTTTAAACACTAGCCTCCGAAATGAGGACTATTTGGGTTCCTTAGTCTGTGCATCCCTTTCAAGGTAATCACTGTTAAGCTGATAGGTTTGTTAAAGCTCAGAAGGTCTGTTTACCCTCAAATTTTGAGTGATTCCTTGTAATGCTACCATGACTTCTATGTGCCTTTGATTTCCCAGCTGCAAAATAATCATGAGAACACAGTATTTACATTCCATACAGCTGTGAGGTTTAGTTAAGTCCTGCCAGGCACTTGGGACTCCTCAAATGAATGGAGGGACACCAAACCTATGGATTATTAATTACTAGTAATTACTTTCTGGCTGCTACCTACAGGTGGGCAGCAGTTTGAATGCAGCCCACGAGGATGACAGTCACTCCACACTAGCTGCCCACGTAGCAGTGCTGTTAGAAGCTCATTCTGGTGACTTATTTTCAAGTAATGGTCTTTAATAGGCTTCTCTGCCACTAGCTTGGAGATGTGTTGTCATCGCCCAAGTAGTAATTGGCAGAGCTACAGGGGGTGCTGGAACAGCAGCACTGAGCTCCTTCAGTGGCTGCTGCTGGGTTCTGGGGCTTTTCTCCCTTTGCTTAACCTTTGTGGAGCCAATTGCCTTCATAAGCTGGTGAAAAATCAGAGAGGGGAGCTCTGCCTGCCACAGCAGGTGATCTCCCTTTGTCACTTGCAATGAAAATGTGACACACATAGCTCCTGGTTTACTTCATTTTTTACTTTTTGCAAATGACGCCAGTATCTGTGAGGTTCATTCCTGCTGTAGCAGGCTTATGGCGTGGGGGGGGGAAGCTCCCTGGTGTGGGACCCATGTCCTAACGCACAGTTCCCAGGATGTGCTGAGCACTGCAGCTGGAAACATGTAATCAGTGACTAATGAATTTCCTGTTGGGCAAGAAGCCCACGGACTGGCATCACCTCTCACTTGTAAGAGGCTCATGTTATTTCTGATGTGGAGGAAGAATTCACAAATAGGGTTTGGGGATAGATGCTGCCTGTCTGCCCCCAGGTAGAACTAGTGATCTGTCCACGACTGGGGGAATAGGCTCGTTATCACAGTTTTCCAGGCAGCACTTCACTGGTGCTCCACAATAGTACTGGGAGTACAGTGTGCCTAAGCCATGCAGGCCTGGCTTGGAGTCAGATGACTATCTTGGGGCTTAGGAGGAAACCCACAAATGAAGGTACATCTTTTTTGAGATGTGCACAAATGCATATGCAGTTGCTTACTTGGACTGCCTGTACAGATCCACGATTTGCACATGCAAATGAAACAGATGTGCTGCGGCCAGTACATGTATTTGTTTCTTGGCAGCACCCCGGAATCAGTGCTGAACCCCATATTGCCTTGTTCCAGTTGGGTTGCTGGGAGCTGTGCATCCTGTATTGTCTTCTGCATTGGGTAACGGTCCCGAAACTAATTTACCCTGCCTTCCTTAACTCCCTGCTTATGTATTTCTAGTAACTGTGTAGGAATCAGATTGCCCAAATGCAGAATGCAATGCTGTGGCCTTCCTCTGAAGGTGTTTGAGCTCTAGAAATAAAAAAGTGTAAGATAATGTATTAATGCTATTATTCATACTAAAGTTATTGTACAGAGTGATAACTAAAAATCAAAAGATATTGCATCCTTACTTTCTACAGAGGAGCTGTGGTTCTGGATGCCTTTGTTCTTGTACAAACTACTGTGGTTCATGTTGTGGCACCAGAAGAAAGCTCAAATCACTGTGTCTGCCATTGTGTGAGTAATGCAAAGATACTAGGCAGCCTGAAGAGCTTATGAGCTATGTCTGTTAAGTCTTAGTCTTAACTTAATCTTGCTTTGAATATAAACATTAAGTTAATAATAAAATCCTCCAATTCTATATGCCAGTTTTAGTCTTGGATAGGAACTGTTCCTGGAAGAAGACTGCAAACACTTTGCGCTCTTTGCAGCAACAGTGGCAGTTTCTGCAGCGTTTAAGATGTTTCTGCCTTTTTTTTTTCTTTCTTTTTTTTTTTTTCTTTCCCCACACATAAACATATTCCTTCTTTTCCCCTCCTTTTGGGGATTCTTCTAGGGAATGCAATTACCCAGGTAGGCACTTCAGTCTTCAGTGGCTGGTAACTTTAAGGAGTGGGGTATACAGAAACTTTGAAGCGAGACCTGCCAAGAGCAGTGTCCCTTCTTGCAGTGCTAAAGGCTGGGTGGGCACTCTGAGTGGAGCAGACTTTTGAAAAATGAGAGGAGGTGTACCTGGGTTTTTTTCTACTGCTGGGGAACAGGTCACTGTCTCTGGTAGGTTGAAACCTGGGTGTATAACAGAGTTTGTATGAGAGAGGTGGCAATGGGGTGCTCATGGAAAAGAGTAACTTCAGAATGCAGAGCTGGTACTTGGTAGACTGGTCAAGCTGCATAGGGGAAACATGGCAGCGAGATATTTGCATAGAGTGTTGGGTCTCGGTAGCATACCTGAAATGGGAAGGAGAGTTCCATGTCAGGATTTTAGTACTTGTTTCCCTGTGTGTTCACTCCTAGAAACAGTAAGGTGCTTGTGTCCTAAGGAGCTCTTCCATCCAACTTAACATAGGAGCTTTTGGGGGACAAGAGGTTTTCTGTGCCTTGTAAATATGTAAATATGATAACGAACTGTATGAGTCTCATCCCAGGAGAAGAAAACCGTTGTGAGACAAGCCCAGAGCAACCTAGGAACTGGTGGAGGTTTACCATCTACTTGCTGTAGGTAGTAGCAGAGCCATTTAAGGGCCAGGTACCCAGGGATGGGTTGGGGGTACTTGTATCTGTTTCCAGACCCTAAACAAAGAGGCAGCTTGACTGTGTGGTAGGCCAGGATTTTACATTTTTGGCTGTGGCAAGGAAAAATGATAACTGTTCTCACCAGAAATATCTCATGAGTCTCCAGCATTATCTTATACCCTAGGTGGGTAAAGAACATTGTGCTTTTCCTCTGTGCACACCATAATCCCAGCTTGCTCCTGAAGAGACAATCAAATAATTCACCCTGGAAAGCATGATGAGACTTAATTACAGTTTGAGTAAGACCAGTTATGGTCCTTTGTGGTCTAATATGCTCCTCCCAGCAAGCCACCAATACCTCAAGGATGAGTCTGTTGCACCCAGCAAATGTTTGTTGCTCTTGTTGCTATGCTCCAAAGCCCTCCCTATTGCGGATGATGGACAAATGCAATCTCCTTTTCCCTGAAAACGCCAAAGGAAAGAGAAAACTCTTTTGCAAACCAACCACTGTTCTTTTCTTGAACCACATTCTAGTCTGGTCAGCATTCAAGTGTGGAAATGTGTGGTGCTGTGGTAAAACAAGGGATGTGAGTCACGAGTCCTGAACTTGTAAATACCATATTTTTTTTCCCCAAAGCTGCTGCATAACCTTGCATAGATGGCATGACCTGACAGTAGCTCTCCTCACTTCCTCTGCTCTGGGAGCCTCATCTATAAAAGCTGTCAGAAAAGAGGAAGGCAGTAAATCATGCATTGTGAGTGCAGGTTTCAGTTAAGATATTTGCTTCAGGTTTGGGTGAGATTTGGTCTGTCCTGATTGTACTTTGATATCATTACTGAGTAGAAAGTACACCTGATAGACCTCAACTTTGATTATGCCCACGGTTATCCTTTTCTGTTCCCTTTGCCACTTTTAGGGCTCAGAATCAACAGGCTTTGTTACAGATCTGCACTGTTTGTGACTTCAGCCACAATCTCAGCAAGGTCCAAGACATGTGATGTTTTGTGCATTCCTGGAAGATATCTTGTGACTCTGGCCATTCTTTCAGGAGGTATCTGCAGCCCATTGCTGCCTCTTCCTTCTAAGGCAGGGCTGGAATCAACATGTAGCTCCCTGCTGAATAGAGTGTGATACAAATTATTTGAATAGCCCTGCCTTCAATACTGGGATGGGTTCTCCATGTCACCTGCTCCATGTCTCCGTATCACTTTCCTTTTGCGCCTAAGCTGGAAAAGTGGTATCAGACACGTGAGAGCTGGGTGGTGGGGATGTATTCAGCACAAAGTTTATTTTGCTGAAGGGTCCTGGCCCTAGCTTAAAAGGCTGATTACCCTGACTGAGCTATTCCTCCCTCAGATGCCTCATTATTGGCTGGTTTCTGCAGGGGTAAATTGGAAGTAGCCGTCTTCTTTTCAGTGTATTCCTGCACTGGTCTTAAAGCTAACTGAATAGACTGCTCCCAGAGTACCCGTCCTTGGTTTCAAGCAGTGCCATGCACAGCTGGGGCTGTGAACTGGGGAGCAGTGTCTGCAGACATGTGTCGTGGGAACCTATCAATACTTGGTTGTATTCAACTCTCAGTATTGTGATTAAATAAGCTACAGTAGTAATACAGTACACAGTAAAGAAGCCTGAGATACTGCAGCTATTAATATTACTGCAAAACAGTTCCTATCTTCATTCCCTAGTAGATTTGGACACCATTCTCCACGTGACTATCTTCATTTTGGCTAAAAGCTGCTTTTTTAGATGGGCTGTAAATATTTTTCCATGTTAATGGAATTAGCTGAAGTTGAAAAAATACCCTTGAAAAAGTCTCAATATTTTCAGGTTTTGTTTTGAAATATCTTGTCTTTGAGTTTTGGACAGAAAAGGTGTTTCAAATTGAACCACGTATGTGTTTCAAGCCCAAGTGAAACTTACTGTAACATACTACTTTTACCTGAAAAATGAAGACTTTTGGTTGTTGTTGACTTTTCCCTTGGCCAGCAAGTGAACCAGAAGATAACTTCTATTGCTGTTTTTGTGTGGTGCATGCCATGGGCCTCTTAGTGAGTTTGCCCTGGCCACATACCTCCCTCAGCCCCTGGGGGATCCCCTGGACAGGGGGATCCCCTGCACACTTGGTGTCAGAAGAGCTCCTGTGCTCACTCCTCCCTTCCCCACTCCATAAATCCTATTTTTTCAGCTATCAGGCTCCCATAGCCAGGGTGTCTGAGGGCATACTGGGCTTCTGAAGGGTCTCTTCTCCCAGCCCCTCTACGAAGCAAGGCTGGTCCCCCTTTGTGAGAGGGGCTCAGGCAGCTTGGCTCTCACCTGGGCTTTCTGGGCAGCAGCATGAACCATGTCTCTGCTAAGCTAACAGGTTTTATTCTGAACGTATCAGTAGCCTGAGGCATTGCTTGGCTGTGTCTCACTGTCAGTGCGCGCTCTGCTCTCGGCCCTGTGCAGCTGTCTTCTCCTTTGCGACTCGGGCACCAGAGTTTCCGAAGAAGGGATTAACTTCATGTGCTGTGTCTCCCTGGTGCTGCACCTGTGAGCCAGTGGCTGAGGCTTCTGGGTGGTTTAGTTTGATTGCTAAAAAGTAAAAGGCACAAAATTTGCTTATGAGAGTGTATTTGAGGATTGTGCGAAGGTTCCACATGTGCCTCATCTGCTTTGAAGTATCACTGCCCCTTTCTGGGTCAGGACATGTGTTCTGTTTAAAGTTACGTTACCTCCCACATCTTAAAGCTCAGTCTAATTCCTTTTGCTGTGTGAAGGACACTGAGTGTATCCAGTAAGTTACAGCCCTTGGCAGCCCCGTCTCACTCACACGGTGCGGTAAACAGAGGTTTCTGCTGCTTAGATCATCCTTGGGCATTTGCATTCATAGTTTTGTAATTCTCAATTTGAAATTATCTGATGTACCTAAGGCCATTATAGGGTCTCACTGTTACATTATGAGTGATTCACAGCCCACAATGCAATGATTTCCTTCCCCTCCAATAACCACATCAAAGGAGGAGGGAACAGAAATGATAAATTTACTTCTAGAGGCCAGATGATACACTGGATAAAGAGTGGGCTGAACTGATTCTCCTTTTTAAAAGGAGCACTAAAGAAAATAATAATTATATTCTCCTTGTTGGACATTGCCACTTCACTGAACCTTACTTCTGAAATACTCCTCTCTTCAGTCAACCCCATTTTCTCTTAATCTCTTCATAGTTTTGTATTACTATCATTTTAGGCATCAGTGCTAAGTGATATAGCCAAATAGATGCCCAGAAAGCTGTTATTGACAAGAAAGGACTTATTAAACTGGAAGGTATTTAAAGAGTCATGTTCTGATGCAAACAAATATTTTATTTTGATGATATTTAATGTTTTGATTTGAGACCTAATAACTTAAAATGGCTACATATAAAAATTAATTGCAGTTAATAAATTAGTTGTTCATGATTAATGCAATAGCCACAGTATGATTAATGGTTATGATTCAAATTTAATTGTTAAATAATATCATTAGAAATTACTTATAAATTACATATTTATTGACCTGAAAGTATGATCAACCACCAAACTACTGATATGGGAATCTCTGAAATTTCCAGTACTTTTTCAACACAAAACCAGTACCTGAGTCCCAAATGTAAGAGTAGGATTTAGTAAAAGTTACTTGAATGTGCCTGAAAACTGGGCAGGCTTAGGTTTTACGTGACAAACTGTTTCAGTGGCTCACTAATTTCTAGCCTGTATGCTGCACGGTAATCAGTGCAATTCCCAGGAAATCCGTGAAGGTTTTAATGAGCTGTGACATGTTCAGTGCACAGTCAGCATGAAGCAGTGCAGTGTGAGGAAGCTTTTGGCAAAGGCTGATGCACATAGATCCTGGCTCCTGAGGAGTCAGCTCCTAATCCTGACACTTGCCCAGGGAACTCAAATAGTGGGAACTCTGTACCACCTCTGTAAAATTACTGTATCCATAATCTACCTCATTCATAAATGCATATGCTAAACAAGTTTACCATGCTGTTGCTGTTTCAGGATGCTCAGTGTAGGTGTTTCCGCTAGAACACTTTTGGTCCATATTAGAGGACAGGGATTACCCTGTCCTCTAATTTTTCCAAGTTTCAGCTTTTGAAAAAGTCACTGATCTGAAAATGATCCCATTGGTTTCTGGGTGTGTGTATCAAAACCTTCACTTAGCTAAAGTGATTATGACTTTTTGTAGATGCTTGCTCTCGTGGTTTTGTAGGTAGCCTAAAAACCTGAACCTATTCTTTTGAGTTTGAGAGCTCTGCTTTGACAATGAACTACCCATAGATATTTAGGAAGTGAAGCTACATGCTGACAAACCATGTCCCTAGCAATCTGGCAGAGTCATCCCTGTGACATCCATAAACAAAATTGGGGAGAAAGGTGACTGCTCATTTGAGCCCAAGGAAATTACGTTCATTACAGATTTCAGCATCCTAAATGTACTACTTTTGACTGAGAGCCACTTTATTTTTTTAGTTTGGTGGCCCAGTGTTTTGGATTGCTATGCTCAAACTTTAAACGAATCATTTTATTTTAATCCATTCTGAAAGGTAAAAGCAAGTATCATATTCTTACAAAGTAAAAAAAAAAAAATTGCAGTAAATATTTAAGTGAAGCCAACTCTTCCCCAGTCAGATACCCGCCTCTGCTGTCAGAGTTGCAGCACTGAGGCTTCATAAGCAAAAACAAGAGTGAATGAAAACTCAGAAAAATTTGTAATAGGAAGGCTATCTTTATTTAGGTCAACTAATGCAGCTAAAATTAAGAAACAGACATACCTTGTGTGCACAAACACTCTGGCATGCACAGAGATGAAACTGGATTTGATTTTGTTAAGTAAACACCAATGTATGTATGAAAATGAACAGAGAAAAGTGACGTCTACTGGTAAATGGGGTGGTTTTTAAATTTTTTTTTGCTGAAGTGCTCTTAGTATCATGGGTGAAGAGACTTTTTGAATTGCCTGGATCCTTTTAACAGTTGTTCCTTTCCATTGAAAACTTGCTGAGTAGCAGCTAAAGATTTTGGGGCAACAAGCACTGGGGAGTGATATACTGAGCACTGTGATGAAAGTAGCCCAGAAATAAGATGGTGGCTTTCAAGAGGTTCCTCCCTTCCTTCCCCGCCTTAAACGACACAAAAAACCACATCCTAGGTGGTCGAGGAGGCATTGCCTGGAAGTACAAAATGCCTAAATTGCACATGTGATTGTTACACTGGGATAAAAGCTGGAGTCAGGACAAGGGCAGATCCCGCTGCTTCAGTATTTGTACTTTTTGAAAAGCCAGTTTGGCAAGCAGCATAACAAGAGCCGAACAAGTGGATGGACATATGGGGAGGCAAAATAATTGTGCTTTAGGAAGACTGTGCAGATGTGAGCACAACACAAGGGCGTAACTCCATATGGCACATTGCTGACCTTCAGTTGGTGCCTGAATGACAGTACTCAATGTGGGTCGCACCATCTGAGGGATGCTGCACTGGGAGTGGGGCTGAAAGCAGACAGAACTGGATTTATGTAGATCATCTGCTTCCTAGAAAACAATAAAGCAGCTACCAACAGCTGTTGTGCCTGAGATCATTGTGGTATTACTGCACCTTGCAACTCTGACACCTTCCCTAAAACAGTCAGTGTATACCATGCTTCTGGAATAAAAATACTGTTACCATTACTAGAGTGGTGGTGGCGCTTGATCCCTGTGAATCCCTCTATGGGGAGTGCGTAGGTGAGTGTGCAGGAAACCTGATTTCTGTCCATGTTCTCTACGGTTTAAAAGCCTTTATGTGTCGTTGGAGAGGAAATTACTTAATCCTTTCAAACACAGAATATTAAAAATCTTGTGGTTAGCATGTTTATTTGAGAAACATCATGGGTTTTTTTATAAACTAACCCCGGAGGGATGTGCATGTTAGGTAGAATAGCTGTGGCACTGTTGTTAGGAGATGTGGTGAGTGGAGAACTTAATTCTTCAACCTAGAAATCCTTTGGTGAAATACACTTAATAAGTCTAAACTATGAACTATGATTTATTATCCTTTGTTCTTCCTTTTCCCTTTCAGCTGTTAATCCTAACACTGGCTAAGAGTTCAGCCTCATTTTATCAATGGCTGCATGAATTGCTGAGGAGGATTTGCTCCAGTATTCACCAGAAGTCTTTGATATATGAGATTGCAGGCTAACACCGATAATCTTTTGTGAGGAAGTGTCACAATACATACATCGATCATCCAAGCCTCTGTCTGTCAGAGTCTCCCAGCCCAACCGTATTTTTCATGACACAATGCAGCGCATGGCCTTTAAATTACCCATCTGTCTGACAAATCAGCAAGTGTGGCAGAAACTGGCAGCAGTTTGACGTCGCCTATCACTTTAACTGAAGTGAAAGTAATGCAAACAGATTTATGGGATCCCCTTTGATTATAGACTATGAATATATTTGGAATTGATGTTTGGGAGAGAGACACAACAGAGACACAGGAAAGGCTTGTAGGCAAAAGCACTAGTGGTGGGTTTGCAGCTTTGTATTTACTATAAGGGAGACAGTTTTGTTCTTAATTTTTTCCCTCCCCATACAGTGCATCTTATCTGAATACCTCCAACATTTTATTTTTTTGTGTGTCCTGGGTTATTATTTAGCTGTTCTAAATTCATAACTTTATAAATATCAAGGCTGAGTTTTCTTAAATGTATTTGCAGTACAGTTGTTAAATATATCTGTAACATTCATTGCATGACAGTAAATACTGCTCAGTTTCCAAATGAGTTCTGAATACAATGGAGCACAGCAGAAGACAGAGCTGACAAGAACGGCTGCCCACTGCAATGCTGGTGAGGACTAGAGTTCTATGACGGGGCAGAGCAAAGTGTCAACTTGGTTTTTCTGATCCAGTGGTTTATCTTTGTTGCAGAAGTAACCAAGACCTTGACTTTTGCCCTTTGCCTCCATGCAAGGGCTCTGGCCCCAGTATAGTATTGCCTTGAGCCTAGTTCATAACCTAAGTCTGCTGTAACAAGCCTATATTTTTAGAAAAGGGATTTTATTCTACTTATTGACACTGATGTATAAGTGTAGTGGTGAATTGTGATGGTGAAAGCTGGGGCAGAACTACAGAGTACATTTCATGTACAGGCACCAACATGCCCATTCAAACAACTCTTAGCTGCAGCTGAGCTCTTGAAGCCCTGAGCCATCTGATCCGAAGGGGTAGGGTGGGTGCCCTTTGGGAGTTAGTAAGTTTATTGAATAATTTTCTGAGCTCTCGAGCTTATACAAGCTTCTCTTGATTGACTTTCCTCATGCCAGGCAGCACTGAGCTGGCAGCGATCTGTCACTGCTGTGGGTTCCAGTGTTCCCCTGGTATCACAGCCACTGGTAGCTGTGGGGACCGTGATCTACAGTGGCTGAACTCTGAGATAAGCTTTTCTAAATCTGGAGTCCTTCTCCTGCCTTTTGCTTGGGGGATGTTGACGTAATCTTCACCTGAATTTGGTTTGTTGATGCCAGCATGCAACCTAAACCTCTGGCTCTCATCAGCATTGTGGCTCTGTGGATCTTTCAGAACAATGGAGGGAAAATGCCTTCTGGGACAGATATTTTTTAAACAAACTAAATGGTTTTTTTTTCCTTTTCCCCCCAGACAGTGTTTGCCTTGAAAAGGGAGAAACAGGTAACATTCCCCTCCATGCTAAACCACAGAGGCCATTTTCACTAGGATGATGGCTACATGGAACAAACCAGGCTTGCCGTACAAAAGAAAAGGTGCTGGCTTGCAAATGGAGTTCATCACTGATGGGATGGGTACTTTCCAGCCCACAGTTACTTATTCGGAAACCACATCCCAGCTCCTGTAAATGGGCTGTTGGCAATGTCCCTCCTGCATTTTCAGGCAGTCTTAGTCTCCAGCCTTTGTATGTGATGATAAGAGGTCTTTTTGACTTCCAGGTGCAGGTTTCTGCCAAGCTTGTGGCAGCTGGGCTCTTGCATAAGCATCTCCTCCCACCTCCTGAGGTGAGAAGGTGGAGACAGTGATGCCAAGTGTTGCATCTCCTCACACAAGGTTTGTGTCTACAGGATTTCGTAAGGCCTCCACAGAAACAGTGGGGCAGTTTGTAACAAAACTGAGAGGTCACGTGGAGGAGCAAGTACAGCAGACAGCAGAGATCTTGGTGTGTGGCTGAGGCTGCCGTGTAAGTTTTGAAGTGCCCAGGAGCCTCTGGCTGCTCCCCACAGGAAAGGCTAGGTGGTCTTTGGGTCTGTCTGTCTCTCTTCCTGTCTGGAACTTGGTTAGTGGGAACCTATGCAAAAGGTTTTGGCTAAAGGAAATCCAGATGTGTTTCCCCTGGTTGGCTAGGACATCCTCAGTGCTTGCTGTTTTTTCAAACCCAAGCTGCTACTTTTCTAAAATCTCCATCCACAGTTCTCTCATCAGGTTCTGCCTGCCTGCATCCCACATCCGTTCTGAAAATACAGTCAGTGGAGTGTCCTCTGTGCAAGTCCCACACCTTGTCGGTGCTTGTGAGGGAGGCCGCATCTACGTTAGAGCACAGAAGGCAGATGTGTTATTGCAGTGTAGTGCTCAAAGCATGGGCACTAGCTAGGCTAGCATCACTGTGAAGAAGAAAGCTACAGGAGGTGTCTTTGCTAAGGGTGTTCCTTTGATATAATCCTGTCTCTGCTATCAGTTTTTTTCAAGCACAGCTTTGTCCGTGAGGGAATTCACCAAGGCAGCCATGACTTTGGTGGAGCTGTGGCTTTAGGTGTATTCTGTGTAGCTCTAGTAGCAGAGCAGGGGGCACATGTGAGCAGAGTTACACTGAGGTCCATTTTGGTTTAAACCAGTCCTAGGCTGTTCTCTGTAGGCAGGATTCTGAAACCCAAGGACAGCATTGGTTTCTAGCACCGACCTTTAGTACAGCACGGTCTGAATATTATTTCTAGGACCCAGTGAACGGTACTGGATGACAATTTCTGAGTGCAGCCTGGCCCCTCTGCTTTTAGTTCCTTTGGCTAGCTGCTGCTGAATCAAAACATCTGCTTGTTATGAGTAATGATTTTTTCTTTCCCTTTAGGGAAGATGCATAAACTTCACTCGGGTGAAATCAGATGGAACCTCTGCCCCTTACAGCCCACCGCTAAAGCTGCCGCAGCGCAATGATGTTCCTCTCAACAATGCTCCAAGGAATCCTTCTCCTCCTGTGTCTCTTCAGCCCCCTTCCAGGCAGCCACCTCCTGGACCACCCCCATCCCGAGCGCCTCCTGGACCTCCTCCTTCGCGCCCACCCCCACAGCCCATAGCTTAGAGTGTGGCAAAATCCTGATTGACAAAACATGTCTCTTTGCTGAGCACGGCATATTTATTGAGTATCGGTTTACAGTTAAAGATATCAGAATTTGTTGCTGGTCAGCAAAAAAAAAAGAAGAAAAAAGAAATGAAAAATTGCCAAGTGTCAATTTTAGTGTATGAATATATTTATACCACACGTGCTGAGTAAACATTCAGTGGGTAGGATTCAGAGCTATGGGGTATAGAAACAAACCAAAATGTTCATCTAGATACAGTAGCAGCTTTTGTATGTAGACATTTGAAGATCTATTTACATATGACATTTGTCTGACTTGGTATGTCAGATCATTCATTAATAATTTTAGCTGGTACATGCGCATCAGTTGTTTTGATAGCTGCCACCTGCAAGTCGGTTAAACATAGTTCTTTGAGGAATTTGCTTTCTTTTCCCCAACAGTACTGCATCCAGATGTTAATATGGAACAATACTTGCAAAGATAACTTTCTGATTTTGGTTCTGCAGTGGAATTTCCATGAAAGTTTATAAGAACGATAATGAAGTAAGATGAGACTATGTGCCAATTATCTAGAGGCAGCAATCTAGCATAGAAAAAGGGTGCATTTTTCTCCTGAGAAAATCAGGTTTGAGCCTGCCATCTCTGCTTATGTTTCGACTGTTTTGCATAGGATAGCCACTGAAGGCCAGATACTGGTTCTAGAAACCCAAACCTTGAATGAGACTGGGTACAGATTTGCCCAAAGTTCAGGGGAATTTTTAGAAAAAACGTTTTGGCAAGGTGTATAGTTTTCATTTATAGAAAACATGGGCCAAAATGGAGCAAATATACATGCAATCTGAGCATAAATGCTGTAATATGCAAACAGCATGTGTTACTTCTATCAGCAACATTGAGGGACTGATTTCATTGCTATTTAATTGGATAAATTTCCTTTTGATCTTGCTGCCAACCAGAACGAGATCCTTTTGTGATTCAGACATGAATTCCTCTCTGAGTATCGCTTTCTTTAGGCAGCCCGGATCCCACCAACACCTGACATTGCAGTCTACCCATGGCTCAGAGGCATGGCCTGAAGTGTCAGTATGAGCTTTTATCCCTGTTTTATATAGTGTTTCACTAGAGGATTTCCCAAACCTTTTGACTGTGCGCCCATGACCTCAATTCTGTGTGTCACCAGAAAGTGATGTGAGCACCCACACAGATGTGGGAATATATGACGCGGGACTGCGGGCCAGCCCATAAATAGTGTTCACTAAGCAACACCTGAGTGGGTTGTGCCCAGATCATTCCCTAATGAATCAAAATAACACCTGAGCTTGCTTTTTCACCACCACCACCTATCATATTGGAGAGGGTGGCTGCAAATCCCTGTGCTGGTTCACTTTGGCACTGGCTGTGTTATTAGAGTAGTTGTAGAAATGATGTTTATGTTGCATTATGACACAGCATATACCTATTTCTCCATCTGTGTGTAGGTGTGGGTGTGTAGCACATCACAGTAGTTATTGGCACATAAATCCAAATAAAACACTGACTGTATCATGCAGTTACTCCAGATTTAAGGGCTCTTCATGCGGTTGTTACAGGCATATAAAGTTGCACTGGTACAAATAGAAATCAGGCTTACTATTTCCAGTGGATGTCCCACTTGCAGAACGCCATACCAAGCTGTCATTGGTCTATGCTGATCGCTGTGACATGCTGTGTGTATGCAGAAGAACCACAGAGCCTCCTTCTCTTGCACTGCTCTGCTCTCTTGAGTTATGCTCTTACCTCATGTATATTGGTGCAGGTAGTGGAATCCCAGTTGTGGGTGCCAGCTGGCCTTGGAGCTGTTCCTAATTTAGGTCTGAGCCAGCAAAGTGCTTCTGCATGCATTAAAATCTCCTGCAGGTCAAGAGGAGCATCCTTATGCCCTATTAATTTGCTGACCTATGAATTTATTGAGATCAGAAGGGAGAATTGGGATGCAGTCAACCCTATCCTCATTCTTTTTAGTCACTTGAATAGGGTCTGCATAATTTGGCCCATAAGAATGGATTTCTTTTTGGAAGAGAGAGAAGTGTGTGTGTATGTGTGTACGTGTGTCTGTGTTTGTATGTGGGAACTGTGTGCGGTCTTGTTTGGTTTCTCTTCCTTTACAAAAATTACTTGGAGAGCAACACTCCTGTGAATGGAAAGGCTTTTGCAGCCAGTGCGACAACACACAGTTGTCACTCACTCACCTCTGTTTCTTTCAGTTGAAAGGTGAAACTAAAACATGTCCAATTTTCCATTGCAATTCCGGTGAAGCTCCACTTTCAATACTAGTGAAAGAAACTGGGTGACTGCAGTGAGGGAGTAGGGACCTGGATGTGGGGGAAGGAGCTTTAGAAACAGAGGTCGGTGGCAGGCTTTATTTTGGTTATATGGACGCCTATGTGAAATAAACTTGCTGGGTCTAAGACCATTTGTAATGTGTATGTACAGTTGAACGTACCAGCCTCTCATGCTGGCTGTCTAAGAATAATTAGCCAACAAATGCTAACCAGGAATTGAAATGGCAGAGGATAATAAAACCAATTCCTCTGCCAGGACAAAACATGGCATTTGAGCTTTAGCTGCTTGAGGGAGTGGGGCAGACCACTTCTCTAGATGCCAAGTTTCTGATCAGCAGGTGGTGATGAGATTGAAACAATGGTGCAGCTCACAAATGGTCTAATGATACAAGGAAAAACTTGTGTACAGAATTAGTATCTGCTAATAAAGTCAAATTGATGGATCAGGAGTAAACTTTAGCTAATGCAAAGCCTGGGAACCAGATTTTCTATTGTCTTGCACCTGTACAGATCTTGAAGGGGGTCCGTAGAGTTGTTGCAGATTTGCATTGATGTTAATGTTGGTAGAATTTGACTCACTTCCAGTGGGAATGGAGATGTTGGCTTAGGGGGGCTTCTCACAATCACACATCCAACATGCCTGTTGTTTGCCGTTGAGGGGAATATTATTCTTTGCTGGAACAGCCAGTCTTGCAGAGGTAACAGATACTAACAATTTCTGCATAACTTGCAAGTGCAGTGAGAAGTGGTTTGGGCTTCCAGGTGATCAGAGCCATGTATGATAAAACAGGAACCACCATGAATTGGAAATTTGTATTCAGCATAAATGGAGTTCCTAGCATTTTCACTATATAAAATTAAGCGTTTGATGTGTAACACTAGTTTTGGCTGCAGCTTTTGTGATGGGAGCACTGCAGATTGAGTTTACTGATAAAGCGGAAAGAAGAGCAAGTGAACCTGAACTGAACTGCCTTTGCAAAGGTGGGGGCGATGAATATGCTGCACTGGCTACAGAAAGGCCTTTTGGTTGTATAGAAATGTACCTGTTCACAGTGATCTCAGGCACTGTAACAATGCAGTAGAAGAAACTGGTTAGTATTTTACTGTCTGTTGAGCTTGATCCTTACCTGGTATAAATCAAAGTAGGCCAGCTGAAACCAAGGCAGTAATACTGGTGTCTGTCTGCTGAGAGCTGGCTCAAAATAAATGAAGGGACAAAATCCCTCTAACTGGCTTGATATTTCAATGTTTTGGTGTGCTTGTATGTCAGCTGGAATTACAGTAGTTACACTGCTAAGAAATGTTCTCATGTGGGATGATTCTCCTGTGTTTTCCAGCATATAGCAGGCATCATTTTAAACCTGCAAAAAGTGAGTATCTAATGCTTCCCCAAATCCAAGAGAAAAATGTGGATTTGGAAGACCTTTGGCTCACATTTGGCACAGATGTGAAATGACACAAGGTGCAAAGCAGCGGGTAGGGAAACCCCATGTGTTTAAATATGATACAGAACCATATTGGTCAAAGCATATTTATGGCCACCTTTCAACCTCAGTGCATGTATTGCCATCTGTGGGAGTAGCCTGCAGAGCAGACAGTCCTAAATGGAAAAAAAAAGGAAGAAAGGAAGGAAAAGAAACAGCTCCTCATCTGAATTAGTGAGAATAACAATGAATGACACTATTTCATGAACTGTACCAGTTCAAATGCATGTGCACCTGCTGCTCCTAATGCTTTTTACTCCTGTTGGTCTTTAGGCAACATGATCAGTAATATGCTTTCTCTCTTTAATTGTTTGCTGGTTTTATTATTGTTATTTTTTTGTTTGTTTTTTACACATTTCACTGAGAAAACAGCCCTACTTCTGTAAATATAGAGTTTAATTTGGAGGAGACAGCACACTTCTGGATGTTACTGCTGGACAGTTATTTATTAAAAGGGGCTTAAGGTGAATAAATAAATACAGGTGGCTCAGGATACATGCATGCAAGTGTGATAATGCAGTATAGCGTTTTCAGTTCTCTGTAGTTTTAGAGCAAGGGGAATTTTTGGGTCATCCTAGTTTGTTTAGAGGTTTGTTACTGATCTGATACTTTTGAGTAATGCAATAGAGATTCCTAACATATAACAGTGCTTGAACAGATATGTAGATTATGATAGATTTTTCATTTTGGGGGGAGGGAGGGGGTAGTGAAAGAGAAATGTTTTAGTTTTTAAGGGAAAAAATGTACTGTACTAAACTTTTTTTAGAAAAAGATGTGTTTTCATAAACAGTGGAGATGCAGGCTGATTGACAGCCAGGGCATGGAGATGAGGGACAGAGGAAGCAGTTGGATTTATAAGGGACAAAGAAGTTTTACATGGGGGTGTGGGTTTGTTACTGGTACATGTGGTACAAATTTCTGTAACTGACATGCCGCTTCCATGTTATAATCATATAACCTTTATGCATTTTATCCGCCTGTTCCATTTTTCTGAGAAAACCTTGCAAATGTAATGCCTGCATGCAAATGTGGGAGATGTAGCCAAAGTTTTATAATCCAACATAATGTAGTCTTAATGGATTCAAAATCAACAATAAAAGTGCTTACTGGTTAAACACTACAGAGAATTTCATTGCGGGGTCATTTTAAGAGGGGATAAACTTGCCTGTACCTGGTTTCTAAGCAGCTCGGCCATCTCATGGTCAGGAGAAAAACACAGGGTTTCGTGTCAGAATTCCCATCCCCGAGTTGCTACTGATACATTACTTGACTAGAGACAAGGGTTTGTTCTGTGCCTCAGTTTCCTCCTTCCAGCCTGAGCATTTCAGTCTTTCCGTAATTCAAAGGTAAGCCATCGTTTGTTGGAAACCCTTTTAGATTTCAGGTAGCAGGGTAGAAATGCCAAGTAAATTCCACTGGAGTCAGCGCTCAAACATTGATTAACACAAGGGGCAGGATCTGAAATTACTGCTGCTGCCTTGAAGAGAAGTTGTCTAATGCGTAGAGACAAAGTAAAAGCTGTGCAAGATGCTAGAGCTCAAGACTTCAGCAAAGAGAAAGTCTGTGGTAAATCCTACACTTACGAAAACACTGGAGTCACTGGGCTTCAAACACAACTACTGATTTTTAGGAGTCTTGCCTGAAGGACACGGGACTCTGTCATAAGACCACTTCTCCCTCACTGTCTCTGAAGCTAGGGGTTTTTTTCCCCTCCCTGCTTGTAATGCTTCCTCTGTATCTCTTTGAGCCCCATTGAGGACTGGGGGTGGGGGTGGGGGGTGGGGCGGGGGCTGTTGGAAACATAAGACAGGCAAGAAGGTCAACAGGAGTAGGCCACAAAAATGTCCAACACCAGCAGGCTGCAATTATGGGTAATCAAGGCTGCTGCAAAGCTGCTGAGCTGTGCTACACACTCAGTCTGCCCAGCATGGCAGCCACAGCCCTGTGTGCAATGGGGAAGGAAGCTGGTCCTTGCACATACGCAGCCCCCTGAGCCCATGTGAGCCTCATCTGCAGAAACGGTGGTCACTGATTTTGGGGGGTCCGGTAGCCACATGAAGTCATGGTGGCAGAGCAGGTGGAAGCTGTGTGGTGGCCAAGCTAGGCATCCCCCTCCTTGGCAGCTCCAACCGGCTGTGATGCTAATGGGAGCCAAAACCCTTCTCCTGGAGCTGTGCTCCTCCCTAGTGGAGTCAGGGGCTCTGACAAAGAGCCCAGCTTGCTCTCACTCTGCTCCCCAAGCTGGCAAGACAATACTCACCCAGAATGGTTTTGTGGCCTTCGCTCTTTTTTGTTCCTCCATCTGCTTCTTATGCAAAAAGCAGGCTCCAGCTCTCAAAAGAGATCAGATAAACAAAAGTGGTCCTGGAGCCAAAGCTCTGGGCATTTTTGTTCTGCATTAACAAAACCTCGACACTGGCTGCAGCTGTGGCTGGTTAGGCTTATGCATGCCTGAGACGACAAAATTCAGATTTGACCTGAACTCCCCCAGAGACTGGGAATGTGCAGATCCAGGGCTTTGGTTACAGACTTGTCTATAAATAGCCTCTAGTGCTGATTTAGCATCTTTCATCAAACATACTTCACAGTCTCAGGAGTGGCATTTACATGTGAACATACACCAGCCTACCCTATCTGGCTACAAGGAAGTAAGCGGCAGGAATTTTACTGGCTTCAGCAATCTAAGCCAGGAACTGAAAAAAATGCCCTTTCCCCCTGTCTTCCCATTCCTTAAGAAACCACAGGCAGACCATGTTGCCCATGCTGGAAGGTGTCTGATCTTTGCTCTGTGAACGTGCTTAGCCCTTTAGGTTGGGACTCATCTCAAGCTTCATTGTTTCTGCAGCAAAGTTCCCCCCTTCCCTGCACACTGAGGACCCTCCTTTTCACTGCAAAGGGGGTTACACTGGGAGTTTCCTAGCCAAGTATTACTCTGATTTCTGACTGCAGCTGAGGAGAACTGTGAGCCCATGAGATGAGATGAGGTAAGATGAGATGAAAGAGTTCCCTGAAAGAAAGGGAACATTCTGCTGAACAAGTTTGCCTGTGACATAGATCAAAAAATGTTTCCTTTTAAGATTTCAGAAGTGCAGGATTGTTGTGCATGGATAAATACTTCACTGAAAGTCCTTAGATGACCCTATCTGTGTGTCTGCCACAGAGTTCACTGAAGTGAGCTCTCCTGCCAGCCTGTCACTGCCATGTAGCAGGTGAGTTGCCCTTCATCCGTGCTAGTGTCCTCCTGCATCCTGCTGAGCCTCTGGGCCATGGTTCTTGGGTGTAGACTGTCTGTTTCATCATGATAGAAAAAGGGGCCCTCCAGAAATATCCTAGGTCCTGTGATGCAGAACACCTCACACTGGAGTTGTACACTTTTCCCTCTGATGGCAGAGGGGTATGGATTTAGAGTATGTGTCTTCCCAGAGTGCACAAGGGGACACTGATACCAGCCAAGACGTACCCACATGTAATAAACACACATGTGTTTGACACAGGTTACTTAAATAAAATTACCCTTTCCTTATAGATCATTCCTGATGCACTGTTAGGGTAAAATACCGAGTGCCCTCAAACATTACCTAGTCTCCATCTTTTCAGTACATAGGAAGATGTTTTGAACTGAAAACAGGACTCCCAAGATTCCCCTCCATCATCAAAGGCATATTTGGCCAACCAAAACCAATGGGAAAATATGGCAAGCATATGTGGCAGCTTATCCTCTTCAAAAACACTGTGGCTGCTTTGTGCCCCTCTTTCCTTGTGCAGCAGGAATAACTTACTTAAAAGTGAACATGCTTAGAGGTAGGGATTAGTCCTGATCAGCTTTAGGGCTTTTTTCTATTCTTTTCTGGATTTCTGATCCACCTGTGTAAGGTGTGTTGGGATCTTTGGTGATAAGGGGATGCCAGTGCAGCGGTGAGGCTGTTGGGTCTGCTTCCAACTGGGAAATGCTGCAATGTCCTCAGCAGACAGGTGCCTCCAGAAGGTATTTAATAATCCTTACAAGCCATCATCATCATGATGGTAAACTTGGGTCTACCACGTGTCACTAGGAGCCACCTGCTCCAGGAATGCATACAGCCCGTGTCTGAGACACCACAAGTGAGAGCCCGTCCACCAGAACAGTCATGGAGAGCCTGGTGGGTCTGTTTCTTCCCAAGCTAGCAGGCACGGCCAGATACTGCTGGTGCCTCGCAGCATTTGTCCTTCTCCAGGGGACAAAGTGGGCAGGAAGAAACTGTGGCTCCCTGCAGGCTCTGGAGTTTCCCAGCCCTCTGACTATTTTTGCCAATGCTAATGGTTTATATCCTTGAAGTGACTCACAGGTCAAAATAGGAAATAGCTCATTTCCCCCCCAGCCACATGCAGGAGTGAAGGAGCAGGTCTGCCTCTGACCCATCCAGCCGGACCCAGTACCGCCCTGGGAAGAGCAAGCAGGATGCTTCCCAGGTGGCCTTAGGCAGCGGCTCTGGAAGGTATATCTGGAAGGTGAGTTTTCTGCATCAGTCATGAATCCTGTTCTGCTTTTCCTGAGGCACGCACAGATGGTGGCTGCCTGCTCCCCGGGGGCCTGAGCTGCAGCCTGCTGGTGCCAGGAGGGGCTCCCTGGAGCTGGTGCAGCGCCCCGGGGCGCGGGGGGCGGCGGGGGCCGGGCTGCCGCTGGAGGGCAAGGCTCGACAGCCTATCTCCCACAGCAGAGCAGCCCACCCGCACTTCTCCAGAGCAGAGTGGGAAACTGGCATTGCCTTAAACCAACGACGACCCGGTTTCAGTCTGGTTTTGCTGTGGAAACCCTGCCTAAACCCGCAGTGCCCGCTCCAGCAACAGCCTCGTCTGCTGCCCACCGAGTGCAGGTGCCGCCCAGGTGCCCTCCGCTCCTCTGCCCTGCCGGGGAGAGCTCCCTGGCTGCACAACCTGCAGGTCACATCGCTCTGGTCCACCTCACCTCCACCGCTGGGCCGGCACCCGCCTGAGCCCCCGCAAGCGGGCGGCCCACACGCCCGGCTGGGCTGGCGGAGTGACGGAGCGGGGAGCAGCTGGCTGCTGGAAGTGTGTGCTCACCCTGGTAGGTCAGATGCTTTTGTAGGTCATGCTGGGCACCTGTAATGTTAGAAGGGAGCTCACGCACGTGTGTGTCTATGTGGTTGAACTGCTTCATGCAGATGCACGCCATGAGCGCGTGTGCTCACATCGGGAGAGATGCCATTTTGGAAATGGAAACTGGAAACTACAATTGTAAAAGTCCCCTGGGATAAAAGTTTTCAGTTGTTTCCCAGTTACCATTAGCTTGGGATGCAATGCAGTACTTTTGCTGCTTATATAGGACTGCTCAAGTCTCTGCTGAGATTCCCAAAAGCTCAGAGGACCAGAACCAGACATGCCGATCTAACAAAAGTAATCCCCCAAACATCACACAGCTTCCGCGGCAATGTGATACTTTCCCTAATGCTTGCACTGCAGAAGATGACTGTCTCCTAAGCCTGGTCTTGCACCAAACCAGCTCTCTGCAATTAAAAATGGTCTGACGGCTAATGGTTCCCGCTAAGTTTCAGTTCTTGGACCAGGATGGGTTCAGCATTTCTGGGCCATCCAACAGCAGAACCACAGCGAGATAACTGTAGCCTGGTCTCAGTGCTCTCTCTTTCTCCTGGAGGATGGCCCATGAAGGAAGCGTGGGACAGACCTGGGGAGTGCCACTTTTCCTCCTTTCAGCACTCATAGACCTCTGTCACAACCAGTCCCCCCTCAGCTCCTTCCATGGTCAGTCTCTCTTGCCGGGCTCTTTCCTTCACCTTCCACAGAGCCACCACTTCCTTGGCCATGCCCCTGCCTCTTGCAGCCTCTGCGCAGAGTCAAGCTGGTGACGCAGCAGCGCATGAGCCCGTGCTGTGTTTTTCTGCACTGCACTTCATACAGGCAACACTCACTGGTGAGCTGTGACCTGGTTGCTACATCCCTATTAAAGAGACACAGATCAACCCTGAGACATGTGCAGAGTAAAATCCTCCAGGCAAACAAGCCCTGACTATCAGTTCCCTTCTGTTCTTGCACCTAACTGAGCTGATTTATGAGCTGATGACAATTCCTTGTCTGATACGTTCAGCCCTCATTTATCACCTTTGTGACAAAAATTGCTGCTGAAAATAACCCACAGTTTGGGGCACAAGGTAGTCTGTTGAGGCATGAGTGAATGCTTCATGCCATTCTTCAACCGAGACCCTGTGGTACTGCGAGTCTGGCTTTTGGGAAAGCTTGTTTTGATTTCTTTCTCTTACCATGACCCTGAACACATCCCCTCTGGTTTGACCCAGTGGATGCTAATCATCTCAGTTTCACAGAGGGGCTGGTCTTAGGTGTGTGTCCCCCCCCAGCCCCATATCTGGCACAGGTCTCCAAGAAAAAACTTGAACACTTGGAATATTTTCAACTAACACAGCCAGACTACAGCCCTCAGCTTAAGGATAACTGGCTGTTCATTTTAGCAGAACTATTGCTGGTTTTAGTTCCTTTAATGCAAAAATCTTCTTGTTATAAGATTATTTACCCCATTTTCTGTTCTTGTTACTACAAAAACAAATAGTGAAATAGTTTGGTTTCTTTTAGAAAGCAGCAGCTGTTGTATAAGCAAACAATAAATACAAACCCAAACAATTCCTCTCACATATTCCCAGTAGCTGTGAAATCTTCAACAGGTCCTAGAAGCTGGCATCCGGCTGGGTGGGAGGATGTGTAAATGTCCACATTGTTGTGAGATGTGGCTCCGCGACCCATCTGTACCGTGAATGACATATTGTCCCAGGCAGACCCATTTATCAAAGCCTTGCTCCCGCCTGTGGGTGCAGTGAGTGCTCAGGTAAAGCGTTCCCAATGGTCTGCTTAGGTGATGAAGACTATAGGTACTTGAGTAGAGACTGGAGGCCACGTCCTCAATAGAGGAAAGCAATACTTCATGCCTTTTTGCCTCAGTTTTCCTTTGTCAACATTTTGAGACACAAATACCTTTGCTGTGCCCGCCAAACCATCTGAATGTACACAAACAGAGGTCTGAATACCAACTGCCATGTTACCCGTGTAACTGGCGTAGCTACAATGACTTCAATAATGTTACTGCAATTCTGCAGCAGTGAGAGGGGAACCAAAGTCAACCAAAAGACCATGGGTCCGGCTCAGCACTCACTGAACTCATTGGGAGACTTTCTGCTGGTTTTACAAGTGACAGGGGAACACAGAGAAATATCTGCATCTGATGGCAAAGTTCTTCCTAGTGTATCAATCCTATACCTGTTTCTTCTGATGACAATGTCATGATAACATTGTGCCCTAATAGTCTGTGAGCTCTTTAAGCATGTGATTTGTGGCTCTTCACTGTATAATGATACTGGTAGATAGCCTGGCTGATCAAGAAGGCTGGACACCTACATTGTACACCATGCTAGCAGTGTAACAAACTGCTAATTTTTTTGCCCTTAGGAAAAGTAATTTATGTCTCTTTTACTACTACTGAGTGTGTAAAAGCTGGAGAAAAGCAAATCTTACCAAGAAAGGCTGTCTGACATGCCAGTCAATGCAATCAGTAACAGGTATGTTGCTGCCTTGCTACGAACAGCTGGACCTCAGACACATCCAGGGACATTTTCTCTTCTTCCTTAGGCTGCTCTGTATAAGTCTGTCTCCATCTCAGGGTCATGTCAAGCAGCAGGACTATCTTTAATTGTATACAGATACCTGTACTTATTCCATCAAGGACTACATGAAAAACAATCACCACAGACGCAGGTGGGGACATGCACAAAATATTTCACACACAAGCATCTAAAGGCTTCCTGAACGCTGCCCACCACCCACTGCCCACACGTGAACTCCCAGCATCTGTCATGTCCCCATCAGACGCCAGCGAGCTGCCTTTGCCTTTTGATCCAGAGTGTGCTTTCTTTTTTGGCCTTTGGGGTTAAACAAGAGCAGCAATTGCCTGCTTTGTGTGAGGAAAGGCTGTTAGGGCGGCTGGGAGGAATTCCTTGGCACCAGCATTAGTGCAAGTAAAGAATGAGCAGAAAAATGCTCGGCCATATTCAGAAGCAGGGCAGAGGCAGAGGACACCAAGGGGACATGCTCTGCTCTGTTTGTGTTAGTGCCTCACCCTGGCTCTCCCACCAGGCAGCAGAGGGGCCCTGGGCAGCAGAGGTGCTCTGGAAAGGCAAACACACCCTTCGCAAACCTCTGCAAAGCTCCATGCAGTCAGTCCCCTGCAGAGCTGGCTGCTCCCACTGACCCCCAGCCTCGTCCTCCTGAGCTACAAAGCTGCTGAGGGGAATCAAGCCCTGAGTTTTTAATCTATTGCTACTTCTGTGATTGAACACCCCTCCAACATATAGACGTGAATTTTCTCTTACCATACTTGGCACAAAGCTGCTTGCGGTAATAAAGGAAACTTGGAAAATTGAACTGTGCTAATGATTTTCAGATGAAAGTAATCCTGGTTTGGGGTCATTTTTACTGTGAAGCATGGCTCAAAGGCACAAGAGGAAAGGGCAGGGTGAGCGGTGAGCTGCCAGGTAGGTGTGTACAGTTAGTGACTTTATTTTTGCATTACAGATGCTCCCCTTGCTCAAAACTGCTGCCTTCCCCATCATTTTCCCCAGCTCACACCTCTTTCATAAACATACAATAACTTTTTGTTTGGATTGGCTTCCTGGCAAATTTACACAGCTCTCCCGTATAACGATCTGAATTCAGGTGATGGTGAGCTGATTAGTAGGTCTAAGGGCATGCAGCTGTTTGTATCCATTTAAGCAGTGAATAGGAGGAAGAAAAGGAAAACGAAAAAAAAAAAAAAAGAAGGGAGCAGCTGTAGAAGCAGATAGTACCTGGTCTCTGGGCTTGTTTTCATAGTGGCTTAAAATCTGTGGGATGAAACTAGTGTAGTTTGTGCAGTGAGAGTATGCGAGCCTGCCTGCAAACATAGCAGCTGCTGGGGCAAGACACTGGTGTAAGACACTGGTAGGTAGAGCAAAGTATTGTTAATAGTAGATGTAGAGCTAAAAGACTTGGAAGTAAGGAGGTAACGTGCAGACCTGGAAAGCATAGTACTTTATGAGTTTGCTGATTTCTTTTAGGCATAGAAAAAAAAATCCTGCAGCTTGCCAAACTGGGTCATCATCAGAGCTACAGTTCTGTGTGGTATTGCTTACAGACTGGGTTGGACAAAGTTATTAATTTTTTAGCCTTGTAGTGGAATACCTCTCTCCTGTTCGGTCTGGGAGGTATACTCTAATTTCCTCAAACTTAAGTAGTTATGCTATACAATTATTAGATTATTGCTTTGCACAAAAGTATCTCTCTGTGTTTGGTCTCGTTTCCATGATGATTCTACTTGATTTCAAAGTTCCTGGCTGAAAAAAAACCAAACAAATACCAACTTCAGGGTGAAATTCCCAATGGGCTGTGCCATTCTTGCTATGTTTGGAAAAACTTCTATTAGAAGTGAAAGCCATGGAGTAAGAGAAATTGCTGAGCAGTTGAGAACCTGGTTTCCATAAGCTTTCATGTTCCAAAGCAGTCAGCTCCTGGCCTGAAACTTTCCAGGCACAGGGCCAGACTTTAAAACCTACAGATGGGAAAGGGGGCTGCCTCTGTGCCCTAGAAGCTTCAGTCATCCTTAATCCAAATTAAAGCATCCTTTAGACTGCTCTCATTCAACTTACAACAGAACAGCCAGAGCTTAACGGGTGGTAAAAGATTCTTGAAGGAATGTCAGTAATGCACCTTTCTAAGGCTATTGGCACTGGTTTTCATGCTTTTAATATTTTGGGGGTTTGAAAAATGTTGAGCGAAATGCTGCTTGTAACTTTCCTTATGCTGGTTGAGTGTGTACGGGGAGCAGCGCCTACGTCACTGATTCAAGCCTGGAAAGTCCCAGAGGCAGAGTCAAGAAAAGCTGAGCACACTGGTAGCTTCTCCATTTTGCCTAGCTGAAAACTGATTTGGACCGAATGGCTTAAAAATGCACAAACCAAATCTGATTATGGTGCATGTTCTTTTGCTGGAGATTTCTGCCCACTCTTGGTGGCTGATGGCTGTGCTGAGCACATCGCCAAGAGCAAGGACTCTGAAAGCCTAGAGACAGCCTGTGGATGAGGCTTGAGAAAGAGTCACTACACAGGCAGTCTATGGGTGTCTGTACCCTCAGCACTATTGACCTGCTGCCCAGGTATTCCTCCTACAGATAGCTGAGAGATGACTATATTTGGAGTGCCGTGGTACCAGCAAACAGGATCACTGTCCAAGTCAAATATTAACTACTTCAATGTGTTGTTGGGCAGTGTTTCTATTGACTGTCTTGTCAGTGCATTTGGAGTTCGCTTTCCAGAAAGAAGTATTACCTGAGATGCAAAAATGGCCTCATGGGGGTGAGGTGTGAGACAATGAGGCTTGGGAGAGCACGTGCATCATCTTCTGCCCCTTTTCTGAAGTTCAGCATGTCCCTGAGGGTAATCACTGAGCTGTACATGAGGTTGTGCCTTATATAGCTTACTGCTGCTGTAATAGATGTGTGTGATTCTCTACTATGCAATAGTAAAGTGCATGAACTGCGGATAAGCTCACTCGCATCTACAGCGCATGATAAGGGAGGGGCAAGAGTGAAGATGAGTCTGTTTGTGATTAAAGCTTCTCATTTTAACAGCATCTGTGCAAGCAAAAGGAATATTGGGCTGTAGTGTCCGCTTCCTGCTCTGCCGGCCTTTGAGTGCCAGCTGCGGTGGCCTCTATTAAGGCTGCACAGTGCTGGTCTGAGCCTTGCTGCAGGGTTCAGGTTCTCCAGACCTCTCCTAGCCCATCCATATTGATTTCTTCAAATCCGGCCAGTGTTTCTCTGCATTAAAAACTCCTGGTGTGTCCCTTCACAGCCTTTTCAGTTTATGTTGGCAGGATAGACCACTTGGTCTTTTTTCCTTATTCTGTCTGGTTTGGTCTTTGCTCCCCTGTGACGAACAGCTGTTTGCTTAACTGTGATTTTTATGTCTAGAAGGACTTCTTTGTCCTTGGAGTCCTCAAGAAAGCTGACCTCCATGACAAGCTGACCCAATTAAATCCCAGCGCAGGGAAAAGGCATACATAGCCAGCCAGGCACAGCCTTGAGATCCAGTAAAAACAAATCCACCCGGCTTGTGAGTCCATCTTGCCCCCAGAGGAGGAATGAAGGACCACTCGTGGGCTCTCCTTGCTGTGTACCATGGATGAACCTGCCTCTCAAACACTGCTAGAAACCCAGCCGGCGCAGTCCCGAGTGGCGTGCTTGCTATGCCAAGGGCAGCGCCGCCTCCTCCACCACTCGCCCTTGCTGTATGATGGATGTGTTTGAGGCAGGAGCAGCTGGCACAGCTTGTTCTCTTGGGAATAGCCAGGGCAGCTTCCCAGGCCATCGGGGACCCTGCAGGGTGTGGGAAGGAAATGAGAGGCCCATGGTGTGGTGGTTACCCAGCCTCCCGTGCAGGTCTGTAAGTGCGAGAGGGGACAAAGCTCTTATATAGCAAGGGTTAAGATATAGCTGGTGGGAACGTTTCCATCAGGGCAGCTTTCCACTTTAAATAAATAAATAAACGCTGGCATGTGTAGATTCTGACGAAAGTCTAGACAGGAAAATATTGCTACAGCCATAAGATATTTCAGCTGATTTCACAGAAACATTTCTCCAAATTAAAGCATTAAAAGCTGTTTCAGCTCTTTTAAAATAAACACAAAAAAGGAGAAAAGAAAAAAAACCCAAAACATTTCATATTTTACTCCTAAGCCTTAACATGTCACAGCAGCTAGTGCAAGCCCTGTGACAGTTTTACTGGGGCTAGTGTCACTGAAAGTTCTTAGCCTTCAATGTGCTGGTCCCATGTTAGTCTAGGAATGCTCCTTGACTCGTGCCGTGGGAGTCTGATATGGAACGGGGGACACCTCCCAAGTCTCTGCACAGGATGCTGCTTTATTGAGTTTTGTTGTAAGGTGTGGGATGTGGCTATGTTTGTGGTGTGTGGGTTTTTTGTTGAGGTTTCGTGGTTTTTCTTTTTTGAGATAAGTTTTTTTGAAGGCAGAGAGGTGGAGGAGGGTTTGTTAAGATTTGAGAGTCCTGTTTTGCTGTGTCCCAGATTGGTAGAGATAGAGTCGGTAATAATGAGTGGCTTATTCTGTTACAGCAGAACTCACCAAGTCTCGGTGGAGTTTTACGCTGAGATATTACCTGGTTGTAATTTGTATGTTGTGTCTGTGCCAGAGGCCAAAATGTTAGCAGGGAAGGGGGTGTGTGTGGGGAGAAGCAGTGAAAAAATTACAGTGAACTTTAGTCAGTGGGGTTGAATGCTTTCCTCACAAGGGAAGCCTTGTGTATTGAGCAACTTGATCTCTCCTTGTGAGATCATATATGAAAAACAGGTTGAGCCATGTCTGAGGGCGTTGCCCCATGGAATTTGTAGGTAAGGATGATTTATACCTGCGTGTTCCCAGCACAGAGAGGCCAGTTACGTTCTGCAGCTTCCAGAGGGAACAAGCCTCCTGAGGAGTACAGTTATTCCAGTTTTCCAGGGGTAAGTTTATTGAAACAAATTTTTGCGTCTTCCTTTTCTCCCTCCACCCCCTTCAAATCTGAGATTCCCTGACCGTGAGGTGTGATATGTGTGGTTCTCTTCATCAACAGACCCAGGTATCGCTGCTGAGACTGCAATGGCGTGGTGGAGGGCCTGGGTAAGTAGAGGAAACATTGAAGTAAGACACCCTGATATTTTTTGGCACCCTAATAAGGTAACTTACAAGTTGCATCAGGCACTATGTGGGAATTAAATGTTTCCCTTTAAAAATCAGCAAGATCTATTTACTGGTTTTCTGGCTACAAAATAGCATTCAGCACTTCAAAAAGCTTGATTAAGGAAGGTGTTAACATGACTGGCTTTAAGGAGAGCAGGGTCTCCCTGATCAGTTGGTTAAGAGCGCTGCAGGGGAGTGTTTGTGAGCCTCTGTGCATGGGGAGACGGTACTGGGGAACCGCAAAGTTCACAGCTGAAGCCTGCAAGCTGTGGGCTCCTTGTCCGCTCCCTTCCCTTGTGGCACTGAGTTCAGGGCACTGGCCTGTCCCCATTTTCATCCCCAGCTGTGCTGGCAGGCTGTGGTCAGAGGGAGATGTGGTCAAGCCACATTGTTTTTGATGGGTTTTTAATATCGCAATGACAATGTGAACGTGAACACCCTGTCTGTCTGCTAGAAGCCAGAAATGCTGTGTATGTTCTCTTTCAGACTCTTGTGGCTTTGGGAGGTATGTAGCAGGATGCAGGGGGGGATGCTCATGAGGTGTGTGGGGGCAGCCTGTAGGGTACAGCTGGCGCCAGGCAGCAGGCAGCTCTGGCAACGTGCACAGCTTTGCTGCCATCCATGGCAGTTCTCCCATTAGCTTCTGTGGAAGGCCAGGTTTACCCTCAGGCTTGGACTCCAGATAAACCAAAGCCTACAAGAGACCTACTGGAGACATGCGGTGGAGGAATACTGGTAGAGGAGTCTTCTTTCCCACCCAGCCCCTGCCCAGCACCACTGCCAGTCGTGCATGGGCTTCCCTGGACTGTTTTTGTTGTCATTGTGGAAAGATTTGTCCCAGAGTCCCCTCCCACTCCATGTTGTGAGGAGGCCTTCAGGAGGCTCAGGGTGGACCTTGTTGCTCTCTACAGCTGCCTGAAAGGGGCTGTAGGCAGGTGGGGGTCGGTCTCTTCTCCCAGATAACAAGGAACAGGACAAGAGGAAATGGCCTCAAGTTGTGCCAGGGGAGGTTTAGATTGGATATTAGGAAAACTTTTGTCACTGAAAGGGGGTGGTGAAGCATTGGAACAGGCAGCCCAGGGGTGTGGTGAAATCACCATCCCTGGAAGTATTCAAAAAAAGTGTTGATGTGGTGCTTAGAGGCATGGCTTAGTGGTGGACTTGGCAGTATTGGGTTAACGGTTGGACTTGATGATCTCAAAGGTGTTTTCCAACCTAAATGACTCTGTGATTCATGTTTCAGCAGCCCGTGCAAGGGGTGAGCCTGCATCAAGGCTCCAGTGCTGGCGCTCCTCTGCCAAGCTGGAGCATTGGCAGTCCTGGTGCTGGTGGCTGAGCGAGGCCAGGGCAAGGGGCCTGTGCTGCCACACACCGGCAAAGGTACCCGGGAAGTGCAGGAGAGCTGTCTTGCGGTGTATTCTATTACCCCAGGTGCAATGTATCATCAAGGAGTGAGAAACCACTTTGCATAGACATGACCGTTTTTCAGGTCCTCAGTTATAGTTTTGTAACCGAGGGGTGGGAGCTGGAGAAAAAGAACAAACTAAACCCAAAAAACCTTCTGGGGTGGGGGATACCGGACTAAAGCCTACTCCCCTTCAGCAGGCATCAGAATGGAAACTTCCCTATCTCAAAACATATCATAATGATTCCCTGCCCCCCGAAAGATTAAAACTGTAATCTTCTTTTCTGATTATTTCCATCTGCCTCCCCATCTCCTTTTGCAAGTTTAGTATAGTGAAATGGAATTTTTTTCCAAAACTTGGGTAGCTCTTACTTTTAAATTTTCCCTTTCTGCTGATCTGTTCCCCTCTACGCCTCAAGCTGAAAATCGTTTGAAAACTTAGAGGGAGAAAAGGAGAAAAGCCCTTGAAAGCTCCAGTGATCACTTACCTGTCAGTGTTGTAGAGGATGGGGCATGAGAAAAAGATGAGAGGGCAAAGGAAGGGTGGTAAAAAAAATTGTTGTGGTTTTCTAAACCCTTCATAAAAAATACTGTTCAAAACCAAAAAGAATTTAAAAATGTCAAACTCTTTCAGAAACTTTCTACTGAAAAAACTAGTAACCCCACCTGTCCCCAGCTTTTCAACGAACTAGTGATTAGGTTTGAAAATATTCTGGTAGGAAAACCTTTAATCACCCTCCCCTTCATTTTTTGTAAAACTTTTCACAGCATCAGCTGCAAGGTACGCTGATTCCATTGCTTTGTTGCCAATTATTAGTCTTCACATGGGAGTTATGCAGATGCCTTGAGTAGTTTCAATTAGGTAGTTGTAGGATCAATTCATCTAGGGAAACAAGACCAAACTGAACAGGATTTCTCTGAAGACCTGTTGTGATCGTACCTGTGCTGGAACAATTATGTACACAGAGAATGAGGTGTATGAGTGAGTCACAGGTGTGCTACTTGAGCCAAGATAGGCTGGGAACGTTTATTGGAATTAGGATCAAAAAAGACCATTGCTTAATCTCTTTCCACTGCCTCCACATGAAAGCTCAGCTTTGCACTCCATATCTTTCACCGAGTCACCGGGCATGAGTCCAGAGTGTTTCTTTTGCATAGTTCTTGCATGGAGCTAGAGAGGGTCGTCAACCTTTTTCAGAGCAGAATCAGATGGATGAGTGTAACCTTTCCAGGGCAGCTGTGATGGTGCTGGCTGACTTCACAGGCAGCCAGAAAAGGAGCGCTTGCAAGGGTCCTACCAGCTCAGCCAAACTCTATTCCAGGCTGGTCATGCACCATGGTGCAATTGGGGGTGGCCATGCTGTAGTCCATCACTGCTCTTTCTGCAGTGACAGCTTCACCACAGCCTTAAACTTGCTGCTCAGTTATCATTGGGATTCAAAGTTTCACCTATGGAGAAGCTTCCTGTCAATACCATCTGCTTTACAGCTGGTCTTTCTGCTGGGAGCAAGGTATGGTAGCACAGGAGTCTCTCTCTGCACTAGCTGTAAAGCAAACTTCCCCAGATCTTGGTGATCGATGAACGTACTGCATCTCTTGACACTTGTCACTGCCTTTTGGTTGCTTGTCACTGCTCCCAGAGCCTGGCTGGCAAAGGGGCCAGCATGCAAATGTGTGCCAGCTGTGTCGACTGGTCAAGCACTCAACAAGGACACCTGAGCTGTTTGCCCACAGCCAGCCTGAGCATCTGTGCAGCACAACACAGCCACGCTTCAGCTGCGGCGCTAGGCTGGACCTGGCATTTGTTGACAGACACTCCTGAGCACACAGCCATCAATCTTCCAGCGTCTCATTAAAAAACAGGAATGCAGGTCCTGAAGGGAATTTCCACAACCTTTTTTACCTTGGCAAGGATTGTTTGAAGGCTTTGTCTTCTGGGGAGGCTTTTCTTTTTCTCTGGGAAGGGTTTGGATGACCTGGAAGGACTCTAGAAGAGGGGTAGAACCCTCTTTCACACAGGAAACGAGTAGAAGGGATTTGCGTCATAGCAGGAGGCTGCTGGGTGGCACTTGGTGGTCCATGTCAAGCAAGTCAGATGGGATGACCACAGTGATCCCTTCTGGTCTGCAAGCTCTGATTTCAGGGTGTTTTTTATCTGACTGTGAAGCCATGCCCATTGAAAACTCCATCAGATCAGACTGATATCATTAGTTCAATATTAACCCTATCCCTGCAATAAATTTATGAGAATATAGTAGTTTCCTGGGGCAACGTAAACCTCTCTGCTGCTAAGAAAGTGAAAATTGTGTCCGTTACTGGAATAAAGTGATGATGACTCTTTGTGCCTAGCCACTTGTGTACTCCCCTGTTGATAGGACTCTGTTGTTAGGGATGCATCAATACCTTCAAGCCACTCCGTTGAAGTTGTTGTTAAATTAAAGCTCTGAGCCTGGGTTCTGGTTGATGGCCCTACTACCTTGTGGTGACTGGAATAAGCCTCAGCATGTCTTTCTGCCCTGGGGCTCTGGCACTGGAAGCACCTTAGATGTCTGTCTGGAGGGTTCCTGTGTAGTTGGCCCTCGGTTCAGGGAGAACATCAAACCTGCATTCCTCCAGATGGATCTCTTCCTTCAAAGTAGTCTCTTGGCCCAAATCCTTCTAGTAGAAATGCTTCCTTCTTGAATTCAACTGTGTAGAAGTGCAGCAGCAGCAGAATAAAGCTGTTGCTTAGAAAAATGGTCTGTGAGAGCATGGGTATTCCATGAAATCAAACAACTATGTGTAAAAACTACTCTGCACCAAACCACTGGGAAATGCAGTATGATACAGCAACATACACATTGTGAAGCATTGTATTTAAGGGGTGAATAGGGAAGCCTAGTCTACCCAGCTTTTTCTGCCAGACTGTCTGACCTAGTGACTGTTGCAGTGGTGTCAGTCATGCTTTGCACTTCACGTCGGCGTCAGGAGCCAAAAGCAGGTACAGGCAGGTGGAGGCAGGAAAATTGTATTCTCTTTGGAGCTCTGCTGAGAGACCTTGAACCACTCCCTTCGCTTTTCTGTGCATTCCCCATGTGCAGGCAAAAAATAATGTTAACGTACTTCCAAAATACTTTTTCTTCAGCTGGTGAAAAACAGTGATGAAAAGTACTGTATATTTTTCCCCCCCTTCTTTCAGAATGAAGCAGAGGGCAAGTCCACGATAGGTGCTTTAAACTTTGATCCCGTACCTGATGCCCAGACTCTCTACAAGGCCATGAAAGGGCTTGGTGAGTTGACTCCAACCGCATCTGTAAAGCCTATGTTCTGCTTATAACTGCCACAATGAAAGCCATTCCTCAAGAAAATTGCAGTCAAAGCTATCACTTTTTTAATGTGGAAAATGAAAAATTAAAGTTTCCTCAGTGCATACATAAACTTCTACATGAAAGCAATGAAGTAAAGGAGGCTGTCTGAATATCCAAATTGGGATTTTGGACCAGTCTCAACTTATTCTGTACACTGTGTTTATGGCTTATTATTGTTCTTCACAGGGACTGATGAACAGGCTATAATTGATGTCCTAACCAAGAGGAGCAATAGGCAGCGTCAGGAGATTGCCAAATCCTTCAAAGGACAGTTTGGAAAGGTTCTTCCAAAACAAAGCCATTTTCAGTCATTGTTGCACTATGTGGGATCTAGTCAATGGGTGTACATTTCATCTTGCAAGGATGATGCAAACAATATGCAGGTCTTCTGCAAATAATTAGAGTAATATTTATCTCTAACACCTGGGATGAATGTATGAAATTAATTTTTGGTCAAAGAAACTGGTTTTCCCCCAAAGACTAATTTTTTTAAAAATGCATTTTGACCAGGAATACTTTTTAAAAATCTAATTTAACTTAAAGTGTGATTTCTTCTTGTTTTTGAAGATGTAACAAAAAATGATACCTTTTGAAATGGTATTTTGAGTAAAATACTGGTTTGGAGCCCTTTAAAATGCCAAAGAAAGTTCACTTTAAAGACTTATTTAATTATAGTTGTTTGGCAATTCTGAAAATGACAGCGAACTGTGGTTATTGACAACCGTGTTTTCGTGTGATCTTTCTGTCTCTGGTAAAAATCTTACTTTTATTGGGAAAACTTTTCCACCAACAAACTCTGCCACCACCCCTACTCTGTAGTCTCCAATGACCTTTGCTGGAAAGGAGACTGCTGTGAAAGGGCTCAGAAAGGGAAGCAAATGTGGGGGTGTGGCGAGTATGGGACAATGAGTAGAGGGCTTCCATCCCACTAAACCAGGGTGTTTCATACCCTAAAAACCCCTGCACTATCGTGAAAGTTTGAAATCTGTCTTCAAACAAGACTGCACGCCTGGTTCTGCAGAAGTCCTGGGTGCAGGTTTATATGCAGGCTTTGGGAATTGGCTCGCTCTGAAGCTGTGTCCCTTGCTCAATCCAGCCTTCAGCTGCCTAGTTCTGCTCAGAGTAAAGCAGGGTGGAGGAAGAGCTTAACCTTCCCTGCTCTGCTGCAGAATTAATTAGTACCTGGGGGAAGCTTGCATACTGGGACAACAGGGAATGTGGAAGGCCCTAGACAAATCCCATTTTGGAGTTAGGTGCCTTTTTGAGTCCCAGGACCTTTCCTAATAAACTATCAGCATGATACTGTCATTCAGCTTCATTGCTGTAGGCTGTGGGGATGGAAATGGCACTGGGTACCAAAAAGATCCGGTGAGGCTTTTTGTGTCACTGTGTGATGTGTGTTTAACAGGACCTGATTGAAAGCCTGAAGTCTGAACTGAGTGGCAACTTTGAGAGGCTCATTATAGCTCTCATGTACACCCCATTCAAGTATGATGCCAAGGAGCTCTATGATGCCATGAAGGTAAGGGTGCTGGTATTTCAGCCGTAGCGCAGACAGCGCTCGTTTCCTGTAACTGTGCTTATTAATGCAAGTGGTAATAACTGGACTGTTAAGTGATTACATTTGTTATTAGCAGTTGGCTTTAAGAAATAGTTAATTGTACTGTTAATGCATATTCTGAGGGGGGAATGCTGCTTTAATATTTAGGGCTGTAGGAGAGTTTCTGTACATAGGTGTCTCATAAAGCCTGGGGAATGCAGCAGCAAAACTAAATTCGGCTTTAACATGGAATGAACATCCACACATTACAGTTTTCAGTTAAACGTCTCCTCGCTGCTTTCTGCAGTGCCTGTGCTGAACCAAGCTCAGTGACACAAAGCTATTGCCCTGATGCACCACCTGAGACATGAAACCTTTAATAAAGGCAAGAAGTGGTGGTGTGAGGGCCAGGCTGGGGTTGGCTGGGGTCCTACCTATTCATACAGCATCTTTTCAAGTTTCAGATGGAGAGAGATCTATTAAAATGGTACAAAGATGGACTGACTAGACAAGCATTGGTGTCCCTGCATCCCTCTAACGCTGTCTGTCATCAAAGATCCAAGTCCGGAAGTGCACTGCAGAAGTGCAGGGTTACATAAAACCATCCTGTGTGAATTAGGCACCTCAGTAAAAGAAACCATGTTCAAACCAAATGTGGTTTGTGTCTCCAGCTTTCATCATGACAGTTTCCCACAGCTCAGCACACAGCCTAACGCGTTGCTGCCACCCAGCTCCTCACTTGCATCTTCTTTATATATACTTCTCTAGCAATAAAGTCCACTCCATGATGAGATGCCTTTCTCCACCTTTATTTCTCCATTATGTTTTCTATTACAGGGTGTGGGAACAAGTGAAGATGTTATCATAGAGATCCTGGCATCCCGGACAAAATCTCAGATCAAAGAGATAATCAAGGCCTACAAAGAAGGTAAAGTGCCTGGGGCTCTGATTTGTGTGGTCGGAGCAATGTGTGACTGCCTGATTGCACAGCAGGAATGCTGTAACCAGCTAGCACTGTCAGCAGGAAAATGGGATTTTTAAGAGCAAGAAGGCGCACCTTAAATCTGCTTTCAGCCTGGAAAACAGAACATGGCTATGCTGAAAGAATTTGAAAATCTATTTCTAGGTCTCCATCCAGTTACAGAAAAAGGTCAGCAAATCACAAATTTAGTTCAGCTTGGCCACACAGCTATTGTCAGAACACAAACAGAGCTATAGCTATGCACGTGGCTTTTTCTCCCCATTAAATACACTTTAGATGAGAATTTATCAAATACATATTTGTAAATAGTTGGTATCGATTTGGTCCCTGAAACTACATCTCTAACATTAGCCTTGGACATCAGTGGAGCTAGGGATGACTCAGCTGGATGCAAACGCCAACCTGGGTATCACTGAGGGTGAGAACTGGTCTCAGCCCTGTGTTTTTCCCTAGCAGCCTTCGTGGTTAGTCAGGCTACTGTTTGTCTTTGGATGACTGGTAATATCCTGACTATATCACCCAAATAAATCTTTCCCTTGTCTTTCTCTTTCCCTTGGGTAGAATATGGTTCTGATCTTGAGGAAGACATAAAATCGGAAACAAGTGGTCACTTTGAACAGATCCTGGTTTGCCTTCTTCAGGTAACGCTAGAGAAGAAAAATGAGGTTATAAAGTTCACGTTTTGGAGACATGGAATAGAAGAGGCAATACAATCATGATCACCACATAAAAGGCAGAGACAAACTTGTCACTTGAACTGGATCTGTGTTTCAGCTTCAGTGTGCCTGAAGCAAGGAGCCCTCCCTTCCTTAGCAGCACAGAGAGCTGGGAGCTTACAGTCAGCTCTGCAGCAGGTAGAGATCTCACTTTTACATGTGTGTAAGGCAATTGCACTCTGCAAGGGTCTTAGAAAACAATACTCCTCAACCGTGATTCACCACCCTTCCACAGTCTGTGCCCTCAATGCTGAGTGCATTTGGATGCATTTATCCTGTCACGTTTTCCGAATTTTCTTCCCTAGCAGCAGAATAACTTAGTAATTATTTGACTCTCCTTCATATGACTGATTTCAGTGCCTTTCAGTGAGGGCGTTGGCACTTGTGCTACCTGAATGAGTACTCTGCAGAAATAGATAGCTGAGAAGGACACTCGATCTTTGCCCAGAATGTGTACTGTGATCCTTATATATGGAAGAACCTTCATGAGACAAAATGGTTGCCTTTCTCTTTCCTCCCGCAGGGTGAGAGGGACAATGCCACTCTCTATGTGGACACAGCGCTGGCTCTCCAGGATGCAAAGGTACTCTCCAATGCAGTGATCAGTGGTATGCCTGTAGCCCACCTGTCTTGAACTTCAGAGCGCTTCAGTGGGCAGCAGAGTCCTGGAGTCACAATAGTTTGGGCAAGCTGGTCTTCAAGCAGAAGCAACTTGGGATTCTTCAGTTTTGCCTGCACTGCTAAGCCTTGATGTTCCAAAGAGAAGTGATGAGAGCTGGGCTTGGGCTCAGCTGCTTTTGATGTGTGAAAGTACACGGGTGTGGTGGAGGGGGAGAGCAAAGAATAGGTAAGAAACCGCAGAAATATTCTTGGCTGCTCCAGCTGCTGCAGGAGGGATGGAAAGGGTGGAGACAGTGACTGCTCCAATTTGACTAGAAGACATGGTCAGGGTTCATAATCAACCATTCTAGAAGAGCCTAGTTCACACAGTGGTTTTGGTCACTTCAAACCCCTTTACCTAGCAAGGCCTTAAGCCAAACTGCTTCTTTACCAGCTGCACATACAGAACATTGCTCTAACAGTTGTGTGTTCGATTACAGACTCTCTATGCTGCTGGGGAGAAGATACGGGGCACTGATGAGATGCAGTTCATCACCATCTTGTGCTCAAGGAGTGCCACACACTTGCTTAAAGGTATGGAGCGAGCCCAAACGCCCAAGCCTCTGAAATGAGAAATCACTCTAGCAAAAAAGAAGAGACAGGGCTATAGATGGGAGAGATGGCTCCGAAAGAAACACCTGAGAGTGTCTCCTAATCCTTGGTCACTCAGTGACCAAAAAGCTGTCAGCAGCTTCCATGAAAACTTATGAAGACTTAGTGCTGCTGAAAATCAGGTGACTTATCTAGGAGTCATTATGCAGCGGTGATGGCTGGATGGGATAACAGTTTTTGTAAACCCAAGGGGAGAGGGAGAGAGAATCCCTTCCTAACCAGGTGGGAGCATGGAATGGACAGACCCGTGAGCTCTTGGATGTGGGTTTCTCTGGGGAAAAAAAATCACAGAAAAAGTATCTGATTATTCAATACTGGAGCATCACAAGGTGCACCCTGTGTTTCTGTCCCAAGTTCTGCTGAGGGCGCCAGAGGCTGCCGGGAGGGCAGACACTAACCCAGCTCCAGCTAAGGGAGCCTCAGCTCCCCACTGCCCTGGGCAGCAGAGACCTGGCCTTGTCATCTCTAGACTTTTGAAGCAGTCCAAGGCTCTGACTAAGAGATTTTGTTATGTCAGCTGAATCTAAGCATATCTAGTACTGTGCAAATCAGCTGGATCTAAACTGATAAATGTAGCTGGTGATAAATTAGGTATGCCTGAGCTTTTTTCAAGCTGAGGTCTTCTGAGGCTGTTTTCCAGGCCCCGGAGGCCAGCTCCCCCTTGCGTTTGAAATTTAAGCTCCCAGCATCAGTTAGAAAACGAACCGAAAAAAAGTGGTCTCTAGTCTTTGGCTGTGTCTGCCTTAAAGAGCTGAATTTCATCTAGTTTGTGGTCAGGATGCAAGCCATCTCTGGGACCTACTGTATCACGGGGCAAGTCATTTTCTCTGTGCTATGGCAGCCTGTAATTGTTGCTGCTATTTATTTTTTTGTTTTTAACACGGAGAGTATGCCTGAGTTGAGACTGCTGTATCCATCTGTCTATTCTGTGGTATTGCCTTTCCCCAAAGTATGAGTGTTAATGTTTAAGTATCTGATCTTGAATGCTGAGCAAACTTCATTAAGATGTCCATCACATTGCTTAACAGTTTTCCTTCTCTGTTAGTCTGAAAGCTAGGAATCAAAACTGAGATCTGTAATTCTGAACCCTGGTGCACCCAGAGTGTATAATGTAAACAAAAACTCTGTTGCTGAGCTTTTATGAATGTGGGAGTTCAAATTTCTTCAAATCTGCACCTGTTTTGCTCATTTTTTCTGAGGTGGTTGTTTTTTTAAAAAAAAATTGTGGTTGAAATAACAAGTTCTCCCAAACTGTTGTCATCATTTAAAGGTCCAAGGGCCATGAGCAGCATAGTCCTAGATTTCATTTGGTTTTATTTTGTTTTTGAAGTTAGTGACATCAACAAACACAAGACCAAATGATAGGTTTGTACCTAATCTGCTGCTGCCTGCTTCGTTTGTGTGGTTAAAGGCAGCAACAAAGGGTCAGGCTTCCAAATGAATACAAGGTAACTGAACTTGCATTTTCAAATGAAGGCAAGGAATTAAGACCCATGAATGGGCTGGGGTTTCGTGAACATTGCCATCCACTTTTGTAGCTGATTTCTGGGCTTGACTAGAGTCTCCTGAAGTTGGTGCAAATGTGGCCATTGCTGTAGTGGTATCTGTGTTTTCATATCACCACACAAGCAATACCTGTAAATATCGGGCACAAAATGCCTGAGCGGTTGCTTGGTAGAAAAAAAATTAAGTTCTCTGTGTTTCAAACAGTGTTTGAAGAATACCAGAAACTGGCCGGTAAGAGCATAGAGGACTCTATCCAGAGTGAAACTCATGGCTCGCTTGAGGATGCCATGCTGGCTATTGGTAAGAGCAGCTACGTTTCTCTTCCTTTTGTCTGAGCCTGCTGCCTTTTTCCTGCAGCAGTTGACTGTTATAGAATCATAGAACGGTTTGGGTCTCAAGCGACCTTAGAGACCTTCTAGTTCCAACCCTGACACCATGGGCAGGGACACCTTCCACTAGACCAGGTTGCTCAAAACCACATCCAGCCTGGCCTTGAGCACTTCATGGGATTGATCTACCTTTTATAAAGGTATCTGGCAGGAAGCAAAGCGTACCTCTTAGGTAAGATAAACTCAGATCCGAGAGGCACAATGGTTTAATAGAAAGCATTCGAATCTGTTACCTGCTGCTCTGGACTGGATTTGATTCTTACTGAGCCTTTTCATGTGTCCAGTGAAATGCACCAGGAACGTCCATTGCTACTTTGCAGAGCGGCTGTACCATGCATTAAAGGTAAGACTCTTCATTGTAACATACTGGACTTAACCTGTAACCTGGCTTTCACCAATTCAAATTAGAAGAGCCAAGATTTTGGCAAAATCCAGCAAGTTTAGTGCTATTGTTGCAATGCCTTCAAACATCTTGGGTAGAAAAGTACTCTTTAAGCTTGAGCTACCAAAACAGTCTGGCTTTTATGTCTTGGTAGTCTGTAAGGAGCTCGGTCCCGCTTTCTAGAAAATGGACAAAACTGCTGGAAGAGCCTTTTATAGGAGGATGATCATGGTGGAGTTTTGTCCATAATGTTAACTTAAATTATTTTCTTTTTAGGAAGTAATTCTCTCAATGGCTGTATAAAATGAAAGAGTTCCAAATGGGGACCTGTAAGGCATCTGCAGATTGTGCCGCTGTAACTCTTAACTGATATGTAAAAGATGTCAGCTCTCCCAGCTTTGTGGAAAGCTGAGATGACTGATTATTTTTGTTATCAACATGATCTTAATTTTCCTGTACGTGGTTAAACAATATTGGTTGAAGCCACGTGTTGCATGGGTGATGCTGCAGAAGCACAATGTATTCAGTGCCAATTTCCAACTCTGTAGCATGTTTGCTTTTGCATTTGACATGTGCAAAGACTTATAGCACACTTCCATGGTGGGCTTATGGTATTGATGGTGGCCCCTGGGGGGTGGGTGGGTTGCTGGCCCTCCAAAAAGAGAAGCAGATGTGCGTACCAAGCAATATTTGAAGGCTGCCATCTCCTGTGTCCTGGACCAGTTTGCAGCAGCTTATCCCTTGAACACCCACTACCATTGCAGACTGATATATCTGTTATTCCAGGGGGCTGGCACCGATGATGGGACCCTTATAAGAGTGATTGTTTCTCGGAGTGAAGTTGACCTAAATCTTATAAAGCCCGAATTCAAGCGTATGGCAGGAAAATCTCTCTCCAGTATGATTCTGGTAAGCAGCATCTTGATAATGATGGTTCTCAGCTGTCAGATACATTCCTAACGTGCCCAGCACTATGGGGTGCTTTCACGGTTGTTTTCAGTAAAACTCTCATTTCTGCTAAGATCATAGCTCTGCTTCATTAGGCCTATTAATAGTCATCTCCTTGAGAGACATATGCCTAAAAGGTGACTCTGACTGTATGGTCTATAAGTGACTTGGGCAAAGTCAAACCTGAGGAGAGACTGCTCCAGGTTTTTCATGGACCAGACTCTGTATCCATGCACTTTGTGATCTCCTAAATGAATCTAGATTCACTTAAGCCTCCCTGTTACACCTTTCCCATGCTGCTGTGCCTTTTCCTCCTCTCTCTGCAGTCCTTAACTACCTCAGACCCATGCTGTACAAGTCAAAACGGTGCTGTGTGTGCTTTTTTGGTTTTCCTTTTGTTGTTGGTTGGGTGGTTTGGGTTGTTGGGTGTTTTTTTGGGGTGTGTGTGTGGCTTTTTTTGTTTGTTTGGGGGGTTGGTTTGTGGGGTGGTTGTTGTTGTTTGGTTTGGTTTTGTTAAGCTGACATCCCAGATGATGGCCTGGTCTGTACCGTGGTAAGATAAGTTTAGAAACTGAACCTTGTCAAAGCTTATTGTAGCTTTTGAGACTTGAGTCTCAGCTCTGGGTGAATGGCCCTCCCCTGTTAGGGCTGAAATGCTGGGTTTTACCATTTGTCCTAAGGACTCTGGGACATTCCTCTCCCCCAGTGCAAATGGCACTTAAGCCCTGTCCTTAGCAGTCCCCATGGGAAGTCTGGCTCTGTAATGAAGGGCCTTTCTTCTAATCAACATTGTCAGTGTCTGTCATGTTGATTAATGATCAGTCTTCAAGGGTCTGTACAGAATATTGATTCTTTCTGAGAAGTGGAACTGGCTTTACACCTGTCATCACAAAACATTCAAAGGGAGCAAATTTTTTATCTAGTGATATTCTCTGTAGTGATTCTCTAGACCAAAATGACCATATTTGTGGCTTTTAAAAACACATCATGCGTCAGGGCTAACTGTACTGCCCTTTCTGTTCCTGTCAGAGAGGTGCTCTGGAACAAATACCCAGGGATGTAAAATTTGAACCCAACAGGCTTGGTTGTCTTCATTCATGCTGACTTTGTGCTGCTCTGTGGGATGGAGCCCTGATGAACTGCTCACCTGGATTCCAAAGAAAAGAATTGGGCTTGATAAATGTTATTTCAGGTGGCAGCTACAAGCCTCATCTCTCCCTTCACTTTTGATGCTGTGTCAGCTGGCAGTAACTCTGCTGAAGTCAGGCTTGCTCTTTCCAAAGTTCTTTTCCTGTGTGGGCATATTCCATGGACTGACAGTGTCAACACTCGGAGCATGCAGAGGAACTTCCACACTCACTTTCTTTTCTTTTTTTTTTCCTCCTCAGGATGACACCAGCGGTGATTACAAGACAGCTTTGCTGAATCTCTGTGGCAGTGACTGACAAAATCTAGGAGGAGGATCTGAAACAGATACAGAAAGAAAATCAACAGGGGACAAGGGTCTGAAGGTGTACATGTAGCAAACTCATTGATCCACGTGGGAAGAAAAAGATCAAATTAATGGTCATGACTTCCAAAGCTCTCTGAAGTATGTGGGAGCTGTTAGCTTCCCCAACGTTTTTTCAAACACAAGTGGGAATGTTTCTTTTTTGTTTCCATTCTTTTCTGTGTGATTTCCCTTCTCTTTTAGTATGCTGTGATGGGTGGCACTTAGATGTGAAATTAAAGATGCTTTTTCAACCCTCTGTAGGTGTTTTGCAAGTCTGAACAACCCTACAAAGCTTGGGCTGTCCTGAAGCCTTGTTAAGCTCACTAGGGCAAAGTAGTCCAGCACTGACCCTTTGATGCTAGCAGGGCAGGTCTGGAGGGAGCCCCAGATTATTAATGAAGCTTGAGGGCATGGGTCAGCGCGGAGAATTCAGTCCTAGGGGGCTGGTTTAGCAGCCTTATCTGCATAACTTCAGCGCAGGCTCCCCGAGGAGCCGGGAATGGCAGAGCCAAAGGGGCTGTAAGCATGTGAAAGTTGAAAGCCGTGCCTCTGTTTTAATTCTTGCTTGTGCGAGTCTCCGCGGGGGCAGACCGGCAAGCCCGGGGGGGACATCAGTGCCAGACTGTGGGGAAATCAAAGCTGGGGTGGATGTTTTGGTGAATATAGGATATCCCGCTCTTGGGAGCAGACCTGTTTCTGCTCCTAGTTTCACAGCAACTTTACACAAGTCAGTGGATCCCTTGGAAGTCCACCCCCGTCCCAGCCATGACTGCACCTACCGCTTGCTGAGTGAGGCTGCAGATTCGGGCAGGGAGAGCAGGGTGGAATGCTTTGAGAAGCTCGGGTCTTGACTCTCCGCACTTAAAGCAAATCAGTGACACGTGTGATTACCAAAAGCGGCTTTTCTGATCAGGTGGGTGAACCTTCTGGCAGAGGGGTGGTTCCTCCCTTGCGCTGCCGAAGTGACCAGGAGCCTGGGCAGAAGCCCCACCTGAGCTTGCGGGGAGCCGCTCGTCCCCACGGGCGCCGGTGACCCGCCTGCCCCGGTGGCTGCGGGAGGCGCGCCGGGGTGGGTGGCCGCCGCGGGGAAAGCCGCGCTCGCAGCGCCACCTGCTGGGGGCCGCCCGCGTGCGGCCGGGGCGGGGGCTCAGGGACCCCGGCGGGACCCCGGCGCCTGGCGGCCGGCGGGGCGGGTGGCTGGGCGCGGCCCGGACCCCCCTCATGGCTCCGGGGCGGCGCGGAGTGCGGAATGCGGGGCGCCCCGCTCCTCTTTAAGCAAGGTTTATCCTCTCAGCTCTTTAAAAACCCGTAACGGGGGGGGCGCGTTTGCTGGCAGCTGTCCCCTGCGTGGGCCCAGTTTCGGGACTCTCGCCCTGCAGCCCCGCAGCTCCGGTGCGGCTGAGAGGCTCTGCGGGAGCATCCTGCTGGGACCAGCCGGGTGGGATGAGGCTTTAGGGATAACGGGCGCCGTTCCCCCCGTGTTCGGGGGGTGCTTTGGGAAAGGCCGAACGGGAGTGTGTGACTGCCCAGGCAAGGAGCGGGAGTGATCCGTGCCCTCCTACCCGCGGCATCTGCATCTCCTGGGGCTGGACAGGCAGGGGGTGAGAAGTAATCCCAGCTGTGAGCGCCTTAAAATCTGACCAGAACAGCCTAATGAAAGCTCATCTCTTCACGGATATTTTAGTCCAGAGATGCCCATTGATTTCCTCGAAACTTTTGTGCTTGTATCATCTTGATGCACCCGTTGTTGTTACCAGGTTATTCAGGTCAGAGCTTGGCTTTTCTCCTTGGCCTGTGCTTGGCGCAGTGCGTTAGGGTTAGAGCTGTTTTGGTGTCATTGTGGTCCCCATTCACTAATGCCAGCTTGGGAGAGGTACAGAGGCAAAGCTAGGAAGGAGGAACAACCGAGGGAAGCTGATTCTATCACCATAATTGCTGGGAAACAAAACAATTGTACAACATCAATAAAGATTTAATTACATATTGATTGCTGCTAAAATGTTCCCTGGGTGAACAGGTGCTTTAATAAAGCAGAATCAATTCCTAAGCTGTTCTAACCAGTCTTTTCCAAATGCAAATATTGACTTAGGGCCTTTCTATTCGTTCACAGTTTAATTAATATGATTTTATTGCACCAAAATCAAGATAAAAGCTCAGCAAAGAAAAGGTAACAGGGACAATGTAAAAAATGCCCGGGACTGGTGTGGGGCCACCTGCTGCCTGTGTGCAAGCCTTTCTCCACCTTCTGTGGTGTAGGAAGACCTGTGTGTGGGGAGTCTCCAAAGACTGCACTAATGCCACCTTGCTGTCCCTCCCTGGGTGCTTGCTGTGTGTCCTTGGACACGGCGCACACACAGCAGGAGCTGTGCTAACTGGCAGTGTGGTGGGGTGTAGGCTCTCTGCTCATCTCACACCCAGGTGTACATAGGAATAGTTGACTCCAACTACTAGATCTGTTCCTGACACCTGGAAAACCTAACAAAAATCTATTGCAGATATGATGGTAATGCATGTAAATCATGTTTAATCCCTTAAGGCTCCCATTCCAGAGGAAGCTGACTTTATATAGTGTTCCTTAATTCTCCCAATATCCCAGTGCAGATGTGGCCTGAAACCCAGCATCCCCAGGCAGCAGCCAGCCACAGGCAAGCAAAGGCTCTGCTTGAGTGGTATCTCATCACTGTGACTTCTGGAGAGAAAAAAAAAAAGACTGGATGGGTCTGGCTTCACTTGTGTTTCTATTTTGCAGCAAGTCAGAGTAATTTTTGGATAAAATATATTTAAGCGTTCAAACTGAGGTTAAAAAAAATCTTGTACTCGTCAGGAGGTAGGAGAACAGCAAATATCTTAGTTGGGCAAAGTGGGAGAACTCTTTCCCATCTCCCTATGCTTAGGAATGTTTTTTTAAAGGGGAGGAAATCATCTGAGAAGGATGTTCCATTTTCCTCATTCCCTGTGGTTTCCCCAGCAGTGCACAGAGGCACACCTGGATGGTGTAGGCTGCTGAGCTGGGGCAGGGAAAGACCCTTGCCTGAGCCACCAAAGCTGGCATTGGGGCATCTGTGAGGCAGGCCAGACAGCACTTCTTCTCTTCACAGCAGAGGATGGGTTTGCCAAAACACAGGACAGCACAGCACAGTGTGCTGCCTGGGGGGGAGGGGAGGGGGGTTGGACTGTCATGAATGGCCCCATTAGTCACTCTGGAGTGGGCTGAAGGGAGGCTGGAGAGGAAAGCATCCTCATTGCTGGGCAGAGGGGAGCCTTTCTGAATGGAAACTGCTGATTATTTTTTATTCTTAAATTAATCAATTAATGTTAAATTAGTGTTGATTTATTAATGTAATTGCTGCAGTGAGGGAATACTGCCTGCCACAGACATCTAGATGGGATAATGGAGTCTCCTAGTGTTGTGGTTTGTTGCCTGGCTTTCTTGAAGGAGCCCATTTTGCTGGCATGGTGGGCATCAGATGATGAAGTTGTAGACCTTCTTTGGGACCTATTGGATGGGATCTCCCTTGCAGGGAAGATAGTGCCAAACTGTAAGATGCTAAGATGGGACTGTGCCAAAGACATAACAGGCTTTCCTTCAACTTCTGCCCTGAATCCAAATGCCCAAGCTGACTCCAAAGACTCATCATTTCTTTAGTGGTTGGGGTTGATAAGTGCAGCACATCCCCATGGCTGGGACACCACAGCAGCACAGAGAGAGATGTTTTGTTTGACACAGTGCAGTGAGCTTTTCTCCTCAAACCACATGTAAACAAGAAGGTTATTCCAATTCTCCATCGCTGTCATCACTGCAAACAATACTGACCTTGCAAGTAGTTGCTGTTTGGTCTTCTGGTGGCATCCATTTGAACCCAAAGGACTCATCCCTGAGGTTCCAAGAAACTAGCAGTAGAGAATTTGTTGTTTACTAAAGCCCTTATGCTAGGCTGCAGGAAAAAAATCATACTTCAGGTTTTATATCTGACTGTCCTCCCAGAAGATGATAGAAACAGTCAGCCCTAGGGACCTGGGCTCCTGTCTGTTTGAAGGAAGGTATGATTTTATTCAGGCTGTGCTTCTGTTTTCCTAATATCCCTTCCCGTTCCAAATCTCAATTGGCCCTGGTTGCATCAGCATTGTGCCTTGGACTGCTCGTTTCGGCTGGAAGCTTAGGACTGGCATTTCTGACCCAAAGTTGTATGCATGATGCTTAGGGGTGCCACTGGTATGGCAGTTCAGAGCTCCCAGGGGCTTCATCCCATAATGGCTAGTATTTCTTTGAAACAAGAAGAGTGCATATGGTGATATTTTCCTACGACGTATAAATCATATGGATACATCCAAGTGGTTTTATAGTCCTGAGAAACCTTTCCTGCCTTACTGGCTAGATAAAAGTACTTATTACAAAAGAAAAGCAGTTATCCATAGATTCTGTACATGCAGGGATCTAACATTTGGAGAAATAAATAGCTCTGTACCATGCAGAGGAACCAGTACTGTTTTCTCTCTGGTAATGAAGAACAGGATATGTTGTAGGCACAATATTATTAATAAGTAGTGAGCAATGCAATACAAATCTGTAATTCAATTTAGGATTTCAGCTGAAATTGCTCTTTGGAGCTATAGATTACAGTGAGCTCTGAAACTGAGTTACAATCCAAGCAGGAACTGAGTCATGTGTAGCAATGTTCTAGGGAAGCATAGAATCACAGTCAGTACTGGGCAAAACGTTATTGACAGTAGCGTATTCACTGAAAAATGGCATTTGGTGGACATAAATCAAATTTAACTGAGCTTATAAATAAAGGTCAGGCAGAAAAATGGGGAGAACTGAAAGTCAACATTTCCATGTATTGATTTTTAAATGGCAACTTTATTTTAAAAACTGTTTCAAGCTGAAAAACAATTATTAAAAGATTTCATTAATCTGAAGCTGAAACATGACATTTTGGAGGAGAGAAAACTGAATATTTCAGTTTGCCTCAGAATATTTTTTTTACTTTCCAAAATATTCTAAATTTCTGGTTTAGTTTAAGCCAAGGAACCACATTGTCCCCTTCAGTTCCTCCCTTTACCCACAGACTGAGCTGAAAGATCCCTTGTTATTTTAGCCATAATAAAGGCAGATGTTCTTCAAAAGGGAGGGAAGAGTCATTGCTTTATATGTCATTAACAATCTTCTCCAACAGAAAAGATCATTGTTGGGGGGGCTAAATTCTGAGTTTAAACATATCCCAAAAGGTCTAGACAAGAAGAAATAGGCAGAGAACAGCTAACGTCGACTTCTAGCCTTGCTGGAATTTCCTCTCGTGAACTCATGAACTCATAAATTCAAAGCTTATGAAGCCTATCAGGATCACCCAACAGCTTTGCTACCTTGCTGTGTTAGTCACTTAGCCTTTCCTTTCCACAGTTTCTAGGGTTTCACCTCAACCTTACTTCATTACTTAGCTAGAAGCAATTATGACACATGAATATGAAATATTTTTGTAAGAAACGCTAAGTCATGGTCAACTTTCTAGTTTGCAGTAGAAAAGTAGCAAAAGGAAGGTGCAGAAAGTTATTCCCATTCTGTGCTGATCAATTCCAAACATAGCTTATTGTTCAGAAGTTTATTAGCTATTTAGAATTCTTTTTCCCTAACGTAAAATACTAGAATATTCATTCAATACTGCAGTATCCTAGACTCAAAGAGAGATGCCTTACTAAACAGAGCTACTCCTTTCCCTAAGATCATATCAATCATTTGTATTAATTCAAGAAATTCCTGCTTAAATATGATAGGATCTCGTGGCTATCCATGCACAGGCACCATCTCAGCCTTGGCTGTTTCCTTGCCGGCAAGGCAGAACAAGGTCTGAGTCTGTGCCACACACATGGAGTATTAAAGGCCAAATTTAGGGCTGAAAAGAAAATTGTCTTGTAGTCTTTGAAAATCATGATATAAATGAGAAGGCTCCAGGGGCAGCTTATTGCAGCCTTTCAATACTTGAAGGGGTCTTATAAGAAAGATGGGGGGAAACTTTTTAGTAGCATATGTTGCAATAGGACAAGGGGTAATGGTTTTAAACTACAAGAGGGTAGACTTAGACTAGATATAAGGAAGCAACTGTTTATGGTGAGGGTGGGGAAACACTGGAACAGGTTGCCCAGCAATGTGGTAGATGCTCTGCAGACCTGATAGCTCTGGATTTCTAAGCCAGAGCTCTGCTACCATAAGTAATGGGCTAACTGTAAAAGCCAGGCAGAGGTAGATCTTTACTTCCTAGGACTGTCTGTAATGAGGATGAATTGATTAATTTTGGGGAAGTGTTCCGATTCCATGGTAGAAGCTGTTAAATAAATTGGATTTTCAGGCAGTAAAACAGAAGATCGGTTTCTTCTGAAAAGCCAGATACTGTCCATGTTTAAACCGGTGATCCTATATGATATACTTTGTAAGTACTACACTAAGTCTGTATGTAGTTCCTTTCTCTTCCTCTTTCATCTAGATCATCCTGTAAGAAGTCCACAGCCACACTAATTATCTTTTTTCCAGTCAGATATTCTGGAAAGGCTGGTCAGACAAGGACAGGATACTGAAACCCAGGCTGAATTCAAAAAAAAGCTTGGCGTGATCATCTGTCTTCATGTACAGAATAAATTGTCTAACAGCTGGTTCCAAAATAAAACGATACCAGGCAAAACATTGGAATAACTGTTTGTTTGTTTTTTTGGTGGAAGCTAGAGAGAGAAGCCTCTTCTGAAACTGGCCAAGTACCCAGTAGGCATTGCTACTTTTTTCTGGTTTTCTGGTGAACTTTTCACATGGTTTCAATGATAGGTCATAACCACTTTGTTAAATGCTCCAGTGACAGTAAACATAGCAAAAATACTTGTCTAGAATACATTGTGCCTTAAAGCCCTCTCACTAGTTCAGGAAAATTGTGGTTAAAAACTGTGGCATTTGGATGACCTTCCTTTTGCTTTTCCTCCAGCTAATACTAACACTCAATTCTAGTATAAATAAAGGCGAACATTAGTGATAATAATCTTTCAAACTCAGTCACTGACTTGTTTATAGCTAGGTTGGTACTTGAGGGATCCAGTGCAATTTAAAAGGCAATAAATTGAAACAAACTCACTCCATTTTGGAGTCTGTTTATGAACTCTTTTAATTTGGTGTCATATTCATTTGGGGAGAATTAGATTATCCTATTCATTAGATGCAGTGGCTAGTGATGAATGGAACAACATTCCACATCAATGGCATTAATTGAATCCTTGCAAGCACAGATAATACCCCTGCAGGAAGCAGGAGAAGATGGAAAAGTTCTCCAAAGTAGGTCTGCAAATATAGTGAGGAGGGAGCACTACTGGATAGCCCAGATTGCTGGCAGCAGTTGAATGCATTCCATTTTTGTGAGACTACTTAAAGAGTAGTGATGATCTCTAGGCACACAATTAAGATTGGATCCCCATGATGCTAGGCATTGCACAAGTGCACGTTAAGGGGAAACTCCTGCCCCAAGGCTGAGTTTAAACAGAAAAATCACACAATGTACAGGACAGATGATAGATCTAACCAAGGGGGAAAAAGGCGGTTTAGGGTGTGGTTTTATGCTACAGGTGACAATTATGTCATTATGTTAGCTATGTGCTAGCTACCCACTGCCCTAGCAGACCTGATGTACTTCCTTTTCTCTGGCACTCACCTGACTCGGTGATGAACTGCTGCTGGGGACAAATCAGCAGAGAACTTACACCAGTATTTGTAGCCTGAGGCTGCAATTTGTTTCAAGGGGTTGCCTGAACAGACTGAACAGCTCACTGATGGTGAAAGCAAGCTGTTCCACTCCCCTTTCCCTGCTCCCAACCACGTACTCTTGCCTGTCGCTGCTCCCAGGCTTTGCCTGACCATGTGCCAGCCCCAACAGCAAAAACCTGGCGCAGTGCTTCCTTGCCCGGGAAGGGACTTGCCCCAGCTTAGCCTGAGATCACAGCCAAGGCAAGGGAGAAATCCCTTTCAGCGGGCAGAGAGCTCTTAGTTCAGTGCAGTAATAACAAACCTGCCTCCTTCCCTTCCTGCCGGCTCTGAGCCCTGTCCTGGTGGGACCACCAGGCTGCCAGTACCCCTGCCGGGGACAGCGGGGGTAGCGAAGGGCCGTGCCAGTCGGCCCACTGGCTGCCTGCCTTGGGCTTTGACGTTGCACCCTCACAGGTGTTTTTAAAACGGGACTCCACCTCAGAAAGAATAGGAAACATTTTCAACATGTCTTGTCCAGGATCCCCCGTGATGTCTGAAGCAGAACCCACGAGAGAGTACAGGTCTCCTGAGCTGCAGGCTGGTGCCATAACGAAATCCTTCATCTCAGGGGAAATTTACTTTGTTTCAGAGGGAAGCCATAATCAAAAAGACTGGCAAAATTGATTTAAATCTTAGATTTGTAACAAGATGCAGATGATTTTCTCCTAACTCTTAAATAGTACATGCTTGGGTCTGTTGAGGGTTTCTCAGAAACGTGTCGTTCTTCCAGGGACTGTGTACTATTGATAGAGCCATAAGCCACTGCCAATTAATCAGGGCATAATGAAATATTAAAAAATGAGCATGAGCTTTTCATGCCAGTCCTCTTTGATTCATGCCTCCACTATGATTCATGCCACTCCTCTTTCAGATGAGAAGCTGTTTGTTATGAGCAAACTACTTTATTGTCAGTGAAAGGTGAAAACCAGCCCAGGACATTGATGGGCTTAGGTGCAAAGGGAGCAGGAATCCAAGCGTCATTACATTCTGAGTTGCCTTGTTGCTTCTGTGGAAGAGACTCTGCTCTTACACATCCCAATGGCACAAAGCAGTGAACAGGGGCAAAGTGGGTTGAAGCAACTGTGCCCTAGCTGTATGGGACCCCCTGAGATCCCTGACGTGACCTATGAAGTCCCTGCTTTCCTGAAAGATCCTTTCTGTCACTGATGTGCTTCCAGTTTGCAGGCAAGGGACAGGTATCCTCAGCAGCGTGTGCACCAGGACAGTTCTCCTGGGGGAATTCAGGGAGTAGTTCAAGGGATTCTTCCTGAATGTTTCCAACACATGCTCCAAACCTTCCTGTTGGGTAAATTAGAGGGGCAGGGCAGTACATGTCGGGAAAGATGACGATTACTCAAGCAAAAAGGAGGCGCCAGAACTGGCCGCTGGGAATGCTGATGACTCTGAGCCCTCCCATGGCACGTCCTCTGCCAGGAACAGGAGGGCTGGCAGGCAGTAAGTAGCACTGTCCTCATTCTGTTGAGGCAGAAACAGAGGTGAGTGACCGTTTCAGGGTCAGCGGTGGAGCAGGGATTAGGATGCAGTTTGTCAGATCCTCAGACAAATCACCTGCTCCTCTCTCTGCTTGTGCTGGGCTATGTTTCTGTGCACTCTCAATACTGCAGTCCTGAGAAAGTGCTCTCAGCCAGGGTCTCAAATCGGTTAAAGCAGTAATAGCCACAGAGGGAGCAACATGGGCATCTATAAAACTAACCATTTCAGAGCACTAATCTCATCAGCAAGCTAATTGCAAATATTGTATCTAAGAACATTTCCAGCCATCTGCAGGAAGGGAATGTCACAATGCTTGAAAGGCATCATGTATTTATGATAATGTCTTGCTGATAAATAAGCCTGTGCAATGAGTTTTAGATGTCGTGATGATAATCCTGCAAAACAAACATCTTTTGTTGTTACTTGGAGGCATTTACACAACACCTGTATTGTGGTATCTGTATACTTCCTTGTGTGTGTAAAGTCATGTTACATTTCACCTCTGTTTTAGAGTGTAGAACTGAGTGGATATGGGGACTGCTGCTACTCCCTACAGTAGGGCTTGACTGTGCTTGCTGTTACAGAAAACCTGTGACTTTGTAGAGTGCAGAAGCCATACACACAAGTGAAGCCTGTTTCACTGACTCCAATGATGTTCTGCTGTTTTATAGCAGCTGAAAATCTGGTTTTAATTCAACCAGTTGTCAATTCCCAAAGGCTGAGCAAGTCCTGACTGCCTGGAAATGGATTTTTTAAAATAAAACACTCTTCCAACCTCCCCTGCCAGGGTAGCTGCCACTTCATCTATCATAACCTTTGCCCTGCTTTCAAGATTGTTGTGAGGCTTTATTAATGCTTGCAAAATATTGCCACGTGTTTTGCAAAAAGTAGTTTTTTAAGTATGATGCACTTTCACTATCTTAAATGCTGAAAATAAAGTCATAAAATCAGGAAGCACATTGGTTGCAGTTTATTGGGAACACCTAAGTATAAAATAACCACCTGAGGCATCAGGGCATGGAAAGATAAGAAAATCAAGCTTCATCTAATTCCAATCTACAGTAATTGATTGAGGCATGCTAGGGAGGGGCTGAGAAGACTTGCTCTTCAATTATGCTATTTAAGGGGCTGGACAGGGTTTTTTTATGTAATTTGCTGGAGAAGGTGGGTCTGAAAAGAGGCAAGGACTGCTGAAGCCTAGTACATTTCGCTCTAGAGTAATTATTGCTGGAGACCTAATGAAAGGTCCTCTCTGTTATGACTATTTTGGGTTTTTGTCTTGTTCTGAGACACCTGTCACTTACAGAGATGTTCATATGGTGCTATGGAAGGCTAGGAGGTACCTCAATGAAAGCCTTCTGGTCTCAAGCCTAAACATTACCTCATTTGCATGCTAACAGTGCTCCTTTATCTGAACTGTCTTTTCTTTCTCTTGGATTTAATTTGCCTGATGCAGATACAAGTAGCAATTACAGCCTGAATACTGAAGCTCCTTTTAATCGTTTTTGGGCTATAGCTTGGTTGTTTCTTTGATCCTGGTATTCTTACTCTGCAGCTCGTCCTGATTCCTGTAGATCCTTCCTCAATGTGGATCACTGTATCCTGCATGAGGTCCTTGCACAATGACGCTTCTGTCAGGTATTGCAATTATGTCGCTCTTCGTGGTTTTGGGTTGCATTTATGCTTCTCATAGCTGCCTTGTGTTGTGAGCTCACTGTAATGCTGGAAGGGCATTGTCATCTAGCAGCACCAGCAACCATCGCCTTCCTCAAAGGATACTATAGTATCTTATAATGGTACCTGAGAAGATGGACTTGGGCATCTGCCTTAATGTTGTGGAGAGCAGTACCTCAATGTACCTTGTGCACCTGCGTTATAAATATTCCTGAGTCTGTGCAGGGACCAGGCTCTGTTCCTCAGGGTTATAGCGCATAGTTTAAAGACTCCACAGCCACACAATATTGAACTAACTTTGAATAAACAAATATTGCAATACCTTTACAGCGCTCTAGTGCTCAGGCATGACAACGGCAGGACAAGAAGGAGAGATGCAGAGAGGTGTTATACATACTCCCTGGAATAACGATTTGTGGTGGACTTTACCAGTTTTTCTCTTCAGTGATAATTTACTAGCTTGGGGCTGTTTACCCATGTACTTAGCTTTTATCAGCTGACACTTCTGACCATTTGAGCTTCATGTTGACTCCTTGGCTCTGGTCTTTTGTCACTGAGGCAAAAACAAAAAGTAATTTTAATAACTAAATATGTTTGTTTGGATTTGTTGATCAAACTCCCATTACTTACTGGGCGTTACTTAATGTTTTCTCTCAGTGTTGTGTAGGACAAACTAAAAAATGAAGCTGTCATACTCCACTGTGATCCAGAGAGGAACTGAGCCAGCTAAATACAGTCATGCAAGCTGGAACACAAACAACATCCAAAACATACAGTAGGAATTACCTCTAACACAGTAGCACTCAAAAAAAACATGCCATACATTTGCAATAACTACAGAGGGTCAGGATCTCAGCTTTATGGCTCGTTGGAGAAAAAGGACTTGCTAATTTATTCTTGTTAGTACTTCTATCAGGCTGTACCTGGCTTCTTGCACTGCACTCTCCCCAGTATTATAAACTAAGGAAAATCCATGGTGTCAAACTGGGAATGAGATAAATTTTTTTCAGAACTTAAAAGCCACAAGTTCAATGTGAGGTGCTTTTCCTCCATTTCGTCTGGGATTTAAACCTTTGTAATAGAAGCTTCTATAAAATGCACTTTCGGGTGCACTTGTGATCATCTGCAGCAATTGTAAATACTGCAGTAATTCTTCTAAGACTAGTCAAAGTATTTTATTCAAAGTACATGTGAAGTACCTTCTGCCTTATCATGACACTGTCTGCATTGTCAGGATGGTGCAAAATTTTTCATTTCCTGCTCCAAAAGGCTGTTGAGTTCTACAGAACGTTGTTAAACTGATGTAACATTTAACCCAAGAGCTGGTTGTGTTTCAGGTGTGGATAAAGTGGTTCCTGTAAATAAGGTTTGCAAAATGCTTTCTGTCTGAACAAAACTATGGGCCAGTTTTTATTACATGCCATTATTATAATTATAGGATCTTCTGCTTAATCAGGATGTGCTTAATTAGGATAGCCATTTAATTGGGACATCTCCCAAGGAACCAATTTACCTTAATGTTATTAGTACTATCTAATCAGGGCAGCTTAGAAAAAAAAAAAAATTCTTTTAAAAACTAAGACCACAGCAGAGGAAAAGATGAGCTGATGTTTTGCTGGTCAGTCCATTCCCTGAAGGTTTGGATTGCAGCACGGCTCAAGCAGCTGTGAAGACTGTCTCCTTAAAGTAAAAGAAGACAAGCATGATCCTTCTGTTGTGGAAGTTCCAGACACAACCTTCACTCCTGCTTTGGCTGCCACGTCCTTACACCACAGTACCCTGGCAAACGAGACCAATGAACTTCATATTGTAGCCAACAGGGAAAAAGTCTCTGACAAATATAATGGAAAAATAGATGTGGTGGGGAATACCATCACATCGTAATCTTAGGATCATAGAACAGTTTGAGTTGGAAGTCACCTTAAGGATCATCTAGGTTCCAACCCTCCTGCCATTGGGGTATCTGCAAGGATATGAAATAAAGCAACAAGTAACAGGTCTCAGAAGGGGACTTGTTCAAACAGATTCCCAATGAAAATGTTTGTCATTGAGCTTTTGTTCATATTTTAGTAAAAAAATCTGTTCTACCTTGGATTTTGAAGTCACTGTCATGGTTATACATTCACCGTTGCCTGAGGAGACAACACCAACAAACAAAAGCTGCTGTTATAAGGAAACAGAGTTATGCAAGTCAGGCCTGAATTTCAATAAGAAGCTCAAAGGCACTACCTCCTGTGATCAAACTTAAGACTCCTTCTTGGCCTGTGAGCTGACACGCTCCCAGATGGGCAACGTGGGCCTGCAGCTGAACTAGGGCTGAATTTGCAATTTCAAATGCTAGTGAGAAACTTGGAGTGAACAAAGTAGGGGACAGACTTCCAGGGGATGTAAATCAGTGATGTCCCATTGCAATTGGTGCAGACAGACTGGTCTTCATGTGATGAAGATTATAGCTTAAGGCAGCAAGATGAGGCAGTGATACATCTGCTTGTGCAAGGTGGCAGCACTGAACGAGGCTGCCCAGAGAGGCTGTGGAGTTTCCATCCATGGAGGTATTCAAAACCCATCTGAATGTGGTCTTGGGCAACTTGTTTGTAGTGATCCTGCTTGAGCTCAGGGGTTAGACCAGATGACACCAAGAGGTCCCTTCCAACCTCAGCCACTCCACGATTTTGGGAAGGTTGTGGCCACACTCCCCTCAGTATGGGTAAAGAACCAATCCTGACACCAAGGGTTTAGTTAGGTACAATGTTGACTTGCATGATGCTGGCTTAAGAAATCTCAGCCTCCAACATTCTCCCTCCTCTGCTTTTTTTCATGCTGCAAGATCACTGTCTCTTTACTTGGGGTGATATAACTACTTATAGGGCCACAGCATTAACTGGATCAATATAAGACACAGTTAAAAATAACAAGTTTTCTTCTTTTAAGAATTCTTATTTTTAGGGTTATTTTTACATGTGTGTCAGTTCAGCTGTGCATCTCCTGGCTTTGCTGGCATTTATGGTCTTAGCACATGGGATGATGAACAAGTGGGTTGGGAGAATGCTGGAAAGACACCAGCATATGATGCCTGGATCCAACATACCATATAACTGCACATTGACTTACACCATCTCTCACTGCAAGCAGAAATATCTGTTATTTGATAATAATTAATTAAAAAATCATGCCTCTGTCTTCAGTTGACTGTACCTCTTGGGTACTCTTCTTATGGGGATAGGCATGCAAAACCAAGTATGCTTTCTTTAGGTGCACTTGAGGAGGTTTAATGGTTAACCAAGTAAGAATTAAAATTGCACAAAAGTATATCCAGCAAGTCCTGCACAGGTACGTGTTCCTCAAGGGCTGGATGGCTCATTAGTACTACAGAGCCTGCAAGAAATAAACTAAATCAAACTAAGTTAATTATAAAATCAAGTGATTCCCCAAGAAGGGGAATTGTTCTAATTGTGTGGCTGCCCGTCGTTATTCAGGTCACCTTGTACAGCCCTGTCTCCTTTTCAGTGCTCTTACTCCCTGAGCCTATTCTGGATTGAAGATGCTGGGGCTGCAGTTTTCAGAGGTTCAGGTTTGCTAGTGGGTTATGGGTTAGTGTGCTGCTGTAGGACTGGGTTCAACACCTGCTCAGGTACCTACTCCCTGCGTGACTTCTGCATGTCACCTTGGAGCTGAATTTACTATTAGATTTAGATGGAGCGTAGGCACTTGTATTTCAAAATGGGATCCTCAAAGTTCTTCCTAACTGTAGACCTCTGCTTTGTGCCACTTCCCTGGACCACCTAGAAGCCTGCTCTGGCCATGTCCAGAATCCCCTTGGTCTCATCACCACCTAAGAGTTGTCACCTTCCCAGTCCCTGCTGCTGCTATCTGCAGAGCAGGTGCTGCCAGCCTGTGTTTTCCAAAGCCTGCTCCGTTAGATGTGCATCAGTGGCTTGGGCAGGGCAACACACTTCCCCTGCGTTCACACTGTGACTGCTGAGCAGCTGCTGTGCAGGCAAGACCCTTCTTCACTTCCCTGCACAGCTTCTGCAGTAGCAGAGAGCTGCATTTGTAGTACAGGTAGATAAGCAAAATTATCTATCGTGTCTTCAGGGCTCTGGAAAGAGAAAGGTAAGGTGTTAAACCGATTTAATGTGTTAGTGTATTCTGTTCCCAGGAGTTAATTATCTGCACATCACTGTTGTCTCAAGTGGCAAAGAGCAGGTGCTCTCCAGCTGCGTGTCTGCAGCCCCGAACGTGTGTGCATATCCATGCATGTGCTTGTGGCATGTAGGAAAACACACAGTAGTGTCCAAGTCAGTGTCCTCCTGCAGATGGAAATAAAGTTCTCTGTAGCTTCCTACGCTTAATTTCTGTGTACTGTGATGGCTCTGGGAGGCCTGGAACTCGTCGTAGGAGTTGCTGCTGGTAGTTATTCACAATTAATGCATGTTAAGAGAGGATGCAACACAGATTCTTTCCTAACAGGGCAGTAATTTGTAAACCTCTATTAAAACACTTGACAGTGTTTTCCTGACGAGATATTGTAAATGCTATTTAAAAAGAAGTTTCATAAAGAATCGTTCCTGGAAGCTGGCACTACTTATTGGCCCCATATTTCTTATTAATTTGTACTTAATTATAAAAAGAAACATCAAACATCATTTCCTCTTAATATAAAATGGGAGATTGCCACTGATAAGCATGCTTAAAATAAGCATCGCAGTCGTTACTTTCATATCCTAACTATAATAACAGACCATGGACACAAAAATGAACACAGCCAGTGCAGCTAATGGCTGAATCATAGCAACAGCATAAATTGATTTGTTTCCAGGTCTAAAAAAACTGGTAGAGAATTTATGTAATCTCCTAGATAAAAGAGGATTAAGGTTAATGTCTTAAATCTGGTCCTTATGCTCAAATACAGATGCCTGCTACTACCTTTCATGTGAATTCTACTTGTAAAAAAGTGATACTGAGTTAAGCTGGTTGAAATAAAGTCACATTCCTTCTTTTTATGCTTAAGAGAACCTATTGGCTGCTCTGTACTACACCAAATCATACCATTTACTACAGTCCAGTCACAATAGTGCATTCATGTGTGCTTTACAGTGTTTATTATTACTGTACGGTTTATGTTCTTTCTAGTGAACCTAATGTCTTAACTTAGGAAGTGCTGCATAGTAAGAAGTCTAAAACCAAGCTAGTTCTTTTCCTGACATAATTTCAAGTAAAAAAAAATAATTAGTGCATTCAACCTGCTTGCAGAATGAGGGACTGTTTTTCATACTTGTGAGTTATTGCTTGGAAATTGTCAAAATAAAGTGGATTTTCTTAATGATTTTTTAAATGTGTAGTGTACACTTGTTCCATGACCCAGACCCCAAGAAATTATATGGGCTTATGATTTGTCTTTATATATAAATTTTAATCCTGCAGTGTTTGCATATTGTTACTCTAACAGGCTGAGGTTTGTGAGAAACTGATCATTGAAAACATTTTGAAGCATAAAGCCTCATATTGTCTTCGCTTAAAGCTCAACCTTTGCAGATCTGGAATGTAATATATTCATTTTGCAGTGCAAAGAGCTGAGCATGTGCTGGATTAGGGTTTTGTTTGCAAATATTGCTTGTTGCTCTGAGTGCAGGTGGAACACTTCCTTTTATTTTAGCCAAATAATTCTCTGCTTCCTTACTGCACATAGTAAGATACTCCTTATTTAGGACCGCTCTGCCCTGCCGTCTGTAAGCAACTCAGACACAGAATGCAACTACTCTGCTGTGAAGCTTTCCCTTGCAATGCCTGGGAAATATATTCACCCTATTAAGACCCATTTTTCATAGACTATTTCTGAGGGAGAAAAACTGTATTAGCAGTTTGTAGATGTAACGGCAGACCTTTTGGTCTGCTAGTGAAGGTTAGCTTGTTTGGTGCAAAGTTGTGGGCGTGCCTGCGTGCGTTGTTGTGTGCCGTGTGGGACTTCTGCGGTGGCTTGTGGAAATGTGGGTGGTTGTGAAAGGTTACTTCACTATTTGTGATGGTATAGCTGTATTTCTGGTGAATGGAGTTGAGTACACGCTGAATTTTAAATGGCCCTGGTGTCATTAGTTGATTTAATCAGCTTAAAAAGTCTAGTGCCAGCCAGATTCTGCTATCTCTGAATGCCGCGAGCCTTCCCAAAACACAGGCACAGGGGGTACATATGTATTAGGCTCCTGAAGCAGTCTGTGTATTTGCTGTTAGTTTAAACAAAACTTTCTGCTTGGCTGTATTAATTCCTGTAAATATATATAATACCTGGTGAGGAGACCAGAACTTTCTAGTATTTTTCAGCCATCTCTGCTGTGACTGCAGTGTGTTTCAGAAAGGGGTTATGTTGGTCTTTAGGGCATCAGGAATTTCCCTACATTCTGTCTTGAAGAAATACATGGTGTATGTAATTACTTTTAGTCATTAAATCAGCCTATCAACTAGATAAATCAATGCTCATTACCTTACTACAGGCATAGCATGTGATGATTTTGCATGCATGCATGCATTTTACATGCAGTTACCTTGTAACAAAATGGAATCAAGACAAATATTCATGAATGATGAAGTAGTATTTGCCCACTAGCTGCCAATATGGAGATTCTGTATTCCTGTAGTCTGGATAAGGAACACAGTAATTCGTGAGCTAAAATTACAATATTCAAAGGACAGAAATTTTTCTCTGGGACTTTAAGGACAAAATTTACCTGTATTTTTAAGAGTTAAAGTGCAAGTTTTATGTTCTCTATGTCATCATAGCTTTTGACTGACAAAATAAATCTTTCTACTGCCAGAGGCTGTATTTTGAGCCTAATAAAATGAGGCTGTATTTGCATTTGTGATATTCTACAAAAAATACTTGTTCACATTATTATGTCACCATGTTTAATATAACTATTTTGCTAATCGGTAGAAAAAATATGCAGTGCTGTATTTTCTGTGTACCATGACTAAATATTTTTTTTTTATGACTGGTAATCTGCTTTATAGTTGCTATTGAACAAAGTATTTTCTGTCATATGGGATGTATACCATAGCACTATTTAACTGAGCATTTTTTTATAAGTGGGTGGTAGGGTCGCATCAACTTAAGTTCTAAAAAAATGTAAAAAATCTCTGAAATTCAGTTTCATCCCGGGTTTCCATCATATAATCTCTGTGCTGCTACTGGATTTCATGTTTATTAAGCATTTATTGGAAGGACAACAAACCAATTCTGACTAAAGTCTAATGAGCATTGTCTGACAGAAAAAGGCATACAGAAGTATAAATCTCAGGCTTATTCTACTTATGATTTCTTGTGGTCAAAGAAGTAACTTGGTAAAGCCAACTGAGAAAGTGAGGGAAGGTCATGAAAGCTATGCGGAATGTTGATGCTTATAAAATGTAAACCTAGATTATCCATGGCACTAAGCAACAGCAATTTCCATTGAAATCAATACTGGCCGGCCAGTATTTAATTAGAAATTTGAAGAGAATGGCCTGTAAAAGAAATGTCAGGTGATCTTGTAAGAAGACACACAGGTCAAAGTAAAAGAATCCCTTAAGAAGTCCTTAGGATGTGACGTCTTAATTTACGATAAGCTCTTAGACTGTCATACAAGTGTGTACGCCGCGTTTGCAAATAGCAGACCTGCAGCGCAGACCCTGACTGACTGCTGTCACAGCATCATTCCCAGCTGCTGTCAATGATTACATCACATTTATGACATACAACAGCATGCCAGGCGGGTAGGAGACACTGCCATTGCACTCTTTCCTTGTGTGTGTAAGTGTAATAACAAACCTGGTTACAGCACAACCTATGGGCATCTCTAGTGCTTTGGTTTACCTTCAGTCGAGGCAGGTAACCCAGGTCAGAGAAATGTACCAGTTCTTTTAACCCAGTCAAAACTTCTCTGAGGTTCAATAAAATTTTGATAAATGTCCCACATAGGTTTTCATCTCGGCAGTTGTAGTTACTTTCTGGTTGGGGTTCTGGTCATGGTTCAGGATTCTATGTCATGTAGGACCCAGTTTCCTGTGCAATCTGGGAACATGAGCTGAGTCCTGGCATTGGAATATTCCAGTGTCCCACGCTGAGTTTTTGATACTTACCCTGTCCTCTCCTCCTTGGCTGGCTGTCCTGTATCATTGTCTGTCCTTAGGAATCATCAAGCTAGTAATCCTTCCTGTATCAATGTCTCTTATCATACAGCATAACTTGCTTTCTCTTGATAAGTACTAGTTGAGAACTAAATCTTTTGTACATTGTTCTATGTATGCCATTTTACAGAGGCAGGCACAGAGAAGTGAAGTAACACAGGCAATATTATTTTATTATTATTAGACTCCCCACAGTGCGCCACTTATATCACAACAGTAAGTTGTTTTCTTCCTGTGAAAATCTTACTGTCTTCTTACAACATGTCACAAGAGGCAGGATTATAAACAGCTTTACAAAAAAAAAAAAAAAAAAAAAAAAAGGCAGGGTAAGGTCTTAGAATTGTATGGACTCGTGATTTGCACAACTGCACATTTCCCCAGCATTGCTTTTCTAACTCAGTAGCAGAACTTGGTAAAGAGCATACTCAAAAGCATCACCTGTATACAATGAATACAAAATTGCTTGATCCTTCTTGGATGTGAACCTTATTTGTTATTTACACATGGATAAGATGTATGCAAGCTATTTTTATTTTGTTACCCTCTGCTGGGACTAAAGAGGCATAACCCCCCTTGGCTGCATTAAGACCTCAAAGTGACAAATGAAATAACTCTTTTTACCACACAGGCTTAATTGCATCCAGCCTTGTGCCTTTGCCTTCAAAGGGTACAGGGAATAGTTGCTAGAGCAGTTCTTGAAAACCAGCAGCATTATATGTATTACTGCGTTTGTGCTCAGCTGCAGAAGCCTTGATGTCCACACAGAATGAAGAAACGGTGATAAAGTCACCTTTCCTGGTATGGCTCTTTGCACCAGCAGGATGCCTAGTGTGTAAATTAACATAGGGCTTACATATGACACAGATATTCAGTCCTTTGGAACTTTATATATATACCCATCCACCCCACCCCCTGCAGGTTCACTCGAAAGTTTATTTAGTTACCTAGGGAATTTTGGAGGTTGGAAAACCTCAGTATGGATGGTATGTAAGTAGATGGATAGGCAGCGGCTGGTTGAGAGTTTTTTGGATCTGCATTTTTGCAGTTAGATTTATGAGTGCAGTTTGGTGGCTTTTAGTGTCTAAATTCTTTAGGTTATCCAGTCTGAAGTCTGTTAGCATTAAACAGTACTTGACTCCAAACTTGACGCTTCCCTTAATCACCAGAGGAAGATACATCTGTTTGTGTCTGCTTTACTGTAAAGTTGGATCTGCTTGCTTTGCATATTTACTTGTGCTCATGGCTACAAATGGCCACGTGAATTACAGTTAAACAAAGAGTCAAGCCCTGCTGATCTCTCTACCCTTTGCAGGAAGAACTGGGACCTGATGCACAATGTCAGGGCACAGCTCCAGTGGCAGGTCTGACATGCTGCAAGTGCTCTTTCAACAAGTTTTCACTCAGAACTAGTGACAAAGATGCATTAATGGAAGTACACATTCTAAAGGTAATTCCATTTCCATTTAAGACACTGGTGCTTGAAAAGTTGTATACTTAAGATCATAAATCAGATAATCTTCTATGTACATGTTTAACAAAGTATTCTTATGGTAGCTTAACACACATTTAGTTAATTAAATGGTGTAATTATAACAAGTGCAGGAAACAGGCAGAATTGCTCAAGGCTAATTGGATTAAATTGATACTAAATACAAAAACAAACTCTATGAAGTTTCAGCAGTATTTAAGCTCTCAAACAATACAACACAGTTTTGGTATAAATCAAGCTGATGAGGAGTTACTGTATTTTGTACTACTCAGCATGGCGTGGTTGTATCAGCTCTGGTTTCGGCTACAGTAGCAAATTTCAAGCTGCATATGAGATAAAATGAGAGTCCTCTTGTTCTGTGTTTCTGGTAGACTCCATGTCCATTCTAGAAATGACATTGCATACAAACAAAGTAATGGCATTTCATACAAACAAATCAAGAGAAACAACTTCTCATCGTACTGCGGCAAGTAACAAAGAGAAAAAGAAAGCAGAAGTCCATTTAAAAGAAGCAAAAACGTCTTGCCAGATAATTGAGGAAGATACAAAAGATAATTGCATGTAAACTCTCTTACTGAGATACACAGGTTTTGCTCAGAATTAGAAGGGGGGCTGCATTGAAACAGCTTCTGCCTTAAGACTCTGCACACAAGAATTCCAGTCCAAATGTGAAGTTTTGCCACAGATTTCTCTGCACCCAGCTCCTGGAAAGGGTTTTACTCCCATTTCTGCCAGCTGAGGATATGGACTCATACCTGTTGATAGCTCTTGCCTACCTTATAGCATAAGGTTTTGCTCATCTTCAAATACTCAGTCCAACATCCATATTGCCTGTCAGACCACAGCATGGGACAATTTTTTTCCTCACCTATTTACCAATTAGTCTCATTTCTAGTTATCTGCATAACTATACATTGCGAGGCTTCAACTCAATGCAAACCCATTGGCTACAATGAATAGTGACTGCTTATCATAGCATAATTCAGGTTGGAAGTTTCCTCAGGTGGTCACCCAGTTCAGTCTTCTGCTAAGGTTAGTTTAACAACTCGGGACAGAATATGCTTCCGCTTTTCTTTAGCATTGACCTGGTTGGCCTCCTTTTTACATTTGCTGCCTTATTTTTTTTTAAGCTATTCCTTAGTAAGGGCTTCTTGGGCATACCTGCTTCTTGGTTTCTCAGTAGTCACTGAACAGTATCTCCGGCTGTAGAGGTTAAAATGAGTTTATGGTTTGTAAGTTTTTTGGTCAAAGACTAAAAATACCATAAATGTGAAAAAACGTAACCCTCACTTTAGCATTTGGCAATACTACCTATTTACATGTAGCTTGGCTTGAATTGGACCTGGATTCCACTTGTATATTTTTATTGACCTTGTACTGATTAGTTGGAATTTCAGCTCCATTTCTGTTGCTGATGCCAGCGAGTGGGAACTGACACCTGGTTTTATTTTAATAGGAAACCAAAAGCCTCCACGCATATGCTTATTTCTTTGTGAGCATACCCACTCTGAAAAGATATGGTTTCTACAAACATTTTCATGCCCATTCTGACCTTCTGAATGATATACTTTGCAATTAAAGTACCAAGGAGCTGCTGAAACAAAGTGACATCTTGCCACCGAGACCTGAAACAACTCCAGTAATCCAGCTGTCTTCTGATGATGGCATGCAGTTTTGGCATTGCAGAGCTTTTTGACTGACAGTAGCAGGAATTGCAGTCAGTCAGACTTGTTTCCATGTAGATTTACAACCGTTTTTCTTTTGCTTAAAAATAATGTTCGGCATCACCTCAATGTGTTTTAAGAGTTTAATCTATTGAGTAACGTTTTCATTTGTTGCCATCCCTCAATAAGAAACTGTCGTCTTTACATACCAGGGGTCACTGGTCTGTGATCCTACGTGCAGAGGCAATGGCTATTCCCAAGCCTGTGTGACAGAGAGAGGTTTCATACAAACATCCAGTTGTTTGATGTGAACGAGATCTGCTGAAAGATTACTGTTACCTAATGGGCTGTGAGAGCTGGTAAAGCACAAAATTTTATATACTTACATATTTCTGTTCCACTGGTGTGTCAGCCATGCATAAAAAACTTACTAATACTGAAAAACGGAAGGTCTTCTCTAATGCAACTTTTGGCAGCCTGCCGTGCTGAAACTGGAAGTCTGGGTATGCCATGGTAGAGATGTGAGATGATGAACCTCGTGTCTGTCTATGTGCAGCCACAGTTTAGTTACTGATCTGTTAGAGCAGCCACATATACATCAGCCCAGACTCCTCAATGTCTGTACCATCTCAATGACATAAACAACTTGTGTACCACAGCAGCTACTCTATACATTAATGACCTTCCTTTGCCTGTTCTTCCAAAAATCAGGCAATAATGGGTTCCTGTTCACATCCCAGCTATGGCATCACCAGTTGCTTTTGATACCTACAGGTAATAATTGGTGTGTAGTGGCAGTACATCCCTCTGAAATGTTTTCTACTAGCTAGATAGAATTATGTCTGCAGTTCGGCATCAGTGAGCCCTTGGAAATTTCAGTCTGCATGGTGGATAAAGGCAAATGATCATATTCTTCCATTGATGCAGTTACTGAATTATGCTGGCAGCTCAGAATCAGTGACTTCACTTCTTTCTTGAAGTTGCTATTTAGGAAACCATAGATAACGGGGTTGACACAGGTGGAAGCCATAGCTACCAGGTGGCACAATGAGAAGATCAGATTGTGGTGGCAAGGAGAAATGATTTTGTAATTCCAGTCCACAATGGTGTTGAAAACATGCAGTGGTAGCCAGCAGACAGCGAAAGCAGCAACCATGGATGCTAACAAAATATTTATCCTTCTCAACTGAACTGCTCGGTTGCTATATTCGCTCTTCTCAAACATGTCCTTTCTCTTCTGTAGATGTAAGTAGATACGCAGGTAGCAAAGTATGATGAAGAACAGTGGGATGCAATATTGCAAGAGCAGCAAAGCTGTGGTGTAGATAAGCCTGTGTTGCTCAGAAGGCCACGAGTCAATGCATATGGCCTTGTCAGTGGAAAAATTCATGATGTGTGAGAGCTGCTCATACAAATCATTAGACAAGATGGATGTGGTCAAAAAGGGCAGGGACATGAGACATGCTAAAGTCCAAATTACTCCAATTCCTAGATAGGCTTGGGAGATACTTGGCCTCCAGCCAGTCGGGTTTATGATGAGCTGGTGTCTTTCCAGAGCAATAACAACAAGGGAAAGAATTGACACTGTCACAGATGCACACTGAGTGAAAGAGGTCATTTTGCACATAACTTCTCCAAATATCCAATAGTCCATCATAGTGTAAACAACAGTGAAAGGCAGACAGACAAGGCACATAAACAAGTCTGAAATTATTAAGTTGGAAATTAGGATGTTGGTGACATTGGCCTTTTCCTTCTGCCTGGCAATGACAGCAATCAGACAGATGTTTCCTACAATGCCTAGGACAGTCTCCAAGCTGTAAGAGGTGGCCAGAAAGACAGTAAGGTCAGTGATATTCCTGCACTGATTAGAAATGTACATGGGGAAGCTTCGGTTTGAGCTCCAGTTCTTACTGTTCAGGAAAGGAAAACCATCATTAACAGCCCTTGTCTTATTCATCTTGAACCCCAAAATATTTATCCAAAAAGGTGGTAGTCAAACAGAATCCAGTTCTTCTGGAACCAACCTAAATAAGGCTTTATCTGGTCTGTTTAATCGTGGAAGTTCTAGGTGTATCTGCAAAGGAAAGGAAAAAAAAGATTGCTTAGTTATGCTACAAGAAATTAGTCAAAAAGGTAGGGGGTAGACAGGGAAGAAAACAGCAGGGTTTCTGTGTATATTCTGCAGCTTCTTTTTATATAATTTATCAGATCATAAAACGGAACCCTTTGCTAAACTGTGGTATGGAAGTCTGTGCAACTTTATTGAATTATGACTGTATTTACTCATTGTAAGGTTGTCCCATGGACTTAAGAACATCTTCATTTAACTCAGTGCATTATCCTGAACTTCACTAATGCAGTAGTGATTCAAGAAAGCTGGATCCAAACACACTTGTGGGTAAAAATTGTGTGTAATTCTGGTTTTGCAGGGTTCTGATCCAAAACAGAGCAGAACACACATTGTGGGGCTGCATTTACCTTCAGTTGAGCCAGACATCAATGTCAAAAGTAAGGCATGTTAGATGCATAAAGCCAACACTAAAATATCTTATGTGAGTTGATCTATGAAATGCATTTGTGATTGCAGCCGGAACTGACATTTGCTTGAGATGATCACCTTGCAAAAATTCAGGCTCATATCCTCAGGAGGCATAACATGGGACAATTTTGAAAAAGGTTAAAATAATTCAAAATCATTTCAACATTTTTCAGCTTCTACACAGCTGTGATAGGTCATGGGAACTGCAGTCCAGATTTCCTGCTTTCCCATTCTGGATGAACTCCAGTGCCTGTGAAGAACTGATGTCTCTGGGTGGCTAATGTGGCCACGACAAGGTTTATCAGCTATATAGTCCAGTCTCCTCATTTTGGCTTTAAGAGTAGGTGATTTTGATGTCTCTTAATTCCTTGTGAGAGACTTCTTATTGATTCTGTCTCAGCATAAGTTTGCTTTCTTTAACCAAGAGAATTCAAGTGTTGTAATAGTATGTACTGTCTCCTGGGTGCTGTTCCTGCACAGGCAGGGGAGCCTGCTGCCTAACCACTGCTGCAAGCTCCAAGCTAGGATTTTCAATGGGGTGTCAGGGAGCTGGACCCACAGCGTTAACTGGGGCTGCACACTTCTGGAAACCTCAGCCCTAGGGCTGACTGGGCTCTACCAGATGGCTCCTGCAAGGCTGTTGTGATCTGCCGTAACAGCGCCTGCTTAATAATGCTGACCCTGGAGCCCAAATCCTCCATGTCCAGGAATCATAGGAAAAAAATCTGACTCTTCTGGGAGTTCTCTTCAGGCCAGAGGCAGTTTCATGCTGTACAATAGCTTGTAATGTGAAAAGTAAGTAAATACTTGAGGAATGACGCTGTTTACTCATTGCATGACCCTTTCCTCAGCAATAAAATGCCACTCAAGTTTGTGGGGTTGTGAAAAACTTCTCAGCTTCAGAAAAACAAGTGGTCAAGATATGAATACATAAATAAAATGGTATAGTGAGCTTATCACTTTGTTTCAATAGCATTTTTGCCAGATGTCTGCATGCATAAAGGTAACCTGTACTGCACAGAAAAGCGCCCCCCATCCTACAGTTTTTTGTTTGCCTTGTCTTCTTTCTGAATTGAATTGTATGCTTCTAAAGATGTTGCCTCTCAGGAACTAATGAAAGCAATAGTGCACGGTAAATAAAAAGATGCTTTGGAATCATTGTTCTGCTTATCAGCAAAAATTAGTACAGTCAAATCTTTTGTTGCTTTGCTAGACCTGCTGATTTACCTGTCTGTATCTATCCATATTTCTGTCATCTGGCTGTATCCATCTGTCTGAGACAGTCATGTGAATAAAATAGTAACCTTTTCTTCCTCTTGTCCTTTCATTTCCTTAGTAGTTTAAATCTTGATTAGAGGACAAAGGAAATTTTCCAAATTGTGGATGTAGGTATGACTCTTTAGGTCCACTCACTTTTGTGTTGTTATTCAAGCCCTGTAAACTGATTTATTTTCTGGAACTAGAAGAAGAGGCAATGATGAGGTATGGATTGCTCAGTCACATATGGGGAGGGTGCGGTGGCCTATTTCAATGTGAAAATTGATATGGAATGAAAAACCATCAGCCAGTGCCTTAGCTTTTAATGATCGATGGCCAGTGGAGATGCTAGAAACAAAACAGAGCAAAGGGATCAGCAGCCTGTAATATTATTTGGTACTAAAGGAGCTCAGTCTTGGCATTTGGACAGAACAAACAGACTCTGCTGTAAACAAACACGAGCTTTTTTACTACAGCCCCAGCCTAGTGTCCTTAGCTACGGTATCCTTGACAACAAACACATGGTTCTCTCTTGCTGCTTGAAAAATGTGTGCTGAGTTATTACAAACATCTGTGCCCCACAGAGTAAGCTCTCTCAAGGGTCCCAGACAGTTTTGGACATGTTGAGGCGCCACTGAGAACTACTAATGGTGAAGCAACCAAAGAAAGTAGCGGAGCCACCTGAAAAGCAGGAGCCAGATCCCACAGCTCTAAGGGGCACACTCCCAAGGAGAATGCCAAAGGCAGAGCATGGCTGTGGCTTATTGCAGATGGCAAACATGGGGATAAAGAGCATCTCTGAAGGCTCTGCAATGCCTTCTGTTGGGTTAGGAGTTTCCTCTCTTTTAACACCTCACATTCCATGGTGTCTCACACAAGGTGACTGCCAAGCACTTCTTGGGCGTTCATTCTCATGGTGCTGCCCAGAGGTAAGTAAGGAACTATCACCCTCTTACCATAGGTGACTCAGAGAAGGAGGCAAGTTGTCCAGTGTCTCAAGGGAACCTGTGGTGCACTGTGCAGTACTTAAAACTCTCTGCCAACCTGGTGTCTTGGAAAAGTCAGAGCCTGGATTACCTAGGTCCATAGTTCTCTGGACCTCTTATACTGGCAATCATAATGTAAAAAGAAGTTCTAGAAAAACAGAAAAATAACTGTTGTGGTGACATTATGTATCCTGTCATGGTATCCTTGGGTGGCAGATTCTCAAGGTTAGTCACTGCCAGTGTGTTATCTTAAGGTGTTTAACTGCCATTCAGTTTCGTCTAAATTAAGAGCCAGTAATAAGCAAAGTGTACATTTTCTGTTTAGATATTTGAATCAAATGTTAGCTAATATACTGAATCACCAATGCAGTAGGAACAAGGATGTTAGTCCCTTCACTGTATCGAAGGTTTGTCAATTACCCAGTGAAATACAGCAAAAACTTTATGGGCTAAAACAACCAGCTTTTGCCTCCAGAGAGTGAAGCAATGCTTACTTGGCTTGTAGGACTGAGAAGCACGTCTCCTAAATCAGTTTGCTGATGGAGTGGGGGAAAAGTTAGATAGTTTTTTTGTTTGCTTTTTTGTTTTTAAAAAGGAAAGAGTCATTCTGTTCAGAACCCTTAATGAACTTCAGGAAAGCAGTCAGTAACAAAAGCTAACGTGCTTGAAAAGTAAGGGTTTTCTTTTCTAATTGATGCAGCATGAGACAGTTTCTCTAAAAACTAAGTGTCAGAAAAGTCTGCAGCAAATGAACAGGATACAGAAGGAAAAAGAGAAGGAGCTTTCAGATTTAATCTTAGTGTAAGTTCTATTCCTCACATCTTTTGCAAGCATTCATCACTCTGCTGCCTGTGTTGGAAGCCAGGAAGAACAACGGGCAAGGTTTGAAGGGTTTGTCTTGGTGAACAACATGGCCTCCTAAACTAACAGATGTCACTGAGGTTGTCTCAAAAAAAGGAAGCCAAGTAGTCAGTTTGAAAGACTTACCTCAGGGGGCTATACATTATTTCCCAGAAAAATTCCTCAAAAGGAAGGGAATTCTGCAGGGATGGGTCAGGGAAGAAAATTAAACTCTCAGTGGATTTCAGGGAGACCGCTAGACGGTAAGTGTGCCCAAGCACTTAATGCATGACTGCCTTTTTGAGACACCTCTGGACCTGAAGACATCCTATGAGATCCTTTATAAAGTCTGTTTTCCTGGAGGCCAGATAAAGCAAGAGACTCCTACTGATGCCGTGTTCTATGTGCTCACTGGGAAAGGGCGGCTCATTCTTGCAAAGCTAATCATGATCGTCCCCTCCCTGCACCAAAACCCTATCTCCATAGTTGTGATGGACAGTGTGGATCAATTTCCACATCAAACATAAGTCAAAGAAAAACAATATTTGTAGTGTTTGGCTTCATTATGTGGTACTTAGAAGCAATTGCTTATCTAGCTTAGAACTTAACTAGTTGCTCAAGCCATGTTTGCTGCTTTCAGTCCATAAGAATTCCTGACAGAAGCGATTCCTAAAGACATGAAGTGATTGTATTACTTCTTTAAAGAGTTATGGTGTTTATCTGAAGTAAAGCAGCTATCATCTGCCTCATGTAAACTAGAAACAAAGGAGCAGTGGAAAGGTTTAAGAGAACTCTGAAATTCATACTGCAGATATTAATAGAGGTGGTGGTGACTGACTAACAGCCTGACCAACTCCCCTTTTTGCTGGCAGTGACGTTATCTCAGTAAAACAGATTTACCCTGCTTAACCTTACATCCTAGAGAAAGGTTAAAAATTATTTGGCTATCATTACAGGTTCCCAGGAAGGGAACACTTAACTAGAAGAAGAAACCTGCCACTAAGTACGCACATACATCCTACAGCAATGTTAAATCCATAAGGGATTTGGCACAATGAAATTTAATGGTGGAATCTTCATCTTTGTTTAACTCTGTGTTGCAAAAATGTTGGGAGCAACTGTCTCAGGTCATTGAAAAAGCTATATATGTTAAAATTTCTAAAACCTGTATAATTAGGGTATGGAATGAGTTGTGTGTACTAATATGTTACAAGTCTATAACACCGGGGATAGTATAAATACCCAGGAAAGTGAGTATTTTTTCCCCTCTCACATCTGCATGTTCTCAGAAGGAAACCTTCTAAGGGCTATGAACTTATATTACGAGTTACCCTTCTCCAATCCTGCAGAAATCAGGGAGGTTTTGCAAAAGCACCTACTCCAACTTCTGCTTAAATTCATAATAACCTTTCCACCCACTCCACCTTTTATTTTCTGGTGAAATTCATAACAACCTTACCAAAGACACGGAGCCAGCTCACAAAGGTAAAATGTGACTAGCAGGTCAGCAGACTGGAGAACAGTAATTAGTCCCCAATTCCTCCAGAGTAAAGGCCATTGTGACTTGACCTGTACCCAAGAGAAAAAAATAATATTTTTACAAAGGTACTCTTTACTAAAGGAGATGGTGAATCCATAAATCATTGTAATAGACACATTAGCAGACAGACAGTTAGGATATATGGAGAGTGTCATGATGTGTGTGGCCAGAAACTGCAAGGGCTGGGTGAGGAACAAGAAGTCTCAGGGGCTAGGAGATAAGTGTTTTCCAGTGACCAGTGGTAACCAGGAAGGCTTTTTGTCACACTGCAAGGTGGCAGGGAGCACACCTGAGCCCCAAAGAGCCCCCAGAAGCTGCCACCTCCTTCTTGCACCCTGAAAGGTTGCAAAGCTTTGCTCGTAGGTACAAAGGTTGGGCCTGTCATGACAACTCAGACTGGATTCATTCAATACAGTCAAATACAGTTACGTCCTTTTTTTTTTTACAATCAGAAGTGATAATTTGAATACAGAGATCTGAGCTTTTATCAGTCTGAAATAGATAATTTAGAAAATCCTTACCTGTTACTGACTGAGAAGATGACTGCTGTCACTGCACATTTCTGTCTTGGAAGAAAGAAGGAATGCTGTAGCAGCAAAGTAAGGTTGTCTGTGTCCTAGCAATCCAGCAGAGAAGCTCTCCTCGCTGTTTCTGTAGACAATTTGGATGACATCTCTCTCCCTCTCGCCCTCTCTCCCCCGCCCTCGTTCCTTCCCTCCCTTCAGCTTAGCCAATGAATTCTGCTCTGTGATGATGGTCCGAATTTGAAGTTCTGGCTCCCTCTGGTGTTACATAGAATGTCTAAGGCTGCTTCAGAGGGATGGCAACTCCAGTAAGAAGCTACGAAGCCGTCTGAAGCACCCGTGGTGCAGACGAGTGGAACTGGAGTGGAAGCCCACTGCAGCAAAGGGGCAAAACACAGGAGCAGAGCCTAACCCTGTTCTCCTTCCCTAGGCAGGACTTCTATAGGGGTCAAAGAGAATTTTGCCTTATAGGTATGAAAACGTTGCCAGTATCAGTTTTCTCAATTTTTCCATTCCATCACAGGCAGACTGATTCTGAAATTGTATTTTAGAAGGGTCCAGGCTACAAGTCTTTAAATTATGAAAGGGGAAGAGGTACACTGTTACTCAGGCAAAGAACTCAGAAATGTGAGAACAATGGAAATAGAGGAAAAGAAGGATTTGCAAAAGTGCCAATTTTTTTTTGGTTTCCCCCAGGACTTTCTCATGAAAAACCAAGGCAGAAATCAGAGTTACAAAGTTTTCTCTTGCATTGGGAAAATACACAAGCAGAATATTTCAATATACAGAGTATTTCCAAGGGCTATACCAGAATAACCTAATTTCAGTCTTTACTTAAAGGAGGTTTTAACCCGTGGTCAACTACTTTAGTTCAGTGGCTGATGCTATTCCAGGGCCCTTCTAAAGGTGCGATACATACTTGCAGCGAATGCATGTTTTCATTCGTAGGCATATAGTATGTCAACAGAAATTAAACATTTCAATATCAAAATATATACAAGTTCTTATCAACTAACTGTGAAAATAATTTTTCCTTTGTGCGGTATTCTTTCTTTCATTTTTTTCTGGTACCAGCTATTACAAATGGGCTCATGTACTTCAAGAGCTTGGCTGACATCTTTCATCATTAAAGAAGTAAACAAAGCAGAAGCAGGATTTTTTTAAGGTCTTCCTAGGGTATTTTGGCATTTCTTATGTCTTACAGTGCTGAAAAGTGTAAAACTGGAATCTGTGTAATGAGTGATGTAAGCTGGAGAGCGGTCCTTAGTTATGGATTCTTTCTTCAGGGCATGCTTGAGCTGCTGCATATTTTGTATTATTTTTCCCATCCCCCTTTTCAGGAGCTTTATTTACCAGCTAGTTTGAACCAGCACTCCATATCCCAGAATTTCCCTTTTACCCTAGGACCTCAGAAGGAGACGATCTTTCTCATCTGGGTAGGGAAGAGGACATGAAGCCTGTCCTGCCAAAAAGGTACCATGCCACATAGATGTTGAGCCTTTTGCCAGCTCCTCAGGAAGTGGAAGTTTCCCATCTTACTGGAGCCAGAAAAGCTGAAATTATTTATTTAGCTGGCCTGTTCTCTTCTGTTTCTTCCTTAATTTATTTATCACATATTTATTTGTTCTGCTGTTCGAAGTATGAAAGTCAGGGGACAAAACCCACTAGGAAACAGACAGTCCTATTACTGAGGGGTATTTTGATTTGTGAAGCTGCTCTTCTCGTCTCCCTTAGCTTGCAGCATTCCTTGGCCAGCCTTATTTCCACACCTTTCAATCACTTAAAGATATGCTGTGTCACTTTCATTCTCTCAATTCAGACATTCAGGCAGAGCCTGCAAACTACCAAATTAGCATCTGCTCTCTTCTTAAAGTCAACAGAGAACAGCTGCAGCACTGTTCCTGAAGGACTGCTGTGCTCTGCTACCCGGGGATCAGGAAATAACCGAAGCACCAATATTCTGCTGTGGCATCTGGAACTTTCTTCTTGACAGACTTTTAGGATGAGCTGCTGTAGCAAGATTCTGGTCATGTTTTGATGAGGTGAATAGGGATGAATTAGAGTCCTACTACGCGAATATTCTTTCCACATCCTGTCGAACTGCAGGGTGAAAATGCTTACTATTAACAAGCTAATGAGGGAGCAGCACCTGGGTCATTCCAGCCCCACACTAGTTCATGTACCTGGGACCTACACTCACACAGGAGCCACTGAGCGTAAGCCGGGTGATGCTGTGGGGCTGGAACTGCCATGCAGTAGCTCTCCAGCCTGTAGCACAGAGGAGACAATACTGGAGCTAGCTCAGAGTGAGAACAGCAGCAGCAAGACAGAGGTGCAGATGCCCGTTTCCTCATCCAGGCAAGTCTTGTAGGCTTGGTTCAGCACCCTGCTGGAAAGGATGCTGGTACCCAAGCTGGCTGGTTTGAATGTAGCCATGTTTAATTTCACTATATGATGGGGATAACTGAACATGTACCTGTGGAGGGTCTCTGTGAGGAACCTGACCCATTAAGGCTTTTACAAAATGCACAAGCAGTACGTGTGTGAGGGTGCATAAGGGTGGAAATTCCTCTATATGCAGGACAATTGCTACTGGGAAGCAGCATGGAAGTACTGTAGTCCCACCTATTGCTGGTCATGTGCTGGTTAGATCGGCCGTTTCTGTTCATATCAGTAGGTTTGCATTGATTCTGGCAACCCATGGACCAACCCCTGTTTGCTGTTGATAGGGAACGGAGCAAAGGAACTGCAGCTGGTATGGCATGGGGCTGCCCTGCTGCGCACAGAGTGATAAGGAGGCCTGCTCCCATTCTCTGTCCACAGCACGTGCTCCTGTTACAGGAGGGCACTGGGGAACCGTCCTGTTTTTTCTGCAGTTTATTTCCTAAGACAGTTGGACTCCATGGAGACAGCATGTTTCAAGGGGGTGCAGATGCAGGGGGAAGCAGTCTTCTGCTCTGGCCAAATAACTCCTTCCTGCAAGTGGCGATGGTGACAGCAGGGCCCCTACCAACAAACACTCATCGGGTGCAATTGAGCATTTCCCTGAGAGCACCAGGATTGTCACAGCAGTGGGATTACAGCTGCACTCTGGATGCTTTGAGGGTCTCCTCCAGCGCCTTTGTGCCAGGTCTTTGGCCATGTCAGCCCTCATTGATGGATCCCTGATGCTCTCTCTTTCTTCCTCTGAGCATGGAAATTCAGAGGCCAATTCTCCTACAGTACATTTAACAAATCTAATTGTGTTCCAGCATCTGGAGTCCTGCTCTCTCTGGCACTGTTAAACAGTGAGCAAACAGCATCCACAAAGAATAGTACCAGGTATTCAATGACAAAAGCATATGGAGAAAATGCACCGTGGAACAGTACATAGTTCATGTGTATGCCAAGCTTATTAGGTCTACACAGCATCCTTGCAGGTATTTTGCACAAGTCTGGTTTGGCTTTATTTTGTCAGAATCTCTATCTCGCTCTGAAGCAGAATTGATGTTTTAACCATTTTCAGCCTTCTCCAATTTGTTCATAACCCTCCTTCCTTGGGGAAGCTATGAAACTGCTGTATCTTCCCAGGAGTTTTTCTGAAGTGCTTAAATGATGTTCAAGCCTTCAGGAAAGTAGCCCTGCTACTCAGGGCCCCCTAGGAAGGCCCTTGTAAATGCATCTAGCATTTGGGAAGTGGATAGTATGATCCCTTACATCTGTATCTATGTTTATAGCTATATCTGCATCTGTATCTGTATCTATCTCTGTGTGTGTGTATATATATATATATGTATATAAAACTGGGTGAATTCCTCTGATCCACCTTCAGCAAGCAGAAAAATGAGAGTCCTTCCAGTATCTGCTACTCACAGGTTGGAAGGGTCATAACCAGCTGCAGTGATGTTCACTCCATTACTCCCAGGAAGGCACAGGGAGATATCATCAAAGGGAGCTGCTACTAGCTAGTTCTAACTAATCACAAGGGCCAAAGATTTGAGAAGCTGCCATTATATTTCTCATTTTACTTGCTTCCTGGAATCACCTTAATGACTTCCTGGTAGTGCCTGGAGCCATGGATGGGTTTTCTTCTAACCATTGGTAAGCTGTTTTCCTCAGTATGTGCAGGTTTTCTACTTACATATGCTCAGCACCACACTTGAAAATAGACCATGTGAACGTGGTTTTCCACAACAGATATTAAAAATAAGCTGTTGTTTCCATCAGCTGAAATATTTAGTTGTACTACACTTCAGCAAGGTAGAGGAAAGACAGATGAAGAAAACACCTATCATGTTAGAGTTGAAAAAACACACTCAAATGATATATCTGGGCCTTTTAACCTGTACAGAGCTCTAGTTATAATTGCTCTTAATATTGTCTAAATATGTTTTATAGGATATTTCTTATATAACACATGTTCATGGACTTTGTACCAGGCACAGCATAGTGTCTGAAGTCTACAGAATAAACATGTTGTTTTCTGTGCAAACAGCTTTCATGGGTTGTTTGTCAGTGGACTTTGATCCAAACAAGATTACTGCAGGAAATTCTACCCCAGTACAGAAGGCTACAGAGCTATTTATATGGCATTTCTTTGCAGTAGGTTGGACGCTTAGGCATGAGCTTGCCTTTTTTGTAATATACCTGCCATCTCCTGGAGAATATGTTCCCTTGTGCATCTGCACTAATGGATTGACCTACACAAGGCACCGGGGTGGGGATGTGGGGGCAGGTTTTTACAGGACTGTTTTCTGCTTTCTTTCATCCTATTCTTCTAGTGCACGCATCCTTGGGGGAATGTCAATGAGTGTAATAGCATAATGAATCTTTATCTGGCAACAATTAATATAATACCTGTTACTCTAAAAGCTAGATAATTTCAAAATCAATAATTAGATTTACAAACATTTACAGACACCATGAATTCTGTTTTCAACAAGACCATTCAGTTACTACTTAGAAGGAAAAGCAGTGATTTGATGTATGTGAAAATTTATTTAGCTCTGGATCCCAACAGGAAAAAAGTCACAAAATTATCTGTGGTAAAGCTGGGTTACAAATGTGTGTGTTATTAAGACAAACCACCTAGTGTCAGAAATGAGATAGATGAGGCACAATTAGAGATGTAAAAGGCACGAGGTGAACCCGTTCCTCCTGAAACCATGCTGCCTTGCTGCTTTCTTCTAAGGGACAGATCCAGAGCATGTTCAACTTCTAGGGTAGGTGTGGAAGAGGAGAAATACATCACACGGTTTTAATCAGCTCCATTGTAGACTTTGCAGCTTATGTCAGGATTAGTCTTCTTCACCACTCGGATGGAGCAGCTTTTCTTGTGGAATAGGCCCACACAGTTCACTCTGTCATAGTTCTTGGGGATTACGACCCTGTCATTGAGAAAGGCAAAGAGAAAATCAACGGCCAAGACATGGTCTGAAAAGGATGCTTACTGAGCCACAGGCATCCTGGAGCAAGCTACATCATGGATCAGTTTGACTCATTGATAACATTAATAGAATAACACAAAATATTAATAGAAGTGCTATGGATTATCATAGGAGGGATACAGAGCCCTGGTCATGGCTGAACAGATGAAGTGATTTCCCAATGTTTGTTCTGGTTTAAATGTGTTTCCCACTGGTCACTCTATTAGAGATTAGTATAAATTCCTGTACAGAACAAAACAAGGATTAATTCTGTCTTCCCCATTCCAAATAAGACTTTCTTGATAATAACAAACCATTTAAAGAGTGCTGAATCACCCCAAGAAGAATACCTCCCTAATGAGTCTCTTCTCAGCACAAGCCAAATCCCTCCCTTCTACGGCTGAGGACAGCCAGGAATATTTACCACCAAGGGTTCCTTGGGTTGCATCCTTCTTCACAGAACCCTTATGGGACTCTCTCCCTCACCTCAAGGAGAATTTTACCAGCCTTCTTGGCAGATACTCAGTTCACACTACTACATTCAGGAAGACACAGCTCTCCTTGGGATATCACCTGCCATCCATGAGGCAGGAACAAGTAAGAAGATTTAGAAAGCAAAGTATCAGAGCAGGGCATATGTCCTGTTTTGATGAGCAGGAAGGGTGGGTTCTTGGCAGCACGGGAAAGATGTGGAGCAGCTCTGGCCTCATTAGACATTTGCAGGCAGGCCACTGGTCTGATACAGGGCTGCAGAAACCCACACATATGCGTGTGGTGGTGTGTTTAGGTATCTGGAGACAAACTGCTGAACAGAAAGAGGAAGAAAACAGAGGGCAAAGGGAACCATGGACACAGTTAGTGTCAGAATCAAAAAAAGGACTAGGTGATGAGGAAGAGCTGTGTGCCGGAAAGACCTTAACTGTGTTTCATTTTGTTTCTTCACAAAGAAATCTATGTGATTGCCAGATTATTCTGTTTGGTCACAATGAGAGCTAACTGGGAAACAGGAAGAGGGATTTTGCTCATGCAAGTATGAAATTCCAGTGCGTGCTTTCAGTGAGGATTTTTAAGTCTGAACATTTCAATCAGCTCCTGAATAAGCAAAAAATAAAAAAAGTTTGGGTGAACTTACAAGCTGCAGCAAATCATTGCATTCATCTTACACCTGCATTGGTAACAATCTTCAGTCTTCCACACCGCACCAAAAACATAGAGGTTTCTGTTTGAAAGGCACCCTGCATGTACACACCAGAAAATGATAGTCAGTAGATCAGTATGGACATTTATCAACAGACAGACCACAATCTTATCAAAGCACTGATTTCTGTAGAGTCACACCAGAGAAGAATCTAACCCAGTGTTCTGCAGAAAAGACACCGTGCCTTTGTTCCCGAGGAGTGCATGAGTATATTACATGGCATGATAAACTGGTAGCAACCACATACCAGAGAAGTATTATTCTGCTGTTGCAGTGGATATGAGAAATGCCTTAGCTTACGGCTACGGTCAGATCTTTCTGCCCTTTCTCATATTCAACATACAGGTCTAGACTTTAATTTCTCCCTCCTCTCCAATTCTTCAACTTGCTGTACTAAAGTGAATTTAAAGACCAGCTGTGTTGTCTTTGCTTTTATGTTAGTGTCAGGTACCTCCCTCAGGTTAGTCAATGCTGCTTAAAAGTACATGGTTTTTACCACATGGGCCAGGACTTCAGTTATGCATCAGCCCAGAGGGTAACTATTGAACAGGATAGAGTCTCTCTCTGTGTGCCCAGAGATGCCTCCAGGTGGGTTGATTCTTCAGTATACAGCTGTTTGGATCATTCTTCAGCAAAGAATGTATTATACTCTTCCAACAATTCTAAGAAAAAAAAGGGCTTTGAATCTGAATTAATGCTTTAGGGATGTCTAATGTATTTGCCATTCTTACCGTATTTGCTGGCTGGTCTGAAGTAACAGCGAGCATCACACAGAGTCCTTGAGAAGAGAAGGATCAAGCAAAAAAGCGGCAAGTATTTCTAGAAAATAAACAAGAATCTTTAAAATTAGATGGCTTTTTCAAAGTTCTAGCAGACTAACTCACACAGAATTAAGGATGAATCCTACTATTCCAAATAAACTCAGATAAAAAATACTTCCAGTGTACATACACACACAAACAATAAGCTTCTAACTTACCATACTTGCATGAGGTGCTCACATTTCATAAAGAGAAGTAGTGTGTATTTATATACAGTGAGGAAACAATGGTCCCTGCAAAGGGAGGTGATGTAAATGTTGAGCACCCTGGGTGCCAATGGACACTCTAACCTGTCCTGATCGTTAATCAGAAGGTGGTACCTCAAAAAGGCTTGCAAAGGCTTGTTTTGTGCACTGACGTACGTTGGCATCTTGATCTCCATTGTTTTGGTATAAATCTGAAGAAACTCCATCAGACAGGCTAGTTACTCCACATTGACATTGGTGTCAGTGGAAGAGCCTGACCCCCAGAAAGCCATTCCTCCAGAACTGGCAGGCCATCAAGGAACAGCGGGGAAAGGGCACATGCTAAGCAAGGCAGCAGGGCACTATTGTTCAGCTGACCTGTACGAGGAGATCGCCCCCAGGTATGGAACACACCATTCATACAGTGCAGCAGTGTGGAAAGTCCACTGTTCTCAGACTGATTTATTATAATTTCAATTATTTTAGACACATATTATTTTGTCCATATTTAGTGACCTGCAGGGACTAGCTGTAGTGCTGTAGCTCTCAGCTGCTGAAGCAAAGCCAGGTATGGGGAACAGAGGCACATCACCACGACCAGATAGCACCATTTTGGTAGCAGAAGTGAAATGAGCTGTGCGTTGCCTTAGTCCTAAACGAACATAACAGTCAGGATGATTGTCACTTACAGCTCCCTTCCTGACAGCAATAACTGTGATTCTAAGGACTAAGGGAGGCAAAGAAAGAAAAAGTTCCAGTTCTCTTTCACCATATGCGTGCCCTGCCTCTAACACAGCTGGAATCCACAGTAGTGTTGTTTCTGCCACTAAAATGAGGACATTTCTTTCCATACACATCCTGCTATAGGTGTCCAGGTCTTTGTGCCATTAGACTGTTGCAACACGCAGTACGTGAGGCTGCATCTCAAAACCAGTCAGGAAAACCAGCACAGATCCCTGTGGCTGTATCAGAGGCTGCAGGGATTCAGTCCTTTACTGAACTGGAGCATAGGCATAACAAGTTTTAAAAGTTACCAGAGGATTCCCAGCATAATGAATTGCATTTTATTTCATTAGCTTGGCTCTTTCAGCACACCTGGATTTCATTAGACACCTTGATTGGTATGGCTAAACTCATTATCTTCCACTGATTGCAAACAACTAGAGGAAGCAAAGCTGCACTGGAAGAGGTTTTGGGATAAAAGGAGCAGTGGCAGAATAAGCATGGTTTCTTGAGGGATCTGTTGTTGCGGAGAAGTTGGTGGCTGTTTGCTGTGTTAGCAGATCTGATTTATGCAAGTTCATTTTTATTATTTTGTGTGTGTGTACCGAGCAAGAGGCTTTGAGCTTCTGCTGTACTTTGCTTTTAGCTTTGCGGTGCAGTTGTCAAGTTTTGTGTTAACTTTCTGATTTTGGTAGGCTGTGCTCTCTGTGGTTCTGCTGCAGGAAAACAGTTGTGGTACCTAATTAAATGCTTCAAGAAAATACTCTTCTTCTGATAATCCTTAAAATAGTTAATTTCTATTTGAAGGGAATTATTTGCTCAAACTGATTTTGTTAGTAATTGGAGGCAACCAGGTGAAAACACAGTATAGCTCTTACACTACTAAGCCTTTGATATGAATTTGGTTTCACTTCAATTGAAACCATTTGATTAGGGTCTGGTCTAACTAGAGGCCAGACCTGTTTCTGCCCTGTCCCTGCTGTAACTCTTGACAAGTCTCGTGCTGTTTTTTGAGGAGAGGTAAATATTATACTGTGTAATATCTCTAATAAGAATACAGTTGTGAGGAAATGTAACAAGCAACTTCTGACTTGAAGGGCATGGTGGATTCTAAACTATTCTCTTACTTAAGATAATTAGTTTATATAATTATCCTTTCTTCCTTGGAGACAAAAAACTATATTAATAACATTCTTATAATTCTTGCTATTTCTCAGGTAGATAAATGCATGAAATACACATATAAAACAGGAAACTGAAGTGCAGTGTAACCAAAGCTGTTGCTGCCAGAAACGCCTGGTAGCTCTACCTTCTTAACGTGAAATGTATATTAAGTATGCTGTGTGCTTTGTTTTTTCCTGAAAACAAACAAATAAACAAAAAATAGCAGCAGCTTAAAGCATCTTGGATTGCAAACTTGAGAATGAAGAAAAAAATTCTTATGAAAGCCTGTAATATTGAGTGACTTGTCTATGGGATCTGTATCAGAGCAGAGGCTCAGCCTGTCTCTGTTTATGTTCCTGCTGAGCTGCTTGGAATTTTCCTCTTGAGACAAGCAAGGTTTTCTATGGCATAATGGGTAACAAAGGACTAGAGAGGATTCTCTGTTGTGCGGACGTAAATTTAGTTACCTTCTGGGGCTGCAGTGTTAAGCAAGTATCCTCTGGGGCTTGTCCTAGTCCAGCTTGCCTGGCTGATGGCTGTGATGGGTGAGAAGGTTGAGTGTCCCTGAGACACAGCCATGAGGGCAGCTTGCTGCTTTCCCTCTGTACCTTCTCCCTTGGGGTCTGTCCTACTGGCTGTGGGAGTATGGCAGTACTTAATGTATGGGTCTCTTTAGCTTGAGTTCCAATGCAATGAAAGGAACATCCAGCACTGCCTTTCCCTGTTTATCTAGTTCCTGGGTCTGTCAGGGAAGTTGGTGGCTTGGCTGAAATAGTGACTTTGTGCCAATCCAAGGAAGCAATTCTGCCCTGGAAAGCTTTTGCCGATTAAAAGGATTCTGAGTTTTCTGAGCAGATGCCTGAGGTTGGAGGGTCTGGGCTGTGGTCCTCCCTTGAACCAGAGGGGTGCCTGGATGGTGGCTTCAGATCACCAGGGTTCTGATGGCTATCAAATCGTAATTTGGTTCAAACTTGCTTATGTTGAAAACACTTCTTCAGTAGCCTTTAGTGGCTTTAGACATGATCTGCTGGATATCTATTTCTTCACCTTGTGTTTCCTGATTCAAAGCTACATCAACATACTGCTTAATGACTAAGCAGTATGGTGGGCTTCAAAATTAGATTAAAACATGTGAATAAATCTGACCTGATTTCAAAATGGTTCATGTCAATCTGTTTTAGAGAAGCTAGTAAGGGAAAGTGATGTTCCTTCCGGCTCTGACAACAGGTTGCCTCCATTTTTAGTTGAACTTGTGGGGATGAGCTATTGGGTAAGACCCTACCTAATGTGTGTGCAACTGTTGGGAAATCAAAGACTTCATGAAACTTTATATTTTTCCCAAAAGCACCTGGCCCTTGTCAGTGAGAGTATAGTTTGCTGTTTATCAGGGGTGCAGCAGCACCAGCGTCTGTTGTACAGCGGACTGGAGTGACTTCTGTGTTATACAGCTTCAGGCATGAATACTTTCACTGTCCCCGAGCCGTTATAGTTAGCTGTTAAACAAAACCTGCTTGTTTCTGCCTCTCTAGATTTGCTGCACCTTTAGCAGGACAGGGCAGCAATGGGAGAAGCCTCTGGAATTACAGTGGAAAAAATACTGGGATATTTTGAAGGAGGTTATCATCTTATAGTGACAAAGGACTGCAGTTTATCAGTGCTCCTTAATGGAGATCTACTTGAAATATCAACTGTGTAGGAGCACTGAAGCCCTGGAGAAGTGTAAAAAGCGTGCGTCAGTGTTTGAGACATGCTGAAAGAAATGAAATGTGGAAACACAATTTTGGAGGGTGGGGAGGAGTGTTTAAATAACACAGTCTTGCTGAGTGTTTTAGGTTGGTTGTATGGCTCGCAGGTTCTGGAGTTTCATGTAAATACCTGTTACAAAGCCAGTTTGCCCTAAAATAAAACACAGCTTGGCCCAGGGGAACATGCACACAATAGACTGGCACAGAAACTTTTAGGCTTCCAAAAGATGCCAGTGCAAACTTTCCTGCATACCAACAAAAGAATTAACTAAGACCAAAGGGAACAAGAAAAACTGTCACAAATTGAGTTTATCTAAGTTTTTAAAATTGGCACAAAGCAGAATGTGAACCACAAGCATCTAGCTTCTTTGGTATGCATAATATAATTGAGTTATACACTTGCCTTGTTTAGAATTGTTTTGGTTGGACTTTATTTTTAAGGTCGGGGTAAAAATCTTAATGGAAACAAAACATGAATGGGTACAAAACTGTTAAGTTTTATGTGATATACACTGTTTAATAGGAAAACTTCCATCAGATTTATGTGTGTGTTCTGGTGTTTGGTTTAAAAAACTTGGTAGTTAGTAGGCTAAGCACCAGATTTCATTTTTAGGGCAAGAACACCTTTGCAGTACTGAAAAGACTTGCCTTTAAAAGAATTGCTGGAGTGGTGGCCAGCTATCTGAAACTGCCTCTCTCTCTAGCAGGGCTAGTAGGCAAGCTGTGTGCTACCAGGTGGAGAGAGGGAAACCAGAGGGAAGAGAGCACAAAACTTCCTCTGCTCTGCCTGAGCTGTGCTGCCTCTAAAGGTTCTGCAGAGCCCCTTAAGCCTTTAACATGTTGAGATAATTGAGGACGCTCTTATGTGAATGTTTCCACTATGTGGAGCTAGTGGTGTTACAATCTAAAGCTTTGGGAGCGGAGGGGTATATGGGACAGTAGCTGTTTGTGTTGATGTAGTAAAATGCCAAGACAGCATCACTTTGTAAAAGTGGGGAGAGCAAAGTAGAGCTTTGTACACTTTGTCTCTGTTTTCTCAGTTTTGAGGGTTTTGTCATCCTCCCACAGCTAGGCTCCTGGCTACAGAAGGGAGCCAAATCCCTGCTGTGCTTCTGGTGTTGCAAAACCAGATGCGAGAGCTAATATCATCTGTCTCACTGCCAAAACATGGAGCAGACTGATTGCTGGAGGTTTTTTTGGATTAGACATGAAATTAATCTTTCCTACTTCTGTATGGCAGACAGGGTAGATCCACATAGCATAACAAGGCTTCACAGATGGTGGAGAAATGGGCTTGGGTGGATTTAGAATGCAGTTAAATAGGACTGGATCATGCTGGGAGTACTGGAAGTCTGGCTTTTTCTGGAATTTGGGTGCATATGCCTACTCAGTCTTAAAAAGGAAAGTAAAACTTTGTTCAAGTTTACTTAAGACTTGCATGGTGAAGCTTGGAGAGGCAAAAGCCCAGCAGAAACTCAGGCTGGCCACTGCTGTAAAAGATAACAAAAAATGTTTTTACTAACATGCAATGGAAGCATAGCACTGGGTTAGACTGGGTAGCTGGTGGTTCCTGCAGTTGGTACATTGGGCAGGATCCAGGGAGTCATACAGGATAAAATATCACCATATAAGACACTGTCCTAGAGAAGAGAGTGTTCAGAAAGATGTTGAAGTTGCTTTTCATTTCTTTCCCATGTTTTTTTTTGAATGTTAATACTTTAGGTTTCCATCCTTAAAGAAGCAAATAAGAATTTCTGATGCTTTGTCCGATTTTGTGTTAGCTTCAAGGTACAGCCGTGCCTAGATCACAGTATATATTCCCTGGCACTGGAGTGTGACTAGAGAAGAATTAAAATTAACAGCTACTGACGACACTTAAAACTGTCTGCTTTAATTTCTGACCTCAAGTAAGGAACAAGTCAGTTCGTTCTTTACAGGCAAGCAGAAGACAGAGAAACCAAGGGAGTCTTTTGTGAGTAGGTATTCAGTTTTATTATGTGTTAGGTTTTATGAGTAGATTTCACTCAGTAGCTGAATTTTTCAGTGTTTTTTAATTTGAGAAATAGAACCTTAACACAAAAAAATATCCCCCAAATCCACAACTCTTCTGTTAAAGTACTCACTGTTGACTGAGCATCTTCTGAGTGATCATCTTTCTCAACTACTTTACCATTGCAGGTCTCCTTGTTGAAAATGCTTACATACTTCCTTTCATCACAGCCAGTTGGTGTCGTAAAGCTGTCATTGGAAAAGACAAAGAGGCTATGAGACCAAGAAGTAAACAGCTTCTGTTTCAGATGGTATCTACACTTTTAATATTAAGAGGCTTTACTGAGGAGGTGTTCAGGAGCAGAAAAGGGAGCTCAGACAAAGCTCCCAGCTCAAATGTCACTTAGCCTGCTGCTTAAGCAGGATGAGGGGAGCGCTGTAGTTTACTCATCTGATTTATACCCAAAGGATGTCTGCTGTGTTTATTTGCTACTCCAATATCATTGCTTTTCCTCTTCAGCCACAGTAGGGAGAAAGAATTGCATGGGTGGTGGATGTCACTATAGGAAGAATTACAAGTGGGCCAGTGTGTCTCAAGCTGCTTCTCAGAGAAAAGAGGGGCAGTGTGTGGTTTTCGGAAAATCTGGATTAGGAGCAGCAGAAATTTCTTAACTACATGTTCTCTCTTGAATCAGTATCTTGCCTGAAATTTTAGTCCCAAGAAGAATTAAGTCTCCTTTTTTAGTCAAGAATAATTTTTTAAACATGAGCTATATTGGTCAGAGGAACTTCTTGCATGCTTGGTGATGATGGTGTTGGGTTAATGCATGACTTTGTGATATGAGTTGAGTGAGAGAAGGGTCGTGGTCATTCCCCAGGGACCCCTGTGTGAAGGGATGTGGTTTACTCTGTATCAGGGCAGTGGAAAAAAAACCCCACTGCTGCTCTGAACTAAACTTGGAGCAGCAGTCAATTCCATCCCTGGAACAGGAGCAACCACAGCAGTTGTCAGTCCTCCACTGGGAATCATGCAGCTCTCGTTCGAGTCACAGCAGTCTGAAAATGTAGTGTGCAAGCAGCCTTCAGTGTCAGACCTATTGCACTAACAACAGCGTTGCTTGCACAAAATGGGTAGGATCTTTGTTGGCTTTTTACATTAACGTCCCTATCTGGCAAATGTGGAGGTTCCCCAGCAGAGGAGGACCGCTGTTACTCTCACACATGAAGGCGGCTATCCTGGGTCCCTGTTTCCTGTGGTTCTCAGCAGTATCAAGTGTCCTGGAGTAGCTCATCTTTAAGTATAGGAATCAGAGCACCCACCCATGGATAACTTCTGGAAGGATGTGCTAATCATGTTGGTCAAATGTACTAGTTCTTCCCAATCCCATAACTTTAAGGAATACATTAAGCATGAGATCCAAAGCCTGTACTAGATTTCTTGTTTCCCTTCCTCATGCTTTTACTGGTGCTGCCAGCAAGCCAGAAATCTTCTTGCACTGAGAAAGTTGTCTTCATCTGTAAGAAAACTGGTACCTAGATTCTACAGAAGCTCTTGGGACTCTAAGTGGTAATAAGGCTCCGAATTATAAATAATATAATATAAATATAAATTAAATATAAAATATAAAATAATATAAATGTCCAAATAAGGTAATAAATAGAATGAATTTCTATTTAATTTAAAAGTAAAATAAGCACTGTAAATCACTTAAAACATGAAGTGTTACTGAGGAACTACTGATATTATGAATATGAATGTGACCTTATGAGATAATTAATCTTCATAAGTTTTAGAAGAAAGAAGTAGTCTTAATTTGTAAGACTGGTAGAGAAAAACTTGTTATACTGAAAGAATTCCAGTATCACGTGGAGCAGTTCCAGTCTACAGCAAACTGGATATTAATCTTGATGCATGCACTTCTCAGTGGCTCAAATTAAAAATAATCCATGAGAGACCTCTAAGTCATTTTTGTTAGCCATGAAAATGTTTATTTTTAAAACTAGGATTAAAAAAAAAAAAAGATAATGAAGACTGATTTTTCTCCAGGAACAGTTCTGTGAGCTATTTAGATAGGAAGTCTCTGGATCTCCATGGTCAAAATATTACTTCCCCTAAGAAGCTGCAGCTGTTTGTTCTCTGGGAGAGGGAACATTCCTTCATGTACCAGTTGAGGCTGTGCTCTGTGTAATCCTGGTACGAGCTGGCAGAAAAGGGGCAAAGTCATTCAGGACAAGTTTTAAAACTGTTCTGCAGGATACAAAAACTCTTTGGAGAAAACTTACCTTAGGACCTTAAGCAATGTGAGAACATTCATTTAACACATGCTGCTGTTTAGAGGAATGGCATGATTAAATCAGTGAATGGAAGTCAGATTTTTAAAAGGCATATGCACATTTTTTTGGACTTGCAGGAGTGAATTGTACAGAAACACAGAGTAATTGACTGATATCCAGCCTGCAGTGCAGAGAACTTTAAAAAGTGAAGTACATAATACCAGTGCTTGCAAACGCTTGGGTTTTTTTCCCAAAAGGAATTATATTAAGTAAAGCCATAAGCAAGTTTAAAACAATGTTCATAGGCAAATTACCAAAAACAAAGCCAGAGAAAACATGCCATGTTAAATCCTTCTGATTTTACTGATGGCTCACAGAGCTTGAGACGGGTCATCTCAAGAAGCTAGTACCCCTCTGAATAAATATAGGCTGACAATTGATTTTGGGCCAAGTGAGGATCCCTGCCCTAAAAATGCTGAGCTGTGTGTAACCTTGTACTTTTAGAAGACAACAGACTCCTTGTGTTTATGGAGCATCATTAAACAGTCTGCTTGTCCTGGAAGGTTTTTTTCTTTTCAAACCATACAACAGTTAACTGCAGACTGTTGTGGTTTTTTTAATACTCAATTCTGGAGAACAGAGACCATGTAGAAGCAGCGTTTTATAGGGTATTGTTGCCTGGTCTCCTATATGTGGGCAGATGTAGGATATTACCAATTGCCAGGTGGGACATTCTGTTTTCATGCCCATTACTGGCTGGACTTCTCTCCCCAGGGAGTGTGGGGAATTTTTATACTGAAGAATCAGAAGGTGCCTGCTTTTTATTAGTACCTTAAGCTCTGCTGCCATGTTTCCAGGGGGGCGATCTGGATCTTTTTCAGTGTAGGCAAGAACCACTAATGCAGTGTAGTGTGTACAGACTTTGAGGAGCAGGGCTTGGGGGATGACACCTGGCAGCAGGTCAGAGTGGGCAATGGAAAGGAACAGTCACTGCCATTGGGTGATGACATTGCTGAAGAGAAAGAAAAATAAAAGGCGAAAAAGGATGGTGATCTTCCATCCTCACTGTTTTTTCAGTCACAGGTGTTAGCAGCATGTCTTGCCTATACTCCTGCAGCAGTACAGATGTGCCCTGTGTGCTCTGAGTAGGAGCCATTGTACAGCATGCCCAAAACAATGCATCCCTTCCAAATAATAATGGATTTTGACACCTGCCGAGCTAAAATGCCTGCTCTGACCATTGGCTAAAACAGAACCTGCAAAGCATGAAAGAGGCTTGTGCCAGGGCAATGGTGCACGGCATGTCAGTGTAGTTGGGCAAATGCATTCCTTTCTCCTAGACCTAGAAGGTGACTTTGCCTCATGTTATTACATAAAAAGAGAGACCACTATAAGCATTTCTGGATGTTTCATCTGGATTTATTGTATTCAAAAAAGCTCAGTGATACCATTGCAAGTAATGACAGAAATGAGACATTGTATTTCATTATGCATCTTGTTTATTGTATTAGAACAATTAGGAGATTAGAAGTGAGCTACTGAAGTACTCTCTCTTACCAGATCTCCCATGTCTTTGAGCTTCTCTGTGATGGCAAAGCATCTGTAGGAAAGGGAGGAATTCGACAGTGCAAAGAGGTTTGGAGCAGGCAGATTGTTAGCCCACACGAGAATAGACAAAACACTCCTTTGAGGGGTCACTCTTCTGCACCACGTCATAGTCACAGCTTTGCTTGTTGAAAACTACTTTACAATTCTCTTTGTCATAACCAATAGGAGTATGAAAGCTGTCATTGGCAAAGAGAAAGCAAATGTTAGTCTGAGAGCAATAAAATATTCAATGCTTCAGTGATTATAGCTTGAACTAATGCCGAGTGAGGTATCTCTGAAGTTATAGCTAAGACCAGCCTGCCTAGCTTGAGCCACACAGCTACAGCTTCCAGGGCCTCAAATGATGCCTTGCTGCACTGCACTGTGTAATATACCAGTATGCTCAGAACTAGCATAGGGTTTTCTAGCACAGCACTCTACAGTGTGACACAAGCATGGTCTTGGCATGTTCTACCTCTTTCCATTAATTTTTTATTATTGCCTGTTTAGAATGTGGTAGCCGTTTCCTTATAGAGTGTCACCTGAGCAAAGATGATGGTCATAATCAAGTAATTTCGGCCCTTTGAGAAGGTAGGATAAGAGGAAAGGAGCATGCTGGAGTTAAATACTTCAGAGCAGAGCCTTGTCACTCTAGGGTCAGCATATTCAGTGGAGAAAAACACCTCTGGAAAGGTATTTAGATCATCATAAGCCCTTTAAAGGAGCTTCACTTAAGTCCCTTATGGAACAAATTCCTATCTACCCCCTTGTCCCTGCTAAGGGAAGACCTAACTGCAGTGTAAGAGGGGTTCACAAGTTCCTAAAAATTAAAGGCAAGCACCAACCGGATGTGTCTGGAAGGACCTGTGTCCGCTCCCAGTCAGCAGAAAGTGAGCTAAGGTAAACACAGCCAAGGATCCAAATGATCAAGAGCTAGATGTGGCTTGCCCTCGCTCTGTGATATGGGTGAGGAGAAAGGCTCTCTTGTGCCCTTAGAAAGTCACTTATCCCCACCAAATGGAAAGCTGTGGGATTCCTATGGGCAATGATGCCACCAAGAAGTTCAAACTTACAGGGAACAACAATGCATTGATTCTCGGTTGCAGCTGCATCTGAAGCAATTTTCTGTCCTCGCAATCTCTCCAAAGTGGTATAGTTTTCCTTCCAGGATACACCCTGCATAAGACAGCAGCAAAACAAAGCATGTTCTTTGAAGTTCCACATAAAGGATGAAAAGTTTAAAAATTATCTCAAGTTTTCTGAAAATGCTTTTCCCAGCAACGGTAAAGAAGGAATTTTGTTCTCCAGGTAGTAACCTGGACTATTTTGAGAACCTGAGCTTGTTTCTTCTTCACTTGTTAAAGATAGTTTCAGTGTGACAGATCTGAGATTAAATGAGCAACCAAACAGCCAGGTCTGCCACCTGGCACCAGACTTTATTCAGAACTACTCTCAAGTCCTGCATCAGCTTCATGTGTGTGTTTATATATATATATATATTCATGGAAGAGCAACAGAAACCTACCACCAACAGCAATAATATTGCTGCAACCATATCCAGTCCAAGGGAAGACTTTGGTTTTCCCTACTTTTGGTAACTTGATGCAGGACTCTCCTATTCATGTCTTTCTGACGTCTCCCCCCTCCCTTGTATTTTGAGTCCTTACTGTCAGCTCCGCATAGAGCTGAGCTACCACAGAACAATCAAGTAAGAGGCCCTTCCCTGTTCTTACCTTTGCTGGCCTCCCCTGGCTTGTGGAGTTTAGAAAAGCAGTATGCATCACCCAGTGTCACTATGATGCCCATTGCAACAAGGAAAGCCAGAAATCTCTTCTGTAAAAGAGACATGAAGCCCATGGCTTGAGTTTAATTCCACTTTGATTATCTTTGTTTTCAAAAGATAAGTCAGTAAACCTGAAGTAAAAATTAGAAATAGCCTTATGTGTACATTAAATTTTTCGAAAAGGGCACTCCAGATGTTTCACTGCATTGATGACTTTTTTCCTTTAGGTGGGAAGAGACAAAATGATATGACATAAACGTGTCAGCAGCATCACTCCCTGCAAAAGTCCAATCTCTAGAAATCACAAGAAGCTTCAATAGTATTATACCCTTGAAACCCTGTCGGACTCTTATTAGCACTTTAGTTATTGCCTTTGATCCAGATTTAGCTATTTCTTCAGAAAAATCACTGTCTGTATAGCATCCCATTCCTTCCTTTTTGGTACAGCAATTTCTCCACAGTTGGCAGTACAGTGGAGATCTCAGACCCCATTATATTCCAGTAAGTTTTTTTAAATAGGTAGCTGGGCAGAGAACAGAGACAGAAATTAGTGTCTTAGGGCAAAATTCCAGTGCTGAACCATTCTGCTTAGCACTGTGTGAGCCATCTTGTTAAACTATGCACACACAGATCTGGACGTGTCGCAGTACAGCCTTCCTTTTGTATAGTGGTGACAACAGCTTTTGCCTAGTTGCGACAACAGCTAAACATCTGTGAGAGCTCTTCAGAGATATTTGCTGGGACCTGCTTAACAGCCAGGACTCCTGAAAAAGCCTGCATAACTGCAGTGACAGTTATACTGGGGTAGAGGGACTGCAGAAGCATGAGGGAGCGCAGGGTTATTTTGACTGGTTGCTCAAACTAGATAACTTAAAGCAGAAGTTTAAGAATGGCCAGAGACTTAGAAGCAATGGAATTCTTTACATTTTCTTGATAGCATGTGTAGATTAACATGAAAGGATCATAAAATTAGTAGATCTTTCCAAGTTACTGTTCTGAACTCCAGAGGATGTTGCTACTTGAAACTGGGGTTTAAAATGGCAGGGACAGGCTTTCTTTTCAGGCAGCTCTGCTGTCTGCTTGGTTACTTGAATCATGAACATGAAAAGACACTGAAAGGTCTTGAACCTTGGGCAGATGGTGACCCAAGGGGAATCTCTTCTGTCTGCTGTGGAAAAAACTTGCTATATTAATCCTTGGTGTGCTGCTTTCTTACAGGGATAAGGACTTTTATAGGGTAATGAAAGAGAGGAGGAGGCTCTGTGAAGTGGTCTGGGAAAGGTGTAATGCTTAATTTCCATAGCGGTTCTGTGATTTGGAGTTCCTGGGGCTTTAGGGTAGAATAAAGCCAGTTGCCATGCTAAGCACTATAGCCAGAATAACAGAAGTTAAAAAGAAAGACTGAAACTCTTGAATTGTGCTATTCTGTGGTGCCTGGCCGAAGGAAAATTGTTTAAGCAACTCCTGTTCTGTGAAGTTGTAGAATGTAACACTGCAGCTGGTCTCTGCTGAGGATCCATGTGCATTTGGCATGGATCTGTGGGGCTATCTGTGCTTTGCAGCTAGTGGGGGCTTTGTGAACTCAAGGCATTGTGGCTTTCCACAGAGGATCTCAACATGCTTGGGATACTCCTCACTGTGTATTATTCATCCATGTTGAGTTTGGTCGTGGTTTTCCTCCAAATTGTTTCAGGTGTTTGTAACAGCACAGGCCAGTTCTACTACTGCTGTCACTCATGTATTTATAGAAGAGACTAAAATCCTTCTTTTGCTATGCTGGGCTGTCTCCTGTGAATATTTATCCTTTGTTCACTCCAACATTTTTCCTTATCTTTCTCTTCCTAGAACTAGCAGTTAAATGAACTTGAGCATGCTCTTCTCCCTAAAGACCAAAGTTCTGGAACTTTCACTGAATCTAAACAGAAACAGAAGGGGTAGTCTGGGAGTCTGTGGTGTCTAATCACTGTCTGGATTAACCAATGCCGTTTGCTGGAGCAACCAAAGATATGTCAGCTAAGCAACAGACAGTCAGCAGTAAAGAGCCCATGCGTAAGTATGCTGAGCACAGAGGGTGTTGAACAGGTAAGAAAGCACTGGTAGAAACAGTATCCTTTACTAGAAACCTTTGTTAGAAATGGGAGAGGTTATTACAGTCACAGTGGTGTCAAGGGCTCTTGTCAGAGTTGTGTTGTTCTGGCCAGTCTCTGAGCAAGGCACTTCAAGGAATCTTCCCCCCCCCCCCCCCCCCCCCCCACTTGTTTGCTCTCTTAAAAAGGGGGTGCCTCCAGCCATCCTGCAGAACAGAATCTTCCAAACTGGATTTAATGGCCTTTGAAACTGGGTGAATTATTGTGGAATGAGATACCAGATAATTTTGTTCAACTAAGTCTTGTCTGAGTATAGACAAGCCCTTAGGAAATCTTAGGCAGAGAAAGTAGTAGATGATAATTTCTCCCTTTATTTATGAATCTACATATACTACAGAAACTGCTGCCTCTTCTGTAAAATGTATGTATTTCCTGAGATTCTCATCAAAGGTAGTAATTGATGTCTATACCTTTGTGGATTATGTGAGCATAAATTTGAGGGAAACTGGGCCACAGGGCTTTATCTGTCTATTTAGCATTACTTAACTGTTGATTCAGATTCACATTTGGAAGTTTGGGAGAGCTGAAACAGGAAACAACTTGATAGATCAAATAGAAATGTAGATGAAACACATTATTACACCTTTTATTGTAAAGGGACTATATTTCAAACTGTGTTTCACATCTAAAGGTTTTAAAAGCATGGTCCCATATGTTTACAAAATTCTGAATACTTTCACAAACATTTCTGAGAAAAGGATAATGGCAAGTGAAAGACAAGATATATGTACACAGTTTCTTGCAAAGAATTACAAACAAAGGACAAGATTTGCAGTAATCTTCACAAAGGTCTTACTTTCTTTGCATTTTGCATTTTTAAAATAGAATATATCCGTGTTGGAAAATGTGTAATTATTATTCTTTTAAATACCCTTCTTTTTCAGTTTTAAAGCAAATTAGCTATCTGTATCCCCATTTTAAAAGAAATTTAAACCTTTGGCTTACCATTGTGGAATCCTTGGCTTACAGAGAGCTCCAAGCCTCCAGAAGAACTCTGCAAGTGCTTTATGTGGAATCTGAGAGCACGTATTTTATGGTTGAGCAATTCGAGTCTAGGGGAAAAAGCTTACTCAATTCAAATGCAGTTATGTTGACATTTCTGAAAGAAATCACTAAAATTTCACCAGCTGGCAATGAGAAAATGTTTGATTCTGTAGAGCACTGACCTGGGTAAAAGGTTGAACCCAGAACTTTGTATTCCTTGGAAGCATTGTGCTTAGATGAAATGCCTTTCTGACGAAATACAAGTACTGATAGCTAAGCTGTAGGCAGTATTGTACAGTTGGGGGATTTTTTTCAGCTGTGGCAGGAAACGCTTGCTGACTATTTCTGCTTTTAGTGGGCTAGAATATGCTTAGACTAGGTAACTAGATATTAATAACTTAGGGAGCTTTTGCCAGATCTTTGCATACTCATGCTTAATGCCATAGTGTGCTGTAAGATAACTGAAGGTACTTGGCCATTACCGGTATTAAAACCTCTTTAACATTTAGATCTTAGTTAAAGCTGGATCACACTACGTTTCTCTTTCTCCTCAAGTAAAATAAGGATTTCCTCTCAAATCAAAAGCCTGCCTGTTGCTCCTGTGGGACTGTTCAGGCTTTGACCTGAATAACTGCGATAGAGTATATGATGTTACTGTGAGGGTGGTGAGGCACTGGCACAGGTTGCCCAGAGAAGCTGTGGATGCCCCATCCCTGGAAGTGTTCATGGCCAGGCTGGATGGGGCTCTGAGCAACCTGGTCTAGTGGAGTGGGGTTGGAACTAGATGAACTTTAAGGTCCAGTCTAACTCAAGCCATTCTGTGATTCTATGATCAGTTTTATATGTGCAAAGTACTTTCACAAGCAGTGATAAATTTCAGAGTGCTAATCAAATACTCTGCCTTCTCCTGCAACCTCTTTTTAGAATGAAATAAGAGACTGTGGCCCTACCTATGTTTCAAAAAGACATTGTTACAGATGCTGGCAAGCAAATTTAAATTCATTCCTGAGGGAGATTTATCACCAGCTACAGGAAATTTGGCACATGATTTTCAGATTATATTTAGAAACTTTGGAAAAATAAATGCAATAAAATTTGGCTGTACTACAAGCTAAATTATTTTGGGCTTATTTTGGTTTTAAAGTAAATTAAACACAGAGCTGTAAATACTTTGGAATGGTGGCAAGAAAATTTGCCATTCATTTCTTCCTATGCACTATGTATTACTGAGTACTAATAACAATTAATTCAGGTTTTGGATGTATTCAATCCAAAGAATTCAAGAGAAGCAAAAAAATTTGAAGTATATCGCATGAAGCAATACCATGACTTTCTTGGAGGAAATGCTGAAGTTGAAGCCTGTGCAGGTTTGATAATCCTTTAGTAAGAAATACATAATTAATTAAAAGTTACTAAGCATTCAGTTTTACAGACAATACACTTGACTCTTTGTTGTTGTTGTTCTGATATAATCACTGCATGTTTTAAAAATTTCATTTCATGAAAGTCATGTTTATGTCATTGAGAAAATTCAATAAATTTCCTTTCTCATGCTTTGCTTCTGGCATACTAGGTAATAGTACTTTATCATCAAAATCTTCCTCTTGTCTGTACTTACAGTGTCAAGTCAGCTTATAACTTCTCTCGGGTGACTACAATGGTTCTGGTCTCCAGTTGTTCAGCACGGATTTCCTTTCATTCTTGTAACCCATTTCTGAACAGTCTCCAATCTGACAGTATCTCATTTCAAATCTGAGTACAGAACAAGGTATAAAAGCTTCTAAGTGCTGTGGAAATGACCCTAGATACTATGAAGGACATAATGCTTTTCACTGTATATATATCCAGGGATCACATCTGCTGTCTTAAGCACCATATTGTTCGATACAAAACATTTGCACTCTATCCCTGAACTTCTCTCAGGGGCACTGTTGTTAATGTAGATTTTAAGTTTTACAGAATCTTTAAAAATTCCTATTCCTACAAAATTTTTTAAAAAATAATCTCTAAAGCATTAAGTAAGCATCATTTATTTCACCACTTCACCAGACAACCAGACTTAGTCATTATTTGTCATATTAATCATTATTTGCAAAATCTATCAGCAATTATTTTATATTTTCTCCCAGATCACTTGATATAAGGGTTTCATACTAGTACAGAGAAACTACAGACAATGGGCACCAACCTATTGCACCAGTTTCACAGCATTCCCTTTCTTTCACCTGCCATGTCCAGGATTTGCTATCCCCAGGTCACTCTGGGCTTGACAGGAAATTTTATGCCAGTCCTTTTGTGCTTTTTGACAGAGAGCTCAAAGCAAGACTGTTTTTGCTTTCAAAGCACTTGCTAGGCAGAACACCTTATTCTTCTGCCAAGGAGTTCTTGATAAAGATGCTGGTGCCCTGCCAGCTGTGCTGCTGATTGTCTGCTGGTAGGCTGGCATGCCTCTGAATGCCTTTGAACCTTCTGCCTCAGGATATGCAGATCTTGCTGTAAAAGAATTCAATCTCTTCCTAAAGTCTTACATCTGACTACTTCTCCAATGAGTTTTCCAATCAATTCCAAGAACGACTGCTTCCATAGCACTGCAATAATTTGCTTTTTTCACCAGTTGTCATGTAGCATGAGGAGAGACAAAACTACTGACAAGCCATCCTATGAAAACTGTGTGATCCTTGTGATCAGCTCAGCCGTTTCTGATAATTTTCAATATTCCCATGAAGCTGATATAGCTGGGTTATGAAAAAACACAGGTTTAAGGTCTCCCTTTTCTGAATGCAAGACTACTAAAAAGCAAGAAACAGATTTAAGGCTTCATTAGCAGGACAGCTGCTAAGGATTTCATACTTAGATCTTTCCTAATTTTCCAGTTGAATGTTGCTAAACATGTCTAGTCTCTTTCAGCCTCTCAGGAAGTTTTCTCTGAAGTGTTGACACCTGAAGAAATCTCTGAAAAGGTTATCCTGTCAAGCTATTAAGGTATTATTTTTGTAATGGTTAGAAGTACTTTTACAGAACCTTCTAAAAGGCAGGTTGATTTGGGGTGATGGAAAGGAAGGTGGTGCCATTTAGCCTTGTCCTGTCCCCATAATCCTGCTTCATGATCCACTGGCAACTGACAGCTCAAGGTAGTCTATTGTTACCAGGCCGTTTGTAGAGTATGTTTTTAGAGCTGGAGAGAGAAAGAAAAGCCTAATTCCTCTGATTTCACTTCCAGGCTATTTAAAAATCTTTTAGTTAAATTGATGTAAAACCTAGTGGATGCTCTTCCTTTATTTTAAATGTAGTAAATGTAATGTTGATTTACACCTAGCAATAGGTTTAAGTAGTAGTTTGGTAATAGTACTTTATGTAAATTCCCTGTCAGCTAAAGAGAAACTGCTAGAGAGATTAATTTTAAGTGCAATTAAATGTTTTGCACTGGCTTAAATGAACTAATTTAAATTCATTACTGTTGAGGAACTCTGGAATATAAGCAAGAGTTTAGAATAATGTTCTTGGAGTGAAACATCATAATCTGCTAGACTGGATTTGCCACTGTTGTGGTCAGGAGAGGCCACTTCTGTGTATCAGGATTGATGTATGCTCTGCAGCTGCAGTCTATCAGCAGCAATTGAAGTCATGATCCTTTAATAGCTTTAGATGCAATGTCAGTCTTATGGGAATTAAGTCTCTGAGTATGAATAAGTGTACACGTCACCTAGCAAGAATTCTTTGGAATGCCTCTAGAACTGCTCCACAGCTTTATTCCCTTTGTAGCTGCTTTCAGCTACTCATCTAAGTATGTATAAATCTGATGTATCCAGTTCCACATAAAAAGGAATATGCTTTTCCTTCCTTTTTATATGCAAGGTTCACGTTCAACCACACCAAGCTGTGTGGTGTAGTTGATACTCTAGAGGGAAGGGACACCATCCAGAGGGACCTTCACAAGATAGAGAGGTAGGCCCATGCAAATCTCATTAAGTTCAACAAGGCCAAGTGTGAGGTCCTGCACCTGGGTCAGGGCAGTCCTAAACATGGATACAGGCTGGACGATGAGTGGATTGAGAGAAGTCCTATGGAGAAGGACAAGAGAAACTGAATATGAGCAATGAGCACTAGCAGCCCAGAAAGCCAATCACATCCTGGGCTGCATCAAAAAACAGTGTGGCCAGCAGGCTGAGGGAGGTAATTCTCCTCTGCTCTTGTGAGACTCCACCTGGAGTACTGTGTTCAGTTCTGGGCTCCCAGCATAAGAAAGACATGGACCTGCTTGAGCAGGTCCAGAGGATGGCCATGAAGATGACCAGAGGGCTGGAACATCTCTCCTATGAGGACAGGTTGAGAGAGTTGGGGTTGTTTAGCCTAGAGAAGAGAAGATTCTGGGGACACTTTATAGCAGCTTTCCAATACCTAAAAGGGGCCTACAGGAAAGATGGGGAAGGAGACTATCAGGGATTGTAGCGATAGGACACAGGGTAACAGTTGTAAACTGAGAGAGGGTAGATTTAGGTTAGATATTAAGAAGACATTCCCTACTGTGAGGCTGGTGAGGCACTGGCACAGGTTGCCCAGAGTAGCTGTGGATGTCCCATCCCCGGCAGTGTTCAAGGCCAGACTGGACAGGGCTTTGAGCAACCTAGTCTAGTGGAATATGTCCCTGCCCATGTCAGGGGAGTTGGGACTAGATGATCTTTAAAGGTCCCTTCCAACCCAAACCATTCTATGATTCTATGTTCTTACTTTCCATCAAAAAAGCTTTTGCTTTCAGATCCTGCACAGCCAGAGGGCAGATGTCCTCATGGTGGATTAATACTCAATGAGAGACCAAATATTTTGCAAAGCTCACTGCTTTTTCCATAGAACATCCATGTATCATGCAGATAAATATTTGCTCATGTCACACAGATAACTAAAGCTCACATACATTACAAATATAATTTTCAGTATAGATTCAAAGCCTACTGAGAAAAGTTGCAGAACTCCCATTAACTTCTGCAGCCAGATGAGATCTTAGTGCTTTGCTTGATTCATGCCCTTAAGTTTATCCTCAGCTTTAGCCAAGTGGGTAGTTCCATTGTCTCTAGTGGAACCACTCCTTGTTCTCAAGTGCACACCTTGAAAGGCTTTGTTGTACCTAACCTGGAATGTAAGTTCACAGTCATTCTGGCTCTGTGTTGCTTTATCAACTATGATATATCAATTGATATTAAAAGTTTAATTTCTTAACTTGTTTACAAAACTGGGAGGGTAGCACTATTCTACCAGTCCTGTGAGTTTCATGTTTCAAAGCTTTGCTAAAGACTGAAGTAGAATGCTATGGGACTGTGATTCAGAAGCTTTTTTATTTTTTCATTCCATTACTGACTTGATGCATGGCTTCGGGTTCCTCCCTTAAATGTGTCAGAGATTGAGAAGTGGCTGATTGTCATAGCTCAGAGGGTTGTGACCAGCAGCACAGAGCGTAGCTGGAGGCCCGTAGCTAGCGGTGTTCCCCAGGGGTCAGTACTGGGCCCAGTCCTGTTCAACTTACTCATCAGTGACCAGGATGAAGGGACAGAGCTACCCTCAGAGCGTTTGCAGGTGACACAGAGCTGGGAGGAGTGGCTGATACACCAGGAGGCTGCGCTGCCGTTCAGTGAGACCGGGACAGGCTGGAGAGCCGGGCAGAGAGGAACCTGATGAAGTCCAGCAAAGGCAAGTGTAGGGTCTGCACCTGGGGAGGAACAACCCCATGCACCGGTACGGGCTGGGGCTGGCCTGCTGGGAGGCAGCTCTGCAGAGAAGGATGTGGGAGTGCTGGTGGACAGCAAGTTGCCCACGAGCCAGCAGTGTGCCCTGGTGGCCAAGGCAGCCAGAAGGACCCTGGGGTGCATTAGGAGGAGCATGGCCAGCAGGTCGAGGGAGGTGATCCTGCCCCTCTGCTCTGCGCTGGGGAGGCTGCAGCTGGAGTGCTGTGTCCAGCGCTGGGCTCCCCAGTCCAAGAGAGACAGGGAACTGCTGGGGAGGGCCCAGCGCAGGGCTGCAAAGATGATTAGGGGATGATCCAAGTGGGTTTTGAATATCTCCAGAGAAGGAGGCTCCATATCCTCTCTGGGCAGCCTGTGACAGGGCTCTGTCACCCTCAAAGTGAAGACGTTCTTCCCCATATTCAGAAGGAGCTTCCCGTGTTGCAGTTTGTGCCCGCTGCCCCTTGTCCTGTCGCTGGGCACCACTGAAAAGAGCCTGGCCCCGTCCTCTTGGCACCTGCCCTCAAGATATTTGCAGACATTGACAGGTCCCCTCTCAGTCTTCTCCAGGCTGAGCAGGCCCAGCTCTCCCAGCCTTTCGTCACAAGGGAGATGCCCCGGTCCCCTCACTGCCTTTGCAGCCCTGCGCTGGGCCCTCCCCAGCAGTTCCCTGTCCCTCTTGGACTGGGGAGCCCAGCGCTGGACACAGCACTCCAGCTGCAGCCTCCCCAGCGCAGAGGAGCTAACTGAACTGAACCGAGTCTATCAGCCTGGTTATTTTTTTCCTGCTTACACAGTAACTTATTGCAGTAAGTCATTTGACTTAGTACATAGCAGCAAGGTCTTTTAGGTGACGTGGGTTATTTTAGTCTGCTTATTTCTGACACACAGGCTACAACTAATTATTTTGAAGGCAAGTTGATTTTGAATTCCCTGAAATGAATAAAAACACTGGTCGGCAAGTGGTGTGTTCTGTCCTTGCATTAATCAGCAATGAATCCCAAGCAGGAGGAGAAGTACCTCTGTGGGCTTCAGGCTCCTGTGCTGCAGACACTCCTTTCTACATGATGCACCAGAGACTAAGGCATCTTCAAGCCCTGACTTCACTTGTCTTCCCCAAGTCCTTTTGCAGCCTGCAGGTAACACAGGTGCTGGGACTTTCTCTTAGAGGCTGGGGAGTTCTGGTAATTGCAGGGCTTGGACAACCATATCTCTCCATGTCTCTACCAAGCCATACAACACAACCTGTGCACGAAAATAAGGAGTCGCAGGGAAAATTAAGAACAATGCACAAACTGTGTTGGGGTTCTTTCTTGTGTGCTAAAAAAGCTTCTTTGTTTTAACTGTAACTTGAGTTTTTGTTTGCATCCTGTTCTCAAGTTATAAAAACATATTTACTTTCTGTTAGCTATTGGGAAAGCGGGCTGTGGTATTTTCTTTCATTTTGTACCTTGTAAATATTTGTGAGTTTAACCAAGTGCTGTGTCTGTTTAAGCTTTTGTTAGCACTTCCAGTATAAGGCAACAGAAAGCAGTACTTCTGCCAAAGTTTCTAGCCACAGGAAAAAAAAAATACCTAGGCTAGCTATGTGGCATATTATTACCCAGATTATGAAGAAGAATTATATTTAAATTTATATTGAATGTCACACAAGCCTTGAAGTCTTTGTCCACTGTAAACTGTAATTTCTTCACAGACAAGTGCTAATGGGAATTTAGAAGCTACTTCACACAAACAGTTTAAAAAATATAAGTAGAAGAGAAAGATCAGATCCTCCTAATGATCCTGTATGAATAAAGAATATTTCTTGTTATTTCATAATCTGTGTATGTGTGTTAGAAATCATCCTGTCTTTAATAGACTTGCATATGCCCAGCAGTGAATAGGTATAGCATACACAATACCTCCCTTAAAGCTGGCCATGTTGTTTATAGAGATATTTTCTGGACAAAACAATCTACTACTTGGTTTGAGAGTAATCAGGATCCACTTCTAATGAAAATGTTTGCTTTCAGCTTTGCAGACGTTGTGAAGAGACAGTAAGCTGCGATCATACATAACAAGTATGCAATACTCGCCTCCAAATTATTTTCAGGGTTGCATTATCTTGTCTTTAGTCTTCTACAGCCATTCTGCAGCTGCTAAAAATTCTGTGCAGCCCTATATAGGCCTGTGGAAATTATTGTGGGTCCCCACTGGGGACCAGGTCCAGGGGAAGGAATGGGTGTCAGCTTGTCCAAGAATGTAAATACTAGATTTCCTCTGCTTTGCAATTCCTTCTTGTGCTGGTGTTCACAGATGTTTCTTTGTGGACATAAAGAATAAACTTTGAGGCTAATACAACCCATGCTTAAACTGGTGGATTAAGGAGTCCTAGCGTGCTTTTTGGTTTGGATAATTCCAGCTGTTCATACTACCCCTCCCACCACTTTTTGAACCCATTCCATGCCTTGTTTCACAGTGAAGGTTCTTTTTTGTGTATTAGACAGAAAGAAAGGTTCTTTCTTCCTGGGATCTACACCAGGAGAAAGCCATCCAGATTGCTAAAGCACGGAATCTCTAAGTATGCCAGGATTAGCCCCCACTGCTCAATCCAAACTCTGCTGATTTCATTACTACACTGAGGAGGCAGACTACAGGCACATATTTACATCTGTATCCTCAACTTCTGGGAAATTCCAGAACCAGCTCTAATTTCTGGCATATCCTCAATGCCAGGTTTGTATGTAAGCAAGTTTTCACAGCAGAGCCACAAACTTTCATTACTATTGTCTCCACTTTTAAGTGTTGTCTTATCAGAACTAACCAGCAGGATTTATGGTCTGGCAGCAGTCTGGGGTAGTAAATTTTTAGACAGAGCTAACAATCAATTTCTGGATAGGCAGTGGCTTTTTCCACTATGGAGCAACACTGCAGAACACAGACTGAAGTAGGACCAGGAAGAGATCCATAAAGGTTTGTTTCCTCTTGCACCATGTCTGCACAATTATAGCATCCCATTATGCTGTGCTAGCCCTTCTCCAGAAACTGGAGGGCAAAGGAGAGCAGCAAGTGCAGTATGTGCTATGCCTCTCACATCTGTCTCGTGTATATTTTCTTCAGACCCTTTGAGTCCTGTACTCTGGCCCACCTCTGCAATCCACAGGGGCCTTCCAGTAACCTGACTGCCTGAGCCTGCCTTAAACAGTTTTATTGCAGCCTTTCAGAGTCCCACCAAGAGACCTCTGGCTCATTTCACACTGCTGCAAACACACAAGGCTAAGCAGCTGCATGAGAGTGGCAGATTACAAGAAACACTGCTCTGCTGTAACTTCTGTCCTTGTGGCCGTGCAGGAAAGACTTGTACCCCAAACTGGTTCAGAAGACCTTTGCCCTGCTCTGGAAGGTCCTAGGGAATCTGCCCCTAGGGACCTGCACAGGCACAGTTCTCATAGAATCATTAAGGTTGGAAAAGACCTTTAAGGTCATAGAGTCCAACTATTAACTGCATCCCTAAATACCTCCAGGGATGGTGACCGAACCTCTTCCCTGGGCAGCCTGTTCAGGTGGCCACATACAAGTAGCAAGTGATGCCACAGAGCTAAGGCATGCTGTAAGCAGGGATATCAGAGAGCTCAGCTCTATGCAGTCTTACATGTTCTGGTTCTTAATAGGCAAATCAGTCCCTGATGACATATGTGATTTTTGATACCTTTACCTTGCATATTAGCTTGGAAAGTTCTGAGGGGAACAGCAACTTATTTTTCTTGTTGCCATCTTCTCTCTAACCTTTAAAAGGAACCTGTCTAAATTCCCCTCTAAAAGGAGTTTTAGGGCTGAAATGCTTTTTGGGACCCTGCCCGTACTGTTTAGGTTGGGACTCCTAGAAAGCAGATTTTTATTGTGCCATTCATAGCGCGCTCTCCACTCAGAGACTGGTGTACGTATCATAGATAAACAATTTCCCCAAAGGGAACATTCAGGTTCTATGTTGCTGTCTTTTTTTTTAAATGGAAACTAATCTGCAAGACCGCCAGACCTCAAGCTGTCTGATAGTAAGACCCAACATTTTTCAGCATCAGTAGGCAGAGCATATAGACCTCACATTTGTAATGCACAAAGTTCTGGGCAGTTGAACTTTGTGATAACAACAAAGGAATTGTTAGATTTTATTCCACATTTTGGTGAATATGGAAAGTAACTAAAGGCAAATTTTTCTAGTTTTTGGAATGTTGCGGTGGAAGGAACTATGGCAAAACACTAAAAGCCTTGGAGAATAATTTCAGATTAATCCCATCTGTGTGGTTTTTAACAACCTTGCTCAAGACATTGTTGTGAAACTAGCCTAGGCTAATACTTGTACTTTGTTAGTTTCTGCTTTATTATCTATATTAAAGTTCTTTATTATCTATATTAAAATTCTTTAAATTCTACTAGGGTTGAAGGTCTGAGCTAGTTCAGTAGTGCTATCTTGTTATAGAATCACAGAAAAATAGAATAAAAATGAATATGATGATACTTTGCTTTTAGAAGTTCTTATGTCCCTAATCTAGCAATATCCTTCAAGTATCTGGATGTAGCCATAAAATGTCATAAAAATATGAGAACCTGGAGATCTTGGGCATTTTTTCTTATTTACATTGGGAACATAAGTAAGAAGTAAATCACCCAGTGCCCTGGTTCCTCGCAAGGTCTGCTGTGGTATCAGTGCAGTCAGGTGCAGTAAGTAAATAAACCACACACGCTAATATCAAGGGCTGATCCAAATTGACCACTTCCAATGAATTCTTTAGTTACCAGCTGGAAGAACAGATGATTTTATTGTAATTTCCTTTCTGGTTAATTCACGTGTCATAAAGAACATTTTACAAACAGTTTTATGACAAGTTTTTTCAATCCATTGTAAAAGAATGACTCAGTGAGAAAGTTAAGAGTGGGTGTCTGACCTGCAAAGCCCCAGCACCAGCTGGCTGTGAATCCCAATTTGGCGATTTGCACGGTGCATTTATTTATGTTAGTGTATATAATGTTTCGTTCTAGCAAATCCTGGAATTCTGGTGTGGGTTTATTAAGATTCCTGACTTGTAAGTCTTGCACTTCCTTTCGTCCGAAAAATAGGAGGAAGGAGCGTCTCTCCTTGCAAGGCTTGGCCGGCATCGGCGTGGCTCGTTGCAGTGCTCCAGCAGGGGGCGCTGCAGCGCTGCAGACAGCTTGCCGCGGCCTGCCGGCCTTGCCGCCGGCCCTGCAGCCTCTGCCGGCCCTGCCGCGGGCCCTGCCGCCGGCCCTGCTGCTGCTCCCGCCGGCCCTGACTTTGCTCCCAGCGTAGAGCGGGGACCCCTGTGCCCGTCCCCGTTCCAAGTCACGCGCGGTCCCTCGGTCAAGGGCGCCACGCCCGCGAAGCAGGTGCAGTGGTCGAAACCACCTCCCGCCCGGCAATTCGCCGCCCCTGCCCGGGCGAGATGCTCCTCGCCACCGGCAGGAACACCGGCGTGAGATCTTTCCCCAGCTGCGAGCCAGCCCAGCCGGCTTGGCTCAGCCACCTCCCGGGAGCTGTTCGCTGCCGTGGTTGACTTAGGACCGGGTGGGGGCCGGGCCGGGCCGGGCCGGGGCTGGCCTGCGGCCGCCGCAGACCCGTGTGGCACTGCCGGCGCCCCGGTGCCCCGCTCAGCCGCCCGCGCTCGGCCAGCCGCGGCTCGGGGCTCCCCTCCGGCAGCGGGACGGAGCGGCCCGGCCGCGCGCGCCCCCTACCGCCCTGCCGGCGCGCGGGCCGCGGGGCGGGGCGGGTCACGTGGCAGCGCGCAGTGGGGCGGCGGATGGCGCCGGCGGGCGTGGGGGGAGCAGCGCGGCCCGCCGTCACGGTGAGCGTCGCCCGGCCGGAACGGGCCGCGCCGGAACGGGGAGCGGCACCCGCTCCTCGGCTCACTGTCCTTCTCCCGCAGATGAACGGGGCCCCGCGGGACGCGGCGGAGCCGGCGCCGGTGTGGGAGCGGCCCTGGTCGCTGGAGGAGATCCGTAAAGGCAGCCAGAGCTGGTCCTTGGCCTCGGACGCCGGGGTGAGCGGTGCGGACGGTTCCGGGCCTAAGCCGGGGCCTGAGTTCCGGGCCTGAGCCGGCGGCGGGGGCAGCGGGCGGCGGCGCCCCCCACCCAGCACCCCCAGGCCTCGCCGGGCCCGGCCGCCTCGGGAGGGCGCGGGGGGTGCAGCCCCGGTAGGGCCCGGCGGCCGCCAGGCTCCCACACGGCATTAACCCTCCGGGCCGGGCGGGCCAAGGCGGAGAGCCGTCCCGGAGGGAAGGGCGGGATGCGGGGTGGACGGGGGTGGCCCTGGGTGCGCGGGGGGTGCTGTGATGTGGGCGCTGTGATGTGGGCGCTGTGTGTGCTGATGCGGGCTTGCAGCGTGCGCTCGGCTCTGCCCGCGTCGTAAACGGGGCCGAAAAAAAGGAGCTGGATGCTGACTGCCGCTTCCCTCTGCTGTGCACAGCTTCTGCGTTTTCTGCAAGAGTTCTCCCAGCAAACCATTTCCAGGACGCATGAAATCAAAAAGCAGGTAGATGGATTGATTAGCGAAACAAAAGCCACGGACTGTCGCCTTCACAACGTCTTCAATGACTTTCTTATGTTGTCCAATACGCAGTTCATAGAGAATGTGAGTATGTTCTTGTGCTTCAAACATCGGTGTTGGCCATCGCTGTAATGCGGAGAAGTGATTTGACTTTTTGGCAAGTCTGATGTTAATTTAGAGATGAAATGGCTTTTAATCACTTTTTAAAGGGTGTCGTAGTTCCTTTGTGAGTGATGCACTATGCAAAATCGGCAGATTCCTTTTTGCCTCTTTTGAGGAACCTTCTTTCCTTGTTTATATGTGATATGGAGATCAGAGCTTTCATTTTAGCACTATGAATGAGTTAGTACTGTCTAAATATGAGGAATGTTGTATGATGCTGTACATTTGCCCAGTGATGTTATTTTACGCTAAAAGCGGTTGGTATTAAAGACGTTGGACTACAGGCAAGTTATCTGTTATGTTTGGTTGTGACGAGCATATTTATTGGTTAACGTTCCCCCTTCGTGACTATTGCTATTGTAGGAAGGTGAAAACTAGACTTGAAAGCCTGCTACGACATTATGTTGCTAGGAACGTATGTATAATTAAGATGTAGAGCTTTAAGTCTTTCAGATTTGTGGAGGGGTTTTTTAGCACTGTGAGTTTTATTGGGCATTTTGTTTTGATCAGCATTGTTGTCAGGCCACACGTGTCATCTGAAGCCATGATGCTATTATTGGAAGGTGCTGGTAGAGGACAAGACAATGGAAACCTGGATTTCAGTTGTGGGTTTTTCTGGTGGTAGCGGAGGAGGGTGGTTTCAGAGCTGCAGTGTCTTTTCTGGCCTACCTTTGCTGTTCAGCATAATGATTCTGCTGAGAACAGTTTGTACCAAATGTCTTAAATCTTGGGTGCTTGAAGCTGTTTGTTTCTGAATTTAACTAAATTGAGAACTAGAAATGAGGAGACCTATTTCTCTGTGCACTTAATGTGAAAATCTGTCTCTTCCCAGGGGATAACTGCACCTTTGAGAGATTTGGATTTAGGTTTGCAGGTTCAAGGGAGGCTTTTTATTCCCTTGTGTCTCTTTGTAGCTGATTCTACAAAAGCGTGCTAAAATTGCTGGATGGGAGGGATAAGCAGAACAAACTGAAGACTAAGGGATGATGTGAACCTCTGTAAGTACAGGAAAAGGGTAAACACTAAAGAAGGAAACCTACTAAATTGCAGAAAACAAAAGGAAAATTGACAGACCATAAGTAAACTTAGGTTTGACTTTGAAGGTTTCTAGAATAGTTTTATGGTAAGGGGGGGGGGGGCGGTTAAAACTGCTGCTTTTCAACATATTCAGGTCAATCAACAGGGTTAAATGGTCAACTTGTCTTCTACTGCAGTGACATTTGCAGTCTTGAATTACTTCCGTTGGGTTGAGAAGCTGCCTGGTAGTAACTTCAGGATGACTTCAATGCATGGAGGAGGCTATGAAGGGGCTATGGCATCATCCATGGCTGCTTTTTGAAAATGTGTAGTGAATTAATGAGTAATTAATTGCACATTAACACTGTATTTTATTTTGTTGGTGGTGCCTGTGGTTTAGCCCCTGCAGCAGCATGTTGTTCTTACTTGAATCCATTTTGCTTGACTTTTTAGAGAGTATATGATGAAGAAGTGGAAGAGCCTATTCCCAAAGCTGATGTTGGAGACAAATCAGAGCAGGTAGTTAATTTAAGCTGCCTTGAGTGCTGGCAGTATTTTTGCAGCTGTTGTCTACTTTCTCATTTTCAAACTTATTTTGCAGACACGTACAGCTTACAAGCCAAGCTGTTCCCTTTCTCCTTGAAGTCTCTCTGTTGGATAGTATATTTCATTCAAACATAAAGTTGACAGGAACATTGGAGGCTACTAGTGTATGATAATCTGTTAGGGCCTCCCCAAGCTCAATACTATGTCCAGTAGACAAGACTTATGCATTGATTTTTCAAATGGCTCTGCATGGTTTTTTCAGCAAGAGAACTGAGGCCTTGGGCGTTCTTACTGAATTCAGAGGTAGTGAATTGGCGAAGCAGAATCTGACTGCAATTCCCAGGGACATAAACTCGGAGAGCTTTATATATACACAGTCTAGGTGTGTTTTACCATCTATATTCCCTTGATGGGACTGTAGCACAAATAAGATAGTACTGTGTTGGCATGGATGTTTAGAACATCTGTGTTTCTGGGAGTAATAAAGGTTAAGTCAGTCAAGCAAAAAAAGTTTCTGAGGGTCTTTCTGTTACTTACAGTGAAGAAGCTTTCTTTGTACTAATTTGAAGTTAAAATTTTGCATGCGTGTTGCAGTGAGATTGAGTCTTGAGTAAAATGCAGTGAGAGTGTGTTGTTCCTGTTACTAAAGGAAAAGACACGGGAACAAAAAGAAGCTGATCTGATCCCCAAAATCCAAGAAGCAGTGAATTATGGGTTGCAAGTTCTGGACAGTGCGTTTGAACAGCTAGACATCAAAGCAGGCAACTCTGACTCAGAAGAAGAAGAAAGTAATGAAAGGGTGGAACTGATACTGGAGCCAAAGGTACAGAGACCTGTTCTTGCTGGGGGCCTGGGTTTGTGTTTTGCTCTGCTGGACTTGCTTTTTGCTTCTGTCCGCGGTATCACTTCATTGGTAGAAAGTCAATATTCATTACCTGAAATGAGGATTTGATGACTACATCTGAATAAGTGCTTCTTGCTGAGCTATTCCTTGTGTAGCCTGTTTGTCTTGCAGTTGGGTTAGCGTTAAGGTGTGGCACCCTAAAGGGACTTAGTTTAATGGCAGTGAACTTGGAAAGGGAAGCCTCGGTTCTGGGGGAAGTGGGACCTTTACATTTCACACTCTTTAGGTACAAACCATATCTTCATAGGTGGTATTTACTGTCACAGTGATTAGGAACCCTAGGTGCAGGATTTGGGGTAGGACTGATGCCTGCAAGTCTTCTGTTAGATGATGCTTAGAAAACAAGTTGGAACCAGACAAATAGAAGTAGCCCCCTTCTCTGGCAGTATTAAAAAGTAATAAACCTCATTTGGCCCACCCAGTTGCGTGCTGACTTGGAGCATATGTCTGGTGGGACTCTCTTTAAAGAAGCTCGTATTTTCCTTGAGTTAAAACAAAGGGTGTAAGACTTCTGTGTTCATTGGCAATGAAGCTGTTCCTAGGCGTCAGTAAGACCTGATGCTGTCTCTTTCCAGGATCTCTATATTGACAGGCCTTTACCTTACTTGATTGGCTCTCAGCAGTTTATGGAACAAGATGATGTTGGCCTTGGAGATCTCTCTAGTGAAGGTATGTCCTGGCATGGTCTTTTACTCGTATGCAAGTAACTAGTTCCTAACCTGAGATTTTGGTCTGTTTTAACTCACAGCTTGGGTTATACTGCATAGTGGTTTTGTATGTTTAGATGCACACTGTAATTAGCTGGGGAAAAAAATGTGCATTGTGCTGTAACAACCACTTTTCCAGCATGCAAAACAGTAACTTCTCAGTAAATTGTGCTCTGTATATTAGAAATGCAAAATGCTAGCAGCCTTCAAAGGTCTTCCAAACCACTCTCTCTTCCACCTGATATTTAGTTCTCTTCACAAAGCCTTTAAAGTTGCTGTCGATAACGTTTGATGACCACATTGCTCTTGTGCACAGGTGTCGTGTCTGATCCTAACTTTTCTGTTTCCATTTAAAATAGAAGGATCGGTAGACAGTGATCGTGGAAGTGTAATTGACAGTGAAGAGAAGGATGAAGAGGTAAGTGACAAGTAACAGAGTACCAGCTACTTTGCACAAGCATTTATGAGTCCTTGGTTGCGTGTGAGGCCATTAACTACCTTGCTTTTTCACACGGGGTCTCAAGATAGTACTGCACAATGTCTGTGCCCTGTGTTGGTTGTGGTAAATGTTTTTGCTGCTATTCTTATACAGTAGTTTCTTCTGCAGCTTTTCAGGGGAGCAGTAAAGTGGTGTTAGCTCTAATTCCCATTATAGTAGAATATTCCAAACTGAAGTGGTTTATTCCAGTCTGATTTCACTTTGTGAAGTGAATCAGATTCTTATCAAGAATTGCATTTATGGGGAACAAATCTGTGGTATATTAGTTACAAAGAAACGGAATGGAGACTTAACAGGAGCAAGTTTAAAGGTTAAGTAGGTGTCAGTAATGCATCTCCAGGCTTTGCCTCTTAAATCTTCTGCAGTGGACTTCCAATTTCTGATATGTTTTGCCTGCCTTGGCTGGGATGTCTCTGCTTTGTAACTGTGCTATGGAAGCACTCCCTTTTTGCTGAGGAGTTTGCTTTTAGCCTCTTTGCTCAATTAAAGTTAAATCCCTTTTGAGTTACTCAAATGCACTGTCAGATGGAGCTTGCTGTCTTTGTTAAATTAATGACTTTCTAGTGAGCTCCATTCATAACAATGGTCAGTGGTAAGGAAACAATTCTTTGGTCAGGTCATGGTGAGGAGATCCAAATATCCAAACCTAAGCAAGTCCAGAGTTTCTGAGCCCTCTCCCTTAACCATTGGATGAAGTAATGTGTGATACTTTTCTTTGGGTCTTTTGTGTTCCAGGAGACAGATGATGAATTTGGAAATCCTAGTGAAGATGAGCAAAAGACGGTATGGTTATACACCCTGGTACATACCTGAGAGACTTTCCAGGTTTGACACACTGAGGATGCAAGGAAGAGGCAATAAGACAGGGGTCCTCAAAGTACGGCCTGTGGGACGGATGTGGCCCCCCAGGGTCCTCAATCTGGCCCCCAGTATTTACAGAACCCCCCGCCCCCCGCTGGGGGTTGGTGGGGAAACCAAGCAGCCGCAGATGGCTGCCTGCTACTTCATCCGCGCGCCGGCCCCCTGGTTAAAAGGTTTGAGGACCCCTGCGATAAGAGCTCTAGACAATTAACTATTAAAAACTTTGGTTAAGCCTGATTTGTATAACTTGGGGAAGGTTGTCCTGGCCAGATGGCTCTGTGTTGTGAAATTGAACCTGGGTTGGGCTTAAAGACATGCTTGCAAGCCATCATTAGATGAAATACATATGTGGGATGGCATTACCTGGTGTGTCTTTTCCTCAGAGATTACTTTGATGCCATGAGAGTTCAAAGAAACTACCCAAAGAAAACTAGGTTCCTGTGGGATTATTTGGTCTATAATTAAAATTCTAAACTTGCTATGCAGGAAGGAAGGAATGGTGCAGTTTGGGTATGACATGAAATCAAAGCTGTGAACAGTATTAAATGTTTGAAAAATATGTCCATTTGGATAACAAATTAACATGAAAAACTGAAGCCTGACTTTAGTTGGTAGTAGGAGAAAGAATCCTACCCATGTTTAATGTGCCACTGCAAAAGACTTTTACGTGGGGATCCTCAATCCAAAATGATTTACTGCCAAAACCCAAAGTTTCAAAAGGCAACCCTTTTTTAATCTGTGTGTTAATAAACCAATGTTACAGAAGCACTCAGATGTTACACTAACCTTCATAGGGTAATTTTGTTTGCCTCATGTGTTTTCAGATGAGCAATTATCTTTGGGTTCTTGGTGATCTAATTCAGTTCTGGGCCCTTGTCCATGCCAGCCCTGAGCTCACCATTCACTTCATCTTTTTAATCCCCTTACTGACATGACTGAAGCCAAGATGTGGGCATGTGTTGTTTGTCATTCTGCTATCCACCTCGGGACTCACTCAAGACAATACAGTTGTTACCTAGCTAATCACAAGTTCCCAATTTAAGGCTAAATACTAGGTCTTTAGTGGAGAGGAGTTCATAACTAAGGGAAGCAGCACAGCCCAAGTACTTAAGGCTCATGTGTAGTAGCCGTATGTTCCTTGTGAGGAGAGCCTTAGCGTCCTCAGTTGCACCTCTGGTCCAGAAATGTTCAGTGACACAGCACAGAGGTGTACTAGAGAATGCATCAATTGCTTGGAGCTAAAGGGACTCCTTCCTTACCTCTCAAAAGCTGTGAAGTACCCCAAACTGGCTGAATGTTTCCCTCCTTTCAGTAGGTTTGCTTTGAATATGTTACCTAAGCAGATGTAGTTTTGTGCTTGTTTTATATGCCAACTTCAGGAGAACACAACAGGGTATTATTGTTTTTAGAAGACGGCACAAATGAGTGATGAAGATGATTACGACGGCGGTGATCTTTTTGACTCAGACAAAGAGGATGATGAGGATGGAGGCTTGGATGAAAGCACAAGGCCTGTAAGTAATTGTTGCCTCCCTGGAGAGAAAGATTTGACTTCTCTCATGAAAAATCTGTCCTTAGAAGGATTATAATAGTAGTGCTCAGTTATCTGGGATAAGATCGTGTAAAAATCCTGAATGGTCTTTCAACATGGTTGTTTAGGCTTTACCCATTTAAACTAGGGGACTCCTGCACCCTAAGATGGCATTGAAGCTGTCTTTAAAGGTCATTAAAAAATATACTTGTTGCATTTGTGTGCGGTAAATGCTTCTTGCTTGTCCTGCTCCCAAAATGAGGTGACATTAAAGATTATGTGGTCATAAGGAACTAGAAATGGCTCTTTTTTTCTCTTGATGCATAATCTTTTAATTGCTTTCTTGATAGAAAGGTGTATTGCTTCTTCTGAGGGCTTCAATCAAAGTCTAGACAGGATATTGTACACATGAGGCTGTAGAATACAATATTTATAATTGCAGTTGCTTCAAGTTGGTAACTGGATTTTATATAAAGAATATGCTGCTGTTTGTCCCTACTCAGAAACAGAAGAGACCAACATCATTTGCAGATGAGCTGGCAGCCCGAATCAAAGGAGAACTACTAGTCAAACAGGATGAAGAGCGTTCATGTAAGTTAGCTCTTTAGTTCTAGAAAGTGCTGGTGAGATAGTGGGGGGCTTGTGAGAGAGTTGGACAAGAGATTCTGTGTAACAGTATGTGAAGTTACACAGATCTATTATTTGAATATGTATTAGGTGAAAGCCCAACAAGAGGAATTAAAGGCACTATTTTGTGTTCTGAGAAACTTTTTGGCCATAATTTATGGTGTTGAATTGGAATTCACTGAGTGTTATAGTGGACAACACACTGCTTTCAGGTGAGATACGCCACTCCACAAGCACATGTATTATTGGAAAGGTTTTCTCTCCAATCTGATTCTTCTTTTACATGCAAAACTGCCTGTTTCATCACATGTACTTCCCCCTTTTTCAACTAAGTATGTGGAAAGTGCTGGTCACTGTAGTCTTTCTGTGAGCTCTAGAGTGGAAAACTCCTCAAGCAGTCGATTGATGTTTTCACGTGGTGTAGTTTTTTTGGTTTTCCTCTTTTTGGCTTAAATATACTGCATTTTGAGGAACTTTTCCCTGCTGCTGTTTTCTGTGATATTTTAGATTAAGTACTGCATTTACTTTTGTGTCACTTTCAAGAGGGGAGACCTCTCAAGTAGTTATTCTTGCAGCAAAACAGCAGTTGAAAATAGCTGGCTGAAATTAAGTTGGCAAGTGCTTGTGAGTTTTTGACCTGTAATTTTGAGAACATGAATAGACAAGAACAGTGTGTGTGAGTGTTCTTTCACGGTTCAAACAATCAGGCTAGGTCTGTGTATATCAGTATAAAACATACCAGCTTGCCTTGTTTGGTTACAGGAAAGTCTTCTGTTCATTGAAATAGCCTTGTGATGGTAGGGCCAAAGAAAATAAAACTCTAGATTTGCTTTTGGTAGCTGAATCAAGGTATACTATGCCTGGAGCCATTTGAGATGCTCAAAGGTTCCGCATGCTCTGTGTGGGATCTGTACCACCTGGAACGCTGTGTTGGTCTCTGACATCTCAGGTGACGCTAGTCTGTATGTGAGCAAGTATGTTGAACCCATAGTGCCTAACAGAATGATGCTATTGCAATTTTAAGTGATAATTTTAGAACAGGTACTTTGTACAGTTGCTCCAGTGGGCTGATTCATATGAAAACGTACAGGTCATCTTGGTTAGATTGGTTTTTTAGTTCTTTTTACCATAGATTAATTGCAGACTGCCAGTAAAGTTGCAGTATTTTATTTTTGCTTTGAAATTTTGTTCTTGAAGCCCTGTCATCAGAGGCCAAAACAAGGAAAACCCTGGAAGAGAAGAAGGAAGTTAGAGTTCCATCAGATGGTAGGGTATCATCCTTTCTTGCTTTTTGAATTGTGGGCTGGATTGTAAGACACCGCTTAGGAAATTGTGGCGTCTACCCTAGAAACTGGGTGGGATTTTAGTGAGCATCCTTCAAGGTGAGTATGTAAACAAATCTAGGTTGTGATGTGCATGTAAAACAAGGCTAGAAACAGGCTTAGTGAGACTTCCTTCTTAAATGTGGTCTTGTGGATCAACCACATACAACCCAATTTGTCTACAGCAGCTTCTCTGTGTCATGTTTATAAGTGGGGTTGGAATCAAACCAGTTTTTATTTTGATTGTCTCTTTAATCCCCCTTCCTGAAACTCGGTCAGCCCCACCACAGTTCTTAGCTCTTTTGCTTTCTAGATGAAGATGATGACATTTTCAAGCCTCCTAAGCTGACTGATGAAGACTTCACACCATTTGGTTCTAGGGGTGGCCTCTTCAGTGGTGGAACAGGTCTCTTTGATGATGAAGAGGTGAGAACACTGGAGAGGATAGAAATTGATAGAAATTGTCCCCCTTTTTAAAACCAAACAGAAGATCCCCACAAATTCCCACTTCTGTAAGGCAGAGAGGGGAAACAGCATTTTGTTTCTTGGTAATATTCAAGTGTATTGGGACAGTATAGCTTTCCAGTGGAGAAACAGAACTACGTGAGTGGGTACTTACATTCCCCTTGGCACAAAGCTTGCTCTTCTGCAGTGGTGCTGGTGAGAGATGCAAGTATGGTTCTAGCATTACATTAGGCAGGCTCTAATTCCAGCAGAGCTTACTCACCTCCTCACTTTTTTCTGTGAAGGTAATTCGAGTGCCGTACAATTTATTTATTTTGAAATAGCAGATTTCTAATAAAATGCCTGTTAGAGTACTGAATTTTGTCATTTTCTTTTTCTCCCTGGGTGTGGGAGAAGTTTGAGAGGAAAAGAGAGTATGATGCTCTTCACACTTTTATCTTTCACATACCATATCCAGATAGTGATGCTGTTGGGTTTCTCTGTCTCTGTGCTGTTAAAAGTTCCCTATGCAATTATGCTGTATTCTTTCACCTAGTTATTGTACAATTCCTGGGTTACCTGTGTTGGCAATAGAAGTTCACTTTAACCTTATTCTTGTGCTGTGTATCTAGAGCTGATTTGATAAAAGAATGGCACAAAGTGTTATTTCTGACCTTATTTTAGCCTTGTTTGTGCACGTGAAAGGATATAGAAACTTGGTGTCAGGGGTACTTAAGATTTAAGAATCTGATAGTAACAGTCAAGGTTAGTCCAGAATAGTAGCCAAACTCTTGCCTTTGTGGGATGTTGTGTTCCTCTTTGCAACTAGAACAAACGTCAGGTGTTCCTTGGAGCTGAGGAGGCTCTTAGACTGAAATTTGCAAGGAGGAATCATGTACAGCTGACCTTAAGCTTACCATGCCAATCTACTAGAATATAGCCAAGAAGCACCAAAGAGGGGCATTGTGTGAAGGGAAGAGGACAGTTCTATGCAATGCTTTCCAGTCAAACACAGCTTTATTGAAAAAATACTGACATGCTTTCTTTTTAAATGGCAGCCTAGAGCTTTAAAAAAAATGAAGTAATCTGATAGTGCAATCCATCCCTGTGTAGATGCAAATGGCAGGACTACTTTCCTCATCCTGTAAACACAGGACACCCAAGCAGATTTGTCTGTGATTGTTGCCTGCCTGCATACACTTGTTCTTGGTTTTCTGTTTACCTGAAAGTTAATCATCTAGGAAGGGTCACTGGCCTTGTGCAATGGAGGAGGCCTTACTGTACTAGAAGGCAGCCACAGTAGGTCAACAAGCAAATAGTAACTGACAGATGTGCAATTAATCACTGACATCCCTGCCGCAGCCTTGTGCTCCCCTACCCTTTCCTAAGTATTGCTGCCTTCTTTCCACAAAACTTTATACAAAGTTCATGTGTTTTGAGTCTCCAGGTAGGCAACTTCTAATACCCAAAGTCCTGCAAGAGGGAGGCTTTCAAGAAGTTAAATGGCCAGTACTCACAAGATCTGCAGGTCGCCTGGAAATCTAGACTGTGATTCTGAGTGTTGATTGGCACAGGGCAACTGCAACCCAAATACAAGGACTTTTGCGAGAGTGTTCCTGAAATGCTTTTGAGATTGAGATATCATGTATATCTCTGCATGTTACTGGTATCTTAGCATCTCCTTAGCAACAATATAAATCATTCATCTTAACCCTGTGAAGTTCATGAGTTTTTCTGTGTTTGTCCTGGCCTGAATTCTTCCTTCAAACCTTACTGTATAAGCTCCAATAAGATAGCTTAAAAGGGTGTAATCAGGACCTAAACAGCTGTAGATTAATAGTGTAAACCCTTGAAGATGTGCAAATAACAGGTAATTTCTTCTCTGCAGTAAGCAAACTGATAATCAGGGTAAATTAAACTTTAGAAGACAGAAAGCTACTCTTCTGAATGTATGCACTCAAATTAACACTTGAGTACCTAGGTTTAAGTTTATATGTGTATACGTCCTTTTGAGAAGGGAGTGGTACCTCTTCTGTCTTGGCTTAAAGTGGATATTTGACGTGGAAAAATCAGCAGCTATCTTTTCCTACAAAAAACAAATTCACCACTTCCCCGCCCCTTTGCATTTTTATCTACAGAGTGATCTTTTTGCTGAAGCACCAGAAAGAGAAGAATCAAAAGAGGGAGAGGAGCAAGTCCCAGTAAGTGAAGGTAAGAACCAATTGTTGCCTCTTGTAGTCCTGTTTGTGCTGTGATTTATCACTGCTAGCAGCTAGGCTGATTTGTTTCCAAACCAGAAAGTCCGGAGTAGCAATTGCTGGCAAGTCTCTTCTCCCCAGTCTTGATAGAGAACAGTTGTGTTTTCATTGAATTCTAAATGTGTTTGTTCACTGTGATCTCTTATACACACCTACTCTCCTGGAGCTGAAAGGATGTCCTTACTGATGATGGCAGAGCTCTCTGCATGCACTGGATTCCTGCTGCTGAAGAGTACTTTGCAGGATCCAGTTCTGGGTTTGAGTGGAATAAAGATTTCTTCTTGCAGATTAATGCATGTCTGAGTTTCCCATTAGCTGCATATCTAGACTTTTAAGGAGTCTGAGCACACATCCTGTACTGCAGCAGCTTTTACCGAAGCACTGTATTTGATGAATTTTCAGATATGGAATGGGAGACTAAGCCATTTTATTTAGCGTGATTTGTATTGAATTGGTTTTGAGTGTGTTAATGTAAACTCTTGTAAATAATGCTATGTGTAAATGTATATCTTATTTATAAGTTTCAGTTTAGTAGGGCTGTTTTGTGGAGTTTTAATGGAGGAAAAATAGCTAGACTGTTACATATATCTGCAAAAAACCAGAAGTTCAAGGAGAAGGTCTAAAGAGGTTTGAGCTGTTGAGGGAAAAAAACAGAGCTCAGAAGACTTCTCAGATTCCTATTTTTGTAGTAGAGTTCTGAAGGCTTGACAGCATAAAACAAGTGCCTCCATTTGTGTTGTACTTCCTATGATTTCAGTGTCCTCTACAAAGTCCTTAAAGAAAGTTCCTGCAGGTGCAGTATCTCTTTTCCCAGGTATGATTCATTCAGTAGCAAATCGCTTCATGCATAAAATGCTCTGTTCTTTAAAACCTGCTGGGGAGGTTTTAAAGAAGAAAACTGTCCAAATACAGCAGCGCTGCGTTGCTTGATCATATGTTTAGTGACAAATACAGATGCTTCTACCATGCTAAGCCTGAACTGCAGCATGCTTTATGGATAATCAAGATTCTCTACAACCTCTGGAGGTAGATATAATTGATGGCAGATATTAGCTGATGTCAACTTCCAGTGTTGTGCTATGAACTTTTAAGAAAGTGTGTTAGTTTAGCTGATACTATACAGCTTAAGTCTGCAGTGCATGCAGTCACACCTTCCCTCTGTACTCCAAGAAGGAAATGCACTTTGATCTTTCATATTTGGTCATATTCACTTGGGTTAGCAGAACATTTTTAAGCATCAAGTTCCTACATTTTTGTGTACAGGTAAATGAGACCAATCTTGGTTTTCCATTTTTGATGAGGAGGATCTGCATACTTGGGGAAGGACCAGATCTCTGAGCTAAATAAAAAAGAATAATAAAAAAGATCTCTGCTCCATTTCAGACTTTAAGCTGCACAATGAAAAGAAACATATGTCACTAGTCTCTTAGAATCAACTGACTTCGATTTCTGTTTGTGTGTAGGGTCTTCACCTGAGTTACCTTAATTTTGCCATTTATTAAGAAAGGCTTATTTTAAGACTGTGGTTTCAGTCTGACTGAGCTCTCAGTCAGCATGATTTTTAGAGTAGGGTGTATACAAATACAGCCTTTTTACTCCAGGATCAAAGATACACATCAGCAGTGGTCATTCTATATAATTGTAAGACTTGGTAGCAAAGTTTAAAACAGCAGATTGAGGCTTTCTTTATCCTTCGTTCTTTCTTGGGGGTACTGTTGCGTAAGCATTGTATTTCTCATCATTGTAACAGTTCTAGTTCATCAGGAATTAAATTACATGCAGCATTTATTCAAAGTCTACGGTTGTTCTCTCTCAGTAACTCGTAGCCAGGCTAAAGTCACCAGAGAAAAACCAAGATTGAGGCTCCTTTGCTCTTCAGAATTGCTTGATGAGCACATTCCCAGTGAACAGTTTGTTTAGGAACTTGAGAATGTTTAGTAATTAATCAAACTTTGTGGCTGTATTCTTGTAAATCCTGTGGCACTTTCTAATGGCGTGATACACTATTTTTAGAACAAACTGCTGCTGTACTGGTCAAAATTCGTGCATTGTGCTGAATTTTAACCAAAAAGCAGTTCTACTTTCTGCCAAACTTTCACTTAGTCTTCCCCCTCACCCCCATCATTTCCAGGCATCTATACATAAGAAGGAAAAAGACAGGCTTAGAGCCAGGCTGCCAGTTTTAACCAAAAATGCTAGAAGTGTTTGCAGACAGTCTATCAACATGCATGTAGAAGCTGGACATACACCAGATGTAGAAGAAACAGTTTTTTCCGACTTACTGTAGTTGATCACTGCCATATCTGAAGAATGCAGGAACCTTGGCACCAAAGACAGCCTCATACTGCAGTACTGCTAGTAGTCTTGCATGACAAGTGCAGCTTCTTGGGAGAATTCAGTCAGCTGTCCTTTCCTCTCCTCAAGCACTTTTATTTGTCCACAATGGTTTGGCTTACTCATTAGTGAAGTAGGATCCTGGTTTGAGAAGTTCGTAGGGGCAACAGTGTGGGACTGGTGGGTCTTCTGGCTTTAACACAGAGCCTGGCTGCTGTTCCTAGGGGAGATGAGCATGTTTGAGGAAGAAGTGATTGCAGTGAGAGCGAGGGGCCATCTGTCTGTGGCTTGGCTTTATCAGGAAGTTTCTAGCTAATCCTCTTGATGCAGCATTGTTGCAGGAGCGCGTTAAAAGTTGCTGGGACACAAACTCTGCCTGGCTCTGCTTACTATGGCACAAGTTCAGTGTTTTGGTAACTCTGGCAATGATCTCTGGGTTTGTATTTTATTCTCTCCCCCACCCCCATCTGACCTGCAGGAGGAAGTGATATGTTAATTAGTTCCACTGCAGTTGTGGAAAAAGACAAGAAATCTGCAGCACAGAGCACAGAGAAAACTCCTAAACAGCCTGGGAGAGTTACTCTGTTTGATGATGACGATGATGACTTCTTTGTGGGAGTAACTAAAAAGCCTCCAGATTCAGGTACCTATATACATGTGCAGTGAAAGATTAAACATTAATCAGAATTCAAATTTATAGGAACCAGTGAGTTACAAAACTCAAACCTGCATCACTGCAGGGTTATTTTTGTTGTTTTGTTTTTGTTATTTCTTTTCCTCGGTGTGGTATGGGACTGATTTGTTACATGCTCTCCGCTTTTCCTCTCTTAGGACGCCCCTACTGCTAGGGCAGTATCTAGACTTGAATCAGGGAAATGTTACAGGCTTTATTCACACAGCCTTGAGTCCCTGTGCCCAACAGGTGCCTGACCCAACTCCCTGTTGGCAGGCTCTAGGCATTTAGAGGTGCCAAGCCAATACAAAACACTGCTTGTAGAGGTGCCAACTGAGTCTACCCCAGTGCCTGTTGACTGTGCTCTCATTAGTGCTCTCAGGTAAACGGTGTTTCACTTTGAGAGGCTGTCTAGCTTTTTCGTCTTAAGACTCCTGATGTTGGTCATTTCTAAAAAGGAATCATGGTATCTTTTGAGACTGATATCTTCTGTGTTTAGTAGTGGCTGTTGTGTTCTCATCGCTCCCTGTGTGTTTTGTCTCTTGATGCAGTCAAGTCCAGAGCTGACCTATTTGATGATGATGATGAAGGTGACTTATTCAAGGAAAAAGCTGCCATTCCTCCTGTGGTTGCTGGCACAACTAAAGAAACAGAAAGCTCTAGGGAGACAGTCATGGAAAAAAAGGTAATGGCATATAAATGGAATGTATGGCTAAGGTTTTAGGAAAGAGTTACTAATGCAGCTGAAGTAGTCTTTCCATGTACTATGGAAGTGCCATATTTGTGAAACAGGACTAGGTTCATAGGGGCTTCCATGACCTGAGTGCTTCAGGGGTCCTTAAATGCCTTTTGCCCTTCGATTTTTGGGTTTATTTGAGGTTTTTCTTGTGTGGGCACTGACTGGAAGAATCTTATTAAGGCAGGATTGAAATGGGAGCAAAAAGATTAGCCTCTGATAATAAAGAATGTTTATAAAGGTCATGGCTGAGATGAAACCAGCCTGACTTAAGAACCTTTGATGTCATGGTTCTGTGCTGTGGAGACTGTGTCTCCATTTATGCCAACTGCTGATAGCAACTTAACTGGTAACCCATTGTTTGTATATACTGTGGGAGAGGGAGATGGATGTCATGGTTCTACCTAAGCATATACAATACTTGGAGTGTTCAAAGAGCTGTTTTTCAGCTGAAAATTCTTTAAGTTATAGAAAGCTATAAATGCTGTCCCGAGGACAGAGTTATGAGAGCCTCCTAACGCCCACTCCACTTTCATTTTCAGAGCAGTGTCTTGAGGAAAACAGTAATGCTCTTTGTTTCTATGGCAGGATTGTATATACTCATTTTAACATATTTGCTGTCCAAGGAGTATTTAAATATAATGAGCTACAGGGACTCTTCTCCCTTTTGGACTGAGAACGGTACAGTGCTGGGGCTGTCTAATGGAAATTGCTGTAGGACTTTCTCCATATTGCCTTAGGAGAAGCACCTGACCACAAGGGCCAAAGCCCGCTTCTATTTGTGGTGCGGTGCAAGAGTATCCGTGGTCAGTGGAGCAGGAGTGGTGGTGGGAGGTCATCCAGTGCCATCGTTCTGATCTCATAGCACTTGGCTTTCCTGGAGGAGAGGATGAAAACTGATTCAGCAGCAGCACTCCCTGCTCTGTCAGGAAGTGAGGGCTGGTTTTATACTTCAAGCTTGCTGACAGTAGTGCTTGTGTCTGGAATCATTCTGAGTTTAATGGCAATATAGCTGGTGGCGGGCTGGTGCTGTGCTGTGCTAATGCAGGAAATGATGGCTGGCACAGCTGCCCTCATCCTTTGCAAAACGCAACTTGTTGAAAGAAACTTTGTTGTTTAACTGATGAGGGAGCCAGGCATGAGTTGCTGCATATATTTTTGAGTTGAGAAGGGTCGTGATGGGAGGGGAGGCCTATGGTAAGACCTGCAAGTCACTTGTGCAGAGCTCAGGCTGCATGTCAGGAACTCACTCAGTACATCAGTTTTGGAGTTCAGCCCATCGGTGACAAGCTTGTGTTCTGTCCCTTCAACTGCTGGGATGCTACCAGTGGCATGCCTCTTAGAAAGGGTCATATGATGTGCCTGCCCTTACTGAATCTAAATGGGTGCTGATACAGTGTCTTTATTTGTCCTAAAGAGTCGACCATCTTCAGGTGAGGACTTCAAGCCTTTATCGGAAACACCTCCAAGAAAACAGAGGGGCCTCTTCTCTGATGAGGAGGATTCTGAAGTGAGTATCTCTTTAATAAATCCCTACGGAAATCCTTGGTATCTGAGTCACGCTGACTTCGGCTCACTCTTTCCTGGGGACTGCTTACTTATCTGTAGGATTGGGAACTCTGACACTCATACATCCGCTTCCAGCCATCCTGAGAGCTCCTTTTTCCTCCAAGAGTGAAACCCCTGGGAATGTTTTCCCTGTCCTCGGAAAGTTAAACTTGTGTGATACCCACAGGCATAAGTTGAAAGCCCAAAGAGGGGAAAGGTCAGTGAATCAAAAGCAAGAAACCTGAAGGACTGCGGATGTTTTTATCTTGTGTCCTCGGCTTCTAGGTAGCGATTAATCTGCAAAGCTGTGCAGTTGCAAGTGAATGGTGCATCTAAGTAAGACATTCTTTCCATACTTCACAGGCACATAAATGCTTTTGTTAAAAGGAAAAACATGAATGTCCCATTTAGAATTCTTAAACGTACATCATTGCTTTGCAAATTGACATTTCTTTGGTTTGCGCAGGACTTGTTTTCATCAAGTAAAACTGTGAAGTCCAAAGCTGCATCTCTCCCCACTGGCAAGTCCATGACAAAAGCTCCACTTTCCTTGTTTGATGATGATGAAGAGGTAAGGTACCACTTGCTGGTACTGCCTGTGTGTGGGAATCTTCTTGCACAGCCTTTTGCAAATGCAGCAGGAAATATTCAGAAGTTTACAGCACTAAGCTTGTAAATGGAGCACTAAATTAGAGCATTAAGTCAATCTAGTATTTTGTAGCAATTCTGAATATGTGGACAGCGTTATGGAGAAGAATGGTGGTAGGGACTCTTGTGAGCTCCTGGTCTCTTTGTAGTATTTTGTAGTCAGCGCATATCATCTCTGGACCTAAGTGTGAAGGATGTTATCCCTCTGATAGGACTAGAGAAAACACTGAGCCAAAGAATGAATATGAGCTTCAAGAAGTTGTTTTATCCTAGTCTGTGCTACCTAGCCACATGAATGACATCTTGTTTCTCTTGTGTCATGCCTGGAGAATTCCTTTTTTCTCACTTTTCAGTGTGTAAGAATTGTGGCTGCTAGTGCAGAAACAGCTCAGAGCACAGTTTGTACAAGAAGCTTTACAAAATTGGATTAGTGTGTGCTTCTCTTCATGTTTTTACCCTCTTCTTCCCACACACACTCCAAAGAGCTTTCAGCTCTGGGCATGCAGCCTTCTTTGTGAGTTAGCTTACTCTATAGCCTTAAGCTGAGGCAAACAGGAGGTCTGCTCAGAGCCATAAGATAAGGGACTTCTGCAAACTCAGATAAAAGTTTCCTGTGCAAGAGAGGGCTGCTTCCAGCTCACCCTTCTGAATATGGGCTGTTAAGAAGCAACTGTCAGGATAGTGAAACGTTTTGTAATGTGGTAAGGTATCTAGTGTCTGCCATGAAGGTTGTCTTATGGAACTGAAGTTCCAGTTTAGTGGAGAAAAGCATAAATAAGTGTTAGATGGTGAAGTCAATGAAGTCAGCATATGCTTTTGTATATTCTGATGCCTGTATAATAATCTGCATGAGTATCTTCAGGTGAAAAGTTTTGGCGTTTGCCCAGTGGTAGTGGTTCAGCTTGCCTATTGCCTGCCCTCAGAGCAGGATTCATTCTCTGTTTCATTATGTAAATGTAGAAACAGTGCCTCATTGTGTTAGCTGCTGTGCAACAGAATTAGGCGTGTTTTGGCTGCTGGTCAAGCCTTATGGTGGAGAATCTGTGGACCAAAACCAGGCTGCATGCTTACATGTTTCTGGGTATATTCAATGCCGCGTGCATAGAATTCCTTGTACCAGAATACTGTATTACAATTGACACTGTCTTCAAAAAGGGTCACAAATCACCATTTCTCTATCCTGCTCAACTGAGAAGTGGATGACAACAGTGTCTTGCATGCCAATGACTTCTCAGTGAGCTTTTCATTGTGGTTTTGGCTTTTGATTTTTTCTTTATTTTTTTTTAATCTTTTTTTAAGGATCTCTTTGGTGTGGTACCTGCCAAGAAGCACCAGGAAAAAGCCCTGGAAGACAAAGCAAAACAGTCAGAGCCACTCAAGAAAACCTCCAGCTTATTGTTCAGCAGCGATGAGGAGGTACTGAGGAGTAAGATTTGGTTGAAAGGGTTTATTGGGCTTTATGCTGGGCAAAGAGCATAAAACTGTTGAGACGGGAACCACAGTCAAACTCTGCTGTGTCCACATGCCGTGCCTAGCCCAATCCTGTGACTTGTGTGCAGCTGAGGAAGCTGTCTGATTCTTGGCCCAAATTATCTCAGGACCTAGGTTACAGAAGTCATGTGGAAGAGAAGATCATTATTTTCAGTGTAATTTATAGAAAAATCAATAGCAATTGGAGGCTGCTGCCAGCAAATCTGACCTGAAAATAATAAAAGGGAAAAATGTTTGTTCTTACTGGTTTAATTTCTGTAAGGAAAGTTTAGCAGTTCTAGGTTGATACGTGATGAGTTTTCCTTTGTTTGGGGTTTTTGGGGTGGAGTTTTTGTTTGCTTAGGTTTTGGTGGTCTTTGTTTGTTGTTGGCTTTGGTTTGTTTGTTTTTTAAATCTAGGGATGGGAAAGTGAAACATAAATAGCTAGGCTTCCCAGAGAGCAGTGCTCTTCTAGGGATGGATTAGTTGTTGTCCTGCATCTTAAATGAAAGCTGGAGACACTAAGTAAATTAAAAACTTGTCTGGGAAGTCTCTGAATTAACTCACATGAATAGGATCCAGACTCTTCTTAGCCTTCCCACTCTGCAAGATTACTCTTTCATGTAGACTTGATTTTTATCTGTCTTGTAATTGCTCGTTTAGTGGATACTAGTAATATCTTTAATACATTTTTATCTTAATGTAGAATAAACCAAGTTTATATTTCAACAGACCTGTGGTCCCTTTCAGAAAGGGGACAAACACAGGGGGAGAATGGGGCGAACAACTTGAAATGCTAGGAATAAGAAAGCATACAAGCCAGAAAACTCCCAGTCCCAGAAGTGTTTCCTTCTAATGTAGATTTTTGACTTTTTCAGTGGGTAGGCTTGATTAAATGCTAGCTCGGGGTGGGGTGGGGTGGTGGAAGTACTGTGGCTGAAAGTTGAGGAAGTAAGTACAGCATCATGCACTATAGTAATAAGATGCCTTGAGTGTGGATGTTGTGGTTTTTCTTGGGTTTTTTTGGTTTTTCCCCATACATCAAACCCGCTAATTATTTTAGGGGATCAAATCAGGTTCTGTTGGGTGACCTTACTCCTGTCACAGCAGTTGACACTAACCTCAGTTGTCAACAGCAACTATAATAGTAAAGTGTATATACCCTGTTTTGCTGGGCAAATGCTGTATGCTGAAAGGCGGTGAGGCCCTGTGCAAAGCCTGAACAATGTCAGGTTCCAGTGGCTAACACAAAGGCAGGAAAAAAAGCTAGCAGAGAGATGCAAGGACTGCCGAGATGCTGAAGTATTTCTGCTTATAGAGAAGATGGGAAAGTGGCTTTGACCAAGACAAGAGAAAACTTAAGGGTTCCTTATTTTTAAGGAACACTGGAATGTCTCCAAGCCAGCTAAACTTCCTTCTGAAGATGACCGAAAAGAGGACCCTGCAAAACCAGCTAGCACTGTCAGTCAGGCTAAAGCTGTGAAGAAGACAAGCCTCTTTGAGGAAGAGGATGAGGAGGATTTATTTGCAATCACTAAAGAGAGGTGACAGTCCTGGGAGGGGAAGGGGGGTGGGGCATTTTGTCAGAACAGTCCAGCAGCACCCTCAAAACCAAATGGACCCAGGCATATCGCAGATGTTGTCCCTTGCTACTGCTACTGAGGAGGAAGTAGTGGTGTGTGAGTGGAAATGGGCAGGGCTGGACTTTTCTTTCCCTTTTGTATCTGTGGTGGATCATTCTCCTTGCCACCACTGAGCTGGGTTCTCAGTTTCCATGCCTGCCATATAAAATCCTTTTGACCTTTTTTTATCTTCAGTTCTGTAGAAAGTTGTGCAGACAAGAAGGGAGGGTGGTAGAACTATTGAGACAGCAAGGAAGCAGAGTCCTGTATCTGGGACCACTTGCTGCAGATGGTGGTCCTAAGTGATACTTTTAAACAGATGCAGTGCATGGCCTCTGAAACTTTTGCACTGCATCTTCCACTTTCTCCTCTCTCTCACTGCAGCCAAAGGAAGCCGCAGAAGGTATCATTGCTGTTTGAAGATGATGCTGTTAATGGAGAATCTCTCTTCAGCTCCCAATCAACGTTACTTCCTTCAGTTGCTAAAGCTGCAGTGGTACCTCCCCTTTCTTTTAAAACTAATGTGGAACACTTAGTCTTTTTATAGTCTCTTTTCCTTGTTAAGTACTGAATATAAGTCTAACTTGTTTTAGAGGATGGAACAGGGCAGAATGAATGTTAGATTAAAACTTCATACTACCATCAGCCTAATAGAGAGTTCAAAATTTTCTTGACCACTAACCCTAAATTTGTTTGGTTTATGCTAAAAGCCCTTTTTGAGGATGTTTTGAGAGTTGTCAACCAGAAAATACTGTTAAAAGGAGCAAACAGCTTACTGCTGACTGTGAAGCTAGGGCTTCACCCTTTTGTGTGACCTCAACCCAAACCAATTCAGATGTGTGTACAGGCTTTTTACTGGCCCTCTGTTGAGGGTGCTTGTGCTATCCTCTTGTGCTTTGGAATTGAGAGCAGGAGTTGCAAAAGCTTAACACAGCTGTAGTGAAAGTTTCTGTACATGTGTGTGTGCTGCCCCCTCCCCTCTGCCTCCTTGCCTTTCTGCTTACTTGGAAAGTGGTTGTCCATAAAGATATTAGACCTGGGAATAGGAGAAGAAACAGGCAAGCCACTGTCTAGCTCCTGGCAGTCACAGGGAACTGCACCGACAAGGCAAGATTCCCAGGCCATCAGCTCTAAGCTTGCAGCTGCTTCTGGGCACTCCTCAAGCAGACTCAAGAGCCTGTAATACTAGAAATCAAAAGTCACAAACCAGAATGTTGCATGGGAGGAAAGTAGAAATCAAGCATGTTGCCAGCATCCTAGGTCCCTGCAGCAGGCGAACTGAGACTGCTATCCCAGAGCAGTATATGCTTCTTATATACCCACCAATTCTGTGTCACCAACATGTTCTTAATTTTGCAGGCAAAGGTAAAACCAGCAGAAGCACCACCTTTCTTTAACGAAGGAGAAAAAGAGGAAAAAGATACGCCAGACAGAGCAGCAAAGTCTAACCAGGTAGAAGATACACTGTGGTGTTTAGAAGAGCCTGGAGCAATTCCTGTGCCTAGAGGAAAAGATGTTGCAGGGCAGAAAACAGAGGAAAAAGTGAGAAATTTTCTTACGTTATTCTGAAGTTTGGTAATGTTCAGTTAAAAAATAACACAATCTAACAGTGCTGCTCTGGGACAGAATTCTCTTTCTAAATTGCCTATTCTGTTGCCAAAGAGAAAATAACTCTGTCTCCATTTATCAAAATCACTTGTTAGTCAAACAGCAAATTGGTTAAATGGCATTTAAAAGTTGTTTCCCAACTGACACTGATGAGAGAATTGTTTGGGGTTTTGTTTGGTTGTTTGTTTCGGGGCTTTTGTGGGCTTGAGGGGAGAGAAGGGGGAATCTTGTTTTTCTTCCAGAGTGGGTTGGGTAATCCTTATTCATATGAACAGAGCTTTCCTTTAAAAGATAGGCTATACTAATATGTAGGCTTTGCTTCAAGCTCAGTAACTTCGTTTCAACCTACCGCCTGTTGGAAGCTGTGGCTTTCAGCATTGTGAATTTCTCCTGGGCAGTACTGTTAAGATAACAGTATTGATGTGTATTATTGAGTATATTATTGAAGAAGCTTCATCAGAACTTAATCTTGGGCATGGTCTTACTGAGTGGTTGTTCGGGAATTACCAGCTGATTAATTTCTAGAGTAGTTATGCTTTGCACTTTCCTGAGTGCTTTCCAGGTTCAGGTAGTGCTGCCCGCTCCAAAGAATCCCAAGTTGCATGTACTAGGTACCTTAGAGAGAATGGCAGAGCTGCTTAATGCAGCCATGTGGTGCACATGCAGCCCGACATACAGATGAAGAGGAAACCTTGTGCAGGAAGCTGCTTACCATCAGTGCTACAGCATACAGTATGGGAGGAAACTGTTCCCTTTGGAGCCATAAAGTGTGTTCTCTTCTTTATCTCCTGTCTCTTGCTAATCTGCATGTTGCTGTTCTGTCTATTTAGGAAAAAAAGAGTTGAATGTAATTGTCTGCTTGGTAATAAACTGCAGAACTCTGACCACTGCTGGCATTTAACCAAGAAAGCTTTGTGGGTTTTGGGGCAAACCTGAACTAAATAACAGGCTGATGTGTTAATTTTATGTGTGTGTAGCCTTTTGCAGCAACATCCTTAGAGCCAACCAGCAGTTCAGATCTCTTCGCAGCATCACCACCAGCTCTGGAGAAGGATGTCAAGATCCAAGCTAAGAAAGTGTTAAGCTTGTTTGAGGAGGAGGAAGAGGAAAGACTGGAAGATGATGACGGCATTAAAAGCGCACAGAAAGAAATTGGTGTGGTGAGTCTAGGGCAGTTCTTGAACACTAGGAAATAGTATTTCTACCTTTGCTGTTCTAGGCAAGGTTTTGGTTTTACCCTTCTTTCTCTTTGTGTCTTGGAGGCTAATCTTTCTCTGTTTCTAAACTTTCAGATTCTTGGGTGATAAATTATTATTGTTCTTCCCCATGATCCTGAATCCTTCTGTAAAGTTTTCCATCCCACTAACTCGAAAGCATTTTGCTGCATGCTAGTACGAAAAGAAATTCTGTACAGATGTTTTAGTGCAGCTACTTGGTGTCTGCTGTATAGAACTGATTCCACATTTACCCCTTAGGGTCAGAGGTACTAGGAAGTAGGATGTAGATTCTGAAGCTCTGTGGTTTATCCCTTTATTTTCTTTATATTGTTGAAGTTTGCTCAGTGGATATATGCCTGCAAACTTAGCTTCAGCAAGAGTCATCTTAATTCAGTATTTACTTTTATTTTTCAAATATGTGCATTCACTTTTTTTAAAAAGCCTCCAGTTGCCGTATACTTGCTGTCTCACTTCCCTGATGTAGCATATACCATCAAGAAGTAGACTTTGAATCTTCAGAAGCAATATCCTTGAATTCATGTTAATGTTCTTGTTCCTACTTGATGCAGATGTACCAAATTTTTTTTCTTTAAGTTTGAAGTCATGTAAAAAAGTACATACTCTATACTACAGTATACTGCAAAGTTTCGTCATCTTAGTGTGACCATGTAAAGTAAGTTGTCAGCCCTAAAGGCTATACACACTTTATTCGGAAGTTGCTGGAGCTGAATGAAATAGATGTCTCTTGGAGTAAAATCCCTGTTTATAGCTGCTTCTGAGCTGAAATGGATTGTTAGCTTGAGTGCTTATTTACTTGTTGCGAGTATATCCTATGTTTGGAGGTTTTTTGGGGGGCACATTGTGAGATGGTTGCAAGAAGCCACATATGTCTTATCAATTTGGGAAGATACAGATCCTTCAAAGCACTCAGCTGTCAACATATAAGTGTGATTAAGCGTTTCACTGAAATGCATATTCATGCAAAAATTGGAATAGGTAGTTTAGGAACTTAATCTTTTTGATAGGCAAATCTGAGAGGTGCTACTATTTTCCTTGCTTATCTTGGCTTAGCATGAATTTCATGTGTGGATACTTTGAGATGTGTATTAGGCTTTCTTTCCTTATCTGGGCATAAACAGCAGTTACAGTGCTCTAAAAATGTGACCCGACATTTGATACAAAATTAAAGCTGGTGCACAGAGAGGCTGAGAATGGAGCAGTAATAGAAATCTTGAGACAGGTATGCACCAAAAATAGTGTACTGGAAACTAGAAGGCAGCCCTCTGGGGCTGCTGGAGACTTGGACTGAGGAGAATTGAGCTTTTTTCTTATGACTACTGCTCCTGCTGCTTGGAAGTTGAGTCTGATGTTATGCTACTGGATGTTCAGTCACGCTCTTCAAAGGCATACTTTCATTTGTGTAGGTCCTGAAGAGACAGCTGGGTGGTGAAACATAGATACTGGCCTTTACCTAGACATTCAGTGGGGCCCTTCGCCTTTTGAAAATCAGCCTGGGTGCATACAGTGACCATGATCATAGAAAGACATGGGTTTTGGTGTCCAAGCAACTGATACTGGTTGGTTTGCCAGATAATGGAGGGCTGATAAGTTGGTATGTTTGACTGTCAATCTTCCCCAGCACCAGCAAATTGGAAAGTACAAGCCTTTGCCAAAGGCAGACAGTATGTTCTGTTCTTCATTGTGGGGGTGCGGTTGCTTTAGTGGGAGGAGAATAGAGAATCTAGTGACAGTAACAGCTTTACAGGCCTTCAGCTTTAGGTTTGGGGTTTTTTTTATTATATTATTCTTCTTTTAAAAAGGTACCTTAGAAAGATAATTAACCAAATTCTCTTCCTCTCACTTCTGTGACCTGCACCCTCAGCTGAGAAATTCAAGGCATTAAAGTCTTACTGAAATATAAACCTTACTACTGAAATATAAACCTTACTGCACACTCATGGTAACATACTGAATTTTTTTTTTCTTCCTTCTAAGGAAGCTTTACAAGTAAATAGTAGCGGCAGGATCTCAGGTCAGCAGACAGATACATTTGGGTTAATGTCTTCTCGTGAAATTGACCAAATTTGTGAAACTTACTGTGTAAGTATTTGTATTCACAGTTCGAAGTAAAATATTTAACTAGCAGTTCAAGTTTTATTTTTGTTACCAGGGTCACAGTGTAGCTTCAGGTGAATTGCAACCTGCATTTTCACTAGGTAAATAAACTCCTTAAGGGGAGGGAGTTTCTCACTGTGTGGACCTTTCTTCTCTTGTTCCAGGCTTCTGAGAAAACTACTTGGCCCAAAAGCACTGGAGTCTTTCAAGATGAAGAGCTCCTCTTCAGTCACAAACTTCAGAAGGACAATGATCCGGATGTCGACCTCTTTGCCAGCCCCAAGAAATCAATAGTGAGTTCAAAGTTCTCCTCTGAACCCGCTATTTAAAAACAGTCTTTGAAGTGTACAGCCTACTAGTGTTCCTTGTTTGAACAGTCACTGCTTTCCAGGGAGTGCCAAGTGCTAACATCAGTTCAGGCATCGTGGGCCGGAGGAGATGTGCTTTTGATCTGACACATCTTTTCTTTATTCTTTGTCTCTTTAGCCTGCAAACCGTATCCTCAAGCCATCATCTGGAGGAGGGCTTTTTGGGGATGACAATGAGGATGATCTCTTCAGTACCACTAAAACAAGTCTTCCGGTATCTGTTCCTCTACTGTAAATGGCTTATATAAAAGGCATTGGAAAGTATATGGAAGGAATTCTTCCCATATGTATTCCCACAAGAAGTGAAGTGACATCTCAAGTGTTTTTGGGAGGATAGAAATGGTCATTGTGACCCTGGAGACACAGGGAACAAACAGATGCATTAGGTCTGCCAAATCTGGGATGAGAGGATTGGATTCTTTTTAGTTTTGTGTACCACTTGGACTGGCTTAGGTGTAAGAGAGCACATCTGAGCAGAAATCAGACTAGTATTTTGTATTTTTTAATGGTTTTATTGTTTAACTTGCTAATATTGCTTTCCTGTAGTTCACACCTGACTGATGAGCCTTGCACTATGACTTATTTAATTAAAGTCTCTGCAGGTTGGTTTGATTTAAGGTAATGAATGCAGTATTAGAATACTTGTGAATCATGGGATTCTTTTTAGAGGGCAAGGAGCTGCAGTAATGAACTAGACTGCATTACAGGTGGTCTGAGGTCAAAGTCCTAACACGCATTCTAAGCTGCTACTCTAAACATCTGGCTTAAAGTGAAGTCAACTCTTACTTTAGTCTATTTTAATGTCTCTAGCTGGAAGTTGGGCTGGAAAATGCAATAGTTGCTGGAAACAGTTCCTTTGAGGACTGTGGAAGGGGTGGTCTTAAGTAATTAGTGCTTGGCAGTTATATATGGAGCCTGTTTGCTTGAAAACGTAAAAATAGCAGTGTTTCTTAGCTAGCTTTGTGCCTTTTATATTCTTTGCTGTCCTGTGCATGAGGAAATCTGTATGCATTTGGAAGTTTGTTGAAACTCTCATTTATCATTAACATAGACAGCAAAAGTTGAGGTAGGAATGAAGGAGTGGAAGGCCCTTGTCACTGCGGAGCCAAAAGGCAATGCCTGCTATGGACTGCAGAGCCAAAAGATGTGGCTAGTTCTCTTCTCAGATGAAGCAAGATTTTAAAAAGCTTTGCTTGTTTTAGGTGGTGTTTTTTTGTTTTGTTTTTTGTTTTAATCTGCAGACCATGCTTTATAGCCAATTCATGTTGACTTGTTCTGTTATTACTTTCAGAAAATAGCCGAGAAGAAAACTCTTAAGACCAGTACTGGTCCTTCCTTGGAGAGCAGTAACCTTCTAGAAAATGCTTTAAGTACCAAACAAGATGAAGCTCTGAAGGCAGTAACTACAGAGGCAAGTACTTAAATCTTATGCCTTGAACAGCATGCAAAGAGAAAGATGTATCATTTTGTTTTCAGTATGTGTCTTGAAAAGATCAAAACTAATGCCTGGATTCACTGGCTGCAGAGTGGCAATGCATGGCCAAACTTCTCTCTGGTTATCAGCAGGTGCACTGTTACTAGCAAGAAGTCTAAATGCTATTGATACAGTGTTTTATTCATTGCCCACACACTTCAAAGGACAACGTACAAGGCAGTGAAGAACTATACATCAGGTCCAGTTGAACTGAAAATGGGTTGTTGTTTATTCATTTCTGAAGTGCCAGTGTCTGTTAAGAGTGAATGTGCTCTTTAAAGTACAGGTAGGCTTTCTCAGGAAGGAGATCAAGGCATGCAACACAGATCTGTGGCTGTTGAGAATCTTATCTTGGAGACTTTATGGTGAGCAAAATGTCTCCTACTCCTGTCCTTAATCTTTCAGAACCAAGGGTCTCTGGGAGAGGCAGTCTGGATCTGATTTCAGGCTTGTGCCTCACCAGAGCTGCTTGTTGGATTTCCATCTGTAAGAGATTTGCTTTTCATTGCGGAGGGTGGGTGGTGTTTTTTCTCCCCTGGGCTGAGGAACACAAAGCAAATCTGTAGGGCTAGTAATTAGCCTGTCTTCCCTTATGGTGAAGTACTCCTTGAAGTGTAGAACCACACTTATCTTCCCTTTTTTTTTGTAGCAATTGACAGCCTGGTCTAAGAATGAGCTCAGCCTGTCAAGTTCAGCTGAATACCACATGATTTAAGTGAAGAATGATCTCCTTGGACACTAGGATTCCTCTGTCATGCTATCAACACCCCAAAACCAGTGTCCAAACCTTTGCAAACCCTCAGTTACTTCAGTGTGGCTGAAGGAGCTCTGACTGCCCAATCATACCAACAGCAATACAGACTAGCTCACAGAACCATGTAGACTACAAACATGTAAAGAGCAAGCCCTAGGAAGAGCACCTCAGCTCATTATATTCATCCCTGAGTCCTACAATTGACCCATGTCTTCAGACCAAACAGCTGTTCTTGCTCTTTTAGTCTAGTCTTATTTCTGGCACTAATGGCCTGCTTTTTATAGAGGAGCACTCACTTCTCTGAAGCTGTTTTCCTTGCAGGCCGAGAGGTACATTTTTGCAGCCCCCTTGGCATCCCTATGACCCTATCATAGCCAGTCACAAAGAGAAAAGTTAGTTATATCATGATCGGGCAGCATGGCTTCAGAGGGTCTTACGGGAGAGAATAAGCAAGGAGGGAGGGTAGCTGTAACAGTTTGATTTGAGTGGTGTTGTGTGACCTGGAAAGGTGGAAGTTGGGTTACTATGGCAAAGTATAATAATTGGGTAGAAGGAGGGTGGAATGAAATGTAGTAATGAAGATGGGGCTGTGGCATGTGGGGAACTGAAGCTGAAAACTGAGTGACTGTAGCTCTGGCAGAAGAATGTGATGATAACAAGATATCTTCAAAAGAAATTGGTAAGCAGTGAGCAGCTTTCTATAGATGTGTTAAAATGCAAACTATAATCTGGTTGATAACAATTTCTCCACTTGTTTAATCCACTGTAATTCTGTGCAGAAATTTGCAGGTCCTGTTCCAATTAAAACCAAAGAGCCCTCATCTCGGATTGGAAAGCTACAAGTAATTAACTTTATTGGCATTTTGACTTTCAAAAAAAACCAGTCTTCCTTGCCTCACTGATGGCTTTCTCTGAAACAAAATCTTCTACTTCCTTACTTTACTCTTGCAATTATTTTTTTAGATGGGCTATTTTCTATTACTTTTTCTATATTGCATGTATAATATTATTTCCCCCTCCCATTTCAGAACTGACTCTGAGCAGCACTTTTTACTCTGTGTGGGGGCAGAGGGTGGGCTCCTCTTTGACCTGCTATTCTCAGCACTATTTTAAGTACGTTCGGAGACTCTTAGGGGTTTGGGCTTTTGGTTATGTCCCTCTCTGACATGAAATGACTAATAACTGTCTATATCACAATATCACTTTTAATCACAGAATGATCAGGGTTGGAAGGGACCTCTGGACATCATGTAGTCCAACACCCCTGCTAACACAGGTTCACCTACAGCAGGTTGCACAGAATCCCATCCAGGCGGGTTTTGAATGTCCCCAGAGAAGGAGGCTCCACAGCCTCTCTGGGCAGCCTGTGACAGGGCTCTGTCACCCTCAAAGTGAAGACGTTCTTCCCCATATTCAGAAGGAGCTTCCCGTGTTGCAGTTTGTGCCCGCTGCCCCTTGTCCTGTCGCTGGGCACCACTGAAAAGAGCCTGGCCCCGTCCTCTTGGCACCTGCCCTCAAGATATTTGTAGACATTGACAGGTCCCCTCTCAGTCTTCTCCAGGCTGAGCAGGCCCAGCTCTCCCAGCCTTTCGTCACAAGGGAGATGCCCCGGTCCCCTCACTGCCTTTGCAGCCCTGCGCTGGGCCCTCCCCAGCAGTTCCCTGTCCCTCTTGGACTGGGGAGCCCAGCGCTGGACACAGCACTCCAGCTGCAGCCTCCCCAGCGCAGAGCAGAGGGGCAGGATCACCTCCCTCGACCTGCTGGCCATGCTCCTCCTAATGCACCCCAGGGTCCTTCTGGCTGCCTTGGCCACCAGGGCACACTGCTGGCTCGTGGGCAACTTGCTGTCCACCAGCACTCCCACATCCTTCTCTGCAGAGCTGCCTCCCAGCAGGCCAGCCCCAGCCCGTACCGGTGCATGGGGTTGTTCCTCCCCAGGTGCAGACCCTACACTTGCCTTTGCTGGACTTCATCAGGTTCCTCTCTGCCCGGCTCTCCAGCCTGTCCCGGTCTCACTGAATGGCAGCGCAGCCTCCTGGTGTATCAGCCACTCCTCCCAGCTCTGTGTCACCTGCAAACGCTCTGAGGGTAGCTCTGTCCCTTCATCCTGGTCACTGATGAGTAAGTTGAACAGGACTGGGCCCAGTACTGACCCCTGGGGAACACCGCTAGCTACGGGCCTCCAGCTACGCTCTGTGCTGCTGGTCACAACCCTCTGAGCTGTGACAATCAGCCAGTTCTTAGTCCACCTCACTTGTCTCCTCATCTAACCCACACTTCCTCAGTTTACGTGTGAGGACGTTATGGGAGACAGTGTCAAAAGCCTTGCTGAGGTCAAGATAGACAACATCTACTGCTGTCCCCTCATCTACCCAGCCAGTCATTCCATCCTAGAAGGTTATCAGGTTGGTCAGGCCTTTTCTCTTTGGTAAATCCATGTTGACTGGTCCTGATGACCTTCTTCCCCTCCATATGCTTAGAGATGACCTCCAGGATGAGCTGTTCCATCACCTTTCCGGGGATGGAGATGAGGCTGACCAGCCTGTAGTTTCCTGGGTCCTCCTTCTTGCCCTTTCTGAAGGCTGGAGTGACACTGGCTTTCCTCCAGTCCTCAGGTACCTCTCCTGTTCTCCACGCCCTTTCAAAGATGATGGAGAGTGGCTTGGCAATAACACCTGCCGGCTCCCTCAGCACTCAGGGGTGCATCCCATCGGGCCCCATGGATTTGTGGGTGTCAGGTTTGCTCAAGTGATCTCAAAATGATCCTCCTTGACCAAAGGAAAGTCTGTCTTTCTCCAGGCTTCTTCTCTTGCCTCCAGGGTCTGGGAAACCAGAGGGCCAGCCTCAGCAGCGAGGACTGAAGCAAAGGCAGCATTCAGTAACTCCACCTCCTCTGTGTCCTTTGTCCCCAGGGCACCCACCTCATTCAGCAGCAGGCCCACGTTTTCCCAAGTCATCATTTTCCTGCTGATGTATTTGAAGAAACCCTTCTTGTTGTCCTTGACCTCCCTCACCAGATTTAATTCCAAATGGACATTCCTAAAAAGTACATGGTCACCCATGACAGCATTCCAGTGATGTGGGCTACCCCACCATGTCCCCATAACTGCAATGAGATCATGGCCCTGCCACCGCACACTGCTCTCTCATTCTTCCTGTGTATTCCCCGTGCTGCGTGCGTGGGTGTACAGGCACTTCAGAGCACACAGGTTTCCCAGGAGGGCTGCAAGAGGATCCACCATGGCCACGCACACCCTTGAGGTGGCTGGCCTTCTGTACCCATCTTGGGAGGCAGCAAGGGAACATGCATCGCTGCTCTGGTTGGCCTGGCTTATTCCCCAGTTGGATGTGATGGTGTGAGCATTGCCACCTTGGACCCCAACCCACACCAAGTCCTTCAGTTTAAAGCCCATCCCACCAAGCTGTCCAGTCTGCTGCCAAAGATTCCCTTGCTGCTTCTAGACAGATGGGTCCCATCCCACCCTAACAGGGTCTAGTCAAAGAATGTCGCATTGTTGCAGAAGCCAAATCCCTCATGACAGCACCAGCTGTGAAGCCATAAGTTGGTGTGCAGTATAAATCTATTTCTGGCTGCACCCTTTCCTCTTACTGGTAAAATGTAAGACAAAATGACTTGGGCACCAAAATGTTTCACCTGTGGCCCCAGGGTTTTATAATCTTCCTTGATTCTGCCCAGGTTCTGGCTTGCAGTGTCATTTGTGCCCATGTGAAAGAGTACGGGAGGATAGCAGGCCGTGCTCTTGACAAGTTGTAGTACCCTCTTTGGACCTTGGCTCCTGGAAGGCAGCATACCTCTTGTGACTCCCTGTCAGGCCAGCAGATGGGTATCTTGGTGCCCCCTAACAGAGAGTCACCCACTACAAGCAGAAGTTTCTATTTACAGGAGTCAGTGTGTACTGCTGGAACAGTGTCTCCACACAGACCTTGCTCGTGGGTGTCTATAGCTGCTAAAGCTTCCTGTCTGTTCCTGGTTGTAATGCGGGAGAGTGGAAACTAAAGCAGAGTCCTACTTTTGTGGGAACGATGTCAGAATGTGGGAATTAATGTCAGAACCATTGTTGTCCTCAGAAAGGATACTGAGCTACATAAGCGTCTAGTTCAACATAACGTAGCCATGCTGTTCCTGAAGCTCTTATACAGAATAAGTGTTGAGCCCTCCACAGGCTTAGTGAGACAGAGGATGTGGGTGATGCAGAAGTGCATAGGTGTAAGAAAGGCCAGGCACTTGTAGAAGTAGAACTTGAATGCCCACATATGCTAGTGCTTGCTCATTCTCTGGGGCCATGCTTGCACTTAAAGAGTTATTAATGTGATCTCTTCTTGTGTGTATGCTTTTGTTTTCTATTGTTTTATAGGCTAATTTAGCTATTAACCCTGCAGCCTTACTACCTGGTGCAATGCCCAAGGTCTCTAATGTGAAGTCCCCCTTACCAGTTCTGGATACTCCTTTACACGAGCCCAAGGATGTACAGAACAGCGAAGCCTTCTCTGCTTCAGGAAACAACGAAGAACTAGGTGTTAGCTTTGATCAGCCTATGCAAGCGGATACTTTGCACAGTGCCAATAAGGTAACCTTGGTATTTAGGAAAATGGAAAGGGGGATTAAAACCACAGTCTGTCCTCATGCTGGAATTTGTGTTTTGGTATGCATGTTCTGCTAAGCGTGGCCTATCTGAATCTAAATGGAGGTATGAAAATCTCATCTCCTCTCTCTTCAGTGGACCACTGAAGAGAAAGTCAAGCCTCCTACATTCTTAGCTCTATAAGGGCCTTATGCATATGCTTAATTCTGTGCCTTTTTAAGGTACACACGTACGTTCCCCAAATACAGTGTTTTTCTCTATAGGTTAGAGGTACTTTATAGCATAACATCTTGTCCTGATGTCCCAGGAGATGCCAACCTGAAAACCATAAAAAAGGCATCTCTCTAAACTAAGTACAAAGTATGTTATGGACAGTTGCTGTGGCAAGATATCAAGAACGCATTAGTGCTGTAGCTTGACCTTTACCTCCTCAGTGGATAAAAGTGTCATGTTATCCTGAACTTTCAATATCAATTCTTTTTCAAATAAAAACTGTTTTTAATGAAAAATCCCACAGAAAACAACAAAAAAAGTGTTACAGCTTTTGATATGGTAGATCTCTGCCTCCTGAGTCACTTATTTTTGTTTATACCTTTTACTTTATGGACTGAAAAAGGCATATTCTAATTAAAGATTTAGGGGTTCTTAAAAAAAAAAAAAAAAAAAAAAGCAAGCTTGAACCATGTAGTTAAGATTTGGTCTGGTTGCTTTTGATTTTATAAATCTCGGGTTTCCTGACAGCAGCTGTTTGAATAAGATAACTCAGTATCCTAACTTTGATTCTTTCCTTCCTTAATGCTGCTGGGACTGTTAATTACTCGATGAGTAGCAGAGATGACTTGGGAAGGTGCAGCAGCTGTCACCACAATAGCTGACATGACCCCTTAGTGTCAAATGGCTTTAAAGCTTGTACATCAAACTAATGCGTTACCATGTAGGCATAGTTGTTTCTAATACCAGCATGTCCTGCACAACAAACACCTCTATCGTGATACTTTTAAATAGATAAGCTTGCAGAAGAGTAGATCTCACATAGCTGCATATGGTAAACCTCAAATGTTGACTTTAGCATAGTGATGATGCATGTTTGTTTACAGAATTAATCTGAGAGGTATCTCAGTAGCTATACAGTAATTTTTTTTGTGGCTCTGGTTACATGCTTTACTTCTGGTATGTGATTCTTCAGCCTTTCAAGTTTGAGTTTAAGCTGTGAATGTATGCAGCCAAATGCATTTTTTTCCAAAGGGTTGAACAAAGCAACCTATCCACCATTCTGGCTATCCTTTCAAACAACAGTGCATGGAGCAGGGGTCAAATTTTTTCAAGTGCATCTCCCATCATCATTTTTGTGGTTTTCAGCCATGCTCTGATTAAAACAGCCCCACACTCTGAAGGCAGATGTGTTTCTGCAATGATTCTGACAAAAGCACGTGGCTCCTTTAAGCTGTGTTACAGCATATCCATCCAGATTGTCTTTCTACTCCAACACTGCAATTAACAAAAGGGAAGAGGAGGTTGTACTGGTCTGTTTCCCTACCTATGTGAATACTCCTGTCCATATGTGATATGGTAGAGGCTATAATGGAAGCTTGCAGGGGGGCTTCTTTCAAAGCAGCGGAAGAATGAACTGCAGAAGGCTATACATAAAATGAAATTAAATGGAAAACATAATTAGTCATGGCTTGGACAGACTAACTGCGCAGAAGCCCCTGGATTAGCAAGCTGTCTGACTAAGGTATTACCTAAAGCCGAGGGGCTAGAGTGGCTTGCTGACCTTTATTGTGAGACTCTACATGCAAGTACTGTTGCTTTTGTACCACAATTCCACCTGCTGCGGAATGAACAGGGGGCAGCAAATCAAAAGCACTGGGTTATTTTTCTGAACTTTGCTGCAAACTACTCCGAGCTTAAATGTCCCACTTGTCTGTCTTTCCTCTTTCTGAAAAATGGGGAGAATGGATGATGCTAAGCAGCTGATGATGAATGGTTCCTGTTATTTCTCCTTATGACATAAATCAGTGTTGTCTCAGCATTCCTTGCTGAAGATTCCCAACTGAGCATTTGTTTAAACGTACATGTAGCTGTTTAAGTAACTTAAACCAGAGCTGTGAGCAGAACTTGCACATAATTGAGTTTTAGTGTGATGTGTGTTAGTGAAATGGGTGATGCGTGTTAATTGCAGTGTTGTGAAAGCAAAGTGCTAGGAGGAAACAACAGGAATCCTAACCTGTCTTCTGTGCAGTGTGGATGGTTCTTTTTCCTTCTGTATAACCCTACTCTGCTTTTACTCCTTTCTTGCAGACCAGGATCAAGGTTACAGGAAAACGAAGACCTCCTAGCAGAATGGCCCGCCGTCTAGCTGCCCAAGAGTCTGAAGAGGGTGAGGAGATAGACAGTTCTAAAGAATCACAGTTCTCTCTACCAAAACAGATGTCAGCAGTAGTGAACATAAAGGAGCCTCTTAGTACTGAAGCAGACTCCAAGGAAAATGGCTTTCTCTCTGGCGTGTCACTACCAGCTCATGGCAGTGTTTTGTATGCTGGGACAAACAAACTCCTTCCTCCAGAATCCATGGACCAAGGGGATGATCTGTTTGAATCAGAAGACTTTTTTGCAAGCAGCTCAGCATCCAAACCAGCTGCACAATCAAAGTTAAAGGAGGGAATGCCAGACAGCGTAGCTAACAAACTCATCAAGGGCAGGGAAAAAAAGTCTGATCTGTCTGTTCTGGGCGATCAGGACAGCAATGATCTCTTCCAGCCTGTACAGCAAAAATCTTCAACAAAAAGCAGCCCTATACCTTTTCTGGAGGAAGAGGAAGACTCTCTCTTCACCTGTCAGAAAACTGGAAAAAAGGATTTGAAATCTGTTGTCCGGCAAGCTGTTGACCCTAGTGCCCAAGATATCTTTGAGGTAATGGTTGAGCCTGCCAACTTGGCCTTCTTGATCCCCTGGGCCTTATGCAGACCCCTTTACTTAAACACAGACTTATTGGAGGCTGCTGAATAAGATGGGGTGTGCAGGATAGGTAGGGAAGTAAACTGCCAATCATGCTCTATTACTGGGCAATAGAAACACCATCTTTGGTTGTTCACCCCCTTAATAGCAAGAGTGGATGAAAAGGTGGAGCCTTAACACGGAGCAGGCATGTCACTTACTGTGCTGTGACAACATACCTATGATTATCAGAGTAATAAAGTATTTGGATATTAGCAGTCTGTTCAGCGGACAGCAGCTCAAATAACTCTCTTAAAAATATTTTTTTTTAAAAAAAGGAATAAAGTTGTCAGTCTGGGCAGCTGATGGAAGCATCTGTGTGCTGTGCTTGACCTGTGCATAATCCCACATTATGGCACTTCTGCCAGGTCCTCCATGAGAAGGGACTCAAACTTCTCAGGTTTGAGAAGTGCAAGGCTGTCAGTTGAATTTAACATCTCAGTTGTTGCGTACGAATCGTGACTATTCTCTTGAAGTGTGTTGTGTATTGATGATCTCTCTGTGCTTTGCTCCAAGGATGATATATTTGCTACTGAGGCAATTAAACCAATGAACAAAGCAAAAGAGAAAATGCCAGAGACTAACCTGTTTGATGATAACATTGATATTTTTGCGGATCTCACCGTAAAACCGAAAGAAAAGAAGACCAAGAAAAAGGTGGAACAAAAATCTATATTTGATGATGATATGGGTGAGTGTCTAATGACTTGCTGCTAATCTCATAATACTGTCCTGAGTTGCATTCATTGAAGATGTTTTAGAACCCTTTGCTTTCTTTTAACTTTTCAACTGCTCTGAAATCCCTGGTCATCTTTGGATTTTAACCTTGGATGTGAACTTCTTAGATTTGTAGAACTAGCACAGCATTTACATGGTTTAGTAGAGTGTATTAAATTCTGAGAGAAGAAATAGTTTAATTCCTATAGGGATTTTCTCACCTGTGGGAATGAGAAAAATTTTTGTCTGGAGTAAGAGATTAATCTCATGTTGTTATGGCTCTGAGATACATTCTGCATTTCAGTCTACACAGCTTTTTGTATTGTACCTTTAGGTGAATCATTGATATGAAGAAGTTAGCATCTCTTCCTGCCCCACCTTCACTGTCATGTTGACGGCCTTGGAGCCTGTAAGATTTTGTTTACATCCAAGTATACCCAGAACAATTTACAAATATTACACCTGAGAACAAAAGTTTATCTTGTATAATTTGTTGAAAAAGCAGCATATAGCAACTTGAAATGATGCAAAGCATGCTCTTTTCCTGATCTTCATCAGTGGAGGTATTGAAAGTCGTTTGATCTCCACCTGTGTCTGTCTGTTCTCAGGCTCTTCATGTTTATAGCTCTTCTTTGGGATTGCAAGTATTTATTTTCCTCTAAGACAAAAATTCCCTTCTCTAGCTTTGATTCTTGTCAGTCTTCATTCTTTCCAACCTATTCAAATTGAATCTGACTTATCACTGTTTTGCTTGGACTGCTGTTAAGCATTCCAGCCTGATGGAATGACCTGGTTGAAGTCTGTAAATGTGTTAGAAACCTTACCGGAGAATGAACATCTCAAGATTTCAAAACTTTCTCAACTGATATAAAAAAATAAGACTTAAATGTTTGCAGGCAAAGTATTTGAAATAATGTATTGGATGATTAAAATATCTTATTTTAATAATTTACATTTTTTCATGTAGCCTGTAGCAAACAAAAGAATTTCCCAAAGAGCTACCCCTTCCAAATATTTCAGCACAAAACCCCAGACCTCATGTTGAATAAAACAGTTGTAGAGTGCCACTTGAAAATATCGTTGAAAATTAGCCACAACAGAACCTGTCATTTGCACTTCCACTTTTAACATCTACTCTGGTGCTAGAGCTTGTTGTTTTATGTCACACATCTGATTGTGATACCTACAGCACCCTGTATCTGATAGACTTCATCTACCTCTGGAGTGTTGATTGTTCTGTGGTGCAATCATAGGTGTGCAGCTTCTTAGTGCCTAAAGCAACGGAGCTCGAGAACACCAACAGGAGTGTAGGGAGGATGCCTGAAGGTGGAGGATGCCCTGCTGGCAGTAGAGCAGTAGAACTGGCATTTGCCTATGCTTCAGGTTAAGGGTCGCCTTAAGTGATCATAATAGGACTTTATCAGGGCTGTATACTGTTGTCTTAGGACATCCTTTCTGCTGTAAATAAAACAGTAAGTGGGTGCAGTCTTGGGGGAGTGGAGGCTGCAGGCTGCTTTCCCTTGTCCTACCACAGCTTCTAGACACTACTGTATTTGTGTTAGGCATGTGGTGGCAGCATTATTAAAAAACCTTTAGCTAGGTCTTTATCCTAGCCTCCTCAGCGACCGTACAGCTGATGACACAAACATCTTGGTCACCTCTGCCTGTCTGCAAAATGGTGACCGAGCTTTGACAAATACTGTTCTCCATGGCCAAAACTTTCCTATTCTTTAAGCCTTGTTATAAACTGGGAGTGATACCTCTACTGCTTATGGCACTGTACTGCTCTGCTGAAGATAATCCATATGGTAGCTTCTTGCTTTGGAGTGATGCCAGTAGGGGATTACTCTGTTTTACTGCCTTTCTAAACTGCTGTTGTGATGAAATGTTGTACTGGATTATTCCTATGTAATCCCTATGATCAGCACAGTAGCAGACACGTGCTGGAGTGGAAGAAGTAGTGAGAAGAGAAAGGCAAGCATGTTGTGATAAGCCACTTCGTGCTTAGCCTCTGCTCAAGGTTAGGATATATGGTGAAGGGTGAAATACTAGTTTTTATAGTCAGGACTAGTAAATGGCTATTAACCTCTGTATAATACCTGTGTTTTCTTAATAGGGATTCAAGACTAGTTATGTGCTACTTATACAGGCCTTGTGAATCACTAATGAGCCATATATTTCAGCCTTGCAAATGTATTCTTTTATTCCTTCATAGTCCAACTGCATAATCTGAGTATCCTGAAGTTAAAACCTCGATGTTCTTCCTGTGAAGAGTCTTCTCTTCCTATGAAGAGATACACTGTGTGTGTGCCCAGGAAGCGTCAGGGCAACACTTGAGCACGTGTATGGTAGCAGCTCTTTCTCTTTCTGTGAGCACAGTCCTAAACTAGTTACACTTCACACTAGTTAAAGCAAGAAGTGCAGGTCTGTGAGCTCTGCTGCTGGTACAGGGTATCCAGGTTGGAGGGTTTAATTTCTACCTGTTGTTATCCTTCAGGGGAGGGCTCTGTCTTAATAGCAACATGATATTTTTCCACTTCATGGTTCTAGTTATTCATAACAAAAATGCTTGTATTGAGGAAGGTGGTGAGAGATCTTGATTCAGGAGTGTAGACATACTTTTTGAATATTCAGCAGGATGGAGGTTGTAGCTCTCTGCCTCATTGCATCTTAGCTGTGCTCTGTTCTCAAGTGATTTATGCTGTGTTCTTCACTGAGCTGTAGATTAAAGACTGATGACTAGTGGATGTTGCATAGCAAGTGCCATCTTTTCCTCTTCGGATTTATTCTTTTTGCAACAGCCCCACAGCCCTTGGATCTTTCAGGTTCCTCAGGTACTAACAATCTAGATAAGAACGTTATCCGGGTGTTATGAAGGATGTTATCTGGCACTTGCACAATGGAATTTCATAGAATCATAGAGTCATTTAGGAAAACACCTTTGAGATCATCAAGTCTAACCTGTTAACCCAGCATTGCCAAGTCCAGCAGTAAACCATGTCCCTAAGCACTGCATCTACGCATTTTTTAAAAACCTCCAAGGATGGTGATTCCACTACATCCCTGGGCAGCCTGTTCCAATGCTTGATCACCCTTTCAGCAAAGAAATTTTTCCTGATATATAATGCAAATGTCCCCAGGGGTAACTTGAGGCCATTTCCTCCTGTCTGTCCCTTGTTATCAGACAAGAGACCGACCCCCACCTGCCTACAGCCTCCTTTCAGGCAGCTGTAGAGAGCAACAAGACACCCCCAGTTCCCTCAGCTGCTCCTCATCAGACTTGTGCTCCAGACCCTTCCCCAGCTTTGTTACCCTTCTCTGGACACGCTCCAGGACCTCAACAGCCCTCTTTGCAGTGAGGGGCCCAAACCTGAGCACAGGATTCGAGGTGCGGCCTCACCAGTGCCGGGTACAGGGGGACAGTCACTGCCCTGGTCCTGCTGGCCCCACTGTTTTGGATGCAAGCCAGGATGCTCTTGGCCTCCTTGGCCACCTTGGGCACACTGCTGGCCCATGCCCAGCCGGCCGTCAGCCAGCACCCCCAGGGCCTTCCCCGCCAGGCAGCTTCCCAGCCGCTCTGCCCCAGCCTGTGGGGCTGTGTGGGGTTGCTGTGACCCACGGGCAGGACCCGGCACTGAGCCTGGTTGGACCTCATACAGCTGGCCTCGGCCCATCGGCCCAGCCTGTCCAGACCCCTCTGCAGAGCCTGCCTGCCCTCCAGCACATCAACACTCCTGTCCAGCTTGGTGTCATCTGCAAACTTACTCAGGGGACACTCAATCTCCTCATCCAGATCATTGATAAAGATATTAAACAGAACTGGCCCCAGTACTGAGCCCTGGGGAACACCACTAGTGACTGATCACTAGCTGGATATAACTCCATCTACTATCACTCTTTGGGCTCAGCTGTCCAGCCAGCTTTTTACCCAGCACAGAGCACACCTGTCCAAGCCATGAGCAGCCAGTTTCTCCAGGAGAATGCTGTGGGAGATGGTGTCAAAGGCTTTACTAAGGTCCAGGTAGACAACATCCACAGCCTTTCCCTCATCCCCTAGGCAGGTCATCGTGTTGTAGAAGGAGATCAGGTTCGTCAAGCAGGACCTGCCCTTCACAAACCCATCCTGGCTGGGCCTGATCCCTCAGTTGTCCTGCACGTGCCACGTGATGATGCTCAGAACAATCTGCTCCATCACCTTCCCTAGCACCGAGGTCAGGCTGACAGGCCTGTAGTTCCCCAGATCCTCTTTCCTGCCCTTTCTGTAGATGGGTGTCACATTGGCTAATGTCCAGTCTTGCGGGACCTCCCCAGTCAGCCAGGACTGTTGATAAATGATGGAGAGCGGCTTGGTGAGCTCCTCTGCCAGCTCCCTCAGTGTCCTCGGGCAGATCCCGTCTGGCCCCCTACACTTGTGCCCATTTAAGTGGAGCAGCAGGTCACTGACCGTTTCCTCCTGGACTGTGGGGACTTCATTGTGCTCCTCCTCATCCCCATCTTCCAGCTCAGGAGGCTGAGTTCCCAGAGGGAAGCTGGTCTTACTATTGAGGACTGAGGCACAGAAAGTGTGAAGTACCTCAGCCTTTTCCTCGTCTTTTGTGGCAGTGTTCCCTGCTGCATCCAAAGCAGCCGGCCTGAGCTCTAGCTGGGCTTTCGCCTCTCTGATCTGCGCCCTGCATAACCTCACAACATCCTTAGAGTCCTCCAGAGGGGCCTGCCCCTTCCTCCAAAGGTGGCAGACTCTCCTTTCTCCCTGAGTTCCAGCCAAAGCCCTGTCCAGCCAGGCCAGCCGGCAGTGTCTTTGGGCACATGGGGACAGCCTGCTCCTGCGCCTTTAAGACTTCCCTCTTGAAGAATGCCCAGCCTGCCTGGGCCCCTTGGCCCTTCAGAACTATCTCCCAAGGAACTCTGTCAACCAGGCTGTTAAGCAGGCCAAAGCTGGCCCTCTGGAAGGCCAAGGTAGCGGTTCTGCAGATCCCCCTCCTTACTTCTCTGAGAGCTGAAAACTCTTGTAATCTCGAGATCGCTATGCCCAAGATGTCCTCTGACCACTGCACCACCCACCAGTCCTTCCCCGTCTGTTAACAGCAGGTCCAGTGGGGCATCTCCCCTGCCGGCTCACTGCCCAGCTGTGTCAGGAAGTTACCTTCCACACGCTCCAGGAACCTCCTAGGCTGTTTCCTCTCCTCTGTGTTGTGTTTCCAGCAGACATTTATTGTGGAGGTTTAATTTACTAGTACTTCTCAAATGTCTGTGAGAGCTGAACATGTTATAAAATACAAGGATTATGCTGCTCTACTGAGAAGAAAAAAAATACTTAATTTGACTTACAGCTATCAGCTCCCACGTATGTCCTTACAAATGCATCTAGAATCGCAAGCAGCAGGAAAGCATTTGTTTATCACAGAATGTCCTTGGCAGTCACTGCTGTGTGCTGGAGACTCTTAATGTACAATGTTACTTCTGTTTGGCAGTCACTTCACATTAAAATCTATCTTTTTTTTTTTTTTTTTTCCTTTAGATGACATCTTTTCTAGCAGCCAGGTCAAGATACCCACTCCCAAAAGCAGATCTTCCCAAGCAGGCTCAGAAGCAAAATCTGAAAGCAAGACACTGAGCACATTTGATGACCCACTGAATGCCTTTGGAGGCCAGTAGCAAAGGCGAGCGTGTTACAGAGAGGAAGCCTTCCTTTTGCCCTGTCCAGTACTAATGCTGTGGATTCTCTAATCCGTTACAGCTGAAATGAGATGGCTGTGGATATTTAAAGATTACCCATTTAAAATGGTTAGTATTATCTTGTCTAATTGTGCTAAATGATATATTTTTTAAAAAAGACAGTAACCTCCTGCTATCTTGTTTCCATGGTGCCCAGATGAATATAGCCTGTGCAATACATGCAATGAAGTAATCTGTTATACAAAGTATAGTTTGTTTTATTGAACAGATCTATAGAGAAAATAATTGATAAATAGTAAACAGAGTTTGTTAAACCAGATCTGTCTGTGTTACTTTCCTCTTTAATGCTTGCTAAGTGACACCTGCATCATGACTTGAAAACAACCAAAACCACTATCATGCCTTGTCTGGGTCAGCTCCAGTCTACAGAGCAATATTAGGCTAAGGCTGGGTTCTGTTATCAGGTACAGCTTCTCCTCTTATGTAATCAAGCAGTTAACAAATCTTAGCACAGGGCTTGACACCAAGTAGAGACACAAGGTATTTCATATTGGGAGCTAATGTGGTCTATAAAAATAACAGTAGTTAACACTTCTGTGCCAGAAACAGTGTGCTACAGATGAGCCCTAGCACTCCATGAAAACAACAGAAACCTAACATTGTCTTCTGTTAAAATTGTAAGCCATTAAATGAGGGTTTTCACCTGCCTGGATTTACCAAAGTTTTGCAAATAATGCTTTCCGAGAAGTCTGTCTGTACTGAGCATGCTTGATCACTTCAAGGTTAAGAAGCCTGTGTGCATACCTTGGTGCAGAGACTTGCCTGTGCGGAAAGGCTTGCTGTGTGCCTCCCTTTCTTACCCCTAACACACTGTAGGCTGTTTACAGAAGGTTGTTATTCTGTGGCATCCCTTTAAACTGATGCATTTGGCTTAACCTTCTTGCTTCCTGTATTTTATAGATTGCCCTTCTGGAACTGATGCCATTAACCGTACTTGATACCCAATGGTTGACACTTGCTGTCCTGCATGCATATAAGCAGAGCAAATGCATAAATGCAGAAGGATCAAATATTTCTTATTTTACCAGTAACTGCCTGCAATTCTGACTTTATTATAACAGCAGCACATCTGGTTTTATTGATGGACTACTTTATCTTCAACTCTGAAAACTGTTCTGCTCTCTGTGAATTTAAAGTATGTGCTTAGAGAGCTTCTTTGAGAGCAGTTCCTACTTTCACTGAAGCCCTTGTTCTGAGACATCTGCTCCAGTCTCTTGTTTCTCAAGTTGGATTTACTTCATCAGACACAGTAAATACTATAGCCAAAGCATCTAGCACTAATGGGGGTAAAGCAGAAGGAAGGGTTGGAAGGGATAAAGAAATACCATATATTGGTTTGTACTATAGGTGGGCTTGGCAATGATTCATGTTAAGTCGGGGGGTTAGCTGGGAGTAGCAGCTTGGAAAAGAATGTGGGAGCTATTTGCAAATGGGTGTCTACAGTGAGAGCACTTGCGCTTTATTTATAGGCATTACATCTGCTGCATATGCTTCATACGTGATTTGGACTGCTTCTTTACTCCTGTGCTTAGGAGGGCTTCAAAGACATCCTGGGAGAAAGAGGGAAAAATAGTGAATTCTATTTCTTTTCTGCATCCTCTTTTCTTCTTGGCCCTTCACGTTAATAACTTGTATTTAGCATTGCAAAGAGTGCTGTTCACAAGGTGAGAACCCTGGGGGCCAAAATCTCTTGAAGAAGAAAAAGGTCCTGCCTTGAACTGTTTCTTAAACTTTAATGTGAAAGCTAGGTAGAGAATAGCTCTTGACAGAAACTTGCACTGTGATGTGGATCAAAGCATTACACACGCACACACCCCACCCCCGGCCAAGTCTTTCTGAGCTGGCACAGGGAGTGTCTCTTCCTCCTATTAAAATGTGTGGTCCTCAGAGTCCTGGTGACAGACCATGAATCCTGATCTTTTGGGGAGGGCTTGGTCTGAGTGGTAACTTCTTTAACTGAGTTTTGGGTTGTCTTTCTGCAAATTTAATAAACCACGGCTGTATTTCTGAGAAGGGGGCTGCTAGAGGCCCAATGTTACAGCGCACCGGCCTCACTTACCGCTCTGTCAGAGCACTCCTTTCCTGCTGTGTGCATGTGGAAAACCACGGCATTTGTCCTGAGCCTTCTGACTGGGCCTGAAACCTAACAGCTAGAGTCAGGGTAGGTCTTGCCTAATTTAAAACCTAAATGGAAAGGAAAGCGGTTAATGTAATTAGCTAAGCTTGTTTTCTCTACTATTTTGCTGGAAGGCTGCGATGGCCTGAGGGAAACACTGCTCCCGGAGCCCGGCCTGGCCGCCTGACGCAGGGCCGGGCGCTGACCTTGAGGAGAGGCGCCCGAGAGCAGCGCTCCCCGCCCCCGGCCTGTCACCCGCCCGAGGGCACCGGCGCGGCCCGCCTCGCACTACGCCGGTGGGCGCCAGCACTCCCCAGCTGCCCCCTGGGCTGAGGTCGGGGGGTGAATGCTGGCTTCGCACGCCCTCCCTGAGGAGAAGCGAGCGGGAGCGCCGCCGCCCCCTCGGCCGCGGCGGGAGACCCCGGGCGCGCCCGGCCCCGGCCCGTGGGACTGCGCGTCCCAGGGGCCCCCGCGGGCGCGGCGGCGCGGGCCGGGGCCGTTGCATCCGGGTCCTTGCCCGCGCACGCGCTGCCGCTTGCGTCTTAATCACAACAAATGAGCGCGGCGCGGCCCGGGGGACGCCCGCCCCTGACGGCGCCGGGAGCAACGCCCCGTGCGGGAGCTGATTGGGAGAGCTGCCGGAGAACGGGCCCGGAGGAGGGCGCCTGGCGGGGCTGTTATAAAGGCTAGGTAGGCGCGGAGGCTGCTGGGGAGCGAGCGGCGGTGCGGGCGGCTCCCGGCTTCGGCCCCCACCCCGCCGCCGGCGGCTCCCCTCCCGTTCCATGAGGCCCGTTGGGGCCGGCGAGCCCCGGTGAGGTGTGGTGGGCGGCGCTGCACGGGGGGAAAGGAGCCGCGTCTCCCCATGAGCGGGCCTGGGCGGCGGCAGGTGAGGTGAGACCCTGCCCGCCCTCCTCCCGTCGCTCGGCGGTGCCCGGGCCCTTGGCAGCGCGGCTCCCTCGCGGCCCCTGCGGCCGGGGGACGGGGGCAGTGCCCTGGCTCCTGCTCTCCGCCGGCCTGAAGCGCGTCCCTGGAGGGAAGGGGGTGGTTCCCCCTGCCCCGGGGCGGGCTGGGGGCACGGCGGAACGGGCGGCGAGGCCCCGCGTCCTACCTGGGGTGTGCGGCCCGCCCCGGGGCGCGGTGGCGGCGAGGGGGTGGGCGGCTGCGCTCGCTCCTTTGTTTGCGGGCGCTCCGCTCCGCTGGCCTGGGTCCGGCCCGCCGCCGGCGCGGGGGGCGAAGCTGCCGTCTCCTGTGCCTTCCCCGAGCCCCGGCGAGTCCCTATTTTTGTGTCGTTCTGGAGGTTTTTCCCAGCTCTGACCCTCTCGAGAGCTCAGGCGCTGTCAGGACGCTTTGGGCATTAATATCGCGGGTCGGATCGTCATGTTGCTCGTGAAAACAAAATAAAGGTCGTAGGTAGGATCTGGAATGCTGATTGAAACTAGAGTCCCAAAACGATGATATTCCTAATACTGTTTGTGGTTATCTGTTGCACGATCTAGATAGTAATTTACTGCTTCTGAAGAGCTATTTTATTGTTAATCAAGAATAAATTGAAATTCTCTTTAACAGCTACGTTTACATGTCGTTAGAACTCTTGCTTGTTTGCTTTATAGGTGAAAAATCCCAAACATGAACAGCAATGCACCACACCTGTCCTCAGAGCTGACTTGGCTAGAAGTGGAATGTAGTTCCCTGACAGATCTTCTTACAAGGAAGTTCTAAATCCTTTGTAATGGCCAACAAGAAAGAGCCTCCTTTTTTCAATGAAGATAATATGGGACCGTTTCACTACAAGCTTCCTTTTTATGAAACTATGGAGCTCTTCATTGAAACCCTCACGGGAACGTGCTTTGAGCTGCGAGTTTCCCCCTTTGAAACAGTTATTTCTGTGAAAGCTAAGATACAAAGACTGGAAGGTACTGTTCTCTCCTATTTCAGCATCATCTGTATCACTTTAGAAAGAGTCTTGTTTTTCAAGTTATAATTGCTAAAATCAAAACAGATAATTTGAATGATTTGTTCAGTAATACGTTGATGAGCTAGGTGCTCAGTTTATGGCTTAGGTTTAATTGAAAGGTTTTCTGTTCTTTTTTTGTAAGTTCATGGCTTAGGCTTCACTGGAATTGGTATATTGTTGCTCTTCTTTTCTTTTCCTGTGTTTTCTTTTTTGGTATGTTGTTTTTAATATAAATCTTAAAAAGTCTACGTTAAATCATTAATTGTTTTGATACTATATGGTATATAGCATTTTTGGCATTGAAAGGGTTCTCAGACATAAGTTGTTTGTTAACTAGCAGGGTTATAAACTGAACCTTGTAGTATGTCTATATTGCAACTGTCTGAGCATACTTTAGGTGCTGTGGTTGTTGCTTCTTAGGTTAGTCTATGTTTATGATACTGCAGTCACAAGAGCAACTGCAGTGCAGGCAAATCCCAAAGGCAGCTTCAAGTTACTGATTTGAATTTTGTTTAGGTGAGTGATCTTTTTCTGGTAGAGGTCTGGCTGAGTGGTGCTTTGTCTTAAAGAGATGAACTTGGCACGTCTTGCAAAGTGAAAGCCTTCTTTAAGCTATGAGGCCAGTCCAGGTACTAATGCATGGAGAAAAGATGCAGGTTAGTCCCCTCTCATCCCCTTTCGCTCTACAATGAGAATGATCCTGCATGAAAGAACGTGATTTGAAATATGTCTTCTTTTCACTTGAAGGGAGTTAAAGAATGGTGTGGCTACAGAAGTTGAGAGTACCAGAGTTGCTAATTTTAAGAAAAGGGATTCCTCTCTTTGCCCACTACACTTGTACATGTTTTTCGTGCTTCTGTCTGTGTGGAACCCACCCTCTGAGAAATGTGATATGCATTAGACTTGAATGTTAATACTGTTCTCTTACGGAAATCTGCACTAATGGACAAGGGGAAAAAAAGTAGTTGGTACAAGTTTTAAACACCGGAGGATTGCAGCAATCAGGGTGACTTTTTGCTATTAAGATCACATAATAGAAGCTCTACCATGCCAGTAAGTAGAGTTTACATCAGTGTAGCCACATTAGTGCAGCTATGTGGATATGCTTTTGTTTCCTGTGGATAGGGCTGTAAGTCACAAGTCAGAAAATGTGTTGAGATGGTTCTAGAGGCTAGAGGTGAAATAAGCAAAGGAAAGGGGTTTTCTTCTCCATGGTTGAATATTGGCGTAGAAGAGATGCAAGCAGATAGGTGATAAATGCCGAGAGTGAATTAAAAGGGAGCACAGGCAACAGAGTACAGGAAAAGGCAGGTTATCTGGACAGTATAGATGAAGTGAGCTTTAAAGGATGCTTGAAATGACCAGTAGGAGGATGTGAGGAAGAGGAATTCAAATTTCTTGTAGTCCAAGCTGGGAGATTGTGAATAGACATATTGAGTTATACTTACACTTTATTATTGTAGGCTGGGTGTACCTAGCTTACAAAATGATAATAATTTATTAGAACAAAAGCTCAATAATAAAGTTATAATACTGTTTATTCTGAATTTTGTTCACATCTTGCTGTTCATAGGATGGTAAGATAATTAATAGCTTAGGTGCCTGCTGTATAGACATAATTATTAAGTAAATTCCATTAAAATATGGAAAATAAGGGTTCAATGGTGTTATCATTGAATTGCTAGAAGTCAGTTGAAGTACCTTCATACTCCAGAACGGAGTTAAAATATCAGTAATTTCCTGATTAATATGATTTGTGGGAGACAGATTGCAAACACATTGATTATGTGTGGAGAGGACAGATACACAATGGCAAATCAGTTTTATGTTGCATTTGGGGTTACTATTGCATGTGAAAAAATAACTTTTCAGTGACAAAGTTCCTGTTATAGAGCACAAGTTCAAATAATGAATCACCCAGGTGGAAGGAAAATCTTAATTTTGCTGTGATTTAGCATGGGAAGCTATTCCTGTTTCTGCTGCTACTTTTCACTTACTGTATCACGTCAACTTTCACAGGGTGTGAACCTCTGTCATTTAAGTTGCATGTAGTATTGGAGAATGCTTCCTGCACTGCTGGGAGACTGTATAGGGTCCCTGGTATGGGTATTGTCTCTGTGGTCTTAGTTGGGTATTGAGGATGATGGTATGTAAGCATACAAAAAGACAGGTTCTGGGACATTATCTGCGACCTAAGATCTCCCAGAAAAAAATAGAGGACCATATCAGGAATTAACAAATCTGTTCAAATGTCACCAATGCCTTTAACTGTAAGAGGCTAATAATAAGGCTGAATCAAGACAACCTGACCTTTGCCAACAACTGGAGTTATCAATAGCTGTAGACTGTTAGCGGTGTAATAGGAAAGGTTAATATGGATGGCATGTTAGGAATTTTGTATACTTCTGATACTGTTCATCGTTCTTGGTGCCTGTTTAATGATCTGATACAGAAAGGGTTTGTTTAGACAGCTGTAGTAGACATTGGTACCTTACTAAGAAAGAGCTCCACATCTCCAGCTTTCTTTTTCCAGTTGGTTTTAGTCAGTAAAGAATATGGGTAAAAAAATTATTAATGGATTCCAACGCATCTGAAATCTCAGTGCAAGTCTCCTTGTAAATTGAAGTTAAAGCAGATATGATGTCTATTTGGATCAGATCCAGGCATTTGTCCTCAAATATTTTCCATGCAAAGCAGGCACGTGGTATCCAAAAATTTAGATTTGTTATGATGTTGACTTTGGAGCCACCGAGGGTAAATCCTTCTGGTCTGAGATTCATTGAGTGAGCCTTCTAAAATGGTACACAGGAGAAGAAATAGCTCTCTGTCTCTACTGGTGGCACAAAAGCTAGCATACGCACAGCCAGCGGCGTAGCTTAGTGTTGCCAGCAGTGCTACCTACTCCATTGGTTTTACTTGTTGATTATTTGTAGTTGAAAGCAGGATCATGTGTTGATCGATGTGGATAGGATGGTATCAGAGTTGCAAGGTGACATGAAAGACTGAGGTTTAACATGTGAATGGTACTTCAAAATAGCAGGATTTCATTGAAAGAGGAAGTAGCTTTTTCTTTTTTACCTGAAAAAAATCTATTCTTGCTTCCTCCGTTGCATGAATCTTTGTAGCTGCTAGGCCAGACAAAGTTTAGTATTCCTCATTTGGAAACACCAAGAAGGAACGTTCAGATAGTGTGCTCCTGGTAGTGGTTAAATGCTTTCATGTTAAAGCACCATAGGTAATACCTGTAAACATGTGTCTTCAGTAAGATGGGATTGAGTCTGAAGGGAGGAGGTGGGGTTTGGGATTTGGTGTTGGTGTGTCATTAATATCATGATTGTTATTATTATAATAATCATAGTTATCATTATTACTTATCTTGTGGGAATAAATTTGCATTCAACAGTATGGAGTGTTAAAGCCTTCATCTACGTAGCTAGCTTTAAATTTCAAGCAGTCACTGAACAAACCATGACTTTTATTTTAATTTTATAATCTGGGTATTTGAAAACACTATCTTTTTGTATGATATTTAGGTTCTCTTGTTCTTGTATTATTGTGACGTAGAAAAACAACTGGCTTTCAGAGTACATCTTAATTTGAAATGCTTGTGTTCAGTGGGGAATGACAGATGCAACAATTTTGTTTTACATGTATGCACTCTCAATTCATCATGAGAGTTGTTATTTTTCTTTGGTCTTTTTGCTGTCATTGTTTTCCAGCCCATGTACAGCAGCTTCACCTTAAGCGAAAGGAACTGATTGAATATCAAGCACACTTCTGGTGTTGTAATTTCTTCCAATACTCTATGAATTCAGTGTGTCATAATGATCTTCATTACTACTTGCATTAGAGAAAGTAGCTATACTTCTGTCAGGATTGGAGTAACTAGATTGCACAAGTCTAACAAGTTTTTAACAGAACCAATCTTGCTTTTCTTCTGTCTACTAATTTCCCTCTGTCTCCTGTTTGCTTTGTCATTTGCCTGTTTACTGTGCTGATAGAGACTAAGAAGTTCATGAAGCTTTTTTTTTTTTTAAGCTTATGCCTTGTCTGAATTGGGAAAACATTCCTGCAAATGCATGACTGTGCCCAGATCAGATGGTTAGAGCAGCATCTGGTAGGTGTAAATAAGGTCACCTTTGTCAGGAAATTTTGCAGATCTGCATTCAGTTACTGGTGACTTGCTGTTGTTACAGTCTTCTCTTTGTCAGTCCCTAGGGTAAAGAGTAGGTCAGTACTGACCACCGTTTACACTAATGTAGCTTACTGTCATGCAGATGAAAGCTGAGGAGTCCAACAGTTATGAAAGCGATCCTGCTGCTGTCATTTGTGAACCTTTGCACCTCCTACCTAGTGTGGCTGGTTGGTGGTTGGTTGTGGTTTTTGGGGTTTTTGTTGTGGGTTTTTTTTTTTGGAGGGGGAGGGTGGGGCGGGGGTGGGCAGAAAAGGCTGTCAGTGCAGCCTCTCTGTAAGCAGGAGCAAGTAAGAAACTCCAGCAATTTCAACATTGGATGGAAGATAAGTATACTGTTTGAACTTTGGCTTTGAAATGTTTGTGGTGGTTTTAAATGTAATAACCTTCTACCTACAACATAAATCAAGTTTGTTCTGAAATCTATGGTTGGGGTTTTTTTCTGGGTCATACTTGACCACATCAGTTTCTCTGGTGAGCTTACTTAGCGTGCCAAAAAGAAGAGTAAAGGAGTGAAGCTTAAGAGTGTATCTGATACTCTATCCTGTCTCTGGAATTAGTGTACCTTCTTCTTTCCTTTCCTCCCCCCATTTTAGCAGGTCGGATTCTCAGTCCTTCTGCAGCCATTGCAGTAGACAGTGCAGACTCTTCTATCCTCCTGTAGCATCACCTGCCTAGCCGACTTCAAATTGAGCATTGAAATGTAGCTTATTACCCCACTTACCTCTCTTCTCAGTACTGATCTAGAGCAGACACGTGATACAGTCACTTGCTGGTAAGGGAGAGGGGATAGTGGATTGGTGTCTCACAGTTCTCATTATTGTTGCCAAATTTACATGCTGCTCCCATGTGCAAATGTCTCCTCAAGAAAACCTTACTGTAATCCAGGAAAGGGACAGCTGATGCATGTTTTCCTGAACCTGCAAAGCACATACTATTTCCTCAGTGTATAAATACAGAATTCTTAGAAAGTAGCATAAAAGGGAGTTAGTAATAAAGATTTGTCTGTTTCCCATTACAGAAGAGAATAGTCTTTTCATCAAAAATGTTGTCATTGTTAAATGAAGAAAAACATGTTTCACTGCAATACTACCGGTTAAAAGCCAGCCTTTTTAACAAATGCTCTCTCAGTTTATCAAAGTAATTGGAAATTGGTCCTTGGGGGCTGCTGAAACCATAACAAATGCAGACAGTAATGACTGTTTGTAATCAGAAGACTGCAAAACAACTCGGAGGAGAACTTCACTGTAGACTTGCTGGCTGTTGCCAGCTTGTTCTTGTTTTGCTTACACTGCAGATGTGAAACATAACCAATAGTCACTTATTAAATAGCTTGCAGTGTAGTAGTGATTATTTTAGTCTATGTATGTATAGTAACTATGTATAGTTAGTATGACCATATTCCCCTCATAAATGTCTTGTGAACTTCAGAGGATACAAGATTCGCGTTAAATGCTATCCAAGTGAAGTAGAATTGTGTTGGTCATTCATAAAAGAGATCTAGATGTGAGCTGTGGTGGGAAAAGGAAATTGTCATCTTCTCTAAAGCTTAATAACAGTGACAGCTCCTCCGAAGTGCACTCTCCTTCATGGGCATGTCCACTCAGTGCACCTCCTACTTGTCACTTGAATCTGCTTGGACTTTTACCAGACCCTGGTCCCTTTTTCTTCCTTGCTGGTGATGGGTGCTGGTAGCTTTGTGCCCTTCCTACAGCTAGGAAGGGCCTTAACCAACCTTTTGCCACAGCTTACTAAGCAGTCTTGCAAGCCTTAGGAAGACTGATCTTTGTTTTCCCCTCTTGCCAGATGTATTTTGGGAAGTCTTACTGTTTAGCATTGCTACATGCATCTCCTTTTAAGTATCTGAGCATGCAATGAATAAAAATGTTAAGTTTATTTTAATGTAACCTTTTAGAAACTGTATTTATAGCTTTTGCTGCTTAGTCTGAGGAGTGGTGTTTAGACCTTCTTGAAAAGTAGTTCTTGGCCTCTATAGATCTTCATTTGAATCAGTTTGTCAGGAATGCACAGTGAGATCTTAACTGCCTGGATTTCACTACTTACAAACTGAAAATCAGCACCTCTTTTTGATGCTGAAGGGAAGATACTTTTTTTTTTTTACCTCAGCTATTCATCTTCCTATTAGCCTTGATGTTTTTTAACCTTTATTTTTTTTGGATGATGATCAGAGATGTCGCATCCTTTTATAATTGCCCTGGTTTGTATTCTTTCCAAAATTTGGAAAATGGCAGCATTCTAGTAAAAATGTGTGAAGACCACAGGTTGTACCACGTTATGCTCTTTAATGTGTGTTACATTTGTATCTAAAAGAGTGGACTATGCAGGCAGAAAGAAACAAAATTAATAGGTTTGTAGAATATGGATTTTTAATATGGAACAAATATTCAGTATGCTTACTTATAACAAAAAATAGCCAAATCTGAAACTGAACTTGAGTTGAAAGTTAGTATTACTAGATATAATTAATAAAACATCCTGGTGGCCTAAAAGAACACCCACAACAAAATAGAAGTGTTTGTAGCATGAAGTTTGACTAATTGCTATGGTGCTATACTGTACATGTGAACTTTCACGTTCCAAACCAAGCAATGATAAAATAACATTTACAGTTGTCACCACTGTAATAGAGCTGCTACCAGTTACGTTAATGTGATCTTGTCTTTAACGCAGAATATCAGCCTGTGATTAAATTATTCGGCAATTCTGTAGTTGGAGGTTTTTATCCTGATTTTCCTGTCACTAGACATAAAGCTCTGAGGTACAGGTAACAAGAGAAAAACCTCCCTTATCTGATGACTAGAAAAGAACAAGTATTCAATAAACTTCAAGCAAGTGAATACTTTTACAGACCCCTTGTTGAGCCAAAAGATCAAACTTTGTGTGTTGAGCCCAAGCCTGCTGAAAATGTTATGTTTGTTCTTAACTATTTGGGAGGTTAGATATCATGACTGAAGGTTGCTCAAGTGCCAGTCCTTGTCTTCCTTCTTCTGTTCTTTCCCTTGTGAATCCACTTCATTGCCTCTCCTCCATTAGCCCCACATTCTTCAAGAAGCAAAACTCCTCAAAAGCCCTCCCACCAACTCCAATTTTAATAGTTGTTTTTTTGTTTGTTTGTCTTGCTTAGGTATTCCTGTCTCTCAGCAGCATTTAATTTGGAATAATACAGAACTGAAGGATGACTATTGTTTGAATGATTATAAGTAAGTATAGAACAAAATTGCAATTAATGTTTCTAAGTGATTGTTAGGTTAAGCAATAGAAAATGCTACAAAAATGTATTTGTTGTTATTTACAGCATTTCAGAAGGCTGCACTCTGAAGTTAGTTCTGGCGATGCGAGGTGGACCTATTAACACTAGAAGAGGTAAGTGTTAACTGAGTTAAAAATAGTGGGTTTCATGCAACATCTTATAACTGAGAACAGCTTCTCTTAACTAAGTATTTTAGATGAGCAGACTTCAATTCCAAATTAATTGAAAAAATACTTAACAAAAGCGCAGGGATTTTTTTCCATCTTCTCTTCCTTAGCATACCAATACACCATCTTCTTCATTTTGTTTAGCCTTAGTTTAACAAGTATGTTTGTATGTATGGAATCATCAAGTCTTAAAATCGGCAATTCTTCACCTGCAGTAAAAATGATACTGTAATGTCATTATACAAATAGTTTTTCAAATCTGGTTAGTAAGAATCAGGCATTGGTTCAGTCTGATGATAAACTTGGCTATGTGGATCATCTATAGAGGCATGAAAATGGGAAATTCCCTTGATAATTTCCAATTGGAAAAACGTCAGCATATCTTCTAGGTTGGAAGTTCCCATTGTAAACCGAGCTGAACTCTCAAAGGTGATCAAAACAATAATGATAATAATAATTTGGTTTTACTTATTTTTCTCTTTGTAAAAACACAAGTTCCTGTGGAAGACCCGATCAGGGAAATGGCTGAATACATGGAACCCACTAGAGATGAGATATGGGAGAAAGGGCCATCCAACAAACAAGTTACCTTTTTAGTGTATCGAGAAGGAGATCAGTTGAATTTCTTCCGTGTGGTAGACCGGGGAGATGGCACTTTAACACCATTATCTGAATCTTTGAGGTAAAGTTGGTTTTAACCTTTATATTATTCTTCAAAAGGGGGATGTTTACAATTTTCAGCTTAATTTGTTGACTTTATCAAAAGAATATCTGGGAATATACCTGGAATATTGCAAGAATTTTCTCTAAGGGCTACTAAAATGCTGTAACTACATGGACGAACAGCCCAGTAATACTTAATGGCCAGTGCTCATGCTGATGGTCATCTACTGCCATGTGTGTCAATAGAGTGAGATAAAGCTGACCATGTGCTTAAAGCAATTCTCAGCATTCCAGCCCTTTCTAAAAGGGAATGTTTCACAGGAGAGACAATTTGGCAATAAAGGTATCAAAAACTTTTGAGTACTTTCTCTTCCATTTTAAGGCATTTCTTTAGTTTTATAAAATATTTCTCTGCTCACCGCATACACTTTCTTTTTTGTATGGATATGACTTGACCAAATGGTTAGTGAGGAAGATAGGAGGTTGGCAGTGCAAAATCCTGGGAGGGTTTGTCTGAAGTTTCAGAGAAACTGCGGGGGGGGGGGGGGGGGCAGGGTTAGGGTTGTTTTGTTTCTTTTATTTTGGTGTTGGTTTCAGGTTTTTTTTTTTCTTTGAGGGGGGTGGTGGTGGCGTGTGTGACATTTTTGGGGTTTTTTTATATATATACTGAAATAATTACCAATAGAGCTAGCCTTTGGACATAATTAAGCCTCAAATTGGCTACTGTTGAGTTAACCAAACTAGTCTCAATCACTATTACAGAATCAAAGTACTGTTATGATCAGAAAGGCACATATGTCACTTAGTAAACAGATTAGTAGTCTTTTTTCCTAAAGCTATCAGAGTTTATGTCTATTAAAATTACTAGGTTTTGCAGCTTTTGGATAGGTTTTTTTCATCTCGTGAAGAACTCTGTCTTCGTACAACAGTAAGGAAGGTAGTCCCTGTTCTGGGGACTGTCTGCATTTTCCTCCAAGGCTAAGGCCTGCACTGTTGTTAAGTAATGATTCTTGTTACTGTTTGCAAAGTGAAAGCAAGAGCTTTGTACTGGGTTTATATTTGGTGTGCTTATATTCAGAATATTACTCTTAGAAACTTTTATAGGAGATCTTAGAAACTACAGGCTGAATGAAATGTGAAGGTTGAATTCCCACATTGTTACACAGAGTAGAAAGAGCTAGTGTTTGATGTACAATTACTAGAGGGAAAGAAGAGGAAAGATACAAATATTTCAGATCTGTGATCTTCTCTTTCAGCCCGTGCACTCTTTTTCAGTAAATAGCCACATATGGTATTGTGTAGATTTGAAATGGGTAAAAACCACTGTCACCAGAACTGTGAACCTTGCTGCTGCGTTGGGCTACATACACTTGTGGAAAGAGGAGCATACAGGTGTAATTCCTGTTTTCACTGATAACCTGCTTGCCTGTTCCCAAATTGTTCTCTTCTATGTTTTGACTCCAAAAACATCCAAACCAATCGAAAGAGCTAGGGCTGCGGATGCTATACTGTGAGTTGACACAAGGAGTTGTCAGAAGGAGCTTGAACTTTCATTTTTCAGTGTTAAGGGTCTCTCCAGTATCTGCCTGTCTGTTCAAATTCTTGTGTGCTTGTGATGACTTTTTTTTCGCCTCCCATTTAAAACTAGTATGGACAATTGTCTGAAATTCTTAGTACTTCTTGATTAGGTAATCCTAGTGTATAGACTAAATAATAATTTACTTGAGATTGGCTAAATGTAGCAAATCAGAAGAGTAAACTATTCTTCTGGTTCTTGCAAGACATCTTGGTAAGCCTTTCAAAGCACAATAGCATGTATAAAAGTCAAACACATTATGCTTAAGAAATATGCTGTCACTGGTCAAATGATCCAGTTAGGTTGAAAGCCACCTGAATTGAAAACATCCAGCTTGCGTTGTTTCTCTTCCTCTGTGCTTTCTATGGGAGTTCATTTATTAGCTTTTCTACTAAGGCAGACGGTAATTTGGGCAAGGGGTCCTAATTTTTTAATTTGTTGTTATGGCAAGGTCAGACTTCGTGGGAAATGGAAAAAGTAGCAAAGGGAGGAGAGAATAGAAACAAATCAGACCATTTTATCTTTGTAAAGGAAGATTGTGAATCACTCTGAATACTAGTGTTTTCCACACTGACAGATGTGTTTGTACGTGTGGGTATACTGGTGACTGAGCATTTTGAGGCAGTTGTTTATCAGCTTTTCTCACATTGCTTATGTGTGGAGCAGACTTTAGTGACTGCAGTTTAGAAAGGAGACACTGGTTTGCGTTTGTTTTGTAGTTCTCCAGATAATTTTATTTATCTGTGGTTAAGTTAATGGTTAAAGCTTGACAAGGTGTAAATACATACAATGTTTATTGTCTCTGGATTAAAAGAAACCTGTGCTAGAGGACTGGCAGGCACCGAAGTCAAAAAAGCCAGCTATTGATCATTGTTGAGACATGCATTTACCAGCAAGATCTCGGGAATGTTGACAGCTATGGACAAAGTCAGTTTGGAATTTATGCATTGGAAAATGGGCTAAAAGTACCACCAAGAACAAAGCTTCCTATCTAACTTTGATATTTTTTTTATTTATAATAATATATTTTTATATTTATGCATATGCATTTAGAATTTATTTCTAAATAATAATAAAAACAAACTTTTGTTACTACTTAAAGTTTTTTTTGCTTCTATTTACCCAGAAAATGCAAGAGAAAGGGTAATAATTATTTTTACATCAAAAAAAAAAACTTAAAAAAAACCCCCAAAACCACTAACGAAGCATGTGAGACACATCTCTATCCTTGAAGGAAAGGAAGTTCAAAGAGTTGTTTTGAGTTGGTGACTTAAGTCTTTGCAGAGTTAAAATTCTGAAATTATTCTCTAGTGTTGAGTCCTCACTAGGAGAGGTATGTAATATATATGCGAACTGTCCCCATATGTAGTTGTTCGGTTTTTCGTAAGAAATGAGTCGACTGTTTTGCTGACTCTTGCTTTGACTTTGCTGATATCTTGCTCTTAAAGATATGTCTCCCAGCTGTGCTGCCTTTGGAATTTTGCTACATTTTAGGAAATAATTTGGAGGGTCAGTGCAAACATACTGGCTCTTGACTAAGAGCAGCAGAATATTTCCAAGAATCAGGTAAGATGGCAGCTCTAATTCATCAATTTTTATTATTTTTTTTGGTGCTGACTTCCTCATGACCTTTAGTTCTTCCTTGGCCTCTTTTCGAGAGTAGGAACTTTAGTCAGATCTACCAAGACATTTGTACAAACACACGGAAACTGCATGATTGTCAATTTCTAGATGCTGCCAGTCTAATGGAAGAATTAAAACACTCTTTAAAATGTACTATATACAGTGTTGAAAATGCATGAGTTTGTAATGAATTAAATACTCCTAATGGTTCTTTATTTCTCTTTCACATGTTGGATATGTGTTAGTGATTAATACTTCATTGCTTCATAGGAAAAACAAGTCAGATGCTGACTTCAAAACATTGAGGTTCAGTTTCTGTTAGAATACAGAATGGAAAAATGCAACGTGATGCTATGAATTTCCAGTGACTACCGAGCTAAAATATTTTGTCTTGGGACTAGCAATTCTAATCTGTTTTGTTTTTTTCCACATGTGAGACTCTTTGGAAACTTAAACTGATCTTTTTTTTTTTTTTTTTTTTTTATTATTTTGAAAAGGAGAAATAGACTATCATATCCACATGGGTGACCCCTCCATTTCCATTTATGGTGAGAACACCCCTCAGGATGGATAGAAATTTGGACTTTCCTTCCATGCCACTGTCTGGTTAATTGGAAAACTGCTCAGCTTGTTGTCTGAGTCACACAGTTAACAGCTTTGGCCATACCTTCAGGAGACATTTGTGGAACTGGATAACCCCTCAGTGGGGAAAATATATAGTGAGTGTGAACCAATGTATATGGTATAACCACTTCCCAGAAGTGTGGCTGTGTTCTGATTTCACCATCGTCACTCTGCGTAAGCATCTTGTAAGGAATGCTTATGTACTAAAATAAATGTATTTGAAATGTCTGCATACAGTTTTACATAATGCTTTGTCAACAGATAACTACAGATATGACTTTCTAGTTGTGAGAATAGTCTACATTGAAAACATAATTAAATTACTTGATTAGAGGGTGAATACAAACTTTTTTTATTTTCAGTGGTGGTTCAGTTTATAATTTATATGCTGATGATGAAGATGAGACAGAGGCATCACCTTCTGGCCAACAGATTATAGAGAATTCAATTACTATGAATAAAATGAAACTGCTCAAAGCAAAGATGGAGAACATGAATCTGAGTAAAAAGGTGAAGTTGTAATTTCAGTTTTCCTGTCATAATGCAGCTTGCATTTTCCTAGTGCTGACTTTTCTAAAAATCAGGTCAGATACTTTGCTGTTTTGGGAAGTGAAGTGATCAAGGGTAGATGATTTCTTATCTGTTGATCAAGTAAATGCTACTGTATAAATGTTTTGCTGTGTGGCACTGGCTTTACTTGGATCTACCCGTCCACATTCAAAGAATTCACTGATGGCCCTGGATTTATTTGGGTGGAGGTTTTGGGGTTTCTTTTTTCTCCCAATACTTTAAGTAGCATTGTTCCACAGTACTGCTGTGGTAAAAATCAGTGTTTCTCTTAAATGAAACTTCATTAGAAATACTGTAACTGAAGAGCCTATGAAGTTAAATATGAAAATGAGATTACCTAGAAGAGAAAATGTTACATTGGTGTTTATGTCTGTCTAGGTTACCTAGATGTAAAATGGAGAAGATAGGCTTTCTTTCATTGTTTGTCTTTTTTGAGACCCTAAGCTTTTCTCAGTAACTTTGGCATTCTGACTTCCCTTTTTTATTCCTCTGACGTGGCCCATTTACTAAAAAGCCTTTTCTGATTATACTACTTGATTTGGTTACTCAGATGTTGGGGTGAAGTCTTGGTGGCTAGTAAAAGATGAGGCGTTGGAAAGAGTGATTTGGTCCGTTCTGGCCTTTTGCTATTTGAGTTCCTAGGAATATGATCTTGGTCAGGTCTTTGAATGCAACTGTACTTCAAATACTAACTGTTGTTGTATGTGGGTTTTGGTTTTTTTAATAGCCTAAGAAAACTGTCAAGGTGAAACCTCGTCCTCCGATGACTCCTCGACCATCTAGTGGCTCAGTGGCTGCTGCTCGTCACCGGTTTTTAAGAGTGCTCCCCCATATTGGACAGTCCTGCCTACCTCCTCCTGGGAATTCATATCACTCAGAGTCCTCCCAAAATGCACTTTCAGCACTGGCTACTTTGGCCACTGCTGGTAGAACAATGCCATCTACAACTAATGACTTTCTTAAGGAAGACGACACTTGGCAGAGCAACTCTTGGTCTCAGTCAGTTAGTAGCATCAGATTACCACCGAAAATATCTCGTGTTGAACTAGAAAATGCAAAGCTGCCTACAAATAATATTCTGACTCCTGTTTCATCTCTGCCTGTAAATTCAGAAAAAGCATCTGAAAATGTGACCCCAGCAAGTGAGGAGGATGCTGTTTTGTTTCCAAATATAACCAATGTAGAACTGTATGGAGCAGAAGAAAAACTTCTACCTGAAACAGATGCTTTTGCTTTGTTAACAGAAGCAAGTACCACTGAGCAGTGTAGTGAGATATATGATATAGGGAGGGTGAACCCAGAACTTGAACTGTCTGATGGAGATGAAGAATCTAAGGTTGTAGAGCAGCATGGAAAACCTATTGGCAAAGTGCTGAGCACTGCTGCAATGGGGGCTGGTCTTCTCAGTACTCGTGAATTAAGTCCTCAGAAAAATCTGCTTTTGTCACCTCTTCGGTATTCAGCGCAAGTGGCGCGTCACAGTTCTCTGAAACCACAGGCGCAATCCAAATGCTTTGAGGCTGGCAACTTGAGACCTACAGCCTCCCCAAACATGCTTCGGTCATTGGAAGTCCATAGTATAGCAGACTCCTCTTTTTCTAGGACTACTAGATTTTGTAGTGTGAAAGTAGAGTCACTTGGCAAAAGACCTGATGTAATTTCAAAAGCAGATGCTAGGGACATCACAGATGTGGCTAACAAGGCATCCAAAGAACCTGTGAGTTCTGTAAGTAACCTAGGATTTCTGGCTTCGCTGGCCCGAAGTGCAAATAGGGAAAGTTTACAGAGTTCCTGTGGGACAGGCAGGTTTCGGACTTCTGGTGTTGCACTACCTACAAACCTGCAGCATTTTCAGGAAGAAAGCTTTAGGAAAACAGCTCCTCCAAATGAAGCTGCTGAATATATTCTAGTGAGTACTAATGCTTCCAAAGAAATTGTAGTTTTCCTGTCTTTTCTGGTACTGACATTGAAAACTGTACTTTCACGCGTGTGTCCATGTGTCTTTTCAGGGAAGACACATGGGGAGGGGGAGGTGTACTTAAATTCCTGTTAGTCTTGAACTGTTTCCTGAATTCCTGTTGGTATCTTAACTGTCTGTTTATCTGGATGGGTCCTAGAAGTAATTTTTCATAAAAATTGAAGTGGTTGTTTGTTCACAGCTAAAATTATTAGTTATTATAATAATAGAATTATGTGTGTCTGTGCTTGAAGGGTCATCTGACTTCTGCTGCTGCTCACTAGTTTCATTTATTCCAAAGTCTGCCTTGTGACTGGCACCATATGTGCCTAGCTTCAGGTCTCTAATGTAGTTAGTTGTTTTAGTACATTGTGAAGTATGGAGAGACTATTAAATAGTCATTTTGAATAAGGCTTTATATTGCAGAATTACAAACTTGTGTACAGAAGTCATCCTGGGCTCTTTGTAGGTATGCTGATCGATTTCAAATAAGCTGATACCAGACTGCCTAACTTTCTCATTTAACTTCATCTGCTAGTAATTTCCTTGTGGAAATTTTTTTTTTTTTTTTTTTAGTCTGCGCATGGGCTTGGAATGAATGGAAGTATTGCAGCTGTAGGGAAGAGAGCAGGTAAGTAATGGACTTAAATAATAATTGAAGATGACTTTTTAATCTTTCTGATATATCACATATGTGGAGGACAAGAATCATTTATCTTTGTAAGGCATATGGCTTTCAAAGTTCTTGCTGTATTACACTTCTGTAACAGGATATAAATTTTAAAGCAATTCTTTAACTTACAGATCTCATCCAGATCTTGGGTAGACACAACTGTGACTTTCTTAGCTTTTTTTAATACTTAATGAATCCTGCATGTCATCTGTAGACATAAACATGATGTTCTACTCTGAAGTTTTCAAAAGGTCGGTTCTGTGAATAGTTCTGAGTCTGCTAAAATCAGAGCCGAATTTATTGGTAGCATAGTCTTTAGAACTACAGCCTGAGTCAGAGGGATTTAGCAAAAGAAAAATGGGGAGGAAGCAGCAAGGGCATGGATGCTGAAGATTACTGATATAGTGCAGATTTTTCTCTTTTGTGGTGGGCGTCATTCTTTCTACCCTAGTCTTGGTAACTGTGGAGTGCTTAATCACAGAATTGTAGAATAGAATTACAGAATTGTTTAGGCTGGAAAAGACCTTTATAATCACCAGGTCCAACTGTTAAGCCAGCACTGCCAAGCCCACCACTAAACCATGTCCCTAAGCACCACATCTACACGTCCTTTACCTCCAGGGGTGGTGACTCAGCCATCTTCCTGGGCAGCCTATTCCAATGCTTGACAACTTTTTCAGTGAAGAAATTTTTCCTAGTATCAGATCTAATCCTCCCCTGCCACAGCTTAAGGCCATTTCCTCTTGTCCTATCGCTTGTTACTTGGGAGAAGAGACCAACACCTACCTCACTACAACCTCTTTTCAGGTAGCTGTAGAGAGCAATAAGGTCTCCCTGAGCCTCCTTTTCTCCAAACTAAACAATCCCTGTTCCCTCGGCCACTTCTCATAAGACTCGTTCTCTAGACCGTTCGCCAACTTCAGTGCTCTTTGGGCACACTGCAGTGCCTCTGTCCCTCTTGAAGTGAGCGGCCCAAAACTGAACACCATGTTCGAGGTGCAGCTTCGCCAGTGCTGACATCTTAATGCTTGACGTCTACTGAAAATGGATGTGTTGTGCCTTAATATTAATTTCTTATGTGATTAATTCTCTTGGGGGAAATGTAACTGTCTAGTACTTTTAAAACTCCTAAGACAGTGAGCTAAAGATTTTCAGCACAATTAACTGTTCTTCTTCACATCTTTGACTTGCAGCTTGCATGCTTTCTTTTCTTTCTATATGACCTTAGGAAAATAGAGTAAGGCATGTATTCCAGGATTCTAAGACCTAGGCATAGAGAATGAGCTAGAAGATCTGCAAATAGCAGTTGCAACAGGAAGACTGATGTGATGATGGGGGAGCAAAAGCTGCTAAAATAGTGGATTGTGCCTTTGTTTCACAGCTGGGGGTGCAGCTGTTAATTGGCAGTCAGTTAAACAGGTCTGTCCCTACCTACTCCGTGGTAAGAGGTGATACCCTAGTAGCCATGTCTGCATGATGGGTAAGCCTGCTAACATCTGCGTCATTTTGGATAGAACTATGAAGAAGACACTCCTCTGGTATTTTCAAAAAGGTTCTAGACAGGAGAAAGGCAAAGTTGGTGTTGTCATATCATGCAGGCTCTTGAGAAGAGAAGTGGCTGGTAATGATCTGTTGTATAACTGGCCAAAGGACAGATTCATGTAATTGCTGTAGAGGCTGTGAGTGTGGTGACAGAACTATTGTTTTTTCTGGTTAAGTATGGTCTGCGGGTGGGGGGGCTGTCTTCAAGCCCTGTCTGTTTCACCAACTGGGCTGACTGATGCTTCTGAGATAGCATGCTTTTAAATGATGGAATTGGTAGCATAGACAAGTAAACATCTGGAAGTTTTGATGCTAGATAGCAGTGGGATAGCTGGTTGGTAGCGATGACTGCAATGTGTGGTGACTGCCTGGTGTTCCTATTGAATGTAGCCTGCTGTATCTCAGTTGAGAAACGAGTGTTGGGATTAAAGGTGCGCTCGACAAAAAGTACTTCTGAACTCATGAGGTCTCTTTTTGGGATCATCCTGACACTAGCGGCAGAAACAAAGAATGTTTGAGAGGATGCGTTGCATGCTTTCATTGTCCTAGCGTATGGTAAACGTGAATAAGCAAGTTGGGAACTAAGAGGTTGCTTCTACAGAGGGAAGGTGCCTTTTCTTTACATGCTTTTCAGTTAATAAAGCAACCATCAAGAATTATAGGGCAAGTGGTTAAAGTACATTTTTAAGTACAGAAATTTTACAAACATCTGCAAAGTGCCTTATGAAACCATACAGCTAAATAGAGGCCTGTAGTCTTAGTAATGTACTTTTGGTGATATACCATAATTATAAGAAGATTTTAAGATGTTGCAGTATTTATTTGGCAAACGAGTTACATGCTAGGTACTTGAATGCCCAGTTGATTCTTTGGAAAGCTACTGTGTGCAGTGATTTCCTAATCACATTGTGTTTCCACTTTGCATTTGGGAAGACAGTTAGATGTGTTCCTTGATTTCTTCTGTAAGTTCTTGCTTATGTGAACTTTCAGCAGGTGTTAAAAATAATGGGTCTAAGTCCCGCATTGTGCTGCCTCTTCTAGAGGTGTTCATAGGCTTGAGGTGTTTTCTGGTTTGGCTTTTGGGTTTTTTTCCTCCCTGTTTAGGCTTTGGGGTTCCCACCTGAAGTATCCCAAGAAATGCAAATGAAGCTGGGTTTCAAAAGATAACATTGAACTAGTTTGTGATCAGGAATAAATAAAAATAAAATTTCTTTGCTGTCTTTCTACCTCTGAAAGCAGGTGAAGCAACCCATCTTCCACCTGTGAATGACTCAGTTCAAGCAAAAAAGAAAATTGCAAAGCATTGCTTTCTTTGTGGCAAGAAAACTGGATTGGCAACCAGCTATGAGTGCAGGTAGGCCGACCGTATAACCAGCTGTTGTTTAAAACTGATAGCTGCGTTAACCAAAAGATTTTCTATGGTACATGGTATTGCTTAAGCACAGCAAATCAAAAGTCAACCCTTACAAAAGTTGCAGTTCTCAATTCAGCAAAACTCCGGAAATTTCAGGAATGTAGTACCTGTTCTGCTGTTGAGGTATATGTTCTTCCAGGAAAATCAAGAAATGCAAGGTATAAGAATGCAAAATATCAGGAAATATTACCAAAAAAATTATATTTTATACTTGTGTGGGGAGAACTTGCTACAGATTCATGTTCTGCAAAGTTTCTTGACGATAATTACATCATTAACAACTCAAGGAAAAACTGGTTTTGTTAGTTTTCAGAGTATCTCCCTTAGATTTGGCTCTATTGCAAGACATCGGCACAGTTTGTGAATTTGTATGAGTTTATATTTGACAACTTTTTGATTTTTATGTGTGTTCTGTTTCTTGTGAGACTTCGGTCACCTTTGATCATCTAGAGCGTCTCAAAAGCAAAATACCAGAGTGGTGTCCCCCAAATCATGACTTGCAGACAGCACAGTGACACCTGGTACTTAGTAGTGATCACTGGAAACTTAAAAACAAAAACAACAAAAAAACCCCACCAACAACAAAAAAAACCCCTGCTTTCTCTGTTGATCTTGGTTCTTGAAGTAGTTTCCCACAAGATACTCATTTCTCGGTATCATTTCCCATGAGCCAGCCAAGGTTGGGAACTGCTGCACTTTGAGTGCTACATTTGAAGCTGATCTTGGTTTATGCCAATCACAACAAAAAGAATAAGACTTCTGCCATTGGGAAATTGTGTTGGAGAGTTTCAGGATGAGGAACTGCCTTCTTACTGACTCTTCAGTCACTGATTTTGAAACAGTTTTGGACCCTGAACACTTTCTGGCTAAGCAAATAGCTGCAAGCTCTTCTAGAAGTAACTAAGCAGCTTGCTCAAGGTTGAAAGTGAAGCACAGAAAAAGGGGGTAAAATCGCACATCTCCAAGAATAGCATTCCTTCTAGCTGTAAAGGGAGGAATCATATGACCTTTTACTAGAATGGAATATAAACCAAATAGAGAATACAGTTGTAGGAAGGAACTGGTGATTACAGGAACAAGAACGAAAAAAAAAATTATTACCAGGCACGAAAAGCCTCAGGAACAGCTGCAGAGTTTGTTCCAAACCCAGATAGATACATAAATGGAGCATTATAGTCTAATGGTGAGACAGTAAGTTGGATGAGTAATGCTTAATCCATTTCAGGAGAATTCTAATTTTGAATGTTGTCGTCGTTTTACTGTCAAGAAGCAACTTTATCAAATAATCAGTCAACAGGACACTAGTAGCAGTCTCCATCTAAAGCACTTGTCCAGATCAGATACAATATCCAGAGTATGCTTCTCTCCTGTTATGAGTCTCAGCTGCTGAGCTGTCAAGTTTGAACGCAAAAATCATAACCTTAACTCATGAAAATTGCAACTGATACATGCAAGATGCGCCCTTCTCCAGTCACATAGAAAGTAGTTTTCCCTATAGTTAGTCTGTCTGATGTCTTTACAGCTGACTAAATCTGCATTTATTAATCTCAGATGACTAATTTGAGCTTATGCCAGGTAGTCTGTGCTGAACTATTTCATCATCTGTTTTGATGGTCTGAATGATGTGGTGGTTTTGAATTGAAATGCATTATGTGGATTTTGCCCAATGCCATTATTTTAGTTCCATGGTTTTGTCCTCTGAATTCTATCAGCTGATGTTGTGTGAGATCTTTAAAAAGAAATAAAATAAATCAAAGACCAGTAATTCTTAATCTATAAGATCCTGTGTGATCCTTGCTAGCTGGTTCCAGGAGTACTATCTTGCTTAATTTCCCAGCTGAAGAGACTGTTGGGTCAAAGCTGCAACATTCAGTTACAAAAATGTCAATTTGATTACTTCACCAGTTAATGTTATCAGTCAAGGATGGTTAGAATCCAGGCAGTTATGTCAAATAAACAAGACGTGATTAAGCCAAAGGGCTCCCAGCATGTCGGAGAGTTAAAAGCTTCTAAAAGCTTGTAACTTCTAATATTCTTGATTCTTCAGATGTGGAAACAACTTCTGTGCAACGCACCGCTATGCAGAGACTCACACCTGCACCTACGACTATAAGAGTGCAGGGCGAAGGTATTTGCAGGAGACCAATCCCGTCGTTAGTGCACCAAAGCTTCCCAAAATCTAACATGGTTGTGCTGCATGTGGCTGTTCTGCCATTGAAGAATTGTATCACATTGAGAGAAGCACTTGCTTAAACTGCATAATTTTGCCATGCTCTATATTTAAAGATTTGCCAAGTAACAAAAGCACATGAGGATGCATCCTATCGAAGAATGATGTGAACACTACTGCAGTTAAAGCTTTTCTTCTTTAGTGAATGAAAAGTTAAAGATAGTTTTTAAAAACTTACGTTATTGATTTAACTGTTACTGCACGTCTTGTGTTGTGTTTTATATTTGGAAAAGCTATTTCACTAGACAAGTCTTTAAAAGATGCACTTTACTAACTTTATTTACTGTATAACCAGACTTGAGGGGGTGTCGTAATGAGGGTGTCATGTAATGTCTTCTGTACTCTTGCGTTTTTTGTCCATTGCGTGGTATGTTCTAAGTTATTTCACTAGAAAGATCCTTCTCCCTGTCCTTTCTTCAAACAGCCTATTTTGAGATTAAGGGGGTAGTGTGTTCCACGCCTCTGTTCCATTCAGATTGGTATTCATACACTGTGTACCCATTCTGAAAATTACATATTGTGTTAATCACATTTTCTTAAAATAATACTGTTTATATGACAAGTTTGTTTTTAAATAGAAAATTCCCCCTTTGTTGCCATTAAATATAAGGAACAACTTATTTTAACTTTTCTTGAAATCCTAGATTTTTTTAAGACTTCACAACTTGGTTTGTTAAGATGTTGAATGCTGTTACTGGAAGAAATTCTAATAAATATTAAATTTTATTCTGGTTTATGCTCTTGTAAATGCACAAAATCTCTTCATATTTTGCAGCATGCTCTTAAATTAAAACTTGGGCGTTGTTATTGGGGGGTGGCTTGTTGGTGGTTTTTGTTTTTAAGAAGCACCGATTCACCTGTTCCTCCTGAAATTGGTGGGAAAACTCCTACCAGCTTCATTAGGAGCAGTGTGACCAATGCTGTGTGCTTTAAATAAGCCTTCTGAGGTCTTACAGATGTACTAGCAAAGGCAGATGGGTGTTCAATGAATGGCATATATTAACCTGCAGCCTTTCTCCCCTCCAGCTCGTACTGTACAAAGGCAGTTCAGTAATTTTGAGACGCCTCTCATGAGTGTGCAGCTACTGCAGAAAGTGATGTTGGAGGAATACACCTAATGAAGGCCTTTGTTTTTTCATTCACTTGGTGTGTCTGAAATCTGTTTATAGGCTTATGTTGCTTGAGGTGTTCTAGTATAAACAGATTAATAAAATTCTACATCAGACCACCAAAACAGCAAAAAAACTAAACCCTCCACGCTGGATCTAGACAGTGGAATGTAGTCATCCCTTTCTTGCCAAGTCTTCAGCTACTTAGTTGGTTGTGGTATTAAAATGTTCTATGCTGCATTCCAGACGAACAGTAGCAGCTGATGAGCAAGGCAATCAAAAGTTGGGCCAGGAGAGAAAAAAAAAAAAAAAAAAGAGGATCACTGAAAGGGAGAGAAGTAACCTGAAGAATTCTCATCCTTGGAGGAAATCCATTTCATGTAGTCCACCTGCAATTTCTTGAACCTTCTGGAATTTTCAGAGTGATCTCAGAAAAAAAAATTCCAAAATCATTCTTCTGGGCAGTGATAAGGTAAAAAAGTAGTTTTGTGTGTGTGTGACCTCTGGGTTTATTCTTGGTGGACAAAGTTGCACCTAGTATGAAGATCATGTTGTTACTGAGCAGTGCTAGGTACTGTGAACATGCCTGTAGTTCTTATTTCACCTCCAGCATATGATAATACTTGATGCCAAAGGAAAAGAATAAGGAACAAGGCAAATGTACTACTGTTTTCCCAACAATTGTTTGTAGCGCAGCAGCTTTTAAGACAGAGGTATTGGTCTTTGTAGGTACAGTAGAGGTTTGGAAAGAAGTGGAATTAAAATAATATTGGCTGTCACCACTTAATCTAATTCTTCTAAGTATGATTGTCAGGAAATTATTTTGCAGTGCATTAGAATGGCTGACTCGAATTTTAGTAAGACTGGATAACTGAAATGTGTGGCAGGAAGTCTCTTGAGTCAGATCTCAGTTGTGACTTTCCCCTTCTGCATATGCATAATGAAGTGCACAATGCTGTTCAGAAAATGCAGTGTAGTAATAATTAATTTCCATGTGTATGGCTTCTCATAATTTTTATTATACCTCATTTTGATTACACTTAATACAGACATTTTTTGTGCAGAACTCTGATTTTGTTCTTATCTCCCATACTCTGTTACAGGCACTCTTATTTTCAACCAGTAGTACAGCCCTAAGAGCACTTAAATTTGAAATTAACTCTTGTAGTTGCTAATTTGTATGCTATTGGGTTTTACCAAATCCTGTGTTAGACTGTGCTGTGGATTAATTACTGTTTACTGTGTAAACTTATCTGAATGGTTTGGGTTTCTGAATATTAGTGCACTGTGGTGCTATGCATCTGCTGTAGAAAAATGTTTAGCTTCTGTGTATTTGTTCATGTAATTAGATTGTATCGTAAATCATTTGCATAACAGAAGTTTAACAGTTACTTCGGTGTGTGCTTCTCTGCCTTCCTGTCAAGCATTTTTTGCATGCTTCATTTATGCTTGAGGACCTGTGAGGCATAACCAGGCTGGTCTTGTGTCATTGGTAAGCATCGCTGAGGCATCAGAAGTGGGTTTGGATCTTGAACAAGTATCCTTTCTCTGAAAGGTGATAAAAATCTGTCTGCTTGCAATTCTCATCTCTATATTCAGTTTGCAGTCCCCTGCAATGTAATTGCACTGGTGCCTTGTGTTAACAGTCTTCAGTTGTAGATGAGGCTAGAATTGTTAATGCTTTATGTTACAGAAATTAAGTATTTCTAGCTTTTTTTTTACATGTTGTGAATCGGACGCTTCTGTTTCTTTTCAAGTGCTTCCAGATTTTGTAATGGGACACCATCTTCTGGGTGTAAATTGTGAGTTTGGAGTTGCTTGTGTGTGTAAGGAGTTGCTTCCACCTGTGGCTTTTGTGTTGGGTCACAACATTTTTCCATTTTTTATGTAAATTGGGTATCTGTGTTAGCACTGAGCCACAGTTGCTCATGTGAGGACAACTAAGAAAGCCATGTGAAGCTATGGGACAGTTGTGTGAGCCTGTGCTGCTTCTGATTATTGTAGTTCTTACCCTGATTTTAGTTTGGGGCAGTTTTTTAATGGTTGGGGTGCTGAGTGGAAAACAATGAAAAAAGGTGATTTCCTTTCTGTAGTTCTTGTCCTGGTTAAAGATTATTGTCTAAAAATATCAGAAGTTGTGCTTAATGGAAAGATGAACTTTGTTTCTTGTGAGGCAGGTCTGTTTAGAGCCATTGGGATGTTGTGGGCAGTAGTTCTTTGCTTTTAATATGTAGAACTGTAATTACTCACTTTCTCAGCAGAAGCTTGCCAAAGTGGCCTGTTCTCTTTAGCTGGTTTCAATTCCTAGTTTAAGTTTTATGTTTCTAAGTTTACTTATATGTACCATTGAATGTTACAAGCATATCTGTGCACAGGTGAAGGGACGTTTCTTTTCACAGTGTTAGTTTTTATTCTCCTTTTCCCTACACATACTGAGCAAATACACAAATCAAAGGTTTTGCAAGCAAAAATGTTAACTAATCACAAATCTTTTTCTACACTTTTTGCCAGAAAAGAGCAATTGCTTAAAAAGATGAGGGTTGCACTTCAAATATGAGTGTTACATGAAGGCCATGAGATGTCAGTGGCGACCCCAGTCTGAGAGCACATTTGGGAGAAACCAATCAAACATAAAAACTGGTAACAGAACTGTGGTTTTCTAATGATGCTTAAGCAGTTGCTGGGTTTGACCTATTTTACATTCCCAACCTGTCTTTATTTCCTGATTAGTGAAACGTGTATTCCTTTAATCAGGTAGCCTTCTTGAGCGAAGTATTTCAGCAAGCTGGTCTTTTTTCTTCCCCCATTGACTTTGTTTACAGTAGGATGGATGTTTGCCTTATTTTTCCTCTTGAGGTAAATCCACCACTCCTTTTTTATTAGAATTTACAGCCATAGCTTTTAAGAGAGGGGTCCTCTACTTTAGCTCTTGGGACCTCCTGAGATCCTATAGGATTTTTCCTGATGAATCCTTCCATCTGGTAAGAATTTCATTAAGACAGTTGTGTGGTTAAAGAACAAGTTGTACTTGAAAGTCTTTCCAGTCTTTCAAGAATGATGTGCCAGATTTTCTTTATGTTTCTCTCTCAAAAGATGAAACCACATCATCCAAACCATGTGGATTGACTCCTTGAGCCAAGTTCTTTCCTGCAGCTAATTCCATGAATAAAAACCCAATTGTTACCACTTTCTATTGGGACCACTAGCTACGTCTTATTAGAAAGACTGAAAAGCACCTGTGTCAAATGCATCGAAAGGAATACACTGTTTAATGCAGAATCCAATGTGCATCTTGCTTTACAGATTTGTGAATCTCTGTAGCTTAGTTTCTGCTGATTCCAGCCATTCCTTCTCCCTACAACTGTCTCTGGCTGAGAGACTTTGCATTTTCAGCTCTTTTGTGTGTCAGTCTTGGTCTCCATCTTTTTTATCAGTGAGTCCATGAATGAGCTGGTATGTTTGGGCTTCCTGTCAATGCAATCATGTAATTTTTTGCTCTATGTTCTTTTATGGCCATTATGCGCCTTTTTCTTGGAAAGTATTTTAGCTCAGGTCATTGTTTTGCCTTTCCCATTAACAGTTCTTTAGAAAAAAGGGAAAAGAAATAAAATCCTTGCATATAAGCAGCAATTTAATAGCATACCTACAGAAGTTTGCATAAAAGAGGAAGACAGCTATTTCCTTGCTTACTGTAAGTCTTCAGTACAGTTTGTTGGTACTTTGGCTAATGTGAAGCAGTTTCTGCTGGCGATGTTCAATGTAAGAGGTTTAGTTTGTTTTTAAGTATCTTACTGGAATTAGGCTTGCCTAGTAATTAGATCTTTTTGAGAAAGTATTATAAACATCAGTCTGCAAAAGAGCTGCATCTGGAAGTGTGGTCCACTGGTTTGTGCCTTAACTTTTTTGCGGCAGAGGGCTTGTTGAGGCGTTAGCTTTCCGTGTGAAGCTGCAGAGAAGAGACACCAGGGGGCAGCGGAGGCGTTTCGGAACGGGAAGTTTTGGGTTTGCCCAATAACAAGATTTGGCAAGAAAACCATGGATAAGGAAAACTGATTATTTCTTTATGACCTTTATTCAGCCGGCTCTGAACAGATCAGAGGAGGTCAGCAGCAGGGTACGATCCATACCTTTTCCTAATTCCAAAGGTTTTTTTGAGAAACTTTTGAAAAGAATGGAAGAGTGCCTCAAAAATGTACAATTCCATGCTGGTTTTTATGATGCAAGCTGAGGTAATCTGAATGAATTTCAGAACAGAAAGCCGCCCTCTGCGGATCCCCACTAACCCTGCAAATATGAATTTCAGAGATGTCTGCTGGCTAAGTTATGCTGGATTCTACATATGCAGTAAAAATATTACCTGTCCCCATAATTTCATACTGGAGAATGACAAACACTGTTTCTTTTTCTTACAAGTACAGGGTGAGGGTATGAAAAAATAAACTCAGTGATGTGTGAGGAGTGTACACCAGTAACTCCTCAAACAAATTGACCATTCCTTACTACTTGTAATTTCTGGCCTTGCAATTCAAGAAGCTTTACAGGTCTTCAGCAACAGAAATTTATTCCGAAACCACACATTAAGGCTGCTTTCAGTCCTTTCTAATCCAGTCTTCAGTAGGACTGATTACTATATATCATATATGTATGTAGTGTGTGTGTGTGTGTGTATGTAGTTATGTAAGGGTTATGTATTCTAATCACATCTGGATGGTGAATTATTGCTGAAATTAGGTGTTATGTCTAGCATCAGAAATTCAAAACAATACCTAATAACGAAAATTATTTACATGGTATGTAAGAGGGTTAATGAGTTGGAAGTAAAAACGCTAAAGTTTTCTAAAAGGAAAAATCAGGAATTTTGAAACACCCTCTCCTCTTTCTCAGCGGTGTGGTGGGTTTTTTTAACAAATTAACATTTTTTTTTCAAAATACGAACATTTACATTTTTTCTCTCCCTTCTATCCATAAACTTAATGTGCAGACAGTCTTTTTAGTTCACATGAACTGATGTTTTAACAGTAGGCTTGGATTTATTTTGCATTAATCTAATTTGTCCTTAATACCAGGTGCTGGAACTGTTGCCCCGTAAATGGGCCGTATTTGGGGTATGGTAGTGGTTTGCTAAAAACCTGCACTGGCTGGTGCAAAGTTACAACACAAAGGATGTATAATGAAATATCTTTGGGTTTAAACATGGTCTTGAGACTGAGAGTTGAGGGACAAGATGTTCTTCTTATCGTTCTCTGTCTTGCCAGTAATTATAGGTAGTTTGCTTTAGGGGTCATCAAAGTAGATTTAATTATCCTGAGGTCCATCCAGTCCAGCATGTGTCTCTGAGAAGAGGGAGGTAACAGACAGTTCAGAAGAAGATGCAAGAATTCCTCTGTAGCGGAATGTGCAGGAACCTGTTTTCAACACTGGATCGTACCTCCTGTGCTAATGACTGGTCTGAAGAAGAACTTCCTGTCTCAGTGTAGAGTATTAATTTGGAGGTCCATAAAGGTCTGAGACTATTTTTGAGTCTTGATAAAAGTCACAGTATCGCTTATTTCTATTTATGTGTAATGTGAAAAGCATTTTCTTTCACTGTAGTTTTGAATTTCCTACCATTTTGTCATTGAAGTTAATTTGGTCTAGTGTTACGAGAAAGGGCCGATAGCGTCTTCTGAGTATTCAGTATGTTCTGTGTTTATATCACTTCTCCTCTCACTCATCTTTTTTATGGTAGCAATTCACTGTCTTTGCTGTTCCAGAGCCTTAATTATGCTTGCTGTCCTCTGAATGTCCTCTAATTGTGCAGTATACTTTCAGAGATCCTTCTGTCTGCTTCAATCCCCTGGTTCCCATTTTCCTGTCTTGTATATTTAGCTTTAAGCTGCTAAGGTATTGTTAAAATGCAAGCTTCTAAAATACCTCGTAAAATCTGTCCAGGGCTCTTCCAAGGGAGGTCCCATAGAAATGCTTAGTATTATTAATCTGTCTGTACTCTGGGCAGGATATAAATAGTTAGAGTACGAGGAGAAAATGTAGGAAAGCTCTGTAAGGGCAACATCTAGCAGAGTTCAGCACAATAGCTATGTTTATGAGAAAGATGACATCTGGGTATTGCTACACCGAAATAGGCTGCCTATTTTTACACCTTTACCACTTCTGTGTGTTGCATGCATGCAAATATTTATTGCAGTGGGGGCAGCCAAAGCTGAAATACCGGCTGCTAAGAGATGAGCTCAAAAAATGTCCTCCTTCCTCTGCATATATGGGTTTCAGGGGAGTAAGTTAATACAATTTTCTGTACACTCCTCAGTGGTCTAAGTAACAAACCTGGAAGTACAGCACACCAGTGAAGTCCTTTTTCCAAGCTCTGATCAGCAGAGGAGGAAACTGTTTTGTGGTTTTTTTTCTTTTTGCAAAGTAGGAGAAAATGGTGAGCTGTAGTCCCAGCTGCAGTACCACCTGACCTCTGTAGATGTATCGCTTGTTGCTGAGCTTCACTTTTTTTCTAGAAGTGCATATCCTGTCTTGAATGAATGCATACATTTACTGGGCTACAAAGAAGGGACTAAGGTGTAGGCTTCTCCTTTATCTGGATACTAAATGACTTGCAGTGCTGTAAGCCTTGATCCAGTGTGACACCTTAACGTTTTTGATTGGATTTCCCTAGAGCTATTTCACCCATACCTAGACAACTAGTTTTATCTAGAGAAATTATCCTAAAACATCAGTTTGTTGCATTTGCTAACCTCTTCCTTAGTTTTGAGGCTCAGTAATGAGAAAATCCCTATTAACACTTCTGCAGGGGATAGCATTTATGAGGCCTGAGTTAGGCTTTATGACTCTAAAGGCTTATCTGCTCTGAGACAGATTCAAAGCTGTATCCAATCTTGTCAGTCTTCAAAGGCACCCTCACATGCCTGTGAAGAGTTCCTGAAGTCTGCTGGGGTGGGCAGTCATATGCCTGTTTGTCACGCACCATGCCAGATTAAAACTGCTGCATGTAGGGCAGTCATTGTCTCCTAAATCTACAATATGCAAGGATCTTACATCACTGTATGGGGAGAAAGGTTACAATTGTGTTTGCAGGCAGGAATGCTTTTTTTCCTCTTGTTGCTTTCCAAGTGAGAGACTAATGGCTGATGCCACTCTGTCTCGGAGATGGGGTTCAAATGATCTCATTCTAGTGATTTTCGAAGGCCAGGTTTTAGTAAAGTGTATTTACTGCACTGCTAATTTATATCCTGTGTCTGAGACTGAAGCAAGGTCAATAAATTTGAGACACTTCAGAAATACACTTGTTAAGATGTTTGCAAAACACCTACTTGGAGCTCTGGTGGTGTTTCCATTAAAGGTGATATAAGCTGTGAAATCTGATGCTTTTCTGGTAAAAGCTCTTTCCTTAGACTTTGAACAGTGCATTCTGCTGGGTCACAAAAATTATCTGAGAAAGAAAAATGGCTTATTTCACAGTGACTGCAGCTCTTTAGATATGTTGCATGTATATATTTGAAGGTTAGCCTCACTGCAGACTTACTTCTTTCTCTCCTAATCAGAAAGGATCAATGCTTTAACACTATACGGTGCTTGTTCAGTGTTACAACATCTTTCAGGTGCCTGCCTTGCAATTCTCATGCATCATTTAATTTCTTCTTTCACTGTTCTTAGCTGTTGCCATTTACTGTAGCGTAATACAGTTTTCAGACAGTGAGCATCTTTCAGTCATCACACCTAAGCATTGCTGGTTATAACATTGATGTTCTGAGCTGGGGAAGAAAGGGAGTGGTAGTTGCTCCTTTCCTGTTCCTGAGGGAATCAGGAAAGCGCTTAACTTTCTGTATTCTTGATACAACCTCAGCAAATAATTTGCCTCCTAAAACTGGCACCAAAAAATGCATCTGGTTTTCTTGATGTTTTAAGGGAGAGAATGGCAAAAAATGTTCCCACCTGTCCCGTGGAGCAGACTTAAAAACGGTGCTGTGTGAAGCACATTGGTAACAGGTTTTAAGGAATTCCAAATCATACAGAGGTAAGTTGTTTTCTTTCCTTTTCCTTTCGGAACCTGAAATCATCTTTGTATGAATGAAAAAGAGTCAGGAAGGACATAAACTTTATTTGTATTTCCTTCCATCTTTCTACTTGAATTCACATCAGTTCCTTTCACCTTCCCCTAACTCTCGTCTTTTCCTGCTCTTACCAGAATCTATTTTATTCACCTAGCACAGACAGAAAATAGCAGAGCAAAAGTGAACCCTGGGCTCACCCCCAGTAAAACTGGGGGTCATCAGAGAACTTTTGGAGAAATTCCCCTCATCTCTTCCAGTAGTGTTGCATAGAAGAGAGTGAACAAATGGGGCAACACACAACGCAGGATATGCAGCTGGAAGGAAGTAAAGGAATTGAGCTGACCTGGAAAAAAACTAGCAAAGAAAAAGCCTTAGGAGCACATCCTGTCCTGTCTGTATTCATGTCATGTTTGCACGTGTGAGCACATATGCGTATGTCTGGATTTAAAGCTTCCTAGTCATCAGGCTTAGTAGTTGTTCTAGTAGTTGTTACCAGTCTAATAGATGTGTTTCTCTACAATTTAAATTGATAGCCACAGATTGACATACATGCATGTGAAATGAGTGAGCGTATATATACTTCAGTGAATGAAGGTGCGTACACCTGCCTACTCTTTGCAAGGGGTCTTTTGGGGATGTGGATTTTTGGGATTTACAGTTCTCCATCAGCCCTTCCCATAAGTGTGATCCCCTGCAAGACCTCTGGGGATGCTTCCAGCCATAAGTCCATAATAGCTGTTCTGGTTAGAGTGATAACATAATACTGCATGGTTTTGTGCAAAAAGCTGCAAGGAAGTGTTGCAGTTTCTGAAGATGGTAACATAGGAGACTGGTATAGATCATTAAATATGTGGTGGTAGTAGTAGTGTTAATTTATATTTGGAAACAGATTTTTCCCCCCCAAAAAAATCTAAATTAACTTTGGAGACCCAAACCACAGTGGAATTCTAAAGTAATCCCCTGAAGTATTGTGGAGTTGCTATGGAAACATGCAGGTGCTCAGACTGTTACTGTAGAATAAAAAGATCATTTATAATTATCTGGGGGGAAAATTAATTATTCTTTTCCACATAGCTACCGTATATATTGTTGTAATTAAAGACAAAAAAGGGGGCACAGTTGTACAGCAGTTTTTACTGTTCAGGGTTTCTGCCCCACAGTGCTGTTCAAGTCTTCCTGCTAAAAGGAGTAAAAGTATTTCTGAAAAATCATAGTCTTAATAACCGTATGCTAGATCTGTGCTGCTTTTAGAGAGATTTGGAGTCTCCTGGGCACAGAGGTACTTCTATCGTGACTTTAAACAAATTAAATTTGTTGATGACAAGTATTTTCAAAAGCCATAGGTATGCTCACAGTCCAGATCCTGTGTGCAAGGCATTGGGGCAGCTCTTCTGCAGACCCGTCTGTATCTTCAGCTAAGCATGGTATGCATTTCTAGGCACATATTCCCCAACTACAGTTTTCTTTTAACTTTGAGCCAGAGGTATCCAGTTAGTAAAGTGGAGATGTTCTGTTCCCATAATTTCTTTAAAACCTCTCATCTCCTACTTGGATTGTGAAAAGCAACACTAGCTAGAAGAATTTTAAGATTTCCATTTGACTAATTGCCTTCAGCTTAAGTTTATTCTTCCTTCCCTACTTTTTAAACTAGCTGTAAATTTGGTGGTGGGAACATTTGCAAAGGCTTAGGTTTGCATTTTCTACTGGTGGGCTGTGAGGCATGCAGGGAGGATGTTCCACAGTAGTGCTTGCTCTAGAGCATTGAGGCTTTAGTCCTAGCTCTGCAGTGTTGCGTTCAGGAGGTTGTTGCTGAGACTTCTCAGGAAAGAACAGCAACACGTGTTAACATACTAGACCAGCTTTCTGGGGAAATGTAGACACTAGGGAGTATAAATTGCAAAACACAGGGAGACTTTGATCTGCAAAGGAGTTCAGGCACTTTGCTCCCCTTGAGAATCAAGGGTGGTGTACTGGAAGCTTATTGCGGCTGCCTTCATTTGAGGCCTAATCATTAGTTACTCTAGTCTCCCTGGAAAATCTGCCCTCTGTGACTGTATTTCTGTATAATTTCTACTTCTGTTCCAGTTGCATCTACAGATCCCTTTTCTAGTCTGGCATACAGTACCGGGTGGTGAGCTACACTGTTCCTGAAAAGCCTGAAAAATAATTTTAAAAAGTCACCACAAAATGGACTGCGAATATGAAGAAGGAAAACAGCCTCCTCTGAGACATCCCCGTGGCCTCTAGGTAAGCCAGCAGTGCAGCTTAGGATGGAAACTGGTTGTTTTTACAAGCCAGCATTATGATACACTGTGTATCAAGAAGACATGATTCTCCTCACATATGCATGTTACCATACCTATCTTGTGAAAGGGTATGATCTAAGTATCAGGTTTTTTAACTGCAGTCTACATAGGAGTGAAGAGGAGCTGCAGACACACCCTCCTCTTCCCAGGAAGACACACTGTACTCTGTGGTTGGTGGTCACCCGCTTTCACTACATGGGTGTGCTGGGTCCTAACTCTGAAATGCAACGACAGGATTTCAGCCCAGCCTCTCTGTGCTCTGAAATCTATTGTAATGTGTCATTTTTCTGTAGTGTGTGGTTGCACTCTGCATTAAGAGGGGTTACCTTACTGATTGTATGCTTTTCTCACTGTTCTCTAAGGGTCTATGTAATCTTTCTGGAGTCCTGTAAATTATTGACATGAAAAGTACAGGCACAGGAGATGAAAAACTTTGACTAGGTTTAGTGAATGAACTTGCATGTCAAGTCAGGAGCTTGCCTTGTTTTCTGTTTTTCCTCTTAATGTTGTCTGCTTTCTTGTCTGCACTGCACTGACGGAAACAGTTCAGCAAGGCTGCATGTCTTCCTGTTCTTTTTTACTTATTCCCAAGGGGGATAGGTACCATGTCTGGAGAGAGGAAATCTCTCCCTTGGCACCTTCTCATAAAACTGTCACTTTGCTTTTTTCCCTGTATAATTCACCTTGATAGTATAGTTCACCTAGTCCAGCATATCTACTTGCAAAATAAAGTGTAAAATAGTAACAGAGATTATGGCACGCAGATATAGCTATGGGCAAACTTCATTAGCGTCCTTCTAGTACTCAGACCTTTTAGTTTACATCATACAGACTCCACTAAGCCAGTGATGTTCAGAAATATCAGTTCTGATGTAACGGTGGTCATGAGAAGGGCCCAGAGAACATGTTAGAGCAGTGTCTTTGCCAAGGAAATCAGAAGCTGTTCCAGCATAAAGGCACTCGTATGCCATGACTGAAGCAAATGGCTGCTGAGGATCGAAAGGGCATTTCAACCTGCTAGACTCCCAAGTTTTGACCATACTCCCAGAATACAGTTTCATCTCTGAGTTCCAAGTTCAGTGCATCCACAGAGAGGGTGCAATGCTCCTGTGCCACAGACATAAGCAGGGGGTTGGTTATAGGGCTGAGGAACCCTGAAAAAAGTGGTACATTATGGGTATCTTTCCCAGCTAATTTGCATAATCCTACCTTTTCTTTTGCTGCAGGCCAGTAAATCTTTTTTAGGTTTTTGTTTACATCAACCAAGTTGAGAAGGAAGGTGTGGTCTTTGGCCCCGATTTGGCCGGCGCCTCTCCTCATCTAGCAGCAGTGTTCAAAAATCAAGCCCCTCTGTTGAGCCTAGCAATGGGATGTAGCTGTTTTAGAGGAGCAGGTCTTTATAGGGAAGCTTAAGTCTTGGGATATTTTGTTTTGACATTCCAGTGACGGGAAATAACAGCACTGCTGAAATTAACAGGCTGCACACATGGTACCTAGGAAGATCTCATTCTGGTCTCCTCTGTATCTGTAGCTATCACAAGATTATAAGAGTTTTCAGCTCTCAGAGAAGTAAGGAGGGGGATCTGCAGAACCGCTACCTTGGCCTTCCAGAGGGCCAGCTTTGGCCTGCTTAACAGCCTGGTTGACAGAGTTCCTTGGGAGATAGTTCTGAAGGGCCAAGGGGCCCAGGCAGGCTGAGCATTCTTCAAGAGGGAAGTCTTAAAGGCGCAGGAGCAGGCTGTCCCCATGTGCCCAAAGACACTGCCGGCTGGCCTGGCTGGACAGGGCTTTGGCTGGAACTCAGGGAGAAAGGAGAGTCTGCCACCTTTGGAGGAAGGGGCAGGCCCCTCTGGAGGACTCTAAGGATGTTGTGAGGTTATGCAGGGCGCAGATCAGAGAGGCGAAAGCCCAGCTAGAGCTCAGGCCGGCTGCTTTGGATGCAGCAGGGAACACTGCCACAAAAGACGAGGAAAAGGCTGAGGTACTTCACACTTTCTGTGCCTCAGTCCTCAATAGTAAGACCAGCTTCCCTCTGGGAACTCAGCCTCCTGAGCTGGAAGATGGCGATGAGGAGGAGCACAATGAAGTCCCCACAGTCCAGGAGGAAACGGTCAGTGACCTGCTGCTCCACTTAAATGGGCACAAGTGTAGGGGGCCAGACGGGATCTGCCCGAGGACACTGAGGGAGCTGGCAGAGGAGCTCACCAAGCCGCTCTCCATCATTTATCAACAGTCCTGGCTGACTGGGGAGGTCCCGCAAGACTGGACATTAGCCAATGTGACACCCATCTACAGAAAGGGCAGGAAAGAGGATCTGGGGAACTACAGGCCTGTCAGCCTGACCTCGGTGCTAGGGAAGGTGATGGAGCAGATTGTTCTGAGCATCATCACGTGGCACATGCAGGACAACTGAGGGATCAGGCCCAGCCAGGATGGGTTTGTGAAAGGCAGGTCCTGCTTGACGAACCTGATCTCCTTCTACAACACGATGACCTGCCTAGGGGATGAGGGAAAGGCTGTGGATGTTGTCTACCTGGACCTTAGTAAAGCCTTTGACACCATCTCTCACAGCATTCTCCTGGAGAAACTGGCTGCTCATGGCTTGGACAGGTGTGCTCTGTGCTGGGTAAAAAGCTGGCTGGACAGCTGAGCCCAAAGAGTGGTAGTAGATGGAGTTATATCCAGCTAGTGATCAGTCACTAGTGGTGTTCCCCAGGGCTCAGTACTGGGGCCAGTTCTGTTTAATATCTTTATCAATGATCTGGATGAGGAGATTGAGTGTCCCCTGAGTAAGTTTGCAGATGACACCAAGCTGGACAGGAGTGTTGATGTGCTGGAGGGCAGGCAGGCTCTGCAGAGGGGTCTGGACAGGCTCGGCCGATGGGCCGAGGCCAGCTGTATGAGGTCCAACCAGGCTCAGTGCCGGGTCCTGCCCGTGGGTCACAGCAACCCCACACAGCCCCACAGGCTGGGGCAGAGCGGCTGGGAAGCTGCCTGGCGGGGAAGGCCCTGGGGTGCTGGCTGACGGCCGGCTGGGCATGGGCCAGCAGTGTGCCCAAGGTGGCCAAGGAGGCCAAGGGCATCCTGGCTTGCATCCAAAACAGTGGGGCCAGCAGGACCAGGGCAGTGACTGTCCCCCTGTACCCGGCACTGGTGAGGCCGCACCTCGAATACTGTGCTCAGGTTTGGGCCCCTCACTGCAAAGAGGGCTGTTGAGGTCCTGGAGGGTGTCCAGAGAAGGGTAACAAAGCTGGGGAAGGGTCTGGAGCACAAGTCTGATGAGGAGCAGCTGAGGGAACTGGGGGTGTCTTGTTGCTCTCTACAGCTGCCTGAAAGGAGGCTGTAGGCAGGTGGGGGTCGGTCTCTTGTCTGATAACAAGGGACAGACAGGAGGAAATGGCCTCAAGTTGTGCCAGGGGAGGTTTAGATTGGATATTAGGAAAACTTTTGTCACTGAAAGGGGGTGGTGAAGCATTGGACCAGGCTGCCCAGGGATGTGGTGGAATCACCATCCTTGGAGGTGTTTAAAGAATGGCTAGGTGCAGTGGTTAGGGACATGGCTTAGTGATGGCCTTGGCAGTCCTGGGTGAACAGTTAGACTTGATGGTCTTGGAAGCCTTTTTCCATCCTAATTGATTCTATGATTCTGTGGTCTTCTGCTGATAAACCAATACAGGCAGGTGAATCACTAATAAAAAACACTTTATGAGAGTGGCTGTGAGCCATCTTCAGGCTTACAGCATACATACATTTTAAGAAAGTTAAATGGCACCTTATGAAGTTAGTTTAGCCATTTTCTTCTAATTCTTGTAAAGGGCAAGCCGTTTTCCCCTCGGAAATGGCATTAGCGTCACTGTTCACGGCAAGACTGTAAGGTGTGTATGGGCGAGAGCAGAACTCGGGACAGCTGGAGGGCACCCGCTTCGCTGGGGGTTTTCTCCTTGCGGCTCCCGGTAAGCGGCCGGCCCTGCCTGCCCCCGCCTGCATCGTGCCCGGCCCCGCGCTTCGGGGGGAAGGTGCCCGGCGGCGCGGGCGGAGGGGCGGCTGCGGCTGCGCGCCCGCCCGCCGGCCAAGCTGGGCCCGGAGGGGGCCGGGCCGGGCCCTGCCCACCGGAGCACTCCCCGCCGGAGGGAGCCGCGTCCCCGGCGCCGCGCCTCGCTTCCCCGTCCTCCTCCGGGCCATGGCGGCGGGGGCGGGCCGGGGCGGGGCGGCGCGCTGACAGGCAGCCCGGCCGGCCGGGGAGCCGAGGTAAACAGGAGCCGGGCGAGAGAGCCGGGGGTGTCCCGGCGCGGCAGGAGCTTCCCGGTCCCCGGCGCCACGGCGCGCCGCCTCCCGGCCCCGGGCATGGGCAGCAGCAGCCGCCGCAGCCGGAGGAGGAGCCGCCGGCCCGGGCCCTGCGCGGGGCACCAAGGTAGGGTGGGCCGCCGCCGCGGGGAGCGAGGCCGTGCGGCGGGGGTGGCCCGGGCGGGGTGCCCGCGGTGCCGCTCGGTGCCTGCGGCCGCCGCTCGTCCCGCCCCCGCGACACCACCTGGCCCCGGGAGTCTGGCGGCGGGCCCGCCCGCCCGCAGGTGAGGCGCCGCCGGGAGCCGCGCCGGCAGCAACAGGCGGCTGCGCGGGGGCGGCCCGGCCCGGCCCGTGGCTGCCCCGTGGGACCGGCTGCAGCGGCGTGACGCCTCGGCCGGGGCCGGAGGGAGCGCGGTCGCCGGCCCGCGGGGCGGGGGCGGCCGGGGCGGAGCCGCTGCTCGGAGAGCCGGGGAAACGGCACCTAATGCGCTGTAAGCGGCTTTCCCACCTCCGCCGGCTTTGTCTGCTCAGCCTCAGCCCGTCCGTGTGCGCCTGGCGCCGGGAGCGGGCCGGCTGCGGGGGTGGCGCGGGGTCTCCGCTGCGGAGGAGCACCCGCATTTGCGTTCGCTTTGCGATGTGGAGTGGAGACACGCCAGGGATAAAACTGCTAACCAGAGTGTGCTGGTCGCAGCGTGTTCATAACAAATTGTGAAGTTTCACGGCAGGCTGGAAAATAGTCGGAATTCCTTTGTGCTTCCTGGAGCTAGTTGGCAGTGTAACGCTCGAGTTGTCCTGAGGTGTAATGCTTTTTTTCCTATTTTAGTATGCTGGAAGTGCAAACAAAGTTAGGATTTTAATATGCCAACGCAAAATCAGTTTGTTTCATACTGCAGTGCAAGGGGACACACGGCTCAGGTGCTGCAGCTGGCAGAGGGCTTGGATGCTGGGCACAGCAGAGTTGTGAAATAACCCATCAGCATAAGCATGGAAGGGACCATTTAGGTAGAGCTTGAGTGAAGGTGGAAGGAGATTTTGGGAGGAAGATGGGTGTGTAAGAGGATTGCTGGTCTGACAGTAACACTAGCTGAAGCAGCGGCACTCTGTGAACTTTTGCTGCTGAAATAACTTACTTCCTCTGAAAACTTGTTGATTAGGGCTATCCCTGGATCAACTTGAGCGTCATCTGACACTACTCCGGAAGTATTCTTGGAAAAATGCTTATATATCAAACCTAAGTTGTTTTCTTTGAAACCTATCAATGCTGATGAATTTCCACTCATGCAAAGTTCTGCTAAGTCTGCCTCTGGAGATGGAAACATCGAGGGTCCTGGCTCAAGGGTATGGCCCAGCACCCAGGATAATACCTGCTGAGGGGTGTTGACAGCTTCTCAGCTGTGGCCCAAACAGTTTTGGGTGCCAGACTGCCCTGAGCAAGGCCCTAGCTGCTCAGAGAAAGTGAGACATTCCCCAGAATTTGATTCTGTTACGGTTGGTGAAACCGATAGGACTTCAGTAGTCTGATCAACTGTTTCTGTGCTGGGGACTTCGCGTGACTTGGGTTACAGTCTGATGTGAAGTTAGAAAATTCACAATTCACTGAATATTTGTAGTTACGGTGTTGGGGTTTTTTTGTTGTTTTTTTAACACGGCTTTCACCTAGCCCTAGTCAGCAGTTTTGCTTGTAGAGGTAAACTAGTTGAAAAGCAGCTTTCTGGCCTGGGGTGTAGTATTGGAAGAGAGGCGGCAAGCCTTTTCATGACTCAGTGTAGGGATATGTGGCCAGAACTGGTGGAGTGTCCAGATGAGCCAGTTATGATTCCAGTGCTAGAAAATCCACCTGTTTCCTTGCTGCTTTTGCCCATTCTTAAGTGTCAACAAGGATGGATTAATTTAGCATGCCAGGTGAACTATGTGTTTTCACAATGAGATTTAAAAAAAAAAAAACAACACATAAAACTTCTGTTGTTTTAGGTCTAACCTTTTGGACCAGCAACTCTTCTATGTTCAAGGGTGAAAGGACTCAGTCTTCCCTGCTCCTGAGGCTGTCACACATACTTTGGATAACATACTGAAGTCTCTTCTCTGCCAGCCTAATTTCCTTATTGGTCTTCCAAACGCTGGTGTTAGTGAGGCAGGCAGATCATTGCAGGAGTGTGGCAGCTCGCAGTAGTAATGCCACTCAGGGAAGGAGCGGCAGATGGTTCTTGCAAGTCCTGAATTGATTCTGAAGCCTAAGAAAAACGAGTCTCCTGTTACGGGTCTTTCGTGCCATACATCTAGGAAGCAGTCAGCCCTAATGTGACTCATAGCCAACTTCAGAAATGGTGAAGACTGGAGTGAGCATGGCCGTTTGACAGGGAAAATGAAAACAGGAATGGATTGTCTTTTTTCTGTTGTTTGGGGGTGGGGGTTATTTGATTTTAGTTTGCTCTGGTCCTGCCCTTCCTTCTTCCCCCAAAAATGAGGGAACCCTTGATCCTGTAGAAGTATCTAACTAGTGTTCTGTAAGAGGCTGTAGCTGGGCTGCTTTAAAAAATGAACAGACTTTGGAGGAAGGAGCTTGCAGGAGCCCTGGACATTGTTGTGCTTGGACTGTGTGTGCATGTGGCAGACAGTGAATACCAAAGCTGCAGAGGGCTATATGGAATGGAAAACTTCAAGTCTGGAAAAAAATTCTCTTTTAGGGCATAAGGTATTAGAGGGGAAATCTTCCTGGGGAACAAGCTGTCCAATTACTGCCTGCTCCATTTCTTCTTCTGGTGCATCTAGTGCTAGCTGCTGCAGGAACTGAGTGAGCCACGTTAACTGTATTAGTTCCCATAGTGAGGCAGAACCCGTGCAGGACTTAATGTGACTTCTATTTTGCTGACTTGTGCATTGACTGCAAAGATTTGGTGAAAGCTTGCTGTGACATAGCAGAGTTGGTATTAAACTTGCTGGGTGGACTTTGTTGTGAAGCTTCACAGCTCCAGGTCCTCAAAACCCTCTTCACAAAGTTAGGGCCATTTTTACCACTTCTGTTATCTGGCTTTTACTGAAAACACCACTTGTCCAAAGAACTCATCATTTCCAAAACAGAACCTTCCTCACTGCTTCCCACACTACTTTTGGGGGTCTTTGATAAAAGTACCTAATTCATGTGAAGCACTAAAACCCCAAATAGCAGATTATATTGTGCTTATTGATTCTGGGGTAGGTAAATGGACAAGAGCCCTTGAAAGCACAGTCTTTTCGCAATTAAAGATGTGCTTTAAGAGCTGCGTTATTCTTAAATGTAAATCATTGCCTGCGAGCCAGCCAGTTCACAAACAGCAAGAGATACCTCAACCATGAGCAGTTTCTAGTGCTTGCAATTTCTTTCCCCAGGGACTAGGGGGAAGGCTGGCCTTTATTATGTGCCCAGCTGGTTATCAGTTATGGGCCATTTTAGATCAAAGATATATGTAAATAACTGTTACTTCTCTATTTTTAAAAATTAAAACCTCTTTGGAGTTCACCTTTGATACCTGCCAGCAAGTAGGGGAGCTTGGTAGCACGGCTTTAGTTTAACCAGAGACCTGGCAGGATGTCATGGTTGATTGACCTTGACTGAAAACAGTGTTGGAAATTTTGATGCCAGGTATACATTGAGTAAGTGGAAAATACTAAAAGATTCTAGAAATTGTGGCTGAAATTTTCCATAGTTTGATGAAATCAAGTCAACCAGTAGATGAGCACTTTATCACTGGAGACTCATTTAAGGATCCCAGTTGTAAACCTTGCAGAATATGTGGCCAGAATCAATATAGAATATAAATGTTGTATTCTTTGAGGGTAGGTAATTCCTGTTTATCAGTTAGGTATGTCTTGATATCTGCCCCTTAAAGTTTCTTTGTGTCCTTCGAAAGGCATCAGGAGGACAGAATACATGTCACCAGTCCAGTCTGCAGGTGAGGCTGGTCATGAACAACTGTGCCAGAGGTTCTCGGTGGAAAACTAGGTATTGGATTTAGAAATGTCATTTAACCAGTGACTGAAAACCAGTGAGGGCGAGTTTGCCCCCCAGTTTGGCCATGGCTTCAGTAAGATCATGTGTTTACACACCATCAAAGATAAAACATTCATTGCAAGGAATAAAATATTCCCTGTTGCTGTTCTTCCTTGAGCAGGTAGCTCAATTTCTGTTATGTCCTGGACATAGGACAAGAAACATTCCTCTTTGAATCAAAGAGGTCATTTGGATAAGACAGAGGAGAAGGAAAGAAAGATAGAAGGATCTAGGTTGACAAAAAACAAGAAAAAAAGAAAGAAAAGGGTTCAAGGTTACACACAAAGTTGTTAATTTTCAAAACAAGCCTACAAATCCTTTGTCCCTCCCTTCCTCTCAAATGTACTTTATTTTTAAAAAGCCTTTCAGTTCCTCTTTATTGTGTGTACTGAGCCTGCAAGGAAGAGTATCTGCAGAAAAAAACACCACTTGTTAATAAACAGATAGGCTTCCCCTGGGTCTGATCTGCTGATTCTAATAACCAGAATAATTTGTCACTCAGACTTACTGCTAATGACTCTTCACCATTGGTGATGCTTGAGGAGGGGGGACGTCCTTCTGCTCCTGTCACCAGAGTTGGGGTTTGAGTTCTGCTTTCTTATTACACAAGAATCTGTGTGGTGACAGCAGTGGGTGTCCGTGTATTGCCATGACTCCTAGCGCCAAAGGTTTCTGACTTCTAGACATGGCTTTTGGGTGAATTTTGCCTGTAGAGGACACTTTTGGGTGAATTTTGCCTGCTGTACGTACAGCCTGCCCTATAGCACTAATTAAATATCTGACTGAATACTTCCTCAATCTTGCCTCCATCAGTGCTTCTCTTTAAAGGCCGGGCTCAGCCCCACTGCAACTTTCTGGAAGAGGGAAGGCGGTGTCACAGGAATTATTAATGAAAGCTCCTCCTCTCCCACTTATTGCAGGGCTTATAAAAAGGATGCCTTTGCTTAATTTCATTCATAACAACCTCTTAAGGTATCTGTTGGTGGGAAAGGCTCCTTCAAAACCAAAGGGAACTGCAGAAAGACAGAGACCCTTCTCTGCCTGTTTATATTTGCTTTCACTGTCACTGGCTCCTCATGTCATCCAGGACAGAGAGGATTAATCTCTCTGATCCCTCTATTTCTAGTTGTAAAAGTGTAGTGTGTAGTGTGCTGTTGAGGGTGATTCACTACTAGGCCAATCCTTGTTGCAATCTCTTGTAACTATGAGCATATCAATCAGAAGAGGAAGGCTAATGGAAAATGTGGCATATTTCGGTGTGTGCATATATATTTCTTTTTCTGTGTGTGTATATATATATTTATGGGAAGATTGATGGATTGAAATACAGGGAGTGATGCAATATGGGGCTCTGCCATGCTTTCATAACATGGGCCACATTATAGCCAGAGCTTCTTGCAAATGCTGCCTCTTGCCCTGTTTGAGTGTGGGTTTTGTCCCCTTCTCACCGGTTTCCCGTGGTCTCCTTCAGCAAACCACTCTTAAGGGACTTGGCACTTAACAGCATAATGAACTCTGCTACAATAGATAGAAAGTGAAAGTTGGCCATGGCTTTTTAGTTCTTAATAAGCCTGGTGAAGTCTGACATACCAGAGCAATGTGAAGAGCACTAGGTAATAGTTTACCATAGGTGATGACAGGGAGGAAAATACACACGGGAGCAATCTGCTCTTTCTGAAGTTAACAGTAGGGTTTGGGTTTTCCTTGTTTCTGGTAAATGAAGTGAGTTTCCCTGGTAGTTCTGCATCCAAAACATCTGTTTAAATGCGATTATTGTCACCATAGCTTTCAGTGTCACTTTCACATAGAGCTTGCCTGCCAAATCTGAACTGTAAGTGCCAGGACAAGAAAGGACAGTTGTCAAGTGTTTTTTCTGAAGCACAATCTGAGACCGATCGTTTACATTGAAGCTGCTTGTATAAAACGTGTGTGTGCGTGCGTATATGCATACAAAACAGAAAAAAACCAAGTAGACTGAAGACTTGCAGAGGAGCTGCTGCTCTTTGACATTGCAAATGATCTCTAGATGAGAGGGTTTTCCTATACCAAACAGCATAAACGCTTACTGCACTAAGTCGTTGTTGCAAAGAGAAAAAGAAGCAAGCTGCTTAGCTCTGAAGAGAAGAGGAAGTTCGGTGGCAGCTGAAGGTTTGTTGTGAGAGACGGGAAATCTGAGTCTTGTTCCTGCTTCTGGCCTCTGTTTTTTGGTTTAAGCTACCTCACCTATGCACCTTAGTTTCCTGCAACTCAGTTGTTGTCTGTATCACGGTTTTTGCAAGGTTCTTGGATTTAAAAAAGAAAAATAATTTTTTTGCTCAACTTTCCAAGGGGAAGTAGGCTTATGCAATCACGCTGCAAGTAACTTCTGAACCTGTTGGCTAAATGTCAAATATTTAGACGTCACAGGAAGAAGGGACTGTAAATTGCAGTGTCATGGCCTGGAGCTGCAGCCTCACTCCGCGCCCAAGCCCATGGAGAAAGCACTTTTTTAAACCCAGGATGGTTCATGTGGGTAGTGGCCCTTACAAAGCCTGCAATCACAGGACGCCAAACTGTAGGAAATCAGTCTGTGCTAATCAGTCTGCCCATGAGATGGCCTTCTTCCATTGCCAGGCCTTCTGAGAGCTGAAGGGAAAAGGTTAAATATTGCTACTAAATTAGAGCTGGCACAGTGCAGCAGGCTCTTCACAAAATTAATGTTTGATAACATAAGGGGGTGGAGGGAGGAGAGATTCCCTTGTAAAATTACAGGAGTATTGTCAGGTTGGCTTGATCTTGGGAGCTAACAAAAAAAAATAGCGTGTTTGATTAAAGATGGAAGGGCATTTTAACTTTGCTCTTGGCATAACAAAGCAGAAGCTAATAAAAACAAGATCAAATTTCAGCCTTCTAAATGCATCAGTGTTCTTATGCAGTGTGTTAACACTGTAGCCTTGAAATACCTCGTTGATTTTGGCATGGTAACTTCATATGTTGCCTTTTAGCAGTTCCTTTGCATGAGCTGGGTATTTGTTTCTGTGATTGCTGTGACAGCATGTTCAGCTGTTTTGTACCCTTCCTCCTAAGGGTTAACCAGGGAGGATAACTTCTGACTGAGGCTGCTAGAGTTAACGCTTTCAGATGTTGCAGAAATATTCACCAAGTTTCTTTCATCACAAAATTGCAGGGCTTGAAAAGTCTCCACGTTCTGTACAAGCTGCTACATGCTTTGGCAGGTGTATGAGGAGTCCTGCTCTGGTACACCTGTGGAGCTCTGCAGCTCCCAAGGACTGAGATGAGATTCTTTTTATGAGCCTTCTTGGGAGTGCAGGAAAACTGCTGTGTGATGTTTTGCAGGCAAATCATTGAGAAACTGGGGTTTGCAACGCTGTTTTATTTTCCAAATGGCAAGAGGTTCAAAATTCTTCTTTGACCTTACTTGATCCATCTGATTACTGTCTTAAACAAAATGTGTGGCTTTGTTTCTAGCAAAGCAAGTCTTCCCTGCTGGTGTGTGACAGATTACAGGTGATTGCAAGTGATAGATTAGAAATGCAGCTTCAAAGCTGTGCATTCAGAGCAGCGCTTACATGGCTCTGCCAGAGCCCTGTGCCTTGTACCAGGGGTTGCCTAAGTGCTCCTTGCTTTTTTACCCCTGCTCAGAAAGCTGTATCAGAGATGCATGTAGTGGAGTATCTCCTCTACCTACATACATACCAAATGCAGTGGGATAAGTCAGATATACGCTTTGTAGTCATTTGGTGATTTTCTTTTTCCCAGGATCAGTCTCCCATGGTCAGTCAGCATTTGGTGTTCTGGGGACCCTGAGGTGCTTCTCTCTGCACCAGACCTAGGCTTTTATTCGCTAGTGATGTTGTAAGGATCCCAGCTCAGTTGCTGTTGAACACGTTTGATTCAAGATTAGATTTCTCACTCATTTTCCTTTGTTAGTGATACCCTGACAATAAGCAAGCATAGCATTGCGTGGTCCGGCCGCCTGAGAGCAAGGAAGCTGAGTCAGGGTCAGTTCTTTATATGGAAAGGGAATTAGGTACATCATGCATTTTATTCTTGGCTGTGATCTTCCGTTGTGTCTGTTAGACGTTTGTTACGGTTGTTTGCTTTCTCTGTGTACTTGAGCTCTACTTGTCAGCTGGGACACTTGTTCAGTCTTTCTTTTCCATCTTTGAATGCCTGCTGGGAAGTTTCTCAGTCAACATGTTCTCACTGTTGTGCTGCAGGTGCTTTGCGCAGACTTGGTAGGGCTGTGGTGCCCTGCAGGCATCCTGTTGGTTAAGCTGCTGCTTGACTGCTTGCCAGCTGCCTTTTCGGTTTTCCGTAGCTGCTGTATTTAGGCTCTTCAGTTTAAGACCTGCATGGGTTTGGCTTAGCCTGTCTTTCCTGGCCATGCCAGGTACAGGGGTTGTGGGAGGAAGCTGCAGGGATGGTTCTGCACCAGGGTGGATGCTCTGCTCCGGGAAGGTACATTTGCCAGTTGCATCTTGGTGCTGTGGTATCACCTCCCTTCCACATGACCCCACAAAGCATATACTTATCCCTTGTCACACAGTCTGAATTGCTGCTTCTGTGAATTAAGGGAGGAGAAACTGAAGACAGCTGATGATCCAATCTCTGACTGGCCTCCTTTGAGCTGTATCCTGTGTGGCTCATGGACAGGTCTTTGTGGTTGATGTAATCTAACTAATGCATATGAGAGACACCTGAGCCAGGAACGGGGAATTTACTAAGATGATGAAACTGTTGGGTTTCACATCTGAAAGTAATTCTTGTCAGTAGGGGATGGGAGTGGAAAGCAGCTTGACTGTACACTGCATGTTGCACCGAGGCCAGTAACATGGACATAAAACAGCACAGACCTGCTTCTCTGAGATGCTCTTTATCCTCAGTCTCCAGCAACCCCTGTGAGTTGAGGAGAGTTGGCAAGTGTCTGAGATGAGCCTTTCTTCCGTGAACCTTTTCTTCTTCCTTTATTGGAATGTGCCAAGAAAAGAAGAAAATCACTGGCAGGCTGTCATGCTTTAACCTGATGAGCAACAAACCAGCACAGTATGCTGTCACTGCACCTTCTCCGACTCCTTCTATAAGAGATGCCACTCCAACATGACAGCTGTCAAAGGGATAGGTTACTCAAGCTTGTGTCTTCACCACTGGTGTGTGAAGGCAGCTGTACCTTTACAGACCTCTTCATCTCCCTTGCCATTCTTTCTAGACTTTGAGTGAGAAACTGAAGAACTTAAGAAGTCTATTCTCAGCTGTATGATAGCTGGTTCCTCTTTCTTCATTGCAAAGATGACTGATAGATTACAGCTTTTGAAGAGATACTGAATGTTGCATTGGAAGTTGGTGTGTAAAATGTAGCCTTAGAAAAAGCAGCGAGTAATTTACAACTGACTGCAGCTCCGGCTCAATCAGATGATTGCTAAAAATAATCCACCCTCTAATTCCACAGTTGATCTCTAATTAGAGAAGTATTCATAACTAATATTCACAACTAACAGAGACTGTAGTGCTATCTCTGTTTTGCCATTCAGGAAAGACTGGGCAGAATCAACGTTTAGGAAGGGAATTTTGGGGGGAGACTAGGTGCTGTAAGGGTGATGGTACTGACTCTGCACTGGATTTTTGCTGAGTCGTTGCCCCAGCTAAATGCTGTAGGGTGCAGTTTTGCCAGTAGTGTCTTTTTTTTTTTTTAGGCAGAGAAGATGCCCACCCTCCTTGGTGGGCATCTTCCTAGAGAAATTTTTGGTTTCTTTAAAAAAAAAACCAAAAAAACCCAACACACAGCCCAAAAAAAAAAACAATCCATGAGCACAGAAACAAACATTGACAGGTGTTATGTTGTTGTTTCCTGCTTGAAGCTGTCAGGTAACATTGGCTGAGCATCCTAAGACGACTGTCTGGCTTTGCTGCAGAAGCAGCCCAACAAGGAAGAGGGAGGCTTTTCAGCTGAGATATTTAACGTTTCCAAAGATTGGGGTCTGAATACTTTTTACACTCTTTCTAGTTTCATTTCTAAGTCAGGTGGCTACTGCTGTCTGTGATGGGGCAGTAAGAGATCAGCCAGCCTTGCTGAGCTGTGAAACTTGTGTTAACTCTGCAGGAAATATAGGTGATGTCAGGTTGTACTAAATGACTTCTTCAACAGAGGATGGTAATGGGAGCCTTTGCCATCACCAGGTAATACCGTTCCCTGAATAGCACATGTCCCTGTAAAACAAGATGTGTAACTTGCTCCAAGACCAAGGCTTTACGCCTGTTCAGAGAGAGCATGGCTGATGGAGAAGGATGGTGTCAGGCACTTGTGACACAGAGGAGACCATGCCTGTTCCTAAGTACAGTGCTGCTTCTTCCTCTAACACCCAGAGACTGAAGGGACTGATTTGGTCCTCCAAGGAGAAAGCAGCAGTGTTTTGGTCACTTATGGATTCCTGTCACTTCAAAAATAGCTGAATTCATATCCTTCATCTTTAAATACTTTATGACCATCTTGATGCTGCTGTACAGCCCGTGTGTGGGAGCCTGTGCCAAAGATGGGACTGTCTCTGGAGTGGAACATGCCAACTGTTTTAAGCAAGCAGAAAACAGGAGATTTTATCTTGGATTTTCTAGCATCTGTTGCATTTGGAATAGGGAGTAGTTTTCTTTTTTCAATCAAAAAAAAATATTGCATTTGCCATTTTAAAATGGTTAATAAAGAAATATGTCCTTATCTCTCCATTAGCCTAATTCAGCAGACATTTGAATTATTTGTCTGTAGTAGTAGTAATTTTTGTATCTGCTCTTTGGAAGAGCAAATGTCCCTGAATGTTACTGTAATTGTAACTACTTAGAGAAGGAAACCACATGATCAGCAGATGTGGGTCCTGGAAAATGTAAAGGAGAACAGGGTGGGGTCAGGTGGATTTATCTCACTGCAGCTCTGAATGCTGTTGATGCAAAATTCTGATGTGGCCTCGACAGGTTCGATGCTCCCCCTCTTTCCAGGAGTATGTTTTCTTCCAGGACTGATGAGATTTTAGCTTCTAAATTTTTTTTTTCTTCTTGCCTTTAATTTCAGCAGGTACCTGATAGAAACTGCTGTTCCTTCCAAATTTTACCTTCATTAATGTTTCAGATTTTACAATACCAGGATTACATGGGCCTTGTTTAGCACACTTGGCTCATCTCTCTGGCTCCTGTCTAAACTAATTTAAAACAAAGAGCATCTGTTAGGGGAGAAGACAGAAAAGCCACTAATAAATGTGATTGGGTTGAAAAATGTGACATGTCAATTGGTATCAGTGACGTGGCCATGATCCTGAATTTTATTTTAAGCTTTTCTTTGTTTGGACAAGTTCCCCTACCAACTTCTTTTCCTTGCCCTGTGGATATACGACAGCATCCTGGAATCCATTCCACCGTATTGCCCCAGCTATCACCAGGCTCCTTCTAAGCCATCTTTTGTCTTCACAGCACGTTGCTCTCTAATGGCATGGGCTTCTCCTCACCCTTATCAGATACTCAAAGATCGCTTGAAGCATCTGCTGGAGGAAAAACTAGAAGTTATTGAAGAGTAGGGCAGCAGAGCACTGCAAGCCTCTCGTTCCAGCAGCAACAGACGTATGCAATTCATGGGGTTTCTCATGAACAGGCACAATTTCTGTGTACCTGGGTGTTTCACTCTGTCTTAGCAGCTTCCTGTAGCTGGCTGTGGGTGACTGGCAATGGGCAGCTAGAGGCTGACAGACAGACTTCAGAAATGCTGCAGTTCTGGTGATAGAATGCTGTGATGGATTTGATTTAATAGGATCGTATGTAGATCTTGCAAGTGCATAGGAACGGATTGGTGGAGTTTTGTGCTGTTTCTCTAAACTTCTCATAAAATCTTTAAACTTCCAAATATTTGTAGAAACAAAAGGACTAATACTGGATGGGACAGAAAGGGTCAACACTTAATTACTGAACTGAGAACAAGGACAATGAGTGAGGATGTAACCACTGGACACTGGTTTCTTGTCCATGTAAGAAGGCAGCAGTTTAAAGGAATCCACAGTTGTGTATTCATCTCACAATCGTATCCAGTGGCTATTTTAGGTATGGTAGAAATGAATGGCCTTTTACAGACCATAGTAAGGAGTGCCTTGTCTGTGGGGTTCAGTAATGCCAGTCCCTTCTTTTTGGGTGGCACGGAGTACTGTTGTGGGGGGAGGACAGGCAGAACAGCGTACACGTGCCAGCATCCTCGGATGAAATAACTCCCTAATGAAGGGAAACTATGCTGATGCTTCTCTGCTGCCAGTGCTTGTTGGTGTCAGCAGTGGCGTGGGGAGCTGGGATGAGGGCAGCCCAGCAGTTTGTCAGCCCTGTGAAATGGGTTGCCTGGCCTTTAAAGTACACCAGGGACACTTGCGATCAGAAGAGCACATGCAGCCATTGTAACTGTGCAACGTGTCCCATGATACCAAGTTGCAGCTGGAAGAGGCTGTCTTTTTCTGGCACTAGAGGGGAATTAATTCTGTTCACAGACCTGGGCTCTGTCTGTAGGCTTTATGCAGCTGTACTTTGTAATGATAATGCTGTGACACATAGGTTCTTAAGCTCTTCTAGCATAATTTTCATGTTGAAATTGATAAGAAATACCATGTTTGTCTGGCTAGCAACTGTCGCCAGTCAAGGTCTGGTTTTGGTGAGGATGCAGGTTGAAGCTGAAGGAGTGACTCAGATGTTTACTGCTCTGATTGCTTGTCTTACTGTATCACTTCGGCCTGTGCTCTTGGTTGTACCAGGTACCGTACATTGCCATGGTAAGGAACAGTACTATCCCCCACAGAAGATATCTGTACAGCCCAAACAGCCTGGAGCGGGGAAGTGGAAGTACTGTTATCCTTCCATTGCACAGAGGTGACTAAACTGAAGAACTTAAATTATTTGCCTTCTTGAACTGCAGCCAGCGAGCACACCTCTGTATTGGTGATATTTGAAATAAAATAAAAAATGAGCATTTATGTCTAGGGGGCTGTGGACACCTCCAGCTGGTTATTCTGCCTGGAGCACAAGCTCTTGTGCAGTTGGCGCTACTGGTCCTTCCCACTTCTCCCTCTAGGGAGAGGGTTCTTGTTGGACATTGGCAAATATATAGAGAAGGTATCAGCATGGAAAAAGATGGAAACAAAAAACCCCCCATAAAGTAGGCATGCTATGCCTGAACATACTTCCCGATAAAAAGGTGTCACCAAAATGTATTTTACTTCAATGACTACAGTATTCGCCTGTATTTAAAATTTGAACTTTTAAATTTTATGGGGATAGCAAATGACTTCACAGCTAGCTTTGCAGCCAAAGTTCAGTTTGCTTTAAAATGTGGGAAATTATGGTTGGAAACATAATTAACTCATGTCATGCAAGTTTGTGAAAGCATCAGGTATAGGATGCTTGGCACATTGCCCCTTTTACTCTATACTTGAACTTCTGAAGACACTGGATTTCAGTGCTCCAATTTCATCGTCCTAATGAATGTGGCTTGTAGCAATTTCCTCAGAAAGAGTTTAAACATTTGTCATAATGATTCAGAAGTCAAGAGTTTATTAAGACTTCCAGAGCAAAGATATGCTGTAACTTAAACCTGTAAATAAAGAGTTACTTGGCATTTAACTCGTAAATCATTCAAAAGAAATATATTCTTACATGCACCACTTTGGAAATTTCTTATTCACCCACAGGCAAAGAAGAAATGATTTCATACTTCTTCAAAACACAGAATCATACAGTCAATAGTATATTCTTTTTACTCTGGCTTAAGAGGAGTGTTTTGCCTGGTAGCAGTTAAACAATAGTGAAGAATGTTGCATAGGTGCCTCTTGTACATAAATGGCCTTTACAACTGTTAGGCTCTGATGTAATGGAAAATAAGTGATGTACCACAGGATTTTCCTAAAAATGCATCATTATCTGTGTACAATACAGAATGTAAGCAATGTCCTTGCTAAACAATGACAAGATTGTTTTGTTTCATCACTATCTTGCATTGTAAATATTTATACTGTTTGAGAAACACAGGCTTTCATTGTCTTCAATGTAAATTTATGCATTTGCTTTTAATAGTTTTATTAATTTTGAAGATAAAAATACAGAGCAGTTTTTTGCTGGATTTCATGAACCTCAAAGAGTATAGTAGAGAATGGAAAGTAATCATAAATTACTCATACATGTTACATTATATCGTGTGGACTTGTGTACTGGGCTAGAAATTTGCCTGCATGTTAATGCAGATTTCTTTCACTGGTCTATACATGTATTAGCATGTCCATCTTTCCATTTGATTATAATCTTCATTAACATTTTATTTTAAAGACCATCAATTGTCATATGGAGTGCTTTGCCAAGTCATAATGATCACATGGGCATTTTTCCCAATAGATCTGCTGTTATTCTGGAGATCTGGGGTGTTGCCTTGTCCTTGATATCATTTGATGTCTTTCCTGGTTTGGCTTTTGCTTATGAATAGGAGGGAGGGGAGTGTTTTTTTTATATCCAGTGGGTGTACTGTGGACCCTTCTGCACTGGTTGCAGGGTGATCTGCAATTGCAGGGGACCAACTGTGGCAATCTTAGTGTGCCATTCCCAAACCTGTGTTCACAGTAATCTGACCTTTTTTTGGTTTTCCTTTACAAATTTCAAATTGTATGAAACCTTACCTACTTCTCTCTCTAACCATTTCTGTGGGTTATTAAAGAAAAGGTGTATTGACCGTTGCATCACCAGTGTGCAGACTGTGATGGAATCCATGTAGGCTACTGCTATGCAATGCTTTTGAACAAGTAATGAAGAAGGAAAACCAGCTTTTCTCAAAAACTGTAGCAATAGGGATGGTACTGTGGCATGTTGTTATCTGATGAGTATTATGAAGAAGCAAGTCATCATCCCTATCTTTAAGGAAAATGTAGTTTGAGTGATGTTATTAAGACAGCCTTTTGCTCTGCAGGGTGGCTTCAGTGCCAAGTTGGAGGGAAGAATGCCTCTTCTGGAGGGAGGCATTAATTTCTCAGGAAGTCAGTCTCTGCTTGTTATGAGACTTGATGTGATCGTAGCTAGGAGTGATAGCAAGGCAAGTCCCATACAGGCTGTGACACAGCATCTTGCCTGCAGCATGGCTGTGAAGGCTCACAGCCTGCGGTGTGATTCATGGGCTAGACCTGGTCTGCTTGGAGGCTCCTCGGGGCAGGAGGATATGTTTAATGTGAAGGGATGAAGTGAAATGGTGATTATGTAGGCAAAAGTACAAGTGGTACCCTCTTTACAAATGGCTTTGAAAATGCAGTGGAGGAGGTAGAGCAATTTGCTGGCTGAGAAAACGGCAGCCCTGGCTGTTGACCTCTTCCAGGCCCCCACCATTAGGGCTTCCCAGTGCAGAGACTGAAACTTCTGCATTACCTGTTTATTTTTTTGCTTGTTACAGTTAGAGACTGTTCCAGGGACTATTGCTGATGTTATTACAGACTTTCATCAACAAATGTACAAGGGGAGTACTTAAAAATGTGTATTACCTAGCAGACCACTGATGTAGTTGAAGTTTTGCCTCTGTAGCAGAAGCTTTCTGCCTCTGTGTGTGGAGTCCACCTGGTGCTTTATTCTTTCCACAGGACATCAGGAATGATTGCTGATGCTTCTGATGCAGCTAAGTTGTTATTAGTAGCATAAGCAGGCAAAAATGATACAATCATTAGAGTCCCATCCAAAAAAAAAATTATTTGGTTATCAGAACAGAGGAAGTGACACTCTTATTCTTCTGAATGCTACTGAGCTAGTTGGTAATTGCACTTAGCAGCTGATTTGATTTGAAGGGGACAGATTTTAAGGTATCAGTTTTTCAGAGGTGCAGATCCTGCTCAGCTTCCAGTGAAATCAGGGGAGGGGGTTGTTAAGAGCTCTGGGACCACTATTTATTGATGCTGTAGTGTAACAACTTGCTTGTTGAGTTGTATTGTGTTTGTAAAAACAATCATATTCTTATTTTGAAAGGAGTCAGCCAGAGCTGGTACACACCTCTGTTTCTCTATGCACTGTGTGTAGACTACAGCTATATATTCCTGTACATTGAGAAGCTTTCAAAGGGAACATGAGTAACATGCAGAAGGATCTCTTGTTCCCTTTCTAAGCTTTTCTTTTGATTTCAACTTCATAATAACTTTTTTTTTTAAATTAAATTAGAAGAAAAATGTTTTTAAGTCTGGAAGCAGATTATTTTTAGGACACTAGCAGGTGGAGGAAAGGAGGAACTGAGATAATGAAGAGAGAAGTTGCAGCTGAGCTACTAAACAATGCATGATATATGGGCAGTGGCATAGCTATAAATAGCAATAATCCAGAATTATATCTGCCTGGTCTTAGAACAACGGTTCTTTTCACTTACAGCATTGTACTAACCCTGAAATGTGAAAGTTACTGTAGGGAAAGAAGTGCTAGTTTCTCTCCCTTAAGCTTCCTTGATTAGATGTGTTTGTCAAGTTAACAAATGCATGTGAAGTGCATGAGGGTTGATAACATCTCCTAAATAATGCTGTTAACAAAGTACTGATTAAGCTACAGTAAAAGAAAACGAAAGGCAGATGCAGGATCCTCTTTTTGAAAAATGCACATCTGTCATCTCTAGAAAAGAATTATGTAAGCTACATTAGTAGGGCAGGAGTCCGGACAAGCTCAAAATCAAACAAATAAAAGCTTCAAACTGGAGCCAACACAAGCTAATAGGATTGGAAATATTTGCAAATATGGGAAATGTAGCGTACAGGAAGTAGGCATAAGCTATATGCAACTGAAATGTCAGGGTAGGTTAGAAAAGTTAAGATGCACACAGGTACTGTTGAGGTCACTGGATGCAGGCTTCTGTTACCTTCAGAACAACAAACACCAAAAAACCCAAAACCAAATTACTTTTTTTTAGGGGGTTTTGAGATTTCACATCAAGACCTCCAGAAGAAAAACAGATTCCAAATCTGCATTAATAGATTATTTCAAGTGTCACTAGGAGCAGGTAAGCCAGCTGATGAAGATGTTACACCATCTAGCAGCAGTCAGAGGTTTCTTCAGCAGGTTTCTGTTCTTGTTTGGGTTGGTCAGGCTTCATGCTGCACAGAGGGGAAGTTTCAGAAGACCAGAGTTCGCCACAACAATCCACAAAGCCTTAAGGCAGCACTTCCCAGCCTGCAGCTATAGGACTCCCTAAGTCCACAGGCTGCATCCATTCCATGGCAGGATGTCACGGCAGCGCACAGCACTGCAGTGTCTGGATTATCTGGGCAGCAACAATCTGTTGTTATTTTTAACCTGCTCACCCTGCAACTGATTATCAGACCGTTGACCTATGCAGTGCAGCTCACTCTCATTAAAGGGGGCTAGGGGTGTTGAAGAAAAGTGTAAGAAGCCTTGGGGCAGACCAGAATGACTCAGAGGTGAAATTCCTTCCAGTTCCTTTCTGTTGGCAGCTATCATCCTGCCGCTGCCTCAGGTTCCAGGGTTTATCCTTCATGCATGTAAAGACAGATTCTTTATAATCCAGAGTACTTATTGTACTTTAAATAGGAAAACAACTGACATGTTTGACTGCTACCTTTTTTTCCCCCTGCTGTGAGTAATGCAGAGCATGTGTACACACCTACATACATCCTCAGGATGCTTTTCTTTTGGAAAGGCCTGTGTACATCTGCAGCCAGTGCCACTACAGCTCCAGAGCTTCTGCTGAAGTTCTCCAGCATATGCCATGTAGCAAGGGAATACGGTGGACTTTCTGAAGTGTAAATGACCTAGTAAAATCTGCAGTTCATACTGCATGATTTTAGATTCTGGTAGATACCAAACCATAGACATGAAACCGTGATTTGTGCTAACTTGCCCTTGTCTAGCTGAGAACTTTTGGCAAAGAGCACTTTAGCCTTTATTTTGGAATACCTAATGGGCAGAGAAGCTGCAGTGGGTGGCAGGTGAGGGATGACAGAACAGCTTCCTCCACCTGCATCCTTCCAGTGGCACTTCTCACTGTAACAATCTGGCGATTTACAGACTGTTAGGTTCGTTTCATGGCTGAGTTATGTTCATGTTTTGTCACTTGGGAAACTGAGGTCCTGATGGGGTGGATTATGGAAGTGGGGTTTCAAGTGGTCGCCCACCTGCTTCTGTTATAGTGAGGTTACCTGCTGTTGCTAGTTGTCCCTTTTCATGTACTTAATGCTGATAACCCAGGGGAACCTAATTATCTGCTTCTGTTGCTGTCAGGAGATCCACTGCTCAGGGGAACGCCCCAGCCACCAGGCCCAAGTCATGTGCATGCTTTTTCTTCCGTTTTCAGTTCTTGTCAGCTACCTTCAGAGCCTCTGTCTTGTTTCCTCTGAATCTGACTGTTCTTGCTGCAGCTTCATGGTTACAACAATGTAATGAGGACCCAGCTGATGTGGTTCCAGCTGCCTGCTGGCATTTTTAGTTACTGTTTTGCCTGCCATGAGAAAGCAAAACTGGACTAGCTGGGTGGATGAGATCTTAGCTCCACTGAACTAAGATCTCCTGTGGGTTCTGAGGACAGGATTTTGACTTCTATTGTCTTTTGAAATGGTGTTGGTTTCTGAAGACTCTCCGTAATGGCAGTATGGCTAGAATCCATTTTGCAGGAACCAATGTGGCTATAAATAAGGGGAACAGTAGAGCTTCAGGCTGTCCATTGTATGGTATTCCCATGCTCCCCAGCCAGGTTTGCAGAAAACCTCCCTGGACAAGAGCAGTAGTCTGTATTTGTGGCTTATTGGCTGTTGGCAGCATCAGTAAAGAAATCTCTAAAGAGTCCAGCTATGAAAACAAGCTTAACTTTTATTATAGTTTGCTGAATGCCCAAACTCCTAAGAGAGGTTTTGTTTAAGTATTTTTCTCTAGTGAATAGTATGTGAACAGCCATAGGGGTGGGAGGAGAATAGGGTCCCTCCTTCAGAGGCAGATGACTGCCTTGCCTATGGGACCTGGCTGGTGCACATACCCTCTCTCTCCTATTCTGCCATCCCATGATTGCTTCAGTTTTCCAGGCAAAAAGGAGCTGGAAAGTCCTTCTTCTGTGAACAGAACAGCATCTGCACTGGCGATCCTCGGACTTGCCTTGTATGTGTGGTTTATAAACGACACACAAGGGAGGAGGAAGCTGAGCCCTTATCTGCCACCTCCTGGGCAGGTGTGCTCAGCTGTTCGGTGGAGGTGCTATAGTCATGAGGAACCCTCACTTTGTGTGAGGGACGGCCTGAACATCTCACTGGAATCCTGAAGAGAAGGGAACATCTAGGAGCAGTTCCTTTGCCTTAGCATTTATTCACTGAGCGCTTTTTTAGCGGGCCCCTACCTCGATGTGCTTGAAGCTGGGATCCCTCTACACAGGTGCCCAACTCCTCACCCCTGGATTGAGGAGCACGTGGTGCTAATTTAGGTGTGGAAAACGTCCGGTGGAGCTTGTCATAACTTGCTTTATGTTGAGTGGCATTGCTTTCTGGCCCTTGTCTGTCTGTACTTGGTATTGCAGGTGGTCCGTTGAGCCGTGTAATTTTTATCCTTCAATTAGCACTGTGGAGTTAATGTGCTTCAAGTTGATACGGACAGGCTTGGAGTGTGTGCGTTGTTAGGGACCTTCCAGATTGGGGATGCTGTAGAGTGGCATCTGGATTAAGTTTAGAGCTTTTTTTAAGCCACCCTTGAACAAAGGCAGGCTTTATTAGAGCATCTGCCAGGCTCCTTTACCAGAGGAGGGCTGTTTCACATCATCTTTGAATTGGGTATCTGCTGCTTGAGCTCTTTCAAAGAACTTTTAACACATGCTATCCTCAAAGTGCCAGTAGAAAAACTGGTTTGACTTGTTTGTCATCATGAGAGGTGTTTTAACTGTGTTTTCTAATAATTTTCCTTGTTCTCTTTATGGTAGTAACATGTCCTTGCCTGCAAGCCCAGAACCATTTTTGAGGGGGATACAGACCAGGGTACGTCTCCTTCTCCTTGGCTCAGCTATTGCTGACAGTAGCACAGAACATGTTACTTCGCATATTTTCATTGGAGCTTGATGTTTTCTGGACTTCATTTCCTTATATTTTCTTGGGAAAATACCTTCCTTTTCCGCCTTGTTTATTGCATTTTGATATTCCTGTCACAGCCCACATTGATCTCTCCTCTAGCCTGACTCCTTTAGAGATGCAGCTGAACAGGTGTGTGGAGGACCCAGGGAGGTTCTGTGTTTTCTCTTTATGCTTTATGCTGAGATTCAATAGTGCTGGTAAGTCCCGTGTTTCCCTCTGTCCTCCATTAAGGAAGTGTCCTTGTTGTTGCTTGTTTATGCATATAAATGTGGTTTATTTTTAAAATATGGTACCTAGAAGTTTTGCAGGCATTGCCTTCAAAGCTTTCATGCATGCTTTATGATGTGCCATCTTAACATCTATGGAAGTAATATAAATCCTGACCACATGTCCTGGTTTCAGCTGGGATAATTTTCTTCTTACTAGCTGGTGCAGTGCTGTTTTGGATTTGGTGTGAGCGGTGTTAATAGCACAGGGATGGGTTTGGTTGTTGCTGGGTAATGTTTGTACCAAGTCAAGGACTTTTCCGTTTCTCAGGCCCTGCCAGCGAGAAGGGTGGAGGGGCACAAGGAATGGGGAGGGGACACAGCCAGGACAGCTGGCCTGAACTGGCCAAAGGGGTATTCCATACCATGGGACATCACGCTCGGCATATAAAGCTGGGGGAAGAAGAAGGAGGGCGGATGTTCAGCATTCCAGCATTTGTCTTCCCAAGTAACGGTTACGTGTGATGGAGCCCGGCTTTCCTGGGGATGGCTGAACACCCGCCTGCCCATGGGAAATGCTGGATGAATTCCTTGTTTTGCTTTATTGTGCACACAGCTTTTGCTTTACCTATTAAAGTGTCTCTGTCTCGACTCATGAGTTTTCCCACTTTTAGTCTTCTGATTCTCTCCTCCATCCCACTGTGGGAGGAGTGAGTGAGCAGCTCCATGGTACTTAGTTACTGGCTGGGGATAACGTGTGACAGTCATTTTTGGTGCCCAACGTGGGGCTCAAAGGGTTCAAGGTAACAACAGATTTGATTGGAATGTGCTAGATCAAATTTATAGCTGTTGTTGCTGTTAAGCTACTAAAGGGCAGTATCTGTGCTTGCCATGGGGCTTGCTTGACTTACTGTTTGTTAGAGTCTAGTGGTCATTAGTGGCTGCTTTTTGCTTTTGCTGCTTGCTCTACTGCTTATCATCTTGCTCTGCTGTGCCTGGGAACATTTTGATAACAGGAATGGTGATGCGCCTGGGCTGGCAGATGGCCAGGGCACTGCTGCTGTACTGGACAGGCTGGAACTCCAGTGTGAACTTGAGTCGAAGGGACTGTGACCTGTGGATGAGTCCATGTGAGAGCAGGACACCTTGAAACATCTGTGGCTGTAAATAAGTCCACATCAGAGCAGGTATATCTCCAAGTGTCTCTGTCTGTGGTTGTGTCCATGCCACAGCAGGTATGCTCTGAAGGGATTGTGGCCCAAGGATAAGGCCATGCTGCAGCAAGTACAGTTTGAAGCATCAGTGGCTGTGCACAGGGTCATGTTGGAGTATCTCAAAGTGCGTGGCCATGGATAAGCCCATGACAGAGCAGGTACACCCCCAGAGGGACTGCAGCCATGGGTAAGCCCATGCTGAAGCAGATGTAATTCTGAAGGGACTGTGGCTGTGGGTAAGGCCACGCTGGAGCAGGTCTATGGTCATGGCCCATGGTTAAGGCCACTTTGGAACCGGTCCACCTCGAAGCAACTGTGGCAGTAGATAAGTCTGTGCCGCAGCAGACATACCCGTGGAGACACTGTGGTTCATAGATAAAGCTCCACTTGGAGCAGATACAAACTGCGGTCTGTGGCTAAGTCCAAGCCAGAGCAGGGGCAAGGGGAGAAGTTCACTGCAATGTTAAACCCTGTGGACTGATCCAAAGGGACCAGGGGTAGAGATTGTAATGGATATACCTTTAAATTGTTGTAACCCATTAATTGAGTTGCACGTTATAGGAATGGCTATAGTAGGAACCACCTGAACCAATGGAGGACGAGCATTACAAGAAGCAATGCAAATGCAGCAGCAACACAGTCTGAGCTGGCTTTGGTGCCCCATAACCCCATGCAACACACCACCTCTCCTCTCCTGAGTGACAACCATAACAGTTGGAGCACAAAGTCTGGACTAAACAAGTGCAGTGGGCATTTTATGGACATTCTACACACATGTTTACAGGGTTGGTCCACGGACTAGGAGAATGATGTCTGTGTATCATATCAAAGGATGAGAAGGGTGATGATGGTTAATAAGGTTGTGTTGGAAAGTGTGACATGATGTAAGTAGTATGGAATAAGGTGTGGATACTGTCCCAGTTTCAGCTGGGAGAGAGTTAATTTTCTTCTTGGTAGCTGGTGCAGTGCTGTGTTTTGGATTTGGTGTGAGTGGTGTTGATAGCATACGGATGGGTTTGGTTGTTGCTGGGTAATGTTTGTACCAAGTCAAGGACTTTTCCGTTTCTCAGGCCCTGCCAGCGAGAAGGGTGGAGGGGCACAAGGAATGGGGAGGGGACACAGCCAGGACAGCTGGCCTGAACTGGCCAAAGGGATATTCCATACCATGGGACATCACGCTCGGCATATAAAGCTGGGGGAAGAAGAAGGAAGAGGGGGGCGTTCAGCGTTCCAGCATTCGTCTTCCCAAGTAACGGTTACGTGTGATGGAGCCCGGCTTTCCTGGGGATGGCTGAACACCCGCCTGCCCATGGGAAGTGCTGGATGAATTCCTTGTTTTGCTTTATTGTGCACACAGCTTTTGCTTTACCTATTAAAGTATCTCTGTCTCGACTCATGAGTTTTCCCACTTTTAGTCTTCTGATTTTCTTCCCCGTCCCACTGTGGAGGGAGTGATGGCTGGTGGTGCTTAGTCACTGGCTGGGGTTAAACCACAACACCATGTGTCAGTAAGGCTTTTGAATCTGGCTGAGCCCTCTTAACGAGCAGATAGCATCATCCAGCAAATGGAGTGTGTGAATGGGAGACTGGAGGTGGTGTGTGCACTTTTGGGTTTGGTCATTACTTGCTTTATGACCTCTGATAACTCTTTCCCTCTCAGTGCAAAGACAATACTGAACTGTCATTCCCTGTATAAAGTCCCTTGGGATATGTAATTAATGCTTTTCTCTTTTTTTTGTTTAATCAAAAGCAGTCAAAAGATATGATCCTATTTTTATTTTACACAGCTGCAGAACTCCTGTGAAGTCTAATAGAAATAGAACCAGACTGGCATATTTTGCAGAATCAAAAAACCTGGGAAGCTTGGCCTATCTTTAAAACTTCCAATTAATTAAATATTCAATAAAAAATATGTACAATACAAATTATGCACTAAGTGCTAGGCTATACTACTTGCACATTGTTAAGCAACATGATATGTAGGGCATCTGTCTATTCTCTGTTTTCTGCTTTCAAAGATTCAGAAACAAACATACAGAAAGTTGGTATGTCAAGGAAACTACAGCGCATCATCCAGTTGCCCTATTTATTATAGTTCCCACTGTGTTAATTCCCCTCTAATCCTTTCTTTAAACACAATTGATTGTGTATCATTTGTGACAGGTTACATTCCAAATAAACACTCCCTGATCCTACATGTTTCAAAAAGCTTTTTATTTAATGTAACTTTGCTAATCTAATAAAAGGTATGGCTAATTATGCCTGCCTTTCAGATTAGCATTGCCAATTCTGGTTAATTTATGTCTATCACTGTCTCTCCTATGTGTAATGTTTCCCTGTTGTATTAGTAAAAGAAGGATAAAGTGTGTGTAGTCCAGTGGATTCTTGATACCTAGTCAGGGATTTTGAATATATTATTCTCTAATTAACCTTAAGAAAGGAACAGCTCATGTGCTGCGTCTTCCTATTGCCAACTGGTACATGTTTGCATGAATGAGAGGAGCCAAATGCAGGCCACTGTTTTTATACCAAAGCTACGGCATTCGGCCCGATTGATTCAGGATGATGCCTGAGGCAGGTTGATCCTGTGTGGGGCTGGCAGTTTAGGAAGCTACCTGCATGAGCTATGTTCTCCGCACCTCCAGGTAGCACACTCCCACAGAGCAGCTCTCCAAGCTAAGCATCCTGCTCCTTCCTATCCACGCAGACTCGTGTGATCGCTGCCCTCTGGCTCTGCTCTTGGACCACTTTCAGAACTGGTTGATAGTTTATTTATTCACTCATTTGCATAAATTATGCTCTAACCTGTCTAGTTCTAGCTCTCCTGTGTCTTTTTTCACCCAGCCGGTGCACGAAACTCTCTCCTGTTGAGAATCCAGAGAGAAAATAAGAAGTGCATGTTGGTCCAGTTGATGGCTTAGCTTTGGTTTAGAAATAATTGCATTTCAAGCTCCTTTAACATCATCTAATCTTTTTATTTTTTAGGTGCAAGGCCTGACAATGGCACCGAATGAGCACTGCCTTCAAGCCTCCTTCCTGTAAATGATAGGACCAAACAAGGCGGTGTGATGAACATGCCACTGCATCAAATCTCTGTCATTCCAGCTCCGGATGTTACCTCTTCCAGAGTCACCAGGAGCAAGACCAAAGAAAAAGAGGAACAGGTACTGTCAGATATGCTTGATTTTCACAGGAAGTTATCCAAGTATAAAATTATAGGAGTTATCAAATCAGGCCTGATTCTGTTCCGAAGCCCCAACTCCTTGCACGATTGCTGCTTTTAGTGAAGATGAATGTTACCAGATTAGCCCTTTATTCTCATATTTGCTAGTTTAAAGCAGCTGACTACAAAATTCTAGACATTGTTGTTCACTAACTTCTGCAAAATGCAAGCTATGACCTATTTTGCATGAGAATTCAAGGCAGATAGGGGTTTTGGATAATGACTCCAGCGTTGTTGTCACAAGAAGCTGTTATAGGTGTATTTTACCTTTCTAAAAGAAAAATAGTACGGGGTGTGAACTATATGCAGCCATGCATCCTGTTTTCCTTTGCTCTTGACAGCTTCTAGTAGCCATGTTGTGGTTCATATTGACTGGAATATCACAAGGAAGGAAATGTACACCCGCACCTATACTTGGCTGTTTTCTAGAGATATGATTTGTATTCTTAACTTGGGAGCGCGTGTGTGAATGGAATGCAAAAACATCTGAAGTATTTAATGATTAGAAGTCTAATAGTATCTAATAGGCTGCTTAACAATTTTTAATAGCACACCATGTTTACTCTTTGTGTGCCAACCTTATTTACCCCTGGAGTACATCTCCAATCCAGCCCGAAGACCTTAGTGGGCATCATGTTCTAGCATATACTGTACTGCATTGAATTTTACATTATCTGTCAGTTCCACAGAAACTTCTTTATGTTTTTTTGCTTTACTTTAACATAAAATCAGGTCAAGAGAATATTCATATTATGGTACAGCTGCAGGGCTTGTTTTGTGGTCTGCTCAGCAGTGGTTAATTCTGAGGAGATCTAGGGTGATACTGATTATAGATAGGGCATAGCTTAAGTATAAGGGACAAGAAAGGCACTGTCATGTTACGGAAAAGCATTCACTAAGACTAACTTTGGGTAGGATAAAAGAAGTTCTTCTGATGTGTTAGGATCATCTGCCATGACTATCCTTCTCACCTACCAGCTGTCCAGATTGCACCTACCAAAGTCACTGGTGAGTCAGTAAAAATAAATAGTCCCATTGCTGTTTTTTGGAGTCTTCTCCTTAGTAACACCTTAAGATGGATTTTAGCCCTTCAGATTCTTAAACCAGTAACTAATTAGGCTGGAACGCTGCTGCTTTGGGTTGCCAGGCAAGAAGTCACCATCACAGATGAGGTGCTTTAAATCCATAAAGCACCTTGTCTCCAGAGTCTGCTGGAATCTCTTGCTTTCCACCCATTGCACACATCCATCGTCTGGGCAGCTCTCTAGATAAGAGGACTCTGCTGTTTCTTCCTTTGGGTCCCCTCCCTTATTGAAATTGTGTGTGCTGTGAGAGAGTGAAGCCCCACTGCCAAATGTGGGCAGTCCTGGGAATTAACAACCCTCTGCTGGGATGATGGGGATTAGGAGGCCAGTCAGATCAGAACAACTTCTGCTAACTCTGACCAGGCAGTGAGCCCAGGAGTGGGAGTCCCAAGTTGTCATCTTCATTTCATTCTTCATTTCTGACACAGCGGCTTCAGTGTTAACGAGTCTCCCTGATGTTTCCTTCACGATAACTACTTGAAATGTTGATTATTGTTTCCCATACCAAGTGGCTATTGTACTGTCATGCCTTGGGATATTTGAAACAGAACAGAATATTTATTTAAATACGTGCAGTATTGCAGAGGAAATAATGGGGACTGGGACTATGTGGGCAATAGGTCAGACTAACCTGGAAACACTTGATGTTTCCCAGGTCTTGTCCTTCCTGTCTCTGTCAGCATACTCATTCATCCCCCAAGTGTCCTGCATAGCGTAGTGACACTGTAGCTGCTCTTGTGCATGGAAGCCACTGCCTAGCCCTTGTACGCTCTTCCCCACTCCTGTGAACTGCATTGCTTCTGGTGTTAACATTCAGTGCTGGGTCTAACAAATGAGCTGGAGTTGTTAATGTGCTGACTTTGACCAATCCAGTTAAAATTTTGTGTTGCATCAGTCAGGACAATGCAAGGCTACTTGCTAGTCGGAGTCCCTGACAACTCTTGGGTGCAGTCAGGACCCACTGGCTGTGACTCTGAGTTTTGCTTATATTTGAACTATACAGTAAAGGAGAGATACGGTGCAAGAGAAAGAAATTGTAGATTATTGCTGCTATATATTTAATCACTTCAGACTGCCTGTTTTCTGTTTGAGATAGGAGCTACTGCAAGGTAAAGAGCAGCACGCAAAGTGATCATGATCCTGTGTTGAGCAAATCTGCTGAGTAGTTGATGTTTTTTGTGCCCTAGGTAACATTCGCTGTAGAAGAGAAGGACACTAGGTAAAACTGAGAAAGAAGGTATTTGCACTTCAGTTTTGTAACCTCAGTACAAAGTCAGTGTAACTTCAATACTTTCATATTTCAGTTGCATAACTGCCCATGATGCAGCACAGCTCATAGTTATTTCTTTGTGTTGTGCATGGCCTAGACACAGTTCTCATGGATTTCTGCAAAAATATGTAATAGTTTTTCAGGAGCAGGTGCAACATTTCACAGTTTGATTCAAGTGTCATGGTTTTCTTACCTTACCTTTACTATGTAATAGAAACACTCCTTACCTTTTGTGTGTAGGAACAACAGTAAGCACCTCAAAGAATTGTGTACGCTGTGGTCTTGAAGTGTTTTGAGTTGTACAAAGCCACTTGCCAATCTGAATGAAATCAAACAAACACCAAACCACAATCAAAACCAGTATTACTACTTCAGATATAAATAATGTAGGTTTGCTTTGTAATACCAGCCTATGTTCTTAGACCAAGTGTATTGCCAGGTGTGTGCTTTGTAGAGTGAGCAGAATCACGTACATAATCTCCCCTGTTTATTGCCAGGCTCTGGCTAATGCCAAAGTGAATAAAGGTAGAGTGTCAACTATTAGATGAAATTTTGCCTTGCTTTTGTCCTTGCTATTTCAGACTGGACCTTTGACTTCTCTCCCCTTGCATCCTGCATTGTAAGAAATCCTTCAGAGGAAGGGTTCAAGAAGCACAGCAGCAGAAAATGAAGTACCAATGTACCTAGAGAGAGAACTTTGCCAGTCTGTGAAAAATCAAGTGTTTGTCCTATTTTCCAGAAGGAGGATGCTTTATATCCTATTCTTTTATCTTTTGTGATTATAGATGTGTCTAATTATCCATATTTGCAGTAGAGGTGCAGAGGAAAAATTCTCAAGCTGAACAGTGCAGATCTGTTTCTTCTCTTTCATGGTTCTGGTCAAGGTGTAGCTCTTGTATTTCCAGTTAAGGCCTGACCAGGTTTAGAAATAGTTTTCCTTGCTGCAACAGCAAGTTTTCTGGGCTGCTAATTTGTGACTAACAGTGAAGAATAGCAAGAAATCCTTACCACCTTTATCATTACAGTCCAGTTGTGGGTGATCTATAGTCCCTAGGCGTACCTCATGGCAGATTAACATGTAGATTCAATACCTGTGGAAGTCTGTAGCAAAAATCTTACTGAATTTGAAGAGGTGGTAAAAAGCAGAGTTCCTGCTTACCATTTCTGGCTGGAGTCCTCAGTGATATATATAAATAGCAGAGCCTGCTAGATTCTGATTCAGGTTAGTGTAATTTTCAAATTTAAAATAGTTGAAAACTGTTGTTAATGGCAGTCTTTCATTTTGTCCATTCCCCCACTAAAAATGGGGAAAGTCATAAAGGGATTATTACTCTTGCATTTAACTCAGATGAACTGTTAGCTTTAAGGGCTATTAATAACCATCGTTAGCTTCTTACTTATCCTTCACTAGGAATAGCTTTATACTTACCTGGTTTAAGGGAGAGTCACTCTGTTGTTTGTGAGATGCTACAGCATCCCACCCCTTGCCCCTGTTTGGTGGGTAGCACACTAGCAGTCATGTTTCCTGACATATCCAAAAGCTAACAGCTGTCAGGATTTGGATTGGAAATGAGGAACCAACGCTGGCACGTGGTTGAGGTGTTGCACTGGTTTTGTTGTGTTACAGCACTCCCTGTTTGAGGGCTTTGTGTCTCCCTTGCTGAAGTAGGCTGATGTGTACCACAAGTTCTTAGTGTACATTGCTGCAGCGAGTGAAGCTCCCTGAGCAATAGCTTCTACACTGCTCTTCTAAGAGTGTGCGAGTAACTTCCCAGTTGTGGCCTCCTGTGCTGTGATCTCTGCAGATCTTGTAAGCAGATCAGGATGGACGGGATCAGTGTTTGAATGAGATATCATGAGGTGTTGGTGCAAGTCGTGTTGGGTGCGCAGTGCTCTTGCTTCCCAGGTCTACACCACTGAGAAGAAAAACAGTTGTCATCAAAGATCACGTAGAATTTATCACAGAAGCAGATGAATGTGCTAGTCAAATTTAAACTAGCAAGTTTCCAGTTGATAACCAAAACTTCCTTCTGTCCTCTGCTCTAGAGAAACTGTCTTCTTGTCTTCTAAGTGCTGTGTAGTACTGGCTGCTGCGTGCTCAGCAGAGGTGCTGTGATGATCTCAATCATCTGCAGGTGCTTCTCAAAGGTGTCACTGTGGAGATACTATGACTACCAGGAGATAGCAGACTACCTATCCTATGGCTGGATGAAATTATGGTGAGGGAAATCTTCATCGTGTTGCATCTTGCTAAATTTCTTCTGCCTTCTTAATGATCTCTTGCATCGTGTAACAGGAAAGGCACTATGGCCTATTGATTCAAATAAGCCACATCTTACTGGAAAAGCAGGACTTACTTGAAGAAGAAAAGAAAAAGCAATAGAGGCATTTGTAAGAATTGTTAGTCATAGATCAGTAGTGCAATATAAAGGAGCATGCTTTACATGGTTGAATCCAGCGTGATACTTTAAGAGCTGGTACACTGTTTCTAAGGTACAGAAGCACTGTGTGAACTTTTCCATTCGCTTTATGGACTTTGACCTGGGAATGTGGGCTCTGGCTGAATTGGATTCAAATACTCAGGCATTTGTAAAGGGGGTGTGTGTGCGTGTGTGTTTGGTTTTCCTTGCCCATTGAACCAAATCATCCATTAAGCAGCCAGGCTGCAAATCCTTTGAGAATTTTACCCCTTATTATTTTTATACCGAGATTTATGTGAGCCGTGTCATGTATTAACATTGAGCCTGGCATTTTTCCTTTATTAAATTTGCTTTCTTTAGAAACTGGTTAACTATGAAAGAAATTTTGTCCAAGTATCCTTTCAGTCTTCCATGGAAAGCAGAATTTATCTCCTGCTGTGCTGTTTCTAGGCTTAGCCTCAAAGTGGGAATTGCAAAGTCCTTTTGTGACAATTCAGACCTTGGCTTTTACTTAGCCTGTTCTATGGATCATAAAGCATTTCTCAGAAAAAGCTGATGTCACACTTCCCACTTTTTAAAAAGTAGAAATTAGACAAATTTTTGACAGAGCAGGCAACCTGTGACGGAAGCACCTGTGAAGAGCTGCAGTGAAAATGCTTTTGTTTCTGCAGTCTGGGAGCAGGTAGGAATACTTCCCAGACCTCATCATTTGAGAATACGCCAGGTGACTGAGATGGTTGTAACACCCTTTCAAATTGTACCGTTGCTGTTGTGCTGAGAGGGTGGTATTTCCATGGCAGATTTCTATGCTAAAACAGATTTTTTTGGAACATGTCAGTGTAGGAACAGGTGCCCAAACGTACTTCCACTCTGATTACCTTTAGCAGGTTAAGTCTAATGAGGAGCACCAAGTAAACAGGAAAATTGCTTGAGAAACTGCTTCACACCGAACACCTCTCTATTCTCCATGGGTGCATTTGTACACACTTAAACACCACGCTGCTTGTGATCTTTCCTTTGGGATATTAGGAGAGTTGTTCTTGTGCTTGTTAAGACACCTGAACTGTTACTTGCATAAAACCCTGCCTGGGCATAGCACTTGGCAGTTGCTGTCAGGTGGCCTAGCAAATGTGCTCTCATGGGGCGTTGCCTGTTTCTTTACTCCTATAAATATCCTGGTCTCCGGCACTGGTGTGACTGCCCGAGGTGCTCTTTCTGCGCTTGCATGCCTGCCTTCTCCCTGTCCCATTCTTGCCCCTCGCTGACTTCAGGGCTTGCTTCTTCTCTCCTACATGACCCTGGCAAGAGCACCACTAACCTCCCCTTCTGTGTGGTACCTGGAAAATTGGCAAGAAGCAGACAGAGTGCAGCCAGGCCTGCATTAAAACGGTGGTCTGGAGCATGGGATTTGTTTGCCTTCTACTGCCGTGCTAGAAGGTGCTGGGCAAGTCCCTTGGGTGCCTGTGCTATCCTTCCTCCCCTGTCTGAAAGAAGGCTAGCACTGCTGGCTAGCCTTTTAAAGGGCTTGAGGTGTATAGCTACAAGCTGAGTAGCTGAAAGCATTTGTTAGTAGATCCTATAGAGCGACTGCTTTGCCAGAGTCCCACTCTGCAGCTGATGCTGCTGAGCCAGCCCTGCAGCAGAACGTGATGGGCATGGGGTGCGTGGAGAGCAGAGGGGTCTTCCCCCTGCATGTAGGCATCGCTTCATCTCGATCACAGTAAATGTGCAAAATGCTGTGACCTTCCCGAATCCATTTGCTCTCTTTGTGCTTGAGTGCAGGATGGGAAGCTGGTCCTCTTGAGCCCCACTCTTGGACACTAAAGCATGCTGCTTCCTAGCAAACCCCAGCGAAGTGGGAAGAGAGGAGGCAGGAGGGATGGGATGGGAGGGAAGGGAGCTGCTCCCGCTTAAGCAGTTCTGACAAAAAAAAAAAAAAAAAAGTCAGATTGCGCTATTTGATTCTGCATTGTGTTTGTCTTGGAGTGTGTACAGCATGTGTGTGTGAGGAAAGGAGCAGATGGCTTCTGAGTGGAGATGAACTACAAAAGGCAAACTGTGGGAAGTGGTTTCTGAAAGGGATTTGAAGAAGAGGAGAAAACCCTCTTTTTTGAGAATTCAGTAAACATTATAAAATCTAACAGAAGTTGATACGGCAGCAGAGTTTTATGTACTGATGCTTCAGAGCAGAAACTTGGAAGTTTCAGATTTTGCTGTTTGCTTGTAATCAGACTCATTCACATACAATCTCTGTTTTGATTTTGTCTGCTTATTGCCTGTGAACTTCTTGCTTTGGTGTCTGAAGACTAGAAATTTAGAGTTAATTATTGTGATCTGTAGCTGTTACATTAACCTGAATTTTTAAACCACCTCTCTGATATTAACACAATCTCTGTCTACCTTTCATTACCAGTTCACTTGAATAAGCTGAGTCTTGTTCTTCAGTTTTCTAAGAGAAGGGCTGGTGCTGTTTAATTATGTGATAGCCGAGTGTGTTTTGGTGGTGATGTTTTGCAGGTCTGGGGCTACTTCTGGTGTATGTTAATGTGTAACAGCTTTACATATAGGCAGCCCTGGCTCTGAGCTCATGATTTTAGAGTTTATAATTTTTTCTTCCCTGGCAAAAGGGTTGTGACCAGCAGCACAGAGCGTAGCTGGAGGCCCGTAGCTAGCGGTGTTCCCCAGGGGTCAGTACTGGGCCCAGTCCTGTTCAACTTACTCATCAGTGACCAGGATGAAGGGACAGAGCTACCCTCAGAGCGTTTGCAGGTGACACAGAGCTGGGAGGAGTGGCTGATACACCAGGAGGCTGCGCTGCCATTCAGTGAGACCGGGACAGGCTGGAGAGCCGGGCAGAGAGGAACCTGATGAAGTCCAGCAAAGGCAAGTGTAGGGTCTGCACCTGGGGAGGAACAACCCCATGCACCGGTACGGGCTGGGGCTGGCCTGCTGGGAGGCAGCTCTGCAGAGAAGGATGTGGGAGTGCTGGTGGACAGCAAGTTGCCCACGAGCCAGCAGTGTGCCCTGGTGGCCAAGGCAGCCAGAAGGACCCTGGGGTGCATTAGGAGGAGCATGGCCAGCAGGTCGAGGGAGGTGATCCTGCCCCTCTGCTCTGCGCTGGGGAGGCTGCAGCTGGAGTGCTGTGTCCAGCGCTGGGCTCCCCAGTCCAAGAGGGACAGGGAACTGCTGGGGAGGGCCCAGCGCAGGGCTGCAAAGGCAGTGAGGGGACCGGGGCATCTCCCTTGTGACGAAAGGCTGGGAGAGCTGGGCCTGCTCAGCCTGGAGAAGACTGAGAGGGGACCTGTCAATGTCTTCAAATATCTTGAGGGCAGGTGCCAAGAGGACGGGGCCAGGCTCTTTTCAGTGGTGCCCAGCGACAGGACAAGGGGCAGCGGGCACAAACTGCAACACGGGAAGCTCCTTCTGAATATGGGGAAGAACGTCTTCACTTTGAGGGTGACAGAGCCCTGTCACAGGCTGCCCAGAGAGGCTGTGGAGCCTCCTTCTCTGGGGACATTCAAAACCCACCCAGACAGGATTCTGTGCAACCTGCTCTGGATGAACCTGCTTTAGCAGGGGGTTTGGACTAGCCAATCTCCAGAGGCCCCTTCCAACCCTGACCGTTCTGTGAAAAGCATGCTTCCTTGTTTGCTTTCTAAGAAGTGTGTCAGCCATTATCCCACAGCAAGCTGTATGTGCGTGTAATTATCTGTGTCAGTGCAGAGTGCCACTGAAATCATCGCAGCTCCACAAAGGCATGAAACAAGGCCCTGATCATACTTTCCAGTGATTTTCATCATCCAGTGGGTATACTGTTTTGTTAAAGTGATGCTGTTAGGTTTCTGCAAAGTGATTTTTCAAGTTCTTTGTTCATTAAAGGTAATTTCTGTAAATGAAATGAGAGACACCAGAAGTACAGAGGATTTTTTTCCTCCTGTAGGATGTTTTGCCTCACTCATTGATGCATAGTGAGTTACTTGGTTGGTTTGCTCTTTCAGACAGGTGTGTTTCTTTACCTGGTGAAATGGTTAAAGTAGGTTGGGGGTTTGCATTCTTTTGGGCTTTTTTTGGTTTTGTTCAGGGTTTTTTTTCAGAGTAGAACAAAGACTTAACAGTTCTGCCAGGGAGGCATGCTGTGGTGTGGTACCCCTAAAGTACTTAACTTCAGAGTTTTAAAAACTTTGTCTACCTTTCAAATTGCTGATTTCCCTTTAAACCATGAACCCGAGCAGTTTAAAGGTTTAACTTCTGAGAAGCTATATATAGGTTTAGATTTGCACCCCTGGATTTAGGTAATTCTGCTTGGCCTTTATGCCATTTATGAAGAATTCTTCATGGGGGCGGGGGGGAAGTTACTCTTCAGAAATTGCTCTTCCGTGCATTGCTGAAATCTAAGCTCCTAGGAGTACAGTCTTCTGAGTCAGTAGTCCTCAGACTTAGAAACAAAATCCACCTTTGGGATCCATTCAGCTTTTCTTGGTCCCAGAAGAGATGTTCTGTCATCTGCTACTAAATATGTTTCCCATTGGTAGCAGACATTGCTCCTGTTTTAGGAAGCTGCTTATGGAGATTTTTCATGAGAGCTACAAGTCTGCATGCTTTTGTAACTGAGCAAGCCCAAATGTGTGTTCTGTGAGGTCAGTGGCTGCAATTCATAATTTCATTTTCTAGGAGTCAAGAACTGAATTTTTGACATCTTTAAAGACAAAGGGAAGAATGGGATCTCCTATTTGTGGAGGTTTAAGTTTATTTACAGCCTAGTTCTCTCTTCCTGTAAATGAGCGCTACTTTGATGTTGATGCAAATGAGTAAAAGTGGCTAGTTTATATTTTTTCATATGCTTGAATGCAGGCTGCATCCAGTTCCTTGTGGACCTAACAACAGGTGGCTGTCTGGGTCAGGGAGAGAATTGTTCTCACATCTGCAGCATTTGGCTTCATCCCTGTGCTGAGTGGATGCTGCGTGTTTCCATCACGTTCTTTAAGGGTGTAGTGCTGGAGGCAAGAGCCTGGGACCATGTCACTTAATGCTTTGCATGCATGTTACGCATCTGTTGATGTAACTGCAAGTGTGCATGTTTAGCACAGTTATTCATACACTCAGATTCTATGAATGTAGAAACAGGTTTTGGTATAGTTTTAACATTAGAATATTTGCAGTAAAAAGTTTGTATCTTATGCCTAGGTTTTTCAAAGATCTTATAGTAAGCAAATGGGTTGTACATCTAAATTTTTTGTGTAACCTACTTGTGTCTATATCAAAGCTGGATTTGGAGACAGATTTCCAGTGTGCCTTACTGCCTTGAAGGATAATTTAATTACCTGCTTTTAAGTACTTATACCTTGGAAAATCACTACTCTGGATCTCATAGACATAGAAGGATTTATGGATGTTTATGTTTAAAGTCAATCAGATTTTTTTTTTTAACTCTTAAGTTCACTCTGTGTTAACTGGAACTAGTGTGTGGTTGTGTTCATTTAGTTAAGTACACTGTACTTAATATCTCAATGAACCTGTGGGGATTTTGGAAGAATTTTTGGCTCCATTTTTATTTTTAAAGTACACTGTAAATAGCTTTAGGTGTGAAAAATTACTTGCTTCCGGATGTTCTTGAATTACCTTATAAACAGACATTTGTAGTTGTCACCTGTTCTTGACTCATGCACTTCCAATGTGAGATGAAACCTGGATCTACAGTATCTTCATATAAAAGCCAAAAGACTTGTTTTGCCTTTGCTTTCACCTTCAAGCCCATTCTTAAGGAAAAAAGAAAAAAAATTATTTATGTTCTGTTCTTTATTTAATGGCTCTTTAGCACATAGGTTGTGCAAAGTGTTTTTCCTTTAGATGATATGCTGTAATGTTGGAGAGTATATCATCCAGTTGACAGAGCATAGGTCCAAGAGCTTTCTTTAAGTTGTGATTCTGTTGTGGTTTTGTAGCCCCTCGGATTCACGTGCTTATTGTAAAGCACGCAGAGAGATCTTGTCAATGGGGAGGAAAGTATCAGAAACAAGTGTTTCTTACTAGTCTTTCAGTTCATTCATTCTTCTGATTGCAGGTTTAACTTCTACTGCAGAGGTGATATTCTAGGTTTATATATAAATAGCAGCTGTCCTCATGCAGGATTGTCTGTGCAAGATATCCACAGCTTTAATAGACATTTTGATCTTTCCACAAAGGAAGCAGGTTTATGTGGCATGTCAGCTAATTTCAGTCACCTTTAGTATATTTATGTAGGGTTGTTTGTAACAGTACTGTGTTTACCCTTTGTCCCAACCTCCTTGGACAAGCTTCAGTATGCCCATGAAGTGGGATAACAGTATATAACCACATAATTAAACACTGTTACCCACACATACACACTTAATCTGTCAAGAGATTGTCTGCCGCTTCAGGACATACCAAATTTCTTTCCCAACCTAGAGGTTAACTCCTCCAGTAGAAGTTTGAAGTGAAGAGGCACATGACGCCTCCCTGTGAGCTGGGATTATCCCATTACGGTGTAAGGTAGTACTTCCCAGCACCCTTAGTATAAACACTGAGTGGTAGCCCCTCCTGAGAACCCCTGCCTTCCTCCAACACCAGCGTCTAGCCGCATGTGTGCCACTCAACGCCTTCCAGCCCAGCCTGTCCCACTTGCATGCTGGCAGTCACCGCTGTAACAGCTTTGTGCTTCCGTTCCTTTGTCTATGTGGGTGTATCAGGATCTTCATATTAGCAAATACTTGTAGCAGATTTGAGATTCACAGGCAAAAATACAAAGAACAGTGTGTGACCTTAGTAGATGGGAAACTTGCAGAGCAGATGAGGTTGAGGAAGTCCTTGAGGTGCTAATCTTAATTCAGGTGCACTTTTAAATGTATCATATCACAGTTGGAGCGTGAGCTAGTAGATGTGAGGGCTGAGTTCAGAATGCTGCACAGCCATGGTGGCAGATCAGAGGAGAGGTGACCTCAGCTGGCAAGGCCAGGCTAGGAGCCATTCCAGCAACAGATGCAGGAGGCCTGAGCGTACAGGGAAGTGAGAACCCAGAATACGTATCGGAAACACCCCAGCACATCTGAGATCGTGGCTGCTGAGGATGCTGGTTAGTTGGTTGTGATTCTATAAGTGTGATTAATGTGGGCCTGATTCACAAGGCAGGTGAAGAAGAAATGAGCGCAGAAAGGAGAGGCGGTGTGCAGTAGAAACATATACACTGATCATCAGGTGTGGACTTCTGTCCTTGAACTTTTGTTAGTCATGGAAATCTTTTGCAACAAAGTAGTTGATCTTTCTTCTGCTAGTTGAGTTTTGTATTAGCCATTTAATTAATTGATTAGTTTCTACAGAGCTGTCAAAAATGGACGTTAAAAGCTTGCCCACATTATACTGCAAATCTGTGCGGAGGCATGTTATTTGAGCAAGGATTTTCTGAGCCAGTATACTGTTCTTTCTTCTGTACTTTGTCACTAGGAAAACAAGAAATGAGTTAGAAGAACGGCATCCCATATGGTCCTTTCTCATTTTCACGCTATTTCAGGACAGCTGCTCAGTCACTACCAGGGTTCGTTTCAAAAGTGTCTATCGAGTTTGAGCTATTGTGAAGCATCTCCCATGCTAGATTGGTGCTTCCCTGTGTGTGGGAAGTTAACCTCTCTTGAACAGAGGAAAAAAGATGCTTGGTAGGAGCAAGAAGCAGATCTCTGTGTATCTTCTAGTGTTTGGGGAATGGTTGTACAACAAAAAGTTGTAGTTTCATAGTTGAGTACTGTCTTTCCAGGGCAGACAGAAACAGAAGCAGGCATGTCTAAGTCCTCTGAGGCCCTTAGGGGACTGATGGCACACAAGAGAAGTTGTGCCCTATAACCTCTGCAGTGTATGTTGATGCCAGACTTTACCATACAGCCCATGGGAGTGACTAGTGTATGATACTTTTTTTTTTTTTCTTCTTTAGCTTCTTCGTATACTATATTTTAAATCCTACGATCACATGTTGATAAGAATTACAGATTGGCATCAAATTCTTAAAAGAAGCATGAGATTAACCTTTTCCTAGGATTTAGAGAGAGGAGCCAAAATAAGGTGGTGTCAAAGGTGTAGGGGCTGCTTCTGGCTTTTTTGAATACTAACTACCCAACTGATTTTTATGTTTCCCTTTAAAGTGGTCAAAGAGCAGCCTTGTAACACACATTGGTAGCTTTTCCTGAATGGAAAGTTTCAGAACAGGGAATGTTTTAGTCAGCTCTGGCTGGATGCACAAACCCCATGTCAGTTGCGCAGTTTTTTCTGGAAATCATCTGCCTGCCTATTTCTAGCAACTATTCCCAAGCAGTAGATGTCAGAGGAGGTGGTTTCTGGATTGTTCAGTTTCAAACATCACTGTTTCCTTAAGCAAGTGTATTACATGATCTTTTTTGGCTTTAGTTTTTAAGCATAACAACAGTGAAAGCGTTTGATTGATCCCAGACAATAGGAAAGAGTTGCTGTTTGAGGTTTTTTTTCCCCCTCAGTCCTCTTTAGTTATGTTTACTGTAATACAGATGGTTGAAAGCACATTACTAGGGTAAAGATTGCAAAGCAGGCTCATATGCAACCAAGTGAAACATTCACTGATTTTTGCATCTTAATTTCTCTGAGCTGGTTAATGTAACAGCAGTTAAACAGCTTCATTCCGCATGAAATGCTGCAGTGTGACTTCCCCTTTGGCTGCTGATAAGCATCAGGTACTCCAGAGACACTGGAGTTACTGAAACATTGCAGGCAGAAATGTGGAACTGACCCCTAAATAGGATGTTTCTGTTTTCACACAAAGAGGTTGGGATGTTTGGGAAGAGGGAAACACAGCTACTGCTTACCTGTAAACTTTAAACCATAGCTATTTGGAGTTAAGCGCTTAAAAGGGAATCGCTGGGGTACTTAATGGAAACACTTGTAAATTAGGGCCACTGGGCACTGCCAGTGTTAATTTGTGCTTAAAGTAATGAAAGATACCCTCTCCCCTTACAGCTGGGAACTGAACTGGTTTTCTTCTGTGAGTAATCTGAAAACCTTGACTATTGGGCTTACATTCAAATTGCCAAGTAAAAAATATGTATCATCATACAATCATGAAGTTCATGTGGAAGAGGGAAAGGCATTTTGGAGTGTAGATTAAATTTTAAAAAACAACAGCTATTTTGTATGTAATTTTTTAATATGCAAAGCAGAACATAGCTATCTAAAATATATATATATTCATGTATCTGTAGGCACTAGTAATAAAGGACTGATTGCCCTGCTTCCTAACTGAAATCAGCAGCACAAAAGCAGCACCTTCCACCACCAAACTGTTTCCCATCGGTCTGGTTGAAAATGGCGTGTTTTATTTTAATGAGTCCTTTGAAGTTTGTGACGTTGAAGGCCAGCAGGGTTGGCCAGATCTGACTTGTGGTGACCTGTGTTACAGGGATAACTAGATGCGACGTACATTGAACCCATAACTCATGGTATTTGGAAGAGGCACTTCAGCTTCCAGCCTTGACTTGAAGATGAAGGGTAAATCTTCTATCTTACTCAGTTTGTTTCCATGCCAACCACCATCGCAGTTTACGGAAACCACACACAACTTTCATTTTTTAATTCTGAGTTTTTCTGGCTTCAGCTCTCAGATGCTGGTTGTTGGTGGCTCTTTCTCCATTAACTGAAACAGGCTCTTAAATTGTGCTTTTGGACCTATCAGTGTGTTTTACAAATAAGTTAGGTCATCAACTTTTTAAATAAACTTACAGGTAACATCTTTGTTCTTTCCTAGTAGGGTGTTTCCTACAGCCTTGAAAATGTGTGGGCGGAGTGAGGGATGGAAGGAGATCTTTTTCAGCCCCCTCTCCTTCTACTGGAAGGGGAAGATTGGGACACTGAAGGTGCAAGTGTCTTGATTACAAGGCAAGCTGTGCTTCTCTTGCTTTTAGGGTTTTAGTGGTATTCTCCCTCAGTTCTCCAGCACCTACCTTGGCAGTGCTGGACTTCAGAGGGGAAAACTGATCTCTGCTTGCTATAATGCAGTGGCGAGCGGCACTGATCCTGACCTCAGACCCATTCAGGTTTTATCTCCAGTTGTCACTTCACTGCAGCTTCCTAAACCCTTTACTGTACTCCTGCTTTATAGGCTGAAGCCTGTATAACTTGCAGTTACAGCCTGTGTCACTTTGATTTGGTGAAAATATAACGCAGTTTGAGTACAGGGTTTTTTTTCCCCCAAATCAATTTCAGATGCTCAGTGTCTGTAAAGTGGCTGTAAACCTCATCATTTTTAGCACCCTGCTAAGCTTTGTGTCACCGGTAAATGTAACTGGCAGCGACTTTCCTATGTTGTTCTTTTCATAAATTCATTTCCAGATGAGTACTGAAAATATTGCCTAATGCCTGGCTTAGCACTGATCTTGTGGAACCAGCAGAAACATCTTCATTTGATTCTGCCTTGACAAGGCCAACTTCAGATCTGTCTGGAGTCACGTTTTCACCATTTAACATGTTTTTTATCATTATAATTTGTTCCATTTTAGATGGAAACATTTGGGAAAAGAAATAAAACTAAATGCTCCACCATATCAGACATAGTGAAGGTGGGAGTTTTGGTGAGCTAAAACAGACTCTAGGGAAGTGTTAACAGGAGATAATAGGCTGGCAAAAAACCCCAACAAAATAGATAGGGTAAGCATGTCTGCGGCAAGACAGCGCTTTATCCCAATTGCATCCTGAGCTCAGCTGGTGTGAGGGATGTTTCGTCTGCAAGAGTTAGCAGAGAGAATTTTGGGAGTGGATAATGCACCCAGGTATTAAGGCCTTGTTTTACACCCTTTGTTCGGTGTATTTTGGAGCTTGAGTAAATAATGCCGCTTTGAAAGATGCTTCCTAATGGTTACTCGAATGAACTGACTGGAGTATAGGAGTTTGCAGTTTCCATGGGAAACTGGGCCTTTCCCACAAATGCAGCTAGGGAGAGAGAGAGGATCTCCGTGGCTGGGCTGCATTGTTCCCCTCGGACCTTCAGTTCCTGCTGTATCGTGTCCACACCATGCTGTTTTGTTCTATTTTTTTCCCCTTTATCATCTATAAACCTCTGTTTCTTTTTGAATGTGGATACAGCAGAGAGCACAGCACTGCTGTTGCTCCTACGTTTATGAGCATTTTGAACTCCCCCCAGTCCACCTGGTCTCACGCCGAACAGGACTGGTAGCAGCTGCTTATCTCCTGAAAGCGTTCCCAGTTTTAGTCTCTGCCTGGCCCTGCTGCTCTGCCTCCAGTCTGCCAGGAATGCTCCTACTGCCCCGTGAGAGTTCAAAAATATGTACTGAATGTGCTGCTAAGCATCATCTCCAGATCCAGATATTTTCTTTCACAAATTCTGATACCTGGATCTAAATACTTTAGCAGCTTTGTTGGTTTCAGTCTGACCTTTCCAAAAGAAGCCCACCTGTAAAGCCTGTAGCAGGTAGCTAATCATTACAAGAGCCCTGCAGTTCCTTAAAGACTTCTCTTTGACATCTCCCCACCTCTGGTGCTACAGCTACTCATTTAAAGGAACTACTTTGAAAGTGCCATTTGCAGGTGTCTCATCCAGCAAAACCCAGGTATCTATCCTCTGGCCCCCTCTGAGGATTTATCCTCTTCCAGAAAATGTCCACCACGGTCCCTTGACTCGCACATCCACCACCAACAGTTCGGCAGCAGGCTCTGATGCCTCCTGCACTGTCTGTCCCCACAGATGCTGTGGGGTAACCAACAGGAACACAAGAAGTAGATCGTTGAAGTCCTCCTTTAAAACTGGCTTCTGTCTGGCTACCTGCAGTAAACCCAGCCAAGGCACACACAAGTCTTGGTGGATTACAGAGTGAGGGAAGGCAGATGAGATCAGCCTATTTTTATGGCCCTGCTGTTTTTCAGTTCAGTCATTAGGACAGAAATAACTGTGAAGCCTGAGGTTCTAGTTTATAACCAGAATTTTTGGGAGTGTTTAATGCAGAGCCATGACCAACATGTCTGTTACATCCTTTCTGGTGAATTCTCCTTGTGCAATATTTAGGTGGGTTTTAGCTGTCATGAGTTTTGAATCTGATGGGGGGTTGGGTTTGGTTTTTTTTAAAGAACTTCTGAGGAAGCTCTTACAGTTCCTTTTTATAACAAAGTTCTGTTTTTTACTTTTTTTCTTAGATTTCTCAAATGTTTGTGAAAGTCTGTTAACTAGTTCCTGCAAGTGTGGTTTTGTTGGGGAAAGCTTGTGTGTAATCCACTATTCTGAACTCAGTTATATTTTCTAAGGCCAAAAAGCAGAAGAAAGAGCCCAAACTGTAGATGTGAGGGGAAGTAAAACCATTTAGGAAGCTCAATACGCCACTTAGTTTCTTGATTTTTTTATTTCATGTTCAGTCACCCAGTTTCCTCTAGTGTGAAGTTGTGAAGTCCTTTTTGAGGATTTGGTGTGTTGTTGCTTTTTTGTTTTGTTTTTTTTCTGGAATCAATCTTTTAATGCTTTTTGGAAAAATTCTACAGGCCGTATTGTTACACCCCACTCTTGTAGGTGCATTAGTGACACCCACAGTACTTGGGTAAGCACTATTACATTGCGTTGCAGCGTTGTGAATGTACTGCTGCGGTGGCAAGTATTTGAACTAGGCACAGGCAGCAGCAAAAAGGCAGCTCCTGCCTAGAGGTACTGCTGTCTTTCTGCCTGTTCCATGGCAGCATGGGATGTTCTGTGGTATTTGTTAATGCCTGGTACGGAGTTCAGATGCTGGTGCTAATTTCATTTAAAATACATACAAAATCCTCATCTTTTTCCGCTGTTAAATTCACATAAGCTCAGAGAAACATCTGCTGGATCCAAGTCTGTTAGCTCCTTCATTGTGTTTCTGATTGCTGAAACTCCCTCTGGCCTTGTTTGTTTGGAAAAAGTCTGGTGTAACATTGGGTCTGCACAGCCTGCAGCATTGCATAAACCAGAGAGGAGCACTGCAGCACTTGCACAAGTGTGGTTATGCGAGTTCATGGACAGGAAACACTGCTTGGTATTTAACATCTCCTCATCCCACCTTTTTGCCATTGTGCTTTTGCCATCCAAATTGGTTCTTCCTTCCCTCCACCCTCCTTTGGGGTCAGACCTGGGAAACATCCACCAGCTGTTCCCAGGCAGTACCAACTGAGATGGTCACAAACAAGGTGCTCGGGCACACAGAAACTTAGGAGAGAATAAATGAGCTAAAAATGCAAGATAAATTGTCCCTAGATCATGACCATCCTTTCCTAACCTGTGGCCAGGGAGGACCATAAGCGCTCATCCCACTGAAGGTGTACCTGCTGCTTGAGATGCGCTGCAGAGAAATGGCCCACTTTGCAATTGTTATTTTACTGGTCAGGGGATAACTGATCTTTTTGTGCTGCCCCTTTCAGTTCAGAATAGTTGAGTTGGTTTTTTTTTACCCAGACATCAAAGAAGTTCTGATTGGCAGCTTGGAAATTTGCGTAAGGTCTGAAAGGAGGATTTATAGGAAACGAGCAGATGGTCTACTAGAGAATTTCCCCAGGAGGCTGCAGTTATTTAAAAATGGGAGAAACTAAATAGACTGTACAAGATTTGACTGTAAAATTAACTGGCCAGCCAGTAGCTAAATACTTAACAAAATTATTCAGCTTGGCCCCTAGCATAAGCACGTAATGAAGTGATGTGTCTGTGAGCTGAAGCCATACATACTATTTCAAGTCTCACCTAATAAGCGCGCATGAATGAAAGATGATTTTGCTAGCACAGTTCTTGCTTTGGTCAGCCCTCTCCTATGTCTTTTCCTTTCATGGTGGCAACATGATTGTTCGGGCATGCAGGAGAATGCTACAAGATGCAGTTAACTTTAAATAAATACAAAGCTGTTCATCAGAATGCCATTAATTTTTAAACTGCTCTTCTTAGCCTCATAAATGTAAGAATTAACATATGGGTTAAATTCCAATATTTTATTACATAATAGAATGTTTAATATTTGATGGGGGAAAAAGACCCCAAATTGCTTTATTTTGGGGATGCAAGACTCAACAGTATGTTAAGCCTAAGTAGTCAGGTATCACCTCATTAACTCATGTCACTTTGGAGTTGTTTGCCATGTGGCTTTAGACTGTCAATATCGTTTTTTTTTTTTTTTGAAGCTGTGATACATAGGAATTGGGGGAATTGTGTATGGATGGGTGTTTTTAAATGGACAATCAGTGTAAATTCCATCGTTTTCAGACATTAGGTTTTTAGAAACACAAACTTTTTATGCTACATTAAATAAATGGATGGATTCAGAAAACATTTGAGCTCATTATTCTTTAAAAAGTTAGGAAGCACTATTTTTTTGTTTAAATCCTTATGAAGGACGCTTTTTAGAAGGCAGATAAGCTTTAATTTTCTCATATGTTTTAATTTGAGTACCCAAAGGAGAGAATGTTCTGAAATAATAAAAAGTGTTTAATTACTGTCATGCTCATCTGTGTTCTGGTTTGCTTCTCCTGGAAACTTACTCATAACACCTGGTGTCATGGGAGTAGTCCTATGTGCCACATGTAGGTGTAGTTCTGCTGAGAGTCCATCGGTGAAATGCTGGTGCAGAATGTAATTAAACTGGATTTGTTTTCCAGCCTGCTGCGTTCCTATAATTCTTTGTAATGGTAATATACCTGTTGAATTTGGAAACAAACCCTCATAACCTTTGAACTAACCTGAAGTACTAAGAGGAAGAGGGTAAGTATCCAAAGGACTCTATAAAATTATTAATTGAGCCTAAATACATACTTCCCTGTACATAAAGCTTCACAAATACGTGTTTATGGCAGTTATCATGTGTGTCATCGCCCATCCTCCCCCAGCAATCCATTTCCATTAGCCTCAGAGTTACAGCCCTTGGGGAAAAAAAAAAACACCTCAGAATTCAACATTATCTTTTAGATATTAAAGATAACATCTGGAGAGTGAATTCATGGCGGTGCAGTTGCCTAGGTTGAACTAAGGCAGAAATTTTGTTTACAAAGTGCTTTTTGCACAAGTCTTGTGTGAGCCAAAACCAGGCACCACTGTGAGACTGCAGGAGAGTCTGCAAGGCAGGCGTGGAGAGGGAAGAGCATTCTGTTGTTTAGCAGAAGCTCATCTGGTATGAAAATAGGGGGATGAGTTTTGAACCCAGCCATTGACAGAGCTAATCTTGCAGCTTGTTATTTACTATTTGCTGCGGTTTCTGAAATTGAGTCAGTTGTATAGACATGAATGTAACATACCCTGTTTAAAAACTATTAAGTTTAAAAGTAAGATTGCACTCTAAATGATTCACTTCAGCTGTTTAATCTGCTGTTTGTTTATAGTGTAGAATCTGAGTTATGCCATGTGATTATGTTACCTCTAACAAGGTGTAGCCCTTTTGGCATCCTTTGCAGAAATGGAAGATCTCTCCATGAAGCAGCCCTCCTGCATCTGTCATGTTCAGCCCAATCGCATTCCTTGAATTTGTGGTGTACAAGGCTGGGTTAATGCAGAGCCTCCACCTTCTCACTTCAGGCAGCCCTGCTAATTCTCTGGAAGCTTCTTGGTTCCCATTTTTAAAATTGTGGTGGAGGAGCTGAAGGAGGACGTTAGGGCTGTGTTTTTAAATATTAGGAAGCTTTGCCTCCTTGAGGTTTATCCATAGCGTATTGGTAAGTGAAGCATTTCCCCAGCCTTTGTTTATGGCTCTGATAATGTTTGTGTGGATTTGATTTTGTATTGTGCTTTTCCTTTTTGAAAAGAAATATTTGGTATGGGGGGAGGAAGAAACAGCAAATTCTGCAGAGTGCTGAGGATATGGGACCAGCTGTGGTGGATGAGACAGAAGGTCCGTCTAGCTCAGGGTGTTGTCCTTGAGTATGAGAAACAAAGTTACGTACAGAGTGGCCCTGGCCACAAGGCTTGTACCGTGTAATTTTGTGTAAAATTGAATTTTGAATATGGTGCTGTCATTTGAAAACCTCAGTTTAAAAGTGGATGGGGCAGGGAACTGCTGAGGGTGAGAAGATGGAGTTGGTCTGGAAAAAAGTGCAGTTGAAGGGAAGGGAAATCCCCTCCTCTGCCTTGTGGTGTGTATAGCATTCCCAGGGTCAGAGGTATCCTAGGGAAAGTGTGACCATAAATGCTACTGCCTGGATAGTGTCATCTGGAGAATCCTAAGTTTAGCTTTGATCCTTAGCAGAGGTGAAAGAGGAGTACTTTTGAAAATAACCACCAGTCATGGCTGAGCACTAGGTCACTCCAATGTGTTGAGTATCTCTTTCTCTTTGGCCTTTCTCAGTTGTCTTCACCTTTTCGCTGTCTTTTTTTGCGTAAGTCACCTGAGGTGGGGGTAGAAAGCAGGGACTGTCGCTGAGCTGTGATGTGACCTGAAAAATGCAGCCTCAGAGATGTCTAGAGTTAAGTTATGCCCAAACTGAAAAGCTGTGGTTCAGGGTTTAGGAAGCTGCACACACTCTCTCACTGCAAATGGTAACGTTAAAGCCACGTTTCCTTTACAGGCAGCTAATGGCTTGTAAGAGCCTTGTCAGTTGTGTTAAGACAGCAATGTCACTTGGATTGCAGCAGGTAACTGATAAAGAGATGCCAAATAATTCATTGTGTATCTAACAGCGAAATCAAAGCAAAACAATTCTGAGAAATAGGACTGAAACCACAAGTGGCATGTATTGACATTTTCCTATTGCAGTAATTGCACTTGCAAATAAAATACTTGCAAATTAGTCCTGGGTTTGTTCACTCTTTGGAAGAATATCTGAAAGTGATTTTTGTAGTTAGCTTGCAAAGTTGTACTGACATAGCGGAATTTATTGCTCAAGAAAAGCAGCATGTGAATTTATCCCCCATATTCTTCCGCCCACCAAGTTCTCCTAAGCAGTATCTTTTCTCTCTAAACAGTCAACTGAACTTGCCAGCTACAGCAGGCATTTTTTTTTCCACCTTCTTTGTGCTGTATTATTTTCTGGTCTGTCACATTCTTTCTCAGTTTTTGCTGTTCATCTTTTTATACAGCCTCTCGCATCACAGCCCTTAAGAATAAGAAAAATTAATTACTAAGCAACTGAATTGACTAGGATTGTGTAGTCCAGACATATGGCTCTGTGCTTATCATGTTTTCTTTGGCTTCTAGCTGCGCAGATTTTTATCTTAAAAAAAAAAAAAAATCACCAGATCTATTAGTTTGACTAACGAGTGGAGGAAAGAAAATGGATCTGGGAGGGGCATCCTCCCTGCTCTGGACATTGGGAGAATTTTTATGCTTCATAGAACAAAAAAATTGCTAGGGATTGCTTTCAGGAAAAGGGGAGAGGTGGGCATGAGCTGCTGCAAGGAATGGAGTGTGTTCATAGGAGTTCTCATGCATTATTCATCACAAGCTCTTTTCACTGGGATCAGCTGGAGGAAGTAGTTAGTCTAGTTTGAGCTACACTAGTATTATATTTAGGGGGCTTAAACAAGCCCAGGCAAGTACAGCACCAACTCTTTCTCTTCATCTGCAGGCAAATGTAGGGCAGTCAGCAGCTCTGCTTACACAGCTCCGTCTCTTTAGTCTGAATAACAGGAGTCATGCAACCAGAGGAAGCTACACTGAGGATACACACATGCATTCATGCTGGAAAATGAAGCTTCAGGTAGGAGAATGCCTTGTCAGCATAGTATCTTGGCAGTATCTTACAGTTCATTGTAGGGGTGCTGTTAAGCCCTGCAAAACAAATATGTACGTCAGGGCAGCCTGTCAAGAGAGGCTGCTGTAGAGGCTCCTCATTAGAGTGCTACGTGAACAATCCCTTTCAGTGTGATACTTGGTTCAGTTATAATTGTGAAGCTGCCTTTTTTGGTGTTTAAGCACCTTTCCTTCATTCACGCTAACATTCTTCTGAAGGTGCTGAGGATTGAAAAGCAAACATATAACTCGCTGGTGTTTGGACATTTTTTGGGTGCTTTTTATTGAAGCTGGTGTTTTAATTGTATTGGTATTAGCACTTTCATTTGGGGGGAGGTAACCGTAAGAGAGTCTGTTAAAACACAGCTGGATGTGGTAAGCCTTAAGCTCCAATTGTGTCCTTTCAGAGTGTCTGCACTTCAATGGCTGCAGTATTTACTACTCCCCCCCCAAATAAAGATGCTTGTAAATTGAGGCTTCTGTTCACAAAAGCTTGTCTGTATTTTCTAATGTTGTCATTCTAAAAGAAATCTATATTACTTCTGTGTACAAGGTTTGTATATTTAGATCATCAGGGCTCGAGCAACATTATTAGTTCAGTTTTAGACAAAGAAGGGGATTTTGCAAAACCTTACGGAACAATAACAAAGGGGCTTTGTTCTGTTCTGTGAGCATTATTTGCTGTGTAATGTGTGTTTCTGCATGTGTGAGAGAAGGAGATATACAAACACATAATCTCATTTGGCAAGAATATTCAAATGTTATTTGCTTTGTGTGTCTAAGCATGTATGCTGCCTCTGGCTGCTAACCGCACCGTGCTTGTGAGCATCCCGCCTGCCTGCCTTTCCTGGTTGGGGGGTTTGCTTTGGTTTGGGGAGGATTTAACTTATTTATTTATTTATTTAGATGGGCTGCTAAAAAACCCAAACTTGAAAGTGCAAAAAATCAAAGACTCCCTGCTAGACAACTAGGATGAAACATTGCTTTTCTGTGGAGGCAAGTTGTTTTCTTTTCAAAACGATAGCTTGAAGTCCAGTCAGGGTTTAATAAATAAGCATTACTGGTGGGAGCAGAAATTGTCAGATTTATGTAAAATCCTCCAGGAGAAGATTAATGATCATGTGCTTTTCGGGAAGCTTAAATGTATGCTGCCTGCCAGTATGTTGTCTTCCAAGATGACTTGATCATCTAAATAGAATTTGCATGTACACAAGAATATGATATTTAGCGACATTTCGTTCTTCCTTTAGTTAACAGTTGGGAATGACTCCGTCGCACACACTATCAGCCTGGAGCTTTGGGCAGGGGGGAAATCAGTACTAATTTAGGAGTCCTAAATAACTTGAAATGCTAACTTAAAAACTGAAGCTCCTTTTGACTTCACATGTTAAAAGTTCTTGAAATTTATATGCTGTACATACAGTGAGAGTTGGTCTGCTGCTTAAAGTTTGCAGATGCTTCAATATTTGTCATGAGATAGAGAGGTGACAGATCTAACACTCTTCTACAACAGATCGTATGACCTTTCAACATATAAGATCCTTGTTTCATGGAAGCTTGCTATCAGGATTTTATTAGACTTGTGAGGTCCCATGCATTCAGTTACTTGATTGAAATCAACGGAATTAAGAGATGGATTTGGGATTATGTGATTTAAACTTTTAAGATTTGTGTTCTTTTTTTTGTTTGTTTAGCATTAAAGTGTATTTTACTGCTTTAGTACTCTTACGCCTGGAGTCCAGAACTGTGTTGTCTAGTCATCAGGGTATAGGGAAGGAAGAGTTATTTCCGCACTTGCATGTTTAATATACTGAGTGGATGTGTTGATAGTTTAAAATGAAGTTTTCTAAAAGCATCTCTGTGGTGTTCTCTTTCAACTACCCACATTCAGAGCTTGTCTGTATTCAGCTGCCCTGCCACCCACCCAGGCAGATTTTATTTATTTATTTATTTATTAATCAAATAAAATTTGATGCTATCACTGTAGCACAAAACAGCAATTACAACCTTATTGGCACAGAGAGGACTCAAGCATGTTCTCCTGCAGCTTAAACCACTTTGGGCCCAGATAAGAGTGTTTGATGTGCCATCTGAAAGTGCTCAGGTTTATGCCTGTGCTTCAAAAACTCCTCAAAATTCTCATGCAGCTGAAGCATGAAGGACCCAGATGGACTATGACACTATAGATCATAAAATCTCACTCTTGGGGACAGAAGTTTTATTCTGCTGCTTACAATTTTTTAAAATTCAGACATTATTATTTAATAGTAAAAATATTATTAAATAAGGAACTTTCACATGCCTGGGAAATGTTCTGGATCAAAATATCAACAAATGTTGCAAAATATTCACTCTGTCATCAAAGAGTGAGGAAAATAATTTAGACAGAGCAGAGCACTTCAGGCATTACGTGCGGGTCCAGGAAGGTGAGAGTTTGCCTTGAACAAAAAAACCCCAGCCTATGAATAAGGGAAAAAAGGGCACAGATCCAATTTTGTGGTTATTTTTGTGTGGATCACTGAAGAGGCGGAATCAAACCAGAAGAGGAAAGATGATACTCTGTATTCAAACGGTGGCAGGGACCAGGACTGAGACTGACTTGATAAAACTCCTTCCCAGTTTTGTCTCCTATCTCAGTGTCTCTTTGTAATGAAATATCAAGGTTCCCAATGGCAGAGTCAAAAATGCAATTAAAATATTCAGTATTTGGCAGCAGCCAGAAATGACACAAACTGAAATGAAGAGTATGCTTATGTTGGTATTAAAAAGGGAATGGAAGAGGAGTTATTAGCTAGTTCTGTGATAGAAAGGCAGTTTTGTATTGTAACAACATTTAAATGAAATGATTGCATCTGTGATGTCCTTGGGAAAAGTAGTAAAAAAGAGGGAAGGTTAACCATGGCGGCCTCTCTTTTTAGGACCTATTGAGCAGTGCAGAAACTTCAGGATTCTTTATTTCTTAGGTGACAAGGAATTTTAAAGGTAGGTCTGTGGTGAGAACAGACATAACTTTGTGTTTGTTGGGTTTTTTATTTAAAAAAAAACGATTTAAGAATAAATTTAGATTGAAAAATCAGATAAGTAGTGTAAAATGAACCTATTTTCAGTCCATGGCCTTCTGCCACTAGGCTGTCTCCAAGAAACCTTAATGGTGGGCAGTGTTCCGGTGCCATGGTGGGTCTGCGGCCAAATTGCTTGTCATGACAAATGGTGTAAAATTGAGGTGGAGTATATGTTACCGTTCATTCATGGTGTCAGTTTTGTAGCCTGCCCTGTGCCATCTAGCCTTTTCTCAATGTCAGCCAGTTTCCCTATGGTTTTGCTGCTGTCTCTTCCCCCAGAGTGGGGTGGCCCTCTGCCTCCATCCTTTGCTGGCAGTGGGGAGGAATGGTGTCTGGCTTCCTCCCATGGATGTGGCTGGGAGGGAAACAGCAGTAGGGCTTTCAGGAGGCAGGACCCTCTGCACTCCTTGAGGAAGTACAGCATGCCAGGCTGGAGATCTCTGCACCTTGATCTGGTGGAGGAGGGCAAAGGGCTGCCATCATCTCCTCGTGCTTCAACACTGTGATGGTTTTGGCCACTTCATCATGGCCATGTCTTGGCCACTGGTGACAAGGCAGTAAAAGGAGGGACAGAGACTGTTTCCCCCCAGCAACACCTCCCCAAACCTCTGCATGCTATTCTCCAAAAGGCACTGAACACGCTGATACCTGAACAGAAACAACAAACGGTGTTGTCCATCCTTTCCTCCAGCCTGGGAATGACTGCAGTGCAGGCAGAAATACGGAGCTTCCAGTGGGGATGGTGTGACCCTGTGTAAGATTTGGCAGGGACAGAGGGATGTCGGGCAGCCACGTGCATCTCCATGGGTTGACTGCAAGTCAGGTCTTGCTGATACAGAGCATGTTAGCGTGGGGATACAGAGCTGTGTGAGCATGTTAGCGTGGGGATAATGCCAACCCGTATGCCACCTCTCTCTAAGCAAGTCTTGGGCACAGGGCTGAGCAACATGCTGTCTTGGCCATACAGCTCTGGTTTGGTCTGGTTTAGTTGTGTATTCATGTTAAAGTAACAGCAAATGACCAGGTTGGAGGTAAAGTAGCGTTCTGCTGTTTAGCACAGTAAATGGTAGTGTGTCATTGCAGCTGTGCCTCGGAGCTCCCCAGTCATGTATTTGCCTCTTGGTGATGTTTAGAGAAGGACACTGAAGTGAGGTGACTAGACACATGCAACATCCCAGCCTAAAGCTAACAGAAAGACATTTCAACACACTTTGTAAATATTGACGTACAGATGCTCATGACCTTTGCCAAGCTTAGATACAAAATCATGAATACAGATAGGCCAGTTAGACCTCTCAGAGTCAGACCACCTGTGTGTTGAACTCTGCTGAGAGCTTTAGCCAATGTTGCTTTTCTGTGCTGCTGGAGGAGCTGGTGTGAAGCTGGTGAAAGCTAGCAGCTTGAAAGCACTGAGAAAATGGAGGTTAGGAAGGAACTGACAGCAGCTTCTGCAGTCTGGGATTTTGGAAATCAATTTTTCTTTTGTCATATTGCAGAGGGGAGCACAGTCCTTTTCCTAGGGTCATCCTAATGTAACTCCATCGGACTGCATCCCTGCTCTACGGGTATTTGAGGTGCTGATGGCATCTTTTTTTTGTTTCCCCCCTGCTCCCTTCCTGTCATGCATTATTGTTTTTCTGATTTGTCTATTTTTTATTAAGGTCTAAATTCAATTTCTGAAAAGAATTGTCTCCTATACAGGTGTATGAAATAATGTTTTCTTGAACCCTTCAGCATTAGAGGCATGTCTTATGAGTGATGATTGTTCCAGAGAACTGACTCCAAGACCTGAACAGTCCCTTATGCTCACAGTAACAGGAATGCTAAAGTTGTCAGCAAAGTCAAGATCATAGCTAGAATTGAGAACATAAGAACTGCTGTACCAGGTTAGACCAAAGTACTTTGTGGCAGTGTGCAACAGGGGATGCTTAGGGACTAGTGTAAAATCAGGCATGTAATTATGTAATCTGTCTAAAAGTAGGCATATCATCAACCATATAATGATGCCTCCCCAGAAAGCTCTCCAGTCTTCACTGATTTATAGCTCAGGGTCTCTTCTGTGTTTGTATTTAATTTTCTCAATAGATTCCTGTTCCACTAATCCTCCAGTAGCTTTTTCTGAACCCAAATAAAACTCTGAGCATCAAAAACTGTCTGAGGCAGAGTGCCGCTGTATGGATTGTGCAAGAAATAGTGTCTTTTTTATTCTGAAATGCTCATTTCATTGGATGTTCTGCGTGTGTTTTACTGGAGAGACAGGAGATGGTTTTGTAATTATTTTTTCTGTGGCTGCTGTGATTCCGTTACCTCTCTTCCATGTTGAAGAGCCCCAGTCTTATTTAGTCATTTTTTGCATGGAAACCACTCATACATTCAGTCACCCCATTACTCTTTCTGTATCGTTTTCGTATGTCTTGCTAACACTTGTTTGATTTTTGTGGGGTGAGAACTGCACACAGTATTTAAAATGGCTTTTCTGGGTTTGTAGATCGTGGTTTCCTGGTTTCTTTTCTGTCCTTGATAATTACAAACACTTGGGAGTTTTTATTCTGCTGTCAAGCACTGAGCTGATGTTTCTGTAGAATTACTTTTATAACCTGAAGATTGTATTCCTAAGTACCCTGGACCCCATCCTTGAATATGTAAAATTCAGACTGTCACTTGACATTTATCCAGGCTGCATGTCATCTGTTTTACTACCTGGTGCAGTTAGGTGGTTCTGTACCTTGCCTTGGCTGATGGCAGGAGGCTGTGCAGGAAGTAAGCTTTGCCACCTCGCTAGTAACCTGGCTTTTCAGGCAGTTTTGTATTAACTCTCCTGGTGACACTCCACTGGTGGTGACTTCCTTCTGCTGTGAAAACTTCCTATTTAAAAAAACAAAACCCAAACAAACCTGTCCAAACCTTTAGTTAGATATGTACCATGTGTTAGCCTTTCCTTCTGTCTGTGGTAGCTTAGAAAACACAGAGCTAGTCAGCCTATACTACCTGGTGTACAGAAAGAATTTGACAAAATCCTATCCCCAAATATCTTGGAGTTGATGCATTTATTAATGCTTTCAGGGGAAGAAGGGAAAAAATGCCAAACTATTTAATTTTTTAAATACCTTTCCATTACAAAAGCTGCAATATATAAGATTTATTCACAAATCTACTAGTGAATGATTCACTAAACTTGCCCGGTTTGGCCTTCTTGCTCTGTAGTTTCCTGAATATTTCCTGGCATCATTGCTAGAAACTGTGGTTGCACTACTCACCTTCCAGACCCCTGTTACTAAAGCAGTTTTAAGCAAGAGGTGCTGCTCCATGGTGACTAACTGAACTGTATTCCATAAGCCCTTAGCTGTGGGACCAGGCTAATTTTAGAATGTAATAGAATTTAGGAATCCAGACCCAGATACTATTGATTTTAGAAATAACTTCTTAACCAGACATCCGTTTGCAGGTAGATATAACAATCAAGTAATCACTTAAAGCTAAAGTGATATGTCTGGGAATTATTCTAAACTTAGTTCACTTGTCTGCAAAAAAGAGAACAGAAAATCTCCCAGCTTATTTACCCATTATGACTGTGCTAAGTTTTTGATAACTTCCTTTGGGGAAAATCTTGTTTTTTCTTTTGGATTTTTTTTTTTTGTTTGTTTTCCTAGACTACTAGCCTTTCTTAGACCTGGTTCAAAGATGAGTTTGAGTAATAAGAGTGTTGAAGTTTTCTTGTTTATTCTCTCATGCTGAAGATGGAAGAATTCACAGGAAAATGAGCATAGCCGGTGTGGCAGTTCTCTAAAAAGACTTATTTATATTTAGTACATTTTTTAGAAAATTCCATTTGAAATTTATTTCCTCCTTGGAATGTCTTTAGTAAATGTTCTAATCCGTAGTCACAAAATGTTTGGTGTCTGATTTGGAATATAAATTCAATCAATTAGTAATACTGGTTTGTTGTTTAGGTTCTTTTGTTCATTTTTCTATGGGGATGCAGATAGAAGTACAGTTTTGGTCTGTCAAAAGGCTGTGAAAGTAATATGGCCTGGGCTTTGTATATAAAAATCAGAAGAGAAAATTCAACTTCTAATTGAAAGTGGTTTCTCAACTTTGTCGCCCCAAAAACTTCAGCCTGACAAACCATCTTAGCAGCAAGGAAACAGTCTTCAAGTACATCAGAGTGAGAGGTTAATAGCATTTTTTTCTCCCGCTGGTTAGAAGAGTCATGTTTGGCCATTACAATCTCTTTCCAATAAAACGAGGAGTCAGGAATGCCGGCTTCAGAGAGATTCTGACTGAGCACAAAACCTGTCTTCTGTGCATGAGTGCCTTTCCTTCTCAGACTGAGTTTGGTTACCTCGGGGTGTCAATGTCGAGCTGCCTGACAGTGTGCGGCTTTTGAAAGGTTAAACCTTGGCATCAGTCATGGCGAGATAATTCTTACTGCTGTTGATTTGTCTAGAAATACTTCTTACCCTGTATGTTTTAAACTTTTACAGATACTCCTTTGGACTTCTGGCAGCCATGCTTAGCTCTTAGCGTGGTCCTTGCCTGCTCCACTTCCAATTTCTGGTGACTAATTTAGAGTTTCTGTGAGGTTTATACATGGCTTCGCCTAAAGGCAGTTTTGACAATGGGTACTTTTGCTCTTCAAGCATTATTTTTTGATGTCATTGTGTAACAGTGGCACTGAATACTCCTTACGTTATGTCCTGTTTTACTAGGTAGTAGGTATCGTAGATCTGTAGAAAAAGGACATCTTTGGTCTCTCAAAACTTTCCGCCTAAGAAAGTGAGCTCACGTGGCAAGAAAAAGGTTTATTTGCTCCATTTTAGCCCTGAAGAACTGAAGTATAAATTGAAGTGGCTTGCCCAAGGAGTGTGTAAAAACAACAATGAAACCATGAACACATACCTCCCTGACTCAAAAATCAGTGATTTGAGCACTTCCCTCACTAGAACTGATGTTGGGCTGTTCCCCTCTGAGGGGAAATTCTCTTTCAGCAGAGGTACTAGGGGTACCTGGAAACACAGGGAAGGGGCTTGTCTCCAGGTTTGCCCTTAGCTCTTGTTTAAGCTTCCTGTTAAATAATCATATGTGATTACTGTCATCCTCAAAGCTCTGATGTGTTGATTTCTGAGTGGTGGCTATGGATTTTTATCTGCACTGCTAAAGGCAGTGTGGCCCTGACTAGCACTGGTGATTCTGATCAGCACAATTTGCCATCTCTTCGTGAAAATTACTCAACTGTACTGCTGTCTGGCTACATTTTTCTTCCTTCAAGAGATAAATGTGCCCCCATGGCTTTCAGTAAGGATGTCTGGTAGTAAACTGTTTAGAAGTTGATGCCAGTTGCTAAAACTTTTGCAATGAGTGGTTTGACAGAGAATTGTCTCTGTGTCCTATGCAGCATGGCCACCAGTTTATAGCTACCAAGCCATACCTTCTGTATTTGTTAATAATGCTTCACATGCCACATAGACTTCTTCATTCTGAGCCATGTCAAAGGACCACAAAGGTTTTGGAAGAGCAAGAGTCCTGTCAGCTACGATAGAAATGAGTCAGCCTCAATGGGGAAACCTTACCACTGCATTGACAATGTGAGAAGGACAAAATGACAGTTCAGTCAGAGCAATACAGCAGAGCTAAACTTCGCAAGATCTGTTACACTGAGTTGCTGAGGAAAACAAGACACCCCCACCCCACCTAAAAAAAAAAAGACAGCAAAAAGAGAAACCTTTTCTATCCAGATCTTTAATGATCTGTAAAGAACAGAGAGAATTTCAGATTATGCTGTTCTTCCCACCTCTTCTCCTTTTTGATGCCTTTTTGTAGCTTGTTCTCCTTCCCTTTCATGTCTCTTCTTGATGCATTTTTGACACTGGAATTTAATATTTGTTAAGCATCACTTCTTCTGGGTATGTAGTTTTCATTTACAGATTCTTTTCACTTGTTGCTAAAGCTACGCATTTCTTTCTTACGGTTGCATTTGCTAAAAATACTTTTCTAATGTATCTTGGAATCCATACATTTCTTCGTTAGCAACATCTCTTTCTCATCTGTCTGCTATACATGGATGAAAGACAAAGACAATGATTAGGGCCGTTCCTGGCACTACTTTATTACTTTGACTTCAAGCTCACCAAATAACTAGGGCTGCTACATGTATTTGCTTGGCAGCTGTTACAGGTGTGTGGGAACCTTCCATGGCTTAAGCAGAGATGATCAAGAACAGCCAAGCAATCAGTGCCTTTAACAGTCACCTCAGAAATTAGGCTGTAATGAGTCAGATTGCCTGAAGAAAAGTAGGTCTCTGAGGACCTATGTTGTAAAGTTCATCTGCTTCTCCTAGGCGTAAAACTTGTGAGATTCATGTCACCTTTTACTCTAGCTGAAGTGATTTAGCTTCTCACGAGAGCAGTTCCACAATGGGTTTGAAGGAGGTAGCAATTATCTCTCCCAGTGTGGCTTCCAGGCTCTGTAAAGTCTGATTGAGAGCTGAATTAGTTAAATTAATGAAATTATTTAAAATAACCTTGCCCTGAACTTTGTCTCCTGCTTGGTAGTGAATAATTTTTCATTCATTTGGATTAAATAAAATAAATTAATGTGCTTTCTTTATGAGGCTAGCCATGAGGAAATCAGAAGGACCCAGCACAAGCCTTTCATCGTACGGCTGGACAGAGCATACCCACAGATGCTGTTTCTTCCAAATTCTCTTATTTTGTGGTTATCTGCAGATACCAGAAGGGTACTATAAAGCTGTCCAGAAATGCCTAAAGACATGCGGTGTGCTTCAAAGAGCTCATTGTCTCAGGGAAGGTGAGGTAATAGGGAAGAGTATTGTAAGAGGGTGATATTTCCATTTCTCTGGTTAAGCAGTTCAGGGCTGAAAGACTACACAGATTATTCCTGCCCCGCCACCCCTTGTCTCATCCCTTGTTTGTCCATTTTGCCTTGTGGCAAGGGATGGAATGACTTCAACCTATTGGCTAGGTGATAACCTCAGACAGCCTTGCCTCTGAACAGCAGCCTCTTTTGGAGGAAAAAAACCCACCCTGAATTTCCATCCTAGTAAAAAAAAAACCTAACCAAACAAAAAAAACCAATCGCCATCCCCACCCCCCAGGCAAAAGAGACAAGAACATACTGTTGGTTCTTCCTGAGATGGAACACTTTCAAAAGCAAAATCTAAACAGTGGTGCTGAAATAATGAGATGATTATGTTAAAAGAAATGGTAATTTTGTGATCTTTGGATTGAGCTATGGAAGCACCGTACCCATGCATCTGTCCTGCATATAACTGAAAGAAAGGTTATGAAGAGAAAGGTTTCTTTTGCGTTTTGTTTTTTTTTAAATCTTACTCAGTTTTATTCTTTTTTAACTAATGCTTGAAACGTATTTTCTAAGATTTTCTTCTTGTCACTTGCAGTTACCAGGCAGTGTTGCTGACTAATTTTTGTCATCTGTATTTTGGTGTACTCAGCCTCTGTGATTGTGGATGTGTGCACTTGTTTTCTGAATTTTAAGCTAATTTCATGATTTTGAAACTTGACTCATGTTTTCTGTATGTATCAGAGGTTGATGAAACTGAATTTTAGTTGTTTAAAAAGTGGTGAGCAGTTTGGATTCTGAGTACTAGAGCCAGTAGTGCTTCAGTGGCAATTTGGTGACTTGACTTTTTTCTCCGCCCCCCCCCCCCCCCCCCCCCCCCTTTTTTTTTTTAAAGTGGAAGTGAATCTGAAGCTCATCAGTGATAGAAATTGGCACTTCAAAAGAGAAGGCGACACTGAGGTAGCAAGAGAGTGATGGAAAGAGGAAGAAAGGTCTTCAGAATGTTTTTCCAGGACCTGGTTTCTGCACATTCTGATGGGCAGCGAGGCTGCTGTCAACATGGGTGTTTGTGTTTCTCTTGTTCAGGGATATTTTTTTTCCCCCTTTCTTTCTAATTTAACATCAAGTTCCCAGATTAGCCTAGCGTAACAGGAAGCGATCTCAAAACCACCCAATTTAAGCTCCCTTATGTTGACCTTGATGCTCGGTTTGTCTCCATGTTGAGACATTTGTGACTATTACACAGTTATTTCTTTCTCTTGATATTAAGTTAATAGTTTTCTTTGAACAGTTTTTGCCATTCCATCTGGTTTCTCTTAACAGCTAATTTTGTTGTTGTTTCTTGTCATCAGTTTCTCTCTTGCTGTCTAATGGAAAATTAGTGTTTTATGACTCATTGGGGTGCTTGTTGAATCTCGATTGACAGTCAGTGGTTAACATTAGGACTTTGAAATGTAACAACGCTCTTCCCCAAGGAAGTATTTGTCTGTCTCAAAGGGGTCAGATTGGTTTGAAGAATCAGATGTAACACCTTAGGCTATTTGAGGCATCAGCTCTGCTTTCAAATCCAGGCTGGGCCACCATGGTTAGAGTAATAATCCCTGTGTTTTCTCTGTCTGCTTTATTCAGAAACTATGCTTCTGCTAATTTAAAATATTTTTTTTACTACTTCCTTCTCCCATAATTGTAGCCCACTCACTCTGGTCTTCATGGGAGCACTGACTCTGCGTTGTCCTCCCTAAAAATATCCCTTGTTTCAAGTCAAATTAGTCTCCTGACTTCTGTTGGCTTCTCACTTCCCTGCTTACAATCAAGGGTCAAAGGAGGAGTTGACTTAATGATTGTCTGTCCTGTAGTCTGTTGTAGTTATTACAGGTGGACATAGCTCTTAATTTAAGAAACGATGAGCCTAGCTGCTGTCAGCATCCCTCGGATGGCTTTGTGTATGAGAAAGCTTGGGAGCTGCTGGTTTCAAAGGAACGACGGTTTTTTAACTGTCCCTGTTGTTTTCCATCAACCTTAAGGTAATGAGCATTGGTGACATATTATTGTTACTATACATCATCATTGCCACATCAGCATTTCAGCTGAACAGCTTGCCCCCACTTGACCAGCTGTTTCAGGCTGCCTGTGTATTTCAGCTGGAAGCATTTTCACAATGAAAAGACTTTTCATCAGTTTTTTCTTACGGCTGTAAGGGTAAGAGAACTAAAAACCTGAGCTGTGCTTTGAAGGCTTAGATGTACCACAATACCTATAGTCTAATGGCAGACATATTGTAGACAGGCAAAAGAAAACATAAAAAAGATCTCTCTGTCCATAAAGCTTATTTTGATTGGAAAACTAACGCTGGCTGTACAAGGCAGGAGTTTTGTGTGCGAATAAGTTGCTTTTGCACCGTGTTTTTTCATGGCATATGTGTGACATCTAAAAAAATTACAACCCTATCCAGGCTCTTCATTATGCATTGGGCATTTTCTGTTCTGCCAAAATACGCCGTGCCAAATGTAAAGGGGAATTGAAAAGTGGTGCCAGGATTAAGCCAATTCCTAAGTGAGGTAGCCTTAACCTACACAGTGTGGTTTAAAAATAAGAGAACATCAGTCCTCCTAATAAACTGTAAGCACTGGTGTTACCGATAATGAGAATTCTAGCTCATTACAAGCTGAGTAAACCATTTCTAGAGAGCATGCTTTTCCTTCTCTGTGTCGCTCAGCTATACTGGCGCAAAGCCCTTTGGTAGGTAGGACTGAGACCATCTTCAGGTTGTCTAGCATCCAGTGTCACTAGCTGTCCTGAGTGCAGAGAGGCAGGCGTAAAGCAGTGTATGTGAATTCAAGAAATAAACCAAAGGTAGCCTTTTTTAAAAAGAAATAGACAGAGCCAAATTCATATAATGCCATAGAAGGATCAAGCTAGGTAAATGCAGTGATAATCTGACCCAAAGGCAGATTTTTGTCTCTTCATTTTTTAAAAGACATCTTGATGTCTTTGAATCAAAAAACTGCATATTCTGCAAACTCACTGTAATATTATGGTAGATTACAACTGGAAGTGACTCAGTGGTGGGCACCTGAGGTTCTTCTGTCAAAGGATTTCTGAGATGCAGTGGCTGTAGGATGGATGTTAACAGTCTCATTCCTGCAGCCCGTTATCTTGAAAGTCAGCAAGGTGCAACAGGGACAAGGACATTCCTTGGGTAGGACAGTTGGAAAGGGAATTCCTCATTCTCCTTTGCCATTAGATATTGTTCCCTAGCCCATGAAGAAGCATGTGAAGCAGGCCTTTCAGTCCACTTTTTCTTGATGCTTCAAGCCATTAATGGTTTCTGCAAATTTTCTCTCATCAGAAGACCTACATTTCTCATCCCAAATTCAACAAAGAAATCTTGCCATTAGAAAAATAAAACAAATAATTAGGGGGAGAGGAGGATTGTTTCTTTTGTTTTTCTCTTCCTCAGTTGTATTGCAGATTATATTGTTTATTACGTGCTCTGTCCTCCTTTCCCCTTTTTACTCTTCTGCTTTTTATTTAGAAGAGTTCCCACTTCTGCCATGCCATGCCATGTAGCAGCTGCTTTTGATTTGTGGAAGTACAAGTAGAAGCCTTCTCATGTGTCTGACTCCAGGGAAGATGTTAACATGCTTTTCACTGAAAAGGAAAGAAAGGTGAACACAGATACATTTGAAATGAAAAGAGAGCATCTGCAATATCAAGAAGCATGAATTTAACGAGGAGGAAACAAGAGCTCCTGAGCAGCAGTGGGAAGAGAATTTAAGTATGCACATTGTAATGCCAGCGTGTTTGCAAGTTGTCCTCTTCTTTACCATTTATAGATATGAACCAGTTTTACCTGTCAGCGCTTTTCAGAGGTGATCTCTGACTTTCTGTCCCATTCTTTTCAGCTGAGCTTTGGGAAGGTTTAATATCCAAGGCCCTGAAGGTCTAACCACAGAAAGCACACTGCCTGGTTCCCCAGCCCTGGCTCAGTGGCCATCCTAACCTTTGCTCGTCCTCGTTGATGCTGTCTGTGCTACAAACAAAATTGACTACTCTGTCATTAAAATTCAGATGACACTTGCAGGACTTGTCTTTCGAGAGAGTTTCTTCATCTTGATTTACTGTAGCCTGTGGTATTTAGTCCTGTCTAGTGCAGATCCTTTCCATTAAATGAAACCAAAATGTAGTTTGTAGGGTTTATCTATTTACATGTGTGTGTATTTTAATGCATTTAACATAAATATGCTTGTCAGCTTTTACTCAATACACCAGTATCCATCCCTCTGTATGTTGTCAGGCTGCTGTAGTCGCCTTTACATTTTCTTGTGTTGGATTATGAACCTTCTGAAGCAATTTGCAGCCTTTTGCCGTGTGTTACAGTGCTTAGCACCACACAGCCCTGCTCCTGAATTTTCTTCCTTCCTGACAGCATTAGTTGAATTTGGCACTTTTCTCCAATTTCTAAATTACATCCAAATAGGATGTTCTAGTCATGCTGGGCCCTCCAGCATTTGTAGCTCTTGTTAGTGAGTTTAACTCCCTATCTTTCAGGGAATAAAACCGCCGTTTCTGTATTTGTTAGAAAGACATATTGGACTGAAAGCCCAATCTAATGCTCTACTTCTGAGGAGGGTTAGCTAGCAGAAAACTAAAATCCTCCTGGATTTAAAAAAGATTGCAGTCCTTTTTCTCTAAAGCTTACAAGAGTTCTGCTTTATAAGATTAGATCTTATGAAGAGAGCTTTATTTCTATCCATTCTAGTTTCTTGATATGGAAGTCACCCTCCTTTTTATATAGCATCCCAACATCCTTTTCTTGCATGGAGTTAAAAACTATTTCCAAATTGTTTTACAGTGGTGATAGGGCATGATACAGAGAAAGACAGTATGGATAATAATAGAAAGGCAGGAGAAGAGGGCTCATTTGTGTCGGAAGAGCAGCAGCTAGAAAGAGCCAAGAGTGATTAAAGGCAAGAGACAGAAAATGGAGGTGTGACGTGAGTTAAAAAGGTGCTGGGGACAGTGGAGGTGGCTGAAGATGCTGTTGATGTGGTCACTGGTTCATTTGCCGTCCTGCTTGCCATATCTCTGCTGCTGAAGGCAACAAAAACAACGCTTACTTGCAGGCGATGTTTACGTGTGGGCTTTGCTGGTTTTCACCCTGTCACCCTGGGAAACAGCTCCTATCTTTTAATCCCCTTAAGCCTCTAGTCTTGCACCAAAACATGTCCCTCCTGAAATGTAATCCTCTTACTTCAGTTCCACTGCTATGCTCCAGTTATGCCTTGCGCTCAAGCACAGGGTTTCTGCACCTGCCAAAGGTTGGAAAGATTTAAATATCAAAGTACCTACATGAGGAGTCCCCGCACAACTATTGTCCAAAGTAGATTTTCTTTGTCTTGAAACCCAAAATCCCAACATCTTCCAAGATCCCAAATCCCAGCTTTTTTTGGAAAAGCCTGTAGATTCCTTACACTGTGGTGCCTCACCTGTAAAAACAACAACAACAAAAATAATTAGGCATCTTTTAACATTAATTTATTGTTTCTGTTGCCCTCAGTTTGCTTTGCTCAGTGCACAGAAGTGAGGATGTCATGGAGCACCTTCTGCATTCTTATGGGCCACCATGCTTAGGGATCCAAAGGCCATTGTACAGCCAGGGAAGTTCCAGGAGAATTTGGGATCACATTCGTAAGCAGTGGGGTTTCGGGGGCAAAGGTTGGTGGGGTAAATGGAGACTGTTCTGACTGAGAGGAAGCACACAGTAAGGACCGGTCAGGGCTTTGCCAGGTGGTGGGTTCCAGGAGGCAGCTCTTCAGGGAAATGCCAGTCTGATAATCCATGTGAAAATTAACACCCTGACAAGACCCGCCTTGAAAATTTCCATTCTGCGACTGAGAAGAATGGAAGGCAGTGATCTCAATCCTGTTCTCCTTCCTTTGGCACGGTTTCGCTGTACACGAGACTCCTGCTGTCAAACCACATGCAGTATTAGCTGTGTGCTGTGACGGGGCACGGCTGCTGTCAGTGACACTGAGCAACACCGCCTGGAAGAGCAGGGCAAGTAGGGGTGAATCTCACTCAGGGCAGCATAATTTCCCTGTGCCTCAGGTTTGTCCTCTGCCAGGTGACCACCACATTTACCTGCTTCAGGGTGCTGATGTCAGACTCCAGGAGTGTATTTTGCAAGAGGCTATAAATTGCAAACTGGCCTCATCGTGTCCCTCTTACAGTTTGTCTTAGATATAGTCTTGTTCAGCTCTTACTTTGAGCTGTTCCCTAGCACTGTTCGGCGCTGAACCACCACAGTGATCCCTTTGGAGAAGAAATAGTGTTTTGAAGGAAAGGTGCTATACAAGAAGCACATTCATCGTGTGCTGAAGTTTCAACCCTGTAGTACAGCATGCCCAAATGCATGTTTGGATTAAGAGAGGTTCTTCTAATTTCACATCCTCTTTTTAATGTCATCCGTTCTATCTTTCAGGATGCTAGCAGCAGAAGGTACTATGGAACCTTGCAAGAAAAGTGTTAGTTTTTTCTGAGTGTGTTCGTAGAGAATTGGCCACTTGTCCCTTTAAACCCTTGCTTCTGTAATTTACCTGTCTGCTGTGCTACTTTGTTCTTAGCTGTAGGATGAGACTGCCTATTTCACTGCTTTGAGTTTTTAAGTGACTGGAAGGGGTTTGTCCAGCTGCTTTTCACTAGAGGGAAGATGTTTTCTTCCTTTTCATGTGTTGAACAAGAGTTTGCAAGGGAAGCTTACTTAGAGCCTACAGGGAGCGTGTCCAAGGAGCGACAGTTTCTTTCCAGACCTGATATTTAAATATCCCCATCTCACTGCTTTGAGGATTATTAAAAATTAATCTGTAATATTAATAGGTAGCTGTCATAACTACAGGGTGAACTGTATCTTTTGATCAGTTTTTAAGTGGTTAGCCTTTGCAAGCGCTGGTCCTTCCTGCATCTTTCTCTGGGTTGGTTCCCATTGTTCGTGATGCTCATTTTGTTGCAGGAATCCCTCCCTGTTCCCCAGTGTCAAGTCTTGCCTGACCTAACAAATTATTTAATCCCATAGATGAATTTTGTCCTGGATGCCTGTGAGAACACAGTGACATTTGTATATTCCTGAAAGCAAAGCGTTTATGAATGGCACGGTGACAGAGAAGCAAAGGGTTAAAATGCAAAAGATGTGGTGTAAACTGTATCTAACCCTTACCTTTTCCTTGCAGATTTACACCGGTCTTGCTCACCTTTGGTAAATATTTGTATTGAAACACAGAATTGTAAATCTCCAGTATGGGGGAGTCTGAACGTGGACCAGGATGTTCTGGTTCGAGTCTTCATGCTTTTAAGTCTCTGTTTCAGAGAACAATCCAGCTGTTCTTGCAGGTTGCGTCCTTATCCCATGCTGCTGTTTCATCAGTCCCACTGGCTGCACTGCAAGATGCAGCTCAGCAGCATCTAATCCTTCTTCCCTCTGCCCTCCTACCTTTCCCCAGAGTGCTTATCTGGCCAAATCATCTATTTCACCTTTTGGAGAATGCCTGCACATTATCTGGTATTTCTTTTTTTCACTGGATGCCTTCTGAAAGGCCACTTTAAAACTAAAATCTCAGGGAGAATTTTGACATTTTCTCCTGTCCAGATAGGCAATATTGCTTGCCTGGAGTTTGCCCTTTAAGAAAATAGGTTTCCAAAGCAGCAGTTACTTATTCTTCAATCTCCTAGAAAACACTTCAGTGGTCATTACAAACTAGAAGGATAGTGCTTACATTTAGGGATAATTTTAACTTCTATATTTTCAAAACTAAGAGGAATCAGAAGTACATTTGAGGGAGTAAATGTGTGGACTGGAAAGCAACAGTTCTGGATCAGAGCCTTGTTGGCATCAGCAGACATTGTCAATGTGATACCCCAGGCATAAAAGCTTGCAAACCGAGGATCCTGCCCACCAAGTGAATCCTCCCTGCTCGCTTCTAGAGCCCAAGGTGAAGCCCCTCTTTAATTGCGTCAGCTTCTTACTCAATTTTAAGTACAGAGCCTAAGAGAAAACAGCCTCCCCAGAGGTCTGACTATGTGTATTTTCAGAAGGTGTACAGAAATGCTTTTCATCATTAAGTGGTTCTTCACGGCTTTTTAAAAGTTACTTTTAAAAAAATACAAAATGTATTTTAATAAAATATTATCTTCTAAAACAGCTGCAGATTTCATAGATGTAGAGCAGTGAGCACAGAGAAAACAAACTGAGCTTTTAAAATCTAGCTGTGGTGGAGGTCGATTTAGAGGCAGTTTGACAAAAGCAAATTGTATAATCTAATAGACTTTTTCTGAAAACTTTGATGCAACTTCCTGTGACAAAAAACCACCCTTGCTCAAAGCTCTAGGGAATGAAGGGCAGGAGATTTACTCTATGAGACTTATTTACAACCCTTTCCCCTTGGGAAATAAACTTTAGAAAATGCTATGTCAGCGCATGTGCAGGAATGCAGTGCAGTCCCCAGTAGGTCATCCAGCACTCTTGACAGCTGCAGTTCATTTTCTATTTCATAGGAATAAACGTGAGAGGCAGAGGAACCCAGTGAAGGGAATTGTTTAATACTGCTCGCATCATATTGAGAGCTGATGTGTGTGTGTGTGTTACCATAAAAAGCTCCAAAACCAAGCAGGATTTTACTGGAACTGGAGCATGAGAATTGCAGAAAGAGAATGAGTAAATGTCTTCGGTTAAGTGGAAAAGCTTCTATTCCAATAGGCTAATGGCCCAGAGATTTTATTTTAGTGGAAAACGCAGGCATTCCTGGGACTACAGTGGTAAATTTAGTTCTTAGGCAGCTGCTGGCATTCAGCTCATTCAGGCACACACTCAACCCTCCTTGTTAGATGGTGACTGTGAGGAGCAGTGCTCTTAAGAAGTCTGTTTCTCTCCACCTGGTAAGTTCTGTTAGTTACCCATCTGATTGCTTCTGCTGTAGTCAGATGATTTTAGGATTACAGTGATGGGAAACGAGGCTGCTTACACAGAGCCTCCCTTTGTTAGCTAATACCTGCCCTGACCAGGAGTCGTGGCTAGGGCTGCTCCCAGGCACCATACTCTTGTGTTCTGCCCCACCTGCTCAAAAAACTGGTTTGGTTTTGGGTTTTGTTTCTTTTTGGCTTTTACTGTTTGTTGGCCCTCAGGGTGACTGTCCTACTGTGCTGGGTCACTGTGCTCATCTCTGCTGTATTTAGCCAGTACAGCTCCATTGGCTTTGGTGTTGCTCATTTGTTGGCACTGCACAGTGGTCCCTTCCTGCACAGGGGTTGTTTTGGAAGGGCTCCTGCTTCTCCTGCTGCACATGAAGTAAATGGAGATTGCCATGTGCAGATACATTTTTCTAACTGTCTTTTATTGCTCTTTCTTCCTCTCTGCTTTGCATTAAGGCAAATCAGTATTTCTAAAACTACTTTAGCTCCTGATCTGCTCTGTGGGCCTGTTAGCAGCTGCAGTTACTGAAATAGGTTTTTTCAGATCAGGATGTTGATAGTGGCGCAGTCTGAGTCTTCCTGAGACCACATGCGCTTCTTGTTGGTTTTGGTGGGACCACTATGTCCGCATGGAGTGCTGGTTTATTGCTTCCTCCAGGAAATAATTCATCCAAGTGTATGTGTCTTAGCCTGCAATAACTGGCTTGAGTTACCTGCTTCCTGGTGTTCCTCTGACAGCGTGGACACCACTGTGAAGTCTCGTAACTTAGCTACATGTCTTTTCTTCACCTTGTTTTTTTACTTTCTCTTTTAATAATTTATTGTTTCAGCTGTCGTCTTATAAAGGCTTGTGTTCTTGTTGATCACCCCAGCTGACTGTTGCCAAACTCTTTGCATTTCTGCAGCATCTCTTACAAACAGAGGCCGAACTCCTGACCTGATTGACGTTAGTGGTGGAATTCCCCCTGCCATCTGTAAAGCCAGGATTTAACCTCTAGTGACCATACGCAAAAGCTGTTGACCTGCTATTGGTTTTTATTCTGTTTCTATATTCATTCCACCCATTCCTTCTCCATGTTGGCATTTTGTTCGGTTTCTTGGATGCTGCTACATTTTGAAGAGAGAAGGAGATCTGTTACGGTCACCTTTTCAAGAAGCATTGCTGCTGGATACAGAACTAGAAAAGATGACCCTGGTAAAATGGGACTCACTGTTTCGCTTTCATTGCCATTGTGGAAGACTTTCCCCATATTCTGTATGGCCATGCTATCTTTTTTTTTTTTTTTTTCCCAATAACTTCTTTAAATAAAAAGGTTGAAACTACCTTCCTAAACAAACATAAATCTCCTGTAGGAATTTTTGTTTGGTTTTTTGGCCTCCTGTGTTGTGCTTATCTTCTGTGAGAGTAGGGAAAGTATCAAAAATGTAGAGAATCTAAATCTTCTGACTACTTGTCTTCCACCAAGAAGATTGTGTATACCAGTGATCAGTATCGGTAAACTGGATAGTGTCAGCTGTTAGAGATGGATTTAAGTGGTGTTAACTGACCTGCAGATAGATGCTGATTTCTTACCCTGCTCCTATATCAGGGACCCACTTAATGAGTGATACATAGGAAAGACTGATGGAGCACTTTAAAATTCTGCTTCTGTCCTTTACTTTCCCAGCATTTTCATTTTTCATCCATTGATATCTGTGATGTGTGGTGCTGTACTTCCCCTGCTCCCATTATATGGTTTGAAGGTAACCATAATCAGCAGGATTTTCTTCTGTGAGTAACAGGTCCTAAACATCCTCTGAGTGAGAGTGTGCCAGAGTGTTCGCTTGTGACTGAATGCAGTATTTCTCAGCACAGCCCTTGTTTGCTGGGAACCTGCACCCTCAGTTCCTTTAATGTTACTAAATGTGTTGACATTTCAAGTGCAGAACACCAAATGTAGAAGTGAAGTTAATGACTGTGGATTTTTATGCTAAAAAAGGAGTACATTTAGAATGTGTTAAACCCCCAGAGTTTAAGAGAAGAGGATTTTACAGCTTGCAGCACTGTGCAAATCATAAATTGCTTTGTCAGTGAGAAATGCTCGAGTCACTGTTGTTCACACAGGACTTTGAGCAGAGGTCATGGCCCTGAAAGACAGACCTGTGAAAGCAAGAGACACATGTTGGCTTCTTCAGGTCTGAATTTTGCAGAAAACCTTGAAATAACGTGATGGCAAAAAAATCTGCTGGCTGGGCAGCATGGTGGGAGGGGTAGTTAGCAAGCTGGGGTGTAGCCAGGTATTTCAAAGCACTGCCTTACCAGGTTCTTGCCGTACCATGGTACTCTGATAGTATAATGACTTTAAATGTTCATAGCATCACACAGCGCAGAACACTGACAGCACCAGTAGGTGCTCATGAATGGTATTTTACACACTGCCAGTCTTCTGCCTGGTCCCATGTAGCCTTCTTTGGACGCCCACAGGCTGGCTGCATCCCAAAGCACCAGGTGAGGCCCCATGTGAGACTAACTGTGCTTCCCTGACAAAATTATACAAAAAGCTCATGGTTATACTGGTTGGAGTGGCCAGCTACATCTAGAGGTTTTTGCCCTTGTCACTGGTATCAGGGGTTGTATTTTGGAGGAAGAGAGGGTAGTTGGATGTGTGTGCTTATTTTTTATTAAAAAACTTAATGTACGTAAAGTGCGTGCATTCACATATGCATGTTCTTTAAATGACTTTTGGGGTAAATAGTCAGTAGTTACCTGAATTTCCTGCATAATTAGCCAGGAACTCTGAACAGTCACTTAATGTAATTTTTCATTAGCAGATTTATGCTTCAAAAGATTCTTGTTCTGCAGTTGAAATGCACTGCCCTTTGAATGAAGTACCTTTTCTCTTAGCTGTGAATTATCTTTCTTCAGAGAGTGGTTATTTCCGTAAGTAGTTTTGGTTTATGTGTTGTTTTTCTTTGATATTATTCTTTATCTGTTCTCTGAGCTTACAAACGGTTGTAAGAAATGTGAAGTGCTTAAAGGTCTTCAGAAATCACAGGTTAGATTTTTACAAGGATCTCATTCTAACCAGTGTTTGGCTAAGGAACTTTAGCGGGATCTGTAGAGCCCAGTTCATCATTTACCTAAATTTGTGTGACTGTTTAATGGTAAGTGAGTTGGAAATGCTGTGGGTTAGTATCTTGCAAACAGCACTGGTAAAAACAGGAAGATGAAATTTCAAGCAAAACCAAGCTGGTCTGTACTGAGTGGGTACTACTGAACAGGTCTGATACCTACAAGTGCTCTTTCAAGAGCTCTTTTGTCATGTGCTTTTGACCATATTGTGTTAAATTTTACCAAAAATACCCTGAATGCTCTCCCAGCATGATTTGGTGAGTCCTCTAATAGCTGCAGGGAATATTGTTTGCCCTTATGGGTCCACACAATCAGAGGTACGTTAGTAAACAATCTTTATATCTTAAGATGAAAAGGGAGGAGAAGAAGTTAAAATTCTTGAGCAAGGAGAAGCAACTTGAAGTTTCAAGTTTGCTTTGGGAAGTACCCAGTCTTCTAGTATTGTTCTGAATGTGTTTTTCGATTCAGGAGGCCTTTGTAATCTTGGCTAAGATGTGATTCTGTGATGCACTGTTTGATGGTATGAGCTGGAAATCAAGAGAGGCTTTGGTGGGCTTTCCTAGCTGAGCAGAGGCAGCGATCCAGGCACGTGTGTTACATCCAGTTTGCACACGATGGGCAAACTGCACAGCCGTCTGCCGTGCCACGTAGCACACAGCCTGCTCCTGCAGCGAATGACTGAGCCTGCAAAGTCCTGTAGACACTGAGACAGGGTGGCTCTTTGGAGAGTTCATCGAGGCTGCAGGCTTCCTGTGTCTGTTAGCAGCATGAGAAATTCCAAATTGCCAGTCACCTAGAGGGGGTTTTAATCTGCCTACGTTTAAAATAGTCAATTGCTTTGGCATATTGACATGTGTAGTGTACCATGAGAATTCCAGCAGCTGTATTAAATGGAATTACTTCACAGAAGATGGGGGGGGGGGGGGGGGGGGGGAGGTTAATCTGTTTGTAATTGCTGGCTTCCTCTATGTTTGTATCTCTCTGCTGTTAAAAACGTGGAATTGTTTGAAGCGGCATTTTTGCTATCACACAGGTAAAGGTAAGCTTAATGCATACTGCTTCCATTATCAAAAAAGGTGTATATTTTCAGATCATGTCTTTTGTAGTTCATATAGCTTGTTCCCTGAGGGAAGGATTCATTTTTATGTGCGGTATCACGTAAAGGCACGCATCCATTTTAGGCAGGTTTTCTGGCAACAGCAAGATAAGAACATCCGTAAAACACTGGGTGCCAAACTTCGCAGTCTGTCTTCTTTGTTAGAAGGTGGGCACGTGGCATGTGAACATAATAAGTGTGCAAATGAATGTAGTTTTAGTGAAATGTACCAGACTTATGGTCTTGTGCAGAAATTAAGATTTGCTCTTCCAGGTGAGACACCTTCAGCTCAGCAATAGGCTTTTGTGTCATCTAGCTCAGCTAAAGGTGGGAGATGGAGATCAGATCTCTATTTTGAAATAGCAGCTGGAGATGCAGGTTATCCATAATCAGATGCACTTTGTGCAGCCTTTGGAAATAAAGCAAAGCAATGCAAAAACCAGAAATGTGGTATGTTGAAAAAGGTCTGGAGAACAAAGCCATGGAGAAAATGACCTTTTAGAAGAGAATGCTCTTCTCACCTTATCCAGTGTCTGGTTGGACTCAAGAATGGTTCCAAGCACTGTATCCCACGTACTCCAAAGACCAGATTGGCGAGGCTGAGCACCCAGCAGTACACAATGAGTAAGGACTTATACATAGGTGGACCACATCTGGAACATGTAGGGACCTGTGTGCCCGTCAGGTTTAGTATCAGGCACATCCATGCAATCGCTAAGAGCAGACTGGAGATGAAGCAGATAGTGCTTCTGACCACGCTGTGGTGCGGACGTAGGCAAAATATTCTTATTTTTCAACATTTCTGCTGTGTCTGCCTTGTTCTTTGAATTTCCTTTCATTTTTATTTCTTGTTTATGATCTGTTAGCCTCCTTGACTCCTCTCCACAAACCCCCAAGGGCACTGTTCCTTGAACTCTGACATTAAAGCCATTTGCTGTGTTGTCGTTTCCTTTTCTTGGTCTTTCTTTTCTGTTAAAGCAGTATGATCTTGTGATTTTACTTCCGTTGCTGATGTTTTCAGGCACAGCTGTAAGTTCAGCACCTGGAATAAAACTTGTTAATTCTCCTGTTTTACTTCCAGCCTCAGTTTTTTGCCTTCAGGTTGTTTTTCCAATTTTGTCTCCCGCTATGTGAAATGGCTTGATGTGAATGTGAATGAGCAAGTTAGTAAGATGAGTAAATCCACAGTGAACTTGCTATAGTTTTTTCACTGTGATGAAAGATCTGAAATCTTACATTGAGTTTGTGCACTCATTTGTGGATTGCTGGTCCCAGACAATCAAGTGGGATCATCCAAGAACAGAAGACACTGGACTAGATGGACGGGGCAGATTGGATTCTTTTTTCAGTATTTATACTGGGTTTTCAGGAAGGCGAAAAAGGAAAAAAGGTGGTGTGATTTCCATCACCTTCCTTGGTTTCCAGCATCCAGGGATAAACACCACACAACAGCAGAGAGGCAAGGCATAGATGCCATTACTGTTCTTTGATTAGATGCCATTATTCTTCCATTCATTACTCTTCTAGCTGCATGCATAAATCATTGACAAACCTTGATGATATTTCGTCATATCTTATGAACAGAAATTTGAAATTAGCAAGGTTTAAGAAGTTTGCCAAAAACTGGCTTTATAAACTTAGCAAGTTTATTGCTCTTCCATGATGACCTGGTGACTGCCAAACAAATAAAAGCCATATTCAGTTGATAAACTATCATTTGCTACTGAAATAATTGTGTTGGATTCTGTCAGTCACAAGATCTAGTGCTGACAAAGCTTTTTTAATTTAACAATCCATTGTTTTTGACAGGTAAAGTAATTCAAAGCCTTCTCCTTTTTCTTTCCTCTCATTCTATCCATTTCAGACAGTTAAGTGCACGTGCCAGTGTTGTCGACAATAACAACCACCCCTCTCCCCAGACTAAAGCGTATGTTTCTTTTTAATTTCTGTTGTTCAGGTACAGGATTGCAGTCCAAGATTTACAGAAATTCTGGGAAGAGTTTCTTAGGAAATCTGCCATAGTTATGAAACCTGAAACAAAACCTGGGTGTGCACGGCTGCGTGTTTGTAGAACAACTGTGCATTCATGCTGCGGTCATGGGACTTGGTGGAAGAACTGCTTCACTCCTGACGCTGTTTTGCCATGCAAGGGTCATTCAGCTACTCAGTACTGCAGCACCTCACCATTTCAAGCAGTGCCATTCTTTGTCCCATTCTATAATTCTCATAAGATCTAAGAATGGGAATTGCTGTATGAATGGGAGCAATTACTACTTACTCATTCTCTTCTGCAAAGTTTTTTTTAATTAAGGAAAGCAACTATTTACCCAGAAGACTTTGTTGGCCTGTGCCACTCATTGATAACAGTAAATTTTTCACCAGATACCGACTTTGTGCTTAATCTGTCCTTGTAAAATGCCATTGTAGTGCACAAAATGAGGTTAAAATGGCTTTCAGATTCCACGTAGAAAACCACAAATAGGCAGAGCCCTAGCCAGTTTGTCCTGGTTGGTTTAACCATGTCTGTTGGGCTGAGACATCAGTTCTTGCCTTGCAGGGGTGTGTGGCTGGGGCACTGCAGTAACAACATCACCAAAACAAAGGGCTCTGCTCTTCATCACTGAGATTTTAGTTGGAGAACTTTTGTCATTAGATGAGGATCTTAACCCATTTTATGTAATGTTACATAAAAATTGTATTGGAAAATGGGGAATATAGTGCCCTGTCAGGTTGCTGGTGTGTCAGAGAATTAAGGCTTCAGGAAGCAGGCATGTGCTATGTTCACACGTAGCTGGCAGTGGCTTGATGAGGACCCTCCTCTAGTGACCTTTGTCCACCTTTCCCAGGGGGAAAGGGAATGCAAATCACCTTGCAAAACCACCAAGGTGTGGCTTGCAGTTTCTTCTCCAGTTCTATAAGCAAGAGATGAAGATGTGTTTAGTATTGGCCGTACTTAGGACTGAATGTAGGTACGGTTGTCAGAAGAAGGCTACACAAGCTATGAGACTGCTTCCTCTGTTATCTTCTATTTACTTGCCTTAATGACTGAAAACTAAAATGTTGGAAACACAAAATCCAAACCATTTTACTGTGATATTTTTCCCCTTCCATCCTGGCAAGGACATCCAAGTTGTATTTCTTTATAGTGCCCGCTTGCTGAGGCTGCGTGCAGTCTACCACTGAGTTTGGAGGAAGGTCACCGTGGGTACACTGGTGTGCTGTGAGCGCACAAGAGCAGCTCTGGCTGCCTGAATTGTCATCGGTGAGTGGGGACCCTCCTTCTGGCCCAGGTGATAGTAACCAGTGTTTTGGGGTGCACAAAACTGGTGAGTTTGGCTGTGTAAGTTACATAGTTGTCGTGCTTAGTGGAAAATGGATGTGTTGTGGTAGGGAAGCAAGGGTAAAATAACTTGAATTGCTGAATATGGGAGACCGAGCTAAAAGGGAAGGTGGGATAAAGGTGTCAGCTTCTAGATTGCTGGACTGAGGAGGGAGAGGTGTTGTGCAAGAGTAACCAAGGAATGGTGGCAGAAGGGAAAATGAGCCAGCACGGTGGAGATGGCAAGATGAAGAGCCCTGCAGGAAGGCAGATGTAAGCTCACAGTTGGGAGCAAATTCAAGTGAAGGTAGAAAAAGAGAGAAAAGTTGGGAGGGGGATTCAGGCAATTGCGAGCAAGTGCATCCAGAGTTTAGAGAAACGTGTCACTGTAGGAATGGGTAGCAGTTTTTCTGGTTTTCAGTTATTTCCTTGCTTTTGCCTTCCTCTTTGTTTTCCTAGAGCCAGTCTCTGATGGGGACCTCAGAGCAGCAGCTGGCAGTGAGTGGCTCAGGAGAAGTTGCACTTGTAATTTTTTCCTATCTAGATGGGGGTATTTTAAGTGCCTGCCAGGTGGTTCTGGTTGAGTAGGATGATTTTGAAAGGCAGGGTTCCCATCATCCCATCCAGAAAGACTGATCTGCTAAAGTAGAGTGACGCTTGCTTTAGCTGGTGATAATTGTATGGTCGGTGCTGGCAGATGTTGCATTTGTCTTGACCTTTCATTCAAGTGCAGAGATTAATGCTTTTGCAAAAGGGAAGGAGAGCTTGTTTGGAGCCGTAATTACCAGACTAGAATGTCTTATTGTGCAATGGGAACATACGAGTAAAAAGCCTCTGAAGATTATTTGTTGGGCAGTGATAGTACCATAATAGAAGCTTGGCCTTGCCATTCCTGTGTCAGTGTTAATTTGTGAATAATTGGTAAACGATCCCAGGATGAGTGTACCAGTGGTGATGGATATAGTGTGAAAAGGAAGCTTTTGTTTGTTTGCCTTTAAAATAATTTTTATCTGTTTAATATTTCTGTTCCTCACTTCGTAGTTGTGCCTGCCATTAAAATATACGTATACGTATTCCAGGAGTTTATTCCAGGAACTCTTCCCATGGCTTTACAGCTCTTTTCTGTCTTAATGACTGGAAAACATGTGGCATCCTTAATGTATCACAGTATGGGAAACTGGCTCTATTTAATGGCTTCCACAGTGCTTTTTCCTGATAGATAGATATTTATTATTTTATTTGTAAAAGAGAATTAAACAGCACAGCTAGACTTCATGAACTGTATTACTTGCTTCTTGTTTCTGAGGTGTTTCTGTTGCTGGTTAATCATGTAAAAAAAAGTAATTTTCTTGGTCCTTTGCAGAAGTGGGCAAGAAAGTGCCGTATGTTCCTTCAGCAGGGGTGCTACCTGAGTGGTCATAGTGAACTGGAAATTGCTGTTTCACATTGAAACTTGGTTTTTATCTCTTTCCAGCCCAATACATTTTAAAGGCTATGTGTATGTAAGCTGTGAGACTTGGAGCAGCTGTTTCAAAAAACATCCCTGATTAGTAGGCAGGGTAAGGTGGGGTCAGTTGGTGTCTGAGGACTGAAGTGATTTTATCTGGGTGGTGGGGCTGCTTGGTAGCAGACTGGAAAATATGTGTGTTATTTTCAAGTCTGTGTTGGATCTGGTACTGGCTGTTGGGTCAGTTGTCACTCCTTGAAAAATATGGCTGAGTTGGTGCTTTTCCTCCTTGTCAGTGTACATAGCTCTAGAGCACCGATTTTGGCCAGCCTGGGCTAAGGCTGTGGTGCATTTCCTGTTGACTTTATGGGTGTACCAGCTTTGTGTCGTAAAGAAACCGAGATGTGAAAGAGCGCTTAGGTGGCTAGGAGTCCTTTAGAAGTATCACCAATACCTAAACATCTGTGTGCGTGCACTCCATAACCCTTAAGGGAGTATTTTTCAAGACAGCTTTTTTGTTTAAAAATGATTGCTCTTGCAATAATGAAACCAACTCTTTGCAGTCGTCCACTGACTGAAACCTCTCCTAGGTATGTTTCCAACAGTAGATCAATAAAGATAATATGCGCATCTGGCTCTTTAGAGGCTCCTGGCATCCATCAGATAAGATCAGTTCTGGGAGCAGAGGCAGAAAGACTGGTTTCTGTAGCGCGGCTAAGAGGTTGTTTGCTCTGCATCATTTACACTGTTGTGCAAATATATGTCTTGTCCTCCAGCGGGTTTGTACTCACTGAATTTTAGCACATCTTTTTCAACACGGGTGCCCCTGTGAGTTCAGTCGTGCCCCCTTGCAGGCATCTTCAGCTGGACAGCAGTATTTAGGAAGCACTGAGTCAACATGAAGAAACCTCTGCTCTGTTTAATTTCATCTTCAGGAATTTCACCAAGAGAAGTCCTTGACACCTACAGCTGGATTTGAGACTGTCACCTCTGTGGAGCTCTGTGTGTTGCTCCAGGCATACTTCTTGGCCACAGGTCACGCTCCTCACTATTGTTTTCCCTTGTCCCACTTGTCCCACATAGCCTTGCTCTGTGTGCCTCCCACGCGTCCCTGGAAGGCCAAGCATGCACAGCCTGCTTCTCCCCACACCTCACACACAGGCAATGACAAGTCCCTTGTGCTTGCCGGCTTATGTTGGTCTCTTTTCATCATAGCTTAAGAACATGTCCCTGCTCCTTTTTTTCTTCCTCCCATCTCTGCGGCTTCAGTGAACTTTTTTTTGTTGTTGCTATAGTTACGCTGCCTTTGATGAAATCAGCTAGGTCCTTCCCTAAAGGCTAGAGTCCATCCTTAGCCATACTGGCTCCGGCAGTAGTCCTGTCCAATGTTAGTGTACGCATTCTGGGGGGTCTCTACGTGTTTGTTTCTGTTCCAGCAATACTGTTATCTGTTACAAAAGCTCACAGTGATCCTGAAAACCAAACTCAGTCTTGCAGTACACAAGTGTGGCATTCAAGTCAGTGGTAATTCGGGCCACAACTAACTCCAGACCTTAAACTAATCCTTCCTGGGTTTTAGTTTGGCTGTCAGTCCAAACTGGTGGAGGTTTCCCTGGTCACTTCTCTGTTCTTCTGAAACATTATTTTACTGTCTTCTGGGTACTCAAACTGCTATATACAGAGGATTTCAGAACACTGAATTTGCTTCCTCACATTCTTAAGGGAGGAAGAGCAGTTCCTATCTGCCATCTGAGGCAGTGCCCAGGACTGTGTTGAGGGGCAACCGGTGTTGTAAGGAAGAGAGAGCCTGCTTTTGTAAGCATATGCTGAAATTTTTTGCCTTGCCTTCTCTTTTCTCAACACAAAGCTTTGAAGTCGCTCTGGGGATGTGCTGTAGGAAGAAGTGTCCAGGAGTGCAGGGATCTCCAAGTGTGGGTGTAGCATCTGGGTGCCTGGCCGGTTGGGCTGATGTGATACAGGCTTTAGTCATTGAAGGTGGCTTGAATTGTAACAAACGATAGGCAGGTGGTCTGCAGCAATGGTGCTGTGTCCGAACTGATCTAGGAATAACAGCAGTTGACTCTTTTGGGCGGTGGGGAGCGGGTTCTGTCCCCATTTGTTGTATATGCAGGACTTTGCATCTCAAGCTCTGTCTGATCGGTCAGCACCAATGAGAACTGGAAGAGGGTGCTGTCAGAGTGTCTCTGCTAGGTTAAATTATTTTCAAGCACAAAGGTGAAAGAGTTTGGTTCCTAAAATCCTAGTTGAGAAGATGTGCTTCTAGAAACTCCTACCCAGCATAGAGCCCACAGGAGATAGTAATAAATTTACCCTTTTTTCAGAGGGTTTAAATCTCAAACCAGTTTGTGTCCCAGCTTCACAGATTTGGAGGAACATCGATACTGATTTGTAACCACATGTTATTTATGACTTGCCCTGTTCGTAATATTTGTTTATAAAAAAAATATTTCTTGTTGGATTTTACTCAGAAAAGTTTTTGCAGAGCGATTTCTAGGCTCTTCCCAGTGGAGCAACTGTGTCCGGTTACACATAGGGTAAACACATTCAGAAACCAGGAACCCTTAAAGGATAAAATACCTTGGTGAAACCTACAGTTTATTTTGGTAGAAGGTAAGATTGTCATGCTTATCAGTCAGAGTCTGCACACTGAAAAGTGACAGGTACAGTCATCACTGGTTTCATTTTTGAGAATTGTACTTTCTGCATTTTCATCTTGTATGATATTTCCAGTTTAATTCAGAGTTCTGTGGGAAGTGGGAAGTTCCTCAGTAATTCTGCTTTCTCTCCTGAAATGACATGCATGTGGTTATTCACGCTTTTTTCCAGATATCACTGCAATACTTTTTTCTTTAAGGAAGAGCTTTCAGTTTTAGTGTTGGATGTTTGCCTTTAGGTGTAGATGAAGCAGCACCAAGAAATACCCTTTTCTAAATAGATGGTATCTGGGAAAAGGGCTTTGCAGTATTCATGGAGAGAAGACAGCACTGTTCCGCTATTTCTCAGTTTGTATTTGTCTTGCCTATGTGATTTTCTGTAAGGTATTATCTTGTTAAGCAAATAAAGCAATTTAGTGATGATTGTAAATCAGGCTGATGTCAATAGAAGCAGCATCCTTAAAAGCCACAGGTGTAGGACTTTCTCCATGGAGTCTGGTTTCTAATACCAGCTTTAAAATATCCTCATAACTGTGATTTGTTGCTGCAATGATCTTATTCTTCCTCTTTCAGAATGAGAAGGCTTTGGGGCATTCCGTGAGCCGCTCTAGCAACATCTCAAAGGTATGTTCCTCGATATAACTCAGTCTTTGATGAACTTGAGGATACTGGGTTTCCTTTCCTTTCAAATCTGGGGTGATATATGTGACAATATAACCAGTAGAAAATGCTGCCTGTCTGTCATTGATAGTCACGCCAGAAACATTACAGCTCTCTGGTGTTTTGCAGACTGGCTTTACAGGTCAAATGAAGTGGAAGCTACTGTAGGTTTTCTCTTTCACACTGTCAGCCTCCTTCGCCTGGTAGGAGCAAGATAGATGACAGATGCCTGAGAACTTACCTTGGGGGGAAAATTAGCTCCAAAACCATCACTCAAGTATGCTCTTTTATACCATAAGCTATCTGATTGAATATTCTCTGTAAGATACGTATAGCCATGCATCCTCTAATATATATTCACTATGTGGTTAAACATTATTTTATTGTCACTTCAGCACTGAATTATTGTTAGTGCCATGATATGCATTGTTGTCAGGGCATGACTATGGCAGTATTTTAAAATGTTTGCTATTACAACCCTTATTCTGTAAGGGAGGCATGATGCTCTACCCGTTCTAGTCACACTTCAGTATAGCCAATGGACATGTCAAAAGCACAATTGCTTTGTTACGCTGTTAGGGGAAAAAGTCCAAGATAACTTACTACAATACATACCCTGCTTCTACTTCTGCATTACAAATGAAGAAGATTTTTAATTAGCCAGAAGCCTGACACCTTTTTGCTTACATAGGTACAGTAGCTTAAAGCCTTCATGCAAGGCAGGCTGTGCTGGTTGACCAGTATTTTTCATGGGGTGCATAAGCCTCAGTCCTTTGTTGCCACAGTTGATGTTGCTGGTAATAGTGACTTCTAATGAGAGACTGAGTCAGTATGGCTGTGACGAGCTTGAGTCCCTTTTATCTGTTCTGGGTACTTGAGGATATAGGAAGCTATTCATGCCAATCTCCAGCAGAGGAAACAGTGGCTGCACTTAATTTATGGTTTATACAGGCACAGACAGCTTTCACTTTAGAGCAGAAAGACAAGATTACTGTGTGTCTTAAATCATGAGCAGGGCAACTGTCAGTGCACAAGGAATTGACCAAGCTGAAAGTGGTGTTGTCACGGAGTGATGTGGGATTATGTTTTACATTCAGAAAATGTGCATTTACAGAAAGGGTTTTGAAAGAAATATTATGCGAGTATAACTTCTTATCTGTGCTTTTCTAAAATGGGACTGCACCTGTTCTTTCTTACCCTGGCTCTTCTCTTCTTAAGGATCCTTAACTGGATTTACAGGTGTTGAGCAGAGGTGGTAGTTTTATCATTCAGTTTCATCATACTTTTCCAAGAGTGCCTGAAGTTCAGCACAACAAGCCTTTCGGCAGCAGCAATTTGGTACCCCTATGAAGCTGCACGGTTCATTCTTAATTCATTGAGAACTGGTAGTGTGGCAATGCAGTGGAAAGAACCTTGCACACTTGGCAAAGCTTTCCCTGGGAGTACTGGCAAGTGAGACATTCAATATTTGCATTCATCTTGAAACACTGAAACATTCAACATGGTTGCTGTGTGTTGCAAAATCTGAAGTTCTCAGGGGGAGTATAGTCAGCTTTGCCAGTTCAATGGGTGAGACTTGGTGGCAAGCATGAGCTTCCCAGAGGTGTTGGTGTTCTTACTGCTCCTCTGTTGCCTCTGGAGTAGGCACATGGAATGGATCAGACACACTCTGAAGACAGCTTCTAACAAGGGCAAGAGGTGGAATTCCCATCAGTCCTCTGATTCGCCTCATACATCCCAACGTTGCCTTGCACATCCAGGCAGTTCAGTGCTAGGCTGCAACTATTTATTTTGCACTGTACAGGGGGGGCTGGCTGTTGCAAGCGACCTGTAGGACAAAAGAGAAAAGATTATAGTAATGGGATGCTGTGTGGAAGCTTAAGTATGTGGAAAAAATTTCATTAGTTCTGAGGTTTAATAGGAAACTGTCTTTTATTTTTGTTCAGAATAGTATAACAACCTGGCCAATTAGGCAGACTGAATACATGTAGGGGAAAAAGTAAGGAAATGCTTGGCTGCCTGTTTAGCCTTTTCTAAAATCCACAGAGCTTGTTGATGCTACATCATTTTAAGAGGAGCTATTTAACCAAAATTGAGTTTAATCAATTATATGCTGCATTTCCAGGTATGTTGGGGAGGGGAGATGTGTACAAAAGAAATAATGATCACGCTTCCTGCAAATGACTGTTTCAGCTATTATTTTTCCACTGAAGTCTAGCTTACAGCATAGCATATATAGCAAATCTGCTGCACATGCTTGGCACTGACACTCGATTCAAAGCTTTTCTAGTGCTGATATGTCATTATGAACCTGCTGGGATTATTACTGTGTATCTTTCTGCTGCTCTCAGTTGCACAGTGGCATATAAGTAGAAAGGATTGAGTCAGAACTCAGCCTCTAGCCAAGAGGATGCTGTGTTACTTGGTGTGACCAAGGAAAGCAATGCCCTAGGGCTAAAAGTGATCAAGGAGGGAGGCAGACAGATGGTGCCACTGAAAATGAGATCAGCTGGTAGAGGTAGCAGGACCTCTCTGAACATAGACCCCAAGTGTTGTGGACAGGTGGAGCTGGGAGAAAAAGGGCAGTTCTCCAAGAGGCAGATGCTAAGAGAGGCTGAAGAGATGCCTAGTACGTGTGGCCAGACCAAGAAAAAACAATCGCCTAAATACTTGGCTAGGGATGGAAGCTGGAAGCCGAAGAAGGAGGAGTAGGGAATAAGATGTAGAGGGATCTTCACAGGGTGCCATTAAGTTTTGTGCAGTCTGTTGCATGGTAGGGGATGTGGCATTCCTTCAGGCCCTTCTTTGCTTTTTTGGTGTGTTTATTTCAAACGCTCCTTTTAAATCTGCTTCACATGAAATGTTTGAATTTCTGGACTATTTTCTATGGGTTTTTTTGAAATAAAAAAAAATAATGTTGAAGGCAGGTTGAATTGATTTAGTCATGGGACTTGGTCACGGCCCAAATCCCAACTTGCCCTGTTCAAGAGAAGTGATGCTGATTGAAACACCCCCAGCTGGCAGAGGGGTGGGTGTACAGCCCAGATCCACATCTCAGCTGTTTACCCTGACTAAGCCAGCATTTTTGCCAAGAAGTCACTGTTCGCTGCTAAGTGCCTTCATCATACAAGCCACACAGAGAAATAAATAAGCTTTATAGAAGCTTCACCCTCTAAATATAGATGAAATTGACACTAAACCACAGCTACTCACTGAGAACAGCTAAACCAGAATTTTCACAGTGGTGGTAATTCATGCCCTCTGCACTTAGATAAAGGAATTGTGCTTACAAGCAGATTAAACAAGGTCACTAACAAAGCTGGTCTGTAAACAGTTATCCTCAAATTAATGATACTGTTTATCTTTGAAATATCTGATATATCCTGGAACTGATGATGTGGTGTATGGAAATATCTTTAGGTCATCTGTGTGCTGTTCCTGTCATCTGATTGCTCTTGGAGGGCTGATTTTAGCGTAGTGGGGAAGCATTTTGTAGTCTTATTTTTGTGGTCCTCTAAGGGGTAAACTTTGAAAATGCTGATATTGAGATCACAGCAAAGAAATCAGAAGTGCACTCCTTAAAAAATGTAAATGCTTTGTCTTTTCTGAAGGCTTGTACAGTTTTATCTTGTGAGCAGAAGCACACTGTAAAGTATTAAATTATTCTTGGGCTGAATGGCAGCCAGTGCAGACACAAAGTGGTAGCCTAAGCTTGCTATGAAATTTGAAATCCATTTAGGGTGTTCATCGGCTTGGAACAGATTTAGAAAAGCATATGAATACACACGTCCACTGTTGCCTGAAGCTTTGATGGATTCAGTGAGCGTTCATCCGTAGAAAAGCAGTCCAGGTTTTTTAGTGGCAAAGCTTAGCTATCCTGTGGTTCATCAGAGGGCCGAGGCTTACTGTAAAGAGCTGCTGCTCAGAGGTTCTTTTTAGGTACGTGAGCCTGGGGGTAGGGAAAGAGAAATGGCTTAAAACAAAATAAAAATATTTCTGCTGAGCTATATGGGAAAAGGAAAAGACAGGAAAAAATGTGTAGTGTGAAGACTGAGGTACACTTTTCCCCACCCACAAGAGCAAGTTATCTCATGCTGGGGCATGGTGCGGTTGTGTCCGTAAGGAGTGCGATAGCCTCCCTGTGAAAGGGGAGTGTGCAGGAGTTCCCTTTCCTCTTGTTTCCTCAGTCCAGCCAAGATATTTTGAGGAAGATTTTAAAGTCAAAGAGCTACTACTTCTTTTTTTTTTATTTTTCTTCTCCCTGCAGAATCTATGCAGTTGTTACTGGGTTTAGTCAACATTAATCCTGTGCTACAGGCAGGTTGAATTATACTTGGGGAGATGGTGAAAGGATAGATAGCCTTCTTTCTCTACTGCCTTTGGCTCTGGTATCTCTAGAGAAAGTTCCTGCCAGAATCCTTCTTTAGATTTCTTCAGGAAGAATGAGGGGAAGCTGACTTCAGCTTCACTCATAGTTTCTAGACATAATTTTGATTTTAGTCATACATTGACAAAGTATGGAACAAAGTTCTTCCGGCAGTGGACTGCTGGTTCCTATTGAATTGTTGCCAAAATTGTATGGTGATGTTGATCATTCTGGAAATTTCAGATGCTTCTTTGCCATATCTTCTTTTTTTCTTTCCCAGTTTTTTTTAACCACTCTCCGTTCAATAATGCATCTTACCCCAGCTAAAGACACTTGATTTTAATATGCACCAGAGGTCAAAATGGCACAAGTCTGGTAAGGAGAATTTAATGGAGAAGACTAGAAGTTACTGATGTTTGATCCTGTCGTGTTGGTATTTAGGAAAAGCTTTAAAAAACAGCCTGTCAGCAGGCTGCTGCCCTTCACAGCATCCAGCCCGTCCATAGGTGGCCAGTTCTGGCTGTCTCGTGTCAATTAGCACACTTGGCACGGCTGGGTGGTCTCATTGAATGGCTTGCTGCCTGGGTGTGCTAGTTCAGCTGGAGGCCTGCTTTGGCATGCATGCAGTGAAACAGCAACATCTGTCCCACAGATGAGCTTTGGAGACTTTACAGCTGCAGTGCAGTTTAACAAGAGCTATCAGCCAGCGTGTACATGGGATACAGCACTTGCTGAAAGCATCAGAACACAAACCTGTTGCATCCTGGTGGATGGCTGGAGCCAAGAAATTGTGTGTGTTCTGCAGTGGCAGAAAGAAATGATGGATGTGTCTCTGGGGTTTAATGGAGACCTCCCTGCCTGCCTTCAGCCCAGGCTCAGGAATTCTCAGCACAGCAGGCAGAACTGAATTTTGCCACTGTGGGTGGGAGGAGCTGGGGCTGCCCCGTCAAAGGGAAGGGAAGGGAATGGGGCAGGGGTGGCACAGAGTCAGGTTCCCTGGGTCTCTTCCTGGATGCCTTTTCCCTATCTGAAGACTGGCCAGGTTAGCTATGTAGCACCTTGCAGCGGCACTTGGTGGCTTTTTTGGCAGGGCGCCCATCACTGTTGTTTTCTTTCCTAGGTCACTGTCTATACCTAGATCATTCCAAAGGAACAGTATGGGGTGGCTGGTCTTGTTTTCTGTGGTGTAAACTAAGGGAGGAGCAGAGCCTGGAGCTTTCGCTGCCTCAGAAGACGTACTGTGCAAGATAAGTGCCTGCCATGTCCATGTCTAGCATCAGCCTTGCTGCCTTCGTACACATTTAGTGTATGAGAGAGAGAAAAAAGCTCTTTGGCAATGAGTTCCTCTGAAACAGAGGGTGTGGTAACTGTCCCTCTGATACTGTCTTTCCTGTGTGCTGCTGCCACGTTTGTTGTTGTGGTGTGTTACAAATAGGTAATTGGAAAAGGCTGAGGTTTTTCACCAACAAATCACTGTTCGTGGAGTGGGGGCAGAATGAGAAGAACCAGCTATGGCAGCACATACACACACAGAGAGATGTAGAGCAACAGAGAGACATGTATGCATACACACACATAGATACGTGCATACATACATACAAATATCTTCCTGATGGCAACCCTCCAGAGAGCTGTAGGCTTCCAGGGATTGCTACCTCCAGTGTCGCTGTGATTATCTAAACGCCAGTGCAGAAGGCTGCACTATGACCTCACTAAATTGCATTAGATGGGAATGTCAATATACACAATTAACTAACTATTGACCTTTAGTCCAGAGCTATTTTAGGCAACCAGTTGGGCTGTATGGGATAACTCACCAGCACATAGCTCCGAGGCTTGTCATTAGAGGTGATATTCCTCCATGCAAAGAGCATGAAAGTCCACAGGGATGCAGCAAGTGAATCTGGGGTTAAAAGGATCCAGTTCAGGCTGTCAAAGCATGGGCTGCCCATCACATAGTGAGCATGGCAGAAACCTCCTATGACAAGGAGTGCTTTGAAACCTACTCCTACTGCCACCATCGTAAGTAGCCAGTTCAGCCAAAGGTGCTGCTGCTTGAGAGGCTGCTGCTGGTGCATTAAGGATGGTGTGTGCCAGGAGCTGGAGTCGTGAAGGCTTTGACTGCGTATTTGTTTAGCCTTGTGTGGGAGTAACTTCAGAGCTCCAAGCTAGCTGAATCCGCCTCTCTGTTGAATTTACCCATCCCATTGCCTCTTCTTTGCCCTGTTCTGACCCAGGGCTGTTAGTTGTTTCCTCTTTTCTGTGGCACCTCTCTACCTGATAGCTGCTGTAACTGAGTCAGGAAACACAGACAAGCTGTGTGGACTGGCCAGCGTCAGCTGCAGGCACCACTACTAAAACTGGCAGAACTTACTTTTTGGGCTCTTGGCTCAGCTTTTTTAGCGTGTTCTTCTCAGTGACCTGTGCCTCGTCATTAGAGGCTCGTTGCTCTGAACTGACTGATGTTCCCTCTGGCAGCTGAAGCTAGGGAAGTGACTAGCGTTAAACAAGCTCAGGAAAAGAAGTGGTTAGTTTTACCTCACCTTGCTGTTCTAATCGGATTCGCAGTGCAGCTGTGTGAATAGTTTCATGAGCAAAAAGAATGGGAGGAAGGGAGGATGGACTGAGAGACTAGGGGGTCATCAAGCATGGCTTTTTGGTGGTAGCCACAGCTTATGTTGGCTTAAACCAAGGGCGGGGAGTAACTTCCTCCCATGTTGTTCCACTTTGTTGTGCATTTCCGAGTGTGTTAACTTCTGCTCATATTTTGGTTGTGTTTTCATGATGTATGAAGACGGAGCAAACACCCTCCTGTTGTGAAGCAGGAAGATGGGAGGAAAAGGAAACGTGCCTCAGATGTGGGGGTTTTGCAAGCTGTCCTGAACAGTGCTGGTATTTAGAAATGGCATAGTAAGCTTGAAATGCATATGAAATGCCATCATTTTTTGTTTGTCCCAGCCTTTTGATTTCCCAAGCGGCAAGACTTTGACACTGTCTTGGTGCCAGGCAATTGGGTCAGGAGACCAGTAACATGGTTTTGGAAGGGAAATTTTGAATCATTGAATCTAGTCATCTGCTATTAGACTGTCACATCATATGTCACATCACTGTCATTTTTTTGGAAAGCTTCATTGCTAAAGTGAAGGAGTAGAGAGATTGAATTCATTCTAAGCAGGTTAACTTCTGTGATTTGCTCATAACATAAAACCTGAGACAGATTTATTAACTGATCTGTGACTTCAGTTCAACAATATGTGCCTCTGTTTCCATGGCAGAATGCAACATGGTGTTTTACTTGTTCAATATTTTGTTTTGAGAAGATTGCTAGGTAAGACTTAAATAATGAATTATTTAAAAAGACATATTAATTTTCATTTGCATAATTATAGCAGCACATTACAGTGTCAGGCCTTTCACTAACTTGTCAGTGTTTAAAAAAAGTAATTACTGCACAAACTCTTTTTTTAAAAAAGGTAGGATTTGAAGTCAGAGATGTACCAGCTTTTAGGAGAGGTTAAGCATCAAATAGAGAGCAAATTTCCAAGTAATACCTGAATTCACCTCACTATATGATCACCATCCTGTATCATTCACACATGCAACTGGTGTAAAATGCACAGAACCGTAGTTTCCAGAAGAAAGCAAATAAATGATCTTCCAAGTCTTTTATTTGTTTTGTCACAGTCATAACATAGTTCAGTTTGCTTTCTGGCACAAGGTTTATCTCTTGGGTTTTATACTGTACATGTGCCTAGCTGGGTAGGATGGGAAATAAGTTACAGTGTCTTGCTAAGGATGAAGGAGTGTGTTTGAGTCTTGCCCTTGGTGCTTGCAGACGGAGCTGTAAGGGGATACCTGTGTTTCCAGGCTCAGTGCACCTGAGGCATCCCAGCGTGAGGCCAGATACATTGCTCTCTCTAGTGCTGTTGGAAGATGATGGTTGTATCTGTATTTATGAAGTAGCACATGTATCCTAGTGTATCCGTGAGAGTGTAATAGCCTGCAGTGGCCTTGTTTAAATATACCATAGGGGCTTTTAATAAGTATAGTTGGATGAGTCCTGAGACTGATAGAATGTGTGTGTGTTGCAGCGTGACCCGAGATCATCGAAGCAGTGATGACTGAGCTAGCTGTGGCATCCCAAGCTGAAGCACAGGGCTGGGCACAGCATGCTTCTGTGGCAGCACACCTTTGATGACCTGAGGTCTCTCCTAGTCTGGCTTTGTGCACTTGCCCAATCCAAGTCTGTGCTGGCTGTGCTGGTTTTTGTGCAGACCAGCATGGTGCTGACGCTTCTGTTGTTGTGCTGATTGCATTGCTTCTTCCTGGGTTTCAGACTTTGCAGATCAAAAGAGCTGTAAACCTTTGTTTGAATTTTGAAATGCAGTTGGTGTTTTGCGGCAGTGGCTGAGCAGCACAGCCTGTCCAGCAGCTGTGGAACATTGGAGAACCGGGTTTAAAGATTCTCTATTACGAGGTTATCAACGCAGGTCTCTTCCTCGCCAAAACCTCTAGGAAGAGTCAAGAGGTTTCTGTTAGTGACCCACAGAATATAGCAGCAGCAAAGGCCTATAATAATAATAACCCGTCAAGTCCCAATTTGAGATGCTGATTGTTCTTACCATATTGATTTTAGAGGTTTTTCTATTAAGTGTTAAATATGCCACAAGCTTAGCTTTTTTTTTGCCTTTTTTTTTTTTTTTTTTGAGTTAGTTCAGCTGAGTTCTGAATTCTTCAGTTACTCAATTTCTCTTTGTGCTTTTGCTGGATGAGCAACATGTGACTGCTGCTGCACCTCTCCTGCAGGTAGGTGGAAGACCCTGTCAGAGTAAGAGCAGATGAAGGGCCTCGCAAAGTACGAAGAGTACTTCAGGGAATGCTCTGGTTTGGCAGATGGTGCTCATGTGCATATGCTAGTATGGAAAATAGGTCCCCAAATAGTGTTTGAGTTACTGAATTACTGACAGTTCTGTCTTGTGGAAAAAAAAAAACCCGCCAAGCCTCTAATCTCTTGTCATCGTTATAAGAGGAAGGATTAGCTGTTAATGTGGTAGCTAAATTGGGACCAGTCCATACACACACCTCCATCTAATTATTCTAATTACTGTAGCTTTGCTCATTTCCTGAGCTATTGTTCTGTGCAGTGTTTGACAGCTGGCAGGTTCCGCTCCAGAGATGGCTGCATTTGACCTTGGGGGAAAACGTTTCTGTTCTGATTCCTACTTTTCCAAGGAGTAAGCTTCTTTCTTAGCATGTGTCAGTAAAGCCACTTTCTTGCAACTAGCCCTTGAATATCGGATGTAGAGTGATAACTGACTGTATGCTGTGTTCAGTCCTGAAGGTGACTGCTGCGCATACCAAACTTTTCCGACTTGTGACTTGCTTTTTTTTGTTTGTTCTGACTTCTTCACTGCAGGCTGGAAGTCCAACCTCTATCTCTGCCCCTCACAGCTTCTCTCGGACTTCTGTTACGCCATCCAACCAGGACATCTGCAGGTAAAGCGTGTTGTTTGCGTGGCTGCAATGAGGTTTGTGCAAGGTTCAAGTTAAGGAAAAACAAAACCGAAAAAGCACGTGTATGGGGAATAAGCAATGTGGGGTTCCCCTATGAAGCATCCCATTTGTTTGACTCGACTGCTGTCTAACACTGCTTTGTTGAATCCCACTGACTGTTTGGCCCTGCTATGTTTGCCATTCCCACACTAGCAATAATTCTCATTTCTGCACTTTTAATTATCTGTGTTCTCTTTTGTAATTGTTTTTTACTTTCTGTGCTTTTATTCCACTGTTCTGCATGCAGTTCCAGTGCAGTGTTTTCTGAGTGTTGTCATCACAGTCCAGTGCAGTCTGCTGTTGTCTTGAAAAATCCTCACTGCCAGAGCCCTCTGACACAAGGGGTCACAGTGACAGTAATCTGTCAGGACACGTTACATGCAGCAAAGAAAAACTCCCGTGGGCAGGATCGGGGCCAGGCACTCAGGTCTTCTAAGAATGTAAAGCCCACCCGCACCCTGAAATTCTCCAAGTCCCTCAATGACGTGGACCAGAAGGCACAGAGCACCAGTGAGTGCTTTGACTATGTGGAGCGAACGCGCTCAGAAGGCAAATTGACCCCGACTCAAGAGCAGTGTGTAAGGATTAACAAATTTCATCTCAAAGAGAGGAAACCGCTGCACCTCAGACCTCTTTCTTTTAGCAATTCTAAGCACTCCTATATCCCTTCCCTTTCCAACTACTCGAGTGCGTCAGGAGGAGCAGAGGACCATAAAGCCGTACATATTCCCTTGCTGGAGGACAAAGTGGACCATGACACCTCAAGGAGCAAAAAACTGTTGCGTTACCTTTTTTCCTTCTCCCACACTTCCAGCACCAGCAGCCTGCATAAGTTCCACGAACTGGAGAGCTATTCCAGTCACTTCCAAGCTGAGAAATCCTCCAGCATGCTGGTGGAAAGCACAGACTTCTGCTCTGATGATATGGGAGATGATGACGTCTTTGAGGACAGCACCTCAGTGAAATTGAAATCAAAAGAGCAGCGGGCGCCGCTCTGCTCAGTTGAGAAGGACAGTGACCTTGACTGCCCCTCCCCTCTGTCAGAAAAATTCCCCCCTCTCTCCCCTGTGTCCACATCGGGGGATACATGCAGGTTGGTTTACCAGAGAACCACCTACCTTCAAGCCCTCCAATGTGCAGTGGTGATCCTTCTGCTTTCTCTTGCCTTTGTGCTGTTTCTATCTTCCCTTTCACCCTGTCACCTTGCTTTAATATGTGCAATTTGAAGCATGCAGCATTCTCTGCTGGCCTGCAGCCCTCTGATGCACTTACCAAGGCTACTAAGCAAAAGAATTTCCTTTGGAGTCAAATAAATTCTCCTGCAATTTGTTTCAGGTTTGGAGTTCTGAGATTGTATTTTTCTCTTATTAGTGTCCAAACTGGGAGTATCATGAGAGAATCAGCTACACATATTAAAGGTCAAACTGAACACATCTTAGCTTTTAATGAGCACTGTGTTGTCCTGACAGCCACTGCTGGTTTGGTCAGAGGGTGGGGAGCCAGGAGGAGAACAGACTATTGAAAATTGCTTTTGAGGTCAGCTCAATATAGATCAAGATTTTTTTTTTTTCCTCAGAGTTTGTATCCCACCGCACTCTTTTTATTTATAAAGGGCTTTGTGGATGCCTTAGTTGAAAGGGAGATCTGTGCCCTTTTAGTGGTGGGCCACTGTGATGTCTGTAGTGTGAAGTCCAAAAAAGATGGGTGTCCTTGTTTCAGCTATGGAGGAATAGTTGTGTGTGCACAGGTGGTGGGAACGGCCAGCTCTGGACTGTCTTTGTGGTGACTTGTCTGCAAGTCTGCCCCATCCCAGCTCCAAAATGTTGCTGAGGCGCAGGGGTCACCAAGTACAGGAGCAAATGTCCCATCTGTCTGCCTGTTCTACTACCCTAATCTTTCTCCTCCCTGACAGCACATTCTGAAGCTGGCTTTGTTAGTACTTGCCAATATTATTTGATTTTCCCCCTCATTACCAGCAAAATCTAGTTCTGTACTGGCTTGTCATCAACAAGATGCTGTTGTAATCCACCCACTCCTTCATTTCCACTTGCCAGCTACCAGCAAGGTCGCAAGAGGCAAGATGCTACACATCAGTAAGAGATTTCAGTAACAGACAGGGATGTCAGCATGCCAGGATGTACTTCACATATGCTTAGTAACTTACATTAATTCCCTGAGCTCCTTACCATCCCGCTTTCAATTCGTGACCTCTTCCACATGGTAAGGACTTAGTGATGTTTGGTGCAATGCAAAGGTTGTGTATAAATTGAAGCTGGAAATCAAAATGTCAGCACCTGGTAGTAACGCTATATCGGGTGTCCTTGCTGGCTGCACAGCTAGACTGTGAGGGAAGTGGGGGATTTTGCAGAGCTGATGCTTCCTTAGCAGCTCTTGCAAAGTTAGAATTGGAGAGCAAAACTATTAGTCCATTCAGAGTGTGTTCTGGGGAGATTCAGTGCTGTAGCTTTGCGGTGTTGATCTGTCTCCTAGCAATTGGCGCTAGAAATAATGACTTCTCTTGTGTAAAATCCAGGCTGTCTAAATTAACTCTTTGTGATACTGGAGTGGGCCGTTAGCCCATTGGTTTGGGCATTTTGTTTTATCTTCTGTTTCAGATTGTAATCTATGAGTAGCTGTACCTCTCTGTGCCTATTTTGTCTTGGGAGGTGCTGCCTGATCTGTTTAAATGCTATTTTCAGTTAAGTACTGTTGTTCTAGATGAAGTGTTGTCATTTCTTACCCTGTTTCTTTTGAATACTGCATTTCTGTCAGGCTCTGTGTGTCTGCCTCTTGTTAGAAAGCAGCTGTCTAGTTAGTAGTGTCTGCTCAATTACTTTGTGCCTGTGTATGTGCTTGTGCAGCAGTGGAGTTCATTAGTTTTAGCTCCTTTATGGAACATATTCCTTTGATACGTATCTCGAGATCTTCAATGGACAGCCATGTGTGATCACAGGTATTACATGCCTCTTCCCCATGCTTTCTGCTTCCTCTTCTCCTAATGAGTAGCTTTGCTTCTGATTCAGGATATGTCACTGTGAAGGAGACGATGAGAGCCCTTTGATTACCCCCTGTCACTGCACGGGAAGTCTTCATTTTGTGCACCAAGCCTGCCTGCAGCAATGGATCAAGAGCTCGGATACGAGATGCTGTGAACTGTGCAAGTATGAGTTCATCATGGAGACGAAACTGAAGCCTTTGAGAAAGGTAGGCACAAGACCTGCTTCCCCAAGGAAATGCTTCATTAAACACAGATCCACTCTGAAAAGAGGCTGTCCTTGCCCACGAGCCCACAGCACGCCCTGTGTATTTATCATGTTTCTGTGGTTCCTCAGTACATCTGGTCGGTTTTGATAGGTGCCAAGGGATTTAAATTAACACTCAGCCTGGCAAATCCAGCATCGGTGGAATCCAGCTCTGAGAGTTCGCTGTTGTAACCTTGCAACTCTCTGTGTGCAAATGTATATACATACACATGCATACATGTATGTGCATGCAGTAGCCTGATTTTTTTCTTTGCAGTTACATTTTACAGCTGATGCAAAGAAGTATTTGCTCTGCAGTTATCCACATTCTTTTTAAATAGGGAGTTTTGTATTACCATTACCTGCTTTAGTTCGCTATTCCAAGATCCACATAGCTTTGAAGTTCTCTTGAAAATATGTGGATTTCAGGTTACACTTTAAATCACTTTCTGAGTGTACTTTCGTTAAAATGTATAGCTTTTTTTCTTTTTAAAGGAGCAAACTTATTTTAGTGAAAATATGACAGTGTAAGTAGAAGAAGGTTCACCAATAAATGTGGTTTTATTTTTTACCTTTTCTTAGATTGTGAATGGCTAGGTTTGCACACTTCACATTGCTAGAACCTGTTTTTTTGTTTTGTAGAAAAGTACGTTTCGTAAGTCTGGTAGCTTAAAGTATAGATACCTAAATGCTGTTTGCATTGTAAGGCCAGTTTTGCTCTTGTGTCCTTTCTGTTATCCCACATCCTCCGGGCTTCCAATTTCAATTGGTCTTTACCATCAGGATTTTGAGATGGAAGTCACTGGTATTCTCAGCACAGACAAATCTTGCCATGTCTACAAAAGTGGAAGAGGTTAATAACAATAACCTCACTCTGGAACTAGAATAAATGAGAAACATTGCATTCAATTATGATGAGTCTAAATCACATATGGTGGGAAGTCTGGACTGCAGCCATCTGAAAGCTGTTATGAGAACTTGTCCAATTCCTAAAAGTGACTCCTAGCAGAAAATAGAGCAGATTTCAAACACCACCTATTTTTTTGCAGAGATCTACAGTCTGCAAAGTATATAGCTTAGCACGTCCAGTTGGTAGGATGACCTCTGCTTATGACTGCGGTGCATCAGTGCCTTCTAAAAACTGCAGATTTGTCTTTGCGGCACAGAGCATCGTACCTCTGAGTTGCAATATTGTCCCTCATAGGCTCTGTTACCTGCACAGACAATACTTTGCACAGCCCAGCCATAGACCATTAAGGAAGTTGCTCTAGGGAATCCCAAGTAAAAAAAGTTGCTGTAGTTGGCAGTTGGCTGCTGTTTTTCCTGTGCTTTCTCTGCCTGGAGTGGGTGGGAAACATTTTCTGAATATTTGTGCCCTGTGAGAACTTCAGAAATGAGTTGCTCAGCATCATTAGTTATATCTGAACAGGTCATCTGTGGGAAAGAGACCAGATGCCAAAAGGTGGGGACAGAGCTATAAACAGAAAAGAGAAGAAGGAATTTACCTCTTAAATATATTTATAATTTAGAGGTTCAGCTGCAGCCAGAAGATAAGCTGCCTCTGTATCTTCAGCTCAGCTTTTATGGTATCCTGTCAGTCAGGAGAAAACAGTGTGGAACTCGTGATTATGAACAGGATGGGACAAATAATAGGGCTTGTGCTTGTCTGTAGAGCAGAAATGGATTTAAACTTCCTCAGCATCTTAAGGTTGTATTGCAGCATTGGGCTGTTCAAACACCAAGTTACCAAGGGAAGAGGATGAGAAACAAAACGTGTCACGGCTCCAGTGAAGTTGAGGGGAGACAAGAGAGGGATGCTCTATTTTAAAATTTCAGTGGGAAAAAAAAGACATTAAATCTCAATTTTCTGCTGATTTTTTTGGTTTAACAACACTTTAAAACCCCAGAACTGCTGACTGGGAAATGCCATGTGCTGTATCATCGGTATAATGCAGCAGGTACCTACAGATTCTAGTTTCCTCTCTGGGATAGTGCATAGTTTGCAGAATGCTTCTTTGCTGTGCAGTCATATCTTGAAGAGATGAGTTGGTGCGGGTTGGTTTGGTGGCTGTGGAGCCAGCAGTTCACAGGAGGTATTGTCCAGTGGAGGAGCTCAAGCTATGGAACAGAAGAGAGGAATATAAATTAGTCAAAATGCAAGTCCTTGTGGCTCTGTAAAAGCATTCACAAATAGATTTAACATGCTTACATTTTGAGAAAATAATTTAACTAATTTATACTCTGTCAAAAGTATTGTTTAATAAAACCTTGGTTTAGATGCAAAAGCAATTTGGTGTTTAAAATGCAATATCCGAAGGGAACATTTTGTCCAATCTTTTTCTAAAAAGATTGAAAAAACATGCTTTCTAGCATAACATCTAGCGTGTCATTGCTGCAAGTCTTCAATTCTTGTGCCACAATGAGATTTGGGTGCCTACAGAACTGGACATGTGGCTTGGACTGGCCAAAGAGATTGATTGTTGGCAAGACAGAGGGGATCACAAAGTCTGTGGTCCACGTTTCAACCATTCTGGTATTTGTAGCAGTGGAAACAGTAATTCAACATAATCAATCCTACCAGTCAGGTCATCCTCAGTCCTCTTCCATGTTATTCCTTCCCGTCAAAGTCCTCTTCTTCTACAAATTAGTCTAGGAGACATCAAATGCACCTCTGTAGAAACAAATAGGTATGTATGAGAAGCTTATGTGCCCCAGCATATATTTTGTGAAAGTCTAGGAAAAGCCCATCTTAAACTCTCTGTTCCAAACAAATACACTGAGGGATGTGTAACCCTACCTGCAAAAACTTTCATCATATACGTTGGGGAAATTGCCAAAAAAATAATTTAACAAAAGCTTCAGGGTATCTCAGGTAAAAAAAATAGAAGCTGTTTTTGAACAATTCCCTGTATAGTAGAAGCATCTATAATTGTCTAGTTTCTTTCTAACTTTCCTAAATTATGTTGACCTGACTTTGTGGTTTCCATTTGGGCTGTATAAGCATTATCGATAGATGCAGATCTGGGGATTTAATTTTCTGCATCCTCTCACTTAAAAAGCTGTCATTCCAGTTCTACTGTATATTCTTGGGGCATATGCATTGAAGTGCACTTGAAACACTGAAAATAAAATACGGGTGTCACTGCTGTAAGTAGTGTTAAATATACGTGAAGATTGAATGAAACCCCCAGACGCAGGAGGGGAGAACTAAACAGCCTTGAGCTGAGAGCTGAACAGCCTTGACTGTGCACTGGGGGGTTCTTAACAGAGTTCAGCGTGCGATGTCTCACCCGCGCTGGTCAGCTGCATCATGTACCACTTTTGCTGCAGTGTGTTACTGAATGCCTGAGGAAAGGTACCCTCTGCCACTGCGGTGCATGGCTGTGGGTGCCCGCTGTGAGTGGGGAACAGGGGAAGGAGCAGCCTTGCTTGCACTGCCAGGCCTGGCACTAGGGTCCCTCTGTGCTGGAGCTGCCCCTGCGTGCAGAAGCAGGATGTGATGACATTGTGCTGAGGCTCCGGGTGGGAGCTGAGCACGGGAGGTCCCCTCTGGCACCAGGATGGCTCCTGTCACAGCAGGGTGAGCTGCCAGCCATCATGCACATGTCAGAGCAGTAACGCCATCTGACTTTTAAAATCCTTTTTTAAAATAGGAGGAAGGTACTCATCTGCCTGGTTTTTGTTCTTACTGTTATTTTTTTATACTCACTAGTAACTACAGCAGACACCTAATCCCTTGCTTTGCTTCTGGGTTTCTTGCCAGTGGGAGAAGCTGCAGATGACAGCCAGTGAGAGGAGGAAGATCATGTGCTCTGTAACATTCCATATCATCGCCATCACCTGTGTTGTGTGGTCTCTCTATGTCCTGATAGACAGGACCGCTGAAGAGATTAAACAGGGACAGACTACTGGTATGTTACTTGCTTTCCTTCCCACTTATTCTCTTGGAATAATTATTTATCCTGAATGCAGAGAGGATGCAGAGCATGAGTGTGCAGGTGATGTTTATAGACTAGTCAGCTTTAGCCTGAGGTTGGGTTGGTTTAAAAGAGCATATCTAAAATGATTTAGTTAAGTGAGTGTAAATTAATCTGTGGGTGCTCTTTAAGTCTATTTCAAGTCAATTTAGTTTGCACTTATAAAATGCAGAGATATCAGAGCTAATCCACTGTAGCCAGACACAAAATTGCACTGCCTTAGCTAATTTAGTTTTGAATTGGAACACTTACTGAGCAGATAAGGACATAGGCATATTTTTTTTGCTGCTATGGCTACATTTTAACTGGGCAAAAGCAGGACAGTTTTTTAAAAGAGAAGAAGTAAGAGGAAACTAAATCCAAACCTTTGAGGTAAATCAACAGGGTTTTCTTCCCATTTGGTCATCTGCGAGGTGGGTTAGCACAAGTTTCCTGTGAGAGCCACGTTAGACTGGGAAAAAAAATGTTATGACTGGTTGTTCCTGAAGCACAAGGAACTTGGGCTGATTCTTAGGGCTCCAGTTCATGTAACTGAGATGAGGTGTACTGCAACTGATGTAGTGGTTGCCACCCCACTGTATGGATGTCTCAGCTTCTTGAATAGTAGGTTTTCTTCAGCGTGCCACTGTAAACTTACCAAATGGAAATCTGTTTTGGGTATGCTGGGCTGCGTATTTGCAGCTGTCACAGGGCTGTTTCTCAGGCAGTTGAGCGGTCCCCGAAGGTGGGGATAGAAAGGACGAGGTATCTACCAAGGCTGGGAGCCATTAGAAGGCAAACTGTCCTTGCTCACAGAGCACTGCACGCCAGCTAGACATGCAGGTGGAAAATGTTATGCTGCTGATTCCAGAGCGTCATCTGGAGAGGCGGCTCTGAGCATCAATAAACCTGCAAATCCACAGAGCTGTTCCAGTCTCTTCAGAGCAGAATCACACTTTAAACTGAACAGTTTTGCTGTCATTTCTTATTTGGGCTGTAGTTTGAATGTTCATGACTTCAGTCAGGAAGCTGCTTTGAATGGAATATTTTAGTTTCTGTTCCATCCAACCCCATCTCTTCCATGAAAATTACTGACCTTTCAGTGTATGGTTTCTGTATGATAATGAAAAGCATATGCTTTCAAAGATTTATCATCTCCAGGTAATTGTAGCCAATAAGTACATTAGATGAACAAGAATAGGGGGAATAGTGTGAATATTTAGTACGTGTTATAGTGCCACCTTTGCTTCCTTCATTTGGATTCTAAATCTGGGGGTCGCTGTAGTGAGCTGAGGAGTGTGTGTGGCTATATGCTCATGCCTGCACCGGGGCAAGCACATACTACCACTGCGTACAGACGGCATCAGACAGCCCGTCTGAGAATCGGTAGTCACGCTGCAGCGCCCTTTGTATTTTGGGACTAAAATATTTTCATTCCTCCCATGCTACCATGTGTTTCCAAAAGAACAATAGCCCGTGTCTTGGTAGAAACTTTGAAGACTTGGAAGGCCATGATTTTATTCTCTGAGAAACCTGGTAGTGGATGATTCAGCATGGTTTCATGTCCATCTTGTGATGCTGTTTATCTTCAAAGAGGAGAGAGGCTGGGTGGGTACAGGACCTGTGTAAGCAGAAGATGTATAAAACGAATACTCTTTCATTTAAAAGGAGTTGATAGAGATGTAACGGGATCCAATGTCTAAAAGTTCAAGCTAGACAAATTCAGGAAAAGTAATATGGTCATTTTTAATGACAGAGGGTAAGCGTGCCAGAATGCTTCAGCATCTCCAGCACTTGCGGTTTTGCATCAGAAGAGATGCTGTAGTTCAACTACAAGTTACTAGGTCTGGTGCAGATAAAATTGTCTGGTCTTTGTCACTGAACGTGTCAAGCTAGATGGTAGCAGTCATTCCCTTTTAGTTTGAAGACTGTGACTCCATGTACTGTGTGATCACAGAGTGGAGCAGACTTCTTGGGTCACTGAGTTGCATCTCCTGCTATGAAGAGGAAACCATGCCATAGAATGCCTTTCATAATCTGATCCAATTTTTGTTTAAAAGCAGGTGTAAAATGACCTAAACATGTTACTGGCTGTTACCTTGACTGTGTTTATGATTGTGCTGCACAAGGGCTCAAGCACAGAGGATCAACTGTTTTGTTTTTCCGCTGGTGGGTGCGAATAAATGTGATACATGAAGTAGAAGTCTGCATGTGTTAGACTTGAAGGGAGGAGGGGAAAAAAGGCCAAACAAGAAAAGTGGCAAAATAAGAACAGTTTGCATAACCTAAACTCTGTGACAGTTTCCTTACTGTTTTCCGTACTGATGTTTTTGAGAGATCCAACATAGTCCAGCCAGTACTGACCATGTCCTTTTTCTTTCCTCTTTTGTTTTTTATTTTCTTTCTTCCAGGGATTCTAGAGTGGCCATTTTGGACTAAGCTGGTGGTTGTGGCTATTGGTTTCACTGGAGGACTTCTGTTCATGTACGTACAATGCAAAGTGTACGTACAGCTGTGGAAAAGACTTAAAGCTTATAACCGAGTAATATATGTCCAAAACTGTCCAGAAACTAGCAAAAAGAATATTTTTGAAAAACCTGCACTAATGGAGCCAAACTTTGAAAGTAAAGAAATGCTTGGGGTTCACCATTCAGACACAAACTCTTCACATTACACAGAGCCAGAAGACTATGCTGGAGAAATCCTTCACGTCTGATTGCTGGGTGGGAGGGCTGTTTCTGTATCTCCTTGAAGATTTAAAATATCATTGTTTACTGCAAACTGCTCTACCTTTTTAAAATTGGCTAACAGCTGAGAGCTGGCAGATCAATTTTTTTACACTTGATTTTTGTTGGAATTTTTTTAAATCCCTTTGGCATATCTGTCACTGTCATTATGGTTGCAAACCTCTCAACGTTTTGTCTCTCGTACTGGCTGATCAAAGAGCCACAGGATACTGGGTAGACTGAGCTTGGGTTTGGTATCAAGCAAGCCGCTAGTGAACAGTCATCAACATCATGGAGTCTCTTACTTCAGAAGATGACTCTAAATGATTCTGGAATATGTGTATGTGGGGTTTGTTTGTTTATTCTTGAAGCATGATGAAGGAGGTTGTCCCAGACATTGAGGGAAATGGGAGAGCTAGAATCTAATCTATCACTAACACTGCCACTAACATTTTGTCTTAGGCAGCAGGTGTAAAATATTGCTTTACGTATTGTGATGAGACTTACAAAGCATATAGCACTTTTAAAAAATCTTTATTTTGTAATACGTTATGTCAAATGAGAATGAAACTTGAAAGAATGTGTCATTTTCAAAACATTTCTTCATTCTTTACCCCATCTGTTCTTCTGGAACGTAAACCTCTTGCCTTATAAAAAAAAAAATTAAAAAAACCTCCAACCTGTGATTTCCAACACACGCCCACATGATCTCACTAAACATAACACTAAAAACTCTGCCTCTTTGGGTTTCCTTTGAGGAGTGATTTTTTTTCAAAGGACATTGCACTTGTGACTTGTGTATGGGGAGTAGTTGATGTGTACAGTGTTGGTTTCCAATGCGTAATGGTTTCTGTTTTCGGGATTGGTTTTGCTTTTTTTTTTTTTAACTAGGTCAGACCATCAACACACCTGCACATATATACCTGATGTAACTTTCATTCCAAACCACTGGTAAAGGGTTTGTTGCTATATTGGTAAAAATGTGAGCTGTTATGGAAAAAAGATACTTAGTCAATACAGCTGAAATTGGTTTTCCTTCTTTAGTGCTGTGTCATGTGTGAATTACCCAAGAATTTGATGTTGTCAGAGGAGGTGGTGAGATCAAAGTCTCGAAAGTAAACATTGCATTAAGGGGATGAGTTTAAAAATACCTGCCTGGTTTTAGTCCTGATGTGATGCATTACATGGTCAAAGAATAGTTTTGTTCGTGCTTTTCAATATGGGACTGGCTTTTTAATCAGCCAACCTTAATGAAAAGAGAGGGACAGCTTTAAAATCTGCAGGGCTTTAGGCAGTTTCCCAAAGCCTGGGGTGTCTGCTGTTAATTCACTTGACCAATCTGCTTCACTGAAACACTTTCCAGCTTCAAGCCCTCGTTTAACCGAAGTCTCAGTGTGGCTGGAGCAGAAACAAAGCCCCATGAAAAGTCAGCACACGAGGCCTCTGCATGTGAAGGCTGACTTGTCCTACCTAAGCCCTATCTAAATCTCTGTAAAGTCAATGATAATCCTCTGGCTGGTCTTAGTAGGAGTTGCCTGGACTTCTCAGTTGGGTAAAAGCATCTGTTTACTTGTTCAGATACTGAACTAAAGCCCCAGCTCTGGTTCAGGTTTTACTTAGTCTTTTTTGAGTACAACTGTCATTGGGCAAGTCCTTTTCATAATAAAAGTAGTTGCTTTAAGACTTGCCAAAGAGTAACAGTAAGAGATCGGTGATTTTTTTCCTTAAAATGTAGTATTAATTTATTTCTAAATTGATATTTTAAAAGAAGGCAGAGAAGGGACTATGGTAAGAGAGCACCCACCAGTGGTTTCTAAGAACTGTTAGAGGAAAAGTGTGTGTGTGCGTGCATACCTCTGCATGATCTCGTGCTTGAAGTTTACTGGCTGTGATATACACGAGCATCATGCTTCTGGAGGTGGTTTAAAATACTAAGGCCTCTAGACAGTCCTAGCAAAGCTGCACTGGCAGGGGGTTGTGTACTGTGCTAGGTGTCAGGATGTCCCATGCTTATATGATACAGGCAGACAAACCCTGCATACCCTCCTGGTAGCAGGGCAGCAGTCTTCATGACCATACACATGTAGACTTTGTTGCCTCTGCCTGCCATAATTGAAGTGCAATTACTTGGGCCCTTTCCTGAACTCTTCTGTGGGTGATCCTCTTCTATTATGAGAGCCTGGATAATACACTGTCTTGTTTTGTTTTGTATTTTGTTCTGTGAAAAGATTTACTAGATAATCTCAGGTGGGTTAAATATCAGGTCTTGTACAACTTCATCGTGTTCTTCTGAAATGCCCAAGTGCGCAAGACTTACGTGTCTGCGAGATGCTTGCGTTACAGCTGTAAGATGCACAGAATCAGCTGTCAGCGTGCTGTGCACATTCTCATCCGATCTGTGGCCAGCAGGTGAAATGAAAATGCACAAGTTCTGGTATGAAACCTGCTTGTTCTCCAGCTCACACCTGAGAGGCACCAGTGTCCGACTGATGTTCTGACAAGTGCTGATATGGTATATTGTAACATGCTGGTCCTGTTTCAATCGCTGTCGTATGTGATTCTTGGTGAAACACTGTGAAATCTCATTTGGTGTTTTGGAAGCTCCATACTGAAGGGTTTTGCTGTGCCCCTGTGTATCTTAACTTGGGAAGAAAAATCATCTCCAGCAAAATCAGCTGGGGAAAAATACCTGCAGATGAAACAGTCTTAGCCAGTGCTGCTGCTAACTATTCCCTCTCCCAGCCGGTCTTTTCTGAATGAAAATTGAGGCCGCATACTTAAACTCTTTATACTGCTTAGGAATGCTCATACCAGGAAGGGCTGCAGAAGAGCTCCATCTGTCAAGGGTTTTCGTTTATGCTGGTCACAATTCTCATGTTGATTCTTGCTTGGTGTTAACAGTGGGCATCTGGAGCTACAGTTCTCTGCTTCTGCGTGGTGCCATCAAATGCTGTGAGGTTGATTGGTGCTTTTTCCTTCTTTCTCCTCAAGGAGATACTGTTGACTTGTTTCCAGCTTCCAGCTGTGAGGCACTGATGCTAGCTCAAGTGAGCTCTGTCCTTCCAGCCCAGATGTCAGTGAGGGGAACCACCGGCCCCTGTCAGGTCAGGTTTTCCACCACTTCCTTCTGGCAGCTTTTGAAATTACTGAAAGAGAAATCAGAAATTTTTTTGGTCCATGTTCCTCGGCCAAAGTTAGTTCAGGTTACCTGGGACTTTTTTGAGGCCACAATTTAAGTACGAGGGAATATGGACTTCATACCATCCACCACAATCCCTTTCCTAGCTTGCCAGGGCCTTTGCTGGTATGTCCCATGCCCTAGACATCTGACCAGACTCCCATTCCATTGACTTAAATCCTGTCCAAAAAAGTGCCGGCTGTGCCAGGGACATTTCCCCACCACGTCGTATTTGGCGTATCTGCTAGGTCACGAACATGCATTATGTTAGAAAGACAGGTGTGTGCTGCAGAATGTGGATCCCATTTAAGAGATCGTGGGCTGTCCAATTCCTATGAATTCTCAGGACTTTATTCAACTGTAACCCTGTATTTTGGGAGCGGGGCTGGTGTTTAAAATGTTGTCCTGTGTTCTGAGGAGATGGCCAGAACTGGGGACAGCTTCTTCTGGTTGAATGTCATCGAGCTTGGCTTCGCTTCAGCAGGAGGGATTCAGTGAAGGTTACACTGAGCCTGCAAGGGGTTGGAGAAGTGCTGGGTCTCTGCTGTAGCTTGGAAGCCCAGGGAAGCAATAGGAACTCCCTGTCCAAGCCCTCTTCTGCCCGTCCTGTCCCTGTACTGATCAGAGCATCAGTCCCACTTGTGGTGCTGCAGGGAAGGGGTCTGCTTGGCGTGCTGCTCTGCAGCCACTTTTGAAGTGGCAGGTGGATATGGCCACACATGGGAGCTGGTGACCTCCGCCCAGTGCCTGGCTGGGTAGGTATCTATTGCAAAGTGGGACCTGGGTCCACATTGCTCCTAAAGCTGAAGTGTGTTAAGAGGCAAATTTCTGCTGTGGTCTGCTATGGAGGTTGTGGCCACAGGGAGGTGGGTGACTCTGGGTCGGGTCCCTCTCAGATATGGGTGAAACAGGAAATAGCCAGCAATATCCTTGCTTTTGTGGATTTTCACAGTGTTACATTAGATATGCAAAGAAAACGTACGAGCAGGACCTTTTATTTTGTGATTATTCTTTTTTTTTTTTTTTTTTTTTTAGTTTTGAGATATTGCAGTGTCTGTATATTCCAATGAAGTACTGAAAGCACTTGTCTTTGTATAGAAGATAACTGTTTAAAAAATTGCAGCTGATCTTGTATTTAGGTAAAACATTTGTAGATAGGTAATTGTATAACGTTAAAAACTTTACACTGGCATGTGTTGTATAGTTTATACAAGACACTTCACTCTTCTGCGGAATTTTTTAGTTAGTAATTTTTTAGTAACTTAAATGTGTACTTTTGTATCCTTTCATGTATGTTCCTTTTCTCAGTATTACCACTTGCAGAATTATTTTTAGTTTCTTAAATTGTAATTGGTTATTTGTGTGTGATACACAGGGTTATTGACTGCAGCAATAAAGTGTTTCTATAAAACAAACAAACAAACAACAGAACAAACCAAAACCATTATAGTATCCATTTTGTTTGAAGAACTATTAGAGGCCCATGCAAGAGAAAAATTGAGCTCTCCAGTAGTAAGATGATGATCAAAGTGAGTTACTTTCACTGAAATAAACATGGAACTTGATGGCTCTTTGGTGTAGCAGACCAACACAGAGTAGCATCCCACAACAATTTGATGTTAAAAGGATTCATAATGATAAAGGGATAGTTTAGAAAGACACAGGATGAGTGAGTGACTCCTTCAATGCCGCGTGAATATATGACTGTGCACATGCTTTAAGCTCAGATGCAGGAATCGTGGGGAGAATTTTCTGGCTTGTGCTGTGCAGGAGGTAGGGAGAGAGGATACCTGTGGACCTTAAAATCTGGAGCTTCTGGAATCAACACCAAGTTTTGCTACAAGTGCTTCACGTCTGAAGTCAGCATTCTGGCACACACTGGTTTCTATGCAGAGGTGCAGAGCAGAAGATGCTCGTTACTATGATTCTCCTCTAAAAAGAAAAAAAATTTCACTAACAATTCTGTGTTAAGTGAAGAGTGGTGGATGAATGCATTTATCCTTCACTGCTGATGGCGTGAGCTGATCGCAGTGCTATGTGTGTTTTCATGCCGGGACCAAGCTTCCGAACAGGAAGGCTTCAGCAGTTTCTCTTGAATAGGTTTCTAGCACCAGTAAGTCAAAGAAAACAGCTAACTGCGCTGCTGTGAGAAAGCTGGTAGTGGAAGCATCAATGCAAAAGAGCAAATGAGATCTGGAAAGTTGTGTCTGTAACAGACACAAAGGGGCTCAAAGGAAATAATTTCATTTATATTTCTTTTAAGGAGTGATTAGTTTTTCATTTTCTCTTAGGTGAGAAAGGGGAAGAAATCTTAATACTGCAACGCTGGAGAGGTGCCCCCCCATGCAAAACAAAAGGCTCTGCCCTGTATTCCCTTAGCAAAGCAAGTCTGGATGTAGTAAATGAAGCTACTTATATAAAGTTTGCATACCCACTAGCAAGACCTCTGTACAAAAATACCCTGCGGGAGAGAGGATAATTCCCAGGGCCTACTGTTTGACTGACAGTCTCTGGGATGAAAAGCTGATAAGACGGTTTAAGGAACAGAGCCTGTTGAGCCATCTGGCTGCTGGTTAAAAAGTACTCCTCGTCTTGGGTTCAGGCACCTCAAGTTAATTATTTAGTAACATTCTTTCCTCTTGTAAACCTCATTTTCATCTGAAAGAGTATTACTGTCACTGTGAAGCGTGTCCATATCCAAGGTGGAGCAAAGCAGTGGCTCGGCAGCACATGGCACAGCTGTGACTCCAGGAGCAGGATTTTTCAGCTGGTCCCTGGGAACTGGAGCTTTCTGGTGAGTAGTTACTGGTACCTGGCTGGCAGGACCAGCATGACTTGCCTCTCAGAGCAGGACAGAGGGAGGCTGTCGGGAGGCTGGAGGGCAGCAGCAGGGGTTGGCAAGGTCCATCTGAGTGCCCACTGGAGGCTACCGCAATATCAAATGGCGTGACTCTAGCTGCTGACTCTCAAAACCATGTCCAAGAGTTGTGAAGAACCGGGCTTGTGCCTGCACACCTGCTCAGCCCATCCTGCAGGGACTGTATATCCTCCCCCAGTCCCCCTCTTCCCACAGCCGCCCTGTGGACCGCTCTCCTGTCACCCAGTACCTCCATTTCAGACTTCCCTATCCCCAGCCTGTTCACCCAATTTGTGATGTGTTTGCCCCTTTCCATTTATTCTACTTGTGCAACCCAAATTTCCTTCCTTTCCACCCTGTCCCCCCACCACCACCCTTTGATCACTGTCATCATTTCTCAGTCCCTCAGCTTGCCTCCGGGCAAGGCTGGGCAGGGAGGTTTGTGCCAGGAGGAACCAAATTATAATCATGTGATTCATAGGAATGACTGTGGAAGTGCTCAGAAGTGACGCTGCGAATAAAGCTAAATGTCCACCTGTGATCCCAGTTTTTCCTGTAAATCCACTAGGCTTCAGTCTCTGATGTGTAGGATGCTCTCTTGACATTTTGGGGTTGTATTGTGTTACTGCAATACAGACAGAAGAGGATGCTTTTTTCACAGTCATGGCATGGATGGATAGATGACATCAGAAATTCCGTCAAGAATATCTTGTTACAGAACAAGAACCAAACGGAGGAAGAATCCATTCATCTTGGCTAAACACAGAGAGAGGAGAATATAATTCAGAAGGGAGGCAGGGGATTTTTTTTAAAAACAAAAAAACCCTAAGAGCACTGGCTAAAGGAAATGGGAAGCAAGTTGGGCAGCAAGTTCAGTGCATTACACAGGGTGGAGTAATTGGAAATGTAATATTGCTCAGAGTCAAGTGATGGCGAACTTTAAGAATACTCCTAAAGTGTGTTCTAGAGAAAAGGCAAGATTGGTGGCAGAGGAACTGAAAGCTGAGAACAGAGAAGCGACCTTGCTTGAAAGTATTGAGACGAATGAAGTTGTCTCAAAGGCTTTAACATTAGAGGAGGGTTTGAAATAACTGAATAAAACACCAGAAGACTGCACAGAGCAGAGGGAGGAGATCACCACTCAGGGTGTGCTTGTTACATCCCAAAGCTTCAAGAAATCAGGCTGACAATTCCTAACATTTTAAGACTTGACAAAAATGAACCTCCCTGTCATTTTTGCTGGGAGCCCATTGCTGCACTGCTTTGCTCCAACAGTCTCTGTCTCAGAGGGCACCTGCCAACAAGGCAGGGCAAGCAGTCCTGGGAGAATTCATCACGTTAAGAGTTGTAGGGGCCAGTGCTGGGACAGCAGGTGGCTTTGTCAAGGGAAACAGTTACCCTTGTGGTTGGGAGAGAATAGGAAATATCTCAGGCTGGTGACTTGATCCCAGCTAAGAAAGTGCAGCTGTCTTAGAAGGTGTATGTAGTACTTCCGATCTGCTTTACCCCTGAGCATCCCAAATTAATTCACAGCGTGCCATTGTTCCTTTCCTGCGGGTAAGCTGAGGTCTCTCTGGAGTCTGGCTTGCCACTTGTCTGGCTCTCCTGTTTAACGTCCTGCTTTTGAAAGTGCTGTGTTAAAAGAGAACTGATTCTGATCATGCGATTAGCTAAACCAGTTGCTTTGCCTGCCAGCAAGATGATGGTTTGTTTTATCCCAAAACTGTGCTTTCAGGACCACGCTACATTCGTGGTCACACCTAAGCAGTTGGTGTACACCAGAGAAATGAGTCAGAAATTAAATCAAACCAATTAAATCATTGAGCAGTTTTCTTGCAGCCCTAGACCAAACTAAACTGCGGTAGAAGTTAAAGGATGAATTTGGGTGTCAGCTCAGACTGGGGTTGATATTCCACAAGCCTCTATCAGGACCCTACCTTTGCTGTGCTGGGGCTTAGGACTTAGACTTAGGACAGTCTTCAGTCTCCCACTGCTATTCCAGTTTTGCATTTCTCAAACATGTGCAGCACCAAATGATACCAAGAGAGTAGCTACTAATGCAGCTGTACTCCCTGTGCTTGCCTCGCCCATGGCTTTCCTGTCTCATGCCTCTGCTCTCCCGTCCCCTTTAGCAGTGTTACCTGCGCAGCCTCCCAACACTGATTTGGGGAGGGGAAGCCTGAAAGCAGGCTGCCTCCTCTGTCTCCCTCCTCTCCTCTTCTTGCAAAGTGCCGGTAGCACAGCTGCATCCACAGAGGCAGTGAGAGGATCTGCAGATTTACAGGGAAGTGCTGAGGTCAGGCAGTCCCAGATCCCAGGTCCTCAGGGCTGAGGAAGGTATCCTAACATCACGCTAAATGGGATGGAGAATCCAAGGAGCCCCACCTCATAAAGGGGGTGGGTGCTTCACAGGGAGAGACAGACTCACCGCCCCTTGCGATCTGGATGATCCCCTGCAGTAAAGGTATAAAGATATTGTAATAAGTGTTGATACAGCACCCCCGGTGTGTGTGGGGGTGGTGGGGGAGAGATTCAGCTGGTGTCAGAATTGCCACTGCCTGGGTGGCAGAGCTCTGCATCTCTGGCACATGCTCTGTGCTGAGCTCTGCAATCCTAGAGTTAATTTCTGGACCCTCTGAGCTAGGACAGAGGCAGGTGACGAACAAGCAGATTTTTGTTCCCATTCTGGTGGAGCAATACAAAATTAGCACCCATATGTTTTCAGCTGTTCAGCCCATGCCCCTTAGATTATTTAGCTTGGAAATTTCTGTAGGCTCTACTGGTCTCATCCGCCATTTATTAATTACCATGTTGTATCGTTCCTCCCCACTCCCAGTCTTTATTAGCATATTTCAAGAGAGCCATCTGCCCACACAAATTGCCTGTAGCCTCAGGAGGGCTGTAAGATATGTGACATCTACACAGAACAGCCTTGTCACCGGCACTGCACGGAGATGAAGGACAGCAGCGGACTTCCACCGTGAATTTCCATGTGGTGGATCTGAGCGATGCTTAGGCGAATGGGAGCTGCGAATAACAAGCAGCAAAATCCATGGCTGGGTGGATGTGCCCTGGCCGGGGGCTGCCTCAGCCCCCCACTAACACACAGCCAGCTCACTGGCAGCTTTTATCAGCCCGGTTTCCCAGCTCCCCGCCTGTGGGTGCCTGGATCCCACCTCTGCTGTGTGAAAGCACCTTCCAGCGAGGAGCAAGGTGGGTGAGAAGCACGGGGGCTCAGGCTCAAGTGCAGGGGTGATGTAGGGGCAGTTACTGCCTCCCCGGGAAAGTGGCTGGGGGGATAAGCCGGGGCTCACTCACCTGCGCTGGGGCAGGGGCGGGGTGGGACCAGCCGGGGGTGCAAGCAGGTGCCAGAAACCAGCACTGGTCCTCACTGCTGTGTGCACAAGCACTGCATGGTGCGAAGGCAGTTACTGATGGTGGTTAGAGGTCGATGACTCTGACACCTTTTGCGTTTTTCAGGCTGGCAAAGGAGGTAACATTGCACTCCGCCTAACAGGGGCCCCATCTTAAAATAGAAAAAAAAAATGTTTTGTTTTTATCCTATTTTTCACGGTGGCAAAGGAGGTAACGTTGCACTCTGCTTACAACAGCATCCCGTGTTGCCCGCAGGGCTGCGCTGCCCCGGCCCCCCGTGCCGCTCCCGGCAGGGCCCAGCAGGGGGCGCCGTTGCCCAGCGCGGCGGGGACGCGGGACGCGGCTCCATGCGCGGTCCGGCGGCCGCCGGCGGGGCCGGGCTGGGCACCCCCGTGCTGGCCCAGAGCCCTCAGGGCTGGGCACGGCAGCGGCGCCCTGGGTGCCCGCGGCGGGGGCACGGCTCGCACCACCCCCCCCCGGCAGCCGCTGGCCCCAGAGCCCCTCGCAGGCTGCGGGTCCCTGCGCCCCCGTGCCGCCTCGCCGAGGGGCTCGGCGCTCCGCCGTGAAATGCAGCGGCCAGGGGGGCGGCAGCGGCGGGGAGGTCGGTGGTGCCAGAAGGGAAGCTGGAGACCGGGGATCGGGGTCTTCCTGGGCCTGGGCACGTCCCAGCCTCCCGCTCCATCCTCGGGAGATGTGCCACGTGCAGGGTGCAGCGGGACCTTCCCCTCGCCGCTCACCCCGAGAGTCCAAGGGGGTGTTGGGGGAGCAGGGGAAACCCTGCAATACAAGGCTGTGCCTCAGCCCGCAGCCTAACCTCTGGGACACCCACCTGGGATCCAGCCATGAGATCCAGCTGCAGTTTCCAGGAGTGGCTTCCTTGTTAGACATCCAGCAGCCACCAGGTACAACACAGGAGAATCTGCCGGGGTCTCACACAGCGTGGGTCTCCGGGGGTGAAATAGTGTAGTCTCTTGACAGAAGGGTTGGGTTTGTTTTTTGCATGGCCCACCGTTTTGTTTGGCAGGAGTTTGATGAAGCATTCTACCAACAGTAAACTTTATGAATAAACCTTTGAAGGTGGAAATGACAATAAAAATGAGAGGTGCTAAAGGAACAGACTACAAATAGACATTGCTGTGAAGGGGCTGCCGAGAGGTAACAAACGTGTTCCTATAAATACCATGTACAGGACTGAGCTTATCTAGTATTTTCTTTAAGGAGTTGATGAGAGGAGTTGTAATGCTGTAGGGAGACTTCCCAGTCACACCTCTGCACAGAGGAGACCCAAACAGTCTGAAAGCAGAACTGGTGACCCAGGGGGACCGGACAGGGTTCAAATGGTGTATCAGAGCTGAGACACAAGGGAACATGGAAACCCACCAATGAAGGTTTGAACACAACTTTGCTGAATGTTTACAGGGAAAATGAGGGTGCCCAGGGGGTGGCCTTGTGTCTGACAAAAGCTGGTTTTAAAGCACTTGACATATTACAAAGGTTTCAGATACATCTTTCAAGAAGGCTGTGAACCTAAGTTTAGAAACTTTAAGACTGAGAGCACTCATACAAAAATGAAACTAATGTATGATTTCTTTGAAATCTTACGTAAAGGAAAGAAGAAACCAGGGAAGAACTTAAGAGTTTATGGTGCACTTCTGTGGAGTAACATTGTCCATGGAAGGAGGGATTGCAGTGCAGCAGGAAGGATCCCTTGCTGGTTAAATCTCACGAGGAGAATTCAGATCTCTGGGCTGATTTTGCAGGTACCTCAGGTGCGCCATGCGACAGCTGGCCATCTCGCACTTCTGGGTGTTATTTTAAAAGTAGCTGCAGACTAGACATTCACGCTGAGCAAGCAATTCAGTAGAGCCAAGACAGGCACAGTGAATATTTTTTATGCTTGTATGTAAATGCATACCCTGAATGTGGGAGAGCCTTGAAATATAAGTCGCAATGTAGCAAATGGTTGAGTTTCTACTAGTAGAGAAAAGATGCAGGAGACGGCCTCTGACTTGCCTGGGTGAGTGTAGCCCAGTGTCATCACACTTCTATGGAAGAATAACAGGAAATTTTCAGGTTATTACAGGTTGTCCCTGTTGCTCTGTGGCCACAGTGCGTAAGACAGGCCACAACACACTTTGGGTAGTTGCAATTTTAGAACCTGAAGCAGAGAATCTGTAAGCACATCTTGCAGTGTCACCCAACAGCCCAAGATGCAGCAGCCATGCCGGACTGAGGCACAAGGCACTTTGCAGCTGGGCTTGCCAGAATAGAAGAGGACAGAGCCAGCAATAACCTCCAGCTGTTGACTTTAATTGCTCTCTTCATCTGCGTTTGAAGGTTGGTGGCTGATAATGCCTACCCAGCCCCACCTGTGGGCACGAGAGTGCCTCAGACTGAAAGTTCTACCAAAGTATGATTAGATTAGTTACTGCTGTACGCTAACTGCGCCAGCACAGCACCTGCGGTGCAAGTGTACCACGAGTAAAGCACTTTTGAGATGGATTTAATTTAGCTTGCTCTGCATATCTGTAACACTAGGAATTCCCAAGAGCCCAGAGACCAGCTAGGAGAACTGCCCAACAGCAAGGAAATGAGGAGCTCTTTCTGATCACAGAGCAATGGTGGAAGGACACCAGGATCTGCAAAAGCCCCAGCCTGGCTTTTTTCAGCACGGTATCATGCAGCTGCTGTTGGCAGCAGCATGAAGGAAGGTTATCAGTGAGGTATCAAGAGTGGCAGCATGTGGTATTTGATTGCCTGATGAAAATGCAAGAGAAGAGCGTGAGTGGCTTTGGTGCCCAAGTGTGCAGTGTCGCTGCTATGGAGTTATTTTTTCTGGGGTAGGCTGGACTCTGGAAGAAGCACAGACTGCTCCTCTGTTGTCTTAATGATAGCATCTTAATGATAGCAGGCGTTTGGTGCACTCAGGGTGGGGACTGTGAAATTGTGGGGTTTTTAGAGCGCTTTGTGGAAATGGGGAGTTGGTTGTGTACGTACATATGCTGGCAGTTAGTGTTGCACACGGTTGTGCAGACAACAGAGTGTTTGAGAAACTTAGGGGAATGCAGGGAATAAAGCATTCCAGCTTTTGTGCACTTGGGGGTCTAGACCTGAGAAAAGGGTGAGCGGTATATAGTTTTGCAGATCCGGTGTGTATAATGAGGGTGCGCTATGGTGTTGGTGCAGAGTTAGTAACGTTGGATGATGAAGAGAATGGGATACGTGCAGTGTACATATGGGGGTAGATCGTGGTAGTGTGTTGAATCAGTGTAGTACATGCGTAAGGTGTGGGCATGGAAGAGAGTGTGTGCTTGCAAACTGGGGTGATGAGGTGAGGTTGCAGAACGCAGAGCGTTTTGAGGCTGTGTGGATGAGATCCTGTAAGGATACATGCGGTGAGGTGCCGCGAGCTGTGCCCGCTGCCTGGCAGAAGCGGGACTGCCCCGCAGAGCCGCGCGCCGTGTGCCGAGAGCTCCGGGGGCTGTGTCGGAGTGTGCAACCGTGGAAAGACGCCCAGAGACAAGTGCTGTGCGGCAGCTCGTGTGAAGCGTGCTGGTGCTAAGGGAGGGCAGGTGCGAGGCGAGGGCTGCGTGCAGGCTGCGGGCGGGGGCGCGGCGCAGGGTGCGGGGGGCGCTGTGCGGGCCGTGCCGGGCGCTGGGGAAGGGGCGGGCGGTGGCCGAGCCGCGGTGGCGGAGGAGGCGGTGCCGGGAGGGTCGGGGCCGGGGCCGGGGCGGGATCGCGGCGCAGCAGCGGCCGGTCGGGTCGGCGGGGCCGTGCTGAGCCGAGTCGCGGCGGTGGGGCCATGCCGTCCTACACCGTCACGGTGGCCACGGGCAGCCAGTGGTTCGCGGGCACGGACGACTACGTGTACCTGAGCCTGGAGGGCACGGCGGGCTGCAGCGAGAGGCACCTCCTGGACAAACCCTTCTACAACGACTTCGAGCGCGGCGCGGTGAGTGCGGCCCTGGCGCCCCGTTCGCCGCCTCCGAGCCGCCGCGCGTCCCCCTTGGCGGTGCCCGGGGCCGGAGCCGCAGGACGCCGCCTCCCCGCGCCCCGCTTGGGCTGCCGCTGCTGCCCGGGCTGCCGCTGCTGCCCCGCCTGCCGCACGGGACGGGACCGAGGGGCCGCTGCCACCCCGGCCGGCCGTCACGGGCGCCCCTGCCCGGGGGTTAGCCCTGGCAGCGGCCCCGCCGCCGTGGGGGAGGACGGGGCCCTTCGGCTTACAGTGGGCTTTCAGCTTCCTTCGTCCTTTACTCACAAATACTAAAAATATTTGTCTGCCTCCTGTGATGTTTGGGGTCGGTATAGTAGTCAGAGCCCTGGTATCTCCAAGGAATTAAACACAGAGGTGAGAACTTCCAGTGGGAATCACTGTGTCTGCCGAGGGAAACGTGTAGGGCAGCTTCAATGAGAACTGGAAAACGGCACGGCCGTGCAGGTGTGGGAATGAAGCTGGGACCGGGCTGTCAGCTGTGCTGTTCGTTCTAACCTTGATTTCTGCTGCGTGTTGTGCCCTGTCCTCTCCGTGATCTGCTCACAGTACCAAGGCTATCCATCTGTAATCGCTTATACTCTGAGCAGTGGTTTATTTGTTTTATTTATGTATTTGCTTGTTGTCTACTGTGGAAATAATAGACTCGGGTAATTCTTTCCCCCCCTCCCAAAATGTGTATTTTATCTGGGAACCTAACTCACTGTTTCCAAAAGGTCTGATGAGATTTAAGCAACTTTGAAAGTTTTAACCGCGTGTTTGTAAGTCACTTTGGAAATGAGACCTACTGCTGCATATACAGGTGAGACTTCACTGTCATGGTGCTGCTTTGCCCTTAGGTGTGCTTTTTAATTCATAGCTTAGGTATCTGGTCTCTTCTGCATTAGACATCGCAGATGTGGTTAACAGAAGTCAGTATTTTGAGTAAGTGCTGATGGCATGTGTAGACATGGTCCACAGATATTTATAGTCGATGTTCTGAGGAGATGCTCTAGCAGATTCAGGTGTGGGGACTTAACAGCTGCTGCTGTTGGGATTACTTGCTTCGATAATTAACATTCATTAGCTTAGAACCTTGCTAGCTGAATCTCCCAAATGGACATCTAGTCATTTTCTCACTCCTCAGGGAACAGTTACACATCTTAAGCAAAGCTTAACAGCATTAACGAGAGAGGATGAAGAAGACCTCAGACTGTCCAGCAGCCTCAGGGTTAGGGTGCTTTCCCAGGACAGCTGAGCCCTGCCAGCTGAGGAGATAAGCACTAGGGTCTCCAGTGACCAGACAGTTTGCTCTTGTCCCTGGGCTACAAAAAGAGTGTGTGAATGTCTTCTAGAGATTACTGTGATGGAGAGCCTGGTAGTATTCTGAACATCTCATTGGATTGGGTTGGATTCTGTCAGAGGGAGAAAATGCCGTGGTGTGAGCATTAAGTATAAGCTCAGCAGCAACCCTTGCTCTGCTGTGGGACCAGGTTCAGCTGGAGCAGAGGTGCCTGTGAATGCTGGACCCCTCTGCGTGAGGTAGCAATGAACAGAGGTTTGTGGATGTTAGTAGCACTACAGCAGAGGATGTGTGCACCTAAAAGGAGTACCTATATCTCCTCGGGAAGGTAGCTTTTAGGCACATTTGAAAATATTCACCTGGGTCCTAGCATTTTATATAAAACGTGTTGTTGGCTAACTAAGCCTTCTGAGACAGGGACTGTCTCTGCTTTTTGTCAAACTTGTTTCCAAGTGCCAAGGCTCTTGACTAAATCCAGAATTCTCCTATCCAAATTCATGATTTCTGTTATTGCTATGTGATTGATATTACAAATATGCAGTCAGTTTTTTCAGCGTGTATTTAGAGAATAACATTGTTCCATAAAGTGTATGGCTCGTGACACACCTGCAGTACAACGTGCTAAGTTCTGTTGTTGAGGATGTTTTCTTCTGGAGGGCAGCATGTTTCTCCAGGCACCTGTTCAGGTAACATTGTGCCCAAAACACTGAGGGTCTTACTAATGTGTTGTACAAAGAAAAAAGGAAAGAAAAGAAAAATACCAAATCGGAACCAAAAAAAATAAAACTGAAGCAAGCCAAAAGACTTTCAGGTTGGTTGATTTGTAAAATGTAGCAACTGGTTTCACAGCTCTGCCTTTAGTGTTTCTTTCAATAGCATCGCTATAGTTTTCTTTTTCTGCAAAACAATTCAATTGTGAACACATTTGCAAAAAAAGGCACTGTTTTAGTGGATGACCAGAATTTTACAGTATTACCTTGTAAAGCTTTGTCTACTATCCAATTTCTTTTCTAAATATTGGGCCAGGTTCAGTATCCTGGTAATGTCTTCATTTGAATTAATGCAAATTGTGCATATTACTAGATATGATGAAGAAGGCGTGGGCCAGTTCTGAGGAGGAGATTTGCATGCCAAATGTGGATTGAGGGAAAGGGACTTGGAAAAAACTGAAGGGATTTGCACAATGGTAGCTTAGTTGTAGGTTTTGTCTGACTTACTCAAAGCATTCGACACAGGCTATGTAGAAAGCCATAGCTGCTTTTCTTCACTCATTGTCTTTTGAGTAAGTTCCTCTTGGTGCCAAGTGTTTTCAAAGCAAGGATTAGGGTGTCACTCAGTTCTCTGTTTTCTTCCTGTTACCCTGTCACCTGCTTTTTGCTTTTGTTGAAAGAAATGTATTCACAAGTATTTCCAGAAGGGAAATACAGTTCTTTCCACTTAGAGCTTTGTGCTTATAGAAAGAGGGGTTGTCTGTGTTGTCCTTTTTGCAACATTAGGCTAGTTGGTAGGAGTCTCTCCTCAGAAAGAAAGATTTTAGGTTTTGTGTGAGTTTAAATTGCTTGAACAGGATGCTACAGGAGTTTGGACAGTCCAATAGTCTTCGTTAATTCTGTTGTTTCACTCTGAACTCAGACTGTGTAAGAAGTCGTAGCATCTCTGGCTCAGTGTGCAGTCAGCAGGGATGCCATGTGTTTACCAGGAGACCTTGTACCACAAACGCCTTAGAAACGTTGAGCAGCCAACTGTCAGTTCTGACCTGGACTCTGTACCATATTTGTAACCTGTCACACCTTTACTGCATTAGCGAAATTTTCATCTCGGGTGAGCCCATTGTGTCGCTGGCTTGGAGGCAGTGAAAGCTGGGTGAGACATCAGGAGGGAACCTTCACTTCAGAAGTGCCATTAAAATTGGCACTGTGATGGTCATAAAAAGATTTAAAACCTTCAGAAACATTTAGGCTAATTGAATGTCCTTTTTGCGTTATATCAACAGTGACGTGCAACTATTTTAGGGCTTTTGTAATATTAGCAAAGAGGTTGTTACCAGAGGAATGAGTTTCTTCCAAAGACTGGCTGTCAATGTGACATTTCTATCAGCTGTTTGGATCTGATTCATATTGCTCTTTAATTTAAATCTTTTATGTATACAGATGTGTATGTGCATAGGTGTGACATTATGAGAACTATAGAAATACATATGTGTAAATGAGGATTTACTAAAAATGAAATTGTTAGCTGAACCTTTAAAGGATATGGATTTTAAAAAGGATAATAAGGTATCTTAGGCAAAAAGGACGTGGTAAGACTAATTTCAGACTTTCTGTGCCATACTAATCACTTGACAGCAATGGGGTTTGCATGAGGACTTGAGCTAAAAATAATGCAGTGCATTTCCCCTATCCAGGCAGTGTCTTGGGTCACCTTATTCTTCCTCTGTACATGACCTGGAAGTGGGTGAGAAGATGGAGCATAAAAATCCCAAGTAGCTGAATACAAAGCAAATATGATCCAGATGCAGTTTATCATTTGTCTCTGTAGGTTATTGCATTAGTCATTACATGTTTAAATTTCCTTTGTAGTGATGAACACAAATGGGTAATAATTCAGATATGTTTGTGGATTCGTTTGGACTGTGTCTCTGCATGGTGGCTACTTCCAGCTCCTGACTGCCAAATGCATCAGGATCATGGTAAAATTGAAATAATACATTTTGTGTCATAATTGTATTAAAAGATGCACAAGCAGGAAGTGGCTGAGTTTGAGATGCATGGTATGACAGCCTGTGACGAGGGACTCTTCCGCAAAGTGCCATCTGGTCCTGGAAAGAGATGTACAAAATTGCAGAAGTACTGACTCAGTGCGAAACCTAAGTCTGGTAAAGAGTTTATTGACACTTTTTATTGAGAAAACCAGGAATTGAAAGGAAATGGATATGAAATAGAAATTGTTCAAGTGCTGTCTATTTCTGGAAAGATTTAAGAATGGGAAAACATCTGAGAATGTTATCTGCATTTTGTAGCCATCATCCAGAATTATTTATGCCAACTGACAAGAATGAAGCTGAGAATATTGGATGTGGGGTGATAAGCAAAGATGAGGGTGGTGCTTGAAACCAGCATTGTGGGAAGGAAGAATCTCCATTCTCTGAGCAAGGAGCACAGGGGTATGTTCTGCAGCCACTGACTGTCGCAGCTGTGGCTCAAGGCGCTATAATTGTGATTTCTGAGAAAAGCCATTGAATGTTTTTCAATCCCCACAGCTTGTTCAAAATCATGAATCACCAAGGGAATTAATTTACCTTTACACATTATCCTTTTAGCTGTTCTGGGATAGTTGGGGGAGGAGGTGGTGGTGATGTTGAAGAATCAGCAACATAAAACTTTCAAAAAATGTTTAAAATTAGTATAATTCTTGGATCTACAGAAAGAACTATTTCTTTCCTGCTATGGAGATGCAAGGAAAAGTGACAAGCATCATTCTAACATGTTGGTAGAAATCTCGGCTCTGTGATTTTCATCTCCCAGCTCACATCCTAGCAGACAGATGCTGTCATCCCAAGCTTGTCGAGGACTACCGTGCTATTTGTGAAGCAGTTTATTACCACCTGGGGTGTATGGGTGTGCTATTGACATAAACATTGCAAATTTTTATTTAAGACATGACGGGCTTCCTTTTTAAAAACAGTTCAATGGCTTTTGCTTTAATAGGCATGAGGAGAATACAGCTCAGACTAAGACTAGTCTGTTAAGTCTCAGCAAATCAAAATAAGCACCGTCCATGCCCATTTTAGGTATTTGAGCCTAAAATTAAATTAGACTACATATTAGAAGAAATTCCAGTATCCTTGTTAGCCTCATATGAGTTGCAGTATAGCAGTCATGGCCTGATGGTTTCAGAGTTGATTGAATAACATCTTTGGGGAAAGACAGGCAAGGACAATGTTTCATTGTCTGTAGGATGGACTTCAAAGCCTATAGGGCTTTTTATTTTTCTCTGGCTCCCATGAGTCAATTAGATGTGACGAAGTTTACGAAAGCTGGTATTTTTACGTAATGGGTTATAAGAGAACTGAGGTCAGTCATCCCAAATGTTGGTGGACAGACAGGTGTCTTCATCCCAAAACGATCATTGCAGCTGGTGATTCATGGATAGCTCGTAGAAAAGCATATTTTGCATCAATAATGTGGGAAACTTGGGGTAAAATGGGAGAGAAGGGATGCCAAGGGATCCTTCTTAGGTGTGTTCTTCCAGTAATGGGGGTGCAAGTTGCCATGAATCTTTCTTTTGTAACAGTTGAGATATTAAGTGCCATCTGAAGACACTTAAGTGGTGGGTTGTTTTTTTCCTTTCTCCTGCCTGGAATTTAATCTTTCTTCACTTTTCAGTTTTGGTCTTTATGTGAATTAGCCTTTCTTTAGCCACTAAGACAGTAACAATGGGCATAGGTCAAATGTCTGGGGTAGGCTAAGAAAGTGCTCCTAAAAAGAACAAGCAGAGTGTGGTGTCTAGGTCAGGAGCCAAATGACAAAGCTCACATAGGCTGGTGAGTCTTTTACAGGCACTGCAGCGTGTCAGTGCAGTACCTCTTCCTTTTGATATCAGCACCTGGTTGGTTTCTAAAACTTTTGACTGTGTTGAGAAAAAACACGAAAGAGTTAAGTCCCTACTTGTAACCACAAGAAGCTTAGCAGGATCATCTGAGCAGAGTAGGCTTTGGCTGCTGCTTCCGTGGTTGCCATAGCCCATTCAGCTTTGTCGCGATGAGCACTCGGCTGCTCCTGTTTGCCCTGGGCTGCTTCTGCTCTTGGAAAGTGAGAGTCAGTTCCTGTTCTGCTGACTCACTTAGCACCACAAGGTGTCTTACAGCCATGTTTGAAATAATTACTTATTTCTTGCTATGCTGGTATTGCCTAATAGTGCAAGGGCCACCAGAACTGTCGTTTGCTGGGCGCTGCCCCCGCAGGTGGTAAGGAACTGCATGTACCCCCGAGAAGTTACCCCCATGAGGGGACCGAAGTACCCACGTACGGGGACGAGTGCCCACTGTCCTACACCTGCTAGGCAACTTGGCAAGGCACTTAAGTCAGCTTTCATCACAGCCGTTGTGCGGCATGGGGGGTGCTTAGCATGGGCGAGAGGGGCTGAGGGGAGCACCATGTCCACGGCCGTCCTCCTCCCAGGCCTGGCCGTGTAGCTGCGGCGCTGAGAGCGGTGTTGTGGGAGAGGCGATTTACGGAGTGAACCAGTGACCAAAGTCATCTTGTTGTGTCTAGGTGACTAGTTCTTTGTGGCCTTCAGTAGCTGGAGCGTGTAGCAGCTAAGGTCTGTACGTGTGCTCACAGGTGCACTCATCCTGGTGGGCCAGGTGGCTCCACGTCCATTTCAAGCCATCTGATGGTGAAGCCCTGAGATGCCATATTGTATATGTGGGCTGAGAACAGGCTTACCATATGGAAGAAATGCTGAGCTTGGTAGTCGAAGCCATTGTGTTTTAAACAGAAGAAGAAAATGTTCATTGCTACTTCTCTTGTAGCCCTGCCGGAGCAGTCATCAAGCAAGGGAGAGCATGGTGCCCAGTCACTGCCTCAGCCTGGCCAGGTTCAGAGCTGCAGCCTGGTGTAGGGGCAGCTCCAGGAATGGTCTGCTCCTCACCCGGATCGTGTCATGGCCAATACCTCAGGGTCTCAGGGGCCCTGTCCCTTTAGGCCACCAGTGAGGGCACTCCTGCAGGAGCAGATGTGCATAGTCCCTAGCCTTCAGTACCAGCTCAGTGCAAAGACCCTGCGACCAGACCCTTAGTATGGGAAAGGACTAAACAGAGCAGCCACTGTGCAGGTCTGCGCTGAGGTCCCTCCACGTAGCAGGAGTCAGGCCTTTGAGTTAACTCCAAACTGAGGAAGGAACTAAACCATGTCTCCATATGCTGGCTTGTTTCCTGTGAAAGAACGAAGGGCCTCCAGAGCCAGATGGGATTCTTGTGAACCTTGCTTTCAGTTAGCTACTTAAATTGCTTTGTACATCTGAGCTTTACAAACATAAAGTATATCCCTGTCCAAATCTGAGCTGTACAAATGTAAAATGCACAATTGTCCTAATTTTAAAAATGGAGAACTGAAGACCAGCCACAAGAAGTACAAGACAAAGGGGATGTAGGTGATCTGAATGCTATCCTTATTCTGAAGCACATCTGGCTAATACACACAGGTGTTTAGATTCTGAGTCCAATGTGTTAATCACACGATCATCTTTCCATTCCAGCTGCATGGACAGATGTGCCCTAGCAATACCTCTTTCAGCTGTTGCTGGGAGAACTATAAATGGTTTCATGGTCTGCATGTTTTTCTTGGACTTGCAAACGTTTCAAGGAGTAACAGAATTTTAGGTTGCATACTAAAATGTTTCTCTGTTTCTGGAGCGTTTTACATGTTCTTGTTTGTTCTTTTATTCATCTTTTTTGTTGCGTTGCAGTCCAATAATAGGTCTTCCTTTTCTCACCCACAAGAAGCTGGCAAGTTCTGTTGTACCCATGCCATATCAGGTATGCTTGTGTAGTGCTGGTTGTGCTTCCCGCACATGCGGTGGGTCATTGACTGTATTCTGCTCTGTAGGTTGACTCCTATGATGTGACTGTGGAAGAAGACCTTGGAGAAATTCAGCTAATAAAAATTGAGAAACGAAAATATTGGTACCAGGATGACTGGTACCTTAAGTATATCACTGTAAAAACGCCAATGGGTGACTATTTGGAGTTCCCATGTTACCGTTGGATTACAGATGAGAAAGAGATTGTCCTTCGAGATGGAAGAGGTGAGAGCCATAAGAAACCTGATTTCCTGCAGAACATCCAGAATTCTTTCGCTTCTCCTTCCCCTTTCCCCATGTACCTCCCAATCTTCTTTCTCCCATGGAGACCCACTGCCAGCCCCCTTCTGCATCCTGGGGAATGGGCTTTCCCTGATGACTGGGACTGTTTCTGAGCAGTTTGTTGGGCTGGGTGCTGGCCGTTCATTTGGATATTTTGGGAAGCACATGCAGGGAAAAGTCCTTACACTGGCTTGTTACACCAGTCTTGAATTTGAAGGCTGACCCTAATGCCAGATTTTTGTCTGCTCCACATCTCCATTGCTGAAAACCCTTTTGATCTAATTTGAATTACTGTCCCATCTTTGTTTCATACTGAGCCCCTATGTGGCCCATGATCAATTGCCTGTAAATGGTTTTGTTTTCTTGAGAGTGAAATAAAATCCCAAGGCAGGCTGCTCAGCGGGTGCAAGGACTGACTTGAAACAGCAGCTTCACTTTTCACCCCTCCTCTCTGCGTCCTGGCAAGTCCAGAAAGCAGGGTGAGATGGGTATGGTCACCACCAAGCTGTGGTGGCCAACTGAGAAAAGTGCTGCAGCACTTCTGTGCTCTTCTGAGAGTGGCCTGTTGGACTTGTGTTTTAGCTGTCTCTGACTACCTGCTTCCTGCGGTCAGGGTTGAGGCAGATGTGTGTCGGTGATGTGTGCTGGTTCCCCTCTGTGCTTCCTAGGGTAGGCTGGCTGCTGTGGTGGTCTGCAGCACGAGTGCCTGACACAGCTGAAACAAGGTATGAGGTGGTAGGAAATAAGTGTTTATCTTCCCACTAAGTTTTTGGATACTCCTGGCTGAGGAATTCTGCATTTGAAGCCTTTTGTCATATAATCAGAACTATGTGTCAGTTTATATTTGGTCTCCAGATGGACCATTGTTCATAACTTGATTTATAACAACTGTAACACTCCATGGAAAGCAGCTTTGCATGGCTTTCGGAGTATGGTGAGGTAAAGCAAAAGCAAGTGAAGCCTTATCGGTAACTTGAACACAACCAGATGGAAACTCGTATAGCCATCATGTTATCATTCTACTACCTCTGACATTTCCACCTCCAAACAGCTATTTCCATGAAGCTCCTGCTGGCTTTATCTGCCTTCCCATTTGTGTATGTAAAGTGAGTCACGGACCTTGCCCCTTCTCTGATCACTAAGGAAGTCTCTGTGTTATTTAATGGTATAGTGAATACATGTGTGGTCAGAAGAGCAAGCTGCCTGGAAATGAAGCCTCTCTGGTTTTTTTCTTTCTGTTCTTGTGTTAAGAAGATATGATTATTGCCCCAAGCTGCCAGGGGAGAAGTACAACTCAAGGAGAGAGGATAGGAAGTGCTTCCTGTAGATGTCTTTTTAGCAGAGAGATTAGCTGGAACAATGTTGTGATTTCTCTTATTGATGAAAATTCCCTTAGATACTGAAATGTAAAATTAATTACCATGACCATATTTAGACCATTTAACACTGGATATGTACAGCAAGTGTCTACACTAGGAACCCAGGTTTTATATACAGTTGAGAGAGCTCCTAGCCTGAGCTAATTAACCCTTGGAGGCAACAAGGTAGGAGTTTCTTTCCTTCCAGATTCTCTAGGGACCTGTGCTTCTATTCAAGGTACTAAATTGGACTGTCTAAGCCTTTCCCAGCAAAACTTTGTGAAGGTATAGATCAGAAGTTTAAAGATTTGGAAACTTTGCTTTCTTTCTGAAGACCTGGGCAGTGGTAGGTAGAGGAACCTCATAACCCTGTCTCTTTTCCCTGTTTCCCAGCAAAGCTCTCACGGGATGACAAGACTCATATTCTCAAGCAGCACAGACGCAAAGAGCTTGAGACCCGTCAAAAAATGTACCGGTGAGTTTCCCATAGTTCCCTAGAAGGTCCAGAGCCTGCTCTCATCGGGTCAGAGGTTGACAGAGTATGTTCAGCTTATCATATTGCTCTGATTTCTGGACTTCTGAATAAGAGAAAGCTTAAGTAACCCTGTTGGCCATATATGTTCCTTACTTAGATGGAATTCACTGTAAGTGAAATTACCATCATCCTGGTGCAAGTGGCATTATGAGATAGTTGAACCCCAGATAAGCCCATCTGGAAGGTTTAAGTGGGAATCCAGTGGTACCGTCTCTGTGTGGGCCCTCTGGCATGCAGTTGTGCTTTCAAGGAAGATTTGAAGGCAGATTTAATTTGCCTTTTATGAGCACTATTCCAGTTTTGGAACATGATTTGAACATCTCAGCTCTTAGCAGAGCATTTTGGCTGCTGCAGCAAGCTAGTTTTTTCCTGAACCAGTGTGCAGTGGAAGATCTGGCCCTATCTGAGTGGACTGGAATGTGTTATCAGAACACAGTTGTGATACCCACTTTTATACTGTCATAGGCATTTTTTCCTAATCAAGGTCACAATGGGAAAATGCTGTCTTTTATCACTGGGTACTTCCAGAAGGCATTAGACATTTCCTTTTGCTAGAGACATACTCTGTTAAAATAACATAAATTTCTTTCCCTTGTATCTCGTTATCATGAGAGTAAGGATCGGAAGGACAGAGGGTACATTCAGAATTGATGGCTTGAGGCTTGGTGTATGAGTTGTTGATATCATTTCACTAAGAAAGGATCTTGCTTACAAATTATGGGAAGTAGAGCAGAGGAAGATATAGTTTAAAAAGAGGTGTGGCACAAAATTTTATTTACTTATGCAAAAAGGAAGGCAAAACCATTTGTAATTCCAGGGAAACAGCTATTTACAATTCAGATGCATAACTGATAACACACAATGCAATCTCTGTGTGGCAGGCAATTTGGAAATAGCATTGAAATAGTACTCTTTACGCATCACCTTTTGTTTTGAAGTAAAGATGGGACATGGTGTCAGAACATACATGGCAGAGAATGTGTGCCATGACTGTTAGGGGGTAAAGCTCTTCTGAAGAGCTGAATCAAGACTATTTGCATCTCTCAGGGAGTTGCCTTTTGGAGGAACTTAAATACACGTCTGAGTACTTTTAGCTGCTGTATCTCAGTTCTGCAAAAAATGTAGCCCCAAGAATGATGTGCATTGGGCACCTTCTGTCTGTCCATCCCCTCCCCTCCCAATACATTTGAAGCTACTGCCAATTTCAACCAAACTTGACAAGAGTATGGAAATACCACAGATACTAAGTTACTTCAAGTTTTGTGAAAGTAGGTGGCCAAGTAGGCACCCTTCATTGTACTTCAGAACCTCAGGATTCTGTAGGGTACTGGCAGGTATTGATGTGGTATAAGTCACTATTTTTGGCCCAGATGAGTCTGCCACAAACTTACTTTATAGAGGTGAGTCAGAGAAGCAGTGTAGGTGAAGGAATGATACAGCTCCTGTGCTGATAAGGTTATATGGTTAATCCAGCCTCTCTTGTTTTCTCAGTTGGAAGGAGTGGCACCCAGGCTTTCCCCTGAGCATTGATGCCCATTCCCACAGTGATCTGCCTCGTGACATCCAGTTTGACAATGAGAAGGGAATTGACTTCATTCTGAACTATTCTAAAGCGTAAGTGTTTGTGGAACTTTAGGAGGTTTGTAAATCTCTTTTGGGCAAGGGTAAGACTCTTATCACCTTTTAGATTTCATTGAAATCCAAAATGGGATTCTTTTCTCCCAGCTGGATCTGGAGCTAATCAAAGTAGGAAAGAATCTAAGGGATTTCATTGAAATTTAAAATAAATAAATAAGTTCAATATTTTAAGCTTTTCACCCTGGGAACTGGCTGAGCCTCCACATTCTCATTAGACACTGTTTTGGCTGTAGATGGGTGGAGGAGGCACTGGTGAAAAACGTAGGAAGAGCTATTGGCACCTCATACCTTAGACTTTTGAGTTAATTCTGAGTTGCCCTCTGGAGATACTTCTCTCCCCTGGCTGTCTGTGATAATGAAGCCTTTCAGTCACACACCAAAGGAAGATGCTACCAACACACCCTGGAGACCCTATTGAAGAAAAGCTGTTCTGAGCAGCTCATCAGTTAACCACATCTGAATGTAATCTTCCTGGGGAAACAAAGTCACTGTCCATCCATTTGCATGTGTGATGTCATTTAAAAAAATGGAATCCTGGCCATTGGATGAGCCTGAATAATCAATCCTGCAGAGCTCTTTGAAATAGTACGGGGTTAATGAGGCAAATAGGACCTCTCTGTCCTGTAAGTCCATACTAGCAGATGGTGGGATAGTCTGAGATGAGACAAGACCGGTCCAAAATCACCCACAATTTCTACATCTGTCATTCCGTTAATATGCTGGTCTCTTCATATTTTGGGAAGGTGTTCCCCGCTCCCCCCCCCCCCCTCCCCCCCCCCCCCCCCCCCGTTGGGTGATCAGACAGAGATTACGTCAGCATAAGTTGATAAGAACTAGGCAGTTTAACAGCCATCCTGAGAAACTTGCACCTTCTAATAAATGTGAATACTTGCTTATCTGAGTCCATCTGGGGAGCTGACCGTGACTGAAACCTTACATGTCGGACCATTCTTGGTGTTACATTTATGCAGCTGAATTTCCCTACCACCACGGAGTCGAATCCCATGGCTTGTTCTGAGAGAATCCATCTGGTTGTTTTCTAATTTGGAAAACTGGAAGCTTCAAACAGCACCTGTTTTTGCTGGCTGTATTAGCTCTGCTGTAGATTTCTCCCTCCCTCCTCTCTCCCCCACTCCAGGATCTATTTTTCACAATGGAATGATACTTTGTAAGATCAACAAATCTTTTTATCCTTTTGGGTTTTTTTAGCAGAATAAACCTCCAGCAGGTGTGAACAAGGTGATGGGTGTGTTTCTGTGGCACATATGGCCAGGTGGAGCTAGATCTTTCAGAGATATTTGGAATAAAGGTGGCTGAATAGCTTTGAAGACCAGGGGTCTCTAGCTTTGTCTCATGCAGACAAGGATGTTAGGAGAATGATGGAACAGGCCATGGAGTGCTTGCTTTTGTACTTTTTTAATGCAATACTAGTTGTTACACTGGAGAAGTGGCTGTGGAGTCACACAAAGGGTTAGTTCAGGGGTCCTCAAACATTTTAAACAGAGGGCCGGCGCGTGGATGAAGTGGCAGGCAGCCATCTGCGGCTGCTTGGTTTCCCCCCCCAGCCCCCGGCCGGGGGTGGGGGGGTGGGGGGCGGGGGGTTCTGTAAATACCGGGGGGCATATTGAGGACCCTGGGGGGCTGTATGCGGCCCGCAGGCCATAGTTTGAGGACCCCTGGGTTAGATTAATAGTACAAAGAACTGACAGTTGCCTCCTGCTCCCCAAGCTTACCCAAAGGCACAGGTATTGCCTCAACTTTGTGATCTGCTTTCAGACTTCCAAAGAACCAATCTCTCATCTTTAATATGAGCCAGAAGTTGAGGTCCCTTCTCACGAAAGACCTTATTCCTTAAGAAATCCTTGAGTATTCAGTAGATCCTTAAAGTTTAAGAAGCTTTGAAGATTCTGGAGCCTTGACCGTAGATCCTTAGAAAACTGCAGACTTTGATGTTCCTCTTCCACAGACAAGTACTGGAACGCAGCCCTGCAGGGGCCTTTTAGTTAGCAGGTGATGAACATGACCATCAAAAATAGTTTTTTTTTTGGGGGGGGGGGGGCGGGGGGGGCGGGGGGGGGAAGGCAGGACAACCCAAGAAAACTGTGGAACTTTACATAGCATTGTTTAAAAGGCTAGTCATTTTGTTTTTATAAGGCCAGAAGAGAACATTCTTGATCTGTAGTCAGGACTTTAATACAATGCAGGCCAGATTACCACAGCCAGTCTCTAATTCTTAGTTTATTTTCCCTCTGTGTACAAACTGATAACGTTAAATTATCAACGTGAATTTATCAAATTATTGAATTTATAATTTCACTTCCTTTACCTCCCAGAAAGTGCTGGGAGGAGACTCCATGCATGTCTGTGAAGTACTCTGAGATTCAGTCAGGTGGGACAGCAGTCCATGTTCACTGTGGAACAGAGCCAGGGGTGAGGCCATTCTGAAAAACGGAAAAATCCATCATAGTTGTCGTGTTGTGCTGTTGTGAATAAGCCTGCGGCAAAACCAAGTTGTTCCAGGCAAGGGAAGAAAGCAAACACTGCAGCTCTTCTTTTGGCCCATCTTCAGGAAACAGTCTAGCTCAGAAAAGGCAAGGAATAGCTCCTTTAAGGGAAGAGGAGAGGCATGAAAATATACAAAACCCCTGCAAGGTCATTGGGATCTTCTGTTGTTAACCTAGCAATGGTGTGGTATTCCAAACTTTCACACATCCTGTGTTTTCCAAGAGCTGTTGCTTCTAGCTAACATGGTGTTAGCTTGTGTAAAACAGCCCTTCCCCAGCTGCTTTAGGGGATCTGGGTGATGCAGAAGCAAGAGCATCTGAAAGCCAGAGGTGACCCGTTTGCTGTTAGTAGACATAACCAGTTTGCAGGCTACGTTCCCCTTCTAGCAATCCCATCCTACCCTTCTGTGGCATATTGTCAAAGATCCTTAGTCACAGCCAAGTGAAACTTGCAAACAATTCAACAGATTGCAGGGACATCTATTTTTGTCGTTGGCTGTAAGGGGCACCTCCCCATGAAGTAGGAACCTGAAACTTTATTGCAGATAGTCAGCCATTCGGGAGAACTGGAATGACCAAAAGAGGTTTTTCTAAAGAGCAACAATACTTCTTGCCTGGCACATTTGGCTGAAAATCTAGACCTCACCTATGCTTTTGGCTGGGTGAACTGTGAAAAGCATTGGCGAATGTGTTTGATAGCCCTTTTCTAGCTACCCTGTTGTGCTTTGTGAGCTTGGGACAACTATTTGTGTGAATGGAGTGGCAGTAGATGGGGAAAGTCATGGGGAAAGAAGGAAAACAGGGAGGTTTGGAAATCTGAGGGCAGGTGCAGAGTTGCATGGTGCAGCAGTGGGCAGGAAGCATGTTTAAGGAAAAATGTGAAAGCTGTGAGAGTTATATGAGACTTAGGGAACGGTGGAAGAGGGGAGGGGAAAGCCATTTCCCTTGGGACATGCAAAACAACTTAGAGATGTGTCTTAGAGGTCCCTTCTGTTGTTGCAAGGTTGAGTCTTTAGATACTGTTGGCAGTGGATAATTCTGTACGTTTATGGGATTAATTATGTTTAGGTGTGGGTAATCCTGAAGGTTTCCCATGCTGATGTGACCTGCGCTATCTAGCAAATGGAAACCCTCACCCTGGATTCTGTGCCAGAAACGCAGGCTTGCATAGCTATTTTGGACCAGTGTCACATTTGGGTAGATTTAGTTCTACAAGCAACTCTGCCATTTTTTCCTTGCTCTGGTTTCTAGTATGTGCCAGAGACATCTGAGAAGTACTTGACTTATTGGGGAAAACAGTTTTCTGTTTGGACAGAAACAGTCCATTCTACATGCCCTGGGCTTAGTGCAGGAGCTGCTCCTTTGCCTGGGTTATGGTGATGCCGGTCTAGAGCCCTCCTCCAGATTACCACTTGCTGTTTTTCCAGGCTTTTGGTCCTCTTCAGCCACTTCTAATCCAGTTCTTTTTAAGTTGCCTCAGTCAAGTTTACTGATTATAAATCCACCCTCTTTGGATTTTTCCTCCCTCAAATTCTGTTTGAGAGGATTTTCTGCAACAGTGTGACCCCTCTTTACTCCGTTACCTACTCTGCTTATCTTTGTGTGACGTGTGTGCTTTTCTTTGATCATTTAAAGTGTTAGTGGGAAAGCCAACTTTCTTTTCCAAATTCATTATTTGTTTTCTAGTGAAAATAAATTATTTATATTTCATAACAATGTAGGACTTATACAAAGTGAACATGCTTGACTCTATTGTAGACAGAAAACTTTGATGAATTAGCACTTTAAATTGGATGTTTCTGGCTCCCAAGTTGCCATGTTCATGTGATGTCTGCAACGAAGTGACTTAATTCCCGAGGTTAGAGATGAGCATCAAGCTTAACAGCAGCTCTAGTAGTTAGAAAGCTCTCAAAAACTCAGGCTCATGCTGTAGGGGTCCAGTCTGGCCTTGGTGACACAGATACAGGAGCTGTTCTCTGTTTAGGAATACTGGCTGAACTGATCCTGGGTTGTGTGTGTTGTGAGTTCCTGCAAATCACTCAGTCTGTATGTGTCACCATACTCCTTTCTGAACCAGTGCTAATAATGACCTTAACACTCTCAGCTGTTGCTAACTACTGACAGTGTGTGAAGCACTAGCTTTTCTGACTATAGTTTTTATATGACATAGGTCCTAAAGCACTGCCATTGTAGGCTGCCAAGAACAACTCTAGAATGGAGTTCAGGAAGTGCAATAGCAGGGACTGGGCACTTGAGATGCCTTCAGGCTGTGTGTAAAGGTACAGCCAACAAATTTCTCAACAAATAGGAGACAACCAGTCTCTCATTCCACCACTGAAAATGTATTGTATGTAGGGGTATAAAAGCATGGAAAAGAATGGGGAAGGGTATTGAGGAAGCTGGAGTTGATTTTTTTCAGAGATGTTTTGTTTTATTTTTAGGATGGAGAATCTTTATGTCAACCGTTTCATGCACATGTTCCAGTCCTCCTGGAGTGATTTTGCAGATTTTGAGAGGATCTTTGTCAGAATCAGCAACACAATCTCTGGTGGGTTTACCAGCATTTGCTCATGTTTGCACTGCAGAATGACTGCTTAGTTGTCTTGTACATATCTGATTAGGATGGAAGTGGCTTACTCAGACTTCTGCTCTCCCATGTTTTTTCATAAATAATCCGTAATCTTAGACTGCTGATGACACCAGCAGCCCACAAGACCAAAAAGAGAAGCGATGATCTCACACAAACTAAAATTCATGGGTGATTGCTCAGTAACCTACTCTGTCCTGAGCTATACTGGAGGTCAGGCCAGCTGGGCATCATAGTCACTTTTGGCTTTTAGAAATGTATTTTCAGATATATTCAAGTCCCATAGAATGAATTTCCATAAGTATTTCACATCCAAACCTAGGGACGGATTAGTGTGAGTGCTTTACAGAGCGTATTAGCTGTTGAGGCATTATTGGAAGCTTGATCGTCTGTGTCCCACTTCAGGCATCTAAATACATGGCAAATCTCCAAAGAGGTGAGTCTGGAAATGTCCTCTGATAAAGTCAAGTATGAGGGTGACCCCTCTTTCCTCTTACACAGACCAGCTCAAAGGCAGTTGCCTAACTTGCAGCCATGTGCTCTGTCCTGGTTGCACTGCTGCTAACAGTTCCAACTTCTTGACCCTGTTCCAACATGGGGAGGGTACCACTGTTTCATAGTTTAAGCCCAGCTGGCAACTAAATAGCACGTAGCCGCTCACTCACCCCTGCCCCCAGTGGGATGGTGAGGAGAACTGGAAAAAAGGTAAAACCCACAGGTTGAGATAAAAACAGTTTAATAATTGAAATAAAATAAAATATGACAATAATTATATAATTGTAATTAAAAGGGAGACCATAAAAAGAGAGAGAGAAATAAAACCCCCAAAAAACAAGTGATGCACAATACGATTGCTCACTGCCCGCTGACTGACGCCCAGCCAGTCCCTGAGCTGCCATCGGCCCCCCCAGCAAGCTCCCCCCAGTTTATACACTGAGCATGACATTCTGTGGTATGGGCTATCCCTTTGGCCAGTTTGAGTCAACTGTCCTGGCTGTGTCCCCTCCTGGCTTCTTGTGCCCCTCCCTGCTGGCAGAGCATGGGAAGCTGAAAAGTCCCTGACTTGAAGTAAGTACTACTTAGCCACGCCTAAAAAAATCAGTGTATTATCAACATAATTCTCATACTAAATCCAAAAACACAGCAATGTACCGGTTACTAGGAAGAAAATTAACTCTATCCCAGTCGAAACCAGGACACACTGCCTCAGTTCTGCTGTTGTGACCTCGCCTGTATCTCCTCCCGGTCAGTTCTCATGTGTCAATGACATGGGCAGCTCAGTATTCCTCAGTGGTAAGTTTTTCCCAACAGGGGTCATTTTGACAGAATTTGTTTCAGGCCTGAAAGCCCGTGTGGTTAGGCCATCAGATCTGGGGATGAGTTGCAAAGAGCTGGGAATGACCTGGGAGCTGCAACTTCTTCACTTGGTCCTGCTGCAGCCAGGATGGGCCCCAAGAACACAACCTGAGGAACTGTGGTTCTTATTGGAAACAAGCGCAAGCTAGGCCTGAAAAGGCGTGTGGCATTTATCTGAAGTGTAATCTCTTTTAAAAAAATATGTCAGAATTAGTTGTGCATACTGCACTAAGTGTCCCACTGTGCTTGCCATTTCATACATGCATCCTCCTACCAGAAGACAGAAATCCCTCTCTAAGAGTGTGAGTTTCACTTCTGTCTTCAGGGCCATTCAGTTTCTGCAGTATCTTTCATACTGTTAAAAATCCCATTGATGTAGTGTTAACATATCAAAGACAAAATCCTACCTCTATTTAACTCTTCAATATGGAAATCTTAGCAGTTATTTGAAAACCCAGGAAGAAGAACTGCAGACAGACACGGGGTTTGAAGTTCATGGAGTTGTTTCTGTAAAGCAGGGCTGGGAAACATTTGATTTGTGAGCCAGACCCAACCTACTATCACCCACGGTTACATTATTTTACTGTATTATTAGATATAATTGATACACAGATACTATAAATTGATTAGCATGTGGCTCCTCAAATGTGTGTGAACAGCCTGTTCAGACTCTGCAAAGGAAAATACTTTTCCCTCCTGCTCTGAAGTTTTGCTCCTCTTCAGGCTGCCTAAGGACTCCTTAACAGGAATAAGAGTAACTTCTGCAGACTTGGGTGTAAAATGAAGCACACAAAGCAGCCAGAGCTATTAAAAACTAATTATGGCAATTTGTTACATTTAATAAGATTGCTTCCTAAAGTAATTTTAAAACGAGAATTAATATGATCTACAATTAGTTACATCGATAACATTTCCGTATTGATAAGGAAGGCTCTAATTCCTTGAGTTTTAAATGTTAAACATTGGTCTCAGTTATGTTAATGCAACTCTGAATCTGCTTATTTGCAGGCCTTGGCAGAAAAGGGCTAATGGAAAAGGTGGTTCAAGGCATTTTTCATTCATGCAGTTTCTGTCCAAGGTGTTGAGTCATTTATTGCTTGGTATAGACTTCAGGTACAGCTCCAGACTCATTATGCAACTGACAGAGATGATGTAAATGCGAACTTTACATAAACTTAACTTTTTTCCACTCTTAGAAAGCATTGTGATTTTTAAGACTTTTTTTTTTAAAAAAAAAAAAATCACTGCATTCCTTCAGGTCTATCTTTTTCACCCTTTGTAGGAAAATAAATTGCTTTCATAAAAAGTTCTGCCTTGTCTGAAAACAGGCAATAGTGGAAAACTTTACTTGCTTCATTTTCCACCTGAAGATACCAATGGGATTTTTCATGTTAATCATGTTTTTTTCTGATGCTGAACTTGTAGGCTGAAGTGGGGACATGACATTATGAAACAGAACACAGCGTAATTATGGAAAACATCCTGTAGTATTACATACGTAATAGTAAAGAGATGGAGTACCCCAAGCCAGCATTTTATTAAGCAGCTATGTTAATCTGGGTTTATATTAGCAATTGAAAAATAAGCAGAGGGAAAAAAGGTGTTAAACAAGCAAAACAATGAATGAGGAGTTTTACTGAGACAAAGCCAAAACCCTTCCCCAGGTGTCCCTCGCCCAGCTCCAGCCAAGAGAACTGCTCCAGCCACTGTTACTCTTCCCCTACCCACGTTGCTCTGTATTTTCCTTCTCCTGCCTGTGCCATCTTTTTTTTGGACTAATCCCTCTGTACTGCATACCCTGAGAATTTAAAGAGTGAGATTTAGAAATATCTTGGAAGACTTGAGAAGGTGGTCTGCAGATGGAGACAGTATTTTTCATAGGAGTGGGGTATTTTACTCCTCATTGCTTCTGTGCATGGAGAAACAGATTATCAGTTTAATTCTTCTCAAAGTGAAAAGCAAAGATTATGTTGTCCATTTATCTTAAGTGTTTTTTCTTAAAAATCGATGGCAGCTTTTGAACACTTTTCTTGCTGCTTGCTTTAGTTGGAAGTTGCAGTGCAGTATAGCAAACAGTGGGGAGTAAAGGAGGAATCCTACAGTGCAGTAGGATAACGGTGCCGTGCAGATATTGATGCTGCAGGCTTGTTTTTCCTGTAGAATATGTGATGCAGCACTGGAAGGAAGATTTTATGTTTGGCTACCAGTTCCTGAATGGATGCAATCCTGTACTGATCCGGAGATGCACAGAGATACCCAAGAAGTTTCCTGTGACTATGGATATGGTGGAATGCAGTCTGGAGAGGAACCTGACCCTGGAGGAGGAAGTAAAGGTATGGCTCTGAGTCAGGTTGGACTTCATCTGTTCCTTCTTGTATCCTCTAACCTCCAAACCCTGTTCTAACTGCCTTCAGTCACATCTCCTCTCTTCAGGCTGTGTGGTTTGTTACGGCAAAGCTGCTTGTCTTTGCAGACTAGCGACACTTCTGTTGACTATTTTCTGCCGCTGTCCTGGAGCTGCGGGCCGTGCTTTTCTCCAGGTTCAATTAAAGAGATGTCACCACGAGGTGAAGGGTCCCTTTTCAGTGGTTTCCTCTGAAAGATTAGGGACTGCCTGCCTGCCTCAGCAAGGAAAAGTGCCTCTTCCTTTCCTGGTAGGGTCTTACCCTGCTGTCACCTGCAGGGTTGAGCTAACATGCTGAAGAAGGGTTAGCCAGGGTGGTGCCTTGCTTTTGGTTGTATGATGAGCATGGGGGTCTCTTCAGCTGGCAATGTGAAACTTGTTTGCATTTTACTGTCATTGCATGAATGCCAAATACATGGTCTCTCTTTGCTGAAAGGCTTACTGCCAGAGTCAGCAGACACAAGTCAGTTTGTGTAAGCTGCTTGCTGTCTCAATGGCATCATCCCTGAGACACCACGAGCAAGGGCGGGCCAGTGGCCACTCCTAACCACAGGGCACAAGCCCACCGCTGACCAAGACTTCCCAGTCTTTATTCCTAGCCTTGCTGCTTGCACTCCATTAAAACACACCATGCTTTTTTCCCTCGCCCTGCAGCAAGGAAACATTTTCATTGTGGACTACGAGCTGCTGGATGGTGTGGATGCCAATAAAACAGACCCATGCACAATACAGTACCTGGCTGCACCCATCTGTCTGCTGTATAAGAATCTGGAGAATAAAATTGTACCCATTGCAATCCAGGTGGGCTTACTGTCAGGGTCTTTAAAGGGGCACATGGCTTGTTGTCTCATCTTAAACATGAATGACTTGGGGTTTCATATTCTTCTTAAATCTTTCAGCTTGGTCAAAAGCCTGGGCCAGACAATCCCATATTCCTTCCTTCAGATGCCACATATGACTGGCTGCTAGCTAAAATTTGGGTTCGTTCATCTGATTTCCACATCCACCAGACAGTGACCCATCTCTTACGGACCCACTTAGTCTCAGAGGTGTTCAGCATAGCGATGTTCCGGCAGCTACCTGCTGTACATCCCCTCTTCAAGGTTGGTTCTTGCATGAAGGGATGCTATGGGTGATGGGTCAGGGTGGTTATTATGAAAGGATGAAGTGGGTCAGGGTGGTTATCATGTTAATTTGACAAACCAAAAGAAGGCCTGGTGACAGCTCAGCTGAGATAGTTTGGCTGGCTTCCCTGCAAGGCAACTTACAGCTAAGCCACCAGGACTTCCAGGACTTCAAACTTTATACCTCCTTGCTGTTGAGTTCAGTCAGAGAATGTGCCTTCTTTCATTGTTTTTCCTGTTTCACAGCTCTTGGTGCCACACATGCGGTTCACAATAGCCATTAATACCAAAGCCAGAGAACAGCTTATCTGTGAATGTGGCCTTTTTGACAAGGTAAGTAATCCCCTTTGTAAATCTTCATTATCCTTCATGGTTCCTTATGTGTTTCTGTCCTTTAACCATCACATATTGCCTTGTTTCTTGACCCTTCTAATAAAGGGCAAACATAACTAATACCATCTGAGAAACTGGCATGCAGAACTGATGCCTCATTGTGCTAAAGATGTTACCTTTTACCACTAAGTAGCCAATTCAGAACTGGCCAATGTCAGTAGTGAGTCAGTATCTCACTTACTCATACCTGATGTGGCTTTGTGGTATGAGTATAGGAGTGCAGGAGTTAAGTCCCCTATTTCCTTTAAGTACTCAGTTATTCATCTTGGGGCAGAGCGGGGAGCAGAAGAATTTGTGATTGCAAAAGGAAGTTTGCATCAGAGAAAGACATGTAGATAAAATAGCTTTCTAAGCCCACAAGTAGTGGGTGTAGATTCCAGCCTGTCTCCTTGAATTGCTGTAAACAACAGACCAACAGAACTGCTAGGTTTAAAACTCAGCTTTGTCTGGGTCCGTGAAACATAGCCATATATCATTGACTGTGATCAGCTCTTAGGTCAAATCTGAACACCTAAATCTGACTGCACTGGTGTTTAACGTGTACACAGCTTTTCCTCCCTTGGCTCCCCCAGAAATGGCATGCTGCAGGAACCACAACAGGTTAGCATGCAGCCGTGTCTGTGACAACATGCTGTCAGCAATTGGGAAGTTTGGGGAGGTTTCAGAGGCCCTTCTGAAGAGGGAGGCTGTTTTTTAGGACAACTCTGTCCCCCTTACACCTCTGGCACCAGACCAAAACCAGCTTCCATGCTCCAGAGTGTTTCACCCAAGAAGAAAAGAGAGGTTAAATCCAGGCACCTTCCTTATCTTCTATACTCCTCTGCTGACTGTGGAGACCCAGCAGGTGCTCCCATCCCTTTGAACAGAACCATAATCTGGGTACCCTGTGCGTGTGGGATGAGTGTGTGGCTAAGACCTGCCAGCGGGGATCCTGGAGTTCCAGAATTTGTTGGTTCCAGTGTAGATGAACAACCAGCCACGGGACAGTAAGTGTAAGCTGACTACTGCTACAACACTAGCATCATGCTAGAAAAGCAACATTTGGGAACTTCTGTGCAACGATTATCTAAAGAGTTTTGCAGTGCAGTTTGTTGTGGACACACCGTGTTTCCACATGTAACGTATACTGAAACCCCAGCCAGTCCTCATCGGTAGCCACCCAGCAGGACTGATCTTCTGGCTTAAATTCCAGGGTGGCTAATGGTAGCCTGCATCCCTAAATGCTTTCTCTGAAACCACTCTGTAGCAGCAGTGGATGGTTTAGCAAAAGCCCTTTTTCAACACGCTCCTGGCTGCCTTCCTTCACACATATGCCAGTTCTGGAGCGTAGTGCTGGCAGAGTGCTTTGGGTTCGATGCTTCCATGTTCCTTCACTTTATTACCGTATTCCATTATAAGTAGGTGCTTATAATAGGAATGTGAAAGAGGTGTGAAGTCTTCAAAATCAAAATGCACAGTTGCAGTAGACCTCTGCAGTTTGGTACTTGTTTGTGTAGAGATGTTGTTTTCTCTTGAAAAACAGATTCACCACCATTTTGAATACACTACCTCCTGCAAATCAGGAAAGCCAATCTCAGCACAAAGTGAACATAGTCTCCCACTCTTCCAGTCTTGCCATTCTTCCTGCAGGCAAATGCTACAGGTGGAGGAGGACATGTACAAATGGTGCAGAAAGCAATGAAGGATCTGACTTATAGCTCCCTCTGCTTCCCTGAGGAGATCAAAGCTAAAGGGATGGAGAGCAAAGAGGATATCCCCTACTACTATTACCGGGATGATGGCATTAAAGTCTGGGAGGCTATAAAGAGGTAAGAGACCGTAGTTCTAGAAATGTCTAATAAAGTCACTGTCACAGAGACACGACTTTGTTTTCTCCCTGCTCACTGCACTCTTCATCACAAGCTTGTGAAGAGCACGTGGGCTGTTCAGTCACGTGGTGGCTTTTCCATCCATTATATTTCATCTGAGGAAAAATACATAGCCAAGTACACACCCTGGAAAGACTGTTAATTCCTGCTTTTTTCAGCCCTGCTTTCTTTCATGCTGTATTTCAGAGGAACCTTTATAAGTATGTGCTCTTCTGTAGGTTTTCACAGAGTTTAGTGAGTTGGAATTCAGCCTTGCAAAGGGAATTTAATTAGCCTTCCTTTTTAGCTATGCACAAACCAAGAGAGAACCCAACTCTCTGGGCCAGCCACATGAGCTTGTCAAGGTTCTTGTGGAGTGGAAATATAAGCTTGGCTTGCATGAGAGCTGTGTTCTCAAACTCAGTTTGAGCAAAACCTTTCTTGAAATGCCTCAGAATGGCAAGGCCCAAGTTTTGTCAAGAAGGGCAGCAATTCTGAGTCAGAAGTACTGCAAGGCTGCTCGACCACAGCAACATGACTGCTTTTCAATTATGAAACACTGCCTCAGAATGGAACGATTCATATGTTGCATTTCACAAACAATGTATTTTTTGCGTGGCATAAGTTGCTTGCTAAATATGCAGCTGGTTTTGGTGACATGGCTTTTGAAAAGCATGTTCATTAAAAATCAGCCTTTTGTGTACACAAAGTGGGATGTTTATAATGCAAGCATAATGTTTGAAGTGTTGGGTACGTCTTTGTCTCCTGTGTTTTCTCTGTATTTTGGCAAGGGGTTATCTTGCAGTGTTTCCTGCAATTGTTAGTGCCCATTTGAGGGTAAAGGAAGTTACAACTTTTCTGCGGTTGTTTTCTTGATATAGTCTGGTTTTTGACCATGTTCTCTTTCCGGTGTTTTCTTTGCTGATCGAGATACATCTTTTCAAATACCAGATAGTACTTACTCGACTCAATGTAGTTTGACTGTTTGTGGGTGTTAACCTAGCTGGAGGAAGATGTTACATTGGCTCAAACTTGGCTGAGAGGTTCTTCGTAAGTGAATAATTTGGTTTATAAATGTCATGGGCAGTACCCTTTTGAGTGTGATATCCTGACCCACGAACACACAGTCGTGCATGTGTCTAGTCACCATGAATCTCCTGCACTCTGCAGGGGTGTCAGTCTCCACTCTTTTGATGAAATAACTTCTATCCCCAGCATTGCCTTACATGTGGTAGATGGCCTATACTTAAGAAAGCTGGTAAGATTGTCCCTTTACAAACAGTGAGGCTCACGCAGCAACTTTTTAAACCCCTCTGTAATGCTCAGCTTCTTATTTCTGATCTAACTGCAGATAGATATTCCAACCCAAAGATATTCCAATCCAAAAGGCCTCATCCACACTTCATATACTAATTTATATTTGCATGGAAGGGGGTCTAAAATACTGCCATAGTGTAAGAGAAGGATTACCCTCTGTGTGCATTTGGCCCAGGTGCCAGGCGGTGGAGGCAGAGCTCATGCAGAGCAGCTTTATCTCTGCATCATGCAGAATTTTTCTTTTCTTTTGGCTTTCTCTGGAAGTCAAAATTACTGAAACCCTTGGTGTATATGCAGCTGTTTGCCTCAATAGCAACTCTTGACTTAGTTGGCTAATAGAAACCACGTTGACAGATTTCTAAAGGTCTCCAAATTGCAAAAAAAAAAAAAAAAAAAAAAAAAAAAAAAAAGCATAGCTTTTTAGGGGGGAAATCTGTATTGGATAACACTTCTTAATCCCATCAGTCAGCTTCTGTAGTCAAATGTTTCACCCTATGGGTTATTGTCAAAATACTTAGCAAGAGATTATAGGTACCTGCAGAGCTAACAGAATATCTCAGCGTAGCTCAGTTAAACAGTCATGCAGTCGTGAAATACAAATCTTCAGGAAATCAGGCTTACCTATTTTTATTGCTTTCAGAACTATTTCTGTTATCTTAGTGGTTTTAGAGACTTTATTTCTGAAGTGAGTTAGCCTGGGAAGCTTTTATAGAAAGAGGGATTTTGAGAAGAGGAACTGAACAGGGAGGGGATGCCTGCTGTATGCAGTGGGTGTAGGAAAAAGCTCTAAACCTCTTCTTCTGAAGAGGAGTTTCCAGGGCCACCCCTGGTTTGGAGTGTGCCAGTTGGGTTTTGTGAAAAGGATGTGCGATAGAAGGGGATCAACTCTTTGAATGGTATTCAGGAGCAGCTTTGGAGTATCCCAATGTGGGATACAGGGGATGGTGCCAGTGTCACAGTTGGGAACTTCTGTTCCCATTGTGAAAGCCATGTGGATATGCCAGACAGAGTCTGTATTAAGTGAAGAAATATACGTAGATGTGATGACAGAGGTCTGCACAGGAGCAAAGCCTCAAATAAGAGAATAAAGCATACAGGACTCTTCAGGGGATGTAGTGTGGCTCAGCATTTTTTTGTTGGGGGAGGAAGTGACATTGCAGTCAGAAATGAATCAAAGTTGCTTCTGTGCATTCCCGCTGCTTGTGGAAAGGAGGTAGGAGGGTGTTGAAACTCTTGCCCTTTCCGTATGCAACATCTGCCTGGTCAGTAGAAGGTCTTCAGGGAATGACAGGCTTGCTTTCTCCTTTTTGCTTTGTCTTCTTCATTTGTTCGTGTGTCTGCAGTTTTGCAGAGGATGTGATTCACATCTACTACGAGAGTGACGAGGTGGTGTGTGAGGATGTGGAACTCCAGGCTTTCGTCAAAGACATTTACGTCTATGGGATGAGGGGTGTGAAGGCCTCAGGTAAGATATGATAGCCCAGACCGGTCTGCGGCTTGCTGAGCCCCTGCTGACAGCAGTGCTGCATGAACAGTATGCCTTGTACTGGTGGAGACCCTCTCCCTTCTTGGCCCAAAGATGTTTATTTTTATGGACCAGATGCTGGATCAGGCCCTCTCTCCCTCAGGACACAGCTCCTTCGTTTGCCAGATTCTCACCACGAGCTTGGGCAACTTGTGCTGGGCAATTCTCTGTACACTGGGGATCGGTCCTTTGATCTTGCCAGCTCACGCTTTAAGCGTTAGGGGAGGGGCTGTCTGTATGTGCTGTTGGAACCACCACCCAGACTGATAAAAGTCACAAGGAGCTGTGAGATCCTCTTGAATCCTCTCCTCCAAACCTTGCACCAAATAAGAGCCAGTAAGAACCTCTGCAGCAGTAGCTTGCATTTGTTCAGTATCTGTGTCATTGTTGAGCTGTTCTGTTCTCTTCAAGAGAAGATACATGTATTTCTTTCCAAGGAATACTTTCCTGTGCTCGGTCTCCTCTTGCTGTCTCTCATTTATTGCAAACCATTACTTGGCTATGGTAGCTCTCACCCATAATATGGCTCTATTCTTCCCCCTGAGTTAACACTCCTGCCTTTCCTTAAACGTGTTTTTGCTTCCACTCAACTTTGTCCAGGCAGGTTTTCAGGAATTTATACAGGTGGGTGGGATCCTTCATACTGTCCTGACTGATTTACATCTGGAAACACCTGTTGGCCAGTGATCTGGGGCAGATGGCATTGGCATTGCATGCACACGTGTTTGTGTGTGAGACCTCCAGGCAAAACGGTCATGTTTCCACTCATTACCAGTATGTGTTGGTGTACAACAGTCTCCTGGGCTCTGCCTGCCTGGACAAGCAAAGGATTGGGGGACACCTACTTGCTGTCATTTTTGTTTGTCTAGTTTTCTCTTAGGAAAAGCTTAGAAATGGCATCCTAGTAGGAAGTTCATGCTTGACCTGAGCATCTTGATATGGGACAAGTACCGAGCCCTTCTGGTGCTACAGCTGGGGTGGAATACTACAAGCACCACTGGTGGTGGGACTGCCACTAGAGATGGGAAACCTGCCAGGCCTGCAGCATCACTGTCTGCACCGCTGCCACAGCAGGGGCTGTGGCATAGAGCAGGGGGACTTGGCTGGGTCTGTCTAGAACTGAAGGCAGATAACTGGGGGAGGCAGTTGCACCCAGGGCTCCCCCTTCAGTCTCCATTCCTGCTCTGACTGGGAGCCTGCCAAACTGCTTTAAAGATGAGCGCAGTGTGCGTAAGATAGCAGGATACAGAAGGGGATGGTGCATCACCTCTTCTTTGAGCTTGGTGGCTGGCCAGAGCTACCATGTGCCTCTTCCCTCTCAGGCTGAGTTCACATCTGCGTCAGGTTGGTGGTGGAGGTGTGAAGCAGCTGGCACAGGCAGCCTGAGCAAGGGCAGCTCACCCCAGGGTGCTGACAGGTCTCTGGGTATCCTGGGACCTGAGATCACATTAGGCTGGGACAGCGAGTACAGCACATGGCTGTGATGTAGTGGGGGTAGGAGAGATACAGGCTTGGGGGTGCTTTGGTAGCAAAGTATTTCCCTAGTGCCTAACTATTCCCTTCTTCCTTTATATAACTCTGTTTGGTTATTCCCCTCCAAAGACAGCTTGATGCAACTATTTCTGTTCCTCATTCCATTGTCTCTCTTTCAGAAGTTCTCACTTCCTCACTTCCCGTTTCAGCAAATAAGCTCTCCCTGCACTCCTTCTCACAGTGCACTTGATCGCTGAGCCTCGAACCTTTATAAATACAAGCACGTGGTCGTTTGCTCCTTGGCCTGAACCTTTCCTGCTTGCACTGCAGACTGAAGAGAAAGGGAGCATCTGAGACCCCTGCCCTGTGGACTCTCTGGGTTCCTTGCTGCAGGGTAGGTAGGGTAAGAGGACAGGGATACTGTATTTTTTAAAGGTGTAATTATACTTTGCCTTTCCCTTAAGGAGCACTCCATGCTTTGCAAACAGTGGTGATCCCTCACAAACCTGTATGAGGTAGGGCAGGATCTCTCTGTTTTTAGAGCTGGACAGCCAAGACACAGAGGGGTTGAGTAGCTCCTGTTAGACCACACAGCAAGATTCAAAAAGAGAATGCCCTGCTCTTCAGTGACTGCTGCACAGTTCTCCAACTCATGCCTTTTGAGTGGCTGATTACTACCAGGTAACTGGGTTACTTCATAGCTGGGTTACTTAAGCTTTTCTTCTCCCTTGTTTAGGGTTTCCTAAGGCGATCAGGACACGAGAGAAGCTAGCAGAATATCTCACAGTGATAATATTCACCACATCAGCCCAGCATGCAGCTGTGAATTTTGGTCAGGTAGGAATTTCTGGGAAGACTGTTCTTCTTTCTGAACTGGGAGGTTCATCTACCAGGGCAAGGTCTGAGAAATGTTTCTGTGGAAAGGGAAGTATTTTGGAAGCTGAGAAAGGCATTTTGAGTCCCAAATACCTACAAAGTTCAAGTTTAGGGGTTGTAACTTGTATATTATAGTTTTATGATGGGAAACAATACTTTTAAAGCATTACATGGGTTGCTAAGACCCTTTTCAGAAATGCTTAAGGATTCAGGTGCACAGTCTAGCTACCATACTTTGCAGACATCACCCGAACTGCCTGGTTATGATATGTGCTGGTAGTCTGTGGCACGTTCTGTGATGAAATGCAGTAAGTTATGCTAAGTGACTTGACTTTATACTTGCTGTAAGTATATGCACAGGTGACTGCCGTGGGTTGCTGTTGTAAGTTGTGTTAATTTGGCAGTGTGCCTGGGCCGAAGCAACATACATCCCATTTTCAGATGTGGCTTAGGGAACGTGTAGCGCAGCTCAGTGCTGTGACTGCAGTTCATGCATACACCATCTGTCTTTGGGTTGGTGCAGCTGGCTACCTCCAACAGCTCAGTCCCAGCAGTACCGTGACCTAGCTGGCCTAATGGAGCATTTACCAAGGCTTCTGAGTTAACAAGTTGAAAGCTGCCTTGCATGTCTGCAGGACCTCCACTTCTACTTTCTGCAGCAGCAGAGACAAGCCTCTACAAGGTAAAGTCTCACTGAAGTCAGTGATATCTAGACACTTAACTCCCACTGACATGCATGGAAAGTTGAAGCAAAGCATCTGTGAAGATCTAGGTTTTGGTCAGGTATGTCGAGTTTTCAAAAGCACCAATGTGTGTAATATTCCCGGTGCATGGAAAGGGCATCACTGCTCATTTCCTGAGTTTGCGAGCCAACTGGCAACTTTGAGCTTCCTCTGTGATGTTTAATATGTCACCTACTGAAAATCTGTTATCACTGCCTGCCTTTACTGACATATGTCTACCCTGAAACTACAGAAACAGCCTGCCTTTCAAATGCTGTTTCTCCCAACATCAAGGCATTTTGGAAACCAGGCTTCACAGCCAGAAGCACATCTCTTTGTCAGTCTGTATCACACAGAGCTTCTTCACTGAGTGGGTGGTCAGTCACTGAAATAGGTTCCCCAGGGAACTGGTCACGGTGCCAAGCCTGTCAGAGTTCAAGGAGCATGGACAATGCTCTTAGTCATATGGTTTAGTTTTAGGTAGTCCTTTGAGGAGCAGGGAGTTGGACTTGATGGTCCTTATGGGTCACTTCCAATCTGAGATATTCTATGAGCTTTTTTTTGGCATGTTCTGGCTTCAGTCATGGATGACCTGATTAGCAGGGGGACTATCTTTCCTATGGTGATTATTCCCAAACACATCCCACATTGTTCTCCATGCTGACCCTCCTGCCCACCCCAGCAGTTCAGGACCCCTGGAGCAGGTGTAGAGCCAAGTGTCGAGTGAACCCATGCTATTTCTGTGTTACATCGATGACCAGAGACCTCTGCAACTGTTCACTTCTGACCTGTCATTACAAGTGACTGAGACATCTCCCAGCCACCCCGTCAGGAAGTCCTGTCTGTTCCAAGTACCACTAAGAAACCATCTCTTAATATTGCCCAGGTTATTAGGGTTTAGCAGAGAGCCTTCAGAGAATGAGAGGGGGAATTTGGTGTGCAGAGGATGTTCAGTTCACTAGCAAAAAGGGTCTTCAGCCACGGGGAAAAAATGGCAGAGAGAGAGGCCTGAGGGTAAGAGGAGGTGGCTGTGCATTGGAGAGAACAGACTGAGCAGTGTAAGCACAGCACGCAGCTGAAATGGGACTTCCACTCAGGCAGGGCAGGGGATATGTATGAAGGTAATGAAAAAGCGCTTGGAAAAGAGTTATGCTAAGCGCAACATCTCAGATGGCAGCAAAACTCCAGGTCATGTCTGAGGCAAAATGAGACATCACCATCCCACAACACTGAAGCAGGCCAGAAGTGATTCTGAGTTCCCAGTCTGGCACTCACTGTGGCCACATCCACATGCCATGTTCCATGATGCACCAGCATCCTTTGCCTCTTTTACTACTTGACCACAGTACTGTGTGCACGTTCTTAGAGCATATTTTGCAGAAAAAAGCAACTGGAGAAAAGGAGATTCTATCATTTATGGGTTTTTAACGAGCGGTCATCTCAGATTATCAGAAGAGATTTTTGTTTAAGAAAACAGTTAAGTCCTTAGCCTGGCTGGTGAATCTGGGTTTTGTGGCACATGTGGTTAGCAGGATTTAGACAACCCAACTCTCTTCCTTGTGAGAACCTGAGAAAGACAGCAAGCACTTTCTTGTCTCCTTCAGTCCTTCTCTAGAGCATCTCTCTGTCCTGTAGTTAGTATCTTCTCTTTCTGAGAGGCTCGTATTACAGAAGCAAAACCCCTGGTGTCAGGACTCCTGATTTCCTTCACAGTGTTCCTAAATACCAGCTACTGTAGCTTTTCACTGTGCTCTTTTTCGTTGTCGTGCAGTATGACTGGTGTTCCTGGATTCCCAATGCCCCACCAACAATGCGCCAGCCTCCTCCAACAGAAAAGGGAACAGTCACCATCGAGCAAATTGTGGAGAGTCTGCCAGACAGGGGACGTTCTTGTTGGCATCTTGGAGCTGTCTGGGCCTTGAGCCAATTCCAGGACAATGAAGTAAGTCAACCTCCCATCTCTAGGTGGTGGAGTTGTAGGTGAGACCAAGAAAGCCATGGCAAGGCCACGTGGACTCACAAGATTGTAGTGCTGCTCTGTTCTTGACTTGACCATGTTTGCTGTTCCATGGAGATGTATCAGTGGTGTGGGTTTGCCCTTGTTCTGCCAGTTGCAAACCAGCTCTGAGCAAGCAGTCCTATATTTGCTCTGAGGCTGTGTTTCAGCCAAAACAAAATTTTCTAAACTCAAGCATGGTGTTGCTGAGTAAGGATGCTCGTGCAGGAGGAAGAGTGCTGCAGAGACACAAGGGTTTTCTCCACTCCTTGCCCCAATAGTGCTGGTGGAGAAGGTACAGCACCGCTGTATTCCCATGTCCTGTCCCTTTGGAAAATGTGCCCCACTGCCATACGCACTACAACTGTGGCTTGTGCCTGGTGTGGAGTGCAAACAAAACAATCCCACAGGAGTCTTTGCAAGCATGGTCTATAGCCATTTCCCTCATGTAAAATGAGATTGTAGGTGCTTGGTGGTCTCACCCAAGGGCTCTGTCTGGAGGATGTGTTTTGAAATCCTTAAATGGAAGATGCATTGGAAAAGGCTGCCCAGGGAAGTGGTTGAGTCACCATCCCTAGAGAGATTTAAAAGACATGTAGATGTGGCAGTTACGGACATGGTTTAGTGATGGATTTGGGAGTGCTACGTTGAGGGTTGGACTCAATGATCTTAAAGGGCTTATCCAACCTAAATGATTTTATGATGGACAGAGGGTACTTCAAATGAAGTTTTTCTTTAAGAAGAAAGTGGATTTCAGCTGAGAAACTAGTAGTATGGGTGCTGTCATGGGAAATGGTTACCTAAAGCAGGTAATACTCCAGTACACATATTTGCACATTGGCAATGAAGTATTCAGGGCACCCTTAGAGTCCAAGCAGACAAAAGCAACTGTCAGGCTGAACTTTGAAGGACAGTTTTAAGTCAACAGAAACTTCTGCTGTCACTGAGAGCATCAGTCATCTTCCTTTTTCATCCCTGGCTATTCATTCCCCTCCCATGCTGTCCTTTTCTTTGGCAGCATAAATGTTTGAGTGGCTACGCAGAGATCTGGCTTAGAAAGCTGATCTGGCTGACCACTGGCCTGAATAAAAATGCTTATTTTTAAGTGAACCAGCACTATTTTACACTTATTTTGTAGTGAACCAGCACTACAAAAAGGTGCAGGTATGGAAAGAAACAGCCGGCGGTGGAGGAAGGATGTCAGAGCATCTTTCATTGGCAGTTCCAAGGCTAGCTTATATATTGATAGCACTATTTTAATAGTAACATTTGTGAGGATCTGAGTGTTGTTCTGCTCGGTGGCATAATGTTGAAACAGAAGAGCCTTTGCTTTCTCAGAGCATGATGTCTTGTTGTTTTTCAATTAGCTGTTTCTGGGCATGTACCCAGATGAACACTTTGTGGAGAAGCCAGTGAAGGAGGCTATGGCAAAATTCCGCAAGAATCTGGATGAGATTGTCAACACCATCACTGAGCGCAACAAGAACAAGAAGCTTCCTTACTACTACCTTTCCCCAGATCGCATTCCCAACAGCGTTGCTGTTTGAGCAGATGCCCAGGAGGGTTTGGAGGCTTATAAGGCTAATGATGCTTTCCTGTTACATATGCTTCTTTTCAGTGAACTTTCAGAAATGGATAAATTAAGAACATCCCCCTGATCAGAGCTGACCCATAGTCTGTTTGGACTTTCAAACAAATTTGATTATGACTGATCTTGCAAGACAAAGGCTAGTTGACAGCTCTCTAGGTCAAATTTGTTACAAGTTCATTTTTCCAAGATTTTTTAAATTAACCTTAGAATCAATATCCATGTTTCTGATAGCTTTCCCTCTCCTGGTCAAGACAATATAATCACAGAATCTCTTACTCAATGAAAATAGCATCACGAGCAATAAGCAAGTCACATTTTTAAAATCCTTCCGAATTTTAATAGGTGACACTGGTAACACATAAAAATAGATCTTTAAAGTTTATGCATTGTTTTTAATCTGATTAAAACAAATGTTAAATATTGTCACTATAACTGCATGATTTACCTAATCAGGATGAAGGTAGAAGCAGGATACTTTCTTAACATAGCTGATGGGTTTTTATCACTTTCTTACCAAGTTGTTGTGATTTAACCGAAACCAGGACACCAGTTCATGTGAAATGAGATAGCCTGATTCATAGGAGATGAAAATTTTGTACCTACATAAACCTATATATTTTCTACATAAAACTAGGAAAGTTTGGTTTTGCCTCTGCCAGCATGTATGGACAAATGTTTTGCTTAGCACAACGGCAAGAAGTACAGACCTAGCAGTGCTTATGCTTGATTTCTGTTTCATTGCTGAGGCTGCTGGGTTTTGTGGATAGTTTCTTCTGTTTTGGGGGGGATGAAGAGGCTACTTTGTATAATGATAGAAGTTGTGGAGAAGGGGTAATTGACAGCTTCTAAGAGGAATCTTTAGATTTGACCAATTCAACAAAATTGGCATGTTCCACCTTAGAAACAACTGAGTTTTGTCTGTTTTGTTTAGAGGTGATTAGGTTCAAGTACTTGGGCTTTGGTTAAAGTTGAGAGAGTCACTGAGATAATGAAAGCAAAACCAGAGTTTGGGAAATTTAAGAGTCATAGTTTTGTTAATAAAAATTTTGGTTTATTTTTCCCCACAATTTGTTCCTTATACTAGCTTCACCAGCCTGCAGTGTGTTTTCTCAACAGATAAGAAAGCTTCTTGTGCTAATAAAACAAAACTGAACAAGAACATCTAGCTTTTATTTCTTAACCCACTATCTAATGCTGTATGTCTTGAAAAGCTTGTAGGAATAAGTACGACATGCTGTGTAGAGAAACGAAGCTCTGGAGTTTGAGAAATATAGTTATTTCTATCTTCATGTATGATTTGGAAAAGGGTACTACTAAAATATGTCCTATTTCATGTAAAACACAGGTGTGGAAACTGATTTTAGACCCTTTAGAGCAGACTGATCCCCTTTTTCTCCCCCTCCAGCTAAAGAGTTTCAGCAAAAAATGTGGAAGGTAAGACCGCTTCCTGTCATTCAGGCAGTACCTGTAAGGCTTGCGCATCTTCCTTTTACTGCATCCTGTGAGAAGTGATGGCTGTGGGACGGAAGGCATGCAGTTGTGGAATAGGACCAGGGGATCAAGAGACCATAACACATGAACAACACACACACAAAAAAAACAAAGGGGTGGGGGTGGGGAGAACCAAGGGGGGAGGAAATGAGAAAGAAGAAATGCGCAATTTAAATGAAAAAGGCAAAAAATGCACCAAGCTGGTGTTATATATCCAACATGCTAGCTCTAACTCCTCTCCTTCCTCTGTGAACAGTGAATGGCCTCTTGCTTCTGCTCTCATATGATAATGGTCTGCACAGCCAAGTATCTGTCTAGAAAACAAAACGGGGAAAGAGAGGCTGATGACTCTTCTCTTGCTCTATTCTGTTGCCTCTGCTCTAGCCTGTGGACCTGGGGTACAAATAGGGTAGATGGGAGGGTTGAGGAATTGACTGTGCAGCTTTGAAGGCCAGTATTAGCAGTCTGATTCAATTGCAGGAGAAGCTGTGGAAAGAAATGAGGAGGTTAAAAATAACACTGGCACCAGAAAGGAAGCAAATAAATGCAAACTACTAGTAAAGTGCTTATTCTTCCAGAAGGTCTGGGTACACAGTTGCTGTCCCACTCCCTGCTCCCTTTGCAGCTAGTCACCATCCACCAAGAAAGTCATCTTCCTCGCATGGGCTGTGGATTCCTCCCCTACATCTTTAGCCAGGACTTGCACAGAGGTATCTCCAAAGTCATGGTACTAAGGTACAGCGTCCGATCACAGGATCACTCCTAGGTGGAAATGAAAGGATCAGCTCTCTGTGAAGAGGGTCATGCACTCAGCTTTGCGATAGCTATTAGTGTTTGATGTGCATCACCCCATGTCTAATGGGGTTTGACAGCTGATAGCATTTGTCTTGGCTGGATGGCTGTTGCTGCTGGCCAGTCCAAGGGAATTTAGTCAGTCTCTTCAGCTCAAGCTTCCTTGGTCTCTTTTCCAATTGCAGTGATCCTCAATTGTCTGGAATATTGAGCTGGGGACATCCCCTTCAGGAAGTCCTAGCAGTAACTTGGGAGGGTCTGGCATCTCAGCCCTTCCTTTTGGTGTTTGGTCACAAAAGAGGATACTCCAACTGTCATTAGTACTAGTGAGAAATGGACTGAGAAGGGTTGTCCTAAAGGACTGCCACAAATAGAAGAGAAAGCCTAATGTTTTATCCGCAAGCAGATTCAAAAAATCTCACCTTAAGGAGAAAAGAAGGCCTTGAGATGGAGACAGACCATCAGCAAGGGAACAGTGCAAGCATTTCCCTGCTGAAGTCACTCACTTTTTGGGTTTATCAGTGACAGTGAGGATTTAGCCCTCTGCAGCCAGCCCAGCTCTCATCACTGACCTCCCATGCTTTTCTCTTTTTGCAGGGTGTTTACCCCTGTGAACTCCTTTTAGGACATTCCCTTTCCCAATTCTGAAACACTGTTTGCAAGAATCACATGATTCTCACTGCCCCTGGAAACAAAGCGCAGATACCTCAGTCCTCCCATATGAAATATGCTACCTATTTTTTTGTGGTCAATACCCATTTTACAGGTGAGGAAATGGAACAAGAGCAATGAAATCCAGCAGATCAGCTCTGATTTGAGGTGCCTCTTTTACAGAAAGATTATGAGAAAGTTGTTTACTTGCAGCATGCTAATTTTAGCCTTCTAGAGAGCAGACAGCATGTTCAGACTCGGCCATTCAGAATTACTGGCTCTGTTGCATGCAGGGCAGAACACCGAATAGACCCCAGAGGACCTGTTTATACCTAGCAAGTTTTAATTGGCAACTGGCCTTTCTTGCCACAGTAGTAGCTACATGGTATCTAGGAAGTAATTGCTCATACTGAGACAGTAGCCCAAAGTGCTTACTTGGCTTTATTCGTACTATAAACAGGAATAAATATTGCATAACTAGACATGGCTGGTAAGTTTGGAGGTTAAGCTGAGTCATGGGTTTTTACGGGCAGAAGATGTGGCTATGGTTGCTTAGACTGATCTCGGTATAACACAGGTCTTTGGATTTCCATGAAGCATTTCCCTTTTCGATACAGGGGTGCTTGATCTATGAAATTATCTTCTGTGAAGACATCCACTCATGATTTACTGAAATACATGGTTCACTGTGGTGCTTGTCTGACTGGTGAATCCCTCTTGCTGTGAAAGTTGCGTGCTGTGTTCCTAGTTCTGCGTGCAGTTTTGCTTCTTGCAATAGACAGCTTCTTGCAGTAGCTTTGGGTGACTGAAGATCCTTCAGTGACTAGTTCCCTGCTACATCCTTCCTCTTTCTTTTGGTAAACTGAATAGATTAATTTCCTGGGGCCTTGTGCTGTAAGACTTTCTTTAAACCTCTTAATCATTACCACTGTGTGGACAGCACGTGGGCAGTTGACAACCACCATGCTTCAGTGGCTATTTCAGTCATTACTCCTTCATGCACTGCATTTCCTCCTGCTTGCAGCTATGTCTGTAGTCTGTCCATAGATTTAGGTCTTTGACATGTAAAATCAAAACAGGTTGTTTGCTTGCAACCAGCAGCTCAAGAGATCCAGCCTGGACGCAGATCTCAGCGGCCTAGCCTTGCTAGTTCCTGTTACTGGAGGACACTGGTATGTTTCTGTGGTTTATCAGCGGCCTCTTCATTGCACCGGCTTTGGCATTCAAATTCAGCGGCTGTTGCCTCTCCAAGTCTGTGATCTCTGCTGAACAGATGGGTGGTAGGAACCAAGTGTGAACGTCGCATCTGACACAAGCGGTGGCCTCAGCAAAGGGCATGGTGAAGCAGGGTGGCACGCAGGGAAGCCTCACCTGCAGGACCCTGCCAGGGCAGACACGTGCACTCACAAAGGTGCTGCCATCACTGGTGCAGCCAGCACACAGGGAAGGGAGGGACTGGCTGCTCACCGGCTTGTCTTAACTCACACGCAGGTACACGCATACAGGGATATAAATATATCATAAGGACACAGGCAGGTGATGTGACTGGAAGTGCTTAAGGCCAGGCTGGATGGGGCTTTGACCACCCTGGTCTAGCAGAAGGTGTCCCTGCCCATGGCAGGGAGATTGGAACTAGATGATCTTTAAGGTCCCTTCTGACTCAAACCATTCTGTGATTCTATGAAAGGCAGAGTAGTGTGGTAAACTGACATGGACACAGGACGAGCTTCAGCTGGCCACAAATTCATCACCTGTATTTGGGTTTTGGCTGGAGAGCAGAGTCTAAAAGGCTTAATAGAAGGTCAGCCAAACCTGTTCACAGCTGCGAGAAATGACTCCCATCTCAAAAGGAGGTGTTTACTGTGCTAGTAGACATCACGGAATAGATGTCAACTATAGAGACAGGGGAAAATGTAATCTATAGAGATTTGTCCGTAACCACTCAGAAAAGTAGAGACAAAACTCAGAAAAGCAGAGGCAAAACTCAGAAAAACAAGGCTGTCAGTTCTGTGATCTGACCACAAGGCCTGAGTTTCCTTCCCTTACTGCTAGAGTTCCCTTGCAAAGCAAAAGCTGATGTTGCAGTTGTCCAGATAAATGGAGAAAATAATGCATAAGATGCTGATTGTCTTCAGCTGTGGCAGGAGAGAAAAGCTTTAATTCTTAAACAAGAATTAAATTCTAGCCTGAATATACCTTTAAACTAACTGGCAAACACTGGGAAGGTTAATTGCCCAATACAGTGAGATGGGGATGCTGGAGAAGGTGTTACTGCTACTGACAGACCTCCCCCGAGACTGCAGATATACAGTTTTAGTTTTTGTGAGGTGAATTTTAACACAATTTTTCATTGAATGGATACACAATAAATTGCAGAGGGGAAAGGGAGCTGAAGTAGTTATTTTCAGCTGCTTCTCACAGACCTGTGCTATCACTTTTAAAATCAGAAGCAACAGAGTGGTTTAAGTGTTTGTTCATTTGGTTGGGGTTTTTTAGACAGATGTGAGTAGAGATTATTTTGCATGTAGTTTATTTTAATGAGCTTTCTTTAGCCACAAAACAGGCGCAGCAAAAACAAGAGGTATGTGGAACATATTTTGGACATCATGAGGGATGTTCTGGCTGCTGACCTGAAGTTATCATTGAGGTCAGAAGATGATTTAATATCTATAATATATTAGAGTGTCCCTGTATGTCGTGGTTTAACCCCAGCTGGTAACTAAGTACCATGCAGCCACTTGCCCACTCTGCCCTCACCCAAGGGGATGGGTGGGAGAATCGGAAAGGAATGTAATGCTAGAGGGTTGAGATAAGAACAATTTAATAACTGAAATAAAATGAAAGAACAATAATAATAATAACAACAATAACAGTTATAACAAAAAGGAGGGAGAGGGGGAGAGGAATGAAATCCAAGTGGAAGAGAGGAAAGAAAACAACTGATGCACAGTGCAACTGCTCACCACCCACAGAGTGATGCCCAGCCAGTCCCCCAGCAGTGATCAGCAGGCCCCAATCAAGCACCCCCCAGTTTATATACTGAGCGTAATGTCCCATGGTATGGAATATCCCTTTGGCCAGTTCAGGTCAGCTGTCCTGGCTGTGTCCCCTCCCCATTCCTTGTGCCCCTCCACCCTTCTCGCTGGCAGGGCCTGAGAAACTGAAAAGTCCTTGACTTGGTACAAACATTGCCCAGCAACAACTAAAAACATCAGTGTGTTATCAACATTGTTCTCACACCAAACCCAAAACAGAGCACTGCACCACCTACCAAGAAGAAAATTAACTCCATCCCAGCCAAAACCAGGACACTGAACCATCTGTCAGTTTTAGTGTCAAGAGCAGTTTTAGGTGGTGTGGATTATTAGCTGTTGCCACCTTACCTTCAGCAACTACCAGTGTTTTGATAAAAGCCTTTGCCTCAGGATGCAGTAAAAGGAAGGTAAAGGATCTATTTGTTGATACTGGAAACATAAATGGGGAAGATTCTAGGGGGGCTCTAAACTGATATAGCTAATTTGAAATAATTAATGGCTATATGGATTTATACCCAGTCAGAGCTGTCTTTAATTTTTGCTTTTATAGATATCACTGATTATTTTGATCCTTTCCTGTCCATTCCTGGAAATGGCATGCTTCCCTTGCGTAACATCTGTTTATGGCTAAATTGTGGGCAGACTCTTTTCCAAAGCACTAGAGGGCAGCAATATTCAAATAAATCTCTTTCCAGCCTTGGACAATACGAGTATGAGCAAGATGAGTCTTGTTTTCTCTTGCTAGGTCCCTTCTCCAACAGAGCTGGTGATCTTGTTCAGTCACAATTCTGATTGCTAGTGCCAACACCGTATCACTGATCTTTTAGATTTTATTTTTCTAATAGGTCATCATTCGTCCTTTGCTGTGTTAATGCAGACTTCAAACATCTGAAGTCTGCCTCTTGGGTATGGTGTGCTGGCTTGTACTCGGTACTTCTGCCTTTGCATTAGACCACCTGTTGGTTTAAATACATGCTTAGGTGGAAGGGCGTGAAGAAGCTCCCTCTCTGCACAAGCTGCTGCTCAGGAGATCTGCTTGTCTGAGGCTTTCTCACTTCCTGCTGGCCACCCCCTGGCACATGGGCTCTCCTAGCAGCACTTCAGAGGACAGCCCATACTAATACTGAGAAAGAACGTCATAACTGGTCTGTTGCCATCTATTTGGCAATATCAGACATGGCTGTTGCCTTGATATACTCAGTACTTGCAGTTTTGCATGCTGGGTTCACTTCTGCTTGAGGCAGGAGGGTGGTTTGAACAGGGTGTTCACCCACCAGCTCTTGGTCTGGAGGGGATATCGTCTTATCCAATGCTTTTCCTGCTCTTGAGATTCCCCAGGAGAACAGGTGCTTTTCAGGTTATCTGGCATTACCCTCTGGAAAGCAGACCTTTGAGAGCTTCAGCTTTTTCCATTTCACATAAACCAAAGACAGATGTCTTTGAGGCAGACAAGGCCAAAACAGTAAGAGTTCAGCATTTTAGGTGACAGAGAAAAGTGTATGAGTTCCTAAACACTGCATGGGTCTGAGGGTAATTGCAGTAGGCTTCATAAAGCTTGCACATACATGAAAATCAGTGAAAGCAGGAAAAATCAAGTTGGATTAAGTCCTTTTGGTTTCAACAGATGACTCAACACCTCTGTCATTGTAACTGCCAACAAACAGCCTTTGGTTCAGTGGGTCAGGGTCCAAACCCTCACTTTTTTTCGTTTAAGGGAGGTATGTTTTCTTGGCTTGCACTGAGTAGTACAGCTAGATAATGTCAAGGCAACAGGCTGGTTAAGATTAACTGAATTTAAGTGAATAACAAGGCAGAAACATGGATGAAGCCATGAGATCTGAACTGTCATAGGCTTTAACTAATTCTGCCTCTAAATCCAGAAAGAGTCAGTTTTACGAGCTCAAGTCCATCTTCAGCTGTCTGCTTCACTGATGTCCAAGTTTCAGGGCATGAGATAGTCACTGCCCACGTCAGAGGGAATCGTCAATTGGTAGGACAGCAATGGCTCATGGGTTTGTAGGGCCTCCTTTGGAGCTGTCCTCTACTCATCACCTCAGGGATTGCATCCTCTGCTAGAAAGAGCTGGTTTTGCTTCACAATCTGCACAGCAATTGTCTGTGTTACTGAACAAATTTCTTGTTTGTACGTATGGAAGTGGTGAACAACACCTGAATACCTTCAGCACAGTGAGAGAAATATTAAGTGAGGTGCTGTTCAAGTACTTCTTTGTAAGAGTTAAGTTGGAACCTAATATCCTAGTTTTAATATCTGGACTTGGTAGGTCTCTACCCAACTTCAAATTCAGCTTCTCTGGTGAGCACAACTAAAACTGTACATGCTTTTAACTTCAGTTAGCAACCTTTTAACTGTAGTATTACAGTGTTTAAAATCCAATACTTGGTGATTAGGCTCACTCTGTAATTACATAGCTGAGTTAGGACCCCATTAAAAAAAACAAGAAAAGGTTATGTGGAAAGTCAGTAAACTCAATTGTTCATAGGCTTCCTTCTTAAAAGAGCTCTACCAAAAACCAAAGGAGCACCACCAGATGGTCAGTGGGCCCACCGTGATTTGTTTACCTATTGTGGGAAGAAACAAGGCACTGAGCTTCTTCACGTCTGAGTGTAAAGTTCATACTTCCACCTCTTCCAATAATTAGCTGGACTGATGCCAAGACTGGATGAAAAAGCTTGAAATATGAGCAAAGCTATGCCCCTGAAGACAGATATGCCCTGAATACTTTACTGCACATCCCAGGGTCTAAGCCTCTGGTGGATTCGCTAGCAGACACCTGCATTTTCCACTGCTTTCCTAAGGCAGCTGCTGACGTAAGAGGGATTAAGCTTTGCACAAGGAAGAAGGAAAGAAAAGGAACTGGCATTGGGAGAAACCAGGAAGGATGTTTTGTTCTGTCTATAAAACCCATATTCAAGACATAAGAAAGGGAAGGAGCAGACATCCTGCTGGGACTTGCAAGCACCATGTGGTAAGTAATGTCACTTTTATTTCATGTGGAGGCAGTAAGATACGTGTCTCTATCCCAACCACTGAATTCCTCAGTGATCTTACAGAAAAGATTAATTTGTCTCTGGTTTTGCTGTTCCCAAGCCAGACACAAGTGCTTGGGAAGAATGTCAACAGGCAAAATTCCTTGGCAGGTTCAGCCAGAAATCCCATTGTAATTAGACAGGTACTTGTTGCTATAGGCTATATTTTTCTTTCTTTTTAAACCTCCTAGCTGCAGATGGGTTATTAGTTACTGCTAGTAGTATATTCACCTCCTCAGACTTATCTACTGCTAGATCTATTTCGCAGGTGCTGGTCCTGAAGTCTCTTCTCTTTTCCATAAATGGCAGACCTGGTGCCTGCAGATTTCTTCTTTCCTTTTTGATTACTTGACTGGAAACAACACTCAGAAAAGAAAACCATGACAAAAAGCAGTTAGTGCTCCTTCCTGTTACCTGTATTTCCAGGCCAATAATGAAATCAAGTTGTCTAGGAGAAAGTGAGAAGAGGGATTCAATGTGGTAAGAGATGCTCTGGAACTCCTGGGGTCATCTTCATGCTCTCAGGGTCTCCACCGCTACTAATATTTTCTCATCCCAGACTGGGCTCAGTGAGACAACGCACAGGAAACCACCATGGTTTGGCTTTGAAGTCTCTGTTCTCAGAAATGATGTGTGTAACTGCTGTCACAGACCGTGGTTATCTTTCAAATACGCCTAAACAAGCACACTTGTAGAAAGTAATATGTCATCTATAATGTTCTTGATTTCTTGTGGCAGAATAAGATCTCTGCCTGACCTTGTTACATTGCCAAGTCAGAGCAGCTGCATGAGGACTTGAACTAAGGATTGACTGCTTAGGTCAGGGGTATATGTGGTGGCTAGGTCCAGAACCTGGCTCTGATGGGATATTCTCCAAAACTCGGTGATGTCTGGATACGTATTATTGCTCAGCAATTTGTGTGGAGTACAAGGATGCAACACATTGTTCACATTCAAAAACTGCACTACAAAATGTAACTTTTTAGTAAACACAACTTTTTACCACTACAAAGACACTAATTCTCCATTCATTCCTTTAAAGTCACTTGGGGTTCACTAAGGCTATTGAAGGAAGAGCCTGGCTCTTCATTGCCTGAACAGGTAAGATTCAAATTCTGGCCTTATCTCCATAAAGACAGTGGCATCTTGCTGCTACTGGTGGTTGATTTTCAGGCTCTCTTACAGGACAACTGCTTGTGTGAGTTGGTGTCATTCAGAATAAACCATGTGATCAACAAGAAATAACCATATGATTGACAGCCCTTCATGTACTACAGTACAAGAGCACACTGCCTGTAGAAGAAACTACTACTTCCCCATGACCACCATGCCAGTGAGTGCAGCAGGAATGATTTGCTAGAGCTTTGCCAGGGCTCTGTGTCACCAAGTGTAGGAGACTATATCTTGACTGTCTCAAAGCTTGTTTACATTCCTGCTGAGCGTGCTGCAAGACTTGTGGAGGCTTAACAGAGCTCAGCAGTTGTGAGCGGGTAAGGAACCAACAGCTACCCAAACCCAGTTTTTGGCCAGGGTTAAAGAAGGGTGGAAAGTGTGCGCAGGAACGCAGTGTGTGCTGCCATCCAGGGAACGACCTCCCTCAACACCCTATAAAAGACTGTGCCAGCAAACAGCAGGCACGATCCAGGGACCCTCGTCACCCAAGTACACGGAGACTACGGGCCAACAGGACACCACTGGATCCACAGTGGTGGCTCTCTCTTGCAACTCTGTCCTGACTGCTTGTAGATTTTATTCTTTTCTATCTTTTCCCCCCTTTCCTATCGCTGCTTTCTTACCACAGCACATAAATACTTTGCTTATGTAAGTGCTTAATAAATTTCCTTGATTAGAGGCATTTGACCTCATTTGTGTCTTAATCTCATACTGGGTATAAAAATGAATCTTTCCTGCTCAGGTCTTCCTGGGGCAGAACACCGAGTGAGCAATGTCTGTGGCCTGATTTCCTATGCACAGAGTGCCAGTGGGGGACAGCTGTGTGTTCAGACCTGCAGGGGAGATAAGAGAGGGCAGATGTGATGCAGCTCTAGGAAGGTTTTCGCTTTTGAGCCTTTGGATATAAGTCATTGAAGAAAACCAGAAAGAAATACCTGATAGAAGTATGACGTGAATTCTGATATGAATTAGGTTTTTAATACTGTGGGTCTTCCATGGGTTGTCACTACTATTCTCTTGCATTCCGGAAACCCAGCTTGTTTCAGGTGGAAGGTGGTTTGATTTGGAAGTAGCTTGTGACTATTTAGAGTCCACTGTGCTCTGGGAGATCACTGGGAGGGCTAAGAAAAAGAAACTCTTGCTTCATAGCAAAATGATATCAGAGTTTTCTAAAGTGTCTTACAGTGGATTTATGAAGTGAGAGCCATAGTGGCCATAACCTCTCCCGTTCCACGTGTGGGTCATTGCAGAGCATGGGAAGGAATGGTGGAAGCCTGGAGTGGGGGCTGTGGGACAGGCACATCTCTGGGGAGGTCCCACAGGCTGTGGGGCAGGCAGGGGGATGTTCCTGTGATAGGGCTCCTTCCACCTGGGGCAGGGGCACCTGAAGCAAAGAGGGGAGGGTGCCAAGGGGGCTCAGAGCACAAGCTGCGAGGGTGGGAATGGCCACAGTGTGGGCAAGGATCACACAGGGAGGAGCTGGGTAAATATCCTGAGGGAAGAGTGGAACTGAAGCAGGACCCAAAGCTGAGCAGCTGGAGAAAGGAAGCAGCCTAGCAGAGATGCAAAGGGGACTCTTGGAGAACTGAGGGAGCCTCCAAAGGACCTTGCAGGGTGGAGGGGACTGCCCCAGCGCGGATTACTGTGCACTCTGAAGAAGTCAGATGTTGTTGTGACTGGTGCCCTCTGCTGCCGCTAGATCATGTTAATGATCTTAATAATTTTTTAGAAACATTTGCTGTCCTTTGCAACATTGTAAATCTTTACCATTCGATAAAGGAAATGTTCTGGCATCTCACTACAGTATTTCTAAGACAGCATGTGAAAGCATGTGGATAGGATTTTCCTCTTTTGGTAGAGTTTTACTGCTGACAGCACTGACAACTCCCTTCTTTACATCTCAGCAAGTCGTAGACTTGTCCCTAGCGATTCCTGCTGCTCTGATTTCCCTTGGAATAAGCTCTGCGCTCAGATTCAGTTTCCAGGATCTTAAGTTCTCGCCTAGACACGTCTGATATCCCCCTGTACAGTGATTTTCCGAGCTGCAATCACACAGACGTGACTTTACGTGACCAACTACTACTGACTTCATCTCTCACTCAGTCGTTACCAGCATTTAAAAAAAAAAAAAAAAAAGAGCAATTTTGTGTAGACAGCACTCCCATACCTTAGATGGGTACAGCATTTATTTTTCTTGATGAAACCATCCTCGTTACCGGAGACCATAAAATACGTTGGTGACACAGGCTGGCCGGGCACAGCTCAGCACCAGGGGTCGGGGGGAACCGCTCCCGAACGTGACATATGGCGACGGCGAGTGGCCCCGCGCAGGCGCCAGGCAGTGCCCTCAGCTCAGAGCCCCAGGCGGGCGCCGGGCAGCCCCCTCACCTCAGCGCCCTGCGCGGCAGCCCCCTCAGCTGAGCGCCCCGCCACGCGAGCCCCCCACCTCACCTTCAGCGCCCCGCACACAGACCCCTCACCTCAGCGCCCCGCCACGCGAAACCCTCACCTCACCTCAGCGCCCCGCCACGCAGGCAGCCCCCCCACCTCACCTCACTTCAGAGCCCTGCGCGGGCACCAGCCGCTAACGGGAAGGGGCTGGTGCGGGTTGACCCTGCTGGAGCTACAGACTCTCACCCCGACACCACCCTTGTCCCATGGAGCTGCGGCGGGGCGCTTTGGGCGGCGCACCCGGAAGCGGCGGCGGAGCCCTTTGGGCGGCGCACCCGGAAGCAGCGCGGCGTTCGGGCCGCGGCGGCGCCTTCCCGAGCCGAGCGCACCTGCGATGGCGGCTACGCCGCTGCGCGTGTGAGTGCGGCGGGACGGGACGGTTGACGGGGGACGGGGGCTGGGGGCCGTGGCGGCCGCTGACGCGCTGTGTCCCGCAGGCTGGCATGTGGCGACGTGGAGGGGCGGCTGGAGGCGCTGTTCGGGCGCGTGCGGGCCATCCAGGGCAAGAGCGGCCGCTTCGACGTAAGGCTGCGGGGGGCTGGGGGGTGGCGCGGGGTGCCCCGCTGCGCTGCCTGCGGGGCGCGGGTCAGTGGGGCTGCTCCGCCTGGGTTTCCCGGGCTCAGTGTGGCGGGTGAGGTGGGGGGCTGGTGGGGGTCCCGGGCTCAGTGTGGCGGGTGAGGCGGGGGGCTGGTGGGGGTCCCGGGCCCGTGTGGTGGGTGAGCCGGGGCGCTGCGGGGGTCCCGGGCCCGTGTGGCGGGTGAGCCGGGGCGCTGCGGGGGTCCCGGGCCCGTGTGGCGGGTGAGCCGGGGCGCTGCGGGGGTCCCGGGCCCGTGTGGCGGGTGAGCCGGGGCGCTGCGGGGGTCCCGGGCCCGTGTGGTGGGTGAGCCGGGGCGCGGGGCAGTCCCTGGGTGGGTTTTGTGTGGAGAGGGTGTGTGTGGGGGTGGTCAGGCGGGCATTGCTGTCCGGGGCCGTGCTCGACCCTCTGAGGCTGGGATCCTCCTCTGTCCGTTCGGCGTGCGAGGGGCTGTGAAGGGGCTCAGCATCCCTCAGCCCTCCCTGACCAGCACCAGAGCGCTGGGGGGAGCCCTAGTCTGTGGGCAGAGGGTGCGGGGGAGCAGCTGTCTCTTTGTCATGTTTTACACCTGCTAATGTTACTGTTATGCATTTAATACTAGACGCAGGTAAATAGAGGAACCTCTTTACCAAAGTGCTGCTGAAGCAATGCACGTCACGGTGTTGTGACAGTTGAGCGCATCAGCAAAAAAGTGTGTGTTGTGTCTTTGGTCAAATGGTAACTCTTGTTTTATCTGGTGTTTTTAGATGCTTTTGTGTGTTGGGAATTTTTTTGGGTCTACTGCAGAGACAGACTGGGCAGAGTATTGCACGGGGGCCAAGAAAGGTAAGAAGGGCATCGCTCAGGATGCTGGTGACCACACTATTTCACGACCCAGTACTTCACTGTCTCATTGCAGTGTGCTTTTGAATTCAGAAGTCAAAGTTAAACAGGGTAATGTTAAAGCAGTTGAACTCAAGTAGGAAAACTCTGTGCAGTAGAGAAAGATGAGTTTATTGTAAAACAAAACTCATTCCTGTCACGCTGTCAGACAGGAGCAGAAATATGCATATGTCCAAGTGGCCTGCCCATGATTTGGGCATCAAGGCCTGTTCCTGGCTTATCTGGCCTGCACTGTTTGCAGTCATAGGAGAAACATGGGATACTACTAATCTGTGTCAGGGTGTTCTCTTTCCTTGCCTGGATATCTTATGGCTCCATTTCTGTTCCTACCGTCACCACCTTACAGCTTCAGCCTGCAGGCTGCCGTGTGGGGCAGTCTTTGTTTTCTCAACCTGGGTAGCCTGAGAAGCTGTACATAGATGTTTACAGCACTTCAGTCAGCAAGCCATGGGATCCCAGCCTGCCTGCCAGTGTGTAGTCCTTCTGCCACTCTGGTGCTTCCCTTGCAAGAAATTCTCTGTCATTCCCTGTTCACACTCACCTTCACACTTCCACCACAGACCTCTCCGCAGTGTGAGCTGTGCTGCTCTTCCCCTCCCTGCATTCAGTCCAGTCCCAAGGAGAAAAGGGAAAGCAGAGGTACTGGCAGGCTGAGCGTCTCTTTCTTCAGCTGTGGAGATCATAAGGCTTTCCAGAGGAGCAGGGTTTGCCCATTCATCCTCAGCCCTTGTGCTGAAGATGTTTTCCCAGGCATGGGTATGAAAAGGCCTACGTGGACTTCTCTGCCTCTTTCCTCTTGTAAGGGAGATACTACGACATAAGCATTTGTAGTGCTCCTCTTTCCTCTTCAGTACTACTCTCGCTCTCACCCCTGGCATTAAGGCAAGCCAGAAAGGAGCTGGGACTCTTGCCTTCTGGTTCTTCTCTGCTGCTGCATCACTCCCCAGTTATCCCCTGCTGGTTTGTGCATCTGTGTGGGTTGTCTAGACAAAGACTGTCCTGTTTGCTGCTTGTGGCTGAGGACTTACCATGGCAAGGTGTGCTGCTTTGTGGTGTTGTTGCTATGAGAATATAAGGAGAATCGTTAACTGATTTAAACTTCACTCCCAAGGAAGCTCTCTTGTGCATGCAGTGAGAAAGGTGGATGTTAACAGCAAAGTCTTCCCTAGACCAACGCAGTTTTGCTCATTCTCACTTGAATTCTTTACCCTTTGAACGGTTGAAAAAATCTGTAGCTTATAATATCATCTATATGCACATCTATATAGCTACAAACAAGTTTTGTGTTATAAGCCATCCATGAAGTTTTCAAACTCTGCTCTGCCATTGAAAGCAGTCTCCTGTATCTTCTGACTGTGGGAGCTGGAACTGCAAGCAACAGTCTTAACTACAGCTGTAGCAGAGTTGCAGTATTGATGCTGCTCTCCCTTCTTGAATAGGAAACTACTGCTGGTTTTTATTGAGTGAAAAAACTTAAGACCTGGTGACCAGGTGTTGACCAGCTTACTGGTGTACTAGTCTGCCAGGAGATCTACAGGAGGTGTCTCTGACATCGGTTGTTGCTTTTTCTAACTTTTAGTAGCTTGAAAAGATTTGACTTACGCTGTTTGGAGATACAAATTTTTATGTATCACCTAGCCATAGAGAAATTAAAACTAGTACTTCCCATTGCTTTTCTTTATTTATTATGTCCATCAGTTGTACGTGAAGTAATGCAGCAAATTCTTCTATCCAGTGAATCAAAGAGCTGATGAACTTGAGTTTTCCCACTAAAACATAAATGGTTGGCAGTTTTTTGATAGCTGTACAATTTAATCAGCCTAAACTGAATCGCTGGGTGTCCCTCTGCTCTGGTATTTACTTAGCATTGCCCTAGGGAAGGCCCATGTTTTTAGGGCTATGGATCATTTCTGAGCTGATCTTATGTAGGCAGTGGAGTGAGTTGTAGTTAAAGCAGAGGTTATTCTCTGCTGGTGTTATATGCATCTGTGGAAAGGCCTGGGGACTTACTTTGAAGGAGGGTTTCTTGTTCTGTGCTGATTGCTCCTCAGCATGCTGCAAAGGAGCAGTGTTGGGGTCTGAATGGATGGGGCTTGCTGCAATTCCTAGTAAATGTGGACTGAACTTGTGATAATGTACTTTAATTAAAGCAAACTGAGTGCATGTGGTTTTCCTCCTCAGCTCCAATTCCAACCTATGTGCTTGGTGCTAATGACCAAGAGACCGTGAGCTATTTTCCAGATATCAGTGGCTGCGAATTAGCAGAGAACATTACTTATTTAGGTAAGGCTGCAGGCTGTTGGTAAGGGATGTGCATTTGCCCAGTGATGCTGTCATTAACCTGTTTTCTGATCTTCCCACTTCAAAGCCCTTTTTCTGGAAGTTTTAAGGTGGCATTTCTTATTCTGGGGTTCAGACTGTAGTTGAACTCTATGTTGAACAGCTGATACAATCTGCCGTGTAAAACATGAGAGAACCCTGCTTTTTTGTGTTGTTTTCTAACACTTAACTTACAAAGCAAAAGGAAGAGTGGTTGAAAGAGTGTTCTTTGAGGGCGTCTTACTCCCATAGCATGCCCATCTTTGTATGGGGGAAGTTTCCTCCTTGAAGTATGATTTTGCCATGCACTGAAGCTGTACTGGAGTAGCAGAGGTAAGAAGTATCATCTTTAAAGGTACTGAAGCTATAGCAAAGCTGAAAGGAAAAACTAGTTTCTTTCTAGAATGCCAGCTGACAAAAACGTAACAAGTAAAGGCATTTGCAAGTGGCTTTTTTTACTCAACCTTCATACTGAATTTTTGATATGGGTTTATTTTTGAGACACAAGATAGCAGTGAGAAGAGAAGACTGGGGGTTGTCTGAACAGCTGCTTCACTGTAGGCAGGGTTGGGTTTGAGCCATTGTGCTAAAACGTGTCTTTACCACAGTTGATGGGCACAGAAAATGAGCTGTCTGTAAGGATAGTTTCAGTAGAAGTAAGGCAGGACTATTGAATTTGGTCCTCTGTCTGTGGTGCAACTACAAGATTATTTGCAATATCTACATCTCAAGCACATGCCTGTGTATCAATGCAGGCCGTCGAGGTCTTTACAGTGGAACTTCTGGACTGCAGATCGCCTACCTGAGTGGTACCGAGTCCCAGGATGAGCCAGCTCCTGCCTACAGTTTTAGTGCAAAGGATGTGGCAGAATTAAAAGCATCTTTGTTATCAACCCCAAACTTTAAAGGTGTGGATATATTGCTGACATCCCCCTGGCCCAGAGATGTGGGGACTTTTGCCAACAGTGCGGTAAGTGTTCTGTTTTCTTCTGCAATGGGTTTCAAAGTGGATTTAACAAAGGATTGTGTTTCTGCTTGCTGTGGCATTTTGGGGTATTGGGCCATCTCCAAGTGCTTGAGAGAGCTGAGAGTAAAAAATGGATATCGAATGTTCTGTTTCTTCAGAGAAGAAGGACCAGTGGAGACAGGGAATTGTGAATCTTCAGGGTGTTTTATCTGTCCCTGCCTGAAAAAATCAGTCAGTAGCTTTCATTTGATCGCAGATGTTGAATTCAGTTGGTTACAATTGCTGTGAAACAATGCTGCTAGTCTCTGTTGTGGAATGCTGGGCTCTAAGCATCTTCAATACCACTTGACATTAAGTTGTTCCTTCTCCCCGCTTCAAAACTTTTAAAATATTTTGGTGTTCATTTCCTTGCCTATAAGTCACCTGTACTAAATACTCTGGTTCTTCCTCTGTCTGAATTTTGAGGATGTTGCTTCATTTGTGTCCAGTTTTCTGTTGTTAATGTTCCTCAGCAGAAGTGATTTTCCAGTCATAAGTTCAGGTGATCTGAAACGTTCCTGGAGAGCAGGGCCGTGTATCATGTCAAAACACTTTTTGCTTCCTCTCAGTATCTTCTGACAAAGACAGATGGTCCTTAGTCTAAACACATAAAGAACCCTTCCTCATCTTGCAGCAACCCAACTAGCCTACAGAGTTGGAGAGAAAAAAGTTGTAGGGATGTTCTGGCTTAAAAAAAAAAAAGCCAGGTCTCTCAAATCCCATGGGAATTCTCTGTAGTAGTTCAGTGTATCATTTCACACTTGGTTTCCCTTGGTGTGAATTTTCTGATAATGTACTCACTTGGATTAAAAGAGGAGTGTATTAATAATGATTATATTCAAATATGCATCTTGTTGGGAGTGTGTACTTTTGTCACCTGAGGATTTTCATAATAAGTCTTAAGAGATTCCCTTGCACACTGAGACCCTGAAATCCTGTCACTGAAAGCAGGAAGTTTGAGAAATAAACAATTAGAGCTTTTGCTCTTTGTTACCTGACGTTTCTCTTTCAGCAAAAGTGGTGTGAGGAGCTGAAGTGCATGGGTGGGATTTGACTCCTGGAGAATTCTGTGGGTTTTCTTTTCCTGAGATGCTTGGTAGCTCTGGCTGTTTTCAGTGGGGCTGGAATAAGCCAGCCCTCAGTGCAGATGCTGCTGGGCTTCCCTCTGCCATGCCTGCTGCAAGAGAAGCAGGAGGGAGCACAGAGAGGAGGACTGCTTTCTTGAGGGTGGGTTAGTGCCTGTCCCGCTGCTGCAGTGAAGGGCTGTGGCAGATGCCTGCCAGGTCAGAGTCCCTGTTCCCTGTGCTTTTACAGAAGATAACAAGGTAACAGACATAGGCTATTTCCGAACCTCTTTCTTTCTCTGCCCTTGTCCTTCCCTACTTCACAGTCTAAGGCTAAAAGGGAAAAGATAGCACAAGAGCCTTCACCCAAGGAAATGATATCAGGTCTGCTTTTTGGTTGTGTTTTGGTTTGCTCTGAATTCTTAGAGATGAAGTGGGAAAAAATTTTGATTCCTAAGAAAACCTCAGAGTTTTCCTATTTACTTGACTCATACACTAAAGCTTTGGCACTCTGGACATATGGTCAAAACTTGTCAATGATTTTGACATCTGTTGGTGTTTGCCAAACTCACTCTGTGCTGCCCTGGCGTCACAAGACAAAGAGAAGGAAAATATGACAAACTTGGATTAATGAAACAAGTGGATACAAACCCTGAGTACTTTTGAAAAGGAGGCACAGAAAAAGGAGTACATTATTCCTGAGAATGGAATAAATGAGTAGGCTCTGGTTGGCAATAAGAGATCAAGCCCTTTTGACTTTTTTTCCCACTTCCAGGGAATGGCAACTACTATAGTCAGTCTCTTCATTTCCAGCATGCATTCACTGCAATCTGATGGTTTTTTTTTAATAAAACTGTGTTTGTATCTTGTAGGGAGAAATAGATACCAAGAAGTGTGGCTCCAAGTTAGTATCTGACCTAGCTGCAAGTCTCAAACCAAGGTACCACTTTGCAGCCCTAGAGAAGGCCTATTATGAAAGACTTCCATACAGGTTTGTAAGATCATGTGACATCTCATTTATTAGTCTAATAAGCTTTCAACTTTTAAAGAACACAGGAGGAGGACAACTTTAAAATAATTTTATGAAGTCATCCAGCCCCAACACAGAGTCAAGATTGTTTCTCATGCATCTTATTGCTATAACTCCTGCTGCCTTGAGAACTGTGCCATTGTTGACAATGCTTGTCTGAGTACGTTGATGTGAATCTGATGCCAAGTTAGTTGCCCTCAGTTGCCTTTAAACACCATTCAGCCTAATTCAGGGGTGCATCTCTGAAAATGTATTGTGGGAAACTTATTGTGTGGTGAAGAGACGGGTGTCTTCAGTCATAACTTTGTATGTAAAATGTGACTAGTGACATGCTTTTCTCTAGGTAAAAAGCTGGCTGGGTGGCCGAGCCCAAAGAGTGGTAATAACTGGAGTTACATCCAGCTGGCGGCTGGTCACAAGTGGTGTTCCCCAGGGCTCAGTACTGGGGCCAGGCCTGTTTAATTCTTTATCGATGGTCTGGATGAGGAGATAGAGTGCATCCTCAGTGAGTTTGTAGATGACACCAAGTTGGGTGGGAGTGTTGATGTGCTGGAGGGCAGGCAGGCTCTGCAGAGGGACCTGGACAGGCTGGGCCGATGAGCCGAGGCCAGCTGTATGAGGTTCAACAAGGCTCAGTGCCGGGTCCTGCACCTGGGTCACACTAGCCTCACGCAGCGCTACAGGCTGGGGCAGAGCGGCTGGGAAGCTGCCTGGCGGGGAAGGGCCTGGGGGTGCTGGCTGACGTACGGCCGGCTGAACATGGGCCAGCAGTGTGGCCAGCAGGACAAGGGCAGTGATTGTCCCCCTGTACTCGGCACTGGTGAGGCTGCACCTCAAATACTGTGTTCAGGTTTGGGCCCCTCACCTCAAAGGGGGATGCAGAGGTGCTGGAGTGTGTCCAGGGAAAAGCAGCAAAGCTGGGGAAGGGTCTGGACACAAGTCTTGAGGAGCAGCTGAGGGAACTGGGGTTGTTTAGCCTAGAGAGGAGGAAGCTCAGTGGGCCTTACTGCTCTCTACAGCTACCTGAAAGGGGCTGTAGGCAGGTGGGGGTCGGTCTCTTCTCCCAGGTAACAAGCAACAGGACAAGAGGAAACAGCCTCAAGTTCTGCCAGAGGAGGTTTAGATTGGATATTAGGAAAACTTTCTTCACTGAAAGGGTGATGAAGCATTGGACCAGGCTGCCCAGGGAGGTGGTGGAGTAACTATCCCTGGAAGTGTTTAAAAAACACATAGATGCAGTGCTTAGGGACATGGTTTAGTGCTGGACTTGGCAGTCCTGAGTTAACAGTTGGACTTGATGATCATAAAGGTCTTCTCCAACCTAAATGATTCTATGATTCTATAAGGTAGGTGTCAGAACAACCTATAAATAAAACTAAGGCTGTCATGTTAACATTGGCTAAGATTTATTAACCTTTCTGCAGGAAACATTTTAAAGATGTATCTCTTTTCAGACTAGTGAATTGTCCTCTCATCTCTGTATTTGGAGTGCAATGAGATGTAATTTTGGTCTGTGTAGCTGTTTGCCGTTAGACCTCATGAGTCTGTCTGTCCTTAAGCCTCCTTGTTCTTGGCCAAAGACACTGTGTGACTGACATGCTGTCTTGAGTAGCTGGAGGACACGTGATTTTCCCACTGTCCTTTTCTATATTGTATGTGCCAGTACAGTCATGTTTTGCTTCCTTACAGAAATCACACAGTGCTACAGGAGACCCCACAGCATGTGAGCAGGTTTATTGCACTTGCTGATGTTGGCAATACAAGCAAGAAAAAGGTACTGACACTTCCGAATATTTCTTTTATATTCAAGCACAAGTAATAGGGCAGTAAGCCCAGCTTTGGCTAGCTAGAAGATGGCATCAATCACTTAAAAGCTTGACTGAAGTGTAGGGATCTGTCTCACAAGTAATAGATACCATTTGCCCATTATGTCAGAAGGGTAAGGTCTGCAAGGTGTGTTCTGAGGTGTTAACTTTTCTCTACCTGGTCAAATGGCGTGTAGCTGTGAAGACAGCTGCAGAGGAAAGTGGTTAGAAAGTTGCCATTCCTTCCCCTTCCCCAGCTACTTTATGTATTTTCTGTTTGCATGGCCTGCTTTAAGAAGGAAGTAAAATTCCAAATGAACGGTTACAAATCACTGAAAATAACTTCTGGGATGGGCAGAGGCTGTTTTATTTTGGTTTGGTTTTAACCTTAAGAAAGTTACAGAGTATCAGTGTAGAAGGACAGGTTGCTAATGTTAGGAATCAGGCCTGGTAACAAAAAAAGGTCCAGGAGTTCTGGACAGAAAGAAGGCCTGGAAACAGTCAAGGGTCAAGGTATTTCTTTTTCAAGTAGGACACACTGCTGTTTTTCAAAAAAGATCTTTCCTTAAAGTGAAGAGTGAGCCACTTGGAAGCACTCCATAAACTCTTGGTTGCACTGGGTGGGAGACTGGCACAGAAAGTGTGTTTTTCATATCCTGCCTTAGCTTGAACACTTGATTTGCTGGGTTACTGCAGTGCTAAGTTGTGTTACCATTTCAGGGTGGCTTAGTTCACAACTGACCCTTTCAAAGTTGCAGTCAGGGCAAAAGTTTCTTGCATTTGAGCTATCTGTTTTTCTTCTAGTATCTCTATGCCTTCAGTATTGTGCCGATGAACTTGATGGACCCTGCAGAGCTAGTGAAACAGCCACAGGATGTTACGGAAAATCCATACCGAAGATCACGGAAGGAGGCACAGAAGACCAAAACACCCCTGTGTGCAGAGGTACTGCTGCCTTCTCCCCAGTGTGTGCACTGTGGTTTCACTCTCTGTGTTCAGGGAGCGTAGGACAGTGTTTGGCTTAACCTTGGAATATTTCTGTCCATAACACTTCAAGGTTCTGTGCAAACTATTTCTATTGACCAAATTGTATAGATTCAATGCGCGGGAGTTTGTTACAGTGTGTCCCTTCTTAAGCCAACCTTATCCTCAGCTGCATCCACAGCAGTGTGACCAGCAGGTCAAAGGAGGTGATTCTGCCCCTCTGCTGCACTCTTGTGAGACCCCACGTGGGGTACTGCATCCAGCTCTGGAGTCCTCAGTACAAGAAGACATGGATCTGTTGGAGTGGGTCCAGAGGAGGGCTACAAAGATGATTAGAGGGATGGAATGCCTCTCCTATGAGGACAGGCTGAGAGTTTTGGGGTTGTTTAGCCTGGAGAAGAGAAGGCTCCAGGGAGACCTTACAGCAGCCTTTTCAGTACTTAAAGGGAGCCTACAGGAAAGATGGGTTAATAGGGTCTAGCAACAGGACAAGGGGTAATTGTTTTAAACTAGAAGAGGGTAGATTCAGGCTAGGTATAAGGAAGAAATTTTTTATTATGAGGGTGGTGGAACACCGTAACAAGTTGCCCAGAGAGGTGGTAGATGCCCCATCCCTGGCAACATTCAAATTCAGGTTGGGCAGGGCTCCGAGCAACCTAATGTAGTTGAAGAGGTCCCTGCTCACTGCAGGGAGGTTGGACCAGATAACCTTTGAAAGTCTATTCCAACTCAAACCACTCTAGATTTTTCCTGCAGGTCTGCATGGTGATGCTGTAGTTAGATCTGCTTGCTTGTCAGGACTGTTCCCTATGGGCACCTCAGAAAACATGGTCTTACTCTTTCTAAGCTTGTAGACTACAAATTACTCCTGTGCAGCTGGCCCTCAGTTTTCTCCCTTAGACTGCTGGCTACTTAGATGCTACATTTTTTGATGTTGCATTTCCGCTGTATCCCTCAATGCTGGTGAGTTTGGTGTTGGGTACAGGTTTTTTTTCTCAAGCATGCTAAGTTACCGGCTTCATGCTCCTTTTTAAATATTGATTGTTTGCCAGATGAGGGCAGAATAGTTCTTTCTTGGGGCCTGAACACTGAGCTGTTCGTGTCAGAAGATCTGAAATTGCCACCTTCACAATTTCATCATAGACAAGTAGATTCTGTTCATCGCTGTGGAGACTCAGATTACTTTCCTGTGCAGAGCATGTTATGCCCTCTAAGCATTGTGGGGTACTCCACTAATGCGGACATATGAATAGCTGTGCGTGTATATCTTAATGTAATGTAGAGAAACCAAATTGGGAGCTCATTGGCAGAAGGGAAGAATACTTGGCCTGAAGTTAGGCTTGACTTGGTCTTTGCTGGACCAGTGTGTCACGTAGGAAGTGCAAGCATTGCTCTCCAGCCTCTCTCCCTGCAACGCGCACACAGAGTGAGGGGCTGGCTTCTTCCAGCTGTCAGCATGGCTGGGCATGAGGGTGACAGACACCTCCTGATCCCTTTAATTGTGACAACCTCCCCACCCCCAGCTGAGACTTGCTGTGGTGTTCAACCCCTGGCAACAAGGCTTTTAACAGACCAATCAGTCAGTAACCAGATAGAAGCAAAACTTGTACCTTTGAGCTGAACTATGCAATTGATGACAGGCACAAGAGCTTGCCAGGGTTACTGGGAGAAATGCTTCCACTGTACATGCTGGTTCTTACAGTGCAGGCTGTGTTTTAGACTGCAGTTGTGATCCTGTGTGGGAACCCTGCTCTTTGCCATCTCCTTCCCCAGCGCTTTCCTCTGCAGCATTGAAGCCTTCTAGTGGTATTTTGCTGTACATGACAATTTAGTCAAATGGTTTCAGCTTCTGTGAGTCTGTTGAGAGGTTAACATCTCTAAGAAATAAAGACATTCTTTTGGCACTGGTTGTCGAGTGAAAAAGAGATTTGAATAATCCATAAAATCAAGCAATTCTGAATGTTCAGCATGAGACTAAAAAGAAGAACATAGCAATTTGGGGCAGCTCTCCCAGATTTTTTTTTCCCTGGCTGAGGCAAACCCTGCTGTGTTTCTGGGAGAGCTCAATTCATTCCGTTGCAGGATATCGATGCTTTCACTGTTGATGCCTTTCAAAGGTGGTTACATACCTCTTCAGGAAAAATCAAATTCTTCTATGTATTGTGACTCTGATATGGTTATAATGGGCTTTGGTTTTCATTTTCTAAACAGGAAGAACCAGCTTGTCAGTTTTTCTTTGATTTGAATAAGCATCAGGGAAAAAAACGTCCCTCAGATGCGAAAGAGAGAGGGAACTCCCAACCTAAGCAAGCCAAAAAACCCCGTAAGTATCTGGATGCTTTTTTTCTGAGCTCTTCCCTTGAGGCATTAGACTATGTCACTTGTCATTTTTCTCAAACCGCTGAGCTGTATATGTCAACCTGGCAGTGTGCTCTGTCACTATACTACATGCCGTGGGAATACAGAGAAATGAAGGGTCCCTTGTTTCCAGCAAACCTGACAATCAATAGGTGAAAGAAAAATGAAAAGCATAGTTTTAAAAGCTAGTCGGATCTGTGGTGGTTGTGGGTGGGCTGATTCCATTTACCCTCTGAACCATACTGGCCTCCGAATTGGCCAACAGGCAGTTTCACAAAGCAGCGTGTTTCCGTTCAGAGGGACTGCAAGAAACTGGATCACAGTGCTGATGAGTTCTTGAAAGACCACTTCAGTTGTTTTGTGCTGTGAGTTCACAGAAGGGAGAAAGCCCTCCTGTTATCTCTCTATTTCTGTGTTGTAAATCTCATTAGTTTGTCTGACCTGAAGAAACTGAGATGAAATCTTCAAAGATCATGACTTCTTAGTGCCAGTGTTATTGCAAGCATGGATCTTTAGAAATGTTGGTCTTGGTTATACAGAAATTTGGGCTTAAAATGCAAATGTAGGTGTTGGCCTCCTCTTTTGTTTCTGTGGAAGCTATTCCCACTGCCAGTGGGTAAGAAGACATTTTTCAGAAATGCCTTTGGTAGAAAAGTCTAGTTTCCCTTGTTAACGTGAGACTAAGTTGTTCAGTTTTTATTTATTAGATTTCCAAGCCCTTTGCATAGTCCTTGCCCATAACAGGTCTGCAGGCTAAATTACTTTATGCTGAGATGAGCGCAGTGTCATTGCTCTATATGTGCCTGCAGAGGCACAACTGGCTGTAATGGCAATTTTAATGAAAGATTGTCTGGGTTTTCTTGTTTTCTCCCATCGCTTCTGTAGGACATAGTGTGCTATATATTCATGTAATTTCAAAGTCTTCTGGAGTTTGATGTCATGAGAATAGAACCTTGTTACACTGTTTTGCTGAGAAATGAACCCCAGAACTGGACATTGTTTCCTGCAGTTCTTGGGAGACCCCTGTCATGTTTATTGCATTTACAAAACTGTTTGTCTATTCTTACACACAACCTGCAGATGATGTGAATATAGTGTTTGACCATAAGGAGAGGCCTAGCTTACCAATGCCATCAACTTACGTTAAAGGTCAGCTCAGGTATCACAGTTTCAGTGTGAATCCAGGTGTTTTGAGTGTGATGAATAGGCCAGAACTGACAAGTGTGTTTGATAGCGTCTGTCCTTGTCTGTACCTATGTAGTAATTTTACCTTATTTTGATTTGTTTGTTTAAATTTGCTGGTGCTTTCTTGTTAGTAAGTTGTAACCACTAAATTCCTGGAATTGGTGCTCTTCCATTAAATCAGAGCACTCAATGAGAATGGTAGTCAACAAGTGCATGACTGCCACCATCTCCTGTCTTGCTGGAATCTCTCAGAGACACCAGTTCCTGACCAGATCTGCTTCCAGGAGCTGTGTCCTTCTGACACCTTCAGCACTTCATCAGCTGGGAAGGGTGGCTGGAAAATAACAGCTTTGCCAGATCTTGTTCTGTTCCTTGTTCTGACAAATAAGCCTTGTGCTAACACTTCTTTCTCTTTCTCAATAAAGCACAGTCTACAGGGCCCTGCTGGTTTTGCCTTGCCAGCCCAGAAGTTGAGAAGCACTTGGTTGTTAGTATCGGCACACACGTAAGTACCTGTAGCATGTTCTTTGCTACATGACAGCAGAACGGTGCCAAGACACAGCAATATGAAGTATCAGTCTCCAATTTTAAATCTTAAAAACCCCAAACTTTATTTGCAGCTGACTCTTAGTTTTGTTTTCAGTTTCTTTGCATCTCCCCTACAAAAAACGTAAATATATAGCTAAAGTTTCTAAAAAATGAAGCCTGGCCCAGTTTTGCTCCATCAGCAGAGCTGGATTACAGTGCCAGAAAACTTTTTGCTGTGCCAGCCCTCATGGTTTCCTTATGTTACCATCTAGCAGAACTCCTGCATCCTGCAGACAAGGCATTCTCTGGCATTCAAAAGATATTTTTGTTGTGTGTGTGTCCTTTAGCAGTCCCTGTCTCATTCTTCTAGTAATTAATAAATAGCTAATAAACAATCCCTAAGAAGTGACATAGAGGAGAAGATTCTTCCTGTTCCCAAGGCAGAATCACTAGGCTGGGCTATACTCAAAATGCAGTCAGAGAGTAAATTTCCACAACGTGGTACGTAAGTGTTGCTTGCAGTGAGTAACTGGTGTGTATTGTTTCACTCTAGTGCTATCTTGCCCTTGCCAAAGGTGGCTTATTACCTGATCACGTCTTGATTTTGCCTATCGGGCACTACCAGTCAGTGGTTGACTTATCTTCAGAGGTGGTGGAAGAAGTGACCAAGTACAAGGCTGCCCTAAAGGAATTTTTCAGAAGCAAGGGAAAGAGATACGTCCTGTTTGAAAGAAATTATAAGAGCCAGCATCTGCAGCTACAGGTATGGTTTTAGTGTCACCCTGGGAGAATATACACTTGTACATACCCGCAAATGAATTGAAAGAGAAAGCTCACCTTCAGCTTGCCCTCTTTATTCTGTGCCTTCACAGAGCATGGAGAGAAGTTGTCCTATGCACAAATAGAGCCAGAGCAAAAATAAAACCAGTGTGCTGCTTCTACCACAGTCCTTGAATTCTTCACGTTATAGCAGCACAGCGTTGGTTGTGTTGAGTGGGTGAGGAAAACTTTGCCCTGCATGGAACTGATTAAAAAGCCCACAAGGTTTTCGGATAAGCTGCAAGACCTCACTCTGACTCTGATTGGCACACACTGGCACACAAACTGTGGTGCTCACATTTGTAACTGATGTAGGTTGAAAATCCAAAGACAGATGCAGAACTCTGGTCATTGTCTGCTAGTACCAGCCCTTTGGTTTGATTTAATTTTTTTAATTTTTTTTTGTCCTTGTGTCAATCTTCAGGGTTTTATTGTGGTGGTTTCTGTATTTGGCAGATCTGTAACTGTAACAGAGCGGCCTTGAGCTACCACAGAGATCAGAATGGAGAAGGCTGTGCTGAGAACTTTTTCAAGCTTTTAGTTTTCAGCTTTTTGTTCAACTCCTACAGAAAAAACCTCATAAGTTTAAGCCTGTACAGATGGGTGCTCACCTGTCTTGGTTGATGATACTGAGCGTTACTGAGGAGCATGCCAGCTCCAGTGATGGATTGCTTGCTTTCTGCAGGCGGTTGGTTTGTCTTTTCTTCTTTTTACGGAAATGTTGCCCTCCCTCTCCAGGTGGTTCCTGTCCCATTAGACCACTGTACTTCTGAAGACATTAAGGAGTCCTTTATTGCACAGGCACAGGAACAACAGATTGAATTACTAGAAATCCCAGAGCACTCAGATATCACGCAAGTATGAGACAAGATTTCACCTGTTACTTACTTTCCCTCTGTCCTATCTAGGCCTCTGTTTCCCTCTGCGGTCACTTTGTGTTGTACTGTTAAGCTATTGGAGGCAGACCATTGTAGACTTGGTTTGGAGATATGTCAGATATATTCTGCTCTGGCTGAAGTTCCTGTGAACAATAGATGAGTTGCTTATCTGAAAATTATTTTAGCTATGTCTAGGGCTCGCTGAATTCATTACTTCTGATATCAAACAGCAGCCCTCTTTCAGTGCTGCTGCACATCAGGTGGATTTAGGTTCCCTTGTGTAAGAATTTGAAAGAAATCTTCCCGTGATATCACAGAAATGAGTCAGTAGTGACATAGGGTTGTTTTTTTCCTTTGTGCTCAGTGGTCACAGCGAGACCTGATCTGTAGCGGGAGCCAGAAATAGCATATACGTGTGCTTGTCCCTTTCTAAGCCATTACAGCTCTTGATATGCATGTTGGCAAGCTCAGAGGTTGGTGTCTCAGGCGAGAAATGTGAACAGTCTCTTCACATGCTTTCCTTCCTCTAACAGTGTGCCGTGTTAGTACGGGATGACTTAGCTCAGGTTAAGCACAATCAGAACCGCCTGGTTCTCCCGTTGACTGCTCTGTAGTGGTAACTGCAGAATTAAGCCACCACCAATGTTATATTAGTGCCCCTTCAGCTCATGATCCCAGTGGAAAGCGATCCATCGCATCGTGGTTGCATGGAAGCTACGGTTTGTCGCCAGCTACGGATGCAGTTGGGTGCCGCTGGGTGGGTGGGTGCGTGCAGCCGAGTTTCCCCCAACGAAATGCCTCCCTGGATCGGGAGCGTCTATCTGCCCTGTCCCAGACCCGCGCCCTGCGCTGCGGGGGCTGCGGCGCTGCCGGCGGTGCGGCAGCTCCCCGCCTCTCCCGCTCTCCCGCAGGTGGCGCAGCCGGGGACGCCCTACTTCTACGTGGAGCTGGACACGGGGGGAGAAGCTGTTCCACCGCATCCGCGGCCGCTTCCCGCTGCACTTCGGCAGGTGGGTGCCTCCCCGTCCCCCTCCCCCGCCCCCGCCCTGCGGCGCCGGCGGCACGCGCGGTGCCGGCGGTGACGCGGCTGTGCTTGCAGGGAGGTGCTGGCGAGCGAGGCGCTGCTGGCGCTGCCGCAGCGGGCCGATTGGCGGCGCTGCGCGGCCGAGCGGGCGGAGGAGGCGGCGCAGGCCCGCGCCTTCCGCCGCGACTTCCAGCCCTTCGACTTCGCCCTCCGGGCCTGACGGCGGCGCTGACGGCGGCGGCGGACGCGCGGCGATTGGCGGGCGGGCGGGCGCGCGCGGTGACGCGGCAATAAAGGCGGAGTGCCGGTGGCGCCGAGTGGCTGCGGCGCGATGGAGCGGGGCGCCCCCCCCGGGCCCGGTGGCGGCGCGGAGCGGGCCCCCGGCGGGGCGGCGCTGCGGGGGCAGCCGGCGGGCGGCTGCGGGCCTTGGGAGATGCGCGACCGCCTGGGCACCGGCGGCTTCGGTAACGTCTGCCTCTACCAGCACCAGGTGGGGCGGCGCGGAGCGGAGTGGGGCGGGGAGGGCCGGGCCGGGCCCGGGCGGCTGACGGCGCTGTGTCCTGCAGGACTCGGGCGCCCGGGTAGCCATCAAGTCCTGCCGGCTGGAGCTCAGCGTCAAGAACAAGGACCGCTGGTGCCATGAGATCGACATCATGAAGAAGTGAGTGCGGACGAGTCGGCACGGCCCGGGCAGCCGGGGCACAGCGGCCCTCAACAGCCGGGCTGGGGAGCCGGGGCGTGGGGACAGGCGGGGCCCGGCCCTAAGAACCTGCCGGGGTGAGGGACCGAGGCGGGGGCGGCCCTCAACCGGCCGGAGTGTGGGGACAGGGCAGGGGACAGCCGGGGCCCAGCGGCCCTTAACCAGCCGGAGTGTGGGGACAGGGTTGAGGGACAGGGCAGGGGGACAGTTGGGGCCCAGCGGCCCTCAACCAGCCAGAGTGGGGGGGACAGCAGGGGCCCAGCAGCCCTCAACCAGCTGAGCTGAAGGACCAGGGTGTGGGGACAGCTGGGACCCAATGGCCGTGAACCAGCCAGGCTGAGAGACCAGGGCGTGGTGACAGGGCATGGGGACAGCCAGCCCCCAGACTCTGAACCAGCCAGGGAGAGGATCTGCCCGTCACTTAGCAGCTCTGTGCTGGCCTTATCTGTCATCGCAAGCTATCAAAGTGTTGCTGGTGTGCTGTACTAGCTCATGCCTTGGGTTGGGACCTTGTGACATCCAAAACCCCTGCCCTTCTGTTGCCTGGGCTGTTTGCCCATCCTGAATTCCTCCAGACTCACACCACACAGCGCTTTTGAGTTTTAACGTGGTGACGTGAGAACACCTGCATGTTCTCATACTGTGCAGTGTGTTCATCTTTGGTCTAGCACCTGGAGGGGTCCTAGGAATTGCTTTCTTTCTGTCACACTTCTGCATGTACAGAATAATGTTTCCTAATACTTTCTCATGAGAAAGTATGTACTCTATATTGCCCACCATCCCTCTTTCCATCGTGTCACTTTTGAGGTACCTGAACCGGAGCTGGCCAGGTTTGTCCTTGGGGATGTGAGTAGTAGCTCTGGGTGGTGGGGCCTTGTATGGTCCTTGGGAATTCCTTGGTCCCTTAACCAGGGACCCTGTCCTGAGAATTTCTCCTCCCTTTTGAGAGAGATCCCGGAGCATGAAATGTGCCATCCCACTGGTGGGAGCAGGGATACCACTGAGGGTTGTTCCAAGTTGTCTCCACCAAGGTCTGCAGTGCCTCTGCTGCATAGAGCTTTACCAAGCTCCTACTCTGCCACCTTGTCGCCCTCGCCTGCTCACTGTATGCACTAACATTGGAGACCATTTGCAGGTAACCTGAGTTTGTAGGTCGGGGCTTGGTGATCACTGTTCTTTTTAGCATTTTCACCATATTTGTTTCTTGAATACAAGCACTGAGCGGCACAGCTACAGCTGCTCTTGTGGTGGCTTCCAGAGGCTTTGGAAGGTGCACACAGAAGTAATTTGCCTTCACTTCCTTCTGGATGTGTCAAGAGTAATGTATATTAGAGACAGTCAGGGAGCATCTATTTGAATTCGGTTGCAGAAACTAATCCTTCCCCATGTACGTGGATTTCACCTGCCTGGTTCTACCTTCCTGATACCATTACACAAGTGTTAACAGATTCCTATGAAACCCTGGGGCCAGGGAGAAACTGTCCCCGCATGCAGAAACAGAGACACGTATGTAACAACTTTGCCAGGAGCGTGTAGGAATCCAGAACCTGAGCCTGGATACCCATCATCAAAGTCCTCTACCTTGACTTTGAGACATCGTTTCTTCTCATCACAAGTGTGTGGATTTTATGCATCTGGATACTGGTAGGTACCTGTTGAAGAGTGTACTTCTCAGCAAGGATCCATTTGGGGAACAGAAATTGTACCTGAAACATAAAATGTGGTTGGTTGACAATCTGTTGTCTCGTTCTTCCAAAAGGGGTCAGTTTTCATCGAACTTTCCATGTGCTTAGGTTGAACCATCCCAATGTAGTAAGAGCCTGTGAAGTTCCTGAGGAGATGAACTTCCTGGTTAATGACGTTCCTCTTCTAGCGATGGAATATTGTTCAGGGGGTGACCTCCGGAAGGTAACATCTGCTTTGCTTCACGATATGTAGCAAAATAAGTAGTGTTAATGCTGTTTCTGTAACTGCGGCTGTCTATGAGACCACGTGTGTTCTGTGGTGCTTTTTGAGTACAGGTGTGGGGAAATATATGTAAAGTGGAGAAAAAAAAAAACGTGTGGGAAATGAGGCTTGTGTTTTTGAAACCAGAGGACAGAGAGCAATCCAAGGGCAGATACTCTCTTATCCTGAAGCAGCGTTTCCTTTCGTGGAACTGTTACAGCATTAATGCAACTTCCCGTAGCCTAGATACACCCAGCCTGTTTGGCTTTGCTGCAGTGTGTCTCTTACTTGGTTTTGTTTCACCTCTATCCAGTGTTGTATTGCTCTCAGCACAGGGATGGATCCTTTTAGTACTGGACTGGACTGGGGCCTCCAGGTCTTCAGAGACTTTCCTGCTGAACTGGAAACTGCCCTACTGCAAAGCAGCAACACCCAAGAGTAAAGGAACCTTTCAGCAGCTCCCCAGGCAGCAGCTGCATGGCCCAGTAGAATTTATGCTCTCTTTCCTTTGCAGCTGGCTTCAGGAAGCAGCCATTTGTATAGGGATGAAGAAACAAATCCCTGTTGGCTAATGTTTGCTTAGAAATCACCTCGTTGAAGTGATTGGGAAGTTAATTTCACTGTTGGTTTTGGTACTGCTGTTAAATAGCACTGGATGAGCGCAAGCAGATTCTGAATGCAATAACTGCTTATTTGTGATAGCAGCTAGTGAACTGGTAACTTGCTGAGCCTCATTTTACTTTTTGGGGTTGCTTAAAACAGTAAGGATAATTTTAAGAGACAGTTTTAAGGTTGACAATGAAAGGAAGTGGGTATATATGAAATCAGCATTTGGATGTTGCAGACACATGTAGGTTACCATGTTCTCAGCGATGCTTGGGTGTTGTATTTTTGCAGAAAAAGTTTTGAGACTACTTGAAGGTAGATTGGAAGCCCTGACCAAGAAAGCTCTACTTACAATGCAGTATTTGATCATTTAATTCCTAATGAATCTTTTGATGTTGCATAGATGCTGGGACAATTACGGAAGTAACATGCTTCATTTAATTTGATCACATGTAACACTTTGTTCCTTAAAGAAAAAAAATGCATGTTTTTTTTATTTCTGATCCTGTTCTTTAAATCTTTTCTCTTACACTTGCTTGGTGTTATTTTTGTTTTGCATTGCTGTAAGTTTCTCATTGCACTTGTGTGATCTTCCATAAAGCGTGGAAAAGCATCAGCTTCTGTCTATGGGCCGCGCACATTTTCATGCTTGTGCTCTTTCAGAGAAGGGTGGGCTCTGAGTTTGATTTCTGACTTTGCCCCTCTTGTCCTTTGTTGTTCAGCACATCTACTCAGAAGTTAAGGAGCGAGATGTTGAAGTTTGGCAGCTTCTCTGTAGAGGTGTGACTACTGGTTGTGCCTGAAGTGTGGGAGGCAGGCAAAACCACGAGGATACATCATGGCAGGAGTGGCTGCAGTGCAGAAGTGTACCCTCAGTCTAATCTATAAAAGCCTTCGGTGAAGTAAAAATCAGATCACAACTTGGCTGACTCAGGGCATATGCAGGAAATTGCTGGTTACTTATTGACAGATCATTAAGACTGATTGGGAGAGGTTTTCTTATGGTGCTTCCACTAGACCTTTTGCTAGAGGAGAAAAATTTAGGGCAAGGGAGGAGAGAGATGAAGCACCTTAGAGTGGAGACAGGGCTGACAGTTCAGGTTATGCTCCGTGCTGTGGGTACTCCAGTGATCCACAGGCCAGTGATCTGCTTTTTAGCTCAGGCTTAACTAGGTGGGCAGCCTGAAAGCCAGCATGCTGAAGTGTCAAGCAGCTGCCTCTCATCGTTGGAGGGCAGTCAGGAAGGAGACTGTGTCCCAGGGCAGAGCTAGCCAGCAATCAAGCGCTGAGCTGAAGAAGGTGACTTGTGTGAAATGGGACAGTCTGCAGCCATAGCACCATTATCAGAGTTACCCTTTACTGGTTTTAAGGTGCCTGACCATGAGGTGGGTGGCTGGTATCATGGGTTGGACCCTGCAGGGCTCAGGCAGCATTAATGGAGTGGGGACTGACTACAGGTGACTGCACATTGTTTGGCAGCCACTTGCAGTGGGGGCTGATACCTGGATGTTTGTTTTTTCCATAGCATGGAGTATCACTTGGGTACAGCACACTGAGGAAAACAGGCTGTGTTAGAGTCCATGGCCAGCTTGTGCAAATTAAAGCAGCAATTGCTTTGGGCCAGCTAAGCTGTCTGGGAGCAGTAAATAACTGCAGTGATCGTCTCTTCTGTGACCTACGCTGAATTTAGGCGTTAACCTGTTAGGTTCCCTTCTCATCCTTTTGTCAGCAATGTGTGTTTGAATGCCAAGGGCTTAGATGTACATCCATTCCTTTTGCTTTTTGTCACTCAATTTATTTTCCTCGCTGGAGAGTTGTTCTCCCAAGCAGCAGTCCTGCTTCAGGTATATGGGGTGTTCCCAAACTTCATGAGATGAGGAACAAACTCCAGGAGCCTTGGGATCCCTGTTGCCTACAGCCATATGGCCCTGCCTGTGTCTTTTGCCCATTTGCTTTCTGATGTCTCTTACACTTTTGTGGTATTATTCTAGTAGTCCAAATCTTTTCAACCTTATCTCTGCAGTAAATTTTTATTTTGTCTGAGTTGTTTTCTTTTTCTCCCATGCTCTTGTTTCACAAAACCAACTACGTCATTCAACTGGAGTTATCTTTGAACTGTGCTGTTTTCTGTGTCATGTCCGCAGGGCATGGAAGGAGTTGCTCTTGACTGTCAACAGGGGTCTAAACTGGTTTTGTTTTTGTTTTTTTTTATTTATTTACTGTAGTTGCTGAACAAACCGGAAAACTGCTGCGGACTTAAGGAAAGTCAAATACTTTCTTTGCTTAGTGACATTGGTATGTAGTCTAGTGCCTTTCTTGTGCTTTGGTGTTTTTTGTTGTTGTTTGCTTGGGGGGTTTTTGTGGTTTTTTTTTTGGGGGGGGGGGCTGTTAATTATGTGTAATGGCATGTTGCTTTTTCAGCTGACCCTGAAAAGGGGACTTAGGAGAACAGGGTGTTAAATCAAATCAGGTTTCTATTGCAGAGGAAGGACTTGATATCCCTACTGATCACAGAGACAAGAAGCTTTCACTAATGACCTGTCTGTGGAATGGAATTTGAAAACCTGTGTAGTGGTCAGTTGTATGTAACTATGACCTTAACATTTTATTTTGTTAAGGCCACGTTTTTCCATTCAAACCCCGTTTCAGTACATGACTCTGGGAGTGTCAAACCGTTATGTTATTTGAAGGAATGTAACTTTTACAAGCCAAAAAGCAAAAACCAATGTGACAAGTGCCAAAGTTGCCCTATGGCTTCTCTGTGTAGGTTTTGCTTAGTAGGAGGGAAATTTTGTTTGTTCAGGGTGACACTACAGAGGAGATGACAAACTGGAGTGGAGCTGAGAGCAAGATAGGTAAGAGCATAGCAGAAGAGGAAGCCAACTATGCGAGGGCTAGTCCAGCAATCTTCTGGCTAATGATTTGCTCTCAACTGAGGGTTGATTAGGTAGGCAATCCCAAAATAAGCATGTCTAAATGTTGAGAAGCTTCTTGTTTTGGAAAAGCAATTCTGTTGGTCTGCATTAGAGCTGTGGCTAGTGCAGTGGTGGAGATCATCGTCTCCTTTACTTAGCACTGGTGAGGCTACATCTGGATACAATTGTCCGCATCTGGCCCCAAGTTCCAGAGGGGTGTGGAGATCCTAGCAAGGACCTGCAAAGACAGCACAAGGCCTGGAGCACCTGACCCACCAGGAGATGGGCTTATTGAGTCTGGCCGCAGGGAGGCTGAGGAAGGTCTGAGTGCTACAGAAAAGGGCACTTGTAAAGGTGATGGATAGGACTAAACTGTACTTGATGAGCAGCATAACAAGGGCACCAGCCCTGTGTTGCACAATGGCAACTTGAAGCGCGAGGATGGAGAGGAAATCTCCTTTCCCACTAACACTGCCGTTGGGCTTCGTATGGCCCTAAGAAAGGTCCCAAGGCAGCCTGCAGGGAAGTAGAGTGATGACAAGATGAAAATTAGCCAGACATCAACTTGATTTGCATTACAGAAGGTGTCTGATGTCTGTGGATTTCAGATTCTGCAGTTTGGAAAGGGAGCAGGCAGCAAATCCATACAGGATGGGAGTAGCCCAAGGTGACACCACTGCTCATGGGGAGCAATTTAATTTGATACCTTTGGGTGCCTGCTTTAAAGCCATTTCCCAAGGCTGTAGTAATCTAGGAGAATGATTCTATGACAGACTTGCTGGCATCCAGGAATGTTTCATCAAATATCTCATTTTTCAGACTGTTGAGCTGTAGCTTGCTTGATGCCAAATTCTTGATCACTGAGGAAACTGTAAGAAAATAAAAGATGTGAGACTTGAAACTGGCCTTCCTTTAGAAAGTACCTGGCTTCTTGGACACCATTGGAGGGACAAGTCATCTGTTTGAGCACGATGCCTACTGATGGTTTCTTTAGCAATTAGGCTTTCCAGTAGAGCTCCTTGGTTTTTTAGTTCTCTTACAGATAACATGTCTGTACTTGTAGGAATGAAGCTAGTTTTGGCAGGAGAAAGCATTTTGGATGTATTGGCCTGGGCTTCTGTCTTTCAGTGCTCAGAGGGCTCAGCTGAGTTCCTGAAATCAAGCACAACCCTGTATTCCTTCCTCCTTATTCCCCTTCCACGTGCAGAATGGGGTCTATTGTCTTCATAATGAGTTAAATGTCTCTGGCATGTCTTTGGCAAAGAGTTGAAACTGCAGTGGAGAAGAAATGCAAGTTAAAGCTGGTAAATGTGTAATGATAAAGCAGTGAAGGTTGAAGACTTTCTCCCAGATGGGAGAAAGTGTTTGAACTGTGGACAAGGCATGTTGGTTGAATATTTCTCTTAAAATAATGAATTTATATAGTCACGGCTGGTTAGAAGCAGGCTTTACACGATGTGCAGTCAGAATATCTTTTGCATAGGAAAATTTAAAATACTCCCATGGTGGAGATGAGAAAATACAATACCTGCCTTGGGCCTTTCATGGGACCTTTTCTTTTATTTCCACTTGACCATCTCCCAAGATTGAAACACCATTACTTTGAAAGAAAAAAACTAAAAACCAAACTTCAGATTTTGTGGGTGGTCTTTTGCTTTTTGGCTGTGTCCTGTGGCAGACACTTGGTAATCTTTTATTTAGCAGCCAGTGTTGTTATTTGGGTGGATCGGTAGTGAATTTTCCCTTTCCTGCAGGCAGGATTTCTCTTGTTTTCATTTTTGTTAGTGGCTCTGCAGTCCCCTCAAGGCAGTTCAAGTGTGGACTGTTGCCACAAGGCAAAGTCCTGCTCTTTGGCTTTTCTTGGGGCGTGCTCCTCTCCCCTCCCCTGTTGCAGTCACTCCCATACCCAGGCAAGGAGCAGGTTCTGGAAACCAGACTGGCTAAAACCTGATTATTTGTTTCTTAGCAGTTTCCAGCTGGATTGGTCCCAGGATCAAGCTGATCATGTGGTGCCATAAATACTTGCGCCGCCATGGAAATTACTTCTGGGAAAGGAGGGTTTGGGACCCTGTGTTCCTTCTGGGGACAGCCCTCACATAGGCTGGCTTAAAGAAATCATGGAATTTCACTTTCAGTGGTGGGGATGACAGAAGTGGTGCTACTTTGAGCACATCAGTCCCTCATCAGCAGAGGGGAAGCCTTGAGCCCCTAAGTTCAGTGTTGTTAATACTTACTGGGGCATTGCTGGTGGCATCTCAGTCAGCTGCTCCATGCAGTGTTAACCAGAAACTGCCCAGCAGTCGTTTTTTAGCTCCAGCAGTGCTTCTGCTTCGTTGCAGCTTCACTGATGGGGTGGTTTGCGATGTGGTGCTTTGGCAGTAGTGGCAGTTTACTAGAAGCTTTGTAAGCCACTATTTGGCAGTAGTTTTAGGTCAAAGGGAAACAGCTTGTTTCATTTGCTTAATTTCAGTGCTTTCTTTCATCAGCATCTTGCATAACGTGTTCACATATATAAATAGCTCCTTTTGTTACCTTGTGTTAATTTACCAAGATCTTAGGCTAGAGGACACGCAGGGCTGTTTCAGGCTGCCTGCACATTTTGGAGACCTGTTTTGCTTGTCTGCATGCTGTGGTTCATTTTGTAACTACAGTTTGAGAGGAATTCAGCAGCTTCTCTTGTAAGGGCAAGACATGTGACCTGCAGTTATGCCATGAGATCTGAACTCTGTAGCAATCTCCATTTCTGCAGAGCAGAGGAACAGAGCTAATTCAGTCCTACAATAAATATCATGAATCTGTTGAGTCAATAGTTCTTAATGGTGCTTTAAACTGAAGATTTATTGATGTCAACCCCAAAGTTAGGGATGTTAGATTTTTATCAGATGTATCTTTAATCAGTGTGAGTTTATTTTATATTAAATCAAACACATGTCTTTCAGGGTCTGGTATCCAGTATTTGCATGAAAACAGAATTATACACAGAGATTTAAAGCCTGAAAATATTGTTCTTCAAGATGAAGGTGGAAAGGTAAGCCAGGGGGCCTCTGTCAGTAGTGTTTCCACTGCCACTTCTGGAAGTTGTCAGCAGCTTGGTCTGATCTGAGAGAAACAATGGAGAACAAGTAGTTCATGTCATTGAACTGGGCTGAAAACTCAACTGTGAATTTAGTAAAAGTTTATGTTGTCTTGAAGCCACAAACTCGGTTTTGCTTATTATTAAATCCTTGTCATTAAAACCAAATGACTTTGGCTTCCATTCAGGATCCCTGCCTGCAACAGAATATGAATAATTAAGAGATTGTAGTGTGTCCCTGTGTGTGTGGCTTTGAGGGCTGCATGTAAAATCAAGCCAAGTTCAAAGAATCGACCTAATGGATTTCTTAGTGAAAATTGCTTTCTTTATTGTTACTCTTTAAACAAATTACTTTCAACTCACAGTTAAAAAGCTAGCTACTCTGTTTGGCCAAGCTGTAACTGGCAAGCTACTTTATTTAAAATCCAGTCTTGAGTTGAGACAGGTGGACAGCGCCAACTTACGTGTTGAAACAGCAAGCCTTAACACTGTGTCACATGCAGAAGCTTTGCTGTGGACTTTCTCCGGAACTTCCATTCTGGCTTTCCTCTTGAGTGTATGCTGTGGATGTAACTGCACAGTTTTTGGGTTGTTTGGTGAGTGTGTTTTTCTGAATTTGCTCTTCTGATTAATTATTTAAACTGTTTACAGATTGTTCACAAAATAATAGACCTGGGATATGCAAAGGATCTGGATCAAGGAAGTTTGTGCACTTCATTTGTTGGAACATTACAATATTTGGTAAGACTGGGGTTTTTTTCATTTATACAAGTGATGTGGTATTGCCACATTTTATAGAATCACAGAAGTGTGTGTCAGAAGGAACCGGCAGAGATCCCTTCTTCAGCCTCCTGCTCATAGCAGGACTGTCACCAGCACTAGGTCAGGGCAGCTGTGGCTTGGCCCAGCCAAGCCCTGAAACATCCAAAAATGGAGCTCCCACATTTTCCTGGAGACCTGTCCCAAGGGTTTTCTCTCTGCAGGGGAAGAAGTGTTTCCTCATGTCCAACCTGAACCTCACAGATGGTGATCTGGGGCTGTTGCCCCTCACTGTATCACCTGTCACTTCCAAGATGAGTTTGGCCCCGTCCATCTCCTCTATGCCTTCCTGTGCCACGGCTGGGAGCTGCTCTCAGCCTGCCCCCAGCTCTGGCCTCCCCACAGCCAGACAGCAAGCCCAGCTCCCTCCCATTCCTCATGGATTGGGCGCTCTAGGCCCTGACCCACTGGGCAGTGTAAGCGGGGCCACATCAGCGTCCCCATGCTGCCCTGGAATTGGGGCCATGCCTAGACACAGCTTTGTCTCTGCAGAAATGCAAGTAAATAGATGACCTGAAATACTACTTTCAAAGTGTCTTTTTATGATCCTTTTTAGGCTCCAGAACTCTTTGAGAATAAATCCTACTCAGTTACTGTTGATTACTGGAGCTTTGGAACGATGGTGTTTGAATGCATTGCAGGATTTAGACCTTTCTTACATAATCTACAGCCGTTTACCTGGTAAGACACTTTACTCTGCAGGATGTGATGCCAGGCAATAGGAATGACAGCTGCTGTGTGTGGTGAGGTGACAGTGTGGATATTTTTATATTTCCACTTCTTACTTTGCAATACCAGGAGTATACATAAGCTTGGATTTTAAAAGGGTGGTCCTACAACAGGAGAAAATAGGAATCTTGCTTTTCTGTTAGCATTGAAATAATAACAGGAGAAAAGGTAAATCTGAGGTTTTATGCAAGTGTTAGCTTAAAAAATTCTTACATGTTAACAAAAAATAATTTTAACCATGTTGCAATGGTTTCCCTTTTAATTGCTAAGCTTTGGGAGTTCATTATTTAAATAGTTCAGTACTTTTTGCATTTATTCCAGCATGGAAAACTTGATTTCCTAATGTAAGTAGGAGAAGACTAATGCATGAATGAGATTAGAAACAGCTCTTCCCTATCCATAAAAGAAGGAAGAGAACAGCACAGGCCATACACATACAGCTTCAGTTCCAGTTGGGGCTGACTGTGACACAGAGCAGGCTGGCAGCCTCCCGGAGCAAGAGGCATGCAGCTGCCTCACAGCTGACTGATGGCTGTAAACTTGCCCCAGGAAATCCTGCTGCTCTGAAGCAGATGAGCTCTAGGCAAGGTTCAGACCAGTGGTGAAGTGAGGAAACCGAGACAGTTGCTGGTGATGCTTTCCTTGGATCCAAGAGCCTGCAGTGTTTTTAACACTTATTAGGTGCTTCACTCAGATCAAGGTAAGGGCAGTGGTTTTGCCAGATGACTCTTGCAAATCTTATCTGCCTCAGTGTGTGGAGGCTGATTTTGTTGGTGCAGGCTTGCTGTGTGGGCAGTGAATTGTTACCTGTTGACTCTCTTGTTTGATGGCTGTCCAGACCTCCTTCCAAGCAGATGCAAAAATGTTTCCAAAGACAGTTAATTTCAAGGGCTTCCCTCTTCCACTTGGAGATATTCTGGATCTGTTGTTTGAAAATGTCTTTGTCCTGAAAGAAGAGCTTCTTTTCTAAAGCTACTAGACTCTGGTGCTTTTTGCTGCTGCCATATTCAATTGGCCCTTTACAGAAGTAACATTGTCAGTATATCCACAAAGGATTTTATTTTCTAGGCATGAAAAAATCAAGAAGAAGGATCCAAAGCACATCTTTGCTTCTGAAGAGATGAATGGGGAGGTTCGCTTTAGTACCCATTTGCCACAGCCTCACAGCCTCTGTGGGTAAGTGTGTCCTTGTGGCAATGTGTGATAATTTTTGGCTTGTCTTTTAAACTGAGGGCTTGTCCTCTTTTATCCCAAGCACTGTGGGGTCCTCCTTCTTTCTCCTAAGGAGTGTTTCAAGCTCCTGGCAAGCCACTGTTTGCTGTTAAGGAATAGCCCATAGCCACATGACTTTTGGTTTTTTTTGATACTTTGGACTGTCCCTATAGTTTGTGGGATGATGACAGTTCACCTTGCAGTGTGAACTCTGCAACTGCTTTCCACCCGTTATCACAAGGCCACTGAGTAACATCTACCTGATAACTTGATGGTACTGAATCTCATAAACCAAGGGCTTGAGTTAGCTGCTCCATGAAAGCAGAAGTTTCTAGTACTTGTGTTGTGGAAAAACCTGCTGCAAGTCCAGGCCAAGAGGCCACAAAGATGGTCAGAGCCTGTTGAATAGAGCATACGAGGAGAGGCCCATGAAGCTGGGCCACTTCAGTCTGGCAAAGAGAAGGCAAAGGGGGATCTAATTTTGTCTTCTACTATCTGTTGAGGAGTTACAGAGACAATGGATCTAGGCTCTTCTCAGAGGGCCAAAGCAAAAGGACCAAAGGCAACAGCACAAGTTACAACAAGGGAAGTGAAATTTGGGCACAGGCAAAAGGTTTCCCCATGCTAATGATGCATCCTTGGGGCTGCAAGCAGTGAGGGATCCACATCTGTGGAACTGCCTAAACTTGATTGGACACAGCCCTGAGCAGCCTGCTGTAGCTGTGACATTGGCCCTGCTGTGGGCTAGAGCTCAGACCGAAGACCTCCAGGAGGGCCTTTTAATTGGTCTGTACCAAGTCAGAAGTCAGACTCTAATCATTTGTCACTTATTTAGCACTTGTGTCTTTAGATGTGCCCAGGTTTGCAGCACAACTGATTGGCACCGTTAGATTTCTAGGAAAAGTACTGGAGCCAAGAATGAAATAAGTAGCTTTGTGCCAGTGCTTTAGGCTTTTTGTGCTGTGCCCTGTCTTCAGGGACATTCCTGACATTAAACTTACATGCTGCTTGGTGTGGATGAACATGGAGGAGAACCTTCCAGGTGGCTCTGCAGCGTGAGAATGGTTATTCTGCAGACAAGGCTTTGAAAACTATTTTATTTTATGGATGGGGTTTGGAGGAAAAAGAACCAAAACCCAATTCACCTTATCCATTTTGACACGCCTTACTGATGTGTCAAAATACTTTTGACTCAATGAATAGGAGTCAGAAAAAGTGTACTGCAGGGTATATTGGATGGGGGTTTGCACCTGCTGAGGTCTGTAAAGACTTTGGTTACAGTGGGGATGCTCACTCTGGATGTGCTTTCCTCCCCTTCTAGGCTTTCCCTGCTGTCAGGATGAGTGACTGCAGTGAAATCTATGTTCTTCATGCATGTTCGTTGCACACACATGGTCTCTTAACAAAAGAGTTGTAACCTTGTAACTGTATTGTAACCTGTTGTGAGATCCTAGTTTCCCAAGTGGACTGAGCGTTGTGGAATATCTGCCTTCTCTTTCTTATGGCCCTTCTGTTTTAGTTTAATTGTAGAACCAATGGAGAATTGGTTGCAACTGATGCTGAATTGGGATCCACAACAGCGGGGTGGAGGTTTAGATCCTGAGACCAGTCGTCCAAAGTGTTTCCTAATAATGGATCACATACTGAATTTGAAGGTGAGTGAGGGTTGATACTGGGTTTAAAGGCCTACTGAAAGCATCTCTGAGAACAGAAAGGGTGTTCAGTGGCACAAAGCTATAATCCTGGCATCATCCAGCTGCAAGATCATGAGGAGTATCTTTCTTGGTATGAGGAAGTGAGCGTGTATAAAGCCTGTCTATTGCATGTCTGAAGGCAAAATATCGCCAGCAATATTAATCTCTAGGTTTACACTTGGAGGAGAAGAATGACCCTGTATTACTGTCTGTCGTCTCAAAAGGACTCACCAAGATCAAGTAATGGCTTAATATTTGCTAGTAACAGTGTTCCTCAACTATCAGGAGTTTACTACTGATGCTGTGACCTCCAGGCCCATGTACCTGTAGTATAACAGAGATTACATTCACCTGACTCTTCCCCTTCAAGTAATTATTGGAGCTTTGCTGGAGTAAGATGAGCTGAGGCAAGCAAGTATAGAAGCCAGAGGATAATTTTGCCTGATCTGGAAGGACTTCAGAGGAATTAAAGCTCAAAACACAAAATATTGTGCCCATAGTTGGGATTTGTCAAAATCTGTATATTGTGGTTTGGGTCCTGCAGTCTGACCAGATACAATAAAACTGTAGAGAGGGCCCTGAGAGTCGTGGGAAGACAAGCACTGATATGTAACAGCTTATTTGTATGGAGGGATTAAAGGAAACGTAACTCCATTTTTTGGGAGTAGTACTGGCCAGCATCAGAGACAGCAAGGTTCAAGATGGCCTTTATGCTAGGTTGTCACCATTCTTTTGATGTAATTAAGCTGCAGCGTGGCTTGTGAAGGCTATTAGTATGTCTGATTGTAATTTTCTCTGACATTAAAAGTTACAGGCACAGGCTTTGAGTGTTGTGGGTTTGGTCCTGAACTTGATTATTGTAGTAATTAAAACTCAAACGATGTTCTCAGTCTAACATGTTAATTGCTACGTGCTCCCTCCCAGACCTTTGTGTCCTTTGTCTTTGATAGCAGTGACTTGTAATCAACTTGTACTCTTTTTACAGATAGTACACATCCTAAACATGACCTCCGCCAAGATTGTTTCATTTCTCTTGTACCCCGAGGAAAGCCTTCATTCCCTTCAGATTCGGATTGAGTTTGAAACTGGAATAAGTACTGGAAATCAGGAACTGCTGTTAGAAACAGGAATTTGCCTGGACCCTCGGAAACCTGCTTCCCAGTGTGTTATTGATGGCGTAGTAAGAATGATTCTGTTTAATGTCTTTCACATTATCAGGGAATTTAAAATCTTGGGGAAGTTAAATTGCCTTAATCTTTTCCCGCTGGAGACAGTTCTGTAAGTGTAGTAACTCTTCAGGTATAGCATTATTTCCTTTATCAGCTAACATAAGCAGATTCTTACGGTTATACTCTGTCTAAATATTTAAATAAAGTAACTTGCTAGCAAAGGGTCCTGTCCTGTGTTTCTGTGGGATCTATCAAAATCACATTTTTAAGGCCCCTGATAAGAAGAGTGTCTGCCCACAGTAATAAATTCATAATGTAACAAGGACCCGCTGGGTTACTAGGAGCACTGTTTGAGATTTCTCTTGTTTATGGTCTTCTCTCTTTTCTCACTAGAGAGGCTGGGATAGCTACATGGTCTATTTGTTTGATAAAAGCAAAACTGTCTATGATGGACCCTTTGCTTCTCGGAGTCTGTCTGACTGTGTAAATTACATTGGTAAGTATACTGGAGAGCAGCTGGGAACTGAAAGCGCTGCTTCTCACGTAATATGAAGTAGATTTGCCATACAAATCTGTGTGTATTATCTTGAAGGGCACTGTCTAATTCAGAGAGGACTATTTGAGAAACCTGGAGCAGCCTAACAAAATTTCATCTACAGTGCTGTATCTCCACGTTTTTTAGATTTAACCATTCAGAGAATTTATTGCCCACCCTTTGGGAGCTCTCCTATAGAGAAAATTAAGAATTCATTTAAGGTTTTTGCCCTTATATTAAATTCTGTGCACTGAACAGTATCTGCCCCGCCTAAACACCTGAACCTAAGTATTGCCCCACTTAAACAGAACCATGATGTGAATGAAGGCTTGGGAGATAATATGTGCAACCTGATGTTGTAGCCTAGAGAGGGAAACTTCTGTCTGTACACTACATCCTGGAAAGAAGATTGTATCTTGGGGGCAGTGATTTCATTTGCACAGCCTTCTGATCTGCTGATGGGTCTTGTCCCTTCACACCCACAGAGTGTTACAGTGACATCATGCTGGGAGGTGTTTGCAGAACTTGAGTGATAGGCCACATAGACATCCTTCAGTGGTACCAAGGGTCAGGGACCGTCTTATCTTAGGGTTTAGCATCTGTAGAAGTTATATACGCATCCCTTCTCCTCCCTGTGCACAGGTACAAACAGGTTATAGCTTCTTGCAGTCCTGGCTCCTGAGACTGGGTGCTTTGGATGCTCATGAGTAGTTGCCCTCCTACAGCTCTTCTAGATATGCTTCTGAATACCATATTAGCATCCTGAGGGTAGAGGTTACCTTTTTTGCCCTGTACTGTCTGTGATAGTTGCATTTCAGCTGCGATCCATCTCTCATGTCTCGCCTAAGTTGAATGAACAGGTACCTTGCTCTATGCTGCTGATCATTCTGGCACTACACAAGGAAACTCAGCTTACTCTGATCACAGAGACAAGCCAGCATGTTTGGCCATGTTGCACCAGTTGCTGTCATTCCCTTGTGGAGGTTATGAACTAGAACTGGTCTTTGGAGACACTTGGCAGAGGTTCAAAACCTCTTGTACTGTCTTCCCAGCAGCTTTCAGCTCTAGTGTGTCCATAAACCTATGGGACTGATCCTACTTCTAGTCTCACCAAGCAGAGCCAAGTGTTTGAGACCGTCTAGGCCCCTCTTGAGTTGTTAGGAGTAGAGCCTGCCTATTGCTGCATGGATATTGGTGGGATCTGCTCCAGTTGGTCCCACTTAGTTCTGGTGCTGTTGTGTGGCCCTGGCATTATCAATACACTTTTTTAGACCATGCATGAAAGCTGCTTCTCGGCTTACAGCTTCCCTTACATGTCTCCTGAAACAGCAGTGGTCACCTGCAGGACCAAATATACCTCTTTGAAGATGTGTGTATATGTATGTATACCCATTATACTTGTATGAAGGACCTTGTATATCTCTATGAAGGAAAAATTAGCGCCAAGGGTCAGGAGACATCTACTAGGTTATTGCATGTGAAGGAAATGCCATGTGACATAAAGCTACTGTTAAGTTGCTGAGTTTTCTTTGGCCTGGCTCTGCAGAAGTTGTGCTGGTTTTCCCTGTCTCCTTTTATTGTCACTCAGGTTTATTCTGATTGGGGTTTTTTTCCTGTGTTCTGGGCTATTTAACTTTGGTGAATATCATTGTGTGGCATCGTTGTGCTGATTCTTTTGGAGCTAAGGCTTTTTACAACATGTTTATTGATACCTACCCCAACGTACTGACAGTTCCCTGTCTGTAGGAGAACATGCCTGAGTCCTGCATCTTTTCCCCTTAAACATCTACACCAGCAATCTGGGAAGAAATGTACAAAAGTTTGAACACATCTTCAGATGAAACACAAGTCAGGACACTGTCCAATATCAGCTGATTAAATGGAGCAATTAAATTTACTTTGCTAGCTTGGGCAACTGCTTTAGATAGATGTTTTGTATAAACCCACCCATGGGTCCTGCCTTGTGCCGTTTCATGTAGTGTGAACTGTGTCTGCTAGTGCCATCAGACCAAAGTGGTCAAAGAAATCGGTACTGGAGTAGCTGTGAGTTCAAACGTGAGCTGTTGCCTGGCCAGTAGCAGGCTGTCAATCACCTGGGGAGCCATAGAATGAAAAGCTTATACATGCTTAGGCAGCGTCACACACAAATTGAGCAGATCTTACGTGACTTGATCCCTTACTTTAAGCACCTGAAACAGGAATTAGGAATGTTGTAAGCACTGAAGTCCTTTCCTAGAGTTGTCCTTTCATTTGTGTACAATTGTGGTTTTTTGCATTCAGTACAGGATAGTAAAATCCAACTACCAATTCCTCAGCTGCGCAAGGTATGGGCAGAAGCAGTTCACTACGTGATTGGGCTAAAAGAAGATTATAGCAGGCTTTTCCAGGGCCAGAGAGCTGCCATGTAAGTTGTTACTCCTCATTCAGAAGATTATTATTCAAATACAGAGACTTTTTGCATGGAAATGTATTATATCTTGGGGCATTTTGGTTACCCAAAGTTTTACAGCCCTCTGCTGGTCTGTACTTTTACATTATAAAACGTATTTGGGCTGAGAGCTTATTCCACTCCAGGAATTTTACTGCATAGTGCCTCACATTGATGATAAGTGAAAAAACTTGAACCTTGAATATAGTCACAAACTCGCAGAATAGCTGAGGTTGGCAGGGACCTCTGGAACTCCTCTAGTCCAACCCCCCTGCTCAAGCAGAGTCACCTAGAGCTGGTTGGCCAGGACCATGTCCAGAAAGCTTTTAAATATCTCCAAGAATGGACACTCCACAACCTCTCTGGGCAACCTGTGCCAGTGCTTGGTTACCCTCACAGTTAAAGAGAGTTTCTTGATGTTCAGAGGGAGCCTCCTGTATTTCATTTTTTTGCCTATTGCCTCTGGTCTTGTCACTGGGCACCACTGACGGGAGCCAGTCATGCTCTGTGCTCGGTGCACCCTCCCTTCAGGTATTTGTACGTTTTGATCCCCACTCAGCCTTCTCTTCTCCAGACTGAACAGTCCCAGCTTTCTCAGCCTTACCTCATAGGAGACAGGCTCCCAGTCCCTTAATAATGTTCTTAGCCCTTCATTGGCCTCTCTCCAGTATGTCCATGTCTCTGGTGTGGTGGGGAACCCAGAACTGGACCCAGGTGTGGCCCCACCACCAGTGCTTAATAGAGGGGAAGAATCACCTCCCTCAGCCTGCTGGCAGCATTCCTCCTAAGGCAGCCAAGAATAGTCATTTCACAAGTGGTAGCAGAATGAGTGGAAATGTTTGTTATATTTGTAGGGTTTGGTCCTGTGATTGAATCACAGAATAGGCAGTGTCATATATTTCAAGTGATATAAAAGGTGCCAACATTTACCGGGGCAACATGCACTACAGGACCTTGTAAATACTAAGAAATACTCTAAAATGCACAGACCATTAAACTGAGTTTGACAGAAAAACTGGCAAATAAGGAAGTACTTTCTCTTTTGCTTGCCGAGGACCTGCAGCTTCTGAGGATATGAGATGGAGTCTATGACCCCACTGAGACTCCCTGTTCCAAGGAACTTACAAAATTTTTTGCTAGCTATGTCTTTCCTTCAGGTAATGTGACAGCACTGGCCACATCAGTCCAGATAAGCTTTTCAACTAACATGTGTTGTTCTTACTTAATTTTTTAGGCTCAGTCTTCTTCGCTATAATGCCAACCTAATCAAAATGAAAAACAATATGGTGTCAGCATCTCAGCAACTGAAAGCAAAGCTGGAATTTTTTCATCAAAGCATTCGCCTTGACCTGGAGAGATACAGTGACCAGATGGCTTATGGCATATGTACGTTTTCTGTAATGCTTGCCTGGGTGTCTTGTCTGATCCTATAAAGGATCAGACTGGCTATGAAGGACAGTGGGTAAGAACTAGCTTAAAAAAAAATGAATGCTGGTGCTGCCATTGTGTTCCTTGGCATCTTTATGGGTATGTTTTAGCTGAGGCAGATGCAGAAGGGTTTGGCAGAAGCAGAGGCAGAAGGATAAAAAGTAACATGTTTTTGGAGACCTTCAGTGACAGTGAAACAGGTGGTCAGCTGTTCCGCACTGAGAAAACCAAGCTAAGAAAACTGGAGTATTAATAGTACTGGTGATGTAAATGTTCGCTATTTATTCACTCAGAGTCTTAATTCATTTGGAGCTGTCGCTGAGCATAAAGTGGAGGGCAGAGTTGCTGCGCTTGGTGTGCAGTGGAAGGGCCACTAACCTTCCATGGCAGAAGAAACAGGCATGGTGACTGTAGAAACACCATGTTGAACAGCGCTAAGGGAGCAATTTTGCTGTGCTTGATAGCAGAAGGTAGCATTAGTCAGGATGAGAGACGAGGTGAAAAAGCACCAGCTACAGTTATTGTCACAGAAATGTCTGGGTCTTAACAAATGCTATTCAGGGGAGAATAATGGGACTTATGCATAGTTTGGATATATGGCTAAAAACTGAAACTTGAGTCAAAAATTATGACTGGGCTGAAGGATGATGGAAAATGGAAAGACTCAATGAACTGGTTTTGGACAGTCTGTGTTCAAAAGTGGCAAGTTGTTGAGCTTAATGGTGGAGTTTAAAGACTCATACTCATTTCCGGCTAGTGATTGCAAACAGTGAAATCCTACCAAAGAGTTTGTATGTGAGTTAAGATCCAGCATGAAGTTCTGAAGTTGCAACTTTGCTGTCTCTCTGTGATCTCTGGGTCATGACTCCTGCATGGAGATACAGCATCATGCCCTTTGTGTTTAAATTCAACTGATGTATGTAAAGTTTACGTCATGCTTTATTTTTGTGTCAGTATCTTTTTATAAATTAACAGCTTTCTTCTCTTCAGCTTCAGAGAAGATGCTCAAAGCCTGGAAGGAGATGGAAGAGAAGGCCTCTCAGTGTGCCCAGGTAGGGGATATTACAGAAGCTTCATTAACTCTCTGTGGAAATCATGACATTGTATGTGCCACTGTTCTGTCCCTTCAGTGTGTTTCACATCCTGCTGGCTGTGAGAGTGTGAATATCATTAGAGATGCATTAAAAAAGAAACAGCCCCCAGTCCCCAAGTATTTGAATATAGTGATTTTAACAAAACCAGTCACTAGATTCAGTTGTCTGTGTAGGAAAAGACTATAGAGACATATTATTTATCGTGCAAAAGTAGTGGTGCTGCGATGGACAAGAGTCTTCCTGATTGGATTTATTGCAGGCAAAAATTTCCATTGCTAAAAGCTGAAAATAATACCAATCACTTACTATGCAGCAATTTCAAAATTGCAGTACTTGATTTAGGAGTACAGGCATAAATTTATGGTATTCTGCAAGCAAATACGCAAACTAGTTTTTAATAAGAGTCATCCTTAATAAATTTAGAGTGGAGCTAGAGTCGGTTCTTATTCTGTGAGTAGTCCTAATGGTTAATGCTTTTGCTTGTGGTTTATGGGCAGTTAAGCTGACATAATGGCTTTGTTTCTCAGAGAGCTAGTTCTCTGCAAAAGGCTAGTTGAAATTTATCTACTGCTTAGAATTCTGATCTCTGTTTTCTGGGAATGAACATTTTAATTTTACCTCCACGGAAAATGATGACAAGACAGAGGCCTATTTGACAGAGAATAGTTTTGCCTGCAGTTCTGTCTAGACATTTATAGGGAAGGAATAAGCTTTTAGCTGTGAAAACTAGGGACAGAGTTAGGATGATTGTAGTTTATTGTCAAAAGCTGTTTCTTCTGTTGGATGTACTGAATAAAGCTTGGGAGAAGGGAGCATTCAGAACAAGTTCAAGGAAAAATCAGCACATTTGTAATGTATTTCTGAGAGTGGAGGTCTTGAAAATATCTCAAAATGTACTGTTTTTTTTGTGATAGCAGCCAGCTGCAGGAGTGCCAAGAACATTGCATGTTCTGCTGACCAGGACTGTCACGTGGTTTGCTGGTTGATGTCTTGTATTTCTTCTCTCCCCTGCAGGGAGTTTTTGTATTGGCTCTCATAGGAATACAGAGCACAGTGATTAATACATAAAAATCCCAGACACCATTAGAAACAGGAACAATAAATTACATTGTCTTATTTTTTCTGCTATGAAGGAACAGACTGGGTAATTCAGGTTCTGGCATCTGTTGCCTATCTTCATCTAAGTCAAAAGGTTCTTTGGAGCCTTGATTCTGCTTGGTCATATGATGGAGGTGGGAGAATTGGGACTCCCACCTGAATTCACCTCTGTTCAGCTCTTTACATTTTGGGATCTTGTTGCTCCTTGTTAGGAAGCAAGAAAGATAAAAGGGAGGCTATTTCTAACAGAATAACTCAAAGCTGTCACTGGCTGTTCCCAGAAAACCAGGAACCTCAACAAATATTGAAGACAGAATTATGTTCTGTCTTCAAGCTGTGCAGTCCACTTACGTGGTATAACTATGTCCGTTTATCAGGAATGGAAAATGTTTTCCTCTGTAATACACTGTGGTATCTCAGTCTATCTAGTGGGCAGCTTAACTTCTGTGAATTCAAGAGACACAGTTACGCTGTGTGGTGAGTCGTGGTGGTCCAGATAAAGACATTTCTTTTGATAACAGGGTTCGCTTCACATTTTTCTCACAATCTGATTCTTTTTTGACAATGTGGCTGCTCACTTCTTGGTTTATCCTTTACCTGCAAGACCTAGAGACGTCCCTTTGTGGTCAAGGGGTCACATCCCATTTATACAGCCTCATACCAAGTATTTCTGCAGTTTCAACAAGGAGTATTTTCTGGATGGTGTTCAATTTTTAGATCCTGCAGCTCCAGGTTAGAAAGGAAAAGCTTTCTAACAGCGACCAGCGTTTTCTTAACCGTGCTGAGGATCTCCAGTGCATGTTTGGCACCACATACTTACTTCTCATGCTCGGAAATGCTGGCTGCCTCACCAGACTTACTGTGAGGGTTTGGCATAAAATTAGTATCTTTTATATTGCTTTGAGGAAGATGTGAAATACCAGAGAAATGTCAGACCAAAATGCGTGTGGGAGGGTAAAGTGTGAGAGCATCCTCTGTCCATACTGTAAGAGTAGGAGAAAAGCTTTACTGCTGGAACATATGTAGAGCCAGGGAGTCTGTGTATGTGTGTGCAGCATGCATCTCAAAGAGAGATCATTTATGAAGAAACTGATTTTTCTCATCCAGTGTGGATGTCTGAGATCTGGATCTAGGTGATATCATGCACTGAGAACAGTAACCTCAATTATTGTAGCAGCAGTCATGTCATAGAGCTTTTTTGCTTTTTTTCTCCTGAACTCAGCATGGAGTCAGCCCATTATCCAAACAAGTATTCTGGGGATCTTTATCTATTGCTCTCATTCTTCAGTTTGATTTGTAACTACATTTTGCCATTAGGCTGAAGATATCGGGTATCTGGATGAGCAGATCATGGCTCTGCACACAGAGATTGTAGAGCTCCAGAAGAGTCCATACGCAAGGCGCCAAGGAGAGGTTATGGAGAGCTTGTAAGTCCTTTACTTATTAATTTTATTGCACATAAATGGATTTTGTATATGTTGGTGTCTGAGGGTTTGCTTTTTTGTTTGTTGGTGGCTCCCTCAGCACTTTGACACGCACTCGTCACTTTCTGCAAACTGCGAGTACAGAATAGCTTGCAATCAGTTTTAAGATCGTTTTGCTGGTAAAAGTGAAGGTCCCACCACTTGCAGCTGTACATGCCTCCTTTGTCTTGAAGTTCTAACGATTGCTTGGCAGCCTTATAATAAGGCAGAACAGGACGCTGCTCTCTCCAAAAGTTAGCAGTGCAGGATTAACATTCAGTCACAGGACAAAACTCATCTAACTTGCCTAACTTACCCTGCAGCCACACAACAACTAGACCTGGGGAAACATGGAGAAAACAGTTGGGAAGGACAGGACACTTCCTGACACTGACTATAAAACTTCATCTTGGAAGAGGATAGTCCTCGGATATATCTTGGTCTCAACTGAGGATGCATGCAGAGGATTTCTTTTTGCATTGGAGAAGAGTGAATTTTATAGTGTTGAGTGAGAAAATTATGACATCATTCTAAAATCCTGTTAAAGGTCTTCAAAATGTTTTCAAAGCAGAGATAAATAACAACTTGTGGATACTATTTGGAAACTTGAAGTATTACAATATGAAAGAGCTAAGCGGTATTATTGACCATAGGAAGACGTAGGAAGCAATTATTGTAGTTTGGGCTGTTGCTGGGAGCACAAGTGGCAATTATAAGAGCGAGGGATCAATTAGTTACCAAAATTGAAATGCCACTAATTTTTTTTTTAATCAGAGCTCTTCTGAATGACTCTGAGTATTCTGGGAGGAAACACTGCCTGTTCCTGACATGTTCTCCCCACTCCCTTTGTGCAGAGCTAGATCAGCTAAGTTGCTTTTTGTCTGTGTGTAGTTGCAGGAACAGTGGAACTGGTGCCCGGGGGAGGAAGTGGTGGAAGGGAGAAACTACCTCTTGCAGCAGTAGTCCACATTCAGAGCAGCTTAAACTAATTGTGAATCTTTTTCCTAAAACTATTTTTTTTTTAAGTAATTTCATGACTGCAAACCCAAGGCTGCATCAGCTATTTTTGGGGTATTTAAAGTGTGCTCTAGGTTGTTCATTATTCTTGTCTAAAGCTATTCCTCTTAATAAGAATGAAGTGAAGAACAGATTGAGTTCCCTGCTTTTTATTTTTTGGGGCTGTAGGAAGGCATACTGCAGAGCACTACCTTAAGGTTTGATTTATACAGCCATGAGGCACACATGGATCCTGGGTGATCTCAGATTTGTCTGACAGTTGTGGATGCTAATGTTCTCTTTTTTTTCCCAATGCAGCAGGAGTAAAGAGTACCTTTCCCTTGTCCTTGGCTGATGCAGGAGTTTCACGATGGATAACTATCCATCATGCTAGAAATGCTGACTTACATAAGCAGAAGCAGCTTGCATGATCTCTTGAAACAGTACAGCTAGGGGGAAGAGGAGGCCTGGTGAGGGCCCAATAGCAGAGTTAGGTCTAGCTGAACTGCTACATGTTTCTGACAGACTTTTGATTTAGAACAGTGAAGATTTGTTCAAGGGTGGAAGCTTCAGCATTTGGCTGCTTTTGATGAAATATTTGAAAGAAGTAACGTTTATTTAATGGGAAGAAGAGAAACAGTCCCTTTTTTTTATTGTGGTGCAGCTGTCTCCTTCCATTTGCAGAATATCACTAAAATTCAGGCAAAAAAATGAAGAACAAGAACAGTAATTTCTCAGGCAGTTGTGCAGAAGTACCTATAGTTACAAAAATTAAGTTTCATAATGAAGGATACCACAGAAGGAAAACACAGCTGAGCCATGTGAAAATTTGAAACTGAAAATAATCTCCAGTTGGTATGATTATCTGAGAAGAAAATGCCTAATCAAAGGAAAAGAGACAGCTTTTAGGGAGGAGTTGGTTTCCATTACAGAAAGACCATCCCTGTGTTCCAAATGTTATACTTCCATACTAACTGTAGAAGGTGGCAGCTGCAATCTGTGAGGTTCAGCAAGGCCTGACTTAACTGCAGTGGTTTTTTTCCTTGAGTTATCTTCTTGTTGATACATGTATGAATCATTTTCTTCTTTTTAAAGGGAACAGAGAGCCATAGACCTGTACAAGCAATTAAAAACAAGACCCCCAGGTATGGAAGGAGATGATTCAAAGACTGTTTCACACTTGTACCCCATGACTCATATTTACGAACTCAAACCCAGAAAATACTGTTTAGGAGAAGGCAAATTACTTTATTAAAGTTAACATGACTCAAGGGCATACCTTAAGATGATTTCTTCTTGTTGCTGAGCCTACAGCTCTCCCAAATTCTGTAGTCCTGCTCCTCAGCCATGGGTTTGTCTTCTGGCTTTCAGTCTTGGAGCATCTGTCCTGGACACATGTGTCTGCCTTCTGGCATTCTCTACCTTTTTTCCTGCCCCCAATACTGTTGATTTACTTGCCCCAGACATGGGAGAACTGCTATTCCTCTGTCATCACTTTAACCCAAGGGCAATCTCTTCTCCTCTGCTCTTCTGTCATGGATGGAGTATTATGTGCTGATCATAGTAACCGGTGAGCAGAAAGATTTAGTTACTTGCGTGTTTAGGAACTACCTGCCGTTGTTACTTAATCCAGTATCTAGACAAAAGAGTGGCTGGAATAATGTACTTACTTATAGCATATTATATATACTCTATATATTATAATATATAATAATACATTAGATGTATATTTATTATATGTTTTATATATATACACACATGAAATACATATATATTACACATATAAACTATAGAAAGAAGAGACATTAAGGAAAAGCTGTGCCTAGTGAGAGATTGTGACAGATTTTAAGATGTTTCATTGTGTTTCAGTTTGCTTGGCTGCACTCATTAAGTCAAATCTTTCCTTGACTCTGGGTGTTTGTGTCCAGAGTGCTGCTTGCTGAAGAGCATTTTACTAACGTGGTGATTGATGGCCCTTCCAGATCATGCCTACAGTGACAGCACGGACATGGTGAAGATTATTGTGCAGACAGTACAGAGCCAAGACCGAGTTCTCAAGGAGCTTTTTGGCCATCTCAGGTACTTTATGCAGGAAAAAAAACCAAATGCAACTTGCAGCATATGTAGCTTTGTGGCAGGAAAGGAGAGGGAAAACCGTGTCCATAGGTATACTATACTTTTCTTGTAGCAATATTAATTCTGTTTCCTTGTGTCTGTGTTGAATTTCCACTTACTTTTTTAAAACATGTAGCTAATGTGTGTAGTTAGTAGGGAAGGGGAGGAGAATGGAATGGCTTGTACTGTTAGCATCCAAGAATTCGCTTTAAAATGAGACAAAATCTGCCAATGTTTAGGTTGGGGTTAAAATCTTAAGGAAAAAAAGAAGTAGTGTAACAGCTGAGAAGATAACCACAGTGGTTTTCTTCATTAATTCTTCAGTTAGCTCAGAAAAAATGCCATTATGCAGATCTCAGTAGTCAGAAAAGCATCGTTTCATTTTCTTTTCATGTGTGGCTTATGCTTAGTAGATCACATAAAGTTGTTAGCTGTGGTATAGTCAGCTCACAGAGACCAACGTGGAGAAGAGAAGATTAATAAAATACTATGGCTGAGTTGCTGTGCTGTCCATCATCATCAAGATCAATTTCTGCATTTCAAATAAGAGCTTATATTGTCAGTATTAATAGTAGTGTTGTCTGCCTGCTTTTTTGAGCCTTAACTGGACTTGGAAAAGTTCAGGTGTCTCTCCAGTCTTGCAGGTTTTATACCTGCAGCTGTCACAGTGCTGCACTAAGAGAAAGGAGTGTTCTAACAGAATTTTTCTTGAATACCAAGGTGAGGCTTTTGATTTTACTTGGACATATTGCCACACAAGATGGAAAGTAACTTTGTGTTTGTTTTTTATTATAGCAAGCTCTTGGGCTGTAAGCAGAAGATCATTGACTTACTTCCAAAGATTGAAGAGGCTCTAAATAACATCAAGGAAGCTGACAACTCAGTAATGCAGATGCAGGGCAAAAGACAAAGGGAAATATGGCATTTGCTGAAAATTGCTTGTGTAAGTAGCTTTTGGACTATTTGTTTGCTCTTCCTTCTGGCGCAAGAGCCAGGAGACATCAAATGAAACTCTGAAGAGACCAACAAGGGATAACTTCCAGGCACAGTTGATTTTACTGTAGAGAAGGGAAGTTTGAGATGCTAAAAGTTGACACAAGTTTCAAAAGGTTGTAGATGAATTCATGGAAAAGCAGCCCGGTAGAGGAGTCCTTGGTCCCACTAAGTCATCAAACTGCAAATCGCTGGAGGCTGGAGTATGGTAGTCTTGCTGTGCTCTGTGCCTTGTTCGTACTTTCCCTGAATGTCTAGTGTGGGCTCTGCTGGAGGACGTACACTGGGATAGATGAACTTCAGCCTGATATATTAAACCTATTGTGATTTTAGTGCTGCAAAAGTGAAATAGATAGCTTTCCTAGTTAGTTTAAGGTGTTTTAAGACTATGCTGTTTTTTCTGCATCAATATACAGCTGAAGCCATCTCCTGATTTCCGTATGCCTGCATTCAGGGCCAGCCTAGGAAACACTTATGTCTTTCCCCTGTAAGGAGAGTTGCTGCTGTGCATGACTCACGGTTTAGGACATGGCACCACGTCCTAATGCTTTCATGTAGAAGACAGGCCATGTACAACCTTGGGTGACTTACATGCAGACACATTTGGTACCAGCTATTTGCAGAACTGTGAAAAGGGTTCTATCAGCTGACTTGCCAGCCACAAGCACTGCCTAGATTGCATGTTACAAACAGTGCTTATGTTTAATCGCGAGTCTTGCATACAAAATAATTAATTTTTTTTTACAATAAATTTACCAAAAAAAAATGATTTACAAAAAATCCTTTGTCTGTCACAGCAGATTAATTTCTTTTTTCTAGACTCAGAGCTCTTCTCGATCACTGGTGAGCTCCAGCCTGGAAGGAACAACCTCGACTTCAGCAGCCACGTGGCTTCCACAGGGCTCCTCAGGGAGCATACCTCACCCCCTGTCATCTATGGCAACTCCTGAAGATGGGTAAGAGCTGTTGGGAAAGGAGGCCACTCCCGAGAAGTCGGTGTAGCCATTTTGTATGTGTACACTCTGAAATCCTGTCCTCTGCCACTGGAGTCTCTAGTACTAAGGGGCATGTCTTCACCACATCCCCTGTGGTGGTTTCAGGATATGGTGGGCAAGGAGAGTTTTGACATACTAGACTGTCTCTGAAGGCAACATTGTTCAACTCCTGACAGGAATTGTAGTAATTTACTTCTGGCCACACCACAGCAAAATGCAGCAATGAGATTTTGAGCCAAGATGCAGTTTCTTTTCGTGCCCAGGTTCTAGTGCAAGTCCCAGATAAATCAGGCCATACTTAGTGCTTTACAGCTTCAGTGATTTTAAAAAGTTTTAATTCAAATGGAGGTCTGGAGTCGGGGTCAATACTAAGCAATCCATCTGGTCTAATATCTGGTGGGTTTTTTATCCTTCCAAAAAATGTTTCAGCAGCTCATAGGTTACTAATGCTCTAAAACATCAAGAATTAGGTTGAACTCTTTATTCAGAAACTTCTGCTCTCTGGTCCTGCGCAGGTTTCACATATTACTCTCAGCTAAAGCACTGTGCTATTAATTTCTTGCATGTCATGTTATTCTGTCTTGGGGTTGGATTTGGTTATTAAGGCCCCTCTCTCTCAGCCAGTCCTAGCTGAGTAAAAGATTTGTCAGGAACTGAATGTTTTTATTCTTTACTTCATTAGCAATTTTACTTACGGTCAGCATAACAGAAGGGAAGGTGCCCCGTATACTGCTCAGCCCTCTATCCACAGCAGTGCTGGTTTGGCAGGGGGCTAGGGCATGGGTGGTGAACATTGGCATCAAACCATTTGGCCATCTGTTCCTTTTTGGGTGGTCAGGGAAATCCCAAGGTTCTGAAGATACACATCTTCTAAGCAGGCTGTTGCTGGAAGTCAGCTGAATTCTCTGAAACCCTGAGCAACCTTCTCTGCTTCCTCTTTTCTGTCTGCTGCAGCAGGGCAAATTTTGCCTGAGTAATGTGGGGTGTTCACCTTTTAATAGGTGCTTTCCTGAGCAAGGTGCCTTTAGGTTGCCTCAGAGCTTCTCTTCAAACCCTGACTTCACTGCACAAGGCACTGTACAAAAATTCAATAGTTGTAAACCATATGGGGAGCAGGCAGTGATTTCAGGCCCCTTGTACTCAGTTCACTTCCTAGGTTCTGTTAAGGCTGAGTTTCAGTGTGGTTTGTGCAGTCTGTGTAGAGAAGGAGTGCAGATCCAAACTTCCAGGGTGGGGGTCTGCAGGATGCCACCTCAAGGCATGTTTTTGTGCCCTACAAGGTAGCTCCTATGATTGCAGAGAACTCCTGTAAATTATTCTTTTGGGTTGTTTGGGTTTTGGGTGGGTTGTGGGTTTTTTTTCCCCCAGTGCAGAGCCTTTTGGTGTTGGTGTTACTTTGTGTTTTACATCTGCCATCTTATGCCTTCCCTTCCCTGCAGGGAAGATTTTGCCCATGTGATAGAAGAGAATCTGAATTACCTCGAACTGTTTAGCAGTATTTTGCAGGAGGTGAGACAGGAGCAGAACAGCAGCATGATGGTAAGTCTGTTGATGTATGTCTGAGGACCTGAATTTTAAGAGTCACAGCAGGGTCATTTAGGGGTGTGGAGAACTCCTTAAATGGGGTCATTCATGATGGTGTGAATTGCTGTGTCTGGCATGTGATGTCTGTCATCCCTCCTGGACTCTGTTAGCATGCCGCTCCTTATGGAAGGTAGCGCTTGGTGCTAGTGTTAGCCAAGTGGTCTGTGGGTCCCCCCTGGCTGGTGGCGCCTTCCGCTGAATGCTGGTTGCATTGTCAATGGGAGAGCCGCGATATGTGTCTGCACTGGAGTGGGCAGAGTTCTCCAATTCCAGAGCCCTTTCCTGATCATTAAGTGAAGCTCTCCCTGTGGCAGAAGTGGAGTTTTAGAGACTCCTAAGATGACTTTCTGAACGAATTGGTATTTGAAATAGCAAGAAATAACAAAAGTAACAGTCACCCAGATGTTTTGATGCAATCTGAAACTGTTCCTGAACACTAATTTAGGCCAGTAAGCTATTGCTCAAAAGAGCCCCGTTAACAGAAGAATGAAGAGCACCACAGAATACCAGTCTTTTAGATGGGGCTCTCAGCTGATTTTAGAAGCTGTATCGTAGAAGCGCCTGTATAAATACAATGAGAAAAGGACAGTTAAACATGTAGATTGACCTTTCTATAACGGAGAAGAGTCGATACAGCTTCTGTTAGCATGAGATTATCTCACAAATTTATTGCAGTCCTGTAAAGAAGTCAAAGATCCACTGATATGCCATAACTTGGATTTTCAAAAAGAAGCTTAAAGGTCTCTTTAGGGATAACTTCCATTCTTATGGGATAAAAAAGTTGAAGCTGTGTACCAGTTGTAACTGGTGAAATATGAAGGAACAGGAGGTTGCAGAAATGGAGGCCGTTGATGAAATGGGGCTCTTTTAATTCATAAACCTTTTAATGTTATAATGTTTATGAATAATAGTAACTCCAGTAAACTCTCAGTTCACTAAGTTATTTGGGATGGTGAAATAGAAACTTACTAGTAGGAGTTGCAGAGAATAGCAAGGGCTTGAGCAGTGTGAATGGGTAAATGAAATTAACTACCGATTAAGGCAAAGTAATTATGTTAGTGGGGAGGAGAGCCTTAATTATGCATACCCCAGTCTTCATCCATTGGTTGATGAACGCTTTGTTTGGTTTTGTTCCATTCTGACAGGGTTAAGTTGTGTAACACAATCTCTCCTGTCTTGTCTCCTTGCTGTGGCTGGAGATCAGCGAGAAGCTATATGACTTGGCTTCTTACCTGCTAATCATCCATGTCTCTGTCACCTCCCATATCTCATTCCAAGGTGCAGCATCTGTCTGGCATGTCTTAGCCCAGAAAGATTATTAATTGTTGTGGAATCATGCTCTATAGATCATCTGTTTTTTTACGTTTGGTTTCTTTCCCCTTTTCCATGCATCAGGTGACAGAGGTTAGGCAGAAGGAAAGCAGCAGAAAATGGGATTTATCCTCTTTGATTCACTTGGGAAGAAACAGAGGAAAAAAGAATGAATAACCGTAGGAACCTTTATTCTTGTGTACATTTGACTTGGAGCCTTTCTTTTTCATTTGTGGTCTTGCACTACTGCTAGGTCCCTTGGTGCACTAGGAAACCACACAGTAGGTTTTGTGCAGACACAAAGCATAATTTCCAAAGTGAGTAGAGTCTGTGACATGCCTGAGCACTGCAATGAGTACGGGGGATTTTTGTATTGGGGACAAACAGAGTTGTGAAATTACGAGATTACTTTCAGCTGTTAGATAAACATGACTCTGAGAAGCGAGAGATTCTGGGTACAGAGTGTCTCTTGGTCACCACCTTGGAAATACTCAGTCAATACCATTTCCTGCACTTCATTGTCTCCTTGCTGCTTCTTTCAGAGTTTTGATTGGAGCTGGCTCAAATAGCTGCAGGAGCTGATGTGCTGCTGTCTGCAAAGTGCCTGTGTGCTGAGAGGTGGCTTGGCGGCCTTCAATGTGACAAGCTGGAGAGGACTGGTCCGTCCATCACCTTGTGTTTTATAAACCTCAGTGGAGCTGATCACAAAGGTGTGATGGTCGGTGGCAGATACACCACTGGCAGCACCAAACAGCGTTTTGCAGGCTGTTGTCTAGTTGGGCTTTCGACTAAACGAGTAACCCCCGTGCTGGAGCCACCCGCGGCACCCGCTGCCCTCGCCTACGGGGCACTGTGGGCAGCCGGCCCTGCGCGGCCTGGGCAGGCAGTGGGAGGGCAGAGGCTGGCAGCTGCTGTAGGGCCCGGGCCCCGCTGCCGCCGGCCCTCCCGCCTGCTCACGTCTGTAATATGAATGTATAGATTATATATATTTTAAATAGAGTCGATTGCAATAAATGCTGTGGAGAGGCTGTGGGTGCTTCCTCGCCGCGGGCGGGTAGGCCGCGCCCTCACGCCGTTGCCGGGCAACAGGGCGGCGGCCTGGCGCGCCGTGACGCCATCGGCGGGCGCCGCGCGGCGCGCGCAGCTGGGGGGCGGTGCGCGTGCGCGGCGGGGCGGGAGCGGGGCCTCGGCCGCACGTGGGCGCGCGGCGGCGGCAGGTGAGGGGCGCGCGGCGGCGGGCGGGGCCGGGCCGGGCCGGGCCGCGAACGAGAGCGGCGGCGGGACCCCGGGCCGCGGTCCCCGGGGCGGCGTGGGGAGTCCGGCCGCGGGCCGCCACCGCCCAGGCAGCGGCCTGAGGGGCGGGGCAGCCCCGGTGCAGCGCGTGTGCCCGCGCCCTCGCCTCCGGCGCCGGGGGTCGCGTCAGTCGGGGCTCGCCGCCGCGGTAGTACCGTGCCGCGGTAACGCAGCCTGGCGTGGAGGCGGCGCCGCCCCGCTGCGGAGTCGGGTCCGCTGGGCGCCTCGGGGACGTTCCCCGACTCGGAGGCCGAGGGGCCGCGGCGGGGGGAGGGCGCGGAGACCTGGGTGCGGGTGGCGGGTGCCGGCGCCCCGTGACCCGGCGGGTGCCGCGGGCGATGACGGTCCGTGTCCCGCAGGTGATGCGAGGATGACCATGGCCCAGGCGGGAGCCGTAGTTGCAGCTGCCATGGGACTCCTCGTCTTCTTCCTGTACTCCTCCATCCACAGGGTCGAGGAGGGGCACCTGGCCGTGTACTACAGGTACTGTTCCCTGCCGGCGCCTTCACGGCTCCTGTGGCGTTCCCTGGGTTTCGCTCTAAGCTGGGCCCCATCCCTAGCCCCGGATTGCCTCGGGAGGTGACTGCTCTCCCGTGCTTCCCTCCGTGTTTTGCCCACAGGTGGGCACAGGCCCTGTTGTTTCTGCTCTCGCACCAGAAACGGCGTGGGCCTGGCCAGCCTGGCTCCGGGCAGAGCTGTTACACGCTTTGGTCTTTCTGAATGCTCAGCTACTCCTCCTCCCTCCCCTTCCTCCCTTTTTGTGGGGCACAGTTTAGATTTGGAAGCTTAGAGGACCGAAGCTCTTGGTCCGTCCACTCTTGTCGTGTTTGTCGATCTCTCCCTCTTACCTTGAGGGCTGTTACCTCTGTCCCAGGACTGGCAGTGCCTGCTTCGTTGTTGCTTTGAAATGAGTCTTCTCCTGGGCTCGGGGCTCAGAGCTGCGCTGAGTAGCGTCTGTAGAGCAACTCACTGTCAGTCCACAGCAGTGAGTAGTTACAGTCATTAAATACCTCTTGACTAAATTTTGCTTCAGATTTCAATAAAGGGATAGAGCAGTTCAACACCAGCCTTTCTGCGTTATTTTTCCCTTTCTGCTATATTTCTGTCCTGTCTTTTCTGTCCTTTGCACTCACCACCAGTTTCCTCTGTGCTGCTCTTTCCTTTAATTACAAGCGTGTTGAACAGCACGGGCCCTTGAAGGACGCTGCAGGAGACCTTACTGCATGCCAAGGATCAGTCGCTTAGAGCTGTCCTCTGTCTCCTGTCTTTTAACCCCCTGCCATTCCCCATAAGAGACTGCAGGTTTCCTTTGTGCTTTGCGTAAGGGACTGTGCCAAATGCCTTGTGGAAATTCAAGCTAGCAGTTTCACATCAACTGCTGGATTTTTTCCATGGTTACCAGTGAACTATTTAGAGAGGAAAATCTGTGGTCTTGAAGCTCTTTGCTAAATTCTTCCGTCATTGCAACATTGCAATATCTGCCTTCTCTAAGTGTTAATAATCAAATGATTGTTGAGTTGCAGCAGGCAAGTATAGTACTCAGTCAGCCCTTTTGTAGGGGAGTTGGTGGTAAATTTGGTGCAGATGAATAATGTAATGTGCGCTGCCATAGCTGTGACCCCTGGAAGTTTGAATGTACTTGCTTGCTCTCAAAGCCAGCACTTACTGTTTTCCAGTTGCTTGAGCCTTTTCCCCATGTCTCTCTCTTTCTGTAGGGGTGGTGCATTGTTAACTAGTCCGAGCGGACCAGGCTACCACATCATGCTCCCGTTCATTACCACGTTCAAATCCGTGCAGGTTAGTATCTTCTCATCTTGGAAGAGGCTGAGTGGAAGCAGATGTTGGTAGGGATATTGCTGGATGGGAGTGACTCAGGCAAGGCGTTTGCAGAGGGGCTCGGAAATGTGATAGTCAGAGTAGCAGCTCCTAGGAAGTCTTTGGTTCCCTCTGTCTTGGGTGCCAGGCCCAGCTGTGTGCTGAGACTTGTCCTTTTGGTGGAATCTCCGCAACGTGCATGTGTGTCAGTAGGGACAGGAGATGTCTTGCTCTGGGAGGACAGTCTGTGTCTGTGGCCCTAGCTGTTTCCTAGGAGAGCTGCAGGTCTTAGTGCTGCAGGAGCTGAGAGCAGAGAAATGAGCACAGCTGCCTTTCGACCTCCCAAAAGGCAGTTGAAAAGAAGTCTGCTATCTGCCCATACCTGCAAAAGCCGGGAGGGAGGCAGAGGGCATGTTTTTGGCTCCGTGTTCCCTTGTAACGGTTGTGAGTCTTGGCACAGCATGATCTTCCTTGGAGAATGGGAGTTGTTTTGTGAGCACTGGTTGTCTTCTTATTTCAGACGACGTTGCAGACTGATGAAGTGAAAAATGTGCCTTGTGGGACAAGGTATGTTTTTCCTTTATATTTCTTCTGGTGATGCGTAGAGGCACTCTTATTGTGTAGTTTGCCGCTAGCCATTTACAGTGCTGTGACACAGAGGCTGAAAAGTAAAGACACATGGCCTAAAATAAGTCCCAAACGTAAGTGTATACGTTGTACTTAGAAATACAAGAGCAGGAGGTATGGGGAGGAGCACTCTTGCTTTTGCTGACATTGATGTTCAGAGGGTATTTGCATTTCTAGTGATGTTCTCTGGATTTTTCTTGGTTCCTTCCCTCCGTTACTCTGATAGTCCATTGCTTGTGCTTTGATCTGCCCTCTGCTTTGCGGTATTTCTGGTCTGAATCTCATGGCGAATAAAAGTGCTCAACCCAGCAGTGGGCAAAAGTAAATGGTGAATGGGAATCCTGATGGGAGATGGTTTATTTTGAAAACAACTCGAGAAAATCAGTCTTCTGGAATCATTTGAGCATTTTTGGAATTGACATTTCACTTGATGTAAAGAGAGAGTGAGAAAGAATAAAGAGTCCTATGCATGGGTGGCACCTCCCTGCTTCATAATTAAGCTGATTATTTTGTCAGCACAGATCTGTATAGTTTTAACAAGCAGAGTGGTAACAGGAGAGGGCTAACTCAGCTGGGTTGCAGATCCTGTTGTGTTGGTTCATTCACAAGATAAAGTGATGACCAAATTGTTTCTTCAGGATAAAAACAAAAGTGGTGATTCTTCTTGTATTCTAGCTTTAGGGTAATCAACAATATTTCTGTTTAAAAAAAATAATTCAGTATGACTTGAATGACGACACATAACGACCACGTTGAAATTAAAAGTTGAACATTAGTGGCAGCATTAATAAAGCAGAGTTAATTTTGATCGGGTTTAGCCCTTATTGAAATGAGTTCTTGGAATTTTTCCTATAGTATCAGACATCACTTGAGCTTAAATATTAACATAAAGTTCTCGTGGGCCCTGGCTGGTTTTGGTTTTGGATCTCTAATCTCTTTCAGGAGTATCTGTAGATAATGCTAGTGTTCAGTGCTGCAGCCAGGGCTTTGGGGTCAGGTAAAGCTTTTAGATCAAGTGAAAAATAATTGCAGGAAGGAGGAGTAAGACTTATGTTCTATATCCATGCCTTTTAAATGGCACAGTTTTTGTGCCACAGCAGAGTTTTAGTGATGTGTTTAGTGGCAACTTTTAGCTCATAAATAGCGTAAATAGGAGTAATACTTTACATGCTGGACATTGTAAATCAGCATCACATCTCTGGGCCAGGAATGGTGTCCTGCTGTCCTGCAGGCCTTCTCAACAGACCAAGAAAAGCTTTCTGCTGAAGCTTAACCATGTTAGATGTGCTAACATAGTCAAAATTTAACTGTGCTGCTTTGACCCTGCTTGAGCAGAGAGGTTGAACAAGATGACCTCCAGAAGTCCCTGCCAGCCTCAACTATTCTGTGCGTCTGTGATTTCGGAGCTAAATATTCTGATTAATTCTGTACTTTTAGTTCATTAAATTCCTGTTACATTTCAGCATTGCAGGATTCAGTTGTGCAATACAGGTGGTTGTGAAGTTACAGGTAATAAACATGCTTTAAAACACCAGACAGCTGGTGAAGCAGTTCTTGGTTAATAATTGAGTACACTTCAGACCAAAGGTCCCAGTAGCCCTTTCCGTTTTTAAGGTGTTAACTGCAGGAGCCTTGAAATTTGGTACATTTGGAATCAAAGTCTGTAGCTGCTCCATGCCAAAGCTTTGAATCCACATTTCCCTAATAAAACATTAGCTTTTAAATAACAAATGAATCAACTGAAATTTCACTATCCCAGTTCAGAGTTCATTACAATAGGTCCTAAAGAGTTTAAATTTCCTTAATTGATTATTAAACTATCAGATTTTAAAGGCTGGGTTTCTCTTCCACCATATTCATATTCCTGTTCCCTGTATCCTCATCCACATTATGAAGCTTCTGAAGGTTGTGTGGGTGTCCTACCCCCAATTTCTGCCTTACCTGTCCCATTTATAATTGACAGTGTTAAATGAATACATTAAATGCAGATTTTAAAATACTTTGGGACCAGATGACTGATTTTCATAAAACAGCTGTCACCTCAAAGACGAAAACCATTTCATTACAACAGGTGGAATATGTATCTGCTCAGGGCTGTGGATTGTCTCTGGTGTCCGAGGTACCTGGCTTTCCCCAACAACAAAATGTGCACACAGTTCCTCAGAAAGTTCAGCAGTTTCCTCATGGCAGGTCTGCTGATCTCTAAAAAGTGATGGAAAATCAGTCTGATAAACTAGTTTTAGAATCGCAAAGTATTCCAAAGGACTGACTTGAAGAATTAATTGAGAATGAATATACTCACAGGTATGTTAATTGTGGAATGCTATAAATAGGTTGAAAATAGTGTTGTGCAGATAATGCATGAGATAATTATGTAAGTGGCATTTTTCTTTCAAACTTAGCTGGAAGGAATTGTGCTAAATATCGTGCAGGTTTTTACAATGCCAAGAAACAGTAAATAGCCAGGATGCCAAGCAATAGTACTGATCAAGCTTTAGATGTTTATTTGCAAAGGTGCGAGAATCGTCTTGTGCTTCTGCTGCAGATGGTTGGCAGGAATGGAAACAGAGCACTGGAGGAATGCTGTTCTCGGACAGATACCTGTTTGTTAGCCAGTTATGTGGAAAAACGTCATGAATATTGCAACTGGATATATTGCATTAATCCCTGTATCTCTGTAGACTAGATCTGACCTTTAAGCCAAATTTTTACATGCTCTGATTGCCTAACCTGGTCTGGTCTTGTTTGTGCTCAGCTCTAGCAATGTGTTAAACCTTTGCCTTTTTTCATGGCCCCTTTTTTATGGCAACATTCTTCATTTTTTCCCCTTGTCTTCTGTCCTGGCCTAAGCTAAAATCCTGAAATGTGTGAAGCTTTTAAAGGTCTACTGAAATGCCTGCTAGTGTATGTTAGTCTCCTGTAGCGTTCCCCGTACACTTTCACTGTGTCCTGTAAAGTTAGGCAGCATTGCTTCCTAATCGTGCTTAAACTTCTCCCAGGTACACATAGTCACCGTGTTATCCTCCTCTCAGACTTCCTATGGATTTCTTCTTGTTCCTCTCTCCCCAATCAAAGAGACTGCTCAACTCAGTGCTGCTCTGTCTGACCGGCACCATGAGCAGCTCTGCAGCGAGCACCTTCGTGGGTGTGAGTAGCCCTCACAGAGGCTGCAGACACCAGTGTTACAAAGGCTGTGGCAACTGCGGTGGTGTGTTGCACTGGATCTGCATCTGACAAGAAGCAGGCTCTGGCAAACAAGGATTTTTTGAGAACGGTAGTGATTTCTTGAAGTGGAAAGAGCATTGTCTGAGCCAGCATTTAAGCTGTAGATGCCAAAGGGCAGGGAAGACAGCTGTGGATGATGAGAGGATTTGTACAGTTGCAGGTCAACCAGGTATGTTAATCGGTCCGAATCAGTGCATGGTGCTCTGCCAGAGCAGGCGTCCCAAAACTGCCCAGGCTGCTGTCTCCTGCACCCCAGGAATTACTAACATCTTCTGGACCAGGCTGTTTGAGAGGAGGTTTGTCTGAGGTGCTCACTTTAACATCAGCGTTACAGTTCAGTTTGGCTCCTGTGTTTACAGTGGCATGGTCAAGAGCTATCGCCACTGCACAATATGAAGAGATGATGGGTCCAGCAGCTGGGTGGATGGATGGAAAACACAGTGGAAGTTCTTTGTAGGCTTCGTTTAACGTTAAGCCCTCAGTGGGGAAATAGGTGGCCAGCATGTTTGGGCTCTTGAGTACGTGTTTCCTCTAAGTCATTGTCTGACCAGCAGCAGGACTGATAGAATTCATTTGTGCCCCGTGCTGATTGAGGTCCTTGGCAGGGTTGCTGTAGGCAGTGTTGGTTGAGTCAGGCAGCAAGCAGTCCTCTCTGGTCTGAGGTGCCAGCCTTTCTTGTGCATGAGGTGGTAAGGGGCTGTGAATGAGTCCTGCATAGGAGGCAGATTGTCTCAGGTGCTCTCTTTGTCCTTTTAAGATCCTTGTAAAATTTAAGTGTGAAGGACCCCAGCATAAAGATGTGCAGTGGAGGAGATTCTGGTGGAAGAAGCCCACGCACTCTGCTTTGGTTCCTCACCGGGATATCTAGAGATACCCCAAGATGGTAGCTGGGTTTCCCTGCCCTGCTGGAGATGTCATAAGGTGACTAGAACAAATCAGGAGGATGAGAGCTGGTTCAGAAGATCTTGAGGAATGCTGTTGGACATTATTTCCAATAATAGCCATTTGATTTGATGTGGTGGGGCAGAGCGCAGAACAGATGAGACGGAGAAAAACACATAACCCCGCACCATTATAACTGCTTGTGCAGCCTGACATACCTATAAAGGATCCATAAGCCTGTCTTCTTTAAAAATAACAGTAATGGTTCTTGAGAGAGGGCCGGCAAGAATGGCCATGACCTAAAGAGAAATCTGGAGTGGAAAAGAGATGAATACTCTTAATAGTAGTATCTCACTGGGAAATAAGTCTCTCTTTAAACCACCACTATCTTTTCTGCTGGCTTCTCCCTTCCAGCAGACAAGTTCAGTCCGTCACCAACTTTTTTAGCTCATAGCTTGCCATGAAGCAGGTAGATTTGCAGAGTGAACACAGGCTGTGCCTGGGAGAGCTTTTTTAAAGAGCACAGACACAGGCAAGTTCAGGTGATTTTTCTGCAGGCTTAGCTTTCATCTGCCTGAGATTAAGATCTGCAAAGTAAGAAACTGGGTTTGTCATGGGGGATACATTTGGAGTTCAAACATCACAGACACCAAGTTTGGAAATGTGGGAGGTCCACTTATGGAGATTAGCTGTCTCTATAAACAGTTTCTGCTAAAGCTTCTGGCTTGTGATTTGCTTTTGCCCCGAGAACAAAATTGCAAGAGTATCGTGCTTTATAAATAAACACTCTTGAGAGATTTAAGAGCTGTTGAAAATTAAGGCTTTTTTCTTCACTGTAGTTTGTGGTTTTCTCTGGTGTCACAGGTACCTAGGGGTGGGCATGACCTGCTGAAAGCCACTTCAGTAAGAGCACAGGCTGGGATCAAGCCCTGCCTCTGATTCCCTCTTGTTTTTCTCTGCTAGTCCAGCAGTGCATGATTCCTTGGGGGTGAGATGTATGGAGCTTCTTGACAGTGCACATGCCTGGGCGTGTGTGCACAGTTGCAGTGTTACCGGCGAGCTGTTTGCGACATGACATTGAAGCAGGGAATGTAAACTAAAGTCTGTTACATGCTTTGTGTCTTCCTTTCTGACAGGGTTCTTGTCAAGTTCCTGCTGGAGTTGGTAAATGTGTGGATGTAAACTAAGGGCTTTTCTATTTATTTACTGCCTAGAAGAGCTGTGGTGCATCTGCAGTTTGTGTCTGGTCTGCTGCTTGCAGATGTCATCTGTTGTCCTTCTTGCCTTCCCTTCTTTATGGTGGACTCCCCCTTTCTGATAGTTGCAGCTACATTCCTGGTCAAAAAACTTCTTCTTTTGCTGGCTAGGTAGAATACAAAGTGAAGTGAAAGTGCTTTGCAGACTTGCTGGAGCATGCTTTTGATTTATGGAGAGAGAAAGAGAGACCAGTCTGTACAAAGCTGGGATTTGCTGCCATCTAATTGCAAAATGTTCAAGTTAGAATTATTCTGGGAAAGTTTCGTAGCATTTAGTAAAAGAGGGATAAAGAAGACTTTGCTTTAAATATGGACCACTGTTAACAGTTGCAGTAACAATTCCTGAATTCTCTTTTTCACTTACAGTGGCGGTGTTATGATCTACATTGATCGAATAGAAGTTGTGAATAAATTGGCACCGTATGCAGGTATTTCCTGTCCTGTTTCAACAAGCAGTACTGTGATAGTCTTCACTCATCCTGTAGCAGCTCTGTCTTCGTTTGCAAGACTTCCATTTTCTGTGTCTTGTTATTCCTATGTTTCCCAGTACTTAACACTGAGTTTCATGCATGTGTCTGCAAGCTTTTTGAAAAGCCACAGATTTGCAAAGATTAAGATAAATTCTAGGATTGCTTCTGCCCTGTACGCTTAGAAATGTGATAGGTGCTCGATCCTATTGCTTGCTGCTGAAGGGGAGACCACCTGTGTAACTAAACATACAGGACAGAGCCCCCAGGTGCTTGCCAGCTCAGTTCCTGGGAAAATTATAAAAGCAGAGCCTGTGTAGGAGCCTCTTACCTTCTTACTTCACCAGATTATTTCACCCATACAGCTTTTTTTTTCAGCAGCATAGCTTAATGCAAAACGCTAGTGTTACTGAGGCATTGAAGAGTGAATTCATGTCATAGTTTTGGGAATGATACTTGTTTTTACTTTAGAATAGTATCTGTTCCTATGCATGCAAGTCCTGGACAGGCTTTACTGTTTCATTTCTTTATGCAGATCATAAAACAGGACTGTGCAGTGTATCTTGTAATTACTCTGCTCTTTGAAGTCATATGTTCCCAGCAGCATTGGTGGAGGGATCTCTGCAGGTGTCTTCTCTGACCTTCCTCCCACTCACAGCAAGCTTCTGGCTAACAGCTGGGCAGAGCAGCTGTGGCTTTGTCCAGCCAAGTCCTGAAAATTCCCAAGGATGGAGATTTCCCGCCCGCCTGTCCCAGTGCTGCACTACTTTCCTAATGCTGTGAGCTGTTGTTTTGTGGTTGTGGCATTGCAGAAAGCAATACATGTCGGTGGTGACCTGTGATAATTTGCTTACTTCCTCAGTGTATGATATTGTGAGAAACTACACTGCAGACTACGATAAGACCTTGATCTTCAATAAAATTCATCATGAGCTGAATCAGTTCTGCAGTGCCCATACCCTGCAGGAAGTATACATTGAGCTTTTTGGTAAGTGGATGGCAGCTGGATGCACCCGCCAAAGGCTGTGTAATCTCCCTGTGCTGTAGAATATGTTACAGCAGGCTCCTGTGAGCCAACAGCCGCTGGGCTGGAGTTGCAGTCTAGAATCCACCTCCCTATATATCCATGTGCCACTTCCCGTGTAACTTTAATGATTCAGATTTCTTTGCCTTTCCACATCTGCATGTGGGAATTTGATTTCAGTCCTTTTCCATTTAGGACTGAGTTCTGGATGCACAGAGTAGCCACTGTGCTCTTGTGCGAGCAGTTGTGCCCCTTGCCTTCACTATGATGATGGTTTTGTCTTGTCTACTTCTACTTTTAGGCCCCTGTTCTGTCATTCAATTGACATTTTTATTTTAAAAGCTTCCTTCTGGCTGTTCTTAGCAAGTGAGACCGGAAGGGATGTGCTCTCAGTTCATTGCAGTGCTCTAGTGTTTTCACAAGGGAATAGCAGTGGTTCAGGAACGAGCAAATCTGCTTGGATCCTACCTGTAGCAGCAAAGACATAACAGCATCCTGTTCCTTCTTGAGTGGCAGAGCAGGAAGGTAAAAGGTTGTCAGAGACTGTACATCTTTGAATGTTGTACTCAAACTTGCCAAATACCTGTGGTCGGGAGTTTCCTGGTAGTACCTGCAGCTTAATCTGTTCGTAACTGGCCATTTCTGTGGAAAGATCTTCCTGGAGCTTGGAAGTGGCAAAATGCATTTTTTCAGTAGCAGGTACTGGATCCTGCAGGTCACTAGAGGCTTAAGGCAGAGTTTGCTGCTGTCAGCAGGGCTGGTGTGAAGGGAAGGGACTGCCACCACAGGCCCTGGGTGCTTTCTCTTGCTGAGACGCTGAAAGCGTTTGCCCTTAGCTCAGATACCATGAGTTCATCAATAGCTGAAACTTTCTAGAGACACTAGTGTGTGGCTCTCCTTTCAGGAACATTTTCCAGGCGGTATAGGAAGGGAAACAAGGTACTGAATGATCTCAAAAAGCATCTTTATCTTACACCATAGAGACACCTGCTTTTCAAGGCCAGCTGACACTCTGCCACATAAGCTGTTGGAGAAAAGACGATAAGCTAAGCAGTCTCTCTCTTGTCCTCCAAACACAGATCAGATAGATGAGAATCTGAAGTTGGCCCTGCAGAAGGACCTCAATGTCATGGCACCAGGTCTCACTATCCAGGTAGGTTCATTCTCTAACAAAAATTATTCTTTTTTTTCCACCTCTAATTTGCTTACCTTTCACCAGATTGATGAGGTTTTCTTGCTTCCATTTTCCACATAATGTGAAATAGTTGAACCTTGAGTTGAGGTTTGTCAGGTGAAGACTGTCCAAATGACAGTGACTGGATGAACAAATTGCTCCTGACTGAGCTGGAAAGCAAAAAGGAAACTCACAAAAGGTGGAGTAGGGATCAGTGAGCTGGGAGTGCAGGGGCAGAGTTAAGAAAACCAAAGCTCAGCTACGCATGGACCTAATGATGGCTGTGTAGGGCAATACACAGGGCTTCTGAGGTGCATCCACAGCAAGAGGAAGGCCAAGGAAGCTGTGGAGCAGGGTCACATAGTGACCAAGGATGTGGAAAAGACTGAAGTACTCAACACCTTTGACTTCTTTCTGCCAAGATCTGCCCTTGGGCCTCCCTGTTCCTTACCCTAGCAGCAGAGTCTGCAGAAGTAAAGCATTACCCACAGTAGAGGACAACTGAGCAGATCCACACAGAAGTCTGAAACCAGGTGGGGTGCATCCCAGGGTGCTGAGTTGCTGGCCCATACCATTGTGAAGCCACTTTGAAAGATGACAGTGGTCAAGGGAGGTCCCTAATAACTGGAAATAGGCAAATGTCACCCCCGAATTTGAGGAGGGTCAACAGGAGGGAAGAAGTCCCGTACCGTCAGCCTGTTCCCATTCTCTGCAGTGTTTACATCGCCATTTCAGTGGCTTTCAGCTGCACTCTCCACTTTCTTGGTAGCCCTTTTATGGGGTTCCCCACGCTGGGTGCAGTATCCAGATGCAGCCTCCTTGGTGCCAAGTAGAGGGGCATAAAAAATGCCTTCAGCCTGCTGCTGAGCTTTTGCCAGTGCAGCTCAGGGTGGAGCTGGATTTCATGGCCACAGGGAAAAGATGCTGCCATATAGTCAGCTTGTGTTTTGATTCCTTCATGCTCTTTTTTGCAAAGCTGTTGCACAGCAAATTAGTCCCAGTGTGTCCCAATGTTAACATTTGATTGTTAACAATATCGACAGTGCACAGTAGCGTTTCCATCTACTAGATTTAAGTAGGTGATTGAGCCATTAAATAGATTGAGCCATTGGCTTGAACAAGATGAAGCTAATGAAGATTTTCAGACCTGGCAGCTTTCCTGATTACAGAGGAATCTTTGCAGTGTTGGAGAAATGGCACTTCTCAAAACTAATCTTTGTTTTGGTGCGGGGGGTATTATGGAGGTAGAAAGAATATCCTCCTGTGCGCTCTGCAGTGGCTGGTGAGGTGAGCTTTCTTATGCAGTAACTTTCTAGGGACTTGGAGAGGCCTAGCTCCTAGTGGCAGCTTAGAAAATCCTTTCACTGAAGGATATTCTGGTCTAACATCCCAGTGCTGAGTTGAGGTTCAGCCTGGAGAAGAGGAGGCTCCAAGGGACACCTTATTGCAGCCTTCCAGTATATAAAGAGGGTTTATAAAAAAGGTGGAGAAAGACTTTTTAGCAAGGCCTGTAGTGAGAGGACAGGGGACAATGGTTTTAAACTGGAAGAGGGTAGGTTTAGATTGGATAAAGAGAGAAATGTTGTACAATAAGGGTGGTGAGGCACTGGCACAGGTTGCCCAGAGAAGTCGTGGATGCCCCATCCCTGGCAGTGTTAAAGGCCTGACTGGACAGGGCTTTGAGCTACCTGCCCATAGCAGGAGGTTTTTGGACTGGATGATCTTGGAAGGTCCCTTCCAACCCAAATGAGTGTCTTGCTTTAATGATAGGTTGGCTCCTTCTGCCCAGGCATGGTGTTTGCAAGGACCGGGGTGCCTGTCACATTGAAACAACTTTTCTGTGTGTACAAAGACTTGCTTGGATGTTTCCATACCCCATTCGCCTCTGTGGAAGCCCCTCAGTTCTTTGCAGACTTACTGACCCCAGAGAGAAGCAGCAGGTTTGGCACTAGATCTACAGTGAAGGTGGAGCAGGAGGGTTGTGGACTGTCAATCTGCATCTCCCAAAGCTCAGTAATGAGCCACACAGCATGCCAGTTGAACAGCAGTAGCTCCTGGTCCTGCTCCTGGAGGTGTTGCCCCTCATATTTCAGAGAGAGTCCTCCACAGAGCAGCTTAGCAGTTGTCTCTGGCATGTACCAGTGTTGTGTCAGTATCGCCATGCACGTAACTCTTGGTGATCCACAGTTGCCAACAAGAGCAGCCACCCATGCCCTGCTGCTCTCCCCTGTCTTCACCACTATGTCTTTCATTGCATGTCACTTTTGCAAGCTTTTCCCCTGGGAAATCCGCTCCTGAGCTTGTAGCCTGTCTCTGTTTTGCAAGTCTTACTCCTGCAATTTGATTTCATTGCGTTTGTGAGCCCCTTTGTCGAGCAGTACTTTGGGAAGTGTTGTCTGGTGATGTTCAAAGAGTCTTTGCAATGGAGAACTAAGCTGCTTCTAACCAAGGTGGTGGACCTCTTTAGCCAGTTTACTGCACGGGCCTTAATTGATCACTTAGGTGCCATAAAAGGTACAAAGATGGGAAATACAAATGTAAGGCACCTCTGTGAGAGCAGCTGTGCTCAGCTGTGTTGTACAAGAGGATTGTGAACCTTTATGTGTGGTCTTGGATCAATGTGGAGATGTCTAGAGTAGTACAGCCTGGTTTTGCAAAGACATTTCTTAGTTACACAGCTTGCATCAAAATGTTTAAATTAAAGTGCACTCACTTTTTTTTTTTTATCCATAGGCCGTGCGTGTTACAAAACCCAAAATCCCAGAAGCCATTCGAAGAAATTTTGAGCTAATGTGAGTAGCTGTACATGAAATCGTATGAATTGGTTTTGAGCATCCAGAACAGGCATAATGCTATTAGAAAGCTCTTAACCTGATGCTTGGAAGGTGAAAGGTGAGCTCTAGTCAGCGTGTGCTTGGCTAGGTGCATTTGTGCATTCTGTTTATCCATTTCCATAGCTCTTTCACCCTGAAGCTGTTCAGCCCTTCACAAAGACAGCTGCTCAGTCCATATCAAGGCTGTGTTCTTACTCCCTAATGTAGAGGACACTGGTGTGCTATAGAGGACACTGGTGTGCTATAGAGGACCTGTTAGAAGACTCAGGAACTCAATTCAGGGCTCAGGGGTCTTGATGTCTCATCCATAAGCTCCTCTCTGGCAGACTTGCAGAATTGTATGTCTGTTGTGTACCCATGGAGATCTCCTGTTCAAGCCCTTTCCCAAAACAGGGCCAGTGCCACAGCTGCAGTAGGTCACTGGGGGATGTGTCCAGCCAAGTCGGGGCATCCCTGGGGATGGGGATCCACAACTGCTCAGGCTCCATCCTAGGGTCACCCCACTTGCACGAGAAGAGGCTGTTTCCTTCGGCCCAGCTGGGTTTTCCCATGCCGTAGCTGGTGCTGTTGCCTCTGGGGCTCTCGCTGTGTCCCTCTGAGCAGGGTCTGACCCTGGTGTCTCCAGTACCCGTTTGGGCAGGCGGAGATGCTGTTGGATCCCCGTTTGCCTCCTCGTCTCCAGCTGAGTAAGCCCAGCTCCCTCAGCCTCTTGGCACACCCTGGCCTGCGCTGGACTCACTCAACATCCCAAGGGCCTCAAACTGTATATAGCATCCAGGGGTGGCCTCGCCAGTGCCAAAGAGAGAGGGGGAATAACCCCTTCCTTTAACTCGCTGGCTACGCATGCGCTCATAGAGCTGCAAACAGAACTAGTCCTCATGGCTATGAGGACATGGTGCTGGCAACTGACCGGCTTCTTGTGCCTCTAGCGTTTCATGCCTCGGTTTGCAGAGCTGCTCCCCGGCTCCATTTCCCTGTGATAAACGTTTCTCACCCTGCAGGGAGGCTGAGAAGACTAAGCTGCTGATTGCAGCCCAGAAGCAGAAAGTGGTAGAGAAGGAGGCAGAGACAGACCGGAAGAAAGCACTCATTGGTATGTCACCAGCTGGGAGTGCTAGCAGATGGGGGGCCAGACTGACTTTCTATTCCTACATTCCCTAATAAGCTGGGGTAGGATGTTGTCTTCCATTGCTGACAGCTCCCTGAAGGAGGCAGGGCCAGGCTGCACCGACAGTCACTTAGAAAGTGTGAGTGTTTGTGCGGCAGTGTCTATGTCCCGCCTCCCTCCCCGCAGCAGTGAACACCTCTGTCCTTCAGCGGGGCTCCTGCTGCGGCAGGCCAAGAGGTAACAGCCCTGCCAGAAAAACTGCCTGGGCTTGAAGTTAGATGTCCCTGTGCCAGGGGGACTTAACACTTGTAAAAGGGATGTCATCCAGTGCAACTCTAAAAACATCAGCACTGTGTTTTCTTTCTGTAACTGTATCACTTAGAGTACAAACTGGCACTGTAGGGTCCAAGCAGAAAGGGGTAGGCAGCAGAGAGCAAACTACTTGTGTGGCAGATTCTGCAACCAGATGCTGGGGTCAGGGTGCTGATGCTCAAGCCCTGAGAAGTGAGTATCTGAGCTGAGTCTGTTGTGATTGCAGAGGCAGAGAAGGCTGCTCAGGTGGCCAGGATTCACTATCAACAGAAGATTATGGAGAAGGAAACAGAGAAGCGAATTTCTGAGATTGAAGGTAACCGTGCTGCTGGGGTCATCTTCTAGCTAAGGGTGGTGGCAGACAGAAGAACCTCAGGACTGGGCTCATAGGCATTGCTGTCCTGCAAAAACAATACAAGGTGCAGTAGCACAAGGTTATGCACTGGGGTCATTTCTCCCCTTTGTAGGTACCTCTCCGGGAAGCCAGCAGTGCAGGTACACAGCCAGCCGGGCTGTGCCATGGGCACACCTGGGACAGCTCAGCTTTTCCCCAGGGGACGAAGGCTCAGGTGCTAGTGACTGTTCACTTGCTAATGCTTCTTTTCCTGTCTGTCCTCTGTTGCTGTGTTAAGATGCTGCGTTCCTAGCAAGAGAGAAAGCAAAAGCTGATGCGGAGTACTATACTGCTCAGAAGCTGGCTGATTCCAACAAGGTGAGCACTTGAGAGCTGGTCAGAAGAAGACTTGCTCACACTTTTCCTCTGCACAGGAGATTAGGATCAGGTGGGCAGCACTGGAAAAACACATAACAGCCCACAACCCAGGAAGCAGCTGCCTGAGATGAAATCTGATGATGTGGTGCCCAGAAAGTTGTCTCTTACAGTCTCTGGTTTCTCTTTTTGTAGCTGAAACTTACTCCTGAGTATCTGGAACTAATGAAATATCAAGCAATAGCTGCGAACAGCAAGCTGTATTTTGGTGACCGCATCCCCAACGTGTTTCTGGATTCCTGTGCCTTCCAACAAGCCAATGTGAGGACTGCCCAAGAAACCAGCCTTCCTTCACAGGAGGCCCCAGAGACCTCTGGAGAAAGCCACCTCAGAGCAAAGGAAAGCACTGGCTGACAGAGATAGAAAGCCAGCCGGTACAGCTCAACAGCTAGCCCAGCTGTGAATGGGGATGGTGCCCTGTGCTGGTGGGGCGGATGCAGCGCGTGTTGGACACCTTGTATATAGGTGGCAGTTGGGTTGATTTTCTTCTAGCAACACATTGCAAGTGCTCTGCCTCTTCCATTTCTTCCCCTATTAAACTGGTGCTTCCAAATGAGGGATAATCCTGTACTAACATACCTATACTGGAATATTAAAAGACAGACACCAGGAAAGCCTTCCGCAGCAGGTGCAGTTATTTAGCAAGCATTACTCTGGAGCTAGGAGATGTAGCTTTGAGTGCTATGTTGCCGCACACTGGCCATTCCCCAGTGCTCCTCACTAAGGCTGAGCAAGGAGGTTTCCTTCGTCCTGCCGATGAAGCTTTGCTTTGTGGACTCTGAAACGTGTTTCTACCAACACTATCTTAACGCTCCTCAAGGACTCCAGTGGAGTGGGCTCTCCTTGTCAAGCAGAGGCTGTGTGTTCCTCCTCAGGTCAAGGCCTGGCAAGGAGTGGTTTGGTTTGGAATACGTTATTTGAATAGGATCTGCATAGCCATTATCTTCTTTCCTGTAGGCAGTGGCACTAGATAACAACCTGGAGCAAGCAATTTCTAATGGGCTTTTATAACTCCCCCTCTCCAAGCAAAAGCTAGCTGCCTGTGACTGACTGTAGTATGTTTCAGCTGGGTGGCTGGATCTCGCCTTGCATCCTAAACTAGATTTCAGAGTGCGTGGAGCACCTCCGAGCAGACAGTTGGGAACAGAGCTGGGAAATCTTTGCTCAGACCCCAGCCTCCCTGTAGGTCTTTTCACCAGGGAAAGGGGGCTGAAATTCCACTGCTCTGCCTTGCTGGCAAAGTGAAGGGGAAGAGAAGAGTGAAGGGACCCCGCTCTGTGGCAGATGAGATGTTTGACAACTCGGCTGCGAAGCAGGTGAAGCATTGATGCTCCCCTGGGCAAAATCCACTGCCCCAAGAAGGAGTGGGACCTTGTCTCGTGTCCTTGAACAGCCATGGCGGGGAATCTGTTGCTGGTCCTCTCATCAGTGGCCAGGCTTTGCTGCGTTGCGGGGCTCTTAACTCACAAATGGTGCTGGCAGGATGATCTGCTCTTCTGGTTTGCGTTGTAATATATCCAACCCCTGCTCCCTGTGTGCTGCTGCAGGGTGAGAAGTAGACATGCTCAGGGGGTGGGGGAAATCTGCTGGTACGACCTGCTTTCCTCTTTTCCTCTGTCCTCACCTTTGCCAGTAAGGACGTGATTGTTTCTAGGACCTGTTTCTCTTTGAGTTCTGTGATGATCCCAGATGATGGCTGGGGAAGCAACTGGCAAGTTGCTTGAGCTGGAATGCCATTCCCCAGCTGGTAGCACTCTCTGCCTCTGAACCCACCGTATTTTCAGAGACTGCCTCTCCTCCACCAGCCTGGGATATCTGTACGTCCGTCCTGCTTTCCTGTCCCCTTGGGTGCAGCCGCGTGCAGTGCCTGGCCCTGGCGCGGTTCACTGGGCAGGCTGGCTGGTGGTGACGCTCTGGGCGCTCAGCTAGTTGGTGCTGGTGTTGAGATCTGTTGCTGGCACCATCTGCCGTGTTATGGCAAGGGGAGGAACATGCTTAGCTTTTGCCTTGGTGAAACGTTCAACCCAAAACAAATGGCCTGTGCTTCACCTCTGCTAATGATTTCCCCCGACGAGTTGTGTGGGCTTCAGGCTTTCCAGTGCTGCTTTCCTGTCCTGTGAGGCTTGACATGGAGGATGGCGGTGTCTCTCCTCAAGGAAGTTTGGTAACGTACGGTGCCTTACGCTGTCTCAGCTCTTGCCCTGACTGCCGCCTCCATCTCTGGGGCAGAGCAGGGGTGCGCTGACCCTGCCTCTCCTGCTGCTGCTGCTGGCCAGCTGGGGTGATACATGAGTGGAGGACTTTGCAGCAGTTTCAGGTGGTCTTTCTTTCCTCCGTCTGTCTGCAAACTCCTAAGGCCCAGTTGGTGCTCTGCTCCAGGATACCAGCTCCTCTTCAAACCCAGCCGTGGCAGGAGCCAGGGACCAGGACCCTGCCCCAGTGAGAGGCTAGCTGAAGGTGCTGAGCACCAATGCTAGCTTCAGGGTAGGTCATGCATGAGTGTTCTTCCTTGTGCTCTGAGGATGAGAGGAAGGGAACTGCTGTTGCCAGGAGGAGAGGTTTCTTGCTTTTGCTGTATATGCTTGGTGCACAGGGGATGTGGCACAGCCATGTGCCTGGCAGAGCCTATCCTGGGGAGTACTAAGCTGAGCTTTTGCATGGGGAAACTTGTGTCATCACTTGCTAGAGGCTTGGGCAAACGGTGCCCTTCTGGCAAAGGGCAGCCTTCAAAGGATGCTGGTGGGCAGAGGAGCAGGAAGGATGTCTGCATGTTGTGCTGGAAGGCAGCTCAGCCATCAGGCAAGGCAGAGCTGAAACATGCGGCTGATGTAGTAGGAGAGGAGCAGGCAAGCACAGCATTAGCCCCATTAGACCCTGCAGTACCCTTCCAAGGGGAAGGGTGCCGGGGCAGGGAGGGGATGGCAGTGTATTTCATAGCTGTGGTGTTTGAAATGTCTCCTGGAAGTACTGTTTGACTTGCAAGGTCCCCCTTCTCCTGTGGGAAGGGCTTTGAGCCAGTGGAGTCGCATCTCTCTGGCTTTCCATCTGTTTGGTGTTGCCAGCTTGCAGCAGGCACTTTGCGGCAGAAACACGGCCTCTTCTCACCCAGCAGCAGCGACTTTGGTTGAATTTGGAGACAAAGGCAGGCTTTATAGAACAGAAGCACTCCTGGAGGGGATGTAGACTTGTCTCCTTGTGGCACTCACTGGGGTTGGGTACTACCCAATGCTGGCATCAAAGGCTGGTTTGATGGCTGGAAGTGGGTAGGTTGGCTACCCATGCTGGCTACCCATGCTACCAAATGCTGGCTGGACAGGGTAGGTTCTGCCAGCCTGCAGATGTGAAGAAGCAAGGGCACAAGGGGAACCACCAGAAGCAATAACCAGGCAGCGCACAGCTTTCCTGCAGCGATCACAGTGAGATCCCCGTGCAGGGAGCAGGAAGGCCTTCCAGGCCGGTAAAGGAAGGGCTGCTTCCGTGTGGACCTGAACCTTGCTGGGCCTCCTTGTGGCCACCCAGGTGGGTGCATGGCTTTGCCATTGGTGGCAGTCATTCTGGCTAAGTATCATCCTGCTGTGGCTGGGTATGCATCAGCCACCCTACACGTGTGGTCTGAGGGACACTGGGGGATGCTCCTGCAGTCTGAAGTCCTGCAGCAACACGTGTGTGATGCTCAGTGCCTTCTGCAAAAGCCTCTATCCCTCTCTGCTTCCGCAGCCACCTCTTCAGAAGCCTGAGTAGGTATGCAAGAGGAGGGAATCACCACAGCTCTGACACCCTTGTCTGGGCTTTGCTTCTCTGAGCTGGGAGCTGCAGAGCAGGAACATAGTTGCAACCAGGAACATGGGACGGAACTGGTTTTTCTCTGTTCAAAAGGCCTGTGTGGTCCCATGACTAAAGGGGTCTACCACTGGATCTGCACCTTCTTTAAAGAAACATGATGCATTTGTTCAAGTTTACATGCACAGTGTTAAGTTCTTTTGATAAAGCAGAATAAAATTATTTTGTTACCATTGCCTTGGTGGTTTTGTGTGTCCTAGGGCCACTGTCACTGTAGGTGTGACATGTCCTTAGGTCCCCACCTCAGCCGCCTTGCTCGCAAGCTACCCGTGCAGGAGCATTTCCCCAGCAGGCAGTGCTGCTGGGTGGGAGCAGTGTCCTTAGGGACTGATGTTGCCTGCAAGCATGGATTTTTGTTTTGGACCAAGATGATGGTAGCCAAGCTGGTGGTGGGAGTCATGGCAGCCAGTCTTCGGTCACAGCGCGAGCCTGGGGTCTGTTGGCAGCTGGGAGTCAGTGGTACTGTGTGCCGGGGGGTCACAGGGACTCTGCAGCATCCTGCAGCCCCTGTGGCAGCTTTACTTCGTGTGGTTGGCAGAAATTGTTGCCATTCAGCCCCTGTGGCTCTGGCACAGGCTTTGGGAGTTCAGCTCGAGCACTTCTTGCCCCTGGCTCCACCTGTGCCGTATCCACCCTGTGTCCTGGGCAGCTGCCTGCCCGCTGCCACTCTGCTTCTCCCTTCTGCTGAGAGACACCCCGTGACACCACTACCTTCAGTCTTTTATTGGTATAAAAGCATTCAACCTAAATTATATCAAAAAGGGGGAGGCCTGGTTTCACAAGAGGTGGTTCAAAATGGTCACATAATTGTCATAAGTTAGTGGCTGCAGTAAAAAGGCTCCCAGGAAATTCCCTTTCAGGAGGACAGTAACTCAAGTGATAACTTCAGAGATAAAAGCTCCGAGGGGAAGTTAAGCCTGGCTTAGACCTGCCAAAGACCTGGTGAGGCCCTCCCGTGTGACTGTCCCCAGCCAGGGTGGTGGCCCTGGGGCATGGGCCCCTGGGTGCAGCACTCCTGCCCCGGTGAGCCGATGGGCTCCTTGACGCAGCCCCAGCAGGGAAGGGGCAGGAGGAGCAGGACAGGTTCAGGGAGAGAAGGCAGCAGCTCCCAGGGCACAGGAGAGCCTGGGGCTGGCCTCAAAACCAGAGCTGGCATCGTCCCTGCTCCTGGTCTCCCCCTCAAAGCCCCGGGTGATGGCTCTCCCTGGGCCAGCCGTGAGGCTACGAAGTCTGTTAAGGCACAACTCAAATATCCGTAAACACTGGTGCCCTCCCGGGGGAGGGTCCGGTGAGCAATTCAAGTAAGGGTGGAAGCAAGACGGTGGCTCTCCAGCTGTGCCACCTGAGCACCAGAGCCAGCAGCTCCTCAGCCGTGGTGGCAGATGGAGCATCCTTGGTCACCTCCTGGCCGGGGACGGCTTCAGGGCCACCTTCAGGGGGACACCCTGCTGAAAGACTGAGGGAGGTGTCAGCAGGGAGCGAGGGAGTGATGGTCCTGGGGGCCCTTCACCACGGCTCGGCTCCTTGCTCTTCAGTGCCGGGAGAGGCTTGCTGGGTGGCTTTGGCTTCACCTGCTGTGAGGAGAGACCAGAGTCCCTCACCTGGGCACCGGCGAGGGACCCAGAGGTGGGCAGGGGACAGAGGAAGCCCCCCCCAACCCCCACCTCGAGTCAGCTGCCTGGGCCACCCCACAGCTGTGCCCCACACATCTGGGGCTGGTCAGGCCAGGGAGGCTGCGGGCGAGGGGGCTTGAGCGTGGCCCCCGGCTGCTGGAAGGACAGGCCACCCTGCTCTGAGGCCACGATGGCTTTTGGAGGGGTGGTTACCTGCAGGGGCCATCCTGGAGGGGCTGGAGATGTCATCTGGGGCACTGGTGTCGCTGGAGATGTCATCTGGGGCACTGGTGCCGGTGGCTGCAGGGTCAGCAAACAGTGGGGCGAGGGGCTGCCTCCCCCCCGCAGCCAGGGCTGCCCCGTGCCAGGGGCCCATCCTGCACCCTTACCTGTGGGGCTGGGCGGCACGGCCTGAGCGGGCGGGCGGCCTGTGGGGCTGCCGTACTGCTAAGCAGGTTGGGGGGCCCGATGTCACGGTGGGACAGCTGGCGGCGGGGGGGGCGCATCCGGCCGCCCTCGTGGAAGAGTGGGTTGGCAAGACCTGCAGCAGGCCCGCTGGGGGTCCTGTGGGGCACAGGGACAGCGTGGGGCTGCTCTGCGTACCCCTCGGGCTCGGCCTGTGCAGCCGTGGCTCAGCCACACCGTGGGGGGAGGAGAGGGGACTTACCCTTTCTGGAAGAGCTTCGTCCCCCTGCCTCTGAAGAGCACAACGCCACTGCCGAGCGTGATGCCGGCGAGCACCAGCACAGCCAGCGCAGCTGCCAGGGCCACGCTGCTGCTCCCTGCGGAGACCCGGTCAGCGTGGGACAGGCACCCCGGTGTTGGGGATGCCCCGTGGGGACGGAGCAGCACTTACCGGCACCGCAGCAGGGTGCCAGCCCCCTCCTCAGGCTCCCCCCTCCGCCCAGCACCCACACATCAGGCTACGGGAGCTGGCGCTGGCTGTGCACAGCGGGTGCCATACCTGCCACCACCCCTGAAATCTTCTGCTCACAGTAAGGCGCTGCCCAGCCCGGCTCGCAGTGACACTCCCGCTTGTGGTTGCACACCTGCGACGAGGGAGGACGGCATCAGCATGGTGGGTGCACCATTGCTGGGGCCCCGCAGCTGCTGGGGGGGGATGATCCCACAGCATACCCCATGGTTGTTGCACTTGGCCGAGCAGTTCTTGTTGCCGTAGACCAGGAGGTTCTGGCAGCGTCCGGCGTAGCAGACCTGAGGACAGGGAGCGGGGATCTGAGGCTGCCCTGGGTCCCCGTAGCCAGTTGTCACACACCCCTCTACCACCCCAGCGTGGCAGCCAGCATGCTCACCATCTCCTCTCCGCACTTGGCGCCGGTGGGCACCAGCCTGAGCTTGGCCACCACCTCGTTGGCATCGTTGCCAGCAATGACCGCCTTGCACTTGAAGCGGCCAAAGAAGAGGGAGTAGGAGCCACCGCCGAGGACGGGGCTGGTGTTGTCACTCAGGCACAGCAGTGTGCCGCACTTCACATCCCTGCAGGAGAAGCAGCCATGAGCACCGAGCAGCAGGGGTGGCAGCGGGGCTGGGGAGCTTTGCTCAGCCCTGCAGTGCTGTCATCAGACATGGACACCACCCCCAGAGCTCCCCCCGGCTCCTTACTTGGGGCTGCAGGGTCGCTTCCCATACTCGGTGAGGCAGTGGAGGTGAAGGTGCTGCTCGCTGTTGTGCTTAAAGCAGACATCAGGAGCCACCTGGGCCTCTGCGGGAGACACAGGAAGGGTCACGTAGAGCCAAAGCCCGCAGCAAGCTGGCCGTGCTTTGGAGTCAGCAGCCATAGCACCCCATCCAGGGATGCAGGAGGGGACCGCAGCCAAGCCACGCCCTGGCCCAAGGAGCCGGGGCTCCTGGCACATCACCCAGCGCAGGGGGCAAGGAGGGTGGGCAGGGTGGGGGAGCCACTACCTGTGCCCCAGAGTGTGCGGCACTGCTCGCCATGTGAGGGGCAGGCCCCGTTGTAGCAGTAGCCGTTGCCATTCTGGCAGGAGATGCCGTTCTCCTGGAAGACATCCTCTGGGCACTCGGCGCTGAGGCCAGTGCAGTGCTCAGGCAGGTCGCAGTCATTCTTGCTGGCCCGGCAGAGCACACCGGCATCCTTCACCTGTGCAGAAAAGGGGATGTCAGCACTGCCTCGATGCTCTTGCACCCCCAGATCCACACAGGCACCACAGCCTGACAGCACCCTGGTCTTCAAAACGTCTGGCACCCCACAGACCCCCAGACACGGCAGCTTGTGCCACTCTGGCAGAAAGACATGAGCTACTGCACAGGATGGAGAGACCACCAGGCCTCTTCCCCTAGTGAAGTCTCTCCCTGCAGGCAACACCTTGTGCTTTGCTTTGAGTCTGGACTTGCCCCAGGGTCCTCTTCCAGCCCTGTCTCTTCACATCAAAGCATTGCTTATGCTTGTGTGCAGGAGTCAATGCGTGCAACTCAACTTTCACTTGAACAAATGGAGCAGAAGAGGCAGGTTGGTTTCCTGAATCGGGAATGGGCCACACCGATCTCTTCTGAACATCGCCCAGTTCTTCAACAGCTTTCATCCTGCACCTAACCTAAGACAGCCAGGGGACCTGGGCTACAGGAGGCCAGAAACGGAGGCTGCTTCACCTTCCCAACCGCTTCCCACCTGAGATGCCGACTGTCCGTGCCATGAGAGTATGAAATGAAAAGCATGATTCCCCCAAACCACTGGGTGCATTTGGCTCTGAGCAGGGTGCTACAGAGGTCCTTCAAGCTCTCCAGCAGGCTATGGGCACACATTGCCTCTACCAGGAAGCTCCACAGGAGCCCAGGGCAGGACTGCACCCACTAGCTCCCTTCCCCGCCGAGCTGGTCCCCCACCGATGGCAGTACCTTGCAGTCCTGGCAGCAGTCCCCCTGGGCACACTCTGCTCCCTCTCTCAGCTGGCAAGTGGTGGCATTGCAGCAGCGGTCGGAGCACTCCTGCGAGACAGGGAAGGACTGAAACCCTCTCAAAAGCCCCACTGAAAGACCCTTTCCTTCCTTCCCGGGGGGACCCATTTGCACATCACCAGGTGCCAGTGGCAGTGTAGCCACCACAGACTGAACCATGGGGCAAAACCACAGCATCATCCCAGGTGTGAACCATCCTTGCTGTCTCTTTAACCCCATGACCAACTTGAAACCAAAGGACCGGAAGAGATTTCTCAGAAGATGGGGCCTGACCTGGGTCCCTGCTCTTTGGCAGCACCCTTCGCACATCTCCAGGAAGGAGGGAACAGGAGGATCTCTGTGCTCTTTGCATCGGGGGAGCATCCCTTCAGGTCCCGGAGCAGGGCTGTGACCCAGGGATTTATCCCAGAGATATCGCTTGGCTCTTTGCCTCAAGTCTCTCCCCTGATGCAGCAATGGGCCACGAGGGATGTGGAAAAGCTTAGCGCAGCTCTTGAAAGGACAACATGCCATGATGTCCCCCTCCTTGGATCACATCTTCGGAGGATATACTGGGGGGATTTCTGACTTTCCTAGGCATGCTCCTGCTAAAATCACAGCCAGCTACATAAAGGAGGGGCACACATCCAAGTTAACAAATATCCTCTGCAAGTTTTGGGTTTTGTTTTTTTTTTGCAGAAGCATCAGGAACCTAAGGAAGATGAGTCCTGCAAAGCATGATGCCCAGGGAAGAGGCTTGCACAACTTTTTCTGAGTCTGAATGACAGGTCTCAGGTCCCTGCTGCCCACGCCCCTCCCCAGGCTCTCAGAGAGCATCCCTACCTCTGGCGTGCCGCAGTCACACTGCTCTCCCCGCTCCACAAACTGGTTCCCACACACCGGCCCCCCATACAGCTCATCCGCCCTGGGGACATTCAGCAGGCAGCTGGTCCTGGGGTCCCCGAGGAACTGCCACATGTCCTGCTCGCTGCAGCGGCTGAAGAGCTTGGGGTAAACCACGCTGAAGGGGCACAAAACCAGGCAGTCATGAGCAGAGATGAGAGCCCAAGGGCCCTCACAACACCAGCCCAGGGAGCAGCTGGAGGGCCAGCAGACTCAAAGGCACCAACAGACCTTTGAAGTGCAGCTTCAAGTGGAGTATCCACCCAGACCTGACCATTTCACGGGCTTCACCACATCAGGGCAGTGCCAGAGGACACCTCGAGATATTTGCTGCCCAGAGATATTCCCCTTTCCTTTGCTCACCCAACACTTGCCGCCATGACACAACCTCCATCTGCTTTGGGGACTGGACAGCGGCAGCCAGCAACATCTTCGTCATGAGACATCCCCAGGTTGTGTCCCATCTCATGAGCCATGGTGGATGCAGCACCGATAGGATTTGTGCTGTGGTCCTGTGGGACAAGAAGTGGGGCGTGGTTCAAATGGTCTCCACAGCATCTCCACAGGGCCTGCTGGGGCTCTTCAACTGCTCAGTGCCAGGTCTCACTGCTGTCTGAAATTCCTTCCCTGATGCTGCCGTGCCAAGGTAAAGGAAGACTGAAGCTGGACTTGGTCCCATGGGCCCTGAAGACCTCCTGCCTGGGGTCTCAGGGGTGTAAGTGAGCTTACACGTACCAGCTACCCTGAAAAGATGCTTTGTGGTGGTTCTGGACAGCCACAGGTCCCATGGCTGACCACTCCTGCTCCAGCCAGGATGGCCAAGGAGCAATTACAAACCAAGTCCCAGCTACCTGACAGGTGGTGGGAGAAGCCCTGCATCCACGGAGCTGCTCTGGGAGGCTCATCTGGGCTCAGGTATATCAGAGCCCTCCACAGGCACCCGGCTGGGTTTCCACAGCTACCCTTCCCCTGTGGCCTTGACACTTCTCTGGGGGTCAGTCACTCAAGGGCCAGAGATGTCAGGGACCAGATCCAGCCCTAAGGCTGCAGAGGGGGAAAGCTGGAGACCAGTGGAGGAGAAACCTGCTCTGGACAATACAACGCAGGGAGCTCAGATCATGGGACTGCTGCTGCCCTCCTGGCGCATGCCCAGGCAGCAAGACCCACCTGGTTGACACCGCCTGAGTCCCTGGTGCACATCACAAGCTTCTTGGCGAGCCCTACGGTTGTGCCGTGGAAGTCTATGCCCCTGTGGGATTGAGATGCCACTGTGGCCATGTGGCCTGGGTGGCAGCAGGGCTGCAAGGACAGCGAGGCGGTGCCTGCCCCTGCCTCCCCCCTTAGTCCTTACGTGATCAGCTGGGCATTGTCATGTGGCTTCCTCCGCAGCAGCTCTGCCTCCCGCCAGTGGAGAAAGTTGTCCAGTGTCACCTCTGGGTTGGGACTGACCATGATTTTGTCCTTGTGGCTCCACACCTCCAAGCCAATCAAGGCCACCCGCAGGCGAAGAGGCTGATAAAGCTGAGGTGGGAGACAGCCCGGAGGAAATGCTTGGTTTGGAGCTCCACAAGCAGAAGAAAGGTCCCACCTCCCCTGAAGAGCCACAACCAAGCCCAGGACCACACATCACTGGGAATACCACGCCGTAACCCTCTCAATAAATAACACAAGCTGGGGTGACCACACAAGACAGGGTTTACCCCAGGACCTCTGGGCTCCCTCTTGGCCAGTGAAGGCTGAGATGCTGCTCTCATGCTGCTGACCAAAGAGTGGGGCTGAAGCAAGGCAAGGAGAAACTCCGCCTTGGTGCACTGCATCCATCACCCTCCCCTTGTTAGCACCTGCTCCAGCTTGAGAGCTTCTGGGGATTATAAAAAATTTCTCCCCCCTTCCCTTACGAGAGAGATGGGAGGCAGCTGTCCTATTCCCCCCAGGACCCAGGGCTGAGCCGCTTGGCCTGTCCACGTCGCACACCCTGTTGGTCAAGGGATTTGGTCACTCTGCAGCAGCCCACCTGCAGGCTTGAGATCGGCTCCTGCTCCATCACCCTCCCCATGCCCATCTCTCCTCCACCACATTCACGCCCATGCTGGCACCATGGGGCATGTCTGGGAGCCAGGAGAGAGGATCCGGCCATCTGGCCTCACCTTGTCGACGTGGTTCACGATTTCCTTCATGCGGTTCTGTACTGTGCGCAAGTCCTTGTGTTTTCGGAACTACAGGAAGGACACAGAGAGATTTCCAGGCTGGCTTCAACCTCTTCGCTGCAGTGGAAGACAGTGAAAACACAGGCACCAGCTTGCCCCCCACCCTGCTTACCTCCTCGTTGTCCACGACCAGGACCAGCTCCACATATCGGGGACCTTTCCGTAACGGAGCTGATTTCTGGAAGGAAAGAGGAAAGTGAGTGCAAAGAGGGACTCAGCTCTGCAGCTTGCCGAGCCCTGCGGTTGACCCTCCTGTGGGATGTGTTGGATCCTGGGGCATCTTCCAACATTATTCAAGGCTGGTAGGTCTTTTAGCTCTGCTTCCTGATGTTACTTTGCTGGGTGTTTCAGACATATTCCAACATACAAGGAAAAACCCAAGCCTGCTACTGGGATGAGGCATGAGACAGGCTTGCAGGCATCACGGAGCTCACAGGGTAGAAAGATGCTCCTGTTAATGGTACAGGACCTGAGGACTTGCTCCCACCAGGAGCTAGGCCACTGGGAACAATCTGTGTTTGGGCACCCAGCCAACAACACATGGGAGAGGAGGATCTCCAAGAGATGCAGTATGGCCCTACTCCTCTCCTGGACTTCACAGGAGCTAGGCTCTTGCAAACTCAGCTACAGGAAGGAGAAGCAATGCAATCCTTAACCCAGCGGTAGAGCTTCATGGCTGCGGGAATTTTTGGTTCATGGTCATATTCCAGGGTGGCACCGGACTCCTGGCACGTGCCGCGCTTCCCCCGCAGGTGAGCTGCTCTGTACACTGCGTGCCAGCCAGCCGCATCCTCCTCCAAGGGCTCCAGCAGGAAGGTGGTTTCATTCACCCGGAAAAACCCACTGCCAAGAGAGACAGCAGGTATCAGGTTGGGGAGGTATCCTGCAGGACACAGACGGACCCTACGCACCCCCACAAGGGCCTGTGATACAAAATATAGCTGCCAAATCCCAGCTAGGAAACCACCCCACCCCTCCATGGTTCCTATAGGCAGCTTGGATGAGCTATGGGCGACCAGCAGGATGTGACAGTCAGGTCCTTCTGGCCACGTGCACGTGACCACACTCAATGCAAAGTCCCAAGCAGCCCTTGGGCAGTGCATGAAGGTCCACGGCACTGTGCAGAGGTACAGGGTGTAGGAGCTCACAGCAACATGAGGGACTCGATGCCTCTTCCCTACAAACCTCGCCTGGCCCAAGAGTACACCAAGGAAATGCTGCAGGATGGAGCTGACCTGAGGCACGACAGGAGTTGGGGAGCAATAGGAAACATGTCCACAGCGTTGGCGTTTGGAGGCTGCAGAAGCACAGGCTGAACAAAAGGAGCATTAGGAGGGCTGGAAACTGGCTTCTGGGCTGGGAGGGAGCAAACTGTGGAGCAGCATCTGTGCCTGGTAGCAAGGGGAGTATCCTGTACTTCGGGCACCAGCAGTGTCCCAGGGCTCAGTAGGAGCTGCCCAGTGCTGCCAGGCCAGGTTTAACATAGCATTATTCCTACTAAGCAGCTCTGGCCTTCAGGATGCTTTCTATAAGGTGTCTTATGTACCCTGTCTGTACTGTCTGTGCCTCCTGTTCTGCCCTTGCACATCTTGTCCTCCTACTATACAAGGATGTCAAATGTCCCATGTATGCGCAAGATGCTCAGTGTGAGGAGGTGGCTGCCACACAGCTCCAGCAGGCATTTCACCTGTAAATGGGTGTTTGCAGGTCCCTGGGTGCGCCAGGGACCACCCGTCCTCCTTACACATCTCCCTGCAAGGGCCCCCTTCCTCTTTGGCTTACTCTTGCAATGTCTGGCTGCCAGCTGATCTTAAAAGAAAGAGAACAGCAGAGTGTGAATCTTGCATGGCAAACTGAACAGCCTTGAATGGATCTGGTGGCTCGGTTACTCTGCAAGGACGTTTTCTGCTGTTAAATGAAGGTAGACTCAAGGCAGCTTTTGAGGAATGAGCACTAGCATGGCCAGCAAACAGTGGGTAGAGGGAGACACAGCTGGCCTGATGCTCCATCTGCTTTCGTTTTCTTTCGGAAAGGCATTTGGCCATCAGCTCTAGGAGGTCAGCATGACAGGGAGGAGATGCTGGCTGCCTGCAGGCCCGTGCATCACCATGAGCACAACTTTGTGTCGCTGGCTGCAGCACTTGGGGTGAGTTTGGCCAGTCTGCCCTGGGAAAAGGGGGTAGATGCAGGACAAGTTGTGCCTTGCTGCCTGGAGAAGGCATTCCTGCCTGGACCTTCTGTCATGCTCGGGTTCCCAGTCTTATCCCGTGCCACAAGTCAACCCCCAACCAGCAGGAGTAGCTGCAAAACGCGGTGCACCTTTCCTGCTGGGCACCGAGCCAGGGCGGTCAGCGCTCCCACCGCCAGCAGGAAAAGGGATGTCTTCTTCTCTTCCTCAGGGGAAAGCTGAACTCTCCCTCCATCAGCACAGCTCCAGCTGGCCAGAGCTTGGTCACACCGGCTCACCATTGCACAGCACTGCATCCGCTAGGAGCGGTACCGTGACATGCACCAAGGCCAGGCTCGATGCTGTCCTCTGGCCAGCCACAGTGCCCCAGGGAAGCCAGAGGACCTACCTGAGCCCACCACAGGTGCTGATGCTCGCTGCTGAGTTGGCATGTCCTTGCACGTGGCCCTGATAAAAGCAATGATCCTGCCACCAAGAGAAAGGAGAGGTGTAAAGGGGGTCTGCACCAGCTGTCAGCATGGAGGGACCCCGTAGGAGTGGGGAAAACTACTCTGCCCAGAGCCAGCCCCATACCTGAATATTTGGCTTCTCTGTGATCTCCGTGCCATCAGCCAAGTAGTGCGTCTCGGTGTAATGCTGTCCCAGAAGCTCCCTGCAGGATGGGGAATGGGGGTCAGCGGCGAACCCAGTTTTGGGGAAGGGATAGAAAGCTTTGGGGATGAGGTTTGGTCAGGTTGGGTACAGTGGGCCCATGACCTCCCCAGATGGGTTTGGCAAGGAGGGAAGAAAATGTGGTATTCTGGGTCTGGGCTGAGGGCTTAGATCACCAGTGCAGCGACCCTGGAGAATTGATGTTCACAGCGAGGGTGGGAAGTGAGCTGCCCCCTGGCCGTCCCGCCGTGCCCACCCGCACTCACTTGTTCTTCTCCAGCCGCAGGAGGTAGTCCCTGCCTTCAGCACGGACACTGTAGAGGATGTGGTCCGGGTAGATGCTCTGCATGAAAGATAGATGACATCACAGACCCGCCATCACCAAGAGCGAGAGCTACAGAAGAGAGGACAGAGGACCACTTGGCCTCCGTCCTGCCCAGAAAGGGGATGGGGTCTGCATGCACCCCACTAGAAGGCAGCTGCAGGACGGGGAGCCTGGCTGCTCACCCTGGAGGCATCCAGAAAAGACACAGGAAATCAGAAGAGAAAAAAGAAAGCATGTGGGCAATAATGCAAATCCCCGGCACATCCTGAGATAAAGAACAGGTCACCAGCAACGAAACAGAGTCAGCAAAGTCTGATTTCCCGTGTCTGACACATGGCTGCAGATGGCCGTGCCAGAAACTGAGACTTCCTACTCATCAGTCATAGAGCTCCATTTCTGGGGGCTGAGTTCATCGCTCACTCACTCACAGGCTAAACCACAAAGATCCCTGGTTCCCAACAGCTCTCATCAGCAGAGACTTCCTTATCTCTGACCGATCCAACATGCCACATCACAGTGAGAGAATGACCTTCTCTTGGTTCTTGTCTGCTATTGAGAGTACGTTTTAGTATCACCATGTGCCAGAGCCCCCAAGCATCACCCTAGTGCAGGTGGAAGGGACCTCAGGGCACCTCAAGTCCAACCTCCAGTCACCATGGCTGGGTCAGGGTGGCTGTGGCTCAGCCCAGCCAAGCCCTGAACCCCCAGGATGGAGATGTCCCTCCAGAAGAAGTGTTTCCCTCTAGGCTGCCTTGTGATCTCCACCTACAGAGGCTGGGCCACAGAGCTCCAGAGGTCCCATCCCACCAGGGCCACTGAGAAAGATGACTATCCTTTGCCTGGTGCCCCATATCAGGCTGCACCCCTGGCACCAGCATACTCCTCAGCCACTGCGGCAGCACAGAGACCTCCCCTGAGGGCACATCCTCATACCTTTACTGGATCCTGGGGTGGTGAGCTGAGCCAAAGGCAAAGCAAGCCTCTCCTGCAGGACCAGCATTCCTCCTGGATGAGGTGAGCGGTCTCTCCCTGGGGAGGATGACAGCACCTGCTGTCATACAATGGCTCAGCACTCCCAGGGAGATGATCGACAACCTGACAGGAGCTGAAGCTGAGCACAAAGTCCTGCTGACTCATTGCCAGCGGGGCCAGGTGAGTGGGTTTGTCTTTCACTTGGTTGCCCTCAATTCTACCTGGTTTGCATTTCCGATCTGAAGCTGAAGCAGTGGGCTGCCGGCCATGAAATGTCCTCTCCACAGGCTGAGCAGGTTGCGACAAGCCCGCCAGGCAGCCCCAGCTGCAGGCAGGCACACTGCTGGTGTGTAAGCACACTCACGGGTCTCCTGCAAATTTTTCTCTTATGAACAGTGTCTCCCGCTTGACGTGGCCGTCCCATCCCGTGTCCGCCGACAAAGCAATGCTTTGTTATTGTTGGCAGTGCCGGAGCCAGCATAGGTCTTAGGAAATGGCAGGAAAGCACTTGGAAAGGGGATGGTGGGTCAGGGACTGTCTCTTGGAGACAACCACAGGGCAAGTTTAAAAAAAAAAGTCCTGATAAAGCTTCTCTGAATCACCCCCTTCCCTATTAGCATGGGCTTTGCAAGGGCTCCAGATGGAAAGGCTTTGAAAGCACAGGCGGCTCAGCCCTGCCCCTGCCTGAGCCATGCTAACCCCATGACCGTGCTGAGCAAGCAAAGCAGAGCTGTGGCCACAGCACACAGAGAGGAGGGACTTCTTCCATCTGGTCTTATGAAGAGACCCAAAGAGTTTACACAGGATCGGGACGGGATGCCACTGTCCCACCCCCAGCACACGGTATTCCTTCCCTGAATGGTAAGAGGCAACAGGTCTCGCTAGGACAGTAGGGATGGGGCTCATTGCACCGTGCCATGTATCAGAGGAGCTGCAGCACAAGAGAGGAGGGAAGGGCAGCAGGTCACTGGGCCACCACCACCCCCCTTCGCTTCTGCTCCGTCCAGCCCCACTGCTCGCTCTGCAACAGCCTGCTGCTTCCTGCAGAGCCCCAGGCTGCGCTGGCAGGAGCTCAGCTGTCTTCACCCAGGCAAAGGACTTGCCCCTTTGCATGAACTGGCTGTGGGATGTGGTGGGGGAGATCAGCAGGGATGCACAAGCACAGGTGTGCTGCAGGAGAAGCTAGTACCTTGCAATGCTGGGTCTCACATGGGCTGGAAACACACTGCCATTTCAATAGAGTTCTTTGAAATGCTGGAGCATGGGGGTGAGAGAGATGTCACTTCTGCAATCAAGAGCATGTAACCATAATTTTTTTTTAAGGTACTTGCTCTTTTTTCACGTTCCTTTCCATGAAGAACCCAGGTTTGCCACATGCCTTGTTGTGCCCCTGCTAAGAAGACCGTGACCTGTGGGAAGGCTGACATCCCAGGAGATCCTGTGTGGCAGGCCCTAAGTCTCCACCCTGTCTTTCAGGGGTGAACATTTTAAGCAAAGCCAGAGGGGAGCTGGTCTGCTTCAAACCTCACCTAGCAGATGCACTGCTGGACCAACCCCATGTGTCCCAGCTGCTCTGACCCAGGAACCATCTCTCAGCCCATGGCCATCGCAGCCACAGACTGCTACTGCAAAGCCACAGGAGGAGCTGGTGCAGAAAACACCCATCCTGTCTCCACATCAAAGAGGGCCTTGGTGGTGGTCCAGCCACCTCCAGAAGAGAACTTCTTCCCCACCAAGGTTACTGAGCCATCAAACCCAGCTTTTGTCCAAGATGAGGAAAATGGTTTAAAAGGCAGGAGACCTCACACCCTCAACACAGCAATTTAGGAGATCCAAGGACCACCCAATCCAAGTGCCACCTGGTAGACACCACCCATGGCTGTCCCTAAGTACACAGCTCAAGGCAGGCATCTTCTCCTGTACCACGGAAAGCAGAGGGACCCTGAGATGGGTGAGCTCCCCTTTCCAGGGGGATCAGTGCAGAGCCACCCGGCGCACCCAGCACAGATGGTGTCTCTAAATAGTCTGAGGAATGTTTATCTCATCTCGTGGACAAGTTTAGGTTTCTAGAGCAGAGAAAACAGATGCTTTTGGGGAGTGTTTTTGAAGCTAGTTTATCAGAAAGGGTTTGAATCACAGATGAATGTGCTGTACAAAGAGTTTACTAGGAAATAAATCTCCCCAGCCCCTCCATCTCATCAGGTGCTAAAATCAGTGCTTTTCAGCCCTAGAAAATGAAACCACATATTTGGCTGAATTTCACTTTAAGGCAATGAGGAAAGCATCTTTGAGGTCAAGGCCATCATCCTATGGATGTCAGCCCCAAGCACTCAAAACTCCTGAGTCAAACCCTATTCCTTTCCCCAAATTACAAGGTTTCCCAAGAAAAATAACACTGGCTTTCTTTCATGTGGATTTCTGAAACTTTCTGATTCTTATTTCCTTGTCCCAAAGGACAAAAAAAAACAACTTCAGCAAACACAGCAAGAAAAGTGCTTACAGCTCAATGAGGCTTTGCAAATCCCTACTTAAGCAAAGACCAGATGTCACAAGATCACTGCAAGGCTGCAAGAGGTGGCACCACTGGGTAATAATGCCTCCAAAGAAAGCATTGGAGAAAGCAGCCCCCACTCTCCGAGAGTCCACCCTCCTATATGCAGTTCCTATTTTGACCCAAAACAGTCCAGGCAAGCTTATCTGATCAATTCCTGCAAGATCTCCACCGTCTGGGACAGAAGCAATGCAAGAGAACATGCACCAGGTCATTCTTCTAGCACAGGGCTAAGGGGGTCTGGCTCTGAGCCCAGTGGTGGGCCAGGGGGGTCAAGCTCTGAGCCCAATGGTGGGCCAAGGGGGTCTGGCTCTGAGCCCAGTGGTCGGGCAAGGGGCTTTGCTGATTCAACACCCCCCCCTGGACTCCCTGCAAGGCAGTGAGGGCAGCTGTGCCAAGGCGGTATTTGGGAGGTGATGCTACTTACCGGTCGCACAGGGAGGTCCCTCTTCCCCCGAGGATCTGTCACCTTGCGTGGCATCACTGTCTCGTACTTCTCGACGTGGGCAAGCTTCTCCTCCAGCCTGGCAGCAGCACCTGGGAAAGGTCAAAGGGCTTTGAGCCAGGATGCCCATAAACAACAGTCAGGGGACAAGGGAAGTGGCCAACATGAAGGTGCAGGGAAAAGCCAAAACATGAAGTCCTGGAATACCTGCTGGGAACACAAGAACGCCCTGAACAGGCTCCAGGGATGCTCCAGCGCCCCCCCCCCCGAGCCCTGGCACTCACAGAGTGCTCAGCAGGACTCCTGTGCAACCAGGTCCCTTCAAGGCTGGAAAACCCTACTGAGACCCTGGGTGTGCAAGTAAAGCCAGAGGGTTCCCAGCTTCCCACCTTGATGCCACGGTTTGTGACTTGGCACCTGGCAGCTGCCAGGGGTTGCGTTTTGGAGGATGGCTCGTGTCTGGACTGGCTCAGCCCTCCTCCCATCTTTTTTTCTGTGTCAGAAGGGAGACGTTTCTGCGACAAACCCTTTGCCTTCCGCAGGAGCCCCGCAGAGCCGGTGCCGCGGCCGTGCCCGCGTGCTGCCGGGGTGAGCCGGGGCCAGCGCGGCGAGGCAGTGGCCGAGCAGGGCTCTCCGGTGCGGGTGCCTGGCAGCCCTCGCCCACGGACCCGAGCAGGAGCCAGCAGCCTCATCACCACCCCCTCGGCCGGCTGAGTCACCGGTCCCCCCGCCAGCACGCCGCAGGCTGCCGATGACAAATTTCCCCTCGTTCGCTGGAGCCTCCTGGCCGAGGTGCCTTTACATAACGGCGGGCGCCCCGGCGGGGCGGCAGGACCCAGCGCACCCGAAAGGGTCCCTCTTTCGCGGGGCGGGAGGCCAGCCCGCTCCTCACAGCCCCTTCTGCATCCTCCGCCCTCGAGTGAGCTTGGGGAGGGGGTGCCGGCGATGCCCGCCTAACCCCGCGGTGACCCCGGGGCTCAGCCTGGCAGCCGCAACCCCGCTGAGCTGCGACCCGTCCCAAAGAGCCACCGCACCCCCCGCTCCCACCTCGCGCATCCCTCCTGTGCCGCTTCCCACGCGTCCCTTCAATTCCCGCAAGGAAAAGCATTCCCCCTCCCCCGCCCCACGGCTGAAGACCCCCGAGGAGCCGGGCTTTTGCCCCCACCCCCAAAACTTCTCGTCCGTCCCGTCGGCGGAGCGCAGCTGCCCGCGGGCTGCCCGCCCTGCTCGGGCCCGCGCGCCCCTCGCTCACCGTGGGGCAGCGGCAGCAGCGGCAGCAGCAGCAGCAGCAGCAGCAGCGGCAGCAGCGGCGGCAGCAGGAGCCGGCGGCGCAGGGCGAGCGCCGGGGCCATGGCTCGGAGGTGCCCGCGGTGCCAGCCCCAACGCCGCGCCGGCAGCCCCCGCCCGCCGTGACTCACCGCCACTCCCGGGACGGGGCGGGACGGGGCCGCCCCCCGCGGGGGGACCCGTGCGGAGCGGGGCTGGGAGGGGCGGCCCGGGGCGGGCGGCGGGGACGGCCTGGGGGGTACCTGGGGGTGCTTGTGAGGGATCGGGGAGGGTCCCCAGACCGTCGGGGCATGTCCCAGGGCACTGCAGGGGCCCGCAGGGCACGGGGGTGGCAGAGGGCACCCGGCGCTGAGCTGCTACAGGGGGCGGCGGGGCTGCGAGTGTCCCGTGGGGTACGGAAAAGGTGTCCATGGGGCGCTGGAGGTGTCCGCCAGGCTCTAAGGTGGCAGAGGGGCTGGAGGGGCTGAGGACATCGAGCAGCGTCCATCGGACATGAAGGGGGTGGCTGTGGGGCGCCGGGGTGGCCCCAAGGCGACGCCAGAGCTGAAGGTGGCTGAAGTACCCGAGGGCAGCAGTGGGACTGGGGAGGTGCTGGGGGGTGGCGGTGGGGCATCGAAATGATGGAGCACTGAAATGGTGGAGGGGCTGGGATCACCACCGGGGGGGTGAGCCGTCAGGGGGAACCATGGGACATCAGGGCATATCAGGGGGGCGTTGGGACCCTCCCTGATCCCAAAGGATCAAAGGGGCTGGGACCACCACGTGGGGCTGAGCTGGGAGGTGCACTGTACCCTCCCCCCTGCCACGAGGCTGGCTGCTGCCTGCCCCTTGCTCACAGACCGTCCCAAGTTGGAAGGGACCTCTGAGGACCTACCTGTCACAGGGAGGACAGCCTGGATGAGATTATCATGCACCCTGTCCAGTCACATCCTGAAACCCTCTACGATGTCCCTGGAGAGGTTCTTCCAGTGAGCGATTGCTCTCACCGTAACTTATTTCTTACATTCAGATGAAACCTCTCCTGGTGCAACCCATTGCCCCTTGCCTTCTCCATGTGGTAACCTGCAAAGAGAGAACCTCCTCCTGCAAACAGGTATTTTATATTTCTTGGCGTTTCAGGCCAGGCCCAGCCAGGACATGTCACATTTAACAAAAGAGGGGATCAGATGCCAAATCTGGCTGTTGCAGAGCTCCGTCACCAGGGACAGGCTTCCTCCAAAATGGCACAGAAACCACCGTAGCCTAGTGCTGCTCCAATGTCTTCCCTCTTTCTCCCTGCAGCTTTTCTGTAATTCCCTGCTAAATAGTCAAGTTGGTTAAAAACCCAATAAATATTAAAGCTCTGTGCTTTCACCCTTGACGCTTCCAGGCATGTCTGTTGATAACTACCTAAACATTTCCAGTAGCACTGTCCCCACCATGACATAACCCTTGCGACGCGTGCAGAGATGAACAGGCTTTGAACATGCCACTGACCAACCCAGATCCCGGCTTGCCAGGGAGACACAGAGCAGCCACTCCGCAGCTCTGGGCGAGGAGGTACCAGACGGCCGTGCCGTGGGACAGGGGGCTGCTGGATTCAGGCACAGGACCTTTTCTCGCCCCTCTCCTAGCACCTCCCAGCTTCTGGTGAGGGGAGAAGACACATCCACCTCCTGCTCGGGGCTGGCAGTAGGCACCTGGCCTGGACCGAGGTCTGCTCTCGGAGAGGAGTGGGTAGATCTGGGTGGAGATCTCTCCGAGCACCCCAAGCCTTTAAACTGCTCAGCCAATCAGGCATCCAACATGTGGGCCACTATTTTTGGGTAACTGAAGTTACCTATCAGTGTATTCTCATGCAAACAGCAGGAACCAAAGGCTGGTACGACACTGCTCCACCAGCATCCCCACCTCTGCCTGGGGCAGGCACAGCGAGGGGGCAGCATCCAGCCAGTGGGCTGCTGGTACATGGTGCAACAAGCAGGGGGGACCCAAACCCAGGGTGTAGGTGACCTCCTGGGGGCTTTCTCACCTGGGTGTGGACCTGCTGGTCACAGGGAGCAGCACGGGATCTCAGAAGGGGAGCGCCCACATCTCCCGCAGGGAGGTGTGCGAGGAGGAGAGCCCCGCTCCTAGGAGATGGGTGCCTTCCCCTGCTAAAAGCTGAGGGGTGCACATAACCATCCGCACGCGTGCGCGTGCAGGTGTGAGTGGGACTCCTTGGGATTACTCATAGATGGGTGCTCAGAAATTTGCAGTCGATTTTAAAAATTAGGATTTCAGAAATATCTATTACTTCTGCTGAGACTCAATGCTTGCGAGTTAATTATGTGTTATTAATCTATAAATGGCTTCAATCCTGATTTAAATGCATGAACAGAGTTTTTTCCTGCAACAGCTGCCACACTGCTCATTGGTGTAACAAATACATGCGACCAACAGCGATAAACTGAGGTGCCAGGGGAATCTCTCAAGCCCGAGATGCTGGGCAGTGAGAGGCAAGCAGGTTCCTCCAGGGTCCTGGGCCCTTCCACCTCTCCACCCTGGGGGCTAAAGGGACAGGCTGTGAAGTCTGTAGATCCACAGAAACTGAACGGAAATTGCAGGTCAGCTTCTCCATTACCTCCCTGGACCGAGAGGCCAGCTCAGTGGGCAAACAGGCGACTTCCCATCCCCATGAACTGCAGAAGTCCTTTCCCTGAAGGGCCAGATGATGCTGGCTGAGGTCTTGGTCCTAAACCTCAACCTTCATATGAACAAATTCAGTCCTCCAGACCCAGGACCGGTGGTCTCCATCCTCTCCTTCGGTCTCTCTCCCTCTACCAAACTGGACGACCCGCTTTAGGCCACCAGAGCGAAGAGAACCTGGCTATTCCCTCCTACCACACTCTTGGAAGGACCTTGCAAAGGAGGAGGTGAGGAGAGGAAGGGCAGGTAAATAACAGGAGCACTCAGCTCTGTATCCACAGCCCTCTCATATCTCCCCCTCATTCCCACACTTGCCGCTGGGGCCTCTGGGTCTCTAGCATGTGTCTTGGTTACCACTTCTTCCCAGGAGACACCTCTCTTCCCCCCTCTACCACATCCACTCTCAAACCGGCTCAAGCAATTTTTATGGCTGCACAAATCTGCAAGATACCCTGGAAGTCCTCTGCTGAGGACTTGGTCAATACGACATGAACATCATGCTCATCAGCTGTGACCCCCCCATCTCATCGGTCAGAGCAGCTGATCAGCTTCATTCCAGCAATGGCCCAATTAGGCTCTCCTCCCAAAATAATGCTGCACAGCAGCTGAGCCAGATCTCTGAGCGCCAACCAAAATTTCGTCACCTAAAAGACTAATTTGCACCCCCAGTTCTGTCGACAAAATAACTCTGTTTTTCTTTTAAATTTCTTTTACAACACACAAATACAGAATTTTACAATGTAATTAAAAAAAAAAAAAAAAAAAAGGACTTAAAAGCCTCTCGGAAGAGAAAATCCATTACATACATTTCAGGAGATTGAGCACTCCCCTATCTCTCTGGGACAACCTTACAGTTTGTTTCCAGCTCACACAGTGCATGTAGCAGGTTGAGTACTCCTAGCTTGCAGTGAGTGAGTGCCCGGTTCTCTGCTGGTGCAGAAGAGGCGGTGGCTGAGAGGGGCAGCAGCAGGGCTTCACTGGGCCGGTACAGTCAGGCGGGGAAGCAGGGGAGCTGCCTTCTGGCTGCGCTCCGCAGACATGTGCTCCAAGCGCTCTGTGTAGAACCCGTTGAAGTCCAACCTGAGAGACGAAAAACCCAGCAGTTTTATTAGCCCACTGGCAGCCCAATGCTGCCTAAGAGTGGCACACAGCAAGCCAAACCCAAGGGCCCCCAAAGGCTTGGTGCTGCAGGTGCTGCAGCACACGTGTTCATCGAGGTGCTCACAGGCAGCAAGGGGATCCAAAAATATATAAACTCTTTCACAGGGTCAGACGAATTTTAGGATAAAGTTGGTTGAAATGAGGGGTGTGAAGCAAGTCAGTGCAAGTCTCACTGCAGGAGGAAGCAGAGGATGCGTGCTTGTGCAGCAAGGGGGGCTGTGCTGCAGCACAGACCTCTCAAGCAGCTGTATTCCTGCTGCACACAGCCTTGGTCTTACCCAGCCATGGCCCTTGGAGGAGAAACCTCTCCCTGGGCATCAGCTGATTGTGGCCACATCACAGAGCCTTCCGAACTGCCACCTCCACATGGAACTGCCCCAGGCTACGCAGACACAGTGGCTTGTTCAGAGTGAAACAGGGATACCTGCACTGTGCCACAGGTGTTGGTGACACCTCTTCTGTGCTCGTCCCCTGACAACAGGCTAAATTTCACCTATTCTTTACAGGTGTATAAAATACATCAGGAAGGACCAGTCGCAAAGAGCTTCTACTCCAGAGCCATAGCTTGACCACACAACCCTGGAGACACGTTACTCGTGGATAAGGCACCAGGGGTGAGGGGTCCTCAGTCTCTGTATCTTCCCAGCCACTTCCCACCACTCCTTAATACCAGAGTTCACCACCACTGAACTCTGGTATTAATTTCCATACGACACCCACCACATTACCCACTGTAACTAACCATGAAATGTTGCAGTTTCTATTACCACCACCTCCTTGCTAACACAAGTATGCTTCAAATAGATTCACAGTTCAAGAAGACTAGTAACTGGTTGGAAGATGCTCAGCCAAAATCACAGGTATGGCTGATACCTGTAAACGCCTCTCCAAAGCAGGCAATGTCAGCAATATCACAATCCTGTCTCCTTGATAATCCAAAATGATGCCACAAAACCACCCAGCTCCATGCCTGCCGTGACCTTCCTTAGGCAGTTCTCTGCACTACAAAGCCAACAAAGACACGTGCAGCTCTTAAAAATGTGTGCTTTGGAGCACTAAGCAACAGTTGATACAAGCCTGTGAATCACACAAAAGTTACTCTCTACATGTCTCAATTTAAGTTGCTCCAATACTAAATGAATGGGCACAATATTTGAGTTTCATGTTGCTTAACAACCTTACACAAATGGCAACAAATTGTTCTTGACATTTTTTGGTGACTGCAGAAAAGAGAGCCTCGACAGATGGAATTTATCTGTTGCTCTCTCCTGGTTGCAAAGCTTCCATCTCTTTCATCCTTAAGAGTGGTACAAAGGAAACCTGACACTGAGGCGGGCATATCTACCAAACTTTGATTCAAATATAAAGCCAGGACTCATTTACATCCTTACATTGAGGATCTGTTCCATTTCTAAAGTTGCTTTATTCCAAAATTCTTAAATTACAGATTTTTATTTGCTTTCCTTTCACCTGTGTTTTTAGGGTTAAAGGAACTTGGATAACTATCTCTTAAGAACTTGCATAGATAGCGCTTCCTCAAACTCTGCTTATGCTTCAGTTTCTTGTTTTGTGGCTGAAACTTCTTATTCACTGTGGTTTGCATCACTTCATGTGCCCTACCAGTCTTAACTCTAAACTCAGTCAATCTCTGTTTCCTCCAAAGCAGTAAAGGAAGTACATCTGATGAATGCTCACACCACTTGATGGCTAAAATTTTTAAGTATTTGGAATTAAGTAATCCTTCTGACTAAGTCCTCTATGCTGTAATTCTCCTTTTCACTACTGGGATGTGAAAGAACGACTCTCAAGATTTTCTGCAGTTGCCAACCATCTGTCAGCACTGCTGCAGGTGAAGCCAAGGGACCTGAGCAAGGCTTCAGCACACTGAAGACTTGAGAGTTAGATGTGAGCTTCCCCACTTTGAAGGAAACCCTCTGGATCTCAGTCTTCTGTTGCTTGCTGCTACAAATACAATGGTTGTGCCTCAGTTACTCAGTACTGTAAACTGAATAAATACTAACCATGATTAAACAAATAAAAGCAGAATACCAGAATTATGATAAAAGGGTTATTTTGTTATTTTACATGTTGACTATCACCCTTGAAAAGCAGTCATACGAAAAGACCATACAAGAAAAGACCAGTATGTCTTATAAACTCTTCCATCTCTGTCAAATATGTTATTTCAGACAGCAACTGTCTCCGCTCTGGTTCTTGGGTTCCTGTTGCCATAGAGTCCAGGACGCAATTCAATAATCTCTACAGACTGAGTGAGAGCTAAATGTCACGTCTGGGCATTAATTGTGGGACTTCCACACTTTACAACATTACAACATGAGCAGCCTGTAGAAACGGGAAGGCATGTTCTGTTGCACGGCCTGCTAACATACAGCATTTCAGTTAAGGAAACAGGGACATGTGGTCTGTCAGTAAAGGTCCAGCTATGTCCAACATCTTGATGAAGGCTCAAGTGGTCCCAGACGGTCCAAACTGGGAGACTTGATAGTGATGACAGTCCTGATAGCATGAAGACCCAGTATTTCCTCTGCAGCCCTTGAACAGAACCGGGGCATGGGAACACCAGGGGGCAAGGAGTCAGACCCTCTCCTGGAACAGCTGGTTGCAGCTTAGGTCACTGTTCTCAATGCAAATTGCTAACAGAAGCATTTTGTTTTCTCACAACCTACCTGAATCACCATACTTCTCGTTTCTCCTGAAACAAGAAGTAGTCATTGTAAGAACAAACATCTCCATATTTGGAAGAACTGGCTCTAGAGCTTCCACAACTCACAAGTCACCTCCCACCACAGCAAACACTCATGTGCAGCCTGTGAAACACAAAGGCATCTGGTGGAGGACAGCCCATGGCCATGGCACCAGGGACCCACAAGTGAACAAGACACACAGCCAGTCTCCATGGTGCAGCACCAGCTTGTCCCCCCATCCTGGCAGATGCATAAAGCTGACACAGGGGTGGGGAGGCAATGATACAAGAGGTGAACCTCTGATGCTAACGGTAGGAGCAATGCTGGAAGCAGGACACCACCTGAGCTACTGCCAGAAAAGGCTTTACATAAGTGTCTGGCATCACACATGATGGAAGGCCGTTGCATGATGTAAAGACTGGTCAAGGACTTGACACCGTTGACTTCCCGAGTAAGCTCAGAACCAACTTGGACTGAGCTGGGTGATACCACCAGTGGGACAGTCTCCACATGTTCTTTGCAAAACTCAAGGATTGTGGGGTCACGATGCTCTTCTATTAAAAGAGCAGGCAACTTGGTCTTCAACACTGTATCGGCCATGCCCTGTGTGGCTTGGAATGATATCCAAGTGGCTGGATCACGGAGTTAGGTGCCATCAAGATCTCCTGGATGGAGCATCATAAAAAAGCCCATCAGTTAGAACTTGGAACTGGTAATGATAAAAATGTAAGCACTTGATAAAGAAGGAGGCAGAGCTGGAGCACTGAGGGGGAGTAAATGTTCTTGCCTGGATGACTCAACTGCTTGTGGTCTCAGTCCTTGAATCTAGCCTGACTGGATACTGCTGTGACACCTAGGGGTGATGGCAGCAAGGGGACTGCAAGAGTTTAATGTCTTTGGCCTATCAATTTTTCTACAGATGGATCCTGTCTGCAATCTACATCAGTCCAATGATGATGAACAGCGATGCCCAGGCATACGAAGGTTGATATAAAACGTTCAGAAGGCCTTGATAAGCTGCACCATCATTTCCTAGAAGGATTTGCAGAGACTTGGCTGTCCTGGTTAGTCCTGAAAGGAACAGCAATCACTTGTACAGCTGGGGCCTCCACTCACAGCAACCAAAAAAGTCTCTGATGAATTTCCAAGATGAGAAGCTGACCTCTGACTCTGGTCACTTCAGAGATGGAGTGAATCAGAGTTATTAGGACTGTGGAGAAGAGGCCCTCAACTACCTTCCCATTCCAGAAATTGAATAGCAGCCAACCAGGGCAGTTCTGGTGGTAGAAACATAAGCTCCTACCCTGACAAGGAACGGAAGCAGGAGAGTTCAGACTAGCAAGCAGTCCTGTGGCACTGCATTTCCTTTCAGATGCCTGTAAGTATCCCTGTCCTCCTTAAATAAGGAGCATAATCCTACAAGGAAGAAGACATGTAATTCTCTACAGTGTTGTGGGAGCTGGTGGGCTAGCCTTCACTCCTGGAAGCACCCATGGTAACAGGCATAACAGGTTTTAGTGTTCAACCTTGGCCTCAGCTGAGATAGAGCAGCAGATGCTAACACAGGAGACCAGGGTAGTTGCTGGTCAAGAAGTTCTCAGAAGTAAAGGACAACTGGAAGGCCCAGCCTCCTGCTGGAATACTTCACAAAACAGTGTTCGCAAAGGTTGGTACCAGGAATCCTGGACAGCCTTGTCAGATGCTGTTAGAAAAGGACAATGAAAGCTTCAAGAGACACAGCATGAGGAGGGGACAACAACCTGCTTCAAAAAAAAACATTCCCCAAGCCTTTTCTGTTTCCAGGTGCAGCAGATCTCAACAGAGGTGTAAGGCTTATCAGCCAGCCATAAAAGACATCTGTTACAGAAGGGCAGTGAACAGAACTTAATGGGGTCGCAGGTTAATATTCTTACAGTTTTCCTGAAGATTAAATTAAAGGATGAGAATGACCCAGTTCACAAAGACCAAACAAAGCAGTGGAGCAGTTAAGACTACACTTAAACAAAACAAAACAGGGGACGAAGCACAGTTAAGAGAAAGCTCCAAGTGCCCTTTAGTTTTATGTGGTTAAAAAGAACTACATAAGGATCTACTCTGTTCCGTACTAAATATCAAAGGGGTTGGGGCACGAACGCCTTTTATCAGTTATCAGACAAATTTATGAACAAAATTGCACATCACTGCCAACTGATTCTAGCATATCTATCACTGAAAAACATTACAACTTAAGTAGGGAGTACTCCTTGGTAAACCAAGGGCTTTCCTCAGATAAAGATGAAAGGAAACAATCAACATCCAAAAATGACCTTAATTTCTGGCTAGTCCTGCAAGAGCTGTTTATAATTGCTTACATGAAAATAAGGCTACATGCCAGCTTACGGACAGGATGAAGAAACGAATGGATGTTTAGGATGGCTGTTTTCTGTGCCCTAGCTGACAGCAATAACAAAGAAGGTAAGACTCAAGTGGTTTAGGCTCACACACACTGCAACAGTGCAAATGCATCTATGAAACGTACAAACATAGAACAAGCACTTAAAAAAGTGTTGGTGTTGAAATATTTTATATTCATGAAAATACAAACCTCTAAATTATGCCTATATGCAATATGTATCTTGCCTCTTCAATGGGAAAAGTCAGTCATTGTAAAAATCAATTGTTTTTTCTATGTGCCTAACAGTCTGCAAACAACATTTCTAAAATGTCACTCTTTGCCAGGTGTGAGGCGGCTGGTGCCCAGCAGCTCTTACATGACTTCCATCAAGGTGACCCTTTGAATTAAAGAGATGTCAACTCCTGACTCTCGCTTGCCTTCTCATTCTGTTGTTATATGCATGCCTCGGCTGAACATTTCCAGTCTGCAGGCTGCTGGGTTTCACGGGTGCTTAACTCTTGAAAAACATACTCCAGACACAAACACTAAAAGCTGCTCCCAGCAGCAAACTCCATATTGCAGTTATTTCAGTTTTGTTCCTAAAATGCTGGTAGCGGAATCAGAGTGAGAAGCACTCTGCTTGCACAGCACGTGCTCAGCTCAGGGTAATGCTCCTAGAGCATTATCTGTGTTCTTCAAAGCTAGAACTACCAGGGCAGGTCCCACCATCTTACACCAATCTATAACACAGATCTTAAAAATTCCGGCAACACTAATACGTGTGACTTATAGCAAAAAAACCCAAAACAAAACAAAAACAAAAAACTGTTAACAATTCCAAAGGTGGCCTTGTGCATCTCACTTTATTGAAAAAGAAACACAGAGGTCATAAACCTAGCAGAAAAACCTAGATCATCTCCTCTCTCCCCCCTGCCCCCTTTTCCCTCTCCCTCTCTCTCTCCTCTTCTCTTTCCCCTCTCCCTCCCTGCAACACAACTTGTGCACATGACTTTTAGGTATTACTGAGGGAATTTCAATTTCTAAGAAGCTAGTAAGTATGGGTGAAGCCACAATAAAAACATATTAAGAGATGCTTATTTAAATAAATACAAAGACGTGAACTTAAAACTAAAAAGCCACTTACAGTCAATCCCTTGCATTGGTTTTCTCACCTTAGGAATACTTACACTGTACTCAGGAGCCAGCTTGTTCACTGTCTACACAGTGACACAATCCCCAAGAAAACTAACACTTGCATTACATTTAAAACATTAACAGACAAATCCTACATAATTCAAAGGAATGTGTTTTGGGTATCTTTTAAAGCCTTGGGTTAGGATGCAAAGCAGTATTTCTTGGGATTTCAGTGTTTTCATTGATGGGTCAGACATTCACAGTTATAATCAGCACTTTTTCTTCCTGAGCTGAATTTGGGAACCACAGGAGGGGAAGTTACAGAGAGAAAACTACTGGCTCACCTGTAGATGATGTTGAGCATGCTGTGCTCACAGTCATTGGTGCTGTAAACACTCAGTTTGTCCAACAGGTCCAGCAGATGTGTTGAAAAATTACTGTCAAACTTGTTGATTGTTGCTTCAAAGCCAGATGTCAGGTGGAGACTGTCGGCATGCTCTGCTAAAAGCTATCAAGCAAAGGCATAGTGACCCCATATGTTTGGTGATTTGCACTTGCCAAAGAGATGCAATTATTCCTTCCCTATTTCCTAACCTGCTCAAAAATACTGCCATAAAACTTCACTGCTCGGCCACTAAAATAAATCTTTCACAACAGTTGCAAAGACCTCAGTAGTTAAAAACCTTGCTACACCCATCTGGGAGAACTCCACAGTAGACCCCAGTAGAGTTATCCTCAAATATACAGTGTCATTATTTATTTTCAAGCAGGAGGAAAAGCCAGTAAGCAGAAAGTGAGCATTGCCTGATACAGGCTGTAATGTCTGAAGCAGTCTGATTTCCTTGCAGTGTGATGGACCATACCAGCCCATACCAGCCATGTGCCAGAGAGGGGCCTTCGGTGGGACAGGAGGCAGCCTGCTAGCTGCAGAGAACGCCAAACAAACTGCTTAGCATGTGTGCATCTAGATAGAGAGATACGGACAAGACAAATACCCCAGATATGAAAGTAATGGGCTGCAAAGAGTCACACCCGAGAGTTTATTGGCTCATCCATCACAAAATGCTAGTTCTGGAAATAAGCAAGCTCTTGAGTTGCAGAAAGCCTGTATGCAGGCACCCACTGCACAGCTGAAAATACAACTAAGAACTTAAAAACAAGTGCAGGGACTGTTGTGGGAGAGAGGGTCTTCAAAGCAGACTCTGAGAACACCATCAGCACTCCACATTGCCCTCAAAACTGCCCACAATTCCACAAAGGTTCTGCTTTTGGGGCCAGAGGTGCTGTAGGAACTAGGAAGGTCTACCTGCAAGAGGTAGGTCATCCACCCTGACCAGACTGTGACCCAGGCAGCATTCACAGAGGAAAGGGCCCATCTATTCACCCCATGTCCCACCTTGTTAGTCAGCTTCTTCTTTGCAATCTCTTGAGCACGCTCCTCCTCTGTTGGTGGGCCCAGCATTGTGCCATGCTCTAAGGTGAGCCGGTCCATCTCACTATCCAGCTTCATGCTCTGGGTGAACCTCTTGGAAGGGCAGAGCATTGAGGAAATGGTTAGATCCCATTTTTTCAACTGTGACAAAGCATGAGGCTGACTCAGTTCTGCTAGCCCTGCAGCCAGCTAACTAAACCCAAAGGAAGGTGTGGTTTTTTTAAAGCTATGGGCTCCCTGAAATGCTGGCTAGATTGTGCCCGCGGAGAACTGTCTCCATGGGTCCAATCACCAGTCCTTGCTTGACCCTCAAGAGCATTCTAAAAACTACAGAGCCCTACAACTTACACCTCAAATTCTGCTGCAGGACTGGCTGAAGAGAGGTAATTCAGTTCATACGAACCTGATTCCAATGCTGAAAAAGAAGAGCATAGAGAATGTTGTGGAGGGAGAAGCCACAGAAACCTTTCGGGAAAAAGGATGAGGGTCTGAGCAGTCAAGCTTTGTAGACTGCTGGCAGAAGGAATAGAGGCTTTTCTACATGCATCGAGGACAAGAGGAGCTGAACGGAAAAAAGGGACTGTCATAGTTGGCTGGCACCCAAAGCAGCTGGCAGTGGCATGGTCAATATGGGGAAGCTGTACATACCTGCATGCAGTTTGTGAACATGACACAGACAGACATCAGCTTGGAGAAGATCTTCAGCAGCTCCGGGTTAGTTAGCATGCAGTCCTTCAAGCAGTTATCCAGGAAGCTTGTGTGGTGGCTCAGGACATCATCAATATTAGATGCCTGGGACAGGACAGTACAATAATGAAAACCAAACCAGGACCGCTGTTGCTGCACCAGACCAAAACTCTAACCTGACATCCTGCTTCTGACAGTGACCTCTCAGACATGCTCTGGGGCATGTTGAGATAATTCTCATGTACTTTTCAGCTTTGAGAAACATCTTGAGATGGAGACTATTTGCCCTACTGCATTCAACAGCCCTTCACAGGCTTTTTATCCTTAATTTGTCACATCACCTTTCAACCAAATTATGATTTCTTTAATCACCCAAATGCTCCACTGGAAAGAAGGCTCAGGATGGAGTTATCTGCTTTATGAACATGCACTTCCTTTGCTTTTAAATCTGCTTGTCATGCCCATTCCCACCTTCACAATCTCAGTAAAGTCAGCTACAGTAAGTGGAAAAGAGAGAAAAAAAATCAAAGAACCTTAAGCATTAGTAAGTTTACAAGGCTAAAAATGCACACACTATTCAGAAACCTGTTTAGGAGCACAATAAGGAACTGGGACATGCAGTGTTGCAAGGATTCTGTAAGAGTTTTGTCCAGCTCTGCTACTTCAATGGGCTGTTTCAGTCTGAAATTTTAAATGATAGATTAAACCCTGTCTCTCATTCTGTACAATTATGTGATGTGCTGAAGCTGAGAAAATTCAAGGTTAGGAAAGAATCATAGGACTAAAATTTCCAAGGTATCCATACTGCTCCATCAGGATAAATGCCCAAAAAAACCCCAAACCCGTAACCTTTTAAACAACTAGTATATAATACAGATAAATGCTACTCTCCAATGCAACAAACATGCTAGCTGTGTTGACAAAGACAATGACATTGTGAAGAAGAAGATACTACTTATATCTTTAGGAAGAAAGCACCTTAACTTCAAGTGGAAATGCACGAAAGGTCTGACAAATAAAAAACTGCATAAGGCATGACATGAGACCAGTGAGGATCATCCCTTTCCCTCCTAAGATGCAAACTAAGGGGAAAAATTACCCCAGTCTACAGGCTATGGAGGCTAAAAAGCCAGTTCTGCATTCTCTGTTTGGAAACACATGATGCTTTTATTTCAGTCAAGGAAGATTTTTACCCAGTAGCTGGGGATAAGTCATCCCTAGCGAGCAGCTCTTTTAAAGGACTGCGTAACAAAGTGGTTGCTGAAACAGCTTCTTTAGCTGGCAGTGCTGAGATGTTCGACTCACAGGTGCCCGTATCACTTTTCCTGCCCAGGTACTGGCAGAGATCATGCTCCACCTCCCAGAGATTTAAAAGCCTGGAAGGACACTGGTGAGGATGGGAGGCAAACATGCATTTAGATTACGTCTCAAAGACTTTTCTAACTTGTAAAAAAAAATCTTCAAGTGATGACTTGTGTACACATTCACATCACGGGCATCTTTGAGTCATTACTACTGCACTATTACTTGGAGAAGTCCTTTATGTACAGAGGTATGGTAGAAATGCTCTACAAAACACTGCAGCAGCCCTCAAGGTTTCAGAAATTAAGAAGTGTGTGGTGAAGGCATGGACAGATCTCCTTCTTGCCATACAGCCATGGAAACACCTTTCCCCGGTGTCAGCAAAGTCACTTTATACCTACTGTCTCAACATTTCTGGCAGGCTGAAGGGGCTCACAGGTGTTCCACAGCGAGGGAAAAATTCTGCCCACCTGGACTGTCAAAAAGGTTTGGTCTATAGATGTTTTTTGGGAATGGGCTCTCTGAGAAACAGTATAAACTTGCAAATTCCTTTTTGGAACTGAAATAAAAATGCTTCAATACCACTGTATCTCTGAGGAAGCACAGAAACTCAGTGGCTGAGAGCCAAAGTAGAGACGGATCTTCAGACAGTCTTTGCAAAAGCCTGGAGTCAGGAGATTGTCTTTTCTGACCAAGGGATGCCATCACTACAGACCACATGTCTACTGCCTTTAACAGTCCCTTCTAGGACATCTGGAATCAGAAGAGGCTGAAAGGAAGTGCTACTTGAAATCAGTATGAAAGAACTTGGGACAGAATAACTTGTTCAAGTGCCTCAATGCAAATAAACTGAGCATTATATTTTGTAAACCTAAACTTACAACAAAATTAAGAACCAAGTATCTTCTCTCAGATCATTCAGGGGCTTAACATATAACCTCTTTTTGTTCAGAAGTTCTTGCCAAGAATGCTCACATTCCTAGACCCGATTGCCAAGAATGCTTGCAAGAGATGCTCGCATTCCTAGACCTGATACCTCCTGTGAATTCTCCATGAAAAAGGATGACAGGGCACCAAAAAATACTGGTTAGCTGTCCCCAGAACAACACTCCAGTATACAGTAGAAACTAAGACAGGGTCATTTGATGCTGAAGATTCACAAGGCTCATCAGAGAGCTGCCAAGAGAGCTTAATGCTGTGGCTTAATGCAGATTGCAGAAGGAGTGTTGGGCTGTTTGGTACATCAGATAAATGTTTTTCATGGTGTAAGAGGAAAAAGATTTGCAACTCAGAAGCATGTGATCACAGGATGACTATGAGAGGGAACAATAATAAGGTGATGTACAACTGCCTCCCATTTCCTCACAGTAGCTGGGCACCCTAACACCAGGCCCAACACAGCAGCACCACAGCTGGTAAGGAAGCTGAGAAGGACCATGAAGAATGCAGTATCCTTTCGGATAAGGAAAATTATTACAGACATTGCAAAGGTTATGCTGCAAAATAAGCAAGCTTGAGGAATGGATCACCGATCATCTGCTCCAATCAAACACAAGTTCACTGGCACAGCCCTTGCCTGTGCCGAGTGACATATGCCAAGACAACCATCATACAAAGCTCAGGGAAAGCACTTCCTAAGGGCCTTCTCAAGTTGTCTCCTGGCATGGAGGAGATGGCAGCAGGTCAGACTCCCTTCTTTGGCAAAGCCCTCCAATACTACTCCACCAAGCTTTGTACCCTCGAGCACTTCCACAGGGTTTCATGACATACCCCAGCCCACGCAATGCATCCCTGCAGCTTCGTGCTATGAAAACAGCTACAACACAGCCCTCCCCAGACTGCTGCGACACTTGAAACTGCAAGAACAAAAATGATTGTATGTCAGGACCACATGGGACCCAGCGGTGACATTGGCTACGTAATGTGGAGCAGACAGCCTATGTCTCTGCCCTTGTTTTAGGCAGCAGTACAGAAGTAACCTAAGATACCCTCTCTGATCTCTTTTTCTTCCTATAAAGACTTGTTGGTATGCCAGAAACCAGTAAAAGCCAGGCGTGTCCACTGGTGCTGAGAGGTAAGGCAACCAGTGCCCTGCCCTGGCTCCAGCACACATTGCTGAAGAACAAAGAAGCTATGGGTTGGGCCCAGGCTGATGGCAAGGAAGACAATGTGTATTTGCAGCATTGCTGTGGCTTTCACTAGACCCTCCAATGCTCGAGCATCATCCTGCACTTGTCTAATGAACTCCCACAGTAACTCTGTATGCCCCAAAGTCTAGATCTTTACCACACTCAAGTAAAAAAGGAAGTGAGAGAAGAGTTTGCTCTAGACAGACTGAGAATAGCCCTTGATCTGTTGGTGACAGATCTTCTCCTCTGTTGCTGAGGATGGAACCAACAAATCTGACATGAATGAAACCAGATATGAGAAGACCTTTACAGGCTTCTTGACCAGCCTGTTCTGAAAGGTAAAGTCCCAATGACTTCTCATTCTTGGTTTAAAACAGGCAGGTGGGACATCACCTGAGAATGTGTTTCTCTCCAAAACAATAAAGACATCTCATATGCTCATCAGGAGATAAAAACTGGTTCTTGCAGTTTTTCCTAGGGTGAACAGTTAACTTCTGTAGAACTCACTGGCTTGGATTAGTGAACCAGAAATACTCTGTAACACACCTGGAAAATCCCACAGCTCAGAACACTACATTTTTGTGAAAGGAATCAAAACGATGCTAGGCATACTTTGTCCAGATACCCACTTGGTCAGGTATATAAACCAGTGGGAAGTGAGCTTAGCCTCTCCCAGACACCGCTGGAGTGGAAAAGCTCTCCAGACTTACCTACCTGCAGTGAGAATACATATGTATCCACCTGAATAAGGAAGGCCCTGTTTTATAACAGATAGTCCTAACATGCCAGTCCTTGGCAGCTTCATGGAAGAGAAAGTACAGACTTCACTTTTAAGGGCACTGTAAGTCAGCCAAGGAATCAACTGAAGATGTCTGGACCAGTTTACGACCTTTGCACCCTGCATCTTTCTTCCCTTCCCATAGTTTTCTGCTATGTACAGCAATGTTCAGCAGAACACCACCTTTATGTAGCAGAGTGCACAGTATGAGCTGGGCATAGATAGGAGGACGCAACAGAGGAAGGGGATATAGGGCTAATAAAGCAGAAAGGTGATGTAGAACAGCAGCACTCCCTGCAGTGTGATTACAACAACAGTTCCCAGATACTTAAGTGCCTCCAAGAAAATAGATACCTGCAGTAACTGAAATTAGGCATTTTTTCCCTATATTAAATTTGTTAACAAGACTTCCATTCCAACTTCTCTCATGTGAACACACTCACCAACTTCAGGTTCTTCTCAAGAATGTGCCACGTTGGCTCCATCACTTCAAACATCATGTAATACTGGATATTCTGTACAAAATTCAGCATCCGCTGCCGCAGTGTGAAAGCACCAGCAAACCTAGAGGAGAAAGCACACCCACACAACTTAGAGCTAGCAAATGCCACGGAGAACTATCACCAGGCTTGCACAGTCAAGCAGAGCTAAATATTTCTGCCCTAGCAAATTCACTGCTGCAGTATGAGGGAGATTATAAAGTTAATGCAAACCATCTCTGCTCATTTTCCACATATTCAGATGGCTTTCCCTCAATTACTACAGTCAAGTTTTGAACCTGTTGTAGAATGGACAACTGCTTTGAATATTTGCTTATATTAAACTGAAAATTTAGTATTAAATATTAGATCAATTTTACTATTGTAAATATAGTGAGGCATGCACACATTAGCAGGGCAAAATTCAACATGACAAATGGTTCATATTTCTTTCCAACCTAACTTGTTAAATGAAGGCTTAAAAATATTCTATGCCTTGCATCAATATGTTGAGGGGATCCAAATACTTAATCAGATCACCTGCTACCTAGGGTATTTAATGCACCTGCACCTAAAAATAGAATGGTGGGACTACAGAGAGGTTCCTTTCAGTGTTAATTTAGGCAGGCTCTGTGGTGGCAAACCAAGAACTGACTTCAGCAAACCGGGACAGGTCGCCAGAGAGGTAGGGGATACCTACCCTAGGAGTTTTCAACCATGGCTGCCCTATCTCCCGCCAATCACAGTCATCCTGTGAGCTGGAGGTTGGACTAGAGACCCTCACAGGTCTTTGCTGCTAATACCTCTACAAATACAGGAGAACCAGAACTACAGTCATGTTGGCTGAGGTTAGTGCTGAGGCAGTCAAGATCACCTTGTGACAAGAAAGTGCCACTGGCACGGCAGAAGGTACTACCTTGCAATGCTGGGGTCTGGCTCACACTCCAAACAGGTGCCTCCAGCACCTGGAGTGGAGATCCAAAGATCAAATCTACCCTCACAGATGGAAAGGATGGAATCGTTTTCTGGGAAAGCAGCCCACCGATTTTACCTTGTTCGATCTTTATCACATCAAAACCTCAAACATTAGCCAAGCTGCGTGAAGGCTGCGAGTCCTTCCTAGTGGTCTGGCCAGAAGAAGAGAATGGTGTTTCCCACAGCATTCTCCTGGAGAAACTGGCTGCCCATGGCATGGACGGGTGTGCTCTGTGCTGGGTAAAAAGCTGGATGGACAGCTGAGCCCAAAGAGAGGTAGAAAATGGAGTTACATCCAGCCGGCGGCCGGTCACAAGCGGTGTTCCCCAGGGCTCAGTACTGGGCCAGTTCTGTTTAATATCTTTACTGACAGTCTGGACAAGGGGATTGAGTACACCCTCGGTAAGTTTGCAGATGACACCAAGTCAGGCAGGAGTGTTGGTCTGCTTGAGGGCAGGAAGGCTCTGCAGAGGGCTGGGCTGGACCGATGGGCCGAGGCCAACTGTATAAGGTTCAACAAAGGTCTTGCACTTGGGTCACAACAACCCCTCACAACACTACAGGCTTGGGGCGGAGCGGCTGGGAAGCTGCCTGGCAGAAAGGACCTGGGGGTGCTGGCTGATGGCTGGCTGAACATCTGAGCCAGCAGTGTGCCCAGGTGGCCAAAACTTCACACCAACAAGGAGAAATGAGCCAAGCAGTACGGAGATTATTGAGCAGACACTTCCTATCGAAACACAAAATGTTACATTTCAACCTCTCTCAGCCTGTAAGAAATTTGTAAGGATCTTTCTCAAATCAAAATGATCTGATCCATGTCACAACATATCTAACTAGCAAGAAGGAAACCCAACACTTCACATGTGATCCAGCACAAAAAAAGACCATACCACTTAGCTGAATGCAGGGAGAATTGCTTGGCTGTCTTACTGCTGATCCAAACGTTGCACAACTGTCTTTCCACATGTTTGCAATAGAACATGTGTCTGAAAAGCATCTGGTATCTTGTCAGTGCTTTCCTGGAAAAAAAGGAGAAATCCATCCAGATTAAGCCCTGTTCTGATTGACAGACTAAGCTGTGAAGGCTGAGGCTGCCCAAAGGCAAAGAGACTTTACACAATATGTTCCTTACGCCTTCAGACGCACACAGATCTGCACTGAAACAATTTGAACCAAAGGAAAAAAAAAAAAAAAAAATCACACTTGTAACCATCCCAAAGAATTTCTCTCCAAGGAGTTCCTCCTCTGTACTTCCTGCCAGCAGGTACATCACCAGCGTCCTTCTTCAATTCCCTTGAGCTATCCGCAGACAGGTCACTCACGTAGGTGCTGGGATAAAGGCTGAAAGCCTGTGGTCATGTAACCACTGCACTAAAACTGCTATGATCACCAAAACAATTCACTAGGATCCTCCAAAAAGATAAGAGCGAGCTGTAACCAAGATATAGGCAGCATTACCCTGCCAGTGATGCACTGTCAGAAGCAGATGGGGATGCTTATTTATAGCTTCAGGGACTGGAATCAGGTCTGCATTCAGACACTTCAGCGTAGGTGTCTACAGAGCTCCAGTCGATACAGTTCGTGAAACCTTACCAAATAGTATTTTTACTTCCATAGCTACCATTGGAGCTAATACGCTCAATTTGAAAGAAAGAGACATAATTTCAAAAACATCATGTCATTAGACAAGTCCCACTATGTCAACTGATTTTTTAAAGAGGAAATTAAGGGACAAACTAACTGTCAGCATTTAACAATTTAACATCTTTCAACATGTTCATGTAACACTGCTTGTCCTATTTGCCCTGACTTAACAGCAGCAGGTCTGCCAGACTTTCTCCAGGGAAACAGGAGGCAAATCCCTGCAGAAAAAATGAACCATTCAGTTCCTCGTAAGTCAATTAAATGCAAAATAGCTTGCTATAGCAATTCTAGCAACAGCCCGTATCCTTCTAGTTTGCAACCAGGGACACCAGAAAGTGCCTTTTTTTCTGCTCTCCATGTTTGAGAAGTGTTTGATTCTTACATGGCAACCCTCTCTGTGAGGGTTCATATTCACAGGGGAGACACTTCAGAAAACCATGGACAAATGAATACTGGGTGGGCAGTCACAAGTAAAACCACAGACCAGGCTGAGAAAGCATCCTTTGATCTATGTCTTCCCACCATTTGAAATGAAAGTTTGACTTGCCAAGCGTGCCTTAGACAGTCTAGTGGGGTTCTACTGAAGAGACAATCCATATTCCATAGTCTACAAGTGGAACACGCGCAGCTCAACAATCCCAAACTGTTCCTTACTAGTCAGCAACATATAATGTCACTTTAAAGATACAGGTTTTCCAGTATCTTGCTGCGTGGAAACATGCTTCAACCCAATGCAAAAGCTTCTACCTTTTTTTTCCTTCAGTGGATTGATACCTTACCTGTTTATAATAAGGGACAGAGGCCACTTAACAATGTAGTCAAAGGAAAATGCTTCCAGACCACTGAGAGTAAGCTCTGTGGGATCTGCGCTGATAATGGCCTTTTCCTGTTTCGTTTCTATGGCCAATACTCTCAAAAGCTGCGTAATGAGGTCATGGGGCATCAAGTCAATCTATAAAGGAAGAGCAGGAAAAAAATGAAGCCACAGGATACTCACAACTACTGTGTAGCAACAGATACGTGGCAGAAGTGCAAACTATCAGTTGTTCTCAAGTCATCAGACCAACCTAGGACACAACAGTGAACAGTATGATCTGGAATGGAGCAGCAGACACCAGAGCAGCATCACTGCAGCATACAACGTACTACACTGCTGATCATTCTCCCTTGCCCTCACCCTCTGTAAGACCTATTCAGATCTCACGCTCCCCAGGCACAGCCTCTGTGCTGCTTCACATTTGTAAAATACGCAATCAATAATAGGCAGGACTTCTAATCAAATATTTTCTTGTACTCTGAAGTGAGCAACCAAGCTGAGAATAAGTATGAGAGCACACTGCTGCTTCCACTTCATCCTCAGGCCACCCAAAAGCACATTCTCTGTGTTCAGACGCCAGCAAGAAAATGCAGCTCTTTGTCCAGGGTGGGTACTTCCAGTTGCTAATCTGGATGAAAGAGGATTTAACCCAGAGAAGGTCTACAGAAGGACAGCCATCAATTCTCTTCTCCTTCACTGTACATTCAGCAGGTTCTTACAGGCACAATCTTCCCAAATCATGGCAGGCCTTCTGCTCAAATTCAATTAAGTTCTGCTTACACACATTCTTACCTTTAAATCGTCCTTGAAAGGATCTGTGTTGGCTGTGCTCATTCGCAGAGCTAATTCAAGCAGAGCCTCTAGTCTTGTAGTTATGATGTCATCCACAGGTTTCTTAAGTTCCTCTTCTGTGAGATCCATGAAGTGAACAAAAAAGTCCCCTTGATCCATCAGGAAATAGTGTTTTATAGATCTGCTCATGAAAATGAAGGGACAATTGATTAAGATTTTTAAAACCCAAATTAATCCATATTAAACCTGAAAGAACAAAAGCAATCAATTCAGCCAGCCTACTGTGTTTGATCACAAAATGTTTCTCTTCACAGAGAACACACAGCCATAAATACCCAATCTGGAGACTAGTCTTTTATGCATCTCCCCTGCTCCCTACCACCTCAGTCAGGATGCTTTTGTGCTGTCAGATCAGGGCTGCTGCTGTTCTTGTTACCTTGAAAAATGCAGCTTAGGGAAAAAAATCCAACACGCATGGACTACATTGCTGGGCAAAGGCTCATACTGCTAGCCTGTACAACACCCCAACCTCCACAGCGTGCAGATCCATCCAAGAGGCAGTTGCCAATTCAGAGCAGAATCTTGGAGTCCTTTGAATGAACAAGTATCTGTGCTGATTTTTTAAGTACTCCAGGTACTTGCATTGCTTTCTGCTCAGTAGGATACATAAAACTTTAATTGGCACCAGGGAGAGCTAATTGCAGTGGGCCAGGAGCTTGGAAGCAGCTCAGAGAAGAGTATGAGGATTAACTTAACACCTGGCTAAAGATCACACATGATAACTGCAGCTGTCAGAGCAAAAATATGACCAGTCTGTGGTTGCAGGCTCCTGATCACTGTCAATTTGGGATTGTGCTCAGCCTCTCTGTTTCCCTGACTGTCATTACTCTTTTGAACCAAGAAAACTCCCCCAGTCACGAGGAAGTCATGACAGCATCAGACGTTAACTGGGAACACAACAAGTAGGGGAGTGAGATACTTACTGCTAACACACCCCAGAGCAAAAACCCAAATAAAAACCTGAGCTAAAGCTGGCAACAATGCCACTTCAAGCAGGAAGTTGAACTAGAGATCTGCCAGGGTTGTTAGTCCCTTCCAACCAACATTTCTGGGATGGTGGAAATAGTCAGTACTCCCACTTAACTGAGGAGAGATGGTTATCTGTCACAGGTCCCCGGGGTTTCAAAAGTGCACACACGGGCTGGAAGCTCAGTAGCTTCCTCCTCAGCCAGCTGCCCCTGCACTTGCACCCCAACAGATTACATATACACAGGACAGGTGCTGAATTATGTAGCAGAGAGTCTGTTTCAAAGATGAGAAAGTTATAGACATCAACCCCAGCTAGAAGGGCGGAGCAACACCTTAATCTGAAACTACACTGATAGATGGACCCAACAGATGACATGTGCCACCAGAACTTTGGAAGCCTGTGTCTTTTGAACAGCCCTATTAAGCAAAGAAGGCTTGGAAAGGATGACATCATTAGCAACACTAGGAAGAATCTCCTTAACAACTGGCAGGCTTCAGACAGATCTCAACCTTTCACGAAACAGGGCATGTTCTCTGGTGGTTTTCACAGGGCAGGAAGGCATGTATCAATTTCAAAGGAGAGAAACATGGATCTTCAGGTCTTCCCACAACCTCTCTCATCCACAGCTGTAGTGTTCCCAGGTCTGCAGCAGACACCTCTGTTGCAGTAACAACTTTTCTGGACCTAGTAACGAGCAGGCCCAAAGCAATCCCACCCCCATTCACTTCAGTTGCCATTATTGCTCCAGCTTATGTCTCCTAATGGGCAGCTTCTTCTGCAAGTCACTTGGCAGGTTTGTTGCATGAAGCTCAGACCACTTTCTTTCACAATGTCACTGGTTTGAAGCAAACCCTCTGGTATCACATCTCAGATCAATTACAAATCATCTTACAACCAGCTATCAACAGCTACTTCCTACCTATTTGTTGCTGTCCTGTTTCCTGGATAGTTAAGATTCCTGTTTTTATTCTTTTCTGAAGATAGTAATAAACTAAAAGCTTGATTCACACAAGGAAGCTGGAGTTTGCATGCTAGAATGCACTTGCATTTGCCACCAGCTGAATGTGTTACGAGAATCAAAACATATGTTATTAAAATGAACTTTAAAAAAGGACATTGTTGAGAAAAACCTGTACTGCAACTTGGGGCTAATACACTTACTCTATTCCAACTACCTATGTTTGCATGAATGATAACCATGGCATATATTTGGTGAGATGCTTATTATCAATTTATTTCTTATAAACATCAAACTTGTCTTGATCATACCAGATATTATTAACTCCTTTCACAGGAGTTGGGAGTGACAGGCAGCTGTAAGACAAGTCATGAGAGAGGTGGAGATGTCCACATATGAGGGTGCATTTTAGGACCAGGCTAGACAAAGCAATGACTGCCCTGACCTACTTTTGGCAACAGCCTTCCAAGGAAGTTAGACTAGAAAACCCCCAGACATCCTTCCCATCCAGTATTTCCATGATTTTACACTTTTTTTTTTTTTTTCTTCAGAAAAAAACCCAAACCTTATTTTTTCAGGTCAATCTTGCTAATAGAAAGAATACATTAATAATATCCCAGGAAAAGAGAGCTGACTTCAAAAACTTATGTTCACTATCAGTATAATCTATCTAACATGCATTTAGTAGAATAAGTCAAACCTTAGGTGAGCCACCAGCTCCTTCTCCTCCATTAGGAAGTCCAGAAGAACTTTGCTAGCATAGTTATAAGCTTTTTCTATTTGTTCCACATATGCTCGCTCTTTTAAAGTATAAATGACCTCTTTAGCCACAGGGCAGGTAACATCACGTCCACATTCTCGCACAACATTTAAATATTTACCTAGAAGCAAAAAGAAAAAACGACACATAATCAATCATACCTACTGTACATCCAGCAGGGAAACAAGATATGCTGTGAAACGTTTACACTGAGTTCTACTGAAAGCTGGGAAGGATTCAGACACCATTCAAAAGACAATACAGGATTTTAAACTAGGCATCTAGCGTGACATTTAAGGAGAGATATAGAAATGGCTTTGTTTCCCAGTGGTGGCAAAACATCTCTGTAGACAGCCAGAAGCTTTGAAGATCAGATGCTGCACTTCAGAAGTAGCTTCTGGAGGATCTGTACTTATGGAAGAGAACAATGGTAGCCATCAAGTTGCATGCTTCATTTAAACATCCAAATTAAAACTCAGCCTGTTCAAACCTCAGTTGTCTAGCTCCATCTAGCTAGGTGCTAGAAAACTGTACCGATAAAACAGCAGTAAGACAGACAGCTCCCCTTGCTGCTGGACTCCTTCCCACGCGTTCTTTTATTTATAGGATTTGGGGTTCTTTTTAAATCGTGTTCTTCTATTCCTCTGAGAAGTTCAGTTGTACAACCGCATAAATTGGCAAAGCACAATGACATTTATCTTTACCCAGCGAATGGTAATGCTTGCCTCAAGATTCCTCTTACATCAAAAGCATATCTCTACTTACCTGTGCTTAGTATTTTGTCAGCCATTTTCTGCAAGAACGAGGGAATTTGTTGCTGAACAACAGTATATCTTTGATCCCAATACTTGTCATTATAGTCCTCCTGAATCTTCTCCTTCTGCAGCTCATGTTCTTCCACCATAAACTCACTGAACAGTTAAAGCAGATTTTTAGAAGCAGGAAGTGGTACAATGAGGATTACTTTTTTGACCTGTAAACTGGTAATACGATCTATCAGAGATAAGGTCTCATGAAAACACATTCCAATCAAGAACTGAAATCAGTCTGTATTTGTACTAGAGGGAGCATTATGCAGAGTGTTTCTGCTGATCTGCAATCAATTATGACGGAAACAGAATTTTATAGGGTTCGCAAACCAAGTCTAAACATTACTTGGTTGTCAGTGTAGAGGTGAGGAAGCTGGCCTTTGTCTGCCTTCTTCACCATCAGGAAGGCATTAATTTTAGCTATTTTAACTCAAGTTTCACCCCCTTTAAGATTCTGAGAAAGTGGGAAACATAATGCTGCATAAAATATTAAACACAGCAAAACACTTCAAATGACTCTACAAAAGCCAAGAAACTTCAGAAAGTGTTGTTAGCTCATATCAGATTAGCATATTAGTGGATTACATTTAACATAGATTCACTGAATTACACTCGTGCCCCGTGAGAAGAGGGCTCACACCTGTTGTGAAGAGGAAGAGGATGTGAGAGAATACTTTAAAGGGGACAGGCACGGAGAGTTGGAATTTGAGTGGACTGCATATTTGAACTGTTGTGCTATTGACTTTTGCACATGATTTCCTTGAATTTGGAAAAATAAAGCAAGTGAGAGTGTGTCTGACTGTGTAACCACTGAATCAAATAACAAATGTAGTTAAACACATTCCAGCATCTCCTCTTCCTTGCAATACTGCCTCAACTGCTGCCAGGTCCAGGTTTCTAGGTTACACAGACTCTAGAGAACAGAGGGATAGGTGCACTAACAAAGTAGAAGCCAAAGACCCAAACAGTATTTCTTAACTTTTGCATTTAATTTTCATTCCTTAACTGTTCTTTACCTGTACGGATCATTAATGATGCCTCGATATATCCACTTTTCCAGAATTTCAAAATAAGGCACGCTGGCTGCCTTGGTTAAATACAGGCACAGCTCCTGGGCCTGGCTGTCCCCCGTGTAATTGAAAGTCTTGTCATGGAGCAAGCTCAGGGTTGATCCTCCCATACACTCACCTTTATCCACAGAAGTAGCTAAAATTTAAAAATACAGATATAAGACACAAAGCTGACACAGATTAATTGCACAAGCTGTGCTGTTAAATGTAACAAAGTTAGCAGTCGATTAGCTGACAACACTAAGTCACAGATCTCTCTGTCAGATGTAGAGCCCTGCTGAAGATGTAAGGCCATTCCACCACACAACCAAAAGCTTACATCCTGAAACGTCCTGAAATGAAAACCCAAATGATCAACAATCTAAAAAAGCAATAACCAAATTCCAGGTGGTAATGCAAGAAACACACCCCTCAGCGACTTGCTTGAGAAACCTCTGATCTCACAAGCCCTTCTGTTCCCAGCTGTAACACTGAGGTAGCCACGCATACAGCTCAAACACCAGGATTTAGGCAGGTTGATAGTGAAATTTGTACTTTGCCTTCACAAAAAGGATATAGCAACAAAGAAATACAGTACTGCTGTGAGTTTTGGATCAAAGCAAACCTCAATATATTTGGCTAACTGCTGTGCTCCGAAAAACTGAAAATTTCAGGTAATGTGAATACCAAGAGGGATCATCCAACTCCAGATTGTAAGCAGAACAGATATTTATGTCCAGATAAATTATCTGAGTAGAGAGAAATGTACAAGTATTCTCATGTCAAATAATTTAACCAAAATTACTGAGGCAACTGTATCTGTGACCAACAACAACATGCAACAGCACAGGCTGGGACTGGCTAGCTGAGGAGCGGCACGGCAGAGAACAGTCATGGAGTCCTGGTGGACAACCAGCTGATCGTGGATTGGCAGCATGTCCTTGCAGCGATGAAAGCCAACTGCACCCAGGGCTGCACTGCCAGTGATTGTTCCCCTCTGCCCAGCGCTGGTGAGGCCACACCTGAAACACTGCATTCAGTTTGGGCTCCACAAGTATGAATGACAAAACGAAGAGTTCAGCAGAGGTTAATAACATGGTGGGGAGCTGGTGCCCAGGGTATATACAAGGAGAGCCTCAGAGAGCTGGGTTAGCCAAGAGAAGATGAAGCTGGGAAGTGCTGAACATCATTCCTTCACTCTCCAGCAGATAGCTCTAGAGGAGATGGTATGAGACCCCTCTTTGAGGAGCACAGTGACAATATCAAAAGGCCAAAAGTTACAAGAAGGGCAATTCTAGCTGGAAATAAGGAAAAAATGTTCACAAAAAGGGTGGTGAAGCCATGGGAAAGGGTCCAGAATGGTGGGGGATCTCCATTCCTGGGGATTGTCCAGACTCACCTGGACGTGGCCCTGAGCAACGTGCTATAGCTGTAAGCAAGGGGTTGCACAAGAAACTTCCAGGGGTTCCTTCTGGTTGAATTGGTTTGTGGATATACATCCACAGTTGGAGAGGCATTTGGAACGAAGCTGAGTAGAGACAGCAGTGGTGGAAACAACTGATGCGAAAGGCATGGACTGTGAGGGTAAAAGGCATGGACATGCCTCATGACAGCTCTGAAGGGTAGATTCAATGCTACAGTCCACCACTCTCAAAAAAGAACAGTGCTCTGACAAGTACAATTCCCCTTGGTTTTCTTCTTTAATATAACATCAAATCAAAATGATACATGTCCTGCCTGTATTACTACTCTGTACAGTTCTCGGAAGTTTTCATGCACCTGTCAAAATGTAATGACTGTATTTTTAAAACTTACCAAGTGAAGCAAGAATCTCCAGGGTCCTCATTGTGGGCTGGATATAAAACCAGAGTTTCTGCAGTGACAGAAGTCCCTGTCTCTGAAGATGTTCTAGCTGGGTAATTAGTATCATGTATTCCTTGATTAGAGTCCGCATAGCAGCAGCCAGAGCATGATTTACCTGTCCATACTCGAAGGAAGACTTCTCCTCTATAAACCTGTAAAAAGCAAAATGGAAACTCTCAGGCAACACACCTTCTACCATTTTCAGGAATTTTATCTCTGGGACACTGTACAAGCACATGAGTAGATCATCTGTCAGAAAGCACATCAGTCTTCAGCTGGAGTTTCAGGTTCCGCATTTGCTCTGTGTCCCCCTGCCTATTTCCCATCACCACATTTCTAAGTATGGAAAGCTGTGGGAAGACATCTCCTCTCCAATTGTAGGGAAACTAGAATTACTTGCAAAACCACTATGTAAAAAGTGAGAGCCAGGATTTTCAAGGTGATTGTCTTTGCATAAGCAACAGATTAAAGGACAGGAAAAGATCTCAAAAGGAAGCAATGTGCATCCAGACACATGGGGAAAGCACTGTTGTTAGCTTCTGACACCATGTGCCACAACAGGGATTCATTTGACCAGATTTAGATGGCTCCATACTTGTTAGTGGAGAGAGACAGATGCTTCTGAACACAAGTCATACCATCTGGAAGGAGACATGTAAGAGACTGGATGAATCACATCCTAAAAACGCTGCTTTCTCTTTGCTGATCTTTTAGGGACTTGAATCAAATGAAGGCATCTACATAACACACACAGAATCACAGAATGATTTGGGTTAGAAGGGACCTTAAAGATCACCTAGTTCCAACTCCCTGCTGTTTGTGAGGTGTACTTCATACTAAGACCTTTTAACAATTACTTAAGGTAGCTAGGAGAAACTAGGCAGCAGTAGGTTCTGCTCAGAAGTACACAAAGGTTATCTCAGCCCTGCATGTGCAGAGGAGAGCAAAAAGCAGGAAACATGAAGAAATTCATAGCAAAGTGGGAAGAAACAAGCCAGAATAAGTCAGACATATCCTATTTACACTTTCCTTTCATTTACCAAGACCAATTTTGGACAAAGTGAAGGTGAGGTGAATGAAAAAGTGAACTGGAAGCACAGAGAGGAAACCCAGCAAAAAGAAATGTACCTAAAACAAATTCAAAGAAATTGCCATTCTTATATATCACCATAGGTTTAAATTTAGCTTGGAAACGAACATCTGCACAATGACAGATTCTCTAGTCTACAACCTGATGCTCAAAGGAGAACATTCTCCTCTGACAGAAGTCATCTTGGTACCTTGTGACAGCAGAGTAACTTGCTGCTACAGGAAGAATCCTGGTCACCAGCTCTTTGATGGACAAGTCCAAGTTTGGATCGACTGAAAACGCTCGGTTTTGCCTGCCTACAAGAGGCTGTGCTGTGATGTACCTCCCATCCACACCAATCAGAACGTACAGCAAGTCTTCCACAATCACGGATTCTTGGGAGGCTAATGGCAAAGTACCTGTTTTCAAAGAGAAGACAAAAAAAAGAACACAATCAGAACATGCCACACTACTACCTGATTGTAGTAGATTCCTATTATTTCAGTCTAGTACCTGCAACTTGAAAAGACGACATACTACCATTCAAAGAGAACAAAGGAAAAAGCTGAATCAAGATACAGAGAACTAAAACTGAATTATAAAACAGAGTTAGGGTCAACTCCAAAATCACCCGCCTTGCTTTCCAGAGAAACAGAATCCTTTGTTCCTTTATACCAAAGCAAACCAAGTAGACAGGGCTATACTTCTGATATCTGTGGCCAAGAGAACATCACCCACAGCCTGTGCTGCTGATCCTTCCACTCAAAAGGGCTCAGTTATGCTGGACCCAAGAAGCTCCAATAGTGTCAACAACTCCCCCTACCTCCACTCCACTGATTCAAGTATCAAGAAAACAGTTCAAATACAGACATGCTAGCCCAGCAAAAGCTGCAGGTGAACTGCAAACTGTAGGGTCTCTGAATGGTGCAGTCAACTATAAACCAGCTGAAAGAAGCACAAAGGACTCAAGCCAAAGTATGATCGAGTGCATCAGAAGATCAGGAAACAGAGTGGCTACAACACTAAATACAGCAAAGTTTATCTCATGAAACAAGGCAACAGTCCCTCTCAGTTTGTAGGATTGTATGTGACAGAACAAACTGTTCTGAGCTTGCTAGGAACATACCCTCACAGCACTTCTCAAAAGGCCATGGAAGAAATGTCCTGGTGAACAAGCTATTTAAGGGTGCCTCCAAGAATAAGCCTACTGTTTTCATGTCCCCCTTAAACACAGCCGAAATCCACATCAGGAAAAAGCTACAGGTTTCTTGTAGAAGCCTCCACAGCTCTGGGGAGTGGAAGCATGAGTCCCTAACTCAGCTTTTTTCTCCAAAAAAAGTTCTTATATCTAATTTATGAATAAGAAACTATACACAGTTCAGCCTAAAGCTAGAACACAACTGGGAGAGATTAGTCCCCTGCTGCTCTGGCAAGGAGAGAGACAGCAAATCAGGGAGGCTGTTATAGTCTTGCTGCAGAGAATACTGAGCTGGGTGGACTGATGGATATTCCCTTGTCAGGTATGACTACAGATTTTTCAGCTGAGAATATAGATGTCACACTCCTACAGTAAGATTTTATGGAGGCTGTGATCAAGAGAAAGGACTGGGAAACGTAAAACAGATTAGATCCCATGGATCAACAGTGGGGCTGGAATTCAGCACAGGAGAAACACTGTAAACAAAGTAAGTTTGGCTTTTGGGTTTGTTTGTGGGTTTTTTTGAACCCTGCTCTTCACCTACAGAGTGTAAGGAACCAAGTTTTGCTTTCATCCTGAGTGTGATGAAATCTGAATGGCTCTTCTGAACAAGTACAAAACATGAAAGCTAATGCAATTTTCCCTGCATATCACATACCTATAGGTACCGTTGTGTCAGTGCTTAAACTGGTGCCAATTAAGAAATCGCCAATAAGTGCAGGTCTCTCGTACACCCAGGATGGAAATACTGGAATGGGCTGACCAGAATTCTTCTTGTTCTGCTTATCTCGGAGGATTTTTCGCGTAAGCTCAACAGGCTGTTGGAAAAAGAGAAAGAAGGAAAACAAAGACATCTTCTGAAGTCCTAGAAATTTTGAATTTCAAGCACAAATTGACTGTAAACTGATAATGGGAGAACAGGAAGCAAAATAGCTGATGTTTCAACAGCACGATGCAGGATTTGGTCTCTTAATATCATCTAGTCTATTGGTCTCAGTGCTGCAGAGGTGATTTCTTTATATTGTTGGCCACCTTTTTATTGGAGGGTACATCAATGCCTTCTGCACCCCTCCCCACCAGCCTAGGTGCTAGGGCAGACATAGGGGAGCAGATTGGGGACATGCACAACCACCAGGCAGCTTACTAGTGCAAAGTGCACCATGTGAAAGGCAGCAAACTCCTTCCGGAAGCAGTAACATCTTATTCAAGGGGCACTTTCAGACAGGCTAACAAACACCTCTAAACTTGGTTTCTGCACAGTGCTCACTGAGTAGCTGCATGCCAAACACAATCCAGATAATCCACCTGCAGATAGCTGGAAAATTATGAAGTTTTTTTACTCTGAATAGGAGTCAGCGAAGGAAGTAAGCTCTTAAAGATCAAAAGACTTTCTACCCCTGGCTCTGGGTCTCTGACACTGAAATAAATGGAGTGCAAGATTAAGTATCAGCTGGAGAGGCTTGTGAGATGTACAACCTAAACAACACTTAGAGCCTCAAGCACACAAACACAGGGGACATGCTTATGAATGCCATTTCTTAAACTCCACAGATGTGTATGTGAAATGGGATAAGCAAAGGGTCATTTTACTTTACTCTCCCAGGAGGTCTCAGAGAGGGGAATTTAGGAAGGAAGCAAACGTATCCGTGAGCTTTGTATCATAAAGAACAGCACTCTTACATGTGAGAGGTAGTTGATGCACACTGTGGCTGGCCCTGGTCATTTTCCACATTCTCAGAGCTGCCCAGTACTGAGTCTTGAAAGCCTTCAAACAAGCATCAGCTCTGGTACCACTCCTCCAAGCACCACCTTTCCGAGCATGTTTGCTGCAGCCTTGCTGCTGGCTTAATGCCAGTACAACGTCCCCAGGTCAGAGAGGCACCCCAAAGCAACACTACATTCCTACTTATACCGTGTACATGTGATCTGCTAGAAGGACCTTAACTTCCTTGCTCCGTTGAAGATACTCAACAGTATTGGTCCCAATACAGACCCTTGTGGGACACCACTCATTACTGGTTTCCATTTGGACACTGACTGTAACTCTTTGGATGCAGCCATCCAGCCAATTCTTTATCCATCTAGTCATCTCCTTTCCTTCCTGGCTCTGGAAAATACCTGTTGTAAAATGCCCTACTTCTATACTATACAAGAATAAGCCAAATAGCACACTGGGCCTGAAGGAAGTCCCTGAAATGAGATGAGCTCATGGCACTGTGAGGGACCATGCTGGAACCTCTGTCCCAGTGAGCTCACAGCCTATCGGCTGTGGCATTCATCCCTAACAAAAAGGCAGGGACTCAAAGTATTCCTTATAGTGATCATGATAAGGAGCAGCCAGAACCCTGAAACAATGCAGAACCTTCTTCATCAAGGGACTGGTTCTTCCTCACCAGTGATTCCCTGGGATGCAAGAGACAGAGAGCTTTTGTTGGAGTTCAACCAGCTCTAGTGTGAATCTGTTAACTGCCAGAGTTTTAAAAAGTTGACACAGTTTTGGCTGTAAAGGACACAGCTACCTGAAAGGGAACACTTAATTTTTACCACCTCAATGATTCGTGGGCCAAAACTGGTCCAAGCAGCAACTCCCATCACTAAAAGACAACTCAGTGATTTCTCTGACAGTGCCAAGTAATCACAGGGCAGATGGCACAGCACTTGTGGCACTGGTGACAAAACACATGTCTCGGGGGCATGCATCACCTTCTCACCACAACTTAAAATTTAGATCATTGTCATTACTGACTTCAGTGACAGCCTGGATAAAACTCCCAGAACTGAAAGTGTGACCCTTGGGTGTCAGCCTTGGCATTTAAAAGCCCAGGGGACAGGGGTACAGTTTGCCACTATCATGCTGATGATCCTGCATCTGACATCTTAAGCAATAACAGTGCCCACACCCATCGAGGTAGAGAAAAAGCTCATCTTCATGCTCAGTGAATGGCAACTGTGCCGAGGGGCTCCCTGCGCTACAGCCCTGGTGTCGAGGAAGACAGGCAGCAGGGAGCACACAACCAAGAAGGAGTGGTGGGGGCAGCTGGGCTTTGCTGAATCTGGTGAACCGAAGGTCTAAGAGCAGCCTGCAACTACAGGAAGGACGAGTACCAAGATGATGGGTGAAGCCAAGCTCCTCCCTGCAGTAGCAGAAGGTCCAGGCATCCACAGACAGAAGCTGCCTCTTGGGATATTGAGGTCAGTAAGGAAGAGACACTTCTTACCACAGAGCAGAGGGGGAGCAGTCAGTGGCGGTCAGCAGGGAGGTGGAATAACTCCCTCTTCCAGGACTCAGATGGACAGAACAACAGTTGCCCTGATCTAGTGTGGGCGACAGTTCTGCTGTGAGAGGGAGGCTGGAATGGACAACCCCAGCGGCTCCTCCCACCAGTGCCACAACAAATCTGTAGAAATACTGATAGCTACCCTCCCTGCCCAGTGAATGAAGATGGTGCCACGAAGACCACAAATCAGAGCTGCTCTACTGAGATCCTCACGTACATTAATACAGTGTGAAGGATCACCCCAGGCTTGTGCCAGTGCACAACGTGGCTTCAGAAGAGAGATGGAGAAATAAATCAACTGCAACGACTACTTGACAGTCTTCTTGGGAAGTGGCTACAGCAGAGACTCTTGACACAGAGCTTTCAGCTATGTGAGTTGATACAGCCCTACTGACTCAATGGCCCCACATACCTGCCCATTAGGGCCTTTTTAAAGAGTTTCAGTTTTTTAAGTCTTAAGTATAAATGGAGCAGCAGGGAGGCACAGATCTTTTCAACCGGCTGCTGTCAAGAGACCAAGACAGGGCCCGCAGTGCTGCAGAGTGAGGGCTGAGTGAAGCAGACACTCACTAGTACAGATAGACCCCATGTGCTAACAAGACAGATAAACCTCCACTGAGCGCACAGGACTGCCACAACAGAGACTGACACAGTGTGATTTCTGAGCATCCACAAGCAGGCCGGCACCCTCAGAAATAGTCACATTCAGAGCCTGGAGGGATTTTATTGACCAGTCATCAGAAGGCAGAACAGAAACAAACCTCTGGAACAAAGGGAAGCTGAAAAATTTTAAATAGAAGCATTTGCACATAGTCCAGTTGCTCACTTAGTACAGACCTCTGAGAATCTTTTGTTCTTCTCCCCACTTATCACACTCTCACCTCTGTCCAAATAACTGTCCATACACAGCTCCTCCTGTGCCTTCTGCAGCCAAAATGCCCTTATCTTGACCCATAAGCTTTCTGTCCTATTTTTCTCCCCCCGTCCTGTTGAGCAAGGGGATTTATAGAGAGCTAGCCAACGTCAACTCATCACAGCACAGTTATTTCTACAAATGATTACAGGAAATAAAAATTGGGATTATAACTAATAATTGCCCTTCTGCACTTTCTACCTCTCAGCCTACTGATAACAAAACACTTGCTTAACTGTTTTCCAAGCCTGTGCAATGACACAGTTTACTTCTACAGCAGGTTTTTTTCCTCTTTTTGTCTTTGCTATCACTTTGCAGCATTTATTTCAGGAGCTCAAATAGCTAAGTGGAGGGAATAGCTGCATCCACTTGGGGAACGATTATATGGGGAATTGCGCCCATATCATCTGAGAGAGCAAAACTCCTAGCAAGGATGAGGACATGCCACAATGGCTGTTGAGTTCCTGAGCAAGCACTGCCACGGGCAGAAAAGAAAACGTCAGCACAGCTTAAAGCAGTCATTTGAAATGGGAAAATGACACTACATTAACCCCTGGTAGTTAGAACTGTCATGGCCTAAACTTTATTTACCTTAACTGACTTTAATAGAAAAAGGCCACTTTTATTAAGAACAGCACAAAAACATAATGTGATCTAACTAATAAATTTTGAGAGATAATTTAGATTATCTGCACAGAAAGAAACATTTAGAATTCCTCTAAATGATAAAAGACCACAGCTAAAGACATGAGCAGAAAGAGAAAGATTTTGTGCCCAAAGCTTAGGAAAAGACAGTACCTGCTGTACACTGGAGTTGGCTGTGACACTGCCCAGCTGCTTGCGTAGTTCCTCGAGCTCCTGTAGAGAGATCTTGGAAGTAGATGAAGGAATGGAAAAATTTGTGCTGCCACTGGTTGCTGCATTTGCTGCAAGTTCTGCCCTTTCTTTGGCATTTTGTTGCAAATACTGGAGTGTCTGTACATACATATACAAAAAAAAGATTGTGTGAACACTGGTCAGGACACACTAAAGCAAAAAACACGTGACCGTAAGGCTGTTGCACTGAATGAGAGCACAGGTCTTTATGTCCCAGTTTTCCATGTCTTAGTGGTTTATATCAAGAGGAGTAATTCTCAGTAGTGCTTTAATAATTCAGTAAATGCTAGAACTAGTTATCTGTTGATTTCCATGCATTTTGCTGAACATTATCATCAAAATGCACGCTGTACTTAAAATCATTGCATTGTTGCTACTTTCAACACATCCAGTTCTAAAGAAGAAACAAACCTCTTTGTCTTCTGTGAGTTTTGACAGTAGATAAACTAAAGAATCTAGGTGTCTTGTATTTTTAGACTTCAGCTCATCATACTTCTTCAAAAAGTCTTCAGGAGTTCGAGAAAACTCTGCTATTTTTACCTGCAAAACACCATATCAATATTAAGTTACCATCACAGCACTCAAGAAAGGAAGAGCATTGTGCAAGGACGGAGACAAGGTGCAGGCTGTGGCTGCTGACAAAGGACTTCAGGGAATGGGTTTTGGACTGAATGCTGCAGCATGGGCCAGCATTGCACTGGAGGAGAGTGAGCGTCCTGGCACTTCAGGTGATGGAAAAGGGACTGCAGGAAAGAAAAGATGAAGGTAAGCACGAGATCTATAGCAGGGCTCACTTTGCATGTGCTCAGTCTGAAGGAATGCAATTTTGTATCAGCAGGTTTATTACGGGATTTGGCATTGATGAAGCCATGTCTGGATACTGGATCCACTCTGGAGGCCCCACTGGCAAGGAAGACATTAACATACTGGGCTGAGTCCAGCACAGGGCCATCGAGATGGTGGGACGTACTGCCCATTGCCCAAAGGGGTTACAGATCCTGCTCTGAGGGGCACAGCAAAAACATCACAGGCACTGCCACAAACTGCTAAACAGAAAATCCCAGCTGGCCCTAGGGAAACAGTCCTTGCCAGAGACTGCAGTGACCCTGGGACATAGCCAGAGATGGAGGAATCTCCCAGAGATTTTCAAAACACAGCTAAGCAGTCTGCTGTAGCTGTGATGTGAGCCCTGCCGTGAACAAGGGGTTGAACTGCACGTCCCCAGCTGTGCCTCCTACTTAAATATTTCTACAAGACTATGAAATGTGGCTGTCAGTGTAAATGATGCATAAGACTGGAATCAGAGAAAACATGCAGTTCAGGCTACAAAAATCTGAACTTTCAGGCAGTTACCAAATTTCTAGCACTTACAGCTTGACTGACAGATGGCTTTTAAAAACAACAATGAAAAGCAGTATTATGGCCACAGAAGTATGTCTGGTCACGAGAGTGTCAAACTTTAATCCCTAATACTTGGATGATAGTCAGAAAAAGTGTCAGGTATTGTTCATATAATTGCATTTTACACAGTAACTATTTTTCATTTGTTTTATTCTTCCAGAGGACAACCCCTCTAATCAAAATTTGAAACCAGCATTGCAGGCACAAAATAAGCTTTCTTTGAACTTTCCCCCCACCCCAGTTCTAACAATCCCTCTTACGGTCTTCTACCAATGTCTCCAAGATGCAAGGATTTTACCTTTTTCCTGATAATAATCTTTCTACTTCATGCCCAAAATTGAGATTCCAGATCAGATTTCCCCCTTTCACCAATGCCAACATGATTTCACCATTTTCACAGAAAAACTTGTGACAGCCATTACCTCTCCCAACACGTGTCCAGCTCCACACCCACAAAAGTTATCTCACAGTAAAGTAGACTAAGGAAAAGTTAGTTCACATCACCAGCCAAGAGAAATCACACCGAGGTATATTTATCTTTAACTACTCCTCAGGGAGGACTGTACTCTCAGAGTTGAAGGAACCTCTATCAACGACTGCAAAGGAAGCATGCCGCCTCAGGAGTCCTGCCAGCTCCCCCTATAAGGTCTGAAACACATTTTAGCTGCAAGTACAGTACATCAACACTTACCTTCGCGCTGTGCGCAGACACGGTTGTGGTAACATACGGCGTTCGATTCTTCTGCAGAAGATCGATGTAGACTTCAGCTCCTTCACCACCATGAACGTGCAGTAGGCTGAGCAGCTCATTGACATCGTGGTGAATGCGGAACTCGCTCATACTCCCACCTGAGGCTACAAGCTCCACAGGATACAGAAACAAAGGTGGCAAGTTATTATTTTACTACTGCAAATTGAAATATACCCACACAAACAACACTTCCTGACCACATTATAAGCCTTCAGAGTATGCTAAAATATTTGACTGGAAGAAAGTAATACAGGTAAGGGGAGGAAGCCAGCAAAACAGAGGTACTCATTATCATGCCTGATTTAACTATACTGGTACAAACCCCACCTTAACGTAGGTGAGCCAGCAGAGCTCATTTCAATCTCAAAATCACACTGGTGGTGGACAAGTTACTGAGTCATCGTAAGAAGTGCTGGTTCACCTACTGACAGACTGCAGACAGCCAAAATTGCTGGCTCCAGCAGCCGGCCCATGCTGCTGCTGCTGCTTCTGAAGTTATTCAAAAGCAGTTCTTCCAGGTTTAGGGGTCTTTTATCTTCTATTGCCCATTTTATTAACAGACAAGAACCAAATTCTGCAAAGTTACTCAAATGAGGGCCACAGAAGAGACTGACTGAGGCTTCATGCAAATACAGAGTTCACTGTGACGCCCTGTACAGATGCAGAGTACCAAGCATACAGACACACTTCTAGTTTGCCAAAATCATTGAATCATTTAGGCTGGAACAGCTGCCTCAGTCCAGCTCTCCATCCAAAAGTAAATCAAATCAAAGCAGCCTGTGCACAGCCTTGTCCAGTTCAAGCTTAAATACCTTTAAAAATCCTGATTTCCCCACTTCTTGGGGCCCCAATCCTCATGCGGAAACATCTTATCCCAATATCCAACTGGGATTTCCCATGCTGCAGCTTGTGCCAGCACCTCTGCGGCTCTCGCTGTGCCTGTCCTAGCAGAGTCTGGCCCCAGCAGCTCTGGGACCCGTTCGGGCAGAAGGAGATGCCGTTGGGTCCCCCTTCACCCCCTCATCTCTGGCAGAGCAAGCCCAGCTCCCACAGCCTCTCCTCACACGCCCTGGCCTCCACCCACCCTTGCCAGGGCCTCCCGGTTTGTTTATAACTCTCTCATAAGGGAGCCCCTGGACTGGGCCAAGCGGTTTGGATGTGGTGTCACAAACGAGGTGTTCACTTTGCTTTACCTGCCGGCGACGTCCCTGCCAACACGGGTGAGAACCGGCCTTTGCTGGCACCAGGCCGCAGCGCCGGTCGCATCCACCCTGCTGCCCTGGGCCTCCACGGCCCCCACTACACAGCTGCGCCCCAGCCAGCCGGCACCCAGCCTCTGCTGCCGTCCGGGTCACCGCGTCCCCAGCGACCTCGCGTTCGCATCCTTTCCAATTCCCGAAGGCTTCTGTGAGCCCCCTTCTCCAGCCTAGCATGCTCCCTACGAGCGGTCACCACAGCCCCCCGCCCACCGACTCCTCACCCCTATCACGGGATGCGAGAGCTTCCCAAGAGCCGGGTGACGCGGCGGGTGACGCGGCGGGTCCCTCGGCTTCCCAGCCGCTTCCCACCTCGGCCCGCCCGGGGGGCCCGCGACGGCCGCGGCGGCCCCTGGCAGCGCCTCAGCGCCGGCCCTACCTGCCCGCCCGGAAGTGCCGCCGCCGGCGACCGGAAGCGCGACCCGCGCGTGCGCGCTCCCCCGCGGCAGCCGCCCGGCCGCGCGCCCCGCCCCCCGCGCCCGGCGCCATGCTGCGGCTGCCGGCCGGGCTGCGCCGCCGCCTGCGGGAGGGGCCGCCCCCGCCCCCCGCGCCGCCCCCGCCCCGCGCCCCGCCGGCCCCGCCGGCCCCGCCCTTCGCCTTCGCCCCCCGCCGCCTGCGACTCGGCGCGCACCACCCGGTCTTCGAGGTGAGCGGCCGCCGCCGGCGGGCCCGGGGCCTCCCCGCGCCGGGCGAGCCCCTCGGGCCGGCCCCTGGGCCCGGCCTGTACGGGGAGCGGCGGCCGCGCTCCCTCAGAGTGCCCGCAGGCCTCTCCGCGGCGGCCTGCCTCCGCCGGGCGGCGGGGTCTGCCCTGCCCGGGCGGGGTCTGCCCTGCGAAGGGGCCGGCCTGCCCACCGCCTCGCTCTCCTCTCCTAGGATGGGGACGTGCACAGGCACCTCTACCTCCAGGGTGTCCTCACCAGCCTGGCGGAGGTGGCGGAGAGACCCAAGTAAGTGAGGCCGGGCCCGCCCGCCGCCCTGGCATCGCCCTGACCGGCGGTGCGCCTCCTGGTTCGGGTGTCCCGCGGCGTGTGACCTGGGTGGCCTGGCGCTGTGGGTGTGAGCCCTGCCTGCTCGCCTTGTACGGGTGCAGGGCTGGGCTGGGTGCTCTTCCACTTGCCTGCGGGCTTTAGAGGCCATGGATGTGAAATAAGCTAAAAGGGAGAAGGGGTGGATGCGTTGCAAAGCGGTTTGAAAAGGAAAATGAGGTGATACAGTTTGCAAACTGCAGTGTCTTGCTGAAAAGGTCAGAAGTCGGTATTACGTGCTGCAGTCAGCTGGCTGTTTGAATACTGCCTTCTTGTGCTTGCTGGATATGGTGTCATTTCACCGAGAGTTCCCCATAAACACAGAAGGCATCTATAATATATCTGAAAATTGGGATTGTAGCTAAACAAGAGGATTTATGTGGCATGTTATTATTTACCCAGTCTGAATAGTGAGAGAGCTGTGTGGTACAGACAGCCCCAATTGGGAAAGCTAAGCCTGGGAGAGAACCTCTGTCTTGCTTTAAAATCAGCTCTTGTATATAAAACTGAGGAAATACTTTAAGGATTGTGTGAGTTTATCCTACATGCCTGTTAAATAGCATTGGCACAAAGTTTTAAATCCACAGCTGCAAGGTGGACTTAAGGTGAAACAGCTTATTTCTTGCATTGCTGCTTGTTCATTCTTAATCAAAGCACCACGTAACAGGACAATAATATATATGATGCTCAAACCATACTGGCAAAATGCCAGCACCGTTGTAATCTTCATTCCGTTGCACCTTGCATTTGAGTATTATTCACCAAAAATGCCACAAGTAAATAAAGTCATCTAGAGGGATATATGCAGTGTAAAAGAAGGCTCTAATTTAATTTGAGATGTGGATGTCCTGATTTTCCCACAGGGTGTCTGAATTCAGTTGTCACATCTCTGGATGCTGCCAGGTCTTTGATACAGTGGAAGGCTACGAGCACCACTACAACACGCTGCACAGGAATGTCTGCTCATTCTGCAAGCGTTCCTTTCCATCTGGACATCTCTTGGATATTCACATCTTAGAGTGGCACGACTCACTTTTCCAGATAATGGCTGAGAAGCAAAACATGGTGAGTTGCCATGCCTAGCCCTTCGCTCATGGCTGGTGTGCATAGCATGGGTGTGCACCCTTAGAGATTGACAGTTTGGGGAGGGCGCCCATGTCCCCAGCTGACCTCTCTTGCCTTTTCCAGTTATGCCTTTTTGGTTTTTTTCTCCCATGCCTTTCAGTACAAGTGTTTGGTAGAAGGCTGTGCAGAGAAGTTCAAGAGCAGCAAGGACAGAAAGGATCACTTGGTCACTGTTCACCTTTATCCTGCTGACTTTCGGTTTGATAGACCAAAGAAAGTGAAAAGGTAACTGCAGAACTGCAATAGCTCAGCTGGTTTTCCCCTGTAGAGGCGATGATGTGCTTCTCTGCTGTCACACTTTCTTTCCAGATTAAGCAAGTTTATATCCTAAGAGGCTCAGAAATGATGTTTTCTGCTGCTTGTGAGAACAGGTAAACTTGCAAGTATTTCTGTGGCAATATTTTACTTTATCCTAATGTTGAAGCACGTCTTATTTCTCTCTCCATGTGGCTCCAGGCTCTGCTCCCTCCAAGTGGAAATGTAAAGCCCAGCATCTTGCTGTATTGTTTCCTGCTTTTCTCTCCAACCCTTTGCAATATTCCTGTTCCCCAAAAGCACAAGTAGAGCAGAGGGAGGCTTTGTAAGTTTGGTGATCAGCTTTCTCAGCTGGCCATTCATTTCAAGCACTGCTTTCACCACAGGGATTAATACAAGGACTGATGTTTAACACTTTCATGAGAAACCTGGGTGATGGGATGGAGAGAAGATTTCTTGCCTGGCAGAGTGGTGTGTCCCTGGGATGGGTGCCCAAAGAGATAGGGACTGGGTCTGTGGAGTCTTTCAGAGCTTGCTTGGGTAGCCAGCCTGGTGTGAACCCTGTTGAACCATCTAGTGCAACCCTCTGCTCAGAGGGTTGAACTAGAGACCTTCAGAGCTCCTTTCCTTTCTGTGTGTTAATAGTTAGAAGTGATGTAATGCAGCTCTGAACATGGATACAGCTGATTACAGAAGCAGTGAGGGGATGCGGGAGGCTGTCGGTTACTGCCATCATGTCACAGCCTGACGTTCTGGGGGCAAGTGTGGCAACAAAAAATGAAGTGTGTTCTGGTCCGAACACTTTAGGGTGCAGCAAACTGAAAAGGGAAGAGCTGCTCAAAGACTTTACAAGCAGGCCCAACTGCCCTTTAGTAAAAGTGGCTTGACATTTAGAGAAGAAAGAAACTGCTGGCTGCAAATGCTGCCTACTCCTTAACCAGGGATGAAAAGCTAGTGGTCACCTTTGGCTGCAGCATGACATCAGCAGTATGGTACAGTAAAGGACAGTCCTCTCAGGGAATCGAGACCATTGAATGAGTCACGCTTTATGGACTGAAGAAAAGAATCTGGGGACAAATGCAGCAACCCTGAATACTTAAGTAGAAACTCATACAAGCCTATCATGCAGCTCTCAAGCAGCCTTTTTGGCTGCTCCTGGTGGTTTGCACAGCCAAACTGTGCCTCCGTGCAGTAACTCACCCAAGCTGGGACTTGACCTGTTTCATCATAAAATAACTTCAATTTCCTTTGCTCTGGGCTTACGTGGCAGGTACTGAGAAAGGATGTACAATTTTGTCTCTACAGTGGCCCCAAGCATGTGAGCTCTCCCACGAAGCAGGGTGCCCGCGTGCCAGTAGATGTGAGCATGGAGACATCGGAACAGTTCCAAGTGGACCCCATGGAAACAGGGCCCAGTGAGAACATGGAGATCCCTCAGCCTGCAGCCAGCCCTGGACCCTTGGTGCCAGAGAAACGACTGTATAAATCCAGGTCTGTACTGTTGTCTTGCACAGGCAAAAATTTCTGGGGCTGGGACTGTATCATCTTAACTGCATTTTGCAGTGCCTAGTGGAGGATGGCTCGGTATTTCTGCGTTGGAGATAAAAGAGGTAGGATTTTAAAAAGCCATTTTTCAAAGAGAAAAGCATAAACAAGGACAGAGTGTGCCTATTCCATGAAAGCTGTGTCAGTAAGCCTCTGTTAGTCTGCCCACCCATGATTTCCTCCCAGGGTACTGCAGAATGATGTGTATCTGAAGATAGTAACTCTCCTAAAATACCTAAACAAGTTTTGTTCCTGCTTTGTAACACTTTCCCTTCCTAGCTGCCTCAGGGCTGAGCTGGTGCCTTTTATTGTAGCTGTCTGTGCTGACATGCAGTCACAGAACAATGCACAAACAAAGGTGAACATCCTACTCTGAATCTTAGGTTTAGCAAGGCCAGAGCAGCATTGCTGTTTTATTGTGATTTTAGTGGGTTTTTTTTTACATAAAATCTTTACATTGCCTGATGCTGCCTTGACTTTTGAAATCCCCCTTGTTATGTGCTGTAAAACCTGTATGAGATACAAGGTAGCTGTCAAAAGGTCCCATCCTCTTCCCAGCACCTGGATCAGTGTCATTTTCTTCATCATTTTAATCATCTCACAGCATAAAGGTTAATACGGTTTTGCCTGAACTATTCCAGTTAGCAAAGGGATTCTTGTGGTTTGTGTTTGCCACATCTGTGATACGCTGGCAGTCTGGAAGCAGCACGTTAAGCCCAGGACTGTGCTGGAGTGCCATGCAAGGGAAACCCACGTCTGTCCTGAGCTCCCTCTCATTTTCACTGGCATTAGCTCAGCCTCTGTAAAATGAGGTAAACGTTGCTGTTTCAGGGCTTTGTAAGGAGTTGCGGAGTCTGAAAGCATCTACAACACACTACAGACAGTTGGATCTGCTTCTGCATGTCATGGTTTGCCTATCAAAATCCTGTCCCTAAGCAGCTGCCATGGTGACATTTTAAATTTCACTGCTTTGTCCAGCATAACAGCTTATAAAACAGGAAGAAACCATTCCTTGAATTCAATGTGATGCTGCAGGTCAAAAGGAGAATTTGCTGCTGAGAGGCCATGCTTTTACAGCTGCTTCTGCTCTTCTGCTCTTCACAATCATGTACTTCCACAAAAAAACCCCACTGCAACTGTCCATAGAATCATTTATAGATTGGAAAAGGCCTTTGAGATCGTCAAGTGCAACCTGTTAACCCAGGACTGCCAAGTCCAGCACTAAACCATGTCTCTAAGCACCACGTATATTTTTAACACCTTCAAGGATGGTGAGTCTACCACTTTCCTGGGCAGCCTGTTCCAATGCTTCATCACCCTTTCAGTGAATAAGTTTTTCCTAATATCCAATCTAAACCTCCCTGGGGGTAACTTGAGGCCATTTCTTCCTGTCTGTCGCTTGTTACCTGGGAGAAAAGATTGACCCCCACCTGCCTACAGCCTCCTTTGAGGTAGCTCCTGGGTGTAACTCCATCTACTACCACTCTTTGGGCTCAGCTGTCCAGCCAGCTTTTTACCCAGCACAGAGCACACCTGTCCAAGCCATGAGCAGCCAGTTTCTCCAGGAGAATGCTGTGGGAAATGGTGTGAAAGGTTTTACTAAGGTCCAGGTAGACAACATCCACAGCCTTTCCCTCATCCACTAGGCAGGTCATCGTGTTGTAGAAGGAGATCAAGTTCGTCAAGTAGGACCTGCCTTTCACAAACCCATCCTGGCTGGGCCTGATCCCTCAGTTGTCCTGCACATGCTGTGTGATGGTGCTCAGGATGAGCTGCTCTATAGCCTTCCCTAGCACCGAGGTCAGGCTGACAGGCCTGTAGTTCCCCAGATCCTCCTTCCTGCCCTTCTTGTAGGTGGATATCACAAGACTGGCTGATGTCCAGTCTTCTGGGACCTCCCCAGTTAGCCAGGACTGTTGATAAATGATGGAGAGCGGCTTGGTGAGCTCCTCTGCCAGCTCCCTCAGTGTCCTCGGGCAGATCCCGTCTGGCCCCCTACACTTGTGCCCATGTAAGTGGAGCAGCAGGTCACTGACCGTTTCCTCCTGGACTGTGGGGACTTCATTGTGCTCCTCCTCATCCCCATCTTCCAGCTCAGGAGGCTGAGTTCCCAGAGGGAAGCTGGTCTTACTATTGAGGACTGAGGCACAGAAAGTGTGAAGTACCTCAGCCTTTTCCTCGTCTTTTGTGGCAGTGTTCCCTGCTGCATCCAAAGCAGCCGGCCTGAGCTCTAGCTGGGCTTTCGCCTCTCTGATCTGCGCCCTGCATAACCTCACAACATCCTTAGAGTCCTCCAGAGGGGCCTGCCCCTTCCTCCAAAGGTGGCAGACTCTCCTTTCTCCCTGAGTTCCAGCCAGGCCAGCCGGCAGTGTCTTTGGGCACATGGGGACAGCCTGCTCCTGCGCCTTTAAGACTTCCCTCTTGAAGAATGCCCAGCCTGCCTGGGCCCCTTGGCCCTTCAGAACTATCTCCCAAGGAACTCTGTCAACCAGGCTGTTAAGCAGGCCAAAGCTGGCCCTCTGGAAGGCCAAGGTAGCGGTTCTGCAGATCCCCCTCCTTACTTCTCTGAGAGCTGAAAACTCTTGTAATCTCGTGATCGCTATGCCCGAGATGTCCTCTGACCACTGCACCACCCACCAGTCCTTCCCCGTCTGTTAACAGCAGGTCCAGTGGGGCATCTCCCCTGCCGGCTCACTGCCCAGCTGTGTCAGGAAGTTATCTTCCACACGCTCCAGGAACCTCCTAGGCTGTTTCCTCTCCGCTGTGTTGTATTTCCAGCAGACATCTGGTAGGTTTAAATCCCCCACAAGAACAAGGGCCAGTGATCATGAGACTTCTTCCCTCTGCTTGTAGAATGTTTCATCTACGTCTTCTTGACAACCACCTTTCTTTTCTTCTTAGCAAAGCTGGTCATGATGCGTGGGGTTGACTGACTCTCCCTGGAACTCCCCCTGTGTTCTTCCCTAGAACATAGCTAATGGCTTACTACATTTTATAATACCTTACACCTGGCTGTAAAGAGAGGAGAGGCCTCCAGAACATAAGTGAAATGTGCAGAATAAACAGGAAAACAGACCAGTATTTCACTGATTTTTTTAATTACACTTTGGTGGTTTAGATGTCCTGCTCCTCTGATACTTTGTTCTTCCTACTGTGGGAGCCTGAAATGCTACACAAGACATATATTCTGTGGGCTGCAAGAGGTGGCCTGTTAACATGTATTAAAGCTGTCTCCCTTTCCAGGATCCCATCCACAATTTGCTTTGGACAAGGTGCTACCCGAGGATTTAAAGGACCAAGGAAGAAAGTCTGAAGGTCAGTGCACCAGATTAGTGCAAGATGAGAAGGTGCCAGCCACTGCTGCCTGCAAATGTTAGTGATGGCACCATGGTCAAGCAGGGGTATTTGCAGTTGTGTGCGAGGGTCCCGCTCCATACAGGGAAAGCAGAAGGGGGAAAACAGGGACTGTGCAGCAGCAGTTTGGATACATCAGTACCATGGGAGGTGCTTTGCTGCAGGCCTTTGTGTCTCTGTACCACCTCCCTTTAGCAGCATTTCAGAGCCAACTCATACTTACATTGCTCCTTCCTGAGACACAACATTATCTTTTCTGATCCCCTCTGAAATCAAACTACAAATAAATTTATCTGCCTTTGTGCTGTGAGGGTTTGTATCTCATCAGTGCCAGGACCACTCCGGGCAGCAGTGGCTTTCTAGATAGATGGTCACATCTTGCCTGATCTTGCAAATGTTAAATGCTGTTCTGAAACTCGAGGCAGCTGCAGACATTGCACAGGCTTTGTGAAAAACTTGCAAGGGTTCACTGCCAAAAATGCAGCAGGGATAACACCAAGCAAAATAATACTGTCTTCCCTCTTCCTGCAGGAAGCCCTGCATCCCCCCAGCCTCCTCAGCTGGACTGGTGGCAGGGTGTCATGCTTCCTTGCCAGCCCTGTTTGCACAAGGGAGAATCAAAATAAAATTCAGAGGAAGAGCGGTGTACATTACAATAATTAATTCTTTAATTTCCTTCATTCATTTTCTTACAGAGTTTTTAAAAGCTCGCAGCAAGGACAGCCCTTGGGATAGCCCACAGACGTGGGGCAGATTGAACTCCACATTAGTAACTGACAGAAAGAGTCTCAGACTGCAGTGGAGCACTGCACTGTGGAGGTGAGAGCAAATCAGCTGCTGGAGCTGAGACTATGCAGGATTATTATTTTTTTTTTGTCTTTTTGGGGAAAAAAACATTCAAGAAACTCCAAGACAAAATCTGCTGACTGTGTGGAAGCTGGAACCGCTGACAAAAAGAGAAAAGAAAACGGAAAACCAATGTCCTTAATTCTGACCCTTTCCTTCTCACTGAAGTCTTGTTCCATTCCCTTGTGCTTACTCTGAAACTCATGCAAAAGGTTTTCCTGGGCCAGGAAAAGCATGCTGGTGCCATGCAGCTGATTTCCACAGGGAGTTAAAGTGACTTCCAACTAGGTGAATAAATAAAGGAATTTTTACATAATCGCTTCATCGAGAATTTCAGTGCTGCTCTGAAGCCCAGGCAGAGTCAGATGTGAAGAATGAATTTCTCGTTACTCCAAATACCCCCAAAATCGAGTTGAGATGGAGATTCATCTTTCCCTTCCTTTTTAATCTCATCCTGCCAGGAGTAAAGATTGATGGGAAACACAGAGCCAGGCTCAGCATGCTGCCACCAGGTCTTTGGGTCCTATTGAATCATAACGCTTATAAAATTGTCCACCATAAAGGAGAAAAAAGAGGTTGATGGAACAATATTTATTCAAGAAGCTTAGGATCTATAATTGCTTTTTTTCCCTTCCCCCTCTCTGGGAAGAACAAGGGATAAAAAGGACTTTGAAAAATTCTTGTGAATAGGAGCAGGGAATGGTGCTTACAGAGATGGAGGAGATTTCCCTGGGAGTTTAAAATGCTTTGCTCTGTTTAAAACTCGGCCAGCTTGTCTGGCCTTAATACTTGCTCCTCAGCCTGCGGAGAGAGCTGTCTCCAGCAGGAAAACCCGGATCACTTTGGGAGGAGAGCAGGCAGCCCCAGGAGAGACTGGCTGGCAGAGCGGGGCACGGGGTGGGGTAGTGTCTGCTGCCAGGCCAGAGGGGCAGGAGCAGGCTTGGAGGGAGGGAAGGAAGGAGGGATGAGGGAGGGATGGAAGGAGGGAGGACAAGAGGGAGGCCTAGGTGGGGAGAGAGGGGAGCAGTCAGCTAGAGCGCGGAGCCACCCATGTACCCATGCCCCGTGCATGCGCACACACACACGCCCTGCCCCATACCCATACTCCTGTGCAGACCTGTACACACACGCCAGTAACCACAGTCCTGTGCGCGCACACCGCCCACAGGCACCCCCACGGACACATGCAGACACCCCTGTACGCACGCACACCTCCCAGCAGGCACGCCCCCTGCACACACTGCGGCCTCTCCCCACCACCACACACACACCTTGCACCCCACAGGCACCCAGGCACGCACACCTCATACACCGCACCTCCACGCCTCTCCGAGCACATGCCCCCCGCACCTCCACACCTCTCTGTGCACAGCCCCCGCCCCAGCAGGCTGCTGGTCCCACACAGACTGGCCATGGGACCAAGGAAGACCAGGCTGTGTCACCACCTTTGTAGCTGCCACCCTGGTTCTCCTGCCCCATGCCTGCCAGTGGCTTCTCTCAGCAGGGACCAGCAATGATCAAGAATCACTTTTGAACACTGGAAGCCCCTCACTGGGCTTTTTTTCCCCCCACTGGAAATTTGAGGCCGGCACCATGCCCTGGAGATGCCTGCAGGCTTTGGCCTGTGATGGTACAAAGATCACACAGCAGCAGCCCGGATCTGCTCTCCTTTACATGTTTGTGTCCAAAGTTCCTGCCAGGAAATTCCTTCCTTCTTTTTTTCCAGACTCCGTGTGGCTGCCCTTGCTATTAAAAACAAAATAAAAACTGCAGTTACACCCTCAAGGCTCATGGCTAGCTCTCTTCTGCGTTACCAACTTTTTCCCAGAGTCTATGGGCAAGTGTTTCCCACCTGGCCAGTGGCTTTCAAAAAATCCTTATTTCAAGCCGAAACTTGGATTTCCCTTTGGGTTTTTTTTTCCCTTGTGGGGTTTGTTGTAAGTAAAATTTTCCAGCCCCCTGCTTTCTGTGCGGGCAGGAGCAAGCAGTTACCCAGCAGAGGCCGTCAGGACGACACATGCTGGTTGGACATACACAGATGGACACGCTGGCAAACCACCGCGTGCGAGCAAAGGCACGTGTGGAACAGGACTCGAGCAGCACACATGCACATACCCCCTGGCATGACCCATGTGCATGTACACATGTGCACAGCAGATGCACACACGCAGCATGCACATGCATTTGCAGCCAAGCACATCCGTGGCCCAAGATGCACATGAACATGACACATCTATGACATATACCTGCGCATGCCACATGCACACACATGGATGTGTGCAAACATGGGACACACAATACAAGCACAGTGAATGCACAGAAAAGCACGCTATGCACCTGCACCGAGCTTTGTGGTGCAACCAGGAGAACTTGCAGATTCAGGAAGAGGATGTAGCATCACTGAGCAGCCAGGAAGCCACAGGGGTGGCTTGAGCAGCCTGGGGCATCAAAGAAGTCACGAAGTTGGCAGGGGAGCAGGCGTGGGGGGGGGGTGGGGTGTCGGGGGGGTGAGGGGTCGAGGGGCAGCCATGGCGCTGGATGGCGCTCCTCTGCTTTTGCCAGGTTTATTGAAGCCGATCCGTTTGCTGCGTCACTGCCGAGCAAACGCCAGTGCCCTGGCAGCCCGGTGGGAGATGTGTGCCTGCACCCGCACGCAGCGGGCACTGCTGCGCCTTCAGCCCCTGCCTGCCTTGCCGGGACCACCCCCCTGTCCCGCCCGGGGGCCTCGGGGAGACCCATTCCTTGGAGAGGGCTTCGGCCCAGGCGTGCCGCTGCGGCCACCACCCCGTTGCAGTTTGATTTCAGAGAGCAAATACGGCTCTTCAGCTGCGACGAGTTGGAACAGACCGTGCCGCCGTATGGGCCAGGGCCCGGCTGCGCCCTGCGACGCCCCTGCCCACGGCTGGGGGCCAGGCTGGGTGGTCCTGGCAGGCCCCTTCCAACGCCCCCGGCCACGTCCTGCCGCTGCACGCCCCGCCCGCGGGCCCGGCTGTGCCAACGCGCCTCGTTCTGTGCCGCAGCCGGACCCGGCGCCAGCTCCGAGGGGGCTTCTGGCGGCCCCGCTCTGCTCCCCGCCTGTCCCGGCGCGCGGCCAGGGCTGGCACGAGGCCGCTCGCTCCGTCGCCAAACCGGGACGGCCGAGCCGGGGCGCGGGGACGCCTGTCCCCGGGGGCACGGGGGGCGCGAACACCCGGGTGCGCGGGGACGCGCGTGCTCCGGTGCGCGGGGCAGGGGGGCGCGTGCCCCCGTGCCCGGCGGCGTCACCCGCTGCCCTGCGCGGCGCCGGCCCCACCCAGTGCCGCGTGCCGGCCCCACCCAGTGCCGCGCGGGACGGGCGGAGCCGGCGGTGGCCGCAGCCGCCCGCGGGCAAAGTGCGGGGCGAGCGCCGGGCGGCCGCAGGGGCAGCTACGGAGCGGTACGGGGGGCCCGGGCTGGGCTGGGCTGGGCGCTGCGGGTCACGGGGGAGCTGTGGGCCCGGACACAGCCTGTGAGCAGGCACTGCGGGTGCGGACAGGCACTGCGGGTGCGGCTGGGACAGCGGGTGCGGGGTGCTGGCAAGGACTGCGGGCGCGGGGTGCAGGCAGGGACTGCAGGTGCAGCTGGGCACTGCAAGTGCAAGGTGCAGGCAGGTGCTCAGCGCAGGCAGATGCAGGCAGCCACCCAGTGCAGGACACAGGTGGGCACTCTGGCCACAGGCAGATGCACACAGGTGCTGTGGGTGCTGGCAGAGGCAGGCAGGAGCTGTGGGTGCAGGCTGCAGGCAGGTGCCCTGCATAAAGACATGCAGGCAGATACCATGAACACAGGGTGGAGGCAGGCGCTTTGGGTGCAGGCAGGAACCAGCCAACACAGCTGCTGCCAATGTGGCTCCTCCGCCATCTCTCTGCCAGCTCTACGGCCATGCGGCTCTGCAGCATCACCATCCTGCTGGGCGCAGCCCTCCTCCTGCCTGCATCTGGGGGCACCCAGGTGAGCCCCCACCCTCCGCCTCAGTCTCCCACTGTCCCCTGTGGTGAGTGGGGAGACCCACACGTGATCTGTGCCACCCACCTGGCATCCCCCTCTCTCCCTGCAGGCTCTGAGTGACACAGGGCAGAAGGACCTCGCCATGGAGCAGGATTTGGCCAAGGAAATGTAAGAGGTGGTCACGCGCTCCCTGCACCTTCAGGTGCCCATACCCTGGCTTATAAAAAACAACAAAGCAACACCCCGAAACATAAAAGTGTTCCAGGGGGGAAATAAATTTTCCTTGTTGCTTTGTGCCCCCCAAAATTAAGGGGCTCTCAGCTCCATCTTTGCCCCAAATCACCCAAAATCTCAGAGCATTGAGACCCTGGCTGGTTTCCCTTTGCTGGTGGCGGTAGGGATCTGTGGGTGCTACAGTGCCGATGTCCTGAACTCATCTAGCCCGTGTGCAGGATAAGCAGCTAAATTAGCCTGTTTGCTCCCCGAGATCCTAACTGCAGCCTCTGGCAGGTGTGTCTGGCCAGGTTCCCTGCACCCTGATAGGGTGGGATTCCCCTGCGGCAAGGGGATATATAGTAACTCTAATGCACTGCAAACCCTTCCTTGCTGATTTTGCTCCCCTCTTCCAGCATTCCAGGCATACAAGCTGTGGAGCTGCTGGAGGAGGGTGAGATCTCTGAAGAGGTGGAACCACGTATAAAGGTCATCTCCAGAAGTGTCTGGGCTCGACAGGGTCAGGCGGCACCTGAGGAGGACCGTGACCACCTCTACCACCCTCAGGACAATGCCATGGAGGCCGATGTCCGCGTGCCACCCTGGATGCTGTCCCTGGAGGTGCAGAGTGGCCCAGAGGAGGACCGTGACTATATCCACCATAGCTAAGCAGAAACATCCCCAGGTTGCGAAATGAGGGGTGGGAGCTGGCCCTGCAGCTTCCCAAAGCGACTCATCCCTCACTACCCACTCCTGAGCCCCCCCCCCGCAATAAACCCATTCCCTGTTCCACATTCTGGTGGGCTCCTCATTACTACCAGAAACCTACCATTAAGTGCAGGGCCCCCACATCTGGGAGATCCCCCTCCTTGGGCTCGCCCCAAGATCCCAAGCAGGGTGAGGATGATGCCTTGGGGCAGGGGGCTCAGCCCATCACGCTGGCCTTCAGTCCAGTCCAGGCAGGGCTGAGATTGGGCAAACTCAGCACACCGGTGCTGTGCCTAAGAAGATGCCACAGCCTGTCCCCTCCCCCCGGGACACACGGACCTGCTGGTTCACAAGGCTGCTCTTGCCCAGTCCAGCACCTGTGAGCAACGTGACAGGGTGTGTGTGGTGTGTGTGAGTGAACCCCAACATTTCACAGCTCAGGGGGGACCCCACAGCAAGGATATCCCATCTCCCGTCAGTGCCAGGAAAACCTTTTAATAGTGATGGCAAAGGTGGTCCGTGCTGCTGGTTGTCTCACCCCACACACGTATCGCTCGCTGCCAGGTCCCAGACCCCTCCGTGGGGTGACACAGGGGGTTGATGAGCAGCAGGCAGCCGTGGTAACCTGCACCACCCTGGGCTCAGCTGTCAGTGAAGTTTGCCTTGCGCTTCTCCACAAATGCTGTCATCCCCTCCTTGCGGTCGTCCTGTGATGAGTGGAGAGGTGAGGTTGGGAGGGGGGGCTGCAGCAGCCCTGCTATCCCCCCATGTAACGGGGCCATGCCTCTACTCACGGTGGCAAAGGTGGCGTAAAAAAGCCTCTTCTCTGTCCTGGTCCCCTCGGCCAGCGTGGTCTCAAAGGCTGAGAGCAAGGGAGAAGTTGGGGACACCCCGCTGCCTGGCCCCGCAGCCCCCCGGAAGGTTCCCCATTGGCCCCCCAGCCCCTACCAGCATTGACCGACTCTTTTGCCATGGCAGCCACCAGCTTGGAGTTGTTGGCGATCTTCTCGGCGCAGGCGATGGCCGCGTCCAGCAGCTTATCCACAGGGAAGACTTTGCTGACCAGACCTAGGATGGATGGTGGGAGGCGGTGGGGTGGGGGGATGGCTCCCCACTAAACCCCCACAGTGCCCGGGCTGGCCCACCACCCTACCTGCCTCTTTTGCCTCTGCTGCTGAAATCCGGTCCCCAGTGAGAACCATCTCCATTGCCAGCGACTTCCCCACTGCCCTGGTCAGCCTCTGAGTCCCTCCAGCACCTGGAGTCATTCAGGGAAGGTAAAGGTCCAGAGAGGGATACCCGGGTGTCCCCCGCTGTCTCTGCTCTGGCCGGGATGGACCCTACTTGGTGGGTGCCCCCTGCTCACCTGGGATGGTGCCCAGAAGGATTTCGGGTTGCCCGAACTGCGCCTTCTCCCCAGCATAGATGATGTCGCACATCATGGCCAGCTCGCACCCGCCACCCAGCTGGGACAGGGGAGGAAGAGGGGGGTCAGGGGGTGCTGGGGCTGAGCCGGGAGGTGCAGGGAGAGTGGGAGGGGACTCACGGCATAGCCATTGACGGCGGCGATGATGGGCTTGCGGACAGTGGAGACCTTGTCCCAGCCAGCGAGGAAGCCACCGCTGTAGCACTGCTGGAAGGTTTTATTCTGCATCTCCTTGATGTCTGCGCCAGCTACGAAAGGCAACAGGGTGGGACACCGAACACCCTCCACCCCCTAAAATCCACAGAGGGGCGAGGCACCCTGCCCTACCTGCGAAGGCTTTCTCGCTGCCGGTGATGACAATGGCCCCCACCTGTGGGTCGCTCTCCAGCGTGTCCAGCGCCCGCCGCAGCTCCTCCATCAGCCCCTCGCAGAGGGCATTCAGCGCCTGCGGCCGGTTCAGCCGGATCAGGCCCACGCTCTGCCGTGCTCCCGTCTTCTGCACCGCCAGGTACTGGAACAGGGCCCCTGCCGCCGCCCCGGGCACCGTCCCGTTAGGCAGCTGGCTGCCTGCAGCCGGGTGAGAATCGCCCGCCCGCCCCGGTGCGGCAAGGCCCCGGGCGCTGCCGCGACCCCGCGCTATTTTAAGGCGACCTTCAAGGCGGCGGGTGCGTGCCAGCGGGGCCTGGCAGCCAGCCCGCCGTCACCTCGGGGCCTGGGGGCTCGGCCCCGCGGGGCGTTCCCGCTGCGATCCTGGCCCCGGCAGGTGCAGCCCAGCGACCAGCGCACGCCGAGCCGGTGTGCCGTGCTGGGGGCCCCGGTGCACGCTGCAGGCACCCCGTTGCAAGGTGCTGGCAGGATGCACGGTGCTGGGACCGTACGTGGCCTGATGCGCGATGCTAGGACCCTGGTACGTGGTGCCACAGCCCGTACGTGACCGCAGGGACCCGGTGCCAGGCCCCACGCAGGGCGCCGAGACCCGGTGCCCGGTGTTGACGCCCCGGTGCATGGCGCCTTCTCCCCACCGCCAGGCGCCCCCCGTGCCCGCCCCGGTGCCCCCCTCACCGGCGCTGCAGGCCCGCGCCCCGAGGAAGGGGCGGGGCGGCGACGGGACCAGCGCGCGGCGGCGCGCGGCAGCGGCGGCGGCGGTGGCGGCGGGGCCGAGGAGCGCGCGCAGCGAGCCGGCCATGGCGGAGCGCGGAGCAGCGGCCCCGCCCCGCCCCTCCGCCCGCTGTCGCTCCGCCCCGCCCAGGGCCCATTGGCCGAAACGGCCCCGCCCCGCAGCGCGCCAGCCCCATTGGTCGAGGCCGTGCCTCCGCGCCCCGCCCCTGGTGCGCTGCTCGGGGGCCGGGCCGCGGCCGTGGGACCTACGGCCCCGTGGCCGGAGCAGGCCGCGGGGGAGGGGCTCCCGGGCCCGCGCCCATCAGGCCTGGTGGCGGCGGCGCTGCCGTCCTGCCCGCGTCCCCGCGCCGCGGGACGCGAGTGGGGCCCAAGCTGGGCTGGGAGCGTTTAGCGGCGCCGCGGGGCGGGACCGCTGGGGGTGGGGGGGGCGCTTCCTCCGCGGCTTCCCGCGGCTGCACGCACCGCCACGGGCGGCCCGGCGTGGACGCCGTGCCCCGCTCCCTCCGCGCGCGCACCCTGCCGCCGCGCGGCCCCGAGCACGCGCCCCCACCCCCGCGCGTGGAGTGGCGGCGGAGGGGGGGCGCGGCGGCATTGAGCGCGCGGCGGCGGGAGCGCGGCCGGGGAGGAGCGGAGCGGAGCGAGCCAGCGGCAGCCCCGGGCCGGGTGAGCCCCGCGGGCGGGGGCGGCGTGCACGGTGCCGGCGGGGGCTGGTGCCGGGGGGGCGGGGGAAGGGACGGACACGGACACGGACACGACACACGCGGGCCGCGTGTGTGCGCGGTGTGTGCGCGGCGTGCCCCGGAGCGTGCCTCATCGCGTGAGCAACGTGCAGCCGTGCCGGCGCGCCCAGGGCAGCCGCGGGGAGCGGGCCGCGCGCAAGCCGTGCGAGCGTGCCCCAGAGGCTCGCAGGGGCCGCGCGTGAGTCACGGCGTGCGCGTGTGCGAGCCCTGCGCGGGGGTGCCCAGGGCTGCCGCCGGGTGCGGGCGCACGCCGGGGCGCGGAGGTGCATGCAGCTCGTGCAGGCGCGTGCACAAGCGCGCGTCCAGTGTGCATGGCTGAGTGTGCACGCACGCGCGAGGGCACGCCTTTTCCGCGTGGGGGCGAGAGCGCATTTATGCCACCCGCGGGCTGTGGCGTGACACGCGTGTGCCAGCCAGGCACGCGCCCGCAGCCTGCGCGTGTGCCCGCGTCTCGCGCAGGGGGCGAACCGCCGCCCGCCCCTCCCGCACGCGTCCGCGCGGGGCACACGCGTGCGCACCCGCGGCTGAGCGCCGGGGCTCTCCCTCTGCCCAGGTGCGGCGGGATGCGGCGCGGCGCGGCGGCCTGCTGGGCGGTGATGCTGCTGGCCGCCGCCTTCTGCGACACGGCGGCCGGCAAGGGCGGGCGCGGCGGAGCCCGGGGGGCCGCCCGCGGCGGGGCCCGGGGGGCCGCCCGCGGCCGGGTGAGGGCGGCGCCGCCCCGCTACGGCTCGGCCGGGGCGGCCCTGCGGGTGGCGGGGGCGGCGGCGGCTGGAGCGGCGGCCGGCGTGGCGGCGGGGGCGGCCCTGCGCCGGGCCCGGCTGGCCGGCGAGCTGGAGTCAGGCGACGGCGTCGAGTACCGCGACGGCAACTGGACGGGCGCCGCCGGCGCCTGGACCTCCGCCGCCCCGGCCCGGGACCCGCCGGGCTGGGCCGTGCCCTGGCTCTGCCCCCTGGCCGCCGTCCTCCGCCGCTGAAGGTTTCGGGGGACCTGACCGTGCCCGGTGCAGCTACCGATGCCGTGAGGACCGGCCGCCCCCCGGGGCCCAGCCCGCCCCCCTGGGCTAGCAGTGGCTCCCAGGGCTGCACCCACTCAGCGCCCGATCTCACCCGGTCACCCACCGCCAGTGGGGCAGGACCCCGCGGGAAGTCCCTCCACCACCTGCACCCCCAACCCCCAACCCCGCCGGCTCGGGCACCCCGTTCGCACCGCTCTTCTGTACGTGGGTCTCAGCGTCTGGAGGACGAGGAGGTGGCAATAAAAATGGGCAGAAAGCAGGTGTGGCTGGATGCGGGGCAAGGGGCTCAGGATGGGGACCCTGGCGTGGCCAGCTGCCACCCCGGCACCCTGCTCACGAAGGCGTTGTCTCAGGATGGAGGTCCCAGACAGGGCCCAGACTGCAGCGAGAAAATGGCTCCCCAGGCAGGGGATTTGTCCCCACTGGAGACAGCAGCCCTGCCCCTCCTGGGTGGGTGCCGCACTCCCCAAGGAGAGCATCACCCTGTGTGGTGACACTGCAGGGCAGCCACCACAGCGCACCCTCACCACACACCACGGGGATCCTGCCCTTCTGCCCTCCCCTGCAGGAGCCTGGGGTCCAAAACTGGGGACTGCCCCTGCAAAGCCACTTTAATCACATCCCGGAGCTCCACGACAGGGTGTCCTCAGCCCATGCAACTGCCTCTCCCCCATGGGACAAGTCTCAGTCCAGCGTCACCCTGCCCAGGTGTCCTGCCCGGAAATCCCGCAGGAACTCATAGGCAGCTGCTGAGTAGTTGAGCGTCGTCATGTTGACATTGCCTGGAGATGGGGGCAGTGGATGCAGGAGGCGTCAGCAGAGCCTGGAGCCGCTGCAGGATCCCCAAAAGCCTTGCCTCCCGCACCCCAGGCAGCAGAGGTCTCCCAGAGCGCTCACCCGTGCCCGTCAGCACTTTCACCTTCTGCGTCCTGCCCTGGGCAAGGGCCACACGCCTCAGCACAAGCTCGATGTTGTCGCAGGCCTCGGCCAGCCCGTAGCGCTGCACGTACCTACCGAAGGAGGTGGCTTACACCCTGCCAGCATCACCTCTCCCCTCCCAGTTCCCCAGGGATCGCCTCTCCACCACCCACTTGGAACCACAGGCAGTGGACACAGCCTGGGGCTGTCTCCGGTTCCCTGCCAGCTCACCCAAACTGCTGCCACTTGTTCAGGGTGTACAGGAGGTAGTCAGCCATGATGTCCTCCCCCACCAGGTGGTCACGGATGGCTCCTGGAAAAAAGGGTCAAGCCCCAGGTCCCCAAAGCCCTGTTTCAAGCCCCAGCCACCCCTCCTGCCGTCCACATGCCACCTGTGGCAGCTTGCACCAGCCTGGGAAGACTGAGCCAGCAGACTGCCGCCCCAGCCCTGGGTACCAGACCCAGCCAGGGCTTGAAGCCACGTTTAGGGAGTTCCCCTGGCCACAGCCTCCACCTCACCACACAGCGCCAGCTTCATGCCCGTCTCCACATCCCCCAGCTTTGGAGGCAGCACACCAGGCGTGTCCACCAGGTACATCAAGGGCTTCTCGCAGACCTGGGATGGGGGGAGGCAGGGTGATTAGGATGCTCGGCTCCCTTGACACAGCTAACGAGCCAGGTGTTGAGCTCTTTTGTTATAAGGTCTTGCTGGAAAGGGGACCTGAGCAACCCTTTCAGATCAGCTCTGCGTGCCTCCAGGTTTCCCAGAACTCCTGCAAGAGGACGCAGGGATGCAGAGGCCAGCACCTACCCAGAAGGCTGTGCTGCAGGGACGGTACCTGGATTCTGGTCAGTACTGCCTTGGTGATGCCTGGCTCGCCACCGACTGCAGTGGCTTTTCCTTTGGGGAAAGGAGAGACACAGTCAGAGACGCAAGCAACACTGTGCCCTGCCATGTGCTTCACAGCTGTGCCACTGGCTCATTCCTAAGCCCAGGCACCATGGAGAAATACCCTTTTTGAGGTGCAGCCTCCGCAGGGAGTTGATGAGTGAGGACTTGCCCACGTTAGGCACGCCGATCACCAGGATGCTGTACTCAGTGCTCTGGAAGTGAGGACGATACAGGCAGAAAGCAGCTAGTTATTGGCCGGCCACCCACCCCAGGAGCAACGGTCAGCTGCACCACTAAAACAACCCAGTCTTTGCCAGCGCTTTGGGTATGTGTGTGAGCAGCCTCGTCCCTTCAGCTGGAGAGGGGGTGACCTGCAGATGGCCACCCTGACTCCTTGTTCATGCACTGTCACTCTCACTGCTGCATCTCACCTCGGCCCTGTGGTAGCGTGGGTTGTTGCTCACCAGCTTGGCAACCAGGGGAACAATCTGCAGAGAAACACGGAGAAGGGCTGTAACTGTGGCTCTGCGCCCAAGTTGGTAGCAGCCACTCGCTCAGAGGACACCGTGCCAGGAGGATGCACAAAATGAGGGCAAAGCAAAAGATGGGGCGCCTTGGGTAAGCTGGAAGTGAAGACTGGTCTGGACACCAGTGCCACCACCTCACAGTGGGGCACTGAGGCCTCTGCATGGGGCTGGGATATCAGCGCATGGCCCTCAGCTGCTGGCAGCAAGGAGCAGGGCTACTGGCCCATTACCTTCTTGACGTTGCTATCGTGCTGGCAGTCAGTGAAGACAACGTGTGAGCATCCCTGCTGCTTCAGGTACTCCAAGACTGTCTGAAGGGGACAGGCAGAGGCACTGCTGGCACCTGCCCGCAGCAACCCACGGACCCCCAGCCAGCCAGCCCGCCCGCCGTGTCCCGGTGCTCACCGGCTGCCGGTGGGGATCAGCCAGGTCCATCTTGTTCAGCACTAGGATGTGCGGGCGGATGCCCAGCGCCTCATGCAGCATGGGGTTACGGCCCGACAGTGGGAGGTAATTGCCACTAAGGAAAGTGACGGTGTGCTGGCATGGGAGCAGGTACTGGGCGGACCAGTGGGGGGTGGGGCAGGGTATCGGGGAGTTGGGGGGGCCGGTGTGGAGCTGGAAAGGGGTACGGGACAGGCCTGGTGGGAGACAGGACAGCTGGGGCACGGAGGCGCGGGTGAAGTGACGGACACACCGGTGCAGGGGGCGGGGTCCTGCTGCCCCGGGGGACACCCGGGGGCGGGGGGTGAGAAGCCGTACTGGAGGATATGCGAGCGTCGTGCACCTCGATGAGGCAGTCGGCCTGCCGCAGCGAGGCCCGCATCTTCCGCAGGCCTGCAACACAGCGCCGGGTGAGCGCGGCGGCAGGGGGAGGGCCAGCCCGCCCCACTCCCACCCCTCACCTTTCGCCATGTGCCCTGGGAACCAAGAGGCCACATCGCGGCCGCCGAAATCGAAACGCTCCCTGAACTTGCCGGGCACCGACACGGATGCGGCCGCCCGCAGCGCTCCCGCCCATCCTCTCATGGCGGCAGCGCCCCTTCGGCTGCGTCACATCCAGCGCGACGCGCGGGGGAGCCGGATACGCGACGCTGAGGGGTGCGGCCTCCTCAGCGCCATGGCGGAGCCTACGAGGGGGCCGACGGTGGGTCCTGGCGGCACGGGGGGTGCCGGGCCCCGCGGGGGGCGCGCCCCCGCGCCCCCCGCGGGGCCCGGCACCCCCCGTGCCGCGGGGCCTAGCACCCCCGGTGCCGCGGGGCCTGGTCCCCAACCGACCCCCCAGCCGCCCCCAGCTCCTCAGCCCGCCCCGGAGCCAGGCCCGACGCAGGCCCCGCTGGATGACACCCGCTTCCTGATCTCCAGCACCAACTGGTACTAACGCCGCAGCCTCTGACCCGAGCCGAGGAGCCGCATCCATCCCCCCCCGCGCTGAGAGAGAAGGCTCTGCATCCCACCGCCGGGGAGCTTTCTCAATAAAGGAGGCTGGCCGGCAGCGGCCCGCGAAACACGGGTTTTATTTTCCTGCCTCAGAGCCGAGGAGTGGGGCTGGGTGCCTCGAAGAATTGGTTGAGCCGCTCGGCCTCTCGCCAGCCCGACAGCAGGGCCCCGTGGGTGGTGGAGTAGAAGGTGCGGTGGGTGGCTTCGCCGGCGAAGAGGAGTTGCAGAGGCTGTGGCAGGGTGGGAGGTGAGCACTGGGGGCCTGCCACCTCCCCCCAGCCCAGCGGGGACACTGGGTTGTACTAAACCAGCCCCATCTCCCTGCCCTTTGGCACCCCATCGATGCATGACCCGCTCTGCTGCCATGTCGGGACCGAGGAATGGGCACCTTCCCTTCCTTACTGACCCACCCCATGGCACGAGGGTGTTGGAAAATGGCTGGAAGGAGCTATGTGTCCCCAGATTTTATGGAAATGGGGTTCCCCCCCATCCCCATGGATCTCAGTGGGAAGAGCCAAGCAGGGTTGGTTGGTGACCCCCGAATAGAGTGGGAGTGAGGAATGCCACCTCCCTGTGCTCCTCAAGGCCTGGGGTGCCCTGTTCCCACCTGGGTCTGTCTGTGCCCAAACCTGGGAGGTCCCGTTTCCCCCACAGTCACTGCATCCCCCAGGCTTAAAGCAATTACCCTGGGGTCCTCAGGGTCCTCGGGCAGAGGCTGAGCCAGCACATCGATGTCATCCCCTGAGCTGCCAACGGCCACGTAGCTGTAGGAGCCCCGGGTGTAGGGAGCGCTGTACCACTGGGACCTGAGCACACTCCTGGGAGCGGGCAGGTGTGGATTCCCTGCAGGTGCATGTTTTGGGTGGGGGATCCAGAAATCTGGGTGCATGTTTCCCCAGGGGGGTTGGGGTGATGAGGGCAGAGGAGGCGATAGTACCTGTTAGTGTGCGGAGGACGCGTGTCATGGTGCTGAGAACCTCTGCATCACTCAGTGTCTCCATGTGCTCAGACTCCTTCCCCGCAATGAAACCGCAAAGGACGTGCCCATGCCTGGGGAGGAAAGACGAGGCCAAGAACTGCCTATTGCCCTCCTGCTGCTCACCAGGAACCGTGCCCTCCCTGCCCTTGGAGCACTACTGCATCACGGACCACCAGCAACCTAGAGAAGGTCTTGGAAGCTCCAGGCAGGACTAAGATGCTTCTTCACTTTGCCCAGAAGATGCCCAAACCTCCCAGCCACGATGCCCCTTTGCTGATGCTCCCCATCACGTACTGCTCCGGTGGCTGGAGGACCACAAATCCAGTGAGCTTCTTGAACCAGCTGGCCTCCAGGTCAGTGCTGGGCTTCTCAAGGGGTGACTCATCCTCCCACACCAATTCAATAAACTGCTGCTGGGGTTCCCAGAAAGGCTGCTCAAACTCCAGCAAGATCTTGTTGTTGACGCCAAAACCCAGGTGGCGAATGGCTTCTGTTTTCCACTCAGGCAGGGGAGGCTGGAAGAAGTCCTGGTGGTGTTCCTTGAGAAAACCTGCAGGCAGAAGATGGGGCAGCTTTGTTTATTTGGCTCCTAAACTGGGTCTGAGATACTTTCCTCTCCCCAACCCTCTTCCCAGCCTCCCCTCTCCCCACGGTGGGAGAGGTGAGGCTGGGAAGAAGTTTGGGCAAGTCCTTGCCCTCCATCTGCCCTTCTCCAACAATGCCAGCTGGTTGGAGGGGACAGGCAGGGCAAGGAAAGGTTGTTGGTGAACTCACCTAGCGGGACAGTGACAATAACGTGGTCAGCAAGGAAACTGTCTCCATCCTCACACTCCACCCGAACAGGGAAATCCCTGGCATCATCCCCTTCCTCGCGGAAGGACCCTTGCCACCGGATGGTCCTCACAGCCTTGTTGAGTAGGACAGTGCCCTCCGGCAGTGCTGAGAGCATGCAATTGGGCAAACTGCTGTAGCCGCTGCAGGAAGAGGTGCCATTGGGGACGGGGTGCCCCCTGAAATGCTCTTCTGCATCGCCCTCCAGAGCCCCATGCTTACCCTGGGAAGGTGCAGTCCAGGCCGGGCAGGGAGACATACTCCCCAAAGGGCTCCAGGGCCACCAGGTCCATGCTGTGGGTCCCACTGATGCAACACTCCAGCTTGAGGCAGGTGGCAAGAACTGCCAGCCGGAGCTGCTGGGCATCCTCCTCACCGCCCCCCCATGTGGGGACTCTCCGGGCAATCTCCTCCCGCAGGTACTGTCCCACACTGGGCACTGGTGGCTCCTTGGTCCCCCAGAAAGCGCGGGCGGAGGCCAGGAGGGTGTCGAATAGGTCATGGGCTTCACTTACCACCTGGGGGCTCAGCGCCCTCCCCAAGCTGCAGTAGGTGATGGAGGGAAGTGGGGGGTGGCCCCCCACCTCTGCCTGCTGGTTCTCCTCCCGGGCAGCCTCTGGGCCCAGCAGGCCATAGTGGGTGGCCAGGCGGAAGACGGGGTTCCCTGGTGAGGGGCCGTGGATCCACTGCGCCCCCATCTCCACCAGCCCCAGTGCTGTAGGAAGGGGGTGGGTGGGTGTCACCCCAAGGCATACATATGGCAGGACCCCCCGGGTATCAGCAGGACCCTCAGCCCCATGTGGCCCCCTAAACAGCTGGAGCCAGCAGCCCCTCCGCTGCCCCAGTCGCCCCTGTGCCATCGGACACCCTCAGCCCCGAGTCCATCCCGCTCAGGACCGGCCCCACAGCGGGGGGTCAGGTGCAGTTCCTCCATCCCCGGCCCTGCCTGGTAAAGCCACCCCCGAGACCGGATCCGTTCCCCGGTGCAGCGTCCCCTTCTCCCCGAGCCAGACCCGTCCCCATGCCGGTGCCACCCCCCTTGCCCGGCCCTGGCCCCCGGGCCTCCCCCGTACCGAAGGGGCGGGTGCAGACGCGGCCCCCGGCGCGGGGCGCTGCCTCCAGCAGGCGGAGGGAGCCGTGCCCGCGGAGCCGCTGCGCCGCCCCCAGCCCCGCCAGCCCCGCGCCCACCGCCACCACCCGCCGCCCGCCGCCCTCCATGGCGCCCGGCCCCGGCTCGCCCCGCCCCGGCTCAGCCCCGCCCCGGCCCCGCCCCGGCTCAGCCCGGCCCCGCCCCGGCTCGGCCCCGCCCCGGCTCCGCCCCGCCCCGGCTCCGCCCCGGCTCAGCCCCGCCGCGACTCGGCAGGAGCGGGAGCCGGGGGCGATCGCCGGCGGGGTCTCTTCTCGCGGCGGGCGATGTCTTCAGGGAGTGGGGCCAACAGCCGGCTGGCTTCGCAGGTGGGGGGGCCCTTGCTGGGGTGTGGGGCAGCCCCGGGACCACCTCACCCCCCTCGTCCCCCGTGAGCCGCCTGGGGCCGCGGCCGGGGGGTCTCGGGGTGCCGACAGCGGGCCGGGAGCGCGCTGCGCTGGCCGTGCGCAGCCCGGCGGCAGCGGGGAGCGCTGCGGGTGCGGGCAGCGGTCACGCAGGCAGCTGCCCTCCAGGGCCGCCGGCCCCGGCGCTCCCGCGTGGCCGGTGATGGCCGAGCCGCCCTGGACAGGAATAAAGCTCTCCGTCCCCGAGGCTGCCCGGTGGTTCTTTCCAGCCGTCGTTCCTGCGCCGGTGCTGCCCAGGGGGTGCCCCCGCCTGCTGCCCACCCCGGCGGTGGTGGGGCGTGGGTGGGTGCCGGGGTGCTCCCGGCTGGCCCCGGGCACGGGCAGCTCCCCCGGAAAGTGTTTGCGTGCAAGGAAGAGGCAGGGGAGAGCTGTGGTACAGGCTTCCGGAATCCCCGCTCCTAAAATCACCTTTGAGCTTTTATTATGGAGGGATTTTCCCCGCCTCCAGTTTTCCAACAAGCAGCAGGGTGGGACCATGGAGCAGGGGCTGTGCACCACCACGGGGGACCAGCCTGGCAGCAGCTTTGTAGGGGGACGGTGGCCCTGCATCCTGGCCCCGGAGCATTTGAGGTCGTGGCTCCCAGGGATGGAAGACGAGCATTCCTGGCATGTCGGTGTTGAGCCACGCAGCCATCCCCAGGAACCTCTGGCTACTCAGCCCCAGGACCAAACAGTGCAGGCAAGTGCCTGGCTTGGCCCAGTTGAGCCCTGAACCCCTCCAGATGGAGACCCTCCACCTCCCTGGGGATCTGTCTGGGGGAAGAAGGGTTCCCCATATCCAGCCTGAACCGCCCTGAGTTGCAATCTGGGGCTGGAGCCCCTTGTTGCATTGCCTGTTGCCGCCCAGAAGGGTTTGGCCTCATCGATTCCTTCCCCTCCATCACTCCTGTGCTGCGATCAGGGGCTGCTCTCAAACACCCCTGCCTCCCCACGGCCAGACCCAACATGCCCAGCTCTCTCCCATCTCCTTGTGGGTTGGGTGCTCTGATCCCTGACCCACTGGGCAGTCACCAGGGGGTCACAGCGGGGTCACAGCATCCCCCTCACACAGCCCAGGATGCAGTTTCACGATCCCCCTGGGGCCCTCCCAGGGGGGCTGCCTTGCCAGTGGCTCCTGCCTGCCCCAGCACCTTGGCTGATCCCCACGCTGCCCTGCCTGCAAAGTGCTACTGGTCCTTGAGGAGCTCTCAAGCAAGGAGGACAAACACTGATGACTAAGGGATGCGTGGGAAGCACCATCACCACAAGTATGTCAGGCCAGCAGGAAGAAGGGGACAGCAGGGGATGTCCCACTGCCTCCTTGCACTGTCGTGGCTGAGGGAGAGGGGCCAGGCATCTCCCTAGGGAGCTGCTGCTCTACTGGGACCCCTCCATCAGCTCCAGGATGCTGCTATAGAGGCGCCCAGGGGCGTCCAAGCCCCAGATGAAGTCCCAGTGGTTCCAGTCAGGGATGTGGCTGTAGGTGACAATGTGGGTGATGCGGGGAAGCAGCAGGAGGACATCCCTCCAGTCAGCTGTCCAGTCTTCTCCCCCTGACCACACGGCGGTGGGCACAGGCATCTCCTCCACCCGGTAGAGGGGAGGTGTCTCCTGGAGGGACACAGGAGACTCTGAGGAATTGCCATTGTGGTCAACACCTGCAAGCCACCCCATCCCCACACCACCCAGGACAGTCCCTTGGCATCTCCAGCTGCCAGCACTGCTGCTGCAGCTTCCTACCTGGTGGTATATGGCTGGGTTTTTGCTGCCATAGTCAAAGGCTTTGAATTGTCCCGATTTTATCACCTGGGAGGAGAGGACAGATCTGTGGTGAGAGCCCAGCAAGTGCCACTATGAGGGTCTGGCATCTCCTGGCCTCCTCAAAGGACCACATCATGACAGGGTGCTCGCATGTGACATTGCAGGAGGAGGTGGCATCTCCACAAAGCCAGACTTTCCACCTTTTTTAACAGGGTGATACTCTGATCTCCAGCTCCGTGCCTGTCCCTAGCTATGAGTTGACAAACCAAGGTGTTGCATGTGACTCCTTGGCTGCCCCTTTGCAACACTCCTGCCTCTGAAAACCTGCTCACCACCACCTGTGTGTGCAGGATGCTGCTGCAGGACTTCACGTTGGCAAGTTTTCCTTCAACAACCAGAGCATCCTTACCTGCTCATGACACTCTGGGCTCAGAGTATAGAGGCATCATGAGCCCAGTTATTTTAGGAGTTGCTTCTATACTGGGGGTGAAAGCTCAGATAGCTGCACGATAGTTGCATTGATTAAAAAGATCTTTTTTCTTTCCTCATTACCTATAATTTGGCTCTGCAAGGAGGCAGCAGGGTAGGGATCTCCAGCCTGACCCTGTTACCAGCAGGGCCAATGCTGCAGCTGCAGGAGGTTACTCAGACTGGCAGAGTCTGGCCCTGGTGCCTCCAGTTTGGCAAGGAGTTGCCATTGGATCCCCCTTCATTGCCTCATCTCCAGGTGAGCAAGCCCAGCTCACCCAGCCTCTCCTCATATGCCCTCACTTCCACCTACCATCACCATGGTGTCCCCGGGATCACTCTGCTTTGGGGATCCCTGGGGTCCCCAAACTGGTCTGAACATCCAGCTGTGGCCTCCCAGTCTGGCACAGCCCAGGGCACACACCCCTGCAGCTCATCCTGCATCCAGTGCCTCTTCTGTACACTAATTTCTGGCTTTTACTTTCTCACAAGCTGCTAAGGCCTGAGAGCCCGAAAGTCTCACATCTGCCCTGGACACACCAGACTCAGTGAAGGGACCAACCCAGGGGTGAAGCATCTGTGTTTCAGGGAGCCTACCTGGCCCCAATGCATCAAGGTTTTGACAGATGTCCCGTCTGGATAGTGGGATGTGTACACATCCAGCCGCGTCTGCAAGGAAACATATTCAAACCGTTACAGCTTTCCAATGGATAGGAGTGAGGACAGCAGCTGCCAGATGATGCATTTCCCAAAACAGCCACTGCTGGGTCACGCTGTCTAGAGAGTTGGGTCAGTTTCAGGAGTACAATTTTCATTAAAAATCAATTGCTTTGAGACAGCTCCTGGAGAAGAAAGGTGACGAAGGATGAGGTACCCCTAGCTTCCGGAGATACTTCATCTGGGCTCAGGGACTGTGCTCAGGGACTGTACTCAAGACCTTGGTGACTACCTGTGATCACCCAGATGCTGCTTCAGCAGACTTTATGTAGGGTGGGTAGGAGCAGGGGCTGCACCCCAGGGATGCTGGTGGGAGGTACAGCTGGTCTTGGTGACAGACAACCCTTACTCAGAGATGCTATCAAGTGCCACCTGGCCACTGACATTCACTTACCAGACCCTGGGGACTTTCCCTGTCTGGGGAAGATAAGCAGTGAGAGAAGGATCTGGCAGAGGGACACATGTTGCCATTGCAGCATCTGCTTGCCCGTGAGCACGGGGGACGAGCGGCCATAGCCAGCTGGGCAGGGTGTTTGGCAGAGAAGGGGCAGGCAGCAGGCAGAGGGGTTGGCAGAGCCAGCGGGTGCTGCTGGGTGCTCCCAAAAGGTGCACCCTGGGGCTCTGGCTCCCTTACCCCCATGTGGGGCAGCGCACCCACCATGTTGAGGTTCTTCTCATTGTAGCCTCCCAGCAGAAAGAAGAGGTTGGCACAGGGCTTGTGCAGTAGCGGGTGCCTGCACAGCTGGGGGAGAAACCTCCACAGCTTCCTTATCCGCAGTGAAGCGTCCGTTCTGCCTAGCAGAAGCTGCAAAAGCAAAGGGCAAGGTTGATTTCGTGTGTTTCCCTTCCTGCAGCCTAGCCCTCGGACTGTCTCCCCTGACCCACTGCCAGCCGGTGTCCCTGTGGATTGTCCCACCAGCTGGGCAGTGAGGGGACGTGCAGCACAGAGTGCCCACAGGAATCAAACCTGCTGCTTCTTTGCCCTCCTGTCCCACTGAGATGTGTACAGCTCCCTGCAGGAGGCAATGCTGACTGAGTGCACTCCAGGGAAATCAATATTTGGGACTCTCTTCCTTTCCTCCACGTCCCCCAGGTACTGGATTAGTTTTTCACTGTTGTTAAAATCAACACAGTAAAGCTGCTCTTGCCCAGGTGGTCTGCCTGAGGGTTCAACAAGTGCCCCCATAGGAAGACCAGTTTCAACACCTGAAGGTCCTATGGAGGGAAGGCAGGCATGCACTCCACAAAGTGACCATGCAGGACTGATTTGCACCTGAATCGTGTCTGTGTTTATAAATCAGTAGGAATTAAACTGTTTTCTTCTGCACTGGATAACCGTGGAGACTGCCTAGGCACAATCCCTTTTCTAGCGCTGGTGTTCGGGAGAGGGGAGCATGGAGTAATGCCCTACCTGAAGCATCTTGAACCGCCTGTCCAGGAGGAAGGATATTTTCATGATGGGACTTTTAGCATGCTTGAGTGTCACTACTGGAGCCAGGGCAAAAAACATTTTGATTTTCTGAGCCAGTTCTGGCATGGATGAAAATGCAATGAATGCTGAGAAAACAGAAAAACAAGCTGAGACTTGGTTGAACTTTTTTCAGGCGCTTAATCCGAGGGTTTGCTTGGACCCACAGCCCAGATCTGTTTAGCAGGCATTATCTCTAATTAGAAAGCTAGGATCTCTTCCCACCTGTCTGTTTAACATTAGCGCTAGAGATGTCCAAAAGGAGACAATGTCTTTATTCCTATGGTTAGAAGTGGCTGATGCGGCACTTCAGTGATTACTACTGATGGGAAGTCCTGTCCCATTCGCCAGGTGAAAGGAACAGTACTGTCATCTTCCATCAACCACTGCTAAAGGGTATCACCATCGCAGAGGTTTTCTCATACCCCTGATGGCCCAGCTGGTGAAAGGAAAGCACACAGTTCATGAGAAAGCAGAAGCTGTGACCTCCGTGCAAAATGCCTTTGGCTTTGATGTGAAACACTGCGATTCAGTTTTCTAGGTTGAATTATAGTTGCAGCAAGGAGCACTGAGGTCACCAGGAGCTTTCCTACTACCCTAGGAGCATGCTGGTCCTTCCAGATGTCTTATATGAAAAGCATGGCTGCTGTGGGACTTCTCATTACAAGAGACATCCTACCTAGCATGCTTGCTTGGCAGCCCACAAAGATGGGACCTCTCTGCTTTCTACTTATAAACACCAAAACTAATGTTTTCAAGGTGGTCCAGGTAACATCATGCGCAACCCCTTCTAACGCACCAATTGTGCAGCCCTGGGAGTGGCCAACGTAATAGATCTGCTTCTGCCCAGTCTTCTGCAGAACAAATTGAATCATGGCTGGGAGGTCGTACATTGCCATTTCATGAAAGCTGCAATAGAGGAGTGCTGTGTTGGTTATAAGGTAACATCAGGAAAGCAAACCTACCTGTGAATTTCAGCTGCCTTGCATTGCTGAAGGGCTTAACATCTTTGGCTGATATTCCAGGAGAAAATGCCTATGATCTAGGAGAGCCCTGTGCTGGGTGAAACTGCACAGGGTCCGAAAGCATCCCCCTTGCCATAGCCTCATCCTTGCCCGACAGGGCTTAGTTCTCCCATAACCATGGTTAGTGGTAAAGAAACTGTGCAGAGGCTGGCCAGCTGTGATTTCAGGTGCAGCACAGAGCAGCTCTGCAGATCCAGAGCTGGCTTGTCAGGATTACAGTACCAGCTCTGCTCCTAGAGATGCTCTTTCCCAGAAGGCAATGGAGCACCGCTTCCTGCCCATGTGCCTTTTAGTGTGCTATGGTGAAATGCGGACCTACTTTATTAGGTTTTTCTTACTGGAAGCATGTTTATGAGCTTGGGACATCCAGGACTGCTCTGAAGATCAGGTCTGGGGAGGCAGTAGCAGCTTGCAAAGTTTTTCTTGTGGGCAGGGTTTTTGTGGACAGTCTGGCAAAAGGGGATGTGACAATGATGTGGACACCTTGATGAGGGGCTTGGCTGGGGAAGTCTCTGCAGAGGCCCCAGGACAGGGCTAATGTCTCTGCAGGATGGGTGTCTCCACGCAGGCAACAGTGCCCTGCGCTCTTGACAGGGCCAGGCAGCTGCAGGGAGGTGGTGGCACCATGTCAGCAGGCAGGTCTGCACAGGTACCTCCATCCTTCCTGGGCACATCACTGGGAGGTCTGGGGGAGGCCGTGCCCAGGAATTAGGTGTTCTGACTTGCCTGCTTGGAGGCACCCACCTCTGCCTAGAGATTAGTGGCAAGCAGGGAAGATTGCCGCGCTTTTGTAATCCACTCCAGCCCACCTGAAATCCCAGAATTCAACCTGGTCAGCTGAAAGGTGCTGGTGTCTCCGGGACCATCTTGTCCCCCGGCTGTTTCCTAGCCAGACATCATAGCCAGAGTCTGCTAGTATGAAGCCAAGGCTGTTGTTAGCCAGATTCTCCACCCAGTGGCTGCCTTCTCCAAGTAACCCGTGCTGGAGAAATACGACTGGCTTGTCCCCTGGACGTGAAAGAAACAGCGCATTTCACTGAACCAGAATTTCTCTACTCGCTCACCACAAATTCAGGCCAATAAAGCCTCTGTGTTGCCCTGCTAGAGGACATGCAATGTGCATTTTAATGACATCTGCTGCTGAAGAAAACCTCATCATAGTTGTTTTGTGGTGGTTGCCCTCATTGTCTCATGCTGGAGAGCTGTGGATGTCCCTCCTAAGCCTCTCAGACCCCAGGGGCTCATCCCCCACAGGCTTAGTACCCCGTGGCCACTGGCAACAACCATGTGAAACTCAGATGTATGGGCTTGCCCTGAGATTGTTCAAAGTCACAAATTTATGGGGAAAAATTAAATTGGAAATTCTCTTAAGATATGCCTGCACCCTCTAAGCTTTAAAACCAAATCTCTGCTTGATACGAAAGGTGGTTGCTGTGCATTCCTAAGCTGGCTGCTAAAGCCTTGACTGTAAATTGGAGAAGTACTGTGGTTTTGGTATTTTTGCTTTAACAGCAAATACTCCCCTGGCCTGGTAAGGTTTGTCCCTTCACTTCCTTGTTATGTTAAGGTGGGGGTTTTGTTTGTTTTTTTTTGTTTGTTTGTTTGTTTTGGTTTGGTTTTTTTGTGTTTGGTTTTGGGTTTTTTTCCTGGCTTCCTTGTGAAATAGAACTGTACCTCTGTTCCTAGGATTTTCTCTTCCATGAGGAATTCTGTTCAGGGTGACATAGTAGCCGTCATGCGTCAGGACTTCATACTCTTCACTCAGGTACCCTCTGTGGCAGATTATTTGGCTCTGGGGAAACGAAAATTTGGATGAAAAGATTTACAAAGGTGAGGTGCTCATTTGACCTGAAGAGCACATCCCCATTTGCTGGGATGCCTTTGCAAAATTAAAGCGCTGTGGCAGCTGGGATACTGCTTTGCCTGGGGTGTCTGGATCAGCTGAGGACTTCTTTGAGGGAGGGTGCTCTGTCCAAATCCTATGCTTGCCCCAGTGAGGTGCGCAAGGGGAGAGGAGACAGCCAGACATGGGCTCTTGCCTGTGAGCAGACAGGGAGCCGGCGGCAGCAGGGCTCCCCTGCAGCATGCAACAGCAAATGCATTTGAAATGTTTCCAGAAATTTGAGACCAGACAGATTTACAGACAGCTGACACTGGTGGCAGGGCATGTCCTGTCATGCTCTGAGCTGATGCGGGGGGCAGATAAGATGGCAGGGCATATCGAACCTGCCAGGCTGGACTGACTGGAAGGGCAGTAGGACGAGCCCCATAGGATTTGTTGCAGGGCTCCTGATGCTCTTCCTGAGCTTTATTTATGCTGAAAACTCCACAGATTGGGAAGCTTAAGACCGGTGAAATCCAGCCGTGATACTGCCTACACACTGCTGAACTCACATGGTTGGCAGAAGAGATTAATTTCAGCAATTTAATTGCCCATGTCTTGGCGATCTAAAAGGCCCATCTAAACCCACCTTCAGAGATGTTCGGACTCACATGGACATGGCCCCAAGCAGCTTGCTGCAGCTGAAGGAGGGAAGCCATGCACAACTTTCTACCCTCCAGGAAGATGTCTGATCAAATTGAGGCTGGGATTACCCCCTTCTCTAACTAACTTGCTGATAATTGCACTTAAGGCTGCTGGGAGGAAGACAAATCCTTCAGGGACCAGGGTTTGTTAGTGATGGTATGGGCGCAACGTTATATCACACAGCTCAACAAAACCAGTGCACATGGTGACCCCAGCCCCCTCCACACGCATACTCTCCATCCCTCTCTTCCCCAACTAAACATGTGCAAACTTTCAGAGTGGAAATTCGAAGTTCTTCGGACTTACAACATTCATGAAAGTCTCAGGATTTATAGCCTTTTTCTGCTTAGTGGCATCTTCTGAGTTCACAGGTGCTTGTGTCAAAAACAGGATTGCAATAAACAGCCACATCTTGCGTCTGTGTAAATTATTATTATTATTATTATTATTATTATTATTATTATTATTATTATTACTACTATTATTATTACTATTATTATTGAACATTGCTATGAATGTCTGTTTCTACTTGATTATGATGGGTTAAGTTCCTTATATATCTGAAGACCATATATCATGGTCTGGGCTCGGGAAACAGAGGGGAATCCCAATTCCAGCTGCTGTTAGAGTCCACGCAAGGCTCTTCATACTCTATGTGGACTGGATCTGGTACTAGACAAGACCCATTTTTATATTTTTAATGGACAAAAGAAGAGAAACGTCTTTATAATGCAAGAACTGAAGTGATAGAAAATACCATCAGGCCGATTGTCATACAGAGGGAATTAATCTAAAGAGTTTGTGCTACAGAAGGAACACATTTAGGTTGGCTGGGCTATGACTGTGTCTATACTTTTGCTGTTACTCTATTGCTTAGTTTTTGCACCCAGAAGTTGTATGAACAGAAGGATCCTATGAACCGAAACTTGTAGAGCATTATAGGAAGACTATTAAATCAGCATAGCCTGAAAAGAACAGAAATCTTTTTAATTGCCTTAGAGAGTTCTGTCCTGAGCAGAGATCGATTTTTAATATAGATGGTCAATATTATCTATGATTTTTAATGCTTTGCCAGGCTTTTAAAAGTTAGAGCTTAACTCCCACCCGATAGCATGAGTTGCAAATCTTCTCACCAGCCATCTGGTTACATCCCTTCTTCCTCCTCCCAATCAGTCTCCCACACCGTGAGATATATCATCCCTCTGAAATATTCCCAGTAACTCTCTCTGTGGTATTACCAAGAAAAAAAAACAATCAATGTTTTCTCACCCTCAGAATAGCTCCAATGCAAATCTTAATTAAGCAGGAAAACACGTTACCAGGCAGAGCCCACTGTTGTGTCTGATCCTTCTGGTGGTGTGAATGGTGATGGCTCTGTCCTCACCAGTGTTAAAAAGGACATGCTGTGTCAGAGCCCTGCTGCGCTGGCACCATGCTAGACCACATCACATGTCCTCCAATTAAGCGATGGGCACGCTGGTCATATCTTTGATAACTTCCTCTGCTTGGCCATGTGGTCATGACTTTCGTGCTTGCAAAGGATTACATTTCCGTAAGCAGCTGGAGTGGTGTGGCGAGGAATTTCAGCTATGGAGTTGCACCTTAAACCCCTGATAGCTGCAGTAAAAAAATGTCAGAAGATTTTCCTTTTAAAGGGTCATTTCGTAACTGCCAGGGGCCCTCTCAGGAATGCCTTGTAGAAGAGCTCCTGGGGCAATGAGAGGACCTGGGCCCCACCAGCTTCACAGAGCGTCAGGAGCATGGCTGTGACCTCTCCATAAACACACTAAGGACAGGTCAGGCTTCGCTGGCTGCCAGGATGGGACACAATCAGCGCTGACACCGTTCTCCAAAATTAACAGCGGCCCAAGCAAATGCCACATAGCCTTTATGCCTAAGCAGTTTTGTATTTGCAGCTGGCAATTTGCAAAACCTCTGCAATGATTTCTGGGAAAGCACCAAGCTGAGCATCTTGCCGATGGATGGTGAAGCAGAGTTGAGCTTGTGCAATGCCTTCATTTGGCTGAAGTGACAGGTACTGCACAGAGTAGAGGTGCTCATTCTCCACCTCCAGCCTTACAACCTATGCCTTTCTGTAGCTGCTTGGTAGCCACCTGAAAGACCGAGCCTTTGGCTGGCTACCGAGTGCTCTCCTTGAGTATACCTTTACAGGTCGTGGATTAGGTCGACTTCTAATGTTCATACCAGCCATTGTCTATGAGCGGTGTGCGAGTCGTGACACACAGCCCAAAACATGCGTGTTACTCCATCCACCAGACTGTAATTTTCTATCAGCACCGCAACCACTGATACAAAGGGGCCGCCTGTGTGGGCGCCATCTTTATGGCAGTGGGTGTGGCCGCACCCTTCATTGTTTCATTACCTTATTTCTGTCCCTGTGTCTACTTTGGGCTTTTGAAAATGTCTTCCCACTCCCATGTCTGCAAAAAGCCCAGTGCATAAGATGGACTTTACAGGTTGTGTACAAAGCAAATCCAGTGTGTCCCCCAAAAGGAGTTAAAAAACCCCCTATGGATGGAGAAACCCTTACCCAGCTTGTATTTTTCTACTTTCCCATCAGGTTTCCCTCAACAGCATCAAGACAGACCTCACCTTTTACTTGTATGGTTAGATACTTCATCCACTGTCAAGTCTGCTGCCTTCTGCCTCCACTGAGTACTAGTTATGTAGTGGAGGTACTAAGTACTAGTACTAGATACTAATAGAAGTTGGAAAGGCTGCAGAGACTTCTCCAGCATCCTCAGGCCATGGGATGAGGCTGTCAGAGCAGTGTATCAGAGCTGAGGCTAGTGTACAATTCAGCACCAGTACCGACCTACCTGTGGTAGGAAGGACACAAGTGGTCAACAAAGAGCAGCTAGGTTTTTACTGAGAAGCTCTTGTGTAGCTTAGTCAAAGGAGGAAATGAAGACTTTTGAGTTATTTGAAATTAAGAGAGTGGAGTTAGGCATTTTGACACATAGGTACAAGTTGAGGTGGCAAGAGCAATACCATCATGACGCTGCTGTGATTGTATACTTAACAGAGCTGTAGTCACTAATATTAACTTACAGTGTTGGGACCCCATAATACATGGTAGGTTGCACAACCAAATATTAGACAGACTATCGTGGGCATCTCAGAATGAAGCTGTATAATCACACTCATGGGATATTTTTACAGTGTTATTGTGGGAACTAACGTAAGAAAATGCAAGACCATTTAGAAAAAGGAAGGTATTTTATTTAACTTTCTAACCAAATAGACTGTACTGGTCAGCACTTGCATACACACATTCTGAGAGGGGCCACAACGTGTGCATCCGAGTGGTCTGGCAAGGTCACCTGAGTGTAACATGGAAGGCAAGGATTGCCAGCTACTGAGCCCTCCATATGCCTTCTGAGTTCTGCCTGAGGCCCAAGGGCCAACTCTTTCTTGGCCTCTAAGGTCCTTTAGGAGTCACACGTTACTGTGGCGTGATGTTTTGCTTCTGCATCTTGTTAATTTCATGCTCCATAAATATTAGGCAACATTGCTGTCTTTAATTTTCTTGTTTGAGGTATCATAGGACTGTAACTCATCCTGCTGTTGGAATAACAGGAAGAGAAACAGCCCATGAAATGCGCTGTATCCCCACTACTGTCCTTCTCTTAACAGGTGCAGGTCTGCTGATGAGTCACCTGCTCCGTGGTGCATCGGTGCAAGCAATACGTTCCTCAGTGCTTACCAGTTTCATTGGTATTAATCGTGTCCTTGCCTATCAATGCAGACCGTTCCTCTAATTCCTGCTCTGCTGTTTCTCCTGGCGCTTTCGTGCATGTACAAGCCCCCACACCGTATGCCTAAGATACTGGTTGTTGCCTTTTATCTGGTGCCTCTTGCCAAGCACAAAGGTAAGCCAGTCACAAGCAGGGAGATGCTTAACTAGTTGTCATCTGGTCTTGGCATCCTGAACTAGGAAAGAGAGTATCATCCTGATTTTAGTAATAGGAGAACATAAACTCTTGTGTAATTCCTGCCAGATAAAAGCATGATTCCCTTGCAGTAACCTTGGAGAACCTTGCTCAAGGTAAAGAACCAGATAAGGAAAGCAGTGCTTATCTGGTTGTACCTCTCCTAGTTTAAAGCCCTTCAGCCAGGCTGGGGTATCTGCAGCATCTGATTACACGTTTAGTAGGGGTTGTGTACTCATGCTAGGGTTGCACAGTGAAGCTTGATGAAACAGCGTATTCTTTTCACACCATCTTGCTAGAATTGTTCATGCAATCATTTTATTCACAATAATGAAACTGAATTAACAAATGTATAAATGTTCCTAAATATTGATTGCAAAATACATGAGATGTGGTCACCAGCGGTTCTCCTCAGCTAATTCTTCCTCTGTTTCTTTGTTCAGAAGACCCCAGAACAACTCTGAACTTCTTGCACCTCTCTAATCTCTTTTCGTTGTATAATTGGCTTTAAAGAGTATTTTACAGCTAAAAGAGTTTGGTTTGTTCATGAACAGACCCGGGCCAACTTCAAACTTTCTCAATAAAGAATTACTAACATTTTTCAAATTTGGTATTGTAGTGCTCTTGGGCTTTTTTCCAATGTATTGGAGAAAAGCTGATTGGGCTGTCAGAGACCTTCAGGAAGCAGTAACGTGTTCCATATGACACAGTCTAGGGTCAGAAATGGAGATCAACACAAGCTTCTGAAGAGTGTGGGAGGTAGTTATATCTGATCATGATTTTGGCCAGCCGTAACTTTCCATGGCCTTACACCATTCCCATCTACCTAAAGTACCGATATATGAAAACACAAGCCTCAAACCAGTCACCGGGTCACTCTTTCAAGCATTCATCTAGCAATCTCAAAAGAAAATTTGGAAATAACATAGGAAATAACACAGAAATTGCTCATAGTTCCTGAAATAAGAAAGTGACATGTCCTCAACTAAATAAAACTCTGAGTCTGCTCTGAAAACTACTCAGCAATGCCAGTGACTGCTGGGAACTATTGTCAAACTTGCTGTTAAGGGTCAGAAAAACGTGCAAAGGCAGTACACCATCTGACATAACTATGAAACTTTATCCCAGATTAACCCTGGTACAAATCAATTTCTAAATAACAGCGTAGGCCCGCACATTGCTTAAAGCACACACCAAAACAATCTTAGGGTTACTTACAAAAGCACAGCTTCACTTTAAGCATGTGCCTGTGTATAACCCTCAAGTGGGAAGGACGCTGTAGTAGACATGCTCACCACCTCTCCAGCATGGGCACAGCCTGGAGCTGCCCATACGTTCCATAGTTCATGGAGCTGATCATATGCTCCGCAGTTCGTGTGTGTGCTGCCTTTTTTTACTTTGACCATGATGATAGAAAATTATGTCAGCAAAACATGATGCACCTGGTGTATTTTGGATGGGATGTGACAGTTTTAAGCCCTTCTGGCCTTATGCGCCATGCATAAGCAGATCAAGAATGGCTTTGCATGAGCACATCTGGAAGAAATTAAGTGGCTGAATGACCAACATCCTGCACACGTGTAGATGTATGGCTGAGGTTGGTTTGCTCACGCACAGATAATAAAAAGGGAGCAGCGCTGTGCTATGAATACCTTCATGGGGGTGGTGCAGGCTTTATGCTGCGTTGTGAAGTTTAGGGGCAAGAGACTGAGTCGGTCTGGACCCTGACATCATGGGCTGATGTCCCAGCCTAACCTTGGACCTGTGCCATCAGCACGGACCTGCCTGATGACTTTTATCTTGCTTGACAGACTTGAGACACGCAAGAACTCCGGTCCTGGCAAGATGACAGCTTGCCATGTGACTCAATCCGCTTATTGAACAAGGCAGTCCCAGGTGACAGAATAGCACAATGTTTATGCCACAAGCACCTAGATTATTAACTGTTCTGTTTGCTTCAAAACGCCCCGTTTCAGCCATTGTTGATCCATGTGAGATGGGAAGCAAGTACCAGTGCCATAGGGAGCACAGTGCTTCCAGAACCTGATTTAGAGAGAACTTCACCAAAACACTGTCATGGGAGACTACCGATGAATTAAGATAATGCAATGCAAACATTGCATCAGATAGTTACAGAAGTGGCAGAAACATTATAACCTGAACAGAAACAGAAGAGCCTAAACCCTGCAATTCTTCTAAATTTTCAGAAGTAAAAGATTAGTACCTTTTCACTAAATATAAATGAGTTCTTGTAAGCTTTTCAGAAGTCTGTTGTGGAAACGTGTTGCCAAGTTTTGGGTGTTTATTTGCAAAGACAGAAAAGTCTTCTTGCATTTGCATTGATATCCATGCATGAACACAGTGCAGTCCTGTAAGTATGCTGCTCCAGGGCAGAGCCCTGCAGTAAATAACTACTCACACAGAAATAGATGTCATTATAAATATTCTAAGTGAGGTGGCTAATCACTTTTGCTCCAGATAGATCATATCTAACCTATACCCTAATTCTCACATCTTGACATTATTTCACCCCATCCTGTTTTCTTCTGTGGTTGATTCTAGCTGTAAGGATGGAAAGTAAAAACCTTTACAGCCAGTCCCCTTTGATGATAACTCAAACAGCCCACTGCAGCTGTCCTACAAGGATGTACACCAACAGCCTCATCCCACCATTTCCAGACACTTGCGCTACTAAGACCCACAGTTTTCCTCTGGAGAGCAGGCATGTTGGGCTCGATACCACTCCTCACCCTCCAACCTGCCCTCTGCAACCCACTTCTTCCCTGCAGGACACAGGATAGGGGATGCTAGTTGCATCGTGGGTGGTGGGAATCTGCTAGCGTTACCAGCCACTCTAAGTTATCCCTGAGCATGATGACTTTTGGACAAGCAGCTCTCCCTCGCCTGTGCATGCCAAGAAGTCTGTGCTGAAAATCCCCACACTCCTCCAGAGGTTTAAGGCAGTACAAACACAGAGACCAGTGGACCCTATCTTCCTTTATTATTATTATTATATTATTATTTGTACATCTTTGTGGAAATAGAGCCTCATCCTTTGCCCTGCTTGCTCCTATGCATATTTTAAGAACATAGCTACACAAACAGGCAAATTCACAATTCCTCCCCTAACCAGTATATTATTAAGAAGTGTAATCCAGGAGCTGGAAACAGAGTTGGACTCATTACCAGCTTCGACCAGACTCTTCTCTCTCCCACATAAGGAAAACAAAAGCATTTACGATGGGTTGGCAAAAGGTGACCTTTCCAGCTGGCTTTGTGCCTTGGAAATATTGTTTAAAGGGTGAAAAATAGTGTTTCCTGGTAGAACTTACTGAGAACACTTTTGTGTATGAGCAAGTCTGGGGTTATCCAAATCAACATGAATTTGAGAAAGATGTTTCCTACATTAGCAAAATGCATGGTTGTCATGGAAAAAACTCCACAAACTCTTTTCATTGTCACCAGGTAGAAAATTTCTAGTTCCTTATGACTGTAAAGTAAAGCAGTGAATGTCAGGATGTTGGGATTCTTGCTGTGGAAGAGTCACCGGAAGGTGGATAAAGCTACGATGGCAGGATTCATTGCTCAACCCACCATATGGTCCCATCCAAGCACACCTACTCTTGTGAAACATCAGCATCCAGGAGGGAGCTGAGCTGCTGTCCAGGTGTTTGCAGCTGGGAACCCAAACACAGGGAGGTCAGAGCCCTCAATGGCAACCAGGAGCCAAATTTCACTGAAGTTACTTGTTGCTGGAAACCCACGTGAGTGAGGCATCTGGGAGACTCAGGATCCAAGGGCCATGCCCAACTTCTGCAAGGACCTCAGCCTATTTAACCTAAATCCTACGTGCTTTCCCGATCATTGGATTGGCTTGTTTTCCTCACTTGCCAGTGTAGTATCAGTCCAAACCAAGTGCAGCCGTTTAACAAGACTTTCCCCCTCTTTTTTCTGCACTTTTTTTTTTTTCCCCAAATAAAAGAAGCCCGAGAAGTCAAATGAGAAACCAACAATTACTGCCACTGATCCAACTCTAGGCACTCTTCTCCATCAGTTCAAGAATTTCTTTGTATACTTGTTCATACACTTGCATACCCCAAAGAAAATCAAAGTGGACAAATTCGGGAATGTACTTTTTGTATGTCACATTTGTTATACGAGGCAGTGTGATGTTTACATCTTCGGGGGCTGAAATCCAGTCCCTGCCACCATACCATGCAGCAAGCGGGGCTTTCATGTTTTCCAGCTGATAGAAGGGAGGTGTGGTCTGCAAGACAAATAGTGTGGCTTGAGGAAGGAAAGCCTGGGAGGTAGGTCACGGACAAGTCAAAAATTCAGGTTATTCCTGATTGCTGCTTGGAATTTCTCCCCTATCTTGAGATGGTACAGAAACTATCACCAGAGATCCTGACTATGCCTTGGGCTCCTGTGCTTTTCACCAAAGAGTCAAAAAGGCATCACTGTACAACATCACAGACCTCTTTTTTGTTAGAAAGATGCAAACCTGTTTGACCATATAAGGTAAATTCCATAAATCCTCTAAAATTTAGTCTCAGCCACTGCAATATTTTCATTGTCATTTTCTTTTTTCTTTTTTTTGCTCTTTTAAAACTGACAAGGATGAATTTCTCTTACCTGGTTGTAATGAAGCATGTTGTCACTGCCGTAATCATAATATTTGAATTCTCCTGTTTGATAGAGCTGGAAAAGGAGGAAAGCTGTGTTATTATCCATGCATTAGAGGGGACCATAAGACAAATAAAAGAGGTGACTGGGGAACCACACAGCTCCCTCCTGCCACCAAGGCTCGAGGATGCTATTTGTTACATGTAATATTGTCTTTTGGGAGGAGAGCTCAACGCCCAGGCAAATCCCAGCACAGACTGCAAGACCACCTGGCGTTGCTCACGTCTTTCAACCCCCCTCTCCCAGGTGGCTTGCAAGTTGCAGAACGTAGGTGTCTGGAGGCTGAGGCCCCAGAAGCCCACAATGTGCCCAGCTTACAGCTGAGGGTGAGCCTCAAAGAAGACATGAATCAGACCTTTGGGCAAGTTTCCTTTGTCTGTCATGGTCAATGTCTACAACAGAAGGACACAAGTCTGTGCATGTTTTCAGTGATGGGTTGCTGTATGATTAGTTGTGTCTACTGATCCTCAGCTCATAGCCTTTACTCTACCATCTCCTGTGCTGGTGTATTACCAGTTTTTGCTTCCATCTCCTACCAGCTCCAAAGACTTCTGGCCATCTTTTGTTGGAAGTCATGGCCCAAAGAACTGCATCTGCACCGGTGTTTCATGTAAGTTTCCCGCTTCTCTCTAATACAGCTCTGCAGAGAGAGCAATGAGGGATTATACCCAAGCGCTGAGAAGAGTTCCTTGGCAACTGAGGGAAAAGAACGTGGGCCCTGGTTGCATGCAATTCTTATTCTGCAGCATGAAATATTACCTGGCGCCAGTGTAACATGTTTTTTAGGGATGTCGAATCAGGGTAGCGGGACAGGTAGACATCTATGCGGCTCTGCAAGAAACCATTGGAGACATTTATTCTCTGCATGGGGGGAAATCCCATTAGAAATAAAACTGATTCTGTTCAGTAGCCACACAAGCTAAAACTTGCATTTGTACAAACTTCTTCATCTTAGCTCTGTGAAGGCACACCTCAGCTACATGCTGTGTGAACACTCCCTGTAGGCAGCAGCATGAAGGGTGCTGTAGAGCTCCCTTCAGCAAGGCAAGCAGTTCCCATGGGATGCTGGGTCATGCTTTGAGTCTATGTGGCTTTCAAACCAAAGTAAAACTCTCTATATTGTGCTCAGTATCCTTTTGTGTAGACAACGTGCAACTCATCACAGTAGCTCTACATGTTGTTTCTAATGCGTTTCCTCCTTGGAATATTAAGACATGACACCAACACTTCCCTTGAGAAACAGTGGCCTAGCCCCGACTCCATCCACAGTCAAGCTATTATTGCTTGGTTCTCTAACTGAACGTGTCTCCAATTGTACTCTGATTTATGAGCAGTTTGTCACAGGATCTGGACCTTGCAATCTTGGCTGGCCCCAAGGAAATAGCCCTTCCCCATGTGAGCAAGGCATCCCTGGGACCACTCAGCTCACCTGGACATGTCCCTAGGCAACCTACTGTAGCTGTAGTGTTGGCCCTGGTAGAAGCAAGTACGGGCCAGAGACCCCCACCCTGGTGCCTCCAGCTGAAGTTTTGCTATGACTGTGTTCAGTGCAGTGAAGCACAGAGAAAGGCTCTGATTTGGGGATAAATATTTCCTAAGGGATGGTAGACTGAAGAGTCTGAGACCCACCAGTCCTAGCAGTAGATTGAAGGGGAGTTTGTTCCCTAAGAGACCGTTTTGTTATTAAACACGTGAAATTACAAATCACTTAGAGAAAGAGAAACCCTGGGAGCACCGAGTTAATTACTGCACTCTCCCCTCTGGCATCATCCCTGCGCGGGAGACAATGTGCCCGGTGTATGCATGACCTTGTGTGCGCTCTGGGCTTCCCCCTACTGTCAAATGCAATAGCATCGCAATGGCTAATGCAATGGCCAGATTGCAAAATGCCGATGCAATGGCCACATTTTTCAACATCGAAGATGTGAAAGGCCAGGTGAAGGCAGCTAGCTGATAACTTAGGCTCAAACAATGAGAAACTGAATCACTTGAAAGGTAAGCTGGAGTGTACATACCACATTTAAGCTGTTGGTAAACCCACCAGGCAAGTAAAGGACCAAGGAGCAAAAGCTTTTAAAGATGGGGTAGCTGCACAGACTGGAAATCACTTGATGCAAGATCTCACCCTTATCGAAGACCACTGTATGTCCTAAAACGAGCTGTGAAAGTCAAAGGCATTGATCAGTGTGGTTCATGCTCCTCTTTTGCTTCCATTCGCTCCCCACCTCTCTGCTCAGCCCTGAAAGCCGCTGTCTTCCTTGCCACAGCTTTGCTGTGCTTTGTAATTTTGGCTTTTCAGACATGGCCATGGCCCTGGAAGAGCCTTGATCTTCCTAGAAGAGGTTTCTTCTAGGGTGGACCCAAAAATAGAATCTAGAAATAGCTCTTCTCTGGTTAGGGCTGGACAGGAGGATGCTTTGCACTGTTTAGTGCTCTGCAGGCTCAAGAGCGTAGGCACAAATGCACCTGCTCAATGCAAAGGGCATACAGAGGGCAGGGAAATGGAAGTGATGTACAAGCACTGCATGTCTCAGGTGATGAGACCTTCCTGTTTCCTTCTTCTCCTTCACACCACATGTGCGTGAAGTGGGTACGTACCTTAACCAGCCCCTCGGGAAGGTCAAACACCCTTGCCAAGGGTGACTTCATATTTGAGTTTGTTGTGATAGGAGCCAAGGCAAAAAACATCTTGATTTTGCGATCCAGCTCAGGAATAGATGAAAATGCAATGAAACCTACAGGAGGGAGAAGGAAGCAGACCCTGCCCTGTTATTTCTGAAGGAGTTATTGACTCCTAGGCATGTGTGCCCATCTCAGAGGACCCTCAGAGGTGGCTCTAGCAGGTTGATGACTTGTCCTGAAGCCTTTGCTGCTGATGCATTTCAGCTCCCATCTTGACTCTTGGCTGTTTAGCCCAGCTGCAGCTCTCACAAGCCCTTCCTGGGGCTCTGGCAGCAATGGGATGCACCAAAAGCCATGGCTGCAACCATTTTTGGGCTGTCACTGCTCAAAACTGTTCTGTTAATGCAAATGGGTTTTTTTACCTGCTCTTTTCCCTTTGTTGTTTGGATGGGCCCAGACGTTACCCTCCCTGTCCAGGCTTTCAGGAGAACACTCCCAAACCAGGAGTGCGCAGTTAACGTAACTCTGACAGTGGTCTGATCTCCTCCTAGGTACCTGTGGTGGTGCCTTGAGAGTAAGCCACGTAGTATAACTGCTCCTGTCCAGTTTTCTTCAGAATATAGTTGATCGTTGCTGGAAGGTCATACATGGCCATCTCATGAAAGCTGCAGTGGAGACAGGCACATGACAGAATTACCATTGCTAATCTTGAAAGTGATGGGCAGGACACAGCAAGCAGTGGCATTTGGGGTGCAGTTGAGGGCTCTGGAAGGTATGGGACCCCTACGGCGTCTTAGTGGTGTCATTTCACACCCACTGGCAGATGGTGGGACTATCAGCAAAGCTGCTCCTCCAGCCTATGGACACGTCTGAGGGCAACAGGTACCTGCTCACCCTTCAGTTTCACAGAAAATACCTGTAAGCTGAGTATTCCTGGTGCTGAAACTCAAACTCTTTGTGCTTTCGTGACCAGCTGTTCCCCCGGCTGTTTCCAATCCAGACGTCGTAGCCAGCATCAGCAAGGATGAAACCCAGGCTATTGTTAGGCAAGTTGGTAACCCAGTTGCTTCCCTCCAACACCAGTCCATGCTGCAGGAGGACCGCGGGCTTTGGAGCTGAAGAAAGAAAAGGAGGATCATTTTCTCTGACCACTAGTAAAAGAAACCATCCACATCCAGGTACTGGTTTGGCAGCAACCCCCTGGGGAAGTGACTCCAGTGCAGGGAGATGGTCACCTACATCCTCAGCCTCTTTGGAGAGCTGTTTTTGAAGTAGGCTCTTTGGCTATCCCAGGGCAGAGAAAATTGATACAGGGAAGCTGAAAAACATGGTTGGACTCCAAACTGAATGGAACTTGGTAAATCGTGCTCCCAGAACGAAAGAAACCAAGCCCCATGTCTGTCTGGACACTGACTGTGCCCTTTGCATGGAGACTACCCTCCTCACAGTGCCGTTTGTTTGGCTTAGGTACTCTGGATCTAACCAGAAGACACTGAAAACCCAGCAGAGTCTAAGTACCTCCCATGGCATGGTGACACCATGATGCCCCATTATAAGACACAGTACTGGAGGGATCGAGAGCATGTCCTCCACCTGCTTCTGCCCACTTTAAGCCATATAAGCAAGTCTCAGCACCCCAGAACAAAGTTAATATCTTTTTTACAAAGGACCAGGAAACCTGAAGTGCTGTAGGAAGAGAGTAGAAGAGAGATTATGGAAAGGTTTAGTTTGGAAAGGACCTCTGGAAGTCTCTCCTCCAACCCCCTGCTCAAAGCAGGTCCAACTCCACAGCCACAACAGGGTCATCACAAGGATATCTGAACTCATAAGGTAGAGTGACCACAGGCTGCAGCATGAAAAAGTTGAAATAAAAGTGACTTTCTTTTTTTCTTTTCCTTTCCTTTTCCTTTGTCTCTTCTTTTTTCTGTTGGTTTTCAGACCCTCAATATACAACTTACATTTCCACCCTGGACAGCTGAAAGCAAAGTATCCTGAATGGAAATCTGGCTTTTTACGCTTACTTGCCATGCTCATACACTGGTGCTCCTGCTTCCCAGGAGAGGGACACCCTGCCAAGAGCGGGGCATCACCCCCTCCACTTTGAAACGGGTTCAAGTGAAGAACAAAAAGGACCTGAAATGGTGAGATGACACTGGATTGGACACATGGGGTTTTGTTTGCTTTTAGCTGCTCCACTGGCTGGCTTTGAGCTGGGGTAAAACCTGAGTCAAGATTTCCCTGTCCCATTCATTCTCCTTATCTTTTCCTTTCTCTTTGGAGCAGATCCTCTCAGAACAAGGTCAGCATGGTGGTCACCTGCATTTCTTCTGCTCCCAGGGCTAATCTTACAGGGAGAGTTGTCTCCTTGGAGACCCAGTCCACGACGAGGCAGCCCTGACAATGGCCTGCTCCAGCCCAGCCTAGCTGTCAGGGTCCCTGGACGAGGCAGACCTTCTTGTGGCACTTACGGGGACAGAACATGCTGGAGCCCTGTGCCTCTGCTTCATGGGAGGTGCTCATGCTTCCCAGGTCATCTCTGCCATGGGGAATTCTCTGCATGGTGAGGTAATAGCCGTCATCTGTCACCACTTCATGCTCCTCGTAGGGGTACCCGTGGTAGCGGACAATTTCACCCTGTGGGAAGGGAAGGACAATGTGGGATGGGTCTCCAGGAAGACGGGGGTTTTCGTACTGGAGGGTGTCAGGGATTTCCTGAGTGAAGCCAACAATGGCTGCCCTGAGCTGGTGGTGGTGACTCCTGCTGTCAGCAAGAGGGTGGAGTAGGGACCTCCCAATGTCTTTTCCACCAACGCTGTGGTGATGTCATGACTTCAGCTAAAATTTTTGGCAGGTGTGAGTTTCCCTTACTCCCTGAGCAGGTCTGGTAAAGAAAGACCCACTGTTGCTCTTCATGTTGCAATCAACAGTTGTGAAGAGCAGGGCAGCAATGACAGTGCAGCTCCAAGCCTGAGACGGCTGCCCTGGCCAAACCTGTTGACTTGGACTGAACTCCCCCATAAATGTCTGCCATAAATCTCTGCATACATAAGCACAGGGAGACAAAAGTTCTAATAAAACCCTGGTACCAAACCCTCATGAAGATACACACATAGAGATCATGAGTTGTGCCCAGACTATGGCAGCATAGGTAGCTTGCATGCCCAAGCAGGAAAAGAAGGGGGAGAAGTCAAGACTTACAACATCCATGGACACCTCGGGGCTCGCATCTGACTTTTCATTGATGCACATTAAATAAGCAATGGTTACAAACAGCCACATCACGGTGCTCTGCAAAACATTGTCAATGTGATGAGTGGGAGAGACACTGACTGTACTGACACAGAAGCCAGGGATCGCATGCACTCCACTTGGCATGCACTATGCTTCTGTTTGTATATCAATCTGACCACTCAATAGGTGAAATAGTTTTAAATTTCAAATGTTCTAACTAGTTCTAAAAATGGCTCATTTTGCTTATCCTGAACAATGCCAGAGTCCAAACTCTATCACATTTTAATCACACATTCTCCATCAGAACCTTGTATTCAGAAAAACGTACATACATACAGCTACACGTGCCTAGGCAAGTCTGGTTTTCAAGGGGGTGATTATAGACTATTCATTTAAAATGATGTCTTGGATAGTCAGAAGAATAGATTATTTGGTTAAACTGATAGCTGAACTAATCAGGAGTAAACCACCTAATTTTAAGTTGCAGGACAATGGAGGTTTTGTTCTTGGTATGAAATCAGATAATGCAATTTGGTTGGGCTCTCCTTATGGCTGAAAGGGACCCTGGGACACACTTGAGTTGTTTTTGCAAACCTGAGTGAAAGATTGTCCAGAAGACCCACTGTTCTTCCTGGGAAGGGTTTTGAAGTACCTGTTCCTACCATACAGGAAGCATGTTCCTACAACAAACAGTCTTATTAACATTTGGAGACTTGGAGACAGCAAATTTGCAACAGGAATACTGCCTCAACTCTTATTTGACATGCTTAAATAGTTAAATTGTGTGGAGCCCACAGCACGGAGCTCTGCCAAATCCCCACTGAATGCATGTGCCTGTGCTGGGGTGTGCGGGAAGCAGCGGCTGCAGCTGGATGCCAGTGCCAGGTAACCTGCATCCACCCCAGTGCTTCCCTGCAGAATATTCCTGGGGAAAGAAAGGAGAACCGTGAGCAGGTTTCTGTCACTTCCCAGCTAACCCTCATCATCCCCCCTCTTGCTGGAGGAACTGGCTTCATATGCTGCAGGAGGTGGTTTTGCAGCTGGGGAGAAGGCTCCCTGCTCCCTCTGCTGTTCCTGGAGCAGATATGTGGAGGATCACACAGGCACTGCTGCTCTGCTGGAGGGAACCGACCTGGGGACACCCCTGTCCACCCTCCTGCTCGCAGCAGGGTATTGTCAGTACGAGGTCGGGGTGGCACTGGCTTGGCTCAGCTGAGACCTGACTGCTCCCTCACTCCAAACGGTGACACCCCAGCCCCCACGGCTGCTCGCCACTCTGGGGGAAGAATGGCTCTCCACCTCCATCCTGAACCCCCTGGGCTGTGATTTGGGGCTGAAACACCTTGTTGCATCGCCCGTTGCTGCCAACATCCTTGCTGTGCAGTGGGGCTCTCCTTCCCCAGGGGAAGGTGGTTGAGGGATCATTTCCAGGATGCTCGCAGGTCTCAGAGACACATGGGCAGAGAGGGGAGGCACAGCAAGGACAGCAGCCACGCACACTCAACACAGCACTTCTGCAGCTGCCTGTCCCCAGGAGACTCTGGTCTTGTTTTTAAGACTGAGCCTTTCAGAAAAGCAAGGAGAGATGGAAAGCATTTTTGTGGCATAACATCTGGGGAAAAGCATGCAAATTCAAAGGAAGAGCCTTGCCCAGGATGGCCCTTGCCTCCCAACAGCCAGCCTGCAAAAATATTCCCTTTGTGAAGGATCCCTCAGCTCGGCAGACGCTGAGAGCACCCGGTGACCTCCAAGAGGCGCAGCAGGGTGAAGTCTCTTCCACCAGCCGCACAGTCCTAACACCCCAGCGCTCCCACCACCCCACCCACGAGCAGAAACGACTTTCCTTCAGTCCCAGGGCTCCTAGGGAAGCCCTGCTGTCCCATCCGCAGGGCTCTCCAACTACCTACAGCTCTCTCCTGCTGTCTCCAGGGATGGCCCCCCCACTGGCAGCTCGTGCAAAGGCAGAGGCATCCAAGGAGGACGGATTACCCTTCGCCGTCCAGGGCCTGCAGCAGAAGAGGTGTGGGTGCCTTTCTTCCTGACGTCTGCAAACAGGAGGTCCCCGCTGCCTGAGCACCCCGCTCTTGCCCACTATGCGTCGGGCTATTATTCCCTCTGTTCCACGCATTCGGGAGCGTCATGGGTCGCCACTCCCTCTAATCTTTCCTCCTGCCAACATGTAATTTACCTGAGGGCTGGACTCCGCTCTGAAAGGAGACACCCTTCCTATCCAGGCTCTTTTGGGAATATTTTCATGGCATTACGGGAGAGTTGAGTGCTGTAACAAATTGGTTATTTCCACTTGATGCAGCACAATGTCACCTGACATTGCCCATGACCTTTGTGGGCCGGAGGACATGCAGCCTCTGGATCACTCTCCGCCTGCACTGGGGCTGGTGTTGCTTGCAAAGGACTGGTGTTGGTGTAAGGGGCTGGCACTGGTGCAAGGAGCTGGTGTTGGTGCAGGGCACTGGTGTTAGTGCATGAGGCTGGTGTTGATGCAGGGAGCTGGCTTTGGTGCATGGGGCAGTGTTGCACAGGGCTGGCATTGGTGCTCAGGGTGGTGCAGGGTGTATGGGGCACAGGAGGGTACATGGGGCCAGCCTAGGTCCTCCCAGCAAGCTGCTGTGGGAAACCTGTCCAGCTCTTGTTGGCTCTTCTCACTGCCTCCTCGTGTGTAATGAGCCACTGCCTGGAAATGCAAACCTTCCCAGTCCTCATAATAACTGGTGGGGGTGCTCTTTAAAAAATGAAAACGAAATCCATCCCTGGATAGGGAAGAAGCTGGGGATGAAGGTACCTTTCGCTCTGATCAGCCATGGGGTGCAGTTTTGGTGGGAGGACAAGTCTTTTCTTACTGAGCACAAAGGATGACTGTCTGGACCACAGCGAGAGGTGACTTTCTCTGCTGGGTGTCTGTGCCCACCCAATTTTCAGTTATCTGCATCTGATCGATTATCTCTGTGTGTGCCTATCACAGCCCTCATTAGGTGTTTTTTGGCCGTCCTGCACTTCTCCCACAGACTTCATCTCCTCCCAGTTGGCAATGCCTTTGGCCAGCTGCTGCCCAGTGGCTGAGGAGCCACCTGCAGGCACGGTGAGGGGTGGCGTGGGCTGTGGGTGTAATTTTTGGCAGCGCTGCCTTTGAGGCTGCCTCTCTGCTCCCTGCCAACATGCCCACGCACTGGCATGCTGCAGCGACCAGAGGTGGCTTTGCACACTGCGTACTCCTGTCATCTCTTCTGGTGCTGATACCTGCCAGGTCTGGCTAAGCCCCACTTGCTGAAATGCAAACATACATTCTTTGGAAAGCCTAAATAATTCCGCCTCAGTTTGAAACTGTAATGACTGCTTTTTACCAAGGACTAGCTGGAGGCACGGCCAGAAGTCCTCCCAGCCTGGCTCACCCTCACGTGAGTAGTGACTCAGAGCAAAGTCTGATATTTCCCCTCTAGGGAGAGGAAGAAAGGTGGAAAAACAGGATCAAATATGCCAAGACAAGAAATCACTCCCCTTTCCTCACAGCATATATTAACGCCAACATAACTTGCCTTCCTTTTGGGGATAAGACATCAGAGAGGCTACTGGTGGAGCTATGGCCAGTCTTGGTCCTTGCATCAAGCCTGGGGCCACGTTACTGCTCCTGTTACTTGAGCCTGATGGAGCGAGAGCAGAGCAGGAGCTGAGTCTTCAGCAAGACCACCTTGCTGAGATTTCCAGCATGCAGACCATGACATGGCACTTGCCAATGGATGGAGACTCTGCAGAGAGGATCCAGCACATCTGCTGAGGCTCTGTGCGCCACCGGGATGCAGACATGCCCCCTGCCATCCCCCTCACCACCCTCTGCACCAGTCCCAGCTGGTATCTCGCTTTTGCCAGTGCTGCAAGCCCCAGGGATACTCCCCACCTCTCCCACATCACTGATAAAATCCGGCTGGAAGGCCCCCAAAATGACCTAAATTCAGGGTGAATTACTACACGGACTATTAAGGCATGAGCGAGCTGGGAAAATCAGCCACAGCCACGACTTGAAGCATCAGCGTTTTCTTGCTGGCAGGCTTATCTGCCATCTGCTGGAAGGAGACCTGTGCGTGCTGCAGCCTGCAGCTGATGGGACATCTGATTGTGCTGGTATCCCCAGCCAGGCAGAGCGTTGCAGAAGGGGTTTGTCAGGCAGCTGCAAGCTCAGCCCGGCATCTGGCCCTGGGTGGGGAAGAGCTGCAGCATGCAGCACCTACCAAGTGTCAGCTAATAAGGGAGATGGTGCAGGGGGTTTGTTAGGCTCAGCACCACAGCACAATCCAGGCTTCCAGGCTTGAAAGTGAAGGTTGCCCCTAGTGAAACAATACATGTCTCTTATTTGTCTAAAAGCAATTAAGAATCCATATACGAAATTGAGATAAAACTGAGAATCCTGAGCTTGATAGCCGATCTTATTCCATAGATTTTAAAATTTATTTTGTTTTCCTCTTGTAACAACAAACACCCACCGAAGGGGAGAGAGAGAGGAGGAGATTACTCGAAAGCAACAGCAGGGTGAACCATTGGACTGCTTTCTCATCTGTGCTGCCGTTAGTACTTGATCCTGGCAGGACTGGTGTGAACACGGTGTGAGTCACAGGAGTGAACGTCTACCATGTATGGGTTTTATCTGCCCGTAGTGATGGAGGATGCAGTTTCTGTCCAGCTGTGGACCAGTGAACCAGAGCACGTGGGGTTCAAGGAAACATCTGAAGATGTTGCTGACTGCATGATAGTGCAGGAGAACAAGGAAGCTTTGGACTTGCTTGAGTTTTGAAATGGATTTTTCAGAGATTTTAGCATTTGTAAATGTTTAATTTCCTTAGCCTTTTTCAAAAGTTTGGAAGGTTTTGTTCTTTTTGAAACTGGTTTCAGAATGCATTTTTTTGAAAGATGCGTGACCTTCAGGGACACACCTATAGCCAGATTCAATTTGTTTTGGTAAAAGCCAGGTCTCATCAGGTGCCAGAATGGTGTGATTGCAAAGGACACCAGGGCAGTGCGAGGAGCACCAACAGTGGTAGCAGCATGGTGACCACCTGGCAAAAAGCAGTGTCCTCCACTTCTCCTGAGCTTCTAGCAGCTGGTAGAACCAGCAGCCACACAGAGAGAGCATGTAGCCACGCAGGTTTCTGGCTATGGGATGTGTGAAGGGATATTCCTGGAGGTGGAAACTGATTGCAAGGAAGGCTGTAGGAGATGTGAGCAGATCGACGAACCGCTCTGCTTGGTGGCTGAGCTGCAGGAAGAGGTGGGCAGGCGGAGGAGTATTTGAGAGTCTGAGAAGGAGGTTGATCAATGGAGCTGTACTCCGCCATCTACGATGCATGCAGGCCAACTCAGCCACTTCGGAGGCAGGTCTGGGATCTGCTTTGTGCCAGAGGGAAGGCAGCGTCACGAAGAATGAGGAGGGCTGGAAGAAGCTCACAGCACAGAGTGGTAAGAGAATCCCCTCCTTACCCTCTAAGATACTCTTACGGGATAGTCTTTAATTGTACTGGTAGACTGTGGGCTGCCCAGTGCCCTGAGCCAGAGGACCGCGAGTGCAGGAATTTGTTGACACTGAAATTTTAAGGGACCAGTTGCACCAGCTGAATGTTCACAAGCCCATGGGGCCTGATGGGATTCATCCCAGAGTACTGAAGGAGCTAGCAGATATTCTGGCAGGACCCCCCTTGATCCTCCTCTACCAAAGGCCTTGGGAGTCTGGAGAGGTACCTGCTGACTGGAAGCCAGCCAGCATTATTCCAATCTACAAAAGCGGTGTGAGGGAAGACCCAGGGGACTACAGACCTGTAAGTCTAACCTCAGTTCCTGGGAAAATTATGGGGAAGATTATACTGGGTGCTATTGAAAGGCATTTAAAGAATAATGCAATCATTAGGCACAGTCAACATGGGTTCACAAAGGGAAAGTCCTGTTTAACTAATTTGATACCCTTCTATGATAAGGTCAACTCGTGGGTGGAGGGAAGGCGGTGGGTGTATTTTTCTGGATTTTAGTAAGGCTTTTGATACTGTCCCCCACAGGATCTTTCTGGACCAGCTGGTCAGCTGTGAGATGGGCAGGTTCCCAGGGCACTGTCTGAAGAACTGGCTGAAGGACAGAGCTCAAAGGGTTGTAGTGAATGGGGCTGCATCTGGCTGGTGGCTGGTCACCAGCATCATTCCTCGGGGTTCAGTTCTAGAGCCAGTGCTTTCCAATATGTTTATCAACAATCTGGATGCAGGAGTTGAGCGCACCACGAGCAAGCTTGCTGATGATACCAAACTGGGAGGCGCTGTTGACTCTATTGAGGGCCAAGAGGCCTTGCAGAGGGATCTAGATTGATTGGACCACCGGGCAATCAATGGCATGGCATTTAACAAGTCCAAGTGCCAGATTCTGCACCTGGTATGGAGTAACAAAGGGCACAAGAATAAATTGGGAGAGGAGTGACTGTAGAGCAGCCTGCAGAAAGGGATGTGGGGGTGCTGGCTGGCAGCAGGCTCAATAGGAGCCAGCAGTGAGCCCTGGCAGCCAGGAGGGCAAACTGCATCCTGGGGGGCACCAAACACAGCATAACCAGCCCACCAAGAGAGGTGATTATCACCCTGTGTTCGGTGTTGGTGCAGCCTCACCTGGAGTACTGTGTGCGGTTCTGGGCCCCACCATTTAAGAATGTGAGGGTCCTTGAATGCATCCAGAGGAGGGCAACCAAGCTGGTGAAGGGCTAGAAAGCATGGCTAGGATCTGCTGAGAACTCTGGGCTTGTCTACTTTGGAGAAAAGGAGGCTGGTGACTTCATTGCTCTGTGCAGCTTCCTGAGGAGGCAACGTGAAGAGGGAGGTGCTGATCTCTTCTCTCTGGGATCCAGGGACAGGATGTGCAGGAATGGTTCAAAGCTATGCCAGGGGAAGTTTAGACTGGATATTGGGAAGCATTTCTTTACTGAGAGGGTGTTCAAACACCGCAACAGGCTTCCCAGAGATGCGGTCAATGCCCCAAGCCTGTCAGTGTTTGAGAGGGGTTTGGACAATGCCCGTAGTAGTGTGCTTTAACCTGGGCAGCCCTGAATTGTCAGGCAGTTGGACTAGATGGTTGTTGTAGGTTCCTTCCAACTGAAATGTTCTGTTTACATCAATTCAACAGCAACATTTACAAAGCTTCCTGCTCCTGGAGAGTCTTCCTTTGGAGATACCAGCACTTCTAGGAAGACTGTGGGGTGGGTACACAGCCTCAGGTGGCCATGGTCACTGCATGCTGGTGACTCTGCTCTCCCCTCTCCACAGTTCCCCATCCCCTCAGTGCCATGGCTCTACCTCCAAGAAGACTAACTTCCTGCAGTTGCTTTAATCTTGTGTACTCTTTCCTAAATTTCTCAGTGCTACCTGCCATTCAGTAGCTGCTGTCCAGTCATGTAAGCGCTGGTGTCTTGGACTGATGGTTGTCCATGGGATGGTGCTCTCTGAAGGAAACGGGAAAGCCTGGGCAGCAGAGGGTGCTGTGAAAGCACTGGTGAGGGACATGATCTGCCCAAACTCTCACAGGAAGTGTAGCATTTTGTATATTAAAAAACACCCACCTAGTCATCCACTTCTCCTGGAACATGAGTTGCCACCTCTTGAGATGGTTTTACAGCCGTGGCCACCTGGTGCAGGAATTCTGAGGGGATGGAGAGCTCTGGCAGGGTGGGAAGAGGCCCCCTGGCCAAGTCCAGCCCTCTCACCACCTGAGTTATGAACTGTAACACCACTGTGTTTGTGCTGCTTCAGCTGGACGAGAGGTGAGTTTCCACTGCATTCCTTATTGTCATTGGTAAGTCATGCTGTTATTTCAGGCCCTTAACAACCTGCTGCAGCTGTGAAGTTGGCCCTGCTGGGGGCTGAGGTCGGACCACAGACCCCCAGAGGCTGCTGCCAGCCAGCATCACTACAGTGCCCTGGCTGACTGCATTTCTTCTCTCTGAACTTGTGGAGGAGTGGGAGGGGGAGAAATAAGCCCCTCCATAAGTCCTCTGCATTTTTCAGCTGGTTATGACACTTACTGCTGTTGCTTCTGATGCAGAGCAGGTGAGATGTTTCTTCTTGTGTGTGCATCTGTGCTGTTGAGTTTAATTTAGCAAGAAACTTGAGTTCAGGTTTTTCTGGTTTGTCGGTAGCAGGGTGTAAAGTCTGTTACTGAAAAAAAAAAAACCCAAACCCCAACCCCCAAACCCCAGGGGACCTCTGTCTGCAGTTTGCTTTCCTACTTTGTCTCCAGGGGGAGGAGCAAGGTTTCCTGCAGTCTAGGCTGAGCTTCATTGCTACCTTATAATTTTAACCGCTGGCATGACTAACTCCCTCCCCTCACTCTGAAGGTATTTTGCAAACCACTGCAGGTCAGTAGCAGGGTGGAACGATGGCGTTGGCTTCAAGGAGTGGCAGTTGGCCCCTGGACGCTGGGCTGTGAATGACAGAGCCACCTTCTTGGAGGCTTCTGCCTGAGCAGTGCGGTTGTGGCTGTGGGGTGCTGTCTTGGCCAAGGGGCAGGTCCAGCCCTGGAGATGCCTCTTCCCAGGCTCCATCCCTTCCTACCTGAGTGTTGCCAGGCCCCTCAGTATCTCTCAGCTCCTGCCTGCTGGGGGAAAGCACGTCTTGACTCCAGCTGTGATTTTGCTGAGTACTGGCCATGCACGTTCTGGTTGTGCTGAAGGCACTGGGTACCAATTGAATTGGGCCAACAGAGACGTGGTGGTGACTGTGTGGATGATGCCAAAGCAACCTCAGATGCTCTGCAAGCCTCTTGGTGAGGTGCACATGTTTAGGAGCCCACCCTTATCAGGACAGACAAAGCCACAGGGAGGTGACACACATCACACATGTGCTGGGTGCTATCCACCCCCAAATAGCAAAGCAAAGGTTGTGAAGCGCTCACAAGTAGAACGATGTGCCAAGAGGGACTTGTGCTGACATGTGGCTGCCCTTGTGAGAGGAAAAGCTGAGGCCTTGAATCAGTGAGCAGTTTTCTGGATCTGCCAAGCAACCCCCTGAAATGCCTCTGAGTCTGTTCAGCCAGTGGGTACCTGCCTCTGAGGTGGCTGTGGTATGGGTGATGTGATGGAGGGGAGCATGTCCCAGCGGCCTCAGCATTGCTGATGGAAATCCGGGCTGACATAAGCTCTTGTGAAGCTTCCTCATGAGTCAGCACGGGAGCTGGATCATGGGCAGAAGGCATGGGGATCAGGAGTGATGTCGTCAGTGATACCAAACATGGGTGCCAGCAGGCACGGGCGCCTGAATGCTGCTACTGGGCAGATGTGGCTGCCCTGTAGGTTTTGGGGAGCTGTGAGAAACAGTCACCTCTCTTGATCCACTTAAAGCACCGCTGGATGCCTACCCGTCATCGTTTGCAGAGCCCGACACAAACACACCCAGTGCTAGTCATGTCGCATATTTGATGGGAGCAATGTCTGCAACTCATGGAACAAGGAAGAGGCAAAACTTAATGTTTTCTCTGTGCAACCATTGATCTTGTTCTGCAGGGCACTGGACAAGAGATAATTTATTATGTTGGCCTTCCTTAGGACAACACTTTAGGAGTGTTGATACAGGACACACCATTCCTGTAAGCTGTAGGACTGGGTAGAAGTCATTAGAGTACAAAAGCATCTTGCCCCAAATGGGAAGCTGTTGTGAAATGTCTCCCTTCCTGGCATGGCAGTAATGTCTTGTATTGTCTTCTGCTCTATCAATTGCATGCAGCTGGCTTTCCTTGCCCCTTCTTAACCTTTTACTTCTTTTAAATTCTTCGTGGGTACCTGTGGTTGAGGCTTTTAGTGCAAGGCACATCTTGCATAAAAAGAGTCTTGGATGTTTTTCTTGGTCAAGCTGATGATTAAATGCCTGCTTTGTTCTATGGCACTTCTTAGTATGATTTTCACTGTCTTTTCTTGTAGGACGCTCACCATTGCCTTATCAGGTCCATGTCTGATGCTGCCTGAAAGGTCACTTAGAGCAGGGCATTTGTAGTCTGGTGTTTTGCCACCTCTGTGTAGCTGTTTTCAAGGCAGGAGAGGCTGCAAACATGGCTATCCAGACCAAGTGGGAGTGCAGTGAGCAGCCAGGTCACTGGCAGAGATGTCTGTAGGTGCTTGAGTCAGGGGAAGTGTTCCTGCAAGTCTTCTATACTTCTTATGCTTCCTTTGAGTTTCATTGCAGTTTCTTCAATATCCCAGATGACTCAAAACCCCCCAAACTAGTTTCACACTGTGCCGTCTCCACATTCTTCAAAACACTAAACAACCTCTACTGAACACGCTATATCCACCAGAGGCACTAGGGATACATGCTCTTGTTTGCACAAGCCAGTGTAAAAAAGCTTGGAAAAAGGGTACAGGACAAGTCTGCAGGTAAATAGATGCTGCCTTTCGGATTGCTTGGACTGTGCTATCAGCACAATGAGCCCTGAATTTGAGTCCTGACATTTTTGCTCAAAGGAGTGCAACGTGAGTGATTCCAGCCTTGCACTGAGTTAGAAACCAACCTGCTTCCTCCAGGACCTCAGCTGGGTGTGGGGGCCGGCGCCCAGAGGCCCTGTAATTACACAAAGCTCTTGCAAGGTGCCACATCCTGCTCTTTCATGTGAGCATTTAAATTTAGGAAAACAAACAAACAATAATTCTGTGCTGGCGAAAACCACAATAAGCATGGGTCCATCCAAGCCAGAGGTATTTCGCACTGACAGAGGAAATACTCTGCTCACTGGTGATGCCACCCCAAAAGAGTCACAAGCACTTTGTGACCCGTTCTGTTCTTCCCCATTCCCCCTGTCCCATTCCCCACTGGGACACTCATTCCTTGAGCTCCTTCAACTGAGGTGACGCTGTCTTTCCAGGGTTGTGGATAACCTTTGTCCATGGAAGACAGGGTAGACATCTCTATGGCCTGCAGTCATCAACTTCGAGCAAACTGGTGTAAAGGCAAAAGCTGCTTGTTTTGGCAGCACTCAACAAATGTTATGAGCCAGTAAGGTGAAGGTCCTCCCACTGTACAGGAACAGGATGCTCCATTTCTCAGGAAGGGGGGTGGTGTGTCTGCTGGCATACAAATTCAAGAAGAAATATGCATCCATGGAGTGGAAACTCCAGCCTGTAAGCAGGCTGCTGCTGTTTGAGAGAGACACCTACATCTTCTTCAGCCAGGGCAGCTCCTCACCCTGTGCACATGGCTGCAGGGAAATACAAGCTGCTCAGGCAAATCTGCCTTAGACCAATGTATAGGCAGCCTTTGGCAATAGACCTATCACCTCATGTCTTGCTACACGAGTCCAATTTGGTCTCCAAAGCAACGTCCTTGAATAATGTCCCGATACAAACTCTGCCATTAAAGCCCATGAATCAGAACCCAAGGAAGAGAGATGGAGTTGATGTGAAAGGGGTCTTCTCAAGGTGGGCTGCTTTGGCCCTGGAAATGATGCAGCCTGACTTGAGTATCGAATGGTTGTGCAATGAAATGAGTGGGTGCCAATTCCGTCCTGGTCTGGGTTTTCTTCTAACCCAGATGACCTGTTGTGTCCACTGACTTTGGACTAGAAGCTGCCTGCAAAGAGCTTGACTTGCTGGTTGTCCTGTGGAGACCTGATGCTGGCAAAACACATGTGTTGCTTGTTCAGATCAAGGCACTGACTGGGAGTACCCTGTCAGGCTTGTGGTTCCTGGGATGTGAATAACACAGGCAGGAGGAACCCTCCATACTTAATGTCTTCTCTGCCATTAAAGTCACATCCAAAAGCAGTTCAAAACCACATCAGCATGGCCAGGGCAGACACATCTCCAGAGGAGGTCGGCAGTAAATGCCCACGGAGGGTATGAGCAGTGCTGTGGCATGGGAAGAGGACTTTCAAAATAATGTTTATGGCCAATACTTCAGATCTTATTATTTATCTTACATGAAGGGACCATAGCCAAAGGCAATACATTGGGGTGTGTGAGCTGTGAGCCTGCTGTCCCAGGGCTCCACTGGCCTTGGCTTGGCAGTGGGTGCCGCTGTGCTTTGGTCAATGCATCAACACCCGTGTCCCATCAAGAGAAGAGAGGGTCCCAGGTGCTCACCAAGCTCTTGAGGGCCCATGGGGTGGGCAAGGAAGGGAGGAGCTGGGCCGTGACCTTGTGCAGCTCCCATGGTGACTGTCCTGTTTTCCTCAGCTGTCAGAAACTGGAGAGGTCCAGCATGTCATCCATGAGAGATATGGGAGAAGTATGCCCAGGTGGGACCCCAGTCTCTTGTTCTCACTGAGCACTGCGTGGGAGTTGGGAAATACAGTATAGACCAGAAACCGTTAATGCATTACTTGTTGGCTCAGGGATGATTGTCCAATGTCAAGCTGGTTACGCTTGTTTTCCTCCACCTGTCTTTTTCCTGGATGCTGCTCCGCAGTCACATGGGTCCACCTCAGCTAGACAGAACCATGGCTGCTAGTGAAAAGTCCTGCTGCAAGAGGGAGGCTGGGATGCAGACCCCAGAGGTCCCTTCCCACCACCATTGCTCTCCTGGCAAGAGGAGAGGTGATGGGGCTGGAATACATGTGGTTGAAGGGGCCTGTGGATGCAAAGCCATTGTGGAAGGTTTTGTCACATCTGACCACACAAGATTTGCTTTGCAGTCTTTGGATTTCCACTTTTGGGATCTCCCCACTAAGTCAGACGATCAGTATCATGCGAACCTGGTATTTCTTCCTCCTTTCCTGGGTGAGCTCTGCCTCTTCCCTTTCAACCCAGGCATGGTTGCACCACCTCCTTTAGGCAGTGTGGCCATCCCTGTACTGCTGACGTGCAGAGCTGACACACATGGCCAACGGTTACCTACAGCAGGAAAGCCAGGCGTGAGCAGCCAGTGACCTGTCTGACAACTGCAGAGCACGTTGCCCTTTCTATTACAGATGAGGCAGCTGGAATCCCTCTGCAGAGGTATGCAAAAAATGCAGCTCCCAGTTGCAGGATGCTACGAGGTGTTCCCAGTGATGAGGATATTGCCCAACAGCTCGTTATCTACCTGCAAGACATGGATACTTGCTGCTGAGCTACCTGGGGTTTGGGCTGCCACATCTGAATCATTGGGCTGGAGAGGAAGAGCAGGCGGTGTGATTGGAGAGGGATTGGGCTTTCAGGTGTTGACAGACAAGTCCCAGCCTCTCCGTGTGTCTTTATAAGCCAAGAAGACAGGTTTACTCAGTGTCGCCGACCCTCCTGATGGCACAGACAGGCCTGGAGCAGCAGGTCAGGTTGATGTGCAATGCATGCTCTCCTTCTAGACCAGGCTGTTGCTGAAAGAGGGGATCCCAAGTGAGTCAAGAGGCTTTATCATCCCTCTAGTTGTTCATTTTATGTGTGGAGAACTTTGGTGTATGAGTCACCATCGCAGTTAAAGTGTCCTCTGAAGGGTCTGCTTTGCAGTTCTGCATCTGAGTTCCTTGGGTTTTGCAAGCATGAACTCTGGGTGCTTCCTAGTGAGCTGAGGGAGTGCTGCGAGTCCTTCTGGCTGTGGTTAGACATTTTCTTGGTTATCCGTCCATTTTGGCTGTGTGGAGGGGATGGGGCATCCCTGCACGCCTAGCTTTGGCTTGGTTGGATCACCCAGGACTGATGAGTGGGGCTGGAACCTCTGAGAAGGAGCAAAGACTCTCTTTTCTTTCTGCTGTCCTGCTTGCCTGTGCCCAGGGACTCACATTTGAGCAGCAGTTTGCCATCAGAGACAGTGGTTCTGGGTTTGGATGGTGGGATGTGTTTCAGTCTCTCTTCTGAGGAAGGTGCTATTGGGCTCTTCTCAAGTTTGTTGATGTGCTCTGGTACATACTTTGCCTTGGTGCCAGAGGCAAGTGGTAGGAGCACCAACAGCTGAGTTGCATGGTCCAAAGCACCCAGGGTCTGATCCCAGGGGTGCCATCAGGTGGTGCTGAAGCTCTGAAGCCTGGAAGCATGCCGCTGCGCCAGCTGAGGATGGGCAGTCGGGGGCTGGAGGAGATGGCCCTGCTGTGGGAGAGCTCTGTGGAGGCAAGGTTTGCTGGGCAGCACGGGCAGGTCCCCTGTGAGGCAGTGAGCTGACGTCTCCTCTGAGTCCTCTCTGAGTCCTCCCCTGCTGGGGCAGGAGCAGGGAATTCTTCACTGCAGGCTGGCTCCTGACCACACCAGGTACCTGGGGATGGACACAACTCCAATGACTTGTGTGGCACCAAGGCTTGGGTGCAGGATGTGGGCACTGTAATTTTGGCAGGTCTTTATGTCTTCCTATGGTGTTTTTACATCAAAACCCAGAAGCCTATTAGAGCTTGCTGAATGCCACAGGTATGTGCAGTGACTAATCTTTCCTCCTTTCCCACAAAGGCTTTAATCTCTTGGGATACCAAGAGTTGCTTCTGCAAGAGGCTGAATGCTTGTCAGTGCTCTCACTGGCATCTGTGGGCTTTGTGGTGCAGCTTGTCACAGGTCATGGCTACCATGGTGTGCCATCATAACATCTGGATGACACTAGTGTGGGCAGTAGAGCCTTCAGCTATGGTGGTGACCTCCAAGACATATGGGAAATCTTAGTGCCACTGCTCAGGAGCTGGGAAAGGGGCGCTGGGTGCAGCAAACCCTCATCACAAAGTGTGCAGGGTTATGAGCCAGGCACGAGCCAACAGAAACCACAGGCCTGTGGGCTGGTGCCAGTCATGGGGCAGCGGAAGGTCCTGTTGCATATGATGATGTGCAGGGCTGGCTGCAGATGTAGGGGAGATGGACTGTGGGGGCAGAGCCTGGTAGAGATGGAGAACTCTCTGTCAAAGGAATGGGGAAAGGCTGCTCTGGCTGGGTCCAGCCCAGACACGGCTTTCTGAAGGGGACTTCTGCAGACCTCTGGTCCAACTTCCTACTCAGAGCACAACTGTACCCAGTGCTAGCTCAGGCCAGCCCTGGTTTTGTGCAGCCAAGCCTTAAAAGCCAAGATGTAGACTCAAGGGAAAGAAGCTGTTTCCTAAGTGACACACTCACCAAGAAAATGCAATTGGTATGAAAACTCTGGGTGGGTTTTGCAACAGCAAAACAGCACGGTGAAGCATATTGTTATATCTGGCATGGGAAGAGCACCTCTGGCATCTTCTAATTCCTATGTGGGCTTGGCTTCTTGGCCCTTGTAATCCACACTGCTTATTGAAGTGGCTATTTCAGTAATTTGGTTTGTCTCTGATGTCCCCAGGCGTGGGGACCTGTGTGCAGTTCAGCCTGGTGAGAAGGTGTCCACTGTAATTCCTTCCTTCCTGATGTCCTTCCTACCTTCCTTCCACATGCAGTTTGGATGGGCTACAGATTAAAACCACCTTAAAATGGTGATTTGCACCAATGGATCCAGCCTGCAGTTGTGGCCACTGTTGTTCAACAGCTGGACAGGACAAGTGCCAGTAGGGGAGATCGGGTTTAGCAACGTTGTCTTCAGGATCATGGGGCAATCTGACCTCTCCTTCCTTTGACCATCACAGAAATTTCATCCCAGGACGTCCTCACCTCCACAGGGAGATGTAGGCACCAAGATGTTGGTGCGGGACTTGAACACAGAGCAAGACTTGAATTGACACTTTGTTTAATGTGTGATAATGATTTTCCTCTGTGGCTCGTGTGGTGCTGTACAGTGGACAAGTGTTCCTGTTTTCCTGAGCAGCCGTGGAAGACCTTTCCATGCTGGAAAGATGTTGGGAAAATACGCTCAGACACCTGCTCTGGGAGGCAAAGTCTTTTCTAGCTCCTACAACAGGGTCACCAGGGAAGTGGACTTCTCTGGGTCTGTCCTGAAGTCTGGATCCCCTTGGGGTTGGGTGCTGGGGATGGCAGGGCACACCAAGAGCACGTGGTGGTGAGTTATAAACTATCCAAGGCAGGGATGGAGCAGGGAAGCTCCTGCAGAATGGAGCTCTGACATGACGCCTCCTGCTTGGGGGAAGGATGCTTTCTTTCCCTGAAATGGGGTGGCTGGGGGCTGCTTGTCCCACACTCCAGTTGCAGCTGGAACAAGCCAGGTGGGAAGGGTTAGCAAGAGATACTTGGGGTGGGTTCATAAGTGCACAGGAGACTGGGAAGTGTTAGGAGGTGGATTTTGGTGGGAGACAATACTGACATGTTAGGACACCTCTACAAGTAAGAAACTTAAGCCAGTGGCCCTCCACCTGCACAGGGCTATCAGGTGGACAATGGGCTCTCAGAGGCTGGTGACATCCCTGCAGAGCAGTCACCCTCATCTGGAGAGAGGACTCACTTGTGCAACAAGCACCAGTGGGCTTTGACACTCCAGGGTGTGCCACTGGGTGCCCTTGCTCAGCTAGCTTCAGCCAGAGATGCAGGATGTTGCTTGAGTGCCCAGTGCTGCTTAGAGGGTCCCATATGGGGCCCCATGGTATGGGCTGGAGATGCCCACTGTATGTTGCAGCATCAGGCTTTGGCGGTGCTGCCAGCAGTGCCGGAGCTGCACAGTGTTTGCTCGTGCGTCTGGTGCACCCACCATCCCTCTCACACCAGCCCCGTTATTCCTCAGGTGCTGCAGAGAGGCGAAATGTGGCTGCTGCTGGCGGCCCTGTGCCTGGGCCAGGGGCTGGGCGATGGCATCCCACACGCTGGAGTGAGCTATGACAACCCCGAGCAGTTCATGAACATCGTAAGTGCTGGGGGGGTCAAACAAACACCCGTGGGACAGGGACTTCCCCAGGTGGTGTGCCTGAAGTCCTCTCCGAGGGACCAGCTGGGCTCTCCCCATCCCTTACCCTGTTATCTGCACCTGGACTCAGCCAGGGGCTTGGGACATCAAGAGTTTCCTATGTTTGCATGGATGCCACTTCATAATCTCAGCTGGAGGTTGGTCTCTCATGCTCTCTCTTGAGGTGTGTGCAGGCAGGGATGACACTGGAGAGCATGGGTGGCAGGAGGGGGTGTCACTGGGTCAGGCAACAGGGTGATGGACAGCAATGGGTCACCCTCTCCCCTTGGACCATTGTCCCCGCAGAGCCAGAAGATCTGTTTCCATGGGTATCCCAGTGAGGAGTACGATGTGCTGACAGAGGATGGCTACTTCCTCAGCCTCAACCGGATTCCCCACGACAAGGGGGGAGCTGGACACTCAGGTGCGCTCCATTTCATCAAGGGTAAAGCAGCCGTGACCCTGCTCAGAGATGGGGCAGTGCACAAGGGGAAGCCAGCGTGGATGCTTGTGCCTTTAGACACAGTTTTGGCAGCTGGAAGAGTGATGAAAAGTTTTTGCCCACCTCCCTTGAGCTGTCCTTGGAGATGCAGGAGTTCAGCATTGTGTTTTGCTGCATCCAGGACGGGGCAGCATGACCCAGAGAGCCCCAGTGGCTCCTTCCCTGGAGCAAACCCCTTGCTCTGGTCCAAGATTCCCTGATACCTCAGGGCCAGGGGTGGAAAAAGTCCTTCAAACAAAAAAAGCACCAGCAGAGGCAAGGAAATAATGGGAGAAGGGAATATTTAATGTGGTGCCTGCAGAAAATAATACTGAGATGCACAGAGAGATTTTATTTCCATATGGGAAGGGATTTTCTTGTGTTGAATACCTGATTTCTCCTCTTACAGGATCCAGGTTACCTGTGTTGATAGTGCATGGGTTCAGTTTAGATGGTGGTGACTGGGTGGACAACCTCCCCAACAGCAGCTTGGGCTTCATCCTAGCTGATGCGGGGTACGATGTCTGGATCGGAAACTGCCGGGGCAATAGCTGGTCCCACCGGCACCTGAATCTTTCTGTTGACCAAGAAGAGTTTTGGGATTTCAGGTGAGGAGGCCACCAAGGACAGGGCTGGGATTCTGAGCTGTCAGTGCCAACCACCTGATGTCCATGGGAGGTTGGGAGATGGGCATCTCCTCCAACTTCTCCTCTTGCTCCCCAGCTTCCACGAGATGGCCGTGTATGATCTCCCTGCCATGGTGGGCTTCATCCTAAGGCAAACCAGGCAGGAGAAACTGTTCTACATTGGCCACGCTCAGGGCAACTCTCTAGGTGAGTGAGGAGGAGGAGTGGGCCATGGGTGGGAGCAGGGCATCGGCTTGCCACAGGAGAGGGGCATTGATGCCTGTCCCATACTGGAGGCTGCTGGGCACGGGGCTGTGTTGGTCCATAGGGCCACTTTCCCCACCTGCCTTCTTGGTCCTTCTGAATGGGAGAGGATTGCTGCACCTTGCCAAGCCATCCTGAGTGGTGCTTACCTCTAGGAGAACTGCAGCTTCATTTTCTCCAGGCCCTGTGCCTCAGACAGGAGGTCTGGGATGAGTGCTCTCCATGTTGGGGTTACCATCGTGATCTCTTGCTGCTTTTCAGGTTTCATAGCATTTTCGAGCATGCCACACCTGGCTGAAAAAATCAAACTCTTCTTTGCGCTGGCTCCTCTCTACACCTTTCATCATGTCAAAGGCCCCGTGTTAAAGATAGCGTTTTTACCAGACACGGTGCTGAAGGTATGTGAGGGGTTTGTGTATTATTACTATCAAAGCCCAGGAGCTTTTGGCAGCTCACGTCCCCAGCATTGCTGCTGTGCACTGAGCCCATACCTGCCGCAGGCACTGGAGATGCGTGTGGGGAGGTGAGCGATCCCAGGATCCCAAACAGGGATGTCCCTCTCCACCCGGTTGAGCGCCACCAGCTTTCAGGGTTTAAAATATCCATAACCCTCTACCATTACTGTTTATGTTTTTGCTTATTGACCTCACCACACCCCAGACCTGTAGCCTGAGAGCAGCCCTGCACTGCCTCCCTTCCACCCTTTGCTCCAGCGGCTGGAGAAGGGCTGGAAGGGGAGCTGGCACTCTCCCTGGACATGCTCCACCTGAGCAGCATCTGTCAACACCCATGGCAGATGAATGGTATGAGTCTGGCCATCCTGGGCTGAGGTCTGGAAGCTGGTACCTTAGAGATGATGCACCAGGATGATGGGGATGATGGCACAGCATGGAAAGGACACTGATCACTGATGTTTTCACGCTGCTCTGAGAGTTGGGTGTGACCATGGGTCAACCTCCTTGAAAAGCTGGCTAGCCAAATGTGTCAGCAACTATATTGAGGAGCTGCCTGCCAGCACTGGCTGGGGACAGGCGGTTCCCATGAAGAGGGGACACATGTTGCAGGACCCACGGTGACCTGTTTTCTTGCGCCCTTGCAGACAATATTTGGAACCAAGCAGCTGACTCTGGTGGGGAGGAAGGAGAGAGCCGTTCTTGCCAAGACGTGCAGCAACCTGCTGACAGCTGAAGTCTGTGAAAATGAGATCTTCCTTATTGGCGGGTACAACAGGAAAAACTTGAACGTGGTGGGTACATCAGGGTCTTGAGGTCATAGCCACCTCCAGTTTTCCTAGATACCTGGAGATAGCTAATGAGATACAAAAATGATTATAAAACCCCATAAGATATAAAAGGCACGGCCCAAGGCAGTGGTTATTTGGAGATTTCTTTCAGTGGTGTTGGGATGTTAAACCTAATGGAGGCTTCAGTAGGAAAGAATCACTTGTGGTCTTGTCTGCAAAGGAAGGGAAACTCCTGCCTCATCTTCTGCTGACCTACAACAAGTTTACAGGAAAAAATAATGAAAAATTGACTAGACCAATTGTATTTCTATTTTAAAGTGGTGGTTAACTGGTTTGACCTTTAAAAGCTACTCCTAGCTCTGAACAGAATAAAGCTGTTGGAGCATATGATGTTCATATTGCAGTTATAAGACAGAATGATTTTTTTTTTCCTAGACAGATTTTCATTTGTAACTCACTTAAAAAACACTTTCTTTTTCCTGCAGAGCCGATTGAATGTATACCTAGCTCATTTTCCAGACTATACATCAGTAAAAACTCTTCTCCACTGGGGACAGGTAGAGACTCTGATTTCATAACAATGCTCTTTCTTTTAATCCGTGAACGTGATATTTTACAATGCTGCTTCATTCGCCCTGGAGACAGGTAAGGAGGTAGAATCAAAGCCAATAAAAGTGATTTTTAAGTTGCAGCACCAAGGTGTCTCAAAAGCCACAGCTGGTAGCTACTGCTCCTGGCTGGCCAAGGCAGAGACACCCAGCTGCTTGCCTCTGTCCTGGGTAAGGACCCCGTGTAGGTGTTTCTGGGACTCCCGTTTTACTCTGGCCCATGGGACAGGCACCAGCAAGCACGAGCTCAGACACTAGGGCTGTGCTGGGCAGAGAGCGTTCATGTAGACCCGGCTGCTGCCCCTTGCTTGAGGTAGGGCTGATCCAGGGCGTCACCCACAGAGAGTCAACACTTTGCCTCTGCCTTCCAGACTGCCAAAACTGGGGAGTTCAAGCAGTTTGACTACGGGGAGAAGAACCAGGAGAAGTACAACCAGGTAAATGAGCGCTTGTGGAAGGAGCAGCAGAGGAGGAGGCTGGGACCAGGATGGGGGTAGCCTCCTCTAGCAGCCAGCATGGCCAGAGTCTTCTGGGATGCCAGGGCAGCATGCCTTATCCATTAGTGCTACTGGTGTCAGAGCCTGTGAATAACTGGAGCATTTCCCCCCTGCCAGGCCTCCCCCCCTTTGTACAGGATAGAAGACATGACAGTGCCGACCGTCCTGTGGAGTGGTGGGGAGGACTGGGTGAATCCCCCTGCAGAGACTCAGCGCTTGCTGCCACGTATCACCAGCCTCATTCGTCATGAGCACTTCCCCGACTGGAACCACTTTGACCACCACTGGGGTCAGGATGCCCCTCAGCGCATGTACAGGCAGATAGTCACTCTGATGGATCAAAATCCATGAATGGTCCATGTGCTGCATGTGCCCGGGATGTAGGAGCCACCCGTTCCCACGTGGCTGGGGACATGGGTTTTGTGTGAGAGCTGCTGCTCTGCTCTTCTCAAAAATATCTCCTATCACCCTATTTCACACTGATTTAATGCCTTAAATATAATGGTGTAATTTCTGCCTGCCCTCTGTGACTAGAGATTGCAATAAACTCTTGCCTCACAGCCGAACTCCAACCCTTTGCTTGGTGAGCCTCACTGGGGTTGTGTTTTCAGCCCATTGCTGGGGCGAGGTGTGCAGGAGGCCCTGTTTGACTCTTTTTTTTTTTTGCTTTTTCTGGCTTAGGGCATTGCAAGCACAAAATTTTACTCCAGAAATTGAGTGTGTGTTTTGTGTTGTGGGTTTAAGTGAAGGAAGGGTGGAAAGTGACCTTGTCTGCAGCTCTGGAAAGGCTGGAGGGAGTGAGCACTGACTGCAGGAGAGAAACGTTCCTCTTGGTAGAATAAAACCAGAGAAGTCGATGTCTGGGAGGTGGTGAAAGGGAAACACCTGGGCCTTGGCGTCAGGCTAAGTCTTTCCTGGAAGAGAACCCACCCAGAACAGAGTCCCATGTCACCTCCTGGGGCGTGCCTTATGGTGAAAACCCAGCTGTATTTTCTAGGGAGTTGAAACGTGCGGTCCACTAAGAATAATACTCTGTTCTTAGCATCTATATTTGAAAAATACCTGTCCACCCACCTACCTACCGACTCTTTCTATCTGTGAAAGCAGCAGCAGAGTAGCCCAGCAGCAGATATGGATGAGTCTTCTTTATATGCCTTTCACTTTGCTGAGTGGTCCAAACAAAAGTCTGAGAGCTCCACCTTTCATGCCAGGGGTGGGAATGACAGAGCATTTCAATTTGAATAGATGAAGCTGATGCCAAGGAGAAAATGGCCTGGGTCCACAGGGAGTCCTTCCTGGTGTCGCCCAGTGACTGCAACTGAGCTATTTCTATCTTGTCAGCAACTTCAGGACATGGGAGAAAAACCTGACTAGAGGTGGACAGTCAGGAACAGCAACTCAGGGACATCAAAGGTTTCCTAGTAACAGACACCAGGATCTCACACCAGCATCTCCCCACCTCACTGATAATTGCCCAGCCAGCAAAGCCACTCATCAGTGCCTACATCAGGTATGGTGAGCACATTTGTGCTTAACCTAACAGCATGCTAGCCCCATCTATTTATTATACATGTTTGCCAGAAGGTAAAATAGTTGCTTGTCTGTAGAATTGTGCATGATTCTGCCTGCAAGTCTCTGCACACAGTAAAAGATGCCCACAATGACTCAAAGAGTGGAAGGTTTCAGAACCTCAGTCTGGGTGTATTAAAAATCAGAGATTGATTTGCAACCTTTGCATCCCTCGCCTTTTAACAGAGAGAATAATATATTTAAAGGATAAAGCATTGCTCTGTAACACAAACTGATGTCAGAAAGCTGGCCTCAAAGCACTGGTTGCTGTCAGGACTATGGTGATGCTACCACCACCACCAGCTGCATTGCGGATCTCTGCAAGGCACTGTGCTTGATTTAGAGCACACAGCTCAGTGTTTGCAAAGGTGTACACGCCGCCCCTGACCTGTATCTGAAGAGTAAAAGGAGAAGAATTCACTTCAGGGAGCATTGGTCAAACTCAACCTGTCGGTAGATTGCCTAATAAAAGGTTGGTAAGAGTAAAATTGGCATGAATGATGGGAAGCTATTGCTATCAGTTTGCAACATAACGCTGAGGCTAATGAGGATGAGTCACATATATACTTAAGACTGCACCTTCAAATAACACACTTCAGGTTCCTCTTTCAAGTGAAATGAAGTCAGGATCATGTTATTTCATCCACAAAATTATGACAACCTAGAGAAAGTCCTAACCACCGTTTTATACTGCTTCCCAAATCAGGATCTTTCACAAAGAAATAACCTGCTGCACCAAACTGGAGAAGCTCAGGAGCCAAGGACCCGCAGGCCTGGCTGTCACTGGTGCCACATCCAACCCAGCTATAAACTTGCTGAGCTCCACCCAAACAACCAGCCTAGAGACTTTTTGTCCCCCCCTGCACCTACCGAGCCTGCAGCAGGACCTGCCGTCTGAGGCAGTAGCTGGGATTTCCAGCCTAAACCTGAAAATGGCCAATTTCTCCTCACGTGTTTGCTCATGGGCCCGTTTCATGGTTTGGCCTCTTTAATTATATAGAATTAAAAAAATAGGGCGAGGGTGTATTTCTTCCCACATGGGTCCTAATCACCAAATGTATGGACTGTTGTCAAAAGCAGTAGGCAGCTCATGATCCAGATGAAGAGGTAAAAATACTGGCGAATGTATTTGCCTTACAACAGATTACCATAGGTCCATGTTGTGAGTTACTAGTTAGGAGGCAGACTAAGGGGACTGAGGATTTCTTAACCTGTGCACTAGCAGACATGCTCAACAGACCCTCCAGGCTGATTAATTTACTGCTGAAATGAGCAAAACCCAACCCATCATTAATACAGAGGAGACAGATAATGATCTACAATCAATATCGATTGCAATTTCCCTCCAATCCTCACCATGCTTGATGACACAAACATTTTTGCTTTGGGAAAAAATCTCCACAGCAGTCATGGTTTTGAGGGATGCACAAGGGAAAATACATCCCTTAGGTGCTACTGAAGCTGCCTCCATCTCAGGGAGAAGATCTTCACCATCCCTTGACATGTGTCGTTAAGGACATCTCATTTGCTTGAATAAAGATTTCACTCACCTTTTAGCTGGTGTGATTTTGAAGAGATGTATGATCAGGCTTTTGCCTTCAGATGGACCTGTCTTCAGACCACCTGAACTGTTTCACCCAGTTTCACCAGTTTTGCCCAGGCCCTACTCTTCTTTTGTGGGAGAATGATTCTGTGGCACAAGACACATCTGATTATTTCAGAGTGCTGAATGCTCTTGAGAAGAGCAACATCTTCCTCAGTTTGTCCATCACTCTACTGTGACCAATTACAAATACTGAAGCCTCTAAGAGATCCCTGGGTGAATGCTCCAAAGCATGGTTCATTTCTTTTTATTTGCCCAAAATGTTTCCAGGGAAAGTTTATTACATCTATATGCAACAAAATACAGTATGGAAATGCTGCCTCGGTCAAGATGCTTTAAATTAACTGACAGCCAGGACTTGACCTGGTGGCTATATCAGAGATGAGGCAATGTGCCTGTGCACCCATATCTCTAAAGTATTTGCTGTTAAGGGAAGTTTTCCAGGCCATGAGATATCTGGGGGGATATAGAAATCACAGCAGCAATGGGACGGATTACCATTTTCCCTCCTTCCTCCAGCTGTTGTCTGGTTCTTCCCAACATATCTTGTCAATACCAGAACATAATTTTCCAGACACATTCCCTGCTTCTGCCCCCCCTCCCCTGACTTCTTTGATATTTCTGAATAAGAAAGTAGAAACACAAATGTATTGAACAGCTGCAGAGATCTGCTTTCTCAAGTGCATGCTCTGTCTATGGTAACAAATTAATAAATCAAAAAATATCACTTCTGTTCATAGGTGTTAAAAAAAAGATCAGAAATTAAATCCTAGAGACCCAAACAATCCCTAATGAAGGAGCAGAAAGCCGGGAACTGGTGAGAAGACATGAGTAGAGGAGAAGTAAGAGGAAATACTGACCGAAATTCATGTTGTGCCTGGCATGATCCTGTCTCTGAACTGTGTTACCCCTGTTGTCTGAACTGTGATACCCCTGTGGTCCTCCTGTGGTAGAAAGAAACCCAAAGGGCTGAGGTTTTATCTCTCATAATGCTCACGATTTTCTCTCTCCCCCGGCAGTCTTCAGACTTCAACCCTGCCTTTTGCCTTTTGGCTCTTTCATTCCTGATACTGATACAATTTCAGTGCATAAAAGGTGGAGTGGCACAAAAGCACCTTTGCTGCTCTTTAATCTCTAGTTTGGATATGCCATGACCGTTGGCTAAAATGCATGTTCAGCATGAGCAGTTTTGCTTATGAAAATATGGGCCTCTATGTCACCTTTTGCATGAAACCACTGAACCACCTGGCTGCGTGCCCTCAGAGGGTGTCCCAGCCCTGCACTACCAGCCCTGGGGCTCCTTCTCCGTCAGTCATGGGTTCCTCATCCCTGCAATGAGAGCACCCTGCCCCTCAGACCACAGCTGCGCCCTCGGAGGCACTGCACACCCTGATCCAGGTGCCAGACATCACAGAAATGGTTTAATGAAGAGGGTGTTGGCTGGTAAACCTGCCGGTGCTTGAACAAGATCAACTGGTTTGTGCAATTTCACAGCCTGCCTTAACCCCCTGCATGTGTCTCAGGTCAGAGCTGGTGGCTCCTAGGAGAAGGGCAGCAAGAGCTTCTGCTCCCCAGGGAGATGCCAAAAGGACAACCCAGGCAGGGTCTGGGGACATGAGACGGTGTTGAACGTGGAAGTAGACCACTGCTTTCTGAAACCTTTGCCAGAGGCATCACAGGGTGGAACAAGTGGCAGCCCTTGTGGGTTAAGACCAAATAGGTGTCCTTCAGTGACTGGGTGAGCAGGACCTGTCTTACAGGATGACTGGTGGGGAAGCAAGCCACAAAGAGCAACGCAAGGACCCAAGCTTACCAGATGCCTCCAGGCATTGGAAAGCTGCCCCCAGCATCCATCCAACTTCTCCTTGCTGGGCAGACAGAAAGGGGCACCTGTGTGGCCAGGAGGATCAGGCCAGGACAATCCCGACCACCCTACTTGTTGGTGTTGACAAGAGACCCATGCTGAGACTCTCATGACACTTGTGGCTCTCTCCCGCCTCCTTCAGAGCCCTTCACAATCCTGCACTGCTCCCCTGGGGACGTCAGGATTTCAGCTGATGCAGCAGCAGCTCAGCTTCTCCTCAGGCTGGCCAGCTCAGACTTGCTCTTCCAGGAGCCTGTGAGCCCTGTGGCAAAAGCCTGTTTGAGATCCTTTTATTTAGGGATGTGTTCGTCTGTCAGCCAAGAAATGATCTGCTGACTGGGCATGGGGTCGAGTCTGCTGTGCAGCCTTGCCAGCTTCAGTTACCGTTTCCCACCAAAATGGCACACAATAAAAGAGATTGTGTCCTCCCACAGAGCAATGATGGCCTCATGGCAGTGCTGATGTGCATTGAGGACTTTGGCGCCAGCCCAGTGGTCCCAGCAAGGGACATCAGACCAGACTGAACAGCTGGGGAGGAACAAGGTGGCAGGCTTTGGGGTGTCATGCAGCCTGTCACAGCAGCGGTGGTGGGAAGAGGCCCTGGGATCTGCGGTGCAGCCCCAGCTCAGGGCAGCTGTGGCCCCATCTAGGTGAGACACGACCATCTGACTGCCTGGCAGCATCTGGGTAAAAGCATTCATGGAAAACAGCATCAGTGCATAGAAAATTCACCCCAGGCTGCTAATTAGTGCATTCATGATTTCTGGTCTGCCCTGTGTTTCCCAGGTTCCCAGGTTCCCGCCCAGCACACCCCACTGGGAGCAGAGGCAGGGGACACAACGTGTCTGGCTAAGCCAAGGCATCCCCAGCTCCTGGCTGAGGGGCTCTGCCTGGGGTCGCTGGTCCCCTCTATGGCTCCTGCCACTGGGGAAGGATTTGGAGTTTATTTATTTATTTATTTATATACACCTTCTGGGTCTAGCCACACGCCACGTGTCTCATCTACAAACATGTCCTGCTGTTGGGAGCTGCTTTATTTTCATTTCAGCGAGGATTTGGGTCACGGCTTTGTTTCAGGGTTTTAAAAGAGAAAAAAAAAATGTTTACGCACAACAAAGGAGACCAAGCAATCAAGGAAAAGCCCTTCTGTACTTATGGCAAAATACCAAGTGAAGCTGCATTTTTTTGCTTTGGGCAAGTTGTTTCTGCAGAACTTGAAAAAGAATACTTTTTTTAGAAAGACATGTTTAAACAGGATTAACTTAAGCAAGACTTTGTACTACAGAAAGATGCTTAGAGAATTTCTTAAAGATAGAAAAGCAAACAATTGCCTAATCTGATAATCTGATCATCTGATAAAATTTACAAGTAATTTTTTTCAGAAGAGAAAAAACTATTTACTGGAAACAGATTGTCTCAAAAGAACTGAAAAATCTGATTAGGTAAAGAGCATTATCTCAAAGGACAATTTTACAGAAAGCTGCTTGGAATGAGGCAGAAGCAGAAGCAACATATTTAGGAAGAAAACGGGGGGTGGGGTGGGTGGGTGGGTGTGAGGGAGAAGAATTAAATCATTAATTATTTACTGCAACCAACGTGGCTTTGTGATATACCAGGAAACTATAATGAATGCAAGCTTTTCTTCTTAAATAACTCAAATAACTTTCATTAAATTTTCATTTCTGCTTTCTGACTTTGTTCTTCAGAGAAGAAAGGCTTAGGACAGGACCTATGAAGGAAGCAGCAGAGGGACAAACACAGAGCATCACTGTGCTATGGCCATCTTGTGCTCCTGTGTTTTTCACTAGAAGTCACTCTGCAAAGCTTCTCACTGAAGGATGCTGCAGATGCCAAAAGTTTACAGGGACCGATAAAGCAAGTGGGCAAAGACTTGCAATATCCATCATGGAGCACTCAGTAGTATCACAGGATGGGAGATTGTTTGCAGGAAGAGTCCCAGGCAACTTTCTGTGCTCTGCTAGAGGCATGTTATAGGGTAAGATGAGCATTTCAGCTGCCATAAGCGTAGCATCCTACAGGAGTCAGCAAGGCCAGCACAAGGACCTCCAGCATCAGAGAGGAATCACTGTCATTCACTTCTATCAAGCAAATTCTAGTAACAAATTCTGTTATAAAAAATAACCCACAACAGCATTTGGAAAGATTGTTCTCCACCCAAAATTATTTCCTGTGTTCCTCCCCCATGTCTCATCCATCTACTTTGCCTTTCATGGCTACTTCTAGGTGATGCAGATCTTCCAGGAAATTTTAAAGGAAGCATGGCTGACTGAAAATTCGGCAGTATCCCAGTGTGTGACTGAGTAATTTCTATTTGAAATGCTACTTTGCCTCACAACTAGATTCTTCTTCCCTGAAACAAGCTGATTCTTCTGATGGTCACATCATTAAGACATCAAGGTTTTCTGATGAGCCTCAGAATTTTGGCTGGCAGAAACAAGGATGTTTTTATATAATAACTGTTCTTTCATGAGGCTAAAAAAAAAAAGCTGACAACACACCATGGAACCTCTGAGATCACCACCTTCTCTGTAAATGCCATGGTGCAACAGATAGAGTGTGTGCAGTGTGTGGGGCAACACGTTCGGTTGTTCTACAAATGCGTGTTGAACTGGAGAAAGAAATGAGACCTCCTGACCGCTCAGGGTAAATGAAATGGTCAGGTCTGCAAGTGCAAACAAAAGTCATCCAGATCACACCCATTCCAAAAGGGGCTGGCTGCAACAAAAGTCAGAAAGAAATTTTCAAGCCCCCCTACAAGGGAACTACAACCTTCTTCAAGGAGCTTTCTGCACACAACAGACCCTCTTCTCTCTTGTTCAGAGGAAACCCATGCAAAGACCTACAATCCATCAGGAGAGATGCTGTACGGGGGGCAATCAGCTCTGCTGAAGGGTGATGTCTTTCTGCACTGAAGGTTTAAAAACATTTCCCATACTACAGCACAGGAAAAATAGCTATTAGTAATTAAACAACTGCTAGTCAATGTGACAACGGCAGCTAGAGACCATCCTGATGCCACATGGAATGAGCAGCCTTCTTTCTCGTGGCAGAAAGCAGATGGGCCTGTTTAATAACTCCCTGACCTGTTTTCTTTTGGTCCACATGCCTCTGTTAGTTTAAAATATTGCTAAAAATGTGAAAACCAGTCATCATTATGTTTAACATTGAAGTTTAAGCCACCTCTTCTTCAGTTTATAAATAAAGGTCAATGTACTGAGCTGGGTTTTAGAGAGCAGATTTTGTTTCATGTGAACTTAGGTATAACAGTTCAGCCTCTATTTTCCACTTACGTAGGGAGCCTGGGATGAAGAAACACCTTCTCATACGCTTTCCCATGCAAAGAAATGCGCTGCAGTTTTGTTCAGAGCAAATGCTCAGAACCTGGCAGTATTCAACACAATTTGTCCCAAGCCTACAAAGACAGAAATATGTAAATGATTTATGTCTTAAAGTAGCCAGACTTCATCTTATTTCTTTGTGAAGTACGGATATTGATAATGATATTCAGCCAAACATAAAATGAACCCTCTGTGGTTGGCAGCTACCTGCACACCCAGTTTGCTGCATAAACGATGACAGACAAGGGATGATTTTTGCAGCGCTGCTTGGTCACATGTATACACACTGGATTTGAAGAAAGCACTTGAGTCAGAAAATATGCAACACAAAATGAATTACTCGGCTTTATTACCAAAACATCTCACATAAACCATAAGAGATAGGCACTGTGTACATCTCTAAGCTCCTTTTATATTCGGATTTTGCACATTGCATATCAGAATCACACGCTGGACTGTCTGTCTTGTAATTACATTTCAGGATTTCTTTCTTTCTCGATTCTTCCCTCTTGGCTTCTCAGTTGTTGAAAGAAAAAACCCTACCCACATTAAAAATGGGATTAATTACCATTTTTATCGATTTTCACAAAAGTACTCTATTGCCTCTAAGGAGATGTTTTTGTGCTGTTGGTTTTTCACCACAGACCTGTTAGATCTCTTCCTGATCCACGTTGGTAGTTTTCAAGGTCCAGGGGTAAGAGCGCCAGCTCGGAGACAGCGGTAGTGAATTCTGTGTCTGATGGAGCCAGGAATCACCTGAGCTACAAGGGGGTCCAGGCCCCCAGGTCGCAGGGGAACTGCAGGCACTACAATGCTGACTACATGGGAAAGGCTATGCAGGAGCCATCGTGTCTCAGAGAACACATCACTGAGATATCAATTTCAGTGAAACATCTAAAAACCCAGTTTCCTCATCTATGTTTCCTGTACTTTGCAAATAAACGTGGCTGATGAAGGGGGGAAAAAACCCACAAAAACAAACAAACAAACAAAAACAGAAAAAAAGAAAAGAAAAAAGAGAGAAAAAAAAGAGGGGAAAAAAAGGGGGGGAGAGCAGGGAGGAGAAGAAAGGAAACAAAGTGCCAGTCAGGAGTAACATAAAGGCTCCTCTCCTCACCCTGTCACTGCTCTAGTTAAAAGCAGAACATTTTAATCAACTACATTCAGGCGGTCCAAATAACGACCAATTCCAAAATCATTCACAGACAGCACTAATTTTACAAGAGACAAGGGCAAGATACGTAACAAATCAAATCAGCAGCTTTATGGATGCCTCTTCATTATGTCGACAATTTCCTGGTACAAAACCTCAGTTGCATCAAGTCCCAGCAGGAAATCCAGGTGGTTCCACTGGGGAATCACCTTATGGTGGACCAGGTTCTTAACCAGGGGGAGCAGGAGGGCAACGTCCCGGGGATCAGCCAGGCAGTCCACGCCACCGCTCCATATGGCCGTCGGCACTTTCATGTTCTTCACGTCATAGCGTGGTGGACCCACCTGAAGAGACAGGAAACCAGGGTTCCACAAAGGAGAGAGACTGCTGCCACGCAATAAAATACACACTGTGCAAGAGCAATTGCTATTCTTTGGGAATTAAGGAAAAAAACCACCAACCTGGAAAGGCTTTCTTCCAGAAAGAAATCTTACTAAAAGATGCGGTGTAACTTTATGTGCTACAATTTAATGAGTAAATTTAAATTAATTAGTAAATTAGTTCTGCCCTGCTAGAAGTTCTGGTTCTGATACTACAGACTATTTGATCAACTTTGATAAGCAGGCAAAAATTTAGCTGCCCTGATCTAATGCTGGTGGATCATCCTTCAAGCAGGAGGCTGGAGGTCAGACCTCTAGAGGTCCCTTCCAGCCAGCTCTGCTGCGGTTTGAGGTTACACTTCATGCAAGCACTAGCCTTTCCTTCAGCTTCTTAACAGCAGGAAAGTGTTCAGAAGCAAGTTCTTGAAAATAAGACACACGTGGAAGGCTGTTTTAGCTCAACACCATGAGGACTCGCCATCAGGTGATTTGTCAGCATTGTATCTTCTTACCTCCAGCATAACTATTCCAGTTAAGAAACATGTCACTTTCTGAACAACTTCATTTTTCTGGCTTGAGGAAGAAAGCAGCTTTTTTCCTGTGCCTCTGGTACTCTTCTTGCTATAGAACAAGAATTGCCTGAGCTCCCAAGGGATGCAGAGTTCACTGCTCACCATTCACCCTGGCAGTCTGGGTGGCAGAAGGGCTTAGCACCTTGCTTTCCATAATGGCTAGACAATTTACGATGAGCGTGCAGATTGCAGTTTTATAGGTTTCAGATAGTAACTGGTCACACAGTCATTATTGTTGCTTTTCTATGGCAGATTATGGATTCTTAACAAAAATGCTGGATAAGTGAAAAGCATCTAATACTTTATTCCATTCAGAAGGTATTTGTAAAATATTTAGAATAGATTATACTGTTACAGATTTAGAATAGAAAATACTGTTGTTCCAAGTGGAAGTCCTGCTGACTTGCTACTTGCATGCCCAGATTGTGAAGAGAGGACAATACATTTAGAAGAATTGCACCAGGCACGAATAGAAACAGAATGTGCAAGTAAAAAGGAAGACCACGACCTCGGCCATTTGAAGCAGCTTACCTGTCTATAGCGAAGACTGTTATACATGCTCCCACCATCATAAGCTCTCAGTGCACCACTTTGAACTCCCTGCAGCAAATTCAGACATGCAATGGTCTACATGAAATCATAGCACTGTGTGTGGGGGGCATAATCAGTTTAAAAGATGAAACTGAAAAGTTTATAAAATAATACAATATTATAAATGGGATAAACAATAATATTATAAATAGGGTAAATGAACAGAGATTACTTTTATATGGGTTTTGGCTAACATCAGGATGGGAGGAAATTAAAATGGTCTAGAAAATGGGATTGTAACTCAAAATATTCCTTGTAGACTGAAGAAGTGGCCTGAAACGATGTGATCAAAGATGTGTTGGTTGGAAGGAGCCTCTGAACATCTCCCATCTAACTGGAGCAGGACTATCAGCAATACAAGGTCAGGGTGGCCATAGCTTGACCCTGCCAGGACTTGAGCCCCCCTAGGATGGAGACCCCCCACCTGTACAACCTGTCCCATGGCTGCTCTCCATTCCAAGGGAAGGATTCCTCACCTCCAACCTGATCCACCTGGGCTGTAATTTGTGCTTACTGCTCCTAGTTTTGGTCTTTGTCACCACTCATCAGATAAGCTGAAGTCCAGTAAAGAATCTCATAAAAAATTATACATAGAAAAGAAAAACTGTTGGACATACACAGAATGAGGACTAATGCTGCTGAGCCACAGCACTTCAGAAAATGGACTGTGTGTTCTTGCTACAAACCCCACAAAATTATTTTGGGGTGTCTAAGCCGGAGTGCCACACCAGGAAGAAGCTGTGCTCTGCATACAGCCTGAGGCACACACTTCAGAGAAGATGCATGAAATGGTGAGGGTCCAGCAGGGATCATGAAGAGGCCATTTGAATCCATGATCTACAAAGAAATGTGCAAACATCCAGGTACCTTTAACCTAGGGCAGAGAGAACGAGGGCAGCATAGCACAATTTCGGTGTTGGAGGGGCTCTGGTAGCGACTGTTCTCCATGCCCACAACAGGAAGAAGGAGAAATAATCAGCTTAATTAATAACACATGTAATTGGATGCTGTCCAGGAGAATCTCTGCTACAATCTGACTGCTAACCGCACTCGGGCTGTGGGACAAGACTGGAACTAGTCTGAAATAAGACCCCTGAAATGTGCCTGCTGTTGATGCAGGGTCCTCAGCTCCAAATGTTTCTCTCTGCAGATCCACTCCTTTGGGGCCACTCTACTTGATGATGTACAGGCAGCTCAAGAAGCTGCTGAGCGTTTTATGAAGGGGTGAAAACAAAACCAACAAAGATACCACTGATGTGTTGCAGCAACCATCACAAGAGACTGACCACGAAGGACCATTAAAATGCTCCATACTCTCTTTTGCATGGGAAAGTAGCTGGGAAGGTTTACCTGCAACCAGTGGATTACATTTTGTACTGAAGTCCCTGCTGGGGAGTGTGCTGCGTACACATCTACTCGGCTCTAGAAGGAAACGAGAGCATTTCACAAGGGGTTTCACCTAGCTCCATAAAACAGGGCAGCCAAGACTTTGTCCTTCGGAAGGACACCGAGGGGCCTCTGCAGATTTATTGCTACGTACCATATTTACATTACTCCAGTTAAATCCAAAGAGCATAGACAAGACGCTCTTGCAGGTCTTTGAGCAGGCACAGAATTTGGAAAGGACCAGCTCACCCAAGGCAGTGTGCGGTAGGAACTCTTTGGTGCCAAACATCTCCTGTAAAATTACAAATGTATTCATAAAATACAAAGACTGGTCATGCTTTTCCTCAAAGCACCACCACTTCATAGCTTCTACTGCACCTCCACACTGACGTATGGGGTTGCCCACAAGTGGACACTTCCCTGCACCTCGTTAAATGCTCCTGTTCTATGGTTTTTACATGCATGAACTCTTTACATTCATTGTACTCTTAGGATAAATGGTAGGGCTCATTTCACAGTCTCCACAATGGTTTTATTCCTCAATGTTCTGACACCTGCTGTGTGCACGCCTGCCCATACCACTAGTTCTCTTGGCTCTAATTCTGCCAGAATATTTTGGGAAGTAAACTGAGGACAGGACAGAAAGACTCTGGACTGAGTTGTGTGATTCCCTTCATTATATGAAAACAGATGGAACACGGAGTTCCTCTCTGCAAATGATTTGAAATAGGCTGTGTAGGTAATTTCCAATCTCTGTGAAAAACTACATTCATTTTGGCTACGCAAAATATAGTCTGGACCAACATACCTTAAGCCCATACTCAGAAAAGAATGCGAGCTTTTTAAATGGACTTTGAACAAATATAACTGTGGCCACAGGTGCTAAAGCAAAGTACATCTTGATTTTCTGAGCCAGCTGAGGCATAGTGGAAAAGGCTATAAAAGCTGAAAAAAAAAAAACCAAAGAAGAAAAAAAGTCTTACTCTTTCTAAACATTCATGAATACAGTTTAACTTCAGTAAGAACTAACTGTTTTACAAATCCCAAAGATAATGTAGACATCCTATACTGTCATCAAGATCACTCAAAAAGACCCACTTACCTATAGTGGTTCCTTGTGAATGACCAATATAATATAACTGCTTCTGTCCTGTTTTCTGTTCAATAAAATTTATAGTTGCTGGGAGGTCATATTTAGCCATTTCATCAAAGCTGCAGGAGAAAGAGTAGTCATCTTAATGAGAGGCATAGCATCTACATATGAACAACCATCACCAACAAACCGCAAAACCAGTGGAGAGGGCAGGACAACCCTAAAAGCTTCTTCATCATACTGAGTGTGTTCTTGGGTAAGCACATGGGTTTTGAACTAGAGCAGCAGCATCTTTTGAGGACAAGTCAATTGTTTCCGAGATCTACAAACTACCCATTTACCTGAAAGCCCAGAATTCCTCCCATTTGGGAGACAGGACCAGATGTCGCTTGGACCAAGTGTTCCCTCTGCTGTTGCCTATCCAAACGTCATAGCCAGCATCTGCGAGAATGAAGCCCAGGCTGTTGTTGGCCAAATTGGTAACCCATATGCTGCCTTCTCCAAATAAACCGTGTTGCAGAAATGTGACAGGCCTTGGACCTGGAAGACAGGCATTGTGATGACTTTATTTTTTTTTTTTTTAATGCTGTCTGTCATCATTTGAGATGGTTTATGGATTCTCTTTGTCGTTAATTATGGCAGCCAAAGTGTATGGAGGTTTGTGTCAGTGTCGGGTAGGTCCATTCCTTGATTTCGGTAGAACAGATTTGCTATGCAGCAGACACAGTGGGTGCACCATATCTCAGAGCCCTTTACCCTTTACCCAACAGCCCTTCCCACCTCCTCTGCAGATGACTGATAATTAAAAAAATGAACACCTAGAGTTGAGGGACAGTATAAAAAAACCCCAAAGTCTTCCCATGCCCCCTATTTTCTCCAATCCCTGAAGAATCCTGGAAGGTCTTCCTCACCCCAGACATGTCCCAGCAAGATGTGCTTGTGTGTTCTTTGCTGGAGTGACAAATTTCACCAGGAGGCAGAATAATTTTTTTTCGTCTGGCCTACTGTTACTTTGGCCATGCTCTTGGGGCTAGGAGGGAAGCGTTTGAACACCTGGAGATGGGGAAGAGAATCAAACCCTTGTCTCCCACACCCTGTGGCAGGTCCCTCATTACTATCTTAAACATATACAATATGTAATGTGATATGACTATTTCAGAAACATCTCACAGCATTTGCTTTTTTCTGCAAGGACACTGTCCGTCAGGTATTTTCCAAGTCACAAGCAGAGCAGTACCTACGCTCTGGACCTCAGCAGGTTTTTGGCAGAGAGGCTTTGCTGATAGACTTAGCAGTACTTGGGCAGCTCTTCAGGAAAACATGGAGGTGCCTAGAGATGTGGTAGGATAAGATGCACCTTTTAATGGATCTAGAACCTCCCAGTTGTCACACCTCACAGGACAAGAGGGTCCCCTGGAAGCTCCTCAAGGAGTACCGAGCTGGTCTGCTGACCCACCACATGGCTGCAGGACCACATTTTAGAAGCCAGGCTCCCAGAGAAAATCTAAGGTGTGCCTGAGGCACCAGCGGCTGGGATGGATGGGCTGCTTCTCATTGCTAGGACTGCAGCCTGCCAGGTATGTGGGGCATCACCCACACTCAGGTCTCCAGGAAGGGTGAGAAAACAGGACTGAAAGGGACCAGCCTTCCCTATAAGTTCTTATTGATTAAAACAGAGGCTACAGATACCAAGTCATGGAGAATCTTGAAAACCCTCTTGCACAAGCCTTGGTATCCCAGTCAGAAGACAACAGCATAAGGTGTGGGTTTCCTGTATGACACAGATACTGATTTTACCTTGGCTTCCAGCATTTTTTCTCCCATAAGGAATTCTGTTTAGCTGAAGGATATAGCCATCTTCTGTCAGCACATCATACTCCTCACTGGGGTATCCCCAGAAGGAGACCATTTCACTCTGCAAGAAGAAAAAGGCAAAGGATAATGCTTTCAAGACTCCATGATGCTTGTCTTCAAGGTAATCTGTAAATGTAGTATTTGATACCGGATGTTTCCCAGATACTTCCTGCCTCCACTCCAATGCCATCATACTTACAATGTTCATCCGTGCTTCTGGATTCTTAGAATATGGAAAATTAAAGAGGCATCGCCCAGATACCATCCCATGGACCACGGATGTCAAAGCTAGAGCCAGCCACATCCTCGCTTTGCCTGGAACAACACATCCACAGTGTCAGTGCCATCAGAAGCAGGGAGACTTGAACCAGATCCACACCTACAGGTTTTGATTTCATACCACTTAGATGCTCTCTTGATGTCCAGAGAGAAACACTGCTCGCTGATCAAAGCCCAGGAGACACAGCAGCACATGGGGAAGAACAACCTGTGCTTTCGCTGTAAGCTAACAATGGGTGATTTTCAGCAGCGAAAGGAGAGACGTGGGCAGGAAAACACTCCAGATAGGACTCAGACTTTGGTGCCCTAGATGACCACTTAAAGCATTATGCATGTACAGTGGCTCAGGAAACACACCTCAACTGGGATATTTTCAGGAGGTGGAACAGACTTTCAGGAATTCCAGTAAGAGGCAAGGCAGCAATACTTGCAATGCTCTACAGACCACGGAAATTCCAAGTGTGTTAAAATGTAACATCACATGTGTGATCTTTTTTTCTTATTTTTGTCTAATATATCTGCTTCTGTCTGAAAGACACCAGAAGACACCTTTGAACCCCAGTCTGTAGAGCATTTAGCTGCTGGAGCTTGAGGGCAACTTGGTGCTTTCTACAGGAACTTCAGGACTGCAAGGCAAGGCACGTCAAACAGAAAATCACTGAACATTTAATTATGCTTTTAAAAACAACCTATTACAGTACTGCGGGCTCCTATTTTGAATGGTAAATTCCAGTGTTCACTACATGGTCCCCTCAGCAGGCTGACAGCTGAGCAAACACTGTCTCCCACATCACCTTTAATAAATAGCTACCAGTCTCTTAACTCAGCAAGACACACAAGGCAGAGAAATGTGAAGTCCTCCACATGGGAGGAAAAAACCTCTGTGCCACGGTACCAGGTGGGTAGGCTGGGTGCAAGGAAACACATCAGACAAAAAGCAGCTTGAGGAGGAGGTGGGAACTGCAGCTGACAATAAGATTACCAAGGCTGCACCCTGGCAGTGGTGAATGCTGCACTGGGCAGAGCTCAGGCACCAGGTCCAGGGAAGAGGCTATTGCCTCTGCTGGGCACTGGGGAGACCACAGCTGCATACTGTGACATCTAGGGGCTGCCCAGTACAAAACTTATGTAACCAACTAGAGTGAATCTCGTGCAGGGCTACTGCATTGGTGGGGTGGAAGCCAGTGAGGGAGCTGGGCTTGCTCAGCTGGAGACAAGGAGGCAAAGGGGGATCCAACAGCATCTTCCTGCCACCCAAAAGTGTCCCAGAGGCACCAGAGCCAGGTTCTGCTTGGAGTGGCACAGCAAGAGCCCCAGAGGCACCAGCGCAAGCTGCAGATCCCAGGCCAGATTTCTTTTAACAATACACAAAGGATGTAGAATATTACTTGTCATATCAGTTAAGACACAGTGCAAGCCACTTCTCCCTTATCTCTTCCCAGCTGCATTACAGGGAAGGGTATGCCTGAGAGACAGTGAGCTTTGTAACATTGCCCTGCTATTTGCATCACCTATTAACACAACTGTCCAAGTCTACCCAGGAGGCAGAGAGAGGATAACAGGTTGATTTTCATCAGTCAGGTAAGAGCCAACACTACATTCACACCCTAAATAGAAATAAAATAAAGAAAAGAAAATCTCTAACCACTTTCCCTACTCCTTGATCATAGTGAAAAAGACAATCATTGATTACATTTAATTCAGGAAGGACACTTCTCTGAATTGCATTCTCTGAAGTGCAAATCTATGTGTGAATTGTATCACCTTGCTTGGGAGCAATGTATCTTCCAGCAGAGCTAGATGTCACTTAACGACACCGGGTTTAACACAGTTTAAAAAAAATACTTTGTGCACTGGAGAGAGCACCTGCCACAAGAGGTGGTGAAGGCAAATAGGAACAGCAGGAGGGTTTACACAAAGTTATTAGCAATAGGTCCATACACAGATACTGAAAGGATGGAGCAGTGTTGTTCCCTCCAACAACAGCTGTAGGTATTAGCAGCCACAAGGTGATGGGTCACCGGGCAGAGAAAACTGGGCCAGACCAACCCCTGGATCTGACCCAGCAAATCAGATTTCAGACCCCTGTTCTCAGACAAACACAAGGAGTTGGATTTGAGTTGTTTTCCTTCAGTTGGAGCCATAAACCCCATCCACATCCACACTTCTGAGACCCAGCTCTGCTGATGTTCTTCCCATGCTTACCTTTATAAAAGCAAAAGCTACCAGCCCAGCCGAGGGGTGGCACAGCTCCTGCAGAAGGAGACAGGGAGATGTCAGCCTCTTGGGTAGATGGACAGTATAGGGAAGTGATGCCCAGCGTGCAGAGGAGATTGAGACGGAGCACACGGCGGCAGCAGAGGGCTGTTCGTCACCTTTCGCTGGTGCATAGCACTGCGCTCTTCATCTCTCTGAAGACAACCCTATTTGAACCGTCTGGAGGGTGGGGTAGCAAGAACAGAGAAGACTAAGTGTAAACACACTGAGATGTTAAACATATAAATCATTAGGCAATGCCATAGTTTAGAAAGTATGGTTGCTCAGAATTTGTTTGTGCAGGTTGGCTAAATACTGTTTAGGCAGAGTCAAATAACTATAGACGTTTAAAGGCGATTTCCATCTATGAAGTGATTTAACTGATAACTCTTAAGAAAGTTTCCAGCTTCATGTTTCAATGGCCATTTTATTTATTTATTACAAGAGAAATAATAAAGTTATTATGAGAGAAGATTGAAGTCTAAAATGGATTTCCAATAGCCGATCTTCTGTTTCAGAAATGATGATGTGCCAGACGGAGCTCTACAACCCCTTGTTATATGATACTAAATGTGTGCTGGAGATTAAATCCCAGGTAACAGTCTGAAAACACTTGTACTGGGTCTGGCTGCGATGGAGTTAACTTTCTTCATAGCACAGGGATGGGACACAGCCGACTGGCCAAAGCAATACTCCATACCATACAATGTCACAGTCAGCAATAAAAACCGGGGAGGAGGGTATTGTCTGTTTTCCAAGGTGGCCATCACTTGGAGTCTGGCTGGGCACTGGTCTGCTCATGAGAGATGTTGAATGATTACCTTTGCATCACTTGTTTTTATTCACTTTCCCTCACTTACTAAACTGTCTTTCTCTTGACCCATTTTTCTCACTTTCGCTCTTCCTATTCCTTTCATCTGTCCCACTTGGAGGTGGGGGGTGGAGCGACCAAGCAGCTGTGTGGGTGCTTAGCTGTTGGCTGGGGTCAACCCACCACAACATCCTTGTTCTTCACACCCTTACAGGAAAGTACAAAGAGTGTCTAATCACCCTATCCTACATACACACTGCGGGCAGGGATAGTTACCCTTCTCCACCACCCATGCCAGGGCTGTGGCTGTCTTCTGCCCTGCCTTCCTGAACTGTTTTGCTTTGGATATCACAGAGCAGGCTCAATAGGGAAAGATGTCTTCTGGCTGTCAACCTGGAGTGGACCTGAAATGTGTCCAAGGCACGCACCTAGATTTGGCAATTGTCCCACTCTTTAAACATTGTCATAGTAGAATATTGGTTCATCATGTAGAGATTATTTGGAGGTTAAGAGTGTCTTCTTTTAGGGTACAGAAGCTACAATTCACTGAGAAAGATACTTTGATTTTCACCTTCTGAGGAAACATAATGTAAGTCTATACTCCAGGGACAGGGCAGGGCAACTCCAGTCATGCTCATCTGGAGGCACTTTCCTCCTTGAAAGGTGCAAGACTAAGGTTGCACTCATAGTCATAAGAGTCCTATAGCACTTGAAGAGGGAGACATTATCACAGGTCTTGCAAGATGCTCAGCCCTCTCAAAGGTCGTATACAGCTCTTGCTGAAGCATCATTGCTGTGGAGGCTGAATGGGATCAAGGAGAGGCCTTTGAACTTCATTACATAGCCATGACATCAAAGAAATGTCAGTGGCAAAGGATTTCTAGAGGTCTTTATCCACTGTTTCCCCAGAAGCAAGACTATTTCCAGTACTGGATCAGACTGGCCCTGGCTTTGAGTAGTCAAGTTTTGGGTATCACCCAGGATGGAGATCCCCCACCTCTGTGGTGACCGCCCCAGAGCTGCTCCCGACTCCTGAGGGAAAGAAGCATTTCCACATGTCTAGCATCAACATCCAAAGGTGCAACAAATTCCCTGATCATATCATCTGCCACTAGACAGAGGCATTTCACTCTATCACCTTTTACCCTCTGAGGAGTCACAGGCTGCTCTGAGGCTGCTCCCAGCCTCTCCGTGGCCAGATCCAATAAACTCAACTCTGTCCATCTCATGTTGTAGAGTTGCTGCCAGTTTGTCAGCCTCTATGGAGCCTCACCAGTGTCTCCACATCCCTCACACCAGGCAGACCAAAACTGGACCTAGCATCCAGATGTGGTCTCCCTTGCACCGAAGAGTGTGGGTGATAACTAACCGACACCAGGCTTGTCTGCTCCTGTAGCCCAAACTGTGGTTCTCCATCTTTGCAGTAAGAGCACATTGTTGGCTCATGTTCGGTTTGGCACCCGCCACCCCTCACAGGTCCTTTCTGGTAAGGCTGCTATGCCACAGCTCTTAATCAGAGCATTATTGTGCCCTGCCCTCGTCTAGGGCTGCCTGCCACCTGCACATACTTCAGGTAGGTGTTTGGCCCTGAAGCAGAAACATGTCGTACATCCAAGAGTTCTCACCCAACTCATGCAGCCTTTTCTTGCAACACTCTTGCTTTCTTTGCTAGCAGTCCACATGGCATGTTCACTAGTGAGCAGAGAGCTTTTTGCATTGCAATGTACTGTGCTTTTACTACTGTCCTGGTTTTGGCAGGCATAGAGTTAATTTTGTTTCTCAGTAGCTGATACAGCCTGTATTTTGGATTTATGTCAGCATGAGAATAATGCTGACAACATCTTGACTTTCAGTTGTTGCTGAGTAGTGAATACTTTTAGTTATGGACTTTTCGGCTTCCCATGCTCTGCCAGTGAGGGGCACAAGAAGCAGAGAGGGAGCACAGCCAGGACAGCTGACCTGAATTGGCCAAAGGGATATTCCATACCATATGACATCATGCTCAGCATATAAAGCTGGGGGAAGAAGAAGGAAGGGGGGGATGTTTGGCGTTATGGCGCTTGTCTTCCCAAGTAACCATTACGCGTGATGGAGCCTGGCTTTTCTGGGGATGGCTGAACATCTGCCTGCCCACAGGAAGTGCTGAATGAATTCCTTGTTTTGTTTCGCTTGTGTGCGCAGCTTTTGCTTTACCTGTTAAACTGCCTTCATCTCAACCCATGAGTTTTCTCACTTTTACTCTTATTCTCTCCCCCATCCCAAGGCGGGGGTACTGAGTGAGTGTCTGCGTGGTGCTCAGTTGCTGGCCAGGGTTAAACCACAACTACCTATTGTGCTCAAACTTAATAATCATATTTTCTATAAAATTACTGTCAATGATTCTGTCTTAATTCTTAATCTTTCTCTTTTGGCCTCAATTCTTTGACTGTCTTAATACTCTTCTATGACTACCTTCCTACCTGCTTTTATCAGGCCACAGTTTAGCAAGAAAATGCACATTTAAGAAACTCTACTGAACTCTCTTGCAAATTAAGCTGGCAGTGAGAACCCAGATAACCGTGCAGTACAATAAACCATTCCCAAGCACATTTAACATACAGACCATTTGGTCATAGGCCAAACATTTACGAGGTTTGAGAAGTCTCCTTTTCGTGAATAAACATGAAAATTGCAGTGACAAACCACTGCTGAGCCCGCTGGCACATGTAAATCCGTGCAGTCCAACAAGTCTTTTAGAAGACACCAGCTGCAACTGAATTCTGTGTAGGACCTCCCATGCTCCCGAGCAAAGCTCAATGCAAAGCCAGAGATGCCCCAAGCCCCAGCACCACAGGGGACTTCAGCTGTGACACATCTGTGTCCTAGGCACCAGGTGCCCAAGAGAATGGCCAGCTCTGAACAGCTGCCTGAGCCACCAGCATGGTGCATGGAGAGAGGGGTGTTGGAAGGGATCCACAGCAGGCAGGGTGCAGAGCAAGGTTCCAACTGGTACTCTCCATAGGAGGTGCTGAGGAAGGCAACGTAACTTCCTGATGCTTCTTCCCAGGGCAACAGTGCCAAGACAAAACCTCCCACCAAACCTAAAATCTTACTCTTACATGTTGGATGGTCAGTTATACGGTCAACCTTTTAAAAAAATGAGGCAGCCCCAGACTGACCACCTGTTCTCCTCCATGACTGCTGCACAACTCACATGGGAAGGGGAGACAGGGGCTCCAACCTCTCTCCAAGAAGTGTCTATTAAACATCTGCCTTGAGGCCAACTTAGAGCTCCCATTGAAGATGAGTATCATCAACACCCCCAGCAGGTAAGCCCTTGTCCCTTAGGTGCAATAAGCTCCACATAAGGCACTTTACATCAGTCTAACCCCACAATTGCTAAACAGCTGTGCCAAAGTGTCAGGTTTGGTGTCCCCCATACCACAGTGATCCTATCAGAAGTTCTCTGGAATTTCTTCTCTCACCTACGCAGCTAGGTAAGGATAGTAATCCAAATACTTCCCCCAGTCGCCCACGCTCAAGGCTGGCAGGATGGGAAGTTGTTTTCCTGAATTGTGGCTATTGGACAAACTGCTGGCAGTGTGTTAAAAGTGAGAGGGGCAGCTCTGCAGTGACGACAACAGGCAGGGTGAAAATCCCTCAGCTCATGCCTGTGGGCTCCAAGTAAAAGCATTATCAGGCCAATGAAGATGACCTTAGAAACGGCTGGTTGTCACCTCCTGACGGATGTCTTCTGTAACCATCTTGCAGAAAATTTCATCTTTCCCAAGGCAGAGGCGGTGCACACATGCCAACACCCCTCAGTACTATCTGCTCCAGTCTCAGCATCTCAGGATCCCACTTTCCTAACATCAAGCCATAGCTTCTTGCAAAATACAAGCTAGTGTCATACATGGTTACACAAAAACTCCAGGTGTTGGAAACAGCCCATCGACACTTTCTGGAAACTGTCACACCCTCGAGCAATTCCTGCTGGGGTAGCACCTCCACGTGGGCAGGTTTTGATTATGGTAGAAGCTTCCCAGAAGGGTGGATCAGACCCAGTTCCAGAGCATTCCTGGATAACTGGTGTTGGGACAAAGTCAGTCTGATGGCAAAGGTGGCTTATCACAGAATCACAGACTGGCTGAGGTTGGAAGGGACCTCTGCATGTCATCTTGTTTAACTCCCCCTGCTCACGCAGGGCCACCTAAAGCTGGTTGCCAAAGACCATGTCCAGATGGCTTCTGAATATCTCCAAACAGGAGACTCCATCCTGGGCAACCTGTGCCGGTGCTTGGTTACTCTCACAGTAAACAAGTGTTTCCTGATGTTCAGAGGGAACCTCCGGTGTTCCATTTTTGCCCATTGCCTCTGCTTCTGTCACTGAGCACCAGTGAGAAGAGTCTGGCTCTGTCCTCCTTGCACCATCCCTTCAGGTATTTATGAAATGTCCCCTGTGAGCTTCTCCCAGCTGAACAGTCCCACCTCTCTCAGCCTTCCTCATAGGAGAGACTCTCCAGCGCCCTAATCATCTTAGTGGACCTTTGCTGGAGTCTTCCCTGTTGGACTTTCTCTTGTACAGGGAAGCTCAGAACTGGACCCAGCACTGCAGGTCTGGCCTCACCAGTGCTGAGTAGGGGGAGAAGGGTCACCTCCTTCAACCTGCTGCCGATACTCCTAGTGCAGCCCAGGATGCAATTCACCTTCTTTACAGGACATGCTGCTGGCTCATGTTCAGCTTGGTGTCTACCAGGACACCCAGGTCCTGCTTTTCAGTTGGGTGGCCCTCAGCATGTACTGGTACAAGGGGCTGTTCCTCCCCAGGTGCAGGACTTTGTACTTCCCCTTGTTGAACTTCGTGATGTTCCTGTCCATTTGTCCAGCCTGTTGAGGTCCCTCTGGATGGCAGCATGACCCTCTGGTATATCAGTCACTCCTCCCACTTTGGTGTCACCTGCAGACTTGCTGGGGGTACACTCTGCCCCACCATCCAGAGCATTAACAAAGATGTTAAACAGGACTGGACACAGTGTTGACCCCTGGGGCACACTGCTGGTCAGTGGCCTCCAGGTAGGCTTTGGACTGCTGACCACCATCCTCTGGGCCCAGACATTCAGGCAGCTTTCAGCCCAGCTCACCGCCTGCTCATCCAGCCCCTACATCAACAGCTTCTCTATGGGGATCTCACGGGAGGCCGTGTCAACGGCCTTGGCAATGCCCAGGTAGACAATACCCACTGCTCCTGCCTGGTCTACCAGGCCAGTCACGTCACCACAGCACTTTATGCAGGTGGTCAAGCATCGTTACCCCACGTGCCGTGATACTCAAAGCTCAGCATGTGCCACGTAGCTGCAAAGCCATTGAAGACTCACCGGGGGCAGAGGTCTTTCGGCAAGACATGGGTTTCTGAAACACACATTTCACTGCCCGTAACTGGCTGTCCTGGTGGATTGTCGGTTGGGTTTTCCCAGCTGACAGGGTCTGATTTGTCATGTGAACAGCTCCGTTTACTCCTTGCAGCTCCTTGCTTGAGCCCTTTCTCTCGGCAAGGCGGAGCATGGCCTTCCACAGGCCTCTGCCTCTGCTGGCTTTAGCTCCTGGCATCCGACCGCCCCGGAGCAGAGGAGCTCAGCAGCCGCCAGCCCCCCATGCAGTGCGTTGTCAGCCTGGAGGTGTTCCTTAGGCCTGTTCACAGATGGCACCGGGCACATCCTTGGCCTCATCCCAGGAGGCTGCTGTCACCCTGGCCGATGTTCAGTGCTGGTCCTTCTCTCCGCGCCGGGGTCCCAGCACTGCCCTTCCCACACCCACTGCTGCCCCCCGCCCGCTCCCGTCCCGGCCGCCCGCAGCCCCTGCAGCGCGGGGGGCAGCGCCAGGGCAGCCCAGGGCGCCGCAGCGGCTCCCCGGCGCAGCACGGCTGTGCGGCCCCGCAGCAGGGACGCGGGGACCGCGGGGGGGGGGGGGGGGGGGGGGGGAGGGGGCGCCCCCTGCCCCAGGAGGCGCCTGTGGGTGAGTGGGCGCGGGGTGTGTGCAGGGGTGCGTGTGTGAGCACAGGTGTGCTGCGGGGGTGACTGCACGTGTGTGCGTGTGTCGGGGTGTGTGTGCAGGGGGTGTGCGTGCGTGCGCGCGCGCGCACAGGTCGCTGTGCAGGGTGTGCGCGTGTGCAGGGGTGTGTGTATGCACGGGCGCGCGTGGAGGCGGGTGCGCGTGCAGAGGTGCGCGTGTGCACATGTACGCACGCTGGGGGCTGTTTGTGTCTGGGTGCGCGCGCAGGCGGGTGCCTAGCTCTCCGGGCGCGCGGCGCGCGCGGGTGTACGTGCGGAATCTGTGAGCGCAGCGGTGCGCGCGCAGAGGAGTGGGCGCGCACGCATGAACGTGCCACGGCGCGCGCGCGTACGCGTGTGGGCGTGGCCGCACGCCTCCCCCGGTGTCGGCGCCGCCCATGGGCGTGGCGTGGCGTGGCGTGGCAGGCCATGGCGCGGGTGCTGGTGGTGGGCGCGGGGCTGACGGGCGGCGCCTGCGCGGCGCTGCTGCGGGGGGCGGCGCTGGGCCGCATCGCCGTCTGGGACAAGGCGCGCGGCGCAGGTGGGCCCGGCACGCGGAGGGGGGTGTGGCGCGTGGCGTGGCGTGGCGGTTTCTGACTGGCTGTCGCGCAGGGGGCCGTATGAGCACGAGCCGCAGCGCGCGGGACGCCGCATGCACCGCTGACCTGGGCGCGCAGTACATCACCCTCGAGACGGAGCGCGCGGGGCCGCGCCGCAGGTGAGCCACGCCCCGCCCCGCCCCGCCCCGCCTGAGGGAGCCCGCGCCCCGCCGCCTGGACGAGGGTCGTCGTGCTGCGGGCGGGCCCTGCCCCAGCCCTCCCGCCGCCTCCCGCCGCCCCCTGCCTTCGCTCTTCCCGCCCTTCTCAGCTGCGTCAGGTGGAAAGCGGGGTGGGGTTTGGCGGGGGCGAAGCAGGTGGTGGGGTGTGGGGTCGGGCAGGTTTGGTGGCCAGGCGGCCTGCCCAGCCCTGCCCTGCCCAGGCCAGCCCACTGGTGTCGTGGCTTGACGGTTTTCACCCGCGGGGCAAATCTGCCTGCAGTAGGAAATGCAGGCAGGTGTGGCCCCGCTGCTTCAGTCCACAGAGATCTTTGCTTTCAAGAGCTAACATACCTCAGAGTCACTTAAACACTGTGCAGGTGTCAGGAAATCTAGGTATGAAAGAAGAAGTGTGAGGTGTCGTGTCGCTGTGGGGACATGGAGTCTCTGGCAGTGGTGCCTGGCTTTGAGGATGGGGAGGATTGTGTTGGTGGGGCCAGCTTGGGCTTGCTGGGTACACGGGGCGGTTCACTGTAGGCTGGGCAGGGGGATGGTGATGTAAAGATGCAAAATTTGTGTGGAAATCAGGGAAAAGGTGTGCTTCAGGCACCTGCATCCAGCCGCTAGAATATTCCTGTGCTCTGTGGTGATGGTGCAGTTTCTACTGATACTCAGAGCTTTAAGTAATTGTTGTATATGGCCCTGCCACAGTTTAGTCCTGAAACCTTCAGGCTAAACTGCTAATGGTTTCTATTACAGGCACAGTAGGTAGCCTTGGTCTCGCGTCAAAGGCCAGCCCCTAGTAAAATAGCAAGGTAGTTAGTAATTTTGTAGCTGTGGCTCCTGTTTGTGCATAGCCTGGCTTGAAACACAGGTTGCGTGAGGTCATTAAAAACTGTTCTCTAAATTTGAAAGTTAGGCTGGTCTTGTAATTGTGAAAAATAGCTACCACTGCTGTTGGTTTCCATGCAGTGTATTTTCATCTCTGTGTTGTTTGCTCCCTTTAAGCTTCTATGATGAACTTCTATCTCACGGCATCTTGAAACCGCTGACTGCACCGGTTGAAGGAATGGTAGTGAAAGAAGGCTCGTGCAATTACATGGCACCACAGGGTATCTCCTCAGTTGTCAAGTATTATTTAAAACAGTCAGGTAAATTCTTTGTATGAAATGAAATGGTTTAATGATTGTGCTTTTGATGGCATTCTTGAACTGTCAAATTTAAATTTCCAATGAGAATGTTCAAGTTCCTTGTTTGTTTATTTATGTCTTGGAAGTAGCTTAGATGGATAAACATGTCTGCGAGCTCTATAAATTTCCAATTCCTGCAGGTGCTTAGCTGACTTCAGCTGCACTGCTGGCATATAAAAGTCTCTATGCAAATACAATGTCTGTAGAATCAGGGGCCAAGCTTACATTTACACCATTGGCTTTAGCATATGGAAGTTGGACCTAACACAGTTAGGACAGAGATATGTTAGTGGGAGTGAGACCGTGGTTGAGGTTTGACTTGCAGCTTGAATGAAGTTAGTGTTTGGATGGTTTTTCATGTGTGTACTGAGCAACTGGGAACATAGCGGTGAGCTACATCCTGTATTTCGTAGAAATGAGTGCTTATGCTGTCTTGAAAGTCCTTTAGAAAAGACTGAAAGAGAAGATCGTCTGCTAGTTCTAACTGTGTAACTACTGCATTAGGTATAATGTGGCAGAACCACTTGCATGGTTTAGTGACTAATTTAACTCTATTTTGAAAAATGTTAGCTTTATGAGCAGTCAAGCTTTGATCCTTTCATGTGATTTTTTTGGGCCTTCTTTTTAATTAGCTGGTTTTTTAGACCCTAATCTTGCAAATAATTAACTGCATTCCTGTCTTCTGATATATGAGAGATGCTAATCAGGGAAGTGCTCTCTTTTTTGGCTCCTGGGGGTGTGCTCACCCTGTGCCGCCTCCTGTGCTTGTCAGATTTCACTCTGAATTGGTTCACCTCACTAAAGCCACTAGTAAACTAACCTGTCAAAGAGAGCAGCTGGTAGTTTTCCATCCGTTTACTGAGCTGAATCATGTTAGAGAGGAGTCAGATGAATATCAGGGTCTCTAGTACAGGGAAGTGAAGGGATCTTTTCAGCTAATGGGGATCCCCTCTTTTAATGTCGTATGTTGGCTTTAAATTGATTCAGCGTAATTTGTGAAACTTTGCCCTAAGACTGTCTGTGTGCTTTGTTGTTTGCAAGTCATCTAGTTACTAAGGGAAACTACTCTGCATTTTCTTTGTGAAGTTTGCTGTTACATGTATTTAACTTCTTTTTCCAAACAGGTGCAGACGTCTTCTATGAACAGCTCGTAACTTGCATCTCTCTCCGAGATGGGAAATGGGAAGTCTCCAGGAAAATGGGACCGCCAGAACAATTTGATATAGTTATTCTCACAATACCTGTTCCACAAATTCTTCAGCTGCAAGGAGACATTGTAAACAGTAAGTTCATACCTCAGAATCACAGGTGTCTAGCCTAAAATGGCAATTGAGTGTCTTGTATAGCAAAGAAACACTCAATAGTCCGAGCTGTCTGTTAACTTCCACTAGAATAGGGTGAATCTGAAAATGATAGGAGATGGATAATTTTGAGATTGTATGTGTGGTGCATGAGTGGTAATACCTTGGTAGCAAAAATATCTAAATAGATGAGTCAGTTTTTAATCTGATCTTTAATTTTTTGCTGACTTCTAAAACTAAGACTTTTCTTTCTGTATCTTGAAAATAGTTATTGAATCAGACAGGCACCTCAGCTGGTCTGCATGTGGTTGTTTCCTTATGGCTAGCTCTTTGTTGACATGTTATGCTCATTTTCAGTGTTGCCTTTGGTATGTCTGCAGTAGGAATGACCCAGAGAGTAAGACCTGAATAACAGCTGTGCTGTGGGGAAAATCCCTAGGGTGTTTGAGCCTAAAATCAAATGAAATGCAGGGCAGGAGAAAGCCCAGCTCAGAACTCTTTGGTCGCTAGTTTATAAGATGAAAGCCTCTCAGACCCTCCAGCTTGTTTGCTGTTTCTGGCTGCCCCCTGGGTGTTGTATTCCCCAAATATGAGTAAATCTGAATTATCCTTTGGTGATTGATTAGAGTGAATGTGTTGACAGTGCCGTGGAGGCTTAAGAAGAGCTGGGTGCTGAGAAGTGTAAATTCAGGTCTAGACAAGTTTACTAGCTTAGGTGCATTGTCTCAGATGTGAGGCTTCCAGAGCCAGCTTTTCTCTGAAGTCAGGCTGATGAATCCTGCTCACCCATGCTAGCTCTGTGCACAGTCAGTGTCCGTCTACAGTGTGCTCCCAGCCGTGTTGTTTCTGGGTGGACTGGTTAGCTGAGGTGCTGCAGCCTGTGAGCAGATTTGGTGTATTTGCCATGAGATCTGATTGTTCCTTTCAGAACAGGCACTGTGAGGATTTACAGGGCAGAGATCCTGATGTAGCTCTGCAGGGCTGATGCTGAGCATAAGCCAGGAAGCCCAGCCAGGCCTATGCTGACCCTGGAACCATTAGAAGTGCACTGGGCTGTGGATTTATCACCTCAGCTGCAGTGTTGTGCCAAAGACGTGCTGCGTCTGGCTAATAACCTCTCTTTGAACTCGGCATGCTGGCAGCAGCACAGGGACATCCACGTGGCTCGAGTCAGTTCTGGTCAGACAGGGCTTGTTGCCTGTCTCCTGCCAGCTCCTGAAGTAGACACTCTAAAATTTGAGGGTTTTCTGCTCTCTGGTTTGTAGAAAAGCCATCAGAGCTTGAAAGATGGAGAGCTGATGTTAAAGCTTGGTCCCTTGTGCTCCGCTGTGTGTTGGATTTTAATGTGCTTGAATACTTGAGTGTGATTTGGAAGCTGTCTGTTAAAAGATACTGGAGCAATAGATGGAAGTGGTTAGAGTGAGCTGCCAGGGTCTTTCCGAAGTTGCTTCATAGTAACCAGGACCTGTATGAAGAGGACAGGGGCAGTGGGAGAAAAGGATAGATGGCAGCAGCACAGCATCTTATGGTAGCGAAGGGTAAGTTGATGTCTGATCACAGTAAAGAAGAGAAATATTTTCATTACAGCCTCTTATTGTAAGCTTTATGCCTAAATAGGTAAATATTGTGTAAGAACAGCACTTCTCTGCTATTTGGTTTTTTACAAGGTCTCTCATTTCCCTGTCCTTTTACCATGGAAAGTAATGGTAATCCCACTGAATTTTCTTGGTTAGCGTGTGTGCCCTTTCACTTCATACTCTGAATTGTATGAGCAGGGTAAATTAATAGATACCCTTTACATAATTGTATCTTTTCTTTTTAATAGTCATGTGTACTGTTCTGCTATATAGAGATACAATAAACATTAAAAACATTGACTAGTCACTAACTGAAGCACAGCTTTGCAAGCATTAGAAAGTAAGAGGAGAGTGATGTATGACAGCTACGATGTGTTGGGCCTTTCCCCTGTCTGCAAGGAGAGACATCATCTCTATTTTTGTTAGGTTTGTTATGACGGTGTAACATGGGATATTGCTCAAAGATGTGTGCAGTCATGGCTGACTGTCAAGCTCCTTCCGTTCAGTTAGCTCAGCTCACAGCGGATAGGAAACCTCAACAGCCCAAACTGTACAGGCACTTAGGGACAGGTGTAGCGAGGTGGCTGTTTGATTGTTCAGTGCTGTTATTACTCGGGTAAATGACTACTAGGGTGGGTCTGGCCCATCCTGTCCTTTCTAATGATCGTCAACAGTAAATGTCCTGGGAACAGAAGAAAAGTAGAGGTAGTGTGTAGTACTGTTTCCTCAGAGTCTTCCCGGGGTTTCTCTAGTACATCTCAAGGCCTTTCTCAATGAGGGTTGATGCCTTTATGAATTGTTTTTCTTGAGGTAATTAAATTCTTTCACATCCAAAAAGTGGGAAGGTCCCCTTCAGAAATTTTGTTAAGGTAAGCATTTAATATTACTTGGTCTTGAAATGCTGCAATTGTCAGATGCTTTCCACAACATCCTTTCCTTAAATCTTCTGTGTAACTTTTATTACAGGATTAACTTTTATCTGAGGGAACCTAGCAAGTTTTGTCTTCTCCCCTTCTCCACATTTCTGTTCCTTTCTCTCCTGTACCCTGTGTGAGGCTGGCTTCCAGATTTCCAACCAATTGTTAATTCTTCATCTCAGACAACAGCGCTGACCCCACATACCCACAAGTCCCTTAGGAGTCCCTTAGCATTGGAGCTACTGGCTTCTTTACTACTGTTTCTTTAGAAGTGAGGGGAAAATAGGGGAGGATAATGTAAGGAAGATGTTTCAGAACCTGAACAGGGTATAGATTTCAGATCCTTTTTTGACTTAACAGAGACTTAGGTACATCACTATTTCTAAATCTCAACCTCGTATTGATGACATGTCAAAGAGCTGAGGTTTTCTGACAGAGAACAGGAATTTCCTGTATCACATCTCTCTTGGGATTTAAGATGCAATTTCTTGTTAAGCGTAAGGTAGTTAACTGTGGACAGCTGCTGAAAGGAATAGTTGTCCTCTCCGCTCTGACAACATCCTACCTTTACCTCCTCTGTCAGCACTAGTGAGTGGGTACCATGGTGGGAGTCAGAACTGCTCCGTGTTTTAACCCAAAACTAACTCTGATGGTGCAAATGGATATGATAGTTTTCACTCGGCTGTGCAAGCTGAGCTGACTTGTTGAGCTGCCTGGTTGCTAGTAGTTAGCCTGTGCATGTGTTGAGGCTGCTTCCTTAGCTGTAAAGCAGTTCAATCATCTGTGTGCTCCGGTCTTCCAAATCCAGGGACAATATTTGGTGATTCTAATGAAAACAGATTTGTGCATTCCTGGTATACAATCTACCAATTCCAGCTGCTCCTGGAAGGGGAGGTTCCTGCTGCTTATTGCGAACTTGCCGCTTGCTGTCACTCAGGGTGAAAGGAATCATTTTGCTGCTGTGCTTGTGCTGCAGCTTAAGTGAGGGATATGCAGAGCTGGAGGAAGGGAGACATTTCTCCTTCCAGCGACAGCAGCCTGTGTGGCCAGTTCAAAGGTCACGTGCAGCTACTCTGAGCCTACAGGCAAGGGGCTTAAAGTGAGGTGGGGGCAGGATTTAGGAGTACAGCTACCTTAATTGCTGATCTTGAAAGCCTTTATTATTTAGAAGACAGACACTGAAGCTAAATGGAAAATGTGGCTTGGTGCCTTGTGGTAATATTAATCTTAGCTGCTGTTGTGATTTGTGCTGAGCAGTGTCAGTGGAGTGAGCTTTGGCCATTTCCCCAACAGCCCTGTTTTTGAGTGTAACTGGCACATTTACTTGTGTGTTCACTGCACGCCCTCCTTTGTTTCGGGTTATCATCCCTACTTTGACAGCTTCTTAATTAGCAAGTTTAAAGATCTTCCATATCCTCAATAATTTTCCTCTGCTTTTCCTATTTGAGGTTTCTCTCTGAGATGCCTTTTCATGTCAGTTTTGCTGCATACTGGAGATTGAACTGCTAACTGTGGACTTGTGCCAGGTTCCATTTTAACCACTTAGGTATAATTGGATCTATCAGCTCAAAGCCAAATGAAGTTTTAAATGGATTTTGATGAGGGATTGTTGGCATTAATGTAGAGATAAAGGCTGTAAAATAAATGAAGGTGCAGAGAGATGGCTGTGTGGAATAGGTGATGCTTTGATCCACTAGTAAGCATTGGAATTAGCCTTTGATATTTGTGTGTAAAAGAACCTGAGCTGGAGAGTTCAAATGACTAGCCAGAAGTGGTAACTCACCCCTTGCAGGAGTTCACCATTCTTGTTTGAGCCTTGAGACTGACCCTGTCACATGGATGCTTTCCCCTTGCTTGAGAATATTTAACTGTCTGAATATTGTGTTTTTAAGCAGTGGTCTCATAGATGATGGCTGTAAACATGCAGTATGTTTCTTAAGTGACAAAACAGTCTGGACACTGATGCCCATGTTTTCAGAGACATCTCCTGAAATTCAGGCTCCTCTGTTTGTAATTAGGTGCTTCAACAAAAGTGTGTTGTGAGTTCCTCTTCATTGTAGAACTGGTGTGTGCGTGTGTGCCTACACTAGGCTACGTGAATAGGCAGCACCTGGCAGTCGAGTTACCTTAATGTGGGCACCTTTGGGTCCAGCGGCCGGTCTGCTCTTTGATTTGCAAATGTTAACTTGTATCTTTATTGTGATGTCTTCAGGACATCTTTATTTAGACGCCTTTAATATTGTTTTGCAGAAAGCGAATGGGATGAGTCTTACCGAATTGAAACAGACCGAAATTTTACCTTCAGTGAGATTACTTAGTAATCTTCTTGGGTTTGTGTTCTGGCTTCAAGAGTGAAGACTGCGGACAAGGGAAATTCTAGCCTGCTTGAGGGAGGTCTTCTTTTGCCTCCCAAGTTTTTTGAAAATAAGTTAAATGTATTTGCATGATATTCAGAGAATTAAGATTTTGAAATAATGACCCTCCCAAATCTTATGTTCAATGTTCTGATTTTAATACCTAAAGCTCTGCAGACTAAAGCTTTTGTTAGGCTGATATATTAGTTTGTGTCTTTTTCCTGTTGTTTAGCCTTTTAGATGAGCCTGAATTATTATGTCATTGTGAAACTGTGTACATTTAAGAGGAGATAGAATTAAGTGGCCTTTGGCAACCTAGAATTACCATTTAAAATGGACTGCATGAGAAATGACTGTTCCAGAATTACTTCTCTTATGAGTGTAAAGCCAAACTTAGATTAATGGAAAAGTTTTTTTTTATTTTAATATATATCTACACACACATAAATATATGTGTGTGTAGATATATATAAAGTATTTTGTTCTATTTACTTGCATTCTTTTGTTTGTATTCTTTGACTGTTGCCAGTATTTATCAATTCTTAACTGAGAAGCAGCTTGTCTGTGGCCAGTCTTTTTAGAATTATTCATCTTTATTCATCTTCATTTTCAACCTTTCTTCATTCCGTCTACAGCTATCATCCCTAGACTTACCACTTGCATATTTAGCAGTAGCAGAGACAGAAGTAGCAATAATGCTGTTCGAAGTTACAGACATTGAAATCTCTTAAACCAGTAAAGTTGTTCAATTGGTAGTCTGTGAAACAGGCATTCTTAGGGCTCTTGGATACCGGTGTCTGATGAAGTGTCCTGGTTTAACCCTGACCAGCAACCATGCAGCCACTTGCTTGCTCCTTGCCACCTGGAGAGGTGGGGAGGAGAATTGGAAAGGAACGTAAAACTCCAGGGTTGAGATAAGAACAATTTAATAATTTAAACAGAATAAAAAGGCAAGAACAACAATAACAATAACTAATAATAATAACAACAACAACAGTTATAATGGAAAGGTGGGGAAAAGAATAAAATCCAAAGGAAAAGGGAGGAAGGAAACCAAGTGGTGCAGAGTACAGCTGTTCACCACCTGCTGACCGATGCCCAGCCAGTCTCCCAGCAATGCTCCTCCTGTTCAGCTAACCCCTCAAGTTTATACCCCAAGCACGACGTCCCATGGTATGGAATATCCCTTTGGCTGGTTCAGGTCAGCTGTCCTGGCTGTGTCCCTTCCCAGTCTCTTGTGCCCCTCCAGCCCTCTGGCTGGCAAGGCCTAAGAAACCAAAAAGTCTTCGACTTAGTATAAACATTACCCAGCAACAACTAAAAACATCAGTGCGTTATCAACACTGACTGTTCTCACATCAGAGCTAAAACACAGCACTGTACTAGCTACTAAGAAGAAAGTTAACTCCACCCCAGCTGAAGCAGGACATGAAGTTACTCTTCACTAATTTGATGTGGTCGGTTTCCATTCAGAAACTGCATGTGTTCTGTGTTTACTTAAGTCACAGTAGAATTACCAAACACAATCAAAAGATAAAAGTCTTTTTGCAATGCCTTCATTTTTCACATGTTTTCCTTTCTTTACATAACATGCAGTATGTGAAGAATTAGTAACTTACTGTTTTTGAAACATCTGAGTGCTAGTACTGTGTTGAGGCAGAAGGGGAAAAGCTACTTGCAACGTGTTTGAAACAACAATAGGTGGCAGCAATCAAATGATGTTTAGGACTTTCAGCTTGAATAACTAAATTAAATTTAGTGCACTTATTTGTCTTTGGGCTATACATATTTGGGTAGTAAAAATTGTGGTTATGCAGAAGGTAAGAGGAAAACGAATAGATGTGCCTGAGTTTGTAGTATAAATTTGGTGTCAGAAAAGGAATACATTTGCTTAAAAGCAGGATCCTTGCTAATGAAGGGACTAGATTTTGCAAATGTTCATCATCTGATAGTATTTCAGACATGCTGGACTGTTACATTACCTCCCGATACTAGAAAAATCCTAGATTTATATACCAGATTCAATGTGATCACTAAGAAGTATAATCCTTTTCTGTGCGTTTTCATATCAGATTGATTTTTATCGGTTCTGTTTTTATTAAGACATTTGGCAGCATGGCAATTAAGATTGCAAGAATTTGCAGTAGTTTTTATCTGTCTGTTCAGAATGTTTTCATTAAGTTGCTTTACTTGGAATCTAAAATTACAATTCCGCATGTTTAATCTGCTAATAAAACGGAATGGCTTGGCTTTTGTTTCAAGCCTGACCTATTTTTTTTTCCATCTGTGTGAATGTCCCACATGTTTTAAATAATAGAAGCTGATGCAAAGATACAAGTAAAATAGGACTGTATTTACACAGGGAGGCTTTATAATGTGAATTAGGAAAGCACAACTCTGATAATTTTTCATGAGTCCCAAGTTCCTGCTGAGTGAATGTGTTTATTTTTGGGTAGTACGATGATAAATTCTGGATTTCGTAGTTCCAGTTCCAAGCAATCTTAGCAGGGCTTATCCAGGCTTTGAGTTTGGTCTCATTACCTAACATATCTAAAATGTCTAGTATAAACATGTACACTGATTTGTTAGCTACTTATCAGACCTTAGGTGCTGAGGTCACACAGTGCAAATATTTGTGCTTTCTGGAAATACAAGTAGTTACTAGTTTTGCATGAGACTAGCTGTTGATATTAATGTGATCCTTTAAAAATCTGTTGCTCATTTGACATGGAAGCATCCTAATACTGACTGAGGTTGTGATGGAGGAAGGATCTGAGTTGGTAGAATTGGGCAGTACACTTTGATAGAAGTGCAAGAGGCCATTGTCTGCGTTATCAGTGCTGCAGCAGAAAACACAGGGCATCTTACTCTGTAGTGAAACCTTCTGTCCTTGCCTGTGGGAGATCTGTTAGCTTGATGCAGCCAGACAGAATACAGCTTTACGTAGCTGTAACCTAACAGTTATGATGAGCTGTTCTCTGTTTTGCTTCTGGCTGTGAATTTCACCTGTGATTCAGTGAATGGAACACTGTCCCTACCTCCCACTGCTGGTATCAGCTCTACCTTTTACTTTCCACTGCAGCATTTTGTATCCTCCCGCGAGTTGATCTGACTCACCAATCCAGCAAGGAGACATATATATCTCTACATATATATATATAGATATAAAATGTAAGTATGAAGTTGTTTTTGCTTTCTCAAGGAGTGAGATTAGGTTGTGGAATGGTCTGACCAAGCATGAGAAAGCAGGCAGAAAAGAGAGGGTGGGACTACACCTCTGGGAGCAGAGGAGGGTCTAAGGAGGAGCAACCCACAGTCTGTTCGGCTGCCCCTGAAGTCGCTACATCAGCCTTTAAATCAAGCAAAGTTGTTACGTGTTCTCTGTCTTCTGCAGCTCAGGTATAGTCTTCCTTCTTAGGGAATACTTCTCAAAACAAGGCTGCTGAAGCTGGAATATGCATATTAGGAAAAGAAAAAAAAAAAAAAACCCAACCAGAGTAGGCAGTGTGTATTCTTAAGCGTGTATTTGACTTAGCCTATTTTTAGGTGTTCCTTTATATCTAGAGTACTTATAATGGACTTGTTCTGCAGTTATTAGCTGGACATGTTGAAAGCCTATCAAAAGTCAAATAGACTGCCACACTGATTCCAGTGACCCTCTTTGTCTGAGAAGTGTGAGGATTAAATCCAGTGTGTGTGAGCGTGTAATGTTTGAAAAGGAGAATGGAACAGAATATTAGATCAAGGGCTACTTTGCATTTTATTGTCAACACTACCTGCTTTTGGTTGAAAGCTGAAATTTTGATTTACAGATCCCAGAGTTAAAACAGAAGAAAAAAACCGAGGGGAAAGTATACTGCCTTTTGTCTTCAGACTTGGAGGGAATAGGACAGCTGCTTCCCACTCCAGGGGAACCTGTGTTAGATCCTTTGGCAAGACCAGGATGACAGCTCTTAAACAGAAACCCTGCAGAGGGGGGTATCAGTCTGTCACAGCATCTTTTTTTAGGGCCTGGTAATCTTGCAGAAACATTTCTTCCAGCAGTCCCTATTATTTGTTCTGCCCTACCTCCAGCAAGTCAGTTGTATCAGCATAACTGTCTGTGGGACCACAATAACACAGTCCCCCTATCCCTCTTCCCCTGCCAAAAGGCGTGTGAGTTATTTTTAGCAGGATCAGTGATGTGATCTTTAGTTCACCGTGTGGCCCACAGACTTACTGGCACACTATGCACTTTCAGCAAGGGTAGGAGAGCAGTACAGGGTCTGTGCAAGTGATTGAGCCGTATGAGCAAAGAAATGCTCATGAATCTGTGGTTTGAATTCTAAGTTTAGGTTTCCTGTTTAGTCCCAGGAGAGATTCAGAGCACCTGCATGTTAAACTGGCAGCACATTGTGCTGATTTAGCTAAACTGGTTTGGAAAAGAAGTTACTTTTGATACATAAGGCAGTGCTGCCTTTTTGTGTTGACACATGTTAATTCAGCCTGTTCTGGCTATCTGTAATTACTATAACCTGGACATGCTTCTCTTCCTGTCCTTGCTGCCTTTGCTGGTTGGCAGAGTGCTTCAATACCAGGGGACTTGATCACAGAACTTTAATGCTTTTTTAGCCTCTCTGTGTCATTCTAGTAGTAGTAGTGTATCTCAAAATAGAGAATGGGACCACAGGAATATTAGATCAGCTAAACATGAGCCCATGTGCGTAAGTGTATGTTAGATATTTTTTTTTCTAAATAATAAAGGTGATGGTATTTGAACAGAGGACATAGTTGGAACAGAGCAAATAAATGCTCTAAAATTTGTTTATCTCAACAATAAACACAGATACCTCTCAGTTTTTCCCAACAGCAGACAGTCTTTGGTATAGTTGCAGGGACTGTGTAGATAGAGAGATCTTTCCAAAACTGCTCTTTGCCATGAGCCTAAAGGAAAAAAAAAAAGTTCGCTGCCAAAAAATGTGATCAAACTGAGCAATTCTGAAACTTCTTTATTTGTGTCTCGTGGGATGTACGTTTAATGAGCTGATGGCTTCTGTGTTGTAAGAAGCTTGAATGAGTTCTACTAAGAACTTACTCTTTAGTAAGTCTAGTTAAGGCATTTATATCACACTTGACTTTTTATATCCTGAATCTAAAATGGGTTTTGTGGTTAATTTTGGGAAACAATGATAATGTACATCTAACTTCTCTCTTTGAGTAAAATCCTTTTTTGTTTGAAGTTTTGCTCTGGGGTATTTTGGGGGGGATGGGGGGAAACACATTTAGAAAACCTCTCCCTGCTTTCCTGTTACCACACCTGCTCAGCAAACTTGGGAGAGAAATGTGCAAAGGTGACCATAGGCTGATTTTGACTTTATAGCCTTCATTTTGATGTGAAATCTACAACTCAAACTGTTGCTTTTATAGAGTTGAAAAACTTTAAAAAGTCTGGTGCAGGTTTGCAGGCAGTCTTAACATTTAATTGGTTTGGGATTATTTTTTTTTAATTAGTGCTGCAATCAAATAGGCAGACAGAAGTCTTCACTGGAACACATATTTTTAATGCTTTGTGCATTTTAATATATTCTCATAGTTTAGGCAGTGCCTCTAGACTGGATGGATTTTTGTGAATTTCTAGGGGTTTTTTTAATAGTTGCTGGCCACTCACACCACAGTAATTGAGACTGTTCTTTACAAAGATTATCTTTACCTCACATGGATACGTCTGCAAACTTTTAAAAGTTTTAAAAGTTAAGTTATTTTTGCAGTCCACACCTGGATTAGAGCAGGAAAAGAAATAATATTAATTTTAAACTTAATGAGATTTTGGCTCCATTGAGTCAAACATAAAATTTGCATTAAGCTTGCAGTCAGCTTTTCACACTTGGCATTATAATTTCCAAGAATGTATGGTATGCTCTTGTATTAAAAAACCCTCAGGAATAACTTACACTCAGACACTTCTTGTAAAAATTAACTTCTCTTCCTTTTCTTGTGCCATCAGGAGAGACTATAGAGATGGTAGAGATTTTTACTTTGCAGAAGTGTTGCAATACTCATTGTCAGTCTTAAAGGTGTCAGATGGCTCATCTCACTGATGTGGCTGAAAACTAATACTAGGGGGAAAAATCCCACAACTAAAAAGGTTTGTGTTGGTCTGGTTTAGTCTGTGGCTGTGTGGGCTCTAATGCTGAGCAAACCTGAGAGATGTGAACCCCCTCTCAATACAGAAATTTGCAGTCGAGTCAGTTGCAGCTGACTGAGACTTCGGATAGAGGCATGTTTTCTCTGTCCCCTCTCTTTCTGCCTGTTCTCTGTTCCTTACCAGATCAAAACCTGGGTCAGTTCCTTACTCCCCTTCCCTGCATGGCCAGCAGTCAGCTGTGTAAACCCAAGTGAAATTAGGTTTAGGGATGTAGTAGTGGAAAAGACCAGACTGCACTGGCAGTGGTTTACATTGTCAGAGAAGCGGAGAACAGTGGCCTTTTTCTTTTATAATTTCCATCCAGAATATTTTAATGTTCTGTTAGTATTTGAGCTGTATGGTGTTTTGGATTTACCTGTGTTGCCTTAGAAGCCTGCATTTACTGTTGGTTGCCTTCCTCTTCCTTAGGATTTGAATTCCCTGGTAAATCTGCCTTCCCAGAGATACTCAAAGCACTGTGCTGGTCTCCTGTAACTCTATTCCTTAAAAAAACTCAGCAAAGCCCTGAAACTCATTTCTCACCTCATTTCGAGACAGAATCTGGCTTGTATAACCCATTGTTTCAGAAGTAACTGATAACACAGCTTTCTTCAGATATACCGTTATTTCCAGTATTATGTAGCATGAATTGGCATTAAGAGCCGGTTGATGTTGGTAGTATGTTTGACAGAATGAACTCTGTTCCAAGACTTGTAATCATAAGATGCACTCTGCTGTTCTGTTCCACATGAGTTTCCCAGGAGCTAGCAGATGACTGTGGGTGCTCACCTGACTTGTGCCTAGATCAGATGACTGAGAGCGGAGGCTGAAGCCTGTGCGGGTGAGCGTGCTGTTTCAAATAGCATGCCTGGGTGTAAGGTCTTGCATTTGTCTGTGTGGTGGTTTGACCCTGACTGAACACCGGGTGCCCACCAAAACTGCTCTTACCACTCCCCTCCTCTACCAGGCAGGGGAGAGAAAATAAAACAAAAGGCTCATGGGTCGAGATAAAGACAGGGAGATCACTCGGCAATTGCTGTCACAGGCAAAACAGACTTGATTTGAAGAAATTAGTTTAATTTATTACATTCAAATCAGAAGAAAATACCTTCCCCCAACCCCTTCCTTCCTTCTGGGCTTAACTTAATTTCCCATTTTCTACCTCCCCGCCCTGAGCAGCACAGAGGAATGGGGAGTGGGGGTTACGGTCAGTTCATCATATGTTTCTGCCACTCCTTCCTCCTCATACTCTTCCTCTGCTCCAGCGTGGGGTCCCTCCCAGAGGAGACAGTTCTCCATGAGCTTCTCCAATGTGATGCCATCCCATGGGCTGCAGCTCTTCACACACTGCTCCTGCGTGGGTCCCTTCCATGGGGTGAAAGGATCTTCAGGAACAGGCTGCTCCAGCCTTGGTCCCTGTGGGGTCACAAGTCCTGCCAGCAAACCTGCTCCAGTGCAGGCTTCCCATGGGCCACAGCCGCCTTCAGGCATCCTCCTGCTCTGGCATGAGGTCCTCCCTGGGCTGCCAGTGGGTATCTGTGGGTATCTGCTGCACTGTTAACCTCTGTGGGCTGCAGCGGGACAGCCTGCCTCACCATGGTCTTCACCATGGGCTGTCAGGGAATCTCTGCTCTGGCTCCTGGAGCATCTCCCTCCCTCCTTCTTCACTGACCTTGGTGTCTGCCGAGTTGTTGCTCTCACATAGTCTCATTCCTCTCTCTCGCTGGTGCAGATTCTGGCCCCCTCCCCTTTCTTAATATGCTATCCCAGAGGTGCTGCCACCATCGCTGATTAGCTTGGCCTCGGCCGTTGGCGGGTCCGTCTTAGAGCCGGCTGGCATTGGCTGTATTGGACATAGGGGACTTCTGGCATCTTCTCACAGAAGCCACCCCTGTAGCCCTCCACTACCAAAACGTTGCCATGCAAACCAGCTACAGTCATGTACCTTAATTGTTTGTTTGACAACCATAAATATTGTCTGAGCTTTGTAATAAGTCACGTGTGAAACTTTTGAAATATCTTTGGGTCTTGAGTCCATTTATCTGAATTTCTGTTTTCTTTAGCAACTGTTTTAGTATCTGCCATCGGTTCTTCATTTGGTGCCGTTTTGAGGGGTTGAGAATTTTTCAGATGTGGTTTGCAGAACAACTTATAATGCTTAACTTTTTTGTTAATTTATTTTTAAAATTAATATAATTTATAATGGCTGGACTACCTAATAAAAGTATGGCATTTTACTACATTCAACTTCAAACATCTCCTGCTTGCCTTAGAGGTATTTTGGGATTTGCTTTTGCACCTTATTTCATTGACCGAGTACTGAAATTTTAATCTTTGAAATGATGAGTTACCTCACTTCAGATGAGAAGTCCTCATGTACATAAACCGGGATGGAATGAAGATTTAAAACACTAGTTAGTGGCTTATTAGCAGTTGTCAGGTGAGTGATCATAAGTGTTTGGATCTCGCTGATCAGGATTTACGGTCAGGGATGATCAAGGTGGGCTTGAATATTGGTTATGTTTCAGGAAGCATCATGTGCGTAGTTGTTTTCCCATTCCACTGCTGTCGAACAGGATAAGCAGGCAGTCTCACAGTCCCAAAGCTTATTTAATTTAGGAAATGGAATAGGCTAGGTGAGAAATGAAGGTGTGATTGGTTGACTTTATTGACATAGTTGTTGAAGCGCCCTATGTTGCAGCAGTGGACTCAGTTGCTACAAATTATTAAAAAAGTAAGTAATGTATTGCCTTGTTTAAAGGGATTAAAGCTATCCTTTCACTTGATTTATTCAAAAGAACAAGGGAAATGCAAATAAAGCTTTTCAGAGTCACTCCTGTTGCATCAGTAGCCTCCAAGTCTGTTCCCAAAAGTAATGCTTTAAAAATACAACTGGACTGAAATACAGCTGATTGGTGCCCTTCTGTAAAGACAGGTATGAGGGGTGCATGTATACTGCTATATAAAGAAGGATTTATTGACCTCTTGTTACTGGATTTATACTTTAGGGAGAACAAGGTAGCTGCCTATGGAATTTTGGGAAAGTGAATTTTATTAAATGAACTGTGTGGAGACAATAAGCAGTTTAAGTGTCTTGCAGACTGTTAAGTGGCTGCAGAACAAGAAAGTGGTATACAACTTTGTAAAGCATAAAAGAAATAGATTTGCTGGCTCTTTGCATATCCTTTTCTCACTGGCACAGTAAGAAGTGTATTTTGGAACACTGATCAAACCCCCTTTTATCTATTCTGAATTAAGGCATGCTTGTTGCAAAAGTAAGCTCAAAACAAACATCTGCATTTTATGATCTGTATTATGCTCAAAGACAACTTAGAAACAGGCAAAAATATTAATTTTGAAATAAGTTGTTTTCAAATAGCTGAACTACTTCTAGAATTTATGCCCAACTTGATTGAAAAGGTTGGTCATTTCTGTAAGATAAATTGTCCAAGCAAGAGCTTAAGTTTCTGCTCTGAAGAAAATACCATGTAATTCTTACTGAAACAAGGAAAGTTGCTTTAAATTTGGATTTGGAATGTTTTTAATTTATCTGCAAAGGATCATTGGAAGAATTAAATACTGACTGAACTGAAATGCCTAGGGCCTCCATGTCCTTTCCCATACTTGCATTTCAGCCTATGTAATTTACCAAGTAAATCCTTGCTTAAACTTCAGAAATACAGATTGCTGGTAACTTTTAATATTTTGTATATTTTATATTCCTTTGCATTTACAGGAGATTATTATCTCTTCATGGTATGGTATGGAATCTTAAGCTTTTAACTTATGTTTGAGAGAGAGGGTGAGAATTTGTCTCCTTCAGGATATAAAAATTGACACTTCTTCATTTCTGTATTGTTAGCACTTTATAAGAGTGCTAGCACTTCCCAAACATTTTCATAAGGCATCACATAAGATACCTTTAGATTTGCGTCATGCTTGTGCTGCAGGATCCTGGCAAGGTTAGCATCTGTAAGGTTGGAAGAAGGTAGACTAGTAAATTGCATATCTGCGACGCTGTCAAAATGCTTCTAGGAAGGCATTCTAGTCTTAATTTGTGTACTGCTTAAAATACTATGAAAGGTCATAATTTTGGCAAGCAAAAGAGATAGTACTTTTGAAATTTCAACTCAAAGTTTTTGCCTCTTCATTTTTTAGAAGTTTTTCTAGCTTTCTTCTCTCTGATGATAACAGTCACAATGCCATGTTTTCTACTTTAGATACTGTGGAAGAAGTAGAAACACCATCAGATATTTGGAAAATAATTGTAACACATAACTTTTTTTTTTTTTTTTTTAAACCCTTAGGAGGTAGCAAAATGCCGTAGTAATCCCATGGGGAAGCAGTCTTGAGGGTTCCTTGTGAGCAGCTTCAGTTTGAGATTCATTAGGGAAAAGGGTTAGCTTTCATGTCCTGTAGCTGCTCAAAAATGTTGTGGTAGCCTGGGGTTTTGAAACCGATCTAAGTGGGATTTTCAGGTAGCTTGCTGGCCTGAACTGGGGTTTATATAGATACCAGTTTTAAGGGTTTTGCTTTGTGTTTTTTAACCCCTCATAAGTTTTGGCAGTGATGCTGCGATGTGTGTGTTTATAAGCAATGAGATACATACTTGACTGGTTTCTTTTAAATTAATATTTATTCTTTTATGTTGCCTTTAGCCATAAACATTATCTCCCCAATTATTATTATTTTTTATGTCGCCCTGGCAGTACTTGTATTTTACTGTAAAGTCAAATGTCAAGATACTAGGCATTATAACAATTTGTGGGATTTTGAGGTTCCATTTTCAGTGAATACCTGCATCTTCTTTTTCAATGGGATTTGCAAGGCAGATAAGGCTGGGCAGCATTTTATGAGATCAGTATTTCTGCCTTTTTTGTTTGTTTGTCAGATTTAGCTATTGGCGTCAATGGTCGCTATTGATAGTTGAAAAAGTCATAAACAATTTTCCAAGAAATGGTTTGGTGTGGCAGAAGGAGGGGAGAGTTTGGCTTTTGAATACAGCATTTGGTATGATGTACTAACGTCAAGGAAATTTAATTTTTTTTTTTTTTTATTCCATCTGGTATTTTTTGCATCCTCTGGTAGGTTGCCGCTGATCTGTCAATAACTTTCAAGGAACCAATTTTTTTTTCCTTACTGTGTTACATTTTAAGCATTAATATTTTATAGCAGTGTCTTACTTTCTTACAAGTAAAAGAAGAGGCAGGTTTTTAAGTTATGTACTTGGTTGTATGTCTAAGATTGTGTGCATGATATGCACACTCTTAATTTACAAAAGTTGGATAAGCTATGGCAGAGGCCATTTACAATCGGGTGGGTCTTTCTTAATTTATCTTTGATTTCAGAACACGTGCTATGCATACTTGGTTGCATGTCTAGATCCTTTGAAAAGTCTGAGATGAGAGACAGGATGCAAAATAATGTGTGATAAACCAAAAGAAATAAAACAGGTAAGATATCCAGAATGTGATACAGCTGAAGCCACATGAAACAACATACTGATAGTGGATGAAGTGTCACAAATGTATGCAGCTTTAATTTTTTTTTTTAGCCATTTCATGCTCTTTTCTGTTAGTGGTTATTTTTAGGTATCTCTGAATACAAGGCAAGAAAGTTGCTTAAAAAACAAGAAAAACCTCCAATTATTAATGGAACAGTAGTCTAACAAAAAGTGTTGTCAGAACATAGATGTGCAAACTCCATGGTGTGAATGTGGTTTGTATGCCAGTGCTGTTTTCAGCTTTGAGGAAAGCTCAGCTTCTCTTAATCAGTATCTCAACCTGTGCAAATGGAGGTTAATGCTTACCACACAGATAAATACTGAGGAAGAATAGGAAGGTTCGATTAGGACTCAATTTTGAGACAAGAAAGCCTGTGTGCCACTATTTCACACTCTAACTCTGCAAACAAGCTCAGTTATAGATGGTAAAGAACATGGAGAGGTAGCATAACGTTTAGTAAGATATACAGCATTTGCTAAATATATTTGTATTAATCTGCAGAAGCACTTTCCTCTATATAATGCTGTGACTGTTGGTTGTCAGACCCTATGAGGTGTTTTCTGCTGTCCTCACACATTTGAGTAACAAGGGTTTTTTTAGGCTTACTGATTTGCTTTCCCAGTGTTAATTTTTCCATTGTTACAGAACTGCAGCATTTAGGAAGTGTTGCTTTTGTTGTTAGCCCTTAATAGCAGGTGAGATACAAAAGGATAGGAGAAAAATACCATGATGGTAACACATATCAGCTTTATGTGTCTGCACGTTACCTAACATTAGCCAAGGAAAGAAAACTGCTCACAGAAGAGATCATTGCATAACTCAGAATTGGAAGTTTAAAAGATGTATATTACACTGGGAGAAGTTATGGCACTTCCCCTTTGGTATGTTTTAGATTGCTAAAAGAAGTTATGATACAACAGAGAAATGAGGTAGTTTATCTTTGTTCACCACGTTCTGTGTTAATCTTCCTTTGTCACCAAAGCATGTATTTTAAAAGAAAATAAGGAAGGAAAAAGAAGAACATGGTTTCAGTGAAAGAAATTACTACCATGGCATGTCAGAGGCGTATTTTACAAAATGTTACAATGAATGAACAAAATGACTTGTTTGGTTTTGTAGCTTTTCTGAGGAGTGCTACACAGTGCATTAGTAAAGTTTTTAACTAGTAGGTCAAACTACAGAACTTTCTAACAAAATCTAGATTAAATCTTATTTGGTTATTTTTACTAGCACGGTAGATTGATGTTTTTTTCTCCCCATCATCATAAGGTATGTGCTCTGAAAATCATTGAAGTATTAGGCAGACACTAAACCACTGGACATATATCGCAGGTGCCAGTTAACACCAATTCACAACTGCTTCAAGTGAGAAAACGAGAGGAAACCAAGTCATATAGTTCTTGTTAAAATGAAGTGTCTTACGCATTCGCCCTGCAGAACTACTACAGAAATTATTCTGTTTTTTATCAGTTACTCCGCAAACCTTAATGTGTGTGTGTTTGCAGGTTCTCGCTCCTGCATTGAGCACTTCAACATGCAGCAAAAGGGGAGGCGAAAATCTCTTCTAAGAGCACATGGTTTTATTTATAACCTGTTTCACAACTGTGACATTCATAGACAGGGCTTACTTGTGTACACATTCCTACTCATTCACTATGCAAGCAAACAAAAACTTCTGATATGTGCACTCACGTTTTTAAGAAAAACAGAAAAAATGCATGGAAGTAGGCTGAGCTTTATTTTATCGAACTGAGGATAAATATTACTTCACTAAGATAAAGAAAATTACCTTTTATGTAGTAGAAAAAACATATACTTTTTAACTGAAAGTATGCTGCTTTGCATGATAACAGGTAATTTCTGTATGTAGAATAATGCTGAATTTTCATCAGAAAAATCAGTGATGATTGATACGGGAATGCTTGGAGAAGAAGGGAGAGTGACAGAAACTAGTCCAAACACAGATATTGTGGTGTGTGCATGAACAGAAAAATCTGTCCTTAAATGAACATGTTGCTTGCTTGTTTTTTCTACTACATAATGTTTAATTTAAATGCTAATAAACTATAGCCTCTTGGTCTGATCACATCCAAGTGATTAATAGCATATCTTGGTACTATTAAAACAATTTTTTTTAAAAAAATTGATGGTATAAAACCTATTTGATATCCCCTTTCAGCCTTTAACATGTACGTCATGGTATAAAAAGGGAAGTACAAGTATGTCGAATATAGATGTTAGTCTTAAACCTGCTGGCAATTCTTTTCATGGTGACTGTTACACAGTGTTGGATTGTAGTGGTGGCACAGACTTTGTCGTGTACCCTTCTCAGAGTCTTCTTTCTGTTTTAATTTATAAATGCAGGTATTTGCAGATTCATTAAATGCAAGTAAAAAATGGAATGCTGTAAGCTATGACCATCTCACTCATCTTTTTTTCTACAAATTTCTATTTTTCCATTGACTGCTTCTCCATGCTTACAGGAAAACTAGAGTCTTATCCTGGTGTCATCATCTCATGTGGAACAGGGTCATGGTTTGCTGTTTCTATAAAGCTAGGGACTTTCTGTGGTACGTCCCCATGAAAACAAATGGAACTACGGTCACATTCCAGACAGCAGATTTTTGCCACTTCCTGTGCAATATGAACTCTATTTCTAAATGAAGACAAAAGCCTTTGTTCTGCTGAGTCACACTCCAGAACAATAGACAGCTACAGAAAGTTGGTATACTTTGTTTCTGGTTCCAGTTTTGACTTTGAAGTTCTCCCCAGTACTAGCTTCCCTCTTTTTTAGTTATTTTTTTCATCTTTTTTTTTTTTTTTTTAATGCTAGAGTTGCAGTATGGTTTAGCATGCACATTCCTGCATGTATTATTTTCTCTGAGCTCTGTTATTATAGTTCTCCGTTTCGGTTGCAGCAATTCTATTGACTGTCACCAGCCTGCAGGTTTTGTCTACTTCACATAAAGCTGCTTTATGAAACGGGGAAGTGGAAGACAATGATCAGCTTTCATGAGTCCAGAGCATATCATCTCCCAAGGTGATGAGTAATAATAAATTGTTATTTTTGAGGTGCCTAATTCACTGATTGCTTTGAAATGCAGCTGACAACTCACTGAAACATATTTGAGGGATGCAGGTTTACAGCCAGTAGGGGTTAAGGTAGTAATGGGATACAATCCATGAAAAAGGCTGTATAACGAAGATATTATAATATGCCTGGAGCCATCATGAGCAAATATCATTTGAATCTTTTGCAATACTGCTAAAAATTGTGATAATTGCCTCACATTAAAGCCAGTGAAAATGATAGTAGATTAGAAAAGTATCTAAATGAAAAGGGATGGAAATGAAGGAAGGGGAAAAGGAAGGGCCCTGTGGATGTCATCTTGCTCTTGCACCAAATAACAGTGTGATAGGAGAACCTGCCATCTGTTAGAAGCTGCAGAGTCCAAATTTTGGTTTTAGAGAGCATAGTGCTGACTGATGCTAGCAACAGGATCACAGGCTTATGTGAAATTTGTGTGATGCTGTGATCAGTTAAATCCTTCTCCCTTACAGTGTGGTGGGGCTGCTGGTAGTCTGGAGAAAGTGGGCCTGCTGAATCGTTTGAAATGGGGGTAGGGAGGGGAAGGAAACCTATAGTGAAATAAAACCCTAGATTATTTTACATGCAGATGCTTAATCCGATGTTTGCGTGAAATAGAGCACATTGCAGATTTCCCAGGAGTGATTCTAATGGGATCTTGAAGGCTTTATCAATTTCTTTTTGAAAATTCTGGCACTTTACCAATCCCTGTTTGCAGCTTTATAATATTATACACTATTGCATATTTGTGTATATATATGTATATACATATATGCAATATATATGTATACATGCCTATATACATTTTATATGTATACTATTATACGTGATATACTACGTCTAGTAAATCTACACTTTGAGAGTTTTTTTTCTCCCATTAACATTATTTGTGGGTTTTAAGAAGAATTATTGCTAGCTTTCCATGATAGTGATGGGCTAAGCTGATCGAAGCTCTTTGAATCAAAGACAAGGGGTATTTTGGACTGGAATAAACAATTGAGTGTTCCTGTGAGAAGGTATTTTAAGCCTTTCCCTTATCTTTTTATCACTTCTTCACGCTTTATAGCAAGTCCTTCATTGAAAAAGTGCACTGCGAGGTTTGGCGTGTTTAGCTGCAATTTAGGTATATGTGTTTGTTTTACTCAACAATTAATTTTAAACTGAATTGCCTTAATTGTGCAGGGAATGTTTGAGCTCAGGTTAGTAGGAGACAACACTAACTATGAATTCCTGGTTTTAGGCAATTGTCTTGGGAGAATTTGGGTAAATGAAAAAACCACAAAATTCAGGAACTGTCCGTGCAAAAAGAAATCCCAACAGAAAGAATAAGAGGAAATAAAATGTGGAATCCCTGAAGTCAGGAATAGAAGGAAGAAGTGAGAAGCAGTCAGCAGAAGAAATGCTGGTTATTAAAACTGATGGAAAATTTGAGCATCTGGAGAAACCCGGAGGGATTTACTAATACATGCTGGATATTTACATGAATATGCAGTAATGCCTGCCTTCTCAGAACGGTGATAAAGCAGGGGGTAAGAGAGCGTTGGAAAACTATATAGGAAACTGAATTTGCTTTTAAAATAGTACTGTCACAAGTTAATCACCATCGTAGAAAGAGCAGACTGTATCCATCAGTTTGTTCAACCCATCCTGCTCAACGTTGACAATTTCCATTGATTTTTATCATGACTAGATTTTGCCTTGGTTGCATTCTTCAGTCATATTGAGTATGGTAGGATGCAGTTAACATCTTTATCCAAGAAAGTGAAAAAATGAAGGAAATGAGTTTTGCAGAGCTACTGAGAGTAGTAAGGGGATTTAAAAAATCCAGTTGAAGATGGGAACAAAAATTATGTTGATTTTTACCTAGGAAACAAGTGACTAAATTATAGTCCAGAGGCTGCGTCCTCCCATGCAGATTCAGATGTGATTGAGGCTATTGGTGCCATTTACAGGATTCATACGCGTCTCACTGTGGAAAGTGTGTCTGAAATCCCCAGTCTGCCTTGAAGAACTTGATTGTATTTGTTACAGGCAGAACACTAGCAAAATTAAAACCAAACCTCAACGTTGCCTGTGTAACATCTTGCTGATGGGGGCACAGCCATATTTCAGTTGGACAATTTGAAAGAAAAGGTAGTGGATGCCTGTGTAGTGAAAGGGTGTTAGCCAAGAGGAAGAAGATGCGTGCATTAGTCTTGCAGAAGAGAAAGATAGTTATTATCAACCATCACCTTTTTTCCCCCAAACTGTTACTTGATTAACATAATCAAGTTACAGTCAGAGCAGTTGCTCTCAATTAGTACTTAGTTTGCCAATTACAGCTTCTATTTCAGACTTGATAAAGGCAGGCAAGGTTAGTGAGCCTGAAAGTATGCCTGCTTTTTCTATGCTGAATTAATAAAGGGTATGACTTCTCTCAACAGCATATGCCAAACTTACACCGTGAAATGATCAAAGGCACAGTGACATGGTTATTTAAGATACCTTAATGTCTAAGAAGATTTAGCACTTTTATTTCGTGGCAGTTTAAAATCTTCCCTAAAGAGACACTTCAGAGTAAATAAAAAAGCTGGTACAAAAGGTGACACAGTTGTGAACTGATTTAAAAAATCCCTTAGAAAAGAAAATGTACACACCATAATTCTGAATATTTACTAGAATGAGCAAATCCCTTCTTTTTCCATGTGAAAACTCCTAATGTCAGCTGCTGCTGATATAAATTTTTCATTTTTCACATCAGTGAGGGAAGAATTCCTCATCCACTTTATAATCTCAGCCTCTGTCCTCAATCCTTCCTGGATTTTCAGTGCAACCTTAGCCCAGGGAAGACTGACTAAAACATCTCTGGTGGGATATCCATCTTCTTGCCTTTATGGAGTATTGTGGTTGACTGAGACTTCCCAGTTGCATGGAGCTACCCTGGGGACTCATCCAGGTGTCAGTCTGGCTTTCTTGGGCACTACTCTGGTCAGATCTAAAGTGGAGCCCTGCAAGATTGAGCCATCTACATTTTGTCCAGGAGTCATTGTCTGCTGGGTGGTTGTGGTTATTAAAGCAGCCTCCTTTTTAGGGTTATTTTGGTGCTGACAGTGCTGACCAACCATGACCGTGTTTGCAAAATGGTCTGGGATTTTCACCTGCTCTTCTTTCCACTCCTGGCAATGTTGGAAGCACAGAGTGTGGCACTTGACAGGTCTTGCCACCATGGCATGACAACTGTGCTGCCAATCTTCATGTCTACCACCACTGCCTTGGCACCGAGAGATGGGATTCCCATGTACTCTGAGTTGTCTCTTGCAAAGCAGAGTAATGAGAAGATGCATCTTCTGCACTTAAGTTTCCATCAAGATACAGAGAGATGATGCTGTTCTTCCTTCAGCCTTGGCGTTTTCAGTCACAGGACTTGTTTTTCTTTCCATACAGAACCCACTTGACCTTACTTTCAGTAAAGCTTTTTGTATCATCTGGTAGCTTTTACGCCACCAGAGGAAGGCAAATAATAATTCCATGGCTAGAAAGTTTAATCAACTTTTGCTACTAACACTTCGTTGCTCAGTGTCAAAATTACAGTTCATGTTTCTGTATGTGCTGAATGTGCTTCTCCTAAATGCTAGCTTGTAGCAAAACTACTTTCTGTTTCTGGTTATTAATCAGTCTTCAGCACCGGTCTTTCAACTTGAACATGGTACTTTTGTCTCTGTGTTAGGGTTCCTTATGTGCCTCACTTAACCGGCCATACTTCTGATTGTACATACCCCATGACTTCTGGAAATGGTATGCTTTGTCTCAGTTAGTGTTTGCCTTCATAGTATGTGATTGGCAGAAGCTTATGGAATTTAATCAGAATTTCAAAATACCTCATTCATTGGCTTAGCACTTTCTACAGAGGAGACATTTGTTATTTTCTGTAAATAGTAGTTTTTCCAACATACACCTGGAACGAAGATCTTTCAGTCAAATAGGCCTGAAGTAAAATTCTGCAAAATCTGAAGGGCTAAGATTTTTTGCTATTACTATACCTACTGGTGAAATGTCTGTGCCAAGATACTGTCAGTAGCACTTATCTGTGCTCAACAGCAAACAAAAAGTGGAGGCGGAAGAGTGAAATAAAAAAAAAATACATATTGTTCAGTCAAGATAGATTAATAGTGTTACACACAAGCCACACTTCCTTGTTGGTAATATCAGTTCTTTGTATTTTTATATGATCTAAAAATGTCTTTCCTTGCTTTTTTTCCATTTGGGGAAATTGGAGTGAGTGTTCCCCTTCTGTGGGAACAGTTGGTACCAAAAGTGCTTCGTTTTGGTATGTAAAAATGTTCATTTCAGGGTGCTGTGAATACTGCTTTCTGTGGCTTGACTAAGTTTTAGCACTCTATAAGATTTTTTTTTTTCCAAAGGTGGTGATATTTTATGCTGTAGGGAACCACTGGTGATCTCTAAGGAAGCATTAAATCAAATGGCTCACTGAGGTTTGGAGTGCCTGAAAAACTTTGCTGAAATTTGCACAGAGGCTGCTGTAACAAGTATCTTTAAGAAATGAAAGGTTTTGATCTTCCCTTTCTATGTCTACTGTCTGTATATAAAATAAAGCAGTGTGTACAGGTGCTTGCAGGATGAGTCCTGGATGATTTACCAGATGTTCCTGCTTAAATAGGAGCTACATTTCTGAAAGGGGCAGTGCTCTCGAAGGTATTGTGCTGACTAACAGTTTTACTGCTGTCTTTCATAATTTAAACGTATAGTTTGTTGGGGAAGTGAACTGCATAGCCTTCAGATTGCTTTCTTAGACTCTGTGACTGTTGTACAAGGATGTTCTGTTTCCATCAATGTGTGAAACAAAATCTAAGCTTCACATGAGTCAGTGATGGATTTGTGTGTGGACATCACCGGTATCAGAATTTAGGAAAGGGAAATGCAGGTAGGTTGGTTAGCAGGGCATACTGAACATACTTTGGCTTTGTTACATCAGCCTCATCAACACTGCAGTAAAATGAAGAGGTGTGGCTATGTATTACTCTTCAGTGTGGTAAACATGTTTTCATAATAAATGGTTATGTATAATCTGACCAGCCCTAAATTTTAAATGTTTTTTTCAAATGCATGATAATTAATTGTCCATTAGCAGTTGAGGCTACACTGGATTTTACTTCAGAAACTCTCAATGCAGTTTATAGCATGTATCTTCTCTTTACAGATGTCTGATGGTTGTGATCCTTTGTGAGATGTGCTAAAGAATTAGTTGTAAATCTTCTCCTCTGAATAAAGGACAAAACTTCCAGGTAGGAAGTTTTTTGTGAGGCCAGTCATTAAATTGGAGCTTTAATATTCTCAGTGCTGTAGAGAGAATATTTTACTGGAATGCTTGTAGTGAAACGGAAATCTTCTGCTGAGTTCTCATCAATAAGTTTTTTTCGGTTTTTTTTTTTTTTTTTTTATACAGGAACCCTGGTAATTCAGACACTTCTAATTAGACCTCATATCTCTGGTTCTATTTTTGGGAGGCATTTGGCTAGCTGACAGTAAGTGGGCATAATTATCATGCCAGCTCACTCTTGGCAATGATTTTGATGTCAGCAGTTTCACTTACTGAGGCTACAAATCGTGAGTCATCAATTGTATTGGGAATAGAAATCTTGTGCAAGATTTGAAGATGTTTGCTAGATGATTTGTAACTTCCTCTCAGTGTTTTTAGAACGATGAAGAGACGTGTTGCATGTCCTTTATATGCAGAAGCATAATAAGGGATTACATATTCTGGAAGCTAGGCAAAAACAAATTTCTTGTTCATTTGTTTTCTGGCTTATTCTTCTTTCAGGCATCACTTGCATGTACTTGTGTCCAGGTAGTGGTATGCTGGGGTTTAATGCCCAGATCAGATGGCTGATGTGATAGTTCACATGTAGCACAGGGACGGAGAAATGCTGCAGCAATCTTTGTGAGCATGGGAGTGGACACCTCTGCTGTGTCTCAACATTTTCAGACATTTCTTGAGCCTTAGTAAGAGTTGTGAAGTTCTGCAATCTAGATGGAAAGCCTGCCCACTAAGGTTTGCTGTTTAGGCTGTGGAAACCACAGAAATAGAGCATTAGGAATGATGCCTGCAAAATGGAGCATACTGTCCGTTACAGAGAAAACCTCAGTTTCACTTCTCAGCCTGCTCTTGCATGAAGTGATCTGATCCAGCTTGGCAGACTCCTGTAGACCATTTCTCTGACAGCGCCTAAGCCCTGATGACTGTATGTGTGAAGACCTGGAGAAAGTGGTTAAGTCTGGTTGATTTGCAGTAGCTTCAGGGATGCTCTATGTTTGAACAGTTGTAAAAGTATATATATTGAATGTGTGTGTCTGTGTAGGTGTGTATATACCTGTTGTATGTACATACAGACATTGTGTATGTATACATATGCACATAAAGCTTTGTGTATGTTATTTTTAAAAAACATAAGGTTCACTGGTTAGTGAATTTCCCAAGGTTGGCTAGGTATGCATGTGATGTCTGAGAATTGCATGTTATCATAGTTTTACAATTTTGAATGGAAACATCTGGAATGTCAGTAGTTCCTCATAGGAAGACTGTTCCTGAAGTGATTCCTCACTAATCATGGTACCTAGCGTCCTATTTCCTTTCTGATTAAGCTAGAAGGTAACAAGAAGTTCAGGTTTGTGGCAGCCAAATTAAAGCAACTCAGCACTCTGCCAAATAAAGCAAAATCTCTTCTGCAAAATTTTCTGTTATTTTAGTTTGCATGGTTTATTTTTTTTAATTAATGGGGAATAGCAAGGGAAAATGCTGTATACTCTTTGATAAATTGAGTTGTGCCAATCCCAAAACATGGAGCATAGTAGAAGTGATTTTTTTTTTTTAAATTTAATGTTTTGATGTGGGAACTAATACTACTTTTTTGCAACTGGGGCTTGGAGTGTCTTTAGCCCTCAAATGAGACGAGTTGTTTGGGTACAGTGTGTTGAGTTTGAGTTCAGCAGATCAGATGGATACTAATTGCTATTGCTTACTAGTTGCAGACCATTTTAAACGGAAGTCCTGCATAAGATCCACCCTTTGACAATGAGCAACGCCAGTGATTTTTGCTGGGTAGCACAAGAATGATGAGAGGGGAGAATGTGGCTCAGTGTTTTGAAGGTGAGGTCTACCTGTGGTCTTAGTTTTCACTGGAGCTGTTTTCATTCTTTTAATCAAGTTGGTAAGACAGCTGTAGGCTAAACCAGATGTTATTATAGCAAGCTTCAATGTAGGTAATTTTGAACAGACTGCCTGAAATTTTGGAATGAATCCAGTATGACTGGATAAAAAATTCAGTGATCAGATCACATCAGGATGCAGTTTTCATTTTAGAAGCAGCCAACCACAGCATAGATCAGCATCACATTTATTCATGCAGCCTTTAAATATGGGCCTGTTTGGGCAAGTAATGAGAACTTTGAACTGTCCTGCTGTTCCCTCCATCATGTGTACACAACTTGATATTAACTTGAAAATTGTCTGTGATGTGCATGATCTTTCAGATGAAACATTGCCAGCAGGTGTGCTCAGTCTGATGGTGCCAAAGCAGAGGTGCAGCAATGTTATCTGTGATTGCAAGCCTTAAATTTAATTTTCAGTTGATGATAATACCATTGGTTGCATGCAAAGAACTGTTTAGGGAAGCCCGTGCTGTTTCAGGTAGCCTGAATCACCTTCCTAGTTGTCAGGTTTTGTGCTTTTGTAGTCTTGTTTACAGTTAGTTTATTGGAGGGAACTGAGCCTTCCTTGAGCATCTGTGTAGGAGGCTAGTGGTGGCAAGGACTTTCCAGAATAAGTAGACACACTAGTTTTATGGCTGGTTCTGTCCTGCTCTGAGTGTTACCAGCTAAAAGTTAAACCATATACCAGGCAGAGAAGGAAGGCATGTTTAGGTTCACGTGCAGATTAGGTCCCTTGGAAATGGTAATTCCTGTAACTTCACCTGATGAAATGAAGGATGCAACCTAAGAGTTTTAAGAGGTTCCTCTGCTGCCACAGGTAACTGTGTGTCTTACAGAGGCATCACTGGGTATGTATCTGAATGGTTTTATAAAATTCAGCAATTATTAAATACCCAAAATAACTTGCATTTGGAAGCTGGTAACTGTATCAGTTTAAAATTAGTGAGCTGTCTTTGTAACCTTGTTCATTAGAGGTACTTCGCTCAATTAGGAGCATGTTCCCCCCCGTTGTGCAGTTGGTACCAAGGATTGTTTTTTTCCATCTCAGTGACGCTGATCATCCAGAGAAGGTACTGCTGTAGCTGGATATGTGCCCGAGAGTTGTGAGTGTGCTCCCAGAGGTGGCACAAAGGTATGTGTGAGAGGGAACAAAAATTGGCTTCCACTTTTCCTCATTTGCTTCTGTCGGGGAGGCCTGGATGAAGTGATGTACTTGTTTTGGTGGTTGTTTACCTTTGCAAATGTAGGGGAAAGAGTTTTGTTAGGCTTCTTTCTCCACTGAAAAATTCAGCCACCTACCTATAGGGTGGTCTTCAGTGGTTCGGCTTCTAGGGACTGCACAAGAGATACAGCTGCACAAGGCAGGGTGACACCACCAGCAAGGTTGTGCTGTGGAGGTTTGTCTCAGATATTCCAGAAACATGAAGTCTGTGAAACAGAGGGGCAGAATGAGCCTTGACCCAGTGAACAGCTGAATTTCCGCTGGAAGGTTGTTCAGCACTTTAGCATAGCCTGATGGTGGAATCCCTCTCCAGGGCCTTTCCCAAATCCTACCATCTGACAACAAAAAAAATTCCTCCAGGAAGCTGGAGACAGTGGGACCATCCCTGCATTGTGGACAGGGCCAGGCCCTCACCAGCTGAGCTGAGTCTTGGGTTTCAGAGGTCCAAATAACCACAGTTCTCTCTGTGGGCTGACAACGCTGCATGGTTTTCATGTTGACATGCTTCCCACATACAGCACTCTGGAGGAAATGTTGTAGGGGTGATGCTCACATTTTTACTTCCTTTCCTTACTTAACAAACTGGATTTATTTTAAACAGGGCTTTAGGGTGGTTAAACAGCTACATTTGCATTTCTCTGTTTTGAGGAGCTGCTAATTTTTTCAAAATGTGGAATTTATAATTTAATGTGGACAGAGCTCACGAGCCTTAAATCTACTGCAGGGACCATGGAAATCCGTTAAATGCGTTGCGACTTAACCACAAAGCAGTCAGACTGTTCTGTTTCTCTCGTGCTAACTGAAGTGAGAAAAAAAATAATTATGTAGAATTTAAACTACAGTACAGTAATTATTTTAATTTTCCTTTTCTGAGACACAGATACATGTTTTGGGGAGTGATTTGCATAATTTATGTTTTTAGTTTCTCTTCATTATGGTGGAGGAAGTTTGTAGTTTATGGGAATCCCAGGCTGAGTGGGTAAAGAGTGAGAATTTTCTGGTTACAGAGCTGCGTGGGGCTTAAATCTGTTTTGCAGAAAAAGACATGGGACGTCATAAACTTCAGCTTGGGTTATTATTCCAGTCTGCTAAGCTATTTCTCTGAAGACTCAACAGTAATAAATGCATAATGTGTGTTTTTGGTTTGTTAAAAATATATGTGACTTTTTGAACTTTTAAATAACATGCACATATGCTAGACAAGTCTTCACTGTAATATCACAATCTGACCTTATTGAGCTATTTATTGTTTGTCTGGCTGTGAATATGCTCTTTATGTGTGTATAGTTCTTTCATGTTAATTTTAAAGGAGCTCCTACTCATAAGCTCATGAAGTACAGACATCAACGGATTAAAAGAATGACTGCCTGTCCAGAACGCTGCAGTGCTGCCTTCCAGAAAAACTTAAAGTAATTATAGATAGGACTCTTGTGGAATGAAAATTGGCCGTTTGATATTTAATAAACAGAGATCTCCTTATCATTTGAAAAATAGGAGACTGCTGATTCCAGAGCAGTACGTTTTGACTCAAAAGATAAGCTGCCCAAGATTTGGAATTTGATTTTTTTCATACAGTTTTTATCTAGCCTGTGAAATGTACTATTAAAAATTTATTTAGTATTTCTTTTTCTGGAACCCCATTGTCATGCCTTAAATTGAGTCTAGATTTAGCTAGCCATTAGATCTTATTAGACTTGTGTCTGCCAAAGTGAAAAGTCCTCTATCAAATGTTTGTTTCCCATACTTATGCAATACTGGTGAGTGGGATTAAGTTATTCCTTGGCCTTCTCTTTGTGGGCTGGATAGAACACAGTCCACAAGCTTTTCATTAGCAGACATGGTTTTCAATCCTGTGTCTTCATATATTCCTGAACAGGGCTCCTTGCATGTACTAGCACTGCATTTCTTTTGCTGAATAAACCTAAATGTCAAGAAATAGTTTATATGACTGGTTTTCTTGTCACAAAATATCTGATGTCCTGCACACTCCTAATATTTTTTGGGGAAGACAAACTACAAGAGGAAGTTGCAATGGGGACATTGACTGATGCCCAGGTGGCATTTGCAAAACTGGAGGGGAGATTGTGCCTGCATTGTACCCTGAAAAAAAGACAAAACCCACTTAAAATCTGTCTGTCTAGGGACACCATCTATTCATCCAACCTTCAGCATCCTTCTCAAAGCAGTCTGCTTGCACAGCTGACAGCGTTTGTTAAACCTGGAGGCAAAAGCCCCTTTCTCTCCATCCTCCCCTGCAGTTTTGCAGCGGCATTGAGGATGTGGCCAGAATCACTGGCGTGGTGATGCATCTTCCCACAGTTTCCCTAGGGACAGACAAGTTGTTTGACAATTAACATAATTGACTGGGAAAGAATCCTGTTTGCCTCAGGATAAGGAACTGTGGGATTAAATCTAGGCACATGGTGCACACACTGAAGTGAAGGCTGCAGTAAGATGGGAGGCACTGTGCTCTGGGAACATTCCTACTTGGGATAGGCATACTGAATGCATTTACATGCAGACTCAGAATTTATTTCATAGAAGGATACTGAGGTTATTTTTGCATTTATCAGACTCTATCCACCTTGAGCCATTTCATCCGCATATCATGAAATCCTGGCATAAAACATCATTTTTCTAAAAGCCTTGAATTTTCCCTGACAAGCAGGTGAATCTCTGATTCACTTTGGGTAAAACTTGGGCACTGAAGCCACTGGCAAAATTTCCTGTGACTTTAGTGAGGCCAGGATTTCACTCTTTATGAAAATTTAATAAGACAGAAATATTGCTGACATGGGAGCATAATTCTTTGTGATCTACACAGTAGATTTGAGCCAGAGTTGAATTAAATCTCAGACCTGAAAGTCTGGTTTAAAAGTCCTTTTTCATTTTCCAGACAACAGTGAATTCCTTGGCCTGTTGTGGGAGACATACACATTCGTGGTTTCAAACTGCTACTGGTGACATTAGCTGCTGTTTAATCTGTCTCGTTTCTGTCCAGCACTCCATGGGCTGTGCAGCGGGATATAAGAGTGATCTCATTCAGATGACTTTATCGACAGTGCCGTTTGAAACAGTGGGCTGAAGTAAAAGCACTTAATGCAGAGGTCAGCGAGTGCCTGGTGTTCTTTGCTGAATCCATTTGTTGTGTAAGCAGCTCTACTGTTGTGGCGCCTACTTTAATTAAGGCTCTGACAGTATTTCCATAATAAACCGTACTTTAAAAGGGTTTATTACTCAACGGCAAAAGCTGCTGCAGGCTGAGACTTGGACTAGGAAAACTTCAACCTTAAAGCATTTTCTTAACTTAAAAACCTATTTTTTTTAAAGTATGGCTGCAAAGAAATCATTCTTCAAAACTACAGGTAAAATCTTTATTTGTAAAAAGAAGAGTTTTCAGTCTAATAAACAATGCATATTTTAAGTGGCTGGTGTTGACTATGTTGCTTAGGGTATTTTTAACCATGAAATATCCATTATGGTCATTTTGTAATTTGGTGTAATTTGAATACTGAAGTATCTTTTATTGTTTGTGCAATGGTATAAAAAGCCTCATTTAGGACTGGGACCTTATGTGCTAGATTGATTTCAGACACCAGAAGAGAGAATTCCTGCAGTTTAATACCCTTCCCATAAATCACAACAGAACAAGGGTAGGAAGCGGCATGTGTTAATGGCAAGCAAATGAGCATTGTGGTGAATTGCAACTTTTACGCGTTTGTAGGATACACTTGCTCTGCTTTGTTTTAGCCAAAGGAGTAACTAGGAAACTTGGAATAACATGTTTTAATGAGGCAGGTGCATTATGTATGAACTAAGAGAGCAGACCATCTGTTAAGGTCCAGGACATGATTTTTTGAAAGAATTGCTTCCAGATAACCAGGCAGGTTTTCTTTGTTTTGTTGTGCTGTTCAGCAGGGGTTTTTGGGTTTCTTTGTTGTTTGGTTTTTTTCCTGACTTCTGATTATTGGATGAGAAAATAATGGATCGGTTTCCAGCAGAAGGGACTGAGCTGTAATTGATTTTCTTTTCAGTAACAAGTTGTTCAGAGATTCTTGTAGGACAAGAACCTGTGCCAATAGGTTTTAGCAGAATGCTCTGAAATATACCAAGGTTTTCCTGGGGTTTTATTCCTCCAAAAGAAGTTTCCTATTTTGGGTTGTCTGTTTAAGTTGAAAAGCACTGCTATTATTTACTATTAATGTGATAACATTTAGCTGCTTATTCTGGATTATGTTTAAACATACATGAGTTGATCCAGGGAAGAGACATAATACTCAGTGAAGCCTGGACCACTCACTTAATGTGTTTCTGTTGCCTTTGTGACAAGTCCAAGTTCCGCAGAATGAAGGGATTTGTTGAAAATAAGTTGTTTCCCATCCTAGCGATTGAGAGTGAACCTTCTGAAGAGTAGCCTGAAGACATAGTGGCAGTTTTATTCGGTTTTGAGTGTGTTAATTGAAGACCTTTTGAATCCTTGTTCCTTACTAGATATGAATTAACAATGATGCAACACATAAGAAAAGGGCAGAGTTAAACATTGTCCAGGAAATTATCAGTATCAAATTTTCCAATGAAGTGGTGCTTATTGCCACAGTTAGTTTGCATCCTAGATGATTTTTCAGTGAACTGTTCAGCCCAGATAGATGTTCCACGGGCATCAATGGGATTTTTGCTGTGAATCAGGATATTGGCCCCAAATTGTTAGTGCTTGATCAAGAACTTTGTCTTTTTTTAAATGTAATTCTACTCCACGAAAGATTTTTTTTTTTTAATCTTCCAACATAATTTACTGGTTTTTTTGTTTTTTTTTTACTTCCTGTTGTGAGTTTGTTATGGGAGTAGGGGGACTGCAAGAGTTTTTTCTCTGGCAGTTTTTTGGCAGATTGCTTTGATTATATCATACAGCTATTCAGAAATAGAAACACTGTTTTTGCAGCTATCATGATAGTATTTTTCAAGTGGTTACAGTGATACCAGTTTTATTCTGCAACATCTGGTGGGTTTGGTTTTGGTTTTGATTTGTTTTTTAAATCCAGAGTGAGTCACCTTAAATTCTAAGCTTCTTTGACCATGTCTGAAAAACTGATTTTATACTTAGTATAATTGGTGAGAGAAGTTTTAAATATGAAAAAAAAAATAAACCAATAACTCAGAAGGCAAACAGGCAGAGCAGGCCCTACACTTGATTTCACAGCCTGACCCAGGAGCTGGACACGCTGAAGTCTGATGATGCTTCTATAACAGTGTAATGCTTCGCACAGCAAAGACGGTTGCCTTCAATACCTTTCTGCTTGACTGTCTCTGCCTAAAAATTGAAAGCGATTTGTACTGCTGTGTGTTGCAGCGATGCCTTTGGCTGGTGCTCGGCTCTCTTGCAGCAGATGGCAGTGCTGCCAGTGCCTTGTGCGCAGGGATGTGCGCTGCTGGAGGGGTGGATCCTGCATCCTCCTTTCTGAGCTCTAATGCCTGGCTGCTTGTGGGCTCCCATCTTCCCCTTAGCCACTCATCTGAGTCGCAAATGGTAGGGCAGAAGGGCTGTGTGAATCAGTCTTGGTGAGGAAGAGAGAAACATACTGTCTTGGGGTACATGGCTGCAGTAACCAGAGGGCCGTGTTGAAGTAATTGGCAGTGCCCCAGCAGATTGAGGCCAGTTGCTGTTCACCTCCTCTCCTCACAGCCTGGGGCTTGTTCCTGACACATTTTCTTACCAAGCAGGCAACCTGGGATACACTTTAGTGTTTTGGTTGTTGTTTCTTTTTTAAAAAAATTGTTTCCTCCCCTCTTTTCCCCACTCTTCCTTCTTACAGTTTCTATAAAACCTAAGATTTTTTGTAAGTAAAGGTCCACTGCTAAAATGGGAAGTTTTCTTGTTCTGCCCGTTCCTTAGGAATTATTCACTAATGCCAGACAGTTACTCTTTTGAAATGAGAGGCTGTTTGATAGCTGTTCTTGACAGCCTTTTTGTTAAATAATAGCAGGTGTTTTACCTGTATGGGCTTGTGTCTAGTCGGTAATTGAGTACTGTGTTTCCTCTGTCAGACTGCATATAATATGAAGAACTGGAGTCACTGAGAGGCATGTGAGAGCATCACTTTTCTACGTTACATATGAGGTCATTTGTTATATGTGGGGAAGTCATGTTTTGATCTTGACTTACGTGAGTGATGTGGGCTGATGCAGTGGGGTGAGGGAGAGAGGGAACATCACCTGTTCCTTCAGAGTGCCTGTCTGAAGGTGTGGTTGAAAAGGCCAGTGCAGCAAACTCCCCTGTGCTCCTCATCTGAGTTCCCTTTCTTTACTGGACTACAGTCTGTATGTTCCCAGTGCATAAATCAACCAAGCCTACCAAGCCTTTGGAAGGAAAGCTGAAGTTTGAGTGCTTACACTCCCATAATTCGTTCCTTGCTTTGACGAGGAGTGCGTTATGCCTAAGTAAGCAAGCATGACATTGTTTCAAATGCATTGAAATCTGTGGATTGATACCAGAGGGTAAAGTTTGCACAGGTCTTACAAATTGCTTAAAGTTTGAAAGGATCAAGCAGATCATTCAATCAGTGTCTATTTGGTGGTGTGTCACAAGCAATCGGTTTTCATCCAGATACCTTCTGTATCAAGCCCAGTAACCCAGATGACAATAAAGCATACTTGGGCTTTCCTCTGACACTTCAGTAGAGAAATTCATTCTGGGTTTGCAGAAACTATCAAAGATGAAGCACCTGTTCATTAACAAAATGTGCTTTTGAAAACTTTTCTTTCTAGTTGTTGGTTTTTCAAGTGTTTTTCGGCGGCTGGCTGCAGATCCTCCTAGTGATGGGAATTCTCTGTCTAGAGAAGTGCTGAGCTTCTTTAATTATCCCACCTCTCACACATCTTATTCTTCCAGATCCTTTTTAATTGGGCACAGCATTTCAGTATGCATCTGGCAAGTGTTGTACACAAATTTAAGCTGTCCTCCTACTTGCTACTCTAGCTTCCTGCATGGTGATACAGATCATGCATGACTGCCCACTCCGACTTTGTGCCATTTGCAAATTTCATTACCATTAATTTTTTGGCAATTAAATTGTTTGTATACTTCTAAGCTGCTTACTAGTCTCTGCAGAGAACCGCTAGAAATACCCACTAATAGTTGCTACTTGAGACCTGTCAGTCCACCAGTTCCTAACCCATTTAGCGTGTGCTTTATCATTATGATGCTCTCTTTAAGCATTATACCACACAGGGCTAATTTCTGTACCGTACAAAGATTTGTGTGTTGCCTGTATGTACTGTAATCAACCAGATGGGCAGTCCCTCTGAAGAGAGACTAGATTTGTTCAGGAAGACATGTTTTGGAGTCATGTTGCCATTAATTCTGCCATTTTTATTAAGTGAGCTCCCCATCAGATTTCACTCATTATGCTTGGGGACTGGTGTCAGCTTTTTCCACCTACCTGAGTCACTTCTGTTTGTCTGTTTGGCACAATATTGGAACCCTTCCACATCTCTGTGATTTCCCTAGAATTCCAGGATATGTTACGAATCTACCTCAAAAGAGATCACAGGGAGATCAGCCGGCTGTTCCAGTACTTCTGAGTGGAAACTATCTATTACTTGTTGCTAGTCAAGTCTTTATAAATAGTAACAGCTTTGTCAGTACTGTATTTCTGTATTTGAAAATGCTTTGTTATCCATCCTTACGTGACACAAATCCTCTTCCTTTTGTTCTATGTTTGCACAATAATACAAATGAACATTTCTGTATTCATTGTATTTTACCATTTCATCTACTGGTGAGCCTGAATCATTATTCAGGTTTCTTTGTTTATTGTCAGCCTTTCAGGTTTTTTTCTGAAAATGTAGAATGAACTTATTTGGGACTAGTAGTGGTGCTGTGCATTCAATTATAGAATATAATAACTTTTAAGGTACTTTATGATAGAGAGATCTGTTCTGGAATGGTTCTGCAATTCAGAACAATAAATCACAACTCACATAGCATATTTGGGAGAAGAAAAGATCTCTAGATTATTCTTTTCAGCATTTACAGTGGAAAACTTTAAATAGTTTCTAAAGTTCTGACTTTCTTCTGGAACCTGAGGTGTTCCCTGTTGGGGACTGGGGGGGGGGGATGTAGATAGAAATTTTAATTCATATTTGGTAACCAAATGCTAAGTTATAAAGAGTAACCTTTAAAAAATGTAAAAATCTTTTTTTAAAAAAACTGGTAACTGTCTTAGCCTCAGTAAAGTGTTGGTAAATGTGGACTGCAGGTTTCCTATAAAGTTTCCTATCAGTAAGTGGAGACATTAAATTTAAGACAGTCATCAGTTTTAACGCTGAACTGTAAATATAATGACAGCTGCTCTACTAACCTCTGGTTGATAGGAGATACTCAGTATAAAGCCCCATAAACTTATTTCCTAATTAAGCTCTAAAATGTGGAGCAACACACGCAAAAGCTGTCTCTAGAACATACCTGGGGAAGCAGAGTAATCCTCATCAGACACACTGGTGTTAGCAGTAGCAGCATGGGCTGCTGTGGTCCACTGAGAGCACGACATCTAGTTTTCTGCAGTTGCAAGGAACCCTGCATTAAGTGCTGAGTCCTCTGTGGTCAGCTGAACTTGTCTGAGTTATGTGAGACATTCTAAAAGCAAAGAGTATAATTTTTTAAACTAAGTTAACTGCAGAAACAAAATAAATTCCAATCATCTTTTTTCTTAAGGAACCAGTGACATTTGTGAACCTCACTTCAGTGTCTTCATTTGGATGGACACCTGTTGGTAACAGTCTCAGCATTGTCCAACAAAACTAGATTTATTCCACCAGCACATCTTTTGTGCTTATTTCAACATTAAATATTTGTTTAAAATTTAGTACGAAAACATCAGGATCTAAAGAGCCTGCCTATTTATGTGGCTGAGGTCTGGACCTCAAAAAAGTGCGCAGACCCTCTAACTGGCATTTGCTGCAAAACACTGGCCAGTTGAAGGAGAAAATAGAAAAATTATTTTAGTATAAGCAATATCTCCAAAACCCACATTACCCGTAGCGGAGGTACCAGAATATGGTCAAGGCTTTCAGACATTTAACACCAGCCAAGGCAACTTTTAATTCTTAAACTGCATAATCGAAAATAAAATACTCTGCCAGTTCAGTAAAAGGATTAATCCCATTGTTTCTACTAAATTTAGGGAGACAGAACATCTGCCATGGAAATGCACAAGAGCGTCTGGGCTGTGAGCCTTCATTCTGGTCTGCCTCTCTCTTCTTAACTTCAGTTCTATGACTTCAGTTCTATCTTTTCCTCATTTAGTTCACATTTCTCTTGATTCATCATTCACTTTCTTTTTGAAAAGTGATTTTCCTTAAAGTTGGGGGGTTTTTTGTATATCTGTTACCTCCACTGTGTTTTTCATTGTCTTTTCCTCCTGCCCTATTGCCTTGCATTTCATGTTGTCTTTCTTCTGTACGTAGCACCTGGTACCTTCATTCTCGTCTGTTCTTCTGCTTATCTCCTTGCATATCTTTATTCAGTCCTGATTTCTTCCCTTTTCTGTCCTTCCTATCCCCTTCTATCCACTGCACCAGATTGTTCCATTTGTAGTGCTGGAATACATCGGAAATGATGTTTTCCCCTCTCCCCTGCCCTTTTAGTTGCTGAAATATGCACATAAGAATTCAAATATGCTTCTAAAAATAGTAAAAGGATAAAACTTTGTTTCAGCTTTTCAGTCTTTGCTTTATTAGAACTTCTGGGAGGAAAGCCCTGTAAAGCCTATAACTAATTTAGCTGCAGGGAAAAAATTAAAAGTGAAATAAAGAACAGAAGGAAAGATAAGAAATACAGCCACAACCTATTTGATTAAAAAAAAAAAAAAGGCAGCAAATGTCATGTGTGCTCTACCTATGGACAGTGTCAGTATGGCATATGTAGTTCAAAGTGGCATTTTATATCCTGGGTTTGTTTGCTTATGTGAGGGGGATTATTGTGTATTTCACAGTTCTGGTGGTTGATATTACAGCTAACATAACTTGGTGTGCAATTAAAATGCCCCAGATACACCATTTTCTTTTTAGAGAACATGAGAGTCGTGTAAATTCTGAAAGATGTGGTGGATGAGAATTTCATCCTGAAGGAAACATTTGTCCAGGCAGGTAGTTGTGAAGTTTCAGCATTTCCCATTGTCCGATAGATTCTTCTTCCCCAGCAAGTGGATTTGCTTTATCTTTCAAGACTGCTTATTTGTTTCTCAAATGAAAATAAAAGGATTTTTTTATTATTATTTTTACATTTTGTACACAGTATGGTGACTATTAAGCTCTAAATTCTATCCAGATTTGGATGTGTAGATGTTTGTGACATGATTATAAAGATCATCAGTGCTGTGATTCTCCAGTGTTACGTAGCTTTATCTCAGGATGTGGATTCCTGAGACTTGTCCCAGATTCTGTTCAACTAATTATTACAGTGCAAACAGCTTCTAAAAATAAACTTTCCCATTACATATTAAGTTTTATAATAAATCTACTCTTCACAAAATTTTTATTTTCCTCTTGAAAGAATAAAGTTTATGGGTTTATTTCCTTCCCCACAACCCCCTAAAATATTGAGAAGACAAGAAGGTGCATTCACTGGCTGCTTTTAAAAAGTATTTGGGGTGAATTAAAGGCTTCATAAAAATCCTCTGAGGCCAGGAGAAATTAGGTATGATTAGAGGAGAAGCTGATAATGAGAAAGCTACTACTGCTAGGTAGTGTAGGCCCTGGTAGGGCCCATTTGTGATGGATGGTGTTGAGCAAGTATTTGTTTTCCCAGGTAATGAGGTGAGAAACAAGTGTCTTTGCCTTGTGTCACCTCTCTGAACGTATCTCACTTTCTGCTGTCTGTCTTCCTCTCTTCTCTTGAAACCTGTTGTATCTTCCTACTGTAAGGTAGTGTATTGACAAACCAATCATAGTTCTCTCAGTATTATCTTAGTGGAGTATGAGCCCATCCTCTGAAATAATTTGTATGCTTTTGAAAACATCAACTTGAAAGCCTCATTGGGAGTTTAAATTCCATTTAAATGTATTCAGTGTTTAAGCTCGTGATGGTAAGATTTTTCCCAACACCAGAAAATCACAGACTTCCTCTAAATATAATTTAGTCGTTCCGGGCCGCCCCCCCCCCCCCCCCCCCAATATTTGTGTGTGATTTGTCATGAATTTTCTGGCACCTCGATACTGACATGTCTCAGTGCCAGTGCCATTCCTTCACTTCTCACTGGTAGTTTTCTGATCACGATCCTTTTAATTACTAGGCACTTTCCTCAGCATATGGTGCCATGAACAGTAGGATCTGATATTTCTTGGGTTTTCAGCTTACCAATCCATGGGAGAAGACAGAACTTCATCAAATGGGGAAACCTGTCTCCCTGCAGCAAGTCTTACTTCCTGACTGGTTTTCAGGACTCATCATACTCAGACTGACTTCGGAATCTGTTTTCAGTTTGGGATTTTTTCCACGCTGCTTTTTGTTTGCTTCTTTGCTTTAATACTGGTCCCAGCTTTGCTATGGTGGAAGCAAAACAGATTAGGCAGCTGATTCCTATCACCTCCATAAGGGAATAATTCTTCGCAGATTTAAAAAAAAAAAATCAACTAAATGATATTTATATCCATGTACCTCTTTTACTGTACCATGATGGGTTACATCTCGTAGAGAAGTCAGGTGTCCAAGGTATTGCAAAGTCAGTAAACACAGGGCGGTTCACATTTCTTCAGTGAAGTGACCACACAAGGTCAGTATAATTGGAGATGTGTCTAGCCATGCATGCATCAGGAGAGTAATTTTGGGAGAACACCATTGTCACTGGATCCAACACTCTCTTTTCCAAGAGGTGTATCAGTATGCAGTGAGGTCCTTGTCAGTAGGTCTGGGTTTACTGCAGTAGAAGAGCGGAAATTAGCAGAGCTGTTAGATGACCCATCTGAGGATGATAAAATATATAGGCAACTTCAGGCCAAACTAATGAACTGAAGAGAAGCAACTTGGAAACATTTAAGCTAGATTGTGTGATAGATAGAAATGCATGATCATTAATAGTATTAAAAAGGGAGACTGTTTATGATGATTTGAGAAAAAAAAAACTTAATATTGAGAATTAATGGTAGAATAGATGTCCAAAACTTCCTTACAGACATGTAAGGTCATTTAGTTCCCCAGTAACCATTTTTATGAAATAGTTAAAGCAGCAGACAGATCCTCCAGTACTTAATACAATCTTTCCTTACCAGGAAAGAACATACGGAAACTATAGCTGTACTGTCACAAGAGGAGGGGATGGCAGCACACCACTTCTTGGCTGCATCTTCTATTTTAGTTCTGCTACATCTACTGTTTAGGAAGGAATGTGATTGATTAATTCCCACATCATTATGACAAAAATCATTATAATTACTTTTGTTTCAGCACTAAAAAAACCTGTATATAGGAAGGTTACATGACTTGCCCAGGGCCATGTTGCAGGTCAGTGTGAAAGGCAAGGAGGTAGACCAGAACTGGACACTTGGGCTGCTGTTCAAATTTTATTAGGGCGAGCTGCTCCTATCTGTGTATTCCTTACCTGGAAAATGTGTGGGAATACAAGGTATTATTAAACTTGCAGTACCAAAGTAATGGCCAGCAAAAGTGCTAACGGTGGGCTGGGATGGGCACAGAGCTGGTACTGGGTCTTCCTTGTGACTAAAAGCCAGGTAAGCGTTAGCAGAAGGGATGGGGAGGGAGAGACTTCTCTTTCTCTAGTGTTTTCCTCTAATTGGAGTGGTTGTGTAGTTGGCCTACTCAAGTAAGATGCACGTTACTTGGAGCATCTTCTGTATGTATTCTGCCACTCATTTCCAAAAGTCATGTCAGCACGATGCTTCCAACACTGCCACCTCTCACGTGATTCACCAGCTGCATTCAAATAGTGTTTTAAGTGAATACAGGTGCCAGTCCCTATAATGTGTCTTTCTCTTTGCAAAGAGCAGTGGTTTCTTGTCACCCTTTCATTTTGTGATCAGAAGCATAAATATGTGAAGCAATTGAAAAAAATAATCCTAACTTCATGTATCTGGTGTAGAAACCTGATCTGACCAATTTCAGTGAGAGCTTGAGTTTCATTGAAAATGTAAGCTCATCACTCCCTGGGACTGTGAAAGAAAACTGAGTGTTAAACAGAATTAAATAGAGAACAGAGGAGAGTGATATCATGATGCTGCTAGATACATTCTTGACGTGCCTGCAGCTTCAGTGTTGCATGCAGTTGTGTTTTGATCATTCAGAAAGCTTCAGGGATGCCCACAGAGGTGGATGGCCAGAGGCATGGGATGGCTTCTCAGCTGGGGATGACTAAATAGCCTGGGATTCTTCAGCCTGGAAGAGACAGCTGCATTGTATTAGCAGTCTCTGAAAGCATAAACCTTTCTTCCAGTACAAGAACTGGAAAGCCCAATAAAGCTGTTTGGACTGATTCCAAAAATGAAAAGAGAAGAGGTCTGGATAGAGGTAATACTGAAACTTGCTAACCTCTGGCCTGAATGGGGGTAAAAATCCCCTAAAAATCACCCTGAGAGGGTTCTTGTAAAAGTTGAATACAATTCTTGCGTCTTCTTGATGTGCATGGCTCAACCCTGTATTCTTTCCTTTTGTGTCCTTCTGGTAATGAACTAGAGATGCACATTTACTTTAAAAAGAGAGGAAAATATGTTTCTTTTTTTGTCTTAAGTGGAAATTTCCAGTGGCCAGCCGAATCCTTCCTCAATAATTAATAATGCCTGAAAGCATTTTCTGTAGTACTTATTTAAATTGAAATAACTTTGTTGTCCATTATTGTAAAGCTGCATTTTGATTCTGTGAGTGTGCATTACTGCTGGTATTGCATTACAGGTATTGGCTTGAGTTTAGTAATAGGGAAGTGTTGCAAGGAGTCAGTCTGTACTGAGACCTTACAGATGAGCCTCCAATTGCTGCACTTCAGCTTTGCATGCCATTAGGGTCTTCCACCACAGTCAGTGGTGAGCTGCAGCCCAGAAGCCAGAAACATCAGGCAGATCTAATTCAATTTATTTATGTGTTTATTCTGTCCGAGTCAAAATGCAGAGCAGTAAGCCAACATCTTTGTTGCCTTGAAAAGCTTTTAATGCTATTTCAGCAACTAGTGTCATACTTAAAGAAAATAAATCCTTTCAACTTTATTATTCAGCTCAATGCTGTGTACAGTAGCTGCATAAGTTATTTGGTAAATGTTTTATGATGACGATTATGTAAGTAATGAGCTTTTACATTTTGGCACCAGAGAGTAGCAGAACTGTGTGTAGCACTTTGTAACTTGATGTAGGAAGGAAGCTCTTCTAAGTCCTCTGTAATGACGGCACAGCAGGAAGATGAATCTGGATTAATCTGCAAATTAATCCAGAGGAAATGTGACAATGAGCTTTATTTATTTTTTAGCTAAACTTTTCCAAGTCTCTTAGCTCGAAGATGAGATCTTAAATCTATACAGAGGTCTCTGAATAAAATCAGATTTTCTCAAAGATGTCTTCAGCTTCTGTCTGCTTCAAAGTCAGTCACAGAAACTAGCAGGCTTTGCAAGTATAACACATGACAAATGTTGCTCTGCCTATAGTATGGAAACTGTATTTGCAGTTGTGCTAATGAGAGTAATATGATGTCATGTCATATATATATTCTATATCATTAGCTATAAATGATTACAAAATAGAAACTGGAGTGTATGTCTGTAGTACATTTTTTATTTGGACTTTATTGGCTGATTTCTTGGGGTTCTTTGTAAGTGACTCTAATTTCCAAGCAAGTCCAAAGTCTCCTGGAAAATCCTGGGTATCTTCATTCCTTGCTGGAAGGATTGGCCTGTCCTGGTGGCTCCACAGAGGTATTCATCTTTGCTCCCTCTCAGGCAAAACTGGAAGAAATTTCCCAGCTAAAATATGGGCATTTTGAACCATTACAATTGTGAAAAATCAGTTACTGTCTTCTTTAGTTTTACTTGCTTATAAATGTCATATCCTGTTCTTCCCAGGGTGGAAGCTTAGCAGAGACTCATATTTTAAACTAAGATGTCATTAATTTTGAATCAAAACCATAGATACAATAAACCACAGCAAGCAGCATTGCTGTGGTGTGGTGTGGGCATCACATATGCTGCAGTTTCACGAGACTAAAATGTCATGTGCTGTCATTGTATGCATCTTCAGGGGGCTGCATTGCTTCTGATGGTATCACCGAGGAAATGACTGGATTTTTGGTTAAGTTTCAGCTTCCGCCCTCACAATCAACTCATCCAAGTAATATGTCTGCAAAGTAATTTTGCCCATTAACATGAATATAAAAATCGTGAATCTGTCTACATATACATATACAAATCCACCTAAAAACTGCACACAGCATATGGGCTAAAGAGAACAGTATGGCGCTCCGTAGCTGTGTGTAATACAGTATGCAGGTTAAGAATAAGCTGAGGAATGGGCGAAAGAGGATAGAGGCTTGTTAAATTTAGAAATTGAATTATGTATTAAGAGTAATAAAAAAGATTATTGCTTTGAGTCAAGGACTTTTTTTTGGTAAAAGTATGACCTGAGCGTGTGAATAGTTGTAACAGGGACCAATGTAAAGGTAGAGAAAACAAAGGTAGTTTTGCAGCATGCTCCTGTACCGGTCTCCTACCACAAAAATGCAGGATCTGTGTCAGTTTGGGCTGGAGGAGGCAGGCACTGGGCCTGGCCTTTTGGGTGGTGCCGGGGTGCAGACACCCGAGTGTATCAGCTCTCAGAGCAGCACAGCCCTTTCCGTACTGCTGAACGAATGTTGGTGCAGCAGGTGTAGCATGGTCCATTGTTTGGCAGAGATCCAGGGCAGCCCTCCTCTTTTCTCACCTGCCTTTTCTCCAGGAGACAGGAGCTGGTGGTATTCAGTCCTCATGCCAGTGTTGTCCCCAGTCCTAGGAACAGTGCAATTTTGTTTCTCTGTTGATAGCAAAAGTTGACTCAAACACAATGTGTGGTGCTGTAGGAGATTAATGTAAATGTTTCTTGAGAAAATTGATGGAGGTTTTAGTTTAATAGTGAGTGAATTGCTAATCATATTGTCAAGAGTAGCTGGTGCACAGGTATTCGAGCTTAGTTCTCAAAATCATAAACTTCATAAAAAATTACTTGTACTTCCCGCCCCCCACCCCCCCAGCATCTTTCTTTCCGCTTAATCATCTGCATTTTTAAATATGCCTTTCCTTCACGTGCCACAAACTTTAAAGTGGCTTTATGCCAAGTCAGCCAGGACCACAGGGATTTGAAATAATTATTCAAGTTGTTACAGACATTGCATACATGCAGGAGTGAGCATTGCATTGGATCCAAACAGGATTGTTGAAACAAAAGCTGAGCATAATAAGAAAATGAGAAGTATATAGCAACATGTAACTATGTTTAGTGAGTATTTCAATGCAGATACAGGCATGGCTGTGTTTAACTGTTATGCTGCCTTTTTTAAGAAATCTTCAGCTGTTTGATAAGGAAGCTGAACTTAAAAACGAAGCCTTTCTCATAACCTCTGCTCCCTCCTACGCAAAGGCAGCAACAGCCTGCATCTTGAAATGGTCAATGTGGTGGCAGAGGGCCAGTGTCATGGCACGGTGTCAGCGTTGATGACTCTGCAGAGGGGGAGTGTCTGAAAAGTCTGTCCTTTGTCACCGCTCAACTAGAGAGCTCAGGGCAGCAGCTTCTTGCTCTGGGGAGTAGTAGGAAAGGTTTCCACAAGCCTGCTGAGGAAGAAGAGGTTGCCATCCACAGAGGCTTCATTGTGTGAAGGTTATAGTAATGTGCCGTCCTGAATAATTCATCTCCCGAACAGAGCTATGGCAGCACTTTGTGAGCTGTGACAATAAGCTGTATCTCCAGGTACTTAGCTGAGCTGCCTATTCTGCTGGGTGAGCGTCTTACTAAAATCTCTTAACTTGATACCTAGGCTAAAAATATCTTTGCTGTTTAACCATGGAGTTTCCTTTTTAACTTTTAAAATAGTGGTGATCACTAGTCACTTACAAATACTGTGTCACTGACAACATCTGATTGATGCGTTTAGATTTGCTGTCAGTGTATCACTAAGATGCTGCAAAGAAAACCTTGAGTAAAGCAGTCTAAGGGAATAACAACACCTTTCGGGGGATAGCATCAGTGGCAGGGTTATTGAAGGCATAGCTGTGACAGAAGTGTATCATCACAGAAATAAGGTATAGGAAAAATGAAGAAGGTGGAAAGAAACCTTCTAATTAAAGGCTGAATTGAGTACGAGGGAATTACAGGGAGGGGCTTGTGCACCAGCTTATCCATCTGCTGGAAAATAAGCAACACCTACCGAGATCCTTCATAAATTTGTCAGGTTTTCTTAAATCCATATGTCTGACAAAATTTTCTGGAAGGTAGGAGAGAAAATGGGCAGGATGTTTTTATTTCTCTTTGTGCCATCCCCTGGCAGGTGGAGATGAGAGTTGGGCAGGACTGGTATTGTTTCCAGAAGACAAAGCTGAAGTCCTGAAAACCCGGGGGTGTCTGGGCAGTGACAAAAGATAGCTGGTTTCTTCCCAGGATGCAGGGACATCTTGCTTCCCAACCTTGATGCTGAGCTTTTCAACAGATGAAAGGGATATTTTTCTTTGCAAATGTGTCAAAGCAGGAGTGGATACTGAGGCACCGCATAAGCCATGGTCGCTGGCAAAGCTTCAGCTGAAGTTTTTGCTTGCTAAAACTCAAGCAGGGAGGAATAGAAGGTAACCATAGAAGCACCTTTTCCCTCTTGTAGTGGTTGTGGGTGGATACAAGGGGCTGCTTCATCCCTTGATACAAATTATAGTATCCTTCAGAGTATTTTCGTTTTTCCTGATTGCTTACAGCCCCAGCAGGACTCTTGTGGTTAGCAGAAACCGCTAGTCCCATCAGACACACCTGTGCCACCCTGCTTCCTAGGAATGGCTTAAGGAAGTGCTGAAAGCAGGCCCACAAGGAGCAGGAGTTACACTGAATTGCAAGGATACTCTGGAAAAATCACAGAGCTCAAGCCAGGTTCTAATACTATTCCCACCAAAGCTAAAGCTGTTGGATAATTAGAAGAATAAGAAGTTTCCAGTAAAAGAAGTTAAGACTAAAAAGAGCGATCTTTTCCTAAAAGAAAAAAAAACTTCAAGTCCAGCATCCTCTTATTTTGCTGCTCTAATAGCATTCACTTTCAGTTCTTAAAAGTACTGCTATAGGGTGGGTTTTTTTAGTGCTTCAGTGGCTGGCAATGTCTCTAGTTTTACAGTTACCTTGGTCATACCTAGTAAGCAATTTTGAATATATTGGGTGATAGCTGTGTGCGTTGAAACACGAACTGTATCTGGTTGTTTGTTATCTTCTTTGGAGCTGCTAGTTGTCAGGATGCAACATCCTCTGTGCCACCCAGCAAGACTGGACGGTAAAACAAAATAAGAGTGTTTTTGCTCTAATGCCTGGAAGTCTCTCAAACCAGGATCTCAATTTGTTTAACCAAGTTTGCCCACACATCCTTACGTGCATTGCAAGAGCTGGATACAAGCATCCCAGCTGAGCTCTGAAATCATGTGGTGACTTGATAGAGAGATAAGTGTCCACAGGCTTTTAGAAGTACTGAAATTGGGAATAGCAAAGTTTCCAAAACAAGTATTATTTAAAATGCATCTCACATTGTAGCATCTGCTTTTCTCTGCAGTTCTCCCTGTACCCAGCAGCTGCGACCTACAGTGACAGGTACATGGGACTTTGTGTGAAGTTACGGGTAACCTATCTGCTTCGGTTACCAGACTGACCTGAATCCTTTACCAACCCATCATGTCTCTTCCTCATCTCTGCTTGCTCAAAATTGCAGTTGCAAGTCCAGTCTTGCTGGAGCCTCTGACAGCTGCCACAAGCTGATGGTCAATGATCCAGGTGCTAACCTAGCTCCTGCAGTGCCTTTCTGCAGGTAAAGGTGCATATTGCAATCCCCTCCCTTACTTGCTGGCAAATGACTAAACATATAGGATTAAACCTTGATAGTCCTAGTTGGTTCTTGGCCATTGGAGCAGCTGGGTTTATTTTTGCTTCTCTGGCCTCTGTGATGGTAGGCTGGGCTCAGTCCTGCACTCCTGAATGGCGTGGTGCCCGTGCGCCCCGCCTGCCAGCTGAAGCCTTGGCTCTCCTCTCTCTTGCTGGCCCTAATGGGATCTCTGGGTCCTCTCCTTCCCACAATATGAGTGAGGCAGCGAGGTGACATTAAAGTACTGGAACAGCAGATAAAAGGCCCTTAACTATATTTATTGAGTGTTACAGATAAGTAATCCACTCTGCCGTCAGTGTCTAGAGAAACAGCAAATAAAGTATACATGCCCCTTGCTTTGATGTGATGAAATCTCCAGAGGACATTTACTTCAGTGGCATTTGCAGTGCAGCTGTAGTTGAATTTGTCAGTGGAAAATATAAGATTTTCATGTCTTTATGCATTGCTTTAAAAATATCACTATGGCTGATTCTTGTATGCTGGACAATTCCATGGTTTGAAAGCTGGGGTTTTTTTCCAAAATGTTATTAAAATCATCTTAACCATTTTTGTTGGAAGGGGAAAAATTAGTAGTTATTTTGTGGTTTCATACACAAAATTAAAACAACAGTCTGGTTTTCATTTAAACCAATAAAAGTATGGAAATTCAAAATGAAGGCTGTCTTCTTGTCCTTAGATCAACTTGTTGGCCTTGCTAAAATACGTAATGGATGGAGCAGGGGAAGAACCTTAGTCTTACAACTCATAGCATTGTTTTTGCATACAGTTCAGCTTTTTTGTTGCTGGATTTCAAACTTGACATCACATTATTGCCTGTCTTCTCAAGCTATACAAAATTTCTCAGTTTTGCAGATTTGCAGTTTAAAATCCAGTGAACCACAGACATTATTTCTAAAAAACCTAAGCAATAATTAAGCAAATTGGTTAGCAAACTTAGATCATTAGCTGAATTAAAACACTTTTAAATTTTGAGATATAAACCTGACTGTTGGAGACAATGGGTATTAGTCATTTCTGGTTTGTGATATAGTCAGAAAGAGACCAGAGGCACCGGCACAAGCTGCAGCACAGGAAAATCCGGCTGGCCTCAAGGGAACAGCCCATCCCCATTTCAGTGGGTCGTCCCTGGGATGGGGCCCTGAGTGATGGGGGATCCCCATCCCTGGGGATGCCTCAACTCACCCGGCCGCAGCCCCCAGCGACCTGCTGCAGCTGCCTCGAGCCTGAGCCTGACCATAAGTCCAATGCACTTGTGTGTGGGGTGGTTAGCGTTGCAGCGCTGCCCCTCTGTTTCCACTCTGCAGGTTCCCTTCCAGCTCTGGTTTATCCAAGGACAGGGTAGGACTGAGTGTGGAGAAACTCCTCAGTGTTTCTGGGGTTCACTTCTTGTTGCTGAGCTGCCTGTCACTGTTTCTGAAACACCTGCAGGCGCTGGGCAGTATAACCTGGTGTGCTTAGCCTGTGTGTTATTCCATCTCCCCAAGGCTTTGAAAAGCAACTTCTTCCCGAAGCTGTTCCTTCCCTCGCTGCTGAGAAAGAGCCGCCCTAGCTGTTTACAGCCCTTTGATCTGTTAAGTCACAGTTCTGTCACTTCTGGCTGGTGCCTACAGCCTCAAAGCTGCCTGCCTGCTGTCTTCCCTCTCCTGGGAGGGAGGTTGCTCAGCTGGGCTCGTTGCCTTCATCCACTTTTGCCAGCATCCCCCGGTCAAGCTCCATGTGTATATGTATGCTGAAAGCTGATAAAATTGTAACTTATCTTTGATTACTGCACCGCTATTCAGCACCCATCCCCAATGACCCCTAACACCTTCTGAAACTTTATAGCTTGTGAAGACAGGCCATAAAGTGACGTTAAGTCTTAAACGAGGTACTTCAGAGCCAACTGGCTGGCTCGGCTTTGGCAACGCTTAACGTTGTGAAGGTTGTACCTGCTGAAGCGCTCTGTGTAATAAACCATTTGCGGAGGAAACTTAAACTTGCCCGTCCCTTCCCCTGCAGCAGCCCATGTGTGCTGCGGAGCAGAGGCAGGGTACGGGCTTAGGCAGCTCAGCAGCTGCAGCCCCCAAGCTGGGCAGTTCATCCCTGTCTCAGATGCGTTCCTGCAGTGCAGAGGTTTCTGTGTGCTGAGCTTTGCTGAGGGAATTTGCTTTGCAGGCTGGAGGAGGTCTTGTTTATTTTTTTTTTCCCCAAGGGGAAGTGAGTTGCCAAAGTAACCTGGACAAAGAGTAGTGTTTTAGATGGGATATTGCAACTTTGTATTTATTTGCTTGTTTATAGGGCTTTTGTATTCTTTTGAAGCACAGCAAGAATGCGTAATAAGTTGTGATTATCATAACTGTAAGAAGGGGCCTGGTGGTGATGGACATCTCAAAACCCGACTGTGCAGAGCCCTTACCTCAAAGAAGACAGGGAGGTTTCTGGACAAGGTCTGTCCCCTCCACCATGCAGCATGTGTTTAGCAGCAGTTCCCTGTCTGGGCTCTTGTGGTCTGCCAGGAGGAACTGGAACAAACACTGCTGAAGTCGCTAACATCACGGTTCCGACTTGGCAGTAACGAGCCCCTGAGACAGTTCCCGGATGCTGGCACCATGTGCCTGCGCTGTTGAATTCGTGGCTTGGGTGGGAAGTTATCACAGGATGGGGAACATTTCCAGTGGGGTGGGATGTGCGAGGTCCTCTCATGCTGGCGTCCTTTTCTCCAGGGCAGTCCTCCAGCTCACCCTGTGTCCCTGCTTAATCCCCTCCCTTCCCCTCCTGGTCGCAGGCTTTGCCAAGCGGTGGTGCCACACCGCAAAATCTCCTGGTGCTGGGGGCTGCAGAAGCTGGAGAGAAGCTGTGGAAGAGGGGAAGGATGGAGGAGGATGGAGATGACAGCCTGCAGGAGACTCATGGAGCCAGGGGAGTCCTGCTAATGCCCAGGTCAACACAAAACCTTTGAATGGCATGAAAAGCCGGGATGAAAGCCAGTGCCTCGCTGCAGCCCAAGGCAGCTGCCCTGCCAGGCTGCTCTGAAGGTTTGGCGTGGAGCCCTGTGCACCCAGGAGCCCAGGGCCCCAGGGGAGCAGCCTGGCCCAGAGGAAGGCAGAGCGAGCCTGGGCAGGGTCCTCTGCACACTGTGGCTTTCAGAGCTGGCTGGCCAGGCAGCGCACACAGATGGGATGTCTGCACCACCTCTGGAGTCTTGGGGTGAGACAGGAGACACCAGTTCCTCAGCTGGGACATGCTCAGGGTGAAACAAGAACAAATGACCTTGAAGAGCAGCTCTTGCAACTACCTCTTCCTGGTTTTCTGTGGAGCACATTGTACAGGGTTGTTCTTCCACGGAGAGCTGTGGAGCACATTGTACAGGGTTGTTCTTCCACGGAGAGCTGCAGAAGCCCGCTCAAGCCAGTAGGATACCAACAGCATTCTCCATGCTGAACTTTTACTGAGTCTTGGTCACAGACCAGCAGTATAACAAATGGTAACCCTACCGTGCCGTAACTTACGTGGAGGCAGCCTTGTCAAGAGGAGGTGACAGCAGAGGTTGAGGGGTCTTTGACACAACACTTAGAGGAGTTCATGTGTTCCATGGAGAGGAGTTGATCCTGCTTGGGAAGATCTAGGTGCAGGGACAAGATGAGAGCCAGATGGGCCCCCTCAACACCTTCTCAGAGCGGGCATTGGACTGGAGAGGGAAAGGGAACTTCTTCAGACCCTGTCGTGCTCAGCCAGCCCTACCCTCCTGGGCAGGCCTGTCCTCTGCCTTCCTCTGTCAAGGCAGCTCCACTGCCACCACCCCTAGTGGCAGATGCCTGGTTTCTCCTCCTTATGTCTCCCCAGCTTTCATGAGCTGGTGAGGGTTTCTTTCTGCCCCTCACGTTTCTCAGCATATTTGTGTTAAAATTTGTGAGCGTTTTCCTTGGGGGCATTTCAAGGTTTATTTCTGATGGGATTTGAGATGGAATCTGGCTTGTGATCCTCTTGTGTGCTGGTAATTAGGTAAGGCTGGTGTGGGTGTGGTGGAGTGGGGGAGACCAGCCAGGAACCTCAGTTAGGAGAGCAGTCTGTACGTGAGGTCACTGTTTCAAGGGAGGAGGCAGAAAGCAGCCTCTGAAATCAATCTTCTCCATGACATGTAGAGGAATAGAGTGGAGAGACATCATGGAAAAAATACACAACTAGAGAAACAATGGGATGGGGCAGATACCTATGAGTAACCTGGTGGGTTTTCAGGTGAGAGATTGTGACGGCAGACCATGATGCATCCTCCTGTCGAAGGCACCTGTCTGTGAAGAGTGGACTCCATATCCATGGTAAACCTTGTCTGGTGGTTCACCAAAGCTTCTGAGGCATAGTAGGCTTTATGGCTTACTTGTTGAGCTTCTCGGAGGACACTAAATGGGGACTTGAATCAAGTCCCTGCACATTTTGGGAGGCCACATGGAAATGTTGCCAGGATAGACCAGTCATGACAAGGAGTTTGGACTTAGCACCTGTAGACTTGCACAGCTGAAATGGTCACCTATTGGTTGGTAAAAGCTGGAGTGACATCAGAACCTCCTCTCTACCGGGACTGGCTCAGGAATGACACTCTCCCCTCCTCATTGTCCTCTGCAAGTAAATAGACTCCATATGCAGGCAGCCTTGATGCTGTTTGCGAAGGGCATATGCCAGCAGTGGTGGTGGGAATGGACCTTGAGGCAGACCGGTGGTATGTAGGCTTCACAGGCTGTGGTGGTTTGACCCTGGCTGAATGCCAGGTGCCCACCAAAGCCACTCTGTCACTCCCCTTCTTAGCTGGACAGGGGAGAGAAAATATAATGAAAAGCTCATGGGTCGAGAAAGGGACAGGGACATCACTCAGCAACTGCTGTCATGGGAAAATGGATTTGACTTGGGGAAAATTAGTTTAATTTATTACCATTCAAATCAGAAAAAACACCTTCCCCCCACCCCTCCCTTCTTCCCAGGCTTAACTTAATACCTGATTTCTCTACCTCCTTCCCCCAAGCAGCACGGAGGAATGGGGAGTGGGGGTTACAGTCAGCTCATCATATGTTGTTTCTGCTGCTCCTTCCTCCTCACACTTCCCCTGCTCCAGCGTGGGGTCCCTCCCACAGGAGACAGTTCTCCATGAACTTCTCCAGCTTGAGTCTTTCCCACAGGCTACAGTTCACACACTGCTCCTGCGTGGGTCCCTTCCACGGGGTGCAGTCCTTCAGGAACAGGCTGCTCCAGCCTGAGTCCCTCGCAGGGTCACAAGTCCTGCCAGAAAACTGGCTCCAGTGCTGGCTTCCCACGGGTCACAGCTGTGTTCAGGCATCCTCCTGCTCTGGCATGGGGTCCTCCCTGGGCTGCCAGTGCATATCTGTGGGTATCTCCCCCTCCTTCTTCACTGACCTAGCAGAGTTGTTGCTCTCACGTAGTCTCACTCCTCTCTCTCAGTGGTGCAGATATTCCACCCCCCGCCACCCCAATATGCTATCCCAGAGGTGCTGCCACCATCGCTGATTAGCTCGGCCTCAGCCATCGGCGGGTTCATCTTGGAGACGGCTGGCATTGGCTGTATTGGACATAGGGGAAGCTTCTGGCATCTTCTTGCAGAAGCCACCCCTTTAGCCTCACTGCTACCAAAACCTTGCCATGCAAACCAGCTACACAGGTTTAATGGCAGCTATTGCAAGGACTTCTCAGCATGATTCAATGTGCTCTAAAATAGGCATCCTGCTGGAAAACGCTTTGACAGTGCTGCTGGACCCCTGCCCTGGCCGGCACTGCATAAGTCGGGAGTGCCAGTGTCACAGCACCATGCGTGGAGGTTTGATGTATAACCCTGATTCCTAGGGTCTCACCTTGGCACAGCAGGAAATACTGGTTCCCGGGCACAGAGTGTGTGCTGGTGGAGCGAGTGTGTAATGAAGCCATTCTCATTGCAAGGTCTGAGAAGGAGCGGCATTTGTCGTGACAGCAAGGTCAGTCATGAAGACAGTGTTCTTCTATGAAGTACTGTGGCATGAGTAGGGTATGCAGCTCCAGCTGGAGGCACCGAGGTTGAGTGTCTCCAGCCTAATACTGCTCCCAGTAGGTCCAACACCACAGCTGCAGCAAGTTGTTCAGGGCCATCTCCCTGGTGAGCTGGGGCAGTCCCCGGGAATGGAGACCCCCTTCAGTGGACCACATTAGTGACCCTGCTCAGGACCTTACCCTGTTTCTTGTTGTCTTCCTTGTACTGGGGGCCACAAAAAAACGCACAGTGTGGCCAGATGTGGCCTTGCTCGAGGGTAATAATATCTGCTAGATGCTCTCATGCTGGGCTGGTTGGCCTTCACTGCCGTGACTCCTAGCCAGCTTGCTGTGCATGAGTCTTGAGATGCCTCTCACATGCAGAGCCTTGCATGGAGAGCTGCCCCCTCCAGCCCATCCCAGCCTACCCCATGCGTGGTGCTGGTCTGTCTGGGGCAGGACTCAGCTGAAGTCTTTCTGAAGGTACCACTCAGTACCTGACTTGCTGCCTGTGGGAAGTGCCATGGTGGATGTAGCCATCAGCTGCTCCTTTCTTCGTACAAGATGTTCCTTAGGTTGGCTGAATTTTGCATACAATGAAGCACCTCGATTGTTTTCCATTTGCCTCTCAATATCAAATCTCCAAGCAAGCACAATGGAGCATGCAGTTTCACATGCAAGTGGGAGACTGTTGTGATGTTGTCTTTGCACATCCTGCTCCTGCTCACAGAAGCACTGCCTGTCCATTTGGTAATAGGAAGAGACATGTACCTAACTCCACAATTTGTCAAACTGCTGCATTTCTCTTTAGCATGAAATAAAATAGTATTTGAATGCACAGTGGGGCTAATATTACTTTGTGCAGCTTTTTATGAAGATTATAAAATTGAGGCAAAAAAAATCTTGCTGTAATTGGAAGATAGAAGAATTAATCATGGGAAGGACTGGATTCATATTTGCTCTGAAATTTTTTAAACTGCTTTCAGATACCTGCAGCTGAAGGAGCTGAACTTCGTTATGGACCCTTTGTGTGCTGAAGTGCAGAGTTTTCTTTATCCATTTGAATTGCAACACATAAGCTGCAGGGCTGTTTTCCCCAGAGATTCAAGAGTCCCTATGTTCATTTTGTTGGTATGTGAAGTCATTGGGTTTTTGCAGAGTCATATAATCATTTACTTGGTGTTCTAGAGGCCACCCAAACCTCTTATTCCCATTTATTCACCCTTTGAGAAAAAATTTGGAAAAAAAGTCACCACTCATTGATGTTTCAAGTCAGAGGCAACTAGTGGAGAACTGGGAAATAAACGGCCAACAGATGGGGGAGGGTTGCGTGTGAAGGACGTACTCTACATAATGCGCCATTAAAACTTCATGAAGAGGTGTCCCAGAAAAAATATTACAAAGCACTAAGCTTAATATTAAATTCTTAGTTTTAGCAGTCTGGTCATTTTCAGGAAAGAATAATCAGCTTAACCACAGCACTCACATATTTAATGTTCTGAGAGAAGAGGGATTGTCTGATTTTTATATTTTTTTTCCACAGTAATTAATGAAAGTCAAAAGCAGCAACTGGAATCTGTGAGCTACTCCTCCCGCTATGCTCTGGGACTTTTTTATGAAGCCGGTACATGGATTGATGTCCCCTGGGCTGCACAGTACATCACCGATAATCCCTGCATACGCTTCATCTCCATCGATAATAAGAAACGCAATATAGGTCAGTGCTCCCATTATTTCCCTTAAACACAGTGACAATAGAGGGTGTAGATCATGAAACATGCTGTTTAATTGAGTGTTGCTATTCTGAACAGAGCAAGTATTTAACTCCAAGCCACAGCGGATAGCATTTAATGTCACATTTGGCCTGTAATAAAATACACAATGAAAGCGGGAAGGTCCTCAGAAAATCACCACCCAGCACATGGTTTATGTTACTGCATTTATGAAACCAGTGTCAGGGGATTTGAGACATCAAAATGTTGCTATTCCAAGAAAGAGCTGGAGTTCCTTTGTTTAAACATTGATTCATACACATGCCAATTTATCTCCCATCATCCGTTACTTTACAACTCCTGTTCTTTCCACTAAGCATGCTTGGAAGTAGTAATGAGTTATATAATTGAGGCTGTTCAGTCTAATTCAGAGTTAGCCAGTGTGCTTTTACAATTATGGAAAATCCTTGAAATGGCTGCACATAGTACGGCTGCTCGCTAAAGCTTGGAGAACATCCCACAAGGCAGACACTTCTCATATGTTTTTGGAAGATGGCAGTCGAGTAAGTGTATGTTTTATTTATTAAATGTATTTCATGTACCAAGACTCTGTTGGCATAGAATAGCTTAAGAAAAACTGCTAGCATTTGAGTTTAATCAAGTTCGTTAGGAGCTGAAAAGACTTCCTGATTCTGTTACTTGCTCACTTTGGGACAATGACGAGGTTTAACCACATCGGTAGAGTGGGGGTAAAAACCTACCCACCTTTGTGGTGACCTACAAAGCACTGTGACTCACTGTCACAGAATAAGGAAGGATTTTCATAATCAACTGCTGTCTAATGCAGTCTAATTATTATTACCAAATTCACTGCACTAAAATATGTTCAAATTTAGGCCTGGGAGACTTCTGTTTGCAGTCTTCCTTGTTCAGTCAGAATTCATTGCTTCGTGCCTGCAGTCTGCAGGCATAAGTGATATTAGTACCTGCTGGGCAGGGCACTGAAAACTGTGCCCATCACCCTTGCATCTGCATGCTGTCACCATGCTAGAAAACAGCCATAAGGTTGGGCATGCCTTCCCTCTCTTACACTGTAAACATGCAATAAACTATCATGAGGGAGTGCCACCATGTAACAGTGGCACTGGTGACCAGGACCTCTGAAGATCTCTGCTCCAGCTCCCGCTCACAGCAGGCTCTGCTAACACAAGGTCAGGGCAGCCATGCTTTGTCTAGCTGAGGTTTTAAAAAAATTGAGGATGGAATCCCCCACATTGCTGGTGACCTGTCCCAGGGCTGCATCTCTGCTAGGGAAAAGAGTTTCTTCATCTGCAGTCTGAACTTCCCAAAGCTTAACCTCTGGATGTTGCCTCCTGTTCCGTTGTCTGCCTCTACCAGTTAGATACATGGCCATTCAGGCTGGAAGGGACCACTGGAGGTCATCTGGTCATACCCCCACGCAAGGTTTGAAGTTAGATCCAGCTGTGAAGTTGGATCATGTTGCTCAAGGCCCTGATATGCTGTGGTTTGCCACCTTTGCACTGCTGGTTTACATTCAATGGTGGGTCCACCATAACCAGCAGGATCTTTTCAGAACAGTCTGTTGCTGAGCCAGACTGATGCATGGGGTTGTCCTGTGTCAGGCACGGGACCTCGCACTCCTCCTTGTTGTGATGGTAGTACAGTTTAAGTCAGCTCATCCCAATATGCCCTTCTTTGCACCGAAGCCACCTGTGTAGCAATGTCTCTTAAGTGCCTCCAGCAACAGCAGTTTGTGCTGGGAGCAAAGGAGTTGGAAAAATGAATCAACTCACTGTTGTGGAAGCCTGATTTTGTTATTTAGCCTGTTCATCTGAAAAGAGGGAAAATAAAACAAAAGAATGGCTGAACTGGCCAAAAGAAAGATGTATCCACCCTGATATGCTTCTTCCAGCAGGGACCAATAGTGAATATGTAAAAAAAGAGTGTAAGGAAAGCCAAATACAGAGTGATTTTTTTTTTTCTGTCTCTGGCATTGTCTCCTGTTACTGACAATATGCAGTTGTAGATGATCTTGCATCTAAGATTATATCACCATTGTTGTGTTTAAGAATAAGTACTTGATAGTTAATAGCACCTACTTGTATTGTCCCTCCCTGCTGCCTGATTCTATCTGTCCTGAAGAGGACACAGCCCAGGGGAGAAGTTCACCCATCCTTTCCTTACCTGTTTACATGTGTGGTCTCAAAGTGCCAGCATTGAGAATAACAAATATGGAATTATAATGGAATTATCAAATAGCTAAGTACAGTGTCTTTGCTGTCTCCAAAGGCAATTTAACCAAATAGAAAACATTATTTGTGGCATATTGTTAACAAATACATAGAAACAACCAGAACATCAGTGTTGACACATACCTTTCTCACTGAAATTTCCCTCATATTATGGGAGAGATCTGTTGATATGAGCAAATTTTTCTAAGAAGAACAAATTGTATACCTTCACAGGACTGAAACAAGCTGGGGGTCAGCAACTGAAGATGATTTCTCTCCGGTAGGACCCTCCTTGTGACACATAAACAGTCAACCAGCTGCCTTGACTGTGCTGTCTTTCCTGGTGAACTTGCATTTTGCAGATTTGCAGTTCGTTCCAGGAAAAGTATTACTAGGGAGAGAGCAGTACGTGTTAGCTAGAGCAGTATTTCTCGCTGTGAGCACCCGAGCTGAGCACAGGAGGGCTGGAAAGCACACCTGTATTGTGTTTGGTGATGCTGACATACAGGAGTATAAAAATCAAAAGTGGTAACCAAGTGATTCGCTTTTCTTCAAACACATGCACAGCTCTGCTGATAATAGACGCACATACACATATATACTATAAGACAACATGGACAAGAGGGGCTGAACGTGAAACTTACTTACACATATGGAGTACTGCAGCCAAAACACTTGAATATAAAGTGCCTTTATGTTTGTTTAGCACATACACAAGTATTTTGCATTTGGGATTGGTTTTTTTCCATGCGTCTGACTGTCCTCCAGAACATTTCAATGGGAGGTACCGCAGTACCTCACTGTCCCTTGTTTGCTGTTTTTTTGGGGTGCCATTGCTGATGTTTTAACACTGTGCTCCACTTATTTATCAGTCTTCCGGTTCTTCCATTCTTCAACCCTGATTGACCATGATTCATCTGAAGAAGACAATGGTGATAATTAAAAAGGTAGCGTTCAGAGAGAGAAAGCAGAAATGCTCAGGCTAAGATTTATGTTGTGTCTCCTGGGTGAATGGTCCCACTTCTACCATTCCCCTTCTATGCTGTATGCACTGTCTCTGTATATTCAGTTTGTTATTTCTCAAGCGCCTGCATGCATCCTTCCCTCCACTGTATTAATCTTAAGAGAGAAAATTACTTTGCTGCCCATCAGAAGTGGCTGCAGGGCTTACCAGGAGTACATCTTCAACAGACAGAGGAGCATGACTGCAGTTCTCTAAGCATAAGTAAAAGTGATTAGTGGATCAGACACGAACATAAATTTGATTTTTCTGGTGTTTCTACACCTACTTCGATGTATCCACAATTGATGGAGGTTTATTCAACCCTTGTTACCACCTCAAATAGTAATGTTTTAGTAAACAGCATTGAACTATAGAGATCCAAAGAAAATAACTCTAGCTTTCTACTAAAAGACTCTTTGTTAAACACCTCATTATACAAAAAATAGCTACATCTAAATAATGTCTACCTAAAAGCAAGTAGTCTAGCCCTCAAAGACCGAAAGGCAAAGTCTGGCTTTCACTATAAAAGTCCAAACTGTCCTTTTTGTTTGCTTGAGATGTGGTAATCCCTGCTTTGATGCATTTAGTAAAGCAGAGATGTAAATCTCTTATGGAAGTTTCACATTTTACCGGTGAAAAATACCTCAAGCAGCCTTGTTATAATTATACAATAGGATGGGTTTGTTAGCAGAGCCAGTGAGTTGCAGTCTGTAATTCTCCAGAAATCTCAGCCTTTGCTTGCTCTCGGAGCCACACACTTCCCTAAGGAGCACTCACACTTTGCTGCATTGTGATAAGCTGCAGTGCTCTGAATTGCTGCTTGTGGCATGGCACTTGTAAACTCATGAAGCCTTTTCTTGCTAGAAGACATGGCAGCATCACCTCTCTTTTTGGTTTCTCATTAATTCCTTTGCGTAGACTGCTCAAATGTTGCTGGTTCTTCAAGTTTTGTAGTGTAATGATACTCTAAATTGTAAGTTTGCATTCAACATAACTCTGGTCAGCATGTCCCCCGGACTTCTGTAGTGAAGAACAAGGCAGGTGACCGTGCCATCTTTCTGGCAGTCCAGGTGGGTGAGGCAGAACAACATGACTTCTCAACAAAGAAAGAGATCTGTCTTTGTTTACACTGCTAGAGAGAAATACAGTCTTTTGCAAAGGAGTAAACCTTGCTGCGATGGGGAGGAGGTAGCGAACCTGTCCCATGCATGGCTGAGCCCGCTGGGGAAGGCACCAGCACCCGGGGAGCCCCTGGCAGCTCCTTGCTGTGGCACAACATGCTACCATTAGTTGGCTTCGTTGTGACACAGCGCAGTTCCTTACTGATAGCTACGGATGACATCTGTTTTCTTCCCGATTTATGCAGAAGAATCAATAATAAAGCTGTTTCTTTGATACTTCTGTTATCAATGTAATCTGGAGTGTGCTGAGCCTCTGAGAAGGAGGGCTTTTTGCATCAGCTGAGGATCTCGGCTACTGTTCATAAAATTGTGTCTCCGTCCGCAGAGGTAATGCGCTCAAACGTTACGTAAGGAAGAGCCTACAAGAAGTGTATGTTAAATTCCCTGTGCGATATGTATGAATATTAAATATTTGTGTGATTGGCTGCTTTAAACACCCCATCAATATTTATAACTGGTCGGGGGGACAGTGGGAATTCTTCAGTATAAATTATTTCAAGCCTCATTTCTGTAATACCGCAGTCTTTGCATCTCTTTGCATTTTGGAGGACTAAAGATAGATGACACATAAAAATGGAAGCAGTTCCCTTCTTTCGCTTCAGGATTGCAAGCTTATATAATGTAAAGGGAAGATTCGTCTTACAGGTTTTCAAGATCAGTGTAATTCTTGAATATCCTTTTTAATTTTAAAATACAGATTCCTTTATCTTCTCAGTACCAAAATAAGAATTTTTAGGAAGATGGAAGAGTTAAAAAGAGTTATTTAGGTTTTCATCTCATTACATGGCCAATTGCTTTGTAATCCTCTGCCTGCCCTGCCTGCCTTTTAGAAAACTAATCAGAAACTGTCTGTAAGGCTAATGAAATGCTGAATTTCTGAATATAAAAAAGCCAGCACCGTTCTTTACATGGACTTTTCCAAAACATGCCTTGTGAGATAGAGCAGATTTTATTCCAGGGGGAATATGGGACCATACGAACCACAGGAACTTCTGAGGATAACTTGGGAAGCTCGCTAACCTCTTTGTTAAATAGAAGCGTGACGTTTTGAAAGCAAACCTCCATATCTCTTGCTCGTTTGCTAGGTGTGGTAAATTTAATAACTGCTCTTTTTTTCATTTTACGTATAGTTTTATGAAGCCTGCATGTTGACTTCTCTTCTGTCAGCCTGCTGAACCCTCTCAGAGAGCAGGGGTACAGTTCCAGCCATCCGGGAGGTGTCCAGCATCTGCTGCCCTCTGTGCTAACCCAGCAGCATTTCCTTTACAGCCTAGCTTCGATGGTTTGTTTAGCATGACAGTGATGAATCCATTTCCCTTCCCTCATGCTACCCAGGACCAGAATGGGTTTTGGATAGCAAAACACATCTCCCCAGTAAGATGAAAAAAATCCTGAGGGGAGGGGAGCAACCATGTCTTGTTTTTTATCGGTGTCTGTTCTAACTCCAGGTTTTGGGCAGGAACACGAGAAAAATACTTGACAGTGCTCCTCTAGGAAGGAAGAAAATGTTGCTGTGGAAGATGTGCACCTGTCAGATCCGTATACAGGTCTCTTATGGAGACTAGTTTATAACCCTGGGATCATTCCCCTAAGAAGGAAAGACATGGTGCCCGTGCCTGTGCTGGAGGGACTCCCAGCCATTCAGCTGAGCACTCAAAAAGCAGGAGTATGATCTGCCTTTGAAGCTGGCCCCTGTTTTGAGCAGGAGGTTGGACTAGAGACTTCCAGAGGTCCCTCCTTCCCTAAGTCCTGTGACTCTGAGGCAGACAATGTTCTGGTGAATATTTACTGAACACACTAATAAGTTAGCTGGGAGGTGAGTCCAACCAAGCCCCTGTGGTGAACACAGGCAGTTCTTCAAGGTTTGTCTATATTTGGTGTCCAGCAAGTTTTAATGTCAGCACAGCTAACCAGTAAAAATTTACCGTACTTTTTGTGTACCTTTTGGGGATGTATCTATGGAAGTGATCTGCAGGTTTTGCCTACTTATTTTTATGCCTTTATCAAAGCAGATCTCATTCTCCCAAGGGTCAGTGGATTTACAGGCTTTGCAGAGCCTGTGAGACACAAGGCACTTCCAGGGCATGCAAACTGCAGCCCGTGCTGCCTCATGCCTCCCCACAAATGTGCTCCAGCCCTAGACCAGTGCAACTACTTCTAAGTTCAGAGCTGATCAGCCTTTCTGAGCATACTGTCCTTGGCACCTCAGTGGACACTGTGTCCCTTGCAGTATGGGGTTTCTTGCTTCAACGCCTTTCAGCTGAGCAACAGCAAGATGTGCTCCATAGTGGCCCTCAGATATGATTTTCTCTCCTAGTATATTATTGTTGAGACAAAGCCTGTTGACTTCTGCTTTCTTGGGGGCAGTAGGAGAAATCTTTGCCAAGTCTCCATGGCTAGCTGCACAGGCAGTGTCAGAAGGGCAGATGGGTCCTTCTTAGGGTATCTTCTGCCATTAGTATAGTCCCAAGAGCACTGTGGTCTGTTCCCTTCCTGGTGCTTTGAAATACATGTAACCTGCCACTTCCTCCCCTTCCACAGTTACTTTTCAACTTGCCACATTCCCAGAGCATGATAGATACCATCCTGACCATTTGCCAAATGAATCCTATGACTTGCAGGCTCTGATAGTGTTCTCCCTGCTAAGAAAAGTTCAGGCCTCTTTGGATTCCAGGGATCACAGCTATTTTCTAAAATGTCCTCTGAATTTAGGGACTTTGAACTCTGACCTTGGCATAGATTCACCAGAGAAAAGTAGCTTTTGCATTTTGCAAGGGAGAAGATTTTGGTGGACAGTTAATCCACTTTGGGCTTTCTCTGAGAAGTTTTGTTTTATTGTGTTTATGCTTTAGTGATCTCTCTGTCCCCTTACTTCCCTGAGACTGGTGGTAAGGAGGACGTGGCCACCACAGGAGCTGACTTGACACCCCTAATATCATCTGAGAACTTCCTAGGGCAGAAGGAGGTCACTGTGGGAGGACTTGGCATTGCAGGCTGTTCATATTGTCACTGTCCTGCAGAACAGAGTGCACAGAGGAATTCACCCACAAGTATTTTTACCTCACTGTGATAGTGACAGCTATGCTCCTAGGCCAAGCAGCTTTGCTGAGCAGCTTCACTCAGGACACTATGCTCTTCCATCTTACAATTCTGCACTAAACGTGTTATTCAAAGCTAGGAGCCGTCTTTCAGACACCAGATGCTATGCTCTTGAGCCACAAGCCACGGGGCTGGGGAAGTACCCCTGGGCTCTGTTCTCTGTGCTGTTCTCCAGGGCATCTTTTATTAGCCCCATCATTTTTTCTGGAAGATAATACTCCTAACAGGCTTAATCCTGCATAAATTCTCACTGCCAGCATTCTGTCCTTCTCTTTCTTTACATAGCCTGTGTGATTCCTCCAGCTGAGAATTAATGACAAGCTTTGAGACAGTCCTGAAATGTTAAGAAGCTGATGACTGCCTTCTCCTGCTCACAATCCAGACACCTTTCCCCTCATTCCCAGGTTGCAGGTCAAGACCCAGAGAGTTCAACATGAGGAGACTTCGCTAGTGCTTAATTCATGGTTATAACTGGCTGAAGTGCAGTGGATGGTGAGCTCTAATTGCTTTCAGGCTTTCTGTCCTTGACACCCCTTCCAGATAGCTGATGTGTTCTCTACCTGAGACAGCTTGTACTTCACACTACTCAGTGCTGGAGGTCTTCCTCAGCTGTTTTTGTGGGCTTGTACAAACCTACCAGGTTCCAGCTGGAGGCATAGAGGTGGGGCTCTCTGACCTGGCCCTGGTCCCACCAGACATCACAGCTACAGCAGGTCAAGTCAGGGCAGTCCCGAAGGATGGAGACCACCCACCACTCAGGGCCCCATCCTAGGGATGGCCTGCTCACATGGGAAGGGGCTGTATCCTCATGTCAGTTGGGATTTTCTCTAGTTTTAGGTGTGCCCATTAGCCCTTGTCCTGTTGCTTTAAACTTACAAGAAAGGTCTGGCTTTGTCATCTCCGTCACATTTTATTTAGGATGTGGAAGATACAGTTAGATCCCTTCCTGTGGGACCCACATCAGGGCCTGGCTGTGCCCCTCTTCACATCCCCACAAGCCAGACACTCCTCAGCCTGCAGGGTCTGCTCCTCCCCAGCCACTGCTGCCGAGCCAGGCAGGGATGTAGCGGCTCCTGCACACCTTCCCTGTCACAGATGGGACACTGGACTGCATGGGGTGGTGCGCCAGAGATTGCACAGTTCTTTTCTGTTTACATGGAAGCAAAATAAATCTCAAAAGGAATGTGTTTATCCTCACGTTTGTCACTTTGTATCTACAAGCTGCCTGTGTTGGTCCTACGCAATGCAGCAGAGCAAAAGAAATTATCAGTAAAACAAGCAAAACTTAACGCGGAAGGAAAGGAAACCTGTAATTATAGTATTGCTTCTTCCCTGTGCCACTGGGAAGAGGCCAGCCTGAACCTCAGGCACAAACTGCATCTGCCAAACTGCTGTTGCTGCACAAGATGATGCTGGTGCTTCCCTCCCTGGCCGCAGCCTGAGCAGGGTCTCTGCACAGAATGCCACTGTCCTCCAGGTGCGAATCAACAGATGCAGACCGGAGGGTTCAGGGACGGATGGGGAGGTGGGGGTGGGGACAGGCACCCAGCCCCTGCAGCCAGTGTCGCCCCTGAGACAGTGCAGCATGGGCTGGACAGAGGAAGGAGAGCCAGGCGCAAGCTCGCTGCTTGTAGGTTTTCAGTGGGGTCCCTCAGCAACTGTGGACGCCCAGGATGTTGCCAGCCCTGGCAGAGTGGCTCCTTGCTCATTAAGTAGGTATAAGCTACCGCCAACTCTGCTGTCTCACTAGCTCTGATCTACCAACGTCTCATGCCTTCCATCGCATCAACGGATCAGATTAATTGCCATGCAGCTGGGATGAGGGGGGGGAGAACTGGGAGCAGAGGAAAGCTTTTATGTTGCTTCCATTCAGCCCTCACATGATTAACCCTCGCATTGCTGAGCATTCCCGGGCTTGCCACATCTCCTATGCTACTTCGTCATCTGCTAGCATGGCTGTGGATGGCTTGCATCCTTGCCAGAAATAAAGGAAATCAAAAACTCATGAGAAGCACTACCAGAAGTCATCATTTTAAGCTAGCTGTTGTGGCCTGATCTAAAAGCGTTGGGAGGGAAATCACAGGTTTACTCGTGTGACAGCTGAACAGTTGTTCATACCTGGTGCATTGAAGCTGAGATACCCCCATTGTTTTCAGGGAAAAATCTCTTTTAAACTCCTCTCATAGCCAGTATTTTTGCAGAAGAAAGAAAAGGGCTTGAGGCTAAACTTGATCCTCACAGGCTGCATATTTCAGTACTGGAAGGCTGTGACTCAGTGGCCTCTGGAAGCTCTCCAAGCTATCAGTAGCTCAAAGGAGGAATTAAAAACTCAACGAACTGCCTGTTCTCCTGAAACTTGTTTTGTACATGCTATGGAAGAGATGAGGGTTTTGAAAGAAGGCGGCCCTGTCCAAGAATCATTGGCTATAACAAGTCACAGCAAGCAATGAATATTTATTTTATTAAATGCTTAGACATCTTTTAATGAGCCTTTTTGCCAAGTTTATGTGGAAGAATTTGCCAAATACCATGTGCACTATAATAAATCCCAAGGTACCTAATAGACTTACCCAGTTGGTCTTCTCTCTCTGACAGTCTGTATGTAGAGATGTCAGAATACTTGTTTTCTCCCCCAAAATGGGAAGGAGAGACTGAGTAGCTGACATTTTTTCCAGACAGTTGGAAAAGCTGATGTGAACAGAGATGTGTCTTGTGCTAGTCTGTGAAACCAGGCTTGGGGGTGGCGGGAGTAATCCCAGGAAGATGAGGCTGAGGCTGGGTGTTAGACTCAGGCAAGCAGTTCATCAGAGCTCAGGAAAGAAGGTGGCCCCTTTGGCTGAATCTCTGCTTCTAGGCAAGAGTGGTCCTTGTTTCACTCTACAGTCTTAGTCCCCAGATCTGCCTTGCCATCATCCCAAATCCATGTCGGGTGGATATCTTGGACCCATATGTCCCCTATGGTTAAGGCTTACTTTCAAGCCAGAACACAAGAGGGCAAAATCAGCACCTCAGATGAAAAGAGGAAACTAACTCAAAGGTTCTGGACACTTCAGGAAATCAGGCGGGAAAAGATCTGTAGTACTTGCTGAAAACAGAGCTTGTGAGCCCAACCCAAGGAGTGAAGTGAGTGATCTCCTGCTCTTAGGAGTGCCTTACTTGGAAAAGGAGAACTTTAAAATGAGCCAGCACCATGGCTCGGTGCCTTCAGATGTGGCCTGTCAGAGTGCATTCCTGATCACAACCAGGAAACATCTTCCCACCCTTATTGCCCCATTTTCCCAGTTCTCGAGAGCAAAGGTTGACTGAGCTGGCCCACCCAATAAAGAGACTCGGTGAAGGAATCCTTCCAACTGAAGTCAAAGCTATTCCTTTCATGTTTGCTGTGGGTGCTGGGACTTGGTAGTTGTGTTCTGAAGTGATCAGACCAGGACAGAAAGCTTACCAGAGAAAGACATTGTGGTTGCCTTTGGAAAGCTGGATTTTTTCATCTTCTCAAAGGGAATATCCAGCTGGAAGAGCTGGAGCTGGAGATCTTTTCACCAACACAGCAGAGAGAAAGATTTCTATCAAGTTTGGTACCAACAGCAAGAACTGGTCAGAAAGTGTTCAACTGTGTCTTTCTTTGTGGATTCCTTGGTCATAAAATGCTCATTTACTGCAATTAAAATATTTTTCTAGGAATATGCTAATTCAAACAAAGGTTTAGCCAGAAAAGCCTTTCTGCTTCCAAAAGAGGGAATTTTTGATTAATGGAGTGAGAGAGAATCGCTTATTTTAATGACCAGCTCGGTGAGGTTTTTTTCTTAATTGAAATATAGCAAAACCCGAGTCATGTCCTTGCTCCAGCAAGTGCATCTTGCCCATTTGAAGCAGAACAGCCCCCAGAATGACTCATGCAAGGATCCGCTGGGTCCTCTCTGCCTTGGCACAGGGAAATCACTGAGCCTGAAGATCATCTATTCTAGGAAGATTCTCTGGCTGATGGTTGTTAGTTGTCCAGACCAAATCTGTAAGGTGACACGCCAACATGTCAGTGGGGACAGAAGTCCCTTGCTGTAGAGAACCTACAACCAGCCTAAGCCATAATGAAGCCTGGCCATTTCCAGGTCTGCTGGGGTGAACATCAGCACTTGAGCTGCCTTTGGTTCCTCCCCTGGCACTTCAGCCTGGTTGATTTTTAAGGGAGAAACTTTTTTTCAGTTTTGCTCACTTGGACATACTTGCCTGAGGACAGAAGTTGTATTGAAGGTTCATACTCCCTAAAACATGCATGTAGACAACCGCACATCAGTTTCCTGGAAGTTGCTAGAGCAGCAAAATTTGAGTTCACTTGTACAGGCCAAAAGGAAGTGCTGATTTCTCAAGCTGACCTGCCCTGGCTTCTGTTCTTTTTCTCTGTAAAGGTGAAGTACTGGTTTTATTCTAGCCTTTCAACTACGTTAATACTGTTGCATTGCCAGTATGCGGCCAATTACAGAGGGAGCAGATGTTTTTCACAGTAATGCAATAAACACTCTTTTTTGTCCTTTGCCTTAAAGATAATTTTTATCTCATGTTGATTTCATGTTCAGGTCTTTCATATTTCTGTGTTGCAGAGATTGTCCCCTTAAGGGGACATGCGTTTCAGATGTGCAGAGGAGGAAAAATATAAGTTACTCTGATATAGGTGGGAAAGCAAATTGGCTGTGGTGACCCAGCTGCCCACGCTCCTCCAGCTATTCAAACAGAGGAGGTGGGTTGCTGGCAGAGCTGTGCTGTTGGTGTGGTGGTTTGCATGCCTCAGGTGGCTGTGACTGCAATTTGTTTGTTTTGCATCTGGCGTGTACTGCTGTGTTCGGACTTCACGTGCCTTTGGCTGTAAGTGGAGCACCAAGACCCTAGGCTCCAAAAAAAAAGAAAGGTCTGTCATCCATGGGGTTTTTTTTCCATCCAAAAGAAAAAGGTGCATCGTCCAATACCTTAATCTTACTACACAGCTGGGTCGGTTTCAGCCTTTGGTAGAGGGTTTCCCCTTTAGGGTTGCCAGTGATAACATGAGTCCCAGCTGCAAGTGCAGCCCTTTGGGAAGCATCACCTCCGCAACCACCACCCAAGCAAGGCCTTGCGGGTGACTCTGACTGCATGCCTCTGAGTGCCCTGTGCTTGTAGGGGCACTAATGGTTACTATTTGTAGACCTGGCTGGAAAATCTCCTGCAAAGTATTTTTACATGTTTCTTCTTGTTCTCTTTTGCCAGTTTGCCACAATTGCCAGGTAGGTTGTCCTCCTTGTAGAGGCTGTCAAAATGTCTGGGAGGTAAAAGGGGAAAAACTTGCTTCCAGTATATTCCCTGCTTCTTCCAGCTGCTACTTAAAGGGTATAGGAAAACCATCACAAATTTTGCAAAAAGCCTGGATTTCTTCACTGTGCTTCTTGTGAACAACTTGTATTGTTACTCCTTGGTTTTTTTCCAGCTGGAAGAACAGAGTGGTGCCACAGATATTTTCGTTCTTACTGACTTCTAGGCTAGAGACATAATTGTTAATGTGCAAGGAAGGCAAGTATGCATGAGTAATCTTTCAAAAGCATCTCTCTTCTTTATTTCAGAGTCTCCTGAAATTGGGCCTTCAGTTGTAGTTCACACAACTGTGACATTTGGAAGTGAGCACCTGGATTCAGACCCTGCAGAGGTGCAGCAGTTAATTCTCAGTCACCTGGAGAGGATTGTGCCATCCCTACCTAAACCAGCCAGCATCAAGTGTCAGAAATGGAGATACTCTCAGGTACTCCGGTGGGATCAGTCAGCTGGGAGAGTGCTGCCAGGGCTATGCTGTAGCACGGATTTGTGGTGTATTCCAAGAAACAGGACATCATACAGCCCAGTGGTTTTCATCCTCAGGGAGCACCAGGAAAGGAATAGTTGCTCAATATCCATAACACGTTCCTCCACGTAGTCATGAGCAGCATCCAAGGCTGGCCAGTGACAGCCACATCATTTCTAGTCATCTTTTTACATAATGGACCTGGCTTAGTGGTAAGTTATGCAGTACTCCTAGTAAGTGGGGACAGGAGCAGTGCACAGGAAGGAAGCAAATCCCACATACTTTGGTGGGATTTTTGCTGGTATTTCAAAATATGACTCAGTCTGTCTCTTCTGTATCCGAAAGTATGTGATATTATTAGCAAAATTCCCACTCTACTACAGAGTAGCAGAAATCCTTGTCAGATATACTAATTGTTATTTGATTTGGCCCAGTTCAATTTAACAGTATGTTATGTGAAAAATATTTTAAAGTAAACTACCTAAAAGCAATAACAGTAGAATGTGTATATTTTACAGTCTTCTTTTAAAAATCCAAGGCAATTGTTGGCAATTTCCCAAGTATTGGAGTATATCTACATGTTTACCCAAAGCCTCTTAAGTTAAATTACATGAGTGAAAATGAACGTGGAAGTTGATGCAAATATTTACTTAAAGCAGTCCCCTAAATATTTTTCCTTTTATGAAGTCTGGAAAAGTTAACTGTAGATGACTGTTGTGGAGTCTGCTCCTACCCCTTGATCTGTATTTGATTTAGGAACCGGGTCTCATTAGCCCAAAGTTTATTTTTCTGCAGTTAGGCATTGGTAGTTTGCATATCGTTTCCCAGTGCATAGTATTTGTTCTCAGTTGTTGTATAAAAACATAAATGACCTTAACATAGGTTATAGCATTTCAGATGACTCATACAAAAAACATGGTATGTTTTATACATACCTCTATCAGTTCAGGGAGTTTTTTTGCTAGTAGCAGTTGTCACTGTTAAGGCATCCGTTTCTGGTTGTGACTTCTGGTCTTCTGCACTGCCTGTTACCTTCCCGCTTCAAACTGCTTGTGAGCACAAGAGCTGCAGGTGGTAAGAAGGAGAATTGGATCTGTCTCCAGCAGACAAACACTTGGTTGACCAGCTCTGGAAAGGGCTCCCAAAACAGAGCAAGAAGTATATTTAAACACAACTAATACACTCTAGATACTGCTGCTATCACAGAGCTCTATCATAGAATTTGTCAGGTTCAGCTACTTTGTTGGTGTGTGCAAGGAAAAGGCTTAATATGCCTTTCCCTTGCACCACTCACACTTCTAGCATAGTGTCAGAGGGATATATATGGCCCATTCTGATTTGTTTCACCCTGAACACATGGATAAAGACAAGAATAGCAGTTAATTTCTTATTACTGATTAAAAAAAAAAGTTTTAATTGCATTCTACCAAACAACTATGCTTTCTGAATCCTGGCAAGTTATGGCCATACAGGATTTATTATAACCTTGTACCTATTGCTTCATCTTTTAGAGGTAGCTGAAACAGTGACGGTAGGAATGAACGCTTATTTTCTACAGTTGCCTCAAAACTGTTGTCTTCCTAAATCACTGGGTGTGCGTCCTGTTTCCCCTATTTAAAAATTACATTCAGACATCATACTGCTGGATAATACTCTATTATTTTCTCAAACCACTGTACCGTTTACAGCTTTTCCCGCTTTCTTCTTCTGCCTGCTATCAACCATGCTGCTGCTAACCAAACCCACTGACTTCAGTAGCTGCTTGTGCTTTATGGCTGTGTCACAGGAGGAATTAACACCAGTCTTTTAATTCGGTGGATGAATGTCAATATGTCTTAGATTGCAAATAAGTCAGTGTAGGTCAGATCTGTTATCTCAATAAAGAGATCTCTAATGCCACCCTATAAAATAATCAGTACCTAAATTAAATATCTGGGATAGAGCTCCCTCTTAAAGCTATCTTTACTTTTGATTGTATTAAGCTGTTGCCACAGAAGCAAAGAGAACTGATAAGATGGGTGCATCTTTCCCCTGACTCTTTTAGACGAGCTTTATCCTACTTGTTAATTAAATCCGGCTGTAACGTCCTTCACATGGCCTAACACAATCCTGAGATTAAAATGCAGACATTACAATTATCCATGGCGGATGAGGGATTAGGAATTCCAAACTTCTACTGACACTACTTAGCAGCACAGCTGCAATTCTGGATCCCCTGCTTTAATTACGGTAAGACACTATTAGCATTCAGAGCCAACAGCTTCCCAACCCATCATGTCCGTTTGACAGAGTCACTTTATAAGGGATACTGGGAAAACAGAGAATCACAAAAATTGGACCTCTTCAGAGGGGACCTCAGAAGGGACCTCTTCAGGTCTCCAGTCCAATCTGTTGCTCAAAACAGAGCTATCACCAGCACTAGGTGAGCTCCCACCATGGCTTTATCTAGCTGAGTCGGTCTTCAAGGACGAAGATCCAGCAGGCTGTGTCATAGCCAAGGGTAATTTGGAATTTATATTGGACAACAGTTTCAGAAGAACTTGAAGAAGGGTCAGGATCATTCCTTTCCCCAGTGACTGTGCCTTCACTACACTGAGCACACAGTCTTGCTGCACAGGCAAAAAGATGGAGGCTGAGATGTGAAAATACTGATCCTGTGATCGGTATGACAAACCAGAAACTGTTTGGTGCAGCCTGCATCAAATAAGCACTGGGTAGTCAAAAGGGAAGGGCACTCAAAAAGCCTATTTCTGCTAAACCTTTCTTCATTGTTTATGCTCAGTGACCTTGATCTGTAAGAAAAATTCAGGAATAAATTAAGTACTCTCCTAAAATTAGTCTGCGAAAGACAGTCTCTGTCTGGATTTACCATGCATGGCTAGACTATTCTGTTAAGTTGAATAAGAGAGTGGGTTGCAAATGGCTACACATACAGTTGTATTTGTACAGATAATCACCTCCTTTAAAGAGATGCTAACATGCTGGTAACACAAAATGCAGCCAGTAACATAAATGTGGGTGTTTTGCAGCTGATCCTAACTTGGAAACGGCAGATAATGGCACGGCAGTGGCTAGCAGAGTGTACATTTGAATCAATGGAAAAATCCCCTGGACTGAACAAGATGCCTTGGACTTGAGGTCTTGTTCTCTGGAGCTGACAGTCGCACAGTGGGATACAGCAACAGTTATATGCTTTGGATTACAGGTATCCAAAGCATATCTTTGGACAAAAAGATATGTTTGAATCCAAAACATATCTTTGGACCAAAGGCAGAAAGTCAAGAAATAAACAGAAGACATTTGTATTCTCTGTATCATGCATGTATCTTATGGTTTGATCTCTATTGCTGGTATACTGCTGTGTTTCTGCTGTTTTCTTCCGTCCCTCTCTCTCTGCCTTTCCATGTATTTTTTCCTCTTTTTCAACATTTCATCCTTATGGGTCTTGTTTTGTCATTCCTTTTCTCGGACTATTTCTTCCCACCTTCCTCTACTGATCACTTCATCATCAAGCTGTCCTGCATCTTCTTATCTTTTTATCCCTTCTGCCTGAGCCTGCCTTGCCCTCACATTTACCTTTAGGCCAGTGCTGCTGCTGCTGCCACCTTATCTCCGTTCTGAGATTCACTGGTGCTACTCTGGGATGCACTGATTTAGTACCACACGGACACTCAGCCTTTGTACATAGGTTTGAAACAGACTACAACGACACTTGATACAGCCAAGTGTGGTAAACCCACAAATGCTGTGTGCTTTTACTCTGCAGTTTGACATGCATTGGTGTTTGTCATAAAGTACAATACTGAAAAGAGGCCTTGTTCTCTCCATGAGTTCTAGGTACTAGGTTAATACCTAGGATACTAGATTAGTGGGTACTGCCCAAAGCAAAGTCCATTCACTTTTAGAAATGTTACACAGAACTGCTCAAGAGCTGCCATGCCACAGATACAAGTGTAATTGAGGATGTAGTGCCAGGAAAATTATGTTTAAAATGAATACAATGCATACATTGAGAACAACATTAAACATTTATCAAAGCAATTTTATTCAGAACTTGTCCCATGCTACTTGCAGAGCAAGAGTTGATTGTATCTCTAGCAGCGTCTAAAAATTGTTGTGCTACTCATATGGAAAAGAAGAGCGGTGTAGCAGAGCTGGAGACAGGGTGGCTGTCCCAAGGCTGTATGTACGCTTTCACAGCAGCAGAAAGCATGGCCCGGTCATCATGACAGTCGTTACTCTAAAGTCCACCTCACTTCCCATCCAGGGAGGTCACCTGGTCAACCCAGTTGTGTTGCAGGCTGTCTTGGAAACAGCAGGCTCCCTTGCCTTTGTGGAACAGTTACATATCTGGGGTTTTCTGCAAGCCCACCTTTGCTGATGTGGGATCGTGTATCTTAATGCCTTTTGGCTTAGAGATCTCCATGCTTCATCTGTCCAGGGTCAGGCAGTTTGTTTCTGCTGAGACAGACTGAAGTAAGACAGGATGGGGCTGTAAAGTTTCTAAATTTCCACATACAGGGAAGTTTTGCTCTTAATTATTTGACTTCAGGATATAAATATTTTACTACGGTACTTTGATTGCTAGTGCTTGGACTTATGATCTAGGATGGGAGGGGTGCTTTGTATGAAAGCATGCTTCAGGAATACAGACCTTTCTGGTGTGAAATTCAGGTAGATAAAATACTTTCCATCTCCCTGTATGCTTTTCTTTTTCAGGTCACAAAAGCTGTGCCCAATTGTCTGGGACAAATGATTCTTCATACTCAACCTCTTCTGATTTGTGGGGGCGATGGATTTACTCATTCCAACTTCGATGGCTGTATAGATTCTGCTCTGAGTCTTGCAGAGGCTGTGAAGTCTCATTTATAGCAGTTTCAAAGTCGGCTGCTAAACGTAGTCTAGACTTAAGATGAATTTTACTATGACAGATTGAATTCTAGTTTAGTGTTAACATCACTGGCCTCTATCTTGCGAAAATAAATAAAGGAGGATCTATTGGTGTGCTGTAGTAATTATTGGGATGGAATTGAATTTTCCAGGATCTGTGCTGTGAGTGGTTACTTTGCTTGAAGTAAAGCTTTTTCTGGCTCTAGTCAGAGGCACTGCGCTCCAGCAGTCTTGCCAGGTCTCCTGATACTTTTATAGCTCATGAAAATTATGTCAAGGAAACGAGCCTGACTTCAAGCAGCACAAAACCCCATGGAGCTGCAGAGTTTTCTCCTTCTGTCCAAGCATTTGGAGCCCTGGAAGTGACAGAAGGAACACGCACAATTGATCTCAGAGCTTTCATACATACACGTGGTCATTTCTTCCGGTACTGATCAGCCCTGGTCATGGTTATTGTGTTGCCATGGGCAATCAGTGATGGGGCATACCTTGCTATGCTTCTCAAGTTGGATGGCCTATACGAGGTCTAACAGTGTCGACTCAGGGTTTAACCGTATCAGCGCAAGGTCTAACCATGTCTCCAGGCACAGACAACTTATAAGTGAGGGGTAGTAGCTGTCTGCCAACCAGCTTGCTTGGCCCACTTTTCTGGAGCCCTGGTTGCAGATTGCTGGAAGACCTCATTTAAGAGCTTGATGACATTACTGGCAATGATGTGCCACTGAAACATGGTACCCGTCCTGGGTCTGGTCTAAGCAGCATCAGCCCAGCTGTGCTCATAAAAGAAAGAATGGAGAGAAGGTGAAAGAGAAGGTGTGCATGTTTCTAGCGCTGTATCCCAACACAATAGGGCTGCTATCCCAAAGTCATCTTGGGACTGGACATTGACATCTGAGCTGGAACATGAGTTTAACACAGTAAAGTGGACAGGCCAGGAAAGCGGATGCACTTAAAATAGGTCAGTATTTGCTGGGTTAGAGAGTCACCAGTGCATCATGGCTCTCTGCTGGTCCAGGATCCCCTGAACAAGGAACAGCCCTTTCCTCCTTTCAGGTTGTGGAGGAATCAAGGTAGGAGCAGCCAGTATAGAAAGTGGTTTAGCTGCTTTGCCTGGCAAATGCCAAGAGGAAGGAGGGAAAAGAATTTATCTAAGTGAGGTCCATGGCAGTGCGTTAATAAGGAAACTGCTGACATTTCAAGCTTAGGATTACATCACCACCACCATAAAAACTCAAAGTAAACAGTCAGTCTGAAAGTGAGGTGAGTTCTAGACAGGTCTATACTTTATTTTGGCAGAACAGGTGTAGAAATAGAGGGACAGGTCCAGGGAAGGATATAAATACACGTGTGAGTGAATGAACAAGGAATTTTATTTGAAATACTAAAAAAATAAACAGCAAGTATAATTGTGTTGAAAATAGTACCTGTCATGGTTTCAAGTATTTCTAAGCTACTAAATGTGTTTCTGTGAAGTCAATTTTTAAATTACTCAGAAATTAACCAAGAAATCATTTATTTATTCTAAATTTGATTTTAGCTTGCCCTTCCTCTTATATCACGTGTCACAAGTTTAGTACCTCTACTACAGCACTAAAAATAACAAAACACTATTTTCAGCAGACAGATTTTTAACCATTAGAGAAGTACAATTCAGCCTCTTTTTCTTACACCATTGCATTTCACAAAAATCTGACATCCTGTATTCACTGCAGCTGGACACTGTAATTTACTGCTGCATTTGACCATTTCTAGTGCAGTATTTTAAGTGACACTAAGAACTTTAAAACAAGTTACTTTTAAAAACATCTTTGAAGGACATTCTGTGATACCATGTGGTTTTATTGTGGTTTTTTTTCTTCTTTCCATGAAGTCCTGAAGTTTAAAACTAGGTGGTATTACTGTGTCTGAACCAACCAGCTCCAAAGCCTCAGGTTTCAGTCACTGCATGTTGTGCAGAAGCGGGAAAGATTGGTGGTCATGTAGGTGCATAAATCTTTTACGAAGGCATGTGATCTATCGTCCACAGATCGAGGTAGCCATGAAGAGCCACATGATCATGGAATAAATCTAATATGGTGAGGCATTTAGTATTGGCTTGATTTAGCACGAGCTCAAAAGCAACCTGAATCCCAGGTGAAATAGTGTTCTATGTTGCAGTGTTGGAAAAGCTTAATCAAAGGTTGGCATACAAAAGCGGCCAAGCCCCATTCTTCATATGTGTTCCTCAGCTTCCATCCAGGCCTGGCCATCCTGTGGGAGTCAGTCCCCAAGGGAGGAATGTGCTGAACCGTACAAGAAGGTTTTCTGCTGGGTTATCAGTTCCCCTGGAAGACGTCTCCGTGGCAGGTGGGTCAACCATTGCTGGACTCTTGCTGATGGTCTCTGGGGGCCTGTCGCACCAGTTTGCCTTCATCCAAGCTCTGACATAGTGTCCAGGGAAGCATGTGGGTCCTTTTCATGCAGGGGTGGAGGAGCAGAGGGGCTTTTTCCAGACTCTTTGCTTGTGCTGTTTTCCTCATCTTCACTCTCTTTTCTGCTTCTTTCTTCAAAGGTGGATTTTGCATTAGAACACATTAAAATTTGCACTTCCTTCCCCTTCCTTCAATTTTAATGGAAGCAAGCCAAACCACTAAAAATCCAAATAAAGATCAATCCTGAAAGCATGTGACATGCAGAAAACTGAAAATGAGGCATCTTTGACTTAACGCTGTGTCATTCCTCTCACCTCCTCACAAACAGGCATGCTCCGAAGAGTCATGATGCTCTCACAGGGGCTTTATATCAGTGCCAGCCTTTCATACCAGAAGTGACAGATAAGTGGAGATGTCTCTGACTCTATCCTTTCAGCAATCTAACAGCTTTGGTCATTATGAGACCTCAAAATACTTGATAATAAGCAAATCACAGATTGAGAGATTTTTTGAATCATGGGATTTTTGATTCAGAGGTTTTCAAACATGAATCACAATGAGTCTTAAATGCTCCCATCCTTCCTCATATCATGACAGTCTATCAAAATCCCTCTTTCACATAGTTTCCACCCAGATTAAGATGATTTAAACAAAAATTACTTGTTTTTTTAAGGTGGAGTAGGAAAGTTCATGGACATGTTCCTCTGCATGCATTCCAGACAGCGGGCACTGAAGGGTATCTGTGGGGATGTCTCATTTTCTAGATGTGAGCAGGGAGACAATGGTATTAACTTTCCCACACAAGGCGGGTAACAAGAGGTGATATTTCAAAGAGGCCGCTGTATGCGAAAGCATGGCAACAGAAGAGACTTGTCTGGTTGATTTCCTGGGCTTTTCCCTGGATGGATGTAATTTTCGGTTAACTGGCAGATCCATCCGTTACAACCACTATCTCCTTGTTCCCAGACAGGGGTGACAGCTGCATCTGATCTCCTATATGTCACGAGCCACAGCTAATGCTCAAAGTTGAATTAAAGCATTTCAGCTCTCAGTTGACAATGTTATTGTCTTCCTCATCACAAGGAAAAACAGGGCCATAAATGCTCAAAGCCTTTTAACTCACACTTGTGTTAGCTTCCACCCAGTGAACGTCACTTTGCAGGGCTGGCCCATGGCATCTAGTGCAGTCACTGCTTTTACTGTGTGTTCAGTAGTGTGAGATGCATTTTCTGATCTCTGAGCGTTCAATTGTACCTTTAGGTGTCTAACAGCAATACTTTCTTTTTAGTTACTGCCCCACCGATAGCTGGCAGCAGCATGTTTCACCAGGAAAGATTGTGTATTATTGGCCAAATAGCAGACAAGGTGTTAGGCAGGAAATCTTGGCAGACACAACTATATCTACTAACAGAAGTGTGAGACCTGTGGCTCAGCGAGTTGTGATCCACCCAACATGTGCCTTGGTAACACCACGCAAGGCAGTTTTCATGTCACAGCTGTCATGTGGTCCTCAATCAAATGCATTTGAGAAAGCCAAGCATGCTGTACTGAGCCATCAGACCCTGTACTCTGCCACCCCTTCCCGTCACAGACAGCCCTTGCTGATCTTTGCAGCCCTTTCTTCATTCTTCTAGGAGGTGCCTGAACTGAGCACCATGTGCATCCATGCGCTGCACTTGCAGAGGTGTTTCTGGAGGCAGCACCAACTGAGATCTTGGGCACGGGCAAGGAGATGTTTGGTGCTTTTCCACCCAGCGGGTGGGACATATGGTGCCATTGTCACCATGTCACAGGTACTAAGGCAGACCCGTCATATCCCATGCCATGACAAACTTTGGAGGAGGCCCTGGCAGAGATGGGCTTGAAGTCATGGCACACCCTCTCCTCCTGAGGGGCATCCCTCTAGCATGAAGTTGGGTCCCTGTGGCAAGGATGCGACCCTGCCCGCTCTTTACCCACTCCTGGCATCTGACCGTGCTTGCAGATCCCTGAGATGAAGTAAAAGTGCTGTGAAGTGCGTAAAAGCCAAAGCCTTTTAAGAAACCAAGCGTCATAGGAAGCCACAGGACTCTGCTGTGAGACCATCAGAGCCACAAAGCCTGACTGCAAAAAGTGCTATTAAAGACATGCTCAGAGCTCTCATTACCCCCAGTTTTACATCTGCAGCCCCAACAAGCACAGATCTGCTTGCTTTGTGTCCCAGGGGCTTCAGAGACCTCTCCATTCCCAAGGCAAGGAAGATGTGAGCAGATGCTCATCACATTAATTGCAATGCCTTGGGGCAAAACATTTGCTCTAGGCTAAACTAGCTCTAGGTGAGCTCCAGGTTGAGAAGCTGTGGCTGTACGCAGTAGCCCAAGCCCATATACACCTTCCCAGCTGAAGGTCAGGGTTCTGCCGTGTCCAGTGGATATGTCCCCATGTCATGCTTGCTGCAAGGGGGCAACCCTCTTCCCAACCCCTCCTTCCACACCAGGGCTGCATCTGCCCCTATGTCGGGCTGCAGAGAGGACGTCTTGTTACGATCCTGCCTGCACAGAGCATGTTGTGGCTGTTAGTTGGAATAACTGTCCCAGATCTATAAAATCACCTGCATACCTCTTTTTGCATTTAGTGCAGTTAGTAAAAGTTGAGCCCATTTCTAAAACGAGCTAGGAAGACGAGACAGACTCTCAGCTTCTTCAGCTCACTTTGATTCACTAACTGCATGTCTCCAAGGATCTGGACAGTATTTTTGTGCAAGCATAAGAAAATAAATCAAAAGATTCTTTTAGTTTGGGCTGGGGCTTTTTTTCGTTTTTTAAAAGGCAGCTGCAGATGGGAGCTGCTGCCCAGCTGAAAATACATGGTGGGTTTCCATAGCACTGAGTTGTGAAACATGCCTGCAGCCAAAGCCACTGGGGTACGACCTGGTCTCCCAGAGGCCAGGATTTGCTAGAGATTTGCTGCCCTCAGGGTGTGCCAGCATCGTCATATTTGGCTCTTTTAGAAGGCACATGTGACTGAGAAGGAGGGCGTGGAGGTCTCTGACTTGACCCTGCTCCCAGCAGGACCAACACCACAGCTAGAGCAGGTTGTTCTGGGCCATGTCTGGGCAATTTGGGGCATCCTCATCCTCCACCATGACTGCACTTCTTCTTGATGGAGGGACAACATTGGGCTGGTACAGCACCAGCTTAAAAGCAGGCTGCAGCACCGATGTGGCGTGCAATACTGCTGAGATGAGTTCCTTTTTGAAATAATGCGAAGAAGAGGAACCTGACCCTGCGCCACTGAAATTTGCAGTCATGTCTGGGTCATCGCTCCCGACCTCAGCTGCAGACTGAGCCGTAGCACCGAAGGGTTTTTTGCGTGCCTGGGCAAACATAGTGTTTACTTGGCTGCTCCATGCTGCAAAATTCAGTGTAGTGAACACCAAATGGCTGGTGACATGCCAATAGGAAGTGGGCAATGGGATCAGGTGCCTGAACATTCTCAGCAGGTATGAGGGCACTCTGAGCTGCCCAGTGAGCTCCTTGAGCTGCTGCGCAGAGATTTCCCTGGGGCGAGAGCCAGCTTTGCCTCTAATCCAGGCTCTGGCTTGGATGTGCTGTCTGTAAGCCACTTTGTGTGGCAGAGCTGAAGCCCTGAAATCCCGGAGCCTTCTGCTGCTGCTGCTCTGCCTGTCTCACCGCACCGCCTCGCTATTAGCCTCCTTAGGATTTTCACTTAATTCTCACATTCAGGTGGCACCTTCAAGATCAGCTGGTGATGACACTGCAGCAGTGCAAAGCACGTCCGGCGCTTGCAGCCACTGTAGAAGAAGCAGCCCCTCACGGCAGTGGAACAGCCCTTGCCAAGGAGGAGTGAGAGTGGCTGGACTTGTTTTTGGGGGAAGCCAAGCAAAGTTTCTCCTCTGGAGGTACATGAATAGAAATAGGTGAGAAATAACCCAGGGAGAGCTATTAGCAAATTGCAAATGGAGAGATTGTGTTCAGCAAAGAGGGTGCAGGGCAGATTGTTGTCCTCTTGGACATCGTGGTGCTGAAACCTGCAGAGATCCTTGAAAAACCTCGTGATTCTTGTCATTCCCCAATTTTCATCCTGTAACACTGGAGCATCACTATAACCAGGTTCTTTGGGCGCTGTCCCAGTGGAAGGAAGAACCCCAGCTCCTTGTGCACCACACTGTGCGTGCCTGTCGCCCTTCCCCCTGGTTGCTCTGAAAATCTGGGGAAGGGGTTTTAATGCAAGGGGGGTTGGTGCAAGCTGGGGCCACACGAGTGAGCAGAAAGCCGCCGCTTTGCCCTAGCCAAACCCTGACACACTGTGCGGGCCCCGGCTGTGGGAAAACAAGCCCGTTGCCCGCTGTCCCTGCCGCCCGACCACTCAGCCGGTCACGAGGACACTGTGGTAAACCACAGCTCAGCTTGAAATTATCTTTTCAGCACAAGGTTCCTGTCGAGCCGAATGGCACCTCCTCCCTCACCTGTGCCAGTGCCGAAACATCCTTCCTTTCTCAGCGCTATCGTCTGCTCAGATCTCTTCTCCAGGATGATCATGCACATCAAGATCTCTAAAGCAAAGCACGCCCTGCTGCAAGGACTGAGGTCTCATTTCCCCTCCCCAGGCTTGTTTCAGGGCATGGAAGTGATGCTCGCACCATGCACGGATTTGGCCATCCTCTCTGCCATTTTCAGCACAGATTGGGGCGGCGGGGGGAGAAGTGGTGGCCAGTGAGGCACCACTCAGGGCTGGAATATAGGTCAGCCTCTGTCCTGACAGCTGCTTTCCTTGCCCAGAGCAGAGGGAAAGGGGAGGAGCTGGTAGGAGAGGAGGGGCTCAGCCACTCTCCTTTGCCACCTTTTCAGTGCACAGAAAATCCCAGCTCACCACCTCAAAGCAGGGCCGATGTTTCATTTGCACCCGCTGAGATGTGAGCATGCACGTGGTCATTCTCCATCATGAAGAAATGAAGTATCAGAAATGCTCCAGTATGAAGAGATTTTTGTTTTCAAGCTGCTCACAAACGTTGTAGGAATAGCCATTGGCTGTGCATGATTATTGCTCTTTATTAGGGAGGTGCTGGAGCAATTCTGGTCCAAAACCTGGACTATCAGCACCCTGGTCATTTTGGATTTGCTGCCTCACTTAGCACACCTGTGCAGTGTAAACCCTGCTCTCCTTTTATTTAAAAGGCAGATTTGGAGACCAGCTTGGGAGTGTGAACTACAAACACAGCAGGATTGCAGCAAGTATAAATAAAACCTTTAAAATATCATAGTCTAGTGTTTAAGCCAGTCCCCTGGCCCTTGCCAAAGGACTTGCCAAAGGATTTCTGAGCAGGACACAACAGCTCTGGGTTAGAGAAAAAACTGGGGTTTCTGCCCAAATGTGGCTGGAGATAGTTTCTGGCTGCTTTGCCAAATAAAAGAGCTTGTCATATTTGCACCCCCAGGACCATGTGCTGGACATGGGAAAGGAAAGAGGAAATGAAAGGGACGCATCTGCTCCTTTGCTGCTCTGCAAGGGGGAGCTGACTCCCTTTACATGGCAGATGCTCGTGAGGAGGCCACAAGGGATGGTTACAGGTCAGCTCTGACCTCGGAGGACAATGTGCTTTGCTTCCCATGTGTCCCCACTACGGCAACGGACACGTGTGCTGTTCACGGGCTACCTCCTCGAGTATCCACCTGCATTCAGGCAGACCATCCTGACACCATCCTGGCAGAACCACCCCAACATGATCAGCATCCCAGGTCTTTTCTGGCATCTGTGACAGCGTCTCAAGGGGGCTGTCCCCGCTCCTCCCTCTGCAGCACCCAGAGCCATGCCAGGGCCAGGAATGCTCCCTCCCAGGGACAGGGAGTTAGACAGCTCTCCACAAAGAGGGAAAGTCACCCATAAGAGGACACAGTTCTGCATTTGCAGACCTGTGGGATCATTTTCCCACTGCTGGTTGCAACTGGCCCATCCAATGTGCCCTGGAGGACTCTGATGGGCTGTGCAGGCTCAGAGCCCACAGGCTGATCTCCCCCCATGGAGAGGGCACGCAGCTCCCACTGGAGCAAGGGCTTGAGGAAGAGATCCATGGACTTTTCATGCCCTGGTAATGAAATAAAAAGGATTAGGCAAGCTTCCCAGACACTGTGAAAGGCAGTGAGTTTCAATATGTGCAGGACATTCGGTGAGCAGAGCCACCCCAAGGAAAGACACAGTTTCAGGCCACAGTGATGCAAAAGAAGGAAGCTGCAGAGAACACCCTGACACTTCATCTTCTCCTCTCTTAGGTGGCAAGAAGGGTCAGGCCCAAGGTGTTCATGGACCCAGCAGCAGCACTCACCTCGCAGACCTGCTCAGCGAGAGCTGAATGGCATCACTGCAAGCTGGGAGCACCGCAGACTCAGAACGGGGCTTTGGAAAGAGCACGGTGCTCCGTGCACATTTTGGATGGGTCAGCTCCCTCCAACACCCCACCAGTACTGTTGAAATACCACCCTGGAGACCAAGAGCCCATGACACAAGCCCTCAGACCTCTCTGATGAGGAGATTAGAGGTCAGTACACTCCACGCTTGGTGCTGCTGGGTAGGTGAAGGATGCTAACCTCTAGCTAGCTCGAGGCAAGGCTGGGTTGCTTTCCACCTGCTCACCAGGGGTGGCCTGTGCCTTGCCAGCCAGGCTCCACTTGCAAACAAGGATGTTGCGTACCAACAGCTTGCAGAAGGTGTTGGAAAGTGTGGCAATGAACTGTGAGCACGAACAAGCAGCTGGACTGATGTCTAAAAGCAAATTGTGTCTGAGATCATTTCAGGATGGGAATGGAAAACAAAGATGAGATGAGTTTAAAGGTGGTGTACAGTGGAGACTTCCAGGGCCCTGGTGATGGTGGGTGGGGGCCAGGGCACATGAAGAGAGGCTGTGGGAGCTGGGCTTGCTCAGCTGGAGGCAAAGAGGCAAAGAGTGATCCAACGGCATCTCCTTCTGAGCGAACGAGTCCTGGAGATGCCAGCACTGGACTCTTCTCAGAGGGGCACAGCAAGAGCCCCAGAGGCACTGGCACAAGCGGCAACATGGCAAACCCCGGCCAGCCCCAAGGAAACAGCCTGTCCCCATGCAAGTGGGGTGCCCCTGAGAGCGCCCTGCTCACAGTTTCTTGCCAGCTGGGTTGACTTCACCCACAGAAGAAGCTATTTGGCAGGGGTGGGGTTAACTCTCTCTTCATGGAGGATGACTACGCAGAGCACATTTCTGAGAATACAGGAAACCTCTGGTAGCCCTTGTCCTGTTCATCAAGCAATCCGGACCAGGTAGCAGATTTCTACTGAACACTTCCACACGTGCATCCTTGAAGACCAATGGGATAAAAGCTACAGCTGGTCTTTGACAAACCCCCATTGTTAACCTTCTGATGTGGCATGGCTGTTTCTTTAGGTGTGAAATGCTCCTGAGTTTTTCCATTAGTGCTAAACTCACAGGTAGGACTCATGCTGAGTGAGCAGCTTAGCTCCAGAGAAGAGGAATTTGGTCAGGCAGGGAGAATTCCAGGAATAATTCATGCACCAGCCACATGGCCAAGTGATGCATGGTTGTGTACAAGAGGGGACATGATTTGCCCTTGTTGTGGCTGGCATTGTGTTACCATGGCTAGAGAGCAAGGTGAAAGCAGCTGGGCCGTGTCCTGCAAAGCCTATGGAGGTGGTTGTGTGGCCCAGGGAAACACCAGGAGCTGAACCTCCCTTTTCCCAGTCATTAGTGTGTTTCTGGAGCATGGCTGCAAGTGAAGCAGAGACACAGGGTTTGTTATTGCATTTATTACAAATTATGAGGGCCAGGGTCAGGTTTTGGGCAGAATCTGGTCATTCTGAATTCGGGGGAACCACACCAGGCTAAAATCAATGTTGCAGCGAGGGATCGCATTCATCTCTTGCTGTGCACAAACAAATAGCACAGGCAAAGATCCACCACTTAATGTGGATTTGCTGGCAATTGTAGAAATGCACTTTTCTTTGCTCAAATCTACATAAAAATACCTAGGTGAAGTTTTCTCATGGGACTTGTCTTCTCCTTTTGCCCTTCTTGCCTGCAAGTGTTATTTTTCAATTTGGTCAGTAATAGAATGATCTATTTCTGTATGGATAATTAAAAAAAAATGATTTGTTTCTTTTGATTTTCCCTGGAGGTCATAACTGTAGATGAAAATCCTGAGCCATATTCACAGAGGACTTCATGTGGGGGTGCTCCACCTGGCGTTGGTCCAACTAGTCATTTTTGAAGGAATATGATATTTAACTCCTAAAGTAGTGAGAAAAACAGAAACAGGACACTGTATGGCAGATTTTCTGCATGCATCTGTGAACACAGGCATTTAACTCAAGGGCGTTAAAGAAAGCCCCTACTCCAGAGATTGACCAAAGGGTTAATTTTGACTCTCACTCACTTGCTTGCTTTATTTCTCAAATAATGAAATTAGTTGTTCCATAGTCTTTTGAAGAGCTGAGTTTAGCCTTCTTGCAGAACAATACACGCTGTGCTCTTGATGTGAGTGCACTTATGGTGAACTTTGAGCTACACATCTGCTATAAAGAAGTAACTCTTATTCCCAGTTGGCCATTGCTAGCAAAAGATTCAGGCTCCATCTACGCCTCAGCATAGTTTTGTTTGCTGCATGTAAGCCTGACATGCAGAGTAGATGGGTAGAAACTATCTGCAAACCTAGTTAAAACGCACCAGCACACTTAGCACTTTCACTGGATGAATGAGAGCTGGAGATGAACCCTGCAGAAGGTGAGCACGTGACTAATCTGCAGCCCATTACCAGCAAAGACCCTTAAACTGTGAGTTAACTTCCCAGCCGCACTGGGAGGCTACATGAGGGATTTCCTTGGGATGCTTTTTGTTGGTGTTTCCGAACCAAAACACATGCTCTGGGCTAGTTATAGGTGATTTATGGTAAAGCCACTCCTGCAGGCTTCTCTTGAGACACCAGACCTGCACACTACCACCCAGTCTGGCAGTCTGATGTAAGACCATCTGAAAATACACCAGAAAAGTGATTGTCATCAAGCAAGCAGATCCCACTTGCATCCTTCTGTAGGGCAATCCATGTAGACAGTGCATGTAGGCCTGGAGAGACCACATGTACCAATTTAAAAATCTTTCTTCCAGACATCTTGGATGCCAGTGTGTGCGGAGCTGAGGCTTTCTTTTTGGAAGCTGGGTGCATTATACTCTTCATGTTGTCCATCGGTGCATGAAACATGCACCTGCAGAGGGCAGGGAGGAGGGCAGATCATATGGTTTCTCACACCCTTTCATGAAGTTTAACATGAAAACAGACAAATTCTGTTTCTTTTTTCCTCCTTCTTTCCTCTTAGGGTTGCTGTTGGCTATGGATCAGGCAGGCATTTTGTCCAATATAGAGATTTTCTCATCAGAAATCATTTTCACCGCACAGGCCTCATTTTTTACCCTCTTCCTCTCAATTGCTCTTCTTGATGCTGGTGGCACTTCCACCTGCATCAACATCCATCAACACTTGCAGTGGGAGGTGTTGTGCACAAAAGGAGGTCTTTCCGAAACCAGTCTGTGACCGCATACTTCTTATCCAAGGACCTAACTGTGACCTTGTTGAGTGGAAGTCAACAATAGAGGGAAGATGAGCAGCTTGCACTCATCCCAGAGAGGTTGCCAGGTTTTTCCTGAGGATGTCAAGAAATAGTAAAGATAGGACTTCATTCAGTTAGCTGCTTCAGTGCTTGATTCTCTCCCAGGTCTTTTTTCTAATGTGACTGTCTGCAGCTTGAACCACCAAGACTTGATAGGCCTTTTCTCATTGTCCTAAAGAGCCCATTGGTATGCAATAATTCCCTCTTTAATGCGTGGCAAGGAAACCGCTTCATAATCTTCTTTTGAAAAGCAAAATAGGCCAACCATCTTGATCCTTTCCTTTTCAGCCTGGATCATTACAGAGATGTTGGGCATGGCAGCAGGGTGCTGTAATCCCCTGGGCATGCACAAGAGTGTGCACCCTCTGCTCAGCAGGACTTGGCTCCAGGCACAAAGTCAGGAGCCCTGGAGGAGAGGCGTCAGTGTGAAGATCAGGATCTGAGCTGCTTCGATTTAAGCAGAGCGGCCAAGCAGGTCTTTTGCTCTAGTGGAAAAACCACTGGAGATTGCTGCCGTGAAAAAGCAGAGTTACCGCCAAACACGGAAATGTTTCCTGATCTGTTTACTAATATTTGGTGCTCCTTTCTGGACAGTGTTCAAACTGAAATCCAACCACACGCGTCAGCGACTTCCTGCCCTCCTCCCTGCCCGCCGCTCCCGCACCCCAGGGAGAACCAGGGATGGGAAGAGCTGGTGAGAGATGAAAAGGGATTAGGGCTGCTATTTCCATCTTGCAGAAGGGCTCCTAGTGATGCCATGGCCCGACTCTGCTCGGAGGGGCACAGTGAGAGCACCAGAGGCATTTCTCTGCATGTAATGGGTCTCTGGTGCTCTCACAGCTCCAGGGGTGAGCAGCACTGGGCCGTGGCAGGAGGGCATGGACGGGCTTTGCTTGCCCACCCTCTTGGGCCACCTAAGCCTGTGCCGGGCTGGTTCTTAATGGAAAATAAATAGGATGTTACAATTGTCTCATTATTACGGGAATGTTTACAGCTGTCCCAGCCTGTGGGGGAGGGATGGGAGAGACGGCCAGTTTGAAACTACTGAAAGGTCAGCACGGCGCATGCGGCTACCGTAACCCTTCGACTACATTAGGCATTGAATTGTCTACTTGAGTAGTCATCCCCGGTTCATATTTAAGAACATCAAACCAAGAGATGTAAATTATTCTTTGCTAATAGCAGTCATTATACTAAAACCAGAGCTTTTTGCAGTCCTCAAAGACATTCACTTTCATTGCCGGTTCTTTGGTGTTTGAGGTTTCTTTGGACTAGTTGTGAATTATCAACATTATTCTATCTGGTTATAAAGCAATGGGATCTGGGTTTTACTTCCCTGCTCTGCATGTAATCACAGAGCTGTGTTTTAAGGAGAGACAGGTTGGGTGGGAGCAGGCGCAGAAAGGTTCCCAATGCAGAGAGGGAGAAAGCCCAAGGAAAGAGGTAACGCCAGCTAAACAGGCTAAAAGCAAATTAAAACCCACCTGAGGCATTTCCCAAGATGCCAGGCAAACCTAGGCCACGAATCACTGAGTTTTGCCACTGCCCTTCCTGGTTTTGAGTCATGGCAAGGGCTGCTCCTCTTGGTTCAGGCAGCTCTCCTTCTTGGAGATGCCCATGGCAAAGGCACGACAGGTTATACCCTTTCTGTGTTGAAAAGGAAAGGTATTAATAGCTACGAGCAGCTGTGGTCTTCCACCACAACACACTGGTTTTCCTCATTTATTCCTCTACAGAGGCACGAATGCCCTTCTTCCCCCACTCTTCCTTCAAATGACCCCCCATGACTGTGGTGCAAATGCTTGGGACATGCCAATCTCACCCAAACCAGATGGCAGGTGGGCCTGGGGGAAGGTGGCTGCTCTCAGGAGGTATTTATTTATCCAGTAGCACCTTCAAACTTGTGGATCACACAAGTCCCTGCTCAGGGCTTTGGGAAAATCCAGCAAATTCTTGAATGCATGTTTAGAGCTGGGTTTGGCGAGAAGAGCCTGGCTCAGGGGTGTCACATCTAGCACCCACCTCTCCTGAATTTCAAGCCTCTGTGTAGAGCTTTAGGGGAATTAGAGACCATGGGAGACCTCTACCCAGCCATGAAAAGATACTCTCTCCCACTGCCCCACCAGTGAACATGTTAGGGGAAATTTCCCATGGAAGACCTACCTAGCAGAGCCCAGGCTCATTGTTTTTGCACAGGTCTAGAGATATTTTACTTTATTAACTATTTTATAGTGGGGGTGAGGGGGGGGGGGGGGAAGAATGAGAAGATTTTAGTTAGTGATTGAGCACAACGACCAAGGAAGAGTCTTAGGAGCTTGACAAGACAGGCTGGTAAAGAGAGAAGGACAAATTAGTAGGTCTCCTGAGATAAATTCCTGAGAAACCTCTGCATCAAAATGCAAAACAACCAGAAGCACCAACTGCTGCCCTGCGTGCAGTGTGGCTGTATTTGATGGCGGCATCCAGAAGAAAACACATCTCCAACAAAACCATCAAGGAGAGATGAATTCTGGCATCATTAAATACCTACCAACAGCACCTTGAAACACACAGCTGGGATCCTTGAGTCTGACCATGGGGAGGCTGGGGGGGCTCTGAAAGTGGCCCCTGGCTGTGGCACAGGCAGGGATGGAGGAGAGGCACCCCAGGGAGAGCAGCCACACTATAGCAGCCTGGGACTGTGCTGGTGCATGGGGTTTGGACTAGAGACCCACCCAGTCCCCTCCACCAAGAGAGGAACAGATAGTTGTCAGGTAATCTCTCTGAGCTTGCACATGGGCTTTCTTTAACAATAAAATAATTTGGAAAAGAAATCTCTGTTTGTCTTCCCTGTAAGCAAGATGGGGAAGTTAACTGTAAAGCCAAAAGGGACGCCAAGTTCCAGTTACATAAAACTTCTGAGTTTCTGAACACACACTTGGCTGAAATCAGGCAGAAAAGACAAAACTGCTGATTTTTCTTGCTTTGTTTAATTCTTTAATTCTTTTTTTTTTTAAAAAAAAAAAAGACTAGAAATCCTGCAATATTTTCTTTCTGAAGCCCTGAGGCACAGTGGGAAACACGCACTGCAGGATCCCTTGAGGCTGTTGCCTGTAGTGGTGGGTACCTTGACTGCTCATTATGGAGAAATCAAGACCTTGTTTCCCAGCCACTGTCCTGGCTCTGATCACTGATTCTCTTGGGTTTGCTCCAAAACTGGGGAGTGGGATCCCTCTCACTCACTGGGATCCCAGGGAGTGGAAGGGATTAGGGTGCATCTGGTGGAAACCTGCCTGCCAGGCTGTCTGGGAAACCACACATTGCCCCAGCACAAGATCTGTTGACCTCCCTCACCAGATTTAATTCCAAATGGACATTCCTAAAAAGTACGTGGTCACCCATGACAGCATTCCAGTGATGTGGGCTACCCCACCATGTCCCCATAACTGCAATGAGATCATGGCCCTGCCACCGCACACTGTTCTCTCATTCTTCCTGTGTATTCCCCGTGCTGCGTGCGTGGGTGTACAGGCACTTCAGAGCACACAGGTTTCCCAGGAGGGCTGCAAGAGGATCCACCATGGCCACGCACACCCTTGAGGTGGCTGGCCTTCTGTACCCATCTTGGGAGGCAGCAAGGGAACATGCATCGCTGCTCTGGTTGGCCTGGCTTATTCCCCAGTTGGATGTGATGGTGTGAGCATTGCCACCTTGGACCCCAACCCACACCAAGTCCTTCAGTTTAAAGCCCATCCCACCAAGCTGTCCAGTCTGCTGCCAAAGATTCCCTTGCTGCTTCTAGACAGATGGGTCCCATCCCACCCTAACAGGGTCTAGTCAAAGAATGTCCCAATGTCATAGAAGCCAAACTCCTCCCGATGGCACCAGCTGTGAAGCCAGAAGTTGATGGGCATTATACATCTATTTCTGGCTGCACCCTTTCCTCTTACTGGTAAAATGGAAGAAAAAAATAACTGGGGCATCAAAATTTCTCACTTGTAACCCCACAGCTTTATAGTCTTCCTTGATTTCTGCCCAGGTTCCTCCAGGACAGGACTATCACTTTTTCCCATCTCCCACCAACAAATACATGTCCTTATTTACTACTCCTCTTCCTTGGGGAAGAAGTCAAGGTAGAGGACAAAAAAGCAATTACTGAGTCAAAAGAGGATTGCACTTAGAATTTTGAGCCCTCTCACTCTACCTTGTCCCATCTTTGCCAGACTATGCCTCGTGCCCCAGATACTCTGCCTCTTCTTTCCTTGTATGAGTCAGATTAGAAAAGAGATGCTCTGGTACTATGGAAAAGTCTTGGTGGTGCTTGAGTAGTGACTAAGACCACAGTATCTATCGTCAGTAATTAAAGACCACTTGTCTCTACAGTGCAGCACTGAGATTGTTTTGTTGAGTCTTAGTATCAGCCATGAGCAAGCCAGTATGTCTAAAACAAGGACTTGCATAAAACTGGAATGAAACTTGCATTAAGTTAGGGGGAAAAAGAGCAGCAAGGTCTTATTTTTAAGTCATCTGCTTAGTACTTTTTGTGGGTTCAAAGGGGTCAAAGGTGCAAGATACTTCAATAGCATTACACAACTTCCGATTCGTTAGCATGGGGCTGAGTAATTCCGAAACCCTCACCTCTGAAGTGGAGCCAAATGACAGCAAGTGAATCACCCAGACCGAGACCCTTTTCTGCTGGCAAAATAACTGTGAACACATTGCAAATTGCACACATTTCTTTGCTTATTCAGCATTTTGGTGCAAGCGCCTTTTGTCTTGTCAGTATTGCTTACCAGTTCAGTTCATGAATGATTGTATTGTGAGATATCCTGTAATTCTTTTACTCAAAACCGAGTAACACAGATTTTCTGAAACAGAATGCATTTTTACACTTCCACAGAAGTTTGGGGGGGTTATTTTTCTTTTTCTTTCCTTCAGTCTCTGAACTCTGGGCTTCATCATTAAATGTTTAGCTTGAATCAGGATGTAAAGCAGAAATCACTCATTCATGATGCCTTGCTCATTACATCCGTCTTCACAAGGGAACGTCTCTTTGATTTCCTGTGTCAGAAGAACACGAAAATGGCTGTATTGGTGCAAATCCACTAATCCCAGGACCCTGTCCTGAACATTGGCCAGAAACCTGGGAAAAGGCTAAGAATAAGAAAAACAGGCAGGGAAATTTCACCTGGGTGCTCCACAGCTTCTGGTACTTTGCTGCTCAGGGATTTTATGAAATAGGTCATTTTGGAAGCAATCGGTACCCTTGAACGAATTCCTTATAGGTGAACTTGTTCATCGCTCTTTTAAACTCACAAAATTTCCTCACATCCCCAAAGCCATGCACCAGGGGACCCTGCAGGGGAAACATGTCCTGAGAGCAACACCTGCCTCTTGCCCAAGCTGAACCTGCCTCCAGCTGAAGCTAATGCCATCTGATACACTCTGATATTTTATAGCAGGAAAGGTCATGTACAGTCCCTTGTACAGAAGCTGTTCCAGATCTTTCATCCTCCCCAAAGTTTTCCCAGCTCTGTTGTATCCCTTCTGAGATGGGAAGACTAAAACTGCACCTGGTATACAAGACACAGAGCACAGCGGATTTGCGTTGCAGCATTGTGATGCTCTCTTTTCCTTTCCTGCTCATTCCTTATGGCCTTCCGGCTTTTTTTGATGCTCCTGAGCAATGGACTGGTCCTTTCATGGGACCATCCATCAAAATGTTTGGATCTCATTCTAGCGTGCTCATCATCAGCCAGAATCCATCACCACATACGTGGCATTTGGGTTATTTTTCCTTTGCATCCAGTTAGTCAGCCTGCAGTTCTTCACTGTTGTCCCTCAGCTTTACCATTCTGCAAAACAGCATCATCAGCAAAATTCCTCTTTTCCCGGTTGCTAACAAATGCGTTGGAAAACCTGGATTTCAGTAATGTGGGGTTTCCCATGCTGCAGCTTGTGCCGGTGCCTTTCTGGCTCTTGCTGTGCTCCTCTGGGCAGAGTCTGGCCCCAAATACCAAATCTCTCTAGAAATACCTGCATCTTCACGGACACCAGGGGCTACTGGTGCTCCTGGGCATGGCATGGTCTTTCCATACCTGGGTGTGGAGGTGGAGGTGGGGATGAGGGCACCTCCAGCTGTCTTTCAAACATTGCCTGAATCCTGGGGAATGAGCCTAGAGCTCCAAAAATCTGCAGTGACAAGGAAATGATGTGGTCTGCCTCTTCACAGAGGCAGCAAGCCAGGGTTTTACCCTAGTTAATGAGCTAAAATGCAAATAAGGTAAATATTCTCATTTGTGTAGGATGCCTTCTATTTTACATCGGGGGCAGTTTGGTCTCCATCCCCCAGACATCCCTCTCCCTTGTTGAGACTAAAATAATGAAGGCAGCATCAATCTGGAAAGATTAAGCCAGTATTTTGTAGCTAGTGTGCTGAAGCAGATATATCCTTGTATCCAATATCGGACAGTGAGACATCTGTGGTAGCGTCTCTGAGTTTAACCACTCTATTATTGTGTATTTCTGGAAGCGTGCCTGGGAAGATGCTGAAGTTCAGCAAATGGAAACTGAAATCCTAGTACTTTTTCATGTATTAGCCACTGCTTCACGCTCAAGGAAAGGCGTTTTTGTAGAAAGCCTGTGTGAAAACCCAAGAAAAAGCAAACGCAACACAGGAAAAACTTGTTCAGCTTGAGCTCTGCTCAAAATTTTTGAGGTTCCAGGAGGCCCTGACTTCTCCAGTGGCTTCATCACAGGTTCACCTGCCTCCTCTGGCAGGACGTCTGCCAGCCACGTGTACCAGCCCAGGAAACCCTCTTCCCTCTGGTGGGGCTCCCATTCATTTTGCGACATCCTCTTTCCCCAGCCAGAAAGTTCTGCCTCCTGTCCCACCTGCCCTGCCGCGGGGGCTTGGACAGCTGGAGGAAGAGGAAGGATTCAGCCCGGCTGCTCCTACTTCAAAAGGCCGTTACAGGGATTTCTTAATTAACCTGACACCCCACTTAAAAAATGTAAAACAACGTGAAAGAGCCAAGGCTGTTCCATGATGAGGGACAGCTAGTTTGCGTAAGATATTGTTTCTTTTTCACATACGGACATATGGGTTGCATTAACATTTTGGCACATGGCAAGAAGTAGCTGAACATTTCTTTCTCCTGTCTCCTTCTACCAGTGCTGATGTTGAAGATTATTTCTATGGGTCTTCTGGTTTGGATGGGGACTAGGCATAGTTCTAATAAGGCAAGTTAGAGACCTTGGGCCAGTGTGCTCAAGGATGTGAATTTTATGCTCCCTTGCTGCCACGGGAGCACCCACCTGGGGACTGCTGGCCTGCCTGGGAGTTTAGTCATGGGGATGTGCTGGGATTGCCAGCCCCAGGAGGGAGGGAGCATCTGGAAATGGGCACAACACTGCAGCAGGACCTGACTTGTCTTCAGCCTGCAGATTGGACCACCTCGTCAGGACAGTTTAATTACTTTTTTCCAAATAACGTCACTTACCCTGATGCTTATGGTATTTATAAATGAGCTCTAATTCAATGATAACCACAGATCCCTACAGTGGACACCGCTGTATGAAATTACTTAAAGAGAAGAGAGCATGCTCTGAAATATTAGCTTAAATAAATCTGTGAAGTTACTTTAAAAAAAAAAAAATTTAAAAAATTGCAGAAGCTGTTGTATCTGTCCAGAAATTCTGATCTTGTGGCAGATGTGGCCTGGGTCTCAGATGAGAATTTACACATGCTTTCTTACCAACAGATTTTTTCCATCCTGCAGAGGAACTCCATCACCTAGGTCATGTATCAGAACAATTCAAGCATGACCATACCACAGTTCAAGGTATAGAAGCTTCATGCAAGGACCAATACTAGGTAAAATAAATTTAGAAAACGCATACAAGAATACTTTTTTAAATTTTAAAATGTAATTAAATTCACATCTGAAAAAAGAGGGAAAAGAGTTAATCTTATTTACTTCTGGACTTTTGAGGCTCTATGGTTTGACCTGGCAAGTCTTTGCAGCCAGCAGAAAGAGATATTCCATAAGCAGGATCCAAAAGGCTTTTATGTTTTACCCATTTTGTTACCTTATCAAACAACACAGGCTGTAAGTTGCAATTTAAAAGGAAGATGTTTCCAAGATGTCTGAAGGTGGGAAGGATCAAGTGGAATTTATTGTTCCTGTATCTCCCAACACTTGTTAATTCTCATCTTCTGCTTTTTCAAATACTGTTTAAAAAAACCAAAACCACCACACACACAAAACCCCAAAACCCAAACCAAACTTCCCCAAACCTTTCCATATCTCTATGATCCAACATCCCAGCTGGTCCCATGCCATTGTCCTTAAGCATTACAGTACAGCAAAGCCTGGCTACATGGATGGGTGGGAGGATGCTCCTGCCCAGGAGGTAGCAGCTGACCCCTAGCCACATGGAGCTCACCTTGCCTGCCTACCTGCAAAAGAAGTCCATCCAGTGCTGTGCCTAAGGATGAGGGAAGAACAGCTTGGGTCTGGGGAACTCTTCCCCTGTGCTGGAGCAACTGTGTCCTATGCCATCTTTCATTTGGACTGGTTTCCACCCAGGTCTCCATGGATAGAAGCTGCAGCAAAAGTCCTCACTGCAATATACCTTTTGTGAGCAGCAAGAGCTTAGTTTATAGCCCCAGCCTGTGTGTCCTTCTGTTTGTCTCTTGAGGAAAGTTTCTAGGAGAATTGCAAATGAGTGTAAATAAAGTAAATTATCTTTGAAGACATGTAGAATGAATAGTCTTATTCTTCAGCCTGCTCAACAAAACATTTCATAGGGAGTACAACACAAGATGTGAATCTCTCAATCAAAGAAGAGAATAGAATTTGCTGAAGAACAAACTGATTGAGGAACAGAAAGGATCTAAACTGGTATTAGTTTACTTAAGACTAAACAGAAAACCTCCCCTTGCATCAGTAATATATCTTCCAAAGCTTGTATAGAAGCCATACAGGAATAAAAAATTATTAAGACAGTAACATAACAAGATTGCTGTGTCAATCTACACTAGGAAGATCATGACTGTGCATCTTATATTTCCACTCCATCTCCCTGCGTCATGGGAATGGATGCATTCATACCTGCATGATGTTTTCAAACAAGCACTAAAGCTTTGGGGGAAATCGCCCAGAGAAAGTCACTGCTCAGCATGGAGGACCATGCAGCAGAGCACCCCTCAACAGGGGAGGAGAGGACCTGCAACCACAGAGATGGCTTTGTTGCCTTCACTCTACCCAGCAAGTGGGAGGAGAGGGGCTGACTGCAGCCGTTACCGACAGAGCAAGGGGAAAGACTCCAGCCTTGCCTGGCTGTGCACAAGGATGCCCAGGTGAGATCGCCCATGAGGCATCTCTTTGGCAAGACTTCCTTGCTTTTTAAGTGTGATGTACGGGGCCGCCATGAAATTTTGTGATGCAAAGCCTAAACAACACTTCAACCTTCATGCTATTTAGCATGGCCCTTATTGCATAACAAACTAGAGACAGGCATAATGCATGACCAACATATGTCAATGGGGGAAGGGGATATAGAAAAGTTTCTGGCACAGATGCTCAGCTGCTATGCATTGACATAAAACTATTGATTCCCCTTGAGCCCTGAAGAGTCACGCAGAGTGGTCCTTTATCCTCCTACACACAACTGCTTGGTTTTTGTTCTTTCAACAAGACTTTTTTTTTTTTTTTTCACAAAATGAAAACAGAATTGGACCCACAACATTTGAATATCAATGAGAGGAGTACAGACATTACTTCCATGCAGAGAAACGTTCTTTAACACTTGTTTTAATGTCAAGGATCCCCCTGGCAGGTAGAAGTTCCATCCACCAGAGCCCAGAGGAAGGCACTAGTAGTTTTGCTTCTATTGTGCCATTATCCCACCACTGTATTTCTTGAATTTCATCAGCTGAGGGTCTGCATCACACCTTGGGTTGTCTGCAATGCTTTGCAAGTTGTGGTTTGTTCTGTTCCTGTGCTAATGGGGCTGAAAAGAGCAGAACCTCCCCATAGCTGCCTCTCTCTCTCTCTGTGAAAACTATTTCTTTAATCACACTGATTATCAAAATCGAGGTCATGACGCAGGTATGTTTGAGAAACTGTTTTGTGTGATCAGGGGTGGGGAAAAGAAAAATCAGGGCTTGCTGGATCAGCAAGCTGTGACCTTGCCTCCAAGGTGCGTGAGCCACAGAAAGAAATTAGGTCTATCGCACAACGTTAAGCAGAAGACTGCTCTATTTAGGCAAAAAAAAATGACTATGCAAAACTAAAACAATGAGTAATGGAAACTAAACTTCAGCTTTTGGGGTTCCCATACTTCATAAAATACATATGTGGGGGTCTCGCAAGTCTGCGAGAATGAAGAAATTCTTTCCACCACCTGCTGCTTATCATAGAAGATTTTCCACATCAGTTGTTAATACACACCTGGAAGTCAGCAGGCTCAAGTCCAGTTTCCCCAGAAGACTGTGGAAACTGGTGGAAGTCTCCCAGCTGCCTCCCGGCTGCCCCACTGGCGCTGCAGAAGCCGATGCTATTTTGCAGCCTGACACTATCAGTGGTGGGTTTTTTTCAAGTTTAGAGATGGATCTTGCAGATTGGACCTCTCATTGGTTTACTCTGCAGTCCATACATCCGATGTCAGTACCTATTTTCTTCCCTTTGGTTTTCTTCAGCTGATGCTAAACAGGGCTCTGACTCATTAAAACAAGAACCCCCTTGGCTTACAGTCATGTAGCCTTCCTGATGGGATCTTGGGCTTCCCTGTATTCCTAGATGTGGTACCTGTGCTTTGAGACGTGCAAAGAATCAGGGCAGGCGCCCTTGTGTTGATGGGGACAGCGCCCACACTCAGTTTCTATTAGGCCTTTTTTATTGAAAAAAAATTCTACTCTGGAAACATCCAAAAAGAAACAAGACCTGTCTCTACTAAAAAAAAAAGGATAATATTCAGCACAATTCAGATAAGCAATGTGGAAAAAAAAATTAATGTGTATTTTTAAATGGGCCACTTCCAGCAGTGAAGGGGATGGCATAGTCTTGTCTCTGTAGGCAAAACCAGACCACCCACTTTTACTCAAAACAGCAGAAGACATGCAACATGAGTAAAACATCAGTGGCATCTTTCTGTTGATGCATGCAGCAAGAAGAGGGCAAAAATGACAGAGAAGATGGGAACTGATCATGGCCCTTGCTGGCTGGGCTGATGCACCTTGCTCTGCAATGATGGAGAAGTACAAAACTTCAACAAGTAGGTTGATTATCTCATGACATAAGTTATCTGTATCCATAGCAGTCACACCAGTCAGTCACTCAGATACCTTGGACCTGACCTAATAGTAGATGCTGAGAGACAGTGAAGTTTGGCAACCCCCAGGTCACAGGTTTAAGACAACCCTGGTTCCTGCCGTTAGTCTCTTTCCCTCTGTGCAATAAGGCCTTTCCTTTGGAAAACAAAAGTGCCCTTCTTAGCTGACAGCAGTGGCATCTCCAGTTGCAGCTTCAATCCAGTTTTGCAGGTAAAGCCTCAGTGCCCCAGCAAGACAAATCAGCTAGGCATGGACCTCCAGGATCTTCTTCCACCCTGAGCGGGAAGGGAGAGTCAATACAGACCCACCAACAAGTTTCACCCTTTCATACCTGTGCTTTTGCTTCTCTCCTGTCACCAAAGTGACACATGCTGTCCTGTGATTCCTAGAGCAGGTGAAACATGAGATGACATCTGTAGACCTGGACACGTGTCCACATGCCTGATGCAGTGAGCTTCACTCCAGCCAGCAGAGCTGATGTTAATGTTGACAACATCTCCAGCTGTTTGTCTGGTTTTATTCTTCTGTCAGTCACTTTCAATAAAAAGCTGAGCCTTTTTTCTCTCTTACAGAATCTGCGAACGCCTCATACGGTCAAGAAACTGAGATTCTTCATAACCATAAACACTACGTATAATTTTTGCTTGTTATAACTCTGTCCAGATGCCGGTACTCTGTGTGCCCGTGGAAATTAGGCACTCTCCTCTTTCCAGCCTCTCCAAGAACCTCAGCACTCTGACTCACAATGAAGGGGAAGAAAAGAATGCAAAGCAACTGCTTACAACTCATAGTATTTTATTTGTCCTGGTTCTGGTGAAAGGGAAACAGAGCTTTGATACTGAAAACAACAGAGGTCTAATAATGATGTCAAAGTGTTATTTTTCCTTGAATGACACTGAGATCTTTCTGCTCCTCCTCCTCCTCCTCCTCCTCTCAGCAAGCAGCAGTCTCTGCACTTTGTCCAAGCTACAGTTGTCCCATGTGGGAGGAGCCCTGAAAGCCAAACAAGTGAAGGTAGAAAAAAAGCCCAAAGATAAAGGCTTCTTTGGAAACAAAAGAAGCTTTTCTCTAGATTTCATCTCTTAATATTTTGCAAGAGCTAAAACCACAAAAGGCAGGTTGGTTTCAGCAAGGGTGTGCCCACAAGTAGCCCAAACACATACAGTTCTGAAAGTATAGGTATTCCCACCAGCACCTCTCCACTGCTGTCAGGAAGAAGTGAGCCTACCCTACACGCACAAAAAGGGTCTCAAAGTTTAGCCCTAGCAGACAGCTTGTGCTCTGCTGGCAAAACTCTGGCACCCAGCCCTTTCCTTCAGGCTAGGGCTAGCTTCAAAACTGGCATCACACCAACAGTGGGGAAGAGCTCCAGGTGCAAGCCCTCATCCCCAAGCCTGCACATACAGCTGGACTCCAAGGGGATTGCCTGATCTGTTGCGGTTGCCTAACCCACATGGTAAGTATCCGCTGGATGAGGGACAGGAGAGTCTGGTCTTTCCCTGAGTTCAGGGGTGATTGCTTATGGTGATACAGAGTCAAACTTACAGCCGTGCTCTGAGGAAGCTTTAGGAAGGTATAAAGGATCACTTTTCATGCACTGAAGTCAAAGCACACAAGGAGAGGAGCAGGAAGAAACCCCATTGGGAAAAGATGGTTGGAGGAAGGGCAAGGAGATGTTCTAATTTTTCCCCAACCAAAAAAAAGTCTTCTTGTGTCTATCAAGTTGAGTGCCTTCTTCCCACTACCCCTCCACCAAATCTTTCTACAAACTGGATGTTTGGCAGGATAAACAAGCTGTAAATGCAATTAATGGCAAAGACAACTGATATTCAGAGAACCAAATGCCAGCTGGTTCACTTCTGCCAGGGAAAGCAAACAGAGGTCGCTGTGTTTGGGATGTGAATGTTTCAGCAGTTGAGGTCTTTAGCTTATGCCTTTTTCAGAGCACCATGTGAAATGCTTCCACCGTGACTTTAAGATCCAGTACTCCTGATAGCACTGAAATTCTTCCTTCCAACCCAGAGTATTTAGTGTCAGGATCTCAACCACACTCACTTTGACTGAAGGCCACTTCCAATCCTTTCTCCTGTACTTCAGTATCTCCTCCCCAGAAAATTGGAGACACCAGTGTGAAGGCCCCAGGAACGCGAGAGCACATGGAAATTCCTCACAGACGTCCAAGTGACTTGGACATCTGCTGGGAAGCAGAAAAGCAAGTTACAACAGCAGGTCTCAAACTCACAGTCTGTTCCTTCCTCTCTTTACTACCACCTCAGGCTTACTTACAGAGTAAATATGGAGCAAGGAACTCTCTCAGACTAAATTTTAGTCAAATGAAAGGAACTAGCCTGTGGGAGCTGATAGCATAGCATGCCATGCTTCCAAAGAAAGAGAAGTCAATGGCCATTCGACTGAAGCACAGGTCAGCATCTTCTCTGCTCTTCAAAAGAAAGAAACAAGTTTTGAGACCTCACACTAGAGAGAGTTTTTGAGATCTCACCAGCTAGAAACCATACACTGGACGTGGTACAGGGACAAAACCGCAGGCCTGAAGAATTCTGTCACTCTCACTGCCTTGGACGTGTCCTAGGATGTCAGACTGTGGCTCCTAAGTTTGACAAGGCCCTAGAAGAGCTCATACTCAACTGTTGCTTGTGTGTTCGGGGCGTTTTGGTTTTATTTTTAGCCTTTCGGGCAGGATAGAGGCAGTACCTGGAGCCCAGCCAAACACAAGTATATGACTCCATGATTCAAACCAGCTTACAACTTGAGAAGGAACAGTTGAACATCAGTTCTCCATTCAGGGAGCCCCAAAGGAGAGGGCCAGGGGCTGCTCAGAGGTAAGTGAAGCACCTGTAAGGACATGCTTAAATCAGAAAGAGAGGAAAGCAGGCAGATCCAGCAGCAATCACCAACTGCGACTCACGAAGCACGGCACCCAACATTGTGTCTGTTGTGCAGAGCAAAGGGTGCAATCAAAAGGGGTTTCTGAGAACCACAAATCAGAAGCCAAGCAAGAACTACCCAGTTTCAAAACATGATGTCTTTCTACACAGCAAAATTAGCTGAAATGCCACCTAGACAGGCAGAAACCACAATTATCTGGAAGTGCTTGAAATCTTACTTGCGATAAACAGTAAATTTGAGAGACAACACTGAGTTTCTGTGCAGCTAACCACATTTAGCATGGCTGGCAAGCATCAAAGCTCAGGTATGTGCAAATGAGATACCAGCCTGAGAGCTCACCGCAGCTGGTGCAGGGGCTATTGCTGAAACAGTACAGAGAGTTTTGCACAACTATAACCAGAAGCCTACCCTGCCCATGGGATGAAAAAGGTTTCACCTCCTGAGCTGTAGGCAGCACAGGCTCCATTGCAGGAAGGGGAAATTCTCCTCTGCTTCCAAGAAAAATCAAGCAACCAAATGCACATGCACCTCATAGATGTCTTTTTGCTGGTAGGCCTGGAACTGGTAAATGGTGGCATAATGAAATGTATATCTTTGCATTAGGTGAGTCCTATATTTATTCTGTGGAGCAGAAATGGAGGTGGCGGACAGATTGCTGAAGATAATCTTCTACCAAACTACTTAGGGCTTGGAGCAGCCGACCCACAAGCTGATGAGAGGGAGCTGGGATTGCTGGTATGGCCATGGGAAGTCTGGGGAGGTTTGAGAATAGCCCTGACCATGGCACAGGCAGGAATAGAGAAGAGGCACCCAGGCAGGGGAGCAAGGTCCCCAGGGAGGTGCAGGGGAATCCTCATTACCCTTGCATGAGCTTTGCTGCATGCACTGTCAAGCTAAAAAGCCAAACTGAAGTTTGATTTTTTGCCCTTATATTTCAGGAAAGCAGTACTGTTGACCTGGAGATCTCTTTGCTAAGCTTTTCTCAACAACAAGAGGGTGTTTTCCCAGACTCAGCTTTTCCACTGTTTCTATGGTCTTTTATACCCACACGATGGACATCAAGATTCTGCCCTTCTTTACTCGTCTTCCATATGTTTGCTCTTGAGTGTGCAAAACCTGACATTACAAGCGACTTTGCAGACCTCCACCTGTGCATGCTCTCACTGGGTGATTATTCAGCACCCACCGTGACAGACAGCCCCCTCTCTAGGTCTTACGTACATGGAAGGACTGTGCTCAGTGGTGTGCTAAGGGGCGCAAGTACATATATTTTGTCTCTTGACATATTGGTACCTAGACTAACTTCTTCTTGGCTACCTAAAAATTACATGTGCAGGTATTCATACAACATAAGCAAAACGTAACATGATTTCCAAATGGCACTGTTGTCTCATTCTACCAGGTAGGGACCCAGATTCTCTAATTATAGTACCCTTTTGCTTCATGCAAAGGTCACATGGACTGTAAGTCACATCTGTTGTATCACTGTGTTGTCAACTGTGAGTCACTTTGAGTGTAGACTAGAACCAGTCCAATGCTAGACACAACCTCCATGGAAATACTAGATGTACTAAACTAAATGTACTAGAAAAGTGAGATGCCAGGCTGGGAAGCTTGAAGAAGTTCACCACCAAAATATGAAGCCCATATGATCCTCCCCAAATGAGGGATCCTCCCCAAAAGCACAAATGAGTGTGCTTTTCCTCTACTAGTAATGCCTGAGTTAAGGCAAGGGTGGGCTCTGCTTTCCTGCAGAGAGCAACTCCCTCAGGAAAAAAGCAGGTGCTGTGTGGTCTTTACTCCAGACATCCCAAACTATGAGCTGCTCATCCTTAGTCACACGGTGTAACTTTTATTGGCACAAATCCCTAGTGCCTGCGCTATGCTACTAATTCATCAGCTCCAGTAAACTTCCCAAGCATCAGCACTCTGTTGATAGGGAATTTTGGATCAGAGAGTCCAAATCTAGAAATTAAATGAAGGTTGAAAAACAAACTACATCTCTGGATACAATACAGGTTAGTGCACAAGGGGAATTTGGCACTGCCATGGAGTTATTCAGTTCTTAGCATGTGTGTTCATTTGTCAAGCTGTGTTTGCTGATCGAAGCTTGTGGGTCCATCCCTTACTTTCAGGTCCCAAACTTCCAAATATTTGATAACACAGATATTTGAAAGGCAGTACTTGTGGTTTGCTTTTTCCTCCCATTCCTTTTGGTTTTTTTAAACAAGAATTCTCTAAATAAATAAGATGCATTTATCTTTGAGAACCACCACTTGCTACCAAAAAGGAAAAAAAAAAAATGGTCAGGAAAGCACTCAATGCTTTTTCTCTGTGACCTCCACTGAGACCTGCAAACAAGCCCCTCCTGCTTTGGGGTCCGCTCACCTCTAGTCACAAGATCAGTTTGCAGGGTTGGTATCCATGTCTCTGAAGAAAATTCAGATGGCAGAAAGATCTGTGCAACATGACTGTGGCAACAGAGGCTTTCCCAGTAAAGTCAGCGTGCATTTCCCTTGCTGATTTCAGCCACACTAGGGTGTCTCCCAAAACCTTTCCTCTGAGCATGCTAATTTAAGGGGTGCTGGTGGCAGGCCTCTTGATCAGGTTAGGAAGCAAATTTTGTGAAGAAGCACTGGGTCTGCTTCGCAAAAGAAAAATGTTGTCCCTGACATGTTTATGTTTTTGCCAGTGATAGTATATGCCATTGCAGAAATGGAACACAAGGTATGGGAGGAGGCCAAGAAGAAGGAACCTGGCTCTGGCATCCAAAGAGAAAGGGATTCCCCAGAGAGAGGGTGATGCTTCAGGAAGGCTGCTTGTGCATTTTGCACTCTGGCATCTTTGAGGGAAAAGCACAGAAAGTTGTAGGTTTAACCAACACAGGACCACAAGAGAACAGGCAACTAAGCCAACTCAAGAATGCCTACAGACACTTCTCTACCGAGCCAGGAGACCAGGAAGATCAAATCACATTCACATCCACCAAGTTAGAGTTTGACTTCCAAGGAGACCCAACAGGAGACACCTTGAAGGAAGTTCTTCACAGCAGCTCTTCTCCCAGCCCTGCCAAGTGTGAGATCTGGGCATGGAGCAGAAACCTTCTGTGCTGATTTTCCTGCTCATTATCCCAGGCTCCATCTCCAACAGCTCCTCAAAGTTTTCTCCAAACCTGGGCACATTTCTATCTGCCTGCCACCCTTCTCACTGAAGAAGAGATTCCCAGAAAGACGCAGAAGAACAAAACAATTGCTGCAGCTCAAACCTGTACCCTTATCATGCCTTCAGCAGCAGTCACTAACAGGTACTTATTACTGAAGAATATTGTAAGCATGTAGCTATGCATCCATAGAAAGCTCTACTGGGCTCCAGCTCACCAAATTAGCTCAGCTCAGCTCACTGAATTAGAGGTGGTATCAATATAATTAGTGGTTTTCCATGCAGGCTTTTCTTCCATGAATGTATTCCCAGCAGATCTGTCTTCAGTGGTTGCATCCTCTCTCTTCTTGAGCCCATGGGAACTGTCAGCACCTTCAGCTTCTTCTGGCAGAGAGTTCCATAGATCTACTCCAAGCACCAACCGTGTGGGCGATGCCCAATACTGGACACAGTATCCAGATACAACCTCCCGGGCACTGAATAGAGGGGAAAACAACATCCTTGAATCCCCTGCCCCTGCAGCACCTAGGGTAACCCGGGATGTGATTCACCTTCTTTGCAGTGAGAGCACACCTTAAGCCACATTCAGTGCAGCATCCCCTAAGTCCCTTCCAGGAGAGCTGCTCAGCCAGTTGGTTTCCAGCCTGGATCTATGCAATGGGGTTTTCCCACCCCCAGTGCAGGATTCTGCACGTCTCACTGCTGAGCTTCAGGAAGTTTCTGTTGGCCGAATCCCCACGTTTCTCAAGGTCCCTCTGGACTGACGCTCTGCTCTTCAGCACGTCAGCCACTCCCCTTAGTTCTGCATTGTCCACAAAGTTGCTGAGGGTGCACTCTGTCCAAGGGCATGCGTGGGAGGTAGGGGGAAAAGGCACAGGGAACAAGGGCGGGCCAGGGAATATTCAACAGCAAAATTTTACAGTAGAAAAATGAGAAGTCTGGGTAATGTTCCCCAATGTGGTTGAAAGGGAAGGAAGCAGCATCAGGCATTGCAAACTGAACAGATGAAAGCAGAGCAGTGCACAGACAGGTCTGGAGCACCAGGAAGGCTTGTAACGGGTGCTTAGGGGTCCTGCTGAGCACCCCCATCGGCAGTATATACAAGCAAAGCTACCAACTCTACGTAAACAACAGCAGACAAGACACTTGCACCAACACACTTACCCCAGAGCAGAAGGCTGTGCCATTTGAGTCATCCCTCCTGCTCTTTAAGGGTTTCAAAGGGAGAAAGTCTCACGCCAGTCTGAATTTCAGTAGTTTACACCCATGGTTCTGCCAGGTGGCATGCAACGGTGCTATACTGGAGTGGTGTCTGCAGTACACTGTGTACAAAGCTGTCAGCAGCCACAATCAGACACAGTGTACTCAAGAAAAGCTCCTGAACATTGGCCAAGCAGGATTTATTCCAAGCTCCCCATGCACCACTTGTAACCCTTCAATATACATTGCTGCTAGGAAAGGTAGCTCACTCTCTCAGAACCAAAAATGGAAAGGATTAACACATGTTTTTTATCCCCCCAAAGAAACATGAGACCATTTCACCTTTGGAAAACAGGCTGTAGTCACTGGCTGCTTCCTAGAGGATTACTTGCCCAGTTTCAAGAAATCCTTTAAGGTTTTTTTTTGGTAGGGATCCCCATGCTAGCAGCAGATGTTTTGATGGGAAACTAAGCACTCCCTGAGTTTCCCAGACCCAGAGAGCCAGCATAGCAATCCTACCCCCAACACTTTCAGGAGGTAACACTTTTTCAGAAGAGGTAATGCTTGGGATGATTCTCATTTGCCTTGGGCACACCATGGCTCCCAAAAGGGGGGCTGCGAGCAACGCAGCCATGTAACGACCAGAGATCACTGCCAAGACCCTGGAGACGCAATTGGCACAGGGCATCAGATCAATGTGGCTCCTGCTCCCAAGGGGGTTTCCAGGGCTTGTTTCCTTGCTGCTTTTTCACCCACAGTTTTTATGCCACTCCAGGATGGCAGCTCCCAAGGTTAGGGTGAGGTTGGGAGCCTGATCAAAGTTTGATGGTGGGAGTGACCTTTGCAACCAGGAGTGGGGTTGCGAGTCCAGCAGCAAAACCAGGAACAGGGCAGGCAAAGAATATTTTTCCTTTTCCATAGCTTGCTCTCTGTCCCACAGCTTTTGTTGCGGGCTTTTGTTGTTGGTTGGGTTTTTTTGGTAAAGATTAGCTATTTCAAAGCATAACACAGAAGAACTTGCCGCCTGTTTAAAAGCCATCTATGCCCCACCTCAAGTGTGGAAAGCTGGAATTTAGCAGGGAAACTGAGAGAAGTTCCTGGAGTAGCTTTCTGTGAAAGATTTGGGACCTCAAAGTAACATACCAAGATTTCACAGCACATTTTGTAGCTACTTAGTTTTAATATGCCCATAAACAAACTGCTCAGGAAGACTTCTCAGCACATACTGGCCTCAATTAACTACATGTTGAGAGATGTAAGGCTTGTGAATGCGGGGAATGTCCAGGCAGAGAAACCTGGGCTTGCCAAATCTCTCTGGAAAGCACTGTGGCCGTAGTACACAGGTATGTGTACCAAGCAAGCCTGCACCAACATCTCATGCCCACGGTCACACCAACAGGAGCAGATACAACTTGTAATTCCCATAAGCAGAAAATACCCAGAAAAGAAGCTCTAACCAATAGTCCTCAGAGATCCCAGTGGCTTGGGGGTACTTTCAACTACAAAGAAGAGAGGGTCTGAGTCTTTTCTGCCTTGGGTTTGGGGGTTTTCTGTTGTCTTTTATGTTTGCCTGTAGACCTTGCATAAACAAAAATAGAACTGTAAATTCATCAGCTGCTTTGTTCTGTGCAAGTAATTCACTCGGCTCTATTCACAGCTCAACCTCATCCTGCAGTGAAACTCACATGCTTTGGTTTGTTACGCCAGCATAGTCTAATTCCAGAGATCACAAAAATAATATTCCAAGTTTAATCCCAAAGAAAGGATTACTAGGGATCAAATCCATTATTTCACAATAAATCCCTTTTATGTCTTCTTTTTTTTTTTTCCCCCTTCAGCGATCAAAGCAAGTGGATTTCAGCTTTAAAATGCTGCTGCCATACAGCAGAAGAGATCCTTGCTCAAGGCACAGGGCTCAACAATTACTTTCATTTTTTTCACAGTATCAAAGGAGATTTATTTTTTCCCCCTTGCCAAAAATAAAGTCTGGTCTAGATTCTCAGCTGCAGCTGAGAGCACTGGGAGAAAAAGTAGCTGCAGCTCATTTTTGCAGCTTCCTAATCTTGTAGAACAATTTCAAATGTTCTCGGTTGTCCACAGCCTGCCACCGCTGTTTATTCATTTGAAAGTCTGAACCAAAAGGCCAAACTCTGGCTTCAGCAAAGGGAGATTCAGAGACCATGGAAGGTGGGGTTTTTCCTCTAAATACAAGGCTAGACTCAGCTCACGAATTCCAGGTTTTTTCTCATTTGATATTTCCATAGTTTGCCGTGCAAAGCTAAGCAGATGAATCAAGAGCCTTTAGCATCCTACCATCCAGCGATGGGACATTGCAGCTTTAATCCCTTGCATGCAAGTTTTCCATGCAACATGGACAGAGTCACCAACCACAAAATCCTAGACCTGCTGGCCTTGCTGGAAGAAATGACAATCCTAGCATGGACAAAGACAGCCACCTGCTCCCCCCGTAACACATCTTATGGAAGACACAAACAGGAACTAAACTGGTATCAGCCTTGACCACGTGCTACGTATAAAAAGTACGAACTTGACTGGGTAAAACAGATTGTGCATCGTCATTACTGTGAAGTCAGACTCTTTATGGTTTTCTGCTAACAGGACCATATTTTTAGTCCTAATCTCAATCTGTTTGAATTAGCTCTGCTAAAGCGAACAGAATGATACAGGTCAGATCAATTATTACGAAAAATTCAATTATGATAGTGCCATATGCAGCACTATAAAAAGAATGCAGCTGTACATATGGCTGATGAAAGCAACAGCAGTTAATGGCACAAATGTCCAGACATTGTGATGTCCTTTAGTCCTTCAACGCTTTCTACATGGGCCATGCTGAGAGGACGAAAAGTGCCTACACTTGTCCTTTTTGAAAAACTGCACCAGCTTTCAAATGTCCCTCTCCACCACCATCCAAAAAGCCAAGAATCATCTTCTCATGGAGGCTGCATGGAGCACTGAGAGTTTCTTTTAGGAGGTGGAGTTGAGTTGATCTTGCTTGTGTCATGAAAATTTCCACCAAATATAAATAAATAAATAGATTGCCCAATATTTCTTAAAACAAAAGAGCTAACTTACCCTGAGGACACTTGTGGCCATGAGGTTCTAAATCCTTAAGCCTGAGCTGTCCTTCAACCATGAGCAACAGAGCACCTTGCATGGGCTAAGTCCAATGTGCGGGCTAAGTTGGATATCCATCACCATGTGCACGGTCGGGACTTGAACATCCTGAGCACACAACTTAAAAAGAATGCTGCATATGCTGGAGACTCACCCCTTTTCCCAGGAATGGGGGCAAATTTCTGCTCATGTCAGAAGCAGCACTGAAACAAAGCCTGCTGAGTAATGCATAAGTCCTGAAAAAACAAAACAAAACAAAAAATCAAAAACTTCCCATTCCATACTTTGGAGTTACAGGAACCAGGCCTCTCAAAAAAACCTGGGAAGAGGATAAAGACCTTACTATGCCCTGATAAAGAGGAGATCTGTGCCACCAGCCTTCTGGCTTCCTTTGTGCTTTCATCGTCTAGAGCACTGATCTCCAAAGTGGGATGCACAAGATGATCCACTGGGTTGCAGGAAGAAATATTAGAATTTCAGTAACATGTATGTAAAACTATATACACACACATTGGAGGTGCATGCTCAAAAATCTTTTGTAGATAGGGGTGCATGATCAAAAAAGTTTGGTGACCATTGACCCAGAGGAATCCCCAATCCAGACAGCAGTTTCAGCCCAAAAGCTCAGGAAAAGCAGCTGCAACGGCAGGGCACACAGCCACCCCTGCAAAGCTGAGGGAAGGGAAAGCAAGTGTGAGACCATCCATCACCCCCAACATAGGAGGGATAGCACAACTGGCACTCACCACAACAGTGAAACCAGCTATGCAGACCACTGTCCTGGTCATGGAGGAAACCAGCCAGGGAAACAACACCAAAATAAAACCCTAAGCCCAAGAAAAAAAATGCATTTTCTTTACCTTCCATTCTCCACAGAGATGATTTTGGTGCTAGTCATAGCAGCAGAAGGTAAGCTGCTTCTAGGGAGAAATACCATGCCTTGGCATTCCCTTTCAGCCTGCAATGAAAGAGGAAGGAAGTGACCAGGACTAGAAGACAGAGCAAAAACCTCTGAGAAGTTGCCATCAACTGAACATACACACACACACACAAAAAAAAGCCCTCAGTGGATTGACCAGTGTTCAAAAATATGTCCAAAGGATGCTCTTCCACGTCAAACTGCACTGGCACACTCCTCCTGCCCAGGCTTCCAGATGGTCCGTCTTTTTAGCCCTGCCTTTATTTTAAGCAGACAGCCTGAGGCACAGCAGGACATATCATTGCTTTATTTTAGACCAGGGAAAAGAAAAGTTCTCCTAGCAAAAAGAAATTATTTTTCTAAAATTAAAAGCCCCAAATTTCTCAGATTTCCTTTTATTCTTATTCTTCCCCACACAAACATACAGTTTTTAGAGACCATAGCTCAGCAGAGATTTAAAGGAGCCTCTTGAAGGTTGATAGCCCCTGTATTGCAGTCAGTGATTTACAGATAATTTTTTTTTTCCAAGTCTAAATCATGCATTCCGTGCTGGACAACTTCAAGTGCAACAGAACAGAGCCTAGACATTATAAATCTATTTCTTAAACAGTTTTCAAGGTTTTCAAAAAGGAACCTGTTAAAATGATTTCACACTCTCAGGAAAAAAAAAAAAAAAAAGAAAAAAAAAAAAGAAGAATTTGTGTCTGCTATGGAACCAATTGACTTCAGAAAGCATATCTTAAATCTTGATAATTATGTACTGCTTAAGTGTGATACTAGAGCAGATCTTAATACAAGGGAAAAACCCAGCTTTGCATCTCCAGGGGTTTCCGGGCTGGGAACTGAACAAGATGCTTTTCCTGACGCCATGTTCTGAAAAAGGAGGGGAAAATAATCAAGAGCAGCATGCACATGCAGTGGGAATCAAAACGCTTTCTACTGTTTCTCTTTTCCTTTTTCAAAAAGCTGCTTGACAGGACATCTGCAGAAGGGAGGGAAGGATCTCCCAAAGACGCCACAGTCCAGATCCTGGCCATGCCCACGGAGTGGCCCTCTCATGCGCTAGAGCTCCAAGGCACAGCTCTCACTGCAAATACACAGCTTGAGCAGACACCCAAGAAGTTCTGTGCCCCCACAATTAAAGAAGCTGTTGGCTTAGGAACCCAGCAGCAGGCCTGTTCTCATCTGATCCTCCCTGGTGTTTGGCCCTTCGCTGAAAGCTCACCCCTGGAAGATGTTAAGGGGAGCAATCTGAGTCAATCAGAAACACAAAGCCACTCAGTCTCAAAAAAAGTGCTTGGATGTGAGTCAAACAATACAAGTTTTGAAAATTATTTTAGACTAAATTCTTCCTCAGGACATGATCTCCAAGGGCGAAAGCCTGGCTCCACTGAGGCCAAGAGCAAAGCTCCTGCAGACCTCGGCAGGACCTGGCTCCCACCCAAAGCAAACTCTTCAAGTCTCAGTCAAGCTCTTCAGCTGCAGACGTTCATTTCTATTATTTTTGTAGCCTTTTTGTCTCACCAAAGGGATCCTTCCGCAGTAGCCATCCAAAAGCCGTTGACAAGACAGAAGAAATTTAATTTGCAACTGAAAAAGAAGGGTATAAATTATTTTTGTTCTCCAATTAAAACCAGTACATCTGTGACACAGTCTCCAAGCCTGTCAGTGTCAATCTGGCCAGTGGAGGAGTCCCACACAGCTCAAACTCTTCAGGGACTGGGATTATGCTCTGTTCTATTTCTGCACAGCACCTAACCCTACAGGACCCTGCATCTGCAACGGGAGCCTTCCAGGGACCATGGTAAAAGCAATTATAAGTACAAGCATTTTGATTTTAGCCTTGTTGACTTTCCTTTTGCCAGCATTGTTTGTCATTCCCAGCAGACCAAAGGCATTTTTCCCTCATGGGGGAGAGCACTGTGACAATGATGCTGGAGCACTCGCCAGTTTTACATTTGGAACAACAGCATCAAGTAAAACATGAACTCTCAGTTTTACAAGTTTTGTAGCTTCTGATGATTTGTTTTAAAGCCTCTGCTCCTGAAAAAAAGGTAGTTAGACCAGTCTCAGTTCTTGCTGACAGAAGGAAACATCTAGTCATCATGGCTACAGGGTACGGCTCAAAAGCACTACTTTGTTTTCCAGCTTTTTGACACGCTCAGAGAACAGCCCATGCTGGACTGATTTTGTTCTTTGAGGTAATCGTGGACCAGCCAGGTCATCACATGGCTGGCAGTGATGAACACCCATCACATACCAACTCCATGGTACTCGACCACAGGAGCAGAAGCGACCGCAGTGCCTGCCAGAGGAAAGACACTTTCTTCACCCAAGAAATCAGCAACACCTATAACCGTAACCGACATCTATTTGCTTTGTTCCTGGTGTTAAAACACCGAGAATTTTTGCCACAGGATTTTCCCCCCTGAATGCCATGGGTTCAGACCTTAACTCTCTCCTGATACCCAGAAATTTTCACCATATGCTTACGATTAAGAAACCATTCTCAGCAGCCAGAAATACAATATACTTTGAAGGAAAGAAAACAAACCAGGTCTTCATTCTATCTTCTACTCTCCACACACTCTGACATTTTTATGCAACCGGAACAGGGACGCACCCTTCTCATTTCTATATGCCAAGTTGGTTAGCTGCCATGTTATTAGAGCCCACAAATCTCTGGCTTCATCCAAGGAAGGAAGTCAGGCTCCAGCAAAGGCAAGCTGCATTGAACTTGCTCAAACATGCATATTTAAAGTGCTGTCTTCTCCCACAGCCCGAAGGACGTTGCACCACCATCCAGATAAAGCCTTAGTGTAACACGCCAAAGCGGTTGCTTACGTTACAGTTCGGTCCCAGCCACTAAAGGCAGATGTGAATTTTAGACCTCAAGAAATGCAGGGCTACTTGAGCCTCTGGTAGCTCCAAAGCCTTTGCCCAGCACACAGGGAGCTCTTGAGCTTTCATGTAATTTTCTTTGTTCATGTTTTTCAAATGGACACATGGATCACCCATCAACAGCTTAGTATTGCTGAATCACATCAGAGTAGTTCCACCAATGTTGTCTTAAGCCTTTGTCTCATCTGTTGTGGCACCCATGTGACTACAACCACGCTTATGTGTCTGGGTTGGTGACAAACAGAAAATTGTGTTTGATACCAAATGTGCATCATTTTGGCATTTCTTGAACCCATCTACCCTTCCCAATTTCACTAGGGCAGGAGAATTGGCAAGCTGCACTTCTGAAACAAGATGGAAACAATACTAAAAACTACAGGAACTACAGCCAGCTCTTCTGAAGCTCTTCTGGCCCTTCAAAAGAGATACGGGCAACTGAGGGCAGGGCAAGCTCGAAGGTAGACCTACATAAGTTCCTGTAGGAAAAGCCGTAGGATAGCCTGGATGCACAAGCTTAATTTTAGTTTTGGAGAAGTTTTCATAGCAGTTTGGCACATTAAATAAAGTCTTTGGTTATATTCAAACACACATCAGGAAATGTCCAGTCATCTTGACTTTCACAAGTTTAGAAGAACTCCTGAGAATATTTTGCTGTAAGGCTAAGCTTTGTCAGAGGGAGAACTTCACAGACTTCTACATCATCCTCAAAAGAACCAGCCCTGAGAGTCATGCAAGATTCCTCCTTCCTCTCTCCCTTCACCTCAAATCAACCCCTTGTAAGAAGTCTTAAGTACCGCAGTCATCTGTGAGTCACTCACGGCACCTACGCCACACATGTAGCCACCTGAAGCAAGTACCGCTGGAGCCAAGCTTCATGCTGCATGAGGGACAGAGTGTTCCCTCGGCAGCACGTCTCGCTCCCTTGGCAGCTGCTGTAAAGGCTGTTCTTTCTGCTGTGGACACCAAAGGAAGTTGGAAAACAACCCAACCTTCTATCAAACAGAAAGAAAAGGGGCGGGGGGAGGAAGTTACAAATCAATAAATATACCAAATAAATATGGAGGGTTTGTAGAGCTGATTAACTCAAAGCTTATTTCCCCCGGAGCCAGCTTCTAACACCACCCAACCACATCTAGACCAAGTTCTGAAAATTCCCATTCTTCACCCAAAAGGAAAACAGGCAGCTCCCCCTGATTTCTAAGTAACATGCTTTCCTTTCCAGCTGTTTAGGTCCTGTGCACTTTAAATGCCTTCCTCAAGCTAGCAGCAGTTCAGAAGCAGGTGATGTCTGTGGTGTACCAAACCCCAGATGCCCTGATGCACACTTGCGCAGGACCACAAAATGAGCTTGAGAAATTGTGACAGTGTGAAAATGCTAGATAGCATCAGCTAGAGTTGGGATTTCTTTGGAGGGAGCAGCCATTTTCTCCCCGCCCCCCAAAAAAAAAAAAAAAAAAAAAAGTTGAAAGTGTGAGAACTGGGAGAACACATGGGTTATTTATGAAACCCTCATGGTGAGAAGGACAAAAGCAGTTCATAAATCTCCACACTAGCCAGGAGACCAGCCTATCTGCAGAAATAAGGGCTCAAAAAGACCTTTGTGGTTAGAGCATGGCCACAAGCTAACGAACTCTCACAACAAAATAACTCACTGAATTCTTGTAAGAACTCCCACCCATGCTGGAAATAATTCATGCATTTTCTTAGCATGCCTATGATTTGCCTCAGGTTCTTCTGAGGATTTTTCATTACAAAATGTTGTTCCTGGAAAAATTTAGATTTATTAAAACCGAAACTTTTCACAGGAGCCTATAGGAATAAGCAGCAGTCTGGTGCTCAGAAGCCTTGTGGGAAAACACACAGACTTAAATTCCTGCTAGAATTCAGCTCATGGTTTGAACCTAGATTTTCCACCTTTGGTTTACTACCCAGATCTGGGGTATAACTCTCTTTTGCCCAGCCTGAGATCCCCCTTCTTGAGGCTTGCAGTCAATCGAAGGTATTGAGCTTGGCAAGGTAATGTGACCCGGTGGTAGAGACATTCCCTCTGAGGGATCTGCATGTTGTGAGGGCTCTCAGCACCACCAACCACCACAGAGCAGAAGTCCCCGAACTATTTTCACTGGTGATCCTGCTTCCAGTTTCACTTCAAGCTTGTGACTCCACTTCCACAATCCCTTAGGCTCTGCTATAATCTGCAAAGCGCCAGTGATCCCACCAGGCTCTGAATATTGGGCTTCCAAAAACACACTAAATTGTTTCCTCACTGGTTTTCTTGCTGGTTTATGGCGTGTTTTTTCGCTGGTGATGGAGAAGGTTTACCCACCACCAGTAATTCATTCTCATCCAACCCAGGTTTTAAATTGTGTTTCTGATTTTACCACTGAACCCTTGTGCTGTTTCTCACTGTGGTATTTACTCACTGCGCAGTAAACACAACATTGCACCCTGAACATCCTAAGTGAAGATCTGACAAGACCTTATTTCCATATTTCTGGCCAGGGCACAACTTTTGTTTCAGAGCTGTTCCATTTTGTGGTTTCAAGTAAGGTCCTTCAGCATACTACATACGCAGGCAACATTCACGCTGTTCTCCAAGCACAGTACTGGTATTGAACCATCTATGTTGTATTATTGCAAATTTTGGACCACAATTTGTCACAATTCAGTGTTCAGAGGTCATTCTAGAACATCACATGGTTTTCTAAAGATGAGGCAATGACAGCGTGTGTGACTGTACGGTAGATGCAAGTCTGCTTGTAGCGTTGCAGGATTTTGTTACAGCAGCTTTGCTTATTGAAGTGAAGGACTTTTGCAAGTCTGTGCTGCTCTTTGGGGAAAGCTGTGTCTGTACAACTATTAAATACAGAAGCCAGTAAAGTCCATGTAACTTTCTCATCACTGCACACATTTCAACACCTCACTAGATCACAAGCTCAACCCATCTCACCTCATATCTTTATATGCATCTATTCTTTTGAGATTGCAATCAACCAAAAAACAATTAATCACATGCTCTAAATAACACATAGGTATGTTTAATCTGGAAATAATTCTTCTCTTCCAGTATGCAAGAACTGTAACTATCTCAAAATGAGTTAGGTCCATAGTGGAACATCTGCTCTGCTCCCTGGATTAGAGAGGATTCTGTAGGAAACCACACTGTCAGCCTTATAGCAGATGGCAACAGCATCATTCAAATTGCCTCTTTCTCCTTATGCTTCCCAACACAATGCAACAGCAGTTCTCCTTAAGAACAATTGATGCTCCCCATGCTAACTCTAGAGCAGAAGTTGTCCGGCCTGGTGGGTCTCTGTAGCTCCCACAGTGCGTTCATGCCGCCCTACACAACAGGGCATTTCTTCTTTCCCTAAATCCACAGGCGAGTAATACCTTCCCCTACAACTTGCTAGTCCCATTTGGATGGGCAATAGCAACTTCCAGCTTGGGACCCCCAAGACAGACTTTGGCAACCTCCCCGTCAGCAGGAGTCCGCTCCTGCCAAAGGACCAGGGCAGTCATGGCATTTTCTAGCCAAGCAGTGAAGCGGGACAAAGGTCCCCCATCCTTGGTCTCTGATGACCCGTGCCAAGGCTGACATCTGTGGCCGCCTTTCCCCCTTCTCCGTGGACAGCCTGAGGTCTCTCCAGGTGAGCATCTGCCCGACCGGCTGCTTGTGCTTCTGTGGCTGTTCTCCGTCTTGACCAAGAGGTGGAAGCAGAGCCCCCTTACCCTCCAGCGTACAGGGCTTGCACCGAAACCCCAGGTTTATTACCTCAAAATTAGGATCTCCCTGCTTATATGCAATTACGAGTGATGTCTGTCTCGAGTCAGAATGCTCGGACAAGATTGTTCACGTCCTGCTGTCTGCATAGGAAGTGCTGAGGGTTTTCCCTTAGTGCTGGGGCACATGATCCTCCAACAAATCAAAAAATAAGCAGTTCAGCACCATCGGCGCAGTCTTCATCTTGCTCAGCTGGTTGCGTGCGAGGAGATCACTTATGCAAAACGCCTAACTTGGCCCTGGTGCAGAGCCCAGGCTCGAGATCCTGCAGCATGAGGAGCTGGGAGAGCAGGAAGCAATGCTGGGAGCAGGCGGACTAGATCACTGCATAGGGAGTAGGTCCTTGGGATTAGATCCCTGCTCCTGCACAGAAGCAAGGGCAGGTATGCCCTGGAAAACACTAGCTGCCAATTAAAAATCAAACCCAGCAATGCTTTTACAGGATGCAACACATGTTCCTTCTTTAATTGCATCCTTCAAACAATGAAACCCTTGTACTGAAATTATGGGTACATGGCAAGATTATTCCCTGAGTATTGTTAAAAATATAGAGCTAATATTATTTTTTTTTTCAATATGGCATGCAATAGGTGATCTTGAAATGAGCACTTGGCTGTCATGGGTATTTATCCATGGCATTTAGACAATGCTGATTGCCCAGATCAAACAAGTGAATTCAAGAATCAAAACTGAAGCAGACCTGGCTTCTTGTCATTTCTTTACGTTTTTGCTTGAAGTGTTTTGTTTGCCCACCCCCTCCCCCCCCAAAAAAAACCAGCCAATTCCCACGCTATACAGAGCTGTTTTTCAGAGCTTTTATCACCTGTCAGAGGAAGAACGTGGGTCTGTTTTACTCAGCCTAGGAATTAACAGCACACTATTACTATAGATCTGCACGCACAGCAGAGGCTGCAAAGCACAATTTAAACAAAAAAGGAAAAAAGCGCCAAACTTACCACTAAACATTCAAGTTGCAAAAGTTTCAGTTATGCAAGTGCACATTTCCTGGGTGTGAACATCTGACACACAGTAAATTAGGTGGAGAAGGAAGTTAATAAATGAGCACAACCAGCGCAGTTGAAAAGTAAGTGGATTTGAAACTTTCTAAATAAAATCAGTCATTCAAGCCTCCGTGCTTTGAGTCAGCCTGCGTGCAGCATCTCAACTTTGCAGCTGTGCACAAATGCTTGCAATTACCTCTGGAAGACATACTCCCAAAAAAGATACACAGGTTCCCTGGATTTTGTGGAAGAGAAATACATATTGCAGGGAGGATTTCCTTACACCCATTTCAAAATGCTGTGCCTGCTAACTTAAAAAGAAAAAAAACACCATTTACTCTTCCATTGAAAGAAAACCCTGGGCTACTTTCCCCGCCCCAGTCTCCATGGGACCCTACACCGGACTCGCTCCAGTTAGCAGATGCCTCTCTTGCACTGGGGGCACCAAACCGTTCCTAGTATCCGATGTGGGTCCCCAGTGCCGAGCAAAGAGAATTACGCCTTCCCCAGACCTGCTGCATGCACTTTGGCCAGCGCAGCCCTGGACAGAGCTGACCTTCACTGTTGCCTATGGGTAAGCTCACCACCCCTTTGGGACCCCACGCCCCCTTCAGCATAGTTCTCCTTCCACCAGCTCCCCAACCCTTTTTTCCATTCCATACCTCCAGTATGGATCCCATGCCTCAAATCTGTCATATGAGCATACTCCATCTCTGCCATCACTCCTCTGGCCTATCCAGATCGTCACAGCGTGTCTTTATGAAGCAGAATCAGGTTTTCCTGTATAGACAAACTCTTTTTGGAAGCATCTCAGTCTGGTTTAGACCTGCTAGCCTCCTGGAGAGCAAGTCCAGTCTGCACCCTCAGTGCCAAAAAACAAGAGAGAGGTTTGAGTCGCTCTAGATTTTAGCAGCAAGGAAGTAATTTTGCAGCCAGCCCATGATTTAGTACAAATTTTCTGCATATTTTGGTTTTTTTCCTGTAAGCTTGCTGCTCGTCATTGCTTTTCATCCCCTATCACAACTACATTTGAAAGGCAAACCCTTACCTTCCCTCAGACTCCTTCTGTGTGATAATTTTTCAGAAGTTTGTTGAATCAAGTAGCAAACCATGCTGATGTTTCGAGTGTCTCAATTTGGTTCCTGTTATCAAATCCAGAAAAAACCCCACAGATCTCCACAGCCAAACTCACTCAAGAAAAACTGAAAACAAACCAAGTAATAGGAACGTCACATCCAAAAATAACCGTATATCCATCATTAGTGGTTTGGTTGCTCTTAGGGAATCACAGTTCAACAAGGACATACTCTGCCACTCTGTGAGCAGGATTTCATTTTTGAAAGGGAGACCAGATGTAAGCAAGACTTTTAAAATCTTTATGGAATATAAACCACAAATTTAAGCACTGACAACTGTGCTTCTTGGTTTATTACCTGGGAGTATTAAGCACTGCACAGAGTGATCTTCGCTGTGTGTGAGGGGCATCCCTAGGATGGATCCTGAAGCGGTGGGAGCTCTCCATCCTCAGGGATGCCCTAAATCACCTGGACACAGCCCCCCAGCAACCTGCGGCAACGTTGGCCCTAGGGACCTCCAAGGGTGCCTTCCTACCCAAGATTTTCCATCATTAAATTCTATCCAGGCTGATAGCATGGCAGATCCTGCTTTTTTTTTTTCCCTCCTCAGAACACTCATCAAGGTCTCGTTCTACCCAAAAACGCCTGTTCAGTGTCCATTTACAGTTGATGAGCAAGTGGGACTTTGGCCTAAACCACTGCCAGTTGGAAGTTCAGCTGAGGCCATGCACCCCCACCATACAGGCTTTTCCTTTTAATTCCCCATCACCACTGCTGATTTACAGCCCCCAAAGCAATGACCCAGCACACTCCTGCCATTTACAGTTTCCCTCCCCCAGTAGGCGGCAGGAGGTGGCTGAACACCAGCGTTTTCTCAAGGGGGTTTTGGCAGCTGAGGTGGTGGTACCTGCAGACAGCAGCGAGCTGCAGCCCCTGCTTTAGTCCCCGCTGTGCTGCAACCCCAGCCTGTGACGCCGAGGACATAACAGATGTTGGATCCTGGTGTGCTTTTTTTTTTTTTTTTTTTTTAATTTTACTTTAAGAACAGCATCTGGTTGGCTTGCTCCCAAGGCTGTTGTTCAGTTCCACAGCCAGCTTCAGCAGTGGCAGTGGACAAACCAGGCGACTTCAGCAGGATTTACCCAAATTCTGCATTACTTGTTTTTTCCAAGCGCGTATTTGCATACAGCCTCTTATTTACCTGACCACTTCCATAAAGCTTTTTTTTTCCCCTAAATTAGTCCTTCCAAAATAGCCCTTTGCCAGAGCGAGGTGGTGAAAAAAAAAGCAATAACAACCACCACCAGTGCAAGGGTGCAGGAACAAGTTGTGCATGGGGATGGGAGCCCGAGCAGCAGCCAGGAACCGGCGGCGTTGTGCAACACAGGGCTGGACGCAGCCTGGCCAGCCCCGGCCGGCACTGTGACCAAATGGCACCACTGCTGTGGGATCGGGGCCAGCACTGGAAAAAGCTCATCAGCATGAAAGTTCATAAAAACATGAAAATGATGCTGGCAAAGCTTTTCCCCCTGCAGACCAGCACAGAAGTGTAAGGAAAATACCACCAAAGTGAGGTCTTTTGGTTTTGTTTTTGGTTTTTTTTTTAATAAAAATTAGCACATGTCCGAGAATCAGCCCAGGCCAGACTCTCACTATGGGAATCACACCCTCCAATTATTTTCAATTAGAAGGATGTCCAGACTCACCAGCCAGTTTTAATCCCACTAATGCATTCCATGTACACCTTTAAGTGTCTCCCATCCAGTCTGTCTTGCAGGACAGATATAATGCCTTCATGGGAACCAAACATATCTCATCTGTGTGAGACTCAATGTTTAAAACTTGCCAGTTGTGAGCAGAAAAGGCTGGACTCTGTGTTTTCCCATGATATTCATTACAGTATTAATTGTTATACCCCCTCACTCCTGCCAGGGCTTAGGTCAACCTGCCTCTTTGTAACGGCTTGAGTTGTCATCCTGCAGCCTCTCTGGGGGCTGCCACCATCTCTATAGCAGTTTTTGGTAGCTCATAGAAGCACTCAGGCTTCTTCAAAGCTGTCAGGAGCTACTTATCCAAAAGCCAAAGGCATTATCATGCCTGTTTTTCATTCATAGTGACATGGGAGGGCATTAGGGTTTGCCCACCATGCCTCTCCCCCACTGGCATGGTGTCCCAAGGGAGATTTTTCTGGCTTTAAGAAACTCTAACACCTTTCTGGTCAATTTATCTTCTGAGATCTCACCCCAACTGTTTAACCTCATCCATCGTGAACCAAGTCTACTTACCTGAAGGCTCAGGTCTCCTGATGGTGACATTGGCAGTAGAAAGGGGAGATGGTGGCATTTGTCTTCTGTTTTTAATCCTATTGGCCCAACATTTCTTCTCATTTACTTCCTTGGTGGCTTTGAACAACTCCTAACATCTCATCGACTTCCATGGCTCTCTGTTTGCTATTTCCATCTCTCGCAGACTGTTTTTTCAAGGCTTGGTTTGGTTTCCGCTTTGAATGGAAGTCAAGCTATCTTGCTTTCCCCTCTATGCCAGCCTGGCTATTTTGCCAGTGCAGTCTTCCTTACCAGGTTACAGGCTTTGGAGCATCTGGGAAAAAATCCTCGAGCAATTCCCCATAAACCGGGACTAAACAGCAGCAGATTCCTACGCCAACGCCCAGTTTCATTTTGTGTCAAGCCAACATTTAACACATTTCATTTGCACCAGGAGACTTTCTGAGGTGGAATTACCGTCTATAGCATTTAGCAATTCCAAGAATATTTTATAATTCTGACAGCCTGCATTACCCTCAAGCCTGCCATAGTAAACACGCTCTTCCCTTTCCCTCTATTGTAGATGGCAGTTCAGGCAGTCAGGGAGGTTTTGTGTTTGTTCTCTAGCATAAGCCAAATGATATTACTCCCTTTCCCCCCCCCCCCCCCAGAAGGACATTGACCTGCAGGCATTCAAGAGGATTTTCCTCCTCCCTCTCCACATTTTCAGCAGCTGGTCACAGTCACTGTTTGCAAGAGGAAGGATCCTGGAGGTCAAGTGCCTTTCTAAGCAGGTCTTTGAAATCAGCAGTCTGACCTCCCAGGAAAGCCCTCCCACCTGATTCCAGTAACCCCATTTGCAAGCAGAAGCTAGCAGCATTGGTAGGAAGTACCTTCACAGCTGGCATAGCATTGGGAAAAAGTTGGGCTAGAGACCCCTAAATTTTTCTCTGATCCTAAGCCCCATTCTCTCTCCTCCACTAGACACTTGACCAGATTATTCCCTCATGTCCTCAGGTGCTTTGGTTTGCCTCCACATCCTGATTCTGTGCTACACAGAGGCATGGCTTTCTCTGTCACCTCGTTTAGGTATCACTTAATGCAGCCACATCCTGCAGCACATTGAATGGGCAACCAAACACGCCCATTCAATAGGAGAGCAGCTGACATCTCACAAACCCAGGCTTTCCCAGGTACATCATTTCCCACAGGAGAAGTTTCCTTCTTTGGTGGGCTCTGTCTTCCCCATGAGACAGCGTTCCTCACCTACACATTCATCTTGCAGCAACAGACAACGTGCCAACATCTTGGTAGTGTTGGCACTCAAAGACAGGACCTACAAGGTGCCGTCCCCATGCCTCTTGCACAGGGCTCAGCTGCAGATGAGAAAAGCGGCAATAACCAACAGCATCTCTGCTTTAGGGAGAGACAGGAGAGAGGGGTGAACCTCAGCCAGGGCGGTCCCTGGGTGATGGCCTTGGACCCGCACTCCTCCAGCCCTCACAGAGGCTGTGCCAGGCTCCTTGTCATTTAAAAAACATTTGAATACAACCGGTTTTCTAGAGATTTAAAGGGTCATAGATCTGGGATACTGAGTGAAAGAATATTTTTAAAGGTGCAAGAGATCATTTACGTAAAAAACCCCACGGTTACACTTTAACAACTTCCCTTTCTTTCCAGAAAGACAAGCGTTTCACGAACTGTAGCAGATATTAGCTTTCCGTGGCAGGAGAAACCAGTAAAGATGCCTGTAAAATAAAAATAGCACAACAAATAGAATTAATAATTAATAACAATAAACAGCAAGTTTAAAGATTGCAGAAGCAGCAGTGGTGACTTTTACCAGTTGATCAGCTACAAGGTATTTCATCTTCTTACCCTTTTCCCACCGTACCCCGTAGTACATTGGCTGGACTCCAGCCAGCCAGAGTCATAGCAGGCTCCATTGATTCTTGCAAGAAAAGCATCAATTTTTCACCCTGAAAAGAAGCATCTGTTTCAAGAGTATCCCTCTATCAGGCAGCATAGAAAGACACCGCATTCCTCCCAAAAACCTTGTCTAATCACCCATTTGGTTACGCACCTAACCAAATAGATGGCTCACAAGCACTTCATTTCCAAAACGTAATTAACACCAGCCCCATGCCCCGGCTTCAGCGTGCTTTAAATGAGGTGCAAGTATTTCTGGCTTCAGGAATAACTGCGGCCTGCATCCAGCAACCAGATGGGGAGATCTTATAGGGGGCTTTCCACAGCAGTACAATAGCTCTAGGGAAGTGAAAGTAACTTCTAAGTGACTTTTAATGCTACAGCTGCTGAAGCAAAATAGGGAGAAAGTAAGGAGAGAGCTGGATTTAGAGGTCAGAGATGGAGAGACACTAAGTTACATTCAAAGGGGAAGCAGCTGAAAGGCAATCCCAATTTCAGAGTTCCCAAGATGGCTAACAGGGCAATGAGTCCACGCTATTTACATGCCCAAGCACGCACACCCACACACCCCCTGATGCTTCAAGACGACAATCCCATTCAGCACGCGCTTTCAGGTTGGGGAAGGAAATTGCTGTTAATCAATGGCAGCAAAGGCATGGGCTGGAGGCCAGGAGAGGAGAGTCACTAATGGGCAAAGCAGATGTTGCTTGAGTCACTGCAGAAGGCAGGCAGGCCCAGGGCTAGGGGTTAGCAGAAGCGATGCTGATCCAAGCAGAGGTGCTCAGGAGGTGCAACAGGGCTTTCGCGGGACTCGTCCTCCAGCTTCATCTTGGGATGCACCTCCAGAAGAAACATGCCTCAGCTGCTTGTCCTCCCCAGGGTTCAATACACACTTCAGTCCTGTGCATCACTAATTCTGCAAAGCCAGATCCTCCCACTGCTGTTAATTGGACTAACTGGAGCAGAGCCTCACAGAACCACAGCCTCTGCTGACTTGTCCCTATGCTTACAGCTCAGCCCTGGCTGGACATTTTCCGAAAAGCTCACACAAAGCCAAAAGAGGAGGAGCAAAGAATAATGAAAAAGCCTCCTTTTTCTTGCCCCCTCCCACAATTAAGCTAGTCATAGCTTCCAGTCCTATTGTGTGACAATATGCTTTCTCCCATTTTAGGTACACATGCATTAAGCTGAAAGAGATAGGTTGCAGGTATGCAAGCTGGAAAAAAAACCCCACCGTTTTCTTAGTTTTGTTTTATTCTCCACAGTCACCTAAATGTATATTTTTTTAATTCTATACAGATTTTGACCCTAAGATCAACCCAACATGGGCAGAATATGGGTGAGGGAACCGTGGGTAAAACCAGTGCTGGAGCTTTGCTTGGGCTGGAGCCACTCCGAGTCTGAACACCCACACCAGGGTAAAATGCTACTTCTGAGCAATCACTGTTCTAGGAAAAGGTGCAGCCCTTTCCATTATGTTTATGACAAAGACTGTCACGCTGCCCAGAAGGATGCAGTCATAGCGAGAAGCCGCCTTGTAGGGCAGAAGGGCTGACCTGGGACTTTCTGCCTAGGGCTGCTTCTCCAGCCTTAACGCTGTGTTCTCGTTTCACCTTAAAACCATGGGAGGGGAAAAAGCACAGCAGAGAGGTGACACAAGGATGTGCATATGCACATCAAATAATATATGCAGTTTCTCCACTTCTTGCTTCTCATGTGATGTGCAGATAGGTTCCAAGGAATAAGACTAAGACTTGATGTGTAGTGTGCAACTCCAAAGCATCACTCAAAATTATAACAAATATAAAAATCAAGTCATAAGATTAGTTTTAAGATCAGTCAAAAGACGAGAAAGGATAAAAGTTACAGCTGCAGCAAGGAAAAACTTCAGAGGAGTTCAATTTTTTTCCATGACCGAGCACACTGCCCAAATCCAACCATTAATCATCACAGTAAGATTTCAATTCATGCTTGCCAGCAAGCACAAGGGTTTTCCTCCAAGAGGGTGGACCAACAGGGTCAAAACCTTTCCTTTTGGGCTACACAGAGGTTCTTCACCAAGAAGAGGTAGCTCAAACTTCTTCACTGCCATGATTTCATTTTAAAATATCCAGGGAAGTCATTTAAATGCAAACATGCCATGGAAAATATTAGCCTGCTGGAGAACTTGGGAGAAAGACAACTGAAAACAGAAGTGAGAAGCAGGGAAATTTTGGACTCTGGCTGCAACATCACAGCATCAAGGGATTTTTTTTTTTATTATAACTTAAAAAAAATAATTGCAAAAAGTAGCAGTCCAATGAGGTTTGGCCGGTTTATTTTCCCAAGTCCCCGTGCAAGCAACTTTGAGCTCTTAGGAAAGAAAACAACCGTCTGTGGCCATGACACGCAAAGGCATTTTGGTAGGGGCAACACAGACTCTTGGGACCATGCACTAAACCACACTAGCTCTTACTGTTCGAGCTGTCTCCAAAGCAGCTGTTAAAACACACTGTTAGATAATCAAAGCAGCTCTAATTAACTTCCTGCTTTAGTACTACTTCAAAGTATTTCAGAGAGATCTCAAACCAGAGATTTTACAGGGTAGTTTCTAAAGGAAGGCAGTTCGGGGCTCATTCATTGCTGACTCCAAACACATTTTAAATAATCCAGTTGCTGTTTTTGTTTAAAAATGAGGTAAAAAAGGCTACATCCATGAAACGCTTCTAATACACAGCATCACCTATTGCAGGAGAAGGAACCAGCAAAAAGTCAAGTCAAACAAATCAAAGGATCTAGCCATCACCTAGAAGCAGACAGGCCAGTCTGGTCCTTCCATGTAATGTCACCCATGGTGTCTAATTCCATTTTACCCGCAAGCGTTAGAGCTGTGTAAGCGCACATGCAATCAGGGGTTTGCGATGTAAACAGGCTTGTTGGGTCTGGCCAGGGGTATGCAGCCCCCTGCACTGCCAGCAGCTCCCTAGTGTGGCATGGGCAGGGATGGAGGGAATGGATGGGGCCAAACCCTTCCTGGAAGCAATAGGCAATACACGGGACCGCAGCCCCGGATCACCATCCGCAAGCTCAGCCTGGACACGAGGAAACACTCCTCCACCCAGAGAACACTACACATGGAGCTGCGCTCAACCAGCCTTTGATCAATCATCTGCAATGAAGAACCAACTGTTGACAGCTTTGGAAGCATGCAACACCCCTCTGCTACCTCAGAGCAGGTCAGCTCTCCCGGTGAAACCCCACAGGCTGGGTAAGGAGGGCACAAGGAGCCACCTTCAGCATTGAGCTGCCACCCCAAAATGTTTTGGGTTTTTTTTTTTTTTTTTTTTTTTTTAATATCAGCCCCATTGTTGGCTCTTTGTTCATCCACAGCTTCCTCAAGCTCCTGAATGACACTGGGTTTTGAGCCACCACATATCTTGTTTTTTTCAGTCTTGAGACATATGCTTCTATGTTTATTTACCCATTTGTTTTGATCTTTTTCTGGTCAAAGAGACATTTTCCCACATATCCAAGTCTGCCTCCACTCCAAAACGCCAGGGTCTCCACGATCATCCACTTAACGACGCATTTTCTTAGCCTTAAATCACAAGTAGAGCATTAATAGCTTCCTCATGTATCTGTCTAAAGCTTATTTGAGAAGCCTCACTCCATACCCATCACACACTATTAAGACCTACGCATACATGAACCCTTGCCATGCTTTGTTTAAAACTTCTCCCCCCGCTCCCCCACCCCCCCCAAAAAAAAAAAGTTGTCACAGGCAAAAATAGAACATTTTTCCGCTCTGAAGAACAAGCGGCATTCCTGGGAATTCAGACAAATAGTGTTGGTCAGAAGACGTCTAACAGACACCAGCGCAGTCTGCAACATCCCAAAGCTGCTCCAGTGTTGTCTGATGCGAGAAAGCATCCAGTATCCCTCTTCTTCCACCCACTATGCAGAATAAAATCGGCAGCAACAAGTCTGTTTCCGCATCTTGCTCCATGAAAAAGTGTTGCTGCTCTCCAGAGGGACTTTTAAAAATACTTTTTTAAAAGAGGAAATATCTCCTGAATAAAATCTGATGCCGTCTAGAGCACAAGCCTTGTGCTGCCATCATTGTGCACAATAATCAACACTGCTGTTTTTAGCAAGGTCTACAGTTATGATTTCCTGTTACAAAATATGCAGCATTTCACATGACTCCATGCATAAATTATATATAATTGTGATTATATATATAATAGTGAATAAAACTGTATAATTGTGAAACCATGTTCAACTGAAGAGAAGTTTGTACAGAGGAGAAATTCAGGGAAATTTTCAGGGAGCTTAATACCTAATTGGATCACTTTATGTCCCTTCCAACTGAAAATATTCTAATTAGTCATAAATCACCAAATTTTAATTTCATCAGGAGATGGTCCAGTTTAATTGAATCTGTTTAACAACATGGGGTTTTATTACATCAAGGCAAACAGTGAGCTCCATTTCAAAGACATCTGGAGTATTTTGGCATCTTTCAGGCTCTTTTCTGAGTTCTTTCTCAGCAAAAGGAAGGCTGAATCCAGAGTTTCATCAACCTTCAGCTGTGCTTAAATCCTCGACCACCTGGAAGTAGACTTGGAAACTCGGAAATTTTACTGGCGACTTTATTAATCCAACATGGGTCAGAAAACCTGAGCCAGCAGCACGTAACACACTAACAACGAAAAGACTCGCATCTGAACCGAAAACACTCAGGTCTTTTGAGAGCATCACAAACAAATAGCACAAACAACACGTCTTTGAGAAAGCAAAATCTTTCTTGACAGGCTGGTGAGTAAATGAACACAACCTTCTAACCCAGGCCAGACAGGACGCATTTGAGAGACCCCTTGTGCCCAGCTTTGATTGCTGTCACATCCCCAGAGAGCAAGCAGGTATGGCAAACCAGCAACCTTTAACACAGGAGTTCAATGTTGGTCAAGCAGATAAGCATAGATAAGCCCCTGTGATTCCAAGCAGCATCAGCTCACTTCTGGCTGCTCTGTTCAATTTAATTCCTGGATAATATCCTCCCACATCAGCTCCAGATCTTTGGCCATGGAGACGTTGCTCTGCCTGCCTGCACATCATGGTCCTTCCTCATGTGAACAGAATTTAGAACATAAATAATATTAGCTGCCCTCTGCCCAGGGTCTTTTGAGGTGAAAATACCCTTCTGATCCATGGGGGTGGGGTGGGGTGTGGGGGTGTGTGTTTGCTATTTCCTATTCCATTACAAAGACTCATGGGCAGATTTTACAGCACAGCCTGGAAGCTCGTTACTATTAAATTCAACAGGTGAGAAGTCTTTCCAGCCCCTAATGTTGTTTTTTTTCTTTGTTGGAAAAAAAGTCACTGACTTGGCAAACCTTTCACAGGAAAACATCCATTCAACGAAGGGATTCATAGTGCAAGGCGCAGGGCCTGTGAGGGGGGCAGGAGGATGAGCTTCACAGCAGTCAGAGCACTGCACCAGGCTACAGAGGAAAACCATCGGGTTTCAGTCTCGATTACACCCAACATGAGACCAAGAGCTGAACCCAAGGCACCAGCATCCCCACACCCTTGCACACAGGATGCTCCATCTGCATCATCCACGAGAGGATGACAAAACCTGAAAACATCTGATGTTCTCTTTGATTGTTCCAATATAGAAAAAGGCTGGGAATTTTGTAATCCTCTGCTTTTTCATGGGAGTGGAAAACCATCAGCATCTCAAGCCCTACGAGCAACTCTGACAGCCTGGAGGAAGAAGAAACCGCCTAGATGAGGCAGTAACCATCTCCTGCTGGTTTGACCCATACCCAACCCCTGACAGAGCTGCAAGAAAGTTATTTCCACCTGTGGGGCTTACAAGGGTTAGGTTATTCCACATTTCATTCAAAAAGCCAAAAGATCCCTGTGCCACAATGGGCAAAACCCAAATATTCACAAGCCCAGTGCAAAGCTCGGGTTAATTTAGACCTTGCCATTCCCTGCGCTTCTGGCAGGCATCGGGGATGTGCTGACACTTGCCTCTCAGATGGGAAAAACATTCAGGTTCAGGCCCTTTATTTAGGAACTAACTCAATAAAATAATAATTCTGTGTTACCAGGAATCCAGCTAAGTCAGAAAAGGAGGAAAAGCTGCACGGAAGAAGACGAGACAGTTGAGAGGAACACCCCCGCCTTGGGAGTGCGCACCCTGCAGCAGGAGATCAGCACCTTGTAGCAGCAGGAGTCGGAAGCGGTTTTGCTGTTTGCACCAAGGACAAACCCTGTGCTGAACATCCACAATCGTTGAGGAAACAGCCAGTCTGTTGGCATTTACTACAGATTTACAATTTGCTATGGATTGGCACACAGTTTACACTGGTTGAGATCCACAGGTGCTGGATATAGCCTCAAGCTTTTGTAGAGGCTCCTGTGATAAAAGCCCTTAGATGAAAACCAAATATCTGCCACCTCCAGGCTGAAATGGTCCAGTATCAGCACATTTTGCCTTGGAGAAAAAAAAAAAAAAAAGAGTCCTTAAAAAGATGCTATAGCTCAACCTGAGGCTATGGCTCCAACTGAGGGAGCCCGAGGTCGGATCACAGGAATACAGTTCTTTTTTCCAACATTAAAGAGGTAAGTATCAACATAATGAAAGCAAAAGCAGCAGCTAGCACATACAGCGTACTCTATTTTCATTTATTTCTGCAGTGAAGGAGGGAAAAATGCTGTAAGAAAACGGACCTTCTGAGATTGCAGCTGTTCTGCAGCAGCCCCGCAACCTGTGCCGAGCACAGCAGCTCCGACACATCACGCAGTGAAGCAGAAATCAGAGCAGGGACCACATCAGCTCATGGTGAAAGACCACAGATAAGATAAGTAGTCAACTTTCAGCAGCAAATAGAACAAAAGCACCAAGCTGCAGCCCTGGCAAGACCAAAGCACCTGAAGGCTGTAGCCCGGCGATGCTCAGGCACACCATGTCTGCATGAGCACCAGGCACTTGTATGGACATGAGCACCCAAGAGGCTGTAGAAAAAAACCTGCTGGGGCTTCATTGAGCCCTGACAGCAGAGCACAACCACCACAGCTGAGCACACACTGGGGAGACACCCCTGCTGAGGGATTAACCCCTTCCCAGCCACCCGCACCGTGCCAAAGCAGCACACTGGTAGGAGAGCAGCAGCACCCCACAGCCCCGAGCAAGCAAAGGCTTACTGGGAATAAAAGCCTGGGTCATCTCAAATGCAGCAGAGGGAGAAAACAGGTGATGACTCTCACATGAGATAAAAAAGCATTATTAGGCATAAGCACTGCTAAACCAGCTCATTAATTCAAAATGCTTATTCAAGAGCAACTGTCCCTCAGTTAAACTACTTAATGGACTTCAATTAAAAAAGAGGAAACACATGCTTGAGAGAAACTGCTGACTTTGATCTTGCAATTTTAAATTCAACAAACAGACCAGATAGAGAAAACATTTTAGCAATAACACTGCATTGCCTGTGCTGATGGGCATCTGGGGCACATGCAACAGCCAGCGGACCTATGGCAGTTGCACACACAGGACTTCTACCACATAAATCTCCCTTCAGGGGGAAAAAAAAAAAAAAGCAAATCCAAAACACTGTCACCCATCTCACCACCAAACTGTCACTGCTCTGCTGCTAACTACACACATGCACCCAAGTCACAAAGAGGATGATGCAAACTGCACGATCTCTTGGGAAATGCAAAACTCTGCACAGGTCCAGTAGTCACAGCTGCACGTTAAGTGACAAGCTGAAATAGTCACCATGCAAATCACTCCTAAAAGGATGCTTTTGCCATGGTACAAAGCTTTGAAGATGTCTTCCGGAAACACCGTGTGAAGTTCAGACTAGAAGTCTTCAGCCTGGAGAAGAGTTGTCTACAAAATGGCAAGTGGCACAGAGCGAGAAAGGAGAACTGGCCTTCCACCGTCTCTTCCAGTGCAAGGACTGGGAGTGATCAACTGAAATTAAGATGTTTCTTCACTTCACCCAAAAGGTTATAGGATCTGGGAAACCTCTTGTCTGAAGGTGCAGTGGATGTAAAGAATTTATACATCAATTTGAAGGGAAACTGGACTGTGTGCTTTGAGGATAAACGTTATCTATAAAAGGTTGCTAAACAGACAAGGCACTTCAGGCTCAGGAAGTCCCTGGCCACCAATTGTTTTTCATTACAGGCCCCCCCTCATATGTGCATACCCTGTTCTTATTCATCCCTGAACAGTCACCTCCAGCCACTGAGGCAGGACACCCATGTCGATAAGTCAAAAGTCCAAATCATATGGTTACACAGATGTATATTCAAGACTGTTATTCTTGTATTTTGAGGCTTTATAGCAAAATGCCAAGCTAAAAACCAAAACAAACTATCCAAAGCAAGTAGTCAGCAATGGGCTATTCAGTTCTTGTATTTCAGGTTTTCCTTCAGATATTCAGCATCCTTTATCTCCCTTCCACCTACTTGTCCAGACACCTCACCTTGCCCCTCCCTCTCACCTTCCCACTTTCCCTGCAGTTAAGCCAAGTTTGCCTTGTCTGAAGGACTTAAACATTTTTGAAGAGTCAGAAGGCATTAATCAAATGAAATATTGTGCAACTATTTCCATCATCAAATTGCATCGGTCCCCAAGGTCTCTTAATTCTTCATTAAGAAAGTGTTCCATGTGGAAAGAGGCAAGAGAGGAATTGGACAGCACTTCACAAGCTTCACTGTAAATGAATATGCACAATTTGAAATAAATCACTCCAGCCAGACAAACAGATGTGCAAACAAGCCCAACACCAATGGTTTTGTCAAAAGGAAGCAACAAGTAGCAGCGGGCCCACTTCTGCCATGAATTATCTTACTAGCAGCGTTGTGTAGAGGAATCACCCAAAGCTGCAGGTATCGAGTGACAATGGAGTGTCAAACCAAAAGAACCGGAGAAACAGGCAACGCGCTGGCCACCATGCTGGGTCTGAAACCATGCAAGATCAAAGCAGCCTGACGCAGCTGCTGCAGGAAGTGGGCTGACTTACAAAACCTCAGCCAAACACATGCACTAGATGAACTGGGCACAACATTTTATCCAAAAAAAGGTCATGAACTTTGTTAGAAAAGCGCACTCTTCAAAAGGTAGACAAGTATAGATGATGTAAGAACACCGGGCTGCAGCCACTAACAGGTCAAAACCCCACCTTGAACACCCTAACAGGTCATTCGATTTTTGGAAAATACCTCTTGGCCAGCTCATGCCGCAGCATCTAGATGAAGGTGCGGTTACTGGTACAGGGTCCCAAACTGCTCTCAGAGGACTATCTTACACTTAATAAATCCCAAACTAATCTCCTTTCCCAGCTGTGTTGCTTTACACAGCCCCTCTCTGGCCTACACTAAGTGCTCCAGGGCACATCACTTCCCTGCGCCGTACCTTCCCACCAAGACCCAGCTGTGAGCATCAAGTGAAGTAACCACTGCAGGGAGTGGGTATACAAAGACTGCATCCACCCATCCATCTGCTGCTGTTGTGAAACATGTCAAATCCGTAGCAAGCAAGTCCTACCTCCCCAGAGGAGCCTGAAGCACTGCTCTGAACCACAATAATCAACATTCCCTACTTCAAGGGGTTTTTGCTATGAGGACAGGGAAGAAGAGGGGTGAGGGAGAGCGGGGAGGGAAAATCTCTGCCAAGTACACAACCTGCGTGAGCAATCCCAGCTAAGTTCATGATCACAGGTTGGGACCTTCATCAAAGACAAAAATGCCCAGGTCCTGACTTCTTGTGCTGCAATCTTTCCGTCATCTACAGGAACAGCAGAGGAGCCAGGCGTATTAACTGCAAAGAAGTTCATCTTGTTGACAGTGGCTGGCATCCCCAGTTTCAGTCCTTTGCAGCAAAGCAGTGAGGATCCGCTTCTCCCCGTTTGGTTAACGTAGCAACTGGGCACCATGGGGTGATGTTAACAACATGCTGGCATGAAGTAATTCATACTTCCACCACCAGCCTCAAATCTCCTTCCAGATATTCATCAAGAGGTGCTCTGTCAAAGCTTTTTATCAAACAGGTAGGATTTTTATCCTACATGAACATGAAAGTTTGGCAGACCTCATCTTACTCCCTTGGAATTCAAGTTTGTCAGATGGAGCTGCAGAGATGAAGGCAGCAAAGCTTGTTCCCTGCAGCATCTTCCTTTTTCACTTCAACCTTCCGAAGAAGCAAAAGGCATCCCCTGGAGTGCTTGCAGCACAGACCCAACCAGAGAAAGACACATGGACTTCACCCTTGGGTGCCATCCCTTCACCTGCTTCAAGAGAGGATGAGTCAAGAAGCTGGCAACCAGCAAAGAGCCTCCAATGTGCAGAGAGACCTCGGATGGACTCCAAGTGGGAGACTATTCATCAAACTGAGGAAGCAAGCACGAATCAGAGGAATGGTTCACAGCACCTTATCTCCCAGTTCCAAAGCTCGGTGCCTACAGCACAAGGAGCAGAAGTGAAAGAGAAGCAGCAGTGTTGGAGGCAAAATCTGCATGACAAAACCAGTACTGTGTGCGCCACGCTCGGGAGCAAGCCTTCATCAGGGGACTTCAGGGCCACCCAAGGAGCTTAAGACGTGCATCCCTGGCCACATGCCAACTGCTAAGCAAGAACAGCAGATACCTCCCAAGGAGCCTGTTTGCACAAGGTAAATCAGCACAGGTGATGCTCAGGGTCATCTGGCAGCACTGGTCACTGGGTAATTTTTCAGTGTACTTGAGCAACAATATTCAGAACTTAGGCTCTTGTCGAAGGCTTGGGAAGTGGCCATTGTTCTGGGGTGCGGAGGACCCTCCAGGGCATGAAGAGATGTCAGAGTGCCACTGGTGAGAGGATGAAACTTTCACAAGAAGCATGTGGTTCAAAAGGCCTTTGAAGAAGGTGTCAGAAGCCAAATGGTGAGAGAAAGCCAGCAGCACATCAAGAAATAATCAATCGGCGCAACACTTTCCACTTTAAGAAAGCAACCTATATGACACTAGGTGTCACACCTCTGTGCTCTACGGGAAGAGGTGAGGACATCATCCTGGAGACACATTACAAGAGGCTTTCCAGGTTCATAAAGCAGGGCACAAATAACACTAGCTCTGAGCTTGTGTTCTTGTACAAAGCTTTTCCTTCCTTTCTACATAAAAGAGCTAAGTTAAGAGCCAAGAGGACAGAAAACTCTCTGGGGTTAAAATAATCCCAACCTGGCAGAAGCACCTCCTTCCTCTTCTGTTTTTTATTATGACTCTGTATTTCTCAGTTCAGTGATTCTCATGTGCTTCCAGCCATTCCATCTTCCAGTGGGGCTGCAGTTTACCCAGGATGCTATCAGGCCACAGCCCTCTCCAAAACGTCTCAGCTACAAGTTGGTTTGCCCCAGCAGCCCACCTGTAACTCACATCCGAGCAATACTGAACTTTCAGATGGTCAAAAATCAAGGATCAGAGCTACTTTACTGTGTATCTGGATTTCAAGAAGCCTCATGAAAAAGCCATGTCCTTCCCAAGTGCTAATATTCAGAGAAGGGAAATAACTCCTTTTCATTCAAGTGGATGTTATCAGTCTACTTTCACTGCTGCTGTGATCTTTACACAAGCTCTCCGTCACCCTCCCATGCAAACGCCAGTATTTTCCTAAGCTGGTTGCAGTCCTACCTAAGTCTATAGCTGTCAGCCATCCTGTTCCCATAGTTTCAAACACCTTTAAAGCAAATGATCCCCAAGCCAACCTCTCAGATTCATCTCCCGCCCAAACTCAGCTCTTCAGATGCCTCTCAGAGACCTCTCATCAGCTGTTTTATACCATCTTTGCAAAACCTCAGCAAATCTTTCTAAACATGTGCCATCATCTCTTTTCTCACAAGTTCCATGCCTCCACCCATGAGGTTTCTCTCTCCCATTACCAAATCCTGCTTCACATCAAAGACTTTGCTTTATCCTTGAAACTCATTAATTTCCATTTAAAATACTCATTCACGCACATATTTCCATGCCAGAAACCTTCCCATTTTCTTTTGCCATTTTCCTTCTAGCACAAAAATGTTATGGAGGACGGGGCACCCTGATACCTGTCCAGCCTGCTCAAATTCCTTAATCCAACATGTCTGACCTGCTCTGAGCCCCTTAATCTTCCAAACCCCATATAGTCCCAGTACTAGCACTAGTTTGTTGAAGGGCAAAAAAATAAAGCAGAACCTTAAGTAGCCTAAATTATATACAGAGGGTATTTTAAGTACAAACTTCAGCCTCTAAGATACCACCTTCTATCAACTTAAAACTCTTCCATGAACAGGCTCTGAAGCAGGAAAAGGATGCCCCATGAACATAAAGTGCCACCTATTCCAGATTTAGCTATGGGACACAAGGCAAAACCATTAAAACCCTCTTTACTTTGCAGTAGTCAGTACAGCCCATACAGAAAGATGTGCAGCTGGAAAACATAGCCCAGCAGTTAATTAACAAGGCTCTTTTTTGTACAGGTTGCTCATTACAAGTCAAGTACACGTGCTCATTGTTCCCATTAGGCTGAATAAACGCGAGCAGGTTCATACTCATCAGCAGCTCACTGAGGCAAACACATTTGCTGAACTTGCACAACTGACATTTTTCCAAGCTATTTTTTTAAGAAAAGTAACTTAACAGCATTTCTCCTTGCTATGCCTTCAGACTAAACCTTTGCATATATATCTTTAAAAAAAAAAAAAAAGAAGAGTAAGAAACAGGCAGAAAATAATTACTTCTTATATTGCAAAGATACCAGTAGCTAAAAAGTTCAAAGACACAGGAAAAAAAAAAAGGCAGAAAGTGAGAAGAAACTCACAGAAGAATAACGAAACACCATTAAAAAGCCCAACCAGAAAAAGCTGTGAAGGACAGGGAGCAAGAGATACCAAAGAGGCAAAACACCAAGTATGGGTTCTTATTTTAGTAGACACATCAGTTCAAAAGAGATGGATTTTCTCATCTGCCTAGCACAAGACATTTTCAATTGTATGGAAAAAAGGACCAGAACTACCAAGAAGGACAGAAGTGGAACGAGGGGAGTTTGAGATGATACCAAAAAGTAAGGTTGACAAGAAACCAAAGCAGAAGTAGGAAATAATTAATACTATGTTTTTGAGAAGACACCTTCCAAAAATCAAGCCAGCTCATCATCTGACCTGCCCTCCCTTTTGTATCAATAGTCCCAACCTGCAGGGCTGGTTTGTTGAGCTTTTTTGTTCCACCCCTTGCAGGGGTCCAGCTGTACCTGGCTGTGCCTCCCAGATCCTGCTGCACCCAGCACACGGACACCAGCACCTCCTGCGGCAACAGGCCGGGGATCACAGCAGCACGTCACCTTCGGGAATCTGGTTAGACTAATATAGAAACATCGTCACTAGCAGATGTCATCACTCATTTCATAACCAAAATGCCAACCGACTGCACGCAAAAAAAAAGGCGTTTTAAGAGTCTGCTGCCACCATAACTCCTTCTTAAGAGAGTGTAATTTCTAACTCTGGCTGCAGTTTTAGAAAAGCTGCAATTAACAATCACTCCACGGCTGTCTAAGAGGCCTGCATAAACCCAGTTGTTGCTGACACCACAGGTAGCAAAAGCTCACCAGGGCACTTGCGCTGATTCAGCGGGAGAGGTAGTCAGAGGAACACACGGAAACTGCAGAGGCAGGGATGGAGCACACTGGAGCATCCTCTGTACAGGCACCCAGTACCATCCTGGGAAGTACAATCGCCACGTTAGTCACCAGAGCATTCATACACATAGCTGTAAATGGAAAAAAAATGAACTTTTTTTTTATGAAGCAGCTTTTAGCTGCTAAAACAGGACTTCTAGTCAACAGGACAAGAGTGTAAGTCAACTACAATACCCTACCCACATAACAACAGCACTTTTCACCTGTCGTCAGACTAGAATCCCTTCACATATAGACAGATATATTTATAGAAGCTACTCAACATACTGAACACTGTCCAGACTACTTTCCTTAAAGCTTCCCATCCTTCCTTTCTACACCTTCCCACTCAACTTCCATTTTCTGGATGAAAAACAAGCTTACCTCCAAAAAAAATGAACATGCATTGACAGATCAGGTAGTACTGCCTGCTGCCGTACAGCCCTTAACCATGTCATTCACATGAAAAGCCCAGGCACAGCTGGCAAACACTGCACTTCCATAAAGCACCAAAACCACCTTCCACTTCTCTTACCACTGAAAAGAACAGGCCGCAGCACCAAACCCCTACTTTATACCCAGATTTTTTTGAGATGCTCAGCCAATTGTGACACAGGGCTGATATTAATACTAGCCGGAATGAAGGAAGAATAACATGAGTTAAAGAAACCAGATTTCACAGGGAGCAGAATAGCGCCTTGGTTCCTCACCATCACTAGAAACCCACAGATTATCCACTGAGCTATCGGTCTCTCTTTCCTTGAGGCTCAAAGGATAACTAACACAAAAGAACACCGTTGTATGTTTTAAGTAAAGTGCCTGATTTAAGTCTAGTTTGAAAACAGATGAGCAGCAAGAATAGAAGAAATCCCAAGCTATGTACTTGATGCGTGTTGAGCAAGCCTTTTCCACTGCGGAAAAATGCATCTCATCACCAATTTAAAGCTACTTTAGGAAAATGCTTTTCAGGTTTGACTTGCATCTCATTTTGCTGGAAATGCACCAATCGACATTAAAAGTAAGGTAACGAGCATTATGCAAAAAGTTCTCTACTCTGAGACTAAAGCTGGTTTAGGTCCCCAAAAAGCTGTCCTGCATCTCACTGACAGCACGACAGTAAAGGGTTTGATTTCCCTGCACACAATCTGCATTTCCAATGCCTACACTTGTTTAAAGCTTCTGAACATAAAAGGCTTTTAAGCTGCAGTTCCCTTAAAATCCCTTGACATACAAGGAGCATCCCTTGCTCTAATGATCATGCTCAAAATTTCATGGCTTACAAGCAAAGTATTTTAGCTGACTGTTTCCATACTCAAAATACTTCAATAAAACACCCACACAGTGACAAGAATGAGACTTTAATCAGTTTTAAGTGGAGTTTTAACACTAAGAGATAAAGGGTTGTTAAACACAATAACAAACGGACATCTGATTTGTATGAGGCATTATCCTGTACATGTCATACTTGGTTTTTGTGTATTCTCAGTTACACACAGAGCCACTGTTGCACAGCACAATAGTATTTGAAGAGGCTGAATCAGAGTAAGGCTGCTTAACAGACTGATTTTTTTTTTTTTCCTTTTAGTATCTCTATATATATATGCTATATGAAAACAGACTGAAAATTTGAACCGGCAGAGAACGACAGCTCTGCCAAACACTGCAGTTGGAGCCCCTTTTAGTGCACAGTTCCACCCCATCCATCTGCATGCATGACACTTTCTAACAGTATTTAAAAAGGTAAACGAGGCACTTCGTGGCAACCACAGGCATCGTTAACATATTGCACACATTTGCTATGACTAAACATGGAACTTGCACACTAGCATCCTTTTTTTTTCTTTTTTTTTTTCCGAAAGCTGAGACATTTGATGCTGCATGTAAACTCCACTTCAGTTTACAATGTGTGCCACAGGAACAAATTTGGATGCTATTTATACAACTGCCCTTTAATAGCTGTGGCAAATATTTTGAGTGGGGCTACCAATGACTAGGGGATGCTTAAGGGCCTAACAGTAAGCTCTTACCGAAGTGATGCCTTCAAGTAGTTTCAGACATGTAAGCTGTTACACATCCAAAGAGGTTTAAGCATACAGTCCAGAAACTCAAGGAAAGATTACCTACAGAATGCAGTTCAAGCTAATTATGAATACTGTCATAAATAAAGTTTTAATAAGGATTCAAAAACCTTTCAGTCATAGTAATTCTTGTCAACTTCTATGGGGGTGGTAACTGAAATAAAGTATAGGAGAGTATGTATAATATATATTTATATATATAATATATATATAATGCCATTTTTCCATTTCCAATGACTACACCATAAAATGTAAGCAAGGCTTCTCAAAAGACATCGAAACATTCAAAAATAAAATCAAAACCCTCATTCCAACCTTCACATTCCAAAGGAAAAATAACAGTGCAAAAGCCCATCGCGTCATGATTTCCAATCTGGCCCTCAGTGTTACATACCAGAACCGCACCAATCCAATTTTTATTATCCAAAGTGGGACACGCAGCAGTGTCAATATCCAAATACTTTTAAAGCACGAACATTTTTTTTATTAGCCAACACAACATTCAACTGTTAAAAAACAAAGTGAAACATGATTTGAAGGGTAAGAGTTAAATGTCACATCCCAAGGTAACCACCTCCTGCTTGTCAATAACAGTGGGAATAATGAGCGCTGGAACCAGCAATCTTGATCCATTAAGCTATTAAAGTCTAATTAAACCTGTAAGTCAGAAAATATTTATCAGCATTGTTAGAAGTTAGAACCATGAATCTGATGAGGAAAATTGACCAACAGATACCAAAAAAAAGCAAGCACGTTACACCTTTGTTTACCAATAGTAATTACTGGAAGTCCTGCCTTGTCCCATTCAAATCCTTACCATTAATGCTGTTGTACAGGGCCCTTACAGATTCCACACAGTCTTTATCTAGGCGAGAACACAGCTAATGAACTTCAATGTCAGCACCAATAAGTTAATTAAGGGGGGGCAGGTATTAAATCCTAAGAAAAGTGTAAATTTGGGGACGGCTATTCAGGGCATACTTTAGAGAGAACAATTTTGTCAGCTACTTCAGATTTGTATGCAACAGTAGTTGTACTCTTAAGTCATCTGCAGCCTGGGCATGTCAATTGCACACCAAAAGCCAATCTCAAGCCCTACTACCCCTGGCTACATCCTTACAAACAAATAATAACACTGCCAGTTCAGAAATTTAATTTGTTGGGTGGGTTTTTTTGGATTTTTTGTTTGTTTGTTTTTGTTGTTGTTGTTTTTAATAGCAAACAAAAAAATTGGGACAGGCTTTCTCGGAGAATTTACTGCAGCACTGGTTTCCTCTATATCATGTGTTATGTCTGTTTTTAAAACATCGTAGGTACTGAGTATTCAAGTAAAATTCCCTAACAGTTAATGACATTTTTTTAAAAAGTGTGCAAAACTGCAAAACTCATTGTAATAGAATGTGTAAGGTCAAAGGGGTGGAACGGCTGACAGAGGTTTGATTGAATAAATGCATCATAAATCTTCAAAACAAACGTTAACCTGGAGAATCTCCAATTGAAATTTCCTGTGCACCATTACAAAATATTTTTATATTAATGAGAAAAAAGCTTGCAAGGCAGCCCATGAAGTATTCACAGCAGGAATATGATTGAAAAATAATATAAATGTAAGATGTTGACTGATGTATGCACTAATAGCATCTGACTTTTAGCACTGGCCTTGATTACACAAGAGATGGAGCAGCCATTACAATTCAGAAAAAAACAATTAATAAATCATTGTCAAATTTTCTAACAACTTGTTTCAAGCCCGTATTTTAGTTGATAGCCTCCACATTTGTATGGTTAAGTCATTGTTGCTGTGTTTCCTTTCTGTGACCCCAATAATTTTTCTCCCTTCATTTGCGGGTCTTTAGATGTTGTGAAGGTTCATTCCTGTACCCCTATACAGAATCACTCCCTCTAGCTGCCTTTTCTAGCACCATTACACTTAAAAAAATAAAACGCACAAACAACAAGCAGTGACAGCGGCGACTCCTCAATTGTCCAGGATGAATTACGGTAGCATGCTAAAGAAAGGTGCATGTAAATAGCTGGATATGGTACACAGGCCAAGCTCCAGCAGACTATATTCCTTTCCGAGCATTACTTTCCATCCCCCATCCAAAATACATGCATTAGAATGTAGTAAAACCTTCTAGAAACATCTCTTAGCCAACTGCAGACTTTTCTGTTGCCACACAAGTGCAAAAAAAGGGGCAGGATGTGAACCTGTATATTTTCGAAACTTCGTTTGGTGACAGAACACAAAAGGAAAAATTCCTACGTATACACATTAGGTCTGTCTCCACTTTTATAAAACTGGAATAAAATGGGAAAGTGCCATGTTTATAGTTCCTAATTGAAGTTTTAATGTCCTTTTGACACAAAAAGGTATATACATATAAGAGCTACGTAACCTTTTTTTTTTTCCAACTGGACAAGTGTCAAACCCTGTAGATTTATAGGGCAAAGCAAGATTGGTCAGGAAAAGTATTGTTCCTATAATTGGTAATCTGACACTATGTCTTTTTGCCATTTAAAAAGGTCCTTTTTTCAGTTTATTCAAGTTTGTCACTCTTCGTGGTTGGGTTTTTTTGTGGTTTTTTTTTTTATCTCCGATAAAAAAAATATTCAGACTTTTGTAATCTGCGTATGCTGATCTTCATCGAAAGGTTCATTCTCTGGATCAGAGTCAGTGGTGTCAGAATATCTATAATGATCAGGTTCATTGTCACTAACATCTGGTGTTACAGAAGTTGAACTGCTAGCCTCTGGATTTGATGGCTCTTCTACTGTTTTTGTGAAAAATAGCTTCACCTGGGAAAGGAAAAAACAACATTTAAAAAGGGAACCTGGACTTTAAGCAAGCACAGGTAACAATGCAATTTTTAACAGCATGGCTCCCTTCACCACACAAGTGCTGCTTTCTCTGCTCTGGAAAGAAGGAAATAAAGCTGTTCAGAGGTTAGCCAGCTTCTCCCTACCACTCCTGACAAAACTAAGAACTGGCAAAGCAGCAGGTTTTTCAAGCCCAGCTAAAGGATTTCTGCATTACCTGCACCAATCACTGGCACTTGACTTACAGCAGCCAGCCATACCATGCCACGCTAAGCAACATTCCAACAAGCAACTACGACCATTACCTTCAAACAAGCACTGCTGGGGTCTAACAGATATTTTATGAGCAAGTTAGAAAAGGCTGAAGCTCTTGAAAATGCCTTTTCCATTTTTAAAAACAGTGCTGGCAATGGCTCATATTCCTCAAAGCTGAACTCACAGGTTAAGATACTCCCTTGAAGTAGGCACCTCTGCAAATCAACTCAGGAATTACTGTGTAAAGCTCAGAGCTCATGGCAATGCAGCTGGTACAGGGAAGATGCTACCTTGGTCTCTGGGCCTCCTACTACTCATCTCTAATGGTTTTGATAAATACTTGAAACAACCTGAAGACTTTACTCTCAGTCTCTCAACTTCTATCAGCTTCCCAAAAAGCAGGTAAACTTAAAGCTATAGTCTTTGCTAAGTGGTGGCAATACTAACTCATGAATTCAATTTCTACATAGCAGTTCCAACTGGCTCCTCCATAAGGCAAAACAGACAAATCAGATAATGTCATTCAGCTTTTCAGCTTTGTTTACACATAATATATACTGACCTTGAAGTTGGGAGAGAAATATCTGTTGGCTTTGTCTTTATTTGCTTTGTCTAGATCATTTTTTGTTAATGTAAGGATTAAATATTCCTTATCATTATCTGAGCGCTCTGTACTGAAAATACCATCAAGTTCCTGATCTGCAACTAGACTTCCATTTTCTACTTTGTCTGAATTTTCATCCAGTCCTATGAAGAATGTATTTACCCAAAAGTGAAACATTTTGTCCTGGGGGAGGAAGAACAGAAAGAACAACATTGCTTTAGTATTCACTAGAGACACATCAATTAGACTAATATCATCATCTGGTCAAAAACAAATTGGTCATATCAGACAAAACTTGTTTGGACAACAGTACATCATGGGTTACATTGCATGAAAGACGTTTTCACCAATTCGCCTAGGTAACATGCAAAAATCTACATTAATCAAACTCGATTGTAACCAATTACGCTTTCCGAAGCCACTCCTTATAAAATGTTGGGTTTAAAACAAATCATGCCTACAAAAAAAAAAGCAAATGACAATAACTTAAACAAATGTTAGATTTGTAATCCCAAGGCATAAAGGTACTTTTTTTTGCTCATACCTTGCTAAGCAGTAGCCAAACCCAACAGACAATGTGGGTGAACCAGCTTAGGTGAGTAATATTTATCAACAGAGAACATCCTCTCCCGTAGCTTCCTGCATTAATGGAACACTTTATTTTTATACAGAAATAGTTGTAATGGCCAAAACCACCCTACAAATACAGGACTCCTATCATAATGGACTCATTACTGCTTTATGGAGATGGTTTTACCAGTCACATGTTTGCTGACTGGTACTAAGAAGTCACGACTTTGGAAGTGTCTGCTGTCCTTCTACTCAGCAGGAGGTTTTTAATGAGAAGATGGGGTACTGACAGTTTTGAATAAATTCAACTTAAGCAGAATTTGACAGATGACCAACAACAGCTGGAAAGGTATAAGTTAGATTATCCACTACAACACTGCATACCTGTACAAACAGGTAAAAATATAAACGTATCAATGATGTTAAAAATTCACTGGAGAACCAGCTGGTACCAGCCAGTATATTAGAGGCACATCATTATGACTAGCAGGGTCGTTGTGAGTGTTATCTCCATATGTGCTACCAAACAAGCAACAACATTTTGCTCTTGGCTAGACAATCCCCAAATACGGTATGCCCATCAAGTTCACCTCTAAACCCTCAGCTAAATGGCCCCGTAGAATGCACTGAATGCTCATTTTAATTCTCCATCACTTGCCATACTTTCATCAGTCAAGCGCTGGTGTTTCCAAAATCAACTACCATTAGCAGGTTGGTCCCGATTAGCACATTAAGCACTTCATCTGAAACTAAGCCACATGTACTTCCTCTTTACAAATGAAACCACCTATTTAGCTGTGATTTGAGTTTTCAGGCAAAAGATCCAAAATGGAAACAGCCAATCTTCCCACAATAGTCAGTACAATGGCATTTCTATTAAAGCTGCAGGGGTGACAAAGCTAGCACATACCAGCATCTAACACTCACTGATATGATACAGTACCAGAAGACAAACCAGCTCCTCCTGAGCTAGTTTACATTACTTTGGAATTAGAACTCTCTGCTAAACCAATTTCTTACTTGAAAATCCAGGTCCTGCCCCATCCTCCTAGCTATTCATCTCTGCTGGTAAGTGGCAGGGGGAATCAGAGGTGGAACAGAAGTGGGTCTAGTGGGCATCGTATGAGCACGCCTTCCTGCTGAAGGCAATTGGGCACCAGCAAATTTTCCTGGGCCCATGAGAAGGGGGCAGGGAAGAGCTGGAGTACTGCTTAATTTCTTTATTTCTTCTTCCTCGCAGATTAGCAAAAACATGTAAGAACACAAGTACTGGGAATTCGGAAGTGCTTGATGAAACAACTTCAACCTGCCTTCTCTATGTAAGGTCAGTACACCAATTTTCCACACTGTAGGTGAAGCATACAGAAACTTCCAACTTGTGTGAATTTCTGTAAGCACCTAAGAGACCCCCAACCTGTAAGGAAGTGCAATAGCAAAGACAAAAGATAAATAATTCAGTCAGAAACACTTCTGGTATTAAAAGATCATCCACTTCAATACATGCCTCTCCAGTACCTTTGGGAATCAGGTTAACCTATCAAATTAACATACATAATTACAGTTGTCTTGGGAGACTAATAGATGTTTGCCACTGCCACCAAGTCCCTTCAAGCCATCACAACTATGAAGAAACCTTGCTGGAGCATGTCCACGTAAGGCAGCAGTCAGTAGGTTCTTGCCCGGCCCAAACTGCTCACACACTTAGCACCCTCTTCTCCACTAACACTGCCTCAGAAACGGTCTTAAAAATGCCCACCCCAGGATCTGGTATCAGAGGATGAACAACCTGGGCAAGAGGATTTATTTCTTCTGTACTGCTCCAATGAGTCATCACCCTGCCTGCTGATGTCCCATGAAGAAAGTGGCAGCAGGTAAAATCCACATGAAGACATCTTCACAGTAACCTGGTCCAGGTTCCTCCTACACCCAGATGATTCTTCCCTCAAAAGATACATAGTCCTCCAAGGAGACGAGATAGCTACTCCTGCCTAACCGAAAGACCAGTTCAGGTGAAAACAGAAACAACTAATAGCATCAGCTTTCCAGCTACAGAACAGGAAGGATCTGGAGTCCAGCTGCCATCTGCGATGAACAGCAGGAAAAGGCAAGTCTGGCCTGATATTACCAGCATCTAACAGCTCCATAAGCAGGGAGATATACCACCTGCAGCCTCACCACTGGTGAAGACACCGTCCTTCCAGTGAGGATTTAGAGAAAGGGCATTAACACCCCATGACCACAGCTAAGGGAGATCCCACCTCTAGTAGCTGTGGTGATGGTACTACTATGCTTCATCCTTCCTCAGGACCACAATGCAGAAGCAGCAATGCACTTTGGTGCTGGTCCTCACTGCCACCCCTGGCACCTCCAGTGAGGCCAGCAGAGGAGAGGACAAAGCTCATGAACATGCTGCAGCAGATGGATGGAAAATGGCTTATACCAACAGTGCTGAAGCAGCTTTGCAGGAAAGCAGTGCCAAAGCAAACAAGGCCACTGGATGTAAACAATGCCAACAGAAGCAGAAGGCATGGTCTTGTCATGCCTCACCTTAAACTTCATCAAGTGGCACAGAACCAAGGAGTACCAAGAAGAACTTGGCACTTAAGGGCCTGCCTGAACAATAAACTGCAGAGACTCAGCTTTACTGATAAGAGTCTGGAGAAGACAAGACGGATTACAAACTCCTCAGTAGACATCTTTTAATCTGTTTTCCCTGGGATAAATCTGTAGAGGTCTTCAGGGACTCAAGCTAAACAATACAGCTTGGCTAAGCTGGTCATTTATCCTTTTATCTTCCTCCAGCTTTTTAAAGCATCGAGTTATTTTCCTTCCTTTCCCACTACACTAATTAGCTTAAATTAAGTTCATGGGTACTGGAACATGGCATGGCCACTCAAATTGAGGGAAGACTTGGTCATGTTTTTTGGAATACATTTTTAAGGCTGATAATTGTGTCACTGCTTTCACTGACAAACAAAACTCATTATTCAAAGTCAGGATTCAGCCAGCTTCAGCTAAAGCATCAGGCTCCAAAATATTTCATGGGAGACAACAAAGAAAGTTGATATAATATGGGTCAAAGATAGGAACTTCAAAGATCAAGGCATGAACTGAACTTGTACTTTATAGAACAAATCAGAATACCACACCAAGTGCTCAAAGGAACACAATTTAACAAATGGGCTTCTGAAAACAAGTATTAGCTAGAGGCTTTTTTGAATGTGTTTTGCTTCACTTCCACTTACATCACAGGCATCTGCCTTAAAAAACCTGCAGATGTGTTTCTTTCCATTACCAAACCATATAATAAAATCTACAGTGCAGTATCAGACACGCGAGACAGAAGCGGATTTAATCACACTATTTTGACATACAATGCTTATCCCTACCCTGTACAGTTTTTCAGTTCTCTGACAGAAAAATACACCTCACTCTAGAGCTGATACCTGCCTCTAACTGCAGACTGAGATCCAAATCCAAGATCATTTAAGCCATCAGCTAGGAGTTCCCATATCCTCCTGAGAGTTTAATTTTGCAGAGATATCTACAGGCACTTATAATCACTTTGCAACACCAGCTAGGAAGTTTGGAGATGCTATCCATCAATCAGAAAACGAAAATCATGTTTCGACCTGTTCAATGCTGGCCTCATAGCCTTCCCATAGTCATGGGATGGAATTTCTTGTACCATTTTCAGATCAACAGTTCAAGTCTTCTGACATGTCCATCCTTCAGCGTTTGCTAAACAGCAATCACCCGAAGTCCTCTTGAGCTGTGTAGCAGAACTTCACATCTATACAGACTCAAGAGACAAAATGTCATACCCAAAAGCTCGAACAATGCTGTCAGCCATGCCTACATTAAAGTTTGGGTATAAAGCAGCAGGGCTACTTCCAAAAACCCCCACACCATTTCCCTCTCATCTATACTGGGAGGACTCTTGAAAAAAGGCTCCTTTACCCCCAGGCTCTTCAGGCAGGAAGATTACGAGATCCGTATTATTTTTAAACACTCTCATGGAGCCAAGTGATATAAGGACACTCAAATACTTTAAGATTATCATGTCAACATCAATAACTGGAAGAAAAATGCTTCACGCAGATACATGGAAGCAAACCTGGAGAGACTACAGCAGCAGTCTGAGATGGAAGAACAGCCAAGCTGCAAGTCAGAGAAACAAAATTAATGCTCAAAACTCACCCCACCCCCCACCCCCCAAATTACTAACTTCTATTCATCAGAAATTCATATATAAGTACTCTGGAGCCTCAAGCCATTCTGTTCTCATATGGGCATGTACTTCATTCTTGTAAGGAAGTAGCTACATCATACTGAAGAAATGGTCCAAGAATAAAGTAAACAAACATTATTAAGCAAGAAAAGACCAAGAGTTACGGACTTCCTAACTGATGCCAGATGGCACAGATTATGGAAGAGCTGAAACAGGGTAACTTTTTCAAAGCAGTCACCCTCTTACCAACATCTCACCAGTACAAATAATCCCTTGGCGGAGGTTAGCTCTTGCTGGCTACTGAATTTGCTTCAATTAAGTTTTGCCATTAAAAAAAACAGGACACTGACTACTACTTCAAATTCCACATTAAGCACCTAGTGTTGCAGTGTCAACAAAGTCACGTAGTCATCCAAGTTTGCTTTCTTTCACGCACAATACTTTTAACCAAGACAACCTTGATCAAATTGAAAAGGACCCTCCATACTAGAGAGCTCTGCAGATAATGCTACTGTTCTTCAGAGGATTAAGAAACATGAAAGCAAGTACAGGTGAGTAAGACTGGAGCACTTCAGCTGAGATCAGTGGTATCAAACACCAAACCAGGCGCAGCAGGAGGACACAGAGATGAGACATGATCCATTCTGGGCCTCAGGCTGGAGGATGGCTAAGACTTACACTTTTACCGTTATTAGATTTTTTATTAGGTTAAAATGCAGACTGGCAGATATGTGATGCCTTTAAGTACATGCAAGAAAACTTGTCAGGGGGCTACCTATAAATCTGCTAACAGAAAACCTTGGAAGAGCAAGAACCAGTGTCACGCAACAGACCTGTAATTCCAGCTTTCATAAACATGCATGAATAAAACAGAACCTCTGAAAGATAACATCCTGCTACTCCTAATTATGCTGTTCTTCATTAATTAGGTGATCATCTCCGAAATGTGGTAAGTCTCCACAGTGGAAGGCCCTCTCTTTTGGGGTTTTGAGTAAAAACTCCATAAAGTCAGTTTATCTAGAAAAGGAACAAGCACAGATGTGAAACATTTTGTCGTGTTTTCAGCTGGGATGGAGTTAATTATCTTCTTAGGAGCTAGTACAGTGCTGTGTTTTGGCTTTGATGTGAGACTTTTCCATTTCTCAGGCCTTATTAGCAAAAACGGTGGAGGGGCGCAAGGAACTGGGAGGGGACACAGCCAAGGCAGCCAACACAAACTAGCCAAAGAGGTATTCCATACCATGGGACATCACGCCTGGTACATATACCTGGGGGGTTGGCCAGGGTGTGCAGATTGTTGCTCAGGGACTGGCTGGGCATCCGTCAGTGGGTGGTGAGCAGTTGCATTGTTCACCACATGTTTCTTTCTTCCTTTCCCTCTGGATTTTATTCTTTCCCATCCTCTCTTCACTATAACTTACTGTCATCATTGTTATTGTTCTTTCATTTTTATTATATTTCAATTATTAAATTGTTCTTACATCAACCCTCGAGTTTTACATTCCTTTCCAATTCTCCTCTCCATCCCTCTGGGTGAGGGGGGAGTGAATGAGTGGCTGCATGGTAGTTAGTTACCAGCTAGGGTTAAACCATGACACACTTGTACAGAGAAGTATGTTCAACCTTGTGCCAAGGTAGGTTTTCTGCCACAGATATTCACCTTTGCCCTATTTCCATCTTAACCCACTTTATACAAAAAATGTCAGAAGGACCATGTGGAAGGATCTCCTCTAGTGGCAAAGCATATGTCAGAGATGCAGCATTTCACTAATTCTTTATATGAAGACCTCATCAGCAGTTTCATAGAACAGATTAACATGCCTACACCCAAGACTACCCACAGACCCAGTCCAATATGCTCTCAGTTTGTGTCTGCATTTACAGTAGAGCTAACAGAGGTGGTCTTCATAGAACTAACACTATAAACCTACTTTCTTTTGGCCTCCATTCTTACGCAAGGGTGATGACAATTAGACACTACATTCAACAGATCTTTCAGGCAGATTATCAAGGTAGTTTCTTTACAAAAAACTTCCTTCTGGTGAAGGGAGAGTTACTATCTCTCAGAAAAGCTTGCTGATGTGAAAAGAGCTTTCACCATCTAAGCATTTCTCAGCCCTAACAGTCTCAAAACATTCAGAAAAGGAGCACCTCTGCACTATCTGTAATACACAGAACCTGAGTAGTTAGGGTACTTGATAAGAACAGACAAAAAAAAAAATCAACCAGCTACTCAGAAACTACAGAAATTCTTAAGAAATGAAATCATGACTGATATAACACTCTGAAATGAAACTACAGCATAGTAACACATTTGCTGCGTTTCTGCAGACAATTACACGCACTCTCGAAGACTGAATTTAGACTATAGAAATTTTATTTGGTAACGAGGAGCTCTAGCTTATACTGTCACTGGACCTCAGTGCTCTCTATAGAGATAAAATGAATAGAGCAGTTCATTCCTGATGCTACAGGGTCAAGATCCAGCATCTGAGCTGCACTCACATTTCAAGGGCTTACTCAGGAAGGGGCAGTGCAGCACAATGCTTCCTACAAAGTCCTTTCGCAACCATGTGTTACTGTGTTATGGTAAAGAAACAACAAAAATCACAGTTAAGACAGGACACAGGCCAGATAAAACAGGACCTTGTCTCAGATGTTTGGGTTTTGTTTCATCTCCTCCCTGCATCCCTCACATCTAGCCCACAGTACTTATCTGGGTACTCCTTTAAAAGTTCATTCTCAAAACTGGCTCCAGTGCGTTGCAGTTTTATACGTCAATAATTTTAATTTTGACTTAAAGTAGAATTTCTACTTATAAAACGCTGTGTTTTACAGTTCTCCATATTGCATACAGCCACGCTGACAAACTAAAACACCTCTTTAAACAGGCAGAAGAAGGAAATATTCCCATTAAGAAACTGCTTAAAAACTTTGCAGTCATCAGCACATAAACAACACAACATTTCCAGCTAGTGATATTACACCATTAAACTAGTTAACAATACCCTGTAACTGAACAAGCCCACAAAATAGTGTGCATGTGTATTTACACACACCTAGTAGGTACAGCCTGTGTGCACAGTTACAAGAGACTTAATCACTTAGGTTTGTCTCCCAATCCACTCAAGTATTTTCTTATTTTTATGCTTTGCCTGAACACAGAATTTGCTCAATTAATGTTCTTTAGTTTTTTAAAAACCGTTAAATAATGAACAACTACTCATAAATAATTTCAAGTAGTAAGTACAAGAGGTAGCCTTTAATCAACGTGGTCTCATCCTCATCTTTCACTTTGGTAGATGCGAGCTAGTTTCACAAGCACCAGAATTAACAAAGCCCAGTGATGAGGCATCAGTCTTTAAAAACTCACTGACTTTGGTGTCAAAATAAGTTCTAGATTCATTTTTTCTACATTTGAGACACTGATAAAATTTTCAGTTGAGTGAATTCTCTGAACGTCTTATGTCAAGGCATTACAGCTGGGAACTGAGAGATGGCTGAATAGCTTGCAGAGATACTTCTACAAAGTGTGTAGGAACTCAATTATCTCAGAAACTCAACCATATTTGACAGATGGGTAGAAATCAGCCAACAGCACACAGGCAGGATCTTCTGTGCTTGTTCAAACCTTAGGAAAATTTAGTGAAGAAAACAGCTGGAGTTAACTTGCTCAGTATGCAAATCTATTTTTAGAATGAGAATATTTCTTCCTCAATTAGATTACTCACTACTACCCAAAAGACTGCAATACATATGCAGTATAATTTTTATCCAACCTTTGTACTTAATCTCACCAACTCTCAAAATATCCAGCTTTCATTCTGTGGTAGATTCTCTCCTTGGGAAAAGTGGACATCAAAGAATTAAATACTGTGATTACCCATCACTGAAGAATAACCAACATCCCAGCCCTGCATTAGGATTGGCTTGACAACTTTTTCCAGAAAAGCAAGAAAACCAACCTTTTTCAACATCTTGTTCTGTTTGTGGAAAAATTCCACTTTGATATCACCGCATACCGGCAAAGGTTGAGGGAATTCAAAGTACATATACTTGTCTTCACGTCTTGAGGGTCCTGAAGGGGAGGTGAATATCTTTACCTTTAGCTGGTATACCACAAACTGAGGATCTGAGGACACAAACAGAGCATCACTTCGTAAGAAATGCCTTAAAGTGTTAGAAAGCACAATATTAGTATCAAAATCACAATCATGAGCTACAATACTTTGTAAGTTAATAAATATCTATTAACAGTTAAGCACTGCAGAACATCCAACTTTGCTAGATGTTACTGGAAACAACGTAACAGATTTCTGTCCTTTGTAGCAATACTCTCAAGCAACCACAGGGTTCTTCGAAACTTGTAGTTTCTTTTTAATATAGTAAGAAACAACTACATCAAGTGACAACTTCTTGACTTTTCCTTGCATATTGCCTCTCATCGCCAAATTGTATGGATGTAACTGGTTTATTCTCTCGTGTTGTATTTGAATTGCAGAATGGGCAGTCATGTCAGCACAAACTGATTTCTACTCTTACACAAACAGAACTGTTATACAAACAAAACCAAGGACAAAATCTAACACTAACACACAAACCAACCACTACTGACGACTATATAGACACAGACCGTAAGTCTGTACTGTAAATCACCATCACCAAGAAAGTGCCAGCCATGTCATACCTTTCCAAGTTAAATCTGCAGGGGTAACAGCTGAAATTATGTTTTTTTGGTGCAGCCTAAGCAGATTTTCTTGGAAATTGCCGGACACCAGCATGAAAGCCAGAAATACTAAATACAACTTAAACGAATAAGATTTTCTGCATTTGCTCCAGACTTCTCTGTTAGTATCAGATGCAGGCTGCTCTCTAGACTAATACACATCGAACCATACCCTGCTGTAGAATGCATAGCCACCCAGAAACCACCCCTGCAGAGCTGTGGAAGTTCCTACCAAGCATATCCACACTATCTTGCTGAATGGCCTAGCTATAAAACTGCTACTTATCTCCCTAAAATCGTCAGAGCCATGAAATCCTGTCATCCCTTTGTTTGCCCAAGAGGCACAACTCTACTTGTCAGTAACTTTAAAACAGAAGGAAGATACAAGGAAGTCAGTTTAAAATTTATTATGTGTTGGTAAAATGACTACAATTGTAGTAGATAACACAACTAAAGTAGTAACACAGACCATTGGTTTCACATTCTGAAATATCACTGAAAACTCCAGAGACTTAAAATATTACAGTACACAAAGATGCTGAAGTTGATAACCAAGATAGTTACTCAGGTGCTTATCAAATCTTTTGTTTATCCCAGTATCCTACTATGAAAATGGCATGCTGATAGCCTGGTGCGGACAAACAAGTTAATGCTCACATAAGCAATTCATACTTGCAGCTTGATTTCACAAGTATAGTGCAGTGTACCCAAAACATTAAAGAAGGTAGTAATTATATTAATTGCTGAAATCTGTAACCTCCACACCTCCACCCTAGAGGCAGAGTTTTTTTGGCAGAGGCTCCACCTTTCCTCCTCCTCCTGTAAATACAGCTAGCCTAACAAGTTGCTTGATTGTTTTTCATGTGCATTACATGTTCAGGTACTGTTTTACAATATTAATAGTGCAATTTTTATCAAAGCCACAGGAGGCACTGCAATTAATTACACATTGCAGTAATGCCCATAGCAAAACCATTATAGACTTTTTCCACTAACAAAAAATGAACACACAACACTAGGCAGTTACTGCCCTGTAATGCAGCCCACAGAAGGACAGAAGTGAATTTCTATTTATACCTCAAAGTTTCAAGGAATCTGCTGTTCCTTACTAACACAATGTGTATCAACAAACCAGATTATTTGTTTACAGGTTTATTAATACTTTATAAGCCTCCATATAAAGAAAACTTCCAGAATTAGTTAGGTATTTACCCAGTTGAACTGATTTATTCTTTTTTAAACATCATGGGAAGAATGATGTTGCTGCATTTGAAGCCAACACACCATTAAGCAAGTGTTTTTCAGCAATTCATGTTTCCCAGAAGTTGCTACATAAAGAAAAAAAAGGCTTTTTTTATGAAATAAGGAGCAAAACCCCAAATACATATATGGCATCACTTATCTTCAAACCAGCTCAATGCTTCCCAGTTTAAAACTGTGGTGAAACAACTATGAGTCCTTCACAGACCTCAACGTAATACACCTGGGAGGATGCCAGCAATAGACCACACTAACCCAGCAGATTTTGGAACATGAAGTGTTTAAGTATGATCTTCTCTATCAAGATGTGCAGCTTTTCGTGTCATGTAACAGAATGGTAGCTGTCACATAACCAAACCAAGTTCAGAGGCTGATGTGTTTCCTTACAAGAGCTAACGGAGGTTAAAGGGGTTGCTGAGTACTTACTGCAAGTTCCGCTGCTGAACATGGGAATTGTTTCAAACATCATCTTGTGAAACAGCAGTGCCACTGGTCTGTAATCAAGGTGATTCTTTAACAGGTAGCTATAGTAGTACACATAGCGTCTCTGACTGGGAATTGTTACTCCCTAAACAGAGGGAAAACAAACATCAAAAACCATCAAGACCATTTATTAGCATCACTAATACAGGTCCTGCCCATTACCTCAGAGTATAACTAAAAAGCAAAAAACCCATGAATGAAAAGGTAGCTGTAGCACCTGGAATAAACCATTGTGATTTAAGCTGAGTATACCTCTGCAGCAGCTACACTGGAGACGGGCAGACAAAGTAAAGCATATAAGCAGGCTGTATCTAGAAAGCAGGCGAGTGATGCGCTTCTCTCTACACTGCACAGAAACCCATCCATGTGGGTATTCAATACAGTAACTCATGCCAACCCTCAACAACTTCTTCATTATGGACTATTCTGGGCACCTTAGGGACAAGCAAAGACATAATCCACCTCCAAACCAAAGGGCTGCCTCTGCACACATTCTCCTTTTCTCTAGACACGTGTCCACATCTCTTGCACTTGTCCTGCAGAGCATTTAAAAGGAAGCTGTTTGCACACATTATCCAACACCAAGCAATTAATTACCGACCAGTACCCAGCACAGAAGCAGGACACTGGTTTTCCAGTTACTTTAGTATGTATCTCCAAACATCCATCTCAAGCAATGAGGCAAAAAAATGCAGATTTTTTCCATATCTTAAAGACAAACACCTCAAACACACTGAGGTTCATTTAAAAAACTGTTTCATGCTGCTGCCTTTTTTGGGGGGGGGCAGGGGCGGGGGGGGGGGGGCACGCATCAGATGTTAAGCAGGAGGCACCTTGAACATACTCTAATTTTTAAGCACCAATACAGGAGTTACATTTCAACAGCAGTTTAAGTCAAATGATTCTAATCCTGTTTGTCAGTATCATTGTACTCAAGACTGACACTACCTTCTACTAAAAAAATGCCCTTCTGAAAGGTTTTCACAAAAACAAAAGTAGAAAGTTTCATTAATATAGGCTCAATAGCCCAGACTGTTAAATGAAGCATTTCTCAGTTGAATTATAACTGAAGTAAACACTTGCTTTGAACAAAGAACACTTTTATTACTAATTTTAAATCAACTTAAATTTCAAGGAAGGAAACAGTTTTAAAGCTCTTATAGCTAATATTTCCAAGCAAAAGTGATAGAAATGAGAAATAATTTCATTTCCTAGAAAACACATTACACAGCTTATAACAACCCACAGTACTTGCAACACATCAGTAAGTAAACTTCCATATTAAAACTAAATGGGACATTGCAATAAACTGGAGATAAAAGGTTTTCATGTAAGAATCTGTGATCATTTTGGTCACAAAACCTACAGCACAGCATTGCTATAAACAGTTTTAATACCTGCTTCACCTTAAAACAGCTATAAGCTGAAAGTGCCAGAGTAGTTTTAATTTAGTAAGCACCTGTTCTGCACACATGAAAATATTCACTTTCTGCAATTATTTTTTTAAAAAAAATGTTGGTAATTATGTCTCCCTAACACTTCAGTTGTTTCTAAATCACACAAAAGACTTTCCCCTACAGCACTTTTACAATAACTTTCTTAAGTAACCTTCTACAATGACCACGTTTTTTGTTTAGATGTCATCCCAATAGTTACCAGACCCACTTCTTAAGCCGGCTTTGAAGTTTGCCTTCCTGGGATCTGAGCATCATGACTGAGAAAATCCCAGCTTCAGAGAAAACCATCAGTAATTTACCAATGCTGCCAATCAGAAGAAAACTATACAGGTAAGGAAAAAACAAATCCTTCTCTGCTCATAGCTTCTTCATGCCATAAAGCATGCGCCCTACAGAGAAACACACCTTACCAGGACAGCCAGAGCTTCGACAAGAATGAAGGGAAGACAGTCACTTTTGTGGCTATATAAAGTGATAGTCAATCTCAAAGCAAAACCAGTTCTCAGCCAGGAGGGCAGTTTTATCCCCTCCAGCCAGAGATTTTTTTCTCCCTGGAGACATAGCCTTTACCCTGAGATCCTAAGAACCAGCCACACTGAAACAGAACAGAAAGTTCTCAATTTTCCAAAGGTCTGATTTCAAAGCACAACATTTTCATAACAAGCTAATATTCCAAGAGGTAAAATCAACCCCCACTTACTTTTACTCAAGAAGAGTAAAGAAAAGGGAAGTAGTTTAAGTATTTTCTCCTCAAGCACCTTACAGTTCCCATCTATCCCCACCATCATTTTTTAAATGGACAATAGATAACTTCTCTAGTCCCTATCCCAGAGTTTTACAGGGTACTGCGGAGCTGTGTAGAGATCACCAAAGATATCAGGTACTGCTCCTGGTTCTCCTCAATGTAGCACAGGCAGGATTATGAAGAACAAGCATTTTTGGAAGCAATATTCCCACATGCACTTTAATAACATGCCCTACTGTGAGAGTAATGTTGAAGCTGCAGCCTCAGACTAGGCTTAGGGCATCAGGTTTAGCTGAGGTTGCCACCCGAGTATGTCGAACAAACGGGCATCACAACTGATCAGCTCTGACACATCAGACACTAGATATCAACCCTGCTCAGCGTCATTCTGAGACTTCCTCGCACAAAATAATTGGTTTCTATTTCCTGTTCAGTTACACCACTATTAGGAGCTGTTCCTAAAAATACAATGGTATAACAGTCAAAAAACACTCCTGAATAGATCATTTCCAGCTCAGGCACTTGAATAGTTGTTCCCAGCTGATACCTATCTGTTGATTAGATTGCTTCCTTCCAAGTCTAATCATCACCATAAAACCCTTCAAGGCAGAAGCAGGAATAAAGACCTCTCCAGCTGCAGAAAGGTAAGTTGTCAGTCTTTGTCATCACAACAGTATTTCTGTGTCCATCTTAAGGAAAAAACAGGTGCTAAGCTAAACATTTCAAACAGTGGCAGCAGCAGCTTTTTTAGAAGACTTTTTTGGGGGTTTACTTCTCCCCTACCTCAGTAAACAAGCTGGACAATTACAGTTCCTTATCCAACTTCAGCAAACAGTTGGTCTCCCTTGGTTCAAAGAGAAAACAGAAATCAGTCCTGTTCTACTGCCACTGTGGTGACTGATAGACACAACTGTTTAGCCAATACTTTCTAATCTTTATCATTCCTTCCTTCTGAAAAAGTCATCCCGTCACATCCGTCCCCATCCCCCACCCACCCCCCGCTATGATGAGTTACAGAAGTCAAAAGAAGGCAGCTTGGTGGCAGGGGGGAGACAACAACCAACCAAAACCCAACAGTTTTTGGTCATAGACAGACTTGTAGACTCAGTTGTGCTGTGTCTTATTCCCCACTACCTTTCCCAGGACAACAGTACACTAACAGAGTATCTAGCAACTGTCAGCTGCAACTACAACTCTCACTTAATGTTGCAAAGGCCTCCATGAAGCTTCTTCCAGCAGGCACTTGGGAAAGGCTTGCTACAGAAGTACTTGAGGTTGTTCTCTTGACCAATTAGTCATACTTCCTCTTGCAATCAGACTCACACTTCCTGCCGGCACGGACTAAGCCCTCTCAAGAATCAGTTTGCTATGCATATTCATGGCAACAACAATTTTAGCTACACTATTCTGAGCAGCTATACACAAAATGCACACCTTGTGCTTGCTTTAAATGAAGAAAATATGGTACCTAATTAAAGCCAATTTTCCTTCATCATACACGTGTTGGTCCAGCAACAACAACAAAAAAAAAGGCACTTTCCTGTCCCTAGGTGCAAACAGCTCTTTTGATGCCTCATTTACTTTGAGTTCAGGAAGTCAGTTACATAAAGGTTTGGTGAAGTGTCAAATCAGAGAGCAGCACTTGACATATAAGACTGAAATACAGACCACGAGGGAAGAAAACGCTCCTAGAACTTGCATTGACATACCTGTCTATAAACACTACTTTAAGGATTATGCGAATCACATGCTGCCCACTGTCCACATAAAGATAACCATGCTCAAGTGAAGCTGGGGTGGGTGTGTGTATGTGGAAATCAACTCTTCCAGCAAAGACATGAAAACCAAAACAAAGTTGCTGGTTACAGACAATATTTACAGTGAAGCTAAACAAGGCTCTCACTATTCCTGTTTACTAAGCTCTCCCTTAACTCAAACATGCCAGAGTACCACTGGGGTACTGATGAACACCTAACTGACCTTACCCTCAACACACTAACATGCAGAACTACTACCCTTTTTTTACAAAAGGGAAACAGCTACAACATGCTTCACCACAGATTTGTTAAATCAAATTTTGTAGTTTTCACTGTATTTTATCCAGCTCTTTAGATAATCTTTATCAGTAGAAGTAATCTACACTGTTTATTCATCACACAGCTCATTCCTATTCACTATCATTCACTCTTACCAAAAGCCACAACTTTTTGATGGGAAACCCCGACAATGTCTCCATTCCAGTACTACACCACAGCTACCTTCTCAGTAGTACATGCAATAACAGCTCCGTCTTGTAAAAGAGAGCAAACTAAATAGTTATTTGCTCCTTCCAATGAATGAACAGCCAAATTCTAAAATTCTGTATGTGACACTTGGCTCTCACAAGCCCTCAAACATGAAGCTCTGCTTACTATAGGTCTACACACTGTGAAATTAATACTTTATGCAAATATTACAGGGATACAGAGGAGTCTGTACTTGAGTAGGTTGAAACTGCCCTGCTGGGATGATCCGCTGGGCTGCTCTTCCACCATACACAAGGAAATGACGGAAGATGAGCAGGAAAGCTTGCTGAAGTGACCCTGTAAGTCACACATTATAATTGGAGAGGCTTTCAAGTAAGGAGGTTCAATGCCCATTAACAAGGCATAACCATGCCAGAAAGGTCCAACATACAGTACTACTAAGTCTGTCTGTACCACTAACAAGGTCTTAACAGAAAGCTCTTGTAGCCATGACCATTTATCTGAAATGAGATCCTCCCATTTCTCCTCAGGAGAAGTAGAAGAAACTCAATGGCAGCCCTTCATGAAGCAGGCTCTGAGGCAGCCAATGTCTGGGCTTAACTACCCTTTTATTGAAAAGGGGCATCCAAAAACAGACTCTTCCAGTAGGGATATTCAACTGTAATATGCACTATAATGACTACATATCTCCAAACACCACCACAGAAGTTAAGAGAACCTGAGGAGATGAACAACTCATCCATTCAGGCAAAACAAGCTGGAATAATCCTCTTATTTGGGCTGAAAATGCTGAATGAGAAAGTTCACTCATCAACCGCCCATTTGATGAGACACACAGCAGAATGTTATTTAAAAAGCTATTTAAAATAAACTGTCCAGATCTTCTTGAACAGGACACGAAAAAACCAGACTGTTTTAGTGTTGCAACTAACTGCTACTGCTGCTTAGGTAAGCTTTTTCATTGATAACAGCTGCACTGATCCAATAATGTTAAAGCTAAATCAAATCAGATATCACAACTGATGGAAATTATTTCTTCAAGAGCTTGACTATTCAAATTGAACTTGAGCAGGAAAAGCGTAAGTATACAGGTAGAACAGAAAAGAGCTCACCTTCTTGTCTCTGGTCCTTACTTCCCCATAGAAATCTAGGGCTTCTTGAGCCTTTAAAAACTTGCCTCGATGCAACAAATATGCACATATCATTACACCAGTTCGTCCCTTTCCAGCTTTACAGTGGATTGCTGCAACATGATTGTCATCTTCACTTAGCCATTGGTCAAGATCTTCACAAAAAGGTTTGATAAGCTCTAGCTGTGGTGGGTTATGGTCTTCAAAAGGGTACTGTGCAACTGCAATGAGAAGTAGTCATTTATCAAAATCTCAAAAGGAAATTACAGCAAGCTCAACTAGACAGATCAACTTTGTGGCACGCATGCAAACAATTAACTTTCTAAATACACCCCCCTGTCTTACATATAGATACATAATTTTTTTATTCCAATATTATTCAGCAATGTACTGCATATTATATGCATTGCAGGCACTCCTCTAGTAATACATAAGCAAGCATCCTGCTACATGAAGAGAATTTCACCGCACTATTGAGTTGCACAGACTCCACCATCCTACAGGATGAATTTTCTAGAACTTAAGAGAACTTTAGCACAAAATAGAACCTTGTGAAAACCCATTACTCCAGCAATAATTAGACTACCTGCTGAGAGAAAACAGGGCCAGACCTCAGTCACTGATCAGACAACAGGAATTTTGGAAAAATTCTGGGCACATTTGAGTCTATGGTAGGGATAAACTCTCAGAATTTGCTCAAAACAAATTTTCTGGGTTTTTGTTTTTGAAACAAAAGCCTGCAATTTCCCCATTAAAAAATGGTAATTGAAAAAGAAATCTCATGTAAGGCACTTGCAATACTTCAGGGTTTTAAAGTCAAACCACTGAACAAAGTTGCCCCTTTTCTTATACAGATATATATATATATGCAGACAAACACTTTTTTTCCATCTAGAGATGGAAAGAATTTCAAGCAAGCATGCAGGAAATGAAAGAAAACTCAAAAGAGCAAAAAATAAGCAGTAAGCAGAGATAAGCACTCAACCCCAAACCTCTAACACCTCAGATAAGATGACAGACAATGCCACGCTAACTGGCAGAATTACATAAGGCTGTATTAATTTCATCAGGAGAACAGCACTTTATGAAGTGCGCCTCAATTCTTGATCAACAGACTTGGGATCTTATAAATACAACCCTGGTTCACTTAAAAATTCCCAGCTAGAACCACCATTTCCTTTTCTGGTCTAAAAATGAATACATTTCATTTTTTGGCTAGTGTTTGTACTCGTTTCATAAGTACTACTCTCATCACACATGCAAAACTCCTTTTGATGAATCCCCAAGGACTTAAAGAGCAGAAGTGAGGGATGAAGTTATGGAACTGCTAAATTGTGCAGCACAAATCCAAAGCCTTTCGGCAGGATCCGCAAGGACAGTTTATTCACTCACAGTACAGACCGCCCACTTAAGCTCCCAGAAGACCAAATAGGGAAACCTGACAAAAGTGAATAAACTTTGCTAAAGAAGCAGCAAAGGCTAACGAACATGAGCACACACTAATAAATTCTTCCACGTGGAAGATCCAAACACTCCCCAAATGATCATTTTATGTGAACTTACAGAGATGTCACTTTTTGCAGCAGATGTAAATGGAAGGAGAAGTTTATGTAGAAACCCCTAAGAAGCTGTTAGGAGATGCCGCAAGTTTGTCCATACAACTCTGAGTCTATCTTAACTACATCCAGTAAGGTTCCAGTGAAAAGGAGAGACAAAGTAGTCCTGAAAGAACAGCCTGAAAAATCCCAGCTAGAAACAGCATGTTGAAGATGCTCTCCAAGATCTGGGACCAAAGGCAAACCTTGCAGTATTTTCTTCAAAGATAGAATGAGGAGCAGATTAAATGGGTGCCCTGCGATGGTGCAGAGGGATTATGAATCAGAAAGCAACCTCAGGAAACATAAAGCTGCGCAATCTTGAATGGGTCCTTGAAAGGGTGTAGATCCTCCATGGATTTTTGGTTCCTAACACTGGAGCACACAGTATGGAGAACAGTTCTGATTACTCTCTCCAAGCTCCTAGACATTGCAAGAAAAATCCCATAGCACATAAAGGAGAAAAAAAAAACCAAACAAAAACCAAAGAGGAAAGCCTGTGGCAAAGCAGAAGACAATTTCCAGCATCGAAGTATTTCAGAAACTGCAAAAACCCCAGACAGAAAGCTAGCATGCAAAGATGAAGAGCTTTCAACATTTGATTTTGAATTTGATGCAAGAGCATTCAAGTTGAATAATGAACTACTATGGTGTTTCATGCTAAGTGTACAAATTAGAAGTTCCTTCTGAAATTAATTTACTTCAGAAGATTTTTAGAGTAGAAATGTTGCTCGTCTGCAAAGGGATGTTTGGAGTCACCGATCTGGTTATCTAAGGTAAATAATTCAGGGATGAAAAGAAAAAACGCAACATGTAGCTCCCTGTAACAGTCATCTTCTGCAGAAGAGCTATGAAAGGTGCTGTCACAAACAACATTTTGGGCTGGGATTGACAGTTAAGGGATCTGAGCATCCCCGAAATAAAAAGCATAAATTAAAGCAAGCACATGTTCTGGACATATTAGAAACACGTCCCTTTTCATTTATGTCTTTTCTCCTCTTACCCCAAGTATTGCTCAAGCAGATCTTAAAATACTTTTTTTCTGGCTTGTATGTATTGAGTGAGGTTTCAGGACACTGTCATTCAACATCTTAAGAGCAAATCAGAAGCGAAGATGACTTCAACATGACAATTTCAGTCCTTCTATATTCAGACATTAAAGCAGCCAATTACATTTTGGTCACGTTCTAAACAACCCCTTTACAACTAGAAGGATGGTTTAAAACAACAATAAAAAAAAAAGAAGTTGAGCCCTTGCCATGATGTAGTATTAGCCAGTAAGGCTGAGATTTATTATCTCCTGCAATTGTGCACACACAAGTATTGCTTATCTACCCAATCATTCTGAAGTACTGCATGAAGAGGAACTACAAGCTTTACTACCATGCACAGAGATGTTCCTCTGCACAAAGAATAAAGGTAAATCCATATTTATTTATTACCTGGGGAGTTATTACTGACAAAACAGGCACATCAGTTTCCACCCACCAAGGCTCTGATCAAAAGGAGCCCCTAAAAGTTTCCCTGCTGGTTCTGGTAGTGTCTAAGAACCAACTCATCTCAAGAGGCATCACATAGGAATTAAATCTTTTATTTCCTTTTTTTAAACCAAGTGAAGTTTTGTTCCAGATCTTCAAAAAGCTAGTTTATATGAATAGTGACAGTGGCTTAAGCATTCTCCATTTTTATTCTAAGTGATGCTTCTGCATAAAAATCAGTCTTCCTTACACTTCACATCTAAATTTTACAGAAAGTTTACAAACTGAATTGAACAGAAACTTCTATATAACCCATTCTGCAAAAACTTGCAACCGTAGACTTGATTGCCTCATTAGACCTTGATCTAGTTAACTGTGACGAACGTACTTTTTTGAAAGCATCAAGAATATAGCAAGTTTCTTCAATGACTCAAAGCAATCTGACATCATTCCTTGTGCCCAAATCCCCTACATTACTATTCACCAGCTCCTCTTTGTACCTTCATTCAGAAACACTGAACTTTAAAGAGGAGAACACATACTAGACAGTAAAAACGTACCTCTGCAATTAAATTTGGCGGTGTCATAATGTCTTTCAGCACATCTAAAAAAGAAAAATATATAAGAGTTCAAGACAAGTCTGAGACACTCCCAACATCTGTCACACCTTGGAACATACAAATCAACATATGGGAAAATCATACATACCCATCATCTTTATGGTTTAAAACTACAGCTACAAGTTACATCCAGAAAAACTGTCTTCTTGCAAATGTATGAAGTTGCTCACTAAAATATCAGTTATTTTACTGAAAAACTGCCGTATGGTAATTGTAGTCCATCAGTATGTTTTTAGGCAGTGAGAGTCTCAGTGTATCACATTACTTGTGTGAATGCATCCATTATTACTTTTTAATACTGTATTAACAACTCTAGCCACATGAGCAGCTTTATGATCCCACACAAACACGTGAAGAGTATACAGCTATGACATTCATCCAACTCACTCGGAACTCAAAACACATGTCAAGACACCTCAACAACAACATGGGTACTAGGGGTGATGGGGATCACACAAGGACATTTCAAGGACCCTTAGACAGTGCAACCCAAGCAAGCGTTCTTCGTCCAATTACAGGACCACAAGACCACCACAGGCAACTGGAAGCACCACCAAGTATTACAGTGCAGATCACTTGTATCAAGCAGATATTGTGATACTTCTCTTCAACTTGGCATTTGTTCTTGAAATTTGGTGAACTCTGGAAAAAAAACCCCACCAAAATGCCAATCACCTAGTTTTCCCCTCACAGACCCTGGAAAATAGCACATTTCTGAAGACTCTGGAGCTGCATCTATGTCTATCTCACCACTCTAAGAGACCCACTCTAGCTAGCCAGTAGCACAGCAAACCAAGACTGAATTAGTCTTGGAGGATGACTTGCCTAGAGACAAACATCAGCGACCAGATATAAACAATCCAATCAGTAGGGCTCTAATACAGCCAAAGTGGCATGCTCCAAGGAAACAAGCTAGACCAGATATTGGGGGTAAGGGGAAAGAAGGCATGAAGTGGATGCCCTCCATAATTTTCCTTGGAGTTGCTCTCTGCAGGTAAAATGATGCACCCCTACATAACAGAAGCAAAAATGCAGTTCAGAAACGAAAACAAGAACAATCTTGCCTCAGAACAACAGGACTCCAGGTTGAGACAGTGATTGACAGTCATTTCAGTAGACAAAACACATGTAGATTTTCTGTTCTGATTAGAACCTGTACTCTTGATAGGGTTCAGATACCAACACCAGTTTCAGGACTGGTATGAATTTGTATTTCTTTAATAGGCATGTTATGACTGCCGCCTTAGGAGCCACATGGAGCATACCTGACACTTTCAGACATGCAAACTTTGAGGCTCCTACTTGTATGACTGTTGCACATAACTGGAGCCTCACATGCTTCATTGAGCTTTGTTCACGAGACTTGTACACCAGGGACAGGCAGGTCTGCTGGGGTTGCACACGCACTCAGCACTTCCCTTTCTCTGAATTCCAGAGCCTTCTCAACTCTAGCCTCTGCCAGGGAAAAGTCTGGCAGTTTTCAGAGCTCTGATCACATTGCTGATACTTTCTCTAGGTCAGAAGTGAAACAGTGCAGGTTAAGCTGGCTGATGGGACTCAAAAAATCATTATCTGCACCCGAACCTTTGAGAAAAAAATGTTAGACACAGTATGTACACCCAAGATGGGGTCACCACGCCTGGAGCAGCCATCAGTCATGCTGGGCAAAGCCTGTTATAAGCTAGTCAGCATCTGGACTTCGGAAGTTGAGTCTGCTAGGAAGCAAAGCAGTTAGCACAAAGCATCTTATTCACCGAAGTCTCCTTCTTCCTTTTAAAGAAACACCCAGTTTAAAGGTGTATCAAGAGATGAAAGTGTTCAAAACATCTTAAAAAGTCACCTATGGGCAAAAAAACCTTCAAATTTTTAAGTTTCAGAGTGTCAAGTAGAATACCATAAGGGATAGAAAATAGTTTTGTTGACACCAAGGATAGAAACTGAGCACAGAACATAGCCATGTCACTCCTTATGCCCTCTTACAGGAGCTGTACACAGCAAATGCAGAGCTCCAGACACGGCTGTACAAAATACACCCTCATTTCATTACATGAAACACTTATCTGCAGCAGAGATCCCACTGACACACACTTTGGGGGATGCTTCCATTGCCTAACATTTAAAATACATTTGTTTTTCCTTAAACACCGTTAGACTTGTAATACGGTCAGATTGCCAGATGAAACCCGAACAGGGTTTTTTTGGATTTTGGGGGTGGGGAGTGAGCTGGCATCGTTCTTTTAATCCTCCTTATGATTAAAGCTAGTTTAAAGCAACCTAGATCCTAAGTACTGCCTGCCAGGCACCTTTCTGATCATAACCATAACCCCACTGACAACAGGACTACAGGCTACCAAAAAGACAGCAGTCTATGCCAAAGCCCAATACCATGCACACAGAGCTACAGAAAGTATGCACATAAAATCCACATTGTTCATTACAGTTCCTTCCTTTAATTAGCTGACTGTTGGACAGTTAAAAGAAATATACTGAAAATTGAGATTACTACAATAGGGGAGGTAACTATTTGGTAGTATGTGAAGTTAGGAGATGAAAGTGGAAGAATATATTAAAATAAAGAATACTGAAGAAACAGCAAAGGGTTAAAGGTACACATGCGAAAACCAACACTAACAAGGAACAAAAAGAAATTGATTGCTCAAACATTCACTGGGAAGTTAAAGCCAAAATTCAAGGATGAGGCATAACTGACCTCATTTAAACATCAGTTCAGAAAAATGTCTCCAAATCCTTTTAAATAAAATTGCTCAACACACACACTATTATCAACTCCATGTAACAACTACCTTAAGGGAACTTAAACCCCATGACAGTGTTTGAAAGAATTCTGAACGTAAGTACATAACTCCTCTGAACTCCCACCTCCCTTCTTTTAAGCACACACAATAGTTTACAAAGGATCAGCTTCATCTAAAGAGATGCTGTTCAAAATACCTGAAGGCTGCAATTTCTTCCCCATCTCATGACCAAACACTGCAACAATTCACCTAATGGCATTTATGTACTTAATGTGTGTATAAATTTTGCCTGCACAAAAATGAAGAGACAACCTGGCCTCTCTAGCCAGAGATACACAGTTTAAAAGTTATGCTTTCCAAGCTGTGCAGTTATCACTTGAATCTTCATTTGCAACTGATCCATGTTTTGGGGAAGAAGAAAACCCATGCATTTTAAAAGAATGTTTTATCTTGCAAAAGTTTTCATCTGAGGGTGAATATAGTAATTTTAAGAAGTTTCACTTGCATTTGAAGTTAGCAACAAGGAAAATCGATGGGGTGTTCTTGCGCTGAAAACTGAAAAGTTACATTTTTCATGTGAAGAACTTGAAGACAAAAACGTTTGGCACACCTGGACAAGTTCTTTCCGCAATTGAAAGCACATGTATCAGCAAACTAAACATCAAACATGCTTGTCTCTTCACAGTTCTCACTTAAAAACTTTAAAGTTGTTCCTGTGTAGGGTTGGGGGATTGATTTTTGCTTTTTTTCTGAAGTAAAATGAGGTTGCTAGCAGACAGCGAAGTGGAAGCTTTTCAAGTACCACCTCCCAGAGGAGCTACTTGCTAAGATGCACAGAAGTCTTACTAAACTCTTACTTTCTGACCTACAAGTTTACACACAGCAACATATTGTTTTTACCTGTCACCTCTCAAGCCAATTTGAAACAACCAGCTCAGTATCAGGCTGCTCAGCAAACCCTGATCCTGTTAAGTGATACCAGAGTCACACTTCACAGAATCTAACAGCTGAACCCAGCCCCAAGAAGCAGGGGGAAACTACGTTATATCTGTCCTGTTCTGCTTTGCCTTGCTCCCAAAACAAAAGCAGAAGCTGTCAGGAGGCTTCAGGGGGCCCTAATAAAACCACAGTAGTTAGATTTTACATGATACAGATTTTTAGTGCTGAGCTCCGGAAGACTTCAAAGGAAGATATCCAGAAAGTTACCTCTTCAGGGAACTGCCTCTACACACAGAAGGAGCTATCAGCTATTCTAGGAAGCACTGTCCTTTCCGCCCTTAAGTGCCACCAAGACAGTGGTCTTTTATAAGGCTAACATTCTGAAGAGCTTCTAAGCTAGAGAAAATTTTGTTACTGAACTGTACAAAAAGTGTCCAATGGGTTTATTTTAATACATTTTATTTATGTATATTTTTCTATTCTGTCCTACCCCAGGCTTTACAGACAACTTCAATAACCAGTATACTGTTTCTCAGCTTCTAGTATCACTTCAACATCAGGAAGTAAGAGTTGCTTGGTGCATAATCCTTCAAGTAATTTAGAGGCATACTTCTAATACTTGTTTTTGAAGACTGACATATTAAAATGCAAATGCATTGCCCAGATTTCCATACTACAGTATTATTTTTTCCATTAATTGCAGATATTTAGAAACTTTCATTTTAAAAGAAAAAAGCTGTAACATCTCAGAGATCAATAAATCTTCAACTTAAATTTCTGGGAAAAAATGAGGGGTAGGAAAGCCATGACCTACTTTTCAACATCAGCTGACATCACCAAATCATTTATACAAATGAAATTAGTTTAAGCTAACATACAAAGATGATCAGAACAACAAAAAAAATCCCTTCTGTAACAAGAACAGCTTTCTGCGTAACTAAATTTTCAGAGGAAAACATTACACTTACAAAAGTGAGAAACCATCACATTACCAATTGCTGCAACAGCTTTTTCAAAGTAATAAACAGGGACAGTCAAGAAAAGTGAGGAAGCAAACAGAACCTGGGTACCAATACAGTTTGATTAAAAAATAAAAAAACACCAACAGGAAAATACTCATTTGGCAATTTCTTCACTGCAGACATTAATACATTAACAGAAAGCCTGCTGTGAATTACTTTTCACTTTTTAATCACATGGTACAAGCTCCAGATGGGATAGATGCCAAGTCATTTAAAAGCTTTCAAGTAATATGCATACACACCAGCATTTCATTTAACCTCACTCAGCTCAACTAAATGAAGTAATAGTACTCTCAATCAGGCTTAATTGTTTTAAGAAATGTGCAAAACATCTCTAGCTCTGCTTCAGTACAGTAACAAGCCACTTTCACTCCTAAGCTATTTTTAGAAATCATTATTTTGGAAAATACATCTACAGGAGCATACTTACAGATTGTATATCTTGTAATGGTTTTTATGTTTTGAATCCAAAAACCTTAAGTAGGAAAAAAAAAAAAGGCATGTATTAATTACACTGCAATAATGTTGACCTTATTTTACAGCATCATTAAAGTACCATCCAGCATGTGCAGTTCTGCATTCCAAGTCCCAGCTGGCCCTACAGTACCTCAAAGTCAAGGAGGCAGCATGTTGCAAACCTCACTCATACAAATAATGCAGTAGTATGAATAAGGCTACTTACGCAATGGAGGCCACCAAGATCTGACCTGCAACTGAAATATGTATGTTATGGTCCAATCTGTGCTGATTTTTAAGATACCTGCACATCCATATATTAAGTTGAGGAAGGGTAGTTTATTTTTAAAGCAGAAAGCATGGATTATACAAAGTATCTTTAAGCACTTACTTCCAATTTGATCATCTATGCAAAACACTTTACCACAGTGGTATTTCCCATGAAAAAAAGCAGTTAAAATAACATTCATATTTCTGTTAGAACAACCAGAATTATTTTAATACCATTTTTTTTAAATGGCCATTATTTGCTACTGAAGTCTGAGGACAGTGCCTGATTATATTCTGAGTTCAGAAAGAAGGAGCAAGACCACTACACTTTTTCACATTCATATCATTTTCATGCTCATTTTGTAACAAAAACTTCACATACAAGCCTCAGAGAGCCAAACTGCAAACATGATTCATCAAAATTGCCATGATTATATATGATGTGTCACCTGGCAATGTTCAAGAAGAAATAACATACAAATGTTTACACTTAACATCATCAACAGTGTGTATCTGCACATCAGCCAGAAGGAATTTAATTAGCCATGACAGAACATGCTGTTCAAATTGAAAAGAAACACTAGCTGCTAAAATCCTGGAAAGCTCAAGCAAAAACAAGCTCTGGTTATCAGTCATAATATTCCAGAAGAACCTAGAAGAACTTTGTGGTTAAACCAATGCATTAAAATAGGAACAGATGTGAATGCTCCTTGTGCAGCATTGAGTATGAGATTCCAATTTCATTGGCAAAAATATTTCATGACTCCCACTTGTGCCCCTGTTGGCAGAGTTTGAGAGATTAAGGAAGATTGTGGACATGGCGATTTGTTTCAGGAGATGTCCCTGCTTGTGCAAAACACATGGGACAGCAAGGAGAGCTGACTCTGCTTCTGCCAGGAATAGCCACAAAGCTCAGTAAGTCTTCATACAGGTATTTTCAAAGGACAAAATTCCAGCCAAAACCTCTCAAAGCATCAGTCATAGGAAACAGCCAGCAGTCCAGGTCGTACATCTCATACAATATTAGCATTACATTTGTCAGGATACTAGCTATTCAGAAAAAGCCCACTGGCATATCCTGGCTCAATACCAATTGTTCCAGAGCTCAAACATGTTGAACTTCTGCATAAAAAGCTTTTGGAGAAGAATTCCACAATAAAAAGACGACAGGAGCAGATGAGAACCTCCTGATTGCGATGTGCAGAATGCTGCATGATGACAATTTGTGCATTATTCTCGTTTAAAAATAGGAGGCAACAAACAACACTACTTTAGCATCCAGTTCCAAACAGGCACTTGATTTACATCTCTCCATATCTTAATTTGGTTGATTACAGTTTTAGGTGATCACCACTCCTTTTGATCTGAGTGTTTATGGACAACTTAATAATTACATAGTCATCCCCTTTCAAAAGTCTAATTTTCACATACCTACATACTTAACCAATAAAATTTATTTTCCTTCATACAAAAGTAACTGAAATAAAGGCTGTGAATGGAAGAGGGCCTTCAAAGGCTACTGCCTATTTATTTGAATTATTCCCACGTCATTTATTCAAAGCCCTGCCTTTGCCCCTGTCCTACAATTTCCAAAGGTGGAGTCCATCAGGGTCCACATATTTCACATGGCAGATGCAATGCACACATTAACTTAATGAAAAGGTGGCTCTGACTGCTGGTGAAGAAAGATGGCAAGATAGTCTGAGTTTGTGGGACAGCCTTTAACTGTCCCAAAAGGACAGCAAAAGGTTTTTCTTGTGAGGAAGCTGTGTGCAATGATACAACTAGAAAACACAACTTCACACCTCTTAACAATTCTAGCAGACATACACATTGTATGAGAGCAATTACAGATTGCCATGCTGAGCCTCGCTGATACAACCAGCTCTGGAAAAGCGACTTCTCACTACCACATGACAGAACAAGGTCACTTTTGCAAGCCTGCTCAAATGCAGCCTCTGACGTTTTCAGTACTATTCATGGATAGTGAGCTTCAACAGGACCGTTAAACATGCAAAACTGAAACCCCCTCGAACTCAGCTGAAGCTAACTGCTGCTGAGCAGGGTCACTGCCTCCAGACAACTGACTCTGAGTTGAGGGTTATGATTCCTCCCAGTGTGGGAACTAAGGAGCCGTCTCAACTCATTTCTGTACAAACCTGGATGCAAACAGCTACCAGTGAAATTCAAGCAGTGCTAATTCTGCCTGCCCACGACCGTGAGAAACTTTCTGTGGCATCTCAAACCTGGGAGCAGCACTTTCTTGCCCAGATGCACCTACTTTAACCTCACTGCATAACCATGCCCCTTACTGCATTATCCCCCCCATCCCCAAACACCAAGTCTCCTGGAGAGCTACTGAACTTAGGACCTCAAACGCCCAAGTTCTCAAGAGCATCACACATGACTTAAAATCAGAACTTAAGGTCTTAAAAACACTAATATTTGGCAGTTTCTGCTTAGTTTTTAATGCAACGTCTCAAACCACATTCTCCAGGTAGGATGCCAACTAAACAAGTCACAGCAATGCTCCTGAAACACTAAATACACCTTCCACAGCTGTATCCAGTAGAACAGAGTAATTAGATTATTTGGCATTAAAAATGACAACCTGTAGGTTGTCTGGTTTTCAGTTTGTTGTTTTGTTTTTTTTTTTTACAAGATGTGCTATAAAGCATCACCAGCAATGACAAATTTTAGCTGATTTTTATCCTTATCCACAATTATTGAACACAGCCATATAAAAAAGCCTTTAAAGTTACCTATATTTACTACTTTAAATGAAAATTAACTTATCAAGCATTTCATTTATCGACTGAAGAAATGATACAGGCAAACATATTTTGAAATGTCATCAGCTATGCAAGGAAACTCAACACTGAGCAGAGACATGAACTGACATCTTTCTAAAAGTAAAGAATCTCCTTTTACGCCAACAGAATTTACTGAAGTAATTTTTTTTCACACTAAAGAGCAGATTATATGCATTTGAGATCAACTCAGAACAGCAGCCTGGCCTAGAACTCTAGAAACTATCATTTTCGTTGTTTCCAACATTTTTCAGGAAAGCTAACAAGGCAACATTTATGAGATCCAAAAATCTTGCCATTTCTATGAATCCGAACATACATCCTTTCCTCAGCAGAACATAAATGAGTACAGAAAAGCATATTTAAGATTTACAAAAGTAAGTTAAGGAAAAGAAAAATAAAACTTACCTTACTACATCATCAATGTTGTTCCGGTATACTCCTTCAAGCCTCTCCGCAGGAAAACCCATAGCAATTATGTTTGGATAAATATCTGAATATGCCAGTTATGGAAACATTTGTAAAGCATGTGAAATTTCTACAATAGTATTAAATGGACATTTATCAAATTTATAGCTGTACCCAAGTCAGAGCAACAACTCCAACTGACTCCCATATGTGAGCAATTCAGCTTTATATATGCAGTAATAAGGGATCTTTTCCATAAAAGCTGAGAGAAAATGGGGGTGGGGGAGAATCAGGAGGGAAACTTTTGAAAAGACAGTACATGGACTACTGCCACTGTAACAGAAATCTGTTTAATCTCAAACACGTAACTTAATAGAAGTCTATGCTACTGGGCAGCTGATGGCCAAGATCCTTTAGGAAGGCAATCCACTAGAAAAGCAAGAGTCAAGTAATCCACTTCTGTCATACATTGCCTCACTACAATCACATAGGTGCTACACAGTGGTCTGCCTCTACAGTCTGAGTGGCATATTAAATCCAACAGGAAACTATTAAAATAGTCTTGTGTGACTAAATTGCAAGATGTTCCAAATTAAAAACCACGTTCAAATCCCCAGTGACCCCAAAATAGATGTATCGCACAAAACAGCAAAACAAGCGAAAAAAGCACATTCCAGGCATGCAAGCCTTAGCAAGGCTACATAAACACTGACAGTTTTATCACTTTACACGATTCCTATTTAACAGACCACTACAGAAGCTGCTAAGGTAGCCCTGCATGCCTAAATGTAATATATTGCAATACAAGGGAATGTACAGATCCAAAAAGGATTATGTATCTTGGTTATTAAAAATTCCCCACTTCTGGAAAAATACTCCAGATTCTTATTCTGAACTGCCTGTAATTCACTCGCCAAAAGCAGCCTGAGATAAAGAACTTAGGCAAAATACCTCTTGGTAAAAACAAAACAGCACTAAGGAAAAAGGCCAAGTAAGAAAATTTTAAGTTTACATCTAGAGCCGATGTAGTAAAGAATTCACAACAAACTACTTTTCCTGGTGGTGTAACAATATACGGATTTTTTTTTCTTAAACTTAACTGAAGAAAGTACTCCCGAGTTTTACACATTATTAGAAATGATAATATAGTGAAGAAGCTTCACTGAAAAGCAAAACAGAAATGAAACTGGCAGCTTGAAAACAGACCATACCCTACTGCATTAACATACTCCTCCTCAAACTAATTTTAGAAAGAATAAGGACAAAGCATGATTTGTTTGAAGTTGGCCCTGCTTTAAACAAGGGGGCTGAAACAGGTGATTTCCAGAGGCCTCTTTCAACCTAAGTTATTCCACTTTTTATTTTTATGGTTAAAATATAACAAGCTCTAAAGAGTAATCATAGTAATCATCAGAATGGAAGGCACTGCAGCAGCTTCCAAGATATTAATATTCCAGTTACTTGGACACAAAGAAAAGCCTCAAGTAGGATACAAAATACTCTATCCTTGCAGAATTTCCACTGGCCCGAGTACTCACAGGGAAGCAGCATGGACCAAGCTCTGCATTTACAGTTAACTAGAAGAGTCAAACGTTAAGGACTGAATACAAGGAAATAGCTTTCTACTCTCAAAAAAAGAATTAGCATTTCCTATGTTGTAATCCAAATACATCAAAAGGATTATTTATGCTAGCAGTGAGAAAAATATGAAAGTTTTTAAGAAATTCAAGTAAATATCTGTAGCTGCCTTAAATACAGACACTGAAAGGGGTTTGCATCTGGCCTCCAGTTTATACTGTACTTGCCCAAACCCTAAAAAAGCTTAACTTGGGAAAAAAACAAAAAACACCACCCCAAAAAAAAACCCAGTAAGTTGCTTAACTTTCAGAGTTGCTGGTAACTTCAGATACTATCAAATCACATAAATCTTAAAACTCTGAACTTCACTCTGAACATACTTTACTCTGCAAGTAGTCCACACCTCATTGTTAAATTAACAAAAGGCGCTATATAATTAGCAATGTACTTACTATTTTATCAATTACTACTTGCCATAAGCAGAAGAAACTGGTTATAAATCATGTGCACCTGCTCCATGCCTATTAACAGTGAACGACCTGACTTACAGCTAGCACAACCCATCACTCCCTCCTCATTCCCAATTTCTACCTACTGCCAGTTCTAACACTTGTTCTCAAAAACACTTCCTTTTGTGTCCTGCTCCAAGCAGCAGGGCTACATAAATTATCATAGCAAAATAACCCAGTGTATTAGCCTGCTTTCCACAGCACTTCTCCATAGAAGACAAGTATTCATGCTAGCAACAGGGGTAAAATTAATTCATTTTGACACACCGCAAACAAAACAAAACTCAGTTTCAACTGTAGTATATCACCCATGAGACAGATGCCCAAACTTCACCAAACTACCATGTAACTTGCTTAAATTTCTACTTACTATCACGAGCTTCACTACACATTTTTTTCACACATTTCAGCCTGCATTTTACGTTCAGATGTTTTTCTTCTGCTGTTGGCTTTTCCTCTTCAAGAGGCTAAGACACAAGATACTTTCCAGGATTCCCAGCTGGTCCAAGATGGAAACAAGGCAGACAAGACACCCCAAGTGAAGGGAACAGAACACCTTCAACAGCAGCATTTCCCATTTGCAGGCTCACAGATTCATTCAAACACCAAAGCCTCAAAACACACAGGCTGAAGTGTTCCAATATAACCGAGGCGGTCTCACATTTTTGGGAAGCACGATCCCTTTTTGGCTGCTGCATCTCACATGACCCCTTCTCCCCTCCCTCGCTCCTCAAGGGCAATGCACAGCTTGCATGCATTTCTTCTTTTAAATTGGAGCAAGCCAGCAGAATTGAATGCTGAAGCTTATCCGTGCATCATTACAGGTGCATTTTTAAACCCAGAGCTGGTATCGCAAAAGGTGTTTAACACTATGCCCGTAAGTAAAATGGAAAGAGACTTGGGGTGGGGGGTGGGGTGTGTGTGTATGACTCAATTTTACTGATACTGATTCAGTAAGAGCGCTGTATGCTCTAGGTTTTGCAACCTGACAGCACAAAACCTGAAGTGTTGCTGAAAAACAAACATTCAACAGTGGGGCAGGGGTGGGGGCTGTTTTTAGAAAAACATGATTGTTTTTCAAATAGGCAAGCCAATTTCTCTTCCAACTAAATAAAAGCATCCTGTAGTACCTTACTTATTATCTCAAAGTATTAGACTGGAATGCAATTCACACGCCACTGCTGACTCACTCTTCTGTCTGCAACAGATCTGGCATTAAAGGACACTGGCCACAGCAAGCAAATGACACTCTTCCAAGGCACACATGCATGCCTGCAGGCTTCTCCTGCACCAAACGAAAGCAAGTGACATATGACAAATGCATTCATATGTCTGCTGAAGATAATTTTATGTCTTTTTAATATATGCTTCTGACAAGCATGCTGAAGCAGCATGTTGCTTTGAAACTTTTGTTGATTCAAGCAACTGAAGAATGGTTTTTGCTTTAAGGATCAACCTAAGATGGAAGAAGAGAGTGAACGGCTGTTGCCGTTTGCATAGATGATCTAAATCTCTAAGCAGAAATAGCCATTTCAGCACTTAATTGAAAAAGCTACCATAAAAACCAAGCTCTTCCACCCTTCCCTCTCCTGCAAAAGGATGCCCCAAGATCTGCAGAAATTGAAGGGGATGGTTGTTACTGCAGCGGTACTAGCTTGCTTTTTTCCTGATGCTGGAGAATGAAACAGTCGTCCTCAGGGACAGCCTGTGATCACTGCATGAAAGGGTATGGAGCCTAGCCAGTTACAGAAGCAACTGTCCAGTGAGCATCATCAGCAAGTTCTATCACCAGTCATGCTCAACAGTTCAGAGACACTGCTTTTCACACATCAGTTAGTTGAACATTGATTTCCAAAGCTGAAATTAAGATATTCGCTACCACAATGGGATTTCTTACAAAGCAGCTTGGAAACTGAGCTTACATTCAAAGCAGTAATTCTGAGTCATCATGAAATTGGTAATGATAGCAATAATTTTAGAAATCTGGAAGAACTGATGATCTAAAGTAAGTTCATTATCAATTTGGGTGGTTGTTTTTTTTTTAAGACAGGCAAATGAAAATAGAAAAAGCCTCAGCCATTTATTGAGACCATTCTACAACACACACAAAACAGTTAACCAAACTGTCGGAACTACCAAAACTTGAAATGGGCTTCCTAAAAACCAAAATAAACCCAGCCATGTTTTGCCAAAGTAGCTTTTCCTAAGAAATCCATTCCCAGAAATGCTTTCAACAGTTTTTAAAGCACTCATTCCTTTCTCCATCTTGTAAACATGGAGACTGGGATTTTAGTTAGCAATCATAATAAAAAATACATGAGACTCATGATACGCAACAGCACAACATTAAAATGCCATCCTCTACTTAAATTTGTACTTCTAACTACAAAACTTCAGCTTTCAAATGAACAAAGATGACACTATGCTATACCCAAGGAAACTTAAAATGTAAGCACCCAATAATTTTGCGAAGTTACCAAGTGCCACAACAAAAAACCCGATACTCTGTCAATATTGAGACATACCAAAGCAAGTAATCCATACACCACTTCAGAAATGTCTTTGCTCTAATGCTGTTTGTAGATTTAACAGAACACTGTTCTTAAAGCCTGAAATCGTTCCCACATGCTAAAGATGATAGTCTTTCCAGTTGCTATGAGAAAAATCCTGTATCATTATGCAAATCAGCAGTTATAATCACTTTCAAAAATAGCTGTCTATATATTCACATTATGCCAAGATCAAATTAAAGAATATGCAGTATAGATGTAAAAATTTTACATACATACAGATATAAAGGCAAATTACTCACGTTGATGCTGTAACTGATTCTGCTCACAAATTCAGCCTTTCTCCTAATAACGGAAGGCGGCCAAAGCAGCATACCGAAATATTTACCAATTCTTAAGTTTTTAAACAGCCACATGGAAGATTTAAAAATAGACAGCTATAGGCTTTCCTACAATGATCAACATTCTCAGTATCTAGAATGTGAGTCATTAGAATAAGTAATTTTATGAAGTCCTATTTCAGAGTATTTAATCCCTTATCCTCGCTCTACTCATGAAGGCAGCTATTAGCAGAAAAACAGAAAGCAAATGATCTAATCTTCCTATTTTATAAACATACTAGAGCATGCAGTGCTTAATAATTTACGTACAAATTTACTTTTCAAACCCAACACTGATGACAGGTTTTAAATCAAAATGCAAATAAAAAACAACTTTAAAACTATTAGCCATTTACAAGCAAAGGCTTCAGGAAGAGCTACCAGGCATTAGATTTCATCTTTCTTTAAAAAGGAATTTAAAACAAACTGAGTGCTCCTGAAGCTGTGAATGATGATCAGTGTTTCCAGTCATGCTTTGGAGCCAAACTTACTGCAAAACCTGAACCTGACACCTGCAAATAAATGGACAATGCTTTTTTCCTGAGCCTCAGTTTCCAGCTTCTAAATATGTACCTTATTTAACAAAGAATAGATTTAAATTGGTGAATCTATGGCCTGAAAAAAGCTTTACAACTGCCAGGAACACGAATTTTCACTTCCAGTTCAGACAAGGCATGTACTCGCTTTAATCCACTCCTGAACAGCCCACTCCTCATTTGTGTGCAAGCTGCTGTCAGTACTGCTCCACTACACAACACCCATCACCCTCCTGGCTGCAGAGGGACACAGTGCAAAGGAAACCAGCCTCTAGCACGGGGTTACCAAGCTGTCAACCCCTAAGACCCATTTGATAGCAACACCAAAGAGCAGAAGAACATGACTTTGAAGTCTCTGAAAGTTGCTTTGTTGTCTCAATTTGTCTGCAATTTTCAGGAATTCTGACTTCAGTAACCATGCAACATGGTCTAGTGGTGCATCTGGCCCTACCAGCTATGAAGTGTCAGTGTGCTAACCTCAAGTCCTTTAACTCCAGCTTAAACAAGTCCGTATAGCAATGGCAAGAAAAAAAGAACTGTTCTTGCTGCTCAACAGCTTGACAGCCTGAAGCTACAGGGGGAGTGTTACGAGAAGTGTCCACACTCCATCCCCAAACAGCTTTAAGAGTCCTGACAAATGGCCAAGCTCCTATTAGTGCCATTTTCATGACAGCATCCCTACCAAGACGACATAGAAAAATATACCCAGCCAAATCTAGAAGTTTCTAGCATATATACTGATTAGTCTGTGCACATGCATACTTTTTTTTTAATAGGGGGCACTGCCATTACCCAGCATGAAATGCAAAGTAAGTTTACTATTTTTCTATGAGTCTGGATGATTGGGAAGTATAGAGGAAACGAACAGGAAGAAAGTTCTTCAGAGCAAAGGAGGATTCCTTGCAGCCAGCCAGCTGCACTTGCCAATTCTACCATCTGTGCCTTAAAGAACAAGAAAAGAGACCAACTCAGATGTGGCTAAGAAAAACATCTTATGATTTAGAAGAAATGCATTTAACCCCTTAATGCTCAGTATTTCAACTACAACATCTTTTTTTATTTTTTAATCTTTCAGCTTGCAATTTAAACGCAGCAACCTAAACAAGGAACAAAACTGCAACTCCTTCATATCCAGGAGGCAAACCTGTCCAGATGAGGTCACGGAGCTGACAAAAGGTCTAGAGGGGAACTCAAATTCATACAGCGTGAAGTAGTAAATCAGAGGATGCTTGAAGATGATACTGCCAGGCTGTCTCAGGAACCAGCTACAACCACAACTCACTTCCATCCCACAGCAGGGCTTTACTATACTGCATTTGGGAAGTATTCCCAGAGCAGGAGTCTGTCCCTTCATCTGTGAGGTGTATGAAATGTGTCCTGGAGCTCTGTGCCATACAGAGGCTTTGCTGAACAACTAAAAGGGCCATAGAGATTGGAAAAAACTCACACAATCTACATAATAAGCAGACACTTTTTTCTTTTTTTTGCAAAACATGCTATCAACCTCAGAAATGTCACAGCATAAATACAAAAAACGGTAACAAAGAAGCATGAAAAGATTAAAGATCTTGTTCTGACAAACACTTGAGAGAGACATCTTAAACTTCCATTTCAACATGGTTTGGAATCACAAATAAAGACAGGAAAGCATGGGGATATTAAAGGAAACACAAGCTTACTGTGAAGACCTGCAAATCCCTCTAAAATAGCTGATGATATTACAGGACAGAAAAAAGCTACACTTCCCATTAAGACAAAGCCAAGAGCAAACAGGTGCATAACAAATGATGCAACAGCACACCACATTATTCGTGTAAAATTTGACAGAAAGAACTCCTCAGCTGAGGAGTCAAAGACTGGGTCTCAACTCCTCACTCAACTTCAAGTCCAGGTCTACAGCACCGAACAAAACCCTATAGTCACAAGTTTCTAGAGGTCAAAACATGCAGAGGTCCACTTAAAAAGGCTTTTTGTTTCTGCTCGTGCTTTGGAAGAAGCCACATCTCATCTTATCATACGTACCCTGCCATCCCAACTAGCTGCAGCAACACACAGCAGCCCAAGGCCAAGAGCTGAGCCAGCGGCAAAGGACAACTGTACATGTGAGGCTAAGCAGCCTTGCTCAAGGTAACACGTCTGCGGAGTGGATCTTCTCAGTAGGCAGCAATGCATATGAGAAGCTTGATGGCTGCATCTTAGTTTGAGATTTCTGAAGTGATAAACTCACAAACCAAACTCAACATGAAGGCTTTCAAGGAAGAGTACAGAACCTCCCTGGTACATGTTCTCAGCACACTACCCACCCTTTGCAGGATCTCCTTAAATGAGCACCAATGCGTACTTAAGCATATCCTAACTTCAAACACCCACAGAAGAAATACAATATTTTTATTCAGTAAAAAAGAAGTCAGCACAGAGAGTCACTACTTCGATATTTACTGACAGGAAGTGAAAAATAGCTCAGTCTCAACTTTTTGCAAGTCTGAAAGGACATCCAAAACTGTCAGAGACAAGGGAATTTAAAATAGCTATTGGGCTGAAGGACAAACGTCACACTAGAAAGTTTTGTAAAATATAAGATACAAAACCTAGGATCTGTACAAATTAACCAAACCTTAACTTGGGGGTGGGGGGGTGGTAATCCAAGAGAAGATAAAAGCAAGCAGCAAAACAAGACATAAGGACATCCTAATAAATTGTTTCTCAACCAACAAGCCCAAAGTAGATATTATTTTCATTCTAATAAGATCTAGTGTTTTCCTCCTCTAAATGTTAGTATAAAAAAAGGACATTACTCCTCTAACTCACCCACACAAGAAATTAAAGAATAGAAAATACACAACTACTTCAATTCTAGCCCAATATATACCCAGGCAATGCAATTTATTAAGCAGAGGCTTCTAAGGAAATTAATCATGCAATTAAAAGCTATTATACTACAGCTCTAAAAAAGCAGAATTAAGTTTATAAAGCCATTTCTTAAGCACTTCACTACAAAAAAATGGGTATTAAGCAGTTTTTATGCACTGCTGCACGTTGGGGCCGTGAAGCTGGGACTTCATCTTTAAAGGGAAAAACACCAGCTTTTGCAATAGTCATCTTCCCAAACACAGAGCAGTTGAATTTAATTTTTTAGCTACACAGTCAATTACCATTTGAATCACAGACCCCACTACTTTAGCTACATTGCCTAAAAATCATTCTTAAGATAACCTAGATATACACAGCACGATAACAGCCTAATTGCACAATTATTTACTTCCATTCTACAAAACATCTTTTTTTCAGGGCCTCACAGGCGAGACAGTAAATGAGGCAGATAACAGGAGCAAAGAGAACGCTGGCTTGATTTAGAAACTGGAACAAGGATTTGTTTACATCTGAAATATCAATCTGGGACTAAGATACACTTGAAAACTGACAGCAATCTCTGAACCCAGAGTAGAGTCAACCACCCACAAAGCATTCGTATTTCAGAAGAGATCCTCCTCTACAGAGCTACTTATGAATGTTCCCATAGTTTCAAATAAAATTCCCTTCTTACAGTACAGAAGTCACCATCCCAGTAGCTCACACGAATCCACAAACGTGCACAGCTTTAATCCCCAAAACCTTCACAAAAGTGCCAAAATCAAAGGAGCCCACAACTACCCTAGTATTTAAGATGAGGCATCAGGTATATGCAGCAACCACTACTCACAACTCCAGGCTATATCCCATTTACCACCCCGAAAAAGCTATGCAATAATTAACCTTCAATATCCACTCTACATTAGGCACAGTAAATGAATACAAATCACATGTAGCTCCAAGTTCCAGAGTCATCGCTGGGTACTCGGAACTAGAAAAGAGGTGCACTTCAAAAAGGAGTTAGTTATGACTAATGACAGCAACTTCAGTCTGTAATGTAATTAAGGGATTTGACAGCTCAGCTGCCTATTGCCTGCCTTTTCTTCCAGTTCTTCAGAACACAACTATTGTCCCTTAAATCATTAAACAAGAACCACCTTCTTGTTTAAACACGTAAGGGAAGCCTCTTGGCTAAGGTACCAGGGTTGTAATTTGTCAGCTTATGCAGTATTAATGTGGCAACAACATTAATCCATTAAAAATATAATTTCATTTAAGAAACCATTCAGAGATTCACAACTGGCAAAAGCAAGTTAATAGACACTTTTACCTATAAAAGACACTTTACCTATAAAATTTCAGCTTCGTAGTTAATACATTCTGAAGTTTAGTTTTGGCGTAGCTTTACATTTTTTAGCACAGGGATTTTTAACATAATGTGTTAATAAAACACATTTTTTCAGTCATGTTATTACTGAACAAATTATATCAATTGCTTCCACAATGAAGAGGATGTAGGTGTCCAAATCATCCTACAAGGAAGAAAATGGAAGACACTTCTCTTCTAGAAGAAAATTATAAAATTCTGTATTCCTCTACGTAGTGTTTTAACATGTAATTTAGTAAATACTGCCTTTCTCTACAGCAGTCACTGTACTTCAAAACCTTTTGGCAATTAAAAAAAAAAGTTAAGTGAGACATATTAAGTGTAGCACTGGATAGCGCAGGAAAAACATTTTTGTCCCAAAGACATCTGCTGATCATGAGCCTAGCAGCCATCAAAAGCCAACTAATCTTTCCGCATTTATTACAATGCGGCAATAAAATAGCCATTTCAAGTGTTGCATAAGCTCCACACTGAAGGCTATATCCTTTCCCTAAATACACCGTAACCATCTCATGAAGTCAGTGGAAGTCACATGTAATTATCTTGAGGACAGAAAAGCCTTCCTGACTGGCACAAGTTCCTAGAAAGATGCACTTTCAAAATTCATCAACCTTTTTCCAAGACTGACGTTGGACCCAGTGTTGATACATGGTCAACCAGTTACAAGGAGAGCTAAACCAAGAGCTTAGTGGGTGGGATCTTCAGAAGTCCTCAACACTGACCTAACCATCCTCACTGAAGTCACTAGCCAGCCTCAATAAAGATAATTTCTCAAGGACCTCACATGCCAACACCTCATCAGTCTTACTGTATGAGATAACTTCAATTTTTCCTAAAAAGAAAAAAAAAAGCTCAAAACCAGTACCAGTCCTAGTAAAGCTTGCATTTTATTCAGCATTACCCTCTTAATGTTTAACGGCAAAGCTTTAGATGTTCTGAAAATTACACACACTTAATTAAGCTTACAAACAGATGCCAATGAAGATTAGCTTCAGTTGTGTTTTTTTTCTAAAAGGTCACCATCTAAGAAAATTTTATAAAGCGTCCACATTAGCTGCACTCTTTCCCTTCCCCACCTTCAAAAGAACATATAGTCATCACTTCAATAGCAGAGCTACGTGAAGCCAGGAACCAGTTTGCAGCTTTTGTCGATTTAAAAGTGTGCACAGGCAGTTATTTTTTAACTTCATGTTTAGCTTGTGCAAACAGTCTCCAGCAACACTGCACATTGATTAAAAATTTCTGATGATGCAAGATCAAGTAGTTCATTAGGAAGCCCGCACGACATTTAAGTAAGCGCAAAGAGATGAGCTGTAAATTGTCAAGCATCTTTTAAGTCCCTTTCCAAGGAACTGCAGTCAAAAAGCAGGGCAGAAAGGGGCTGGGGTTACTTTGAATGGATGCAGTGAGGGTTGCAAAACAGGGCACTTGCTCGAATGGTTGGGGTTTTGTGCATAGGCTTCAGCTGTCAAACATCACTATACACAAACATGCACATACTATGGCAATATGTCAAAGTGGGGGGGGTGGGGGGTGGGGGGGTGGTGTTAGGTTGTTTTTTAGGAAAAATAAGCAATCCAGTACATCTCTAACCCCAGAAGAAGAAATGCAGGAACACACTTGTATCTATCACCACTTGGCATTCTCTATCTGGACAATTCAAAAATCTTGATTCTTGGTACGTGCAGAAAGACCAGTTTTCCCAGGATCAAATACATCCTACAGCAAGCAGGTAACTGAATCAAACTCTGGGAAATCCCCAGCCAGTACCGTTTTACTGCTGTCTGTTCAAACACACTTCTTGGATGAATTCAGAGCAAAACTGGCACTAATCTTCTTGTCCAAAACCCAACATCATCCCAGGCTCCAGAAGCCAAACAAGTCTATCGGGCTCTTAACACTGCTAAGTAACATGGTTTACTCCAGAACAAAGAAATACTTTTCGACCAATAAAATGCACTGCCAGTAGGTTTTTTCTAGTTTCTTCTAAACCCTTACCAGTCCTTACTGCACTTGTGTGCAAGAAAAACTTCTGAAAAAACATCTAACAAACTTCAATTTTAAAATGAAACCAAATATTTCAAACGAATGGCATTTCCAACTTGGGCTCTATTTTTAAACACGGTATATACCTCGTGCCACTAATTCATCTTTTTCCTGGAAGCTAAGCCATTTTGCGTGTAGTCACATAATTTAACATTTCATTAAAAATGCAACGAGTTTTAGGAGTGCAAACAGCATAAAGCAGTATGACATCCTAAGAAGCTTCCACTTGCAATTTTAGCATTCTCTGCTTTTCATTATATGGGACAAACTACATGCGAGACTTGTAAATAAACTGCACCCAACATCTAATCTGTACTGAATATTGCTGCAGTTTATATGACTATGTAGGTCACAAGCAACACATGCTTCAATTAAGAATCAGGGTAGGCATGCTCTACTCTATGCTTAGGCTAGATGGCCATTACCACACGTAACAGAAGGCCTGGAAACATGAGACAAAATTTAACCAAAGCTGTAATGAGCACAAGAAACAGTTACACGATTTTTTCCACTTTAGTCTCAAATTGTTAAGCCACTTGCTAAACTCTGTTATGCACAGACCTCTTAAAGCACAACCAATCAATGCAATACACAATACTTGCATGCACTCTCTTCACTGTTCCCTGCAGTAAAACGGTCAACAACCAAGGTGCACAATTTCAGAAATACCAAACATCATAGTGCCACAGAAAAATATAGTAGTCATTGCTTCATAAAGAAATACAGCCATCTTACAAAAAAGCCATTAATTCAACCTTTCATTCTCACCCATTTGCACCAAAAGTATCAGTGTTACAGAAATGAAACCAATCCAAATAGATCAGAAATAAACACAATACCTGAAATAAAGTACTAAAAAACCGACATAATGCCTCTATCTTTAAAACCCTTTCCTCTTCTAATTTCATTTTTTTCCCCAAGAAGTACATAAAAAGACTGCTCAGAGAGAAAAGAACATCTGATTAGATGAAAAGTAATGTTAGTATGTTTTTTAAAGACACTTGTTTCATAATTAGCACAGAGGACTATTCTCGTATTATGTACATAAAGCTACTGATTTTGGGAAGTCACTATTTCCCTTTCCTAAAATCCTACGTTATCCACACAAGAAGAATTCTTAACCAACTCATCAGGAACTGAGAGTCCCAAGCATGATGTACGGTAATACATGCACCAGCCCCAGTTTTAAAAGGATTTGACACAGCCCAACGCTGGAGGGGTGGACGGACAGGAGGAGATGTCCTCAAAAATAAGGGCATTTGGTACTCCAGCACCTAATCCAGCCTGCCTTTTGGCACTTGGGTGCTCCCTGCAACGCCTTGGGAGAATCAGCTGTGACAGAAATACGAAGACTGCAAGTCTTTCGTCCACCTGAAAACACGAACACACAAACCCTCCCTCCAAGTTGAGTAGAAGACAAGACCACAGAATACAGGCTGGAGATGAGGCACCTCACCTGATTTACTGTAGATTCATTTTATTCACTTCCCAAAGCACAGGTTGTAATCACCAGCTACTAAGTATTTTGGAGCCACTACCATCCAACTACTCATACAGAACTATTTACTGCAGGAGGAATTTACACCTCCATTTCCCCTATCCCGGCTAAATGCCCAAATCACTGGGCTATCCAGCTCATATCAGTCTTTCTTTTAGCTTGACAGAAGTAGCTACCCTGAAATAACCAGTAATCTATAACACAGGACACTCCTACAGATACGGGTGTGCAGGGAAGCAAAACTGACCAACAGCAGAAATGCAGATGGTAGCTTGTTTCGATCAAAAAATTTTAAGCTCCAGCACACAGTGAGAAAGTAAATTTGGGTACTTGAACCCCAGTCCTCCTGCCACTCACTACATGACTTGCTTTCCCAAAAGCTCACTTAGGTTTCAAGTTTTCTCTACCTTCATCTAACATCACATGGTTGGAGAGCTAACTCCCAGCTCAGTCCTCTGTTATGCGTGTGAGAAATAAACAGGTTATTTTCCAGCTACCAGATATGGTGAGCAACAATTCCATCAAAGCCCTGCAAAAAGAACATCTCTAAAAAGCCTGCACAAAGTGATAAAAAATTAAACTTTCACTTCTACAACAACATCAGCCTTCAAGTAAATCCATTCAACTGTACAGGCAGCAGTCTTCATTCATTCATTATCTGTTCAAAATGTACAGCTACAAAAAAAAAAATAAGACTAAGAATAAGCTTCTTCCAAAGATAGTTTTACAATCTTGAAAAAAAAAAAACCAACACCTTTTCTATAAATTTCACTACAGAACTGCAGCCAGCTGCTTCTTTTAGGAAAACCAGCCTAAGCCCAGTGTTCAGGGGCCTACTTCTAATGTAAAATTCTAAGAATAAAATTAATGAGACAAAGTTAAAAAACAAGCAATGAACTCCATTTGGCATATCATTAGCAACCTTGAGCAAAAAAAACAAGGTTCAACATTCACCTATTTTCTTAACAAGAGCAGATGACTAGTTAAAAGGTCTGTTTGGATCAACAAATCTCTCCCTACCAATGGCATATCTGGGCAAAGATATCTGAAACACCACACTCTTCAACTGTGAAGCCAGAACATCGTCGTTTTGCCACCACTTAACTCTTCTTAAAACCACAAAGTTCCCAGCAAACCCATCACTCACAGAATAAAAATAGTAATAATTAAAAAAAAAAAATCAACTCAGACTTCTATCATCAAGTCAGCAGTTAAGGGCTGCACTGGCCTATATCAGCATTACAGCTGCCCTAGTCATAGGCCAACGAAACAACCAAGTGCAAATGTTTAAAAATGCAAGCCTAAAATTACATTTTATCAGTACTATGAACAACTATGAACAGAATGCAAGAACTACATAGCAGAGCTGCTGCTTTTTTACTAAAAGCTAGTAGCCACCTGCTTAAGTCACGAACCTTTCAGGCCACTTAAAAGCCCCCAAAATTTTAGGCCAAGGCTCAGTTCAACAGCACAAGCGCTGAGCTAGTCACAGCTGTTACCAGTTCTAAGCCTGCCCAAGAACTAGATTTATCTGTAGTGCTTGCTATGGCATGAATGCGATTGCTCCAAAAATGAATAATTTTCACCCTGATCCTGCTGCAGCACAGAAAACACTCCTTCTACAGGGATAAGACTAGCTCTGAATACTGCTGTCAATATTCATTTTTCCTAGGACAGTTCCAACTCTTAAGTGAGGTTCTTGCTCCAAAACCTCTCCCAGTAATGGTCTTGCTCCACCATGGAGAAAGACCATGACCACAGCACAGCCTCTACATACCATTAACTCTGCAAGGCACTCAAAGCTGAACATCTGCCTGCCGCTACTACTGCACATTGTTTGAAAGACCACCAAAACTATACACTACCAATGCTTTCCTATGGTTTGACTCAGTCATAATTGCATACTAATTACATATTCCAGAATTACACTGCTCACAATCCTCCTCGATAAAACCCAGTGCACTCTCATTTATAAGACATCCTTGTGTTTACTGTATCTGAAATTATGCCAAAGCACTGTTCGCGCATGGCATTAGGAAAAAAGGTATATTTTTTAATCTGGAAGAAGTGCCACCTCTTGTCATCGAGAACTTTGCTACATCGTATGGCAAAAGAGCACAAGCTCTACTTTACTGAATCTGTGAAAATCAGGGCAGAGGACACAGGCTTCGCCTCTCCTGCTGCACAGACTGAAGCAACCCGAGTAAAGCCACAGGCCTGCCACGACTGTATCTGCAATTCAAGACGAGTTACTAAATAAAAAAATTATTTTAAAAAATGCTCTGGATCTGAGTCACGGCAGGACAGGCGCATTTTCTATGCGATCCGAAAAATCAGCAGAGCCGGAGATCAGCGGCGGACCCGTGCTGCTCCGGATGCGGACCGGGCCGGGGGGCGGCAGCAGCACCTCCGCGACCCGGGGGCGGCAGCAGGCAGACTGCGGCCGCCAAGGAGCGCTAACGTGAATCCTCGCCATCGCGGGGCTCCCGTTACTCTGCCCGGCGGCCGGGCCCCGGCTCAGCAGCCGCCCGGACAAAAGAAGGCCGAGGCGGCGCAGCGGCGGCCCGGGCGAGCCCCAACAGCAGCTGCCGGCCTCCCGGTGGAGAGGCACCGGGAAGCGCGTTAGGTAACCGCCGCGCAGGTCTGATGCAATAGCTGTACGTGCAGCGCCCGGTGCCGGGCCGCGTCCCCGGCGGGAGGATACAGGTCAGGTCCAGGTCGAAGCCATCCTCCTGGTATCGCCTTTTGTTCCTGCTGACGATCTCTTTGATGATGGCGGTCATGTCTGGCAGCCGGGGTCCGCTCCGGGACAGCGCGCAGGGGCCGGGCGGCGGCAGGGCGCGGAGCCGGGAGGCGGCGGCGGGCCGGCGGCCGCCGGGCGGCCCCGGGCGCGGGGCCTGCTGCGCCGGCGGCTCAGCCCCAGGCGGGCACGCCTCCCCCCGCGGCGGCGGCGGCTCCCGGCGACGGCGGCTGCCCCCTCCTCCTCCTCCTCCTGCCGCCGCTGCGCCGAGCGGGGCGGGAGCAGCGGCGGCGGCGCCCGAGCAGAGAGGGTCCGGAGCCGGGCCGAGTCCCTGAGGGTGCCGCCGCCGCCGCCGTCTTTGAGGCGAGCGAGGCGGAGGCGGAGAGAGCAGCTCTCCGGCGCTCCGGGCCCCAGCAATGGTGACAGCGGCGCGGGGCGCCCCCCCGGCCCGGCCCCGCTCCGCCCCGCTCCGCTCCCCGCCCGGGGCGGCGGCGGCGGCGGCAGCGGCGGCGGGCCCGAGGCCGCGCGGTGGGGCCGCGCCGCCGGGCGGGCGGGCGGGCGGGCGCTCCGCGGCGGGGCAGCGGTGGCGGCTCCTCAGGGCGTGCGGGCCAGCGGCGCGGCCTGGCTCATCCCCCCCGGCCTGCTCCGCGCCCAGCAGCGCCGCGCCAGCGCTAGACTCCCATCATGGCTGCAGCTTCCGAGAGGGGAGGCAGCGCCGCCCCGCCCCCTCCACCGCCTCCGCCGCTCCGAGAAAGTAGTCCCCCGCGAACCGGCCAGCCGCCGCCCCGCCCCACCGCTCCGCCACCCGCCTCGCCCCCGCCCGCCGTCCCGCCTGCCCCTCTTCGCGCCGCAACCCCGACTCCCGCCGCCCCGCGGGGGCGAGGAGGTGGCGGGCGGAGGGATACCGGCCGCGCGGAGAGACGCCGCTGTCGCTGCGCCGAGCAGCGGTACTGCGCCGAGTCACGTGGGCGACCCGCTGCGCTCGCGGCGGCCCCTCCCCCCGCGGGCGGAAGTGGCCGGGCCGGGCCGGGCCGTGAGGTGAGGAGCGGAGCGGAGCGGGGATGTGCCCCGCCTCCCCCCACACCGCCCGCGCCCCGGGGCTGAGCCGGGAGCAGGGCCCCTTCCTGCCCGTCACACTCCCGCGGCCTGCCGGCGCTCGGGGCCCGCGGCGGGCGAGGGGACGGGGCCGCCCATCCCCCTCCTCCCCGATCGAGCTGCTCCGCAGCGCGGCTGGGCGCCACGGCGGCTGCGCCCGCCACGGCGAGGTGCCCGGGCTGGGCGGCGGGTCCTGCGCCGGTGTGACCGGCGGGGGCGTGCGATAACAGACGCGGTGCGACCCAGAGCCGGGGGGGGGGGGGTGGTGCATCGGCAGGAGCCTCCCCCCGCCCCCGGGCCGCCGGTGCGGGGTTTAGCGTAAAGACGAGCGCTGGCCTGGGGCTGCTGCCCGCCCTCCGCCCGTGGTACGTGAGCACCTACCGCCCCCTGCAGCCGCCCGCGCCCCGCGGCGGGGGGTGGCACCTGGTGTCCCCGGGGCCCGCCGGCGGCTGAGCGCGGAGGCAGGGACGGGAAGATGTCCCCCCGGGTCAGGCCGGCCGGCCGCCGCCGCGCTGTCTTCGTGGAGCTTTCTGTCCCACTCCTTTCCCTGCCCCCGTGGGTCACCATCATCCCGGACAGGGGGAAAGGCGCCGTCTCAGTCTCCGAACCAGCCTTTAAATTCCTTTAAGGCTTTAGCAAATAAATGCCGTGGTACGGCAGGGTTCTTCACTCTGTGCCGAAAAGTCCTGTAAGTCTTCGGGAATTGCCGGTGTTAATGATTTGCAGGCAAATGACCATCAGGTAGCCTGTCGCAGCTGCTGACCGTGAATGCTGGCTGTAGTTTCAGTTACCATTTTCCATCTTTCTCACAGTTTGGTAGAGCATGTGTGGGGTTTTTTTTGGGGGGGGTCCCTTTTGTGTGCAGAGACAGGTGAAATACTAGTCTATTGAGGTAATAGCAACTTGGAATGTATGGCTGCTGTGAAGTGTCATAGATGTAATCTACTGAGGATCAGCATCTGCCCCAACTGCTAAAGGATCAGGAGAGAGCCTGCCAGATAATACATTTGAAGAAACGGGGTTAGTAGGCAAAGACGTTTATATATTCGCCTCCCTCAAAAATACTGCCTTCGCATCATTCTCTTGTTGGACGGTAAGAAATGTGAGAGATATCCTGTGGAGGTCAAAGATAACATACCTTCGACAGAAGCCTATTTAAAGGGAGTGAGAAAGCAGTGGTTTGCTTTATGAAAGAGTGATGGACATCTCCAGAACTCTGCAAGGAACAGAAACAAAAGGAAAACAGAATCACTTCCTATACCCCTAGGAAAGAGACACTATGGAAAGGACTAACCTTGTGGGAAGAGGAGAACATATTCACCCCTTTTTCCCTTCTCTCCATGAAAAGCAGATTATGTAAGCTAGGCAGGTATCTCCCTAAAGAACAGATCCTGCGTTTAATTCATAAGTCCGCCTCAAATGTTTTTGAAGCTGGCAGCAAAAGACCTTGTTGAAGAGATTTTGTATCTCGCTAGATCCATCAGACTACAGTGAAGAAGGCCCTCGCTGAAACATGAGCAGGAAATCTCTCCGTGGTTTGCTTAGGAATTGTGTTACCCAGGGAATGGCTATCAAGTAAGTCTGAGAAGCGGAACTTGTTAAAAAATAGCACAACTGTGTATTGGTTGGATGCCATGGGAAATTGGTTAATAAGCAAAGCTGGCACACAGGAAAAATTGGATAAAACATGGTACTCTATGTGTATGAGAAGATTTATTAAATAACAATTTTTGCATGTATAAATTACGCAATACTTTGCAAAGTTCCTTTTCCTTTCTGAGGAACAGCAAAAAGGAATGAAGAGTGCAAGATAAATTCAGGGTCTCACTCAATCTTTACACAGCTTTTAAGAGAGGTGCTGAAGTCCGGCTGGAGCAGGAAGAGGAATGGGTGGGTGAAATGCTACGCTTTGCCTTTAAGGGCTCAAAATAAACTGGAACATAAGGTAGAGGGATTTCCTGGGTTGCTGCAGCCTTCAGCCTTTGCAAATGCTGTTATTATATAATTCCTTTCATAAATGTATCAAGTTTCATCTTAAGATCTTTTGCCACCATTATTCCCACTGGGAAGATGTTCCCAGAAGCTTCTTCTGATTTTCATGCTAAATATATTTGTGACTGGTTTGTATCCATTTATTCCTGTGCCAGCATTGGCCTTAAATAGCTCCTACTCCATAGCATTTACCCTTTTTACCCTTTGTGCGCCTACAGGCAGAAATGTCCCTCTTAGCTGCTGTCTATGTGAAGCTAGCTGAGCTCCCCTAATTTGCCATTCTCCCTCATCTCAGCAGTGACTTCCTGCTCCAGTTTCATTATTGTTTATTTCTCTTCGATACAGATGACCAGAGTGGCATGCCATGTTCCCGAGGGTATCTTGCCATGGTATTAATCCCTTACAAACTCTGCTAGGGAACATTGCTCCCAAGACCTCTCAGGGCCTTGTTTTCTTGATCACATTGTCAGCTCATAGTTATTTTGCGATCAACTCATGTGTGTGCATTGAGATCGTACTGTTCCTTTCCCAAACTTTAAATGTATGAAATGAATCCATGCTTTTAGGTCCTGGACTTGGAGGTGTCTAGCAGATGTGGCTAGCAAATCGAGATCATCTTTGAAAACATTTGTGAAAGTCCTCAAGTCCTGACTGTCCCTCTCTTTCTAATATCCAACTATGTGTACATCGCTAGGAAGTTGATACGGTTTAATTGAAAGTCCTTTTGCAAGATTCCCAGTTCCAAGTCAGACCAAGGCTAAAAAGCAGTCTGAGCAGTAGATACCTATCAGTGATCATTGTGTCAGCGAGGCCTGGGATGGATTTTCATCACACCATGCAGCGATGATCTTTGTAACAACAACCACTGCTGAAATCTTGTGATCCAACCTACAGGACTATGCCAGCAATTAGTAGGATAGGGAAAGAGAACATGATTATGCCACTATTAATATTCATGCTGTGCCTCCATCTTCAACTCTGCACACAGGTGAAAGCCCACTTTAAAAAGTTACATAGAGGTCTGTAAAATCTGAAGTTACTGAAGAGGTTGGACAGGACTGCTTGCTTTGCCACTCTTCAATATCAAATGTAGGAGTTCCATATGAAACTAGGTGGCGATGGGTCCAAAATAGAGAGGTAGGTAGTGGTATGGCATGAAGTTAAACTGTGGAACTTGGCTACAAAGTGCCACAGATGCCCAAAGTTTTTGAGGAGAGAGTACAAAAATTCATGGAAAAATTGGCTATAAAATACAACGCATCCTCTTGACTTGGTAAGTCTGTGATCTGCGAGTTGGTGAAACTTGGAAGAGTACTCCGAGGAAAAAACACTACATGCTTTTGCCCAATTATGAAGCTGTTCCTAGGCATCTCCTTTCCTCCAGCTTGGTCTTTACTTTCCCATCTCTCATATTGTTCTTTCCGTACACCATGCCTTGCTTTCTACTTATCTCATTTCATCCGTATTCCCTCTCTGTGTGTTTTGTTGCTCCCTGTGTCTCGCAAACCCCCTTCCTACTTCCAACCACCACAGACCTTTCTGATTCTAATATACCACTCCTTTCCCATCTTGCTCCTGTTCAGGTCACTGGCAAAGCTCAGGTCAGCCTGCACTGACTGGAGAATGAAGTTCATAAAAAATAACGTTTCATAGAAGAGCACTCAGCAGTCAAAAGCAAAACAGCACGTACACCGTGTGGTCTTCATCTCCTCTGATGAGTTTGCCAACTACACTAGGTCCTTTCAGTGACCTAGTTCTGTATTCAGGAGCTACAATCTAGAGTTCAACCAAGTCATCCATAATTCGATGTGAAATTTTTCAATCTGGGAGGAAATTTGCAATCTCATTTTTCAATATCAATCAAAAAAACCCTCCAAAATGTTCTTTTTTTCTACAGCTGCAAAACCAAAACTGATAAAAATGTATGGCAAATGAGTTCCAACTTACAATACCACTTTCTAGATCTGTCCTTAAGTAGGAAGTTTACTCCATGATCCAAAGTAGCCAAGGCATGCCGAGTGCTTGGGGACAGCAGCTGCCATGAAGAAGGTGGTTTTTTTCCCAGTTGTTAATGCATGGTTTCCAGTACTTTTCTCTTTCAGACAGATACTTTTAATAGAAGATAGAAATCAAAAACTAAGGCCCAATTCACATTAATACTGGAAAGGAACAGGCGGTCAGCAGTCAGCTAGGGGTCTCTCCTGGCTTCTGCAGTTCCTGATCAGGTGCACACAGAGCACAAGCGATGGGAAAGCAGTATCTCGCCATGGCCAAGTCTGTGCAAACAGGCAAAGCTCCAGTGGTACCAGAGGGATGGACACCTCATAGACCTCTGTAGGACCAGCTTCTAGAATGAGTTAAGTCCCATGTTGAGCCTTCAGCAATGTGAAGATTTTGAGAGCCTGTATTTAGGAAAGCAGGATGAATTTGGTGCTCCTCACTATTTTTAAGAAGTATTTTTTCAAGAAATTATAACCTGTCAATATTTTGAGAAATTAGGGCCTAACCAATTTACGCATTCAGCATCAACCTCACTTTCAACCTGACCCTGGGCAGCTTCTGAAAAATTGCATATCTCAAAACTTTTTAAAGTATTCTTGAGCAGAGGATTTCTTTCAAAGGTTACCACCACAGCTGTCAAATAGCAGTGATAAAATGTAGGTTTCGAGCTTTTATTACTTGTGTGTGTTTGCATTTCTCCTAAATTGCAGCAACACAGATGTCACTTTTTGAAGAGTGGGAGAAAAAAACAGAAGAATCCTAAGTATTTTCTGACGGTAATGGTAATTCAAACACAATAGCATTTTCCTAGTGCATGAAATGCAGTGAAATGATTGATTATCCTTTTTCTATTCAAAAGAGGAGATTGCAAGAATGCATATAAGCTCAAATTAATAGCTAAAGCTGTCAACATCACCCGTTATATCCAGTTAATTTTTAAAGCATCAAAGGGAAACTGTTCACATACTCTACACAGACAGAAGAAAAAAATTATTTACTGTCAAAGACTAGAGGAGCAGCAAAAAAGGAAGGCCTTCTGTAAATCAGTATGTGCACTTAGACATTAATACATTTATTTTCAGATTATTTGTACTATTTGGAAGTACTATAGCACACAAAACAATAAAAGGGAAAAACTGATTCATCAATAAGGATGAAGAGCAGAAGTTGCTTCAAAACTTTGGGGGTTTTTTTGGTATTTTGGTCATTTTGGTGTATATTAATCCAATAAATGGAACTGAACCAAAACTACTGGAACAGTACTTCAGTAAAATCGCAACCACGTTGAAAGCGTATCTGTTTGCACGTGGGTTTGATGACAGACGATGGACGGGGTGAGGGCCGTGTGCCGGTGGGTTGGTGGCACCCGTTCACCACCTGAGGTGGCAGAGGTGGAGCAGGTGCTGTGGAGACATTACAGTGCTGCCGTGGATCAGGAAGCCCCTGGACATTGTCTGGGCCACAAGTAACGAAGCGCCCCGGCTATCAGGGGCACAGCTGGGTCTGAGTGGCTGTGGGGCATCAGTGGTACTGGCACAAGGGCAGCAGAGCTGAAGGCGAGTTGCCAAAACGTCAGATTAATTACACTTCTTCCACAGATCCCCTTCTTTTAACCTTTTTCTGGACATTTTTCTGTTACTAGGGAGAGACAGTGAAGCCACCGTTTTCATTACAGGTTGAAATTGGAAAACTATTACCTCAGTATCTCGTAGTAAACCACTGATGCATCCTCAAACGTTGATGGTTTTCGTTCTGGCGTATCCCTTAGCATCCCCAGTCTGCCAGATACCGCGTTTTCCAAACCTGACCTGTTAACTTCTGCAATGTCGCTGCTTTCGAGGGGGAACGAAGGGTGTTTATGAGGGAGCGGGTGTTCGGCGTGGGGCGGCTCGGGGGCCGGGGGCTCTGGGCCGGGCGGCGCGGCGCGGGGCGGGGCCGGCTCCCGGAACCTTCGTGCGGGGCGGCGGGAGCCGGCCGGAGGAGGAAGCCCGGGACGCGCCGCCGCCGCGCCAGGGCCCGCGCTGCCGCCGCAGCTGCTGGCTGCCGCCTGCCGCCGCCCGTGCTGCCGCCGCCTGTGCGGCCCCCGCCGCTCCGCGACTCGGCCGACTGCATGTTCGAAAGACCGGCCCGAGGGGTGAGTCACCGGCGGGAGAGCGAGCGGCCGCCCGCCGCCGCTGCCTGCCCCTGCGGCCGCGCATGCCGGGCGGCGGGAAGGTCACGGGCGGCCGGGCCCGGTCGGGCCCGGCCCGGCTCTCACCGGTGCCGCCTTCGCCTCACCGCGTCGCCGCGGCCGGGCCCCGGGCCGCCGCCGCGTCCTCGGCGGGGCCGGGAGCAGCCCGAGGCCTGCTGCTGCCCTCGCTGGGGCCCGGCGGCGCCCCGGGAGGCCCGGCGGGGCGGCCCTGCCCTGCCCCTTCTCTTCTGTGCGTCCGGCTCCGGTGGCCGCCCCGCCGGTCGCGGGGGCTGCGCGAGGGTAACGCCGAGCCCGTGAGCGGGAGCGGTTACTGTTGCCTGAGGGCTCGGGGAGAGGCGGGGGTGCTCGCGGTGCCCGAGCGTTCGCGGGAGCGGAGCGGCGGCCAGCACCGCTTCTCCTTCGGTTTCGTTTTTCTATGGGAAGCGCTGGCACGCGGCAGGCAGGGCTGGAACCGAATGCGGCGGTAGCCGTACGGAGCTAGAGTTTGCCGTTCAACTAACTGTCCTCGTTTTCTCGGCAGTCTGGCTAGGAAATACGTGCTAAAATTCATGCGGGATAAGCAGGACTTTGTTTAGAAATCACGCTTAAATGTCTCTCCTGTTACAGCTTTTTCTTAAAACCGGTATTCAGAGCAAGGATCGCCTGAGAAGTGGGCTTTTGCACTGGGGCTTTTTTGGAATCTTTTTTTCTTGTTCGCTGAATACATTTTATTTTAATATGTCAGGCTTAAGAGAATATGCAGAATCTGCTTGTTCTGTATTACTTGCTTAGATGCCTAACCAAGCAGGTAGGCACAGCAACAGTCTTGACTTTTTAGTTTCTAAACAGAGAATGTAGAGTTAAAAAAGCCAAAGCTGTTTTAGTGGTCTGCACTGAGATATAGCAGCAAACCATCGATGTCTTTTGGTTAGCATGTCATGGTACTTCTCCTGATTCCAGTCTGCCAAATCCTTGCAAACAGAATCTATGGTATGGCATGGCCTTGACTTGAAGGTGGGGTCGACATAGTGCAGCTGCCAGCCAAGTGAGGGGGAATTCAAGGGTATCTTGGCTGTAGGTAGTCCAGCTTTTCCCTGGCTGACTGCTCAGTTTGGAGACTAGCCAGGGAGCATTGGAAGCTGCCAAAGGAATTGCCACTGATTTTGCCCTTGCAGCAGGAAAACCGGGCAGTAAACGGGGAGAGCTTTAGGGAGAGCAGAAATCCCACCAGCTGAGGAGAAAGTAAATTGGGGAAGGAAAACCCTGATTTTATAAGTAATTTTTCAGTGGTTTAGGAAGAGGTTTTTTCTTCTCTACAGCCTGCTCCCTTAACTTGAAGGTGCTGTACTTCCTGGGTTTGGCTCATACAGCAGCCAGCCTTTTCCCTTGATAGCTGTGTGCCACATCCAGCATTTTCAGTTTTCCAGGGATATTAATAACTCAGAATATATTCTGCTAGCTGCAGGCTTCAGCTCTTAACCTTGTTTTACTCAAATATGAGTTGTCAGTCACTCCTTAATGTTGCAGTTGAGTGCCTTTCCTTTAAACTTCCTCTAAGGGAAAAGAACTCCCTGTTTAAATAATGTAGTTTTTGTCTCCATGACTTAGCATTCTTAAGTCAGTAACAGTCACAAAGCGTCAGTCTTAAAGGGAATGTAAACTTGGCACTGACATAAAGTAACCGTTATTGCTTTTATTAGGGTATTGTATAGCTGAAAGGAATGCAGATTTCTTGAGGGACAAGTGAAATCAGGACCTTTTGGCATGTAGTCAATCAAGAAGGAAGGCCTTAAATTGTTGCTGTCATTTCTTGTCTGCTTACTGAAAATGGAAATGAAACAGTTGTTACACTTAGTGCTGCATGTTTTAATCTTACGCGATTTTATCTGTTGGGGTTGTGCTATTGAGGTATTTCATTATGACTTCATGGTAAGCTTTATGCCCACTGTGTGCCTGGGAAATAGCTTTTAATAAAATGCTGTTTAAATATAAGGTAGATGTTTTCTCAATTTTAATTTGCTTGCTTTCTGTCCCTCCCTGCACTTTTTTTACATTTAGTGTTGAGAAGCAAAATGGTCCATGCTGAAACATTTTCACGTCCCCTGAGCCGGAATGAAGTGGTCGGATTAATTTTTCGTTTAACCATATTTGGTGCTGTAACATACTTTACCATTAAGTGGATGGTTGATGCCATTGATCCAACCAGAAAGCAAAAAGTAGAAGCTCAGAAACAGGTAGAATTTTATTCATAAATCTTTCTTTAAAATGCTGTTCTTGTTTGTTATTGTTCAAACAGAGAAATACGCTAACTGAAAACTAGACTTGCAATAACCAACAAAATAATTGTCAGATGTATGTGGAATAATAAAAAGCCATAGAATTGTTTTTTAGTAAAACTCAGGATCTAGGCGGTTAGTGTTTTCAGTGCTTAGATTTTATAACAAGTTAAAATTTCTAGCTTGAAGTGGCAGAAAAACTGTTCAAAGTGGAGTGTGATGTTGTCTCTAATTATCTGCAAGTGTGTGGTCCCAGTGCCGTTTCTGCTTCTGACAACTTTGCTAAGCAGCAGTCCTGTTAAATAACGCTCTCATCAGTCTCTTTGTTGCTTTTTAAAACCTTGAGCAGAAATGACTTAATTCTTTGCTGCTTTTTGGCAACTTAATGGCAGAGGCAGGGACTGTAGTTGCTCATGTCAAAGAGGAACACTGCTGTCCAAATGCCTTTTTAAGAATAGCTTGCACTTTGTCCCCCTCTCTCTGTTCTTCCCGCAGCTCCAGTACCAGTCAAAATGGTCTGGAACGGGGAGGAAAAAAGTGAAAAGTCTCATTCCTTAAGTTGAACTAGAATGGCTCATGGGGGTTAATGCTCTGGGAAAAGATTTGACTTTTGGTTTTGAAATGCACCTAAATGTTTCCTTTGCAAAGTATTTAAAGGAAATGTTGCAGCTTTTTTTTTTTTTTTTGGATGACACAAATTTTACAGATTCAAACAGCAGTTTTGAGCCACCTAGTTCTTCTTTGGGTGGGTTTTCTTTTTTTAATGAAATCTTTAGTTAAAAAATTGGCTCCACTTTAAAAATCAGCTTTCACAAACTGTGCTAGTGCCAGCTGTTATATAAGAGGTTGCAATATCCCAAAACCATGTCATACTTAACCGCAGGTTTGAGTATAAAGAGAAACTGAATTGTGTAAGTGTGTTGACACAACAAATGACTTTTCCTTTTGAATTGGGAAAAAGAAAACATTGAATACATAGAAAAAAATGACTGGGTTCTGTGAATTACCTTTTTTTTTTTCTTAAAAATATACTGTCTCCTTGACACAGTGCCGTGGAGGTTTAGGGGGGTGGGGATGCTTTTTATAATAGCACAATTATATCTCCCATTAAAGTGTGTGTGTCTTATTTGCAGGGTTGTGAATGGAGGTAATTAAGCACGTAAAAGAACTCTATAGAGTTCTATTTAATAACAAGTTTCAGGCTTTTCACCTGAATCCTGTACAAAGTTTGTAAGGAAAAATGGGCTTTTTTTTTTTTTTTTTGAAGTGTACCACATCTGTGTCGGCTTTGAAAACTCCTGTAGGGATTATGGAAATGATTTTGTGCTGAGGTTACCTGTGTGTCTGCAAACCTGTTCTGAACAGCAGACTGTGTTTTAATGTTTATATTGGTTGCTTTTCAGGTTGTAATGTATGGCTTGTGGTTTTAGGGGTAGGGGGACTGGTGTGACACTCTACTCGATGGGAACTAAGACGTATGATTTAGTTTCACTCAAATGACAAGAAGTCTTTAGGAAATAGCAGAACCTTCTACTGCGGAGAGATTTAACCTCTTTTCAGATGTGACTTACAGAGAAGCTGTTCAGAGTCCAAATAGCAGTACTTTAAAAACTAATTTTTTGATTAAGCATTCAATTTCTTTCTCTGATTTTCTTGTCGTTTTATTTCCCTCAGGCTGAAAAACTAATGAAGCAAATTGGAGTAAAAAATGTCAAGCTTACTGAATACGAAATGAGTATTGCTGCACATCTCGTAGACCCACTTAGCATGCATGTAAGAAACTGTTGTCTGTGTTTTTCGATGAAAGCATTTCAGACATGGAAGATCTTGATTTTGACTCTAGATGACATTATTTGTCATAGATGGTATCTATGGAAATACTTATAAAAAATTCTGTAATTTAAAACTAAAATTGCATTGTTGAGAGCAGAGTTTTTTTAATCACTTGCCTTTTTCATTTTTGAGGCCTTGCACTGCTTTTAAACTTGTGGATATTTTTTTGATGGCAGGGACTTTGATGATCATGTCTAATACTGTTTCTCCATATTAGGTAACCTGGAATGATATTGCAGGCTTAGATGATGTTATTACAGATTTGAAAGACACTGTCATTTTGCCCATCAAGAAGAAATACTTGTTTGAGAATTCCAGGCTCTTACAGCCACCAAAAGGTAGGAAGGAAATGTTATGGATTTATATGTTGGTATTTAAAAAAACAAACAAAAAAGTTACAGTTCTCCAGAAAAGAAAGAGCAAGTGGGTTGCCAGTCCAAAATGCAACCGTTAGGACTGATGCCAGGGAAAACCCCTCAGGTTTTTCCTCTTCTCTTGCTGTGGAATCAAGTCCTAGTGAATAAGTTTCATCTTAATAATGAAGTGGTAATTGCTTTTCAGTTATTGATGTTACATTTTGGTGCACTAATCTATGTAGCCTGCATTTTTAATTGCCTTAAATTGTCATGGGGTTGGGTTTTTTCTTCTTTTACCTCATCTTGTCCTTTTGCAGAGGTGAGCTATAACTCTGCTGTACAGCTTTATACACTTGCTTAATCTTTCTGTGGTGTCTTGGAAAACACAAGTCATAAACATGAGACATCAATGTAAGCCAATCTTGCAGACATCTCTCGGTTCTAGTCCTTAGAAATTCCAGTCATTCAAGGAGACAGAAATCCCATTTTTCTTCTGGAGATGCCTTGATTTTCTCTGGAGTTGAGTTGCACGGTACTGAGGCAGTAAGAAAACCAGTGGGTGACAAACTTTCCAACAGTAAAACAGAAGTTGGACACTGTCTGCTGGAATGTTTACAGGCATATTTGGTGTTTGTTACTGCAAACAAGCAGAATTTGAACCTAAAATGTTGGACAAAATGCCAAAGTTTCTTTACTACTCTGATCCCTGGCATATTGTCTTCTGAATATTCTGTGAAAACTGCCTGTATCTGAGCATCTCAGTTTTGTGTACTAAGTGATGGAAAATGAAGTAGTTTTGTAACTGGTTTAGTTTTTCCAGGCTACTTTCTGTTTAAGTCACAAATTGAAACTGTCTGGGCAATTACTTCAATATCATGATCTAATAAGTTGAAGGAAAAAAATATTTTTTATTTATCTTTTTAAAACAGACTTTCCACATAGGGCAAGATCCCCAGTTTTATTAGTGGCTTGCACTGTGTGTTAATTGGAAGTCATTGCTTCAGAGTAATTATGTTTGGGGTAGTCAGTCACACAAACAGAAAAAAAACCCACCTGGTAATTCTGTTTCAGGTTTGCTTGAGTTAATTTTTTTTTCTTGGAATTGTTTTCTTTATGACTATGTTAGGAAGAACACTACTGTGAATTTTTTCACTGTGGCAAGTTTAAAAATATGAGATGTCATATTTAATTGTGGGTAATTTGTTTAAAATGTTTGTAGATTCTGTGTTCTGTTTGGGTTTTTTTTTCCCTCCCCTCTCTGTGCTGTTTTATTAGCAAGGCTGAAATTGGCTATAAACAAGGTCTGTCAAATGCTTACAGAAAATAAATAGGGGTTTAGTTTCATGTAACCTTTATAGTCACAATAATAAGACAGCCATCTTTCAGACAGATATTTCCTTTGAATTTCATCATACCTGTTTTTAGATATTCTTAGCTTTAATTTTATAATAATAAGGATATCTGAGATAACTCTGTATTTGATTTGATGGAACACTGTGTAACTTGATTTCTTACCTTTTAAAACTTGGCTAAAATACAAGCCTGGACGATACCAGGTCTGTCATACCAAAGCATGTTTTCTATACAGCGACCAGAGTTCTAACACTGTTACCTTTTCAGGAGTACTCCTCTATGGCCCTCCTGGTTGTGGCAAAACACTGATCGCCAAAGCTACGGCAAAGGAAGCAGGTTGTCGATTTATTAATCTACAGCCTTCAACACTGACAGACAAATGGTATGGAGAGTCTCAAAAACTGGCTGCTGCTGTCTTCTCCCTTGCTATAAAGCTCCAACCATCCATCATTTTTATTGATGAAATAGGTAAAAATCGTATCTTTTTTTTGAAAGTAACTATGGCAGAGTGACATGAAACTGTAAGTTCACACTGATGGGTAGATTAATCTGCTGTCATCTTTCCCTTAAAAAAGGTTATAATGGAAGAAGGTTTAGTAATATAAATAGTATTGTAAAGAAGTGGTGGCTTAGGAAAAATATTTCTTTGTGTTAGTGAAGGAAATTACAAGTAGAACAACTTGCTGCTTATTTTTGGTTTGGCAAAGGTGGTTCATGAGGAGGGCTTTTCTTCTGTCAAGGGAACTACTTATTCAGGAAACCCATCACCTTCAGCGCTTCTGCCATGTGGGCATGTAGTGGAAAATAAAATACAGGTTTAGGAGAGCTTGAGAATAATAGTTTAATTTTATTGAAATTATAAAAAAATATTTAAATTATAAAAAAATATTTAATTATAGTAAAGAAGTAGGAGGACAGGAAATTCAGCTAGGGAGACAGTAAGGGTGTTGGTTGTTCAGCGCATTTTGGCTTGTCACGTTAGTGTTTAAGTCCGTGTGAATCTGAGCAGTTAGTTAAAATTGCCCATTGCCTCGTGGCACTGGCGCTTCTTTGTGAGTTGTACAGTTTGAAGAAACAAAGCCTGATGAAGCTTTTACTCTTTGCACAGTTTATGCTGGGGCTACGTTCTTAAGATACTTTTTATCCTTTTTTTATAGGTGTGAAAAAGGTAGTGTTTTTCTAGCTGTTGGAAATTCTTTAGGCAATGACTAGTGGAGTTAGAGCTCTGCATAACTGAGTCTGTCCTGCAGCTAGCTGTTCTGTGCTTTGGTGTCTTCTAGTTTGCCAAAGTCTGAATGCTTCCGTCTCTGCTTGAGAAATTCAGGTGACAGATACACTTTCCATGTATTCAGGAAAGGGAAAATTTGGAGCACAAGATTTGGGACAATCTTGTGTGATGGGTGCATACTCATGTAATGTAATTTAAAAGATGTGCTTAAAAATAGCATGAGATTCCATTTTTCTATTCTTCATGGTAAGAAATATTTTTCATTTGTTGACAATGTTTATTAAAAAAAGTATTTCTAAGGTAGAGAATAGCTCAGGTCTGCACGTGAGAAATCAAACAGCGTAGTTTCTATGGCAGGATTGAAAGTAAACTGCTCTATCTGAATTCTTTAATACAGATTCCTTCTTACGAAGTCGATCGAGTTCTGACCATGAAGCTACAGCTATGATGAAAGCTCAGTTCATGAGTCTGTGGGATGGACTGGACACTGATTATAACTGCCAAGTAAGTACAGAGGAAGATGAGAAAAGTAATGTGATTCTTCCCTCTTGGTTGTTGTGCGTTGAGCCATTTGGGAAGAGCTTTCTTCTTGAGAAGACTGTTTTTGTGGGTATTTTAGTTTTAATTGAGGTGTTCTTTTCAGAAGTGTCTTAAGTCTTAATAATGTAGCTGTATATTTTGAGCTGCCAAAATTGGGAATTTTTTTTAAACTGTTTCAAAAAATATTTTGTCAACAATATTTTCTTCAGGTGAAATGAATCTTTGATTTCAGGGAAGGTACTGAAAGATTTAAGTATTCATCAGAGTTGCAGGTTAGTTGCTTTGTTTCCAGAAGAGCATTAGGCTGGTGTCAGACATGCACTAGACTCCAGAGTTAGTCTGAAAGGGTAGAGAAGTTGATGTTATCAAAAGACAAATTGTATTAAATGGAGCCATGCTTCCATCCTGTCATTCCTGTATTCTTCCGTCCCCCTCCCATACTCTCTAGAAGTACTGTATTTTGGAGGGGAAAAAATACAAAAGCTGCTGGTGTTGTAAAACCAACCAAACAAAAAACATTTATTAAATAAATGAATGTAGCATTGACAAAAGCCTGCTTGGTATGTTTCTGAACTGCAACCTGGAACTGCAGTTCTTTTTAAGGCCTTTGAAAAGGATATTTATTCTCAACTTCTAAAATCTTCAGCCTTTTTAGTTTGTATTTTTCTGTGAATGGGTTCTGATGCTCCGACCACCATTTGTTCTTTGTAAAAATCTGCTTTTCCTCCTCTCTCAAGCTTGTGCTAAAGATTTTTTCCAGTTGATTTCCTAAAAACTGATTAGAACACAGTGAATACATATACTGAGGAGCTTTAAAGCAGACTGCTTACCATTAATAAGAGGCCAATGGCTTGAAAACTTAACTGGAAGCTAATATGATCTTGAAAGCACACATTTCTTCCAGTGTTTGAATGTATTATCTTTTTTCCCAACATACTGACAACTTCCTGGAGCAAGTTGAATTGTTCGTTCCCTGCAGTAAGAAGATATGTGGTCTTACCCATCTCTTGAGTTCAGCATGCAGTCGCTCTTCTCCTTTACTTGTATGGCTCTGCAGGGTAGGGAGCCACCAAAATGAAATGCAATGCAAAAAATTGGCTGGAGGCACTGCAGGGGTTGATTCAAGTTTCTGGGGAGTTTTTCAGCAGGAGTATTTTGTTTCAGTACTGTATCTCGGGCATCTCCCCGAGATGTCGTTGCAATTCAGGAAGTGTTTTTCAAGTGATGCTTTTGACACTTGCATTGTCTCGGGTTTTGACAGCCAGCTCACTGGGCTCTTCTGTTAACTACGAATGTTTTCTTGGGAGCTTTGGGTAGATTGTGTGATTCTCGTCAAACAAATTTCCTTTGAATAAGGATTGAATTTGGCTTTTGTTACGGTAACAAAAATTCCAAGTGCTAAGTGGAAATTGTAAATAAGTGTTACGATGAATGTTACGTGTTCCTCTGTTGATTGCACCTGAAAAGCATGTTGAGCTTTGGGCTAAACCTGCCAAGGATGTAGTCTTGAGGCTGGCAGGATCTTGGGGCGCGGTGCCTGGAAAACAGTGCTATGCTGCTTGAAGGGACCGTTCAAGTCTGGAAGCCCCATACAGCCACACTTCACGTCCACAGAACCTGCAGCCAAAGCCGCGTTTGGGAAGGTTTCTCCGCCCCGGTGGCACAGAAGGAACAACTCTTTGGGTCCAGCGTTGGGCTTTGGCATAGACCCCGGGGAAGCGCAGCAGGGGTACGGTGATGCTTTTTTGCAGGAGTCAGCTAAGCCGAACATAACTTGTTTGGCACGCTGGCGAGCACAAGCGCTTGCAGGCATAGCGCTTTCTGGAAGGTGAGGACTGCTGGGGAGCCCTGACGAAGTGTGCCTTTGGGCTTTTTCTGTGCGTAGCAGTCGGCCACCGTGTAGTCAAGCCTCTAGGTGGCAGGGTGACTGCTCCGGGCCGCGCAGCCCAGCCTGGCCAGGGCTGCTGCAGCTGCCAGGGCTGGCTGCGGAACACTGACCCCAGACAAAAGGCCAGAAGCACGTCAGGAAACTGTATTGATAGGAGATTAATTTCCCAGACATTTTTCACTTTTGTGACTGGGTATTTACAATGTACATAACTTAGAATAACAAATGAGAAAACAAGACTGATGTGAATGGAAAGTAAACTTGCTCTTAAACTAATAACTGGAATACAGTCAAATGAGGTGAATACTCTTTTATTGAACTTGGCTTGTAAACACCTCATGCGCTGCTGTTACAGAATACCAGTGCATATAGTTTCTTGGCTGACTTTTAATGCTTTTTCCAATGCTTAAAAAAAAGAAACAACACTGTAGTGCATTGGAAAGCTGCCAGTTTGGCTGTCCTGGTGAACTGATTGCCTTTCTTTTTTCAACACAGCACAAAAATGCCACATTTTTTAATACCTTATCAAAGCATCTCCTTTCAAGTTCCTTCTAGACCATAAGGAACTAAGAAGACATCACAAAGATAAGATATATAGAGAGATATATAAGCACGAGTTTTGGGTTACTGCTTTGAGTTTGAACGCTCAAATCAGGCTCAGGAGACTTCAGACCAGTGTAAAATTTAATCTCTACCCAGATGGTACCCTGTGGTACCAGTGCTGTCTTTAGTTGCCTCTCCAGTTGCTGAAATCAGTACCAAGAAACTTTACGTAACTTCTTTCAATGTCGATGTTCTTGATAAAGTGTGAAGGAGTCAGATGTTTGATTTTGAAAGTCCAATATGGTGATGTTTTCAAAAGCTGGTTTCAGGCTGACTAGTTTTTTTCTGTTGTTGTATACAGGTAATAGTTATGGGAGCCACCAATCGTCCTCAGGATCTTGACTCTGCAATCATGAGAAGAATGCCAACCCGATTTCACATCAACCAACCTGTAAGTCATGCCAGGTTTGCCTGAACAGTGCACCTAGCAGCTGAGCTGCAGGCCCGTGCCTTATCGACCAGGAAGCGCCTGTCTCTGGATTTTTTACAAAGAAATGCTGCGTTATTTTGATCTGGGTTTAGTTTTTTAGAAGCTCATATATAATTTAGCTTTTAAGGTGAAGTTTCTCACAGAAGTCTTGAATCCTTGGGTCTTTTACCTGAAACAATACCATGTGCTCTTGAGAGCTTCCCACCTGTTTTCTTCATCTGTAAGAATGGAGTGAGTGGCTTAGACACTGCACACTGGAAAGAGCTTAGTTTTAATTTGAAAACAACCACAAAAAGTGACTGCACACCTTGCCTGCAGGGGAGAGTGGCACCAGGTCAGATAATGTCAAGAAGCAGGTACATATTGACTACCATTTATACCTTACAGATACACAGTACTTAGTTTTTAAGAAGAGGGAATGAAATCTGCCTATCAAAGCCTACATTCTGCTCAAGCCTTTCCACAGTCGGGCACAGCCAGCAATCTGAAAAACTGGTTTTATTTTGCTTGTGCTTTATGGCAAACGGGCAGTAATTAGGTCTTTATCAATTAGGCCAGCTGTCACAAGGTTACCCTTACTGTAAATTTTGCTATCGCCATCCTTTTCAAGGTATTTTAGTCACCTTTGAACACTTAGCGATATCACAACACGTTTTTGTATCGGTATTATGAAGAGTTCAGTCATGGTTGTTAGTATTCCCTTCTGGCTACAGAAATGCCCTTCATTATTCATTTTTTGCAGAAACTTAGAGACAAACTGGAGGAGTAAAACTCTTATTGATTGTGCAAGAGTAGTCATGTTCCCAGGCACATCTTGTTTGAACTGGCTTTCACTCCCGGTGGGCGGATACTTTTTGAAACAAAGCATTTGTAACCTACTTACTGCTTTTCTGCGATGCCTGTTCATAGGGTTTTATCAAGTTTTCCTTGAATTAGTAAGGAGCAAGAATGTGTATTTTGGTACTTTTATCATGTCTTTCTATCAAGAGCTGGTGTTAGAACGATGGATTACCCACGGGTAACAGTGCCTCAGGATATTACGGGGGATTGGCTTCCTCTCTCAGGATCAGAACTACAACAGGAGGTGTCATTTGGGGCACGGACACGTGATTTTCCTTACCCCGCTACAGCCATATTATGAACTTAGAGCTTGGCCTTTGTTCTTGTCTGTGGTACTTTGCAGTACAACCAAGGTTGGTTCCAGCTTTTTTATTGAGGGCCAGTATAATTTATGTGCTGTGGATTGGAAGTGTGCACAAGTAGGATGACTGTAGAGTAGTTAAAGCCTTGCAGATCTTGTAACCAGGTTTGAGGTGAAAATGCCCAAAATTACTTATAAGAAATAATCTACAAGACAGAGGGAAGTTTGGGAGAAGTATTTTTTGAGACAGTGTCAACTGTTCAGCTGCTAGAGTATCTATGGGGTATTTCCCCCCCTTTTTAACAATGAAAGTGAATTTGGTAGGTTTGGTTTTGGGAGACGCTAAAACAAATCTCTTTGCTGCCTGTGTTCTACTTTGCTAGTAAGGATATGCTTAGGACTTAACTTTTTTTCAGTAACCTCATTACAGTATGTGATTTATATTGCTTAAAATTTCCCAAGCATCATCTGTAGAATTAAATTTATTTTTCTTTTTTAAAGCAGAACAGTTTATGCTTTTCATCTGATTTAGCAAAGTATTGAAAGCATCCTCTAGATCGAGAGTGTCAGCCCTCTGTTAAAGGTGATGGGGAATCTTTGGAGACAGCTGCTCTCACTTAGGGCAAAGTAAGACTAAATGTCAGTGCGTTTTCCCTTTCCCTGTAGTCAGTGTAAATGTATATGCTCAAATGTTTAGTTTCATGTGCTCCTGGAGTCAGAGTACCCTAGATCTTGTTTTGCCGAGTGATTTGCCATCAGATAGGTTTCCTTAGTGTGTATCACGTCTCCTGTTTGAGGGATCAGCTTGTGTGACTGAAGGCCTGCGGAGTGCAAAATTGAGATAGATGTTACATGTGTTTATTTTTGTAGTCCAGTAATTTTAATCTCTTTTGTTTAAGGCTCTGAAACAAAGGGAAGCTATCTTGAAGCTGATTTTGAAAAATGAAAATGTAAGTAAATTTCTATTTTAATGGTTAATTAGCTGTATTACTGTTCTCATGAGTGCAAGCTCTGGAGTTGTAGAAAGCATGTTTTATAATTGACTGTCTTGGAGTAAGGTAGGGATTATCTACCAGGGATCTTGGGAATCTTTTGTGGGTTTAGGTGTGGCGTTAAATCAGTAGAGTTGCTTACTGGTTTAAGCATGAGCCTCAGTCAAAGCAGCAGTCTTGGATTTTGTGGTGATTCACCATCTCTGAGGAAAATTAATTTCTCTGTCTCTGTTTTCCTATTATGTAACAAGATAATAAATTTATCTCTCTAAAGATGAAGGTGAATCGCGTTTGGAAATCACTTTGATCAGTGAAAGAAATTTCAAGACATTGTGAAGCAGGGACAAGAGATCCTGATTATTTTTTTTAACTCTGTAAAGTCTGTTGGCTTAAGTCAAGAAAGGAGCAATTACATTTTTTGACTGCTGCTTTTTGCACTTTGATCCATAGCTCATATTTCCTTTAGGGGAAAACTACTATAGATGTTGTTACTGATATTGTGTGGTGTTCGGGTTGCCATCTGCATTCCCAGATGAGGGGAAGGGATAGGTATGAGCACATCTGGTAGTGTCTGACTATGGGGCCTATGCTATTGGAAGTTCCTGCCAAATTTAGTCTGAAGCACTAATTGTCTTGTAGTTAATGTTGCAAAGTGTCTCTGGGTTGACGTCTATCCTAATCAATATAAGTTATTAGTAAAACCAACTTACATTTTCTTGGGAGGCCTAAAAATCACAGCTCATCATTGCAAGTGGCTGAGCTATTGGGGAGGACGCTTTGCAAATTTTGGGTTGTTTGTACAGGGTTAGAATATAGGTTGGCTTTTTCACAAAATATTAGATACTGATGTGAAAATGGGACTGCTACAAAGTGGCAAAGGAGTTGTGTAGGAAGAGCTGACCTGTTTGCAGAAAATCTCAAACTAAAATGTCTCTTGCAAGTGGTGGTTTCAGACTCAAATTTCTCTTCAAGAGCTGTTAGGGAGCTATGCTAAATAGTAGACCTTTATACAGGCTCCCTGTATGTTTGCAGCCACCCAGCCCTTGCACACAAATGGACCCTGTGGCTTTTTTGCCTTGGCAGCTGGGCCTGGGAGTTGCAGCACCTTGGCCTTACGGCCTTCAGCAAAAACTAAATCAGCACCTGAATATGGACCTGGAAGAATGCAAGATGTATCGAGCATCTGGCAGTGAACCACAGCCACACAAACGGCGTTTGGCAGAGGGGCAGGGATTAACCTTTATTGGTTATCCCATTGGAGTAATAATTGGATCTCAAGCCCAGCTTATTTTTAGCCAGGGTGACAAACTTCCTGCCAGTCCTTCACGTGACAGGTGTAGTCATGCCCTCCATTTTCCTTGCCTGTCTTAAAATCTTGTTTTGTTTCTTTTTTCTCGCTCAAAGGGAAATCCTTGTTAATGCCTGCTATACAACGTGCCCGTTTTCTATTTATTCTTAGCCAGCTGTGCTGCTCCATTCAATTCTTGATGGCCTTCAGCCCCATAATGAGCAGATACCTTGCAGATCCACAGCTGACTGTTACTGGCTTCAGTATTTGTGTGCAGGATCACACTTTTAAGCAAAGCACTTCAAGATAGTAAGGCTGTAGTGTCTGTATGAGGCACTTTGGTGTAAGCCAGCTGCCACTTTTGCCTTAATTTCCATGCTGGACAGCCAGACGGCTTGCTGCAGTCCTAAACCAGAGCACTGCGTGCTGAGTCATAGGTCAGGAAGCTGGAGCTTACGTAGAAGCTCAAGATAGGAGCCAACAGAACAGTGTGACTGTAACCCTTGTCCTTCAATAAAAGCGGGAGGAACAGCGGGGAATTGGAGGGGTGCTTGGTGGATGTTGATGCGTTCTTGGGTTATCCTGGGGAGTACATGGGTTGAAGGGGTAGCTGGAAGCAGCAGAGATTACATCTGGGGCTTTGCTTTCATCACCATGAAATAGTTTCCCTCCTGGAAGAAGTCATCCCATAGCTTCAACCTTTTATTAGACTAGTTTGGCTTTAACTTCTGAAAAGGAAATACTGATGCATTGGAAAATGTGCTGGAAGGGGCTGTTAGCAGAAATGCTGTAAATGGACTGAGTAACTGTGGGGTCTTGGCTGGAAAGAGTTCAGTCTGATCCAGTGCACGGAGTTAAACACATTATTTTGCCTCCAAGTTCCCCGTTTCATGGTTGTATAAAGTAGGAGCAGTTGTTCAGTAACTCAGCAGACAAGTGAGCTGCTGAGATAGTGAACAACTGCTTTTGAAGTTCTTACTCTGCACTGAAAGGTGGCAACAACAAAAGGTAAATGTGATGGGAGCTCTTTCCAGCCTTGCTGTGTAACTGATCAAAAGACGTGCTTATGAAAACAAGACTTAGTCATTCAAATAATGTTAAAAAAGGGCTGTGGCTGTGAAAGGAGACCCATTGGGTTGTGTTCATTGTCTACAGATAAAAAGATGTATATAGGGTCTGATTGAGCCCCTTACCAAAAAAAGCAGTGCCGTTGCAGGAGGCTTGTGTGGGCATTTGGGATAAATGGGTCATTATTTCTGTGACCCAGTTTTTGCCATCCAGTAGGCTTCCAAAACCACACAGGAGCTTTGTCAGTGACATAATACACCAATGTGATGGTTTGCTTTTGGTTGCCTGTTCTTTTTTTTCATCAGCTACAGAGTTTTATGAGATGATGCATCAGTTTTATTTAATGAAATGAACTGCTTGGAGGGTTCAAAGTCTTAAGTTAATAAAACAATTTTCTTTTAGTTCTCAAAAAAAGGTCAAGACTGAGAAAGATCATCTTAGGGCAGGTAAAAATACTTGGAGGTGACTGTTTCTTGTCCTTGGTGAACAAAGTAAATGAACTTGAGAGTCCTTTTTTGTTTTTGGACAGGTGGACAGGCATGTGGATCTCCTAGAAGTTGCTAAAGAGACTGGCGGCTTCTCAGGCAGTGATCTGAAGGAAATGTGCCGGGATGCAGCACTCCTCTGTGTCAGGGAATATGTTAATTCTGCCAATGAGGAAGAAACGTATGTGTCTTTATTCTGTCTTTTATGGTAGCTGAATAGCAGTTGTGAATGCTTCTGGTGCTACACACTGTCCAATTAATAGTTTGTATCTTCTGATTTGAGTTACAAATTTCTAGGGGTTTAAAAAACTGTGCTGTGATTCACAGAAAGCAGGAGGTTCTCTTTTTTTCTCAACAAATTGCTACTATACAACAAAAAAACCCAACAAGTAAGTTACCTTTGTTCAGTTTGACTGAAAGTAAGACTACTTGTTCTAAGGTGCCAAGCTTGAGGTGGCATGAACCACCACGTGGTATTACTGCGCTGCATTACCAGTTTAAATGCTGGTAACATTCTCGAACGTGCAGAACTCCGGTTGCTGTGCTGTTCCTCTGATTATCTCCCGTGCTTGCAGGTCATGCAGGTGTGGACAGGGGCATGTTTCCACTGTAACACTGGGTCCGTGTCAGCTGCTGTTTGCAGTGATTTATTTCTCGTTGTTTGAATAACTGTTACACAGCACCTGAATCGTTACCTTGCTTTTTTTCTTTCTTTCTTTTAAAGCCATGACGAAGATGAAATTCGGCCTGTGCAGCAGCAGGATCTCCACAGGGCAATTGAGAAGATGAGAAAATCAAAGGATGCCACACTGCAGAATGTTTTGATGCATGTTAGTTTAGATTAAGACAAATTGTGTGTTTGCAGTTTCTGATGTGATTTAGTTTGACTTCTGTAATCAGTTAGCAAAAACAAGGTCGGGGGTGGGAGCGGGGATGTTCCTTGAATAAGGGAGTTCTGTTTCTGGAATTGTTTTTATACAACAAATTCTAAGTTATTGAAATTGTCATGCACAACTAAAGCATAACAGTAGATCATGAAGTGGAACAATTATAGCCCAGACCAAGAGCAACTGCCTGTGTCTTGTCCCATAATCAATACACTGTGTAGCCTTAAAGCAGGTTCTGACGTGGTGCATGGGTTCAGCAGGTCACCGGTGTGGAGGGGAGACAATCCATTACCAGTGTGTGTATATATGTACGAGCGTGTGTGTATGTATTAAATGTATATATCCACACATTTTTTTATATATATAGACATAATCTGTAGATAACTTGAGTATGGAAAAGCTTTTCTACTTACTGAATCAAACCAAATCAGAAGACGTATAGATTAAAGACTTGTCTAGATACTCAATTCACATTTACTTCTTCCTTTTAGCAGCAAATGGTGAAGATAGAAATTCTGCTTCTAGAATAACTTCCAGGCAAAATTTGAAATGTTACTGATTTTCCCTTCACATGACCACTTGAAATCTGGTGCCATTTAGTAAAGATAGTAAACTACTGTAAAAATGTTTGAATACTCTTCATTTTGTATGAACTCTGCTTTTTGAGGCTTTTAAAATGAATGCTGGTTTTATTTTTATTTTTCCCTCGATGTGAGTAGTTAGAGTAGGTTCTTAACTGGTCTTTCATGAAGCCCTACATATTATAAGGTCTCCGAAACTGCGGCTTTCTGATCTATTATGCATTGTAACGAGGGTTTGCTGCTATTTTTAATCTCCTCTGGAAGACCCACTGCTGCACTGTGACATTGTACCATGAAGCGTCATATGCATAGCTCTGAGGCATGGGGGGATGTTTTGTGATGTTTTGCTCTGTCACATGCTCTGATTGCAAAGGTGAAGAGATGGGAATAGGTTTTAGGTTTATAAATGTGATTTAGCAAAGTTCTGCTGTACTGGCTGGTAAGAGTTTTAGTAAATTCATGTAACGTTACAGAGTGATAAAGGCAAGGGGTTAAAAGTGTAAGTGGCAAAAGTGTTTCGGTAGAGTTATTGTTGGTAGGTTTTCAATAACTTGATTTTTCTTCTTATAATAATAATATGAATTGTGCACTAATTCAAGACAAATGTAATCGGTATTGTTCAGACCCACGGGGTGGTACGCTGTGTCACGGTTCTGCTAGCTATCGAGGGAAGGCAAGCGCTGAAAGCCAGATAATGTAACGTGAAAGGCACTGCAAAGTGAAATACAGACAGCTGGAGCCAGCTGTCCTGCAGTATTGGGTGCTGATGACCATTTGCATTAAGCACAGTGTTCTCGCTGGTGTCCTCTCTGGCACACCGGTTGTGTAATGCACCAGGCGTAGCAGGTCTTAGTTTGGCCCAGTTTAATCTCCTTGGGTACTGAACATGGGGTTTTTAAAAACAGTTTAATAATTACTTTGCTTTTTGATACGGAGAAAGAAGTCTATGGTAAATGCGTATTGCTGTAACACAAAGACATAGGAAATTAGGCATGCCAGAAATACTGGGCTGTGGAAATCTAAAAAGTCTGGGATAATGGAATGCCAGTGCCACAAGTCAGGGCAGAAGGCAGGGATGTGTGCCAGTGCTAGCTCTGGGAGAGCCCGAGTTCAAGGATTAGCCCTTAAAAGTAAACATGCAAATAGTGCTGCTGACTGGAAGCTGGTTTCTCGGAAGGTTTGGGTTATGCACATGCTGGATGAGGTTCTCTGGCTATTCAGTTTGTTTTCAGTGCCTACTCTGAAGTTCTCCCAGCCCCTCTCAGTAGTTGTTACACCTGAGAAATGCCAGGCTGGTGCGATGATGGGGCTCATCCTGCCACCTCCCTTTTTCGAGTGTGCTTCCTACTTGGTAAAGATGCAGCACAGGCAGCTGAAGAATGCAGTCTCCATTGGGTTTAACAGAGTGGCTCTGAAGTGTGCTCTCAAGGGAGTTTAAGTGTCAAACTGAGGGCAGGGAACACGAACAAAGCCTTGGATGTTTGCAGGTATCAGGGCCAGTCTATCGCCAGCTGAGCTCCGATCTCCTTTTTGTGTGTGTCTCCCAAAACCTGGCTGTTTGCGTGCGAGCTGGATCTTGCCTTTACCTTGTGCCTGTAGCGCATCACTGCAGGCTTAGGGGCTGATTTGGAGAGGCACACGGGGCTATTTCTCATTGCCCTGAGGACAGTTACTTCAGCTGGAGTGTAATTCCCACTTTTCAAAGGACTTTTCCATACTGGTCTACTTTTGCTGCCGCTTTGGGAGTCCTTGTCGAAGCCCGGACCCTTCAGGCAGCTTGCCAGAAAGGCTGGGCAAGTGGCATAGTTTGTCACGCAGGAACACAGCCACGTTTGTTGCATGTCTCCAGTGGTTTGGTTTGGGCTCCTCAGCATCTGCTCCTGCCTTGCCGTAGGGTGGGGGCAAGCCCAGCCCCTCTCCTGCAGCTCCAGGGCCAGCTGCTCAAAGTGAGGAGCATCGTTCAGAGCTGTGGGCTGGGGCAGGTACTGAGCTCCGTGCTGTAGCGCAAAGTTCTATGTGAAACGGTCTTCCGTGGGGTTTAAAGGTTGAATCCTCTGGTAGGAAGAGGCACAGACATTCCCAGCAGGCAAAGAATTTGTTTAGAACCTGTTCAACCATAGCAGCCAGGGGTAGGCAATGTGTACAGTACAGGCCGTACTTAAATTTTCCCGGGGCTGTAAAGTGGCTCATCTTGCCAGTCCAATACTGCAGCGCAAACAGAAACCTTTGGAGTACTCTTAAGTAACAGGTGAATAAATGTGTCGTTTGTTTGCTCTGTGTTTTTTGTTGATCTGTTTTCTGTAACCTTCACCAGCGTGTCCATGTTTGGTTTCTGTAAATACAGCGCTTTTTTTATTTGAGACTGGCTTGGACAAGGGCATCTTTTCCCTGGCTGGTGCTTGGGAGCCTGGGGCTGCGGGCACCGCTCTGAATGAGCAGGGTGCCGGGAGCCCCAGCCAGGGGAGCCAAAGACGCTGCCCGTGTCCCGCAGCCAGCACCCAGCCCTGCACTGGGGCAGGCACAGGCCAGCAGCGAAGAGCCACCATCCCCACCACGCAGGAACCGGCAGGGCTCTCCCTTTGTCTCTCCCCAAGCTGGGACGTGCGGGATGCCGCATCACCCCACCTTCTGGCTGCTGGAATCCTGTGGAAATGGGTTTATGTGCTGGTTGAACAGCACAGGGGCATAGTGAAGCAGTAGACAGCCCAGTTTTATGTTCGTTCAGTGTGAGTTGTTAACACTGTACAGCTCGGACAGCAAAAAGGGAAATGAGATGAGGTTTCCCAAAGGAAATGGGCTCCACGGGCAGCCTTGCTGCTGGCTGGTCCTGCCATCGCCCTACCTGAGGAGCTGGGTGTGCAAGACTGGAACATGCCGGGGGGCTCCTGCCATTATGGACCGGTCACTGCCCCAGGTGAAGTATGCGTTCTAATCTTCCCCCAAAAAATTAGAGTGAGTTACACAAATATTTATTTGTACTAAAAGTGAGTATTTTGTAGCAGAGTATCAAGTTCAGAATATATTAAATCATAAGATGCATCAGTTGAGGTACAAATTCCAGTCTCATGTCTTTAATAAATATACTATAAAAAAAACCTAGTCCATATACCCTATCTTAATCGGAGGTAATCGGTACACTATGCTATTTTTGAAAGGATAATATAAGTTACGTGTTTTGCTGTAACCATTTTGATTTACTGTGGTTGGCTTTTTTTTAACTGATTATTTTATGATGAACAGCAATAGCAATATTTTACTACTTTAAAATGACAAATATTGTGGTCATAAATGGGAGTATTGCTTTTGTCTTGCAGGTCCCTGCCAGAGGGCCCATGAGTGAAAGGCACGGGTGCTAGTGTGCTTTCAGCTACGGACGTGGGTGTTGCAGCATTTTTCTTGAGGTATAATGCAGCTTTGGGTTCCTTGCTCCAAATACTTTAAAAAATTACCCAAAACCACCCCAAGACAGGTAACAAAAAAGACTTTTTGCAGAAGTACTCCCAGTCACATGTAGTCTCGGACACTATACCATGGCCACAGCAAAACAGGTTTTAGCTTGCGATGTAACTCACTATCCTAAGTTACGAGCAGAAGCGTGATTGTACTGAGCATAGATCCGTTTGTAATTAAAACCAAAGTACAAGAAGAGGAGAGCGCTATTTCCGTTTCATTAGAAACACATTGTAACCGGTCCTGGGGCACCTACTAAAAAAAGGGGCAAGTACAAAAATAATCAGTTCAGGTTGTTGCAATAACTAAGTGCACAGCTGTTTTCCCCCCCTCCAAAAAAAAAAACAAACCACCCCACCCCTGCTCACGATGGCTGTGGAGGGGGCACGCTCTTTGCCCCTGGCACAGCAGGGCTGCAGGATCAGCCCTTTCCCTGGGAAGGGCCGCGCTGAGCGCAGGCGGGACGCGGAGGGGCAGGCAGGCAGCTGCGGGGCTCCCAGCCGTGCAGGGCATCGCGCTCGGGCCTCAACGACCACCACGACGTGCACTGGTGCCAGCGGGACGTGCTCAGGGTGAGATGCGGATGGGGCCAGGTAAAGCTTTGGAGTTGAGTCACACTGCTCAGACCCACTGGAGGGGAGGTCACTGCAAGAGCTGCAAGTCAGCAGAAAAGCCTCACACGCAGCAGCAAAGTCCATGTTGGGGGCAGGGGAGGGGGAGAAGGTACGGTCTGCAGTAACTTTCCACTAGCCAGAGCTGGGAGCAGCACCAGCCACCCGTGCTCGGCTCAGCACTGTCACCCCTTGCACAGCAGCACCCCACAGATACAAAGTAAAATCAGGCCACCTGTACCCACACCGGGCTGGGGGTACAGATGAGGGCAAGCGCTTGAGCCATCTCTTGCCTGGTTTACTGGCAAGACCCGCCTCACACTGTGCTTTTGCCGTTTTGCCTTTAATTCACCTTTCAGATGGGAGAAGCACGGGCAGAGGACAGGGGATCCAATCCTGCCAGCTGGGAGGATACTCACAAAAGCATGTAAACAGCATCCCCAATTTTTGTATGCTGCCCTGAGCCTTCTCAGAGATCTCCTGCATTTTACGATGCCTCTGAGGGGAGGTTCCCCCACCCATGGACCCACCAGGCTGTGAGCACAGGGGTCATCACTGCACGGTCCCCACACAAAGCTGAACTTGGAGCACCAGTAACGCCCAGCCCAGGTTTTGTTTTGACCAGAGAGGTCAAGCAGGAGGAACCAAGGAAGGACAGTGAGCAGTTGTCTCGGCCACAAGGAACTGGTGACGATCAAGGCTGATTTAAAAAAAATCCTAAAAAAAAGGGCATTAAAAAAATCCTGCGGTTTGTTAGCAAAAATTGTTCAAGGCACAACCTGGAGGGCAGTGACTGGATCTGAGCATCGAATGCCCGTCTCCCCCTCTCACCCTGGCAGCAGCAACTGCTCCTCGCTTCAGCGGCTGCTCCTGCCTCTGCCCAGCACCAAGCGAGGGGCAGAGGAAAGGCACTTCTTCATTTCTGAGAGAACAGACACATTTTTATCCTGGTGCCGAGGTCCCAGCTCTGCACCAAGGGCCACTGTGCGGCCCTGGTGGCACCACAATGATCCAGCTGGCCTGTCCAGAGGCCGTGGTGGGCTTCCCGCAGCTATGCTCAGCAGGGAATGAAGGGCCCGCTGCCCCTCCCTTCTAGCTCCACAGGGATGCTCCCAGCAGCTTCAAGGGGACAAGGACCAGGCTCAAAGTACTTCTGATTAGTAAAAAACATTCTGACCCAGGCAGGGAAATCCCACAGTCAGAGCACTGGAAATGCCAAGTAATTGATCTGTGTCATAGGGAATCAATCAATTATTGCTCACTCTTAATACAAGTTATTTCTAGGGAGTAGGAGTAGTGTTAATTCTTTTTTTCCAGCGACTGGTAGTACTCAGTTAAGACTTTCCAAGCTTTGGGGGCCATGAAGCCATCTGGTGGGTTTTCACCTTCACGAGCAAGCTTCCTCATGCGTGTTCCTGAGATGAAGTCAAAATCGTTGTGCCTGCACAAAACAGAGACAGGGGTGAAATCAGCACAACTGCCCTGAGCAGCTCTGAGACCCCCAGCGCAGCTCTTCTGCCGTGCCAAGTGCATGGTCAGAAACCTCCTGGCACCAGCAGCACCCGTCTGCAGCTTCACACCTCACACCCAGCTTCACGGGTTTACAGTTGGCAGCAATGGGGTTCTTCTTTCCAGTGGAGCTGGAGGTGAACAGAACACGCTTCTCCAGCTGCAAAAGGCTGTATTTCTACTGCCACTTAGTTCCTAAACTGTGTTTCTTATCCTCCCTGGTGTCTAAAAATGCACATCTTTAGTTTCATGTGACCCATCCTTGAGGTGACGTCAGCTCTCAGAGGGGAAAGTGGGTGGTTTTCACAGGTTCTTTGGCCATTCCTCTCCTTAAGAGGAGCACCAACTGCTTTTCCCTCTCCTCTGGAAAGCTACAAGAGGGATGCAATCACAAACCACGTGCACTGCGTAGGCTGAAGAAACAGTGACGCTGCTGCCTGCATTACCTGTTTGGGTCATAAAAATCCATGGCCCTTTTCAGTTTATTGTAAGCAGCCACCCGGAAGGGGACAATTTCCACTGAAGTCAGGCCCGGCGCCATGCTGAGGACCTTCCCTCCCTGCGTGGGCTCATAGAGGTCCTTCTTGGTCTCAGGATGAGGCATGCCTGCAGGGTCGCGCCCCACAATGTAGAAATTGGCCCCAGCAATCATGCGAGCTCTGCAGTGCCACTGCACCTACGAAGGAGAGGCACAAGGAGCGTGGGCTGAGGGCTGAGCAGCAACCGAGCCGTCCGCTCCAACCTGCAAAAGAGATCCTGGCAATCCACATGCAGGAAGGAAGGAAGGAAGGAAGGAAGGAGCTGTGTCAGCAGCCTTGCTGCAGTTTCTCATAGCAATCAGACTGCCCAGAATCACCTTCCCTGCTTGGACCTGATGCAACGTCACAGTTCTCCTAAGGACATGTATTTCAAGGGAAACACTGCGGATGGGAACTGGTCCTGTTCCAATCTGGCAGCAAGTGGAGGTAGCGGTTTGCTTTTTGAACATGTGAAGACAGTGCCCACCAGCTGTTGAGTCCGACGCAGGCAACGGCTGCCCAAGCATCCCTCTCCTTCGAGGGAAGTTGAGTGCCTACCACTTTCATCCCACTAATTTAGGGCCAGAAGGGAAACCACTGGCAGCAAACAAATGAACAACCCTGCCCAAGAGAGAAAAAGGTCACAGCAGTGAAGTCTGTTTCTAGCCCCGTTCTCTCCAGGTCTCCACACAGTTTTTGAAAGCACTGGAGCCCATGGAGGCAAGCTCTGCAGGGAGACGGCTGCCCCAACAACCTGCAGGCAATCCATGGAGGGAGCTAACAGTGAGGCAATGGCCACTGACTCCCTTCCCTGTGTCTTTCTGGAGCTGCATGGGCAGGGCGGGCTGGCAGCAGGCAGCCCCACGGCCAGGCTTCACGCCTCGCTGCAGTAAGCAGCCGATGGCTACGTTACCTCTGTGGGGCCAGCGTAGAGCATGGGAGAAGGGAAGATGGCAACGATGGTCGACTTGGGGTCCAGGACTTGCTCCTCCAGTACTGCTGCGTGCTGCTTCATCCGCCACTCCAGTGGGACATCGTCATCTTTGGTCCATCCTCCCAGAGGGTGCAGGAGAAGCACAGGGTTTTTGTAACCCCTCTCCAAAAGCTGGCACCTCGTGTCCTGCATGAGCAGCGCGTGCCCGTTGTGGACAGGGTTGCGCAGCTGAAATGCGAAGACAGCATCTAAAAGGGAAAGATTCAGAGGGTCACAGGCTTGTGCTGACCATCAGACCCTGCAGCTTCATTTACACACTATACATTTTGACACGGTCATAAGCTACATACGTCATAAGATGTGCGTCCTATCTTCACATGAGTGAGGCCTTAAATACCTCAGATGAGTGTTTTATACATGTACAGTGCCTCTTCATCGCTCTGCCAAGTTTATTTTCATTGCACATGCTTCCCTCGGGGTCCATTTCAGCCCTATCAGCTCTCCTACAATGTTTTTACATACCACTGGGCACCTCCACCGAATTCTTAAGTGACCTGCCACCTCTCCAAGCTCAATGGCACCTTCAGGAAGGCCAACACTCTCTCCCCAAAGTGAGGGTGTGTCTGACACCTGCCAGCCTTCTGGGGCAGACATCTGGGAGAAGACACCTGAGTTGTCCCCCAGGCGTGAAGGCCAAGCACATCAGCGCAGGGCTTTAAATGCCCAAAGTGCGGAAAGGGGGGCTCCGACTGGCCAGGGAGGACACGAGCAGGATGTTACTGCTTTCCAGTCCCATGCTCAGAGAGGCTTATTGAGAACGCGGCCCGTCACAAGCACCATCCTCCACCAAGGAGACCCTGCACCACTTTTTGTGCTGTGCCCTGCATCCCTCTTACTGCTCACCCACTGGAGCAGTTCCATTTTGGAGCATACAGAAGCTATTTGGCAAGTGCAGTGAGCTTGAGAGCAAGTGATCACAGATCACACAAATCTCCCTGCGACAGGCAGGGCAAGAAGAGCCACGTCACCTGTGCTAACCCAGGGTACTCACCAGCATTCATTTCTCTAAACTTCTGCTTGAGAGCAAGTGGTGTCAGGCGGTACTGGTCCAGCCCATCATTCCATTTGATCTTCTCCAGCACGAGGAGGTCTCCACCAACCAGCCAGTCTCCACTCTCCATCACCATCTGTAAGTTACCCCACATGCATTATGCAGGGGACAGCAAAATACATCCTCTTCCCTTTCCCAGTCTCCTTTGAAAAATGGTAGGCTTGACTCTGCTTGTAGGGTTATCTTCCCTTCTCATTCAGCACATTGTAGGCAGAAAACATTCTTATGTACAGTGACCACGTGAACTGAATGCCATGAGCAGCACAGCCCCCATAAAGCCAGGCATCAGCCACCGAATCCCCACCACTGCACCCAGCCGGGTGCTGGACCTCAGGTAGCCGGGGGTCTACAGGTTATGGCACAAGACCTTCCACCACCTCACTCTTTGCTCCTTCCTCCTGGAAATATGCAGGAGGAATAAGCCTGCTGCAAGGTAAGCAACTGCTGTTGAATAATTAAAAGAGGTATTTTAAGATAGGGGAAAAGAATTAACACAGCTTTAGCCTTTTTAAGCAAACAGCTCAAGTCACTTGGTGTAACCTGGAGCTCTCCCTTTCTAGAGTAAGCGGGAAGGGATAAGCCATAAAGATATAACACCCTTGTGGCTGCCTGCAGGAAACAGCCAAATCGAGGAGTAAAATGGAGCTAAAAGGAGCACAAATTAGCAATCTGCAGCATTAGTGTTTGGCAGCATCACTGAGATCATCATACCCCAAGGGCAGGAAAAGTTTGGGGGCTAAGCTGGTGACACACTAAAAATGTTTGGATGTAGGCACACTGGTGAAGGTATCTGAATGAAAGAAGCAGCTCTTCAGCAGCAAACTCATTTTCCCTTTCAGCTTGTGCTTGTTATCTGATGTTCTTGTTAAGCAGCAATCACAGTGTTAACTTGTAAGCCTAAAAATTCAGTCCTGCCTGCTTGGGACATGATGGTTCCCAGAAAGTTCAGCTTGGAGAGCAGATAGAAGACCCATGGCCCTCGAAACCTTGGAAAAGTTCAGTTCTCCAGCCCTTGCTTGCATTTCCCATCCTGGCCAGGTTTCCCAGAGCAGCAAGGGAACAAACCTACCTTGACGTGCGGGTGCTTCACACATGTGGTGCCCCAGACGCGAGCGCAGCGCTCCTCCTTCCTGTGCTCGAAGTACTCGGGGTTCTTCAGGACGGCCACCCTCCGCCCTGCATAGCTGAGGGCCAGCGCCTCGCAGCCCTCCAGCCGCTCCTTGTCCTCTGTGGAGATGGGCAGCACGATGGGGATGCTCAGGTTGACAACGCCATCTGGCAAGAGATGGGGAGGATTTCAACATGACTCCAGCCCCGGGCACTGGTCTTGGGCACCGAGTAAACCGAGGTTTTCAGAGGCACACATTCTGCCTTCAGAGAGCCAAGTTCTCCAGTATAGACTGGGGATTCACCATTGGTCATGTAAATTTATTCATTGCCCCATTTTTTTCTGCACCGCTAATAAATAGCAGTGTTAGTGGAATACAAAAAGCTCCTTATCTTTGGGCCAGAGATGTCTGAAAGGCACCTGGAGCATTTCATTACTTTCTGTACTCTATCTCCCTGGGAAGATTGGTTCATCTCCAGTTAGCTTGTTGTAAAGTCTCTGAAAAATTCAAACGTACTTGGAAAATGCAAACCTGGATATAACCCCTACCTCCTCTGCCAGGAGAACAACCTGTATTAAGATAGCTCCAACTTGGTGTTCCCTGGGGCATCTCATTCCCTGCACACCTCCTGAACTGCCTCTTCCAACGGGAAAAATACTGTCATGCTTTGCTTTGTTACTTTTTTTTCCCTGGATATCTCTATACTGTTACTCCTCCTCCTTTCCATCTCTGCAAAGTCCATTTGTATTCCGTTTTCTGTGTGTGCACAGCAAGTCTGCATTTGCACCTGTAGTTTCTAATTTCAGCACTGTCCCTAAATACCTCAAAGTCATGTTGGTTTCCCCCCCACTCCCCCAATTTCCCAGTCCTCCACTAAGGTCTTCTCATTTCTCCTTGGATATCCTGGTATTAATATAGAAGAATCAGTCTCTCCTGTGGGTTTCCATTCACAAACAAGAATGAACAAATCACGGATTCAATTTGTTCTGATCTGACTGAAATAATTTTGGACTCTTGAGAGTCTTCATTTGAGGATTTCGACTATGATGTAGATTTTTTTAAAATCTTTATTAAAACGTTTGCATTTACTTTTAATTCACAACTAGGTATCACTCGTCTGCCAGACAGCAATTTCAAGCACCTTCATGAATAATCACAGCTATAGTCACATGGGATCCAATCAATATCAACTTTGCACATTTACATTATATTAACCAGTGATCAGTCAACAAAGGCAGCATGGAAAAAGCTGAATTATGAAACCAAATAATGATGCTGAAACGGAGATTCTTCATTCTTCATTTCCAAATGCAAGGTGCAGCGTTAAAAAAGATAAATCACTTCAGCAAAGGCAATTACAAAATTACACAATTGGGATTTTTTTGAAGACTGGTCGGTAGGACACGGGGTATGCCGTGCCACTTTAACTGGCTGAATCACGGCCGTGGCTGTGTTTAGTCTTATTATTTTTTATATATTTTTTTTAAGTCTCAAAAAATTATTTATAGCAAAAAAATCTAGATTGGAGTAATTTCTGTACAGCCTAAGAACAGTTTACATACATACCAGCTACAAAGCGATTCCTTCCTGGGAGAATACAAACACAATTAAGATAATTAACACTCACGGGCAGCAGTTACAGTAGCCATTTCAAGAACCAAAGCTGCTCATTTAAAACCTCCAGCAAGCACCGCCTAACCACAGGCAGGGTGCCTGCTGGCACGGCCATGGTGCCCCAGGGTGCTGCCCCAGCCTCTCTGGTGCTCGCCCGTCCAGCATGGGTCGCATTGGCCAGGAGCCACGTACTGCACCTGCGCTCTCACTGTCACCCTGTCCCAACAGAGGCACATGTCGCAGAGCGCTGAGTGCTGGAGACTCTGCGGCACTCCTGCTGGCTGCCCTACGATGAGCAGATCCACCTTTCTTCCTGGTGGCCATCACGCCTCTACACAAAGCACCTCATCCACCCAACTGTTGGAAATATCAAGGTGGGATTTGCCGCTCAAAGTCCAAGCAAGAGGAGCATGAACTTGTACAAGTCCACCAAATTGCAACCCTTCCAGGCACAGCTGGAGCTGCCCAAAACATCACCTGCACCCCAGGAGAAAAGGGCTGGACCAATGACTCTGGAAAGACCAGCCTCAAACGTCTCTTTGGCAACGCTGCACCCCAGCCTTGGCACCATGAGATGGAAACCCTCCACTGTTTCCTAAAGCTCTTCTAAGCAAACCAGGGATGTTCTCCTTCCTACCTAGATGTCATCCTGTGGGCCTGACCTCGCAGATGTTGAGTTTGGAGTCTCTGTAGAGACAAGGTGGACTGGGTACTGATGTTGATGCCCTCTACTACAAAGAGCTTGCTCTAGAGAATTCATCTCCCTCCAAAAGCTGGTGTCCTGAGCTTTGTCCCTGATACTGCGGGGCTCTACAAATCCTGAATGAATGCCCATGGACCCCAGAGGAGCTGTGCTCAGTCCTGACGACAGGCTGGGGGGGAGGGGTGGGCAACAGAAGAACAGATGTCTGAGATGAGCCCCCGGCACAAAGTGCAGAGCTCTGGAGCAATGTGGTCATTACAGGGCTCCTCTGCAACCTTGTCAGGCACAACAGGCAGCTCAAGGACCACAGATCGGGGTCTGATAAGAAGGACATATGCTTTTGAACACTGTTTGCACACCAGGCAGGAGGTAAAAGGCTATGACATGTCCAAAAGCAGAAGCCTCCCCCCACCCTGACACTCCTCCAGTCCAAAGCAAGCAGTCCTGAGCTTTGCACCTGCTGCATGGTGCCCAAATCCTAGGAACAGCAGCAAATCACTGCCCCTGCCCCACATGACCATGGGAATCTCTAGAAGGAGGGCAAGATTGAAAGGGACTTGCTCATCGAGATCCCAAATCCCTGAGGCCAGAGATGGCTCTCAAGTTTACAAAACTCAAAGTGAGCACCCTGTGTGCATGTGAAGTCACAGCAACAGCATCTACAGCTGAAAAAGAGGACAGAAATATCTACCACCCTGGTCTCATCTACAGCTGAGATGATCACTGCCTGAATACTCTACCTTTTCTAGGGATGAAGCACCTCTAACATGCTGCTAATGGATAGATAAACCTGATCTATTTCACATTACGGTAATGGATAAGCAGGAAAACGGGAAGAAAAAAAGAGTGAAATGAGGCTCTGCTCCTGTTTCCAAGGAACAGCTGTCTTCTCCTCCCACCTCGAATTTAGCCTGGCAGCCTCCCTGCTTTCTTGGCTTTGGGTTTGCATCTTTATTTATCCTGGTATAACAGAGCATGAAAAGAGCTACACAATGGCTCCTGAACCGTTGGACTGGCACTGTGCAAGGTATCAAAGCTGTGAGCCAGGGCCCTGGCCATAGTACAGTGAACTTTGTCACCTTTCGTAACCTTTGCAGCCTGGCTTCCTGGCCCCTGTTGGTCCTTTATTAGCTCTTGCATTTAACACGTGAGAAGAAAGAAGGACAACACAGCCAAGCATTAAGCTTTTCTGTACGGCTGCCTGCCGAGCCATGGCAGGGTAAGCACCGTGTCCCGCAGCAGCTTGGCAGCCAGCGTTAACGCAAAGCGTGGGGATTCGTACCATTCAGCAGGGTGCCAAAATGGATCACTTGCAAGTACTCTGCCTCGCGCATGAATCCGGTCAGCGGAGTGGCCCAGCCTTCACTCAGCACCTGCACCCACTGCAGATCCAGCTGCAAAACAAACCCAAATGGCACTCCTGTCACCAGGTCACACTCAGAGGTTGTTTTTCCTTCCCTTCTGCTGCAACAGCGCTCACATTTGTTTTGCTGCAAATACAGGACATTCATGAAGGGGGAGAAAGCCACTGGGGGTTAGTTTGGGGGTTTAGTAAGCCAGACTCACATACTTTCATAGCACAACTGCTTGCAGGGCTGTACTAACGCAACGAAGGAGACTGACAGCCTGGGCTTGCTACAGCACAGGGTGGAGACACAGCAGAAAATGGCTGAGGATCAGGACCGCACTTCAGCTCGCCAGAAACCACAGCCACAGAAGAACACAGCCATCAGAAGAACATAGCCCCCTACAGCAACACCCTTGTCGAAACTTCTACCCTTTCAACAGCTAAATAATGACTGAATCACAGCACAGCATCTATGCGTGACGATACCTTAGTGATCTCGACGGATGGCAGCATCTCTGCTTCAGCTCGGACACTACTGAGTTTATTTTCAGGTACAAATAGCTCAAGAACATCCTTAATTGAGCTGTGAGGCACTATATTCTGAAAGAGAGAGACAGAGAGCAACTGTAAGTAGCATGTTGGTTTTTAAGTGCACACCAAAGAGCCAGTATCTGAAAGCACGTTTACAAAGCTGCTGGCGGTGGTGGCATAAAAATGACCTACTTGTGTCTGGAGGAGCTCCACAACCTGCTGAATACATTCAGACACCGACGCAACATTCGTTTTCAACACTAGTTCAGGAGATTCAGGCTTCTCATACTCTGAGTCAATCCCCGTGAATCCTACAGACAATTAAACCCAAACTAAATTTATTTAATGTAATACTCGGTGCCCTAGAGCCAACAACGCTGTACAAACAACAAGCAAGCATTCAACCATACGGGGTACTGTAAGTGACACTCATGACAGTGAGATTAGGGAAACAGGATACTGTTGTGTTCTATAAAGAGCCTTTAGTAACCCACCTCTACATGCAGAGCTGCAACAAGAATCTATCCAACACATTGGAAAGCAAAAGGCAAAATAAGAGCTCACTCTTCCATACCTTTGATCTCTCCAGCTCTTGCCTTTTTGTACAAGCCCTTCACATCTCTGCTTTCACAAACATTTAGAGGAGCATCTACAAAGATTTCAAAGAAAGGAAGTCCAGCTGCCTCATGAATTTTCCGTGCATTTTGACGATCCTGTTAGAAGAAAGAAGGGAAAATCATTCGTGTCTGAACTGCAGCAAGCACCTTCCCACTACATGACGTGCCCTGGAATTCAACACAGATAAATTAATCTCTGGTATAGATATATTAAATTTACGCTAATTCTAATAAGGGTTTTTCATGTCCCTTTACTCCATTTCTTTAAATATAATTAAGAAAAATAATTTTAAAATCTACAACTTCGATCTATTATCAGCTGTTGCCATGTGAAACATCAAGAAGATCTCTTCACTGAGCAGGACAGCAGAACTTTAGAATGTGAATAATCATCTGCCCTGTGTCGAAAAAAAGGAACTGCTTGTATCAGCTTGATAATAGCAGCTACTTGGTATTCTCAGGAAGCGTAAAAACACAACCAATACTTCTTCAGAGCAGTGATAGCACTATGACAGGCTATTGTTTCTATGCCTCTTTTCTGCCTCCTAACGAGTTAATAATAGGAGCCTCTGCAGGGAGATTTTAAACTCCTCTTTGCTTTTAATAAGTAACACTGAAATTATTCAAAGAGGTCACATCAAACTGCCCTCCAGAAATCTGTACTGATTGTGTATAGTTCTGTGTATTGGTGGCATTTTCCAAAAGAACAGAGAAGTCAGAAGGAGCATCTGATGGCATATATAGGAAGTCCTCTACGTAAATCTCCCTTCCCTAAGAACAATCACGAGATCAAGGCTGCCCAGAAAAGAGCAGAATATCATGCAGTGAGTTTACCTTTGTAAAAGGAGAAATGAAACTAGTTATGCAGACAAGCCCAGCATCAGCAAACAGCTTGGCCACCTCTGCAATGCGGCGGATGTTCTCCTCGCGGTCCCCAGCCGAAAACCCCAAGTTTTTATTCAAGCCATGGCGAACATTATCACCATCCAGGGAATAGCAAGGGATGCCATGAGAGACCAAGTACTCTTCCAAAGCAAAGCCAATGGTTGTCTTGCCAGCTCCAGAAAGACCTGTTGGAGACAGAAAAGGGACGGTCAGGTCTGAGGCCAAAAGAGTGGAAATGAAAGTGTAACACAGTACCTCCTGGGACGCTGGCAACTAAACTCCTTCTCTCTGAAGTTGTTTTAGGAAGGAATGAGGTAGGGCAGTTGGATTAATCTTTTTAGCACACAGTTACTACACAGAGCCCTGCTCAACCCTTCTTATTGAAGGGGTGACACTAATGGCACGAGAAAAGCTGCTGTATCCCAACATCTGGAAGGGCTCAACCCAGCAGTGCCATAAAAGTACCTCTTGCTGGCCCATGGTAGGTACCAGTAAGTAAGGGAAGCTTGAAAGGATGCTGTTGCCTGTAACTCCCTGAGCATCTTCCTCTTCCTCCTCTGGTTCGCCCTATGAACAGCAAACTGCTCTCCCAGACTGAACCCAAGGAGACATTCTTGTCACAGCTGTGTGGGATGGGACGGGGGGCCCTCTGCATCCACAGACACTTCCTTCTGCAGGAGCAGCACCCACAGATCCATGCTGGCAGGAGCAGGATTATTGTGTAGACAAACAGCACATCTTCAGTTGCCCACGTCTCCGGGAGTCATTAGCCAGAAAGACAACAATCCAAAACAAGGTGGTGGTTTCCCATCCCAGCTCCATTCACTTGCACAAAAAGCACTAGCTACTGGCTGTGTCAGAAAGTGGCAAGCGCACCTGAGGCACCAAAAATTTCCCTTGGGTGGGGATCCGTGTGTTGAAAACTCCTTAAGATGGAAGAGGACCTTGACTTAGGAGAGTCCAAACACCACACTTGTCTCAAGAAACACTTAGCCTTGGAGAATCTCCTATGGAGAGAGCACCACCTGCCACCTGTTTTTATATCCTTTGCATGGCACCTACTATTGACCACTCATGCAGACAAGACTCTGGGCGAGGTGGACTTTTGGTCTGATGCAGAACAGCCATGTTTGCGCTGGAAAGGAAACCTGGTTGGGCAGAGATGAATCCTGCTGGTTGTGCCTTCGGTTTTTGTAGTACAACAGACTTAACTCAGTTCTCCTGAGATGGCAATGTAGGCCATCCAAATGCCCTTCCATTTAATCCGTACAGTCCATGCAATGCAATGTCCTTCCATAGAGTCTCTTAAAATGAAACTGGTAAGAAGTTAGGACACCACTGTCTACTTCCAAGAATAACCACCAGACAGAGAAGCTCAACCCTTTCAGACAGAAGATTTCTGAGCAATATTCACAAAAGACAGAAATTGCCTTGGATAGGCTTTTTGGCTTCAGAAATTTTATTAAAGCAGATTAGGTGTTGGCCTTCTTTTCGAAACTGAAGAGGGAACAAAATAGAAATGTGTTTTAATACAACATCTAGGACATAAGCTGATACGAAGGCAAATTAGAATGGCTTTACAAACCCTTCCATGTATGCCTTTCAACATCTTCGGGCAGTCAAAGGAAATGCCAATATTTAATAAGCAAAGAAACAGCTGGACAAGTGGCAAAAGACAGAGTTGTATAAATATTAGTGGAGCAAATTAAATGCAATTGTCATTTCTAGCAGCCCCTAATCCCCAAACAATCTTTCAAAGCAGAAGAGAAGGGCAACACATCGGAAGGCATACAAACCAAGAAATAACAGAAGAAACCTGTAAGGGCTGAGCAAGGAATTGCTTCCAGTGTGACTCACTCTCTGGGAGTCTTCAGACGAGACAACTGCCTTGTGCTGCTCACAAGGTCACTTTAAACACAGTAAACCTAGGTGTCTAATGAACTTCCCACTGACTCAAAAGGAAAACATCCACATGCTGTTTTGGACAACCCTGGGCATGTTTCACTGTCAAGGACTGGCTGGATTTGAGCCAAAGCTTCCTCAGCTACACACTTGGGAACAACAAGTGCAACCCTTAGGGCTTCTGACATGTTCAAAGGAGCCTGATAACAGCTGTGAAATTCATAAAAACATTAGTTATGGGCAGTAGCTTCCAGGGAGAATATCTTGCTGTGCCAGCACTGCGTGTCAGTGTTTCCCACGTGTAAATGTTTTGCAATTCCCAGCTCAAAAGGAATGCTGACGTTTCCTGTGGATCCCCAATCTCCACCTCTGAGCCATACTCATGTATGCAGGTGGGTTTCACACATTAAGCCACACTTTCACGCCTAGACAAAATACCTGTTAGCCAAACGGTGCAGCCTCGAAATCCACCCCTGGTACCAACGACTTGTCCTCTCTTACTCCTGCTGACATGATGGGCTTGGTAAACCACATTGGTTGATCCCTGATGAAAAAGCAAAACAAAACACTTTTGTTACCTCATTGCTGTGGGTACAAAAGAAAATCTCAGCTGGGACTAATATAAAGGAGAGAAATGCAAATTCATTAAAAATCTGCATGGGCCATTGCAGCGAACTTTGGCAGCTTGGTACTTTGGTGTAAGTTGGATTTCTGTCTGAACAATGCAGACTTGTTGGAGTGCTTCTGATGGCAATGCCTTTGTGTCTGTCACTGCTGGCAGCGGCAGCAGGTGACTTGCTTTGCTGCAGGAGTGCTGCCAGGTGACTGATACACCCGCGAGCAGGCAGGGGAGGACACTGAGTCCTGCAGAGACACAGGCAGCACACTCCCTGCCTCTTTGGCATTTTAAAATATAGGCAGACTCCCCTATTATTTTAATTATGCTTGCAAAACAAAAGCAACTTAGGTGCTAATTTATTTTCCGTGTTCAATGTAACACGGCTGCTTAATAATTGCAGCTGAGGCAAGAAGCGGCAACACAACAGGGCCAGGACCCAGCCGGGGAAGATGGTGGGATCACAGAAACCACCACCCAACATGCACACATGCACTCCTGGCGCAAACAAGGGACCAGCACAATGCTGAGCCGCAGGCTTGAATTTTGGTGCTTCCTAACACTGACCCACTGCGGGCAGAGCAGCCCCAGCCTCTCTGCTGGGACACAGACTAAAACAGCTCATCTGTGCCCTGCAGCTCCAGCAACAATACTTTGACAAAGATTTTTTGCACATATGAGACCTTATTAATTGTGAGGATTACACTTCCAACTGAGGCATCCAGAGGAAAAGTCTCAGGAGGGTCTGAGGATATAAACGTTTTCTCCACAGCCAGATTCTGCAGGACCATAGTTTATCTGTTTCATGTCATCAGTACGAGAGTGGGTCTCGGCTTTCCCATGATTTACTTCTCGCTATGTAAATATTTCTACATCTGAAGTCACAGCAGGGAAGCGATTATCTTTCATTTATCGAAGAAAAAAAAAATTAAAAAGAGGAACGGGAGAGACAATAAAGTAAAAGGTCACTTTTAAATGTGTTAGCAAAATACATAGTTTCTTTGCCCGCCCCCCTCCCCCCCCCCCATCTGCTTGCAGGGCCATTAACACTTTAACATGATTCAGTAAAGGTATAAGCATTCACTGGAGACTTGGGTATTTTGTATGCAAGAGAGGACTCTGCCTGCACAGAAATGTGAGTGAAAGTTACTCCATAACAGAAGAGGAAAAATACCCTCCTCTCCTCACCTGTTTTCATTACTAACTTTCAGAGAGACCAGCATCCCAGTAAAGACCAATCTCCCATCACAGAGATTTAAAACTGTATTCAGAATTTCACGCCCATTTTCAATTCAGTTTTAGTAAAAGGCTCCAAAATTAGCCTCTTTATGCCTGCAAATTTGCCATCTGCAATTGCTTGTGGGCACACAGAACAGCCACTCCACTCCAGAACATTTTTAACATACTGGTAAGAATAGCTGTGTCCAAAATAATCACAATAATGATCATAAAACTCAGCTTCAAGGTTAACTCTCGGCAAACCTCAACATCGGTGCCACAACTGCGAGATTCCACAGGAGGAAGCTCTGGGAGGGAGAAGCAATTGCTCCAGAGCTGGCCCAAGCTGACCAGTCCCCACCCCATGCCACCACTGCACAACTTGACAGTAAGTCCTGGACTAAAAAAAGGTTTTCGGGGTTGTTGTCTCAGCCACCTCCAGTACCCACTCCAGGATTCTGACTTCCCTTTTTTGTTGCCGCAGCCACCAGGGTGGGTCCCTGACACCGCTTCTCCCTTCCACGGTCATTTCAAAGGATAAAATCAATTACTGGGGGGTTGGAGTGTAGTGGATGGACAAGACACCGTCTGAAACACAGAGCCTAGGTACCACAGCAAAACAAAAGCAAAAAATGAAAACCTCTCTAGACCTGACCCTGAAAAAGTGAGTGAGCCCAACACATCCTCAGAAAATAAAAGGTAAGTGATTCAGGAAATAAAAGGTAAGTAGCCCAAGATTTGGTTTTGGGGTTTTGTTCTATTTTGGTTTTTTTGCAGGGCATTGTCAAAAGTCTGGCTTAACATTGTGAGCTTGCAAAGGTGAGACAGCACTACCGTGGTTTAATTTTCACCTGTCTCCAGGGGTTCAGGGTTTGGCAGTGAGACTAAATGAGCACACACAGAAGATCCAGCTGACAAAAATAATCCCTTCTCTCAAGACGCATGGGTGTGTTTCTGCTGTGTTTACTCCTGGTTGAGCTCTGGCACAGCTCTGAAATTATGTGTCGCCTGGCCAAGGGCACTCAGCAAAGCACGAGTGCCCAAACTCACCTTCCTAACAACTTGCCACCGCTCTGCCCTGCAGCAAAACCTTCCCTGCTGCAGTGTATCACCTGCCCAGTGGTTATACACCTCTCAAGTGGAGCACTCCAAGAAACGTGAAATGGGTACTTTGCAATTTGTTCGCAAACCACAACAGACAAGACTGGTATTTCTGCGTAGAGAAATGAACCTGCACACCTCAAATCTCTCTTTCATATCCTCTGCATCAGGATGAACTCCAGCCGCACACTTGCTTTTCCAAAATGTTGATCTGCTGGATCTGTCCTGCAGGAGATTAACTACGGTAACATCCGAGCCTCGGGAAGATGCAGGAACTAACACACTCCTACGTGGCTGACTTAACAACATGGTTTTGTTAAAAGCACGTGTTGCTGCGCCGTAAATCTGCACTATGCATGCATCTCGGAGCTTTTGTTTTGCATGCTGGCTTCTTCTGGAGCTTGGGAAAGCATCACTAAGGGCATTTTTGCAATTCAGCAATTCTGTCAGATCTCTCCTATCTGCTGGGGCCTCCAGACAGCACCAAATCCCTCTGATTTTTCTGCTGTGTTAATAATCTTGCCTGTAAACTCTTCCTAACCCTGAGCAACTGCTTGCCCCATGCCAACTCAAATTCTTGTCGCCAGCTATGCCAAAAGTTAAAAAAGACTGAGAGAAACACGAGCATGCGGCAGACGGCTGGGCTGGCAGCTTGCTTGGCCGGGAACAGACTGTTCAGCAGGAAACACGGACTTCTCACCTAATCATCCACCAGCTGGGACATGGCTTGCGAATCCAGAGCTGAAGCACGATCAAATGGAGTGAAGGCACCACCAAAAACAGGCTACAATGGCCCAAGAGCAAACCTTGGAGAAACTTCATCTAGGAACAGCATATACTGCAAGACCATTGGAAGCCAGAGATAAGTGGTGCATGGGGTTTAATCAGATGCAGGGCTACCCTACCAATTTTATTCTCAGCTTTTAACCTCATCATCATAAACCAATCATAATTAAAAGAGATAATCCAATCATCATCACAACACACTCACACCTGGATGTTGGGCCACACAGTCCACATAATTTAGGGACAGTGGTAAGCATTCCTTGCAATAATCTAGATCAAAGAAGCAAGGTTTGGGAGAAGAACCTCTTGCCTATAATTCAGCCCCAAACAAAGCTCCAAGCAAGGCAAAAAATGACCTGGCAGCATCTCCACAAAAAAAGCCATGCAGCCTCTGGGAGCCAGATGGTTAAGGACACTGCCATGCTCTCTCCTTTCCTTGAAGATCTGCTATTTCACCACGTCTGCATGATCTCAGTGCTCAACCCACCCTGTCTTACATCATCCAGGAAATGAGAAAAAAATAAAGACATGGCTCCAAACCTTGTACTGAGGCTGCAGTGGACCAAGAAGCCAAATCCTAACTCTGCTTTCGGCCTTCCCTCCTACTGAACCTTTTCACAAAGTTGACAAACTGGGAGACACCAAGTTCTCTGGTGTATTTAAGATCAGGTTTGACTGAGCTACCTGCCAAGTGTCTCCTGGCCTGGCTTCCAAAAGAAAGAAAGTTTTTTGGCCGCCACCCTGGGGACAAGATACTCCCCTGCTCTGTGAAAGCGGGTTGCAGACAGAAGCAGCCGGCTTTTCCTTGGTGCTCCTCCTGAACAAAGAGATGTGACCTCTGAGACAAGAGAGTCCACCATAGCACAGACCTGCTGAAAATCAGGAAACATCAGTGAGCTTCCACTGTTCGTGGCATCTGAAAAAGCACCCTCAGCTCTTAAGTATTTGGCCCCAAAAGGGAGCAGCTGTGCTTGCCCACATAAACTGAAAGTTGCACGTGACTATCCAGAGAGGAAGTATTATCAGGGAGTACATTCTCCTCTCTCATCTGATAGCTAAATGCACGATATCTGTGGGACCTCTCCCAACCACTGCCAACATCTGTGGGGAGCAGAACCACTGCACATTTAACAGAAAATACACTAGATGAACAACATTTAGGGTTGTACCAACAAATTACACAGATGATTTGCCATCTTCTACCAGAAATTCAAGTACATATGAACTCTGGTCCTTAGGACACAAGACAGCATCTCCTCCTGCCCCACCTACCCATTCTTTAGCCAGCATCTCCACAGCTGCATAACGAACGCGACCAGGGCGAGTATCAAGTACGAGTGCCACATCCCACAGCTGAGGGGTGGAAATGAAGGATAAAGGACGGGAGCTGAGCAGGACATTCAAGAGATCCTCTAAGTGCATACAACATTCTCAGGCCAACCCTTGCTCAGCCATCCACAGAAGGCAGAGCTCTCCAGTGTTGCAGGAGGAAATATTTGTCATTAGAAAGTGGTGCTGGTCATCATGAAGGCCAATAAGGTCTAAACCAATGTCCTTATTGTGCCCTTAATTCCCCTCTGCCACTGCAGGAGTATCGCTGCCTGCTGTAGCTGGCACAGGCAGGGTACTGGAAGCTGTCCAAGAGCCACAGCTCGTGGCAAGCTGCAGCAACATCCCACCCCAGAGGACTCCCTCCTAAAAACACAGCACAGATCAGCCCAAGAATGAAGCCAGCAGAGAAATGCTCTTGTAGCGCAGTGCTATTCAGGGCATGTTAGTCACACGTCCGGCTCACTTAGCACAAGGGCCAGCCTCATACAAACACAGTTAACGTCCAGCTGGCAGCTGGCAGTGCTCACAGCCCCGGGGAAACCCTGACCCAACAGCGAGGGTAGGGTCAGGACTCCCCCAGCTGCGTTTTTATTTATAGGGCTATTTCACATCATTAGGAATATGATTCATTTTTTTCCAGACAAGTATTTAATACACACCCTATTTTGGTACTGCAGCCTGGACATCTTTCTAGGAGGAGGGAAAAAAAAAAAAAAAGTAGAGGCTTTCAAAATGTTTTCAGCTGATCATACTTGTGAATGGTAAAATAGGCTTTTAAAACGATAAAATGATCAAGCCAGCTCTTAAGTTTGAAGTCACGCACTTGCTTAAGCCTCCAGAGACTGATACAACTTACTGTTTAAAAACTCCTACCAAATCCTGCCATCATAGTAAAAAAAAAAAAAAAAAAAAATCATTTGTACCGTCCATTGAATTCAACGCATAAAAATTGTGTTCATGGAACTTCCTTAAAAAATTATTTTCTTCTATCAGGGCAATTCCCACAGCTGCTCTTGCAAATGGACGAGCTGACATCATGGAGAAGATAAAGTGTCCATCACCAACACGGGGGAAAAAACCTTCTGTAGAAGAATAATTTGCTGCAGAAAAGCAAAACCATTTTCAAAAGGAGGAAGAGAGGAAAGAGAGGGGGTTTGCCTGTGGAAGCAAAGATTTGATAATGATCATACTGAAGAATGATAGAGAAACAGAGTCTCTAAAGTCCTGATTTAGCTCTTGTAACCCTAAACCTATACACTTTTCCCAAACTTGAGTTTGATTTCATTTAATGGACTAAGGCAACAAATGATTCAAAATCAGCTCCACTCCTTCCCAGGGGGAAACCCCACCAAGATGGAGTTACCCTTGGAAATTCTGCCCACTTTACCTCCCAGGATTCCATCATGATGACATGGGAGCCTGGCTTACAGGTCCAGATGGGGAAGTGGGACTTCTCAAACACCCGAAATGTTACCATACCACCCACCTTCCCAGTTCCCATGCTGTTGTGTCCCCTCTCCCCTGCATGTGGGACTCATCTGCTCTCCCACCACCCACACATGAGCAGAAATAATGTTGTGTTTTGTTTTTAGACTTAGCTGAGTAATACAGCAATGTGTCACTCACTAAATACCCTTCAGAGCATGCAGGTCTGGGGTTGCCAGCATTCCCTCGCACCAGGCAAGATGCTGAAGTGAGCTCCCTCTCTTCGTTCAGCACACTGAATAGACACAACAGACCTCAGTCACTCCTTGGCACCCTCCGTCTTTGACGCTTGTTCCTTTTGGCATCACTACCTCAGCCCCTGTCCCCTACCAGGAACATAACACAGAAGATCTTAAGGAGACCAGCAGAGACATCCTAATTACCTGAAACAAGCAGTCTTTCAGCTTGGAGACAGACGGTTGGAGATGCCAAACATCACTAACACACGAGGTTTTCAAGGTGCTGTTAGCTAAAGTGTTTTCTTCTTAACCCACAGGAATTTTTGAGCTCTTAGCAAGACCTTATTTTGATTGCAGCTAAAATATTTTTCTCTTGGTATAAATTTGCATGGGTTTAGTTGCCACAATCAAGTTTTATACAACCCTGGCAAAAAAAACAACCAACCAACCAACCAACCAAAAACAAACAAACAAAAAAAAACCAACAAAAGCAGGCTCACATTCCAGTCACCTTGCAAACCAGACACTGGTTTCTAGACTGTGTGACTTCAAATCAGCAGGCTGGGCGTCAAAATCTGCCCTTCTGAAGACACTCACATCAGGCATTTCTTTATCTCTGAATTAGATGATGTCACTATTTTAATTTCCTCAACACAGGAAAACTAGTGAGTCATCCTGTGCTCCTACATTTTTCAGATGAATTTGCAAGGCTGGGACAGATGTTATAAAAACAATCTTCCTGTCTTCATTCCAGAAATCACAAGGGACAGCTGCATGGGCAACAAGTATTTGACAAACAACGCATCTTGTCAGCCGCTGACAAAAATAACAATTTAAACAAGGAATCCTTCCATGGTTGCCATATTTTTAATATCCGGAGCAGTTATGCTAAATTATCTCCCCTAAATGATCCCATTTTGGCTCATGCTCATTTTGCAAAGAACAAGATTGACGTTGCAGAAGGAGAACGGTTTTGCTTTGATGCCTAGGGTTTGTTACAGGGCTGCTCTGGATCACGCCAGAACCACAGTACCACCCTCAATTCAAAGAACGGTTATTTTGCAAAAAGAGGGAACCTAAATGATACTTTCACTGCAGTACAGGTAAATTTTGGGATTGAACACCCATGGAAAGCAATCAAGCACGTCTATTTGACCTCTGAGAAAACCAAAAAGAAGGGAATTACGTGACCAGAACGTAGGTGACACAGAGATGGAGTAGCCCAGTGACCTCCACCAGCAAATTGCGCCCAACAGTGCACAGAGCTGTGACCGACAGCCAGCTGAGCTGCTTTGTGTGGTGCAACAGCATCTGCGTGAGAAATGCTGTGCCAAATCTGAGCAGCACACTGCCGCTCCCCTACCAGGAAAAACTACCCAGTACACACGGTCATGCTTTTGTATCTTCTTTTGGAGAAAAATATTAGGTTACGGAAATAGGAAAATGACTATTAGTCCCTCAGATTTCAGGGACAAGACAAAAGAAGGACAAGGGTACGTTTTTACTACACTAAGTTCAGTACCAAAAAATTTCCAGGTAGGATTTATATTTACATGTAATTGTTTTTCTTTCTTGAATATGAGATTTAGGAATTTAATTAATTAATGGGTTGTGGCTCTCTATGGCAGATAAGCCACCGCACATGTCCCGTCTCTTACCGTGACAGAGCAGGCACGCTAGCCCTTAAAACAAGCAAGACAGACAAGCCAGGGCTCCTGCATCAAATATCACGCAAAGAAAAACTTGCAGTACAGTGTCAGGAAATTGTCAGCTAAGCTAAATTTTGTTCAGTTGTAAGACACAATTAAAACCACAAGCTCTGCTGTTCAGAGATGCTACACAGGACAGGCTTACCCAGAGGGTCCTTCAGCAAATGCCAGGATCCAATGTGTCAGAGCGATATTCTGTTTCATCAAAACCATTCCCTTTGAGAGCTCCAGAAATTAGTTCAACAAACCAGGACCACTGTTAACTTACCTTTAAAAGCTGAACCAGTACTGCTCTACACAAAACACAGTAAGCCACATTCAGCAGTTTTGTGTCCCTATTAACTCAGTTTGCAATAGGTTTTCAAACTTGGAGGCCAACATCTAACCTTGGCTATGAGCAGGCAGGTGGGACACCAGCTCTATCTTCTGCTAAGGAAGAAAGGAGAATCTCCTTCCACCCTCTGAGCTAGCACAGGCTGAACTGAGACCATCTCGGCTCTAAACAATATGGGGACAAGATACCTGTTTTTAACATGCCCATCATATCCCTCTCAAGAAAGAAATCCTGCACCTTTTGGGAAGCTCTAGCAGTTTCATAAGCAGTGGAAGCTACAGAGGATCTGCACTTCAAGCAGCTTCATCAGGTTTTAAAATGTATGTGTTTCCATGAAAGAACTAACCCTCTTGCATCACTTCTCCTCTACAGGACATCGTGGCAACCTGCTGAAAGAATAAAGCTGGACACAAGTCCAGGCTGATGGGGGCTCAGCATCGCAGCCACACAGTGCCTCTCCCTGCCTCATTCAGTATCCAGGATGGACACACAGTCTTGCACCTGGCATCCTGAACACCATGCTCTTGACTTCGCAATGGTCAATGGCCACCAGCAGGTGACAGGAGATCTCTCTCCACCTCAGCAATGTTTTTAAGGTTTGCAAACTGCAAAAGCAGCAGCAGGAAGGACTGTGGGGAAACTGGGCCAGAACCACCACACAGGACACAGTTAAATGGGGGAAGTCCACCGGGCAGGCCAAAAGGTCACTTGGCCTGAAAAAATCATTAAGATTAATTCACGGAAGGAAAGTTCATCAAGGACTACGAGGAAGAAAGGCATGGCCTCTGGTATCTCAAGTCGTAAATCAATGGAAGCTGGGACAATGCGCCGTGGCGTCCCAGCCATAAACTCTTTCCTTGCCCCTGCTCTCAGCTGCTGCTGGAAACTACAGACTGGGCCAGACAGACCCTTCCCTCCCTCAGTACCACCTCTGTCCCCCTGGAATTTCTGTTGGCTGAAGGCAAGGCTGTTTTCACAGTCATACCATTGCCCATGCTACCCTACACAACAAGCTGCTTGAGACAAGTACAAGTTGAGGACTCCAGTTTGGGGACACCAGGATGAAGGTTTCCTGCCCCATCTACCTGTGCATCTGACCCACATAAGCTGCAAGACAGGCTTTTAATTACCTGAGTGCACACGGGGTTACCTAGACCCTTGCCTAAGTCAGCACCGACAGTATTGTACTCTCCTTGAATCATTGGCTAATCAGCATTTCCCTCACCCCTCCTTAAACCAGGTGTAGGCACACATCTTAGTCATTACACACTATTCAAAGGGCTGGTTGAAGGACAGTTACACATTTTCCTTGGGCATTATTGTTACTTGGTCCCTCAAAAGTTCATGCAAACGCCCAGTATCTCTCTGAGGGCAGCATTTTTCCCAAATTTGCAGCCACAGAATAGCAGCAGAGAGTAATGCAAACCGCAGATGAAGACTTGAGCTCCTGCAGTATTTAAGCCTTCTAAGCATGACACGTTTGAAGAGCATCTCCCCTGGACTCCAGACTGCACCTCCAAGAGCTCAATGCTCCTCACATCCACCCCCAGCTCATCTCAGACCAGCTTTTCAAAGATGGGAGCAGATGCAAGGAGTTGCCCCAGCTGTGGCTGAGGTGACTCATCCAGCATCATGCCCAGTGTCCCTGGCAGAAGCACACATACAACTCAACCCCTGCAGCAGCAGTCACCTCCTCTAAAATGAGGGGGGGGGTTCTCCCTTTTCCCACACCCACTGGCAACACAAACAAATGATCTTCCCATTAGAAGGGCTGGGCAGGCCTGAGAAATGACCTCCCACCCAACACACTTTTTTGCATCTCAACAGAAAGCTGAAAAATGGTGTGATATCGAAGTAAACACTTTGTTCTGCTAGAGAGGCCACAGAGACCTCAAGGTCATAAAGTCTTCGGAATGTAGGTACAAATGGCTGTTTTCCAAAGATGGACAAAAAAGTTCATCTCAACAAACCCTGAAGTGCTTTATCTAAAGAGAAGCCAGGTTCTAAAAAAGAAAGAAAGAAAGAAAAAAAGCTATGCAAACTGGCTCCTTTCTCAAGCTCTGCTCTCCAAACAGGCCAACATATTTTGGCACCCACTCAGCAGATAAAATTTTCGACACATATAGTTGTTAACCGAGCCAAGCTGTAAGTAAACGAAAAAGGACCGCTCTGCAAGGGATGGGAGACAGCGCTAGCAATGAGCTACCAGCCCTACAGGCAAAATCCTAACTTCCCAGCATCCCATTTCATGACTCACATCCACGCTGAATGTGTTGATCAGGCTTTTTTTCATCTCTCCTTCTGTTAATGATACACTCCAAGTAAATTTTCACTTAGAAATAATTAAACTGCAAGACCATTAAAGAACTATTTCTCACTTCCTACAGCTGTGATTCAGAGCTAAATCAGAGATAATCATGAGTCACGATAACAGTAAATTAATAAACAGCAACTTGAATTACATGGTGTTTCTCTTAGTGGACTTTTAAGATACCAAAGTGTATCTTAAAAGCACTGTGACCAAAGTGTAAGTTCAAGGCAGGGCATATCATTAGAGGCATTAACACAGGCCCTGCATGCCACTTACCTTTTGTGGGCGCATAGAGCTGCAAGTTTATCTAAAACCTTGTTTCAGATAGGTGAGGTCTTTTAATTTTTAAAGGCTATGTGAAGACACCCTCCAGGACCAACATCAGCCCAGGAAAAAAAAAAAAACAAAAAAAAGCAACTCTGCCAGTACTTCTCTTGAAAACCTTCCAGAAAAAAAAAATCCCTGCTGCCTAAATCTAAGCTACAGCTGCAGTGCACATGTCTGGGTAGTGTGGGGTCTTTGAAAATCATTCACTGTGTTGCCTAAAACCACTTGTAGGGGCTGCCCAAGGACAGCATGGATGGAAACCTGTCTGAGTTATGGGTTTTGGCACAGATTTGTAACTGGTTGTGACTATATCAATGCAACCTGAAAACCAGACGAAGCTGGAGTCTGTATTTATCCAGGAATCCAGCAGCAGGACAGGAAACAACATGCTGACTCAAAGCACCTCAACTCATGAGCTGGAGAAATCGCAGTCAGGTTTAGGTGCCCAACCACCACCCCAGATGGCACCCACCATGCCGACCACTGTAGAGGAATGAAGGCGGTGGGTTAATTAACATTGACAATATACAGCTGTGGGCTTGCTTCCGGGGTGGTGGGTTGGTTGACGTGGATGATGTGCAGTTGTAGCTCATTCCCGCTAAGCAGTTAAATAGCACTGAGGAGTGCGAGAGAGGGGTAGTCAGATGGAGGAGGAGCAGTGTAGTCTCGTCTCTGGAGGAAGGAGAAACAGCATGGACAGTAGAATCTGACCTACGATAAAAGCCTTGTTGCAGCCCACTAGTTTGTTTGTGCTGCAACAGACCACCAGGAGAAGCAGCGGTGCTCAGCTATGCTCCTCCAAACAAGGCCCCTGGGAGATGAAGAGGTATCCCAAAGAGCCACTAGTCTTGTTGGGAAAGCAAAAGATTAACCTCCAAGCACAACTGCAGGGATCAAGCCTGACCTAACTGCCTCTCCCCTTGGAGGGAAGGGGTGTTCAGGCAGGAACCACCCACCCCAGCAGAAAAACCCTTCCACTTCTCCATGTGCATGCCCTTCTACAGCCCTGGGAGAAGTTCTATCCATGCAGCCTCCTAGAAGACATACCCTGCTGCTCCTGCTGCCACACCAATATCAGGGGACACCAGACAAGCCTTCCTGCACTGCAGGAAGGTCCGCCAAGGTCCCCAGCTTGCAGCTTCTGAGGCTAGATCACACCAAGCTGATTATTTCAATCCCCATCCCCTGGAGGGCACAGCCTCCCTGAACCATGGAAAGAAAAGAGGCCTTCATATTTAGAAGCCTGCAACAACTTACGGCTTTTCTTCTCTGAAATTCCCTGAATTGAACATCCCTGCCCTTACAGAGCAAAGTATGGTTAATAAACACAGGTCTGGCACGCTGGCAGCCCCACAAAACAGCACAAGTGAATGAAACAGCAAGGTGGGGACAACAGATGGGAAAGGGAACTTTTTAATAGCAAAGGACTTCAAAAGAAACAGGGAGAAAAGGGGAGAGAACTGTAGGAAACAGCAGGAGTCGAAGTAACAGTGTATTGAGATAGTTAATCTGCTGACCTTTCTATGATCTTCGAAGAAAAGAGATACAAAGCAAAAGAAGTGACAGAAAATAAAACACCAAGTACTAAGCATGGGACAAACAACCAGAAAACAACTGCCACTGACTGTACGGCTCAATGAGTTAGGCGCTGTGTTTCACAAAATGAATCATGGCTGTAAACCCAAGACTTTGGAATTGCTGGGTAAAACATCACAAACACTGCCCGAAGTAATTCAACCCAGACCAAGCCACACTGACTCCCTGAAATCAGGGCTCTGCTGCCTGCTCCACTTTTGCCTGTGCAAGTGTCACTGTGGTGAGCTACCCAGACCTGCTCTGAACATAAACATCCTTGAAGATGTTTTGGTCTTTATGTTCCAGGCAATAGTAAAGAATAAGTGTGAGAGACAAACGCATGGTTTGGTTTTTTTAATAAACTTATTTTACATTGCTTTGCAACTAAACAGATGAAGCTGTACATACATTACTGCACAGCCTGTGATACCACTCAGTCCATCTGAACTCTGCTCTGTGGCTGCAGTTTTTTCAACAGGAGAATAGTTTTGGGGTAAAGAAACTAACTAAGCCTCTTCATATTTCCTCAAGGTCACCATTTGATCTTGTGCGGTTTTTCCTTCTCTTTAAATAAATCTAAAAAAAATTCTAAATTATTTTTACATGTCCATTTATCTTTAAATAAGACCACATAATTTGGGGTTGCGCATGTAAGCCCTACACAAGCAAAACCGAACTGTCGGAGTTACAGCTCAGCTCTGTGATCCACTGGGCTACGGAAACAGCATCCTGCTGAAAGGAGGGATGCCACATGCCAAGCTGTTCAGCTTTCTGGAGACACTGTTACAAGACCAGATGACAAAGCTGTAACACCTACCCTGAAGGCGGTTTCTGCACCAGGCTTTCATTCTTCCCTAAGCACCTGTAAGGACATCCAAAGAGAAACTCACTGAAAGCAGTCATCACGGACGGCATCTGCCCGCTGCCAGGGGCAGGACTGGCAGCTGGCTCTGAACACCTCCATCTCACGAAGTACGTTCAGCTGCATTTTCCATGCACCCAAGGAGACATACCAGCCACGCTGCCAGTCACTCTGGCGAGGGGCCAACCCTTCCAGGGCAGGGCCGTGCCCATGGATTTGGGCTCCGTGGCAAGCTGTTCTACCCGGAGCACACTGCACCATCTGTACCCTCCTGCTCCTTATGAAAACGCTGCTTGGCAGGGAGAGGTAACGAGCTGCGGAAATACCAGCAATGCCACAGGTGTAGGGAGAACAAGCTGCTGTTTCAACAGGGCTAAAAGAACCGCTCAGCCCTGAATGCTGTGCTGTGCAAGAGCCCACACAATAAACAAGGGCAGTCCCACAGCTCCACACCGCTGTAATTACTTTACCGTGTACTTACCCCTGAGAGCAAGATTTCACTACTGGGGCACACAGGAGGCCTGTGTAAGGAACATTAAGTCTGTAAGGTCATCATTAAAGACAGTTGTTCTCCCCAAAAATTCAGTCCTGAAACTGGTCAGAAATAAATGCTTGCTGTCAATGAGGTCTGTGAACAGAAGGACACTGCCCAGCACATAGAGGACTTCACGCATCTTGCAATGTCATGAGCAGAAATGAAGAGAGCATTTCTGACTAACTAGCCAAAGAGAGATTCCTGCACACCAAGTCTTGGGTCTCCAGCAGAATTAAGGCACCTTGTTCATTTTTAAGGGCAACACGTGCAGAAGTAAAAAATTGAAAGTTTCCTCCTTTGTATCTTACCACAAGCTTCTATTAATAAATGGGTGTGCAATTAAAACATCCTCTAACTAGCCTCAAACTCCAGACAGCATTCAGGTTGGATTTAGGTTTTAAATCCTGAACTTACAATTATCCAGTTTCCAAAATGAGCGTAGTCAAATAACAGAGGCAGTCCATCTCACAACAGCTAGCACTACTGCCCTTTTCAAAAGCTGACAACTAATGAACACTGCCTGCAACACGCATTTTTTACATATTCTCAGACAGCAAATAATGCTGCAAACATCCAGCCTCACGGAACTTGGTATGTGGGACAAAGATTAACACTTCACCCACACAAAGAAGTGGTAAAACCTGAAATTTTATTAGTAGTAAGGGTTTTTATGAGTAATAAAGATTCACATTGTTGAGAGAACGAAAAATAGGGATTAAGTAAGGAGCAACAGACTGATGAGGTGCAGTACTAATTAGGGAACTCAGTAGGGCAAATTATTCTGTGCATCCCATCTTCATTTTCTATTGAAACTGTCTTGGCTGTTGCAGCTACAAAAGGTGTAATGAAAAATTCACTGCGGTATTAAAAATCCCCCAAGCTACATTTAGGCTGCTAGTTGCAGGAGTGCATTGTGCTGCTGCCTGCTCCTTCGTTAGGCAAAACCTCTGATGCAGTGCCGATTCCTCAACCCTCCTGAACCACACCGTTTAATTGCACTGAGACCAAACATAATCATCCATGTGCATATGCAATTAATTGTGCTGATCAAGGGACCCCTGTCAAAGTGAAATCCTTATGCCATACCTTTGATATCAACTAGAGATGGTTGAAACCAAGAAGTTGCTGAGACCGCATTTGGAGTGAGAACTTCATGTACGTTCTGTGCAGCACATCTCCCTGGTGACAGACCAGGAGGATCACTAATGGGATATTCATCTCTGTTTTATCCTAACTACCAAAACCTATTGTAACTTGCAAAATGACACCTTTTCTCATTCTATCAGATACCTGGCAGATAAGCACGTTGAAATACACCTACAACTGTCAACTAGACAGCATCTGTTTTGACAGTCACAGTACGAAGGTTAGCCACAATCTTGTTTATAAAGGTCATTGTTCCAGCCCAGGGTGGAGGCAAAGGAGAGGGATTATTTCAGAAGTTCTGTAATGCCTCTCCTGTCACAGCAATAAAATGAACTCCCATACATGGCTCATGTCTTGCACCTCCTCTCCCTGAAATAATCCCTAAACCACAGGTTTTCGCATTTCCAAGAACACCCTACCACACAGGCGTGCTTTGTTCCCCGTGGTTTTGGTTGCATTCCTATCTGGACAGATTACCAGTGTGTTCAAAATGCATTAAATCCATTTGAAAAATTTATGGCAAGGTAAAAAAAAATATAATCAACCAACAAAAGCTGCCTGAAAGACTAACATCAAGTTTTCTCATGGTTCTGATTTAAAACCTGGAAAACGTACGCACAACTGGAGAGACCCACCGTTACATCCCAAAGCCAAGAAGTAAAGGAAGGGCAGCTAGCAAGCGGAAAACAACTGGCTGTGGCTGTGATTTGCAATTTTAATTTCTAACTGAATTACGCTCCACCTATTATTACTTTTCTTTCTCGTGCGGTTGTTTTTTTTTAAAAGAAAAAACGTGTTCTGCAGCAACGCCGAGAGCCGATCGCTGCGGCGGGTGTCTCACCAGCCGCCCCCCGCGGCCGGGCCCGGGCAGACGAGCCCCGGGCAGAGAGCGGGGCAGCCGCTCGCCTCCCGCCGCCTCAGCCTTCGGCCCCGCCCGGGAGGCGGCCGCGCTCCGCGGGGCTGGCACTGGCGCCGCACAGCCGGCAGCGTTCCGCGCTTCGGAGCGAGCAGCGCATCAGCCCGGAGCCAGCGGAGGGATGCGCGGCCGCCCCGCGGGACAGGCGGGCCCTCGCCCCTCGCCCGGCGCTGGCGGCTCACGCCCCTCACCCGCGCGTCTGCACCAACGCGGACCGACCCGCCGGCACGGTCACCGCGGCGCGGTAACGCGGTGGCTGCGAAGCCTCCTGCGCGGCGGGGGGTGCCCCGGGCACGAAACCCTGCGTAGCGCCCCGGCGCTGAGCGGGAGGCGCCCACCCGCCGCAGCGACAGCCCGTGGGCTCCGTCCCCCGAGCCGCGGCGGCCCGCCCCGCTGCGAGCCGCCCCCGCCGGGAGCGCGGCCATGCCGGGGGTCCGGACAGCGTTTCCTCGGGGAGCCGGGCGCGCCCCACCGCCGCCCCGTGCCCAGCCGCCCCCCGCCCGCCGGCCCCGCGGCGCGGCCCTACCGTCTGCTGCCGGCTCGACATGGTGACGGGCGGCGGGGCCGCGGCGGGCCGGGCGCCGGGTCTATAAAGGCTCCGGCGACACGTAGCGCGTCCCTGGCCCGGCCCCTCTCGCCCTGCGCCCGCCCCCGCCACCGCCCCCTCCGCCGCCGCCCCGGCCCGCAGCGAGGGGCGGCCGGCAGCCCCCGGGCGGGGAAGCGGGGACGGGCCGGGAGAAGCGCCGCGGCCCGGGGAGGGGGCGCCGAGGCGAGGGGCCGCGGCAGCACGGGGTCCCGCGCCCCACGGGACAGGCCGCCGCTCGCGGCCGAGGGGTATCACACCATGACACCCCCCCAGCGCTGCGGCACAACCGCGTCAGTCTAAAACGGCCTTAAAATGATACAGTTCGAGCTTGCCTGAGGAGCCTGGGCTCAGCTGCACCACCCGCCCGCGAACGCGGGGCCGCCGGGCACGGGGGCAAGGGCTGCCAAAGGGCTGCCAAAACTGGGGCACCGGGCCCGGCCACATGCCCCTGGGAAAAGCCACCACCCAGGTGCGGAGGGGGCCTGCTCCTGCCAGGAACCGCGTGTGCATTCAGGGAGACAGCGAGAGAGAGGAGGAACAGGATCCCACGCAACACAAGATGGAAAATCGGCTCCGGCGGACAGTAGTAACACCTAAAACCAAACCGCGCTGCAGGCTGGCCCCCGACCGTATGGCCAAAATGGCAAGAAGGTTAGAAAGAAACACAGGGGAGCCTACTGGCACATAACGCTCAGCACATGAGGGGACCCTGATGGCTTTGCCTCAAATCCTCAGTTTCCCACCACTGGAAAAGCTCAAACCCCAGAATGTTGCTGAACTGGAAGACAGACAACATCCCGGTGGAGGGAAACCACGCCACGTTATCAGGATGGTCTACGAGCCAGAGACAAAGGAGGGAACACTCCTCACGGCTGTGTAATTCTTCACCTGGGGATGCACTGCCCGACCAGCATGGCACTTGTCCTCTGACCGCTTTCACCAGATTCCTACACCTATCTGTGAATCCAGCCCAGGGCTATGAGGACAGAGGCATAAACAGTGCTGCCTCTCTAGGAGGAGATAACTCGCTTCTTATCACGCCCAGAAGAGCAAGCGCTCCCTCTAGGTCCAACATGCAGAGCTTGCCTTGGGCCTGGGAGCTGCAGGCATCTCCTGGTACCTGTTCATCACAGGACCACTAGCAGCCATGCATTTCCTTCACCATAAAAACACTCCTGTTTCACCACCTCTGTCCTTTGTTCCAGCACAGTGGGATCCTGCAAAGTTCCCTAAGTGGGAGAAGGACCCTTAAAACAGAAAATGTGAAACCCCAAGGGAGAGATGAAAGGAAAGACAGCGGAATAAATGGGGTTCCTCAAATGAGGTCTTGCTGAAGGAGGAACAGGGCCCAGCATGGGGAAGGAAAAGCAGAGACGATGTGGAGGAAAAGGAATGGGGCTGGAAGGAGGCAAGCAGCACCCGTTCAACTAACTCCTGAAGCCAGGCAGCTATTACAGTGTGATCAGTTATCAGCTGAACTACTACTCAGTGTAATTCCAGTTAAACCTATGGTATTACATTTGTGATTAACTTGGCTAAATAATACCACAGTTACTTTTTAACATCTCTCATTTCATGCCTTTCCTTAGATTGGTTTTTCGATAGTCCAGCTGCAGATTAAGTTGCTGCCATAAAACCAATATAGCATGGTTGGAAGAACAGGCAAACAAGCCCAAACACATTATCCACTGGAAAAGCATGTCCTGGTACAAGGAACCCTCCTCCAACTGTTGCCTAGCCAGGACGCAGGCTATGCCTCATCCCTTGGAGGACACTGGGATAAGGACACGTTAAGTGACTGAAAGTCTGCAGGAGCACAGCAAAATGGCATGAGCTTCTCAGCTTTCCTGCAAGCACAGTGGCATCCAAGCATTACCCAAGGCTGCTTAGTCTGTTCAGCTGCTGCTCAGAAGCAACTTTATGCCATGCCCAAATCAGAGCCCCCAGAGTCAGCATCTTGTCTTTTATTTGCACATGGATTTGAGTAAATTTCTTAATGCGAAAGATTCAGAACTAATCAAAATCAATGCTGACCTGGCAGGAAAAGTATATGTAAAATCTCATGGAAAATACAGGGGATTACAGATTAACTACAGTTGTCATTGTATTTGTGGTTCAGTTTTACAGGAGTATAGAAGGCCCTGATATTATCTCTGATGAGTTAATTATACATCTAACTTTCTGTAAGTATTATTTCTAGGTGGTTCTTTTTTTGTTTAGCTGGATAAGAACATTTAATATTCTCCTTCTGTGGGACAAATTTTAAATTTGCATCTTTACAACCTTACCATGTTACCTTTCCTTTGTGTATCTTCAGTAAAGAAAAAAGGGTTGAAAATGTGACCAGCAGACCAAAGCAAGCAGGAAAATACATTTACTGAAGGAAGAGGAGCAAGAAGAGGTCTGTGTAAAAGAAAAGGCAGAAACAGGGGCTTCTGTAACCCCAGACCGCTATAAACCATTCTAGCCTGATACACAGCTAGTTCCAGTGAGGACATTTTTGAAGGAAAACCAGTTCTTTCTTGTTAAAAGTGAACAGTAGAAAGGTCAATGGAAAGACAGAAAACTTGGGTTACTACATAACAGAAAAAACAGAGAGCATGTAACACCTCCATGTTTCCCCTAGATGTCTATCAGGGAGACGGAAAAGGAGTCAACATTATCTCCATTTGTTGCATCATTCTCCATTTCTTTCTTCATCAAAGTTCTCTCCCTTCTAGGAATTAAACTGACTGCTCATAACCTGCCTGAGATTTGAGCAAATAAGAAACACTTTGTGTATAAAAAGATGACTGGATTTTTTTTCCTCCCCTATTTTTCCGAGCACAATATAGGAAATGGTATGAATTTCTGTAACATTAACTTCTAATAAATATATATGGCTATTGCCTCAAGTTTTAATTTGTGTATGCTTTTCAAGGGAAGTAATTTATGAAACAGAATCAAAAATTAAGCAGAAAAGAAAAAAATCTAGTTGCTTACCTCAAGACATGCAAAGTAGTGACACCGTTTTCATCAAAGAACTTTTTGGGCTATTTAACAAGCTCTAAGAGCTTCAGCCTACCACAGCTGGGGAAAGAAGCAGCACCACAGCAAAGCAGGCAGAGAGTCAAAATCTCTCCAAATGGGAAACCAAGGGCACTTGAGCAGCCTTCCTGCTTGGTAAAGAGCAGCTTCAGGAATGATTTGGCAACTTTTGGGCCCTATGACATATGCTAAAAGCATTACAGGGAATATTTTTATTTGCAAGTGTTCTCACTCTGCTTACAGGATCAGAGACTTTTGTTCCTCTCCTTACTGTCAGGGAGAGAAGAAAGTTATGCCCTGGCTATCTGCCCTTGTGCATGCAGAACGGGGATTATTCAGCACTCCCATCAAAAGTCTGTATCGCCCTGACACCCTGATGTCAAAGCAGCAGCACATCTCTAGACAAAAACCTCTCCTAAGAGTCCATTGTGCAACCTACCGTTACACTGACGGGACCCACAGAGAGCAAAATATATATAAATCTCCACCAAAGAGGCCTGGTGAATAGCTGCTTGTGAGGCATTTGCTACAGCCATCTTCCCCATTCGAAATCCACTGCAGCATCCTTCTTAATCAAAATTCTTACCCCAGCATAACCCAAGAAATTACCGCAAAGTGCCAAGCCTCACATGAATGCTTGCCAGCCACGTACGGCTGCTGGTTTCCTCAATACCCACCTCAACGTGTCTAGTGTAACAAGTTCACCTGCGAAATGTCACTCACATCCCCCCTGCCCAGCTGCAAGACAGCAGAGGAGAAAATCCTTTTTGCTCATAGGACAGTATCAGCCTCAGAAGTACTGCAGCCTTTGGGCAAGTGTCATGGAAGAAGAAGGGTGTCCCTCGCAGCATTCTCCCACATGAAAGGTATTAAGGGGGAAGTCACCATCCCTGATTCTGCACAACTATGTACTCTGAAATTCTTGCATGAATTCCCTCATCTTGCTGACATCTAGCTGGAAAAGCATCGCCCAAATAAACATCACAGCCTTGGAAGAAGGAGCCCAAAGATCAGCTGCAATGTTACTAGTGACACCATTCCCTCTGCGGCTCCCACCTGCTCTGCGTCATACATTTGGCAAAGCAGGAGCAAAGGGTGGAGGAAGCAGAAAGGATATCCAAGCTTGAATTTGTGTGCCACGGAAGCCAAGCCCTCCCACAGGCCATAGCTATGCTAGCCAGATGAGTGAATCTCCCTGCACTCAAACTATTCCACTACTAGGCTGTCTCTGCTCTGTTTTATTTGCTTTCCTAGCATCGGGAAAGTTGCAGATAAAAGCTTCAGTTTTTCAAGGAACAGAAACAAAGTCATCATCTTCAGCACTGTTTCTTCTCAGCTTCTCCAGCTTTGCTTGGACGGTGTTTTCCTAATTGATCAGTGAAGTACCTGCAATTCCATGTTCCCACAGTCCACAGCATTACTCTGCGAGTCGACTCACCACCTGCAAGCAGTGAGGAAGAGATCCTACAGAGGACAGACAGCCTAAAGACAGCTCTCAGAAGGGAGCCCATGGGGGAAATCAGTGGAGAAACACCTAAGGCAGACCCAGGCTCAGCAGCTTTTGGTTGTATGCAGACAGTTCCAGGGGAGGCTGTCACCCCAGTTAATGGAGCATCCTTCAGTCACTGGGATTCTTAAATTCTGCTCATCAAACACAAATGCATTAAGATTAGTACCTTTGAAAATTAAATATTCCACAAATTAACATACGTAATACCTTTGACATCAGCCCACAAAGACACTAGCTCTGATACTGAACTGCCCCAACAAGCAGTTCCAGCTTATCTACCTCACCTCTCACCCTTGACTTTTCACAGATAGTTTTGAATCCTATGTGTAAATCAAGTCTGGATCTGCAGCCCTAAAACCTCACTCAGGAGACATCAGAGTAGAAATAAACTACAAAAGCAAAGCAAAGCACAGTACGCTGGAGATACAGGCTAGCAGGGTGCTATTTGCTAGCATAAGCCATTAGACCTTTTAATGAAAGCTGGAAACATTTTTTCCTCTCCATGTTCTATAATTCAAACATATGGGATGATCCCCAACTTTTAGAAAGCTGTTGTGACAGCAAAAGTGACAACAAATCCACCAAAGAAACTTCAGTGTTGGCAACATCCACTGCTGTTTGGTACTGCTACAGCCAGCCAGAAACTGTAAGTTCAAAACCAGTTTGCCAAGATTTCACAATGGGAGAAACAACCCAAAACCAGGAACACGCTGTGCACCTATGTGGGTCTTTGCATCTTTAAATCACCATCCAGAATTCAAGAAAACAAAACACTGCTCTTATCTTAGAATAAAGAGTAGAGGGAGGAGTATCATAGCAATTAGGAATTATCCTTCCACTGAGGCAGGAGATCTATTAAATTTCAACTTAAGCATTCAAATATCTTTGCATCCTTCTGTAGCTCACCAGCAGATAGCAGAACAAGGGTGAAGAGAGCTTTTAACAAGCTGCTGTCTTCACATTTCCTCCTCTTAAGGACAATTTAACAGCCACCTTCAGTGCTCCACACAGTTCCCAAGATGAGCACACACACTGCCCCCACCCACTTACCCACTTCTCATATTGCTTCAGAATTTGCTGTAAACAACTCAGATCTGGGATTTCCAGGTGTTTGGGCTTTATTTTTTCATCACTGTGCCTCAGTGACACAACCATTAATGCTCACCATCAGGCTCTTACTTTCCTACACACCCTCCAGTATGTAACTGACAGTTCTGAAGGCTCCCGGTACCACTGCTCCAGCCATTGGGATGGCATCCCCACACAGCAAACCCATACAGAGCAAATCCCCATAATCATTAGGGAAATGGTAATAATGGAAAATGTACAATCACACAGCCACTTCCTTCACTCTCCTTTTTAGAGTAGGTACAAACATTTGCCCTGTCCTTTGAGCACCACGCACAAACTAGATCTCAAAACTAAGTTCTGACAAGGGTCCTTGATTTTTCTCACTCACCCCTTTACTGTTATTTCTCTTTTAACTTGTTCGTGTTTCTTTTCCCCTTTGCCTGTCTTTAAAAACCTACAGGGCCTTAGAAATTTCTCTGCCACCCCTGTAGAGGCCAGAGAAACCTCAACTCCCTTTTGCAGACAGACCCCATGCTCTCCTTGCATTTTTACACCACAGCCACAAAAGCAACACCAGGTGATGGAACCAGGACAGCAGAAGACTTCAAGGAGCAGGCAACTCAAAGTGCATTACAAACATGAGCCATCACCCAGCTGGGGCAGATGTGATGTTCCAAACCATGATCTGAATGGCTCGATGTCCCAGTGAGGACACTGGGCTGCATATGCAGCTTCACCTGCTGAGCTAGCACAGGTATGTTCAAGCACCAGCTGCTCTCACAGCAGAGGAGCTGGTCTTCATCTCAGGCCACAGACACACAGGTTGAGGTTTTTAAAATGGAATGCAGAGATGATGCAGATGATGGAATAAAAAGGCACTGGGCAAATGCAGAATGAGAACTGAAAGGGCTTTTATTTGCCTGAAGGCTGTTGGCGCTGCCAGGTTGGATCTTGGTAAGACAAGTATAAAATATGTCCCTGCCAGGGCTTGGACGACACTCTACAAGGAAACGAGCATTTGTCAGGAAAATGGCAGCAGAAATAGACAGAAATTTTTGTCTGAGTGACTTTCCACTAGTCAGGGCAGCTTGTAGATCCAAACATGGAAGAGCTCAGCCAAAGCGGGACTTTGTCACTGCTGTTTGCTCTGCTCATAAAGGGTAACTTTTTTCTTTGCACTCACCTTGAATGCTTTTGGAACAATCGACTTTACAAATTTGTTTGGAAGCAAGACAAGAATTCTTATCACTTTATGGTGTGTCATACTACAGTAAAGATATTTATTTATTGCGTGTAATTTTCTGCTATAGATCCATTGCCTTTGCCCTATGTGATTTCTTGTCCCTAGCACAGACTTTAGCCCGTATCCCTAGCTTGTCACCTTTACAATGCTAGAATAAAGATCTCAGTTCCTAAAATTACCTGAAGGCTCATTTTCACACTCTCTGTCCCTACAGACTGCTGTAATCTGGGGAACTCAAGTGAGGAGATTAAAAGCCATGTATGCCTTCTTCCAAAAGCAGGTTAGCACAGAAAAAGGCGTAAGATAGCCAGCCTGGTATCTCTGTAGATAAAACTGTCACCAAAGCAGTCATGATGGAAGGAGTCAATAGAGGTTAAGGAGGGCCAAGGAAATCCAGCCTTTCTAGGGCCAGGTAGTGTTACAGCCGGACAAGCACAGGCAGGTAGCAAAGTCTGCTCCTATCACAAAGTTTTGAAGTCTAAGTTCATCCTAATCCTTTTACAAAGAAACCAGCACTGGATGAGAGCAGCTCCTATCCGTCACTCCCTCAGTCTCCACACTCTGGGCAGCTGGGAACATGAGCTTTCTAGCACCAAGCCCTTCTTCAGCCACCATAGCAAACAATCCCCAAGTATTCACCAGCTTTGCTGTTCCCCTGTTTTCATCTGTCTTTACTCCTGTGCAAGGACAGGGAGTTTGGATCTAAAATATACTACTGAATTTTAGCCCTTTTTCTCCATGCTGTTTCCTAGTGTAATTTGTTACACAGGCTACCAGGCAAGCTATCTAACCAAGACAGACATATGCTGCCACCAACTAAGATAAAGGACTATTTGTACAAGAAACCATGTTAAGGAAAACTTTTGCGAGACTTCAGGTTTGGTGAACTTTATCTCAAGTTTGTAAGTTTTAGAATAATGCAGATAAGTCTTTCAACCATTCCCCTAGAAAAGTCATCCTTATTTATAGGTGATAAGTTTAAAAAAAAAAAATCAGGGTGTCATCATTTTGTAGTTGTGAAACGTGTTGGGTTCTTCATCCAAACACACTAATTTTCTATGTGACAAGTAGTGTCTTTGAAAATGCATATCATATACAAGGAAATACCAAAAAATATGTTTCTTTTCTTCTTAGCCATTTCCTTTAAGTCACTAAGAAAATTACCAAGTCCACACTGCCAACTGTGTGCCAGCAGTCCCTTGGCAAAGGAACAGCAAGTGGTATCTCCTCCCATGAACCTCAAACATCAGCTGAATCACTGGAACAAAGGAGAAACAAGCAAAGAAAAAAAGCACATCTTCAGCACTTGCAACCCGGTGGAGCTGACCAACCAACCATGTTACCCCTGGCAGCTGTCAGCGATAGCTGTCACAAGGGAGAAGAGACATACTGAACGTCTTATTTGGTAGTGGCTGGGCACAGCAGAACCAATGTTCTACCAGGGCATTTGATAAAGGGTCATGGGTATGTCTCAACACACCATTGTCCATTAGCTCCCCCCACGTCCAGCCATAAGGCAGATAAGACTAGCAGTTCGGAGGTTCACATCAGCTCAGTTCCCTAAAGAGAGCATACTCGGGTGGTGGAGGGTCCTGCATTTGTAAGTCTTGGATGGCATTAGACTGAGCATGTACCGCCTCAGCGTGTGCTTCAGTGATCTGCTCTCCCTCCCTCACAGTCCACCTTTACAAAGCCATTAAAAGTTCAAGGAGTACAGTGCGCTGAACCGAAGAAGCAACTGTAAGGCATGTTCTGCTTGCTGAAAAGAACAAAGAGGCTGGATGAACAGCAGCTTTCCTGCTCTGAGAGTTCAGCTCTATTCAGGCTTCCACAGAGCACTTCACCTGGAGTTACACTGCTGACCCAACCACTCAACCTCTGTTGTCAGTATAAAAACGGGAGATGGAAAAAAAAAGTATTTTATTTGTTCACTCTGCTTTGCTGCAATAATGAGACTGCTTCACTCGTCTTTCCACCCAAGTTTCCACAGAAGTCTGTGGAGATGTTGGCTCAGACCTCAGCCCACCTACATCCAAGGCAATGGGAAGTAGTACAGACCACAGTGGACACTTTCAGTCTCCTCCCATGCAAAGGCCACCCTCTGCTCAGCTTTTATGAAGCATCTACATCCATTTACCTACCCTCCCATTATGCTTCCCTGACTTGAAGGAAAACCCTCTTTCCCACTCCAATAACCTTCTCTGACCTCAAGTCCAACATCATGCACAGCCAACTGGACTTCCACAGCAAGGCAGCTGAAGTACTTTTGTGCTGGCCTTGAGCTACAGTTTCATGTCATCATCAGAGAAAACTGAGTTTGGGGTACCGGGAGCATGTGGCAGCAAACGGGTAAGCTGGTCAGTCTGATTGAACTGCTTGGGAAGAACCTCAGGATGCAGAGAAAAGCCTCTTTCTCAGAATAGGTTAGCAGCCCTTTAACTTTCAACAGGATCAACTGTCAGCTGACATTCATGCTACAGCAAATTAAGTGGCCCCAATAACCATGATACAATTAAAAACAACCTGAAAGCTCTCCCCTGTCATACGGGATAGAAACAATTTCTCATTCACCATGAAAGCTGTTTGCTCCTGTTTAGTTTTCTGATCAGAGGGCTGCACGTGAGAGCTCAAGTAGTAGGTAATATGAGCCTCTGCAGTTAATTTTGTCTTGCCTTATTCAGTTGGAAGCCTGCAGCTCAAAGAACCACCTCCAGATTTGGCTTTTACACCCATCTTGAGCCCCATGCCAAAAGCTGGTCTGAATCAGCAGATGCAGCACCTTCTGCAAAAAAAATAAAAAGGACTGTAACTTATTGAGAACCCATTTGACTTCCTACCTCTTTCTTGTCTGACCAGGGACATATGACACACAGGCGCAGGACAGTCAGGCCATGTCACAATGGGAGTGACATTCACTACCAATTTTGCGTGGCAAGGTTTTACAAGCTGAAAGCACAGAGACACAGAAAGGCAAGATGTGCTGCAGGGCTACACAGGAGTATCCATCTCACCTAACCTCAGCCCCAGAAGAAGAAAGGCAAAAGAGGCAACCTGCTGATACTGTTGAGGCACTGGATCATCAGTCCCTGGGTAGCTTAGCTGTAAACCCAAACATCCAGGCTGGTGGATTCAGGACAGAGCCTGCATTCCCTACAGAGGGAAGGCATGCCATGCCATTCTTTGCCACCCAAAGGCCTATGAGGGCTGAAGAACAGCCCTATAATTCTTAGTTATGTGAAATGAAATCTGAACCCCAAAGGCTTTCCTGCAAAGCCAAGCCACAGCAGGACTTTGCATATGCTTCATGCTTGAGAGGGCTGGAAGCACAAGGCCCCAGGCACTGGGTTTTATACAGCAGTACTGGATCATAAGAGCAGTGGACATGCAGGCAAATAGAGAAATGCAGAATATAATTAGTAACACTCTAAGTCATGAACAAATCTGTTATATTCAAATCCATGCACAAAAACTGACCTGTGACACCTGGTGAAAATGTTCTGTAGCAAAACATGGGAGCCAGAACACCAAACCTCCACAGTGCCACAGAAAACAGGCCTCAACCAGGCAAATAAATATAGAAACCTCACTTGTGTAATGATTAGTCTTCCCAAAAGGGGACGTAGGGGAAATCTCACTGCCAGCAAGTGAAGCACTTGTAAGAAGTCATCTGGAAAACCAATTGTGGTCATTTATATAAAAAAAGAACTAAAGTGAAACAGCCAGTACACAGAAGAAACAAGTCAGGTGAGGAGGAGAATCAGGAAGAGAAATTAAGAGGGATCAACTTACCAGATCTGGCAAAGCAAAGACTGAAGTGAGATGCAAGTGGCACCTCCAAAGGTACCAGGCAGGTCAATGAGCATATGTTAGAAAACAAAATTGGGGCACAAAAGCCAAGTATAAAGTTATAGGCTAGATATCAAGACAAAGGTTTTCTAATCTCTCTTTTGGCAGACATACCAGGAACTAGCGGCTTAGGGGGTTTTTTTGTTGGTTGAGGGTGGGTGGGTTTTTTTGTTGTTGTTTGTGGTTTTGTAGGGTTTTATTTGTTTGTTTTAATCAATATGAGAATAGACTTGTGAAAGACATTCTATAAAATGGTGGCTGCAGAGGACACATGACAGCCTATGGTATCTCCTCCCCTGCAATGTCAGAACAATTGTGGGTGTCCCTTGGAACAGCGCTTTGTCCATCTGACTAAGAGTCATCAGTCACTTCTGTAAGCTGAGCAGTAATGCTTCACATGCATTAAACAAAATATAGCTAATTAAAAGCATTAAAACAAATAAGCACAAGAGTGGTCAGAGAGGATTGAGAGCCATCTCCATGTGCTCTGGCCAGAACTATCTGGCCAAACTGTCTCATCTGTAAGAGAAGACAGCGATTACGGGTACACTGCTCGACTTCAGTTTCCAGAAAAATACCAGAACAATGATCAAACTCTTCGTAGGCACGAAGAAGCCGGCACTGAGATGAGTAATAGCTTGCAATGGCAGCCCAATGCCAGTTACACTGCAAACAAGCCAGTTTTACTCTACAGCAGAAATGAAACCTGGCGATGCCAAACTACTACGAGGGCTAGAAAAGCCTTGGCTGCTGTTTCAGATGACATGGTTAGTAATGCCCACACCCATGATAGGCAAAGAAAGCACAGATACAGAACTTGGAAAGCCAGATGTAGAGGACAGCTCACACTCAAGCTGGAAAAAGGTATCCAACAGAGCCCTACCTGGGTCAGATCCAAGTCCAGCACGATTCAATACATAGGGAATGAGGGAGGAATCTGTTCTTACTGAACCTGCAGCCTGCACCACATAGCAGATGCACTGAATGATGGATGAGAATATCAAATACCCTTGACAAACCATCAGCAGGACAGAGGACACTAGAGAGGGCAGGGAGCAGAGGACCTCTCAAAAACTCCCTTCTACCTTATTTTTCTATAATGCCATGCTTCGAAGCTGTGCAATTGATTGTTCAAAAATATCCCCTCTACCATTCATCCTTCAAAGTTATTCTAATGAACCAATTATTCATTAAAAATTACTATAATTAAAAATACAGGCTATTGTAAATTCATAAACATTAGAATACAAAGTTGTTCCAATATTTACAGATATTTTTACATAACCAGAATACTCAGAGAGCAGTCAGTAGCCTCTAATAGCAAGAAGAAGGAATATCTTATATATAGAGGACAGTGTTTTCTTTGAGAAACAACTGTAAAACATTGGTTGCTAATACTTTTAAACAGTGACAGGAGCAAGACAGAGGTACCAGTGAAAATTTCCACACACATTGACCAGATGCTCACCACCTATCAAGGAAAGAAACAGAATGCTATTTGGTGCAAAGGAGGTGTGAAATGATAATTATTGTTAAGTTTTCTAGATTTTTACTTCACTTCTCAAATTGACGGTGCACCCTCACCTTGAACACTGTGTGCAAGTCTGGTCTGATAAACTTCAGAGGCACAGGGTAAAACCAAGCCAAAAAACAGAAGCAGCAATGATAACAATCAGAAGAACAGCATGATTTTACCACAAGGAACAAATAAGCAAGATGGGTCTCTCCCATCAGGGGAAAACACAAGTCATAAGTAGCACAAGTAGGATGCAAAGAGATCAAATGTTTAACTCCTCTCCCAATAAAAATGCTCCAAGGAATCAAATGAACTGCTGGGGTTCAGGAAAACACAACACCGAAACAAGATCTGCATCACACAAAATGACTGAACTGCTCCAGAATATACTGCGAAGCTTTAGCATTTACATACGGTAACTAACTCTGCTAATCAAGTATGTCAGAAAGCCATTACTGTTCTTAAAATCACAGCTCCTAGCTTTTCAGTCTAGCAGGTGGCCGGCTCAAATGAAACTGAAGGAGCTGGACTTTCACAAAGCCAGCAATCAAGCTCCAGCATCCATCACACGCCATCGCAAGCAAATCTAGTGCTTTGCGTTCAGAAAGCAACACAAGAAGAGTGTAGAAGAGAAATTCATTAAGAGCTACATATAAAGCTAAATGCAAACCCACTTTCTTTAGCTCAAAAAAACCCTTGTAGCCACACGCGGCTGGTAATCAGGAGTATACGGGGAAACATTTGCTCTTATCCCTACATGTTTGCTTAGGCACCGTGTCCTACCCAAAAGCCAGAGGTCACCAAGACCTTCAGCCTGATCCAACCTGGTTCCTTTCGCGGGTACTGGCTTTGCTTCCCAGGACCAGCTGGGCATTTTCTGTTTCTGTAAGAGGTTCAGGATTTGTTGTCACATCCAGTGAAGCGTTTGAGAGCTACAGATCACTACTGTGGAAAAGTCTGCAGAGCTTTTCTGACCCCTAAATAATAACAACAACAACAAATAATTCAACTAGCTCCTTCCACCCTAGCCTTTCAATGACAATCCCTTCCCTGAACACAAATTATTTAGTTTTGTTAAACACAGGAACAGATATGCTCAAACCTTTCCACAGATTATCAGAAAAGCAATGCTTGCTTTAAACCCTTTTTCAAAGGAATTGTTAAAAATAAATAAAAAAAATCCACCACCATAAAGACCACATGCCATCAGCCTGAACCTTCCTGCCTCCTCTGTCTTAAGTAAAAATACCTCTTGAAAGTATTGAGCTAAGTTGGAAAAAAAGCCGTAAATACAGGTTAATCTATATGTAATCTTCATATTCCACTTCTGGAAGCAAACAAGGGAGGGGAAAAGCACTGTAAAGCCTTTACAAACATGTACCTATATCAGATCTGGAAGCAGAACCTAGCTCTGGCGTGGCATATATTTAACAGTCAATGAAAGCCCTCTTCAAAAACACTATCAACATCAGAAGCAAAGCAATTTAGAAATAGTTTTCTACTTACTGGACCACAAATCCTGAGAAATCAGGCATAAAAACAGCATTCAAAAGCTGAACTGGATACACAGGAGTTGCTGAGTCTTCATGATGAAGACTAATTTGAAGGTGGCAACATATCAGACACAAAATGCACCCACACACCAATCTGTCAAAGTAACAGAAAAAACCAGATGGGACTTCTAAAACAAATAAACCCACTACACCATGCACAAAACCAAAGCGTGGCCTCACCAGCACTTGACAACACAGGTAATGGAAGTGAAGCTGGCCTCAAGACAACAAATTCATACCAGGAAGAACAGTAGGGGAAAAAAAAATATCTCTATAAATCTTCAAGTTACGAGCTCTCCCCTGGCTCACCTGCTCCTGGTGCCATGCCTTGGTAATCTTAACAATGTATACTGTTTGCACTGTATATAATCCGTCTCGTGGTCCATAAGTGACTACCCTTTGAAGACTGTGGAGGACACCTAACACCTTCACTCCAGATCAGCAAGGTCCACCCTTAGCATGGCCAGGTTTGAAATTAGTCTGACAATCATAAGAAATAGTCTTATAGTAACTTAAATAGCCTTAGTAACTTAAAGCCCAGGAAAGCAAAAATTTAACAACTCAAAAGATAAACCATTATTTCTGCCACACCAGTGACTGCAAACTAACATCTGATAATACTAACTTCCTTTTCAAAAGTTAGACAACTAACACAGTGACTATTTAATATATTATATATCTAAAAAGGAAAAAGGGTGGTGGTGGATGGTGCATCCTCAGCACGTAAGCACACTGCAGGCAAAGCTTCATTTTTACCTACAGGTGATCAGAGAATTAACAGGTGTTAATGTAGCTAATGGATACTCAAGAACATGGAAAATTGCTAAATACCTATAAGAAATGACATGTTAGAAAGTACTGCATATGCTTCTAATTCTTTATCAAATCAACAGTGTCAATCTCTTATTGAGAGAGTCATAATATTTAGAAAAAAAATACTGCAGCAGATTCTGAACTGCACAAAAACGTGTGTGCAACCGTCACTCCACTTCAAAATGCAGGACATTTCAGACATTTTGCATACTATAGTAATAGTATCTGCAAAAATCTTGTCAAGAAACTATTGCTGTTTTTAAAACCAGGGCTCCTGGAAATAAGCGTAAATTTTCACTCACCTCAAAATGTGGGAGTAGAAACCTTATTAAGGCATTTTATATCCATGTGACAACTTAAAATAATCAGAGACACCAATGGAAGCAATAGCAACCTACCAAATATATTTTGAAGCAGAACACAGCTGTTATACTAAATATCATGTCATTATTACTGCTCATAAAACAGAGATGAAGAAAGTGTGCAGTTTTATTTCACAGCACTAAAAATCCAAAACATGTTCTCAAATTCATCCCGTTAGTACCGTATTATTACAAAGCTGCATTGCATCCAGCGATTTGACAACTCAATGCTAACCAGAATTACAGTAGCAGTATTTACAAGAAGGAAAAAAAAAAATGAATTTGTCAGAAAGATTAGTTAAGCTTCAGACATTTAACAAAATAAAATAAATTTCAAAGGTATTTAAGGCCAGCATCCAAGAACACTGTGGGTATTTTTCATCAATGAAAGCTTCCAGTTTGAGAAAGGTTGCAAAGTCCCCGATAGATGACTGAGATGAGGTGTTTTGTCCAGAGCCATATGAAGGAAGAGAAAGCATTATTTTTCTTGCAGGACTTATTCAGGATGTGGTAATCTGCAATGCCATGAATATGGCAGCTTGTTCAAATACTGCTCACTGACTCAGCGCCCAACTTTATGGAAATATTTCAATCCATTTTAGTTTTCCTCTGTAGCATATAAGCAAATTTATACACTTACTAAATAAAAGGGTCATAGTGAAGTCACCTCCCTAATGGTAAGAATCAGTCATATGAACAAGTGCCTGAAACATGACCAAACACTTACATTGCTACAATTCTACATTTCCACACTGAGCCTCTAATTCTGCTAAAGGAGTGAGTCACCACATCCTTTAAATACGTATCAGAAACCAAATAGCATGTTTTAATTTTCAGTTAATTGCTGACAGCCACTGAAGATATATCTGTTATGCTGGAGGTATGGTGGACCTGTACTCCAAGGCAAAATAGGAAACAGCCTCTGGAGTCATCCTTGAAGCCCTTTGCACAGCATTTAAGCACACAATCAAATTGGTAATACAGAAGCAAATGGTACTTCACTGTAGAAGGAATTCTTTGGTTCCTCCACCTGGTATGGCACATGATCAAAAAAAATAGTCAAGTGCAGCATAATCCTCCTCCATAAGGAAGAAGGATATATCCTTCAAGTAAACATAATGTCCTAGAATCAGTCTCACTGAACTGACAACAGAAATCTTCCATTCATCTCCAGTAGTCAGGCTTTCACCCTTCTGTTCAAATAATGAATCATCACAGAAGACAGATTTACAGAAAAAAATATTTGTTCAAAGGTGGATTTTCTCACTCTTTTATCTGCTATTTACCAAAGTTAACTGCATTTCAACAAAGGTTCATTTCTTTGTAGCTTGCCTCAAATGTTGCAACAAAGTTTGTAGCAGGCATCTGTCACAGAAATTACTATCAGTTGACTTAGTCTCAAGATAGGATCATGTAAAAAAGGAGACGTGCAAAACTGATAAAGCAGTAAGTCATATGCCGGGGCTGACAGTTATCTGTCCTATATTCCTACATTTGTTTCAGCATCAATACTTCTCCCAAACCATTTCACCTGTTTCAGACAAAGAGCTGCAAAGCTAACACAGGCAAGTATTTCACTGGAATGTTAATGCTGAAATATCCACCAGTTTTAATCATATCTTCAGTGATCAGAACCTTGGCCTCCACAGAAATCAGTGTGCTAGTGAAACAGGGCCCCTATGTCCCAATGTCGGGAAAAGCCCTTAACTCAGAGTACAACAGTAAAACCCAGGTTTTCGATTGCTCCTTAACTTACAGATATGTAAGCCTTAAGTGCTTTTATACAAGCCCTATTAAAAAAAAAGTGACAAAAGTCTAAGTCCTCTAAGAAAAATAAAAAAATTATACACCAAGTTTAACTCCTCAGCTCTCTCTTTCCTGGTTTTGTTTTTGTAGCAGTTAAGTTCCCAGTTCTGAAGGTGGGCCTACAAACCAAAATGTTATATACCCTGTATATATATACCCTGCAGCAAATGCGGCTATCGGCGTTTCAGTGCACCTGACACCCTGTGGTAACTGCTTATACCAACCTTTCACCCCCTCCCCAGTAAACACAGCAAACTATACCTCACTTCATGGGGTGAACTATGGAACACTCGTTACAGAGCATTAAGTACACACTTAAGTGCTACCAGCACCATAAATCTACACCCTCATTTGCTTTGGGACAACTTGTTCACATAGCCATTTCCTTCTGGGCAATGAAGGAATTTTTATCCAGCTTACTACATTTCACACATTTCTGGACAATTACCTTCATTCTTCCTTTTTCTGCCACACTGCAGAGCTCTAAAATGCTTTCCAACTTTCAGTAGCAAGTGTCATATTTTACGTGCAGTTGCTTTAAACTATTACCAGTATTTGTATGCAACTGACTTCTTCAAAACCAGCTTCAAGAACACAGTGGCACACCAAATGTGTAAGGCCTACGTAACTGACACCGCATTTGGTGCTTTACAGCTAGCAGAAGTCAAGTCTCAGCCAGATACTTTTTACAGTCCAAAACCTGCCTGGATTTAGGGTGAGCAACAATCTCATTTCAGGCAGGAGGCTGGACTGGAGACCTGCAGAGGTCCCTTCCAACCAGAGCTGCTAGAAAAACTGTCAGCATCTGGACAGGACCAAGACTTTCATAGCCATAGCAGAGCCTAACCTAAATGCCCTAGCCCTAATCTTTAACACTAGAAATTGATGGTGTGAAAGAACTCACCAGATTACTTAGAGAACAACTGCTGCACCAACCAGAGCACCTTAATGGAAGAGTGGCTACTTCCCCTTGTTTTTCTATTTTTTTTGCCTTCTCCTTTTCCTTTTTCTACTTCTTTTTAAAGATAGTTTACTTACCCTGGAGGCTAACTTGCTATGCAGGATGGGTTGATGATGACGACTTTTAAGACTTAACTCCTTGACCCTTTTCAGGCAGGTAATGCATGCAGGAACATTGCAACTCCTGTTTTAAATGCCCAAGAAACAGATGTTCTCATGGTGCATTCCAGGCAGAAGCTGGGCAGCTGTGGAGAAGGATTATGTACAGTGTCCCTCCTAGAAGCTCAGGAAAAGGAGCAAAAAAGCGCACAGGTTTGAGTTATCTCATGCCTGCCACAGGAAAACAGTAGCTAGCAAAACAGGCAGCACAAAGCAATACTGAATCAGTGCAACCACCTTCAGCTCCGACAACAGAAGTTGCCCCAGCTCTTAAGTCCAGCTACAGAACATTTGTAAGAGAAATGACCAATGAAATTACGTATTCATTCATATAAACATACAAATACACTTCCTCTTGCAGCACATATGTTACAAATGCTCAACATCCCTGTTACAGCGTTTATGTAATTCTGCTTATGTAATAAATTAACAGTGCATTGAGCTGAGACAACCCATCAAATCTGCAAGTTTATAAAGTTAGCACAGCAGCAGCAAGTCATCAAAAGTGCTTGTTCACAACATCTGTCCAACAGAACCAAGATCAATTTGCAGAACACTCACTCCATTTCATTCCCTCAAAGCTCGTCAATAGCAGTAATATTAACTTTTGGTAATTCGCACTCTTCTTTGAAGTGGCAGTTTTCCAGGATGTCCTTGTAATAGTCCTTGAGGTCTGCATAAGTAGAGGTGGTTTCGTTTGAGTGATGAAACAACATCGGTTTTTCATTCAACAGCATCTGCACTTGGAATTCTTCTTTAGAGGTTTTCACTTGATCACAGTGGTAAAGCACAAATACCAGGTTGGCTGCATAAGGCACAATCCGGCCACTGCGAAATTTCCGATGCGTTTGTCTGATGTAATTGTTTGCCTTGAGGGGTTCATCATCTTTGAAGAAACCCATAAGGGCAAGCAATGGCTGAAGTGTCTCTGCATGTCCAACTTGTATAATCAGAGGTGAAGAAATGGGTTTTGAACTAAAAAAGAACAAGGTGCAAAGGATCAGCAAGAGCCTGTGCTTTAAAAACAAACATAGCAACATACTGCACAGCTGTCAGCAATGAAGGCTTAAAGAAGTAGACTTTGAACTCTAGTGCCAGATAAAAACCAGTTTGGGAATTTCAGTCTATTACAAACTTTTTTAAAAACATTCAAGCTTCCTAAATTTTGTCCCAATTGAAGGTATTGGCTCTTACATAAAAGGTAAAAAATTGTAATAAATGTAGCTAGGCTACAGCTAGAGCCTAATGTAAATATGGTAAACAAAAGCAAGAAACAGATTAATGGTGTGAGTGCATGTACTCAGTACATCTCTCCAACTCCCTGTGTGAGCCTAATCACTTGTGTTCTTCCCAGGTATGGGATGATCCAGCAATCATGCTATAGTTAATATATTGGTTTTGGATTAAGTAAGATTTTTAAATAGCATTGCCTCCTCCCATCAGGAACTTGAAAGAAGGGCAGCAAATCACCAAGCCAGCTGCAAAGCTCTGTTAACATACTAACCAAACCAAGTCCTTCATCTGATGTGACAGAGTGCCCTTCCACTGTCAGCACATGGGAAGGCTCAAGGACATCACAGTAACTCATTACTGGTCACACAGATCCACTGCCAATACATACAGCCATTCCTCCGCCACAGCCTGTTTGGAAAAACTCCCTGGGACTTTTTTTTTTTTTTAAACCAAATGAATTTTTTACTGTAAGTTTTACAGATTTGCTTTAGTACAAACCTACAGCTACAATATAACAGGTTTTCCTGGGATGCTGAGCTGCATTTAATAGGACTGATTAGAGTTAGTCCTTTTTTGTTGTTGTTGTTCCCTGGCAGATTCAAAAAGTACCTGAATGACAAAGTGTAATGAACTAATAAGTTAGGTCATCCAGGACAAAATCCACTTCAAAGACCAATGAATTATTATTAAAACGTACCCTTTATTCTTTAGTTATTCTAAATACTTCAAACTACACATAATTTTTAAAAGTCTTTTTAATAAGCTTCTGCCTAAATTAATCCAAGATGCAGTGAAAAGAAGCCCCCACATTATGATCATTTTAGACCTGGAAACTTTTAACGTTTTGAGCATTAGTTTTGCTAGATTTGAGGATCAAAAACCTTTTTCAACTGCTACAATAAAGGGTAAGTGACAATTCAGTTTCAAGATGCAAATTAAGCCTAAATAGAAACATATTGGGACATTAAGAAACTACAGTAAACCCCTACTACCCCCTGACCTAACTACAATCACGACTGCCTCCACAAGCAAACATATTACTGACTTAACACACAAACTGTGGCTTCCCCTGGCACACCACCACCAATGCAGGATTTTAAAGAGTGTTTCTTGCCTACCTCTGTGATCACCAATGCTTTTAACCAAGTATCATGCTAGAACAATAATTGTAATTTCATAGCAAAATACTGCCTTTCCCCGTGCTCCCTCCCCTGCTACTCCAATACAGTTCAGCTGTTTGGAAGGTCCATCATTTACCAAAGCTTAGTCCAAAGACAGCGATCCAGTCATTAGAGGAAAACAGTTGTCCCTCCACAATTTATTAGTCCAGATTATGAACAGGACTACTGCTATTACTAATTCTTGAGAACATCAGCTAGTCAAAAAGATTGTACTCCCCCAGCACGCTAGCCAACAAATTAAACCTCTGATTTGTACCACAACCAAAGCCTAAAACAAAGACAGTTTGTGAACAAAAGGTTACACATTGTTCAACCAAAGGAAAGATAAGAGCTGGCTCGCTGCAGAAGGAAGCATCAGGCAAGATAAAAATCCGCCCCTTGCTCCAGAGAAGGATGATGGCTTTTTGGGACCATCTCCAAGTGGCAGACAGAAGCCCACATCACTTGTTCTAGCACATGTAAAGAGTGCTTTCATGAGAGAGGTGAATCTTTGGCAACACTCCGGCTGCCAGTAAAGTCCACCCACAGATACGACACATCTTGATTGGCCTGAAAAGGAGGAGTCTCCTCTGCTCCAGCCTAATCTCTCAAGCAAAACTGAAAAATGTTTAACTGGAGGACTTGCCTGTAGATTCAAACTTTGATCAGGTAAGTAGTAATTCAGTCCTGGCACAGGATGGGGTCTGTACTACCAGCTCAATATAGCCTTGGTGTCTGTGCAGTCTGAAACACACCTTGCACCGCTCTGCTCCCTGGTGAGCCTGCAGCTCTTCTGACTGTACTCCTTAGACATGTATGCACATACACGCACATACTGTCCCTTTAGGCAAAACATCACTTTAAAAAAGTGTATCAGAAACCTGCCTTTGTTTCCTGTTCAAAAGCAGCTTTAAAACCACAGAAAGGTTTCATATGGAGGATGTTGCATTTTTTTCCACCCATGCCTTTGCTGCAGCAAGAGGCATACATTATTCACTACAGCACCTCTTCCAGCTCCTCAAAAAACATCAGTGGTTCTGCCTACATTTCTTGTTATTTATGACCCCTTCCTTCATTTTAAAGCTGTGAAGCTTTTGGATCCTTTGACCCCTTTCTCTTCCCTTCCCCCTCCTTTCTGTCCTCTCCTCTTACTCATTCAGCTAGTTCATTTATATCCTCTCCCTCCACACACACCTTCAGGGAAGTATTTTTAGGTTTTAGGACACATTCACATCCCTCCTGTCAGTCGATAAACAGGAACAGCAGCAAAACCCCACAAGCCTACAGAAGACGACAGAAGGCTATTCCTTTGACCTCCTGCAATTTCCAGCTCAGAGATCTCCTGGGCCTGATGTGGCTTCTATGTAATGTAGATTCAATGAATCTTTCCTCTGCCAAGACTCTCCTTAAATGTATGTACATTTCTAGCATGCACAACATCCTGTGGCAAGGAGTTGCACAACCTCACACACTGCTCGCTTTTTCTATTTGTAGATGCTATGTAGCATTTAATCCTTTCCACTTACAACTTTGCAATAATATTCTTTCCAATTTGAAAAATCCTACCTTAGTCACTCCACAATTTTTCCAAATGAGCTACATGTTTTTAGATCAGAGTATCAGAAATGCACGACACTCATGACAGTAAGCTACATTGTAAAACCATGCTGCACCGATGATGCAGTTTTCTTAATTCATGACATCTAACACCTTTTCTAATCATCTTACAGAATTCCATTCAAAGACACTTCCAGACAACTATAATGACCTCAAAACTCAGCTTCTGAGCAGTAAGTTGTCCCAGATTCTGCCTAACAGATGATAATCAGAATTTTTTTTACCATGTGGATTACTTTGCAATTTTCAAGCCCAGGTAGTTTCACAAGGTCCTTTTACAATGCTCCTAGTGGAAACAACTTATCTTAATTATCTTGAATAAAAGTGCTGCATTTGCAATGCCACTCAGCAGCCCAGATCTTTGCAGATCTAGCTCCACTAGTGACCTGCCTCCACTAGGAAGGAGAGAGAGAAAAAAAAAAAGAAAAAGAAAAAAAATCAATCTGCTATCCCTACTCTCCATTTCTTGTATTTTCGTTCATTTTTTTTACCCATGTAAGGACCTTCCCCCTTAACCCCAACTGCTTCATTTCTTTTGATAAGGAAACCTGTTGAAAGATGTTTGGAAATCACACTGTCTCCCAGAATGCTTGCTGATCCTTCCCAAAAGCTCCAAGAGGTATGTTTGCCTTTCAAAGAGCCATACTAACACTACTTTGTTATATCATATTCATCAAGGTGCTTATCAACACTAGCCTTCGCTGTTATTTCTACTAGACTGGCCTGTAATTATTACTCTCTCATGGAGCTGCTTTTTTCATTTTTCCTTTATTTAATGAATTGTTCTTAAATCATCACACCTGCCAGCCCCCCCCCCCCCCCCCCCAGCTTCTTGCCTGAAACCAATAAACACTGGCTCTTATTTCTGCTATTTCAAGTTCTTTTAGCCTCTTCAGCACTTACTATCACACCCAGCTCTAGCAATTCAGCACATTTTCATTTTGTCCCAGCTGCACACTCTTATACACATGCCTGCTTCCAAAGTAGTGGTCTGTATTTTACAGTTTACTAAGCAAGAAAGCTAGTACTGTAAATATGTTGCTGAAGTTTCTAAAGCAGGTGTTACATAGGCATTACTCACTCCACAGGGAGTGGATTTCACACACACACACCCTCCCAAAAAAAAGTTTCAGAGCTGTTAAGAAGAAGGGAAAAAAGTAACTTTCTGGTTATCAACACTGGCTTTAAGCAAGGTTTGGCTTTACTTTCCAGCTGATGTTAGCAGAAATCTTGGGATGGAAGTAAATCACAAAAAATACAGTTAACTTCATTAAAAAACCAGCAACACATACATTTCCAAAACAGGAAACAAATTATAGCATATACACCTGCACACAGAGAGAGGTTCTAACGAACAAGGAAAGAAAATCTTATGAAGACAAAACAAGGAATAAACAAAGCTCTCTTTCTCACTGTAACTTCAGATTTTATTTCACCTGCTTTAGTCTCATGAAATCCTCATCCAACAGGCCAAACTACCTTGGGAGACAAAGCAGACCCCTCCCACTGTATTATTTTAACAAGAATTAAACATGTTTCCTTATATGGTACAATCTGGAGTTTTCAATAGACTCTCTAACACATTATGTCACCAAAATCAGGAACAAGAAAACTCCTTAACCCAATGCAGCATTAAGAAGCAGGCATTCTTTATTGCAGCACTGGACGCACGGGGAATCATTTCACATAACACTCATGCCATATGTTTCATTCAAACACAATTATATAGTCCACACTTATGTGTTACATTTCTCAAAAAAATCATTCATTCAACAGGCAGTACTATGTTATTTAAGTCATGCATGCTCCTTACAGGTATCTCTGAGTCTTCTAAGGGGTCTCAAAAAACCAGTCAACACTATAGTTACAGCTGATTGATCACTGAACCTTAATTTACTTCCCTTATGTGGAGAGCCCAAGGAAAATCCAATTTTGTTTCGTTAGTTACATATACAACCACCTCCTCATTGATCACAAGTTTTAAAGGACTCTTTCCCTCTTAGCATAAAATTACACAATCAGGGTTGGTTAGTAATCTCTCTCCATAGTGATTACATTGAAACAAAAAATATAATTGCCATGCTAAAACAGACTATATAAAAAATACAATTACAAAGCTGAAACAGACTGTATTACATGGTAACAAGTATACTTGATTTCTCACCAGCACTGGATATCTGATTTCTAAGACTACTCAAGCACTCCTGTTCACTCTCTGGGGTCATGACTCCAGTTCAGATGTGGTTTCATATCATCTGATAATAACCATAAAAGTCACCATCGAGGTTAAAACAGCAACAGTAATATTTTTAATTATGGAAAAGATCACAAAAGATTGCCTCTTCAGAACACGTACACAGGCAAAGGTTACTACTGCCCCTGTTTCTGATAAAGTAAAGACAGAAGCGCAAAGCACAATCAACAAAACACTGATAAATTCAAAACAGTAGCAGAGGCTCATAAAATATTAAACAGAAGGCCTGAGGTTTCCACACTCTATCTTCTTGACGATCGATTAATGACTCAGCATCCCATGGAAGTATCAGACAAAGTTCTCAACGCTGTACTCTGACAAATGCCAACAATACTTCACTTTTTTCCTCCCTTTCATTTAATAGTAAATGACTTGGGAAAGCACAGTGATCAGTAGGAAAAAACCTATCTCAGAACAACTTTAAAGGGAGATGGAGAGGCTGTGCATAAAACTTTGCCACAAAATACTGTGTTTGTCTGAAAGCGATTGCTAGCAATTGGTTTCATATTTATTTCACGGAGCAGTTCCAAAGGAGCAGAACCAGCTGACTCTAGGCAGAACACAAGCAGGGTTCATTGAAGAGATATGTCAACTTCAGCTACTGAACTGTCCACTCTGTAACCTTCTATGTAAATCTGACCACAGCTGAAATTGAAGTTACTGAACAATTAATTCATCAGCACAATCCCAAAATCTCATTGTCACCATGGAAGAGGCAGCACCACAGAGAAGCACAGACATTGGATTTATCATTAAGACAAATTCTAGTTCTCCTTAATCTTAGCAGATTCGGGTTTAACACTGAATCTTCTGCATCAGCTCACCCATCCTCAAGAGTAGATCATTCCTACTCTTCCTAGGACTACAGATATATCACTTGAGATGTATAGTAGTGAACTCTGTTTCAACTAAAGTTTATTCCCTAAGCAGCTATGTGACTTTCAGCTAGAGATAACCAAAACCTCAAGAGATAGAGGGATAAGAAGAAACATTTCCTACAGCAAAGCTTAACTTGCCAGCCTTCAAACCTCATGTAAAAATCCCTCCAACAACTTCAAAGAAGGTAAGGTTTAACAACTATTTAAAAAGCAAGCTTAGACTACATTCTGCCTTTTTTCTTCCCCATATGAAAGCCAAGACAAAGGACTCAAAACTTTCTATTTTCAGCTATGGAATGAATTCTCCATCCCTCCCACCTCCCCCGTGATTTATTTCTGCAAAAAACAGCTCGAGGAACCTTAAATCTACAAGGAAACAGCAGAGACCGGGGAATGCAGTGACAGAGGTAGGACTCAAGAGGGCAGCGGAAATATTTAACAATGGCGCTGCTAAGTGTTATCACCAGTGGGAAGAATAAAAAGCAAAACCAAGTGTCTGTCAAACGGTATTAAGTCCTTATGTGTCAAAACTTACATCTTAAGTAGTAGAACAGAAAACAGCTGTGCTTATTAGTTTCCAGAATCAGTACCAACACAAGATGCCACCACAAATAAAAATTTCCTTCTTTTCCAACAAGAACATACATGAGCTCACTCATGACAAAGGCAAACTTGAAAGGCTGACCAGACTACACAAAACTCATTTAAAACCCTGCTTAAAAGGCAACAGCTCTTATGCAGTCCCACAGGAGTCAATCACCCAAAGCTAACTAGGCTTCATTACATTTCACTTCAGAGCTGCTGCTGTTTCAAAGGCTCTTTTGTGAATGATCCCACCACTCCATACCTCAGAGATTAAATGTGTTAGTGCAAAAGCATCGTGCTGATGCTAAATGTTGAACCATCATGACAAGCCAAAACCAAATCAGTAGGGTCATGCCACTCGTCAAACCCTTCCTGCCTAAGGTGAATACTGGTTAGGTCAGTTCATTTGCATTTTGGTTGTCTAGGTATTGTTTTGCTTTTTTTAATTCCTTAGATAAAAGAAAATGACTCTATAAAAGTTGCTGAGATATCTTTTCAGAGCAATCCTGAGCAAGCAAATATAAGGTAATTAATATGAGATTAAGCAAATTCTGGGAGGTTTAAAAGGCACAAGCAACATTTCAAATATCTAGTTCTAGCAGACAGATGAAAGGACATGCTTCCAGCGGAGGTTCTCTGGACTGCCCAGTCATATATCACTATAGAATTAGCAGATGAGGTGACAAGCACCTAGGACAGAAGCTTTCAACACAGGTTCTCCCAGTACCGCAAAGAGCCAGATGACATAGTGGAGACACCCCTGAAGTGGCCCCATACAAAAGGCACACAGAGCCACCCATGCCTCCATGCCCACTGAGAAAGCGACCCTGTGAGAAGCACAGTACCGATGCCTATGACCTGGCTCTGCAAGAACTGCTATATACCTTGAAGTCAGTCCGTGGTAGTATGCATGTGGCTACAAACTGCCCTGCACTTCAAATAATGCAAATTACACATCTACATGTCCATAGCCCTAGTTCTCCTTTGGAGCTGCTCTGCTACTGAGTGGGTGATCACACACACTGGTTTACAGCTCCCACCAAGGGACACAGGACATCCCAAGCCTGCCAATGCACCCAGAGAGCCAAGAACCTGCACTGTGCAAACATGGGATCCCAGCAGCAAGAAGGAATTTTTATTAAAAGAAATGACTGAACAATTTGGGTCTGAGCAAAAAGGTTTTTCTAAATCAAATTACATCATTTGGACTGCATACGTGGAAGCTTTTTGCTCTATTCCCTTTGTACATACTATAAAAAGATAGTTTTGAACAGTTAATTGTTTTTATATTATATATTGAATTCTTTTGTACTGAGTCATAGGTCTGAAAGGAGTGATTAGGGCACAGTAGTAGATCACTACAGAAAGGTTATCAATTGTGTTGCGAACTGACCTCCTAACAGGAAGGCAAATTACATGAAACAATAAAAGCTGCCAATAAATTGGCAATATTAAGTTGTTTACCATATGGCTTAGCCTGGTATAACCACAAAGATAACCTTCACTTGATCTTGAACTCTGTTCAAATAAGTCATTGTTAAATATCTTGAATCTGCTGACTCTCAGAGGAAACCACCAAATATTTTGCAACGTGCATGTGCAGCTAGGTTAGTATTTTCAATCATTAGCCACATACTTTAAATATTGAGATGGCTGCACAAAGCATACGTCCCAACTTCCAGAGCCTTACAATCATCCATTCGGACAGCACAAGTAATAACAAGTATTTCATATTCTCTTTCACGAGTAAGAAAGGCAGACTTGTTAAATATCTGAAGCTACAAGAAAAAAGTATAAAACAGCTTTAATGAATATCCATTATCCTTAAAGTGTACCAGAACCAATTTTCAAATCCACCCCTGCCCGAGTGTGTAGCTGTTAAGGGTTTTTTTTTTTTGTAAGATTAGCAAATTCATATTGCATTAACTACCAAAATACACAGATTTCTCATCAACACACGGAGTTCCTGTTAGCAGAAGAGCACTCCCAGATCCCAGATGTAAGGCTTACCTGGGCATCCCACAGAAACCTGAAACTGAAAAGCAATGCACATTTTTACTCCTTCTATGTACAGTTTTCCTACTGATCCATACCATATGCTGCAGCAAGAGGGGCTTCCTCCTGTGACCATAACATTACCCCTTTCTCCTTCCAAGTTCAGTGTGCCACTTCTCCCAACAAGATGTCCTGGTTTAACCCCAGCTGGCAATTCAATATCATGCAGCCGCTCACTTGCTCTCCGCCCCCCCCAGCAGGATGTGGAAGAGTCAGGAAAAAGGTAAAACTCATGCGCTGAGATAAGAACAATTTATTATTAATATAGTATTTTATTTTAGTTAATAACTAATGAAAATGAGAGAGACAGAAAGTGGAATAAAATACAAAAGGAAAAAACCCCAAGAGATGCACAGTGCAATTGTTCACCACCTGCTGACTGATGCCCAGCCAGTCCCTGAGCAGCGACTGGCAACCCCTGGCCAGCATCCCCTGGTTTATATACTGAGCGTGATTTTCTACAGTATGGAATATCCCTTTGGCTAGTTTGGGTCAGCTGTCCTGGCTGCGTCCCCTCACAACTTCTTGCGCAAATCCAGCCTTCTCGCTGGCAGGGCCCAAGAAACTGAAAAGGCTTTAACTTAGTAAAAACTTCACTTAGCAACAACTAAAAACATCAGTGTGTTATCAAAATTATTCTAATACTAAATCCAAAATACAGTATTGTACCAGCTACTGAGAAGAAAATTAACTCTGTCCCAGAAGAGTTACAGAAGGCAAGAAGCCAGTGAGCAATGGGATTGAGCTAGCAGTCCCAGCTGTCCAATGCAACACACAGCCCAGACATGCCTTTTGAGGAGGGATGAGGGGCCCATGGAATCTGAGGTTATTCCTACCACCACACCATGTTAGGCTGGGGAAGGCAGGGGGCAGGCAAGGAAGTCACAGTAGATTTTGATCACTTGCTGTAGCCCATCTAAGAGCCACAGAGAACTCAATGGCTCTTCTGAGGTAAGCTAATATTCGCCGATTGCTCCTCTACATCCTCATGTTGAAGTGACTCTAAATATCACAGCTTTGGGAAATGGGACACTTTCTGTGTAAACAAATGCTGACTGGTAAGAGCAGCCTTTCAAGGATTCTTCCAGAGTAGCCCAACTGCAAGTGCACATGCACGCACATATCACTACCTGGCAGTTATACCAATATAGTGAAGAGCTGGGACACTTTTTGGTAAGGCTTAAGCTGCAGTGAGGGGAAAAACAACAGTTTAGTGATGGGTATTTCCCCATTAGCTTCTTTGCCACACAGTTGCATAGCCTGACTGTATTTTCTGTCTGTAGCAGGAAGACTTGGGAAAAAATGCAATTCTGTCTTCACAAAAATAAAGTGCTTTAAGGTCTAAGACAGCTGCCCAAGTATGCCATTTCAGTACAAGTCATCTGGTTTAATGTATATTCAACTCTTGTGATAGAATTTTTTTTTCTTGTAATTAAGAAAATACACAAGGCAGAGTGAGTCCTGGCCCCCAACATCTCCCAGGAATGTGACCATGACATTTCCTGACAGATTGGTAAGAAGGTATGGAGGAACGTGATCCTGAAAGGCCCACTGGAACTGTGGTAAGGTTTCAAGAAGTAGATGCTTCCTACTGATGATTTAACATTTATTAGCCATTTATACCTTATTGCTACCGAGGGTGCAGAAGAATAGGGTCCATGCATGGGTGTGCTAACAGTAGGTGGTCACTAACACAACTATCAATAAATTCAACCTCAGACCCAAATTCCTGAACAGATATTCCAACACCTTTCCAAAAGCTGTCCAGATGGGGGATAGCTGACAAGAGCAATCATAGTGAAAATCCTTATTGGAGCCTCCAAAACCATCCTGCCGTACAGCAAGACCTACGCAGAAGAGAATATTGCTATTTAAACCAAGAATTCTGTTGGAATTCCTGTGATGAAAGATTCTAAAAACGTCTGAAACTTTTGCACTGCAAATTCAAGATGGGACTAATTAGCAACAGGTATTTATTACAACCTTCATCATTTTCTTAATGATAGACTAATTAGCAGAAGGTATTTTCCCCAGAAAAAAGAAAAGGGAGCTTTAACAAGGCAACTAAATAAGGCAACTAAGTTCAGTGAGCAATCAGATTGCAAGGTTAAGAATCACTTCATGGAAGAAACAGGGTTACAATAAAAGCAAGGTTTCTTTTTATAATTCAGCTGAAACTAGAAACTAAAACAGGAAAAAGCTATTGAATATAAATACTTAAAAGCATGCTACAAAAATGCAGCATTGTCAACACTGTTCCCCACTGCCAAGCCTGGAGCAGAACAGATAATCCAGATCTCTCAGCTTCTCGCTCAAACACAAATGCTCCTCCTACTTTTGGAGAGCCCAACCTAAACTTTCAAGAAAGAAAAGAGGACTTGGAGCCAAGATAATCCTCTGGAAGTAAATTCGTTGTTCTTAAATTTTTAAGGCGAACAGCCAGTTACAAATCAATGTTAAACATCACGAAATTGAAAAAGCATTCCACTAAAAGACATTTCATCCTCAAAGGTTCATTTTCTGACTAACGAACTGCTGCAAAAGTATACCATTAAGTATACCATTAAATAAATACCATTAAAAAAAGATGCACATGCATATGCACAACAAAATATTTTCTACTGTTATTAACACAGGCATATTTTATTTGCATGGCTTCTTGTTTTCATTTGTACTCTTATATTGCCGTGCGATCCGGGATAAGCCCCTCTCCCTATATAAAAGCAGCATTAGGTGCACCTCTGCTCCCCAGATCGCAAGAGACACGAGCTGTTCGACGCACAGGCTGTGGCAGATTTCCACATATTAAGCGCACCGGGTTACCCAGTTCAGGTCACACTCAAGTCTTCAGTGCTTTAAGAGCGCCACCTTACGTTGTGGAATGGAGTGACATGCTCCTTTTGTGCAAGGCAACGCACTTCAGCAGCTTTCAGCTCCCATTTCGGGTGATGCCGCTGAACTGATTGCTCACCCAGCTTTGAATTCTGCAGAATTTTTAGGGTTCCAATCCTTTACACACACACATAAACTCACTGTCTTCTTCCCTCTGCGGTGGCAACACAACACGAGAACGCCAGAGATTGCAACTGAACCTTTGCAGCCAAAGCTGAGAGACAAGGTGAAGTTCTCTCAGTCCTTTAGTGCTCTGCCTCAGGCGCACACTCTTCCCCTAGAAGCCTGCTGCACCTTGTAGTTTAGTGACTGCTGATCTAGCTCTCAAATTGGATTTACAGATAACTATTTTTTTTCAGCTACAGCTTTATTTTTTTATTATTAAACTTACAGGAAGATCTTAAACACAGTTGAGACAGCTGCAACTAGTGCATGTAATTTAAGGACTGAAAAGCTGTCATTCAAAAACTAAATTACCCTAAAAAGAAACAAAAGTGATCCTTACATGAGTCAAGCTACACTTAGAAGTTGTTTTTCAGATTTCAGAAGAACAGAGGGGTCTTAAGGGCCTTGCTTGTTTGTTTTTCTGTTAACCTGCACTTCCTCCTGATCTTACCATTCCCAGTTCTTACTTTGTAGACAGACACAGAGCACATGACCGAGGTAATCACAGCAGTGTGCCTGTCAGTCTGTTAAGAGTTGGGTATTAATGAGCCATGCCCTAATGTATTTTTCATTTTGCTCTCTAATAGGCTGAAGAAAAGCTACAGTGAATAAATGTATTTAAATGGTAATCTTAGCATAACCACTGCTTTGACTTCACCATTACCAAAGTGAGAGCTATCAGAGTCTTAAATTTCCACTTTTCATTCACAGCAACTCCTCTCCAAAGCCAAACTTATTTTACTTCGCAACTTCCAAGTTTTAACCTATTCATGGCAAAATGCAGAGGTGTCTCCTCTGTGCTGGCTGGTGCACAGCACGGTTCAAGATTCAGAAATGCTCCTGATTGTGCTGCCACCCAACGCAGCAGAGTCCTGTACGCTCCCATCCTCAGCTCTCATTTCCAACCCTGTATGGCCCCTTTCCCTGCACTCACACAATTATCAGAGCAGGACCAAAGCACTCATCTGGATACAAGTGTTGGAAAAGTCTGTGTGTGCATCTCAACGGCAAATTTTCAATGTATTTACCTTCTTGCATACTAATCTGACACTGTTAAAACAGACAATTTAGTTTGATTTTCCAGGTGAATCCCAAAAGTAATTAAGATAAACAGTACTTGCACTGTTTACCTAGTGGTAACTCCCCTTTAGGTGAAAGAAACCATGCCATGTATTTAACATGAACTCTTGAAGTGACAGGGATGTTGAGGTCCAGTGATGAACACAGGGTCTCTCTCCGAATCCCACACTAGGGAACAGCAAAAAACCCATCTGACTGAGAATTATGTTTCAACTGACCTAACACAGTTGTTCTACCACTGTTAATGTCCAGCTTGGATCCTCAGTCAGTGAGCTCCTAAAAGAACCAAACTTCTTTGCTCCCTTCTCTACTATACAATGGTAATAACCAACTTCATTGGTTCATTCCTCCAACCCAAAATATTAATGCTACTTCTGATTTCAATCTGCGAACTAAAAGGGGAAGAAAAAAAAAAAAAAAAAGGTCTTCCAATGGGTTATCATGGAAAAAAGTACATACAGCCAGCCTCGAATACCTATGACTCATGCTTTTCTTCCTGAAATATCAAAGTTGTTAAAATGCTGCTATGTTAGGTAGATCTACTTTAATATATTGAATATAGAAATAAAGTCCCAAGGATGCTATGCAAGAACATCCACCACATGTAACTAATATTTACATATTAACACCAAAGCTCAATTTTCTGGTTGTAAGTTAAAAGTTACTTATAAATTGGTTTCTGTCACATTGTATTTAATGGCACAATATGTATACAATCCTACAATCATATCTTGATATCATGTACTTTTATAAATATTCCCACATTTATCTGCTATGGTATTAATTCATGTGACTGATCACTGAACAATGAATTTATAATTCCTCAGTTTGCACAAGAAACATGCACATAGGTTGTAAATTCATTCTCATATGAATGCACAGCATTTAAGGCTAAAACAGCTCTCAAAAAATTTACCAGCACATGAAAGTAAATACAGGTAATTATGACACAAACAACCCAAGCCATATCTGAAGTGTTTGTTTCCTCCACATCACAACAGATCTCAGTTTCATTCCTATCTTACTCCTCCCCATCACACCGATTCATGAGACAAGATCAGCACCAGATACTGAACCATGACTCATGACTGACACCACCAGCTCATAGGAGTAAACAATACACAAAAATAGCACAGGCATCTCATGTCTAATTTTTAAGCAAGTATAGGGATGGCTATATCCATGACACTACAAAGGCAGTTTTGAGGACTGCACAACTCAGTGGATGGAGTACCACTGCTAGTGTTCTTTCTCTGACACAAAGTGACTGTTGTCAACTCATGGCAACAGATGAAGACAAACCGCCATTTGAAGACATCTGGTTACTGTATCCTCAAGCTAACTAACAGGTACTTGTAAGGCCTAATATATTCCTCCAGCTACAGTGTTGTTCCCAAACTACAGCTTTGCTTTAAAAGAATAAGGATGGGAGACTAAATATCCTAAACAGAGTTCTCGGACTGGCTGGTGGAACTACAGACTTTGGATCATGGAACAAATCAAGACACCAGGTATATCGCCTAAAGTCTGCTCTCCCCTAGTCACAACAAAGCAGGTTTGCTGTTGCAGCTCTGGCCTCTTGGATCCTGCAACAGACTGTTCTGGTCTAGAATCACTGTTTGGAACAATCTCTAATAATTATTTTTCCATAATTACATTTCAACACCTTTAACCTGAACAGAAAAAGCTTTACTAACACAAGAGACTCAAATCAAAACACATGCAGAAAGAAAGATTACCACACCAAAGTGCTTAAGTAACCAGGTAACAGAAAGTATCATAGGGATGCTTTCAACCCACAGTCTTCCATTTTCACCACAAATTATTTTTAACAAGGACATTTTAAACAAAACGGTCATTGTTTTAACTCAATGGCCTCTTCTCAAACTATGCAGGGAGAGAACATCATTATCAGACACAGCAGCTGGCTGTCCCTTGCAGACCTGTGTGGATGAGTAAGTTAAAAGATGGAAACACATTAGCTGGGACAAGAGCCCCAATGGAAGAAAAAAAACATATACTCTTCAAAGAAATGCTGCTCTATTAAAAAGTTTATTATCTCCATTAATATTCTCCTAGGTCAAACTCTCCTAATGTTACATCTGGAAGTAAAGTACTTTTATTTACATTAAATCCAACTCAGGATTGACCACAGAAAGCCTGCAGCCAAAGCACAACAGCCTTTTTATTTACCTTTTGCTCTCTTCCACCGCTTTGTCCAAATGCTGGAAGATATCTTGGAATAAAATGCAGCTAGAGCGACTATTGATGTCATAGCCATATCCCCTCTTCCAGTATTGCTTCAGATCATTCAGGTATTCCAGTACCTAAAGTTAGAGTTCACAAGTATTTATTATTGCACTAAGGGAAAACAAAAACTCCACAACCTGGAGTAACAATGCTGCCACACACTGCACAAGATCAACAACTCTTCCACAGACACACATGTCCCCAAATATCAAGGCTCCAGTTGAAACTGCCTCAGCATAAAACCACACACAAAAGATCAAATTAAAGAGATGTCAAATCCCACATTTTGTCTTGGATCAGTCCTAGGGAAAACAGCAGGCACGCTTCCCCAGGCTTCAGTAATTTTCAGCCCAGGGCTTTGAGCTCTAAAGTGGTTTTCTACAAAGTCAGCAGACTTCAGTGGATTCTCTCCTGCAATAACTCAGTCTCCCCTTTGAACATACCAAGTTTTAGCCTTAATAGCACCCAGCAGCTTGGCTACACATTGTTAACTCTGCTGTAAACCTGCCTGCTACTACCTTCATTTGGTACCCATTCTGTACTGCACATGACAAGACAACCACTACCACCGCTTTTTTAGCATTTCTGGTTTTGCCTTATGAAGGTCAAAGATCCTTAGCTTAGTTAATCATTCTTCAGATGGAATCAATCCCATACCTTTAACTCAGTTTGTCTATTTCTACATTCTAAAGACGTGCACACATCCCAAAAAGACAGAACTGTGCCTTGGATTTATGTAAGAGCACACAATGCTCTCCTCCTTGTCTGTTCCTTTTCTTACAATTTTTCCAGCATTAAAGTTGGGGGGGGGGTATTTTTGTCCATTAATTTTACTTAGTTGAGCAGCCATTTTCATGGATCTATACCATCAAAATTTCACTTCTCAGTGGCACAATGAATCTGAGAGACGGCCACCACATATACGAAGCTTCAACATCTCACCCCTCATGCAGCGCTTTACAGTGAACACCATCTACCACTGTACTGCTGTGTAATTCACCCTCACAGGGTCCCCCTGCAAAGCCTCTCAAACACCCCATATTCTTACTGTCCCAAGTAACTCCATATAATCAAGAAACTTTCCCACCTCACTGCTAAGTTACCTCTAATCTTCAGCAGAACAGGCCTCAACAGAAGTCCACGGTGACCTTCTTTGAGAGGAGAGCGTTTACTCCTAATTCCACTGCCTACCCTTTAACCAACACCTATCTAAGTAGACATCTCCCCTCTTTCCCAGGGTGCTAAGTTTCCTTAAGAGCTGCAGGAGGAGGCCTTACTGACCATCAAAAGGTACATAAGGTACTTTTTGAAAGGAGAGGAACCAATATAAATCTCAGTTATCTGGGTTCTACTCTGTTTATTAACAGGCATTAGGTTTAGAGATCTGATAGTCCCCAAAAGCATATGAGAAGTCTCACAGGACCTAGAAGACCTTATTTGATGTCCTCTGGAATCAAGGCATTATACCATATGATTATCATATGCAAAACAAAGCTGTCCAAAGCATTTCTGAGGTCACAGAAATGAAAACATTGTATGAATTAAGCACAATAAGAAAAGACAATTTTAATCAGGGCAAATCAAGACGGCACCAGTACTTAAGTCTGGATAAAGAAGGGTATTTCAGTCTTGCTGCTTGATTAATCCAGAGCTCTTCGGAGACCAAAGTAGTATTTCATTAGTTTGCAGAATAAGGGGCACACAGCTTAGAACTTTTGCCTGTGCAATGAGTTATATCTGAATACTAAGGCATCTTTTGAAGGCTTCTCAAATATCTCTCCCATTTAGGACATACAAAATCGTAGAATAGTTTGGGTTGGAAGGGACCTTAAAGATCATCTAGTTCCAACCACCCTGCCACAGGGAGGGACACCTTCCAGTAGACCAGGCTGCTTAAAGCCCCACATACCTTGGCATCTTCTTCACTGAAGAGTGAACACCATGGGGAGGTCACATTTTTTATAGCCAACTCATATGAGCAGGTGAGAAAAGCCACTTGAACAAGATCTGCAATAAAACCATCAAACAAGCAAAAAATAAAACCACTACTACAGAAGTAGCAACTTTCTCTCAACTTGCCTCTAAAATGAAATGCGATTGCAATTTAGCAATGCAAACAACTTAATCCAATAAATAATCACCAGTTCGAAGGCCCATCACCAAAAATAAGCAGTTTTCAACAGAATTATTGCACAGAACCCAAATTTGGGACTGCAAGCTTTTCACATTACACTGCTATGACGGGAAAGAGCATTTCACATTAAATGCTGCATGTCTGCTGATGTACATGCTATAGCTGTCAACCGCTAGTGTGTCTTCCTCACCACAAAGGACAAAAGAGTGAACACAGGGAAGATGTGTCTGTTCAATGCAGAGCGGTCTTTGACTACCATTACTCACTCTCCACATTGGCAGCTGAGCTTGAACAGCAGTGTGCTGCAGCTTTGGGATTGCAGCTTTATGGGCACACTACAAACAGCAGCAACACCTGTTTGCGAGGGCTCTCCCACCACTTGACCACACAGGGAAACTTAGCACTGCTCTAGACAAGTATTCTACAGGGTAGAGGTCCACCTTTTCCTGAGATTATTTGTGCGTTTGAATTGTAATAGGTTTTATAAAAGCTACACCTGCTTGACCAAGCAGAATTCAAAGAACAATACTCATATCCCTCTGAACAAAGGGAAAGCTGATTTCATCTCCTGGAAAGGTATTTTCAAACATCTTTTTCTTCCGAACACCGACTAGCAAGCATTTGAAGCATTTTTTACTGCAACACCAATACATGTTTACAGGCTTGTGCATTTAATTAGGTACTGTGTCTCCAACTTACAGCATATTTTAATTGCCTGCTCTACATTAACTACATGTCTTGGAAGTTGTTCTCAGCAGGCTCAGAGCCTAAGCCACCTGCAACAGGCGGTCATTACCTGCGTTTATGTCCTCCACCGGCAAACACAAGGCACTCGCGACCTTCTCCAAGACCTTCCTCATCTCTGGCCCCTCTTTGAAGGCATTCACCTGGCACATCGCCGTGTCGTTCTCCTCCACCAAGGCTACAAACTTGGCGCAGTGATCAAAAAAACGCATCAAGGAATCATTAACTTCAACTTCTTCCTCTGAAAGCAAACGTAGGCCTCAGAGACACGGCCAGTGCAAGCACCACCGCACCCGGGGCTACCGGGGCCCGGCCACCCAGACACCCTCCCGGGGACCGTCCCCCCACCACATGGGTGTCCCCGGGGGGGACGCAGGGTGCCTGGGGGTGGGGGCCATGGGTCTGGCCCCACGGCTTCCATCAGCCCCGGGGCCCCCTCAGCGCGGGCACAGGGCTCCCTCGGGGAAGGGGGGGGTCGGTGTCCGGGTTTACCGTCGCTGTCGAGGCTGAGGGACGGCCCGAGCCCGCTGCGGAAGGCGGCGCCGCTCTGCAGACAGCGGTGCTTGGAGCTGCTGGCCAGCACCAGGCGGCGGCGGGCGGCGAAGAGAGCGGGGAAGCGGGCGGCCAAGCGGCGGGCCAGGTACTCCATGTCGCGCCGGCCCTGCGGCGCCAGCCGCCCGTCGAGGCTCTCCTCGTACCACATCCGCCAGGCAGCCAGGTCGGCGGCGGCGGGGCAGGCCGCGGCGGCGGCTGGCCGGCGGAGAAGACGGGCGTGCAGCTCTCCCAGACGGCGGATCTGCCCGGTCGTGGGGTAGCGGGTGCCGTGGCGGAGCACGGCGCGGAGCTGCAGCGGTGCGCAGGCGGCGGGCAGCCGCGACCCGGCCGCGGCGGGGCCCAGCGACAGCGGGTCGCGCACCAGGTGCGGGTTCACCTCCTCATAGCGGGACTTGGTGCCGAAGTAGCCGCTCAGTCCCGCGCTCGCCGCTACCAGCAGCAGCGGCAGGAGGAGAAGAGCGGCGCCGGGCACCGGTGCGGCCAGCCGGCGCGGCGCCATGGCGGTAACTGCGCGGCTCCCGCAGGAAGAGGCGGAGCGGAGCCGCCGTCCCCCGCCTTCCACTTGCCTCTGGGGCCGCGCCGCAGCGCGGGGGCTGGTAGCCCGGCGGGGTGGCGGCCGGGCCCGGGCGGGGCTGCGGGGGCGGCAGAGGCCCTGGTGGAGTCAGGAGGGCGGCTCCCCTCGGGCCGGGCTGCCTCCCCCCAGCGCTGCACCCGTGCGTTAAAATACCTTCTTGCCCCATTTCGGGCCCTTCGCGACGCTAAAGACCCTGATCCTCTCCCCTCTTTCACCTATTTGGGCAGGGCTTGGCCCTCAACATGGGCCATATTGTCCTTCTCCACACCAGCCAATCCATTAGGCAAGTGAGGCCAAGAAGGGGCTTTCAAGACTGTGTTTGGCTCTTTTTACCTAAAAGCCGTTAAATACCACTCAAAAGTACAGGCAGCGCTGCTGTGGGAGGGATTGTGGGCCGATGCTGCCAAGGATTGCCCTGCAGGTCAAGGGCGATGTGGGGTGTCAGGTCTTTTTAACACGGTTTATGGGTACCCAGCAGGAGCGGGTTCAGGTGGAAACACGCAGCTGTGGAAAAGACAGGAGTGAGGGTATGAAGTTTGCAGCTGGGGACACTTCCAGCCAGGCGCGGTGTCTGGAGAGCCACCAGTGCTGGTTATAATTCTCACATCCTGCTGGCACCACTGGGGGTATGGCATGACGGCACTGTAATGACCTATCCAGAAAAGCTTAGAAAGGCTTAGCAAAGCAAAGAATAAAAAGAGGCATCCTGTGGATAAGCCTGAGCATGATGGTGACTCATCAGGTTATAAAACAGTTTGGGCTAAAGCCTAAGCAAAACATCCCCAGTGCTGATGATACCCATTTCCAAGAAACCCCTCACTGCTGTATAGGCATTGGCTTGTAACTAATGAAACTGAGTTATCTGTAGGAGAAGCAAGGCTTGAGGTTAACAAAAACATCTCAAGTCTCAGGAAAAGGGCTTAGCTTTTGGCCTGCAGCATGTCCTGGGCAGACCTATGTTTTATACGCAGAAAGATCAGTTACTTTACTCCCTGCCTACACAGTCATGCTATTGGTCATACAGCTGAGAATTTTCACTGAATAAATAGATTTTCATTATATATTTAGCCAGCTAGTGAGATTCTATTGGAAAGTATGTCTCACCGGTCTCCCACCTCATCAATAACCAAAACAAAGTGTTAATGCAGTGATATGCTAAGGCTCGAACAGTTAGAGTAGGCAAAGCCTTTAGAGCTGAGAGAGAAAGGGGAAAGAAAAGTATACGAACAAGTTAGTGTTTTAAAGCTTCTGGGTGAAGTTATGGGCTCTCTGTTGAATCAGAGTGGTGTGACAACTGTCTCCCAGTGATGTACAGGGCTACTTGCCATGTATCCTGGTAGCTTTGGGAAAGGAAATATAGTACAGTATGCAAACTAAATTATCTTGTTGAAGGCTTTGGCTCAACCCTCTGTAGTGTGAAAGGTTACTTCTTATCAAGCACAATGGAGACTTTTAGTGTATATAGCAAAATCACTGCTGACAGTGAGGATTTTGTTCTGTATGTTTCACAGAGATGCAACTAATAAGGGGTTGGATTTGTGATCTCTTAATACCTAGCAGCAAATAATGTCAGCTGTCAACAACTTAACCTCACTTGAGAGGTAATGCACTCAGTTGTTCTGTTGGGGCTTCTGTTTCAGCTGCCCCTCAGTCACAGTACAAAGTACTTCACTGTTTCTGTCACTGTTTGCGGCCTGCTTGTCCGAGCCTCGCCCAGCATGCTGCTTTTTCTGTGCTTGGGTCCTGGGGCAGTTGCAGGTAGACACCAAACAAGTACAGTGCTGAGAGGCAGACACATTTGGCACTCATAACCTAAGTTAAATTTCTATCTCCCCTTTAGAGATCTGAAGTATCAAAATGATAACTTCAGGGATGAGGAACAAAATCTGATTCTCTGTCAGGACGCTTTTTGAACAAGCACACAGAAACCTAACAGTGTATTTCCAGTTCTGCATAGGATATGGCCAGTTCCTAGACTTTTCATATTTAAAATATGAAAGGAGTGTTTTCATGCATAAAGTGATTTTACACCAGTATTCCTCCACCCCAGTCTCTATTATGGCCTCTATCACCAAGACCCTACTGCTGTCCTTAAGCTAGAGGATCTGAAAGAAGGGGGAACAATCCCATGGTAATTCAGAAGACCATCTCCCCAGTGGAACACCCACTGCACCTCATTTTAATTGCTAGCACATTAAGCAGATAAACAAACTCTCAATGATTGCATATGCATTTCACTGGTTATGGAGCTGTTCTGGAAAGGGCTCAGGTTAAACACAGAAAATACAAGTTTGTGCAAGAAGGTGTGGCTAGTAGCTAGTTATTGTTTAAAAAAAAGGACACCATCTACTATAAAACAGTGGCAATTCAAAATCAGTGAGACAAAAGTGTTTTGATCATTTGGCTAGTACAGTACATCTTTTAGATGTAGGTGGTTCCTCAAAAATTATTCTGGGAGCCTTCCAATTTTACAAGGCTGGAGTAAATTTCTAAGTAAGCATTTCAAGGCCAGCACAGAGAAACAATTTTGATTTTAGTTTGAAAACAGATCCAGAGGGGAAAAAGTGTAAATACTCCATTGTAATTTCATATGATCTTCTTTAGTTTGTATTACGCATAGCTAACCACAAGTCATTTCTAGTGTATCATCTTTTATAACAAAATCAGCACAGAACTACATACAGTGCAGTTTTCAGAAAATACTGACAAGTTTTTTTGAAACCTATTGAGGGTATTTTATAAAACACCAAGAAAAATATAAATTCCATCTTCTACATAATTATTCGCTGTAATGAATCTGTATTTGGTTTTAGTAGGAAAATGACTTCACGTATCACAGCAGTGTGAACAAGAGCTTGTGTGTGTGAGGAACAAAAGAGAACTCAGATTTTAAAAATGTGAATTTAAAAGGTAATTAAATAAAAACTGATTTGTGATCACATTTTTGTTCCAGAAAGGGATTTCTGTGTCCTGAATTGTCAAATGAAGAGAGTTACCCCACACTGTGATCCCTTACTTGCTTTTATCACATTAAATTGTCAGATCCTATCATATCATATTACATTTTCAGTTTTGTATTCTGAACGGCTTTCATGGGTTTTTTTCTATGTATCTATTAAGACAGGGAAAATCTTATCAACAACATTGTTCTATAAGGAGTCACCTCTAATTAATTTTCCCTTCTTGGTATGTTTTTGAAAACATTAAAAGAAAGACCTGCTTTTAAAACATGTTCCATATTTGATGGAGCCTGTATCCATAGAAGCTTTTATGACCTCTGGTCACATCGGAAATTTTTGATATTTCTCTGCTGAAAATGCTGTTTATTTGAATGGTTGCACATGAAGCTGGGCTCTTTTCAGACTTTCTGTGCAGGGTGTTTGTCACCTTCAGAAATAAAGAAAGACCAGATGAGTTGGATGCATAGTGCCCATGCAGCTAAATTGAGGTATGTGAACATCATTGCTCAGATAGCTCCATGATGTGTCAGAGACAAACCGGCCAAGTGAGTTAGAAATAGGGTAGGTACCAACCTGCCTGATGCCACTTAATCAAGTGCAGCCTCTGGGTGCTGAAAATACCACTTTTCCTCCTTCAGAGCTTTTCCTTACATAGAGCATTATCTTCTCTCTGGAGAATAGCTCCAGTTCATACCCCAAAACTCTGTACAAAGCATTTGCATAACAGTCAAGTTGCCGTTTTCACCCTCTACAAGTATTGCAATGCCCTTTTTTAGTTCTTGGTGTCTTCTTTATGTTTAAATTAGAAGCCAAAAAAATTGCAAACAGCCCGCTCCAAATGCAGCTCTATCAATCTGTTTTGTCCTCCTTCTTCCTTTCTTTCTGTCTTTAAGTATGGTGATACTGGGGGTGGTTAATTCATAATCCACATTTCCATTCTCCAGCATTTTTTTTTTTCTTACAGTGCAGTCAAGTATGTTTCAAAGAACTGTCCTGGATAATTTCCTTATCTCTGCTTCTTCTACGGATTTTCCTTAGAGGTGAATCAATTTCCAAACCAAGCTAAAAAAGTTAATGAGAAAGTTAAAGCACTAACCTCTTCTGAAAGCACCTTTTCTCTTCTAAAGCCTTCCTGTTCCTCAGTGCTTTGATGACCTGTAATTACCATTAATGGCAATATATTTCTTTAGCAGTCAAAGGGCAGAGAAAACATTTAAATATGTCCCCAGCTCAGTTTATGCTATTAGCTGGTCTTTTCAGGAGTGAAGAAACTGCTCCCATTGCCAGTCTGAGCATGCAGATCATTCAAATAATACAGAATTCACTGCCTGCGCTGTAGAAATGAGGAATGGTTCTAGGTTTCAGCACTCCATATAATACTTTTAAAACCAATGATATTAATTACATGGTCCAGGGAGGAAAAGGTGTTGGCCTCTAATTTTTGATTCCGCTTTCTTTCTCATGCAACCTGTTCTTTCATTTTTCTTTAATTTCAAGGAACAGATCCCCAAGCAAGGATCTCTTCCTGCTGGCTGGCAGCCATTCTTTATTATCTCGTGCTTTTAGGAGAAGAAATAGGAGAAGTTGTTGTCAGCCTTTGAGCTTCACAGTCTCAAAGTAACAGGGAAGTAAGAAACACAGGAGTGGTGCTGCTTGGACACCCTGACCTCACTATTGGGTGTCATCTTCAGAATAAGTCTTCATAACTTCAGCAGAGGTAGCTCAGAGCAGAAAGCTATCCTCTGTTCATTTGGTGTTTAGTTATTCTCTGTAAGTGAAATTCAGCTTTTGAAGGCAGAAAGCAAAACCAACAAGATCCAAAGGCACTGCATGCTCCAGACATTTTATCTTACTCAGCCGGATGAACCCTGCAGACATGACGGCACTGGCTTCCAGCAGCAGTGGAAGGGCTCCAGACTGGGACTAGGCTCAGCCCAGCCAAGGCGAAGACAGCAGCCCAGGTATGAGGAGCTGTGAGATGTATTACTGTTCTGGCTCTTGGCCTGGGCTGGGGGCACACGTCAGGGTAGAGACAAGCTGATGGTGAGTTTGGTCTGGTATAAAGAAAGTCAGAAAGATGGGGGAGGGGTGTGGTGGAGAGTCAGAGGAGGCAGAAGGTGCGGGCTTGAAGCAACTCAGCCTGCTTTTGGGTCATGCCTTCACACCTGGAGATGATGCACCAGCACGTTAGCTTTGGGAGTTTCTTGTGCTCTGTAGTGTCAATGATAACTGAGCTGCCTTTATTTCTCCCATGAGGAGGGTGACCCTCTTCCCTGTGAACTTCACTGGCTCATATGCAGCTGCTTGTGTTTGTGCTCAGCAAGCAAAGCTGAGTTGCTGCTGTTGAGCCAGACAGTGGCATCCAGAAATGGGGCTGTTGATCCTCTGTAAGTTGGCATCACATCTCTGCTCTCCAGTGCAAAGCTGTGTCAGCAGAGTGGTGCTCACTTTGGATGCGTGCTTTTGTACCCTAGATGCAAAACCACTCTAACCTGGGGGCACAGCCAGATACTTGCTGCTTCCATTGGAAGTGTAGGCTCTTCAGAGGCACTTTCTGTTCTTTGGGGGGTCCTTTGTCTTCTGTGCATGTGTGCAGGGAGCAGAAACACATTTGTTACTCGTATGGAAAGCGATGGGGTTTTCCTCAGCTGATGTCACATTTTGGTTAGTAAACAGAGAACTGGAAAAGGAATGACATATGCACTGGTAATTACTGCTTTCTGCAGAAAGGGTTGAGTTCAGATCTCATCCATTCTGTCCTACTGGAGAGACACCATCTCTTAATGCTTTTGATTGCTACCTGACTTGCATGTCATTCTGCTTTGGGACTTGCAGCACTGTGACTTGCTAACAGTTGTCAGTGGGAGGTCTGTGACTGGGCTGCTTGGTATGGAGATCACTTTTCTGGTCCCTCCCTCCCATTGCAAATGGTGGCTGCTTTAGAGCTGCTCAGTGTGATCCCCTTGAGGCTGGGGTCAGAGTCTTTCCTCAAGCTCCCTGGGCCTGCTTTTCCATCTGGCTAGTTTGTTTAGATGGCTTATAATTAAGGCAGAGCCAGTGCCTGCTTGCTGAGGAAAGGCCATCCTTGACCTCGATTAACCCTCAGTACAACTACATCTCCATAACCGTGCTGATGTCTCTATTCTTGTGGCCTTTCCCCACTCTGCTTTTTCAGTTAGCCACCCAGCACTTGGGATATCAGTCCTGTTTGGTCACCTATGGAGAACACGATGCCCTCAGAAACCCTGGGTGCTGTAACATGCTCTCCCTTCTGGCATGATACTGTTTAAACAGGTTGATAATCATGTCTATGTCGTAATAAGGCTGTGTGTCACATGGATTGTTCTCCCAGAAAATAAACCTTTGGGGATCGTAACTGGTTTGACCTCTTTGCGAGCAGAGTTTCTGGTTTTGCGGTGTGGCTTCACCCTGTGTGGGCAACTCTATCAGCATGGCTACCCCATAATTTTGTGGCTTGTCTTTCTGGAGCATATCAAGCCCTTCCAGTTCCTGAGCCATGTGATCCCATCCAGCAAACACACTCAGGCTGTGGAATGGCTTGGAGTTTGAAAAATGCGAAGATGAATCCAGAAACCCTCAAAACCCAGCCAAACTGGGTTTTCCATGAGTAAAAAAAAATAAGTTTCTTTTTCCATGTAAGTAAGAGGATGAGAGAAACTACACAATGTGTGCTCTCTGTATGGAAAAGGTAAATTTCTGAGTTGTGTTTTAACCAAATAGAAGGCAGAAAAAAAGCTCAAAGATTGTAACATGCTCAAGGCAAGGGACTAGTTAGAATAGTGAATCATGAAAGAATTGGCATGTGTAATAATTAATCCAGTGGCAACCTTTTTTTTGTGGTTCTGTCAGACTGGGTTTGGGTTTGGATGGCCAAAAGAAGGCCATAATAATGAAGTTTGCTGACAGGAAACCCAGGACAGAGAACCAGTCAGAGATGGGCTGAAATTTAACAGTGAAAAATTGTGCTCTTGTAACAAATGACAGGGATTTCTACTGCAAACTCATCAGCTCAAAATAACAAAGGAAGGGAAAGGCTTGAACAGACCAGCTGATCTCCAGGCAACTGTGAGCTATCCATGTGGCATGGCCAGATAACGGCAAAGATGAGTTTAAGTCAGGTCAGAAGAGACATTATCAGTAGAGACAGGGAAAGATTAGCACTACCCACCATGGGTATTGCTGCGATCACATCTGGAAAGCTGTGTTCGCGGTGCTGGCCATTCACAGTCATGTTTGCCCACATGCAGAATTGCACAGAAGCGCTGCTGGGGTGGTGCACATCTTGTGAGTGTGGTGCACACAGATGAGTGCAAACAGGGCACGAGTAAACATGGGCTGGATGTTAGGAGGTTTGTCATCTGGAAAGGGTAGCTTTGGGAACAGCCTTCCAGCAGTAACAGTAAATGACCTAGCTGACCTCAAGATAAATTTACCAAACTTGGTGAGAGGAATGTAGTGGTTTGCCTGCCTCTGACTGGCAGATATTGAGGTCGGTGAGAAAGGGTGCTGTGCTTTGGTCCTCTGCCCTGTTCTAATCTGCCTCCAACCAGAGGTTCAAGCCTGCAGCACACTTTTACAACCAAGGTTCTTTCCCAAGACAACAGGGATGTTACAATGATAATGCAGATACCATGACCTCCCCTGAGCAGTGCCATCCATCCCCACATGAAAAGAGGGACAGAAGAGCTCTGAAAGAGCTTCAGAAAAAAATCAGTGTCAGGAACTGGCGTGAAACAAATCCAAATATACCACGCTGCATTCAAAGCCACATCTCGTTGAGTCATTCAGAACATAGAACTGGAAATGGGGGCAGTTTGCCAATTTATTCAGCAGATGTACAGTCACAGCTGGTCAGCAGCTTTCTAAAATTACAATGGTCGTCTAAAACAGATTTTCTTCATGACCAAGCCACCTTTTTAATAGATTCAGTGAATAAAATGTTGTCCGGTAACATTCTTCCCAATTCTAAGGCAGTAAATTATCTTTGTGATACTGCTTTTTGATTCCTTCTACATTTTCTATTACTGTTCATAAATCTTCTTTTCTTTAAAAAATTATCTTTAATATATTTTTCTTTAAAACATTATCAGTAGAAAAACTTAGGCCACATTAAGTGTTTTCTGCCAATGGATGATATTTCTTAGGGCCTCCCAAGAAATCTGGATGCAATTTAAAGCCCATTCAAAATTTCTTTCTTATCTGGACTAGTTAACTTTGTCACTTTTTTTTTTCCACAGGAGGTAACAACTCACTGCTGGCTCACGTTTCTTCTCTGTGTGCTCTTCACTGCCTATTTTGTGAAGCTTAGCTTTCTTCCCATCAAGATTTGAGATGGCGAGGCATTAGGAAGCCAGAGAGATTATTGTACTTGCTAATGCCCTCACACAAGAGGAGAAGCAAATATCAAGAATTAACCCCTAGATACCTTCAGTGCTAAAATGAAGACAGATGCTTGTTCTGTCCTCCCCAAAGTCTGCAGACATGTCAAAAGTACATCATGGTTATGATGGTAGCAAAGGCAGTCCATACCAGTTGTCAATAAATCTCCCACTCAAACTGACTGTAAACCTGTTTTCCATGTTCACAGTTTGTGCATGTATACTTTTGGAAACGTTTTGCTCCACTCAAAGCCAGACTGAGTCTGAAGGCAAACAGAGCTTTGCAGAGGAAAGATGTTGATTTGCTTTGCAGCTTTGCCCGGAGCTCAGCTGATCCTGCCTGTTTTGGAGCACAGATTTCAATAATGGGAATGAACCAGCATGTCAGTCATCAGGGTCTTTATTTTAGCACCATTTAGCAGTTGCAACAGAAAAGGAAAATGAACAGAAAGAGGCATTCAGCTGGAGTTAGCTGAGTCTTAGTCTTTTGTCTAGAAAATCCTTAACTTCCCCATTGAAGTCTGGTAACAAATTAAAAACTTTTGTCTGCTTGCCCCTCAAAATCAGTTCGTGTCAATAACGCTTTTATCCTGGATAAAGGAAAAGGGAGTTGTAGGTTGAATTTACCATTCATTAAGGTACATTCATTTACTCTTCTTTATATGGGGTTGAAAAGTGCTGCACAGTACAATAACAGTGCTTGGGGCATGGGCCTAGAGAGAGGAAGAGTAGAGAAATGCTGCTAACGTCCTGCTTCGGGAATGCCTTTTGAGTCTTGTATTGAAAGTGAAGTGTTATGAAAATCATCATATTTTCTTTGTATCTATATGAAGAATCCACTCAAACTTGAAAAACAAAAAAAGAATTAATCTAGAAAATGCTTGGGATGTTTTACCCTTCAGGTTTATGGATGTTTGCAGAGTCTGTTTGGTTACAGAGAGGTCGCAGCCAAACCTGTCTTGGCAGCGACAGGTGATGCAATGAGAAGCCCTGGCCCCAGACTGCAGTCTGAGGGGTTCAGGTTGGATGTAGAATAGCACACCTTCCCCTGGAGCTGGGAGCAGCCCTAGGACAGGTTCCCAGGAAGGTGGGGGGGTCCTCATCCCGGGAGGCATCAGTGAAAGCCCTAAAACAGCCCATGAATGAGGGACCAGTGGAACCCCACATGTAAGAGAAGGGAAAGCTTATTTTGAAGTGAAACGGGAGAAGGTATGACTCAAATTCCACAGACTGCATGCCAGGCAAAGATAGGGTCCAGGCAAGTTTTTCTTGGTTGTCATTGACGTGGTTGAAGAAACAAATCTTTGTGCTGCATATTCTTGTACAGAAACAAGCTGTATGTGGGGGAGCACTGCTTGATAACATGGTCAAACTCAAGCATTTTTCTTCTTACTTTCCTTGGGTGATTATGAGGTCTGCTGTGGTTTTGTTGAAGGTAGTGAGCTGGTCCTTTCAGGAGGCTTGAATTCAGGCTTCAGAGTTTCATAAATAGCAGGGTCTTATTTTTAAGTCACTGCTTTTATGACTGGGAAAATAGTGCTGTGCAGAATGGGAGTTATTTCTTTTGGCTTTCTTGACATTTACCCTGATTGAATGTCTGAGTTTGTTTCACTCATGTCAGGATAAAATCTTTTCTTTTTGGCAGACTTCCCTTGTTGGAATTCACTTTTGCATTTGATATGTCAGCGACGCACGCTGCACATTGATTTTGTAAAACCTTTTACTTAAAATGCCAGGATAATCGTTTGCTTTGCTTCAATGCTTGTCATTGTATCCCCTTTTGCTTAGGCACTGTCTGCACTTCTTCAGATGTGGATATGAAATGAGCCTTATTGAAATCTGGCTAGATCTGATCTGTAGCATTAATGGTACAAGGTGTTAGTACCGAAAACCATCATTTCAGAAGTTTCAGTACCTTTACTCCGTAATATGATGTTACACATGTTCACTACATTAACACATATGCCTTTGAGAGGTGGAAAAGGTTCTTCAATAGACCTACGACCTGTAACTATCAAATCTATCCACTTGTGAATTGAATTAGTATAAAATGGAGTCATATAACTATTTATCATCTTGAAAGGAATTTCTTGATCTTTATGAAAAAGCCACCTACAATTATCATTCAGCAATTTAAAATGCCAGTTGCTTTCCTTTCTGACACAGAAAATATATGTCTATGTGTGTGGTAAAGGTATTTAATAATCACATGCTGCATTAACAGGATAGGAAAATTAATTCCATCCAATGTAGAAGTATAAATCTCATTAGCTGAATCAAGATTAATGTGACATTCCTGGTGAGTGAGTCTATTTTTGGGAAATCATGAGGTTGGAATAAGATTAAAATAAAAAAAGGTGACACTTGGATCTTGTTGCTAACTGTAAAATATTCTCTCTTCCACAAAAAGGTTGCAGCTTGTTCCTTCGTAAAACCTCTGATTTAGCTTCCCTATAATTTTGGTCTGAGAAATTCCAGCTTAACTTCGAGGTTGAAGCAGACTATCTTACTACAAACAGACATTGCCTATTTTTGCAAAGCAAGTTTACAAAACAGGCTCGTTTGAAATGGTGGCTTGTGCCTTCCTTACATCACCCTTTAACTCCAAAACTACCTTTAAACTTTTCATGGGGTAAAATTCAGTCAGTTGTACTTAGCCAAAGCTATTGTTTATCTTGTGGAAAATTTTAAAAGTCAGTCTGCTCCCTCTGTTGTCAGTGTATTTTTACTCTGATTTAAGCAGACACAAAACAAAATACTTGTTCTGTGTGGTCTGTGTGTTTAAAGATCCCGCCCAGGCTTTCTGGTCATACCAAAGCTGCTGATGGCAGCCTGAATCTCCTTTTGTAGCTTCTGTAGCCATAAATCTTCCTGCTAATGAACAGGTATTTTCTTACGAGTTGTTTATTTAATCAGGAGAAATGATGGCTGCATTTGAAACTATCACGCTATTACAATTTTAAGCCCTTACATTATTTTCCACAAGTAAAAGATTATTTGCAAAAGCTTTGATTATGCCAGCCAGGGTTGGAGATCTCCCCTTGGATAATTTGGCAATGTTGAGAGGTTTTCTTTTCCCAGATGAAAGCACTCTGTGTTTGATTCCTGAGCATATATTGGCATTTGGCTCCTGAAGCAGCCATGAGCAAGGCAGGCAGAGTCAAGGAGCCCATTAAATTATGTGTGGTCTGAACAAGGGCTAATTCATTACCGAGAATAACTTTGAACTGACACAGAAAGTCAGCGCTTCTTCTTGGCATAGGAAAGTCAGCTAATTCTTCCAAGACCTTAGAGCACATTATTTCTAGCTGAAAATAATCATGGGCTGTTAAACACAAAGAGAACCTGTGAGAAGCCCTGCAGCACTGAGCACACCACCAGGAAAGTCTCGCTGCAGCAGTTTTGTGCTCTGTACATGCTGGTGGAGACATATGGGACTTAACATATGACCCAATATGGCCATTCCTATATGAACTAGACACATTTGCATCACCCAGGGAAGACAAATAGTCCTTTGTAAATACTCCATTTCAGATTACTTAGGAACAAACAAAGAAAATGAGGTAATTCTTGAGACAGAAAGGAGACATTAGCAGTCAGTAGAATTGTTTCAGTTTGTTCTCTGATTTCCATGGAGATGGCCATTGTGCCTGTATACAGCTCTGGTCTCCGAAGGGAGGAGAAAGAGATCTATTCTAAGCTGTTTTCTAAAGGATATATAGGAGGTTTGTGGGAGAGCCCAGAAATAGCTGAGGGCAGCTAGACCCATGATGACAGAACCAGTACTGAAGTCCTTGAACTTGAACTGAAGGCAAAACAGACCAACCTGACAAATTTGTGGTCATTGCCAGAGGAAATATCCCAGTTATGGGCGACTTTTTCCAAGGAGATGAGCTAAGACTGAAGCAGGCAAGTTGACTGAGGGGGAGCATCATGACTAGGACACCTCACAGGAGTGCCCATTGAGACGTAAACCCAATGATCTTCCCAAATCAACAATTTCAGGACAAATAACAAATAAAGAGATTTATCTTGAGTTGTCCTTGATCTCTCCAATGGTAAAGAGCAGCTCTGGGGCACAGAGGAGGGTAACCATTGCGATGGGACCTGCACCCTTGTAAGCACAGCTGTAGTCTGAGCATCAGGCAGAGAAGGATATAGGGACCATCTCAGATAACATCCAAGAAAGGCTTCAGGTAGCAGCAAAATGAAAGAAACAGTACGTTGAGCTCCCAGCCAGGCTTCCTATCCAGGGCGAGGAAGAAACACAATTTTATTTGTACCTAGTTCAGAAAGAAATTTTTGCAGTGGTGAATTTGGTGCTCTGAATTACAGCCCTTTGCTGCTCTCAGCTAGATTTCTTGCAGAACAGCCTCCAGGGCATGGAGATAATAAAGCTTTTATCATCTCAGGATCAGTGGGTTTTTAAATAAGCCTTTATAAGGGAACAAATGTCGTGCACCATGTATAAGAGGAAAGACACAGTGTTTTACAATAGAAAGGGATGTGTTCATACCTTCACTTGCCTGTGCCAAGCAGGTCAGGCCCTGGAGCATCCAACCCACAAGGAGACAGAAGGTAACTCCTGCTGCATGTGGGAGGTGGAGTAGGGACCCTAAGAGGTCCAGCACCATGGTGACACCATGATCCTATGAAAGAGACCACTTAATGCATGATTGCGGTCCAAATCTTGTATAATCTAGAATGAACTGTTTGATCCTTGGATATTTTGCAGGGATATATATATAAGCAATACTGCCCTGACTGCAGCATGTGGCCCAAAGCAATGTAACTTTGCAAAGGATAAACACCAATGATACTTTTGGAAATGCCATATCAAGAATAGACTGTGGTAACAGCTGCTCAAGAAGAACTTGCTGCAAATTTAAGCTTGTGACATTGTGGATTTGGGATGGAGAAGGTTAGCAGGGACAGCAGTGTCCCTGGTCTTAGTTACAACCCTAGGACTGCTCCCTCCCTTGCCCTTGTGGCTGGTTGCAGTTGCCCTACAAGATGTCACTATTTCTACAGGTTGGTAAAAGAAGATGTGCAGGTGTTAATCTAGGCTGTCCCTGTGGTTGGTCTTAACCCTGTAAGAGCAGGGCCAAGCCCTCCTATTTCCTCCACCCAGAGTTTTGTCACATCAGCCTGAAAAGCCGTGCATTTCCATCTGGGCCTTTAGCCTCTGGTCTCAGTGTAGGGATTGCTTGCACTTCATCAAGCTCCATTGATAGGAGCAGGAAGCTGGGCAAGTGCAAAGGGCAGCCTGTGTTCCTCCTGCTGTGAGGCAGAGGCAAAGATACACAGCTTGGGGCCAGCCTTACAGGAACCAAACCCACCTTTTCTCTCCTTGACATTGGGAGAAGGAGAAGGGTTTAGCAAACCAGAGGCAGCATTTGGCCCACTGATGTTTTTGCATATAGTAGGTAGCAGGTCTTAGGTGGAGAAAAATGTTCTTTAATCAGCATCTTTTACTTTATTGCAATTAACTCTGTTATGCTAATACAGTCTTACTGATTGAAGACCCTAAGCTTCACTCTAATAGTCCTGAATTACTGCTAGGATAATGAGATTTCCATTTCTAAGTGCCCTGTGCATGCCATCCAAATCACATCTGTATTCATGTACATAAGCAACAGGAATTATTCTCGCAACATTTACATCAAACATACTTCCTGTATCAAAAATACTATGCCACACTCAGTTAAAAACAGCTTTCCCATGTTTTAGTGCTCAGCTTAATACTATTATTATTAGCCCTGGGTTATTACTGCTGCGTATTTAAGTGAGCGTCGAAGGACATTTGCAACACTTAAGTGTACAAGGCTGAGCTCTGAGGGACATGGACAGTGGGTGATGCTGGACGAGCTATTCGCTGGCACTTACTCATCGTGCCTAATATACCTAATATACCCTTATTGCACCAAGAGTGGATGTACAATAATGATATCACTCCCAGTGATGGTAAAGCCTGGAAATCAAATTAGTGCTGTGGAGATAATTGCTTCTAGCCCGTGACAGAGGCATGACTGGAGTGCGTCATGACAGCAGTGTCACCATAAAAGCAATTTCCAGGAGGTCTGACAGTGAAGCCACCTCACTGGTAGTGGTACTGCCGGCTGACAGTCTCCAGCTACAAATCTGTCCCCCAGCCAGTGGTGCAGCACTGATGTGCACAGCCCATCTAACAAAAAACATTTAAGCCACTCACAGCTTGTTTTAGGATGAGGCTGATGTGTTGACTTGAGCTTGAAATGACCTCTCACAATGCCATCTCCATGATATGCATTTTTATCCAAAAATTCTGCACAGCCTCTCACTTTGCCAACTGCTGGATTACTGCATATTGCAGCACCTTCCAGGAGCAAGCCCATACCTTGGTCAACTCAAGGAGCTTCAGATATAATTTTGTTCCAGCTGTCTCATTCCAAATCAAAAGCAAAAATTTTTTTGCTATGATTTATGATGTATTAACTGCTAAAAAGAGTATGCCCATTATTAATGGAATTGAAGTCTTTCCTAGCTATAAGTTACCATAAAATTGGATCTGAGCTAATGTAATTTCAAGAAAACATGACATGCTGTGATCTTAGATACCATCAAGAGGCCAGACAGGTTACATATCCTCTTTTATGGCCTTCACAATATTAGTCCAACTTGCAGAACAAACACATTCAACCCTCAGCCCTTGTGCCATGACCCGTGAATAATACTGCTAATAGGATTGACAAGTCTGACCGGCTGTCTGGGACAAAACCCCTGTTGAATTTGATGGGAGCTGCTCTACTTCCCGCATTGTCCTGCAAAACGTCTGCCATCATCTCCTCTGAAAGGCACTCACAGCCCACGTGAAGGAGGTCCAAGCCACAATAATATTTGAGCCACCTATAGGACAAATGTGCTTTGAGGTTGCTGTTTCTTTCTTTAGCAGAGGTGTAAACAACATTTTTTACACTGATAAATTCTGTAGTCACCCCACAGGGGTTAGGCTCTCTCTCACACTAGGCAGTAGTGAGGAGAGTATACGATTCTGAGTGTTACGTGGTTTATACTATTTTCCAGTCCCACTCAACTAAGGTACACTAGCTTCATTTGGATTTTGGTTTTAAATCAAAATGAGAATCTTAGCATTAGCTTCTGTCCTCACTTCCTTGTTTCTCCCTTGACTAAAGGCAGCATCAGATTATCATATCCAGAGGCTTTTACAGTGAAAACTGTATTAGCACCAAGGCTGGAATAATGTTTCATGCTTGTCCGCACGTGGAAGACCTGGCACCCTACAGATTTCTCTGATTTCATACATTTATCAAGTTGGTAAGAGGATCATCCATCTGTTTTATGAGAGGATCTGGTGTTTCCCTGAGAGGATGAGGGGATCTGGACAGAGATTTATTCTGTTTTAAACATGTCCTTAATTTCCCAGCCTGCTGCGTAAGAACAGTGGTGCTGGGAAGGGAGCTCTGGAGTTCTCTAGTCAAGGGCAAGACTATTGCCTACTCGATCAGGACAATCATATTATTATTATTATTATTATTATTATTATTATTATTATTATTATTGTTGTTGTTGTTGTTGTTGTTGTTGTTGTTGTTGTTGTTATTATTACTGTTATTATTATTATTACTGTTATTATTAATACTGTTATTATTATTATTATTATTGGCTTGATTTAGAGACCTTATTCTAATTTGACGAATAGAGCTCACATGGTGACAAGGACACAAATCACTAAGAGGCTTTAGGCAGTCAGTTGAACATTAAAAAGAAGTGATAACTATTAAATGCACTTAGTACAGGCTCATACTGACATTAGTCCTGTTATCAGAACTGCATTTACTAGGACAGGAATTGGTTTTTAAAGTACAGATCTTTTTGTTCTTTTAGACTGGCTTGAAAGGCAAGTGTTGCCCCTACAGGGAAAACATAAAATCCAGTTTGAGAAAGAAACTTGTGCTCTTCCTGAGTGCCAGCACCACAGGAGGACAAAATCCCCAAACCATTTGGAAATGGGAATTCCTAAAATCATGTGAGGCAAAGGATAAATACAGGGCATGACTAGAAAAGGCCTCCAGGACTGGATTCTGGGACTGAGCAGGACAGAGAGTTGTCACTATGTGACCACACCTCTGGGCTCAGCAGAAAACCACACAAGAGCTTGACTAGGAGCCTCCAGGTATCATTTTTCTCCTGCTTGCCAGATGCTGTGGAGGTGACATGGTCCAGACCTCAGCTGCCCAGCACAGGGGGACAGCCCTGTACCTGTACACAGTTTCACTCCACACAGGTTATTCTGGGTCTCCAAATGAGGTGACTTGAAGACAATTTAGAGGCATCATCCCATTTTTCAAATTGACAAAGGCTGGACAGCAGGTTAAGGCAGGGAGCATGCCCTTCTGCTCCACACTGGGGAGGCCACATCTGGGTAATGGGACCAGTTTGGGGATCTAAGGGATCTCCAAAGTAGAGTGAGCCTGGGGACACCCTGGCTGTGGTGGGTGTGGTCCAGGACATATGAGGAGAGGCTGGAGGATCTGGGTTTGCTCAGCTGGAGACAAGGAGGCAAGGGGGGATCCAACAGCATCTCCTCCTGCCCAAAGGGGTCCCAGAGACGCCAGGGCTGGACTTGGCTCAGAAAGGCACAGCAAGATCTCCAGCGGCACCAGCACAAGCTGTAACATGGGAAACCCCGGCCAGCCCCAAGGAAACAGACAGTTCCCTGTGCAAGATGTGGGGGATCCCCATCCCTGGGGATGCCCTTGACTCACTTGGACACAGACACCAGTGACCTGCTGCAGCTGCAGCATTGGCCCTGCTGGGAGCAGGGTTGGGCTGGAGACTGCCACCTCAGGGTACCTCCAGTTTGTGATGGCACATCTGACCCCAGGGTGGGACATTAGTGTTGAGATGACCATCTCCAGGACTTGCTGGAGAGTGTAGAGCTTTGTGCTGTCTGGGAACTACTCCTAGCAGACGGATCCAGGGAATTACTGAATGACTGTGGTAGCATGGAGCAGGGACTTCACCATTTTTGCATCTGTGAAGCACCCAGACGCTGTACATCTTCCTTCAATGTAACTGTTACACTGCTTTGCCCCAAGAAATCTGCTTCTTCTCAGCCTCTGCCATGCTGCAAATTCAGCCTTGAGCATTTGCAAAGCCATTTCCTCCTGTTCTCCCACCATTTTAGCATGCTGCTCTGAGAATAAACCTGCTGGCAAAGTGAATACAAGGAGCAGCCACAAGGTAATCCTCTCTTTTGAAAACTAATTGGGCCTCCCAAAGTCACTGCAAAGCTGTGCGACTGCTCCCGTGAAATCCTACTACTGCTGATTTTGCAGGGCAAGGGTTTCTCCTTGCGCACAGCCTGGTTGAGGTAACTGAGTGTTAACCATTCTGTAATTAACATCTCTTAGGCTGCTGTAGACCCCTGCCTTGCTGGACCTGCCCAAGCAAGCAGGCAGGCACTGTCTGCAGGGAGGAGGAGACGGTAGTGGCAGCCTGGAGCACGTTGGCTCTGGTTCTGTCTCAGCTGAGCCCTGTGTGTGTGTATGGAAAAACATAACTTACCCATTTGGAGATAAGCACTGGTTTTACAAGAAAATGGACAAGCAGAGACATGCAGCACAGCAATGATTCAAATCCACTTTTACGTTGATTTATTTACAGTTAATGTTAAAAGTCCCCGGAAAAAAACCCTTTTTGAATGAGCAGCACTAGCATCGTGGGAAAAATCAAGGGCTGCAGCATGTGAGGTACACTTTTGATAAGAGTTTCAAAGCAAATCAGATCAAAACTCCTACCACAACCTGCAAGAGCACAGAGATAATGGCCCTGTCAAGCTCTTGTAATGCTGCCATATCTGTCTCCTTGTATTGCTTGCTACCCTCTGACATGGAGAGGGTAGTATGGTGCCCTCCATCAGCCACACTACTCCTTTTCAACTCAACAAGGAGGACGAAAAGCACATGCCAGCACCGGCATTAAAATCCTCCTGGGAAAAGCACAGCTAACACAATCTGCTCCATAAACTGGTGCTGGGGACCATTCTGGTGAGGAGGGATACACAATGTGGGAAAGTCTTGCAAGTTTCAACAAGCCTTGTTGGGAGCAGGCACTTGCTCCTTGAAAGAGGAGGAAGCACAGAGCATCAGAGCCAAAGATGATAGAGAAAAGGGGATGAGAGAGATGAAAAGGCTAGGAGCTGCCATTCTCAAGAAACAACACTGCTGCCTGAAAAGAAAACATCTTTCTTGCCAAAAAGCAGCAAACCCCATTAGCAGTGACAGAAATAGGGAGGAGAATAACCTCCTGTGGTTGTTGTGTGCTGTGGCATGGGGGTCCCCTCGGGATGCCAGTGAGAAGGATATCACTGGCTGAAGGGGCTGGGAGTGGTGATATCTGCAGTGGGAGGCAAGACACCATTGGCTTTGTCCTGCTCCCACCCCAGAGCTACTAATCTCTCCTGCCTGCTTCTGCGTGGCGTCAAGTCTGAGCTGTAGCTTTTATTCCCCAGCCATTTGTACAGGATCCCCTATCACCTTTTTCTTCATCCAATGGAAAATGCCTAGCATGGCACTAAAGGAAATGTACAGATCTATGAAGGGATGAAATGGTGGTGCCATGGGCTCTCCTGTTTCTTGTCCTGAAGCCCACGGACACATCCAGTCACCAGGACCCCAGGGAGAGCTGTGGCCCAGTCCAGTTGGGACACCTTGCTTGCATTGGGATGTCGGGGCAAGTCCTGCTCCAAGCACAGCTGGCCTCTGGAAAACCCCGTGGATCCTCTCTTGATAACTGTTGGTTTGTTATCTCCTTTAAATTGTCTTTTCTTCCTTCTTTTACCGTCTTTCACACCTTTTTTTAATTTTTCTTTCTTCTTCTATTTAAATGGGGAAATAGTTGCTATTGCCCGGCCTCTGTAAAGCATTTCTCCTTTTATTTCAACTTTTGATGTATTTCCCCCCAAAGACACATGCTGTTTTAATCAGCCATTAAAACCAGATTAATTAAAGCAATGGTTTACATATTTTTCTAAAGATCTGAAACAAACAGGAGGAAAATTCTACAATCTTGCATTTACAATGCTGTTTATCTGCAACAACAGGAATCTACTGCATCCTTTGGAAAGAGATATTTTGGTCTCTTTTACCATTTATATTGCAGTTAAGAGCCCTGCTCTGCAGTTTCTTAAAACCATGGCATGTGAATATAATGTGCCCTTTGCTTGACACCATTTGCAATGTATTTAATTCTTATTTTTCGCTCTGCTGCTGCTACTGTTGTCCTTAACACCACTTGCCACCACAAGAGGACAAGGACAAAGCCCTGTGAGACCGTGATGCACTGTAGAAATTTGAAGCAACAACCACTCCTGCTGTTTCCATTTCTAAGGCTTTTAAAAATGTCATGGTCAGTGCAACCCCATCTAACTTGAGGGTTAGTGTAAAGTCACTGAATAAATGTCATATGGTGTCAAAATGATATCATGAAGGCACTGAGTTGATGATACCATTTAATGTTAAATGGTATCATGGATAAAGCCACTAAATAAATTATGCAACTTATGTAAATCATGCAACCTGCATGAATGATGCCACCCAATATGTTGTCATAAATACCATCAGTGAGTAAATGACATCATATGGTATCAAATGATGTCATACATGAAGTGACTGGGTAAACGGTCATTGTTGTACTGAAATATGTACCTATAGTGAGTGTGGTAAGATGAAGAAGGTTATTGAAATTTTATTTAAGTTAAATATTAGTTCATTAACAAAGTATTAGTGTGCTAATAGTAAATGTATTACATCTAAATAAAAATATCTCTTCAAATTGAATATAATTAATTTATTATTGATCAATGCCTAATGATTATTAATGATTGTGATCTATTAGCATTTTACTATTGATTCATCCATATGTACATTGATTTTGATTAATCAATTTAATCAAAGCACCAGCAGGAGAAACTCCCAGCTGAGCAGAGCCAAGGGTTGTCTGCTCATGCTCCCGCAAGGGCACCTACATCCTGCAGGGAGCCCCCCAAAATGATAACATCCAGTGCCAGTACACTCGGTGTCTTCCCCGCCCTCGGTACTTAGGGACTGTTTGTAGCCTGGCAGGAAGGTTGTTTTCAGGAACACAAGTGGCTCAGCAGGATTAAGCCCAGGCAGCAGCCCAGGACAGCTATTTCTAAGCCTCTTGGACGGCCCTTTGTCATTCCCAACAGGGAGGTCAGGCTCCCTAGGAATCAATTTGCACAGCCTTCAGGTTCATATTATTTGTTGGGAAATGCCCATACTGGGGAACAACCCCAGAAAGGGGGAATTTATTATACAATTACCCTAGGGGAATTGTCAGCGACATTAATCCTATTATAGCATTAGTAGGACGTGGTCGCAAGAAATGACAATCAGGGAGAAAATGTGCCCTGCTGAAAAGCAGGAACACCCATTAGGAACACTCCTGTCTTGGTAGCATTGCACAAAGGGAGAAAATAGAAGATGTAATGTGACAGGGATTGCCAAATCCCCCATAGGCTCTGCTGCCCCAAGGTGGATGCACCAGCACTCCCGAAAAGCCTGTTTGTTCATGGCTGTGGCTGGGTGGGTGCTTGGCACTTGCAGTGATGGTGAAGCCTTGCATTGCTTCTAGCCAGTCCCCTCCACCTTTGCCATCAGCTTTCCTGTTTTCCAAGGAGAAATGAGGCAGGGAGCGGTGAGCTGGCTCAGTTCCCTCTTCCTAAATCCTTCCTGGCACAATCATGCTCATGCAAGCCAGCCTTGCAGAGCTTTGGTAAGAATCACATTTTAAGCCTGGTCAACTTGGGAAAAACAGAACCACGAAGACAGTATTAAATGTACTCATAAATCCCTCCCTCCTCAGAGATGAGACAATTGAAGCCTTTGACACCTGGGTTGTCTTCAGTGACAAACCCCAAAAAAGATAAAGTAACTGAATTAAAAACAAGGTTGTGGCAGCAAGAGCAAAGAGGGGGAAAGGACCTGCCTGGAAGGAAGCAGGAGGGGAGAGTAATTTGAAAGCTTCATGGGTGATATACGTGGGATTTGTCCTCTCTGAAAACTCCTTGTTTAGGCAGAATTTTGTTAACTCAGAGGGTTTACAAGGTGCTTTCTTGCTCTATGGGATAAAATCAAGGAGTTCTGGCTCAGCTCTGGAGGACTCTGGTCCTGTCCATTCACCTGGAGAAAATCTCCTTTGCCTACATGACTGGCTCAGCACTGCCAAAAAGTTGGATGGCCCAAAATGGCACCTGCATTTCTCGCTTGTTTACATGATGACTTCCAGGAGATGTCAAGAACAGTAAAATTGTGGCCAATACTCAATGCTCAGACTCTGTTTTCCTCTTCAGATGAAAAAGATGGATTTATATTTGGCCCATGAGTGGTGCATATAAACAGGTAAAAAAATGGATTGCAAATTACCTGCCTGGGAGAAAAGTCAAGTGAAATATTGCGCTGGATTTCCCCAGCACCTTCTCCCAAGCCATACTTTTCCATCTAAGTGGTTTGCACAGGGTGAAAGCTGTTCCCTGGATCCTGAGGTCAACAAAACCCATTCCTTCTTCATCAGCACTGATAAAAAAGCGTTAAGAGCTGCAAGTCATAGCAGATCTCAAAATGTGACTTTCATGCTGGCTGGCTCTAAATTTGAGTTTTAAAGAATTTGGTAGCTCTTTACAAAGGACAAGGACACCATTGTGTTTCATGTGTCCCACTCCATAAATTACTATATATCCAAGCAACATTTTGATTTTGCTTAGGTAAAGGCTGCATTTGTTGATTAGAATAAGTCATGAGAGGTTTGGTTTTTTAATTTCCATGTGTTTACATGTCAAGATCAGCAAAAACTCGCTTGCTTGATGTTACTGTGACATACTGGCACATCTAGTGCCTCCCATGTGTGTTTTCATCCTTCTGCTGCCTGGGAGAGGTGCAGCTGGTTGTGGTGTGGCTCTGTTAACTCCACGATGTGCTGGCTAGCAACCACCTTGCAGAGATAACAAATGCCTGAAATACAGGAAAAGTTTTAATCAGACCTTGCACATCTTCCCACACTGGGGAACAGACCTGCAGAAAACCAGACTCAGTGTATGTGGGTATCCCCACTGCCTCTGCACGCACCACAAAATGCTTTTGACTTTTTTGGATAGAGCCTACCTCCCCCCTCCCCCACCCCCCAGCTTTTTTGTATTAACGAGGCACAATTTGTGAAGTGCAAGGTTTGAAATAGGATGTGAGGCATTACTGTTTATGAAACTAAATTTTACCCGCTTTCTGCCTGGAGAAGATGGCATCCAGTGGTCTCTCCTAAGCTAAATGGTCCTGTGACTTTATTTTAACTAAGAATTTATTAAAAACAGCTGACTTCTTGTGTGTCCATAGATCTTCATGTTATAAAAAAGGTGACCAGAAGCCCAACAGCCAGGAACAGCCTTTGGAAATAAAATAAAAGCAGATGTCAAGAGTTTGCTCCAGTCACACACCCTCTGTTCTTGCGGCTCAGGGACACCCTTGCCTCAGCCCTGGATAGCGTTTTCCTGGTGGAAAGGGAATGGTTCCCCATGCTGGCAGAGTGCAGCCTCACCTCCTGAGGGACAAGGCCACATCTGCCCCAGCTCTGTCAGGATGCCAACCAGATTTAGCGTGAGAACTTCACCTCATCTGCTCGGAGTAAATCATACTGATGCCGGATTTTTTTTTTTTTTTGGCTACATGTGCTCAGAAAGCTCAAAGGTGGCTTGTTTACAGGCGAAATAGTGGCTTTCGCAACGAGGAGTGGCCTGCTCCGCAGTTCCAGGGCTTAACGAGCAACGTGGGGGATAAATCCCCCTGGAAATAGGGTTTTTGACAGCAGCGTCCCCTGACAGCGAGCCGGCCCCAACCCGCCGCGCACAAGATGGCGGCGCGGCATGACACGGCGGTCACGTGACGCGCGGAGCCGCCCGCCCCGCCCGCCGCCGTCGCCGCACGGGATACGGGGCCGCCGCCGCCGCCCAGGGGATCCGCCCGCCCGGCGGCCGCTCCGACCCGACCCGACCTGCCGCGGGGCTCCGCGCCGTACGGTGAGCAGCGAGCCGTGCCGCCTGTGCCGCCTCATCGCGGGGCCGGGCGGTGGGGCCGGACGCAGGCCCGGGGGTGGTGGTGGCGGGACGGGGCAGCGGGTGACAGCGGTGACGGGGCCGCCTCCGCCGCCCGCGGCGGGGCCGTGTAGCGGCGGGGCCAGTCCGGGCCGCGGCGCGGGGGTCTCGGCCCTTCAGCTCGGTGGCGGACCCCGCAGCCCCGGGGGATCCGCGGGGGGTGTCCAGGCCCCCTCAGCCCTGGGGAGGGCTCGGTTCCCCTCAGCCCTGGGGGTTCTGGGGGGCTCCTCAACTCTGGAGACCTGAGGGAGCTCTGGGCCCAGCAGATCGGGGGCATGTGGGCCCCTCGGCCCCAGGGGGAATGGGGAAGCAGCAGTCCCCTCAACCTTGGGGAGCTCTGGTCCTGTCAGCTCGGGGGGCTGCAGTCCCCTTAGCCCTGGGACCCAGGAGTGGCTCAGGTCCCCTCAGCCATGGTGCCTGGTTGGATCTGTACCCCTCCTCCCCAGGGTGTCTGAGTAGGGGATCCAGACCCCCGTGACCCACAGGGCCTGGGGAGCATGTGGTCTCCTCATTTCAGGTGGGACCGTGGGAGTGAGGCCAGGGGCTGCGGTCGCCTTAGCCTCGGTGGGGCCTTAGGTCCCCCCTCAGGCCAGGCCTGGGCTCCATGCAGCCCAGGGGTTGCCTCATCCCCTCAGCTTGCTGGGGTGCGAAGGCAGACTGCATCCCACTCCAAAAGAAGCTGGAGGTATCTGCTGCCAGCAGGGAGGAGATTCATCCTGTCCCAATGACTTAAGAGGGCTGTAGTGGTGGCCTTAGGGCTGTGCCACCTTCCTGGGTCTGAGGTTTGCTGGATAACAATGGCCTGAGGGACTTGGGGGTGAAGAGGCTGGAAAGCAGAAGAGGGGTGTGGAGAGGTCTCATCACCATCAGCACCCTGGCACGTGGGTGTGCACCCTGTTTGCTTGTGAAATACCTTGCTGATTGATGGGCTGCAGTATTTGGATTTTTTTGGGTGTATAACGCATGTGGCTGTGTTTTTGCTGTGTTCCTCCTGGAGGCTCTGTTTTGATCAGGGTTTCTGTTTTTTTATGTCCTGTGTGAAAACCTCATTAAAGAAGAAGGCCTTGGTGCCTTCAGGCACCATAAATATGCAAGACAAGGATGGAAAGCAAAAGAGTGTTATTTGTAAAAAATGGGAGCTGTGCCATATTGACATGGTGGTGATGAAGCTTGCTGATGCAGGCAGCCTCTCTTAGCGGAACTGGAAATGGGATGTTGATGAATGTCCTCGTGTCGCTTTGGTTGATGGCAGCATCAACGGATCATGTTGTGATGACAGGTTTTGTAGCGATTCCTTCAGATGCTGTTCTGTCACTTCAGGTCTCCGTGGATGAAAATGGTTTCTTTTGGCTTTCATGCCCGTTTGCAAACCGGTATAAAATACAGATGTGATGCCTGACAGCTAAAGTCAGTGGAAGCTCTGCTGTTGATCTTGGTGGGTTTGGGCTTGGCTACATTTATTTGTTTGGGGAGTGGATGTTGCATTGGCGTCATGTGCACTTCTGTCTTAATTCATACAGTATTTTGGTGGGCATTGGAATTGCTTCAGCTTTGTGAAGTTGTTTAGAGTTTGGAAAGACAATACAATCAACCCAACTCTGGTTGGTGGCAGACAAAAGATAAAGGCTACTTTTACAGTAAAGGTAGTAAACCCCCTTTAAATCCAGAGAGATTTCCTTGATTTTCCAGGTTTGTGCATGTGGAGCAAAATTAAATTTAGCTCAGACGCCTTTAAACTATGCTTGTGATCTGTGCAACAAACTGATTCCCAAATCATTTATCATTCTTCTTTTGTCTTTCAGTTGCCAACCTAGAGACAACATGGCTCCACATTTAGTTAGCTTTTAATGAAAACTTGCAACACTTAATTTAATAAATTGAAGTACGTGGATCATTTTCAGGATTTGGAGGTATTAATGAATACTATTTGACTATGCAGAGTTAATGGTATCCTTAAAAGGCAGTGACTTGTTAATAGCACCTGCTGTATACCTGTTCTCCATTGCTTTTCTCAACACTCAAGCTTGAATAGGTGCTGCTTTTAATTAAATAATTGTTGAGTTCTCTTCAACTGAACATGTGGAAGAATGCCGTGTGTGCTGTAGGTGATGGCAACTTAAAAATTCTTCCAGTCTTTTGGTTGCTGCCACTCTGCATTGTTCAGTGTTGGTTAATTGATGCACTAAAAATGGATGGCCTGGGACTTATTCAGATTTAATAGCAATTTCAGCCTGACTGTAAGGAATGGTTGCTGAATTAAAGGTTTTTTTAATTGGGGCAACAGGACATCCTGTAAAAAATGCTTAGACAAAAATAATCCAGACCCTTGTTCTCCAGTATGTCAGGAAGGGCCTGTTTGAAGTAAAATAAAATAAAATAAAAAAAATCTGTATAGCTCCATCAAAAAATAAACTAGGAAACTTGTATGTGGCCACAAACGCTAGTTTTGTTGAATGTGACATGAGATCCTTGTCTCATGGTGTGGTTCACAGAGAACTGTGTTATGCAGGAAGAATTTTTAAGGCTTCACAGTGAGGTAGGTCCAAATTGTTCTTTGCTGAAATAGAGCAGAGCACCTAAATGCTATTTCAGTCGTAATTCAAGTGCAACACATCAAAAACTATGTGGAAAAAAATGCTCTGAAGTAAAGGTAGGCTTAAAATGAGCTCAAAAACCTAAGTTTTGAGAGATGGGTTGGTTTGTTTTTTTTTTTTAGAATCTGAGGGTCATGAAGTGAGCTCCTGTGTACTTTAAGTGGTTTCTGAAGGATTTTGGTGACATTGGAGGCTTTTTGCACCCAGGAGACCAACAGGTAGATAGGGGCAGGCAGCCCTCCAAAGGCTGATGTTCTGCGTGACTCCTGTGCTGTGGATTGGAAACTCCAGCTTTTAATACAGCTTGAATTCCTGAAGTGTGTGGCATCATTCAAGTTAATAATAGAGTCCTGTTGTGTGTCATCTGCTCCCCCAACCCCCACCCCTGCAAAAAGCTAAGGGAAATGCAGACCACTGAAGAAAGTATGAAACCTAACCTACTGGCTTTTTGTGATGCTTTCATCCCAAATACATTTTATGCTTTTGAACAGCTACTTAGCAGAGGCAGTGCAGGTAACTTGGGCTTGGCTTTTGTTGATAAAAAGATCATCCTAATAAGCTATTAAGTGTAGCTGGCTTCCCTGTGCTGTGTATAGTTCATTAACGTAACTGAATGTTTAAACATCTTTAAAATATTGGTCTATATCGTTTCTGGTCTTATCAAATGCATTAATGTAGTTGCAGGGGTGGGGTGGGTGTGAAATCCTTGAAAGTACTCCCCACGCTCTGTTCTGATGGCTCTTGACCAAGAGCTGTTAAGGTAAAAGAAAGTCTAATTTAGGAAACTATTAACGTGTCTCTTAAAGAAATGCAGTTTTTAAAATGTAGTTATTGCTGTTACTGGTCTTTACAGTTCACTCATCCAAATCAGAGCAGCAAGACTTGTGTGGAGCAGAACATATCCTATTGATGTTTCCTTCATGGGCTTGTGCGGTGCTGCTCTATAGATACCCATCTGCAAATCTTTATTGTGAAAGTATCTTCACTAACCATAGGTTTTGCTTGTGCTAATTTGATTAGATTTAAACAACAACAAAAAAATAGCTCCCTCTGCTTAACTGTGACTCTAAAGCTTTTTTCTCTCTCAGGTTTCCCAGTGTGGTCTGCCTTCTGTCTCCCTGATTTTGAAGCTCTTTGGAAGTAGCTGGCTTTGCTGATTATATGGAGTTAAGGCAAAGCATATTGCAACTTGGAAAACAGACTTAAAGGAGTCCATGAAGTTCAGTAGCTTTGGGTTTTTTGAATGCAAGAAGCATAGCTGTGTGAAAACTGGCAGCTTTCTTATCAGGTTGTGTGAGGTGCAGGTGTGTAGTGGGGAGGCAGAGTAGCAGAATTCCTCAGGTGTGCTCACTGGGCTGGCTTCTTGGGGATGCAGTGTTGCTTCCTTATTAGCCAGCTGGGACAGGGCTTGGAAAATTTAGTGCTCCTGTGGGTATCAGTTGGTGTGGGTCTGGGAAATGGTGGTGAGTGGGGCTGTGTAGCCTAAGCCTTTGTCAGAAAAAGAGATAGCAGGAAACAGAAGTAAAAACTGCAGAAGAGGTTGTTAATTCCTGTCTTAACTGAAAGAGCCTTACATTAGGTATATTGCCCCCAAAACCCAGCAGTTTAGAAGGAGATCTTGCTGAATAGAGCAGCTGCTTTTCTCCTTTGCTCTCAATGGTATGTGCAGCCATAGCTGTCTGGTGTATCTGGAAAGGAGAGCTTGTGAGCCTTGGTTTAAGAAGGATTTTGAATAATTGCAATCTCTTCCTGTCCAGCGCAGCCTGTACCTTTAATTTCCTTGACTAAAAAAGAGCTTAGCGTTTTGGAGTGTCTTAAATTTTCCTTGCTGGTCCATTAGTGTGTTAGCTTAGCTTTGTGTGTGTGTTGAATGCCATTAAATGTCACTTGCAAATTTAATGTTGGGAGCGCTGAGATTTGTGCTAATTGAATTTAAAGTCTTATGCTTGAATTTGTTAAAATGGCAGATTCAGACAGTTGAAATGCTTTACTTGGGAGAGCATATAAACGTTTGCAAATTTGCTATTGTAGGCGAATCTAATAATGCATTTGTGTAGATGCAAGGGGAGACCTGAGCAGACAGATCAGGTTTCGATGGGGCTTTTTCTTTTTTTTATTATTATTATTATTATTACAGTGTGGTGACAACTGGCAAAATCCAGTATGTTGAAAGTCTTCACGCTTGACATCTGTTCAGGGTCATTGTTGACACTACCTTAATCTTATATACTTCTATAAAAATGGTAGAAATTATAGAGTCTTTCTTTCAGTTCAAATTAAATTTCTCCTTCTCCTGCAGCCATAGTTTTATAGTTCTAGGTACTAATGGAGGCAGGGTAATCATCTAGGCTGTTGATCTTTAAACTCTGTTGCACTTTCATGAGTTGTCCATGGGTCTGACTTTTGTGTTTTTTGTATGTTTGTTTTCTGGTTTTGGGGGATTTTTTTTAATTATTTTTTTTTTTTAGAGGACAGTGCACAAAAACTGTGGCATTTAATGCTTCTTTATTAACTTCAGAAAAATAATGAAGAATTAAATAGACACAAAAACAGCTCTCACTGCCTACATGAGACCCTAGTGCTGTGCTTTTCACAAGGTAGAATGTTAAAGGTAGTACTTTTGATTGGAAAGGAGTCATAAAGATTGTTGCTAGACTTTCCTAGCAGTATAAATCTGTGCCTCCCTAGATAGCACAATGCTTTTAAGAAGTTTGTCTTGAAACACTTCCATAAAATCTCTTGATACCTTGCTTTGACCTTCTGCCACTGAGCTGGCACTCCATATGGGCTTCTGGCATGAGCTCTCCTGCCACTTTCAAGTAAAAATTTACCAGGCATTGAAAAGTTTGACTCCGCAGTTGAGCACTGTGCCAAGCTATAAAAGCCCTATTTGTACACAGAATGGATTTGTGCTTGCTAGGAAGGCTTGGGTAGCGCTTCAATAACTGCATAGGAATGGCTTTGAATCTACATACTAATGAAACAGCTCCATCTAAATGAGCTATAGTGTCTCTTCCGCTCTGAAGTCTGTACTTTGTCTTCCTTGTGTCCCTGCTCTTCTGCATAGAGTTTTATATAGTCAGATCATATTGCTCTTCAAAACTTTGTCAGGGAAGTTAATTTAAAACTATTTGAAAGGCTTAAAAATTACTCCTGCTGTTATGATGATGAAAAAGACCTTGAAAATGCCTTGAGGGCAATTGCTGCAAAAATACCTGCTTGGCTATGCGAATGGCATACAGTTCCCAGAGCAAGCTCACCATTCACTGGTGAAGTAACTCCAAGGTAGCCACCTTCATTGCAAGTGCTCTTAGCCAGCTTGGCTAGTGATGGCGCGTGAGGGCTCAAGGTCCACTTGCTTTAAGTGGGAGTGAAAATCCAGCACCAGCTGGTGAGTCAGGCAGCAGGGAGCTTGGGCTGAGCTTTGCTGCTTACGGAGGGTGTGTGAAAAATACAAAGTGCCAGTGGCCTGTGGATTTTGAGTGTCTGGGGAATACATTTTTAGTCTAGTATTTAAGTGAACAAGACTTAGAGGAAGGAAGAGAAACATACATGTTTTCAATGTTGAAGTTGGGCATTTGGGGGGCAGGGTGCTGAGCAGAGGCAGTGTGGGAATAAGTGATGTCAAAGCATCACTATGAACAAAGCAAGAACAGACAGAAAAGGGTGAATGCTTGCATGTGAAGGTCCTTACTAAATGTCTTGACAGAACATGTTGTTCTGTTTCCACCAGTACTTTCGGGGTGCCAGGATATTACGCGTTTAATGGAAACATGATTTTATGGAGACTTGCTGTGCTAGGAGAAGCTTGCGTTTGCCAAAAGTGATAGTAATGCGCTAGGGTTTCTTACCTATTCTTCATGAAACAGTGCAAAAGCCTTATTTCGCAGTGATGAGCAATTATCTGTAAATTAACAAAATGATTTGTCAGATATTGCCTTTGGTTTTGTGCATGTGCAATTTCCTATTTCAGCTTTTCCTCCTTTCAAAATGCAAATAGGTGCTTTATGAAAGGACATTTTAAGAGCAAAAAGAGTCCTAAGCACGTTTATCAGAAGTGGATTATTTGCTTTCTGATACTTTGTTCAGAATTTCTTTGGGAATACTTGCAAGAAAACTATCTATGCTGAGAAGACGCAAACCCCTCTAGCTAGCTGTGTGTTGTCTTTAAGCATCTATACTGTTTTTGAGAAGGAATGCCGTGCTTCAGCTGAGGGTTCAGTAAGTGTAAGTGGCTATGGGAATATCTGTAGAGATGACAATCACAGAGAAATCTGTGTTGCCTCCTGCTCAGAGCAAGACTAACCTCAAAGGTATGTCAGGTTTTTCAGGGTCCAGTTGAGTTTTGAAAGTCCCCAAGGAAGGAGATATGTTGCTATAAGAACTTAATGTGGGCTTTAGGGAGAGGAGTTCCCACCCTGTGTGTAGAGAGTCTGTCCTGCAGGCTTCATTCACTGTTTCATAGTGCCAAAGTGAGATGGGAGTGAAGTACCTGAGATACAGATGATAAACTTAAGACAGAGGTGCACCAGATTTATGCAATAGAAAAGGCTGTTAGCTGTTTTCTTCTCTGTGCCTGTCAAGCTGAGCTGATGTTCTCAATGAACTGCCAGTTACTCCTTAAAGATCCTAACTTCTGAATGGCACTGCTTAACTCACAGTTCATCATGGCATGAGTGAATTGACCGGAATAATTTTATAATTGCCTATAGGGAACTTGGCCATTTTATTGAGTGGCTGCCAATCTTTAAAATCCTTTTATGATTCTTCCCATTAGACTACTTCTTTGCAAATATTGCATAAACTACTTAGTGCAAACAATCTGCTTGTAACCTAACTTTGTAATCCCTCTCACACTCGTGAGAGTGCTTTAATAGTGTCCGTTTGGATATGAGCAAATATTTAAAATAATTGTCCACTCCTCAAAAATTATTGTTGGCTTCATAGACTTTGTGTTTTATTTGTTAATGATCTAAGAATCTTGTTTCTATGTTCAGGACTTCCTTTTTGGTCTTCTCATGGTTGTAGCCTGAAAGCAGACTATGTATTAGAAATCATAGGGAATTGCTCTATTCCTTCAAGTGGTTCTAGTGCAGTAGCTATGTGTTGAAATTCATCCAGCAAAATGCGATGCCATGCTACTGAATTATTTGTGTTCATTTGCAGATTGGGTAATAACCCAGTCAGTGTTTGGCCCTTCTACTATAAACTTTGCAAAAATTGTGAAGTGGATAATGCTTTTCCTGCCTCCATCTAGCTGCATTGTTACTGTGTTACTGTGTATGATCTTTGTATTCATGTAAAGCTATCCTGACACCATTGAGAATGGGATTCTGTTTGTGTTCCTGTTACATGCAGCTATGTGGACACTGAAGCTCCAGCCTTGTCATGGTGAAGGTGTCAGAGTCTGATCTCACTGCATGTCCAAAACTCATAATAGCAAATTAAAAAGCCAAACCAGCTTGATAATTATGAAAATCCAAGTTACATTTGAGTTTGTTTACCTGATTTCAAGATAAATGTGTTTATAGTTTGTCTAGACTGCTTAATAAATACAATTAATAAACTATATCTGAACACTTTAAAGCACAAATGGGTTTGGAAAGACAATTTTTACACTGTGTGAGGACGATTCATTTTTCTTGTGACCTGTGTCAAGGTGAAGCCTTTATCTTTCATAGGTAAGGCACTACTGCTTGTAATTGCCTTGTGTTTCCAGCTGTGTTGTGCATAGTTGGACCTTACAGGGTGAAGGGATTTCAAAGTAGCTGGATATACAAATGTACAATCCAAGAAATACACCTTACCTCTTTTTGAACATCAGAAAAAGTAACTCCACCTCATAGTCTTGGTTACTCATAAGTAGTTGGGGCACATGGTTCAGTCCCATCTCCTGTGTAAGTTCATGCATAAATGTTATCATTAAGACTTTGACTAATTGCGTGGCATTTAATGTGTATGCAAATAGTAATAGAGATGGCATGCTTCTTTCTAAAGGCTCCTAACTGATTCATTATGAGTTTTAGTTTAAGTAGCAGTGGAAGTCTTTTTGATGTGTTGAGTGTGTAGACCAACTGGAGATGAACTGCTTGCATTTCCTAGAGTGAGGGAGACTGGTTTTCACTGGTGTATTGCTCTCTGAGCTGGTGGTTGTGGTGGTAGGGTGGCTTGTGGCAGGCAGGGTTCCCATCCTGGGACTCAGGTGAGGTGTGCATGCCTTGGAGCTGTAAATTCTGATCCCTATCACTAAATCCCTGCTTTTAGGTTGAGAGGCTGCAGATTCAATTCCCAGAGAAACCAAAAGGTTCAGTTACATCTGTTCAAAGTGAACTTTGTGGGCTGAAGTAATTCATGGCTGTCATAGAGCTGATTCCCCACCCCTGGCCCTGCCCCCAGCTTAGTCTCTTTAGTTTCCAGTGTTAAAGGGTGTCCCAGGAGGTTTTGGAGAAATGCTTGTGGTTTACCTAGAGGATTAGGACATTATCCAGAGGCAAATAGCAACACAATGAACGTCAGCAGGTGGGATTGTGCCCGCATTTTCTGCCCTGGCTAGTGCTGTAGAACTTCAGTTTAGTAGTTTCTTCAGGTGTGTGTCACAAAATATAAGTGGCAATCTCTGTGCCACTCAAGTGCACTAACTTCTGTGGTGACTCTGTCAACTGTGCCAAAAACCTTCATTTGTGACTGATTTGGTGTTGATTTTTTTTTTTTTTAAACACATCATGAGAGGTAATTGTGGGTCTGTAGTAAACTGAAGTGAGTATTGTTTTTGTAAGAGGTGGCAACTAAAGCGATTGCTGACAGTGAATAGCCAGTGTAGTGACAGGACCTGTGAAGACAGCTCACATTTGCTTGTTTCCCAGTACTTTCCTGAATTAGGATGGTTGGGATAGCACCCAATGCAGCCTTAAATGCTTGCAGGTTGTATTTGAATGTAACTCTTGTATAATAGACTATGCCATGTTAATTTAGTCCTTCTCACTGCTATCAGAAAGAAGTACTCAAGTGCCATTGTGTCTCCTTGTCTGGGCTTGGTCAGTTTTGGGGTGCTGGAGCAATGCTTTATTACAGTATAGCGTGGGACTCTGAGATCTTCTCCCTCTGGGATGAGAGTCCCTTTGCCCAGTGCAGTCCTGTTCCTTGCTACCCCAGCAGATACCCAGTGATTTCTCTGAGGTGAGGCACAGCCCTGGTGTTCTGGCACTGGAGAAGGTGAGGGGCTGGCAGAACACCATGTTCTTCCTCCAGCAGAAGGGGTTGAAGTGAGCAGAGATGTCACAAATGGGAAGTCTCTGGGAGAGGATCTGATGGCAGGGGAAGAAGCAGAGGAGCAATGGCAGAGAGCACAGGCAGGATTGTAGAATCATAGAATGGTTTGAGTTGGAAGGGACCTTAAAGATAATCTCATTTCAACCCCCTGCCATGGGCAGGAACACTTTCCAGTAGCAGGCTGCTCAAAGCCCCATCCAACCTGCAGGGCCTTAAACACTTCCAGGGATGGGGCATCCACAACTTCTTTTGGACAACCTGTTCTGTGTCTCACCACTTTCATGGTGAAAAGTTTCTTCCTAATATCTAATTTAAATCTATCCTCTTTCAGGTTAAAGCCATAACCCCTTGTCCTACCACTACATGCCCTTGTAAGAAGGTAAAAAGATGCCACTGGGGTATTTATGGTGCTCGATCTTAGTAAGATAGAGTTAAGATACTGATGCTGCTGCACTGGTGCTGTAGCAGCCTTGACTAGTCCATCCTCTAGGAAGGGATGTCAGAATTTATAAAGCCATTTCTCAGTATTCTAGGTAAATGTGTGTGTGAATGTATGCTTGTCTTTGGTGTTTATCCTAGACAGACATATTAAATTGTAAGTAGGATTTTAGGATAAGAGCTCACAGGCACAAAGAGTTCAGTTGTGCAGCTGTATAGAGTTCTTTCATCCTCTTGTCTTTGCTCTTAATGTTGCCAATAGTCACTAAAAGAGGCAACACAAACTTCAGCTAGAATGAAAGAAAAGTCCATTTATTTCCACAGGCACTGCAAGGTGAAATGTACGAAATATTTGAAGAGCTGAACATGCTGATTTTTCTGTATTTATAGCTTTAAAAATGGGGGAAGAATTAAAATAAATAAATAGAGAAACAGTCACCATGTTGGCTTCTCTGGATGCAGTATTAGCCTCTTCTGAATTTAAGGATTTGTTTCCTTTCAAGGACTGCTTCAAAAACTTCACTTTTCTGCAAAGCAGACGTGAATTACTCTATGGTCATTTATGTGAAGTGACTTGCTGTATCCTTAATAATAACCTACATATTTTATTTGTATGTACTTTTTTTATTTTAAATGAAGTTCTCAAGTCAGTTCTTAGAAGACGGATTGTCTTGTACAGGGCATGTTAGATTGTCTTGAACAAAGTGCCTTTTTTTTTAATTGGTATTTTTATTGCTATGATTTGCATTCACAGGGTGAGGGCAGCACTGTTCCTCCAGTGACTTAGATGAGTGTTAACTTGCAGGGTGGAGGAGAGCTATTCCCTTACCTGGAGACTTTCTTAGGTACTTACAAAGCTGCATAGTTAACTTATTCCTCAGATGTAAGAATTGATATGCAGTATATCTACAGTAAAGCGACACGTTTGTAAGCACAGCATTTAATAGAAGTATTCTCAGCATGACTTTGCAAGTATTCCCAAATTAAATTTACCAGTTGTGGTATTTCTTGTCTTAAAAGCGAGCACTGGTTTGTACAGGGCTCAGGAATGCAGCTAAAATAATACACTCTCAAATCACCTTTTAGAGCGGTCCTCCTGGCCTTCCTGGACTGATCTTCTGACCCTTCTTCTGTGTCTTCCAGCATCTTGTGTCCATTCCCACTTTCTCAAGACCCTGTCATGTCCTGTGAGACCTCTGTTGTTAACACCTTCCCCCTGGGTTCATAGAGGTGGCTGTTAACTGAAGGGTAGAAGGAAGGAAACAGAAACCAGATCTGTCCAGCTGCATGTCGTTAGAAAGAGCAGGGACAGAAGTAGGATGTGAGGGAGCCCCAGCTGAGTGCATGGGGGAAATGGCACCCCACCATCGAGTCTGCTGTTGTGGAAGGAGAGTGCCTTGGCTCCTCCTTGGAAAGCGTGAGTCTTGGCCCCAGCTGGAGCACATGGTGTAGGTAACAGAGTCCTGCCTTGCTGCCAGGGTCCCTGTGGAGCTTCTGATAAGGTAGGAGGGGAGCTCGAGACTTAAACAACAGCCTTTGCTAGATCAGGCACTAGGTTTCTATGTGTTGATTATATACTCAAAATGTAGGAATATTGTTCTGGCAAGTGTTGTCAAACTTGGATTCCCTTTTCATGTTCAAATGCAATTTCCTAAAAATTTCAGGGAGGGGATGAAGATACTGTTGTAGATTGTAGCAGCTGGTAGTATGTGCAGCTGATCAAGCATAAACTGAGGGCCGTTTTTTGAATGTGCTAAAGCAGCATACAGCCTGACTTGTTAAGGCCCTCATCACAAATGTAGGGTCTGTGTTGATTTTTCTTTTGTATTATAGCTTATAGAGAATGTTTATTTCCTTAATGAAACTGCATTTGCAACATGTGTCAATCCATCTTTAATCTTACATAGAAAGATTCATGGCTGTATCTGATGCAAACAGAATCTGCTTGGGCTTTTGGGACTTCAGATACTTGTTTTGCAGCTACCAGCTCAGCCGTTAAGCCTATTAGAGTAAACCCCTTAGCTGTGCCATCCAGGTTGTTTCTCATCCTTCCCCCAGTCTGGCTGTTTGCTAAACACCCCTTCAAGTGCAGGGTTGTGGGGGACATGGGAGGATGCTTTGCCACAGTTACTGCCCCTTCCTTTAACAACCAAAAAACAGTGTGCAGAGCTGTGAGGAGGTGGGATCCTCATCCTGCTTGTTGCAAGGGTGCACGTTTGGATTTTCACCAAGCTGTCTGCGATTAGCCAGAATAAAACTAATAGGTGGAGGTATCCCAGTTATGCTCCCACCCAGGTCATATGTGCCACTGTATCATGCTTGCTCTGCAAAAGATCAGCCTGCATGTTTACATCCAGAAGTGCAACCAGGATCACGATTTATGGGTTTCAAGTAGATCTGCTGCTTTTCCCAGCAAATGGATGTGTGAGGCAGGAGTCAGGGATAAGTATCCCTCGAGGGCAGGGCAGGAGAGGGAGAGCTGGCTGCAATTTCTGGCTGTGCAGGGCTGCCTCCCCTCCCTCCCTGTGGAAGGGATGGTCCGGTTCCAGTAATTAAAGGGAATTAGCAGTTGCTTGGCGAGCCTCAAGTCTTTGCAGATGGCTTTTAGAGGGGTGGAACAGATTACTGCTCCTGACCCTGAAGTGCTGTTTAGTTTTGGGGCTTGTGGCTGGGGGGAGGTGGATCCAAAACCCATGCTTTTGCTAGATCCAAGGCCAATCAGCTTGCCAAGTCTACAGTATCACGGTTTCCTTTGCTGAAAAGTGGAGTATGTTGTACTAATATTTCTAAGGACCTGGGTACTGATGGCACATAAATGACTTGCTTGCTTTGGGAACTGAAAATAGGCAATTGCAAAACTAAATCCTGTACAGCAGGAATGGTGGGTTAATGTCGTGTTGGGCTACTCAACAGAAATGGGGAGAAATAGCCATTTACAAGTGGGTTTGTTTAATGTGGTTTCCATGTTTTTATAATACCAGTGCTCCTTTTGGTGTTATCTCTGTTTTTATTGTTATTCCTGTTGAACAAGGCATTGTGGAGTCTTTTGTGCATATAGGGGAATGTCCTTTCTACTGACAGTGATTCCTTGCTCCCAAGCACAAGATTTCTCTGTTGCTCCAGCAGCACCTTTGAGGAAGATGTAGTTCAAGTTTCCTCCCTCTTTTCCATTATGTTTTAGAGAAAATGTTTTGTTCAGGTCAAATTTGCAAACACGTTGCTGGAGCTTGTTTTTTCTCTTTCTTGCCAATTTAGTGTTCTTGCACCTTTAATAAATAATTTGATTAACTGTTAAAACTGGAAGAGGCTGTTTGGAGTTTATAAAGCTAATGGAAAACTTGAGTAACAGATGCATTATAGGAGATGGCCTCTCAAGAAGGGAAGTAGTGCAAACATCAGTAATGTTTTCCTTATTGACAAATTTGTTTGGGAGACATCATTAATCCTGCACATCTGTGCAGATGCAGCTTTCAGACTCCTGGCTATCGGTATTTTAAACAGGAGCAGACCACAGCAGGGAATTCTTTCCTCCCTCTCCAATCCAGTCCTTTGGTTTCTTCAGGGAACTTGCTTGTCTTTCAGAAACCATGGTTTGGTGGATATTACTGAATGTGATATCCAAGGTTACCACAGAAAATGTCAGAAGGAGAAAGGAATGCAGCTTTTGCTGAAGTGCTAAACCCACAGTAAAACTCTTCAAAGCAAAGTGTAAAAACATTGAGGTTGCATAGGGAAAATGGGAAGATGATGAGGACTAACTGATGAGCAACTCACTCTCCCTAGTGTCTCATGCGGGTCAAAATTAGGCTGGTCGTACTTCTGGCTTTGGGGCCTGAGGGTTTTCAAATAGTGTTGGTGATGGTGAGACACTGATACTGCAGTCTCTGCATCCAGAAGAGCTGTGCCTGTCAGCCCCACCTGTGCCTTGGTTTGTGCAGTAGAAGGATTGTTGGATCTCTTCTTGTGTGGCTCTGACATCAAATTATTAAGGGATTGATTAATAAAATCAAGTATATTGTTAGGGGTTTGACTTTAAGACAATTAGAACATATGTGTTGTTAATGGTTAATTTAAGGTATAAGCATTTTTATATGTCCTACCAAGTCCTTCGTTAAGCACCAACAAGTTCTTTGTTTAAGCGAGGAAGGTACCACCACAAGATGTATTAGCTGACTGGAAGTTTACCACAAGAAGCACTAACTAGGGGAAAGGTAATTCTGGCAGGGGGCAATCACAACTACCTACTCAAGAAAGCCCCCGGCCCCAAGAATAAGTTGAGACCGAGCATTCTAACTAATTAACATGAGAAGCGAGTTACTTGACAAATAGGAAACTGAGTATTAAGTAATGGATGAATTATGTAACTTGTAACCAATGAAGGCTGGTGTTAAGTTTTGACAATCAGAGAGTGAGGCATTTGTGGGTGACCACCTAGCTCCCTACTATGCACAGACTAGAATAAAGGAATAGAAATATCTCGACTTGATGTGACGGTGCTGGGTGACGAACCTGCCTACGGAACAACAGCTCCTCTTTGGAAGTGGTCAAAGTTAAACCAGGATCTTTATAGATTTAAATTCAAAGTGTATTTGTTAGTTGTATTGGTGGCAATTCTCAGTATTGAACTGTTGCTTTTGGGAAAGACAGCCTGCTGCAGTATAGCCAACTTTGCGAGGTGATGTAGCCTACTTAGGAGTCTAAGAGTCATAAAAGCACGTTATCTCGCAGTTGCTTTTGTAGTGCCCGACCAGGTTTGCTTGTCCTAAAGGGCTTTGCTCTGCCTTGAAGGCAGAGGCTTAGCAAACAGCGTTCTCAAAAGCAAACTCTGAAAGTGTCTTTTTTAATAAGGAATTTCTAAATGAATACCGATCGTCTTTTCCCTGAAGCCTGGGAGGTAACCACCTCTTACTATTTATTTGATTGCATCGGAGGGATGTTGCAGCAATGCACAAAGGTTTTTCAATGCCCAGAAGAGACAAGATTAAAACCCAATTACTGTAGCCTGGCGGGGGCGTGGTCCAGAAAAGCCATCAACTTCGTAAAGGAATTTTAGGTCAAGACAGAAGGCAGAAAACTGAACTATGTGAAACAAATTTCTACTGCGAACTATGGGAACCTTTGAAACTTGTATAGTGGCTGGAAGTTTCAGAACTTTTTTTTTTTTTGTTAGGGCTCAGCTGTACTTCATTGCAGGCGAACTTTTATTACTTTATGGACACATTGGTCTGCCCTCCAACAGAGATGACCCCCCCAACTCCCCCCTGCCCCCTAGCAAGTCTTTGTTAATGTGCGTTAAGACCACTTCAAAAGCACTCTTGCTGAGACTTGGGTATCATTTGCATCAGACTAGGGATGCATTGATTTTTAACACAGGGTAATTGTTGCCCATTGGCCACTCCTATACACGGCGTTGTAGACTAATTAAAGCACCCCTGTCATTCTCCCAAGTATCATCTTGTAACTTTGCTTTTTACTTGCAGTGAATTAGTCAATTAGCTTGAATTCATTGCTCTCTGCATAGGTGTGCAGGTGTCTCTGCTGGCCCCTGCAACAAAGAATAAATGAATCTCTCTTCCTAGGAGACTCAAGTCAGTGTCACAGGAGAAAAAAGTTCTTCTGATCTTGGTGTATGTGGCAGATGACAGCAAAGCCTCACTGGGAGTTTAAGATCAGTGGCTCCTATGAGCACAGCACATAGTCAGAAGTGTTGCTGCTGAACTGCTGTGTTTTAAAACTGTGAGGGAATAAACCACTTCCAGCACACTGATAGCAGAACCTCAGCTTGCTTGACCTCTGGAGACCCGAGGAACAGGATGGTTTGTGAAACTTGGGAGCAGGCTGCACCTCAGCTGGGTCACTGAGCTCCTCTGCAGACCTAGCTGTGGAATTTAATACTACCAGAGGGCAAATATGTATTAACTTACTGTGCCATTACCTGTATCATGCTGCTTTGGTGAAATCTGCCTTCCAGCTTCTTCCTACTTCCTGTTGATCATAAAATCATTTAGGTTGGAAAAGGCCTGTGAGAACATCAAGTCCAACCATTAACCCAGCTCTGCCAAGTCCATCATTAAACCATCTCCCTGAGCACCACATGTACTTGTGTTTTTAAACACCTCCAGGGATGGTGATTCCACCAAGTCCCTGGACAGCCTGTTACAATGCTTTACCACTCTTTCAATGAACAAATTTTTCCTAATATCTAATCTAAACCTTCCTTGGTGCAAATTGAGGCTGTTTCCTCTTGTCCTGTCTCGTTATCTGGGAGATGGACCCCCACCTGCCTACAGCCTCCTGTGAGGCAGCTGTAGAGAGCAATAATGTCCCCACCAAGTCTCCTCTCCAGGCTAAACAACCCCAGTTCCCTCAGCTGCTTCTCATGAGACTTGTGTCCCAGACCCTTCACCAGCTTTCCTGCTCTTCTCTGGACACGCTCCAGCACCCCTACATCCCTCCTGAAGTGAGGGGCCCAAACCTGAACACAGTATTAAAGGTGCAGCCTCACCAGTGTGGGAAGGGAGCAGGCCACTGCTGAAGGATCACTTTTGTCCATGTATCTAAACATTTTGTGAGCTTAGAATGGAGATCTGTTCTGTGTTGCATGTGTCTGTACCTTTCTTTCTGATTTTGGATTCTCCTCAGAACTAAGTTTTGTTACTGCTTTTGGCTCATATAACTTGTAGTTACAAAAGAGATTCACTAACTTTGAAATTCTCATACCGGAGATATCCTTGCTGAACTACCACTCAAGAGTCACCTGCCCGATATCCTGTGTCTTGCTTTTCCATACCTGACCCAGCTCGTTCAACTGTATTGTTTCCCTATTAAGCAAGAGGCAAAAAAGCAGCATTTGATATAGTTTGTGAAGATGGTGACAGGCTCTTTGTAAGCAGCTTGTGACTGCAGGGAAACCACATGTGAAGGTGACATCGGTGTGACAGTATAAATCTTGCCACTGTGACTCTAGAAATGCTGATTGTGAGTTGAAGGTGTAGCTAATGTAACTGAACGTGAAATGGAAATGGCTTATTCTTGGTGTTTCCAAGTTTGTTTTCAGCTGTTGTGCCTGTGCGTATCCTTTCTTTCCCTCCTGCATCAGATGTTATAACATAAAAATGAAATACATTGTGCAGAGGAATGGGAAATGAGATAGCATGACAGATTGCAGCTTCAGTACCGTTGCAGTGGTGTTTGCACTGTGCTGAGAGGCTTTCTTCTTTCTGGTCACTGAAATCCGTCTAGGTCAGAGTGATGCAGACTGTTCATCCCACAACTGAGACTGAGCCTAATGCTCATCTGCTCTCTGGCCTGTAATTGATTCAGTCTCCAAATAAATAAAAAAAGGTGATTGGAGAAGGCAAAAGGTTGTTTTCTCTGAGATGAGCATAACCCTTGTAAATCTCTGAAAGTCAACAGATTTATTTTCTATGCTGCCATCTTCTGCAGGGACTTGAAAAGGTGTCTGGGTGAGGCGGTCATGAACTGTTAATGGCACTAATTTAAACCACTGGTAGGGGCTATGGCAATGTTTGTTTAGTCTGTCTGTGGTAGACCCATGACTTAACTGGACTAGCTGGGATAGCTGTGCCATTTTATGTGTTTGGATAAGAATTTGAGTGGACTGGGAGGCTGCAGGTCACTTATAATCCAGCATCTTTGTCTACTTTAGTATTGACATGTAAATTCAACGAGACAACTGTGTCTATTGCTCTTTGTACTGACAGGCAGCAAAGACTAAAACCTCCATGGCTTTTAGTTTGACATACTTGAAAGTTGCTACAGCACAGGTGCCATTCGCACGCCTACGTACATGTGTTTCAGAATTAGGCTTTCTCTCCCAGCGGGTTCTTAAAGCATGTGTCTTTGGAGAAGGGAAAAGAGAGATCTAATTTTTAGAGATGCAGGGGTCTTGTGAAACCTAGAGGTGCTGTGTGATCGTTTCAGTGTACGAGAAGCCACCTTTCTGCCTTCCTGTGCTTTCAAAGGTGAAGTACACTTCTTTTCCTTTTTTTACACCCCCCCCCCCCCCCCCCCCTTAAACTAAGGCTTGAAAATCTTGTGTGACTTGCTGCTTCTGTTGTTCATACGTCAGGAAGTTCTGCAGATGGTTTTGTATGTTGCATTTAAGCAAACCAGTTAATTTTGGCACTTAATATGCCTGGTGTTAATTACTTTTCCCCCTGATGTAAGAAAAAACTGGAAAATGAAGTCTGTTTGGTTTTACTGTTACATGGTGGTTGTGATGTGTTCTTGGTCTTGCAACTTGTTCAATATTAAGCGATAACACTCTTTGGGTTATTAGAGCAAGACTGAAATTATCTGTGTTCTCACATAAAAGCTGTGATTATTTCTGCAGGCTAGTGCCAAGGGTCTCTTCAGGGAGCTGTAATAAACTCACTAGCTTTTGCTTAAACTCTTGAGCCTCATCTAGTATTCTTATATATGTTTTGCACAAGACTAGTCTTGAAAAACAATCTTACAGAGCTGAAGTTAACCTCATGGAGGGTAAGCACCAAGTTGACCCAAGTTTATTTCAACTTGCCTTCTTTGGGTTTTTTTTTTTTTGGTGTATTGGATTGTCTGGGTTTCACTACTTGCAGTTCCTGCTTGTCTGAGGTCTCTGACCACACCAGGCAAAGTCCAACTTGTAAGGCAGTATGACTAAGACCTATATGTAAGGCAGTATGAATAAGGAGTATGAAGCTCCATACAGTTTTTAGTACCTTACAAGTAAACGGCTTATCAAACTGAAGGGTTTATTTTTCTGCGCATACATGTTTAGTAATGTCAAAACTTGCTGTTCCATTGCCCTAGTGCTATATAGGATCTCCTAGTATTTTTTAACATTAATATAAAAAGTATGTAGTATGACCTTGCTGTAAACCTGCATATAGTGACGTTAACAGAGCAGGAAAAATTTCCTTACCTGCCAGATAACTGTTTTAAAAGGTTTACTTTTTTTTTCCTGTTTATATTTTGTTAATTCTACATTTGTAATGTAACTTGAGATAAGTCCATTGATGGATTAGGCAGTTTATGGAAGTGAGGAACTGGTGCAGAACCAGCTTGTGGTTGAGAATTTCCTGGCAAGGGCAAACAATGAAACCACAACCCAATAAAAGTATGTGCCGAGAGCTCTGGGATGGGGAGCCTGCACAGCTAAGAAAGGAGACTGTACAGAAAAATGCACTAATCAGTAACTACCTCAGAACCAGTATAGCGGGGCTGGAGGTAACTGTGTGTCATAGCCTGCTCCTTGCTAGGCTAGGTATCCTGGCCTTATTAAGAGGGTACAGCACATCTGCTTTAGCCTTTGCTGCTCTACTAAAACAGGGATCAGGAATCAAATGGTGTTGAGAGCGTGTCTTTAAATGAGAAGAGCTTTGAGCTGGAAAAGGAGATGATTCTTTGCTGCTTTTGAACAGTAACATTCTTAATACTCTGGTCTTCCAGTTCTGTACCCCTGGGTTAATTGAGTTGTTCTGAATTGTGATTTTTGTTTGAAAATCTCCTGTCAACTGTCATGCTTTTGTCTCTTGTGACTGATACGTTAAATTTGTATTGTCTTAAGTAACAGCCTAACTAAGGTGCTTTGGACAAAGTTGTATTTTTAAGGTGGGTATGATGTAAGACTTAAGTGTACTAGATAATCTGCTGGCTAGCTGAATTTCCCTACTGCAAGTGAAACTGCAGACAAGGCTGCAGGGGAACCCTCTTTACTTCTATAGGGGTTTTCCAGATCCCATTCACTGGGGAAGACCCTTAAGTTTTGGTTTACCCTGCTGGACTCTCAAGTTTTTCCTACTGATTTATACAATTATCTACTCTGAAAAAAGTGAGCTATAGTGAAATGGCACCCTTGCTTTGTCCTCTGCTTGTTCTCAATCTTGCTATAACAACCCTTTTTAGCATATTATTAAGAGCATTACACTGCTTTTTATTTTGCTAAAGCAGAACTACAAACATTCTTTTATAGCTGTAAAGCCTTAAGGAAGAAAGTTGCTGGCAATATCTGTAGGAGTTGCAGTTCTTTACTGTGCAAATGCTGAAATCTATGTCTTGGTTTAATGTTACTGGGAGTTAAAATATTTTTGGATATACAAAGCATTTCACATGCTATATAAACTGCTAACGTGCAGCCTTTACCCTCAGAGTGGAATGTAGCCATCTTGAACATTGCAGTGTGAACAAGGACCTCTAATGTAGTTGAGAGCCAGGAGTGGGATGTAGTGGGGCAATGTGTCATATCTAAATGTGAATTTTGATTGTCACATCACATTCCAAGCCATTTTTTGTATGAAAAATTACTGGCATTCATAACCAGATTATTTTTTATTTATGGAAGAGTTTAAAGTATTTTTTTCCCCAAAAAATGCCACTCAGTATTGCTGTGTAGTGAGCAGGAGCAGCTAGACGTGTACTTGAGGAGTGCTGATTTACACCAGCCCAATCAGGTTCCACTGTAGAAAACAAGACCACAGATGATGGCAGAAATGCATTGGTAAGTGCATCTGGTAGGTGTGGTTTAGCACTGACACTAGCAGATGTGCATTCTCCTGCTGTTTGCCAGCGGCATTGTCACTTAGGCAGTGCCATGCTCAGCTGTCATCTGTTGAGGTGGTTGCTGCTCAGTCCTTTTATTCTGTAGGCTGTTTAAATCCTAAAGGAAACATGAAGTATGTTGTTGACATTTGTTGAATGTTGCTAGCAGCATTAGAGGCCAAAGTGATCTGGTTTTTGGGATATTGAGATACTGCTGCCTTGTCAGAGGTGATGCCTCATGAAAGAATGTAAATAATCAGTTGTTCTGCCACTTTTAGTGCTTGAAAATCTTAGTATGGCATCTTAGGAATCATGGAGGAACCTAGTAGGATAAAGTCTATTTCTGTGTAATTTTTCTTGCAGAAGAAAAGCATATTTTCTGGTGTTTGTTATTTTACAGTAAAGGTTTTCTACAGTATCTCCCACATGTTATTACAGAGGGGAAGAGGGTTCTCAACTTGTGGGTTGTAACCTCACTGCTGTTTACAAGAGAGAGCTGAGGAAGGAAACCTGACAGCTTGTGACATCTTAAAAGTTAGGTAGTAATGTAAACGTACCTGCTTGAACCTGTACGTAGCCTGGAAGCCAGAAACAAGGATTTCTTTCCACCCCATTTGTGTGGGAGATAGGATGCAGAAGTAACTGGAAGCCCAAGGAGTGGGCAGCAGCACGAAGACTGCCGTCTCTGAACGGCAAAGGATGTGTTGGACTCCTTGCCAGTTAATGTTATGGACACAAAGAGTTTAAATGGGATCAAGTTGCGGCTGGGGTGGGGGTGGGGGAGTGGAACGCTGAATAAGTATTTGGATGAGAGATTCCCTGAGGGTTACTAAATACAGGCTCAGGAAACTCCTGGAGCTGAAAGTCGTCAAAGCCCCAGACAGAGCCTTGTGTGATACAAGGAACGCTGTTTAGCTGCTGTTACGAGTTGGTTCAACTGATGCAGCGGAACAGCTTTGAGGTGTTCTTTTTGGTTTGTTTGTTTGTTTTGTGGGTTTTTTTGTGTTGTTTTTGTTGCACGGGGATATCATAAAAATAAGAGCACTGAAGCTTGGGGTGGCTGAATTTGAGGGTTGTAATAGTGGAGTCAAATGCCAAACTTACATGGCAGCACCGAAGGGAATCTCTGCAAAAAGTAATTACTGATCTTGGGTGTGCTGGCTTCAGCCCAGAGGTGCTGCAGAAACAGCACCTTCCGTTTTTCCACATAACAGACTTTCTTTGATTAAGTTTTCCTGGGCAGTAATGTGAATTAAGAAGGAGGTTAAAATGGGATAGCTGCCCAAGCATTGTGTATATGGCAGTTTGGTGTTCTGAGATCAATATAATTATCTTGCAGAGCTTTTGTTTAGAAGAGACCCGCATACAAAGTATTGAATGATATTTTAGAGCTTGAAGAGGCTTAAAGAAGCCTCCTTTATAAATTTCAGTGTTGCTAACATCACATTTTTGTATACTCAAAAGATCTTTAACTGCTGCAGCAACACAGGGAAAGCTGCTTGGGCACATTTTAAGTGTATTTTGACAGATGAGCATGGAATATGTTTAGTTGGTTGGGTTTTTTTTGTTGGGGTTTTTTTTTTTTTTTCTACTTCAGTGGAGGTCTTGGTGTGCTTCATGAAGGAGGTTGTTTTTAGCTTACTTGTGAAGGTTGAGCAGTGACCACAAAACTTGTCAGCACATCCCTCCAGCTGTCCTGCTAAGTATCCTCTGACCTCCCTGCCCAGTAGAGCCTTCGACGTCCACTGGTACTTCTGGAATTTGATGCACTCTAAGCAATGCACTGAGGAGCAGCAAGGGCAGTGAGCTGCTGTGTGCCTGTGATGCAGGGTGGCTGACAAAGGAGACATTCAGTCACCAGTAGAGGATCCTGTTCTAGAAGTGAATCTAAACTAATGCTCCTAAACCTGCTGGAGCTGAAAAAAGACACAACGTATCTGGATTTGTGCCCTGATTATTTGTCTTAATCCCTCCAGACTGCAGAGTCTGTAAATGACTCTTTCTGTTCTGCCTGTCCTCCCTTTGAGATCTGCATGTAAACATGCCAGCATCTGTCCTGGTCTCCTCTTCTTCCCATGCCATCATCAACACTACTCTGCAGGAACCATATTCCAACTGGTAAAGTCTCATACTTGTAGTAATTGTTCTTATGTTAAAAGCGGAAAAACCCTTAAGTATGAGAAATAAAATTTCTCAACTCTCTGGTCAATGAAGGATGCGCTTCCTTTTGCCAAACCAGTTACTGTGACTTCTGTCTTTGTAATAGCTTTGTATCAGTTATTACTTCTTCAAGATGCTTGCAAAGGTGGAATATATCTAAGGATTGTTTCAAAGGACATGCAAAATGGGAAGAGCTACGTTTAAACTGCTGTGGTTTGTTTCCAAGTCAGTAGATAACTTGACATGAAGGCTTTTGGGTGAGAAGTCATGCATTTAAATACAGGGTGAATTCTGACACGTGATGTTGCTTGCAGGTTGAGGTGAACTATTTCTGTCTCCATCCTCTTAGTAGATGCATGTAGACTGTGCTTGTTATGGAGTCCTCGGCTTTCATCCCATTCTTCTCCAGTTCCTTTAAAGCTGCTATAGGTACCAATTGATGGAAAATGATCCATGAGATTTCAAACACCCATTTGATTGGTAAAAATAAGCAGTATAATAAGCAATTTGAAGTAGTCCTATTGGTGGCAGAAGATGGGAAACTTCAGTCATGTTACTCTCTGTTCAAAGAGCAGTAGTGAGATCTGTAACTCTCCTTATCACTAACATGTTTGCTTAACGAACTCACAAGATATGTTGTACGAAAGGTCACAGGCGGAAGGGAAGGCTTGTTTCCTTGTCGCTTTTTGGGAAGAGGCATGTGTGAACTTTTATGAGTAGGTTTACTGCTCGCAAGTTAAGGGAGCCCTTGGTGGGTTTGCCAGTAAGCAAGGACCATGTGTTTTGGAAGCGAGTGTTGCAGCAGACAGCTTTGCATTCAAGCAGTTGTTGTAACAGTAGGCCTCCAAGATGATCAGCAAAGCTGGGGCTTTCAAGAAAGTCCTTCTAATAGATACACATGAGTATGTAAGTGTGCACCAAGTGGACTGCTAGTGGGAGTTATATATATAGTGGAAACTTCCTTCCAAAGAACAGTCCAGAAAATAGCTGTTTAGATAATCAGAGCTTGGGTTTTTATAACCTGGGGAAATTATCTAGGTAGGTCTGACTGAGAATATTCTGAAAATGACCTAACTATGAGTTAGTTGCAGTGTGTTTCATTTTATTAATATTTTCTAACCAAGTAATAACTTGATTTTTTAGAATTAACTAATCTGAGCTTTTTATTGTCAAAGTATTTTCAGGTAAATCTGGGAAATCTTGAGCATCTCACCTTACAGGGACAGTTGAAAATATCAGCATGTACCAAGTCACTTCTCAGTGTCCTGACATCCATCTCATGTAAAGATTGCCAAGTGTCCCTGGGGCAGTTGGCACCCTACGGAGACACATGGCAACATTGGGGCCAGATTTGTGGAGAGGAGTGTGTCCTTTAAGGTGTTTTTTGGAAGGCTGAACAACAAGAAGGTGGGAAGGTCTGGGAAGGGAAATGATCATTGTGGAAACAGGGAAAGAGACCACCTGCTGTTAATGGGTTTGCTAGTTGTTGTGTAGTTGTGTGTTAGACCTGCTGTAACATGACCTTGAAATGAATCCAGGCAACAGGCAAAGGGAGTTTTGGAGCTGGTTGTTTCTTACTGGAGGTGGATTCCCCTGTTGTTATATCTGCTCCTCTCTCTGGAATAGTTATTTAGTAAGAGACCTCAAAGATTTGTCATCTTAACTAGTGCTCATGCAGTCTTTTTTTCCCCCCACACTTGCAAAGATTCTACCTCACCTGATTTACAGCATAAAATGGAAATCGAGATTTGGTGGTATATCAACTGGCTTTGTACAGGCTAGTGCAGAAAGTACGTACACATCTTAGATATGAGACTGGGCACAGTAGTGTATTTATGTGCTAAAAGTGCAAATTTTAATAATGAAGAAAGCATTCTTTCTGCAAACAGTATCTTTCATTTGGCACCAAAGTCTTTTGAGCTTCCTCTTCTCAGTTTTGTTCCCAGTCCGATGTCACTGGGACACTGGAAGAACTAAAGAAGGTAATTCCATGAACAATTCGAGCTAATTTACATCCTTATGTTGCCATTGGTCATGATAACAACAGTTTTGTCCAGGCTTTGGGACACTAGGAATGAGTTTGCAGTATGCTAGCTATTTTGCTACCATCTTTCTATGCAAGAAAGATGAAGGGGATGTTTCCGGGCTGCCTCCCCTAGTGCTTCACCAAGCACTGATTAAAAATATGGTGTGTCTGACAGGCAAATTATTTCTAAATTGTCCTAAAATGGAAATGGGACCTAAAAATATTCTGCCTTTTTTTATAGTTAAAGACAAAAATATAAAATGGAAGTTACCCTAAAATATAACAGCAAAAGCTTGGGGGGAATGGGGGGGGGGGGGGAAGTGGTATTTAGGTAATTCCCTAGGTTTTTTTTTCTTACATACCCTTTCATTGGGAGTGAGTGCTACATTCCAATTAGCTGTATGATTTTATTGTCTCTGCAATAAGAGTGCAGAGGCAAACAACTGTAGATTAGGAGCAATTTGCAAAATAGTTCAGTGATCAGCATGCCCTTGGAGATGTTTTCTGTGTAAGAACTGCATCAGAAATTTACTGGCTTCCTATGTTCAAAGGATTAACTATGAGGAGGATTAAAATGACACCTTAGACATCAGCCAAGAATTCTCTCAAAATCCCTTATGTTGTCTTTAAATCAATTAATTTGCCTTCTTTAATCTGCAAGCATACTGGGCTGGCGAACTTGTGCAATTGATCTATTTAGGCTGAATTTCTCCAGTGTATTTGAAGGAATACTTTAGTGCATCTGGCAAATGAGAAGCAAACATGCCTGTGAAATGTGGAAATATAGCTGCCTTCCTGTGCTAGGGTGTAAAATGAAAATGCTGCTGTAATCATTGAGGTGCCTTTTGTAAGCAGCAGCCTGTAACCAGTTAATCCAGCCTTTGCAGATGTTCCTGATCCTTGTGTTTATGTTTGATAAGAAAGTAAGACAACAGCCCACTCTTTCTCCTTTTGTAACAGTGCTGCTTGCATGTATGTGTTAAGTGGGAAGGAAAAGAGGAAGAGGAGAATTCTCAACTCCAAAGCTTCATGACTGTGCTTTGCAGGCACAGCTGATGTGCAGCACAAGGAGACGTTTTTACTTCTGAGAAGTCTTGAAAAGCAGCCCTCAGTACTTAAATGTGGACACTTAGTCTCCTAAATCACGTGTGGTTGGTTCGCTTACAATTCTGCATTCAGGTGGTAGCATTCATCTGAATAACACTTGAATATTAGTAAAAGAAATTATGTGCTCTTTCTGGAAATCCTACAGGTTTCCGCAAGCTGTAATCTATTTAAATGCATTAGTCAGAGGCACAGCTTCAACTCTAAGGCTGTCCTAAGCTTGAGGCTGTGCTGGTTACAATTTATTAGATCAGGTGTTGTCAAACGAATAAGCTAGCAATGCTCCTAGGGAGTGTTTGGGTGCTATTGACAATGACTGACAATTCTTAGCCATCTTGTGATACGGAGAACAAGACTGGCAACTAACTTCAGACATTAATCTTCATAGCATCAAAACCATCAGAATTGCTTCCTAGAGTTCTTCTGCGTTAAAGAAATGCTGCGGATGTTGGAGCAAGTGGTATTGCAGACAGAGCTGAACGTTGTCACATTGTATGCTAAAATGGACACAGGCTTCTCTCATGCCGTTATGGCTAGCTATCACTTAGCAACTCCAGAAACTGAACTAATTCCATAAAGATATTAACATACAGTTTAAGGAAACTGGGCTCTGAACTTGGCAGCCGGTACCCTGCACCTAGCAGGGCAAAAGCCACTGCTGTGCAAACAGGAGGGTCTTCCTCTGGGGGAAGGAGTAGAGAATGGAAGAGTTTGGCATACAGGCTAATTGGTTTAGGTAAGATAGACCTTTTATTTTCTGGAAAGTATACAACAAATGTTAGAGTTTTTAAAAAAATACAGTGAAGTGCCATGTGTGCCTCAAGAAAGACAGGAATGAACTCTAATCAAACCTTGCCATACTGTTCTGCTGTATGCAGTGTAACTTTGGTAGTAAACAAGCTAACGTTCAGTGGGAATTGCTTCTACTTTCTTCTAACTGGCTCAGAAATAACTCTGTGTGGCAGAAAACACATACTTACAGGGTCTGTATGGCTTAATATCAGAGAGTAAGAGGCTACAACTGACATCGAACATCTTGGGAGTGCTTGTGGTGCTCAACAACACATCCAGATTCATGACTTGCTCATAGAAAATGTGTGTTTATGTTTGAGCACCAGTTTATGCTCCATTGTCTCTTGGATCAGGGAGGGAACTGTCCTTCCTAGAAGAGTAGGAAGAGTTTGGAGCTTTCCCTCCAGGTGCAGGGAGGGGTATGACAGGTTGGTTTTCTCATGGTTCGCAGTGATGCTACTCTCAGCAGATGGGTGGCTTTTGGGGCTTCAAAAAACTTGGTAGATGAGTGAGTGCCTGTGAGCAGAGAGTATGATATGTTTGGGAGGGTGGCTGTTGTTACAAGATAAGAGTGTGGTTACTCATGGAAACAGGGCCTTCCTCCTTACTGAAGATGGGCTGGTGGGTGTTGATGGGGTGGATAACTCCTCTTACGTTTTGTAAACATTATCTCTTATTACTACAATCCTACAGCAAACAGGCAGGATAGCATGGCTTTTACTGAGCAGCTCTTCTGCTGGCAGTGCACCACGGCTCTGTCTAGATGGACAAAACCTATTTAACTTCCAGCTTGTTGCAGAAAGGAGTCTTCTGGCTGCTGGAAGCTGGACCAGTGTGTGCTCAGGGTGGGTGTTTGGAGGGGAGGGGTGCCTGATGGCACTCTCCCCGAAGCACTTTGATAGGTTAATCTTGAAGATAAGGCAAGAATGCAATGTAAACCCAAAAGCAAATTTCCAAGTAATCCTAAACAGCTAAAAAGGAGTCCAAGAAAGCAGAATTGCCGTGCCGCAGGCTGCTTGCTTCACAGCAGTCTGTTATTTGGATTTGGTTCTGCTTCAGCAAGCAGAATTTATTTCCAGCCTCCCTAACTAGTATTTCAATGGAAATGTATGGATTGCAGTTTCCTACTAAATGTGAATGGAACAGGGAGACCATCTGTTTTTCCCTTATCTGAAAGTTCAATTGAAATAGCCCTGCAGAGCCCCATGCAAAAGGGGGCTGGTTCTCTTCCGAGTCTCCCCCCTGGTTTTGTCTTCCTTGAAAGTGGGTGTGTGTGTGGCGGGGTGAGTGTTGGATGAAGAGTATATTTGCTTCCCAGCCACAGGGCTGAGTGGTTTGTCTACTGCTGCTGGCTCTAACCTTTGGCTGTGCAGAATGTGGGTAACAGGGATGGAGAGAAGCCTGTTACCTGGGTGCTGCCACTGGAGGATTTTAGTCCCATGCATTTCAATTTTTACATTTTGGGTTTGCTTTGGTGCAAGTTCTTCCTCTCTTTTGTAAATGATCTTGGTTATCTTGAAGACTAGCAGAAAAGACTTGCAGCTTTCATCCTTTGCACCCCTGCATGAGTTTATTTGTCAGCAAAGCCTGTTATCTTGTGTGATGCCTGGTTCAGAGCCTGGGTAACTTTACCAGCTCCCTTCAAAGAACATTTTGAGACTTATTTCTTTAGTTTGTGCTCCAAGTGGCAATGTGTATCCCAAGAGTTGTTCTGCCTGATTACTCTTTTAGTTAAATAAAAGGTGCTCTGGGTATTGCTTTAACTGGGTATGGCTTTCAAGAGCGAAACTGTGAGATTCCCATGACATTAGGAGTAGACAGCTTCTGGTCTATGGTGCCCCAAGATCAAATCCAGTGGTCAGTGGCCCATTTCTGGCAGCTCCATTCTCCATGTTGTTCGGAGGGTGGCAGTCTCATCCAAACCACTTGTTCCTAGTGCAGGCTCGGAGGAAGATGAACCTATGTCCAAGGTAAACACCTGCAGGAAGGCTGATGCATGTGGGGAGTAGCAGACCTGCTCTCTGTGGGATGCCACAAAGCAGATGAAGAAGCATTCCAGGCCTTCTTCAGATCCAATGAAAGCTGCGTATGGGCCTTATTTGGACACACGAATCCTCTCTTTTCTGTGTTCTTTAGGAATTACTATTTCTAAAATGCAGCTGTCCATGTTAGCATGGTCTTTCCTGTATATCCCAGGTGCTGGTAGACCTTGAGGCCATCTTCACATTGTAATAACTCCTAATATTTTAATAGAAGGCTTGCTGTATAGCTTTGCTGCTTAATATGTAAATTTTTATTATTTTTTTTTAATAGTGACTCATGACTATGTGAGAAGCAGCTAGCAGCGGGTCTTCTGAATTTTGACTCTCATGTTCATCAAGAACTTCTAACCCAATGAATCGAGTGCTCTGGGTAGAAAAGCAATTTCAGGTAAGTAAATGATTTTTGCATTTTCAAGCCCGTGTGTTTTGGAGTGTTGTGTTTTTTCAATACTTTGTTTAGTGTAAACTGATACTAAATGTGACTTGAATTTGGGTAAGTTTTAGTTTGGACTTGCACAGGCAGATACCCATTTTGCTTTGGTTTAATCACTTCTTATGTTTGTGCCAATGGCAGCTGTTCAGCACCCACAACAATCAACATTCCTCACTTGTGTATTTCCGTTGTCTGACTTACTGTCCCACAGCTGTATGGCAGTGTTTCTTTTGGCACCTGTACTGGCTAGTTTCTTTAACTGAGCATGGCTTAGTAGGGAATATGATGATTCCCTCTATTTTCTGTAGCTTAGGCATTGCTTGTGCCTGCCTGGTGCTCTTTTTGTTCAGCAAAAAAAAATTTACATAGTCTAACTCCAGTACTAAATTGTATGATCTTGGGAAAAGACAACTGAAAGATCACATAGATCAGCTCTTTTTTCCTGCTTCCAGGTAAGGATAACTAAGAGCAAAACTTGTGAAGATGTAGGCTGCATATAAATGCTCCAAACTCCCTACTTGTAAGGCAATCTGCGCCCTTCTGGCTGTTGAAACTGGAGTGATAATTGGGTAGACAGCTAGACTGGTGGCTGGAATACCTGGTTTCTGTTCCCAGTTCTGGCTTTGACATAGATGAATGACCCACAAAGAGAAAATAAATGGGTCATACGCTCTTTCTTGCTGCTTGTAGTTATGTTTTTGTCTTTTAATAATCCTTTGAAGCTCATCAGGATTTGCTGAAAGGCATCTTTTAAGGTTTTCATGGGTTTCATGGGTTTGATCTGTGCTGGAAAGCTCCATGACTGATTTAAGAGCTAGAGGGGGAGGTGTTGTAAGAATCGGAAAATAAAAGTTGAGCTATTGGGCACAGAGATTTTGAGAAAGAGTGTGTTTTTAAAACTGTTATTTGTGTGTAACCTGAGTGACTAGCACATTGAATGAACCAAGTCTTTTGTGCCTTCCATTCTTAGCTGGGAAAGCTGCTGCCTTTTTCTCAAAATGTTCTTGGATATTGGTGAGACTGAACTGTCTGATTCTGAGAGGCTGTGATGAGGGACAGCAGAAAAGCAGCTTTCAGTTGTGATTCTGTGATGATCTTAATGCAGTTGTAATTCTTCCTGTGGGTGCCCTGAGCAAAATTGGTTTTGGGACAGTTGGTTTTAGTCCCTCTCCTACAGATGTCACAGTACTGCATGCCTTCAAATCTTGACTGTTGTGCAATTAAGATGTTTAGTAGGACTTCCACAGATACTGTAAGAAAGACCATTAGTAATAGAAATAATGAGAAAAATGCTGTGACTAAACACCAATGCTGCTGAAATTGAGGGAACTGATTTTTTTGTGTTTGTGTTGCACATAAGGTGAACTGTTATGAGCAGTTTTTTGCAGTTGCTGCTTTCTGAATGGTGGCATCTATGTCATAGTTGTACTGGACAAACTGTAATACCTAGTCTTGTTTTCATCAGTCACAAAAAATTCCTACTCCCCACCCTCCTTCAACTATATAAATATTAAGAGTGGAAAATGCTTTTACCAGAAGCTCATGTCACTCTGTTGATTCAACTTGTGTTTCCCCTGGGTCTAATACACAGACTTTATGAATAATGTAGTAATCTATTACTTAAAGTTTAATGTGGATTTAATAGGGGTTGAACGTCAACAGGCACAGTGCAAGAAGTGCAAGCTAAATGAAACCGGTTCAAACCAAATACTGTTGGGTATGTGGCATACCTTATAATTTATGTGAAGATATTTGTTGCAGGTGCTTTGGTATCTGGGACCTCTGGATTTTTTGTGTATTTGTCTCAGTATATAGCAACAGATGTTCCAAATCTGTGGGATCACAAAGCACACGGATGACTTGTTGCTGAAATCTAGGAATCTAATACCGTGAAATGTTAAGATACTGCTGTCTCTTCAATGGCACTCTTTTTCTTCTTTTTTTTTTTTTTTTTCTTTCTTCTTGGTACGAGTATTACTTTTTTAAACAAAGGGAAAACATCCCTTTCTTCAGTTGTTAGGTTTGCAGAACTTGAGCCTTAAAATAATCCAGGAAGCCTTTTGTTATATAAATATACTCATCCTCCAGCTTGGCACTGTATGTGCTTTATATAGCTGCTATATAAAAGAATTCTCTTTTAAATTTAAACTTCAGTGGCTTTGAAGGAGAAATGTGATGTTACTTTTATATAGCACTTAATGGTTCTGACCATGGCAGCTCTTCAGATGCAGAGAGCAAAGCAAACACACTGCTGTACAATGTCAGTGTAACAGTGACTATTTAAAGCAGACAATGCAGTGTAAAGCAGTGGTTTATGGCTGGAACTCAATTTCTTTATCTCTTAATTACTTTTTATTTAAGCTTGTTATTGTCAGGTGTGCTTATACCTACCAAATTTAACTCCATGGGATCAGAGCCTCAGTATACGTGATACCTTTTGAATGTATTTTTGCATAAGTTGCTTGTTTAGAAATAAAAATATGTATGAATACAGCAAGGGCTTGGAATGGTTAAAATTAAATTACAGTGCAAACTACTCAGTAGTTCAGCGGGCACTGAGATTTTCAGCCATGAGATGTGCCAATTAAGTGGGCAGCAGTTGGCTAGAGCAGATGTTTAAAAAAACCCCAAAACCAACCAACAAAAAGTCACCACCCTGTGAAATGCCAAAAACGTGGGAGATAATCTCCATTAAAAGCAGTGACTGGTTTATGGGTCTTGTACATGTAAAAAAATACCTTAATAGTATATGTAACTGAATGTGAATTTAGGGTTTTTCTGTATCCTCTGTAAGACTTGAGTTCATAGTGACACTGACTTTTTAAGTAATACCTTTGCTGCTAGCAATGCCTGAGCTTGTAGGTGCTGATGACTGAAGAGGTGAGGTGGCAGGCTAAAGCCTGGCATCTGCTGTATAAGCACTGCCTTTATTCATTTTCTGCACACAATAGGCAGGACTTTTTACAGAACCACTCGGCTGACCTGCTGCTGGTTTTACCCTTACTCTCTGAAAAAGCATGGGTATCCTCCTCAGTTCCTGTTTGACTCCGCTACTAACCTTTCTTGCAACTTTTTCAAAATGCTTGTGTCTGCACGCATCAAAACTATCTCACGGAAGTGACAATGGCAAGTGGATGTTGCAGGATCTGCCTAGGTGGTTTTGATACAAACACTAAGTCCACAGGTTGTGTTTTAAAAGTGAGGAGGGTGAAGAGTGCCAGAATCCAGTCTGTGGTCTGATGTGCTGCTGCTGCCTCCTCCCGTGTTAATGGAGCAGTGATAAGTCGAGAGAGGAGTGAGGAGTCCAAGGAGAGAAGTGATGGCTTTAACATCTTGGGCACTTATCCAAAAGTGAAGATTTAATTGAAATTTGTAGCAGATTTTATGTTCCCTATGCTCAGTTTGTTCATATCCATCAGATTTGACTTTGGTAGATTTCCTAGCCGTTGCTGCTTACTAAATAGCTTGGCTAGTTCTTGGTAAGCTAGTAGCATAAAGCAAGTTGCCGTTGATAGTTTCACTCTTGTCTCCTAATTCATTTGCCCTCAGACACGTAGCTGCTCCCCTGTTTCTTGGAAAAGGCAAAGGGTGTGCTGGCAGGAAATGACTGCAGTTAATGAAAATAGGCCATACCTGCTGATGATTAATCCTTAATATGAGGAAGGATTCCTCCTTCTCCAGATTTGTTTGTCAGCTGAATTAGCAAATGGCTGTTCCTTTGTCCTGAGGCTGTTCTGACTTACTGAGATTGATTCACAGTTTATGGGCTCAAGTGATCGGATTTCCTGTAAGGGTGTGCTCACCAGTTCTCTCATGTGTTCAAAGGGAAAATGCGTTTTCCATCTTACTTTGCATCCTCTTTGCTTGCGCACCTTTTTGCTTTGACTTAATTTTTACTACTTGGGTCTCGTGTACATAAGGTTTCAGTTGGGTCTTGATGGGTAATGCTGTCACTACTCACTTCAAGTGTCACATCATCTGTCTGAGGCACTGGGGGTGGGACAGGGCACCTAGCAAATTCTGAAACAACCGGTGTGCTCTACTTGGGTTCAGGTGCTTGAGGAGTGAATGTAAATAAATTTAGTCTTTATCTGAAAGGCAGTTGCTGCTTTGAAGTACAGCACGACTCTTTTGCAACTCTTTTTGCTTCCTCTGAAGGCTGAGCAGCTGATGTTAAACTTGGGACTCCTGTGTGTGTGTGTGACTGTTCCCATAGCTGTTAGCATGCAGTTAAAACATCAACTATTATGTTGAAGTGCAAATGTTATTTTGTGCTGAAGTCATGCTGGAAATAGTTCAGAATGTCTTGTTTATTTGGATTCATGAGGGGAATGCCATCTTGCTGATCTCTAATCTTGTTTTGCTCTCTGGTTTCTTAGCATTCAGCAAACCTGTATTCAAATGGTGCTGAAGTGTTTAATGAATCTCAGCATCCTCTTAATCTGCAACCCAGGAGACACATACTCTGATGGTGATACTTCTGGTTTTTGTGCCTTTTGGGAAGCTGTATTATTAATTGGTTGGTTTCCCCCAACTTCAGTCATTGGGCAGATCCAACAGGCTATGTTCCCGTGTTGAATTAGACCCTGTTAAATAGCACTTTCTTATTGGATAATTATTGACTAGTTTATTCATTATTCTAATGACAGATAGAGTTTAGAATTACTCCATGGTTTTGCAGTTTTATTATTCCACAAATGATAATGATTATTTGGGTTCTTGCACAAGATGCTTTGTTTCAGTTCATTCATTAAATATTTTTCTCTCTTCTCATAGTTTTATTTTCAAGATGCATTAAAACATTTTTTTTTCCTGGCCTGTGTTCCCCCTTCCTCTGCTGTCCCCATTTCCAATGAATAGTTAAAAGGCTGTCAGCAACTGTTTTGACAGATTTCTATGTACTACTAAGAAAGACAAAATGTTATATCTAACATATTTTGTTCCATGGTGATAAATTCCTAGCAAAGAATGGGAAGAATATTTGTTATTAAAATGCTGAGGGATTTTGTAGTTCCAACGGAGGATGTTTGCTCTGTCGTCAGAGTCCTCTGTGACTGTCCCAAATTGTGTGTGTGTCCAAGCTACATCTAGGCAGACTTAAATATCATCTTGTCTAGAGCATGCTCTTACCTTTAGGTTCCTCCCTGCCCTCTTCTGCATCGTTGAACTTCATTGCATCAGTCTGGAGATGGCTGTATTGCTAAGTTCCCCAAGCTTTACTGGTGCTTTCTTGGAAAGCTTGTGTAAATACAGTGTTGGTAGCTCCCTGAACTATACAGCACATCTTGAAAGGCAAGTGGCAGCAAAGGTAGGAACATTCTTTTCACAAATGCTGGTTTTGTTATTAAGATATGTTAACTGTGCTTACAAGGTTGCTTTGGATGTTTCACAAATGCTGTTGCCTACCTAAATTTACTGATACCCTCTTCAGCATGAAGCTGTTACTTTTGTCTGCCCCCTGCCAAAAGTATAGATGGGCTACATCTGACAGCATAACCATCCTGCCATAGTACTGGTTCATCAAACTCCTATCTGCTCCAAAACTAATAATCATGCATGAAAAACATTTAAATGAAGCCAGCAGGAGATGCAAAGTCAAGCACCGTAGATAAAGCAGACTGACAGGTCTGGGCATAGCAGTCAACAGAGACAACATGCAACTTTCCTGAAATGAGTTGTAGCACTCAGCTTGCTCTTCCTCTTGATGTTTTGTTCTCCCCTCCCGGCTTGTGTTTTAGTCTTTTGTGAAGTTTCTCAGGGAAGGCAGCTGAATACCAAGAATGCAAAGGCACTGACTCCAGTTTTGCAATGCTCTACAGTTTTTGCTGACCCTATTTGAAATCCCCAGGCAGTTGATTTGGCAAACCAGCGGCTAAATGGATGATCTAACTCCCGGTGAATGCTGTGATCATTAACATTACTGTACATCACAGAAATCATTTGAAAACTGGTATGTGTTCCCTAAGCAGTCAGTTGTCTTTCAGCATCCTTGTTGTGCTCTTTCATCTTCAAATGCTTGTGCTGAAGCTCAAATAAACTTACCTATCAGCAGTTACTAGGATGTCTCTTCTAATCTCGAGCTGCTCCTTAATCATAGCTGTACCTGGCAGTTTAAAAGCTGTTTACAAAGGAGATAAGACAACTAGCTATGTTGTAGCTGCCATTTCTCTAAATGATCTTTCTCATACTCCAGTAATACTCAGCACGAGGTTCTGTTTGTGCTTTGTGAGGGTGTCATCTTGCTCAAAGCCAACATGTGAGCTCTGCTTATAACCCCTAAGGACTAATGCTATGGGTGAGTCTGTTGAAGCATGTCAGCTCTGTTCTTAAATCACTGCTAGCTCTGAAGCATCACCTACCAGTTAGATTTCAGATTTGTTATCAAGATGGTAATGTTATGGAGCTGAGGATGGGTTCTTTTAAGTGCATTGACTTGCTCTCGTTTTAGAGAAATAGTTGAACAGGTAAATTGCATGCAGTAGCCTAAGATACTTAATCACAAATATTGTAATCACAAAATTGCAGGTGATGCATGAAAAATACACTTGATTTCATGCCCAACCCCCATCAAGATTTTCCTAAAGCATTCTGTTGAGAAAGGTTTTATAATTAATAGACTACTTCCTTGTCAAATATTAATAATGTTATCTACAGTGAATGCTATGCTAATATTATGATATAAAGGAGTATAGTACAAGGATAAAGAGTTTAAAAATTTTGTGACTCTTACTTGGCTACATTCTGTAGGATTTAGTTTTACAGAATATATATAAAGCAGTACTTTAGCCCCTATTTACACAGCTGAAGCAGCTGGTATGAAAGTGAGCTAGTTTCTGTGTGTAGGAAATATGTTGTGTACTCAGCTTCACAACTCCAATGCACCCTTGTTTGCACACACTGCCTAGCCAAAAGGCAGGGGGGGCAGCAGCAGATAGTCATTTGTACTCCTCCACTGTAAAGCAGTACCTTAGTGAGGAAACTTTATTCTGAACCTCTTTCCCCTGTGCAGTGAGCATTACTAGCTACTAGTCCAGACCCAAATCAAAACTTGATCTCTTAAATTGATGATTTCTGGGGTTGTCATCTTAATACTTTCAAACACAGATCATTTGGCTTGCTGTTGTTAATTCAAGAGCTCTGGTGTTGATCGTCTTATGATATGATAGCTGCAGCACTGTGCATTGAGTCTTTTGAAACTGTGTCTTAAATTGGTGTAGTTTGGGTGCCATGTAGTTTGGCATGCTGTATGCTCATCATAAAAATGGTGTTTCATGGGGAGTGCCTCTGCCTGAGCATGGTGTGAGGTACCACTGCTGGCCTGTGACCGAAGCCATCAGCTTGTTGCTCTTGTAACATTATGGACTGCATGTGTTGCAGTTAAGTAAGGAAAGAGAACTCCTCTCTACAATTTCTAGCACAGTGGTCAGTTTTCTGCAAATTTGTCTCCTCTGGAGGGGAAATACAAGCATGGTATAGTTTTACTGAATTTTCAGTTGTTGTCTTGAGTCTCTGCAGCGGCAGTAGGGAGGCCCAGAGGATGAGATGAAAGTGTGAATTGAGCTGAGCTTGGAGAAGAAAGAGTGCACAGGAGGGATTCAGGATAAGGGAGAGTTTCAAGGGGGAGGGTGATGGTGCAGTAACACACTGCTGTCCACAGCTTTTTTGTCTGTTGCTTTGGGGAACCATTGCACATCATTTAATACCTGCCTTGGTAAACTGTCTTAATACTCTTTTCCTGTCCCTCACCCTCATTTGGCTTGATTTGACCTGGATGAGAAGCAAGCATTGGAGAAGGATGACGCTGACAGCCAAAATCTTACTGTTTGGAAAGAAGCAGCACAAACACTTGCACTGAAAGATACATGTTAGGTATCAGTGAAACAGCTGAGACCTTCCAGGATGGCGAGCTACTTGGTGAACAGTTGGACAAGGTTACTCAGGTATTGCAGCAATTGATACCTTCTTGTAAAGAGATCTATGTGTCAAAATCTCATGTCAGTGAGCATGTGTGTCTCTGTTCAGGAGGGCATATTGGGTGGGCAGGAGGGTGTCCCTGTACGTTGTGAAAACTGGATAGAGTAATGCTCTAGAAAGGAGTGGCTCGCTGGAGAAAGAAGGGAACTGAGCATCTAGAAAGATGAATGCCTGAGAGTAGTAGCCTCCAGCAAAGGAGTGCTGTTTCACAGGCTACATTAGTTTAATTTGTTTTTTACAAGCGAGAACTCTTTTGAAACCTTAAATTCCAGGTGGAGTATCCAAGAAAGTCTGTTCCTGGACCTGTTGATTCTCTTTCTTCTCAAGGTGGAGTGCTAGACGCTCACTTGAGTTAAAGCACAGTTATCACAAGCAAAATTAATCCATCCTTCCTGTCTATTCCAGCCAGCATCCTAAACTGTGCAGTAGGTGTACCTGGCAGGTTGTCCCCAGGAAGAGCTGTATTTTTACCCCACAGCCTTGCAAGGGTTAAGTTTAAAGACTTAGCAGGTGTTTCTTTAAGTTAACTTACATGAACAGCATCCTGCTGCTTCCTGCTTGTGCAAGATATGTGTTGTCCCTGCAAAAGTCAGGTTAAATCTGAAGTTCTTTCTCTGTGCATTTATAATCCCATTGTTTGTCAGTAAAATGCCCATTTTAGGATTATTTTTTAAGAAATGTTTCTGTACTGATTCTTTTGTTTTAGCTGGAAAATTCTTATATTCAATCAGTATCTACTTCTCTGTGGCAATTTGGGGTGGAGTGAAAATGAACACTTTGAAGCAAATCTATATTGTCAACCTGTGTGGGGAAGAGGGTGAGGTGCTGAAAACTGAACCCCCCCCCTGCATACCAGGGAGGAGTTTCAGAATACAGCTCTGGCCCTTGGTTTACTGGGATTATTACTGACACAAAAAGTGCTGGATATCTGTTTCCACATGAAAAGAGGAAATGGGCATGTGTTGAGCATAGGTGAGGTAAGTAATCTGGTATGTGGTACAAGGTCAATGAAGCTGTAAAGTGGCAATTGGTTACTATTAAAAAAGCATATTTTTCTTTGTGTGCCTCAGCAAAGGTCACTTTGCTCGTCTGTATCAGGAAATAATAAATAACAGGCGACCAATACATGTGGGGGTTTTTGTTTGTTTTTCTAAGAAAGCACAAGCAGCTGAGGTGCATGTTCTGCTTGTTTTATATAGAGCCTGTGGGTCTGAATTCAGGCTTGCCAGCTCTGAACATGAGATCCATGCTCCCTTCTGCTTCCTGCCACCTTCCTCCTTGCTCTTTTGGCTTCTGCACTTGCAAAGCACTGATGTTTTTGCTCCTTCTCCTGGGCTTGCTTGAGCTCCCAGCAGACCTGTTGCATGCCTGCAAGCTTGAGTAGCGGTACATAGGAGGGGTCAACAATATGTGTGAGGCAGGGGGAATGCTAGTACGATTCTCTGAGCAGGTAAGAGGGGCTGGGGTGCCCATTGGGCTGGGGCACTTTGCAAAAACTTGGAGAACCCTAGGTTGGGACATGTAAAAGAAATCAGTGGTTCCAGACCTGTACCTGAGTGGCAGAGGATGAGTACTTTAGCAGAGGGAAGTGAGAGGATGGAGGAAGGCTTCTTCATGCAGACAGGGATGTGATTAATGCCTTGCTCTGCTACTCTGGTTGAAATGAAGTTTTGGAAACGGCCATTGTGAGAGATTAAGAGATTACTGCACTTTCCAGGTCCTTCCCTGTCTCTAAAACATGATGTTAGTTTTGGGGTTTGTACTGCTCTTGGGAGGCTTTTTTTCTGAATTTGGAGATCCATGCGCTGAAAATAGCTGTAAAGTCAAAGTAGTAAATGAATTAATGTTATTAGTGAAGGGGTAGAGAATAAAATAACAAGCTACTGGTAAAAAAAAAAAATAAATAAAAATCTCCTTGATTCCCTGTGTCTTGAATGCCATCTGGTCCTCCATGTCCAAAAAGAAAAAGGTTCAGCAAAGGATGATGAAGGTAATCAAGGGCACAGAGCAGCTGTTGTGTAAAAGGATAAAAGGAGGTAAATACACTTTGGCTGTTCAGCCTGGAGAAGAAAAACGATTGTGAGTGGAGGAAGTGAGACGACAAAGTGTGAGCAGAGGATGACTGTACCCAGGCCGCCCTCATTCAAAAAAATAGTGTCAAATTAAACAGGGAAGCAACAAGATTATAACAAGGGAAGGTTTTTCTTTTGGTAATGTTTTTCTTTTGGTGGTGCAAAGTTATGCCATGGCAATCCCTGCTGCAGGACATTGCTGAAAGATTAGAAGTTCAAATGAGGCTGAATAAAACCTAACCATGGCTATTAGAGACATTGTCTACTGGCTTAGGGAACAGTTATTAAAGCGATGTTTTGAAGAAGGTAACACCATCTGTGTTAATCTGGCTACAGAAATGTGAAACTTCATTTTTTAAGTAGGTAGTAAGTAATGCTTAGCCGTTCTCAAATGTCATGTTATATAGATGTGTGCAAACGCAAGGGCTACCAGTTAGAGTAATAAATTAAATGTGGGGTGTCTTGACTTTGGTATTATGTCATGGTTTTGGTAGTTAATGGGAAACTAGCATAGCACCAAGTGATTTGGGTGATAAAAAGGTGTTTAAGAGCAGGTTATTACAGCAGCAGTCTTGGATAATTTACTGTGTTACTTTACCAAAGTTTTGCAATCTGGAGCTAATAGGAGAATGCTAATAGTTGGGTAGGTTGGAGTGGCAGATTGCCAGCTGGTGCCTGAAGTAACAAACAGGTTACTGTGATGCATTGGAGACAAATGAGCTTCACTGTTTCCCTGTAAGCTCTATTTTCAGCATGTCGTAATGTTTGGGTAGAGCTGAAACTCAGGGATTGCACCATGAAAGTCACCAGGATGCCTTGGAAGGTGAAGGGTATGCTACGTTGCTTTTTACTACAGAGAGGTGGTTTGCTTGTCTGGCCTATGAAAGGACCAAATTGCCCTGGAGGTTTTGGTGCAGCAGTGTGTGGGTGTTAGGAGGCTTTGGGAGGTGGAGGAGGATGGAGGTAGAATAATGTCGTTTGAATCAGAGCTGTTTTGACATGCTAGAAAGAAATTGGCAGCTGTAAAAGGAGGAGGAAGAAATCAAACATTGAAGCACTCTACAGTTTTGTGTAGTGAAGGAGGACTCGGAGCAAGAGATGTTTAAAAATTTATACTGGACTGAGTGGGGTGAAAATGAAAGTATAAGTGAGCATGTGGTAGGGTCAGCTTGCACACTGCACATGCACATGGCAGCTTTGCAGTGGCACGCTGCTGAACAGTGATACCTTGAAAATTAAGAGTCTTGGTTCAGTGGACTCCCATCTCAAGGCATGGATTTGGTGACCTGTGTGATAACTTTGAGAGTAAATTGGAAGTGATTCATTCCTCTTCTGATCTCTCTTGAACTCTGCTCGTGTCTCTTGTTGTGACGTGCCTGCTTCTGTATTTACGAGCAAGGTGGAAACTAATGACCTGCTTTGCTTCCTTTGAAAGGCAAGGGATAGTTCTTACTGAAGATGGCAAGAGCAGTATTTCTGAACGTGCTTGGACTAAATTTACTGTATTTAAATGAACTGAAAAGTGTATATGATGACTATTGGAAGGGAAAGCATGTATTTATTGCACAGTGGCAATATATTTATAGACAGATAGTTCGGTTTATAGATAAATATTGTTTGCCTGTACTTCTGTAGCTATAAGAAGTTAGCAAATTTGATGTAAAAGCCTAAACTTTGCTATAATCTAGAGACCTTTTTAATTTTTTTTCTATCCCATCTGCTGAGTTCTTCACTCACGGCTGAGATGTCACGTGGTGCCAAGAGAGCCAAGAGAAGTGACGCATCTTGGTATCCCATGGTAACTCTCCCTTTCCTTCTTTTTTAGCTCATTTGCTTTGCTACCAGATAGAACAACCTGACTGTGGGATTAGATTATCTTTGCTCATAAATAGGTGAAGGTTAGGTTGTAGTGTTTTCAGTCTCTAAAATTATATGCACGTGGTAATCCAAACTGTCTTTTTAAAAACACCAAGCACACACCACAACAAAACACAAGCAAAAAGCAAACAACTCCCACTGGAAAACAAAACCAACACCCCCACTGAACCCAAAAACCTGGAAGTTCCCCACCCTAACTTCTCCACATGCAGGGAGAGGGAGTGTTGGTTGGGACTTTTATTCTTTGTTTGTCATTCAGAATATTAAAGCTCATCTGAGAAGTTTTTGCAAACCACAAGTAGATACCCTGCAAGCATCTGCTGGGCTCAGAGGTAAAGTTCTCACGAAAGCTAAATTTGCAATTCAGGTCTTACAGTTCACACAAGCTTTGCTGCTGGAAACTTGTTAGGTGCTGCTTTTTTCCTTGCTTCTCTCCCTCTGCACCCCCCCCCCCCCCCCCCACCTTGTTTTTTAACCTCCAGTTGGTTACATGCAGTTACTGGCTGTATCTTAGAAATATGACATATCTCCCAAGAAAAGCCCTTGGCGTTGCATTCAGATATGCTAATATTCTTCAGATTTCTGATTATTTTTAAAAAATGTGTTAATTAAACCCATTTTTTCCCTTCTGTGCCTAAACATCCACTGCTAAATTTGTTGCATTAAAACAGCAGTGGTATGATTTGGTCAGCCTGAAACTCAAGGCTGCAAATACAGTAGCTGCTCAGCTAATTTAAACAGTGAGTGTAGTCTTTGCAGTTGTACATGAGAAATCTTGAACCTCTTCTTGCACAGTTTCCAAACTCTTCTGAGCCCATTTCTAAGTGCCTTAAAGCACAGCTAGTACAAATCCTGCTAAAGCAATGTAAGCCTGGCTAAACTTTGCCCAGCCTATTTGATTTTTGCTTTAGGAGAGGGAGCAGCTTTCAGAAACCCAATTTATTCTTGGTGTGGGGGGGTGGTTTTGCTGGCATGTAGTTCACATGTGCTGGAGGAGACTGTGGTGAAGTTTTGCAGTGTGGCAGGATTTGCATTTGCTGTTGCCACAGCTACGAGTGAGCTTATGGCATTTCAGTTCCCTTAGCAGAGGAACAGAGCAGGAGTTTTCAGAGTTAAGGCAGCAGTGCACAGAGATGACTCATTTTAGTGTGTCCAGCCGGTTTTGAATCAGTTTTTGAATGAGAGAAGATGCAGCCATGGTGTTTCTGTGCAGGGAGGCATAGAGGTGTAGTCTTGAGCAATTTTTGGTTTCCTGGATTTGGGGTAGTTGATCTGCATGATGTTTGATAGTAACAGGCTGCTAAGCTATCATCTGATATACAACATTCATACAGGCACCTGTATATTTGGAAGTATTGCAAGATTTCTCTGGTATGCACCAGCACTGTCATCTCTAGCTGATCCAGAGCAGGGTACGTATCTCTTGTTTGCTCCAAACAGGTATTTAGCACAAAGCACTGTTATTGTAATGGGACTGAATTGCCTTCTGTTCGATTTTTAGTTACGTGCAGTCTGTTGTGCTAACATGAGCTGTGGGTTTGCATCAGGAGTGCTGCATGGCTAAATCCAAACAATAGGCTGCTTGTGACAACTGAAAGTGGTGGGGGGAAAAATCCCTCTTCTGTAATTGCGGGAAAAAAGCAAGCCTGTTTGCAACAGGAATCAGTGAGAGTTTATCAAGTCATACTTTACTACACACACACCCCCCATTTTCTTTATAGATTATGATGATTTAAGCATTAATTGCTTAGACAGAAAAAGCAATTGGCCTGTCTTTCAGTTACTGATCGCAGAAGCTTTGACTTAGTGGTATAAAGAAATGCTGTACCTTTCTGAGTGTGACAGTGTGTGCAAGAACTATTTTGAGAGTGTTATTTGTGCATGTCAAGCATATCTCCTAGCAAACTCTTGCATTGACAAAGGGCATAACAAAAAAGGTAAAATTAAGGATTCATTCAGCAGAACCTGGTGGTAGGTTTTTAGCCCAGTCTACCAAAAAATAGTCTGTATGCTTTTTGGTGTGTTTTTTTGTACTCTCATTTGAGTAACAGTGTTGACCTTGCAAATGCTAGTTGGAAGCAGAGAGAGTTTAGGAGCCCTTCCCAAACAGGCCAGGCTTTCATAGAGGTAGCAGAGAAGGAGTCATGCTAAAGAAAAAGATGTGAACTTGCTGAAGAAATAAAGAGCAGTGTAATAAAAGTATGATGTGGCAAGCTGCTGTAATGCAAATATTATTAAACATATGCAACTGGTGATTGTGCTGGAAACAAAAACAAGTGTCAGAAGAAAGGTGAGGAGTTTGAAGTCACAACTAAAGATTATTAAAATTAGTAGTAGCAAGTTTGCCTTTGAGGCAGAAAATTGCACCTATGTTCAGAGGCAGGTGGGTTTACATCCTTTGAAGATGGGAATATTCGTATGGACATCGGTTCAGTGTTAGAGGATGGCTACCCTGTAATCAGATTTTTGCCATTTTAATAATTTTAAATGTGGAATATTTAATAGGTAGATACCTGGATTATACCTCCATTTAGATAAGAATAAAAACTGTCAGCTACCTTGCAGGTCAAAGCTGCTGCTTTTTCCCAACAAAAGCCTGACTTGTCTGTGCCTTTCACCTGCAGTGTTTCCTGCAGCTTGTCAGCTGTGTGACCTAAGTTGCCTGTGACTGCTTTTACATGCTAAACTGCTGACTCTTAGTCTTGAAATGGTTAACAATAAGCTATTTCCTCTGTATTATCTTATGCAAAATACTGCTACTGCCACTGCTAAAGAGTCTTTGACCTGTTATACAGAAACAGGGTGTTCACCTGAGGAAACTGGAGATTGCAGTGATAGTTAGAAAAGTTGGAATTGGAGAGAGGACAACTGTGGTATGTGGGAAATTCAGTTAATACAGGGATCTTAAATTTTAAGACAGGAACTAAATCTGAAATATTGTGAGCAGGTGGTACTTTTTCCCTCCCAAATAGCTGTAACTTGTCATGTAGGTAATTTTAAACTGGTGTTGCATCTAACAACCTAGGCTCATGTAAAGATTTTATTATTGCTCTTCATTGGTACTGTTGAGGTTTTTAATTACTATGTGAGAAAGTGCTTTTGAATTGATGTACTTAGGATTTTGCCATGTCGTGAAGGTCTTTGTCTACTGTAGCTTTTTGTTTTTGGAGCTATGGTTTTTAAAAAAAGCAAGGGAGGGGGAGAACCATCAAACCTCAAACCAAACCAAACCTTGTCCTCGGTAACCAAACTACAGCTCTGATACAGAGGGAAGACCAGGTCTTACACCAGTACAGATGAGAAATTAAGTCTGTTAGATGCTGTGCTCAGCTTGTGCTAACATCCTCTCTCTGGAAAGAATTGCCATGGTCTCTTCCCTTGTTTAGGGATTCCTGTGTCAGAGGGAAACCCCCAGAGCAGAGGGGTCAGCTCTGTCAGCCCAAACATTAGCATCTTGTTAGGTGGTTTGCTATCGTAGTGTCACTGTGGGTGCTGGGAGCAGTTGTGAAATTGGGAATAGTGCATGGTGCCTTTGGGTTTTGAGATGTCCCAGGTCATGGTACCACTGTATCCTATTGTCTGGTGCTGTAGAACTGCCTCTGTGTCTGTGCTGTTGCTGTAGTTGAGTCCAGCTACAAAATGGCTGTGTAGAGATCCCATAAGGATCTGTAGGTTCCCATACTACTTATACTGTCCCTGTGCTCGGTTCAAGGCCTTGAAAGTATCCAGGGAAGAGATGATGTAGGATGCCTTGATTAGAAAAGCAGAGGGCTGCTGGTCACCTCTTGTATTGAGGTGAGAAGAGGACTTCTTTGGACCCAGGCAGGGAGGGATGATTTCCCCAGAGAGCAGTGCCTTTTCTGAGCTGTAGGTCAAGGGGAAAGGCATCATCTGCTATGGTTTTGCCTTCAGACTTACAGACTTGCAATAGGGGAATTTAGCTTTTATTTTACAAGGGAATGCTTGTTCACGTCACAGGTAGAACAAAACAAGTAGCAGCTAGTATAACAGGTAGCATATCTGGCTCAAATTGAAGAGTCTGTTGAATTCAGAAAGTATAGAAAGACGACTCATTCAGCTTGTGGGACTCCCATCAATCTCTGATGAGCTTGTAGGGTGGAGAGGGAAGCTAAATCAAGAATTGACAATAATTTGGAAGAACAGAAGACTGTAGGCTACAGTACAGACAAGAGTGCCGGAGTACTGAGACCCAGGAATGCTGCTTCTCACTGGTTTTTTTTGACACAGTTGGCCAAGGAATAAAGGTAGGTGCTGACATGCTAAGAATTACTGGGGGAAGCCTTTTGGCAACAGCACAGTACTACCTGCAAGTGAAGTTTATCCTCACAGGCAACTATTTGCCCCAGGGACTAACCAATTTGTTGGGCTTTTTTTTTTTTGTTGGTCTCTTTTTATTTTTTTTTTTTTTTTTTTTTTTTTTTTTTTTGCCTTGTAACTATCCAAAACACAACTCTGGAGCATCTGGGTTGCACCTAAGGCATTAACTTTATGGGAAGGAAAAGAAGAAAATATCTACTGTCCAACAGATCTGCATCTGTGCTTCTGATTGGAGATCTTGGACTAGTTCTGGTCCATGGTGTGACCTCTTGTGTCAGTATGATGAGCGTCTGCAGGTAATAAATAGCTGCACAGAGTCTGTGCAGAAGCTGCTGCTATGAACATTGGACAGTCTGGTGTGCACAGGGTAGGGCTTGAGCAGTTACCTCTGTTAAGGTTTTTATGGTCTTTTGTGCTGGAGGAAGGAGTGGGCCTGGGCAGGAAAGTTATGTTGAACCGCAGTAGTGGTTTTGATGCACAAAGATGCAATTAAGGCTTGAGGAGAAGTTTTTTGAATAGTTCTGGAGAGTTCAGTTGCATGAAACAGCTCTGCAGGGACTGATAGAACCCTTATCAGCCAGGAGAAAAGCTTATACAGAGTGTATTGGCATGGCATTCTGTATTCCTAGAGTCCCACACCCTTCAACATGGGAAGGGAAAGAAATAGGGTTTTCTGCTCCCAGCATGGATTATAACACTGGTGAAGTATTTGAAACTGTTATTTCCCATAAGAATCCATGTCTCCTTCCTTTCTAAGAGGCTTGCTTTTTGTAATTGGCTCTAAGAATGTCCAGAGGTTAAAATTAGAATGGCAACTGCTAATAAACATTTACCAGTGCATTTTCTGCAGTCAGCTTTCATTTAGCCCTGAAAACCCTGGTCCATTTTTGGATGCTGGAGGCAAGCCAAGTAAGCACAGCTCCTCAGCACAGCGCTGGGGAGCACAGCAGAACTTGTTAAGTTTTTGCTCTTTTTTGTTTGTTTGTTCGTTTGAGAGATGCATGATGGCTGTGGAAACTTGAATTTTCCTTTACTTAGTGGTGTAGCAAATATGGTCTTCCACTGTATTAACAAATAGTCACGAGGTGCTCTTAACAAGAGCACCTAAGCAGCACAGTGACTTACAGAGGCTTATGGTGAACATCTTGATATTTGCAAGCAATTAATAAATAATGTAGGTCTTTTCTGAGTTTACATAAATATTAATACACATAAATATTAATGAGTGTACAACATTACTGACCACAGAAAGTCCTGTAGCCTTTCATACCAGGAGAAAAAGTTACTGTGTCCATCTTAGTCATGCTGTCCTGTTGCATGGTGTATTTAAGGAAGTAACACAGTTATTTTGTCACCTAGGCAAACAATCCAAAACTATAGCAAGGTTCCTGTTGGGGGAGTCTATAATGAAAAGGCTGGCAGTGCTATATTGGTTTTATGTTGTTCATCATTCATGCACTCAGTATTGGTATAAGGGTGTTCTCTGGGCATGAGTTTATGCTTTTCTGGTTCAGGATCACTCATAAAATATATTGGGGGCAGGGGGCAGGCAGGGGAGCAGGTTGTAGCTGCTTCAGCTGGAGCCTGGGTATCTTGTACCTGCTGCTTTGGGGCAAGGTGGTGTCCTGGCTCCCTCTTGACTGCTACACTGTTTCCGTATATACCTCTGTCTACCTGCGTGTGCCTATGGTTTTGGTTTTTTTTTTTTTCTCCAATACCCCTGAAACTTCAGCAAAATGTTCATTTTCTGCTAGCAGCAGCAGTACAGACTGCTCTGATGGGCGGATCTAACAAATCGGTATGTACTGGACATCCTAGTATTCCTGTTTGTTTTTCAGAGCAGCTGCTGTGTCTGAATGCCTGATGCAGTTTGCTGGCGTCTTATGGCTTGAATGTGACTCTTGTAGAGGAGCTGCTCCATTACTGTGGAAGGCAATTGGCTTTGCAAGCAGGTTAGCATGTACAAAACCTTTCTGTCTGGATCCAAGTGTCTGCTTTAATAAGTAAATAGTCCTGAAACCTGCTGCACGATAGTCCTTTAGAAATAATCTGAGCTACTCTTCACCTAAATGGAGTGGCAAGAATATCAAAAAGATGAAACACAAATGTAGCGGCTCAGTGTTATTAGCCTTCAGGCAAGAAAATCTGCTTCTGCTCTTTAAAGCAGTTCATGGCAGTATTACATATAAATAGCAGTCCCTCTCTGAGGCTTCTCCCATTGCCTGCAGCCTAAATTGGATGACTTCCTAGTGGTGGTGGCCGCTAATGGTGAGATTAAGTGGCAGATTAATTGACTGGGAGTTACTGAGAGCGGTGTGGTTATGGAGAGCAACCTATCTTCACTCTTTTGCAGGGGAAATGGAGTTTGGGGGTGCTGCCAGTCGAGCTTCTTTCATGAGAACCAAAATGCCCAATTTAACAAAACGCCAGTGCCGGTGCGCATTATAAAGACAGAGTTGCTAATGCTTTTATGGCAGTGAGGAGATGAGTTAGGCTGTAATTGGTGGCCTCTCTTTTCCCTTGCAAGTCCAGAGAGGATTTTGTAGTTATTCCTGTGTTTAGTTGTTCTGCTTTATTGGTTTTAATTCAGTATGGAACAGGTATTTTATACCGCCTAAGAGAAAAGTACCATATAAACGGGGTTTCTTGTATGCTAAGAGTGCTGCAAATGTAAAGAAACGTAACTCCTTAGCCTCACTAGGACGACTTGCTTTGATGTTTTGAGATGCTGGTCTAATTTTCAAGTTCAGAGCTGCAGGATTTTTAAAGACAAAACTGTAGGTAAGCGGAGCATTTGAGCTACCGTTAAGACCAGGAGATCTGTGCAGTGAATTTATATTGTTTCAGGACTGTCTCTTTCTGAATCTATTGCATTATGCTAAACTCTAGCTTGGCAGCTACAAATGGAATAGTCCCTTAAACCTTCCATAGCTCCAGTATGAAGCATGCTTAGAGCTCTAGACCCTACCAGAAAATGAACGTTTGACCTAGCTTCAGACCTGGCCCAGCTTGCAGCAGAGGCCAGGCTAGCTGACCCCCAGAAGTCCCTTGCATCTTGGGGCTCTCTGTGGGTCTTGACACTGGACTTGATGACACAAGACAAATGTTGAAAAACACCTATGGTTAGAAGCCATAGTTGTGGATGGCCTTTAAATCCCTGTGAATAAACACATGCAGCAAGTGAGTTTAAAATTGTAGTGTTGTCTGTTTTTTGCTAGGTGAAGAGACTGCCAGTGCTCTGGCCAAAAATGTGACAGCTGTCATGGTAGATCTCAGCTGTGCTCTCCTTCTCCCTGTTCAGCCCCCAGCATGCTCAATGTATTTGCAACGAGAGGAAAAGGAGGAGGAGGTGTGCTAAACTGAGAACCAGTCAAGACAAATGCGCTAACAGTTGGATAGAAACATGTTTTATCTTGAGCTTTTGTACAAAACCCTGAATTCCACACAGAAACTTCCCTGGTCCTGAACTTCTTTTTAGGGTGAAATCTTAGTAGATAGGGTCAGTTTTGTACTTCTGTCCATTACTGATGACCCCCACTGTCCTCTTTTTGCCAGACCACCTCCAGCTGTGGGAACAAGAAGTGTGGGAGATTTAAAGAAATTACAACTTTAATTTAATTCTTGGCCTTAAAATCAAAATCTTTAGGACTTCTGTTCTCTTACAGCAGCAAGAAGTAGTTACTGCCAAGTAAATAAAATCTTTTTTTCTAGTAAACTTAGAAGGTATCTTATGTCTGACTCTTCTTGCTTTGTTATAAAAGAGGAGAATCATTCTCTGTTTTTTAGAGGTGATACAGAGCATTTGTGGAGCTGAGGGTTTTTTGAAGCATTCATTCAAAAAGGTGATGTTAAAGAAAGGGGGGGGGGGGGGGGGGGCAAAACTTGAGGGAGGTGGAGACTGTAAGAGATATTAGAGTCTGATTATACCAGACAATCTGACGAAACACCTCCTGACTGGTCTGTTACCATTCCCAGTCTCTGATCCCAGTGTCGCATTGAGAAAGCAGAATTGAGCCAAACCATAGCAAAGGCAAGCTAGCAAGTACTGGAAACTGAATCCTAGTCTCTAGTGAGATACAGCACGTGTTCGTTGTCTCCTGCTGAGCTGATGTGTGATATGTCAACATGGTGACATTGTGGGTTTCTGCTGTGGATGGTATCTTAGACAGGACAGAGATGCTTCTTCTGAATGCTTGTGGTTATCACAAATGATACCTTGAATGTGCAAATGAACTGGAAAAATGATCACAGAATCACAGGCTGGTTGAGTGTGGCAGGGGACCTTTGGAGGTCATCTTGTCCAGCCTGCCCTTGTCAAGCAGGGCTACCTAGATCTGATTGCCCAGGACCGTGCCCAGCTGGGTTTTAAGTATCTCCAAGGATGGAGGCTCCAAAACTTCTCTGGGCAGCCTAGTGCTGTGTTCAACCACCCTCACAGTAAAACAGTTTTTCTTACGGTCTGATGTGTTTCAGTTTGTGCCATCTTGTCCTGTCACTGGGCACCACTGAGGAGAGCCTGGCTTCTTCCTCTTTGTACTCTCTCTTCAGGCATCTGTATACACTGATCGAAATCCCCCCTGAGCCTTCTCTTCTACCAGTTGAATAGTCCCAGCTCTCTCAGCCGTTTCTCATAAGAGACGCTCCAGTCCCCTTGTCATCTTGGTGGCCCTTTGCTGGACTCTCTCCAGTATAGGCATGTCTCTTTTGCACTGAGCACAGAACTGGACCCACCTAACTAACACTGTATTAGGAAAATGTCATTGTCAGTGCGCTGCAGAAACCTCCTCAATTGCTTCTACCATGCTGTGTTGTCCTTCCAGCAGGTATCAAGGTGGTGAAAATCCCCCATGAACACCTGTCCTGTCCCTCCTAAAAAGCCTGTGTGCATCCAGATGCTCATCCAGTTGTATAATTTATCTGACCATATCTCTGTGATCACAGACAGAGGTTGTAGCCCTGGCAAGTGCAGGCAGACCACCTGCCCGTTCCCTGTGCTGCATGCAGTGGTGTAAGGGCACTAAAGAGAGGCACCCAAGGGTGCATAGTTCCCAGAAATGGTATGAGAGCTTTCCCAGTAATGCCCTGCAGGTACCTCCATATCTGCATACACGCCTTCAGGTCTGTGAGTGAAGGTGGCTTTTCTGAAGTTGCATTGGACGTGCAAAAATGTGTGTGAGCTGCCAGGATGGCAGTGTTTGCCGAGCAGAATCAGCACATCTTCTGGCAAAAGCAAGCAATATGTGAGAAACTCCCTATTACTGGTTGGATGCAATATTTATCTTCAGCCTGGCTTTAGTGTCTGAGTCAACGTTGTGCACGTAGCTTTAGAAAAATAAAGACTTTATTTCTGTCTCATATTCTCCTCTACTTAGATTTTTCCTAACGTAACTGAATATCTACAGAAGGGCTGTATTTCTGCTCTGGTGTGTATCTATATATATACCCTGTGACGTTGCAAGAGTGTTTGCTTTGGAAGAAATCTCTTCATCTGAGCCAAATGGAAACATGCAACATAAAGCCTTCTTTTCTTCTCTGAGTAAGAAGAGGGGCCTGAAGAGAAAGTAAGTTATCACTTGGGAAGGACAGGAAGCCTGTGAAGTTAAATGGCCTTATTCTGTTTTAACTAATCCAGTAACAAACACTCCACAAACCTGAACTTTTAATTATGAGGTAGAATTGGAGGGTGGAGGTGTTAAACACTGGGGCAGTATTTTGGAAAGGACCTGTGAAACAAGTTGATGAAAGCCTTTAAGTTTGTCTCCTGGACTGCTTGCATGCACAGCATCAGTGTGCAGGGATTGCTTGTGTGCCCTCGCACTCATTTGAGAAGTCCTGCAGCAAACTTAAAATTGCAGCGATTTGCATAGGTGATGCAGAAAGTCTTTTTCTTCTCCCCAAATATTGTTATTACACTATGGTGGTAGTGACTGACTTCTTTATAGCACAACTGACTTTCAACTCATTTTTGGCTTTCTAAGCAATTCAGACCTCTGGCTTCTCAAAAACTTCCCAAGACTTTACATTTTTATTGTGCTTAGTCTAAATCTAAAGCAATGAATTTGGATGAAATTTTTATAAAGGTGTAGGCCAAATAGTCTGTATTTAGCTTGTAGGATAGTTTGCAAAGTAAGACACTTTGGTTTAAGTGCGGTTTGCAGAGGTCTGAAACTGCATTTGCTACTTTTTGCTACTTGTGAGCTGTAGAAGACACAGAAAGTAGCACTTCTTGGCTTGAGGTTTTTCTAAATGCACAGTGTGAAGCTGAGCATGTTTGAACACTATTTTTGCAGAAATGCTAGTCATCAAGCAAATCTAACATTACTGCATAAACAGGGCAAGGAAGCAAGTCCACCTCTTTAGAAAGCTCAAGTATGTATGTACCTTTACCCTTTTGTACTCCCTATTAGATGTCTTAAACTTGTTACATCATTGCATTTTTGTGAACTGTAATTGAAGGGGCAAAACCTCTGACAGTGGTTTTTACTGATACAATGTTTACCAGTCAACAGAAGGTCGGCAGAAATACTGTTCTTGATTAGTGCTTTTTGTTGTGGATGGGGAAGAAACTAATCTCTCCTTTCTCTAGGAAATGATGGCACACAACACAATAATACCCAAGTAATATCACTCTTTGGGAGTACTTAAGAAAGGTCTTTAAAAAGAAATGGTCAGTTTCTTTGCCTCAAGATTCTGAGAGCATGGGAACAATGGTGGTGTCCACAGTTTGATACACCCGTCTACCCCACCCAGTTTGCACAGTATCAACTTCAGTTATTTCTGAGTTTGGATAATCCACTGGGAATAACGAAGAAGCATTGGGGTATCGTATCAAGCAGAATTATTCCCCTCGTCTGTGCTTAGACCATACAGGGACTTGCAGGATCAATAATGAGTTCAGAGTGGTGCGATGGTCTCCTGTGTGGGTTTTGAAAAGATGTACATAGTCTTTCTGTTTTGTGACTAGTGTCAGGAACAGAAATGCAAGTGTGAACACGGTAAATGCCAACAAAAACATATTTCATGAATGCCAGGGGAAGAGTATTTGGCTGTGGCTTGATTTAGAAATTGCTGCTCTGTGTGTGCTATAGCATAGTATATGTACGGTGTAAATATACTTTTAGGGTTTTTTAGTATTCGGAGAACTCCTAGTAGTTTCTCTGCTAAGGATATGTATAGGCTGTGGACACATCCTTGGTCATTAAAACTAACCATATTGGTAGGAATTGAGTTGAAATGAAATATGCTACTTACTTGCAAACCAAATCTGTGTGCGTTCATCCTTCTAAAGTATCCTGAAGAGATTTAGAAATTGGTATACATCAAGCCTCATCTGATGTGAATGCATGCTGCACTGAAGTAGAACTCAAAACGTGCCAGAAAATACAGACTTCAGCTTCTGCCCGAGGTGCACAATGCCTTTTGTGGTCAAAGCTGCTGATACTTGGCTTCACTGTTGCTTAGGTTGCTGTTCAAGTTAGTGCTTGGTATTGTAGTCAAAGACACAAATTCACATGCCTGTAGGAAAGTGTACATGTAAGAAATGTCATGAATTGGGATTTCGGTAAATGCTGAATTGGGGGGGGGGGGGGGGAGGATGATGTGTGTGGTAGGAAGCAGATTTTTAATGGTCCTGGTGGAAGGACCAGGCTGTCACTTTTAATGTTTATACAGAACTGATGGTTGTGCTTCCTATAGGAATAAATTGGACTAGAGGAAACAATTGCCCCATCTGTAAATGTGTTAATCAGAGGGAAAACCCATAAATTAATTAAAGGCCCCATCTTTAAATAAGCAGATGGATGTAGAAGGTAGTACTGGCGTTTTATAATTTTGATGTAACAGAATCTAATACTTTCTGTGTTTGTACTTTGCTGTATTTTGTGTCCTGTGATCATAACCTTTGCTTCAGCGGCACAAGTGATGCTTCCCGTAGGAAGTGTTACACACTTGCCTTGTGGGACAGCCAAGCCTCCTGGGCCTGGAGCACAAAGCCTGTGCTAAAAGCAGCGAGCACTTTGGTCTTCTTCCTTTCTTGTTTCTCATACACATCACAGAGGTCAAGGTTATGAAAACAAGGTCGAACAGGCCAGCACCTGAAAATAGGATCTGGGAACATTTTTATCACACTTAGATCATTGGTAGAGATACAACTACAATTAGATTTTGAGTTACACCAAAACCAGCCTGTCCCTGTGGTGACATTGCTGTATTTACCCTCTTTTTTGGGAGGAGCATAAGGGAGCATATAAACACACTTCCTTAATAAGCTGTTTGAACCTCTGGTGATTAATGGTTCAGGCTTCCTGAGCATCTTTTGCTTTCCTTTACTGCTCTGAACTCATCTAGTTATCCTTTGAACCCAGATAAACTCGTGGCACTTGCTGTGTGCTGAGGGTGGAAGTTGCAAGAAGAGGATATGTGTTATGATAATGGGATCGTGCAGCTCACCCATGTATAAAGTGGCGATAATGCTGGCTGCACCAACACAGGATATTGGAAATACAACACGCTGTGGTCCTCACAAATAGTCCTTACTGCTTCTGTTGTGTTGTTCCCTTTCCCTTGGGATGAAGTGGATGTTTGAAGCCCTAATTTGCAGTATTAATCCACATAATGCTTATTACTGAGTAAGGTGTTGAATAGGTGGGTATGTCAGAGTCAGTGCTGTTTAACCTGTGAATATTTACTTTCAGTTACATAAGAAAAAAAGGGGAGCTGGAGGCAGTGATTAATTGATAACTGGCTTGTGTTTCATCTTTAGAGTCTTAAGAGTGGGGTATACGTTGCTCTGGGTCTGCTACTTGAATATGAGAGAGAAGATGCTCATTGCATGAACAGCAGGTGTAGGTCTTGTGTTTGGGATAACCATCCTGCTGAGGTGCTGCAAAAATGCATTGCAAAATTAATAGTTGGATTTCTCTCTGGTTTCTATTCTGTGTGACTCCTGTGTGTGCAAAAAAATACTCAGGATGTGGAGAATAGGTTAGTTTATTTTTAACAGGAAAAAGCCCCCTCCACACCCAGGAGCCCTGTTGTTGACCTCTAGCATGAAACATGATCATATCTTAATGCTTGCTTTGGTTTTGGCTGGGTTGGTTTGGGGTTTGGTTTTGTTTTGGGTTTTGTTTGTGGTTTTTTTAAGATGCTAATTTTGCTTTTATTGGAAAGCTTGGCTCCTTTTAGGTCTCTTGGGTTAATAAGAAACTCCTTTGAAGAGCAAGATAGAGCGTCAGCAGAGCATGAAGTTGGTATTTGCAGAAGAGTGCAGTGCCGCTGCTGCGGAACAGAGGAAACTGGAGGAAACAGCCAAGTCTCTCATGTGTCTGCCCCTCCTTAGTGCAAAGATCATCATTAGTACAATTTCAAACATCACTTTTAACATAGGGATTGCTGGGCAGGCCTACAAGAAGGCAGTACTGTGTGTTAATGTGCATTCAGTATGAACTTTCTTTTCTGAAAGGAGAAGCATTTGCTTAGTAGTGCTCTGCACAAGCCCAAGTATGAACATTTTGGCTCCATTTATGCGTAACAAATTAGTGACTTGCTATATGCAGCCAGCCATACTTAAAACAAGCAAAGGTATTTTCCTGAAAGATTCTTGACTGCTCCTTGGATAATGGCAGCAGCTGGCATCCATCATTACATGCCATGTTTCTGGATAAGGCCAACTTGATTTGTCAAAAGCTTTAAAGAAGCCAGAGCACCGGATATGTGCCAAATTACTGGTATAGGAAACCAGGAGCATTGTAGCAAGATGTGGGGCAAATAACAAAGGAATTAGCACACAGATCTCTCCATCAAAGAGTTACCAGTCTGTGTCCCATTACAGCATTTAGTGAGGAAACAGTCTGTTGCCTGCCTGTAAACCAAAGGACTTTGGATTGAAATTTTGGGTTTGGAACAAGTACAGTAAAATTAATGTTCTGAGGCGATGTCTTCTTTAGCCAGTAGATTTTGACACACCTGGGTAATGAGACTTCTCAGAGTTAAAAATAAGTGGATCAGAGCACAGGAGTGGCACTTCACAAGCTGGAGTGCTGTAGCTGGATGTGGGATGCAGTCACATGTGAACAACGCCCTGCCATGTGAAAAATGTCCTTCTGGTTGAGACTGTGCATTTGTAAAGGCTGTCTTGTTTCTGTTTTTCTATTTTATGGAAAGCTTCATTCTTCTAGGTTAAAATGTGACTGCAGTGATATTAAACACTTGCTTTGAACTGGATATCTGATTGCACATCTGCTGTATGAAAGTGAATTGCAGTAACACAGTGTGCCACCTTGTTTTTCTCTACTCTTGCCTCTGGAGAGGTGCTGGGGGTTCAATTTCACAGAGCAACCTCAGCTTCTAATGGTAGAGCCACCACTGAGAAAATCTGGGTTTCTCTGATGATCTGAAGGGCAACTGTGGCATTTAATCAAGAACAGCAGAAGGATGTACACACCCTACAGCCCAGGGAAGCACACATGATAAGCGAAATGACTGATTTTGTCCATTTACAAAGATGATGCCAGTTAGATGAGAACCTCAGAGGTTTAAGCTGCTTACATGGCTTGGACGGTGCGAGTGGCATGGAGGCTCACTTCATCAGCAGCAAAAGGTCCGATGTCCTGGCAGACGTCCAGGGAGTGTGGGGATCAGACTGGTGTCTCTGCCATCCTTTTACAGGTTTCAGTCACAGGAGGGATGCATGTGTGTGTGTGCATGTGTCTGTGTGATCCCTCAGAGCTGTTGCTACGTGGTAGAGTCCTATGACTGTGCACGGGGTCACATGCAGAAGGAGAATGAACTGGGAGCTGCCCAGGAACAAGATCAGCCAGCCAAAGCATCAGGAGGTTGCAAAACTGATGTGAGGTCAAAGTACAAACACGTGTTCAAATACAACACCACAGTGTATTTCTTAATTAGCTTTTGAAGGAAGAGCAGGGGCTATTTTCAGCTGAGTTTCCAGAATACACTGGTTTTCTACCAGCTTGTGTGAGCATCCTCTTTGCAAGTGATTTTAAATACACCTTTGTTCTTGAAGGCACACATGCTTAAGCAAGTAGTTTTGAAATTAGCTGCTTTGTTGGAGGAAAGATTTTTGTTGGTAACTTAATTCAGCTTAAAAGCAGGTTGACCTTTTTATAGGCAAAGAGAAGTGTGGTTTCCTCTGGACATTACTTGGTGAGTCACACATTACATGACACAGCATTCCTCTATGGAAACTTAATTGCTGGAGCTGATGAGTACATCAGTACTCTGGAACCACCCTTTGTGTTTGATACACCTAAACAACCTCGCATTTCTGGAAATTATTTTAATAAATACTTAATAGATTTTAAACTCAACCTTTAGGTTGTTTCTGGTATATCTCGGAGCCCCATTAAAGTAAATATATTTTTTTCACATTCAAAAGCAACTGTCTGTTCTTAACAGCCTTGCACATAAGTTGTAATGGCTTAGTGCTGTAATCAGATGTAAAAGTAATAAATACTATTATTGTATTATATATGTAAGAATAAAGTTTCAGGTTATTTCTTAATAGGAAAGATGATAGACTGGGGGTGCTGTCCACTGCAGGGTTTTTTTTCAGTTTGTTTTTTTAAACGTACTGGCCTGTTCAAAATCATGTGTTATATCAAACAGGAACATACACATTTGCTGGTTGAAAACCCTCAGAAGACCGGGTGAAGCAGTGGTGGCCAGAACAGGCTTGTTTTAGTGATGAGCATTTTTGTATGTTTAATAAAAAGTACTTCATCTTTGGATCATAAAGCAGATGTGCTGAAAGGTCTCTGCCACAGCTGTTCAAAACTTAACAATGTCCTCAATTTTGTGTTTTCTTTACAAGGATATTTCAGCTTAAGAGAAGTGGTTAAAAAAAACCAGCATGGAGCTGGAAGAAAATATAAGCTTGATATAAATAATAAGCAACAGGGTTTGTTGCATTCACAGCATCTCTGGAGAGATCTGCATTACAGATTGCACAATGAGTTTGCTATAAACTAGGTCACTTGTTTGGGGGGGTTGAAAGTGCTGAAAGACTAATAAGCAGCAATTTTAGAGTGGTATGGGTTGTTCAGCATGTTCTGATACTAAATGCGAAGTAGAGGGTTTGATGCTTATAGCAAACAGTCATACACTGCAATAGCTAATGCTTCCTTTCAAATGAGCAGGTAGTCACGTTGTAGTTAAGACCCCAGATAGCTTTCCTCTGAAGAGAATGAGCTGTATATTCCAAATAGTGTATTTCAAATAACTTTTAAAAATTTGTCCTTGAGCTGTTGTTGAATGCGGTGTTTTAAAGTGTTTTGAGGCAAATGAAGATCAGAGTAACTTAACGCTCCTGTAGCACATTGGTCACTGATATATCACAAAAAAAGAATCAGGTTACTTGAAGTAAAACGATAAAAAAAAGTGCTTGAAAGGTTTTGGGGCATTTGTGGTGGATGTGTGGATTTATATCGCACATGTGAAGCGACATGAACATAACCACTCTGGTAGGTGTTGATCCTAGAAATCAGTAATCAGTCTTTGAACTTGTACCCCCTTTTGTGTTGGTAATGGTTCTTGGTAGCCAGTAAGCCATGTGCCTCCCTGCTGGATCCTGTAAAAATGCTTCCTTTACATCTTTATGCTTTTTGTTTCTCAGCCATGCCCACAGCTCTGTTGGAGGTAGCATCACTGCTGTTTTCCTTCAGCTCTGTTGCAGTGCTTGGGACTTGGGGTTGAGTTTGTTTGGTGGTGTGAATGAGTACGTTTTTTTTTCACTTGCACTAAGACTTTACTTTTCACCTTCACTGTTGGATTTCATCTGCTGATGTACAGTTTCTTTACCAATGGGCAAGGAAAAAGGTGACTCAATATAGCCTGGTTACTCTGATTTTTTTTTTTTTTTTATATTTAAGCTGTCAAGGCAAGGAAGACCTTTCGCCAGCAAGGCTTTTAGGAGGTGCTTCCTCTCTTGTCATGTATGTATGGTGCTTGAATTACCAAGAAACATTAGTGCTGAAGCGCAGTAGTGGCTATTTCTTTTACGTGCTAGCAATCAACCTGAAATCTACTCTTGGGTCACATAACTCATGTCCTGATCAGGAAAGAAGCAAACAGGTCAACGCTCAGTGTCTGTCTCTCTTCTTCAGGCATTGTTACGGTCATCCTCATATTGAAGCGCGATGTGAGAAGGTGGAGTTGAAGCAGACTAACAGCCACTTAACTGAGAGCAGTACTCCCAGATGTTCAGTCCTATAGGAAGAAAATGATGTAATCACTTCAAGTATCCTCTGTTTTAGCCCTTAGGCTAAATATGCCCTGGCTGAATTATGTAGGAGAAAAAAAAAAACAACCACCAAACCACTTTTGCACATACTTTGGCAGAATTCATTATGTTTATTTGTTCAGGACTTTATAGGGTATTAAGTTGTATCTGTCTGTACCCATGAAATATTTAAATACACAATGATTAAATATGTTGAAAAGGTGTTCCCAAAGCTCACTTCTAATTACCTGTAATACTCGTCAAATTGTTGTCTCTTCTCCATTCTGGCCCCACCTCACTTGTGGGAAAACAGGGCTGGTTTTGTTATGTGCCTTGAGGTCACTGAACCCAAACAGTCGTGGATCACTGGGGAAAAAAATGCAAAGATAATATCTACTGGAGTAATAGAAGAGCATTTTTGTAAAATATGAATGCATTTATTGTCAGAAGCGAGTTATTAAGTTGGCCTATATCCCCACCAGGTGACTTCTGCTGTCCCATGAGTTGTGTAATGGCCCAAAGTAGACAGGAGCATCATCTACATGACAAGGAATCCATGTCCTGTAGTGTGCCTTCTAATTATTCCTTTGATTTCTCATATATGTGCTCAATAGGAGGAATTTACAGAATTGGTACCGATTGAAGTGCATCTAAAAAATATTTGGATAATGAGTAAATACCAGTTCTACCCCAGAATCCCTCCTAGGAAGCAGGATGAGGTTGGGCAGATGGATTTATTGAGTGTTAGGAGCTCAGTTACTAAAAGACTACTGGGAAAAAGGCACAAGGAGCTCACTAGTGGCTCATCCACACTCTCTGTCTCTTCCCAGATTTTTAAAAAATAAATTTAAATTTGAAATTTAATATTAACTCTATTTGAAATTTAATTTTAATTGTAAATAAAATGGGCTGAGTTGGACATGACTCTCTGGCCTGCTGGAGGTGCAACTTAATTTACCTGTTAAAATCCTTCCTAAAAGAGCTATGAAAAAGGAAATCTAATGGCTAGTTCACTTGAGCTGGAGTCTGCCAGCTCCCATGTTAATGATGATCTGCAGAAAAAGAAGAATGAGCCTATGTGGGTTTTAATTCATAAATTAGGGGAAAAGCTGTTTGAGAAAGGGACAAGTTGGACCATTGAAGCAAAGTGATTTTTTTTTTTGTGTTGACATTTAAAACAAAAGACTTCTAAATTAATTAAAGGCAGGGGAATTGGCTGGGCTCACCAGCAAAACACAGTGCTTGCTGTGTTCTCCTTGAATTGGTGCTTGAAGACATACAATTTGATGTTCAGTGTCCTTCATCAAAACCTCCTCCCCACCCCTCTCCACACCAGTATTTGAAGGTTACTGACAGACCTGTGGTCTTTGGCTTCTCAGCTTTGTGGAGGAGCTGGTCATGAACGTGTCATTGCATTTGATACCTGGCTGTCTACGTGTGTTAGGAGTAAAGGCCTGGTGGGCTGTGCTCAGGGGCATGTATCTATTAAAAAACCCAAACCAGCTACTCCTTAAAAATACTTCTTTTATGCATGACAAGATTAATATGGAAGGATTTCTGTGTGCGGCTTCTGGAAAAACTTTTTCCACCCTGTATTTCTTCGATGTGGCTCTGCAGATTCCTTGGTATTACTGGCAACAGGCTCCCTCTTTTGGGATGGGGTTCAGAAAACCTGATGATGCTATTTGTTAATGCTGGTGTCGTCTTTTTTCCCTACATTATTTCATCTGTGGAGTGGAAGCAGGTGACTTCATACGCCTCTGACTTCACTCCTGGACAGTATCTCTCTTGTGTACAGCAGCCAGTGGACTGTGTAGAGTCCTTGCTCTTGTATAAACTGTTGGAACACACTCTGCTGGCACTGATCATGACATCGGTCTTTGCAACATGTGGCTTCCGGCCGCTTTGTACTGTGGTTTTGTACTCAATTACACAGACCTCCCGTTGTCCGGAGGCGAGTGACCAGTAGACATCCTCCACTCCCTCTCGTGCTTACCAGGAATGCTTCACGCCTTCCTTTCGTGCTCATCTGTGCCACCCTCTGTATTTGTGTGTAGGAGTTGCAAGCTTCCTTGATCCTGTATGTTTCCAGTCCTTGGTGTGTCTTTTGGGATAAAGGCTGGATGCGTGCCCTTCGGGGCTGGCGATGCTGCCTACCCGGGGACTCTGCTGCTGGTGGCAGCAGTGGGATGTAGCCAAAAACTTCATTGAAAGGTTGGGGAATTTGTTGTTTTGCTTTTAGTGTTGTGAAATAAGACTTTTTTGTCGTGGGTTTTGGTTTTGTGGGGTTTTTTGTTGTTGGTGTGGGGTTTTTTGTTGTTTTTTTTCCCCAGAGTGGGCCTCAACATCTGGTATTTATATACATTGGAAAAATGAATCCTTCTTCCTAGCACTGACTCTTTCTGCTTCACAGTGTCATCTTGAGTCTCTCAAAAGTAATACTAATGCAAGGTCAACAGATCCGAATGTCGTGTTAACTGTTACTTGGCTGGTAACGCCCGGAGCTGCGGCGAGGCGTTACAGCGGCTGCTGTAGGAAGCTGCAGCCCTCGGGCCGGGCCGCGCTGCCCGGCCGCCGCCGCCGCCGCCTCCTCTCGGCCGTTGCTGACGCACCCGGCGGGGTGAGACGGCGTGGCCGGGCGCAGCGGGGGCGGTCGGTGGCCGCCGGTGGCCGGCTCACCTCTCGCGCGGTCCCTTCCAGCCGCCTCCGGGCCGGGGCGGGGAGCGGCGCTGGGAAGTTGAAAGGCAACTTTTAATTTGAAGGAAGTTCGGCTCGCGGGGGGGACGCCGGCGAGATCCTCGGCCCCGGCAGCCGCTCCGCCGGAGCGGGGGAGGAGGGATCCTGAAAGGCTTCGGCTTGCGGGGCCTTGCCGCTCTGCCTTCCCGCTTGCGGTAAGCACCGCGTCTGCCTGGCAGCAGGGACGAGGAGCTGGCTGCTGTTACCTGCCACCTGATTTCCGTGAGTGAGTAGCTCTCTGGCTCTGGCTGATCCTGTTTTAGTTAGAAGGCGTGTTCGACTGCTGTGAAGGGCTAGGGAGCAAGCAGAGGACTTGGATACGTTAAGATCTAAAATGCAGCTTTGGGGGATATTTTTTTTTTTTTTAAGGTGGCACTCAAGCTTATGGTTAGTCTTGTGTTTGTTGGTTGGTTTTTTTTCTGTGTGTGTTTGTTTGTTTTTGGCTTGTTTTCCTAAATGAAAGCCAGCCAGGCTGCCAGCAACTGGGGGAGCAGCTATCCGGCCGTCAGGTACTCCAGTCTTGTCCCCCCAGATTGTGTCCTGGGTCTGGCATGTTTCCATCAAACGGGTTCCTCTCTCACCGCAGCCAGACGTTAAGGCACAGTGGAGTTTCTCCGTGGTTTCTACGTTTGGAGGTTTTGTTTGCAGCACACTGGTACCAGGTGATTGGAGTTACAAGGCGTGGCAGTGACGCTTGCATAAACTGAAGTCAGGGACAAGCTGCTGTCCCTTTTGCCATCTTGGGCACCTCTCCCCACCCTAAATCCTCTCCTTAATTGCTGCCAGATATCCCCAGGGCAGTTACAGTGAGTGTTTATGTGAAACGGCAAGTATTTTAGACTTTTTAGATTTTTTAGCAGCTGTCCATAGGAAGAGTCAGTACCATGCAACTGTGCTGCTCTGCATGTGTCACGGTGTCACACGCCACCCAAAAACGTGAATGCTTCTGTTGTAGAAGAGGGTGGCCCTGGGTGTGTAGAGGAATACAGTGAGTCACGAGGAAACCGTGGAAATCTTCTTGGTGAGCTGAACGTGTTTCAGAAAGAGGAATATAACTTTATCCATAAGCTCTGTTTTAGATAGATGTGTAGCTCCATGGTATGTGTTCCTATTTGTGCATTTCTGGCGTAGCTGCCTTTTCTTCTCATTATAAACCTCCTTTGAACTGAATACTTTAATCTGGAAGCTCTCTAATGGATCTATAGTGAGGAGTTGAACAATTTTTTTTTACTTGACCACTGTAGCTCATCTGTGTGTGTGTGTGTATTTTAATAAATAAGTTTGTATATATACACAGGAGAGCATCTCCAGGCATTGGTTTTTAGTCTGTGTGTGTGTGTATGTGCATAGCTATAAAAATATTTTTTTTAAATCAGCATGGAGTAAGCAAGCTTAGAGGAGCATTAATTTCTTCCTGTTCTGTCAAGTATTACCGTGCCCACTTCATTTTTGAGTTGATTTGGTTATGCAGATGAAAGCAGGAAAGCAGACTATAGCAAAACACAACCTTATCATACCGGCTTACAGACTGTCAGGTAAATCATTAACGTATGCTCCCAATGCTTGTAAAAGCTGCTAAAGACGTTTCTCACCCCTGGAACTCCCTTTTTCCAGGAGGTGAGAAGTGAAGTTACTTGCAGACCCTGGTTTTGCGAGTGAGTGTTTGCTGCTGTTGTGGTTTCTGTACTGGTTAATAAAGTGATATAGTCTAGTGGATTAAGGATTGCAGAGACCTCCTCCCCATGCGCAAAGAATAAATCGTTTTCGTAAGAGAGCAGTTCCAAGTTTCTCCAAGGCAGAGGGGAAAAACACAGCATGCCAGGCTGTGGGATCACCTCATGCATTGCTGTTGTGCTGGAGGAACCGTAGGCCGATGATGCTTTTATTTCATGTGAGCCAGAAACTTGAAATCTGAAGCAGTTGGGTGGTGGTGGTAGATAATAAGTGTTCAACTCTTCATGGAAGTAACTTGAGACCAGAAGAGTTTTGCAGAAGCTGGTGATTAAGACACATAGTTATCCACAAACCAATAAGAGCAGTGTGCTCTCAAGTGCTGTATTGAATGGTAATGCTGCCTTACAGGAGTGGTCCCTCCATCTCTGTCCTGGGAGAGCCGGCCTGGGCAGCTAAGTGCAGATGCAGGTAAGCTTCTCGCCTTTGAGGTTTTAGGGTTGAGAGGTGCTGATTAGGATCTTGGCCAGTTTACATGAGCCAGGAGGCCAGGAGAGCAGCAGTGCTTTGGACAACCAGGTTGCCATGATCTGTGTTTGGTAAGAGCTGTTGTGGTAGTGGGGAACAGGTTCTCAGGTCTACCTGCCTCCTGTGCTGCCTGTGGATATGGGCCTGTTATGTTCATGGTGGGTTTTTTTTCTTCCTTTGCCACAGCAGCAGCATGACAATTGCTGAATCACATCAGTTTCTGCTGCTTGCCTATCTGTAAATACTGTAACTTATTAATGAAGCTTAATTTTAAATGGGTTCGTGGTGATGGGCTGTTTTCCTCAGCAGCTTTGTTTCCTAGGATCCTGTGATTCAAATTTGTTTGAGCTGGGAAGATTTGCTGTGGGTCTTGCTGTGCTTAATTTCACACCAGATGTCTGTTTTGCCTTTTGTTTCTGTAGGCATGTAAGAAATGGATTTGTCTGAGGCATTTGGTACTTATAATCTGTACAATCCTGTCTGCATTTGCTTTAAGTTTTAATTGATTGCATTTGCAGTAAGCTTACTTTGTGCAAGAAACTTGGAAGTATAGAAAATTTATAGCACATGAAAACATGTTATATGAGAACAGCAAAAGTAGCCTCATTTGCAATGTTTCCAGCCGTTGCTTGAGGAAAAGAAAAAGGGCTTAGCTTAAGCAGGACTTAAGCTATTCTAGTTGCCACATCCAAGAGCATGACTCAAAATTTCCAGCTAAACTCATAAGCTCCCTGAATGGACACTGGAGTTGTACCTTGGCCTACCCAGGCTGTGTCCCTCTTAGGTGCCAGGCTCTCAGCCCAGCTGTCTTATCCCAGAGGTCTGCCTCGTCCTACAAGGACACTCTCAGTTTTCTTCCTGGAGATGCCTGGGCCTAACAAGACCTTTGAGGGTATAGCTCAGATACCTGGACCTCACTCCAAAAGAAACCTCCAAACCCAAAAGCCAGCTTTGTGCTGTTTCGCGTGGCTCAGTGCCTTGCACAGCCTTCGCTCTTCAACCCTGAGTTTCTATCTGCCTGTGAAAGCTCAAAACTGCTCTTGCTGCTCAGGAAAGTGCCCTTTTTGCTTGGCTAACTTTACAGGGCGTCTGCACGTTATCTTTTTAAAGCTGAGCTTTGTAAAGCTGTTCTACCACAGGAGGAGAGAATTCAGGGTTTGCTGTGTGTCTTACACCTAATACCAAGTGCCTGAAGGAGGAGATACCCAAGCCTGGAGAGCACGAATCAAAACCATTCCCCAAGACCTGAGGTCTCTGTACTGGGGACATCCTAGCCAGTGCTCTCAAGTGCTGTATTGAATGGTAATGCTGCCTTACAGGAGTGGTCCCTCCATCTCTGTCCTGGGAGAGCCGGCCTGGGCAGCTAAGTGCAGATGCAGGTAAGCTTCTCGCCTTTGAGGTTTTAGGGTTGAGAGGTGCTGATTAGGATCTTGGCCAGTTTACATGAGCCAGGAGGCCAGGAGAGCAGCAGTCCTTTGGACAACCAGGTTGCCATGATCTGTGTTCGGTAAGAGCTGTTGTGGCCACGGGGGACACGGAAAAATAAGACTGCTCTGTTCCCTCTTGCCTACCTTGAGCTGTGGGCTCAAGGTTAATGTTTGAGTGTCTCTGCTGCCCCTTGTGCACTTGCCACTGGCCTGTGGATGATTTTTTGCCAGGGAAACTTGCCTGATGGAACACTCTGTTGTCTCCAGCTGCTTTCTGCAGCTGTCTACATGGCAAAGAAGGTGGGGAAAATGGTTAAAAATAGAAGGGCATATTAGGAAACTTGAGGTATGGTTTTAACATACGAGTTGCTCTGACAACTCACTGCTGCCACCAAAAGGGGAAGGACTTGCTTGTGTTTGTGTGACTGTGCAACCAGCGGGTTCAACTGCCCAGCCCAGCTGAAAAACAGAAAAAGAGCAGTTTTGCCGCCATGCAGTCACCGAAGCACAAGAGTGGAGGGTGGTAACACAAGGCAGGAGGGAGGGGTTGCCCCTGAGAAAAGGCTTGTTGAACTCTGTTGGCACAGGTAACCTGAGTTCAGGAGCGCAGCAACTGGAGCTGAATTCAGATGAGTGGCTCGAATGCTTCATGTCGGTAACATCGGCTCTCCTGCACGCTCAGTTCAGGTTTAAAATCAGAACTACAGTATGCGTGCTGCTGTTTCTAGCAGGGCTGAGCTAATTCAGGTTAGTCTACTCAAGAGCAAAGCCTTAAGAAGACTGACGCTGTTTCAATCGTTTATGTTCTGATAGTTTATGGGGATAGTTTGAGTAGTTGGAAAAAATCACAGAAAATACTGGGGCCATAATTTTGCTACTAAATGTAAATTTTCTTGCTTGGTTGTATTACTGCACTCTTACAAGGCATTTTATTTTGCAATAAGCATGTGGAGTATCAGGAGAAAAGTAGTCGACAGCCAAGCAAAGGGGAAATACATTGCATGCTTTGTAAGCAGCAGGCTTTTTAAGCATTGCTTTTAGGAAGCGGCCATTATGCAGTGTTTTGTCAGCAACTCTTCACCCAGTGTTTATCGCTGTTCCTTGTGGTTATCACTGGTCCTTGTAACTTTGTCTGGATATGTTTTCTGCTGCCTTTCCTAAAATAAGGGCAAAAGCCAGTTAAAGGAAACCATATTTTCTTTGCTGAAAAGTTTGTTTCCTGAAGCTTTTTTTGTCTTTGGTTTTAGGGGGATGGGTTTATTTGCTTTCTTTTTTTAACTCTTTGTCAGTCTTGAAAACAGTGTGATTTCTCTAGCTGCCCTTTGGTTCAGACGAGCTCCTGTTGTAGCACCCCCAGCCACACATCAATAACCAGTGAACCATCCTTTTCAGTGCTAAATGAAGAAGGAAATATCCAGGGGTATTTCAGATAGCCTGGATATCCATCCTAGATGGATCCTGAAAACCAGCAAGCATGCTGTGCCAAGTAGTCTGTGCTCAGGACATGGTGGAGGGAAAATAGCAGTTAGGTCAACAGAGTGAAATAACGTTTAGGTATATAATATTTAGTTCAGAAAAACTTGTAACGTTAACACCTTCCCAGGGCAAATGACTTGAAGGCAGTCAGCTTGATTCTTTGCAAGGGGCTGTAGATAAAAGCATATCCAGAGCTTGGTGGAATTCAATGTCAAGTTAAATTTTACCTCCTGATTTGTGAATCTGGAAATTCTCTCTTTTAAAAATGAATTTAAGTTACTCTTTCAGCCTCTGGACAAGAATCCTGAAGACAAGCAGCTAGTTTTACTCAGTTAAGTTTCAAAATGCTTCAGTATTCTTTATCCCTTGTTACTGGGCTGCTTTTCATAACTAGGTGTAAAAGTCCATTGCTCCCAGTGACAGAAAAAGATCAGTGTAGCAGTCAAGCGGATTTTTCATCAGTAAGAAAGCTAACACTGTTATACTTTATTAATTTTTAAAAATTGTGAAGTTGTACCCAGTTACATTCAACTTATATTGGGGAATCTGATGCTTTGGGATTGCTGAGTATTAAGCATCAAGAATGAGGAGGATTTAGAAGGAGGACCACTGGCTAGTTAGTTTTGGTGTGCCTTTGATTTCAGTTTCTTCATCTTCCCAGCTCTCTGGCTTGCTTCTTTATTATTTCTAACTCCTTTTGTGTTTTGAAATTTTCTCTTCTAATCTCAGCCACGTGCTTTTCTTTGGGGACATTGGTTTGTCTGTTCTAAACTAGTCACACCCTACCCAAATCCGCAGTGAAATCCTGGCATTGTTCAGCACTCAGAATTGTGTTTGCATGTTGTACTTAAGTTAGAACAGCAAAGATACGGCCTGGGCAAGCCTCAAGAAACTATTTTGTGTTAGTACAGTTGCAGAGAGAGAATGGAGAGACACTTCAGGTGGCAAGCATATCTGTAGTCCTGTTAAACTTGAAGCAATGAAAAGCAAATAATATATTGCAAAAGCAAAATGAGAAATGAGAGTAACTTTCTGCTGTGTTGGAGTTTGTTTGTCTTCATGGTTCTCCTTGCAGTTTCAGAAAAAGTTGTGCAACTGTTTGCTAGGGACTGAATTTTAGAGAAATGAAGAAGTTCTTGTAGGGAGGTTCATAACCTAGGAGAACAGTTTGCCCTTGATTTGATTTCTGAGCTACTAAATCTACATAAACAACCCTCTTCCAGACCCTGTATATTTTTAAAGGATAAAAATATCTTCCCCGTATATTAAAAATGTAACTGTCTAGCAAAGGGCTATCTGCAAACATTTTCCCTGTATGTGGTGGCCTGGCTTTTGCAACTTGTGAGAGAAAGGTGACAAAAAAAAATTGATCCAATGATTCAGGGTTACTTAAGCTAAAAGCACTCAGTTACTGAATTAGGTTTATCTGGGAGAAAAGTAACGCAGCCTCAGACTTTTGTTAATGTTTAATGTTCTGTAACGGTCTTCCCAGGCATAATTGAGCCATCAGCACAGGAGCGATCCTGTCAGAGGAGTTTATTTTGAGTGATTACAGAGCCTGCTGTAGCTTTCATTTCAGTGCAGCCTGAGCTAATTGATGAACAGGCCCATAATTTATTTACAGTCCTCGGGCATTACAGTTCTCTTTTTGAGACTGATTCTCCTTCTTTTAAAATCCTTTGGAAGGGGAGGAGGAGGCTGCCAGGGCTCATTGGGCTGCCGGCGCTGCTGCCCGTCTGTCGCAAAGTTACCTGAAATATTCTGCGCTCTGTTTTGGGTGATGGTTTCGCACTGCCCTGGTGTTAGCAGCCTCTCCATTTTCCCCTAAGCCTGTTGACCTTTAATCTGGAGCGTGTGCTGCTCGGCTGGGGAGGGTCTGATGCATGGGGCTGACACAAGCTGCAGAGCACAGGGGAAAGGAGGGAGGAAAGGGCAGATGCTACTGCGATGAAAAGAAAAATAAGGAAGAAAAAAGCTTGAGGGCATGAACACTCACAGTTTTTTGTCTAGGTTTCGGTTTGAGATGAATGCTCCCGATTCCCCTCCCCCCCCCCCCCCCCCCCCCCCGATGTTGCTAGATTCCAGCATAATACAGTTTGTCTCCTACAGCCTGCTCTACTGATGAATCATAGGTCTGCATCGATAAATCCAGCTTTATGCAGAGCTTTGAAATAGGGAGGAACTTCTGTCTGTAATTTCCTCTCAAAATAGGTAAGCAGAAGTGATTTTATACTCAGAAATCACTTTGGGTATGAAGATGACTTCCAGTTCTGTCGAACCTCTGAATAATCGGGGGAGGAGGCAGCCATGAGCTGATGTATGGCTTCAGATTTTCCCCGTGTTTGGGGCAGACCTGCTATTTCTGGATCTTCAGTGGGTTCTTACAACCTTTATAGTCCTGTGTGGTGGGAAAGAGTAGTGTGTGGTCCTTTCAAGACCTGAGCACAACTGTCTTGGAACTTTGTAGGTTCTGTCCTATGCTAGAGAAGTTGCTTGTACAGCTAAGCACAGTGTGAGTCCTGAACTTGGTCAGCTCAAGTCCACTTCGTAAATACAGAGTAGTAAAAAGATAGTCTGAAAATATCTTAGACCACATACCTGATTTTCAAGGGGAAATGTCGTTTTCAGCTGGATTCACAGTTAGTTTTCTTGACTGAACTTTGAGGTGCCAGCTGCCAGTTATTTGGAAGCTGCTGTGCCTTTTGAATCAGGTTTTGCAAATATGAGAAAGGAAACATGCACTGTCAACATGGGCACTGTAACAATATTATTTGTCAGTCAACTGCCTGAAATAATAAAAACAGTAAGAAAAAGGAGATGGCAGTGATAAGGGGCAAGTCTTCCATGGGTAGCTATTATTCTTTCCCAGGGGAATTTGCCAAAGCAATACTTCTGACTGCTAACGCTTGACATTGTAAAGACATTGTGTTTGCACTCAGGTGTGTGTCCAAGTGCTTGGATTGTTTCAGCCATTCTGGCTTAACTACTGAACTGGTGAGTGTCCTGCCCATCTCATTGCAAGTGTTGTATTTGGTGGAGATCCACACCAAAATCATCTGATGTTTGTCTTGAGGTTTGATTTTTGCCTTTCACCTCTGGCCTGACTAAATAATACAGGAACCAAAGCAGTTTCTGCTATTTCTAGGCAGCGTGGATCACAAAGGTGAATATAAATACAGCATTTGTTAATGTAAAACTTCCTTGCCTACTACTTGACCCTGAATTCTGTGCCCTCCATTATGGGACATAAATCACTGAGAACAACAGGATATGTGCAGCATCTACCATAACAGGGCCTGTTGCTTATGGAAGCGTATGCATTTATATTTTACGTCACTGCCTGTCCTTCATATTTTATTTAATGAAGAACGTAGGGAAATTGGTTACTTGGCAAAAACTGGCTTTTTGTGAACTAAGGAAATAGAAGTTTCCTGATTTTTGTGTGTGTGATGTTCCCCTCCCTGCTGGGTGTACCGTTTTTTCTCAGGGTCTTTCTAAATACTGATTCTTCCTCATTACTCCTCAGAAAGTGAGGAAAGTTTTCAGCCCTGCTGTCAACAACCCATATCCTGGAGATCACGTTGTGCCTTCCATCGAGGGCAAGAAATCCCCATAATGTAAAGGAGCGCAGTATCTTTGTGCTGTCTCCACTGTTTTTTCTAGTCTGAGTTCATTGTTTTTCTCCTTAAATGTTAAATCACATGGTACTGTGCATGGCATGTCTTGCATTTCAGCAGGGATGAGGCGGGCTGTGTTAATTGCATGCGTGTGCTGCGGCTGGACTGGGCTGGTTCATGTGCCAGTCATTGCATTTGCTGTTTGCCTGTGCTTGATGGGAGATGCTGTTTTATTCCTGGGCTGTTGCTGTGAGGTCAGGCTTTAGTAATCTGGCTGCCGAAGACTGATTCAAACCAGCACAAGTCTCAGGATCAAATTAAGTCAAGTCCCTACATTGTTTCACTAATGATGTGAGATAAAACCTGTAAGTCACTTTTTTTTTCAGTGCTGTTGTGGTGTCACATAGGGTGAGCTGCTGAAATCATCAGTATTTTTGCCACAGTACTTTTAGCCCCTCACCCACATTAAATATTTGTGAATTTAGGTATTTTCAGACCCAGTGAAAAAGCTTTGGAGTGCCTGAGGACAGATAAGAATATATTTGCTGTTAAAAGCAAGTTTCATGTGTATTTATGTTCTGTGCAATCTCTGATAATGCAGCCCCACCCTCACCCCCCCAAAAAGCACCCAAACAACAAAAAAAAAAAACCCCTGTAAACCCCACATGCAAATTACTGTGACTGTTTAATAACTTGGTGTGAATACGTTACAGTAGTTGATTTTGTAATTTCCAAAATAGTGCAGTTTTTTTTCCCCCATCAGTAGTCATTTCAACAGCTCTGTATTGCTTGGAGGAGAAGCACTAGCATTGCTGGAGGACTGATGGTGAATTTTCCTGATCTTTCTATACAGAATTTCTCTTTTATAAGCTTTTATTGAAATGCCATGTTTTATCAAGTTTGGAAGATCTTGGAGTTGTTCTTAGGATTTACCTAAGGTTTGCCTTTCACCTGTTTGGCCTGACTAAATAATACATGAACCAATGCATGTCAGAGCACAGTTCAAGTATAGTCCTGTAGAGCAAGTCTGACCATGGGATGCGTAGGTAAAGCAACAGCTATGTCAGGTTGGCCCTATTTTTTTTTTCTCTTAAAATATTCTGTTTACTAATGTATTAAGGAGGCATATATACATTTCCCAGGCCTTGAGGGAGTGCTGGGTAGTCATGGAGCCTGTCATGAGGTGGTGGAAGGGGGTTTTACTGGTGTCTCACTTTCAAGGGCTCCTCTTCAGGTGAGTTTCTGTAGTATCATAACATCCTAACCCCTCCACTGCTCAGATGAGCCCCTGCACGTTAGAAACATCAGTGTAATTGTTACTCCCTTGTTTTGTTTGCTTACTTGGGTATGCATCAGGGATATTGCATCCTGTTGGACATCTCTAGAGGGTGTGACTTCTGAGTGTTTGCGTACGGGAAGGGCTTATTCCCAGTGAGCCTTTTGCACCTTGCTGTTGAAGGTTGATTGAAAGGAGTATTACACTCTCCTGAGTGGCTGCTGCTTTGTTATCTACTTTGCCGTTCATCTTTTAGCTGCAGCCTCAGCAGCTTTTTCCAACCATGCTCTGCTTCTCTTGTGATCTCCCATCCTTCCCCACCAGTCAGCAGAGCTTTGACTTCATGGTCGACACTAATGTGTCTGGGAGAGGAGGACTTTGCTCTGCTCGGTGAGGCAGGTCAGAGTTCAGCTATTTTTGAGCTGCACTTCATCAGCATTACTGACTTGCTTTCATTAATACCTTGCTAATCTGGGCTTCGCCCATCTGCTTGCAGGCAGCTATGGCATCTGCATGACCACAGATTTAAATCCTCCCTCCTCTCCCTCCCTCTCATCTCCTTCCTTGTAATTTATTTTGGTTCCTGGAGAATAGTGCCACTGGGTTTCTGTAGTTCTCTTGCTGCTTATTGTCTTCCTTATTGTATGTTAACCTATGTGTGTAGCAGGAGCTATGAAGCCCAGTCCTCTTTTCTCAGGCAAGCAGCTCAGTGATCCTTTTGGGGTGACAGGCATCCTTCAATTGATTATTAAATGGTTAACTCACATGCCTATTTTCTGGGAAGGAATGCTGATTTTTATTTCCATATACACTTCCCCCCCCCCCCCCCCCCCCAGGGGTGGACGTGACTCTTCAGTTTCTAAACCAAATGAAATTAACTGAGCAATTTGATTTTTTTGCTGTGAGTAGCATGTGGATGGATCATCTACAGTTGTTACTTGCTTGATAAAACGTGTATGCTGTGATGTAGTCCATGGAGCTTATGTTGGGGTGGATCGTAGAAATGACATTATGTCTAGCACTGTGCTACAAGTCATTAACTCCTCCCACCTAATGTGCCGTTCAATGGAAGAAAATACAGATTTTGAGGAGCGCATCATATAGTTCATAGTGTACAGCTCCGCTTGCCTTGTTTTAGTTGAAAGAAAATGTTTAGACTAGTAAGCAAAGTTTGCAAGGGGCTGTGCACTCATGCTAGCAGCTGGACAATCATGTGCTGATGGTAGCAGGCTGGGTCTGATCCCTCCATCCCTTCTGTGGCAGAAGAGGTATTGTGTGAGCAGCCATCTCCAGAGGCATCTGATTTAAGTATTTTTAACTATTTCTGGTTGTGAAGTATGAATGAACTGCTGACTGAGCTTTGCACTCTTGTTTTGAGTTGCTTTGCAGCAGTTTTACAGGCTGTGGGTAGGCAGTGGAAGTTCGCTTTCCTCGGGTGGGGAAGTTTGCAAGCTGAAATACTGTTTTTGTTAAATACTATTTATAAATGTAGCTTAATTTCCATGACATGAATGCAAGCTAGTTGTACTTACCCAGTACCTCAAGCTGAGATGCTCTTGTTTGGCTGGAATTATGGGTTACTTTTGAACCGATATCACTGACCTGTTCAAAACCTACCAGTTCAGCATGTGAATCTGTTACACAGTCATCCAGTCTCTCATGTTTGGTGTGCCAGAGGGTGGAGTCACTACTTGAAGAAGAAAGGATGGCCAAGAGCCACCCTGCCTGATATACTCCCTGGGATCAGAACTGGAATTGCCAGGTGGCTAATGGACGTCTCCATAACAATGTTAGGACAACATGACACAGGTACATCTCCTATGCCTCAAGTGTGTCACTAGAAAAAAGATTTAGAGGTCATTGGATGTCTGTAGGAGGAACTTTTGAGCTTTCAGTTGGTTATTGAAATATTCATGATTTCCAGAACAGTTAGATAGCAAGATACAAGCTTCTTATGTTTCCTTAGCTCTCCTTATTTGTAAACATAGTTGATCATAACCTTGAGCTGAGAAGAATGTTTAAACCAAAGTATTTTGCAGACTTTGAACACACTGTCATGATTTTAAGTGACTCTGCTTGTCGTCTTGGAAATTGTTTGACTGATACCTGGTAGTACACACAGTTGCCATCACTGTCGGTGTGGAAGCAAGCATGTTTTCAATGCTGTTTTGTGCTCTTAAGGTATCTGGCAATTTAAAATGTTAGGAATACTTAATGTTTTTGGGTGGACATTTGTGCATACCTGTTCTTTGGGTTCAGTGCCAGATTGTTGTCAGAAGCAAGATTTAAGTAGGGTTTGGTGGTGTCACAGGATAATGGGGGGTGGGTGTGTATGTGTAATGGGGGATGGGATGTCTGATGTAGACTGGGAGCAGCTGAGTATGAGTATGGCATTAAGATCTGGAGTCTGATACAGAGATAAAACTACTGTTCAGCACTGGGGGAGGAGTATCTTGGGTTTCTGAAGTCCAAACTCTGAAATTTGGAACTTGTTGCAGCATCAAAATGTCACATTCAGTGGCAGCAGCAGCAGTCCTGAAACGCCAAGCAACAATCATGAAATTATCTATAAAAGGCAAAAAAATAGGGACCCTTAGAGCAGGGAACAGAGCTGGTCTGAATTGCCATCCCTTTTTGGCACTCTTGCTTTCAAAGAAGGAGATGCTGGATAGCTGGACTGGGAGGGGAGAGGATTGGTCCCTCCAGCCTCACTGGATTTTGCTGAATGAATGCAAGTGTGGTTTTACCATCAAGCTGAATGCCGACAGTGGCAGATCTCCACTGTAAACAGCGAGGTTTGGCATCCATGTATTTGGTGGCGAAGAGTGGAGAAGGTGACTGAAATTTGGCAAGCGAACTGAGAGATAGTTTTCTTGCTTGTAGTGTTAACTGCTAAAGAAAGATGCTGGGGCAGTTAATCTGAATTTTCAGTAGATCTGGCTTGTGTAAGACAAGTTCCTGTTGTGCAGATGTACACCTGTAACTCACTGGCGATCAAAAATGCTTTTTTTCCTTCTTTCTTTCTTTCTTTCTCTAGCCTTTCCTGGGTTTCTGGTTGTTCTAGACCAACTATGCAATAAGAGTCTTCCTCTCCTTCGTAAAGATAATTGTTTTCCAGATCTAAAAGCTTGATTTATGGTACAACTCTGCACAGGTATTGCTCGAAAGAGGAGGAATATGTGTTCCAAAACTGGATTAGAACTATTTATACCAGAAATAATCTTGACTAATTGTGTGTTCTGTCTTTCAGACCAGGTATCAGTATGTGTTATATAAAACTAAACTAATAAGGACAAATCCAGGAATTGTTTTGCTTTACAAGGGTAATAGCATTGAAGAGTAATAATGTTAGTGTGCCTTTTGGGTGGGTTTATGAATAGTAACAGCTGAAATGTAGAGAGCAGCGTCTTGCATGAAGACATATAGGTATTTATATTTCAGCTCTCAAGGCTTGGAGTGTTTTTGATATGGGTCTGATGTGCTGGACTTAAAAAGAAGGGTATTTGAAATAAAATCCTTAAAATGAAATATGGAAACATTATTCTAGGCTGGATTCTGAGCATGTAAAGTTAGTTTTCTTTTGCTTCAGTTGTAGCTCTGGGAAAGGCTGTTTGGAGGAGGCAACTGTTGTGGTCTGGATGCTAATACATGCTCACTAAAAAACCCAAATACTAAAAAAATATGATAATTAATTGATTTAAGCCTTGAGTGAGGCTCTGTTTTCACTGCAGTTTCTGCCAGCTTTCTTTTTCCTAATCTGCATGGCTGATTTGGCAGAATACACAGGAGCATGCATTTTAGAGCTGCATTGCCATCAGTCACAAAACTGTCCTCAGTTTCCTTAGGCAAAACATCTTTTTGTGTTTTGGTATTTTTTTTTATTATTTTTTTTTTTTTTTAAGTCTTGCTACTACTTAGGTTCCCAGAGGCTCACAAATCTGACTTTATAACAATAAATGACTTTTAGGTATTCAGTGTAGGTAAAAAAAAACAAACCCACCCCAAACCCCTAAAGCACCTGCATGTGATTAACAGAGTTAAAATATGGAACCTCCTGCAAACATTTAGTCTCTCTTTATTTTCTTGTTTCCATCCTCCTGCTCTACCCCATCCTTTCCCCATTTCTATGCCTTATAGGGGAAACCCCCCCACTTTTTCTGCTTTTTTCAGTGTTTCATCTGTTTTCCTTTGGAAATCTTCTGGTGTGTGCATATAAATATAAGGAGGTTTGGATAGTTTCAAGAGGAAGGCAAGTATCATTTTGTGCTCTTTAGTAACAGAGTTAGCTCAGAGGTTGCATGAGGACACAAGGCTCTATTTCCAGTTCTGCCCTATCTCTGGGTGACCCAGATCCTGAGGTGTAACACAGACGTGTGTTTAGCTGTGTTAGAGACGATGGCCAGAACTTGCTGCCACCCAAGCACAGAGTCTGGAAACACTTAGGGTTGCCTCCATCCAGAAACCACATGTGCAGAGTTTGAGTGCAGCGCGTGTGTCATGGTGTCCATGGTGATTTTTGTTTGTATATAGCAAAGAAGTGACTGATGTGGTGGATGCATTGAGTCTTGCTGTAGAATTCTGCTGAAGAATTAAAGATCCTGGTGTCAAAGCAGATTACCCACGTATAAGGATTTGTGATGCTCCATTAGTATTTTCATGCACCCCTTTGTGGGTGAAGGGGTGAAAGAGTACAAACCCACTTTCTCTCAAAGGTATTATTCTTAGGAGATTAATATAGCTGTGGATTGTTGTTCTCCCTCTGCCCCTTTGCAAATTAACTTTGTGGTGTTATTTGTGTCTTCCTTGCACAGAACTAAAAACATTTGCAGCAAGGAGTTGGAAGCTGAGTTTCCTATTACAGCCGTTCAGAAATAAGCTAATACTCATTCCACTTCTGCTGCAGGCATTGCACGTTACTTTAGGATTTAGACATCAGGATTGTGGTATGCACTACAAAATGAGAAGTGTGCTTGGGTTGTCTCCGCCGTAGGCGGAAAGTCCGTAGTTGTTCCTGCAGGTGCCAGCTGGGGCTCTGGTCCTGGCTTCTGGCTCTCTTGTTTGTGTTTGAGGAGACTTTCCAGTCTGAAATAGTTGTTTGTAACTGAAACCAAAGGCAGGACCTGCCCTCCCCACCCTGTCCTTTCCAACCCCGGATCACTCGAAGCAGGATTTCCATAGTGTCAAAACAAAACCCCTACTTAACAACTGCTTCTGTCATGAGATTGCTGGTCAGGTGAAGTCTTCTCGTGAGTGTTTGCTGGTTTCCATAACTACTTCCAAGGCCAAGGAAGAAGCAGGGGGAGGAAGAAAGTTGAGTAAAGAGGTGTAGGGCTATGAAGAAGCAGAGGGGTGAGCCTTCATCAGGTTTGGAGGGAAAAGGTATCTATCACCTAGCCCAGAGCATCTGCATGTATATACCTATACACATACACACACACAGTATAGGTGATGCATTTTTGTAGCAGAGATATTCACTAGCAGTTTTCCTATCTGAAGGTGGGCTGCTTGGTTATTCAGATTTGATAAAGTACTTCCATTTTGAAATCCTTGCCACTGAACTGTCGGCTTGGGTTCAGAGATGTTATACTGAGATGTCTGCCTGCGAGTGGATTTTCATTTCTGATTTTTGTGTTAATTTAGGATAGGAAATATGCAGTGGGGTGTTTTTTTCTTCTTCCTATAGAGTAATTTGTAAAAAATGAGCTGCTCGTGGATTTATGTAGTAGTATGCCGGCATCTTTTTTTCTCTCTCTGAAGCTGCATAAGGAGCTGTTCAGGGTACGTGGGCGTTGCTTCGCATATTGATCCCAGCCTCTTTTTTTGTAGTAGTAATTCTGCTTGCTCTGACTTTGTGTCCACAGGATGTTTTCCATCTGGGACTGACCTTGGAAACCTATCTTGGAGCTCCTTGAAACTTGTGAGCCCACTTGTGCCTCAATTTTATATTTACAGATATTTTGTATTTGCACATATTCATAGTTGCAACACAAAAATGGCTTTTTTTGTTATGTTTTAAAATGCCAACAGTCTCTTGCTTGCTAGTGGTGGAGCCTCTTGCAAGGGGCAGACTCTGGTTTGGAGGCATGGCTATCCTGAAGGGAGGGAAGCAATTTGGTATGTTGCTTGAGAACTCATTAGTGATAACCCAGCACATAATTTGTGACAGGAATTGCCCTTTTGTTGCAAATTGGCATGCAGAGGTGCTTTGCAAGTACAGGACGTCCAGTTATTGAGGTGTCAGAGTGTTATTGTTAGTGGTGATATAATGCCTGTAGAGGAGGTGACTGTAACAGTGACTCAGATCTTGCTGTTACAAACTGTTTGTTTCGTGGTGTAAAAATGAAGAATAAGAGCTCCCAGCTTTTATCCAGAGTATTTGGTCTCCATGTAACTTATGGTAACCAGTGGGGTTGGGGAATTCACTTGTGGGTTGGTTTCTAAAGCATTAAAACTTCCATCCTTAACAGCAGTTGATTTTTTTCCTGCTTATGTGTGCACACATTATCAGTCTGCATATCAGCATTTGTTTTCCAAGGAAGAAAATGTCACTCTTTTATCTTGAAACTGTTCTTATCCCCTTAACCCTGTTTTTTACTAATGGTTTTATCTCTACTTTTCTGGGGTGGTTGGGAAGGATGCTCAGTGTTGCAGCTGAAACACACCCACTGTCTCTGAAAATCTTGGCTCCTGATGAGGAGCTCATTGCAGTTACTGAAATGGCTGGTTATTTTACTGATTTCTATAGTGACTGTTGCCTTGGCAGCAAAGGTCCTCCCTTAGAGAATAAAAGCACTGTACAAACGTGAGGAAAGTATGATTTGATTTGGGAAGACTTAGTCACATTTCATAGTGTTATAGGAGGAGATTGGAGATGAACAAACTGGTTTTGGGGGTCATCTTTTGCTATTGTAGGTGGATGTGGTTTGTTTCATCAGTGTTAGTTGCGAGATGTAATGCTTTCAGCTTGTAAGTTTAGAGGTAATAGTGAACAGCATGTTAACCTGTAAGCCAGCTGTGGGGTTGTGAAGGGAGGTTACTCCTCTGTGGACCCTGCAGCCATCCCAGACAAAGTCTGCTGCCACCTGGCCAGGGGATGTCACTTGTTCAGCAGTGAGTCCACAAACTTTGAAACAAAATCTGCAAGAGTGACATCCAACATGAATGCTTAGTTACCCTCCAAGCAGACTTATAGGACAGAAAAGTGCAGTTTTCTGCACCTTGGCCACCAAGTCAAGTGTGGAGGTGTAGCCAGCTGATGATTTTATCGCTGATTATCTTGTCCTTTAACTGAAGAGATGGATGCTCCCACATTTGGTCCTTATGCCCAACTGCATCTCCGCAAAGCGATGCAAAAGAGAACAAATTTTGATATGCAAGGTTGTGTAGTGTGCTCTCAAATACTTGTTTAACCTACTGGGGTGCCTGTGGTCATGGTATTACAACCCTTATATGGGCAGATTGAAGTGGTGGTGGGAAATACTTTGTTGGGCAAGTGGAAAATGATCTGAAAGTTTGGAGTTAACACTTTAATGTTTGCTGAGCACAGGGGAAGAGGGTTGTGTAAACATGAGGAGGTGGGGACTGCAGCCCTTGGTGACGTTACTTCATCCTGCTCAGTCTTGTGATTTGGGTGTTTTGAGATACTGGTTTTACACAGCATTATTATCATAGTGCAGTTGGTATTACTGTAATAATGGCATTGATACTTATAATTCATTGTCACATACAGGCTCCTTAATGAAGCAGATCTGCTGCGGATGGAGGGAGTGTTTCTAGTTCCCTGACCCAGGCTAACAAGCTGTATCGGAGCCAGGGAGGCTTGGGTGTGCGCCTGTCCCTGTGCCTTGCTGGGGCAGTAGGCTAAGCTGGTGGATGTGGCCCAACAGCAGCCGGTGCCTATCCCCACCTTCTGTTTTCAGTTTTTGTGGACAGAAGACCTTTTGTGGAAGCAAGGGGGCCTGCAAGGGCTGTCAGTCCCGTATTGTTTCTCTGAACCTCTCCCAGTCAAGCTTTCACAAATGCACAATAGAAAACAAAGTACTTTTTAATGTGACAAGCTGGAAGGTGTCAGTGTTTTGCTGATTGACTGGATGTCAAGCAAAAATGAATTCCAAATCAAGTATAAGAACAAATTCAATTTATTATATTACACTACAAAGGAAAAAATAGCATGCAATATGATAAAAGGAAACAGTACTAGTTATTATGCACAATATGATAAAAAAGCAATAGGAGTGAAGCATTGGATCATTACTGCAAAGCGTTATAGAGACTAAGAAAAGGATATATCACCAATTACCACCTTAGCATCATCCAGGCCCACACTTTGCCTGGGAAGCCCTGCTGCAGCCAGCACCAGGAGTCGCCCAGTCACTGGGAAAATTCCTGTGTGTTGCGTCCACGCGTAGGTGAGGCTTCTGGCCCAGTCCCGGAGCTTGCCCACCTTTATGCTCCGTGAAAAACAAAAATAGTTTACACACCTAGTTTATGCAAACTATTAAGTTTAGGCTAAGTGCAGATGTGCACTTCTCGTGATTTGTAAGGTTCATACACGCCAGGGACGTTGGCCAGATGCCCGAGTGTGGTGGAGTTACTGTCATGCCATAGCTGCACACGACACTTACAGTCTGGATGTTCCTGCTCACATCTTGCCTGTTCAGGGGGGCTCTAGACAAACACCACCTGCTCGTTAAGGTTGTCCTTGAGCTCCCAAAGCGATCTCGTTAATAGTGATTGCTATTAAGTGATCTCTAAATAAAGACAAAGGCTTTTTCATAGGCAGTAATCAATTTGATAAACTTTTACCACAGTTAGTAAAGAAGATTTTTTGCCTATTCCTCTCCCACTAGACAGCCTATGAAATGGAGGTTTAAATGATAGGTGCTCATTTGACATTTCAGATGTTTTTCCTCGTTTAAGCTTTCAAGGAAAATGACTCCATGGCCTGTGTCCTTGGCAGACTATTATCTTTCCTCCTGTGAGTATCAGTTACTCTGCTTTTACAAAAGGTGCTTGGTAGTGATTTACATGCTGGTGGTGTGATAGCAGTGGGCTGGGATTGCACCTGGCCAGTGCTGTCCTCGTGCTCCCAGAAACTGCATCCATGAGGACTGAAGCTGTCTGCTCAGTAGCTTGTTCCTTGGTGAACCCCATGCTATCGTTGTCCATCCATGCGCAGAGGACAAGATGGGGTAAAAGTGTATGCCTTTGTGTAAGATGGGATTTCTCATTTTAAAAACCAACAAAGACTCTTAGCAAATATATTTTATATGGCATAAAGACACAAAAATTGAAGTCAAGCAATCTTTATTCTTCTGTATGGTACCTTTAATAGCATTACTGATGGTTAGTTTAAAGCCTGAGCAAGTTTCTGAATTGATTGTGGTTTTTAGCAATATTGCCAAACCCTGCAAGACGCACGTCTTCTGTTTCTTGTAACACTGCAGGGCCAGGTGTCATGGGGTTACACCAGCATATTATGGCGCTTGTAACCAGTATCAGAGTAATATTCACAGCTGGCAACAGATTTTTGTTCTTTTAGGCTCCACACAGAGCTCATCTTAAAACCGACTAGCTTAGCCATGGCTGGAGGAGATGTATGTGGATGGTAGGTGAGGAGATGTAATTTGAAGGTTGGCTACAGGCTCCTGAAGAGTGATGGATGCAGCCCTTTTGTCTTTGGGATCTGGAATCCTTAAGCATGCTGGAGGCTTGCAGTATGTTGTCAGGGGCTGGACAGAAAGACTGGTATGTTGGGAGGATAATAGTTAAAGGTCCACTTTTCTCCTGAGTGGTTTTGGGAAACTGTGATTCAGTCGCCCCAGTGTCTAAAATTGAAAAAGTCTAATATTGTCCCACCTCGTGGTGTACACAGAGTGCTCCGACAACCCCAATTCCTAGCTGAATCTGTAAAGCAAAACTTGGAGAGGCAGCCAGCGTAGCTGTTAAATGGCATGGGAAAATGAGGTCCTGCTGCAGACTAAGAGCCCAAGTGTTGTAACCAGGTTAAAAAATACATAATTTATGCTTTATCAGGATTGTAAGGCACTACCCTTGGAAACAGCAAGCCCATAGAGGGGTCTATTAGTATTCGTTGTGAATTTGATGCTGTGCAGCTTCTGGTGCTACACCTCATGGATTTCAGCCCAAGTTTCAACCCTAGGACAAGTATGTGTGTTGTGTTTTCCTTCACATAGACACTGTTTCCTTGAGTTGTGAATTACTGGTGCATCCCTTGAGTCTGAAACATTGTGGATATCAAAAAGGTGATGGTGTTTCAATCTCCTTTGCCTGCAGTGAGTGAGTCAAGCCGCAGGCATTAGTAAGTGCGTAGCTCAAAGCTGAAATTGCTCTTAGTGCAAAGACTGAGGCCAAACAGGGAGCTGGAGGCAAAATACCTTCCCCTAAGTGCTGGTGACACCAACTCTCCCTGGCATGGAGTATGGATGCAGGGGTTGTGCTTGGAGCTTTGTGCTGCAGCTGGTGCCAGACCAGGATTTCAGGTGTCCTGTGATAATGTGACTGCATTGAGTACAGTGGAGGCCAGTGTGGTGGAGAGCCAAGCTGCTCTCCTTTGGTCGAAGTCTTGTAGGAGTTTCTAATGTGTATTAACGTGCATAATTCGATCCATCCTTCTTTTTTTCCATGTTCAGAGCTGTGTAACTAAATACTGATTTGCTAAACACAACTTGAATAATGAAGCAGTCTGTGACTAAAAGCCTTCTTCAGTACATACACTGGAAAAAAAAAAAAGTAAATAGAGCTGTATCCTCTCTTCTGCTGTTTTAAAACAGCACAGATATTTTCAAGGGGGAGTATTCACACCTGTTTGCTCCATGGATTTAAGTACGTGTGTGTCAATGGTGTGCCCAGCAAGTGAGAGGTGGCATACACAAAGTACTTTGTGTGCAAGTCCTTTGTCCAAAACTTTGTTTTCTCAGTCATCAGACCTGGTTCATTCCATGGAGAAGCAGATTGAAACCTGCACCTTGTGTTTCTTGTCAGTTTGGAGGTAACAGGACAAAAAAATAGATTTATGTGCAACATGGTCTCGTTTTGCATAGGAATGTAACTCTGTATGTGTTTTGTACCACTTCTACCCAAGTCTTGCCAGTAGTGTAGATTATTTTCCTCAGTGGCAACATTGCTCCCTGTGAGGAAACACAAATATCTGGCAGCTTGTAAGAGGCTGAAAATATTCTTTAAGCTGATAAAGGCATGATAGGACTTTTGAAAATATGAAGTGTTTTTTCCCCCATACTGTTACTTTCCTTAGGTCACTTTGTGTTTACAATGCTGCAGCCTTCTGCAAAAAGAACTTGGTCCATGGGATGGCAGGCTGGAGACAGAGGTTCTCACTGTTTTCCTCTCCTTGCTCTGTGGAGGGCCATTGTTTGTTTGTTCATTGAACAAACCTCTCAAACCTGGGAATTTGGTGGTTGCGTTCGCTGCCCCATGATCACTGCTTCTTGCTAAGGATTTTGCCACTTGTGTCTCAAAAATGCACAGAGGTTCCAGCAAGTAACATCTGTTTTCCTGTAACTTTTGTATTGGAAGTGATCAGCTTTTCTAAGCTTTCAAAGTTATTTTTGTAACTAATTAGGTGTAGAAGTTGGCTACCTAGTTCCTTTTTTGTTGTTGTTTAAATTTTCTACTGGTTCCTTTTTTAGCTGATGACAAACATTTATTTGAATTGTAGCATTATACCACGGAAATGATAAAATTTACTTTGAAGAGCTGCTAAACATCTGCTAGTCCTGCGTATCTAAATGCTTTGGTTTATTTTCAGGGTAACCTGTTCGGGCATTGATTGTCCTGCAGGTGCTTCGGCCCAGAAAGTACAAACTTGCTTATCTGTGTTGTTTTCTTTGTGTTGCTGACCTGTAGAAAAGCATTCTTTGTAGTACAGTGGATATTTTTGCCTTGCAGAACCAAAATCAGGCTTCCTATTCAATAACTAGGTGTAACACATAGCATTAATGCACTAGTCTGTAAGGGGGAGAAAAGGTTTCTGACATGAATAATGCTAAACATTTGCATTGTAGATTCTTAAATCCATTAGTGCAATGATTTTAAGAGGAGTTTGGGTACTGGTTATGGACCAGAGCTGCACAGTAATAGAAAATTTAACAAATACAGAGCAGAACCTAATCCTTCCCACAGTTTCAAAGTTGTGTTTATAGTACAAAACTATTAAAGCTCTTGAGAAATCAATAGCAAGCTCAGAAAGGACAGTGCTTGGTCTTTTCCATGCCAGAGTCTAACGATCTTATTTATATTTAAACATGAATTGCAAACAATGGGTAAATGCTGTCCTAATGACTGATTTGGGGTTTTTCTTCTCCTCAGGAAGAAGAATGACAACATGAATATGAAGTGAACCATTTCCTATGCTTGCCACAGCGCCTGGATGCTCATATTGCATGGTTAGAGACAGGGACTTGCCTCTCACCAAACTGCTTCCTCGGACAAGATGAAGCCAAGGAGGAGCTTTCCGACGCACTGGAGTTGCAGTGACTGCTGCCCCATTTAAAATTGATGTTAGACTGTGCCCTGGCTGCCTGGCGAGATGAAAGAAGTGGTGTTGTGGTCACCTGAAGAGGTGACAAATTGGCTAACAGAAAATGCTGTGCCGGAGTATTGTGAGCCATTGAAGAGCTTCACTGGGCAGGATTTGATCAACCTCACAGAGGAGGATTTTAAGAAGACACCTCTCTCCCGGGTGTCTTCTGACAGCGGACAGCGGCTATTGCACATGATTGAAACTTTAAAAATGTCTCACCACATCGAGGCTCACAAAAATGGGCATATCAATGGGCACATCCGTGTCAGTGTGAGCAACACCACGCGTGAGAATGGCTTCGGCAGTAAAATGAAGCTGAATGGGATGCCAAATGGCTATAAGAAGGAGATGATAAAGATCCCCATGCCAGAGCCAGAGCGCTCACAGTATCCTATGGAATGGGGCAAGACTTTCCTGGCTTTTATTTATGCACTTTCTTGTTTCATCTTTACCACAGTGACTATCTCAGTTGTTCATGAACGAGTGCCTCCCAAGGAGGTGCAGCCTCCCCTACCAGATGCATTTTTTGATCGCTTTGATCGGGTGCAATGGGCTTTTTCTATTTGTGAAATCAACGGCATGATCCTTGTAGGACTGTGGCTTGTTCAGTGGCTGCTCTTAAAATACAAGTAAGTAAAACCTTTTGAAAAGCAAGTGCGAGGGGATACTTCTGACAGCTCTTGGAGGTCAGATACTGGTTTACATCCAAATAAAATGAAGCTTCTTGTTGTCTTTCTGGTTTTGGTCTCCCAAACTGAAACAGAGATCATGCCATAGGCAAACTGCTGTTTGTGTGGGCTGCCTGTGCAAAAGGGAGAAGTTCAGTCCAACTGCTACCTAAGAAACTAAGAAACAGCCCTGATCTTTTTTGCCTGCATGATTAACTTCAACCCTTCTCATGTGTGAAAAGCCGTGAATTGGTTGTAATGACGTTCTTTACTCAGTTGACTGTTCTGTCTATTTAGAGGAAGCACAGCTCACAACTGTTGTGAACACAGCTGCAAACCAAGTTGAGATGGATGTAGTGTCTCTGTGGTTTGCCAAATATAAAGACCTACGCTAAGATTATCATAACTCTTTGTCAAAACCAACAGGCAGTGGTTTAGTCCATGCACTTAAACAGTGCTGTGTGGAAAATTGTTGAAGTATGTTTCCTGCTTAACATTAGATGGAACAGGTAATGTCAAACACAAAGTATGTCAAAAGGTAATCATAAAATACGCAAAAGCATAGATATGCAATGAATTTGCAAGGTCTTAGTGGTTGTCTGCTTCTTTGCTCATACTGGTCAGAATTGCAAGGGTGAATTTGCCTGCCAGTGGGAGTAACCTACTGTTTGCCCTCTACAGAGTCTGTGTGGATCTTAATTTAGGGTATTTATACTGCCATAAATCTACACCTTAGGCAGTTGTGGTAAGGCAGCTTGATATAAACCCTTGTGCTGCCATAGCTGTGAATGAAGTATTCAAAGGCAAGTGGCATTAAGCAGTGTGAGGTGGCATATCACCATTCCTTTCAAAAACCAGGCACAAGCAAGTCCCCAGAGCTGCCCAGCCCAAAGAGAAACTCCTCTGCTCTACTAGTAAAACAGCTTGTTCTCTACCTGTTCACTGAACTTTTTTTTTTTTTAACTCCTATGTAGGAAATTGAGGAAGGAATGTAATTTGGGCCCCACCATGGGAAATACAGGATTCTTCAGTTCACGAGACTTTGTAATAACCTTAGAATTACAGATTTTCCTTTTTAAAAGAAAGAAAACCAGAGGCCAATGGATCACTTGCCCTTATAATGGAGAAAAACATTAAAACTTAAACATAAGCTTGTGGTTCACCAGCTTCTTAAGGTACAGGCAGCTTGGAATGAGAGAATTGCTAAACTGGGGCAGCTTAGCAACCTTGTGCAACACAGTTGTGGATTTCTGTTGGAATGTGACAAATGTTTATGTAATCCACAAGACTGAGATAATGGTTTGTTCATCTTTTCTTCTGCTTTATACTACTTAATGTGTTTTATCAGGTGAAATTTTAAAACTGTTGTACAGTTTTACAGAGGTGATGTTCCTTAAAGGAAAGTTTCTAGAAAGGTTAATTTATTGTTATTATAGGATTGCTAAAAAAAAACTGTGGAATTGCTTTTTTCCGTTCTTTTTTCCTTTTATTTTTTTTAAAATATGCATGTATGTACAGGAGGAAGGATTTAGCCTGGCTTGGCCTCTTGTTTTGTTTATGGCTGTAAGCTTCAGTATCACTCTTAAGTTGGTAGCTGCAGCACTAGCAACTGCATTCCAGCTCCTCTCCCCACTGCTCTAGCTGCCTGTGGTGAACATGGGGGATCATTAACTTTCTGGGGGTCTCTGAGCATAAATGTTGTTCAAAACCAAGGGAAGCACTTGGAGAACATGACACAAGATTCCTCTCAAGAATGGGGTGTCAGGTTAATAGGGCAATATGAGGGATCAAACACCCTGTGATGGAGCTGAGCAGAGGCTTTAGATTAAGAACAGCAGTACCCATAAGGTCCTTGGAGATTTTGAAGGAGTGAGACATAGGTTAACTTATGACAAGCTATATTGGTAGTGTTGGCAGATGCAAAGATTCCCCCTCATTCTGTCTCCCCCCGCAACCATCCCCATTTGCTTTGATTGTTGGTTTTTCCTTGCTTTAGAAAGGCTCTTTCTGGTATTAGGGGAAGATATCAGGGAAGCACAGAACTTTCCATTACCAGTATCAGCCCTGGAATAGGTCCTGGTCAGTGTGGGTACTAGTCATATAATGGAGACCAAAAGTCATCTTCTGTGCCAATGAGTAGAGGTATTGAGGTCTGAGAGGCCCAAGCAGTCAGTAAGCAGCAAAATGGAGCAGGAGAGGAGCTTACAGGAACAGGAGCCCAGTGAGGCGGCTTTGTCTGGAGGACCTCATTCTTGTGGCTGTGGATAGGAACCACTAAGTGCTATAAAAAGAGCTGACAACCATGCGGGTTGTCACCTCCCTTTGAAACTTAATTCAAAAATAAAGAGACAGAATTAAGCCAGCTAGACCTTCCTCACTGCTCTGACCTCTGATGGCGTCAGGGATAGCCATTCTCACATTCCATTTGAGGTCTGAAGATAAGATGTGAAGCCAGGTAATTGCTGGGCAGGATGAGACCTGGTTCCTCGCCTGCTCAGATGATAGAGATACCGTGTCTCCAGGTGCAAGCTCAGGATCACCGGTGAACCAGCAGGATTGTTACCCATGAGCCAGTGGCTGGGTTGAACATCTGACTGAAGGAGGCAACTTCATACTTTCAGAATTTCTGAAACATTTTTCTTTGCCAAGCAGTGGAATTCCTATTGCTTATCCTACCAGATCCATTATTTGCCAATAACCTGATTTCATTCAAGCTGAGCTGGCTTCTTGCGAGCAATGGAGGATGACAGAGATGTATCATTCGTGACACCGATCACTCAGGTCTTCCTTGTTCAGTCCAGGGATGGCATGGTGATGTTGAATAGAATACATGTGTCATCTTTGTTGCACTGCAAAGTTGGGGCCAAAGTGGAAGAGAATGTTGGGTGTGTCTGTCCAGCTAACCACAGTGCAGGGTTTCACTTGGCCCTGTTACTGCTTTCTTGCCTGAAAAATAATTTTACCTTCAGGTAGAAATTGAAGGTTTTGGCTGACTTGGGGCAAGGCACTAGTTTTGGTGCAAGGAAGTCAGTGACAACTTCCTTCGAACATCCATAAGGCATTGGGTTGGTTGGTTTCTCACCAGAAAGCAGGAACAGGGTGGGTGTGCAGGTCTTGGCGGAGGATTCCAGGCTGTCCAAGACACTGCAGGGAGCTTGAAGAGTCCAGGCAAGCGGATGAGGCAGAATTAACTTCTTTGGGAAGCATTCCCAGATGTTTTGGAAGAAGTACAATGCTGGTTTTTGGCCATGCTTGACATTTGATTCAGGCTGCATGCTCATGGGATTGAAAAACCAGCGTGTTCACTAGCTGTGTTAGGTGAGGTCTGGATAGTTGTAATAAAAGTTGTCTTGGCCAGTAATAAGCTTAGAAGTTGTACTTACCAGCTGACTCGTAGTCATACATGCCAACACAGACAAATCCTTCTGAGAAAGGAAAATACAAGGCTTTTTATGTATTTTTTTAATACTACAGTACAGAGCACTTTCAGACTTTCCTTAGCAAAAACATGCTAAATCCAGCTAAACCAAGTGAGTTTGTGGGTAATTTTAATTTTTTAAAAAAAGTTCACTGCTCAGTATAACACAGCTGCTTCTTTGGTCTCTCAAAATACAGTACTGCTCAGTCTTTAATCCCCAACCCCCCTGTTTGTCTTTATACCGGGTTATAAAGAAACGCAAGTTTGTGTCTGATTATAAAAGCCAGACACAAGAGTGAGATCTTTATTGGATCATCCTTCCAAGAGAAAAATTCCCCATAATGAGACCCAGAGGAAGATCACTGCCCCAGTGGCATGGTGCCTTCCACTCCTAAATTTCAGTCCGTGGAGCTACATTAATAAAGTATATCAGATTCTTAACTCCCAGTTTTGCCTGTGTTTACACCAGGAGAGGGAAGAAGAAACATGAAATACTGTGTTTCAATAGCAGTGAGCACTCAAGTGCAAAATGCATGTGCACTGTAATAGTTGAGGCTTTTCTGATAAATTGACACTTAAGCTGTTATTGATCTGGCACTGCAAATTCATACTCCTCAGAGTGGAGCACTACAGTTTAATAACTGCCAAAAGCTATTAAAAACAAAAAAGATGGCCAATTTTGATCTTTGAAAGAGCTCAGCTTGATAGAAATACTGTTTTTTAAAAAGTGAATGCTTCAAAATAGCAGGAAACGAATGCTAGAACTTGCAGCTTGTATTGTAACCCTTGTATTTCCCAAATGATCATAATGGTAAATAGTAACAATTTAAAATCAACTTAAACCAACAGGGTCTGTAACTGGCAGGATGCAAAGGGTTGATGTGGTTGAGGTCACGAACTGCTGTAACTGGATTTGCTCGTGATTTTTGTAACACCAACAGCATTTTCTCTTTGCTGAACTCTATGCAAGCTCAGATGGAGATTACTCCTGTCCTGATGTATGTGCCAGAAGGGGTTTAATTGGCATAGCTCTTTCCTTATGATGTTATTAGCTGGTACATAGCACTGAAACTTCACAGGCCCATTATAGGGCTGTCACTCCTGAGTCGAAGCTGCAGCTCTTTACCCCGTGTGCTCTTAATGGTTTTGCAGAACTGCATCACGGTACCCCAAAATTGCATCTGCCCTCTCTGTGTATGTTGGTGACTCACTGGCAGCCCTTAATGAATATATCTCTTCACAGCTACGGCTGCTTGCCTTGATAGGTGGCTTCCTGTGAAAACACCGTCCTGTCGCCAACGTAACTCTAAATTTGGGTTTCAGAGGTTTTGTTGCTGGTGTGAATTGCTTCCTGTTTAACACTGCTCAGGAAAGATGTGTTCTCACTTGTTTGGGGTCATACAAGCTATTTCTTCTCAGGCAGCCCTTTGTAATTACTAAATGTGTATGTCACCTGAAATAAACCTAGAGCATTTTATCCTTTAATGAAAATACTGTAACTATCCCCTGCCTTGAGCAGAAAATTAGTGACCGCTCAATGCTAATGGAGAGGTATGGGGCATGAAATCCCTTTTAATGTCTTCAACACTATATCTGCCTAGGCTTTTGTATTCTAATCCTTGTATTTCCTGTAATCACCTTCATGGACTACAGTAGTTGAGTTGCTTTTGTGTTTCTGACCTGTAAAGCACGGGAGTATTTGTAAAGTAATTCAATGTTCTGAGGTGTAAGCTGATACTGTCGCAAGTTTCAGAAGCACAGAGAAAAGAACAGTCGGTAGTTTATTTACCTTCGTATATCTTGTTTACATTGAATGACCTCCTTATTTTTTCCCTTTTTTTTCCTTTTTTTTTTTTTTTCTTTTCTCTTAGGTCTATAATTAGCAGAAGATTTTTCTGTATAGTTGGCACACTATACCTGTATCGGTGTATTACAATGTATGTGACTACACTCCCAGTACCTGGCATGCATTTCAAGTGTTCTCCAAAGGTAAACTTCTGGCTGCCTTTCCATATTTTAATCTGTATGTTTTCCCCTTGTCCTGCTGTTACCAAAACTGAGCAGTACTTACTCAATAATTGTTACTAGTTTGAAAATAACAGTTTGGCATGATGGGAACGTTCTTCTGCAGATCATCCCTTTCCCTCTCAGTGAAGGTGTTGACGGTTGCTTTGAGGCAGTGCAGGCATTCCCACCCTTTTCAAAGTGCTAACCTATGCAATTTCTGTAGCATTTTCAACTAATTTGCATGATCAGCATTTTCCTGTCTCTGCAGGACAATGCAGTTAAAGGTGTGCAACCTGAGGAGTTTCCTCGTGTGACTCATTTATTTCTAGATGCTTCAGCGTGTTAAATACGAATCCAAGTATGATTTATATTTGAAAATGGCCCAAAGAGACTTTTCCAAGGCTGGTGAAACTCTTCTCCCCTTTGCAGCTGTTTGTCCCCGCATATATTTTTGCAGTTGTGTTAGCACAAGGACTTGCCACCTCCTCCCCCATCTAGCACTGACTCCTGACGGTTGTGTCAAGGAATAAAATGGGCTTGCAAAAGCTGTGGCTGAAGCCAAGCTGCTGAGAGAGACAGGTGCTTAGGCAAGCCCCGTGTAGTCAGGGGGGACACATCATGGGACAGGTGCTGTGCATACATCTCATACCACACAAGCGCTGGTGTAAGTGTGGCCCTTACTGCAGCGTGCTATTTGTGGTAGAAATGCAGTTAAATACAGACTGGACTGCTGCAGTAGGGAACAAGGTGCATGAATTAGACACAAGTGCTCTTTCTCCATAGCGGTTCATCTCCATGCCCCTCCTGGGGTTGTTTGTGCTATAGCTTGATTTAAGCTGGAGAAAAGGGAAAAAAAAGTAATTTCTGTGAAATATCTACTGTTCACACAGTACAATGGCTTTGTGTGCACAGCCGTGTTAGGTGACGGCAGTAAAATCACTGATTATAGGTAGTAAAATCCTGAGCTGACTAGGTGCATATGCTGTTACATACAAAACCATTATGTTTTGGTGAGGATTGCTGGTATGTACAAAGCTGAAATGCTTTGGTTCCTCAGGGAGATAAAGCCAATGAATGTCCTATGCTCCTTGTTTGACAAGGCACATCGTTTGCCAAAACACGTGTGGCTTTTTGAGGGACCAAGGTCTTTTGTAAAGAGAAGCAAGTGGGAGGGGAGTCAACATTGTATTTGATCAGTCAGCTGTTATGAAATTAAAAAAGAAAGAACATAGGTATTTATGGGCTGAAGTGAGTAAATCTGCCATTTTGGGAAATTTACAGTGTTGGCAAGCCTGTTTCTTTACTCAAGTGAAAACAAACCTACGTTGTGCTCTTCTGTTGCCCCAATAAGACTAAGGATTACCTTTCTTGAAAGCTATAAATATACCGATGGGGAAAGAATAACCTCTCAACACCTTACTGAGTTGTAGATGATTGTGAAGAGTGGGCTTTGGGGAGCATTTCAATGTTTTATAACGAACTGTTAGCAGGAAATGTTTAATTGCTGCAAAGACCCTGTTTAAATCTGTCAGCAATTAATAATTATTTCCAATTCTTAAAGCAAGCCCAGGCTCTAAAATAAAAGAAAAGCATGCAGGTAATGGCCAGCCAGAGGGATCTGTGTTTCCTTCTGAGTGTTACATGGTTACTACGGATTTAAAAACTTCATAAAATGAGGTAAGGATGCAGCACATGTGTAGTTGCGTGCACTGATCTGTTAGTCCTGCTCCTTTGAGTTCCTGCTTCCCGTTGGATCTGGAGGTGCTCAGTATGTCCTGGTTTTGCTTCTTCCATGGCATACATTTTCTTTCTGGGTTTTTTTTAACATTTGAGCTCGTTTTAGACCTGGGAGCAGCAAAAGCAAAGTCCTGGGACAGTACCAGCTGCCCTTTGGTACCTGGCAGGAGGGAGAGGGGCATTCTCGCCAGCAGGACTTGGTTTGCTTCAGGTTTGGCTTTCCTAAGGTAGATAGAAGTTTTTTTCAGAAATACCCTCTGAGCCAGCATCATGGATTGGAGGTGGTTCAGATCAAATCCATAAAATGTGGAGGAATGTCCCCATTGCTCTCGTGGGTTGTGTAAGTTAAAGCCAGTGCAGAAGTTTGGCACCTTGCTCTGACAAACATGGTATATATTTCTTTTGAAATGTGAAGTGGAAAGAAACAATTTTGAAGACTTTCCGAGGCAGGGTGGCGGGAGGCCTTAGAGTTTGGAGTGAGATACTCTCTTCTGTTCGTTGAGTCAGGGATTCAGCAGCTGGACATACAGTCTGAGCAGTTCATTCTGTTTACTGTTGCATTAGCATCTGTAGGGCCTGCACTGTTATGAACAAGAAGAATTAAATTAAGCTTGATTTATGTTAGAGTGCATTGCCTCTTGAACAGAAGGAAAAACAGATGTTTAGAGAACATGACAAAATTCTAGCTATAGCTGAAAATATTTTTAATTCTTTTTTATTGGTGAAGCTGGATTTTTGAGACTGTATTACAGAAGTTGTAGGTTTTCCAAGAGTCATTATTCTGAACTTCGCTATATATACATGTGGTTCATATATACACCTGCTGTATATCCCAGTGCAATAATATAATGAATAAAAAGAGACCTGAACCCCTGCTTGAAGATTCTCGCTAAAAATAATTTTCCTGTATAGCCATGAACATTAGCAAAGGCTGCCAGCAAGACCTGGGAGAAAGACTATGCCTTTACATGGTAGCAGCCATAAGTACTTAGAAATAACATAGAAAACAATTTTTGCTCACCTACTTGTTTTGCTTTGGTATTATATTGAAAAGATGCCATGTTTTTCATTGTAACTGGAAATGACCCCGTATAAAGGTTTTTTTACACGCATATATACATACACAAATATTTGTTTAATTTTTTCTGTGCCTTTTCAATTTATGTTGTGAGTGTGGGTAAAAAACAGTAGTCCTTTGGGATACTGTATTTCTAGGGAAATTGTACTAATTTCCTTGATTCTTCAGACATTGAATAATTCAAATAAAGTAATATTTTAGACAAATGATGGAAGTGCATATGGCCTGTGCTCACATGAACACTATCTGTAACAGATGCAAAGCATCAATAAAAAAATAAACTCGTGTCTCATTTCCAGTCTTTTTCCCTCTAGAAATGTGCTGCTAGCTTTTGGGGGAAGCTGTGGATTTACTGATTGATCTTGTGTATCAAAGCACAAAGAATAACTGAAAGGCAAAGTTGCTGGCTAACGCCATTGCCTTAGTCTCTGAAAGGTTAGCACTGATATTCTGCTGTGCTTTTGTGTTTTGCTTTTCCACCAGCTTTTTGGAGACTGGGAATCTCACCTGCGAAGGATAATGAAACTGATTGCTGGCGGAGGATTGTCCATCACAGGATCCCACAACATGTGCGGCGACTATCTGTACAGCGGTCACACAGTCATATTAACTCTTACATACTTATTTATCAAAGAGTGTAAGTTTGTTACTGTTCATGTGGCATTTCCTGTTGTGTAAATCCTTGATAATTGAAGAATTATAGTTGTGCTGATCAGTAAATAAAATTAAAGTAAAAATGCATGCTTTTCCAATTAAATAAAAATAATAGGACTTCAAAGAAATAGGGCTTACTGAAAAAGAAAATTGAGGAGACAAAATAAACACTTTACCATCTAGATATCTGAATTAAGCATTTTATTAATTAAAAAAAATTGTTTAGAATGTAATTGAAACCTTCATTGCACCCTGCCTGGTGCAACTATGTGTCTCCTAGTTTAGAGAGAGATGAATGCCGTGCTAAATGCAAGGTTGCTCATTTTTCAAGAATCGGGCTTTAATGTATGCATTTATCTTTTATGAAAGGCAAGAGGGATCAATTGCCATCTGTTGAGAATCAATATTGGAAAAACAAATCCGTTAATTTTACTGACCAGGTTATAATATATTGTTATGTATTGGGCCTCTTTCTCAAAGGTTTCATAACCTTTCTGTTTTCCAAGGGTCTTACTACCCCAGAGTACAATTTTAAGTTACACCTTAAGAGAATGATACTTATTTTGTGATCTCAGCATTCCTGCTCTTAATCTTAATGCAGGCGTTGCACTACCCGCTTAGGATTGCAGTCCGCGTCCTCTGCTAATGACAGCAATAGTCTTGCATATGCTGATAACACTATGCATTGAGATAATCACTTCTTTTGCTTCTTTCCAGATTCCCCACGGCGACTCTGGTGGTATCACTGGCTTTGCTGGGCACTCAGTATGGTTGGGATGTTCTGCATCCTCCTTGCTCATGACCACTACACTGTGGACGTGGTGGTGGCTTACTACATCACTACAAGACTTTTCTGGTGGTATCACACAATGGCCAACCAGCAAGTGAGTTTCTCCCGGTCTTTGGATCTGTGTGGTTCTGCTTGCTGTAACGTGGTGGTGGGTGAATATCCACACTTGGCCTTGAGCCTTTCTGCAGGAGTAGGAGTGGACTCGCCTGTGTCTTGTGGAACATCCGTCTCTTCCCCCCGACACTGTTTACGGAATGGAAAGAGGCGTCATCAGCTGGGTTCATTTTGCATCTGGACTGCAAAAATGTTTGAAGTTGTTCTGAATTTTGGCCAGTTGGCCATTTTTGTCATAGCAGAGCAAACCATTTGGATGTGGTGGTGGTTTTTGCCTTGGGTTTTTTCTTTGTTGAAGCCAGCTGCATTTTCCTTGTATTCTGTGTAGTTAGATGACAGGTCTGTTGAAGAATAGTATTGAGACCTCACTAAAAATGAACCATTTTTTCAGAGTGTTTCCAAGTGGTGCTAAGTTCCCCTGACCAAGGGAAGTAGTTTCTGTTTGGAGGATAGCGCAGCAGAGAACAGGCTGCTCCTGTCCTGAGGCCTGTGTCTGGGAAGGCATGAAAAATAGGGCCGTGAGGGAAATGCTGAGAACGAGGAGCTGCTTAGCTGGGGGCACAGTACTTGGTGGAAGAGAGCAAAGGTTTGTAATACTCAACCAGGGAGCAGTCGTAAATGATTCAAAGGTTGAATGAAGCAGTCTAAATGAGGTCTCATGTCATTCTTGTTCTAACTTTCCTGCCAGTGAACTAGATCAATAAGTGATGAGCTTACAGTGCTGAGAAATGAGAGAGAAAACGCACAAGACTGTTGTTATCCATGGGAAAGACCTAATGAGTTAGGAGAAACTAACTCTTAGGTCTGTAACGGCAAATTGGTGTCCACATATTTTCTGTGCAACATGGAGAAAGAGATTGTGCTTATCAGCATATGACTTCAGTTAATTACATTTAAGAAAAGACCTAGGATGATGATAGGACATCAGTTAATATTCTGATGGTACAGATTTTTAGATTATATCAAGGTCTTACAGCTACTGTGCCATATTATTGCAGTGGTTTTGCTGCTGCTTGAAGCAATACACCACAGTCCAGCCCTGTGGTATGTTCTTACTACCAAATGCCTAATTGCAAAGAATGCACTTTGATGTTCAGTCTGTTTCGAACCACTGTGATAGCAATCTGTGCCCAGACTTAGTAACTCTTGTCATACAGCACCAGACCAACTTCCACACTTTGAATTTGCTCCTGGGCTCTGTCAGGACGGTGGTGCTGAGTGGCCATGCTTCCAGGCTGGAAGCTGCTGAAGTCAGGGTTGCCTTGAGTACTAATGAGGACTTGCTTCAGAAAAGCCCTTTGCCTTACTGTGTGGAAATGTCCCTGCCCCGCTGAATGATGTGACTCAGAAGATGGTACAATATTGCTTCCCTAAACTGCTGAGGTGTTGGGAAATGCTGGTCCCTGGATCCTTACCTGAGCGCACATTTGTGTGCTAGTTCCTCTTTCCTCCTGCTGCTCTATGTGCCGAGGGCTGTGGCTTGTGTCTGCCTTAAAATGAAAAGCAAAAGCCCACTTAGGGCTATAGTGGATTTATTTTACGTGTGAGTTTACCACATGGAAAGAAAGGTTAGCATACAAGCCCCGTTGCTTGCACTTTCTGGTGGGCTGATACAATGCTTCCCTGCTCTGGTGTCTAAAATGTGCGACAGGGTAGTTCAGTAACTTCCTTGGTGCCTGCCCACTCCTTGTGTCTCAGCTGTGGCTTGCTCATGGCTAGGAGAAGCAAACGGGCGGATGGGGGCAGGTTAAGAGCATGTGGAGGACAGGGCAGGGTTCATTACCTCCTCTGGATGGGTTGAGGCATGCCTTGCTCATTGCTCTGTAAGCATGCAGCGAGGCTCCAAAGTGATTCTTGAGCTACATATAATTCCAGAGCTACTTACATGCTTTGGGTTGGTTGTGTTTCATTCCCAAAGGAGAGGAGAGACTATCTCTTGGGCCATTCATTCTTCTCCTATGGGACCATAGAACAGCAGAGGTCTTAGAAACTAGGGTGAACCTCACTTGGGAGCAGCATTTGGTGTGTGCAGGTAGACTGTGGAAAAATAGCTTGGCTCTTTTTGACTCTGTCCATGCAGATCTGTTTGGCGGTTGTTTCTAGATATTGAGAGATTTTTGGAAGCAACTGTAGGCAAGATGCCACTGCTGAACGGTAGCAAGCAACGTGTGATGAAGTCATGCGAGTAAGTGCTGTGCTCTTTTGTAATGCTCTTTCTTCTGATTATCTTTGTGCAGGTGCTAAAAGAAGCTTCCCAAACTAACCTCCTTGCAAGGGTCTGGTGGTACAAGCCCTTCCAGTACTTTGAAAAGAATGTCCAAGGAATTGTACCTCGCTCCTACCACTGGCCCTGCCCCTGGCCAGTGCTGCACCGGGGCAGGCAGGTGAAATACAGCCGCCTGGTGAATGACACATAACAGCGTGTCGACGGACAAAACGGGGGGGAAAGGACCTGTCCCAAGTGCTAAGAACTCTGTACGAGAAGATGCCATAAAAAAATCAACCGCTCCCTAACCCTTTCTTTAAACAGTTCCCTTGACTTAATCTATTCAGTTACCTGGTAAGCACTGTGATCTTTTTTTCTCTCCAAAGGATCTGCGTTGGACAACAATAAAGAAAATCTAACTTATCATGCACTGTTATACATTTCTTGTTAATAGATTTGGGATTTACATTTACCCATCACCATGTTCCTTTGTATATGATGCGACAGCATAAATGAAAGCTTTTATATCATAAGTTCTGGTCTTTCCAGTCACGTCTGGGAATAAAGCATATTATTTTCTTGGGAAAACATACTTTTCATATCTCTTGCCCCAAAGATTGGGCTGTAAGCCATTTTCTAGCAAATTACTATATGAAGGTTTCTAAATACCTGCCTTGGGTAAAATCGAGAAATCTTTCTACCTGTTGCGTCACGCTACGAATAAGATGATAGACACAGGAAGGTTTGGTAATCTTGATTTTTGTAGAATCTGCGGTGACTGTGTCAAAAAGTGCAAAAAAAAAAAAAGGAAAAAAGAAGAAAGTTGTAAAGTGATTTTCTAAGTATTTCCTAACTTTATTTTTCAAAATGTGTATGAAAATTAAATTTAAAAAGATTTTTACATGTCAGAGAATAGAGAGTTAAAATTTAAAGAAAATGCTTCTTGGGAGAGAGAGATTTGTCTATGTTTCTAGTGCCTTTCTTGTCTTGATTGTATGGTCAGTAGGCAGTCTTAAATGTTTTTATTTAAAATAAAGTATTCCATGAAAGCAGAATTATATATACTGTATAATTACTAATTTTTGCATTTATAGCTAAATTAAACTGGAAATTTGCTTATAATGTTGAAATTGCCATGTGTAGGGGGAAAAGAACACAAATATAAAGGGTCCGATCTTGCTCACACATTGTGGGCAGGTCAAACTAAAAGGTATCACTTTATTGTCTACTTGGTAGCTGTATTTTAAAAATAAAAACAGCCATGAAATCCTGTTTTTTAAGAATTTTACAAATGATCACTGAGTGAACTACGAATGGTTTCTCCATCCCGTATTGAAATGTTGTTGAAAAACAACAAAAATAATCTATTTCTTTAAAATATTTGTGCAGAAACTGCATGTAATTAATTATAAGTTTCACTCCTACCATACATACTGTATGTTTGGGGAAGTACTCTATCCTAAACTTGCCAATGTGCAGAACAAAATAGTTTTTTTAAAGAATGAAGAAGAGAAAATATATATATAAATATATATATATCCATTCTGTATTTTACGTGAAGCAGAGTTATCTTCTGTAGGGTTTTTGTGTATTCACAAGGTGATATTTGTATTGTAAAACAACAATGGTGAAGGAAAATAAAAAGGCTTTTGAAAAATGTAGTTTCCTTTATCTTTTTAATATTAAGTTTAAATTTAAAGCTGGGTTTATTCTTCCAAACCTTGCCTTTAATTTTATGTGTTATTGCACTGTAGGCCATCAAATTTGGACTGTATGGAAACTGCATTGATTTCGAATTGCTGTTCACGTTGGGCAAAACAGTGCCTTATCTGAAATAAATGCTATGCAATAGATTCTGATAGTGTGGGAGACAGGGGTGGATGGGAGAAGCCTTCCTGGGAGCCATCACCAGGGCTTGAAAAATCTACCCCCAAACTGCTGGGACGGAGCTCATTGCAGGGTGCCCATCTGTGACCCGGGGCTGTATCAGTCCTGTCACTTAAACAACAACAAAAAACAAACAAAAAAAACCAAACAAAAGAGTGAAATTTCTATGAGTACATGGTGGTGAAAGTAATTTATTTCTTCTTTTTTCTGGGTGGTGTGGTTTATCTCTACCTTCTCTGCCCTGTTCCTCAGCCTTGGCCAAAAACTTCCTTGAAGAATTGCTGGTTGTTACTTCTGCTGCTTTGCCTTGCTGTTGCTTGGGATGCTAGACAAGACTAAGCCATCTCTTACCAGTTCTTTTTCTCCCTGGGAGGGATGGCATCTCTTCACGCCCCATGCTTTTTGGCAAAATCCTTTGCAACAGCACTTGCAGAGCTGTCTGAGAATTTTAGGGTCAGCTCTGCGTGCTTTGCCTTCAATCCATGTATTATCTTTGCAACTGTGTGGTTGAGAGCTGATGTTTAAAAAAAAGCAAATCCACCCCAAGATGATTGTTCGAGAGAATTCACGCTCCCAGATGTAAATGAATGAGTAGATTTTTCAAGACCTGGCATCACGCACATCAAAACCATTGACATAAGTAAATGTATGGATATATGCACATGACATTAAATGGAATCTGCTGAATTCTGCATTGTAGTGTTTGACTTACTGCATGGATCTTGCTAAAATGGTTTCGTTTTCTTCACAGCAGAGCTGTGCTTTGGTAAAGCGTGCTGTCTTGAGAATTAAGTCTGGGCAAGCAGGGACATGGAGCTCAGCAGTGTGGCGTTGCTCTGGGTGCTGCCTAGTCTGGAGGAGGGGTCCCAGGGAATATGTGCGGGACAAAATTGTGCATCAGTGTTAACTCCGGACTGTGGCGCTTGTGCTGCCTTGTTCTCCTTCCCTGTGAGTATCTGCTCGGCAGCACCAGCTTTTTAAGATGGGTAATGGCTTGTGATGATGCTAACGCTGCTAGGCTCAGTGCGTGGAGTGCAGCCACTCATTGTTTAGCATATGCTAAGGATTTGGGATCCCAAATTTCCCACCGTCGAGCACTTCAGCTGCATATACCCCGAACCACTTGGGTATGGTACATCTACAGCAACTCTTGGCCCTTGCTCTCTGGAGAAGTGTAGCCAGGGGATGATGGTGGTCTTCTGGAGACTTTGTACATGGCGTGCTTGCCTTTTGAACTTTGTATTTCTGGGGTGAGGTCCTTGGGGAAACTTCCTGGGGCAGTCTTGGTCCCAATTAGAGGCTGAACCACCAAGTGCACTGTCCCCTTGCCCTGGGGCGCTGGTGCATGGGTGCATTGTGCGTGTGCATTTGGGAAGCTTGGGTAGGGAAGCTGATGCTGCTTGGGTGCACGTGGACCTTTACCATTGATGTCCATCAGGCTTGGGCCAGTGTGGAGCAAGAAGTCAGTAAAGGAGCTGAAATCCAGAGGTGTGCTGCCTTTATCAAAGCAAGCAGAGCTAATGGCTCTTCCCACATTGTGCCAGTAAAACCATCTTCTCTTGGCTTGTAATTGGACATGGAGTTGTTTGGTTTGAGGGCATCTGTAGGAGGGTAGACTGGAGCCTGGTTTGTGTGCGGTGGGGTAAGCCTTACCATGTTGTCCAGTGCAGATTACAGGAGGCTGAAATTTGAAAGGGGTGTCCACCAGAAAAGGCTGGAGAAATACAGCGTAAGGTGGAGAAGAACCTGGCAATTGTCTTGAGTCCTGGACAAACAGAATTCTCTGCCAGGAGGCTGGACTTTGGTGTTGCTGAGCTCCATCTCGATGAGGCTTTTAGTCCTTCCAGGTGGGGGAAGTTTTAAGACCTTAAAATACAGGAATGGGAGGGTTTTTGAGGAGCACAAGCTGAGCAAGGGCAATGATCCCTTTGGTTTTCTGTATGCTGAAAAGAGCAATTAACCCCCATCAGCCTCCCCCCCACCCCCACCCCCCGCCTGCTTTTATTCAGAGGGCAGCTCAGTGTACTGCCTGATGGCTTTATCCTTCTGGTGCCGGGGTGTCTGTGTTCCCCAAAGACAAGCCACCATGAGTTCCTGTTTTGCCAACTTTTCCCATCCAATCCAGTAGATGCTGGCAGCGAATACTTGCAGGAAGGATTTATGGCTTCTTTTTGACCATTTGATAAGGACTCCTTCCACAGCCAGGCGACCAAAATAGGGGTTAACCCTTTGTGTTATGCAGCATGCTGTCACCATGCATCTTCTCTGTAACCTGGCAGGAATACACATCTTGTAGAAAATTAATACTGGTTTTCCAGCGCATTATCTCAATGTCATTTCTGCCACTGGTTGTCTGCGGCTTGGCAGGGAATGCTGGTGAGCAGCAGGGTTTGGGTGTGACACCTTCTGCACGTCCATTCTGCAACCTTTCTTAAATAAATAACCACATCTCTAGCGAGGTTTGGGAGCAGGCCAGTATCCCCCAGCTTGACTGCAGATGGTTTTCAGCAGCGGCATGTTGGCCCTGGACGTTACTTTTGCCGGCACAGTTTGCATGTAGGCATGGGTGGGCACAGAGCAGCCTACCTTGTTCATTTTCTGCCCGATTTTTGCCCAGAAGAAGCCAGCGGGAGGTAGCTTGGGAAGAATTTGCCCGGTTCTGCATTGCTGTTTTTCAGTCTCCAGGCCCAGGGGGTAAGAGGGTTTTCCCAGCCTTGTGCCGGAGCTCTCCTGCTTTGCATGTGCTGCTTGGCTCTTCCCCGAGAGCGATGCTTGGCCCCTGCTCCCCCCGCATCACAGGTAAGTGCTGTGCCCTTGGGGCTGCTGCTGTGTGTTTGAGCAAGACATCGATCCAGAGCCCGGGAACAGCTCCGATAAATGCTGTTTTGTGTGCAAATGAAGGTGATGTCACCGAAGTGTTCCTTTTGCAACCAGTGCTTCCAAAGGCATCCAGCCGCCTTGTGGTCTCGTTGCAGGTTGGTAAAGGGGGAAAGGGGGAGTGGGTTAGCCTGGGGGAATGTGCTTCAGCCAGGAGATGATAGGCTGAAGCCAAAGTTGGCTGCTGAAGGGTTTCTTGTGATGTCTCCTACACTCCTAAGCACTCAAAGTGCAGCCAGCTTAGACTTAGAAATCTCTTAACCGATTTTGCTCTCAGAAGACCTCTGTCAAAATAAGGATTTCTCCTTTGATCACCCCTCTCTGATGACTGGGACAATCCTCTAGGTAGTGCCATGGGGTCCAGCCACCTTGGAGTTGGTCCCATCCCCTTTAACACAATGGGGACAACTTGCTGCAAGAGCTTTCGCGCAGAGTACCTTCACCCCTTGGGAAGGTCAAAGCAATTCATCCAAGCCCCACTCGTGCCCATGTAATGCTTTAATGCATCTCCCTCCTTGGGCTTTGCAAAGCAGCCACGGAGGTGAAGGGTTCTCTTCTTTGGACCTATTTATGACGTTCTGGGTGACCTTTAGCCGACGTACTCCCTACCTTGGCTAATAATCGCTTCTGCTTGGGCTTCACTGCTGGTTGCCTGTGGCCACAACACACCCCAGTCACAGCATGATGTTGCCATAACCACAGATTTTCATTTTTCCTGTCAAAAAGATATAAGTTATTTGAGCAACCCTTTGTTCTGGGTTAATTTTGGTTCATCTCAGCTTCTTGCAGGCAGAGCAGATTGGGCGCATGAGTCTGTGCTGCGAAGCTGGGTGCAGAACAGGGGGGTTTATTGCTGCCCAGCAGGGTGCTTTGGCTCGGGCAGCCCGCTGCTGGGTGAGCGAGCCTTGGCTCTCTTTCCAAGGTGATTTTTTTTTTCTCTTTTCCACTTAATCTTTTATAGGCTTAAAGGAAAGTGGAGTGGGCAAGGAGCTCAGGATGTTATCTGTTTCTCTGCACTGATGTCTCCCTCTTGGCTAGAAGATGCAGCTCTACCTTCCAGCAGCGAGGGATACTCGCATTTATTATTTTTTAGCCCTTCAGTGTACTGCCATGCATTGCTTGTGTTTTGGCACAGTGGTTGAAACATACATTTCCATTTCATCTGGCACCCAGGTTACTTTTTTGTTGTTAAATCCACAATTACCTTTTTGGCAGAGGTTTTGATACTTGCTCCAATGCCCTCTGTGTCGTTCAGTTTGTGCTGCTGTTCAGGGAAGTGAAAATGGCACTTTTCCATGGCTGTTCGCTTCTACCCCTGTCCATCCCATGGAAGGGGCGACCTGTCCATGCCTTGTCACACGACCTCTGCATGATGCCATTCTGCATTTTAACTCGTAGGAAACCTCAGCCGGGCTATGGGGGCAGTAAGGGGGATGCTTCAGCTTTGAAAGCAGTAACTTTATGTACGAGACAGGGAATGCATGTCTGGCCTTTTGCTGCTGCTTCTAATGATTGACACCAAAACATTTTCCATTTGTGGTGAAGCTTTAATCCATTTGCATTTAATTTGTGAATAGATTTAAGGCACATGATCTGGGGAATTTTTGAGTGTTCCCATGTCCGAACATCAATCGAGTATTAGCAGAAAAAAAACGCCCGGACTTGGTTGTCCAGAAGGGCAGGAGGGTCCTTGCTCATACCGCATCGCGGGATGACATTTCAATAATGGTCGGTAAATATGCCTTCAGTTCAGCTATCGCTCAGTGATCTGCGCATGACCCTCAAGTTCAGAAACTGGAATCATTCCAGTTCTGCTACCTTTGCCCTTCTCCCTGTTCAACCTGCCCTTCTAAACTTTCCATGCCTGCTCCTAGCCAAGTTGTCCAGTAGGAATGTCACCATTTACCACCACAAAGAGGTCTGGTCCTATGACCAGGCGCAGCTCTGAGCTACACTATGGACCCATGGCATTTCCACACCACAGCGTGCTGTCTCCCCATAAGCTGCAAGTACCCAAATGCTGCATCCCACAGAGCTGTTGGTGTCTGTCCTGGAAAATATCTCCGCCAACCGGCTATTTAGCACATGTGCAAGGACAGGTGCTTGAGGCCCCCAAGGGACGCCGAGTAGCCCAGTGCTGGCACTGCAGCAGGTTTTTGTTGTGCAGCTCTTTATGGGCCTCCTCTTCTGGATTTACGTCCATTTGGCATCACTTTTGTCCTCCTCTTGCTTCCCCATTGCAATTTTAGGTTTCACCTGTACCCACAGAAAGGGGTCCTGAGCTTAAGTGATATATTTAGAGCTGGCTTTAGCTGTGTTTCCTTGTGTCACTCTAGCCCAAGCTCCGACAGCTCCTGTGAGCAGGCAAGAGGCATGTCCATGACCAAAGCTCCTGTTGAACCCAACGGGATGAACTCTCCTAGATTGGAGGTGGCAGCTTTAACTTTACCAGAAGAACCAGAGGTTTCATGAAGCAATTTGCCCTGCTTTCAGCTGGCATAGAGTTGATTTTCTTCTTACTAGCTGGTGCAGTGCTGTGTTTTGGATTTGGTGTGAGTGGTGTTGATGGCACACGGATGGGTTTGGTTGTTGCTGGGTAATGTTTGTACCAAGTCAAGGACTTTTCCGTTTCTCAGGCCCTGCCAGCGAGAAGGGTGGAGGGGCACAAGGAATGGGGAGGGGACACAGCCAGGACAGCTGGCCTGAACCGGCCAAAGGGATATTCCATACCATGGGACATCACGCTCGGCATATAAAGCTGGGGGAAGAAGGAGGGGGACACATACATTCGGTGTTATGGTGCTTGTCTTCCCAAGTAACGGTTATGTGTGATGGAGCCCGGCTTTCCTGGGGATGACTGAGCACCTGCCTGCCCATGGGAAGTGCTGGATGAATTCCTTGTTTTGCTTCGCTTGCATGTGTGGCTTTTGCTTTATCTGTTAAAGTGTCCTTAGTCAAACCACAAGTTTTCTCACTTTTACTCTGCTGATACTCTCCCCTATCCCACTGTGGGGGGAGTGAGCAAGCGGCCGCATGGTGCTTGGTTGCTGGCCGGGGTTAAACCATGACGCAACTGAAGGCAGCTGCACTAATACCCACCTCGTCTGGCAACCTGTTCACCATCCTCAAGATTTCCAAAGAAATATTTGAGGAGCCTTAAGCCCAGCTCAGATCGTGGTGAAACACCTCAGTTGCTGCATTGGCCAGTGGAGGCAGAAGGTGTTCCAGAAGGAAATCACTGCACATCCCAGGTGTTGGGCAGCCAACTGAAGAGCTCAAGAGATCTTGTGCTACTGCTTGGTGCTTCTGGGTCAGTCTGTGTGGCAGGCCGGGCATGGGGCTGTACTCAAGCATGGCCATCACGTCCTTGACTTCAACCTTTCACCCAGTGGAGCTACCTGTTGCTGCTTGGAGTAGACACGTGAGCATTTTGACCAGGAAAGGTGGGGAAGAAAATCTACATGGTGCTGCTTGGATCACTCTCCGGTATGTCCCTGCCAACACCTGAGCAGCTGTTTGCTGACAGCTCCATGCAGAAACATTATCTCATGCCATCAGGATCCTTCTGCGTCCACGTAAAAAAGGACTTTGGCCATTCTTTATTAAATAAACAACATTATCTAAGAGGCCTCATAATTGCTTTCCCCTCCTCACATCTGGGACTCAAAAAGGAAAACAGATGCAAAAAGCTGGTTTTCAATCAATAACATTTTTAACAAATGAAAATACACTTAAAATATAATCCTGTGTTCAAATTCTTCTTCTAGTAGAGTTTGGAAACCCTGGGGACTGTTCTTCCATGAGGATTAGGAGTCATAGCCAGATGGGAAGCAGCAGCCATTGCTGGTTTTATAGATTGATTGCTTCTTATCTTGCACAGTGCTTGACTCACAGGGCTATAAAAGCAATAACTTTCAAGCTGAACTTTTCAGCTTGAAACAGGTCTCAAACTGGGAGACATTCCTCTAGACATAGGGACACGCGAGGGATCTTAGGTAAGTTTGCATGAGATTTCACTGGGATTTCATAGGACTGATGTTTGCTTCTTTTAGCATTACTTTTGCAGTTTAATCAGTTGGAAAAAGAAAAGTGTAATTGTGTATTGTGCAGATGTGTTCGTGGCTGGTGATGTGATACTGGTTATCGGGACAGGTTGCGGTGCTGTGCAGCTGGCTGCCACTGCCGTACTTGGAGAAAGAACGGGGAGGAAGGAAGCCTGTAATATTAGATTTGTTGTCACTAGAAAATTTGCTGGGTGAAATTCAGCAATGATCATGACTGCTGTAGCTTGCCATAGCAAAAGAAGCTAGTAAGTAAGGTCACCTATAGCAAATCTGGATGACGACTTGGCTCTCTGCTAACAATGTTTCTTGTTACAACCTTTCCAAGACCACGTTCATGTCAGCAATTATTTTCTGCAGGTTCATTATTTCCAGGAATATCACCTCCCGGGCATATCCTGCAGGCATGAGCTTTACCAAGCTCCATGCCAGACCCACCATAAGACAGCTGTTACCTCCAGGAAAATTAGAGGCTTTTTCTCACTCTTCCTTTTCTAAATCACATGTCCATCCTACCCCATCTCCACCCCTGCGACAGCTGGGCCGCAGCAGGGCCAACACTGCAGCTGCAGCAGGCTGCCTGGGGCCGTGTCCAGGCGGGTCAGGGCCATCCCCGAGGATGGAGACTGCCCACTGCAACAAGGAACCAGTCCTTTGGGGTAGATATGTGGTTTGGTCACCGGCAGAGAAATGGGATCTGCAGTAGGTTTTATTTACTAACACATCTAAGGACACATGGAAATGTCCAAATCTATTTTAAAGGCTTATTTCTGCCTTATGCAGATGCTTACAGGAAGGGTAAAAGGCCTTTTGCTACAGGTGCCAGTTCCCACTGGGCAAGACTGAAGCCCTTGATGTGAATCTCAGGTGCCAGAGCAGGATGAATCAGAGGTCACCAGAGGTTGTATCGGAAGTGGAAATAGAATATTTTCCCATAGCTGTATTTTGAATAATTTTTCTTGTTAATCTTTAATCCAAAATAAACCTCTGTCCAAAGAGGAAGAACAGTATTTAAAAAGCAAACGCAAAGAGCTCCGCAAATGATGAAGAAAGCCAGCATCTATACAGAGTCTTATCTTGGAAAACTGTCACAACCATTTTTTCTAGTCAGGAGAGATCGGCACTTGGACATGCAATGGGGTGCACTTTCCTCTCACTGAGTTTCCGAAATTGACCTTCATTATGATGATGATATTGTTTTCTGACGTGCTTTGAAGCATGAGCAGCAGAAAAGCTGCAAGGTTCCAGGCTGCAGCATTTCTCTTAGCCACTCAGTGAACATAGGATCTGGTGGAAGATTGTGGGGTTTATTTAAAAGACTTTTTCAAAAAAGCAAGCAAAGTGTCCTGGGAAATGTAGGATCGGTATGTTCAGCCATTCACCCTGTCCTATCAGCCTCATGATGGGGAGTGATTGCTGCTCACAGCAGATGTATTTTTTCTGCTTTTAAGCAAATTGAAAAATAAATCTTCACTTCCCATCCTTATTGCTGCCACTGCCTGCTCTGACACTGGGACAGGGGCCACAAACCATCACCAGCTCTTTGGGGGTATGATGTGCTGCTCTGGGTGGGATGTGCCTGACACTGGGGCTGTCCCGTTTGCCTTCCCCACAGGCTCCTTTCTGCTTTCACAGTGCCCCCACCATGTGTGGGAAGAGGTCCAAGTGCTCCTTCTCCCGCCTGGAGGTGATCCTCATCGTTTGCCTGACGTTGATGATCGTTGTGACTGTGGTGCTCCTCACCCTCCACTTTCTCACCAAAGAGAGCAACGGCAAGTTGAGCTATTTCAGTCCTGCCATCACATCTTGCTTGAGTGTCTGTCCAGTGCAGTAATTTAAATTAAAGGGATACAGGTAGAAGGTCACTGGGCCACTGATGAGCTTTCATAATCTTCTCTGTATATGGTCGTCCCACCCAGCCATGGCACGGGGCTGTTACTGGCCTCTGCGGCAGGAGCACGGTGGCCAAAGCCAGCATGAGCATCTCTCAGGGCTCGGATGCACAGCCTTGGGGTGGGAGGTGAGGCTGGCTGCAGGGATCCAGACAATCTCCATTCCCTCTGTCTGCCATTTCTCTTCTTTCATTTTTAAAATCATTTTTCTTCATCTCTTCTTTCAGTTTTAAAAAACTTAATAGCATGCGGTAGCTTTTCTTCCATGAGTTTGCCCAAGCACTTTGTACATTCTGTACAGGGAATTCTGCACCTTCGTGGTGGCTGGGAGGAGACATGATCTCCTTCAGGAGTCCTTTTCCTCACTGCTTGCCTGGACGTCATGCCCAGAGCTGCTTTTCCCCTCTCTGAGCTTCGGCTGGCTCTGCTGTGATTTTTTTGAGACCAGGGCACCAGCACTGGACACAGGACATGTTGGAGGCACCAGGGTGATATATGGATGTGCCCTCTTCCTTCTCTAGTGCCTTTCCAGTAGATCTGACATGCCATCCCCTTCTTCTCACTGCTGCTGAGCTGAAGTTTTTGTGTGAAAACAGCTCTTACACCCTCAGCTCTGTTTCCTGCACAGTAGTGATGGGCTTGGAGAGCTTAACTGGCAAAGCTAGGCTGCTTCCCCTTGCTGTGAATCATGACACGTTTTACACAGTCTGGTGATCCCATCTTGTGAGCTTCCTCTGCAGTTCTTCATGCCTGGTTCACCCTTTACCTCCCCAAATGCCTTGACAGCCCCAGCACACTTTGGCCACACTGACAGCCCATCGGAAACCCAAGCAGACAGTACCAGCTGGATCCCCTTGTCCATAGGTCTGCTGAGTCCTCTGGGGATCTTGAGCAGGTTTCAGGCCTGCAATCTTTTTAAAAAGGCTGGGTTGCATCTTCCGTCCCCGATTCTGCTTGCTCATGTCTCCACTAATCTACTATTTATTCTTATTACAGAATCCAGTGAACCACCAGCAGCGAACCAATACTTACTGGGTGTAGGTCGAGCTGACTGCACGGGACCTGTGGCAGAAATTCCTCTGGCAAGTTGAGGGAACTGAACACGGGGTTGACAAAATACTGATTTTCATCTTATCTGAGTATTTTTTGCAGGACTTCTGGTTTAGAGGCTCTGCCTTGCCAAATGGTTGTTGTCTTCAAATAGGTGAAATTTCTTTGAGGCTTTGAGCAACCTGACCTAGTAGAAGGTGTCCCTGCCCATGGCAGGGGGCTGGAACTAGTTCATCTTTAAGGTCCCTTCAAACCCAAACCGTTCTGTGATTCTTACAATCACAGGGCAAGATAGTTGCAGCTGAGTGTTCATACATTGAATGAGTCCTCTGACCCTCTGGCAAATCTACTTAGAAAAATACACGCAAATGAATACATCGCTCAATATTTTGGCCGTGTGGGCTTGATGGAGCTCTTCTCTTCCAGATGGGATATGCCAACCCAGACCAGGTGGGTGGCGGGCTACTCTCGCGCCTCTACAGCCGAGCCTTCATCGTGGCGGACCTTGATGACTCCAGGCGAGTCGTGTTTGTTAGCGCTGACATAGGAATGGTGTCTCAGAGACTGAGGCTGGAGGTACATGGCTGGAATTGGATGGTTGGCATAATCTGGGTTGTTGCTGGTATTAGCATTAAGGTTGTGGTCATGACTAAATAATACTGAGCATCCCAGAACATTGGCTGTTTGCTTTGAGATTTCCTTACAGCACAATCTTGGAGAGACATTGTTTCTGTCCTGAAGAAGAACTTTTGATTCCTCAGCAAATGAGGCTGGACTTTGACAATGTTTTTCTTAGAGGAAAAACTATCACAAATACTTGCAGGTCCTGAATACATTATCATGGTGACTGTGCAGTGCTGGGTCTCCAGCACCACAGAGGAGAGAGGGAGATGCCAGAGAGCTGGGGAGTCCTTGGGTGATCTGGGCTTCACTGCAAGTTGGCCGTAGAGGTCTGCACTTACCAGATCTTATTATTTTAAGGCTGTTGCCAAGTCAACAGCTATAATCTGTTGTGACACCATTATGGGGGTATAAGGCAGAAAGAGAAGACTGAGGAGAAAGATGAATGGCTGGGGTTTTGGTGAGGGCTGATACAAGCCTCCATAGCCTTTGGGTGTGAAAAAGGGCTTTTAGGGCCACCTCCTCTTAGGTGCTGAAGGAACTGAAGAGTAAGTACGGCGAGCTGTACCGACGGGACAACGTCATCCTCAGTGGCACCCACACACACTCGGGTCCTGGTGGCTACTTCCAGTACACACTCTTCAGGATCACTAGCAAAGGGCTAATCAGACCATCCCTCAACGCGATCGTGAATGGCATCGTAAAGGTCAGTGGCATACAGCCTGTTGACATGAAAGCCCATAAACGCAGGACATTTGTAACTAATGGAGATATTGCTGTGATGTTCGTGGTAGCACCTCCAAATGTCACAGTCTATAAACACACTTGGAGGTGGGTTTATGCTTACCAGTGAAATCAGATTAAAAAAAAAGTAGCCTTGAAGTCATTCTTTAGAAAGAGGCAGATGTGGGTGGTTTCAAAGTATTATCATAATTTTCTATGATTTTAGACCACTTAAGAAAAAAGCCCCCAAATTCCCAAGAAGGGCTGGGGACAGGCAGGGAGGAAAAGAGTTTTTCTAGATAATCTCATGTACACCTTACATGCATGGACTGATATTCCCTGTCCTCCTGCTTTTCAGAGCATTGATATAGCGCATCAGAACATGAAGAGAGGAAAGCTTTTTGTAAACAGAGGCACTGTAGAAAACAGCCAGATCAACCGAAGCCCTTTCTCCTATCTTGAGAATCCAGCATCCGAACGAAGGAGGTAAAAGCTCCTTGAGCAGGAGAGAAACAGAGCCCTGAAGAGGATCCTTCAGTTGGGACCATGGCCTAGCCTTCTTGCAGCTGGTGTTTCTAGTCATTCATGGGATGGTTGAAACCCAGGAGCTAAGACGATGGCAGAATGACACTGTTGCCATCCTGGGTGATTGGATGTGTGCATCCCCAAAAACTAGTTGCAAGAGTAGGCTTCAAAGCTGTGGTTGCCCACTCCAGGCATGCGAGGCATTGTCAAGGATGTGACCTTATACTTTGTGTAAAACAAAACAAAACAAAACCTCAAAAAAAAAAAGAAAAGAAAAAGAAAAAAAGAAAGTCTTTAGTAGAAGTTGGCATTTGAGTCAGGTGACATTGAAGTGCCATCGTTGGTGCATGAATTTGTGCTTGCAGAGAGCTCTTCTCACCATCCCCTGGAGAAGTAGCGCCTGAGGTCAGCAACAACCATAACTCTTCCCTTACCTTCACAGCCACTTCCAGATACTTCTTTAAGGTCTCACTGTGCTCTGGTAATATCTGTAACAACCTCTTCATTTCCTTGCTCAACCTAGTGGAGATTTAGTGTGTCTGAGAAATGCAGAGCGTGACTACAGCTCTGGCACTAATAGCATTTCCCGGCTTTGTTTTCATCCAGGTATTCATCTGACACAGATAAAGAAATGGTGTTGCTGAAGATGGTAGACGAGGGTGGACAGGACATAGGCCTTATCAGGTACTGACCACTGAAGTAACATGTTTTTCTCGAAATCCTCATAAACCACAGTTCCGTAGCAGTTCTCTTTCTGCACAAGCTGTCCTTCCCAACGCTGCTCCTGGCCCACCAGGCGCTGCTCCCAGCTAGTCACCAGAGGGGCTCTGAGGGAAGAGCCAGTGAGAGTCCATGAGTGCATAAGCCAGGTCAGTGCCCCTCATCTGCTCTGGGAGATGTAGTAGTACCTGGCCCACCTACAGCTGGGCACATCTCCTGCCATGGCCCAAAGGCATCTGGGAAAGATGGCCATAGCTGGTCTTCCATTGTAGGGGCACAGAAGAGTCCCCTCTGGGGCTCTCTCCATGCCCCCAAAACAGATCCCAGCTCCAGCATCCCTAGGACCCTTTGAGTTCCTCTTCTCTCGATTATTTCCTTTAACACCCCCTGTTCTGTGGGAAGTGTGCCATTCCTACAGGCAGCATTTATGATGCCCGTCCTATCAACTGATCTGTGGGGCAGGGTTCAGCCACATGAAGTTCAGAACTCAAGGCCAGGGAAATGAAGTGACGTGCAGTAACAAAGCCATACTTGCGTTTTCTTCATTTAGAAGTCCAAGCGAGAGTCTGACTCTGTTAAGAGGAAGAGAAGGATTTTCCTTTTTGTAAGAATGAAAGTGTTCCCTTTTTGACATTATTGACTCCTCCTTGTTTCTTTGAAGCAAGAAAATAAAAATCCCTCCAAAATATAATTCTTTGGACTCAGAAAAAGCTCTCGGTGGCCCTGATAATTATGGTGCCAAATTCTTATGGCCTCAAGACCTGGACCGTCACAGCCACGAGCCCTCCTGGTCAGGAAGGGAGAAGATGGGAATAACTCTGCCCTTGTTAATACATCCCTAGGTACCAACAGTCTCCATTTATATTCTCCCAAAGAAAATTCCCATAAGTCAATTGCAAATACGTAGATTGAACAAATCAGTTGCCAATATGTAGAATGAATGATGCATTTCCTATGTCTTCTGACTCCTCTTCAGCTGGTTTGCCGTGCACCCGGTCAGCATGAACAACACAAACCATCTTGTGAACAGCGACAACGTGGGCTATGCTTCTTACTTGTTTGAACAGGAGAAGAACAAGGGGATGCTTCCCGGAGAGGTGGGAGTGGTTTCAAATTACTGAAAATGATGGGAGGAAAGTGTTGCAACAGGGAGGGGATGACTGGTGCTTTCTATGGGCCAAAGCAGGTTTTTTCAAACAGTGAAATAGGACAATAGAGTAAACACAGAAAGAGGAAAAAGATGAACATTTTGATTTATTTACTTTCTTCCTCTAAAGAAGAGAAATTGCAAGGTGTATTCTTGACTTTCCAAACTAGTAATAAGTGGTATTTATTTAGACTTTAGGAATCAATCAAATATATTTTGATTCAACTATTGGAAATGCCTAGAAAGGCATGTGTGGGATACTCAATCCAAAGGGATCAATATAGTGCATCTGTGGTGTGACATGAAGTCTGTGGTCAGCTCCAGTTCCTTCTTATGGCTTCCAGCCAGCTCTGCCTGTTCTGCTTGTGAGAGAGCCAGTTCATTTATCCAGAAGTTTTGCCATCCACAGAGGGCAAACACAGCTCCTTTAAAAACCATTATTTCCCCAGAAATGTAAATATGGTCATGAACCCATCTCACAGATGCTTTGAGTCATGAGTTGATTAAGAGGGTGTCCTGTGTGTATCTCCAGCATGTACCTTGAAGCAGTTGCCCAATTCCTATTTAATACTCTGGGCAGAGGAACACCTGTAGTTCATACCAAAGATGGAAACTAAAGGAAGTCTGCCTAATTCCTGCTCTAGTGCATAGCTATGGGTGCAAGCTGGTGCAAGGTGACATGCATGCAAGGGTACAAAGTGTTTGCAGGATTCAGTATTTAGCTGTATGTTTTGCTGGGCACGTTGTGTCTAGCAGTCTTACAAGAAAATGGCTCACTGATCAAAATATCTGGTGTTGACGCATCCCAGCTCTAAAAGAGGGGAAAAAAATGAGAGTGTCTGTGCGAGCTGAATTCAGCTGACGTTGAGTGTGTAACCAGTCAAGTACTGCTTGATGTTAACTCCTGCAGTCAAACCCAATAGCTCTAACCCTGTAAATCAGTCATGGTGAAAGCGTGGCAGGAAAAAAATCCTGTGCAAGGTACTACCATGACCCACTAACATCAGATCAGTAACATGAGGAACTGGGGATGTGGGGGGAAGAACTGCTGCTGAGATGGAAGAGGTAGATGAAGAAATGCTGTCTGGATACCAAAGCAGGTATGCAGTGTGGAGGTCCCCCTGAAATGGCAGTTGAAACATGTGCACCCCATTCTCCCTTGCTCTTCCTGTCCCTAAGCCCTGGGACACTCCTAAATCCCCGTTCCGGTCATCTCGGTCATTTCAGAAATGTTTACCAGCATCACACATGTATCAGCTAGCTGTAAAGCCAGCTGTGACCGCAGGGAAAGCTGCAGGTGATGTTTGCAATCACTGCAAGGCACTAAAATCCATCTGACCGCACCTGGTTTTGGCAGGGCTCTTTTGTGGCTGCCTTCGCATCCTCCAACTTGGGAGATGTGTCGCCCAACACTAAAGGCCCGTTCTGCGTAAACACAGGGGAGTCGTGCAACAACCCACAGAGCACCTGTCCCGTGGGGGGGGTAAGTAACTCGTACCTGATCTACATTAACTGCCGAGGAGGAGAAAACTCGGGGTGGAGCAGCAAATACAGAGCCATGTGCTGGACCATTGTGCATGAAGAGGACATTAAACAAAAATCACCTCTTTTTGGATATTCTGGAGAGCTCTTTCAGGCACTTACTGTGTCTTGTCCTCATACACACTTTCCAGTCATTCAGCTCAAACTTGCATCTACCTTGCTGCAAAGGTTAGTGCAGTAACCTGGTGCCCAAATTTGAGATGGCTGGCAAGAAGCAATTAGTTCTCACAGTATGACAACAGCTTGGGAACTCGTCCACTTTGCAGTGCCACACATTCTCCATATTAAGTGATCAGTAGCATTTAAACAAATTTCTTAACAGGCAACGATGTGCATGGCCATGGGTCCCGGTAAAGACATGTTTGACAGTACGAGAATTATAGGACAGAATATCTACTTGAAAGCAAGGGTAAGTGATACTTTGTTTTACAACTGTGCATGAATGCTGTTATTACAGGAGTGCATGTTTGTTTAAGGAACTTTCTTGCACTACTTTTTGTGAATGTAGATTTAAATTACTCAAAAGTCCGTATCTATACACTTAAGGAAAAGTTTCCCGATTTTTCAGAAGGCATGCACTTTTATTTAGGTACGTCATTGTAGGTGTCACAATTTGAAATGTTGGTTTGGGCTTTTAATATCAATATTCCTTATTGGTATATAATGTGGATATTGCCCCTTATGATCTTCCCCTCCCTCCCAAGCATGCATCTCAGAGGTGTCATAATGGGAAAAACCGCTGGTGTTGAAGACTCCCAGAAGAGCTCAGAGACACCACCACATACCACTTGTTGGCCAGCTTTGGCACCACTCTGCCAAACTAACCCAAATGTGAGTTAAAATGTGCCAGCTTAAACATCCACGAAAGATACTTATCTTGCCCTGCTTGACTTTGCATTTACAGTGTCTTCCACCCGACTGGGTTCCCTTATGTTGCCTGTGTCCTTGGGCTCAAAAGTCACCTGAATTTACTGGTTCCCCTTCTGCGGGTTCGTGTAATGTGAGAGTGGTCAGTAAGAGGGACAGCACCTCGTAGGAGCTGGAAGGGGCCCAGCAGAGGAGTAGGAGCAGAAGGCTTGATGGTGGCAGTTTCCCTTTAATTGCCATTTCAGATGCTTGCCCTCAAGTCACTCGAGGCTGATCGTGACTTGCAAGTGAAAGGTTGTCCCAGTCGGCGTGGCCCGGCATGTGTATCAAATGGCAAGGGAAAACATCGCTGTCAATTTTACCACTGCAGACTCTTGGCCTTCGAAGGCTGTCCCCTCTATTCTTTCCTGCAGTTACAGGATTGTTACTAAATCTGTGTAACTTCTGGCAACACTTTCTACGAACCAAGTTGAGGCATGTGCGCCAGAAAATCATTCACTGAAGAGCTGAACGGCTTATCCATCAGCTATATAGTAAATGCATGGTAATGTCCATGTGTTTTGAACCAATGAATGCAATGAAGTGCACCTTTCTCATAGAAAATATTTCTTCAGGTTGGCCTAAGATGTGAGAAATGCCAGAAGGTTGTAACTAGGAAGAAGAAGTTGCCATCTTCATGGAATAGGTGCCCATTTCAGCTGTAAAAAAAAGGCGTGCACAAAACTGACCACAGAGCATCCTCCCCGTGTTACTTGAGCCAGGGGGAGCCTGCAGGACTTGGGGCATGCAGGATGTGGGGGCCAGGTGATAGAAACAAAGGAGTTTGGGAAATACACTCTTGCTTTAACGCCTGGAAGAGGCCACTGGAAAGGGTCAACAGAATGAAGAAATAATTCATATAGTTGAATCTCAGAAAAGTTACGTTCCTGATTTCTTCTTCCTCAAGAATTTCCACCTTTTGTGTCCCCTAGGATCTGTATGAAAAAGCTTCCCAAGAGGTCACAGGACCCCTCAGCTCAGCCCACCAGTGGGTGAACATGAGTGATGTCTCGGTGGAGCTCAATGCTACACACATGGTAAGAGCAGTCGCTCCCAGGACACAGGCATAAGGAAGGAAGAAATGTTGTATTCTCACAGCAGGACATGGCATGCTGAGGGGAACCGGTTTTAAAATATTTCTTTTTCATTCTTTTCTCCCTTCTGATTCAGGTTAAAACATGTAAACCAGCCTTAGGACACAGCTTTGCTGCGGGGACTATTGATGGAGTGGGGGCTTTCAACTTCACACAAGGTAATTTAGGGAGCAGATGTCAGTACAGCTTCATACAAATGGGGAGGACATGGGGCATCTCCCAAATAAATTCAAACCACCAGGGTCATTTAAGAACATCAACAGCTGGTTGAACCACAGTCTTGAAAGGGATATTTTTAAGGAAGGTGTGATCTTACAGCCACAGCCCGCTTGCAAGTTTGTCTGCATTCATTGGAAAGCTTCTGGAGAAGGATACAATCATGCTCTGAAGGAAGGAGAGCGCTGGGTGGGCAGTGGGGAGAAGAAAAAGCTGGCTTTGGGGCAATCTTTTTAATTTGTTCTCATTAACCTGAAGGCTGCCAAGATGAAGCTCAGCTGGGCTAAAGCTTGGCTTTTCAAACCACCCCAGAAAAGGGACATAGTCAGAATCCACTGAGAAATTATCCTACCCCACTCAAGCAGGGAGCGGGTAATAAGTGAGTTTTCAGTCCACTAGCTGCTGGAGCAGCTGAAGGAACAGCATCTAAAAGATCTTTCCCTCTCAAGGCTCAGTAGAAGGGAATCCATTTTGGGATGAAATCCGGGACCAGCTGCTGGGGGAGCCATCCAATGAAACGAAAGCCTGCCACAAACCCAAGCCGATCCTCTTCAGCACCGGAGAGGTAAGGATACACCAGTGCGTGGCCTGGGAAGCACAGAGGTTGCTGATCTGGGCTAGGTTTTGGTAGGGTGCTACAGATGATGTCTGTGCCAGCCCACATGGGGAAGAACAAGGAGGGAAAGCAAGCTGCATGGGCTTTGAAGACATGAATATAGAAAGCAAGAATGAGTGTTGCCATTAGTTTGCATCAGAATGAGAGAGATGGAAGTTTTCCTCTTGCAGAGCATCTTTTCCATACATCCCAGGAGGAGGGACCAGACCTGCTGCTCTCATTAGGGTCAAAAAGCCCAACTGAAGATCCACCCTGGCCTAATTCTCTGTCTGTGGAACAGTCCTGAGCAGGATGCACAGGAAAAATACACAAGGTCAGGGAAAGCCAACAGCATGTGGAGCTCAGCGTTGCCCCCCAGCAGTCTCTGGTTTCAGGACTTCGTCTGCCGGTGCTCATATCTGGGTGGATTTTTCTTCCATCCTACCATTGGCTTCCTCTTTAATCCATGAGAAGACCTTTCTTTTTTGTCATGTGACAGACTGGTCCATGCAAAATTAAGTAGCTTGTCACGGTGCCTTGTGGAAACTCTGGGGACTGTATCAACTTACCCACCCTCTCGGTGTCATCTTCAAAAGTTTCTACCAGGCTTTGACTTCCTCTGGAAATGTTCTGTTGACTTCTCTGATTTTCTGTCATGTTTATGCAAGTGTCTGATAGTTCTGAGAGCTATAACATCGATGCCAGACTTACTCATCCATGGGTAGAATCGTACCAGGCTCTGGCTGGAGGTACCCTGGGGAGGGATTCTCCAGCACAGCCCCAATCCCAGCAGGACCAACACTGCAGCTACTGCACATTGCTCAGGGCCCTGTCCAGAAGAGGCAGGGTATTCAGCAAGGAATGAGATGCCCCATTGCTTGAGTCTCCATCCCAGGGATGCCCCACTTACACAAGGAAGGGCTATTTCTTAGGGTTGGCCTCTGCAGAGCTGTTGCCCTGTGGGTCCCAGCCCATCTCCATGCTTGGGGCTGCTCTGTTCTAGGCAGGACTTGGTGATAGTTCTTGCTGAACTTTGCCAAAATTGTACTTAAAACTTTAAAAAAATTTGATGGCCCATTTTCCACCTGCTGTTTCCTTGGCATTAAAGCAAATGCACTGTAGTGGAGTGGGATTGTGTCCAAGATCCTTTAGAGCACTTAGATGATGCCATCTGGATGAGGCGATTCATTGTTATTCCTTTCATCAGCCTCTTGAAGAACTTTCCTTGTGTTGCTTTGTGTTCAATCAGCTCCTCACGTCATCTCCCATAAAAAGAGGTCCCAGCACGGAGCCTCCTCCCACCCCACCTCCTCAGTCCAGGGTGGTACTACTAAGAGTAAATGACACTTTGTTCTTATGACTTTAACACATTTTGAGTATCCTTTTATGGATGCTTTGGCAGGCCTCTTGCTTCTGATGTGCTTCACAAGGTATTGTCATTCATGTTTTGCCCTCAGTAAATTGCTTTTCAAAAATCTTTTTGGCTTGCTGAAGCATTTCATTCCCTGGAGCCATGCCACCCTTGAATTCTTGTTGTTCTTAATTTCCTTTTAACAGGCTTCTTCATTTTTATCTAGCTATTTAGGACAAAATGCTGCTGTGGCGTTTGTTCTCGCTGCTGCCAAATGGTGCGGAGTCTGAGTATGGTGTGGTCCCCGCTAGGGAGCAGTTTGAATTCAGGGCTAGGCTGAGGGTCCCTCTGGGTGAAATTCTGCTTCACAACAGACTGTGCATTTGCTCAGCTAAGGAAGAGGTAACTCATTTCCCACCACCACCAGGCTCTCTGATTTCACTCATTCACTTTTGCTTTCCTGGTTGGATGATCACCCTTATTGATCCTAACACTATCCTTTTCCCAAGCAGGTGAGGAATTTCTAGGTGCTGCCCTGACCTTATTTACACACTTTGGTTTAAGCTGCCCCTCTGGCAACACTCTTTTTTTGCCTTACCCATAGTATTTACATGTGCCTTATCTGTCTGTTAGAGTCAGACAACTTGCTGTACATGTGGAGGTAGAATGCCTACGAAGTAAATTTATTTGCCTAATTTATGACTGTAGGAAGGAAAACACTTCAGCTATCTTTTTTTTGCTGCTATCCTACGATAGTCATATCTACTTTTTTTCACCTCAGATGACTCGGCCTCACCCATGGCACCCAGACATTGTGGATGTTCAGATTGTTGCCATTGGATCACTGGCAATCATTGCTGTTCCTGGAGAATTCACGTATGTATTTCTTTGGTCTGGCTCTATGTAACGCAGCTGGCAGCGTGTCATTCAAACTATCTGTGATACTTCTGCATGCAAGTGGAAAGGGGGCGTAAGCTCAAAATTGTGCCAAATATATGAGAGCTGTGCAGGCACTGCACATATATGTCCACTGCGTGTACTTACTCGTGTACTGTCTCCTCTGATTATCTGGGGTTTCCCGTTTTCTTCTCTGTTTCATAAACTAGCCATGGGAATGAATGGTATGCAAACAAGCTTCCTAAATAATTTTAACTGTTCATTACAAAATGCAGTTTCAATGAAATGAAAGGAAGTTGTTAACTTTGATTTTTTTTCATGTCACAAACACTGTAATGATGAAGTGCACCGACTGTTGATAATACATGGTGAAAATCTTAATAGGATAATGATTTATTTCTAGCACCTTATCTTCTACCCCACCCTGTCCTGGGGTGCCTCCAGCCTCACCCTGGCTGTGATGATGTATGTGAAAAGTTTTGAGGTGTTTTGGTTGAGCTCATCGAAGAGAAGCCTTAAGGGATGCTGAACAGCTCTGCAAGTACTGTGTGTATTTCTGGTGGTGTGCTGCATGTCCAGCCAGTGATTCCTGCTTTAGCCCTCTGCATTTCTGGAGACTGACGTTGTTCCCTTAATGCCCCTAGGACCATGTCTGGACGCAGGCTACGGGAAGCTGTTAAAAGAGTAAGTTGCTGAGGAAGAGGTTTCTCCAGAGCACAGCATATCTGGAACTTCATATTTCTTGATCCTTCTGTTTTTTCCCTTGTATCCCCCCAGCTTGGGTAATGGGTCTCGTGTCATAGATGTTTCCTCCTCACAGTTGCTTCAGACACATTTTGCATGTGCTTATTGACATGCAGGGTAAATTAATATCCTCCCCAAAAGAAGCAAACCGATCGAGTTTCAATCTATTAAGCTAACAAAAGCTAATTCAGCTGGGATCCAGGCATAACTGATGCTAGCAGGAGTTTTGTCTCTGGGATGCAGGGGTTTAGCTCCTTAATCCTCACTGGGATTTTGCAATACAAGAACAATTGTTAAAAATGGCAAATGTATTTTTCTTGTTTCCCTGATTGATATGTCCTGCCTGCAGCTTCAGACCATCTTAATCTCAAATGCTGTCTCCACAACTCACTGAGCCTGTCTCACATAGTTATATCACCAGTTTTTCTAGGAGTATAGAGACATCAGCTTCAAAAAAACCCCTAAATTTACTGAATTTATTGGAATATGAGGTAATTTCTCCTCTTTTTCTTTGGGAAGTGAATATGAGACATTAATAAAGGCAAATTGCACTTTTAGGGTTGCATTCCTGATCATCCGGCCCCCTTCCCAACATGACTTTGTGATAAAGAAAAACCATGAACAAACAAACAAAAACCAAACCCAAACCAATAACAATTACAACAACAACAATATAATTGTGCATTAAGCAGTTGTTAGAAGATAAGTGATTTATTTCCTTTCTTAGGAATTTGATTCTTATGGTGGACCAAGAATGGATGTCGTAATTGCAGGTCTGTGCAATGTCTACACCCATTACATTACCACCTATGAAGAATACCAGGTAAATGGTAAAACTGTAGATTGAACATGTTTAATTGAATTCAGTTTTTGTCCATATGGGATGATAATTCATGTGAAATTATGTATGTTTAGAGTACTTATTATTTGCCACAAAGATCAGAAGAATCTGTGGCAGAAGGAGACGACCTTGTTTATTCTGGTCTAGACAACAGGGTCCAAGGGCCAATGTGGTTTCCTGACCATAGCTAGAGAGTACATATGGATGCTTTAATGTGGAAACTGTCAGATGTAGGGAAGACATCTATCTGAAGGGAGAGCCTGTGAATTCAGATCTGTTTTAGTAATCTCCTGATGACTTGGATGAATTAGAATTTACCTTCATAAGGTGGCAAAATTGCCAGAAGAAAGATTTGGAACTGCAGGGTTGTAAGGTGAACATGAATTGCAGTGCCATGTTGCTGTGGGAAAGACCACAATACGGCTTGCAGGACCCTGTTTTAAGGTTCCCCAGAGGGCCTGGTAGATGCTGTGCTTTGAGATGTGGACCACTGGATGGACTCCCTGGTTTTAGAAACCCTAAACTTGGAGGGAAAGTTGGAAGAACTGGGGTTGTCCAACCCAAAAAGTTGGAGAGGAGACAACCTATACCATAAGCCTTTAAAAGAGTAAAAGAGCTGTGATAATTAGAAGAGTGACAACCGGTCCTCCCTGTTTGTGGTGGATTGGAGAATGAACAGTAACCTGAAATTCCAGCAGAAATACTTAGGCAGGTTGCTGGTCTCTCTCCCTAGCAATAAGGGAGTAAACAAATCCCTGCACGTATTATGTTAATCTTGTCTTGGCACAGTAAGATGAGCTGTATAAACTGCTCAAAAGAGTCCTTCAAACCCTCCTTTTCCAAATTTGTCCTTTGCTAGGTTCAACGATATGAGGCTGCATCGACTATTTATGGACCACACACCCTTGCTGCTTATATTCAGCTGTACAGAGGACTTGCAAAGGCTATTGCTACGGTACTCAAAATTTTCTATATACCACATGCAGATATTTCAGTCCTGTAAATGGTGATGGTTATATTTGTTCCTCAATGAGGTTGCATGATTGCTACCCTCTCTTTTCTTATAAGAAACACCTTTGAGAAATTCTCATGTGATATGAAAATAATTCCTGTAATGGGGGTCTCATACCACTTGAGAAATTCTGGGTTTTCTTTGTTCAAAGTTTAGAAAATAGGTACCTCCAACCTTTCAGCACAGCTTGAAGTTGCTACTTTTCTACCCAGAGGAAAAAAAAATCTGCTGCATTTCTGCTGTACATGGCAATGTTCATTACCTTTGTATCTCCGGGCAATGTAAATGTGCAGGACCAGTGGGAGGGCTCTGCCTCCTGAAGTTATGGGATATTCTGGCAGATGGATTTGAAGGACCTCAGCAACAGGGCAGCAGGTGTCCTGCAGGGATTGCTCCTGCATACAGAGTACAGATGAATTGCCTGTTGTTTGTTTTTATGCTTAATTTATTGCCCTTCTTTTTAAAAATCTATCTAAGCAATGGACTTAGACAAAGAGTCAAGGCATTGATATGATTCATCAGGCAGATACTGGTCTTCTATACGTATGTATAACGAGCACCTCTTCCCTCTCCCAGAATACAGTTCAGGATTTGCCACATGGTCCAGAGCCCCCATTTTTCAATATAGGTAATGTGACCTTGGTGCCTCCTCTCATGGTCGATCGCGTGCCAGTGAATAAGACATTTGGGGATGTGCTACAAGAAGTGATACAACAGTATCGAGCGGTGAGAGTTTCAAGGATTTGCTAAAACCTGTTTAGGAAATAATCTTTAACTTCTTATCCCTTATCTGAAAAAAATCTATGTTTTCTAAATGATTGTGGTGCTCTCAGACCAAAAAGGTCTCGTTGCTTTTATTGGGCTTGGTTGAAAAGACAGAGACAGAGCATTTTCATGCCAATGTAATTGCACTGAATGGGATTAAAATGGGTGAATGAAGGGGAAAATAAAAGCTCTTTGTTCAACATGAAGATTTCCCCTTCTGCTTGAATATAAAATAACATTTGATGATTAAATAGGCAAATATTGTACAGCAATTTCTTTACAAGCAGAAATCAGGTCACCTTTGATGCCTCTGGTATGTAAATGAAATAAAAGTGTCAGAAAGGGTTCTATTTTCATTGCTCAAAATTTAGATAAGGTGTTCAGTTTTACTGTCTCCAGCAGTAAGGTAGGAAGAAGGCAGGGAGGCATTCTTAAATATCTCACCTACTTCACTCCATCTTTCACACAGAAATCTTACATGCTATGGTGGAATTCACCCAGCAAGCAGGACAAGTGGAATGGCAAGGCACAATACACTGGTGCACAGTATAAATTGCCCATTGCTATTGCAACAAGTGAAATTATAAAGAATTTAAACCAAAAGAAAACAAAACCCCCCACAAAAATCCAACGAAACCACTGGAAAACTTGTATGGTAGCTTCAAAGAATGTTCTTAGTGTGCAATATGCTGCTCGGTCTTTAATATAAATCTCAATTTTCCCCACAGACAGAAGTTGCTGAAGTAACTTTTGTAGGCGCAAACCCCAGGAACAGTGCAGAGAACGCGGTAAATATGGTGCAATGACACTGGAATTGGGGATGTTCAGGATCAGTGAATATTTAGTTACTGCCTCTCCCTGATACATGGAACCCACGCCATGTGTTAGGCCACGCATTTTTTTCTCAGCCAGTATCCAGTGCCATCCAGTTGTAGCAAGCATGGTCTCTAGTCTCCATCCTATCAGCCCGGTGCATTATTTTAATAAAACAAAGAAAATTAGAGAAGTACTTAATTCGTCTCATCACTCATCTTGCATAGGCATTGATAGCAAATACCTCACCTGTCCTTTCTCTTTTTAATGATCAATTTATTTACTTGTTCTTTGCATCATTTATTAGCTTAAATTTGTGCTTTGGCAATGAAAAGAAAGCATTTTTCCCAGTAATTACCACCTTTGCCAGTAAAGCACACAGAAGCAGAGGCCATTCTCCAGTTTAAAGTGAGACAGATTAGTAGGGATGCCTGTACCTTCAGCATCTGGCTAACTCTGTTATTTTATTCCAGACGAAACACAACTTCCTGACGGTAGAGAGATACACTAATACTTCAGACAGCTGGCACGTAGTACAGAATGATGCCTCCTGGGACACCAGGTGGGTGCTCTGACCAGATTTCAGTGTTCCACAGATTCCATAGAGTAATTAGAGTTTAACATGAAGGGTTTTATTTCAAAGCTCCCAAATGTAGGTTGGTCTTGTCCCTGCAGATTATGCTCTCTGGGGACAGATTGGTCCATATTTAGGTGGCTGACTTGTCAAGACCACAACGTTTGGTCTTCCCCTTGGGTCTAGCTTCTGCAATGAAGGCTTGTAAGTTTGGGAAAGGTAGAAGGAAGAGCAAGGTTCATGGTCCAATTTGTTCATAGACCACATCCATCCAGCCGCCGTACTGTGCTGATAAATAGGGTACCAAACAGAAAATATGAGAGGTTCACCAGAGCAGGGTTTTCGTAGGGTCACCTTTGCTGTGATTCATAAAGTAAAAACAGTCACCTGCCTGCACTCATAGCTCTGCATTTCTTAGCACTTACCCTCTGTTTACCTTGTTGCTCTCGGTGATGTCACCTTTTCCTGTCAAGTTCCCTACTTGAGTATGGGAAATGATGGCATTTTATCACCCATATATGTAGCCCTGCCTTCTACCCTCCTCTTCCAAAAACCCAACAGATTTCCCAAAATCTTGGCCAGGAACACTGAAAATGTTTAATAACATGTCACTCAAGAATATGAAAAACATAAAAGTGCAAAACTTCAAGAATGTGCTGCCATAATGCTGGAGAGATGGGAATCTAGGCATCCTATTTCCCTTATCGAGAAAGGTCAGACTTCAGATCTCTGGATGATGCTTAAATACTTCTGCTGATAAGGGAGAGGAGCTGTTTGGCCTTCTCCTGCCTAAAGGGGTGTCCAGAAGGCAAAGGCAGACAGTAATGCCTCCCTTCCTGGTGCCCCAGGCAAGTCCCAAACAGCGCAAGAAATGGGAAACGGTTCTGTTAAGATGAAAACAAGTCACTTTTTACAATGTCAGTGTGTTACATGTCAGTAATTAATGCGATGGGGACAAGAAGCATCAAACTTTCTTACTAGATATTAGCAAAGTCAGGTGCTGTTTAGTGCAGGAAAAGCTAGCGTTTAATGCCATTTAATGTGATGACATTGCAATAGGAGAGTAGCACAAGTGAACACATTATGTGTTAGCTTAGAGTTGCAAAGTGTTAAATAGCTTATAACTGAATTTGTAAAATGCATATTTTTAGGAATCAAAATATATGAAGGTTTACTCAAAGGAGGTGCAGCTTTCAGGGAAGGGGATAGATGTTATCTGCGCTTTGTCCTGCACTCACCGTTGCAGGAGGGACAAACAGTGCAGACTTGCCCTTTTGCTGGGTGCTGTCTTGGTGTTTGCAGTAGAGAAGTGTTTGGCCCCACCTGCATTTGCCGTGGGGGAAGTAATTGCTTTCCTGGGACTGTTTAGGAGGAGGGGCTGAGTTACAGGCAGGAATTTGCCTGGCCCTGCCTTTAGCAAACAGCCAACAGAGATAAGTCATGGTTAAATCCCCAAGAGCTCATCTGGGAGAAGCCTCTTCCCTGGAGGGATATGAGCTATGTTCCAGTTCTGGAGTCCCAGACTTGGTGGTCCTGGTTCACTGAGCCTGGAGGGCAGGATGGGGAGGAGGCTGGATGGTGGGATAGATCTATCACAGCAGCATTTTTAGGTCACAGCGTTACAGCCAGGCTCAGGCTGCAGGTCTCTGTTTCAACCCAGCTCCCACCAGGACCAATGTTGCAGCTATAGCAGGTTGCTTGGGGCCATGTGCATGTGAGTCGAGGTGGTCCCCAAGGATGGAGATCCCCCACCACTTTAGCCTTGTGCTGTCACCTCACTGTCATCTCCAAAGACAACATTGTCTTTGTCCCAAGACAGGCCAGTGCAATCCACAGCTAAGACCTTGGACAAGAGCAACCAGGTGGAAACATGGGCCCTGTGACAGCCTGTGGCCCCTGTGTACCAAACCAAATTTCCCCCACCATTCACTGCTTTTCACCGGTCATGTCTGTAAATATTTGTTTCAGTCTTTTCAGTAAGACTGGTATGGGAAAACTTTTTATTACCATTGCTGATGAATCAACATATTTTGTTCATCTGCTTCTGATCTGCCCTGAAATGGGGGTGCTGCCTCAGTAGGACTCGACAACTCTCATGTCTGGCATGGATACAATTAGGGGGATATTCAGAAGTGCCTCTCACTGGCAGTACCAAAAGAAGAGCAGGTTAATCTTCTTCACCTGCCCAAGAAGTTCTCCACCGTGGCCAGCTGAAAAATCCCTCACCCCTAGGTGTTTAGAGTTTTGAGGTTGAGCAGAAGCGGTTTTACACAAGGAGTCTGCAAAAGGCAATGAGAGTCTGTTATGAAAATGGGTGCCAGAAGCCCTGAGCTTGATTGTGATAGATTTTGCTTGTGACCTTCAATAAATACTCATCCTCTTGGTCAGCATTCCTCCTGCACAGGGAAGACTTAGGCTGATGAATATTTCTCACAGAGGTCATGTTGTATGAGGTTATGATATGGAGTTGGGAATGTAAGAACATGAGGGTAGAAATATTCTTTATCTGCAAAAAGGACCACTGACTTGTTTTTCCACATTTCCAGATGTTTTTCAGCCCTGCCAGGTTTTGGAATGGTTTTTTTTGTTGCTGCTCTGATAACTTAAATATATGAGGAAAGGTTAAAAGAAGGTCTTAAAATACGCTTTACTGGAGTGCCTTCGTCTCATTCTACTTAGTGACTCTTGGGATATTAAAACAAATGAAAAGTGGATTTTCTTACTGACTGCAGTTTTTGGTTTGCCTGCTAGGTTTTACTGGACCAAAGGATTTCTTGGTCGGAGCACCGTGTCTATTGAATGGCACATCCCTCTTGGCACAGAGCCAGGCATCTACAGGATACGGTACTTTGGGCACTACAGGAAAAAACTGTCTCAAAGTCATAGTGTCTCTATTCCATTTGAAGGCACATCTTCAGCATTTGAAATCACAGCTCTGTAGGTGATCTCATTCCTTGAAGGGATTGTTTCCTTTGAGCTGTAGATTTAATATCTGTGATGTTCACAATGCATGCCTGGGAGGTTTTTTGTGGCATACGTGACTCTATACATCATTGCTGTCCCTCAAGCGCTGCTGGTCGTCCTTTGCCGTGCAAAGCTCAACTTCCTGCAAAGTTTTGACTTTTACCTGCAGTTCAGTCTCACCAGCCCAATGTATTCTCATTTAGGCAGTTCCCATCCTGTCCAGATCTCGTTGCAGTTGATTCTTATTGTAGTAAAAGATGTAACCGTTTTTCTTTAGTCATTAAACAAGTGCTTATTGATTGTGAATAGGCTCCCTCTGAGAGAATCAGTGCATATTGGGAGCTAATCCAGACCATAAATCAGTCCATAAATTTGAGCCCAGTCCATAAAACTTGAAAGAGCTGGTGAATTCACAAGGCATCAGAAGAGAAGACTCCTCAATCGTGCTTGAAGTGCAAAGCTGACCTCTTACCATGGTAAAGGGATAAATAATATAGATACTCCTCTGAAAGTTCTGAATATTATTTCATTTTATCATTCAGGTTTAGGGTGTTTAGGGGATTCATGCTTTGAATTAAAAGACACCATGGACTATGGGTGGCGGTGGGACAACAGTGTCATTTGAAGTGAATTGCACATAGTTCTCCATAAATCAGTGGTCTTGGTTCACAGGTGCCTGATGAGAGTGGCTGTGTAGGGTCCTACCTCAGAGGATAAGGAAAGGAAGGTCAGTCACTCACACAATGAAATATTGAAACAATTAGCAGGTTTTTTCCTGCTAGATTGCATTGCTCTTCTTCACAAATGTCTCTTTTGAACTGACCCAGTGTGCCAGGTGGGCTCAGTGCTGCCTACCACCTGTAAGTTTGTGTCATTTCAAGGGGGTGCTGGGCAAGTTTTTGGAAGAGAAGCCCTCTGAAAGCTCTCAGGTAATTACAAGTGACCCAGCTGGGTTGAAGACCGCCAGGTCCCTGGAATGACTACATATGTTTGCTCTGATTGTATGAACTGAAGACTGTTTATTGTAAGAACTGAAGAACAGCATCTGTGGCATGGTCCAGACGCAGGATGCTGGATGAGAAAGACTTTGGGGCTGACTGTACACTCTTCTTGTCCTTGTGTTAAGCTCCTGACCAGCACTCCTACCACAACAAAGGGCAGCAGATGGCAATTTGTCCTCTAAATATCACTTTGGAACACATCAAAAAGATCAAAAATAAAGATGCTTACATGTGCCAGATGTTATTTCAATAGGAGGGTGTCACGGGAGGGCACTGGGGTTACACTAGGGGCCATATGCAGGATGGGGGTTTTGGGAGGGACCTGTTAGTGAGGGAGAACCTGCAGCTGCTGGCAAAAGGTGACTGACGTCCAGCCAGAGCAGGGTTGGAATTTATTGCAGTAAGTTTGTATTTCAGGAATTGTAGATGGAAATCAGTAAGAACTGAACTTACGAATTGAAGCCATGGGTGAGGCAGCTCTGAGCAGACCTCAGCCTGCTTCATTTTAGCATCAGGAAGGACACAAGGTAAACAGGCTCTGGCTGGATGAAGGGCTGCCCAGAGCCAATGGCCAAAGCCTGAATCACCTACAGATACATCCCCAGAAAAGCTTGTGGTGCCCCTCCAATCCATGTGAAAGATCAATGGAAGGTTTCATCAAAGCACAGAATGAAGACACCATTGAATGGGCAGAAGGACCGTCTCAGAACCTGTTGGCTGAAAGGGTTTCAACACAGAAAGGTCCCCAGGAAGGTAGAGATCTTCTCCTGGGGGTTTCAGGAGCTGGCTGGACAAAGCTATGACCACCTTGACCCAGCGCTGGTGGCAAATCGCTTCTGAGGTGCCTCCCACCAGTGCTGCAATGGGGTGCTGTAAACAGGAATGGCTCTGCAGTCCCCAAGTCTCTTCTGGCCTCTGTGAGTGGTTGATCTGGGGGCCATAGGGAGAAGAAAATGTGCCTTTCAGATCTGGATTTAGGATTCATGTAGTATCTTACAGCTAAACAGTTGTAAATGTTTAATAAGCTCCAACAATGTGTAAGGATTTTGTATGCAATCTCTTTAATTCTTCAGAGAATCATCAATCAGATAATTTTGCCACTCTTTAAAAACAGTCAGAGAGAATGAATTATTCATTTGAAATCAGCTGCAATCAGTCTCAGAGATCCCCATCTGGAGGAGCTCAAAGCAATCGCAATATTGAGTCAGTAAAGAGAGCGCTTTGGAAGAACGACATTGGGAATCAAATCACTGAAGATGCTTTTAATGTCGTTTCCTAATAACTCACCCAGCCAGCCCGTCCACCTTGCTCTCGTCAGCAAAATCGCTGTGATGCCACAGTGGCATCTGTGGGATACGGGCAGCAGCAGAGGATGCTCCTCCAGCATCCCACTGTGCCGTGGGACAGGCTAGGTCAGTGCAGCAATGCTCAAGTTGCCAAATGATCCAGAAATTTTTTTGCAAAGTTTTTTCCACTTTGCTCATGTTTTCATGCAAGACCGTGCATAGTGAAACACATCACAGCCCTTTAAAACAGAGACAGGTCATCTTTATGAAACACAGCAGCTGCTTTCATGTCTGAAAATGGTGCTGTCTAATGAATCCCAGTGTAATAATCACTGTCTCTCTACTTGCCGTTTTTCTTACACTGTGTAAACTAGAATAAATTGCAGGGATTGCTCCTGTTTTTCTTAAATAAATACATTAGGGAAAGAATTTTTTTCTCAGGCAACACCAAGATGTTTCATCTGATTATTTTTAGTAGTGCTCATATTGAACATGTTTATGCAAGCAAAATTGAACTGCACAGTTAAAATGCTTATGGATAAAATTTTTCCTCTAAAATGTGAGTATCTGACCCCAAAAGAGTTTTTAGGAAGCTGGTGTTTCTCATGGGAGAAGAGGTATTGAGAGCCAGAATCAGGTTATCTGGAGAGTCCCAGCAGTGCCCCAGAGCAGGTCTCCTTGTGAAACACCTCATAGCAGGCTTATTTATTTTTTTGTCACCAGTGGGCACAAGCTTCTTGAAGTTTTGGGGGAGTTTTTTGGGAACTTTGCATGATTTTTTGCATCTAGAAAATCCAGCAGTTCGAAGCACCACAGTGTGAGAAAGGCTATTGAGAGAAGTCCTTCGTTTTATTTGTTCTTTAATAGCATTGGGATGTCATCTACAGTTGGCTTACGGTGACAAACAGCCCTTGCCTCCTACCTGCAGTTTCAGGGTGCTGTGCTTGAATCCAGCAGCCACTAGGTGCCAGTGCCGTTTTACATGAGAACAAGATCACTGCTGAACAGAGCCAAAGCCTAGAAAAAATTTTCAGGAATTTGGGCAACTTGCCAAGTTGTTAAATATAGCCTTACTCATCACAGTTGCTCTTCCCTCTCTCGGGCTGCCCTCCTTCAGTGTATAGCTATTTGTGTCTTGCATACGTGCTCAAAAGGCAAGCAAAACACCACTTTTTTTTTTTTCTTTTTTTTTTTTTTTTTTTTTATGTGGGACACAGACTAGTATGAACTTGAGAAATTTGCTTGTGTCCACAGGCTGAGCTGCCTTGCAGAGCTCCTTTGCAAAACTCGACTTTGCTGCAGCTTTCCTCCTGCACAACATCTTATCCCTCCCAAATTTACTTTTTGAAGCTGCAGAAGAGATGCTAAATTAAGATCTGACCTAAGGTGCTGTGGGGAAAGGGAAAAATCCCTCTGCTGCCTCTGGGCTTTGATGAAGGCTTTTAGGATCTGTCTGATTGTGGTTATCTGGTGCTGTTTACATGCATCCCACAGAGGTTATTTATGTGCAACTTATCTACAGGTCCACCAGCAGCTATCTGCCTTTTAACGTCTTCACAACTGGGGCTGCATATGCATGAGGTTGGTCTGGGGACCAAGGAACATCACTCTTCCAGTGTTTCCCTTAACCAGCGCCAAATCTGTACATGCACAGTTCCCATCCCCTGCAGCAGCTGGAGCCAGACCAGGACAAGTCTCTGGGCATGGAGAGGAGTTCAGGGTGGAAGGGCATCTCCAGGGAGAGAGCGGCCCATCCCAAGCACCCCTGAAGGAGAGGGGTTGGTGGGTAAGGGCTAACTAAGTCCCGTACCAGCACTTAACAAAGGGCAGCTGAGAACGGCAACCTCAGCTGAGGCCGAAGTTTTTTGGGGAAACAATAATTTCCAGCCCTTGAAAGAAAGAAGCATCCCATGAGAGTATCATGAGCAGCACCCAGGGTGAGGCTGACCCCCAGTCAGCTAGTGAACAACAGTGATTTGTGGTCCCTGATGGGAAAGTCACCCTTCGTTCTCCTCCCCCACCCCCCAAAAAAGGGAAATCCAGGTAGGTATGTGATGGGGAAATGAGATGGTCTGTGGGAGATTTAGCTGGACTAGTGGGAAAAGGGAGCCATGCAATCTCAAAGATAAAGCAATTCCCCTTGGAAGTCACTGAAGAGCTTGTGCCATGGACTTCTAGAGGGGGTTTCAGTGTGACATGGGAGAGTTTCCAGGTGGGATGTGTCAGGTGCACCCATCTCCAAAGGCAGAGCTGTGTAATCCTCAGTCACGTTTTATTCTTGCTTTGCACCTCAAATGTGATGCCCTGGGCTATAGAGACTTCCAGAAAAGGGCTGGCTGGAAGAAGGGAGAATAAAAATGCAGGTTTCTTCCCTGCAAGCAGCCAAATGTGTGGCCATCTGCTGATTTTTCTGGGCCATTGATCTTCTCATCACTTACAGCTCAAACGTGTCTTAGACTTTTTTGTGGAGGATGGATATGGGTTTTGGCTTTGTCTTGCTATCCCCTGGGAACTCACGTCTTTACAGATGGGAAATAACTTTTTAAGTTGGGTTGTGGGTTTGAGATTTCTTGAAAAATCATTCTTGCACTACAAAAATCAATCAGCCAGCTGCTGCTGAGTGAAGAGAGAATCTCAGTTCTCTGAGAGGGGAAACATTAAACACAAAAGCAAATTCTGCCATTGCCCTGATTTCAAAGAAAATGAAAGCAGGACATGAGGAAAAGCTAATGAGGTAAAATAATAGAGCTGGCAGAGCTGCTGTTTTTACTAAAGCCCAGAATACAGCTGACCTCTTTGTGAGTCTGTAAGAACAATGTCAAGCTATTTTGGCAAAATCTCTTCTGGGTTGGTAGGGAGCCCTTTGGTTGCGTGCTGTGTGCTATCAGTAGTATGGTACTAGATCTTCCTCCCATTGCTTGGGCCCAGGATCTCTCTAGAAAGGTGCAAAACCAGAAACCCTTGTACTGAGTATGGAAGCAGGCATTGCTATTGATCAGTCATTTAACTATGATGGTCTTTCAAGTAGCAGGCCCTCATCTTCTTAAAATGAGCAGGGCTGTAGCCAATTTACTTATTGGTGACCAGGCAACAGGCTCTTCCCAAGGTGGGACCAATCCCTCACAGCCCTGATCATTTATAACCCCATGTAACCCTTCTTTTTGTATGTTGCTGCCTTGCTATCAATATCACTCCTGAGGCATCTCTATTGGGATCGGGTAAGGAGCAAAGGTATTACCATTATAATAGGTCTGTAGCATGGACAGATAGATATTGGCTAAAGAGGTTGTGGGGAAAAAAAAAAAAAAAAAAAAAAGTCCTTGATTTTTTACTTAAAAGTGCAGAAGTATAACACTGCTGATTTTCTGCTGTGTGTGCACGCCAAGTGGCTCCAAAGTGCATGTTGAAAACACTCTCAGCATTGCCAAGCAGCTTGTGACCTTGCCTGTCTGACCTTAAATCGATCCCTGCAGAGCAAAGTATGCTCTTATTTACTATGTACAGGATGACCCTTTCAGATGACACTTGCGGTATAAAAAGACTGAGGCATGAATGTTGGTTTAAAAAGTTTTAATGATATTTCAAAGTCAAGTTAATATCCTTGGATTACTCTAGAATTACAGACTTGCTTCACAGAATTCAATCCCGGTTATAATTTCCTTGTAACGGATGATTGACATGCCATTTTCACTTCATTCTGTTTTAACATACGTGATTGTTCTCCAGTAAATGGATAGTGTGATTTTTCACTACACTTCATAGTGTTAAAACTCTATACAAATATTGTACTATGTGTACAAAAATAAGTGCTTCATGCACACACTTTTTAATACTGCTTCTTGCCCTTTTATTTGACGTCTTTCTGAACTTATATAAATAAGCTGAAAAAGCAGACTAAAGTTACTGAACACGAAAAAGTGAGAAACTCTGCCAATGGTAGTCTTTCAGAGAGAGATAGAGATGTATGGATTTGTTACTCATTGGCAGTCAAACACAACTTAAAAGACATAGACATAAGAGAAAATAAAGCCACAATACCAATAACACTCTTGGTTATTTCGCCCTCTGTGTACATGTTTGTTGTTTTCTACAAATCCAAACGTGCTGAACAGCAACCACAGAGAGCTTGTAATACCTTTAGGATCACCCTAATGAGCTACTTTATAAATAAAAAGGGTCTAATAGGACCGCAGACTATGTAGCTTATGTGTTTTTGTTCCATTCGTAGTGAAATCAAGTGAGCCAAAGCATGAGGATGGCGAACAATTAACTCCTGGTAGTCAATATCCTTGTCACAGACCATCATGCTCTGTACAGCTTTGGGGATGCACGGGAAAAGCTCCACTTGAAATGGCTTGTACAGTGCCATGTTACATCATCTAGACCACATGAAAAATCTGGGGCCAATTCTGTTGGAATCGATAGGCATCATTGACCTAGTTGTAAATTCTCCCCTAAAAAGGTGTTGGTTTTTTTTTTTTTTGTCCTAGACTAAGCAGATTCAAGTTTTCTAAGTGTACATTACTGTATAAGATATGTTATATAGGATTAGCATGTCTGCTGTAGTTATCTAACACTGGGTTTCTCCTGTATCTCTGGAGCGTCATTACTTCTGCCTCAATCCAATGGCAAAAATGAATGGATAATGCCCTCCTGCTGTAAACCAAGGGACGCTCTCAGCATCCCCAAAGTATTCAAACACAAACATCCACACCAGTGCTCTCCAAAACAAGAGGTGCCTTTACTGTTGATGTGAATCCTCTTCCACTAAACTAATTTTTGCGAGAATCACAGCAGCCAGCAGCCTTGCTTTAACGTGTAAAGCAATGCTGATAGCCAGGCAGCGTTCTTTCCATCCTATTGAAAATATTCCTTGGATATAATTGTATTCCTGTAGATGTGCCTGTTATTACTAGGCCATGGCTGTGAGTTCTTGTGCTCTAATTAAGTAGAGAATTGGCCCTAATGAATAGCACTTTTCTGGTTATCAATCTTAATAGTCCTAAAAGTTCACCTATCTTTCACTGAATGTGTCCTTTGATGGGAGGTGGAAAAAATGCACCATTGTTTTCTGGTTTGTTACTTGTAGGTATGGCTGGGAAGCAGCAAAGTAAGAGGGAAAACTCTGCTGAATGCTTGCTACCTGCTTTAAAAATCAAACTAGCATTCAAGAGTGTGAAAACTAGCTTGTTATGTGGGGCAGACAAATTTATGATAAAATGTCTGTTTTCCATGGCTGTGCCAAAATGAATGTAAAAGATGCTCGAGGTGCCTGAGCACGTCCTCACGGCGCTGGTAGCACAGGATGCTTGGAGGCATTAAGAGGCAAACTGGACGCCTCTGCATGGCCAGAGGGCAGCCTTTTGTGTTACCCCATGCTCTGCCTGGCTTGAGAAATTTTGGGGGGAATGATGGGCAACCCCTGATACGCAGAGGGGCTTGCTGTAGACACCCCATCCTTCCCTGCTCCCACATCACAGTGTCCATGGGACCAACCGTTTTCAGCACAGGTTGTTGCTTGTAAACACACACCCACCATGGTCTGTATGTATATACACACAGATATGTATGTATGTATACACACACAGATATGTATGTATGTATATACACATGCCTCAGAATCACTCATTTTCTGGGCTGAGATTTTTCTAGTCTGAAAATCTGATTTTGAGCAATTTTTTTTTCAATTTCTCCTTTTCCCCTCCTAATATCCTGTTATGAAACTAAAGAACTACAAAAATGAAACTCTGACTAAAATCTAACTTTAGGTGACAGATTAGTTTAAAATCATGAGGGATATAAGAGTTACTAGACTGGATTTTTTTTTCTGCCTGTGCTTGATTAAAGGGAACTCAATTAAAGAAAGAATTAAAATGCTCCGTAGCCATCACTGCGTGCAGCAACTGCAAAGGCGGGGTAGGCTTCGTAGGCTGTGTAGGTCGCTAAATCTTGTCCCATAGTTACCGCTTGTTTGAGCTGAGTGGCTGTGACTGTGGCAGCTGCATTAGCAATAGTATATCCTGCAGGGGAAAGGAGGGGAAAAATGCAGATTGTAAAAAGATGTTCAAAACTCACCATTGCCTGACAGTTTTTTATGGGAAGATTTTGGTGTTGACGGGAATGACCTAGGGAGCAATGAGTTTGTTAATGGGAATAACCTAATTAAATGATATAGTCGTTTCTGGCATATTTTTTCTCCACTTCAAGGTAATTTAAAAAAGCTGGGAAAGTAATGCATTTTCTCACCCATTATTTGTTAAACATGCTGCTTGAAAAATGCCCTTCTGTTGAATATTTTTTCCTTAGACTTCAGCTGTTTCTGAGCTAGAGGATGTTAATGGTGCTCTGTGTGCATCCTCCCATGCATGGCATGAGAAGGGCAAGAAAATGAAGTAATACAGGTGAAATTTGGGCAGGTTTCATTCAGAAAATGTGGCTGTGATACCCCTCACAGTCAAAATACTTGCAATTCAGAACAGCCATGTTAGAGAGGAGGGAAACTCCCTCTGTGCAATATCAGGGAAAAAATATTTAGTAAACTGGATTTTTTTCCCATCAGTTTCTAATGGAAAATGTGGTTTCAACACTTCAAAATTTTCCATGGGAAAATGTTAGCTTTGCCGATTTAAAATGAATCACTGGGAAAAGAAACATCATTTGGGTCTGGTTTGCCTGAATGCAGGGTATAGCAGTTTGTTGACCAGACTGCAATATTTCGTTATGAAAGAATCAAGAATTAAGACAAAGCCCAAATTTGGGAAGAGCAGCTGGGGTACCCATCGCCTCTGCTGGACCAGGCTCTGTGGCCAAACTACATCTCCCAGGGTCCAAAATCTCTGACCGGCCAGCTGGGCAATGGATCAACTCAAGGTCAGTCACAGCTGGAGTCAGTGGGGGGAACGGAGGTATTGGGCAACACTGAGAGCACGTTGCCTCATTGAAGGTGCTACCTTAGCGGAAAACATCCAAAATTCACTGTAATTTGAGTATTGTGGCCGCTCAAAGTTTCTTCTTTGCATCAGCAAAGCGAGGTGCAAGAGTTTGACTAGAAGTTGAGAAATCTGTCATTTAAAGTGTATCTGCCACCACCATAAGAGAAATGAGCTGCTACCTGGGCATGGACTGAGCTGGGCTGGGCTTCAGCCACTATTGTGTATTGCAAGGAGAAACTTCGATGTGTGTCAGCTTGTTGAGTTTCCAAGACAAATAAATGAGGGTGGATGAAAGAAAAAGGAGAGATTATAATTAACCAGTAAGTGGAGACTGGATTCAATAAAGAGCCCATTTGGTTTCCATACTGCGGAAGCCTGCACAAACCCAGACAAATTGATTTTTCTGTGGCTTTTGTGGACTCCTGTGGCAGGAAGCCGGATAGATTTTTTTCTTTTCTTTTTTTTTTTTTTTTTTAAACCCATCCTTGAGAGACTCCAAATAACTCAGTAGTACTGACTAATGCATTCCTCATGTGCAGTTTGGCATGCATTGCTCCCACTACATTAGAATAACCGTCATGCTGGAAAGCACAGCAAATGTAATGCCTGTGAGCTGGATTCCTGCTCCCAGCCTGTGTTTTCCATGACTTCCCAAGCTGTTTTGGGTAGTCACAAGAGCTGTTGTGTATGAATTCCCAAACTGGAAAAAAACCCCTTCCAGTAGGGTTTGAGAGCTGGGATCAAATCATGGTTGCATCATTTCTTTGGCAGATGAAATTAAAAGTGTTAGTCCAAAAGGAGCTGGGGGTGCTGGGGCAGGATGGATGGACTGTGAATTAATCAGCTGTGTGCTTTTATAGTGAGGAAGGTCTACTCCGTCCTGGGTGGTGCTGGCCACACTGCAGCCAGAAGGTCTAGGGAGGGGACTCATCCCAGATGTGGCACTGGAGACACCAGTTCTGGATCCTGCATCCTGTCTGGGGCTCCTCATTGAAGGGAGGCATCCACAAACTGGAAAGAGTGGAGGGGAGGTGTGTACCTGGGATGGGGCCCTGAGCAGTGTGGGATCCCCATCCTTGGTCACTGCCCCAGTTCACCTGGACACAGCTCCAAGCAGCCTGCTATATCTGCAGCACTGATATGCAGGGTCAAGGTTGGACCAGAGACCTCCCACTGCAGTGCCTGCAGCCTGAGTTGCTCTATGGTACGTGCGCCATAATTTGGGTAGTTCCGATATGGAGGTAAATTACTATATAGGCAACAAAGATGTCAAAAATATAGGTAATATGAGTCAAAGTAGAGGTGTGTGTAGGAGCACAACCAGTTCTGTCCTCAATGGCCAGGGTTCATTCCTGACATCTGCAATGAAACAGCAAGAAAAATAGTTCTTTGCTGTACAGATCTTCCCATACCTGGAAAAGCTGGTGCTGCAGGAGGCACTTCTGCTCCCTCTGTGGGAATCCCCAGCGTCTGAAGGGTGTATTCCGCTGCATAGGTTTTGGCTTCATCAATATAGGCACTGAGCTTGGGTGGTGTGAAGGGATGTCTGTGAGTACAGCAAAATGTTAGCTTGTTTGGTTTTTTTTTCTCTAGGATGTTCCTGCAAGATGTTTTGATCCACTCATAGATGGCATCATCCCACATATCAAATGGAAACATTATTTTACTGTGCTGATGCATTAACAAAAGCACTCTCCCGTAGCAGTCCAGTTTCTTTGCTGAGTTTATTAGCCCTGTGTCTTGTTTTGGACACAATATCCTTTCAGAGGATGTTGTGCATTTTCAGTCCAAAAGAAAGCCTACTGCAGTCTGGGGTTTTCTTTAAAATACACAGCAAACAATGGTTTAGGTCAGAAATGTTTAGAATCATACTCGGAGCTGAATTATCAGTGTGTTCCTTTAGGCTGTTTTCTTTTTCCCACAAGAGCTATCATCTGCTTTGGTTTTGTACTAAGAAGCACCCTTTTGCCTGATTTTTTCTGACTGTCTGTAATCTTTGCGCCACCAGAGAGAGAGAGCACCAAGCATGGCAGACATCGCTGTCAGTCTGTTTTAGTTTGTGGATTTTTTTCTCACTAATATATGTATTAAAAAAAGCAATAGAGACCTATGCAATTGTCTTTTAAGGACAGATGCTAGGGAAAAAAACCCAGAAAACCTCAGATAGTTACATACATGGTGGGGTTCTGGCTGGCAAGGGCAGGGATAGTGATTTTGTAGAGGAAGAGCTGTCTTTGGTCTTGGCCAATTGCAGAGTGGAGCTGGTAAACAGGCTGTCCCCAGTTGTTTTTCTGGCAGATTTCTTCTAAGATCTAGAAGGGATAAAAGGGATTTTTACTTGGGTTAATTGCTGCACAGTAGCCTTCTTATCCAGATCCAGCCCCTGCACTGGTCAGCTTCCTTCCCTCCAAAGGGCTTTCAGGGGTGTTGTGGCAGCTTTCCCAAGGCTTAGCAAAAAACCAAACCAAACCAAAACAAAAAACCCCAAGGCAGACAGGATACTACATTCACCTTGCAGTATAAGAATCATCTAAATGTTTTATACTTTGAAAATCTGTCTAATTCCTGAACTTAATTATCATTAAATTGAATGTCTTTGTCCTTTTGCTGATTAGCTGTTTTATTCTGTTATCGGTGTGGTTTTCTTTGCATTCTCCCCAGAAACTCTGTTTAACAGTGCTAAAACACTAGGGTTGCATTCATCTCCACTACTCTGTTACCTCCCTGGCTTAGTGGGTTATAGTGCATGAAAAGTCCAAATAGCAGTCTTTTAAAAAAGAAAGAAAAGAAAAATTAAAAAGAAAAAAGGCTGTGTTTCCATCCAATTAATTATACAGGGTTCAATAGGCGATTTCTGCTTCTAGTTTGAAAGAGAAATGCTGAACCATGTTGCTCCCAGCCTTAGCACAGCTTATTCCATGGTAATTGGGAATTGCTGCCTGGAAACACTCTTGCTTTGGCTTGGTATTTCTTTTTTTTAACCTGCTGGGTATGTGCTGTCCCGAATGGGTTTGAACACAGCATGGTTCCCCTGCCTTCCCATGAGTCGTGTTTGGACCAGTTATTTTTTTCAGGTAGCTCCACCAGACCTGACGCTTAGCTGAGAAGATGCTGGGTCTTGGGACTTTGCGACATTGGCCATGCTGCCAGCTGGCCAGACTGGAGACCCCAGGTGCCTCCAACCTGTGTCTTTCTGTGGTCTACCTTATTTAAAATTTACACTTAGTGTTATTTAAAATTACAATCTAAAATTTGAATGTCAGTGCTACTTTTAATTTTGTAATCATAGCTCCAGCTGAAGTTTAGCACTTTGTAGTGTAAATAAACCAGTTTATTGCATTTCTTGACTGTGTCAACACTTGTTCCCTGCTGTCCCAACACCTTTATACAGATGTCAGTTTTATAATGTTACATCGACACTTAAATCCTTGATAAGGCAGATCTACTTATTAACACCGAGCATCCCAGCTAGGTAGTGGGAACAAAATCCATCATTCAAAGATGCTGTTAAAACAGTCTTAGGGTAGTGATTGGGAGAGGCTGACCAAGTTGACAGGTATTAATGAGGCTGTCTTATTAATGAAGCTGTTGTGAAGCAAGTTGCAGCTGTTTAAGACCTGCTGTTGTGAAATAGTAGCAGTGGGGGCATTAGAGAGCTCAGCTGCTTGGAAAATGTGCCCCAAACCCCTGATGTTGCAAGTGCCCCATGTCATTACTGCACCATATGAAATACGTGCAGTGGGGGGCTGACATAGCTGGGAAGAGGAAAAAATGAATTTCACCTGTTCTAAGGCAGTGCAGCACCACTCAGGCTATTTCAGCCATCTTACATGCTGATAAAACAGAGTGAGAGAACTGTGAAATTTTGCAGGGAGGGTGGAAAAAAACCACTTTCCAGTTTTCTAAGAGAGAAAAGGATGTTTTCATAGACTTTGGCAAACCAGATGTTAATTAACAGAAGTGTTAATAGGCAACAAGGTGCTTCAAAAGTCAGGGTGAAGTTAGTTTCTCATGTTGCTTTGGATGATGTAAGGGGAAAGGAGTTGCTGTAAGAGCCAGACCCTCAGAAACTCAGGGAATTTGTTCTGGGTTTGTTCTCCTCAGTCCTCATCCACCTGTCTGCATCCCAGTCCCTCACACACAACCACATCAAAAGCCTCCTTGAGCAATCAGAGTTTCTGTGCTGGGCTGAGTTGGGCAGTCAGTCAACACCTCTTCCCCCATAAATTATTTAAAATATACATTGTTTTTCTATATATGTGCATTCATTCTTTGGTGAAGCCCCAAACTTTGCTTCTTGTTTATCAAATCTATTTTGGGTGAGAATTTCTTTACTCTCAGTGCTCTTATGGAGCGGCAGCCATAGGTGGATTTCATTTTACACCCATGGGTGTTTATGAAAATTCTCTTCTGAGGGAGAGCAGATGCTGTTCTCCAGGGAGGCAGGTGGGTATTGCAAGATGCAACTAGTGGTGTTTGATTTTTCTAATGTCTTTTGAGATGCAAGAACAGATTTAGTCATCAGTCCCCAGTGCAGATTCAAGCAGGGAACTGTTTTATCAAAAACATTTTGGGCAGCGACAGCCTCTGGCCAGGATATTTACTCTCTTTTTTGCACACCTACCTGAGGAGCGAGTTTGATCCCCTGGGGCTTTAGTGTGATGTGGTTCATCGGTGTGAGCTCCATTCCTGGCAAGAGGTCGTAGAGTTTATCCTCTCCCCTCTTTTCTCCTTTGGGCTGGAATCCACGCCCCAGGCCCGTGTACGCCAGGTAGCCGCGACCTCCCAGTCCTCTAACTCCCGCAGCCCCTACAGGTACATTCATGTAAATTTCTAGGAATGTAAGAAGGCATTAAACTGAATCAAATCGCCGGAAAAATTACCCTGATTCTTGCTGAAATGGAAAAGTTAGCCCCACTCACCAAGTTTGGGAAGAAGATGGGCAGGAGCTCCCCCCTAGCCTGCTGCTGGGATAACCCAGGCTCAGCATTGACACCCTCTGGGTTTGGGCTCATATGCTTGGACAGGTGAGGGGGTTTGGGCAGCTCCCTGCTTCTTTCTGACAGTTTCCATCTTGTCTAGTCGGTTTTGATTTCATGACATTGTTCTACCCAGATTTGTAGTCGAAAGGCAGACAAGGGACAACTGATGCCACTTGCTACCCACCAGTGTAATTTCACTTATATTAAGAATTCAGTTTATACAATCCCTTGCTTGTGTGAATCAAAATCCTTTTTTGTTTTCCCCCATTACACTTCCATTTTTCCTCAGGGAGCCCTATTTGGGAGTCTGGGGGGACTTTAAGGCAGGAGAGGGCTGGTGGGTTATCACACCTGCACCTTTCCCAATGCAACCTTCACAGAATCTGGCTTCACCCATGTGGGCAAAAACATGGGGGGCAGCAAGGGAAATTCCTACTTCCTTGTCATCTTCCTTGGGAAGGAGGAAAAACTGGCACAGTCCTTGCCAGCCCTGCTGGGGTGCTACGTGGGATCCTAGTCTGCTGTGGGACCTGCCCATAGGCTTGGGGACACAAGCTGACTGGCACAGGCATCTTCTTTGGAGGGAAGATCAAATGGGCAGATTTTTTTTTTTGCTAGCCCCCAAGCTTACCTCTGCACTTACCAAATGACACCTGCAATGATATTTAATTTGGGGGAACCTGAGCATGGGGATTTGATTTGGTCCCCAGTGTAGTCACCTGAGATCAAAGGCAGAGCCCCAGCAGCTTTCAGAAATACCCTCTGTTCTCGTAGACTGCTTATTATTAGGTTAATTTTTGCCCCCCAAAAAAAGAGTCTCTCTCCCATAGCACACAATTAATGGCTTTCTTGATTTCAGCACTGGTTCCCTACCCTGCATCAGCAACGTGACCTCCTTGGGAAACTGTGGCTTTGGGTCAGAAAACACCAGGACTGGCAAAACTTTCTCTGTGACCTTCAAAGCAAAGAGGAAACACAGCAGACAGCTGTGCTGGTGGCTGGTTGAGGGACTTGCTCTGAAGGGGGGAAAGCCAGGAGGATTCATGGTTTATTTACACTGGAGCGAGGGCAATTTGGAAACTTTTCCAGGCTTGCTCCAGGAAAATGATCATTTTTTTCATGCCCTGCTTAGTCTGCTGTAAGATTGCTACACCTTTGTGAAGGACAGAGCCTAAACCTTGTGTTCTCCATCCCTCTTTGAAAGGGGTCCAGCTCACAGGACAAAGTCAACACCATCAACACAAGCCTAGGGAGCAGCCCCCCAAGCCTCAGAGGAGGTATTTTGCTAGAGCAGAGCATTGGTGTGATGGGAGTTACCTCGGATGGATGGAGGCCGGATGATGCTCCTGTTGCTGAGCCCCTTGGTGGCAGGGAAGTGGAGGTTGGGGATAGCTGTGTAAGCCTGGGGTGCATAGAATACCGGGGCACCCAGATAGGCAGTGGCAGGGTCATACACGTGTCCAAAGGCGTAGGTGTATTCTCCTTGCAGCATGGTACCTCTGCCGCCTGTGCCCCGGGTGTATCTGACGTAGCTGTCTTTGTCAACAGGTTTGGCTAATGTCACCTCGATCGGGGACCCATCCAGCACCTTCACACCAAGGTGGTGGGGAGAGAGCACGGGAGAACCATAAGTGTAAGTCTTCAAAATACATGGAGATTATCCTGCCTAGGGAGGTGTTTTACCCCCATGGTTTGCTAACAGGGTAGGAACATGGAGAAAACTACCCAAAACCCCCGAAATTTCCCTCCCATGGGTGAAAGAAAGCACTGGCTGTGTGAAGGCTTAATGCATTGAGAGCACCCAGCCCTGACCACAGCCAGGAGAGGCTCCTTAACCAAATCAGTACATTTGTGAAGCCTTCCTAAGGTTTTGCTTCCCTGCAAAGTAGCATGTAAATCAGTGAGGTTATATGTACTCCTATGGAGAATACCAGTAGCGCTAAAAATAGGAGCGAGGTTAACACCTCTTTGGGAACAGCTCTTGCATTACAGTGCCGTGAATTACATGCAGTGCAAGAAATACTAAACACAGCAACCTCCTTGCAAATCCACATCTAAATTTGAAGCAGATGTTTTGGGTTGACCTTGTTTGTCCCAGTTTGCCATTCACACGCTGCCCTGCGAGTGTTTTTGTTGGCAGACATGGAACAAGGATATGAGTGTGAGCCAAGGGAATTTGTAACCCCTCATTTCTTAGTCCTTGTTTCAGCTTTGCTCTGCCTTTTTTTTTTTTTTTTTTCCTTTTCTGGGCGGTGAAATACAGTCTGAGCTGGGCAAACATTTAGCACAACTGCAAGGAGCAAGAAGCCAAAATGAACAGTTTGTGTACATCAGAGGTGCTGAAAAATGAATCCAGGAGTATAAAAGTAGCCTGCAAAAAGAAATAGGGCTAACACCTTCAGGATGTTTTTGTAGCTAATAAACTAGGCAGCCTTGTTTCATCTGTGTAACGATTTACTGCTCATAAGCCCCACAAACTAGCATTTATAGCAGCTTTACCTTCCCATTCAAGGCTTTCATAGCTTCCACTGCATATTCTCTTTTATTAAAGTGCACAAAGGCGTAGTCTCTAATTTTCTTTACTCTCTCTACCGCACCTGCAGAAAACATTTGAATATTAGTTGGAAATGGGTATTAGTTGGAAAATGCAGACTTGAAAGAGCAGCTATGTTAGGTTATGAGCTCTTGGAGAGCAAAGGCTGACCAAGGGTATAAGAACAAGGGGACAGTGTCTTCTTACCTCTTAGGATATATATGCCATGGGAAAGTAAATATATAATGGCTGCAGTATTTCAAGGCAAGCTAGAGGTATTTGGGGTCAGACACCAGTAAATTTCCCATTAAACTGGAATGGTTTTCTCCTGCCCAAAATGCTCTGTTGGATGCTACTTTTGGTGTTGTCCCCTTCTGTGACCACCCAAGGCCAGGTGGCTGAGCAGAAAGTGCAACAGCCCAGGATTTGGTTACACTCCTTGGTAATGTCACCATGTGATTGCCACCTCCATGGTTTCGTATGTGCGTTGTACATGTTACTCAGAAGCAGCTTCAGGAAAGCTGGTGCTTCTGCCATAAAACAAGGAGGCTCTTCTCTTAGCCATCGACTCAGGATGTTCAGCAAGAACGAGCACCCAGCCCTGCCTGGGACACAGCAGCCCTGAGCATGGCGATGGGCTGAGACTGATGGGGCAGCAGGTCTGGCCCTAAGAAACAGGCTTTCCTGTGCAAGTGGGGCATCTCTTGGATGGGGCCCCGCTTGGTGAAGGATCCCCATTGCCAGGGATGCTTCGATTCGCCTGGACGCAGCCCCGATCAGCCTGCTGTAGCTGCAGTGTTGGCCCTGCCAGGCGTGGAGTTGGGCTGGAGACCCCCACCCTGGTACCTGCTGCCTGAATCTTTCTTATGCCTCTGTGATTACCCAAAATAATTCGAATGTAAATGGTTTATTGTTCTTCTCTTCTGCATCTACCCTCTACAGCTTTCACTTTCCCTTGTCAGCTGCTCTGCTGCTGGGAACTTCTCAGCACTGAGATACTCGGCACTAACAAGTTTTTCTCTAAAATAACCACACTAAGCCTATTCCCTGTGGTTACAAAATTTAGACATCTGCCTTTTCTTCTTTAATTGTTCATCTTCCCTGCTTCTGTGGCTTGGGAAGCACATTGTCAACCGGCCCAGCTACCGTAACACCCCCAAACACATCCTTTAGAAATACAGCTAAGGGATGCTGAACTACTCTTCTGTTGGCTTCATACCCTTTAAAGCTGAACAGGTGCACAGGGAAATGTCATATTGCCACAAAAAGCACTTATTTAAATAACTGCAAGAGAAAATATATTTCTTTGGGGTTTATGGGGAGTCATTAGGAGCTCCAGTGGACTAAATGAAGTTTCTCCCAGCCTAAAACCTGAGCAGCCTGCACGTCTGCAAAATGACACCGGAATGGTAAGTGGCACTTCATGTCCTTCTGGGATCGAAAGATGATTTTCTAAGCCTGAAGTTATGGGTGTTATATGCTGATGCCTTGTTTACAAGTCAAGGCTTTAATGAACTCTCTGTGTTTTGAAAATCCCCCTTCTGCCTCCTTGAGAGCGCTCTGTGTTACTGATCCTAAAACTCTTGTTCTTCCCTGCTTCTGCCTCTGCTGGGGCAAAGCAACGCAATACCCAACCTCAGGTCATCTCCACAGAGAGACTGTCTATGTAATGGTACAGGGGGAATATTGTCCCCTTTGGTACACTTGGAGAGAATGACCTTCCTGCTGGAAACTTTGCCAGGGATGAGGATTTTTGTCAAAATCTCTAGCGAGCAAAGGCAGGGCTTTTCAGTGAGACGAGAGGTGCATACCTCTATAGAAGTCATCAGGCAATGATTGTGGCACAGATTTAAGGGGTGATACTTGTATTATGTTATAACTTGAGATGTGTCTACGGAGCCTGTAGTAATTGCTCTGTCATGGGGACCACTGAATTGCAACTCCTTTTGCTAGGATCATTTTTTATTGCATGACTTGGTTTTGTCAAAACAGCTTCTTAATTCCCTGGATCAAATGTACACTTCAGGCCAGCGGTACTGAAATACAGCACGATGAATAAGGCAGATAACCAAGGGTGGGAAGTGAATAATTTCAGATCCTTGTTGACTTTTTTGATTGTAATCTCACTATAACTTAAACTGCATTTGCTCTCCCCAGAGCTCAGGTTTTACTACTCTGGTGCACATGTCTCTTTAAAGCATGGCACAGCTTTAGAAGAGGCATTCCTGATTTATCCACAATAAATAAAGCTGTCCATTTAAAAAATAAAAAGAATTTCCATCATGAGAAGTAAAATAGTAAAGTGAAAATTAAAGATGATACAGATCTTCTGTTGTTGTACCAGAAAACTTGTCTCAGGAGCAAAGCAGACGACAGTCACCAAAGTGTCAAAGGTGCATAAATGTGTTTCTGGGGAGTGCAAGCAGTTCAGTGTTCAGGAGCAAAACCGGGTAAGTAAAAGAAGGAAAGAGTTGAATGGGATGATACATATTTAACTTGGGTAAAATGGAATGTCTAACAGCTTGATGGTGGCTAAAAGTGTCAGCCAGAAACATTAGAAGGACAGAAAGGGCTCATAAGGAAACCTTTTAAAGACCTTTGCATTGCGGCCTAGTGCAGAAAAAGAAAGGTATAGAGGAGATAAAAAGTTAGTGAAGGAAAAATGAAGCTCTGTAGTGTATTTTTAAAAATCAATGGAAGGAAGTTAACAGGAATGAGATGAAAGGCTATTTCACATTGACAAGCTTAAGTTACTAATGCCTAGTGGACTGTGTGGCTTGGAGAGCTGCAGAAATGGGTTATTTTTACTTTGTTGTTTTTGGGAGGAATTCCCTAAATCTAGAGCAACTCAGAAGTAAAATCTCCTTTGAAAGTGAGCAGGATTTTTATTCCCAATGAATCTACTTGCATTTTGAAAAATCTCACCTTAAGTGCATGTAATGTATGCCGTGAAAGAATACCGTCATATTCTGTGTTAAATGATAATCACTGATTATTCACAAATTTACAGGAGAATGTGGGGATTTCTGTATGAAAATGATAGCATTCAGAATTTAGATAGACTGGATAAAAGCATTTGTATTAAATCACTCTATTTCTATCACCATCCCTTGCCACAGAAGAATGCTGAGACCACCCAGCTTTTTCACCGAGTCTCTCTTTTTAAGAAAGACTGAAATTATTCAAAATCATTGTTAAGGCACAGGCATCCCCATGCAGCATTTTGGATCTCTTCCAGTTGCCAATCACTCTAAAAAGGTTAGTAGTGTTGTTAGCTGGAAATTAAGCAGCTCTTAACAGTATGTCATGATGTGCATGTTGGGTGGGAGCCTTCAGCCTTATAATAATTTTTGTGGCATTACACATGAACGTTTTACAGTGGAAAACTGGTCATTTTTATATCTTTCTTTGGCATTTTATGAATGGAGACATATTTCCATTTGCAGTGGCAGTACTTATTGAGGAGCTACCATGTCAATGAGTTCATACCTGGTTTGATGCTGTTGAACTCCTTTTCTATGGTCTCTTCAGTGGTTGAGAGCATGAGGTTCCTCACGTAGAGAATTTTTACTGATGACATGGTGTCTTCATCCACCTCCACTTCTGGTTCTGCCCAGTCAACGGCGATAGGGTGTCCCCACAACTGGATCCTTCCTTTAAAGGAATTGGCACTGTCAGTGTCAGACAGGCTTTGGTTCCTCTCACTTCTGCTCAGAGACTATTTCACGTGCAGTATGAGCAGCAGAGTAGGTCAGCTCTGCAAATGTGACCAAAATAAGCCTTTCTAGATCAAAGCATGTCTGTTTCGTTAACTCATTTCTAAAAGCAGATGGTCACACTTAGAGCATGCTCCCACTAATACCTTACGTGCCTGCAGAAATGCAGTGTCCAGAACCAAATTCACCAATGTCCACTTTCCCTGGAGTGCTCTCTAAATGGAAATATTTTAATGAACTTACAAAAATCCCTCTTGGCTGCAAAAGTTTAATTCCCTAGATAATAAGAAAGGGATCTAGAAGTCCCAGATGGATGAAATTAAATAGTAAAAGCAAGGATGTATCTATGTGCAAGTATTTGAAGTTGTATGGTTCCCACTGGGTGAAGTTGCAGCAGAAATAGTAGAAAGGAGGCAGAAATAGTGGAAAGGAGGGACATGAAAAGTTATCGAGGCATAATACAGGGTGTGGGTGCGGAGAAGCCCGTGGGCTCTGCACATACTAGATCAAGCTGCTGAGGGGCAGGGAATAAAAACAGCAAATAAAGAGGCAAAGACAATGTCACCATGTGATTATGCTGAGGTCCACAATCATTTACATTGAGTCACCAAACCTGTTAAGTAATTGATTAGTCAATTAGTGATGTTTAATATGTAATGAAAACTGACTGCCACAGCCTTGTCTCAAAGCTGTGGGAATCGCAGTGATGAGCAGCAGGACACGAAGTAAAGCAGAAGGACCTCTACACTGTGATGGTTTCTTCATCTCCTGTCTTCTATAGATGGCAATGATACCTCTTTCCTCCCTTCCCTGCCCCTTCTGCATATCTTGCAGGGAGATCTTTTCTGTTCAGGAGTGATTGAGATCTGGCCACCCACTAAGAACCAGAGCCCCACATTTCTTGTGCTCTGTCTGTGGCTCACTTTTTCTTCAGCAACTTTATTTGGCCCAACAGCTGGTTCTTTGGTTGTACAGTACAAAATTTCTGTGGGATAATTTTCCGCCTTAGCACACAGAAGTAGTGCTAGATAGTTCTTCCAAATAATGAAATAAAATGTCTGCCTTTTCTGCAAATGTCCCCCAAAGTGTAAACGGGTCTTTCTGTGTTTTTTCTTTCTTTCTTTCTTTCTCTCTGATCTTTATGACATGAAGTTGAAGTCCTCTGAGGCCTTAATTATGCTAAAACCTGAAAGAAACCCAGGGATGCTTATGCCAGCAGAGGGAAAATGAGAATCCTGCAAAACATTTTTTGAGAGATCTGAAAAAGGCATCCTGTCTTGTATCTCTGCTTGGATAACCCATCTAAGATTGAATTTGAGCTTAAAACCAGAGAAAATCAGAGGGCAAATGTAGAAACTGGAGACCTGTTTTTCTATATTGGAAGTGAAAATTAGCAAACTAAATGGAAAGAGGCTGCTCTCTGCTAGGAAAGCTCATGAATGAGCTGGGATTTGTGGAGCAAGGTTGGGCTGATGTTCAGCTTTCAGCACTGTCCAGTCTGACTCAGGCTGTTAGCGACCAGAAGTAAAGAGATGGCTGCTAATGGCAGCCAGCTGAAATAAGAGGCTGTGTGCCCCTTTCTGAATTGCCATTTTCTGTTCAATAGCAGAAATAATGACCTGGTTGACTTGTGGCAAGGAGCTAAGCTTTGTGACTGCACTAGCCTTTTGCTAAAACCCAGTCTTCCTCCACCCTCTTGTTTAACCAGGAGACAGGACAAAGTTTTCATAAAAAGCATCTTCTGTTTTGAGCATTTCTGTCTCTTCTACAAAGCTCCCACAAAGAGCAGCAAGGTTCAGAGAAAAGGAAGTGTCTTGGTAATGATATTCAATCTCACATTCATCCAGTGCATCAGCTGGAGACACGTTCATTTCTGGCTTGAAACTTTTTTCAAGTTCGTCCAGTATGTTTCAACATCAGAAGACTCTGGCTCTTGCTCAGGCCTTTGAAATTCCCCAAACTGTTTACCAAGATGTTCCTAAATTGGAAATCACTAGTGCATTGCACATGCCTGTTCTGAGCTACGTGCTTGTTCCATCTGTCTCACTGTCTTTGCTCAGGATTTCAAGTGCTCTGCTCCCTCAAGGCTGCCATCGGCAGCTGTGGCTGTTGCCTACTCCTTCCTTAGTTCTTGATATAGAAATCATGGAGAAGTTTTGCTGAAGCACAGACCAGCTGAACATGCTCCCACAATCAGAGAGATGCTAAACTGATGCAGAAAGTGTAGAACAGAGGGAAGAATAGTCAGTGTGAGATATCCCATGATAGCTAAGCATATTCTGCGCTTGAAATCGTGCCCGTGTTTTTACAACAAGAAAAAAAAGATTGAAATTACTTGGGATGTTTCGTGAACTTTCATGCCATATAAGAAGGGGTGAAAGAAGGCTTGTGGGTTATGAACAAGTCTCAAAACAGAAGGTTTATTGGATTCTTTCACCAGCAAGTGAGCTGGGTTTGACAAAGCAATACAGGAGCTGCTGAGCATGAGAAAGCATGAAAAATTTGTTGAAATCACTGGAAATGCACTTAATGTTAAGTGACTTCTTCATCTAACACCTGCCAAACCTCTCTCTGCTTCACAATGGTCTTTGAATATCCCCCAGCACTAAATTGCATAACTTGTTCTTCATATTGTTTAAATCCTAAAGCAATTCCTCATTTCAAGTTTTCCTCCCATATGGAAAATATCCATTTTCAGGAACATCCTCAATACATTCTGAAGACTGGACATGTTCTTGGATGCTTTCCTGACTGATTTTCTCTGAGAGGCCATAATTGAGGCTATATTTTATACATAACCCAAGATAATCACAGGATAATACATATGCTACAACAGAGCTGTATAGATACACACAGCTAAATCAACCTAGCTGTATTTTTAGTAAATTCAAGCTCCTAAATGAAGACCATGGATAACGAGCATGGTCCTACATTGGGATCTGTAGTGAATTGTTCACTCTGCACCCCAGAGCCAGGGTGACTTCATCAGCCAGCCATGGTGCATTGGGGTCCCTCCTTGCTCTGAGTGTTTCTAGCAGCTGAGAGGAGAAAACCCAGCAGCTTTTGCTTCCATGGGTACTTGGTTCCTCTGGAGACTTTGGTCTCACCGCAGCACATGTACATAGGTGACCCTTGAGACTTAGCCACCCCTACCCACTCCCCATCTGTACTAACCTGGGAGCAATTTTCTCCTGGCCATAGCTGCTGCCCGATGGCTTTCATATTCCACAAAAGCAAAACCCCGGTTTTTTGTTTTATCAGCTGCACTAGGGTAGACAATGACGTCCACGACTCCATCTGTGACTTTCTTCATCTCTGCTAAAATTTCCTCCCTCTTCTTTGTTTTGGGAATCCCTCCCACAAACAGGCGGCAGTTGTCCACACTGGCACAGACTCCGAGGAGACGCCCATTCCTGAATATAGACAACATTGCTAGTTTGTTAGAAGTCAGGATCAGTTCTCAAAGAGAAAAAAATTCAAATAAACCCCTCTCTTGTCCCAAAACAGAAGGTCAAACACAAGGTCTCCTGCTTCGGTGGCGTATGTTTTTGGGGATATCCAAGTGGTCTTGCTCAATGAAAAGCTAAAGTAAAGGCTGCCACTGTACTACATTTGACATCAAAGTAAGGCAGCACAGTGGATATCAAGGATTTGAGATCAGGGAGAAACTGAAGACAAATTTTTCTTCCTGGGATTCTCCCTTTTGCTATTGGCAAAAATGGCTGCGACCAGGCAACTGTACCTACCACCCATGGTCACAGCATTGACTCTTGTGTTGCCACCAGTATAAGCCAGGATTTGTTGTTTTCACCAGTGACTTCTAGCTTCCCAGTCATCATCTGGCCTCATGGCTGAGGGTTTAGGGAAAGAAAACCCCTTGTCATGGAGAGACACCATTTGGGGCTTTCTGATGCCAACTGTTGTGCAGACCTCAAAGTAAAAATTCCCTTACATGCACCTTGCTCATCTTTTCATGGTCCAAGTATCTCTTGCAGGTCTTGAGAAGTTAAAAACTTCTTTAGAGGAGTCTTTGGATCAAGGGAAGTAAGCAGAGGAGGAGGTGGAGGTGGATGAAGCCTGATCTTTAAGACCTTCTAACCTCTGATACAAATGATGTTTCCAAGCCCTCTGTGTGCCTTGTGACCTGCTCATCCTTAGGGTTGCTAGTAAAGCAATTCACAACTCCTATTTTTTTTACAAGAAATGAAAGCAAAAGCCATAAAATTGTCAAAATGTCTTATCTCTAAATGCTTTTAAGCAAAGGCATCTACTCATCCCACTTCGAACTGGAAAAACCCATTAAGAGTAGTTGAAATCAAAGCAAAGCATATTGCCTCTATGTAGTTGATTTCTGGGTGTGGTGTTCCCCGTTTTTAGTCACAAACATGAGGGCTTTTTCTGTTTCTATCTATTAGGAATTGTCACTGTTTTCCCAATTGTTTTCCATCTTATTTCGCCATTTTTTGCAATCGCTCTGTCTCCCAGAACGTATCTGCAGTATAGGTCATGAGAGTGACTGTGAGTAGGAATAAATTAATAAAAAACAGCCCAGAGGGGAACATGAAATAAACAGCGATAGTCAGGTGAAAGTTAACTTGATCCAAGGCAAGTTATGTTTTCCGATGTTCTGATAGATTTTTTAATATTTTTTTTTGTAAGGAAGAAATTTCCTGCAAAAAAATTTGACTCTGATGAGTCCTACATACTGCTTTTGTAGTACAGCATAAAACAGTGACTGCACAGGGATACAAGAGGTGACCTTTTAAAGTTTATCTAGTGTATCTAAATATCCTTCCCCTGAGCTGCAAATAAAAATATGCTTTACATAAAAAAAACAGATTAATATATATAATTTAAAGTTGATGTGAAGATGTTTGCCACACTCACCTGATTTCATAATTATTGAGTTGTTTTATTGCATTCTTCGCCTCCTGTTTATTTGAGAAGGTCACAAAGGCATAGCCCCTGTTGTTGCCATTAAAGTCCATCATCATTCTCATTTCGTAGATTTTGCCAATCTACAAATAGGGAGAAAAAGTTTTGTCAGCAAGAGGGAGGTACTTAGATAAGACTGGGTGCTTCCTTGACTATATCATGTCAGACCTCCGCCAGTAGTCTGGGCCAAATCATCTCCAGTTCAGTCTTGACATGCAGCTTTCATCATCGCTAACCTCTGCAATACAACTACCCACCATAAAGTCTTACTTTTTCACACAGTGGTATAAGTTCATCTTCAAAGAGGTCTCGGGGCAGCTTCCCAACAAAGATCTCACACCCCCTCTCCGGCGGAGGGCCATCCCAGCCAGGTGGTGGGCCTCCATATTTCCTCTGCCCATTTTCCTGCCATGGAGGAAAGTAAAAGAACGGTTTAGATACAGATTTTAAATGTGGATGTAACCAACCCTTTCTCAGGGAATGATGCTTTAGACATGCTCTGTTACCAGTGGGCTGGAGGCAGACACCCTCATTCCCTTCAAGGAGCAACTCTTTACAGGCTCATCAGAGATAACACAGTATGCATTGGCTGCCCCACTGCCAGATCTGTACGGAAAGGCTTTGCTAACCCAATTAGTATGCTGGTGAAGTGCTGGTGAAGTACTGGAGAAGGGTCTGGTTTGTACTAGCTGAGTTTTGTAAGGAGCATACACTGGTCTACAACTGAATCTGCAACTCAACTGCTACTTCAGATGTCCAAGATGGAGACAATCCAATACCTCCTTGGAAAACGTAGGTCTTCTTGGCTATGGGAGCTGAATCTCTGTGGATGGTGTGTTAGTTGTGGACTGCGTAATATAACACTGAAAACTTTATAAATTGTCATGATTGTTCATCCAATCATAAACATTTATAAGCAGTGACATTGCTTTTTATTTTAGTAACTGATGGAGAGCTTCCTGCTCTACAGACCAAAGGAAAAATGTGGGAAGTATCATGTCTCAAAGCAGAAGGACTTTCAAAATCAGAAGGCATTTGGACCTCAGAAAGTGCTAATATAGGGAGACAACTGAGGATGAAGGTAGAAATTTGGAGACATCCGGACAGAGTGGTGAGGTGAGGGAAGCCCAAATCATCATTGGCAGTAGGTGATGCTGGAGCTGCTCAACGCCCTTGAAAAAAGAAGTTTGTGTCAGCAGCTGGGCTTAGGGAAGAGGTAGTGATACTTGGCGCAAGGTGTGGTAAGGACCTGGGCCTGGAGAAACGGTGCATCCCAACACCCACCCCTTCCTGCACCCAGGAGCTGTGAGACCCTTTCTACAGCTGTGCCCCTAGCCCTCAATAACGGTCAAAGGTGTGAAGACCTGCCAATATTTTCTCTTTTTGCTATGTTTTTGCTAGGTGAGTGTGTCTCTGTTCTCCTCTCCTATTTTTAATCAACTTTCCTGTAGTTCTTGTTTTCCTTCTTTCCTTAATTCTCATCCTTTCCTTCCTTTCTTTCTTTCTTTCTTTTTCTTTCTTTCTTTTTCTTTCTTTCTTTTTCTTTCTTTCTTTCTTTTTCTTTCTTTCTTTTTCTTTCTTTCTTTTTCTTTCTTTCTTTTTCTTTCTTTCTTTTTCTTTCTTTCTTTTTCTTTCTTTTTCTTCCTTTCTTTCTTTTTCTTCCTTTCTTTCTTTTTCTTCCTTTCTTTCTTTTTCTTCCTTTCTTTCTTTTTCTTCCTTTCTTTCTTTTTCTTTCTTTCTTTCTTTTTCTTTCTTTCTTTCTTTTTCTTTCTTTCTTTCTTTCTTTTTCTTTCTTTCTTTCTTTTTCTTTCTTTCTTTCTTTTTCTTTCTTTCTTTCTTTTCCTTCCTTCGTTCCGTCCTTCCTTCCTTCCACCTCCTTCCCTCTTCTCCTTCTCCTGTCCTGTAGCAATATCCTGCTCCCAGAGGAGCTGGAATTCTGGTCATTCTTCTATTTTTGGATCCCTGATCATTTCTGTAGTCATTTCCCACTCTGGGATTATTCCAGGCAAGTGAATGCCTGTACAACTAGCTGAAGAGGAAGGCCTAAAGCACATAAGCAAACAGGGATCCTTGCAGGAAAATAAGAATATAGCACAAGCTCTTTCAGTTTTCCTAAGCCTGTAACAGGTCCTGAATTATCTATGCTCATTCCTGTTTTGCACATGTTTTCAGCATAGTGATGGAGTCACAGAGACATTTGAATTTATGAACGCATTTTTACAGCAGATCTAACAGGAAGACCATGATGTTTCAGGCTATTTTTTTGCTCCCAGTTTGGCTGAACAGAGCATGTTGCTGGCATGGGATTTTTCTGTCTCTCAAGCCATTAGTTAGGTGAAGACAAAAAGCGATGTTTGTGTTTTGTGTTGTTGCAGTGATCTGCAATCTTCACTGGCGTGTCAGCTGAAGGAATGCTGAGCTCATCAGTAATGGTCTGAAAACGGCCAAGGAAGTCTTACTGTCCCACTTTAAGCCAAGTGAGAGACAATCATAGAATCATTTAGGTTGGAAAAGACCTTTGAGATCATCAAGTCCAACCATTAACCCAGCTCTGCCAAGGCCATCACTAAACAATGTCCCTGAGCACCCCATCTACCCATTATTTAAACACCTCCAGGGATGGTCATTCCACCACCTCCCCGGGCAGCCTGGTCCAATGCTTCACCACCCTTCCAGTGAAGAAAGTTTTCCTAATATCCAATCTAAACATCCCCCGGCACAACTTGAGACCATTTCCTTTCATCCTGTCTCTTGTTACCTGGGAGAAGAGACTGACCACACCTGCCTACAGCCCCTTTCAACAAGGTCCCCCCTGAGCCCCCTCCTCTCCGGGCTAAAAAGCCCCAGTTCCCTCAGCTGCTCCTCATAAGACTTGTGTCCCAGACCCTTCACCAGCTTTGCTGCCCTTCTCTGGACACGCTCCAGGACCTCTGTGTCCTTCTCGAAGTGAGGGGCCCAAACCTGAGCACAGTATTCGAGGTGCAGCCTCAGCAGTGCTGAGTACAGGGGGACAGTCACTGCCCTTGTCCTGCTGGCCACACTGTTTCAGACACAAGCCAGGATGCTCTTGGCCTTCTTGGCTACCTAAGCACACAATCAAACTATTTTTGTTTTTTTATTTTGTCAGTGTCTGTGTGAGCTGATATGCAAGGAGGTACAGCAAGAAATAAAGTCTTCCCTGTCTGCAGTGGCTTGCTTTGGGCTTGAATGCAGCATCTCAACAAACTCATCTGGACAAAGTGTCTGGAGGGAAGGAGGACTTCATCATTCACTTCACAAAGATGAGTGATCCTGACGTGCATGGTGGAAGAAGTTGTTTGGCTGGACAAAGAGGTAGGTTGGAAGAAAAGCCCAAAGAGACATGGGAAAGGAATTTAGGAGAGGGGGGAAAAAGTAAGCTTGGAATGGAAAAGGTAGGGAGATAGATGTTGCGGGGCGTGTGGGAGCTGAGGGCTGAAATCTGTGGTTTAGGAATAAGCTATAGCCAGATGTGGTAATAGGAAACACTTAGGACCAGGATAAAGAAAGCCACAGTAAATATAAGGGAGAGAAACTATTTATCTTCTGGGTCAGGTACAGCAGGAAACTCCCGCAAGGGCAACAAACGCAGCTGCTGGCCTGGTCCTGGGGCACACAGATTAAGTGCTATAGGAAAATGCTTTCCCAGGAGTCTCAGTTTTTGCTTTGGGCTGTTGTGCCCTCTAGTGCTGCACAAAGCAAGGCAAAGTTCAAGGCAGCCACCTGCCTCAATTTCAGTGCTTTCAGTTACTTCTTCCAGGATGCAAGGTCAGTCTTGTTAGCGTTCAATGGTTTTGAAAAATTAGCTTGTTTTGGTCATGCTAACTTAGAAAGACTTCTTCAGACAGCATTTGAAGGACATGCCGAGTCTCCACCTGCCCAAAACAGAGGAAGCTTTGCCCTTGGAGACCTTGCTCCTAAACTGGGAGCAAATTTTTGGTGTTTGAGCAGGTGAGGCGCCTGCCTCACATGCACTTGCATGTGTGCAAGGACCTGTACAAAAGGCAGATCTGGTGATGACATGTTGGACTTCCTATAGCCAAATCTGGACCTATGCTCTTCTGAAACTTTGTTTGGTCGGTTTTCTTTGCTATACTAACAACCACCACAGTCATGGCTTTCAGGCAGCAGTCCCAAACTTTCCCAACATTTATCAGTGCTCAAGGGTTTTTTTCTACCTTTACCATACTTTGGCATAGGGCAAATAATTTCTGGATAAATAATATCCTGCTATATAAGAGACAGCATCTATTACATGTAGTTATATGCAGCATATATGTTAGAGAAAAGCAGAGAGGAGAAGAAGAATGAGCAAGGAGTGCTTCATGCGTACAGATTCGCTGCTCAAGCCCCCAGTGCAATACATCGCCTCAGGATGAAGCCAGACACTGCACAAAAGGACGTGACCATGAGTTCCTACCTGGATCAAATTATATCCCGTTCGCTGAATTAATGCACGGAGGGCGGCTTCTTTCTGTATGCCGGTCAATCCATCCCCGGATTTGTGATTTGATTCCATTGTGAGTGATTATCAGCAAAAAAGCAGGTTAATTAAGGGTGCTCACTGCAATCAAATTTAAGATAAATTAAATAAATTAATATGGCTAGGAGGAGAAAGTCCACCCTCCTGAGAAAGTTAACAGGATTGTTCTTCCTAAATCAGTTATTTTGAAATAAAAACAAACCAAAACACCACAGACTGTGGAAAAAGCAAAAGTATCCCCCTCATTGCATGAAAATAAATAGCATATAAACCCACAGTCAGATTTTGGACAGTACTCCAGTGAGATGCAGAGGGGTATTGTAACGTATTGGTGCACATGTCTTAGGTGGGATACACATTGCCTAATCCTGCACTGAAGACATGATGATGAGTCCTTCATGCCATTGCATTCCATTCATGCTGGGAAGATAACCTTGTACAAGCCATGACTATAGCACTTTATGAGAAACAATGCCTAGGTCCAGATTTGGCCAATTTTTAAAAATCAAGAAAGTGGGAGAACTTATTTAGGTTCAGGACTAGAACAACCTTTGGTTCAGATGTTTTGATTCAGAGCTGTAATTTTATTTAACAATATCTAATTAAAGATTTTTTAAAGTATTGTTTTTGGGTTGAAAACACCATAAAGCTGAAACGTGAATAGGGCTACACACTGGCAAATGGATATTTGTAAGATGGACTTGCTACGTATAATTTCCAGCTGTCCTGTTTTTCCTGTGTGCAGAGCTTTGAGCTTGTGCAAAAACCATTTGACAGAGCCAGGCACAGAAACAGGGCATGCAGGTGCAATGTTGAGCTTGAGGACTCGTGATGATGGGTTGATGCTGAACACCAGCAAGAGCAAACCAATTGCCTCCTTGGGTCCTCATAGGCAGGATATGTGCTGTTGGCTGGTAGGACCAAGAACTTCATATTAGAAATCACTAAACTGTGTAATCCAAAATGATCGTTACAGCCTTAAATTGCTTTCAGTTGTACAAAGGTGGAGGCAATGAAAGGTGATGATAACTCCCAGATTTTCTTGGAAAGCAAACAGTGCCAAAAGGGGCCAGGGTGGGTATAATGGGGCTGAGGGGGACAGGAGGTCCCATGGCAGAGGGGTGGGGAAGGGCATGGGATGGTGGTGGGGATGCTGAGTAGGGGAGAAGGGAAATCTGGAGGAGCAGAGGTGGGGTGACAGAAACATGCAAGAAGGATGGATTGGTGTGGCTACACCCTGAGCTAATTCCAAATTTTGGGGAGAGGACCCTAAACAATTCCCCTGTACCGCAGGTCTCTTGGCACATGAGGATTGCAAGTAAAGAAATGCAGATAAAGAAGTGCAACCTATCCAGCTACAGCAGACTTTCTGGGTATGATATGATGCTCTGGAAATAACTGACTGTTTAGCACCAAAACCTTTTATTAGCACTTGTCATTTTGGGGGTTTATTGATGGAAGAGCTAAGGTTTGAGGCTGGCCATTCTGTCTGTGGGCATTACTTGCTCTATGCTCCTACATCTTTGTATCCTGGAAGACATAAACAGGTGCTTCTAATTTAAATAGATGGGTTATTCTCAGTGCCAAAAATGGGGCATGAGCCCAGGTGTTTGGAGGATCTCAGCTTTGTGTCACTCAGGCTCTCCCACACTGAGCTCCAGAGACCACAGCTTACATACTTGAGAATAGAGACATCCCTGTAATGCCGCATTTTGCAGCTATTTATTGTTGAGGTTTGTGAGACTTTTCTGATTTTGACGGTTGTTTGTTTTTTCTCCTGAGCTCCCTGGTTCTCCAGGGTTTTAATTACTACCAACGTACAGGGGCTGGGAGATGGACTGTCCAATATGATAGCTCTCTTCTGTCTCTTAATTCCAAAATTAATGTTTTCTGCCCAATTATTGTTTTGTTTTGCCCTTGCTAGAGGGTGGCAGCAAATCCTTATTGATGCTTGTGGTTCCTGTGCTCACCAACTCTTCCGGAGCTGGGGTTCAGCACGGCATGGGGCAGGATTAGCACACTACTTTGCAAATATGAGGTGGATGCTTAACAAGGAAAAAACAGTCATTCAAAAAACCCAATTAAAATCCAAATTGGTTTTGCATCCTCACCTTCCTGGGCAGAGACAGCCTATACACACCCTATAAAGGAAAGCTCTGCCGTACTGCAAATTTGGCCCCTTGTATTTTGCTTTTGCTGCATCCTGGTTTCATCAGGGGTTTGAGCAATCAAATTGGAATACTTAGCACAAATCTGCACAGTGCTCCATGAGTCTCTGTTAGCCCTTATATCTGGACTTGAGCCCATCCTTATGTGCCTGAAGGCTGGGGCAAGTGTGGGTACAAAAAGGGATGGCTGTACTATGCAGATATCTCTAATATTCACTGCCTTGGATTTCGTAATTTTTTTTCTTCTCTATCAGGTATCTCAGTGCTGCAGTGACCTGCTTCCCAACAGGGAGACTGCCCTGGGTGTTGGAGCACAGAGACAGGCAACAGGCTGCCTGCAGCCAGCAGACACGTCGTCCTGTGCCAGCAGCGTCTCCTCTCCATGCCGGGAAAGCAGCTGGACTGCAGCCAGACAAACCTCGGCAGATTTCCATAGTGACTGAGGTTTCCAGTCTGTCCCCAGCCACAACCTAGACAGATGAGTAGTGTAAGAACCTTATTTTATACTACCCCTGCCCCAAGTAGTACTATTTCATTCTGTACCTCTCTACGGCCTGGGTGTCTCAGTGACTGCTGCTTGGAATGCATTTGCACACAAAGCTTTAAATGCCATATGTCTCTGTACCTCTTAGCCAGGGAGGAGTAATTTCCAGTAACATCTCGCTCCAGGTGATGGTTTCACACTGAGCAGCAAGCACAAGCTGCAGGGCTGGGGCTGGATGGGAATAGAACATCTCCCTGGCTGAGATGCATTTACAGCAGGAGCAATATCCCTCTTTGGCTTCTGCCTTATTAGATAAGGCAAGCTCTTCTGTGCTCTTCTTGTGAAGAATTCTGCAAATTTTTTAGGCTCTAGACCAGTATGTCTAGGTATTGGTGTACTCCACGATATGCTCAAGCAATCCGCTAGGAATGAGGGAGCAAGAGCATTCAGAGCCACGCAAGGTATTAATCACAGGGCACTACAAAATCTGGCACTGGGAACTTCCATAAGCTTTTTGAAAATGCCAGAAAAATTGGTTGCTGTGCTCTTGGAGTGTGTTAATGATGATCTGGCCTTAATCTGCACCCAGAACTTCCACACTACCACCTTCAAAGAAAGCTCAGCCAGCCCCAAGGGAACAGCCCTCCCCCATGTGAGCAGAAGAGAATCCCCATTCCCAGGGATGCCCTGACATGCCTGGAGCATGGCCCTCAGCAGCCTGCTGCAGCAGTGGTGTTGGTCCTGCTGGAAGCAAGTTCCAGCTGGAGACCCCCACCTAGGGTACCTCCAGCCTGAGTACTCCACAAGTCTCCACTCCTGATTCAGGAGGAGCATTGGAGGCTGGGGCTGGACAATGCTGCACACTTCAGGCTTGGATGCACACGTGGGTGACCCAATGCACCACCTGGGTCTAGTTTTGTAGCACGACCCTTAGAAATTAGGTTCCTCCTACTAATTACCAGCCCAAAGTCATTCACAGCTACTGATTTATAAGCCTTGTTGCTAGAGAGCTTTCCTCCATCAGTTGGGTTTCCCTGGGATGAAAACAGAAATCATACCTCTCTTTTTAAAGAGGTATAAATCACAACACAACAAATCCTAAAAACAGTAAAACAAGCTTTCTAGCCCTCAATTTTCCAAGTACGTCTTCTCTACTCACTTCTCCCCTACCTTCCTTGGCCTGAGGACTTCTATACACCTTTTTGGACAGAATACTTCTCACCCCTGCTACCCAGGAGTCCATATCCATCAGTGCATCCAGACTATTTCCAGGATAAGATTCAAGGTAGGATGTTTTGTTTCTGAAACCGGTGGGATTTCACCACTTTCCTCTCATTCCAGGCATCAGCCTCAGTCCTTGTAGCAGTGCCTGTGTGCTGGGCTATATTATTTTATCATTAAGTGTAGGGGAGGAGAGCTGCTGTCACAGGACCTGGCAAAACTTGATTACTTTCTCTCTTTCTTTGTTGCCTGGGCCATTAGTCAATTAGCACATCCACCCTCACAGGGGGAAAACTCCCCTTCCATCGCTGCTGTTTGAAAGTGTGAATGACTACAGCAAATTAAGGCAGCATTTTTAGTATTAAAAAAAAAGAAACAACCACACTTAATAGAAATAATTGTTCTGGATTTTAATCCTTTTTAGGGTTTTGACCCTCAGATGACTTGCTGTTAATAATGACCGTTAGGCTAAAAAGAAAAAGCAGAGGGGGAGTTGCATTTTATGCAGATACTTATAGTGAAATTAGGACTTACAGAGGTGCAAACTGCCCAGGTACATTTCCTATTTCATCCTTATCTTTGATCAATTTTTAAATAATACTACGAAGTTATCATGGTCACAGAATCAAGAACCTTGCACCATTAGAAAAGGTAGGTACTGCTTTTATCTTAAATAAGAGCATTTCTTCATTTGATCTTCCTCTCTCCATTGAATACTCTCATTTATTTTTGGTTTCTATTAAAGCTCTAAACCGTCAAGGCAAGAAAAGGTACTTTTATGCCTAGCAAACCCCATATCAACAAGCAACAAACTTCTTATAAGACTGCTTAACCTCTCCATAACTACTTCTACATGTGGTTTCCTTGCCAGCTACTGCAGGCAGATCTTATGGTTTTGCTCCATCCAGCCAAGAGCAAGATGAATCCAGATGCTTTTAACCAAAACACATGGATTTTACTTTGCTTTTGGGTTAACTGCTTGGAAAAGGGAGAATTGGTTTCCTTATTCAAGGGATGTCTACTGTGCTGGGATTTTGTTGAGAGAAGGAAAGGTGGTATTTGTGGCCAGACCCTGTTCTTTTCCCCCACTGCTTTTGCACCCTAAGCCTGCCCCTTTCCAGCCCTTTAGGGGAAACCTGGTTACTGTTTCCATGAATGAGATAACGAAACCATGTTTATCCTGCACGGATCAATACACCTTCACGTTTGAATGTGTTGAGCCACTTGGACATATTTAATGAGGCTGTTTTGCACCGGTAGCCCCCCAGTGCAACCGCTCCTTCAGAAGAATAACAGCTTTTGAAAAGACTGGATAAGTATACTCACTCTCTACCCTTACTAACCCAAATAGGTGGTTACTAGAGAAATTCTTATCTTTCAGTTACCAGCTTGCTTTTCAAGATTTTGGGTTTTTTTTTCTCCCTCCAGGCTCCAAGCAATGTATATTAGTCTCTCTCTCCCACACACACACACAAAGCATTCTTCATATTCTTCCTAAAAACAGACACTTTAAGCTTCATGAGCTGCCACCAGCTCTTTGCTGGGGTGGGACACACTGCAGGACAGAGTCCGATTGAGCAACGCAGCATGAGGTTTTAGTCACTTTGCTTTCCAGAACATAGGGTGTTTTTCCAGCTCAGGTAGTCCCACAAAAAGTAGGAACTCATAGGCATTTGCAGGAAAGTGGGATAAATCTGAAGTAATGGAAAAGCGCTGCACATTTTGTAGCACATGAGCCTTGGGAAAATATTTCATGTATAAAGCGTCAAATTTTTTGCTCAGCCTCTTTTGCTCGGGAAGTGGCTCCCCTCTTTGAAATACCTTTCCTCTCACGTGACTTTTGCAGCTGTGTTACTAAATGCACACAACACGCCCCCAAAAGCCCTTTCTTCAGGGGCACCTGATGCTGAGCCCAGCCTCCTTCCCCCTGTTCTTTTGCAGCATCATGTGCCAGATGCTTTGAAGCCAGCCTTCCTCCCATGCCCGCTCCCACCTGAGCCTCCTATTTCACCCAGAGAAAATAGCTTAAGGGAAGCATTATGTCTTGGGCAGAAAGCCTGCTAGTTTGAAGAGATTAGGGGAAATTGAGACTTTTTTAGGAGCAGCAATTGCCTTGGATATGGAGACCAACCTTTTGCAAAGAGAAGGAGGAATAAGAAGGTGGCTGGAAAGGTCTCTAATGATTAGCCCTAGAAAGTTGTGCTTTAACAAATTGAGACCGAATTATCACAGGGAAAAGCCCTCCTCCTCCCTCCACCTTGTCTGTCTTCACTTTTCTGGCAACCACCGGCAATCAGTGGTGGGAAAGCAGTAGAAAAGGCTTCTTGCCACTGCACAGAAACTATGCTGAGGCCCCCTAGGAGCCCTTCTCTCCTACTTTGCTCTTCAAAAAACCAAGACAAGCAGAGCAGGGCTGTGCCTGTGCATGGGTCCAGCCGCAAGGTGTTCCCAGCCCCACCGTCTGGCCCCACTGATGTCAGGCAGAACCCAAAGCATGAACCTGATGGTAGGGCACGGTGGGGGGGGGGGGGGGAAGGCATGTGATGGAGCTGCTCCTTCCCCATCCCGGCCAAAACCCCATTTTGCAGGGGACCTTGTCCCCGCACCCCAAACCTCGGGGTAGGATGAGTGGGCACATACCTGAGCAATTTTGGAGATCACCGCCTGGGAAAAAGGTCTCCTTGATTATGGAGAGTTTGCGACGTGTCACTCCGGTTATTCCCTAATCATCATATCAAACTCCAAAGGTTCAGCAGCCCCGGGGCTAGTTTACAGTCCCTGTGGGTTAAACGTTAACTTGCTCTATCTCCCGGCTCCCTGCAGGCCTTTGACCAGATAGCTGGGTCACCACCACTCCAACGGCACCTACTCAGGCCCATTTTTTTGTAAATAAATGCAGAGGACTGAAGTCAGATTGCAGTTTAAGGGCTGGCCCTGTGCTACCATTTTGATGTCAGTGCATTTGCTCTGCACAGAAGGCAAAGCCTTTCCCAGCTGATCCACCCCTGTTGCTGCTGCTGCCCCCAGCAGAGATGCTGGTAGAAGGGACACAGCTTTGTGCCAGTCCTGGCTTCAACAGGAGCTTTAGTTTGCTGCAGGGAGATGGCAGGAGTGAGAAATCCCTCTTGCAGCCAGCCTAAGTCCACGTAGCCTGAAAACTGTGGGTTTGCAGGAATTGCTATGAAAACATTATCTGAGCAAAGACTAAATTTACTTGCAGTGATGAAAACCAATGCAAGTTTTGGGAAGGGTTTGTTGCACCTAAGAAAGGCTGCAAATAAGTTCAGCAGCCAGGAATCTCTGCAATGGGTGACTTCCAGGTGTGGCAACCCCTGAGCATCCAGATATTGTAGTCCTCGGGGTATCACACCGTGTCTGTTGATGCAACAACCAAATTGATTGTTTGTCTCTGCTAAAATCCTTCTGGACACTACCAGTAATGAAATGGGTACCGCGGTGGTTTGGCAGGGTAATTTCTCATATGATGTGCAAGTTTAGTATCCCAGCATAAGGATCCATCCCTGCAATTGCATCCTGCTGTGTCTCTCACCTCAATGCTGAATCATGACCATACTACAGCCTGCAGGTTTGCCAGTCCTAAAGCTGACCCCCACTAGCAGCCTTCACCTACACTGATGCTGAACTGCATTTAAGGCAGTCTCAGGCTTCATTTTCAGGCATGTTGAATGAAATGTTTACCATTAGGTGTTGCTGACACTTCAGGTTTGGAAGTGTGCCATACTGGTGTTTGCTCAGCTTTAGAAGCATTAGATACTCCTGCGCGGTGGCTAGATAACGGGGGCCTTGCTCCCTCAGTGTGAGCAGCATCTCACACTCCTCGCTCAGCTCAACCGCTGCCTCACCAAGGCGCTGCGGCGTTCACTCATTTCTTGGCCAAAACCTGTGATTGCTCACGAGGGAGCGTCTGCCCTCCAGTATCCACCTTTCTGCTGAATTCAGAGGTTTAAATGCAGATTTTGGAACATATTTAAAAAACAAACAAACAAACCCCAGCTACGACCGCCTACCTCTGAGCACAGCACCCAAAGAGAATTTAGGGTCTGCTGCTTCTCCTGAACGTCTGGTTAGAGCTTGGGAGTGCCAGGCAGATATAACATTGGATTTTTTCCCTATCAAAGAGATTTTTTTCTCTCTTTAGTGTGCCATCCTATCTCATCTATCATAAAGAATTGACAATATTTGATCATTGGTGACATTAGATTTCAGACTGAACACCAGCATCCCACCAATCACCTTAGACTCCACACAGAAATGATGTGAAATAATTCAGCAATCAGATAAATGCTGCTGCCCTGAAATTGTAAGAGTGGGAGGAGAAAATTGGCTCCAAAAAGTGAAGTGTATTGCATCTTCATGTGATCATTGCTAAAAAGGAATAATGAAAAAGTGGAAATTAGAGCAACATGAGATATTACCTGAGTGCCAGTAACAGAGGAATCTGGTGATAATGTGAGCAAGACTGGGAAGTCTTGCTGCAGAGGAAAAGCCATTTGCTCCTTCAATCAAATGCAGGTGGCCAGTGGGGTTAGATGTGTAAATAGAAGTTTGGGATAGAAAGCCAGTCTCCAAGCTCGAGTCTGAGGTAGAAACTAGCTATGCTTCCACTGGATTGACCCATGGGCATGAGGGAAGCATGACAACACACATGGGCATGGGGGACCCACAGAAAACCATTCAGATGCCAAAGGAGTTGGCATCTGTTGGGTTGTGCAGGAATGGCAGCTGTGATGCTTTTCTTCTCTGTCTTTCACTCTGCGGGGCAGATTTTGCTCAGAAAAGTGATCAAAAGAGGAGAAGTGATCTGTGTTTATGTTTCCTTGAAAGCTCTTGAGAGGCATAGTCAAGAAGCCCCAAGAGCAGTAAGACATAATTGTTTCCTTTTCTATAATCACACCAGCGGTGGGTTGCTTGTTCAAGGTTGCCCTTAGCTTGCCAGGTGGGATTAGGGAAAAACACTTCCAGCTCAAGTAAAATGATACTTGAGAGCACGTCACCGCTTCACGTTGATTACTTACTGCCACAAAAAACCTACAGTGGGCCCAATCCTCCGGCTTCCCCTGGAAGTGCTACAAGAAATTTCCCAGGATGACCAGTGAAGCATTAATGGCAAATCTCCATCTCAGTTATGAAAAGTCCTGTTGGCTGTGGACAGGGATCAGTAGCTGTCCATTAGCATAGTAATGAAGCTATTAAAAACACCTTTGATTTCAGAAGGAGCAGGGTGCCCTGCCCAGGATCTCTTGGGGGGGAGGGGGTGTCATTTCTCAGTCTCCGCTCACTCAGGTTTTGAAGTAGGGAAGATTTTAATTTAACATTGGGCTGTCCTTGAGCATTGCTGGGGAGGCTAAGGGGAGAGGGGGTGGGAACTCAGGAGGACGTGGTTTTGGAAACCACCAATGCTAGGGGCATTGTCCACATCCATTAGAAATGGCTTAACATGCCACAGTGGGCAGATGTTTTTAGGCTCTATGTTGGCCCAAAGTCACGTGAGTTTCAGTGGGTTACTTGTCTTGGGCAGCTTATATAGTACACAAAGAGACTTTGCAAGAAGGACAAACCAGCTTAAAAAGTATAAAACAGGTGTTTAATGGTCAATACACATACTGATTAGCTGAGACTTGGGAGCTTCTAGGTCAGGCAGTAGGGTGTTCACCACCTGCAGCTGGATACCTGAGGGGAGTCTGCTGGCTGGTCACTGGCCAGATGGGGAAGGTTTACCTCCACCTCGTATACCTATGATATAAAATCTGCCTTGTCGAGCCTTGCAAAAGCATTAAAATGATGATGAGGTTGAGTGTTAATAACTCAGCTCTAATGTAGATGTGTCTGTGATGTCAACTTCCTTGCCGAGTAGTGTTGAAAGCATCTCCTGAGTCCTCTGTCTGCTCTGCGTGGTGGGGACACCCGGGTTAGGCTGACTGTCCTGTGCTCCAGGTGTGCAGGCATCTGGGGGCAGGGGCCCTCTGGTTAGTGGCATGCCCACTGCAGGGGGATGGTTGGCTGGAAAGGGAGGAAGAAATGGGCTACTGCTAAAAGGACTTTGAATTTTCCCAAGTGGGCTATAGATTCAGTAGGGCATGTATACGTTACTAAGGAGGGTTATGTATGTGTGTGTGTACTAAAAGCCATGAGTTGCAGATTGTGTTAAACACTGTTAAAACTCATTATAGCTATACAAACCTCATTATGCTCCCTTTCCCGAGAATAAATCTGCATACTGTAATGCTATTGTGGTCTATAATTACGAAAAATTCAATTCAAGTCTTAATGGTTTCAAAAAACAATCCCATGTTTCAGCAGCCTGCAGCATATCTACATAAGATATGTAAGCTACAGAATTGCTTTTAGGCTGCAAAGGAATTTATATTGGAGCAAATAGCCTGTGTATATGTATATTTATATACACACACACAAATATATAAAAACCATTTGGTCCCAATTCCAACACTGAGATCAGGTGAAAACTGAACTATTTCTAGAAATTGGCATGAGTCGGGTTTCTGCATCCCCATCCCTTGGGCTGGGAAGTCTTTAACCTCTTTGCATTGCCACTTCTCTCTTGTTGTGGCTGAGACATTTAGAGTTTAATCATGCCACGGAGAAGTGGCAGTGGTTTGCCACCAGTACGTGCTGTGCCTGGAGGGCATTGGATCCTGCTGCTGGCAAAGAAAACAGAATAAATTATAAAAGTTGTATTTGTCTGTGGCTTCAAGATAAATCTGTGGTCATAAGTATTCCTTTCATTTACAATATTTTGGGTACGACCTGTGTTTGTGTAAGGCTAATGTTTGGATATTGATCAAATATTAACACTATGCTGGTCCATAAATGTTCTCCTATTCCTCTGCTTGCAAGCCCCAGTGTGTGAGCCTGCTGTGATTACGACTTCCACAGACTCTGAGGTTTTTAGCAAGTGCTACTGATGGGGATCACAAGGGGAAAAGTATAAATAGTAGTTTTGTAATTCCATCCTTGTTCCCTTGTGTAATGTCAGCCTGAATAATCGTAACGTAGAAGCTGAATCCTGTGCGGGAGTGAGGTAACTGTGTACCACCAAGCACATGAAACATGCTCATTCCTAATTTGTCTGCTCAATAGTGGTTTCTAAAATCCATGACAAAAAGTAATTGCAAGAAAGTGATTTAAAACAGAAGCTGGTGGCAATGCTGGTTATGAAAATGTTTTTTGCCTCCATGTTATGAGAAGTGCGTTTTAACCCCGTACCTGCTGGCATGTCTTTCCCTTTGGTAAATGATTCTTCAGACACTGTCATTAGACCCAAATGCTTGGGAAGTTAATGGAAAGTTACGTTCAGCTATTCTTGTTATACTGGAAATTTCCCAACCTGCTTCCTGACCCTTCCCCCCTCCCCTTTCTGTTCATGCAGTTTCTTGATACCAATAGTATGACCTCTACTCGGTCCTGGAAAAAGATAGGTTTGTCATGGGCCTAATACCATATACTTTATAAGTAAGTGATAAAAAGCAATGATTTTTTTTTTAAATAAAGCAAAGCCTTCCTCCGTAAGTAGGAGGATATGAAGGCAAACCTTGAAGTCATAGGTTTCAAAGTTTATACAATGTAGGTTAAAAAATTAAATTCCTTTCTGCAAAATGTAAGTTGTTAGTTGTCCATAAAAAAATAAAGAAGGTGGCTAGCTCATCATTTTCAGTGGTCATGGCTCTCCCAAAAGCAATATTTATTTGAAAAGAGAACTTCCGAATATATGCTTCACAGGCAAAAGAGAAGAGCTGGGACAATGAAAGTGAAGGTCTGGGCAAATATTTCCACATCATAGGAGCATAAATAGAGTTAAAAACTGGTTTATACTTTTTGGTTATTTCCCCCCTGTTCTTCCCGCAGTAAGGTGACATTAAATTATTTGATGTGGAAATGGCTTTCTCTAAGCTTCGACTTCCCAATCAGCTTTTGTTTCACCTTTAGGTACATGATATAGTAATAGGATGTTCTAATAGTAATGGTTTATGTTAAACATAAGTGAAAAGTAATAATTGGATTTACTGTATATATCACTGACAGTAAGTCCTCTAATGCTGTCAGGACTTGATAAAATAATATACTTAAAACTCTCTCCCATCTGAAACCAAAGCTCACAGAACAAATAATTAAACTCAAAGGCCAGATGCTGTTATTTTGCAGCAACTTTTTGTGGCTTATGTGTGTGCAGGAGAAAAGTCCTTTTTTTGTTGGGTTTTTTTGGTTTGTTTTGGGACAAATAAGAAATGAGATGGAAAAGTCAGGATTTGCACAGTTACTTGTCTATTTGTTTTGGAAGAACACCCTGCACAAGGTTGCATGAACTCCATGTGCCGCAGCCTACTGGGTACCTACAGCCTATAACCTATTTTTAATCCGGAAGAGGTTTTTTTGCAACTGTGGAGAGATCCTGAAGCATGGGTGGAGATAAAGCTGTTCAACAGCACGTGGACCTCGGTGCTCAGGCTCTAATACAGGTGCAACTTCAGGATCCTGGTATTCTTTGAACAGGAGTGCTGTGTTTCTTGGGGTGGATGCTTGGTACACATTACCTATAAGACTGCTCAAGTAACTCTTTAACCAGATTGTGGGTGGAAATGTAAAACGTGTGCGGTGATGCTCTGTTCAACAGTAAAATTTTTTAACCTGAAACTATCAACAGTAACTGATGCATAGTCATACACGTGAGTATTAGCTTGAAGTTTAGGAATACCCATTTGTAAGAGAGATTTTGGAGAAGAAACTTTATTCTATGAAACAAAAGAAAAATATAAAGTGCTGGGAGAATAAGAATTTTTCTTTCTAGAAAAAGAGGAGGGGTAGTTCAAGACTTCAAATCCCCCAAATACATAGGGAGTAGCAAAATGTCCTATACCTGGTTGATGATGATGATGGGGAAAATAAGTCTTTTGTTGTCTTATCTCAACCTCTTTACTGTAGATTACCCTATTTCTCCTGCATAGATGATTAAGTGCTGGGATGGATTGCTGAAAACAGTTGTGGAGTCTCAGTCACTGCCATGTCCCTTGGACACCTACTGACATCAGACAGGGTAGACCAGGGATAAATCGTTCCCACTTTCCACTGAGGCAGTGAGTGTGGCTGTGGGGATCAGCCTTGAGACCCTGCAAGAAAGAGGGTACCTGGACCACCTCTGTCAAGGTCTGAGCTCTACTGAGGCTCTTCATGAATAGACAGAGTGGAATCTAGGCCTTTCACAAGGTTGGGAAGGCCTGGAGACCACTTCTGGACCTACACTTTGATTTCCAACAGAGTTACCAAAAAGCTAGTTAATCTAAACAGACCTAGACTAGCCCATAAATTGTTCGACCCTTTCTGGGTCAGCAGTCAGAAATATTCACTCTAACACTGAATAATTTCCAGTACAATTCTGCTTCAAAGCAGTTGCCAAACAGGGTCTTGAGCACTCGTGCTACGGCCCCTTGCTGCAATAAGCAGAATAACTTTACATTTAAAGTATGGTTGGGGCTAACTCCACTGATTTCATCCCAAAGTGTACTAGGATTTGCTGCTGCTCTGGGTGACTCAAGCGGGTATTTATAAGGTGTTAGCGTGGAGTTAAGGCAGCCAGCAGCATGCTAGCCACTCGTCTGCTTTACTCATCATCAAAAGAATTCAGCTCGCTTCCACTTGCAAAATCTTGCCCTTGAGGACAGAGCTGGGTGGAAAACTGCTTTCTGGTTCAGCCAGCAAAAAAAAAAAGTGTGCTTTTGGTCAACTGGAATAATTGTATGTGGGGGTTTTGTTGGTAGTTGTTTTATTTTTTTCTTTCCACCTCCGCTTGTGGAATGAAGAAACCTGAAATTCCTTCTGAGTTGACTCAACTGTTGGGACTGTTTCAAGATAAAACATTGAATTTTTAAAAATATATTTTTGAAAAAAGGTTGATCAATTTTAGTCAATACTAGATGATTATATTTTTCTCTTTTTCCCTTTTTCCCCCTTCTTGCCAAGAAGGTCTTCATGGCATGTTGTGGTGAACTAATTTAATTTTTTTTGATGGAATGTTTCTGTATGTCAAGCAGGAAACCTTACTAAGTTTTTTTTGAAGGGGGGGGGAAACCTGATTTCTAACAAATTAATACTATCTTTAAAGATTTCACCGCTCAGTAAGTGTACCACCACACATCCAGGAAGAACCACAAACTGACTTGTGGATCTTGAAGGAGACCATGAACTCTCAGCTGAAAGTGGCCATGAAGTCAGAGTGCAGGTGCTGTGGTTTCATTTTTGTCAAGTTCTTGGAATCAAATGAGTTTGGTTTTGTTGGTTCTCTGTCTTTTCTTGTTAGCATCACTCACCTCTCGCAGGTGAGAAATGACACAAGTCACTGTAACAGGGTAAACATCTTCTGCTGTGCTCCTTGTGATGGACAGGTGGCCTGACCCGAATGTATGCTCTGTGAATAAATTCACCGGCATTTTCCTATGGATTAACCTCTTAGCAGTATGAATTAGCTTGTCTAGGTGTTACCACCAGCAGTAACAGGCAGGGGTGGGCAGCACACTTTCTATCCAGGAGAGAACTGAAGACTCTCTGTTGTTTACCATTAACTTTTCTAGAGGCCATCATGCACTGACCTTGTAACTACCCCACTATTACTGAAACCTTCTAGAAAAAGAAGCTGGCAGAAAAATCCTACTAGAATATTAAAAATCAATGCTATTAGAAAACTACATTTAACACAGTTGCGAGAACAAGTTTCAATATTTTTATTCATCTAGTAGTTGTAAAAGCCATGGGGAAGGATAAGATCTTCCTTTTTTCATAGCATACATGATAACTTTTGAAGACTTTCCCAGTGTAAATGGAAGTATAGTGTGTACATTTATTGTAACCTTAGATCAATGTAATGTGTCAAAAATGTCAATGTTTTAATTTTTTTTAGAAGTACCAATCTTGTAAGAATTTAGTGGAGTCCTTGGGATGTGGCTCCTTGCAAGTCCTCAAACTGCCAGTTATCTGGGGTGCAGCACTGCCTCACATTAGACCACTATTTTTTCCACTAGTGTTTTTTTTCCTCTGGGCATTTTGGGCTTTGCAGACCTAGCTGCCCTTGCAAAGGGAAGGTATTTCCCTTGGGGTTTGGCTCTCCACTTCTCTTGCTGAACAAACCCTTTTTTTATTACTTCTTCTGGAATCAACAAGTAATTATATTCCAGAAATAGCTCAGATTTGTTAAAATATGTAAGCAGGCTCATTTAGTTTATATCAGATAAAACTTTTATGCTGTTGAATATGAAGTGTATATATAAGACAGAGCACAGAAAATAAATGTGTTTATCTTGAAATTGCAGAATGTTCCCTGGGTTTCTAAAAGTGGTCTTGTAGGAATGTCCTAAATAATAAACCAGAAAAAACATTCAAGGCATTAAGTAACTCTACCTGTTATTTATCAGTATTGAAACTGCTTCAGTTCTCAGTCTTGACTGAATAGTTGGGCCACGCTCCATTTACCAAAGGTTGGCTCCTCTCAGGTCTTACGGAGATGCAACCAGACTTTCATCCAGGGGAAGAAAGTCATTGCATTGATTATGGAAATAGGAAATGCACACAGCAAAGCATCGCTGGTTACCAGTGGGCTATGCTAGGTAAGGCTACTGCTCACTCTTCTGAAATGATCCACTTACAGCTGCCTATACACTCACCAGACTTCGGCTGCCTGTTTTCCAGTTAGCCTTAGATGGAGTTATTCTCTGGAAGGATTTGATTTGAGAGGGGCTGGAAAAAAGCTGGAGAGAAGCAATCTTGTCCGCCATGCTTATCACACTTCGATCCAGGAACTGTGCAGCATCTCTTGGCTTTGAAACAAGCTGGACATGGCTCACTCTTTAAAGCTTAAGGCTGCACCACCAAATCTCCCAGGATGCTGTGATTTGATTGACTTCTTAATGTCTGATGTATTCAGCAATTTGTGTACCTCACTCTCTTGTCCCCTAGGCACCTCTCAAGTTTTAGAAGTTTTGCTGGGTCAGAGATATAAGACATGCTCAGTGTCCTACTGTTGGATGAGGATGAACAAGCTGGTTTTAAGATGCTGCTGTAGATAGTGGAAGAATATGAACCTGTCTGGAAAGAGTGAAGCTTTGTGATGTTTCTCATTTGCAGAGAAACCAAGAAGGCAGGAAAGCTCCTGGGAAAGACACAAAGGCTTTGAGTTTGTTTCTTTTTTTTTTTTTTTTTTTTTTTTTTAAGACGGTTTGGTGGTGTCTTCTGATTAAGTACTCCAAACCAAAGCTGAGAATGCTGAAATATGGAAGAAGCTGTAAAAATTTGCCAAATTGAAGGACTAGGTGGGGATATTTGAATATTTCAGCCTGCCTTCTGCACAGAAAATTGCAATTCCCTTCTCAGAGTGAATCTGGGAGAAACAGGCCCCTAGTAACTTGCAAGGGCAGAACAAAAGCAAAACCTACAAGGGTCTGGCTGCAAGGCACAGAGGTGTGTTTGCAGGAGGCAGAACCAGTGGTGCATCGAGCAGGAGCAAGCTGAGATAGAAGCAATGTCTGACTTTAGGTGGAGTTGCCACATCTGCAAGGATCTAAAGCCAGAGTGCACATGCAGGACAGTGTATCTCCGTAAAGAAACCAGGACTATATACTGTGCATATAGTAGAATAATTAGTAGCCTGCCACGGAGAGGATACATAGCAATAGTTGATCCTCTTGAGACTTGCTCTAGGGCAGCATCCTGGCAGGACACACCTGCACAGTGAATAGGACCTTCATGACTTGCACATAGGGTGCTGATGGTCACGTTCTTCTCAAATCCGAAGTTACAGTAATGGGTTTAGAGTAGGAGTGCATGAGTTGAATGCATTATATGCATCGCATAGTGCAAGTCAGCTGTGATACAAAATCCTGCAAAGATCATGTTTTTTCAGAGATACAGCAAAGAGCATGTTGGACACTACATCTCATTAAAATGTGAGTGCAGAGGTGCTGGTAAGACTGATTGCATTAACTGTTTGGCACTATGCAAATGCACTTTGATTTTTCACTAAAACTAGGGCATCTTAGATGGAAGATTTTCAGCTGCATGTCAATTACTTCTGAAAAGCATGAGGCTGTACTAGACGTCTAAAATGCAGCACTTCAGGTGATTCAGATCTGGAAATTCTTCTGCAGAAAGATATTATACGCATCAATACAAAAATCCTGACTAAGCTGAGGACCTCTCAGACTTTAATGCAGGTACCATTTAGAGTAGCAGACCCCTTCCTTGTGTGACCACAGTGTAAGTAGAATTAATGTAGTGGAGATCTTGTATGTGGGCGACAAGTCCCTTCTGCCAAACACGGCTAGTGGGAAAGCGAATTTCATAGTGTAGATGCAGAATATAGCACAGCACATGCATCATCAAGTATGGGTTCACTCAGTATTGTTTCCCATGCTTCAAACTGATATAAGATAGAACCTGTTATGATGTAAGGAAAAAAAATATGCTTTAAGTGGCAAGAGTTACAACAGGAAAAATGTCTGCCAGAGACCTGCAGTTGGTTTGAAGTCTGCTTTGTGGATCTCGGAAATCATTTCTAATGTGTTCTGACTTCAGTGGAGAGGGGGATGAAGAGGATTTATACACAGCCTTGAGCAGTCATTGAAGGCTGGCTGTAAAACGCCTTCCCAGGTGAGTTGTCACAAGCTTTTCTGGTGAGTGCAGGGCTGGTTTCAGCTGGGTGCACCAAGCTTTGGTACCAGCAAGAGTCTGTTTTGCTTGTGGGACTGAGACTTGAAAGAAGGGAAGATAAGATTTCTAAAATACAGCTGGTTCCATCACCTTGGTATTTTTTTCTTAATTTATGCATAAACACAACTTTATCTGGCTGGTAAACAGTGACTCTGAATAGCAATTCTCCCCTGTCCTTTTACTTTGAAAAATGGACAGCATTGTCTCTTTACCTGATGAATAAGGTGGTTCGTGGGAGCAAAGCGTGCTTATCTAGCTGTTTTCAGGCTCTAATATGGGAAGCAGGTGATGCATAAAATGCTCAAATGAAGAACAAATTGACCAGAGGAAAAATATTAATTTATACTTTAAAAAAGGCATCTGGTTTTGTTGGGTTTGCTCACTGCACTGAGCTGGTCTGTACTACAGATGCTCCCTTGGTATTAGATATCATTTGCTGAACTTGTGTTTTCATCTTTAACAGAAAGTATGAAAAAGGTCATAAATATAACTTTGGACTTCAGGTTAAAAAAAAACCAAAAGAAGCAAACAAACAATAAGCCACCACCCCACCCCACCCTGAAAAGCACCAGACAGCATCCCTTCTAAAGACAGTTTGTGATGATATACTCTCACCATATGCAAGATGTTTTAGTAGCATCAGTAACTCTTCTCATTTTTCACTGCAAAAATTTGCTAGATTTAAAAAAATAAAAAAATATCAGTTCCCAACTGTAGTGTATCTCTGATCCATTTGTACCTCATGGATGAACCTTCATTAACTTGTTTGACCTGCTCTACCTGAAATACATAAGATTTAGCTGTTAAAGTCAGCATTGACTGGACTTCTAGGTTGTACACTTCATAGTGCCTTTGCAAGTTTGTGGGGGTTTAAATTATTTCCCCCCCCCCCCCCCCCCCCCAAGACAGTAGGAACATTTGTGGGAGGTGGTGCATGGTGTTATTTATTAGTAGAAAAAATATTTAATCATAAAAAAGCCTGTTTCTAAGGAAGATTTGGTGAAAACTTGTGCTGGGAGAGTTTGCAGGCAGGTAAGGATCTTTCTTCTTTGAATGTTTTCTCTGGTCAGTAGCTTCCAAAAGCAAAGGGCATAGAAGCTGGATGTACAGTTGCTTGGGACTTTAAAACGACATTGTATTTAGAAAGCACAGAGTCCTTAAGGGAAACAAGGTAAAGATTGCTGCAAAGCACGGCAAATCTGAAGTGGGAAGGAACATTGATATTCAGTATATTAATTTCTTACAGCCAGAGATTGACGTTAACAGCTCTGCTGGGAAATTACATGATGATTGTTAATATGCTGTGGAAATCCAAATAAAGACTAGGAAGCGACAGGATGTTGTCTGAGAATGCAAGCCTTGCTGAAAGAAAATAAAATAAACAGTTAATCTCAGACACCTAAATATTGATATAAAGATGTAAAAGTTAAAAGGCTTCACAAAACAGCATGTGATGGGGATGTCACAGGGTGCTAGCCAGTCTCAACGTCAAATGTTCTCAGTGTGTCTGTAAAGTAGTTGAAACTCACATGGTGTCCTAGAAAAGCAAGTTGCAAGCCAAGTAATAAAATAATAACAACAATAATAAATAATGGAGTTAATGACTGCACTGTCCAGGAGCTGGGCTATAGTAGTGAAGTGAGGGCTGCTTCTGCAGTCTAAAAATAGGATGATGGATGAAGAGTCCCCTGGAAGAACATCCCTGGGATAGGTCCCAAGCAGTGGGGGATCCCCATCCTTGGGGACTGCCCTGATGCACCCAGACACTGCCCTGAGCAACCTGCTGTAGCTGTGGCAGTGGCCCTGCTGGGAGCAGGGTCAGGCTGGAAACCCCCACCCCAGCGCCTCCAGCTGAAGTTGGTGGGATTGCTTGGTGATGTGGGTGATGCCAAGCCAGAGCGGCTGCACATGTTGCCACTTCATGAAAGCAACTCTTGATGTTTCTTCAAGTCAGAATAGCACAACATAAGTAATTTGTGGGAAAATAAACACGGACTTCAAGGCTATGTTTGGAGGTCATTGCTTCCCCTACAGTCATCACTTGACATTTATATACAGATCCCACAGACCCATTTTTGGCACAGGATCAGCTCACATTTGGTGTTATTGCTACTGAATGCTCCCTTTATAGAAAAACAGGCAATGGTCATTTTCCAGCTGCTTTGTCACCTTCCTAATTTTAAAAAGCCATTTCTGACACCTCAAGTGAGTTTCTTCTTGCTGTTTACATTTGAGTAGTCATCTCTAGTGCTATGTTCAAAGACAAGAGATTAGCAGACCTCAGGAAGGAAAAGATGGATTATACCACAAAGCAGACATCCACAAATACCCCCAGCCATAGCACAGCCTGTTTTCAGAGCTGATCAAATATAAACCTGGAGGGTGCTCAGGAAGAGCAGCCCCTTGCTGTCAGGCCTGGTGTCATCTTCCCAAGATAACTGTCAGTTGTCAAGCTAAGCACACTGGTTTTATTTTGGCACTTGAACGTGATTGTAAGGAGCAGAAAGCTTTTTAGATTTGTCATGGATGAGATGCTGAGCATTTTACAGAAATGTCTTTTGTCTCCAAATAGACCGTCTGTGGCTGAATGTGTTTGTGGCTGGCCATGTGGCTGTCAGCAGCTGTGTTGTGCTGCTGGACGTTGCCCTCTGACACTGATGTTATTAGGCACGATACAGCATGCGGAGCAGAAGGGATGAAGGCGCTTTGTTCCATGACTGCTGATGGTCTGCAGCATATTGGGACATGTTAAACCTGGGCTTAGTGCTTTGGAAAATGAAGCTGTTGATGTGAGGGCTATGAAGCACCTTGCCAACCCTCAGGAATAACAGGTGACTTGGGAGCAGAGCTCTGCTCTATGTCCTGTGGGCTCGAGTTGGGAAACCTCTTCTGTGCTTCTTGCATTGCAGCCCGCGGCATGACCACCTCATGCTAAAAGGCACTGAAAATATTTAGTTAATTCATTGAGCTGCTTCTCTTGCTGTTTATCAAATGTAGGCAACATTAGCAGTATCAGCACTGCCATTAGGTAGTGACAAATTTGGCCATGTGAGGAGACATTCTTGCATCCTCTTCCAGATCTCCAATCACTTTCCCCACTTCAGGGTAGTTGTTCTTAGGTCCTGATCTGATTTCTCCCAGTCCAATGTGGCAATAAATATGATAATTTTTTCTCCCCACAAAAAAGCAATGAGCTGTATCCATTCTTGAGACGGAGGTGTCCTGACTTGCCAGGACACAACCATGTGCAACCTGCTGTAGCTGCGACATTGACCCTCCTGGGAGTGGGGTTGGGCAGGGGCCAGCAACCTTGGTGCCTCCAGCCCAAGTCTGCTGTGGTTGTGAGACTGAGCGCCTGTACCAATTTCCTTGAAAAGACCCTAAAACTTTCAGGGGAGTCCATGTCTCTTGGGTGACATATTAGTGGAAACAACAAAATGTTCTAGAAACAATAGGTAGACCCTCAGGCAATCTTTGGTCATCTGCATGGTGGCAAACAAAGAAGCCTCTGACTGCTGTAATTTATGACCTGTTTTCTTGACCTCATAGGTTTTGCTTTTAAGAGTCCCAAGCACATTGAACTGGAATATATTTCTAGCCTGTATCAACAGTACTTCAGAAAGGGCACAAAATAAAAATTAGTGAATCTTTCCATGGCAATGGTTGGGCAGTGAAGGGATCTTACCTAAAAGCACATACAAGTATTTTGCTTATCTTGGGAGCAAACAAAAAAGGAGCAACAAAAGGAGATGGAAAGATTTAAGATCTGGAACTGTATTTTTGTTCTGCAAAAGCACGGCACATGGCTTAGCGTGCTCGTCTGGGAACCACCTGGTTGGTTCAGGAGAAATGAAGGACGTAGTCATTGTTCAACATGGTAACATGTTGCAGGAAGTCAGAAGACTTGGGTCATCTGTGTCGTTTCCCATCAGAAGCCTTGGAACAGCCATTTTATCAATGTTCTTATTAATCAGTAAGAACTTAACTCTTCCTATTGTGTGTCTTTTCCTCAGTGTCTCAGAAGAAAGAGGCATTGGGATTTAGTATTTGGGATTAAATATTTTCCACGTGTCAGAACCCCATTTCACAGCAATAATGCCATTTGCAGGCTGTGTTGCTTATGCTGGGAAAATGTAATTACCAATTATGGCAGCTCATTTTTTGAGAGGATTACAGGGGTTTTTTTCCTTGTGGACAGAGAAGCAAGTGATTGTGAATGCCCTTTCATTCCTGTGGTTTTGAAAGAACGAGAAAGTGCTGTGATGTGTCTCATAGCAGAAAAATGTATATTCTTGGGCTTGAAATCCTACAACTCCTGAAGCTGTTCTTCAGTCCCTACGTGGTAACCCCCCATGTGTGTGCTGGCTCTGGATTTGGCAAGATTTGAGTTATAAATGTGCTGTTTTGCATGTGTCTTGGACAACATTCCTCAACAAGCTTTGTTCTTCCTCCTATGCATGGCCTCTTAGTGTTTTTCTGAGACGTACTGGTCCAATTCCTTCCTCCTGCCTTTGAAGGAATTGGGAGATGTTTCAGATATATCTACTGCCGTTCCAGGAGAGGGCTGCAGAAGAGCTGAAATGCTCTGGAGGATGAATTTACTTGAAAGGTGACAGGATTTTTATTACCAACTGACAACTCTTTTTTAACTTTTGAATTATATCTTTTTAAAAATCTTTACAGAAAAGACAGTTCAGAAAAGCCTGTGCCTAAATTTGTAATACGATCAAGCTATGAAAGATGATAATAAAGGAAGTTATTACATGGCAGTCTTCTATTTAAAATGCAGGGGAAGAACACCAGTCTGGCAGAAAGTGATTTTTTTTTTTTATTGAGTTATGAGCTCTCAATTTTTCTGCGTGTTCAACATTTTACAAAAATCACCACATGCAGAATGAGAGTGAGGATACAGCCTTGAGAACCACATATTCAGAGAGGGAAACTCTCCTGGGATAATATAGAGGGAAAAAAAACCACAAAAAACCAGCAGGAATTCAGGCATAGATATTCAGGGCATCTAAATTTGGATGCCAGATTTTTGTAGCTCCAACAGGTCTCGCTTGTGCAGTTTAATTTTTTTTCCCTCTCAATATTAAGGAGAAAAGTGCTCCTTGCATCTATATGCTTGCAAAAATGTACTGGGTTGCAGTGGGATGGTGAAGGAGGGGGAAATGAGACAGCCGTAGGTCACGGCTGCCTGCAGAATGAAAAGGAGTGTGTCTGAGAGCATGTGCAGTTGTGCAAATGCCTACAGAGGGGAGAGTTAATATTATTTACATAATAACATGCCAAAACCCGCACAGGGCCTGGGGGATCGGACTGGATAAAACTAGAATGAAATTCCCACTATCCTTGGAGTTGCTGGAGATATTTTTTCCCACTAGCCTCTAATGCTGTTCGGCAGTTGTGATGAGAGCTCAGCAGTAAAAGCACATATGTTATGATACTGATGTATCCAAAGTTAAGGAAAATGACATCCTGCTTGTGACATACTGATGATGATTTTGATTTATATTTACACGAGAAGAAATTAAACTTTTGGGACTGTATACAAAGCAATAACTCACAAGCAACAGTGAGAAAATGTCCCAAAAAGCAAGAGGAAAAGAATACAAGGCAATATTGCCAGCTCATAACTGCAAGAAAAATATTTAATGTGGGACATCACTATATTTCTGTGAGCTAATGAAATTTTGTAAGCCAAAAAAATCCTAGATATCAATGATCAGAATAGTTTTCCCCAGCTCATGGTGCGTGTAACGTCATTTTGCTGGAAGTTTTGATGGGTTATAATTAACAGCAGGGGGGTAAATTTAATCCAGTTCTGTGGAAATGCTTGAGCAGTATTGCTGGATGCTTTCTGTGATCCAAAAGAGCCATGTATTTCTTGCATGCTTTCATAGCTGCAGGGCTTATCGCTGTGAGACATGCAGCATATGCATCCTTACACACTGCTCTCTGCCCAAAGCCAACTCAAAGGTGCTTTCTGAAGGTGTCAGGCAGCAAGAAAGACTGTAAGGAGCTCAGCACACAGGCTGCTCTATAGCCTTAGCTGCTAGGGGATTGGGAAGGATGATTTTTTTAATATAAACCTCTTTTGCATTTCCCCATGCAAAGAAAACTATGCTTGGATGCTTTCTACTTCCCATTTGGGGAGTTAGGAGTTATTGTGTGGTGAAAAAGGCCTCATATCTGTTAGTAAATTAGACGCTGAGGAGGTGACACAGTTTATTAAATTACCTGGTGAAATAGGGACCAAAATCATGTTCACTGAAGATGGAACCAGCACAAAATTAATCCTTCCTCTTTGTAATCTTAAAGTGCCCTCCCATAACATATTATCTTGCATATAATAAGAAAAATGATTAAAAAGAAACACCTGGAAGAAGAAAAAGAGTGCCTGGGCTCCATCCAAATTTAATTAGCAGTTGATCTGGTACCACCCTGCTTTTGGCATCCCACCTGTTCGCAAGGAGTGATTTACCAAATAAAGCTGAAAGGTGAAGGGGGGAGAATAGGGCTGCATGAACAAGCTGGAGCTGGGAGATGCTGTGATAATGTGACCAGTGGCTAGTGAGGGCCCACCAGCACCACACCTGGGACTTGGGACACTGTGACCCCTAGGACATGTGGCCACATCTTCTCTTGCATACACCCATGTGTTTGAAGGAGACGCACTTGACAGACGTACGTGAAATAGCTGCTGCCTTTAAATAAAAAATACCTTTGATGGATTCTTTAACTGCAACCTTTATTAATACTCTCTGCGAGTGTAAAGCTCTCTTGATGTCGTAAAGTCCTACCTAGTGCTCCACCTGTGTCATCCAGCCAGAAGACAGCTGCATCCCTTAGGAAGCTGACACAAAACTTTAGCTGATGCTGGGGAGTGGGGGATATGATTAGATTCTTTTCTCTATTGAAATAGATCATAAATACTGATTTTTAATTTTTAATTTTTTTTAGATGGGGTTGATACTGACTTTATATAGCTCCTCCAAAACACACAGTGCTGTGACCTCAAGTCCACTCTGTTGCTGCAGAGACTCTTTGCTTGCAAAAGTGAGTTTAAAAGAAAAATGGTGGGGGCTGTACAGGCAGAATAAAAGCAAGGGTATTGATTTTATAAAAATCCAGCATCACCTTTGATACTCTGTTAAAGTTACACTAAGGGATAGCTGGCATGGCTTCCAGCGGGATAATTACAGCCCCGGTCTGAGTAATGTCTGCATGCTTCAGGCTTGCAAAGTGATCTGCCTTTATTAGAAGGAGCTTGAATGAGAAATGAAGGCACTGATCCTTCCTGGGTTCGATAGCTGGCATATTTTACATATCTACTTTCTGTAAACTGCCTTCTATAGTGCTTCATAACAGAAAAGCCACTGAGAGACAAGAAAATAAGCTCTGGCAGTGCTGGCCAAAGCCAACAGGGTTACTTTCAGCAGCATATTGCATTTTGCCTCCTTCGTACATGAAAAGTTGTCACTGTGGGTGGGAGTTAGTCTTGGGAATGAAAGGACTCACTCCTTTTGGAATGCTCTGGGACTGGCATATCTGGCAAAACATTGCCCTTTCCTATAGATGGTATCATGCTCTTTCCTTGGAAAAACTATAATCCCTCAGGCTATCACTGTGCAGACTTAAAAGCTGCATTTTAAGAAAGTGCTAATAAAAGGCACCAATAATTAGGCCACTGAAAAACTCTTTGCCAGCTCTTGTAGGAGTTACCTGGGTTACAACCAGTTTCCCCCCTGTCCTTACCACTAGCAATAGCTGCAACTGTCACTATCTTAAAAGCAAAATATTAATATCGGGGGCTATCCAGGATAAATGGGATTGGCTGTGTTATTTTCTGCAGCTGCCTGGTGAATTTGCAGGAAATGTGGGGCAGGTACGTAATCTTTTTCCCCCAGGAAGAAGATGGGATAATGCTGAATCCTCTTGCTGCTGCAAGGTCACTGGCTGTGTTGCTTCAAAGCCCCTTGCCCTGAAGGGTTTCCAGTTAGGAGCTGCCTTGCTCCCTGCCTGGTTTTTCATATATATCGGATGTCTGGAGGACTTAAAAGGGTTGAAGCCAATTAAGATGTCTGGCCCTACTCAGCGCCTTAATTCTTCTTGCTGTTGCTTCGTTGTAGGCTGTGTTTTATCTCTGCACTTTTTGAAAGATGCTCATCTTTAGATAAAGCCACAATTGCTTTAGGCTAAATCCAGACGTGGCACCAGGTGTGTTCTTGGAAGGGCTGATGGATGCTGGGGATGACTTTGGCTTGATGTAGAAACCAAGGGGAGACTGCAATTTTACAGGCTTCGTGTACCACTTGCTCTGCACTTAACTCTTCTTTGGGCTTCCCCAGGACTTGACCTTGAAGCTGCAGCAGTTGCTGGTTGTAAAATTGGTAACACTCCTTAGTGACTTGCTGTGGCTGCCACTAAGCTCACAGGTTCAATTCAATGTCTGTTCTTAGTGGCATGTACATATTATATATATATAAATTTATATATATATCCCTTAATCTAGATCCAAAGTAGTTGACTGTGTTTTCCCACCTGTGACTCCCAAGCAACCAAAGCCAGATTGGGATATTAATAATGATGACATGCTGGACTGCCCATATACTTAAAACTGAGTTTGTATGGGTGAGAAGGCAGGTAAGGACCTGCTTCTGCTGTCCGACTGTCCTCTGCTCCAGAGATTTTATCCCTTTTAAGTAAAAAGTCTCTCAAAAGAGAAAGAGAGTCATAGGCAGTGTTTGTTCTTGGGGTCCAGTAACGTAGTGGTGAAGACTGGAGGGCCTGTCAGTGCATGGTGGCAATGACAAGATCTTAGCTGTTGTTTTAATTCACAGCAAATATATAATTATACTTAATTCATAGTGTGCTTGGAGTTTTTCTCTTTGCACTGCTGGTCCCTAGGACTGTGAAACGACTCAAACTTGAGCCAAGTATACTTGGGGTTTGTTTTTTTTACATGTATTCTGCTGGTTTTCTGGTGGGGCTTCCAGGTTGCTCTTGGCAATTATCGGAGTGAGAAGTTACTTTTGAAATTTGTGGATGCTGAAATTCTCCAGGACTCGTGTACCTTGGGGAATGGGGCTTTCAGCAACACTGGGGAGCCCCAGGGCCATGGGAGGGACCACCCCCCTCCTCCCACAGGCAGAGGAGCATTCCGCACCCTGTGTCCTGCTGTTGGTGTTCCCAGGGACTGAAGACTACCCCCCACCTCAAACTAAAACAATATCATGACTGTACACTAATCTGGTATGGAGTACTTGTGTGTTCCTTGGTCAGCATCTCTCTTTAAATTGTGTTTATTTCAGTATTTATCCTGTTTTTCGTGTGGAGGCCAAAGCTTATAGGCAGTCCTTGAATATGAATAAGCAGTGAGTTTAAAACATAACCCTAAAAAGCCTGGTTCGATATTGGTGAAATCTGGCTGCTTGATTATGTGTTTTATGAGGAAATTATGTATTTTCTAGTACGTTTCTTTCTCTAGTTCCCTGGCAGCAATTACTTTGACAAAGGCATTGAGGAGTGCAGGGATGGTGCTCCTGTTTTCCTAAATGAAGCTTTATTTTAAGAAACAAGATTTTAACAGGGAAATATATCGTGAAGATGCTGAGCCATCAGTGTGTGGCCAGACTCTGGGCTGCACCATCCCCAGCGTCGCTTCTTCCCTTCTGGAGCAGGGTGTGGAGGGTTGGTCTGGCTGCGAATCTTTGCCCCGAGCTACACGATCGTTTCCTACACGAGATGGCGCTCTTTGCCTTTTAATAAAGCAAAATGTAGTTATTAATATTTTTTTAATTATCCCTCCCCAGCTCTTGCTCCCCCCTCAACTCTGCCTGACCCCTTGGCCCTAGAGATGCTCCTGGGCTGAGGATGGGAACCAGAAGCAGCTCTGACCCTGGAGGTTTCCAGCTACACATGAAAGGCTGGAGGAACAGATACAAGTGTGCAAAAACACCCCACCACCTCTAACTCATTAAAAGAGAGGCTGCTAAGTGATTTTTCTACCTTAATTTAAGACTGCATTGAAACTGCCTTGACCTCCAAGCCCAGCTCAGGTGCTTTGCCCTGTCCCTGCCCTGCCGCAGCAGGCTTGTAAGCCCCAGACTCAGACTACAAGAGCTCACGGCTGCCCCAGGTAGGGGTGTTGACCCGGCGAGGGGTGTGGGGTGTTCCTGGGCTCCTTTGGGGTCCAAGGCTTGGCTGTGGGGCTGGACCAGGCCCCACTTTTTGCCTGCAGTAAGGGGCTGCTGCCCTCCTTCCTGGAAGCAAGGGTGCTTTGGGAGGGAAATGTGATAGGGGAGCCGTCAGTGCCCTTGGCCAGCCGATATTAAAAATTCATGTGCATGATGGGCTTTTCCAAATAAGTCCAGGAAGGGTGAGCTCCTGCCTCCTCAGAGCTGCTGGCAAACGCTCAGGCTGCCTGCCCTCCCCAGCCCCCAGTCAGCATCCCCCCCGGGGACCAGGTGCCACCAGGGCCCCAGTGTCTGTGTGCCTGGTGATGGGCTCTGCTTCCTCATGGCACGGGGTGCAGACTGCCCATGCAGGCTGGAGTCAGGGATACCTGAAGTGTGGGAAGTTGGGTACCCCACAGGATGATGGGGGTGGCTGGCATGTGGGATGTGGAGCACCTGGGGGAGGGTGGGGAACAGGGAGTCCTGGTTGGGAGGGATGCAGGTGCCCAAGAGGGATGGGAGAATGGGAAGGATGCTAGCTCCCAGCGGGGAGGTTCATGGGGTGTCCTAGCAGGGAAGGATTTAGGGTGGCATGTAGAGTGCCCCGGCAAGGACAGAGGTCTGGTACTCCAGGGATGAAGGATGGGATACTGAGGAGGGCATGATGAGGGGTAAGGCAGCAGCATGGGATGCGGGGTGACCCGAGGGGTGGGATGCTGAGCTCCCGGGAGGGAGGGCAGGGGCGGGGCGGGGGACGGTTCCACGTAGCTCATTAGCAGCAGGCAATTTAATATTTATGAACTGCTCTTGTTTGAATCCCAAGTCTTCGGCTCCAGTTACAAGGAGCTGCGTCACCCTCCGATCACATGGTAATTGTTGCTATTTCCAGGATCCCAGCCTCGCAGAGTGCCACAAAAGCTCTTTCCCTTTTTCTTGTCTTTTTTTTTTTTTTCTTCCCCCTTTTCTTTTCTTTCTCTGTTTTGTATTCCCCCCCGCCTTCTCCCAGTTTCCCGGCTGGCCGGCCGCTGGCGGAGCGCAGGGCAGCGTCGGGGATGCCGGGGCCGCTGCCCTGACCCGAGGCGGGCAGGAGCCGCCCCCCCCCCCCCTCCCCCCCCCCGCCCCTCTCCCGGGGAGCGGATCCGGCCGCCGCTCTCCATGAGAGCTGCCCGCCCCGACCCGGGACCGGCTCGGCGCTAGCGCCGGGGGGGCACCCCCAAAATGACCGAGCTGGAAGGGGACTTCACTAAGCTGCTGCTGCTGAAGGAGGAGCGGATCAAGGAGCTGGAGCGGCGCCTGGGGGAGAAGGACGAGGAGATCCAGGAGCTGCGCCGGCGGCTGCACAAATGCCAGTCGGTGCTGCCGGCCCCCAGCCCGCACATCGGGCCCCGCACCACCCGGGCGCAGGGCATCTCGGCCGAGCCGCAGACCTACCGCTCCTTCCACGACCTCCGCCAGGCTTTCCGCAAGTTCACCAAGGCCGAGAGGTAGGCACGGGCACCCCCCACGCAAAAGCCCTTCCCGAGTGGGGTGGCCGGGAGGGAGGGAGGGAGGGAGGGGGGTCAATCGCACGCCCCCCCCAGCATCGGGTCCCCGGAGAAGTGGCATCGATCGCGCCCGGGGGGGCTGGCGGAAGCGCCGGGCGCATTAGGGGCTTTCAGCCGCCGGGAAGGAGCCCTGCGGGGGATCGGATAACCCATTACCGGCGGCCCGGCCCCCTTCCCCGCCGCGGCTCCGCTCCGGCTCCCCGGGGGGATGCTCGGCCGGCGGGGGCTGGGAGGACCCTGCGGGGCGGGCGCTGGCGGTGCTGCTCCGGCGCCGGGAAAAGTTTGCAGCGGGGCCGGGAAGTTGTTCGCCCGCTGCCCGAGAGCCAGCCCGCCCGCCCCATCCCCGGGGCAGGTGCTGCCCACCCTTCCGACCCCCCTTTCCTGACCCTGTCCTCCCAAAATGCAAAGCCCACGCCTCTCCACTCGTGCGCTTTGCACCAGCGCTTTGTCTCCAGTTATCCCCCTGCGCCGGTGCGGGCACCCACGGAGGAGTTATTCGGGGAGGGAGGGGGCGTGGGGTCCGCCTCACTCAGCCTGGGATCCCGGGGGATTTCAGGTGCGTGACTCCCTTGCCTTAATACACCGTGTGAAAACGGGGGAGCGCGGTGCTGCTCCGCTCCCGGGGGGGCTGAGTGTGAGTGACGGGGAACTCGCCGTGCGAGCGCGGAAGTTCTGTGCGACTGCATCGCACGGGACCGGCCGTCACCCTCCCTCCAGCAGGAGCTGGCGCTCGCCAAGTAAGAGACCGTCTCGCTTCTTCTGTGCGTAGCGATTTATTCCAGCGAAATCACTCCTGACAATATTTCTTGCAGCCGAGTGTATTTGGGTGCGGATCCACATTGCTCCGGTCAGTTCAGTCTTCTCGTAACATGTATCTTGCCATCACCTGGACCAAAGCCCTGCCCTTTGTTAACGAGGCCATTACTCATTTAAAGATAAACGAGAAGCACTTGGCTTTAGGCACTTTTTAAAAATTATTCTTTTTCCTGGCTGTATGGGGTGATATAATAAAACAAACCACTGTGCCCAGGTATGTGTGCAACTGCCAGCCGCGCAAGCAGAGGGTGTCAGTTCGTCCCTTGCCGAGTTAGTGCATCACTTCCCAACCCCTGCCTGAAGCAGAGGCCACGTATTATGGCCAGAGAAGAAATCCAGGTCCAACTTTTTCCTATGCTGTTATTTTCTTTTGAAGGCTGGGATTGTCCTGAGCCTTGATTATCACAGGGGGAGATGACAGCAACCAGGCACCTGTGGTAATGGCAGGGACCCCATGTGTAATAACTCATTTCGAAGTTATTAAACCTGCTCATGGCTCTAGCAAGGTTTAGTCCTCACCTGAGACTTTCCCTGCTGTTCCCAGCTTGGGCTGGCAGGCCAGCACCAGAAAATGCTATGTCCATCTGATGTTGTGAAGGTTGCCCCATCCCGCATCATTCCCATCACCTAGAGATGTTGTTCCAGTGTGCAGGAAAAACTCTCAGTGCGGTCTGTGGGCATTTCCCATCACCCTCTGGGCTGGCACTTCGTCCATACCTCGGCCTCGCTCATGGTAGCCATGACAATGGTAACCAAGCCTGTTTGGGATTGCTTTCAAGTTTTAATTACGGTCCACTTAATTCTTATCCCGTCTTGTTGCTGGAAGAGTGATGGGCAGCTGCACGGTGTACCGAACATCCTGCACCTGCAACCTGCCTTTTTTTTCCCCCCTTTTTTCCCCCAAATTAGTACCCACCAGTGGGTTAAATAAATGTGTATTTTCATGGGCGGTGTCTCACGCGTTGATCCGTTCCAGGTTGCTGCTACAGTGTCCTGGGTGCTGGGGTTAAAGGGCTTCGCTGTAGTCAGCCTCTGCCAAGAGGATGACGATGTTTACCAGTTTTCCATGCCAACCAGAGGCATAAGTGGGTCTGTCTGGTGCCAGCTCCCTTTAGTGTCTCTGTGGGTTTCTCTGGCTTTTGCATCTAAAAACTGCTGACAGCATTTTGGCTAATTAATTTATGGGCTTAACTTTATATGTATGACAGTGTCCTGCCTGTGTTTTAGTGACAGCAGCTGATAGCATTGTCTAAACTGTTCATCCTACAAGACTTCAGGTCCCCGACAGGTTGGAGAGGTACTAACCTCTTTTCTAAAATCCAGAGACAACTTGCATATCATGAAAACCCCTAAATGATGTTTAGATCTGTCTCTTTTGTGCGTTGATTTCAAATTAATGCTGATAGAAACCTTTTTATCCAGGTCTGGGATCAACCTTCAAGTGTTCTCATCTCTGGAGATAAACATATAGCTATTGACAATGTAATTAATTGTATTTAGGGCAAGCTTGTCTGTAATATATACTGACATTTAAAATCCTCAAGAAGTTGAAACTAATAAACAGGATGATAGAAACTCAAAAAGGGGTTAAATCCGTTCTGAAAGCAGAAAATAGTTTGTCTCTGGCAATATGTTGTGCCTCTTGTAATCTATCCCTGCAATGTGTAGCAGGGTCAAAGTTGTTAACGCTTGCAAAGATCCAAAGGAAGGAGCTGTGAAAACAGAAAGGTATGGAAAGATGTGTTATCTTTTGTCTGGAAGTACATTTTTATGCTGTATTCCTTCTGATAAATTAATTGTATAGATTTTAATGGACGAAAGCATTGCTGTGTAGACACTCAGGTGTATAGAGTTATTCTGATATAAATCAGATTTTTTCTTTCAAAATAGTCAGGATGCTGCCACTTTCTGTCTGTTTTTCAAAATGTAATTCTTGTTTGTTGTTTCCTTGAGCTGTTCTTGCTAGTGGAGATTTGTGCTGAGGAAAGTGACATGCTTCTTGTAAATGATTCCTTAATTTATGTTTGTTCAGTGTTTTTAGTCACTTGTACCTAAACCTGATAAGTGTTTTGGATCATACACAGATTCAGTGCTGTCTGATACAGCATCTGGCAGTTGCTTATTGCAATTTAAAGAAGGAAAAAAAATTGGTTTTTTTCTAGTGCGGTAAGAGCTGTCCGCAGCGTGACTGGATGATACAGCAAGTGAGGCACTTTGCTAATGCCTCGGAAAGCAGTTCCTAGGAAGTGATCCCCAGTTGCTAAGCAAAGGCTCTACCATGGCATGAGCACTGTAAATGATAAATGATGCAAAAAGTAAATGCCGAGGTGTACTCTAAGCACTTGGCTAGGACTAACCGTCAGATAAGGACCAGGGAGATTTTTAAAACTGACCCATTCCTGTGGCAAGGTTCTTTTTGAAAAACTGAGGAGTGCTAATCTGTGGGTTTTCAGCATCCAAAGATGCTTCGTGCCACATGAATGATAGACATGAGCAATAATCTCCATCTTTTAAATCATCCTCTTGGTAAATTCCAGCAACTGTGCTCTTTAATTCAGAGGTGCAATATCTAATTCCAGCTTAATCCTGCTTATTGGGGCGCTGACACGCTTTATTCAAAACAGGGTGTTGCTAAATTACTTTGAAAACTGTTAAATGTTTTGAAGTAGCGACTAAGTCCTTGCTGGTATTAATGTGCCAGAGCCGCAACTAGAAGGCAATCACAGCCATACAATCAATTATGCTTTATATGTGTGATTATATCCTCAACTTTGCAAATCTGGTTTGGACCATCCTGTCCTTGTGTTTTTCCACATCAGCTTGTATCTGGCACAGTGCTATAGAGTCAGTATCAGCATCATTTCAGAGAAGTGTTTAAGTTTCCCCACCCGGTTCCCAATAACGTACCCATCCTTCCTCACTGCACCAGCTAACTTTGCCTGCAACTTTTTAATGGGTTTTCCCCAATTCTTACTTTATTTTGGGAAGTGTTTGCCACAAGATGGCAGTGGGGTCTAACATTTAAGATGAGGTATTGGGGTGTATTGTGGTTTCAGCTTCACAGCCATAGTCTAGTCCTCCTGCAGGAGGTTTTGCAATGAAATCCTGATGTGGATCTACCATTTTCCCCCCTTCCACCTTCTCTGAGGTGTTGGGGGATGCTTTGCTGAGATCGTGTGTTCATCCATAGTGTTTAAACTCAGTGTAAAGGGCTTTGGGTGGTCTATGTGGTACTGTGGATGGAGGATTAGAGCAGATACTCTCAACTTTCTATGGGTCCTGGCTCCAATGCTTGCAATAAGCTGGTGTTTGATGATGCCTGTGGCAGAATCAACCTGTCTTGTGACTGCTGAAGTTATGTTTCAGGTACCACTCAGGCCGACACAGACCACACAAGTAGTGAAACCTGGGCAATCTGGGAGGTCTGTAGTCCAAAACTGAAGGCAAGGTCATCTTCAAAGCTAGACTGGGCTGTTTGGGTTGCTCCAGCCTAAAGCAAAGGGATGTCCTTGCACAACTCTGTGTTTCTCCATCACTTCTCCCGCCCCCCCAACACAGTTTTGGCTTACAGCTTGCCCATTGTGGCCATCTCTACCAACCCTGGAGCTAGTCTGTTGATGGCTTCACCCATCCTCCAGCCACCCTGAGCACGGCAAGAGAGAGTTTCTCCCTCTCTGGGGTGGCTGGGGCTATGTTCTTCCTCCTCCAGCCCTCTTTCTGGGAACTCTGCTCCCAGCCGGGCAGCTGAGTTGTGTTAATTTAGACATGATCTCATCATCTGCCAGCCGCTAAAGCAATATCGATCCTGCATTCAGCCTCCATGTGAAAAACAACCCAACTGCTTCCCCAGTACCTGTAACCACCATCCCTTGAGGCCCTCAGAGGCTGGAAAATGCTCATTTGCCTTACTTTTTGACTACTGGGGAGCAAATGTGTAACCTGCTGCAAATGTGTAACGCTTCAGTTCTGTTAAGGACAGTCTTTAAGCTAAGGATAGGACAGTTTGGGACCACAGCTTATATTTGATATCACTAAGCAGCTATGGCTTAAATAGTTTAAACAGGCAGATTTTGCTGTCTCTTGAGTCTTCCGTGTGTCTGCTATTTCTCTTTAGCAGTATCTTTGTAAGAATTGGCATCACTTTTTCCAAAACTCAGAGGAAGGGTGTGGGGGACAGCAGTAATTTTGATGTTAATTACTAACATAAAAAATGCCTTTCTTCCCTCATTTAGCCATCACCAATCCACTCCCATCTGCTCCCAGCATGCTGTGACAGTGCATTCCTTGGATGCTTCATCCCTGGGTGATTGACACTGAAGATCACAAGGATTTTATTAGATTCAGTTATATCAGCATAGGAAGAATTAATTCTGCTCTCGTTGCTGGTAGTGTCGGTAGTGTGTCACTGGCCCAGAGAGGAAAACATGAAGGAGGGGAGATTGACCGGGTGTTATTTAACTTTGGGGAGAGCTGGAAAATCTTGCAAAGGGAGCAATTGAAATGGGAGCCAGACTTTTTGCTTGGTCAATCTCTTCTCTAATTATTTGGATGGTGCAACTTGTCTGTGGCATGGAGCAGTGAAGGATATTGAGCGAAGTCTGGAGACAAGCGGATTGTTGCACACCGTAGGAAGAGGTATGGCAAAGGTCATCGGGTCCCTCGGGAGTTCTGAGGTCAGTAAAATAAGTGGAAGGATTTTAGAGAGAGAGAGAGAGAAACAAATGTTTATGGTTAATCAATTGAAACCATTTCCCTTCTTTTAATTTTTAATGGGTTGTAGTTACTGCTCCCCCCCTCCCTGGGCATTGCTTGCTTTTCGCTCACGGGAAACTTGAAAAGTGAGATGCAATGCAGGGAAATCACATTCCCAAAGGGCATCAGATGGCACCTCTCTGCTGGGTATGGCTGGGCGTCCGTCTGTCCGTCACCGGCAGCCCTGGCGACTGATACCACCTTTTCTATTATATCCGTTCGGCACTTCCTCATGGGTAGAATGGCACCATCGCTATAGCGGCACATCAAAAGCAGTTAAATTCCACCTCCTGCAAAAAGAATATGAAACATATTTATTTATACATAAATACATGAAATTTTAAAAACTTAGATTATTTGATATGGTCCCTGGCCCTTATGAAAAGGGATGAGCAAGAAGGCAGAACTAAAAATTTTCCAGGTGGTTTTTAATGAAAACTTGAAATATTTGGCTTCACTATTTATTGCTTGGTTTTGCACTGTGGAAAGCCTACACCCCTGTGACACAACATCCCAAACCTGACTGTCACCATCATGGCTGGCAGCTCGTGCATCACCTGCAGGGTCTCAGCACCCTCATATTGACACTGCGCTGTGCAGGGGGTGACTACGTTATCTCCAGGGGCAGGATCAGGCTCAGGATGGGCAGGGGATGAGCTGCTGCTGGCCATCCCTGCCTGACGCAGAGTTGTTCCCAGCGGCGTCATTGCAAATTCTTCCTTCTGCCTATTTTTAAATGCCTCAAGTCATGAGGCTTTTGGTGCCTCCCTTGGGGGACTAAACCACAGGCAGACAGATTTTCAGGCAGCTGCCAGATTACTGTATAACCCACCTTCCGCTTGCCCAGAGCTTGCCTGCTTTGGTTATGAATCCCTGACAGTGTGATTACATATAAGCTTTAAACTTATAGCTGCACTCCCAGGCAACATCATGATAAACTGCTTTTTTCTCTCAGATCTTTTATATGAGTTCATTTTAAAAACGTACAAAAGGGGGACGGGATCTAGCAAACACGTTGTGTTATTTTTCTGTGGCAGCTTGTCGACGTCACTTGGTTTGGAAAAGAAGAAGGGTCCTGTGTCTCACTTGCTGTTGCATTTTTAACAGCAGCACATAGATATAGGCATATAAGGTATTATAAGCTGCTTGGCCACAGTTGCTCTTTATTTGGCATTTTTTTAGTCACACAAGTGTCATTTCTGTCAGAACTGTACCAGGGAAAAGGTAATTCTCTAGCAAAAATCCCCCAGATGGTGAAGTGTATCAAAGTAAAATGAGATAGAAAGGACTAAAATAAGACTGCGAGTCCCTCTTTGCAACTTTACTAATGAGAAACTTCAGAGGAAAAAGCCTTCCCAAGATATCCACTTGGTTGCCTGCAGATTTGATGCAGGTCCTGGAAAACATCTAACAGAGCTTGACAAGGGGCTTGTTAAAGAGCTTTACCCTCTGCCGTGACCTCCTGGCTGGAAAAGATGAGGACTGCTTTTTTTTATAGGGTTTTTCTACATTTTGCCAGGGATGTTCTTTGAGCATATTTGTTCCATTGGTAATAAAACCCTGTAGTCACAAATGAAGCATGTGTGCATGAAGGAGAGGCTAAAAAAGCTGGAGGGAGGGAGGCTGACCTCAGGACTATGAGTGTGGTAGTAGGAACTAGGATGCTCCGGACCGAACCGTGGGGATCTGCAAACACAAATGGTGATGCTTATCTATTCTGATCAAATTTGCATTTCGGGCAAAGCCCAAGCTTTGAGCAAATCGCTACAAGTGAGGGGGAACAACCTCTACAGTAGTGCAATCAAGTATCTTGGCTGTGTCCAGTGGGGTCTTGAGAGGTGGAAGGGTCAGGTGGTGATCATGTACCCTAGTGAGAAAGGGACTTTCTGAGTCAGCACCCAACTCTGTCCTGCCAATGCCATGGCTTGTGGGCGCTCTGTCCTCAGGGACTGCCCAGCTCACCTGGACATGGCGGCCCTGAGCAACCAGCTGTAGCTGCAATGCTGGCTGTGCTGGGAACAGGCCAGAGACCCTCCACACTAAATCTTCCAGGGCTTTCTGAGATGCCGGTGGCTTAGTGCTCCCAAGTGACGAGCTCTTTGAAGTCAAATCTGCCAGCAAGATGGCTGTGGTTGTACCCAGACCTCATGGCAAGAAGATCAACCAAAGCTCTGGTAGTTTAGGAGAGCAGAGATGCCATGAAGCGAGGGAGGGACAATCCTGGATTCGGTGCAGGTTCAAGTGACAACCTGGCAAGTCTATGACCAGAGCTACATCTGCTCTCCCCCAGTAACCTCCCACTCTGCTGCCTCCACCAGCTTCAGTTTTGATTGCTGCTTGATGCTTAGATTAATGAGATCTGCTTTGTTATCAAATGGCTTCCTCTCAGGTAGAAATTTGAATAAAAACCCTAAAAACTTGTGTCAATGGAAAATGTTTCACTGTAGCATGAAGAAACTGATTTAAGCAATGTCAGGCTAAATAAAACTGCTCATTTGAATCCTCTCTGCTGTTGAGCCTAGCTGATACCCATTTGTTTGGGGGTGGGGGGGAACTTTTGCAATGCATTCCAGTGCATTTGATTGCAGTGTAATGGAGCAGGTATAGCTTTTCATTTAGCTTAAATGTCAATTAGAACAGGAAATTACATGTAGTCCTAAAATACAGCTGATGGCTTTCCTGAAAGACTATGAGCTGTGAAGGACACACTGAAGCAGCTTCATGTTGTGTTTCTCCTCCCAAGAGATGCTGCTGTATCTCTGAAGAGTGAGGGTCCATTAAAATTGTCCATTAAAGATGTGAGGAGCATTGTATACTGTTACATACGCTGGAGAAGGACTGCCTGCTCTCTCTAGGGCTTGGAAGCCTTTCTGTGTTTTACAGGGAGAATATATCAGGTGGAGCTTTATAGAGGCATGTTATGGATAGCACATACAGGTACAGCAGCAGGTGCATGTGATGTTAAAGTCTTCCTGACCTGCAGTGATGTTCAATTTGGGTTAAAGATGGTAGAAAAATAAAAGGTGAAGATATAACTAAGCATAAAGAAAGTCTTGTCTCCTGTTTGACTTGAATTGGTTTCATTTTGTGCTCCTTTGACTTTCTTGGTGCATTCGTGATTTGGAGATTTTTTGTTATGTAGAATGGGGTAAAAACATAAACCTGTGATGTCCTTATAGCAGTAAATTAATTACAAGCTGATTGTGTGACTTTAAGATTCAAACAGCATACAGACCCATTGGTAGAAAACAAAGTATTAATTAACATAAAAGGCCCAGAAGGCAACTATACAAGTGGGAAACAGGTTCAGGACATCAGTATCTTAATATTTGGGTTTTCTGGCATATGGTTTGCAGGAATGGAGTACGGGGTGAGGCTGTGATTGATTCCAGTGAGTGCAACAGGATGGGAATTTTGAGTTATTTTTATTTTCATTTTGCTTTTTGTTGGAAGTTTCTATAAAATCCTCCAAGATAAAAATCACCACCAGGATTTTTAATACCAGTCAATGTATAAAATCTGTTTAAATAAAATAAAATTCCGTTGAGTTTTTTGTAATAAGGAATCAGGTCCTGAATCTTGTAATGCTACTTTATACATTTGCATGCAATATTGTCAGTGTTTAATTTCTTTAAACTCTTTGAATGCTTCATATGCTGAGGATTGGCCCAAGAGCCATGCTTTGTATTATTTATCCTGTGATGTATGAAAGTGGAAAGGATAACTGGGGATAATTTCTTGAGAAGCTAATGTGCTGAGATCCCAAAATATTCCCAAATTCTCTGAGTGGCTTAACACATGTGCCAAAATTTGGGTGTATGGTGGATGTCTTTGGTGTAATCGTTATGCCAAAACATGACCTTAAGAACTGGAATAGGTGGGTGTAGCAGGAAGGATCCCTTAAGAAATGCATCCTGAAGGGTGGCTGCCAGCTGGGCTGCTTTTAATGGTTTGAAGGAGTGTCAGAAGTGACAGTGGTGCAGAGAAAGATATGAGGAGAGATAATTGCTTTGAGTAAGGCTGGTGGGGAGCTGCTAGACTTACTTAAACATTTATCTAAAAAAACCCCAAAACCTAGAAGGTAAACACATCAAATGTCCCCTCTTTCAAAAGTCCATGGTTTTCTTGAAAGTCAAAAGAAAATAAATCTGTGTGCTGGAAAGGCTCTTGTGGAAATACAGCAAGCACAGAAAAGTTAGATTTGAAGTAGTTTGGAAAGGTGGCACTGTGAAAAGCTGTGATGGAGCAAACAGCTCTTGAGAGGCTTGGGTGGGTAACTGCTTTATAAAATTGCTCTGCAATTACTAGGGGGCAGTTTTTTCCAATGTCTATAGGAACATGCCCAGGACTTTGGGGCTGTGATGGACTTGGTGGTAAGAAAACCTTTTATTTTTTCATTCGGAGGGAAGCAGCTCCCAGCTGGGCTGGGATCCTTACTGCAGTCGCCAGCAGAAGGAAATGCAGGCTGCAGTGTGGAAAAGAGTAGTTTTGGTAAAATAACTGGAAAGTTGCTTTAGTCTGGCAGACACGGGGGAAATGCGGGCAGTAACAAGGCTGTGTCTCCAACAGTACTCCAAGGCATTTTCGCTTTTATCTCCCAGCACTTATCACTGGAGGGCAGTGGTGTCTGAGAAGATGACTGAAAGAAGAAAACTGCAGATAAAGAATAGAATATGGCATAGCTCCTGGGTGACACTGAGCATCTAATTGAGAATTAGAGTGAGAATTTTTCCTTGTCTTGCATTACCTTAAAGTCACGTCTCATAGCTGGGTGATGTTGTGTATGTTGTTCCTGTCCCTGTCACAACAGCACCGTGCAACGCAGTGCTGACCGCATCAACGATGCCATGAAGGATGGGTAGCAGCACACCCCTCTGCCTCTGTTTCCCTGCCTGCACACCCAAGAGGGCTCATGTGGCCCATCCACGTGAAAATAAGAGCAAATGATTTGTTAAACGTGTGTAACTTGGGTGGAAAGCGGTAAGTGTGGGCAAGTGGGATGAGCTCACCTTGAACCATATTTTGGCATCCAGAAATGAGGGATGTCTCCAACTCACCTACATCCGTTTACTGAAAGTTTCTGGGTGCAGCCTCGAAGTTATCCAGACCAGGGGCCATCCAGGTATGAAGAAAGTAGAGACAACCGGGATATTGCAGTTCAGCAGCTTCATCTCTGTATGTAAAATCTGGGCTTGTTCACTGCAATCAAGGGAGAAGATGCTATTTTGGGGTAATTTGGGGTGCATTCAGCATGGATTCTATTTACAGGCTTCATCTCTCCAGTGTGCAGCAGGCACTGGGATGCTTTGTGTTGCTGCAGGCTCTTTTAAACCTTACAGTGCAGGTGAAATAAGCTGGGATAACTGCAACCTTGACATTCAGAAACCACGGTCACAAATGCCTCCTCGCCGGACTGTGCAGCTCTGCAGGGGCAGAGGGAGCATGGAAATCATGTGCTGCACAGCCCTGGCTTGTTTCCGTTGTCTCCCTGCACAACGGTTTCCCCCCTTCTTTCTGCAAATCCTCTCCTATTCTGCTCACATGGAGGTGGTCCCTGGAGAGCTACAAGATGATGGAGTCTCCACCACTGACAGCTCCACCAGTGTCATAGAGAAGGTCCCATAAGATGCATGAAGAGCAGTATTTGTGTGCTGTCGCAGACAACAGCTTGACCATTTTTAGATGAGCATCAGAGGGCAATGAGTGGGGTTTTTTTATTAACAGAGAACAGAATTAGAGCTGAGGCAAGAGTGATGGTTTGGCTTTCGCTGTAGGGGGCTGAGCTCTGGACAGCTGAGCACAGCAAACTTGATACACCTGTACTTTGGGCACGCTGCTTGCTGGGTGTGGCTTAGCCTCTGCTTGGAAAAATAATGAGCTATCTCAGCAAGGCAGAACGAAAATCAGTCTCACTTTTGGCTAGAGTCAAAACTCAAAAGGCTTGCTTTGCTGATTCAAGTGAAATCTATGGGGAGACAAGCATCACGATACTTGAACAAGAACTTATGTGCAGATGGCTGTTCTTAAAATGTGTATTTGAAAACAACTTAACGGTAGTGTATTTTCCTCCCCTCCCCCCTTTTGTTATTCTCCCATTGTCTTTTATTAAGAAAGTAGAAATCATCTTATAATTATCCAAAGACAATTTTAGATTTGCCATAAAAAAAAATAAAAGACTGTTTTCATATTCTTCAAACGTCACATTACTTTGGAAGACCAAGAAAAAAAATCTTGGACTTTCAGGGAAAAAAAAAAAGAAAAAGTTGACTTTAATTTGATTTTTCTGTAAAAATAATACTGGGCAAGATTTAACTAGAGGAGCGCATTCTGTAGACACAAGCAGTTTCCAGCATGCTTGTCTCAATTCATGTACCTTTCAAGACCAGAACTGGGCATCAAGTAGTAGTGTGAGATCTTTCCTTTGCCAATGTGTATTGGTTTCTTTTGCAATTTGATCACTGACAGAATTAAGTTGTTTAAAGATAACTGGATAGTTATCACCTCAAAATAAGTATCTCCTGTTTTAAGTGTCTTACCTGGGTCTTAGTATTTACCTGGCAGAAATGCCTTTTCCTCTGCTGTGGCATTCAGCTACTAGCGAGGAGCCGCAGCTGTGCAGAGCAGGAGAGCCCTTCTTTGCAACGTGATATTTGATCCCAGCTGCTGTAACCTACAATTAAGGAATTTTATTCCCAAGTCCGTACTGGAGCTCCTGAAAAAGCCCACAGGAATAATGAGCTTTCTGCTGGGTTTGACTTGCCCACTTACTTACCTGTTACCTTTCATGCAGCTTGAATAGCCCTTAAGTTGTCAAAATCAATTCTCCAGCAATGGGTTTTCTCTGCGTAGGTTGTGTATTTACTGTGTAGCTGGGGGCAAATGGTGTAAAAAATATCTTTTTTTTTTTTTTTAATTCAGCGTAACAGTATTAATATTGTGATGCTAAATGCAGGCAGTCTTGGTGGTGATACACATTTTGTTCTATTGGAGACAAGGGACAAACCTTGAGCTTGAAGAAATGAGAAGTCTGAGCATGGCAGATAGCAACTAACCAGGACTCAATGTGGTGTAGAAAAGAAGACTTAAGCTCAGTGAAAGTGGGGAAAAAACACACTTTATGATGCTGGGGTAATTATGTTTGCTTAACCAGGTATGATTTATGTGAATGTTTCCACCGCAATGAGGAACAGGATGAAAGATGCTACAGTCCTGGAGAAAATTGCTTATTCTTTTTTGCTGCAACTACTTTTAGACCATTTAATTTAGCTTTGCAAACAGCAAAAACTCTGGTAAGTGCAATAGTACCAGATTACAGCAGATCTCCAAATCCATAAAAAGGACTTCCCAAGAGGATGGGTGTAAAGACAGAGCTGTAGAGCTTGTTCAGAGGGAAAGCAGCAGCGCTAGTGGAGCACAGCAGCAATGCACGTGGGTAATGGAAGAGAATGGGGAATAAATGCATGTAGAGTGATTGGATTCATTATGGTGAGTATAAATAATGGTATATTCATATGGGGAGGGGCTTGATGACAGTAAATAGGTAAGATTACTTGTTTCTTTTAGTGAATGGGAAAGCATCAGCTTATTAAAAAATAACTTGTTAGTGTCAGCAAAGGAATTGAAACAAGGATGAGGCCCAGGGTGTAAATATGGACAAATAGTGGCTGTTGATGCAGCACAAGACAACACCATTTCCATTTCAGATGAAATCTTCCATTTCACTTGGTGATATGATGGATGGATGGGTAAGCGGCACTCAGCTGGAGGCTGGTATTTAGCTGGGGGCACAGTGAGGTTTAGATTTACCCTTTTCACAAAGTCTTGTCGGGGGTTCTGATGCCATTTCAGCCTGAATGAAGGGGAAAAAAAATCCCAAGATCAGCTCGTATAGGGAAAATTTTCATAGAACAATGCTAAAGGTTTGAGGGTGTTTTTTTATCAGTAGGTTTGAAAGTGCTTTCCTTTGGCAGCGAGACTTTTTGCCCCCATTTTGCAGATGGGGAACATGAATAACTTACTCAGGGTGAGTGTACTGACTAGTAGCAGGGTCAGGAGAAGACCTAAGGTATCAACCACATTTATGGCCATTGCTTAAAAATGGAGCATTCCCCCCATCTGGGAAAGAGGCATTTGCTGCATCTTGCCTCTTTTTTGTGTTTCCTTCTGCTAGTGACAGTGCAGTGAGTGGGCTTGCACAGTAACCTTAAAATCACCATCTGTTTCAGATCTTTCAAAGTAATTTCTGATGCTCTGTTCTTCTTGGGTTTGGGCACCCATGAAGCAACATCTATTCATGTATATGCCCAGGAGAAAGGCTCCAGCTTGCTGTCTGGGCTCTGCGGAGGCGAGATGCATAGCCTGTCACAGCTTACACCCCGGCACAGCAAGGAGTCGCTGCTTCGGGGAGCAGGTTGTGTGAACACTTGGGTAGACGATACACTGTCCGCCTTCTCAGCAACTTTATTTCTGTCTTAAGCTGCCTCTGTACTCAAATAAGGACTATTGGAAAAAAAAAATATCAAAGCAGCATAAAAGTTTTGTTTCCCGCTTCCCTCCCACAACTGATTTTTCATGCTACTTTACGAAATCTGTGTCAAGGTAAAGGGTAAAATCTGTATGTTCCCTTTCATTGCATAATATATGGCTGAGGCTTTAACATGGTGATTTGGCACTCAGGCTCTCCTTGCCAATAGCATGTTTCTTGCTTTGATTGCAGTTTTATTATCAGATGCCTGATTGAGGGAAAGGACTGGATTGCCTTTTTGGAAACACAGACCAGAGCAGTCGGTCTCCCTTGCAGAAACCCTGACATTTTGCATATTCCCTTCACTGCATAACTCAGCACTGCTGGAGCAGAGAGAGCTGAAGCAAAATTGAAATTTGCCACTCCCCTCCATGGCATTAAAATAATCATTAAAAAAAAATGAATTCAAAGGGAATGTTTTATCTTTTGATGGGAGATTGCTCATGGCAACTTCAACCAGAAGCTCATTCCTCTGGGGGAACATGCTGCAAAAAAAGAGTTGAGCTGGTGTGGGTATTATGGATGTGACATTTCTTCAGAAATCCATATGTTTGGGGCCAGAGAAGCAAAAATATGTAGGAAAGGGAAATGGAATTGGTGTTGTGGAGCAACTGAAGGCCAGCTTTACAGAAATTTTGGTGCCTGATTAATCTTTTCTGAATCTGTTGAGCTAAATCTGTGTACTGATCCTAAAGCATCAGTGAAGATAATCAGCTCATTGCAGAGACTGTTTGCATCCAGATGTTGAAACACTTGTGTCTTGCCCATTCAGTTCCTTCTGCTGCATCTTATTATCAGCTCTTGCACCTTTTTGACTGGGTTGACCTGTAACTTGTAGTTCCTACTCTGATACCAGAGAGCAGGTACAACTGATTTCCATCTTTCATGATGGGCTGGTCACATTCTGTATCAGTGAGGGTTTTTTTTCCTTCTTTTTCATTCTGTTGCTAAATACTAAGTAGCTAAAAATCAACTCTCTTTCAAAAGGCTTTAAATAAAATGTGAAGATATGGGGAAAAATTCACATGAATATATTGGTTAGTTGTCCGCTAAAATTATGCCATGTATGTCCCCAGCTAGTGTTTGATTGCTCTTGCCTCAGCAAGCATGTGAAACAGTCCATCTGAGCTGCTGGTTTTTTTTTCCCACAATGACTATTCTTCTGACCCCGTTCTGGTCTGTGATTCATTAGGAACTGGAAGCAGCAGTTATTTGTGTGGGTGTTGGATTTACTCGTCATGCAATCGTTTTCGCATTGTGAGGCATAATACGGAGCTGATAAAGTCTGTACATCTGTATTCTGTACGCATTTCCGGACTGAACTCTGCAGGATGTTGGGCTGACAGCATCTGTAAATTCAGTGTATAACCTTGGTTTAGAGAAAAAGACTTTACAATTACATTTATATCCACTTCTGAGCCCTTTTAGAATGCCCAAAAGATGCTGGATGGCAGAAAAATGAATGAAAATTACTTTAGTTTTCATAAGTGGGTATCTTATAAGGTCAGCAAGGCTGGCTGTGCTCATCTAGCCTGATTTGCAGGAGATGGGCCATTAGCCTTTTCAGAGGTTTTGTTTTCACTAGTGTATTGCTGTCTTAAAAAAACGAAAGAAAAAAAAAAAAAGATCTTCTGGTCATGGTTTAAAAATTTGCTGGTGACTGAGAAAGTACCACAGTCCCTTGTAAACTATTGAAAAGATTAATTGCCCTAATTGCTCTGCCTTAAATATTTGTTCCACTTTTCAAGCCTGAATTATCTGACTTCACGGTCCTGCTGTTAAATCCTGCCCTCGCTGTTTGCTGGATTAGCTGTCCGTTCTCACGCTTCTCCTGAGCACTTTTCTGACAGTAGCTTGTTGCTTTGAACCTCCACTCCGCTGCGATAAAAACCCCTGGAGCTGGAGACATGCTCAACGAGCTCAGGTTCGTAAGTCAGTCAGTTTACAGCAGCCTAATTACCTTACATCGCTGCGAATGCTTTTTCAACCCAATTTGCAGGCGGTTTAATAAAACTTGCTAAGATCATCTCATGAGATCTGTTTTCCATAGAGCCATATAGATTGACATTCATTATATTGCCTTAATTTCTTCAGCAATTAAATTGAGAATCGCACATTGGAAAGGATGTCCAGGATCGATGTCAAGCTGACACAATTATCTGTGCAATTCCATTACCTGCCAAAAATCTTCACGGAGCACTTCTTTCTTCTGGCTCTCCAAAATGTTTCTCTTGGTATTTCAAAACTCACTGAAGGTCACCAGCAAAGAAAACTTAATGACCCTTTGACCCACCTTTTCTTAAAAATTTGAAAAGCCAGTGTATAAAGACCTGATCCACTCTGTTTTCCAATATTTTGGCTGCCCATAAGACGTATCCCACTTGCTGTTTTATCTGTTAAGATGCTGCCCCATAAGATCATTTTTTTCACTCCAGGGACGTGCCTGATAATGGTATTTTGCCTTCCTAAGGACTATGACCATTGAGTTTACTGTCCCAATCATGCGACTCTTCCTGCCCCCTTCAATTAATGTGAATTAAGTGGAATTTTGGCAATTTTAGTGTTTATAGCTAGGCTGTGCCATTGATGGGCAGGAGACTTTTCTGTCCAGCCCACAGTGTCTTGGCAAAGCTGTGCTCCATTTTTATCATCGAGGCCCTTCCTTCTTTCTCCTTTTATTTTAACACGTTTCTTCATAGTCTAAGGTGCCTGGTCCCAAAACAGAGGTGGTCTTTCACCTGGAGACCATCAGGATTGCTACAGCTGTCTTGCAATATATGGACTTGGGTTGGCTGAAGGCATCTTTATTGCTCTAGAGATGGGGCTACTGCTGGTATATCCTATATAGCTCCTGACATGCTAATCCATATATGTGTGTATACATAGCTCATATATATATATATATATATATATATATACACTAGCACATGCTGTTTAGGTATGTTATTTACAGCTGCCATGCTGACAACGTAACAATGGCTTTGAGTTTGTGTTATTTCTTCTGCTCCTTTTCTCTCTGGTAGTCCCATCACAAGTGTTTCTCTCCCCAGCCTGTATTCTAAGAGGCAGTTTTAAGTAAAAGGATTTGAGGCAACAGCTGAGATGCTGTTTCTGATGCCTGAGTGTGTGTTCACAGCAGAAGCTGCTTGAGCCTAATATTCTACTAATGAAACTATTGAAGCAATGATTTCCCAGTGTGGAGCAAACATTTTCCTCTGACATGATCTTGATCTAGCCTTCAGACCCACGCAACGATAATGGGATAATTATGACCCAGTTTTATGTGCTTAGACATTGCTTTCATTATGGACAAATGTTTCTAAAGAAGTGAGATGTCATCCTATTAATGGCTGATCTTTAAAAGCTTTAGGTGGTCTTTTATTTTTGCCTTTGCCTTTATATAGATAGTTTCCACTTGTATACATTCAAGGATGTATTCAGCATAAAGTAATTACTGTGTTTATCAGCATGATAAAGCAGGCCTAGCATGCTAAAATAAATGCTAGTTTACTGATCTTTAACCAACAGAAGTGTCCAGGAGGTTAAACAGATTTTGCTTTTTGAGTGTCCTTCTCCTTCAAGAGCACTGAAGGAAAATTCAGGTTCGAAATGAGAAATGATGCAGGTTCATTTGGGACTTGCATCATTGACACCTCTGAAATAAGATCAAGTGCTGTACCACTTGATCAAGTGGTACAGCAATATGATCAGTGAAATAAGAAATATATACAGTGAAATAAGATCAAGAGGATGTACCACTGGTTCCAGCTCAGGGGCTTTGGTGGATTTGCCTTTTGAGGAGCAGCAAGACGAGAAGAAGAAATTCAGGACAGCTTATATGACATGTTATTTGATGGAGGTGAATGCTGGCCATGTTTCCTATGGACCTGTCTTGCCTTCCCCAGCAGAGAGGAGGTTTAGCTGGAGAACAATGGTTGTATGGAACTGCAGGAAAGGACCCAGCAGCCCAGAACTGATGGGAGATGTTAAATGAAAGGGGCACGTTTGCAGACTGCAAAGTATATGTCCTTTATAACAGGTAATTAAATGGCATGTGTTCTCATGGATGTTATTTATAGGCTTGGAGATGCGCAGCTACTGGCCTCATGAAATTGTAACACCCCTTTCAAGTCACTGCCTGGCCACAGTTGACAGGAAGTGGAGAGCCAGACCCGTAAGTTAAAAAATCCTGGTGACCAGAACTGTATGTGGAAAAAGGACAGTATTTCAGATTGTGAAGAGCTTCAGAAGCATACCTCTAGTTGTAATAATACCAAGTCTGAGCTGAAACAAGTAGCTAAGCAGGAGCTTTCATATTTGAACTGCAATATGCCCCAGTATAATAAGGATCTGGCTTTGAAAGCAAATGAGAATGCTGATTTTGTGTTTGACTAGTGGTACTGTTTAGTGCCAGGAGATGGATGGGAGAGCCTTAAATGATGGGGCAGTGGGAAGGAAATGGTTACTGTGTGCTTCTCCATATTGATGGCTTTCCTGGGTGCACAGGAATGCACCTTGAAATAGGTCTGAGCTGTGAAATCCCTGGCCTGACAGTGAAAAGAATCATTGAATCATAGAATCATTTAGGTTGGGAAAGACCTTTGAGATCATCAAGTCCAACCATTAACCCAGCTCTGCCAAGTCCATCACTAAACAATGTCCCTGAGCACCACATCTCTGCATTTTTTAAACACCTCCAGGGATGGTGATTCTACCACATCCATGGGCAGCCTGGTCCAATGCTTCACCACCTTTTCAGTGAAGAAAGTTTTCCTTATATCCAATCTAAACCTCCCCCGGCACAACTTGAGGCCATTTCCTTTCGTCCTGTCTCTTGTTATCTGGGAGAAGAGACCGACCCCCACCTGCCTACAGCCCCTTTCAGGTAGTTGTACAGAGCAATTAGGTCGCCCCTGAGCCCCCTCCTCTCCAGGCTAAACAGCCCCAGGTCCCTCAGCTGCTCCTCATCAGACTTGTGCTCCAGACCCTTCCCCAGCTCTGTTGCCCTTCTCTGGACATGCTCCAGCACCTCTATGTCCCCTTTTGAGGTGAGGGGCCCAAACCTGAGCACAGTATTCGAGGTGAGGCCTCACCAGTGCCGAGTACAGGGGGACAGTCACTGCCCTGGTCCTGCTGGCCACGCTGTTTCGGACACAAGCCAGGATACTCTTGGCCTCCTTGGCCACCTGGGCACACTGCTGGCCCATGCCCAGCCGGCCGTCAGCCAGCACCCCCAGGGCCTTCCCCGCCAGGCAGCTTCCCAGCCGCTCTGCCCCAGCCTGTGGGGCTGTGTGGGGCTGGTGTGACCCACGGGCAGGACCCGGCACTGAGCCTGGTTGGACCTCATACAGCTGGCCTCGGCCCATCGGCCCAGCCTGTCCAGGTCCCTCTGCAGAGCCTGCCTGCCCTCCAGCACATCAACACTCCCCCCCAGATTGGTGTTGTCTGCAAACTTACTGAGGGTGCGCTCGATCTCCTTGTTCAGATCGTCAATAAAGACATTAAATAGAACCGGCCCCAGTACAGAGCCCTGGGGGACACCACGTGTGTGACCGGCCGCCAGCTGGATGTAACTCCAATCGCCACCACTCTTTGGGCTCAGCTGTTCAACCAGCTTTTTACCCAGTGCAGAGCACACCCGTCCACACCATGAGCAGCCAGTTTCTCCAGGAGAATGCTGTGGGAGATGGTGTCAAAGGCTTTACAAAGGTCCAGGTAGACAGCATCCACAGCCTTTCCCTCATCCACTAGGCAGGACATCTTGTCGTGGAAGGAGATCAGGTTCATCAAGCAGGACCTGCCTTTCACAAACCCATGCTGGCAGGGCCTGATCCTCTGGTGGTGCTGCATGTGCCATGTGATGATGCTCAGAACAATCTGCTCCATCACCTTCCCTAGCACCGAGGTCAGACTGACAGGCCTGTAGTTCCCTGGATCCTCCTTTCCTGCCCTTTCTGTAGATGGGTGTCACATTGGCTAATGTCCAGTCTTCCGGGACCTCCCCAGTTAGCCAGGACTGTTGATAAATGATAGAGAGTGGCTTGGAGAGCTCCTCCATCAGCTTCCCCATTGCCCTTGGGTGGATCCCATCTGGCCCTACAGACCTGTGTGTGTCTAAGTGGAGCAGCAGGTCACTGACCGTTTCCTCCTGGACTGTGGGGACTTCATTGTGCTCGTCCTCATCCCCATCTTCCAGCTCAGGGGCCTGAGTACCCTGAGGGTTATTTGCCTTACTATTAACGTCTGAGGCAAAGAAAGCATTTTCCCTCACCCTCATCCTTTGTGGCACTGTTCCCTGCTGCATACAATAAAAGGTGCAGATTCCCCTTGGCCCTTCTTTTGTTTCTAATGTGTTTGTAAAAATTTTTTTTTTGTTATCTGTTATGGCAGTGGCCGGCCTGAGTTCTAGCTGGGCTTTCGCCTCTCTAGTCTGTGCCCTGCATAAACTTGTGACATCCTTGTAGTCCTCCAGATTTGCCAGGACTGGTAAAGTCCAGTAAAAAAGACTGGTGAACCTGGGCTATTTGTCCTGGTTTTTTGCACAGCCAATCTCCCTAATTTTTTACTGCTTTTTAACTCAGATGAACTTGGCTGAGTAGTTGGTAGTGCAAGGAAAAAAGGGCTTGTTACACTGTGTGGGAGAACCAGGGATGGATTTGGTCTGGACAGAGCACTAATTTAAATCAGGTTTAAGGCTGGATTGAATAGATGGATACTATGCCATCTCCTTCCTGGTCACAAAATCTTACAGGAGGGAAAGGAGACATGGGAGAAAAGAGCAGGTACAAGCATATGATATATAGCAATACTCATAAGCACGAGGCATGAAGTATAGCAGCATTATCCACGGTCTTTGGTCGCTGTGGAGGATGAAGGCATTGCGTACATTGGGCTGCCAGACTGGATTGTATTCTTAGCACTGGCTTAACACCTTCGATAAGGGATGTAACACTGCTGAACAGGATCAACCTAGGGTAACACAGAATATTAAAACCATAATGTGTTATCTCCCTTTAGTCATAAACCACATCACAAGGTTGATGGTGGTCCTGAAACTCCTGGTTTTCCAGCATGTCTGCTGCTGCTGTGCTTATTTAATCCAGTGGAGAGGGAGTGACGCTTGTACTGTGGTGGAGAGGGGCGGTGGGATGCAAGTGCTGTGACTGACCCCACTCTCCATGCGTATGCAGAAGGGATGACCACTGGGGAGAGGCTGCACCAGGCTCTTGAGTACTCACCATGCAGCGGTACTGGAGGATGGGAGGATTTTGAAACACCAGCTGAGGTTATCAGGCAGTCCTTTATTGCTGGAGATTTGACACGTGGATTATTTAAGCGTTATCTTCTACATGAAGGGAAATGTTTGATGATTAAGGCAATGACAGACCCATGTCCTGTAGCTTTGACTTCAGGTTACACATCCCTTGAGACCTTGGTGAAGGAGGTGAAATGCAGAGGACAACCCTTAGCTTAATGCCGGGAAGTGGTTAAAAATGATGAAAAAATATGATGCTTCAGGTGCTGGGGAACGGAGGAAGGTTATTGCAGAGGGAAAAGCTGGAGGGCTGCACAGACCCCAAGCATTCCTGGGAATGAAAAAATGCTTTCAGGTCTGCCTCCCCACCCTCTGCGCTCATAAAAGGACTCATAGACCAGAAATCTTTAAACAGATGGTTTGAATAAGGTAAAGTACATAGCCAGTGGTGCCCTCAGATACATTTGGGTAACCACACCACCCTCTGAGGAGCTCCGCAATGCAACCAGAGGTTGCACTGGCCCGGCGGGACCAGGGGAGGTTGAAAGGCTGCACTGTTTGGACACTGGTATTTTTATCTATTAACCCCTGGGGAAGGATTCCTGGGCGAAAGTTGTCAAACCCCCAAAAACAACTGTTAGGTGGGCAGAGGCGTCTCCTGTATGCTGGCACACATGGCTTGGCAGTGCAAAATATTTTTTCTGTCGGCATGGGTCTTTGCAGCAGCTGTAAATGGAGGGGATGCTGGATGGCTGCAGTGTCCTCCACACCAGTAATGGCAGCGAGCAGCCATTACAAAGAGTGGAAGGGAAGATTTGTGAATAGATATGTTTGGGCAGGAAAAAGCTGGCTCGTTTTGGGATTTTACAACATAAATCTGCTCAGCTGGGGTAGTGATAGGCACCTCAGACCTAACTGGTGGAGTAGGGGAGGTGGCGGCTGAGGTGGCACTGCTAACCTTGAGTTGCAGGTGGAGATGTATGTGATCTACAGCTTTGCTAGGGAGTTTGTTCTCGTGGTTGTTTGCCCTTCATGTACAAAATAGGTGCCTCATTTTTCATTTGAATTTACCTGTCTTCCAGTTCTTATAAAGCCTTTTCCTGCTACTCCAAAAATGGAATTTAATGCTGAACACTTCATCTACATTATAGTGTCCATATAACATAATTAAGTTTTCTCTTAATCTTTTTATTTTCCATAAGCTAAAAAATGTCAAGCCCTTTCTGTGCTTGATGAAGATTTTTTTTTCAGCTCTCTGGTATTTGCTTGCCTTCTTCAACACCATCTCCAGCTGCTCTGTGTCCTTTTCTGCAGTGGGGATCATAGTGCTTTTTTTGCAGCTTGCAGAGGGCGTCAGTGGGATGGGTGCAGATAAAGCTGTGGGTGGGTGATGTTCAATGTACCCCCCTTTTTTGGGTGTTCTGATGACCATTCTGTGGCTGTATGGTCTTTCCCTAGCTAGAAACCAGTGCTGTGATTACTGGAAGAGAGAATTATTGCAAAGATTATGGGGGAAGAATGTCTGCTGACTTACAGTCTTGCCCTTTTAAATGCATTATATTGACTAGCCAAAAGAAAAAGGTGCTTAGCAGGGAGATGTGTTTTTTCAGTTTCCTTTGAACTCTCTGGCATCATCTATAAATCAAGTGCTGGACATAGGGAGATTTAATGCATGATGCTTTTTGGTGGCTAAATGCAACCCTTCCTAGTTCCCTCCTGTAATCCCCAGGATAAAGCAGACATGACAGTGGAGCTGGCCCTCATGGGGCAGAACTTGGCTTTGTCTGCCAAGTCTAATAACTGGCATTGACTCTGAACAACTCCTCTGGAAGAGCTATAGGGTATACATAATTAATACCTGGTAAATTATTCAGGCTGGAAATACAGTACATGAATTCAGCAAGCTGACCAGGATACGAATGAGTAATTATGTTAATTAACCCATGCAGCTAGCAGAGGCTGCAATTAGTTCTCGTTTTAGGCTACTCTATGTGTTTTAGGAACAGAAATGAGCTGAACAGAAATGAGCTAAACATAAATAGAAATAAACTAAAGCCACAATTAAAAAATATGGGTTAAATGATGTGGTTTGAGTGACCAACAGACAAATGTATTCAAATTCAATTTGCTTTATGATCAAATGGCCCTTCTTTCCTTCGGGGGGAAACAGGTACAGTTTTTAAACCTTGAATCACTGCTCTTTGCAAGAACTTGAAGATGTTCAAAACTGTTAGTAGCACAATGCAAGAAGTTACTCTCCAGACGAAATGCTCCAGTCTCTGCACATTTCTGCTGTTTCTTCCCTATGTGTTGTTGAAGAGGTAGAGGGATGGGGGGAAATATCAATTAAAGTCTCTATATATTTAAAACCCATTAGCCTAATGGAAGAAGTCCTAATAATGATGTACAAATTAAAGGTGTAGTTTTATAAACACGTAACTTACCATTCAGAAGGCAGTAAAACCTGAACATATGGTAAAAGTTTTTTCTAACAAAAAGAAAAAAGCATTTAGTAGTTACAAAGGAAAAATTCTGCATTAATTCAAAGCTTTGAGTTCAACTAATCAGCACTAACTCTGAGATTTTAGGACTGCAAATGGTCATTGTCCAAACGCTCTGTCTGAATTACTCTCTTGTGTGGATGAATAACACCTAGACTCAAGAAAATAGGACTTTTTGCCAAAAAGTTGGAACTGGTTGCATTGTAGACATATAATTGATTTGCACTATAGGCCTTCATATGGAAATACACATTCTCTGATTTTTTCCTACTTATTTATGTAAGTGTTTATATTCAGATTTGGTTATCTTTTTTTTGTGGTTTTTATTTTCCCTAAAGACATTATGCTGAAAATGTGTATAAGACTCCTTATTTGAATGAGGAAGCATCTGCCATCCTGATTCCTCGAAGGACGTTTCAATAAGTCTGTTGTGGTCTAAAGGAAAATCTCTCGGAGGATTCCTGTTTTCCTTTTGCCCTTGTTTTGTTAATAAGCATTGCTTTTTGCTGTAAAGGTAATTCTTAGTATTGAACTTAAACAGATGCACTATGTTATAGAATTGGAAGAACCCTGTTAAAATGGGTTAATGAGAGAGAAACTTAAGAAATACTTGGGATTTTCCAAGATGAAATGGAAAGGCTTGGCATTTGCCTCTGCTCTGAGCTTTCCCTCTCATCAAGGAATTACTCAGGTGAAGTGAATTCTCCACTGAAAATCTCAAAACCTGCTTCAGCTCTAACGGTTTTGGTGAAACTTTTGAATAGGTTGCATCTATATGCAGATGTTAGTTGCATATTTGGAGGAATTGCATATAGTGCCTCTTTATAAAAAAGCAAGAGAAGAAGCCACAGGTGAGAAATTACTCGTTTCCATTGATGAATGTGTAAGAACATTATTCAAGAACAGGGTTGTGTTGCAAATCGGAGATGTTTGATGCAGTTCTTGTCCACGCAGGTTGATAGAGATGCTTTAATACTCCCTAAGATTTCAAATCCAGCTCAGGCTTTTTAGCAGCCTGTGAACAAGAAATGATTATGGCATATGATTATCAGTTGTTACTTATGCATTCAAAAGAGCACAGATTGAAGAATTTGCTAGGCTGGATATCAGATTCAGGGTTCGCATCTCCAGTTTCATCTCCTGGTTGATATTGTGTTGCTCATTTCATATAGATATCACTGTGGCTTAGCTTCAAAAAAATACCTCTTTCTTCCAGCATCATTACCTGGGCTAATAAAAGGTTTTACCTCTCTCCACAGTGTAAGCTGGGACATGTTTTAACTTATTCTCACCCAGACTCTGGGCTGACCTTGTTTTGCCACCAAAGAATTGGGTACTGCAGCATTTCAGCCTGAGAATAAATTTATTTCCCTGAATCTCCTAATCTGTTTGGGTTTGATTTGCCTTTTAAAAACATTATTTACCCCGTCTACTGAGTAACTCCTACAAAAATATATAGAAGCTTGAGGGGAAAAAAACCATCTATTTAAATCTTCCATTCTAGTGGGGCTCCTGTATTGATTCTTTCCCCACAATGTAGACCTCTGTGCTCAGCATTTGCTGTTCTGCTGTCCAATCAATACCAATTCCATCTGAAAATCACATTAATGTTTTTTAAATAAGAGTCTGCTTGCAAACTTGAACTTTATCTGTACATCTGAAGAGTTTGGGAAGCCTTTTTTTTTTTTTTTTTTTTTTTAGGTGATGGTTTAATTGCAATTACAGTGATATATGTGTGTATGTATGGTGGTATTAGCATAAATTATTTTATTTTAATTTAATTGACTTTTCTGAGAATTTATGGAGGAGTATAAATGGAAAATGAAAAGATCCAGACTCCTGAGAATGGAATCATTTAAAATCTAAAGAAATGAGACTAAATACAGAATTGTGGTATATAGTGAAAATGAAATGTCTTCCTTTTCCAGATCGGCCATTCAATTGTTCATAATACTAAAAGACAGGATTTTTAGGTTTATGTGTCCTGACTTTTATGTGCATGCTGAGTTGTTGCATGTTATTGTAGTGGCAGCATTTTCCATGTGTTGAGCCAAGAGCCAGGAACTGGTGCTAATCAATGATTTAATGTCTATTACTGAATTGAATCATTGATTCAAACTTCCAGCAAATCATTCTATCTGTTGCATCTCTTCAGGGGAAACACATAGAGGTGTGGTAAAAGAAACCAAAACCACCTAAAATGTGATGTCTGGTCTGCTGGGATTTGCAGGTAGAATTATTACACCTCTGAAATATTTTGCTTGTCAAGTAAACTGGTTATTAAGAAGAGAGAATGCTGTGAGATTTGACTACTGTATGGGACATACAGGGAGACAGTCCTGTGGTTTTATAAATGCCCACTTTTATATAAATATGCTCCTTAATATGCCACGTACTCACTTCTTTAGAGTTGTAGTAGCTAACTCGAGAAAAACTTGTGATATGAATCCTACCTCCTACCCTCTTGCTGAGAAATAGAATATATTAATAGATCAGTGGGAACTTAAAGCTGTGCTTGAGCAGTACGCTGGGCACCCATGGGCTCTTTGATTTTAAATGAACGCGTATTTTTTTTTCATATTACATTTTGATTGAGTGTTTTTTTGTTGTTTTTTTTTTCTTTTCTGTTTTTTTTTTTTAATGTTTTCTTGGGTTTGTTGTTTTTTTTTTTTGTGGTGGTGACGATTCAACAAGTGCACCTTAAGCTAGGAGAGCAGGGCAGTAGAGGGCGGCATTACTCCTTGGGTTTCCTGTTTTCTCCTCCCGAAAGAAATGGAATTAAAAAACGGGGGGAAAGGAAGAATGTGGAGAATGCTACGGCTGCCAGAGCTGCAGGCCATGTAAGGGAACGGAGCGGGGCCAAACACCCACCATGCAGGGAGGTGGCACACATGCTATGCAACATCATGCCCAAATCATGAGCTGAAAACCGTTGTTTTGCTGATAGTCATGGCTTTTAAGCAAAAAAAGAAAAAGAGCAGGTTTAAAAAAAAAATCCACCACAAATTGATGTTTGTGTATCTGTAAAGGAGCAGGGGGATTTTTTAAGCAGGTTGTGAATCTGCACTCTTTTTCTAGGGAGCAGAAATATAAAATGTGTTGCTTTTTTGTCTGCCACAATGCAGATTTTCATGCTGCATACCAGTATCGATCCTTCCTATTCTAACAACACAAGACCCTTTCACAGCATGTCAGATGCTTTGAAGGTGAGTTTGTACACTGAGCTTTGTGTATACAGATAGCATAAATAAGGGTATGAAGAAATTGCCCTGTTGGTTGGCCCAAGCTGTTCAAGTAAAATATAGACAATAAAGCTTCCACAGAAAGGGTTCTTGCAGAGAAGTAGCCTGTAGCAGGTTGATACCAACCTAGAAATCTTTCTTTCTAGAGCACAGAGAAGTAGACCCAAAGTGCATGTTGCCTTTGCAGCATCATCACTTCCAAAGGATTTTTCCTTCCAGGTTTGAGGAAGCTCCAATGAGTTTGTTTCATAATTCCCCAGCAGTGAAGTGTGCTGTTCTCCACCCAGATCAAAGATTAGGAGGTGGTGGGGAAGATGTGCCTGTTTTATGGTGGAGAAGAGTTGTACAGGTGAACTTTCCCAGCATGTTTCAATGCACGTTTTAATACTATGCAATGGAGAGGAGTCAGAGTCAGAGCAAAACCATCTGAGATGGAGCTGGAGCAGAAAAGGCACTGCAGCCCCAGGCTCACACAGCCTGACTTGCCTGTGGCTGGTGAGAAGAGGTGGTTGCATGTCTTCCTCCAGGATGGGGTAGTGGCCATGCAGTGAGCCAGGAGGGAGCCGTGCACCCCAGGGGTGTAGCTCCTGACTCGAGGCAGAAATCGCGCAAAGGTGAGAATGAAAGTGCTGCTCATCTCCTGATTCACCCAGCGCAGCAGGGCAGTCAAAAGCTGTTGGCAATGCTTAGGAAATCAGATGAACACTGGCCTCTGATACTCTTGTGAGTAGAACAATCAGTTCAAGCAACCACTGACAAAGAGAACTGTGAGCATAAACATTTTTACACACACAGAGAGCCCAACGATGATGTCTCCTCAAGCATAAATAAGAAATAGCTGTAGAACTTCGTGGAGTGTGGTAAAACCTTTGTGAAACCCAATGTGAGTCCCTGTTTGCAGGCTGTGCCTCGATGATTCATGGAGATTTCTTGGTACCTTAATGAGACGGGTCCTCTGTGGGATGCAGCCGTTTATTCTGACCCTTAAATGATCACAGGGATCAAGTCTTGAGTACAAACCTTTTCTGGAAATGCTTTCTGCAAGGAAGTGCTTAGTGTTGCTAGAATTGTGGACATTAACACTTCTAGATACTTAAATGAAAGTTTGGTACTTCAGTAAAGTATCTGTAGTTGCTTAGGGCATGTAGATGTCAGACAAAGACTTCTGAATAAATTCTAGCACAAATATTTTTCTAAAAAGGGGGGCAACTTTCAGTGTGTGCAACTTAAAATTTATCTTTAAAAAACACCAGTCTGTTGTCCAGGCATGTAAAACAGAGATTTAAAATCCATGGTTCGTGCTTATTGTTATAAATACCTGAAACATTCAAATAATAATTTTTAATAAGCAGGGGAATTAATTTGATTACATAAAGAGACAGTGCACTTGTTCTCAATGCATTCATCATAAAATAATGGTAACGCACTGGTTATTTTCATATCAGGGGTAACGGAATACGTGTTTATTTCTAATCCGATTTCAAATATAAATGAATTGTTTTGAAGGTTGGATAAATCAGCCCAACAGACCAAGGCAATTATGGTAGGTGAGTGGTGCATTACTGGCAAGGAGAGATAAGAAACACTATGGGGTCCAAAAGGGCGATGCAAGGGAGCACGTGGAATTGCAAACACTTGGAGCTGGCAAGTGTTTTGCCACCGTTAAACCCAGGAAGTTAAGAAATGGCATCAAGCAGCTTCAAAATGAAGCTGCAGAGATGAGCTGCTATCAATTAAAATAACTTGAGGGGAAAACAAGTCTCTTGCTGTTCATACCTTCCTTGAGTATTTTGCCTTCTACCTCTTGCAACCACAGAACCATGACTAAAAATACCAGCACGCTGCAGAAGGCAACAGAGGTTGGAGAAAGAAAAAGTAACTGCGTGGTAACAGCTTATGAATTTACCTGTGTTTGTGTAGTGTTTTAAAAGTATACCATGAAGAACTGCAGGCTAGCTCACAAAACAAACATCACTTCTGATCAGTGCAAGTTTTTACCAGCATAATGCTGAATACTGATGCAAGAATTGCTATTCCAAAATGTGCCCCTAGAAGCTGTTGCAAGTCCAACACAAAGACAAATGAAGAGATGATCTCACACGGAAAAGGTTAGTGTCAGTGGCTTTGTAAGGGTCTTGCCTCTGAAAAGTGAGGTTCAGGAAAATTCTAGTAGCCTGTGCATGTTGATCGTTCAATGGTGAATGACATTGCAGAGCTCTGTCAGCATTAGGATGTTGTCCCTGTTGTGTGTTTTCGTCCTCGGGCAGTAACCCCACACTGTTTGGTGCGTGGGCTGGATGACAGATGAGCTGCCAAGCTCTCCCACCCCTTCACCATGACACTGAGATATCATACAGCAGGAGGAGGAATGTATGTTGAATAATGAAGATAAAAGGGTCACTGAGCATGGGCTGTTCTGAGTGGTTAAACTCTGGTTGATGAGAAGTGCAAAGAAGCTGGCCTGGCTATCCCAGCCATCTCTCTGTGAAAATCAGATCCAACATGTGGCTTCCACCTTCCTTCAAACATTTCAGCTTTCCCCAGTCTCACAGATATGTGCGTGAGAGCACGAATGAATCTGTTTTTCCAACTACGTCAACTGAATTGATGTTTTCTACAAACTTCACGTCCATTATATCCTGTATCTCAGGGCTGCAAGACTAGATCTGCTTCCTTACATTTAGTTTAATTGGTCCCTGGGTTCATTTGCCAGTAGCTTAAGGCTGAAAGCAAACGAAAACTGCATTTCCAGGGCTCTCGTCGTCTAAATGCTACTTTTGCTCTACATAGTCAGTGCCCTGGGACTGCTGAGAAAAGAAGAGGCATAGTCAATGTCTCATTGTAGTAGCTGCAAAATAGCACTACGTATTTATGCTGGCAGTTTTCAGAATAAGTTGCTGCTTAACATGAGCCTAAAGAAAATTCTTAAGGTAGCTGAATAATTCTGAAGCTGCTTCTGCCTTGATCCAGCCCATGGGAAAATATGTCTAAGCTCTATTTATGTCTGACCTTGCTGGGCAGTCCAGCCCTTTCTGGCAGGTGGGAAGAAATCAACCAGTCACTTGAGGTGTGCATGGACAGGCGGGATCGGGATCAGGGATGGTGGTTCCCACGCCTGATCTGCCTGGAGATCTGCTGGTATTTGCAGCTCCTATCTAGGGGTGCACAGAAAATGTTTTTACTCTTTCCTGGAGAAATCCCAGCCCCAAAGATTTAATTTGGGCTGAGGATATGAGAAGGAAGCCTGTAGCATCCCTTCCTACCCTGTAGGGGCTCCTGAGCAGCTGAACCAGCCCTGAAGCAAAGGGATGCAGAGACCCACTGCCACTGCATGCAACCATCTGATGGGGTGAGCTGTTGAAAATCCAACTTTCCATGCGATCACGGGGGAAAAGTCCTGGCTTAGGAAGACATCTGTCAGCTGAAGTGTCAGATGCTTTTTGAAGGGCAGAGGATCTGTGGTTTCTATAGACACATAGGCAGGGCTAGTGTGAACAGAGTCTTGTTAGCGGGGCAAAGAAGTCAGAGGAACTGTTTTGGTTGCTCTAATGGAAGGAAAAAGCTTTGAAGGGCTTGTTGAATGTGTATTCAGCTTTTGGATATTAAGAATAATCTGTTGTGCAATTTTTATGTAAAACTTATGTTCCTCCCATAAAGATGGCTGATATTCTTCTACTGTTTCAGCTGCGCAGCCCATCCGGCAGGAACCACAGGTACAGGCATTCCTCCAGCCTGGAAAAACAATGAGGGGAGGGTTATCTCTTACCTTGTCAGTGCGATAGGTCCTTCATGCCATCTATTTTTTTCTGGGAAAAAGGCCCATGAAGGAGAACAGTAAACCTGAATCTTAAAACTGAGTCTGGCACATGTGTCTGTGCACATGAGGGGAGAAGGGCTTGAAACCACCATGTTACATGGATAATACACCCATAATGTCTCATCGTTTTGCCCTCATGACACAAACATCAATTTTTGTGTTATGATGCCCCTAATGTGATATTAAAAAGCTAAGCATATTACCAATTGCAGTACAGCACACATTTATTTTTCTCTTCTGCAGTGAGCATTTGTTTGTACTGTTAATTCATCTTGGGGTATTTTTTTTTCTCTTCTTGTGCACTATTACTCCAAGTGATCCTTGTCCTGGGAGGATTTTGTAGGGCAGGCTGGAGGGGTTCCGTGCTTGGCTACTTCTCAATGTTTCTTGCTGCTAATGGAAAGAATCTACCTACTAAAGGAAAATCGAGATAATCCAGTTGAGATGTTGATGACTTCCAGCACTCAGGAATCAATGGGGTTTAAAAGACAGCACTCACTGCAAGAATGCCCAGTGCTGGGTATCTCCATCCCTTTGGTGGGGAGGAACAAATGGGTTTCAGGTCTCATTTTTAGAGGCTCTGAAAAGGACAAAAATAAGGAGGAATGCCCAATGTAACAAGAAAATAGGGCTTATTTTCAGAGAGAAATGGGGCTGAAGCACTCCACAAATACTGCCAGTTCCTGCTCCTTGTTCTTAGTGAGGCTGCTTTGGCACAGTAGTTCCAGCCTCATCCCTGTCCTTGGGGACTGAATTATTTTCCAGCTGCCCCATGCAAATCTGTAGGGCATCATGGCCCCAGAAGGAGCTACCAGAGGCACTCTGGGGCAAAAGGCAAAAAGAACGGCTAAATGTGCCCTAGGGAGGAGTTAAATGGGCTCATGTTTCAGTAGGTGGCACTCCTTCCTCTGCCTCAGGTACTGGCATGCATTTCATGTGCATGGTGGAATAGCAGGTAGCATCTCACAGATGAGATGAGGTGACTCTCAGGGGTGAACTGCAACTTGAGTTGGTTATAGCATGCTTTTGCAAGAGTTCAGCTCATGTACATGCTGTTTTCCTTCTAGATCCCTGTATTTTTAGTCTTTCCTTCGTCATATCATAAAGGTGTTGCTGTGAGTATATATGTAGGGAACACATTCTGCTTTGCAAGTGGCTGTGTCCCAGCAGCAGGTAGAGTCCCATAGGTCACGCACCTTCCCAAATCTACACAAAGCCACAGTCAGCAGAGAAATACATGGCAAAATCCAAGCGGTTCAACTTTCTACCACAGGATGATCTCCCGTAGGTATTTTGGGAAAAGAGTAACAAGTGGATTTGAGTGGATTAGGCAGAGGGAACAAAAAAATCCTTCCAGGAGGAAGAAAATGTTTATGTATGTACTCAGTGATGCATCTCCAGCTTCTCCATCCCTGCTATCCTGGCTGGCTGTAGCAGGGTGACATTTACTTGTCAGTGATCCCACTTGCTACCTGAGCTTTGACTGGCGAGCCCAGGGAGATGTCTGCAGAATAGAGAACTTTCAAATATGTTTTTAGCTTGGAAGATGGCAGCTGAGTGGGTGCATTTGGTGACAGATGATCCTTGAAAGGTTTAGAAGCAAAGCTATTAAAACCTCAGAGCTGTGCAGAAAGGAAATATTGTGAGTACCTCAGAGCCTGTTCGAACAAACATCCCTGTTTCATGTGATTCCCATCGGCAAGCCCTGGCACACAGTGTTTTGGGGCAGAGAGGACACTGTCTGCAGATGCTCTTTTTTTGCTTCCTGCTTACTTGACATCCAGACACAGAATCCCAGTGGCCAGATCAGAAAAAGGCTTTGGGGCAACCATAGCCAAAGGCTCCCTTAACAAAATGCAAGCAGCTTTGCCCTGTCCTCCTGAAACCAAGCCAGTTGGTGCATTCCTGCCATTCTTCTCCCTAAAGCTGTTTCTTTCCATTCACTGGATCGGGAAGACAAAGCAGCTGCTCTCGAGTCTTGAGATTTTTTTATTGGGAACTTTAAGTTGAAGGGAATGGGATCAGAGGTTTTATTTTTATTGGAGTGGGGCAGTACCCTGCGATCCCTGAGATTACACACCAGTCAGTAACAGGAAAGCCTGAAGTATGAACCACAGAGAGAAGATCTGCACTCTCCCAATGATTTCTTTGGGAGAGCAGTAAGCAGCCAAAAATAGGCAACTACCCGCTGCCTTCCTGCGGCAGAACTTGGCTGTCAGGTTGTGAAGCCCTTTAGGCTGCTTTGGCCTCATGCTTAAATCATGCTTGGACTTGACAGCTGCTGGTTATAGTCCCAAATCAAAAACTGAGCCATGAAAATCTCTCTTTAGACCTCATAGGTCCTATGAAAATCTGCTTCCCACCTGTAAATAAGTTATTTTCTTTAGATATACTCAGCTAAATTCCTTGCCAGTTTTATTTCCCAGAATTTCTCATGGTTTCTTCTGGATCCTTTCAGGTCTAGGTACTGTTGTCTCAGTTTCAAGCTGTGTACCTCTACTAGAAACCAGGTAATGTGACTTCACCACTTGCCATTGAGAAATTATGCACAAATTTCCTCTCAAGGCTGTTACTCTTTAGAAGCCTGGCGGGCTTCAGTTAATTGTATCACCATCTTCCTTGCCCAGAAGTTGGTATCACTTCTCTAGGGACGAAAGCAATAAAACTTTAAGTATGTCAGCTAAATGCTATTAAAATATTTTATTTATTATTGATTTCTAGTTTGTAGGCAGCAGGAATGCATCTATTTAATGCCAGTCTTCTTTAAAATGGAAATGTTCAGAAGATATTTGGTACTTTTGTTCCTAGTGAGTTATACAAGATTGAAATGGAGGGAATATGTAGTAAAAAATGCTGTCTGAACTTAAAGCATGTTGGTAACCCATGAAAACAACCAGGGTACTTTGCTTTTGTGCCTGGCACATATGTATCAAGGGGAAGGAAAACTGAAGCGTTTTGCATAACCCATTTTTTTTTTAACATGCATCTCAAAAATACATTGAAGAACCTGCAAAGCCTCATGTTTATGCACAAAGGCCAGGCCCTTTCAAACAAGTGATGAGCAGGGAGCAGTTGTAATTTCTCATCCGTTCTTTTTTTTATATATATAATTGATTTTAGAAAGACCATCTGCAGGTTGAAAGCTGGAACTTTGGATTCAGCCAAGCACTAGTATGTAACAATTAAAAAAAACCACCAAACCCACAAACAAAAAACAACTGAAAAAGCTCAATCTCATAAACAGTCTCTGTCTGGATGCTTCATTTCCAGCTAATGCCGGAATGGGAGGTCTGGACACACTGCTAACAGCAGCTACAAACGCAGAGGTACCACCCACCTCCAAAAATGTATCCATGGCTGCATCCTACCTCTCTCCTCCCAAAATCAAACTCCCAAAGAGGGAACTGAAGCAGCTGCTTCTGCTGCCCTGAAAACATGAGCATGAAACTGTGCCCGTGCCCCAGCGCTGTGGAAGCTTGTGCAGGGCACCTGGGCCTAACTAGTCGTGGGTTTTTTTTTACCCCTGACTCCTCCAGACTGTGCAGTCTTATTGGGAAAGCCCCAAACCAGCTATTTTCTTGCCTACAAATCCCTCTTTCTGCCCTGGAGGGCCAAGCCCAGGAGCTGGGTGTCACGGCATACATTGCTGTCCTTTCTACGCTTGGCAAGCACAGGGAAGACAAAGGAAAACAGCCATTTGGCATTGAGGGCTCAGCCGATACGGCTCATTTAGTTTATTTTTGGGTTTTTTGAGCTGCAGACCTGTAGACTGTATCACACAGGTACCGGCGTGTGTAGCTGTTTGTTGGCATGCAGAAAATCCTAGTGCATGAGCCGTTGTGCTCACACCCTGGGAAAATCCTATTGTGTTTGGTATTGCAGAAACTAGCTTATGCATTCTCGTGGGTATTGGGGCTACACAGAAAGTCTATTTCCCATTTTTAATTGAGGGTTTTTTTTAGTGCTCTGAAACCCATATGCCCTACCTCCAGGCTTTTCCAGTGCAGAGCTACTTGACTGACACTCATGTTAAAATCTGGGTTTTTGGAGCCCAAACGTTGCTGAGACTGAGGAGGGGCCGTGCCAGGCACTGGCTTTACCTTCAGTCAGAGAAGACAACAAAAATCGGCGCTTTTTTTTACAAGAAAAAAACTAAACGGGAGATAAACGGGGAAAGTTGCATAGGAGGAAAGTAGCACCCTTGATGGGAGCGGAGGATGGGAAGGGAGAGGACCAGGGGACACCCTGAAAGCGGGACGGGGAGGGCAGGTTTGTGCAGCCATCTCCCAGGGTTCGGACCTGTTTGATGGCCTCCTCCTCCCTCCTCGCTCCCGCCGCCCCGGAGGGAGCCGCCGGCCGCCCCCTCCCTGCATCCCCCGCCGGGCGACCCCGCGGGCCGGCGGCGGGGGGCGTGGGCGGCGCGGGGAGCCGGCGGGGCCGGGAAGGAGGTAGCGGGGAGTGCATGTGCATCCTCGCAAGCGCCCCTGCCTCCCTCCCTGCCGCCTTCCCTCCTTCCCTCCCCCTCCGCGTGTGTGTGTGTCTCCCGCTCCCTCTCCAGCCTCGCCTGACGCAGGCGGATTGAAATCGCCCCTAACAACCCGGCTCCGGAGCGCGGTGCCGGCGGCGGGGGTCCGGCTGCGGCGGGGCCCCGGCGGGCAGCGGGGCCGCGCCGGGCCGGGCCGGAGGGGGCGGCGGAGGCGAAGTTGGCCCAAGTGCGGGGAGGCGGCGGGCGGCCCGGGTGGGAAAGTTGCCGGGAGAGGCGAGGGGCGAGCGAGGCGCCAGGACCATGGGCACTTTGCGGGATTTACAGTACGCGCTGCAGGAGAAGATCGAGGAGCTGCGGCAGCGGGATGCGCTCATCGACGAGCTGGAGCTGGAGTTGGACCAGAAGGACGAACTGATCCAGAAGCTGCAGAACGAGCTGGACAAGTACCGCTCCGTGATCCGGCCCGCCACCCAGCAGGCGCAGCAGCAGAGTGCCGGCACCTTGCAGGGAGAGCAGAGGACCAAGCGGCAGGCGATCTCGGCCGAGCCCACCGCCTTTGACATCCAGGATCTCAGCCACGTCACCCTCCCCTTCTACCCCAAGAGCCCACAGTAAGCAGGGGGTTCACCCCGGGTATCCACCGCCCGCGGGGAGCGGAACGTTCAGTGCCTCGCCTCTCCCCTCGCCTCGCCCCCTTCTCCCTTCGCTGCTGTGGGGCAGCCGGCGGACGCCGCTCCCCCTGCATCCCCCGTCCTCGCTGCTGCCGCCCGCCGGGGGGAGCCGGGGGAGGCGCGGAGCGGAGCCCCGAAGCGCGGCTGCCCCGGGTGCCGCCCGCCCCCGTAGCCTCCCGGGTGGCCTCGCGGTCCGCGGGGTGGGAAAGTTGCGAGCTGCGGGCTCGGGGGGGAACGTGCGCCAGGAGTGAGCCCCCCGGTATGGGGAGAGCCGCTCCCCCGGCCCGGCCGCGCCCCCAGCCCGCCGGGGGGGCACGGGGGCGAGCCCAGGCAGGGGCGGGCGGTCACCGGGGGAGTTTCTGCCACCGGCGGGTTGAGCCGGAGCGCACCGCGGTCTCGGGGGTTTACTGCAGCGGGAGGGGACGGGAGGAACTCGGGGGTCTCTCCCCTCCGGGGAGGAGCGGCGTCCTGCAGGGAGCGACTCGCAGCGGGGCGGGCGGGGAACTTAGGTGCCCGGCGGGGTGCGGTGCCCGGGTCTCCAGCAGCCTCCTCGCCGCCCTGCCTGGCCTCCTTCGCCCGCTGGGTGCTGGTGTGTTGCGGGGGAGGAAGGCTGTGGCAGGGACTCGTTGCAGCATCCTGGTGTGGAGCAGCGTGTGCGGGGGGCGGCGGGAAAGTTGTGGGGAACCTTGGCTCCCAGCTCCCTGCACGCCTGGGAGATGCGCTGCCCTGGTTTCACACTTGCGGGAGACGAGGTAAATCATAGCGAATTAATGGAGAAAATGAAGACCTCCCAGGAACGGGATCACCTCCCCCCGCTCAGTATCTTTTCCTAGCCAATAAATCGCAATGCATTTGGTTCAGCACTCCTTAAAGGGGGGGTGGGGAAGAGGAAAAACCGAGATTATTTGCTGCTGAAGCGCCTGGCTTCATGTGCAAGCACAGCGGAGAGGGCTGCCGGGGGCTCGCCTCCCCCTGCCCGCTGCTGCCGTGCCGTGCCATCCGCTGGCAGCAGCCGGGGCTCGACCTCCCCGTCGCCGCTGCCGGTCGGTGGCCAAATCCGCCTCTCCCTTGAGGTCGGCATCTTCCTTGATGAATTAAACGGGGCGCTGGGGTCGTGGAGGATCATTTGAGGCATTCTGATAGTTGAGGTTGTTCTTGTTTTGGGTGGGCTTTGGGATGCAGGCCCCCCCAGCCGCTCGTTAAGGCATATGGCGGATGGGGCCCTCGGCCTCTCAACGCTGTATTGCTCCAGCGAGGCCCCTCCGGAGCCCCAGGCGGGACATCACCAGCTCCACCTGGGTGCGGGCTCGCTCCCGGGCCGAGGCGATGGCGGGGCGGGCGGCGCAGGTGCTGCAGGCGGGGCGGGGCAGGGCAGCTGCGCGGGACGATGCCCAGGTGCTCCCCATTGCCCCAGCGGGGGATGCTGGGGCAGGGGTTGCACTGCCTGTCTGCCTGCTGCTGCTGGGACTCGGTCCTTTCCCCCGGTAGGTTACGGGTCGGGGGTCCTGCCCGCGCCGCCTCGGCCCTTCCCGCTGTCATGGCGGGGCCCCACCGTATCCTGGCAACCGCCGCGCCGGGGCCGCCCGCCCAGGGAGGGCGGCCACCATGGGCCGGCCCTGCCGCCGCCCCGGGACCCTCCGGTGGGCCCGGCCGCCGTGTGGCAGGGCGGCGGCTGCCGGCTGTCCGTCCTGCCCGCCCACTCCCCCCCCATTCCTGCCGCCGTTTCTCCACAGATATTTTGCCCTTTTAAGGCGAACGGCCGCGGCTCCGGATTCAGAAGGGCGGCTGTGGTGGAGCGAAAAAACCCAACAACCGACACCAGCCCCCCAAAGCGAACAAAATCCGCCCGTTGGGCGGGGGCCGGGCCCTGTCAGGCGAGGGACGCCTTCCCCCGCGATCGGGTGGCGGCTGAGGTGTGGGCGGGCAGGTGGGTCTGTGCAGGCCCTGGTGTAGCTGGTAAACCTTTGAGGTGGGATAAGGCAGCCCAGAGGCATTAATTTCCTTGGTTAAGCTGTAGGACAGCATATTGTATCCAAAAACGCTTATTTTTCTGTCAGGGACGTGTGCTTTTGCCCCTTGGCGCCCTCAAAGCGTGAACCGAGCTTTCCGGAGCTTGGGGAAGCGCTTCAGGTTTCAGCAGAACAAGCCTGGAGCCTCTGCCGTGTACGGTGAAATATGTAGGATGCCTGACAAAGCCTTGAATTAATGTTTTCCACTTGAATTTTAATTGCTTGTTGCGTAAATGCCTTGCTGTAGCGTCATGTGGAGTGTAATGCACGGCACCCACCTGAGGGAGTATTTCATATTGACCTTCTGTGGTCAATGCTCTAATACTATTTATAATATTTAAGTCAGCTTGCAGCTTCAGACCTTATCGCTGAGGTGGAAGAGATGTTAATGGCTTCAGGAGTACACGTTACTCTGGGAAGCGTTCACTGTTCTGCTTCAGCTGTCATGTTGAGTTGGCGGGAAGCCCTCAAAGCCTGACACCCAGGGACGGGCACCTGCTGAGGTGGTGTGATGTCTTCTGGATTTAGATGGTCATCTCAGGTGCTTACCTAAATATGTAGCTGCACTGATGAGCACTTCTAATCTGAGCATCCCAATGGAAAGGTGGATACGGGTACATAAAAGAAAACGTGAGCTGTACGTTTTGCTTACCTGTGGTTCTCGTGATTAAAATACAATCCATATGACCTGCTCTGCTCATGGTAGATATACCCGGGAGACTGAGTGAGAAAGTGCGAGCAGTCTAGTTTATTTGGGATCATTCTAAATTTTGATATTTTTTCTTATACTTTTCTACATATGACCACAAACATGGCTTACATAGTGCTCATAAGTGGTTGAGGAAGATTGTTGTCTTGATTAAATGAATGTGACATGATCTTGAATGAAGTTCTGATGTTCAAGATAATTATTTGTGGTGGTACTGGGGGTTAAGGTGGAGAGGACCTGAAAGCAGAGCAGGAACTACCAAACCATGCAGACAAGGGTTGACTTTTTTTGTCCCGTTCATGCCAAACCTCAGTGACTCTTGGAGTAGTGGCATCCAACCTTTGGTTTTGACAAGCCATCAAAGTATCAGCCTGTTTTCCAGCATTATAGAACAGTAGGAGCACCAAGAAGACACACAGGAAATCTGCAGTTGCTTGGTAGCCTGTGTTTATTTTTGCCAAAAAAAAAAAAAAAAAAAAAAAAAAGTGGTGCTGGGTCTGCTCTCCTGATGAGCACGTAAGGCAGCTGGAGATTGGTAGGAGCAGAAGTAGTAGAAAGTCAGTTAGATGTGAGGAGGGGTGATCACCAAGGCTGTGGTAGACTTGGGATACCTGTGGGTCTGACTCTGTGGTGAAGCATCTATGTAAGCTACTGTGATGTCACGTAGAAGATTCTGGGTTATAAAAATAAACTCTGAATTCCTTTCAAGTGTGGAAGTAAATTGTCTCATTCAGAAAAATGCCTTAAATTTCCTGCAAGGTCTTCCTTTGCACACAAAGGCCACCATTTTAGATGCCTATAGTTTGTTTGTTTTTTTTTTTTTAAAGTAAACACAAACCTGTCTTTTTTTAAGAGGATTAAGAGTTTTAGTTGCTGTTGCAGGGTTGGGCTTATTTTGCCTCTAAAGTTTTTTAAATATGTGAAATGTGACTTTGTGGGTTCACATAAGGGGTTTATAGATAAAATCCATAGAGGGATGCATCCTGCCATTTTCTTCCAAGTTACGAGACCAGTGAGAGAAGTCAGGCATTGGCATCGTTATCAGTTTTCCTGTTCAAGTAACTGGAAGCCAGTTGTCTAAAATAAGTGTCTCTTTCTTTCTCCCACCAAAGGAAATAACTTGCAAGAAATGACTGGAGTAAGTGGGCACAGACTGTGGAGAAAGCTGGGTGGTTTTCCATGGTAGAAAAATGCCATGACAAATCCTTATCTCCTCTTCATCTTCTAAAATTGCTGCTCTGTTTGTTTTTGCACACCTTTGACCTCTCGCAGGATATATCCTGGCTGCTAACAGCCTGTCAGCATGAAAAGAATAGTGTGAGACAGAGTTTGTACCAACTGTTACTCCAATTATGATTTTACAGAGTTGCAAACCAAAGAATAGCCTTTTTAACTAGGAAGCTTTAACTCTTGTCTCTTCTCTTTTGTTGTTTTGTACTTGCCATGGGAAAACACCCAGGACTTTAATGTTAAAATGCTGTTTCATTTGGTGATTGGCAACAGCTGTATGCTTTTTTTGAAGTGTATAATCAGTGTATTTTGTTTTCCAGAAGGGAAAAAAAAATTGTAGAAGCAGAGTATAAAACAAAGTGGAGATTCATGAGTGTAAAGAAATGTATAGGGCCTGATCTTCTTTTGTCAGAGGTGGTGTATGCCCTGTCGTAAACTGAGATACTGGCAAAGTGCTATGTCATTTATAGAAAATGTTGAGTAAGATGAAAAATTACTTGATTTTGTGAGTTAACAGACTTAGGAATGCTTTGAATTTAAAGATGGAGAATCTGCCAAAATCCCGGCGATTTGTTTTTTGGGGGAGGAGCAGCCTGTGAGTTGTATTTAAGAGTTCTGGTTTAAATAAAATACAATACTTGGTTGCGTAGCCTTAGGGAAAGTACAACATACATACAAGAGATTTAACAAAATCCCTTCAACAGCCAGATTGGTTCTTTGAAGGTGAATGTGCACATCTTCTGTGGACTAGAGGCATATTTTAAAGTGATCATAAAAGTAATAAACCCCTCAGAAATATTTGAAAAACACTTCATATTTAGAGTGTTTGCATAAAATTATCTGCTGGAATTTATGAACGGTATGTGTGCTGCCAGGAGCTGTTCATTAATTAATGCTCTCAAACTATAGTTATAAAAAAAAAAACCCAAATCAACCAAAATTCAAACCTTTGTTCTTAAACCCTGTGTCTTTCTGTTTCTAAAATAATTTGGAGGATGGTTGCAACGTAATTTAACCACTAAAACTGATGGTGGAGATGATTGGAGGGACCTGTGATCAGGAACCGAGACATGCTCCTGCAGTGATTGCTTCCTGAAATATGGGACAGGAGTTGTGAAATCAGATGAGGGGTGGTGGCCTGTTTAGTCCTGTTACTTTCTGGTTTTAGTGTCATGCTGCAGAAAACATCCTATCAAAAGCAGTCAGTAGTGGTGGATGTAGTGGTGCATGCAATGTTATTTTTTTTTCCACTATCAAGATGTAATTCAGTATGATGTGTCCAGTGGTCAATTTTAAATGCATTTATCATTTGTTTGAGAGTAATTGACCACTGTGGTTGTTTTTCTGTGCCATGTGATAGAACGGTGAATCCATCTGAATGAAGTTTAACAATGTTCTGAGAGAGAATTTACGTGCCTGGAAAGATCTGCTAATTCTTGATTAAATGCTGACATCCATTAATGTCAGTAGGGTTTTTTTTCGGTATGCAGGATTTAAGGGGTTAGGTTGTTAGGGTTAGGACTTTACTGATATATGTTGAGTGGTGATGGGGCAGCATCTCTCCTCGGATAGGAGGTCTGTGAGAAAGGATGGTGTGCCCACCAACAATATATGTGGCCAAGAGCATTGCCTTGGGGAATGCTTTCCCTTAGGCCCCTGCTTACTAGATTTCCATTCATCTTGGCAGCTGTCAAGGGGACGTATCAACTTTTCTCTTGCTGCTCCATCAGTGTGGTGCCATTCAAACCTTACTGCAGTTTTTGTGTTTGGCTTCAGCTGGCTGATTTGCATGGACAAGCTCTCAGATACTGTGGATGGCTTCTCCTGTAGCAAGTGCTGCAGAGTCTGGGTACTTGGGACTTGTTGCCTACTGAGCAGTCCAGTCCTAAACTTATCTGTATGGCTGGCCAAGGCAGCTTGACAGAGTTGCCTTGTGAGCTGTCTCCTCTCTTGGCTCCCCAAACACCCAACTTGCTCCACATCTGTTCACACAGCAGGACGGAGAGCAGAGCCTCTGTGCTTGGCAAGGATGATGTTTTATTGTAAGGGATGATATGCTTCCTGATGGAAGTTTTAACTTGCAGTGTGTCAAGTATGGTGGTGAATGCAAGTCAGTCAAATGTTACTTTACTCTGTTTTGACAGGTCTGGCTTGACGATTATGGTAGTGGATGGGGCTTTCCTCTACAAAAGAGGCACACGTGTGACTCACCTTGGAGTTGGTGCTGCTTAATGCCCTGTGAAGTGGCAAGTGTGAGATTGCTGATAGTATGGCTTTTTGGATGATTTAGCCTTCTGAGGTTTTGGTTACTAGTGTTGATAAGGAATAACTATATTGTAGTTGGTTATTATGCAGAGGACAAAGAATTTTCTCTATTGGCAAGTAGTGTTTTGGCTCATCTCTGAACTACACTTGTTGAGTCAGGTAATGTTTGTGCTGAATGTAAACTCTAAGGTCCAGAGGTGTTCTATTCAAAAGAAGGTAAAAAACCAATTCACCAGACAAAGCTATTAAAGTCATCTATTTGTTTTGTTATTTGTTGTCTTATTCTTGCTTTGATGAGGGATGGCAAGATTAAATGTTGCTGCAATTTCAGTTATTTTTAGTTTTGCTAAGTAGCAGTAAGCAAGACATACTTCTCTGAATTTCTGCTGCTTTGGGATATTAATTTTAGCAGTGTAGTGTAAATACGCTGTTTTAAAGAAAATTGGTTCTGTTCAGAAACTATATTGAAGTCTCTATGGTGGTTATATGCAAAACAAAACTATTCAACAAGTACGTTAGATTTAAGGAAGCTAATAGGACTTAAATGAAGGGGGTTACTGACATAGAAACTATTTTAAAAATTGTAGTACATCTCCATAAATTCTACAGAATTAACTTCGTTTCTCTTATCTGTATTACTGGGTGAATGCTGTAGTTAGATAGTTTTTTAAATTATAGTTTTTAAAATACATCAACAGAAAATGTGGTCCCAGACCATGGACACGAACACAGCATGCATCTTACATGTTTGAAATGAATTGAAAAACCCCACAATGCATATCAGAATGCTAATACTGAGCAAAAATGTACGTAGCAGCACAAAATTTAGACTAGCCAGCTTTCTCTCAGCAACCTGTTTTGCAGACTTGGTGGGAAGGCAGGTGTACCCTGTGCCTTACTAAGCACTGTCTCACTGGTCACCAGGTGCAAAATATGAGTGAAGGGGAAAAAATTGCTCCTTTAGAGTTAAAAAGGACACAGTGACTTAATATGTACCTGCTTCTTTGGTAATCCTGCTTGGGATAGATACTGTGGGATGCTAAGATTTCAGAAGAATATGAACTTTATCTTAATGGAAGGGGTCCTGGAAAGCCATGCTTTTTGAACTGGAGATGGCAGTGGTTTAAATGCCACTTACTGTCATAAATGATACTTACTCCTGCCTGTGCTGCTGGTATTTTTTCTCTTTTGGCTTTTCATAGTGCCAAAATGCTTGCATTTGTAGCAGGCTAAAGGATAAATATTTGTCTAAGTGTTTTTCATCTGCTGTTTGCAGTTTCTAGGGGGTATGTGTAGGCAGAGAAGTCCCTGACATTCATGTTTTGTGTAGCTTGTCTTTGTGTTGAAGGGCTGATAGAACAGGAAAAAACAAAGTATTTGCTATTTGGAGCCTAAACCAAAACAAATAATTCCTTTCTTCTACTCTCAGCATCTACTGAAAGTGGTTTGGTTGCAAGTGTGCACGTTGCTTGGATATGTGCTGTACATACTGACATCCTAAATCTCTGAAATTGTATTAAGGCCTTTCAGAAACAGGGGTAAAGCACCTGCCTGGAAGGGTTTGTCATGGAGATAGCTACAGTGTACTTGCAAAACAGTGAGGACAGGACTTGCATTTTGCAATGCTCATGCAGTCACTGGTTTCCTTGGAAACTAGTGCCTGAGCACGTATAGCCAAACTTGAGCACTGGTGCTTCGTTTCAAAGTAGAAAATGGGCTCCCAGACTTCAAGAAGTAGGATTGGGATAGTTGGACTGTACTTGGTGCTTGTTTGTTAGGAGCAGTCTTGAAGTAGGATGTCACTGAAAAAAAGCCCCTCATCATACTGCAACACTTTTCCTGCCCAGAGCTGTGTGTGTCTCTCCAAAATTCCCTTTTTTGATTTGGTTTGTAAGCATATTTATTGAAGGTGTTTCCTGTTAAACACACAAACTGTGTCAGGACAGGAAAGCTGTGGACTGGCTCTGTGACATGGGCTTGAAGTGGATTTGGAGACTACCTGGTCAGGCCAGCTCATTTTGTTCACTTACTTAATAGTGTGTGAGGGGTGATCGTAGATGATCTGAACAAATAGAAGAAATTGTAGTGTAGCTGTCTGGGATGACTGAAAATGAAGCTGGGGGCTTGTAAATGTATGCATAGTTTGTGTTAAATGTGATATCCTAGGCTCAAAAGAAATACATAAAATGGCAATTGCTTATGTGCACAGATGTATGTACACAGATGTACTTATCCACATGTATGGGTGTATTGCGTTAACAGAAATATACTACAAGACAGACTTTTATTAGGCTGGAAAACAATCATGCTTTAAAATTGGTGGAGTTATGGAATGTTTTCCAGTATCAGTTGAGCTCTTGATATGTCGAAATGCTGTTGGCTTTGTGGCTTAGCAGCCACAGAGTATCACTCGGATTCAGGAGCAAAAGAGTAAATAACTGGTGATATGGATGTGATGAAAATCTAAAGCCATTCCTCCCTGTCCCCAGTGTAAGTAGGTCCCTGGGATCTGTCAGTGCTTGTTACTATTTAAACTGCCTATTTGATGTCAATTGTGTGCAAAGATCCACTGGGTGAGGAGAATTCATTAGTGCTCTTGTAGTCCACAGGCTAAATGAGGAAAATTACTTTCTTGGTGGGTAAGGTTTCTGATGAATAGAAGAAATCAATTGCCTTATGACTCAGGCAACAGCACATCAAAGCAATACCCGAGCACTTAATGGAGGTGTAGATAAACCAAATGTGATGCAAATAATGCCATTCAGCTATACATTTGTGCTTGCTGGGAACAACAGCTATCTTAGTAGCTATAGGGATGCTTTGTAAATCAACCAGAGAAATTCCTTTAGGTAGAATGAAAGATCAGGCAGCCACCTTTCTAAGTTGGAAATACATACGCAGTGGAGTTGGTGTCTACCTCTTTGCCTTGGAAGTTTTAGTATTGCTTAAATTGGTGAAAGTCTGTAAGAGGTTACGTGTGAGTTTTAATGGTGGCTGAACTTGGTCACATGAAGGAGATACACATCTTTTGGCAACTACTGTGTTTTGCACTTTGATATATATATATTTAGTGAACAAACCAAATGATTTTGACACTTGATAGTTGACACATAGTCTTCAGCAGGGCTGTTTGACATAGCTGTCATTGAGACCACAGCTGTGGTAACAGCAGCTCCCTTCTACTGTCTTTGGCTAGGCAGCTGGATCCTTGCTCCTGAGGCTGCAGAGAGGTGTGGACCAAACAGCAGCAAGGACTCAGGGAAGAGGCTGGAAGAAGTAAACGAGGCACTAGGGTTTCTCCTCTCTCCCTGCTTTAAGAAGTGAGGGGGGAAAACTGAGCCTTCAGGTGTTGTGGAAGAGGGGGCTATGGAGGGGAAAGGAAGTGATACTTCCTTTCTAGTTTTCTGCAGTGACCTGCCGCTGGACATGAGTCTGCAGGTTGGGATTCTACAATGTGGGAATATTGCAATTTGCAGTTTGTATGAGCTGAATTCATTGCATCTGTTCCCTTTGTCTCTTCCAGGTTCCCACCTGCATCCCCCATGGGTCTTCTGTGTCCCTTTCACGGCATGTGCTCTGTCATTGTGTTCCCAGAGCCCTCTGCTTTCAGGCCACTGTCCTTCCTGCCCACCATGGCAGGGCAGACTGCTCCTCCCAGGAAGGGCGTCATCATTTGCTTCTCCCTTCTCTTCTGAGCCCTCAGTTACTTCCCTGGTTCTTGTTTTGCTCCTCCTTCTTGTGCCCGACATTTTTGTTTCTTCCTATAAATGCTTGTCCTTCTTTTCCCTCTCAACCCCAAAGCTCTTCCTTCTACAAAGCTGTCCCATCTGATAGGGTCCAGACTTCACATCTCCATAAAAAAACTGCCTTGTTTCCTCTATACATCAGGAGGCAGAGAGCCTCCAGTGGCTGTAGCACAAGACACCGCAGGAGGCTTGATTTTCCTGACAATCCAGCTTTTCTAGTGTGCCAGTTTGTACAAAATCAGTTGACTTGTGGCTGATCAGATGTGTCGTCCAGTGGGGCCTCCTGTTACGGGCAAACAGCAATACTGTCACATTGGCTGCCTGCACCTTGCTTGGCTCAGCCAAAAGGCAGATAATGAACATCCCCTGCCCTAAAGAATTGGCACCAAAAAGGACACAAAGCAAGAGAGCAGCTGGTTTGCTCTGCACTGGGGCATTGTGCTGCTTTTGGCTGGTGTAGAGTTAATTTTCTTCATAGTAGTTACTATGGGGCTGTGTTTTGGATTTGTGCTGGAAACAGTGTTGATAACACAGGGATGTTTTTATTGCTGCTGAGCAGTGCTTACACAGAGTCAAGACCTTTTCTGCCTCTTGCACCACCCCACCAGCTGAGGTGTAGGTAGAGTAGGCTGGGGGTGCACAAGAAGTTGGGAGCCTGACAAAAGGGATATTCTGTACGGTGTGATGTCATGTTCAGCATATAAAGCTGGCGTAAGAAGGAGGAAGGGAGAACGCACATTCAGAGGGATGGTGTTTGTCTTCCCAAGTAACCATTATGTGTGATGGAGCCCTGCTTTCCTGGAGATGGCTGAATACCTGCCTGCTGATGGGAAGTGGTGAATAAATTCCTTTGCTTGTGTGTGTGGCTTTTGCTTTACCTATTAAACAGTTGTCTTTATCTCAACCTACAAGTTTTCTCTCTCTTCCGATTCTCTCCCCCATCCCACTGGAGGGGGAGTGAGTGAACAGCTGTGTGGCGCTGGGGCTAAAGCAGTTGCTGGCTGGGGTTGAACCATGGCAGAACTTTTTGGTGCCCAATGTGGTGCTCAAAGGGGTTGAGATAATGACAGATTTAATTGGAATGTGCTAGATTGAATTTATAGCTGTTATTGCTGTTTAGCTATTAATTGGCAGGCTTCTGTGTTTGCTGTGGGGCTTGCTTGCCTCACTGCGTGTTGAGTCTAGTGCTTGTTATGACTGCTTTTCGCTTTAGCTACTTGCTGTACTGCTTATGATCTTACTGTGCTGTGCCCAGAAATGTTTTGATAACAGGAATGGTGATGTGCCTGGGCTGGCAGATGGCCAGAGCACTGCTGCTGTTCCTGTACTGGACAGTCAGGCTGGAACAGACAGTGTGAACTTGAGTCAAAGGGAGTGTGACCTGCGGATGACTCCACATGGGAGCAAGACACCCCAAGGCATCTGTGGCTTTGGATAAGTTCATGTCAGAGCAGGTATATCTCAAAGCATCTGTGGCTGTGTCCATGCCGCAGCAGGTATATTCTGAATGGATTGTGGCCCAAGGATGAAGCATCAGTGATTGTGCACAGGGTCATGATGGAGCAGCTCAAAGCATGTGGCCATGGATAAGCCCATGACAGAGCAGGTACACCCCTGGAGGGACTGCAGCCATGGGTAAGGCCATGTTGGAGCAGGTTTACTCCTGAAGGGACTGTGGCTGTGGGTAAGGCCACACTGAAGCAGGCCTGTCTCTCAAGGCATTGTGGCCTGTGGATAAGGCCAGGTTGGAACAGGTGTACCACAAAGTGACTGTGGCAATAGAGAAGTCTGTGCTGCAGCAGTTATACCCCTGGAGAGACTGTGGCACACAGGTAAGGCTCCACTTGGAGCAGATACAACCCTAAGGGACTGCAGTTTGTGGATGTCCAAGGCGGAGCAGAGGCAAGAGGAGTTCACTGCAATGTTAAACCCTATGGTCTGGTCCAGAGGGACCAGGGGTGAAGATTGTAATGGATATACCTTTAAATTGTTGTAACCTGTGATTCGAGTTGCATATTATGGTAATTACTACAGCAGGAACCCCTTGTTGCTAGCCAGGCTAGGAGCAAGGGGAGGAGTTCATTGCAATGTTAAACTTTTGTGGTAATGACTTTGAGTTGTATTGACAAAACATCATGATGCATGCTGCGCGATGGCTGGATGTCACCCTGCACTGACTTGATATGTCCTTGTGCACTGCTTGAGAAAGTGCTGCTCCAGCTTTGAGAGGCTGCATTTTAGCATTTATCGCTACTTGTCCGTATTACAGACCTGCCTATGGGTTAAATAACAGCAGCGTCTTGCTGGCGGGGAGCGTACAGACAACAGAGTGGGCTAAATCTCTGTTAGAAATGTGTGTGTGTATACCTTTGTGCATAACTGGTGTCTGAGTGCTGAAATGGTGCTATTTATCTAAACTCGCTAGATATTTAAAAAAGTAGTTAGAGTGTGTGTATATATATAAAAATGTAAGGGTTTTTTCCTGACACATCTTTGGATGTTTAAATCCTGCTAACACAGCAGTTGCATAATGGGGAGAACACATCTCCTACTCATCAGATACTTAATTGCTTTGTTTTCCCAGTAGAAGCCTAGCTCTGTGAGGCACACGAGAGAAGTGTGGAGAGGCGATGGCTTTTCTCTGTTAGCAGTATACCCAAATACAGATGTACTCAGATACCGTGGTAATGACTACGTTGGGAGAGCTTAAGTCAGGCAGATGCTCTGGTTTTTACTCGATATTACCTTGTCTCAGGGTATTGCTGAAAGGAAGACATAGCTTTTGATTTGCCACTTGAAGTTAGACTTGTTGCTGCAGGAAGATAATTGAAGTTTTGTGACACTTCTGCTTGGAGAAGGGACTCAGGTGGTGCAACTCTCCTGTTTTGCTGCTGCTTCTTAACTGACTCTGACAGGGTATCTCGGAGTTGGAGCTTGCCTTGGCGGGAGGAGCTCCTGGCCTTTTTTTTGGCAGTGGTGCAGTGAGTGATCTGTTGTGGGGTGGATATTGTATTGCAGCCCAGCAGTCTTTCATTAGAGAAGCCCCAAGGGAATGCTAACTACCCATCTTTATTTCCCTCCATTCATTTGCTATATTTATTGATGTGCCTGCAGGAGGGCATGCACTATCAAGGAGTGCTTTCTGCAAGCATGGCAAGCCTGAATACCAGAGCACGTTAGCCAGTAATTGTGAATGCAGGTATGTTGTGTGTACAACCTTAGGGATTAGGCACTGGGGAAAATGGTATTTGGCTCTGTATGGTGGCAGACCAGACCTCTCCTCCTGTCATGCAGGAAGCAGCTGCTCTCCCTTCTGCTTTGCAAGTGGTGTTATTTCCTCATCAGCTATTGTTGCAGGTACTATAAGATCGTGTATTGGCCATGACTAGGAACAAATTATCACTTCCCTCTTAAATCCCCAACTTTTTTTTCCCCTTCAAACTTTGTACAAGGATGACTGTTACCATTATTTAGGTAGGCAAAGCAAGTCCAAAAGGGACATCATCAAGCAAATCTCAGCTTTAGGATTTTTGTGCCATTACTCTTGCTCAGACACAACAGGTGGGGTTTTTATTTATTTATTTATTTATTTATTTGAAAGCTGGAAAGAGCTCAAATAGGAAACCAGTAGCCTGATATTTAGAGCATCACTTGGGATGTGTAAACCCTGATTAAGGCATTATCCCAGTATTTGCAGGTACAAATGGAAAAGCTTCCATAAAGAGTGAGGCTGCCCCATAAAGAGTGAGGACAACTGCATGGGAGACCTGATCAAAACTGGGTGGAGCTAGGGGCATGAATCCATGTCACTCAGATTTTGCCTCCAGAGCACAGTGGCTCTTTTATCTTTCCTTGTTTTGACTGGAAATTCCATCTGTGAGCTATAGAGGACTCTTTCAATTGCAAGTTTAATCAAAATGAATTCTACTTGGTTTTTTCAACTGTTTCCACCACAAAAGATTCTTGATGTGGTCTGTGATGGGCAAATTTTGTAAATTGGAGCCTCATTACTTGATTAAGCTCACTGAATTTAGTGGCCACAAAAATTTTGGCTGCAGGGCTAGTGCTGAAGAAGGCTACTGTTTAAGTACAGCCAAACGATCTTCTAGAGCATTGTGGCAGAGGTGTTAAAACAATATAAAAATTTATGTATATGTAGCAAACAAAATGAAAAGGTTCATGAACTTGTACCCTGTTTGCATGGTATAGGATCTGGAAGTGTAAGTTAGGACAACCTGACTTAGGCACTGAAGTAAAACAGATGTCTTTAGGATGGTCAAGACAACTATGTAAAATGTGGATGCTTATGTAATATGCCAAGAAGGTAGAATCTTTACAGGTATTTGAAGTTTTAAGGTATGCTGGAGGAGCCTTATGAGGCTTAGATGCTAGTTCCTGAATAGGGCCTGAAATTTAAGAAAATTACATGTTGTGCTTGCATAGTTGGAAGCCTTCAGCTCCATTACCTATTCTGATTTCATTGGTTAGCAGCTGAAATATTATTTGACTTTGTACTGAAGAAATTTTATATCATGGGGAGATAATACTCCCTACTTTTTCCAAACTTCTTAATGGAAATTTTGTCAATTCAAGTGAATAATATGATGCACAAAAAAGCTAACTATGTCAGGTTGTTTGCTCTGTAGTTGTTTCAGAGTTTCCTTAGCTCTCCATTTGACTTCCTGGTACAAAATGTGAGAGGCACCATCACAGCCTAAATCACAAGTTGTCTGCAGCCTGACACCAAATCACTCAGGTCGCCAAGAGATAGGCAAGGCAGAACTAAAGGCTACCAGGTCCTGAGCATGGACCCTGAACATCACGCATTGATGCTTTAGATCCATCCCCGGGAGAAGAGCAGTGCTACACCTATCTCTCTTACAGTTTTTCTTCCTTCCACTAACATCTGCTTGTTTTAAATCTTTCTTGTGCTCTGCACATTTTCAGAAGACTTAGAAGTCTGGGGGTTTTATCTGCTTGTGTTGGCAATCTTGAGATTGCTCAGACACAACCAGTCAGTGCCTTGATACTGTTTTCTCTGGATTGCTTTGTAGACTCAAGTGCACTTTCCTGTAGTACATACCTCAAGAGTAAAAGACAGCTACCTCAGCAAATTAGCGTGAAAGCATTGGAGAAAATTGTAGAATATGTTTGTTTTTTTTTTTGAGTTAAAAGCTATCCTTTTGTTGCCCATGGACTATGCTTTTAAAAAAGTGCCTTTCGCAGGGAGGGATTTTGAGAAGTTAAATCAGTTGCCTATTTGTGCACTCATCTGAAGAGGCAAATCAGATGCCACTTTGACAGATCTGTATGATAAAACTTCAGCAAGCAAAGTTTGATTTTTAAGTGATTATGGAAAAAGAAAATAATTTTATGTAGCTTTAATCCTAATGTGCTACAGTTGTCTACGTATGCAATCCTATTACAAAAAAAAGAAAAGGCAAAAATACTCTGGAGGGTAAGAATGAGTTTTAAACAAGAATCTCAAAATGCCGAAACTTATTTTTGTTTACTATCCAGAAAAGTTTTTCTTAGAAGCAGCCTCCATTCTGAATGCAGGTGGTTGAAACCTGTCTTTTACTGGCACCTGTGTCCTGTTGAATGCAATAACTAATCAACCTGTGGCTGATCTTGAATAGCAGCCTCTGGATATGTGCTCTTTGCTTATTAGAGGCTTGGATCACAGCTAGGCATAGCTGAGCAAAGCTCCTTCATGTAAAGCTAAGGTTAAGAGCTCATCCTTACTGCTGCTGCTTCAGCTGAAAACTTAATTTTTATACCCAAGACTCAGGTGAGTGGTCATGGTCACCTAACAACAGAGATTTGTTCTGGGAACAAAAGCAAATTCCCAATCAGAGAATGTAATAAAATGGTGATGCTACAGCTGGTTCCTTTCACCCTCTAAAAATAGACAAAATAGCATGTAGTAGAGAAAAAATGTTTGCTGAGTTAACTGGGCTATATTTAGGTGCCAAATAAACAGATTTCTGCTTTTGACCCTCCCCCTCACACCCTCAAAACCACTTTTTATACCGTCTGCAAATGTCTTAGCTGTTCGTGGCTTCTGTTCTTCGCAAAAAGAGTAATTCTGAGTAGGGAAAAGACATCTGTCACAGCTGAAAATAAAAAAAGGCAAGCTCTTAGGCACATAGTCACTGTGTCCAGACTTGTTCTCTCTCCTTGGCCTGTTGTTAGTACTACATCCACAGACTGTTTTAGGTACAAAACAGATAGTGCTTTAAAAAGCCAAACCCCTAATCCCTCCAAAAATCTTCTCTGTGACCAAAGCTTTATTGATCCATATAAGCAGTATGAGCTAAAAAATAAGCATCTTCCCTTATATGATACTTTTTACATCACATCTTTATCTTGCAGCAGGCTCTTTTCCTGGCACTACTGTTGGTACTGATTGTATGGTTAGCCCTTTATTCATGTATGCTTTTTTTTTTTTTTTTTTTTAAGGAAGCAAATAGTGTGGTCATCTTGCTAGAACAGATTAGGAGAGGGAGCCTGCAGCTCTGGAACGATCCTCTTCAGCTTTTGATGAGGAGGATTTCATCAGCCCCCATAAAGTGCTTCTTACAACCTCAGGGGTGGCCAGAGTGCAGTATGAAGTTAGTTTATTCCTTTATTTTTGCCTTTTCAGACATACTTGTGCTGTTGATATGTTTTTGCTTCCTAATTTACAAGAAGTTGGGCAGCTTGGGGCATCTGGTCAGCACAAGCTTTGGTTTGCTCCCAACATTGCAGGCTTTGATCTATCTGGCTTTTGATGCTGATTATCCAGCATTTGTGAAGTCTTAATTTTTATGTGCCAGAGAATATGTTAACTATGACTCCTTCATGAGCACTCCGTGATGATAGATTAGGTGTCATTCCTAATTAAATAGCAAACTACAAGGCATAGTCTTTAAAAAAACAGGACACTTAAAATTCCAGTGCTGTCATTTAAGGGGCATTGATTTTCACAGGCAGAGAAGCTTTCCCTGTGTTTCCACCTAAATAACTTAATACAGGTACAGGTTAATGAAAAATTTATTTCAGGTTTTCTTTTCCTGTTAACCTGAGAGTAAATCACACAACCATCTTTAAAATTTGGTTTATGTCTATTAGAGATACGCCAAGAGTGTGATGAACTGACAGTTTTGAAGAGTTAAATTTCAGACTAGAAACTTTCTGTATGGTGTGTGTGTGGTTCCCCCCCCCCCCCCCCCCCCCCCCCCGCCTTCCCTGTCTGAAAGCTACATGGAGCCCAGCTTGATTTTTGGAAGGTGTAGGAGGTCACTTGGGATTTCTACTGCTTGACTTCCAGCTGGGTGTGCTGGGCATTTCTGTTAAAAAAAAAAAAAAATTAGAGCACCTGCAAGTAGTAATTCTGCTTGGCACTTCTTTCTTCTCCTTGACCTCTCTTGCCTCTACAGGCTTCTCTGAACTGCCTGGGGGACAAATATGACAACTGTAAAACTGAAATTTGGGGAGATATCTTGCTCAGCTGCATTTTTTGAGTGCACACATGTACTTTGTTGTTGGCTTGATGGCACAGGACAGCCCTCAGCTATCAGGCATTCACTGGACCTTAGAGGCTGTGGTAGGAAAGTATCAAAGAGGAGATGTCATCAGGAATTCAATTTCCTAACCAGATTCAGTTGAGGACTTTCTTATGTAATGTGGTTTCAATGCAAGTCACAGCATTTAATTGTAAATGCTGTAATTTGGATTGCTTTAGATGGGATTTCTATGTTTGCTCATTCATTTGCTGCCTTCCTCAGAGCCCTGGATGGGCTTTTTGCAGTGCTAGCATCTCCATAGGTACTATCAGTCGTGTAATTTAAGCAGTCTTACACACAGGCCTGTCTGCATTTTACTGTGGCATAATCATCAGTATGATCGTAAAACCTGTTTATTTTGAAATTGTTGTTCACTGGATAAAGATTAAAAAGCGTCTAGCTGGCTCTAACAGAACTAAGGAAGATTTGAGCATTGTCGGCATCCCATGTTGTTGAATCCTTGTCTGACGTCCTCAATAATTTGTGTGAAAGTATCAATCATTCCAATACAGGAAGATGGCAAAGGTATGGCTGAAGGCAATGATTTTGTTCTGGGCACCCAGGTTAAGTGTGTTAAACACTGTTTAACCCCCTTCTCACTCCTACCCCCCTTTGCTGCTGTTGACAGTTTATTTCCACAAGATAATGCAAAGCTTTCCCCTTGCTTGACAGAGCAGCAGGATTTATAGCTGTGTCTTATCCAAACAACCTGTAAAAATGTTAAGAGTATTTAAAAAGTAATGTAAAAAAATAGTTTAAGTGAAGAACAAGTCAACATTTGCATTCCTGTTCTCCTTAGTGTACACAAAATTGTGTACATACCTTAACTTAAATTGGAAAGAGGAATACAGTATTCTGAGATTTTTTTTTTTTAGACTCTGAAAGGGGCTGTCTACTGTTTTAATAATACAGTGATGTTAGGGCTTTGCAGATGTCATACAATATACTTGACCTTTATAAATAAAACTGCATTGTATCTGTATTGCAAAAAATATCCTGACAGTAGCATGCAGATTTATTAACCACCATATATAGGAATTGTTAGATTTTATTCCTTGAGCAGAAAGGCAGATTGCCCAAGTAGGATTTGGACAGAATAGCACCATATATACTGGGGCTCTTTGATCACAGCCAAAAAAAATGCAGGTACATATACATAAAACTGGCAGATGAAAACTGACTGTTGTGTTCCTAAGGAAAGTCTCTTGCATTGAATTTGGGCAAGAGTATTCATACGAGTTACGGTATGGGAGGAAAGAAATGCTGTGGTTTGTTGGGCACCTTGTGACATTAATGCTACCAACTACTGAAATTCTAGGCTGTAGAGAACAATATGGGAAGCCAAATCTTAATGTTGCATTTAGCATCTGTTTAGGAACATTACACCTAATATTCTGGAGAGCTTTTGTCCTAAGGGACACCAGGTTAAAGATTATTAAATTGATGATAGTTTTATTTTAATAGAAGGGGAAAATTGACACAGGTAGGCAAAACTAAATAGTTACTTTAGCTGGAAGAGATGAATACCTGTTTTCAGTGTTTCATAATGGAGAAACTTCTAAGTTTTCATGTTCAGAGTGAATCTCTTTCATAGAGACAGAGGTAAAATTAAAGTGCATTTCCAAAGATCTGTGTGTGTATCATAGATAGCTAAAAACACTTTGTTAGATGAGCAGCAGTATTTCACTTGAGAGGTGAATCTTGCATGACCCAGTGGGTGTGTGTGTGAGGGTAAATAAATTGAAGTCCATTGAAAATAAAGCATGTTTCAGACTTGCTGTAAAGGCAGATGTGAAAGTTCAGGTCTCTACACGAACAGTGAAGTGCGCGGAGGTCGTCTGCTGTTTCTTGGTGTAGTCACAGAGTTTTCTTTTAGCTCTGGCTGCTGTTGTTAGCTTGCCAAGAGGAGATAATAGGCTGAATTTAGATATTTTTTTTTAAAACAAACTGAAAGTTCTGCTCTGTGTTCACTGACTTCAAAGGTTTGTATGTTTTTGTTCCATAAACTCACTGAATGGAAGTGTTTTTTCAGGAGGTTCAGTGCTAGTTAGTTTCATTGCACACTCATTTATCACACACCTGGGCTGATTTTTCTAACCATGTTCTACTCGTGAATATACAATATATTAACATATGTGCAAAGAACTTGCATCTGCTTTTGACTTTGAAGCAATGAAGTGTCTGATCATCATTAAAATGCACTTAAATGTCTTTCAAGTAACTCTCTTTAGGTCTGTTGTGGTTAAACTGGATCTGAATTTGTTCGAGCTCACTTCAGTAGTTCCTGTTTCCTGTACCAAAATAACTCTGCTCCTTGGCATGTATGTTTTCTCCATCTCTTGTTAGCTCTTTCTATGTATCCCTTCAAGTAAATATTTCCTAAACGCAACTTGTGGAACATGGAACAAACTCAAAGTGTGGAAGAGTTGCAGTGGTATTTTTCAGAAAGTGAAAAAACTTGCATTCCTAGTTCCTGTAAAATATATGGGACAGAGGAAACAAACTGTTTCCCTAGAGAGCCATGTATGCTGTATCGAAAGGACCACTGCTTCCACCTTGTTGGGATGCGCTGATTTACTGTTCTGCTTTTGTGTGTGTGTTTTTTCCCCGCCTTTCCACCAAATCTGATGCAAGTACCTATGCTGCTTCCTTCTTCCTTTCCTGTTCTTCCATATTAAACCCTCAGGGTCCTTCTGGCTCCTTGCAGCCTTATTTCCAAGCCAGCTGTGTCTTCCTTCAGACCTTTGCCTCTGGGCCTGGGGCTCAGCTTTCTGCTCCTCTCCTGTTGCAGGCTGCACTTTCTGCTTTGCTTTGGCTGCTGTTTGCTTGCTTGACTGCCTGGTTGAAGCAGCAAAATACTAAGGGGTAGGAACTTGCAGAGGGAGCAGGAGGGGAGAAATGATTTGTGGAGATGGTGGAAGGAAAGAGAAAAGGAAATGATTGTGCGATGCAGTAGGAATTTCAAGTAAGGCAGTCAGATGAAAGAGGAAGATGATCCTTAGTTGTAATGGGAACAAGCATTTCTGAGTTTGAAGATGGTGTGGGAAGGTGATGAGACATAAGGGTGGTGTGAAATTGGAGAGTAAGTACAGGGTAGTAATGCAAGGAAAAGAAAATAATCATAAAAGTACATCAGGTATTTGAGAAAACTTATTTTTGTGCTTATATGATGCAGATAAAGGTAACTTAATTCTTTGCTGACTCCTGGCTTGTCTTTTCTGTCACAGTTCTCAACCTCAAGACCTATTTCTTCTCTCCAATGCCCCCATTTAGAGCCTTCCTATGAACAAAAAGTTTTCTGTTAAGGACCTGGGCAGCATGTTTTTATTCTGATTTATGGGAAGCAGGGGCATTGATAACTGCCCATAAGTTATAGCTTATGTTGTAGTAGTTACTCTTAAATTGGTACACAGCAGTTTTATCTGCCACACATTACACATTAAAAGTATTTTGGGAGAAACATCTATGACCGAGTTCCTGTTAGCACTCTTGCAGCAGTGTTGAAGTGTGGGATACCAATGGCCAAGTGGTGTCTTCATTTGGATTTCAGGTGACACAACAAATCCTAGATCTAGGGTATCATCTGCAATATTGGGTTCATTTTCCAGGCCCTGCCATTTGAAGTTGTGTAAGATGACCATCCCAGAGGCTTGAGGATTAAGGATACAATCCTTCCTAAAGCTTTTAAAGCTGACTTGCATTTCTGTCAGTAGAATTTGAGCAATCTTGATCTTTTCTCCAACATGTAATTCCTTGCGCTTTCAAATCCTCATTGCTGTGTGCATTCATGGATTTACGTACTGGCAAATCAGTATGTGTCTGTCTCCTTTTCCATTATGCTTGTATAATCCCATCCCACGTTCACCCATAGTCTTTGCTCTTGTCATGGTTGAAAGGGAATTCCCTCCCATGCCCTGATGCAGCAGCAACAAGCTACAGGTACATTTCATGCACCCTGTCTCTGAGAGTGGAGCCTTGTTTGCTGTCTGCAGAGCCCATCCTGTGATGGTGAATATGTATGCTTCCCATCACTTGTGTCTCAGCAGAATGAATCTTGAGTATTCCTGTCTTATTAAAGGAATGGCTTTCTTGGCTTGCTAAAGGAAGTAGAACAGCAATATCCTTAATGCACATTGCTGTCTATCCTCAAGAAACAAGCAGTGCTCTTGTTTCTCATTGTCCTGTTTGTAAAGTGGAGAGTTTTCCCTTGGGAATACCTCAGCATCTCCCACACTGGGATTATGGCTTGCTAGGCCATGACACCAGTAGGTTACAACTGCTCGTAGGGGCAGGTTGCCTGACTGAGCGATCTCCAAAACTTGCTCAACGGGATCATTTCCCCAGTAAGCATGCCATTCCTTAGCTTCACCTGAGCAGGACACGTTTGTGTTGCTGCATCCTTCTTTTACCATCTTATGTCCATTCCTGTTAGTATTCCCTGAAGAAGACAAGTGATGCCATGAAATGTGAGGTTACTGGTATGCAGCTTGTGCAAAATATCCTCCCATTTGCAAGAAATATGATGTTTCCCTTTCAATAGCCTTTCAGGCTGAAATTCCTGGGGAGCATTCAGCTCCTCTGGAGGCCACTTATTTTAATCAAAGAAGGGCAGTTTCCTGAAGTCCTTAAAAGCTCTTCATCTTTTCCTTGACTTCCATCTGAATTTGGTGCCCTTCTTTCTGAATGTCATATTTGTCACTGTTATTCTTCAAAACAATTCTTTCTGACTTGTGTTTATACGTGGCTGGATGGGATGGAATAGGTTGCGGATGTCCATAGAGTGTGTCTCATATATTCATGGCAATTAGGGAAATTTCTCTGAATCCCCTGCACATCTCTCGCCTCCTGTAGATTGACTAGGTAGTCTGAGACTTTATGAACATTTTGTCCTGAGACTGCAACTTTCCAAGCTTGGGATCGTGTTGGCTTTTTTTGTGAGAAGTCTGCTTCTCTGGAGGTGCTCACCTCATGCTGCTCTCACACCTGCTTTGTAGCTGAGTATCCTTGCTGTGGCCCTTGGACTGCAGTCCCACCTGCAGCGTCTCTACATGGGGACAGTGCCGAAGTCTGCATCCTTCTGCTTCAGGGTTTCAGTACCTTTTTTTTGATTCAGCCAAAGGCAGCATCACAAGCCTGAATTCTTAGTAGGCTTCCTAAAACAAGATTAGCAAGAGCATTTCTGATCAAAAAAGCATCTTACATGAGGCAGTTGCTGTTGGGATGTTCTTAAAAATTCAGCCGATAGTGACAGTCAATGCTTATGCAGTAGAAATACAAGCTAGAAGATAATATTTTGAAAGTGGCAATCTCGCCCCAATCTGACTTTTTAAAGGGAAAGAAGCTGTCAGTGGTACTGCTCTGCTAAGAGTCCCAGCCTCCCCACTTTTCCACAGATACCTTATGAGCTTCCTGCTGCTGTTCGTTTTCCATTTAAACGTTATCAGGTTGTATGGTTGTTTAGTGTTCATATGGTCCACTAAATAGTTCTTGCCTGTTGTGATCTACTGTATTAGCAGCCTAGACAGAGCCTGCGTGGTGGTGCTCCCACAGCTCTGCTCAGTATTGCTGTATCCCAAAGTGAGCTTTCTGTAAAGTAGGAACATTGGCATTACTTACCTTCAAATCCCTGTGCATTGCTCCTTGGTGCTGGATGGAGTGTGTCTTATTTAGATAACGTACACATCTTTCAAATATTTATGTCTCAAAGCGTGGCTGCTAACATCAGTCCTTTTACTGACTCTTAAAGAAGGAAGAAATACTTCTTCCTAAAATCGCTAAGAATGTTTATTGAAAGACTAAGGCTTCAAGGGCTTGTCTGCATTCTGCTGTTGTACACCTATGGCATTTAAACTGGGGACTTCTCCAGGTGACTGAAAAGCAAGAGCTGAAGCAGCTTTCCTAGTGACAGTAACATCTGTCAAAAGTGTTAAGTGAATCAGAGTATATGCCGTTAAATCTCTGTCACTTTCCTCCCCCTCCCCCATACATCCCATTTTCTGTGAAACCCCTTCCTAAATTTACACTGGAATCAGCTATATATTTATGCTGTCATGACAATGTTCATTTTTGATTTTCTTATGCTGAGGAGGAGCAAAGTGCTTTTGCAGAGCACAATCACTTCACCTGGACAACACTGCATTTAGAAAAATTTGCAATGTGTTAGTAGCCTCTAATACAAGAGACAAGAATGAGCTGTCTTTGCTCAGAGGATCTCTTAATTGGATTTCTGCATCTATTTAAATTAGGTTATCATCCACTTGGCAGATTTCCTGCTTATTCCACCAAGGTGAAGGCCATCTCCATAGTGGCTATCGGTCACTTTCTTCTCCAGGGCATCTGAATGTAGTTCTCTGTCTGCATGCTCATTTATCACTATGAAGCCAGGCAGACCTCAAAATATGCTAATAAACTTTGGGGAACTTTTTCTAGTTGCCATTTAGCTAGACTCCTCATACCAGTTTCCAGTCAGAGTTCACTGTGTGGAGCTGCCAAGAGTGGAAGCATACATGGATAATTGTTTGGTTGATGGAGCCACTCTTGCCTTTTAGAGTAGGTGGTTCTCTTCAAGATATATTGTCGTGACCTTCAGGATGTGTTGTCTGGATCTCTGTGACTCAATTTTGGTAACTGAAATGTTCCTGGAGGGGTTAGATTGTTTCTGGATCCCTTGATGTTGTGACATATGGGTACATATGTTTTCTTTGCTATTTTTGTTGGTGCAAAAAGTCCAGCTCAGTTGCACTGGATGTGAACACCAAAACTGTGATATGCGTTGGGATAACACCCTTCAAAAAACCACTTTTTTGGCCAGGCATCTCTGAGAGACAGCCCATTCCTCCATCATGACTTTGCTATGTGTTTTCACCTATAATTAGCTGCCGAAATCTTCTACTGTTTGCTTCAGGTAATAAGTAGCTGCTTGATCCTGTTTGGAGGAATTGATAGTGGCTTCTCAAAATGAAGCTCGTGTGGGAGTTCCTTGGGGGTGTCAGATATTTCAGAAGTAGTCAAATTGTGTTGGCAAGAGCTGACTTTTTTTTTTTTTTTTTTTTACTGAGCTTGCCAACGTTTCCAGTATCTAAACCTGGGGTTTTGTAGGATGCAAAATACTAGCCTAGAAAAGGGTGGTAAGATCTGTGGGGTGAGACATATTAAAATGCAAGAGTTAACCAACTCTTGCCTACAGTATTTTTATACTAACAACAGTTTTCAGCATAGTTGAAAGGAGACGTTAGTTTTTTTTTTTTTTCTTAAATTATTTTGCTTTTTAAATGTCAAATGCTGAAATATGACATAATGAACAGCAGTGTAAATTTTTTACTGATATATTTAGAAATCCTAAGTGGAGCATTTGATCAACACGGTCTCTACAGAGCAACTCAATTCTGCAACTGGAAGTTGTAGTTAAGTACAAGAAATATGAAAATGAGGAGGTGGTTTTTCTTTTTCACAGGTTTAGATCAGGGCATAGTTACTTTCCCTGTTGCTTGTCTCTTTAATCAAAGTCTCAGTTTAAAAGAATTTTAGTGTACTCTTCTGAAGAACATTCTTCTATCCAACTATGTACTAACAGTCTTGGCTGAAGATTCTTACTCGGAAATTTCCTTTTGCAACTTGAAGTTGATGCTGTGGGTTGTATGTTGTGGAAAGGCAAGCAACGTGAAGAAAATCCACAAGTACATTTAAGGGCCTTCATGTTATTCAGTCCCGGACTTGAATCTTACTCTTATTCCCAGTTAATGAGACAAGAATAGCTCACTGGAGTTATATTTAAAATTCCCTTTAAGAAACATTCAAGGCGGTCATTATCCATAGCCAAAACAAACAGCTAATGTAGAGTTATCAACTATTAATGGCATTACAGTCCAAACAAGACCCAGATTTTACTGAAAGGTCTGTGCTATTCTGTACTGTCCTGCTTCTGGTTGTAAGTTGCAAAAGAAGATCCATTTGTGTGCTTGCAGTCTTTAGTATTGAAAGACATTATCCAGTATTACGCAATTCAGAAAACAACAGTTCCTACTGCATTGCTGTCATGCAAAAAGTATATACTGCCTTACGCTGCAGGTGTTTCTTACTGCCTTTAATTCAAAACCTTCTAGAGCAGTTGGGGGGGACCTCCACCTTTCTGTGATGGACTTGGCACAAATAATTTATCTAACAACATAAACACTTTGGTTGCAAAACCAGCTTTCCTGAGGACTGTGGACTTCAAATTGGTGGTTGAGGGATAATCATCTTGGAAGGTTCTACTTTCTCCCTCTATTTCTCATATAGGAACCTAAGCGATAACTACAATATGTAATACAACCTGCTGAGAAGGGATGAGTGCAACAAAGAGATTTCAACTGTTGTCTCTTGTTGACAGTCATTTTGATATCACTGAGGCTTTATGACTTTTGGTCGTTGTTTTTGAACCTCTGTATGTTTGGCCAGGCCACAGTATTCATAAACAGCCAAGAAAGTTAAGTATGCAGATGAATAAACGTCGGATCTGTGGCCCCTTGGTGCGTTGAGTATTTCTGTAGGAAGCAATAGCAATTTTTAGTAAGGTTTCTGTATCTATATATTCACTACTTTTTAGAAGGTGGGGCCTATTCTTTGTGGAAGGGAGCATCTCTGTGGAGATTTTAAAAAATATTTTAAAATTATTTAACTTGTCCATTCTCGATGTCACTGTCCTCAGTGATTAAACATAACAGCCTTCCATCAGAGATGTACTTTAGTTTTGTTGGTTAAAGTGACAAAAAGGTTCATAATTGGTAACTCCAGTGTTTTGTTGTTAACTAGACTGGGAACACAAACACTGAGGTCCTATTCTGGAGCAGCATGCAAGTGTATGTTCTCATCTTACATACTCTTTTAAGTACACAAGGACTTAAAAACATCACTGAAAGCTCTGTGAATGTGGACTTGGAGTGGAGAGCTTCCCCAGACCTGCTAGAAACTTGCAGCCTTTGCTTTTTGTGTTACTTGGATACTAGATAACACCTTATGAAATGGAGGTATGTCTTGATATAACTTAAAAAACCCTCTGTTTAGCACTTTTTGCAGTGTATTCCTATCCTGGTGAGTAGTTTCTGGAAATCAGGAGCAGTTGTAATACTTGGCCATGTCTTCTCTTTGTAAAGAAGTACTTACCACCCCCCCACCCCCATTTTGCAGAAGTAAACACTTCTAAACATTTCACGGTATGGATTTTGAAACAGATGGTTGTTGTAAGGATTGTCTTGACTCTTGCATTGCTGCTCATTCTGGGTCAGAGGCTGCAGATTTTTTTTCCCTGTTTCTTATCTACTGAAATCAGCTTAATTAATTGTGGAGGGTTATGGATATGGAAGCTCCCAAAAAAGCAGTGCTTGGGTATGAATTTCTACAAATATGCTTGATAGGTGTAGTTGGTGGATAGATCTAAAGGATGTACCCATATACTCTAATTGGATTTTTACAGCACTGATGAAACATCACAAAAAAGATGCCATGGGTTGTAGTAATTTTGAGCAAGGTTTATCATATGAATAAATTGTGTTGGACTTGATACTGTTAATCTTTTCAAACCTAAATGATTCTATGATTCTAAATAAGGAGTTCTAATCTCCCAGGAAGCTGCACTTTTACTGCTTTAAACTTCAGTTCTGGCAGTGAGCTCTGTGTCTCTGCTTGGTCAAATTCCTGTAGATATTTCCTTCCTAAATATGGGGGTTTAGGTCTTTAGTAGTAGTTGGCAGACTCTTGATGGGGGAGGCTGTAGAAAAAACATTCTTCCTCCCCCCCATTAGCTTTGGCATAAAAGTTCATATTGAAAAGTTTTATTTAAAGTTGGGAGAGAGGAGCAGCTAAAGAAAAGGTCTTGTGTATTTTTTTCTTCTTGACTATTAATACAAAATGTACTTTTTCTTTCCCTTTTTTGAGACCTCTTCCAGCCTGTCTGCCCAGTACCTTGCTTTTCATTTTTCTTGCTGGCAGTTTAGAATTGTTTTTGTACATAGCTGTGGTGGTATACTTGTGAACACCATAAATTTCAGATCTGCTTCCAGCTGTTCTGTGTCAGTGTTGTCCAAATTGAACGTTTATTTTCTCCTATTCTTGATCCACCTCTTTTTAGTTAACTCTTTTCAGCAGTAGATTACATGGAGAATGATACCTGTGTTGCTACCACTGTGCCCTTTGAACTGCAGGTTCCTGCAGACTCCATTACAAACTGGTGCTGTACCAGCACCCTATGTGCCAAGGAGGGCTTTGTGTTTCTGTAAGCATCTCTAGGTGTATATGGCAGTAGTCTTTCCACCTATAATTAAATTATTCCTTTCCTTAAACTCAGCAAGCAGCTTTTCCAATATTGAAATAAGACCTTTTGGGATAAGATTAACTTTTTGTTCTAATATTTATTGTATGTGCTGGAAGATATGGATGTAGCATTGAGGAATTTTTTTTTTTTTTCCTTGCTGTGGATGAAGAGCCTGAAATGCCTGTTCATCCTGCTCTTTGTAAAATGTAAATTACTGTCAGGATAACAACAGGCTGTAATACAGGCTTTGGTATTTTATTATGTACACTGCAAACATTAACTTTGCTTCTTATCCAGGGCTGCATAACATCTCAGGCTTTTTTTCGCATCTGTTAGAAACCCAGATTTTTATCTTCTGCCTTCATGCTTGATGAGTAGCCAATGGATGTTAGTAGCAGGAATCTGGGCGAAACACTTGTCCAAATCCTGCATTTTATGGCCACTGCAATACAGCACACTTTTAATATGAGCCTTTTCCAGCACAGCTGAAACACGGCTTCTGTGCAGAGCCCCTGCCTGCCGAGACAGAAAATGTGGCTGATTATTTTCCCAGGCATCTTGCTGCTCCTGAGCTGTAATGTTGGTGGGGTTGGTGGCTGGATCTGATCTGGCTGGTGGACTGAAGCAGCCCCCAGTATAGGACTGGGTGGTCTGTGAATTAATGCACGTTTATATGCTTTTTTCTGAGAGGCATTCATAACCAGACATACAGGTTTTTAAGTGTGTTGTATGAAACTTCTTAAGGTGCTTTTCACATGACTTCTGCAAATTAGAATGAAATTAGCTTGTTCCTACTGTTGCCTTATTAATTACCGTGATGGACTTAAACTGATTTGGGAAAGGATGTGTTGCAGAGGACTGTGCCCACATGTTTTCTGTGTGGTGTTTTTTTTTTTTTTAAATTGTTCCTCAAGTCTCCATCCCATTTGATCATTAATCTTTTTTTTTTTAAAAAAATATATATATAGTGATGGCTTTGTGTCAGGTTCCTACCTCTGCAGAGATGACAACTACTTTCTACTCTAAATGACCCTCTGCATTAGGAGCTGTTCGACAGTGCTAGAGTAAATAGTCTTGAAAATGCCCCTTCTTAAAAGAGGATCATCTGGGAATAGACCCAGTCCCTTATAAATACTGTAGTTGATTTTGTTTGCAGATAGTTTCTATTAGAATCTTGACTCAGAAAATACAGAATAAACACTATTTTAAAATAAAAGGTAATGAAACAGCTGTATCTTGTGTAAACCACTTGCAGTGGCAGGAGTGTGTTTATGACCATTTTAAATAGCTTTTAGTATCGATTCAGATATAGATATATTAAGTGGATATGTGGTACATTTGTGTATTCAACATCTGGGGCATATGCTGTTTTAAAATAATAACAATGATTAAGAAATGGTGTAGTTTAGAAAAGCATTTGTTATGGCATAGTTGTGAACTGTGAGTTAATTTATATGCTTTGAGTTTCATTTCATATAAAAAAAATACAAAAGAAAAAATATTGTCTACCTGATATTTCACTTGTGAATTATATTGAAAGAAAATGGCTTAATAAAATAATGTAGAAGTCGCTGAAAGCCTGGCATGTGCAAATATGTGAGAATGGCAATTTTACATTGCATGAATAATTTTTTTGGAATTATTGGAGTGACGAATATTTTCTTGCAGGGGACAATAGAGTAACTCTTATTTGTAGCTATGACAATGTATTTTTAGAATCAACTAATTTTTAAATATGTCAAACTGAGCTTTTAGAATCAACTAATTTTCAAATATGTCAAACTGAGCTTTTTGTTTATTTTTAAAGATGGATGGAATATTTCCTGATGAGGTTTGTAGCTTACAAACTGTGAAGTGTGGTTTAGTCTCATGCGAATACACTCATAAATACGCAGTTAGAGCGCAAAGTGCTTGCTCCTACAGTCGGTACTGCTTACGGGCAGCTGGAGGTGCTTTTTTGTTATACTGTGTTCTTTGTATTTGAAGTCTCATTTTAACTAATTATCCTTAACTAATAATATCTATTTTGATTAGTCAAGCGTGACTGAGTTATTATCCAGACCATTCTATGGAGATACTTAATTTTAAGATGCTAGGATGTGGCAGAGATGAAACTCTGTTATTAATGTCCTAGCCAGTGTGTTTTTCTTCTTAATAGATTTATTTTTTATTGTTGTTAAAAGGGTTTGAATGACTTGGTGGGTCTTTGAGCTTTAATTTCTGTGATATTTCCATGTGGAAGAGCAGAAGCTGTGAGTCAGTTGGTTCAGATGTAGTCTTAGACTGTGACAATAGCTCATGAATTTCCTAAGTTTGTTCATGTTGTGTATGTTTTGGGGCTTTTCCCCAAAATAGACTTCTAATGGATTTTCCTAGCTGTGTGCGGTTCCTTCACTGTTGTTTAGACCGAATTTCCTAGATCCCTTTCAAATCCTTCTACTTGATTCCAACAAGAGCAGCATTGTTTTTTGCTGAGGGCCTCTAAATTAACAGGAGAGGTCTGACTTGAACCGTATCTGAATTCCCTTCAGTCTCTTGAGGATATTCTTGCAAACACTCCATTTGAAAGGCTGACTTTATCAAGGAGAAAAGCCTCATTTTGAGCCTTGGAATGAAATAAATGGCTGAAATTGTAATGCTAGTTGATATGACTAATGTGAAAGCTTTTATTATGCTTTCTTCTTCAGCAGGCAGTTTGAGTAATGCTAATAATTAGTGCCTTTGTTAGAAGGATTTGGGGGATCTGTGGGGGTGGCTAAGACCAAAAGAACAGTACTGAGTCAGGGCAGAGCATAGGAGGCATAGTCTTGCCCTAGCACAGGAGGAGGGAATAAGGAAATAGGTTTATCTGTCATCTGGTCAACCTCACAAATTACCAGCTTCTTGCATTACTGAAAGCAAGGAGTAATATAGATGTAGGTTTTTCTGGTGTTTTTTATTTTCATGCATAAGGAATTGGAGTGACAGTATGTGATGTCAAATTAAATTTCTCAAGAGCCAAACAGTTGTAGCAGTCTGAGTCTGTGTTGTCTTGCAGACAGGACTTGAAAAGTCTGGTCTGCTTTCCATCCTGTGCTTTGCCTGGGTCAGTGATGATGGACTCTGATGTAAAGTAGCATGGTTTTTTGAAATAACCTCAAAACTACTGAAAGCATAAAAAACTTCTCTAAACGTTAATGAATCTGTGCTACATATAACCTTGAGGTATACTTTAAAAGGACTGTAGCATAGGCATAGTATCTCCAAGGCTGTCTGGCTGGTTTTGGGCTTCTGAAGTCTCAATTTGGCTCTTTTCCAAGAAGACATGATCTATTAATCTATTTTTCTTTGGAAACCTTGTTTCATATTCATATTTTAAAAGGATAAAACTTCTGAATGTGTAAGCTCTGCTCTGCAGGTAGCTGTCATCTGCCTGGGCTATGTTCACATTAGCAAATAGTTCAGCCCACAGAATTGGAGTTTCGGAATGAGAAATAAAGGGCTGAGGACCTGGTGTCATAGATCTAGATTTAGCATTCTCATTTGTTCATTTGTGCAAGTTGCTTTACGAATTTTTTGCAAAATGTCATAACATGGTGGTTATGCTGCATTAGCAGGTGGGTAAGTTGAACTTGACAGTCTGAAGGGAAGATTGGAGAGCTCACCTGAGCATGACTCACCACGTTGCGAGTACTTTAGTTGTAGACATTGAAAGAATCTCAGGAAAATCAGGAAAAAGTGGTGGTGTTGCACGTTTTCTGTCATAACACGATGCTGGCAGAGACACTTCTAGAGGTAACAGGTTGTATTACATACCCATTTGGGTAGTCTCCCAGAGAATGTGTGAACTTTGAATTCTGAAGTTGGTATGCTCACAAACAACTCCTTCCCTACTCAACTTTGTGAAGTGGCTACTAAGAACTCCAAACTTCCAACCTGACCACATACCAAACTAAAACTGCAGGCATAATTCTGTGCACACAGAATATACAATGTAACTTCAGAATTTTCCTTTTAGTCACAAAGAAATGATTTAATGGTGGTGTTACTCCTGTAGCAGTGGTGCCTCCTCTGGTGAATATAATGGCCTTTGCTGTTCGAGTAATACTGAAAGACAGTGCGGTATCATGCTTTTGTGTGCTTCAGTTTGTATAATTTAATAGAAAATATAATAAACTAAGTCATAAGTTCTTTAACTTCTTGTTTGTATTTCCTTTCAGTTTTGTATATGGAAGATACTTCAAGTAGCCATGTTATTCTTTGGTGTTATTATAGATGAGAAACTTGTAGCTAAAAGAGGATCTTGCAATCACATGAAATCTATTTTTATTTCAATTGTCGATGTATCTAAACCTTATTTACAAAAAATAATTTCAAGTTAACATTTCTGTAATTATTTTTTTACTACTTTGCACATAGACTTCATCATTTTTTTAGGAAAATACTGAAATTCTGGATTTTTTTTCCCAAGAAAATACTCATTGGAGCACCATGTGGTTGTGCTGAAGTTCCCATGCTATTAATCAGCTCAGCTGTTGGCCATGTGGATAAATCTTGTCTTTTTTTGCCACAGGTCCAAGGAGCTAATAAAGGAAGCGATCCTTGACAATGACTTCATGAAGAATCTGGAATTGTCTCAGATCCAGGAGATTGTGGATTGTATGTATCCCGTGGAGTATGGCAAAGACAGCTGCATCATCAAGGAAGGAGATGTGGGTTCCCTGGTGTATGTCATGGAAGGTATGATTTTAAAAGCTGATACTTATTTCCTTTTTTCAACACATATAGAGACAAAAATGTTATCTAAATATGGTTGTTGAAAAATTGTGTGGACTAATTTTACCTGGAAAATTTTTTACTAGATTTGTGTGCCTCCCTATATAAAGAAATAGGTTAACCTTGCACTGAGATCTGTTGGAATAAACTACTAAATCCACTGAATATAGTTCTTTGGCTTTGAGGCAATATCAATGGTTTGTTATATAAATTAGGGACTTAACAGAAATAATGGTGTTATGGAAGAGGAAATGACTGTAAAACAAGGAGAATGTGGTCATGGCTTGCTGCCTTATTGTGGGGACAAACTTAGAAATGTTGATAAAGCACATGGGGCACTCTGCAGAAGCAATGCATTGTGTAATAGAAAGTGTTATTTTTCTGTCTTGTGCACAAAGTAAGTGTAGCATCTGCAGTTTGGCACATCTGATTTGTCACAGTATGTGTTGTAGCAGAGTTTTGTTTTCTTGGTGGAACATGAGAGCAATGGATATTCTGCTGTTCTTGGCAGCCATCAGGTTTCTGAAAATCTTATAATGGAATTGGTGTTGCCAGTGACCTGCTTCTCCAAAATGTCAGCTATTTGCATGTTATATCTTATTCTTTCCAAGTTCTCTAACTCTTCACGTGTCAAATTGAGCATATTTTATATGGTTTTTTTTTTAAAGGAAGTGCATGTTCATCTGTAGGAGTTACTAAGCTTGATCAAACCTCGTGTCCGTCTACTACAGCATCCCTCTTCTGAGAGTAACTGATAAGGAGTTTTGAGTCAAATGTCACTGTTTGAATTAAGAAAATGCAGTGAGCAAATTCTGTTTGATTTGGTACAATGCAAATGGATAAATGCTTATAAAATTCTTCTTGCTGCTTACCAGAGCCATCTCATAGGCTTGCAAGCATTTTGGCCAGATAAGACCTGAGGGGAATGGAGGTTTCTTGCTTGCCTGTATCTTTTGAGCAAATACATGAAAACTACAGGTTATGTATAACTTGCGTGTTTGTATGTATGTGTACATGCGTAAATTCATTTCTTAAATTGTTCTTTTAAACAAAAATATTTTCAAGGCAGTAAGCCACCTTTTAAATACGTTTTTTTGCCAAACTCTTAATGTTGTATAGTTGCAAATGCTTTTTACTAGTTTCCCAAAACAGCTTTAATGTTCTGTCCTTTTAAGGTGAAGTTCTTTCTCAAGTCACAGGTTTAATTCCTTTGGCTTCTCATATTTTCCAATTTTGCACATTCAGATGGCATTTTGCATTATGAAGTAGGCTATGGGGGATGCCAAAGCAAATTATATATTTCCACCCCCAGCATTACATGGAAAGATTTAGGTTTTTCAGGCCTCCATTTAAATACAGAGACGACTTGGATGAGGTGCAGAATCTGTTCTATCAACAACTGCTTTAAAATTATATTTGAATAATATTGTTTTTATAGTAAAAATGTGGAGGTTTTTCACTGCACAGCTCTATGCTTGCTTCCCAAACAATGCCACATCAGAGGCATGCTTACAGTATATTTGCTTCATGACTGGTTTTGGGTGTTTCCTTTAATGTTGTCCCTTGAAAAAGCCCGTAACAACAGCACACTGTCAAAAGTGTATACTCATCTCCTGCTCAGCCTCTTCATATTCTATGGAGAGGATTTTGGAGGGGAGTTCTGGGCAGAGCGGTTTCCACCATGGTTGGGAGTATTGAACACTGTTTGGTACTCCGATGACCCTTTGTTTGACAATCTGATGATGATGTACTAGTAGTGTCAATTCCTTGAATTTACCAGATGTTTCTAATTGTTGGTCCAAACTCTGTGACTGAATTCTTGATTCTTGTTTTCTAAATGAAATGTGTGTCAAAGACAACTTTTGTGTCTTTTGGGCACTTCAGCTTATTCTTGCTTTTCTGGCAATCCAGCCCTCTATGTATGAGGGCATGACTTGGCTCTCCCCCAGCTTTCGGTTGGTCTTGTAACTTAATTTAAGATTATTTAGATAGCTCCGTAAATATGCATAATGCTTTACAAACAAAATTATGAAGAGTTTATAGTCTATGTTTAGACATAATGCAATGAGTGATGATGAAGTAATGGAAATGGAAGAAGATGTTATCAAATGGGTTGGATTATAATTATGAGAACAGGCTCACTCATCATTTTGGCTCATCATTCTGTGTCCTGTCGGTTATTAACATGCCCCACCGCCCCCCAACTACGCTACAAGCATTATTCTTTACAAAACTATACTGAAGAAACCCATACTTGTGAGTATGAGAGGTATATTCTTTTCTAAAAAATCTAAATGCTGCGTTTCCTCCATTAATTACTCTTTCCTTACTTGTACTTATAGCCATGTTTAATATAAATAAAAATTGCTTATGTAGAGCATTTGATAACCAATACTCTTATGCTTGTTCATAATTTATGATTCACTGTTTAAATAGAGCCTCTTACCAGAAGATTTATATATATATATAGTCTGTTATATATTGGTGATGCTTCCTTAGACATATTTTAAATAATAATTTTAAGTAAGATAGATTTGAAAACATCTATCATTTTCACTGTTACTTTCTGCATTCTCTTTTATTGTGGTGAATCTGCAGTAGCGTCTTAGTTTTCCCCTCTAGACATGAGGACTCTGCTAGTCCTGGTGAGACCTTTGTAACTACAATCCTTGAGTATTTTGGTTCTTTACCATGGATGTTAAAATTCATACATATGTGACACTCACTGAGCTTGGTGAACCTTAAAAGGCTGGATAATAGTAAGTGTTGACCTCCAGGCTCTTTCTTCTTCATTGTGGCTTGATGATGCTTTCTGAATGTAATCGCAGGTTTGCTACATTCCTTGGGTGGGAATGGCTGTAGCATTGTACCTCAGCAAAGAGTCAGGAAAAGGCTTGATTCCACTTGTCCATGTTGTCTTTGGTTCTAGCAGCAAGGTAATTTCATGCTGTCCAGTACTGGCTCTATGTATGCAGTCATTTTTTATTTGTGTATTTGCCCAACACTACCCATGCTAGTGGGCTTGACTTTTTCCCCTCCAGTCACATACTCCCATGCATGTGATGACAGGGTTAAAACTTTGTATTCTTTGTCCTATTATTCCATATCATACCTCACATTTCCTGCCCTCCCTGTTGTGTTTTTTTTTGTTGTTTGTTTGTTTTTGTTATCAGGAGTGAGAACAGTACCGGTACAAACAGGTTGGACTCTAGAAATGAAAATTTGGCTAATACAGTGAAGCTTGAGAAAAGATAGGTTATCAAAAACACAAGAACATCTTTCATACATCCTATTATTCAACCTATTATGTGTCAAACTGTAGAGCTGGGCAGGGAGAAGTGCATCACAGTACAGGATGATAGGAGGGTGCTGTAAATTGTGATTTAGATGGGGAGAGGAGGAAGCTGAAGGAAATGTTCTTGGGAGTAGAAATGGTGAGGTGGTATTAGTGGGAAGTCAGAATGAGGCACTGACTTCTCTGCAGCATGCTGGATAGAGACAAGTGTTGAGTTTGACAGGTAGGAGTGTGCCTTTGACATGTGCCATGCTTCAGCTGGTTTGGATTTTGTTCATTGGTCCCAAAAGGAGGGAAACACCCATCGAACTGAGGAGCTGTCAATCTAAACACCCTCTGGCCTGGACATGTGCTAATCTGGGAGCTTGTTTTTAAGGGTGTTTGTGTAGAATAGCTCCTAAATTGTGCAAGGCTAAGGGAGATGTGTGGTTAGTCTAATCCTCTAAACCCAGTAACTGCTAATACACTCAATCACCTCTAAAAGAGAAGACTGCCTCAGTCCTGGTAGACTTCGCTCTCCTGGGTGTGCATCTGTACTTTCTGGACTGCCTCTGCATTTCTTGAATCTGAGAAGTTTGATGCAAGGAATTTAGTTGGGTTTTTTGTGATCATCGTCATCCCTGTCCCCGTCCCCCAACCCTATTTTTTTTTATGGTTTGGATTTTTTTTTTTTTAAGTCATTGGAATACAGGTAAGATTTAACTGGAAACTTGCCTAGTTTTCTCGTGGGCTCCTGCCTGGGCTTTTATAAGATACAGCCTTGAGGAACTATAGAATGAGAGTTGTGCTTGTTGGAGAGTCATTCTGGGTCCTTCTGTCCAAGACAGCCTGGCAGCACTGAGGCAGATAGGATCCTAGGTATGAAAGCCCAAGGACTGCTGTTTTTACCAGGTCTGAAGCCTTGGAAATACTGGTTTGTCCTGAATTTGGGCTCTTGTTCAGCTTTGGGTTGGTAGCAAGAAAAGAAAGTTGTAGGTCAGGAGCTGAAACTGAAATTTCTCAGCAAGCAGAATCCCATATTTAGGGTTACTTCGCTTTTAGTAAGTTTAATAAGCTTTTTTTGTTGTTGTTCTGGGCTGACTCTAGCCATAGTCTGTGTCTTGCTGGTCCAGTTTCCACCTCTAGGAAAATAAAGGCCCCCAGTTCACCTGCTTTAGACTTTCAGGACTACTGTTGGCTCCACTGTATCCCAGTCTTTGAAACACTTTATTTCTCTAGCTTCATCCTGCCTGCACTGTTACTTAGTTTAGTCCTTTGGGGTAAGTGGGTCTGAGGGACTTGCGGCACACACCACTTTAGAGATGCCTTACGTATTAAATGCAGATAGCCAGGGATACATTTGTCCAGTTAACAGAATTCTTTAGGTTGATGCCAACATATTTCTTCCATAGAGGAGGGAAACTTTCAGGAGGTACCTACAGTGAGGCACAGCAACCTGAGGGGCTCCGTAAAAGGCACTATTAGATAGGTGCCAGGGTGGAGAGAAGGTATCATCGCAATCGGAGCCCTGTGAAAAGAGATCTCCTTATGGCTTTATACCTTACCTGACCTCAGGCAGGGTTTTTGCTGTTTACAGACTGTTCTTTGCATTTTAAGTATTTCTGTTCCTTAGCAGCAGTGCTGTCATCAGGTATCTGCATGATCATTAAATAGTAACACAAACTAGGTCCTGTGGCTGTGAAAGACTTCTTAGAACAGAGACCTCGATTAGGATGTGCAGAGCTTTTGCATTTGGGTGGTCGTAGCAACGTGTGTTTCCTGAGTAGTGTTTTGTACAAGTTGAGTATTTCTCTTCCCCTCCAAAGTTTTCCCTATAGCTGTACAGGAAGGAAGCTGTATATTGGACATTTGAGGCAAATGGCACATGTCTGTTTGTCTTGGGTGGATCTTATGAACTACGAAAGAAGGATCTATATGAAGTAGTAAGGTAGGAACTGGTATTTCATCAGGTTCTGAAATGATCTGGGGCAGGGAACACCCCTGAATTCTCCTATGTTCACTAAGCAGCAAGAAAACCCTGTCGCGACGGAGGGAAGACACAGTCACTCAATATGAGTGATCAGCAGACTTCCTTTATTGTACCTTACAGTCACCTTTTATGCTTTGTTACAATTAGCTCATACATATTACAAAAGTTAAGCTCATTATTGGTTAGTTGCCTAAATATCAAGCCCGCCCCTAGTTTCTCTTCTGTAGTTATCTGTTCCCACCTGTAACATTCTTTTCCCACCGCGATCTTCCTGTTATTGTGTAACAAGAACTGCCAAGGATAGTGTATTTTTGCTTTACTTCAGATAAGCTGAGAGCGATGTGCATTTTTGTCCAGCCAGCTGGACTATGTCTATGTGAACTTTTTCAGCTAGCCAGTTATCCACAAAACCCTACAACTTCTGTGTATTAAATTAATTGGGTGAAGAGATGCCCTTATTCTCTAGCAACACCAAAAAAATTCCCTTGTAGCTGTGCTCTGATGGTGGAATTTAACTTATTTGTTATATAAGCAAGTATTCCTTAGGGGCTGGAATTGCTGTGAGCGTTAAACATACGTGCTTTGACCGCCTACAGCAACAGTTTTCCTCCAGGCTGATGAGACTGGTAGTGAAAAGGGGGACGAGTCTTGTACGTTTGAACTGGTCTATACTGGCTCTCTTCAGTCTGCAAATAAAACAATTTTGAGAATAAAATAAACTTATTAGAAATATTACCTTATGAGAATGTATATTGCTGTAAGAGTGGTTCAACACATTGTTTGCGTGAAAACCAAAGTTTCTTTTTGAGCCAAAAAAGGTTCTTACTGGTTTAACATATTCTGCCTCTAAAATTAATCCACCATCTCTAGTTTTCTTTAAGCAAAAAAACCCGAACATTTTCCAAGTTCCAGTTTTGCAGTTTTGCACTTGTTGGCTTCTTTGTTGTTATGCTTTCTTTGGGCATGATATTTCTAAAATTTTCTGAAAGCACTTAAAAATATGAAAACCTGGAAAGGTCTCTTTCAGAGACATACATCTAGATCTGTACTGTGTTGACAGGTTTGAGTTATGTGTGGGTGTTACCTCACACTAATGAGGATAAATGTGATATCCCACATCTGAAACCAAATGTTTCCTCTTGTGCTCCCTCTCTGTCTGAACCTGTCAACTGCAGTATGTCAAATTTGATGGTTGCATTATGAAAGGAAAATACATCAGCAGAGCTGTTGATAAATCAGGTGGCAAGATACAAGTTTTAGGCTCTCATGTGAATAACAGTCATGCTGTTATAAACAGATGTCTTAATTTTTTTAGAAACTATATTAATAGGTGTGAAGAGTCCTCTTTTTATATTTGTTGCTATTCCCATAAAGTGTGGAAGACATAATACAGTGAGCCGGGGGAAAAAGGAAGGTTAAAATACTTGGATTAACTGTTTCGTTGCTTGTGATTTTTGTATTGGCACTGGGTGCTGTAACATCCTCTTTGACTGACTGTCCTGCAAATTACTATTGAGGTTGCACCTCTGTACCACAGCTTGAGAACTTGAGCAAAGAGAAATAGCTCCACCAGTACCCTGTGGGCTCCTACTTCTGTAGGCATGAAAAGGGAAGAACCATTTTTTTTAAGAACCCATGTTGAAAAACAGCCTGCACTTCCCCCAGTCCTTGTTTTAGTAGTTTTCCTCTATTAAATTTAGTTTTCTTTTTGTTGTCAGTTATGGAGATTTGCCTTTAAAAGAATACTTTGTTTCTTGCTTCATTCTTGGTGGCTTCTCCAAAGCAACGTATTGTCTAATTGTGACCTTCCATGGGAAGGTGTTTTTTTGGGAAGTCAGAGATGTCTTGGGAAGGAACATTCCTAGAAACTGCAGGATTTGCCAGGATGGTAAGCTTGGTGTTGATAAGGGGAGACAAAGTCTCATTAGCCATTTGACCTACAGAGAAGAATGCGAGAGCCTGTAGAAGACCTCCTATCAGAGGTTGCAGAACTCTCTGGTCTCAGATGGGTGAAATATTCAATGCAACTCTTCAGTCTCTGGGGATTTTTGCTGTTGAATCAAAACCAAAACAGGCATCTAGATACTGTGTTTCTCCATCTCCTTGCTGCCTCCTGCGTGTTATCATTACAGGCTTTGCCAAGGTCTTGTGGTGCTATAATTAATATTTTATGACCAATCTGTTGGCCAGTGCACTTATACTTGTTCTCACTTCTGAAGGTATGCTGGAGTGCATCACCTTTTTTGCTCCTGTTTCTTGCTCCGAACTGTGCAGTTACATTTCCCCCTCCCCCCCCCCCAACTGGACAATGAGCACTGCAGACTCTTGGATGCTACCTGCAGTCATCCACAAACGCGGCATTCAATCTGTCTTTGTGTCATTCTCCCTCTGACCCCTCTTTTGTCTTTTTTTATGGACTACTCTCATAAGGATCTGATTTAATAGGATGTAATTGCTCTTTTAGCCCTGGGGTCTTCTGAGTCAGTTTCTTCTCAGAAAAAGGATTTGGTAGTATTGATTCTTCTAAATGAAGGAAAAACAGAGAACGGAGACCCAGTTTGGATTTAAGTAGGCTAAATTACTTTGTTCCCAAGTGTAAGTCCAGAATAGCAAAATGGGGGCAGTAGTATTGCTGCCTCAGTGGAGAGTGTGCATCATGTCTCTTGGCCTGCACCACATTAATTTTTATATTGCTGTACACTGTACTAGCAAGAGGTCCCTTACTTTATTATGGCCTGCTGTTATTGCCATTGTAAAGTCCAGATGCATGAGCTGCTTCTTGTTGGTATTCACCAACACTGATGGTGGTCATCATTCCTCTCAAAGAACCATACTGAGGGGTTTGTTGTTTCCCCCCTCCCCCCAGCTTTGGCAAAAGGACTTCCTGGAACAAACTTTATAAACTCTTCAGTCTGTTTTTAATTTATTTAGTCTCTGGGGCTAAGAGTGAATATGCAGTTTCCAGTTCAGTCAATTAAATCTAGAGACGCTGGCTGAACTCTGTGTCTGTTGGGGCATTTCAGGTCAATCTCATGCTCTGAGATCATACCTGGAGAGATGGAGTTGAGCTGGTGCAGGCAGGGAATTGCCTGGCTGCATAGTGTGTTTTGTCATGTATGCCCAAAGAGTATCCTTGCTAGACTTCCTTCGGATTGGTGGTCCTTCAGACCACCCTGAAGTTCCAAACTTTTTGGTGTAGGACCAGTTGGTTTTGAGTACTCTTTTGAAATATATTCCTGATAATGTAGCTAGGTCCTCTGATGTATGTTCCCACCTTTCTGCATCTCCTAAGGACACTCAGAAAGGTTGTAATAGCAGCATCCATTGCAATTAGGGCTCTTCTAACACAATTGAGGCAGATCTGCTTCTAAGACTTATGCTGCCTTTCAGTACAAGTGTTTTGGGCCCTACCTGAGTCTCCAAACCTCTCCTTGAGGGGTTTGGATCTGCCTTCCCAAGCAAATGTCAAAAAATAACATCTCATTGCACAGGTGTTAGATAGCTCTTGAGATTGGAGAGCTTTTACTCAGTGTCCACAAGGAGCACCATGTAGGAAGGAATCAATTAGGCATTTATGGCAAAGTGGGATTTTCTGCACAGCATGCCAACAAATCACTATTCTCTGAAGAAGCTGCCTTTCACAGGACTTTCCATTAGTTTTGTGAAAATGTACTGTGGCAGCAGTTTCTTCTTTGCACTCCTGTGTTTAATGTTTAATGTTGTCAGCTGTTTTTTTGCCTTTTTTTTTTTTTTTTTTTCCCTTCTCCTTCTTCATCCTGCTAATGTAGTTGGGCAGGAGTCTGATCAGGGTTTTTCCTGTGGTCAGAGATACTGCTCTTTGCTGGAATCCTGAAGCCTTCCTGGGTTTCCCATTTGATTTTGTTTTCCGGTGGATAACTGGTTTAGTGGTCATTGTTCCTCTGGGAAATTTTCGATCACTTATCAATAATCCCTCCCCCTATGTCTAGTGCTGAGACCGTTACACACCAGGGCAAGAGTATTTTCTCAGGCTCTGGGTTTAAGAGATTCTTTAGGATTGATGTCTTCATTCCAAAGTTTACCCTACTGCAGAGCAGACTTTATGAGGAAGTGCTGGAGAAGGCAAGGGCAGAACTATTGGGTGTCATTCCAGTTGTGCAAGACGTGTCAGTTGGAAATGGGCCTCTCCTGGAGCAAGTGTTTTTGTAGGGCTTGAAGACCATCCCTTGGCCAGTGCACTGGCACTAAAAGAGTATTCCTGGAGCACCTTCTGCTACAAGCGTGCATGTGGGCCAAAGGAGCAAGGGAGGTTATCAACCATGTTCCTTAAAATGTTTTGTGTTTTCATATCAGCACTGCAATCCCTCCATCTCACAAGTCCTGGGGAAGAGTGCATAAACAGAGGGGTGAAGGGTTGAGATGTTCAAAATATTTCTGGTTGTTTCTCTTTTGGTTGGTATATTTCTTGAAGATTTCAGTGAAGTTTAGCCCACTTCCTTTGGAGAAGATCAGGTTTGCTTCTAACCCTTAGTTGATGTTTTCAGACTGTTTTATGTCTAGCCTGAATATTTGCAAGAAACCTGGTAATGTTACTTTGAGACCTGCTTATCTTTAAGGTAAAAGTTTTTATTATTTTAGGCATTGTTTAGTAACTACTTTTGTATCATTTGCTCATAATTCCAGTCATGCCCCTGTCTAGTCAGGTGATGAAAAAGACAATGTAATTGCATATGTTTATATCAACTGTGTCTTGATCTAATTGGAAATACTTAGAGCTTCTCACTGTAATTTCTTAAGTGGTGTTAATATCCTGAGAGTGTACCTAGGAACTGACAGCAAAAGAACAATAAAAAGGCTTCCATGACTTGACAGTCGCATGCTTTTTATGGATGCAGCATGAAAACTTGGAGTGCTTGAAAAATCACCACAACTTACGCACTGGATCAAAGAAGCAACTGTACATTTGCTGCATCAGTCTTGGCTTCCATCTAAATATCCTTCAGCATTTAACCCAAGGTTTCGTTGAACTCTAATGGTTTTTTGTGAACTGTCGAAGTTACAGAAATCTGTTAGTAGAAAGTTGGAGCAGAAACCTGTTTGTTAATCTTTGGGGATTTCTTAACTACCACAGAAATTGGGCACTACTCCATCTGCTTCCTTTTGGAGTTACAACAATTCATGCTAAAATTTGCTTCCCCCACCCATTTTTTTTTTTTTTTTTTTACCTTCTGGAAGTAAAAAACTGTGATTATTTATTGGTTATAAAAGTCCATAAATATTTCTTGCTAATATTTTTACATAAATAGGTAAAGTGTGGACTTCTTTGTGTGGCTGCAGTATTGAGGAAGGCTTGGGTTTGTGACACTGGGGCCCAGCCTGTGTGAGCGCTGTTACAAGTGTTTGTTTCTATATTTTTACAGACTTCAAACCAGTTTATAGCAGCCTTCCAGCATATGATATGTTCAGGTACTGTGTTCATTTACTGTATTGGTGTTAGAGAACCTTGTGTATGTCTTGTCTCTTAGAGAAATTGAGTTGCACGCTGTTGTTTTCATATACAGGACAACAGAATGCGAATCTGTCACTGTTACCTTAATTTTTAATCTAATTATTTTTATTTTATAGTGTCTTAATAATTAACTTTTCTAAGAGTAGTTATTTACTCATACTACTGATGGAGATGTAAATATTCCTTGGACTTATTTCATGAAATGTTCAATGAAATGTCACTGCTTTATAGGCAGTGATTATGCTCTTGATGGATATAGTTGATATTTCTTCTGTATTAATTAGGTATTTTTAAAGCTGTAGAACTAAGTCTTAGCACTTTAAATGCAGTAAGAGCACTAGAGGTATATAAACATAGTACAGCAGTACAATAATACTGCTGCAACATGTTGAGGGAGATATTTTTACTTACCCTTTCTCCTAAGAATAACTCCAGCCAAACTGCAAATTGGTATATATTTTTTGTAATAACTCATATGAACCTAACAGACTTTATTAGCAAGATTTCTGAATCCAAGCAAAACGGAGTTTACAGAAGGAAAGATTATAGTGTTTTGCACAAGCAGTGGGAACACTCATTGTCACCTGAGCTGGAGATTTAATAAAACTAGCTTGTATAAATCTCACAGGTATTAGAATAGGAGCTTGCAAAGCAGAAATCCAGTCAAGCAGTGTTCCAAAAGGAGTGATGTGATGCTGTTTGTGACCACTGTTCTGTGACCTGCCCCTCTCCTGGGCTGAGGTGCTGTGTGGGGTGAGCATTACCTGTAGCCTACCTGTACTGATCTTACACACTGATCTCTTCCCAAAAAACAAACAAAGACCCAAGTCCCATATAATTTATGTTAAGGAATAGCAAGATGATGTATGTATATTCTAAGGATATTCTTTGATTAAATAATTCCTTTTCAGTAATGAAGATTTAACCTCTGGTTAGTCTAAGCCAGTATTTGGTAGGTGGAGCGGAGAAAATGCAATCAAAGCTGTGAGCTAATGACTTCAGACCTAAAAAATACTTTTTTTTTTTTGTAGCTATCTAAATCATCATCAACCAATGTAAAGTTTCTCAAGGTATTGCCAAACTCTGATGAGCAGAGAGGAGAGGACTATACATTATATAATGCCTTTATACAAATGCTGCTGAGCACCTGAATAGCAGAGTCTCCTATCTCTGTCCTCATTCAAGTTCCTCTGTCAGCAAAACCTTGCCTGTCGCATGTGGATGAGAGGGGACTGCTGGCAAGTTCTTAAGCAATGCTGTACAAGTTTTAGTGTCAAGATGACCTCAATATATTTTCATTTTCAAAATGAATGTCCAGCTTCCTTTGGGATCTGCTAATATTCACAGTGATTTACTACTCTTGCCATTTCATTCATCATTATCTTAGCTTCTCTGAATCTAAACTTCCTGGTAGCTTTGCAGTGTAGTATTGAACAACCCCGAAGCAGATTTAGCAAAAGCTCTAGTCTTCATTGCTAGGGAGGAGTATTCAGAGTTTATCAAGTAGATACATTGTTCTGTAAATGCATTCATGCAACCTGGCTCATCTGCAGGCAGCCAAATACTCATCTTCGTCTCTTCAGGGAAGAAAATGCATAGGTGTAACCTCTTCAAAATGATTCCCACTGTATGTGAAACATAATGAATGCGTATTTTTTTCCTCCCGCATAAGCTCATAGTTGATGTGCTATTTAAGTTTGTATTTCTCAGCAGTTATGCAAAGACTGCTTTGTTGTTACGGGTATTTTATTTACAAAATAAATTGGTGAGATAAAGCCTCATTCATTTTATTAATAGCAGCTGAAAAGGGAAATACAAATGTCTGTTGTCTCCCCTGCCGTTCTATGACTCCCTTTTATTGAAACTCCCACAACTGAAATGAAAAATAAAAGAACTTTTCATTATAATAGCATACATGAAAGTGCCTGGATTTTGACCTTTGTTTCTGCCTATTAAAATACATGGCTATATAATTTAGTCTGTGTATGCAGATAGAAAGATGTTAGTGTTATCAATCCAAACTATTATTAAAGGAACATTAGAGGCGGTGCGTTCCCTTTTGTTAGGCTTGGTTCGCTTTGGATTGCTTGTTTACTTTGAAAGCTGATCTACAAAAAAAATAATCAAACCATGGGAGCCCTATGCCCTTTCTTACTGCTCTAGTTGTACAGAGAGCTCAAAATAAACAGTTTGAGGAAAGGAAAGGAGAGAAATGCTTCCTACTTCTTGTTTAAACTGAAAAGTCAGGTCATTTCTACCTTGTGAGATTTTTTTTTTTTTCTTATCTGTAGTGGAAAATGAGAGGGTGAAAACAGGAAGATTGAGAAAGGAAGGGACTTCTAGGCCATAGACATCCAAGGTCTGTAGTACTCCAATTGGAAAGTGCACCATACAAATCAGTTGAAAAGGAGATGGAGTTGTTTTAAGCAGTCTTGGTGACCCTCCGCATGATGGGGTGCCTACTCAGCCTCTCAAACCCAATCTCCATTTTATATTCAGCATGTACAATATGATCCAGGAGCGCTCAAAACCACTTCTTGGAAGGGTAAAGCATTGCAAACACCACCACTTTTAGCTTTCTGGTGATGCCAATTGTTCTGGGTTTGGTTCAAGTGGTGACTTAGTCATGGCTATTTCATGCAGGAATGGGTGAAGGGGGAAATCCAGTAGCAGTTCCTCTTGGTAAGACACATAGGCAACATTTCTGTATATATCTGTGTTCCTTAAACACTTCATCTTGGTTGAACGTCTCTTTGCTCCAGGGAAAATTCAGGTGAGATTTCATCTCACTCCTCTTATCAGTGGGGAAAAACTCCCATGGTTTTGTGGACCAGAAGTTTGATGGGGAAAAATCTGAAAATAAATTTAAAAGAAGGGAATAAAGCCAGGGAGGTCGGAAGATTTTTTTGGTTGTATTCGTTGGCAAAGTTTTCTTATTTTTCTTTCAGTTTAATATGTTGGTCCTGATATCAAACTTCTGTGTAGCCCTGGCTGATAAGTTTTGGGGAAAAAGGAGAATCTTGCTCCTAGGAAAAAAATCTTTAAGATATCAAAATGTCAGATCAATGTTTCCACTATATTCTTCTAAAATAATGGAAATTACAACATATCCCAGCAGCTGCTATTCCTAGCACATCCAGGCACAGATAATTAAATGCAATCTGAATGCATATGAATTTAAGATTGAAAAACTGATAAAAGTAAGATGTTTGCCATCCTTGTGCTAAATATTTTTATAACCTCTCAGTTCTGCCTGGAAACAGCTATTTTGTGAAACAACTAGAACATGAAATAACACTGGGTAGTCTTTCTCATATTACAAATGAAAGCAGCAGCTGAGGTCTGAGATGATGCAGATCTCAAAAAGCAATAATCCCGTTGTAGTTATGCAGTTGCATCCTTCCAGTAGAGACTGTTTATTGCTGCTGAAACAATATTAACTCTTATCTTGAATTAGGAGTAAACTTGAAGTTATTTTCTGGCTGGATTGTGGATTTTTTTTTTTTTTTCTGGTAATGATGTGTAACTTCACAGGTTTCTTAATTAATCGAATTTTGTGTTGCCTGTTGTTCTTCATCTGCTTCCACCTCTTTTCTGTCATTGCTTTTGGGGGAGGATGGAGAGGTCTGGGAGCCTGTAAAAGAACTTTGTTCATAACTAGGTGAAATCTTACTGAAATTAAATTTTTCAGGGTTTTCAGCCCAAAACATTTTGTTCTTTTGCTATGTCCTCTTGTGGTAGTTGTTTTCCATTGGAAAAGTAAAGTCAAGTTACATTATTGATAAAAGACCTTCAGTGGGAAGTAAAGATCTCTCTGTGGCAAAGCTCTCCTAATTTCACTAGTTTGAAATGGTGAGTAACATGAATTTTAGTGCAGACATCCCTGGAGAAATACTCCTAAGGATTATAGGGTGAATTTTGCCCCTAAACCTGGTAGTTTTCCCATGATCCGTTGAGTTTTTTAGTATTCCATGAGGTAGGTGCTCCACAGTGGCTGAGAAACTGTTAGGTCCCAATTTAGACTTTTATTACAGCCAAGTGGTCAACATGCCCTAAAATGACAACGATCTCCAGAGATCTTCTTTAAACAATGGTTTCCTGTGTTAACGATAGGGCTGAACCAAATCCACGGAAGATCATTTAAGCAAGGAATGTGTTTGTTCTCGGTCGGTACAAGAGAAGAAGAGAAGTTGGTGTCCTTGGTAACGTTCATCTGGAGGGAACAACTGGACCTCATGCATGATGAATGAAAAGAAAGGAAGTTTATTTTCTGCTTTTCATCAGCAGCTCCTGCTTGTTATAATTTGTCAGCTCTCTCCAGTATGTTGTTCTCCTTCTTGGAAAAAACAAGCCTTTTTCATAGACCCTATTTAGTTGAAAATATTTAACACTGCAGAACTAACCTTGGTTATACCTGCTGTTTGGATGATAAATTATTTCCTAGTCTTGTGCATTGTTGGCTGATTAGATCATGATTGACAGGGAATTGAAGCATTTGGGTTTCCTTAGGTGCTTTTGGTGGTGGTTGACAAGACCAAATTGCTGGGGAGCACTGAGGTGCCCCAGAAGCTTCCTGTGCTGCTTTGCCCCTTTAAATTTTAATGGTAAGTTCAGTTTTCCATCTTACTTTTGCAAAATAAATGTGTCTTACTTAACTGTCAAAATAAGCAGGGCCGTGTTTTCTTGGTGGAAGCATGCTGGGGAGAAGGTTGGGGGAATCCAAGAGCAAAGTATGTATCCTCCGTCACTTCTGGTTGTTTTTTTTCCAGATGTCTGGAGAATTTGAGACCTCAAAACACATACTTGGCAGTGTTTATTCCTGATATTGGGGACACTTGTAGCATCTGTCTTTTCTGGTTTGTAATTGTGTGTGCCAGACCAGTGGGATCAGGACAGATGATGGGTCAGAGCCCAAGCTCGGTGCAAGGTAAATAAGGCTTCTGCCATGGTGGCAGGGTTTGGGGGGATTTTCCCTAGGGCTGTCTTTCCTCTGCAGGTGGTGACAGTTGTCACCAGAAGGTTTTTTTGCTAGATCTTTTTGGAAGTTTGCCACTGATCTTCTTGGAGTCTGATTCTTAACAGTCTCTGTCAGTGGATCATCTGTGAGAAAAACCTGAAAAAACCTGTCTTGCTTCACATTACCTTCAGAAAGATTAGCTACTTAACACTCTTGCTTCTCACTAGATTTGTTTCTCAGTACTGTAGTCAAGCGATTATTGTGTGTTGGCATTCAGAGCCAGGTCCTCGGGTGACATAAACCAGCACAGTCCCATCTGTCAGTGAGCTGCCATCTCCATGCTCTAGGAATCTGGTCCCATTCTTTTCATCTTGTTATTTACCATAATAAGATGATCAGTAAGTTCAACCTTTCTTTAATTTTTGTCCTCAAATAATGCAGCTTAAAAAGAGAGTGAAAGATTATGCAAAAGAAAAAAACCAAACCATGCTCATAGTAAATGAAAGCTAATGGGAGTACATGTACTGTAGAATAGTATATTTATATGTGGACTTTCACAGATGATTTTTTGGTACTAATCAGGCTAAATCAGTAAGAAGTAGAAAAGGTTTATTGAGTTAAGCAACAAGATAAATGACATTCCTTAGGGTGACCAATGTTTAAACAGGTTAAGGGTTAAAAAGTCTTGCTGGGCTTTTGTTGGCACTAACTGACAAGAATCATGTTTTATAATGTAGTTTTAATTTTCCAGTACCTACAGGTTAGAATTGGCACTCAGCAGGCATTTTCCATAAGTCTTGCATTGTATTGCAGTGCACAGAAAAGACATGTACTGAAGGATTATTTCACTGTCTTGAGATTTGTTATATGCTGTATTTGCAATGTTATGCAGATCAGCTGTCAACTGTGGGATATTGGAGTTAAAGGTTGCTCTTATCTGAGAATAGAAATCAGTAAATACTCTAATATTACAAGTTAGTGATTTTTAAAAGCTCTATAAGAGTAGAAAGAATCACCATTAGAAAAGCTTACATAAACAATTCTGTTTCAGTGCCGTGGTTGTCATTAACATCAGTGCTGGGCTTTCTTATAGTCGCGTCAGAGACTTATTTAGATTGTCCTGTGTTTATTCAGGATATTATTCCTCATAACCTCATTTTACAGAGCTATTAGTGTGAGGAGACCCCACTGGTGACCAGCAAGAAGCCTTGCAAATTTGGTCTTTGGTAAGTGTAATGTGCTTTAGCCTCAAGGCTTTCCCATAAACCTCAAATAGTTTCCTTAACCTGAAGAAATCCGCCTTCAAAGCACATAGAAAACAAAGTTCCGCTTCCATCCTTAGGTAGGGGACTTTTTTCCCCGCTGACCCATTTGTATAGCTTGCAGGTGGGGTAACTGGGATGTTCAAAATGTGTGTCCATCTGTACCTGTAAGGAAGGGCAGGAAATCTTTCTTGAGAATAAATTCCTGGAGTTGTTTATAAAGATTGAAAGACTTGGTTATGCAGAAAGCAAAAAAAAAAAATAAAATGTGAACGTGCCATTGTAAATCCACCAAAATAATCCCATCAGTACAATGTGTATCTGATTAAAAAAAAAGTATATAGAATTTGTATTTCTCATATGAATTCACCTCTAGGAAAAATTAGCAAATAAATTTAATCTGGCAGTCTAAGGACAGAACTGTTCCAAGGTGCACTGCAGCAAATTGAATTAAACCCATACTATTATTCGATTAGCAAATGACTATTCCTAAATTACCACCCTCCCTTCCCTCTTGGAAGCAGCAACATCTACAGCAGTGAATGTTGGTGGGCAGAGAGGTGTTATCTGCTCTGAATGGCAGTGGAGATAGTGGCAGTGTTGGCTCTTTAGTTTGTAGTTTCTTCTCAGATATGTTGCCAGGGGGTGGGGGGGGGAACTTGCAGTTGGGTTTCAGTAGTGGGTTATTATGCTTCTAATTTTGCTGTTAAAAATTGGTAAATGGATTATATTTCAGTTCTGCTGTCAATTGATGAAGAGCTATGTAGATAAAGATCAATGATTTCTTACAAGAAATCCCTCACTTCTGCAAAGAGAATCAAGAAGGGAAAGAAAACAACTATGCAAAGCTGTGATAGTGACTTAAAAATGAAGAGAAAAATTAATTACATAAACCAGGGCAGGCTGAAAAAGGCACAGTAGTAGTTCACTTGTCACTGCTTCTGAAATTTGTTGCTAATACAAGTGAATGCTGAATGTGTTGACTTTGTACCTCCCATACTGATGGAAGAGTTCTGTGCTAGCTGGCTAACAGTAGTGAGCGCTGGGATACAATAGCAGTTTTTACTAAGTTTTCTGGGGCAACTGTTTGCTTTACCAACAAAAATAAGCTTTGTTTGCTCAGCAGTTTTGTGAACAAAGAAGCAGCTTGGTTCCACCCTGTCTTACGCAGACGCAGCAAGTCATCAGCTGGTGTCCACTGAAAGCTGAGTATTACCAGTGATGATCTCAAAGCTGGAGAAAATGCAGTAGGTTTTGGTGTGGGTTTTTTGTTTTGTTTTGTTTTTAAGATCCTGGATAAAGTTTTACTGAATTTGGCATTAAAGAAGATAGTTTTCGGATGTGTCAGCTGAACACGTTTTCTATATAATGTGACCAGCAGCCTGAGGGAGGTGATTCTGCCCCTCTGCTCTGGTGAGACCACACTTGGAGTACTGTGTCCAGCTGTGTGACCCCCAACATAAGGAGGGCATGGACCTGTTGGAGCGAGTCCAGAGGAGGCCACAAGGATAATCAGAGGACTGGAGCACCTCTTTTATGAAGACAGGCTGAGAGAGTTGGGGTGGTTCAGCTTGGAGAAGCTAGGCTCTGGAAAGACTTTATAGCAGCCTTCCAGTACCTAAGTGGGCCTACAGGAAAGCTGGAGAGGGACTTTGTACAAGGGCAGGTAGTGACAGGACAAGGGGCAATGGCTTTGTACTGAAAGAAGATAGATTTAGATTAGATATAAGGGGGGTGGTGAGACCACTACCCATGAGGCTGGTAAGGCACTGGAACAGGTTGCCCAGAGAAGCTGTGGATGCCCCATCCCTGGAAGCGTTCAAGGCCAGGCTGGATGGGGCTTTGAGCACCTTGGTCTAATGGAAGGTGTCCCTGCCTGTGGCAGGGGGTTTGGAATTAGATGAGCTTTTAAGGTCCCTTCCAACCCAAACCATTCTATGATTCTGTGACATATGAGTTCTCAGGAATAAATCTGGGAAAGCTTGTGCTTCACGATATAACACTTAAAACAGTGCCCTAGGCAAAATGGGATGTTTGTTTTTCTGAGCACCTGTTTGTATAAATTATGCTTTTATATGTACAAGGAATGTCCTACACGAAATACATATGTAGGAAGTGATTGGATGATTGAAAAGGTCAAGTTTGATGTCAGTAAAGGCAAAGCAGCAGCTCTAGTGGATGCACACAGTGATGTGATTTAAATTAGCTGCTGCACTCAGGAAAGAAAGTTTGGAGTTTTCATTCCTGTGTGTCCTGGCTGTGCCTCCTGCCTCCTTGTGTCCAGCGATGAGCAACCACACAGCCCCCTCCCCCCCCCCCCCCCCCCCCCCCCCCCCCCCAGTAAACAGTGTATTGGGTTTTACTGAGGAAGGAGTTGAAAGCAGACTGAAAAGCATCAGCAGAGAATGCTGTAAGATCTTGGTTTGTTCGCATGTTAAGGGCTCTGTGCAATACTGATCACATATCAAAAAAGCACAGTGAAGGCTCAAAATGTAGAGAACGGGATGCTTGGAGATATAGAATAGTTTCATAAAATGCTTGGAAAGAGGCAGTGAAAGAACAAGGAAATTATAAAGATTAAAAATATTATGGAGAAGGTGAATAGGGAATGAAAATATGCTGGGGTGAGGGAGGTTTCCACCATCCAAGAATTAGGAGGCACCAACAGACCTGAACAGGCAACAAGCTTCAACAGCAAAAATGCATTTTTTGGTGGTGAAAGTCATGCTAACAGGATATATAAAGCCAGAAACATAAACTGGCTACAAAGGGGCTTAGGTATATCTAAGCAGAGCACTTCCACTCTTCTGTTGCAACCCATTGTCTTTGTTCCGTAGCAGAACAGAATCCCTCAGGGAGCCAGATGCCTTCACTGAAAGGAGGCAGCGCAGTAACAAAACAGCTGACAGGAACTGGGGGTGCGATTCAGGTAGAAAGTATTTGGTGCTAGGTGTGCAATGGAAACATTTAACACTACCTGCTGTTCAAACCTAATAATAAGAGAGAAATGAAAGTTTGCTCTAGAAGTTGTAGCAGTTCTGGGTGTTTTATGCTTAAGAAAGCATCAGTCAAACTCCGTACACAAATTTCACATAAGTAATTCTTTACCAAGTGTAGAAACACTTTCAAATTTCAAGTATGAATATATTCCTAAGGGAATACGCATTCTGGACAATTGTAATTTTATTAATTTGACTTAGCTATTTCCTTCTATGACATTTGTTTTGCTGTCTTTGCTGTGTGCAGACTGTCATTGAATGGCTTCTGAGAATATATCATTGATGGCTTCTGAGACTGCGTTGTTGCTTCTCAATGGATGTCCTTCTTGATCCCTTGAAAATTTTCAAGTGTAGGCTTCTGAAATAAGGCAACACTTTTAAGAACCACAAGGGCAATACATTTGATCTGCTCTTGGTGTGGATTAATAGCTACTATGTTTCTTTTGAAATGAGCGTTTTGCCAACATTTCCCCTGACTCTGATTAAGTCTAGTGACATAAACTTGACCAGAACAGGTTGGGATCAGGTGTGAACTTAACTGTTCAACATCATAGCTTCATATCAGACTGTAATGAGAAAAAAATTAGCTTTCCCAATGGCAGATGATTGCTAATGTGCTAAAATACTACTGATGATCTCTCCAGACTGCTTTGAATTCTAACATCATTCTGTCATACAGTCAGGACTGAAAACTATGAAAAAGCCTTGGTTTTCCTAGTAGTGATGAAGTTCTTGATGTCATGAAAGTCAAACAGACCAGAGTGAAGAGGACTGAACCAATTTTTCTGAAATTACTCATTGCTACTATGTGTCACAGCTTCAGTAGTTTAATTGGCAGTTGTCTCACCCTGGTAAAGGGAATGCTGCTTGCCAGAAGACCATGACTTTGATCTTCTTTACAGGTCAACCTAAATTAAATTCATTCGGTGCTTAACATGCATCAGCTCTGTGAATTGCACCTTCCCTGTTTCCAGATGGTGAGTTTTGCATAAAGTTTTGCTGGGATGCTGACTTCACGCAGCATATCTTGGTGCTACCTGGAGGAATGGACACAACCCAGTTGCTATTCAGGGCTTTCTTTACATCTCAAAAATAGTGTGGAGAAAACCACTCCTAAACTTACAATCTGGTGAAGAACTTAAACTTTGTCTGCTGGGTTGTTAGTGAAAGAGCATGATGGTTTAAGTAACATGCCTCAGCTTTCTTGTTGCTTATTCTGCAGTGGGAAAGGACATACAGGTGAGGCATCTATGAAAGCCTTAAGTCGTCTAACATTTCCTGGTGTGATGGAGATTTCTGGCAGGAGCTTGTAAAGGACTTTTCTATACAATAACCAAAGTATTGCATGTAGAAATGAATTTTTTTTTTAGCTGATAAAATTATTTTCTGAAAGATACTGATTTATATGCCAAGCAATACCAGTGTTCAACCTGATGTTCCACTGGGTGTTTTATTAGTGTTCTTCATATTAAAGGGTGTGCTAACAGCACTGTAAGGGCCAGACCCTCCAGACTTCTTCCGTCAGTGCCTGTGCTGCAGGTGTTAAACTCAACAGGTATCTTGAGGAGCAGTTTGCAGAACCCACAAATCCCCCAAAGCTGCATTTGTTGTGGGCTAAAAATTCTGCTCTGTAGCCTTGCTCTGCCCATGCTTTCTCTGCAAAAAATAACCCAGGCTTTTAGGCAGGGTACTCTGCCTATGAATTGGACCCACTGCATTGAATTGCACTTTCTGTGAGCGGTATTTGTACTACTGGTGCAGATATAAGGTTTCTTTCACCCCAGAAGATGTAGGTATTTTGTAGTAATAATACTTTTTTAGTTTACTTTATGTATAAACTTTGGGCCATAGTTTTCAAACCTCAATGCCTGAACTGAAGTGCTTGAATGTCTGCATAAGCATTTTAGAGTTCCTGATGCTTCTTTATAGCCTTACTCCCCACCACTATCCCTGCTACCCAGCTTAGAGCAAGGACTTCCTGCATCACCCCTTCTTGTAATCTTGGCAATACACATCTTCCTCTGTACCCAGAGCCTCAAAAACACAATGTGTCCTAAACTACTGTTATTTTGAAGCCAGCTGGAGAGAGAGGAAAAGGGACTTCAGGATCCATGACACAGCACTAAAACAGCATCTTGAACTTCTGAGTCCTACCCAATTTTCCTGCCATTGCCCAGTAGTATTTACCAAATTTAAACCAAGTTCTTTCAGCGCAAGAGCAGCCAGATAATGTTGTTGACAAGTTTTAACAAAGATCTCACAGGAGATTTTTTAAAATCCTTTCTATTTTTTTTCCTTCTGTAGTTTTAATAGTTCCCCCCTTAGCTGTTGTTGCTAAGCTGCCCTAAGAATTTGCATTTCAAGGCAATCTGAAACTGTCTTAATTCAAAGAACAACTTCAGCAAAAGCAATTCCATAACCTATAACAGGAACAGAGCTGAAAGAATCACCAGTACGTTCAGTGTATTAATCCTGCCAATGAACAACTATTTAGGCTGCTATGTGAACCAGAGGAATCCATTTTATAAGATGTGCAAAATTCTCCCATCAGCTATCCAGTGCAGGTTATTAACCTCAAAAATGATTTTGTTTTGCAGCCAACACAGCTAAGGCATGCAGGGAGGGGAGGGGAAGGTAATGCTGGCTTCAGAAAAAGGCAATTTAAGTGTGTCTTTCAAAAGATATTGATTCTTGCACTGTGGGAACCTGGAGAATGGTGTAATACCATGTAGGACATGTCTTCTCAATGAATGGGGAAAAACAAGATCAGTAAACAGATAAAGCAATTGATGAAAAAATGGCAAAGACGTACAGAAAGGGTCTTATTGAATAGTGTAATTGAATGGCAGAATGGTATTGGTAATAAAGTAATTTTACCTGCTTTAGTCTAAAGGGAAGGCAAGGCTTGTAGGAGAATAAATTCCTTGTTAGCTCTGCTGATACAGTTTGAAAGAGGAGCTTGGGGTGTGGTGTCTCTGGACAATGTAGATGCCCAGCCTTGGGATGAACAGAAAATAAAATAAATATGCACAAAACCATGCAAGTGAGTAAAAAGTAAGCAGCGTGAAGGAGGTAGGACTAAGTGGCATGAGCAAGCCAACACTGCCTTGTTGTAAGTTGCAAGCAAGTTGAAACTAAGTCTCCAAGGCCAAATCCAACATGATTCAGCAGAATGACTAGGGTGCTGTAAATCAGAGGTTTATGTGCTGTAAATCTGGGGTCTCACCAGCACCCACAGACTGGTGTGCCCAGAAAGCACAGCACTTTCCTCAAGAGCCAAGGGGTTTATATTTAATCTTAAAAGGAACAAACCAAAACCCAATTGTCATGGTTGAAAAAAGGTGTTTATTTTTAGAAGCAAACAGGTTTCATGCAGTCAGTTGACTTAATATGCTTAGGTTGTAAGTATTTAAAGCATCTGTTCCGAGTGATCTACAGACCAAGAATTAGTCAATGGCACCTTTTGTGAAGAATCCTGAGTGAATGCATATTTGGCAATTTCACGATCTTTTTGATCAGTAAACCAGGTAAAAATCACCCATTTTGTTTTGGTATGTATTATTGACTGAACCCTACAGAAGGACTGTGTGGATGAAGATTTTATTGTACTTTCAAGTTTCTTCTGCTCGAGAAGAAATCACATTTTTTTCTTGCGGACTTGCACTCTATTATCTTGGCTTCCATTTATGTGTGACAGACCATATGCCAAGTCTTGTTTATAGTACATTTGTGTGCTGGTACACCCATCTGACAGTGTAATCAGCTCTTCTCTAGAATGGGTGTTGCAGGGAATGTCTGCCTTGAAACAGCAAGGTCTGTATCAGTGTGCCTGCACACTCTGCAGGAGTGACATAAAAGCCATATACAGAAATAAGCCTCAGACTTGTTATTCACCTCTATTCACCTCTTTTTATTCCTTAGCCTAATCTGCTGTGGCTGTAGGGTTGTGGTAGCTCTCAGTGCTCGATTTGCAGGTGAATGGCACCAAAGATGATGAGGCTGGCAGGACCTTGTGGTACTGAGAAGCCTTTCATATCCCATTCCTCCGACCATCCCTTTATATGAGACGTCTTGTCTTCTTCAGTTTAGCCTGAGGTGTGGGAAGGTGCTCCCAGCTTGGTGACCCTTTCATGCCTCCCACCTGCCCTGCTGTGCAGTGTGATGATGCTCTACCACCTTGGGTTGTGCAGTGCTGATAAGGGGACCCTCAAGGGTACCTCTTGTGCATCTGTAACTTGGAAATTTGGCTGAAAGGTGGCTGTGATCAGCATGCTCCTCTCCTCCCATGTAAAGCACAGTGTGTGTGCTTGCATGCAAGGAAACTAAGGCAGCTTCCTAGTTTAATGTATTTCTCCTTCATTGTTCCTTCCTGTTTCGCTCCTGCCTTGTGGGTTTCCACCTGCTGGGTCTCAGTGGCAGAGTAACTCCAGAGGAGACGTAGATCCCAGTTTTTGACGGCAACCAAGCCGATGACAACATCTACTTCCCTTTTTGGATATACTAATATATCTCATAACTGCAGTTTCAAGAACTGGTGGGATCATTTACCACCCCATTTATTTGTGATCCAGTCTTCCATACCCAAATCAGATGTATTACATTTGCCCATGGGTCTGAAAACGCTTTTGTTTCTGTCCTTCGTTATCTGATTCATACTTTTCAGTGGGTCAGGAAACAACCACTTCATTTAGAGGGAGAAAAAAAAAACAGATACAGAAAGGCATTTTCTTTTCATCCAGCTATTTGACTGTGATACAGGAGACTGGCTTTGAAAATATTGGTAGGCTTAAAAATGCCTCCATCTTTCATGTGTAAGAAAGAAAACCTCTCTCTGACCTTTTAAGTACTTCTGTTTACTTTTTGGAGCGTACTTTAAAGAAAAAGATACCATGATTTAAGAGGCATTTGCTACTTAATGGGTAGATAAAGTAGCTGATGGGGTGAGAATGTTGCTTTCTCAGCCAAAAATAAATTGCATTACAACAGCCTTACACCTGAAAAGCTCTAAAAGAATATGTATTGGTGGGTGGTTGTTCTGGGACCTCTGATAATGTCACCTAATCATGACTGTGTCTTTTCAACCACAACAGCAACGTCAGTGCTGTGATTCATCCCACATTCTCTAACGTTTCTGGCTAGCTTGGGAGGGTTTGTTTTCTTCAGACATCAAGGTAATTTGTAGCGGTGTATAATAGCTGATTCAGATTTGAGTTGGCAGCAATTTCATCCTTTCAGAAGATGTTCAAAATTGCTTGGTTTGTGCCCTTTCCGAAAAAAAACCCAAACAAGAACAACCCCCCAAAACTTGTACAAGTTGTAGCCATATGTTTATGAGTTGATGATTTTAAGTGGATTTGTGTATTGAACATGATCTAGCAGAAGATCTGTGCTTTGCTTATGTGTGATGGAGATAAAGTATGCGGGCATTATTAGGCTGTTTGTTATGATTTTGTTTTTCTGGAAGGTGCTCACTTTCAGTTTTTCAGAAAGCATGGGCTTCTGTCTTGCATATTAAGAAGTATATTGTTTTTTTCCTGCAAAGAGACTTGCTGCTGCGCTGTCTGCAGTCTGGGGGTAGTGATAGCAAATGGCTGTACAGCATCCTGAAGATCACTTTCACTTGTAGGTCCTTCATGAAGGACAGAGGAAGCTGAGATAATGTTGGCATAGTGAAACATGCCCCCTCTGTTCTGAATTGCTCTTAAATAGTTGTGACTTTCAAAATGTCATTTTTGATAAATACCTGGCTGCTGAATATGACATGAGGAAACAAGGTCAACATGCCTGCCAAACAGAGCTTCCCAGAATCCCCCAAAAGGGAAGGGGATCAGATTTCCTAAATCACTTTAATATGTGTCCTCTATGGGGTACTTCCTGCCTGGTGTGCTAACAGCATCACTGAGCATCTCTGACCTCAAAGGAAGGTCTCTGTGTAAGCACAATCAGACTTGTAGAACTCGCACTGTCTCCTGGTTGTGCTTTGGGATGTGTATATTATGATGGCTTGTATAATTTTTTACTGTACTGATAGGGGATTCATGGAATTTGGAAGGAGGGGCGGCAGGATTGTATTTGGGGAAAACAGACTACAGTCTGAAGTCATCAGAGAGGATATACTGGGTTCATCAGCAGTTGTTGGTCAGCTGAAAAACATCTGCTTTGCCAGGAATGAAATTCAAGTCTTTGTGCGAGAGTGAAGCAAGGATCTCTGTCATCTTTCTGATTATGCCAACTTTTATTTTAACCTCTCTCCTACTTCTCTGAGTTATCAGAAGTCTTGAAGGAGCCTGGCATTACTTTGTCACCTGAAATTGTTCTGGGACACTTTCGCCAAGTGTTTTTGATGAACTGAAGGACAAGTGTGGATTTTGGATCATCTTCACACTCCTCTGAATATCACCTTCTGTGTTAAAGTCATCTTATATTTCATGCTGTATTTGTGAAACCTGGAAGTTTCCAAACTTTGAGGACAAGAGGTATGAGGGGAGCTATCTATCCTTCCTTCCTCCAATCCCCACCAGCTCTTTTGGACGCAAGCTAATGCAGCTGCTAAACTAGTCAGCCATTGGCTGATGTTAGTATACAAGTGCAGCAGTCATGGCTGGAAATTGATATGTTCTTCACTTGGAGCACTCAAGACAATGACCTCGTCAAGCTTTGGGGGATGAACAAGGCATCGTGAAGAGAGATGGAGCTGCTAGTCCAAAGTTGCATCTTTGCTCCTGAAGCACGCTCAGCAATGGTACGGATAACCCTGAAACAGGGAAGAACAGAAAACCAACCAGATGGAGATCTCCTGCAATGTAGAGGCATTATGGTAATGCAGATCTCACCAATTCAGACTTACTTTGTTTGAGAAAAAATGATAGCTCGCCTTGCTAATTGTCTGAAATGTTTACAGTGAGACTGGGTTTGTGCAGAGGTGCACAGAAAATCTCTGTATAGTGCACAGAAAGAGTTTTCTAACTCATAAACTTCAAGAGAGTGAATGCATGACCTGTCTTACATTTCACCTTCATGCCATGTTTCTGATGAAGCTTTATATTAAATGTTCAGTTGCTGATTATTTTGTAAAGCAAACTTACTGAAATTTCTGACATCAAGTTTTGGACCAGGTTGTTCAGTTATTTGTCTGTTTTGACACCTCTTTCAATGATTTTTTTTGTTGTTGTAATTTGGTGTCCATGTGTTGAATTTCATTGTCTTTGCACCAAGCTGCTGGTATTTGCATTTGAATTGCTTTCCTGGGTCTGTCCACACTTTAATTTTCACTTTCACAATTCTTTTGCAGTTAGAGATAGTCAAATGAATAAAAGATGAAAAATTTGCTGGCTATGTTTTTACCCTTAGAAATACTGCATTTCTAAAAACTTTCAGAAGAAAGGTTAGTTGTGTTTGTGCACCTTTATTCGTGCTCTTCAAATAATTCGAGTCCAGAAATGACAGTACAAGGCAGAAAGTAATGGCCACTACTGAGGACAGCTGGGAGTACGTAAGATAGATGATGAATTTCAGGGCAAAGATCATTTTTCTGTCTGCATATCGCCTGTTGTGCTGAAGCTGGAGTATTGTGTTGCATAAAGGTCTGAGTCAAACAGTCTGTGTTTCTCTAGGATGTTTTAGAGGGTTTGAATGACAAACCTTTTTTTTCATTCAATAATGATGCTGTCAAACTTGGAGGAAGAAAGCAAAGGGAAGATTTTGGTAGTGCTGAGTACTAGCACACGCTGCAGACTGCTCCGGTCCTTAGAGCTTCATTCAGTCACTGAATGCACAAAGTAGATATTTTAGTAATCTATAGGAGACCTGTTTGTTTAATTAGAGGAAATGGGATTACTGGACATCAGGTAAGAAAGCCACGGTGAAAAAAAGAGGCTGTCTATTGCCATCTGTATGTATTGCGTTTGTGCCCAGGCTTTGCCAGCTGCACAGCACTGGGAATTTACGGGAAACCAAGTTCAATGCATCAGTGAAAATTCAGCACATCAGTCAGTAATTCAGGCTGGTTAAGTAATGGTAATACAGTCTCAAGTGACCAGAGTGGCTGTTTGGTGAGTTAGCTTTATTGATATGTCTCACTGAATGCTCCCCTTACTACTTGCATTTTTTTCCTTCATTCAAAATAACTTGCCATTTGACTTCCTTAAGTAAATGTGTGCACTGATTAAATAACCTCCTACTTAAGCACATCTTTTGCAGAAACTGGGGTTACCAATGTACCTGTTACAGTCTTACTCTTTTAAGTTAAGCTTTTTAGAGGCTGCATCTTCTCCCACCCTTTCATTCTGCCGAGGCAATACTTGGCAATTCACAGCAGCCCCTGCTACTTTAACAGGGGGGCATGACTAAATATCTAATAGCAACAGCTTCTGACAGAGTGACACTGGAGATAATACTGTCTCTTCTCTTTTCTCTTGGTGTCTCAGTTTACATAGGATGGATCTGTTGACCAGCAGAAGGCACAGCAAGGAACAGAGAGAGACTGTGTGTCCTGACTTGGATTTTTAAAAAAGTTTTTAGATCCTCAGGTTCTGGTTTTCCCATTGCTATATGGTTTTGCATTTTTTTTTTCATTGGTTTCATATTTTTTGTTTATTTTCCCAAAGGATTAACTTTTTATAGGCTCTGGACTTTTTGAAAGGTGTGCTTGTGTGCAGTATAGATGGAATGTATTCTTTTCACATGGTATTTATCCACAGCACGTGCTGCTGGTTCATCTACCAGGCACCAGCATCACCCCAGGCCCCTTCCTTCAGGGTGGCTTCCCAGCCTGAGTTATTGCTCTGAGGGAGCACGTAATTTAAAAGCACAGATTTCTTCCCTTTTTACCTCTCCATTTACCTTGTCCTCAAGAAATGGAGAGAACTTTGATCCACATCGAATGGCAGTTGCACTTTTGGTTTTCATCTTCAAGGTTTTTATTTTGCTCAGAAATAAAATGAATGCCCTTTGCACTGCAAATAGTTTTCTGTCTGAAATGAAAGCAGGCTCATTTTCCACAGGACCTAAAATCATTTCCCCACTAGTTCTAATTAAGCAGTGTTTGCACTTGAAATCAGGACTGTTTATACAAAATTAATGCTTTCAAATATGATTAAAAAGCAAATAGTTGAATATAATCTCTGCAAACTACCGAAAAAGAATAAAGTGGAACAGTTTAAACCAGCTTTGTTTACACTCCAGAGTTACTGTGTATGCATATTCACTGCTGGCTACACTTTTCCAAATCTAATTGCTCCTTTTCTGCTGAAGTAGCTGATAATCAGATTTACATGTTTGGTTTAAAGAAACAAAATGTTTATAAAAAAAAAAGTGCTCACCCCAACCCTGTTTTTTACTTTCTGTCCTTCCAAGTTGGAGCCTGAGCCAAGGGGGTGAGGGTTGTGTTAGTAGTAACAGTTTGCAAAACCCTGCTTTCTCATCATGATACTGTCTTGCTGTCTGTTTTAAGGACAGCTAAATGATTCCAACTTTTACTGAAATGCAGCCAGCTCCATGTGTCTCCAGCCCGAGAGAAGGCAAAGTGTGGTAGTTGTTTTACTGGGGTTAATATTACTAGACTTTGCAAAGAAACTGTGCTAATTCACTGTCATCTTTTTTTTTTTTTCCTTCCTGGAAAAGAAAGAGCAACAGTTTGGCCTCTTGAAGGGTAAAAACCAGAGACATGCTGCTGTCCTGCAGTGTATGTTTTTTTTTGGCTAGGGAGCAGCAGAGAAGGGTTCACAGACCTTGAGTGTTTGTTGCATTCCTTTTGCCTTTGGTTTTTCAGCTCAGAAGAGCCTTTTGGCAGAGCACCGCCAGCATCCCAAGCCCCAAATATGTGAATGGGTTTTCAGTGTTTTCTCAGAGGTAGATGAGCTCAATGGTTATGTTAGATTTGGGGTGGGATACTGAGGCACATAATTACACATATATTATCTTAGATTTATTTATTAGTGTGTGCACTGTGCTCTGTCCTTGGGAATGAGGGTCATTGTTAGTGGAGGAGACAAGGACAATCAGTTTGCTGATACTTGAACTACTTGAGTGATATTGGTTATACCAGGGTTTTCTTGCTGAGAGTTCATTTTCATGGTAATCTGCATGAAAAGGGCTGCTTAATTCTCTCTGTGAAATCAGTCTGCACTTGATGCTTTTATTGCAAAAAGGAGAGCAGCCAGTAGTGGGAAGAGGGGTATGGTTGCAGTGATAATATGAAGAGGATGGACTTTTTGGGGAATTAGCAGATACTTGTATTTTCTTCTTGAATTGAATAAAACAGAAGAGGACCCTGCAAGATGCTGCAGGTTCCCTGGCAATTACAACAACAGTGACCATCTGGGAACCGTAATGTTTCATAACAGTAAATGATTAACTCCAGCAAATTAACTTAAAGTCTCATTCATCAGAACAACAGGGAAGAAAAGTGTTATTGAATAATCCTGAAATCAAAATTTTCAGCATCATTCCTCCAGGGGCACTTCCTGAATTTATTCCCTGCTTTGTTAAGCACAGAGAGTCCTTAGTTTCCAGGCACTAAAGGAAAAATTGTTTTCTTCTCTTGCTCACCCGTTATATGTGCCAGTGCCTGAGGTCATCAGTCACTCCTCTTCTTGTCATGCCGTTGAGACAAGTCTTTTTAAAAAAGATTTCCTTGCACTGAATTTTGACTGGACTAATTTGCTCCTCCTCAGGATGTCTCATGCCATCCCTTCTGACTGCTGAGCAAAATAAATTGCATGCGAGTGACTATAGTTTACTGTGATACGCAGGCAGCAACTAGAGACCTCAAAATCCTGTCAGCCTGTGTGGGAAGTACAGATACAGCAGGGAGGTGCCTGGTTTTTTTTATGTCCTTGTGAAAGGTCTACCAACCACCAATGGTACAGTTCTGCTTCTTTTTTAAAATAACTACTTGGGATTTACAAGTGGGGTGGCTTTATTTTTTCTAATATTACATTATGTCTAGAAGTAATGTAGAAGTAAGGAAGCATTAGTCTTGCAATGGTGGTATTGTCATGTGGAAAGTGCTGGCACCCTGATCCGGAGAGGCATCCAAAGCGCAAGAGAAATTAAATTGTTACTTAAGCCCTATCCTTTTCAGAAGCAAAACTAGGGAGAAGGGGAGGAAAATACCATTAAACTTTGGAGTTTTATGGGTGATATATATGTATGGGTTATATATTATAACTTTAGGGTTATATGTGCTAACATGATCACTGTCAGCACGCAAACACCAATACAAAAAAGATGACACAGCACTTCGGTTGCAAGTATCAGTTTATCTTAACTGACAGAAGAACCTGTTTACACAAATACATCTATAGACCTGTAGCCAGCAGTACTTTTGTAATTACTTGCTTTTGCCTTTCAGTTTTCTATGAACCTTTGGCTTCCTATTATATTTTCTCTCCATTTTTATTGTCTGCCCTCATCTTCTCCTTGCCTTGGTCCCCCTCAGTAGATGGCTGCTAGGAAAGCCCCTTTTTGTCAGCAGCTGTCCTACAGAAGACATTTGATATGGGAGAAGGGCATATGTCAAACCCTAAACTTGCCATCAGTTGCATGGCACCCCAGGTAGCAGCAGAAATAGTGGTTTTTACAATCTCTATGGCATTTTTGTGTTTTTTAGGGTTGGTCTGTTTGTTTTAGCAGTCAGGATTGTTACTCATGCGTGTTCATCACTCAGCTGTAACCTGGGAGTGTTGGGGCGTTGCCTTGGCTAAGGCAACTTCTGAATGAAGCCCACATGGTTAGGAAGCCTCAAATTGCAGGTGAAAAAAAGAAAAAGATAAAAAAAAGTGTACATCTTCATAGAGCCACTTTCTTCCAAATTTATGGAAGGGTTGTGATGTGGACTGCAGGCAAAAGAGCAACAGGCAGGATCAGGTTGGGGCAGGAGGGCAAAGAAGACTTGAGAAGGCAGTGTGCGGGAAAGATTACTGCTGCCCACAAAGGAGAGGGCAGCGATGGGGAGGTGTCTTTCGGGCAGGCAATTCTGAACTTGGGCAGCTGCTCTGCAATTACTGTGACCTCCTGGACTAAAGCAGCTGAAGTGCCTGCCAAACTGCTCTTTCTCAGAGCCTTGAAATTTGTTTGAGCAGGGAAGAAGTATTTATTATGGGATTGATCTGGGAGTGCTCAGGTGGGAAAGGGTCTGCACTGGTTGCAGATTTGCAATCTATTTATTAGTTTATATGAGAAAAATGAGGAAATGGACCTGGTGAAAAGGAGACTGCTCTCGTACTTCTCCTGTACGTTGCAATTCCATTCCATAGCCCAGGCATCATTTTTGCAGCATGGCTTCTTATTACCCTCCTATTAATCTGGATAATAAATTGCTAACAGGTAGAATAATACTGGGAAAACTGAGTCAGCTCTTCTATTAAAAGAATCACAGGGTTTGAGCTACTTATTGCTTTAAGAAATGTTAGAGGAATTTGAAACACACTAAAAAATTGTGGCAGTTAAGGTTATGATTATGGCTGGATTGTACCAAATGGAGGTTTTAATTTTATTTGATTTCTACTTACCTCTGAGTATTAAATTGCACAAGAATTATGAGATTTGCAAGTGGTGTTTTACTTTGCAATTTTTTTTAATGTGTGGGGTTTTTTTTTTTCCTGTTTTGGAGGTCTGTTAATCCTTTTTTAAATTTTTTTTTTTGGGGGTGGGGAGGGCAAAGCTTTGAATGCAAGGCCTGGAAATTGTGTGTGCTTTCTGCAGGGAGCAAGACAGCTGCAGAAAAGAGGGTGTCAGCTTTGTACAGTGCCTTCCCCCCACCTCCTTCTGCATAAGGAGTGTTATGTGTGCTGTCAGAATAAAAGATCACTTTTATAGTTGGTGGAGTTGTTTACTCTTGGTTTGTTGTACTTCTAGGAATAAACATTAAAATTCCACCCCCCATGCTCAGTACTAGGAAATCCATGAACTGTATGTTTCTGAGTGTCATCTTCTGGAGAAAACTAATCTGCAGCTGTAAAATAATAAAAGGCTGCTAAGATGTTGCTTTTGGGGAAAAAATGGATCCTGCCCTGGGCTTTATGCTTGTATCTTCCTGTGGGACAGTGACTTCTTTTTACAGCTGCATACATTTGCAGCCTGTGTTAGCACAAGAGTGATTATAAAGGGCACTTGAGTCGGTCTGTAATGATCTTGAAAATCAGAATTGATTTTGTATTACAAAAAAAAGGGATGTGTGTGCTGCTAATATCATAAATGAAGAAACCATCACAGTATTTGTATTAGCTCTGAATTGCACTGCGAGAAAAACACTGATGTTTTAAGTGATGATCATCTTTTCCAAATTAAGCTGTGGGACCTCTTTCCTAGCAATGTATTTGGCAGTCGCAGAAGTTACTTTACCACGATGTACGGTTTCCAAACTGTAGGGGATGGATGTGACTCCTCTAGATGAGAGATGCTCAGGCTGTGACCACAGAGGTTAAGAAAGCAAAGGGTAAAAGGAGAGAGTATTTCTGTTCCCTTCCTCTCCCCCTCGGCCCTCTATGGAGGGCTTTGCAGTGACAAGTCTGGCTAGTTCATTCAATAAGTATGTATTGCTGTTATGATAAATTTTAGCCTTCATTACTGCTTGGCTCGGGGAACTTGCCTGTTTGTGGTGAGCTAGAGGGTTACACAAAATGTTTGAAACACGGTAGGAAATGCTTAATAGTCTCAAAAGCAGAAGTTTTTGTTCTTCCTTGCCCTCTTCAACCACAAAGCAAGGTTTTGTCATCTCAAGGTCTGCAAAAGAGCAGCCACCAATAAACTGGTGAGCTGCAGTAGTCTGGAGGTCTGTAGACCTTGAACTTGAGGATATACAAGAGGGAGAGGACCACCTGCAAGATCTCTCACTGCTTCCAAGGTAAGCTGGGACAAGTTTGGTTGCTCAGCAGTGTTTTCACCTGTCTGTAGAGGGCAGACTTAAAAGCTGTGATTTGTATTCTGTAACGGTGTTGCATATGTGTGGTGGTGGTGCCAGGGTTAAGTATTGCACCTCGCTTCAATCATATGGCACGTGTTCACACATCAGTGAGGGTAAGCTTGGGCTTTTCTAGCTATAAACAATTCATCTCACTTCCCATGCATGAGTTGGTGCAGCTCTTTTAGTTCTCAGTACATTTGAAGTGATGATGTTGTCTGGTTTGGTTTTTTTCTGGTTTGGGTTTAGCATGGGCACTCTACTTCTAGTTTTAGCCCCATTATTAATCTCATCTTTCTAATTGTTTAAATTGCTGAGTTATTACTAGACTTTGGGACCTTGACTTCATTTTATTGACCTGACTTAGGATAAGCCAGGCCTGAATCCCCAGAGGATACATTAAATATCAAACTTGGGGTCGTTCAGGAGCAAGCCTGTCTTTGCCTTCTGTTTGGATGGTCTGGCACAGCCTGTCCTAAATCTGTTCCAGTTTGTATAAATATTTGTTATTGCTGTGGAGGAGCGAGATAGACGTCCCCTTCCACCCACTAAAATCCTCTGCCTTGCTAATACGTGTCACCTTCGACTCATTACTGTTGCTGTTGAACCCTCTTGTTTTTTCTGCTATTTAAAAGCTAAGCCTGTGCAGAGTGACCTTCAGCCAGCAGCATGCTGTGGCCCAGTCCTGCCCCTGCACACTCAGTATCACTGATGTATGACTTTCCTTATACTTTGCTTTCTACTTGCATTGAAAATAAGTCTGTAATTTTAATTTTATTTTTCAAGTGATCCCTTCCAGGAAGAATTCTGCAAATTACAATTATAAAAATTAGATGATCAGTTTTTTTAACATCAAAGAATTACCTTTAAATCTGTAAGCTGATAAAATGTATGGCCTCTGCTATGGCCCTCATTTTCAGTAGGAAACACGCATATCCACTGCTTTGCAGCGCTTGTGCAAGTGGTATATTTGCAGTACCTCTGCTTTGGGTTGTCCCAGGCTTGTTTAAAGGATTGTAAAGAAACGTTTCATAGTTTTGTGTTGCTAAACATCATGCTTTCAGTGAGAAACTACTGGTTAAGGAAAAAACCCAATCTTTATCATTATTGTGAAATATTTTGAAAATGGTGGAAAAAGCTTAACTCAAGATCAATGCATGTATGTTTTTCTTAGTGCAGTTGACATTTTTAGCACTAAGTGATGTTAAAAATGACTTTTGGAAATAAGGAGCAGTGTTCCTATTGGGTCAGACAACAATGCTCATTAAACATGATGAAGCTGTGATGCTGTACTTTACATGCTGAATTATAAGAAGGTCAAAGAAAACGTCAGCACCAAAATTCTCTTTTTTTATGCCTGATGTTCTCTTACCTAAAGAAAAGATACTGTAAGTACAGTGTGCTAAAGCACATAGCCAGTTCTTTTGTATGTTGTTCTTGTTTAGGTCTCATTTCCAGCTAAATGTTTATTCCAAGATGCTAAGTCAGAGGTCCTCAAACTTTTTAAACAGGGGGCCGGCGCACAGATGAAGTGGCAGGCAGTCATCTGTGGCTGCTTGGTTTCCCCACCCCCAACCCCCGGTGGGTAGGTGGGGGGCAGCGGCGGGGGGGGTTCTGTAAATACCGGGGGCCGGATTGAGGACCCTGGGGGGCCGTATTTTGAGGACCCCTGCGCGCTAAGTATTCCCCAAGTGACTCTCATTCTTAAAATACACTAAAGGTCAGTTTAGCCCCTCATAGCACCATTTTAAAGGATAACATGACCATGCATTTTTCAGTTTGTCTTCTAAAATAAATTTGGAAGCCTCTCCAAGCAGATCATCAGCTTAACATGTGAAAATATGTCCCAAGGTTCCCTGAGGATTTTGACTAATGCGTTTTCACTGAAACGGAGAGAAATTTTTGGCTGGGGCCACAGCTGATATAAATCAGCATTACTTCATTGGCTCCGGTGGAGTCTCTTGAATTTATACTACTTGAGGAACCAGGCTATATGGAAAAAATTGTTTCACTGAATTGACTACTTTGTCAAAAAGATTAACCTGAAACATTTCTGCCATTTCAGAGCGAATATATGTTTATGGCAATGAAACGGGTTTCATTCTTCAGGACATGATTAATGAGGGTTGGCAGCTTTTGACAGGAACCAGTATTTTTTTGTTATACATCTGATAGAATTTTAAGTTTTGCTGTGGTATTTTATACACACATTTTGGTAGCTGAAAACACTTAGAGTAACTAATTCCTTCAATTGTAGATTTCCTCTTTGAATTTATGAACAGGGAGATTTAACTTCGGCATTTTTATTTATCGCGCTGCAGAATAAATAAAAACAAGGTAATAAATTTAAAAAGCAGTGGAGCTACAGAACTGGTGAGGGAGCACTGTGAATACAAGTAACCTGGTGATGTTTGCATAGGTGCGTAGTGCAGATTTAGGTGCCCTTTTAAAACATTGTTTTAAATAAATGCCATGCTGCACAATTTAACAGCGGTGCTGTTGTGCTAAGTCTTCCAGAAGATGCATAGCCCCGAGTCTAAAGTCTTTGAACCAAATACAATATTGGTATGTCCATGTAAAAGAGTATATGTTAAGAGAATGTGAATATCATTGAAATAAAAAACATTACAGTACAAGAAATACATAATTTGAGTTAAACGAGCAAATCCCCTTTTTAGTTTTTAGGGGCATTTTTCCCCCCTGTAATGCTTAATGCTTTTGGATGGTTTTCGTTCAATAGTAAGTGGAGGGTCATTTGATTTCACCTTCATTTATGTACCAGTAGCTATTCATATGATTATTTCATGTGTTTCTGGCATACCGTATGTATTGGTGGAAGTCAACAATAAATGTACTTAGCAGTGTAAAAAAACTTTGAAGAAATCTCAGCTATATCTCAGCCCATATAAAGGAGTCATTTAAATTTACCTTGAATGTACATGTTAGAAATGTGTATTTTCTTCTGTAATTGAATTTCTCTCAACTACCTGTATTTACTAGCTGAAGTACGGCATTTTTATTCCTGTTAGCATGGGTCAGTCTAGGGCTGATGCTGTCTTTGTCAAGCAGTAAGTGGGAGGGTAACGGACACTCAGTTTGTAAAATGTCACCCTAGTGTAAACACATTGTTCTGATCCTTATGCAGAACAGCTGACATATGTGTTTTCTTTATGCAAGGGGAGGCTGTCATATACTTCTAAGAGTCAAAATTAGTCAAGGGGAGTTTTCAGTCCAGAGGAGTCCAAAACATACAACAATATTTTCTCTGATTTCTAGGTAGTTCTTGTTTCTCTTGAACAGTTGGCCAAAAATTGACCAACGAGTCCTTCTGAATGTGATGCTATTGATTTCTGACCCATCGCTGAACGCTTAATAGTCAATTGTTTCTTTTGTTGGCTTCTTAAATCTTGGCCTGTTTTACTTCTTTCCTTACTCCTATTTTAAACTTCTGAAACCGCCAGGCCACTTAAGATTGGTTGCAAGCTCAGAGTATGCCATTGTGTTAAATGAGGCTGCTCTGGTTGGTTTATGAAGATACATTATGAAGGGAAGAGCCTCTGGATATTTGTTTTTCCTATAGGCAAACAAAATGCAGGTGAAATCCTTAGTGGTCTTAGTGCTGACAGCTGTAAACTACTCAGCATTTTACAAGCAAAGACCTTCATCGAGGAGCTGATCTGATCTAGTTTCACTGTATAATAAACTTGGAAAGCACAGAGGGTGAAGCATCGGAAGTTTGAGATTCACGTCCCAAAAAAGGCACCAAACAAATTTCAGCACTAGAGTTTTGATTTGTTAAAGATTGTGTGAGGCTCTGGGCATTGTCCCTGCTTTGAACATTTAATATTCCTCTCAATATCATGGCAATGAAATCGGTAAAGTGCCTGTGTCAAGGCTACTTTTCTTCAGAAGGTCTAAACAAAAGTCACCATCTGCTACTAAATTACTGAAGAAAACCAAGCCTCTCTCTAATCTTGATTCCTCTCTAAGCCTTGAGGTCATTCTTGTAATTGCTGACATTTCCTGAGCTTGTGTGTAAATTTTATATGACCATAATTTCAGCAGAAGTTGTCCAAAATCCCTTGTCATTGGGAATTTGGAAGGTGGCTGAGGGGGAGTTTTTGGAGCTTCATCTTCCAGTGCGCTTAACAGTGAAGTCACAAAGTCTTTTTAAAGAAGGAATTAAGTTAAAAAACTTAAGTAGGGAATAAACTGTCCGCCTGGGAACATGACTACTCAGGCAGTTGTACAGCTGGGCCATCGTCTGTGTCCAGGTGTTGGTGATGAATTTTATTGTCATTTCTGTGAAGGTCCTCTGCAGTGCCTGGACAAGGACACTTTATTTAGAACTTGGTGATGTTAATCTGCTCAGCCACTGCTTCTGCTTGTGAATATGGGCCTCCCAGCATGTTCAAACCCATATTGGCGTGGATATTTACATTATTTTTCAATATTTCTTTTTTCCTGCTGACCTTTTCAGGGCTGCTTTGAATGAAAAGTCAATCATCTCCCTCTCTGCAAGAAAATTAAATGATTGTTTGCCTTAACTGGCAGAGGTTCATAGCTGACATTGAAAGCCTGCCCAACTCTGTTACCCACTGCATGCGTATTATTTTTGCTGCTTCTGTGCTGGAAAGCAACTGTGTAGCTGTCATCTAGTTACGCATTTATGTGCTTTTGTGAACTGCTGTGCCAACTGCCAAACCCTGACTAGTAATTTTGATTGAATACTCTTTATTTGGCATCTGAATTGATACAGAAATAGGGCAGCAACTGAAGCCTGTAAAGCACAGGAACAATTTCCAAGGAGAGTTGTATGTAGAAGCCAGATGCATGAAAGGAAAGCTTTGTCCAGTGAGCAGACTGCAGAAGGTAAAATCAGCAGGGTTTACTATACAAAAAAATTTTTTGAGTCTTTAAACTGTTTTATGAGTGAAACCCAGTGCATGCTTCTGTAAGTCATCATAGTTGCATATTCATAAAAAACACAGCAGAGCAAATGTGATAAATCTCCGGTTGTAAGGGAGAAAAAGAAAGAACTGTATATGAGACAGCTGTATACTACATGTGTAATATCACTGTCTGAAAAACTGTGCGATGAATGCAGGTGGTGTGCTAGGTGTGATGAATGTGACACATGGTTTGCTCTTTCATAATGATGTTTATTAGTGCTGGAGAAAGGGTAGAGACAATCCATAGGAATCTTTGAGCAGTCTGTGTCTTGGGTGCAAATGCTGTTTCACCAGATATAGGAGAGGAAATAAACAGCCATTTGGAGTAATGATAAATTGCCTGCTAAGCTCTGCTCACAGAAGAAAATCCACAGTAATGTAGAGGTTTTCCTTTTTAAAAAAAAATTTAGATTCTGCATGCTTATTTCCTGTCTTGAGTTTTCTTTTCTTATGTGTCACTTGACAGAACTCAGAGCGATTCAAAATAACTGGCGAGTTTAGACTGAATTAAGCTTTAGATAGACAGCAGTGATGGATTTTTTTTTTTTTCCCCCACTATGAGATGTCTGTTGTACAAAACTACTGGGATAGCCTGAGAAAAGGCTATGACTTCTAATATCTCCAGGCTCTGACTGGCTGTGACTTCTAATATGACCATCATCTACTCATTCTGGACAAGGGAAAAAGAAAAATGTCTTCTCCTTTATTCCTGTTCCCTAGCGCTTTTCTGGTCACCATGAATACACTAATTAGTTGAAAGCAAAATGAGGATTAGCCAAGTAGAAACAAGGTAAACTTCTGCAACACACTTCCAGCTCCCTGGGTTCTTGCTCCGGGCACAGCCAAAGCACTGATGATTGTAGAGGCTGTGGACTCTCCATGCTAGTTTTCCAGGATGAGGCTGCTCAAAGCCAACCAAAGAGAGGTTGGACCAGGGACCAGTTGAAGTCTATGAACATGCTGATGATACTGCGATGGTGGTCATTTCCATAGTGCATCTGGTATCAGTGCCCTGTGGAGAGCGCAACTCCTTCCAGTGAGACTTCGTTTTTTTATGTATATGGTCCATCCAGAAACCTGTGTCTATAGCTTCTTTTTAGCTTTTAATTCTCAAAAGCTTTAAAAAGTATTACATGTTACTTCATATTTCTCCTTAGAGGCCCCAGACAAAAACGGTCTTGCAGAGAAATTGTTTTTACTAAATTATCCTGGGAGACACTCTTAAGAGGCTTTTCCCAAGAGACCCACCAACCAACCATCTCCATTTTTACGTTAATGTCAGTTCAGATTCAGAACATGGTTGGTGTTCATTCTGCGCACAGTGACGTGTTTGTAGTCAAGTTCTGTGCTATCTTGGTCAGAGAGGGACAGGAAAATGTCTGGCTTCCAAACCCACTACTTTTATAGAATCAGCAGTATGCTTCGCAAAGCTGTTCTCAAGAGAAATGATATTCATCCTTGAGAAGAGCAAGCCCTTGTCAAGTATCACCTTGTGTGAACAGGAGGAGAGTTTTGGAGATATGAACAATTTTTTGGGGTTGGAAAAACCCCTGGACTACTGTCTTGGGAAACACCTGGGAGACGAAGGTCTGCATTTTCTGCTTCCTGCCCAAAATATTGCAGATAAGGTCTCCTTTACAAGCCAAGTACAGTGATCCAGGCAAGGACTGGGATAAAGCATGATACCCATCTCTGGTAAGGTATCACGTATGGATCTATTATATTTCAAGGTTTCTTGGGAACGTATTATGTGATATAGGAAAAAATTATGTTTAGCAGGGTAGAAGTTTTTTCCATGTCTCATCTGTTGATATTTCTTCCAAAGTTTGGGTACTGTTAATATCGGCTGTTTCCTATGGGAAAAAATAGAAACAAAAAACGTCTATTACATAAGAAAGAAAAATAAAGCACCCCTCAGAACAACCTTTTTTTTTTTTTTAACTGAATGTCTATGAAAATGATTAGTGAGTACAAATCTCCAGAAAATAAGTTTTCTGAAGCCTCAAAAACATAATTTACTGCAAAATGATTTACTAATTCAACATAGTAGTTTTTATGCCAGAAATAAAATATTCTACAGAAGTCTTGTCCCTGAATTGGATTTACTGAGCACAATGTATTAAAAAGCTCTAGTCCAAGCATTATCTCACCCTTGGAGAAAAAAGCCTTCTATTCTGACTCCATGCCTCCAAGGACCCCTTGCTTCAGTTCATTTTTAAGGTCACTGATATTGTTTCATTTGCATTCACAGAAATGCCATAAATTGTTTGATCAAAACTTTTCTTTTTCAGTCTTTCCACTTACTTAATATAATCTTATTTTGGTATTTTTGAAAAGCATGCCTGGCCTGCTGTGTCTTGCACTAAAAGCGTCTCACTATGGAAGTCTACAGAGATTCTGCGTCTCAAAAACCTGAACAGATACACCCAGTGCCTCTAGAGAAACAAGTAGAGTTTTGTGTATGGCATGTGCCTTTTTACCCAAAGGTTATGAATTTTGATGCTAATTTTGTGTTGGTGTTTGAGAAAGGCATTTATGAATGTTTCTTGTTGATCTTCCTGTAAGCATTAATTTCACAGAAAAATGTATGCTTTTGGGCAAACCTCGGAGACTAGGATTTAAAAATAATTATTCAAATAAATTGCTTTGCTGAACACTGTCTGAAATAATTATTTTTAAAAAATTGTTAGGAAGAAACTTCTCAGAGATAGGTAGTTTGAACATAATTGCTAATCGAAAAGATTCCCTTTCTTCACTTTGTTTTGTAGCCAAAAAGCCTCATCCTGAGACAAATCAATCACCAGGAACTCCAGTCTAGAAAAGAACAGAAATGCAATTTGCATAGCACTGCAACCAGCCAACAGAAACAAAAAATAATAGGAATCACAAAAGAAAATCAAACCCCTCCTTTCCAGAAAGCTGTCATTGGCAGAAATACGGAACTGAACTCAGGGTTTCTTGCTTGTGCAGGAATGGAATGGCTGTAGAGCTGGGTTACAAACCCATGGATTGCAATACGTTTAGGTACTTCTGGTGTTGCTTTTCTCCACGTATATCTGAAAAGTGTGTCTTTGATGTTGCAGTTGGGAAGCAATGGTTCATTTTCTCGTTTTTGATGATTGAAGACTTTTCCTCAGTGGGAGGTGATAGAGAATGGGCATTGCTTTTCCCCTGTCATCTCTCTCTGTTTGCTGTGTTCTTTCATTAGCTGTTACTCCTAGCAGAGTGAAAAATCACAATGGCTTTTTCACTGACAATAAAGGCTTGTCTGTGTATTCCAGAAGTGACAGCAATGGAAAAGATCCATAACAAAAGCTTACACCCAAACTTAAAATCCTGTTAAGGAATGACTTTGAGCCAATGATTTCTGGAAGCACTCACAACTTTTACATTCAAAATATCAGGGTTGTTCCACAACTTGTATGTGGTGCTTGGTTACCTTAGGCCATCCTTTCACCATGTGGTGTCACAGGAAATAGGACTGATCTGATAGTTAGAATTGAAACACCTCTTGTTTTTTCTAGATTAAAGTTTAATACTAGTGTTATTTAAACTGGATTTCAGGATGGGTGTCTCAGGTTTCCTTCCCTCTGATTTTATGTAGAAATTTTTTCTGCTTGTCAAGGGGGAGAATACTTTGTCTGCAGTGTGAATCAAGAAAAATTTTGGAAGACAAATCCACAAAAAGGGTTTTTTAAAATCTGATTTGGTGGAAGTCTTTAAGTATGCAGCTGCTTAAAGTGATAGAATAGGTTGAATAAAAAACTTCTATTTGCAAATTTCTTGGCTTAAAAAAAATACAGCTTTTGTAGGCTGCTTTGTAGACAATATTTCATTCTTGATTTAATTTTTTTTAAAGGGTAGATTTTATTGTGTGGTGCTTTTATTGTTTTATTGTGAAAGTGCTTGTGCCTTCACATTTATATTGTCGAATACTTTTGTTCTTAGTTCTTAAAGCTGTTTGGTAGGCTGCATATTTCTAAATCTTGCCTTCCTTCTTATATTACATATGCAAGGATTCTCAGTTTAGGAGGAGGACTATATATGGAATATACTTACCAAAAGGAAAATAAACCCAAACTGAAAATCCTTGTATCGCGTCTGGCTCCCAATCATACTTTTAAACTATGTTAGAAAATTTTAAGGTCTGGATCCAAGTTAAACACAGCAGTTACTCTGCGAAATGACTTCTATACTGTGAATAATATACACATCCTGGGGTCACCTGGAGGACTATCCTTTGGTTTGCTGCTGTGGAGGAAAATTAATGACAGACAGATGTTTTTCCCAAAATACTTTTATGTCTGGTTCAAAAGCTAAATTTCCATTGTTGCTTCTAGTTCCTTGGACCAACAAAAATGTGTTTATTGGTGCCAAACTGGTTTCAAAGGCGCCAGGCAGCTCAACTCTCAGAAATCAGATCACATATTGTTCATTGCCTTTGGCAATAACCTATAGACTTGCCACAATATTTTTGATTACAATGAAAGGATTTTCAGCATTTTTTATATAATCCACTTATAGCCATCCCTTTATGGGTGTATGTAATGGTATTTTTTAAATAAATGTACTGTGTGGGTTTTTTTGTTCACCAGAGGTACAAATGATGCCAGGGTTTTTCAGACTTGAGCTAAGGGCATGAAGAGAGAGAACTTGCTTGTTTGTAAAGTCCATGTGTCTTACACTGTTGAAACAAATGTAGAAAAAAAATGTGATGACTAAAATCCTAGTCCAGCACCTAACGTAGCACCATCAGTGGTAAGTCTTTGACCTGGGATTAACTTGCTGGGGGAAGAAAATACAAAAGATATAAACTAGCTGTTTTTGTAGCAGTGATTTTGAGGCTGCTAATGCAATCTTAAAACTTCAGTACAAAATCAATTATGAAGAAATGAAACAGGCACTGAGCAAGCAAAACATTATTACGTTAAACTTACTTCATTATGTATTGATCGTGCAGAGTCTCTACTGTCATGATTTTCTTCCTGTTACCTGTTCAGATAAGTATGGAGAAATCCAGGAAGATTTCTTCTGCCTAATTACTCTGATCCTGTAGACAAGGTGAAATTTGCTGGATTAAACGAAGTATCATATTTAGTACTGCAATGTAATTAAAGTACGTGATTTTCAGTTGAGTATTGTTATATATTGTAGTATTTCCTCTTGTTTGGTTAAATAACCAAAGTACCATTACACCTTTATGTAGCTCTTCCTATGTTTTTGGCTAAACAATTGTCTCATTTGCAAACAATACTGAATTTTGGGCTGTGATGAGCTGGGCAGTATGTTACATTACCCTCACTCAGCATAGCAGCAGCTCCTTTTCATGCCCTGTGATGCAAAAAGTGCAACCACATGTTTATACCGATGGTGATGGGGCTATGTTCTTTGTGGCACAAATCTTAAGAAGACCAAGGCCATTTTTTTGATGGCCCTTGAGGAGAGCTCAACAGAAGAGTTTTGTGTCCCACATCTGCATGTCTTATGTTAATTTGCTTTAATTTTCCTGAATGTCCCCATGACTGTAATGTTTTTTTGACAGTGAGAGGAAGATCTAAGCAAGTATAACTGTATTTCCATCAAAGCATATCTGAGGATAGGGGAATTGATATCATTCACTTAGGAGGTTGTATAGACTACCTGTTGCCTGGAAGTCTCCAAGTACAGGACAAGTATTTCGGCATGTTATGTTCAGAGTTTGGCTTTGAGATAGCCTGCTCGCATTTGGATTTGGCTTTTATTTCATTGGGAATCTCTAAAAAACAAGGATTTTACTAAGAAGCTTAAAGCTGTGTGACACAGGCTCAGTTTTCGGAAATGTCTGTTGATCTTTTAGATGTCTGAAAAGGGAATTGATTATCAAAGGCTCCATAGCAATCCTTTGAATATTGTTTGGTTTTATGAAGTCTCCTCCTGGCGTTTTCTGAAGGTGACTTACTGAAGATCAGATGTTAATTTGGAGAGTCTTGGCTAGGTCCTGGCAGAAGCGGAGCATGGCTAACCCAGTCTAGTGGGATAGCAGAGTACTTTGGGGCTTGCATGTTTTTTTCTGATGCTTGATGGTTTTGAAGGCTTTTGGTATTTTATTCTGAATTCTAATACAATCACTCTCTTCTAGCTTGCTTTTTTTTTTTTTTTTTTTTTTCAATTTCATGCCATGCTTAAATGTCTTGTTGGTTTACTAAATTGCCTAAATGCAAAAGAAAGCCCTGTTTGGATATTTATGTTATCATTTATCTATGCTTGAGCAAACACTTGCTTCAGTCCAAAAATATGTGGTAATTGGCAAATACACTGAGGAATGTTATAGAAAAACAGTGCATGTTTATTTGTGTGATAGATATGAATGTTTTCTACAGTTTGCTGGTTCCTCATCATGTGCTTGTGTTGGTAGGAAATTATATCCTCTCATCTTATTAAAATAATTAAATACGGTTTGCAAAAGGAACTGCTGGTTGAGTCTATACTGTGTACCGATTTATATTTTTAATGTGCTTTGCTGGTCCTAAGAATGATGCGTTGAAAGTTAACAGGTAGAAATATCATCTCTTTAGTGTCCTTTGTATTACATATAGGTCATTTAAAGCATTTGAAAACTCTGGGTTTCATTAGAAGGAGAAGAAATCACAATTTATTGAATCATTTTTTGTTTGCATGTTATGAAATAGCTTATTTGTTCAACCAAGTACCAAAAGACATCTACAGTCCTGGTAACCCAAGATGTTAACTCTGCTTAGACGTTATTTTTGCTTACAGTCAGGAGAATAGAAGTTTGACAGGGAAATAATGTGCTTTAATGAAGTATTCATCACGTCTCCCCATTTTTCATCATTAAAACATCCATTTCAATTTAGAAATGGACCTGAAAAGTCATGAAATCTGCCATGCAGAACAGATGGTTTTCACTGCAGATGGAAAAAATTCAAGCTATTCCTCAACAGCAGTCTACATATTTTAAGCAATTAACTGCTTTTCTGGAGGTGTAATAGGTCAATTTCTTATTTTTTTAGATGGCAGAGGTTAGTTGCCCATAGAGATTAACTTCAAAGTCTGTTTTTAAACCAGCTAAATGAAGTTCATATTTAAAATACTACATTTGATTAAACACAAGGCATACCTTTTCAGTAGAGCTTGGGGTAGGTAAGACGACTGACTGTCTTCATATTTTGTGGTTTTACCCAGATACTTTCTGCTTTCTAAACGAAGAAAAGACACTTTTTAAAATTAAAAAATAGATCCTTTTCTTCCAACTAACTGGATTTCAATAGGGGATTTGTAGTCTCTAATGTTCTTGGCTGCTTGCAGCCATTTTTTTTGAGCCGGCTGGGGTGTGAATGTGCATGATGCCTTCAACGTGTAATGCAGATTCTCTGGGATATGGTCCATTGCTGGTTCCTTCCTGATGCCTGACCTGTCGATCTGAAAAGATCTTTGGCAGCTCTGGCAACAGGCAGTTTTGTTTGGTCTTTCTCACCTTTTTGGATAAAATGTTGGTTGTTTTGTCATCTGAAGGTTTCTCCTAACTAAGGAGGGCTTCTTGAGACTCCTGTTCTCTTGTTGGTCGCAGTCATTGTTGAGTTTTCTGTCCCAAGTCCCGTTTGTCTGGATGAGATTCTCCTGATAGTTTCCTACTGCTTCTTTCGGAGGTGGGAGGACTGGTTGTGATTACTCAGTGTTTCTGTAAGACAAGCTTTAATTAGTATGTCATTACTTGTTGTGATGCTCATTGCGGTTGCACCTACCATATGGTTGTATTTATCAGGAGCATGACCTGTAGGAGGTGGTATCTATATTGCTTTTCTTTTTATCTATCTCTTCTGACAAAGCATTTGAGGATCATTGCTGAGATTTCAGAACATCAAATTCAGCAAGACAGATTGTAGAAAATGGTTGGGCTGATCTCAACTGATGAATGGGTCTGAGCGGTGGAGGCACGAAGGGAACCTATTACTCATGCTTGGGGTCTGTTCCTTTGGTAAGGTTTGTTCAGGCAGGACTGATCCATACTACACGATGTAGGAAGTCTGAAGTTTGCAATGTCAACATCTGCATAGCTCTCAGAGCAAGGACTGCTTACACAAAGTTTATTTTTCCTTGAATTGTAGAGTTTTGGTAGAAACGTAGCCAGTGTCAGCCGTTTGCTTTGCTGCAGATGGGAGCTTTTGGAAGTGGAGATTCCCTGTTCTGTTTGTGTGCTTGCTGTGACACAACGCGCATGACAGGAAACACTTTGCATTGCATTTTATTCTCCAAGATAATCCTCGCAGGAGAGTTCCCAAACTTTTCTGTGAGACTTTAGAGCTTCCTAATAACATGCCTGGGATCTGTTGTGGATCTTCTAAATTTGTGAGATCTGGGGGCATACTCTTGTCACGCTGCAACATTAGTTAACTGGATGTGTCAGTGAGACTGCATCACCACAACCAACATGTGGTTTGCCCCAAGATGGTTTTATGCAAGACAAAATCCTTTGTTTTGTGAGAGCTACAGATCAGCTTCTAGCTCAGAAAGATTTAAGCTGTGGATGCTGCGGCCAGAGTGATTTAAAAGGTTCCAACTCTTGGGTTTTTTTTAATTGAAAATCTACAGAGGCACTTTATATTCCATGTTCATCAGCTCCCAGAAGATTAAATATGCTTTTGTAGCATTCCAGACAGCGTGACCCCACTGGATTGTTAAATCCAGCTAGGGTGTGGTATTTAACACAGCGATGCCTTCATTGTGGGCCAAGCACATTTTTTGATTCATAAATACTGGTGTTCTGTTCTCCCATTGTTTCTGCAGTATCAGCCGTGCTCCAGCCACATTTGGGGAGCAGACACACAGCAGTAGCTAGTAAAGAAGGTTGACTTGACATCTAACTCTTTTCAATACAGCTGAAGCAGCTCTCTGTGAAATCTGAGACACGTTTCATTTCCATTTTTAGGCAAGTTTGGCATCTATTTAACCTATTAAAGCCAGCTTTTCAAATGGTTTATCAGACTTCTGTTTTTTTCCAGCAGCACTCCTGTCTTATAGGCTACAAATCCAAGAGACTTCAAAGGAGTTTTGCACAGCTCTGCCACCTCCTCCTGTAGCAGTGCCTCCCTGGCACAGTTACACTCATGAAAGCCCATGGTGGGGTGAGGATGAGGGGCTTCACAGGAGGCTGCTCTCTGTGCTGCCCTTCTTGCTCCTGAAGACCCAAAACATTTCCATTGCTGCTTTTAGGATGGAGGTTTTAGGGGCAGAAGGAAGGATATGGTAATGTTGTTCGGAGGAGGTCTGTGAAGGCTGTTTGGGACAAAAGCGCTGGTTTGCCTTGGACCTCATACTTGGTGCACATCTACCATTTGACTAATGAAACTACAGACAGAGAAAAGTGAGATTTGAGCATCCATGCTCAGAGTCGGATAAGCCAGTGCTACCACTGCGGTCTTCTGCCCTCACCACGTGCTTGCAGAGACAGGAAAAGTTAATCTGATCTGTAAAGGAGAAATGATTTTTTTTGTCGAGCATAGAACTTTTCCATTCAAAACATGCAATTTAATTCCAGTAGAATTCCTACTAAAAATATAAGAATAAACAGTTTAATAGGATAGTAAATCTGAAAGTGCAGATTAGATGAGGTTTTGGGTGTGGTCCAGAGCTCTGGTAGCCGTACTGAATTAAAGTTAAAACCAGTAAGGTGCTCTAACCATTACGGAGTGTCTTATGGCGGTATTTGGTATCCCAGAGAACAAAACTGCAATCTAGATTTTTTTTTTCCTATTGTACACAGAGAAATGCGAGTATCAGGTATTCCCATTTTGCTGTCAGTAGTAAGGAGCCCTTGAATTACTACAGACTTCACTTCTGATAGAAACAGTAGATCAGTAGCCAGTAAAAACCTGTGAAAATGAAATTCAGCTTCCCCTTGCATTTCCAACTTCCTGAATGCTAGTGAGGCTTATAAGCAAGAAAATGATAGATCAGTTCTCCAGTCTGTGTTGCTGGGATTATTTCAGGTGATTTGCTTGGAAGGTGACATTTCTTTGTTGTGCTTTGAGCATTTTGCTGCGTTCCTGGACTGCAAATTGCAGCCTATACAAGAAGAGCTACAGTCGTGTCATGGTTTAACTCCGGCTGGCAACCAAGCACCATGGAGCTGCTCACTCACTACCCCCACAGTGGGATGTGGGAGAGGATTGCAAGAGTAAAAGTGAGAAAACTTGTGGGTTGAGATAAAGACAATTTAATAGGTTAAGCAAAAGCTGCACATGCAAGCAAAGCAAAACAAGGAATGCATTTGCTGCTTCCCATGGGCAGGTGGGTGATCAGCCATCCCCCGGAAAGCCGTGCTCCATCAAGTGTAACAGTTATTTGGGAAGACGAATGCCATAATGCTGAAAGTCATCCCCCTTGCCCCCTCCTCCTTCCCCCATCTTATATTCAGCATGACATTATATGGTATGGAATATCCCTTTGGCCAGTTCAGGCCAGCTCTCCTGGCTGTGTCCCCTCCCAATTTCTTGTGCCCTTCCAGCCTCCTCTCTGGCAGGGCCTGAGAAACGGAAAAGTCCTTCACTTAGTGTGAAACATTCCCCAGCAACAACCAAAAACATCAGTGTGCTATCAACATTGTTCTCACTCCAGATCCAAAACACAGCACTGCACCAGCTACTAAGGAGAAAATTAACTCTATCCCAGCTGAAACCAGGACAAGTTGTAGGAAGAGTTGAAAATATATCCCTCTTATCGAGGGACAAAAAATACCATGCTTGCCTAATGCTGGAAAGCTTTAGACTTTCCAAGTTTTTCTCCTCACTTTTGGGAGGTGCGTGTCAGTGTGAGGTGGATGCTGTTCCTGAGACACGTCTCTACAGACAGTTCTAGAGAGTGTTGTCAGACTGCGGTGGGTAAATATATTACTTTTGTGCAGGGAGTTTCCATTTCTGCATTTTCCCACAGGCTCTTCTATAGTACTAGTTGCTGTGTCCACAAACATTTAACTTTTTTTGTCTATCAACTTAAAGTGATAATAAACTGCATGCAGCTCCTGCAACATGGTGCTGTGGAGTGACCAAGTATCTGAGTTTTCCTCCTTACTGTACACACAAATTGGACATGCTGGCATAACATTTTATCAATTATTCACAACTCAGAATGAAACAAATACCAAATCCAAAACACCTATAAAGGGGCACCAGGTAAATGCTACATTCAAATTAAGTTTATGTTTTTAAAATTCTTACGAGAGGATTAACAAAATCCTGTGAACATGAGACATAATGGCCATAATGAGGCAGGAATCTCACATAATTTCTGGATTTTTCTTCTTACACTAATAAGGCAATAGCCTTCATAACTGAAATATTATTCTGGTATGTCAAATATCCATTGTCAAGCTAATGAAACAAAATTCATCTGCACCTCTTGACTGCTGTAACCTTGCAAGTTCTGATAAACAGATGTAGAATAAATGCCACTGAACAAAGCACACGTACTAAACGTCCTTCTCAACTTAATACACTCACTCAGAATTTCCTAATTTATTGCAGTTACATAAACAATATTAAATAAATCAATTAGGTGGGTATATTTATTCTCCTAGTAGCTTCTTCGCGGTTTTCAATATTTTCACCCGTAAACCTAAAGCGTTTCCACATTTTTATTGCAAACTTACAAAAACTAACCAGGAATTCAGAAATCACTGCACTTGCAAAAAACAGTTACTTTTTTTAAGTTTAAAGCTTACTCAATTTTTCCCATAAGTGCATTTTGTGAGCATAGGGCCCATATTTAATACAGAGGCAGTGAGCCTTGCTGGAGGCAGAGCAGTCCTCCATCTCTTCTCCACAAGTTTCTGGGTTGTAACTCAAGGGGTTGGATGTTTCTCCAAGGACTGGATTTTGCACTGCCCCTCTTTACCTCAAGATCTTAATGCCAAACTGCATTGTTTAATGACAGACATGAGCGTTAAATCTCAAAACATCAAAAACAGTCACAGAACAGTTTGTTTTGCTGCTGCAATGGAGGACACAAACCCCTTTAGGTGGGAGAAGGTCCATCCTGGTCAGTGTCACGGTTTTGTGGGCTCCTGGAGGTTATTGCCATAGCTTTCTGCTCCTTTCTGATTAACGTTCTGGCTGGCCAAAAATATTTCTAGACCCGCTGAAGTGTGTCAAGCTTAAGGGAACTTGGGACAACAGGAGCTTTCATCTGTGAATAAGATTTGAAATAAGAGCTTGAAATTTAGGGAGAAAATGGTTCTCTGCTTCTCTGAGTACCAATGCCAGTGAGCAGCCTCAGACATACCAACACTGACAGAAAATATGATGAATTAGGTTTTTTGTTTGGTTGGTGTTTTTTTTTTTTTCTTCCAGCCTGAACCTGGGACACAGTTCAGAGTTCAACAAAGATGAGGTAAAAATCCAGCCTTCCCTGTGGAATGAAAAGGCTATTTCAAAGCAATCAGGGGTTTACTAAATCACTGACCTTCTGAAGGAACAGTGTTCATACATCCGCTATGAAATAATTCTGTCTAAATAATTATTAGAAAACCCCTTCGGGCCTCTGCAGGAGGCCTCCCAAATGCTCACTTTAGAGCTTAGTGCCGCCTGCCCTACCCTGCTCCCAGCCCCCTGGCCGCCATCTTGTGGGGTGGGCGGCCATTAGCCCCTGAGGAGCTGGTCACATACCAGCTCCTTCTTTAAAGGGGCTGTCCCCGGGCGGGTGAATGCCTCGGCCACCTGCTGTCTCCTCAGAGGGCCGGGTGCGTTTTGCGAGTGCACATTGAGCTGGAGTTAGGGTTAGTGTGTTGGAATGAAAGGGCTGCTCAATGAGAGACACCAAAAAGAACATTTCGGGTTGTAGGAGGTCACTGCTAAGAATGCAGGTTTTTTTCTCACAACCATACATTGGTTCAGTGTTTCCTTGAACTGTGCCTTTCTATGATTTGAAACAGAGAGTGGCGTTTGCTGGGTAGCACCACAGTGCAAAGTTGAAGAGTCATTACTTGAGATGCATCTAAGTGTCCTTGCCATAAACATCTTCCTAATTAAAACATAGTCCTGGGAAGCCTAAAAGAAGGGCAGTGCTCTTCCACTGTAGAAAACCAACAGTGATAGTAGTTTATTGGCAAGAAGGTTGGGTGCCTGACTTGGTGAGGAAGCAGTTTTCCCAGGTAGGCTCACCCTGGAGTCCCCTTTGCTGGAGGGCACTAAGTAGCACCCACCACCTGAGGCTTCTTCCATTTCCCATGCGTGAACCCACAGTGAGTGTGTAATAATAGAAAAGTAGAAAATGATATCAAGTGTGTTTTATATATACCTGAAATTAGTTCTTTCCTCTATGTTGTCATTTTATATTCCTCCAAGACAGCACTTAGCCTGAGAAAGGTTCTTTTCTTTTCTGGCAGGGTCAGGTTTTGGTTTTCTCATTCAAGATACACCTGATGATTATTCCATCTTCTGTGTGCAAATGAAAGTCAAAAGCAGGGCCCAAGTCCCACACCCTCCCTTCCCTGTTGCTAATAACTGAAGTGAAAGAACATTGTTTGAGCTGTGTGGGGTGTACCTGAGCATGCAAATGAAGCAGGGCCCAAGTTTGGCTAGTGTCTGATATCCTCAGCTGTCCAGATACGCTGATTGCTCATACAAAGCTCATCCTCCTGTCTGGAGAGATAATTGGATTGCTTTCCCTCTCCCTTCCCAGAGAACAGAAGTTGTGATACAAATTTCCTCCATGCTTTGCACCAGTTTGGAGCTTTTCCATTGTTAAAAAAAACCTGCAGAAGTTACTGGTGCGGTATTGCAGACAGTCCTTGCAACTCAAAGCATGTTTCTGGCCTTCTGAGACCATAGCTGATGTTAATAAAACACATCTTGGCATTTAGGTCCCTGTTTTCCCCTATCATTCGTTTCAGTGGCTTGGCTGCTGCAGTGTTTCGCTGGAGAATCAATGGGTCATTTTGCACTCTTGCTCGTTACTGTGAGCCCTTCATTAAGGTTGTGCATGTTGGGATGGGGTGATGGAAGCCTGGCAGTAGACCTTGTGCTTCAAAGAGAGCATCAGAGAAGATTTCTCTGATTTTCACTTTTCTGCAAGGTATATAGGAAAACAGACTGACACAAAATCTTGGCTTAACCCACTGTGGCAGTAGGCTCCTAGGCTTTAGCATCCAGGGTTGAATGATCGGAGGTTGCTTTGAGCTTGATATAAAATATTTGGTTATCACTCCTGTTTGATCTGCAGATGTGAGCATCTGCAAGATCACAGTCTTCCGTTTGGGCTGAGAAAATCTGTGTGCTGTTGGATCCTTTAACTTGGGAGGCTAATCTGTATATTTTGCCAGCTTTCCCTGTAAGATAGAACACTCCAATGCAAAGAATAGCCATGTTGTTCAATGCCCACCACCTCAAATTTTTAATGAGCCAATACCTCTTTTTAACTCGGAGAAGCTCTCGTAAGTTTCAGTCCTCCCAAGAGATTTTTCTTCGTACTCACGTATGTGCAAACTGATCTCTTTGTTGGATTGCTTCCTTTAAATTGTTCATGTCTCTTGTTTGCAGCTAAGCTGGAAATAAAAACATTGAACTGCTTTGAAAAAGGAATAAGCTTTTTCTACCTTTGCAGATTTAGGGATACAGGAAATCTTGCAAGAAACCTTTTTCTCCTAGGATTTCCAGTCTGATGTGTAGATCAAAGGAGCCTTGATACACACTTGAACTCTTGGATTTGTACAACCTCTAAATATGTTGAGATTTTCAGAGCACTCTTTCACAGGAAATACTTATTGTTGTAAGGGGGTAAAAAAATCCCCTAGAGTTTACCTATGACTGTTTTTCAGTTGTGGAACACTTCTTTTCCAAAAGTGGGCCATGAAAATGACTTCCACAGTAGTGCATGATTTTCTTGGCTTTTCCCATTTTCTTTTTAACACCACAGAGACCTTACAAGCCAATTACATGCATATTTTTCCTTTAAAAGCTTTATTAAAACCCAGAATAAGGTAGAGCTGGGTAAGAGAACTGCATGTGGAGTTGGCTACTGATTGTGAAAACGTGGCCACTTTTACTTGTTACCTTTGAAAATGCACCAATAGCAGCAAATAGTAAGTTGACTCTTGCCTTCCTGTGTTCCATGTAAGTGCATGATAGTCATAAACATCACCGTGCAGTGGCTGACTTTAGGGTTAGGGGACACAACATATTTATATGTTCTTACGCATATATGCTCTTGGAAGCATCATGAGTTCTAGATACTAACTGACATAGCAGAGTAGATACGGTACAGGTTTCAGATGTCCTTCAGTCTGTACTCCCAGGATTACAGCGCAAATTCTTGTGGACTTCTCAGTATTGACTGGGGAGCTGCAATATGATCGCTGTACTCAGCTGTGGTCTGAAACGCTGAATAAGCTATAAACTTGTGGAGGCAGGAAACTTAAAGGTGTTTAGATCTGATTTAGATTTCCCCTCGTGAATTCTCTGCCCCTATGGGAAATCTGGTAGCCTTTATGTGGCATCGCTCAAGAGAAGTGGCTGTCTCCTCATGTACATCTGCAGAGCAGTGTTTGCTGCCCAGCTACCACCTTTGATCCAAGCCATCCGTAGGAACTGTGCACATGAAATAATTCATTTCCCTTCTGCTCTCCAAAAAACAAGAACCAGCAGCAAAGACCAGGTCTCAGACTGCTTAGGCATTAAATGGGATATGGATTTCATGCAGGCAGTTTGCTGGAAGCTAGTCGAAAGTGAAACAACAGTATTAAATACTGTAGCTCAGCCCCTTCTCTGTTTGGTGAACTCTGCTTCATATTTAAAATTAGTCCCTGTTTGTGTATGTATGTAGGAGTATATATATACACGTTTGTATTTGTATATAGGAGGTGAAGACTTGACGTCAATGTTTTAAAAATGTACAAATGGTTTGGGACCGCAAGAAACTTTCTAAAAGTGATTGTGTGTGCCAGTTCATCTTCCAAGGGTGTTTAGGTTGTGCTGTGGTTTAACCCCAGGTGGCAACTAAATAGCATGCAGCTGCTCGCTCACTCCCCCTGCTCTGGTGGGATGGGGAAGAGAATCAGAAAAAGGTAAAACCTGTGGGTTTAGGTAAGAACAGTTTAATGATTGAAATAAAGTAAAATGTAATAATAATAATAATAACAACAGTAATGATAATAAAACATTATTAAATAATATCTAATTGTCAATTATAGAATAACATACAAATAGACAAAATAATAAACTATTATATCAATTAATAAATTAATATGTTGATAAGATATAATAGTATTAATAAAACAAGTGATGCAGTACAGTTGCTCACCACCTGCTAACTGATGCCTAGCCACTCCCCGAGCAGCAATTGGTGGCTCCCAGCCAACTCCCCCCAGCTTGTATACTGAGCATGACGTTCTATGGTATGGAATATCTTTTGGCTAGTTTGGGTCAGCTGCCCTGGCTCTGATCTCTCCCAGCTTCTTGTGCACCTCCTTACCAGCAGAGCATGGGAAACTGAGAAGTCCTTGGTTTAGTGTAAACACTACTTAGCAACAACTACATCGGTGTATTATCAACATTATTCTTATACTAAATCCAAAACACAGACCTTTACCAGCTACTAGGAAGAAAACTAGTTACATCCCGGTTGAAACCAGGACAAGTTGGTGAGTGACAGCCGCTTCCAGGGTTTGTTTCATCTGTTAATGCCCACAAAACATGCAGACCTTTTATTGTTAGAGGATGGTGGTTTGCTTTTACTGGTAGTGCTGGCTCACTGTTTTTTTTTTTTTAATGTGATCAAGACTTCTCGACAGCCAGCAAAATACAAGCTGATTTGTTTTGAAATGTTTGAAGTTGGCTGCCTTGTGACCTTGCGGGATCTTGGATTACAGTCCTGGGATGACTGAAGTCTTGAAGGCTTTTTGGTACCCTGACCTAACGCGTATGATTAGGTTGTGTTTCTCTTTCAAGATAGGGCTAGCAGGACTGGATACTATGAGTTATTGGTGAAACTTGTTCAGGCTCAAACCAGCTGTTGGACTAACCTCACTATTGACATGAGCAGTAAGTCCATCCAAAATTTTGGCCTTAGAGCATAGTATGTTTTATGATTATTGATCCTTCTGCTGCTTAAAAGCTGTGTGAGGTAATGCTAAGCTGAGAACTAGTGTAGTTTTTTTATAGTAGAGCAATAGGATTTTAATCCGGCTTAGCTGCATGGATGTGTGTGGTCTGTTTTAAAGAAGGGTGCTTTAGGTTGACCTAGACAGCTCTGACTCCTATTTGTTTGTAGAGAAACAACAGAGATGATCTCAAATAAGCATATATAAGAAATATCTGGAAACGTTGCAAGAATGATAGGGCATGAAACGAGCAAAGACTGTTGAAGCAACCTTTCTTTTGAATAAGCTTTAACCCAAAGCTAATGGCAAATAGCTTAAACATAAGCATGTGTAATTGAATAAATATGTGAAAGCTACATAGGGAGGATCCCTTGGAACAGATCTGGCTTTCTTGTGATAAACTTTTGAAGATTTATTAATGCACACTGGGTTCAGGCGTCCCAGGAGGAGCCTGTTTATGCAGATTCAGCTTTCTGTTGCCATGAATATGTATTGTCATGAAGTCAGCTCTGTCGTGAGGTCTGCCTTTAGGCAGCTCCCCAGAGATCATGGTTGATTGGTCTGCTTGAATTATGCCTTTCTGTCTGTGCCCCGTGGTGCTGCCGAGTAGAGGAGTACTTCCTTGCCCAGGTCTTGGTGTGAGAAGGAAAATGGAGTAGGTAGCTGTTGAAAGGGTAAAGAGTTTTTCTGTGCCATTGTGTTTCCATTGTTAATTTTTGCCATGACTTTACTGTGGTGTTGCCACTGGGCTAGTTTGTAGGAGTGAAATCTAGACATAGTATTCCTTTGCACATCAGGAGTTTGGCTGGTTTGAAGCAAAGGTTTGCTGTGCTATAACTGCCTAGATTCAGTTCACTTTTCCAAAATATGCGTGAAGATGTGCACCGCAAATTGCATGACAGCTTCCTAATTTGCCACGTCATCACTTCCCAAGCTCGTTAAAGCAATTTTCTTAACTTAGCTTGAAATCTACCCAAATATATAATTTTGGGTAGTATCAAAAATACTAGCAACTGGTAACCGCAATAACAACCTGTGCAGGTGTGGCTGGCTGCCACACAGCGATGGCAGCTCTAGAGGTGCTCCAGCTCGGCACTGGACACAGTCTCATCATTGCCAGGTTACAGGTTTCCTGGAAAGGTGTACTGACTTTTTAGTTTTATGTGCCTTTATTTTTTTATTATAAAAAGTAGAGCCAAATGTCTCTTGACATCTAAATACTTGAAAGAACTGTAGCAAGGCGGGGCAGTTTTCTCTCACTGATGTATGTGGCTGCTGAGACTCCGCCAGCCAGTTGCAAGAGAACGATTGGTGCGGGTATAGTTTCCAGTTATGTGGATGTGTTATTTCTGAGTTCAGCAAAGTAGAATCATAATTATATCTGTAGCTGTTACGCATCTCTGAAGAAGCCAGGTCACCAGCAGTGCTCTCTAAGCATCAGATAGTAGCATTGTATCAACTGACTTGTGTTGCTGTCGATCAGAGCAAAATACTCCTGCAATACAACCCTTGCTATGCATAGGAGATGACAACATGAATTTTAATCATGCTTCTGTTATCATCTATGTGGAAATGCATGTATGTGCACAGATAGGCTCTGTAATAGTGATAGCAGGGAATTGTATTTCATATTTCTCCGAGCTGTTCTCTTTCTCCACAGGAAATAGTTTATTGCAATGCAAATTATCTTTCAATTGATTCTCAGCCAAATCAATTTCTGAAGGGAATTTTGTTATTCTAACAGTCTGAAATACATATCCAGTATTACAAGTTAAGAACTTGAGAAGAACCTACCAAAATTGAGACCAGAGCCCCATTACCAGCGTGTGCACCTTCTTACTGTGCATTAAAAGTGCAAGTCCTGATGGCTTTCATTAAGGAGCTGTTTATGTGCATTTGTGATTTCCAGTAGATTGGATTGCAATTAGATCAGTTTTCTATTAATGTGTTTTAATTGTTAAAAGTTAATTAGTAAGCTTTTTTCATGTGTCAGGCAACGTAGTTACCTCCCTTTTGGTATACTAACCTGTATCACTGAGCATTCAAGGTTTACTATAGGTGATGATGTTATAATTAGCATGTAATCCAGCTTTAAGATGTATTAAAGTATTCATTTTGGAAAAAAGAACAAACAACAAAACCCTGAAAAACATTTTCCAGTGTTTAAAACAATATTTTTTCCCAGAGAGGGAAGCATTTGTGTCTGGAGGAAAAGGACTTATGCAGAAAAAAAGCCAAAAAACAAACACAAGAACCCCCACATAACCTGTTTGAATATAAGGAATTGTATGTTTTATCTTTCATTTCCAATTCAGATAACCTATCGAGAGGCTTCACTTCCATTACAAGAAGTGTAGGATGTGCCAAACACCATTCTTAATTTTTTTCTGCCAGTGAGGGCAGGAATGAGTAAAGCCAAAACAGCTTTGGTACAGAAAACAGGGCATCTCTCCCTCTGAAGGCTGATAAAGCAAGGTAGTTCAAGATACTATGAAACCTTTCCTTAGCGTGCGTTTTGCTTTCTGACAGAATTTTTGAAGATGCCTCAATTTTGGGGCACTGTATAGAGAGATGTTGTCAACTGTAAGAAGTATTTAAGTGAGCTCCCCAGCCATGTTTCTAATGTGAGACCTGCCAAAGTTTATCCGCCCAAACGAGGCTCATGATATTTTTTGGCTAATGGCAAGACCATGTGTCACTGGCTGTATCAGTGAGGCTCCTCAAGAGTGCGATGTGGGACTCTTGAGCTGTACACTGGGATTTAAAAACAGTCATTTCTGAAATACTACCTTTCTTTAAAGTGTTGGTGTATAGAAATTTTGCATGAAAAGGTATTTGTGTTACAAAACACAGATGTACATGCTTGGGTGCTGTTCTCCTTGCATTATGCGTTGATCCAGTTGCTGGATTTTCACACATGGGACTGAAGAATTTGGGTCAGATAAAGTATTGCAGAACAGTGGCATTTAAGAATGAACACAAGATGGATTTCCAGGGATATATTGTCCTCCTTTTATTTTTCTTCTCTTCTAGTCGTGATTTTTCTGTGTTCTTCAGTACAGCTCTGAATTCAGAGAGTTTTCTTGGTAGTGGTTGATTTTAGAGTGTTACGTGTGTTGGTTTGCTCTGGGTTTTTGGACTAAAGCTGATTTTAAAAAATGTTAAACAACCAGTCTCAAAGAAATTTAAGAGAAGAGATATATGTGAAGTTCATGTGAACCTAGAATTGTAAAGCAGTAGAATTGTAAAAATAAATACTTAGGATTTGATTTTGGGCCTAGTTTAGTAGATTTTGGTAATGTTCAGATATAAATCTGCAGGTTGAAAGTAGCCAGTGCCTGGCTGAGGAGTGGGCTGAGCTGCAGCGGGAGCTTTGGGGCAGGAGGACAGGGAGGATGGAGCTCTTTCTCTGGAAAAGCTAGGGGAGATAAGCCACACATGAAACGAGGAAGAGGAATCAGATGGGGCTGCTGAAATGGTGATGAGGATGGAGCACTGCCCAGGGAGGCCAGGGCTCTCGGCTAGCAAAGCAGCGATGCATTCAAGGTTTATGAAACGTAAATTAAAGCTGTGGATAAGGTGGAGCATATCAGCGCAGGAAGACTGCCAGCAACAGGTAAATGGGGATTTTAGGCAGAGTTTTGGTCAGGCTGTGGAAGGAGGATCCTCAGCTGATTAAAATTAGAGGTAACAAACCAGGAGATCATCTTTTCATCTCTTCTTCCTCACAAAGTGCTCTCCACTGTTGGAATTTATTCGGGAGTTTCAAATTAGAAAAGGGGCAGATGAACTGTTAGTGCATATTCATTAGAAATGAAGTCACTAAGAACTCTTTATTCAGGGAAAAAAAGAAAAAAGGATGGGATAGGGCAGAAGTTAATAAATTTCAAATAAGGAAATGCAAAAGAGCAATTTCAACAAGTACAGTCTCATTTAAGCAGGGCAGCCAGGCAGCCAAGGGAGAATCAAAGCTCAATGTGTCTCTGCAGATCTGCCAGAAACCCAAAGAATAAGGCAGTTGAACAGACGTGCCTGGTTTTCACTGAGGACCTTGATGTATAAAAGGCCTCTCCAAGCCTGGTGACAGGTTTGGGCTAATAGGAGAGCTGGTGTTACACAGGACTGATGGAGTTCATTGCGTTGGGGCAGAGTGGCACAATAAAGGTACATGAATTCCCTGTATCAGCAACTCTTACTGACTCGTAGATTTAAAAAAAAAAAAAAAAAAGTATTGGGACTCTCCAGTGAACCATTCAACCATTGCATGTTACAGTGGCTGTGATATGCTGAGTCAGACAGGAACGGTCATTAAGGGCAGAGAACAAAATAATAGCAGGAGGTTTTAATTATTCTCTGTGTACTCTGGGTAAATGTCGCATTAGTGACTAATCACAGTGGAATAGAATAATATAGGTTGAAAAGGGACCTTTGGAGCTCTCTAGGCTGGAGACTGCTGCTCAAAGCAGGGACAATGTCTGTATGAGGTCAGGTTAGTCCTGGCTGTGTTGAATTTTGTTCCCTGAGGGGTGGACCTTCCCTACTGTCTCCGTGTGGTCAGTGATGCCCTTCATGAGATTTCTGCTCAACCATGTGCTCTTCAGTGTGTTTGTAAATGAACTAGAAAAAAAGGTGGGCAGGAGGCTAAGTTTGGTCAGATGGTGTAGCATAAATGGAAGTCTGCAAGAGTCATGGTAGGATACTTAGGAATTTGGCAACTGGAATTTGATGTCAATCATCACCAAATAGTATACATGGAGCAAGCAAACGTAACTGTAGATGTACAATAGGCTCTATCTTAGCTTTGCTCAAAGAAGGTTTTTGGCATCACTGTGGATGAATTTGCAGAAAACCATTTAGTGTCCTCTTCCCTCCATATCAAAGCTAGACACAGTTTGTGGTAGAGGAGAGGATGCTGCAGGATGCCTGCCTTGCCTGCGTGCAGGATGTGCCACTGCTGCAGCCTTTGGGCTTCGTGTATGCTCTGAAAGGCCAAGGCGCCAAGAGGGGAGAAGGTGGCACGGTGCAAGCTGCGAAGCATTGGGTCAGGGCATGCCGAGAGCTCAGTGGTGCAGCTGAAGCGATGTAAATGTGATTTATGACAGCATTGCTGAAGCACCCAGGGCTTTGAATACCAAACCTGGAACTGCATGAACGTTTGCAACAGCCTAGCGGTTGTGATCACAAGTCCCTGCAGGCATTAAGCATTCAAAGAAATGGCTTTTCTCAGGCAGTGTGCTCTCTCTTCGATGTTTTGTATTTACTAATAAGGGGCAAATTTTATACGTGCTTACTGAAGCTTTTGCAATGGATTTCCTTGTTTTCTATTTTACTGAAAACCTGCTATTTTATAACAGAATCTGTAGGACCATTTTTTTTAAACTACTGAATGAGGACTAATGTAAACCTAGTTGTTTTTCCTTCAAATTAATGCATTGTGTGAGTTTTAAGTGGTATGAAAGTGAACAACCTTTTGCAGCCTGAAAAATGGTAACCTGTCACCCAAACAATGTGTTTTGGAATTTCCTTTTTTAAAAACAGACACTTTGTGGGACCTAAAACATCAGTATGTCCTTTTATATGCCCTGCTGTAGTTCTGTAGGCTGTTCTGACTTTCAAAGCCCAGCTCTGAAACGTGTGTAGGGTAGATGGGAGTGCAGTTTGGGGTTTTTTGGACTTGAAAAGTAGTTTTTCTTGCAGTTTTGAGGGCTGGGCTTTATAACACAAGTTGTGCCTGCTGGTCTTCAGTCTATATAGGAATAGTGATTTTAGAGAGTGCTTTTTTCTCCTTGTTGGAGGTACCTGAGCTCAGTTCCCAAGTTTGCCAATCAAGGCAGTTGCAGCAGTTTTTCAGTTCATTAAATTAAATTCATTTTGCTGCTGCTGACTCAGGTCCTGTATTTCCACAGACTGCACTGCAGGAATCCAACTCTGCAACCACCAATTAAGAGGGACAGTGGAAAGCACAGTAATTACATGAATACTCTAAAAAATGTTTGGCTTGGCTATTTCCAACTTGCAGGCTTGTTGCTGTCTCCTGTACCCTGCAGACAAATACTGCATGGTGGCTATTTAGAAGTCAGCAAGCAGAAGTGCAACAGGTGTTTTGTGTTAACAGCTCATTAAAATGGAGAATAGTTTACCTGTTCCATGTACTCCTGTTTTGCCATCTGCAGGCTCCATTTCCCCTTCACCTTCCCCTGCAGCAGCCCTCACCTCTCTGTTCTTCTGTGCTTTCCTGTGAAGGCTCACTTTAAAAAACAAACACACACACACTCCCTAGTACAGGATTTTTGCACTGTAACTAACATTTTTGCCCAGAGTCTAGCAGCTTCATTTTTACTTTATCCCCATGACTCAGGGTTTGCAGAATCAGGATGTGTTTGACTGGGCTTGTTAGGGATTTGGCTCAGTGCTATAGTCTCCTGACTCTTAATTTCCAGCACTGCAGAGTTGAGCAAAGATCAGCAGCTTTGGATTTCTTTTTCAGGAGTATTTGAGATCTGTGGACATCCTTTGCCCCATCTTTCTTGTCATTAACAGCAGAAGTTGTAATGAGTCTTATCTGTATGTTAGGTATACAAACATATTTGAAATGCTGCTGAGTATCCTCCTGAGATACTCTGGTGAAAGAGATCTTAAAGCACAGCTTTATCTGCTGCTGAACCGCAAAGGCTTGTTGATTTAGGAACATTTTGTGTGACTACGTTCAGTAAGAACTATTTTTAGCATTGAAATAATAATGACAGTTACATTAAATAACACTTAAAATCTTCCAAATTCACAAAACTTACAAGTTTAATTATATATTCTGATGATGTTCAGTAATTTTCATGGAGTTGGTGGTCAAATACTCTTGTCAGAAGGATGCAACCTGAACTCTTTCCGGTGCTGCATGAAAAACTTCATTCTGAAAAGCTGCTGTTGTGGCTGCCATAGAGCACTTCCTGAGTGCTTTGTTTGCATGCAGTTAGCACCTACAGACAACTATTAAAGCAATAAAAAGTACTTGCTAGTATTTAATACTTATAATATTAAAAGAGATACAGAAGAAAAGGCTACCATGATCTGTAGAGCTCTCAGTCTTTTTCGGTGTGGTTTCAAAGTCTCATATTGTATCTTAAATAAGATGCAAGGTAGAACCATCACCAACGTATTGTGGAGACATGTATAGGCCTTTTTTCATTCAGGTAGCTTAAAAGAAAGGATACTGCGAACAAAATGTCAGGTTAATTGCCATGCATAATTGTATTATAGTAGAGAAAAGAATTGTAACAAGCCCATGAATTAAAGCTAACCATTTAACTGGAGGAAGGTCTGATTTCTGTGATTTGTTGAATTAATTTAATTTAGTGTAAAATTTTTTTCAGCTTGTAAGAGTTCTCATATTCAGAAAACGTTCTTTGGTGGGGAATGTAAGAAAGACAGATATTTCCAGCTTAAACAATGGAGATGGTGGTTTGTGTGCTGTTCAAGGAGAGCAGTTTGACAGCTTTTTAGCTGCAATGAAAGTAGATAAGATCCAGCTGCTACAGCTAATAATAGCAATATTTTTTTTTAAGGAAGCCAACTCTATCTCTTTGTTTCGCTAATGATCTATGCTACTTAAATACAGCGTGGGGAACGACCAAAAGGGCACGTGCTGCGTATCTTTCCCATCTGTAGTCTTAGGCTGCGGTTCCCCAGCTGCTGAAGCTGGTCTGCTGGCTGCTGCACCACTACACTCCTTGATTACCCACAAGTGGTCCTGTTTTCCTTCTTATGCCACCTCTTCGTTCCTGAGATCCTTTATGGGATCGTAGGAAAACTGAGACATAACAGGAAAAAAACCCTGAAACAACCAAACCAGAATATATATTGACAAAACCAGAAATTATTCCAGACTCGAAATAAAAGAAGTGTTTCAGGTCAAGTAAAGTTGTACTTTTTCTGATGGTTTTCACATGCACAAATGTTTTGGTTATTGTACCAAACGCCATAATATGTTATGACATGGTTCTATATAATGTTTCTTCTCCCCCTGCTCTCCCCGCCCTGCCCCACCATGATTAGGGCTATGTTGTGTAAAAAGGAGTAATGGGGGTGGGAAAGGAGTGCCGTGCAGGGCTCATGGGCTTGTCCAGCTATGTTGGTTCCTGTCAGTGGTAGGAGCTGCTGTGGATCATGAGCTTTCTTGTTGTTTTTCCTGAGCTCTGGCTCTTGCAAGGTTTTACAGGTGCTGCTGGCCCAGATGAGGAGGAGCAGCTGTTAAACAGAAAAGCTGATTTTCATGTAGAAGAGCACAGGAATACTTTACAGTAACCAAAACTGAAGAGTAAGGCATAGAAAACAGTACCTTTTTATGGTGTTACCAGAACGATCATATCCTCTGGGATTCTCAAGTAGTTGGGAGAGTTTTATTTTCCAGGATTATGGGTTTCAGATGACAGTTGTCGCTTCCTTAACTCGCTTGAAGTTATCTTGCAGAGAGCTTTCCAAAAAGCCCCTAATTGTGTTGCTCTCTGTCTATCCCATGCTGTCAATGCTGTTCACAGAAGACACGGCTCTCTGTCACACACTGCCATTTCCATATGCCCTGTCGTGTTGAGACTGATGTCTCTTTACTCTGTAAGGCCTTTCTAAAGGTTTCTCTTGGGTATTCTCTGTTCCTGGTTGCCTGACAGGGTGGTGCGTGTATTGACATGAAGGGCATGTGCTCTGACTGTGTCCTGCAGGCACCAACAATGACCAGATTCTAGAAAATCTCAAGTGGTGGTGAAGTCTTTCCATTTGACATCCCATATCTTTGGCAAATGTGCAGTCAGCATACCTAAGGCCATAGCAGAGCTCTCTTAAAGCCAGGTGGCTGGCAGCAAAGCTGGATTTGTTTTGGAAATGCTTTTGTTCCACTCCAAATTTGGATACTCTTTGATTTAGGAAATGCAGAGGCAGCGCCTTCTCTTCTTGCTGTGACTTCCCACCTTGCCACTGCTTCTGGGTTGCATGGCTTGGGACAGGAGCCCGTCTGCTTTCTTGATGTGATCGTACCACTTGACAGCCAGGTTTCAGAGACAGTCATTTTGCTACAGTGGACTTGGAAGGCTACTGAGCTTTTATTATTTTGGGGACAGTCTGGCAGAGGAGATGGGGAGTGGGGCCTCTCTCTCCTTGTCATGGAGATGGGTTTAGCTCAGCTATGGAGTTCATCTTCCCTCTCTTTGGCATGGTATAATCAGCCCAAACAAAGCCTTTATGACTTTGCTATCTGTTTATGCTAGGACAAGATTTATGCTAGCCGTAAACTTCGTCAGACCACAGCAGAACTAAACAGTGGAGAGAATCAGCTCTGTTTCATACCAGCAATCATCACGAAACACTGTTTTGTTGTGAGGAGATCCCATAATACCTACACTTGAAATTGCTTCTGCCTTGTGCCTTATACTTTTCCCCTCTCAAATAGCTTTGGTATGTTTGCATTTTATGTGGTTTTGAATATGTTAGAGTAACAGAAGCATCATTCACTTCCTGATCTGTTTCTCTCCTTGTCCCTGTGAAATGACGAAGGAAGTATTTTATATTTGCAGTAACATTTGCTCCCTGTTGCTGCATTTGTGACAGTATCTTTCAAGGACCTGGTATTTTCACTTGATGAATTCCTTCTTTCTTGGTTTCAGTTCTTCTACTGTGTAATCTCTTTCTCCTTTTTCTGATGTCCTGTAGAAGTCACATCTCTCTTTAATCATTCATTATCTTTGCTTAAAAGCAACAACATAATGTCTTCCAACTTGTTTTTTTATTACATTTCCCTTTTTCCTTCTTAGTTAAACGACCTTTTTCCTTGGTTCTTTTCTGTTTGTCCTTGACATTTGATTTCCTTTTGGTACTTTGCTTGTTTGTACTTGGTGGTGGTCAGCAACTCTTGGAACAGTACTGGAATATTTTGGGATAGTAAACAGATTTTTGCACCATGGCCATGAAAGTTATACATCTTCTCTGTGTCCTGAGACTGTAAGAAATATGGTTCAAGTTTGTTTTCAACCCCACTGACTCCTTAAGTGTGAAGTTGTAGCGCAGTATGCTGCCCCTTGTATTTAGTGTACATGATCCCAGATAATGTGTTGCTGTTTCAAGACAAATACATGTAGGTGCATCTACCATATAATTTCACTTCCAAATGTCTTTGGTTGCATGTGTCTGATACATGGGAAGCCTTGCTGTCCTTTGCTATGTTTTAATTTTAATGTTGAACACCTTGTTCATCAGCTTGGCTGGGTAAAACTCACCAGGCTGTGATGGCCTGCATTTTGTGTTTGAAAGCATGATGAGGATACTTTGACATCTGAGTGAATTATATTGCTGTGTTGGTTCTGCAGTTTAGTTAAAGCACATCGTGATCAGTATCTCTGTAGACTATTTTAATTTTTTTCATAATGAAAATAATGGAGCAGTTCTGCTAGTCTGGGACCAGAGCACGGGGGGATGAGTCTGTTGGTATTTTGGCCTTGGCTATGCAAAAGTTTGACTAAAGAACATTGCACTGTTAAAAATTTCATCATGTTTATATGGACTTGAATGCTAATGAGGAAACAGTAAATGACAAGATGTTAAAAGATAATGTTACTGCCTAGTAACACTAATTTGCTTTAGGGAAGAAGGCAAACAGCATAGAAAAATTGCACACTGCCTTTCAGCAGTGAAGGTTCCATGTGTTGAGAATTCTTCACACTGTGCTTGACACATGCTGAACACTTATTTTATGAGTGTTACATGCCTTTAGCCTCGATTTTGATGTAGAAACAAACCTTGCTTTGGAAATAACCATTAAAAGGCATTTCCCCCCTGCTGTTTTGTTTTACAGAAGGACCTAACTATTTTCAGAATAGTAAGGAAAAATAATAATTCTGAAAGGAGATCGTGCAAGAAAGGGCAAACAGAAAATTACAGGACTTGTGAAGGAGAGCTGTTCCCTTTTTACAGTGGCAATACCCAGTTTCCCCATTGGTCAGCAAAAGCAATGTGTTTGAACAAGTTTTATAGGTAGGGCTACCTGTGTCTTGGTACACCTATTTCAAGTTTACTTAACTGAAGACTAAACAAATGAGTTTGAATAAGATTTACCCATGCTGGTATGTTTATTCCCTTCGTATTTAATGTGTATTGTCTAAAGGCAAAGTCCTTCTTCTGGCCTTGTTCTGCTCTTCTGCCCTCCCTTTGGTGAAGGAATAGGTGCCTGGCACTAACTTTTGCTCCTTGCCCTCTCTTTTTCCCAAATGCAAGGGGAGGACAGTGCTGACTTAACCCTACTAAAACTGTAGTGGCTGGGGTAAAAATCCCTTTTTCCTTGCATTCCATCCATAATAACATTTCTGCCCTTACCACTTTGCTGAGACAGAGCTGACGGGATGATTTTAAGTCCAGAGTGGAAAACTTCTAGCTAAGCTATCACATGACACTTGGTGAGGACAAAATACAGAAGCTGATATAATTTTAAATTTCACAAGTGTTGTTTCAGATGACGTGATCAAATGACGCTCTAAATGTTATGCGACACTGGGCACAGAGTCCCAAGCTGCACATGTGCTATGTGAGAGTATCCAAGAGGGCTAATCCCTGCAGAAAGGGAGCGAATGATGAGTTACACCTCTGCAGGGGTATTCTTCTCTGGATTTAAAGTCTCCCTGGCTCAGTTTAGTGTGACTCACCTGCAGTGAAGCAAACCACATGAAAGCCATGCTGTTCTAATGGAAGTGGATGAGGAGATGCTTGAGGATAAATAACTATTCAATAGTAATCTGGATTAATTTTTCTGTGCGTACTCCTGTAGGAAACTTTAGCTGGGGGTTGAGGCAAAGCATTTAAATCCCTGAAGTCTGTGTACTTCTGTAGTGTGATTCTTGAGATAAGAGGATACTAGGAAAAAACCCAAAACTCTTCAGCTGCATCAGTGATGTGATTTTTTTTTTTTGCCCTTTAACTTGTCTGTCTCATTCAACCAGAACTTGCTTTACTTTATCAAGCAAAGTATTTCAGGCTGTAATAGCTGTGTAGGGATCAGAAGCAGGGGAGATTTTTTCTGGAGTCAGGGCAGCTGAAATGAGTGGAGGAGCTTTTATATTCCTAGGGAGGCTGTGGCTTCTGAGCTCATCAGACTTCAGCTGTGGACTAGTATCAGCAGGCTTTATACTATGCTGCAGGTTGTATTTTCTGAACGGCTCTTCGTGCATCAAAGCCGATGCCGTGGGATGTGAGGGGTGTGTGTGTTGACCATGGTCCTTCAAAAGCGGGCAGATGTTTTTTGCTTCTTGGGTATGCTGTTTCATGTAAGTCCTCCATAGCAGTATTCTGGCACAGATGTTACATGAATTGTAGCTACATTGCATTGTATTTAATCTGGAGCTGTACTGAAAACTACTGTATGGTATATAGAGATGAACCAGTGAAGAAAAGTTTTGACCTTGGCCTCAGATCTTCTGAATGATTAGCGCATATATATATATATATATATATATATATATATATATAGTGTGTGTTTGTATGAATGTATGTATGTACGCACACACACACAAATATGTACACACCCACACCCAAAAGAAATTCTTCAATGCTTTTACCTGGGCAGAAATGAGTTTGCTCTGTTTTCAGTTCGCTGCTCAAGGGGTGTGTTTTGGCTGCTCCATCAGGTGGATGGGCTGATGGCATGGCTCAAAGCTGTGCTGTTATTTTTGGGTGACACTTGCAAATGAGAGCATGCTGCTTTCACTGGAAATTGTAACAGCAGTATTTTTCCCTGTGATGCTACTGTTGGTAGTGTGACATATTTTTTATTCCAGTCTGGGTCTAGCTAGATGCCTCTTGCTCCAACTGTTAAGATGCCATCTGTTAGTATGTTCTTCAGCACCCTTTTCTCTGCGTGTTCTTGGCCCCTCCATGGCATGATGAAGATGTTATCATCTGTCATTGTGCCAGCTACCCTGTCACTCATCATGTTGCTTTGCTGGTGGAGGAAACAGCTTGCCTATATCATGGGAAATCCACTTTCAGCTATAGGAGGAAGGAAAAGCTCATCTAAAAGATGTGCTCTACTATTGCCTGGTTTTGTGTTTGTTTTTTGGTTGTGTTTTTTTTTTTTCTCCCATGGGATGGCAAAATAAAAAAAATGTAGTAGTAACGATAGTGACTGCTGTTATAAAGCTTATTTTCATCTTTTGCTTCATGTGGCTTCATCTTCAAAGAGAAACAAGCTAGATTCCTCTTGTCCCTTTGTCATTATGTTACGGTGTGGCTTTCTCTTTCAGACTATCTGGCTGCTCATCTGCTCTTCATATACCAAGTGTGTTAGCTCAGGCACTTAAATTTTGGGAAGATTTATAGCAATTCAGACTAGCTGTTGGATGCAAAGTCCATACACAATAATTGCAAACAGTCAAGTGTTTAACTTGTAACCATAAAGCATTAAGCATTGTGTGGGTATGTGGAGGGAACATAACTTGTCATCTTGTGTAACTTTGCACCCACCCACCCACTTCAAAGCAGAGAAGATGAGGGATGTCAGGTCTCTTGTCTAGAGTCTCTCTCACTTTTTCCAAAAATACTTCTTGCTTTGGCCTCTGCATGGTGCAGTTCCATCTTCTCTGGTGGCTAATTTATGTACATACACAAGCTATATACTACAGTGATTGTGTGCCCCCATATGCTAATTTAGCTTAAAATCTCCTTGTCTGTTCCTTCTTGCAGAAATTGTGTTGTTTATAAATCTTGTTGATTGATATTATTTGGTGTAACTCATGGGGGTATGATATGTGGGAGGTGAGTATTAGCCCCCCCTGCAATCCTTACATCACACTGAACATAGGATATATGCTGAAAGTCTCCTTTTTCCTGAAGAACTACTGCTCTTTTCCAGTATTTATACAATGATGCAGGTGAAAAATACCATATGACACTACCATGTAAAAATTCAGAGATGTTCCAAGGAAAACATGCTTTAATCTGCCATTTTAGTGCTGCAAATCCACACACAGGTGGTATGTTTTTTCTTTTGCTGTGAGCTGCTTGTCCACCATAAAGTAGCGTTGTTGTGCTGTGTGAATATGTCTGGGGACAGACCTTTATCGGGGAAGTCTGTCAATAAATTGGACTATACCAGTAGGTTTGGTAATGAGGATAGTCCTAGTTTGGTATTTGGCTGTAGTCTGTGTATAGGTTTAGATGTGTATGTGCATTGGCATACATCTGTTCCTCCAGAAACCCAGAGGAGGCTCCTATAGCTCTTGCCCTCTCCCCTTGCTCTGGGAGGCCCTGGGGAAGGGCAAGAAGCTTCACCTGCCTGGGCTTTGCTCTAATGAGGGGTATATATAACACAGTTGTTGATATAAGGGGGTTTGTTTCCTCCTTCTAGGACCAAAGCCTCCTAACAAATGTCCCCATGCGGTGGCCTGTCAGTGCCCACTGCCAGGCTTCTCCTTATCCATGCAAATGCCTTTCTTCAACCTTCTCTTCTGGAAGCACCTATTGGGCAGGCTCTGGCATGAAATATTAATACTGTAATGCATTTTTATTAGCTCTGCTGCTGTGGAGTTGCCTGAAAACTGCTTTAGAGAAATGAAGAAACTGTGTAAAACATATTCTGGATCCTGGATAGTGTTGTTTACATGAAATGTCAGTTTTGGAGGCCGCCTGCTTGATTTTTCAATAAGTAAAAATGACTTAATGAAGTTTACCTTTGCTGATACTTTCCCATTCATTTTCTAGCAGAGATTCATGTAGTCCTCCATCCTTTTCCACGTTTCCCAAGGGAAGTCTGTGGGCGAGTACCCCTGTGCATGTATATCCACATTGGGCAGATAACACCAGGGCTCTGGGTTTGTGATGTGTACTTCCACCTGTATTAAATACATTTATTCACCAAGAAAATTAAATAAGCCAATCCTTAGCCATAGAAAGGTATCTAAATATACAGTGCATCCTCAGGGAGAAAGTAATCACATCTCCTGCCTGTACAATAATCAAGAGTTTGCACAGAAATATATCACTTTAGCAAGTCTGTTTGTTTGCGTTGTGCCAAGCAGTAGCACAGTAATGTACATTTGAGGCAGATTAAAAAAGAAAAAAAATTAATCTCTTTATGTGAACCAGATGAAGTGCTTATTCCATGGAAATCTAGAGAAAGCCTTCAGAAATGTTGATCTTAACTTTGGCACCAATTTTTCTGGTTTTGAATAGAAACAATAGCTTTTCTGTTACTTAAGAAAACAAAACAAACCCCTTCAGTAAAAAGTTTGTTCGTTTTTTTTTGTTTTTAATAATAGAAACTACTAATCATTTCTGCAGCTTTGTATGAGCTGTCATGTGATGCTTTTTTTTGGTAAAAATGAAAACTAAGGTAATGTCTTCATGACTTTGTTGGCTTACCAGGCAAAGACCCTTCTGTGGTTCATGTATGATTAGCTACACTTGTATTCACACCAGCTCTTTGTGGAAGGGCAAAGTTTGTGTCCTTTGGTCCATTGAAATGACTGATTAAATGACATGAGAAGCATGAGTTTTTCAAAAGCACGTAGAAAACAGAGCTTGCAAAACTAGTTGCTGAAGGAACAGCTGAGGCAAGAGTTTAGGTGCTCTATTTGCCATTGGTGAGTATTGCTGGGTCTGCAGAGTGAGCACTGTGCCTTCAGGTTCTCCTAACATCACATTTTCAGAGGTGTTAAGTGGTTTATGGTAGTAGACGGCTTCTAGTTGCCCATCTCAGAGGACCTAGGAGCCTTTTTCCCACTAGGGTTTTTTTAATCATTTGGATTTCTAGTTCAGGATTGTTTTGCAGCTCAAAGCATCTCAGCTTCTAGTATACTTGAGGAAGGTGCCTACAAGGGATTAGACATGAAGGTCAAATATATATTAATTTTCCCCAAGTTCTGGAGATAAAAGAATATTTTGCTTCCCTTTTCTCTCTGGAGGCAGGTGGTAACTAAATTGCATCATGCAGAAGCTGGTTGCTTTTCTCTGTCACTCAAAGGGTGAAGGGACAGTGTTTTTCTTGTCTATGAGCTGTTGGGTTGAGGCTGTAGGGAGACTGTGGTCTCCTCCTGTCGAGGCTTCCATCCAATGTGTCCCTACAATGCACAGTCACTCAGTCTTCATTTTCCTCCTCCAAAAGTGGTCCAGGCTAGCGGGGGGTGGGGGGGCGCAGAAAAATTGCTATTTCAAGTGAAATACGTGATATTTCCTAGTACTCCTCATAACATCTACATGTGACTGTCTTCTTCCTTCTGTTTTTTGCAGTATTTAGTGACTGACCTCTGATTTCCTCCCCAGACTTGCCATCCCCTTTTAGATCTGTCAACTTGATCTTTTTTAATTCAGGGCAATTGAAGGCATCAGGCTTTGCTCCATCCTTACTGTCAAAAAGAGGCTCTCAGAGAGATTTCCTCGTCATGTTTAATCTGCATGAGTACACTTACATTTAATTAATCTGTTTTATTTTCACTAATGTCTTTATGCTACTGTGCCTACACTTGAGGAAGCTGCTGTCATCTCAGTGTGTCTGTCCTACCAGTGTCAACAATGCTCCTGTTGGTTTGCATGCAGGATATTTTTGCAGTCATCCTGGTCCTTGAACATAAGGCAATGAGCTAGCTAGAATGACACACTTCATTAGCAGCTGGTATTTGTTAATCCCTCTGAAACTGTTACCTAAAGAGTCTTTTCACTGTTTTGTTGTTATCGGCAAAAAAGCACAAGGAGAAAAATCTTTTACTTCGCTAGTTCCCACTGGTTTGTCTCTGTTCTGTTTAATTAGTTGAGCAAGTGTGCAGGTTTTGGAAAATGACCTTTAAAGCAGAATATGGTTCATTTTTGGCCAGTCTGAGCCCCCTGAGAAGATGTACTGTCAACCTGAGGCAGGGTTTGCATTGGATGTGTAAGAGTCCTTCAGATGATTTGAACATCATCTTTACTTGATAGGATCTCACAATATGTTACGGAGGACTAGGGATGTCCTCCTGGCTGTAAACTTTTCTGTATGTATCTTGCCTCTCTTGACGTCTCCCCCTTCCCTTAGAAGACTGAGTGTTGTCGAAAGAGGGTGACCAAAATGTCCGGTGTTTTCCCCTTGCCTCTCTCCAGCCCCTGTGGTTACAGGGACGTACTGAGAGGGTGCCTGCTTTCAGGTGTGTGAATTCAGCATAAAACAAGCTACAAAAAGGACAAATTTCTGTTGCATAGTTGTATAAAGTGCAGTTTCTGTATCAAGAATTACAGCTTTTACTTTAACTGCCTTCCTTTTCAAGTAGTCCTGAGCACATGGGTAGCAAGAGTGGCAGAAATCTGTTGTTCCATCACTCCTTCTGATCACCTAGATTCAGTATAAAAAAATATTTTCCCATTCATTTTAAATTTCCAATTTCCATTGCTTTTATTTTTAAATATTTTATATGGCAATATAGCACCCTTAACCTCTGTTTGAAGGGAAGAAAAATAACACTGAAGAGGGGTGGGAGGACAATACAGTTTTTATGCTGTAAAATATTTTCATAGTTCTGCCATGGCCTTTTTGAGAACTGAATAGGTGACACATCTAGGGCTGATACAGGCAATTAAGACAAAGCCTGCGGCTGAAGCAGGATAAATCATTGCTTTTGTCCAGGGGATGCAGGAGCCAAGCATCTGCTGAAGGTGTGCAAGATCCTGAGCCAGTTCCTGAGAGCAGTCATTTGCCACAGATCCCCTGAAATCTGAGGAATTGTCCCCATTTATATCAGGCACAGACAATGCCAACATCGCTGTGAACTAGCAGAAAGGAAAGGCTGCCTGCTTTTTGAGTGTTGCTGTTTCACATACCTAAGACTGATGTTTTTCAAAGCAAACAAAATCAGGTGAGATGTAGGAGAGCTGAGCTTGAAGTATCCTGAATAAGTAGTCTTGAAGTTAAGGGTTGCATGCTATTTTTCTTGCTACCTCTATTCACATTTAGTTTGATAGATTATTTCTGTACTCGATGTTCAGATTTCTTTATTTAAAATATACTCCTGTTTTAAACTTCAAATGTACATATATACAAATTTGCCAGACAGGTGTTGGCATGTGTTTTTACAAGAAGTAGGCTATAGATTAATTCAAATATAATATGCTTAAAAAGAAATGACAGGCTGGGTTAAAAATGAATCAGGAATCTATAATATATTAATGAGCTGAATCAGCAATGCCTGTATGCAATATACTCTTTTAAGTAGTATTTTGGCTATGGATTTGTGTAAAACCATATATAGTTTTGTAATATACCCAGGGAAAGCATTTGCAATGTGAAATTATTGTAGTTGTTTATACATTAACTACGTAATGTAGCCATACAGTTATTTGACAAAGGAAAATATTATTTGTGAAATCATCTGGAGATGGAAACATGTCATTTTCTATTTGAGATAAATGGATCATACTCTTATTTCTACATGAGCTTTTGTCATATGTGCTATGTAGCCTGGAAAAAACCAAACCAAGTCGGCTCAGATCCTTTCATTGTATGCAGCTGATTTCCTGAAGTGTCAGTGCAAAAGCTTTTTTGTTTTCTTCTTTTCATCTGTTCACTTGAAAAACTGTGGTAGCTAAACCTTTGTTGTCTTTCCTGTTTGCAAATGAGAGTAACACTGTTTATCTGAAACTGTCTGAATTTCTTTTCCTGCACTTGTACATAAAGAGCGAAGGAAAGGCCAGAACTCTGCAAGAATTCAATCCAAAAAATATGTACAATACATGAATTGTTCCAAGATCAAAACCTCCCCATATCTATAAATAATAAACAACCAGAAAAGAAAGCAATGTTTCTGTAGGATCCTTAAGTATCTCTAGGAGAGTTCCTGTAATATATTGCATTTTTTTTCTAGTTTGTTTTTGGTTTGTTGTGGTTTTTTTTTAAATTAAAATCTTAATTAAAAAACAAAGTAATTTTAATTAATTGCTTGCATATTAGCAAATTTTGTGTGTGAAAACTTTATAAAAATGTGAAGAGAAACATGATCACAGCTTTCAGTTTGTTGTAGGTTCTTAATTCACATGACGTGAAGTGACAGATTCCATTGAATGCGTGTCACTAGTAAAGACTTCAAAAGTAACTCCTGGTTTTGATTCAATTAATATACAGTAAAGGCTGTTAAAAGCTTTTCTAATTACATATATTGCTAAAAATACACAAATACCCATCTTACCTTTAACTGTGTAATTGTAACATAACTAGGTGAAGTTGAAAAATTTGAGATGTTTTCAGTGTTTACTCTCAAATTAAGAGTGAAACATCTCTTTTCCATGAGCATGAGCTGCATGAAATAGTAACAACCAGAGGGACAGAAATATTATCCAGATGCCTTGGGAAGGAAGCTGATCCAATTTGTATCCAGAGGAAGAAGACACTAGACAGATGGTAGTTGGCTATCGATAGCTAGAGGTGCTGCTCATGTGGCTGCTTTTGTCAGACTTCCCAGATGTTCTCCAGGTGAACATTTTCACTGTGTAATATTTTCATCCTAATAAATTTTGTGGCCTTATTCCAAGGTTGGTCCATGTTCTGCAGAGGAGGGTGTGCAGATAAATACTTCTTGAACCCTGAAACCACGTCTGGGTTGTATGGGTTCAAATAACTGGTGGCCATCCGGTTTTTCTGCCAAAGCTTTCAAATCCTTATGGCTCTGGTGCAGAAGTGGGTTGGCATTTAACAAGAGTACTTGACACGGATCACCGTGGGATTTTAAGCCTTTCACTGTATGTGGGCTCTCCCAGAGATTGCAGTGATGACTGAGTGATGTGCATGCCTTGAGAACCATCAGCCCAACAGTATCATTTTACTGTTTTTTGCAGGTTTATTTGGGTTGGCTTTGGTTTTTTTTATTCTGACATTTATAGTGACTACTAGAAAAATGTCCAATTAATACAAAAAATAGCTTCTGCTGAATATTCTGTATAAGCCAGATATGTCCTGATATAGCTAGCTGTGTCCAGATCACATAGATCCCATTTACCCTTTGGTGATACTGGAGAGAAAGAGTCACTGGAGTGAATTTGCTGCCCACAGAAACCAGCTTTCAATATTGTGGGTTTTGTCAGCTTGATTAGTTGTCTTAAAATTATGCTATTTAATAGAGTTGTGTTATTTTGGTCTTAATAAACAAATGACATAATTTCCCAGTCAAGGCACAAGGATGATTTTGCAAGTGCCTTCAGTCTTGCAAAGACCTCAAACCTATTCTTCCCACATGTGGCTGTGGTGTCTTCATCATTAAGGGTTTGCATACAAGTCAAGCACCCCAAATGCATTTAAAGGCACCACAAATCTTTTAATATTCCTATATTTTTTTTAAATTACTTTTTAAGTGCCTTGGTACAAATATGTGCATACACGTGCATCCCTGTTAGCACCTCTAGCATTTGAAGTTGTTGTTGAGTCATTTCTGTCCACTGATGCAAGAAGCTACTTGGTGCATCCAGTGGGCAGTTAAATGTGATCAGAAAATGTGGCTTCTGTATGGTTTTCAGAGACTTTTTGTTGGTTTTTTGTGTGTCTTGTTTTGTTTGCTTTATTCCCTCTGTTTTCACTCAGGATAATATGAAAACTTCACTAGAAAGTGCATTGGCACTTGTGATAAACGTGGTGTAGAAATTTGTGGTGGATTGCTATGGCCCTTGGAAAATTCTCCATTTGTTCATAAATCAATGGTGTTTTGTGAGTTAAAAAAGAAATAAAATTAGTTTTAAAAGAAATTAAATCCTAACATGCCAACAAATCAATCTGTTTCTAACAGAAAGGATCAATTTTGGTGAAATCTCATTTCCCATACTCTCTCTGAGAGGGTACCGAGTATGTACTTCCCAAAAGTTTCCTTCCTGCCACAGCAGAGTTAGGGAGCTTTATTTTTGGTGGTGCTTGAAGTGTCTTTCCTCAGACAGCTTTGCGTTTCCTCTCTTCCGTAGGGTGTAGTATTTAATGTGGTGTTTTGGTAAATTATTTGAAACTGCTCCTACTAGCAAGAACATCTCCTATCAGTATCTGATGGGTTTTACCAGGTAGCCAGTGGATGCGGGAAGTCACTGCTGCACTTAGTTGTAGACCTGAGTCCCAGGCAAAGCAAGGTGATGCAATCTTGTTGGGACACTGAGCATTTGTAGACTGTAAGAAGCTTAATCCCCACCCACCCCCACCCCCCGTGATATTTACTAGACACAGATGGAAAATTGTCTTATTACATGAGTTATTGCTGCATTCATTTCAAAACCATCAACCCTGGATATAATAAATACTTTGGAGTAATCAGTAGTTTTCACTGGAAGAAGATAGTTGGGATACGTATTTTAATGAATTTTGGAATGGGAAGATTCCAAGTGATTTGAAATAACTTGTTGTTGACTTGCTATTGTTTTTGCAAGGTAAACAGCATTAACATTTGGATTCTTCGTTTTGACTCTCTTTGCTTCAATGGTATAGTATATTCAAAAGCAAATCCCAAACTTTTATGATAGAATACTAGTTTGCTATTAAAGATGAATTAAAATTATCAAATTAAAGCACTTCTTGAAAGGAAGCATACTGACTTTATTATTAAAGTAAAAGCTCTAATGTATTTTCCTGACAGAAAATGTGAAGCTTTCACGTCTTTCTTTTGATCTGGAATTAATTTTCTCTCAAAATTTTTCCAGCTAATTACCTTTCTTTCTCCCCACATCACTGTTCATGAAAACCCAAGTCTGCCTTACTGTCCTGGGGGAGAAATCTTGAAGTTTGGAAATAAGCTTTCCATTTTACCTGGGAAAGATGTAATCTTCTGGTGGCTGTGGGGAGGGTGGAAGCAGAAGGCCCCAAGAAGGGTCTTGCCTGTTGCTGGAAATGTCTAAGAGTTTTTAAGGTCAGGGAGATGTCAGCGTCATTGCAAGAAGATTTTGGTTTAGTAGAATGAAGTGAAGATGTAGGTGAGCTGGCTGCATGCAGGCTTTTTTTTTTGGTTGAATTGTGTGTTTTCTGCAAGTTTCAGGGAGCGATGCTATATTTTGAATAGCTCTTCACGTGTTTGCTAGGAATTAAACAGATACTAATGGTAGTATGTTTCAAAACAGAAGTCACCCACACCTTACTCAGATCGTGAGGAGCCTAATTCTTCTATCAGTTGCTTTTTTATTATTAATTTTTTTACAGCATTCATTAAACTGTCATTGTTTTGAAAGTGGCATAGTGGTATAAACTGAATGATCTAAATATGTGTATGAAATGGTGCCTATAGTGAAAGGTTTGTGGAAGCACAGAAGCTAGAATTTGATAGGAAATACTATGTTTGGTAGAGTTTTTGCTATGTATTTTAGAATTTAATGTAGAAGTTTCTGAAGGAAACTCATTTTAACTTTCAGATCAACCCTGACAGTGTGAATAACCAGTTTTTCAAGGAGAAAATGAGAGCATTATTTTGGAACAATTGGTACACATGACCATGAAAAAGTATTTTTCTTTCCAGTTTTGTAAATAATAGGTACCAAAACTCGAGTTTCCTTAGTTTTTTGTGGCTGTATCTTGGCAATCAATACTCTCTAGATGCTTTTTAGCTGGACCGTTTGAAGATCAATATATCTGAGTATTCTGTGAAATGAGAGAGAAATAAAATGAATTTTCAATGGTGCTTTGTAACCGTTACCAAAACTTCCATCACTCTTGAATGCTGTTTGTATTATTCTGGGTGATCTATTGCAATTAGATGTTTTATTTCAGCATAAAGCGCTATACTTGAGTTGCTGTTCATATTTAGCAGATAATCCAGGTGTTAAAAGAGAAAGGTGCTGTAAACTGTCAGGAGGGGATTGGCATCTCCCCTTCCTGCCTCCTCCTGTGGTTAAGTAGAGCATAGTTTCACATTATGTTGAATCCAAAGTATGTCAAACCTGTGGTGAGTCCAAGCATGCCAGATTATCACAACATCATTTCTTAATAAAACATAGCATCAGAGCAAGAACCGCAATTAATACTTCTTTTTAAACAAAACTGTTCTGTATCTCCCATGTTCTTCAAAGCTGGCGTTTTTGGAATGTTATGGGAAGTTGTCTGTTGCCAGTGTATATCATTTGCCATCTGCACAAACAAAAAGAAAACCCATATTTGCCTCTCTGCATGAGAGGTGAAATCTTGTTGCAAGCAACAGATTCTGCGGTTTCACTTGTTCTTTTTTTTTTTTTTTTCTTTCTTTTTTCCTTTGCTGAAAGAGGACATTTAGGAATTAATTGGAAGTCAACATTTTTGCTGAGAGCTAAAAGATGATTGGGTTCTTAATTATGATTTTTTTTCTACCCTTTGTTTTGTTGTTTAACAGCCCCCACTGCTTTTACCCATTACTGTTAAGTGGGTTTGAAAGACATCTTTTCCACCTTCATTTGCAGGTGAATGAAGATCATTTTGCTTGACTCATAAGGTGTCTGTGATTTGTTTTTAACAGCCTGTAATTTTGTGGGTATGAATTGGGTTACCACTGTGTTTTTCTAACATAATTCTTGCTGGTTATTTTGTCGTCATTATGTGATGGAAACCAGGCATAAAATAGAAATATTCTCCTCTATTCATTTTCTTAAATCATTTGAGGGTTTTGCAGAGAGCAGGGGGCAGATCTGCCTTGGAAGTGAAATACTACTTTTAGCTGGCTAGTGGTGTATCAAAGCAGAAACTATGGTCTCAACTTCTGTCTCTGCTTTTTTTGTTTATCGTAGCCCTGTAAGAGTATAGTCTCCGACAACTCAGATTTGTTCTGTTTGCGCTGAACATATTAGCAGGAGGGCTAATACAGTGAAGCAAGAGTCGCAGGTGAGTGGAGGTGGTGTGCTAATGGAGGGAAGAAAGCTCAAATATTCTGCTGCTTCTGGGGTTCATTTTCACTATCCAGTGAAAATGCATGTCCAGCCTTTCCTGCCCTTGGCAAAAGCCAAGTCAGTAGCGTGCTCAACCCAAAATCTGATTCTTAACCATAATTTTGAAGCATTTCGTGTTTCACTGGGCTTTCCAAACCTTTCACTTATGCTTAGATATTGTTTCCTGCCCTACTCCTTCTCATTTTCTTTTATCTCAGTCTTAATGCTAGCACTTGATATAAGAGAAAGGATTACAGCTTTGTAAGTAGTAACACATAGCAACTGTTTCCAGATTGTTTTGATTCCACCAAAGCACTGCTGTTAATTTTAGTCCAAGTATGTTCTTTGTTAAACACCTCCTTTCTTCCACTGAAGAGCATAGAAATAGTTAGTTTATTGCAAAATAAGAATTTTACATTGCTTCTCAAAGGTAATGCGAGGGAACAAAATCACATCCTACTTTTGCATACTGGGGTTATTCTGATTTACACTGCGGTGATTGAAATGGTTTCCAACATTCTAAGTTCAAACATTTTAAGTTCAGGGAGTGGAGCTGAAAATTTGATGTCAGCTCCTACTGTAGCATTTTTTCAGTTGGTCAAATGCAGGGGGAAGTTATTAATCCCACCGAGTCCTGAAAATACACTAAAATACTCACATGCTTTTGGGCTATGTATTCACAGGAGTGTGATAGCCCATAAGAATATTTCTGATTTTTACCTTTAAAATGTCCCTTGTACATCCAATACTGTGGTGTTCCACTAAATAAAACTGATATAGAGGTTTGCATTAACACCTCAGAGCTTTGCACTGTGACAAGCTGTTCTCATTACAACGAAGTTTCAATCCAGATGCCACTGCAAGCTTGAAATTTGGTTGCAGTTTGCTTTGCAGAATTAAGTATTAATGAAGACACATTATTCCTTTTAAAACCAGGTAAATTCAGCTCTTTGAGGTGACCATTTAATTACTATCCAAGTCTTGAATCCTCTGAGTGCTAGTGTGCTCAGTCCTGCTGGTTGGCCACAGCTTTGCCTTGTTTGTACAAGAGCACTGAAGGCTTTTGCTGCCAGTTCCTGTTAATATATTTCTTTATCAACACACATAAGGAAAATAAATCAGATAGTTTTCTCTTCCTGCTTTCTTGGCAACTGTTGAGGCAAGCCGTGTATCCCTTCTGTGGTCAGGAATTGCTGGAGCAACTATTTTGCTTCCTTTGCCGTGGGAATACTTATTTTTCCCAAAGATGACTGGTGTGTTTTGGGCTTATGCCACATGGATGTCCATCTGTAGGAGGTCCTGCTCATTTTCACTTTATGCAATAGCTACAGCACCCAGGGACGTGAAAGGGGTTTTGATTGCAAAGTACTACAAGAACTGCAGTGTTAAAATATGTTTTTGGCTGCTGAATTGGTTGGCCCAACCCTTGCTTAGGAAAGGTTGCAGCAGCCTTCTGGAGAACCTGAATAAAAGCCTTATTGATTTCCTGTAAAATAAACAAAGCAAATTTCAGAAATGCCCTTTAGTCCTATTTATTTTTATTATAAAGCTTATTTAGGTATATACATAGCAGAGCTTTATGCAATTCATTTGCTAAAAAAACCCACAACACAAACCTCTTGGAAAGCTTTAATGTTTATGTGACTGTCTCAGTGTAGGTGGGAGAAAGTCTGAACTTAAATATGTAATTAGTTAAAGAAGAATAAATTATTATTTCTGGCAAAAGGTGTACAGTGGGCTTGTTATTTCAAGGTATTTTTCTTTGAGAAAGCAACAATGCTATTTTTAGTTGCTTTGGAGTAAATGCAATGGTGAATTTTGTTGGAAATATTTGTGGTTTTTTTTTTTTTTTTCCAGTTGCTCTTTCAAAGACAGCAGGCATAGACTGAGGCAGAGACATTTCAGCATTAGTGGTGGGGTTGGTTTGTAACAGCCACTTCTAATCTTAGCATTTTTCCTGGGTTTGTTGTAGCATAAATGTCTTGTAGAAAATGGGGATGTTAGGTAGATGCTTCTTTATTTCCCTTTCTGTGAGAGGCCGCATGATGCTTGAAAGCACTTTGCCTTTGCTGTGAAGAAAGCTAATGGTTTATGACTGTGTGTGTGTCTCACCAAGAAAGGCTTGGAAGCCATGCTGCTGGTAGAAGTGAGTGTTAGGCGTCTGTTTCCCAAAAGTGTGAGCTTAGTTTGCTTGGAGTCTCCTTTTTTCCACCTCCTATAACTTCTTTCTGTTATAGTTGGTACTGGAAATCATTGCTATCTCTGTGCAATATAACCTCTCGGAGGTATTATATAATACAGTGGTTTTGCTTTTCTCTGTATGTATGTATTTTATGTCTATGCATACGCTTAAAGACACCATTTGCATGTGGCTGAGAGTTCTGCTGTGAATTTTTTGCAGACCATACCTGATTAAAATCCAGTTTAGACTTACTAATCAGGATGATAGGGTGAATAGTCCTGAGAGCAGGATATCCCTTTTCCTTCTTTTCTGCAGGCAGTAGTATGTAGTTTCTGCATTTTTCCAGTATGTGGAAATCTGTGGGACACTGCAAGTTTCTTGGGCGTCTCTTGGGATTGATTAATCTGTGTGGGTGCTTATTGATGCTCCTGGGAGCCATGGAGCTAAATCATACACAGCTCTACAAAAGGAGAAACCCCCCCCCCCCCACCTGTTAAGTCTTCTCAGCTGCACAGAGAGTTTTTTCTTTTCTGTTTTAGAAATAAAAAGGTGGTAACACAGTAGCGAGAAAAGGGCTTTGATCTTCCTTTCCCCTCTCCCTGTTTGTACCGGCAGGATGCAATTGTTGCAGAGCAATGGCGACTCCACAGCTCTTGCGCTACTTCAGTTTCACAGGTGCACTTCTGAACCATGGGCTTCACAACTGTCAACTTAAATTCAGCTGAAACTTGTGATGCTCACTGCCTCTTGTGGACCTCCTTGACCTTAGAGAAGACCAACTCCCAAAGATTAAATTTAGGAATCTGCTTCCAAGTTCTTGGGCATGAGCCATGTAGCAGTAATGTAGTAAACATGTCTGAGACACCTGAGCTGAACAGGGCTGGCTTTAAAATGCGTGAGAGATGCACAGATCGAAACCCAAGAATTTGCAGGTTTTGACCCCAGTTTGGGCTCTATAGAGCTACAGACATTATAGACCTGTAAGACTGTTAGTTTGGGGTTTTTTTTGTAAGCTGTAGTAGGTTAGCATGTGGTGTAGGAGAATAAAGACACATAATGACATCTCAAGGCAATGTCTTTACTTCATGGTCTGAAATATGATATCCTGGGAAGGCAAGACAGTATTTTGAGACAGTTTTTAAAATGTTCAGTATCAGAAAGATAACAGTATGTTTGTTTCTATGAGAAGAGGGATAACTGTAGCAAGTAAAAAGCATTTGATGGCAAATAGTCAGCTTGAAGCACAGGAGAATAGTCCATAAAAACAACTGACAGGATAGACATTTTTAGACTATTTTGTTTTCTTTGTTCTAAAACCCATTGGACAGTGAAACTTCCCTTTCCAAAAGATTCCCCTTTCCTTCTCTTTCAGCTTGTTAGGACCCTAGTGAGGACAAACGCACATCGCTTTTCCTGGTTTGAACATATGTGGCACATTGCTGGTTAAGCATACAATAACACTAGTAGCAGATGCAATTTACCCCATGGCTGGGATGGTGGACTTCTTTGCAGTGTTGAAGGCTTTTGGTGCAGTGTGCTCTGGCAGGTCCATCATTAAAATTACCAAATAAATAGGTCTTCTTTACAAGCCAGTGTTTTGGGGAAATTCAGTTGTTCCAGCGTTCCTGGCTATGGAGAAGTGCAATATTCCTGTGCATGGATGTCTAGGAGTCGAGGTAAATAGCTGTCTGCAATCTGCAACTTCAGTTACACAAGCTTTAATTAGCACTGCTGCTCCCGGAGGTCTTTGTTTCCTGTGTAGATCTTCTGAAGAAAACTGAGAGTTTTAATTTCTGTACAAAACTTCATCCCACTTTCTTGGGCATCTGTGGCCAAACAGGACATTTCTACAGACAATAACTGCTGCTGGGGACAGTATTTAGTCCCTAACAGCCACTAGCAGAAATGGAATAGGAAATGCTGAACAGCTTTAGCAATTACCAGTTCTGTATCGGTCAAGAAATGAGAGTTAACACCATCTATTTTTCAAAAAATACCAAGGGACCTTTAATGAGACATTAGACTCTTCTCTAATCCTGCAAACAGCTCTTCCCAGCAGTGCTGCTGGTTCCCAGCTGCTGCTGGGGCAAATTCAAAGGGAGAAATCCAATTTGCTGATTTACAAATACCATGCCCTGCGAAACACAAGATGTTTGGACAGCACCGTCTCCTTAGCTTGTGTGATGAATTATATTTGTCAGATCTTCGGTTCACAGAAGCTAGTATACATAATAGATAAATCAGCAGTGAGAAATACCAGTAGTTCCTCCACAAAAAGCATAATATTGGGCTGTCTGCGTTATTTGTTGTGTTACCAGAACATTTTGTAGGTAACCCATTTCAGCATAAAAAGCTGTGCTATTGAGCCTGATGGGTTTCAGGTGCAGAATAAGTTTTGCAGCAGCCTGAAGTTTCTATATACCTCTCCGCCTCTCATTCTTTCAAGCAGTGCTTGATGTGAAAGTTAGGCAGGCTTGTTTGTTCTTGCAGGCATTAGTATTAGCTGAAGGCTTTTAAAGTAATGTCCAGCCTTCTCACTGTCTGTTTATCTAAAAGCTGGTCTAAAATCGCAAGGGAGAGAGTTCCTGTTTCTTACGCATGGGAGTGGATTCAGATATCTTCAGTTCCCAAGCCTCCAGTATGGCTGATTTAATGTCTTTCCAGCACTGCTGTGGGATGTCAGGAGAGATACAAGGGAAGAATGATTTTTTAATGGTACTTATGCTCTGGGAGATACATTGCAGGTGCCATCATTCTTTTCTCCTTTTCTGTCACTCTTTGCCTTCATAATAATTTTCTTTGTTGGTGAATGGGGCATAACAGATGAGATATTTTCCCTCTGACCTGTACAGCTGAGGAGTTTGTCACAGACCAAGTGCAATCTTTGGTGTGCTTGGCACATGCTGCAGGATTAAAGTATCATGGAGGAAATCCAGGATTTGATAGCACAACTTCTAAAAGAATAAAAATATAAAAGATGATAAGCTTCTGTTGTTTGTGTGATATCTGTCAGTCGATATCTTTCTTTCTTTGTGGAGGTACTTTGTCACTGAGTGCAGGGCATAGAAAAGCCCAGGACTGACTTGATAACCAAACCCAAAGGTATTATAGGCAGGTTTTCCCCCTTAATGTGATTTTTAATTTTTTTACCGCCTTTTCGAAGAGCAAATAGCTTCAGGCATAATCAATTTCATTTTAGATCAGAATTAAAGTAGAACAATACAAAGGTTTCTGATGAAGCCTGGAGCATTTGCTTCCTCTGGCTGCCTGAGAGTTAGACATTACAATAAAATAGAGGCTGAAAACTGGTAAAAACTCCCAGATGCAATAGAAAAAACCATGATACATAGTCTTTTGATCTACCTTCTCTTGTATACCTGTGTTACAAGTCAAAGTCCTTTGTGTTTGCAGTCAATTCCAACAGTGATACAGAAATTTTGGAAGAAACCTGGCTAATTATAAGTGTTTTGAAGAAAATTTGACTGCAGTATGGTTCTCACAGGATTAATTTGGGTGAATTCTCAAGCCTTTAAATTTAGTGGACTGTCCAGGATTATTATATGGTTTGCATGAACCAGTCTCTCTAGTTTGTTTCTTCATTGAATCAAAATCCACTGACAGATGTTCTTGCAAAAAGTGAAGGAGCAAGAAAGCATGAAGGAAGCATCATTTTGATCCCGTGAACATGAGACATTTGGATAGGCAGTGGGGTTTGGGGGGGTGTAAATTGTTGTGTCTAGGCTGTTGTGTTTTGGGGAGGGGGGATCAAGAGGGCTTGTCCTACATGAGGTAGGGGAGGAAGGAGGCAGGGGGAGAGCTGCCTGTGGCTTGAGCACCCAAATGCAAGACAAGGCTGAAGTTTCCTTTTAAGGATATCACTGCACGAGTAATGGCTGAAAATTTATGGGGATGCTGTACCCTTAAAATATATCAAATACATAAGGATAATTGCCTGGCACCTCTTAAAAAAAAAAAAAAGGGGTAGTTGAAGGCTCCTTCAAGAGCCCCTCAAAAAAGCACTGAACAAAATAATTATCTCTGTGTTGTAGGCGTTACTGTGTAAAATTGAAGGAAGAAGCTTTTTTCCAAGTACTGAATAGTCTACATAGCTTGTGAAGGCTGTATATATCCATGGGGAGGACAGGTAAAAGTTCTGTTTAATGATCTGACAGCGTAAATTAAAGGGAAGGTGCTAGAAGAGATCTGAAAAGGAGAGACGTGGCTTGGGCGATGCTGAACTTCTATGCAGGTATCTAGAGCATTGGAAAAGTAGATAACTAGTATTAAAATAATCACATGAAGAGCTATTTTTTCAACAAACTTGATGATAGTTTTTCCTTTTAACTTCTGAAAGCTTTTCCATGGAGGTTATCTGCAGCAGAATGACAGCTCCTGTTGTGATTTACTGTTTAGTCCATGCTTAAATTAATAATAGCCCATTGACACAAGTTAATTAGGTTTTAAATGGCTATTAACATCCGCTAAAGAGAAACATCTCTTCTGCATTAAAGTTGCCTTAAATTCCTGCTGCTAGGCTACTGGGTGCTTGGTAGAGATGAGCTCCTTCATGAAGTCTAGATATGGTTTCGTTATACTTCAAAATGTGAAAATATGTGTGCTTGTGATTTTGTTGTTTCCTGTTGTTTTTCTTATATTTTTATATATATATATGTATATGTAGTACACACATGTAATATTAACATACAGTAGGTGTTCTAATCACTTCGGTTTCAGCAGTTGAGTAATTTTTGCCATAACCTGCTGGGACACTGTTTTGTTCAAATTTTAATCACTACATTTCTTTTTAAAAACAGTTTGTTACCACCATGTGATAAATAACATAAGGAATAATCTGACAGTATCTTCTCCATTTTAGTATCTATCTTTAGTATCTTCTCCATTTTCTGCTCAGAGGTGACTGATAGACTTTCCTTATTTTTCCCCTTTTCTCCACTTTCCCTTGGTAAATTAACTATAATCCAATTTTTGGCTTTATTGAATCATAGCCTTTTAAGGAACTAGGTAAGCCAGATGTGGAGAGGTATACATTGAGTTGCACTATAAAGCTTATAAATATCTGGGGAAAAAAGATTGCTGAGTTTCAGTGAATAATGTTTTTGATTGCTTTAACAGAGTAAAATTGCATGGAAAATCTTTTGGACACAAGGGAATGCATGGTTCTTAGGTAAAGATCCTGTCTAGAGTTCTTCCTCATCTGTTTTGATTGCAGTATAAAACAGGATTCCTTGGTCCTCATGAAACATCTCAAACTTCTCTGCTCTCTGGAGTGTAATGGCTCTAACAGATGAATCTCATGAATTTCGTTGCTGATGCAGTGTGTTCTTCACCTCTGGGTTTTAATATCTGCCATCTGTCCCTATGTTTTGCTTTGATTTATCTTAAAAAAGAAAAAGGCAAAAAAAAAAAAAAAAAGTGGCATTTGTTATTTATCACATATATTAAGTCAAAAACAACAGAGAAGATGCCCTATTGTTTACCAGCAGGCAGTCCTACACTGAGCACCTTGCAGCAAGAGAGCAGTCAGGCGAGAGAGTGAATATAGGACTTGTTTGCTCTGTTAAGTTTTGGCATAAAATGCTACCTAAAGACTACAGATTTTATTATTGCTGGCCAGACCTACTCTGTTGGAAGGAGAATAGCACAAATAGGGGCAATGTATGGAGTCAACCCAACTCTTAACGGCAATGGGCAATGTTGTTTACATCATCTTACATGTGTGCACACATACAATGGTGTCTTAATATTCTGGCACATTAAGTAGGGTGAGGATAGGATATTTTGCTCCATTGCAAACTCCAGCCAATGTAGCTGATGTAATTCCCCCCTCTGCCATTTCCCAGGCAACCAGCACATGGCTACAGTGATAAATGGCTAAATACCTGCACGCTGTCCCTCCTTTAAATGCTAAAAATACTCTAAGACACAAATGTATGTGAGAAATACTATCACATAAATGGTTTATTAAGCAGATGGTTTCCTCTGACTTGTCCAGCAGGGAGGAATTGCAACTCTTGTGCAGCCAACGTCCCTCTGCCACTTGTATGAGTGGAATGTCAGCCCTGCAAGTGGTAGTGCACTGATCTTTGTCATTGTCTGTATGTTTGTGTTTTGCTGACTTGTTTTTCACCAGGAAAGGAGAGAGTGTTTGTGTGTGTTCATATATATTTCAGGTAAAGAAAAAAAAAAAGCCTTAAACAGTGTTGAAGTTGGAGGTACAACAGACAGCAGTATCTTCCTTTTTAGGTCTTATTTCATGGCTCTTGCAAAATGACTAATATAAACCCTTGTCAGCAGCTTATACTGAGAGGATTTTCATGTAAGAGTGGTGTTGCCATGCCCACAACTCAGAAGGAGATGCTTCTCCTTAGTCTTCTTCCTCTGGCACTCATTGCCAAGCTGGCTGCGTGAGTTTGGGATGTCAAGTGTGGGCCCAATGGTGGCATCTCTAGCTTTGGTCCATCAGGGTCTTATTACTATTACGGGTAAGAAAGACAGCTCTTGTATTCATGCTCGCTTTTGTATTTTATTTCTGTGATAGCCGTGGATGTTGGAAATAACTTCCTTCTTTTGAAGGTAACATTTCCTCCATAAGCAAATTAAGCCTCATCTCATGGGCTCTTTATCTTTGTCACAAGGCAAGGTCCTGTCTTGATGACCTGCTCAGTAAGGCTGATGAATGATTTCAGTTCAAGCAGCATCAAAGGGATGTTAGTGCATGTCCGCTGAACCCCACTGCTTCTGCTCTACTGAATATAAGTAATTTATCTGCAGCCTCTGACAGCTGGAAACCTGTGTGCCCCCCTACTCCTGCGTGGTTTTTGCAGGCCACCATGTAGCTAATGAAGTGACAAGAAAGGAGGACAGCGTGGCGGTAGCAGAAAATGTACTGCAGGTCAGATTGATTACAGCATGGGGAATTTATATGTGCCAGACCTGCGTGTGTGACAGAGACAAAACCCAGCATTTCTTCTTGTGCTGTGGCTCAGGAGAAGACACCACCAGTAGAAGAGTTTGGGGTGATGGGTATCTGATGAAATCCAGCCTCTCAGGACTGTTGGCTTTTCTCATTGCCAACTTTTTTGTTTCCCTGGAGAAAAGGCTTGGTCACATCCACCTGGGAGGAGAAATACTCTAGAAGAGGTCTCAGAGGAGGTGGCTCATGTGAGGGCTTGTACCAAGAATGATTTTTAGCAGGATTTCCTCATGGAGAGAATCAACAATATCTGCTGAGGATAATGCTTACCCAAAGCATTAGTGAAGGCAATCAGTGAGACTCTGGGCTTTGTAACTGCTACTTTTTTTGTATTTCCGAGCTTTCTGCTTGGCAGCAGGGGGTGGATTGCCTTTAAACAGATGATCAGTCAACTTAAGTAGCCTCCATTATTATCAGCTTAAGTACCTTCATTATTTTTTGCCAGTCAAATCATATTCTGTTATTAAAAAGAAGAGTAGCAAGTTTTTTAGGGAAACCTTTACTCATAACTCCTGTTTTTAAGAACTTCTTGTACATTTTCTGCTTTAAACAGCAAATAATAATGATTCCTATAGTTTGTTGGTTGATGGTGGTTTAATACCTGTATTAGCTCTGTGATACTTATTAGCCTGCTCTCCTATTTTAATGAATAGTTAGTTTTCCCCAGATTTCCTATTAGCACACTTAAGAGGGTCATAAAGTTATTGCCTATAGCTGTGTGCTTATGGGTTTGTCAGTGTGGGTGAGAAGGAGGAGGAGGATGGAAATTCCTGCCTATGAGGTGCTGCCCGTCTGGGAAGAGGGCAGGGATAAATGCAGTTGGAAGTGTTACCGAAAATTATAACCAGGAAGATTCTCCAAATGATGAGTTTAGGAAGCCGATGTTGGTTTATTGCAGTGCTGGGTGCATGGGGAATTTTTCTTTCTAACCAAGCTACTTGAGGGTATACATTATATACAGTAGAGTATTTGCATATTCACAGTACATTACATAGTCATTTTCATTCTTGTATAGGATTGGTTACAAGTTTTTCGCTTCTAATGCAAGTTAGTACCCATCCTCTGATAGCGTTGTTAAAGCTTCTTAGTAACTGTGCATGCTCCACAAGCAGGGTTTTGCCCTGTTTGGGGGGGGGCATTTGAGTTGGAGGTTGAGATCTCCCACTGCTACAGTTACCTTTCCCCTAGCTTTTGCTGAGCTCATTCCTCATGGTGAACTTCCAGTCAGCTCATTTATCTTGTGGGGTGCTTCCTTTTGAAGTTAGTCTTTTGGACAAAGGATTTATTGATGCTTGAAGAAGCGCTTAGCAGGTTATACAAAATACTTGTATCTTGAATTAACTGTTAAACAACTAATTTCTTAAACATTTAACAATACATTTGATTTTCTTAATCATTCCCTTAATAATTTGATGTTATTTCCCCTCTTTGAGGCTATGTGATTTGGCAATTCGGGAGTTTAGACAACAGGAGGGCTGTGGACATCAGAGCTCCTTTCCTTCAGACAGTGTCCTGTCAAGAGTGGAAGAATTTGGTTTATTTTCAGGGAAGGATGTGGATTGGAGGGCAAGACTCAATTTTGATTCCCGCCCCTGTGCCGCACCCCCCCACCCCCCCCAGACTGCGGAGTAATGTGTACCTATTTGCTGTAGATATTGATATAAAACTTCAGAGGCTGTTCTCCCCAAGTGTGAATTTAGAGTGATGGTATTCTGAGGTGAAGCTTATTGCTGTTCAGGTGTCTCCATCCATCTCTGTGGTTTCCCCAAATGCAGGAGGAGGATCCTGCAGCCTTCTTGCAGTGGGGGAGCTGTGCGCGCAACCTCCCTGGCAAACAGAGGCCAGGGATGTGGGGGAGGATTAGTCATGCAGGGACGCTCTATAGAAATTTGCCATTTCATTGAGCCTCACCCAGTGGTAAATTAGCCTTAGGACAGGTTTAAGTAGTAGGTATGTGATTTGGGGGACAGAATCAGGAAGAAAAATACTGGAAGAACTCAAGAACCAAAATTAAAGTGCTCTTCTATTGAAGCAAGGAGGGGAATGCAGGCACCAGCATTTTTGTTTTCTAAGTGTAACTTTTTAATTTCTAATTTCACTTTACAGATTTATTGGCATTTTTCTCAAGCTTTGCTGGCCTTCGGTTTCAGTTGCACAAATCTCTGGCTGGTTTTTGCCATCTTTTCCTGCACTGTGGCAGGTGGTTGGACAGGCTTTCCTTTGGAAAGCTGAAGTCAGTGTCCTGCCAAACCCTGTGCCTACCTCGAAGCATGAGGTTTTTTCTTCCTTACATCCTTGAAAGCTTGGTTTGGCTTAATGGCAAGGATTGGCATGTTTATTTTCTTGAAGCTGAAGGGTAGCTATTGTGTTTTAAGAATGCTTTTTATAAATGCAGAGGGCCCTGGTGCCAGCTAGAGAACACAAACGTCAGTTTCTAGGTAAATTATTTCTGCTCCCTAAGTCCTCACAGTGGCCATTTGGCAGGTAATTAACCTTACAGTAGAATATATGAGATAACTGGCATAGTGAGTGAGAATTGAAAATTGTAAAGATTTTTAAATTGCTTTTTGAATGAACGTCATCTGTACCTTCCCTGTTACTGCCTTCTGCAATGGCTCCTCAGCTGTTGTCATACAGTGGCCGGTAAATGGGATGACACCCCCACCCCCCCAAAAAAAGACTTTGAGGTATGTGTCTCCTTTTTAAGCCCCACACATCCAGGTAAAGAGGATCTTGCACTGTATCAAAGCGTGTAATGTGCCAGCTGTCACAGCTCAGCTGAAGAGACCTTTCTGCTGCAAGCAATGCTGGGGATTTTGGATTTCTTCCAATTTGAGAGTGAGAAATGGTTGGTTTGAAACAGTGGGTAATTTTTCACGTACTTACCTACTGTTATTACATGCTGCAGAATACTTTTGGAGCAATTAGCTCCATTATCATTTGTAGAGATGAGTCATTCATGTAAAACACTGCTAGGAAAGAGCATGGGCTTTGTACGCTGGAACACGCTCTGTTTGTTGCTGTACCAGCGATCACCAGAGATCAGGATAAGAGTCAGGTAGCACTATGTAGATCTGATCTCTTCATTTTTGTCCCAATTATTCCAAGTTTTGAGTTTGTCCTCTTCGCTCTATAGCATCCTTGTAAATTAGTGGGATTAGAAGAGAGGGATTTGTGTGCGCCACATGCTCATAGCATCTTCAGTTGCTGCTGCCTTGATTAGATATTGTGGTGGGGTGTTGTGTTATTTTGTTGTTTTTAAATTGAGAAGCTGACGTAGGCAGATTTGGGACTGGAAAGCCTCTAATCTTGTTCTTGCATCCAGTCAAAAACTGGAGAGGCAACTTAACCGTAGGGATTTGGTTTGAGTTTGAATTCTTTCATTCTGAGCCTTGCAAAAATCAAAGGTTTTAGAAAAGAGAGTCTGGTTCAAGCCCAATTAAAGTTCAAAGCAATGGGTGGGAGCTGTGCATACTGTACAGTCCTGTGAATGTAGGATGCATGCATTTCATGAGGGAGTGCTTTGACAACTTATTCCATATGTTCTAAAGGAATGTCACCTGATTCGGACTAACCTTTCTTGCCTAGGTTGTAAGTCTGTGGAGTGCAACACCTGTAGTATATATGACACTAGAAGAAAGTGTTGTAATACCAAATTAGACACTTAGGTATTAAAGATACAAATGGCTTATTGATGTGGTGACTTGAGAGACCTTGTCAAAAGGGCAAGAAACTTTCTAACATAGGGTTGGGAAAGCTTAGGATTTGGAAGAGAAGATGGTCAATATATTGCATTTCCATTGCTCTTGCTGCTGCTTCTCTAGTTTAACCTGTCTGCTGCTGCTGGCCCATGGCCCCGTGTAACTCCTGGGTACACTCTGTGTCCATTAAAAGCCGGCATTAGGTCTAGCCACAGAGTAAATGCATCGTGCTGGAGTGCTCTGGGTTTGCTTTCATTAGGGGTCCCTGCAGGACAGCGTTTTAGTGTTCAGTTCTTGTTGATCTAAATGTCATATTTTCCCAAAGAGGTATTAAACAGAAGATGAGTAAGTCATGAAAACAATAATGGAAGAGCAGTGCACTGAATGAAAAGGTTTTCCCCAGCTACCTTGGAGGTTCAAAAGTGATTGGCACCAGATTACTGAACTGATGAAGCCCAAGACATGAGAGAAGCTGCTGGTCTACTGCTAGGCTTAAGGTTGGATGAAGCTTTGCTGAAGTTGGCAGTGGTGACACCAGCTGGCATTGGGATGGGATGGGGGTTGTCTGCAGCAAGATACCTGGAGTAGTAGCATCCAAACCAGATTTGTTGGGAGTCATGTCTGAGGGGGTTTCACTGGGGTCTGGATCACAGTGCAAGGGGTGAGATTTTAAATTAGAGCTGGGAATTGTGAAAGGCAGCAAAAAAATGGGGTGACCTGGAGATAAAAAGGGAAGAGAACCGAGCCTGTCCAAGGAAAATGCTGTGAGAGCTTTTAGTTAAAATTGTGGTGGAAGGGGCTTTTAAAAACATGAGTGAAGCAACCTTCCAGTGCAAGAGAACAGGCATTGCTCCCATGCCATTCTGCCTGTATCCCTGGAAACAGCAGATTATTCTTTGTGAACAAGCAGGATAATCAAAAGACCACCTGATCGTTTATTATCAATATTTGAATGATATGCAGAAAGGCAATGATTCAAAAATACAGGCTAACAATGACTGATAGTTATTGATTACTGGAAGAGGACTTCCCAAACAGAAGTAAAACTGTCATCTGAACAGACAGCAACACTAACCAGGAGCCCGAGTCATAAATAAGGGGCTAATTTTTATATGGTATTTTGCCTTTTCAAAACATTGAACCAATGAACACATTTGGGGAAGGGAGCTAACATCAGCTTTTTGTAAACTAGTTGGCATGGCTGCTGGAAAGAGGGCATATTGTTCTTTATTTGCAGAGTTGTGTGGCAGTGTTACATGGTGTGGTATCTGTTTTTACGGTATTAGTGACGGTAAAATTCAGTTTTGAAGTCAAGAGTTTGTTTTCTGGCTCCATTTCCCTAAGTTCTAGTACAGAAAATATAATTTTATCTTTTTCTTCTAAATGTGTAGTCTCTCTTTAGTCCATGACCTCGTTCACTGTGTGAAGCCTATCTGTGTTTTGAGTAAAGCTAGTCTTTCTAATGTGGCCTGTTTGAAATCCAAAGGTCATTAAGACATACTGAACATCACTTAAAACATTTTCTTTGATGTTTTGCTGTAGTCAGGCTTTAGTTCTATAGGGAAAAAAAAAAGTGAAAGATGTTGCTCCTTACAGCTTTGGCTGAATCTGTTGGTTTTAAGGACATTGGGTCATAAGTATTGTTGTGTAGTAATGGGAACGTGTGAAATAGCCAGTGTTTGCTCTACAATAATAGAAGAAGCTGGGGAGGAATCACTCCAGTCAGAGAGAGAATGAATAATTTCCAGGAAATTTGAAGACTTCAGTTTTCTTTTTCCGTTACTTTGTGTTTTGAGGTTGGAGTACCCATCCATTCCTGTTCATGTTCAGAGTGCTAGGTATCACGAACACAGCTTTGATGTGAAGTGTCAGGCAGCCACTGTCCATTCTAAAATGCAGGAGTAATGTGATGGTGGGATGATTTATCAGTAACAAACAAACAACAACAAAAAAGTTGCTTTTGGCTCATTGTGCCTGTTGCTTTCTAAGGCACATGTCTTCACAGGCACTGCAGTGTTAATACTGGTTTTAAGCACAGAATAGAAGATTGGTAGTTAAAAGTCTTCAAATATGAATGTTTTAAATCTAAAGACCCACCAAAGCATCATCTTGTCATTGGAACCGTGTGTTACATGTCATAAAGCACAAAGTGGTTGTATGAGCTCATTATTGTGGAATTCCCTTTTAGCCTTGTTTGAAGTGTGTTGAGGTGGCAGTGTTTTCATAACCTTGATGGTCCACGGAATGCACAAGTGAAAGATTCTATAAAGAAAGACGGAACAGTGCGAGATCAGAGGATGTGTCTTGAAAAATCCAGTGACCTTCTGTTAATGTGGTGGATGTAACTTTTCGGTGCAGAGGAGTTCATGCCATCTCTAGCAGGGAGCCACTGCAGTTTGCTTACCATGTTTCAGATATCTGTACTGAGGCCATTATTGTTAAATATATTTATTCATCTGTTTAGATTGCTCTGATTTTACTTTGAAAATTACTCCCTTTTGTCTTCTGTTTGAGTCTTCTGGAAAGATATCAGTCATCACCACCAGCAGCAGTAAGAATCTTTGTTGAAGATGAAGAAAGTAAATCAAGGAATTGCTAATGATGTGCTGAGTTAAAGCAGCTTTTATTACAAAAAGAGCTTATCCTGTTTGATCAGCACATCAGTATATCCATCAAATTAAATCCATTTGAAAGTTTAACATTTTTATTTTCCACTTCTCTTCAAAGAACAAGGAAAGGAGGTAGGGTTGCTCTGAATGAAGCCCTTGCTGTATAGCAGGTTGCTCCAAGTTGGCTTTACTGCTTATTTTAATAAAACCCCAATATGGCTGCTTAAAAAATAGACCATTGTAACAATGCAAGCACAGTGCAAAAAGATAAGTTTGAGAAATGCATTTAAAAGGATATTCTAAGAAATAAACCCCTTTGTTACTCTTTTCAGCATCCGGGTTAGCTTCTGCCACTTAACTGAAGCTGGGCTTTCCTTTTATGTCATTTAGTCTAGAGAGAGGAGAGTGGCACTGACCAAAAATGGATCTTTCCTATTCTGGGCTCCTTCAGTCTGCACTCACCTGCTCTTCCTTACTCTGTGAAAAAAGTTCTGTGTGGTATGACTGTTTTTTCTGACAGCAAGCCCAGGCAAGTCAGGAGTGACCAATTTTCTTTCTTTTTTTTTTTTTTTTTTCCCTGTTCCCTCTCTTCTTTAAGGTTTGTTAGAATTTATTCTGTGCTTCTGTGTGTGCACTCTTACATTCAGCCTGTGCATCTCCTCTGTAGTCCTCTTAAAAGTGCATTGCTAGGACCTTACACATCTCATCAAGAGAAGTATTATGTGGGCTTCTTCCTTCTAGCTTCATAACCAGTCTAATTTTGTGAGTTTTGTCCAAGTATCAAGCAAGTTACTGCGGCTGAAGTTCAGACCAAGCTATTGAATTTGACTGATGCCACCTCCATCCCCTGGACAGAGCTGTGATTTTCCAGACTCCTTCCTCTGGGCTCTGTGTGCCCTTGCCTTTACACGAATGCCTCACAAGGTACCAGCAAATATGAATTTCATGACATGAAAACTTGCAGATTTTGGCAGGCACATGCACAGCAGACCTGGAGCTAGGCTATCCACAGTTGCTGCTTTACAGCTTTTTTTGATGTGCAGACACCTAAGCATTTTCTCTTAGGGTTACAGACCTTTTTATTCTGACCTTAGCCTGCTGACAGCAGGCTTGCTTTTCTTGGTCACCTTCCAGAGAGTGATTTCCTGAGGAGCAGTGAACTGTGGAGCTACAAAATTGTGTTCATTTCTGTGCTGTTCTACTGTCACAGTAAACTTTTATCTGTCCCTTTATTTATGGCACCTGCCTCATACACTGAGCTTTCTCTCTTTAGAAGTCTCATCAATCTTTGGAAGTATGATCATCCATTTTATCTCAGAGGACATAACCTCCCTCTTTAAAATTTTAAAATTATTTATTTTCCTCAGGAAGGGATATAGGGCATCGGTATGTTTTTGACACAAATGACCATGTTTGTTTCCCACCCACTTCCACGGGGTCCTTCACCATAGCCATTAAGTCTGGGTAGTTGTACGGAGACCAATGACAAACTGTATAAGAGACAGTATGGAAACAACTCACTGTAGAGAGAGCCTAGTGTGGCAAAGACGCGGTGGTTAGTAGAAAAACTTGTTTCAACAAGAAAAACTTTTTATCACCTGTGATCCTGTCTTCTTCCTTGCCGTCTGAGGGAGAGGTGTCTCCCACTGACTTCTCTGCAAAACTGCAAATAGGGGCAGGAAACACCAACCTCGAACAAATTTCTCAGACTTCTTAGATGGTAAATCTGCCTTTTCTCATATCGTACTTCTAGTGTCTGGCAGGTGTTGTGGTTTAATCCCAGCTGGCAACTAATCCCCACACAGCTACTTGCTCACTCTTCTCGGTGGCATGAGGGAGAGAATTGAAAGAGTAAAAGTGAGAAAACTCATGGGTTGAGATAAAGACAGTTTAACAGGTAAAGCAAAAGCTGCACGTGCAAACAAAGCAAACCAAGGAGTTCATTCACCACTTCCCATTGGCAGGCAGGTGTTCTGCCATTTCCAGGAAAGCAGCACAGCCGTTACTTCGGAAGATAAACACCATCGCTCCAGATTTCCCCCCCCCACCTTCCTTCTTCCTCCCCCAGCTGAGCATGATGTAATATGGTACGTAATAACCCTTTGGTCAGTTGGGCTCAGCTGTCATGGCTGTGTCCCCTCCCAGCTTCTTGTTGGGGTGGAGTGAGAGGCAGAAAAGGTCTTGACTCTGTGTAACCCCTGCTCAGCAATAACAAAAACATCCCTGTGTTCTCAGTACTGTTTCCAGCATAAATCTAAAACATAGCCCCATACTAGCTACTATGAAGAAAATTAACTCTACCCTAGTCAAAACCAGCACAACAGGGCAGTGCATGGCAGGCTGGTGGGAACACTGGTCTTCAGCAGAAGGAGCTGTGCTCTACCGGCACCTGTCTGCTGAAACCATTAAAAAAATAGGGAGCTGCAATTTAAGATACTTCCTCTTATACTGGTTCTGTTTAAGAGGGGAAAAGAGAAAGACTTCTCAGGTTTGCATTTGCAAGTGCTGTATGCTTGTAGTGGAGTATGCTTGGATCAACCAAATTAGCCATTTTTATCATGTAACTTGAGCTTACTAATAAATTTCGTGAATGTGCTAAAAGTGACAAAATAACCTTACAAAAAGAAAAGCTGGCTAGGTTTTCTTGACAGATACTTTGTGGGGCTGTTTGTCCCCAGCCAGAAGAAGAAATGTTAGGATTTGGTTTGTGGGCATGTCCTTACCTGAATTCCCACTGGTTTCATTACCACAGAAAAGTGAGAGAGTGGGGAGGCATGTGAAAATATTGTATGGTGCCGTGATCATCTAACTTAGCAAGCCTGAGGCAATTATAATGCTCATATATTTCTCCAGGAAGATGAAAGAATTACTGCTCATGCCCAGAGTCCTGGCTTGGGGTCTGAGAAAGAACAACATGGAAATTTTCTGCTAGTCTCTCACCTATGTTGCGTGAATTGATGTTAAAATTTAGCAAACACAATCTGTGCCCCATCCAGTTAAGTCATTTGAAGACAAAAGCAAAATGATGAACTGGATGGGTCCAGTTGGGGAAAACCACAAGCATGGCTATGCTGGGATCCTACGTAGCCTCTGAAATTCTGGTTCCAGGTGTGTCTGTTACTGAAATCTGGGCTTTCCCCTTAGCATGTGGCTGCCATGCCAGTACCATCTACCCTTTAGTAGGTAATGTTGCTTTATTTTGTCATGGTGTTTTTAAAAAGGACTAGTGAGAACTTTCCTCTGAAACCAAAACAGTCACAAGACTGATCCTGGTGGTGTGATTGAGAGACCAGGAGAGTTGAGAGACCTCAGATCAGTTCTCCCTCATGCTGTTTCATCATAAGCTTTATTTTTGCTCGCAGTCAGTGTGGCTTCTCAATAAGACTTGGAAAGTCTTTGCCATGATGTTAGTGGTGAACAGTGAGGTGCTTGGGAGGATTTTTGAGTTCCTTCTTTCTAATGGGATTAGAAGTAATAGAGAACAGTTCAGAGGAGGTTTTCTCTGCGAGCACAGATACCAAACCAAGGACCACATTGTTCCAGTATCTTGATTTTAAATTTTTTTTCCCCTCCCATTGAGAACATGCCTGTCAATAATATGCCAAGTAGGATGCTGGAGTTTTGTTCATATCTGTTCTTTTCTCTTGTGCTGGCAGATAAGTCAGCTTTTGAAGTACCTTAGAAGTGGGCCTCCAAGTGCCGCTGCAGTGAGAGTTGGTGTTAACTTAGGAATAAAGACAAGAACTCAGTGAAAAGAGGGAGAGAAAGAAGTAAGGCTCAAATTCAGAGCAGGCTCAAAACAGGTATCTTTCTGTTGTTTCTCACAAATGCCCATCATGATTTTATTTAGGAGAAACCAACGCAGGGGCGGTTTGCCTTGGCAAGTAGTACTGTTTAACAAGTCAGTGCAAGAACATAAGCCATTCCTACTTACGAGTATGCAGTTTGTGTGTGAGATTTTTAAACATCACAAATGCTTCCATCTGAGCCACTTTGGGAGGTTTGGTCAAGGTTTAGGTCTGGTGCTGTGTGCAGTTCCTTCCTGCTCTTGGTAGGAGATCTGTGTGAGGATTTTCAGAATATTTTAATACACAGTTTTTAAAACTGCAGTTATTTCTGTGAATTACAGGGAACAGTCAGTCTTATCACATAGGGTAATTAATTGGAGAATTGGGATGTGTAAATTATTGTGTAAAACATAGTCTGCTTTACAAAACTAAGCACAAATGTGGATACTAAGGTTAGTTTATCAAAACTTCTTTCTTGTAATCATATTTTGCCAGACTTACGCAAAATATCCATACTTGGTTAGGAAACCAGCTGGGGTGCTCTGGAGTGGTATCTATTGCACCCTTCTGCACTCTAAAATGGCACCCAAAACCTTTGACCACTGGAGAAGTTTTGACATTACAGTAGATGAGATACCACTTCAGGCAGCAAAATAACCAGCTATTAATGTCAGCTCTTCTTTAAAGTGTATTTTGTTTTTTATCTATTGCAACATATGCTCTGAACATGAAATATTTACGTAACTGGCAGTTTCTCCAAATTGGTCTGTGGAAAATTCTCCAAATGAGAAAACAACAAAAATGAAAAATACCTTTTAGCTTTTGTGTTGACTAAAATACACTTGATTGGCAAGTAGAAGTAGTATTTGCCAGGGAAAAACATCCCAATCTATAAAGGTTATTGCTTTCTGCCAGTGTAAGTGCTCGGTTTTGTACAGCATGCAGTTTAATTTTAGTAACACAAACTTCTCAGGGGGAAAATCTCTCTTAATTTTCAGAAAGAGTTTAAATTAATCTCAGCAAGTGATGGGAGACCTGTTGCCTTGTCACACCTGACACTGGTGTATACCCAGAGTAATTCAGTGTGTATGTATCCACTGTGGCAGTAGCTTTGGCTGTTAACCAGCTCATCCCCTTAATTATTGTTCCTCTCTGGGTCTTGGTTTACTTCACTAAAAAGCATAGTGAGACTTGTACCCGAAAGATCTGGTGACATATATGGAGTATTACATTGTTGGTGAAACCTCTAATTGGAGTAGGCTGCAAACTGGAGAGGCTAGCCCTGGGTCCTCATCCACATAGGCTCTCACTGCAAAGTGGTAACTTACTCAGTCCAGTAATTACTCTGCTTCACACTGGCATACCCAACAAGAATTTTAGCGATGGAAAAATACAGTAAAATAACTAAAATGTGAGGCTTTAGAATTCTTTTGTATATAATGGTGCACCACCACCTCCTACCCCCCACCCACCAAAGTTAAGGGCTGCATGAACGGTACTTCTTAATTTTGCTTCTATGAAGATTGTTGCCGTGCAGCTTGAGCTGTGATTTTTAAGAATCTGGACTTGCAAACTGGAAAAGATGAACTAGTAATTGTGGTTGTTTAATGTGGCATCTAGATGTTGAGCAATCGCATAATTCCTGTGTCCCTGTCCTGTCTGCCCCCATCCACGCTCCCCGCCCCCCCCCCCTTTTTTTTGTGTGTGTGTGTGTTGTCAACAAGAGCTGACAAGAGCTGATAGAGGCTTCAGGTCTGTTATGGACACACATTTTCCATCTTTGTGTTTCAGTAGTAAGAATTATGTATATATAAACCTGGCTCTTTCTTTCTAAAGCAGAGGAAAACCTGGGCACCTCTAACACTTGTAGTTCATGCCTATTCCTCTTGGAAAATTGAGAGCTGATGTTTGCCACTGGCAGCTACTTATGAGTAGCAGTGGAAGGTAAAAGGAAACAAGATCTCAGATGCAGTCATAGCCTTTTGTCTATTAATTAATTGATTATTAATAGCCCTTTGTCAATTAATTGATTATTAATATTAATCAATTTGTCTATTGATTAAGCGTTGCCCATGGGCAGAGTTCAAACATGGGAGAAAGGTCTGAATCTTTCCAATACCTTAATGCTACAGTGAACGTAGCTGCCATGTCAATGAATTGTGGTTCCAGTTCTGCTGGTGTCAGCCACAGTGGTGACATAGCCTCCTTCAGTGTGTAATCTGCTTTCAAAAGTCTTATGCGGTAAAGTATCAAGGTCCAAACCGATAAGGTTTCACAGTGATCATCTGTCATCTGCAAGGATTACAGGCTGCCTGGGCTCCGAATCACAGCTCCTCTGGATCCTTGTGTGGCAGTCGGTGCTCTGTCACAGGTTGTGCTGCAGAGCTGGCACCTGCAGCTCTTCTGACAGCTCAGCCATTCTGCTTCTCCTACCTCATCAGGTGCCCATGTCTCAGCAGCCCATTTGTTACAAATGCTTTCAGACAGGAGAATGTTTGCAAAGAGATCAATCTGCAAGCTAAACTTCATTTTCCCCCCGGTGTTTCCTAAATAAGGAAATGCAAAGTCTGTAGGAATCCTTTTCTAAAGAACAGCTTTTAACCAGAAAACCCCCAAACTATGCATGAATTACACTTCGATTTTCACACCACCACTAACAACTGCTAAAAGCAGTGTTGGTCTTGCAGGTCTGTAGCAAGCGTTAGCATTGGGGATCAGTTAACTTTATGTCAGCTAAATCATGTCAAATTAGAGTATGTGCCTTAACAGCTACATGATATCAACACTAATAAGGGGCTACCTCAGAGCAGGCTATTATAAAGTGCTGCATTAACCTGCTGCCTTGTGAGTGATTTATAGTAGTCCATGAAAGTACGTACCTATATAGCCACATGCTCTTTTCTGGTTTCCTTAATTCCCCTTTACCTCACATTGATTCTGAGAGTTCCGAACAGATCTCGGGATAAACAAGGAAATAGAGAGCTTGTCTTTGAATGGGAGTTTAATAGTTTGGCACTTGGAACCTTAAAAAAATGAGAGGTTATGTGATTAGGCCCATCATGTTAAGAGTAAGATGCAAAAGAAACTAAATAAGCAAAAGGGTGATACTGACTCAGGAATCGCCATCAGTTTGAAGTGGATACTCAAACAGATGTCTCATTACCAGAACATGGTGGCTCTGGAAGAGTTGCCAATAAGATGCAGAAGAAAAAAAATTCAGTCTCAGAATGGCACTTGGTCAGGGCATAGGCAGGACGAGATGCAATGTGATAGCACAGTGTGGACTCTGTGTGCCTGAGCGACTCTGTCCTGGGCCTGGGGCAGCATGGCTGCTGACTCTGAAGCTGTAGATTGGATCTGGAGCTCCAAAATGCATGCTGCTGGCTGTATTTCTCCCAAACTTTGTCTTCAGTTAGAAAGATGGCATTGCTGGTCTCAGTTTTTGCTGTTGCCTTGTCCAGGCGTGCTATTGAAGATTCCTATGGAGATGATTTAAGATATAATGCTACTTTAGGATGAGCCAAAGGGTTTACTCACAATATTGGATTGTATGAGAAATTATAGCTGTGTAACATGCTATGGGGGCTGTCCAGTGTTCTCTTGTACACTTTTGAGCAAGGAGACTGCCTGTACTTTCTGGATGGTGGAATAGCAGTGTATGATTTGTAGTTGTTCCCGTTAAACCATGGTTGGCTGGTTGGTTGTACTTGTATCTTCTGAGTTTGTGTGAATATAGGACAGAGTTTTACTTTCTGAATTGCCTGTGAACAGTATTAAGTCCTTGTGCTCAATTAAATTAGCGTAGCAGATAGCTAAAAAAGCACTACTGAAATTGTAAAGTCAAGCATACGAATACAAATATTAGTGGCTCTTAGTTCTGGGTATCCTGACCTTCAGCACAAACGTCCTCTACCATGTTGCTGCCTCTGGCCAGTGCTGAGTTCCAGAATCACTGTGTCTGATTTTGACGCAAAAGGTACAGGTTTCAAGTTGGGTTATGGGTTAGGATGCAAGTCTCATGGCTTCTCAACAGGACCGTTCCCCACCACACCACCAACCAGGGTGGGGGATACATGGCCTGAGACAGATCTGGCAAGTCTGTCTAACTCCCAGCTTTATGTTTCAAATCTCCCTGTTGATTGCTGCCTACCCAGTCCCAGTCCACTGGGGCTTATTGCTTACATCTACAACTTTCCACCCTGTCCCATGGCAGGAAGGAGAGATATTTTCAGCAGGGCTGAACAGTGCTTAACTCCTACCTGTCTCTGACAAGATCCATCACCCCGCTTTCCTTGTGGATCTGACCTTCCTGAACATGGAACTAAGTTTCTAGTGGTTCCTCAGCTTCTGTGAACTGTATTGTTCTGGTCCTTCCTAGGCCTTTCTTGTAGGAGCTGTGCCCAAAACCACAATGTCCTTGATACTGAGATAATACATACTTATGGGTTATATGTCCGATCTGTGAGTTATACATCTTAGATGAACTGTCTAGCTACTGAGAAGTGAACTAAAAAAACTTGTTCTGAGTCTCAGGAGAAAAAGCAGATATGTTTTCCAAGGCAACTATTCCAATAAGAAATGGGTTAAGTAAAAAAAACCAATTGTAGGTTAAAATTGTGCAGCATGTTGTTCCAGCAAATTCAGGTGAATATTATATTAGCTGAGTAGCTACTTTTAGAGAATATATACAGGGACAAACTGTAAATAGTATGCAAATACAGCTCCTACATTAATTTGCTATCCTGTCAGCAGCTTTGTGGCAATCCCCAGAAATTATTCTTAATAAATTGCTCATAATTGGTTCCTAAATGTAAGGAAATCATCAGCCCTCACTTGATGAATATTTTAAGTCATAAATTAGGAGTGCAGTGGTGATACAGATCTTGATTCTGTAACCCATACATGCCCATGGAGTTACATGTTCAACACCAGTAAAAGGTAGAAAAATTAGTGATTAAATTGAGCTCATTTAAATGCACTGATATTAAAAAATATTGGCTGAGCAACTCTATGATCAAGAGCTAAGCTTTCAAGAGAAATAAACTGTACTGCAAACTGTGCCTACTTGTCTGAAAATATTTGCAGTTTTTCACCATCAATGAAGTACATGCTCCTGATGGTGAACATGAGTTTGTAGGTCTTGTTTTGTCATAAAGTTTTAATTACCTTCTGAATTGTCATGCTGCACTTTTTCTGTGTGTGTGTGTGTAAGATAAGATTTGATGAAGTAAGAGTGGTAATTCTTCCATGACTTTCTTTCGCTACCAGATTGGTCTGAAAAAGTGGAAATAGGAGGACTTGTAACAAAATCTTCCAGTGTTTGGTAAGCAAACCAAAACAAAACCAAACAAAACAAACCAAAACCAAAAAAAAAAATGTTTAAAATTTTAATGCAAACTTACTTTTATTATTAAACCTTTTGGACAACTTCTTGCTTTGCCTTTTGCTTGCTTATTTTTGTCTATTCTTCCTGTAAATGGAATTGGATATAAACATGTGTGGCCATTTGGATGTAATTACATGAAGTAAACAGCAGTTGATTGTGGGAACAATGGAGCCTGTACCATTGAAATCCTTTTAGCAGTGCAGCATGGGGGAGGCCTTTCCTCTTTTCTCCTCTGTGAGAAGCAGGTATGAAACAGGTGCATGAAAGTAAGCATATACCATATGCCTTTATAACCCAACTTGCTGATAAACACGATTATCCAAGTAAGGAAAATGTAAATAATGATAATACAATTTAATTTAGGTAAGCATATAATGACTGCTTAAAGGTTTTGCCTTTCATTATCATGCTCTAAGCCCATAAAGGAAAACCTGAAATTCAATATGTGGAATGAGGAAATGATTTTTCAGGTAAAAAGAGGTGATTTTAGTGTGAAGTAACTGTAGTTGTTCCAAGTTAGTTATCTGCAAACCAGTGACGTTTATCATCAGAATATGCCTAAGATTGAGTGTTGGATTTCAATTTCCACATTTCCTGAGACCAGCTGTACTTCACTGTGTATCCCTGCTTTTTTCCAGTTTCACCTGTCCAATGCTTTAGGTACATCAAACACTTAAAATGCAAAACAGAGAACAGAGAAAATTACAGAGCCTCAGATCTCCTGAGGGAGTAAAGATCCTTCAGCTCACAGTGAAGTTTCTCCCATTACTTTTGCCTCCTAAATTGTGCCTCTAAAGAGAGGGAAAAGGAGGTTAGAGACAGAAAGATGAATTTCTTTGCTACCCAAACTTAACCAAATAAGGAAGATATAAAGGAATAATTCTGTTTCTTTTCCCCCTCTGAACTGCAGGGATCCATTTATCATCTTATTTGGGTTAATTGGACATTTGAGCAGTGGTTTGCATCTTACTTTCTGTTAATGTATCCAATACAGTTTGCCAGGACCTGGGGTTAACTGGACACCAGCTTGGGATACAAGCATGAGTGCACTGGTATTACTGTCATTTGTCTTGACGAAAGAAGCCAGGAGTTAATGAATTAATTGATGACAATGCTAACTCACTACTGTCTGCCGTCCAAGGTTTGCTTTTAGAGCTGCAGGGTTGCATGGGCGAGAGACCTGAACACAGCCTTCCTTGGCTAGACTGGCTGTACATACGACAGCAGGAATAAATTAATGGCTCTCCATATATAGCAGCTCTTGCAGGCGGTTATCTTTCTGATGAAATGTCTTCTGGATCCCTTGGGATTTAATGAATCCCTTTCTCCCATTGTAAAGTCCCCAAAATAAACCGCCTTGCAGGAACAGGCAGAGATTGAAGGAGAAGGGTCACATCTTACCACCCAATTTCTGAGGGGTGCAGGGAAGGAAAATCTTCCGTATTTCATTGCGAAGAGCCTCGTTCCCTGCAAACACCTGAAAAGCAGGCAGCAGGAGCAGCTGGCAGCTGTGTAAAGCCATGTGGGTCCTCTGTCTGGTCTTTCCTCCCACAGGAAGCCTAAGGCCAGGCCTGCCTGCTGCTTTCAGGAATTTGGCTGCTTGCCTTTTTTTTTTTTTTTTTTTGGTGTGTGTGTGTGGAAGGGGTTATTTACTGGTTGGAGGGCTCTGGCTGCAGAGGTGACTTGCAGAAGCAACAATATTGCCAGGCATGACTTCTTGGAATGTGTATTTGGTGCAAGTTGTTTCAAACGGTGCTATGTGTGGTTCTGGAGCTAGGTTGGGTGGTGAGATGGCAGAAGGGTGCAACACATCGTGTTTGATGTTAAAAATTAGTAACTGCGCTGGTTTGATCTTGGGCAGTGAAATTCAGAATTGTCACTAGCTATTGTTTGCTCTGTTTTCCAATCTTAAGAACATTTCTTCCCCTGTTGCTTCTCTGTCTCAGCCTACTCCAGAAGTTGCTCTGATGACAAAGCAAAGCTGTGCCACCTTCTCCTCCATGCTTTTCCTCTACTTCTAAACTGGCACACAAACCCAGTTCATAAAGCACAGCAAACATGTCTCTGCTACTGAAAAAGGGAGCAGGCACTGAAAAATACATTTAAGATTGTGTCCATGTAAATTGTTAGATGGTATTTAATGTGCCAGCATACGTAGACTGGTATTTCTGTGAGTGTGTTTGACGTTTGTATACCCCTTCCTCCTGAGACATATGTTAGGTGGACCATTTATATATATTTATTTTATCTTTTTTCCTGGTGTTTTTATGTCATTTTTTAATCCTGCCGTCTCAAGGTACCCAGAGTAATGTTTCCTCTCATATTAGTGTGCTTCAGTATCATCCAGTCACAAATGTGGAAAAGCATTCTGCTGAAAATGTTAATTTGGGATTTAAAGTGTGCTAACTCTTTGCTTCTGGTTTGTATAGGAAATCCTTATTTCCTTGTGTTTGCAGAGATTCATTAAAAAAAAAAAGCAGCAATGCCACAGATAAATATAAAACTAGAAGGCAAACTGGCAAGCAAAGTGCTGGCAGAAAGGACAAGTATCTTCCCATTCTTAAATGTGTAGTCCTCAAATATGTAAGGCTCTGCCTAACTTTTGAATTCCCAAAGATGCCTTGAAGTGTCTGATGGATGAAATGCTGTCTCCAGAACATCAGCTCTCCCTCCCTCAAAAGGGGGTCTGGCTTGCAAGGCAAGATCCTGAAGCTGCACACAGTGTTACTGGGATGGGAAGCATATCCCAGACTTGGCCCTGAGCTGGGTACCTCCAGATGATGGTATTTATTTTTTTTTTCCTGTCCGCCAATGAAAGCCAGGCTGCTGCTGCCCTTGCATTCCTAACATGCAGCAAGTGAGCAGCCCTATGCCCCCACACTGTCCATCTGTGCTCTGTGGAGAGAGAGCCAGGACCGGCAGCAAAAATGCTTGCAAATTTCAAGGTTATATCCGCTATATCCACATTCTCCAACAGCATTGCAAAAACTAAGTGTGCTTTGGTATCTCTTGCTTTTAAAAGACCAGGATGAAGGCTTGAACAGTATGGAGGGAAAAAGAAGGGGGAAGGGGATCAGGAATGCTAGAAAATAGTTTGCCTTCTGGATAGGCCAAGATTTGGACCTAAACTTTTGACATTTAATCCCAGACCTTTGGTACATTCATGGGGCATTATATGTCTGTTACCATAGCCATCATTCCCAGGCTTTTGGTAAGGGATGAGGGAGGAGAATCCTAGTGCTTTCTACTGTTGCCAAAGTGGCTGTTGAACAACATAATTAATGCGTTCTCCCTGCCCTGCACCACGGGCGCTCAGATTGACAGGCTGTGTGAGCTGCATGTTGTGAGAGGGTTCTCCAGATGACTTTTGCGTTAATCCTAATCACTAAGATGGATGACATAGTGAGGAATAATTAACCAGCCTTCAACCTAGGTGGTATTAGAGTTTCTTCAGTAGGAGGTGGGCATCCAGAATCCTTCAAAGTAATGTTTTAGGCTCAGGTAGTTGGTGGACCTTCAGGTAGTTACCAGCATATTTAGGTCATCTGAAAAGTGGCAGTCTTGCAGGTGGGATTAAATAGTTTATTTAAAATGTATAAATCCCTCCTAAATCTCTGAACTGCTTGTGTCTTGTATTTCCCAGTCATGGCTGTGTTGCTCTTGGCAGTAGGGAAGACAGAGGGGCTGTCTTTAAGAGTAGCTGTAAGTGGTTTTGCTTTTGTCAAACAGCTTTCCTTATTAATGGCTCAGCATGACATCGCTTACTCGGTTTCAGACCTCACGTTTCAGCTGGCAGCACAAAGAATTACCTCCCTGCAATTCAGCTGGTGGTGATCCTGTCCTTGTTGACAGCCGGGAAGTGTGAGTAAGAGCCATTTAGGCTCATACGCTGCACTGGGTGCAGAATCATTCTTGTCGTTTCCCTGTGGAAAACTTCAAAAAGATATGTAATACACCCCTTCACCTCTCCTGCACAGGGACGGGAACATTTCAGGATGGTTTGGCAGAGAAGACAAATGTCAACATGGTCTGCTGGTGTGCAGCCTTGTGGTCATCAGTGAGCATCAGCTTCAGCTTGGTGCTGCCATTTGGCTTTGCTCTGCTTTTCGTACTCTGGTGTGTCATCGTCCGCACATTTTTGGCAATGGGCTACCTTACCAGTTGTGTGTAACTTCACATGCTCACTGAAGATTTCACATCTTATTTCTCCATCTTGTTGCCCACTTCGAGGGCTTCTCCTGTGGTTGGAATTCTAATGTCTGTGGCCATGTTTTCTGAAGAGGCACATCAGTATAAACTGGTGTGATTTGATTGGGTCTTCTGGATACTAAGTGTCATTCAGAGTTTGCAGCAGGTGGCTTTGGTACTGTACTGCCTACATCAGTGTCCTCTCCTCCCTTTAGCCTGTCCTTTCTGGACTTCGATAGCCGCCAGTGGTGTGGTGTTGTGGATGGTTAATACTGCCGTGTCAAGCGATATGCTCTTCTTGGAGGATGTGGAGCAGGGGAGAATTTCTTGGTTTTAGGAGGCAGTGACCTCTGCATTAGAAATGAATCCTTTGCTAATCAAAAAGGATTCTACCTTCAGTAGAAGGTGAGTAGGGTTTCTAATTACTGTTCGTTATAAGTTGTTTTACCCAGCAGAAGTTCTCAGCTGTAGTTGCTTTGAGGCAGTTTTATATGCTTTATTTTATACAATCAAATTTGCAAAAGCTGAAGCTCAGAGATGGGTCAACAATTTATCAAGAATGGTACAGTTTTCTATTTCCAAAGAGTAAATCATGTTAGCAGAGGTGATGTTCAGTCATGAGATCATAAATTAGAAAGGGCTTGCCCATCCAGAGCTTAATAAATACATTTTTAGGAAACGCAGCTTCCTTCCACGTGTGAGCTTGGAGTATCCTCACTGTTTCTCTATGAGATAGTTTGCACTACTTTGATGACAAACACAGTGCACTAGAGAAATCCATAATCGTCATCTGTATTGATGGCTCTGAAGTGTTGTGCAGGGTACACTTTTCTGTTCACTAGTGTTCAATAAAACATTATATACTTGTTATTAAAAACCTGAAGATGTGTCAGGGCAATTATAGGTTGTAGGAGGAAGTCAGCCACTTGGAAAGGTAGAAAACGGCGTTATTCAAACTGCTCAGTAGAAAAGAAATAAATATATCTTCCTGGGAAATAGATGGGAGTTAGTTCCTGAAAACACCATGATAAATAGGAGTAAATAACCTCCCTCAGAGGAAAAAAATCTATGTAAAAGTTCAGCATTGCGATCCTCTTCGGCTTTTTCTCCTCCTTCTCTCATCTCCCTCTGCACTCAGTGAAATAAATCAAATGAGATTTGTGGGTGGTTCTGTTTCTTTTGCTTTTTTTGAGAACCTCTTGTGCATAACCTTTCCAGCTATTTTGTGTATGTTCTTCCTTAAATAATGTGCCCTTCTGCAATTTTAATCTCCAGCTACAGACTTCAGTCTAGTGTGAACTTTCCCTGATTTATACAATCATGTGTGTTCACTGAGAGCTCTTGGCACTGGTTTGTCTGCTATATATGAGTTAGGGCTTGATTCTTCCAGGTCTTCTGAATTTCATACCCAAAGCGTTCTCTGAGCTCTTTTCATTATGTCCTTGTTCTTCGCCAGGAAGAGATCTGGGGAACAAATAGCCCTTGCAGCACGAGGGGCTGAGAGGCACTTAAACTCTTCAGCAAACTGATGTGCACAAGCAAATGTGCTGCTTTGTGGTGAAACCTGGGCTGATAAAAGCTGCTGCTTTGCTTGCACCAGACAGAAGCAGTTTTGGAAGTAAGTAGAAGGCGTTCCATCAGCTGCTGTCTGAGTGTAGATGCTTTAAGGTGCCATTTCACATGGCTATATGGGAAAACAACTCTCCTTTTCAGGTAATGCCTTCTAACAAATGCATCACCTGACTTGGCTGAGATTTGTGAGAAGTTTTGAATGGGGAGTGGAAAAAAAGCCTAGGTAAGAGTATGTGCATCTATGCTGGGGAGAAAAGTCTGCAGCCTTTTAGCCTGCACAAATGGGAACAAAAATACTTGCTGCTGGTGATTACCCTGCAGAGTTCCTGGGTTTTGCTCGAGGAGCAACCCAGGAGAAGGGGCTTTTGTCCATGCAGAGGGCATCATGGGGAAATAAATCGTGCATCATTTTGCATTTTAGTGAGATAGAGGACAACTCTTTAGTATATGTTCTTAGAGTAAATGCTGCAGCATTCCTAACAAGCATACAGCTTCTTGATGTGACATGGGTAAGCATTGAATGTAGATATGTAGGAGTTAGGAAATTTCCAGGCAGGAAGAAGTGTGAGACCAAGCAGAGTGAAAGGATTAAAATTGCCATCCCAGTGGCGGTACTGAAAGAAAAGTGAATTGCCAATGTTTAGCATCAGGTGTTCAGACTTGGGGCTTCTGCATATTGAAATACCTGTTGGCATCTGCAGGCTGTTGCCCTGGGGTGTGGCCATGATAGCAAGCATTTGCCGTGTGAAAAGAATTTTAAATATGTTAAGCTTGTTTCCTATCCAAAATCAAAACTCCTAGTCAGATTTTGTTGGCCTGTGTGCTAGTACTTGATAAATTCAGCTTTAATGTTTGGCCTTTATGCTTTCCATGTAGTATTCATTTGAGTAGCAATACTAAAACTTTCTTCTGGTTTGCTGAGGAAAACTTGCTTCGTCGCACTGTGTAGCTCAAAGCTGCTGACTGTGAGCTGAAAAATTTTTGTAGGCAGATGATCAGATCTGTCTGCTTTGTTTTCTGAAATTGGTTGTCCAGAGAGAGCAATATCAGTTATCCCCCTGCCTCTTCCACAGTCAAGAGACTGGCAACATTAATGCAGAAGCAAAATGGGACTTGCCAGTCTATATTACCTCCATCAGTTAATGTCAGTGTGCTGATTCTTGCTTCTCTCTGATGTCTACAGCCAGTAATAAATCACATTTGACCGAGCCGAGTCAACATGCTGATTTGCAAACATGAAGTAGCATCTAATAAAAGTATGCATTTCAGATTTTTAAAGAGTAGACATTGGATTAACCTGGAGTAGTGTAAATTGCAGCTGCAGTGAGTGAACTGAAGCTTTGCTACTTGAAAGTTCAGCATATACTTTAGGTATGCAAAACTAATTAAAACTGAATTTTCTCATGTTTTCAGAAGAGACTTCAAATACATTTTACTGAGAAATCACATCCCTTTATATTACAAAGTATTTCCAATCTTATAATTTTCCCGTTTGTCAACTTTGATTGTAAACAAGAGCTCATACCACAAGCAATCTTTTTCTTTAGCAGTGATCACCCAGCAAGCCTTGTAAGAATAAATAATTATTCTTACTTTATTTCACGTGTATGGTGCCCAATACTGTATAAAATGTCTCCAAACATCTTCACAGCCCTTTTAGGTTGTGTTGTCTATGGAGGAGGGGGAATGTTACCATGTTTGTACAACATGGGCAGCCCCTATTAGTCTGATCTCCAGCCCCAAGGATATCTATATCCAGAAATGATACTAACCCTTACCCTAAGCTTTCTTTTCCAAAGTTTGGTGTAGTTTTTATGTATACACATTTCATCCCATTCCTTGGTGTGGTTCAGAAATCCTCAGGCACTCCGTGAGCTGATACGTCTTCGATAACTGCAGAGGGGCATTCTACAGGGCAGGCTTTTCTGGTGCATGTTTTCCATAGTGGTGTGGGCCAAGATTGTTGCATTTTCTACAGAAAGACAAAAGTATGACTGGTAAAAATAAGATTGAAAGAAGGGTTTCTAAGTGCTTACAACTGGCCCAGTGTGTCTGCTGAAAAAAGGTCCACTCTGTTGGACCTTCCCATGACAACAGACAAGCAGGCTGGCCCTTCTTTTAAGAAAAGAATGAGTTTGAGTTAGTTCTAGTCTTATTCTAGGAAGAAGAGGCTACGCTGCACAAAAGCTAAGCTAGACATGCTTGTGCTCTAGTTTCTGTGTATGGAAAGTGTCTTTTTGGACGGACACACATGCTGCTCTCACCTGAGCCTACCGAACACCTAACTGCAATTTTACAACTTTCTTGACACCCTTTAGCAGTGTGTCTGTCTTTGCTGCTGTAGGAACAAATGCTATATAATGTAGAAATGCAAGTCTGCAAGAGGAGGGAAGAAGAATGAAACATTTAGTTTAGATTAAGCCCTGGTTTCTTGCCTCAGACCTGTCACCTTGATTCTTAGGTGATGACATTTGATCATCTAAACAATTAGCTCCTGGATGATAAATTCTTCTTTGTCGCGGAATAATTACTGTTCCTATATATTTAGTTGCTCTGTCTTTCTTCATGCTTTTTAATCTTTGAACCAAATGACCTCCAAGGGTTCGTAGTGCATGCATTTTTTCCAAATTGTTAACTTCTTCATGTTCTCCAAAACAACTCCCTTGTTCCTTTTTTCAGGTGTTAGCTGCAATCTGGGGCAAGTTGTCCATACGTGGCCTTCAGAGAATCACAGCCCCCATACTCTAGCTGATATTTTTAGGTTCATAGTCCTTGTACTGGCAGTGAGACTTCCTGATCTGCAGCAAGGAAATGCAGTTGGTCCTTTCTGGTTGGCAGAGGATACATTCAGCTCAACCTTCGTTTTAGTTCGAGTTGTATGCAAACTATTTCTGCTTGTTGCTCTCTCTTTTGATTTTCCTGTAGTAATTTCATATTCTCTCGGAGAAATCAGGGACAGGATCAAATTTATTTGAGAATGGAAGAAAGTATAGCCTAAACCATCAATACTTTCCCAAAGCATCTGTGTTTTGCTTGCTACCATGTCTTTTGAGGCACAGGCAAGGCAGAATGACTTTGTTTAATCCAACCTTGCATGTGTTCCCTGTTTCTCAGTGAACTCTTGATTTTTATAGCTGTGCTTGTATACTGCAGAAGGAAACAGCCTGTGTCAGCTGAAATGCTCTGGACAGCCATGGAGATTTGAGAGCTGCGCTTACTTGCAGTATGGAGAGTGGATTTGTGAAGTGGTGCTGGGCAATACAAGAGCAAAATCTGTTAAACAAATGGAAGTCATTATTAGGTACGTGCCCTCCACAAGTTTATTTTGAAACCTGAATCCTTGAGGCATGTGAGGGTTTCTGAGGAGTCACCGGTTTGGTTGCTGCTAACAGGTTTTTTTTTGTATTACTGCTTCTCTTGATTGTTCTGGATGGTTTATGACACACTTGCCATTTTTTTAATAAAAATTGTGCTGAGGCAGTGATGCTATTTCCCCCTCTCTTCCTAGCAGAATAAAGCTATAAACTGTCCTGTCTTCACCCATAGGGTGCTTTTGACATGTTAAATCAGAGTTGGGAGTCTTCTAGGTGCAAAGTAGACTAAACAACAGGCTAAAGTAACTAAATGATAGGCATTCATCTCCCTGTGAGGCTGCAGTATAGAACCTGGAAGGAGGGCAGCTCCCAAGTCCCCTTGCTGCACATCCCTTGCTGCACATTTCTTTCCCTGCTTACAGAGCTGTGAGGTGTCCAGGCTTATAGCAAAAAACCCCTCTGCCATCTCGATTTGCTCTGACAGTGTATTTCCCTGTGTTGCATTACCAGTGATAGACTTTTCTTGGATGTGTGACTGGCTGCATCGCTTTCCTCCTGCTAACCTTGCTCTGTTCAGTGAATCAGATGGGTTTGTTTTCAGCAGATGTTTCTGCCTCAGATCAGTGGAGAGTCTCTAGATGATTTCATTCCTTTCTATAAAGTGATTGAATACCAACTGGAGGTGTAGCAGGAATATTCTTACCTGCCAAGATCTAAAACAGCTCCATTCATTACCGTATTCACTCATAGTCCTGGTAGAGAAGCTTTATGCATAAAGCTTGAAGAGAACAGCATTACTGCTGTACGTGCCTCTCCCAGAGGCTGACGCTGATGTGGCATAGGGAGAAGTCACATTGTGGTACCTGAAAGGATCTCTTCGGTTTGACAGGAGGCCACCATGATGCCAGCATGGTGTGCCCGGGCAGATTAAAACAGATAAGTCTGTGCTATTAACCACCTGATCTCCTTGTCTCAAGGGTCCTGCTGCAGAGCATGACTTGGGGGAGAGCTGAGCATGTATCCGATAATTGGGAAGGGCTGGCAACTGAGTAAAAAGAGGAATGACTGCGGTGTGTTGGTTAGCTGATTTTTTCCCCAGTTTAGAAGCCTAAAGAAGCTGATGACAGTTCTTCAGTTTGTTTTGAAGGTGGCTGGGAATCTAGCAGTGTCCGTCTTGGTGGAGAGTTTAGTTAAATGGAAAAGGATTTGTTTTCAGAATAAATTGTTCACGTTTTGCAGCACTGCTAAGTTTTATTGACCAACTATTCAAAACCTTTTGTGTCTGGACAAGAAATGAAAACACAAACATGCTACTGGTTCTCTGTAACTCGGAAACCTGGGCTCATTGCAGATGTCAGCTGAAAACATTGATTTACTCAAGACCTTCTCTTACTTCTTCAAAGTCACTCGACTGAGAACTTTGCCTGTTGGCTCAGGCTGTGGTCCAAGCTTTTCTTCCAGCTGCCAGGTCCATGAAGGGGACCATAGTTCAATCTCATCCCAGGTATTTATTTACCAGTAATATATGGAAAATAGGGAAAGAGAGCAGCTGCACTTTTTGAACATGAGATGTGTAGTCGTATATGTAGACTTGCTGTTACTTGGCACCCAGAGCACAGTGTGGTAAGGTGCCACATTTCCAAAGACAGTAGCAATGGCAAGAGTACTTTTTTCCCTTCAAATGTGCATTTTATAATGGTAATACAATTGTACAGCCCTTTTAGCCCCTCTTCTTTTTATAGATAGAGGAAGAAGATAGGATTGTAGGATGCCACAGGTCAGAAGGGACCTCAGGAGCTCTCAAGTGCAGCTTCCTGCTCAAGCAAGCTCTGTGTCAGACCAGGCTGCTTGGGGCTTTAATCAGTCTGGTTCTAAAAACCTCCAGAGATGGAACCTGCACAAACGTCACATGTTCAGGCTGGAGTCCTTTACGTTATTTGCCACCAGTGACCATCAGAGAGCCGCAGAAGTGAAGACAGAGGGCCCAGCCTGTCTCCTTTGCCAAGCAGTATGAGTTCGAAGGAGCAAATAAGTCTTCATCTCCAGCTGCCCCCCAGGTGGATTATCCATACAGTTCTCTTTGCATTATTTAACATCCATAGTAAGGTGTTAGGAGAGGTAGTGAAGCAGCACGTACCACATCACTGTTGATGCAATGCCCTTTAAAAGCATTATAGCATCATAGTACTTGAATGAATCCAGCTAAAATTGAGCTTTTCTGGTACTGCATGAAAGAGGTAAAGACTTCTCTGGTTATTGCAAGATCTCTACCTTGAAACTTGGCTCAGTTTTTGAGTATTTTTGAACTCGTTCATGCTTAGTCTTCCGCTAGCTGTAGGTGAAGAGTACACACATCGGCTGTCTGGCACAGACCTCAGTCCTCTGATCTGCATCTTTATATGGGGCTCAGAGGTTTGGATGCTTCCCAGCCTTTAACTACCTCTTTGTTAGGCCAGAAAACTTATAATCTGGGGACACTTTTTGTTTACCTAACCCTGTGATCAGAATTGACCAGGACACTTACATTGTCTGGCTGATGAGCCCAATGGGCCTTTTAACTTACTGCATGGGTTTTAGTCCCATAAAGTGTCTTTAAAGGATGTGACCAGTATCAGAAGCTGGAAGAGCTATTCAGTATTTCCCTTGAACCATTTTTGTCTTTGCAAAGTGTCATTTCCATTCAGAGCTATAGGTGTTTGTCAGTCAACTGAATTATATGTTCTAAACAGTATTCAGAGTGTATTTATATGTGGGTGTACACATGTATAATAGAGTGCAAAATATTATCCTTATGTAAATTTTTATCGATTTTAGTCTTTCATTTTTGTGGATTTGCAGTTTCCATATGAAGTAGCTGTCTCAGGTTTTCGAAAATGTGTCTTTTTTTTATTGTTGCCTTTCAAGCACATGATTGCTGTGAGTAAAAAGGGAGAGAAGGGAATGATGCTTTTGCTGTTCAAAGGGGATCTCAACCTCTGGTTTTGTTCTGTTGTGTTTAATAAGAGATTGCAAGGACTGCATGTCCCGATATCACTTATCACATTTCATACCAAGTCTGGTTTTCATTTTAATTCGAATAAAAAATTAAAATTGACTGGTCAGTTCCACTGTTTTAAATGTTTATAGCTTCAACCTTTTTTATTTGGGTTTTTTTGCTAACATTTTGAAATACTTCCAAAATATTTTGAAAAGCCAGGAAATGAAAGCCAGAGCTCTAAAGGGGGGGCGGGGACGGGGACGGACTGCAACTAGAAAATAAGTTTGGGTAGCGTCATTTAACAGCTCTTCAGAGCAGGTGACAAAAAAGGCGTTTTCTCAGTGTATTCACCAGAAAGCATCTCAGTATTTTAAGAGAGATGAAGTTAACCAAGTGTCTTAGAAGGCCTGAGAAAAACCCAAAAAATCAGGGTTTCTCAGCATTTGAAATACATCAGTAACAAAAATGTTGTTATGGAAACCCTGAAGACGAGCGTAACATTTCTTGTCTGTTGCTTTGTTTTTTGAAGAACTAAGTCTGTGCAGTTTGGAGACCATCAAAAACCAGAGATGCTTGTACCACTGGGAGCAGAGCTGACCTTCGGGTCAGCAGTCTCCATCCGTCTCCTTCATCCAACTTCCAGCCTAGGTGCCATGGTACAGACCTGCCTCTTCATTCCTCTTCTCTTTATAAATCATAAAACTAGTTTCTTCCTATTTTGAATGGTAATGTGTCATTTTTCAGAGTTCCAAAATACAGCTGGAGCCTGTTCACACTTCCCACCCTAACGCCAGGTTGCCTGAGGGGCTGCTGTGGCCCATTTTACTAAAGACTGAAACAAGATATCATATAGAAATATTCAAGTGTGGATTTATCCAAAGGAATCTCTGAATACCCTGATGTGAAAGCACCCATACCCGAGGCAAGCTGTCTTGCAATGTGTTCTGTCATTGTATGGGTTTGCTGTGAGCCAGGGTAATGAGTTGTTCATGGGGTAAATTTATTTTTAAAGCGCAGTCTAGTTCCTGCAACCTCCCATCGCAGCAGAGTCCTGTCCGTTATATCCATCAGTGTACAGATACATTGGTGGGTGGTGTTCATGAGAGGCTTTGAGTACCAAAAAGGGGCAGGTTGCACTTGTGGCATTGCAGTTGCAATTCCAGGTTAAGAGCTGCTCAGCCAAAATGGGAATTTGAGTCAAACATTGCAGCTTGGCTGGGTGGACTGACTGCATTCTTCTACAGAATCATTTGCTTGTGGGAAAAGCAATTTGTATTTGAGGTTGCTGAGTTTGTTTTTGAGATTCTTTATCAAGGTAAGACTGAGTCGAATTAGAGAAGCAAACACAATTTCCCTGAAAAGTGTTCAGGCTTTTCAACATTTTATGTAGGATAAATATGAAACTCACTTAGATCACTTTTTTTTCTTATATAGGTCTCAGAAGCAGTGGGGTAACTGTGTATGAGGACGAACCGACATGACCTGTGTGCATCTCCCACTGGCCGCAGGAAAGCGTGTTCTCTTGAATTTCACCATAACTGTTTTAGTTCCCCAACAATCAAATTCTAACTGAGCACCCCCCCAACATGTAAATCACAGTTGGGATTTTTTTTTTGGCATGCTGTGCTATCTACTTGAAAATTGAGAAAGTGTGGAATTAGCAGCTACAAACCCTCTTATGCTGGAGTTGTTTCTGTGTGGGTGCCCCACAGCAGGTACAGTGGGGGATGGTGAACAATTTTTTAGTGTTTAAGGGAGGACTACTATGTTATATTTATGTGTGTGTGTATACCTTAAATATGCCTCTTTGCACCCAACTCCTCTCCCTGCCTCCCTTTGTGCTGTTCAGCTGTGCCTTGGCCCTTGCCTTGCAGCTCCATGGCTGCTCTTATTCCTGAAACCTGCCTGGCTGGGGCTTGTGCTGGGGCTGCTGCTCTGCAACTGAAGCAATGGGTCTCACTGCATCCCATGCCATACCTTGTGTATCAGCCTAAACAGTCATGGGCTTTGACAGCAGGGATAAAGAGTTGTGCAAACCAAATTTAACGTTGTTTTCCTGAATTATCCGAGACTGAATCAAGTGGTTTTTTTTGTAATCCTTCAGCTGATCCTCTGGGTAGTAAGGTTTGTGTAGTCATGCAATGAATGTGGTCTGCTCTTGCCATTGTTACATGAGTAAAAGCATAGTCTGCCATGTTGAATCCTACTCAGGAGCCTGCCTATCTCTCCATCTGCACACTAGTCCATCATTTTTTGAGCATCTTCAGTGAATCAGGCAGACTTGTTAATTTTTTGGGAGGCTCTCTAGTTGAAGGGGAGAAACTAAAATCAGTGCAGTGCAGACAAATTCACGCTGATCTTAAACAGTGCTGTCACAAGCAAGATGTATCTGGTAAGGAATTGCAGTCAAGGGAAGAGGTTTATGGCCTTGCAAGGCACCTGTGTGACTCCATTAGTACTCACTTGCACTGCCTGTAACAAATCTGTCCCAGACAAACATCATTTCCTGTCTGTACTGACGGGCTTTTTGTTTTTTCCTTGTGGGATATATTGCATTTTGTTTTTCTTCTTGGTTGGTTGGTTTGGTTTGGTTTGGTTTTGTGTTTGGTTTTTTTTTTTTTTTAAATTATTTTTTTTTAAAGACCTGAATAATCTTCAGGAATGTTGTACTTAAGACAAAATGTGATTTGACTTTAATTGCTTTTTTTTTTTTTTTGGTATTCTCTGTCTGCTCAATAGCTAATGATCTCCTTGAGTCCTTGTTACTTTTGTTTGCCAACTTACACCCTATTTTAAGAGGTTCTCTAGCAGCTTTTTTCACCATCTTACAGATTTTAACATGGTCTTACAGCCTCATTGCAAACAAACTAATTATATGGTGCTTGTCAATGCAAGTTGCACAATCCTACATGTACATCTTTAGGCTGAAACAAACCTTATATCAGAAGCAATTTATAGAGTCACAAAATAACAGATGTTGGAAGGGAGTTCTGAACGTCACGTATCCATAACCCTGAACACATATATTACAGTTGTAAATATATTGGAATTTAAGCATGGAAAGAGGATATGTGTATGTGTCTGTATTTGAATGTTTTATATGGTGTTTGAGGATGTGCACCTCCACTTGGGACTGGTTCCTCTAGGTTCCACCATTAGCAAAATCCTTATAATAATAAAAATCATACTAACAACGCGCCCCCCCCCCCCCCAAGTTTTAGATCCTCCCAGCCGTAAGCCACCTGGCTGGAAGTGGAAGATACCCATTTAATATACTTTAGCATCAGAGTTTACTTGTGAAGTTCACAAGAGAAGATAGTTGAGAATTAACATCTCTGCAGAGGCAGAGTATTTCTTTTGGGATCATTAGCAAGCCAGACAGTATCTATTTGCTTCTCACTTCAAGAGTGATGTTAGCAGAGTGCTTTGCAAGAGGTTTGTTTCAGACGGGGAGGTTTGACCATAACCTGTAGAGGCCTTTGAACTAAATCTGAGCTGTTAAAACAGCATCAGTCCATCCCTTCTACTTCTCTGAGGGTGAAATCTTGCTTTGAGTTGGTTTGGGCAGATCTTTCGTTCTGTTAGGTATGACTTTTTCAGCATGACTTTTCTGTCCAACAGTCTTGTTTGCCACTTTATTTGTGCATGCCCACAGGCTATATTGCCATGTGGTGTTGTCCAAGATGTGCTGACATTTGGGACAGCTTTCATTGTTCCCTTCCACCAGCCAACCCAATATGTGTTTACCTGGGTTATTTTCTCTCTGTGCTGCCACATTTTTTACATCCCATTGCTCTTCATGCTTATTCCCTGCTCTGCTGGGTACGTCTTGTGTTCTTTATGCTTTAGTTAACATTCCTGCCTTCCTCTTATCTAGATTTTAGTTCCTACCTTGAAAGCCCAGAGGAAGTTTCTTTATCCTTTTTTCAGATGATCTCAATCCTCCGAGCTTCTCTCTGCCTCTAGGCTGCTGTTACAGATTTTGACGATCACCTTCTTTGTTTCCATTCCCTATTTTTTAAAATGTTTCTGCAGACAGGGTAGAAATTTGGATGCAGATCTGCTCCTATCTCCAGTAATCATTTCTTTAGAGTTAAGTCTTGACATGAAATCTGAAAAGTGTTACTGTTACTCAGTGCTTTGGGCTGCCAAGATTGTACATGCTGATTCATGGTTTCAAGCCCAGTTGCAAAACCATTTCTTAAAAGCAAGCGTTAAAAATAGTTATATCATTTTTGAAAAGGCACAACAAAACGCCTCCTATGTTGCTACCAGGTCCCAACCAGTGAGGAGAGGTGGGGCAACATTGGTTGGTAGATACTTACTGGTTTGTAGACACCTCAGCATGGGTTTCCGCTGATGTCAGAGAGGCTGGTGCACGTCCTATCTGCTTAAGTCTCCTAAATAAACTTTGGCACTGGAAAATCCCCCCCAGCAAGGTTATTGGGTCAGGGAGCCCACCGACTCCCTCTTCCCCACTGCTCCAGGGTAATTGGCAGTGTGCAGTCTTAGGGGAGACTGTCCCAATGGTCAATCAAATTCAGACTGTCTCTCCAAGAGTGTTTTATAGGGGGTAAAATAAGTTTGTTCAGCTAAAAAAAGGGTATACTGGAGCATATAAACAGACTTCTCATAGTTTCACCAGTTATGCCAGCAGGTTGTAGAGTTGTAAACTCTTCAGGTCTTGCTTGATTTACTGGTATTCCTCTCATCAGATTTTATCAAATAAGCAAAAAGCTTACTCTAGAGCTTTTTATAAGTATGTTAGAGATGAGACTCTGCAGTATTATTAATCTCAAGACTGACCAGGTGCTGAGCATTGTCAAGCCCCACTTTTAGTTCCCTGTCATTTGCAAAACTTTAAAAGGTTGAGTTTTACACTTCTGCTGCAGATGACAGCTTAAAATGAAATCATTCTGGAAAATGTTGTCAGAAGTTCTTTAGTATTTTCCAGGGAGTCGTCTAAGGAAAGATGCTATTTTTCACCATATTCAAAATACTCTTGCAGCAATTCGCATTGTTGCCGTATTTTGGAACATGACAAAAATTAACACAATGCATTATTTATTTGTTTCCTCCTTCTTACTACAGTAGGTCTGCCAAAAGTTACCCAAATTTGGGTAATGGATAAACATGTCAGGGCTTACAGTTTCCATATGCGCATGGTCTGAGAAGCAGCATGCGCTCAGTGTGAGTTCTGGCTTGGCGAAGGCAGGGGATGCTGGGGAAATAATGCTGAGGTGGGGTGAGACAAGGGCCAAAGGGTCTAAAACTGTCTGTGCAGTCTGCTGGGAAAGTGATGGAACCTGGGACAGGGAAAGGAAGTAGCCTGCTTCTGGTAAGAGCCACTGGGTTAGCTCAGCTGGCAAGGTTTGGATATAAAAAGCCTACTGTTTCTCATGACTAGCTCTAATGCTGCATTGCCTTTTTGTAACTTGAGGACTATTGACCTGGTGGTATGTTACGGTTTAACCGTAGCTGGCAACTAAGCCCCACACAGCTGCTTGCTCACTCCCTCACAGTGGGATGTGGGAGAGAATCAGTAAAGTGAGAAAACTTGTGGGTTGAGATAAAGACAATTTTAATAGTTAAAGCAAAAGCCATGTGTGCAAGCAAAGCAAAACAAGGAATTCATTCGCTGCTTCCCATGGGCAGGCAAGTGCTCAGCCATCTCCAGGAAAGCCGGGCTCCATCAAGTGTAACGGTTATTTGGGAAGACAAATGCCATAATGCTGAAAGCCCCTCCCCTTCCTTCTTCTTCCCCCACTTTACATACTCAACATGACGTCTTATGGTATGGAATATCCCTTTGATTAGTTCAGGTCATCTGTCCTGGCTGTGTCCCCTCCCAATTTCTTGTGCCACTCCAGCCTCCTCGCTGGCAGGGCCTGAGAAACTGAGAAGTCCTTCACATAGTATAAACATTACCTAGCAACAACCAAAAACATCAGTGTGCTGTCAACATTGTTCTCACTCCAGATCCAAAACACAGCACTGCACCAGCTACTAAGGAGAAAATTAACTCTATCCCAGCTGAAACCAGGGCATGGTATTAATGACATCCCATTAAAGCAGATTACAGGTGGCATCTCCTGACTTCAAAACAGCAGACAGGAAATCCCCTAGATAGCCCCAGAGCAAGCAGGGAGTGTAAGAGTATCGCTTCATGTTTAACCCTGAGTTATCTTATTTCTTCTCTTTCCCCAACCTGAAAATTTATTACTTTGTTTGCATGTCCTGTGTTTGTGAGTAATTCATGGAGCTGTGAATAAAGAGGCACTCTGTTATCGCTAAAACCCTGGAAAAAATAAGTTTTCCAGAGAAGGAGACGTTGGATAACAGGGAAAGCCAAAGCAAGACACTGCTTAAATCTGCTGGCTGATTTCTGGGACAACCCATTTCCATTTTGCATGTGCCATAGGTGAACACCAGTAAGGATGAGACCCACTGGTTGTAAAAGGTTGGGTAATAAAGTTCCCCATTTTCTGAGCTAAAACTTGCCAACATGCTGACTATTTGAAAGCTATATTTGAAATTGGTGGAGTTGAGCTTTCAGAATACAACATATATGTAATAACTATATAATAAAAATAAAATAAATTAAATTAAATTAAACTCAAAAAGGAGTCTTTTGTCTTGCACAGTCCTAAGTAGGTTCTTCTGACCTAAATGTCCTTGTTGCTGTGTGGTGGAGTAACTCATGCTTCATCCCAGGTGCAACTTTTGAAAGACATTTAAAGTTGTTCAGGAAAATCTCCAGGTCCTTAGTGATACTTCCTAAAGAAAACTAATTACAAAAAATTATTATTCTGTTTTCAGAGCAGAGCTTGAATAGCATCCAATAAATAAGGCTGCAATCCAAGTGTGGAACAGCATGGACGAAATAAAATATTGAATAGTCATTCATGAATTCTGCACTGAATCGTGGGAATCCTCCCATCCCTCCTGTCATTTTGGAGTTGCATGATGAAATCTATATCCTAATGAACGTATGAGCTCATGCTGAACCCTACTTTGTTATTTTCCTAACTTCTGCAATGTAAAGTGTTTTTATGTTTAAACCTTACATGGAAGTGTAATGAATAATTAGTGTCCTGAACATGTAAGCTCACACTGAACCCCACTTCGTTATTTTTCTTATTTCTGCAATATAAAATGTTTTTATTTTTAAACATTGCATGGAGTTGCAATGAATAATTACTGTCCTCCCAGGAGAACCTGTTACATCCTCCCCCCCACCCCCCCCACCCCAAGGTCTAGGATGTGAAAAGGGACCAATAATATAAAACCAATTACTGTTATCCATATCTCAAAGGCATTGCTAGAACATACAATTGAAAACAAACAATTAGGGCTTCCAGATGTCTCTTGTTTATACACAGGAGCAGAAATAGAGGAATATGAGGTAGAAATGTCACTGCCCCATTCCTGATGTTAAAGGCTTTACTGAATGGCAGAAGAAGGTGTATTATACTGAAACTTCATGCTGTATAGAAACACATTTTTGATTCTTAGGTATCATCTCAGATATTCTTATATCTTTAAAATTAAAAAACTAAGGGGCTGGTTTGGGCTTGTTCGTTATGGAAGACTTTGACTTGAAATAGAAAGTGGCTTTCCACCCATGCCTCTAAGCTGGTAGGAGAAAGGGAGAGCTAGTAGAATTTTTCCCATTGTATAAATTACATGCAGGCTGACAAATTCCTGAAGCCAACCTAATCTGTTTTCTTCTGCATCTGGGAAAAGAAATTAACCATTTAATTATTGGGAGAAAAAATTATCCTACTGAGTCACATCACTGCAATTTATTGTTCAGTTTAGTTGAGGAACATGGATGCAGTTTAGCCAAAGATGTTATTTAATGTGTAATTGGATGGACTCAAAGTGACAAAGCACCAAATGGCCATATCAAAACAAAAATGGCTTCTGTGCTTTGCTGGTGTTGTTATACAGGACAAAATTGATCCTGCTTTGTTTGTATGTCCTTCAATCATTTGTATTTTTACTTTTCTATGCTTAGAACGACCCATATTTAACTTTGCATCCTGGGGAAGGTATACAGTAACTTGTAAGAGCAATGAACTTGTAAGAGCAAATGCCTATAAGAGTGTTTTCCATGTAGAGAACATTTCCCTGAACTATTTCCATTATTCCTGAAATGCAGCCTCAAGGTGTGAACCATGACCACTGACACCTATGGTTTTATTTTCACTGTTCCCTGAGCACAGGTTAGTGATGCTGCAGTCTGGGCTGCCACCACAAATGTGGGCCTAGGGAAGGAGACGACCTGGGAGCAATTCAGTGCCAGCTTATTTTAATCGTAGAATTATAGAATCATAGAATCATTTAGATTAGAAAAGATTTTTGAGATTATAAGAGTCCAACTGTTAACCTAGGACTGCCAAGTCCACCACTAAACCATGTCCCTTAGCGCCACATCTCTGTATTTTTTAAACACCTCCAGGGATAGTGATACCACCGCCTCCCTGGGCAGCCTGGTCCAATGCTTCACCACCCTTCCAGTGAAGAAAGTTTTCCTAATATCCAATCTAAACCTTCCCCGGCACAACTTGAGTATGTTTCCTCTCATCCTGTCTTTTGTTATCTGGGAGAAGACACCAACTCCCACCTGCCTACAGCCCCTTTTCAGGCAGCTGTAGAGAGCAATGAAGTCCCCCCGAGTCTCCTCCAGACTAAGCAACCCCAATTCCCTCGGCTGCTCCTCATAAGACTTGTAAAGGCCTGTAAAAGACTTTAAGATGGGCTTTAAGAAAAAAACCCATTAATTTATTTTTAATATTGTTAATATTCATCTCTATGAAATGCAGCACTCTACAGCCACCACAGTTAAGACATACAGGGGCTTAGGCACAACCCCATGAATAATGCAGACCATTATTAGTCTGTGTTTTGAAACAAACAAAAATGCTAACAAATCTTAATTGGACTGGCTTTGATGTCAACTAGCCGCTTAGTAATTAAAGTTTTAATTGCTAGACAATTAAATTTGCAACTACAATGTAGTTAGCATGCAAAGTTTAATTTGGAAAAGCATAGCTCTGGCTGAGAGTCCCAGGACTTGGGGAATTAGTGGTGGGGACCAAGGCAGCAAGGGAAGCCATCGACTCTTGGATTTCATAGGAAAAATTTCATTTCCCTAAGTCTTGGTGTATGTCCCTGAAATCTTGAAAACTGACTTTGGTTTTCAACCTGTCTTGAGTTACAACCAAAAGCTGTATGTGTAAAACTGCAAAACTGTCTGTTTCAGAGCTTTTATGGAGCTGCCCTCAGTGGTGGGGTGCAAGTTGGTGATTTGAGGCTGCTATTTTTTAAACACTTTTTACAAAGCAGTGCTTTACTGGTAGCAGCCTGGACTTTACTTCCAGCTGCCTGAGGAACGCTTGCTTACTGCTACACTTCTGTTCATTGTTCGGAGGAGTTGCATGTGTTGGAGTTGAACAGTGCATTTAAACACGAGTACTAGTGTAATAGTGCAGACAGCATTCCACAAATGTATTAGAAGGCAGCAAGCATGGGTGATTTTATATTTAGCTGCACCTACCACAAATAATTTCCCATTTCCTTAGCTAGTTTACAAGCTGCTAAGAAAGGTTGTGAGTGCTGGTTGACAGGTAAAAAGGTGGGTGGGAAAGAGGGCAAAGTGTTTGGCAATGCAGAAATTTTATGCCTAGGAGAATGGCATTTACATAAAAATCTGCATGAAGGAATCGAGAATAAGGCTTTAGCTTTTATCATGCAGGAGGATCACAGGGGAAAAAATAAACAAGGATAAAAGAGGGAGGTTACTGGTGTTTGAATCCAAAGAATGAGGGTAGAAAATTTCCAACATAAAGATTTATTTTGCCAAAGATGGGATGTGATTTAAGTAAGAGAGCCTGGAAAAAGAACAAAAGTCTCCCATATAAATGAGGCTTCTGAGCATCTGTGAAACTCAAAATATTTTGAGTTATGCATAGTTAAACTGATTTCTGACAGCTGTTTCTGTTGGGAGCAGGCTGGTGGCTTCTGGAGGTATCGTTCTCCTTTGTATCCTCAACTCTGGTCACCTTCTGATGTTTGTTGTGAGAAAGCCAAATGGATGGCACCGTTTGAGCTAGAAAATTGATTTATAAAACCTGCCTTGCTGAAAGCGTGTGTCAAAAACACAAATGTGATATAGCAAAGGCCCATTTAACTGTGTGCAGGACCATTAATGAAGTGACTTACTGGTCAGATGATACTGGGGCATATTTTGGCCATGTGAGAATTGAGAGGAATAGGGACTTGAGGGGAATCCAAAGTACAGCCACCAAAATACAGCTGCCAGCAGTCAGTTTTGGTAAGTCCTCCATGCTAGTGAAGACACAGAAATTTTTATATGCGGTGTCTATATGAAAAATAATTTGCGTTGTCCTCCATCTATATGTGAGAGTTTCTTAGAGCTGACATAAAAAAGCATACTTTGAATGTAAGCTAAAGCTCCACAAAATCAGCTCGGCTGTAAATTCGGTATCGAAGTTAAATTCAATAATGATCAATATTTTGACAGAAACACAGCATTTTCCAGTTTTTTCTTCTTGCCTCAAGTAAAGCATCACTTGTATTATTTAATATTTGTCTGCTGGAGATGTCTACAGAAGTTGGAAATTTATCGCCATTAATTGATCAATGTTGTATTGCATTTCTTTTGGCGTCTTTATGTGGATGATACATCAAAAAGTGCAAGGTATTTCCTACACAGAAAACTGCACTGCATGGGCTGCCAGTGAGGAGAAGAAAATGGGTAAAATTCCCTCTGTTTATAGCTGTGGTAGACCCTTTATTTCCATGAGAGGTGAATTTAGCTCACGGTCTGGGGAATTTATTGTTAGATGTTTAATGTTCCAGATAGCTTAATTACACAACAGGAGAATGGGAGACTTTCTTCAGTACATTAAATTGTAAGTAAACAATACATTTATTACTAAACCATACTGGAAGTAGCAGCCTGCCTGTATCTCTTACTGTCGTGTCAAAGATCGAATACGTTTGCCTTTCAATTCCAGCCTTCCTCAGGCTACTGTCCCGTTCAACCTTTCTCTTTTGTACTTGGAAAAAAATAGGTCTATTTTCTCTTGCGGCAGCAGAGTTTGTCTAATAAAGTCTCTTGCAGACTGTTTTGTGGCTTGGTAGAAGAATACAGCTGTCTGAGGAGGACTGGGGAGCTGCTTTGCTCTGGCATCAGAAGCATCACAGAGGAAAAGGAGAGAAGGAGCAGCAGAGGTGGGCTTGGAGCCATAAAACACTGTCAGCCTTTAGCTGGGAGGGCGGACCAAGGCAAAGGTTGCTCAAATGTCATCTTGTGCTCTGACCACCTCTTGAACTGGTCCATTTGTTCTCTTAGAGACTGTGTTCAGCTGTATCCAGAGGTTACAAAGCTTGAAAGCAAGGAACAGGTTGTCCTTGCAGGTAACACCATGAGGACAACCTTATGGCACCCTGTTAAAAATCAGGAGGGGTGGTGAGGACAGGCAGGATACTTTAACCTGGTTACTTTAACTGGCATTATTTGTGGTGCTGCAGAGGTGGACCAGGCTGTGGTGTGTTTTGTACCCTGGACTTAGTGTGGGGTAGAAATGGTGTCATTGTGAGCTGTTGTTTACAATACTAATGCATCTCCAGTGCCGAGGCACTGCCTTTCGGTAGCGAGGAGGCCACTTGGGACTAACAGAGAGCTGGTTTGCAACCTGAGCAGAGAGCTGCCACTCGGTTGTGAGGTGGGAATATAAAATACAGCCCTGCTAAGGCATTGCTTGTGTTCTTATGAGTGAAACCTTTCCTTTGGAGAATGCCATGGGTCTAGAGGAGGATGCAGGAACAGAAGTTGCCTTCATGTTCAGACTGATTTAGGGAGGCTTTTCTGGACGAATGTAATTTCCATCATCATCACATTCTTGCATTCCTTCTGATTGTTTCAGGTAGAAACAGGAGACATTTTATATAGCCATTTCATCTGTGTGTAGCACTTTATACTCAAATTTGCAGAGGAAGAAACAGGCACTGGAATCAAACCACCACTTAATTAGTCGAATTAGTAGAAAATGGTTTTAAATGACTGCATATGAAATTTATTAGCTTTCAAAAAAGCATGGTTTTGTTTGGTTTTGACAAACGAGGCCTGTGCATCATGTCGTGTTACATACTTCTGAAAGAATCAAGTTTTGTATCAATGAAATGCACCCACAGTCTTGTGTGTCTTCTCCACAATCTATGCTTCAATCAACTTTATTAGGAATAAAACTAGTTTGAATGCAAATGTTGAATGAGCATTTCAGTCATGCTTGTTTTTTTATAAACAAAGCACTTTTAAATTGCTAAGCAGTTAAGAGTAGTTATTGGTAACCACCACCAAATTTGAGCAGTTCTTATATAGAAAATCCTTATTGAATTAAAAAAAAAATGCTTGTTGTCTTTTTTCCTGACTAATATCCAAACCCTACATCATTTGGGTCATGAGAAATTTTAACTATAATCTTTTTCTTAACAGGTATGGCTCTTTGGGTTCGTATTAAACAGAAACTATACTGAATTTGAGCAATTTGTGCTTGGCCAAGGGTTTCCTGTAACTTAGTTTTCTGCTCAACTCCATAGCTGCTGTTTGAAATTCAAGGGTGGTGATGGCTGGGATAACTGTACAAATCTAAATAACTTTTGCCTCTTGGAAGTCGACCACCTCTTCCGTAACTGAAATTAGTTTGCTTTCATTTTGTTTTTGTAGAAAGTTTTCTTACATATTCTTGCCTGTATCCAAATACTGTGCTGGGAAATTTTCTCTGTATTTTTAAATTAGTATTTTAATTTCATCACCAATATGCTTTTTGTGTACTGGGGGAAATGGTTGATGCAGTAAAACTGTCATGAAGACTGTGGTAAAAATAATTTGTGTAATATTGTGCTTTTCATTTTGAATCTCAAAGTCCTTTGCCATAATCAGGCAGGAATTTGTCATCGAGGTATGGCAGTGAGAGCTCAATTTTCTACATGTGAAAAATAGGCTATAAATTGATGGGAACCGAACTAGTGTATTACTCCAGTGAGCTCTTACCAACCCCAAAGTGGTCATTCTCAGCATCGTTACTCCCTTGTGGCGATTTTCATCTCCTCTTCCTCTCAACCTTTGAAGAACATCTGTGGATGATGAAGCATTGACTTGTAATCATGCATTATCACGAGTGAACCGCTTAATTTTTTAACACAGTGAGAAATGCTCCCTCCAAAAAAAATCCCTACTGAGCTGTAAGAATCGGAACCCAGCTTCTTATTTTTAAGTCCTTATAAGAAAATAAATGGGATATGGGAATATATGTAGCTTTATTACAAAGGTGAATGAACACTATGGATTAGTTTGGGAAGCAACAGATGACATCCAAGCAGTGGGACAGATTGCAAAATGCTTGTGAATAATGTGATCTGTTTGTGCATTACTGCTCATATTTGGCTGTCTTTTCTCTGGAACCAGTTATGACTCGATGAGCTAAAAGTGAGGCAAACTCATTCCCTTTGCGAATATTTGTTGTAGAGCTTTCTGCAGAAATACCACCATTTCAGCTCTGCTGAAACTCATTTCTATTAAAAAAAAATAAATGTCTTTTTCAAAATAATTTAGGAGTCTCTGAAGTGTGTGAGGCACCATTACAGGTTGATTTTGCTCATTCTTGAGACAAATATCTATTTTTGTGCTTCATAATAGATCAATATTTAATATGAAGAAATGAATCAAACATTTATAAAAATAATGATAAAAATAAATTTACTTTTAAAGGGAAGTTAGCCTACACAAGAAATGAATTTGAACACTATTTGAAGCTAACAATAAATCAGCAACCTCAGAATTTAGTTTTCAAGGTTATTTATAGCCCTGAAGTATTACTGTTGTGTATTTTAGTATTTCTGTGATTGCTTTACTGTGTGAATATAGGTGAGTGCATTCTTTGCAGACTTTTAATAGGTGCTAATGGTGCAGCATCAATGGCTTGTGTTAATACTCAACAGATTCCATGTCTTTATACTTTGCCTGTACACATTGCCATCCTATGTATTTCTCTCTGCCATGATGGGAGCTGCAGAACTGTGCACACCATGACTGCCAGCCCACTGGATGCTGGCCAGCATCTCCCAAAGGAAATGGCATTTTCTCCTCCTTATGTGTTAGTGTGAATGTGTGTATAGAGGTAGATATAGGTATGATATGTGTAAGTATACACACACACACACAAATTTATGTAAGTAATCAGTTGTTGTGTTGTTTTGGTAGAGTAGTATGGCTAGGCTGGAGTCGTTGCTGTGAGGGATGTTGTGGGTATAGCGGTGCAGATTTACGCACAGATAATGTAGGGCTGACAGGGCTGTATTTTACAGCATATATATATCATGTAGGAGAAGTTTCTTTTTGTGAGGGTGGTCTTTCTTTGTGGTGAGTACCTCTGGATTCCCTCTGCAGGAGGTAGCGTTGTATAATCTCTTATCAAATTAACTGGAGTTATCTAGTTTTGCAAGGATTTAAGGCTCAGTTTGATATTTGTGTATCAAATTTCAAATATCAAACTATCATTTTTCAAATTGTTATATTAATATATTGGTATTCAAATCAATATATCAAAAATATATCAAATATCAGTTTGATATACAAATGCAAATACTGTAAGGTGAGTAAGAGCCAGTAAAATGATGACCTGCAGTCTTGCCACATATAGACTCACAGAGGGCAAGTCAGTGATGTACTGGGGGCTGGTATAGCAGGATCCCTCAACAATCTGCTTCCTAATTTGGGGTAAGAGGAGGCTATGTAGTGACTGATAACATTTGAAATTCTCACTTTTCTGTCTTTCACTGTGTTACAACCTAAGTGGTGGTCATAGGCACAATAACCCAATGTTTCCTCCATGCGTATACTCTGCTTCTCATCATGGCATTACTTGTGTGTGCATAAGGTGGTGGGACCATCTTCAGTTCCTTCTCTCTTCCTGGCTCTTGTTCCTCAGATGTCCTTTCAAACCCCCAGACTGGCCCTCGGTTGCTTTCTTTCCATTCAACCTTTGCTTTTAAATTGCCTTCAAATGTCTCCTCTTGGCGTGGTATTGGTAAGCAGATAAAGCAGACTTGCTCTTGTAAGATGAAATATTTAGAAAGGAAAGGTACGGTGAGATGGGAGTTAAGTAGTGGCCACGGGTCAAAGTAATTTTCCTTTTGACAATAGCTGTGTTATTCATGGATGAGTGTTCTCGTGAATTGGTTTCTCAGTGAAAATTAGCAGATTTACTCCATGGTTTTCATGTGTGCTGTTAAAGACCTAAATATTTTCTTTTTTTAACATGAAAGTTGGAGAAAATTTCACCTCGAAGTATAATATGTGAAACAAATTTCATATTGAGCTTAGTATGTAAACATAGAATGTACAGATAGTCCACTAAAGAAACTCAAGTGTTAAAAGCTTATATATGTGGCAGTTGTTTTTAATGTTTTTCTGAGTTTATGTACTCTCCTTCATAATGCATTTAATTGGTTTTCAAGTTGTGGGGCTCTGGTGTTTTTATTTACAGTATAATGAGATACATTTTAAAACTTCTGTGTGAAGGAATTTAATTTCAGTTTTAATTTTTTTTTCTCCCCTCCCCCCCCCCCCTTCCAGATGGGAAGGTTGAAGTGACAAAAGAAGGCGTGAAGCTGTGCACCATGGGACCTGGCAAAGTTTTTGGGGAGTTAGCCATCCTCTACAATTGCACCCGAACAGCAACTGTCAAAAGTAAGATCATTTTTAAACTTTGATGTTGAATGACTTGGGATTTCATTAGGAAGGAGGGTTCTTCTCATCTGTTCTTTGGAGTTGCAGCCTCTGTTAGATGTTTTCCACTTTCTTAATTAAACTCTTTAGGGTATGGATTATAGTGTTGAATTTAGCCACTGTGAGTGGGAAGAAGATGCAAAAGTTCTTCACTGGATTCTTTTGCTCAGATTTGTTCACGTACGGAACCTCCTACGTTAATACAGCGTGGTTGATGCTACCTTATGCAGAGGAGCCTCTAGCTAATACCACAGCTTTCCTTATGATTCCTGCAGAATCTCATGGTATATACAGCTCTTACTTAGAAGAACATGTCTGACCCTCTGTACTTGACACTGATGAGGCTGCACCTCAAATACTGTGTTCAGTTTTGGGACCCTCACTTCAAGAAGGACGTAGAGGTACTGGAGCATGTCCAGAGAAGGGCAACAGAGCTGGGGAAGGGTCTGGAGCACAAGTCCTGTGAGGAGCAGCTGAGGGAACTGGGACGGTTTAGTCTGGAGAAGAGAAGACTCAGGGATGACCTTGTTGTTCTCTACTGCTACCTGAAAGGGAGCTGTAGGCAAGTGGGGTCGGTCTCTTCTCCCAGATAACAAGCAACAGGACGAAAGAAAATGGCCTCAAGTTGTGCTGGGGGAGGTTTAGATTGGATATTAGGAAAACTTTCTTCACTGGAAGGGTGGTGAAGCATTGGACCAGGCTGCCCAGGGAGGCGGTGGTATCACTATCCCAGGAGGTGTTTAAAAAACGCAGAGATGTGGTGCTCAGGGACATTGTTTAGTGATGGACTTGGCAGTGCTGGGTTAATGGTTGGACTTGATGATCTCAAAGGTCTTTTCCAACCTAAATGATTCTATGATTCTGTTCTGTGACCTTTGTAAGTGTAAGTCTTCAAGGGAAACTCCGTAAATTAAGCTTATGTAATTTTCCAGGACAACTCATTTTTTTTCCCCCTAAACTGACTGAACAAAATGAGGAAAAAAACCTGGATGGCATAGATCCTCCGCTCTGTCTTCAGTGCTTCTCCTATAATCTGATTTCTTTTATGAACGTTCTGGGCGAAAGCCTGCATTGCATAATAAGTAGAGGGAAAATCACATTGCTATGTGCAACATAAATATGTTTTAATTTTAATCCAGCTTAATAATTGAGATAGGTGATATTGCAGTCCTTGATCTTAAGGATAAGACTTAATGGTGACACCTTAAGCAGGGAAGTTTTATAGGAGATGATCAATAGTTCTGTGGTTTAAAAATGCTGTAGGGCAGAAGTTGGGATACAGATGGGATAGAGTAATACAAAGTAATGAGGCAAGTAATGAACTTGGCCTTGTTGAACTTCATGGGGTTCACATGGGCCCACCTCTCAAGCCTGGCAAGGTCCCTCTGGACAGCATCCATTCCCTCCAGCACGTCAACTGCACCACACAGCTTGGTGTCATCGGCAAACTTGCTGAGGGTGCACTCGATCCCACTGTCCATATCACCAACAAAGACGTTAAACAGCGCCGGTCCCTATACCGGCCCCTGAGGAGCACCATTTGTCTGATCTCCACTTGGACATTGAGCCCTTGACCGCAACTTTTTGAGTGCAGCCATCCAGGCAATTCCTTATCCGCTGAGTGATCCATCCATCAAATCCATATGTCTCTGGTTTAGAGACAAGGATGTCGTGCGGGGCAGTGTCGAATGCTTTGCACAAGTCCATGTAGATGACGTCAGTTGCTCTTCCCGTATCTGCCAGTGCTGTAATGCCATCGTAGAAGGCCACCAGATTTCTCCGGTACAATTTGCCCGTAGTGAAGACATGTTGGCTGCCACCATTCACCTCCTTATTTTCCATGTGCCATAGCATAGTTTCCAGGAAGATCTGCTCCACGATCTTGCTGGTCACCAAGGCAAGAGTTGCCAGCCTGTAGTTTCCCAGGTCTTCCTTTTTTCCCTTTTTAAAAACTGGTGTTTATGTTTCCCCTTTCCCAGTCAGTGGGAACTTCACTGGACTGCCATGACTTCTCAAGTGTGATGGATAGTGGCTTAGCCACTTCTTCATCAGCCAGTTCCTTTAGGGCCTGTGGATGCATCTCATCAGGTCCCATGGACTCGTGCACCTTCAGGTTCCTTGGACGGTCTCAAACCTGATCTTCTCCTACAGGGGGTGGTTCATTCTCCTAGTCCCTGCTTTTGCCTTCTGTGACTTGGACAGTATGGCTGGAGCACTTGCTGGTGAAACTAAGGCAAAAAAGTAATTGAATACCTCAGCCTTTTGCATTTGCTGAGTAACAAGATCTCCTCTTTCCATCTAGAGAGGGACCGCATTTTCCCTAGTCTTCCTTTTATCACTAATGTACTTATAGAAGTTTTCTTTGTTGCACTTGATGCCCCTGGATGGTTTTAATTCTATCAGGGCTTTAGCTTTCCTCAGCTGATCCATGGCTGCTCGGACAATTTATCTGTATTCCTCCCAGGCTACTTGTCAAGGACCTGTCAGAGGCTTCCATCCTCTGCAGGCTTTCTTTCTGTGTTTGAGTTTGTCCAGGAGCTCCTTGTTCATCTGTGCGGGTCTCCTGGTATTTCTGCCCAATTTCCTCTTTGTTGGAACACATCACTCCTGAATTTGGGATGTGTGATACTTCAGTATCCTTGAATATCAACCAGCTTTCTTGTGCGCCTCTTCCCTCCAGGGCTTTATCCCATGGTACTTTATCAAGTAGGTTCCTGAAGAGGCCAAAATCTGCTCTCCTGAAGTCAAGGGTAGTGAGCTTACTGTGCGCCCTCCTCAAATAAGGATCTTGAACTCCACCGTTTCATGGTCACTGCAACCAGGGCTTTCCTTGAGCTTCACATTCCCCACCAGCCCCTCCTTGTTGGTGAGAACAAGGTGAGCGTAGCACCTCTCCTGTCACTTGGAGAAGGAAGTTGTAAATTAGTTCCAGGAACCTCCTGGATTGCTTATGTCCAGCTGTGTTTACCCTCCAACATATACAGAGGTGGTTGAAGTCCTTCTTGAGGACTGGGGCTTGTGAACATGAGGCAGCTCCTATCTGTCTGTAGAGGGCCTCATCTGCTCTGTCTTCCTGGTCAGTTGGCCTGTAGCAGACCCCCACTATGATGTTGCCTGTCCCTACCCACCCTTTGATCCTGATCTATAAGCTCATCCATCCCTAGACAAAGCTCCATGCATTCCAGCTGGCCATTGACATAGAGGGTGCCTCCTCTTTTCCCTTGGCTGTCCTTCCTAAAGCGCCTGTATCTTTCAGTTTCAACACTCCAGTCATAGGAGCCATCCCATGATGTCTCAGTGATGCCAATAAAATCATAAGCCCTGCAGGCACGTGCACATCTCTTAACTCCTATTGTTTATTCCCCATGCTATGTGTCTTTGCATAGAGGCATTTAAGTTGGGCCCCTGATGAAGATGGCTTAGTGGCTGGAGTGCCTGGAATTCCTTTGTGCTGCTCTTCAGGTGCTCTCCTGGTGACCTGTGATCCCTCTCCAGGCTGTAAGCATCTCTTGCTGGCACTGGCATCAAACTGGTAGGAGTGGGATGGATTGAAGTTCCCTTTCCCTGCCAACTCTCAAATTGTTATTGTTGTCTTTTTAAGGCTGCTAGTTGAGTGTCTTAAAATAGTGAAGACGATAAGCTGTGTTTTCACATTGCTCAGAAATAACGTTGACTCAGCGTGCAATCTGAATAATAAAAATAATGCTGGGTCTTGATGTTTTTGTTCACTTCTGCTCTGCTGGCTACTTTCTCCCTGTAACTCTCCCTCACCTTCACCTTACATAGGTTAATAACAGGCTGAATCCTGGCGTGCCTGCAATATCTGCCTTGGTCACCTGTTAGCACCCAGGCAAACGTTAGCATGCATTAGGAGCCTGCTGTCCTTCTCTTCCCATCCATGGGTACAGCATTGGTGCGGGAGTCCAGCGATGGTAAAGGAGGCTGGACAAGAGATGTGCAGATGCACCTTGGCTCTACCCAAGCCACCCATTAATAAGGAATCTTTCCTGTACACCAAGAAAGGGTTTTGCCTTGCTCATTGCCAATCAAACAGGATTTCCAAGTGTGTTACCTCAAGAGTCTGAAAGAATGAAAAGTGTATTAAAATTCAGATGTGATTTTGTTTATTAGTAACATGGCTGGTAGAAGGAAATATGAGATGTCAGACCCCCTGCCCCCCAAAAAAACCCCAACCAAACACGACCAAACAGCTGAATTCAGGTTTCATATAAAACTTTGTAATTCTTCATTTGATAACACAGATCATCTTAGTAAGAGGAAATTTATGTGCTGTTAATATTGTGCAGTAGTTCTTATTCCTCTTAAACAACAATCTAATGAGCAGACTTTAGTGGTATTTTTACAGGCAGTTTTGGGGAGCACTGATTTTGTGAAAGTGGATTCTTCATGTGCTAAGGATATTATATTTATTTGAGAGGTGGCCTTAGCATCTGTAATTTTATTCTCTTGGAGTAGAATTTGAATAAAACTTCCTACAAAAACTTCTTGATGCAAAGGCTTCCAGTTTCAGTGGAGTTATACTCAACACCAGTCCATGCTTTTAGGAAAACAAGAGTAGTGGAAAAAAAGAAAGTGCAAGGTGAAGCTGTTAAACTGTAAATAATGTATATCTTTTTTCTGGTGAAATTAGGGTGTCTCCCTAAAAGCCAGCACAGGAGTTTTTCAAGGTTTTCTGCTTAGCAGCAGTGCTAGTTGTACAAAACTCAGTGCTGCACTGTGTGATTAAAGCACATTTTACCAGTTTGTTGCCAAGCTTAGATTAATTGTATTTTTCGCTGCTGTTCTTTTTAATGGAGTCCCATGGAAATGCTTCCTCAAATTGCTAGCCCTGGAAAGTACCCTAACTTTACAAGAAACTTGGTAACATAGATAATTTGCAAGGAAAAATAATGCAACAGTCAGTTGCCAATTAAAATTGTAGAGACTCATTAAAAGCCTTTGAGAAGGGTGTTGCCTTCATATGTTCTCTTCTAACAATTACGGAGCTAGTGTAAAATTTGCTCAGATTTTCTTAAAGCAATCATGTACGTTGGAAAGAAGTTGACTTTAGATACTCAGTCATTTGATTTCTGATATGCTAAATATGAAACCCAGATTGGCCAAGCCAGAGATGATCAGATCACAGATCAGTCTGGTGTGCCTGGTGGGAGATAAGGGATGTATCCTTGGAGAAAGTAATTTAAACCCTCCCTTGCCACTGCCTGTATTTTTCTCTGACCTTTACGGTTTTTGCCAGGTAATGTGACAGTGGAATTGGATTATTCCTCTAGGGGAAAGACAACAAGAGAAAATGATGTTGAAGACAACAGACAAGATATAGCAGAACTTGTTTCCCCCTCTTCTTGTTCAGTACTCATGAACATTTTCAGTATGGCATCTCCATGGCTCAGGAGATGCAAACGTAGGGATGGATGGTTCTGAGCACTCAGCACAGGGCAGTGAAATTTTAACCAAGAGACAGTGTAGTCGAAGAAAGAATAGTCTGAGACAGGAGGAGCAAACCAGAAAATTTATACAATACCTGGGTTTGTTGTGTACCTGAAACATGACAGGCTTGTTGAAGTCAGAGGTAAAAATAAGAGCTGGTTAAGGAAGCAGGACAAAAAACAGGAGGTATGGAGTGATTGATCTTGGGGATGTCTTGATACTTACTGGATTATTAGTTACGTTTAAATAGTAAAGAGAACAGTGGCGTGGTGTTGGCAGGAATGACCAGCCATGAGAATTTCCAGTCCAAGGTGGGGCATGCTGCTGTTCCCTGCCTGGTGGCATGCAGCTATCATCCACCTGATACAACCCTGTCATGATACAGTATATTGTCATTCTCCTCTGACTGTACACCTTTTCTGAATGAAAATAAGAAGGTCCAGAAGCCAGGCTATGTACTTGATGGAAAAATTCTGGTACAGTTCCAGGGCATTTCAGGTGCTGTAGAAACTAGCTAAAGCAGCTTGTTCCTTTAACTGTGCTTTTATATTGGAAATGGAAATAAAATGATGGAGCAAAAGACAATTAATTTGGATTTGGTTGTGGTTAAGTATCAAGTCAGTGCTTTTTTTTAAAAAAAATAAAAAATAAAAAAAAATTGATGCAGTTCTAGTGCCTCAAGATTCAAGTCATCACATCAATTATGAGACCTGTGGCAGCGCTGACATTTCCAAAGTGTAGCAGCTGAGAGTGTATGAAAGCTTTAGGGTTATTGCTTATCCTGACCTTTGTTTTGACTTACTGTTTTCAGTCATGAACTTCAGCCGCTTTCTAGCAGTGCAGCAAAGCTGCAAAATACTGCGAGCAAGGTACCATCAAAAATAATTGGCAGGGGAAACAGCCATGTTTCTAATGATGAGTGAGAATGATGCTGATGGTCTTTTATGGAGAAAGCCAATTCAGGGAGTGATGAGTCTGTGGAGGAGCAGTTACTACAGGGATACTTGTTGATGGTCTGTTTGTAAGCAGCACTTTGCTGCTTTGCATTTTCAGGAGGCTATGAGCTTGCTGAACTGTGTTGCATATACTTTGTTCCTCCCGTTTCTGCATGTGACCATTTTCTTCCCCTGAACTGTGTGCATACTGACTTTTGGTTATTATTTCAGAATTCTTTGGACAGGAGGGTTTGATCCTTACTGCTTCAGGAGTTTGAGGAACAGTGTCCATTGAAATGTCTCTTTGACTGAGGCTTTCGCCACTGAAAAGTCTTCAGTATAGAAAGCTTCCAATCCTGTCTGGGAAATAGATGCTTTCTGCTATACATTTTCTACCCCAGGTAACACAGAAGGAAAGGTAGTGTCTTATTCTGACTTAAACACTATGACCCAGAGCATTCTTTGTTCTTTTTTTTTTCAACCCGACTTCCAGTGTTTCTAACGTAAAAGGTCTGAAAGTAAACAAAGTTCCATATATCCAGTTCCTAAGAATCATGAGACAAATAAAAAAATGACTTATAAATAAGGAAGGTGCAAGCTCTGGCAAGATTTTGTTTGGTTCTTTCAAGAAATGCTTTATCTTCCCTGTTTTATTCGATCAACCTATTAATTTGAAGGCTGCTGTGTCTCAGTTTCTGGTTTAGGAGTGACAGCAGTTGGAGCTGAACAAGAATGAAAGATGGGTGCTGCTGCTACGTGACTTTGCTGGGTTATAAAGCACCAGCCCTGCCTTCAGGAATTGTCAGTGTGGATTTTCCTTTCTTTGATTTAAGCTGTTATTAAAAAAAAAAATAATCTGTAGTGCTTGCTTGCTGCTGCTTTAAGTGCTCTTGTAGTTGGGTATATGTGTTGGCTTTGTTCTTGAGAAAATCTGCCTTTTCTCTCAGAGTCTTTAATTAAACATTTTTCTTTTTTCTTTTCTTTGGGTTTTGTTTGTTTTGTTATTAACAATATGATTTGTTTTGCTTGCCTGCCTTTAGCATCTTCAGTATTTTGCTAGTCTTTTCAGGATGGAAAGTGTTGCAGTTTAGGGGCTCAGTTTTCTGTGACTCATTTGACTGGAATTGTTTTTTTTTTAAACCGAATGTTTATCTCCCCTCCCCTATTAAACTTATTCTAGATTAGCTTTGTGACAGTGATTACCCAGTACCCAGAGTTTTCCCCTTGATCATTGTAGTTGGTTTAATATTGCTGTTATCTTTATTGGCTTACCTGCAGATGCTTCAGAGGAGAGGAATTGATGTCAGTTGTCTTTTCTAGCAGTGCTCATTAAATCAGAGAGACAGAAAGCACTAATGACTGTTGGAGCCACTTGAGTGGTTTTGCTCCATGAAGACACTACAAGCTGTGTTGGAGGCAGGAATGGAAGAAAGATGCTGAAGTGTGTTTGATGGCTTATGACACTATTGGGGTCTATGAAACGTAACATTTCTGCAAAATCAAGGAGACACTTACTCAGTACTGTATATTGGTGTGCATGCCAGTGTGTTGGAAAGAGGGCAACAAACAAATGCAGCGGCATCCCATGAATATCTTAATCTAAATAAGGAGCGGGAAACTGTTTCCTAGTTAATTGTAGAATAGCTCCAAGGTTTTAATCTTGGTTTACTCATTTTCTGTAAGTCTTCCTTTAGCACCTACTTCAAGGATTTAGAAAAGGCAAAACTTGTGAATAATTTTGAGACACCCTTAGGAATGCGACTTGAAAACTTGTTGCAGCTAAATTTGCAAATGGAGCATGCAGAAATCTTGAATGCTAGTTTTATTTTGTGATAAGGCTGAACACCTAGAGAAATAAAAGTCTGTAAAACTCTTCAGCCCACTAACATTGTTGAAGAGTGTTCATAAAACGCACTGGCAAGAGCAGCTCCCGTAACACGTGGAGGTTTAGGCATCACATGGAATTTGAAGACTGACCTGCTACATGGTAAAGCTGGAGCAGAGAGCGATTTAGCCCAAGCATGGGTGTGTGCTGCCAGGTACCCTGGCTGCCCTCTGCCAAGCTGTGTAGATCCTGCTCATGCCCGGATGATGTCTGCTTTCATGTTCCTGTTGCAGAGAATAATTTCCTTCTGCTTCAGCTACATGATGTTATTTACAACTCAATATTATGAAATCATGGTATTATAGGCAAAAGCTTTCAGTGTAAGTCCGGTGTTTGCCAGAGTTTGGGATAAAACATTTGTTGTGTCTGATACAAAGTATGATCATTATGCAAGGGAAATGAAGCACTTGAGTTGTTTTTAAATTACTCCAGAAAATAATTTTGTTCATATTTTTCATGTTGCTTTAATTGCAGAGCTGGATAATCTGCAAAACCATCACAGTTAAACACTTTTATAAGTAGATTATGACTTTCTCCATGCAACCCTTGAAGAAGTAGTTAATATTAACATCAGCTGTAAAATAAGTTTCCCATATATCCCCTTTTATTCATGTCTCAGAAAATGTTACTAATGCATGAAATATGGCTAGAACAATTTCGATAAATGAGATGACTGAACTTTGCTAACAGTAGTAAACCTTCACTTTGAGCAGAGTTCACAAAACAAGCGAATGCAGTATTTGCCATTTATATTAATTTTTGGGCTCAACAATACATGGCCTTTTCTCAGGTTAAAATGCAACAGACTGCACAGGGTCTTGTTTTGACTCACCAATATGTAAAAGTTTCTTTTTCTAGACTATTTCCTGGTACTAATTGGGGAACAAAAAGCTGTCTGATACTAAGACAGATGCAGAACTGATCAATTATATTTCAGAACCCAAGCAACCATCCTTTTTGTTCTCTAAAGCCACATTAGAAGGTGCTTGATGAAATGAAATCACTGCATGGTGCCTTTCCTGATGCCCATAAAAACATAGTTTTAAAAGATATTCTTACCCTTCATAAATTAAGGTTTTATTCCGAGTTACAATGGATTGATTTTAAAGATTTGATTATACCTTTCAGTATGGGAGGAGCTGTGCTTCCCTATATTTGAAGTTCATCACTTTCAATAAACTTCCATTAAGCTAATCTTAAAACAAAATCTCCCAATGATAAACTCAAATATGTAACTAGTCAGTAAATGTTACTGCAATTTATGTTGCTTTCAGCCAAGCTTTAGCATCATCATCTCCACTGACTGATGTGTTCAATCCCTTTGGATTGTACTAGTCCTGCTGCCTTTGCCATCTCTGGTAGCAATGGGCTTCAGATCTTCCCAGCCCACAGGGAAGAGTAGCATCTTTTTTTCAATGTTAAACTACAGGTTTCATTGTTTATTTAAATTATTATGCCTCTCCCCCCCACACCCATTTGTAATATTGTGGGGTTTGGTGGAAACAATTCTGCATTCATTTTATTCGCTGCCTTGATGACACCAAGCCTTAGCCTTATCAGCCTTCTCCTCTCCAGACTGCAGACTGCCAACCTGCTCAGTCTCTCCTTGCAAGGCAGCTGCTTCACCCCAGTAAAATGTTGTAACCTTCTGTGGACTTTCTGAAGCCTCACTGGGTCCTCATTGAGTCAGATTGGCTCATGGCAGGGGGGAACTGGGAGTGCCAAGTGGTTATTTAGCAGCAGATGATATCCTCCATCTTGTTTGTGTACGACGTTAAATTTTTGCATCAGATTTTGGTGTGTTATTAAAAGCCTAGCTGTGGAAATAAATGGGGAGGTTTTCCTTTCTAGACTGTTGAAGGACTGGATGAAAACTGTGCTGTGGGCTGTGTCAGCGGGAGCTGTGCAGCAGGGAGGGGACGGGGACAGGGATGAACCTGGTGGTGGGGCACACGCCAGGGGACTGTGCTTCTATGGTGTCAACAGCTGACAAGGCTACAGCCCCTGGTTCCAGCGGAGGATTTGTGCCCTGAGTGCAGCGCATCTGTTCCTACCAGCATGCTTTTTTGTTGGGATGGGACTATATGTACAAGTCAGACTTCCAGCATCTAACAAACATATATATATAGTGCCGTCATTTATAAGCTTGCCCTTACAAACAGGGATTCCAAAATTTATTAGCATATAACACTTTATAAAAATTTTACATTGTAGTTCTGTGAACTTGTGTTCAGACTTACTAGCTGTTAGTTCCTCTAAAAAAAAAAATAATTAATCTCACTATTCCCATTTTGCCTCCCAAATATTAGCAAGAAAAAAGGAAGGCTTGGAAGGATTTTTTGTTTTTTCTTACAACAGAAGACTTTCTTTCTTTCTTGACAAGTAAGAGATCAACAAAGAGTAATTGTATCTGCTGTGTTTTGATGTCTTTTAAATTATGAACTTTTTCCCCCTTAGTCTTTAAAATTTGCCCCTGAAAGGTTTATGATAAATTCTTCAGGTTCTATAGGATTTCTTATTCTTTAATTAAAGTAACTGTAAAAGCGTACACAGTTTCCTATATTTTGCCCATGTTAAAAGATAAGGAAATATTTCAGTGTCAGGCTGCCTCAGGGTGGGCTATCTATTTGTATAGCTTATACCAGAAAAATTGCAAATAAAAATATGGAAGGTTCTAGGGCCTTTATAAAGGTGAGCAATGCCTCGTGTACAGCGTTTGCTCCTTGGGTAATGATGCCCTCAAGCTTCTGGATGCGAACAGTCCTATTTACCTGGGTGTTTGCAGGAAAGCAGTTTGTCTCCATAGAAAATTAGCTTGAAATTAGCTTGAAACCTACTTTCATGCTTCTCTGGAAAGCTATTTAGCAGTAAGTTTTTCTTCTTCCTTCCCCTTGCTCATCATACTCTCTCACTAGCTCTGCTTTTGAATCTCAGACTGAGGTACTCCATGCCTTTGCAAAGGATACTCTCCTTCCTGGGACACTGCAGAATTAGCATGCAGCACAACATAAGCAGTAAGATTTATTCTCTGCATGGTTAAAGGTCATCAGTAGATCTCCACAGATGTTTAAAGAGTGTGTAAGGGATGCCCAAAGTGCTTTTGTTGACAGGCCGGCCCTATTTATTGTCCTATGTTGTTTTACAGTGAACAAAATAGAGACCGTGAGCGTTCAGTCTGGAGATCCAGAGCAGCACTCCTGCTTTTAGTGCCTGTGCAGTGAAGAAATATCTGTGCGAACACTGAAACCTAAAGTATTGTTCTCTTCAATACTCCCCAAGTATAATGCTAATTATTGTTTCCGTACCTTATATGCTTTTTTAGCTATTGCATGGCTCAAAAAAAGGCAGGGCACCCGTATAACAGTGTTGGATCAGTGGAGGGCATCTTCCTGTTGTATTTGTGGGCATCTCTGGAGGAACGGAGCTCTTTGTAGCAGGAGAGGGAGCAGTGGGGAAATGGGTGAGAAGAGCAGACAGCATGTGTGGGATTACACAGGAGGGGTGGAGAGTGGCATTTGTGGGAAATTAGGGGGGACTGGAGTTTGTTGTGACTGACAAAGCTGCTGGAAGTTGCTGATGGGAAGTAGGTGGCTCTTTCTGAACGCGGTCTTCACTCTCATTTTTGTGGCATGGGTATTTTCAGAGTAAGAGGTGTTGGTGTAGCAGATGGATATGCCATGTGCTGTATTACACAGTGTTTGAGGTTATATTTAATATATGGAAAAACAAAACAGAGATGGAAGAAAACATGTCTGTCTACTACACTGCTGACTTTGCTAGTAGTTCTTTCCTCACTTTGCACTATCTGTGATCGCTGATCTACCTTTAGGAATTTTGAATTCCTTTGAGCAGAGTTTGTGTCCTCCTGTACATTACCATGCTTGTTTTGGAGGCTGACACCATAGCCCAGCTTCTCGGCATTTGCCAAAATAATCAGCTGAGCCAGCAACATGCAAATTATTTGTCACCTCCTATTCAGGGAGTATAAACCCCTCAAAATTGAATTCTTTGAGGTAGCATGAAGGAACAGGTATGAACAGCTGCAACATTTTTCTCTTTTTCCTTTCAAGCTTTGATAAATTCTCAGCTGGCTCATAGTAGTGGGGCAGTAGTTTATCAGAGAGGACTAAGAGGAAAGTGTTATGGAGAAGGCACCTGATGGTGCATTGGAAAAAACGACAACCCCTGGGTATTTCTCCTGGGATCTTGTGATCAGCTCAGTCAGGGGTCTGATACCAGAGTCTTCAGGTTTCCTCTTGGCTCATGTGGGCTGTATTCTCTGTATCCTTTTAATGCCTGTGATTAAACATGCAGTTAAAAAAGCTGTTCAATGAGAAGAGACAATACGGCTCTGTATCATTGTGGGTCCTTTTGCCAGGAAGCAAACGTGTAGCTGTCATGGAGGGTGGTTCTCCAAGCAGACCTTCCTCTAATTGCCCTGGTGATGTATTCTGCAGGCACGTAAGTCTCTCTAAGTTTTTTAAGGGCACAGATGTGATTGAGCATGTGAGGGCTTCATCTCCCCCATCTGTTGTCAGGGATGAAACTCAAGTCTAAGGGAGCAAGCAGCAGCCCTTCAGTTGTGGGTGTTTTGCAGACAATTTGTGCACTGGTAAAAGGAAATATGTTCATTATTTAGTGTTCAGTGCACCATATTTATTCTTGATACATTTGCATTGCTTTGCACTTTCATAGCAGAGCTGTTTAGTGTCTTGATTTCATGGACGTTGTTTGAAGTGGGATTTTTTTACATAGGCCAAGCATTGTGGGAAAATGTTTAAAGTTAAGAAATTGCTGTGTAGGGCAGCCAGAGCTGTGTATTAGCAAGCCTTTGTTTGTCATAGCTTTGCATTACTGCTGTGATATGTCGATTTAAAGTAGAGATTAATGCTACACATCAATTATAGTTCCTAAAAGAAGCAAAATTCTCAAAAGGAGCTGAAAAATGCTACTGTATTTTTGGATTGTATACTGTCTCATCAAACTTACTGGCCTTTTTCATCTGCAGATAATCAGTGACAAAACAACTCACATCTTCTCTGTTATGTAAATCTTCTAACCATACATTCACTAGTGGCAACTCAGTTAAGCGAGGGAAAAAATTATAAGCTTGGAGTGTGTTGTGATACCTTAGATGCAGTCTATAATGACCAATATTTACTCAAGTTTGTGATGCTGTAAAGGCTGTAATTTACTTGCACTTATTTGCTCTAAAGATTTCTGGCAAAGATGGATTTTGTATTATTTACGTCCCAGTGTTTAAAAGTACTTGGGTACCAAATAAATCAACAAAATGGCAAATAGGCTTTTTAATTAAAATAAAGAAACCAAACAAGTTCTCTCAGTATTGCAGCTCTGAAGAACTCATTACATTTCATGAATAGCATCTTCTCTCTGAACGTACTCAGAATGGGAGCACTTTTATTTGTATTTAGACTGCAATAAAACCCATCCACATGACAGACTCTTAACAACAGGATTCACTCTTCCTAAGTTATTTGCAAAAACCTTTACTTCTGAATTCAAAAGTAATCAGTGTTTGAAATGGGTTTAGTGAAGGTTACTCTTTTCAGCTTCTGCCTAATGCCCACTACGAGGAAATGCGGTTTAAATAGTGTATGGTTTTTAATTAACCAGGGGAAAAAGGAGTATATGAAGAGACTCAGCTGTATTTTGTTAGTTCTTTGTTTTTTCAGGCTAGTCTGCAGCCACTCTCAATAATATAAGGTGCAGATGCCACTCTAAAGCTGTCTTGTACTTTCCTATGACATTTCCTGGACACCCTAAATTGTTGTTTTGATGGGAACTGAGTTGAACTCAAGACATTTGAAGCCAGCTGAGCAGCTCAGATTGCATTGAAAACTAAATGCAGAGAACTGAATAAGGAAAAATCCTTGCTAGCTTTGAAGAAGTAGAATTGTCTTTACTTCTTGTGTTTGTTTTTCAGCTCTTAGGTTACTTTGCCTTCCTTACCTGTAGTAGAGGGCAGGAGTAATGGTTGATAAAATTCACACACAGCTCAGAGCCTGTCTTTTTAAACTTAGATTTTCTTTCTTGAACAGGGCAAAGGGAAGAATTTATTTTTGCAGAGTATCAGTGTTGAAGGCAGCAGCATTTGGGAATTTACCGAAATTTGAGGTTAAGTGGTTATGGCATGCCAGGTCATCAAGCTGCTTAGTAACACTGTCAGGCATGGAGCCACTTCAACCGAAACATTATTTCCTTGAAGAGTTCTCCTAGGCAAAGCTCTCTAGAAATCACAATCCCAGTGTGTAAGCATGAGGATAACACTTGTGAAACCACGTGCTCTGTCAGGAGTAGTTTCGGCACTGCCAAAAAAGTCATGTGGAGTTACTAGGGGGCTTTGTGTAAATGTGTCTATGACAGTTGCCAGGAGAGGACCATGTTTCTAACAGCTTATACCTGAAGATGAAAAGAAAATGTAGTGAGGTCAGAGCAAATGGCAGTGAGTTCTCAAAGGACTCAATGCTGGGAACTCAGTAGGATTCCCAAAGCTTTGTGGTTGGGCTCATCCTTAGAGGAGACGGAAGCAAGCTGGAGGGAGGAGCACTTGTGGGATGGGGAGTCAGAGCTGGGATAGGAGCTACCTAGGAAGTAGCTAAATTGGCTGAGTTTATCATCCTCGGATGTGCGCCAATGTTACTGCCCCTGTTTCAGAAAGGCTAGGCACTTGCCCAGATAAACCTCTGAGTGTTGGCAGCAGAGACTGTGATGGGATGTGGCTCTCCTGCCTTCCTGGCCCATTGCCTCCTTGGTAAGATACATTGTCCACTTAAAAACTGTTAAATATCTGTGATTAGATCCCATATTCTCTGTTTGATGAGTCTCCTGAACCACTTCAGAGTCCTTTTTTTTTTTTTTTATCTCCCTTTGAATTTCTTCTCTGCATTTTCCCTTGTGCTTTTATGGTCCTTCATTATTTTCACACACTTCTGTGATTCTTTTCACAGTCATTGCATGAGATCCCAAATACAGATTTATTGTTGTTAGATGCACTCAGCAAAAAAGCAAAGTTTGCTTTGTTCTGTATTTTTATAACATCCCTGCTCACAGATACCAAACACGAGTTGTTATCAAAGCCTGTCACGTCTCTTCATGCCCTGGCAGAAATATAAACATTGATAGTTTTATACGTGTTGAGCGGGAGCTGCAGTGGTTCAGTTTGGTGCTGCTGGAGCTGCTGGTGATTGCGCTGCCTGAGGATATGTAGCTTCGCTCACAGACCATACACCATGCTCCCTGCACCATAACCTGACATGGTAATTAGGGTCCACTTGGAACTGCATAAAGACACTTCTTGGTGGAAGGGAATAATGGCCCCACTTCTTTCTCTGCTTTGCTTCAGAGTGGTTTGTTGCTCACTAAATCATATGTTTCTTACTTCTGTGATGACAGCGGAGCTGTGTGATCTGTCTCCATCCCTGTGCCCACAGCCACCTTCCAGCATGTGTGTTTGTGTGTAGGTATTTAGAACATGTTCAGAGTAGCCAGTGTTCAGCAGTTTGTAGGAGGGACTGTCCTTGGTTGTGAAGCCAAGATGGGAGTATCAAACTGCTGGAGAGAGATTCAGATCTGGAAAGGAATACGAATAGTGGGAAACTCCATGCCTTGGAGGTAACCTGTTTTCAGGTTTTCTTTCTAGTTACTTCTTTTTACGGCTAACTGTGCTGATCTTTATTTGGCTATTCAGGTGAGGGATGAGTATGGTTTTGCCTTTTGCTGCCTCTCCAACCACTTATCTGAATTCAGAATATTGTTACCTCTCTCATTTATGCCTCTGTGCCCACTCAGGCATTTTAAAGCCTCCATCTATTTTCTCAGCCCTCCTAAGTGGAAAGAAAATTTTGCCTAAAATGTATTGATCTTATGTTGTATGTATGTGCACACGTGTATATACATAGAGATATATATATAAAACAGATGCTCACACAAATGCTGACCATTTTAGCTAGGAGTCTCAGACAGCACCATAATGCAAAATAAGAAAATCCATGTCATGCTCAAAAGAGGGAGCTGATTATCCTCCCTTTGTTGAGAGAGGAGATAAACAAGTGGGACATTTTATAACCTCGGTGTCTATGTGACATATTTGGTCCATAGGCTCATAAAACGCTACCAACTGCTCAAAAACATCAAACGATCTGGCAACGTCCATAGACAGGGTGACTCACAGGCATCCAGAAAAGTGCATAGCACTAAGAAAGAGGATAATAAATCAGAACATAAAGGTGTTTTAAAAGGATAAAGATATTCAAGTGATAGTTCTAAAAAAGTTTGTTATAATCCCTTGCTCTAAGCAGCTTGCACAGCAAACATTTAGTGCCCTGTTTTCATTGCATCTTTGCAATGAAATTTTGAGGCCTCATTTGATGCGCAGAGATCAATGCGCCATTACAAGCCATTAACTCAGCCTTTATGCTATCCTAAAGCGAACTTTATTTCTGCTTCCCCCCCCGCCCCCATCACACAGACACATGTCATTTTGACTACAGTCACTAATGTTTCTGATGCTGCCTGTGGCACATGCTGAGGTTGATGCTCTGTTGGCTAAAATAGGAAGTATTCACGTGGGGACGTTGCCTTCTGCTTTGCCCTTTGTGATGGGCAGTTCTAACTTTCCACTTTTAAAAGCGCAATGCAGGAAATGATTGCATAGTTTTATCTGTTCCTGGCAGGAGTGAGTTTACTTGTATGCTAGATACTGAAACATACTGAAAGTGATGCATGCTTTTAACATGTACTATGTGTAAGGCCACCTTTTTTTTTTATACTGTAGGTAATGAATCCCATTTCCTTTCCTGTGTCCAATGAATTGTATTGGGAAGTAATTGGGGTTAAATATTAACTCTCCCCAGCATGCAAAAAATACAACACTTATTATAAAAGGTTATTTTTAAGCTAAATGTGCACTTTCACTGCAGCTGGATAAACAGATTGCTGGGTGGAGGAAGGGGACGTTGGTGGGAATGGGGAGTGTGGGAGAGGAGTGGTGCAGTTGGGACTGCTTCATATAGCAGTGAAAAAAAAGTTAAAATTGCATAAATCCTCTTTGTTCTGTGTTATGTTTGGGTAAGATTTAACAGGCTTTAAAGTGCTCTCTTGCTTCAGACTATGAGCTGTTTGAACATATCCTGAGCCCACCCAGTTTATATGGGGAAAAGGTGAGGTCATGGGGGGACCTACAGAGCTTATACACAGTTGTATCATGTTTCATGTAGGATTGTGTTTTATTTGAGAGTAAATAAGTATACCTGGGCTGAAGCACAGAGTCTGAGAATGAGTTGAGATTTCTGCTTTATCCCAGAAACATAATGTGATTTTGGATGAGCCCTCCTGTCCTTCAGTGTGGGTGTACCTAAGACTGGGATAATATGACTTGCAGGGATCTGCCTCGTTACCTGAGATTGTAAGCTTTCTGGGACAGGGCTGGTTTCTACAATATAGCCAGCACTAATCTTGTATGGAGTTTCTAGGCTGTATTCTTATGCAAGTAATAATTATTTGTATGGTACTGCTGATGACAGCATATTATTGAACAAAAATTTTACGTAGCCTTGTGTTGTGACATAGAATCTCATTAGTATATTCTTTTTGTACACAGGACAATTATAATTGCATTATATAATTTAGTTACTGACAAATTTAGATCTTTCATTAGCTATTGTCATCTTAATTTACTAAGAGATGGGTTTTTTAACCTGCCATTAACTTTCCCTGGAAACTGTGGATGCTGAAACATTTACAAATTTTACTGGCAGTAATATGTAATCTGATTAGAATGTAATTACGTAGTTATACCTGTCCAATAGTGTTTGCACTTCCACATAATTCATTATAAGGAAATGTATACAGCCCATTAAATGGAGTTTATAAAATACATTTACAAAATGGAGCATTTTGACTCTTTAGAGGAACAAATAACATGCAAAATTGATTTGGGATATTTTTGCTGCTGTTCTGCACCGTGCAAATATTCAACTGCTTCAAGTTAATTACAAAAGGCTTATGATACTTGCTTAAGCATTGTTACATTTTTAATTGTTGCTTGACAAACATCATAACATCAAAAAAGACCTGCTAATACTCGAGCATTATGAAGCAGTGGGAAACAAACAAATCTAGTTGGATGCTGCTACTCTAAACTTTTTTGTGGTTTAAAAGAAATTCTTCCTTCCCTTCCAAGTAGAGGAATATGATGGTGGTTGCATTCAACAGCTAGTATTCAGCTTCTGCTTTGGCGTTACAATAATCTCCCCTCAATTACAGGCAAATAAAAGGCTACATCAGTACATCAGCTACAGTAAGTGATGTTATCAAGAAACTGGGAGACTCCCAGTCTTTGCTGTACTCTTGTAGCTTTCTGGCTATCAACAGAAGGATGGAAAGATGTCAGTGAAAGCATATTTTTCTCTAATTTGCCCTATATGAATGTATTTGTTTCCAGGATTCCCATAAATATTAGTTTGGAATTAGCTTGCAGGCAGGTCTGGGGTGAGATACGCTACTCAGAGTGCATTACTATCACCACTTCTCCCAGGTAATGAGAATCTGTACACCCAGGAGCAACTGCAGCCATGCTTGTGGGTCAGGCTGTGCTTCACCTGCTTTTGGAGCATAGTGTTTTGGCTGGAGAAAAGCATGGATGTGCTGCACCGTCTCCATAATGGGAGTATGTAAAAATACATGTAAAACTAAGCATCAAATCAAGAAGACACATTACCACATTGCCCCTTGTTGTTTTAGTACTTCTTTTAAAGACTTTGACATTAGCATCTAGAAGATAGTTGTTCCATCCTTGCTGGGTTAGTGGTGGGTGCTACTGAACCCCATACCTCTGTCCCATTCTCCTTTCCAAAATCCCAAATACATTGATTTATTTTTGTCATGGTGATGTGTATGTCATGGTGATGCTGTTGTGTCAGCATATTGGCCAGTAGTATACTACGCTTCAGTTGGTTTTGCGATGGCTGTGGCTTTTTTTTCCTTTTTGAAGTCTGTGAAATGGTTGAAAGGTTTTCAGACTCTCTTTGACTTGCTGTAGTGATACAGAGTGTGAAGGCAGTAAGGACAATCCTGAATTTAAGGGTGAGAATTACAGATCTGCTTCAATGCCGGACCAGAGCTGAGTATATAAATCGATTAAAAGATTAAGGCTCCAAATCTGTTAAACACTGCAAGATTTTCTTTCACTTCATAGGACTTAAGAGTTACCTTGAGTAATTTTTTGGCCATATTTACTCATCTTTTTAAATAAATTTGTAGAGATTTTGTAAGGAACATTATAATGAAAATCAGCGTGCCAAGAATCTTTGTTAATTCTACTGGGCTTGAAAGAAAAGTCCTGAAAACAGATCAGTTTTGCAGTGCTGGCAGCCCCGCTCATAACAACAACTAGATAGGACTCATAAGACTTTTTTCTGTCTCAAAGCATTCTTAGGTTTTATTAATAAAATAGAGCAAAAGCAGCCAAAAGTGCTGATTCCTTTTCAGTAAATCAAAATACAAATAGCAACATATTTATAGTTATAGATGTGCAAACAAGTATTGCTGTGTGTGAGCATGGCTCTTGATTTGACTGTTGCCCTGGGTTTACACAGTGCATTAGCATTAACCTCAGTTTCCAGGGGAACTGCAGCATCATAAACATTGGGCAAGATTCGCCTCCAACCTTGTGCCATCGGTATATAATGCTCATTGCAGATTACAGTCTCACGGCAGAGCATTTGACAAGCTAAGTGGTTTTCCTGAACTACCCTAACTGCTAAAGCAGACCATTTCCATTCGTAGTAATTTGCAGCTTTATGTAGAATTATTTTGTGAATGAAGTGGGTATGATTTAATTTTAAACTCCACTCTGTGGTTTCTGTAGGGTTGGATAAAGATTTAACAAATTTATGGTGTTTGGAATTCTTTGTCATCACATCTTCTGTTATCCTACCCTGTTTCAATAGAAATCAGTAGGCTCAAGTCTCTCCGTCTCTGAGATTGCATTTTAAAGTCTGTTGGGTTTTAAGGTGAGAAGGCATTTTCATCCAGTTGTTGTATGACTCTCTATGAGAGCTACATCTTCCCTCTATAGAGAAAAGGGATTATATTCAAAACAGTCCTCAGCTGGGAAAGGGCTGGCCCCAGTCCTCTGTCACAAGCCACCATGTGCCTACATGTCCTATGCTCCAGCACTGGAAATGACTGATCCTTCTGTGCTGGGCAATTTGCCCCAAAATCCCTGAAAAACCTCCCTGAAGGAAGCTCCCTTGGCTGCAGCTGACCTGACAGCATCATGGCTTTATTGAGAGGACGATCAGGACCATCCAGCAGTGATCTGAAGGTCCTGCCCAAAAGTGTCTTCCTGGTCAGAAACCAGAGAGGTGGTAGAGATGTAGAAAATGTGCACTTTTAAATTCCTGTGTTGTCAGATTTTGTAACCAGACAATCTGGACATGGTTTTGTTTAACAGTCTGCACGTAGTCTTGAAGAAGCAGAATGTACACATTATTTCAACCTAGGGTGTCCCACGCAAAGAACTATCAAGGATGATTAACTTAAGTAATTGCTGCTTTAGGACAAGGCAACTTTGAAGAACAATTACATCCTGGAAAGGTGGCAACACAAGACTCTTGCGATCAAGATATATCTGATACTTGTTGGCCTTAAGCGAACTACCTTCTCATTATAATACTAAAAATCACACCCCTTACACCAGATACCCTGGACCACAAAGAGACCCTTCCTCAATGAGCATGTGTAGTTAACCAGTAAGATTGTGTAACCATTATGTAGATTACTATCCAGTCAGTGTTAGAAGGTTGGAAGTTAACAAATTAGTATTCATGTAATCATGTATAAATCTGATTGTGGAAACTACCGAGGTGTGCTAGTCCGCCTAGCACCCAAACTTGCACAACTTTGTATTAAAGGCAATCTCATATTCTTACTTTTTTTTTTTTAATTTTATTTTGCATACTAGGTAATGAACTCATTTTTGAGATGACACCTGTAGAGAAGGTTTATGGCTGAGATCATCTAGAAAGATGATGAGCAGTTTCCCAAACATTGAGATTTTTTTTGAGAGTAAGAAGTTTGGAGGAATTTATCTTACTTTTCCAACTTATTTAGCAAATTAAATCTTTTCTCAATGCATTTGTTACAAATGCTGTTCTGTTAAAGAAATATTATGAAACCGTGTTTTAAAAGTCATCATTTGGTTTTAGTCAGACAAAGGGAAAGTATTACCAGCTTTGTCCTCTAATACCGGTTTATCCTTGACCAGTAGGTGCAGAACCTGTTAAAGAAATGATTCTTCATGGAAATAAATACTTACTTCCATGTTGCTTCTTTTTTACATTATAGTCCTAGTTAATTAACTGCAATGGATTTGTATGGATGATTAACACACGGAGTCTGAATTCACCATGTGTCTGATCTCATCCATCACATTAGAAGTGGAACAACATAAATGTCTTTTAATGACTATTGTAATTTTTACAGCAATGGAGTGTTACAGCTCTCTGGTGTGTTTGAACTGAAAATCTGGTCCAGAGTAGTGCGAAGCATTCCAAACCAAAATGTTCGAGGCTGTTTGAGGAGATGTGACTTTCCACAAACCACCTTTTGCAAACAATGTTTTCTGGCTTCGATGAACATGAGCCAAATACAAACCAGCTGTTATTTTTACTTACAAAGGAAGCGACGCAAATACTACACATCCACATACGTATCCTTTACCTCGTGTCCAGCTTTAGTATGACTTCAGGCAGAGCACATTGCAGAGTAGAGAAGGTCACTGCCTTTTCACAAGGCTTTTTTGGAGCTCACTGTTAGGCACAAATAATACTCTGGTAAAATTTCCTTCTTTCTCTAATTCTTGAGTCCCCCAGTGCTTTAAAGCTGGGACAGAAGCAGATGATGTTTGTAGCTCAGGTAGTTTGTATTTTTATTGCCAACCTGGGAGTGCTGTGAGGTCCTCTGTTGGAAACGCTTCTGAGTTTCCCCTCCATCTAAAAAGAGAAGGGAAGAAAAACACCCAAAAAAGGCCCATCTGTGGTTATCTACGAGATTCTGAGCCTGGGGACAATGGCCCAGCATTGGTCTTTTAATCTTATGCCTGCTTTTGTTGCCCATAGTTTACTCTCTCCACTCCTGACAGCCTCCTTTGGTGAAGGTCTGTCCTCTTGCAGGGAGTAATGCTGAATGGTCCATGCTCTGTTGGCAGGGTACAATGCATGTGATCCTTCTTTCTCTATAGCTCTTACATGACTGACCAACTCATTGTAAGCCTGTCATTGTAAGGTTTCAGGGAGAGCTCCCAACAACTCACTGTGAGTGTGCTATTTGTTACTCAAACACCATCAGTCCACTTGCAAATTATACGCTGGCTTTAAAGAGCTTCTTCATCCACTCAGAAAATTGCTGCAATCCGAGGTAGTACCGAAGACGCTTGATGGAGAAGGGAAGTAAGTCCTTTCCCTGCACTGTAAAATCCAGATGTACTTGTGTGCATCAACTGATGTAGCAGAACTGCATGAAGACTATTTGAACTGTTTCTTGGCTATGCAGTACCGGTAATGGTGCAGCCAGAGCTGTCCGAGACTACAGGTATATTCCTGTCTGGTAAGTCTTCCTTCAGGTTTGAAATCAAGCAGCAAATCTTGAAACTAAGTCAGGGTTGAAAAAGAAAAAATGCCTTTAGTGTGATTGGTTATATATATTACACTGCTGAGTCCAATAAAAGATTCTGTATGTATGTACAAACCTGGTCCACATGGAATTTAATTCTTTATAAAACCTTAATTTTTCTCTGCAAGCTGCTTAGGTTTGAGGCTGAGATTGTATCCACAGTATGTGCAGCCTGCCTTAGGTGAACCTGATTTAGCAGAGGGTTGGACTAGATGTTCTGTAGAGGTCCCCTCCAACCCTGACCATTCTGTGGTATGTCCAAGGGATGTTGGCATGTTGCAGGAGGCAGTGAGGGACTAGCATGGATGCACGTTTCCATGCCAGCGAGGGCAATGGCAGGTGCAAGAGCAGCCACTTCTGCCTGCAGTGAAAGTTCAGGAGATGCTGCCGCCACCTTCTTGGCTTACCAGAGATGCCTGTATCATTGGGACTTCTGTCTTCGCAAGGTTTACTTAACACTCTGTAAAGAGGGGGAAATATTTCTAATCCTGAATGGTTCTGCCGTGGTTTTAAGAGTTAAAGAACGTGCTGGCCACATTATAAACTCACTTCAGCTGCCTAATGCCGTTTAGCAGTTCCAGATTCTTCTTACGCATTATATATTCCACAGTCTGTTAGAAACACTGCAGAAAACCTGAAGACTCGGGCTGGGGCTGAAGTTAGAATTTGCTTCACTGAGTATTTTCTAAAATTTTGAATATTATAACAAAAAGGTTAACAACGTGAAAAGTCAGCCACTCTGAGCCCTCATGAGGAAAATGGCCTGTCTAGAAGACCTTTTTGCTGGATTAATTTTGTTACAATGTGGAGTTGTTTCTCAGCTCTTCTAACTTACTTTCCACCAAATATTTGTCAAGTTGCATATAATATTTCTCCAATAGTAGAGGCATTAACCTTTATTAACCACTGCAGAGACTGTAACTGCTTAAAGTCTAAAGTGATAATTAAGACCACATCCTGGGTTAAATTCACACCTACTCAAAGTCCATTAATTTTTATCACAATGATGAATTTCAATGAAGTAGTAATTAGGTTTTCTCACTGTATGGAAAAACATTATTATGTGAAACACTGCTGTAAATTCAATCTTTCTGAGTCCAAAGGGCTAGAAGACATCCATACTCATGAATAATAGTGCAGTTGGTTTAGCAGAAGTATCATAGTCTGACTATGGCTTTCTAACAACGCTATTATTTTCATGTTGTAAGATACACGTTTAGTGGAAAAACACAAGACACCACAAGCTGGGAAAAGGAGCACAACTGGATATACTAACAACTATAGTTACACCAACATTGTAATTCTGAATTGCAGCACTGAGCAAAGTGGCTTGGGATAGATCATTCTTCCCTTTTTGTGTTTATATGCTGCTGAAGTTAATCTTGGCCACTTAAATATTTGTGCCTTGAATAACAGGGGTGCAGTTTCCAGGTGAAGCTGTAGGAAAAGACCCATTGGGAAAGGCTTGTTCAGGTTCTGTTTGCTCTCTTTGTGAAGCCTATTCTGAGTGGCATTAAAAGCTGGATCAAAATGTGCATGCAATATAATCATCTCAGAGTGATGGATAATTGCTGAATACCATTTGGTTTTGCATCTGGTTTCAAGCAACACTTCTTACCATTTCTTTCTACTACACTTTACAAGCCTGTGTAAAGTTTACATTGTAAAAAGAAGTGATGCATGATGGGGGAAAAAAGTATTTTGAAATATCTGGTAAGATACACTCTGTGGGCAGGCCATGGAAGAGCCTCAAGGCTTGCCACAGGCTTTAGCTCACACCAACAAACATTTTTTGCCTGAACAGATACGATTTACATGGTCACCTCCTCTTCTGATTTGTGCATCCTGCTGGCATGGGAATATTTCCTCTCCTCTGAAGTCAATTCATATTGATGTGAGATGCTGAGGATGGCAGACAGCTGTCTGATCTTCTTCTGCAGCTCACCAAAGAGATTTTTGGCCAGGACTTGCCAGGGGTGACTTTTTTTTCTCCCTAGTTGTTGCATTTCCTATCACCTGCCTACAGCCTCATCCTTGTGTAACAGCTGGGGTGTGCTCTGCAGACTGGGGAACTTGGAAATTTAACTAGAGTGTATAGATTGGAGAGTTATCCCGTATTCTTTAATAGTACTTCCTGATCGCTGAGGTGTGGAGAGCGCTGTGTTTATCAGGTCATGGGGAGTGAGCTTCATGGGCAACATTCAATGTTAAAAGAGTATGTTTCTGCAAAGACTTTGTTCAGACAGAGGTTGAACCAGGTAGATGTGAAATAATGAAATAAGATTGTCACTGTAAGGTGGTACAATGCAATTTCAGATTATACTGATCAGGGGAAATAATCCTTTCCACTTTGAATGTCTCAAGCATCTCACTGTGCTATCTCCACCCCAGGCCAGCTGGTGAATCCTTTCCTGCTGTTGTGAGGGGGAAGCAGCCGTTCCCTTCCACATCTGCTTTGCAGGAAGGGAGAAATGAGAGGGGAAACAAGGCAAACAGCTCTGTGCATTGCCGTCAAGCCCCCCATCAGCTGGCGTCCCGTGGTTTCTGGTTTGCATAGAAGAGTTGTCCCACCGTTGAGAGAAAGAGATGGGATTCCGAGCCACTGCATGGTATAGCAGAAATCCTTGTCTTTGCCCATAGAGAAGTCTGGATTAATTTGCACACTGTTGCCTTCTTAACCTGCCATGCTCCAATATGGAAGAATGCAGATAAAATCTTATAGATTGTATATCTTGGCAAATGATGAGCTGATGGTCCCTTTGTACAACTTGTGCATTAATCTTACTGTACAAAGAGTCTGCTTTCTATCAAGTAAAAGGCAAAGCTGTAGGAATAAGGAGCTTAAATTAGTGTCTGCCCATAGCTGTGGTGGTGCTAGGTCCCTCCTGGAGACTCTGTCACAGAGCATCTTCTCCCAGTGCCTGTTTTGTGTTTTCCTGGTTATCTTGGCCTTACGCTGGGGTCAGAGCATGCTCAATTAGGAGAGAGAATCTAAATATGCATCCAGGTATGACTGTTTTGTTTTGATGAGTCTATATTTTATGCAATTTTATCGTTTTTGTTGATACGTATGCATGTACATGTATGTATATACATAGATTTATACAGGCTATAATGTAAGACTATACCTTTTTTTGCCAATGCAGATCATCTTCTTTATTTTTTCTGTTCCATTCTCAATTGTTTTTCCTAACTTTCTGAGAATACTGTGTTGATAAAATCGATACTTCAATGGTCTGAAAATTCTCTGATCACAAAGTCAACACTCAGTTCCCACGGAAATATTTTCTTCTCTAAAGTGTTACTTACACACACTGGTCTGTGAATGTTTATACGTAATAGAAATGCACTGTAATACTGAGAAAAGAATTGTAATCTGAGGTTTTGTGTACAACAGCATGGTGGAGATTTTACAGTAGATTTGGTTAAAACCATTTTTTCCATTCAGTTTGTTACTAAACACTCCTTTCACTAATTACTTTCTTGTTTTGAATAGCTGCTTGAAACTGCTCTACAAAAGCAAATTTGTTGTGTTCATAACACAAAATATACCACGACCAATTACACTGCATGAGTGTCATACATTTAAATATAATCAATCATCAGAATACAGATCAGAATTTGTTTATATGACTGCACATAGTAATTAATGCACAATTTTCTTTAGATTATTTTACAGGTATGCCAACTTCCTGTGCTATAGCAGCATTTACTGGGGATTAGTACACAAATTTATAATGAGTAACATATAATAAATAATAAATAATTTCAATTATGGTATAGTTAGTATATAATAAGTTTTTATCAAGGAAGCGTGCTGAAATATAGACCTCATTGAAGTCTGGTAATAACATTTCCCAGTTAGAGTTACTTTGTTGTAGGGTCTAAATGCATGGTGAACAGTAATAACCGATTGAAGCTTGAAATGAAGAGTTAGAAATGGCAAATGGCACCATCAGATATGAGAGCGGGATCAGATAAAGCGAAGGAAGAGTATTACAGTAACAGAAACTGTATAGAAAGCAAATGAAATAGCACTGATGGAAGATTAAATGTGTTAAGTGTTTTGGTATGCTACCACACAAAAACGTTTTGCATATCCCTTGCAGTGAATGAAGTGCTTTTCAGGGTGAAGATGATTTTATCCTACTTAACTACACAAGCAGAGTTAAACAGCCAGAAAAACTGTATTTTGCACCTTTCAAAGTTTTTCAGTCTTTCTAGATTTTTGACTAATTTTTGCTGCAGTTTATCTGACTCAAGCGGTAATGGATTTTGGCTTGAATTCACTGAAACCTTATGGACTTTTGAAGACAAAACATTCTTTGGATTTATGTTACTGTGCCTTTATCCTTCCACCTTCTCTTGCTAGTGACTATGTTAGATGTGTGTGTATATGATAAAGAGCGGTGCTTTGCTTGCACAGGGCTCGGAGAGGTGGTGGGATCTCCATCATTGGAGACAGTAAAAACTGGACTGGCCAAAGCCCTGAGCAACATGGACTTGCTTTGGAGGGTGCTTGCCCAGGGACCACCAGAGGTCCATTCCAGACTACATGGATTAAATAAATTGAAAACATCTTTTAGTTTGTTTTCCATGTGCATATGCATTGGCAAACTTGTTTTCTCATTCTGAAATGTAGGTGAATTAATTCAAAAGAAAATACGTTGAAGTACAAGCACAGTTGGTTACTATTTTGTAAATGCTTTTGTGCCATACATTTGCAGCAGTAGAAATGGTATACTGTGAGAAAACTAAGAGAATTGAAGATGTGCGACCAAAAAAAGGAATGGAGATGGTCATGTAAATTATTCCATTAGTGTGAGAATTAATTTTCTCCATGCTTTATATTAAGGTTGAAAATGTGCTTTCTTAATAGGTCAGCTTTCTCTGCATACATGCAAACTTGTGTGCTTGCCTAAATTTTTAGTGTTTTGTTTAGTTTCTTTAAATATTATTGAAGTGATTCATTTTTGGGATGACAAACTAGATATTTTTAGCAACCGCTGGAATAACTGCTGTGAGCCGAATAGACTGCAGACAATGAGCAAGAATCCAGCCTGACTTTCAAGCCCCAGAGTGATTTTGATGATTTTATGTTGCTGACAGATAAGCTGTAAAATGAGACCAGTGAAACAGGGCTAACTTGGGACCTCATGATACTAGTACAACAGATACTCTAGGGTTTGAGAGCTTCCCTGCCTTTATTTACTTATATCTTTCACAGTTCGTTTTAGCATACTCTTTATTTGCCAGAGCATCTGGAGGCCTATGGCTGATCTTTCACATGGTGGACGAGCTGGTTATTTTCTTGACTTTTATTACTAGTTTTATCTGTCCTCCTTTTAGAGATATATGTATGTAAATGAAGGAATGATAACTGGACTACCTAGACCTGTAGTCACATAACGTGGCTCCTTCCTGAGACCAAGGAATTAGGATAAGAAGCAGTTACTTCTGAAGCAGTCCTGAAGCATGTGCCTTTTTGGAACTTATCAGAAAAGAAACTCAAATCCTGAATAGGAGTGTGGCTCTAAAACCCCTTGGGAGATGGGCATTCCCCCAGTGAATTCTTGCAGTGGGACATGTGGACTCAGAGGGTCCACCACTGCCTGTTGCGGTCCCCAGTGCACTTACTGGCGTGTATGGAAATGCGATTTGTCAGCCACAGATAAGTATTTCCAGTGGGATGTTACAGTAAAATTACCATAAACAGAAGATGGAATGGAGCAGAATTCTTGTTTGGAGTTCCTGTTGTCCTTGTGTCCCATCTGAACGTTGCAGCTCTTCGCTCCCTGATGATCCATGAGTTTTGACTCAGCTGCTACCTTGTGTTCTGCAGTTTCAGCTCTGTGCAGCAATTTCAGCTTCATGTCTCATGAAGTTTACTTAGCCAAAGACAGTGGTGCGTGCTTGGGTCTCTGTCGTAGTTTAACCCTAGCTGGTAATTAACTACCATGCAGCCGCTCGCTCACTCCGCCCTCACCCAGAGGGATGGGGAGGAGAATTGGAAAGGAATGTAAAACTCGAGGGCTGAGATAAGAACAATTTAGTAATTGAAAAAAATAATAATGAAAGAACAGAAATAATAATGATTACAATAACAGTTATAATTAAAAGGAGGAAAGAAAGAATAAAATCCAGAGGGAAAGGAAGAAAGAAACACGTGGTGCACAATGCAATGGCTTATCACCCGCCCAGCCAGTCAGTCCCTGAGCAACAATCTGCACACCCTGGCCAACCTCCCAGGTATATGTACCAGGCGTGATGTCCCTTGGTATGGAATACCTCTTTGGCTAGTTTGTGTCAGCTGTCCTGGCTGTGTCCCCTCGCTATTCCTTGTGCCCCTCCAGCCCTCTCACTGGCAGCTGTAAAGAAACTGTAAAGTCTTTGACTTAGCATAAACATTACCTGGCAGCAACTAAAACATCAGTGTGTTATCAACGTTGTTCTCACATCAAAGCTAAAAAACAGCACGTGCTAGCTCTTAAGAAGATAATTAACTCCATCTTAGCTGAAACCAAGAAAGTCTTGCACTCAGCTCCAGTGATGATGTGGCCATGTTATGGTCCTGGGCATCAGGACTGAAGATCCACCATGGGGCACACTGGACTTGCAGTGGAGAATCAGCCACTTGGTGAGTCATTGGGCTATATCCTGCTCATGCTCTGGTGAAACCTGTTAATGTCAATGATCCATGCCAGTTCAAACCATGGTGGGCTTTGGAAACCTTGATCTTCCCGTCAAAGGTATGTAGCAGGGGAATGAGATTTTTGGGAGACCTACCAGTAGATCTGGCATCTCACCTGTTGAAAAAGCCCAGCACACTCTGTCCACCTACACATGGTCACTTCAGTCCATGAATGAAAAGCCACTGGGAAAATAAGCCAAAATTTATATTCTTGTTCAGTACATCTCCAGTGGCCTTAGTTCACCTGACTTTTGCTTTTAATGGAATCTGTCATTTTGTACCTCAGCGTTCTTAAATCCTGCTTGTTAAGTAGTTCATTAGATGCACAGATGCCTTGGTTAATGTGCTACTAAAAAAAAAGTTAGTGAATTTAACTTAACTTCACAACCCACCTATAGATAGCTAAAACTCCATGGTAATGTCTTGTTTTGGTCTGTTATTTTTAAATATTTTTTTAATAATTAGACTAAGAATGTTCTTCCATTTAAATGAGATTTAATATATTACTAACCCAAGCAAAATATTTTCAAATAGTGCAAATACAGACAGTGGTAGAAAACAGAACGTTTTTAAAATAAGATGCTTTTGTTTTGTTTGGGTGTCTGCAGGCAACTTGGGAAGATAAAGTGTATATGGAATGTTGATGTTCCATCCTTATTTTGCTGAGAAATACACTTGTATTTAGAGCTGTTCAAAACTTGGAAGGTATATGCAGGGGTTGTTAAACAGAACAAAACAAACAAAAAACATCCAAACAAGTTTCACTTGGAAAATACTTTCAAATTTTCATCTTACTAATGAGGTTTTCTCACTTTTAAAGATCTGTATACTCTTTTTGTTCTGTATGATGAAAATAAAATCCAAACAGATTCTTACAGCCAACCATCACTGTAACATATTACAGTGTATAATCTGCAGCCATGGGAGATGGAAGTTAAAGAAAAATCTTCATAACAAGAAGAGAATTCAGAAAAAAATTGTTTCCAGCAATAATAGGCTTTGGAAATGCAATAAGCCTTTGGTCAGGAGACTTCGTATTGCTGAAACTATTTTCACTGCAGACAGATAACGAGTATGTGAATTTCTGATGTGTTACTGTGTGTTAGAAGATGCTGATAAATGAATGGATGTACTAAGAGTTAATGAACAGCTTTAACTTCTTATTTATCTTCTAATTGGGGAGCCATTTTATTTGGGGGCAGAAGGCAAGAGAGGAGGAGAGCTTTCTGCCATGGCATGTTTTAGGATACTGCTGCTTTGATTTTGTGTTGTGCAAAGTTGTTTCACTAAGAACAACTATTAAAGTCACCTTCAAGCTGAATATTTGCAAATAATTGCAGGTTTAATAGCAGCTGGCTATTCAAATGCCTTATGAAACTTCAGAAATCTCATTTAGAATTTTTAGCGTGTTATCACATAAAATCATAGTGGAGTTTCACATAGTAGAAAATGAAATGTTGTATAATCTCCTTCTACTGTGATGAGTACCAAAACCTAAAGCCTAAAACAGTCAAAATACAGATATGTATTCCTTTTGCTATCTGACATCAAATAACAGAAGTAATCTGTGTTTAATTTTGTAAAGGAGATGTATGAGAGGGTGGAAAGCCCCATAAAGCTTTTGTTACTTAATACAGGTTTCAAAAACTGCTCTCAACTCGCTTTCCTTCTTCCACGGTTTTCATATTGCAGGTATATCCTCCTGGGACCAGCTTTCATTTATGTGCAGTACTCCAGGGAACAGAAACCACTTGCAGTCCTGAAGTTGGTGGTTCTGCTTCATCTGCATATAAAGAGAACTGATGATTTCTGCAGAAAAACCATAGTGTGGGGATTTCCCAGCTTTTCTGAATTTGACTCTCAAGTTCACTGTTCTGAAAGAAAGTCTTGGGAAAGACTTACAATCATGATACTTATATTTAGGGAAAAATGCCTTGTATCCTGTTGAAAGGTAGAGGTGAGGATGGCTCTTTGATTTCTTATTTTCAATGAAGCAGTTGGGTAAGATATTTCCTATACATGAAAGATAAACATTTTTTAAACCAAAGAAGTACAATAGGAAAACTGATGCATACATTTTTGAGCAAATGTCTCCTGGGTGGCATTCACTCAGATCCTGCGGACAGATGTGGATGAGTCAATCCCTTATGTCAAAGATGAGCTTTAAAATGGAAAGGCAACTTTTCCACAGGAATATTACCCTCAAAGGAAACATTAGTTTTCTTCCTGAAAGGAAATAATTCCAAAAGAAAAAATGCATTAATGCAGTCAGCAAACTAAACGTACCACTGATTTACTATCGTTATGTCATTCTAGTAGTTATTTTGAAGAGCAGTATTATTGATAAATCAAGATTTGCAGCAGGAAATAACAAGCAGTTTTATTTTTTATTTGCAGTCATGTGTTTGTTCCAGAGAAGTAGTATTTGTAAAGAATTTGGACTCTTGTCATTGAACTGGCACATCACATTTCATTTGTGGTGCTGGCAATATTAGACTCTACTGGCAACAAGTGGCACCTTTTCTCCCCTTTTTTACAGTATGAGCAGCAAGTGGTGGTCTTTTGCTGAGTGATATTATTATGACCATAACATTAAATAAAAACATAAATTATGGAAATTGTGGGATGGAAGAATTAGAGTGAGAAAAGCCTGATGGGAAGGTTTTTTAGTGGTGCTTTCATGAAGGCAGCTCTTGTCCATTTCAGTCTGTTTCAGTTACTGCTTGTGGTGAATGTAATAACTGTGCTTTTCCCAATGAAAATGGAAGTAATGCATGGGGTGGTCTGGAGACTATTTTATTAGAGAGTGTGTGAATAGGGCAATGGGGAGTGGAAGGACATCTCTATTTATATTATTCACTGTTTTCTTTGATCATTAAATGCTTTGTAACTCCATTTCCAAACTTCTCAACTGGTGTAAAAATTAATTGGTTGCCTCTCTGAAAAAAGTCAGTGTTCATACTTCAGGGGTTTGACAGCTGTGATCACAAATGCAAAGTGAATGCAAAAGTAATTTTGTTTTACATCATGAGGCAGTCTCTGAAAGCATAAGATAGATGATGGATGTCAGAAATATCAGCAGTATCTGATTGCTATTAGGTTACATTTTTCTAAATATAACTGTCATTTAGCAACTTCTACAGTGACACGTCCTGTGTCTTCACATCAGCCTTTCCCATTCCTGGCTGATTGCTGTTGTCGAATAAAACCTGCGACTGGCTGACATGCATTTCCCTTTAGCCCACAAATTATTTCTACATCAGAGGAGAGCGGGTGGCTCATGACATGGCATCCCCGTGGTTCTTCTCTCCCTTCTGCAGCAGGTGGTTGGCAGTAAGTATCTTTGCTTTTCCCCCATGTGTTTCTATACCTGCAATCCCTGCAAGCTCGTTTTTGTGTATGGATAAAGAGCAGTTAGGGTGGTGGGTATGTTACTCCTTAATGCAGAGCCACCTTTCTTGTCAGCCTGGAGCCTGTAAACTGTAGTTGTTCTGCCTTTGACTTGATTTAATTAGCTCTTGGATTGTTTTCAGTGTGATTTTGTTGAGTAGTCAAAGCTGTAGTATAACATATCTCAGAAATGCATTGCTGCTGGGAGAGGTAAACCTGCTAATCTGGGTTTTCACACCCTTGGGTTGGTTTATCAAGGAAGGAAGGTGCTGGTTGGTTGATGAGCCTGATCCACAACTGAGTGTTGTGTTGAGAGCGATTGCTAGAGGAAAAAGAAATTAAGGTATCTGTGTTTTTAGCAGCATGACAAAACAACTGTTGTTTTTCCCCCCCTTAGTGCTGGAACAGGGTGCATTACAGCAAATAAACAGCATGTCTGTGCAGAGGGTGAGGTTTGGAGTTGGGTACCACTTTTCTGGTGGCAAATTGCTTTGATTAGGTGACCTACACTGCAGTGAATATGGCATCAGCCTTCTTGGTATTGAAGTCGTACTGCATTTTAGATAGCCTAAGATCAATGGGAGCCAGGGGGAAAGGGATAGAGTAGCTTTTACCAAACTCAAGGGTTTTCACATGTCTTTAATATGAAATAGAAGGTGAAAGATGTGAATGCTTGGTAGGGGAAATTAATGGTAAGTGATATGTCTGGACTGTAAAAAGGGGAAATTAAAACCCGCTGAGATTATTTGCATAAAGTTAACATCAGTATACTGTTAACAGACAACACTTAGAACACATTGATTAATTGTATTGAATGCCATGGGGCAAGGGAGATTATTCACAATGAAGTTTCTTGGAGAAGGCTCTGCAGAACAAACCAGCAATGGACGGGGGCCATCACAAGCAAACTAGAGATTAAAAAGCTAATAGACCAGGTCATGAAGTCCTTAAAGATGGTGCCTATTTGCTTAAAGCACTTGGAAGTCATACAAATGGTGATTTGCTAACAGTGAAAAATGTCCCAGTAACAGGACCTTCTCCCAGTAGGCTAAAAACTGATGCAGGGCCCTACATCTCCAATTGCATTGCTTGTAAGAGCATTTATGCCACATTGTGAAATACCCAGCATTGCTTGTGAAAAGTTTGTTCTCCGGTGATAGCTTTCGCTATAAATTGCAGCTGTTTTTACTGCTACACAGTGAGTTTCTCAGAGTCACGTGGCAGCAGCTGTGGCAGTGTGTCTGGGGACACATGGCAGGCATGCGTGGAGGTGGCTTCTGCTGTGCCTTCTCAAGTGGTGGCTTTGCATCACAGCTCTGTCTTTGTCTTCATTGACTGTGGCCTATACTGATATTCAAGGAGTGGGTGTGAGGAGCACACCATTACTTCCAGCCCAACCAGGGATGTGGGACTTTCACCCTCCAAAATCTCTTCTGCCTGGTTTTCAGAGCATCACCAGGGAAAATGTGTGTGATTTCCAGTTTGTCATAGCAGTCAAATAATTTTTGGCAGTGCTGTGGAGGTATTTGGCCTATCTTTCTCCACCGGAGCTTGCTGAGATGTCTAAGTTTGCTGCAGTTATGTTCCCACCAACTCTATAGGAGGATTAACATCCTCGGCCACCCCAGTCTTGGCCTCGCGGACAAGAGCCAATGTCGAACCTTCAAAATAGCAAAAAAAATCTTTTATCTTCAGGTTTTGAAGGTGCTTAAGTGTTGGCTGGGCTGTAGATCATGTTGTTAGTAACCCAACCTGCAGGTGACAACACCTGGTGACCAGGGAGCCTGGGGAAACACTGACCGTTTCCATTTTCCACTCCCTCACCCCTCTGTGGAGCAAGGGTGAGCCCTGGGCTGGCCTGAGGGCAGGCACACTACAGTGTGCTTTTTGTCCTTCCGCCATGAGCTGAGAGGCAAAGTCTGGCCTGTACCCTGTAATTAATACCTTTTGAAGAGGAGAGGATACGCTGCTGAGAGATGGCTCTCAAAGAAGTTGTAAAAATAGGTAGTACACAAATGATAATTACTGTTAATGCAGGTCAAAAGGAAGAACTGCATCAGGTCTCCGTTAGCTTTGGCTCCAGAGTAATATTTCACAGTTGCTGTGGCTCATTGAGAATGGCCAAGTGCCATGAAAATGGGCTTTTTACATTATCACATGCCTCTGGGACATGTTTGGAGGGTCCTGGTGCACACTCAGGTCAAAGCTTGGGTGTCATTTGGGGGGATGGAAATAGATTCTCTCCCGGCTCGTTCTGGCCAAGGATGCAAAATGCTACCACTAGGAGAGAGAAAGGGGATCTAAGTAAGGAGTTAAACAAAACTAAGGGAAGTAAACCAGAGAATCATGTCTGTAGACATCTACTCTCAATTACCAGTGCCTTTCCCTCCAAGTGATTCATAAGGATCTCACACTGAATTTATTAAAAGAATACAGCCTTGATCTAAATATGCAATTTCCAGAGATTAACTAACACCTAGGAAATTATTTGCTGGGTGGTTCTTAAGTTGAATGAGTATGTTATTATTAAATCAAACCACTTAATTAACTGATCAGATACAATGTGTTACTCTTTCCAGTAATGCCACGGAAGTAGGTGGTAGGTCTGTTGCCCAAAAAAGAGTAAAGAACCCTCTTGTTGACTATGGAAAACCTGTCAGTAAACTATTCCTGAATGTTTTGGGTTTTTTCTTAAAAAAATAAAAAAAAACCCTCTCATTATTATCTGGCAGTGCCTCTTGTTTTCTAGGGGTGATTCCTCTTGTGCTTACATTAACAAATTAATTAGAGAGGAGAACTGTAAGACCCAGTGATGCAGCTTGTCGTAATCATGCTGAGGAACTTAAAACATGCAAACCTCCCCAAATTAATTGCAAAGCTATTTCATATATGAGTAGCCAGAATTAATCATTAGCGTAATCATTCCCTTTCCAACATTATTTCTTTGTTAAAAATGAGTAATTTTAATTGGATAATGAGGTGCCAATACGACTCATGAATTGTACATTACCCAAGCTAATGGAAAAAAAGGGAGCTTATGCAAGTAGCATTACAGATGCCGTTACAAATGCCTCCACAGCGAACATTTTATTCTGATAAATTCTTAATTTATTTCCAGATGGCTTTTGAATTTCTAGAACATTTACTGTATGCTGTCATTTTCCCGTTTGATATGCTTGTTATCTAATTCTTGTGAGCTGTATGGGTGAGGCTCAAACCCTTGGTCGATACCCAGTCTCTGATTCCAGGTTTTGCAGGCCTCCTCTGGCAGCAAAAGAATATGAGCAGTGGGTGCATGGGAGATTACTGGATTAGCAGATTAGCACCAAATACTGAGGTTATGCGAGGAGAGGAATAATTTATTTTTTCCAGAAGAAAGGAGAGCTCTAGCCACAGAAACCTAGAAGATATTATTAGGATAGTCCAAAAAAGTACATGAGATTATTCTTTAAATAGAGTTTTCAGATATTTCATTTTTTAAAAGCCTACTTTTTCCAGAAAAAAAAAAAATGTTTTCTTTTTCTTTAAAGAAATGATTGCAATATGAAAAATACTGAGTATATGTCCTGCTCTGAAGGAGAGTAATTCATAGAATTAGTGTAACATATTGAAAATACATTTTATTTGCAATTGGAACTGTACTGTACTGCCTGAAATGAGCACTTTCTTACCCTTCTGTCATTGCTAAGGGATTGCTGGATAACATACAGCAGACCTACAGTGATGCGTTGCCATTTGAACAGCTTTCTCTGAGCTACAGTATGATGAAGGCAAAATAATAGGGTAGGTAGGTCTCCTCCTTATCAAAGAGGGGGAGTGGAGGCTTTGTGTATGAGCTGACCCTGAAGTCCCTCTCCTGTGCTGCTTTTCCCCAGCCCTCCATGCTCAACAGAGCTCCCCTTTCCGTCCAGCTTTCCTGAAAGCAAATCTTTCAGTGCAACATCTGAGATCAGTGAAGTCCGGGGCTACTGCTCTTGCCCAGACCTAACCCAAAATCTTCTCATGCACTGACAACAGCCACCGTGGTTCCTCCTCTGCTGCCCTGTGCTAGTGTCGCTTCATCTGAGTACCTGCTCCTGCACCAGCCCTTACCATGTCTCCTGTGCAGCTGCTCTCATCCACTGTTCCTGGCCTTGCCTCCTCTCCTAACTCATGATTACAGTAATTGTCCTCTTTGAAGCTAGTTAGAAATGGGTAAGTTAAGTGGATAATTATTTTCCTGCATCACAGTGCATGTAGCTTAAATGGGTGAGTGCACTCTGCAAGGAAATTCCTTGCATACTGATAATTGAAGAGGGGTGTCGATTCGTAATACATTTCTGAATTGCTTTGTATGATTTCTTTTTTCAGTATGAATTAATTTTTATACAAGAACAGCTACAATCCATAGGATATCAGAAGAGTTTGTGAGATTTAGGAGCAGGAATCTCATGGACTTTATTAGGAATTGAAGGGTTAAATGCATCCATAGGACTTCAAAACCAAACAGTATGATACTGTAGTTAATACCTGGTTTGGATACTCTCACTAAGCATAGTAAATAGATGCTTTTATAACTGTAGTTCTTAACACACTGTTCTTGCTTTTAAGGAAGGAAAGGAATATAGGCGGGAAACCTAGCTTGTTGCTTCATCTGCTAAAAATCATGGCTAATGAAATTGGGTTTTAACTGAAGGGGCTGTATCACTGATGTATTTGTGGGATTTGCTATCAAAATTTTGGCGTGATTAATCTGAAAATATTATAATTTTTTTTAGTTGAAAAAGATTTTCCAGGGCTGCTTTTGGGTTTCTTAGATGTTGTGGCTATGCAATCATTCACACTCCTATTAACTGGAGCAGCAATGGTGATTGTGCATAATTTTTGTGCATTTAAAGATGAAATTTTCTTTGTGTGTTTTTATTTTTTTCTCTCACACCCTCAGTGGTGTAGGCCTCACAGTCATGTGCGCTTTGTAAGAGCCTCACATGCATTATGTTTTATGCCCTGTGACATTGGGGTTCAGATGTGTGGCACTGTGGCAGACACTGGTATGTGATATTGCATCATTGACCACCTTCAGTGGGCAGAACAAATCAACTAAACGGTGACCCCTGTTTTGTGTAAAATAGACATAACTAATGTGTCATGTGTTTTGTTATTTTATTTGCTTAATTTGATGTGATATCAAAACAGCTCTAAACCCAAAAGTTGTATGTGATCTGCTAGCACTGCATTGGGGCTCTGCCCTGGTGCCAAGGCTATTGATTCACCACTTCTGTAGCAGGAAGTTTGGTGACTTTTCACTTGGACTATTGACTGCCTTCGTGTCATCTTCAGTCCTAATTAGAAACAGAGTCTGTTAATTAAACATTTCCTCAGTGTTTTAATTAAATATTTGTCTGCTGCCTCTGAGCAAACTGTGAACCTGCTATGAGATAACACACTTTTTTTCACCCAGTAAGACAGTGGTTGCATCTCAATGGGAAACCTTTCGGTATTTGGAACCTCCTGTTTTATTTCTACATATAAAATGTCTGTATTTTGCACAAGCATATAAACATGGTTGGTAAGTGCAGACCAATACTATCTCTTGACTAAGGTCCGCTGATTACGCTGGAAGGAAACCAGATAGGAGGGGAGCCTGTATCCTTTCTGACAGTGGTAGGCACAGTGACAGTATCTATGAGACCTCTCACTCCTAGAATAATACTGCTTATTTTCAGTTTGAAGATTAATAGATAAAAGCAAGTGGGAATGGTGAAGTCTGATGTTGACTCAGTGTCATCTCTTGCATATGTTTGTCTCCATCTTTGGTATACCCTGCAATTCCCTCCAGTGTTACTGCTTTGCAGTTCTCAGGAGCTTTGGGTTTGTTTTTTGGGGGATCAGGTCTCCCAGAGGAAACAGGGACTTACAAATCCAGGCATTTCTTTCCCCAAGTGACAAGCTGACTGCTAGGTAGGCTGGTGCTCCCCCAAAACCCCAAACCCTACACATTTACTGTTTCAAACCCCTACATATTTACTGCTTTCATATTGTGCAACTTGGCTTTCCAGGTTTTCCTGTCTTAGTGAAATTACTGAATTATAACCACTGCTTTGCACACTTGTGTTGTAATACCAGATGGCTTATTTTTTGATTAATTTCAGTAATTTTGCTCTTGTTGCTCCTCACTGCTCTATTGCTACTGTTTGAAGCTTTTCTGTTGTTATTAGTTTTGCAGAAAGAACAGTGGGGAGTTAATCTACAGCTTAGGAAGTTCAAAATAAAACAAAAAAAAACAATAAAAGCGAAAAAATTAAGTCACTGAAAATCTATGATAGAATCTTTTCTTTTTCATTAAAGGTCCATTTTCTAAATGTAGTGCAGAAAATGCTTCCTTTTCTGTTTCCACTCTGTCACTTATTACTTGCTGTACAACTGATTTGTGATTTGTGTGCTTTTAAAAGGAACACGAGAAATAATAGATCATATAAATTGTGAGAGATGGAATGAAGGTAAACTAACTTAATTTGTATGTTAATTCTTTAGGATGAGGGGACAGTGTAAGGCAGCATAACCTCCAAGCTCAGCTGGTTTTATTTATGAATATGCATGGAGAAAGCTGTAGTTGACGTTTCCATGTATTTTGCACCCATTTTACTACCTTCCAGCTCAGCTGAGGTTTTAATTGAGAAGTCATGACAGGCACTGAAAGGCAGCACATGTCTGGATGGAGAGGCATCGCTGTATGAACTCACAGATGTCCACTCTTAGCTGGCGGGGGTATGTGGGGGGGTATTTTTGAGTGTGGGAGAAGACTCCTTGACCCCGATTGCTCTTTTTTGGTTTGCTTGTTTGTTTGTTTTGGGGGTGGCTCACAGGACTTGGGAGTAGAGGCAGCTGGGAGTTTTGTCTGGGTTCATTTCATGCTACATCAGGCTGAAGTTTCCAAGTGTTGAGGTGCAACATCCTTCAACATGAATGTGGCAATAATGTTTTTTCAGGTAGGAAAAAGCTTGCGCTTCATAGTGCAGGGTTTTGAAAGGGATCTTTGTGTTTTGCACATACTATTCCACTTTCTAATTATAAAGGCTAATTGATTCTGTAGGGGCCAGGTCCCTGATATCATTGCTGATCACTGAAGTGTTTGAAAAAGAAGGTCAAGATGTAAAAGACCAACGGCATCTCCACTTGTTTGCCTGCAGTGGTCTTTGCAGGCAGTCATGGCAAGTGTGTTGCTTTGTGTACCAGCTCAGCATCAGTCTGGAAATCACTTTTGAAGTCCCTAGACAACAACACCAGAAAGACTGAGAGATCAGTCATTCTCAGTGGTATATAGTTCTTCCAAGCTTTGTGAAAACAGATTGGCAAAGGGAAGGCAGAAACCCCCTAAGCCCCACACCAGAGAGAGAAGTAGTAATGTACATTGCCATGTATTAAGCACTTGAGAATCCACATCTAGAGGTGATAGGAATGACCCAGAGGTGAGGAAAGCTTGGGAGGGGATCATGTGCTTTACCACACATCACAGATGTCACCAGATCAAGCTTTCTGTTGGCTGGGAAGGCAGCCTCAGTGCAATGCAGACAAACAGCCCATCACTCACAGCTCACAGGATAGAGAGTTGGGAAGCCAACCTTCATTATTATGAAGCTGAACTTAATTTGCTTCTAAGATGTATGGGTTTAAGCTTCTCAGTATCATGCAGAGTAAATGGAATAGAAATGAATTATTGTGGGTTTATTATTCCAAAATAGAACAGGAGAACACAATTTCAACAGAAACTCTAGGAGCTACTCTAAGGAAAAAAAGAGAGAATTTTTTTAAGTGAAAGATGCACCAGGTAAGCAATCTTACTCTTTGTGTGATGGACTGAGCTATCTCACATTGTAGGTGGGGTTTATGATGGGCATACTGCACGAACGAAAGGGCCTTTGCTTGTACATGGTAAATTTTCTAGCAAGACACAGAGACCAGCTCTTTTCTCCTGCATCGCTAAATTAATTCCCTAACTATTCCTGTTTTCTCTCTCAAATTTTAACTGCTTATCACTTTAGGAAAAAAAAATGCCCTATTTCTGAACATTTCCAAACAGCTCAAGGGTGTAGTGACAACAAGCTGTTGCTTCCCATCTTGCTGAAGTTAGCTGTTGGTGAGAAAATACAGAGCCAAATCTAGAAAAATTGTTTGCGTTATAAGAAACACTTGAAAATAGATGGAGAGAACCTAGATACCGAAAGTCTTAGGAAATTTATTTTCATTACATCATTTCCTAATGGATTTTTCTAAGGAAAGGCTAAACATCCTGAAGTGGATAGAAGTTTTCAGATGAATTTGTGATGTGAAATGCAGTCCTGAAATGTGTTAAAAGGTGGATAATTTTTTAAAGCTCATCTACTGATTTCTTTATGATAGTATGATTAGCATTTTTATTTCCCAGATCTAATAAAAAGTACTGCTAAAAGCCACAGTACATCCTGTCAGTTAGAAATTAATGTTCATTTAATATTTGCCTTTTGGAATAGCACGCTGAAACCTCATCTATTTGCAAGGTAAGTTGGTTACGCAAAACAAATGGCCTGCAATAGAAAGAACATTATCCTAGATATAAAAACAAAAATCCATGTTAATCAGCTACTGCTTTAATGTCTTTTGGAGCTGCTTCGTTTTTCATAAAATGCCTGGAGAGTACGTGGAAGGTTTCCTACTGTTACTGAGGGTAAGGGCCAATTTTGTCTACCATGGTTTAAGAAAAATGCAAACTAATTTTGGAGATTGACTCGCTATCCTTGATTTTATATGATTTTAATGTGATATTTTAAGCTTTATCATTTTCTTACCAAATTTCCTAAGTCACAGAATTAAAATTAGTTAGGGTTTTACATCTTTAAATCAGAATGGCTTAGATAACCCCCATATGACAACAGCTGGCTTTGAGGCAATACGGACCAGAACAAAATGATCTTGGAAGAGCCAGGCATTGGTCAGTGGCAGCCACTGACTCGTTTCTTCAGGTGTAAGATTTTTTTACACCTGAAGTCCGTGTGGACCCCTGTTTTCATGGGTGGTTTTGCCATCTTTTTATTAGCCAGCCAAGTGAGATGCCAGGTAGTTGGCATCAGCTGCTGCTTCTGTAAATGCTGACTGCTGTTAGAGTGGGACCATGTTTTGTAGTATTACTTTTGCTGAAGGAGTCAGGGGGTCATGACTTGGTGCCTAACATTTACACAGATCAAAAATCCTGATGAGCTTGGATAATTTCAGTGTTTTTTATTCATCTCAAGAGGAGCTATTTCAAAAGGTGATTTATGATTTATCCAAATGTGAACATATCATCAGCGGCATATTACTCCTCTATTTATATATATTGTAAGAGAACAATGTGCTTAATGTTACTCTTGCAGTAGCACAGCTGCAAGAAATTGTTTCTGCAGACTCCCTGGTGTGGTCTTCTGGTGAAATTTGCAGTGGTTTTTGTTTATGTGTTGGCCTGAAAATAGTATCCTTGGCTTTGACTTGGCCTCTCTCCTCTCCTCTTGTCTCTGTTGCAGTAGTGGGAGGTCGTAAATAAGAGGGTAGGTGTCATCAAGAGCATTCCTGTTCCTTGGAACAATGTTTTCTCCAAATTACTTCTCACTGCTCTCATTTTTTTCCCATTCTGATAGGCACAGCTGGAATCAAGTAGCAGGTTTTGGTCTTTAGCTTTGCAGCATTTTCAGTGCCGTCACCATTTTTTTTTTTTTTTGGATCACCAGCCATCGATCAAATTTATTATTTCCTTTGTACCTCAGTAAGAGCTATTTTGGTATCTCCAAAGTTTTTTGTGTAGGGGATTGTTCGCTGGTAAAAGGAATAGACACACTGCGTGATTGCCACCATGCTACCTCTTTCATGTAGCTTTCCATATTACAGCAATACTTTATCTCTGACAGCAATTAAGTGATACAATGTATGTGTAGACATGATAGAGGATATCATTCAACTTCAGCCTCCCTGTACAGTCACTGGAGAGGTGGAGGTGGCTAAAAAGGATGCATAAATCACCTCCTGGAGAAGCCTACCTCTGTACTTCTGGATAAGTTATCCTAATGAGATGTCTTCAGCACCTATGGTCCAGAATTGAATAGGTCTGATAGTGCCCTAGCTGCTGAGCAGGCTTCAGAGGTTGAGCTCAAAATGTCTGTTACTTTAACTGGAAACCAACACAGTATAGCACAGACTCCTTACATGCTAGCTCTGTGTCCAGCTACCACAATGGTGATGAGCAATGCTAGAATCTGTCGTTGTGAAGAGATCTCAGAGTAGTTCCTGTGGCTGTGTGCGAGTTCATCCTCTAAGTTTAGCTTTAGAAATTCAGAATATCAGGCTCTACCATTACTCCTTTGTTCTCTATGAATTTTGGTATCAAACTGCAGACTTGGATGTATTTGTACTGAGCACATTGCAGGTTTTAACCAGAAATGTAGTAGCCTTTATTAGATCTCTTCATTTATGTATGTGGGTTTGTAAAGACTGCTGGCAGGAAGATTTTGCATGATTTTGTTTTAGTTGGGAACAGCTTTCTAAGCAGTGATTCCTTGCAGAGTGATAAAGGATGATCTTCTAGACTGAATATGAATCTCTTAAGCTCTTCTCCTGGCTCTGTGCTCACGGTTGGTTTTGGCCAGCCCCCTCTTTCTGTGTTGTTTGATTTTGATAAAGATGAGATAATTTGTTAGTGTTTGTACAGTACTTTAGTGACTTTAATTTTCATGCTTCCTAACTTCAGTAAAATGTGGGTTTATGTTAGTAGTATTAAACTAAATCTGTCTCATTGAGTCCAGCTTTTCTCTTGTTTTCCGAAAAAATGATGCTGGTAACTGTAGCTTTACTTAATCACTGACAATGGACAATAATTGCTTCTGAAATTATACTTTTCCTCTTTTCAGTACCATTTTCTTCATGGTTTCTGGAAAAAATCCTTCCACTTCTCCATGTAATACCCTTCTCTGATTTGTTTTGGGTATGTTGTTTTTTTGTTTGTTTGTTTTGTTTTAATTTGGAGGGACCTGAAAATAACTTTCACCTGAGCGCACACACAGACAAATACTCAATAGCCAGGATATAACATAGTTTAAAAAATTTCTGTATTGCAAATAAAAATTGGGAGTACAAAAATGCAATTGGAATTGTAAAACCAGAGACCTCAAGAAGTTTGAGAATACCTATTTATTGTACCTTTGGCACTTGCTTTTGATTTAGTGTTTACTTAAATTGTTACATGTACTGGTTTTGTTGAGACCTCTGGAGTAAGGTGGGAGATGCGGGAGAGGTCTTATGCACTCTTAAGTGTAGTACTGTGGTATGTGTTCACCAAGGAGTTAATGATGCGTGTACATTTTTCCTTAAAGTAGCCCTCTGATTTTGCAGCACTGTGTTTCTTACTGTAGGTTTTCTCTCACTACCCAAGTTTCGTAGCAAGTCAAATCAGAATCAAAGCAGAAATGCCATCATATGGCATCAAATGAGCTTCAGGAGCAGGTGGCCCATCAGACTGGCTTTTGAATGGGTAGTGAATAATGTTTGGTGTTATCCCAGTAGCAAAAAGAGAAGATACATTTACAGGGCCTCTTGTAATACTTCCTGAGAGCAAAAAGGTGAGGGACTTGGAAACTTTCTGATGGAGTGTAGGTTCTAGCGCATACAGATAATCCCATTCTACCCACTTTTGGGCCAGTCCACACATCTTTCCCGACTGCTTTTGTCATGGAGAATCCTTCTTTCTTCCAGCCAAAGCAGATGAAATAGTTGTATTTTTTAGATGTCAAATTTCTAAGCCTCTACAAGAGGGTATCCCTGTTTTTCAAAGCTTACTACTATAATTTGGGCAGACTTTTGGTGACAGAGGTATCTCAGAGAGAAAGCCTGCCTCTTGAAGATACCACATCCTTGTGATACAAGTGTGAGCATACCAAAACATTTTAAATAATCCATCTCTAGAATATGAGATGACAAATTAACTTCCCTTTAATGATGGGAGTCCCATTGGCTGAAACCTTCCTAAAAAAGATGACAGTGACCTGACATGAGGGAAAGCAAAGGAATTTTAACACAGGGAAAAGCTGCGAAGTCCACAGCTCTTTTTTGCTCATCTTGACATATTCACTCTAGCCACCCCCACATTTAGAGAGGAAATACTGTTGTCTTTGTATAATACTATTCACCCACGTTTCTCCTGGCAAGGGCATGAGCTGTGTTGCAGAGCTCTCTTGTTCCTTGTCTTGATGTAGATGGCACAGTGAGCATTACTTAGGTCTCTGGCTGCCTCTTTGAAAAACTCTGTGTTGATAGTGACAAAGTGATAGCTCTGGAGCACAGATTGCATGGGGAAGAAATGGGACAAGTGTCTTTCTGGGAGATTTTTTTTTATTAAATGCCCATTAAAGTCAAAGGCAAAGTTTCCTATTGACTTTTATGAGCCCTGGTTCAGTCACTGTAGTCAGGATTGAGAGACATTATCAGAAGAGCTCTGCTGTTAAGACACGGTGTTGAGGTTGTGCAGGAGATAATAAAAAATGTTCCTTGCGATTAGAGAGAAGCAGGGAGAATTGAGTCCCCCAACAAAGTAATCATCTTTATGGAGTGGGAATGGTTTGTGCAGCTCCTGGGATCTTTACACGCTGCTGAACAAGGAAGAGCATCCCTGTGTTGCTGTATTCCATTTGTTCCACGCCACCTGAGAAGTAATTTGTTTGCCATGGGCAAAGTTTGAAAAGGCATTTTTTACCGTTCACAGCAGTTTTTTCCAGTGATACCACTTTGCCTGTGCTACCGTGGAAGGGCATGATGGCTGCACACCCCCAAAGCTGATGGCTCTTCTGCTTTAGCAGAGGTGCACTGTCTTCACCCCTTGCTTTTCTGTTGTAGATGCAGCTGCTGACTGAAAAGGTGCTTGAGGCTGGCCAGCTGTAATAAAGCAATTTCCAGTATCACCTCTTCTCATTCTTCATGTTCCGGTGGACACAGAAAAAAGACTGCAAAATCAGTCTGGTCCGATACGCTCCCAGACTGGTTTTGTTTTTCAAGGCCTGCTCCTGGAAGCCACAAAATTTGTAGAGCACTGTTTTCATGTGTTCATCAGGCAGTAGCATGTAGCTCTAGTGGGAGAAAGGTGGTTTTTCATAAATGGGGCAAAATGTACCTTTAAAGTGTGATGGTTTTTTGTTTGTTTGTTTGTTGTGGTTGGTTGGTTGGTTTGTTTTTTTTGTTTGTTTGCTTTTAAATCCATTAACTGTTTTTCAAAATTTGAGCCAAATTATCTATTATAAATAGTTTTAAAGCACCTACCTTTGTTTTGTTCCCAGTTGCTCCTATTTTGAAATGCTTGTGGCCATACATAAATGGCCCATGAGGATAATAAAAGGGACTACCTATAAGAAAAGTGGTTATTTTAAGTATTAACAATTATGGTATCATCACAGCCTTTTCACACTTGAGCAAACGTTAAGAGAAGGTATATGCACAAAGCTTGTTAGTTTTCCAGTCATGTTCTGTATTGGTTGTTATTATTTCTCTTACAGCAGGTATCTCAGCCCTCATCTCTGATTCTTCTATTATCACCGTCTACAATAAAGTTATAATCTTGCAACTCTGCAGTTGAAGTCTGTGGTTGAGCATAGGAAAATGGTGTTGCTAGCTCTGTACACGTACAGAATTAGAGGCAAAAAGGTATAGATTTATGGGGCTAAGGAGCATCTTAAATCATTCCCATTTGTGACTGCGGACAAAAAGGATGATGCATGCATTTCTGCAAGGTGAGGAGGGAATATTGGAGTCTGATCTGTTACTTTTGGTGTTTGGAGGCATATTTAAAGGGTTTAGAGCTTTTCAGAAGAGTTTGTGTGATTATTTTTTTTGGAAGGGATTGGGCAGTAGACTCAATCTAGAAATACATCGGTCTGATAGCTGCTATATCACAGACTCCCCATTTAATTAAGTGCATAGTTCAGCTTTCCTGTTTCTTAGATCTCTGTATAAAACTGACACAAAGATCTCCCATCTCAGTCATGTAAAAGCAGCAGATGTGGTGTGAACACAGAGCAGGGCTCTGTCTGGTAGTAACGTGTCAGAGCCTGGCACATAGCTACATGGATGCCATTGGGGGTTATTGTTTTGGGGGGCTGCCAAAGCCTGGGGACACATGGAAGCAAAATAAAGAGTGATGTTTTTCTGAGGAGGTGTCAAGGTGAGGGCACTTCTCTGATCTCAGCATCTCCCCTGATGTATGTCTTCTTCAAAGGCTTGAAGAAAATACTGGGAACATTATGGTTCCTTAAAAACATACCGCAATAAGATTTTTTCTTCAGTGAATTTATATACTTTGATCACAGTTGCCCATATAATCACTTAGAGAACAGAGTAGGTAAGAAATCTTTATTAAATTTATAGAGGAGTGAGGTGATTTTCAGCTCCCCAGTTTTCAGTTCCCGGGGATTCTGCTAAGTGCCTCTATGCTTCATTCTAACATAAAAATTTGTAGGTTTTAGCATTTAGCACTGCAGTACAGGCTCTTTTGTAACAACATGATTTTTACTTCCTCCTAAATGAAAGTAGCAATTTATTCTTCATGATAAGGGGAAAAAGCAAACAAACAGAAACAAAATAACAGAGTAAAGACTGAAAATAGTCTCTTTATGAATAACAAACAGCCTTAAGTAGATGGACTTACCATGACCAGGTATAATGCTTCACAGGCATTTTTTTCCTGCAACTTTAGCGGTATCAGTTTGGACAGCAGTTGATTCAGCATCTGAAAGCCAAACTGGAAGGCTTCTCAAAGGAAAAAGAAAAGGGGGGTGGGGATGTGGAGAAGAAGCTTAACACAATTATTTTATTATTATCAATCCTTCAAACCCCTGTTTTAAAGTTCAGCCATATGGTTAGATTTGAAAGGCAGAAATAACTATACCATCCTCTCTAAGTAACAAGAAATCCTCACTTTACGTTCATTCCAACATCCTTCCGTAAATGTGTATTTTTTTATGTCACCCATACAGATGGTTATTTAAGCAGATGTAGTTTCATGCTGCCTTCATTTGAAACCTATGCTAAGTATTAGGTTTGGGGAACATTAGATTATGGTGGCCCTCCTGGGTCTCTTCCAACAGCAATAGCTGTTGGAAAGCAGAAGGTCAGAAATTAAAGTCCTGGTGATATCACAGTGCTACGCTTCAGTAATCCACTGCATTTCATGGACCCAAGCTTGAGCACATGAGAAAGTCCAGAACTGATTTCTCAGCAGTCATTTTTAGACATTGATTGTTGATGGTCAAGTTAGCGTATGTGATTATTGTTGCTATTTATTTTTCCATCTTTAAAATCAAACCAGGATGTAAGATGTCAGGGCAGCTTCCACCCACCGAATAGGGAAAAGGAAGAGAAAATCCCTGCCAAGAAGAGTATTCATCACATTGCTGTTACATGTAATATCAGGTGAAGTCTGTCCCAGATTATTTCTACCTAGAACAAGGATTTCATCCAATTCTTACTCAAATGATAGGTCTTGTTACAAGGTAAATGATTTCTCTCAGGCATGGTAGGCAACCACAGCTGATTCCTTGCAGTTAGGTACCTAAGAGCTTTGGTTACTGTTCTGTTACGAAAAAAGTAAGTGTCATATGAGTGTATTATTAGCAGTTTTCAAAATCTGTGAATAATGGGATTTTGTTTAAGAAATTATGTCTGAAAATACGTTGCATCTAAAGCAGTAAATTTCTAACCCGCACACTTGCCATAAACCTTAAAAGCCACCATTTCCTCTATGGTGTAAGCAAGTGGGTTTGTATATCATTAGAGAAGACTGCGTTAGCATTACCATTGATTGCTGATGTGGTCCATGAAAATGTCCTTCTGGTTTCCCCAGTGGAGAAACCTAATTATCCCTATTCTCTGATTATATCAACACAATTTCACATATCCTCGGGAACCAGTGTTACAAATTCATAGCATCAACAAGTCTATTAGTTCTTTTGAGTCTTTTACTCTCCTGACGGTAAAGTTAATTCCAGGAGATTTTTCACCGTGGACAACTGGAGGTGCTTAGACAAGCTAGCCAACATAAAAAACAAATACATAGAAAAATCAGCTGCCACGTTTATTTATCCTAGTTAAGCAGGTTGTGATGTCTGTGCTTGAGAGTCATGTCTGGCCATAAGAGCTCATAAACCTTCCTGCAAAGTGGAAATGCCTGAAATGCTAGTGTACCAGCAAACACTGGCCATCTTTATCTCCATATCCTCAAAGTCATACCTTCTAAAAAATAATAAAAAATGACTAGGCAAGCAGTTAGCTTATGATGCTCTTCTACTGATTTTTATTTTGATTCTTTAAAAATTTTTAGGTGTTGTCCTTAAGGATTGGTTTCCTTCAAGTACTGAACCAGGAGTTTGATTTACATTTGAAAGTCTCTGATTCCTTGTATTTATGTGGTGTGGTGTTTTGTTTAGTTTTGGGTTGGGTTTTTTTGTTGTTGTTGTTGTTTGTTTGTTTGTTTTGTTGTTAAGTAAGTTTCAAAGTCAATCCAATATTCCTACTGCTGCAAAGGGAGCGAAAGAAGGTGAGGTGTATGGGGTACTTACTTCAGACAGGGTCTTCTTGCAAAATGACAAGGCATAGTCGAAAACTCATCAAACTTAACAGGTCTCCTAATGTATCTTACCTGTTAGAGAGCTTGTCACTTTGCTGAGAATATCCATAGGAATTTTTCAAATTGGCGTATCCTACCTCACACCATGGTACTGTGGGACACTAACCTGTGTAAGAGAAGATGTTGGCACGAACAAGTCTCTGTTTTTGTCTGACACCAGAAATGTTGATATACAAGAGGAGCCAGTTCACACAGAATTTTTCCTTCTGCTTTCTCTCATCTCCTAAATTCCCACCTTTCATTCCTCCCCTGTTCCCACCACACAGAGGGATCAAGGTGGTGCCTTGTGTCAAGCTGGGGGCAGGTATCTCTCTGAGGGTTTTTTTGTGTGTGTTCATCTTGATCAACTGCATCCTCAAAACAGCTTTTACCAGATGAACACCATTTGGCCAACTAGAAAGGTGTGTCATTTGGAGTTGTCTGGCAATTAGGGATTTGCAGACGGCTCCTCTGGGGCTATGGACTGCCCTGGGGAAAGGAGCAAATGCAACAGCAGTTGCGTAGCAGCTGTAGCAGCCATGTGGATACATTTGGTCCTGTATCATTTCATGCTCAAAGCACCTTTGTGGTAGTATATGAACAATATTAATGTATATTCATGTGAAGCTTTAAGAAGACATAACTTTACACGGAGACATGTACTTGTGCCTGCTTTGTCAGGGCAGTAGGACTCTGAAACCACTTGAGAAAGATTGTTTTCATGAGTGTCGCCTAGAATAAATCACCTATCTTTAGAAAACCATCTATAACTGTTATCAGTGTCAAACCTTCTTTTTAATAAAAACCCCAACAGTCATTGATTTGATGATTTTCCAAGCTAGTAAAGGATTTTGCTTTCTTTCACTGTAAATTAAAAGCACCCATTGGTGATTACGTCTCTGCTGCTGGCTAACCCTGTTTTAAAATCTCACCTCACTTTGATGTGTGTGTCAAAATATAACAAAGAACAGAGGGAATGCACCAGGCATGAAAATTGATTTCTGAAATGGAAATGAGGTGTCAGGTGAAGTCACCATGGTCTGGTAATATTATCCAGCACACAGTTAACGATCTGTCAGCATTTTCTTAATGATTTTCTAATTTTAGGGAATTAACTGGTTTGCAAAGTGAAGAACGGCTTCAGGTGAAAGTAGCTGTTTGAAATTCAGACGAATATGGAACAAATATGCAAATAAGTTGCAACAGCTGGCAAGACCTTTGTGGGGACAGTTTAATGATGCTCAGAAATTCTTAAGCGTCAGGAAGAGGAGGCTTGGCAGATGGTATTGTATAAGGCTTTGGGAAGTAGACCTCTAAAATAGTGATTTTTAATTTTTTTTTTCCAACTGAACCTAGTGTGAAACATTATGTCTGATTAACAGACCATAGTAAATTAACAAAAGGATTCTGGAATGAAGAAATACTGAATCCAGTTAGTCTAGGAAGTGAATTTGTATCCAAATAGGGAGTGTAAGAAGAGTTTTAAATTTGAGCCACAGTACTTGGTTAAATTCCTGCAAAGCAAGCCCTTGTCTTAGGGAGGTACCATATTTGAAGTTTAACAATCAGATTTAGTTAGAAATTCCAGTTTTCGTGGTCTATTGTTTAACACTTGCTGATCATGTAACACTGATCCTGGTGATGTGATGGTGAGGAATTTAAGTACATAGCCAAAGAAAAAATGGTATTATGGAGTCACCAAATTTTCTTGTATCACCTGCACCCCCAAAGACCTTCCATTTCCATATTAATTCATCTGATTCTGATTAAGCATGAGCTCTGAGAGCATTAGAAAACAAGGTGATGAACTATTTTAATTTATAAATGAGTACTCTGTTAAGTCGTTAACATTATTTCACCATCTTAATTCCTGGAAAATGGTATTTCAAAGTTACCCTGCTTCTTAGAGCTAGTAACAATAAAACAGCATTCACTCTGAAATACTGAAGATTACTTGCCATTTATAGGGAAAAAAGTATGTTCCAGTGGGACTTCTAGTTTTCCTGTGTTGTTACCAAACTTCATCTCTTATTTGCTGGTTTTGGATTTCCCAGGGTTTTGGTAAAATGTACCATTTCTGAGAACTGGGTGCAGTTTTTTAACTGAGCACCGTGTGAGTTTTAATGATCCATTTATTAAAGGAGTGTAATGCACGTGAATGCATATTTGAAAATTTATGACCCTTTTGTGATAGAATTACAAATAATACGGTCCAGCCTTGTAGCTCCCAGTTATATGAGAGACTAAAGGATATTAATTTTAAAAATAGGTAAAAGAGTATCTTCTTCCTGTAAATACCTTATTCTTATAAAAGAAGAATATCTTCACCCGATTCAGTGGTAGTACTTATAACTTAACTAGTAGTGGAGTATAATATAAAAATAATTTGAAATAAATGCTAAAATTGTAAATACACATGTTTATGGTAATATTGCTGTTACATTTCAGATTGTCCGTCTTTTCTCCCTGTGGCACAGTTTTTCCCCATTATTCTTTCCTTTCTCTTTTTGGAAAATACAGGTGGTTTTAACCTTCTGGTTTTTTAATATAAAGCTTCCTCTTTGAGTGCCTTATCAGGCCATACCATCCCTGCTTTCCAGAGATGGGTCCAGCTACTCTAAATCCTGTGTAACAGTCTGGGCTACGTTTCAGGTCAGTATTTTTATTTTTCAGAGAAGAAAGCAAGGATTAAATGAAAGAAAAGTGTGTGAATCCTTTTAACTGTGGGAAAATGCGTGGGTTTAGGACAGAAGTGAAATAACCAAGCAATGAGTTTTTCCCATTATCTCTGCAATAGCCTGTAGCTAAACAGTAGGATCCTTTCTCCTGCTGTCTCTTCCTCACCACTCAGGAGACAACAGCCATGGACAAAAAAAACACATTGCAGACAGACCTCTGCCAGGGTCTGGAGCTCCTGTTTATATCCTTAAGGGTCCTGTGCTTTGGTCCTGGAAAGTATATTTTAAGACTGACTTAGAAAAAAGCAGATAAATAATAGCCTTAATGCAATTTCTTCTCACCTGTGCAAGTTGGGAATGGGAGCTGGTGGAAATACTGCTTCTGTTGGCCAGCTGTAAATCTTTTTTCTCATCCCCACTCCCTAGTGTTTTAACAAAAATTACTGACAGTCCTCTTCAAATACTGCTGTGAATGGGCAGTCACTGCACATGAGCTGCCTTGCTGCAAATTTTGTGATGTTGGAGTATGAACGGGCTAAAACTTAAATTTTCAACCTTGATGTATCTGTGCATGCCCCCATCACTACCAGGCTGTGTTGCTCGTCTGCTTTCTGATTTCCAGCACTGGAGTGCTTCTGCTCTGGCTTTGCTTTTCCCTCACCCTCACCAGAAGTTCAAGCACCACTAGAGCTCGGTGTCAGGAATGAAGCTGCCTTAATCCTGAAGAGGATTAAGTTACAGTGTGCCTAAAGCAATTTAACTCCTGGGTAAGAGCTGCCACAGATGGATGTAGCAGTGCTTTAATTTATGTCCCTTGGCATAGCTGATGGATGAGTCTCAATGTGCCTGAGTGCTTGGAGTACCCCCCTGCTCCTTGCAGTCTTTGCACATAGACCCTTCTTATCTGATTTTTGACATCTTGGTTTGGTACAAGTTTCTCTGACAAAGAGGCGTTCTCCCTAGGGCTGTCTGCATAGAGGTTTCCCCTCTCTCAAATCCACCAATTAAGCCCTAAACTTTGAAGTGTGATTTTCAGGTGGCAGATACAAGCAACGGAAAGATGAGAGAGCACTTGGTCTGCTTGGAGAAAGACCCTTACAGTAAGCCTTAGGGACAGAGGTGGCCTTTCATGCCATGGACTGTGCCACAGTCATTTTGCTGTATTGGGAGCGTGAAATTTGAGATCAGAGGGTGCAGTCCCAGATGTGATCAAATCAGAGCTTGAACAGTTAGGAAAGAAAAACCCACCTCTTCTTTATAAATCAGATAGATTTGGATATATATTTTTTTTTAATCATTGGACAATACTATTTTATTTTCTTGAACAGCATTTGAAACTGCAAAGAAACCCACACCAAACCACTACTTTGAGATAATTTTGCTAAGAAGGAACAACCACTCATGTCAACATAAACTTAATGTAGACCTCAAGAAATTACAGGATTAATTTCTTAAATTTAATTTGTCAAAAGCTGAATTGATTGTAACATTGGAAATGGTCACCTTAAATCCATACACCAAACCTCAGTGTATGTTACTTACAGTTGGGAGTTAGTAGATATGTTGTGTCGCATGCGGGTGGGCTTTCATCACCTTCCCCAGTTCATGCAACTGCCTTCTGGACACCACGCTCGAGCACTGTGCACAAATCAATCCAGCTTTTTACCTTTTCCCAATTTAAACTTTTCATAGAGAAAACAAATTAGCAGCAGGAAATATTTGTCATTGCAGGATGACGCAAAGATGAGATGATCTGTCAAGTCAGTTGACTTAATACATGAGCACCGTCAACCTGCTCTGAGTGACGGAGCATTTACAAACAATGCTGCCAAGGGAACATCATAACTATCTAGTTTTGCATTAGGACATCATTTACATTCAAAATGACACTGAATGCTGCTGTGGTCCGAGGGGCCAGGGAGAGCAAATGGGATGATGTGAATTCATTAAAAAAGAGGCTCTAGCTAGAGCTGCAAGTGATTGATGAGCAATTAAGTGGCAGGGCTCCTGCGGTAGCCCACAGCCTGCCGTGAATACTCAAGAGGACATCTATTTTGGGTTTCTCTGCTTGTGGTGATAGAAATAGGTTATTTATCCTTCTGATGGTGTTTATCCAGAAGTAGTGATAAATAAGGATTGCTTCTTTCAAGAAGCTGGTTAGGATGAGTTTGAGCAAGAAAATCTGTTGTTGCTGTTGAAGTCATCGTAGCAATTATTAATGCATTTCAGTCTGGATATAAGCTTTATCCCCGTTTCTTCTTGGCGCTCTTTAGTGCTGCAAGTAACTGTTTAAAGTGGCATTGCATAACTTCTGTGTCACTTGAATCTGCTGCTTTTTGTCCATTGAAACAGCTGAGTGCACTTGAACGCAGTGGGAAGACTGCACCAGGGGAAACCAGTGCCTTTCCCTGCAGTTTGAATTGGGAGGGACTGACACCGAAGTTAAATGTTCCTTATGGCTGTGCCGCAGGCAGCAGCATGCTGCTACTTGGAGAAGATCGATAGCATGAATGTGGCACTTGTGAACATGCAAGAGAATAAATTTGAGAGCTAAATCCTCGGTTAATCCATCCCAATGACTGACCCACCTGCATGCTTCCTCCAACTGTTGTGCCAAAATTATTTATCTGTCATCCTTCACGTGAATAGTTCTTAGTGCACTTCTGTCTTTTGGGACTGGTGACAGTGATGAAAATAAGCATTGTGCAGGAGAGTTAATAGTAGTCAAAGCTCCCTGAACTTGAATCCAGGAGCCGACCAAATTCGTGTAACCCACTAAACTAGTATCACTAGTTACAAGTAGCAAATTGGGCTAGCTGAGATTCCACATCCTAAAGCTCAGGCTGGAATGATGGCAACATGCTGTCTTGCATTGTTTCCTGTATTTTTTTTACAGTTTTAGAATGTTTTGACAATAGTTGCAGTAAACTGGAGCTTTAAATTATTTGGACCATGAGGCAAATTTAAGTTCGGGGTCTTTTTCCGAGTTGCTTTAACAAGTTTTTCTAGCAGTACATTAATAATGTTTTTCATTTACATGATGCTTTTCTGTTTCACCAAGTGCATTACTACCACTCTGATAATGGCTGCACCTCTCCTTGTGTTTGATATGTGCTAGTATTTCTGTTTTAATCGAAGTTATGATAAGCAGAGAAACAAAGTGACTTCTGTAGGACACAGATTAAGGCAGCAGCAAAGCTGTATGTATGGCACTGGTGCCTACTGGCATGCTAAAAGATTTGGGACCACCTGAATATGCTCTATGCTCTCATGTACATGTGTTGATTTTGACCCCGTATTCCTGGAGGTTCCTGTGCCTTTTTAGTTCACATCTGTCCCAAAATTGTTCTCAAAAGTAATTGTATAAATACCCTGCTCAGCTCAAGCTCATTGCGAAGCCAGCAATAAGCCAGGATAATGATTTGATACTTGGTGTAGTGTAATGGTTAAATAGCTGATCCTTTGATGTGTATGAAAAACTCAGCATGCAGCTTCCCAGAAGAAAATTTGCCATTCTAATTAATTATGGAAAAATCCTTTCCCTTGCCTAAAGTGAACCCACTGGCATGGATGGGCTCCCGTTTGCCCTGTAACTCAGATGGATATTTTCTACAGGCATGTATGAAAGTTCCGCAGATTTCCCCCCAAATATACATTTGTTTTATCAGCTTTGTAATGTTTTCAGGAAAATAGCAGGAGCACTTCATTTTTTTACCTATTAAATGTACTTCAAAATAGCAGCTATGGAGGATGGTCTTTTGTGATGCTGAGGGAGAACCTGGAGTTAAAGGGCAGCGATGATGGCTTAGCTCTCTGGATTGCAAAAAAGATGGAGAAGAGAGTGGTTTATGTTTATTTTAGGCAGAGTGTGAGTGGGCAGCCTCTGCTGGACATGCATGCACAAAGCTTCACAAACTTCAAGAAGACTATGGGATGGGGAGGATAGGATGGGCTGACACAAGGCATATGGGTTATGTGGGACATATAACAGCTCCTACTGCTGGCACAACCTCCTCCCTTCCCTCCCATCTCTCTTTAGATCCACCCAGCAAAACACAAACCTCTCCCAGCCCCTTGTTAGCTAATCTATTAAAAATAATTAGTGGGGTAATGGTCATGTAGAAATAAAAAATGTGGTTTCATAGGAGAGGCAGGTATGGAAAGCCCCTGCGTCCCTCTCCATTACATCTTACAAATAATGAGCCACCAAGAGCTGGTCAGTGGTGGGGTAAGTGGCTTGAGTGCATTCGGAAATAGCACTTAGAGCACTATTCTAACATCCAGATCTGTCCAGCGCAGCTTGGCAGCACCAGTTGATCCAGTTGTTTGATGGGATACAACAGGCAGACTCGTCCTTCTCTTGGCTTCTACAATAGCTGCTTTGTGTCATGAGTGCTATCTATAGCAAAATCCTTTTGTGGAATCTAAATGGATTTTAAAATAGAGATTGAAATGCAAGATTTACTTTTTGGCTTGCACAAAATGCAAAGGAAAGCATTTTGATAAATGATCCCCAGTAATTTCTATGGCATCCTAATTTTCACTTCAGGTTCACTGTGTTGAAAGAAAACCAGAATGTGGACTAAAAAGAGGCTGGGAATCCGTAATCTACAGGGAACATTTTTCTTAAACAGCAAAGAAATTTTCTAAATGATTGAGATTTCCTTCAGAGTTCAGGATAAAACATCACAAGATAAAACGAGCAGAAATTTTCTTGAACCCAAATCAGTTTTGTCTTTTTATTTCTCAAGTAGTCACTAGGTCATTTCAAAGCAAAATTTCCCCCTAATTATTTCTTAGCTGTCCTGTTGTACATGGGACCACCTCCTTTGAGAGTATTTTTTTGGACATCTAATGCTTCATACTTTTTTTTGAAATCCTTTTGTGTAACACAGTCTTCTGTTGAACTGCTCTTCTAGCAAATCACCATGAGTATTGCCAGCATTTTATTTGATGTTCTTGTTCACCTTGTGCTCCTGAATGTTTAATTCATTCACAAGTATTTCAGAAACGTTGATCCTGGCACAAAAAAGCAACTAAACTGTTCTTCCATCTTTCTGTAGTTCAGACCTAACAGATTTCTGTTCTCAGACTGGTAAAGCACCTCTTCAGTTTTTGTTTGTCTCCCAGCTCCAGATCTTCTAGCAAGGTGCACAAGAACTGGCTTTTGCTTTGTCTCACCGGTCCCTCGGTATTTCTTCTGGCTTCATTTTACCCTGTTTCTCTTAGGCGCTTCCTTGCTTTGGACATCTCTTAAATCCACAAAACTCAACTTCTACCTGTTAGCATTTTATTTTTATTTTGCATAGCTCAAATGCTCTTTATTGAACCAGCAGCCTGTTGAGTTTGTTTTTTGATTTACTGTAGCAGGTCTACTTCTCTTTTCTTTCCAAAACAGGGATCAGCATCATCAGAGTGGTTCCCTAAAGTGTCCTACTCTCCTGCTTTATTCCCTTTTTCTCTGGAATCGGTAAATACATGATTCACTTGTTGTTATCCAGCTCTAGCACTCTCCTGCGCTTATGAGTTTTCTGGTGATGTTTAGTGCTATTCATGATCATATTGTTAAATGTGGAAGGTTTTCCTGATTTCATCACTTATGTGCCTTCCTTCAAGCAATTTTGAGACTTATTTAAGAAGTAACTGGTCTTTCAGTGGGCTGTAGAAGCCAGCCTGCGTCCTTCCCACTGTATGGCAGGCTAGTGCATTGCTCTTTGCACTTTCTTCCCTCATCCTTTTGACTTCCTGGCCACAAAGTCTTTATTACTGGTAAAATTATTGCTGTGACAAACCTAGCATCATGAGAGTACTACATTCAGCTTTCTTTATACCAAGGGCATTCAGCCCCTCTTGAGTGGGAGGCAACCAAATTATGCAATGAGCTACTGCCTAATGATGATTGCTGTTCTTACAATATAGAGTGATCAAGGTGGTAGGTAATATTTATAGACATTTCTATAGGGTACTTTGAAGCAGAATTTATTTTTTTCAAGGGGTGAAGAGCCTTTTCAAAAACAACAAAGAGGAAGGCCTTTCAATAGAATATGTCTTTTCTCTATCTGCTATTCCTAGCATTTCTTTAATGTTGGGAAAGAAAGTTCATTTCTTTACACCAAGATTATCTTGGTATCAGCCTGATGGCTTGGATGCAGTTTGCGACCTCTCAGACCCAAGTGCTACTTGTGACCTTTTTTTCTTATTGTTAATTCTGACAATACATACCCACATTCCTTAGTAAGTTTCCACAAAGCTCCTTGAGGTTTATCATTTAGTAAAAGGATTTAGAATTTTCTTGCATTTTCCTTAATGGCATAATGATTGTTTCTGTAGTTGCTCATTTTACTGTTCTATAAGCATGATGCCTCTGACAGCTTAATATCTATAATACCAAAATGCAGTGGAGGCAAAGGCAGCTTTTTAATGCCTCAGTATCATCAGAAGAATTGTTGCTATTCACTATTTTAAATCAACATTTAAGCATATTCCCTTACAGAGCAACAGCTTGCTAAGCATGTTTTATGGTATAAATGGATGTCATTGTTGTTAATGATCAGCAGCGTTGGTTGCATCCGTGTAATTAAAAATACCATTGACTATAGCAATACGTGCAGTTGCTTGAACGTTTGCATCATTGTTGTTCAACCTTGAAGGTCTGAGCAGCCAATTAGTCATTGAGGAGATGTGGAGAAAACAGAAAATAATCACAGCAACATCCTGACATTGCATCAATTAACTTGTCAGTGTAACTCAAAGCAGCAATACAAATATTGCAGAACAGTGTCAAGACAGTGATTATTTTGTGTTCATCTGCAGTAGCAAATGACATCCAGTTTTCCTGCATTATCCAAAAATGTACTTTTCATAGCATTCCTTGGGAAAACTGGAGGAGATGGAGAGCTCTGGTTATTCTTCATGGTATATTCTGATCACCTTTATAGGTATTATGTCATATAAATTTAGACAGTGCTTTTGAGCTGGATTTATAGTGTCTATTTTTCTGTAGTGATGAAAACTGTAGATTCACCACATCGCCAAACAGAGTCACGGAGGGTAAGGTGAGGCTGGGCAGCTCCTGATCTCATTTAGATTTCTTGAAATCACAGCAAATTAGGCCAGTCCTAATCATGTTTCTTCTACTACATAAAAGAAAAAATAGATTTGTGAATGGGATAAGGGGACAGCATCTGAAGGACAAGAAAGTCCAGTAGAGTAGGCGGTTTTGCCTTTGGACAAGGAGGGTGTCCACTTTTGAAGTATATTAGTAAATCAGTATAAGTATAGCATGGACTGTATTCAGATATGGTATATATTTATTTGGGGGAAAAAAAAAAAGTGGATTTGGGGTTTTAATTTTGTTTTTAAGGATGAAGTCATGTCCTTGATAAATGCTAAACCCTGTGTCATTCTCCCTGCTTCTCTGAAAACTATATGACTGTAGTGGTGAAAGGAGCACAGAGAGTTTGGTGTTTGTTTTAGTCAATGAATTATTTTAGTGTTTATAAGATATTAGGCAGCACCAAATGTCTGTAGAAAATATTTTAGAGGAGGAAGGTCTGCGTCCTCCTCCTTCAGTGATCAGTCTTGCAAGTTAGTGTCAGTGAGGTAAGGATAGAGGGAATTGTGTTATGGAATCATATCAGGTTATTTCACCATTTCCTTCTCCATCAAGTCAAAAGTTGGTTGTCCTTTGTGTAAAATAAACCTGCTACCAGGGGATTGCAGTATGTTGCCAAGGGTATCCTACATGCACCTCTCCAACATGCTTTTGTCCTGGACTTCTTTCAGGTAACCAGATGAGGTGATGGTCAATAAGGCTAGAGACCTGCTTCCACCTGATTCACCCAAGACATACTGAGCACCCAGGGATGCTTTTGGTTGCTGTGTCATTAAGCCAGCTGAGCTAATTCTGTTTACTCAGTTTACTAGGATCTGCCAAAAGTAATTTAGTACAAAATGTGATCATATATACTCCACTTGATCTTTACCTGTAAGTAGGATCATGGAGTTGGTTTCTGAAATAAGTTTAAAAAAAACAGTGTGATGTATCTTTTACCCATATGTAATACTAATTTCATAGCAAATGACAGAAAACTCATTTCTTACAGTATTTAGGCTCTGCTTCTATAAGCATTTCAGTAAACTACTGTGATTTTACTCAGTGTAAAGCGCCGTCTTTGGGTACTCTTGAACAGCATCCAGCGCGGCTTAGACTTGGCCATTGGGTTACAATCTGCTATAAGGACCTATAGCCACATTTCCCCACTCTGGCACACTAAGGTCCTTGTTTTCCCTTTCCCATCCAGCAATACTTTCTAGTATTTTCTAGTGTACCTGAAGTGTTTGAAAATCCTCTGCTTTCTACAGCAGCCGAGAATACACAAATCTTCCAGGAGATGGCCCAGTCCAAAATTGAACATAGTAAATAATAATTCAACCCCAATAAAATCTCTTACTGCTGTAGCTTTCAAGTTAAGCCTCAGGAAGAGCTTCCCTTCTGCCACTTCATTTGATGATCTAATGCAAGTGTTCTTCATTTCTTTAAAATATTTGTTAAGTGCTTTTAATGTGAATGGCCTCCTTTTTTGTATGTGGTGAATTTTTTTACTTTGGAGGAGTAAAGAGAAAATTATATGCCTAAATAGTAAAATCAACATGGATTTGCCTCTGAGCCTTTTATGAACACTTTTGATATTGCAAAATAACCTTACATTTTTAAAAAGTTCCCACATCAAGGAGTTCTTGAAATTTTGGGGCTTAAACTTGTGTGGGGTAATTTTGATGGAAGGAATGCCTTAGCAGTAAGTCATCAGGAGGGCAGTACTGATCTCCTGGATTTTCTCAAACCTTTAAAATTAAAGGCCAGTGAATGCTGCAGCACTTGTAACCTGTAAAAGCAGATTCAGTGATGCTTTTTGAGGTGAGTAACAGTTTGCTTTGTTGGTTGTGTTAGTTTTTAATGTAGTTTCATAATGAAGAAGCAAATCTGTCAGTAGCAGTTCACATCAGCTGAACGTAACCAGCTGCAATAGAAATGGGGTGGCTCTTGTGGATAGTTCATGGGGCACGTGGAGAGATGTGATGGAGAAGAGGGGATCCTCTGCTGATATAAAAATAATCCTTATTAGCTTTGCATCGATGTGTTCAGCATGTGTCAGATGGAGTTGGCTGGGAATGGGTAGAAAAGCAAGAGAGATGCATGTGAAAGACTTCAGGGTCATCATCTCTAAGTCTTCTCTCTTAGGAGGGGTTTTTTGATGTGTAGTAAATGCCTGTTAACATGCCCCCAAGGCAGAGCAAGCCAGCTGAAGTGTGTGTAATTATAAAGATGTTTGTAGTTGCCTGTTCAATGCTACTTCCTGGTTGGTGTCCAGGCCAGTGCCTCCTGCCCTCCCATTCAGCATCCAAATGAGTGCAGGTAGCCATGTGCAGTGACAAAACAGCTTTCTCCAACAGACATCTCCACTTAAAGCCAAGGTCCCCGTCCACTGGAGGACCATACAGACCTCTCTGCAGTTTCAGTGTCTGCTTTGGCAGAGGCTTCATGCTCAGGGCTAGCTCCAGTATGAATACCACAGGTTTGTTCATTAGGTAGTATTGCACAATCCCCAGTTTATTGCTTGGAAGAGACAACGCAGTTGCTAGGAAAACTGGGTAGAAAATCAAATATCGTTTAATTCATATTTAGGATGAAAGTGCTTGCCTGATCATCAGGATTAATATCTGTCCTGTAACTTTTCCCCAACGTGGGTATTCTTGTTTTACACTTAGGGGAAGCAAAGTCCATGTGGCTTTTGTCCCTGCTGCCACTTAACAGAGTAGCTTTTCTTTAGAGCATCACAAAAGTTAGTATGATATTTTTGCAAGCCCAATGCCATGCTGCCTGATTTTCCTCTGATTGTACTAGGAAAACATACGTCTGGGAAAACATATATTTAGACTGAAGTTTTTCTCCTATTTGGGGCATTTAGGGGCTTTCACAGAGTCTCTAATAAAGTTAGAGCTATTTTCAGGCGCTCACAATATCATGCGAACTCTTCAAACTCAGTCACCTATTGGCAGAAGGCTTGTGTGATTAATTTCTTTTAATTGCTTAATTATACCCCCTTCATATCTGAACAAAATGGGCTAAAAGGTCATCTGGGTATTGGGGGGGGGGGGGGCGGGATGGAGGCAGGCCATGTGCCTGCATGGCTGGGATTCCTTTGAAAAAGAGACCAAAAAGAGAATTTACATTTCAAATGGCTAGAGGCAGTTGTGCTAATTTTAAAATATCCATCAGTTCATGAAATTAAATGGCCTTTTTTTGCTCTCACATAGAGTCAGTCACACTGGCAGTTTTTTGGAGTATGCTGATGCTTAGATACATGAAGACATGAAAATGCATTAGAAGAAATATATTGGGGACGGATGGGACTATATCTGAAACCTACCTTATTTCAGAACCATCCATACATTAAAACCACAAAGCAAGCAGCATGCCGAGATCCACATCCTGGAAACTTTTTTAGTTAAGACTAAACGTTTAATATTGATTGAGGTGAATTTTGGGGAAGGAAAAAGTGATGTTACAAAGATATTAGAAGTGTTGGGGGCTGGTCCTCAGCAGGCATCATTAGCAGTGTGCTCTCATTTGGGATAGTAAATGCTTCATTTGTACGAATTACCCAGTTCCAGTGATAAATCTCTTTTTTCTTACTCATTTGTATCATTTGGACTGCCATGTTCATTTGTATTTCTGATTATTCTATAACCTTGGATTAAAAAGTAATTGTTATTTGACAGGATTATGCTGCCAAATGAGGAAAGGTTATTTTCTGCACTTTTAAAAACTGGAATATGTAGGACTTTGGGGATACTATTATATTCTTCATGATGCAGTATTTCAGTGGTTTGGAGACTATCTTTTAGGGCTCTGTGTTTTTACAAAATGACTACATTTTAATGTTATCTTCACATACAAAACAGACAAAATGTATTTGCTGGCCTAATTTTACCATAAATAAATGTTGTGTGTTATCAGTCTGTACAACACACCACTGCTATGTGCTGGCATAAAGTTTTCTGCTTCCAGTACTGAATTATATTTATGCAGTATGCTGTGTCAAGATTTAATTGTGATTGAGAAGTACCTTTGTCATCAGCAGTTAAAGCTCAACAAATCTTTTCAATACCTAGAGAAAGTATGTTGCTTCATCCATTACCTCTGGCTCTTAAAAATATTTGTCATTTACTTCTTTCCTGATTGTAAAAACCTGGCAAGACCTGCTATTTCTAAACACTGCATGAAAATTAATGATATTATACAAATTGCATGGTGCATCTTGGATTAAGGCTGTATTTTCTAAAGCAAAATACTTATTATGACTAATTGTTCATCAAAAATGTTGCTCCTGGCATCAAACGTTTTAGTCTCAGTACCGTAATTAGTTATGAGTCTTACAGCAGTGGTTTGGAGATGACACAACAAACATCCTTGTGATCCACAGTTAACAGTCTAGCCCACAAATAAGTACCAAAAGTAATTGCTTCATTAAATAACTATGAATCTTGCTTGTTTTGCAAAAAGGCAAAATATTCCATCCTTTTAATAAGAGCATATTATTATATTGGGGTGTTTATAAAAATGCAAAGGAAAGAGAAAAATCTTTAAAGACAATGACTTTGAACATTTTTGTTGCTATAACAATGAGATGCATCTCTTGATGAGCTATCATTTCCATAATGTTAAAAAGTTTCATTGCCGTAACAACAGAATATAGTTTTATTTTCAATAACTGATACTTGTGCTTTTTACCCTGTGCTTGTAGATGCAACCTGTATTGCTTTCTTTGCGTATGAAATATTTAACATATATAAATATGCAACAGGAAACTGTTAGTGTTGTGCTACTGCACTGGAGTACATAGGAATACACCCGTTTGTATCTTCCTTTATATGTTAAATTTGGCTTTTAGTAACTACTAGGAACACAGAAACTTCTTGGGGTCTTGGAGAAGAAATTTTTATTCTTACAGATACTCAGTGTTGCCTGATTGAACCTGTATGTGCAGGGCTGGCAGTGCTGTGGAACACGCGTGGAGATGTAAGGCTGGAGGGCAACAGAGCAGGTGTGGTTATTGCACTTGAGCATTTTGTTCTTAGTGCTTTCCTGTTCTCACAAAATGAGGACTGCTGGCACCGTGGCGTTGTATCAGAGATTGCTAAATGGTCATTGTTGAGCTTTTATAGAAAATAAACCAGTTTTCAGCTCAGTTTCCTGAATGTGTATATACTATCTTTCAGATGATTTCCACCTAAAGAATTTGGTTGCTATTCAAGATGTAGAATTGTAAATTGTAGAATATTAATATATTTTCAAACCTACTTCTATTATTAGGTGTGTTAGCTCTGTGTTTTATATACAGAAGAGGACATGTTTTGATACCACTCTTTTTTCCATACTAAATTGATTCTGGCTATAAGGCCATCTTTTTGCTGAGTTTTCCTATTCTGAAGTGATATCAATAGATGCTACATTTGCAAGAAATTATTTGCAAGGGGTAAAACACCAGGTTGGTAAATACTGCACTTTAAAGGCCCATGTTTTCCTTTGGGGAATTACTTGCATGTAGGCTAAGTGCTGAAAAGAGTTAGATCAATCACAGGCTAGTTCAGAATGAGAAAAGGGAAAAAGCAGATCCTGGGGAAGCTCTCAGTGCTGCAGAAAAACTGTGTCCATGTCAATGTGTGACAGCTCTTTCCAGGCTATCCAGAGAAACTTGCAGCAAATAAATAAGACCAAGTAAATTATCTTTTCTAATTGCTTTTGTGTAACTCCCTGATACGATGCTGCAGCATCCTTGGCTTGGCTGGATTTTATCATCAGGTTTGCACCCCCTCCCCTTTCTCTGTCATTTCTCGTTTTCAGGACATCGGATCAATCCAGGCTTCAGGATTGCTGTAGCACACAGGGAAGGATACTCAGGCTTTCAGATTTATGTGTGGTCGTATTTCATTCCTGTTAGCTAGGAAGTAGAAGAAGAGTATGGGACGAGTGTTGGGACTGAGTGTTTTTTCCCAGTGAGTGGTTAGTGTAGGTGTCTTCACTCACCCTGGAATTTCAGCCATTTCTTGAAACCTCATGTTGAGTGGAAACCCAGCTGGAATTTGGAATGAATTACTGAGAAAATGAGAGTCACCCCCAAAAATTGTTTAAAGATATATATATATATATATAAAAAAATATATATATATAAAAAATATAAATTTATATGGATTTATATGGATAGTCCTGCTGTAAAAATTGAAGCTAATGCAGAGCACAGATAAGTGAGATATGTTGCATGGACATTGTGGGATTAAGCCTCTGTGGGAGAGCCTGGGAGGAAATTTGGGCTGAACAGGGTGGAAATACCCTGTGTGTTTTCCCATGGACATAGTACCTTTTCTGTTGCATTTTTTTTCCCTTCAGAATAGTAGAGGGAGGAGAATGACATAATCACCAAAGGTCCTGGCTTTATTCCTTTTATTCCTCCTTATCCATTTTCATCTTGGACTAGAAGGATAAGTTTGATTGCATCTGTGCATGCCTAAAGAAGAAGAAGAAGAAAAAAACTAAAGGTCTAAACACATCCCTTCAGCGCCCAGGACTTACAGAAACCCTTTGGAAGTCAGATAATGCAGTTTGGTTATCAATAAACCCCCTAAAAATCTTTCAAAAATGCCTCTCTCCTCAAAGTGAGATGCACGATGGTACTGCGTGCAATCTAAACATGCTGCCCAGAGCTTTCACTGGGGATTAGGAGGTAAAGATTGGTTAGGTCTGCCCTCATAATTTTAGTTAAAGAACAAAAATCCTTTAATGTAGATCTCTCTTTGTGGCAGAATGGGGCAAACCTCCATAGCCTGCAGTTGTGTTTAGGAAGTGCATGTTCGGGAGAGTTGGTACTGTTTTATTAAGTTTTCAGATTAAAGGAGAGGCAGGTACAGGATTGAGGAGGTAGATTTAGTTTTGCTGCCCAGGGTCATATGTATAAAGTCTAGTTTTTGGGAGTGACAGCAAAAAATAACTGTCCTTATGCTCTGGTTTTAAAGAAGGTGTTTATACCAATAATCTAGTATTAGATTTCAGTCCTGATTTACCTTCCTAAAGTGAGTGTGCACATCTGCAAAATGTTGTGCTTTTGGAATAAAGGCATGTAATTAGTTGAGAGAGATTAGGGAATTACCCTTTCCCCAGTGTCTGTGTTAAAAAAAAAAAACCAAAACACCACCCTGTACTGTTGGTGATGTTACTAATTGGCACTAATTTGCAGAGAGCCCCTGTCTCTGCTTGTCTGTGCTTCCCCCTGCCAGGCTTCCTCCCCCAGCAAAAGCAAACGTCAAATGGCATAACACAGAAGCAAAAAAGAGAATATTTTGGATCTGCATATATGACCAAGAGCAACAGGGGGTTAAAAACAGCTTTCTGCAGCAAGGATGCAGGGGTCTCACCAAGTCCAGCCCTATTTTTACCTAGTGGGGAGCATTTTAAAGAGAGATTTCAAGGAAGACAAGGAGGTGGCATCTTTATTCTGTATAAGTCTGGGTAGCCTGGAAGAGAGAGCCTGCAGGATTTAGATAACGTGGTCTTTGATATTTCCGTGCATTTCCAGCACGTGTATAAATGTCTGGTTATTGAGCATGAAGAATATCGCTATCTCTTATTACAAGCATGATTATTTTTGATACATTCAGGGAGAGCGAGGTGTGTCATACCCTCCAAGGGTATAGTGATAGATGCCAGGAGGAGTAGTCCATACCCCTCTTCATTCTCTCCTGCAGCATAGAAGTATGAAAAGCTGGGAAATGAGACATGATGTAAGCATTTTTAAATAAGCATCTTTAATTATAAGGTGCAATTTAATAACAGTGTGCTCATTAGCTTAGTGTTTATGATTAGTGCTTATTACCTACACTTAATTTCCTCAACCTCCTCCATCTTTTTTCCTCTTTCCATTTTATTTCCTGGTAGCTTAGTGTATTGTTATGTTTTATTAAAGCAGTGATGGGATCTGAGAGAAAGAGAAGGCAGGGCAAGTTATCCAAAACCAAACCAGAATTTATCCTGAAACTGAATCCCAAAATCCCAGCCCAATCTTTACCAAAATGAAACACTACCTCTTTAGAGCAATGAGGAGTGAGGTGTGCAAGCACTTTCATTGTATCTCTTCTCCCTCTCAGGTACGAGTTTTTAGATAGTGTTTTCTGCTATAAATGATACGTAAAACAGCAGAGCTCTCTCTATAGCTGGATGTGTTATGGGCTTCAGAAATTTTTATTTGGCTCCATAAAGTTATCTTTAGCTGTATTGCAATTATGTTGCAGAGCCTGTTTTGGAGATTTACTGCATATCACAAATTTTTTTAGGCTTTCCTTTTTTTGGTACGTGCTCTCCAGCTAACTGTAAGAGCTGTTTACAAAACAGTATTCCCCATGTAAATACTGCTACGTTTTCTTGACGGTAACATATTTTACCAATATAAGGGGATTTTGTTGAATTGCAACCTGGCTGGTTCCCTGGTTTAAAGAACATTTCCTGGAGGAAGGAAGTTCATTTGCAACAACTTTTTGCTGTAATTTCTTTTAATCAGTGACATAAAGAATTATTATGAAGGACATAGACCTGTTGGAGCAAGTCCAGAGGAGGCCACCAAGATGATCAAGAGGGCTGGAGCACCTCTCCTTTGGAGACTGGCTGAGAGAGCTGGGGTTGTTCAGCCTGGAGAAGAGAAGGCTCCAGGGACACCTTACGGCAATCTTCTAGTACCTAAAGGGGGCTACAGGAAAGCTGGGGAAGGACTCTGTGCAAGGGCATGTAGTGATAGGACAAGGGGCAATAGCTTTAAACTGAAAGAGGATGCATTAGATATAAGTAATTCATTTTTCACTTCAAGGGTGATGAGGCACTGGCACAGGTTGCCCAGAGAAGCTGTGGATGCCCCATCCCTGAAAGTGTTCAAGGCCAGGTTGGATGGGGCTCTGAGCAACCTGGTCTAGTGGAAGGTGTCCCTGCCCATGACAAGGGGATGTAATGTCCCTTCCAACCCAAACCATTATTTGATTCTCTTATTATTTTCATCCAGCTCCCAACCAACAAGCCCCCTGTCCTTGCTCTGTTTTCATTGTATCAGTTCACAATATAGGCATAACCAAGTCATCCCATACTTACAATTGTCATTTTCTCTCCCCTTTGTCATGATCCTAAAAGCAGTTGTATTCATTGCTAATGTCTTTCATAGGAGTAGAGCCACATAAGATAGTCACACTTGGTTGGGATATTATAGCATTTTTAATGGGAGAATGTTAAAGATCTGGAATAAATGGCACAGATATATAATTGAAGTCTTCAGGATCTAGAGTTTCAGCAAGAAAAGTGAGCCAAGCACTGTTTCCCTGCAGTTGTTGCATTCTGGCCCACAGGGCATTGCAGATGAGTAATGAGAAATTATTCATGTTGTGGGTTTGAATAAATACAGAGTTATTTAGCACAGGTGTTTCTGCAGTTGTGATGTATTGATGAAACATGCTGCTCAGCACACCCGAACGTTGCATTTCTACTTGTCTGGAGCAAAGCTGGGGTACAACGCAGGGAACCTTAATGCCAGCCAGGACTGCATAATCAGTGTTCACAAGGGTGGGTGGGTTACTCTGGCCATGTTGAATACAAGGTCGTCTTTAAGTCTGTATTAGTTCTATACATTTATAGGAGTATAGCACATTTCCACTTGAAATTTTACATGGAACAAATGAATGCATAGCTATCTCTACCGTTTTGGTGCAAGCACAGATGGGAATATTGTTTTTGGAGAGCAGATTGGTTTGATTCCTGGCCTGAAAGTATGTTTTCCTGGAAAAATGTTTATATCTCTTTCACCAGGTATCGCAGGATTCTCTGCATAGATACAAATGCATTACTAATAAAGAGGGCTTGTTTTTCTGAGTTAGAGTTTTGGGTACTTTTACCATTTTCTAGGTATTTGTATTGGATGTGTGCGTGTTGGAACAAGAAATTCCTTCTTAGCCCTAGCTATTCAGAAAACAACTTTTCTCACTGAAATATGTTTTCTAATAAAATACCTGTGCTCTGTCATGGATAACTAATGTAAAAAATTGTATATATCTAAAACAGGATACTATCTATGATTTGCAAGGGGATTAGAGGAGGAGGAAGACGTTGCAGTGTGACATGCTGTAAAAGTGCTGCTAGTGAGGATATGGGGAACATCTTACAAAGTCTGCTCTGATTTCCCAGGTAACTTTGTCCAGGATTCAGGTACCAAAGCTTTTAAGGTTGCCCGAGGGGAAGGGTTGACGGATCTCATTACCTAGCCCACATGTAACCCGCTTCAGTCCCTGAACTGCTTTACTCTCTCCTTTCCCATCTGCCACATTGACTTTTCCCTGCACATCCAGTGCAGTCCTCCCATGGTAAAGATTAAACAGGCAGTAACCTTGCAATTTATTTTGAATTAAAAAAAAATAAATTCATCCAAATGAAATGGCAAAGATGATCACCCATAACAATACAGGTCATAAGGGACTTCAGGAGGTCTCTGGTCCAAGCTGTTAAAAGCAGGGCAGCTCTGGGGTCAGACCAGGATACTCAGGGCTTCATGCAGCCCTGGGTCCTGGGAACCTCTGAGGATGGAATACAGCTTCTCTGGCAACCTGCTGCACTTTTATCCACCCAGAAAGGCTTTATTTCCTCACATAGAAGATAGTCTGGCTGTACCTCTGTAAACTCTTTTTGGGTTGTTGATAGAACTGGGACATTATAGGAGAGACAGTGGATCTGAGGGGACTGACCAGCAGCTTTCTTATAAGGGCAGCTTTAAAAAGTGCCGTGGGAATCTCTCAACACACTCTACATGCTTATATAATTGTCTTGCTGCACTTCAGTACTCAAATTCAGATCTAAAAGCAAACACCATGTCAGCACATGAGTATTTATGACCACTTAAGGAGATGGAGAATAGGGATGCAGAAAGGGAGGGTGTGATGGACAGAGTTGGGTTTATGTTTTTCTTTTTGACAGCAGCAGTTTTGTCCTGAGATATAGTTCATTCCTCCTGCAGATGAGAAGATATGCTTTTTTATATGTGTAAAGGTCAGTCCTCCAAGGAACGGTTTTCCATGATACATGGTTGCTAACCTTTTGCTGCTGTTGATTGTAGATCTGTACCAAAAATTGAAATAGTACTGATGTGTGTAAACCTCTGGACCTGCAGTTGCTCTTTAATGTAGGGAAGTTTTAACTTTCTGAACAGAAAGAGGTCAGTCTGAATGAAATGCCTTCTCCATTGGGTTGTTTCATTAAGTTTGTGTGGTGCTTCCTATGGAATGGGTGGAAGTGCAAAATAGTAAATTTTCTTTGCAGTATGAAAAACTTACATGGACATTTACCAATGCATTGAAATGCTGAACAGATAGTTTTGTAATTGATATCACAGAAGCTATTTCTACTTTGTTTCATTCATTTCAGGCAAAGATACTTAAAACGTGCTGCTGTTCTGCATGTTCAAGATACTTTACAACTCTTTTAAAGCTCCAGGTGGAGCTTGAGACGTCTTTCTATTTTAAACCAAACTGCATTTAATATGAGTGTGTTGGCATGAATGTAAATAAGGGACAAGAAAAACATAACCTGTTTCTCGCCTTCTGGCAGTACAGCTGTGTATTCCTCTTACAAGCTCTCAAGCTTGAGGCTGAAGCTGTGTGGCTTTACATTACTCTGCATCTTCCGTGGTTGAAGAAAGCAAAGGGAAGGTGTTCTCAGAAGCGAGTAATGTGCCCAGACCACAAAGTAAAAAATAAATGAATCCATGCAGAATTTAGGGCAATTAAGATAAAATGCATATAAGCTGATTTTTTCCCTGCCAGAGCAGATGAGATCATGTTGCTGTTGACCAGAAATTACTACTTTTCATGGAAATATTAGCAATGAAACTTTAAGCTTAGGCTTTACAGTTTCATTACATACCTTTTTAATTATTATTTTTTTTATATTCAGCTAGAAGTCATGAACAGCATGGTGAATATATTCTGTAAGATGTTATTTAAAATGTATCATAAAGCATTGCTTTACTGGTAACCTCAGGGTAATAAAGTCCAGAGTGTTGAGGTGGTGCAGAGCTCTTGCTGCTGGTTGGCCACAGGTGAGATTAGTTCCTGTGCTAATACATAAAAGTGATAATTGGTGGTGTTCAAAGGGAGTCTGAATAGCTTTGGCCTCAGATCTTAGATAAAACAGTATCCAGACACTTGGAAACATCTTATGTTATGAAGTTTATTTTTATATTTGTGTCATTTAAAGACTTCTTGATCAGCCATCTTCAGAAGCGACTTCTGAATCATCTTACAAAAATACAGTGTGAGGAAAGAGAGTGGCAGTAAGTTTATAACAGATAATATTGCTTCCTGTAGCAAGGACGCAGGCAGGCATAGGTAAAGAAGTGAACCAGCATCTGCTAATGGTGTCATTACAAGGAATGTACTGGAACACTTAATTTCAAAAAAAACCCCAAACTTCCCTCTATGTCATGGGAGGCAATGAGCTGCAGAGGGGTGGAACGAAGGAGCATCAACATGTTCATTTATTTTCCACCGTAAGGAACAGTAATGCTAAACTGCACTTCAGTGGGGATGTTTGCAGATGTTCTACCTGGATATTCTTTTTTTCCCCAAAAATAATTATTTTGAAGTGGGAAGTAAAAATAAACTTTTATTTAATGGAGGTTGAGGATGTACACCTCCAGGATGCATATGAATATTCTACGTAACTGCTACTTACTGCAAGCTGGTCCAGATGCAATACTGAGTGTATATGAGTCCCTGATGTATTTATTCTGTTATGGGTAATTACTGGGAAATTACTGGTCAAGGGCCTCCTAGAGAATTGAACATACCAAACATGAGGTTTATTCTTTGCAGAATTATAAACCAGTGTAACAAGAATAGCAAGAAGAGGGTCAGTAGAAGTTTTCTAGTGTAGAGGGATGTGTATGATAAAATAATGTTTTTGATGCCTTCATATAAGAAGGGATATCTCTGTGACAGGGGTCTTGGAGAACTGATACTTGAAATGTTAAACATGGCTCTCCCTCATCAAAGATTGCACCCTGTAATCAAAGAACAGCAAACATAGTATCTTGAATTAAGGAAGATTTACCCCAAAAATGATGTAGTAGTCTGAGATCAAAGGCATGCAAAGCTTTAGAAGAAATTTTAGTGGAAATACTTCTTGAAGACACAGAGTTAAATACAGCTGAGCAGCATGGCAGCTGCCTTGGAGAAGGTTTCCCATTGTGCCATTGAAGGGAGGTGGTAAATCTCACCTGCCTCATCTGTAAGGTGTGGATCATTTGTAACTATGAATTTCTTATAGAAAACCAAAAGCCCTTCCCAGGCTGATGGAAACAGATGCTTGTCAACAGCTGTGCTTTCTGCTAGTGGGTTGTCAGCAGATGTTAATTTTCCCCCCCAATGATTAATTTTAAACAATATAAAAACTCAAATGTAAAGGATAGCTAGGTACCATTAATTATTTAAAATAATTTCAGATGTCAGATTTCCAGTTACTGTTAGTTGCAACTCCCTGGTGATTCTGGAGTCATCATTCTTGAAAAATAACCCATATTACATTTAATAATTCAAAACTATCTCCTTTGGTACTTTTATATCAACTGTTAGAGTGACATTTAACACTCATTAGAAGGTTATTTGGTTTCTTTAATGCTATAGTATGTCAAGACTGCTGTGCAGGAACATGTTGATTTTAATTGCATTTAGCTTTGGTTACCAAAAAAGCAAATAAATCTCTAAGAAAGGGTCAGATTGTTCCATTTGGCCTCAAGCTGGTTTTCTTTTAACAACAGGTATTTTATTTGAAAACTGCATCCTATGTATTAGTTATAAAACGGAAATAATGTAAGTTCAGAAATGAAGGCAAATTTGAACAGTCTTTGATGGATAAAATATATTTTCAGAGCAAATTTCAGTATTAAACTTTTTTAGGCGGGGTTGTTTGTTTTTTTTCCCCCTAGTATTAGAATTTACTGTGAAGAAATGAAAGCAAGTCTTCCCCATCTGTATTGCAGTGGTATTATGGTGTTATTGTATATTCCTTGAGTGAATGAAACCCTGGTGAAGGAAGATTCCTTAAATATTCCAGAAATAGTGACAGCACCTTATATTTCTGATCTCATGTTAAAATAGCTGGGTTTTTCTTTAATGACATAACAAGAATCTTACAGAGCTCTATTCTGGTGCGAAAAAGCTAAAAAATCCCATACAGTATGTACAGAAAATAATTCCTGTGGTCTTCTGTATGACTTTCTTCCATTCCCCTTCTCCCCCTACCTGTTTGAAAGAGCAGTTTGGATTTGGCCATGTTGTTCCCATGCTAATTAATCTCCTGGCCACCACAGAAGTCTTGAAAGCCTGTTGACAACTCTTCCTAGATTAAAAAGTGAAGAGACTGCCCTGATCCACTTGAGGGTTGAGAAGCTGTAAAAGGGGAATCCTTTGTCCGTCGCTTTCAGATATGCCAGAGCATTACTTGAACCCCAAAGACAGCTGTTATTAATCTGAGCACTCAGCTGGGGAGCTCCTTGCCAGCCACCCCTATTAGTTTTTTTCCTTATCAATCAATTGATTCCAGTTCTGTCAAGTGTTTTGTTTCCAAAATACAAAAATCTCTGGTGAGAGCAGTTTTTTGTGAGGTCTCCTAAATGAGCAAGCTGCTCCCTGATGCTTAATGTTGTGGTTGTATATAACAAATGTATGGAAGAGTTGGGCATATCCCAGGCTTAATCTGCTTTAAATTGATTGTGCTTGCAATCCTTTTATTCATTAGGGACTTGTTAACATGTAACACTTCATATTTCTGTTAATTTGAGCTAGAATCTCAAATTCTCCGTATTTTTTGTGGAAGATGATGACCTCTAGAGAACCTAAATTACCCTGTTGTTAGTGAGTGGGATAAATCTGCCACCTTTATGAAGTCCCTTTTTTACCTGAGTGGCTTGCGGTGAAGATGCAGAGTACACTGAAGTCCGCGGACTTGTGAGTTAGGTGGTTTTGGACCAGATTAGTTCATTCTTGTTCCAACCTTGCTATTCTGGCCACGTTGGAGTATTGCTGTGGTGTCAGCTGTGCAGTGACCACATGGCCATCTCAGGTGTTTGGAAATGAACAGCCAAGAAGCGTTTGAAGGGTCTTTCCCAAGCACAAAAGCCCCATCTTAGAAGTCTTGTAGTACCACTGCCTTTCCTGACAGAGGTGTAAAGCTTCCACATCATGGCCTTTTCCCTAAATCCAAGGCAAAGATTCCCTGAGAACTCTGAATGTATTAACATCAAATGAAGTATCTTGAAATTTTATTTCTCAGTATATTAATAGTGTTAGGACACAGATTAGCAATGTGGGAATGGCATAATTCCATAAATTATTTTACCTCCAGCGGAATTGTTTCTACTTCAGAATTTATTGCATAAAATGTTTTCCTTTAGATTCTTCAACTAAGAGAATCACTGTTTGCAATAAACGTATTTCCAGGTAGCAAACACCAGTGTCAGAGGAGGGTAGTGTAACTGGGAAATGCTCTTTAGAATTGAGAATACTGACTCCCAGCCACCCTCTGCAAACTCAGTCCTTCTGCAGAGGGAGATCCAGGAGGGGTCTCTGATCTGGTAGCTGCTGGGAATCTGCCTAGAAAAAGCGAAGATGGTTAAACAACAGTAAAGACTTGGCTGAAGGTTTACAGAGGAGAGATAAGGGGAGAATTATAGTTTTGTAAGCAGAATGGATTAATATTTTCCGAAGGGAATAAAAGAAATAAAGTACATTTTCCACTGCCTGCCGCAGTTTCCCACTCCTAGGGTGTGCACTGAGCTGGATGCTCATGGTGTGTTTTCATAGTGCAGCATAAATAAGGGATCCCTTTGCACCCCTTCTTCCAGCACCCCTTTGAGCTAGACCATGACACAGGACATCATCTGCTTCCTAACCCCAGCCACAGGGCTCTATGAATCTCTTGGATCTGCCAAAAAGCCACCAAACATGAGGCTTCAGTTCCTGTAAATACACCCCAGCAAATGGTAGATATGCTGGGGCAGCACTGGCTCCTCTGGGACTGGGAAGAAACTTCAAATAAATACAACTTAGGCTGTGCAGCAGTTGTACATCTGATTTATTTCTGGTTTTAGGTATGTTGTTAGCAGACAGGCAGAAGTGCTGTGCAAAAATTAAGAAGTCAGAATGGTTTTATTCTTTTACTTTCCTTAGAAAAGATTGTGTGTACTTCTGTATATCAGTATATGCATACCCTGTTTGGGGTTTAATGAATTATTTCATCCCATATGGTCTTGAAATTCCATATTAGTTTAAATGCTTTTGGATAGGAAGATGCTTACTTGACCGAAAACTGAAAATAAGGAAGCAAGACAACAGAGTAATGGGTTGAAATTGGTGTTAGTACAAATACAGCCAAATTATATTTACCGTTAGTCTTTCCATGGCTTAATGTATGTTTTACAAGAAAGATTTTGACTAAACTTGAATCTTCAGAATTTTTGGTTTTTTCAGTGCAGGTTTTTAATGAGTCAGGTTTGTGCAGAAAGTTTCTAAAGCCTTAATAACTGCAGCCTTGCCAACCAGTTAATACTTGTTTAATATTTTCCATGTTTCTATGCTTTTTTTTGGTGGTTCGTGCCACCTCCAGACGACCTGATGCTGTTCTGTCCAGAGGGATGCTGCTCTGCAGAGCCTGCACTGTGGAACAAAAGCCAGGACAGGGATTACAGACCGAAGTGGAGGTTACACACAGTATATGCCTTTTGCATTACTGTTGCATTAGCATAATCACTTCAATCTCTTTTACCTCCACATCTAACTGAGCATTAGTAATGCAGAATCTCTGCTTCACTGCTTCCCCCCTTGCTGCTCTGCAAGTAAAGCAGTGCTGTTGTCTTTTAGAGGATGATAATGGAGCTCATTAGATGGCAAATAGAAGTAATTTGAGCAGATACTGTCCTAGGGCTGCATATGAAAATGTGCAAAATAAAAATCTCTTTTTCTGATTCCTGCTATTGTGGGTTTACTCTTCTGTAGTCCATGTTATTTTCATTCGACATTTGTTAAAATGATAGAATAAGCCTGGGCTGTATTTTCTTATCTTGATTCTTATGCAGTCTTCTGTCTCTCTGTATAAATACACACTTTAAAAAATTCCAGCGTATAAACATTTTTACATCAGTAACTATATCCAGACCATTTTCTCTCAGGAACAAAAAAAAAAATAGAGTGAATATTTGTTTTCTCAAACTCCCATGTTTTCAGATGTTGGCACCAGGGAATTCTATTATTTTCACAGAGCTGCTATCTTCACATAAGAAAATCATCAGATATACTTCATAATCAAAGTTGATTAATGCATTTTTGTCTTAAAACAATGTTATAATGAAACTGTGCTAGATACAGCCTCAGCCTTGTAATTACTTCTAAATTATTGATCTAAAATGGGGTTTCAGTAAGATAATGCAGACTAAAATTATAAACTTTGCACATTTGAAAGTAGAAGCTGTCAGGATTATTGCCAGGCAATTTCCCTTTAGCAAATCATGCTTCCAGGTGTGTTGAGCCCAGTAGTACAGTTTTGTCCTCTGTGTGGGAGTGGTTGCTACTGCAGCCTAAACAGTGTATTCAGCTCAACAGGGTGAGATGCTTTAATGCTGAAAGAAGTAGAACGTCTCAGCAACTCTACAATAAATCAGACCTCTAGGGAAGGGAATCCAGTCCCCACTGGGGAATCCAATGGCCACATGTCTGAGGTGTTTTTAGAAGACAGCAAATCCTTCAGGCTCCTGTTGAAGATCAAAATACCATCATTCCCTGAAATAGTTTCCTATAAAAGGCTGAATAGTGATATCTTTATTTCAGATATTCTCGCCATTAATTAATTAGTTACATTGGTTTGGTATAAAACTTCTATTCAAACAACATTTCATAGATCTTACTATTGATTTTTTGAAACCCTGTAACCCAGCTTTTGAGCATCCCGCTGGCTTTATGCTTCTGGCCCCCCAAATACTCTTAAGATGGGGAGCAGATATTTTGCATGGATTGTAAGACTTTTAATGCGTGTATACATTTTGGAGAAATGCCTGGGTTTATTAGTTATTTTTCTCTGTGGCTCTTGCAGATTTGCATAGTTTCCTGGACAACTTTGTCACGCCTTGAATAATAGGAGAATTCATTAAAGAAAAGCAGTATACGCTGAAGTCATCCTTTAGAAATGCTTATCTGAAAAACAGAGTAATAAAAGGTATCTTGAGGAGCAGAAAGGGAAACTTAAGATTCACTTACATAGTGCTGCTCTCCAGTAATAAATTTCACTGTGATTTTTCCTGAAAGAAGCTATCTAAAACTGCAGAATAGATATATCTGATGTTTGTTTAATAAGGTGATGATCAGAGCTGCTCTGCTTAAAAAAGATTGAATGGAGTCCTCAACTGCTGCCCTTTGCTGATGGGACTAGTATCTTTATAATAAAAATTAAGCTATTGATCTTGTGGGGAGAGGTGCCAAATAGTATGCAAAGGCATCAGGCTGCAGCCTATAACAAGTAACATTTCCTGCCAGCATTCAGGATTTTGTTCTGCTCTGTTAAGAAGACTTCTTATTTCAATTAGTGTTGTCTTTTGATTTAGAAAGAAAAATATGCTTTTGGCTAAACCTGAAATATAAAACTAAATTCTCAAATTCTGCTTCTAGATCATGTTGATTTTCTTCTCGAAAGACCCAAAGTCTGTGAAGTCAGTGATTGTGGTTGGATTTGTGGTTTGGGTATGCTGCTGTTCTCAGCAATTCCCCTCCAAAATAGGCTAAGCCAACCCACCAGTTTAGCAGTGCACTGCTGGATTCTGCAGGAAAGGGTGGAAAATCTATTTCTTCTAAACTTAGGGGGATAACATATATGTATTTTAAAAAGAGGGAAGGTATGGCAGAGAAGCAGCAAATTTATATGCAAAAACTATGTGTGTCGTCAAATAACAGAGTAATAGAACAGTCCAGTGTGGAAAGGACCTCGAAAGATTATCTGGTCCAACCTTTTGTGGGATAAGAAGCCTGAATGAGGTTATGTCATACCCTGTCCAGTTGCGTCTTGAAAATTTCCAGTGTTGGGGACTCCACCACATCCCTGGGGAGCTTGTTCCAGTGAATGGTTGTTCTCTCAGTAAAAAATACCATTCTTAGGTCTCCATGAAACCTCTTTTGGTGCAACTTGTACCATTGTGCCTTGTGTTCTCCATGTGACTCCTTGTGAAGAGAGAGCCTCTGTTGTCTTTATAGGCACCATTTAAGTCCTCTAATACTGAGGTCCCCTTGAGCCTTCTCCAGGGAGAAGAGACCTAACTCCTTCAGTCTTTCCTCACAGGGAAGACTCCAACCTTCTGATCACCTTTGTGGTCCTGCTTTGGACCTTCTCCAGTCTGTCCATGTCTTTCTTGAATTGTGGGCACCAGAACTGGACACAGTACCCCAGGGGTGGCCTGACAAGCACTAAATAGAACGGTATGATCCCATCTTGTGTCTCTGCTAGTAATGTCCCTGGAGATGCAGCCCAGGATCCCATTTGCCTTTCATTGCTGCAGCAGCACACTGCCAACTCGTGTTCAGCCCTCTGTCCACCAGCCCCCCTCTGTCCCTCTCAGCAGGGCTGCCCCCCAGCCACACAGATCCCAGCCTGTACTGGGCCCGTGTTATGTTGTCCCAGGTGCAGGACTTTGCACTTTGTTAAACTTGATACAGTTCTTGCTGCCCCATATTCCTAGCCTGTGTGGGTCTCTCTGTAAGGTGGCCTGCCTTCTGATGTATCCACCTCACCACCCAGTTCAGTATCATCAACAAACTCGGTGAGGTGCTTTCAGTCCCATCATCCAGGTCATTTATGAAGATATTGAACAGAGTGGGGCTCAGTATCGATCCCTGGGGGACCGTGAAGATGACTAAAGGCCAAATGCCACTGTAACGAGCTTCTCATGGCCGTGGATTGACTCTTACTGCTGCAGGTTTGGTGTTGGGCTGCCATGTTTCCATGGCTTGTTTTTGCCTACTTTGGGAAAAGTCCACAAAAGAGCCAGTAAAGTATGGACCTTCATCAAGTTTTCCTCAAATGCATTTTTTGGAAGAAAGAAATGCCCTAAAGACAAGGTTTTGGATTCCGTGGGGCAGGGAAACATGAGCACAGTGTTAAATGAATGGCAGAATTGAGCTTAAGTGAGACAGAGTCCTCTGCATTGCCTCAGGGTGGGGAAATGCCTCTCCGATAACTTCTGTGCCCTAAATATTATGCCTCTTCTGCTACCCGTGAGGCAGATCTGGTTGCTTTCTATTTCACATCAGGAGGAGATACGGATTTGATGTGTCAAACTGCATTTGACTTCCATTAGAGGATCCCTGTGAAAGTCTCAAGGCAACTTGGTGCACGCTGTTAGCAGTGTTTTCTTTTAAAACACTTTGGGAACTGTGAACTCAAAAGACACACAGAGAAACACCAGTGAGCAAAACGCTAATGTTGGACAGCTAAGCCAAAGCTTTGAGAAATTGAATTGTTGACCTGGAAAACAGGCTCAGATCATGAATGACAAGTTGGTATGTTGTCCTAAAAGCAAAGGGATAAGAAAATTGAGATACCCGGTGGTATCACAAACAGAATAGAAATGGATTAGTTTAGACTCCTTTTGATGTGTGCTGTCGGTGCAATATCGGGAGATACGGGACAGGCGTTGCTCGGATGGGATGCAGGGTGAAGCGCAGACATTTTTTGAGTTCATAGATGGCTACAGACAAAGCATTCTCCTTACACAGCCTCTCAACACTGAATTGATACACAGAAGGGTGCTCAAAAGTCCTTTAATGATCTTACAAGTCACAGGAAGGGGTCAGCGATGGACAAAATCATGTATTATCTTGAGTCAGGAAAATAGGAGTCATGAAATTTTGTATGGATGAAGTTTTTAGTTACTCCTGCAGGATTATACAGCTCAGTGTAACATTCTTTTACACTGTGGCGAATGAGACATTCAATATTAATCAGGTCATTGGAAATGAAGGAGGGAAACAATTTTGCATACTCTGTATGCATTCATTTTAAAAATTCTTAAACAGAATTGAAATATATACACAGGACTAGAGAAAAGGATGATACAAAATGAGAAATAAAATCTATTTAACAAGGTGTAAAAATTCATTCATACAGTTTGTTCATACCTTCAAATGCATAATAAGGGGAAATGTAAAATATTTAATTACATTGTATTTTCCAATTTATTTGGCTATTAAACACATATCTTCTTTAAAAAGAAGACAAAGAATCTTATCTATTTTATTTTAATTATTATTTTGATATTATTATTCTATAATATTTTTTCTGGTGATATGATGTTATCTACAGTTTTTAATTAATCCCTGTGCATATTATATAATATTACATTATGTTACATTTTATTATATCATATTATATCATATCATATTATATTATATCATATCATATTATATCATATTATATCATATCACATCATATCACATCATATCACATCATATCACATCATATCACATCATATCACATCATATCATATCATATCATATCATATCATATTCAGAAATTATCCCTTGGATAGTTCGCAATCAAGGACTTAGTACATTATGGGCCAATTTCAGAAAGAAGACACAAAGTTTAATAGTCATAGCTCTTCTTTTCTTCTTTTTTTTTCAATACTGGTAATGTAGCCTTGCCCAGAGATTAGAGGCTTCTTGGTCGTGTCTAAAAAAGTCATTTTTCACCAACAGGAGGTAATATCTTGGCTGGATTTGCTCTAGATGCCAAAGCACAAAGCTGGACCTGGACCTGCCTTCAGTCTTTAATTTTTTTATAAGCCACAAAGTGATGATTTGACAGAGCCTGTATTTGTTTCAGTCTTTGCAGTTGCCTTTTATTTGGAAAATATGCCAGGACTGGGTAGACAGTTCTGAGGTTTGAATGGGCTGATTTGAGTGAGTGGGTACAACATGAAGTTGTCATGTGTGTTTTAGGCTATAGTCAGAGAGTGTGGTCTGCTCAAAAGAGCCTGTGATACAATTCGATTACCAGTCCCATTTAAGCTAGTAAGATCAGAAAAATACAGAATTAAGGTGATTATTGAAATTGGTGGGTTTGCTACCGGGAAAAGCAGAATTTAGAGGAGGATATTAGCCCTGAGCTGCTTTACTTTGGGGAGTTTGTCAAAATCCCAATATTGCAGCGCACACACACACGGGCGCGCACACACACACACGCTCTGAATATATTTTAGACTTACATATAAATATATACATGTTTATATTTATATAAATATATGTGTATAGATACATAGACTACATCTACATATCCATCTATATAAAATGTATTTTAATAGATATACTATATATATTTTTATATAGCATATATATTTCAGCATACATATATAAAACATATATTTAATTCTGTTGAGTGATGCTTGTGAAAATCTGCTGGTTCTGCCAGTTTTGTAATAGTATGAAGACATCTGTCTAGCCTGGAGTACAGCTCCTAGTACTGCAAACATTGGCAAATACTTGAGTAAAATGAACCTCAAAAGGTAACTGAAATTCTTAGTTGGAAAGGTACTCTCAATGTGTCAAGAAGTGTCTTTCTGACATAACTGCAATCCCTTCAGACATGCATCAGTTTATCTCACCTGTTGATAACAAAAGTAAGTTCCTTTTTTTCTTACTCTTTTTTCCCCCAAAAATAGACATTTTAATACAGAATCTACCCTCTCACTTAGCAAGTGTTAATTGAGAGTAAGTCTACTGCAGGAAAGTTTGAGCTGTAAGAAACTATAAACCAGTGAAATTAAGTCAGATGAACTGCTCCACAAATACCATAGAATTTAATTCTGTTTCTATACATGTGAAATGAGAATTTCTCTAGATATGAATGGAGAGAAAATGCGTTGTACCAATTATTAATAAAAATTGTGATATCATGGATATTTTATGACTGAAAACAAAGTAGTTATGTGGATACCAAAGGAGAATATTGTTAGAATAAGGTACTTGTATTGTGGTGCTGATCACCAGCTTAAGCTTATGCGTTCTTTAGTATGCCAATGATACATTCTTAGCCATTCTCCAGTCTTTGCTGGTTTTAATTTCCTAATAAGGCACGTTTTGGCATTGATTGCCTTTTATGTAAGTTGTAATATTCTCAATTTATCTTGCATCATAGCAGATGAAACCTAAGATACTACTCCTGGAAATACACTGAAATCTAAAATACTGTTTGTGTAACCAGCCACCTCTCCTCATTGATTAATGATTTTTTCAAGACCTAAATCTTTATTAAAACAAAAAAACCCACCCAAAGTCCAGTGTAAACAAGAACAGTCAGCATCAGTTTTGTAATAGTCTACAATTTTAACTCCCATCATGAGAACCATGATTATCTTTAACACCATCCATCTGAGAATAGAAAAATTGTTCTGGTTTAAATGGAAGTAGATCTTTGTCCAGCATTTTGGGAATCCCTCACTTCATAGATGAGGGTGGATGGTTTTGCTTGCTTTTCACCACTGCATAGTCCCAGTGGTATGTTGTATTTCCTAGACGTGCTGCATCCTCATGGCCTGTTAACCTGATCTCACGGTTCAGTGAAAATACACTCAAGCAGAAAAAGAACTGGATCTATACATCAAAAATGTGAAGGGGAATTCCTTTAATACTTCATAAATCAAGGATGCTTGAATTCAATATTTCTTATGAGGTTGCAAATGTCAGGTATCTATCCCCATGATTAAAATGGATGCATGTTACATATGAGACACCAGGAAATAGTATCATTAAAAATCATACGTTACATAAGACCCGAATGGGGCCTTACATCCAGAAGGGAAGAGATTATTTACTTTGTTCAATGCTTCCACCTTAATCCTGTACCACGCAAACAAAATTCTAAGCTCTTGCAAACAATTTAAATGGAAGCTAATTTAAAGCCTCTAAAATGAAGCAATATAGTGTCTTGATAGGCAAACATGGCTAATTACTTTGCAATAAATACAAGCACAATCATCATCTCCAGTGCAGAGATAATTTTAGTCACAGCATGTTGACAGCATCCTTGAAACCCCATTAACATTGATAGTGAAGGCTTCTGCAATGTCGCGTCCTTTCCTACCTGGGAGACCTCCTGCCCACACTCAGGGGACTTATTGCAAGGCAGGGCAAAGAGAAAGCAGGACTAAATGTAAATTAATTTCCTGATTATTACCTTAATTTCATGTAATGGTATGAATATATGTTTTTGGAAGGAGAGGTGAGCTTTTGAAGGTTGATCTACAGTGTAAAACATGTGCTATGCTGAGCAAACGTAGAATTTTTTTGAAGTTTTTATTAAGTTTGTTAAGTATTACCTAATTCCAACCACTGAAATATTTTACCTAAATTACTTGCCATTTTAAACGTCAGGTTCTTTGGAGTTTCTCTATCTGAAATTATCTAGAGCTGAAAATCAAGAACTGATACCGAATGATAAGTTTAGGGTTCCCTCATGAGACCTGGAACTTTTGCCTTTAAAAAAGAGCTGAACACTAGCATATTTCATCATAAAATAAATCCTGTGCATGTGCCCAACAAATGATATTGATAATATTAACCATTCATGTTACAACGTATTAAAACCTTCTGTATTAGTTTGAAGTTTTGTTTGGTTTTGCTCCAGGTAGCATTTCTGTCATGAAAAATTGCATCAGCCTGTTGGATAGACTCTAGATCTTGGTAATCCAGGAATGCTTGTGATTTTGTGTGTGTGTGTGTGTACACATATACCATCCATGGATACATATATACACATACACAGTCATAGTAAGACTTCTAATAACTTATCATCACATCAAGAGCTCCATATAGTGGCTGAGATCATTGGGGTTGAGGCTGGTCATCCTTTACCTCAGCTGTCTTCAGAAAGTGTTAAGAGATGTTCAGAACACCACTGATTTTACCTTTGAACCTTTTAAAATCTTATGTGGTTTTTTGGGGGTGGTTTTTTATTTGTTTGTTATTTCTATTCAAACATATTCTAGTTTGGTGGTTGGGTTGTTTTTTTTTTTACTTTTTAGACCACCATTGCAGAATTTCTTCAGCTGTAAGGCAAGTGCAGGATAAGTTGGGTTTTGATGAATAGTGAATAGTCATCAGTGCTTTCTGCAAATGTACAGACCGACATACTACTTTTTCAGTTTAGAACTACTTCAGATGTGCCTGTATTTTGCCTTGAAATAAGAATAACCTCAAAAAGTTGCTAGGCAGTAATTGAGTATCTTGGATATTTGTATGCTAATAATGAATAAACAAGATACTGGAAGGCTGAGTGTGTAATCAACTTTATGACTTGATATCTCAGGCTGGCTGAGATAATTTACATTCCTGGAAAACTGATAGAGAAGGATGCAGCTTGTTGAAGACAGACAGCTGAGGAAGAGCTGCCTTGTGAATTACAGAGGTGCAGACTTCCCAAATATGAGAGCACATGATATCTGGATAATGATAAAAAGATGCTGTCTGCCACAGACTATTCAGAAAAGCAAGAGAAGGGAGTTTTCTTGCTAGTAGTCAGTAAAGGTCACAGAATTTGTGGGTCACGTCTCAAGAAATCAAAGCAAGGTAGAGACATGAAAAAACCCTGACTTGGTCTTTCCCAAATTTACTTCACTTACAAAGAGGAAGACCACACTGAGAAAGAGCCCAAGAGGATGAGATTACGGAGTCTCTAGTATCCTGTACTTTAGCAAGAAGTCATATCAAATGCAGAAACAACCTTTTAAGTTTTACTGATGAAGATGAGCACCTTGGAATAAATTATGAGACTTTCTGATGGTATCCTGGAGGTTTTGGAGAAGAAACCTGTGCCAGAACCCTCAGTAATTGGTCTAGTTGTAGCTGAGCTGTCTCTAAAAAGCAGTCATGTCCCATGGCTGTTTTCCTATGATTTCAGGGTTTTGCAAATTCTTTTCCTTTGTTGAGGGAAGGCAGAAAGTAACAGTAATGCAGTTTGCACCATCCATTAAACGCTTAAGATGTGGGATTGACTGAAGTGCTGGGCTCCCATTTTCAGAAGCACCAGACATTTAGGAACCAAAGCACCATTTAAAAAAATCAATACGACTTTGGCTTCTTCTTTTGTAATGAGCACTGGAAAATGAGTCTTTGGTGTCTAAGTCAATTAGATGGATTTTAACATTTTCTTACACGCTTTCAGAAATACTCAGCAAAGTTTTGAAAATTGATTTAAATGCTTTAGGCAGAGCTTACCAGTTTGATGATTGCTTCTGCTTGTAATCAGTGTCATTCAGTAGGTAGGAGTCCTGTTTCGAATACAAACCACTATTGCCGAGTAGCTTTTGGAGTGCAGGAGAAGGTGTTTTCATGTAAACCTGGCATCAAATCAGAAGAAAGCTAAAGAAGCCCCACAGCTCTATCTTCTCCTTCCATTCCGCTGCTCCCTTGGGTACTGGCATGTCTGAAAGAAGTGTTTTAAATGCTTTCCAAAGAAAGGAATGACAAAAAAATGCAAATCGTATGTTTTAAGCTAAAATCCAGGTTGCAGTTGCCTTCAAACTTTGTCATCTCCAGTGGTTCATAAATGCTATGTGAATATTACTCATATTCAACACATCATTTTTACCTTGCTCTTTTGATGGAAGCATAAATTAATAAGTTTAACTTGGATCAATGAGTAATAAAACAGAGTCTTACAAGTAGCAAAGCAGTTCTACTCTGACATTTCCATCATTGTTATCATCTTAAGAGTCGTATTTGTTGTCAACATTCATGAAAGACCTTTTAGCCTGTGCTGAGCCTTGGGGTCTTGGTACTAACCATGCAAATGAAGGATTTCTGTGGGAGAAACTGCCAGGATATATTTGTTATTCTGGGATTAAGTACTGTAGGCCTTTGGGATTTCAGGCTAGATTACAGCTGACAGTTTGATGTCACTCAAAACATATAATCAGTTCCTGGTGAAAAATAAGAAATTTAAGGCCTTGCAGTAACTGAATGATTTTTTTTATTGATTCCCAGATTAGATCATGAAAGTAATGCTATGGTCTCAGGGTCCGTGTCCTATGTACTTTTAATAAGACTTGCATATTTGGCTGAATGAAAATTAGCTCAGGAAGAAATAGTTCAACTGCTAACAACAGGGCCTACAGGTAAATTTCTACAGAGTTTTTTGTTTTAGATAATGTACCACTTGTAGTATCTTCATGACCCACAGCCTGTATAACTGCATTTTTTTTTAATCTCCTTTGCACTGACAAAGGGAGATGAGACATGCTGATGTTTGACAGCTTTTGAGTGTGAAGGTGCTTGTTATTCTTACGTGACACTGCAACTATCGGCTATCAAAATCCCTTTCCTTACACATCCATCAGTGTTGGATCTTGCTTTGATTTTTCATGGAAATTTTGACATCCTGCTTAGCTGAATGAATAATAATTCAGAAAACAACCTCTAGCTTTACAGACATGTTTTTTTACATTTTAAATGTGTGCATGTATGTATATACCTATATATATACACACAGAGAGACATTACATTCATAGATACCTAGGTAAGTCTATATGTAGATATGTGTATCTCTATAGAATGAGTGTTTATGTCCATATGTGATATGTCTATATATTGATGTAGTTGTATCTGAAGCAATACATGGACTTGTGTCCTTTCTATCCACATTGACTTTAGGAGTTAATAGATTGAAATATTTCTCATCTCTGCATGGAAATAATGCTTCAAAAGACATAAATGTTTCATTGCACCATTGTTTTGGGTTTTCCATGCAGTATTTGAAGGAAATGTGATGAAGCCATCATTCACACAATTTATGTTACTTAAATTTAAGAAGAATATTAAATGTCAGCAGTAAAGTTTTTATCTATTTTTAGTATGCCACTGAAGTATGTAAAAAGCCTTAGCATGCCACTGAAGTATGTAAAAAGCCTTGAATTTTTCAAAACTTCAAAGTTGTAGTTTATTTTTATCTAAATTATTGCTGAACATGAACCAACTTTCACTTTGATTATTATTTTATAAAATCAGATAAGATCAAATACAAAACATTTTTAGTAACTCTCAGAAAAAAAGCAAAACACAAGAAACCACCAAAGCTGCCCTAAGAAGGTGGCTGTTTCCTTCTCAGGGCCAATGTCTGGTGTTGCAGCCAAAAACCTATTGCTGGGTTAAGGCTCGTTTTACCTTTACACTTGATTGCAACCGGGCCCCAGAAAAACCAAAACAAAAACCCCAACCCAACAAACTAACAACAAAGCAACACACACAAAAGGTAATTATGAATTGCAGCAGCACTGAGGGCTGAAGTGGGTTTCTAGTAGAAAGTGTTTGGGTCTAGAGCTGGTTTTTAGGTAGACCTTGATCAGCTGGGGGAATGGTTTGATAGCACATAACTGCACGGGGCTGGTTTGGGACTGGAGAGGTTCCCTATGTTTGCACTCAAACCTCTGCTCTATTAAATTGTGAACCTGTGGTTAGTTAAAATTGAGCTCAACTCCTCCAATCCATAAAAATTGTTTCCGTTGGTTGGTCAAGATGCTGTATTTCATCAGTAAGGTTTGGGTGGCTTTTCAGTTGTTCTCTGATGAGATGGTTTCCCAGGGTTCAGGATTAATGCTCTTTTCTTTTTCTCATGGTATAAATGGCAGTTTCTTTATGGTTGCCCAGAATTTCTCATCAACATTCAAAGGTTAATTGGCAAACCCTCAGGGCATTCAGCTCCCTCAGAGTTGGGGAAAAAATCAGCTGAGCAGCTTGGGTTTGCTAGCCATAGCTCATCTGCACAGCAATTACCATACCAGAAAGAGAAAATAAAGGTACAGAAATACATACCACAGAGGGTGCTGCTGTATTTTGGGTATCAGGCAGACCCTGGTTTGCTCTGCAGTCCAAGTGCGGTTGGGAAAAACTATACAAAACTGCCTCAAGCTTGTGCTTTACCCAGGAGTCTGGACTACACTACAGAAGGAGCAGGTCAGTGAGCCAGGGAACGAGATGCCACTGAGTCTGGGTGCCCTTCCAGCAAAGAAACACAGCGTTCTAGCTCTGGGTCTCACTGTTAACTACCTGTAATAGTCTTACTGGGAATAGCTGAAAAGAAATATTAGCGAGTTAGCAGCTTTTATTTATTTATTCCTTGGTACCTCTTCTGATCCTTTTTTTTTTTTTAAGTAGTTCCTTGATGTTAGAGTAGCACACAGGGAAGAATAAATGCTTTAATTGGCATTTGTGATGGTCTTGATGTTCCTTCTGTCAAGAAGAAAGCTGCAGTTTCTTGTAGTTTAGGAAAGGAAATAGCAGAATGACTCTATTTTTCTGTTCTAGGTAAATTCCAGTGAGTCGAGATCTCTAGTGAAGATATATTTGTGTCACCTACCTTGACAAAAATGGCTCATTTTCAAGGAAGGACTCATTTCCTTCTGTACAAGAACTAGGGGTTAAAAATCTGAATGCATTTAGCTGGCACAGACAGATTTCTACAGTTGACAGTGTCGTGGCTATTCTGGCCTGAGCTGAATATAATTGAAATTATATAAAAATAATGTTCATTTACTGCACTTGTAACTGGCTGGAATATGACAAGCACTAAAAAAGGTTTTTTAAAAATACTTTTTCTTGATACTCATAATGTCTTTATGCTGTATTATGAAGTAGAGACACCTTGAAAGGTTGAATGGAGACACTAAACTCCCATGGCAAGGAAGAGGAGCAGCAGCACATGCCAAACACAATGGGACCCAGTTTGCAAAAGGTAGATCCCATAGAGTATTCCTCTGGCATTTTTTTCCAAAGCTATATAAACAGTTAAAATGTGGAAATTTGAGGATTGCAGAAGAGCGAGACCGTTAACACCAACAAGAACCAGTATTTGAGCAGCTGGTACGTTGACCTTTATGTTGGGTGGGGCCATTGGTGCATCCTGGACGTGACTTTGCCTAGTAATGGAGGTTGTGGTGAAAACAGTGTTGTTCTTTTTATAGAATGAAGGAGCCACAACGATTTCAAATATGACCATTGAATTTTTTTCAGTGGTCTCCCAAAACTGAATTTTAGGGAGTAGGGTCAGTGCTGTGTAACATGAACACCCACAGGAACCTGTCCACTGCCCCATGTCACCCACACATGCAGGAATGGTTTTCATGGACTTTTTTATGTACAGCAGCTCAGCCATTCCAGTGGACATGTCCATCATGTGGCATTTCTGACCTGCTCTGAAATGTTCAGAAAGCAGAAATATTTAACTGCATGCAAGTTTTGTTACTCTTTGCTTATATTTTGAATTTGGAGAGGTTCCAAGGAAAATATGTATCTTTTATAGAGTTTCTAAACTTTGTTCCATGTCTCCTGTTTGCATAGCCTGGTTAAAGAAATGTAGGGTAGAGAATAAATATGATAACTAAATATCTAAAGTGTGATTGAGGTTGATGAATTTAATACTAAGGCTCTGGCCTGTGGCCAGTGTACAGGCAAAAATGTTTCCAAAAGCAGCATTGTCAGGGAGTAGGTGGTAAAAGCAAAGCCCAGTTGATTTTTGGGGGGGGGGGCTTCTGGTTTTAGTGTTGAATCCATCACTAAAAGTCTTGTTTGCATTTCTATGAATGGCAGTTTATATCCACATAAAAATTACGGAAAAGGGAGAATAAGAATAGTATGTCCTTATGCTGAAGGAAAAACAAGTGTGTCACAGTTCATCTCCCCATCTTCCATAAAAATTTCCAGTTATTCTAATCAGTCTTGTTTTTTTTTTTCTAAATTTTTTTTTTTAATCAGCTCAGAAATGACTGAAGAAGCTGTCATATTCCCCTGCAAAATTTTGGAGGATAATTTTAGATAAATTTAGAGGAAAAGTCTTCAAAAGTCCAGCTATCTTAATCTGCTTAACATGAGCTAATGCCCTGTGTACTGTTTGCATGCTCAAAATCAGTCATTCCCTCATCAGCAAAATTGCTTATCCATATTTTTTAAGCTGTTTTCCCTATTTGTGAAATCTTTTGATAAGCATTTCATATCAACTAAAACTTTACATCTGTATTGTGTGAATTAGCTTCTTCATATGCTGCCCTTAATAAGTGCAATGGCATTTTGGACTCCTGTTGATCTCCATGAGAACTTTCTTGCTGCTGAACTTAATAACAGTAACTCCAGAGCTCTGCACTTCTCCTTCAAGCTTCAGGAAAAAAAAAAAAAAAGATGAAAAACAACTAAAAAAATCCACAAGAAACAGAGGCTTGATACTGTAGATCCTTGATGAGTTGCCTAAAGGTGAGAATCCCCACTGTCTGTCTGAGCAAAGGCAATTGGTCTGCAGAGGGGATGCATCGTTCAGCAAATAGATGTTTGGAACATGGTTTCTTGCTTTGATAGCAGGCAGGGGGAACTATTTCTGGTCATTGATAAAAGAGCTTAGAAGAGAGGATCTATTAACTCCAGATAGATTCAGTGCAATATAAAGTGCACTTTTGGGGGCTAAAAGAGCCTGGAATGAAGACTTAATGAATATATTTTTTTTTCCTTGCATTGTGTGAAAGTCTTCCATCAGTAGAGATTTTGTAGGGTGTGAAAGCTCTACATGTCCTGTCTGTTGTGAGCTGGTGGATAGCACAGCTGAAGGTGGAGTGGTAAGAAGTGTGACAATTTTCTCCTTTTTTGTTGCCATATAAGGCAACATATAAGAGGTTTCCTGGAAGTTTTAAATACTTGAAATGGGATGCTTTTTATAGCTTCCCTTAAATCTGAGCTAGGAGCAATGTGGCAGGCTTCACCTGGATCTGCTTATTTATTAGTCATGAGTAAAAAGGGAAGCTTTCCTCAGGTACTTTACATGTCTTCATTCATTCTCAGAGTCGCATTCGAGTACACGTGAATTGAGTAATCTATTTTGACTTCAAGCAAACATTTTTCTGCCTTTTTCAAGAAAAACACTAGCCCATGTAATTCCATGCAGCAAACCAGAAGAAAATGAGCAGTACCTTTGGCGTCTTCGACTCTGTTAGAGTTTAGTGTGTCCTTCATCTTGGTTTTTGCAACCAAAAATCAGGGTTTTTTTAGTTGAGGGATGCTGCTCTGGTGTCACAGCATCAAGAGGCACTGGCTGTTTTTGGGAGACCTCCACTAGCTCTTTCACCTACACTGTTCATCCCTTTGTTATTTCTTGTCCATGATGTGGGCAATATTAATTTAATTTGACAGAATTACCTGTTGTCCATGGCACAAGGTTGCATACGTTTTAAATCTAGTGCAGGGGAAGACTGCATGAATGCATCTCAAATGAAATTATTTTCCCCCAAAGACACTGATTTTCAAAGCTTGGATATTTTATGCAATTAAGCCATTCATGCCTAGGGAATGTGTAGTTTGAAATGAATATTTTTTTCACTCCTGGAAGCTGTCTTTTATCTTTGTTGTAGAAAACTTTCCAATGAAATCTTACTTTTTGGGGCACTGTGGACACTCTTTCTGGGAAGGAGACCTGATCTGCCAGTTAAAAGTCCACAGAGAGAAATGGCTAGAGTAGGAGCACAGATGCAGTCTATCTTCTTGAGGGTTACTTTTTATAGCTTTTGGTCAGCATAATTGCAGCAAATTGGCAAGCTGAGAGGCTTGAGGAAAATATTTGGCTTTTTTCTTGGCATAGGAATGACTGAGGGTGCGTTGGGTATATGTTGCCATTATCTGCTTTGTTTCCTGTCAGTCAAATAATGCCTTAAGCCATTTTTTTCAGAAGGATCACGGAAGACAAAGTGGGGGAGAAAAATTCAAGATCCAAATTTAAAAGCAACTGCCTTCCACTCTGCTATTAAAGCTCTGTTTCTGTTAAAAACAGCCCTTTCTAAATCCCCATTTGAACATGTATTGAAGAACCATGTTTAATAAACCTGCAAGTTCATCTCTGAACAACACAAAAATACATGTCTTGCAAAGATTCAAAGTGATAAAAATAAGCTTAAGGATTAAACTCTCCCTGGCCAAAATCAAAGGCCAGTAATGTGTGTACCTTATTTTGTCAACAGAAGCATGGTAAGGAATAACTGTGGAAAAAACGTCGGAATTGCAGTTATTTTTGCAGCTTTCGCTGTGTCTCATCTCAGTCTGATTTCTTTCTTCATTTCAGAGCTTGCAGATTTACAGATAACAATTTCTTTCTCATTAAAGGCCTAATTTAGTCAATTATTGGTGCTTTTGATAGTTGGATCTGCCTTACAGGCCAGATGAATTGAATATGTGGAATCACAGGGAGCTGTAAGCACGTAAATAATGCTGCTGAAGTCTAGTTACTTTCTCTCTTAATGTATATATGCATGTATGTGCTGTTTTGGATCCTGTTTATCATGTTCCATGTCTTGTAGAGTTAGAATCTTAGGGCTTAAATATATTGCAGTTCGCTGAATCAGAAGTATGTGCTGCAAAGTTATTTGAAACATGGCTATTGTGTGTGAGAGGTTGAACGTGTAACAGTAGGCATCATTTAATGTTAGTATAGAAAAACATACAGTAACAAATTTCAGGGTACAGGCAGAAGAAATTACTGTTTCAATAAGGTTTGGCCGTTTGTTGGATCTGGTTCTTGGAGCACTTAAAGGAGCTGTAATGCCCTCTCTCTGTTTAATAAGAAGTTCACGCTCCTGTATATAAGGAGAGAAACGGATACCTGGAATTGCTGTAGTGTACTTGGCTGTATAGGCTGAAATGCTTGAACTGTTGGAAATGAGCTGTAAAATGCTTAATACTGCCCCTGTGGATCAGGAGAGTAGGTTCTTCAGTGTCCGCCTCCTCCTGCTTTTGTCTTTCATCTCAAAATATGGGCAGATGCAGAAGCATCACTGCTGTGCACTGAGGCTCGCAGGCTTATCTGCATCATGTTTGCAGCAGTCTCTCCTAACTCTACCTGTCTCAAGGTTGATCTTAGGATAACATCTGGTTTCCCCTGTGATGGCCACCTTCTTTTTTGCCCTTACTCCTTTGTACCCTGTCCTTACCAACTGCAAAGAACCAAGTCCATGTTTTATACCTCTGCGCTTGTTAGCTAAGTCTTTTATATCTTTTCCTAACAGCTGAACTCACTGCTGGCTTTCAAAACTAAAAAATAAAAGGAATCCTGAACAGCAGCAATGACATTTAGTTAGCTGCAAAGTAGATGAACAAACTTTTCAGGGTAGGCAGCCTTCAGTGCATTTTAACCTCATTTACTGCTTGCCTTTGGGATGCAACGTCAAGTGTTATGTGAATTATGAAAAATTGCAGCTAGCTGGGGACTGAGGAAATTTTTAAAAATTAATAAATATTATTATAGGAAGAAAAAAGGCTCTTTAATGTTCAGTTTTAAACATGATTTCTGATCAATAAAGTGCTTCAGTACAGCTAAGATGCCTGCTACCACAGTTAGTTTTAAGTTAGCAACATTTTTCATCAAAGTCTAAATGATCTGTAATGAGGGAATGATGCTTCTGCCTATCAGCAAGGGGGTTTTATTTGATGTATGTATTAATCAACAGCCATTGTAGCTGTATGCCCCTTTATGACTTTGATAAATGCATTCAAAACTTTTTTATTCCAAACTGTCCCTTGCAGCATGTATTGAAAACCCACAAGTTTATCTAATAAAATACACAGTGTTATTTTCTTTCTGTATTATGTATTTAACAGCTTGGAAAATAGCTTCTCATGAATCACATTACAAATGCTGTCATCCAAAGAAAGCAAACGTCTACCTCTGCTCAAGCAAAATGTTCTTGCCACCTAGATCGGTTAGAGGAGCAATATTTGAAGGCTCAGGACAAGTGTTAATAATTTTTCCATACACTGATGTGCTGCTACCTTTGAGTGAAGAATTGGGGTCCTCTCTTCCAGACAGGCTGTGGGTTTCCCAAGGGTTCAGGGTGGAAAGGGAGCCATCAGCATAGTGAGATGACAGTAGTGCCTTTTGATGTATTGCAGAAATAAAGCTGCAAAAGTCCATGTGCTGCTGCAGAAAGGGGAGTTAGCCTGCCCTGTCATTTTTGGGGGGTTAAACTTCCAGAGGAAACAAATTAAGCAAAGAGAGAAATTGCAGCTTCTTTACACGTGCACCTTTGGCCATGCACTCGGAGGCTGGTCCTTTTTTCCCGGCCTTGTGTGCAGGTGACTAGTGCAAGGCAGAAAAACCACTGCAACAGTTGTTGCCTTAGTTTCTTTATATTCCTCTTATTTTCTGCATAAAAATAAAAAAAAAGCTTTTTTTGTTCTTTCTGCCAATAACCAGCTGTACTTAAGCAGGTTTTATATCCTTTATGTTGCCAGTGTCCCTGTCTACCTCCAAGTTTGGTTCAGAGCAGTACTCTGGTATTGAAGGGAGTCCCCTGCTTGTCGCCACTGGCTGTGTGTTGCTTTGGTATGCAAAGCAGTTTTGGCACATGCCAGCTGGCTTTGTTTTGGTGGAGACTAACCTCCCAGAGCTCCCACCCATGTGTGATCCGAGTGTTGGTGACTCCAGACCTGCTCCTCCAACTCTACAAGGTACTCCCATGTTGACTTACAAAGTAGACATCCCAGGAAGGCTCTCAAGTGATGGGGGGTGTCTGGACCACCCTGAAGTGACTCTTGTGCTATCAGAAAGGTGCCCTACTTGCTTTCTGCTCCTCCTTCCCATGTTTTTCTCCTGGTGTGACATCCATTCCCTTCCTCCACTCATATTCACCTCCCCAGCCCTTCCTGTAAACCTTCTTTTGTCTGTTACCCGTTTTTTGTTTTTCGTACCGTTCTCTCCTGCTGTGCCACCATCTACCTTTCAGCCCTTGGGCGGGCAGGTGAAGGGTTTGGCCTCTCAGGGCAGCAAGGGGGATGGAGGTGAGCTGGCTGTGGACCATGGGCTCTGGAGGGACCACACGTAGCTCTCAGCTGTCTCACACCAAGTTTTCTACTGTTTGACTTGAGTGTTTGAACCACTGCCGTGGTGCAGAGCAGGAGGAGGGTTTCTCCCCAGAAAGGAAGGTGGGGACAGGCTAGATGCTGTCGTGTCACTTGGGGAAGATTTCTCTCTGGTCTCATGTTAAATACTATATGGAGAGGCCAGCCATTGCTGTCTGTGCTTAGGAAAGTATCAAGACTGTAATGTTTTTGGAAGTTCTCAGGGTGCTTTAAGATGATGTTATATCCTCTGCCTCCTGCTTTCTCATCAGATGATTAACAAAACCTTGTTTTCAAAAGGCATAATGCTCAGTCCTTTGTTTTTTAAGTGATATTTTGAAATAGCTCCTTTCCATTTCCCTGCCAATGCTCTTCAGTATCTGATGTTATTGCTGCTGTTTGACTGTTGCTTTATTCAGACTGTGGTTGTCCACTGATTTCTAAACAGAGAAGCAAGAAAAGACCTTTCCCAGAGATCAGGTCATTTCAGGAAGACGTAGACACAGAGACTGGAAAAACAAAGCAAACTGCCTAAATCATGACCAAATTTCAAATCTTACACAACATTAAGTCTATGTAGGAGAAGAAATATCATTAAATTATATATGATGTGTGGCAAAGGCTGGGGAGGGAAGGGTGGCAGGCAGGAGAAGCTTTTGACAAGTCTCAGAGCCAGTTTACTCATCACATGGATAGCAAAAACCCTTCCCCTGGAGGATCCATCAGTTGTACAGGCTATTTTTGATGATTTGATCTATGGGCTTTTTTTTGCTATGATCAGCATACTGTGGAAAGGGATAAAAGATTTATTGGAGAGGAAGCTGCCTGCTAATTGCTTGCATAGTTATCTTCATGCAGCTGGACATGAAGCTACCATCTCTTTTTACTTGAGCCAGCAAACAGCCAGCACATGGTGCTAATTTTTGATCCCCTTTGACCTATTTGGATTTCAAGCTGTGCACCAAGGGGAAAAAGCTTTACAGTCTGTTCCTGATTTCTCCACCAGTGCATTGGGTTGCACTCCCAGCACTGCTTTACTTAGAAGAGATGCTGGAAATGCCTCCCTACCATCCCCGCAGTCTCAGAGGCAGCTGGTCACATTGGGGGAGCATAGGGTAATCTGGGTTGTATAAACGGCATTAGATGAAGAAAGATCAGCAGTAGGACCTGATCGCAGTTACCTGCACACTGACTGGGAACTCTGTGTATGGGGAGGAAATAATCCCCCAGAAAGTCATTTTAAATCTGATTAATAGGTATCGGGTGCTATTTTCTTGTTTTAATAGGCTATGTTTTGGGTAATAAAAGTGTGGATACTCGAGGCTGGACTATAATTTCTTCCAAACCCATTATTTCTCAAGGAAGGATGAGCCTGCGATACCTGCCTTGGCTAGAATTACGTGTTTATCAAGGAGGCAATGATTTCTTCAATAATTATATTCCAAAATATTAACTCTGGTACTGAATAAAATTTAATATAGACTCCTGAATGTGATTGCTTGTTAAACCTTGTTAAAGTAAATGTGCTGTCAAAACAGACAAATGGTGAAGCAGCTCAAGCAAGGCAATTTTCTGACTCTTGCTAGAAACAACAGAGCATTTCAACAGACGTACCCAGCTTGCAGCAAAAATGTCCAGTGTTTTGGTTTAGATGTTTTTTAAGTGACTGGTTCTATGTTTTACTTTGCCAGCTATTCCACTCTGTAGAGGTAAACTTGGTCAAGAACTAAGCAGAAATGTGACTTTCTTTTTGCCAGCAGAAGCAAAGCTGCATCTTATATTTCTCCTTCTCGTAAGCATTGCACTAGCAAGTGCCAGTGTTTGCTATTGAATTAATGGAGCTATTAGCAGCTTACCAATATTTTAGGCTATGCAACGATGTGTGAGCCAAGAGAAAAAGCTTTAGCATCCCAGGATTTTCTCCCTGATATTAGGGTGGTTGATCACAGCTTTTACCAATGATGCTCTGCTGTTGGCACAAATGAGAATGGCCAGCCCAGGTGCCCTACATTATCCAGGTATCACCAGCAGCAGATCCCTAATGTAAAGATGATGACCAGGGCAAACATACAACCCCTCTGTAATAATCTAATAATTAAAATTTAGGGGGGAAAATGTAGGAGCAGACTGAATTACCTGGTTTGCACATCTCTGAAAGCACAGTCCCTTCTCTTTGAAAGCAGAAGCATTCTCACACAGCCCTTGTTGAGTGTTTTATGGGTCTATGGATATGGAGGCTATCGGTAGCTACTTTGCATTAGCTTGTAGTGTTGCTCTATTTTTTTTCCCTCAGTCAAATACTGTAGTCGGTGTATTCTTCCCATGGCTCAGCACTCAACAGCTTGAAGGAGTCAGAATTAATGAGGGGGAGAAAGAAGTTGCAGCAACTGGAAGGATGGCAAAGAAGATGTAAGAAAAGAGAAGATGAGCTTTTGAGTCATAGCTTGAACCTCAGGTGAAGTGTTAGAACAATATTACCTTGTTACATACTTTAATAACTTTACAGCATGACCAGACCCTTCTTTATCTCTAAATGTTACCTGCATTATGTATGTGTCTGTTTTTGGGTCTTCTGCACTTTTCATGGAGGTATCTCAGATATATCTTTTTACCTCAGATACCCACATCTGGAGAGATGGGGTCTTGCTTGTGTTTTGATTTTGTTCAATAGATGAAGTCCCCCAAAATGCAACTTTTCCTGAGGGCAGAGGCACATAACCCTGGGGAGTGGATGTGTCACACAGGGGCGTTGATCCAGCCTGCTCTGTGCTATTTAAGCGTAGCTAAACCATTAGGACAGATCATTTAATACCTCATGTGTAACATGACAGGTTTATATATGGCTTAGATTCTCTAAAAGCAATATTGAGAGGGCAAAAAAAAGTGTCATAACAAAAACAGTTGTTTTTCCAGGTAGGTCTGCAGCTTGCCCCGTGGAGCTGAAGGTGGTTTGTAGGCAGGAGTATCTCCAAACTGGGGAAGCTCCTGGGTCATGGGGAAGAGTGTGCAGATGTGGACACCCTCTCTGCTAACATGGGAATTTACAAGGAAGTGGAAAGAATTATGGCTGGGATTACTTTTATAGATAATGAGAGGCAATAGAACAGCAGGAACAGACAGCTCTAAGCCTGTCAGTGCTCTCATGGCATCCATAAGATACCCTTTAAAAAGTGAATACAATTCACTCTTTTTTTCTTAATTCAGTAGATAGAAGTGATCATGATGGGGCAAATTTGTATAAAGGGTGCTTGCTGCAAATCGTTAATGCTCAAGAGAGCAAAATCTTGAGCTTTTGCACAGTGGAGTTCAAGTTTGTGTGAGATCCAGGAACTCACATACTTTGACGTAGCAAAGCAAAAGCACTTAATCCTCATTACCTGAGCTGAGATGGTAGGGGGCAGGTTGCGGATTGGTTATTTGACTGTTGTGTTGGAAGTGCTGCTGTTGGGAAATAAGGAAATAGTTTAAAAATGTGGAATTATTGTGAAGTTCAGTTAGCAAACTATGTCTTTTTAATCACAGAGAGGGAAGCTTTTGTAGTGTTGAGGTTTCTAGTTGCTTAATGTGCCTAGTGCACCACCAAGATGCAGTTTTAACTTTTCTCGATTTCTCAAAATAGTGTTATTCAAGCCCACATCTGAAAGTTTAGCATTATTTGCAGATAGCAGCAATGGAGTAATTTTGTACTACATTAAATTTCAGAATCTGTACCGTATTTTGCAGAAAATACGTAGCTGAATATGGTGCAAGGTAACACAATCTTCACTTCTGCTGCTGTACTTGGTTGGGTTTGTGCTGACTAGGGGTTAGAAACTCAGGTGGATTTTAATTTAAATGAGGAAAACACAGGCTTTTTTCTGCTAACAACATCACAGAGTAATTAAAGGTGTGGTACAAAATAACATTTCAGGCCTGTAGTGAAAACAGAGAGAGAAGGTCAAGGAGAAGGTGGCAAGGAGAATTCAAATAGGTTCAAAACATGTCATGGCTTTGTCGTGAGGATGGTATTTTCCTTACAGCCTCTGAAAGGTCAATATCGTGTCCCTCCACCCCTTCTTCTCGGTGTCTTTTTCACGATGAAACAAATATTCCAGCTGGAGCAGGGGAGCACCAGCCCTGGAGCCATGCACTTCTTGGGCAAGGGTTGTGTCATGGCTCTGCCTTTCTCTTAGTTAGGAATGTACAAATACATCAGTAATGCGATTATTTCCATTTTATAGTGTCCCACCAGAGTCATTGCTGCAGTGGATTATAGGCTCAGCCACAATCAGTTTTACACTATTCACAGAATAATGTATTCCATTGCTTTGCTTAATATTATACAGTTTAAAAAGCCTTCATTTATGTACATGTCCTTTTGCTTAGCAGAAGTTTGCTACTAATTCTACTAATAACATCAGGTAAAAAATAAAATCTTTTACATTGGTGTACATATGGACAGCTGCATTTTTGCTTTTCTTTTGTATTTATATTTTTTGTGCCATCATTTCAGAGTACATTTTAAGTTCTCATATCAAAAGCCTCAGTGAGCAGCTACGAACTTCAGTAGCAAAATAAATTCATGAGACACACTTGAACTGACTTGTATGTAAAAGAAGTAAAAATGTATGACAAAGCCCCTTCCGTAAAAAGCTCCAAAACAGCTCTAAAACCCAGTGGTGTCATCCTCCTTTCAGAAGCTCCGGAGCCAAGCGTACGGAGTTGCTGCTCTACTGATCTGACCGTGTGATGTGGCCCAGGGGCAGCTGCATTAGAAGGGAAGATCCAGGAAAAGTGAATGGGACCCTGGGGATCCCATTAGCTCCTCCAGCAAACTCTGTCCTCTGGAGTTGTTATGACTTTTCATGCATAGTAGGGCTGAGAAAGTTAGCACAGGGATATTTTGGTACTAGTTACATGAAAGAAAAACACTCATCTATTCTATACTATGTGCTGCTTTAATTGGGCTTTTCAATCAATAAAAAGCATCTTGCCAGAAAGGTGTCCCTGGTCAGTTAGATACACATAGCACAGGCATATATGGCACTTTTATCATTCTTATAGTTGTTATTCATGAAGTAAAGCACCTCACGGTGCAGAACTGTGAGAGTGTCTGTCTATGGAAGTAGATTTCTACATGGCTTCGTGCTGATCTATCTGGTCGAATATGCTTTATGGGAAGTTGGCTGTAGGTGCTACTTTTGTAGCTAAATAGTTAAGTAGCACCTAAAGCTGGGGAGAAAAAAAAGGCAGTAAAATAATGGTTTGATACTTTTTAGAAAGTATCATTAATTTTGCTATATGTAAACAGTTCTCTGAAAAAATGGTCTTCCTCACAAAACCATTCTTGATAACTCAGAGTAGAAAGTAGATTTCTTGGACCTGTGTGGTGTCCTTTAGAAAAAAAAATCAGTCAAAGAAGCTGAACCTCCTGCTCATTTTAGGTCTTTTAATATCAAGATCTGTTGCAGAGCTCAGTAAGAGACCCTGGAGTAAGGATGGGGGAAAGAACCCTTCTCACTTGGTGGCTTGCTGGGAAGATACATATTTAAACCATCCTTTTCCCCTTTTTCCATGACTGCTGGAGGTCTGGTGATGACTTTGCAGCAGGGAGAGGATAACTTCCACCTGGCTTTAGGTATTAGCACTACCTTGGGTGGTAATGGAGCAATGAAGGAGCCAATGCTTATTTTTGAGGTGAAAAGATGGGCATGTCTACCAGAGAACTGGTGAATTCAGGAGAACTGAAGTCATAGCAAAGCTTTCTAGCAGCAACGGAGAGACACTTTAGTCTCTTCTTTTCCAGTGGTACCAGTAATATATATAGTGCTTTATAGCTTTCACAAATGTTGTGAGGCATAGTTAGTGCTTATAAAGTGCTTCAGCTTTCCTTTTAGAAGAGGCGTTATATGTGTGCATCTTTTTATTATTTTAACAAGTAGACATCATCTGGTAGCCCTGTATCCTTAAAGAAATATTTTCTTTCAAATAGATTATAAAATATCTTTTGCATTTTCCAGTCATTCCTAAAATACTCAGCCCCATTACAGTTTTCAAGCATAGGATGTCTCTTTAGGATACCGATCGCTGGCTTTAATCATTCATTTAAATCTTTACCCTTTATGAATAATCAAACTAGTTCTAAACTTGTGCAGATCATCTTAAAACCTAACCACAAGTTCTGTCATGTAGGTTTGTGTTTTCTTGCCTGCTCGCTGTATTTATTTGTTTTTTTACTGACTAGCCAAGCCGCTGTACTTCCCAAGATCATTTTTTAATGTGAACACGAAAACATGTGTATTTTTCAAATGAGAAGTATGAAGGAGGCTCTTTCATCAGAAGGACCATCAAAGAGATGCTTTTCCAGCCTTAATGGCTTCAAGAAATGGAACAACTTGTGGGATGTATTTATACTGTCCTTATAGATTCTTCCATAAGGCTCTTGGCAGTGCTCCTGGTCAGACCCCAGGAGCCACAGATATTGCTGCCTGGCATTTTCCTCTGCTTTTAGGACCTTTTCGCTTTTTGCCTTCATACTACAAAGTCCCATGCAATTCTTCTGGCCTATTTTTATTTGCTAGCAGCAGAGCAGTTCCTCCCTTCCCAAAATACAGACTGCTGGTGCTGCTCCACCTGTGTTGCAGGAGACTGGTTTCCACACTGGGGAGACTCTCTGAGATGCCGCATATCTTTATTATTATTATTTTTCCATTGCTTTTTTAATACTCCCCCACACTGGCTTCTTCATTTATCAATGTCTTCCCTTCTAAATTAGGGCAGTATTAAGATACCGCCTTTAATTGGGTATATTCAATTTCCTCACTTTGCTCTTGGGGCTCCTTTAGGCAGCGAGCTGGAACTGATTCGTTGGTCTCTCTAAAATGTGAATATGTTACTTTGCTCATTACTCTTAGACACAAGGTTTCATGGTAATGCTTTTATGATCTTGGCATGCCAATGAGGTAATGCATCCCAAGCTAATGCTCACACCCCCATGAGAGATTTGGGTTGTTTTCTCCTTTTCCTTTTGCAGATAATTGGAGACATTTTACTTCAACGCCTCTTGTGTTTGTTGCATTGAATTAGTTCTTTGAGCAACTAAATTTTAGGCTTCTGACCTGCATTAGGTTGGTTTTCCATTAATCTCACCTAACACACATCGCTCTCCATCAAACTCAAAATAGTGCCTCAAAATACAAAAAGTATTTTTTGTGGCTTTCAAATTACTCTGAATACATTCTTCCTAAACTACTTTAAAGAACTATTTCAGCTTTCATCTTTTATATGGACATTGAATACTATAATTAATACAATTTCTTCAGTAGTTTGTGAACTCTTTCTTATACAAAGTAAGTTTAATTAAAAACCTGGAAAAACTTCTGTATCGTAGGAATGTAAGAAGAGTAGAAGTACATGTGTACAGAAAGGATGAATACGAGATGACATAGTAAAGGTTATGTAAAATAGCAGTTAGCTTGAAAATAGCGTATTAGGACATCTAATTAGCAGGTGTTATAGTACAGATGATGTGGATGTTTTGAAATTCCAAGGAAAAATACCTGATACAATTAAAGACTTTCATAATGCTTAATTAGTCCTTGTCGTGACTTCTCATTCAGGCCAAAAAATTACGACTCCTCAGAAGAGGACTGAGATATTTTTGAGAGGCAATAGGAAGATTGGGAATTAGGTTAGATAAAAAAAAATTACAACATATACCCTCAGCCAAATATTATGGGCCTTAAATTAATAAATACACCCAGGCTGGGGTTATTCCTGAGTAATTCATTAGGAGAAAGTAGTTTTCTTTGATTTGCTGGATGAAGGTGGTTGTTAGGGCAGAAGATGGGATTACTCAGCTCACTCTTCTGGGAAGAAGAGTCCTGGGACCCTATGTAGTATCTGATGTAGATTATTGTACATAGCACTGGCTGATAGATGTCAGATCTTAATTGTAAGGGTATTTTAGGTTGTAAGCCGTACGATGGAGGAGGAGGGATGAAATCCTCTTCATTGAAGTCAACCAACATTTGGCTTGAAACTTTAAAAGGGCCTCAGGGCTTGCACGAGTTGGCTAAACTCCCAGCTGCCATTTCTTTATACATATTCATTACTCTCCTGCTGCGATACAGATTTTCACAAGGGGGATCGCCCACAGCAAAAAAAAAATCAAAGAGACAAGGCCTCCCTGGGGTAGACATGCAGGGAGCTTCTGTTAGGACCAGCTCATCCTCTGAATTGTGCATGTGAATGACAGGGACAGCCAGACCACAGCACAAATGGGAAAGGTCTCCCCTCGCTGTCCTTCAGCCACCAAGTGCATCCCTTCCGTCAAAGAATAATAACAACATAACATGGGCAATGGGATTAATTGATCCTTTTTACATTTTTGTTTTAAATAGACCATTTTGTTGGCCCCACAGAGCCCAGTCACTTCAGTGAAAGGAGGAGTCTGCCCATGTTCTCCAGCACAACATACCAAACCCACAGTAGAACCAACCGTGCATTATGTTAATTATAAGTAAATACTAATGGTGTTATTCTGTTTACTAGTTTCTTACTAAAGATGAACAGAAAGTGTGGTCGTAATTTCCACTGAGTCATTTCTACAGTACACTTGCAGCGTTTCATTTTGTTTGCCCCAGTTTTTCTCAGCTGTCTTCATCACTAATGTTATTTCCCGTAAAATTCTATTCACTGACATTTTAATACTAGAGGTGATTTTGTTCTGGTGGAAAAGAGCAGTTTGTTAATTTCCATCAGTTTATTTTCTTAGTCATATCTGATCTTATCCAGGCATGCTTCATTCCTGTGCAAAGTGTATACAGTTCCTTCGGATGTCCGGGGTCTTCATAGTTTATTGTAGTGAAAGCAAAGCTATCTGGAGAACTTTCACTGAGTCATGTCCTTCCTGCTTTGTTTCTTCCCCACATAACCTTAATATGTTATTAGTCACCGCTGAGACCAGTGCTTAAACAGCAGCCAAAACCAGTCATTTAGAAAGTAATATAATTCACAGACTTGCCCATTAATCTGTTTTTACATGGTTCATCCTTTTAGTATGAAATAATGCCCATTTTTTTAAAGTCTGCAGTGGTCTTGATTCCAAAATGTGATTCAGGATGGGCTTGTACTTTAGGTACTCTGAAAGTGCAAACAGTGTGTGTGGTTTTCAAAAGAAAAAGTACTTGTCTCTTGTGCAAAATGGAAGTTACTTTATGTGTATCTACACCGCATGTAGGTGAGTATCAAGCAGCACCTGCCAGGAGGCTTGGGACATGAATTAGAGGTAACATGCATGGGTACAGCATCCTCCTGTGAGGTGTCTCATGATTGCTAGCTCATTCTAATGACAGATAGTCCCAGCTACACATGCAAGAGCATCTCTTGCTGTAAACGTGGGTGTAGTCGCGCTGAAGTGTTGAGGATTTCCTTGCCTTCGTTCCTCAGCGATAGGCACTGAGGTGGGGTCTGGTGCCAAGGGGGAGAGGCTGGGATACGTTGTGCACGGTGCTAAGTGCACCTTTCCATGGTAAAGCAGAGGCTTTTTTTTTTTTTTTTTTATTGAAAGGTCAGGCAAATCCAAATTAAAAAAAAATATTGATGGCCTGAAAAGAGCTCAACTATTCAAGCAGTTGTTGCCTTTGAAACAGCAGTTACCGTCTGTCCTCTACATGAGCAATACAGCTCAGGAACTTCTGCACAATGGGGTTTTGTAATGCATATAATAGAGATGTTTTTGTCATCAAAATTCAAGTTAATCTCAGGGAGGGATACAGGAATAAAAAATTTAAAAGATCACAGTAAAGATGAAATCTGCCTCTACGTAATTCAGGACATAGCAGTATGATCGTTGTTTCAGGCACTCATAGAAGTGCATTTTTGACCTCTGCTTTGAAGACCATTACCAAATGGGCACTCCACAAAGAGGCAGATGGAAATGATACAGGCTCATCCTGCACCTATGCTGCAGTGCAGAATTGCCACTGTGCAGGCAAAGAAACCCCATTTTTAGCCCAGCACCATGAGGAGGACTGTGGTTGTAGTGCCCTGCTGCCATTCTGACACTGCACCCTAAAAATTCACTACGTGGTATGAAACACTGCTGTAACGCCAGCATTGAGCATCCTTCTGCACTAAGCCCTGGGCAACCAAAATCATCCCGATCCTGTTCTCCACCATTAGAATTAGGTTTAGGCCCACAGGAAGCCTTTTGCCATTTTTTTTTTTTTTTTTTTCTTCTTAGTTCTCCTCAGTTACGGTTCCATGCTCTGTGTGCCAGGAGCAGCCACAGCTCTGGCCTGGAATGCAATAAAATTCTAGTATTTTCTCCTGCTTCTCTAGGAATGTTTTCATTTTTTATTATGAAACACTGTTTTTAACAAACTGTCCCAGTTTAGGAGCACACGGATAAAATCCATGCTGGGGAGAAAAAGTATATTTAAATGTTTATCTTTCTCTGCTTGAATGATGCATCTTTTCTTTACCAAATTTAAAATTGTCCCTTGGTTTGCACGGTATGAGGTGACAAAATCCCCTGGAGAGTTACAGAAAAGGACCTATTGGGAAAACGGATAGCATCGGGATAAAGTTGTCATTGTACCAGTGCCATAGTTGTGAGAAACTTCAAACAGAAACATCTGAGAATAGAAAAATTTACTGTTGCTCCAGCTGTTAAATACATCCCCTGTGTGTCGCACCATGCTGTATCCTGAAATGGAGTCTGCTGGGGTCTTTTTCGTGATCCACAGTGTGTTTGGTGGGGTGAAATAATTCAGTGTGCTCCTTCTGTTTAGTTAAATGTGCTTTTCGTCATCATTTGATATGATACACATAATGAAACACAAGTAACTGGAAATGACTCTCTTCTCCCCAACAGTAATTTGCGCAATAATCCCTGCAAAGTCAAACCTGGGGGGAGGATGCTTAAGTTTGAGTGGAAATTTCCTGTACCATGGCTACTGGAAAGGCCTTAAGGACATGAAGATGCTGCTGTTTCTTGGCCTGAGGCTTTCCTGGGTGGAGAAACGAACAAGTTATTTGAATAAAATAGCCTAAAAGCAAAAGTGAGGTGATGAATTCTGGCTTACGGTACAAGGCATTAAAAAGTTTGGGGTCTGATAACGCCATGAGCGAGCACCTGAGCTGAGGATGGTTCACTCAGTGATCCTTGAAAAACTTGCGAAGGCTTCACTGAGCATGTAGAAACTTGGGAAGGGAATGCTAAAGGATTGCAGGGCCATATTAGTATTGCGTTCCGCTTTGAAATAATACACCTGCCTGGGCACTGCTCTCACGTTCTGATTTTAAGGATTTAAGCACATTTTAATGTTTTACTGATGAATCTTTGCTGCACTGCTGTGGTTAAAAGGACATTTTGTGATTAACCTGCTTTGCAGGAAAGCGACCTGTGCTTAAAATCCATATTGGGAGATAGTTTTCCGATAATGCTGTGCAAATTTATGCTTTGTTTTGCAGGTGCATCTTAGCAAATGCACCTGAAGGACTTCCCCAGCTATATTAGCATGTAATATATAATATTATATAACAAATACAACATAAGTAATGCTCATGTTGCTCTTTTGTAAATTCTTTTTTCACATAAAACTTCGCAGTTGTTTCCCCCCCCCCCCCCCCCCCCCCTTTCACTGCCTTTGTGTGTGGTGCCAGAGAAAAGGAGTAGCTCGGATCTGAGCCTGAAGTTCATGATTTTCAGCTGCTGGGTCCACAAGAAGAAAAGAAGCAAAAGAGCAAAAACTTTGTCTTCAGCAGGCCTGGGGCATGACAGCGGTATTAAAAATCAAGAGAATTTAAGCCTCGGAGAGGATCAATAATGAATAGACTCTATTATTTAGTGCAATAGATGGAGAAAATCTGAATATTTTCTCTAATTTTTTTGGAAGTATGTATTATTATGCCACTATTGACACCAATATATATATATATATATATTGTATATACAGTAAAGACCAGATAAAAATTGCAGTGTAAAACACAGTGCTGTGGTTTCAGAAGGAGGCATATCAAAGCCAAAATATTGCAAACGTCTTTTAAGAGTGCAAAGCCAAGCAGGAGAAAGGCGACCTTCTGGCTTTCCTTGGTGCCATGTCCTGTGCCTGTCCGCCCTCCCCAGCGTCCCTCCATCTCTGACCCAGCAGTGCCAGGCGCTGGGGTGGCCCTGCGGGGACTGTGGCTGTGTATGGGCCGGTGGTGAAATCCCACTGGGAGGTGGGAAGATGTGCAGGTTCAGCTTGAGACTGGCTGCAACCTAATCTGCTTTTAGTTTTCCTCATTTGCATCACCCTGAAACTGTGCCCTGCCTTGGGCCCTGAGAAAACACTCAGAGAGGGTCTGAGCTGCTGAATCCATTGGGTTTGTGCTGCATCATGAAAGATACGCACATGTGATCCTTCAAAACCAGGGAAAATACCTTTATCTTGCCTTGGTTTATGTTCAAAGGCCTCCCAGCACACAAACAAGCCAGTGGACACAACCAGCCAGAATGAAGCCCAAGGTTTGGGTTGTGTTGGGGACTCTGTATCCCTGGGGGTGTATTTTCACCTGTTTAAAACAGGATATATTTTCATAGGTTTCCCAGGTAAATGAATAGGAAGAAAACTTAGAAGTTTGAAATTGTTTATTGAAATTTTTTATTTGTTTAGATCAGCGATTTTGGCATAGAGAGGGGTGCAGCTCATACACTGAAATTATTATTTCAAATAATTTCAGTCAATTTCTTATCACAAATTAAATATTGACCACAATGAACACTTCAAATTTAAACTTTAGTGATAGAATCTCCACCCCTGTCCCTTTTTGACCCATGAAATCTTGATTATTTTGCTTCAGCTCTCACTGCTCTTTGCTGTTTATCTAGGGGCATTTTGTTTTGATTTCAGCCCTTGCACTGCATCACTTTCACCTGGAGTTTTAGATTCAGATGCATCTGTTTCTCAAAGGAAATCTTTCTGGAAAGCAGAAGTAGTTGTGCCTTTGATGAGGTTAATTTAGCTACTCAGTGCTTTAACTGTGTTTTTCTAATTATCTAGTGCCTTTGTTAGGAGCTCACGCCAAATCCTTGATTTGATGGGATTGCTCACCTCTGACACAGAATTAAAATATTCTGCATTGACTGCAGACTGCCCAGCATCATCTGATACCCTCACCTGGGGAGCTGTAGCTCCTAAAAATGCAATGGTGGTACTATATAAACAATCATTTAGAGGTCCAAATCGTGAGCATCCCTGTTTTTATCTGTGCCTCCAAGTGAAGGAGGTGTGTTTATGAAAAATGCATATTTTATAATATACCTTAGTTTGTGAGCATGCATATTGCTGCCTTACAATGTTGCTGCTTTTTTTGTGTGCCAGCCAAAATCTTGGTGGCTTCTTGGATCATCAATGATCATGTTATGCTTTGTTACAAAGGTAAAACGAAACCCCAGCTATAACTATCATATGAAAAAGTGTAGAAGAGGCAAAAAACTTTGATTTTAGTATAATTCCAGTTTAGCTGCTTTGATTGAGGTATTGTGGTTTATATTATTGACTAGTCTCAGGAAAGTCCCATTACAGATAAATGGGCACACATCTATTTTCATGTTGTCATATTCCTTTACGATTGTAGTTCTTGCAATCAGAGAATAAGATATTCTCCTGAAATCATGCTTCATAGATAATTTTACCTTTACATCCATCACGTTCTTTGCAGAGGGACAGAAAAGAAAATCTCTGCATCGCCTGTGTGTGTATCTGTTACAACTCAGTTATTCAGGGCAGAATTGACTTTGTGGTATACGTCCCATATACATATTTTGCATTTCAGGGCACTCATAAATATATCTCTTTGAAGTTGTTAATATCGTCAAATCTTACAGAATTCATACTGTTCCTTCAATAACCCTCTAACATGTTTACAGAGGATTTTAAGCATAACAGGAGATTATGCTCATACCTGATTAGAAGGGTCTTATTGACATTTAAAGCTCTGCTGTGATTATCCATTATTAAAACATCTGTTTATCATTAAGCAGGATAAATGTGAATATAAAGTATGAGTAGTAATTATAATTAGCAGTACAGAAGTGCATTGTCTGCACTTAACTTTTCCTGAGCTGCTTGGTCTTTGTGAGTGGGCTGGTACACTGCTGTATGTATAATGAGGAGATATACATATGGATACATTGAAATCTACATTTTATAGTATATAATAATGTACAATTATAAAATATCACATACATTTTATATATAAATGTGTGTATGTAGTTTTGTATATATAGTCTTATATAAATATGGTTGTATCTATATCTATAACTTGGGTTACTAGAGGGTACTTTCAGGGGAATGTGACTCGTAAGCCTCTGGTCCTGTGCTTCCATGAAGATTGCCAGCTACAGAGATTTGTTTTAACAGAACAATTTCTAGCAGGAATAAATGGATCTTCATTTTACTCGAGAGGTGCTAAATTATATTTGCCATTTACCTAAGTGCATTAAGAGACCATGTGAGAACATACTGGGCACGGGCCATGTAGCAGTGACTGGTTCTGGTCTTTGGGGATTGATATCAAATAGGATGCTGTGCTTTGTAAAGCATGTGGGAATCAGAGGAGAGTAAGTGTCCACCGCTTATCTGGCTTAGTGGTACCCCTGTGGACCTCAGAGACAGGTGGTATCTTTGCAGCTATATCTGAACCCACTGCAGGAAGGAAGATCCACTGAGTACCTTCGCTATCCACTGTGCACATGAAAAATAAGAGTTAGCTGGTTGCCATCTGTCACAGATTTAAGGCATAATGACATACAGCCTATAAATGCATCTGACAAGCCAAGGATGGGGACTCTGCCCTTTGGAGGCCATGCTCTTAAACACTCTGATGGACTCCGACACAAGTCTGGTCCCAGGTGCCAATCGGATGTGTCTGTTATGGACCAGCTGGCCTGGATTGAGACCGGGATGAAACCTTTTCATTTTTCAGAGCTACTTGTTTACCTAAGATGATGAATCTATTAAAACACATTGGGAAGCAGCAGCAGACAGAATTATTTAAAGGAAGGTCTTTCATAATTACATGACACAATAGAAAAAAAGAAGGTGAATTTATGTATTTGCTATCTTCCAAGCTTACTCAGCTAATGGTGTCAGCTTAGCAGTCATGCCTTCGCTATAAAGACTGTATGAAAGAAATATAGGTGAAAACTTTCATTGTACTCTAGAAGTTGGCTGTACTTTGGAGAAAGTGCTTTTAAGGAACAAGTAAGATGTGTTTATGGTACATGTTCATGATAGGACACTGCAATGCTGTTGGATATTTTGCTCCAAACAAAAGGATGTATAAACTCTTTATTTGTTTGTTATTTGTACATTCACTACATCTTTTTTTAAAAATACTTACTTATCAGTGTTTTTGCCAGTCATGACCAAGTTGCCTTTTCGCTTTGTGTGGTAATCATACATTACACTGAATGCAAACCATCCCGAAACAGCCAGGCAGGCTGAAATCCCCTACATTTTTTCACCTAGATAGAAGGCACCTACTTTACAAGGTATCTTTTCCTTCTTTCAGTTAATTTACTGGGATTTTGCTGAGATTTAGTGACTTCATATCAACCCTCATCATCCTTAGCCAGTACAGCAAGAGACCATCCTTTTCAGTGAATCCCCCAACATACCCTGTACAATGATACTAATTTTTTCTTAAGATAGAGCTCATCTAATAATCAATTAAACCCCCTATTTTGCAGAAGACAGTAAAACTCCAGAAAAATAGGAATGCCATTCATGTTAATTGTCTCTTCCACTTTGAAGAGAGTGAAAGACTAATTTTTTTTACAGAAATCCCTCATACTATAGTCATGTCTTTTTTTCCCATCAGTTTTATTATAATGCTAAAAATGCTTCTCAAAAATGAGTTTCTGTCTTGAAAATGAGAACAGGTTTTAAATTTTGTGGTGCATTCACTTAACTCTGCAGTGCAATTTGAGAAGAAAAATTTGAATTTGCACTTTGAGGGTTTTTCATCCTGCAGATGCAGTTAGGGATAAATACTTATTGAATGGGGTGTTTGTGAAGTAAAGGACCAGGAAATAAAAGCAAAGTAATTTCTTGGATTTTTATTGGTGGGAATATTGGTAAATATTTTGCTGAAAGTCATTTTGCTCATTTCTGTTTCCTGTAGTGAAATGGGATATGGGGTTGAAATATATTGCCATTACTCCATGAAAAAAATATCAGTACAAGTGCAGAGGTCTTTAGAGTAGTTTTGTTTAATTAAACTGTTTCTCTAAGGAGAAGCTCTATTATAAACTCCAAGCCACATCTGAGATGAAAACATGGACCACTTGGGGTTCTGCGCATCCAACTCACATGATCCTGGTTTCTTTGAGTATCTGTACTTTATGCAATGGTAATCTGTTATACCTGTCTTTACAATGGGACTTCACTTCTGAAGTATATGATGTAGCATATGGTGTGTAACATTGAAGTCTTGGAATATATCAGAGACCTGAAAACTAAAATTGGAAAAAAAAATTACTCAGACTTTCCAGAATTGGGAGTTGTTCAATTGTTAGGATATAACAGGAATTGGTTCTGGCAAATCTCTCAAGGTCAAGGAGAAATTTGTTATCTGCTTTGGGAGTTGGATGAAACCTTAATGAATTTTGCTGTCTCAGAAACAGGATAATGCACTAAAAAATCTCCCCAGATCACTCAGTGTCACAGGCAATCATATGTCCCAGGTTTCGATGAACTGACCCCCTATTTTTTGCTTGCTTTCAGCCTGCATTGATTTCTTCTCATCTCGCAGTTGCTTTTAGGTGATCTTTCCAAAAGCCCATGCACTACAGCTAAACCTGAGGATATTTCAGATCATTTCAGTGCATGCTTAGTCCATTTCCGGTGAATGAGTTTTATGTTACTATTTTGCAGTGTGTACCCATTTTCGTGCTTTCTCATGAATGAATTCATTCCTCTGCAGTTCACAAAAGGTTTTTCAAATTTTGACATTTTGCTAATTACATTTTCCCCTTGTCTTGTTTTTTCCAGCTCTCGTAAATGTGAAACTTTGGGCTATTGATCGGCAATGTTTTCAAACAATAATGATGAGGACAGGCCTCATCAAGCATACTGAGTATATGGAATTTTTAAAAAGGTATGACACTTGTTTACTTTATGAAAAAATACAGTGAAACTGCCGTCCTCATCTTTTGACTTTTTTTGTGAGTGCAGTATTTGATTTGTTTCCTTCTCATATCTTTTTTTTTTTTTTTTTTTTTTTTTTTAATTTGCTGTTTAACCATCTGTAAGCTGTATCCTCCACTTGAAAGGAAGGCGAGCCCCAGGGGGAGTCCTGCTGCAGCTTAGTTTCATTGCCGCTGTGAGTTACTCATTGGCAAAGAGTAACAAAGCCAGGTGTAAGAGAAGAAGCTTTAATATGAGTCATACTAAGTGTACCTTATTTAAAAAAACCCTACACCCTCCCCTGGGAAAAATCTGGTTTGTAAATTGTTGTAGAAAGAAGCAAGTCCATTCAAAGTGTGTTCTTGTGCTTCTAGAAGTAAAAGGCAAGTTTCTAGACAAGCAAAAACTTTAGGCTGCTGTAAAATGAAGGTTAAATGAGTAACAAGAAAGGCATAAAGCCAAGTCTTTTCACTCCTTAAATTTGACTCTCTCAAACTTTCCTTCAGTTTGCGCTGCCAGATGCCATCTCAAACTTGAACATACCCTCCATTACCAAACCAGTGTCTAATTTCTCAGTGTGCCATAGCAGTGAGGACTGCGCTGTGTTTCATGTCAGCAAAATAATCCCAAATAGAAGCATAATGTCATGGAATTCCAGAGAAAAAAAATCACCCAGGTCAATGTGATGCTGTAAGTAATCCCATCGTTACTAAAATGTTAGTACACCAGGCTTGTCCCAGATCAAAACATTCCCCGCTGCATCATTCCCCCCCGGGAACTGACAATGTTTTGCTGTGCAGAAGCAGTGCGAGGGGTAAAATCATATCCAAGAGATGATTTCTTTTGATAGTGAGTGGGGATGTGATCAAAATCCTTCAGATTTGGCCTCCTTTTCACCTTTCTCTAGGGAGAAGCTTTACTCATTTTCTTTTTTATTTAGGGTGCAGCTGATTTTCAACATAGGGGAATGTTTTAGCAATTAATTGCTTAATTTCCAGAAGCTGCATCTTTTTTTCCAGAGAGAGGTTTTGGGGGAAAAGTGCTGTTGTCAGATCTAGAAGATCTTAGTTTGCAAACTAATGACTTGAGTAATGATATACCTTCTTAAAAGCATGTTTTGGATGAAAAACTAATCCCATACAGCCATATCAGATGACAGGTGACGAGTCTCCCTAAAGCAGGCATACTAACTTTAGCCCTGCCATGTCATGTGCTTGATCTGCTTTTGTTTCTGACTTGCTTTTTTATGTGTTTTCAAACATAAGATTTCTGAAATTGGAAAAACATGTGCAGTACATTCACTTGGACATGTAGTAACATAAAATCAAGAAGTAGCTTGTATTCCTTCAACTTTAAATTAGTTTTTCTCCAGTTAGTATTGGAAGAGAAAAGGACTTAGAAAAACAATAAAAATTAATAATTATAATAATTACCATCATAATATAACTATTCTTTAATATATAATATATAAAAATATCTAGAGAAAGAATACAAGTCACAGAATCATAGAATTGTTTAGATTGGAAAAACATTTAAGATCATTGAGTCCAACCATTAACCCAGCACTGCCAAGTCCACCACTAAACCATGTCCCTAAGTGCCACATCTACACATCTTTTAAAAACGTCCAGGGATGGTGATTCCATCGCCTCCCTGGGCAGCCTGTTCCAGTGCTTGAAAATTTTTTTGGTGAAGAAATGTTTCCTAATACCCAACCTAAACCTCTCTGGTGCAACTTGAGGCTGTTTTCTCTTGTCCTGTCGCTTGTTAGCTGGGAGGAGAGACTGACCCCCACCTCGCTACAACCTCCTTTTTGTGTGTGTATATATGTAAACACACATGTATATATGTAAACACACACACACAAACTAAATCTCGGTGATGATGTTGGGGAGTCACAAAATTGGGCTGTCTCACAGGGTGTCCAGGCAAGGCTTTAGGGATAGGGCAGGGCACATGGAGCCAGGAAGGTGATCCCGTAGGACCGATACCCAGGGCACAAGTGCAGCTGTACCACAGCTCAGCCAGGATGACAGGTGAGGAATGAATCGAAGCTGGGGCACCATTAGCCACTTAGATCAGAGAGCAGAGACCTGCCCAACTCACTACACTTGTTCTTGACTGGGTTGACATCCCCCCTCCTCACTTCTCCTTGTGGCCTGGAGTTTCACCTGTGATGGTTTTCGGTCATGAATAAAAATAAAATAATGAAACAAATAATTGGCCAGGAAGCATGGCCTCTGATGTGACAAGATGTTTCTCTAGAGAGGACCAGGAGCTCCATGGAGATGTTCTGCTACTCAGAGATGACATGAAAGTGTAGGCATCAAAGTCTAGCTTTTTCCAGGTGTCTTAGTTTATGGTTATTAACAAGCAAACTCAGAAGAGGAAACAAAACCTGTTTCCATACTGAAAGGGTTTAAAAAATCATAAATTCACATGCTAACAAGCACTGGCCTTTCTTGTATGCTAGTGAATGAAACAAAAAAATAAAAGATCAGTTCTGGAGGCTGGAGCTTCTGGCTCTCTTTCAAAGCGGAAACTGTGCACACATTAAGCTCTTAAGCTGTGAGCTTTAATAGAGATTCTGTAGAAGATTGTCAAGATTAATATGGATGCAGGTTTCACAGAGCCTGCCCACCTTTAATTTTAAAGCAAATAGTGTGAGGAAGAAACAGAGAAGTGTTTTCTCACACTGTGTCTGAGCTTCTTGGACACAGCCTATTACAGTGTATCGAGCCACATATTAATGCTCATTACAAAGGTCTAAGGCAAGCAAATGTTTTTCTTCTTTGAATCTTACAGTTTGAATTTAGGAAGAGATTTTTTTCCTATGCAGTGATTGTAGCATGGGGCAGAATAGCTATAGGAAGGTCATTACAAAATGGTATCTGCCCCATTGTGTCTCCCAGTTAGCTGGACTCTGTTCATGAATAGCTAGCTCAAGCTCAAATAAATTCGATTTATTACATTAAATGTTCATTTTTAAGGATGTTTTCATTCTAAATCTTTTTAAGGAAAAAAAGTTAAATCTTGAAAACAAGGAGTATATAAATTGTTAACCTTATTCTTTGGGGTTTTTTTCCCGTTTTCTTTCATACATTAAGAAGTTAATAAAAATGATCTTGTTAAGAAATCAAATGGAATAGAATAAAAAAAGGTTTAAACGGTACTTGTTCAAAGAAAAGTCAGTGGGATTGGACAGCATTATCTTCTGCTGAAATTGGTCTAAAACCCTTTCTGTTCTTGTCATTAGTCACAATAACAAAATGGTCATCATCTTCAGTAACATATTTTCATGTATGAGCAAAATACAGTAGACATTAAGGTTTTGGGGGTGAAATAAGACTATTCATGTATTCTTGTTTATCTTGCTGAAAATAAGTGCAGTCTCACCACTGGTATTATTAGGGGGGCTCTTGCAGTCATTGTATGAAATACTACCCCACAACCAGTGTTGTGTTTTGTTGTTTTTCCACAGAAGGAACATACACACGTCAGCTACTTTCTCTTAGTTTCACCCATTTATGTCCAGAGTATGTATAGTCCAGTGCTTTCTTCTGAATGCCGTAAGGAAACCCTAAAAAGTATGTGTCCTGGTTAAGAAATCCAGGTCTGCCATCCCAATGGGTCCTGGGCCAGAAGGCTGTCTCCTGGTTTTCTCTAAGGAATAGTAGTGCATAGTTTTCTTGGGTTACAAAACTTGAGATAACTCTTTGGATTTACAGAAATCAACTGCAATAGACTGGAGCAGGGGTCCTCAAACTACAGCCCATGGGCCGGGTACGGCCTCCCAGGGTCCTCAATCCGGCCCCCAGTATTTACAGACCCCCCCGCCAGGGGTTGGGGGGGAAATCAAGCAGCCGGAGATGACTGCCTGCCACTTCATCCGCGCGCCCGACCCCTGGTTAAAGAGTGTGAGGACCCCTGGACTGGAGTAAGGAGCAAGTGAACATCCTCTTTTTCATAGTATTTAGGAGGAACTGGTATGTATATCCCTTTCTGCTGCTTGTAAAGTCAGCAGCTGATCCTTGAAGTGATCAAAAGATGGCCTAATTCCCTAGCAGCACTTGCTTCAAGTAAGGGATCGAAAATCCAGACTATTTTTTGATCCCTGTGTATATACTGAATGAAAAATCATAGCAATGATTCCCTTTGAAACGCAGATTTTCAGTAGCTCGTTATGGGTTTAAATCAGTGCTCGATCAAGCTAGATTGTAGTGTAGCTAACAGTAAAACGTTAAAAATAACATTGTGCCGTACATTCAGTAACTCCTAATGGTATAGGGGTTTTTTTTAGCATTTAGTTTTTACACAGCATTGTGCTTTCTGTATATCATGGAATATATTTGCCCTTATGCAAGCAAGAAAGAGCAACAGTGGAGGTTACAGCTATGCCAGAATCAACTGTACATCTCACTGTAATTTTCACTGTAACAACATTAGAATGATTTCCTTCTCAAGCCTGTACTAAAATAATTCCATTTAAGCAAGTCAGAATATTTCAGTTAAGGAAACAGCTATTTATAAAATAAATTTGTCCAGGAAATAAAAGATGGAAAAAAGCCTTTGGCAAGTATTATAATTACCTGCTAAATCCTAAAAGTTTAAAGACAAGAATGCCTTGGAAAAGTAAATATTGTATTTATTTACACCATCTTCCTAGATGTTCCAAAAGGAGAGACCTCATATTCTGGTCCACCATATAATCTCTGGTTCATCCAAGACCCTGGAACAGATCAGGATAACAAAAGATGAATACTTTGTGTCACCTCAGAGGCAGGATCTAGCTTTAGAAGTGGAAACTTAAAGGAAGTTCGCACATACACACAATCTTGAATCTTATAAATATTCAGTGGTGCTAATAGAAACAAAATTAAAGGATCTTGTTAGCCCAAGCTTTTGACTTAATGTTAATGTCAAAAACTTTCATCTGGCTGAGGAAATGCCCTACCATTTTGTCATAGTGCTTTGGCTTGATCTTGAGTCTCATTGACAGGTTTATCCTACTCCAAATTGGCTTAACTGGGAAGTTGTGATCTGGGCAGACATGGCAGAAGTGAGCTGGTTACGTCTAAGAAATGGGAGTTTATGCACTCTCTGCTTTTCTGCATAGGGAACTAGGCTGGTAAAGTTTTTTGTCTGTAGCCGTGTATTTAATTGTGCCAAAAGGTACTGAAACTGGTCACTGTGAGTACCATGATGATTTTAGAGAGAAGGTTTTGCGTTTTCTGCAAGTTGTTTGTCAGTGAGAGGAAAGCAGATACAAAAATGTGTGAAACTTCATTAAGTGACTGTGTCTTTGAAAGATTGCTTGCGTTTCTGCATTAAAACTTTCCCAAAGTGCATCTTAGGGTGAAATTGTACTGGATAGAAGTGGGAGAGAAATAAGGAGAGTGAGGCAAAGGGAGGAGGGACTTTGGAAAAAAGAGTTAGAGATGGATGATGAGTTGGTGAAGTATGTATGTTAAGATTGTTTCAGCTGACTAAATCTGCAAAACAGGTTTTGGCTTAAAACAACTTTTGTGGAGCACTGGAATGTAGACAAAGTGAACAGAGGGGATAGCAGAGTAAGAGGAAAAGGGAAATTAGGAGGCAAATAAATGCATCCATTCTTAATACAAAGCTAAATATAAGAACAGATCTACTGGTTCAGACCAGGAGCCCATCTAAACTGACATCCTTTTCATCCCAAGATGTTCCTCAAAGCCAAAACAGAGAGGTCCATCCCCACTAGGATGAGTGTCCAGTCCAACACTTTGAAAGCCAAGAGCATCATCTTGAAGGGTGTTCACAGCCACAAGATCTGGTCATTACTCACCTTTTAGGCTGTCCGAAGTTTTAAAGGCAGTCCAAGGAGTGTCCCCGGGGGTGAACAAGCTGGGCTGTTATGTCCTGATCAGGTTCTGTCTTACCTCAGAGGCACCCAAGAATTTTGCCAAGTTACCCTGCTTTTGCGTTCACTGTTGCTGTCCAAGCTGAGGAGCACCAGACCAAGCATGCAGTCCACAAACCCTGCGATTGATACGGTGACAAAAAGGCTTATGTCCAGATTATGATCTTCTGTATGGAGCCAGGAAGGCTGGAAACATTGAAATAGCATCTCCCAAGAGCTGTAGATGAGATAAGGCTATAAAGAAATCAGGAGTTAAGCCCAGGAAGAAGGGAGGGGTAGGGAGAAGGTGTTTTTTTCTGATTTGAACGGTAATAGATTAATTTCCCCAAGTCAAGTCTGTTTTGTCTGTGATGGTAGTTGCTGAGTGATCTCCCTGTCCTTGTCTCAACCCACAAGCCTTTCGTTGTATTTTCTCTCCTCCGTCCAGTTGAGGAGGGGAGTGATAGAGCAGCTTTGGCTGGGCATCTAGCAGTCAGCCAGGATCAAACAACCACACTTGGAAACAATGGGGACTCTTTCAGGGCAGATGTCCACCTAGTTCAGGGGTCCTCAGACTTTTTAAACAGGGGGCTGGTGTGTGGATGCAGTGGCAGGCAGTCATCTGCGGCTGCTTGGTTTCCCCCCCAACCCCTGGCGGGGGGTTCTGTAAATACCAGGGGCCGGATTGAGGACCCTGGGGGGCCGTACCCGGCCCGCGGGCCGTAGTTTGAGGACCCCTGACCTAGTTCATTCTTAGCTGAGGTCTACAGCTACCTTGAGTCCACACCGAGGATTAAAATTATCCTTTTTTCATAATAGTGAACAAAAGGATAGGCAAGACGCACTATGAAGCAGGCAGAAAATCAGCTCAGTTAGTGTAGGAGGGTTTGATGGTGTTGCAGGACTCCTCTCTGATCCTCAAAATGAAGAATGAATTCATAATTATATGCAATAAATAAATTAAAAAAAATCCATATGCTGTCCCTTTCAATTGTTCTGTTGGGTTTTCTTAAGATGTGGTGGAAGTACAGCTTAGCCCATGAATCTCTGAAGGTCATGTTAAACTCACTGTGCCCTGAGGGGCTACACCGAGTTACACCTGGAGCTTTAGTGGGGAAGGCTGAGGTGATTTGAGAGGGTTTGCAAGACTGAAAGTTTAGTCTTCTAAAGTCTGGTTAGATAAATCATGTGTCAATTCTTCTACATTTTGCTTAGATAACGTGTTACAACTAGCATTGGGGAAAAATGACATTTTAGAAAGCCATTCATTACAGCTACTAGTTTTGTGTTTCTCACCTTGGATTTCTCACTGTTAATGACAAACAGGAGTGCACAGAGAGCTATGTCCTGGTCTGTAATTCATGCAAACTGCTGCAAATTTGTGCGTGTGTCAACAGGGTGCAGCTAATGGGCTGCTAAGGATCACCGAGCTCCCCCAGGTAAAAGCAAGAGGGAGCAACAGCAGGTTGGAGATGGGCTGTCAGCTGAGGTGGATGCACTGGGAAAGAGTGTTAGTGAGTTACCACAGCAGGGGAGGTTGGCAGCAGCCTCTGGGATGTAAACTGGAGAGTAAATAAGATGTCAGGAAGCAAACTAGGAGTAGCCTAAAGGTAGAAAGAAGGGAAATGCTGTTTGTGTTTCCTTGGGCAGGTGTGGGAATGTTTCAGGGGTGGCTTTATGTGAGAAGCTGAGCCTGAGGCTGCAGACGGTGAAGATACCCAGGGCGCCCACAGGAGCTCTCAGGAGGTCCTTGCACCTCCCAGGTTCATGCATAAAGTATGAAGACAGCCTGCAATGCAGGTTGTGTGGTATTTGAGTAATTTTAGTAGCTCTGTGTGGAAAAAAAACTGTTTCAGCTTTGGAAATTGCACAAAATCTTGTCTGTCTGGTCTGTTTGGGTTTTACCACGTTGTTTTAAATTCAGTTTGTGCTGGGGACACTGGAGGATATCTGGAAGGAAGTTTCTGTTTGCAGGCGGCTGAGCGTGAGGAGGTGTTTTCACCGTGCCATGGAGCACAGGCAGGCACTGAAGCAGAACTGAGATGATGCACTATGGTATCAAACTGTCAATTTTCTTCTGTCATGTAACAAGAAAAATAGTCTTTCTCATCTTCCAGTGGAGAGAAGGCCGGGTTAAGAATTTTTTTGAAGTACGTTTTGTAATGAATTGTTTCAGTAGCCACTATCTGGCCTCTGTAATCCCTTGTGAATGCTATTAATGCATAAGAAGGGGCTGGGGCAGATATTTTTTAAGTAATAGAGGTTTACTATTGACCAAGCTTATTTTAATCTGAGAAGAATCTTTATTGGAGGCAGTGCACCACAAGGAAAAAGGAGAAGTGAAAAGCAGGCAAAAGGCTCATGTTCCTGTTGATTCAGACCATGAGGAAGGGAGAAGAATAATTGCTTTTTGTTTGGTTGAGTTTTTGGTGGTTTTTTGGTTTTTTCACACGGGAGCATTTCAATCAAGACAGTTGCAGTAACCCGATTAAGTGCATTAAGGGAGTTGAAGACAGCAGCCCCCTGGACTGCCTTGAAGATAGCATTGGTCTTGGTGTCAGCTGTATTTGAAATGCGGATTAATACAAATGGGAATAAGTCTGTATCTCATTTTAATGTCATTGAATCTTGGACTCATAAAATGGTTTGGGTTGGAAGGGACCTTAAAGATCGTTTAGTTCAATGGGCAGGGACACCTTCCACTAAACCAGGTTGCTCAGAGCCCCATCCAGCCTGGCCTTGAACGCTTCCAGGGATGGGGCATCCACAGCTTCTCTGGGCAACCTGTGCCAGTGTCACATCACCCTCACAGTGAAGAAATTCTTCTGCCTAATTCTACCCTCTTTGCACAGACATATTCCTTTGTACACGGAAGGGGGAATCTCAGTGAGTCTCGATGCGGCGTGCTGTGATTTTGCTTTTGCTACTGCTGCTGATCTGAAATTTGACAGTAAATAATTTAACCATGGCAGGTGACAGACACTGACTTTGCTCCTAATGTCCATCTGTGGGGCAATTTAGGGCTTTGCAGAAACGATTGATTGATACATCTAGTGGGAAACAGCCAGTTGCTGGGACCAGAGGGTGCAGAAATGGAAACCACAGTCTGTGTGATGGAGGCCACAGGTGGTAGCAGTAATAAGACATCTGCAGATGGTGAGGTTTGTGAGGCATTTGACTTCTCCCCCCCCTTTTTTTTTTCCTTCAACTCAGAGTTTTCTTGGTGAGGTAAAATCTAATTTTCTGGTAAGATTACTGTGCTACTTGAGATAATGTCTTTACATTTCAAAGGAGAACAAAGCTACATATGTCCTTTTTGCCCCCATAGCGAGTCTGTCAGTAAGGAAAAACACCTTCAAAGGTGCATTCATGATCTCAATAGGCACAAGCTCTTACTTTGGTTTAAATCACTGCCTTCTCCTCTTAGGTTACTCTATTGTAGTGGTTCCAAGTCAACATTGTCCAAGTAAAACATGTTCTCCAGATCCTTGCATGGCCATTTGGGCTCTTCAGGCTAATTTTCATAGCAAAGAAAGAGAATTCTTTCATAGCTACAGGTTAAAAGGTAAAACAATGAAGCTTTGTAACCTTGCATAGAAAGGAGGAAGGAAGGAACATGCATAAAGGCTTACTGCCACAAGGGTAAAACACAGCAAAAGAATTCAGCTTTCCTGCCGTCTAAGTTGGAAAAAAGAATTTTATTATTCTTTTTAATAAGCAGGAAAACCCAAGAAGCAGCTGAAAACTAAAGAAATTCCATGATTCAGATTAGTCAAAATACCCTTATCTGTTATATGGCGAGCCTCACAAAGCAGATGCTCACAGGAAGACCGCAGTATGGCCTGTCTCATTCTTTAGTTTAAGAAAAAAAATAATTCAAAACACTGTCCAACAGCAGCTCCAACATGGTTTTATTGTGGTTTTCCCAGAGGTAAATGCAAGGATGGGCTATGCTTCTCTTTTGTAAAACTTGCTGAAGATAACCAGCCTAGAGTCCCCTGGAGGCAAAGGGTGTCAGTGTCTGCGGTGAAGGCAAAAACCCAAAGTCAAGCCAGAATAAGGCCACAACTATCAATGAATTAATCTGTTCTGTGCTGTTAGTTAACAGAAGATCTTTTCTTGGTGATGCTTTGCACATGTTCTTGCAGGGTTTTGTGAAGGCTAGAGCTCTAGGGATTCTTGTGTTTCTGGAGTGGTTTAGCTCCCTGCTTCAGTATAGCTGCTGATTAATGGAGAAGGCAAGGTGCTGTCAAGAATTAAATCTTGGACTTTTTCTCTTGGTTGTTAGCCTTTAAAAATAATGGTGTTTGGTTTTACATTTCATTTTTAATTTCCAGATCTCCTCCCCCTCCCCCCTTTTTTAGGGTCAATGCTGTCTTCTTCATTTGTCATCAGTTATTCTTCCCTTGATGAGAATCACATTTTACTTTTCAATACCTGTAGAATGTGTCCTCAGGCACAGATCAATCAACAGGGTGTAATTACTGGCAAACCAATTGTTAGCGTGGCTTTGTACTGATACAAATGGGACCCGAATCTGATCCTCTGTTGTTGCAGTCATGCTTTAGAGCCATCAGGGAAGGTTATATCCAACATCCTCCCTGTTTGGAGAAAGAAAACTCTTGTTGGTAATATTGCATCAGGTCAAAACCAATCCTGGCTCACTGCATGCCTGTTAGCTGCTGTCATGATTGAAGGACTTTCTGAGCTGCAGAGAAACCAGGCTGAGAAACAACTTACATGTTTCTGATTTCTGTAGCAGCAAAGAAATCAAGTTCTTCACAGCTCGATGCAGAACATTAGGCACAACTGGAGATCTGTTAATGTGTGCAGGCTTGTTTGAAATAATTCATCCTTACCAAATTAACATTTGGTATTGTAATATTATGTGGATGTTTGTGGCTGTATATACCAAGAAGATTGTTTTGCATTGCGTGTTAAAATGTAGTGAGGAGCAGACTGATTAAGATTAGGGGTTTATACTGCAAATATTAAAGTAGATGAAATTATTAAAAATTATGATTATTTTATTCTGATCACATTATAGCCTAACTTTAAAATTTAGGACTCTGGAAAGGTAGCATGATCTCTGAGTCAAGATCTGTGGCAGGTGGCTTCATTGGGGTTTCCCTTACAAGAGATGAGCTGAGGAGGCAGCCCAGAATAACCAGGAAAGACTTGTTAGGTTTTTATTTTGCAGAAGCTATATGGCAGGGGTCCTCAAACTACGGGTACAGCCCCCCAGGGTCCTCAATCCGGCCCCTGGTATTTACAGAACCCCCCGCACCCCCCCTGCCGCTGGGGGCTGGGGGGGAAACCAAGCAGCCGCAGATGGCTGCCTGCCACTTCATCCGCACGCCGGCCCCCAGTTTAAAAAGTCTGAGGACCGCTGCTATATGGTGATAATCTCTCGGCCTTTGATCTATCAACTATTTAAAATGCCTAGGTTAGTCATTCACACACTAGCTGTGGCAAAATAGAGTTGAACAGTGATGCTTGGTGTTAAAATATTAAAGATGGGTAGATTGCAATGAATTACAGAAGATGAGACATTTTGGAGGGTTTTCAGAGTGTGGTTTATGCTTTGTGATTATGTTTTCTTTCAAGATGACCAATGATGAGCAGCAACTGTGACTTGTAGTGGATGAATTGAGTAGAGAGACATTCTGCAGAGCTGTAGAGAGATTGGAATAGGCATTCTCTGATCTTGTAAAATAGAAGATATCCCTGATAGCATCGTGGGAACTAGAAGGTAGCCCTGATACCTGACCAGTTCAGTAGCATGCAGGTGAAGCAGCGTAGGGTGGCAGTTCAGCCCAGCCTGAACCAAAACCTCTTGTGGGCTCCCAGAGATACTCAGCTGTCCAAAGAAGCCTTTATCCAGGCAGAATACAATAGTCTTTACTCTTTCATTTATAAAACAATACCAATACAGTTTACTGGCAAGGCAGAAGATAGGAAGGGGTGTGATGCTTGTCCCTTTTATGGTCACAGATGTTCTCAATTCGTTATGCTGCCTGTGTGCCCACACATGACATCACTCATTGTTTGACCAGGGTGGCTGAATTGGTGGGCCAAGTGTCCAGAGCTCTCATCTGAAGAGGTCAAAGCCCTTCAGCTCCTTTTAAGTGTTCACTGTCAGATTATTAATCTGTTAATCGATGGGTTGGAATCAAGTGAAAGCACAAACACAGCAGATTTAGGAGAAGGTATTGCATCTGGCTGGATGTCTCAGCAAGGTAGAGTCACCTTGATGGGTGAAAAACAAAGACAATATCATAGGTTTGAAGATCGAGGTCTATTTCTTAACGTTCTTTTTCAAGGGTGTTTCCCATGACCCATTTAACTCTCTTCCCTCATGGGCCCACAAGCCAGTTTTAGAGTCTTTGTTTAGTGTGCAGCCATTTGATAGTCACAGACATTTCAGAGCTCATCCTTGTGTCTGACATTTCTCATAAAAAAACATTTATCCACCTATCCAACATGTTATCGCACCAGACAGTCCCTACTCTTGTGTCTATTTTCATGCTCAAATTACAAATAGATACCTACCAAAGCATCTGACGCTCTCCTGTCCTGAAAGGAATCATTCAGTGATGCACAGGAGGATTTTGGCAGTGTCAGGTGTCTGCTTTAAAACATTTTGCTTTTTGACCAGGTAAAGTGAGACTGGCATTCTCAGTGGCAGCCACTTCAAAACTTTTTATACACTGGTACAAATGCAGTTGTAGGCTTCCAAACTTCACTTCCTTTTGCTCAGCCAGTAATCACAGACTAACACGTCAGCTCCTATACGAAAGGAGGATTGTTACCTTTATTATTATTATTTTTCAAATGAGTGAGTAACCTGAGCATTTCTACCACAGGCTACAGGCTGTTAGCTTCTGTACCTTTTTTTCCCCCTCTAAGAAGAAGTGTCTGAATTTCACTGCAATGTGTTTGACCACATATAGAAACCCTCTGCTTCTTAGAAGACTTGGGAGTAAATAATATTTTTGCGTGCCTTAAATTGTTTAACAAATTTTCAATTACAATTAATTAAGCATGTTCATCTACAAAGAGGAGTACATGTATTTGCCCAAATGAGGCAGCTTTGTAGGTTCTTGCATGGGGCTGAACCGTCTATCAACCTGCACCCTAAAATTGGGCTGTAAGTAGCACCCTTGATGTTCTTTGTTAGTTATTCTGCCTGCAACGTGGCTTCCAGAAATCAGTATCCCTTTTATTTCTTTTTCTCTTTTGGTCCAAAGTGATAGTTACATAGACAGTGGGCCAATCATGTTAAATGTGTTTTTCACCAATGGTGTTTTATTAACTGTGAAAGTCCATGGCAGAGAAACACTCTTGCCAGTGCTGGTATGCAAGTGTTGGGTCTGACCGGGGTCAATCATGCCTTTGGGTTATGTTTGCAGGTACTTTTTCTCCTTACAAAACTGGAAAGCTATCTGAGGTCTCTGGTGAAAACAAAACTTTTAGAGAGTTAGTAATGGAGTTCAATTTGCTTATCCATGTGCAAATTGAAATGCTTAAAATACGTGCAGTGTTAGGGAGAGAAAGTAGTAGAAAAAGTGCTTTTTTTTCCACAGCTGGTGGAAAAGTTTGAGTACAGACTAATTGCTAGAAAGATATCTTAGGCTTCATGTTTGAAAACTCTGTATCCAAACTGTCTTTTGATCCTAATGAAAAATCTGAGTTTGCCTGCTCATACACAATGCTAAGCAAAGCATTTCGGCAAACCATTTATTTGGTGAAAAATGCAGCTTTAGGGCTGAATAATTTGTTGATGGAGTATTTCAGAAATAATGAAAGAATTTTCTGCTCTCTCAGTGGTGGATTCCTTGTGTGATGAAATGACTATTAGGACAAGGGGATGTCATTTGTTGTGGGTTTAGAAAGGCTTTTTACACTTTGCCTGCAGCATTGTCATTTGAAAGCTGAGGACTAATGGGCTGGATGCATGGAACGGTTAGATGGGTTGAAAGTTGGCAGGACTGTCAGGCTTGGAGAGAGGTAATTAATGGCTTTGATATTTAGCTGGTGCTGGTGAAAAGCAGAGTATGGTGGGGGTATACTGGGGCAGATACTCCATGTCTCCATTGACAGCCGGGATGGTGGGACAGTCATCTTCAGCAAATGTGCATCCAGAGAAAAATTAGGGGAAAGGGGCTGTCGATGCCAAGACAAAGAGTGCACCTTCATTTGAAAGGGACCTTGAGAAATTTGTCTGTTGGGTCAAAATCAACCTTATGAAACTCAACAGGGAGAACAGGGTAGAGGTTTTGTTCCTGAGGTGGAATAGCTCCGTGCATCGACAGAGGCTGGCAACTGACTGCCTGTACTGAAGGTCTATAGAAAAGGACCTGGACCATAAAGTGGGGGCCAATTTGAGTAGGAGCACAACATACTGCCATCATGAACAGTCCTTTAGGAAGAGCATGGCTGGCAGGTCATCAAGGTAAGCATTTAGTCCCTCTATTCAGTGCTGGAGAGGCCAACCTGGAGCAATGTGTTAAGAGCAGTTTCCCACTACTGCAGGGGCAGTTTCAAAGGTATGGAATCAAACTCTTCTTGGTACTGGCAAGTAAACCAAGGGGCAGCGGCCATGAGTTGAGGTTTGGGAGGCTTGGGCTGGACAAGAAAGCAAAATCCTTTCCTGGAAAGGTAGTGCAGGTCAGGACAGGTCACTGAAGAGGTGGGAGGGATCTCTGTCCTCAAGAGGAGTGCACATCAAAGTGTGTGTTTTGAGGGTACTGTTGTGGAAGGTTTCAGGAAGAATCTCATGGGCCAGTTTTGGATTTGTGGTACATCTCTGTGTTTTGGTGTCATGGTTGGACAAGCAGTAGGCACTAGGCAGAGTGGAATTAAATGCAGTTGGGCAGCAACTGAACAGTGAACCAACGTGGAGCTGGTACAGGATGAGGGGGAAAGCCACAGAGGAGAGTGATGGCAGACGACCAACATGTGTATGCTGGTTACTCAGACCTCTTAAATAAAAACTGCCACTTTCTTAACAGGAATTGTACCCATCACCTTTTTTTTGCTCTCTAGTAGACTCTTGGTGTATAGCGTTTTTGCATCACCTTGCTGTCTTTCTTTTTCAATCTCATTTTTTTATTGCAATGAGCATTTCTAAATACCTTTGGCTTCAAAGTAGTGGCATGTGTTTCCTATGACTTCACATTTCAAATAAAGTCTGTAAATATGAACTGTACTTTAAGAATTGACTGTTAAATAAATATAGCTGGGACTTTGCAATCAGTAGCCTTGATGGGGAAAAAATGGGGACTTGTATATGCCTGAGAGGTTAAAAACTTGATTTTTTTTATTTCAAGTTTACCTATTTATCAAGGCAAAATACCACAGCAAGAACTAATACTTCACATGATGACCACCACATATAAGAAAAATAGGTCAGGGAGGATCAGCTTCATTTCCATGGCAACTGCTTAATCCCTAGTGGAAAAGACTAACTTGATGCCTAAGTGCTGTTTCTTTACATTAGTTTCATTCCTGGATCTTAAATAGGCTTATTTTTACAATGACCTGATGGGCATTGAAATTACAATAAACAGCAGTTACTTTTCCAATAGCCTGTGTATACTTTGACATCGTATTTTAGACTCTCTTACATATTTCTGCGCACTCAAGGTTGTGGTTTGTCAACGCACAAGCATTCAGCTGGAGGGTGCATGGGGACTTCCTCCTCCTGGCTATGGTGACACCACTGCAGCTTGGTGGGAATGTTGAGCTCTAGATATTTGTAGCCATCCTGACTTAAGGACTGTGAGATTTGTTGGGTGGTTTTTTCCCTATTCAGAAGTCCAGCTCCAATGTTAAAACTACATGACAAGATGGGAAACATTGAAGTCTTAACTGATGCACCTGTGAAGGTCACATTGGCAACAGGGCAGATAGTAAATATTTACTGTTTGATGGCTGTGTCTCAGCCGACTGTGTCCCTTGTAGCTGGTCCCTGAATTCATGCCCATGCTTACACCATTCCCAAACCCTCAAAGTCCTGCCTCGGGTTTGAGTGGAGATGGAAGGCTGCTGATGACATCGAGATTTGGTTTGAAATGTTCAGGCAGGAGTTACAATGTCAGTAAGTAGTCAGCAGTGCAGAGTCCACTTTCTTATGAAGGATTCATTGTTTAAATTTGCCGTGAAGCTGTTTAGTATTTACTAAGTGGTTTTGCAGTGCAAAGACCCAGCATTTTGCACAAGGCTTTAGACATGATGAAAACAGCCTCTGTCATTGCTGCTTTCTCCTGGCATCAGTTTTAGTACTGTTTAGTAACGTGGTGCTGGTTAAAATCATGCTTCAGGCTCCATTATAAAGGATGCTTTAGAAACACAGATCTAAAACAGATTGTCTGGTCTGAAAGCTGTGTGGCCTGAATCAGAGCACTGGAAGTTAAATTGTCGAGGCTGAGGAAGAGAGGAAAACTTGGGATAACTGGAGCTAACGCCTCATAAATTGGTGCTTAGCTGGTGCCAGTTCTTTTAAGAAATAAGTGGTCAAGGGAGAGCTGGAATATCAGCAACACCTTTCTCTGCTAGCCACAACCTCCCTCTGATGGGGTCAGTGGCAAAAGTCAAAGAAAAGTTTTCTTCTTCACATTATCTAATTGGCATTTATTTTCTGTAAGTGGGGAAGATCCAATACAGATTCATAAGTGGAGGCATTTTTGGTAACTGTTACTTAAATACATGTAGACAGATTATGAAAAACTGGTTTTTCTCTCTGCTGGAACAGGCTGGCTCGTACTTTGGAAGAGAACCATGATGAAAAAAAAACCACATATGGTTTTGTAAGCAAACTTGCATATCAAAGGCTTTAGCCTTCATTTCACTTTTCCTTGTATGTCTGACCATCATCGCATTGCCCAGCTAACTCAGCTGTGGATGAGAAACAGACTGATGGAAAAGTGGAAATTGATGTGCAACTTGCCCCGGTACATTTTTTTTTCCCCCCAGGCAATTTGGTAAACCTTTGCAAAAGTGTATTTCAACAAGAACAGAGATTTCTTCAAGATTCTGATTAGCTGTCACTTCAGTTAACTCTTAATAAACACAACCCCCTTCAGATGTACATGTTTGAATGAAGATCATGTAATCATGTTTTGCTGATTGGAAATCCTGTGGGGATTAATACGTGTTGAAGTCTATGTTTGTTCAAACAAAAAAGAAATAGCATGCACTGGCTCTTAGGAGCTTTGAAATGAAATGTATTATTAGTTCCTCTGTAAACTGGAACCATACATATGGGAGCATAAAACACATGAAATGGTCTAGATATTTCTAAAAGGATGATTTTAATCTTCATTAGTAATCTGGATGAAACAGCTGCTGACTGCAAATAAACTGTGTTGGTGAATACTAAACAAATCGTATTGAGATGAAGAATAGGGACAGGGTCTTCGAATTCGTCTAGTCACAATGCATAACTTGGGAGCACATCTTGTACGCTGAACTGTATTACAAGAGTTTAAAGGCCAGATTAAGTAAAGAACTGGGCACACTTCCAAACGAATAGCTCATTAAACTCCAGCCCTCTGCTGGGTTGTCTGCTTGGAAGCGTGCAATGAGGCACCCTTTGATACTCTTTGACAAGGAATAGCACATGTCATTTTGGCCTTGACACTACAAAAAGATGCTGTAGCTTCTGCTAGAGATGGGAAAGCATGCTATGCTGGAGGTGAAGCCTCAGCGTAGGAAGAAGCTGCTGGTTTGCTATTTGGGTGCAATCAGAGGTGTGAGTGAAATATTGTGATAATATTGTGTTATATTCATGGCATAATAACAGCGATTTGTAAGGAAGAGTTATCTTTCTGTGTTTAGATTGTACCTCTACAAAATGTGCAGGATGAAGGATGCTTAAATGTGGTAGACTAATGCAAACCATTTGTGTCTAGCCACTTCTATATATTGCAATACTGTACTTACTTGTCTTGCATGCCTACAGCTTGGCAAGTTCATCAATAGCTAATTTGGCAGGTAAAAGAAGAACATTGGCTTTAACAAATATTTGAAATACATCTTAAGAAGGTGGTTTAGGGAGCGTTTACTTTTTTTTCGCTCATTATGGTAGGTTCTGCTCCTCCTCTTGATACCCAGACAAAACCCCTATAACCACCCATGAACGCTGATGGACCTAGGAGTGAAGGGAGTATGTCAGAAACTTCCTGAATTAATTTTTTCTATCACTGAGTTTAACTTCCACTGCTTTTAGTTATGTAGTACCTCTTAATTTGTTATCACTGGGGATATTGCTGTGCTGCAATAGCAGTGGATTTCTGAGTTTCACCCAGCAGACTGAGAGCAGTGTGAGATTACCATGGTGGTCTGGACAAAGGTTGTAGAGCATCGTGATGGTGGTGGCTCATAACACTTGTCCTGCTACCTGGCCAGCTGCTGGGGATATTTACTGTATCTCTTAGTGATTTACATGGTTCCAGACATTGCACCTGTCCTCTGCATGCATCTCTCTCTCTGTCCTGTAACTTGGAACAAGGTGAGAAATATAATGAGGTGATGGGTTTTATTCTTCTCTTTAAATAACCACGGTATGAAATTGGACATTGATCTTCAAAGACATGGAAGAAGTGTTTGCAATGTCTTTTGGCATGAACCAGTAGCCTTTACAAGGAAGAAGCTCGCTCCAAGGGGAATGTTTTGAAGGTGGCATTCATGTCTCTACTATTGTTTCTGCCCAGGTTTGCACTGTTCTGAGTATTTGAGTTATTTTTAGTTTATGATCGTCAAGGGGAGCTTTTTGGATGGGCAGTCGCATACAGGCATGCAGAAGTCTGCAGTCTTGGATGCAGACTACATCCACTGGTGTCCAAAACCTGCTGAAGAAGCATGGGGAGCTGAGAAGTCAAACAGATTAGACAGCAGTGGGCTCTGATGTGCCAGAAGTGTTCACAGTTGCAAGAGAAACACCATGTTGGTGTTGGTTTGAACATTGTGGTCCGTTGTTATGGGGGTGGTATATTGTGATTATGTGAGAATAGGAAGGTTATTTGCACATTCAAATGTGAAGATGCTTTTCCAACAGGAAAACACTTTGAATAGGATAAGTTCTTGGTTTTGTTGTGGCATGCTTGAAGGTTAGAAAAGGCTCTGTGCGTGCCGTTCTCCAAGCACATCTTCATTCATCTCTCTGAGTCAAGTGCATAAATTTTTACCTGGTAATTGTTGTGTTTTGTATTAGCAAAGTAAAAGAAAGATTAAGTACAAAGCTTTTAATGTGATTAGAAATAGCTGTTTAGATGTGTATCTCATTATTTGTAATTGTCTTGAGACTTGGCAATCTGCCTTATACATACAAATAGTCATTTCCCTTCAGAATGGTTTAACAAGCTGAAGTATGAAGATGTAGAAAGTATCGATCTAAAGATAGTCAGGTATAATTAGCAGACAATAAATTGTTACAGAAAGTAGCCACTGGCATTTACAACAGTATACCTCATTCAGAAGCTTTTGTTCAGTGTGAAATCCTGCCAAATAAAATTAACTTATTTGATCACTAAATTCCCACATATTATAGGTTTGGTAAATCGATTGTTTTGTCTTCCTTGCCCCTAATTCACAGTGTCTCTCTTTGTGTCACGGTATGTGTGAAATTATTCTCTAAGTGATGTGAGCCAATTTTCTGATGAATTGCTCTATACGTTTGCAAGGCTGGGCATGCCTGAGGTTAGGGGATTTTGGTTCATGAGCTCAACAGAAAAAAGAAGTCTTTTAATGAACTACATTTTCTCTTTTACTGAATTGAAAGTGTTAAATTAATGTTGATTTGAAGAAAACAAAAGAATCTGGCTCCTATTTGAGAGCTTCCAACGGAAGTAAAACTGAGAATGAGTGTAGGAGCTTTCATCAAACTGGAGAGCAGCAGAGGACTGCTCTTCCTTTGATCTGCTTTGAGCCAAAAAATACAGACTTGTATCTGGTAGTTCAAGACCAGGTTCTTTTCTCATTCTTGAACTGACTTAAACCTGCTGCTCAGGATAATGTCCTAACCATGGTGTCAGATACTTGGGGTGGCCCATTCTCAATCTCTGCCAGTGAAGAGACTCCAAAAGAAGTGCAGATGTTCACCGGTGCTTGACCTTGTCTTAGGAGACTGTTGCTTCCATGAGAAGTTTTTTTGGCTGGACAATTAAGGCATTTTTCCATGCCAGACAGAGCAATTTCCCCAGGAAAAGCTCCTTGGTACACTCGGTGTTTCCATGGTGCAAGTATTCTCTGAGATCTTCCAGGCAAAACCATACAGCAAACTGTGGTAGCACGTAAGAGTAGGTTTTGAACGGCCAAAACTGCAGGGCGCCATTTTAATAAATATTGCATTTGGAGAAGCAAGTATTCTTGGCTTTCCTGAGCAATTACTGATAAGTTTTAAGTAAAATAATGGTTTGGTTTTGGTTTTGAAATTACAGCTTTTGTTTGTTGTGTGTACTTTGAGGATCTGGGGAGAAGATTCCTGCTCTGAGGGTTATTCCACTTTTTTAGAAGGTATCAGCTGCATCTTGATGCTGATACTAAAAAGATAAATCCCCTGTTAGTGTAGATTTTGGTCAGAAAATAATTATTCAGAGTGAGAAGATGAAAGCAGAGCAGTGTCAGGCCAGGTATACAAACCACCTCCAGCAAACCTGCCTGCTGCTAGAGCGTGAACCGAGATACTCTGCTAGGTTAAATTATTTCAAACTACTGTATTTAAATAACTCTACAAAATGTCTTAGGAATAACAAGCTATCAGCATCACAACATGGAGCATAGCAAATCCTCAGCACTGAATTCCTGGAGGCATTTGCATTTGACTTTGAGGAGGAAAATTCATCAGTCCGTGCATACTTTATGGTGCTGCTGATGCCAGGTTCTCAGTAAGGCTGCCAGACACAATCGGGTGGAACGACTGGGCTTGACCCCAGGGCTTGCAATAACCAGAATCAGTCAATTGATGTGGGAAAAGGAGGTCATATGTAATATTTAATGCTTATGAAAAACAATCCATGTGAGCAAAAGATGGATTTAATGTCTACTTCCAGACCAAATTTTAAGAATTCTGTGAATCTTGAGAGGAGTTAATGACTCACAATGTGCTTAATTAACTGTTAATGTTACTTTGTGCCGAGCAGACCAAAAATAAAGACTTGAGCAGATCACCCTGAAAGGCTTATTGCCTCTTTAGCTAAGATGAAAAATAAAGAGGGGGATACACCCCCATTGTGATACAACAGCCAGTTGCTTGAGAAAGAGTGCTCAAGTCAAGAAAAATTGTTGGATTTTCTGAATGTTATTTCCGTGTCCTGTCCACAGGGGCAGTCCGGCTTGAATCTTCTGGTGATTTTAATACAAATTCAGATGTGAAAAAAAATATCTAAATAGAGAGATGGGAACCTGTAAGGTGCATATGGGCAACATTTTAGAATAGAAAAGACAAATGACAGTAGCCCCGTTCACTCATTTTCACCAAGACAGCTGTCCACAGCAAACTCAGGGTTGAGTTTCTGAACCTTAAATAAGAGTTGAAGTTCTGTTCTGGGTGGGAATAGATTTAAAATGCTAATATTCTCTCCTTTAGCATGTATGTTCATCAGAAAAGTAGTCACATAGGTAATTTAACTGTCTGGATAGAATCACCTAACATGAAATGGTATATTTTGGGGTTTTATATCAGGGAACTAATTCTAATTTCACACAGGATCCACATTCTTGTTAATAATGGTACAAATTACATTTTTGAAGCAAGCTAAAGTGGACTTAGTCACATTACTAATGGGAGCATTTTTTCTTCGGTGACTTCAGAAAAGTTCAATAAATACTGCCATTTGAGTGCAGATCTGTTAAATGTTTTTATGTCCAGTCAGAGACTGGTCTCGTTTTCCTGCATCTAGTAGATTTGCACATCATAATGATCATTTTATGCATTTGTCCTCTACTTGCATGGGATGAATTTTTAATGTGCAGGCAGAAGGTGACATTTTTATTGCTTTTATGAGCATCAGGAATGCATTTTAAATTCAATTATGTACTGTCTCTGGAAATATCACACAAGTGACTTTCCAATAAATACAACTCATAGATTACCAAAAACTAAGGAGTACAGTAATCACCAAGTGATTTAAACTGTGGAGAATTGAGCAGCATATTATTTGTGATTTCAAAAAATACAAGGTAATGCGTATTAGGAAAATTCAAATACTTCATATAGACACCAATAAACCCATATTTCTGGAAGAAGATTTGAAAAGGGTTTCTACAGGTCAATGAAGACAAACTCACCATGTGCCCCAGCAGTTAGCACTGTAATTAGAAATATGTATTTTAAAGTGTAGACAAAATAGAAAGGGCATTACATACAATGAAAATTATCTCAAAGAACATCCTAGCAGGAATTATGCTGTTGAATTGAACTACAGATGAAGACAAATGAGGCTTAAGCTAAAGTGTTCTCAGAGGGACAGCAAAAATCCTTAACTTCTTATTAATTCAGAAAATGACAGCTGACCTGCAGGGAATTAGTATTCTGTTAAGCTGCTAACAAGGAGGCTAAGGAGGACCAGCTGGCCGAAGGACACTACAAATCAGTAAGATACTGATTTTAACAAGAAAATATAGAAGATAACTTGAAGATAACTAACTTTCGAAGCAAATTGGAATATGCATGTACATACATCCATATACACAGGATTTTTGATGTTTTGCACTAAGGTAGAAAGATAAAAGGTGTTGTTTAAAAAAAGTAATTTTTCTTGATATTCAGAACAACTAGTTAAAGCATAAGCCCTTATTTAGGGTAGGTAAATACAGAAGTAATAAGCATTTTCTTTTGGAGCGTAGAAGAACAGAGTAGCTCATATTTGAAGGGTCCCTGCGGTCACCTGGGCCAAATCCTCCTTGAAAACTGGAGATGAGGTAGAGCTAATCAAACCAGCATAGAGAAGTTTGAGGAGAGCAGATGTCCTGTCCAACACAGCCTCTACTCCAGTTACAGGGGAGGGAGATGCTCAGCGTCTCCTGGATCCTCTGTTGGAGGAAATTAGGTTGCAATCCATGACCTAGATTTACAAGTCCAGGCTAATGAGATGTACACTTCCAAATGGCACCAAAATCTGGGAGCATTTGTTCCTCTGTGTTTTCAGATGACAGGTTAAACTCATGTTTCAATAGTTTTCCACCCTTCATAAACCAACTGTTCCCAGTGCTGTCTTCATGAGGTCTTGAACAAGGGACAAATGAAAAGTGCAGTCTCCCTAAGCCACTAAATTCCATTACAACCTCCATAGGCATATGCCACCGAATTTTTATTAGAGAAAGGAAAAAGCATGTCTTTTTAAGAAAATATCCAACCTTGTCTTACAGGCTTCCAAATGAAGGCAGCCTTGACCCAGATACTGCTGTTCTAGTACTTGCCTTATTGCTAGAAATTGTGAAAGGAGATAAAAACCTCAGTTTATCTGATTTCTAATTCCACGGGACCTTGCCTTTCTTCACCTGTAGGGTGATCTTCATCATCTGATCTTTCTCCCCTCTAGGTAATAATTACTCTGAATTTATGTTCAATGACAAATTCACTATTCCAACAAATGTTAATGGAGCTTTTGTGAAGGAGGTTATGGAGGAGGACCGGGCTACCTTATTTTAAGTCAGTGCTTACTCTGATGCTCTGGCTGTGATCTGCATGCCTGTTCCAAAAATGAGTTATTGAATACTTAGACTATTAAAGGGCATTTTGCTCGATGTTGATCACCTGAGAGGAGTAAATTGCCTCATCTGCAAACCTGAGGAATGATCATCCAGAAAATAGAAATGACAGTTAACTAGAAATCGAACTAGAAATAGAAATAGATTTATGGGAAGTGTTTTGAACACCCATTGCTCACTTCTTTTAACTGTATTTTGATATCTGTCAATGAGTCAGATTTTAATCTAAAGTGTTCCTTCTAAACATACATAATGGCATTTTTAATCAAGTTGCCATGTGGCCTTGAATAAATCAATGTGCAGTTAATAAACACATTTGCCTTTGTCAGGCAGCCATAATCTGATCATGGCAACCTTCTTTGTATTAAAAAAAAAAACACCTGAGTGGCATAAATTATATTTTAAAAATAATTTTTGATAGTATGCTAGATTCACTGTTTCATGAGGGCAGGCTCTGTGCATAGTCAGACTCATGGGATGCTGTCATGGGCAAAAAGGGGCAGCACAGCGCATCCTAGGTTACAGGGCTCAGAGCAAAGATTGAGCACCACAAATTAGTATGCCAATTTCATTCCTTTTAGCTCCATCTCCTGTCTCCTTCACTCACATACCTGTGGGCTAATTTCAGGTTTCCATCTTGCTTGCTCCATGTATGCAACAGAAGTCCTGAAATTGAGTCCTTTCTTCCCTGTGTATTATTTCTCTATCTAAATATTAATGATGTTGGCTCAGGGAGAATCCACTAAAATTCCCAAACACTCAAGTTTCAATATTGTCTTTTATCACTCTTGAAACAGGACAAGTGGAAAAAGTTTAGAGGTTCAAAAACAAGCCTTGAGTACCGGTGATCTCAGTCCCCTCTCAGCTCAGAAGAATACACATAGCAGTGTGCCTGCAGAGATTCCTTCTTGGGATACAGAGGCATTTGTGTCATGTGCTGATCTTTTATAATCTGTTGATTAGCAATTAATTAAATTGATAGAAGTTAGTTGAAGCTTTCATGTTGCAGCAGAAAAAAATAGTGGAAAAGTAGGATGTGCTGGATAGAGCGAAGTTAAACATCTGTTGCAATTCAAGTGGGGACAGATCCAATGCGTGTTGGATCCAGTGCAAAATTTCCCAAGAGTTTCCCCTCAGCCACGAGAGCGGCCGTTACACGGATCAGCTGACCCATGTCTGGTCGGTCTTGCTGTGTATGGCTGGCCAGAAAGTTTCCTGCCTTCTCCAAACCACTTTGTATTTGGAGTGCATTGCACATTGCAGTGCATCTGCATGGCTGGATCTGTGCTCACACTGCGCTCATCCAAACCCGAGATGCTTCAGTTTGAAGATTATGTGGGTTGGGTGCCATGCTCCCAGCAGGGCCTTTGGAATGAGCCTGGGCATAGGGTTGCACCTGGTCTTAACAGAGATGTCTTCTAATCAAGAATGTGGGAGCCCGTTTTAGGGCTGCAACGCTTTGAGCAAAGGCAGAGGAAGTGATCAGCAAAGATTGTTTGACAGCAGCTGAACAGAGTTGTATTGAATAATTGAAATTGTCTTCCCAGCATGTTTTTTTTCTTTCAGTTTGTGTTTTTTGTTGCCCATTATGTTGCTTGCCTGTCTGTAATATTCCCAAGATTATGTTTTCTTAAACAATTGAGTTTTCAAACCATATTTCAAATCTGTCAAGCTTATTTGGTTATTTCTCCGATACAATCCAAGCCACTTGAAAATCTCAACATTTAATTCATTTTTCAGCTGCATTTTATTTTCAGTGAAAAAGAAAATGCTGCAGCGGATTACTGTGCATAGCCAATTTTGGACTCCTGAGATGTAAGGGTTTTACTGAGGGGAGAAGAAAATCAACAGCATTGTAAACTCAAAGATGTAATTGTTATTCTCTTTTTCATTTACTTGGTAAGGGGTCTAAGGTGTGTCCTGGAGAAAGTGTACCAGTTATGGTTTTAGAGGCATTTCAAAGGTTTTTGGTATGCTGAGCCTCCTAAAACATGTAGCATTACACGTTTCAAGTAGATCCAAACTCAGCTCAGGCAGAGGTCCCTGTAACATCTATAAAAAGGCATTCAGAGATAACAGAGCGCTTCCATGAAAAGACAAAGAGCAACAGCAGCAGCATTCCCAAGAGTATGAATAAAAGCCATCAGAAATCAGGAATTAAGGCGAGCCGCCATCTGTTAGCCTTCAAAGCTTTGCAGAGGATAAATGTCCTGAATTACACCCCCAAATCAATAACGCATGTGCCATCCTTTCTGCTGCAACTGGCAAATGAGCACGCTGCCGAGAGAATGACTGCTTAAAATAGAACGGGATTTGCTGGCCGTGTATTTTTGCCTCAGGCAAATCTCAAAGTCAGTGTTCCTCTTGTGTCTCTGACTGAATAGTAATTATTCATCGCTGCCCCAGGGGTGTGCAGGTAGGGGTTTTTGCCCATCAGTGTGTTGGGATATAATCACTGAACTAGGCTGAGTAGGATGCCTTGGATATATTTCAGTCCTTGTTGGTGTTACCTGTGGTTTGCACCAACACTACTTGTCTGTAGGAAGGTCTTCAAATACCTCTGTCAGCCACTCTGAGATGAATTTACATGGGGCCACTCTCGTACTTTCATGCAAATGCAGTTGCCCTAGGTTTCTACCATGAAGAGGAACAAACTGTTCTAGACTCTGATGCCTTTTTTGTAACTTATCTGTGGAGGAGGTAACTAAGTCAATACTTGGAAGACTATTCTTAGTGATGACCTACTGATCAAAAGTGCTTTTGTTTGGACTTGTTCCTCAGTAAATCATCTCAGATGCATCAATACAGAGTGAGTAGCTCAAGATTGTCCCCAGAGCCAGTTCTTCAGCTTTTTTTGCTGCATCTGGCAGTTGATGACATTGCCAGACACAGTCACCCCTGCCAGCTCACTATGTAGGAATGTCTCAGGCAGGATTTCCATGTTTGGATTTCTATATTTTTTTATCTTATATTATTCGTTTGCTATAGTGCAAAAAGTCCTCTGACTCTTCTTGTAGTAATTAACAATAACAAAACCCTAAAATATTTAGATATTTTAATGCTTGCTTTCTGAATTGTGTAGATCTGTGGTTGGGGGTAACTTACTTTGGAAGTTTCCGTAATGAGGGTCCCACTGCTCAGGTCTTTTTGGTTTGGTGGGTGCTGACAGAAGTTGCCTGGGAGAATGTGAAATGCTTGTGATTCAGATGACCTTAAAAACATTTACAGCTTATTTTACTTTTGTATACATGTAATTATGAAGACAGAAAACTGTGGTAATCTTTTTTAATACGTTTATGTGATGGTTTAAAGGAAGGAGGCGGGAAGCAGCATTAACAACAGCAGCGAACATTGCAAAACAGAGTCCGTGCTTTGGAAATAGTTTTGTCAATGTCTTCATGAAAAAGATATTATTACAACAATTTGCTGTCAAGTGCAGTAGACATCTATTAGAGACAAAATACCTGGCTTCAACTGGTTTTGAAGATGTAAATACCCAGTTTGGAGGAATAGGACAAAACAGACTGTGCATGCAAATGCAATTTGTCACTTCTTTTAACTCTACTGTGTCTTCAAAATATTGATTGGTATTTAAGGATCTCTTTTGAGAAACACAATGAGAGTCAGTCACAAGTGTCTTTCATTTTCTAGGTGCAGTACTAGCATCTTGTGTGAGATAATGCTTTTCATTTGACTTTATTCTGGTGCTGCAGTGATGCATATGTAGGTTCAGTCAAGATGCAGAAGCAGAAATTGGGCTCAGTGCACCCACTCTGGGATTCCCCACAGAGGCTGAAGGGTGAGGGTTCATTTCCCACGAAATCTCCCAGAGAAGGAAAAAAAGCTGAGTAAACTGTTTTGAACAGGTAATAATTAGATTGCAAGCCAAGGACTGTTTAGTTTGGGCTGTGCAGCAGATGCAGGATCATAGAAACAAAACACACAGGGTACAGGGGTGGGAGGCTTCTTGCGACAGGTGGTATCTTTAATAACCTATATAATAATTATGGAAAAGATGGGTGAGTTGGAAGGTACAGAGGCTTTTCTTTAGGACTATAGGTATAATTTGATTTGTGAATATGAAGAAGTACCAACTGATACAGCCGAAAAAATCCCATAACACACTCAAATGGTAATAGCAAGTACAGGTTTCCTCCACAGGCTGGCACAAAAGCAGCACTGTTTGGCAGCGTGAATCCTCTGTCTTGAGATGAGTAACCAAAACTGTGCCTGCTTAAAGTTTAGTGATGTTTCCAAAGCAGCTGCTGCTGTTGAGCATTTGTAGCTCTTTGGGAGCAATTGTCCGTTTCAAGATGAATAATTGTGAGTCAATGCATGTAAAATGGGTGAAGTAGTTTACATACCTGCTAATTTCTCTCCCTTCCCTCTCATCATGACAGCAACAATTTAATATTATTATTTTTTTTAAAATTGTACAATCTCCCCAGTGACTGCAAAATGAGATGCAGTAGGAGGGCTGTCTCTGATAAAGAACGCCTGTCAGGGAAAGACAGGGATTGACAGAAGCAAGGGAAAATAATACTCCAGAGTACCTGAGCAGCCTATTGAACATAAACTGAGCCTCGACCAAAATAGGGTGTGCAACCACGTCATTTTGTGATTGTTTCATATGCCCCGTGTGTGTTTCCTGCAGCAAAATCAGAGTTTTGGCCTCATGATGTCAGCAGACCACTTCATCTATTAGCATCGTTATTATCCTTTCACCACAAGACGGAAAAAAATGCAGCCCTTCACACTTGCTTTACTTTAGTCTTTTGCTCATAAGGAAAAAAATAAGTTCATTTGCTTTCTGCATCTCTCCCATTTTCACATGTAACATCTTAACTGGAAGTCTGGAAGAGAAAAATTTCCTGCAAACCCCTTTCAGTTTATTTACCAGCATAAGGTCTGTGTTATGAGTGGCAGAGCTTTAAAACTGTAGCTGTAACATTTTCACCCTCTCTGAGATTAACAATTGCAAATCATTTTAATGCTTTTGTAGCTTTAGCACAGCGGAGAAGTCATCTGCAGCACCTGCAGAGCGATTCTATTCTTTCTTCCTAAGAGTTGCATTGTATAAGCTGCTTTAAAGGCCAGACGTTAAGTGTAATTAATGCGAGCGTGAGTGACTTCTTTCCATCTCCCTTTCTCCTTTTTCTCTAATATTCTTTAAGCAAAATGCGCAGGAAATTGCTTCAGGAAAACTAGCCTTGACTTACCAATTACATTTATAACAGGGTAAGGATTGAGTTTCTGGAGAACTAAATATGCCTTTTTGAACTTATTTTCTGCTACTTCTATTGCGGTGGGTGCTACGTATGAAAAAACAGTTTATCCTCTAAATAATACCTGTTAATCTGATGGAAAAGAGGATGACGCAGTGGTTTGCAACACAAAATGAGTATACAACTCTCTCAGCTCCGCACACTTGCCTGTCTTGCACGCTGGCTCTTGTACAGAGGCATCCAGCAGCTGTGTTGGCCTCAGGCGCTACCTGCAGTTGTTCTCACCATTCGAGACTCCTTGTCCTACCACCTCCTCAAAAATGTTTGCATTTTCTCCCCAGCAAGCTGATACACTGTCCAGTCACTGGATGATCTCAGCCCTCTGGCATTGTCGGACACTGCTAGCACTGGATAATCCCCATGGCATCTCTGAGCACCCTGGGAGATGGTTTTGTTGATGATCTGAAACTCAGCATGCAACTTGCTTACCAGGATGGAAATGCGTTTTTAAAGTACTGGAATGAAATCCCGCATACGGGACAATGCAAAACATAAAGGCAGGCTTTGCTTTGCAATTCTGCTCTCTGCCTTCCTGGCTTGGTTTAGGGTTTGTTCTATGATTACAACATTTTTTTCTCTGTATGGCTGTATTAACATACATTACAGGGATAAGATCTGTCCCCTAAGCTATAAATGTGGCATAGGAGCAATGGAGACTTTTTAAAATCTTTTTCTTCTGAAACTATCTTCTACAAGATCCCACTTCAACCAGTACTAACCAGATCTCAGGACAGATGTCAGCAAAGGAAAGGTGGGACTACATGGGATTCTCTGGTGCAATATATCCCAGCTTAAAAAGGGAAAGAGAAGATGACATGAAAGATTGCACAGTAAATTTTGGTAAACTTTCACATGTAAGGCTGCAAACATGTTTTGTAGTTCTTTTTTTTTTTTTTTTTAAGGCCATGATCCTGACAGAGCCAGCAGTCCCTACCTGATATAACGATAGCCAGTGGGCAGCTGCCTGTACGTAGCATTTCCAGCTTGAGTTGTTTAAAACATCAGGTTTTTTGAGTATCCTAAATCAAGTGTTGGCTTCTGCTAGGTAAGATTTAGCCTCAGTTCTTCTGGAGCAGAGAGACAGTGCTGTAGGGGCATCCCAAATGTGGTAAAGCAAGGACATTAGGATTTTTCAACCCATCATTTGAGTTGGGTGCAAAAAAAAGAGTTTCAGGGAATGCAGGCAGAATTAATTTCCTTTTACTGATTTGTTTTGATTTTTAAACTATGGTTACCCATCTGGCCCAGGGCAGAGAACAGTGACAACTGCATTTGTTACGGTGCCAACCAATAATAAAAGATAGAGGGTTTGTTTTGGCATTAACCCGCAAGGATCGTCTGCCACCGACTGCAAAGCTGGATGAGCACTTTCAATTAACACCCTTCAAAAGTTTGGGGAATGCATCCTAAAATGCATTTAGAAAGTGAATAGCTGCTTTTGTGTTGAGCTGAAAAAAGAAGACAGCCAAGGACCTTGTACAGTTTTCATGTGTGTCAGAAGATAAATGTCCTGTCGGAATGCTGGCATCTCTGCCACTGAGTATTCTTTAAGGTAAAATCAACCCCTTGGGTTACAGCCAGGATTATTTGGAAGTCCTTGCTGGTTTAGTACAAGAGTAATCCCATGGGATGAACCAGAGTGTTGCTAATGGAGGATGTTGCTTCTGTCTAAAATGTGGGAGCAGCTCAGTGACTGCAGATCACCAGGGAGAAACCTGACCTTTCACGCCTCCTTTCACCACCTTCAGCTTGGGCACATCTTTGCCTTTGTATCAGGATGGAGATTCAACGCGGACATTTTGGCGCAGCTGTTTTCCCCTGTTTTGGCAGCTTCTGTTCAGCGCGTTGAGCCTTCTGTGAAAATGTGTTGCTTTCGGAGCAAATGGAATAGCTGCTGTGCCATTCCTGCAGACAGCAAGCAATTCCCCATGGTGCCCTCACTGGGTATATGGACCGTCATCCCCTACAAAATATTCCGTGGCTGAATAGCATGGAATATAGCCAGCAAAAAGTCACCTCTCCTTGCCAGTGTGAGCAGCTCCTCCACCAGTGCAGCTACTTTTCCTTTTCATGCTCAAAAGAAAGCCTAATGAGACTTGGCAGGGAGACTAGAGAAGGTCAAAGGTTGCTCCTCATCCTGTGATGGCAGTCACTCATCTTTTGTGATAAAGCTTTGTGATGTTGTGGATTGATTAAAAAAAATATTGGGTTTATTGGTATTTGCTGTTAAAATTTGATTTCCTTGAGTTAGGGATCTGGTTTGCCTTCTTATGTGCTACCTTTGCAGGGTGGCCTGGATCTTGGTGTGGATCTTGGACTGTACTTCTGCAAAGTGGGCATGTAAAATAGGCATAAATAGTTTGGCAAAAATACTTTTTAACATCCATATCACGATAAATAACTTTGAGGAGCTAGGAGGGCTGCAGGTGAGTAGAATGTCAGTTGTGAAAGCATCTCTATTCCATATCCAGCTTTATTCCATAACCTCATTACATAGGGATGGGAAATTTTTTTGACTAGTCACTGTGAGATGCATTAGGTGGTGTAGCGCTGATCACTTTTCAGCTGTTACTTCATGGGGGTAACTGTAGCAGAGCTGGAGCCTCTTCTGCCATTAAGTGCTTTACCAGTTTCTCTCAAAATATGTTTAAAGGATTAGGCAGCAGAGAAAGCCCTGGTCATCTTTTCTCTGGCCCAGGAGTGATTAAGGAATTCTCTTGGGGCGAGCAAGATGGGGTTTTGATTCCCACCTTAGCATGGTTGTGTTGGAGTGCAGGCAACTTCTCAATAGTATATTCAGTGCAGGTGGAGGAATGGCTCCTCATTATATGGCATAAGAAGCAGCTGGAGAAAGTCCCCGGGAGGGCTGGCTAACCAGACTCGCAGGAACCACAGCTTGCTTGGAAGGGCTGAGCATGCTGCTAGTGCTTAGTCTGTAACAGGCATAGTCCCCTGGGCGAGGTGTGAGATGGTTGTGGAGAAGAGTGAAGTATTTCACGTGTGCTGTCAGTAGGAAGAGGAGTCATGAGTTTTAAACTTTGCTGAGGGACTTCAACGTTGGACACCAGACTATCTTTTTTTCTAGCTGTAGCAATTGTTACTGTCTATAAGTAGATGACATGGATGTTTAAAGTCTTTGTTATTGATGGGGTTTAAGAAGTGGTTGGAAAAGAATTTGTCAGAGAAAGCCTGGGTTTATTTACTTCTGCTTTGTTAGGCACAGAGCGCGGCACTTCTTTTTGAGAGAGAGCAAGCTGCATTTGCTGTGATTTCTTCTATCATAAATAATGAGTACATCTGAATCCAAGTGCTGAATGCTCTTTTTTGTACATTTTCAGACTTTTTCACAAATTCCACAAAATTATAGAAAATTGAATGTATTTTTGTTTACCTCTTGCTGTGCTGCAACATCTTCAAAGATTTTCTTTGAGTCTTCTGCTCCTGTTTGTCATCCTAGCGTGTGTTTTCCCACTTGCAGCAACTTGCAGCTCAGCTGTTTTCCTCCTAAGCTCTTCCTTTATTGCTGAGGCTCAGTTTTCCTTTGAGTGCAAGTATCCACGTGGAAATAATTTCCAAAACCTTGATTTTTGTATGCAAATCTTTAAGCCAGTAAAAGGAGGTAAGCAAGAATCAGTTTTATGAATCTGTTGAATGTTGTCATGGAGAGAATGGGAGCATATTTTTATTGACCTGGAGAGTCAAACCACACATTCAATTCTATCTTATACACTTGAGCATCTTTTCAAATCTTTTTCTTCTATCGGTGTTATCATCAGCTCTGTGGGGCTGAATTTGTAGTATCTTTTAACAAGTCAATAAATGTTTTCTTTCTGTTATTTTATAAAGGTGTTTGTTCAGTGGAGGTTTTTTGGTACTGAAGTGATAGGCAGTCCTGTAAGACCTTTTCTTAATCAGACTCAAATATCATTCAGCTGTATTGTCACTTCTACCTGTTTAGATGGATACTGGCCCATCATAAACCACCATAATCTGTGAGGCTGTGTAATTCTGTGATGTAGTTGGAGTCTGTTTTGTCAAAAAGTTGATTTTCCTATTATCTACTCTATTGCTGTCTTAAAGTTGTATGCACTTCTCTTAGGAAATTTTCCTAGTTTGCTTAATGTCTTTAAGTTTTCAATAGTAAGATTTGTGGTTTGTTCAGATCTCATATGCTATTTCCCCGTTTCTCATGCTTTTGGTCTATAGTAGATGTCTTCCGCTACCCTCCATTGGATTGCACAGACATAATTACCTATAAAAAAATTAAAATAGTGCTGTGATGTGTTGTCCCCCAATCTGGGAGTGTAATGGTGCAACCACAGTATAGTTTTCCAGATGTCTGGGAGCATTATCTTCTCCAGTAAGTTTGTTCTTCATTTAGGAATGCTACAGTTGTTATAGTGGACTTTCTTTTTATAATTAGTCCCAGCATCATATAATACTTACAAACATAGTTGTTTCTGTTCACTCTTGTTACATTGTGAACCCATGTGTTTCCATTGATAAACAGTGATTCCTATGAAAAAACAAAAGATATTGTTAACAGCATGAATAATGATATTTTTCTGCACTTAGTCGGCCAGTTCTGTCTTGTTGTTTTTTATATACATTCAACTGACTTTTATTTAAACAAATAGTGAAGGCTTCCAAACATTGTAATTCCACTGCAGCATAGCATATGTTTAAGCTAACAAAATCAAATTCTGCTTTAATTGTGCTCACTAATTAAGTTCACCAGATACTTCATGCTTGGCCCCAGACAAAAGCTATCTTCTTAGCTCCCCAAAACGTGGAGAACAACTTCTGTGCCGTTACGTGTTCCCAAGTAAAAAGTGAAGACTTGTGTGAAAGGAAAAACATAATTTATTTTGGGTTATAGTTCCCTTTTGGCAGGAAACTCCTCCCAACAGCTCCCTCCCTCCTCACTTTGCACTCGATCATTAGTGTTCCTGAAATCTGAGCAACACATTGGGGATCTCAGTTTAATATTAGGAGCATAGGGCTATGTTTACACCATGTAATGGAGCATGATAAAGTAGCTCTTGAGTGAACTGTTCTTGGAAATAGCCTTGGTAGAGCTGTATCAGCTCAGTGCTAGGTGTGGGCTAATATTTCATGTAGATGCATTGCTAATTAGTCTACTGATGACAAGTGTTTTTAATTAAAGCAGGTACAGCACTGCTTTTCTATCTCTAGAATGTACATTGTGTCTATGTGTTTTGTTCAGCATCATTTGGGAATACTGATGGACATCAAGGTTTTATGGAAAATAAAGAATGAGAGACTAAGGTATTGCAGAATCACAGCCTGGTTGAGGTTGGCAGGGACCTCTGGAGGTTGTCTGGTCCAACCCCCAGTGTTCAAGCAGGGCCACCTGGAGCTGGACCAGGTTGCCCAAGGCCATGTCCAGATGGCTTCCAAATATCTGCAAGGAGGGAGACTCCACAACCTTGCTGGGCAGGCTATAAGGTAGTGAACATACAGTTTCAAGGTCAGGGGACTTGGAGACCCAGGTTCATATCCTTCATCCTGCTCCAGACTGAATTAAATCTCAGTCCTGTGGATACTGGGCCAGTGGGCTTTTTGTTGCTGCATTGCCCTCTCACCTCGACCAGCAGGTCCAGCCTGCTCTGGGAGACCTTTGTTGAGGGAAATGCTGTCAAACAAGTGGGAAAATTGCCTTTTTGGAAAAAGAAAACAAACAAACTTGGATGTAAAACTCCCAATGAAGTCTTCAATAATTCTTACAGTGGTTTGATGCTGGTTTATTGCTGACCCCCATACCCTTAGTGGCTTCATGCTCTGCATTTTTTATGTCTGTGTGGTTTCAGTCAATCTTTTATTGCTGGTTAAGGCTGCTCCTTTTTGCCTTTTTTATTTATTATTATTAATGTCTGGTGGGATGGAAGCAGACCAGGAAAAAATATGCATTTATACATATGACTGAGCAGGTTTGTGGTGCAGATTAATTCCAGTAAATTGTTAACTGATTCTTAGTTATTACCAGCTTTACAAGTGGTTCTCCAGATAACTTACTGCAAGTGGTCTCCCATCATCACAAAAGACATCTTGGCTTCTAAAAGAAGATCAGATATTCATTATATATGCTGCTTTTCTGGTGAATGTTTGTTCAGCCCTGGATGATGAGGGCAAAATCTCTTTGGAAGATAGATGAGAGAAATGCAGCTAGATGTATGACCTAAATAAAGGGATCCATTAATCGAGCTTTCTCTTGTATTGCAGTGTTCCGACATTCCAGAGCCTTCCTGAGGAGATACTTAGTAAGCTTGCAGATGTCCTTGAAGAGGTAAGTGCTTTTAATTTTGAAAGCTAATGAGTTCAGAGTCTGCAGGTCTTCTGGTGGCAACATCCAGGCTCTTCTTTTCCAAAAGAACAGCTTCACAATTTTGCTCCCAGTTATGGTTGACTGTTCCAGCATATGGAGAAGAAGAGAGGAGCTGTGTGAAAAGTGAATCCAGTTTTGAACAGGGCTTACGTATTTTTAATTGGCTTTCTATCCAGTTGTTCATCAGTCATTTCCTGTGGTGTGCAGAAGGGAAACCTTCTTCTCCAGCCCCTGGTTCAGTGGTGAAGTGGGGTGTGAAAATACCATCCCCTTTTAAATTTGATGGGATGCATCTGTTAGAAGGCAATATCAGGCCTCAAAGTGTATGTCATGGAAAAGCTGCTCCTGTGAGAGTTGCAGCAGAGAGAGGCAGTGTAATATATGTTGTGATATTTGACAGTCCAGGTGGAGTTGTGCTTTGCCTACTTGGCTATAACTAGTGTCTTATTAGTGTCAGGCTTTTAATGAGCCTTTATTTAAAAAAAAACACCAGACAACACCTCCCCTTCCCCCCCAAAAAACACCAAAGCCCAATATAAAACCACAAAAAACCCCAAACAAACAAAAAACCCTACACCCCTACCTGACTTCCCCCCCCCGCCCCCCCCCCCCCCCCAAAAAAAGAAAGAAACCACCACCCTCCAAAACAGACCAAAAACCTCAACCTTGCCCTGTAAGTGAATGTGTAAAATGGATGTAAAGTATTTGAGTTGCATTGCAGGCAGTTTGTCCCTGTAGTTTATTCACATAGTACTCTGTTCTGGGCCTGCAGAATTGCATGTGGTTAACAGAAACTATTAATAAAACCTTTCAAAGTGTAGCCCTTTATAATTAAACTGCAGGAAATCTCTGTGTAAAACAATATTTTATTTCATTCCTTGTTTTTTCTCACACGTGCCTTGCCATCATGAGCAACCCTAATAACTATGTTTATAGAAAAATGTTCACGTGTACCACCTCTGCATTGATTTTAAGATACGATGCTGCTGACATTTTAAGTTTATTTTTATTTCTTCAGAGCATTGATAGGACATTGTTACTTCTTTTGCCTTTTTATTTAGTCTACAGATAAATTTGTAATCCAAACAAATCAGCTGTTTGTCATACAGAATAATTGCATATCCATAGATAAGCTTTATTTCCTTTACTGCCAGGGAAGTTTCAGATTGAGAGTGAAAAGGCAACAGATAGTTTAATTTACTTGGATCACATAAGCAGCATTAAGCTTCTTATCAAGAGTTAAAGAAAAGAATAAAGTCAATAAAACTTGTCTAGGGACACTTAAAGTTTCAGGGGTGCGTGTCAGATTCATGACAAACATCAATGAAGAAATGAGGCACAAAAGCAGCATCTGTGGGGATAACTCTGTAGCCCTAGGGTGGATGCTATGGAGAGAGAGGCTGGTTGTCCCCGTTTGTACTGGGATATGGCTCCCAATTTCCTTCTTGAAATCACTCTTGTTATTCCCTTTGGGTTTGTCTTTGATTTAACAGGCAGTGTTTTACATAAACTAAAAAAAAAAATCACTCTACTGTGATACAAGACATTTTGTATTTAACAGTATCTAACCTACTGAAACTAAGTAGCAATAACTTTATTTTATCCTCTCTGTTGCTGTAACAAGGATTGGATAAAAGTGACTGATTTGGCACTGCTTGAGGCCCCGGGGTTGGGGGGTGGGGGATCTCTTTCTTAATGTCAAGATTTCGTGCGGTTTTTCTTTTGATATGGTGCTGTGAATAATGCAACACTTCTGCCCTACATTCTTTAAATAATTTCTAAATACTGTTAACTAAAATCAGAAGCAAGAAAAAAAGCTGGTTTAATTGCCTGTTATCCAAATCAAACTTGGAAATGGCATTGTAGAGATGGGGGGGGGGGGGAAAGGATCAATGTTTGGTAACGTAATTTCATTTCTAGAATTGATGGAAATACTGCAACAAGTTCCTTGGGTAACTTGGCTATTAAGAAAACCCAGGGCAATTTCCTTTTCTCTTGCAGTGGCTTCTGACTTGTGCGAGATCACTCCTATCAGTGAAATTGTTCATAACTTATACACATGAGAGAAGAAAGAAGTCTACTGGATTCAGTTTTAGCACATTCAAAGCTAGACTACCTATATACTGTGTTTTTGCCAAGAAATCTCGCAGGAATCTCAAAGCAGCTTTAGGTTACACCCATAGCCCCAATCCGGGATCTGGCAATCACTGCTGGAGCCTGGCACTGCTTTTCCCAGCACCCAAACCTGGCCCTTATGGTCTTCTTCCTTTTCATATTTTAAATTCTATTAATATTTCTCAATGTTATATATTGACAAGCATCAGTGTAATGTATAGCTGACTTTATTAACATCTGTCAAACTGTTGGGTAATGCTGCAGTGATTTTCACCACCATGGGAAGCTGAGCATCCCTTCCAGCACAGAGGTTGATTTAGTTTGATTGTAATGCCATCTCTGCTGAAACAGCACTGCCTGGCCCCTGATTTTATTGCGTTGTTTATCCTCATGCTTGCCAAACATAATGCATGAGGCAACAAGTAGCATGGTTCTGCAATTCAAGATAATTTTAGTTTTACTTGGGTTTTGGTAGCTCAGTGTCTTAAGGACACGAGGTTTAGATCTGCCCGTAGGACAGTCCTCTCAATGCATTTGCAGTCACTTGCCCAAAACCCAGTTGATGCAAAGTTCCTGTGAGATTTATCCAAATTATGGGGTAGGATGAGAAGAAAGGTTTTAATTAGTGGATGTTGAGTCAAAATAAATGCACAGATTTGTGGTCAGTTCAGCCTCCGCTTTGCATAAATTAAGGTATTGGCAATAGGTAGCTGTTTGGGAGAGGCAGTGAAGTAAGGGTTAATGGTGCTCATGCTGTGCAAGGGGTGAAGGACCCAGATTCATCAGTAATTCTTTATGGGGAAAATTTTTAACTTTATTTTTTAGTAGAGCAGTGTGTATCATCCCACCTTTGCTGTTTGTCTGGAATGCAAGAGGGAACACATAGCACTAGAGTCCAGTAGAAGTTTAATACTTAAATTTTCAGACTCAAATTAGTATTCTCCCTGATGGTTTACTATTTTTTTTTATTTCTTAGCGCCTGCTTTATTGTATCTGTCTTCAGTTGAAAAAGCCTTTCTTGACCTGTCTCCGACTTCTCAAGCATCATGCCTTGCGCTGCTCCTTCCTAAAAATCCCTGTTGCTCAATACCTCTGGCACATGTGCTCACAGCTCCCTTGCTTAACAGTGTTGAAACAGTGCCAAAATAGTTTCACAGTACTGTATTTTGGTAAAGAAAATCAACATATTTATGTTTAAATATTGGAGGATTAATGTAGTTGAAGAAGATAACAGCTGCCAGGACGCTGCTTAAACACAGCTGTGTGCCTTACCCCCGTCTGAGTGCTGTGTAGGGATAAATACCTGAACTAGTATTTTATCTTTACTCTGGATGAATGCAAATCTCCTTTGGAAAACAGTGAAAGTGCCTTCTTACACATTATTTTTATTCATGAAACATCTGAATAATTTTTGTTTGCTTGGGTAAAAGAGGGGAATTTGTTTGCAAATGGAAAGACTCGAGGTATATGATTAATAGCCAGGCTTAAAAATCCTTTTTTGTTTGCATTTTATGAATGTGAAAAACTTTCTGAAAATGCAAAAGCTTTGACCTTTCTTTCCCCACTTTTGAAGGTTTTTGAAACGGTTTATGGTTGTTTCCTGATTTTTCTTAGGGTTTTAAAAAAAAAAAAAAAAGAAAAAAGTAAAAAAGTCTTTCTTTCTCCATGAGGCAGCTCTAATATGTATCGGCTATATATCACAAAAAATAAATGCATTTTTGGTAACAAACAGGGTTTTTTTTTCTGAGAATATGTAGCCTTAGCGTTATGGCACTTCATTATAATGTGGGCAGTTTATAACAGAAGGAAATTTATAACAGAAGGAAAGTATTGATTATTTATTTTTTTAAAGGAAGCTCAAATTCATTGGAACCCCCCATAGAAAAACTTAGAGCAACCGAGGTGCTGTCCACATACTTGGCACTAGTGCCAACATTTAGGGCCCTGTCCCCTGTGCCAGCCCCTGAACTGGAAGGTAGCACAGTAGCATAGCTGCCCTGATGGAAATTTGAGAGGAGAGGGGAGAGCATCTTCCCCAGCTTTAGGTCTCAGGTTTTCCTCCTCTTTTTCTCATGGGAATGGAGAAACTAGTATCTATAAGGACTCCGAGGTATTGTAAAAAGCTGTTCTGGGTTGTGGCACTATTAGTATTACATGGACAGCATGCATCCAGTGTCTCACCCAGTGATTATCTCAAAGGTGCTAGTGTTGCCAGTAGTTCTAGTCTTTATGGGTTAACTCCATTTGTTAAAATGAAATTAAATCATTTTGGAAGGAGGATGGCAAGTCTGTAAGAAGTAGATCAACTTGCCAGGAACTGCACTGCAGGCAAGAGAATAAAAAAGGGAATTTATGGTCATGGAGGAGAAAAACCAAATAAAAATTGCCAAGCACCCAGCCTCTGGTATAGTTTCTCAAGATGTGACTCCTCATGGTAAGCACCTATATGTGCTTTGTCTCCCTATAGAGTAGCAGGGTGCCTATAGACCATACATTTGCCCAGTATTAAGCACATCTGCTTTGTCGTGGTGATTGGGATGGGGGGGAAATCAGACGAGTGGCACTTGGCTGATGGAGCAAAAGTGGCATTTTTCCCCACTGTGCTCCCAGTTAAAGCCTGGCTCCTGTTTTTGTGAGGTTGTACATACGAGAACAAGTAGGAACTGCTGCAGTTGCATGCAGGGTGGCAGTGGACGAACCTTCTCTTTTATCAGTGGCCTTCAGCTCTGGCCATGCATTTGGAGGAGCTTTCCAGGAGCTCACCAGGAGGAAACTAGTACTTCAGGCAGGAGGCAGGAGAATAGATGCTGAGAAGAGGGAAACCAGTGGGCAGGCAGAAGGACAGCTGAGCTTGAGAAGGTGTTTGAAACCTCTGGAGGAAGAGGAAGGTCAGTCCAGGGTCTTTGTTCCTGGTGTGACTGAGGACTGAGCTAGTAGTGGGCATGGGCAGTGCTCAGAGACTGCTCTGGGCTGGCATCTTTTTCTTTTTTTTTCTTCTTCATTTTGTTTTTTTACTCTCTTTGGGGCAAAACCTAGTGATTACTTTTCCATCCTGAAGTTAGTTAATTTTGTGGTGGTGTTTTTTCTTCTTTCAAGAGTATTCTCTGTGTTATTCAAATGTAAAGCTTATATCCTTGAAAGATTTATATCTCAGTAGTTCAGGTAACAATAAGTATAATTAAGGTTGCTTGACCTTGTCTTTTCTGAAACCATTTGCAGCTGCTTGTAAGTTTGAGGACTTATCCATTTGATCTAAAATTATTCACTGTGACTGGTGGCCTACAGGTGTTTTTCCTTTTTTCTTTTTTTTTTTTTCCCCAACTCAAACTACTAGTCCTCTTTCAAAGGAGGAGATTGCTGTGCCTGTACATCAGTGATGGACTTATTACCAACCTGAATATTTGTTCCAGTTCCATTGAGTTATGTAGAGCTTTCAGGGCAGGGGTAAGGGGCAGAAATTCAGAGAGCCTAGGGGAGCTGGAGAAAATAATCTGTGATCTGAAAGTTTTGTAGTTATAAATACACAGGAGGGGGTTGAATTAAGATTTCATTGGCTTTTTCAACTCTAGCATTTTCTAAATCCTGTGTACTTCATGTTCCTTCACTGTTTGGGATTTAGCGTTATTAATCCATATGAGATGTTGTATATATGAATCTGACCAGTTTGAGCAAGAGAAAGCAACAAATGCAGTTTCAGTTTGGTTTCCAAAATACTGGACATTCTTTATGCATAGATAATGTCAAATCTAGCGTACGTCAAATGGATTATTCTTGTATATTGTGTATCCAGAACCCTAGACAGCTTTTTCATATATATTATTGCTGTATGTATATAAAGTTATATATATAATGTTTTATGATATGTTGCAAATATGAAATATATATAAATATAAAATAGATACTTAATGTGACTTAATTGCCCAAATCAAGTATGCAGACCACTTCATTAACTAGCCCTAGGTTTTCCTTGCTGTAACTGTGCAGTTTGGCTTGGGAGCGTGTTAGGGCTGTGAGACTGCCATTCTCCATGTCTCCCAGCATTCATTTTAGAAATTATTTCACTCAACGCATTGATACTTCAAAATTTCAATTTAATTTAATGCGTTACAGAGGTCCAAGTGCCAGTAATGTGCTTCCTCCAAACCCAGGCAGCTATGATTTGGCTACCTCGCTGATCCCCATGCGTATATGGTCATAGACAAATGGCACTGCCAAGCTATTTGAGTAGTACAAGTGAAGAGAAGTGTGTTAAATGCTGCAGGCGGATGATGCCAAGCCTGAAAACTCTGTTCTTGCAGCTCACTGGCTGCATGCAGAGCACATCTTGTGAGTGTGATCTCAAAGTGCTGAAAGCATGGATCACAGCGCCTGTCTGCAGCCATTTCGTTAGTGGCACTGTAAATTTATGTGATGAGTGTTGCTTGCCACTCTTCCCCCCCCCCCCCCCCCCCCCCCAGTAATTAATTTAATAACATTCAAATGGTAAAAGAAAAACAAAATTCATCTCTGTTGCTAGTGGTGCTCCTTCCATCTCAGCTCATGAAGAGCAGCGGCGATCTTGGAGAAAATTTCATTACATCATACAGCTTCACAAGCTGGCTTGGGCAGACTTTTTTTTTTTTGCCAGCCTTCATGAGAAGATGCTAACTATCCTTCTTGCTCCATCTTGTGAAGTTAGTATGGATCAGAAATTCTTAGGATGCCTCCATTTAATTAATGAGTCTGAATACAATCCTCCTTTTATGCAGAATTGCATGGCAACAGTGAATAGAACAGGAAAAATATGTGAAATTAATTAGCATTTTTTTTTCTGCCTAAGTAAGACTGAGGATCACTCTTAGTTGAAAGAAACCAGGTCTATGTAGTCCGTTGCTCATCCATCGTGCAGGTAACGGTACATTCTGTCTAGACCAAAGCTGATCAGCAGCATGTATTGACCTGATTTAGAGGCACAAACTAGATTTGAGAGGGAATTAGAATTACACTGGGAAGAGTAAAATGTTTTTGTTAGGAAAAAACTTATTATTTATCTTTTTTTATTAAAGGTAACACTCTGAGGTATATTTGCCAAAGGAGCTATGGGATATAGTTAGAGAAGTACTGCCTGTGGAGGCAACAAAACAGATTCAGTCACAATTGATTTAATCATATATGGACAAAATTTTAACTTAATTTGTACTTATAGTGATTTTTAAAATTACGGTCATGAAAACATAGCTTTGTTTTTACAAGTGCTCCAGGAAAAAAGATTTTGGGATCTACTGCAAAACCAAAAAAAAGTATTAGAAAATAAAATGCTGTTGGAAAAAATTATGTGCAATCATGTACTGATTGCATGTACTGGATTGCAAAGTCTGCAGCAGTGGAGTAGAATAGTATCCTTACGTCACTGACAAACTTCTTCTGGCCTTTAAACCTATGGAATATGGGTGTACTTATAGTGCACATATGCTGTATTTTCCACCACAAATGGCAGCTGTTCAGAGGTTGAAAAACAATTTCTTCCAGTGTGAAAAACAAGGAGTGCTGATCGAATTGAAAGATACCGCTTCCTCTTTCAGTTTTTTTATCACAGTACAAAATACAGATGAATTACCTCAATCTAATTTTAAAAGATATTAGGGAGAAGAAGAGAGAAGCATGATTATTTCTGTGTAGATGATAACATGACTGTGTAGTGATGCTTTAGAAGCTGCTCTAGCACTTGCATTGGGATTAAAGGTGTCAATTTGATATGTTTTCTTTTTGATTTTCTTCATTGTGGGCACTGACCATTTAAAGGCAATTACAAGCTCACGCTTAAGTTATCACAGCAGAGGAAAGAGGTTAAATACTCCCGGGTCCCAGCAGATACTTGTCAGGAACATTGTCATCCATGTGCATGTTATAATGACCATCCTGATTGTTCTGTTCTTCTGCAGTGGCAGAAATGAAGGAGGTGTTTCTTCACACAGCAGTTAATCAATCTGCAAAACTTATTGTTAAAGGGTGATGCAGATGAAGAAAGGCTTTGTGGGTTGAAGAGGATACTTGGATCCTCTTGGATACATTATCCGCTGAGATAGCTAAATTGAGAATCTCAGTGCACAAGTTGTGAGGTTCTGCTCAATCTTCAAGCTCATGGGCTCAGAGCAAGACTGACAAGGATCTAGTAAGCTCTTCATACGAGTAACAAAGAAATCATTAAGAAGTTATTGCCCGATGAAGTAGCTTGCAATCAAACACAAAATTTCATCAGGTGAATGGTTCAGTCTAACTAGAGCATAATCTTTTATTTGGATTTGAGGCTGTTACTTCGTTTGAAAGTGAGTTGAAGGACAACAGGACAAGTTGTCTGTTAAAATCAAAATTTGCGACCAAACTGAAGAAGCCATCTAACTCTCCCATCCTGCTAAAAAATGCATGTGATTATTTTGATGGTTTCCATGGTCACTCCATCCTGGCGGAAATGAAACCCTAGAAAAACTAAATGAGATGATGCTGATACAGGGTACAATTACAGACACACACACACGCCCCTTACTTGTTCGAGATCTGGTACCCACAGTGCATCCCACTGCACTTTTTCTTCAGTGAGAGTGGGGCAGAAAGCTGCCTTTCGGGCAGGCAGCACTGGATCTCTGCAAACAAAAATCAATCAAGTCTTCTATGAATAACGGCTATGGAGAAACAGAGTGAGAGGGAAAAATGTGGCTAAATATTTATCTGGGTAATATGACCATGGCTGAGGAAAACAGATGCTGCTGGCTAGAATAAAGGCACTGGCAAGTCAAGATTTAATCAAGTCCTTGACTGATTGGCTCCTTATTCTCAATTTTATTCCTTTTCTGGAAGAGTATCATGCAGGAAATGCTGGAACTATAGCAAAAGAGCATATAGACTTCTTTAGAAAAATAACATAGGAGTGTTTGTAAATAGGGAAAACATTCTAAAAAATATGGATATAGGCTTTAGTATAAAGATGAGTTTAGTAGGCATGTATGAGGAGATAGCAATTTCTCTGTTCTTTTCAAAATGTAGATGTCATAATGAACATAGGGAAGAGGTTCAGCATCCGTATGGCTGGAAATTTGAATGACTTATATATTATCTGTCTTGGGGGGAAAAAAAACCGAAAAGGAAAAAAACCCCAACCAACCAACAACAACAAAAAAAAAAAACAGAAAACCCAACAACAAAACAAAACAACAAAAAAAAAAACAAACCCAAAAAACCCACCAAACCCTCACCTGTTCAAGGGTTGCTGAGTTTGGATCTCTGCAGACCTTTGCTGAGACTTGGTTGGATCTAACGGGCAAAAAATAAGACTTTGATTAAAACCAGCAGGATCTGTGCCATGAAGCTCCTCTGAATGCTAGTTTTCCTTTCTGGTTTACTGGGGCTCCTTGCTGGCAGTAGGTAAGCTCTGGTTTGAACCGTTGGCATCAGTGGGAACTAGGGGTGGATTCACCCTTCAGCAAACCGCTGAAGCAAGGGGTTACTTCTGCCTCGTGGCAGAGGCAAGTGAAGGGGAGAGGTGGTGGGGCAGGACCTCTCCCTTTGGCTTGGGCCGGCTGACGTGGATCGCAGCCCCTGCTCAGTATGAAGGACAGAGACTAATGGCACTGATGGAACAATGATTAAAACCATTGTATACAGAAAAGTACCTTAGACCCTGGCTGTGAATATTTTTGTCTACAGCTAGGGTGATCCTTTAGTGCTGCAAGTAATTATGTTTTGTTTCTTCATGTGTATCTCTAAAATAAATTACACTTGTGTTCTGCTTATGACAGGAAAGTTTTCTTTAGAAATAGCTTAATATTTTTACCTTGACAAGCCTTGGCTAAGTGTGTTGAAGGTTAGTTTTGAAATTCTTTAAGGCTTGTTCATCTTTCTTGGGCTCCCTTTCTGTTTCATGCTACAGGGGACCTACAGGGTCTCACGGGCGTTGGCATTGCAGGGTTTGCTGTGCCTCCAGTTTAGGAAGAAATACTCTCTTGTTCCTGATGCACCCCATTCCCTACCAAGGTCTCAGTAAGTCCACCCCGGCTTTTAAAACCTTAGCTGCTGCCCTTGCAGCTTTGCTGAGACATGTCTTGTTTCATCCGCTGGACCCTATGGGTCAGCTGGGTCTTTCTCTTGCCCTTTCTCCACAAAGTCTTTACTGCCTTTTCTTCCCAGTCCTCTCTTTCTCATCATTTACCATCAAACCCCTCTTTTCTCCGATAAAACCCCTGTAATGAACACATGTGAAGCCATTTCCATGACTTCCACCTGCTCAGCACAGGTAACAGCCTCAGGTCTTGCCACAGTGGGACCTGTTGGGTGTTGGCAGTGGACACAGCTGATGAGCAACGTGAACGCGGTGGTCACAGAGGCATCTGTCAGATATGCTTTCTAGTCAGGGAATTATGTTCTCCTTTTAACTGATTTTTATGAAATAAATTTTAACATCTCTCAAGAAGTAGCTTGCATTTACACTGAAAATCCCAGTGGCTTCAGACGGATCTCTTTCCAGAGGTTTTCCACGGGGAGCCAGATTACTCTGGAGGCAGTAGAAGTTTATTGTTATTTAATTTACTGTCAGAAGTACTGCTGCCCTTTTCTCTGGGCTTATTTCCTAAACCACAAACATAGGATCTGGGTTGGTTTTTTTCCAGTGTAAATTGTAAAATCCACTGAAGTTAGGTCAAAGCACCCCAGCTGGAGAGTTAAATCTCCTACAGCCATTCAAAGCGCGTGGATATATGTATTAATGTAAATCTCTATAAGAATCCCAAAGGGCACTCAGAAGGGTAGGAGTCTGGCATTGTAAAGAAAGATTTTCTCAGCTGCTAACGCAGCACAGTAGTTTGCCATGCTTTTGCGGAGCCACCTGGAGAAGCTGTAGCCTGCTCATTAGCATCAAATATTGGCTATCCTGTCTGTTGAACAGCACCCACCAATGAAGATGCAAAAGCCAAGACTGGAGCCTGAATTTTCAAGTGTGGTGTTTGTACTGTGAAAACTTTTCTTACGTATCTTCCAAAGAGTTTTATAGTTCCCTGTTTTTCAGCTGCCTTTCAGGTGGCATCATCTTTCCAGTTTATTACACTGTCCCCCTGCATTAGCCATCTTTCATTAATAAAGACCTTTTGGTCAGATCAGTGCATAGAAAAAGCCACTATAGCAATGATGTGCATGTGGTGAAGACAGTATCATGGAACAGTTTTCAGCAGAATAGACGAAAAATTACTGAAATCCTGCTTTGAGCTCCAGTATTTTATTTTTATTATTTTTGGTAACAGTGGGTTGAGTGGATGGTAAAGCTTTCTGTAGTAAGTTGCTGATAAAATGCTAATTTATAAAGCTGCCACACTTTCCATTGCTGCTCTCGGGTTATGCAGGTTTTGGGGCATAAATGTTTGTTTGCTCTTTGACAGGTTGGATTAAACCCAGCTCTGGCCTATCTGAAATATATTTTTATGCTCTCTGTAAGTGGATTCTTCAGGCAGTCTGTCACAGCTATAAAAGAAAAGGGAAAAAAAACACCAAAACAACAAACAAACCCAAAGAATACATGAAATTGTTTTATGTTGGTAATCTTAGATATTTTCCAGGGTTTCACAGATACGAAGTAAAGGAGTTAAGTCATATCATTTGCACTGGCCGGTTTGCAGGCTCTCTTCAGAAACACACAAGATGGATGTGAATTTTTTATAGTCACATATATTAATTAATTAATTAATGACCCCTGACAGCAGGGAGGTCACAGGGTGCAGTTCAGGAGATCCAAGTAAACATCTCCTCTGTGATCTAGCCATGTGCTTGATTGAGGCTTTGCAGCATACATTTGGGCAAAAGCACGTGGATTCTGTTTTTCTATGCATTTTATTTGCTGCCTTTGCCTGCGGACAGGTCAGGGCCAATGGATTGGTGGTTGCCCTTCACTTCTTGTGTTGAGCAATTACAATATACTCAATTCAAACTGGAATATAAATCAGATTTGTGGATATGTGGTGGTTTCATTTGCAGCCGGTGTGGCTCAACTTGAGACCCTCTCCCCAGCAGCACCCAGAGCCGAGGCTGCCAATGTCCTTGGGATATGGGCAATGCCTGTGGGCCAGAAATGCTGTTGGGATTTTTCCCTTTCCATCTGAGTAAGTTTAGAATTGAACTAGAAAATCTAGATCAGACATTAGAAAAGAAATAGTCTTCTAAAAGTCCATGTTCTTCTAGAGCTATATCAGCAGCAAGGTATGGCACTGCCTTGCTCCAATGTGATGGGCAGGGTACAAATTCATATAGCAAACAATCAATTTTTAAAATAGTAGTGATAATCCTTTGTCTACTGATTTTAAGATAAAGCTGTGCAATGTTAAAGAACTAATATCTACAAAAAAAACCCCAACCACAAAACCCACATGAACATCTGCAACAGTCTTGGTTCCTCCTGCACCAGGCACCTAAGCTCAGGGCTAGCAGCCTGGTTTGTATGGGGTGTCTCTGGTGCCTGATACCAGGATTAAAAACAAGCTTTTCTGACAACCTGAGTTCTCTTAGCCACCTAATGATTTATGGGATGGATCTCCCCATAGATGAGGTACCTTGCTTAGTGCCATGGCTTTTGTGCAGGCATGGGGGAGAAGGAGGCTTAGGGTTTTGGTGTGGTGGCTTCATGGGAAGCCTTGAGGGAGGGTGGGCATGTTTCTGGTCTGCTGAACATCTCCCGTGAGTTTATTTTAATAGCAGTTTCCAAAAATCTCTAAATTTAGCCCACATATCACTAGTTACATACACACATAGGCTAATTTAGGTGTCAGTGAAACAAAGAAACAAAATCCAGCCTTGCGCTTACTTGAAAATAGTCTGATTTCCAGTCTAACCCTGAATGGTCTGAAGCAGAAGTGAATTGTTTCTAATAAAGCTCCTTTTATCTGTGAGGTGCAGACAATGCACTTTTATCTGTAAAGGCAGAAAAATAGAATTAGCAGTTATATTAAAAAACAAATATTAATTAAGCTGATGAGTGTTTTCCCTTTGATTCAAACTTCATTCCACTGGTTTCTCCTATACCATTGCCCACAGTGACACCTACTGGCATTTGGAATAGGGCTGGCTTGCAGGCTGTGGTCTGGTGAGTAAGTCATGCCAGGGATTAATTAGGAAAAATGAAGACAACAGCGAATGTGGTCGTGGAGACAACTGTGGCTATCCAGGGAATGTCCACCAAGCTTTGAACCCTGGTGCTCTGCTCTGCACCGGGACATCAAGCTTTGAGTCTTCATGCAGCAGCTGAAGAAGACCCACTAGCAATGGAGCTGGTCATTAAATTCCAGCTTTGTGCTTGGCAAAAGATCGAGAATTAAAATGTGGGCGTCCTCCTCCCTTCCCCAGACCTTTATGGCTTCTCAAAACACACCCCGGCTAGGAAGTGTTTCTTTTTTCAGGGAGTTTATTTTCATTGGGAAATGAACTTGTTCACACTCACTTGAGTAGATTTCATTTTTGTGCCTGTACATTATTAAACATTCAATTAAGGTCTTGGGGATATATTTGAACTAACTTCTTATTTCCCACTATTGGTGCAGTATTTGCAGTATCTCTGAGTTGTAGTAATAGTAATTGAAAAGTGTCTTTATGATAGCAGAAAGCAATTTCATCCTTAATCCATGAAATAGTAGGCACTGGATATCTTAATAGATAACCACAAGACTAAGCTACTGAAGGAAGGGAGAAAGACATTAGAAATGGAGTTACTGATGTGGTAAAACTGAAATGGCCTTATTTCTATACAGCACAGAATGCAGCAAAACACCATTTGAGATAAGGTTTCTTATTTACATTCTTAATACTTTGTGGCTTTCTGTTCTGATTAATAGGGTATTTCCTGTGAATCTTCCTGGAGTGGAATTTCTTACCACCGTAGGGGTCAGTTCCTGTCTGCCATATCGGACTTGGGAGGGACACAAGGCCAGAAGCAGTGACTGGTGATTGCAGGGCTATGTGCTGATGCAGTAAGTTTATCAGTCACCACGATAGACTGCTTGGTAATGGCCAAGTCCTCCTCCCACGCCGCCTTTTGGTGGGAATGGGATGCCTTTCTGGAGGAGAAGCTGTTTGGTTTGACTGGGTATGAGTTCTCAGGTTACATGAAGGGGATTTTGGTTTTGGCTTTATGTGTTTCTGAGGATTAGCTGATTCGGGTGGTTCCTTCTGACCCTAAAATGTATGAAATTCAAAATGTGTTTCTTTAGAGTTCCTAAAGAGAAATCTTTAGAGTTTCCAGGGAGATGAGCACTGGTTGGAACTTCTGCCTCTCGTTTCAAGTCTTAGGGGATTATGGAAACAAGAGCATGGGACTGTATTTGGTGGTCATACACAAGGTTTTGGATATATGGCTTCAGACGCTGTAGTAGTAGAACTGAGATGAAACTCATCATCTCAAAACATTGTCACAAGAGGCTACTGAAAATTATATAATTTAAGCTTGGAGGTGAACCTTTTTGTAGAGCATTCCTGTAACAGATCTTCTTCCTTGCCTTTTCTGGAGCATCCCCATAACAGATCTTTTTTTTACCTTGAAGGAAGGGTTTGACTGGGATGGGCTCCCTAACCTTTTGGTTCCTGGCAAATCCTTGGCTGTATTGTGGAGCTGAAGGTAGCACCAGGGCTGTGCCAATTGACATTGATAACTGATATCTGGAATGAAATCAAGGTGTGGGCTTTCATAAAATAAAAATAGATCTTATGATCAAAATGTACAGAAATTAAGTATGATAGCAGAGGAAATTATCCTTTAAAATGCATACTTGGATCAGAAAATGTGTATTTCTCCAAGAATTTAAAAGAAAATATAAAAGAAATAGAGATACCTATTGTTTTGGGCTGTACATAATGCAATATTGCAGTAGTATACAGCAAAGTATATTTAACCTGATCTTTCTGACATTGGAGTGGAGTCCAGGTTCGTATATGCTCTGGCACAATTTTAAGCAGCCTATTAAATACCTATTTAGGCAACCTGAATTGCTGGTATAGCCCATAACCTAAGCATGATACAGCATAATGAATTGGGGCTGACATAGTTTAATCCCGTGATGTCCTCTCCTTGGTTGTTTTGCCTCCCTCACTGGTGAGGGGTTTGGAAAGGTAAAGGCAAAGCCTGGCCCTGTAGTATATGCACACCAAGAACTCCAGGTGGAATTTACAGGTTTCCTTCATATCCTTGAAAGCCGGCTCAGATTACTCCTTCATTGCTTTCTGTCAAGTGGAAATACTCAAAATACTCAGACCTAACTTGCCAGCATGGCAAGAAGACTAATACTATTCTATATTTTTTTTAAAAAAAGGAGAGTTTTGCAAACCTGATGAATAGTGAGGAAGTTGGCCATCTTTTTCTGAGACAGGTTTTTTTACATAAGGTTACTTGTGGCCAGATCTCAGAGTTACATTGTGGACAAGAAGAAGACCCATCTTTGCAATGGGTAAATGCTCATTGTCCTTGGTACTACACACCAGATGTGAGGTGAAGGGTCAGAGCGCCCTGGGTTAAGTTAGCATCTCCCCAGAGCCTCCTGCTAGATGCACTAAAGAGCACTTTGATCCCCTTCTCGAGTCATTTGATTCTCCATCATCAACAGACAGCTTTGGGAACAGATGCCTGGCATCAGAAATGAAATATTAGCTGCTGTCATGCTGCTGTATGCTCAGGGACTGTAGCATGGAGAGGCTGCTTCAGTGTTCATCCTTTAATTTCCCCTGCCTGGGTCCCACTGAACAGCTGGGCTGTCAGGAGGTCGCCTGACCTGAGCACAGCTCATGCATGTTTGGATATCCTCAAAAGGGGCATAAAAATCCTTGCTGAAGGCCAGCTATGTGTTGGGAAGGACTGAAACTCAGCTTCCCGTTCAACTGCAGGTTTCTTGGGATCAACCAAGTCTGTCTGGTTCTTCCCCTGAAAGTCGTGTAAAACAGGCAAGAAGGGATCTCTTGCTGGAGATGTGTGTCCTTCAGATGCTCTTCCTCTACTCAACATTACACTTGTGCTGAAAAATAAGACTCTTAAGTATCTCATAATTAATATAAAATCAAAATAACTGACTGTTAGTTCAGAGAGAAAAGTGCAAAAAATAGCTCATTGCTGGGAAAACTTGCGATACCACTGCAGTGGAAAATGCTGATGTCCTAAATCAGGGCATCAGTGGAACAGATGTGCTTTCCTCCTCCTGTCCCTCCTGATTTCTGTCCACCCCAAGGACTAGGAAATGTAAACAACATGGCTGTTACCACCACATAGTTTTGTGTTTTACCAGGGTGAAGGTTTTCCCTGGCTGTGTAGGAGTGGGGTTTATTAACTGTGAGGATGGGCGATCCCATCTCTGTTGCCATAAGACTCAGTACTGTCCTTGTCCACTTGTAGACCCAAATAGTAATTTTCCAAGTTCCTTGCAGAGAAAGCCACAAAAGATATAATTCTCGTTTAAAAAAAAAAAACAAAAAAAACCAAACCAAAACAACAACAAAAAAAAAAACAAACCAAAAACCCCCAACATAGTGAAGTAATCTCTGGATTGATGTGCTTTCCTTGCCCAGTAAGGAAATAGTCAGCTCTCCGTTAGCAGTGTTGTGTCTTGTGCCAAAAATCTGACCTAGATTACATTTTCATAGTGTTGGTCTGTTTTTCTTTTCAGTGCTAATATTAAGATATACACCAGAAAAAAAAGCTGCTTTAAAGCACAAAATAGATCTAGTCAGTCCAAAATTTATATGTCTGGTCATTGTATGAGAGATTGATGAAGATGTTATTGTTGAGGGGTTAATTCTTGATCCACTTTGTCTCTTAGTAATCTAAACTTTTATCCTGTTCTGAATTTTTAATGTCATTATTGATTTCTTACAGCTTCATGTTTCTTTACTGTTGCACAAAAGCCTGGAATAAGTTGTAGGCAGTGGAAAGGTCCAGTAAAATTTTCTTTGTAACAACTTCATAGCAAAGTTCAAATTGACGTGGCTGGAGGTGTGTGAGCATATTTTGCCAGTAATCAGTCTATTCTAACTGTAATAAATAATGAATTCTGTGCTTAGGGGTGGATATTTTGCATTTCTATATTAAAATACAGGTTTTATCGGAATTTAGCAAGTTCTATTATCAATAAGACAGTTGCAACCCAGGTTAGGGTGCACGGCTCAAGGCAGTTTGTTTCCATTGAGAGAAGTTGTTACTGCTATTGAAAATAATAGAGCTTTTGGGGTTTCCCATTTCATTGCACACTCAGAGTAGAAGTTCACTTGCTGCTTTAATAAATGTATTTCAGGCAAACATTTTATCTTGGTTACTCCAGTTTAATTCACTTCCAAAAATCCTTGTACTCCAGAGTGCTTTTTGGCAGACTGGGAGTGGAGTCTGAGTTTGTATGCATGCAGGCTGATAAAACTGTGCTGCTTTTTTCTTTCATTTGAACAGTTGATGAGAGAAATCAAGGGAAAAGGAGAATATTTTCTAGCAACAGCTGAAATCTGCAGAGGTATAAAAGGGAGTATATGGTGTGATAGTGTTTAATTCATCTGGTGCTGCAGGGCTCACATTTTAAGTCAGAACGGGTTGTCACCTACACAAACCCCTAAAGAAGTTGCCAAACTGGAAACAACTGATGAATTCAGGTGTTTGAATTGGGCAAATTACCTGTTTCAGTTATACTCTGTAGAGACTGGATAAATAAAATGTTTTTCACAATTTTGCTTCCAGTAAAGTTGGTTTCTAGTGACAAGTTAAAGAAGTGCATTAGCATATGGAAAGGTAACGTTTCCTCTTTGGATCAGACCACAGAAAGAAAACATATTTCATCGCAGGTTACTTGAAGAGTGGCTGAATATATTCAATTAATATGCTTTTTTATTCCTCATGACAGATTAGAAAATTAGTTTGGATCCTCATGGCAATGCAAATAACTTGTCTGAATAAGCATACCAAATTTGGAGCAAATTAAGAAAAATATAAGAAACAAATATGTTGATTTACATTGTTTACTTCCAATTTCATTTTTGCAAGGAATTGATTACCATTTTAATAGTTGTGGAACCAGCCTTTAGATTTACGGAGGCAAATTGGTGTTCCACACACATTCTTTGATTATAGAGAGAAAAACAAGTCAGACCTATTCAGGAAAGAAAGAGAGAAGAGCTACTTTTCTTGCATTTTAATGAAATTTAATTAAAACCCCACATGTTTAAGTTGCTTGAGATTGGAGAGATGGTTTATGGTGCAGTGATGTAGAGTGGTATTGTTTCTTGATGTATTTCCTCAAAAACAAAGCTGTCAAAGTTGATGTGCTGTCATATTGCTGAGGGAGACCTTTCAATCTCTATTTAAAAAACAAAGCACCTTTCACTTCCCAGTCTGTTGAACTGAAGCAAATTGAGTCACAGCAACATGTTAATGTTCAAAGTAGGCTGGGAATGTTATGGGACAGGGGTTGTTCAGGTAGAGATTTCAATCCTACAGAAGCTTATTCTCAAAGTTAAATGTGTGCAACTGGTCATGGGCATGCAAACTCTTTTTTTCATGTTAATATTTCCAATTTCCAATTGGCAGTTTGATTTTATTATTTTTTTCCCCCAGGGTCAGCATCAACCCCATGCAACTTGCTGTACAATTTTTATTTTACTTTTTTTTTCTTAATATTACTTGATTTTACTGTTCACTAATTTTTAGTCAGGGTAACTGATTAATTAACTCCTCTGTCTAATTATTTATCACTCATTTAATTCTCCACATTTCACATTGATTATCTGTGAATCAGTTGTTATTTTAACTAGCAAGCAGTGTCGTTTTTTCTACCCCAATTCATTGATGGCTTGATCTGTGGGCTAATACCAATGTCAGCTTTCACCCAACTAATTTGCTGTCTCTCGTTACCACAATCATTTCTTGTGGGAATAAATCCTATTTTTTCCATATTGGTTCCTCTCTTGTCTTCTTGAGCCACGCTCTTTGCTAAAGCTCTTCTCCCAATTCTCCGTAGCCTATCCCAGTGTGCTACTTTCACCCACCTGTATCATCTTCATGCTCTCTTAATCCTTGAACTACCTGTCCTTGAGTTCTTGCTCTTCATCTTTGAGGTTTGTCTTGACTTTTTACCCTCTTCACCCCCATCTGTATCTCTTTGAACTTTCCAGCTTTTTCAGCATCCTCTCCTTCCTCCATTTCTCATCCTTCTGGAAGTCCTTTTTCTTCTCAGAAGATTGTCCCACCCACTAACCTACTTTTATTTCTTTTTTCCTGTTTCTTTGCACTTAAGTAAATGAAGCTGTCCCCCACTTGACAGCACTTCTGCAGCTTCTCGTGGCTTCTCGCAATACCAAATAGATGTGTGGTGGCAGGGCTGAGCTTCCTGCTCTGATCCCCTCATCCTTCCTTTTGCCTTTTCACATCCTTCAAGCATCTCTACCTGTGGTCTTTCTGCAAGAGCATCAGGATTTCCAGTCATCCTTTTCACCGGTTGCCACCTACTTTGTCTCCTCTTTCTCCTTGTATGTTTTCACATCAATCTTTGCTGTGTGTGTATGTGGATAGATAACCTGCTTTCAGTGGCTACACCTCCAAAAATTAGCACTTGTGAGCTTCTGCTGATTTCCTTTATAAATGGATTGTGGCCTGCAGGCAACAGTTTGGACACCTCTTGAACTTTTGCCCTATGTGCTCCCACTCAAGAAGGTTGTCATTGACCAGGGCAGTAACAGGGACAGTGTCAGGCTCGGGGGTAAGGAAGGTGGTGGCCCCTGCACCTGCTGGTGACAGTGTTTTACAATTCCATCTGTTTTCCAGGCAGAAATGCAGAAACAGATGTTTGCCTCAGTACCATGAAGAAAAAGTAGCTGAGAGGTTGTTGCCTCCCAGTCTGTTTGCAACTTAGGAAGCCTGATTGCTCTCCAAAAACGGTTGTCAGACTGCATTACAGTAACAGTGGGGATGGAACGAGAGTTATAATGTGGTTTCTAATGTGCCTTGTGTCTACTTTTAGAGCAAATTAAGACAGGAAATTTCTTCAGCTATAATGCATTAAAAAAAATAATGCTTTTTTTGATATTATCTTTTCTCCTCTTTATCTCTTAAAAGTGCACGCTGCATTTAGGAATCAAAACTGTATCTCAGGTCTTCATTACAAACCTTAATGGTCACATCCAGTCCAAATCATCCTGGCTCACAGTCCTGTATTAGGTCTGGCTGAGCCCCACAGCAGCCCCCATAGTGCTGTGGTTTGTACTGGTAGCTAGAAAAGTGGTGACACACACCAGCGTTCTGGCTACTGCTGAGCAGCGCTCGCACAGCATCAAGGCTGTCTCTCCAACATTCCCCATCCTCACCACTAGGCTGGGGGTGGGCAAGACCTTGGAAGTGGACATGGCCAGGACAGCTGACCCAAAGTGACCAATGGGATATTCCATACCATATGATACCTGCTCAGATGTAAAAGCTAAGAGAAAGGAGTAAGAAGGGGGGCATTCATTATATATGACATTTGCCTTCCAGACCTTCCAAGGAAGTGGCCAAACATTGCCTGCTGACGGGAAGTAGAGAATAACAACTTTAGTTTTCCTTTGCTTCTGCATGCGTGACTTTTGCTATTGCTTAATTAAACTGCCTTTATCTTGACCCACAAGTATTTTTTTCCATGATATTTTCTCCCCCTTCTCCCTTTTCTGCTGAGTAGGCAAGTGGTAGAGAGCTTGGTGGGCACCTGGTGCCCAGCCAGGGTCAACCCACCACAAGTCTGTAGAATGTCATGTCATCTGCTTGATATTCTGCAACATCCTTTAGTCTTAGAGGTGGCTGTATAAAAATCTTTGAAGCTCAACAATCCTTTATCTACACAGGACAGCTTCTACTATTCATCCAGTCACGTGAGCGTTCAAGAGTCCCTGAAGATGCTCAGGTTTGCTCAGAACTCTTGGTTTTGAAAGTGGCTGGGAAGGAAACTTGAAGGTGACAGCAGGACTTGCCTTTTGCCTGAGAAATTTTTAGTCACATCAGATCTGAAGGTTCTGGTAAAGGAAGAGTTGAGCAAACATTCTGTTTATATGGGAGGGGATAGAGGAGCCTCCTTTCACCACAGGACTCTTTGCTGACTTTCAAGGAGTACAAAAGAGAAAAATTCATCTGAAAAAGCCATGGGGAGCACAGAGAAGGCATTTCCTCCTGTAACAGTGCTGCCCACTGCCTTGGATGGTGAGGAGGATGCTCAGGAGTGGGAAAAGGAAAGGGCCGAAAGCTCCTTCCATCTCGTGCATGTGTCCTCCCTTTTGAATGCAGGAACGTGGGCCAACATTTGCCAGATATGGTCCCTTACACATTGTGTTGCCTTTTATGTATCCCTGAAAACTGGACTTGATGAACACTGGGTTGTAGTCCAGTGGAATCTAGGAGAAGGGTATTAAAATGAGAGCAGAAAAGCCAATGTTGTGTTTTTCATGATTGGAAAATGATACCACTGAAGTTTATCCCTACTTCATGCCCTTTTTCGTAGTATTGCATGGTTTAGGGGACTTATTTGATGAGACATGTTTGTTCAGTGTCAAACCTAATAAATCCTGTTTGAGTATGTATCTCGCAAAAGTTACAAGTGGTCCTATTTATCCACTATTTATTACCATGAGGAGAGTTGTGTTAAGGTTTGATGTACTGGTGGTAAGACCTTAACTTTTATGGTGTAAAACGAAACTGAACTGATCAGCTGTGTGCACTGGGTTGTGGAAGTGCCAGAGATGTGGCACTGCTACTTCTTTCTGTGTGAGAAGTCAACCTTCAGGAAGCTCCTGAATGATCACAACTGTAATGCGGTATTGACAGGTCAATGCAAAAGTCTTGAATTCATGGTGAAAATTCTGCCTGTGTTTCAGGACCAGCAGCTTCACCTAAGGAGTCATCAGAGCTCTGGTCAGAGTTGGAAAAATCACAGTTTGGAGACTGTCTTTTGCTCTGAACTGAGTACGCTGAGTTTCTCTCTTCCACAGCTTCCATTTTTATAACCTCATTTCCATTGCCTATCCTGCCTTGTCCCCAGCAGATTTTGGCAGGTACCACCTAGCAGCTCATAGGGGAGAGGACTGGTTCCAGTTCAATTTATGGATGTCTTGTATGTCTGTGGGATGCTGAAGTTAGAGGTGGTTTTAAGAAAAAGGGAGGGAAAGAAGGTACCAGCCCCAGCTCCATCCCTACCCATGTCGCATGCTCCCTCCTCACCATGTCTCTGCACAGCACAGTGAAATTCAGATTCATGGAACAGTAGTGCTAAACCCTAAAAGAAACAAGGAAATTAAAGAAATCATTTAACCAAAGAACTTCAAATTAGGAACATTTATTGCATTGTTACATTTCAGAAACAGCAGGGGACTGTTGGAGGACTGTTGTTTTATTCATTTTGTTTTGTACCCGGTGGAGTAGGTGTAGGCTGTACTTGCCTTTGCTTCAGTGAAGTAATGGTTGAATATACCTCTCTGACTGTTCCTGTGCAGTCTGTTATATTCCTTTCACCTGGTGAAATCAGTGTGACCAAGTTCTGAGAACCACGTTATATCTTGATATTAGGAGGTGTGCCGCCAACTTTTTTTTTTTTTTTTGTCTAAGTAAAAGGCACTTCATAGCATACCAGTTGCTCCTTGTTTGGTTTGTAGCTTGTTTTGTTGCCATATCCTCACCTCCTGTCTCATGAGGATGCACAGACAACCTCAGTCAAGGACACCCAAACCCACCATTCAGAGTGATTTGTATTATTCTGTATGCTGGACTTGAGTGTCCACATGCAAAGAGTCCCTTTAGGTGCACTGAGATTATTGCAGTTCAGGGGATGGTTTTGTGGGAATCAGAAGCAACCTGTAAACTGCAGAAGACACCACAATTGGAGGAGACACCCAGACTGTCCAAAATGTGCCCAGGAGCATGTTGTTCTCTTATTGCTGTTACAGTCCATTAAGAAGCCACAGTGAATCAGTGCAGAACAGATAAAATGTTTACTACAAGGCTTTAGCAAGGCAACAGTCTTCTATAACTATTACAAAACAGCTTTGACTTTAAAATATATATTCAAATACCTAGTTTTAACTCGAATAGCTTGACTTTTAAGAAGGAGGAGTTTGTGATCCATTAGTGAGAAAAATAAAAAATTCCTGCAGAAGGTTGCCAGCTCAGTTAGGGCCAGCTGCATCTGAAAATAGGCACTGGCAACCCCAGGTTGCTGTAGGGTCATCCACATGTTTCCAGCTCGGGTTCACAACCATTTGGGATGGTGGAGGTGTGCTAATAACATACTAATTCCTGCTGCGAAACCCCACCATGGGCCAGCCTGCATTTCCTTGTCCCCCAGTGTATGGTGGCAGGTGGACGTGGGACAAGCTGCTCATCAGCATCCCCTGTCTGCTGGGTTTATCCTTCTTCATCTGCTTTCCCAATCCTGTGCATGAATGATGTTTAATTAAAAGGTATGGTTTAACCCTCACTTCCCATCAACCGTGGATCTTTTCCATATTTTAATTTCCCTCTTGCTTAACTTCAGTTAAGGTGCTGTTTAGAGGGGTACTGAAGACATCTTAAGTGTCAAAAATCAGACCCACCTGCTATGCTTTGATTCACAGGATGAATAAGAAGAGGACCACAATATGATAATCCTGCCCATCAGGTATTTCAAGGAGCAGTATTTTGAGATAATTCATGGGAATAAGACACATAGGAAAACCAGAGAAACAAAGTTTTATAATTCCTAAGGAATTCAGTACAGAAGACCAATATTAACCTGCTTGTTTTGCAGCATTTTTTAGCAAATAAACATTTTTTATAAATCCTATTTTGTTAGCAGTGCTGTTGTCATTCCAGACTTGAAAAAAATGTTTAAGGCAGAAAGGCCAGAACAGAAACAAAAGTATTTTGAAAGCTGCTTATGTTTGGAGTTTTGGTGATGGTTCTATGAACACTTTTTTTAAATCACCAACAAAGTAATTTAGATTAATGTTTTTTAAAAAAAATGCACCTTGGGTAAGATGGATTATGCATTGGGCGCTGTCATCAAACCCATGTTACCCTCACTGGTCTGTGTGGTGCAAACCTGGCTGCAGGGAGTGAAACTCCTCGTTTCAAAGCCACCTTTCTGTTTCTGCTGCCCTGACATGACCTTTGGCAGGGTTTTGGCCTTTTGATGCCACAGCTGACGTGGGTTACGTAGCTCTCCAAACAAACATTCTATTTTCCACGTTTTTCCAAAATTTCTCAGTATAAACACAGCAGTCAAAGATATCCAGCTGGAGGGAAAAATGAGGTTTTCTGAAGTTTAACCATTGGGCTGGTCTCCAGCATCAAGGTTTCTCCATCAAGCCTGTGTCAACACTTGGCTGGCCTTTAAATGTGTCTCACTTTTTGATGGCGGTTGGGAACACAAGCTCCCATTGAAGTTGGCGACTGACAAAGTAAGGTCAGTGGGCCAAAACCTTCACCCAAGCATCAGCATCTGAAGTTGCCAAGCACATGTTTTCTCTGTGTGGTGGGTGAGGTGTCCCCTAGTCTTGTGGAGGAGGGTGTTGTTGCAATGTGGTAGCACATGAGAAGTGCCAAAAGCAGGGCAAAGCATCTGAAGCTCTTGTAGTGGGCACAGATGGTGGTGGCACAAGTCTGGGTCCTGCATGGTGCCCAGATGTTGTGCGTGCATCTGGCTGCCCTTGGAGGGGTATCCATCTGAGCTGCTCTGCCTTGGCTGTTCCCATCAAACAAAGTTTTGGCTCTGGGTGTAGTCTTGTGAAAGAAGAGAGCTGATTTTTCCTCCAAGTATTGGCATACCGTGAGTTTATGAGCTGTGAGTTGTTTCTGTGCACATTGAAGGGCTGTGATAGAAACACTTCCTCTCTGGGAAGAATGAGGTGCAGAAATTCACATTTCAGACACTCACGTCTTGTTCCAGCTATGATGTCACCATTGCAAACAAAGAAGAAAAGGAGGAGGTAAATGCAGTATGTGATGCTACACTTATGTAATGACTAGTGGAGTAAATTAATTGCAGAAGTATCTTTTTTGAGAGGGATGGTATAAGATGATTGCTGAGGCCACCTGATATGTGCTCAGACAAGCCCATTCATGTGGGTTTTGTTTCAGTGGGAGGTTTTCGTTGGTGAGGACATGTGGTTTTGGTTTCAGGGAGCACAGTGACTGAAAAAAGCAGTTATTGTCAAAATTCGTTGCTATTTTTTGTTGAAGCTGATGCCTCACTGTTTCTAATTTTGTCAGTATTCAATGCAAGGTTGGTCTCATAAATATCCAATTGATTCTCAAAAAAGCTTTAATTACATGGGGTGTTTCTCCACTCAAGGCTGGGGCAGCTTGTTGGCATTCTGCATGGGATGAAGGTTTTTGTAAAGCAGGATGTTTACTTCTTTTAGAGCATAATCTGACTCCATCATGAGATGCTCTGTACCTCTACTAGTTCTTCTGTGGGGTACACTGAGCATATCAGGGAGACTTATCAATGTCTCACCCTATCAAACCCACTAAGTAAATGTGTTATCTTTTCCCCTTGGTGCTAGGATATTTTCTTGCCTTTAAGTAAAATTGATAATAGAAGAAAGTTGGGAGGAAGGATTTTTATAGAAGCTGCTATTACTGGACGAACTGGAGATCACCAGGAGAGAGGCACTTGTGCTGATGGGCCACATAGGAGGACTTTGAGGACGAGATTCCAGGACTTGTGTTAATCTAAGAGGGAAAAGATATTTTGTGAAAGACTCAAGCTTGTCTGTATGCTGAGGTTGATTTTAACCTAGCTCTAACCATGTGAAGGCTGTTTAGACACGGAGTAGTACATGCATCGGATTAAAATCTGGCTCTGCTGTTGCATAGACACTGGCCTTGTTTAGGGTTTGGCTTGGTTTCTTTAAACAACTTTATTTAAATGTTATCTTTTTTTCTAAGGGGAAGTGATAAGTTTGGAGTGATGGTAACAGTTAATACGGGGCTCTGACTGTTTGATACCTAGATTTCAGTATGTTTGATGTACATTGTATATTCACTATGTCTACATCTAGCTGGGACCTGCCAAACAGCTTTCGTTTATACTTGAGTAATGTTCTTCTAAGTAATCTGATTTCTGTTGTTTCACTCTGGTAGTGTAAATTTAGTATGTCTTTCCACTTTCAGCTGTATTCGAGACATGCTTGGGCTTTCACCCTAAGTAATAAAACGTGAAGTTGTTGAAGATGATGGTAATGTTGATGACGATGGAGAGCTTAAGGATAGGTGCAAGATGACTGGTTCAGATGGTGAAATTCTTGCTCTTCCTACATCAAGATAAACAGTCTACTTTTCTGTGTGCATTATCCAAATTGCTTTTAACCCAGGGTGTTGCTTTATATGGGGCTGGGGGGAGAGTATTTATCAATCCATAGTGATATAAATTATATATTTTACCTTACATTTGAAAGTGGCTGAGAGATCACGTGGGTCTCCCATGCTTTGGGAGAAATAATTCATTTTCTGCTGATCTACCTAGCCAGCAACGCAGGGAAGCGGAGGCAGCAAGCTATTCTTTTTAGGAGACCACATATCCTAAGTGGCTCATTGTGAAGATCTGGGGTTTGAGGTAGGTCAGAAATGAGATCTGAAAGCCTCTTCCTGTTGCTGCTTCCTAAAACAGGAGCACAGACAAGTCACTGGTATCACTGGGATGTTGTTGGTGACCAACAAGATGGACCAGCCAGAAACCTTCATTACGGGACTAGCCTAGAAATTGTTTTAAATTTCTGTTGAGTTCCAGTTCAAAAGCCATTAATTGATCCCCTAATCCATCAAAAAAGCTGTTTAAACCCATCCTTTCAGGCTTCCTAATGTTACACAACGTTACATGATACAGAAGCGTGAAGGGAAGGAGTTGCCCAGATGGGCTTTAGCTCCCGCAGGTGAGCTCTAGCATTTGCCAATGTTATTTAGTTGAACTCAATGATCCCAATAAGTTCTTACTGAGAAAATGAGGACTATAAAGGAAAACAGATGATTACACAGGTTGTCTTGTTGCAAAGGTTTTCTAGCATGCTGTATTAGCTTGTGATAAAACAGATTAAAAAAAAAACCAAAACCAAAACCCAACAAACAAAACAATTATTAGCTCAGCTCCTTAATTTAGTGTTAAATCACAAAAGGTGTTATCACAGGTTAAAAATAAGGTGCTCCTGAAAATTCTTGTTTAATGCTGTACAAGAGACCAGAAGCTGGCAGTGGTCTGAGGCAAGGATCAAGAGTTAACAAGTTGGCATTATGTGGAATTCTTAAGGCGGGGGGGGGGGGGGGAAGGAGTTAATAGAGAAATAAAAAGTTCAGAGGTCAGAGGGTGGGCTGGTCTGAGGTGCTGGAAGTGCTCTGCTGCCATTGTGCTGGCTTACGGCAGTTGAGAAATGCTCCAGGAACTTTGAAATACTAATTGGGCTGGCTCTCTAATTTCATTTTTTTTTATTTTCCCTCCTCCTGTCAGGCTTGCCTCAGTGTTGATGAAGTAAATCTAAAGGCAGTTTGAGTTTCTGTAATACGTACATGACTTTCTCTTGCTTAAACATGTTTCAGGTTTGTTTCCTGTTAAAACATTTTGGTTAAAGACCTGTTCTTCTTTCCCTGAGAAAGCTAATTAGGGCTTTCTGGTTTTTTGGTTTTTTTTTTCCTGCCTGACATTCTTTCTGTAAATACAGTGCCGTGGCTTTGAGCTCAGAGTTGGGCCTCACTGGGAAGACTTGAAACCTTTATTTTACAAGTATTTAAATGCTTATAGGAGTTAAACCATGTATAGGACATATACTGGAATCAAGGCCATGGATATTGATGGAAGAATTTCTTTTAAGGAAACTTTCAGTCTTTAATTTCAGATTTCTTGCATGTGCCAAAAAAGCAGAAAAACAGAGATACTTTTTTTATCACTTCTTTTTATTTTATCACTTACTTTCTTAAGAAGAAACCTCTTACTGGAGCATTTAACTATCCTCTGATAAACACATGAGCATTTAGGTCTCAAGCTTAGCTTGCACTCGGCATCCCCATGGATATCCCTGCATTTTTAAGGGTACAACCCCTTACTGGTATAGACTGGAAAAAATGTTATTATCTAGGAAAATGGGTTACTAGGAGGCCAGTGGTTTATTCAAGAGGTGGTAAGGCAGTTCTCACTCTATGGAGAGGTACCTTAAGGGGCCAGTGTTGCTTTATAAAACAGCAGCGTAGTTAGCATGACAAATGCTCTAAATTTTGCAGCATTTATAATTCATTGAACCCGAGTCTTTATCCCCATTTGCCAAATCTTATAAAAGAGACATATGTGGGTTGCTGGTGTATGAGTGTTCCCAGCAGTAGTTTCTCAGCCTAGCATTGCTGTTTTCTCGAGTGCAGACTTTCTCAGCCTTTGATGCCAAACTGGAACCTCGATGCCTTAACTTATAACCCTTTCTTTCCCCCCGCAAACACAAGACCCTCGTAATTGTTAGCTTTGCTGCCTGGTTATCTTAATCTTGGCAGGTCATACAGCTGTATTTCTACAGCTCGCATTTCTGTTTGGGTTTTCTCCATTACATTTTTATGTTGGATTTCAGCTCTGGTATTCTGCTGGAGAGAAGAAGATGTAGGAAGAGTTAATATAGTCTGGTCAGGTCTTCCAGCTAGGAATTAATTTCTGTATTTTGCTTTAATTTTTTGTGGCCTGGAGGAGCTATGTCTTAGAAATATGTTCAAAAACTTACATCATGCTTAGGTTTCAGTGAAATCTACTAAATTAGCCTTAATCGTTGGGTATTGCCTTTCAAAATACAGAATTCTGTCCAGAGTCCCTTTCTCTTGGGAGAAAATCTGAAAAAAAAAGAAGGTAAAATTTGTAAGCCTAAGCCCAAATCTGGGCTGTTACACTAGTCGCTTAACCTTTTTTGTTCATATGCAACTACAAAGGTGGGATAGAAATATTTATTACTTATTTTAAAGACATTCTGGAAATTCTTTGACCAGTATATGCAGAGCTTTGAAGCTATAATTTATGAAGATGGCGACAAATTGTTTTTCTCTCCATCAGAAGGATCCCCTTCTGATCTGAAGCAACAGAGTCTTGCTTCCAACAGCTTGCTAGAGCTCAGCCATTGAATTTAATCTTCCAAACAAGTCCAGAAGAAGCAGTGGGGTCAGTCTAAAGCTAGTAAAGACACATTGAACCTGCTTGCTTTACTGCTTTTCTTTTTTGTAATTTTAATCCAAATATTATTCCTTTGCATGTGCTACCACACCATTGTAAAGCTGTAGGAATTGTTGATTTTCCTCATGTTGTTCTTGGGCTGGTTTTCTCTGATGAAATGGAGTTGCTAAAATGTGTTGATAAAATACAAATCAGCTATACCACGATTATGTACAACATTTGCCAAAGTGCTTTGTCAGGGGGCTTTGTCTAATGGTACCGATGAACCTGGGAATGTATTGCTACCTTATACATGGCTGGCTAAAAGCAGGAGGCTTGTAATTATTTGGTTTTTTCGCATGTGTCATAAGTGAGCACTTATGCACTTTGCCTGCTTTGTGCAGTGCTTTCAATCTAAACAGACAGAAATAATTCAAAGGGCAAAGCACACGGATGAGTTGATTTGTGTTAAAGAGGAGAATTTGAGAGGAAGAGCATTGTTAGAGGACGGGGAAGGACAGGTTGATTGAAGCAAGAAGAATTGTGGTAAGGCCAGGTGGAATTAGCTGTGAAGGAAATGGGCTGAAATACATAAAGACAAAGATGTGGACCGTGGGAAGGGTGTGGAGAGAGGTGCCAATGAAGAGGAGGTCAAGCAAAATGAAAGCTCTGCATGACTGGGCACTCAAGGAAGGACTAAAGAAATATGATTTGAATGTTGGAAAAAGGACTTGCAATATTTTGAATGAGATTAGAGACGAAGGAAAAAAAAATACACAGTAGGCAAGAGATGCTAAAGTAAGAGGCAGCTTCACATCCTTCAAAGCTCTGATTTGTTCTCCTTCCCCATATTGTGTGGAAGCCTGCGTGGGAATGGTTGTGCAGACTCACAAGTGGAAATCAGGTATGACAGCAGGGCCGAGCCTCAGCGCTGAGTGGTTGGTGCAGTTGTAACTGGTGACTAAGACCAAGAAATGGCCTCGTAGGAAGAAGGTTTTTCCATATTGAATGTGTTATTGGCCAGAAGTTGAGAGTCAGCTCTAAGGCAGTGTCAGCTGAAAATTATACAAAAGTCATATAAGCAGTAGCAGTTTAATATGTCTAATGAATATAAGTTGCCTGTGCTAAAATTGGAAACCTTTTGACCAGTATTTTCAATCATTCGATTTTTGGGTGCCTACAAGATTCCACTTGAGAGATTATAATCGCAACACCTTATAAAATCAGGCCCTTCCAAGGAGTCTCAATCTGGATGCTCAAAAATGTGCATCCTCAAAATCTTCTCACCAGAAACACCCCACATAAGAAGTAAAATTACGAGTTTGTGTCCATGGTCTCCTCCAGGCTTTTTTTCTCCTCTTCCCATTCTGGCACATGGAAATAGGAAAAATGCTGCACTTCTTAGATCCCGTTCACGATCAGGACAAACCCACAAGTTAGTCTACCTGACCCACTTTCACCGGTCCCTTTTCTGAAGACTGACATGATAACATTCAGTACTAGTTATTCTGACGGAGATCTTTTTTTTAAAATTCCTTAATCCTAGAGAGTCTGAAGAGTATTAATTACTAACATCCTGCTTTGACTTTCTGATTTTATTTACCCAGATATTTTTTAGGAAGGTATAAGTACCCACAGCCTAACTATATGTATTTTAAAGAACTAATCTAATTAATTCTTTATTATAATTCACTTGGATATCTTTTCTTTTTCCTAGGACAGTTACTTTTCATTAATAACCCCATATATCCAGTGCTCCCAAACCAAGTTATTGTTTTTCCCAGATGCATTTACGTGACTATATATTTTCATGTTGAAACCTGATATCAGGCTGCAAGTAGCACCAAAAAGGAGTATAAAAATCAATAAATAAACACAGGTCAATAAAAGACCCTTGAAAAAAAAATATCTCACGCTTACCCAAATTCTAGGATTCTGATTAATTCCTTTGTCTTAGCTCAGATCCATCCTTGTTTATACATACTTTGGGATTAAAAGATCTGGTGGTCTTTTCAGGCATTGTGCTTTAATGTAGCTTCAAACAACACCCCAGCCAGAACATGGGGGATTTGGGGGGAGGTTTTGTTACAGATCGGTGCTGGGGCACAACAGACCTGATGCCTGCAGCTCTCTGCCAGGGCTTGATTAAAAAAAAACCAGCAGTCGTGTTCAGTGGAAGATGTAGGTAGAGATGTTTGGTGGGAAGCCCTTAGCACTCCCCTGCCTCTGCTTCCTATTGCAGTGAAGTTTGTTGAATTTGCAGGGGGCAGAGCATCTCAGAAGAAAATGCCAGAGTCGGGGGGGGCTACATAGGAATGTAGAGTCTTCATTTAGAAAACATTGACTTTTTTTTTTTTTTTGGTGATGTATACACGCATATTGATTTTGATGGGGTAATACAAGGGATGAAGCTATCCTGTTAAGTTTAGATGCAAGCACTGATAAGCTGTGACATAAATTTAGCAAGGAATATTCCACAAAATAAGGCAAAAAAAGACGGATTAAACTACTATAATAACAGGAGAAGCGAAAAAAATATTTGTTGAATAAAGCCTTTGCTAGCAAAGCTGGGAAAATACCAAAACCAACCGAAAAAACAGGAAAAGAACTGTTTTTACAACAGGCGTATTATTGCAGTATGGTTCATGTACCGTATTCTCTGTTGAAAATTCCTCTGTCTGGTTTACTTAGTATAAATGGATTTAGGCTGTGAGGATAATTCATCTGGGCAAAAGCTGGCACTAGCACAATAAGAAGAAAAATGGGCAAGCCATAAACGGTTCCATTTTAATTATTATATCCCTTGACACAGGACAATTTTTAAATCGTGGCCAATGTCAGGCTGGGATAAAATTGTATCAGGGTTATGTTTCCATAAGTGTTAACTTGCAAAACTGCCAATCTATCTGCTGAATAACAGTCTCTGATGCTGTTTGTCTTTTTTTTTTTCCTTTTTTTCTTACAGACGCACTATGAAAATGGAGAGTATATTATACGACAAGGTGCTCGAGGGGACACTTTCTTTATAATCAGCAAAGGAAAGGTCAGTTGACACTCTTTGAAGGCAAATGAGATGATGACAACAATGGTGATGATATGCTCCCGAAATGCAGTGCCAGCCAGCGCTTTCTCTCTCCCCTCCCTGAGGCACAAATGCTGCAAGACTTGATGTTAATTAAACTTCTGGGTGCTGTATCGGTAGGGAAGAGTGGCCTGAAGGGGAAAAAATAGATCTCGTGCTGTTTTACACGTGTGCTCACAGTGAATACTTTGGGGTTGAAAACAGTTGTTGAGTCTTTGAGTAAATGACCAAAAAGCTCTTTTTTTTTTTTTTTTGTTAACAGTATATCCTACAATACTTAATGTTTTCTATGCTAAGTACCCCTCTTATGAGGCTGATGTCCAGTCTTCATTCTCATAGCTATCACTTCTCAGCTTCTCCAAATTAAATAATAGGAAACTGGAGAAGTCTGAGCTCTCTACTTGGGGAGGAAAAAAGGTCTAAGTTTCTGTTCCACTGCTCACAGGGAAAATATGCTTTTTGACCTCTTTTCTCATAGATTCCTGATGGGATTTTATAGAACAAGTTTTTTCCTTCCATCAACTTTTTTTTTAATTATTTTTTTAGCTGGCCTAGTACTATGACACTTGAGAAATATTTGGCTTCTTTCCACGTAGCAGGATGGAGATACTCAAGGGAATACGCAGTGATTTCCCACTGCAGATGAGATGTGATACACGGAAAATAAACCACAAATGGATAAATATGCTTGAAAGTAGGCCAGCACCAGTCTCCTGGCTCGTGGGTCTGATGTTTACACCCAGGCACATATTAACATTGGCCTTGCATAATTAAAGGTAGCAAAAACCCCATGGCGCCCATAGAGGAAGAGTGTGGGTGTTGTACACTCCATTGGGTTGTCTCCCAAGGCAGCTGTTAGCTTTTGGGTACTAAAACTAGATTTTCACAGTCATCTTTCACTCTCTGTCTCTGGGAGTTAGATCTTCATCAGAAATAAAAATGGTCTTTTTCAGATGAATAAGACAGTTACGGACAAGTTTCTGAAACAAAGAGAATCATGGACTGCAGAAATCCCAGTTTGATGGTATTCCCTCATGCCCCTTTGCTTTCCTCAATTCAGAAGTAGTATTTCCTCTTCTCCCAGAATAAGGACAACCATGACACACACTTCAAATTTATTTTTTTTCTAATGAGCAGAAATAATGGGAGGGTGTGCCTCCCCCATTGAGTGTTTGAAGCCCTCCTTGCCATGTTGGCCAGCCTGTTGGCAAATGATGCTTTTTCCCGACTTGGTCAGGTGGATCCCATCCCTTCCCAGCACTCCTCAGTCTCCAGAGAGAGTCCCTTGGTTGTAAAAACTAAATCCCTGTTGACACCAGCTGGGCAAACAGTTGTTGACCTGCCCTCACACCTTGCCTGCAGGATGCAGGATGAAACCACCCATGCCCATGGCCTCTAGTCCTGCTTGAGATGCTCCCTGGCTTTATCTCTGGCCGTTGCTACTTTATCTTACTATGACAGCTGATGGCCAGAAAAAGGGAGCCAAAATAAAACAATGCACATAGGCTTGCTGAAAAATTCCTAGACCGTCAGCTGGATCCTGGTGGCTTGACAGAAATTTCCACAGGGGCAGTTAAATTCTGCCCAGTTTTCTCTTCCAAGTGTACTGATTTGCAAAAGAGGTATCAGTGACTGATAGAAGACAGATGGAATTGGAGAGTGTTTAATTTTAATGCCTATATTGGGGCATAATTGCTACACAGCAAATGTAATAACTAACCCATGCTAAGGATACAGCCCAGTATAGGAGGAATAGAACCTCAGCAGTGAAACATGGAATAAATGGATATGAAATATAGGATAAACATATCAATGTATGCTGCCTGAGACTTTCTGAAGCAGGGGCACGTAATGTCCCATGTGCCATGCTAAAACCCAACCCAGGCAGCTTAATAAGCCAGAAAAAATGCTGGCTGCAGCTCATGTACCTGAGATCTCCCATGTACTTTCTGCATTCAGCAGCATCACATGAGTATTTGCAACAAGAGCTACTTACTAAAACTCTGCCTTGCCTTTTATGTCAGAGTGGCTGTAGTGACAGTCATGGGAACAGAGAAGACTTTTTTTACATTTCTGAGCCCAGCACTTCTCTCAGAAATGCTTAGAAAGACTTCTGGTCTGTTTTCTTTCAGCCCTTGCTCCATGAATAGTTCTTTTAGGAGCAAAATCCTTTTCTGTTTTCTCCATGAACTCCATTCTCTGCACTTGATCCCACTCCTGAGCTTGTTTATTATTTTAGCATGTTTTCTCAAGTCCAAGTGAATAGAAATCAAAAGTGTATTTAAAACACCCTGCCTCTAGAAATCTGTTGAATAATACATCAGATGAAAACAGCTCAGCCCCTTCTGCTTGCTAAGTGCTTCTGCTCCATGCCTTTACCTGGAGACAATGTGTGCCATGCTGTGCCACTGTACACCATTTTCTCTTTAAAACGAATGGCCTGGCACCAATTTAATGCCAGATCATGTGGGTTCTTAATTGGTGCCGTGGCTGTTCAGATGGCTCATCACTTTGAACCACACAGAAATCACATTCCTGCAATCCCTTAGCACTCGCTCCTTAGGATCAGTGGACGTCACCAAGAAAGAGCTTAAATCTGCATTAACTTTGTCTGAGGGGTTTTTTCATCAGCTACAAATGTTCCAGGCTTATCCATTACACATTTCTTTACCCTCTGATCTTTGATGAGTCACTGCAGATGTTAAATGTAGTGTGATGTAGATGGAGCACTCATTAATGACTCAAACCCACTGGTTTTACTATCCATGAAAGAGATGGGAGAAGGTGCAGACCACAGTTGTAAATTTAATAGTGCAATTAAACTGGAATGTCTCTAAATCCAAAAGGATGTGTCTGATGTCCCAGATTTTGGCTTTGTGAATTTGCATATAGAAAAGCTCTGCTAAAAGCCAAATGTCCTGAAAAGGAGAAGCAGATGAGAGATTTGCCCATGTATGTGAGGTAACTCCAGAGAGTTGTTCATCCAAATTAAATTTTGGGCAACTCGGGCTTTGGAAATGCCTGTCCCTCTCCACTGACAATAGGCAGAGACTGGACAACTAGATTTATAGATGGTTAACATTGGGAGAGGTGATCCCTACCATGCACTGATAGCAGGAGGTTGTAGTTCACCTGCCTTCTCATACTGTAAGAGGTATGAGTTACCTCTGATAACAGCTGAAATGGAAGAAATGTTTCTTGTAGAGGGCCGTTACATCAAGAGCATTCATCTTTCATGGAGCCCTTTGCATCCTTGGTATGTCTATGTCATGCCATCCTCAGCACCCGGCAGAGGCTTTGTCATTACATGGCAGCTGAGATTTATACCCTGTACCAGCACGGGAAATCAGAGCCAAGGGTGTTCTGATGATCAGTTACTATTTTTCTTCTGAATTCATTACGGAAAATAAAAAAGATCCCCCTGCAATAGGAAATCATTGCTCATAGATGCGAAGTCATCTTCCTATTCTTGCAGTGCCAGCTTCTTCAGCTTGGCTTGCGCTGGGTTGTACTACCAATGCTTTTACAAGTGGGTAGAAAGTCTGCTCTCCATCAGCAGTAATTGCTTTTCTCTTTCACTGCAAAATTAAGGTGGTATTTTCCTTTTAACTTCAATGAAAATACATGATTTTTGCTCCAGCTGCAGTTATCCCTTCACTGAATCTGACAGAGAGTAAAAAGGAGAGGAGGCATCTTTCATTTTGTAATGCTCCAAGCTGTTTCAATTATGTCTAAATGCAGATTATTTTTGTTATTCCTTTCCTTACGTGAACTTAGCAACACAGGAAAGAAGCTAACAGAAGCATGTGCCATGTCTGAAACACAGACAATATTTAGAACCTCTTTCTGCTGCTGACTCCATATGGGCAATGACTGTGCTTGTGCAGCCAGCTCCCTGTTTAGAGTTAAAAACCTTCAAAAAACCACAAGTATTGCATTTTTGCAAGAGTAGTAGGTACCTTAGTGGAAAGTAACTGCTCATTTTCCTGCACAGTTGGTTGGTGATGCTGAGGGAAGAGTGCAAGACTCTGGAGAATTACATGGTTCCCAGAGGATATAGGGACTGGAGCTTCTCCTGAGAGATCTGGGAGATGACAAACCCCTCTCTGAACAAACACGTTTTATTTGTTAATGAAAGTTTTCTAAATACTGGGGGGAATTGACTTTTCAACAGGTGAATGTTACCCGTGAAGACTCCCCCAGTGAAGATCCGGTCTTTCTCCGTACTCTAGAGAAGGGAGATTGGTTTGGAGAAAAAGCCCTTCAAGGGTAAGTGCTCCTGATGATGTAGCTCTTACGTTGAGATAAGTTTTCAAGGACTTTTGCAGCCTTCAGAGGGCTCTTGCATTTTGGAAAGTGATTGGGAGTGGGTTTATGCTTTTGCAGTCAGGTATTGTCACTTGGTCTTGCGTGTTACAAGGAGGCTTAATGGGGAAACAATGTTTGTTCTGCAGTTGAGTGGTCAAATGCAGATCTTCCCATGTTTGTAGACTTCATAAAATAGTTTGTCTTTGCACCATCTTCCCTGACCATGCATTTGAAGGTCAAAAGGGCATAATCATGGTCTTGATGGGGTACATTGCTGGGGGCAGGGCGATGGTGGTGGTTTTAAAATTGTCTTATTGTGTAGATATGATTTTGGTGGAGGTGGGACTTGTATGTGAGTGACCTGTTACATATAAAAATTTTCCTTTGGGGATGAACTAGAAGAGAGAGAAGCTGTAAATCCATATTCAACAGATGATTATTATAAAACTATGCTTTATTTCCAAAGGGAGGATAAGAGTAGGAATAGTAAAACATGTGCTTCAGGCAGGAATTTGGAGTGCCCATTCATCTTAATGGACAGACAGTCATCCCATCCTGGGTGCTTTTCTGTGCATAATAGCTATTAGGCTGCTTTTTCAGCTATTAATTAATTAATTGATATTTGATGCTGTGATAACACGCTCAATCCTTGCTAAATCATCCTTCTTCCAAAAAGAAGGCAGCAGAACATTGGAAGGCCAAATTTCTTGTTAGTTCTTGATGTATCCAGCACAAAGCTTGAGTCTTGCCCCATCACATCTATACCTCTTAATATAAATAATATGGTTATTAAATAAAGATCCATATTTTGGTTACATTTTAAATACTACAATGGAGATAAATCTATAGCTATAAATCTAAATCTATAATTTTAGATTTCCCCCCACAAACACATAAGGTAGAAACATATTTTTTTTCTTATTGTTTAGAGCCTCACAGAAACTTAACTCTCGGAGTTGGTATGTTTTTAAAATAGCACCGACTATATGGTGGCAGCCACTCTAATAGTGAGAGCAGGCAATAGCATGCCAAACAAAATCTTCTTTTGAAGAAGACTCGATACAGGAAATAAAAGCAATTTCCTACCTTGCATCCCTAAAGAGTTCTAGTGACATGCAACACCACCATGATGAGAATTTCTCAGCACTTCAAACACAGTATTTTGGCTAACTGGCTTAGTCTGAGATTAGTTAATTTACAGTAAACACTTGTCTACATATATTTAAATATTCAATCCATAATAACTTGGATCTTCTGAAACTAAACAGAAACTTAATAATTGAGAGTATGTTCTCAACATGCGAGGAAAGCATAATATCAATACTTTTTTTTGCTAGGGTGATGGCATATCTGGAGTACCATACCTCCAGTTTGCTAATAATCTCAGTAGTTCCGTAGCTAGATTTAATTTCATAGTCTGAAAATATTGTAATGTAAAGCATCCAGCAGGTCAATAAATTTCTAATAAATTAGTATCTTTCAGGACTGTGAAGGGCATCACTGTTCAGCAGCTTGGGAAGCCTTTAGGGTGTTACTGCTGTAAAATACAGTTATGGCTGAGAGCTCAAGATAAAATAAGATTTTGTGTATTTTCTTTACTTTTTTATCTTTGACCGATTTTTCAAAACAGGTTCTTGCTTAGCAATACTTAATTACATGCTGTTAAATCATGTTGTGATTTCATATGTATAAGACGTAGTAACAACTAAGACATTTCTTTCTGACAATATAAAATAATAGTTGCAGCATCCGTTCACTGTAGTGCTGCACAGCAGAAGGACAGATAAAAAAATCTCTTCTAGTCTCTCACAGAAGTATGTATGCTTATGTAGGCATTGGGTGATGATATACAATATTCTGTTTCTAATGCTCACACCAGATGGCACACATTATTTCGCCATATCCCATTGCACACCAGCAGGAACAAAACAAGTCGTGAAATGATCAGCCACGTCATCTTACAGTAATACTTTTACCTTCCTGGCTAATTGGCGCAGAGATCGCAGATGTATAATTTACAGTATAGCAATACAAAATTTACAGTGTACTAACAATCCGTTATCTTTTGGTAATGTTTTTTAATTGGAAATAAACATTTTATAAGGTTGTTACAATAATCATTTCTATCAACAGGGAAATAATGCATTCAAATAAGCAAAGGAAAATTACTGAATGCAACTTTGTGGCTCACGTACAAAAACTAAATAATTACAGTATGCTTCCTTGGTGGCATTACACAGCCGAATCCTTGCACAAGAGCATCTGTCTGAACCACACTCCATCCTCTTCAAGAAATGATGGTTTTGGAGCAGCCATCCGTCCTTCTCATTGGATGGAAAACATGGTTTAGTTCGCGGTGGACAGTCTTTACAGAAAACAATGGGGGAAGAAAAGAGGACAGAAAAGCCTATCTTTAGCAATGTAAGAGAAGGCTCTTTCTCCTTCACAAATTGTTTCCCATAGGCCTACTCAAAAGAGGAACGGTCTGAACCGTTGCCTCCTTCACTGTTACATTACACATTACATCACATACTGCATTGAGACAGAGCTGTCGTTTTGAGTGCTGTGAGTTTTACCTGGTTTGGGGATCCAGGAGGTGCTACAGACCATAGGGAAAAGGAGGGACAGCACATGGCAGAGGGCTGATGTTTTGGAGAGGCAGCGATGGAGACCACCTGGGTGAGAAGGAGAAGGATTTTGAAAGAAATATTCATAGCGTGGTCCATAACACTTTGACCAAACTGGCCAGCTCTTGAGGTTCAATAGCCAGGATTCTCTGGCAAGTCTGCTGGCTTTTAGAAGAGGGGATCCCTAAACACTCAGCAGCCTCAGGTCTCCTGAGTTGTAGCAAGAGAGGCAGAATTTGGGAGAGAATTTAGGCCAGGCTAAAGCTGAGACAGGGCTTGCCCTGGCCTCCACAATGCATGTATGTCTATTTTATGTATCAATGTATAAATATAAATGCTGGGAGTACGTTGTACTGAAAGAAAGTAATGGAAATATGGATGCCATGCTTTGATTTAAACTTACACAAATTATCAAATGGTCTTAGCAAAGATGTTTTCCATGCAGTAAGATGAAAATGGCACTTTGTCTTTGAGAGGAGCATTTTTAACGCAGTTACCAGAAGAGCTAATTCAGTGTGGCTGGGGTGGACGCTGGCGAAGCAAAACAGGATTATGGAAACACAGTTTTATTTTGAAAGGAGCTTAGTTTGTTCATTTGTCCATGTGAGCTGTCTTTCAAAATAATGAAATTACTTGGTTTTCACTTAGAGTTTATCATCTTCAATTGTGTTGATTTATAAATCCACGTGGGCATATGTTTGCGATGTAATTAAGCCAAAGCGAAACACACATTCACTTGACTGCCAGCAAAACCATAGCAGGGGGAGAGCCAGTTTGAGGAGACAAGGCTTCTTGGCAATTGGTATGAATTATTTTGGGACACTGTGTATGGAAAAGGTTTGGGAATTTGGGAGGCCTTCCTGCCTTTGGTGTCATGGCGGGCTGGGTTGTGGATGAAATCGCTGGAGGAAGCTCCTGCTTGGCACAGAAAGCCCCGGTCAAAGGGTGTCCTCCCTTTGTCCTTCTCATTTGTAAAGAATAAAATACCAATATATTCATCTATTTATTTTATTATTTTTTCAAAATGTGTTTGTGATGCATAAGGTGAAGAAGAAATTGTGGTCTTTGGGTCATGCAGGAGGTTCTCTGACATAGTGAGAATTATAGAGATACTTGAGATACTGTAACAGATTTATATATAAATCTTTTTGTTACTTTCATGATGATTTGAAAATGAGGGTGGTAGAACCTGCTCTCGTGGGTAAGAACACATCTTCCTTCCAAGAAATTTTGTACTATTTCCCTTTCATATCTCTGCCTCTGGAGGCTCCCGTGCAGTTATTTTCTCCATGTTACAGAAACTCTCTCTCCTCTAACTCCCCAAAATGTCTGAGGTATGTTTTGTGCACTGAAAATTTGCAGGAGCAGTAGAACAGTATATATCTGTATGGATAGGAGTGTCAAAAGATAATTGCCTTGCTGACCATCCAAAAACTTTATACTGTATTTCCAGCTTAAAATAGTATGAATTGCTGTGATAGATGTCATCAGACATCAGAAAAAAGTAGTAATGCACGGGGAAGTATTAGAGCCTCTTTAAATCGTAATTGAGATAGCAATGTCAGAGCGTTATTTATTCATAAATTAATGTAGGAACTGAATATAATCCCGAAAACATTTTTAAAAGTCCAGTAGCTGATGGCTGAGATGAGAAGGAGACATCAATAAAAAGGACATTAGAGTACTGGCAATTCTATCAATTTGTTTCTTTTTCTAATATGTGGTTGTTTTCTCTTGCTGCAGCCAGGGTTATGAGTCAGACTCCAGGATTAATAGGATTTATTAAATATCTATAAATGCTGCAAGAGGTGCTGGGATCCCGTTTATGCTGCTCTTCTCCCTCCTTTAATTCAGAGTTTGCTTCTGTGCAGTTGCAGTGACACTACTGTTAAACTCAGCTTTACATTACTCCTTTTCCCTACAAAAATAAAAATCCAGTTTTTCATTAAAAACCTAATTGTCAAAACCTGGAAACCTGTTTGAGTGCCCCACCTTGCTGCCCTGCTATTTTCTTTCTTGCCCTTTCTATCTTATTTCTTACCTGTTTCATTTCTTTTTCCCCAGAAATTCTTTTCCCCTGTTGCTCACTAATAACTTTTGAAGGACTACAGGGATTTATTTGCTTGGTTCAAATGCTGGGGGAATAAGACCAGTTCTCAGCAGTTAGAAAATAGCTATTTCGGTAAATGGTAAAATGGATTTGCATGCTGGCATCTTCAAATATTTTTGGTTTTGCAAGACCCACACACAGTGCCCTATACACTTCACAGCCACCTTGACTGTCCTGGAAAGGAAAAGTGCAAGCTGGAGTGGCGTTTATTTTATTCTATTTAAAATTTATTTTATTTTGTAAAATGGATACTCCTGTTCAGACTGATCTGCAGTAAAACAAGGTATTTTTCACACTCCCTTACTATCAAACATTGCCCATTCTTCCTTTTTTTTTTACATGTACAAATTTCTGCTTATTGCAAATCACCTTTTGGGAGGTATCAAACATGTTTTAAATTCCTAAATGCCCTGTCATTTCTCTCAGCCCTTACTATGCAGGAATGGTTTGTATCTAGAAAAACTTTTTCAGTGTCCTTGACTGAAATTCTCAGGAAACATAAGAGTTGTATTTCATCTTCATCGGACACCTTCCTCACAATACCATGCTTCCAATAAAACCTTACCATCTGCTGACCTAATTAACCTAATTGTCTTGAATTTTCTTGGGAAAAGGGAGTGGGATGGAAGATTTGAAAAGTTTATTACTGTATGACTTAGAGGTGGTCATATAAGTATGTATGTGGCAGACATCTCTGGGTGGCTTTGTAAGATATATTTGTTTAAAATATATTAAATAAATATGTAAAAGATACGTATATCTTCTAGGATAATATAGTTTAATTTCTGTTTCTGCAGGGAGAAGTACTAGTCTGTCTGTTGCAATCAGTGTGCTTGGGCAAGAGGCATCCAGCCACCGAAGAGTGTTGGGAAAGAGTCTGGGGAGCAGCAAAATAACAGTATAAGAAAGCAAATGGGATCTGTGATGGAGAAGGGATGGGAAAATAAGCTATGTGCTCCTAGCTGGGAGAATTCTGGATGTTTCCCACCTACAGCAATTTCTCTTGCTCACAGCCTTGGCACAAAACTGTTCCTTGCTCACCTGTTGGGCTGGGGTCACAGTACAAAGAGATTCACTGTTCCTATTTCAGCCCAGTTAGGAACAGGGGAAAGAATTAAAAGAAGGAAAAAGAGCCATAGGGTAGAAATTCAGTTCAGGATGATGTAGTTTTTGAGCCAGGAGCCCTGTGGAGATGAAGAGGTACAGGTAGTGGTGGTGGTGATTGTAACGTTGAATGTTTCCCTGTCCTGGCCAGGCTGGCTTCTGGTGCTTGGGTGCCCTGGTCTCAAAGCCCTTAGACAGGGTGTCACTCTAGCACAGATTAAGATATTTTACCATACTGCTGTTGCAAAGTAAGCTACAAAACCTTCATAAGGGCTTCTGCAATTTGTTTAATTACATTATTGCAAGCATATATTGATTGCTGATGTAGTCGCTTCACTTTCTCCAACTACACATTCTTCATTCTTTATTTCTTCATAAAACACTGGCCAGTATTAGGTTGGCTTGCACAGAAGCTTGTGACAGGCATCTTCAGTGGGTTATCAAAGGCTCTTGATGTTATGGGAAGTTCCCGACTGAGCAACTCATCCAAAGCCTTTTATAATGAACTGGCAGGTTCCCTCCTGTTTTTGGGTGTGCTGTAACTCACAAAAACATAGCTATGCATTTGTCACCTAGCAAAAATAAATGTGGGGGTTTTTGAAGCTGTGTCAACTTCAGCCACCCCATATATCAAGAAATGAGGGGGAAAGGACCCAGAGGGACAGAGAAAGATGTGTTAGCTCTCACAGAATCCTGCCTAGGAGCACTGCATTGTAACTACTGAGATGAAGGTTACCTTACGCTTTTCCAACAGGAATGAGTTTATATTATTGAGTCTTCCTGTCTTAAACAAGCATACAGAATGGATCACAAGGTGAAACCAAAGATCCATCTAGCCTGGCATCCCATCTTTTACAGCAACCAGAATCAATTGCTGAGGAACATCCTGAACCAGAGCTTGGTGGCTTTAATAATTTATAATCTTTGGTGTGTTTATATTTACTTTTTCAAACATGTGCAAGCAGTTTTAAAATCCACAACCTTCTGTGGCAATTAATTCCATAGTTGAAATGTGCTGGATGAGAAGAAATGCTGGTTTTAATGTGGGTTTGGGGTTTTTTTGGATGGGCCATCTGCTCCTCTTACAAGTTGCCTTCAAGTTCTAAGATGTGCAGTTGACTTCTTGGTTTGCAGAGAGCTCAAGAGTCTGTTGTCTGAGACTATAGACATGGCAACAAGCTATAGATTCTAGCATCTTAAAAGACTTGGTAAGATCTCTAGAACTCAGTCCTACTTTTTCTTTAAGAGGAACCACATTTTGTATGTAAAAAGATATTTGGAGCTAGAGCTAATCATTCTGCATTTTGACAAAAAGCTGTTAAGGTCAATAATTTGAGGTTTTTTTACTAATTTGTGTGCTGGTGATGAAGAAAGCTGGTAACATCTTAGTCCAGCAGGTGTTGGTGAACCTTTCCAAAAAGCCACGCAGCTTTTTGTATTTGCTCTGCCTGGCAGAGTTACACCAGAACTACTCTTCCAGGCTTGAATAGGCAAAGGGTTTCCTTAGGACCAAAGTAATACAGCAAGGAAAGTAATTGCAAAAAAGCATACCCACAAAGGCTCTTTCAACATCTGTGTTTAGATGATCACTTAAAAAGCTGGATTAGGGCTGGAGTTAAGCCGTGAGATGATGAATCAGGGGGTTTCAGCTGCTTGATTTTTCCTATTGTTATGTATCTTGCTTCCAAATTTCTTGAATTTCAGGGCAATGTACTTGGAAATGAGATGCAGCTTTATTTTATAGTAATGCTGAACAAAAACTGCTTTAGTCAAGCAACAGTAAACATCACGTTAAGAAGGAAAAACAAATGATTATGTACTTAAGCAAGATCAGTGAACACCAGGATTGGAGTCTTTTGTGACTTATCAATTGCCTGCCTTGTGCTGCATTTTGAGCAGCCACTTTGCATTTCAGAAGCCTGTTTACATAAAATACATAATCATGAAAATACATCAGTTACTGAAGGAATATAGAAAATCATATTAATAGAAGGCTTGTGCACAAAATAGGCCTTAAGACAATGTGCCTTATTGTCTAAGAGAAAAAGAAAACAAATATCTGGCTTTTTATTTAGTCATATCAAACAGAAAACTCCTTTTGGGAAAAATAGCCATTAGGAGACAATTAGCAATAAGTTCAAAATTTTACTACTTTTTTGACAAAAAGTACATAAATAAAGTTGCCCCAGTTTCTACAGGGAAGTTATGCTTAGAGCCAACTTTGTGATTCAAATGTAGTTAATAAATAATCAGGTTGTTTTGAATCTTAAAGATAATAATTCTTAGTTTATAAAAGCACAGCTTATTAATAGCTCTGGCTTTTTTACAATTGAATCATAGCCTGGGAACTAAAACTGTATATTTGCTTTCCTCTGAGGAGGTAGTCCTACAGAGCAAGCACAATATTCCTCCCACTGAGTTTAAAATAGATATAACATTGGGCAATAAAACTGTGCCAGATGGAGGAAAGTAGAAATACAGGGGGTTTATGGTTATGAATATATTTGCTTACACTTGCTGCAATAAATTTCTCCAAGAATTTTTTTTTTATGTCTTTTTGCCTTAGCATTATTCCATAGCCTGAAAAAAACACTATTGCTGAAACAGGTGATGCAGGGGAAATACCATGGAGGTATTATATTGTAGGTTTTTACTAGGTATGAAAGCTGCTTGAGCGCTATTCATATAAAAGTATATATTCTTATAAAATTCTTAAAATAGCACAATTTGGGACATATATCTTCTATGAACCAGGATGAGTGAAACTGGTTAGTGACAGAAATGATTACGGGGATCAGATCTGGTGGTTCTTGCTTACTTAAAGGAGCATAAACCTGAGGCTGCGGTTTGCTTTTCTCATTTGGAGGGTGTGAAATAGCCTTAAGAGCTGAAGGCTTCTTCTGGTGCTGGCTGAATCTTCCAAGCTCTTCCCCTTAGCATCTTCTTGTGTTTTTTTGCAGTCAATACCTGTACTATGCAAAAGAAAAAATAAAACAAAACAGAAAAAACCCACCTTATTTCTGTCCTGCAGCAACTTGTAAGCAACTTGCAACAACAATAAGACTTTTCTGTCAACATGTCACTGTCAACAATAAATGTTGATGATTGAATCAAAACATTTTATCCTAAAATCTCAAAATTGTGATGCTTTTGTCAAAGTGCTGAAGCGCTGGTTTATGATAGATGTTTTCAGTTGGAAAAAAAATTATCCATAATCCAAACTAAATGTGTTAATAGGGAGAGGAGAAAAAAATATCCTATAGAAGACCTTCAGAGGAAATCACACATTTTCTGGGGAAAATGCTTCCATCAAAATACTCCTGCTAGCTCTGTTCAGGTTTGTAAGCATTAAGTGGAACTCGAAAATACAGCACTGAATTATAATTCTTTTGACTTGCTTAGAAAAAAAATAAATAAGTAAAGATGCCTAGGGTGGATGCAGAGGCAGAAGTACAAACTACTGCAAGGGACGCTGCGTGCGAACTTGCAGCCTGCCAGCTGCTTTGCGTAACTAGCCGTGATGTAGACAAGATAATTCGTATTAGCTAACCCTCAGAGCAGGTTTACAACAGTATGTAATCATAGGGGGAAAAAAAGAGTAAAAAATGTTCTACATTTGTTGAGGTTTCTTTGCCTAACTCCTATAACATTTGCACAGCTATGCATGCATTTAAACATACATCCTTGAGTGTCATCACATTTAATGGCATTAAAAAGCCAATGCCTGCTTATGGCATCTCCTGGTATGGCTGCTTTTATTTTTAGACAAACTTACTACAGCATCATGTGATGTGGCTCCTTTACAAATCTCCTCCTTTTTTTTATACCAGGGATGGATTTGGTCTTGTGTGTCAGGCTTGTAATTCCATATAAAGTAACTATCATTTATAAATTTTTCATGCATAGAAAATTGAGGGGGTTTTCTGCAAGGATGCATAGTAACCCAGTACTGGGATGCAGTACCTAGTGGCTATAAGGGACATCATAATATGGAATACTTTAATATTAAAGCTTTGTGATTTAAAAATAGTAGAAGTTAAAATTCCTTATAGAAGCATATTAAAATAAGTACCCCTCTAAATATACAGAATAATATATTTTCATAGCTTTCATTTTGCATGCTGAATAATTTAAATACAAAGGAAGGGTAGGCCATTTAAATTAGCCAGTGATTTTAACACAATCATGATTTGGCCATGATGTAGTAAATTAGGCTCCCATCCTTAGAAGAAGAAGTTGGTGCAAGTTTGTATTTAGTACACATTTCTAATAACCTGTTACTTTCTTAATCGTGTTTTCAGATTCAGTGTTAACAAACAGGACATAATGACTTTTTGATTTAATTTATGTCATCCAGGTTATTCAGCAGCAAAAAAAGGTGTTCACCATTATAGACTTGCTGGTTTTAGGATGACTTTGCTCTAATATGTTGTCCTTCAATGACCTGATTCCCTTTCTGAGCTCTCCTGCCCATCAGGATCCCAACCCTGATGTTCTCCAGCATTGGCCACTGGCTACGGGTTGTCTCCTACATGTAGCAAACCCAGAGTCCTGATGACTTTAGTTTTGCTCATACTAATGCAGCAGGTTATGAGTTAAGAGGAATATTGTGTAGCAACACTAAAACTGGATAAATTAGCACTTAAAAGTTGAATTGTATAGTCCTGTAAGACCATGAAATAATCAATGTCCCTTCTTATTTATAGACATTTCTTTCAAGAGCTGCATATCCCACCTAATTTTGCTTAGAGGTCAGTAGTCTATAGGTTTACAGGAACACAGTGACCCTTCAAGGGGTGATTCATCCTATGCTGAAACTCCTTTGCTGTCTGTCCCCTCCAGCGCTGCCTGCAACATGCAGACAGCTGGGCTCCCAGCCTCATGGAGGGCAGCTGAATCCTACCTTGAGGCAACGATGACTGTATTTCCTTTGGGACTAAAAAATGAAAGCACCTCTGAGTGGCTGCATATAATGAGTATTACCAGTGGGAAGCCTAGTGATGAAAATTTAGCCTCCACATTTTTTGTTATGACTGCCCAACCATTAAGTAACACAGTTAACTACCACAGGCACGCTCAAAATTAAGGATGAGATATGTATAGGACTGGAGCTGGCTATTTGTCTCTATGAATGCCTAATTAATTCTATTTTTTTAGGAGCTCTACAGTATTAAAAGACCATTTTAAGGTCACCCTTTTCAGGTAATAGTCATTTAAATTGACAGGAAGACATCAAAAAAACAGTGTCCTTTTTTATAGCATTTAGTTTAAGAATCTGTTTGAGCCTGGTGTGTTCAATTTTTTTTTTTGGGGGGGGAGGTTGGTTTGCTTTCTTATTGTCTGAGGAATGTGGGTGATGGGCTAAAGTCTGTCTCTGTGGCCAAAGCTATAACATCAGTTGTACCCAAAAGACTTCACAGTTGCATTTCCAAAGTCTGGAGCAAAGAACCTGAGGCCCTTCTGCAAAGGTACAGTGCCTGCGTGGTGGACTGCCTTGAGGAGCGCTTCTGCAAGTAATTGAACTTCTCATAACCCAGAACCTTTGCTTTCAGTGCCATCCCTTTCCCAGCCAAAAAAAAAAATGGAGCAAAGTTTCAGGCTCTGTGCCTGCCATCTCACTGGAAACTGGGGGCAGAAGCAATGGCTTAACTGCCCCACTGTAATGCTGGGCAAAAATATTGATGCAATGAGAAATCCTCTTTTCTTTGTTGCTTTTTTTGGTTAAAGTAATGGCCCCTATTCTTGAGCCTCTCAGGCACTAGCAGTTTTACATTGTGGAGATATTTTCTGTTGAAGAGCAAACCTAGTGCCGTTTGCTATATGGGGGGGTGGTGTGGAAGCAGCTGAAGGTGGCTGTGGAAAACCTAGTGTGTGATTATTACTATTATTATTGTGTCCTGTGGTGGAAAAAAACATTCAGACTACATGGACCAAGCTGGTTAATATACTGCAGAAAGAAATCATGTCCATGCAGGCATTTAATAATATCTCACTGGACTAACTACCTTCATAGCTCACACTGTGTCACCCTGAAACAGACTGAGTTGTCATCTGCAAAACATCATTCAACGAGTAATACCAGCCCAGCAGCAACACAGGAATAAGGCAGATTTTTTTTTTTTTTTTTCATCCACCTTTTTAGCTGGCTTTTGGATTTTTTTGTAGCTTTGTTACAGGATAGGAAGCTTGTCACTTTGCATGGGTCTAACCATCAGGGACAGTGACAGGTACTGGCTGCACTAGCAGTGGGAGATGTACTTGTGTGCCCTGTAACCTGGTGATAACAAATTAATTCATAATCCAGGTGTGAGCACAGCATGAGAAAGGTTACCTGGGCTGGCAGTCTGGTAATCTCTCCTACAAGGTGAGAAGTAGTGCCTACCCTTTGTGTAAATGGCTTTATGGTCAGAGCAGAGGCACATTGGGGTTGGGTGATGGGTGCAGGACCTCTAGACCTAGTCTCTTAAAGGTTTGCTTTTCTTCTCTTCTTTCTTTCATAAGCACAAGGACTTTTGTTGACTGTATGCTCTTCCTATACTGTATATTTTTCTATTTCAGTCTGCCAGACCCCTGCTTTGAATTTTATTTTATTATTAACATCAATTTTAAGTCTTAGAACAGATCATTTCCCCATTTCAAGTCTTGGCAGAGGGGCTGTTTATGTTGGTGATGGCAAATGGGGCTCTGATGGCTCTGTTTTCAGTTACAGCCTCTGAACACAAAGTAAGTTGCATTGATTGTTGATGCAAGTGATACAGTCAAAATTCTAACTACTCGGCATGTTAAAGCAAAAATATGTTGTCCCGGCCTATCCCTGTCCCCATGGGGTGTTGCTGGGGCTCTGAACGGGGAGCTGGAGCCAGCCTCGCCACTGGGATCTTGGAGAGCAACTAGGCTGACTGGAAGTAATCACCCTGAACGTTATAACATTTAAAAATAAATAGATTGTGTTATCACTAAACAAAGTCAGGTCTTATTTTAGGCAAAGCTGCAATCTGAGCATAGCTTTTGCAAGACGCAGCAGTGCTCCTGTTACAGCAATGGGACTTCATGTGCAAAGCTCGTATTACCTTTATGTTTGGCTCCCCTAACAAAAGTCTGAAAGCTGGTTTTTTGAAACAGCATTCCCATTAGAAGTTATGTATTTGTAACGTTGATGTCGATGTTCACTTAAGGTATCTGTTCACTTAATACAAAAGATTCAGGTTGTTACATGCAGCGTTGTTTAACGTGCTCCTTATAGGTGCTTTATGACCTACTAACGTTTTGCTAGGCTGAACCATGTTATCACTGACCCTCAGAAACTTTGTCTGGGGCTCGAGCTTTCCATTTTTAGGTCAAATTTAATCAGGGAATAAACTACAGCTGTCCCAATTGTGTGGGACAATGTTTGAAGCAGTCTGACCTCATGGCTGGAATGGCTTTCTTCAATGCATCAGGCTACTGGTGGACAAAGGTAGCCTTTTTCAAGGCTTCTCTTCTTTTGAGGAGGCCCACCCTCAGTGCTGGGGTTAACCTTTTGTTTCTAGGGTTTTATAGGACAGACTGGACCATGCTACCTTTTCCATGACTGAGTTATCTGCTAATTGCTTCGGCACTATTGATAGGCATCTGGCTGGCTGAGAGCCTATCCAGTCCCTCTCGTGGTCACCAGGAACTCTCTTTACCTCCCTGAGGCCTCATCTTCCTGCACCCAGCCCTGCAGCAGTTGATTCTCTGAAGGTTTAAGGCTCCAAACCCTCTCTCTTTTTTTGTCCTTCTCTAAACACAAGGTCCTTATCCCCAAATTCATTTGCTCATGCTGCCAGAAACCCTGCAGCAGGCTGATTTCCTTAATTATGATTATTTTCTTCCCTGTTCTGCTATACCTCTAACTAAACAACAGTCACCTGGCTGTCTTTTCATTTCCTGACCACTATTCATCAAGCTTGTGTCTCCTTTCTCTGCACAATAGCTTGCTGCTTTTCTCTTTTCAAAGAGAAAATGGACAAGATACAGTTCTCCTGACTTGCTGTCCCATGTCCCACTGCAGCTCATCCTCCTTCGCTGCTGCAGATGCAAAAAAAAATCTCACCTAGTCTCTTCTTGGAGTCATCTTCATGGCCCTTGTTAACATATATCTTGTCCATAATCTGTGTCTTCCTTCACTCTTTCCCTTCATTTCTTGCTCTCTCTTAGATCTTGCATCTCTCCAGATGAGCACATTTTGATCTCCTCAGTCACAGAGATATAAGCTGCTGCCCTGTTCTCCTCTGTTCTCACTACTGATACTATTTATTGTATTGAAAGCTGTTGGGATTTCTTGTCTTCCAGTATTACAGCATCATCAACTCATGATTTAAGCTGGAAGGGGATTGTAGTGGGTATCTGGTACAACTCCATGCTCAAAAGGAGTCTAAATAGAGCAGGTCACTCAGGGCCACATCGAAATGCATGTCCACACATTACCCTAAATGCGGGGATTATATTTTTTTTCTTTTTCCCTTCATTTCTTCAGCTTTTGGTCTATCAACTCAACTGTTGATCTTTCAGTAAAGCCACTCTTAAGTGTTCATTAAAAAAAAAAAAAAAACCCAAACAGAACCAGCAATCCTTTTTTTGTCCTTTTAGAGTTGCCATTGAAATTCAGAGCTGCCAGCTATGGCCTTCTCTTGACATCTCTGATTTAGTTCTTACTGTACATGGTGGAGAAACCATGTCTGTTCTTTAGCCACTGTGTAGGGATTTGCAGGAGTTGTTTCCTCCTTTGTGCCTTTTTTCTCTCTTTACAGGAACTTCAGCTCATTAACTCTGTCCTGATGTCTCACAGCTCATTTCTGGACTTGCCTCCCTCCAAACGAATCTTGGACACATCCTAGAGAGAACTGGCTGCCAGTGTGCTTCCAATAAGTTATGCAGACTTCCTTCTTGTTTCTTCCTTTGTGCACAGCAGTGCCATCCCTTCTGTCCTTCATGTCTCCAAGGCACGTGTCATCTGCATGTTTCTCAGAAACCTCACCTCCAGGCTAGGTCAGATCTGTCAAGTTCTCTGTATAGAAAGTCTCCAAGATGGTTTCATAAAGCAAAAACCTCCAGAGGTTTTATGGACTTCTGTTACCCCAAAGATGTAAGACTGGTGCTGCCATTACTGTTACCCCTGAATGATTTGGGTCCTGACTCCTGTTTTCTTGCCTCAAACACCAACTTTTCATCTTTGCTTTCATGACTTATCCCCATCCAGCCTTTCCCTGTAGTTGCTGGTGATTTTGGCATCTACTGCCCATTTATTACAATTGTCAAAAAAGTATCTTTTTTCTTCCTCCTGATGCCCCCTACCCTGGGAGAAGACCCACAAAGCTGGCGGCTTCAGTCTCCCCTTGAACTCATCTTTACTACCCTGCCTGTGACAGCAGCAGAGTACTAGTGATGTGCTAAGTCTTATGTCTTGCCAGTCTGAGCTGTAGTATACAGCTTTCTACTACATATTTTATTTTGTTCCTCACCAGCCAGCCACTTTCTCTTGGCCTTGATATGGAGTGTAGATTTTGCTGCCCACATTATTGTTCCTGCCGTACTTAAGATACATGTAGGTCTTCACCATTAGACCCTTTAGAAAATGCTAATTTGCTGATGATGAATATATTTCCTATATTTATTTCAGCAAATATATATGTTTGTTACCAAGGTCTCTGCAGGCTTTTGCTGTTTGAAGTACACAGTGATTGGGGGCAGTTTGCAGATGTAAATGATGCTCTCAGGAGTTATGCCATCAGCGAACACAAATCATCCCAAGTCCAACAGTATTGGAGAGGAAATGTTGAGCTGCATGCGTTGGATTGAACACAGCTGTTTTCAGACGTTTAATTGTGTTTATATTCAGTAAAAAGAGAAGAAGCTCATTTATAAGTACTAAGGCTGTGGCCAACCTTCATCTCAATTTAATCTTATGTTTGTTCAGGCTGAAACAAGTGTTACAGGTTTATATGGCAGAACTTCCTTAATGAAGCAATTTCACTCTGACTGCTAAAGAGGCTGGCAGAGATTTAAATTCATATAAGTTTTATATTACCATCAAATTCAATTCTTTTCCCCCAGCCTCTGGGCTATGTAAAATCAAGTTCTTGTTTCCTGAAGTCTAAAGCTCTAAACCACACATCTTTAAGGCACTTGCTAAATTCCATTATTTTCTCAATCATGTTATAATTAAATGAAAAGTGTTTTCAATTATAGAATTGAGAAGAAGCTGGAACATTTTAGAATAATTTTTGCCATGATCTTAAAGAGATGATAATAGCTGTTAAAGCAGGTTAATCATCATTTGTCCTAGGTGCTATTTTATTTTCCCATTCCATAGTGTAATTTTAGATATAAGACATTTGGGAACTTTACAAAGAAGTTATCTTAAACTGTGCAATAATGTGAGTCTTGCGCTTTTTTTCCCTTTCAAACAGAGACCACAGATTAGTGAAAAGGAAATAAACTTAGCAAGAGGAGCTGAGCATTAAGTAAGGAGAGAGAGACAATGGTTTTCTTGGCTTGGTTTTACTCTCTTGGGTCCAAATACACTTTATATTTTCCTAATATGTCATTTTTGAAAAATAATTCCTGTGCTGGTGTCACAAAGAAATTTTTTATATTTCTTCCAAATGAAGCCATCTAGTCTCTTAGGTAACTTTAATGTTGAGATGACCAGCCCAAGTCAACTCCTGAGTGAAGAATTAGTAACATTGGGAAAAGCCAGATGGTAATCTAGCTAAAAATCTACAAAAAGCATTACTGTGAGGATACCCTTATTTTTAATTCTTATATGTCTTCTGCAATGCCTAAGTGACTTTTGCACCATGCTGTGGCAGAGATGGTGATGTGAAATGTGTAGATGAGCTGCTTCTGGTCCTGGTTTGTAATCCTCAAAATAATTTTTAATCTTACACAGTTGAGTAGGTGGGATCACATTTAACCCAGGGGAAAAAAAAAAGCCCAAACTGAAATTAAGTCAGGAAGAGGGAAACCTGTGAAATTCCTTGCCAAAGAATTGCTTTTAATGACAGAAGACATAGAGCTCCTTCATGCCAAGTTGGTGTGCAACTCCAGTCTAGAGCCAGCTCCTCTACACACATGATTGCAGAAGCAGTCAGGAGCATCTTCTCACCTCCGTGCTGAAAGGAGAGAAATTAAGCAAGGTAAAACTTGATGTAAATATTTGGAAGTTAAAAGGCAGTGTATGCGTCAGTCCATAAATAACCTGGAAAGGCTTTGCAAAAATTACTCACAAGCTTTTATGCAAGAGCTGTAGGGTAAATCTTTCCTCCATCAAATACCTGGGAGGTAATATGTGTTACCCACTGCATCTGCTGGTGAAGGCTTCCCTATGATTTTAATACCTTAACCTTGGACATTTTACATTTCTTCCAGTAATGGGCTGAAACTTTGCAAAAGGGGATGGAATGAATTTTAAACTCAATATTATTCTGTTCTGAAGCCAGGTATTTCCAACATCTTACATTACCATTGGTTAATGTAGTGCTTTTAAAGTAGAGATAACACTAGTTGTGATTTTCTCTCTGATCGTGCATCTGAAATCCACATCTAAAATTCTCTTAGTACTTTCCTCAAGCTTTCTCTGAATATAGCTGCCTTAAAGAAAACTGAGAGGTGGCATAAAAAGGCATTTGGTTCTTGTTATTCAAGTGACCTGGAGTTTGTGCCATGTTTTTAGCAGTTCTTAGTGAAATTGTGTTTTAGTCTAGAAAGTGACCCTTATTTTACACAATTCTTAAAAATTAGTTGAATGTACTGGGGAGAGAGGGGGAATCTTGTACAGGAAATAGACAAAAATCAGATGAATGTTGGCTGAAAGGGAGCTCTGACTTCCTGCTTGAAGCATGGCTGTCACAGATGCTGGAGCAAATTCATCGTTGCCTTGTCCAGCCTAATCTTGAAAATCTCCAAGGACAGAGCATCAGTTACCAGTCAACCTATTGCCCTGCTGGAAGTTTTTCTTAAGTTTTCAATTATGTCCAACCTGGACTTCCTAAATGAGAACTTGTGGCTGCTGCTTTAAAAAAATTCCTAGGGAAAAAAATACCAGAGAAGTAATTTTAAACTGTTTGGCATTTAAAAGGGATTATTGCAGCTATTTGCTTCAAAAAGCTATTGAGCCCAGTCTTTTATTGTAATGAAAACAGGAATATATCTAATCTGCATGGATTTTGCGGGGGTCCAGAAGAGCAAAGGAGGTAATCCATATGCATCACAGTGTATTTTTTAATCTTGCATCATGTGTCCTTTCTGGACAGATTCCTAGAGGTTTGGAGAAAGACAAATAATTTGGCAGTTTTTGACAAATCCCTCTGCCTAGGAGAGCTGAAAATCTTTGGAACACTGGAAAGGTCTGAGCCTTTTGTGCTGTTGGTTTATTGCCCTGATACAAAGAATTTAGGGAAGTTTTAGATTTTAAACTAAGCCCCAGCATGTGTCCTTGAGCAACATTTGATGTCTTACAGATATCACCTCTCTAAGCAGAGCATCCCAGAGGAATGCAAGCTCATTTAGAAAATGTTTCATCATTTTAAGACTGTTCACAAAAGGCTTGTAATAAAGTACTTTAGTTAACCTTATAGCCTTATTTTTCCTTTTTTTTTTCCTTTTATGGCTGTAGAAGATATTTTTCCCATGTGGAGATTCCATCTTAAGGATAGTGAGAGAGTGGAAGGGAAGTATTTTAATTGTCAGGAGCTTTGATTTAGTAATGAGACAGTGACACTTTGTGCCTCCCAGTGTTCAGGAGAGGCATTGGGCTGCTTCATAATTTGTGCATCTTCATTTTCCGTTGAGGCTCAAGATGTTATCAGTAACCAAGCCTTGAAGATAGATGAGTCAGTCATAGGAAAAGGGACTTTATTTCAGACCCCTAAGCCCAGCAGTTTTCGCAAATTGTATTGCAGATACTCCCCAACAGCTGCAGAAGTCCTCAGTTTACCTGCGATTTTGGTGATAGTTTTGTTGGCAATATTTGCTTATTCAAAAGGCTACCATGTTTCCAAATTATTTGCACTTTGTTGCCATACTTTCTAGTATTAGTTCATCTCCTTTGCTTTTCTAACCAAGAGAATACTTGAATATATATGATTAAGTTCACTGTCATTTCTAAAAACACAAGGGGAAGGCCGTCATGTTTACTTGAAAAATGTTGCTTGTGCAAAAAAAAGCAAGCCACCATGTTTAGGGAATTAGTTGGCATATGTGCCAGTAACCACACGGGAATCCAGCCGGCTGGATGTGTGTCCTTAAGAGCCCTGTGCCAACAGAGCGAGACTTGCCAGTCCCTAAACTCATTTAGGATGTTCAAAGTCATCTGGGTTATCTCTGTGCAGCACTGCTCTGCTACGTAGGCAAACCTTTACATTTCAGATTTAGCTGGGATAAAAAATACATGCTTTTCTCAGAGGCTGGTTTTCCTGAGCAGCAAATCTAACCATGCAAAATGTTAAAACTGTACCAAAGGATGGTATTTATTTACCTCAGTAGGCATAGTTTAGTGGATAATGTTACACAAAATCAAATCCACTATACTGGATTTCATCACGATCATGGGCATGTATTTTCTCTCTTTCCTTTGTTGTGAGTATGTGATGAGATTTATGAGATTATGAGAATAATATGGTTTCTTGTGTTCAGAGAGAGGAGCGGGAGCATGGTCTCATCCAATACTCTGACCACAAAATGAGCAGCCCAGCTGATAGGAAGCACATTATTGGCACACAGTTTAAAATGAAGGTGGCATGTTTGATGGCAGGCTTTGATAAGGCTTTGCTAGAATTCATTTGCCAGTAGCATTGCAGGCTTTTGCTGATTACTGCCCTGACTCTTTGCAGGTGTTCCCTCCTGACGTAATCTGTGGTGGTTTATGGCCTTTATATGGCACCATCTGCAGTGAGTCAGGACTTGCTGGGGAGGCATACACTCTAAGAGACATGGTTTAATTAGGGCATGCTTTCATTAGTTTACTCATCTGCAGTCGGGCAATAACTCACCGCTTGCAGGTCATGTCATCTTTTTTCAGTCTCCTTGCTGGTTCTAGTCCTAAGTGTCTCTTGCAGGAGCTGTAGGGGCTAGCAAGAGGCAGGTCTTGGATATGGGTTTCTCAGATAATCAGAGAGTGTGAGTGGGCTTCACTGAGAATGTGTACATGATGTAGATATGCTTAACGAACGCTAAAGGACCTCAGTTTTCTCTGTGTACTTCCTTGCCCAAGGATATGCTGCTTATCCAATTTAGCTGTCCTTTCCTACCGCCCTGTTTCCCTTCTCCATTCACTGGTAAGTTGTAAGCCTTCATGCCACCTTTCTCCAGTTTTCAAAGAAAAAATTTAAGGTATAAGTAGGTTCCTATACTCATTCCTAGAACAAAATACACAAATGCATTGGAAACTTTGTTGCTTTTGCATATCATGAAGCAGCATGTTTTCTTCCTGAGGTCCAGAAGAGCATACAGAGATGGTCACTGATGCCTTCAGTTTTGAGCTGTAGAGGCATCATGTGGCTTCTGTATAGGTTACTGTCTGTCTCAGTCATCTTTTGGTAATACAGAACCAGAGAAGTAGCTTTTGCTTGCTTTTCCAATTTTAATTTGAAAACTTAAAGGCTATGTTGGGCATGTATTTTTCATGTCATAGCCAGAACAAGAGAGGTACAAGAGTTTGGTTTCTTCCTTGCTTCAGTGGGTCCTGTCTTTGTAAGCAATAGGTCTCCTCTCTTGGCAGTTTGGCCTGAATAAGCTGTAAAGAATCAGACACATAACAGATTCCTGTGATTTTATTCCAATAAAATATTATACTTGATTTAAATAGCTTGAACAAGTAAAAACTAAACAGGAACCCCAAGTTCTTAATCTGTTTAGTTCTGTAGAAGTTACTCAGAAGAGCATCTGTTTTCATTAGCTAGACTTTGATCTCAGGTTTTATTCATGCTATTTAGCAGGATGATACTCTGCTTATTAACATGTTTTGAAAATTAATTGGTTTACTAATAATAGGACTTTGTTTCCTCCAAACTCTTTGATTTATTTAACAAGGTTAAAATATCAATATAACCCGAAGTGAAGTAATTATTTGAGAGAGTGAGTTTTTTTCTATTCCCTGTTTGTGTTTCTCTCTAGTGACTTACTAAATAATACGCTAAAGTGCAGCTGTCAAGTCTTTCATGAAGAAAACAGGTCAAAGACCATTTCTTGTGGCTCAGTATGCCAAATTCTGTTGCTGCTGCTCTGCAAATCACTTTTCTGCAAGTAATCTTGGCAAAATTTTGTGGTTTGCTACTTTTTATTTCCTTTTCAAAATACTTTCATAAGAGCTTCTTAGTGTTACCAATTTTTTTCAAAAAGTAAAAATACTTAGAAAAGCAACAATAATATGCCTGTGTAGATACATAAACATCATCATCTTAGTACATATGAAAAAGTTTTTACTCTTCAGAACTTAGTAAAATGTGACACATGCTCTGTTCAGCTGTAACACTGGTTTCCTCTCACTTGTGCAAGTTTCTTGGTCTTTTGGCTTTGTCTAGCTTTGTATGCAGAGTAGGTCTGCAAGGCTCTAGTTTCTAGAACTCTTCTGATTTGCCCAATATTTAATTAAATTGTCCTGGAATGTGATAATTAACGTTTAATAGATCTTGAAGACACTCTTGTCACCCACTGGCTGATTAAAGTGATAATGTACAGTGTGTGGTAGGATACTAGTGCACTTTTCTTTTAATGAAAAAATCGGTCATTTCATACCTCTGGGTTGTTTCACATAGGGAATATTATTAATTACTTGCTAGTGAGACACTAGTTCATTACAATAATTCAGAATAAATTACAAGAATAATTGGTTTAAATCATTAATAGATTTGGCAAGCAAATAGGTACTAACATCCTAGCATCAGCAGTACATGACTGATTCTGCTTTAGTCTTTCATTTCATCCATACTAAACTTAAACCACATTTTGCCTACAAAAATAATCGGTATTAATTCCTATAGAGAAATGCGTTTGCTCTTCCCTGTCTGTCTGGTCTTCTGAAAACAGTATACTAAATCATATAAATATTATTGAGTGATTTCTATGGGAGGCACTGGGCATACTCCTGATGGAGTAGATTCACTGGAAATGTTTTTTTATCAGCAGAGGCTGATTTCTGAGTGTTGTTGCCATCTCAGTAATGGGAAACATGCACCTAGATGCTTGTCAACAGCACTGATGGCTGACGATGGACCCTGCTGCATCATGTGTGGTGGAATACAGTGAAATCTGGCATCTTTGTCTAATGCTTTACCAGCTGCAAGACTGACAACCGTTGCATGATGAATATGGGTCATTTAAGAAAAAACAATACAGCCCAGAAATGTTAATACATTTGTATAGGCTGCTGCTTTGGTTCCCTCGTGTCCTTTGTATTTTGCCTTTTAGTGCAAAATATGCCTTTTTTCCCCCCACACTGGCTCTGTGTGTTATTGGAAGAGCATAAAAAAGTGCAATAAAGTGAAATTAAAACTGTGAAGATTTGAAAGGGGAAAAAAAGGATAGAATGAGTGGAAAGAGGATGGGAAAAGATAACTGTTGCAAGCACAAGTAGGGGTAGTCTTTATAACAGTTGCTATACAAAAGGACACTGCAGTCACGCCTGCAAATGCAAAACACCCCAGCAGTGTCATTTGCAGGACTTTTAAGACTTGGTAGTTGTAAATTTGCAAGTAAATTCTGTTGTAGAAGCTGCTTAGAAGGCAGAGAGCTCCACTTTCACACCACTGACTCCAGTTGCCTACATGGGCCAAACTGGGACATGACTCCTACAGTAACTGCTTCCAAGCAAACACAAAAAAAAGGCTCCTAAATGTAAGTTTTTTCTGATACTTTTATTAGTTTTACCCATAAACAATTTGTGTGTAATTAGCTCCAGAAGAAATTTGGTTTTATTTGCTTCAACAGAGGATTTTCACTTTCATCTGTCATGGTCAACGTATTGCACAAGGTCTTTGTGGTTGTGATAAGAATTAAATACTGAAGCAGGAGGCAGCAACAGTGGTTTCAGTAAAAAAATGCTGGAGTAATGCGGCTTAGTAAGCATGCAAAAGCCTGCTAGCATACAAATCTTTCTAAAACATGTTAAAATGAGCATTTCTAGGAGGGAAATTAAAAGATTTTCAATGAGTAAGGTTTTGTTCATTAGTCTTGCAAGGCAGAAAAACATACAGATTAATATTTCTGAAATCCTTGGGAAATATTTGTTCCATATTTCTAAATAGGGAATATTTATACTTATTCTGAAACAAGATGATCTAGTATAACTTGCATCCTTGTTGCATAAGCTGATAATATGAAGAGCCTGTTTCTGGCATTGATTTGTAGGATCAGTCTTACAGTCATGATGCACACAGATCAGTACTACAAGTAAATGCAAGAAAGTCATAAATCCCTGGATCTAGCACAGACTCATGCAGTCCTGATGGGGCTCAGTATGTAAAAATTACACCAGTTGATAAAAATCTTGAAGGCAGTGAATAGAAATGAAAAAGCTTGGGAGGGAAGGAACCAACTGTCTCCATGACCTGATGTTTCCATAACAAAACACCTGTTAAGGTTGAAGTACTGCCATTTCAATTTATTGTTGCAATTCAGTTCATAATTGCAAATTAAACTGAGCTGGAAATGAAGCTTCGCTTACACCTTCCTGTGGTTCAGATAGGCTGTTTAAGACCTCAGAGATCATTTATTTGGTTGGACTGTCAGTAGAAGACTTGCTGTGGCCCATCGGCCACTTACATCTCCTTACGCCTTGTGTTCAACTCACTCTTCAGAGTGAATTAGTGAAGGAATAGTCCTTGGCATGTACCAAAGAATCCACAAATCCAGCCGTGACAAGATGGGTGCAATTACACCATTTTAAAACCAGGTAAGTTTGCACACATGACTCAGTAGCCAAGGGTAAGGGAGGAGATACCCATCTCTTTTTTCTTCTTCCCCCTTAAAAGACTGAAAAGAGAAGGATTTCAGCTGAACATGTGAATATCTGCAGTGTATATTCTTAGTGCATTCTTGGCAGCTGTTGTGTTTTATTGGATTTCCCTTCCCAAGCAGATGGGTTCCCCAAGGGACAGCACAAAGCTGAGTTTCTCTGCCTAGTAAAAGGCAGAGCAGACCCTGTGTCACATAACAGCCTATAAGTACCTGACTTGCGAGTGTTCACACCCCAATGCTGCCAATAATCCCTGTTTCCCTGAAGCAGTAAGAAAAGCTGATTAAAATTAATAAAGAGGGTTGGGTTTTTTTTCAAAATATCTCATCTGGCTGCAGGTGCCAATGCTTTAGTAATGAGTGTTTTCCACTTTCAAGTGTTAACACCTGGTGAACAGCTGAGGTGAGGATGCTGCTTCTCATGGGTGTATAGGCAGACTTCCCAATTTCATCTGCCACCTTTCCCAGCAGTACTGGCTTTTGGAAATGTTAGACTTTGGCTTGTATCTCATTCACCATCAAAGACAACTACAAGGGCCAAAGAAAACTGTGGTCACATGAGTTTTGTTAGCTGTGGTGAATCTTGGTAAGTTTTTATCAGTGAATAATGTGGTATTATTATCTTTATATATATATATATATCAGAAAATAATGCAGTATCACGCATATTTGGCATGTTATTCCTGCTAATATTTAGCTTTCTTATGTGCTTAGTGAACATGTGGTTTTAATATGTGTCATAAAATGATAGTGAAAGACTCAGATCAAGTCTCTTAATAAAATAGCAATGGTACAGATAAAAGTTTGTTGAAAATCGCACTGTTTAGTTAATATGATTTTTTTTTTTTTCAGAAACTGGAAAATATACTTACTTACATTTAGTACTAAAAGGTGAAGTGTTACTTACCTTTAGTCTTTTTCTGTGAGACCTAAGAATTCTTATCAACTGGTTTTCTTCATCACTGTCTATGTGGTTTTGCTACAGGACAAGTTAAATAGGGCTTAGCCTGTGAAACTCAGTTTAGAGTATGGCACAGGGACCCAAAATATCCCCAGCCCCCAGACTGAACACACTGTCACATGCAGATGTGTGCAAAGAATGATGAATAAAACCCATTAATAAATATTTTAAGTTTAACGTGTTGGTTCTAAAGCTAAAACAATATAATGTTTTTTCATGGATCTTTCTCAAAAAAAACCAAAACCAACCTACATATTTTTTTAAAAATGTCTTTGAATCAAAAAGTTTGACAAGTGTTGACCTAGGCATGCCTTTATTTTGCCTGTATAAAGCTAATAGGAATCCTTCCTTTAAATATGCATGTGAGACGTTAATAATCTGAGAAGACAGTAACCTTTATCTAAAACTTCACTATGTCGTGAATGCACCAGAATTTCACATCTTTAGAAGATTAATTGAGCAGAAGTTGCATTCCCATAGATAGATACATTGACATCCCAAGAACACCTAGTGGTACTATTACTACCAAGAAGAAAGATCCATGTTGTGAATACTAATATAAGAACACTTATAAAAAATATAATCCTTGATTTCCAGATAACTTTTGCAGACTACTTAAGATTACTGTTTTCAAAAGATGTCTGTATAATTCAGTCACGGACCTCATTTCTATAGATAAGATTTCTGGGCTTCCCACTGCTCTGATTGCTGCAGGTAAGGTGAAAGTTAGTTATAGGTAGATTTTTTTAAAAAAAAAAGCAACGCAGTTTCCCGTCCTTGATCATTGATGCAGATTTTGTATTTTGTGGTTATAGAAGATGACATAGGCCATAATATAGTAAAACAGTACAAAATAATCCTTGTCATACTTTATGTGAGGTATGAAAAGTGATACCCATAAATGACAAGTATAGCCTATTTAAAATTCTGCTGTGGTTTGCTGGCATTTGAGCTAAATAATGATTGTAAGGAAGATAGCCCATAATCTTTCTGTTACTGTTGAGAGATATAAAAAGGTTTCTTTTTTCTTGTTCTGTAGATGTTATTATTAAACTAGTGGGTTTTAAGCAACTGGATACAACAACAAACCATAAGCAAAACCCCAGTGCCTTGTTTTAAATAACGTAAGTTTTCTTTTTAATGGGATTTATGCCCAAAGTCTGATCCTACTTGAACTTTCTCCCTTTCCAGCTCTGAATAGATTGGTTTTCTTTATATATAATTGAGGTAAAATGCAGTTCAATGTCAAGTCGATTAGAAATGGTGGAAACACACACAGGTCTGTGGGGCCAGACAGGATCCACCCAAGGGTACTGAGGGAGCTGGCAGAGGAGCTCGCCAAGCTGCTCTCCATCATTTATCAACAGTCCTGGCTGACTGAGGAGGTCTCAGGAGGCTGAATGCTAGCCATTGCAATACCTACCTACAAGAAGGGCAGGAAGGGAGATCTGGAGAACTACAGGCCTGTCAGCCTGACCTCAGTGCTGGGGAAGGTTGTGGAGCAGGTCATCCTGAGCACAACCAGGGGATCAGGCCCAGCCAGGATGGGTTTATGAAAGGCAGGTCCTGCTTGACGAGCCTGATGTCCTTCTATGACAAGATGACCTGCCTAGTGGATGAGGGAAAGGCTGTGGATGCTGTCTACCTGGACCTTTGTAAAGCCTTTGACACCATCTCCCACAGCATTCTCCTGGAGAAACTGGCTGCTCATGGTGTGGACGGTCGGGCCCAAAGAGTGGTGGTGAATGGAGTTACACCCAGCTGGCGGCCGGTCACACGTGGTGTTCCCCAGGGCTCTGTACTGGGGGCAGACCTGTTTAATGTCTTTATTGACTGTCTGGATGTGGAGATTGAGCGCACCCTCAGTAAGTTTGCAGATGGCACCAAGCTGAGGGGAGTGTTGACCTGCTGGAGGGCAGGCAGGCTCTGCAGAGGGGCCTGGACAGGCTGGACCCATGGGCCGAGGCCAGCTGTATGAGGTTCAACCAGGCTCAGTGCCGGGTCCTGCCCGTGGGTCACAGCAACCCCACACAGCCCCACAGGCTGGGGCAGAGCGGCTGGGAAGCTGCCTGGCGGGGAAGGCCCTGGGGGTGCTGGCTGACGGCCGGCTGGGCATGGGCCAGCAGTGTGCCCAGGTGGCCAAGGAGGCCAAGAGCATCCTGGCTTGTGTCCGAAACAGCGTGGCCAGCAGGACCAGGCCAGGGACTGTCCCCCTGTCCCCGGCACTGGTGAGGCCGCACCTCGAATCCTGTGTTCGGTTTTGGGCCCCTCACTTCAGGAGGGATGTAGGGGTTCTGGAGCATGTCCAGGGAAGGGCAACAAAGCTGGTGAAGGGTCTGGAGCACAAGTCTGATGAGGAGCAGCTGAGGGAACTGGGGTTTTTTAGCCTGGAGAGGAGGAGACTTGGTGGGAACATTATTGCTCTCTACAGCTGCCTGACAGGAGACTGTAGGCTGGTGGGGGTTGGTCTCTTCTCTGATATAACAAGAGGTGAGAGGAAATGGCCTCAAGTTACACCAGGGGAGATTTGCGCTGGACATTAGGAAAACGTTTCTTCACTGGAAGGGTGGTGAAGCATTGGACCAGGCTGTCCAGGGAGGTGGTGGAATCACCATCCCTGGAGGTGTTTAAAAAACAGAGATGCGGTGCTCAGGGACATTGTTTAGTGATGGCCTTGGCAGAACTGGGTTAATGGTTGGACTTGATGATCTCATAGGTCTTTTCCAACCTAAATGATTCAATGATTCTATGAAACCAACCTCCTTCAATGTTCTCAATCATTTTATTTAAGTGTTGACATTTTTTTAAAAGCCTTTTAAGCCCTTAGCAAATTTCAAGAAGAGATTGCCCATTTTAACACTTGAAGTAATTTAGTGCAGACCCGGAGAGGCACTTCACCCCCTCAGAGGAGGAGCTTGGACTCAGAGAGGCTGCTTCTCTGGGGCACGTCACTCAGCTATCAGTGTGGTTATAAGTTATGATTTCATTTCAGGTCCATCTATCATTTAAACTTCAGGTTTGAATTAGAAATACAATACATGGCAGAGCGTTATCTGCCTCACAAAAAGAGATACGGTCTTAACTTGACTGATTTGGAGCCATTTAATGTGCTAGGGCTGTTGCATGGGACTGCGGTGTATGCAGGGGTTTGCTCCAGATGAAGCTGATAATGCTCCAATAAATTGTACGTGGACTGAAGTTCTGGGAAGCTGGAGAACAGCTGCAGTCCTGCCATGCAATACCTTTGCATAGTGGATTTGTGAAGTAAGGGGAGAACAAATTTGCACCAGCTCATACTTACTGATGCAAGTTGTTCTGCCGCTTCCCATGTTAAATGTCCTCATATTCAAACACAATGTTGGGATTCATCACAATTTGTTCTTAAATATCTGCTTGGATGATACAAATGATAAAAGAAGCAGAAAGTTTCTTTGAAGGGTCAAAATGGTTTTTAATTATGGCTATAATAATTGCTCAGATTTTTATTGTGTGTTTCCCGGTGCTGGCTGCTGAATCTTCCACTTGGATATTCAAGTATTCATCAGCGTGTGTCATATAAAACTCATATAAAGTCACATAAAACCAGCCCTCAAAGAAATAAAATCCATCGTGGCAGGGTGGTATATGTCAACCCAGAAGACTGGCCACTCCGTAGCACAAAAGAGCTGGTACAACATCATGCTGTCAAGGCCAGTGCCTGTCACTGTGATAAAATACCTCTTCTTGGGGTTGTTCAAAGCAGTAGCAATATTCATCAACACACCACCATCAGTAGGAGATGAGTCCAGGAATAAGGATCCATCACTTTTCTCCTGGGAATATGCTAGGTGACAACCCTAATTGCTCTTTTAACACTTCTATCATACTCTCAGCAGCAGTTTCCTGTAGGTCAGAGAAGTGTCACCCCCACCGGTGCTAGAAACTAATTAATTTCTTGCCACATCAGTTTGATTTGTTGGATAGGAGTCTCACAGCGACAGAGAAGAGCTGGTCATAGGTGCTGTTTGTAATTCTCTTAGACATGTCAGTTGTAAAACTTAATGTAAAGGGGGCTTTTTACTGAAAAAAAAAAAAAAAAAAAAAAGAAGAAGAAAAAGAAAGAGTCCTTTTTATCAGCATAATATACTTCCAGCAGTTGCAACATTCTCGGATAATAAATACAAGGGATTATTCCTTTTATGATGATGTGTTTATCAGAGTTCATTTTGGTGCTTTTCTGCAGCTGGTGGGTAGAGAATGCTCATGAAGAGTCAAACATTATATCTTAGCTGCTTGCTCTGTGATTTCTTGCTTTTATTTGGCTTTACTAAGTTATTACATTCTTGAAAATGAGATCTGCAAAATCCTGTGGTAGGGATGTGGCGCATCCTATGTGTGCAGTGCGTTGTTTAAGACCGGTAAGCTGTATTGGTCGAAGATAAGGCTCTTTTTCAAGTTTAAGCTCTATTTTCAGTAGTGTTATTCATTACTTTGGTACTTGTAATTTTGTCTTTTCTAATCTAATTAATTTTGTTTTTAAAGACTGTAAACCAGATGTTTGGTGTAATGCTTAAGCTCATGTTTTCCAAAGTACTGTATGTCTTGTGCTCGTCAAGGAGCACAATTATGCTTGGGTCAGAAGGGACCTCTAGAGCTCCTCTGGTTCACTCTGCTCCTCCAAACAGAGCCAGCTTTTGTTTTCTTCATTAAACTGTCTTGTAACTGAAGTGGGATCAGACCTAGTATTGACAAGATTTTTGTTTGGTCTTAACAAGTAAAACCTTGGGGTTTTGCTGGGGGTTTTTTTTGCTAAATCAAGAGTAGACACTGGAGGAGAAGTGGTTGTTATAGCTGGCCATTCTGTGACTGCAGGCCAAGGTGAAGATGAAGTAGAAATTATTACAAATAAAAGGTAACCAAAGCTTTAAGAAAAAAGTAGATTCTGACACATGGGGGCACCTCGTTATCTCCATTCTCAAGCTTAGATCAGTCTAGTTTCTGAAACTGGACATGTGAACCTTATCAAGTCACAAATGCCATCATAAGTGGGAAGAATGAGGGTTATCAGCAGCAGTGGGGCCATTCAGGTAGCTGCAAGCTGGAAAACAGCGGTTATACAAGCTTTAACTATCCTTTCCTTCCAAATTTGTTGCAAAGTCTTGAAGGAAAACACTACACATTGTGTCTGTGCAGGAGAACTCTATTTTTGGACAAAGGAACCACAACAGATATCATTTGTCTGGACTTGAACACAAAGTTATATGTGGCAGAACGTGCAGATGCAGAAATTAAACAGCGTGAGATGGAGTTCTAGGAGACGTTGAGAGGTGTATTCAGTGGGAGCAGGACAGTATTTGTACCATTGTACAATCCTCGGTGAGATCTAATTTGGAGTATTCCAAACCACTGAGAACACTTATGTTCACAGAGGATGAATTCACACTGATCCAGGTACAAAGAAGCCAAGAGAGCTTGAAACAAAAAGTTAGGAGACCTTGATTCGTTTGACTCTGTGAAATAAAATCTGAGAAGGTTTTGGAGTTTTTATTATATCAAGGGGAAGAAAATAATTATTTTAACTTGAGAATGGTTTTAGTCCAGGAATAATTGGATTTAAGCTTGCTATAGGTAATTTAGACTGGGAAACAGAAAAAGGTGCCTAACTATATGAGAAGGGAGTTCTGGAAGCATCTTCAATGACTCTACTGACAAAATTGATTTTAATTTGAATCTGTAAATTCATGAAAGATATTATATGGCATACCTGAAATAGCAGGAAAATGGACTCTGTCATCCATGAAATTCAGAAAATTTTCACCAGCTCCAGGTGATGCCCAGAACCAGAGGGTCGCAGACCCAGAAATCAAAACTTGTTTAGAGCCTGAGTTCAAGGTCCAGTTCTGTATACTAATGAGGACCAAAAATATGGATATATCTGCTTTTCTTGACAGTGAAGTCAGTATATTATCATCCCTCAATATAGCAAAAAGGGAGAAAGTAATCCCAAAGTTAAAGTTTTTACCTTTGAAAATCATGAAACTTTTCCACCAGAAGATTGCAAGATTTAAAAAAATAAATAAATCCTGATATGCCATACAAAACCTTTAGCATGAAGAAGAATGGTAAAAGGGACTATTTTAAAGGCAGTGGCCCAGTTTCTCTCACCTCAACTAAGTGACTGTGAAGATTAGAATGTACGTTAATTATAGCTGTTATAATATAGAAGTACAGGTTCCTACAAACACCAAAAAAGAACTGAAACCAGCTGGAGTTCAGGATATTTCCTGAAGGCAAAGGCATCCACATGTGAGTTAGTATAAGATGTAAGAAAGCCAAAACCACTATTGTTTCTGTGCATCGAGGAGTGCTTAGGTGTTACATCCTCTGCTTTTCTAGGATGTGAGCATGAATTCACTAGGACGAGTGAAGAGTGGTACTAGCCACGAAGCAGCACAGGTATGTCTAGTGCAGTTCCGCTTTCAGACATGGCCAGTCATTTCCTACTGAAATAGATTGAGAAAAATAAATACATCCACCTCTGCAGTAATTAGCATTAAACACACAAATATAAAATACCATGCAAATGAAGATGTGTGCTGCATAGCTGCTTTGTTGTTAGAAAAGCGATGGAATACTCTGCATCGCCATGCAGAGCAACAGCACATTTTTCCACAAACTCAATTCTGGAGTGATTTTTCAATCTGCAGAGAAGTTACAGTTATGAGTTGGATAGGACTACCTGGATGGAATATCAGCATCTTTGGGGTTATATTTGCTTTAAGTTGTGATTTATTTTGTATTGTGGTTACTGAATGAAGACTGTAAATTCTGCCTTGAAAGGACCTTCCCCTTCTCATCTAGGCTCAGCGTAGGTGGAGTGTGAAATCTCTTTTGGCTTTTTCAGTGCTTCTCCAAAGTTTTTAGCTTCTCCTCAGGCTGCAGCAAATTGATTTTTCCAATTTTTCACTTTATTTTCTAAGACTGTATTACGTTGCTCTCCAGACACTACGTAACTGGGTTTGGCGTGTTTCTTAGTAAATATATTAGTGGTGATACAGCATAATCAAGGGGGTTTTTAGCACTACTTCTTAAAATATACTGTATCCTTCCTTTTTTACTAGTGAGATTGTTCATTAAGGTCTATGAATACTTTCGAATGGATAAAAGTTAGGTTTCTTGTGACAGTGTCTTCCACAGACAAAACCTCTTTCGGTTTTTCACTTTGATGCATGTTTTAAGCAGTTATATTGTGCTGGTTTATATTAGAAATGCAGCCTTTAATAGCTTGGCAGGTTTTGTGGTTAGTCAGTGGTTGCTTAAATGGTGAAATCATGAGGGACTGCAAACTGAGCATCTGAAAGAGTGGGGATTTCTAGTCCCACCTTCACACCTTTAATAGACAAGACAGTGATGAAGATATGGTGATGCATATCCTCTACGCAAGCACAGATCAGTTAGGATGAGTCTCCTTACGTGAGTGTATGGCTGTGTTTGTGCCAGAGACTGGTCCTGAACTTCCCTGTTCCCTCTTGGCCACATGTTCCCACTGCATCCTTTCCACTGGTGCCCTTACCGGTGCTTTCCCTAGTACCAATGATTACTAGCTGAGGGCTGAGTTGCACTGGTCTACCAGAAAACTAAGCCTGCTGAAGATTTGACTTATCCACATCGTTTTAAGTGATCACAGAGCCAAAGTATAAAATCTGTTCCATCACTTTATGCATAGAAAGGAGAAAGTAAGACAAAAGAAAATGAGCAGTTTTAAATCTTTATTGATGATAAATTTTTCCTGTATTTTTCCTTTCTGTCCTATTCCCACCATAAAATAACACACAGAATAAGAAATTGAATATTCAGACTAAATACTGCCCCATGGGCATGTCAGTGCCGCAGACCATGATGTTGCAGAGGGATGCTCTGTTTGGCTTTACAAGAGTTAACCTATCAGAGGAGCCGAGCATGGCAGTGGGCAGCCCAGCATGGGCTGACTGAGTCTCCGCAGCTCTTCTGCATGCTGCTAGTACCACTCCAGCCAGCTGAAAGTTGGGTCGTCTCTGCATGCTGGCGTATAGAGCAGTGCCCACATGAAAGCCTAAGCTGGGTGGGAAGCACAGGCTTGCAGAGCCTCAGAAGAGATAATTGCATCAGTAGGAGGCTTTGAGAAGTCTGTGGAGGACACTGATTTCTCGCAGGAGCCCTGCTAGCTAGTCTGGAAGCTATCTGTGAAACCTCGCTTAACGAGATGCGAGAAGGCTGCTGAAGAAAGTAGCAGCAAGCATTTCCAGCTACCTTGCTGCACTCGCATCAGCAGGCACCAGTGTGCTCTTTCACATCATTAAGTGTTGGTGTCCAGGATATTAATGTTGTTTTTCTAGTCCAAAATGGAGGGTTTGGGCACTTTCTGCTCTTGCTTGTGGTGCTTTTGTTCCCATTATTGCCATGGTCTCTCATGCAGCAAATACAAGAAAGGGTTTGCTGTAATAAGCCAAGTGAAATCTATTCAGAGTGAAACATGGGTCCTGAGGTGGGTGCTGGAAACAGGGTGCTCCTACACTCCCAGGTACAAAGAGAGGATGACCTAGGTCCTGGTTCCACCCAGGGAGTCCTGCCAGGAGCAGCAGGAGATGGGCAGAGGCAGGGCTAGACAAAAGGCTACAGCATCAGGTGTGGTCCATCCAGGAAATGGGACACAAGCTACCTACATTATAGATACAAGGTCCATCCAAGAAAGGGCTAGAGACAAGAGACAGATCTGTACCTACAATTGAAGGTCCCTGGCTGAAGTGAAATGGGGCTTCTGGACCATGGTCAGAAGACGTTGGGTGAAGATCCCAGTGAGGCTGCTCAGGGCAATTAAATCCTATTGGCACACTCAGGGCAATGACAAAGTCTTTGTTTTATGAATATAAACTTAAGTCCTTGACATCAGTGACAGCAGTTGGGTAGTATGGAAGAAAGTCAAAGGATCTGTAGGGTAACAGAAGGATGCAGTGCATTTGGCCTGCAGAAGTGAAGAAGAGATGAGTGGACCCGGAATAGTCAGTAACATGGGGAGGAAGGTAAGATGGGCACAGTCACCAGGGTGGGGGCAATCGGAACCACTGGCACGGGCAGAACATTGCCATGGGAAGAGTTAGATAAGAGTATGGTGCAAATGACATGCCTTAGGTGGGATTGCAGTGACCTGAAGTATAGGAGATGGGAATTTGGTACCCAGGAAGCTTGGTGGTATAGGCTGGTAGTGTCAGCCAAGGACAAGTGGTAGTGAAAAAATAGCTCCCAGTGCTTGTTCTCTAGATCCTGTTACTGGCATCCATAAAGGAGAAGCCATAAGCTCATTGCAACTCCCCTTCCCTTCTTTGCAGTGCTTAGGAATTTAACAAGAGCATTGTTTAAACTATAGTTCTTCTTTAAAAAAAATAATCATGAATTCACAATAAAACCTTAAAAAATGTTCTCAACCAAAAAAGCCTCTTACCATTTGCAGATAGGTCAGACATCCTTGCGATGAAATATGGTTTCATAGATAAATACATTGCTCATCGCTTCAGCATGACAAAGGCTGTTTGTCCCAGTGCTCTTATGCACAAAGAAGCCAAGCAAGAAAAAGAAAATAACATTCAGAAATACCTGAAGGAAGAAGAGAGAAAAAAAAATAATCTGGCTATGTACAGACGTCAGCCTGTAAGAAGTTGCTTTGGGTGCAATTGTTTCCAATAATCTGACTGAAGACTATTCTGTGTTAATGTAGAGTCTGGGATATAAATATAGTGGTTAAAGCTAGTAAGGCTGGCACAGCATCCGAGTGGCACGGTTAAGGGATAACCTGATCCTGCCTCTGCAGCGATCACATGCATGCAACTTTACAAGCACGCCAACACAGTGAAGACATTAAGCCAAATGGATATGGCCTCCCTCGTTAATTATTGAAGAGAAGCCAGCTGCCAGTTCTGGTAGCACTGAGGCTAATTGCTGCCTGTGTAATCTAATGCATCTTGCTCAAGCTCTTTGTGCATTGGTTTACTCACCTATAAAATATGTTTGCAGATATTATCGTGTACCCTAGCTGCTTCTGAGATTTAACTGTGACCATGTGAACCTCTTGCACATGGTTTAAAATGACATTGCGTAAGCACAGTGTTGATATTGTTCATGAGTAATAGATGTATTGTGTTACTTTAACTCTCAGATCACAGTTTGATTTGATTTTCATATAGCTGTTTTCATAAATAATGGAAAATTAGTAACTTACTGCTCAGGAAAAGTGCTTGTGGGTTAAATTAGTTGTAGCAGAGGTCATATATTACTTCCTGAATAGTTTGCAATTATCAATTATGGATTAAATATGGTGAGAATATACTGAAAGTGTATAATAATGAGGAGTTATCTCTTTATTAACACTGTGACCCGTGTAGTTCATAACCCTTTCATGTTGTTGCAGCCATGATTACCTTGCAGCCAGGAGTTAGCAGAACAACCTGATTATGCCTCACAGCAAGGGGAAAATCCTTGTGCTGACTCTTGAAAGAGTAGGTTCCATCAGATTTATGCCAGCTTCGTGGTAATCAAGTGGTAGCAAGACCTTTTTTCTCTGCTTTCAGATCATGAGGGGCACATACCCTTCTCAGAATAGTTTTCAGCCGACACAGCCCCCTCTAGGTTTCCTGAATTGCTGGCAGCTTGTGGTCATGTATATAAATGTGAAGGTGGCTGGCAGGGGCTGATTTTACACCAGCTTTTAAAAATGCAGCAGAAGGTCTCTGTGTTATCAGTACTTCTTGCCCTCTGAATCTCCCCATTCGCTTCCAAGTGGCAGGCGTGGGTTGAATATTATCATACTATACATGATAGTGCCTGTCATAGTGCTTCTGCTTTAATTAATAATGGGTTTTGGCAATATTTATCTACATTACATCTATTAATGTCAGCATAGGTAGTCTGATAATGTAACACTTGTTAATTCAGCAGCATCACTATGTCAGATCTATAATCTAACAAAAATAAAAACAGCTGTCTCTTGCATAGTATCTTCTGTCTGTAGACCCAGGGGATCACACAGTACATTAAAGCATTTTTGTCATAGTAGTGTCAGAATCAGATAATGGAATATAGCAATATAGTGAAATACAGGAAATATTCCTATACATAGAAGTATATTCCTACATAGGGGAATATAGGGATACAGGAATCAGATAGTGAAACGGCTTGTTCAAGGCTGGGCTGAAGGCAGGGTCAAGGCAGACAAGGGAGCAGTTGCAGTCCAGTGCATTATTTTTAACAGCAGTTGTTTCCCCAAATGCATATGATGATTACAAAAATTATATGTATATTTTTAAAATTAGGACATTTGTATTAATACCAAAATAACAAAATAAATTGTATCAACTGGGCTTGATTTTCCATCATTCATTAAACTGAAAAGGAAAAGCCGTCCAGGCATTTCCCTTTTCATGAAATTACATCCATCATTAATATGAAACAGAAAATAATTGTCAGACTTCACACAGCACCCTGGAATGATCCCAGTACATCTTGACTTGTTGGGAGAATTTTGAGTTAAAATTTGTTGTAATCTTAGCAGCAGTTGTTGAATGTTTCATTTGCTTGTAGAAGTGTCAGTACACAGTAAGGACAGAGCAGAATTTTTTTGACCAACAGAGTCTTGGAAGACCTCGTGACCATCTTTGAGTCCTTAGCATCCTAAATACTGGGTTTTTTTAATCCTTGTCAGGGCTTAAACCTTTCTTTCAGCAGGAGCCACTGGGACTAAATATATTTTAGAAACAGTAAGTAAGTGCTAATGATGTGCTCATGAGACGTAAATTATTAGAAGGGGTTGGTACATTTTCTAGCCTGTTTGGAGAGCTCTACAATTTGCTTATATTGAATAAAGCCCCTGTAAAATAGTATTTTTAAATAATTTTGTTTGAATGAACTGAAATGTTCTTTAAAAGTGGTTCCTTTTCCCAGTAGCTATAGAGCCTAAATTGCACAAGAATACAGGTGGCTGTCTGTGCATTTTGATATGTGCGTTCAAACTGGGGTACCTTGAAGCAAAATCTGTTTTCTGTTGTGTTTTATTCCCTTTATAGATGGTGTGATTTTAATGCCTATGGGGTTTTTCAGGGGTTTTCTTAAACAGCATAATTATTTTCAAGTGAAGCTTTTTCAAATTGCACATTTTATTAGGTTTGCATTAAAATGTTTAGAGTTTAGTAGACCACATTTTATTTATTATTCCAGTAATGTATTTTTATAGTCAAAACCAATGGTAAATGGATGTTCTGTTCTCAGAAAGCTGAAGTGTTGGGAAACCAAACGTCAGTTTACAAGGGGTGTTTTTCCCTATGGAAATCAATCAATAGATCGAGGTAACTGATACACACCATGACTCACACTATCAACCATGGTGGACCACATCACCATTCTATAGGTCTGCACTGACTTGGTGGCACAAACTGTACCAATTGAGAGTACCATAAAATCAGCCAACAATTATGTTTCCATATGTGTTAGGTGATCACATCATTTACAGGATAGTCCTAATGTTTCAGGTCAAACTTCCTAGAGGTGAAACCTGTCTGATCAGGCACTGTTTCCTGGGAAGAGTGATTACCATCCTAATAGGTTTGTGGACTGCCAAAGGGCTGTTGGCTGCAGCAGTATCCTGAAATAGATATTTGGGATTATTGATGGTTTTTTCTTTAAAAAAAAAAATATATGATGACAACCCATTTTTCTTTGACCAGGTAACTGAAAAAACTTGACCAGCCACCAAGAGTAGATGGGTCAGTGTCTGGTCCTTGGTGGTTGTTCTTCAGAAGCTGCTGCTGCCTGAGAGCTCTCTGGTGGAAAGTTCAAGTCCTGTGGGCTTTTCATTCTGGAAATGAGTGTTTAGATCATTTAAACTTGATAATGGTGTTAATGAGGGTTTTCACATAAAAGATGGAAAGAGAAAATTAGGTCTTCCCTAGTGGGCTTTAAAAATTTGCCACAGGAAGGCTATCCAGAGGTTCATAATTTGCTGATATCCAAGTTCTTTAATGCATTTTACCACTTTCTGGCACCGTACGCTTGACCTTGTTACAGTATTTTTAATAAGGTTGATTTAAAGTATGTAGGACAAGGCGTGCTGGCAGTAAGTAAAAGGAAAGAAAAATGAGAGAAATCAGTTATTAATTTGAACTTAGTAACAATAGCTCAAAACCCAGCATCTCTATCTTCCCTTATTATTTTGTTGGGTATTTTCTGACTACACCATGACTTTCACATGGGAGATAAAAGTTGGGTATTCTGAGGAGTGGTACCCAGATTTGGCAATCTTCTGAGAAAACAGCCTTAGCTCTGTCCGTTAAAGAGAGGGTTTTGCCTGCCTACAGATGCAAAAATATCTTTACGATATTTTAGCTTTAAATCAATTTTGACTGACAAAATGCCAGTCAGGAGACAAGCAGAAGAGGCTCGTCTTCCTGTAGATTTTTCCTGTAGCAGGGTACTTGCACCTCATAAAAATGCTATTTTGTGCTGGGAGGCTGCATCTAGGGGGGACTGATCCCAAAAGCTGGGCAGACATCATGCCAGGGTTGCACCAATTGTGTCCATCTTCTGGAAAGAGCACAGAGCGGTGTTTGCCAATGGTGTAACAACAAGTTTCAAGCAAATAGAATGGTATATTGTTAAATCGTTCAAATGTAGTTTCCATTTATCTGAAGAATTGTATTAGGTGTGGTAGGAGCTGTGAGAGCCAATGTTGGAGCAGCACTTCGATGAGTTAGGGGATATAGGAAGATAGAAAGCAAAAAGATGGGAACCATCTCAAAGATTTTTAAATCTAAGAAATTTTTGCAGCCTAAGGTAAAATCAGGGAACAGACTTTATCTCTGATTAAAGCTGTTTGTATCTTTCATATTTGCATTTTCCAGAACACCTTTTTAAGTGTAATGGCAGAAAAGTTCCTGGAAATGGTTGAAAACTTCATCGTTCTTAAATTTAGTTGTTAGGAGCTTATCCAAACAAAAATCATTGAAAATTCCTGAGTTATATGTGGTGAACTGGGCTACAGATTATGATTTATATACATATATATATGTGCATTTAATTTCTTAAATAATGTACTCATGTTTCTAGTGATGTGATAACGCACTTTGGAAGAACTTTAAGAACGTGGATAACATTGTCATCTAATTCCACTGTGGGTTTAAAGAGCTGAAGCATGGTGGTACAAGGTCTCCTGCCACAGTTTTTGGCATGTGCCCGGGGCAAAGGCTGTGTCCACTTGTGTACATCCGTGTACCTCTTTGTGTTTCCAAAATACCCTCTGCTTGTATTTCTCGATGCTGCACACTAGAAACCCCCTGCAGCAGCTGTGACCTTTCTCCAAGTTCTGAAGTTTGAAGCTGGAGGGGCTGTAAAATACCAGAGCTCGCCCAGAGGACAAAATATAGTAACGGGCTGGAAGGAAGCAGGCATTTTCCCGGGGGAAATGGTGGAGGCAAACAGTAGCGATGGAGTATTTGGAAAGCGAAGGCGATTCCTCTGATGAAGAATGCTGTTTTTCGGGGAGCAGTGATGAGTACTCCTGTGATGAAGTCCAGAAAGTGTCTGAGTCAGTGCTCACAAGCCAGGCTTTTACATAATTACTTGTGGCATTTGGTGGTGTGCACTCCTAATAATTACTTGTTGCATTTAATGCCCTGAACTTCTAATAGCTACTTTTGCATTTAGTGCCGTGCACTTAGAATAATTACTTGTTGCATTTAATGCCATACATTTCTAGTATTTACTTTTGCATTTAATGCTGTGCACTTCTAGTCATTACTTGTCGCATGTAATGCCATGCACTTCAAATAATTACTTTTGAATTTAATGCTGTGTACTTATGTACTTCTAATAATTATTTGTTACATTTAATGCCATGTACTGTAGCTGGTGGCAGCCTATCAAAGCATTACCTTTTAAATATACCTTTTAAAACATGGACTGACAATTTGTTTTGCTTGAAGGTGATTGAGGTTAAGTTGTAGATTGGTGGCATGACCCTAGGTGCGTTTGTCACTTTTAAGCCTATGTGAGGTGTTGGCAGTGTTTGGAAGTCTGAGTGTGTCTTGTATTTCACAGCTGATGTACATAAAGGTTTAATGTTCATATAGAACTGGAAATATGTTAATTTTTTCCTTCTGATTTAGAAAATTGGTGAGATTTTTAATCCTGCTTGCAGCCTGATTGGTAAACATCCCATAACACAAAAGCATGCAAGGTTTATAAACCCACTTACAATCGATGCAGACTGTGGAAACAGAAAACTGCTTTCCCCTGTCAGTCCCTTCATTCAGTATTTGTGGGACAAGGGTCCTGCAGCAGAGGGGAGGTTTTAGGCAAGGATGTGCAAGATGGCTTTGGAGAATACCCAAAGATAGCAGTTTCTTAACTTAACACTTCATATGTGAGCCACTTCATTATTCATTAAAAACCCCTGTTTTTTCCTACTTATCCGTTATTTCTGCTTGTGCAGAACAGAAGGAAACCTCAGAATTGCATGACTTTCTGATTTACAAAAACCTTGTCAACCCTCTGGCTCTTGGGTGTTTGTGCAAAGCGAAATGCCCTTTGGGAAAGTACCTTCGTTCTACATTAATTTCATGCTGATTAAAAGGGTGTATTAAGTACAAGATAGTGGAAATCATAACAGTTACTTGTGCGTTTTAATCTCTAATGTTGTTTATTTAATATGTTTCAACTGAAGCCACCAATAGCTGTATTTTACTTGCCTGTAATCATGTAACTATTATACAGTTAGCTATAGCCATGTCTGTAATCTATAACTATAAGGGTATAAACTGTCTTGTTGTGGCAGAAAGGCATCTGAGATAACAGGACAAGTATGTGAAGTTTTAACTGGAATTAATGAAAAACCAAAAAATTTGCTTACTCATTCTAATATATTAATATACCAGCAAAAGTTGGCTACAGCAACTTAATGGGATATTAAATAGTATTGTCCCTTATTTTCTTTGTATTTACCAATTTTTTAGAATTTAATAGAGATAATTGCCTACTACTATTTGGCTACTTCTTTCTACTTGCTTTAAGGTACCATAATTTTGTTTATCAGTATGGATAAATTAGCACGGATATTTAATTTCATTGAAAGTAGACTCAACAATGGCATTCGAATGTAGGCTTGAACATTAATGTTTCTTTCGTTTGTATTTCTACTTGCTTTGTTTTAAATATATTGAAGTAAAATTAGCTCAATTAAAGTAATTAAAGTTAATTAATGATTACCTCTAAAGGGAGAGTGCATATTTCTGTATGAGTGCATATGTACCACCCTTTTTTTTTTTTTTACTATATTACTGTTTTAATACCTCCAGTCTTTAAACAGGGGAACTGCTATTTGTAACAACATTTTTAAATCCATTTTCTATTTCAGTGGAAATATACAGTGGTTTTCCAGTCTAAATGAATTAGGTGTGTTTAAAAGAGGTGGGTCTCTTTTGCCTGTAATCCACTTACCCTTCATACTTGGGAAGTGTTGGAGTGAATTTGACTCTGAATCCTGTACATTTGTTTGACCAACACAGAAAATGCAACAGCATCTCTTAATCTCTGATGAAACACTGAATCAGTCTGATTAAAATGAATTAACTTCGTATTTTGTAGCATGAGCTGGCAGTGGCCCGGTGGGGCAGGGAAAGGGAGAACACAAACTATTTGGTAATGAAGATACAGAAAAAATTCTAAATGCAGTATTTTTTCTGGTGAAAAGTGCCAGCACAGAGCTTTAATGCAGAGACCTTTCAAAGGCTCCATCCTAACCAGGCCCCTTTTATATGCCTGATAGTCCCAGCCTCCTCCATGCTCAGATAGCAAATACATAGCGAGTCCTATAGTCTGCTGCATATGTTGTACCTGCTCTGAGTAGCAGAGCTGATGTCTTGCTTAACTAGATGTTTCATGTTCCAACACTGAGGTATTATGTAGGTTTTGGGGTAGAAGGACAAAAGACGTCTAAGTGTTCATAAATAAATCTATGCAAATATCTAATTTTTTGATAGATTCATAGTGAGAAATGAGACTTTGCCTAAAATAGATGGAAAGCATGGGCTGATGTGTGTCTGGATGTCTTATTTATAAGGGGAACCAGGAGGTTTTTTCTGCTCGTGCAGGGTTTTTAGCTTTTCTGTGTTTGAAGCCTGTATGGATGATGAACATCAAATCAGTATAGGGGAAAAGCTATGAAACCCAGAGATTTATTCTTGAAGTACGTTAAGAGTGCAATATGTTTGGAAATAAAAAAGATTGTCATGAAAATAATACAGCTTACTTAAGTAATACTTTATTTTCTTTCAGGGAGGATGTCAGAACAGCCAACGTCATTGCAGCTGAGGCAGTAACTTGTCTGGTCATAGACAGAGAGTAAGTACAACATTTTCCTGCTGTGGGGTGAGGTGTATCTCAAGTTTGCACCTTTTACAGTTTTTAACTAGAGCCTTTGATCATTTTCTCCAGAAAGGTCATTTGATTTTGAGTAATACAGTCATAGTATATATGGGTCCTTGATGAAGTAGAGGGAAGGTCCCTCTAAATCAATAAGGCAAAACTCAGTAGTGACAAGTACAGACAATTAAGAAGTGCAGAAAGACAAAATGGAAGTAGATGGGGAGATAGCATTACTGTGGAAATGGATCCAGGCATTACGATGGAACACAGATTGCGTTCTTGTCAATAAAATGTTATGAAAGGCATTGAGCTTCTGGCAGATTTTAGAGCAAGATGTTGTTATTCTAGTCCATGTGGGGATGGAGAGCCCTCATCCAAAGGACGTAGACCTGCCTGAAGCTCTGTGGCTCGAATAAGATAGAGAAGATCAGAAGAGGAAAATGATGTCTTATATAGGGAGCTTGAAGGAATTAGGGGGCTTTAATCTAGAAGAGAAATGTCTGGGCTAGGGACTTTTGCAGAGGTGTAGGAGAGCACAGAGGCAAATATATCAGTGGTTTCTCTGTCCTTGAATACTTTCCTGGGCATAGTCTTGATGCAAGACACCGTCAAAGGTCAGATGCTGGGTTAGGAGTGACCTCTGAAACCCTTATATTCTGATGATGTACATGATTCTATACTCAAGTGTCATGTAGGTATGATCTACATACACTCAGTCCTGGTTTGACACAAGTTTTGTATTCAGTTATCTTACAGTCTTTCATTTCTAGAACTCTAGTGTTCTGTAATGGATGAACTGGGGAACAATAATTAAAAAATCCTAGGTCTTCTGATACAGGTTTTTTATGATCAATTAAAAAAAATGGTCTGTCCATTGAAAACAGATGATGAACTTCAGGACTGTCATCTGAGCGGCTTGCTTTCACATACACAAGCAAGGTAGCCTTGTAGATAAAAGACACACTATGCCTTAGTGTTCTGTGGGACAAAGAGAAGAATTGACATAATTACATAATTTAGCAAGCATTAATTCAGAGAAATACAAAGCAAGAAGTCATTTATGCTTTTTTTCTGAACACTTCTGTAAGGGTTATTTGGTTTGCACTGTAAGCTTTTTAAAAAAACCAAGTAACCAGTAACAGCAGAGTCAGTCATTCCTGGTCATTTTACAGACTGTTTCTATGCTTGTCTCTTGTTACTTTTTCTCAGTATATAATGCCCTTGAAATAGTAAGGAAGTACAAGTTAAATTTAAACTGATGAAGCTGTAGTTAATCTATACCAGAGATCCTAGTAATGCTCTGCAATTAGTAGCAGAGCAACACTATTTATAAGAATCCTATTTATAGTGCAAGAAAAGTAATGCTATTTATAGCACTATTTATAGTTCAAGGAAGGTTGTCCTGGTCCTGACTAGTTCTAACTTTCTTGTCATAGCTCTTCTCTTACATTGTTATTTTATAGGCATGTGAATAACTATAGAAGCATATTTTAATATGAAGAAAATCTACTAAGACCTGTAAATTTGGAAAATTATGCAGATGCCATTCTGTTAATGAGGGGAAATAGCATTACTTTATATCCAGATACACAGAATATTACAACATTTTGTTTGTTATGGTGGCCATGGTAGGTGTTCACGTTGAGTCACCAGATGCAAGAAAGCAATGGAAACTGGAAGCCAGCTTTACCTACAGTCTGAGCTGTTCTGTGCAGAAGGAGGAGTGATGCACGTCATTAAGGTTGCCTAATAACTTTCTATTACAAGACAAGCTCTTTGTTTAATAAACTGTAATTATTGAAGCAGAAATTTTCATGCTCTGTATGTGTCTCTATCTGAAACATGTCAGCAAAATTGATGTTGCAATTTCAAAGAACAAGTTAAGGAAAATATCATTTCCTTAATGGTCAATCCATTTCTTTGAGAAACTGGAGAAATTTAGTCTTGGTGACAGTAGGGGTTAGTATTACCCATTGGCATTATCTTGTCAACAGGGTAACTCTTCCAGCTTCCTTGCACAAGTCTTCCGAAGACATCCGAAAATTGTTCCACAGAACACCTGACAGCCACGCTGCTAATACCGCTGCTGTACTCCCATCTAGTTAACACCTGAACTATAGAAGTCACACCTTGGTATCACAGCAGATTCTTCCTAAGGGAGATGGAAGATTGTTTCTCTGGATTTGTAAATATTATGAACAATTGCAGGGCTGTTGTAGTTGCTGGAAGATTTTGAAGTTAGTAATACAGGAAGCTTTTTTTATAGGGATGAGCCAGGCCACCAAGCAAGCTCTGGGAGAGCTGGGTTTGAAATGGGACATTGCTTAAGCATGACAGAATGAAATGGTTTGCCTAGAATATTTTCTGAAATTAAAAAAAAATATACATTAAAATGCTACAGGGGTGAAGCAGTGGGAGTTGAAAATACCATGAGGAAAAGCCGAACAGTAATACGTGATGAGTCTTTAATCAGCAAATTCTCACGATGTCAGTGTTACCTTGCTTTTTAATTTCCTGGTGAAACAAGAAGGCCATTACAGTCACAAAAACACCCCAAAGATGCCCAAAAAGTAGTATAGCTATTTCTTGCAAATCTGTTTAGACAGGCTTTGCAACAATGGATTTTCAGCATCCTTTTCTGATGTAGAAATGATCAGAGGCATGATCTAACAAAATTAGCACTTGATGTGTCCCACAGACTTTAAGCCATTTTGTTCCCACTTATTCTTCTACTGAAAATATTTGTTATGAAGGAAACATTGACATTCTTTCTGTCTTGCAGTTGTAAGTCCCTTCCTTTACCAGAATAATGAATTTCAGTGGGATTTGGTCCTTCATGCTCTCTGGCTTCATCAACAGTCTCCACCATGCAGGAGGTGAGATGAAGCCAATCATCCAGCTCCAACCAAGCTGTAGGATAAATTTTGCTGACTTTGCTAAGGCTTAACATCAGATTATACTTAATTTCACTTCTATGTGAATGAATAAATATTGCTTGTGAGTAGCCTGCAAATTGAATCCTTTTCTGTAAACTGGAGAGATATGGATTTGATGGATGCACTGTTTGGTGGGTAAGGAATTGGCTGGATGCTTGCATCCAGAGAATAGTACTCAATGGCACAATGTCTGGATGGAGATCAGTGACAAGTGGTGTCCCTCAAGGGTCCATATTGGGACCAGTACTGTTTACTGTCTTCATCAGTTACATTGACAGTGGGATTGAGTGCACCCTCAGCAAGTTTACAGACAACACCAAGCTGAGTGGTGCGTTTGATACCCCTGAGGGACAAGATGCCATTCAGAGGGACCTGGACAAGCTTGAGAAGTGGGCCCCTGTGCACGTCCTGAGGTTCAAACAAGGCCAAGTGCAAGGTCCTGTGCATGGTTCAAGGCAACCCCTGGTATCAATACAGGCTGAGGGGTGAAGGGATTGAGAGCAGGCTTGGGGCTACTGGTGGATGAGAAGTTGGACATGTTCCGGCAAAGTGCACTTGCAGACCAGAAAGCCAACCATATCCTGGACTGCATCAAAAGCAGCATAGCCAGCAGGTTGAGGGAGGTGATTCTCCCCTGCACTCTGGTGAGACTCCACCTGGAGTACTGCATCCAGCTCTGAGGTCCGCAACACGGGAAAGACATGGACCTGTGGGAGCAGGTCCAGAGGAGGCCACAAAAATGATCAGAGGTATGGAACACCTCTGCTGCGAGAAAAGGCTAAAAGAGTTGGGGTTGTTCAGCCTGGAGAAGAGAAGGCTCTGGGGAGACCTTATAGCAGCCTTCCAGTACTTAAAGGGGGCTTATAAAAAGATGAGGACAGACATTTTTGTAGGGTCTGTAGTGGTAGGACAAGGGGCAATGATTTTAAACTAAAGGAAGGTGGACTCAGACTACATATAAGGAATACATTTTTTATGATGAGAGTGGTGAAACACTGGAACCCGTTGCCCAGAGAGGTGGTAGATGCCCCATCTCTGGAAATGTTCAAGGTCAGGTTGGACAGGGCTCTGAGCAACATGATCTAGTTGAAGGTGTCGCTGCCTAATGCAGGGGGATTGGACCAGATGACTTTTAAAGGTCCCTTCCAACACAAACTATTCTATGATTCTATGACTCTATGAACCTTTAGGAAGGTGTCCTTCAGCAATAATCTGAACCCAACAGTGAAGAAGACAAAGGCTCAGCACTGAACTTTTAATTTGGTTGTTCTTTTAAAATAAGTGAACTATTTCACATAGACTCTGTAACATATATTCTGAAATTAGCATGCGTAGCATAGAAGAAACATGAATGTGTGTGTTTATTTTGTCAACTGCTTTAGCTCGTTGGTTGATACAATTTTGACCTAGATGTAAGTGGTGGGAGTCTGCACACTTAGGGCAGAAAACAAGAAAGGTTTGGTGTGTTATTTTAAGGGAACGGGAAGGAAGAAAATGTAACGGCATGTTAAGTTAATAACAACCAGGGAAGTATATTTATTCAGGGAATGAAAGTTACTGAAGCTCAATGTGTGCGATTTTTGAGCTGGAAGCTATATGCAGACAATATATCATGTGCTATAGTTCATGGAAGAGAAAAAGTGAAAGTTTGGGTTGCAACTGGAAATTATTCTGGAGTTCGGATTTTGAAGGCATGGAGGAGGGGAGGCACAAAGAACTGAAGCATTACAGACACCACCTGAAGCATTGCAGATACCAGCTGAGACATCAGTGGATGGCAAATATCCCAATAAGGACTATGGCTCTTCGACGATAATGATGACAAACAGGGGGAAAGTGTGAGCTAGCACAGGGAAAATGCGAGCTGGCAGAGGGAAAAAAGACATCAAGTAATAGGTTTATTGTGCTGGGGAATGGGCATAAGCAGCAGACAGTTACAGAAGGTGAGAAAGCAAGGAGGAACACTTAGCTTTGGCCAAGAACTGGAACCGGTGAAGAAATCTAGGCTGTTATTGTATGAAGAAGGGAGATATTGCAGCCGTTACAGGGAATTTTGCAAGGAGCCAGAGAGGCAGACTGAGGCCTCCCAAGCAGAAGGAATCTTGGGCACAGAGATAACAGAAATATTATAGAGGAGCAGCTTTGTATGAAACACAGCTGGAGAAAAACATGATAAAGGTAGTAAGGATTAATTTCATAGGTAGTCAATAGATGGGACCCTAATAAGGAGATGTCCAGCAGGGATATCTGTTGTGGGTCAAAATCACTTTGAAGAAGATAGCAAAGGAGTAGCAGTGAAGGGACTCCTGGATGTGTCTGGATATGGATGCATTTAGACATAAATAATATAAATGTGAAAAGTTTTTGTGGAAAGCAAGTTTTCTGGACCTGTATCATTATAAATGACTATAAATTTCCAAAGAGGGAAAAATAATTGCTACTAAAAATGGAAAGTCCCAGATACTCTGGAATATGGTGGTGTAACAAGTGTTCACTGAAACAGCAGAGCTGGTTGAAGCAAGTTTTGGCACATGATGAAGGCAATGTCATGGGTGGTTTCTTTGTAAGCAGTGATGAGCATACTATGGAAAATAACCTTGGATGAAGTTATAATTTGTTAATTTAGGTTAAATTAACTAGACGGCTTAAAAAGTAGGTCTGTAACACTGGTTCTCAATATTAAAAATGGAAAATTGAGACATTAAAAGGCCTCTTTGGGAAATTAGCTGGACAAGGGCACCTACAATTCCTTCATCTAATAGGCTTCGGTTCTTAGAAATATGCATCGTAGAAAGGTAACCCATTTAGGAAGTTATTTATAGGGATTTATAGAAGTTTGTGTTTGGAAATGACTGAGGAGAATTGATTAGTTTGAGATCCCTATAGTATTTAGAAAACCTATAGAAAATGAAGCAAGCTTCAGAGGTGGGATTTCCAGGTGAGGCAGCTGCTGTAGTGCAGTCATAACAAGCTTTACAGTGACCACATTGGGAGTACCATTAATTCTGGTCACCCAAGGAAAAGGACAGTAGCAGCAAACAGACTATTTGCTATAACATTAAGAGTTACCATCTTGCTGGAAAAGAATAGTGTAGTCCTAGCTGGTCAGGTGTATTCCAAAGAAACAACTTAGTAATCAGTAGGAAAAAAAATTCCAGGGTATTTCATGTTATATTCAAAGTTTCAACATGCATGCTGTCACTGAAGAGGAGATTCCACTAACCTGGTAGGGGACATAAAATGAGATGGTGACAAGGCTGATCAAATGAGGATGACAGCTTTGCTAAGGGTTCTTAGCACCAGGCAGGCTGACGTCTTCTCCATGCTCAAGCTTAATGGTGAGACAGGGTTGATTTAGCCAGGCGGTCTAGAGGGAAGGAGACGTTGGAAAATCGGCTTGGAAGGTTCAGCAGAACCCACATATTGTTCATGGGAATTTTAAAAGTATACTTCTCACCATTTCAAGGAATTTGTAGAAACCTATGGATACTTGGGAAGCCAGACAGCTCATTGCAAAAAATTTTTCAGTTTTCTTCCCATCAAACATATGATATAGGTAAACATATTAATACTTTATAACAGTTGCTACTTGTCAAATGTTTTTTATTAATTTTTAATCCCTAGAGCAGTTTTTTCTTTACAATCTGTAGGCTTTCTGTGTTTATGACTTGCTAAGACCTTATGTGAAATAAAATTGAGTCTGTTGCTAGTTAAGTATTTCCTATTGTGATACTGCGGTAATTCATCCTCTGGGAAGAAACTAATTGTGGGAGACGCACAATGTTGCCTTCAAAGTGTTTCAAGATTAGCCCTGTTGAAGCTCATGAATTTTCAGGCTCCCTGGAGGGGTTATTAGTTTTGTTGTAGAGGTACAGTTGGACTGTTTGGGGAAAAGTTAACAATTATGGTGTGCTGGATTGGATGGACTGGTCCTCTAGGAAATTTTCTGTAAAATATCTTCTGATAAAAATTATGTGGATGCTAGCAGGACAGCATTGACCGTCTGTTCTGTAAATCAATTTGAATAAAGATGTACAAACACACTTTATTTGCAGCTACTTTGTATGGTGATAAAACAGGAGGAAAAGGTTCAAAACTCAGTCCTAACATTTTCATCATCGTTGGCACCCTGTGAGAGAAGTTGTTGCAACTTCTTAATTTTTTTTTTCCACATGTGCCTCTTGAAACTGAAAAAGTGTTTGAAAATGTTCATAGATTTTCATGAACTGTAAGAATATTTACACTGAAGTTGATTCAGGTTCATCTTTTATTTATATGTGATATTTTTCCTCCATATAATTTATTTATGTTTATAACAATATTTTTCTGGAGTGCTGAGATTTACCAGGTATAAATGTGTGTGCTGGGCATATAAAATTGCATAATGCAAGTGTTAGAGAGAGGACCTGAAGGATAGGAGCCACTAAAACTAAAGGCACAGCTGCTGCTAACAGAGGTTGGTAGCGCTACAAAACTACACAGTATTTGCATCTATTGAGTGCTAAATGCTGTTTTTACTGCTTGTTGTCTACTTTGGTTACACATATCAAGATAATACAGGGTTTTTTTAAGGAAACATTTTAAATATTTCAGGTATTTTCAGATTTTTCACTTTGGATTTTACATTTGTGTCTGTATTTGAAAACCTGATATTGTTTTTTAATGGGGATAGCTATGAGGTTCAAGAAAGGTTACTGTATCAACCCTTTTGGCAATGGAAATTGGAGAGAAAAAGAAGTATTATTCTAGCATGACTGGCCCTATACAAACTGAGCTGAACTCTTTCATTGGAGATTTTAGGTTTTGCTGTTTTAGTGTTTTTCCCAGTTGGGGTGAAGTTTATCCATGGAGAAAATTGGTTATGAGGAGAGAATAGAAAAAATGAAGCGAGAAGGCTATGCAGTGAAAAAAACCTAAGCAATTTTCTGATGAAATTCTTGGGGAAGTTGTGACCAAGATGATACTTCAACGGCATTGAGATAGGCAATAAAAAAGTGACTCGAGTGAGCTTCAGTGTCTTGCTGAGTCCTAAGTCTTGCTTAAGACATTTTTAAAAAAAACTTAAGGATATTTGACAAACTGGTGTTACTCCTTTCAGTGACTTTTTCTTATTTGCCCATATAATGTTCCATTAGACAAAGACATATTTGCATTGCCAATAAATAATTGGATGCTTAACCCTGCCACATTTTCCTAACCACATGAAAGCAAACCAAGGCTAGTTATTTTAAGTTGTATTTTAAGCCTTAGGTCATGTCTCACAGCATTCCAGGAGGATTACAGTATTACTGTCTCTCACTTAGATCCATAAATACCTGTTTGTGCTGCAAGTGAGCATTAACATACACATCTTGCTTTGTTTTCATTGTCATCTTTGAAAGGTTTGGCTTCATCCTATGGAACATCTTCAGCACAAGAAAGATAAACCTTGATGTGTTGAATAAGCTGGATTTTTCATATTTTCACTGCTAAGGAATTTTGGCTTGGAAGGATATGCTGATAATCAACACATCCCTTAACACAATTTCCATGCAAGAGCAAGGCGGTCTTTGCCTTCTCTTCCTCATGAATGAGTTCTCATTGTTTTCCCTGTGCTAGGTAAATGATTTCATAGCCTGTATCATTTAAAATATTATGAATTAGAGTAAGTAGAAAACTTGAGGAATTTATGTGGGCAGAGGATATTTTCAGAGCAGGCGATAAACGTGTAATCATGTAAAAGGCCACACTGGAAAGGACAGCTCTAGATCCAGACCAGTATAAATACCTCTCCTGACTGTGATCTCTTACTTCATATTTATTACAAGATTGGATAAAATATGGCTTTCTCCAGCTGCTGTTCATAAAGCATAATAATTAAGCTTTCTTTAATTCTTCTGGTAGTCATGTCCCCGCTTGCCATATGCACATGAGGTGCCTTGCTTAGGGTCAGGCACCTCCTGATGCAGCAGGACACTTAAGTACCCGCTTAATACCGCATGGCATGTTTAAGCTGCTTGGGCAAAGTGCAGTCCATACAGTTCAATTGCACTCGGGGCCAAAGGCGGCGCAAAGTCACCTTGGTTTACCTCCTGCATCGCAGGATGTTGCATTTCCCACAGTTGCCCTTCGCTGAACCCAGATACATCAGGCTGGTGAATTCTGCTTGTTGCTGTATTTTTACAAACAGCTGGGGTTTGGGGAGTTTCGGTCAGTAGGTTTTTCAGCTGTGGCTGTTTAGCCTATATATTGTCATGTGACCTGAAACAAAGTGATTTAGGGGGGAAAATGCAAACAATCTGCAAGCTGTTACCTTTATTAACCTGCCCTGTATTTTCCTCACCTGCTGAGCAGCATTAGTTCTCTTACATCCTAAAAGTCTTTGCTGAGAGAGGGCCATACTGAATATTTTGTTCTTACTCCTAAATTTGTAAATATTGTCCTAAATGGTATTTTTTTTTCAATTTTTTTAACTTTTCAAATTATTTTTTTTCAACTTCTTAATAGCCATTTCTGTTCTTCAGCTCTATGTTTAGTGCTGCAGGAGTGTCATGAACATATAGAAGCTGGAGGAACTACAGTGCTTTTGTTTTTGAAGCTGTGACCTTAAGGTAGAGATTAGTCAAGAGACTGCAGTTTGCAGCAGTTCATCCTTTCAGATTAGTCTAGCTCTATTCTTATTTTCGTGGTACATTCTTTCTTAGAGAAAAGAAAACCTGTGTGTGACAGACAGACTGGGAATAATAGAAATGTATTAGGGAACTATGGTTTTCACCTGGCATATTTTCAGTTATATTATTTATTTCAATTATTAAAATTACTAAAAATATTCAATTTCTTTTTTGTATTTAGTCTTTGACATTATAATGTCACTACCAAAGACATAACAGTTGCAGGTTTTAATTTTTTTCTCTGGAGTGTTGCTTGTTAGTTGATTAAATGGTTGTTGGGTCCATTTGTTTGAGTCAGTCATGATATAAAAAGATTTTCTAATTCTTTTTCCGATGTGTCTGTGCCCTTTCTATCTCCCCTGGGACAGAGGATGGTGTTAGGGGACTGCTCGAGCTACTCACAGCTTGTACAGAAGACAGCTCAGCACTGAGGGTATCTGGCATTCCTAATATTTCACCCTTACTCAATTTAACCCAATTAAAGCCAGATTTTCTCTTAAATGTCATTAAACAATCTGGCCTACAACAATGTGCTTGCCTTCCTGCCCTCACTTTCTTTTCCCCCTCTTTTTTTTTTTTTCTTTTTATTTCTGTTTGCTGTGGTTTTGGCTGCTGTCTGTAAAGATGAGAAAGCTAAGATACAGAAATAAAGATTATCCTTCTCTTTGAAAGCAGAGGGGTTTCTGGTTAGAGGACAGGGATATATGGTGGTGACACCTCACCATCATGGGACTTCGTAGCCATGTTGACAGATTTACTCTGAAACTTACACTGGGGGGAGGAAAAACTTCAGCGGTAATTTCAGTGGGTTCAATCCCCAAAAGAGCCGGATAATTAAGTTTGGACCTTCTTGGCATTGGTTTTTGTATTTCCATGCTTTCTCCAGCATGTCTGAGGCCGTGTTTCCCAGCAGATGCCCAGGCCCTGGCCCTGGTTTGGTCAGTCAAGGCCGCCCCCAGCATCGAGGTGTGGCCCCTGGTTGCTGCTGAAGATCCATCTTGTCCTGCTTGGCTACCACATGGAGGCTTTTCCTCTAAAAATGCCCTTTTGTTTTTACAGCTCCTTCAAACATCTGATCGGCGGCCTAGATGATGTTTCCAATAAAGCCTATGAAGATGCAGAAGCAAAGGCAAAGTAAGTGTCTGCTTGTTGTGTTCAGTGTGAAGTAACCTCATTTTTATTGATTGTACATCACTGTAATTAAAAAAACCAACCAACAAAACAAAACTGCTTTTTCTAACACAACAGTATAAAACAGCTTACAAAGTAGTCACTTAGGTGCTTATTCTGAATTTTCCTCTGAGTGAGCTGCCTTCTGTCTCCCTGGCTCTCTCCATGAATATGGGGAGGACCAGAAGGAGATGGGTCTTGTCAGGCCAGTGCCCAGAGCTGGGTGATCACAAGGTCTGTCTTAATCACAATATTTGGATCCTCAGAAGTGTTGGATCTTCAAAAAATTCTCTTGAAATAGTTTAAGGTGAGAAATCACAGATCCTGGAAAGCTCTAGTAGTAAAGGAAATTGTTGCTGAATAAAATTTGTTTCTTTAGAGAACCCTGATCTTTCTCACACATTTTCACGAAGTCAAAATGCGTTCTGAGACAAAGAATGGGAAATTGCATTTGTCATTTTTGAATGAATACTAGAGCTACCTTGATATGAAGCAATATATTCAACTGAAGTCCTGCTATAAATATTCATTCCTTTAAGAAGTGAGCTGTAGTATACTGCAGTTTAAAATATTAAAAAAAAACCCAATTCATTCGCTCTTGATCTACAATTTGGTTTTCATAGGAAAGCTTTGTTATGTCTGTACTTTGATTCTATACCAACAATAAAGCTTTTGAAGAGGAACATGTTCTGATTGGAGGGATACTGAATATAAACCACTATGATTCAAAGGCAAACATTCTTCAGAGGAAAACTGAAGTTGCTCTGTACAGAATTACTTTACTTTTTCTCATACAAAATTATTTTATTTTTCCTCTTATAAAATAATTTTACTTTTTTCTGTCTTTTTTTATTACCCCGTTAAAGAAGCAGAAGGTGTTTTCTCAAAGTCAAATGCCCGTTAATCAGTGGTCTGCAGCCATCTAAATTTAAGATTGCTCTTAAGTTATACATAGTAACTTCTCATTAAACCAGAGGGGTTTGAAATAGTGTATAGCAAAGGTATTTGGCACTTCTGTGGAGAAAAATTGAGAAGCCCTAATTAGTTGATTAAAAATAACTTTTTGTTTGTTTGTTTCAGAAATTAAATATGCAACCCAAGAAGCTTAGTTTCTTGAGCAAGACTTGCTAATATTGCAAGATAAATTAAGATAGTATTTTCTTTTTTATCATCTTTGAGTTATATTTGAAATACATTTTTAATTATATTTAATTTATTTTAAGGTACTAGAAGGCACCCCAGGGTTGCATTTTAGTTTAGAATAATATTTCCCTGCCCCAAATCAAACACACGGGTGTTCTTCTTCAAATGCTTAAGTTCTCTAAAATTCTTTTTGACTTAATTAAATAGGCAGGAAGCTATCAGCTTCTTTTACTACCCCAGAAAACAGCTATTTTGGGCACAGAATGCAAAGTCAAATGGTCACAATACTATAGAAGCAGATAACTAGCTATTAGATATTATAAATATATATAAGCTATTAGTACCAGCTGGAAACACGGTATTTTAATGCTAGTAGCAGCTTGTGTAAAGCATTTTACAAAATGTTGGAAATTCACTTAAGTAGCTTCAGAGACATGGTCCTAAGTGTCCGAGGCATGTGCTATTATTATTTTATATATATATATATATATATGATTACTATTTGGATTGCATTGATTTCCATCTAAACAAAAGGGAGGAAAACATTGGTAATGAAACTGATGATTTTTGGTTTCAGTAATAACATGATGTTACTATCACAGAAACTTCTAGAAAGTTACACCACAACCCATCAGCATCAAGCAGAATTTCCAAATAGGACTTGCCACCCCCCATATCACAGTCTGTCTTTTCGCATCTACAGTTTTAAGCTCTATTATTAATAGAGGATCACGTAGTAATTTATTATCACAGTAAGTGTTTCTGTATGCAGATTGTATCAGGGTATTTTCAGGATAGGTTTGTGTGTTTTAAGGAAGGGCTTTCAGGGTCCCTTGTGCACTTTATAACATGTCTTGAGGGGGACTGCAGGCTTGGACCTATTTTGAATAAAATCTTCATTTTGGCAACCAACGCGCTGATATTAACCTTAACATTATTGAGCTTTTATCTTCTTTATTCCTCTTCTTTTCTTCTAATGCCAAGTATTTCATCCCAATGGAAGGGCAAAGCAAAGGATTCCTGGTGGTGGAGGAATTGTTCCCCAAAAGGAGCAATTGATTAATTTTGATAGCAACTTTTTTACTTAAAGGTCAGAGGTCTGTGCTTGAGTCCTGTCTTTCAAGACTCTAAGTGACAGTGACATGATAGCCCTTCACATATTGACATCTTGACTTTGAAAAAGCAGAAGGGGTCAGTGCTGTCTGCTTAGAGAAACGTTAAAAAAAAAAAAAAAAAAAGGAATGCTTTTTCAAAAGATACAGCATTTATTAGTCAAATACCATATTCACATTTTCTCAGCTCCTTGAAAGCAAGCACATGCCTGCAAAAAGGTGAGTAGAAGAGTAAAAACCTGCAAAGTTACTTGAAGAGTAAAGTGAGATACGTTGTAAGCTGTTTCAGAAAGTTTAGTTGCTCGAGAGTTATTGTTTCTATATCCTCAAGATAAAACTCCTCTGGGAGAAAAGTCTGCTTGGCACAAATTTTAACCTGGTTTACTTTTCAAGCAGCTATTAATTAGCTCCAGCTAATTGTCTTTCAAGGGCTTATCTTTTCCAAGGGGAAGTTTGTGAAAAGCAAGAACGTGGCACATAAAGCGCATTCAGGTTTGCTGAGGCTTTACACAAACCACATTAAAAAAAAAAATCCCCTCTTTTTGCATCCTTGTAGCTAGTATCTCATTTTCAGTGCTTGTATGGCAGGTGGCAAAAGGCCTTTGGATGGATAGAAATTTTCTGTATACCTGTGTCTCACTGTGAATCAAGTGGATCAGGATGACCCACACAAAGGTCAGATGTTCAGTGGGTGTAATGACACAGAGTAAATACAAAGGATATTGTGAGACGTCATTACAGAGTGTCAGAGCCTGCTTTTGAGTGGTGTGGTGGCCATGTTCAAGGCCAAAAAGTGAACAGTTTAATATTTTCTTATCAGTTCCTGTCAGTTGAGCAATATGAACTAAAACCATACATATAGAAATGTCTACAAATGGCAGCAGATGTATTTTCATATAAATCTACCAGATCAAGCTGTTTATTACATTCCTGCTAATTTGTAGGCTCTGATCAGCAAATGCACAAGTTTATACTACATCCAATGCAGGGTCCATGTTCCTAAAGCAGGACTTGGATCGCAGGCAGGAGTTCATCGCAGAAATGCCTACCAGATTGGTGACACTGGTGTGATTTTTTTATCTCCATGCTAGAGCGTGACCCTGGGGTCATGGAGCTGGTAGTCCCAGTGCAGGACATGACTGAGAGTATGGTAGGCAGAAGTTACAGGGTCAGAAGATCTTTCCATGTATTCAGCAGTTCTCTGGGTCTGAAAGGGCTGAACTTCTTTTTGAGTTTATTTCTTGGTGACATGGTGACAAGCTAAGCCTTGAGATATGGTTAGGGTTCTCCTAGTACCTGGGGAAATGTTCTAGCAATAAAACTGTTGTAGACATCTGAGCTACAACTTCCTACCCTTGGGCATGATTTGAAGGAAAGAGTAAACCGTGTTCAGCTCTTGAAGGCAAAGAAAATACATACAACCATTCAAAAATAGTTCAGCTGAGCAGAAGGGCTTCCTGCACCACTTAAAGGACGTGTCACTGGGGGACCATGGCTTTAGGTGTCTGCATGCTGACCATGGTAGTTGTAGGTGTCTGTCTGTTCCACATGGGAAGCTTTGGATTGTGTCCTGAATGCCTGGCTCTTGGCCTGCATGAGCAGCCAGAGTGCCCGACACAAGGCTGTGTCAATGCTCCAGTGGGAAGGTGCCCAGGAGTCCCTGCCAAGCACACCAAGGGCTTTGGGCTTCTCTCAAGAATGACATCTCTGTCTAGGAAAGCAAGTGTGCACCTGGGCTGCTGAAGGCAGTGGAATTCAGCCAAGTTGTTCATGTGCCCAAGCCGAGTCATCTTTGATGCTGCTTTGTGAGTTTCCTTAAAGTCAGATGACTATAAAAATTGTGTCTTTCATCTAAATGGAAGAAGCCTTTTTTATCCTCATGATTGCAGAGATCATCTTTATAACATGAGCTTACTCCAGCATCAGAACGGATTTAATTCTTTACAACTAATATCTTACTACCCGACACTTTTCCCTGGTTTTTGCAGGCTTAGGACTGGCAGTTCTCCTTAATGTCCATTCTTTGTATTCAGTCTCTTAAATCAGAAATCATCGATGTATCATCTTGATGTGCTCAGATGAGTTCATAAGCTCATCACCTAATGCATATTATAGTTACATCCTTACCAGAGAAAAGGTGAAGAAGGAAAGAGGCAAACATTTAATTAACTTCACATTCTGAGAAAATGGGAGTTTCGGAAGAACAGCAGTCATGTCCCAGTGTTAGACCCAGGCACGCTGGTATTTAGGGCATGAAGGAGATACCTAAATAACCAGGAGACCCATCTAAGTGTAGATCACTTCCAGATGGAACCACTACTGCATCTCTCTCAAATCCAAGAGGAAACGGGTGGGTTCTGCTGCAGTGTTGGTGCCGAGTAAGGTGAGCGTTCAGTGAACATCGTTCCAGGCACACAAATCCCTTGTGCTGGTATCTTCCTCATCCAGAAACTCCTGAAGTTAATTGCTGCACACTACTTTAACGACTAACAAGGTCATCAGATGAGGTCCCCTCTAGCTTGGTCACACCTTTCCATGATATGACTGTAGCAAGATAGACCTCCTGTGGCACAGACAGGGATAAAAAAAAGGTTGCCTTCACCACCAAGCTGGGAAAGCTGGCAGCTGCCTGGGCTTTGCCCAGCCAAGCAGAGACTATCTGGTTGAATGACCATGGTCCCTGTGCTCCTTTACTCCTGTCATATCCAGAGTTATCTGCTGATGTTGATCTCCTGTGGCAGTGGGGCTTGAAATTAATACCCTGTTGAAGTCCAGACACTGGTGCCTTCATGCTGTTGCTTCAGGCTCTCTGCAGATGTAGGCTATTTTGATTGCACTTTTTGCTTGCTTGCTTGCTTTTTTTTTTTTTTTTTTTTTAAATTCCAGTTGCATTGCAGCCCTTGGGGAATACGTTTTGGTACTCACAGTCAAAATTGTCTCCTTTTCATAGGACCTGAGGGGGCAAGGACCTTTGTGTACAATGCCTTTCCCTTCCACAGAAGCTCTTGCCCCAGATGCCCTTTGTCTTTACCTGAGCTGTGTTTTAATAAAGAGCTCCATCCAAACCTTTTCTTTTACTGGCCAGAGTTGTCCCATTTTTCACATTACAACTTCTCTCTCACTACATTTATTGATAACAAAGCATCCTAGCAGCTCATTGACTTAGTTTTGGTGCAGAGGGTGGTTATTAATATTTTTCAATTTTATATGTATTCTTTGCAGGTAGTTTTCCCCTTCCACCCTGGCTTTAAAGGTAAAACGTACTTTTTTTCTAACAGGAAAGCTACAGATACAGCTTTATAGTTCAAGTAAGCAAGGCGATATGGTGCCCCAATTTTTTCCTTACATTTGCTGCTTGCAAAGTGGTACTATGTACTGCAATACATTTAGCACTAGCTTTTTTGAAGATGCCAGTTTAGGAAAAGTTTTGAACTACCAGCTATAAGCAAGTGCCTGTGTGCTGGGCTGGACAGAAGCCTGCTCCTGATATCGCCTGGTGGCTGGTAGCTGGTGTGCAGGTGCCATCTGCTGTTAAAGGCTTCCCCCATGCTGTGTCCAAGTATCTTTTGCAAGATTAAATCCCTGTATCCCCCGGTCCATCTAGTTTCTCCTTTGCCAGCATGTTTACAAGAGAAAGTATTTTCAAGTGTAGTGTGTGGCTCCTCAGTGGTGTTTCTTGGAGGGTCACTGCTGGCTCTACATGTGTCTCCTTCCTACACAGCCTTTTCTTTTGCTTCATGAGCTTGTCTTTGAGTTATTTTAGTAGTTGAAATTGTCTCTGGGAGTTGTAAGCTTATTGCACATGGATAGATCTAAGTATTAGTAAGTAGCACAGATCGAGAGGAATAGATGTGTACAGAAAAAATGTTGGTGACAAGGGCCTGCTGTACAGACTACTTGCATTTCATTGAGGTTTTCCTTTGGGCTACTTCAGATCTGGTTCCCTAGACTCAATGTTAAACAGTGCTTGGTGTAAATCGGCTTCTGAGCTATGTCTTCCAGTTTAGCGTCACCTGAGAGAGTGAGCCCTTGCTCACTTGTCCCACTCAGATGTGAAAGGGACCTGTCAGGGGACTTGCTTCAGAAACACACTCCTTGTCTGAGCTAAGAGATATTTTAATGCACCTTGCATATAAAGACTGTTCTTCATGGATAATCTGATCTCAGTCTTTATCTGAAGGTAGTTGGCAGTGACCTGGTTGCACATGGTGGTGTGCCTGTAGTGTAGATATCTGTTCCTTCATAATCTATAGGTACACAAGTTCTGGTCAACCTCTCCATAACATTATGACTGGTGTTGGCCCTTCAGCTCCAAAAAATGGGACATGGTACACAGAAGAGTCCAGCTTATCTTCATGGAAACTCTTGTTTTGGTAAGATGGGAAAGCTTTGCACGTAGATGCTGTGTCTGCAAGCACACTGGTATTTGATGGTTTTGACATCTAGCCAGCCCATGGATTTTGTGTGGATAATAAACAACCCCATGTACTAGGAAAGGATGCTTTTCATTTCTTTATCTTGTTTTCATTTACAAATACAGATAAGATAAGCCAAGAAAGATTTTAACCCCTTGCCAAAAGGGAAATTTTCAGTGTTAAAAGTTGCAAAATGGGAGCTGCCAATTAAAGAGAATGATTTAATTAAGGTCTGACTTTCTGTTGGGCCACAGCTTTTGAAAACTTTGGCTGAAATAATTCACTGATGCACGGAGTATGATTTGATTAGGAATTTTTCTGCAAGAAAAAGTTTTTTTCTGTTTTACAGCATTAGGAAGGTCTGGGCAGCCTGAAAGTTGAAATAATTGGCTCCCATCTCCTTCTGTGTCAGTTTTCTGAATTAGGGACCATATGGGAACTAGCTTTTGCCTTGGTTATCTGCGGTGCCAGGCTTGGGGGAAGACTTCTTGGGATGTGCAAAAAGGTGGGGAAAAGCTCATTAATGCTATAAAAAGCAGAGACTACAATCATTTATTTTAAGCAGTGTAAATAATTAAAATAATTCCTCTACTTGGTGAGTGCTGTGGAGAAATCCTAACAGGTCATTGATACCTGTTAAGTATGTGTGAATTTAAATATCTTGCTGTTTAGAAAAACTGAGACTTCAGATGGCATTATTTGGCCTCTGGTATGCAAGAGCATTTTTTCTGTCTGCTGGAGAATTTTGCTTATAACAGAGTTTAGCCTTAAATACTTTGTGATTTCATCCTGAGGCCACTGGTGGTTTGTATCCAAGTCTGGCTATTGGATTTTCCCAACTGCTGTAATAAATAGGTGTTTATTTAGAAAATAAGATCTCAGAAATAATTTTAAAAGGCAAGGGCCCATCAAGATAACATACGAGGTAATATCCCTAAATGAAGGTAGTGGAGACTGCTAAATTGTGACTTTCTTTTTTGAAGGTGAATAGCTGCCTGCAGACTTGTGTTACTCATGCAGAGATCTGTGGAGGTAGACTTTATGGCGGCTTTCCTCTTGAGAAAATGCACTCTGTAATGCACTGTGTCGCTCACAAGGGATATATTAAATCAGCTTTTAAAACCAGGTCGGTTTTTTTTAGGTAATAATCCATATGCTTTCTTCTTGCTAACTTGACCTTTCGATATGATAATTGACTGTGTCAGACGTCAGGTGGAGGCACTAGTGAAAAAAAATCAGTGCCTTTAAAGCAGGCTGCTATTCTAATATTTTACTGCATTTTTTTATAGCATTAGGACCTGTACTGATGAAGTAAAAATGCAGCAGAAAGCTTTCTGATGATAATGAGTCTCATTCCAGAGGAAACAGAAAAATGTTGCAGCAATGCATCCATGTGCTTGGCATTTCCAGTTGTGTGTGGTAGCACTCGATGGAAATGGAGGTCTGTGCTTGAAGTATTAACCATTCCTTTGGCATTTATCTAAATACTTTTTTCAGAAGCCACTGAGAATACTTCACTAATCCCAGTACAGTCACTTAGAGCTTCATGTAGCACAGTCTTGGTAGCTTTAAACAGAAACCCTGGCAAACCTTGGCATCCATGAGGGATGGAGAGGCAAAGGTGGCATAAAAACATATTTGCATAGTTTCTGGGTCTGTACATTTGTCATCCAGAACATTTCTGATCTGTTCTGAAGATTTATCTTAAATCGGATTATGCCACTGGAAGGTGGCCTATTTCTGTCCCACTTTCATCTTCTGACTTAAATAACAGAGGCACTTGAACGGAGTCAAATATATTATAAATAAAACCCAGTGATCCTTCTAGCTCCCTAGCTACTGATTTTTGGAACTGCTGGAAATAGTTGTAGGATCATTTGTGAATTTTCCAGTGCTGGAGTTGCCTGCTAGACCGGTTATCCTTGGTGGTACCTCACCAACTCCTACGAGATCCACCAGGAGTTGGGTCAGACCTCATTTCTATGTCCAAGCATTGGAAAGGAAAGAAGTAAACTTAGAGCCAGTGAGAGCTGAAGCACAGGTGTTTGGATGGTGTTGGCATCCGGGGAAGATTTGGGATTTGGGCTCCAGGAGGGAGGCATCAGGGGAGGAGGCAGGGGAGCACTGTCTCCCCACTGCCGAATTGTCTTAGCAAGTGTTGCCAGTTAAAGAAGTTTCTTCCTGTTCACCCAAGAAACTTCCTAGGCCTCAGTGTGATGGGAATAGCTCCAAAGTTTTGAAATGTTGGTGTATGCAGTTGTTTAAACAGCAGGGAGAGGGGGGAGAGTGGAAAATGGAGGTCCATATTTCAAAGATGAGTGGATATTGTTTCCCTTGTGAAAGTTAGTAAGTGTGGCACCCCAAAACAGCATAGCAAATTTATTTGACCCCTGAGCAGTATTTGTGTCAAATCCAAAGATCAAATTTGTTTACTGAACTGTGAAACGGAAGAAATGTGATCCCCTTCTAAGTGAAGAACTTAATGCAGCCTTAACTCTGAAATTACTGCAGAGACCTCCATCCCACCAGCAGCTGATAAACTGAAACAAACCTTTCTTCTTTCTCTTCTTCCCTTTAAAGAATACTTCAGTTTTCCTGAAAGCTGAAAATCATTTCCATGTATAGCTTACAGTCTAAATGTAGTCCACGTTAAACTCAGGACTTCTACCCAAATCTCATCCTTACCTAGTGAGCATGAGCAATATTGGACCACTGCAATGTTGGCAGTGTTGTGCCAACTATATTGCCAACAGTCAACTGGAAGACTCTGTTATTTTGATTTCTGTTAATTTTGCCAAATGTTCAGCACAAAATGAAAGGCAGTCCAAGAGGCACTGTAGAAGAACAACCAAGATGGGTCTGTTTCTGCCTTCACTGCTGCCAGCAGCCGGCTGCAGGACCCGTACAATGCAACACTACCCTCTTTGGGTGCAACAGGAAGGTGACAACCTGCCACTACAATAACTTACTCTGTAGCACCAAGTAAAGGAGGTTTATATTTAAAAAACCTGATGCTTCCAATATAATTGATGGCTCCTGAGAAACTGCTGCCATGTTATGTTAGTATTATTTTTTCCATTTGCTTGTTCGCAGCACTTCAGGCATCCCAAACCCCACAGCTGGGCAGCGCACTTATTTATCCTGACTATGCTGTGCGCCACTTACATTGATTTACCCTCAGCTGCATTTGCTGTATTTTCTCAGTGGCTGACTGAATACTCTGTTAAATGATTTGAGAAGTGCTGAGCTCTAAATCTTTAAATCATCTGAAAAAAAAAAAGGAAAAACGGTTCTCATTATTTAAATGAACCCACAGTTTTTACATAGGTATAGCAAGATGAAACATAAAAAATAGAGATAATATGAAATTTTGAATATGTGAGAAGGCTTGGTGTCTGTAAACCTTTAAAGAGAAGATCAAAGTCAGATCTTCCCCATTATATTGGATGTTAATGTAAAACTACCTGGAGATTTATAATAGGGCTATTGTAATTAAATCTCTGATGTAAGTTAAAAGAACCTCATTCACAGCTGTATTTAAAATTAATTTTAGTAATGGGAATGAAGTGTTTCTAGCTTTGCCTGCTCAGCGTACTATCACATGCAAACTCTTTTGCACTCTGTCTTCAATATTTCTTAGGTTTTCTTACTTCATTTTCAGGTGTGATTGTTGGGTTGCTCTACAGAGGATGTCAAATAATATGATTTGTTGATAGCAAAGCAAGAGATTAGTCTGATACAGTGGGGCTCAAAAAGCATTTGTGGGATTGCAATTGCCATTTGCTTGGCTGTTGATCTAGTGTGAGTAAGTGCTGTACCTCCACTCAAACCCATCAGAGATACAGGTGAATGTTGAGATCCTTGTACCCATCTTCGTCTCAGATAAAATCACAGGTTCTACCAGACCAGAGCTTTTCCTTGTCCTTTATGCTTTAATAAGGTACTTTCTAATAAAGGTGTATTTCTCGCACACTGTGATTTTAATGGATAGCTATTCCTTATTTCATTTGGAGGCTGCTTCTGTGCAAAAGTGATATCATTCATCTTGAATGGCAAAATGTAATCCTTATTGCTTGAAATTCTTTTAGGAGCCAGTAATCAGAAATGGGCTGGCAGCTGGCCAGTAAGTGGCTGTGACTCTTTTTAACATGCAGGGAAATTGCCAGGGAGTCTCTGCAGGTGCTGGTTTTGCAAAATAAAAAGCTAAATACTTGGCTGCTTTGAAACGTAAACCAACTCCGTATATTCCTCCTAGCTTGCTTTCTGATTTTATACACTTAGGGAAATGAATGCTCTAAGTTTAGCTTTGGAAGATGTTTTATGATCCCATTATCAACCCCACTGCTTCCAAATAAGCTATTTTAATAACTATGCGATAGTTGAATTGTTATATTTTGCATCTGGGTCAGATTCGGATGTGAAAATGTTTGTTAAGAGTTGAGCATGTGTTTAGTGAAGGCATGACCTCCTGGTTGTGAAAAATAGCTATCAATGAGAAAGTACAGCTCTAAAGTTCACTTCTCAAGAGAGCAAGACCTGTTGTGGGGATTACTGCTGCTTCAAATGCACCCTTGCTAAGTATCAAAGCTGACATTATTAAAAAAAAAAAAAAAAAAAAGGAATTACTTGTATACTTTATGGTTGCAGTCTTTGCAAAGGGTAACGTCCTGCAAGACTAAGTGCTGGGAAAGCTTTCCCCCAGTTGTGGACCATGCTCAGCACCTCACAAAGTCCTGAATCATCTAAAATGAAATATAGTCAAATGCTTTTGTTTCAATCAACTAAAACAAAACTCTAGTAATCTAAACTTCCTTTAACTGAACTTGTTAAATGCAGAAGCAAAGTTAAGAGTATTTTCTCTTGTTTCTGTATGTGGTCAACCTTTGTGGGTTTTTCGTAAGCAGGCAAATTTTTTATCATTTATCCAGGACAGCTACCATCTATTGCTCCTGAAAATGGAAAAAATACTCAGACTTCTCAGAGAGAAATAGAAGGTATAAAGGCTGGAAACAAGCAGTTCTGTACATTCCCTTTCCTAATGTGATGCATAAGGGTTGGGTGAGGGCTTTATGAGGGCATATACAGAAGCAGGAGTCTCTCCAGTGAAGGGTCCTTTTATAGCAAGTCTCTTTGAATGGCTTCAAGCATTTTGCAATATTGTTTTAAACACGGGTGGGGGAAAGAAATTCAAATGTTTGTTTGACCTGCAGCATCTCCTATGCCATTTAATGGAAGAGCCAAACATAAAACAGCTGAGCTTTAGGCGTGCCAGGGGCCATATCGCTCAAAAAGTCAACAGGAACTACTGATAATGAATTCCCCTTTCGAGTCAGTGAATTGGATAACACAGTTTGTCTTGGGGGAGGAATCATACTCACCTGAGCATTCTTAAAGTTTTCCTAATTTTCCACAAGTTTTAGTGAATGGAAGCGCTTGGAAGATGAAACTTTCAAGTAGAGGGCATCACTCCTACTGCTGGGACTCAGAAGAGTCTTATCTGTGTCATGCCTTTGGAGGTGGCACGACGAGGCTGCTCAGAGATAAACACTGATGGGATATATGTATATGGGTGCTTGAAAATGTCTTTAGAAAGATTACTACATTCACATATATTCAATCATATTTTATTATGGACTTTTAAAAACTATTCAGAGCTTGAATAATTTGTAGTCACATTAGTATCTCCCATATTCAGTGATCTTGTTATGATGTGAAGAATCCTATTATCGTGTTGGAAGTTCACTGGGGCAATCAAATTGGTAATTTTTCTGAAGTCTTCCATCTTTAATAGACCCCTTTTTGCTAGACTTTTAAAGCTAGTTCTGTTTAAAGAATAATCCAGGAATACGTTCAAAATACATCAACTTCTTCAAAAGCATGAAGAAGGCATCTGGACTGATCTTTACTCAGAAAACCATTTTTACAATGGAAGTAGTTTTTCAGAGAACTTCAATTGATATGCCAATATTAATTTAAAATTATGGAGTCCAGCTCACAAGGTCCTAAACCCCTGTGAAATTAGTGTTTGTTGCCCTATTCCCACAATGCAAAGCTCCAGTGTCAATAGATGAGAATTGCTAGTGATTTGGGGCGGTTGAGGGATTCACAATGAGACCTGCAGATGAGGAGAAGGTTATTTTGCTTGCTCTGAAAATGAATAATCTAGAAAATGACTCAATTCCAGAAAGCGGTATCAACCTATTAATAGTCAGCACTCGCTAACTCCAGTCTTTAAAATTTATATGCCCTCTATTTATTTGATAAGGTGTAGCGTTATCTGGCTTTTCCATTAGAAAGGAACCCATACCCAGCACCTCTTTGTCATATTTATACATCTAATAAAACATAACACTGCCCGCTTAGACCTGTTCATTTGTATTTTACACTTTCATTCTTTACTCTCAGTTTCTATGGGAACCTGGGCTGTTACAGCAATAGAGAATAAAGAGATAAAAAGAGGTCTTCAAAAACATAACTGTTTCTCTGCTGAATCGCCCACGTGATATACCAGGGACAAACACACTTACAGCCAAATAAACTGGGAAGGGAAAAATCAAGGCAAGTTAAAGGCGAGAAAGTTGATGGCCACTGAATTTCGTCCTTCCAGAAACAACTTGATCGGGGCTTTTATGCTTTTTGCTTTGAGTATCCATGTATGATGCTTAAAACTTCAGCAGTTTACGTTTTCTGAAAAGGAGATAATTTGCATTTCTTGCCTTCATGGCTGTTTCAGTGCAAAGTGCTCCACTGCAAATAAAAATAACAAACCCTCTCCTTTTGGTATAATGAATTATAGCTCATGAATTGGAAATGTGATGTTCATGTACAATTTCCATACGTTTTGCAGAGAAACATACTCTAGTTCATATATTACAGTATATCATCTAGTAGCTGCTGCTTCAGTATCTGTTGGTGATCCAAGGTAGATGAGCTGAAATAATTGGAAAAACCTCCTTAAGGACATTTCTTGTAATGCCATGGTGAGTCTATGAATTGCTTACGAGAGGTTTGCATTTCAGTCCAACTTTGAAGAATATGAATGTAATGCTTTGTCTAAGGCTATACTAAAAGTGTAAAGATAGATTTTACATCTTTCAACAGGTCTGAGTTTAAAAACCAGTCGATTTGGCAAACTTTGTAAGGATATATATATAAAAAAAAAAGGTTTTTGAAACAGTGGGCTTTGGTAGGGCTATTACCAGTAAGACTTATAAGCAGTTCCTGAAACATGTCATTCATTTGTTTTAATGTTCATATGCATCAACGTGGATTTTTACAGCTGTGTTCCTCATTATCTAGAAATGCCTATCAGCAGCGAGATAGTCTTCACAGAATCAGCTGAAACAAGGGCATCCGTTGTGATGCTAAGTAATAATATCTTTAGGCTGTTTTTTAGTCCCAAATGCTTGTTTTTGGACTATAGGCTTTCTCCAGAACCTGCATTTCTCTGCAGGTTGATGTGGCAATTACCTTGAGATAACCCTGCTCTTGACAGATGTTTTTTCTTCTTCCTTCTGCCTGCCTTGAAGTTGGTTTGAGTAGGTATTGCTGAGTTAGGTTTATTGAGTTGTAGTGTGAGATGAACATGTGTGGCTTCCCCTACTCCCACTGTTTGGGTCTGGAAAGGATCAGGGTAGTTAAAAACCTTTAACTTCCCAGTAGTGTCAATTACCATCATGAATAACTCTTTGACAATTCGCTTTTCTCTGTCGTTCAGCTTCCTGATCTGCAAAACAGCATGTAAGATTGACTAATCCAAGGTACTACATCAGAAATTCATACTGTTATCTCTGTTGTCCCACATTACAACTTCAAGATATGTCTCCATATCTGTGCTTCCTGGTCACTTTGTTCTTGCAGTAAAGCGACTTTAAAATTATCTTTTAAAATAATGTTGAAAAGGGGAGTGGTAAGCACTTGACCTCTTAACACAGCATCTAGAAATCATTTTTTAACCATGCCAGGAAGTTAGTTTTGTTGGTCTTTTGTTGCTGCTTTTCAGGCATCTCTTTGTAGTTGGTGTTATCCCCATATATAGTGAGAGAGATACACACGTAGATAATACACGTATATATATGTAAGCTGTTAGCCATGAAATTGCCTTTCAAATCTTTATCAAAGATGGTAGCACCTGGACCAAACTCTTGTTCAAACTGATTTTTCTTTATTTTTTAATTTTTTTTCTTTATTTTTTTCCCAATGAAATATACTTAATTCTCCCCTTCTTCTGAGCAAATCTATGTCATTTAATGCTGTTAATTTCCCAGATCATACAGTCATTACTTTGTCCTCAGTATTGAGGTGCTCTGCAGCCTTCTGAAACATTTGTGCTTTGGAGTATCTTTTAATTGTTCCAAAAGAAGAGAATAAATTAGCAACTACATTGACTTCCCTTCTCCTCCATAGGTAGTTTTATGGCTTTATGTTTTGTAGATGTTTGTCAGGGTAAGCAGTGACGTAGCAGCCTGGTCCTTCTGGTGCTGCACATCCCCATGGTTGGAGAGTACTGAGGCTCATGGCAGAACTCTGTGGTCTCCAGAAAGTGGTCTCTTCCCACCTTTCCTGAAGGCTTTGGACTTCTCCAGTGGCCTGCAGGTTGGAATGATATTGACAGCCTCATAAAGATTTACTAAAGATGTAGCCCATTCAATTAAAACAGCTGAGTTGGTTATGGAGTCTAGGTTCACCCTTCTCAAAACTGGCAGGGTGCCAGGTCAGCCTAAGAGGAACAGAAGGTGTTTTGTCTGGTGATGAGCTTATAGGGCTTGAGAGGTTGGGAAAGAGTAGCTTGCTGGTGTCTGCTGTGGGCTGGGATATTCTTGGGCAGGGGTCCTCAAACTACGGTCCACAGGCCAGATACGGCCCCCCAGGGTCCTCAATCCGGCCTCCAGTATTTACAGACACACACCCCCCGCCAGGGGTTGGGGGGGAAACCAAGCAGCCGCAGATGGCTGCCTGCCACTTCATCTGCGCGCTGGCCCCCTGTTTAAAAAGTTTGAGGACCCCTGTTCTTGGGGATCTCAGGGGGGCTCCACTGGCTGTAGGAGACTCAGCTGGTAAGGCTGACAAATCTGACCTGCCACGTCGTAGCATCATAGCTCAGGTCAGCAGGTGGCAGCAAAGAGATGGCTGATGGCACGAAGAGATTGTGTAAAAGTGCACTGAGGACCCGGGCAGCAGATGTAGCGCCATCGTTGTGAGAACTCCTGAAATGACATCTGGACTCCCTTCAGACGGTCATCAGCTTCTTGATCCCCTTAATAACCACAGGATCTCTGCTCCAGCCCCCGCAGGAAGAGCTGGAGGAGGAAAACTGCAGTGATCTCAAACCTCTCTGGCCTTGATTTCAGAGAGGTTGCCTGCTGTGCACTGCCTGATCGTTTGATCTACTGGACACCTGACCCTTCGGTTTATGGGGGAAACAGACTCCCTCTAGTTCATCGCTACTGACTCCCACATATATCCATGTATGGGATGCTGGAGCCTGGGGCTCCTTCACTCCTTCCCAAAGCTGGGCTGCAGCAGGCAGAGCTGCATCTCTCCTTGTCTCCTCAGGCTTTTGGTGTCCCCCGTATGACTTACATCTGGAGTTGTCTTAAGTAGGCACCCAACATCAATTAGTACTCATGGGGGAGTATCCAAAGCATATCAGGACACTTCCATGCACAGAAGGGAGGATGCTCCAAATTGCAGGTGTCTTCAGCAAGGCTCTTATCCCTTGATTCAGCCATAATGAGGAACTTCTGTAAAAACTAAGAATTAAATAAAAAATATCACAGAAAGGATGAGTTGATGTTGCTGCAGCCCAGTGTTGTCAACACCAATAAAGCTTGTCACCACACACATAAAGATGACATAGTACGAAACACTGAGCTGCTGGGACAGAGGCACAAAATTAATTTGTTCAAGAAGATGCAGCTACCAAAAAGGCCTCAATTTCTTTCACCTTGGAGACTGAAAAAACTGAATGGTACATAGAGCTGATGTTTGAGAGCCAATATTTTTAGGTCATAAGTGTCCAGGATCACAAAGGAGCATCTCCAGCCAACATTTCACTGCTTTTCGGGAGGGCAACCTGCACTGCACCACAGAAAAATAGAAAAACTGCACAGTAGGTAGGTAAATGAAGATAAATATAGGGGTAATGTAGAGTATTAGAGCAGCTAAGCAGGAAACATAGCAAGGAAGGCAAATGCAGAGGCAGATAGGGCAGCATAATTCAATGTAGTTAATTTGCTCAGCACCAGCAGCTGCCACTGGGTTTGGAGACTCCAGGAGAAAAGCCTTTTTTCACAGCCTTTCAGCTGAAATAGGCTTATCCTTCCCTCTGTGAACCCACAGGAGGGGTTTGACCCATTGGAGCCCCAGCAGCTTTGGAAATACCATGACTGCTGTCAAATGGGCTATTGCAGGTCTTGTATAGCCCTGCGTAGAAAGCATTGAAACCCACTTGACTCGAAAATAAACAAACAAAACACGTACTTCTGTATCATGATAAGATAAAACACTGCTATCTATTTAAAAAAGAAATCTATATTTAGCCCTGCTGGATGCAGACATTCCTAATCCCCATATATCACTTACGAGTGAGTTCTGACCCTCCCTGGTTTGCCTGGTATTAATCAAGAGTCAGCAGCATTTGACACAGAAGTACTTGACAGTAAAATTTTACAGAATTATGTGTTTGATGTGTAGCTGAGTTTAGGTCTTTTCTAATTCATTTTCAGGCAAAGGGAAGCCAATTTGAAAACACTGCTTCTAATTCTGGGAAAAGAAGAAGATAATAAGTCTCTCTTGGGAGTTTCAAGTGACAGCATAGCCATTAGTGGAGGGGAAGTGCAGGAAGATGATCTTTATCAGAAACCATGTGTTTGTCTATATAGTTCTTCCCCAGAAGTCATTACTTACCTTTGAGTTAAGTATTATTTCATTACATTAAAAAAATAAGTGTTGGTGGGTGAGCAGTTAGAATTTTGTTGTTTATTGATGATGGAGAAGAGAAGAAACCTTCTCTAAGAAGGAGGAGAAAAAACCTACTCATTAAAGGAAGTGTATGATCCTCTTTGAGAGCAGAAATGGACTTCTGGAAAGTTTATGTGTATAGACTGACCACCAGGTGGTAATGGAGAAGTGTTTACTTTGCAAGAAATCCTTGCTGTGATCTGAGATTTGTATCATATCATGGAGTAGAGGGGATCACCCTTTGTGATTGGTTATGTTTCTGTTGGAAAAAGCAGCATCCCTGTGCCAAAAAGATACTTACGAGTTTAATGAAAAATACTTGGAATTTATTACAGTAGTAAAGAGGGTGGCACAATCTTCCTCTTACGTGGGTCAGGGAGAATGCTAAGCTATGTTTCCTAGTCCTGAAGCACTTTTGTGGAGCCTCTCATGAGGTTTATGACCACCAGGATCGTGAGCAGGAGCAACTCTGCTCCTTCATGTAACACCTTTACAATAACTTCTGAAAACCCATCAAGCCTCCAGAGGCAGCAAGAGTATTCAGTGAAATATCACTGCCTGCTTGCCCTGCTTCTCCATGTGCTTCCTCACGCCTGTTCTCCAGAGGAGACACTGGGAAAAATGGACCTTTGACCTCATCCCAGACATCCCACATGTGATCTGTTCTTGAATAAGTCTCCTAGTGTATCTTCATTTTACAGATAAGGAAACAGATATGAAGAGATTAAGCAAATTAACCAGAAGTCAGAAAAAACCAAAGCAAAACTGGAGCTGCCACTGTCCTACTTTCTCCCATCTTCAGTCCTTAAATGTAAATGTAGCTGGCAGAGAAGGAGACCGAGAGAAAAAAGCTTCATCTGCAGAATAATTTCCCATTTAATGAGCTAACAGGGTCATTATAGCAAATGGAGGAATGGGAACAGGTGTCTGGTTGTGGCAGCAGGCGAATCCGCGTCTGGCCTACTTCACCTTCCCCAGTACAACAGGCACACGGCTCTGGAATCTGAGGGCCAGGAGCATGATGGTGTGGACAAAAGCCCATCCATGTTGGAGGAGTTGTCCAGGGAGAGTTGGTCACCCCCACACATCATGGCCAGCTCTGCTAGGAAAGGAAGAAAGGTGGCTGTCATCAGCAGCTCCACTCTGACAGGAACAGAGGCCCGGTATGCCGACTAGAGCCAGCCCACAGGAAAGTCTGCTGCCTCCCTGGCGCCCAGGTAAGGGGTGCTACTAGAAAAATTCTCTTTTTTGGTATGGCCCCCAGATTATTACCCGTTACTGGTTTTCCAAGTGGGCAGTGATGAAGTCCAAACAACAAGTCTGAGGGCAGCCAAGAGAGACCTCGGGACCCTGGGGCGCCTGGCTGAGGGATCAGGAGCCAGGCAGTGCTCTCTTCCATCCTGCCGGCTGCAGGGAGCGCTGGGGCCTGCAATGGGAAGGTCAGACGGATCAATACCTGGTCACCAGCTACGTTTTGGGGGTTTTGATCATGGGTCAGTTTACACAGCCCCAGGCCTGCTGGCAGCAGCAGAGGTTCACCTGTCCCAAAGGGGAAAAGGATTCTAGCTCAGGAGTTAGCAGGGCTCGTTGAGAGAGATTTAAACTAGATTTGAAGGAGGAACAGAATAAAACCAAGCTTGTTAGAGATGAGCCTGGGGGCAGCACACCAGTGTTTGAGGTGAGATCCATAGCACAGCTGAAGTGCATCTGTGCCAGTGCCCAAAGCGTGGGCAGCAAACAGGAGGAGCTGGAAGCCGTCATGACATAGCTGCCATCATGGAAACATGGTGGGATGACTGGCATGACTGGAGTGCTGCGATGGATGGCTACAAACTCTTCAGAAGGGATGGGCAAGGAAGGAAAGGCAGTGGGGTAGCTCTGTGTGTCAGGGAGTGTTTCAGCTGCCTAGAGCTGAATGATGGTGACAGAGTTGCGTGTTTATGGGTAAGAATCAGAAGAGGGGCCAACAAGCCAGGTATCCTGGTGGGAGTCTGTTACAGACCACCCAGCCAGGATGAGGAGGCAGATGAAACATTCCACCAGCAACTGGGAGAAGTCTCATGATCGCTGGCCCTTGTTCTCATGGGGGACTTCAACCTACAAATGTCTGCTGGAAATACAACACAGCAGAGAGGAAACAGCCTAGGAGGTTCCTGGAGCGTGTGGAAGATAACTTCCTGACACAGCTGGGCAGTGAGCCGGCAGGGGAGATGCCCCACTGGACCTGCTGTTAACAGACGGGGAAGGACTGGTGGGTGATGTGATGGATGGAGGACATCTTAGCCATAGCAATCATGAGATGACAGAGTTTTCAATTCTCAGAGAAGTAAGGAGGAAGGTCACCAGAACTGCTACCCTGGACTTCCAGAGGGCCAACTTTGGCCTGTTTAAGAGTCTTGATGACAGTGTCCTTTGGGAGATAGTTCTGAAGGGCCAAGAGGCCCAGGCGGGCTGAGCATTCTTCAAGAGGGAAGTCTTAAAGGTGCAGGAGCAGACTGTCCCCATGTGCAGAAAGATGGGCTGGCAGGGGAGAAGACCAGCCTGGCTGAACAGAGCTTTGGCTGCAACTCAGGGGAGAAAAGGAGAGTTTACCACTTTTGGAGGAAGGGGCAGGCACCTCTGGAGGACTATAAGGATGTTGTGAGGTTATGCAGGGTGAAGATTAGAGAGGCGAAAGCCCAGCTAGAGCTCAGGCTGGCCACTGCTGTAAAAGATAACAAAAATTGGTTTTACAAATACATTAGAAACAAAAGGAGGGCCAAGGAGAATCTGCATCCTTTATTGAATGGTGGGGGAGAACATTGTCACAAAGGACGAGGAAAAGGCTGAGGTCCTTAATGCTTTCTTTGCCTCAGCCCTTAATAGTAAGGCCAGCTTCACCCAGGGTAATAGGCCCCCTGAGCTGGAAGACGGGAATGAAGAAGAGCAGAATGAAGTCCCCACAGTCCAGGAGGAAAGGGTCAGTGACCTGCTGCTCCACTTAGATGTGCACAAGTGTATGGGGCTGGATGGGATCCACCTGAGGGTACTGAGGGATCTGGCAGAGGAGCTCACCAAGCCACTCTCCGTCATTTATCATCAGTCTTGGCTAACTGGGGAGGTCCCAGAAGACCCTGCCCATCTTACAAGAAGGGGGCAGGAGAGGGGATCCAGGGAGTTGCAGGCCTGTCAGCCTGACCTCGGTGTTACCTATAGGAAAAGTAGGTAGGGAAAACAGGGGAACTTGGAGTGCTGCACGTAATGGAGGGGACAGAGGCAAAGGTAGTAGCACTGGCGTAGGTGGTATTGATAAGGGGGTAAACTGGGAATATTGTAGTTGTTTTACGTAAATAATGATGTTTGGAAAAATGGAGCTACTCATAAAGGCAGGATAGGAGCAAAATTAGTCTGTAAGTGTACAAGAACATCTCCCGAAGGCAAGGCCTTGCTAAAGCTGTTTTAAGCATATGGATGTGTGGCAATGAGCTGAAGGGTGGCCTGTTAAAATACGTGATATTCCTGCCCTCCAGTGGAAGTATGGGAAAATGCCTTTCAGAAGTTGTCTTGGCTGGAAAATTGATGGGAGCCTACAAGCAGATGCTAAGGAACTTCCAGGAAACTCATTGCTTTTGATCCAATGTCTCTTGAATCCCCATTGGTGTTTTTCAGTAGAGCCCCTTGATCCTCTCTAGGTTGACCTGCCCACACATGCTGGTACACCCGTCGTTACCTTTACTTGATTAAATTTTCAAAGTCTGGGCCACTGAACCAAGTAGATGATGTGTAGCCAGTGACATTTCAGTGCTGTAGTATGGGAGCAGGGCTTGGAGGTGTGTTTTGGGGATCGCTCAATCGTGCAAGTCATGTTTATCTCCTGGGATGTCATGAGCCCTTCTCCCAAATGAGCTGAGTACCTGGGAGGTGTTTTAGGAAATACTTTTCTCCCATTTAGAACAGAGGCAAATGAGTTCTTGAACTGCTGCAGTGTGAGGGGTTTTGAGCCTTCCAGCTTGCTTGTAGTCCCAAAATGAGACAGCTTGTATCACTTTTCAAGCCAAGGAGTTATCTGTAGTAGAAAAAATTAGGGGTTAGGGTGGTTTGTTTGCTTCCTTTTTCTTTTTCCTGCTCTCTCATTAGCACATGATAATATTCAAATGTTGACAAAGTACTTGGTAGTTTTCTCATGTGGTGAATTTAGGATGAGCATCAGTGAATAAGTGAGAACTATGCTTTTCCCTTATGTTAGCCATCATGTGTTAAATGTCTGATAAAAACTTCCTTTTATCTAGTCAAGACAAGTCATAAGATTGAACAGCTCATCTCTCACCATGTAGAACACAAACAGGCTTCCAGATCAGGCACTGTGAAACACAACTCTCTGGGTTTTTTTTAATGCTATTATACATTAGAAGTAGGGGCCTTGAGTTTCTCAGTTTATTCCAGTTATATACAGATACATTGGAAGTGCCAATATAGGAGTGGCCTCACTGCATGAAGATGTAGCTAACCCTGTATCCTGTGTCTGACTGTCCCCAGTAGCAGGTATCTAGGAAGGAGAACAAGAGCGGAGATGTGTATTGATTTGTGATCCACCAATGTCCAGTGATTTGGAACTCTGGGTCTTACTGCATGTAGGTGCTGTCAATATATTTAGTAGCCCTTGGTGGTTTTATTTTTTCCCTGAATCTGCTTAGCTGCATTCCATGGCACACCCAAGTTTTTAGACCTTTGTCATCACCTACCTCAGTTGTCTTTTCCCCAGGAAGAAGCCCCTAGCACAGTCACTCCTGCAACAGAAACCAATCCAGATCTGTGCTCCTTACCGTCACACTTACCAGTACCATTTCCAATTCTACTCTGTAGGTTTTGAGATGGGAGGGGGTAAAAGTGGATGAATGAACCCATTACGGCATGTATAAGGTCAGGATATTTTTTTTCCCTAATGTTCATCACTGCATTTCTAACAGGATTTCAAGTGAATGTATTATCTTGTAGTATCAGTATTATCAGTATGTTTAAGCCCTTGTGCAATTTTTCACCTTGGGCTTTTGTTTGCTAAGTTTGGCGATTTAATATCCTTAACCAATGTTGATATTTTATTTATTACCCCCTTTTACAGATCATCTGTAAAGATGTTGAGCAGGAAAGATCTGAGCACTGTTGGCCTCCATCCATTAGGAAAGCCATCCATATACTACTATCTGCCGTTTCCTACTTTTAACTTTTTTTTAATCAATGCAAAGACCTTTCCTCTTATCTTACAGCAGCTTAGTTTCTCTAACAGCCTTTCAAACCTTGTCAAATGCCTTTTGGAAATCCAAGCCAACTATATTGACCAGATCTCTCCTGTCCATGTGCCTGTCGACTCCTTCAAAGAACTCCAGTAGACTTGTGAAGTATGTTGGCTCTTCCCCAAAGTCAGATTTATCCATGTGTCAACTAATTCTATTAGGACAGATGTTGGGCTTAGTCGAGTACAGCGCTCTGGATCACATCAAAAAGCCACTTCCATTCCTCAGCAAGCAGGGCTGGTTACAAACCACAGTTAGTAGTTCACCTTGAGTTCATGCAGAAGTGCCGGGTGAACACCATCTGGGCTTGGAGATGGGTTAATGATCCTTTGGTTGACTTGGGTCCCCTACTGACACTTCAATTGGAGGCGGTTACTCTGGTGATTCCTCTGGGAAGGAAGATTGTGGTGGGAGGATCTCCCCAGGATCTTCCATGTTGAACCCAGGGGTAAAAAGTGCACTGAGCTTTTCTCACATGGCTTTGTTCTTCTCAGTGTGCTTTTTGTAGAGCATGAGCTTCTGGAGACCCTACACCCTATGGTCAGGCTCCTTGCTGCTGCTGTGATTGAGAAGGCTTTATTACTCATTTTTAAGCCTTTTGAAGTTGTTAGTTACATTATTATTTTTTTGTCCTGCCTTATGGTGGTTTTCCTTTCAACCGGACAGGATTCCATTCTTCTTTTCTCTTTATTAATTTGTTTGAAACCACTTCATATTTGAAGGATGCCTTCTTGCTTTTAATGTCTGTCTCATCCTGGTGTTCAGCCGTACCAACTTCCTTTTGACCTGTCCTAGGTCCACATTTTATATAAGGTATGTTTGCTATATGCTTCCAGATGCCTACGTGCTGCTGCTAAGATCCAATTCTTCTAATCAACTCTTTTAGCTACTCTTTGAATTCTGTTTTTGAATTTTTGAGTGCGAGAGTGATTTTTTTTTATTTTAAACCTATTTTTTCAGACCTCCAGCCACTTTGAATCTCAATACATCATGGTTTCTGTTACAGGGAGATTCTTCAATGGTAGTACTTTGAAATAGGTCTTGCATATCATTCAGCCTCAAGTCACAAGTTTTCGTTGTTCTTGGGCCACCAGATTAGCCACATCCTAAAATAATCATTAATTGTGCCTAAAAGTTTAGACTTGACAGATAGTGTATCTAGAGTTTGTTGTGTACTCATGCTGGATGTCTTTGCTGAAGTCTTGTCAGAAATCCTTCAGCAGATCACAGCCACTTTTGCCCATCCAATGGGTGGTCAGTAACATCCTAATACACTCCTTCCTTGCGTAGACTGGAATTTCCATCTACAGATTATCTGCATGACTTGATAATTTGATTTGTTAACTGATTTAACACAATAAATCACTCTTTCCTTAGGACAGGCTACTTGGTGTAGCCTTCATGTTTCCAGTGTCTTCTGTGGCTGCTAGTATGTCATCCCAGCGATGGTCATTTCATGCCTTCTATATGTTTGTTGTGCCATAGCCTTGTTGAGAGCTAGACCATGTAGTTCTCCCATTCTTCTTTCTTAGACCTTTCTTAGATGTTTGTGGGGTCGTGCATGAACAGTTGCTTTGTTTTTTCTATTTCTCTGGATTTTCTTTAAATTGGCCCTTCATTTTGATGCTCTTTCTTGACTTTTGCCAGATACCGGACTTTGTTGTTTGTGTAGAGTTGTTAAGTGCCAGGGGAAACTTTCTGCCTCTTGCAGAGTCTTTCCCATATGGAGCCAAAAGGACTTGCATGGCCCAAGACATTGGTTTTGCTTTCAAAAGTGATACTCACACAAGAAAGCAAAATCTTAGCAGATAAGTCAAATTAAAAGCGGGTCTGACACAGGGTGATACCAGGATGGGGTTGGTTATGTGGAACCCAGTATCACTGATCTCTTCCCACAGTTTCATCTGTCTGCCAGAATAAACAAGCAGAGCAAAAAAACTCGCTTTGTGTGCACACGTACTTGCTTTGTAAGGAAAAATCTACTTCCTGCTGGCTCCCACTTTTTCGGTAGGATTTTATGTAATATTCCCCTCCTCCCTGCCTTCCTCTTATATGTCACCTTACTTCTCAAAGTAAATTAGGATGAAACATGCTGGATGCAACAACTTCCACCGGCAATGCCGGCATGGCTGGAGCACTCCAACATTGGCCAAAGGAATGAAAGCTTGAGGGTTTTGCAGTAACGCTTCAGGAGATTTAGTCCGACCACCCCAATACAATAAGTAGCTCTCACTAATGATCTGTGGGCATTGTGGGGAAGCCACTGGATTAAGAGAACATTATTCATCCATCTGCTACAGCAACATCTCCAGGTCCTATCAAACATGGTCCTACTTGAGAATTTGGAAGAGGCTGCAGGAAACATTGCAGAAATGCCTCTGGGCAGCCCTTGGAGAAGGGACACAAGTTCACTCAAGGTAGACCTCTGCTTTAGCAGCCATCAAGTTAGAAACCATCTAGCAAGTTATTTTTTCCTAAAGGATTAGGGCCATTTGAAAAAAGAAATGAGGGAAGAACATAGCAGCATGCTGTTGTCTGGAACCCATGGAACTTAAACAAATACGCAATAAGTAGTGAACACAGTGAGTTGGAAAGATAATTATGTCTAACATCAGCAATATATCAATCTGTTTTCCACATTCTTTAAATAATCTAAGAGAAGAAAACTGCAACCAAGTCTTCTTAATCTGATCATTGCTGTTGCTATGGTGACCCTTTACTTATGCAAGCAACAACTACATTAAGGCTGGAGACAAAAGGGCCATTTAGTGTTTACTTGCTTAGATTAGCCAATTTGCAGTTCATGGGTTCTAATTAGCAGTTTGCAATTAGATTGTGAGATTTTGTAAAGTAGAAGAGCAACAAGCAGAACTAACTGTGATTTGAGCAATTTCAAGCTGTAATTAGACTGATTTTTTTCTTGAGATCACATCTTACTTTCCAAGGCTGTAACATGGCCACAGCTCTTCCCCAGTGACTCCCAACAAGTTGCCTTAAAATAAATGTAGTGTTCTTCTGTGGTATGTAGTGGTACCTTTGAAACAAGTTTGGTACCTGGGGTTTATTGACCCTACAGAGGTCATTTTGGGGGGTTTAAGGTGAAATGCTTCTTTTCCTGAGTACTTCTCATAAGCATGGGTTTTCCTTGGTGTTTTCCAAAGGAAAGTCAATCAGAAAGGTGAAAGGAAAAGCCCTTGATGCCTTATCTTGCAAATATATTTTCTCTCCACAGATTCAAACTGTTAAATTCAGAGCTAATGAGGAGAATAGACAGAAGGTTGTGAATTGTCTTCTTCCTCACCATAATACTTTTTTTTTCCCCTTCTAAACTATACAAGGGCAGTTAACGTCACCATGATAGGTTTATTTTTCACTGACTTTGTATTACTTTAAAAGTTAGGGTGTGAGTGCTACAACAGAATTCAGTATTGCCGAGTATATCTAAACTGTAGCTGATTCAGCTGGTGAATCTGGGGATTTAAACCCAGATTTTGTCTTGGTAGTGACCCATGATTTAGGAAGAGTTATACAGGAATTAACATGCTATAGGCAAAAAGTCTCTGGCAATCCTTCAATGAACTGCATTTGACTCTAGCCATGTCACCCTGCCATGGGATATTAGATGTTATGCTGCAACCCAACAACATAAATCTACTATTTTATTCTGAAAGGTTGCTTATTCATATTAGCGTAGGTATGTGAGGAGAGAAATGTGCCAAGAAGGCCATTAAGGCATAGATAGTATTGCAGGGTGCTGGCATTACAAAGATAAAAAATCCAGCTGAAGTGCATTGCGCTCTCAATTTATTCCCATTAGCCAGTCAGGAGAGCTTTCTCTTTGTAATGCATGTGTCTGAGAGTGTGATAAATGTTTCTTTGCAATTTGATCCTTACTCCACACTTCTCTTGTAATGGGCACAGCTGTAGGGGAGAGGAAAAGAAGAAAAAAAAAGAAGAAAAAAAAAAAAAGAAAAACACCCCCCCCCAAAAAAAAACACCACCAAAACCCCCAAAAGCCTTCTTGGAAGTAGGGATGGGGTGATCAGAACATGAAACTCTCAGTGGACTATAGTAAGCTAAAGCGTATAATATCTATGTTTTAGCTAGTGGGTTAGTATTTTAGCTGAACGTCATTAAAAAACTCACCGTAAAACTCAAAAAACCCCCAGTACTGCATACCTGCTGGCATCAAAACATGATGATATTGGAATATGGGTAGAGCAGGGATAGTAAAACAGTATTTCTTCCACCCGGCAACTTTGACAATACCTATTGCTCAAGGAAAACTGGTAGGGATTTTTCTAATGAAAATTATCAATTGTCAAGGAAATGCTTTACAGAAATACATGATTTGAACATGAATTTATTTGAGGAAAAAAAGATGCTGATAAATAAAATTTTTAATGAACTTTCATTTTGTATTGATGTTATTTTCATTGAAATGAAATTAAGATGTCAAGGTCTGATTGCAGCGTTTGAGGTGCTGTGAATCATTTGCTTTTCCTCCAAACTTTGTTTAGCATGGAATTTCAGGTTGTGCTGTTGCTGCCTTTCTTGGAGTCAGAAAAAGTTATTAATGTTGTATTTTTCCACTGTCACCAATGAGTTTCCTACCCAAGTTAACCCAGCATACCGTACACAACAGTGTTATCAGCAACTATTTTGGGTTCAATCCCTCACTGCTGAGCCAACATAGAGATGCAATACAATGGCAATGAGGCAGTGTCTTTGGTCTCCGGCTAGCAACATCCAGAGTTTAAAAAAAAGGAATAAAAAGAGGGGGTGGAGAAGAGACAAACCCCCTCCTTAAGCAATATCTTTTTATACTGTGCAGAACAGGAAGCACCACCAGAGGAAGGAATCCTCCACATCCTCCCTCTGCCCCTTTTAATTAAAATTCATTAAAGTCTTGTTTTTGTAAGTCAGTCAATTCTGTAGAGTATCTTGTTTGAACTATTTCAGGACATTCTTGGCATTAGGCGTATTACAAAAACACAAATGTTGTTTTAACCAAAGCTGAAACCAGGACTTCCCAAAGTAGGACCTGGAGAGACAGTCCTGTTGGGAGCATCAGGCTGTTTCATTAAAAGTGAAGGAGAAACATATGCATCTAGAAAATAAAATACGCATTTCAGTGATGACCTCCTTTTGACTTTCAGTGAAAACCAGGGACCCTATTCCTAAAAATCCATCCTGATAACTTTGTGCTCTAGTAAAAGCACTCTGCTTCATACCTGTATGGCATTATCCCCCCCAGTCAGCTGGCATTTTATATCCCAGTTTGTTTGGTTCTTCCTCCAAAATTTTTGCTGGATTCTGTTACATGAGCATTGTGTGGATGTGTATAACAGGGTGTGGGCAGTCAAAATACATGGAAATTTACATAAAACCCTTATAATCTGCTTGGAGAATGGAGGGTTATTTTTTCTGAACAGTTTGGTTGTGAGCTTAAATACATGGGAGCAGTTGTGCATGTTACAAGAGGAGTGGATCCCACAGCAAACATCTGGGGAAAAAAAAGGTGAAATTTGGATTTTAAAGGGAGTTTTTCCTAATAAAGATGCTCCCTGCACATCCTGTGTTCAGATAAGGTCCCACTGCAGTGCCTCATACTGTTGCTAGACAGAGAAATAGAAGTTGTTTAATAAGGTGGCACATTTAGGAGTTCAACAATATTAGCTTTGAAGTTAAGACTTTTTAAAGACCCTGGATGATGAGAAGGTCTTTCTGAGCTATTTTAACTGACTGTATTTGAGTGATTTCTCGGTGAAATTAGTCTCCATGCAATAGCAAGTCTTCAAATCCCCATAATTCAAACAAATCTTCTATTTGTGTAACTGCTGAAACAACTTACGATGAGCACAGCTTATTATAACAGCATAATATGTTCACATTGCCAAGTTCTAACTGAAAGTGATGTACTTTTAAAATGGGGGGGGGATTATTTATCTGTTAGTTTTTTAACTTTATGTTTTTAATTTCAGATCTCCTTCCCCTTCCAGAGGAAGTTAGAGATGCCATAGCTTTAATGTCTGTTTTAGCTGCCACTCAAATGTTCACTTTCTGTAAGAAAATCTAAACCAGGAGGTATGCTATTTCTCCTGATGTGAAAGTCACTGAAGGCAAGTACGCTGTGAGTTCAAGTGCTGGTTGGGTCCAAGAGAATTTCCCAGCCCTGATAACATGAACTTGAAAAGAAAGAAAGCCTTTCTTTTCAATGCAATGGTCCATGCAGCTGTAGCTTTCAATTGCATTATCACCACTAGCACACTGCTTTTAAAAATCCAAACAAAATCCCTCTTGATTTGGATTTTCATTTGAAGGTGTAAGACATAAAAGGAAGTGGTAGCAGCTAAATCGGGAGTTAAAGCCACTGCACTACTGACCTCAGAAGGATGGTCTGGAAGAAGGAGACCTGAAATAAGGAAAAGCTGGGTTATTAGTTATTGTACTTTCTCCCTCTATCTATCTACAGATACATGTAGGTAGATTCATATAGATCTTTTACTTTTTCAGTGCTGTTTGCAGCTATGAAAAATGGAAGAGTAGAAGACGAGTTTTATGTTCTTCTCCTTAGTCTTCCTTGATGCAGGGCAGCAAATCCTCATCCACAAGTAAATCCTCTCCAGCAAGTCAAGATCTGTGGGTAACACCATAGTACCCATCCCTCCCAGGAATGGGTTAGCATTAGGATAGCAAATACCAGGCAGGAATTGTTTATGGGCATACTAACATGCCATCAGTTCATTGTCTCTGTGAAAGGGCAGAAACCCCATTTGGATTTAGGGCAATGGCATATCAGTGCACCCTGGTTAATACAATTCGCGGCCAGGTGGGCAACAGTGACCTCACTGCCAATGGGAGATATCACAGATGGCTTGTGCTGGTACTTTTATCCAACAGCTCAGTGTCTTTCATTGGCATTCTCTTGCTTTCACTGCCAATAGAGATGTCCTGGAACAATTATGTGATCCTGTATTTGTGAACGAACTAATAAATTGCAATAAAGTGACAGAACTTGACATGAATTCAGCTTTAGTGTAACATTATAGGATTGATGGTAAAGTAGGTAAAGAGCTGGTCTTTTTCCTGATATTTTTGTTCTTACCGATAGCAGCATTTATCTGAAAGGGACATTTGGAAGTGAAAAGGTGCATTTGTTACATCATGAGAGAGATGCATATCTGGTGCCTGGAGGAAGAAACACACAACATAGGTATTTCCCATACAGAGGGATGGTATTTAGGAATTAGTTATTCTCTGCTGTCACTGCCTGTTCTGACTGTAACTTTGGGGTGAGCATCTCCTTTTCAGGTAATACAGGTTCATGGAGACTTGAGAGTGCTATTTACCTTGCAGAATCAGACTTTTCAGAGAAGTCTGATGAGCATGTTAAGAGTCTTCCCTAGGAGGGTTTTGGGTTGATACCTTGGTTATTTTTATTTTGCTGCAATGTTTTGTCAAGGGACATACCCACCACACACACCCCCAAAGTGTACTGATCCAAATGGATTGATATTTGGAGGAAATGCTAGATAAGAAGGGTTTTGCATGCGGGGTAGGACCTCTGAGAGGATGAGTGGCAATGCACCATAAAGAAATACAGATTTGCTCTCAGTGCCACTCAAGAATTTGCTTTCAGGCATTCCCAGGCTCTGGATCTTGCTGATTGTGTAAAATACACTGTCACTGTGCCATGCTTCTGTCTGTTGCGTGATTGTGGCTAAATCTTCTGAGTCCCACTCAAACAGGGCATAGTTGAAGGTAAGGATATTGTGTGGATGTACATGAGGTGCTTTTTATTTTGCTTTCACACATATGACCATTCATAGATTTTTCTCTTGTCCAAAATCACTCAGAAATACATGAACCTGAGGGTTTTGGAGTCATTTGAGCAGGCAGGGAAGAGGGCTGGCCAGCACAGAAGGGAAGGCATGGATGCCCTATCACCATTTGCTGCATCTGCTCTTCCTTACATTGCTTTCAGATAACAAAGCCTCCTTGTTACATGAATTCGATCCATGTCCTCTGCCACTTTTCATTTATGTTTGGAATTGCATCTCTCTTAAGTCAATAACATGAATCCAATCCAAAAAGCCTGCTGTGACTTCAGGATACCAGGCAGGCAAACAGCAGCCAGGTGCCATGAGTAGATTAGACCCAGGTGCATTATTTCACCAGGTCTAAAATATGTTTGTTCAGATGTATAGAAAAAATAGTGACAAAACTGAAAATTTGAGGGAATTTTGGCTTTCATTTATCACAAAATATTTTTTTGAAGTGCTGCGTTGGTGGAAGCAGCATAATGAAAATAAATTATCTGTGTCTTAAGAATTTAGCTGTATCTTAAGAACCATAAGAAGATGGAATCTCTTTTTTAGTGGACACAAAAATACAGTTTCCTTTTGTGATGTATTTTTCCACCCACTTCACCTGTGGCTCTTAGGCTTATTTCACATATGTATTCTTGCAGGCTGGGTCTAATCATCACCATCCAAGTATTGCAACTCAAGTTTTTCTAGTCTTTGCAGAGATTCAGTATTTCTATCTGCAGAAGTGCATTGCCTCAACAATGGGTGATACAATAATAATCAGGCCATCCAACAAAACTGAATATAAGGCTGAAAAAATAGCTGTTAAACAAGCAGGTGTCTGTCACTGAGGAAGGCTCTGAAATTCTGCGTTTATCCACCCAAAATGGTTACATTCGCTTGTATCAGGGAGTTGGTGGTTGCTTCCCATTTGGTTGCAATTTACTACTAGCTGGCAGCATGCAGGTGGAAAGAAGCCAAGTTTTCTATCAAGATGACAGTTTGGTAACAGATTCTAATGTTTCCCAACCATTTAGCTCATGTGATAAGAATTGTGAGCTAGTTTAGTAAAGCTGAGCAGTTGGATAATAACTTTGCTCCTCATATTTTCTCATTTATCCTTTTTAGCTGCTTAGGTAAGATGATTTTTTAATTTATTTGATTTTATTTGATTTGTAGTTTTGGGAGGAAAAGCTTGAAATGTGTTTCAGAGTAATCATCATCCTGGGAGGCAATCACTCATTTAAATGGTTGGAAACCTCCAACAGTGCAAGAAGCCACATGTTTTCTTTTCCCATTCTGCATAACAGACATTGCCCAAATGCTTGGGCTGTGGCTTCTGCACTGCTGTTTCAAAGTAATGGGACATGTGGATGATGGTATTTACTCCTGATACCCCCTGATTACTCTGGTTTCTTGCATGTGATGCCTATCCGTGCTGAAGAGGCTGAATCAAGGCATTTTAATTAGCAGCTCCTTAGGAGTACATATTTTATTTGCAGGGAGATTAAAGACTGGTGCTTCCAAGTCCCAGCTTTTCCATACAAGGGCACTGATACTCGTTAGGGCAAGACTGTTGCAGAAAGCCAGTCATTTGAGTGAGATTTCAGTAGATATCTCTGTCATCCAGATTTGCAAGAAAGCTCTTGGAGAAGAGCATGGGCGATTCTGCAGGATGCTTGTGTTCAACCTAGATCTGAACGTCCCCCTCTGCTCTTTCCTGACATCCCCTACGGGGAAGATTCTTCTCTTGTTAGCTACAGGACTGTAAGCTCTGGCAGGGTTTGTTTGGTAGGGTAGGTGACAAAACCCAGTATCAATAAACAAAAAAGTCCCATTAAGAGTGCATTGAAAGTTGATACATGGCCTCCCACAAACTCTAGTTAAAATCTCAGCTTAATTTTAAATGTTATTTATTAAGGAACAGACTTTTCGTTGTTTCTTCCTATTTAGATCACACATGCATCTTTCCTTTTTGCACACTTCCAGCTATGATTTTCCAGGCATTTTGGCCTGTGATAGCTAGGGCAAGAAACACAATTAACAAAATACCTGGAGAAGGGCTCTTTTTTTAATTATGTATAATTCAACTGGAGTCAGAAAAACCCAGAAATCTCAGCAGAGAAAGTTTGAGCCTTGCATCTGTGTAGCTCCAGAGTGTCACTGATTGTGGGTGTGATGCTGATCTGCATTCATGCCTCCAAGCTTGCCTGAGATGTCTTCCCAATACTACACCTCTTATATATTAATTTAAGAACTTAAATCACCCACTCTTCCAGGGGTCAAAAAATCATTTTCTTGTTTGAAAAGTCTCAGAGCACCAGCATATGGCTGCATATTTAGAATATAACTGCCTTTCTCATTAGACTGCCAAGTTACCAGATGGGAAGAGGCTGTGGCATCTGCGAAGTCGTACCCAGAAGAAATACACCCTGACCTGGCACACATGTGTTTTTCCCACAGAGTGCTGAGTTACTTCCACGTCATCTTGCACAAGTGTGGTCAAACTGTCTCTACCATTCATCCCATCTCTGTTATATACCCAAGGAATATCCCAAGCATCGCCCCACAGTGTCTGAGCACAGCAAATCTTTTCAACCAGGTCCAGAACCAAATATTTTCCTACAGACACACCAATATTAATTTTTAAATGTCTTCTGTATGTCTTTGCACTGCCCTCTCAATGTCTTGAAAGTGTCTCTGTTCTTTTGGAGGTGATAAATTAAAGATATCACGTATGTCTTTCACTATTACTTAGTCAAGCAAGGAGCACATGTTGCAAAACCTTGGGAATTTTTGTTTAGGGAGCGGCACACTCAAATTAAGGAAGTTGGAGGGCAGAAGCTGAATTCATATTCTAAATTTCAGGATGAGGATTATATCCCAATTTCTGATTTAGGAGATAGCTTGGGAATATTTGCATTTTGGTATTCTTATTTAGAATCATAGAATGGCTTGGGTTGGAAGGGACCTTAAAGATCAGCTAGTTCCAACCCCGCTGCCATGGGCAGGGACAGTGACTGAAGGTTTTTTTTTAAAATAATATTTAAGTGACTGAAGAGATTTATTCTTAAACTTTGCAGTGCTGAAGTGCATAACTCCTGTTAGTTCATAGGAATTTGATTTGAAAGTGGACTTGGACCTTTGTAGGTGGGAATAAAACAATTCAGATGTGACTATTGTAACTGAGCATGGGAAGGCCTTGCTTGCTTGATTTTACATGTGTTTTGGTTTCACTATATATTTTTGGAATTTCTTTTGGGTTTTGGATGCCTGTTGCACAGCATCTATAAAACTGCATCCGATTTACTTTATATGCCTCATTGCACTTGTCTGTACTAACTACACATAAGCAGTCTGTCAAAGAGAATTAGCCAAGAGATTTCAAAAAAACAATCACAATAATGCTGCAAATACATTTTCTAAGAAAAATAATAAATTGAGATTTTTTTTACTTTAAAAGCCATCAGCAGAGCTTTCAGCTTCTGTGACAACACACAAAACGATGAAGAAGTTGGGACTGTAGTGGAAGATCCCGTCTCCCATCGAACCGAGGGACTTTAGTGAGAAGTGGTGGAATTTGCAGGGGATGGGACTAGCATCCTGCTTGCTTTGCCAGCACCACGCTATGTCTTAGCTAGTTTTTGTCCTCTCACATCACCTGATGCGAACTATATGTCATTTTTGTAGGACTTGGCTGTCTTTCAGGATAAGAGGTATTACAGAGAAAAAAGCATTTCTCCTCTCTGTCCCATATGTTTTTGCAGACCCTAACCCTTCTGACATACTTCTGTTCAGCATCTCTCACCCGTGCTTGCTCAGCACTGAGAAATCCTCACTAGCTGCTCAGGGGAGAAGACAGAGTAGCTGGCCCCCTGCCTCCCTGGGAGCATGAGATGGCTTCCTTCCACTCCCAAGCCTGGGCAAAGTAATGCAGGGCTTCTTGACCTGAAACTTTGCTTCCGTTGTTTGACTGTTGAAGCAAAATTTTCCATGCTGGGATTTTATCTTCCTAGCAATTATAAATCATTAAGGGTATTTAATGGGTTTATACATTTGTCATGAAAATTAGACCCATCTCATTGCTCTGTCACCCCTAGAACAATGTGTCTGCTGTGATTTAGAAGTGAACATATAAATATGTCTTTCATTTAGCAGATTTTTTTAGTGACAGCTTTAGTATGCACCTCATGATGAGTATAAAGCAATCGATAAGCAGCTGTGTCATACAAGGTTATCCCAAGTTCAAAGCAGGCTTGGTAGTGATTGGTTTCCAAAGTCGGATGCATCAGGCTGCTGTGGCCACAGGAGCAAGGTCACTGAGAGGATCTGATGACAGTATAAATAATAAAGCAGAGCGTAAGTAATTTGTTGACAGCACCTCTGAGACAAAATTGCACTTTATTGCACTGGATTTGGGGCTTGATGATGTGACCTTCACATTTCTTGAAACCTCTTTTTATTTTTCACTTTTAACTTTAATTTTTTTTTTCTTTCTGTCGCAATGTCATTGTGGTTTTAAATAGACTAAAGAAGGTAGTTTGAAGGGAATAAGTCAGTTAATCACTTCCATTCCATTATTGAATTAGAGACGGGTGTGACGGATGAGGTACATTAAAAAGATAGACTGGTGGATATGTATGTATGATCCTGCTTAACACAATGATGTTTTATCTTTACACTAGTGTTATCATGCAGAAATGAAGCATCTAGGTGAAATAGTGGATTATAGTCTATGTTAATTGCAAGATACTATGGCTAAAATTGAGTACTGAAAACCAAGCCACCTCCCCTTTGGACCCTCCATGCCTCTCTCCATAATCCCGTCAATACACTTTTCCCGTACAAGTCTGTGTCAGCAGCAGCCGAAGGTTGTACATGCACGGGGACTTCTCCAGCAGCTGAATGTCAAACTTTATTGAGTGGGTGGATCCTGTTCATCCATTTCCCCTCTGAGCCTTTCTAAAAATACTGTAAACCTTGACAAGGAGCTATTTTAGAGGAATCATATTCATGAGGATAGTCATGGGAAGCTTATTTTGGCAGGCTTGCATGTGTTCGATTTGCATGCTTCCTTAGTCAAGGGCTTGGTGAACTTGTGTTGTGAGCCAGTTGGACATGGGCTAAAGAAAGAGCATCTGGATTTTGGGACCTCCTGGGTTGGGACGTTTATTAGTGAATTTATTAGAAGGAAAAGAAGTGAAGATATTCTTATAGGAATGTTGATATGTGACTGAAGTCATTCATTCCAGGCATTTGCACACCAGCCTGCAGCTTATTGGATCTAATTTCATAAAACCTGGCTGTGATTTCTCTCCAGGGACCTTAATGATCTTGCCACTTTCAATAAACATTTATAGAAACTACTGCCAGCCTGTGGATAAGAGAAACTCCTATGAGAGACACTATCTTCCAAAAATACTTAAAGACACCAAAAAAAACACCCACCCACAAGAAGATCAATAGAAAATGGCAAAAGGTAGCATTTGCTGGGTAACTGGAGCTGAATTGCAGTACCAGACATTTGCATTGTAGGCATGCAGTAGGTATGTTTGCTTTTCTCACTTGGAAAACCGTGCACATCGGAGCAATACTATAATTGGGACCAGCAAAACGATGAGTGTGAATAAAAGCAAACTGTAAGAGATAAGATGGAAATTAAGCAGGTAAAAGCTGTTCCACAGTCATGCCATTTGGGTATGGTATTGCACAGTACTCATGTTTGCACCTCTAAGAGATTTCCATTTTTTCGCATAAAAAAATCCAGATATGAAGCCGAAGCTGCCTTCTTCGCCAACCTGAAACTGTCTGATTTCAACATCATTGACACCCTTGGAGTAGGAGGGTTTGGACGAGTTGAGCTGGTAGGTGAACTTTTTTTCTTTGAAATTTGTGTGATGTCCTAGAATAAATACTGTGTTACAAGTCTTTCAATTTTTCTTTGTTATTATCACCTGAATAATCACCTGTTATTATCACCTGGAAGAAAATTAGGTGATGGGATTACATGTTTTCTAATGGTTGAAGAAAGCTGAATTACATTTCCTGATAAATAAAAATATACAAATAAATGCTTTGCAGTTACCAGGAAGTATTTACGTACTAAGTTGAGAGATAAGCACACACCTCTCTCCAAGTGGTCCTGTGTTTATGGCATTGATTGCCTTTTAAAAACAACCTGAATAATTTTGTGGCTGGTGAGGGCTAAGACTGAAAGAGCAGCCTAAAATTTTACTTAACCAAAGCTGGATTAATAGTACAATGTCTCTTCTAAGTAGTTTCTAATTCAGGTCTAGAGATAGTTCTACTTGGTTGTCATGAAAGCTGTACATTCAATGTCTGAACTATGACACTTCACAGAAAACTACTTATTTTTTGCAGAATTTTAAAGAAAGGACAAGATCTGAGCTTGCTTTTTGTGCTGCTTGGATTTAGAGCTCTGCAGTCTTCATTAAAATAAAGTCCAAGCAGGAGGAGACTGAAATGGTAGCTGTTGCATGACCTGTTTGTAATATCACATAAAACTAAAAACTTAGAATAGAAAGAGGGAGCTTAGTTTTCATCACAGTGCTGACCACAGAGGAGCTTCTGATACTGGACACTTGTACAGTATGTTAGGAACTCCTGTAAATTAGGAACAGTAAAGGGAACAGTTACTGCTGCCATCACAGAATTTGGGGGAAATCCCCGCTCCATAACCCTGCGGGAGGGAAAAACATGTGTAGGGCTGGGAATTGGAAAACTAGCAAAATTAGTGTTTGGGTGATTATTTGTGACATAACAGGTAAATTCTGTGTTAAAAGTGCAACTCACTCCATGTGATTTGTGTCTGACTTTCCCTGTTTGGATGTATGTAAAATCATGCAGAAGAGAGCGTAGCGTGTATGTGAGAACACTGGTCCCTTCCTGGGGTTTGGGTTTGTATGTATTATTTATCTATTTATTTATTTATTTATTTATTTGCTCTTAGCAACTGTTGTTTTGGAAGAGAGTCACAAGAGCTCCTCCATAGCCTGGGAAGGCTGTCCTTTCCCCACGCCTTCTATAGCCATCTGCTGCTGAGGGTGCTTTAGAGCAGGGGTTTAATTCGGGTTGCACTCAGCCTCTCTTCTGAAGGCCCTTCACCTTCTGTTTGACAATAGCATAAAGCTCAGGAGAATTGTCTCCTGAGTTAACATCCCCTCTAGCTTCTCTACCTGAGGTGACCTGTAGTGAGGGACCCACCAGTCTGGGGCTCGTTTTGAAGCTTATGAGATTTTTTTTTTCATATTTAAGACTTCTTTGATGCACGCTGTCAAGATGTTTGAAAACTCAAGATGTTCCTGGGAAGGTGCAGAAGTTTGTATTCATGAGGGGTTGCTTATGGGACCCTCAAACCACATAGATATGAAAGCAATTTGGACTGTTACTGATGGCCGTGGGCCAGTCCTCTACCTCTGGCTGCTCACAGAATTAATTTGGAAGCTTTAAGTTGTTGACAAAAACTAAATCTTAGCGATGTGTGACACTTGGCTGGGTGTGCAGAGGTGGATGTGTTCTGTCACTTCAGTGTATCAGATCAGAATCAGGTAGAAATATTTAATTCTTAGGAGATGTCCAAGTCTCAGAAGCCTCCTTTAAGCCCTGGTGTCACCTATGCAGCCTGCCAAAGGCTACTGATGAGAAAAATATTTCCATCACCTTGTAGGGGTTTTCTTCAGGGGTGAGTGCCTCTCTCCTAAGCAGAAAAATACTGGTTAAAGTAATTTTCTGTAGTCCTTGACTAATACTGAATTGCATACAGAAGGATAAAAGATACTTAAACATTTAGCTTAACACTCCAGATCTTATTTTTTTTCTTTACCACTGAGGGAAATTCTGTTATTAAAACAAGAAATATATTTTTTTGTCAAAATCGAGCCTATAATTGCTACCTCTTGCTTCTGTCTTCTCCATGAAAAATATGTTTTGTGATTTAAGGCTAAAAAAATGAATTAATGCAAAATGTATTGGAGGGATTGACTCTTTTATTGCCTAAGTGTGTTAGTGTGCCTGCTAGTGTACAGCAGTATTGGAGTTTCTTCCTAGAAAACATTCACATCTTTGCACTTTTCAAGAGTAAAATTGATCAAATAAATAAAGCACATTGCAAGGAAGAGGATTTTCATAGCTTAATGTTGGCTGCTGTGGGTAAGCGCTGCCCAAGGCATCTCCATACCCTTTAAGAGGGCAACTGCTGGTGTCTGGTTGGAAAGTGGAATGTCTAGGACTTTGTATGAGTCTTGCTGGCCAAGAAAGAATAACGCTTCCATTGGTCTGCATTTTAATTTCCTAATTTTTGGGTGTGGTTTGTATAAATACATGCTGGTTTTCCAGGCACTTCTGTGAATGCTGGCTGTTTGGAGAGGTCACCCCTTCAATGCATTCATACACAAGTACATGACTTTTAGGCGAAACAGCCTAAAATTTCAATTGTTTTCAATTCTGTGGAGATTACAGGTGGAAATATCTTTTTGTCTTGCTTTTCTAAGTAGTTGTATTTTTTGTGTGTCAAGAGACATTTCCCACATATTTCCATTGGTGTTGAATGTCATTTGCTCAGTTTTTTTGATGGCTACCTGATGCCTCTTGAAACCTATCTTGTCATTGTGGATGCTGTTCTTCCTTTTCATCCACATCTGGACCAAGGAATCAACTTTTATCCAGGCTTCTCTCAAGGGGGGAAACCAGCTGAGTAGTGGCTGTGCTATTTTAGACAGGGATCAGCTCTGCCACTGGAACAAGAGCACATAAAGGCTTTTGTTCACTTATAGCAGGGCCTGTGTGATCCTCAGTGTTTGCAAAGCAAACAGGCAGGTTGCAGAGACCACAGTCTGCCCAAGGCTGCCTGGTGCCACATTCCTAGGACAACCCTCCTGCATTTCAGGCGGCTGCCAAGTAGGTGCAAGCTGCTCTGGGACATGGCTTGCCCAGCTGGTGGGCACCTCTCCTAGGAGGGCAGAAAGAAAACAGTAGGAGCAGACTTTTTGGTTTTTAATAGCATGGATTAACAGATGCATCCACTATTTTTTGCAGCTCAGCTTCTCAGCACCATGTCAATTAAGCATCTTCTGTGTTGGGATCCAGGTGCCTCAATAATACATTGAAACAGGGAGTGTCATCTCAGGTTCATGTCCCACAAAGCACCACTTTGCAGAGGACAGGGATGTAGGTCAGGTATCCTCAGCCTTCATAAATCATCTCTCCTGAACTTAATTGTTCTTGTCTTTGTTCTATAATTTCCTTTTTATTTATGTTCTGTGCTTCTAATCATCTGCCCCAGGTCAGTTATTTTGGATTTAAATCAAGATTATTTTAGACAGCTCTGAAATAAATGTATTGTAGTATCTGAACATACAGGATAAGAGTCATTATTGCTGCGAAATCAATTCATGTCAGTGATGGCTGAGCACAGGTAGACTGAAAATCGGGTCCATGCCTGAACACATGCCTTTTAGTTACATTGATTTACACAGTTATCACTTCCAACAATCACTCGGTGATGGGGGAAAGAGATTTTAAATCACTCCTGTTGTTATAAAATCACAAAAATAATGCATTTTCTCCACACCCCATCACAAGCTTGATTGAGACTTGCTTTCAGCTACACCTTTCTTCACTTCTCAGGACAGATACGCCAGTGAAAACCTATAAACTTACCCACCGTCCCTGCACGTACAAGCTTGGAGGGAGCTGTGCCTTCTGCAGTCCTGTGGATAACATAAGGCTTGGGACATCCTGAAGGCAGCAGGCAATAGGCAGTATAAGGAAAGTCTCAGTTTTTAGCCCTGACTTGACAAAACATTTAATCATATTCTTTAACTTTCAGCAGTTTTGTGGAAGTTGGTGGCACTTAGAGCACACACTTCAACTATGTGGCCATTAAACCTTGGGCTGGAAGGGACCTGAAGAGATTATCATCCAAGCAGAGTCAAGTATACCTAACCACTTCTGAATAGTTTTCCTTAATTTCTTGTTAAAGTCTTCAGGGAAGGATGTTCCTAAGAAGGTTTTTCCTAATGTTTAACATCTCCCTGCTGTAGCCTGTAGTAGGCTTGAAATAAAAACGCATACAACCCTTGAGGCTGGGTTGTATGTGTTTGAAGACTGTTACCGCATGAACCTGAAGAACTCTTTTCTTTAAAAGAATGTGCCGCTTTTGAGCTTTACATCTAATTCGTGCTTTCTAGGCCTGTGATAGTTCTTGTTCCTCAGTCTCCAGCTGGCTCTCACCTCTTTAGAGCGATGCCCAAACCAGGCACATTAGTCCAACCTGGACCTTCCTCTGATCAGATAGAGCTGGACAGCTAGGGGCAGCACTTTGCCACTGCTACGTGGTGTCCATTTTATTTCAAGTCATTGCTTCAATTTGTAAAAATTAGTTTAATTCCCTTGCTTTTCTCAAAAGTGCTCCCAGACCTCTCTGGCTTGATTTTAATAGTTGCAAAGTTAATAACATTCTTCTTATTTCATAATCCAAGCCATTAATGAAAATGTTTTATGGTGTCATATACTAGACGAGACCCCCTTGAAGTCATTTTGGCTTGATGGTGGCTACTGAAAGCTAAACTCCTTTACAATATGGATATTAATGAAGACATACACATAAAACCGAAGCCTTTGTTGCAGCCACATTTTACTGGAGCTATACAAGGCCTTCATATAATGGACAGTACAGCATTTTTCATTTTTATTCATGTTTTAAGAGAAATCTGGCCACAGATTATGAAGTGCAATCAAATTTATTATAGCCTCTAGCCTGTTTGGTAAACAAATCCATTAGTGAATTAATTAGATGGCAAGAAAAAAACCCAACATAATTGTCTTCCAATAGAATGACAGATGCATAATTCAGATATTTATTAGTGAAATTTTCCAATTGCATAGCTACCGGTTTTTTCCAGCTATTACGAAGCTTTTTATTAGAAAGATCTGTCTTCTCTGTGAAACATCTTGATTATTTTTTTGTCAGAAATCCTTTCGCCTCCTTCCTTTTGAAAGAATGGGAATTTTGAGTGCTGTCAAGGTGAAGAAACTGAGATTTAAGTAAGGGATTTGAAGATCAGGTGCCTGAGTAAACGCCACATTCATCTGACAATGAAACTGCTGCTACTGAGCTGAGTAAACTGAGTAAAATGAGGATTTGGCCTTTTTTCTTCCTTCCCTTCTTAACTATATTCAGGACACATAATTTTAATGATGCTGTGAGATGGAGCTGGACCACTGCAGAGCTTTTTTAATGGTTTTCCTTAGATTTTTAATTGCTAATGGAATTAAATACATCCTTTGTAGATGGAAACATATTCTCAGAGGTTGTGTGTTCATCGAAAGGGTGTTGTCAAAGTTTGGAAAGATGAGAAGCCATTTGTGGCCCACCAAATATTGTCAGAGGCCAAATCAGGTTATGAGCTGGTCAAGCCGGAGGCTTCAGCTCTGGTTGGAGGCAGGAATAGGACATAAAAATAGGTGCTTTATTGTGAGCAAAGCCAAACTGAAGAGCAGGGCAGGATCATGTATGGTTGGAGAATTGAGATCCATCTGATGTTTTCAAGAAACCACAGTAGTGAGTTTTTCCATTTGGTTTTGCATATTTTAGTTATATAACCCTTCTTCTGCTATTTACTTTTTATTGGAATGATTTTATGCATGAAACAGTTTACATTCCTCACTGCTTTTTAGCCTTTACCTTCTAGACATTTTTGAAAAATAGTATTTATCTCTGGGCTTCACAGAAAGACACAAATTTAAATATAGTTTCCAATGTCTTTGCTTATAAAATCTTAGTTGTGCCTGTTTTCAAGCACTGAATATCAATTTTCAGTACAAGGATCAGAACACAGGATTACAGGTTTTTAGCACAGTTGAGTATTTGATGAAGCAACTTTAATTGTTAAATAGCTGAGGGTTTCTAAGGACTGTGCATTTTTTGGTGTGTACTTAGGTGTATTCACAGAGTAATTTTGCAGTTTATTTTCCTGTAGAGTCCCACAGCACTCAGATTGTGATGTGACATTTAGTGCTTTCCCAACCAATTGAATTCAGACATTTTCAAAGAAAATGAGGTCACTGTCATGGACAGTTTTGACCCTGCTGCCCACTTGTTATTAATTCTTGATTCATCCTTCAAAATTTCAGCCTACAGTATATCTTAAAGACTTAATTTTTACTCCATGGTTTTTCTTGTCATCTTAGATCTTTTCTTTTAGTCTTGACTGACTTGCCAACCTAACCCAGTCCAATCACCATGCCTGTTCACACAGCATACAGCTAACCCAAAACTAATGTGATGTTGAATATGAGGTGGAAAGGCTATAATGAGAAGCACCATGTAGCCTATTTATAATTTGGATATGCAAACTACAATTTCTCCCTGAGCCTTAGCTCAGGAGAGCAGGCTGAATATGGCCTTAAGGAGACGTGTAAATACTTTTAAAACCCTAACAGAGAACTGCAGTACCAGAGCAGGCTTTGAGGCATAAATATGAGCAAGGTACTTCCTCGCTTGCCCAAATAGAAAGAAATGCTGGCAAGAATGCTAGTTGTAAGGCAAAGAATATTATTATGGGGTAATCTGTTTCATCCTGAAAGAACATAAATATATTTAGTACTAAAAGCATGCTGTACTCTTTTGCTGGGAGAGAGAAGTCACCACTTTGTTCATGCAGCAGTTCAGCTGTTAGGAGTAGGAGAGCTCAGCTTGCAAGTGCTGTGCTCAGCAACAGCTGCTGCTATTTTTGTTTGTTCGAATGCATCTAGCTGGGAAGCGGCAGAAAATAAAGGACCTTGGACATACCAAGCAAGCAAAAGCATTTGCACTTCAGTTCCCAAGCGCTGCAGTTGAGTTGATTGTTACTTAACATGATACAAAGATATTCATGTTTCATGACAGCACAGATTTCTGGCTCCATTATATCCGAATAATTTAGCAAAACACACAGCTAGCAGAAGGCCTTTGGAAAAGCATCTTTGTCGGGTATCGGTGCACCCACACAGGTAGTTCAATGGGAGACATGAGCAACAAGAAACCTGTCTGTGAGTCATGGACACAAGAGTTCAAGAAAAGCTTCTGTCCAGCTCCTGACAGCTCACCATTACTGTGTATTTAGGAAAAAGCCACATCTCCAGAGTAAACGAAATATTTTTTACTTGCACAAACTCTCCTCCCTGTGTGTTCCCATTTAGTTGGGAGCATGGCCAGCTCCCTTGAAAATGAGCAGAATAGGCTTCTGAGCAAGTTTTTTGTGAGTGTGGTGTCCAGATGCTGTGAAAGTTCATGTTCAAATACCTCCACTATATCAGTGAGAAGAAATCTGGAGATTTTTGAATGGCAAACACCATTCCTGATGTAACCTCTATGTAGCTGCCAAAATGAAGGAAGGATAAACTACAAATATAAATATGTGTTCAGCTTTGCTTTCATGCCCTTGGGTCTGTTGCTCTTCCATGGCTTCAGGGGTCTGCACAGGGTACCATAGTGGCAAATACTGTGTGTTTCAGCTTCTGGGAGAAAGAACCACAATCATAGGGCTTCTTGGAAAACCCACAGCCATGCAAGAGCTGCAACTCACAGGCACAACATCTGTGGTAAACAGGAATTCAGAAAATCAGAAGTTCTTTGCTGTCTTCTCCTAGAAGAAGGTCATGCAGGAATAGGAGACTGGGCATGAATGAGATAGATGCACTTAAAATAGCATATCCTCAGGCTAGGTATGGCAAAGTTCAGGCACCTCACAAGTCTTCACTGAAAAAAAAACCTTCTTTGGGGGATTTTTCTACTTTCTGGTAAATATTTATTAGTGTTTACAGTTTGTCAAGGTCACTTTGCATTGTATCAGTTCAGCTCTCACTGGAGTAGCATGGAAATTGCTCACCTTGCAGACTAGATATATAATATACATATATGATTTATATTAAATAAAGGCAGAGCAAGAGAAAGGATAAGAAACAGATACACCCATTTTTTCTTTTTTCCATTGAGGTCTGGATTTTGTCTCATCAATATCCATTTTCCCAGAAAGTCTGAAAAAGCACTAAGGTGTAAAACCATATTTATTTGTACATGAATTATAGCTGTGTTAAAAGAACACCACTGTATGTTTGGGAAGTTGCAGAAGTTGATACACCATAAAGCAACACTTTTGGAACAGTTCCAACATTTTCATATAAGCAGAGAGAGCCCAGGAGGAGCTAGCTGAGACCTAATGAAACAAGGACTTGGAAAAGCAAGAGAGGTTGGATCTTTTCTTTTCTCCTTCTCCTCCTCTCCTTCTCCTCTTCTTTTCTTTTCCTCTTCTCCCCTGTGCTTTCATCTTGTCCCAGTCTTGTAGCATTCCTCTTCTGCTCAACTCGCTACCAAGACATCTTCACCCCATTCCTAATGGCCTTTTTAGTTTCTTTACTGAAGCAGCATTATTTTCTCAATGCTGAAAAGATAGTCCTGTGAATTCAGCTTATTAGCAGCAGAATGAAGGCTGTTTCCCTGCTGTGTCCTCTTCAAGGGAACTTCTCCTTGAGTGTATTTTCAGATAGTGACCCATCTGTTTGGGTTCGCTCAGGGGCAGCTTTGTCATGATGACTCAGGCTGCCAAAAAACCACCTGGTCACATGGGAATGGGGCACAACACTGAAGCACAGCCAAAGGCCATGACACTGGGTGGACAATGCTTCCCACATGACCACAAGGGACAGAGGGAGAAGGCAGCTGTGGGGCTAGCACAGAAGAAAGCTGCTTTCTTCAACTCCCGTCCACCCCGATAGCATGGGGTTTCCTTGCTTCAGAGGTCTGGGTGGGTGTCACACGTGAAGGACAGGAATAGCTGGGTCTTCATGAGGCTGGCAATTGCTGTGAGTTCATGTGATAGGAGGGAGATAAAAGATGGAGGTATGACTTCTCATGTAGCCCTGTCCAGTTAATATCTGGTGGTTGAAGATGTAGCCACAGCTCCAAATGTGTGGTATCCCATCACCACAGTGCTTGGACCAGAATATTGTGCAAAAATATTTCTGGGTTTATATTTATAGTAGATATTCATATAAACATATATGCAATGTATTTTATATCACTATGCAAATACATACGTATGCAAAATAAAACCAACTGTTTCTTACTCTGTTTTGCTTCTACAGTTGGTTCATTTAGTGATAAACAGCATTTCTGCTGTTATTTTGTCACTGGGGTACAGTTCATTTCCTGGATCAGAGTCCTGCAGAATGACCTAATTATTTAATTTTACCTCTTCTCTCTCTGGCTTCGTACATCACCTCTTTAAGGTGGTGTTTGGAATTTATTTAACTACATTCCCTATTGTATTTTCTTGTGTTTTGGGGGAGAAAATATATTCCTGTTCCACAACTGGAAGGGCTTATATCCTCCTCCAGAGGTTCATTTGTAACAGAGAGGGCAAGATCTCAAGCAGATTCACCAGGAGGGATCTGACCAGGAGAGTATCAGTAGTAACTACAGCTTTACCAGGGTTCACTATTTTGGGGATTATTGCACTAGAAAGGATAGTATGGGTCTGCTCTTGGTGGAGGTTTGCTGTTCAGCCTGCTTTGCGTTTTGCAATTAAGTCCATGCAAGGTGGAGGCAGAATTGCAGCCATGGACCATGTGCCAGAGTGCAATGATGAGACGGACATAAATGGAAAGCTGAAATGTGTGTATGAAGGTGGAGAGAAAAAGGAGTATACTCAGTGCTATAAATTTTATTTCTAATTTTTCCCTGCCACTGGGCCTTTCAGCAGATAGGCAGGTTTAATATTATTGTTGAATCTGGACGTTTTCAGTGACTTTGATGTTTGCTCTTACTGCCAGTGTGCGGAATCTCCAAGAGAGATAATTTTGGAGATTTTTGTGCTGGTGAAAGGGCAGTGACTGAGTGAGGTCAATGTGAGGAGAGGAGTGAAAAAAGGGGACAAAGGACCAGAAATTCTTTTAACTTGCAAAAAGAGATTGAGAGATATGGAAGCTGGTGATTACCCTTTGTCGATCTTCTTAGTGGTTCAGCTACACTCAGAGTGATTGAAACCCAGGACACCAGGAGATCTCCACTGAATCAATTGTCCTGGGGCCTTTGAAATAGTAAGATGTTGCTTCCCATTGAGTGAGAGCTGATCTCATGATTTGTGTAGCAAGGGTGGCTTCATTGCAAACTGCCTTCCATGGAAAACTGCATACTTTTCCCTTTCCTGAAGCATTTGGAAGATTTTTGTGGTGGGTGTCTTTGGGAGGCTAAGCTTCCTGCCTAATGTATCCCCCTTCTTCTGAGCTGCGAGTCAAAATCCTTGTGGCTTCTGTGGCTCTGTGAGTTATTTTTCTCATTATACTTGAAGGACAAAGTGTTCTTCTCAGCAGCCGATTCTCAATGGTGATCCTTCTTTTTATTATTATTATTACATAAAAAGAAGTCCGAGTGACTTGTGGATGGGGTTTTTTTTCTACTTTTGAAATGATATTGAGCTTAATATTAAAAATTACTGTTTGTAAGAATTATAGAAATCACCTGGAGCTCCCCAGATTTACATCATAAAAATAGTCGTCTTCATTACCACATTTGGCAGAAACACCAAAGCATGGAGAGGACTCAGCCATATTGAAGAAGGAGAAGTTGCAGGTTTTATTTTACAGATGGACCACCAGTTGATCCAAAATTTAAGCCTTAGATTTTGTGCCTTTACAGCTTGTTTTGGAGCATCAGCACATTTAATGCAAATTTATACCCCCACACTATCAAAACTCTTGCAAATCCTCTGCCTTATGAAGCACAAGAGTAGTGGGAATGGAAAATGGATCTAAATTCTCCTGTGGCATTAGGTCAAAGTCTTGCATTAGCTGATTGTAGCCACCTGATTGTTCTATATTTAAACATTTGTGGCATTGATAACATTATGAAACACCAAATAAAACTACTGCTTTCTGCTTCCTCTTAGTAATTTCCTTCCTGTACAAGTGCAAGTATGTATAGGAAAGCAGGTTACTTCCCCTCCATTGTGTGCACAGGCATTCCTGAAAAAAAACCAGTAATTAATAAAAGAAATGTCTTATTAATGAAAGAGAAAAATCAGGTAGTCAGAATCCATGGTATTAAAATCATAATACCTGAAGTGGACATGCTGGGAATTATTTGTAGTACCCTTTATTCTGTAATATTGGAATTTATTCATACAGGTCTCCATCAGTTAGTTGTGGGGTTTTTTTAATACTAATGTCTAGTACAGATTAAAATTAGGAAAATAGGAAATTATGTTTCAAGTAGGTTTAGAGTGCTAAATATTATTTTTTTTAAAAGTTCCATGTCCAAATTGACCAAGAAGTGTTCAAGTTTGCTACTGGAGCTACTCTCTTGGTTCCATTGTTCATTATTATTTGTCTGTGAACAACCTAACCTTAAAAAAATACAGGCTGAAAGAAAACGAATCTGACCCATAATATCTAATAGGGATTTGCACAGGCTTTTGTTTGAAATAATTTGTGTTGCAGCTGATTGTGCTTGTCCATCACCAGATGGACAGGTCTGATGGGAAACCAAGCAATCTGGATTACTATCAAAAGCAAGAGGCATAATTTCTCCAGAAGTATATGCTCTAGTCATAATAAACCTTAATGGTTTTTTGTGCAAGTTGTGATAAGTTCTGCTCAGCCCAGATTTTACCTTAGCTTTCATCATGTCTTCATTACCTGCATGTCACCTCACTCCTTTCCCTGCTATCCTGAAACAGCCTGGTTTGATTTAGATGCAATGATATCAAATGATTTATTTGAAACAGTTGAGCTGAAGTTCATATGCCATTTATTCAAAATGAAACAAAAAAACCCCAAAGCCTAACCCCAAACCAAAATGCTTTTATCACTTTCAGTCTGCCATAAAGGCAGAATTTCTTTCTGCTTTGAGCTGTGGTCAAACCACAGAGCGAAGGCAGCACTGTGTAGCACCAGTTCAAAAAATAACTGAGCAGCTCTACTGCATAGATGAGGAAAAATGTTTTTCTTTATTTTATGTGGATTGTTTAGGTCTTTGTACCCTGTTTTCCTGAAGATTAAATGGCAAACAGGCTTCATGCAAAGATAATAGTTATGAGTCTCAGCGTAAAATACAGAATAGTCCCTTTGGAAAAAGAAAAGTTTCATGTGGTCTTGGAAATACTTGCAGCCATAGAGAAAATAAGAAGCCACAAATCTGGAGGCTGAAACCCTGAGTGGTTTTAAAACAGATAAAGGAATGCATGCATATATACATACTGAAGAACTTAGTGATGAAGACTTTGGCCGTAAATGGGTGGACTCTCATTTATTAGGGTTTATTTCTGAGTTACTTGTGGTGGTGGTGGAAATCTCTTTGCCAGCTGACAATTGCCCTTTTGGGTTTGATTTTCTTAAGCTGTATGTGTCTTTGTGGACATCAGAGTAGCAGTTTGATTTTTGACAAAGATGGAATGCTGAGGATACCATCCCTCCTTGATTTTCTGTGCAACTTGAACCTTTACATAAACAAAGCAGATGCAGAGGAAACTGTTCAAGGTTAGGGTGTGCAGCCTGGGAAGAGTGTGGAAGGTGCCATGTCGCATATCAGCCCACATATCTGTTACCAAGAAAATATAAAAATAGGTATTATACTAAATAAATGGAGATTGCATAAGTGTTGTCTTCTAACGTAAAAGACAAGCTATATTTCTGATGGGGCTTGATGACAGTCAAGCTGCTTGTCTGCTAGCGGAAGCCAAATTCCAAAAAGAAAACTAAAATAGAAGTCGCCAAATGGCACCTCTTACTGTAAAGGGCAAAAAGCATTCAACTGGCAATACTATTGTGAGCAGCTGCTGGGGGAATTTAGCAAACTAAGAGGCCTGGTAGGTCAGTGATGAGGTTCCTTTCTTGTTTGGTGGTGACTAAGAGGGGATGTCCAAGGTGGAAAGAATGGCTGCCTTCCAGCTGTCTTTGGGATGGGTACTGGTCCCTCAGAGCAGGCTGGGGATGGCTTAGGGTTCAGAAGTTACCAGGGTTACACCGGCGAGCAAGCAAACAGCTCCCTTTAACCTCATCTCAGGAAATCAGGCTAAAAATAGGTTGCTGAGGCTTAAGGTTAAAAGTAAAGACGTGACCAAGCAGTGCCTTTGAAAAGCCAGCTCTGCTCATCCTCTACAAACATCCAAGGACTGCATTTCCCTGCCAGAGCCAGTGCATTTGTTGCTAGCTATAGAAAAAGGCTTTGTGAAAGTTGTGCGTTAGCTAGCAACATCTGACCTAAGTAATGCTGATAGTTGGGTTTTCCCTAAAACGCATTTTTAGAAATGGCTTTTCCATTTAACAATAGATCAAGCATTTAGAAATACAGTTTATACCAACATGAAGCTGATAACTGAAGAGATGAAAAGAATTATTTGAAGGTAGGGTAGTGGGATAACTGTGTCTCCATGCAGTTGGACTGTCACAACTTGGCAGGGCATTTGCATCCTGCTTCTAACCATTGTGTTTGCCTTCTCTACCCAAGGTCCAGTTGAAAAGTGAAGAATCAAAAACGTTTGCCATGAAAATACTGAAGAAACGTCACATCGTGGACACAAGGCAGCAGGAGCACATCCGCTCGGAGAAGCAGATCATGCAGAGCGCGCACTCAGATTTCATCGTGAGGTACTGTCCCTTTGCCTTGTGCGCTGCCGTGGGGAAGCAAAGCACAGCTGATCTCGGCATTTCATAAAACCACATAGCAGTAATCCATCTGTCACCAGAAACACCCTTTAGCCATAGCTTCCCTGCAAGGAACTGTGGGTGAATGGACTAAGGTCTTTCCCAGGTAAACGTGAGATTACTCTGCCCATGGGGGACAACCACCCAAGCCTAAACTTAACTCAGGTCTTAACTGGTTTGCCTTGGCCCTGTGCTGTGCTCACATGGCTTTGTGGCTTCTGGAGCAGGCACACCCCCGGCCTGCAGCCTTGGCAGAGCTTGATGAGGCTGGCAGGTGATGCTCCCAGGAGATGTATGCACCATTACTTGGCATTGTCCCTGCTCAAGGTTAATTTTCCTTGTTCTTCTGAGTTTCTGAGTTTTCCTTCCCACAAAGGGAAGCTGGAAGGCAGGGTTTAATCTTTTGAGATCATGCGCTGCCATGTGAATAGAGAGTTGTATCCAGTGCTTCTCTTTAGGGTATATTACATACATTCAGTTCAGCATCCCTTGACTCATCATGGACAAATGCACTAAAGCCATATCCCTCCCCCAGACCTAAGCAGATGCTGTTCTTCAGTGAATAAAATCAGGTGCCAGGCATTTTCTTTTAACCCTAATAGGCAAAGTTCTCTGACTCTTCAGGGATTGTGAGTATCTGTTCAGCAGGAAACAGAGGTGGTTCCTTGTATGTTTTAGGTCAGGGTAAGATCAGTGGGTTGTGAAGATCTCTGGCAGGGAAATGCATTTCACTGAGCTGGAGGTATCTAAAAGGGCAGCCTCTGATCTAAGCCAAGGGCGCTTCATCCCACCCTCAAAGAGATGCCTGAAGTACTTGCCTTTTGCCAAAGGAGATCAACCCTGCTCCCAAAAATTGCTCCAGAGAGACATACTAACCCAGGGGTGAAACCAAACCCCTGTGATAAATACAAAGGCAAGTGCATGGCTGGGATGGACACCCATCAGTCACTAAGAGGGTGTTTCCTTCCTGGGTTGATCCCTGGGATTCCCCCAGAGCCCACGGCTTCGCCTCTGATTCATGGGTGACAACTGCAGCTCAACATCCTATCCAACTGCTGTTTCCTTCACGCCACAATATTCAATTCACAAACATGTCCCCGTTACCTAGGCTAGAGCCAAATGCACCTTGCGGGCTATTTCAGCCTATAGATTCATTTTCTGAAGCCTGAGTTGTCTTGGAATGGGGTTGTAAAGAGAGGTGAAGTGCAGGGCCAGCCAAGCAGAGGCTTGGCATTTTGACACCATTTCCAGAAATACCCCCTCTTAAGTAAAAAGCCCGAGCCTGCAAACATTTCCTAATGGAGCCCCTGATATTCATAGCTAATAAAATAAATACTTCTTCATTCCCACTTTTTATTCTTCAGCAGGCAAGTGAGAAAAAGATGTGTTTGCCATAGCTCTTTTCCTTCCGTATCATGCAATAATTCCCATCCTTCACAGTAACCAGCCTCTCAACTATTTTTATACCCTGTGAGAATCCTACACTGGTAAGGGACTTTATAAGTCATAAAGTCCAACCTTTCACTGTTGCATGTCCCACAGCTAAAAAAATACCTGGTTTACCAAACTCTGTGTCTGCTTTTCCCCCTCACTTCTACTGCACATGCACAAGGATTTGAAGTTGTCTTATAGTTTCTATCCAAAAATTATTCATATACCCTTTCCTAGGCCAGGTGAGATAACACTTTTCTGGGTGCTAGGGTAGAAAAATTACCACTTTGGTAGATTAATTGTGTTTTGAAGTGTTGGGTGAAAAGTGGGTTTAAAATGATCTTGGAATTAGAACACAATCTCTGGGATGTGAGAACTGGCAAGACAAAATTCCCAAAGAACTCGATTATTTTCTTAATCCATCATGAAAATGTTTGTTAAAAATCTTTGAAGAATAGTTCAGTCTGGTTATTAAAATGCATTAAACCAGGCAAAAGAAGCAGAAGACGCCAAGTACCACTAAATAAAATTTACTCATAGCTAAACTAAAAATCTCACAGAACAAAATGCTCAGGGTTTGGTAGAGCAAGTGTTGAGCAGTGGATGTCTGCACTGGATGTCCAAATATTTAGATGATTAAGAAAATAAATAAAAAATGAATTTAAATATTATGACATCTCAAACATAAGACTGATCTACTGAAATAGTGCGGTTTCATCATGTGTAAATTGTTACAGTTAATAAACAATGTTTGATTTTTTTGCATGTTTTAGGCCAGATTTGATGCCCATAAAATTTTCTGGAAAGCAATTTTTCAGCAGTACTACCTTAACTAGAGAAAGTACTTCCTTATTTCAGTAGCATTTTAATTACTGAGCAATTAAAAATATTTAATTATTCATATTTTGGTTTCTTGAATATGTTAAGTTTTATGTAAACCTTAATGTAAATGAAATGTTTATTAAGATAGATTTTGTCTAACTTGCAAGAAATGGGGTATATTTTTTGTTAAACCTAGAGATTTTAACCATATGAAATGGTCAGCAAGTTTGTTCCAACTTTTTTGAAGAAACATGTTATAACTGGTGTTTTAAATGTCAGCATAGGTAATACTAGAATAAGGAAAGATCTGAAACACTGGTTTATTTTTTTTTTCCTTTGCATTTTGTTGTGGCTGCAAATAGTACCTTTTAGGTATAGAATACTTCCCAGGTAGATAAGCTCTGAGCATATTCAGTACCCAAACTCCTGCTTACATCACATCTGAGCTACTGGAATCTTTTTCTGTTAAACATTCCAAAAAATAGAGTGGGTTAGTGCTGCTAAACTGTATGCTGGATGCTACACAAACACAGACAGGAGACAAATGTTGTCTAGCATCATGATGTGAAAGGAGTATCGAAGCCAAGCTGTAGCTGCCAGGATGTTTTGCCACGTACCTTAAGTTAATATTTAACTGAATGCCTTTGAAAGGAGCCAACTCCTGTTGTGTTTTCCCCCTGGTCCATCACACAGCTCTGTAAAAGATATTAATAACTGGATTTATCACTGGCTGGGAAGAGCTAGGATCTGCAAAATGACCTATTTTAATTTATATTGTGTTGCATCAGCCCTTTAATTTTTAACTCTTGGAAACTCTCATGAATGCAGCAATTACCCCATAACAGAATATCCTTCAGCATCCCTTTCTGCTGCAGAGCTCAGAATTTTAAAATTTATTTCTAAACAGTGCAGCTGCAAAGAAACCTTTCCAGCATCTACATGCAGTGGGCTCATTCCTGCAGGCAACCTGCACTGATATAACCACATATGTAGCAAGAAATACAGAAGTACTTCAACAATAAAATTAAGTAAAACAGCTAATACTGAATATCCTATTTTTATTTCCATAGTTTTATAGTTGCATTTATTTAATATGTCATATAAAACACAGAGCATGGATTTTACCACACAATTTAGATATCATTTGAGAAGAAGGACAAGTTCATAAAGCCTGGCCTGTCTATCCCTTTAGGCAATTCTTCTACATTCAGTCCCTGGGAGGAAGAGGAAGAGCACTTTCAGACAACTACATGTCAGTGGATTCTCTTTAAACTCTACCAAATCAGTGAGTTTAAGTTCTGAAATGAATCACAAATCAGGCAGTACTCCTTTGAAATAATTCAAACGGAAGGAAGACTGCCAATCAGCAGCTGGACTCTAGTGAGAATAAGATGATATGGATGTTATAAAAAATGGTAGGAGAAGTCTTTTTCAAGCACATCTGAAATGCCGAATGTCAGGTTATGCCGTTAGAAATGGCAGATTTTATATATAGCACGTAGAGGAGCGATGACCTCTTCTTCTGGGGTCCACGATATGCTTCACCACCCATCCTTTTCTGCAGAAATATTTCCCACCCAAGAAGAGACATTGAAGTGATCTCCTTAAATGTAGCACTAGCTCTGAAAGATACCCTTAGTCTTGTGGTGTGTCCTGGGATGAAGTGCACAGTCTGTGAGAAGTGGGAACGCTTGGTGCCTTCGCTTGTATGGTGGATGTATTTATGATTTTCTTGTTTAACAATGACAGGCTCTACAGGACGTTCAAGGACAGCAAGTACCTGTACATGCTGATGGAAGCCTGTCTAGGTGGAGAGCTCTGGACAATTCTCAGGGACAGGTGAGTTGTAAGAAACTCTTGTCCTACAAAGTAAAATATTTTCTAATATGCCTCTGTATAATCAAAGGTCTTTATCCTTCGTGGAAAAAATCTGGATCTTACATGCTACATTTGATTTAAGAATGCAGACACATGAGGAGCTGTTTTTATTCCTATGCAGTTGACTAAAACCAAAGTGAATCCCATTATACCTGAGAATAAGGACTGATTCAGGTTGTATCTAACATGTACAAGGATTTATGTAAATGGAGACTTATTCAGAGCTACTTTGTCATGGCCTCTGAAAAAATATAGAAGGTAAAAGTGGCAGTCATGTGATGAATTGCATCTATGACAAGACTTTGACTGCCCTTCCCCTGTGTCTTCATCTCTAAGGGGTATCCCTAAATAGCCAGCAGCATATTTTAATTGTAATCACCTAGAACAGGGGTCCTCAAACTACGGCCCACAGGCCAGACACAGCCCCCCAGGGTCCTCAATCCGGCCCTCGGTATTTACAGAACCCCCCTGCCGGGGGTTGGTGGGGAAACCAAGCAGCCGCAGATGGCTGCCTGCCACTTCATCCGCGCGCCGGCCCCCTGTTTAAAAAGTTTGAGGACCCCTGACCTAGAACAACAACCTTTTGCAACCATAGAAAGTATAGCTCTGTCCTTGGTGTCCCCAGTACCATTTCTCACATTTGTGAGCCTGCCTGGAGGCACAGGCACCTGATAGGGAAATGTGAGACTCTCTTAAGGGTAAAAAAATACTTTGGGCACCCTGTATGATAGCAGAGAATGGCAGCCACGCATTGCAGGAGGTGCAATATCAAGGCCAGTTTCACTGTGTTCCTGAAAGACACGCTCCAGAAGTAGGGTCCTTCTAGTGTGGCACCTTTAGACATTGCTGTCGTGGCCAGTTTAGTCTGGACCAAGGCCCTAAGGCAGCAGTGGCATTACTGAGAGTTCACAGTTGCGAATGAAATCTATGGGAAAGTGCATTTTCAAGGTAAAAGATGCAGATTTCTTCAAAGTCATCTGAAAAATCAATTTCCCATCCCAGAGAAAGACCTATTTTTTTCATTTCAGTGTTTGCTCTGCTGTGAATAGCAACATCCACCTGTTTCGTGGAGGCACTCTGATAAATAATATCTATTAATATTTCTTAATATTTATGACACAGTCAGGTATGATAGCAATGAGGAGGAGGAAATCAATAGTTCTGCATGGACTTTTAGACTAGATAACATGTATTATATGAGGGCCACTCATCAAAGTGGGAAACAGGATAATGCATCAAATACACACCCTGCAAGAAGGACTATGCTGTTGGGACACAGAAGTGCCATGGAAAATATAATTAGGAAAGCATGTAATTACATACCGCACCGTAATGCACAAGCAAATGCGGCCGTGGTATTTCCTGCCTTGGGAGGGTTTGACCTTACAGTGTTTGGGTTTGGTTGTGGGCGGGTAGGTGGCAGGTGGGTTGCACAGGTGTATGTGGGATGTGCACATAATACACCCACAAGGCAGGAGAAGATGGGGTAAATTATGTGTAACTATGTAATAGGCTCATTATTGGAACATAAATTTAATTAGGTTTGGAAAGTGAAAGAAATGTATTGGAAAGATTGATCGGAAAGCAAAGATTAGATTCTTTTTTAATTACTAAGAACAAATTTTCTGCAATTCTTCCTTTTCCTAGGACATGCCTTCTTGGGACCATTAAAGTAAGAACCATTGCAAAGTTAGCAGTGCCAGGTTGTATTTTTCATAGTCTTTGTCAGAGCCTGATAATTTTATTTTTAATTCCCTGAGCTTTAAATTGTGGTTCTGCTGCCACCTAGCTTAGACGCGCTTCAGAGCACAGGCAGCTCCCACAGCCAGCTCTCAGCAGGGAGGGGCATATGGTTGGTTTTGGAAAACTGGTTGCAAACTGGTGCTGAAACAAGGATCCAAAAGTGCAGGTTACGCTGAATTTGCAAATAACACTTCAGCTTCCAGAAACTGTAATTTTTCTGCCTTTTGTCTCCATTACGAACATTAGTACAGGAGTTTTGATCTCCACATCTCAAAATAGCCTTAGCACCCACAAATCAAAGATTGTAATTAAAAAAAATCACCTTTTGCTTACAAGATAATGATTTCTAAGTTTTAATTCTATGAGATGAAATTATAAAATAAAACCTAAAATGTTTTAGATATTAATGTTTGATATTAAGGTGGATTGAAGACAAAGATGCTAACTCCAAAAACGGATATGCAATTACATTTATATATAAAGGCGACTTTAGCAACAGGCACTTTCCAGGTATTAGCATGATTCTACTGAACTGTATAGATATTTTAACAGCAGAGTGAAGTCAGGTAAGGGAAGAGATCTAACCACTTTATCCTTTTTCCCTCTCCTGTTTTACACAGAGGTTCATTTGAAGATTCAACGACCAGGTTTTACACAGCATGTGTGGTCGAAGCTTTTGCCTATTTGCATTCCAAAGGGATCATTTATAGGGACCTCAAGCCAGAAAACCTCATTCTGGATCATCGAGGTTATGCCAAACTGGTGAGTGTCTGCAACATCTGGTTTGCCAAAAAAAGACACTGCTACTACCAGAAAACTGATATTAGGGATAGAGGAGAACACACAATTAGCCATAGAGGCTCAGAAGCAAAGTCCACACAGCCCAGGGCCCTGTCTCTGATGGTGGCCATCAGTAGATGCTGAGATGAGATCGACACAAGGGTGTTGTCATCCACTACTGCGATGTTTTCCCAACCTCCAACAGACTGAGGCTCAGAGTACAGTTGAGCTGGAAAACATTAATTCTGGCTTGAAATTCAGATCTGTGGTCCTGAAGTGGAAATGTTTAGAAAAGACCATTGGGAGAAATCCACCCAGCTGTTTTGGAGCTACTGAAAGACTAAAAGATAACTTAAAAATAGTTGTCTTTAAATATTGGTGGGAGATGGGGAGGACTTGCATCTGTAGGCTTTAGAGACAACTGGTGAAACAAAGTTTGCACACTGCTATTCCTGAGTTGGGTCTTTTCTGTAAGCAATGATGTCATTCATAATGGAAATATTAATCGTGATCCTGTCATGTCAAGAAATTATTATCAATTGCTCTGGTCTGTGTTGGCGAACTGTGGCGGATACAGCTTCTTGGTTTAGGAAGGCCACTTACGTTTTAGCACCGATAACACAGTGCCTGGTCTGTGCAAGCTGCTCTGGGACAACAACTGCATAAGGCTCTGCCTGAAACTGTTCCTCCCAGAAGGTCGTGCTTCTTCTCAGTGCTGTCCCCTGCAAGATCTACCTCCTCAAACCAGGACAGCAGTGTGTGTAAGACCTCCACCCTCCAAATTAGGGAGTTTCTGATAGGTTTCACTGTATTGCATTATTCACTCAAATTACTTTTTTGCCTCAAAAATCAACACAGAGCTGCCCTGCATGTAAGGTATACCCCAAATAGCCAGGTGAGAGGGGGAGAAGAAAAGAAAGACTTCCCATGGTGGGAGGTGCTGGAGGATGTGGGTAATTGAGAAGCCATCAGTTAGAGACAGGGCAATGCACTCCTAAAAAGAGCTTCATCCAAGAGGAGCTGATTCCCTTCCTGAGAGTCGCAGAGGGCCAAGGGCTCTGCCTCTTGGTTTGGGGACTCTCCCCTGCCTTTGGGAAGGAAAACTCAGGAGCAATGTCAGCAGCCAGGAGCAGTAAGTCAGACCATCACCATCATGGACCTTCATGACCCAGTGGCAGCCACCATGTGTCACTGTGACACTAACCCTAATGAACGATATCAGGGTTTATCCTCTACAGCATTTTGCTAAGGACTGGGAGTCCAGCAAGATGTCAGATGATAGAGGACAATTTGGTGCTGGAGTGCCCTTCTCCCCAGCCCAGGAAGATCTGGATCTGGGTCTCTGCTGACCCCATCACCAGCCCCCAGCTCCTTAGACATTTTGATCTCCTGAACACATCCATGATAGCACAAGAAGTGTCTGAGGTCCCTTGTGGGACTGTGACCTTGTAGGTCATTTTGCTCCTGACCAGTGCAAAGTGTAGGAGCATCTCACAGCCAACAAGGGACAGCAGAGTGTGCTACAGGCCACAGTGCCAGGCCAGCACAGTGCCAAGGCAGGGGAGGGCAGGAGGGGTAGAGCTGGAAATACTGTAAGCCTATTAACCAGAGCTCTGCCTGGGCCCCAAAGGTGGCTTCGGTTCCCAGTATAATCTGATTTCCCACTATGGCTGGTGCCACAGGGGCACTGCTATAGGGGCATGCTGAGGTTTGTGAGCCCACCAACACGTTCCGACAACTTTAAGAAAACTGGGAGGACAGTTGTACTGCCTTGCTCTTTATACTGGGAGAGAAATAACTTTTCACTAGATGCCAGAATGGTCCATATTTAACCTAAATAGTTGCTTGCTCAGGTTGAGGCTAGGAGTTTAAAAAATAAAACAAAAAAACCCCCAAAAATAAATTAACCTGAGTTGTGAATGATATGAAGTTACATCTCCCAAGAAACCCTCGGTGCTGGCATTTGTTCTTCCCTGACACGAATCTTCCTTTTAAATTACGAAGGATAAATCGATGGAAAGGTCACTGTGGTTGCCTGGTCCTGGAATGACCCACGATGCTCTAGCTAGGAGAATATTCCCATGAGGAAACCTTTCTGCTTTGCTTCACTTCAAGAGGAGTGGAGCACATGGCTGACATTCCCTCTCGTGCTCTGCCCTGATGGTACTCTCCTTTCTACAGGTCGATTTTGGCTTTGCAAAGAAAATAGGATTTGGAAAGAAAACATGGACTTTCTGTGGAACCCCGGAGTACGTAGCCCCCGAGATCATCCTGAATAAAGGTCATGACATTTCGGCAGACTACTGGTCACTGGGAATCTTAATGTATGAACTCCTGACTGGCAGGTATGGGCATTGGAGCCGGCGCCACTGCTGAAAATAGATCCAAATATTTCTGCTGTTGTCACCCTGATTAGGCAAGGGGAAGGTTCAGAGCTGGCATGTGCTGTCCGGCACAGCAGTGTGCTGCTGAACCTAATAATTAGTTTTTCCACTTTAAATCACAGCTTCCATGCAGACCTCTCAAAGGGCAAGACATGAGCAGGCTTTTTAGGAAATGCTGTGAAATGATACCAAAAAATCATTTTGTGCCCTGAATGAGCTGAACTGGTGGGGAAAGGGAAAGGGTTTGTAGTTCACCTGGGGAGGTGCAGCGATGGGCTGCCGCACGTCTGAAAAGGAGGAGGTAGACCTGACACCACAGGGACTTGAGTCCATATATCCATCCCTTTATTTAGGTTTGGATGTATATATTACTGCTGATGGTGGTAGTAGTGGCTTCCTGGCACTTCCTCACCTCATCCCCCATTGCTCACTCCCAGGATACAGGAGCTGGAAAAGATCCATCACCTCAGCCTCCTTATCCTTTGGGGCTGGACCCAAGCCCCTGTTCTGTTAAACAGATGGAAACCTAACGAGTCCCCACTGAAAGCTTGTCACATCAAACAGAGAGTAAGCCAGCGAGCATTGCTCAGACCCTTTTTCCTCAGGCTGTTGGGATATGGTCCGTCATGGAAAGAAGAGGTCTAGCATGTGCTGCTCTGGGGAAGTTCACTCTTATACTTCCCTGCAGTCAGCATCACTGAAATCCAGACAGTATCAGAACTCCTTGGCTGAGAAATATTTAAGATCACAGGAAGTAAAACATTGCTAGTTGTCATCTACCTTTCCTCATTTCAGTAGGATACTATGTTTTGCTCTGGATTTTTTTTTTAATCAATCTTCAATGCTATTTTAAAGACAAGCTTTCAATCTTCTTCATTTTCCTCTCCCCTCTGAAGTCCCCCTTTCTCAGGCCCAGACCCCATGAAGACCTATAACATCATACTAAGGGGAATAGACATGATTGAATTTCCAAAGAAGATTGCCAAAAATGCTGCTAATTTAATCAAAAAACTATGCAGGTAAGCACACGAAATATAATTGCCTTGATCTTGTTTGCAAATAAACGAGTTCAGAAGGATTAAGAAAGTAACCAATTTGTTACTCATTTTATAGGGACAATCCATCAGAAAGATTAGGGAACTTGAAAAATGGAGTGAAAGATATCCAAAAGCACAAGTAAGTGTCTTCTCCACCATCCATCAGCCCCCAGAAAAATGCACTTCAAATAGTTCCATTTTCTGCAAAAAATACTTTCCTTAAACTCCTTTGGTTTTTCCCTTCTAGTGTGCTTTAGACTTTAATTTAATTTTCATTAGGCTTTTTTTTTCCCCAGTGTTTTTTGGTGTAGATACTAGCTTTGCCTATAAGCTAAACACATGGGACATTGACCATTACACTTTAATTACTCTAATGCAGAAGAGGATTTGGAAGCAATCCGACTCAGCCACTGCTTGCTTGGAATTTTTGGTTTGCAGAATCACTTTCCAAGGTTCTTCTGATTTCCCTTCTCCCCTAACCCAGCACACTTTCCCTCTACCTGTAATGCCAATTCATTGTCCCTTTTGGTCTAATGGGACAGAGTTGTTAAGTGATGTCTTTTAAGTTTTCACACTGGTGGAGGGGGATAAGAACAAATTAGAGACCCATCGCAGAAGCAAGTTATCTCATCCATCTGTGCTGGTCCTTCTCTTGTCCCATCGCCAAAGCAACAGAAATGGGTTGGAAGGGCATTTTTTGTGGACAGGTTGAAGGCTTAGCTCAGGGGCTCATCTACCCACCTGAGCTGCTGGAGGTTGAGCACACCTGAGGTGCCCAAACCAGGAGAAGGACATCCCTGTGCATGCCCTTAGCTCCCAATCTCATACAAAGAAGGGACATATGGGAGGGATCAACGCTATAGAACGGAAAGAGCAGCTGCCAGGACATCTGCAGTAAGGAATGTTTTTCTTCTGAGCGTTGGTAATTTGTACTTGCCATGGTATCACCACTGGGTTGCTACACATGCTTCATTTTCAGTCCCCAAAAACATATATAAAGATGACAGGAAAAATTATTAAGGCTGATCGGACAATTTGAAGAAGACAACTGCAGGAGATGAAACCCAGTATTTAAGCAATTTAAGCAATTTAAGCAATTGATTTTTTGCATAGAGAGATTTTCACCACATGTCTAATTGTTTCACTGTTCCTTCCCTTCTAGATGGTTTGAAGGCTTTAACTGGGAAGGGTTACGAAAAGGGACACTGACACCTCCTATAATACCAAGTGTAAGTTTTCCTACTTATTTTCTGCTTCATGGAAAATAAGTTTCTTCTGAATGAATGTTGTGAGCTTCAGGCAGTAGTGTGCTGTAGTTGAGTGGCAACAGCATGTGCTTTATTTCTTCTGGAGATGTTTGAAGAGACTTTTCCAGCTATACTTGGTTTCTGGGCAGTCTCTTCCAAGAGAAGGGAGTTTGGGGAGGGCATGGCTGCTATGAAATGCCCTTTGCAGCAGGAGATCAGGGCAGGATCACTCACTACTATGCATTTTTCTCTTTCTCACCTGCTCCACTTGTTTCTTCATCTACTTTTCACATTTCAGTGGAGAGCTGCCACTTTCACCCCTTCTCTCAGATGTGTCCTCTTTCCTTCTCTTTTATTTTTTTTGGTGAGGCAAGCAGGATTTGTATGCCCTCTCCCTTTTCTTTTGCATTAACCTTTCCTTCTGTCTTTTCTTTTGTGCTTTTCACCCTTTTTTTCCTGCGTCTATGTCCTACATGAAAAGCTCTGTTACCATCTAGTTTATGTTTAACTGGGAGCAGACACAGAGGGACAGCTCAATTCATTTTCCTTTAGAGCAAAGCTCTTCCTTTGATGTCTTTGTGAGCTCTTTACCCACAAAGCCTGCTGCAAAGGGAAACCAAACAGGATTAGCTGATAGAAATTACCTTGGCCCCTTCTGTTCTGCAGCCTCCCCTCCTTGTTTCAGCTTAATCCCTTTCTCTCCATTCCTCTCCAGCAGGATCACGGAGAGAATGACATTAGCAATTGTGTTTAATTGCACCCCATTGCTCTGTCCGCCCATGGTCCTGCACCTCCTGCAGCAAGAGCAGGCACAGCTCCGGGGCTAAATCTGCCATCCCAAAGTTACCTTAGCAGCTATGAAAGAGCAAGAAGGTTTTACTGCCTCCCTTTTGCCCTATGGGCTGCAGAAGTTACTGGCAGTCAGTGGGCAAAAGCAGGACTTTGCCAACACCTGCCTAAAGCAGGATGCCCAAAGAGCATATGAATGTTTTATAAATCAAAACTGTGCGTTTTTTCTGTTTAGCCTGTTTTTAATGATTATGAATTTGTCAGCAGTACTGTTCACCACATCTCAAGTCAGACAATAAAATAAAGCTTGCTCCTTTGCATCCAGTTACAATTTCTGGTTTCCATGTGCAGGATGTCAGTGTAGCCTGAAAATGCCCCAGTATGTTTTTCTGATCATTTTTAGTGGATTTTTAGTTTAATAAGAGCATTTCCAATACTGCTTTTACCCAATATACATGTGGACCCTGCATGTCTAACCCTCAAACAGCACAACTGGCAGCAGTGACTTCAGCGGTATCTGCTCCCCGTGGGCATGAATTACTCCCTGATGTCACCAAGCTGGGAGTGTGCTCCACCACCAGAAATGGTCTCTGCTCCTTTGGTATTGCCTAGAGGAAAGCCACTCTCCAACCTGCTGTGCAGGAAATCACACATTCTTTGCTTTTTCAGTTAGGTCCAATGCAGTAGGAGAAAAAGATTGTGTGAGCACCCAGTTCACTTCTTTGGCGTTATTTCTTGATATCATCAAGGCTGTATGTTCGTGGGACTGGTGACATCCTACCAAGGAACACATCTGTGATTGCTCCCAAGAGACTGATCTGCTGTCGCTCTTTTTGGCCAGCACACCACCGTCAAGGCTGTCTGAAATAGATGGGAGCATTCCCTCTTCAGATGACTCCTGCTTCCAGGACAGCTCAATGCTGACAGCCTCACAATGCCCTCATCCCCATTCAACAGAGCTCGTTCTTTTAGAGCTCTTAGGAGTAATATCTTCCCTAGACATACACCAGAGATCCTCTCCAAAACCTGCCTCTGTTAACTAGTGAATCTTGTCAACCCCAAAGCTGTCAGTCCTGCTCAGCCTTGTTTTCCACAAGTTTTTCAGTTGCTTTGGCAAAAGTCCCAACTGCCAGTAAGAGCCATATCTGAAGAGGGACCCAAAATACATAGCTCTGGGGGAAGACATCCATTTTTCCTTCAATCACAGCACCTTTCCTTCTTATCTGTAAAGGACCCAGCAGGGCTAAACATAAAGACTAGTGGGGTTTTTTTAAGTGAAAAGCCCTTCCCCAGCACTTTAACCCTCATTAGCAGTTACATGGTACTACCAGTGAGGCAATCAAAAGCTGCTTCTTAGCTCTTACTCTCTGGGATTTTAGGAAAGGTCTCAATTTACAAACTGCTGCTAGGACACTACTTCAAGAAGCAGCTGAGCATCGATACCACAGCTGAAATCTGTTAGAGTAACTGTCTTTACAAGCTTTTCACTCTTCCAAAGATGCCCTTGTCTTGCATCACAGCTCTTGCATTTGAGAAAGACCTGCAGATCTCTGAACCATAATTCATCTCAAGCCCTTATGTTGGTAAGCAACCAGAAAGCTGATGTTTGCACTTTATCTTCATGGATGGACAGGAAGTAAATACAGAGTGTCTGGAGAGGGCATTGAAAGAGATGTTGGTTCCCATGTCTCTGACATTGAAGAACTGCAGGCCATGTAGGTGACCTGGGCCTCAGAGCTGTGGGGAATTGCACACAACAGCATTAGCATCACATAATGTCAGTCAGCAGAGTAACAAGTCATCTAACCCAAATCATATTTCTTCTAAGAAAAAGAAAACCCTCTACATTTGAGGTGTTGGATGTACTCACCCTTTCTGTTTTGTCAGATGAAAAGGCAATCTATTTCCCAAAGCAGGACTTATTTCCCTTCAAGCCTCATCTAACCAGAGCTCCAAATGTGCCTGCCCTGCGAGGTGCTCCCAGAGTGGACACCTGCAAAGGAACCCTGAGGAACTCCACAGATGCTTTCACCCAGTGCAGTCTGCTTATGCACTATCACTGCTGAAAGGCTTTCGCAAGAATCTGCAGCTTGTGCACATCCTCAGTGAATGGACACACCAGCTGCATCTCATACACTTTGGTAGCTTGTATCTTGTACGCACATCCCCAAAAATTCTGCTCCCAGAGGGAGAGCTCACAGGGGGTGGGCTGAGAGAAAGAGAGATATGTGGTCCAGCCCATGGCACTATGGAGGAGAGTGAGTGTGGAGCACCCCAAGGGTGAGGACCCGAAGGGTGAAGGAACACCAACAAAGTAAACAGATCCAGATAACTCAAAAGAAATTAAATTCCAGTATTCAGTACACGGTGAAGCATCTCATCACTCTGTAGTACTCCAGTAATCTTTTACAGATTGTTGTTTTTTTCAAAATTAGTTGGGTATTCAAGAATCTTAATTTTCCCCAAGATGTTTTCAGCAGCAGGAAAATGCTGATGCAGCTGGGCAGCAAATTAAATTTAGAGCTGACGTTGGAGCACTCATTGATCATATAGTCTTTTCCCAAGGCTTATAGCAGCATCCGGTATTGAGTATATCTCCTGTACTGTAGGTTAGCCTCTGGCTGCGGCCTTCCCACCAGCTACACACATGAAACAGCTAAAAAATACAGCAAGTGTTTCCTGCCCAGCACTGCTATGGCAAGTGCAGTGCCCTCCAGCCTGCGCTGGCTACTTGGGATACAGCTTAAAGTACTGATTTTCTCAAGTAAGACACTGATTATTTTGGTCTGGAGAGCTCCTGGTCTGTTTGTGTGTTGTTTCATTTTTTCAAATTGCATTGAGTGTGTCAGGGTCTCATTGTAAGAAAGCTTCAGTCACCATTGTAAAGCAAAAAATAAAAAGAAAAAAAAAAGGGGGAATTATCTAGCTATGGTACATTTTAAATTATATTATTTCCAAATAAGAAGCATACTTGGCCTTCATCCTAGAAAGATACATTTCTCTGGTAAGCTTCCTAGACTGAGCCGTACTTGTCATGAAACTCGAAGCTGGCAGGGCCCAACTCACAGCCTCAAATTCAGGATCCTGGAGCCATAAATTGGAAATCCTGGGCTTTGAGGAGGCCCAGGGCTTTTCCAAGTCTTTTCTGATGACCTTGTACCAATGGGTAGGACAGTTGCTCTTGAGACCCTAGAGGGCCTGGATCATTAGAGTAGGGGAGCTATGGGAAGTCCTCCTGGGATTCAGCAAAAGAGTTGTGGAATGCAGAACTTTTCTTGCTTGCTGCAGTTAGCAACAAATGCTCTTGAATGATTACAGTTGTGAGATGAAGAGATGTCTGAGGGGGTCCGCTTTGATGACCAATCCCTTCTTGTCACTCTCTTCTTTCTGCAGGTTGCATCTCCAACAGACACAAGCAATTTTGACAGCTTCCCAGAGGACAGTGATGAACCACCCCCTGATGACAACTCAGGATGGGACATAGATTTTTAATGTATTTCTCTTACCTGCTTCTGCCTTGCTGAAGACAGCTTCCTGGGACATGGCTGCCAGCGAAACCGAAAGAATTGGGGAGGATTAGTGCTCGGGATCACCATGATGCCTTGATTGATGCTGCTACAGTAACTACAGTGGCATTAGGACTTCTTGCTTAGATGACAATAGTGCTCTTCATGTTTTATGTTCAAACTTACAATAGCAGTTGACATGGTGGTCCTGATGCAAAGCCTTTCACCAGTAAAGAAATATGTTTTCTATCACTGCAATGATCTTGCTACATTCTTAATATAAAAGTCTAGAGATATGTAATGTAAGACGCACTTAATTCTAGCTGCAAGGTACTGGCTTTATCGGTAGGATCAATAGTAATTTATTAAGTGCTGTAGCTAAATACAGTGCAGGATTTGGGCTACTCCCACCCTCCAAACTCTGCAGGGCCTCTACTGTGGGCCAGCATAGGAGCAAAGGGAGGACCACAACGGTACTGGTCAAAGAGTTCATGTCAAAGCAGTGGTAAAATTTGTCCTTTTTCTTTCTGAGCAGTATTCATGACAAGACTGAATGTTACCTTTCCTTTTTATTTTTGCGATATTTTTATTTAGCCTGGTAAAACAAAAGCACAACTGCTCTAGATCCTGTTAAGGCAGATATGGGTCACTTCCCTCATATGGCTGAAAACATACTGTAACATGACATTTGTTTGGGGTTTTTTTTCCCCTTTCCCTTGATACAAATACATAATTGCATGAAAAAATCATAAAATTAATCCGTTTTACATATAAAATAGTGCTTCATTAATGGTCCTGTAATAAAGTGACAGCAGCCCACTGGTCTTATTGATTAGCTATTAGGCATAAAACTAAGCTTAACTTTTACCTTTTTAGAACCCAAAGGGAAAACATAAGACCCGTAATGTACTTTATAGGTGCTATGTACATCCCTCATCTGTGAATATACCTATTTAGTCAACCACCATTTCAGAAATATGTAGCAAGAGGCATCATTCTCCATCACGCTCTTAGGTGATTTTATGTCTCCATGTCTGCTTCTCTTCCATGTCTAGTACAAAGCTAATTAAAATAAAAGGTGGTACTGGGCCACTTTGCTGGCTGTGTTTGTAACATTGCCCATAAAAATGTAATCCTAATGCCTCACCAGACTAAGGAGCTCCACAGGAAAGGCAGTGGAATTAAATGGAAAACTGATATTGGATATGTTTGTGCGGAGTCTCCATGCCTCTGGCATACCGGGTCCCCAGTGACCCTGTTGAAGGCATGGGGATGGCTAGAGCCGGGTTGGCTCCTATAGAAAAAAGATCTGGGGAAAACACTGGTTTTGTGTGTACAGTTTTCCCTCACTTCCACTGCCTTTCCTTTGCTTGAGTACAGTCTCTTCTGATTTATAGGGCATAACTGAGGAATCCTGTCCTGGATGCCTGTCGCATATACATGGGACTAAAAGTTTATGGCATCACACCAAAAAGAAACATCAGCTTTCAGTCTCTATAGCAGACCCTCCTGCAAAAAATTAGCAGATGCTGCCCCGTTTCATCTCAGAGCTGCCAAGAGCTGTTGTATACACTGGAAGTCGAAAGATCAAGTTCTGCTGAAAAGTCATTCATATGACTTTTGCCTACATAGTATGTGGAAAATGTATGTTTTAACAGTAAAAAATTATTTCCCTGATGATAAATCCCAACTCTTTCCTGTATTCCTAATGAAAGTGATTTAATAGAGTGTATTAAAAGGTATTTTCTCCCCTTCTTTGACAGCATTGACAATGTCTGCTGTTGGCCAGCAAACTAAAGAGCTCGGTCATCGTGATGCCTTTGAAACCAGTCGGTGCCGCTGAATTTCCTTCCTAATTTTCTGAAGGGTGAGGCAACACCATCGGTACAGTAACTTTAGGTTATTTCCACTATTCATTAATCATTAAAACTTTGTTTGCCTTCAAAACCATAGGGAAAAGACAGTAACTACATCCTCTGGGAGTTACTCATGTAGGGCGAATACACACTTTTCAGCCTTTATCTGAGCAATGGAAGACACTGAAAGCCAATGCTGAGTACTAGGGCTAAAATAATCACTAGACATCTTAGCAAGCAGGCAGCTGCCTGAAAGCTGAATTCTTCACTTGCATCCCCCAGGTTTTCCACTCAACAGTGCAGCGACATTGGAGGAGAAAACTTGTTAGGTTTGGTAATTTTCTATCGAAGAATGTAGAGAGGAGTTTGTCCCATAGTGACAATAGTCAGTAGCTGAGATGCAGTTGTCAGTCAAAGGATTGCCAGAAGGAAAAAGCATCACAATGAGTTTGGGGGGCAACATGAAAACATTACAGGAAGAAGGTTTTAAAATGGGCTGATGAGTTTTGGGGTTTTTTTCCTGTCCTTTTTTCTTTGTGCCAGGCACGGTGATTAATACCTGCAACGTGCAGCATGCACTGTACTGAATATAAGTTTATTTTGATATCAAACACCTCACTCGACTTTCATCACCTTTCCTAAAGCATACTTTGAACAACATACTTAGCATATGTATATGATAAACGCCTTCATTTATAAGTAATATATTTGAGTTGCATTTTATATATATATATATATTCACAAAAACAGATTGTCTCTGTGTTTCCACTTACTGTCCTTTCTTCTTTGTTTCCTTGTTTAATATATGGGACGACAGCGTATTACATAAGGGGAAATCAGCTCCTGTATTTAAAATGAGTGTATTAAGATTGGTGTCATTAAGACACAGACAATCCATAGCTTCTCACAGTGCTGCGTTATCCATAGCAAACTCTTATTTAACAACAGGACCACAAGCGAATATTTATGTAAATAGGTATTTTCGTGTTGATATTTTGTGGTACACATGTAACTTTTTCTTTTAGAGTTCCATGGCATTATTACTTCATTTTCTTATTTGTAATGTAATGTTTTTAGATCAAGGTAGACTTGAATTAATGTCATAATTGTCAGTATTATTAAACTTTATGTCAACTGTACTGTTAACTCATCTGTCCCATAGTTTTAGAACATGACTAGCTATCTGGCATTGTTGCAAGTGCCTTAAATCCATGGCATCCTATTAAAAAAAAAATTACAGATTTGGTGTTATGCTGCATGAGAAAGACAAACACACCTCAAAATGTCGTCCTTTCTTAGCTTGCTGCGTTTTACAGTTCTTTCTGCTACCAATTTCTAAGCCTTTATTATATAATATTGATGAATTACAGAAATGATGAAGTCGTTCTCTTATTTCTGTTCAATGTACCAGAGCTGTGTATCTGTTAATGAGATACAGAGTCATTTCTGTGAAATGTATAAATGTTATGTGCGGGTCAAATTAATATATGACATCCTATCAGTCCGTAGACAGGTATTCCTGTTTTGCTAAGCCGTGCAGATTCAACCCATTGTGCTGTCCAGCGCCAACCTCCCGTCTTATACAACCCCTTTAGAAATCTCCCACCTGGAAAGAACAACGAGCAACTCAGTGTGCAACCCAGCCTGCGTTATTTGACCTGAAGCCCCGATGCAAAAGCATAGCTCGTTTGCACCACTCAACAAAACAGGATCTGTTTCCCACCTCCACCCCCCGACTCCTTCTATATGCAACCCACCGCGGAGGTGAGCCTTCAGCACTCTTGCAGAGCTGAGGTGGAAGGCTGGAAGCTCCTCATTCTCTGCAGCTCCCTGGCTGCGTAAAGCAGCCGTAACACTGAGACTTGGGTGGTTTTAGGGCTTTACTGGCAAAAGGGGAAATTTTCGTTTGGAGTTGCCTATCATCCCAAGTCCCAGTTTACGCTGTTTTTACACTAGCTCTTTGTTTTCTATTCTTATTTTCTCCAGTTTTCTTCTTACCTGAAAGAGGTTTTGTTTGTCAGACAAATGTCGGTCATCCACCGGTCATCAGCCGGTTGCACTCTTTTGATGTAGATTTAAGAACTTTTTTTCATAAACTTTAACTGCTTTTGTTTTGCTCTGTACTTTCCCTGCAGCTGTAATTGCTGAGTGCCTGTTGTATACTTTATAGAGTTGAAATAAAAACAATTACTTTTGAACAGCGTGTCGACTTTCTTCCATGGCAAAACCCAAGTTTGGGGGAGTTCTTCTGGTTAGTGATTAAATTGGGGGGGGGGTTATTCTCATTTATTAAAACATGCAGTAAGAGGTAACGGATCAAAATGTATGGTATTTGGAGATTAGTACTGGGGTCCAAATTTCCTGCAGGATGTAAAGGCAGATGGCCACAGTTACTTTTTTTTCGCTTATTTGAGCACCTGCATCACTGCAAGTAGCCCGGCCAAAGGGGTCTAAGGGTGATGGGGGTCCAGCTTTGAGCAGGCTTGGCACAGTGACCCCCACAGCTCACTTCCAACCCAGAGTACTCTGTGAACGTACTGAGCAGTAAGCACATTTGCAGCATGTTTACCCTTCAGGGATGAAGAATGCACTTTATATTTTGATTGCTGCCAATATAAGCAAGTCTGGGACATGCAGCTGGGAAGGGACCATGTTTCCAACATGAGTTACATCATTGCTAGATGGGATGTGGCTGCAAACAACACCGGTATCAAAAAAAAAAAAAAAAAGATGTCCTTGTCATCACTATTCCTTATGGGAAATGCTAAGCGGTGGTGATGAAGGCATAGCCATTAATGGCAGCGCAGCCACGGGATGTCAGTGAAGATCTCACCTCTGTGCACAGGATGATGCAGCATTCAGGATGCTGAGACTCTGTCCAACCCAATGGATTTAAATACATCCTTGGGAAACTGCTCAGCCCCTGTGCGATGCAACTCGTCTTTAAATCTCAGCAAGGTCAAAGTTATGTGCGTACTTCAGTGCTATGTGGACACAAAGCCTGGTAAAAACTGGAGAAAGGAGCAAGAAAACATCTTCCCAGGAGGAAAAGAAATTTGGTAATTGCCTAAGCAGCAGCTGGGAAACATCATGGAATGATTGTGCAGGATGCAGCAATCACAGATACAAGTTAGTAATACAATAAAAAGCCCAGGGTGACGTGGCCCTCACCTGAAACTGCAAGGGGAATACAGGGATTTCGGGGCAAGGTGCCGCCCTCATTCTTGCAGGATAAAAATAGCAAGGCACTGGTTCGCCCGAGTGTGGCGGGGATGTCCGCTGGCCGCTGACTCAGCAGCACCACTTCTGCCAGCACCTGCATTAGGTGCTTGCCGAAACTTTCCCAGGCAATTATTAGCCTGGCTTGAGCCTCTTGGGCCTGAAATACCTGATAGCAGCTCCCTGCAGAGGGACAGCGATACCCGTTGTGCTGGAGGTGGGTGAGCGCTGCTGGGGTTTTAATTGCAGGGCTGCACCGTCTGGAATTGCCCACCCTCAGAGGAATAAACGTGTATGGTGGGCTGGGGCAGCGCTGCGGTGTTTAGGCTTTTTGCCCGTATTTTCTTTTAAACCCGGCCTGAAGAAAATAAATAAATAAATAAAAGGACCATTATGCCGTCATCGTGAAAACCCGATTTAATCAGTTGGGGTTTGCCGCTGCACTTGCACAACCTCCCGGGGGCGGGCTGGCGGCGCTGCCCCGGCGTGGCCGCCAGGGGGCGCCGTGGTGCCGGCCGCACAGCGCTGCCCCGGCGGGGCGGGGCTGGGGGCTCGCGGCGCCCCGAGGGCGCCGGTGCGGGGACGGCGGGGAGGGGTGGGGGGGCGACCCCTTTGATCTCCCCGCATCAAAGGCCCCGGGAGCGCCCCCCGGCAGCGTGCCCCCCGTCCCGGCGGCGGCGCTGCCCAGGCTGGGGTCAGGCGAGTGCGAGGGCAGGAGCTGGGAGTGGGGGGACACCAACGGGGGGACGCGGGCCAGGGCTCAGCCCCCGCCGTGTCCCGTCCCCCACACACAGACACTGGGCCGGGGGGGCGCCGAGCGGCCCCCTCCCTTCCTGCAAAGCTGCGCTGGCGCCAGGAAGGGCGCGGGGGGCGGGTGGGCGCAGACATATAGGACACCAAAGGCCCGATTCTGCCGCCGGGCGGGAGGGGCTCGCTGCACCCCACCGCGGCTCCCAGCTACTGGGGGGGGCTGCATGGCGAGCCCCTCTTCCCCCTTTCCCAGCTCCCCCCGTCGGGCGAGGCGGCGCACCCGGCTGGAGACCGCGGCGGCGTCGGGGCGTGCAGAGCATCTGTCCGGGGACCGGGGGAGCTGTCACTGGGGGGGTGTGGTGTGTGCGTGTCTGTGTGTCTGTGTCTGTCTGTCCTCGCCGTTGCGAAACCCCCTCCCGGGCGGCGGCCAATGACGGAGCCCTCGGGGCGGGGGTGGGGGGGGTTGGGGGCTCATCGGCACAACCCCCCGGGGGCCCTTTGAAATCCCATCCGCCGTGCCCTCCTCCCCGAGGGGGCGGGCGCAGGAGGCAGCCCCCGGGGGTATAAAGGCGGCTGCGGGCAGCGCAGGTAGCTGCTGCTCGGGGACCGCGGGAGCTGCTTTAGCGGCGGGACACACCGGGGACGGGAGGGGACGGGACGAGGATGCGGGGGCTGGTGGCGCTGCTGGCGGCGCTGAGCTGCGCGGCCCCGGGCGGGCGGGCGGCGGCGCCCGGCGGTGCCCTCAGCTCCAACGCCATCAAGGGACCCCCCCTGGGGGGGGCGGCCGAGGCCAGCGCCGCTCCCGCCTCGCCCTTCGACGGCAGCAACAAGCCGCCGCCGGCTGCCACCCGGCAGGTAGGAGCGGGGACGCACCGGGGATGGAGCTGGGGGGACGCACCGGGGACGGAGGGGGGTGGCGGCCCGGCTGACCCCCTCCTCTCTGCCCTCCCAGCCTTTCCCCTGCGCCGAGGACGAGGACTGCGGCCCCGAGGAGTTTTGCGGGGGGGCGGCCCGCGGGGGGGGCGCCCCGCTTTGCCTCGCCTGCCGGAGACGCCGCAAGCGCTGCCTGCGCGACGCCATGTGCTGCCCCGGCACCACCTGCAGCAACGGTGAGGGGCGGCGGGGCCAGGGGAGGGGGTCACACCCTGGGGGTGCCGCGGAGGGGGTCTCGGGGTCCCACCCGTGGCTGACAGCCGCCCCTCTGCCTCCCGCAGGGCTCTGCACCCCCCCGGAGCCTCCCCACGGGGCCGCCGAGCTGGATGAGATCGGCACTGAGGCTCTGCCCCGACGGACGCCGGCTCCTGCCTGGCTCCCCCCTGCCAAAGGTAAGTGCTGTGACCCCGCTGGGCCCCGCTGGGCCCCACTGCCCTCGGGGGGGGGGATGCCCGCCCTGCCCCACCACCCCCGCAGGAGCATCCTGGGCTGAGCACATGCCACACTGTCCCCACACAGGTGAGGAGGGGGACTTCTGCCTGCGCTCGTCGGACTGCGTGGCTGGGCTGTGCTGTGCCCGTCACTTCTGGTCCAAAATCTGCAAGCCAGTGCTGCGGGAAGGGCAGGTGTGTACCCGGCACCGGCGAAAAGGCACCCACAGCCTGGAGATCTTCCAGCGGTGCCAGTGCGCCGAGGGGCTGGCGTGCCGCCTGCAGCGAGAGCACGGCCCGGCTGATGCCTCCCGCCTGCACACCTGCCAGCGGCACTGAGCATCGCTGGATGGACGGGACGGGACAGACTCCGGCCCCGCCGGAACAAAAGCTTGTTTCTCAAAGGAACTACTTCTAAGCGACTAATTGCAGTATGTTACTGTGTTGTGAATACTCGAGCTGGCACTTAGCTGTACATAACGCCGGGACTTTTAATGACTTTTTTTTTTTTTCTTTTTCCTGAGGGTGCTGCCTTGCGCTCTTCCAAGCCGTGACTGTGACTTTGTACACACTGGGTTTTTAAATCTAGGTCAAAGGAATGCGACCATATGTTTGTGAGCGAATAAACCGTTCATTAAAATCGGTCAGAGCTGCCTGCACGTCCCTGCCTGTGTGTGGCCACCGTGGTCCCTTCCCCAGCCCACGGGAGTGGAGATGTGCCCTGGAGCGGGAATGCCCATAGAGGGGGGGGGAGGGGGGGAGTGAGCCAGCTCATTGCCGGCTCCCCATGGGAAAGGCTGTTTGGGTTATTGCTATTTATTCAGCTGCTTTTTAGGAATTCTGGTGTGCCACTGCAGCCACCAATACTCTCAGGCCACCAGATGCTGGGCCAAGGATGGGCACTACGGCCGGGGCTCCAGGAAGGGCAGGCAGCAGCAAAACACCCTCCTGCACAATTTTGTCATGGGGTAAGGAGGGAAGCAAAGGATCAGTGGCGGGGCTGTGCTGGACTGCAGTGTGTGGCTGACCACGGGATGGGTGCTGAGGAGCACAGTGATCTCAACCGCTCCATCAGCGCAACGTTTGCTCTGTCTACAATAAAGACTCATTTTTCAATTCACTTTGCAGCCTGTCGCTATCAGTTTTCTCCCTTCTGGGTGGCTTGGAGGGAGGGAAAGCAGTGAGCATGCATTTTGTTCCCTACTCCCTTTAGCTTCTAGTACTGTCCACCTATTGCAAGTGGTTTGTAAATGTGCATTGAGCAAGAGTGGGGGCTGTGTCATGCAGCATGGGGCTGGTGGGCAGCAAGTGCAGTACTGGCAACTCTGTCCTGTGCCTGCCTGGCAGGCTGCCTGTGGCCTCCCTGCAGTCTGGGGACAGTGTTAGGGATGCAAAACCATGCTGGAGTCCTCCCTGTTCAACTCAAATGGGCTTTGTACTCAAAGTCCAAACCTGACTGCAATGCAGCACATCCCTGGGTGGCTCTGAGGGCACTGTCCCATTTACAGGGATGCTCCAACTGTGCCACGTCTTGTTTTAAAATGCAGCATGCTTGTTGGTGTTTGGTGCCTCTTTAGGGACCTTGGGGACTACACTGGTATGTGGGTTACTGAATACAAACCCAAACCACCGCGTTTGCAGGAGTCTGCAAGTACCAGCTGGTGCTGAACCAAGCCCACAGCTACAGAAAACACGAAGGAGGGCGCACCCAGCCCCATGTAGAGGCAAACACTTAAAAACGAGCCTTCCTCTTGCATGGGTGAGGGATCATTCTCAGCTTCGCTCTGGCTCTTTTCGAGGCTGGGTAGTATCTGGGCAGGCTGAGAACAGCCAGAGCTGCCCCAAGCCAGAAGGTAAAGCACTGATGCTTCTTAAACCACCTAAATGCACAGGGATGTTTGTGCCCATGGAACTATTTGCAGCAACCAAGGAAGGCTGCTATGGCTAGAGCGACTGTGACCCAAGCTGTGCATGCCATAAGCTAAATGGCGATCTGCAGGTTGCAGCGATGTTGCTGGACAGCACATTTAAGTCTCACCCTCTGGGTCTGCGCTCGGGAACAGCTTTCACTGGAGCTGCAGCAAGAGCTGGGGTTTGAAGCAGCCCCCTGAAAGAGTTCATGACTCAAAGGCTTGAGTTTAATGCTTTAATCATTGTGCAAAGCTTAAAAAAAATTTTAGAAATACACATTTTAAAATACTTTTTATTAATAGATACATCTAAAAAATTACTATCTCATAACATATTTAATAATTATGATGATTATGCTCAGTAATAGTCAATGGCACTAGAGCAATGAAGGTACCTGGCTATGAATAAAAGCATCAGTAACTACTTAGAGAAGTTCAGGTCTGACATAAACAGTGGCATATTTTATCCCCAGTACATATAAAATAGTGTCATTAGGTTTAGGTTTTTTCTTCATACAGTTATAGTACTCTCTCCTTCCCAGACAGACCAACACAGCTTTGACATCTTTCAAGGCAGTGAAAAATACACTTATAGGGCATTAAATATCAATTACATACCTTTTTTGTTCAGAATCATGTTATATCAAATCTTGCCCACTTGCAAGGGTGCTCAGGTGGACATGGAACTTGTCATCATCATGCCCAACTTCATCCTTGCAGGCATTTCAGCACCAGGATGGCCTTGCAGTGATACCCAGCATTTGTCAGCACTTCAGACACCTTAATAAGGAGATTATTTCTGTCAGGAAAACCTCGGGTACTATTTCTTGTCATTGTTAGTACCGTCTTCGCTGTCCCCTTTTATACTGGGCAGTTTGGCCATCTCTGTATTTGTACATGCATTAGCCAAAAAATGACTATCCTTCACATGCCTTGATATTCTTCAGTTTTTCAGTCTGGAAAAAAAGGAGCGTTTTTATCAGCCCATCTTAGGTGAGAGAAGCATGCTTTTATCCAAAGACAGAAGATACAGAGAAACATTATTTCAGCACACAAGGTGCACTTCAGTAACACCTATAATAAAAGGCATCTCAATGTACAGTTCCCCCACCTCTCTCTAATGAAATTATTGCCCCCCGCCCCAAAAAAAAAAAAAAAAGACAGAACAAATCCTTTATTCTAAGCAAAGAGCTAATAAAGGAAGCAGGGTTTGGTGGATGAGGTGGTTTAGCACCTCTTGTTTACTTGCTGTTCCTCATTATAGGGCTGGAAGAGCTAACAAAAAAGCTCTATGAAATTAAATTTTGTTATTTATAATTTGAAAAGGAAGCATTGTAAAGCAGCCTCCCCTAATGACTGGTTGCTAGCAGCACAGCTTTACAGCCAGCCTTCTGCAAGTATAGCCCTTCCCCTTCATTTCTCCAAATTAAATACCAAATACACACAGCTGGTAGAAGGGTGGCTTCAGCCTTGGCAGAGTATAAATGAGCATGATCACATCATCATGGCTGTAAGAGCAGTGCAGCCCTGTGCAGGGTGTAGTGCTTACCCTGCCCATCTCTTAAACTGGGGGCCTTGGCCTGGTAAGTGGGGGTGGTATAGGAAAGCAGCTGGTGATATCCCCTCCAAAGTTTTAGTTGTTAAAGGGTTTAAAGGAAGGCAGAATAGAAAAGCAGTGTGTAACCTGGGTTTGAGTCTCTGTGGTGGTAAAATTGTTTAAGGGAGTCTGTATGGGCTGGATTGGTGCCTGCAGTTCACTTGATGTGCTCCTTCCAACAACTACAATTGTACTATTATAAGTTTTAAAGGTCCTATTCCCTTTGATATTCATTTAGAGACCAATTTGCTATTAACTTGTCCAGTTGCTGAATCTCTTCTTAAGTCTTCTGTGGGCTTTTAAGCACTGGGTTGTTATGCACCTTGCATCTCTGTAGCACTTGGCTAAAACTAATAAAGCAGCACCCCAGAACCCTGTAGTCCTACCCCAGCCCTAAGTTTACATGGGCTGTATGAATTCAGATGGCTTTAATGATTTGTATGAGAAAATTGAATCACTCTTCCAATTACACTATGGTTTTCCTGAGATGATTTTTCTGTGCTGTGAATATAGTTTTCTAGGAGATGCTTTCACAGAAGCACCAGAAAGCTCATCTCTGCTGCACCTGGTGACAATATTGGCATAAAGGCATTAATCTTATAAGGGAAGAAGTGGTGGAAATGGGACACGGTGCAGTTTTTACTGTAATTTGTGGAGAAATGAGTTTTTTGGGAGGCAAACACTATTTTCTTCCCAAGTTCCTTCAAAAACTAGTTGCACCTGAAGTTGTAGCATGAGAAATATCCCCCCTCTTTTTTTAAAGCAAAGCTCACGCTTTTTTTAAAGGATGTTCACACTCCTCTTGCTTCCACCAATCTTCACCTCACATTTAAAATTGAACTCCCATGACACTAAAGCCACTTGTCTGAGGAGCAAAACTGTCCTCTATACTCATGCAGTGCAGGAAAGGGTTACGAAAGTCCTTAAATCCACCCACAGCCATTAAGACAAGAGAAGTTCCTTTTTTTTTTTTGATATTTGCCTCTAATAACACCGAGCAGAAAACTGCACGTATTAGCTCAGAAAGATGAAAGCCCTGAACAGAGAGTGCAGGTGAAAACCTTTGTGGATGTAACAATACAGAAAGCTTTTGTGGTTTGTTGGTTTGTTTTCCCTTATATTTGGGGCTAGGTTTTTCTGGTGGGGAGTTAGCCCACCTGCTGGAGCTGCTCTTTATCATAAGTCTTTCAGCTGAGGGCTTGGTGAAGCAAACCTTGATCTCACTTGGGGTGGGAAGCAGAGCATCCAGGTGGCCCAGCTCCTCACCACCCCTTGCAGAGCATTAAAGGTATGGTTTCCTCTGTCCCTTGCCTCCTTCAAACAAATATACTACATCCCTGCTAATCCCAAGTGATGTTTATTACTGGGTTGTTTTTTTAAGTAGCTTTTTTCTTCTCTCCTGCCTCCAATGCCTGACTTGTGTCCCTAATTAACACCTTAAGAGGGGGGTGAGGATAACTGAGATACTTAAGGAGGGTGCTTCTGGGCAGAGCTTCTAATCTACCTCTCAGTGAGGGAGGGGACCCATTAGCAGGTGATTTAAGTGAGTAATAAGTCCATCAGCATGCAAATGCCCGTAGCCCGATGAAAGAGTTGGCCGGGAGGGTAAGAGGCACAGCTGGGCTACAATGGGATGTTAAGCCTCCCCCCTCTGAGCATCTGGCAGCGGTGTCCCCCACCTCCCCAAATCCCAGCTCTGAATGGTTGGGTGAGTGAGGAGAAGCAGCTGTAGGTGAATGGATGGATATTGTGGAGTGGGCAAAGAGTCAGTGTGAGTTTTGCATGAGAAAGTGGTGCTTTGCCAGTCTAGGAGAAGTGGTTAAAGGAATCAACGAGGAGATAGAGGAAGGTGATCCAGCTGATTGCAAAGACCTTGGTGAGGAGCCTTACCAAAGGGATGAAGCTGCTGCTGGAGAAAACAAAGGCCTTCCCATCGTTTGAAATAACTGGAGGACAAGTCGTGGGAACGAATAGTTGTTGCTTTTGGTGGAAGGAGGTGATAATATCCTAGAAGGGTGGATGCTGGGACTTGTGCTTTACAGCTCTACTTATCTTTTTTTTTTTAAGATTTGTTCTAATATTAAGTCTGTAGGTGATACAGAATCAGGATAGGTAAATCTGGGGGAAAAAAAATCCCAGTAGCAAACTAGGAAAATATTTCAGGACAACACGGCAATACCAAGGGACTCCAGAAGCATATTGTGTAGTAGAACTATAGAAAGTAAAGGGTAAGGTGGTGAGAGCATGCTCCCATACAAGGAAAGGTTTGGTAGCTCATCTCAGCTGGAAAAGAGATGACTAAGGGAGGATAGGAGAGGTCTGTAAAGCTGTAAACAATGCTGAGGAGGTGACTGAGTGGTTATTTTTGTTTCTTACAATGCAAGAAGGAGATGGACTGTTCAGTCAGCCAGTTTAAAACAAACGTAGCACGCAGCCAAGTTCTGTAACTGGTGGCCACAAAATGAAAACTCATAAATTAAGTCACACTGGGACAAAGCTAATTCATAGAAAACAGAGGCTTGGATGTGACCACTGGCTGAGGAAATCTCTAAATGCTGATTATTGGCAGTGGGAAGGATGATACCGTAAGTGTCTAGGGGGTGGGTTTTCTTTAATTATTACTTTTGGTTTGGTTTTCTTGAACGTTGGCTCCTTAAGGCCCTTCATCTCTGAGGCTATGTCTTAAACCTGAGCTGTCAGACCCACAGGGAAGTGTTGGTCTATTTTTATTTATTTACCTTTAATCTTAAACTAAACCTCCTCTAACACATAATTGGTTCAAGATGCTGATTTTGAGAACAAGTGAATGCACAAAAGCTCCATCACTGGAAGAACAATCCCAGCAAGCCAGCAGTGACTCTGAGCCTCATCTCACCCTCTGTCCTGATGTCCTTGTTAAACAACCTCCTGAAACTCCTGGCTGATGTGGGTGGAACATCCTTCATATGTATTTGTTGTGCCCAGTGAGGACTTCCTGTAGATAGTTGGGTTGTCTAACAACTTTTGCTCCAAGGTGTATCCACTTTGGAAAAAAAACAATATGAAATATTTAATTTTACTGTGTGCTACTTAATATTCCTGGGTTTTCAGATTGACTTAAAAATACATCAATACCATCATAAATCACTAATGAACAGAAGGCCAAAGTGTGGAAGAACATGTTCCAAAACTGGTTCACTTGCTCTTCCCAACCCCCCTTCCCCCAATCCTGAGAGCCAGTTCACCACAGATGGAAGTATTCTATATAGTTTTGATCTTGCACCCTAATACTAATTCTCTATTATTGATTCCCAGGGAGTTTGTAGCTTCATAGCCAGTCTTGTGGTGTACAACACAGGTAGCACGTCAAAATGACAACTTCACAATGGTAAGAAGTCGGTTAATCCTGGTCAGGTAAGATGTGGACTTCATACTTCTTTTTCAGAATAATTGGTTCCACACAAGGAACAGTAAATCAAAACGATAATTAATAGTTTGGTTTGCACATTCAAAGAGCACCTCTCCATTGATGTGTAGCAGAATGAAAAAGGAGGGTAGCAAAGGTCCTGCCATGGTCTGGGTTTTTTTTGTTTGTTTGTTTGTTTTTTAGAATTGTGGAGAGCCTCCCTTGAATCCTCCTCTAATGAAAAGCAGGGGGTTTTGTACCCACTGCCAAGCTGAGGTTATCTTATCTCCAGGAGGAGCCTGGGAACATCCACACAAATGGCAGCTCTTTTTAGCTTGTGAGAGCAGGCTCTGGTCCATGGGGTGTGGGTAGGGAAGTGAAGAAGTGAAATGCTAATGCAGCTGATTTCAGTCGCAAATGTCTACTAGGGGTCTCTGCTCTGCTCTTCCCTCTTGAACTTGTATATGAGCAGGTCTTTGCTGGTTTTAGGTGGCCCCAGACTGCCCATCCTCCCAAAGGACTGGCCTGTGCTGATCCTTCCCTAACATAGTGGCTTTGCCGTCCCAGACATCTCACATGAGGGAGGCTTTAGCTGCCTTAGCCAGGAGGAATGCCTGACCATAAATGATCATCCAAGAAACGTAATTTCTTTTGGCTGCAGCCCAGCCTGTATAGGGGGATGAGTGATGGCCATGATAGCAACGAGCCTAGATCTTTCCCCTATTTGGAGAGTTGCTTCTTACATACCACAATCCATGGGTTACACTCAGAAAGGAAGAAGGGAAGAGCCTGGAGCTGCTTTCAGACAGTACTTTATTCCACTCCCATCCACAAGGACCACTTAATCTTATAGGCTCTTGAGCTTTCAGCCTAAAGTACAAATCCGTTGTGCAGGAATCTGCTTCTACGTGTAGCTTTTCAATTTAGGACTGTCAGGGTTAGGGGATGTACACTGCTTTTGTTCAGGCATCTTTGCTGAAGAAACAGCCCAGCCTCTCTGTCCCCAGGCTGGTTGGGGCCAACACCCTCATTCATGGGCAATTCTCCTACTCAGACTCGGTGTTCCCCCAGAGTATTTATATGAATTTTAGAGAAGGCTTATTCATGCAAGATGTTGTCTTGGCTTCCTCTTGTCAAGACAAAGCACCATTATGAGCAATATTGAAGTATGTTGTCCTATCATGTATTGGGGAGAGCTTCCAACTCCTCCTTGGCAACGAGTCCCTTTGGAGGCAGATGAGGACTTTCTAGTTCACAAAACCTGGCCATGTGCCAGTTATCTACTCCTAGCAGAGTGATAAAAGGCTAGTCCTGTTCCTGAGCTGGATGCCCTTTGCCTGAGCAGTCTAATATTTCCATCAGAAGGCCATCACTGCTTGTTGATAGCAGCTGTTGTCAGCCTATTTGTCTGATCAACTCAAAAGCAGTAGGAATGCAAAAGGGAAGCCCTTGTGACCCAAATTATTGATGTATTTTAATCCTTGTTGTAAGGTTTTATATTCTCCTGGGAGCTCAGAAGCTGAGGACAGCACAAGATCAATGCTGTTGAAAGTTGGCAGTGGCTGCAATGGTCCTACCACACAAGTGGAGGCACTGGCAAGGAGAGGTGTGACGGGTTCCTGGAGAAACCAACTTAGTATTTTCCAGGCTGTATTTTGATGCCGCTGCAAGCCAGAGGCATCAGCAGGGAGTAGAAGACTCTTCCTTCTGTTCATGTCACATGTATTGAAAATCTCTAAATACGAGGGCTTTCCAGAGTTGTAAATAACTTATTTTGGTTTAGCAATCATGCTCTTAAAAAAATATCACTTAATTGTTGGCCAAAGCATTGTATTGGGAAGAGAGGCCTCCAGCTTCCATCCGACCTGTAAAGCTCACTTAGATCTCTTTTAAAGACCATCAGGGTTTGGGGTTTTTTTCTTTCAAAACTTGGGACAAGGAATCATCACAGCACACAGTTCTGCTCATATCATTATCAAGCAAAATATCCTGTTCTGCCTCTGTGGACTGATTTGTATTACGTAGGTTATAAATGGCCATTGCATTTATAGTGGAGTCTTCATGGTACCATAGCATTTTAAAATGCCACAACAGCAGCCAGCTGACAGAAGAATATTGGTTTTCTCCCTTCCAGATCTTCCAGGTTTCATTGCTCTGTGAAAGATTACCGACATGTTGAATATTGAGTTGTGTGCTACCCTGTAGGTTGCTGTTTGACCTTTTGTTATTAAAGTTCATACAGTAATTTTTAGCAAACTAGTGGTGAACGCTTCTAACACTGGGAAGCTGTCTGGTGCCTGATTTTTGTTGTGGTGTTGAGTAACCTCAGGTATTAGCCGCAGCCCTTGTGTCTGCATTTTTCCCATACTCATCTGCTACTCAGCAGATCATCTGTCCGCTTTGCTGAACTTTGGTTCTGGGATTGGGAAAAGGCCAGGTTCTGTCCCATGAAGTTTCTGATGTTGCACAGGGTCTTGTTTGAATGTCCTATGGCTGGTGCTGTGTACTGCAAGCTCGTGACATGTGCCCACCATGCTGATGTGAATGTGGCTGTGCAACAGAAGCATCATCCTTATACTGGGGGAACCAGCTTTAAGGAGTACTTAAACACCCCCTGGAGATGAGGCTAGACCTGGTGTCATGTTCCAGATAGTGTTTTTCAGCTTTTGTTTTTAGTCAACTCTTCGTTGTGTCAGAAATGCAATGACCTAGAGAGACCGAGCCTTCTTATTTGGGCATCTTGATCCTTTCTTAGAACTGTCTCTGTCTTAAGCTGTGGATGTAATTACATAAATAATTAGTAAAGCAAGAGCCTTTCAAAAGCTGATGTTTTCTTTGTTGTCATAACACGTTAGTCCTCAATGCTTCTTACTAGCAAGTAGCCTACTGCTATTAAAAACCTTCACTGTCAATAAAATTTGAAGACCATTGCCTGCATCTTCCTGTTACAAAGATAAAAGTTTTCTGTTGGAGTGTTTGAGTAACTCAACAACCTCACTTTCTTAGTTTATCCCTTAAATATTGCTCAGCCTCAGACCATTAGTTTGCATATATTTTAGTTTTTATTTTCTTCTTTTCAATATATTTTTAATAACTTTCAAATTTATTCCATCTGAGGATTTCACATCTAATGCTGTGAAACAAGATAAGGAGTAAAGGCATGTGCTTCTTGATTTAGGATGAAGTTCTGAGGCTTATCATTCCAGTCCTGTATTTTAGGAAGGGTGCTACTGGGTTTTGTTTACTGCTGGCTTTGTATTTTGCAGAGGCACTGAGATGAGATGAAATCAGTGTGGGAATTTTTTGAATAAAATTTATGGCTTCTCACTGAAGCAAACTCAAATCCCTTCTGTGGTGAGAAAGAGGAATGCATGTAAAATTCCTGAAAAAACCCACTATTTTCCTCCCAATGTGACTTGGCATGCATGCAAGCTATTTACGTCGTACATAAAATAGAGAAAGTTAAAGAAAAACAAAGCTAGGGCTTTGTTTTTGTTTACTTTCTTGGGGCCTGTTAAAGAAACAAACTGATTAGTTCACAACAAGCAGTCATGGTATAGACAGAACTTTTTGAGGCACAAATTTGCTTCCTATCTCTCGTGTTATCTTTACTAAAGCCAAGATGACTGATGCAGTATTTTGGCAGAGCCAGAGCTTCTGTTGCAACCTCTGGCTAAAACACTGCTTAAAGCTCTTAAGCTCTCCCTCACTCATCCTTCAGGCTGTGCTTCATGTTATGAACTTGCTCATCTCTGCTCTGGTTCCCAACATGTCCCGCATGGCTGTGTCATCATCCCCTGCTCTTCACCTCTTATAGCGCTGACCTGATGGTCTCTTTTGCAATCCAACATCAGGTGTTGTGTGGCTGTCTGTTGTCTGACTTACCTTGACTCTCTTATGTCCACTTGTCAAGTTGCTGGAAAAGTCCTTTTCTCCTGTTTTTGATGGGATTTGGTTCCCTTGTCCTGCTTTCTCTTTCCACCCTTTCCTGGCCCTTTACTCATCTGTCAAGCATACACAAAAATGTCTTTTCTTTCAAGACATCCAACCTGACGTTGAAGTTGTCCCATCCCAGTCCCACTGGTCCCCTTACCATTTAGAGCCCAGACATTGAAAACTGCCAGCAAATAACCATCTTCTATGCCTCCCCTTGCTGGAAGCTACCCAGAAATTCCAATACAATCACTTTGCTGTTGGCCTTCAAATCACTCCTTAAACACGCAAGAGTGTACCCCAAAACCCCCAAACTCCCCTAGGAAAGGAGAGGATGCTCACTCATGGCACCTTCTTCAGCTTTTAACCTTCTAAGTTATAAGTGGGTTAGCCAATCTGTTTGCTTCAGCACAACCAGAGTCTCCTGTCACTGCTCTGGTGTATGTAGAAGAGGATTGGGAAATTACGATAATGTGACAGGCAATAAATGACAATAGAACAGTGAAAATGCCCTTTGTATTAAAGCATGTGCATGAACATATTGCAGGCATTGTCCTGAAGCAAAAAGGAGGCATGTCTGGTGGGAGATAGCGTACAAGAGAGACAGAGCAGTCTAGACTTAAAGCATACCACCCACCCATGTATATTTGGTAAAAAAACAGCTCTGCCTGCTGGATCTTATTTTTCTCACTGAGGTACATGTTGCTCCTAAATAAACATGATTATACCTTATGTGGAGCTGCAGCTCAGTCCAAACACTAAAAATAGCAGGCAGAAAGTAGAGACTTCAATTAGATGCATACTGCTCAACAATTTAACTTCTAATTGGCTTGTGGTTATTCCCCAACTAGGAACCAACCCTGTTGTGTTTAAAGGATTCACAGTCTAGCAAAACAGGGACCCAAAATGATTTTTTTAAAGTGGATTGACCAAAAAAAGAGACCTAAGTGTTGCATGTCGAGGAACTTGCGTGTTTGTGTGCAACTTACCTTTAACTTAGAGCTATGCTGCGGCTAGTCTCACCATCATGGGTTTGACAGCTAAGTTCAGCTCCGCATCCTCTCCTCAACCCCATTTCTGGTGGCAAAAAGATTTTTGGGTTAGATTTGGCTCCTGATTCTGCTTGTGGTGGCAGTACTGCAGAACCAGTGGCCAGGGCCATTCCAAGAACATCTTGATTTCTGCCCTCTGCCACTGCAGTCCAAAACCTATTTTCCTTTCAGTTAGCAGCACCAAAGCCTCTATAGTCTTTGGCCCCTTAATTTTTATCTGTATTTAATTCTTGTTGACTCATCCTGAAAGCAGTAGCGCTCAGTGTGTGGTTTGTCATGGCATCAAGAAGTGCCTAAGCAGAAGTCGTGCTGTTTCAGCTGGTTGCACACACATGTAACACCAAGTGGCCTTCAACATCACTGGAGTCATTTGTCAGACACTGGCATGACCTGCTGTTTCTCAAAGCACATGAAGCCAGGTGCAGAATGGGAGGAGAATGGCAAAAGGGCTTGATTTTTGGCAGAATGGCAAAACTGCACCACTGCCTACATGCCACTTTACCCAGGCTTCAAATATAATTCTGCCCTGGTATATGGTGGCTTCAGCAGACAAAGCTTCTCCAAAGCTCTGTTGGGATAGAGAAGTGGATTTCAAGGATACACCAACACAAGTTTATAGAGCTGGCCATGTGCCTAGCAAGAATACAGGAGCCTTTGCCTTTGCCCATAAGCAAGACATCACTCCTTTCTTTTCCAGGATACAGGAATAGTCCTTTACTGCCCTTATTTCCAAGTCACCTATTCCTCCAACTCAACACCCACAGAAAATGTCTACTATAGTCCCATGATCATCAAGGGACTTGTATGTATGACTGAGACTGAACTGGAGGAAAGCATGACGGGTTAGGGGGGGGAACCCCGTAATCTCTAAGTAGCATGTGCATTACAATATACTCTGTACATGGTTGGAAGGTAAATTCTGGGTGTCTTTCTCCAGTGCTGCGCTCCAGAGGATGTCTAAGAAAGAATTTACACCTCTGTACTGGGGAAGAGAGCACACAGATAGTACCATGTTTGGTCTGGTTAAGTTCAAATTAAATTCAGCCCTTCTTCCCAAAACCATGTCCCAGCAGCCCATCCTTCCTCTTGTGAGTAGGTTTCACTCCAGCAAGAAGCATCCCAGAAACCACCATGGCCTGAATGCTTTCAATTTTTCTATTCAGTGGAGTTCAGTCCTATAATTACCTGACTCCTTGCTAGTGATGTCCACTTACCCAAGGCTCTTGCATGGGGCAGGGTAACAATGACAGTGATGGGGGTTTGGCCATGTTCTTTCACTGAAACTATGCCATGTGTCACAGTGGTTGATAGAAAGAAAAGGCAAGTGTTGACCTGCCCTTGAACTGCTCATAAATTAAGTAGTAATTAAGCTATTGGAAGAAGAATAATACAGGTTTGGGAGAATAATCATGTATAATATAGCTAACACCATGAGACAGCTCTGTGTAAAGAGCAGGACAATAGGTGATTCAAGCCAGCATTGGATTCTCCATAAACAAACTATTTGTCTAACATAGGACTTAGCTTTTTTTTCACTCATAGGCTTGGTATCTCTTAATTTACTACATCAATGTTTCATTATAATTAAGAAAAAAATCATACCTCGAAATTGTAAGGGTTTTTCTTTGTGAAATATGTTTTATTATGCTCTACAAGCAGTTAACTGAATTAAAGCACAGAAATGAAATAATGATTACATTAAATAGAGTTTGATGATTAGCAAAGGGATGTTTTTAGTCCTAAAAGGCAAGACCGTAGCATCATCATGCAGCAGTGACGCTCCTGATATGTGGCCAAAACCTGGGAAGGGTCCCATTTGAAATTGCTTTCTTGACAATTGCTACATGTCTGGGCTTGTTGGTTTTTCTTTAATTCCCGTAATTTAAAAAAACAAAAAAACAAAACAAAAAACAAAACAAAAACAAAAAAACCACAAAACTGATTAAATGCAAAACTTCATGAGGGTCCGTTCTCTGACTGGTTATAGCATCTGCATGAGCTCCTTATGAAGACAGATACTGCACTGCCACTTACTCAGTTGTCATATAACTCTATGAATAGAGGTCATTCTGCAGAGCAAGGTCCAGAGGGCTCCACTGCTATAGCTGTCTTGTTGCACAAATCCATCTCTTCATCACCATGTTTGTTGGCAAGTATCTCTAGGCAAGCTGGAAAAAAAACAACAAACCACCTTATTTCATTGCACACAATAGCACCAAGATTAATGTCAAGAATTGTAGATGAACATGCATTATTTCCTTTTAGGGCCAAAATCACGGAAAGCAAAGTTTTGGCTTGTAATACAGATTGTTTGCCAGAGGTACAAACTGGGGAGCCCATGTCCTGGTCTTGGCTACCACCACAAGCCCATTGTCCTTCTGGCCCTTCAAGCAGCAGCACACCTGGTGGTCCCAGTTCACAGTTTGTTGCCCTGCTCTCTTACACACTTTCCAGCCTAAAAAGAGGAAATGTCTTCTGCTAAAAGCCTACCGCATTAATTCCTGTGACAATTGTAAAAGGAGCTAAATAACAGCAACAGGAAATAACTACCCAAGGTTTGCCATCTGCCAGCCAAACTCTAACCTGCTCAAATAATTTTTGAGGCCAATTTACTAAAAACTGTGATCTGGAGTTAAACATAGCAAGATGCAAATAACACAGAGCGAGAGCTGTCTGGGGTTGGATCCTTGCTTTGGTTTGCAGGCCTTGGAATAACTCTCCCTGTTTGTTTGGCACTGGGAAGTGCAGAGGGATTTCTGGGGGTTGTGGATGCTCAGCACCTCCCAGGAATTGCTCCATGTTTTGCAGTATCAGACCCTTGATAGTAGGTTACCAGTTCTGCAGGGCACACACAATATACTTAGGGATGTATTGAAATGAGCAGGGCACACACAATATACTTAGGGATGTATTGAAATGAGAGACTGCAGATGAACAGATTTTGCCTAGGATCCTTTCATTAAAGCCTGGACAGACACGCATGCAAACTGAATCCCATTGACTGTGGAGCACAAGGTAGCTGTTTCCAAGCCCTATTACTGGGGATCCTGGAAAGTGTGGAAAGACTCGGCGACCACACTGAAACACCATCACCATCTAAGTCCCTTCAGGTGACTTTTGGTCATGGTCAGTAGTGTGGAGCCCCACAAAACCTCACCCTGTGCTGTCTCTGTCCCTTGCTAGGTGAGTTTGGAGGTGCAAGGAGGAGACCTGGGCCTTTCCATAATGAAATGGTTGGGTTTTCAGCCGTGAAGTGCTCTGGATTTAGGCTTATTGCCTTTTTTTTTTTTTTCTTCCCAAATATAGAGTCCATGCTCCCTTTCAGTTGCACCACTACCTGGCAGTTAACTTTTCTTCAAGAGAGACCATGCAAGCTCATTTCAGTTTGGGACCCATGGAGGTGGGGAGAGGGGAGGCCGCGTCCAGGGTAGGGTTTGGGATACCTGGCCATGCCCATGGATCTGTGGTGTTCATGCAATTCTAAATTAGGGATGGGGAGAAAGGAATTTTAAAGAGGATTATACAGAAGAAGAGGGTGCCAGTAGGGCATGGGCATCCCAAGTGTCCTTGAGCAGTTAACCCTATGGCTTTTAGCAAACCCCCATCTTGAAATGCTAGGTTCGGGGGTATTGAACAGTGAAGGTGGAATGTTGCCTCAGGTACAGAAAAATCCAGGACCTGCTGCCTTAGAAATACAAATTGAATTTCTGAGCCCAAGAAGGTATTAAACCCTCAGATTAGTCCAAAGTTCCCATTATTTATAGATAGGAACTTAACTGCTGCACTGAAAGCCACATTGTCCACAGGACACACAGTTTTGCTGGACTGTGGTGGTGTCTCTAGAAGACATCAGTCACTGCCACCACCGGTCTGGTTTCCTCCATACAAGACAAATCCAGCCGGGCAAGCCAGGCGGTCCCAATGGTGTGACACTTTCAATATCAAAACAGTTTTGTCCAAACAGTTTTCTTTCAGTTTTAACAGGGCAAGCCAGCAACTTGTTAGTTAGGAATATATTTATAAATGCTGTGAGTGATTCACCAGCAAGACTGTGACTGCCAGCAGCTGCTGGGATGCTGTGCTCAGGCACTCAGGGCCCCACAGATTCTTGTGAGAGGCAGACAATTTGTTCATTGGACCCTTTTATTTACTTGTTTGTTTATTACAAAAGATTTTGTTTTGTGCGTGTGTTTTATTTGGCCTGAGATGTCACTGCCTTCTTATATTTCAGGTGGCAATTTTTTCAGACCACTCAAGGATTTTTACGGCGACCCAAGAGTCAGCGAAATATTTTGGGTTTTTTTTTGTTCTGAGCCATAAATAACGTCTGTACTTGGCTTGTGATATATTGAAGTGATCGGTTTGCTTAAGTGAATTTTGTTGGCATTTTTAAAGTCCTACTCCAGATTCTTGTTTGACTCCAAACAGGTAGTGGTGATAAGCTGAAGTCTTCTCTTGAGCTGCATGTCCAAATCTTATTTATAAATTTGTCATCAGTTTATAAAATGTTGACCAAATTAAAACAGCAAAAATCATTTGGGAATGGTGGGGTGCAGCAGAGTGGGTGGTGTAGCTGGCCGAAGGGTGCTTGGCAAGACACTGCAAGTGCTGGGCACTGCTGGAGGGCTCAGACAGTGATGGACAACTTTGAGAAGGGCAACAAGAGAAGCCAATCCAGGGCTATTAAGTGCCCAAATTTGTATTGCAGCTGCTCCAATTTGTTTATTCCCAGTGCACTTAGTAATATAAGTTGTATGCACCTGGAAATATGCTGTATACAGCTTGTAAGATGAAAAAAAGATATGCATGCAATCTGATCGCTATAATGTAGGCATACACCAATGATGAGCAAAAATAAAAGTTATATTACAGTAAATGAAACTGTAGCATGGCAGCCATGGAGTAACCCCTTCAAGTGCTGGATCAAGTGGATCAGAATGATACTGTGTGCTGTATATATAAAAGAAGTGATACTGGTAATAGTAAATGGCCCCACTGCTCTTTTAAAAGACATATTCCTTCGACACATGCAGAAAGTTAAAGTTACAACTCTGTGAAATTTCTGTTTGCTCCCTCATCTGTTTATCATTTACTCTTTGGATGCTTGTGCTAAGAATTTAGGCTTTCAGAATAATGTTTATGGTAGGTGGTCCCTTCAAAGCTGGTTTCTTTTACTGAACCATTTTGATTTGCTGCACAAGACTCATGCAAACTTTTCCTTTAACTGTGTCCAACACCATGATGAACTCGTGCAAGAAAAACTACTGTTGCAATATTTCCCCTTTCAATAGTCAGATACTTTGAAGTATAATTTTTCATTGAATTTCAGGGACAGAGAACTTGTTTGGGTATCCCCCCCACCCTCCTTCATTCCCAAGTGAAAAAGAAAATGTTCATAAGCATGAGGGTAAGCTATGTATATATCAACATATAATCTAAATATAGATATAAATAATTTTTATAACATGGTATGATAAACACACTGGTGTATACCTACATTATAGCGATCAGATTGTATGCATTTCTTTTCCATCTTACATGCTCTATACGGCATATCTCCAGGTGCATACAACTTATATTACTAAGTGCACTGGGAATAAACAAATTGGAGCAGCTGCAATACAAATTTGGGCACTTAATAGCCCTGGGTTTTGCTTCTCTATTTGCCTTCCTCAAAGCTGTCCTTCACACAAACATGTGCCCACATTAACTTAATGACAACTTCCCTTTGTGGTTAACCCAGCCATAAAATAAATATACTTTCCCCTTTAGAAAAGTACTCTTTCAAAAAAATTTACAATTATTATGGCGAGGACATGGGATATCAACCCAAAAATTGAAATGCTTTCCTTCTGTGTGTCACCTAAAGAAGGTAGCATTACATTCTCTTTAATAAACCATGGGAGCACTTTCCAGCAGGAAAATATAAAAGAAAAAAAGACTGCAAATGAAGAATTTAATTTTTCTCCATAAAGGTTAATATCATAAATCAGCACAAACCATTGGGGCATGTAACAGGTCTCCCCTCTCATATGGAGCAGATGTTGATGTGAGGTGTAGCTGAGCACAGGCTGAATGTATATTTTCTGTGGAAGAGATGTGTGTAAGCACAAAAATCAGCCAAAAAAGTTTTGAAAAATTTAGTAGGTCAGTATGAGGATCCTTTTCCCTAATAGTAAAATACAAAGAAAAAGATACCAGGTTTGTTTGGATTAATGTTACACTGCTCCCTAGACAATAAATGCTCGCTCACAAGTAAAATACCCACTTAGACACATGCAGGGACTACTGCATTTATTTAGCTTTTACTGAATTCTAAAAATCTATGAGATTTCAGGCAGCAAATGATCAAACTGAAGCAAAAAAAAAAATTGCAAGACATCTGCTAGTGACCTCAACTCAGCTCTCACCCCTTTCACACAGCCTATTGCAACCTGTGTCTGGCTCGGGCACAGGGATGGTACTTACCTGCCCGTGCAGAGCTGGAAACCCAGTGGGGCAAAACAGATGGGGAAAGGTGAGGACTGAAACTGATGGGCAGCAAAAGCACAAGGGGAGCACCCAGCTTAAAAAAATGGACTTGGGTTTATCTTGAGGTGCATTGCTCCCAAAGCAATAATGCATCACTGAAAAGCGGCACCAACCCTTTAAATAAGAATCATCAAAAGATAAATAAGATCATTCAAAAAAGTATCACATTTTTTAATATTGATTTTTAAAACCCATTGTTTTACAATGATTTTTTTTTTTTAATTTTTTTTTTCTTCTCTATCTTTGATTAAGAAAACAAAAGCAAGCAGCCTGTTTCCGTCAGGCAGGCGCGCTCCCTGCGGCACTGTGCTGCCAGTGCGGCGGCCTCATCTGGGCGGCAGCTCCTCATGGCAGCCCCGCGCTGCCCGACTTGCAGGCCTTGAAAGGCGCTGGCAGGAGAGCTCCGACTTCCTCCGAAAGCCTTTGTGCACTCTGGTGAGCCCATAAATCAGCCTGCTCATGCTGCGCGACCTTCTGACATGACCAGCAGACAGGAAGATGGGGAGTGCGAACGACAGCGCCGCTCAGCAGGTGACCGCCGACGATGGAGCTATAATTTAAGCACCTGAAAAAAACCTCGACATGTCAAGACATTGCACACAGAAAATGAGATGCTGCCCTTTGCGGTGTCCTTGCCAAAGAGGTGAGAAAGCATGGGGTATTATTATTTTATTTTTATTATAAAGGTTTAATTTGAGGTAAGACCATATGCACCACTCCTGGCAGCATGAGACCAGATGTAATTCATGTTGGTTTTCTTGTCCTGTGGCTGGCAGCAGATGGGGAATTCATTGAGAGCAACACCTAAAGATTTGCAAAGCTGAGAGAAATGTTGGAGTGTGTTGCTATTCCAAATATTTGGAATTTTTACCTCTCTTCCTTTTAAAACCATATTGCTTTCACCCCTGGTGCAGCCCCCTCCATTTCTCTACCTGGGCACCTGGGCTCATGAGCTTTTTCTCAGCAATTTTGGAGTGGAAGGAAGGCAGAAGGATAAGAAGAAGGTAACAAATTCTTCTTTAAAGAACAATTGCCTATGGAGAAACTGCTCTATGTCCTGCAGCATCTTGGTGGGATCGCCTTCAGCTGAACCACATGCCGAAATTACAATGTTCAAATTGTTCAGAAAGGCAATAGAAAAACAAACCTCAGTTTCTTGGTGGCTCCGTTTACACTTTGGCTCTACTTGCACTGAGCAACCATGGGTAAAAAAGAAAACCTTTGTTTTTCAAATGGGAAAAAGTCCTGTACTTAAAACTAGTATAGCCCTACCTGTGGACAGACAGTCACTGCTGGTAGCTCAGGTGCACGTGGGAGTGTGCGTGTATATGTTCAGCTCCTATTTCCAGCAAAACCCCTCCGGGAGGATTAATTTTATCTATTGGAGATGGTTTATCAAGGCCAGGCATCCACCTCTGAGTTTTCCCAGTAAATTTGTACTTCAGCAGCTGCAGTTCAGCCCATACCATGGGCAGCATCCTTATCCCATAAGGAGCAGGACCTGAGCAGCACAGGACTTTCCTTGGGGTATGGGGAATATGTACCATTTGGGGGTGGCTGTCCCCCATAGCCAGCTCTCAGCAGTGCTTGCAGACGTCAGCAACACAGAGGCTTGTCCCCACACTGGTGCCTGTTGCTTACCTTTCTCACTTCGACGTTAATGGGATAATGCTAGCCCAGTGCTTTGAAGATGAAGAAGAGAGACTAGACAAACACAGACAGATAAACAGAGTACTTCATCTTCTGAGTGGCGCTGGGCAAAGAGTCCTTCCAATTATTTTCCCCAGTGTCTCCACATACTGGAGAAGACACAGGTCACAACTGAGCTCTCCTTCTCCCCCAACCCAAAACACACCATTTGATCCGTCCCTGCAGGATGCTGCTGCGAGGCACGCACCGTTGCATCGCCCAAGCTGCCAGCTAATTCAACATCCATTAACCTAAGTAAAACTATAACCTGCTGAGTAAACACTTCCCTATTGTTTCTAGAGATTACTGTGCTGGGAAGTCATTAATAACCTGGAAGTACATTCAATTTATCTTTGTTTATTAGCTGCTTTTGTGAGACGCAAGGATCGTCCTCCCGCTATTGAAGTATCATGCTATGACATTAGCCCCAACCACAGCCTCTGTAAAGTCAACAATCTGATATGGTCATTAATCTCACACTTCAAAAGGGAAGGCAGGAGACTAAGGAGAAAGATCTCACATCTGCTCTTCCACTTGCCGATTGCCATGGCCTGACTTCAGATAATGGTTCATCCTCCCTGCCTGCTAGAGCCCACCAGGAGCCCCAAAAACTCTTTATGAAAACTTACTTGTTTTCATGTCCAGTCAAAGGTGACCAGCAGATGCAGCACAGGACCTGCAGGAGACCTATACGCTGAGGAACAAGAGCTGGAGATGTTCCACATACCCACCATAGCACCTCAAATAACTACATTTAGGTGCTCGAATCCCATTCCTAGTCTCTAAGTATAAAGCTGCATGAGTACTCCCATGGATATCACTAGCTCATTGTTGAGGTAAAGCCAATGCACCTTGCCCCAGATTCCAGTTTGGTGCAACGTGTCCTGGTGGGGCGAGCCCAGAGCCCACCACTGTGCCTGTAGTTGAGGAAGCTACGGCTCACTGCAGACCTCCCAGGAGCTGGGGGCAAGGTTGGACCTCAGCAGTGAAGGTCTATCCCCACAAAGGCTGATGAGAAGCATCACCTACTCTAGCTTAGTATGGAGCCATTCCTTCGTCCACTATCCATTCTTTTGAACAAAACAGAGTTCAAAAAACCACTGGACTTGCTGTAGAAACATTTTGGTCTGTTGGAAACAGCTCAATGAAATGCTTAACCACCTTATTATTCTGGAAGGGATTAAAATAATATATTCTTTACTAATAGCATTTTTTTTTTCATGTACTTTCACTACTGCTAATGCTGCCACGCATCCAGGACAGGAATTATTGTAATGAATGGGCCAGGAGAAGCCCATGTGTAAACTATCCTCTGTGGTTAAAGGAGTAGCGCATTCAAGCTGTTGCAGCCAAACTAAACCTAGCATAATTTTTTCTGAGCCGTGTTTTTTTAATGTGTTACAAGCATTTGCTTTCTGAATAATGTCTTTTCCCACCCAAGGAATTGGCTTATAGCACCAGACCACGGCTGATAAAGTTTTGCCCTCCATGTACAGAAACCACCCTTCACTCATGCTGGGAAAGCCACTGGCAGCTCTTTCATGGACAGGAGGAGTTATTTAATAGCATAGAAGAAGAACTTAATTAAAAATGAAAACTTTATTAAACTTTATTAAAACTTCATGAAACGTCATTTAAATCCTGGTTTGACCAGGATTTCATTTTTTCTTAGTTACCTTTGTGGGTAAAAAGGAAGATGCCAACTATCTTATTTGAAAGTATGGTATGTATGACCTATAGGAACATTTCTCTTTTAATTTTAAAGATAGGATTTATTTCTTTTTTTTATGCTACACAGCCCTCCAGGAGCTGTGATGTGTGTCTGGGAGGAGGGGAGGGTGGGGGGAGACCTCTCCTCCAGCTCATGCACTTGCCCAGGTGGCTGGCTGGTCTCCTGATGTTGGCGATTAGGTCCAAACCCCCCCCAGGCAAGGAGGAACTTCAGTGTGCATCTTCCACATCCTAAACGGATGCTTTAATCACTAAGATATTGCATAAGGAGAGGGAGGAGGATGCCTTTGGGAAGAAAGGACCTTTTTTGGTTTCTTGAAAAAAGGTTTTAGGGCAAAACCCAGCAGCAGTTTCAAGACCTCCTGAGACCTTCAGAGTGATGAACCCTGTCTGAAAAGGCATACTGACTTCTTTGAGGCTTAGCTATACTTGTCTTTTCACCATTTTCTACCAGCTAGCTTACATGAGTCTTCATCTTCTCCTCTCTAGATGCCCCTGTTTCAGATCTGGATGCCTGTTGAGGTGGCCAGTTGATGCAGATCCAACTCTTCTAACACCCTCATCATAATATTGGTATTGTTCATTTATTTTAAACATTCTGACACTTTTTTAATAATGGGCACATTACATAAAATACGTTACATACTATGCATAACTTAAATACTGCAAGCTGCAGCATGGCTGATGCCAGTATTCACTCTTACTGCACACTTTATACTTATGCTAAAGATGTTGTGTATAAGGCGTACTTATCCATAGCTACTGCTCATGCAGAAGTGTGGTTCTCCACAGCATGTTAAAGCAGAAATTAAAAGTCTTTTGACAAAAAGTATCTTATCTCCTTTTGTAAGATGCTCCGTGTGTGTGCATCACATGTTTCAGACCTGCCCACAGAGGACCCTGTTTTCACAGCACTGTGTTCTGGGCTTGCTCAGTTGTGCAGGACAAGACCAGTCAATGGCTTCACAGGCCATTTTCAGAAAAAAACCAAGCATTATCCCTTCCGTCATGTTAGATAATACAGTTTAGTAAAATTATGATTACACACAATGCAGTATATGTCTAATCATAAGCCCTGGGAGGAGTTTACTGCTTTTATTATAAACTCGCATGGGCAATGAAAAAAAAAATAAAATTGCTATAAGTCCTCTCCACCTTGGAAGAGAAATCTTTTCCTCTCCCAGCCCTCTTCTAGATTATTTCTTTGGGGAAATGACCACAGACAGGCACTCAGACCTTCATGTGAGGGTAATTTAACCATTTGCTCTGTAACTTGGGGAAAACGCACTCAAGTTGGAGAGGGCTCCGTGCCTAAACCCTGGCAGTAGGTAACTGCAGAAAGAAAGGAAAGCGAAATCTTTGATCTTGCTGAGGTGCTAATTTGTAAGATGTGGAGGTTGTTAGGGCCTTAGGAAGCAAGGGCCAGCACATACACCAGGGTGCTTATCTGGCAGGGGATTAATGATGCATTACTATCTCCACACTGAGCCATTTACCCAGTGTTTGAAGACAAGCCTACGTGTCAACGAAGGCATTAGAGCAGACACCTTGAGCACATCGGGTTTATCTGGCTGCTGCTGACAGGAACAGTAGGTGACACTGAGTCAGGGAGGAAACTTCAAAGTTTCATGGGCTGAAGTCTTGCACTGAAGACAAACAACCTTTGCTGCTGGGGCTGGGACAAACAGCCGGGCGGGTAGGGCAGCTGGGAGATGAAAGGCTCGTCCCCTCGGTGCGCTGGCAGCCGCACCACCCGAGCTGGCCTGCATTCCGGGGGGGGGGACAGACTTGTTTTAATGGAAACTTTCATCTCGGCCTTCTTGAAAGCAACGGTGTTTTAAAAGGAGGAACGAGAAGATTTGAAGTGAAGTGGATGAAGACTGGAGAAGTCACCTGCTGCTTGGGCAAACACAACACCCAGGAGCCCCTTGATGGGATGGTCCCTTGATGTTGGGGGATAAAATACAGCATTTATTTCCAAAGGGTGGGATGCTTTGTACAGTGTGGTCATGGGGAGGGAACAAGGGAAGGAAAAGAAAATTATGAGAAGGAGAGGCAATGTGCCCAGCACTTCTCTGTTTTCCCAATTCTCAGTTTCTCTGGTAGATGCTGTTGCCTTTCCTACTAATCTCAGCCCATCTACCACTGCAGACCTCTGCAGTTACAAGCACCACTACTACATCTTGCAACCAGCTTGAAAATGCCCCTGAACCTAAAAACTGTATAATAGCTTGCAAAATTTTCAGTTCCAAATAAATGAGATGTTTATTTTAAAGGTAGTGATCCTTGGGGCTAGGATTAATGTTCAAATCAGTGAGCGTAACACCTTATGGTTTGTCTCCCTTGTGATTTTAACTAATAGGCATTTTAACGAAAAAGATTACATGAAAGTTCTTTAAAAATAAGTATAACCCATATTTCACCTTTATCTGTATTGTGCACTATTGAAGACAAATGCACAAGGACCAACAGAGTTGCTCTTGGTTGCATATTTTAAATCTGTGAACAATATCAGTCTGAATAAATCTCTCTATAACATTCCCAGACATGGGACTATTTTTAGGAAGTCACCATTAAAGATCTGACATCAAAATTTATTAGCTCATGAAAATACAGAGCCACGCAGTTAACCCATGCGCTTGCAACCCAAAGATTTCTCCAGCTAAACCAGTGTCAGTCATTTTAATAACAGCCCGTGCCATTTGATTGCGGCATGCTGGAGCAGTGACATGATGAGTGTCACACTTGCCAAAGGCATCAGCTAAGGTGCTGTGAAGGCTGCAGAACTGGCGGTAGGTACTGGTGGGTCCTGAAGCCACCTCAATGCCAAATTGGGTTGGAAGGAGCACCTCTGCCCTCTTCTGGGGCAGCCACAGCCTAACTTGACCTACACAAGAATTTAAAACCCCTTGGATAGAACATCACTTGTGATGGTTTGAGGAGGACAGCAGCTATGAAGATGCGTACAGCAGAGTTTGCAGGTTCTGCACAAAATCTGTGCATTTAAATCTCATCTGGGCTCTGGGACTTGGCACCTTTATTGGGAGACTTGAAGTGAATGCAGAGAAGGGGCACAGTGCAATTTGGAAGTCCCTCTAAAGCAAGCACATCCTTCCCTTTGGCGATCGGTGGATACAAAACTCATCCACACTTCAGTGTGCATCTTGATCTCGCTCCCTTGTGGTCTGGGCTTGCTGCTTTTTTTTTTTTTTTTTGGCTGCCTTTAATTTGTGGCCATTCAGTAACCACTAGTTGCAGGCCTGCTGGGCTCAGCCCCCTTTACAGAAGCTGTTCTTTGCAACCACAACCATTTTAGAAAAATCAGGATGTGATGGAATATTTACTCTTTGATTGTTTAACAGCATCTGAGAATTCGAGCAATTCCCATAAGACCCCAAGGAATGCAGAGCCAGAGGAGAAAAGTCACACCAGAACCAGCTCCTTTTAATTTCTTTTGGACCGTGGAAACTGGAGCCAAAGAAAAGCTGGGATAACAAAGTGTACGGTGGTTTTAATTAGCTGCAAGCCAGCGCATTTCTGGAATGTGGTGGCTGATTGTATTTGTTTAATGATGAATAAATATGGAATGGTGAGGGTGGGTGCATAAGATAATACATAACACTACAATGCATAAGGAATATAAAGAATGTCAAGGCAATATCTGTGTGGTCACATCACGGATGGAGCAACACTGCTGTGCTCTTCCCAAGGGAAATCTCTTTATGGAGGATTTGGGGTAGGCTCTTTGAGTTTGTTTGAAACGTGCCATGGAAGGAGTTTTTTTGGAAGACAGTATTGCACATTGCTGTGCACTTGCAGAAGAGAGGTGCACAGGGCTGGATGTCACACCTGGAGCATTAAGCAAGTAATTTGCCTGGTGAGATGCTGCACAAAGCTTCTGGGATTCCATGTGGTGTTTACTCCCTTTGTGTTTTTCCCTGTGTGTTTTACAGCACACAGCTGGGAGTGCATCTCTTCTAGGGCTGAAGCAGAAGTAATCACCAGCACATTTAAAGAAGAAGAGGACCATCAGCACAGGACAACCAATCTTTGTGGCCAAAAGCCACCAAGCAAAGACATTGGTTCAGAAAAAGCCCACCCTCCATACCTGAAACACTCTCGGCTGGTCAGTACAATGCTTATAGTACAAAAGACCAAAAGTTATGAGAATTTGATGGCATTTTGACCCCAAAACTAGGATGAGCAGGAAAGATTCATTCAGCTAAGCCAATACAGAGGATGGCAAAACCCCAAGCAACCAAGACGCAAAGGATCGGAAAAACTCCTGGTCTCTGCCGACAGTGTTTGACATCTGGGGTTAATACAGTGCACACACACACACATATTTACATATATATATGGCGTAATAAAAAATAATCAAAACTTCTTTGGACTGTACTGTGGGATGTTCCAAGCCACACACACCAAGGGACAAGCTTTAATATCTATCTGCCAACTCGCTGTCCCTCTTGTATCAAGCACAGGTTGGGAACAGGTTCCATTCTTTGTTCCCAGAGCCATTGCAGAAGACCACCATGAAGATTTCGTAATTGCTTTCTTTAATGACATTTTACAGTTATGATTATGCTGTAGTGTATTTCTAGGGTATGTTGGTAACGCTAGCTGCCTTCTGTATGTTTGCAAGTCATCTAATACGCAATTTAGTCAAGAGGCAAATACAACCTGAGATTGAATTCTGCACCCAGGGATTTCAGCAGGAGCAGCAACAGGCACTTTGCAGGTCACACTGTCCTCTCTGCCCCACTGCTTTTGCCTTGACAGGCCTGCCTGAGTCATCTTGAAATCCATCAGACACATCCGTAAGGAGGGATGATTTTGCATGCTTTGCTTGCAAGCCACCTCTGAAGCATTCCTGGTACAGTAATTACAACTCCAAAGCACTCAGCTGTGAAAGCGAATCATGAAAATATGGTTGAAAATGTGTTATGTTGAAACCAAAATGAAAAGCACTTTGACTGTAATAAAATGTCTTTCAGACACAAAGGCACACCAGATTTAAGGCAGATTTCTAAAGCTTGGTTACTGATGCGATATTATTTTATTCTCCATAGGACACAACTAGTTGGCATAAAATAGATTAGACCTGAAATCTTGACCTCCCTCTTCCCGTCCCAGCCTGTTTTATCCCAAAACCCATGGCAAAGACCATCTCCAGCAGTGTGTTTGAGCAGAGAACCTGTCACTTATGTGAACAGGAATGGTACGCACTCCCTGCTAGTGCTTGCTGCTGTCATCAGCACATGAGATTGTAGACTGGAACACTAGACAGACCCTGTAAACTGCAAACCACCACCCTGCCTCAGACTTGCAATGAGGTAACTCCACAGATTTCAGTCATCATTGCAGCTCAGGAGGTCAGAGAAGCTGAAGGTCCCATCTTGCTTGAAGATTCAACAACTGGCCTAGTACCTTCAGTGTCGTTTCCTTGTCTCGCTGTATCGCTTTCAAATTATATAAAGAAACTCCCAGCTTGCAGCCCCTGCCGTGGTGAGCTGGTCCTTTATTATCCTCTTCCTTTCTGGCACAGCAGCTAAGAACAAGACAGAGTTGAGTCCACCATTATCAGTCTCTCTGGAAACTCAAGCATCTGGTGTTGCATCTTGTGGCATCCTTTCAAAAGATCAGCCAGGCAGCTGCCGAGCACATGTGCAAAGGGAAAGCTCTGCCTGTTAGTTGAAGCTATGCTATAATAAGAGCATTCACTCTCAGCAGCACCGTCGTTGCTGGGGGCAGCTTCCTGGACCGTCTGAGCTCTGCCATTTCAGTGTGATATAAAGCAGCTCTTACACAATTGGTGAATGTGAGGCTGAGTACAGGGGGATCATTTCATTCCCCCTACAGCATAACTCTTTAGAAAGTCACTGAGAGGTGGAGATGCTCAGATTTATGGATTGTGCTCCCAAGCATTCGAGCATCAGAGGTCGCATTGCCAGCCCATAGGTCTCCAGTTTTGGGCAGAACAGACAGAAGGGTATGGGGGAGTTTCAGTTTGGCACTACCTTTATAAAAAAGGATGCCTTTGAAGCACCGGAGTTGCACTGATGTCTGGGGAAAATGGTTATTTCAAGGGTGTGGGCAATGTCTGGCATAGCAAGTCCACACAGGAGCGTGGTGGGAAGCACAGCACTGTGGGCATTGCCTCCTGCCAGCTGCAGAAGGACCCTTCCCATTCCTCTCACTGGGCACAGCACTAAATGCTGGGAAATGCCCCCAGAATGTCAGGACTGAGCCGCTGTAGCAGAGGTGCCACCCTGAGCCTCCTAGGAAGTCATTTAATGGCTGCTAATGTTAGGCTGCAAGTTGGGAGATTTGGGCCAGTGAAGCCCCCATTTGCTAGGTGGGTGCAACAGCTTTATTTACTCACGCCCTGCATTTTCTCCTTATGTCTTGGGACATTTTTTTGGCACATGAATATCCAGTTTTGCTCCCCAGAGAAACGTCAAGATCTTCCTAGAGGTGAAATTACGATACTGCATAAAAATTATCTCCTTTTATCACTGCTGCTGTGGGCTGATTTAGGGCAGGAGTGGGAGATCATCCCTGCCCCTCAAAACAGCCCAGAGCATCAGAGGTCTGTTACACCCTCCACCCACTTCCTCCCACACCTGTGGCTGGGTCCGAGATGACCGCACACCAACAGCGTCCCCACTCCTGTATTTCTGTGAGTGGGCTGATGCTGGGACACACAGTATTGCCAACACAGAGTTGTTGTGTTCGGGGGAAAGCTAAGTAATACAGTGTGGAAGCCAAGTTAGGTATCAAAGTGCTTTCAGACAGGAACAGCCTAAATGTGCAGGAAGATTTTGGGTATACAAGGGCAGAATACATCTGTAATAATCCCAGGCTTGATTGTTCTGCTGACAGTTCTGAATTCAGTTCTTTTTCTTGGAGAAGCACTGGTTAGGGAATGCTTGTGATAAGGCAAAGTATACTTCAGGGAGAGGCTTACATCTGCTGAGAGCCTGAGCTTTGCATGTCTACCGGGGCTGCGAATACGTCAATGTGCATCTTGCTCCCTTTCCTTGGTCACTTTTCCCTATTGACTGCTTTCCCTATTCCCCAGCCCTGGAAGGACAGAGCATACCCGGCGCATACAGCAGCTGGGCAGGAGGTGAAGCATGCAGGAGGCAAACAGCTGCCTGCAAGGAGAAGGCCGTTCCTGCTTTCCCTCCCACACATGCCCACATGCATTGGTCGCTCAGAGGAGTTTATATCTGACTTCCAGCTCTGCAGAAGGGCGGGGTGGCCCAGCTTTCTCCAGGGTGATGGAGAAAGCATTGCCTTTGGCTCTCCATCCTGCAGAGTGTTAGCTGGGGGCAAACCCATGTCTTCCCTGGGGGCAGCGGTGCAATTTGCGGAGTACACAGTTAAGCGTGTGCTTCAGCTGCTGCAGGATGTGGCGTTTGCATTGCCAAAATAAATAGGAACAGAGAAAGCCTGAAGTCTGCTCTCACTTTCACTGACTTAATTCTAGTGGCACTAATTTCAGCGACACCAGCCCTGCTTTGCACAGCAGGGCATGCTTCTGCCTTCCACAAGTTATTCCCCCAAACCCAGTATCTTACTGATGGGCAGACAACACACAGTCCTCCTGTCCTTTCAGCTTTCTTCGGGAGGGGAAAAAATGCTACCAATTTGCAAATGCTTAGCACCCCGACCCAGTGGAGTTTAGGATAAGTGCTAGAACTAATGTAAACAGAGAATTACACTATTACAGCTGCATGTGGTGTTATAATTACACAAGAATGCAGCTCAGCCGCTGGTGCATCATATGCGCCACACTGTCGCCAAATTTGCAGATGTTCAGTCTTACTTTTATTAAGCATGACAATGCCCAGCAGGATCTATTTTCTCTGATTATACTCAAATGGAGAGGAATATTAAAAGGCAGGATAATTAAAAATATATGCCTAAACAAAGGATGTGTCTACAATTCTTTTTCCTAGCGCTTTGAAATAGTTCAAATTTCTCGGCTGGCTCATATATACAGAGAACCAAAAGGATGTCTTAAATTCAGACATATGTCTTCATTCTGTTTAATGTGCCAGAACAAAAACATAGCTTGAGACCACCATGAATTGGTTTTCAAGCGACGGCTCCTTGTTCCACTCTGCCAGACTCCAGGGCAGATTTTGCAGCTAGGATATAATAGTTTCCTACAAGAAAAAAAAAGAGCGCCTATCTACTGAATTTTATTATAGGGATGTTGCATGGGGAGTGTGACCTCAGTTCAGGTATTAACTCTGTATTATTAAGCGTTATTTTTTAAACCAGACACTCAGAGGAGCACATGTGCAGGGATGCTTTGCAGAAAGTCTTTGTGAGCGGCATTTCATTAAATTGTCTCCGACACTTATGGCAGGCCCCAAAATAATCATCGTGCTTCGAGGTTTTTTGGAGGATGAGGATTTGAGGAAAGCAAACTATATGATTCAGAGGAGAGCCAGCCAGTCGGTCACAGGCCAGGGGATGGGATAAGCAAAGGCAGTAGTGTAGCACAACTGGGAGTAGGAGAATTCTGAAATGGTGAGTTAGACATGGAAAAAGGGAAATTCCATCCAGGAAATATGTATTATGCAAGTGCACAAAAAAAAAAAGGGCACAAGTTAAACTTTCCAAGTGTGTACACTTTCAGGATGCACTTGAGAGGCACAGAGAGTGAAAGGGCTGGGAGCAACCCGTTGGTGGGCAAAAGCAGTGCTTCTGCCTTCAGACCAGGAGACGGTGGCAAGGATGGCTGGAAGGATGAAGGCTGAGGCACTAGATGATGGGATTTCAGATAGCTGTGGCTCAGTGGATGGTGCTGGATGCTGCTGCAGGGGGAGGGGCAAGGCTCTGACCAGTGCTTGAGGACTGTTTCATTGGTGTGATTGAATCTGGAATAATGCAGCAGCTTTCTGTGGCTGCCCTATATTAATGGGGTTGCTCCATCCCATGGAAGGCCCTGTATTAATTTAAGTTTGTGGTTTCTGACATTTTCAATAGAGTCCTACAAGCATCCCAGTAGTGATACTCAACTTAATGACTTTACGCTGACTGGGAACGTCTACACTCCTGCAGACCCTTTGGGCCATGGATGCCCAGAACTGGATTTACAAATGCCATCCACTGTTTGTTTTCTTGCTTCTTCCCATATAGCAATAGCTATTGCTCAGCATTACCGATGCTTCAGGGGAAGACTGTACACTATGCAACCGGAGGATCCAGTAAGAGCAGCAGGGGTGGCTTGGGGAGCTGTGAAATGGCTGGGAAGGTGAGGCTGCCCTGGCTCCTGAGAGGAGCGGGAAGGCAATCTGATCTCCAGCAGCAACAGCTGGAGCTGCTCTTGCCTCCCTGATGGCAGAGCTGTGTAGGATGCTGAGGGCTCCCCCCACCCGAGGAACAAAGGAAGCGAGGAGAACAACAGCGAGCAAAAAATAGGTTATGCCAGGAGGAAGTCTGGATTAAGCAACCAGATTTCCTCTACACAAATCTTACTGTGAAATGACTCATTAAAACACAAGCTCTTTCCCCTGACTTCCAAACACATCTCGCACTCAGAGCAGTTCCCTGGGAACATAATGAACTTCTCTGAAATGTTCAGTGGTACTTCTGGATGGAGCTCTTGGGGTTTGGGGAAGCATTCCTGCCCTCTCCTGTGCCTGGCTGCCCAGCAGGCTTGCTCACCTCAACCTGGTGGTCAAGCCCGGGACTGAAGTGGTGGGTCCACGCTTTCAATTTGCAGCAATCCTCGACCTTCTGGGATACTTCCATTTCAAAGGCAGGACTCATACCCTGAAGGACCAGGCAAGCACGCAGCACCATCGCAAAGCCCCGGTCGAAGCCGTAAGGCTTCATCTGGTTCCTGCTCCTCACTTTTCAAATCTCCCTTTAGGACCTTTGGCACCAAGGTTTGGGGGATGGTTTGCCCACCACTGCTTGGGCTTCTTGCAACCAGTCTGGAATTAAATGAGGTAAGATGAGTTCATTGCAACCATCCCAAAGTGAAGTACAGTCATGTCTCCTGGCCTCACAGAGTTCACTTCCCACAGGGTCATCCTTCTACCTCCATCCTTGCAGGACTCGGCTGTTATCACAGGCCCGTAACTATCTTGGCACACATACATACATACATATACGTGGATTTCCTATACTTTTTTTAGACTGTATCTGTTTGTACACACTCAATGTATGAGATCAAGGAGAGAAAAAAAAAAAACGCAAACCAAACCAAACACAGCCCTTCATGCTTTGTTTTCTCCCACAATCGTTAAGTGTTACACCAACATCTGGATGCTCTATAAATGTGTTATTTAAGGAGAGAGAGTTCCCCAGAAGTGTTTATTTGCAATGTCTTCGTCCCTGTGGCAGAGTGGCTTTTTGACGTGAGGCTCATTGGCAGCTCATTGCATTGAAGTGACTCTTTTGTAGTCTTGGTGTCTGTACAATTGCCAGAGCCAGAGGATTACCACATTAAAAATACACGTCAGTCTCATTAAGGAGTGGTGTCTAGCAACATCCGGCGGGAGTTCGCTGGTGGAAGCCTTGATTTAAAGGCAGGATTCACTCGCTCAGACGGGGAGGGAGCTTGTGGGATCTCTAGCACAGTTATCCCTCTCCCTTTTTCTTCGGTATGGGTTTGCTCAGTGAGGAGGGAGGGATGCTTAAAGCATATTTTACTCTGCCACTTGCTCTGGTCCCAGGCTCTGACACAACTTGCTCTGCACCAACTCCCTTCTGCGAGGTGACAGGGATGAAATGCTGTGGCTGCTTCAAAAGCAGTCAGCACACTGCAGGTTTTGGCTTCACTCTCTTTGTCGCACTGAAAAAGTAACCCTGGTGGCATCTCTTTTGGGAGAGATGGGTACCACCATGACTCACCACACTCATGACACTGAAGGGGGTGGATGTGTGGTGAGGAGATGTAGGGCATGGCCCCACAGGAGGGATGCAGGTAGGTTTTAGCTGCTCATGTCCAGTAAAAAGATCTGGAAAAACCTGTGGAATAGCTGTGGTTGGTGCCTAGTACAAGCCAGATCCCTCCTGCATGTATGTCCATTCCCACAGCAGCCTTGAATGGTCTTGAAAGACCTCCAAGCCTAAAGCTGAGTGATAGGCTTCAGCTGAGGCACTATATAAATTGTAGTTAGATGGCACAAAAAGGAGCCTGTCCTTCCACATCCTCCTCCATGTCACCATTTTATGGAAGAGGAGAAGAGCAATGACGTGCTCCACAAACCTGGGAAATGGTTTTGGGGTGCATAACCTGTCATGAGCATGGCCAGAATTTAGACATGAAGTATCAGTGACTTGCAGGGCAATAATTCTCCTGGCAGTTACATAAAACAAATCAACAAGCTAAAGAAAATAGTCTAAAAACATTGCACTTCTCCTGGCATGTCAGAGCAATGTTGGGCTTCAAGGAACAGCAGGGCAGACTGCTGGGGAAAAGGGAAATGAGTTGCGTGGAAGAAACCAAACCCAATCACATTGCTGTGAACATGATTCCAGCTTGAATTTTACATGTAACTTGAAGTATATGGTTATATTTTCTAATGTGGAGTTTAAAACTAATTGAAAACACATCAGCTTCATTAAACTGAAGCTGGGTGGCAAGGGAAAATGTGACATGCTGGATGGAAATGCTGCTGTTAAGCGTGGCTGCTTATAGGAGATGAGATGCTGCTGTCCTTGGTCAGTGATATTTTGTTGAAAACTCTATGTGGAGAGGAAGCAAAGCAATTAGCAAACTGCAAATCTTAATAAAAGAGTTTTAAATAAGTTCCAGTGTCCTGTTTCCCCCAGCACTCAGATGCTGCATGTTCTTGCTGTGTGCCAGGATGGGGAGAGAGTGCTCTGGGCTTGTGGCATTGCAGGAAGATCTGCTCTCTGCCGTTCAGTGCTGCCAATACAAGAGGAGGAAACAGCTTGTCAGCCCACCCTGGCTTTTCAGGAAAAGGTGCTGTTTGTACAATAGGCGTGGTTTGTCCTGTAAATAACAGTAATAAGAAGAAATAACCCCTCCTTAATTATTCTTGGGCCAAGGGTAGAAGTTGCACAGCACCAGGGCTCATGCAAAACATGCTTTTAATTATTTCCCACGCAGACCATCTCCATCCTCTGGGGAGAAATTAAGAAAGGAAGGAATTTTGTGTGATTGGATTTTATTTTGATTGCCTTCCCACCCCCTCCCCCCCCCCCCCCCCCCCCCCCAGCATATGGGAAAGCACATCATTTTGCAATACCACTATCATATATTATAAAGTGGTCTAGCTACAACCAGATGTGCTGCAGAGAAAGGGTTTCTGTCATCTTCTTTCTTGGCATTGACTCTAGAGGAACCTGAGAAAGTCGGTTTCATAGAGGGAGTGCCAGGCTTTCTGAGTACCCATCACTCTCCTGATGAACCTCCTTCATAAAGTGGCTTTCCCACAGCCTTTCAAGTGTATTTGGTAGAAACACACTCACCATGTATTGCATTAGCTATGCTGCATGTAGTGCCCAGACCATAGAGGCTCTATATAAAAAAATGTTGAGTGTTTGAGACCACACATACCCCATATCAAAGCTCAGGATGCAAAGCTTTCCTTCCTTTTCTTCTTTTCTATTCCTAGTAGTGCCTTTGAAAAACACTTGACTGTCATACCAGGTCATACCAGGCTGGCAATAGGCAGTCCCAGCCATAGCTTTGGTGGCACTCTTCACAGATTTAATATGATTTTAACTGTACTGTTATGTTATGTCACTGTATGTTATATGTACTGTTCTTACAGCAGCAAAATTCTGTCCTTTCCATGAAAAAGCTGCAAGCAAGCTGAAATCTTCCTATTTGATCAACATCTTTCTTCTGTTTTAAGACTTAAGCAAAAACAAATGAGAATTAATAATATGCTTCTCCACTTTTTTGTTGTTTTTAAATGCAATGGCATATAAGTTGTGTTTGTGCGATTCTGAAAGGAAAGCTCTCAGCAAAATTCTGCAAAAGTGTGTTTTTTTACTGGGGGATATTACTTTCCTTCAAGATTTCTGACCGTTCTAATAATCCCGTTTAAGTACAGGAAGGAGAACTTCATTCTCCTAATGACTTACCACACTAAAACATTTCTAGCATAGTCAGCTATCCCAGACCCCCTAGATACCCTGGCATTTATTAAAACTGCATCCAGCTGTAAATGGAAAATCAGTCCACTCTCTACCTCTCCTGCAAAGCCATCTGATAAATTTCCTGATGTCTTCCCCATTTTGCTTTCTTACTTAACATTTCAACAGGATAATATATGCATGTCAAAACTGCAGTAAACAACTTGGAAAAAATAATGCATTCCCTTGCTCTTGGTATGCTACTTACATTAAATACACTATTTAATTCCCCAAAACAGCATGTTTCTTTTTTTTTCCTGGAAACAGCAATGCAAAAAAAAAAAAATATTCAGCTAAGGCAGTTGCTTTTTCTTTATTGCTGGTGATAAGAGAAGTCAATGAGCTTGTAACTGTGGAGTATTTATTTCACTGCTGCAAGAAATAACTTGCCAAAAAATGAAGTCACATACATTAAAATTCTCCTGTGCTCATCCACATAGACTGTTCTATCACACTTATTTTCCCTCTGCCATAGAAGCAGTATTCAACAAAGATGTGAGCTGTCATACTGCTAATTTACTCCCCAAAGTGTCAAGTTACACTAATTTATGTCTCTTTGCACTCAGAAGGGAGAGCTGGAGGGACAGTGCTTCAGATTGTCGCTGATACTCCGTCCTTTAGTGCTGTAGCATCATTTAAATTGTCCCACATCTTTGAAGACTCTTTCTTCTATGCACATCCTACATACCATTTTGCATTACTGGCATAAGGATAAGCACGGCCGGGGTTCCAAGTGCTGGGATGTTGCAGCTCAGCAGTCATATAGCTTAAATGGGGACAACAAAATCCAGCTACAGATAACCATCTGAAAAACACATGATGTGTGAGAGGGGACAAAACACACAATGCTGTCTTTTTTGCTTTGACTTATTTTCCATTACGTATCATTATTAAACCGTTATTTAAGTGAAGTGTACATTTTCTTAACATTAACATTAGAACAAATTTTTAACTATCCACGGTCCACCACATTTTGGAAAGAATTTGAAAGCAAACAGCTTTTTGGTAAAATTATATTTATATGCATGATGAGTGGTTTAAGAAACTTTAAGAAAGACTGCCTCAGCCCTTGCAGCTCTTTGGGTCACCATCTCTTGAGTTTCATGGCTTCACTGCAGAAATTTATTTATTCTAAATTGTATCTCTGGTCAAGTTTTAAATGATGACCACAGATTAGCTACTGCCAAACTCTCAGACCTCTTCTACCTGCAAACTTGTGCTGCCAAAGGCTTGGTCTCTTGTCCAGTGAATATGTAGTGACTTTGTGAGGACATTAAAAAGAGCACACTGAAATAGCAAGCCCTGGGCTGGACTTCACGGTGACAGTCAACATGTTTTCAAACAACCCAAAAGCAGCCTCTCTCATTTCTTCCAAACAGTCAGATTCAGCTCCTCTTGGCCCTGTAAATTAAGACCTGTAGGGGAATTGGTCTGTGATTAACAACTTTCCCCAGTCCTTTTTGATATTCCTCCAGTGAAATAACGGGAGAAATAAAGTCTCTGTTGACTTCCACCAATGAATTCAAAGAATATTGACAAATGTATCACTGTCTCATGTAAAAGCAAGAAAGTCTATGGGCAACACGCCTTCTAAAAGGGGTACACCACATCCAGCTTGCAGTTGTGCCTACAAAAGCACACAGCGGCTGTGTGCACCAGGCTGCACTTGTTTGCTCTCAGGGTGAAAGTGTGATTTTGCTCTCTCTTGCATCAAGTGTGACTGTACCGTTGTCAAAGACAGGAGGCAGTAACTTTGTAGCTGTAACTATTTGCAGTGTCTTTGGTTTTCTATCAGCTTGGTTCATGGCTTCCTGGATTTTACAGATGTACTGCTAAGGTTGTGATTTCCTTAAGCCTGAGCTAGCTGTTTTATAGTACTAAACTTAAACTCTGTTACTAAGGGGCTTCTAGGATTTTCAGGCTTTAGGAGCCTGCAAACTCAGCCAAATCTCTGTTGACAGGCCAATACTCAAAACAGCAATTCTTCTGCTGTTCTTATTCATAGCTAATGGAGGATACTGAAAGTTTCCACTGATAATCTCTCTCTTATATATTCAGAAAATATTCATCTTTCTAATACCCTCCCCAGATCTCAGGCTTACTCTGCACCATTCCACGAGCCCCTTCACATGATCTTGGAGCTCCAGTTAGAGGTGGGCAAACTTTGTGGTGGTTGAGGTTTTGTGAATTTGGCGAAGTCTGTTTCAGGTTCACAGAGTTTGCTTGCTAATTTCACGTAGAAAAGTGTATTGCACCACCATTTCAGATCATACTGTTTTTGTCCAAGGTTTACGAAACAGTTTACAAAAAACCCAAATGTTTTTCTACCTCGAGGGGAGCAGAACACCTCTCAAAGTGCACAGCAGCACAAACGGGCGCTCTATTTATTGACCTATGTATATATGGTTCTCCCCCACACTTTAGAAAGTGCATGGGTTTACTTCACCCATTCTCTACTTCCCTGCCCTCTTGTTTTTCAGAATTTAAGTGAGGCACAAAGTGAACTGCATTTGGATTTCAGTGACTAGGTAAGACTGAGCAGATTGTAGTTATGAGGTACATCCACTGTCCCATTTCATCCCCCCGATATTCCAACTAAATTAAATGAAGATGAGCTCAAATACATGGGAGTTGCATCTCACAAAGAAAAAATGAATAAAATAAATACGCACGATAAGCTTGTAGGGATATATTTTTTTACTCAATGTATTCACTGAAAAACTAAAGCACATTAGGTTTCCCTGGTTAGTACAGTCAGAACTAGCTCAATTAACCTCATGGTTTTTCCTTCAGGTGTTTCTTCTGGTGTGACAGCCTGCACCACAAGCCCTGAAGGCAACCGGAGTGACTCTAAAACCTATCCCTAGCCACACCACCAGCACCACTCATATTCAGTGTCGACCATTAATCAAGGTAAATGTCACATGCCTTTTTTTTCTGCTTAGAAAATTATTAGTAATTTCAGGGTCTGGAAGGCATCTGAACCGGACCAAAAATCAAGATTTTTTTCACTTCAATTTGATGGTGGAGATGGTCCCATCCTGCACCGCTGCAAGGGAGCAGCCACCCCAGTGGGGTTGTGGGGACACATATGCACTTACCTACAGTCTGTCCAAAGAGTTGCCTGGACTGACATATTTATTTGCAGTGTTTGCTATCAAAGGATTTGCCACATTTTTTCAGGAGTGAAACTACTCCAGTGGAAGTGGTGTGAGACAGGGGGATGATTCACAGCTTTATTTAGGCGCCGTTGTTTTCACAGTCAGCTCTGCAAGCAATATATCATCTCCTGGCTTAGATGGGGCTACGTCCTCCTCTCACATGAAGCGTCTCCATTTGCCTCGGTTCGTGTTTTGCCTGCCAAACCCCAGCCTGCCGATGGGAGCAGAAAGCAATTAAGCCAGAGGGTTGGAGCATTGCATTCGTTTTCCTCTTCAAGGCAATTTGTCTTTCTGAACTGACCAGTTACATCATGCGCTGTGATCTCAGTGCTGATACGAGCTCAAGTTGCTTGCAGAAACCTGTGCCCTTTCTTCAGAAGATAATAAGTACCAGACCTCTGAGTGTCTGCTGAAAAGAGGAGAAAAGCTGCTGTCTGCTCCCCGTCCCCTTGGGTGCCTGTGCAGTCGTTGGAGAGCAGACAGACCATTTGCACCAGTCCGTGCTGCATGATGGCACATGCTGTCTTGAGAGATGCAACATCACAGCGGCTCCCGAATGGCTGAAATATCTGATAGAGCAAGGCACTGCTGCTCGAGTGGTAAGGGGAGAACAAGTAAATGCTTCAATTTTGCCATTTGGGTCATTAGTTAAACTAAGCATAGCTGTACTCTTTAATAATTTTAATTTCTTTTTTAGTGGGTACGGATATAACAGGCTTATATGTAGACCTTCCCAACACTTTACCTAATGGCTTATGTTCCCAACCATTTCAGCGCTGGCTCTGCAGATGAGCGAAGAGGTGCTGTTAGGAATGAGGGGCAATGCTTGCTAGTCAAGATTATGACTTGCTCTTGGAGCTGGCATCAGGCAGAAAAGTCCTTTTGGAACAAAAAGAGATGTATTAAAAATAAAAAAGGTGGATAAACACCCCCCCACACCCACACCCCCATTTCCCTGGCTTTTTCAATTACCATAAATTATTCAGATAAACTCAAGAATACATTTTGGATGGAAAAAAAGGTTCTGACTGCAGTATTATTTTTTTTTTTTAGGTTTATAATGATGCTTTCACCAACACTTTACCACCCCAGCTTTTGTGAATGTTTCCAATGGAGCCATCCTCTCTGAAAATGCAGAGTTCTTTTTCCCATGGTCAGAATGAGCAGATCAGGATACAGCTGGCAAAGGAAAGAAGAGCAAAGGAATAACGTATTGTAGAAAGCATGATGAACCTACTGCTTGAAGAAAATGTGATGAGTCTATTGCTTAATGCCTCCACACTTCTTCCTGCATGCTGACTTGCATCCTGCTCAGCCCTTCTTGCATGCATGCAGCAGAGCGCATCATTTTGGCCTGTGGACATGGTGTCTTTCCTAAGTCAGCCTTCAAGTATGCTGTCAGTGGTGATGTTGTACTATTCTTTCAGATCATTGGGGGGATGTTTACAAGTAATTAAAAAACCAACCAAACATATATATTCCTGGTTCCAAAATAATTACACCTACAGGAAAAGGGAATCATCATTGTTTCATCGAAATAATATCTATTTTAGCTTTGTGATATGAAAATGTGTTTTCTTCTTAGAAATGTGCTGTGTATCTGCCACTATTAAAGAAAAAATTCTCAGGAGAAAGAGATGAAAGGTTTGGTGAGACTTTCTCAGCTACTCTAAACAAAAACTGAATTTTCTGCTATTTTTCACTAGTAACTTTCTCCTTCAGTGATCCCCTTACATCTGCGTTGGAGACTGGGGCCTCTCAACAGGACACTCGTTTGCTATGTCTCAAAAATGTTTCTGAAGTTTTTGCTCTTCCAGTGATGCCTCTTCAGACCACAATGTTCAATCAGTTGGTACTGTGGTAAATGTCTGCTGGAGAAGATGGGAAGAACAAGCCCTCCAGTTGAAGGCACACAAAATACTAACTGACTTTAACAGGAATAAAACCAGACGTTGATTTTGCTGCTCTAGTACAATTTGAAGTTTGTCTTATAATCCAAGGCTCCCTCTCCTGCAGCTATAATTACTTGAGTCGTGGTTCATTAATATCTCTGCCTGATACATGATGCAAGCAACATAATTACAGCTTGAGACCTCATCCTGTATCATTATCAGGAGCTTTTGCATATAATGCTGAGAATGATTCAAGTGAAGAATGGCTTTCGATGACCTGTCATAAATAAGGGACCATTATAATCAAAACCCCAGCCTTGATTTATACAGGCTGTTTGCTTAGCCTGCCAGGATTGAGCCTCTTAATACCTATTGTTGCTGAGGGATTTTTGTGGAAGTTGAATTAGTTTAATCAAAGACTTGCTGCTTCTAATAAGCTTTAGAAAAACAGCAAGAAACAAAAACAATCCTGTCTGAATGGATTGCTCCTACCCTTCATGTTTGCTCCAGTCTTGGATTATTAATTGCTATGACTGTGATATGCTTTGATTTATTTAAATCAAAGCATGCTTCTTTGGCTTCGGTTGCTCTCAGTTTAACTTTAAATAGACATTGATACAAGACATAGTGATATAAAGAACATCTGTTTTTGATAAATTACATCCGGAGATGCATGGGACTACTGAACGCAGAAATTCCCAAAATATATGCAGGTTACTTTGCATCATAATACACACATTTATTTTGTTTACAATACTAATAGCAATACAAAATAATTTATTAAAATTTCCACATAAGCACCTGGATATCCTAAGAAACAAAAAAGTTTGCTTGTAAAAGTTTGTTAAACAAAGACTGGGAGGCTGAGTCTCACATATATGAAGTCCCCAGATACTCTGACCCTGCAAATGACATTAACGTAGATATAATTATGGCTACATTGAAAAGGAACATAATTGTTGATACTTTCTACTCAATTGGCTACAGTGAAATGCAAATTCCAAACCCACAAAACTACTTAAAATACATGGAAAAATTACTCTTCAAGCAGGAACTCTGGGCAGTGTTTTCCTTTGCTGGCTCTGCAGGCCTGGTGCAGCTCTAGAGGCAGGACATATTCCCCATAACATCTGCTAAGCATAGCAAATTGGGCTGCTTCAACTCACTGAGAGGACACATTTTTTTATCTTCTAAGTATCAAAGAACAGCACCCCACTATTAAAATGGCTACAGAGACAGAGGGCTCATGGCCAGGTATCTCCCACACTTCCGTGATCCCTCACGTAGTATAACGTGCCTTTGGCTTCCCCAGCACACACTGCAGCGCTGCACTGTTGAGCTAAGCCAAAAGGGGCTCAGGATATTTCTTCAGCTCCAGAGCTATGGCCAAATTTCCAGGGGCGTGAACTGTGACAGCCAGTGGGAGGTAGGATGAGCCTGGAGTGGGTGGTTTCAAGGCAGAACTAGGGGCAAGGTTAAACAAAACTATGGCAGCTGTATTTCCACTGTGAAAATTCAATTATGGCACTGCTAGAACAAAATAGGCTGTGAAAGGTGGACCTTAACAGAGATAGTATTTTGATTCTACATTTTATTTGATCTTTCTCTTGCTTTCCTTTTAGCCTGACATTTTTCTAGGAGCTTTTTTTTTTTCTTTTTTTTTTTTTTTCCCCCTACTGAACTTTAAGGCTTTTGTCTATCACTTCAAACAGGTGTCAAACAGGTGCTGTTCAGCTTCACAACAGGTTTGCAGTCCTGACACACTACAGCTCAAACTTAGCACAGTACATATAGCTTATATAAATACATACAGTTCACAGACAAGGAAATTCAGGAAAAAGGTGGGGGGGGACTAGCACCTGCGTCTGTATTGATTAGCCTAAGGCATTGTATATCGTCAAGCAAGTGTCTGAAAGATACTAAGCAAGCTGAGAGTTTGACAGCTTCTGTAGTCTCAGCTGCTCAAGACTATATGAAAGCCATGTGATGGAAGAGGAATCTATGTCAGAGAAGACAGGCGCGTGTATAAGACAACTCTGTCTACCCTTTCTTTTCAGCAATGGGAGCCTCAATGGCTTGGAGGTGCAATGTGTACATGGGCACCATAAAATTAATGGTCACTTCTTCAGCCTGTGATGCAAACCCAACATCACAGAGGCATTGATGTGAAACTCTTGTTTGGCTGTACATTTATCAGAAGATGTTAATATACATATATATATATATTTGCTCATCATATGGCATCATCCATCTGGGGCAGCTATTAGGATCCCACAGATGTCAGGTGAATTTGACAGTTGGTGGATCATGATGCCGTCTGCCTGAAGTCTGTCTTTGTAGCAGTCCTTGTGGCTCACCAGCAGCTGCTGATAAAATACTGACTGGAATGATGTGCAGGGCATGAACGAGGATGCTAGTGCCCCACCACGACTGCCGGTGCGGGCTGTGCCTGCTCACGTACCACATGCAGCAGTCAGAGAAAGGAAAATGCACAATATTGGAGCCCCGATGTTTGAAATGGAAGACATTTTCATAGATCAAATTCACAAAGAACATGACTGCAGTGGCTTTTACCCTGGACAGGCCGACAGATGCACTGTGGAATGAATATCTAAGGGTAAAACAAGGGTCAACAAAGACAGGGTGTCGGCAAATGAGTCCAGGTGACACAGTTCTGCTCAGGAAAGGCAGGCAAGGGAGGAGGGCTGGCTCCTTCAGGTGAGTCATGATGGGAATGTGGGGCCTGCATGTGTGATCAGAGGGGGTGGCTGTGGCTATAGAGCCAGGTGAGCATGTGGGACTTTGCAAGGACCACCTGAATTTGCTGATTATTTAATTAGGGAGCGGTGGCTGGAGGCTGTGTCATGTGATGCCTTAATCCTGCCAAGGGAGCGGGACTTCCTCCAACCCAGGAGAGGATAAAAGGGTGGTATCTCTCTTACCTGAGCCTTTTTGCATCAGTTTGGTTTGAAGGGCTCTGCTGGTAAGTATATACACCTTGCAGGACAGCTATGTGGGCTTCAGGTCAGCTGTTTCTTCCCATGTATTTGCTTATGGGTTTGTTTCAGTGAAACCAAATCTTGTTTTGTTGCTAGTGTAATAAGGCTAGAGCAATGGCCAGCTGATGCCTTAAACCCTTTCTTAAAGGGGAAACTGAATTAATCTGAAATGTAAACTTTGTTTTTACTCTGAAACTTAAAACCTTTAACAAGCAAAAATTACCAGAGCTCAGAACAGTTATCAGTCCAGCAATAGAGTGGGCAGCCCCTGGGTTCTTGCACGGAGCTCAGTGTGGCCGGTTACCAGTTGAGGCTTGTGGGGTGAGGTGCTCTGGGCCTCAAGGATGGGGTTGCTCCCTTGGGACTAGGGTGCTTAGGCAGCTGCAGGCCAGATAGTCTCTGAGCTCCCTCACTGTGGTTTTGGTGGCTGGTGTGGCATAGCCCTGGCTCCCCTGAGGAGGGGGAGCCTAGGGCTAGGCAGTGGCTGTGCTGGTGAGGAGGGGTGAACTTGAAAACAAGGGTTTCCCTTGAAAACATTTCCTGGTGGGACCTTTGGGGTCAGGATGGGGCATGAGTGATGTGGGAGTGCTGGCTGCTGGCCCCGTGGTGGCCAGTGAGCAGGTGGTAATGCTTGCCAAAACAAATGTACTGACACAGCAGACGGTTGGGTTTGGGGGAGCTGGGGACCTGGTGGATACTGATGGTGTGGTGGAGAGCAGGGATGTGCTGGTGGTTCACCACTGGCTGCCAGGCAGGGAGCCCGGGGGCTGGCACCATCCCTTAATCGCTGTCTGCCCCTGCTATGGAGGCCAAAGGAGCAGCAAGCGCTGGAGCTCAGTGCTTGGCTAAGGAGTGGGGCAGGGAGGAGGGCCGAGGGCCTTTGAGGTGGGGGGACGCTGTGCGTGGGGTGCAGGCTGCTCAGTAACTGCCTCAGGACTGGGTGCTGGCACTGGCGGTGGCTGTGGAGAAGTAGCTTGGGGAGAAGCCAGGGAAAAGCTGGCATGCTCAGGGGAGCTCCGCTTCTGGGCTGTCAAGGGAGATGTGTCTGATGTTCAGCATTCCCCAGAAAGGCTGGGGCAGGTATGAGCAGCACAACTGTAATAAACAGGGATGGCAAATCAGACTGCCTGCGGTGCCAGGGGAGAAGGCCACGCAGCATTAATGGAAGGGCTGAAGGCAGACTTTACCAGTGCCAAGAGCCTGACAGGTAAGATGGGAGAACTGCAATACCTGATGTGAGATAACCCTAGTACAGCCAGACTCTTGAACTTGGTGGAGGAAGGATAATCAGTTGGAAAAGCTGTTGTCAGGCTGCTGAGTGTACAGGTGTGCTAGGGGCATGCTGTATAGAAAAGCGTGTGGCCATGGGTCTGAAGGGTGCAAGGAGGCCCACGAGCAAACTGGAAGCTGCTCAAAACTTACTGTGCTACAAACTCGGGCAAAGCCTATACTGCAACTAAAGAAAAGTGGTCTAAGAAGCCCCTGTATGGTTTAGCAAAGGAGCAAAGGAAATGCTATAGGGAAAGCAGAACAAGGATTTCCAAGTGGGGCAGGCCAGGTGATAGCAAAACATGGGGAGGGCTGGAACAGTTTGCAGACTGCCTTGGGAAAGGGTGATCAAGCTGACGGTAAACACCCTTGTGTTCCTCAAAAGCAGAAAGGCAGCCTAGGAATCACAGGACCACTCTGTGACCAAGGTGTGAAAGGGACATTCAGGCATAATAAGGTTGTGCCAGGCAAAACAGTAACAGCATCACGCTCTCCTCCTTAAAGTATTTGAGACATCACATGTGTGCTCTGCAGCAGAGACTGGTCAGAGCAGCGAGGTCAGTTTGAGTTATACTAGACAGATATGATTAAACCCTGGGATTGAATGGCATCACTTGAAAGTCCTGAAGGAATTTAGCTATGAGACTGCAAAACTCCTAGCCGGGGTGTGTAACCTGTCACTAGGGAGAAGGGCTGAGTGGGTTCCTTGAAGCTGTGGCATAAAGCCAATCCTATTGATGACTGGGGAGGGAAGCGAGCAGTGAAATATCCAGGCTTATGGATGACACTGGGCATTTCTAGGTAGTCAGATGCTTTGCTGACAGTGAGAAACTCCATAAGGATCTCTCATCCCAGAGTGAAAGGGTAAAAAGGAGGTAGAGAAGCATCAGTGTAGATAAACATAAGTGATGTATTTAAGGACAAAACTAACCAGAACATAGGTACCCACCTAATGCTGAGCTCTGGACTGGCAGTTACAGTCAGAAAACATCCCCGAGTTAACACTGATGGCTTTCTGAAACCACAGCTCAATTTACAGTGCCAGCCAGCTAACAAACTTGTGGGACTTGTTGCCACTGGATGCAGCACCAGCAGGTTCAAAAAGGGTTAGATGAATTTGCGATCAAGTGCATCTCTCCAGATACTGTGGATGGACCTTAAAAGTGGCCAGGCTCATGTGCTTGCCATAAAGAGGATTTCCAGTGACAGCACCCTGATGGGCTGCTGATGTGAGCACAGCACTTTCTTATGTCTCAAATGGCACTCCTAAAGGCCCCCTTGGCTTTAATGAGGGAATCAGCAAAGCGTAGTGTGCTTGAGCCCAGTTACCCCTGTACCTCATCAGGTTAAAGCAAAGCCCTGTCTGCATTAGTAGTAATTTCTGACAGCAGTTGACAGCAGACACTGTTTTGGTTTTGGCAAACTCCTTCCAGTAAGTTTATGCATGACAAGTGTGATATTTGAACTCTGACTTGGGAACCCTGCTGTACTTGTGATGAATTGCTGGGAGTATGCCATCTTAGATCATTTAGGGCTATGTATTGTACTGGGAGCCTGCAAAAGCACATGACAACTCAATGGAACTGAACACAGATGATCTGCATATAGTGAAATATAAGTTATTGCATAAACTGATGCTGCTAGATGGTTTCTGCAGATGCTAATAAAACCATATAAATCCAGTTCTGGTATTACAAGAACTGTATTGCTGTACCAAGAATTAATTTCAAATGCATTAGCAGGCTTAGAGAAAGGTGCCTGTATGAGCATATAGAAATACATCAGCAGTACTGGCTTGAATTTTTCTCTAAAAATGAGAAGTGGTGTCATAACCAGTTTGTTCCCTGGGATATAACATTTGCAGTGACCCTAAATAATTTTTTTCTGACCAGAGAAAAGATAACTAGGTAATACTCCCTAACAAACATGGGTAGTTTTCTTGTGTGTTGTAAATTACCCCTGTTCTGGGGAAAGGTTTTCTTAAATTCTTTAGTTCTTTTTTGCTTATTCATAATATGTGCATAACAACATGACAACCATAATGTGGCATAGCAGTTTAACACAAAGCAAGATGTAAGTCCCTTATCAGCTACTTGGTTATATTATATAATAAAATTTATGGCATGTGTAATACCTATAATAGCTGTGAATTAGCTTATGAACTATAATTATCAATTCTCAGGACAGCCTTGGGGAGCACAGAAATAAAATGTGCAGCACAGGAAACAGCTGAACATGTCTCAGCAGTTCCTTGCAGATGTTATGGAATCTATATGTTTCTTCAATGTTAGTTTGCATAAACACAACAAATAGTTTGTTTAGTAGGAAGAAAGCTCCTTTAGCTTCAACTGAGTCAGATTTTTACCTTGTTTCTTGTGTGAGGTATATTCAGTGGAGCCTACAACATATACAGGGATATCATTATATAAACTGTCACTTGCCATTTTTTGGGGATTGATCTGACAGTTCATTATACAAGTGTTTTCCAAGCACAAAAGCCATGCCTTCCCTTCCTGCTGATGCCCCCACCCCTCCCTAGCTCGGCTGGTGTGGAGTAGCATACAGGTTGATGTGCTGCCAAAGTTCCTGTGGAATGTATGTAATACTCTGTAGGACTGCTGAACTAGTTACAGCTCATTTTGCACTAGTACCTTGCCCTGAATGTTTGTGGAGTTGCAATGAACCCGTTCTTTTTTCATTATTTTTGGGTCCATTTCTAAACAAGACTTCTGGAGCTAGAGAGATGACACCTTTAATCTAGGTGACACCTAGGGACATACTGATACTCTCCAGTGACAATTCCTCTGAAATGTCATGTTATCTTTATTGTTTAAAGTAGCTTAATTTTCACAGTAAATTAAACTACAAACTGTAAAGCAGATGTAGCAGCAAGTAAAGGGAGATAATGTCTGAATAAAAGCACAAAAAATTCTTAGTACTCTTCCTGTCTGCTTTTGCATATTGCTAAACTATACTACTTGTAATACACTTTTTCATAATAAGTCCACAAACTAAATAGACTGAAAGGTTATTTTTTACAGGATTATTGCAACAATGGTGGACTGCTAGACAAGACATGTATCATTTATTTGCAGGATCCAAACCCTTTAAAAGGACAAAGCTGCATACAACAGCAGTATCAGTTTCTTATTGTACATGGCTCTTAAACATGTACAGCACAAGATACAGCCTAGGGCTTGGAGGATGTTCTAACTTGCAAAAAACAAGTGAGGAATAATACAGAAAACATGCTAGTATCGGAGTCAAATTATCATGCAATGCTCTGTATACTTGTGTATATATAAATAGATAAGCAAGTCACTCACTTTGAGAGTAAAGTTTCTCAAACTTTTTGGCTTTAGATTTCTATGCTTACAAATACTAAGTAAAAATCAAATGCTTGGCACAGGAAGAATCTGTGCTTTTACTCAGTAGCTGATACAGTGTATCATGCAGCTTAATCAACAAAATCAATTATCACTTCAAATACAAGTAAGGACTCATTTCTGCTTCCATTTCCATTGGGAGCAAAGTTTCTTCCAGCTTCAATGGAAAGTGACATTGGTTACTCAATCTCTTAAATTACACCCAGGCAGCAAGGCTGTGTCTTGCATACTTTCTGGTGCTGGCGTCAATGGCAGTTGAATCAACTTGAGAGTGGCCAGTTCTTTCAGTGCAGCATGCAGTGGTAGTCAAAAAGACCTCTGAGAGGGGATGAGCAGAGCTGCCAGAAAAGAATAGCATAGCAGTGGAAGATGTGCGTTGTTTGCTTTATCAGATGGGACACACACCACACCACACACACACATACCCACATACTTTCTAGACTTACTGACCTGTAAGTCTCATTGTACTAGGACAAATGTATTGGGACTGTAAGAAATAAACCTGCTGGTTTTGTTTCTCAGTGTTGTGTATCTCCTACCCAGAGGCTGTCCAGCAGTAAGCAGGAGGGCTGGCCAGTAAGTGCCAGTTAGACTGTGTGCAGGGACTTGGCATCTCTGGTGGCAGAAGGTGTGCTGTGCCCTTGCTGCAGCCTTGTCTGGAGCACTGAGGCCACCCTTCACCATCTATGTCTTCTACCAGCAACAGTACATGTGAACAGCACCTTCCTCGCTACCCAGGCTAAATAATTTTCTCTACCACTGTACCAGATTCCTGCAGTATTGATAGGGAAAAATCTTAGCATAAGCCCTCCAATGGGGGGAAAAAAATCTTGGCTACAAGTTACATTTTTGGGGGTGGGTGTCTACAGTATTTCTCCTTCCCAAAGCTGCTTTTCTACTCCAGAACCCTAATGCTGTTAGGGTGAGAGACATGATACTGGGGAGAGCAAGGGAGGATTTTCTACAAGTAACACTTGAGATTCTGTGTATGGAAATGAATATTAGAGAAGGAGATTAGATCCATGAAATACCATGATTTTCCTAGGGCTACTATTGTTAGTGCTTTCTTTTCTTGTAGCCTGCAGTGCAGACACAGTGAGCAATCAGAGAGACTGACTGGCAGTGAGAATCATTGGGATGAGAGGCAAAGGAGACAAGGAGCGTTTAATGCTCCAACCCTCCTCCCCACCTCCAAGTTAATTCAGTGTGGGCTTTTCTCGATCAAAGTTCCTACCCCACAATATATTGTAATTTATGTGTGTTGGAGGCATACAATAATGCTGAGCTAATGTGGTTTTGTACTTAAGTAAACATGTTTTCAGAGTTACTAATGCATGACAGAAAGTACTGGGTTGAAGTCTCTCCTGAAGTAGATGAAGGAAGAAAAACAGCTACATAAAAGGAGCAATGCATCTCACTAATGTATCAAAGTCTGCAAATCAGTATCTCAGTCTTTGATAAGGAACTACTTTTTGTAATTATGGGACTGAGGACCAAGCATCCCATTATACCTGGGTGGTTCTACAGAGCACACAGCTTACTGCCTTTGAAATTTTTATCCTGTTTCTTAGAGCTGTAAAAGGCATACTCCGTCTCTGGTCTTAGGACTGTAAGATGCAAAACATCCCAATGGCCTTTAAATGAGGAAAAAATACATCAAAAAGTTTACCTTAGCTGACTGTGAAAGAATAAACAGTGACATATACTGCCATGGGTAGGATGTAAATTAAATACTACTACTTATTTTTCTATCTAGTGGAGTCTCAGCATTTTAAAAATCTGACTATGCAACTAATACATCATTAAACTCAAATGACATGTTATTTCTCATTTTAAAAGATCTTTTAATAAGATTTATTTGGAGACCTATTTGGGTAGGAGAGTTTATCTGATTACTTGGCAACACAGACACAAAGTCCAAATCCTTATCACCGATGGTGCTTTCCTACCATTCTCTTAAAAAGAGATAGTGAAGTATAATAATAATTTTGTTTGATGTATTTTTAATGTATGTTCTAAAGGATCTCATCTGATTAAACTATCATGAGAAATGGACCTTCCACAGCACTTCCTAATACAGCACATGATTTTGATCTATAAAGTAAACCACAATAAGAAAACCACGTGTTAACAGCGTGGGAACACCAAAAAGAGAGACCTTTCTTACTGTGTTTTGAACATGATGAGATTTCTAGATAGTTTTGCATTGCTGATGTCTCTTTCATCAGTGAGATGGATCCCAGAGCTTGGTCAGAATAATAAAAGCAACTTGAATCAGGAAAATTAGAAAATGGAGGCAGGAGGGGGATAGAGTGGTGGTGGTGAACTGGCATAAGCTGGTAAGCTTTACAGATACTTTGTCTATGTGAGAGGATACTACCATGATGGAGCAGTTGAAACTGAAATGCATATGTATTCCACATATCTCAGAGAAGAAACCCAAGTGGCAGGAGCTCTACTTCCGCAGAACTATGACAGGCACTGGATTACATTAAGGATCCAGACGTGCAGATGCAGGCAGTGATGCTCACTACAGACAAGTACCCACAATACCTAAATGCAGCACTGCTCTCTTGGTCTTGAGTAATGCTGTGATCCTGCCAGCACTCAGTGCACCTTTATTGGTGCCAACAGAACTGCCTACTCAAGTGAGAGTTTCCTGAACAAAGGAGGACTCTTAATAAGGAAAATAAAAGCCTGAGAGGCCAGGAGATGACAGGGCGCTCTGTGACTGGTTGGGCGGCACCAGGAAGAGGAAAGACAACCTCTAATCTGGTGTTTCATGCCACAAAAGCCAGGCAGTATCAGAGAACCAGGAGAAGCAAGTTCAAAACAAGCCAAGGAGATGCTTGGTGATACTGCATCCCATTAAACTGTGAAACTGCTTGCTGTAAGAGTGGATGCTTGAGCTCTGCGTGTATTCAAAAGTATTAGACTGTTTCAAATAAAAGTCCACCTAGTGCAAAAATAACATTGCTGGCTTAAGAAGTCCAACCTCCAAATCAGCAGGGAAAAGGGAAGAGTATTTTGGAGAACCATGACTGTATGCTCAGTGTGATTTTCTAGTCTTCCATAGGCACCCACTGCTGAAGGCAGGAGAAATGGACTTGACAGACCTAAACGACTTGGTAGGCTTGGTTTTATCTTTTCTTTTAAATGTAATTATGAAAACAAGTTACAGCTCAATTTGCTGACAAGGAAGAAAGGGGTGTAAAGAAAATATAGTTTGTGATGGCCAAGGCAGTGTCAGCTAGAACTTCCTCCTCCACTGTAATTCTGATGCCAGCTGTGACAGGTAATAATTTTGTGACAACACAAAACGGTACAGTCAGAGAAAAGGTAAAAGTACTTCCTAAACATACACAAAATATAATCAAATTATGTTATACATGGACCACAATATTTTCCACTGCTACTGAGGTGAATGAATTCAACATGTCTCACAATAAATGAAAGTAGCTCAATGTAAGCACATGCTTACCTTTATTAAGGCACTTAAAATTAGCTGTATGCTCAAGAGCTGTTTCTTGTCCTGAGAAGTGGGCTTAAAGCACTTCCCTGAGCTGGAACTTTGCTGCATTGATACTCAGCTATGCAACTAGAGAAAAGAGGAGTAAAACCTAAAATAGATGCATGTGCACACAAAAATGCAGAAAGAGCGTTTCTTTTTATGTCTGTCTGCTAAGCCTAGTGGGCTTTCTTGGCTAAGTCTGAGCTAAATATTACTGAAAATAGCATAGTACTGTAGTTATTTCAAAGCACTGTCTGTATTTGTTCTGTGCACTGGGTGGGCAGGAAGCTTCATTTCATAAATCACTTTCAACGAGACAGTAGGCTATAAAAAGGGAGGGTTTTTTTCCCTTTAGTGTTTTTAGTTCTGAAAGTTCTGAAGTGGCACAGCCTACATACTGGGAAAAGTTAAAAAAATATGTTTCACACTGCTCTGCAGACCTTCTCTTGCACACAAGAGACCTGGGGAGACGCCAGGCAGGCACCCCTATGCTCATAGGTCACCCAGCTCATGCTGCTTTGACTGTGCTAAAACATTTGTAAGCAAAACTGCTAAAGCATCTTCTTGCTCCCAGTCCCATGCAAGGCCCTCTGCAAGCAGTTTCACAGAGCACTGCCAGCCTAGGGAACCTTTCTGATGCCCAGAAAAGAAAACTTGTTAGTTTTCAGGGGAGTCTCCTGGTATACTTTTGAGTACAGTTGGGCAAGGATGTGCTGCAGGATGCAACAGTAGGAGGCAAGGGTGTGAGGGTGATGGGGGAGGAGCAATCAGGTAGAAAAGCCTATGTAATCCAGTGGTTCTGCTTAGAAGATACTTGTTAAAAATTGGTTAGACAGCTTTACACTCAAAAAGGAGCCAACTGCATATTAGGTTGCTCCCTGTGGTAGATATTAAGAACAACAGGATAGGAGAGGTACAGAGTCATCTACCCTCAGCAAGGAAAAAACCTGCTGTTTGGTTCAACTTACTGAATCATGACTTTTCCCCAGTTACATTACAAAAACTGGACTTCTGCACACCAGTATCGAAAACGTGCCCTGCAGTTTTGGCACTGGCTGGACCTGGGCTTCCAAAATACTGCAGAGGATTAAATGTCACTGGGTGAGTAGTCTTTGTCTGGGTTAGCTGTTTCTCCCCAGTGTCGGTGAAACTTGAGCAAACAGGGTTTAGGAAGCATGGGAAGTATACACCTGCTAAATGTACTACACTGAACATAATATAAAACATCTATACTGAGACAGCCCTCCCAGATCAACTGTTCCAGCCTCCGTTTCAGGCTGTCCCCAGTACTGAAGGCCTCAATAAAACACAACCAGCAACTTTAGCACCAATCTTTCCCTGGGCTGCCCTCCCAACTTTTGGCACACCACAACTTACTAGCTTTCTGAGCTAACATAGCTGGCTTGCTCCCTTGTAACCTAGCTCACACCTTCTACATTTGCAATGAGCCCCTGAGCCAGGTCAGCCTGATACACCATCTGATGCGGGAGAGCCACTGCAGCCCTACTCTTCATTTGAAGTCACTGGGCTTGGAAATTTTTTCCTCAGCTACAGCTTCTGTCTCTGCTTTTGCAATTCTGGGGTACAAATGGTTGCAAAGGAAGAAAAAAAAAAAAGACAAAAAGTTGCCTCTGATCAGGGTTAACCCAATTATTTCTTTTTTTTTTATAAAAGAACAGATTGTTCTGGTTTTGGTAGAAAAAGGTGTGCAAAGGGCTCTGGGAAAAACAGCAGCAAACATGTAACGATTTGTTTTAAAAGCAAGAGTCACCATTCTTTTTACACTACAAACCCAGCCTATGAAGGCATGAAATAGTTTGCTATTTCATATATATATATATGAAATATATATGTTTGCTTAAAATAGTTGAAAACGCTCCTCCAGCAGGAATCAACCTGATGGACTGAATACATATGTAGAGTGTTAGTTATGCTACCCTTATATTTGGAAGGAAAACTAATTAAAATTTGTATCTGAGGCTACATCCAATTGACTTTGTAAATTACATGTAGGATTGCCTTTTAAAATCACTGCAAGATTGAAAGATTTGTTTTAATCCAAATACCAATTTTTAGCACAGTTTTTGGATCTGGCAAGCAAGACAATCTAAAACATCGGCTATTGGAAAAACACGTCCCTCTTGCACTTGGGAACACTGAATTTGTAGGCAGCCATTTGTATATAGGAATTTGTAAACATCAGAACAGAAGGGGTTCTAAAAGCCAAACTTTAACCCAAATTCTTTTTGGTTGTGCTGATGCAAGTATGCGTTCTGCTCTTGCTGGTTGACGCTGCTCCAGCATGTAAGATAACTTGCGGAGTTTATGATGGTGGAGTTCATGGCAGATTATGGCCCTTCAAGTTTAGATTAGTGTTCCACATTATGCATCAGAGCAGTAATTCTTAAAAAAAAAAACCCTCCAACCAATACTAGCAACTCCAAAGCTTTTCCTAACACATGGTGGTACTCCCTGACCAGAGCCAGTGTTTCAGTGGTTCTCCACTGTGGTTCAGATTTCACTCCATTGCATTAATTGGTATTGCCTTAGAAGAGAACATCAAATACTGGGAAGGTGTCTTTTATAGGTGGATTAGATCTCTTAATTCTCCATGGTAATTATTAAGATGAATCATTAAACTAAGACTGTCATCTGTGCTCTGTTAGGCTGCAGTCTCCCATGCTCAACATTCTTTAGCTACTTTTAGCTCAGTAAGTTTGTCATTGGATTTCCACAAATTTGCTGAGTGTTTTTAAATTCTCTTGCAATCATGCAAACCGCACAATAAGACTAACAATTGTAATTTGATTTACAGAAAATGAGCTATCTAGAAACTAGTTTTAGTGGTGCTATATTGGCTAAGTTCATTGTGGATCATTTTTTATCACTTTGAGCAGAAATAAAATAAAATCCTTGAAAACTGAACCCAGAAAAAGTTTGCCCCAAATGAAGACCCTGAAATGTAAAAGTATTTGTTCAGGCTGATAAATGGTAGTTCTCTGTATTCCACAATGGTTAGTTCAAGAGTTAGTTGCTATTGGTACACATTTACAGCTGAAATTTGCTATTTATAGATCACATTTCAGAAAAAGAACTCTGCATGTTAGACAACATTTCAGCTCTTCTATCTTTTAGACGTGGATTTCAGGCCCCAAGGAAAATACATAAGACTGTAGATAAATAATACTTTGCATAGTAAGTGTATGCCATAATCTCATTGAATGGGGTGTATAGCTATTTTTTCATTACACCCCCCAACATGCTAAATTAATGGATTTACAGTCTGAATTTCCATGCATCTGTGAAGTCAGGCATTTGTTGTACCCCACAAAGCTGTCATGTTTAAAGATGTAGATATGCTACACTATATTCTGTTTGAATTCAGGTTGGCTGTAACCCTTCTCTTAAAACCACCACTACATGAAAAATGTTGCAGTCTGGAAAACCTGCATGTTTTGCCTTTGACGTGTTACATGGGACTTCATAAGAATTAGTGTAAATAGCATAAACGCTACTAAAGACTTTTAAAACAGTACCAGTGAGAGTTGTCTGCTGAGCCAGTGTCTCAAGGCACATCAGTCTGAGATGGTGTTTCTCAAATGTTCTTGACAGCAGCTTTTGGCTAACGCCAAATTACCTGCATTAAAAGAATAAATCTAAGAGCTGATGCTAAGGGAGCTGTGAATTCCCCTCCCATCCCTGGCTCACCAGCAGCGAGAGTGCCTGTAAGACAGGTATTTTTGGTAAAAGAGCCTCTAGGTCAGGATGCTGTTGAGAGTTACTGCAGTGTATCCTATGTTCAGCTGAACAGGAACAGGCTGTAAGGGCTTAGTCCAGACACTCGCGGGAGGCTGGAAGACTGCAGACAGATACAAACCAAGCAAGTGAAGAAACCTGGTGACTGGAAATTCGGCCAAAGTCTTGCAAAGAACTAGTGTGTGAAGTGAAGCTGGGGACCCCAGCTGAAGGATGATGTGGGATTGCAGGGCAAGGTGGCAGGAAGGACCTGCTCTGAACACTGAAGTGTGTGGCGTAGGCAAGTTCCAGCCAGGAAATGTGATTTGAGTCCCTCAACAGGATAAAAAATTTTCTGGCAGGAAAAGGTCAAAAGGATCACAGCTTCTCTCACACATTGTTTGCCCAGGAAGGCCGTAAGGAAGCCATCTTCTTTTTTTATGAGGAACTATGAAATGATGCTACGGAAGCAATTTAAAGAGAGAAGTTCCTGGGATGTGGCTTCAGGAAAAACACCACCTCTCCCATGCAGACTCCAAAGGAATTGTGTTTACAAGCTGTGCACTGAGTTCCCTTCTGGCTTAGCTGGGTGGAAGAAGGTGACCACCCTGAACACACAGTAAAAGAAGATTCAATGTGTTACAGTTTGCAGCTGTCTTAGGCAAGATAGATTAGATGAGGTAGAGAGAAAGGTGACACAGCTGGCTGGAGTGGCTTGGTCATCTGTAAATCTGTTATTTTAGGCTAGTTTTTCCAGTACCTCAGAATTTTTTGAACTCTTTCTATGCTTGATATGATTTTCCCATAGAAAGTGCTCAGAACCTAAAAAGGTAAGAGAAAATGCCTCTTAAATCATCTACATAATTCATTCTGTAAATGCAGAGCTGGTCTATAAACCTGCACCGTTCAAGTCCATTGCCCATTTTCCTTGTTTTAGAACTGAGCTGGTATCCTGCTTTTGATGCTTAGCCTAGTATTTCATACATCTCAGGAAGAGCTATACACTCCAGAACATTTTCATTTTAATCTCAACCCAGTGTAAGTTACTGAGTAGTTAGCTATAATTTATGAAATAATACCTCTTTCTGTAAAAAGATGACATCACCCGCATCTTCCTAAAAAATGGATCCTATTTCAAGATAAACGTTTACGCATTAATACATATTTCTGCTGATAATACAGCTTACACTAAACAAAATTTTCAAAACCACCTCTGGGGCTTGAAGCTTACTTCTAGTGGGACTTGGGGGCCAAATCCTTCAGAGAGCTTAAAACAAAATCTTCATCTGAGTAAGCGTTTATTGCCTTTATTTTACTGAACTGAATGACCAACAAGCTTTAATGAGTCTCACAACTTAGCTTGGTCATACTGTTCATTTTCTGACAAGTTAGAGGATCACAATTTCTTTCTTCTGCAGCATAGCAGTATTTTAAGTTGAGCTAAGTGCTCATTAGGATGAGTAGATGATAACCTAGCTGCCAGCTTACATTTTCTTACCACACAAACCAACACAGTAACAACTTATCTGTTGTATTTCCTGCTAAAAGACACGGAGCTGTTTTGGAAAGAGTTAAAGTGAACCTTAAAGTTGCTGGTGCTCTTGGAAGGTGCTGATTCTGCTCTGGGCTACAACAGCTTATGAAATGAGGACTACAGAGACCAGAGCAGAAAAGAAAGGAAAAGGAGGTGATGGAGAGATGGAAGAGCTGTGAGGCAACACATTCTGTAAACTGTTTCCTTCTGCAACTTGCTGGAAGGTATAATCAGTCATCTGCTGCTCGTTTTTGTGTGTATGGTGTGTGTGTTTTTTTAACTTCCATTGCAATCCCCAAAGACTACCCTCCTGGTTTTACTTTTTTTGGTGGTGAATAGTGTATGTTTGTGTAAGGGGTGTCAGGGGACTGAAATTGTGATACCAACTAGCAATTTGGGTGTGTGGGTGAAAATTAACTGTTGTAGTTGGTTATTTTATGGGCCCAAAATATGGCTGTTAAAAACCCCAACATTCACCATATGAGCTTTCTGTATCCAGACCATAAAATGTCTGGGATACATAGACGGGATCCAAGCCGACTTCCTGCCATGAAATTGTGCTTCACTAATGATCACTCCAGCCTGTTTTCTAAACTTGGAGTCCTCTTGTTTTCCCCAGAGGATATTATATTGTTTGTCTTTGGGAAAAAGTGTTTGTGTGCTACAATTATGAAGTTTATAGAACTTAAAAATTCACCTGAAATGGGACTACTACTTTACACACAGCTCATCTGGGGTGCAAAAAGAAAAAAACCTACATTTGCAAGCTGCAAGGAAGCACAAAGGTAAGGGATCATTTCAAAAGCTAGTTGTCTATCAAAAACTATATTTAAACTCAGTGCTGGAAGTTCTTTTTATGCTGCGGTTCTCTCTCCTCCCCCCCACTGACCCCGATTCTTTTCTCAAGTGCAGCATTTCCCTAGAATTCCCAAATACTGCTTTTCTAATCACATTTTAAATAGAATATATACTATTTTTTATATTAGAACAGGTTTTGATACTGCTCTGAACTGTTCAGTCAGTGTCTGCACAGAGGCTTCTGAAACTGTATCTCCACTGTCTGATGCTGTGCAACATGAAGATCCCAGTTCAGAGCTCATGCTGTATGTAAAAAGACTTTATGGGGCGGGGCGGAAAGATTAAACTGAGATGTGATGGAAAGAATGTGCATTTACAAAGTTCACTGAGAAATGGGGTTTTATGTTTCATCTTCAGTAGTTTCTCTGAGCTGCCTTTGAAGAAGAGAGTCATTTTTAGGTGCATATGCCCGGGTGACTGGAAGGCTGATACAGATGGATTTGAAAGAGGACAGATTAGTCTCATCATCAGGGAAATACCCAGGTACCTCAAAGATGTCATTACTGGTGTTTTAGGTGCTACCCAAAAGCTAACCAATCCTTGTGATTAGTCAGAATATTTTTCTTGAAGGAGAAGAAACTATGACTTGTATTTGGACCAGCACAGGGAGGGTTTTGAGGATCAAAGCTAGGATTTTTTGATTTCTTTTGAACGGAAAGGCAGTGTGATTAGTGTCATGCACGGCTGTGATGTACTGAATATTGCAATGCAGAGCAGTAAACATGGATGACAGCAGCCACAATGCATGAACTGCAGAAAGAAAAAACTCTTCTTAAACCTGTTCACATATTTAAATGTCACTGAATTGCATTGGCTCACATGTGGGAGTGTGACTGTCAGCCTCATGCATGAGGCTCTGTAAGACAGTCATGTTTAAGATGCTTCCCAGGGCACATACACTGGAGGAGTGAAAATGTTTACTGGCAATTTATAATTCAGAAGCTGTTTAGATGGGATTTTTAATTTGGTCACTCCCTCTACTGGAGGCTCTTTGCCTAGGTCTTATTCAAATGGTGATCACGTTACCAATTATTAATCAATCCTCCTAGGGCTGTCTTTTTTTAAAAAAAATTATTTTCTTTTTAGAAGACAAAACTATATTTAATTTTTTTATTATTATTTTTAGCTTCCAGAGTGCAAGCTGTGCAGGGCTGGCAGAGCTGTACCTGCATGAAACACAGTGTAATTGCCGTGCAGCCTGTCATGACTACCACAATACATAGCCACACAGTGAGGCAGTGAAAGATGGGCCATGTGAGTTGAGAGAAGTTTGAGGGCATGCTTTCTCCACAAGAGTCTTTAAAACAGCACCTTATTTTTAGATTCCCAGTGTCTGCTTCAGAGCCATACATTGTGAGGATGATAATCCAGTTTACTAATGGGATTTTTAAAGCTAATGCCCACATCCTTTTAAGTATTGTTTCATAAGAATCTGAAAATTCAGAAAAGGGTATTGTAGGATATATCCCAACAGGTTTTAGCTTAAGGAGCAGAGGTGATGGAATCACTATGGATTTCAGTAACCTATTCAACTTTCATTGCACAAACCCAACAGATTAAGAGTATTGCCTTGAAGGCTTTATAGTATATGCGTATTTAGTGTAGATGGGTCTGTGTAAATAGTAAAAGCCTAGACAAAGGGTAAGCAAATGTAATTTTGTTGAGGAAGATTAAAAAAATGCAGCAATAACAAAAAGCTCAATGAATGGACAGGATGTATCTTGGCAAATATAATTAATTCCTAGCTTCACTAAGCATAATCTCAGTAGTAGTGTGAGACTGATGCAAGAACTTTTTCCTGCCTTAACCTGCTATCAACATGGAAAGACTAGGGTAATTCATGAAAAGTTTTGATGTAAAATTATTTATTTCCTTTAGTTCAAATCATTGTGAACAGCAAAGCTATCCAAACAAAACACAGCATTTCTTCTGTTTTGATGCATTTAAATTTTTATTTCTTTGGTGGCTCTCACTACAACGCTAACCATGCTCAGAAATTGCATGTCTCTAGCACCACAAGCTTTTCTTAGCTAAGTTTGGTTAAGCAAGGACTATGTTTAAGACAGGGGCCAGCCTCTTTAACACAGGCATGCATTCCAAAGTCTCTTGTTTTCAGGTTGCTGGTGGAAATTTTCATCTCCCCTGTCTGGGTTTTCTTCTGAGCTGCCCGTCACAGTTCTTCAAACATGGAATAGTTTCCAAGTGGCTGGTGAAAGTAAGTCTCTTTGTTTTCCCTCTCTCTCCATTTCTACTGCTGCTACACTGCCACTTACTCTTTCATCTAGTGGCTTCGTTATTTGGGAAAGGTTTTACCAAAATCCTGGGTCATCTAGTGGGGCAGCAAATTCTCAGGCTCTAACTTCTAGGAATGGGCTCCATGTGTGAAGAGAACTTCTCTTGGTGAAGACACCATGGGATCAACCACTCGGCTCAGTCTCATCATGAATTTAGCATCATTTTGGAATTCCACCTTCTTGGAGGGACTCAAGTCTTGTATTAAACCAGCTCTTTATATGCTAGGATGTTAAATTTAATGCAGGTAGTCTGAAGTTTGAAATTAGCAATAATTCAAGTGAAAAACCCAGGCCTTGTCATTCAATAACATCAGGGGTTGCTACAGAAACCTGTAATCTGTTAAGTTTATACTGTGTGTTACAGGCTTGTATCTTGCCTGGGTCAGAGGACACTGCAAATATTAGAGTTTCACAGAAGAAACAGGGGATTCTCACGTTCTTATTTAATGCAGTGTGTAACCTGGCATGGAAAATCTGGGAAGAAAAGGTAAATCTGTGCCTGTCTATGCTTCCACTACCTTCGGCTGAGAAAAGAAAATTAGAAGTATAGGACAAGCATTTCTATCAACTAAGCAAGAATGATTAGACATCTGAAGCTAAAATGCAAACTCTCAAGCCCAGCGTTGAGGTTTTCAGAACATCATTAAGAGATGGCTAGGGAAGACTGAAAATGCTGAAAAATAGGAAACATTAAGGCAGCACCACTATTTTAAATGATGTCTAGCAAAAAGGTGATGGTATTTTTAAAAGCTGTTGAAACGGTATTTTTGGTTGTAGCATCCAATAACCCAAAAGTTCTGAAACTTTCTGAGAAAAAATTGGAACCCACTTAATTCTTCTTCATAGCCGTGGGAAACCACATCCCTGGCATGCTGTCCCTTGAAGATATTTGCTCATATATAGATATGGGAGTAGGTGGCTGAAGGTGATTGAATAGCATAAGATTTTCCAATTACATCACGATTATAGCAACATCCCAGATAACTTTCTGATGAATCAGTGTGAAAAATCACAAGGTCAAGCCCAGACCTGCTGTGCAGGTGGAGCCCTGGTGTGTGCTGACATCAAGCAGAAATTTGGCTGCTTAACAGGCGGGTTTGTTGCATATTTAGTAGCTGCAAAACATACACAGGTTTTACATTATGATACTTGAAAACACCACCTGTACTACTTCATGCTGACTACCATAGCTTAAAACAAAAAACAAACATGCAAGCTTTAGAAGAACAGAAGAAAAGCCCTAAGTAAAACATGACACAAAGCATAGTAGCCATCAGACTGCCTCAAGATGATGTGCTAAGTCAGAAAGACAAATAGCAGCAGGTGATACTCTCAGGTAGCTGTCAGTTAAATTGGCTAAGGTAAGCTATAGAAGTGTTGTTTGAAGTCTCCAAATTTCTCTTGGAAGTCAGAAGTTTATTTCTCTACCAACAAGGGTATAAAATGCTGCACACTGTTTTGCTGTCTAGGTTGAAGAAAATTACCTGAGAGTACCTGGTGTGTTCAAACATAATTCTTCCTTCTTTGTCCCTGAAATCGTACTTTCTTACATATGATGCAAAGCAGCAAACCATGGGTTCTGCCATATAAACAAAACGTCAAGAGGAAAACTTTCAAGGTTCCCTCAGCTTTTATATGATCTAGGTCTACCTGTTGATAATAAAAAAAATAAATAATCAAAGTATAATGAAAACATGAAGACAACATTATTAAGACGTTTCTGCCTCCTGGTTATCTGCATCCATGCTACAGCCTCCCACTCCCCCCAAGCTCACAGCATCCAGATGAGACATGGACATAAAGCTCAGCTAACATATGAGCCAATATTGCCTATCATACACAGCCTTTCACCTTCCAAAAAGTTACAGGTTTGGGGTTTTTGTTTGCTCCTCATCCCCCTGCTCCTAAATTGTTGAGAGCTCCCAAACTGAAAAAGCACCAAAGAGGAGTTGTGAACTATCAGGCCTAAACTTGTCTAAATCCTAGTAAAATTAATTATGTAGACTTTCTTTTGTGATTCCAGTGAAATGAACTCTCTAGACTGCTGGGGATTTTTATATGTACTTCCTCAGTTATAAGAGTTTTCAGGCTCCCTCATCTGTTCCCAGCTACATCCTGTAATTTCCAGTGCTGGTTGCTGCACTAAATCTGGTCAGCACAATTTACATGTACTTATCAGTGACTCATCCACATATTTGAAGATCTTAAGAATGAATCACATCTACATGTTTGCTGAATTCCTTCTGCTGCTTGTGAAGGAAGGCTCGCACTGATGGACTGTAGAACAGAGCTCAAGACAAGAGAGACTTTGATGTTTAGGGGCTTTATGTGAGTGTGCACTCTCTGAAGAGAGGATTTACATCAGTTTATTAAATCATGCTGACTTTGTTGTCAAGCTCAGGCAGTGACACCTTAACAAAACGCATCCTTCAATTTTTCAGGCAGTAACTGAACGTGAGGTATAATTAAAATGTTTGGGTTTGAATTTGGCATTTAAAATATGTTGTTGCTGCTGTTAGAATAGCTCTGTGTCAAATTGGATCAGAGGAGGAAGTGTCACTCAGCACAACAGGCCACAGTCTGCACATATAAATTGTCTCAAATCTTCCCTTTCAAATGTCAGCTGACAAATCAAAATGAGAATAGGCTATGCAGCATAAATACCAGTTATACATTAAAGACTTAACACAGGGCTCCTGTCTACTAACGTCTGAGAGCTCCAAATGCAGAGAAACCACACAGAGTTAATGATAATTGATATCATATGGTCTTTATCAAAGCTTCTCAAGAAAAGCAGCTTAAGGGAAAATCTGTAAATGTGTGTCTTGACCACAGTCTACCAATCTTCTTCCGCATTGGAGCCTTTAACTAATTTGTTGGTTTAATTACTGAGGCACAGGAAAGTTTGCAAGAGTGATAATTGCATATTCTTTGATTGCTGATCATTACATCAAGTGATCTTTACGAATTAAAAATAAACCCTGAGTGTAATATGTGAACCTAGGAAATCAGCTTGTGCCTGAATCTGGAAGTATAAGCCTACTACTCCTGGCTGACAGCACAATGTAATAAAGCAAAGCAACAGCAAAGTTCCAAAAACCTGATAGATATTGCTGTGACAGACAGTTAACTGCAACCTACAAAAATCTGGGATTCAAAGTGGGTCAAGCAAGATCAATGAGACTGCGGGCTTTCATTTGAGGGGGGTTTAGAGCCTTGTTAGGTAACTTCTAATGTGCAACATACTTATATCTTTAATTGGAGGGGGTAGTATAGCCTACTGCACCGTTCTGAACTAGCGCCGGAGGAATTACCAGAAGGTCAAACGGAAGAGAGAGGCAGGGGGAGGAGGAAGTGGTAATTGAAGAGACAAGAGATGATTGTGAAAGTACTTGGAGGAGTCTGTGTGTCTGGCAAGATGCAACCGGACAAGCTACAAACAGGAGGCAAGGCACTTACTGCAACAACCTTTTTCCTCACTTCCCTCCCAGCCTAAAGCAATGCCATCACTAACTGTCCTCAGCAGCTGCTGAAGCAACAAAGCACAATAGTGACTAATTAACTGCAGTATCTATCCCAGTCTAATGACAGAAATATTTGCCATACATACACTCATGAAGCGATCAAGCGTATAACTACAGACACTTATGCTGAAACACCTTAGTTTTCCAGAGATTAACTGAAACGAGAAGTTGACAGCAAAAACATGTAGTCAATAGTTGAACGGCCTTCCTCCTGTTCTGACTCTGTTTACAGCAGTTCTTCTCTGTCCTTTCCACTGTTTATAAAACGCAGTGTCTTATAAACGTTTGCATCATTCGGCAGCAAAACTTGGTCAGAGCTTACCTAGGAAACAGGCCAGGCCTTCAGTCATCAGCATAGCTTTTCACACCCATTAAAAACTAAACACAGTTTGAAAGATAAATTCAGAGGAAATGTTTTAAACAAACTGACCTACTTTTTTTCTTTTTAAAGTATCCCATCATGGAGAAGGTGACAAGCAGTCCTGGATGGCACTGTGAACATAACGGAATTCAGAGTAGAGCCTGAAACACATGGGAAAGAGGGACCAGGAGTGCGTGAGTTAGGCCTTGTGTTACAGACAGGTCAAAGTGCAAAAACCTCAAAGGCTAAAAAAGTTTGTACTAGAAAACAGGGGTGAAAGAATTTGGGCAGCAACTTCACAGATGGAAGTACGTGTTTGAGGTACAGAGTGGTAAAATAGTCCAAGGGACATGAAGAGAGAAAATGGCAGCATTTACAATGCTGTAGGGTAACACAAGAAACAGCAATCGAAATAAGAGAAATCAAGAGTCTGATGATTACAATTCATCAGAGCAAAGAATAATGAAGCCAGAGTAACACAGATCAAGGAAAGGGTTTGAGTAAGGATAAGCCTCATGACTGAACACGTGACACGTGACTCAATTACATGGAGAGACAGAGTAAGTCAGGTACTGCTGGTGGCTTCTGAAGACACTTTTTATTTCAGATGCTGAATATCCAGTCTGCCTGACTGGGAACAAAACGTTTGCCTAAGAGGAAATCTGGCATGTTCTCACCCCACTTTTACAGCAACCCTTATTATACATTTCTTGGATTTCAAAGGATTCTCTTGTAGATTAAATGGACTCAATATTTTCAACAGTTCTGCTAACCATTGTTTACTAGTGTTACCTTATACCTGAAAAAAGTTCTTTATAACCCCCCAAGACATATTTTTGAATTATCACAACCTCCAGACTGTAAAGTTAAAACACTTAATCTACTCTTCAGAATTTCTCCTCAGATCTCCATGCACCACCTTGTTCTTATATATACACACACTCTCCTCTGACATGCAATAATAAATTTGAGATGCAAAAGCTGTACATAGAGAAAGAATGCAGGGTTCCTTACGTAGCACACCGAAATTTGATTTGCAACATTTAGTTATTTGAAAGTTTCAAGAAAACAGCAACAGCATGATAAGCAAAAAAGGGGGTTGTTACTTGAACTTTTATTTGATAGGTGCTTTAAGAACAATTTCAGTTTTCAAAAAGAAGATCCATTTATGATTAATATATAATCTGGTTTTAATGAGGATTTTTTGGGTGTAACATGTACCTTCAATACAGCTACACTATATAATGCACACCATTTGCCAAGAGAGACATTACAAACATAAGACATACAATCTTAAAGTGTTTCTGTAGTATTTTTAGAGTTGTATTGTAAAATGCAAAGCCACAACAGTATATCATTATAATTCAAATTTAAAGGCAAGAAAATTCAATATTAAGTAATTTCTTCTGCAACTGCTCCAAGATTGATATTCTGCTGCATAAAAGTATAGACAGTATTTCAGCTAAAGGGTTTTTAAATTATGCACCAAACCTTAAAACACTTACAGATGTACCAGCTTTTTGCTTGTGATCCATTCCACTCTGCAGCACCATCACTCACAGGCAAAAGATATTAGCAGACTAAGACCAACATTTGAGATCTTAATCAGAACTTGGAAACCTGGTTACAAAGGGAAAAGAAAGTATTTATACTGGCATTGAACAGTTCGTCTGCAGTCACCCTCTTCGTGACACTACTTATTTCATATAATTCTATCACATCCTTCTGAGTGTTTTTCTAGGCTGATGAGTCCTCCTATTTGGTCATTGCTCATACAGAAGTCACACCAGACCTCTGATTATCCCATCAGCCTCCTCTGGGCTTTTCCTTTCAGGAACTGAGGGGACCAGAATTGCATAGACTGCTCTACACTGACCTACGACAGATTCATAGTGTTACAGTCAACTCCTGACATTTTATATCCTCCTTCAACTGCTACTGCACTCAGCCAGTGCTTTCATAGCACTATTAATTTAACCGGGGTGGAAAGAATCAGCATAGAGCTGTAAGTGCACTTCCCCCACCCTCTCGCGTACCACCACTTTCGCTGCTTTGTATGTCTTCTCACATTAGTCATTTAGTCCCAATGTCTGTTTGCAGCCCATCATAGTTGGTCCTCAACCCTGTTCCTGGAAAAGCTTGGTATCATCAACAAACTTTGTCACCGTATGGTTCTCCCACTCATTTCTCTGTATGCTGAATATTGAACAAATACTTGCACAACCTGCTGATGATCTGTCTCCTTTCTGAAGGCTGGTTACATACTCCTGCTCAATTTTTCCTGTCTTTTAACTAATCACTCACCATGTTGATACTTTCCCTCTCATCCCACAGTGCTTTTAATTGCCAAACACTTTTTCAAAATTTGTATTAACTGGAAACGAGGGGACACACAGCAACGGGGTTCCCTCAAAGAACTCAAAATCTGTGAGACTTACCTTGATTTTGCCTACACACCACTGGCCCCTCTGAGATACATGATGTTTATTAAAGCATCAGGTAAGCCTGATCTAGAGCACAGTTCTTCCTTATCTACCCAGTTCTTATGCCAGGCTTCCCAGTCTGTGGTTCCCTATAGCCCTGCTTTCCCTATTCTCAAGATTAGGTGCCCTCACCTAATCCTGTCTTTGGAGCTGGTAGAAAGACAAAGCTATTTTTAAATGACAATTTTGTCAAAAAATGTAGTTCCACTTTTGAAACTCAGTGCAATAACACCAGATCAGGTGACATTTGCTGTATATACAAGAAAACTGAAATAAACTACGTTATAGTTGCTGCTGAATGGTTTGGTAGCCCCTGATATCATTCAAGGTTCCTAATACTGGAAGGGCTTCAAAATTTTGTGACCAGTTCCATTCCTCTCCTTGCACTCTGCTACCATTTGTGGGTCTCCAATAGGATGAATTCTTTTTCTTGCTGGCCCCAGGTCTTGTACAATTATAAAACTTTAAGCATTATCTTTTCCCTTTCCTTCCTTTCTGTTCAAAGGCATCATCTTTCTTCTTCCTTTATCCTGCCTCCTGTCCTCCCCACTAGCAATTTGTTAAAGATCCTGGTTAGACCTTTGTTGTTTTACTGTGGAACAGCCTATCAATACCATCTGTTGATAACAGGACACAGGGGCTGGAAGTATTTTGTTTTGGTATTTTTGATGTTCAAGTTGAGCCTCATCGGCTCCTGGCAAACAACGATCTGGATGTTGGCTTCACATCTTGTCTATACACAGCCCAGAAATCCATTGGAGGCAGACAATGTGACTGCTTCGCCCAAATCCACTCAAATCTGTTTGAGAGCAACAGGATCACAGCTGGAGGAGAGACTTCTTAGGGCCTCACAAGTTCCATACTGGGTCCAAATAACTCCTACAAATGTAATGGTGGGTAACAATCCAAGTAACATTAAGGGAGCCAAACAGTACTTACACCCAATGTAAGAACCGTCTCACGAATAGTTTATGTGCGAACTGACTTGCCCTGACTATATCTGAATGGTTAACTTTATCCAACACACTAACAAAATGATCTGAGCAGAGAGATGATAAAGTCTGCTAATGACACTCAGCAATTTAAGACAATAAGGGCTGATAAGAATTGTTAAAGGATCATATCAGACTGAAAAGCTGGGCAATAAAATATACCAATGTAAATTGATCTGATATGTAAAACAATGCATAAGGGGGGGAAAAATAATTTCTAACTGCATGCATGGAAATAGTGACAGCTGAGTCGACCATTACCAAAACTTGATGATATAGTCAGGCAGTACACAAAACCAACATCTCAACGTTCAATAGAGGTCAAAAAGTTATTCAAACATTAGGAACTATTAGAAGGAAACAGCAAATGAAGACAATCATTACACTGTCAAATCCATGGTTTACCCACAAGCTGAATGCTCTGGTCTGCTCATCTCAGAAAAGGCTATAACAGATAGTGCTGGGGGGGGGGGGTAAGTCAGAGCAGTCTTATAAAAAATACAGAATAGTTCCTGGACAAGGAACAACAGTCTAGACTGAGACTCTTCAGTTTGGAAAAGAAACTGCCAGTCATCCTGCAAGAGCCTACCAAGAGCACTGAACCTAGAGGAAGCTGCGCTTGAAACCATGCGCTAGGAAGCAAATATAGAACGCGAGTATTAATCTAACCGCAGTAAAAGACACTCCATTATACATTGGTTTAAGCCACCTAACGCTTCCACATTTGGTGGGCTTTTTTAATTCGCTGCATATTTGCTTAGCAATTTGGGTCATATTTGTTCTTTTGCAGAAACGGGAAAACCGGCTCACGATCCTCACACAAGTAGTTTCTTTCTTTTTAGCTTCTATTGTACAATGTATAAATTCTTCCCCACAGTAATTCTCCAGCAGGACACAGCCATACTTGGATGCCTTGAACTTCAGCAGAGCAAGAGGTAAGAAATGTGGAGGTAAGATGGGGACCAGCTCAAGCTCTCTTAGTACAGGTCTCTTATAGCTTGGAGAAGAAAATGCAGAGCAGAATACATTTTATAGAAGCACTCAGCTTCTCCTCGTTTCTTTGGCTTTAAATAGCTCTGCCACCTGCCTGCTCATCTAAGACAGCCCGTCTGAAGCAGCAAGATAGACCACCTCAGCCTGCTCTGCATGAATGGTCCCACTGCAGCGCTACTTCTGCCACTGAATTTCCATAGCCCATAATCTCTACTGGGGCAGACATACCTAATCATGGCCCTGATGGTTTAGGAGGCTCTACAAACTTAGCTATGAAGACAGCCCTCCACTACTCCTTTAACGCAGAGTCTGATCTCCCTGGCACTGCCAACATAGCACAGACGCTGCCTCATAAGAGGCAGAATTTGAGCAGAAGCATTTTCCATTTGTTTCAAGCTTTTTCATCAGCAGTAGGCACAGGTCTATGTTCCTCTCCAACCAAACCACTAGTTGCATGCAAAGCACACTTCTGACACTCTGCAGTGGGTGTGCATAAAGACTTTTCCCCCTCTATTACCAAAAACTTGTTTACCTCATCCTTAAACGAATTTGGTTACGTAAGCCCGTTAAGGAGGTCTGAGTCTGAGGACTTGCATGCAACGTTCTAAATGGACCTGATTTAAATTGATAATCAATGGAAGAAGTTAAATCAATCACAATATCCCTACATCTAAAATTGAACACAGACTGATAGGCTCCCTATTTCAACAAGCTTATGCCATCATGAGATGACAAACAGGGCTGTAAGAGGGTATAAAAGTAAGTAAAAAATGAAAAAAAGAATTATATGGCTTATCTTATGTACCTACTGAGGCAAAGTTGAAATGCTTTTCATGCTGTCTAGCCTGCTCTGTGGAGATTAACATCCTCATCCCTCATATAAAATACTCTCTTGATACAACATATAATGGGGTCCTAAACATACACAGAAGATCAGCTGAACATATAGTCTCCCCTGCCCTGTATTGCCGCAGATTAAGAAACAGCCTAGAATTCTGATGACCTACTACCATAATCAAAGAGCAAACATTTTCCCCAACATCTCCCACTGTTTTCTGCAAGTGACATGTGCCCTCTATCACAGACAGGATAAATTCAGTGGGCTGGATGCCAAGCACATGCAGCAAGATAAAGAATTAGCTCAGGCATAGCCAGCACTTGAACCTCCAAAGGTGTTTAAACTGAGACAGTATGTAGCAGGAGTCAGGTTTTATTTATCTTATTTATCTCTAGCATTTTAAAAAAAACAAACAGCACCCAACCAAACCAAACCCCACAGCAAATACATGCCTGTTTGATTTTTATCTTGCTGCCCCTCGCAAAACTGCCATAAAAATTCAGCCTTCCCCCCACCAAGCCATTTTATATCAAACCAAATACACTATAAATGAACTCCTGCTTCCTGTTTGCACCCAAATGCTGATATGACATTGCTTCTGGAAACAAACAGTCCCATCCGTCTTTTATATTAAATTGATTAATTGTTTTTCCATTTGTACTCTTTGTGATGTTCCTCCAAACACTCTGCAAATTATCTAGCCCTTAGAAAGCCAGAAGTTGTTTGGCTCCCCCCACCCCCCTTCCCGCCTTTAAACTTGAATGTAGCTTGAGAGACTTAAGATCTAACATTAGTTTTAACTGCTTCACTGTAGACCTGCTGGCACCATTGACAAAAAGGGAGGGCTCCGAGACATGCCGCGAAGATGCGCTCATTTCAGTGGCCAACAAAGAGCCAAAGGCAACCCCTATTATTAGTGCTAGTGAGACTAGATTTACCGTATTATTAATCATTAAAGTCTGACTAAAAATTCAGACTGGCTTGTACTTACTCCATGGGTCAGGGAGCTTTACCAGAGCTCATTAACTGTGCTGGGCTACTCATTTACTCTTTCTGCCACAACCGTTTTCCTAATGCATGAGGGGGAAAATGAAATACAGGTGATTTTTCTGTTTGAGGGGTGTCTGCTGCTTGATCTTAACAAATAGAAGCAGCAGGAGTATTTTGCTTGTCAAGAGGACAGTAATTCTTCAAATCCCTCTAAAGAGATAATGAGTGGCAGCATAATGCTTTTGATCTGTCATAATTATAAAATAAAAGAGAACGGATGCAAAGCTCGTGTGCCATGGGAAGGTCACCCACTTTTAAACATCTAGGATTCCCTCTGTGTCTAATCCCAGCATGTCCCAAATGCGGCCTATTTTTAGGCACAATAGTGGGTCCGTTATATATCCTGTCCCTATAAAATGAGTGCCTTACTGGTGATTCTCCTGTAGGGCAGCTAATAAGTAGGGAGGAAAATGATGTCTCTGTACTTTTGACTTGCATGCTATGGCAAGGAAGGACAGCAGGAACGTCTCCGCTGTGGCGTCAAACAGTCCCCCTGCAGCATACATGCAATTTAAATTATTACAAGGCAATGTTACAAGTATGAACCCTGGCACAAAATAAAGTAATTACATTTAATTAGGCAGCCAAAAAAAGTGATGGCCTGAGACTCACTGCCTTAGATGTAGCCTTTTGTTGACTTAACACAGGACAGGTAATGAATGAAACTTCAAAGTGTAAGCAACTAAATTGCTACTTAATTAGTGGAGCCCTAGTCAAAAACATAGCAAAACAAAACAAAAAAACCCAAAAAACCCAAACCCTCAATTTTCTTGTGTCAAAGGAATTCAGACAAAGAACCCACATCTCAGAGAGGCCCTGAAATCAAGGATTATTCTATTAAGTACATGTTTGTGTTCAAAAGTGAATTTCTGTATTTGTTAATGTAGAGCTCCCAAGAGGTGCTAGATTGGAAATCCTGGAACCTGACTTTGCCCAAAAGGGAACTTGGTGCAAACAAGTTACAAGCTCACAAATCCCACTTGCCTGCTAAGCATCAGGTACAGATATTTAATCCTTTTAGTACTCTGATCTGCTGGTACACCCATACCAAGCAACCTACCACAGTGAGACAGCTTTCAGAACTCAGAAATGATGTAAGACACAGAAAAAAGAAAGTAGGTATCATAACACTAGATTTTTTACAACCCTTCTCAGTTTTGCTGTTTCATATCCAGGATTGCACAGTCTGCCAGAGCCCTCTCTGGAAGCCCCTTACGCTTCCATAAGCATTCTGCTGCTTTATCATACAATTAAAAGTGAAAAACAAAAGTGGGTCTGAATAGCATAATGAGTTACGCTGGCCTGTGATCTCTGGGCCAGCATTTTATTCTATCAGAGATGAAAACAAGCTGTTTATTGCTCTCATCCCATTCCTCACATGCTTACGTCAGACTCTTAAGTCTCCGCTCCCAAGAGATGCTCAGGATGGATTGGCAGGAGCCTCAGCAGCCAATGGAACCTTTATTTCATCTGTCTTCCTGCAACCGTGTATTTACTGGTGAGAACAGCTGGAAGGTAAAATAACATCTATTATAAAGATTTCTACCTGGCTCATATTTTTCTTCTCAGCCTTCTTCAGTGCAACACACCCTTCAGCTCCTGACAATTTTAACCATTTTTAACTCTACTTCCCACCCCCAGTTGCCCACCTCTCACATCTTTTCCTTTTATTTCTTCCCTCACTCTCATCCTCCCCTCTTGCTTGTTCATCTCTCTAGAGTCTTTTCATCCCCGTCTGATGTGCTGCTTCACACCCTCCGCTGCAGAGTTTGTGGCTGAGTTTTGGTAGCGCTTTTTTTTTTTAGGAGAAGTTTTCCTTTTCCTCACCTGTCCCCTGGATGAAACACAGGATTATTCCCCCCCCCCCCCCCCCCGTTCTTCCCCTTTTTTGATATAAGATGTGGAAAAAAACCAAGCATATGAGCTGGTAGCTCATAGTTTATAGGCGTATGCGCCTATTCTTTGCAATTACTTGAGAGCAGCAATGCGCTGCTGTGCAGGACACATCACAAAGTAAGAGGCTTCATACATTGACATTTTGAGGTTTTATCTAGTCAATGAAAGTGTCTTCTCAAGAGCCTGTATAATTCAGGAGTCCGAATAACATTTTGAAAAGTGACTCAATGGGAGGGTCTCCCTTACCCTTTTGCATCTTCTGTCTCCATGTAAATCATACTAGCTTGATTCTAACAATTTTCCTTTATATGTTTCATCCACATAATAAGTAATAAAGGGAACCCTGCCATTGAACTTCGTTGTCATCTTTTTTCCATATCTTATATCAAAAAAGGGGAAGAACAGGGGGAAATGTGAACTTCCACAAATTCATATTAAGCCTACTTTTGCTAATACCTTTGATGGTGATTCCTTATAAGTGACTTAAACAAGTCATTTGTGGTGTTGACCAAAATTACCTTGCACTGCCTCCCTCCCGAATACCAACCACACCAATCGCTTTTGCTGTGGGCTGCATATCAGTGCAGCGTGATGCTGACCCCTTCTCCACTGTTCTCTACACCAGTATCCATTGAGACAACAGCATTTTTGTCCAAAACCATATCATACCACCCACCAGTTTGCCTTTTAGCTGGAGATAAGAAACTTTTGAAGGAGTTACCTTCTTTCTGCACCTCTCACCAGAACACTGAATGTGAAGACTGCTCTCTGCAGGGGTGATGTAAAGATCAAAACCATGCGCTGGACAGTCACATACGGTTTTCAGTAGAAAGTGCAGCAGCACAGAATCTGCTCTACAAAGATATAAAATGTGTATCTACAGAAAGCAATATGGTATGTTCAGTGGCCTTTTCCCCGTCACCAGGCACAGCACTATGGAATACATTAGACTCTCAGCTTTATCTATTAGCATAGCCTTCTGCCAACAAAAGCTGCAGTTCTGAGATAAGTCAAGTGTTTCACTGAAATCAATAGGACTATCTTGTGGTCCTCTGCACTGTTCCTTTTTAGGACAGTGTCAGAAAAGTGTAAAACAGAGAGAGGGTAAGGAAAGAAGAAATTAACAGAATTTCACCAACTTTTGGAACAGATAATCAATCACCAGAAGAACACTAACAGCAAGCATGGGCCAGTTGAAAATTGGATTTAAATTAGATTCCTCATACCTTTCAACAATACATAGAAATGATGCTTCTAATTATTCAAGAAAGATTGTGAAGTGCTATTTGAAGTTTTGTATTCCAGATACGATTAAAATACAAATTGAAGGACAGCGCATGTACATTTCTACTGCTACAAATCTGTGTTCACTGAGGAGCATGCTGCTTGCAAAAAGAGATAAGAGATTGGAGCAGTTCGGCCCTTTTTCTCCAGAAAAAAGTTGCTATTGCTGGGACAGCAATAGAAATACATCTGCTTGCACAGTGCACATTAATGCACAGGCAGAGTTGTGATGTACTAAAGATTAAGGAAAAATCAGAGAATGCAACAAAGAATATTTCTGACGACTAGTGCTTTTTAGTATCTAGCTAGTGTCAAAACCTGTATGTCTCAAGGAAATCGGTATGTCACCACCTCACTGTCTAGGCTCTACTCTAAGCTGTTGATTGTCTGCATTTACTGTTGCATTTACAAATAATTGACCAGCTGCCTTGCTATACCATCGGTTTGTCTAAAAATAGACCGAAGTATCAATGGTAACATCCCAGAATTCTTTAGTGAAAGAAATCATACATGCACAAATCAGAAATTCTCTTTCAAATCCATTTTATGTACATAAATACGTACATAAAACTATATAAGCATTTCATGTATCTTATCTCTTCAGGCTACTGCTACATCAAAGTATTCCTGACTGTGCACTTGTATTTCCATCACCTTTCTTGATACAAAATCTTGTTTTGCAAGGCAATACTTTCTAGAGCTAAATACATACAAATGTCAAGTTCCTAGGCTGGTCTCCTGAAGACTCAGAGAGTTTGAAGAGGTCTGCTGTCTCCCAGAACAGTCATCATATCTGGTTAGTGACAGATAAATCTGAAGGTCTTTCAGCAGAACCAGTCTTGAGGTTTCCAACACGTGAGACAAAACTGACTTTTACTGCTTTGGGGAAGAGGGCGCAGGGACATTGTTCCTGCCCTGGGAAGGGCAACAGTGGGACAGAAATTTAAGCGAGGACTGAAGAGGCAGACACCCTTCACTACAGGACTTTCATGACCCTGGTTTAGAGCCATTAGATTTATTTCATATTAACAAATTTTATCCTCCCTCAGTCAGCCCCTGTGGCTGTGACATTTACCTGCTTGAAGGCATCTAGCAGATTAAAGAAAACAGAGATGTTAATTGCTCCTCACTGAATAACCTGAAGAACACTAATCCCAAGGCAAGACACAACACCCCCCCCCCCCCCCCCCCCCCCTTCATACTTCCCCGCTTCCGCTTCCTCCTCTCCCCAGGGCATTCATCATGCAGAGGAGCCTTGCCCCCATAGAAGTCCAGCCTTTGCTGCACAGCCCATGGCTCATTTTCTAAGCAACAGCAATTTTACAGCTCCATTTCCCCTTTTCCTAACCTTGCTTAGGCTGCTCATAATTTTCCATTTATCACCCAAGGCTTTCTGGCACTTGTCTCAACTTTCCATGCAGCTCCCAGTTTGACACCAGCCTTGTGACCTTCTCCCCTCTCAGAGGTGCCACTGCACATTACTTCTTCCCCATCAACACACCTGGCCAGGCTCACTTACACACATTTCTGCTAGTCCACTGCCTCAAGTGGTTTACTCTTTGACAGCCTCCACTACCAGCCTCTCCTCCTGGTACATGCGCAGCATTAAAAAAAAAATCAATTTTTTTAATGCACAAAAAGTGCACAAAGAAACAGCAGTTTTGTGATTAGGATATGGCATGCAGAGGTCATTTGCAAACAGATTCCAAATGCAAACAGAATCATCTCCAAATCTTGTCCTATATATTTTTAAATCAAAGGCTATCTTCCTTTTGTAATATCATGCCTTTGGCTTAAAAGAAGCTATGGCTTGTCAGAAAAATATTCTAATATAATTGAAGTTGTCGTTCCTGAAGGTCACCATAAACACAGTTATTCTAAAACACTGCAAGATATTCCATTCAGCGTCCTGTGAATTTCTTTATTAAGTTGAGCAATTACACATACATTTTTACAAGCATTCAGCTGAGTCATTCGTACGCATGCACACTCCCAGCAGCTAGACAGTAAAAGTTTCCACCTTACTGCTTATAGATATTTTGATGAAAGCTTCTAACTTGCTTTAGTTCTTATGCTTTAGCAGAGGTAATAACGTTGCTGGTTATTGTAAAGAAACATTAACATTTTTTCTCTAAGTATTTATAAAAGCACTAGAAGATGGGGGAAACTACTCTTTGAGTGCCACCATTATAAATGGGCATACAAATACAGTGTCTTATTTAATCACACATGGTACAGCTAAAGAAAAAAACCTATTTTTGATGTTTACTGAAAATGTCTGGGTGGGGAATACAGTTCAACAGGCTTCTTAGAAGCACGCAGAAGATGGGACCATCAGCAAGAGGTGGTTTTTGAGCAATATGTAAGCATTTCAGGATAACAGCAATAATAAAGTTTTGGTCATTCATAGTATTGTAGTGCCTCTGTGACACTGAGCCTTGTTGGTACAGTTGAAGTGAAGCATTTTGCAAGTCCAAGAATAGATGTGTGGCCCTTCTTATTAGGTCATTACGAACATGAAGAACATTGTACAACATGGAAGACCATAGGAAAATTGCATTCTTTCAAAAAATTCCACCAGTGTTGCCTTTTGCATCTCTTTCAGGACTGTAACTGCCTCCTCAAACACAGTTTAACTGTACCTGCCCTTCCCCTAAGAGGGCTAAGGTAGATTCAAGGCAAGATTCATGGAATCAGCTGCAAACGCCACCAGTGTTCCTTTGCTTTGCTCCTACCTAATCTACATGCAGGCTAGAGGAACACATAGTCCCACAGCAAGGTTTAACTTCCAGCACAGCCTGACAATTGTAAACCAAGGAATTACTCTGATGCTAAACAATAAGCACAATATAAAACATTAGGGGAAAAAGAACAAGAAGGAATGGAAAAGAAATCAAAGCAGAAGTTTGCACAGAAATAGTGTTTTCCTTGTGTATGATAAATTTTGTGCTGTTATGGTTAAACAGAAGGCTCCATTCTGAGCAAGAAAGGCACTGTGATCCTATATGCAGCTTTAATGAACAGATTTACAATTTAAGTTAGGGGGATTTCAGTTTATTGAAATTCACTGCTCAGCACTTCAGAGTGGCAGTAAGAGAACTGCTTTGCTCACATTCATTACAGCATTATAAAGAGGATTTTTGTCTTCTACTAGAAGATTTTTGTGTGGGAAGATGATGTGCAGCCAGAGAAGAGTTCAACTACGTAACAGCAACACCCGTTAAAGCCTACGCATAAGATACAAACAAAAACTAATTCCTTTCACAGCTGTCAGCAAGTGCTAAGCCTGCCTTGTGCTTTGGGGAGAAGAAAGGCTTAGATCACATCAAGGGCAGGAGCACCCCTCCTTGAAGCACCTCAAGGAGACATCCTGCCAGCAACAGAGGCATTGCAGTGCCTGACTCATTTGCCAACGTATCCACACTGCTGAAGGCACATCAGTGCCATGAGGGATGAACCCCTGGATCCTGTGTCTGTCAGGAGGAGAAAAAAAGACTTCATGCAAAGCTGTCTTAAAAAAAAATGACAATAATCTGTCTCCTTTTTGTCTCAAGCATTTCTTCTAACTACTTCTTAAAAAAAATTAAAAATAGCCATTTTCTCTCTTCTCCCTTGAGCCAAACAGCTTTACTTTCAGCTAGAGAAGGTTACATTCTACCATGTTCTTTCATGCTGTATCAGGGAGGTCTCTGCCAGAGCCCAGTATCCGGCATTGCACAACAGCCTTCCTGGAAGGTAAGAACCAGCTGAAGCAATTCCAGAGTTTGTCCTGTGGCACCTACCTGGAATAACCAGGCTCATCCATTCCAGGGTACTTGGAGAAGAGCTAGAAAGAGGAGACACACAATAACCATCTTCAAAACTGATAAAAAGCCACTGCAGGCCACAAGGAAGCAGATCACCCATTCTCTGGATCTGCGGTGGATAGGGTAAGAAGTAACAGAGAGATTAACAGAGGTAAATGTGCAGAGGGTGTCCAGGAAGGTTACAAGTCTTCTGCAACTGAGATGATGCAAGAATCTCGCAGGAATGGCTTAGCTGCAATCATTCCCGACTTTGGGCAAGAGGCTGGACTTACCTAACGCTGGAGGTCCCTCCCAGCTCTTTCTTCCATAATACTATATTCCCAGTGTTTAAAATTTCCCAGAACACAGGGAAATACCTCTGCCCATGCAGAGTCACACCCCAAACAGAGGCTATTAAGTGGGACAGTGTCCTTGACAGACAAGGGAGACTTCAGCACTTGAGGCATCTCAGTCCCAGAGGCAAGATCCAATTTTGCTTCTGCAGCAGCAGAATGTATCCTGGAGGATGCAGAACAGGTGAGGAGGAGGCACTGAGATTAAAAACATTAGGGAGGAGGAAAGCCCCCTTCCCATCACTTGCTTTCATCGTCTGCCTTTGAGGACCACACCAGCAGGCCTCCATAAGTCCCAAACCTACTCCTTCTACAAAGGCCAATCTACCCCACCCCAGCTGCCTTAGGAGGAAGGGACAGGTCAGAAAAATGATAACAGAGTCCTCCTCCTCCCCCACATATAAAAGATGAAGGATAGGGCTGGGATGAAAAGCCAGCAGAGAACTTGGATAGAAGGGCATTCTGCTGCTGCCCCTAGGGTAAGATGCAGCAGCTGCTGCTGTGGGGAAAGCAGCAGGCGCTGCCACCCTTCACACCTGAGCTCTTGTTATACAGGTAGGACAGACAGTCTTATGCAGGGGTGGACCAGGCGACAGAGCCTCCCACCATACCCTGAGCTGGCTCAAGGGCGGGTGGCCTCGCCTCAGGCTTGGATTTCCAAGCTGGGGGCGTTTGCACTCAGCTTCCTTCTTGTAGGCTGCAAAGAGAAGCTGGGCTGCATGTTGTCAGGAGGTACATAGTGGCAGATATCTTTCACTTCACGCTTGCTGACATTTTAGTGCATTCATGCTACTACCACATTTTAAAGACAATTTATAACCTTGAAAAGGTTATAAAGGTTGAACCTTGAAAAGGTTATAACAATTTATAACCTTCAAAAGATTTGGAAACATCAGAGAAGGACAAATGTACAGAACTACAGGTGACCCTCAGTTGTTTTTCCTCCCTGACGCTCCATCACCCTGCTTCATGTGTGCATGTCAGCAGTCAAGCACACACAATAGGAGCAGCCCTTCCTATACTTTGAGAGTTTGATTTGCGCCCCCCCCCCCCCGAGTATTACCACATGTATAAAAAGTATACAAACTCTCTCACTGAAGTAGTGAGTCTCTGTAGATTAGCAAAACCAACGCTACATCAGAGATGAGCAGATGTTTCCAAAATGATCTGGACATGTGCCAGGAGAGGTGCAACCAGGGCACAGTCAAAGAAGCAGGGAGGTGGGGTGAGCAGCTTCCATAACAGGTACCGAGCAGGGGATGCTGTGAAGTTACGCTAAAAAATACATCATCACAGAAAAATGTGTCCCCTGCACCATGTCCAGCTATGACTCTGGGAAGGTTATTCTCTGATTTTCCAGTCCACCATAACACTGCTTGTTTAACATTCCTTTACTCCGTTGTAATCTAAATTTCTGAATGTGGGTCACACTACAAGGTATGGTCGCTTGGAAAGCAAGAACATGGGAGCAGACGTTGTCAGTGATTCAGTCCTCCTCCAAAGCCAGCCCAAAGGCATCTTAGTATAGGCCCGTACAAGCAAGAGGGAAGGATTAGCAGCTCAGCCTACCCTCAGAGCAGCCAGCTCATCTCTTCAGCTGTAAGCAAATACCACAGTTTACCTCTCTACCCTTCTTTGCTAAAGCCAACTATGAGCCTACTATCAATAATTACAATTTTCTCTTGCAAAGAACACAAAAGCATACTTAGCTTGAAGTGCAGCAAGTCAGGTTTGCTAGGAAGAAGTGCAGGGGTACAGCGAAGTGTGGAGGTAAAAGCGTGCAGATGGGCAGCTTAACATTCCCATGTAAATAGCGATTATTTCCTTCTTCCCAAGCAGGCTGCAGAGAACATGCAGCAAGGAGCCTTTGAGGGATGATTTCAAAAGGTGTTTTCCCAAGCTGCTTGTTTAATCACACAGGTATCCTTCCAATCACACTTGCTACAGTGAAGAGTTTGTTTTGAATCACTGACAGTTTTAAGATCTTACCACGTTGCACTTTCGGGAAGAAATTCACTTCTGCCAGAATCTGACTGGCATTTACAGCTGTGATAACAGAACCAAGGTACCAGTAATTCCTTCAGTGATACTTACTGACAGTAGTATTGCAAGGCGATACAGTCTGAACCGTGCCCTCTTAAAATAGCTTATTGCACCTTTGAACCACCAAATGATAGCATTTCTCTAAAAGCAGAAAACAGAAAACTGCATAAGGTCTCAAAGTAGTACAGGAGACAAGTGAGCCATTAAGTGGAAAAGCAGACACCACAAACTCATTTGCATTGCAGACAGGGTATGACAATCACTTAAATACAATCCATGATGTCATAAGAAGGTACGGGAACAGACAAAGATAAAGAGGAGAGGGAGGTTTTTTTTCAAGCCACAAAATCTAGAATAGCTCCTGTTCTCCACCATAAGATTTAGAGAGGGGCATAAAACTTAGAGAGGCTTTGTAGGTTGAAGACAATGAGATCTTTGCTGTAAATCAGGAAGCTTCTTCTTAATTTAATATTTGGATTAATTAATTGTGTCCTATCAAGCATTTCTGTGGACTATGTGGTTTCATAGGCTTAAAAAAAGAGATTTGTTAAATTCTGAGTATTTCATAGCTGTTGTTGTACAACTGTGAGCAAGCATATTTTTAAGTAATTAGTCTGAAACACCTGGGACTTGCACAAGAGTTGCTATTGAGAAAGATTTAGCTATACTTTCCCACTCTTAACCTTGGCTTAAAAATTTAGGCACACACATTTGTTCTTTGAAACATGCATAGTTTTATGGCCACTCAATATTCCTGTTACTATACAGTTTCCCATTGCTACAATAAAAATGCAAATAAACCAGATGCCGGTGGCATAGCACAGGAAAGGGAGCTTGCTCCTTACTGACCAGAATTACCCAAGCAAATATTCTCCACTGAGTTAAGACTTTAACCAGGCTGCCACATTATTATCCTAAACAATTATCCATCAAGCAGAAAAGGTGATCAGTTGCATCAAGGAGCACTCCTGAGATCTATCAAAACAGGCTGTCTCAGTTGTCCACAGAGGCATTAAAACACTTGTAGAGACCAGAACACATCAGCTGGCAGTGTCTTCTCGGCAAGATACAACAGTGGAAAGAAACCGTAACAAGAAACAAAACACATATACATCTATGCTTTTTTTCCCCTATATGGACACTGCCTCAGAAACTTCTGAAGTGCAGATTTGGCTTTTGCAAGCCAGCATTGTGCCTGCACACACTCACGTTAAATATTCATTCTGATTTGTCTTATCTGAGTTTAAAATGCCACACTGAGGAAACACTACGAACCAAAACCCTAAGGTCAAAATTAATCTTGTCCAGCCAATATTTGCACGCTGTGAGCCACCACTCACTGAGCTACACAGTATTGGGTGCCTGCTGCTTCCATCCATTTTAACAGTATCATCCTTCAGACCCAGCAATTTTTACCCAATCCATTTTTCCTGCTCTCTTCATCAGATAAAGGGTGACCTTCCAGATTAAATGCAGGTGTTCTTGCCTCACAGTCATTTGGTCAACCCAGGTGACTAATTTGTGCTCCTATAAGTCCCCAAAAGCTCACTAATGCCCACAGAAAAGGGATAGCTGAATATCAGTTAACTAACATCCACAGGCCACTGGTCAGAGCTAGGCTGCAATTGAACAAGAGATGCTGCAGCTGCCTCCAGCTCTAACAAAGCAATGTCAGGGGCTGAGATGCAGCACCGTGTACCCTTGGGGGTATTTCAAGGGCCTGTTCAGACTTACCAGCAAAGCTTGGAGCAGTGCCAGCGTCCAGGTGCACCAACAGCCCTGGCTCTGGCTCCACCGTGCCAGCACGGCAGCATCATCACTGCAGGCAGGCTGTGAGGGAGCTTTATGATGTTTCGTCCTTCACTTACCATCTTACAGTGCATGTGAAACTTTATGCTGCTACAGGGATTTGAACAGGACTGACATTTTCACTCCGTGGGTTCTTTGCTACAGTCTCAGCTGACCTAACCCCCCCTCTCAGGCTGAAGGTCGTGGCTAGAGCAGCCTGCCGCCCTTTCTAATGGAACCTCAGACCAGTGTCTGCATCCAAGATGTGATCAGTCGCATTCTGAGTGCTGGGTTGCAGCTTTTGCGCTATCAATTGGGCACAGCTCCCACAGAGCTAGGGTTCAGTCTTGCTATCACAGCTTTTAGTGATCTTATGCCATAGAGCATGCAGTCCAGCCAGAAGACATGGCCTCCTCCCTGGCAGATGGGACCACATCAATGTTTTAGCTGTCTTCAGTCAAATCTGCATGAGACTGAGGGCTCTCACTTGTTATATGTCCTGAAGTCCAGGCTAACAGCAGCATCCTCTCTATGTTTGACTAACGTATTTAATTGATACCCACCCAAACCATAGCAGCTTGGGAAAATCCCAGGTGACCTCAGAGCCCCATTACAGTCATGTATGCTCCACAGCAATGGGCAGGAGGTTATGCATTCCCACAGAGGATCTGAAAATTATGATGGAGCTGCTATTATCTTTAGTAACAAGTAGTTGTGCAACACCATTTTTTATGCACCAATAGAAAAAAAACAGCCCTGGATGACTGAGGCACAGAGCTAGAGACTAGGAACCACAGGAGTGTGCAAGCCATAAAAGGAGCACAGAAATGCAACTGAGGTGACATTGGTCAGCAAGGTAAATTGCTTTACAGTGACTGCCAAACCACTTGTTTTGCTGTTTGCATATTACATCAACAGCATTCATCACCTCCACAAGCTTTACAGAAACACCTCAATTTTCTTTTCCCGTACTTAATCTATTTTTCTTCTCTCTCTGTCACTTACACACTTCCCCTCATACTCATATGACAGGAATAAATTATTACATGGGACCTTCATGCACATCTTTACACATCACGGGAACAGAGACACTATTGACAGCCTTAGTGATGGATGCAGTTGTATTTGAATTAGCTCCTAAACAGAAAAACACACAGAAGTCTTATCTGAGAAGCTGCAGTACCTCTGGAAATAATGAACTGATTCCACACAGCAGAAGGGGGTTCTGATTCCACACAGCAGGAGAGAATTAACCTTCTTGCTTTCTTAGAAGCATTAATATTTGGGCCTTGTTCCTCCCTGAAACATTTGGAAAGCCTCATCAAAAGTTGTTGGACAATTTGGGCTCCACAATGTCTGTTTGGAAATCCAGCTGTTACAGCACTTGAAAAAAGGCACATCAGGCAGAAATGTAAAATCTACTTCAAAAGGAACAAATAAATTTTTCACCACCACCCTACTCCCAAACTGAATCAGCAAGCACATGATGCGCCATGATTTTCTTGCAAAAAATGAGGACCAAGCCATGGCACCAATTAACAGTGCTGAAGAAGCAGCACAGAGCATTTGTGCTAAGCTGACATGTAGCTTCAAGGCCTGCAGTTTAAAAAGTATTGGTGAAAGGATGTGTTATAGATTGCAGGGGTTGTAGAACACAGTGGTAGTTCAGTCTACCTTAATAATGAACCTTATTCAGAGCAGCATTTTTGGCCTCATCACTGCACCATAACAGCCACAAAGACACTTCTCAAAGGCTGATGTCTCACTATGATATATCACTAAGCATTAAAATGGTGATTTATACTAAATTGGATCACCAAACCACAGAGCTTTTACTATGGCAGCCAGTCAGTAAGAACATACACACACCTCTGGATCCTATTTCAACCACAGCATCTTAAGTAGTTGTTGAAACCTACAGTTCATCTGACAAATGGGGAGGGGGGAAATGCCTGATTGGAGGTTTATATTTAGAGTGGGTCATCAGAACCAGGAAAAGAGCTTCTTCATCAACAAGAGACCCATTGCCATTGGTAATTTACTTATATTTCACCCACTGAAACAGCTGCCTCTTTGGCTCATCACTCTTCTCTATGGAAAGCAAAACACACACCAGTGTGCATAGTAAAACCTCAAAGATGTTTTTCTTCCCTTCAGTACCTGGGTCAAGCATAAAGCAAACACGTTGCTCGTCTCCGAGCTCCTCTCCCTGTGTTATGCAGGAGGAACCCACCAGGATGGCCATACTGGGCTTGGTGAGGTCCACATACCTCAGCACCCTTCATCTGCCCACAAGGCAGAGTGACCATGTAACGAAGAGGAAACAGCAAACCTATGTACATCAGTAGAGCAACATCCACTGGGGTATTATTGTAGTGAAGGAAAGTTCTGCCTTGTGATAAGCACAAGCTGTATAAACACACACATATTTTGGTCATGCTCCTGTCAGCTCTATCACCTCCCCTGCATGTCAAGTGTTGTCCAAACACTACTTGAATGGCGACCGATTTCTTACAGAATGTGGCTTCCACAAGTGAAGTAAGGTCCTTGGGTAAATGTGGAAACCACTGAGGTCCATCTCATGTGTCTACAGCAGCCAAACAATTGTTTCTTTCCAATTTAGTGCTCTGACAAGTTTCTTCATTTAAAAGATTTTTGGTACAAAGTAAAACTCAGCTGAAGTGAAGCAATGGGATGCTTTATCTGTCATTTCATTTTCTGAAATATCAGTCCTACACAACGGACTAAGTCTAAGCAAAGAAATCTTCTCTCAAAACCTTAATGTGACTGTGGCAATGCTTCCCAAACTACCAGCAACTGAGTCCAAATTTAGGAAAGTGTCATTGTATCGTAAAGCTCCCACCCAACTGCAAGTTTACATGTCTCTGATTGTCTGTCTTCATCGTCATGCCCAATGAACTCTGCTTTGGGCAACACTAGTTGGAAATCTTCTGAGTTGTATTTCTATTCAGAAGATGCCAAAGAGATCACAGAACTGGCACATGAATCCCAGCTAATTTCTGGGACCTGGTGTTACCTTCTTCACAGATTCAGATATCTGAGCTGGCTGCATTTACCTTATGTTTTTCCAGATAGCTTTGGACCAAAGATTTTTTTCCAAAGGAATGAGAAAGAGAGAAAACCGACCCTCTGGAGAGCAACACAGATTTGTGAGGCCTGTGAACAAACCCTGGACTCCTATTTATCCTCCCTGCAGGAGGTCATCTCTATCTTGAGGGACCACTGACCTACGTAATGTCTACAGAAGACTAATCAGGAGGAAATTAAGAAAGTGGTTTGCATTTAAAATGGATCCCATTTAAGAATAATTCAGTGGCAAAGCCAGCCATCAAGATGTAGGAAGAATTACTTTGCAAATAGGTGGTATTTGTTTTGTGTGGTAGCAACAAGATCACAGTCCGTATTTTCTATTGGAAAAGTACAGTTCTGTTGCTCCATTTCGAGTAAGTTCACGATAGGATGACAGGGCATGTAGTTGGGGGTTGGTTGGTTGGTTTTAGTGAACCAGAAGCACCTTATTGCATAGCTTTCCAGTAAGGGTCAAGGGACTTTGCTGAAGACCAGTGAGAATAATTGTGAAGACCACCAATTCATACAGCCTCACCACTCCTCTCCTGTAGTTGGTAAGCTAACAGCAGACATCCAGTCTGACAAGAGGTCAGTATTTTTCCTGGGGTATGACTGCAAGCACTATATCAGATACATCTCCAACATCCCTTCCTGGAAAAGCCTTGCTGTTAACAGCTGTAATATCATGTATGATGTTCCAACCACATCCTGCTATTATGATTTTACAAAGAATATGCAGTTGGAGACAAACAGACAAATTCTTGTTGGGAACACAACCTAAAAGAACCTTGGTGTCTCAGCATTAGATAAAATAGGTAGGTGCTAATGACTCCATTCATCAGTTAGACTGATGATTAAATTATTAAGTGGTTAATTTCATATCAAGTATTTACATGAAAACTGACCAGTAGTTATCTACATGGGTTTTCAGAGGCTGACTACTCATCTCGTACCATAAAACTGTTTTTATCAAGTCTATTAAAATTTATATTCTTTTTCTTGCCAGCTAAGACAGTTGAAATTTCCTGATGCCTTGAATAAAGTTGCAATTTTAGCTTCCTATTTTATAAAAGCTGGACTACACCAGTCAAAAAGCCTCACTGTCTTCTTTGAATGGTAGTTGAGTGCTACAGCAAACTACTTCATTGCAGAACTGACTATTCATGATCAAATTTAACTTCAGGATAACTGAAGTATACAATTCAAGTCAGGCAACATCATAGGCCTGCTACTTGCATGTTTCCTTCTGTTTTCTTGTGCTCCTTTACTGCTATAGTTTCCCCTAAAAAAATGTAGTTTTTATTTCTGAAAATATTGTCTTCACAGATAAACTTTTAAAATGTTTCTGCAGATTGTTTGCAAGCAAAACAAGTATTTATTAAGACACCCAACTATCAGAATTCTAACCTATAATTTTGCCCTTTATGAGTTCTTAATTTTTATTTGTATGCTTGTTATAAGGGGCTTCCTAAATTTGCCATTCGCCTTGTGATTCATGTATCAAGGACAAGCAGCATGTGGGAATATTTTGGAACTTTTAAACAAGAAATATGTAGCTAATTCACTGACAAAGCACAAATGCCTGCATATGATGAAAGTATGCATCTAGTTGCTCGAGCAACTTTTTAACCAGAAGTAAACACAACAGTCCGCCTAGAATAATCAAACTCAAACATATAAACCTACTTATCAGCTAGAAAACTCCCCAAACCCAACACTACTATTGCCAGCTGGATGACAATCAAATAGCTAAAGTCTTCCTTGTCTCTGTCTGGTCTCTACAGCTGCACAGTCAGACAAACCACTGCAGAAGCAATTCAGAGGTGTGGGCACAAAACCAAACAAAATGGGAGGCTAAACTTTACCTCTCGTTTAATTGTAAATGAAAATAATCTCAGCAGTTCTGCAAAGGAGAGCCTCATGGCTGAGAAACTTTACACTAAAGTTCAGAATCACAGAAACTCATTAGGCAGCAATCCTTTAAAGCACAGGGGTATTCTGTCCTGGTCTGAAGTAAATCAAGAAAAATCATCCCCTGAAAATACAAAGACAGTGAAGAAGTAACGCTGCAGATACTGAGTCAGACTAGTTTGCAGAGATGGCAGACTCCAGCAACCAAGGTTCCTAACCTCTAGAAAGACAAATAAAAAGACACAGTTGGTGCTTAGAGTCTTGCATCCATGAACGTGAGGTCAGTTGCAGCCACACGCTGCTTCTGCCCCTGCAGCCCTCCAGCTGACAGTCAGGTACCAGCAATAGCCAGAAGCGTGACTTCCAAGTGCTGGTGTCTGCTGTGTGTTTTGCACTGTTTAAGATGGTATTTTCTGCCTATTCTTGCAATACTTCTCCAGCCTTCTCAGCTACATTGTACCTGCTCCAAATCATCATACCACACTTACTCAGCATCCTAGATATCTGACTTACCCAACCTAACCACTTGGCTGCAGTCACTGCTTTTTGATCACTACAAGACTGATTTGTTTCAAAATGCTCTTGAAATTCCCATCCTGACATTTAACCGCACGAGTCCACGTGTTAGCTGCACAGCAATTTGGACAGCATGCTCTGCCACCCAAACTGCAATTAGCGCTCTTAAAAGCAGGTTTGTGGCTGTACATAGCTATTGTTTCTGTTACCAAAGCTCGCTTGGGTACCTCTATGTATGCTTTATATATGCAGTCCAGCCATATTCAGTGTATGCACAGGACCCTGGGGAAGAAAAGGGGAATTTGTTGCAGGTCAAAGCTGGGATTGAGACCAAGCCACTGTTAACATTTCTCAGCATAAAACAGCTGCACCAGGGACTTCCACACACACATGGGTTGCTGTTAACCTCATTGAGACTGTTTGTGTTAGTGAAGTCTCATTAACATCAGGGTAGGCTCCAGCATCTGGCCACAAGAACATCAATTAGTTGCCTACCAAGTTATCTAGCAGAAAACAAAGGCAGACTTCCAATGTTCAAACGAAATTGGTTTGTAAAAGAAATAAGCTACAAGTTCATGCATTTGATGCCAAGTCTACTCTATGTTCACCAGGTTTGCTATCAGTTACAAGAAATAGAGGAAATGGAGGTTTGGCTTTCTAACAAAGAAACATCCTTTGGGACCTAAAGAAAGAAAAAGCATTTCCTGTCTGCCAGTTAAACTGAGAATACAGAGCTGCTCTTGAGAAACCTATATCCTTTCTCTTGGAAAAAAAAATGACACTGCGATACTTACTCTTCCTTGAAATATTACATCTTTTTGTATTCAATTTCCATAGTTTCTGACTGTAGACAGCTCTGTTGAAATTACTGCAATTGAAAACAATACAAAAGGAAACATGGAAGAATTACATGAAAGTGGTGTTGTCAATCAAAAGCACTTCAGCAGCTGTGAGTACCTCAGAGATGTTTGCAAGCCTTGTGGAACCCTTGTGAGTTAGATGCATCGAGACTGATTTTTCTTAACAACAGGGTAACTACCCAAGACAAAGAGCAATTGCAGAAGAGAAATGAGCTGAACCTACTGCTACAGCCAGTGAATTCAGTGATTTTAGTCATTCCTCTTCCCTGTCAGCAGAACGGAAACTCAGCACTGCAAGAATTAAAATATATGGCCAAGGTCCTGACTCCAGACAAGTCACTGACACAACTGCCATGATTTACACAGGCACTGATTTCAGTGCATGTTGCCCTTCCCTACTGTCCAATTCCTCTCATACGTACTGGCAGTAGGATTTTTGGTGAAAGCGGAAAGGGATTCCAGTGACAGCTTTGGTAGGAATGAGTGTGATTTTTGGCCCTGGCTTCAATGGAAGAGAGATTAGGCCCAAACGTCGACATGCACCAGAAATGTAGCCATAGCAGCTATTAAAAACTCTTTATTAAGCATATCCTGCATGATCTAGATTCCTTGGGACACATCACCTTTTTCGAAGGGCGTTTTGTCCATATACATACAGGTTATGGGCTCGAGACACTCAGATGACCAAGGTGATCAGCAAAGCCCCCAGAACAGCCCACTGCACAGTTGTCCCCACAGGACATTTGCACGATGCATGCCCAGCACTGACCAGCCGTACAACATCTGCTGCCCAGGTGCTGCACAGACGGCCTACGCATGCAGAGCATACCCAGGGCACTCAGGATGCATCAGCTCTGGGTGCCAACTCCTGCACATGGGAAGACCCAGCTGTGCAGCACATGGGCAGTACAGCCACCTCAGCCCAAGGCACTCTGGAGCCAGCCCTGACCCTGACCAACTGTTGCACAGTTTCCGTGTGTGTGAGCATCTCTCTGCCTAAGGGATGTCAGACAAATGTTGCAGAACTACCTCTGCTTATGACAAAAAATAGCAGCACAGCGTGTTCTTTAGGTTCTTTCCTTGAAAACCCACTACTAGCCATTTCTGGGGATGAAATGCTGGGCTGGAAAGACTTTTGCTCAGTTTCGTAGCTTTCTACCTTACGAATACCAATGCAGAATCAAACCTCCTTCTGGCTTGTTTTTTTTTTTTATTAATGACTGATATTCTTCCAATGAAATTGAAGGAATTAGATTAGTTTTTTAAATTAACTTGTATCGGTGATGTTTGGTTTCTGTAAGGTATCTGTGTATTTCACAGAGAAAATATTAACAAAAACCTATTTTGTATTTCACAGAAAACTGTTTCTAAGCAGAATTATATGGGCAATATCAGTGAAATTTTGCTTAATCATACATAAGCCTGAAGTGATAAAAGTAAGCCAGGTCTAGGCTGGCTGGGCAAGCAAATGGTGGCAGAAACATGCCAAACGCTGAGCCGAAGCTTACCCAAGCAGGTCCACAGTAATTCATTCAGGATTGATTGAAAACCATGTAGACTGAAGTAGGAGAATTAGTAAAAAACAAAGCAAGCAGAAGCCAGCGGTCAGCAGCTCTCTGCCAAGAAGCAGAGACAAGTTTCCTGTGTATGCACTACCTGGAAAGGTAGAATTGCAGGTTATGAGCAAGGGAACAAACTGCAGACTATCTGAGGGGATCCTGCAACAGCAGCCCCAGTCTCGCTGCTGTGGGTAAAACAGTGGACCTGAGCTAATGGGTGTAAAGTCCAAAATCAAAAGTAATGACCTAGCAAACACACTCGCATCACAGTCCCATGTTTAAATCTGAATCAGTTCCATCATTCTTCAGCAACTACAGTTTTTCTGCCTCAAAACAACCAATGCATTTGGCTGCTTGGTGATAACCACTAGTCACACTGCAGCATATGTGGAAAGCTATTCACAAACAACATGGAAAAGGGGATAAATAGTCACTCACAAAGTCTAGTAATTTTGTTATTTAAGTTAGTAAAGAGAAAAGCAGATTGTGAAGAACTGCAGGAGAACCTACAGGACTAAGTAACAGAGTGTTAGAAAGACACATCAGCTCTGATGTAAAGTGACGTAAGTGGAACACCAGCCCAAACTTCACTGACACAATGATGGGGAACATCCTGCCTATTTTGATTCGAGAGCTAGATTTTAGGGTTAGACAAGAAAACATATCAGCTCAGTACACCGTCATCAAAACTCTGAAATAATTCAGCATTATTAAAAAAGCAGAGAACTTTGCAATTCTGCTGTCTAAATCCACATTTCATCCAGAGCTTGGATAATTATTGCAATTCTGGTCCTTCTCACCCATCCTCAACAACACCTGACTGATACTGGAAAAAGTTCAAGGAGGGACAAGGATGGCCAGTGGTCTGAAGAGCCAATGCCTTCATATAAAGAATGACTGCATAAACCAGGACTTTCTCATCTAGAAAAGATGATAGAGAAGAGCAAAAGATATCTGTAAAATCATAAGTGGCAAGAAGAGGGTGAATAGGGGCTAGCTACTGCCTGCCTCTTCCCGCACAAGACCTGGGGTTTGTGAAACGATACTAGCAGGTGGCAGGTTCAAGAACACACAAGAACCTATTTTTCCCATGGCGTACTTAGTTAAACTGTATAATTCCTTGCCACAAGATGTCCTGGATGTGAACAATTCACATGCAGTCAGGCAGGGGATGCACAGAAACATGGGAAAAAAGTTCACCAAGATACTCGGTACTGAGAAACTATATGAAGCTTAGGAGGTTCCTTGAACTGAAAATGACTGGAAGCTGGGAGACTTTTTTTCTCAGTATTGCCCTTCTATTATGTTCTTACAAAACAAGCATCATGACAAACATACACAAACCTGTATGAAAGCACCAGCATCCACGATGCATAACTGAAGTGATTTCTTTTTAGAGCACTTTGTTAGGCACTGCAAGTTCTATGCCCTTCAACAGATAACAGCCCCAAATCATGCTTTTAATTAATGCCACAAAATCTTGAAAGTCTGTATTGGAAACAGTATTTTACTTCTGCTCTCCTCAGGGACCACCAAAATTAAGATACTATTTTTCTCCTTCCACCTAGAAAATTATTTTATGTGAGATCACAGCATATTTCCAGCCACTAAATAATTAGTTCAGAATTTAAGACATTATATCAGGAGAAAAAAAAAAAAAAGTCTTTTGATAGATTCTAGTCTTCTAGCTTGTACTTTGAAGGTGTTAATATGAGCAAAAGTCCTCTCAGCATAAATCATTAAGCAAGCCACTATTCTGGAAAATTACACCAAAATAGGAACTCAGACCTATTTTGAAGTGCCACTGTTTGGCAAGAGAATAACATTGTAATCTAATCTTTATATTGTATGAAGGTACTAAACTGCTCCAGCAAGTCAAATGTATAAGATTTACTAAAATAATAATTGAATCGCTCTTGGAGCTGGACTGCTTCACCTTGTTCATAAGGTTTTAAGCTGCTCATGGAACTGGACTTAACAAGGTCCCACATACTACTTTACCAGGGTCCCTTTTTATTTCTAATACTGGCAAGTAAATGCAGCTGCATTGGGTCTGGCTGAGCCCCACAGCAGCCCCCATAGTGCTGTGGTTTGTACTGGTAGCTAGAAAAGTGGTGACACACACCAGCGTTCTGGCTACTGCTGAGCAGCGCTCGCACAGCATCAAGGCTGTCTCTCCAACATTCCCCATCCTCACCACTAGGCTGGGGGTGGGCAAGACCTTGGGAGCGGGGGACATGGCCAGGACAGCTGACCCAAAGTGACCAAAGAGATATTCCATACCATATGACATCTGCTTAGATATAAAAGCTAAGAGAGAGGAGGAGGAAGTGGGGGCATTTGTTATTTACATTTGTCTTCCGGAGCAACCACTGCGCATACTGAGCCCTGCTTCTCAGGAAGTGGCTGAACATTGCCTGCTGATGGGAAGTAGAGAATAACATCTTTTGTTTTCCTTTGCTTCCACACATGTTTCATTAAACTATTGCTTCCTTAAACTACCTTTACCTTGACCCACAAGCTTTTTTGACAGCTTATTTTCACCCCTCACCCCATTCTTTGGAGGAGGGGAGTGATAGAACAGCTTGGTGGGCACCTGGTTCCAGCCAAGGTAAATCCACTACATCAGCTTATTTAAAAGTTCTCGACAGCTTCACAGAAGATCAAGTGTTGCAAAACCCAGCACTAGCAAAAAAATCCCAAGTCTACCACCAGAAAATAAGTAGCCTCACAGGTTCTGTTACTAACTACTACACATATATAAAGGGCAACTTAATAATTGCCATAGGGGCAATTTGTTTCATCATCCAGGCTGCTGATGAAGTTATTGAACAATAACAGCTCCCAAATCAATCCCCGGGGTACTTTACTCTTAACCAGCTGCTAGCTGGACATCTGGCCCATCATTACTACCCTCCAAGACTGGCAGCTCAGGCAACTTTAAGCATATTTGGCCATCTGTTCTTCAAGCCCATACCACAGCTTCCAAACAAGAATGCTGTGATAGATCCTGTCAAAAGCTTTTCTAAACACCAAGGTAGTTTGTGTCCATTGCTCTCCCCTGAACCATACAATCAGCCATTTCATTGGAGAAAGCAATCCAGCTGGTCAAGCACAATTTGCTCTCAACAAATGCATCCTTGATTATCCCCCTGCTCTTAAAATATTTGGAAATGGAATCCAACAGGACGTGCTTTTCTACAGACCAATGTGAGGCTGAGCAATCAAACAGACTGTCTAGGCTTGTTACTCCACTACTGGCTGCCCCACCTTCCCAAGAACGTGGAGGTCTACGCTCACATGAACCATATTACTCGAATGGGCAGGCAGCTTTTAAACACATCCAGTTCTTATTTTGTTAACACAGCTAACTCTGTGCTGCATGGAAAGTAACAGGAAACCATGGCTCAGAAAGTTATCAATAGAATATGTTGAACTTCACATTTTTGTATATACAGTTAGTGGCTTATGGATTATGTAGTTTCAACCCCAAGTACAAAACTAGTTGCTTGTGAAGCAGTGTCACTGCTGACTTCCTGCTCATTCCTTGACCCAATTTCTGTTCTGCTGTACATAGAGAAGCCAACCTACCATATTAGTATGGGCTCCAATTTTTATCTTAGTAACAGCATATACCACTGGAAATGCACATTTACTACGTTCGAAATGATGGCATAGACCACTAGGACATCAGACTTCTGAGGGAACTTCTGTGTGGATTTGACTGGATGCTTCTCTTCAGTTAGCTTTCTAGTCTTGCAAGAAACTCTCAAAGTTCAGGGATCTGTGGGAAAAAGACTTGCGTGTGTTTGGGTTGCATATTTGCATTGCTTTCATGCTCCTGTTTTTCCTCTGGCATGAAGGAATCAGAGTTTCTAAGACCAGCCCACATATATCACACCCTGTATCATGGGATGAGAACATGGACTACAGTTCAGCTTTAACAAAGACAAGTGCTGGCAGAACAGGGTTTCATGAGCCATCTATTAGAAGCCTGTCACCCATTTGGCTTTGGGCTGCCCTGAAGATGCACATCTAGAAGTATGTTTTGCAGCTGATAAGCCATTTTGATTAATGTTATCTAAGGACATTTACATAGTGGATAACATGTAACATTTGCTGTCTTCACAGAAAAAAGAAAGCATTTGCATTCCAACATCTGAGTGTAGACCAGACAGCTAGAATATTAACATATTATTTACACATTGAAGTTTATGTGCCTGTTCCTTGCAGAGTTGTTTGATAAATCTAGGTGCTTTACTAGTAACAATGCAAGCAGCTCTCACGTCATTCTTGGAAAATGAGCTATTCACATGCATGGAGATTAATTTCTACATAATTACATACAGGGGACAGATGCCAAGGACTTAGAAGGATATTGCTGTGCATAAGCCAACAAAGATGAGCAGCTCTTGAGGGAATTTGATGATGCAAAAGATGCACCATTAATGACCCATTTAACTGAAAGTACCTCAACATGAAAGACTTATGTCAAGGACTGCAGGAGACATGTCACTCAGTGATTCATGTGAGTGCTCCATGCAGTATAGACCTCTGTTGGAATAAACCCACTTGTACTCTGCTCATTAACCCAGCTCCAGCTTGTCCAAAGACTCAGCTGCTTCCAGTAAAGATGAGTTTGGCAAGACTTGGGCCTGTGGTTTGGGGTTCTTTTTCATCTCCATAGAAAAAAGAGGGGAGGGATTTTTTCCTTCTCATTACAAATATCCAGTTCGGTTCCTTTTTCTTAGCTCTCCCTAAAAATCATATTGATTTGGGGTAGAAAGGGACTTCCATTCAGATACTGAGTCATTTAATCAGGTGAGACATATAAGTTGGCAGTATCTATTGCCCAACTAAAACTAGAGTTATATAGTCTTAAGAAGAGGCGTTTGCTATCATCTCCTTCAGTGTCTGCTTGGACCTGAAATAGTACACCCAAAAGCTTAATTTTGCTGTGGTTATAAAAATCTGGGCTGGCCAGTTTGATTTCTAATAGAGGCCATGTGGTGGACATGCTTCAGAGTAGTGTTCTGTATTTATGGGGGAGCAGGTGGGTGGGTGTGCACGGGGGAAGAGGAAAAATTACAATAAAACAAAATCACACAGATAAAAACATAATTCAAGATCTATGGCAACAATGGAGCACAGCTCACCTTTTCAGCTATAGTTACTTTCCTCACCCACTGTTTCTTTAGATGTAATCAACTCTAGACTGATCCCTGGTCCTGCAGGTAGCATCTGTGGCTTGCAGCAGGCTGAAGACAGAAAGATTTGTGCTGACACTGGTCCTCAAATAAAATACCTGGCATAAGGAAAAAAACTAGTTTAGTATAAAAATACATCAGTTTGTAAAGTTGCTGCAACAAATGCTGAAGTAATTAAATTTATTTTGCTCCAAGCTTCCTCTATGTGGCAAAGTGTACAGTTTGTCATTAATACTTCTGCCTTTCCTATTCAGTCCACTTAAGAAATAGCACAGCATACTTTTACTGTATTTCTTGCTTCCCCATTCCTCAAAGCAAGAGAATTTGTAACTCCTCTGTGCTTGACTCAGACGACAAAAGTGACAGGGTTAAGCATTAGAGTTTGGGTTGGATCCTTTTCAGTAGGAAGTGACTTAATAATTGATTGCTTCTTAAAAAAATAGAGAGAAAGGGAAGGTTTTGATGGTTTCTATTCTTCCTCTGATTGGTATTTAAGATCTCAGAAGTCCAGAGAACTTGAAGTTTTCTACAGTTCAGGATCACATGTCAGATTAGGCAGCTCTGCTCTAGTCCTGACCTTGCTTAGCCAGCTCCCAGAGGATTTTTGCTGCCTGTAAAACACCTCCTCCTAGCCCAACTACTCCACTTTTCAACATAGGCCACAGGATCAAAGTATGAGGAACAAATGGAACAACTTCATTACGACTTCAAGGTAAACCTAATTTGCAGTAAAGCTGCAAAAAGCAATGAAAAGCTGTACGGTTGGTTTCTGCACCAGACACAGCTCAGGAAATGCAAGGATATTCTGTCACACGTGCATGACTGCACAGAGCAATACGGGCTGAGATGAGCTGTGAAGCAGTACAGCACCTTTCTACCAAACCTTGTGTATTATATTCTGCAATAAAAAAGCTCTCATTACAACAAAATCTTTCTGACAAAGATTTGTGAACAACATCTGTATTGCACAGCACTTGGTCTGTGAAGAATTTGCGTGTGTGTGGGGGGTGTGTGTGTGTGTGTGTGCACACTCTTTATACCTACCCAGTATTTTACTGACAAAGTACTTCAGAGAAAACATGTATTCAGAATGAGATACTTTTACTAACTGGCCTGTTACGGGTTTTGATACATTTTCAGAGTCCCCAGGACATATTACTCTGCATCAGGCACACATACACAGAACACAACTGTAGTCCTTTGCATGGAAAAAATCACCCTGTTTGGCTGCTTTACTGGGAGGGTTTTGTTTTCAGGTAACATCTAAGCACCATTAACAATGAACATTTGTAATGTACTTCGCAGGACATAACATTTCAGCAAAAGCTCTGGTCTGTAAAGGTCCACTTTCATTGCCTAGCTTTCAGGGGATTTTTCAGCACCTTGTTCTTGTGGTTTCCTACAGGACATGAGGCCAAAATCCATATGAATTCAATTACCTGGAAAAAAACGCAACACACAACACTATAGTTCCAGCAGTGCGTTGGTTATGTCAATGTTATTATGAAAGGGAAATATGGAACTAAACACACCACACACCACTTATGACCATGTCTCTGCAAGGGAGTATTGACCAAGGTTCAATACATGTCACGGGCAGCAAATTGAAGGTCATTCCTGTCAACAGTTAAGTCACGTCAGAACGCAGCATGTTGAATGGCAAATGTGTTTCAGTGAGAAAAACCTCAAAAAGAAATCTGTTCAACTTTCTAATCTGTTCAACAGCACAGTAAACATTAAGAGAACAGTCAAGCACATATCCAATCGATGTTGTATTATGTCCTACTGTTTGCAGTACTGTTCTGAGTCAATAGTGTATTTGTTCTGTTAACAAGTAATGTGCTAATTGTGCGCTGGTTTAGTGTCCCAGGCATGCTGGCAGACAGGGCACTGGAACAGTGCAACTGGTAGCTTTTAGAGCACTTCTTTTTAGATGCTTAAAACATAGAAGAAAAAGAACAAAATGCTGTCATATATGTAACATTTAGAACAATGCTGGTTTACTACAGCAGGACTGGATTTCTGTTCCGAGTGTTTGTGATACTTCGGCTTATCAACATGCTGACACATTAAGGACAAAAAACCCATGAAGAAACAGCCCTGAAACACAGGAAAACATATAAGATTTTATTAACTAAGAAAACCTATCAATCAAATCGCTTATGTGTGTGTATATCTTTGTATCATGACATATACTACTAACTGGGTTATTTTACCCATATAGCTCTTGTTCATTGTTGACTCACCTTTTCCACCCCTTCCACATTTATGTTGCATTTAAGATTGTGTTATTACAGTGGGAAATCTAGTGTTTGATCATATCTCTGCACAAAGGGATGTTGTCACAATTTGTGATTATTTGAAAATGGAATGAATTTTTGCCAAAATGATTAAAATATGAAAAGTATTTTAAAAAGCTTATTCTGTTGAATCTAGGACTGCAAACTACACAGTGAAGGAAGTGAGGTCACTCCATGCTCCATATATATTCCACACATTAAAACCAAAAATCAAACGTAACCCTAAGTTAACTTCCTCAGGTGCCTTAGGCTTTTTCCATTGTAGATCTCACTTGGCATTCTCTCAAAATTATCCTCAGCTTCCAGTCTACAGTGGTGGTGTGCTGGCTGCCTGAAAAACAATTTCAGCACCTTCTTCCACCCCCAGCAGCAGAAAAATGAAGAAATTTATTTTGCTGCAGAAAGTAACAAAGCATGTGTATTTCACGAGCCCCCTCTACTGTCTTTTTCTGGAAATACACTATGGTTAAAATGGAGCTTTTGCAGAAACATTGCCAGATCCTGTAAACTTATTCCTCTTTCACTAGTCTTTTAAAGAAATGGGCTTTACAGGAAAAAAAAAAAATTCAAAAGCAAACTGAAATTATTTTCAATGCCTGGCTCTATACTGGGAGAGAAAGAATTCCAGACCAACCCCTTAGTACCACTGCTGTTACATCAAGTGTGAGTCCATACTTAAAAGCAGGTTTACCAAAAAGGTTCACCAAAACCAGCAAACTAGCATAAAAGAGAAGTCGGCTCCCTCACAGGACGAGCTACCAAACTGCCGTGTAACTTTGCATGCATTTTGTCTCATTTAACCGTCCTGGAAATTTAAATGGAATGATAAAGACCGAGCTTGTCTGTTTCTTGGTTGGCATAGTGACTATATCCAGCTTTTTGCATGCAAACAACCGCTGGTGTTTTCCAGCCATCATTTCCCAGGTCTCTTATAGTTTATGAACTAGAATAAGCATTCTCAAAAATAACCTAAACCAAACTAAGCTGGGATGATAGGATACCTGCCCCAAAACTAAACCCACTTTTGAAGGGAAGCTGATCTTCACCCAGCAGCTATCTAAAATACTTGAAAGCAGTAGGACTGCTAGCCACTATTCTTGAGGAGTCAAATATGAACCTGAACTGTACAAATCACTGTTGGGTAGGTCCTAGATAGGTCTATGCATTTTGTCTTTCCTGCATCCTAGGAAAGAGATACAGAAGTGGAAGGTTCTCTACTGCCTGTTAAGAGAAGCTCATCCTAGAGTAAGTTTTACACATCAGCAGTTTGATCCTGAATTCCTATTACCTTCCTTGTCTCTTAACACATTTCTCCTTGGCCTTTACAACTCACCTTGTGGGCTTATGCAATTCAATGACACACTTAGCCTGCCCTAACTTCTCATGTAGCCATTAATCTTCTCTTCCTGGGGGAAGGAGGAGCCTGTTTGAGCAAACCAGCATGAGAAGGTGTGAAACTTCAAGCTCTGGATGTACTCAGGACAGAAAGCTTTACCCACTAGTCTTCACAGATATGCTAGCTTTGCGTCCAGACTCCAAAACTAGTCTTAGCATGTGTGAATTTGGATATAAACCTCAACACAGTCCAAATCACAGTCAGTATCACACTGTTTCGGATGATAATTTTATTCTATTCTTTCTGCATAAATTTTTCTCAGGCTTTATATTTACTAGGTTGCTTTAAGCCTACCAACCACCTCAGTTTTACTGAAGATGTCAAAATTCCACAAACAGAAATGTGTATTAACAAGTGCTAGTGCAAGAAAGGCAAAGGATAGTATTTTCACAAGCAGAAACAACCAAAGGTCTAGAAAAGCATCATTCCTCCATATTAGAAAGTGCTTATGCGCATTTTACAGAGGTGGTACCTAAGAACATTCCCAACTCCACACCAAGAAATTTAACAGTTGCATTCAAATCACCATCAATCAAATTCTCACTGCAGAATTAAATTTTTCTTAAAAGCTAATATACTGCTTAGGTTATCCTGGTATCCAGGTCTAACTAAATAAAATCCCCAAGATTTCCAAAATACAGTATACAATTACAGTAGAATGCAGCAGCCATTGCTTGCAATAATTTGCATAATGTTGTAGGTTAACTGACTTTTGCAAGGCATGTCCTCTTGGAGCCCTGTCTTTTCTGACCTTGCTAATTCCAGTTTAAATTCCTTGGATCCGCTGCTGAATTTGAGTGCTGCTGCACTTGACTTTTGGCCCCAAAGCACACTCTCCAGGTTTCTACTTTGCAATGCGAATTTTCTGTTCGTTTTTGAGAGTCAGAAGTTATCAGCATACCAGCTTGCCTACACAACAAAAAGATGTCGTGACACTCACAATATTTAGGCTGTAATAAAGAAATCAGAGCTCACAGTAAGCATTTCTAGTGATGTCACCAAAGAAGGCCATGTGGGATACATCATACTAGTACCTCTTTTGTAGAGGGATATTATGCATAACAAGCAATTCCACACAAAGGATGTGCTTTTACCTAGTACACTGTGAGTCCATAGAATAACAGCACTTAGTTTGCTGCTTTATATTGCACTCAATACATGCAGTAACAGGGAACCCTTGAAATACTTTTCACAGAGAGCTGAAACATCTGAAAACATGGCCTTTCCTACCCTTTTGGCTTTGTATAGAATTGAAATTTCACGACCCCCCGTTTTAGTTTCACCACATTGTCCCAGTACAAAATGGTGCAACACACAGCCTTTTTGACCTTTCAGTACAGCTTTTAAAACCCGCAACTTTCTATACATCAGCCACAAGCCAGAAATTACTCTCAGCTCTAACAGTATATGGCAAAGCAAACCTCATGGTTTTATGTCCAATAACAGAAGCACAATGCAAGGTATGGTTACTTAAATGTAAGTCTCTTACTAAAGTACATTCAGTTGATGTATAGGCTTTCTGCTACTTTTTGGGTGTTGAACTGCAGTATAGAAAGGGTGTCTGATCTTGCATCCTGAGCTCTGTCCATGCCAGATTTATAACTTGTAGATTCAGCATTGCAGTGGAGCCTGATCTGAACTCAGCAGTGATACCAATAACACGCAGAGAGTTGTCAACCAATAATCTGCACACTTTTACGTCTATTAATGTAATTTTGAAAACATATCAAGACCTCTACTTGCAACCTGTATCTGGAATATTGTCTAAATCTGAGTGAAACCAAACATAACACTTTTACAATAGTCAGCAAAGTCCAGAAGAACTTGCACTTAAATTGAGCTTCAGAACAAAAGCACCACCAAAAAACCAATTTGCTACTTTCTTACACACAGGTTCCTTCATTACATGCCCTTGTACATCAGCATCCAACCACCCCCACACATCAATACTACCATCCTCTAATGCAACTTTTCCCCCTACATCTTCAAATAAGGAGATGAAATTGCAGCACCAGCTCCAGAAACAAAACTCCATGCTATCTGAACTTCATGACAGAGGTGAATCAAAATCAACAGTATTTCTGGCTGCCAACAGCTCTCACTCTAAAGTCTTCCCCACAGAAGTTCGTGACTCCCTGATAGCATCCGGATGCAGCCTAGGTGCCCCACAGTTACGTCTAAAGCTTTATGGCCAACACTTACATTTTGAACATCACAGGAAATAAACCTGCAGACTGCTGAGGAACAGCAGCATATGTTCCCAAACCTCCATGCAAACAGCAGCATAGTGGACAAATTGTTGGCACTGTTAGACAAAGATAGACCTAATTTTTATTTGTTTCATGCATAATAGTGCAGACTGAGAACTGATGCTCACTGGGACCAAGAAATGCCAAAAATCTGTATTTATATGGGGACCTATACAATATTAAGACATACTGGGTAGGACAATCAACAAAGTAAGTTTTACTCTGTCATCTTTCAGGTGAACTGTTCCCTCCATTTCCCCACAAATCCAAACGTTTCCATACTTTCCTCTGTCAACATCTGTCTGTCCACAAAGCTGAAATTGCAGGAGCACGCATAGAGATTTTTCAGCCAATACATGCATCCCCTGCCATACAAGCAATCTGGAAATTGCAAATGTCACCGAAATCTCGGAATGAAGACGTATCGACACCAATGTGATGCAGATAAGCAGACACTTCTTTATTGACAGCCGGGTGCGTGAGTGAGTCCTCTCACGATCAACGCACACGAAGTTTCAAAATCATACACCATATATAGAACTTATTAATACATATTCATTAAGTATTCATGCATAATCATAGTATTCTCCAGAAATCATTAACATACTCTCCTCCCATATCCGATTCTGCGCAGTAAAGGTTAGAAAGGTCCAGAAATGGGTCTGGAGTATGATTTGGGTAGGTGGTATATAAGTCGGTGGTTGCAATCTCCCCCTGCCGGAATTACCTTTTACTAAAGTTCACAGTTTCTTGGCAGGTAACTACCAGTTGTTCCAGTCGACTCTCCCCAGTTGCCATTAATTCTATATTCTGACATTTCAATACACTTTCTACATACAGAAGACTAGTCAAATACAAAGAAATCTGTAAAATCCCAAATTTGTTACCTAAGTTTTAAACAATGATTCTAGCCCATTCTTCTGGCCTTGGTACAGGACTGTACAAAGGATTTCACAGCAGCTTTTACTGTGCAACTACAAGTTTCATTAAAATATATTTCTTATCCCTCTATATTTCTATTAAAATGATTTAATAAAATCTAATAAAGTCAATTAATTCTAACTTATTAGCAGATCTGTAACACGAAGGCATCCAAAAGTTTGGCAACTGGAATCGAAATAATCTGTTCTTTGATAACCGCACTGACCAGCACTGAAGGTGCACGGAATACAGCTCCAAGAGTGAACAGCATGCCACTTACCTAAGCAACCAACAGCATGTAACTGACTCTTTTGCAAGCAAATTTCCATAACTCCTCCCATAAACCAAGCCTTTCCAGTGGCAGGCTGAACCTGTTACCTTACTTAAAGCACATGACCAGCCTCAGGATTAGTATTCTAACTTTGGGAACATGACCCATCTGTTCAGAGGTAGAAGCCTCTGCAGATAATGTGAATTTTACAAATTCATTCACTTCTGAGTAAGCAGAACAGAGGCAAAAGCAACCGGAGCTGCAGGTTTAACGTGTTAGGAGCTCTGCAGACTCCTGTCCAGCCAGACACAAGCTTTAAGAGCACGATGCCGGTTACTATTTCAACACTTTATCATTCCAGCTGCACAGACCGCCTCTCTGGGGGAAGAACAGCGTGCACTGCTGCGTTAGCTTGTCAAGAAGCGATGGAAGGGGCCGTCGAGGTGTCGCCACGTCTCTGAAGACAGGTTACGACCAGAGAAACACAAGGCTTCACACGCTGCCCCCACAGCGGCCTCAGCGGGCGGCGCTTCCCCCGCAGGCCGCCCCTGACCCGGGCCGCCCCCCGGCACGGCCCCTCTCGCGGGCTGCGGCTGCCCTGCCGCGCGCTGGGCCCAACGGTCGCCCGCCGTTTCCCGCCAGCCACGCGCGCCTCGCCCTCATTCCCTCCACGGCCCGGCCCGGCCCCCTCTGGGCGCCGCGTCTCGCCACACTTGGGCTGCCACAAAGGCAGGAGGTGGCGCCAAGCCCGGCTCCTACGGCAGCTTTTGATGCCCGAGGACTCACGAGGAACGCGGTGAGAGGGGAGCAAAGGTTTCCCGCCCAAACACTGGTGGTGCCGGCTCTGTGCTGCAGCTGGGTGCTCCATTTTGGGACCGAACTGCGGCAAAAGCACCTGAGAGGTGCGTGGCTTTCTTGTAAGGCTAAAGTGATGCTAAAGCTGTCAGGCAGCTGGCTGCGAAACCCAGCACTTTGTGAGGGAAACGCATGCGTGGAGGGGGGCAAGGAGTGGTATTTGGTATTTTCATTCTCAAAACATGCCATCTCTGGCACTGAAACAGCCCCCAAAAGCACGTCCTTCAGAGAAAAAGGCATGAGGAAAAGCTGCCAATACCCATTCAGTTACTCAACAGCCGTGCTTTTGCCCAGCAGCTTCTTGGAAAATTAGAGGTGAGGTAAAGCAAAAGAGAGGAACAGGGACAACATAATGGGAAAGAAGCAGAAATAACTTTTTTAAAAAATATTAAAAACATTTTTCTCTTCAAGCCAAGCAGTCCTTCATGATCCCCCACTGGCTGTACCTCAGTGTAAACCATTTTCACCTGCTCTGTTTCACCAGAAACTAATTAAATCTCTGCAGAGAGGGGTGGGGGAGGTTTGCTGAAGCCTCCAGTCTGTTTTCCAAACACTTTTCTACTACCCACCTTTGCATGGCTATGGTTTTATCCTGTGCAAATTGTTCCTCTTTGGTCTTTGCTAGTGCTTACAGACCTAAATTTTCCCTCTCTACTTTAACTTTCACTCTGCCTTTGTAACAGATTTATTCTAGTTCCTTGGCATGACATGGAAACAAGCTATCTATCACTCATGCCAGTTCAACACCTTTTGGGGCACTCTGATGCTGGCTGTTCTGCAAAATCTTAATTAGACCTGCTTTCACTAAATCTGGCACAAAGTGCACTCATTTTGGACAGACTAAATTTATTGAATAACAGTCCTGCAATCTACTTGGCTCTCACTAAACCCTTTCTTCCCCATCACTGAAATCATTGTCTTTTATAAATGATCAATTCCATCTAAGCGATTTTGCATAGAGGTTTTCAGAGAAAAAAAATACTGATTTCAGTAAGTTCACCGGGGAAATGATTGAGTGACTATGGGAAGAAAAAGCAATTCTGGCTTGACTGTGTTAGTTCCTTCAAAATGTGTTTCAGTGCTAATTTACTAGTTGGTTTGTATAATTTATCCCTGTCATTCCATTTTTAAAATGGTATTAAGTATAACAGAATCCCTCAATTTATTATAGGATTACTGCAATTTCAAAATAATCAAATCATTCATTATATAAATTAGCACTAAAACCTAGAACATCCAGAGAAACAACCACCTACGAAATAGTTAGTCCATTGAATGTCTTTGATGATTCCATATAAAATTACTTCAAATTCCTCCTCATCCATTCCTTGCAAAGGAAACCAACATGCTGCTGACCTGCACATCTGATAATAAAAGATTAATTTAGGAGAGTTATCCTAAAACAAGTTATTAAAAAAGGTCAAACACTGTCTTGCACCAGATACGCAAGAACACAATGAATAAAACCGAACCCATGGTTTAATGCCACAACAGAGGCCCTAGAAAGGGGAATAAACGTTTAACTTCTCCCTCATACTGAAGTTCTAGGATGATTTCCAAATTGTAACAGCTGCCTTGCTATACCTTATATTATCTGGAGTTAACTCTTTTAAATTACTTTTTCAGTGATTCACATCAGTACCTTTGTGATCAAGCCACATAGAGGGTGTGTTATTGCCAGGTAAATAGGCATAAAGTGGCATTTAGCCCAGGATTAAAGAACGTTATTGTTTCTTAAAGCTGTGAATTTAATTCTAACTGTAGGAAGGAGAAACTACCTCTCTGGGAACCTGTAAGGACTCTCAAGAGGCCTAAAGCATTGCGCTTGATCAAGGGCTGATCACATTTACAACACTGATAAGGAGCTGCAGTTATCAGCGAGTAGTTGCCACATTTTGTCTAAGATCAAGACTTATTCTGGCTTTTGTGAAGGTACTGTGAAAAGGATGCCATTTTACGAATGAGTAAGCCTGACACCATTTTCCCAACAGGACAAACAGCGTCATGCGAGAATGTGCTGCACCACCACACACTTTGAGGTTGGGCGTTTTACACAATTCACAGCCCAGAGGTGTAGCTGACTACAGTTAACAGTGAGGCAGGTTCTTCTGAGCAAACCTTGATAATAAGTTTCCTACAGAGCCCTGCTGCCAAGTCAGATCCTGCTGTTTATCTCCAGTGCAATCTGACCTGTGGGTTAGTATGACTGACTGAAAGCCTCTCCTGACCTGTCCTGGGATTCCTGTACAGAGGGTTTCTTCTTTACTCCTTATCCACAGTGAAGCTATAAGAGAAAGGTTATCTTCTCCTTTATGCATTGCCTAGTTAGGATCCTCGGTTTGGTCTCCAGATCTGGCTTCTCCAGATGTATGCTGTTCTGAAAACAGGACCAAACAATTTAGTGTCTGTATTTCTAACTCTGTATATTTTCTATATATTTTTTATCATTAATGTACACATTAATAACTATATTTACAGTGCAGTGCAATTAGACTGAATAATGTATACATTCATGGTAAAAAGTATAAAGAGCCTCCATATTTGACAGAAAATATTTGTTTTAGTGCTGCCAACCCTCATGATTTTCTTGGGCCTAGAGTTAATGAGGTAAATAACAATGGTGTTAGATTTTTCACTCTTTATTATAAAACAAAAAGTAAACATCAGCCTTGTGAGTAGAGACCGAAAAAAACCCCCAACAAATCATGCCAGTATCACTGCAACCTCGAAGCATCCCAAACAGGCTGTTAACAGCCTATCATCTACAGTTACTGGGGTTGGCAATGCTTTTCATTTTGAGTGTCTACATTAATATCTAAAGGAGCTTTAGAGGAACTCTGTCCAACTCACCTCTGAGATTTGAAGGGCAGAACAGACTGTGGCTCACCAAGGCTGGCTGCCGCAGGACTACACTCACCATCAGTGTCTGACTCCTGTTTGAACTGTAGTGTTCGCTTTCTTAAATGGTCTAGTTTTGATTTAATACCACATGATATGCTCTTTCCTGTGGCTTTAATTAAGTGCTGCAAATGATTTCACAGCCCTACTATGGAAAGTTAATTTTATTGATTACATTTCTGACCTCATCACAGAATAGATGTCCTATTTGCTTCACAATAATTATTTTTCACAAAATGCCCTTGACTGGTGTTAATTACATTGTTGTAAATCTTCCACTGATTGCATCTGGCCATCTCTTTCCAATATCCAGCCTCAGACTCACTAGTAAGCCAACCAGCCTATACTAGCCTGTTCGCCTTTTCAAATACTAACTTTTCTTTACTCTTCCCAAACTTGTGCAGCATGATAAAATTTAACAGAAATCAGTTCTAGTGATTTAAATTTCCTTTAAATTTGCAGGCAACTTTATAACCCTAGGAGATACAGTTTAAATCTGTCACTTCTTTGGAATATTTTCTCTAAAGAATACCAATATCTTCCTCCCAAAAATCTATTTATGGATAAAATTTTGCATATGGAAAACAAATGGATAATTTTAAAGTATATAAAGATGCTATGTAAACAGGGAAAGCTAAAAAATATCTAGCCAGACTAGGTACAGCCAAGAGGTAAGAACAGGTCAGATTGTATGGTAAACATTTACATGGTAAACATAACTCTGTTTGTATAGCTCCCAGTTCTATATATGACTTTTTGAATCCCCACATTAAGTGTAAGAAATGCTCTTAAGTAAGAAAATACAGCGTAATATATTGGCAGCAGAGAGTTCATGTGGAAGATTTGGGGCTGGTCTATAATTCCTTCAAGTCAATAGCAAAAGTTCCACTGAATAAACATTGAAACATTGTCATGATCTTGGGAAAAAAAAAAAAAAAAAAAGGCAAGATTTAGCAATAAAGCCTACTTTTCTGAGACACTGTATTTCCCAAACAAATGTCTAATTTCAAATGAATTTTAAAACAAAAATATTTAGATTTGGGTAGATAGCAGTGTACAACATCAGAAATCTTGTTTTTACTGTGATGAAAGGAGTAGAAAGCCAGCAACATAGTACAAGATGCTCATTTCAGTAAGGAAAAGTTAAGTATATGAAAACACAATGAACTAATTTCTGAAAAGTGTATTTTTTAAATACACGGCAGTGTGAGGCCTCCTTGCATACACTTGCTTACCTTTGCAAAAGGCAGCTTGGCTCAGCAGCAGAGCCCCACTGAGTTGGGTCCTTATCGGCAGCCAGCACAGCTGCATGCACTAAAGCCAGACAAGCAGACACAGTTGCCCTTAATGAATAAATAAACCCCTGAGCTTGGCACCTAGGTCTTGCAACCACCAAGCTTCTCCAGCTTTTCTTGTGAAAGGTCATTGCCATTTTACACAACTGCTAGGGAATACAGCACTTGGGAGATGGTCTGTTCAGCATTTGGATGGCAGATAAGGCAATTAACCAAGAGGCAGACAGGTATTCTGCAGTTTGTACCTACTGCAAACATTCATATTAAACTGAGGTCACACAGGGTAAGCTGTTTGGTTTATAAAAGCTGGGTCTCTGTAGCCCACCAGAAGACAGAACCAGAGTAGCAAGCACTGGCATTTGCCAGGACCCACTTAGGCAAGTACAAACAGGTCACCCGCACTTATGGAGCTGCTTTGGTCTTGCTTAGAGGGCTTTGGCCTTTTAAACCAAGGCCACCTGCAGAAAGGAAGATTCCCCCATTGGTCTTGTGGGGTACTGACTCTGCTATCCCTCTTCCCACTTCCAGCACTCAGTAATGTCTTGCAGCAAGAGTGGCCAAGAGAGGCTTTCCCAGTGAGCACCAGCTGATAGCTCCAGCTCCAAGTGCTCCAAAGTTGATTTTCTGTGAGGGAAGTGAAAGCAGCCAGAAGCTACACATAGTGCTGGAAAAAACAAGGCATCACAGGGAGAATGTGCTCAAAAATTTCTTCAGGATAAAGCCTGAGAGTGGCATATGAAACTTCTGCACTGGGCTGAACTGTAGACAGGGAAAATGTTTTTAAGCTTTACCTAAATCCAAACCGTGGGGTAATATAATAAGTACATGTGATTGTGTACACATCTATGTATTTAAACATGTGTATGTACACTTATAAATATATACGTGTCTGTACATCTGTATATGTGTACAAAAACACAAGGGCAGGTTAACATTTTGATCCTTTTTCCACTGAAAGCAGCACATTGAAAATACACGTTTCCAACCAAATTTCACTTCCACGATATTGCTGCCCCTAAAGACTCAACTATGCAAGTCATCTGTAGACTTCTAACAGATAAAAGGTTTTTCCCTGCCTTTCTTTTTCCTAAAATATTAATTTCTGGATTTACAGCTATGTGATTCAGTTAAAGAAAATGAAGGATGAAGCAAGAGAGAAAGCACACAACCAAGACAAGGTTTGAAGGAGAATTATGGAAACAACATGCTGAAAGGAAGTTATATCCACTGCAGTATTAGACAGCCACATGCAGTTTTTAAGGTACGGCTTTCCTTCATTTTTCTGACACCAATAATGTTCAAAATGTAACCAGCCCTGAGAATAATAGGTGTGCTGTCCTCACACAGATTTCACCTATACACCTTAGCAAGTTCTTTTATGTAAGGCACTGTCACCATATTTTTTTGACCTTGATTTCCTTAGCCAATATAATATTCTTTTTTTAAATAAGAGGGGGTGAAATAACTCAGTTTCTCTGCAGAACTTGATGTTCAAGTCTAACTTCTCTGTGGACATCATTGCCATCTAGTGTGATGATGTTGTGACTGGACTATTTCATGTACAGAAAAAAGGGTAGGAAGACGGTCATTAGTTTCACTATAAGTTGGTAATGATGCTGAGAACATAGAATGAAATCGCAGTATTGAAACGTGAGGGTTAGAATTACAATGAAGCTAAACTGAACTGCATAGCCGCAGTTATCAGAGAACTATTTTGAAAGCCAAGTAGTTAAAACAACTGATTTTGCAATCCAGCACAGAAGACAGCTTTTTTTCCTTCAAATTATACTAGCTAGGTAAAAAAATCTAAAAAAAATACCCTCAAAAAGAAAAAAAAAAAAAGACAAGCATTTGAAAAGATACAATAGTTCACTTACAGTGAAAAGGAAAAAAGAAAATTGACTTTATTTAAAGAAAATTAATCCTACAGGAAAAAATTCAAATATAATGCAACACATCACTTTTTTATAAAATACAGACTTTACAATACAAACCAAAATGATTATTCTGCATGAAAAGCTCGGTTTAGGAATGTCAGTTCTCAGGATTCTTTGTCAAAGTGTCTAGAACAGTATGGAAAGGAAAACCATCTAGAACTACAGATAGATTCATCCCATTCTTCAACTTCTGGCTGTGTTTCTTTTTGGCTAAATTGTGTATTGGTCAGCACTACCTACAGGCCCGGGAAGGCAGAGACTCCTCCCTGCCTGCCTGCAGTGGGCAGCAGCATCAGTTTGGAAGCTCATTAGATACCTTGCCTTTAATATCCCATCCTGACTGCCAAACGCAGGTGTGCTAGGGTGGCCACAAATTTCCAGAGGGAGGGCATGCAGGCACTGAGAGATGGTCTTCACAGCAACGTGGTGAGATCAGAAAGTTGAGTCTGAAATTTTCCTCTGCTGTTTCACAGTAAAGACCTCACCCATTAGGGTATGAGACAGTAAATACTTCTACCTAATCAGCAGCATATAGAAAAGGGGAGATAATCCCCCTGAGTTGGCTATTTATATTCTTGCTGGTAACCAGACAAGGAGAAGAATTATTTCATCAAGTTTTGAGATGCTGCAAATATTTTCAGTGCATGAGAAAAGACTGGCTTGATTTCCTGTGCACTGGTACATAGTTAACAGAAGAAAATGGTGCCATAATGACTGCACTATGATGCATGTGAACAATTATGGTTGATCAGATGACTTCAGTTCTGAAGCTGAATCCTTAGCTTTGCAGCCCAGCCGCTTCTTTTAACCTGAGGTTTTTCAGTTTGGCTTGTCCTCCATAATGATTTTAAGCAGGGGCATCTATTTTGGGGTTTATATTTGAATGAAACTTTACTTTGCTGCACAAAAGTTCTTTTGCTGATGTCCCTTAAGCATTAGTTAGCTATAGAAAGAATTGTCAGGGCTGTATATATGGAGTCAATCTGAAGCTATAGATACCATTGGGGAAAGATTTTATTTGTTAGTTATTTTTAGCTTTTATTCACATCTTGGCCTTTTTATGTGCTGAAAATTTGTGGACTGGTGTACAAGCCTGGTGAATTATGGCATCAGTACCAATGAATGTAGGCGATGTACCCATGAAATGCCTCTACCAGAAGCTGTATCTATCTGTCAGTTTCTGCCAGAGAGGGTTTCTCTGCTGGTACCTGTGAATTTATTTGCACAGCTGCAATATACCCTTGAAGACCTGCTGCTTGGACAGTGCTCGGGGTCCTGACTTTTCTATAAAGGCTGTGCACAGCCCCAGGCCAGCACAGTGGCTCATAATAATGTCTGCTTGCAACACTGGCTTAATTTTGATTTAGAATGACCACAGTGAGTTGTTACTTTGGTGGTCTTTCAAAACTCAGCTGACAATACAAGCCACAAGATAGTAAGATTTATATGTCAACACTATGAGTCTCAGGCCAAAAGACAGTCCATTGGGATTCTCTCTCTGCTGTATTGCTAGAAACAAATGTGACTTAGCTATGTCTTAAAAGTAAATAAAAAAATAGATAAAGAACTTAAAAAAACTGATCCTAAAGAAAATCTCACAACTTTGTCCATTTACAAAGCGTATGTTATTAAAGAACTGTCGCCATACCTCACGTGTGTGACTTGAAACCTAGGGGACAATCTGCTTGGTGTTGGCAAGTTTTGCAACTGCCTGAAAAGTAATTTGTTTTAGAGCTGTCCCATACTGAGCAGCTTCTCTTCAGATATATTTTTATTCATATAGCACCAGTGAAGGTACCACATTTCAGAAATCAGGCCATGTTACAACGTGACCCAAAGGTTGATGGTGACCCAGAGGACTGAGGTGGAGAACCCAACTCATCCAGCATAAAGGCAGATTGCTTTTCTTATGGCCTGCAAAGTGGTGGTATGATGTGTTGAAGGCATCCAAGGGACCACAGCATGGCTAGATCTAAGTTTTTTCTACCGTAACTGAAGCGTTGTGACAGTTTTGATATGCAAACTGAAAAAAGGGGAGTCACAAGTGTAGCATTAGGAACAATGTTCAATATACTCCTTTCTTATAGCATGTAACGTAGCATAAATATCTCTTCCATTACTATGTTAAAATTCTTCTTATTCCTGGCAAATAGGAAATCTAATTAATTGGGATATATTGTAGAGATGGGGATTTTCTACAAAAACAAGTGGGTGAAGCTGCTTGAAGCTCCTCTGTATAGTCTTGCCAACTTTTGCAAGGCTCTGGATGAGTTTTACACTGGGATCTCCTGGTGAACTAGACTGGAGACTCAAGAGTTAAGTAAGTGCAAGCAACTAAAATACATCTGAGCATACAGCTGCAGATTTCATAAAGCTTTTGTGGATGCCTGTGTCAGTCCCAGGTGGATTGCTTTGACACATATGTATACTTGTTTGCATAATTTTTTCTATGATGACTTTGCAAAAGAAAAAGTTGCTTTATTTATTTGTACATCATTGCTATGTTTAAAAAATGACCCTTTAGCTTTCTATTAAGAATGAGAAACTTGTTAAACTTATGTCAGGGAAAAGGAAATGAGAGGAACAACTCCAGACTAATGCAAAAACAAGAGCAGGATGCTGCTTATTTTTAATAAACCCACTCATTTGACCATCTGACCATTCCTTTTATAGATAAAAATGAGATTTTTCCCATGACTGCTTTTCTGACTGTTCAAAAATAGCCTTCAGTTTTGTCTTGGAAGTTGCTTATAAATATCTATTTCAGAATGCAAATCTTTTACAAAAAAATCCTCCCCAGAAAAGTGTTGCAACTATTACCACATTTTTGGCTTTTCTCTTACCATAATTCTGTTATCGTTCATTTGATAATTAGGAAAAAGAAAGCAAAACCACAACAGTTTTCTACGTATAAATCCAACAACGGAAACCCTGGAGTTTGCCTGGGCTGGTTATTGCATACATCGAGCACTCAGTGTTTTTAAGAGGGCTCTTGCCTGCTTTCCTACTGTCCTGCGGTGACATCTTCTGGGCCCTATTCAGACTGCACAAAACCACATCCAGCGACACTGGTGGAGGACAGCTTAGAAACCCTTCAATTTCTTGCCATTAGTAGACTTCTAAACTAGGCCAAAAAATCTCACTCTTCTGCGTTCCCACAAGGATTATTCTCCTTTGAAAAACCCCAACCCTGTTCCCAGGAACTGATTCACTTTACTGTTTTCATTTTGCACCACTGTTAAGATGTAGCAAAGGAGGGCTCAGAGGTAGGGCGTGGGGTTAAATCACCCCTCAGCTTTCCCAGTACAATGCATTTTGAACCTTGCTGCTTTGTCCAAAGGATACTTCAACTTCCAAAACTGGTTATTTCCCCAGACAAAAAAATCAGATGAGCTGATCCACCCAGCTCTCATCTGCTGCAGCCTCACGGATAATGAACTGGAACAATGCACACACAGAATGAGGAGTCCAGTATATTTAACAAGTGAATACACACAACCCTCTCAGCACCTTCACATTCAATTAAATAAACCTATAGCACGAGAGACAGACTTGATGGTACATAGAGAAGTCAATGATAATTTTTAAAGTGGTTCTAAGTGCTGCTGGCTTGAAAACAAGATTTGTCACACAAAAATGATGTCATGTAACCAAATGCCAAATTAGCTATTTCCTGCAGAAGGGAGCATTAGCACAGATGGTTTGGTATTGAGTTCTGTCACAGGGCAGTCATTTTATCCCTTTTCCCCCATACAAAGTCTAATAGCTTGGGCTGGAAGAAAGGCTGTTGGTCATCTGGAGGTTGTATCATGTGTGTCCTTCCACAGAGACCAGGAGAGTCTGAGCTACTGCTCTGTGCTAACCTGCAGTAAGTATGGGATAGTGGAAACAGATGAAAAAGGCCCCATCCATTTTGCATCTCAGATGGTCAATTGGTTGAGCACAAAATCACCTCTTCAGTGCAAGCATACTTAAAATTAGGAGCTTTCTATAGCATCACTGTCCAGTGTCTCCTCTCTGTCTCCCCTCTCTTCGCACTTCTAAAAAGTTTTGACAATTTTGCATCTCAGATGGTCAGTTGGTTGAGCACAAAATCACCTCTTCAGTGCAAGCATACTTAAAATTAGGAGCTTTCTACAGCATCACTGTCCAGTGTCTCCTCTCTGTCTCCCCTCTCTTCCCACTTCTAAAACATTTTGACAATTTTGCATCCAAGAAGATGCAAAATTTTTTGCACCCTTCAGATAAATGAGCAAAGATTTTGGTTGGTTTTTGAGTGCAGCCCAACAAACACTTTTTTTATTAGTTTGTTTGCCTTCTTTTTTTTTTTTTTTCCTTTGGTTTTTGAAATGGGAGGTAGGCAAGATGGAGAGAGCAAAAAATGTTAGTTGGGTAGTTCTTGTGGTATCCAAACCTGGGAGGCAGATAGGAAAAAGTTATGGGACCATTACCTGCCAACCTGAGCCACCCATGAAAGGACTTTTCCCATAAAGAGGAAAATATTACTTGTTACAGACTTCCCTCTTTTAGCTGGTCCAGGCACGTCATGTCTTATGACCCTGCTGTTCCCACAGGGAGATTAGGCTGGGCATCCATAAGCTCTCCAGCGCCCCTGGGTACACCCAGTCCACTAGAAATCATCCAAACTGTGGCTTTCTCCTGGGTAGCAGAGCACATCAGACAGGATATTCTCCCCACCCCATCCCACATGATAAATTGTCCTTGGTCCCAGGTGAGGGGAGGGACCAGGGACTGTTGCAGGGTTAAGTATGAGGGGAAGCCTCACAAGCAACTGTGTATTTGGTCAGTTGGGTAAACAATTAAGAACCCGTAAATACTTCCAGAGGGTCTGTGTGGCTAACCCTCGGGGTGGGGTGGCTGACTGTCCTTGGTTTAATGGAAAAGACATCCCTTTTAAAGACCACCCTAGTTAAAGGGGCAGAATTCTTGCATCGTTCGGGCCTCATTTTTTGTTTTCTCTCCACACTACACAAACAGTTACAGTCAAATGAGGCTTTAACCATAAATGCTGCTGCATCAGAGTTGCAGGGTGTAGAGCCTTTAAGCTATAATTCCTCCTTTGCTGTGCAGAAATAACAAATGGACACAGGAGCAGTAGCTGCTGCAACTTAAAAAAAAGAAAAAAAAAAAGTATGGCATGAGCCCTCAAAGGAGAGGGGAATTCTTTTCATCAGCAGGTAAGACAGCCTAAACACTATTTCAGCCTTAAAAACATGCCACAAAAACTACAGTTCCTTCTCCCTACCATCTGGAGCTGAATGGAATCAGACTTGTGCTGGGACAGAGTGATCTGGCAGAGTTGGAACCAGATGTATTGCCAAAAAAATCAGTGTACTTGAGAAAGCCCTCTGCTTAGCGAGGGAGATGGCGTGGCCCACAAAGCACAACTGCCCTGAACAGCTTACTAGTGGATGAAGTTACTGACACATCCACAGTGGAGGATTAAAGCAGAAATAAGATAACAAACATGCAATGATAATTTGCAGCTCTACAAGCCATCCCATGCAGCCCTTAGACCTCTATACACTTCAATAAACCCACATTTGAATACATCACAGAGGAGAAGGAAATGACAGCAGCCAGAAGAAGAGATGCTGCATCTTCTTGCAGAAGACCAAGGGGTGAGTTCAGTGCTGACAGCTACACTGAATGGCTCTGATCTTTCCTAGCACCACTGGAATTTCTAGAAGCACAGACCCACTGACTTGTTTCCTCTCTCCCACTTAAGCTTTTAAGACTTGAGGAAAATCCTGCAAAATGCCACCTTTGTAGCTTTCCCATCCTCCGCACTCACCCCTCCAGTACTGTTTTGCAGAAGCTGTGATGAAGCCCCCAGCTGACAAACTGTGAATTTAGAGCTCTGATAAGTGGAAGAAAATCATTCTTCATGTCTTGACTTTTTGGTGTTCTAATACCAGTTGCAAAACTCCCCGAGAAAAATTCAGGGCACACTTTGATTTGTTAATGCTTCTAATCTGATAGAGAGCTATACATTTAACTTGTAGACCAGAGGAGAAAAACCAGATAAAATCAGTCTCCTGCCTGTTGCTTTTATGGCCTGTACCACAAGGGGGACTCTCCTACAACTTTACAGAGCAAAAATAATTTCAAAGGGAAGAGAAAGCATGAATAAATCATTTCTGCAGCTGAATGTGCAGACTATTTTAGGCTTTAAGTTTTTAAGCTTGCAGGAGCTTTTAATTTGCAAAAATCATTAACAGGTATCAGTTTATGTTCATGTCCAACTGCTGTTCTCGCTTCTTTCAGCTCTGGTTTTATACTGCATGTTGCACATTGCAAATATCCTATTAATTTTTCTTTAGAGAGGGGAATTTAAGAGACTTTGTTGAACCACTACCCAGAGCAACCTTTGATTATATTCCAGGGCTGGGAGAACCTGCTCAGCTGCCAAGGCATGTCCGCAGTGGTGCATGTGGTGCAGAAGACAGACAGCAGCATAGGTGGGGGATGCGGAGAAATGAGACAGGTAGGGGGTGCGGGCTGCAGGCTGTGGTTTGGGCAGCAGAGCAGAAGGGGAATACGACATAGAAGAGTGCCAGGAGGGAGGGAGGAGATGTGTGGCCCAGTGCTAATGAACTTGAGCCATCCATGGAGTCGTGCCTGTCTTAGGGTAACACATTATAAACTGCCAGAAGAACAAAAGCATAAGTTAAGGTTTCTGCTAATGTGCACATATTTAACTGTGGTTTGTTGTACTACTTACTACTCAGCTACCATGAGAGCTTGACATTGCACAGCTGCATACATCACTTTCTAGCTCAGATACAGCACACATTGTAGGGTTTATCAATATTTAAAGTTCACTTGAGATGATAAACTGAAAATCAAGATTTAAAAACACAAGCTCTGTTCCCTTTAATTTTTAGGAAATGAATATAACTGGGTCAATAAATATCACCCTGAATTGTCTGTATGGTGCCTTTCTTTGGTAAAACGCAAAAGAAAACTTGTGTAGCCATCTAACTAAAACTCTGTTATTGTAGAACTACATTTAGTGGGAGGCTGTGGGTTTATGGTGAAAGTTACAGAAGATAGTGACTGAAATGAAACTGAGAATTAACTGCCTATTCAAACAAAGTTGTAGGTGACCTCACAATTACTTCAAAAGCTTCCCCAAAGAAGAGACCTTATCATTCTAATTAGAATTTCATTTTAGTGGGAAAAAACCCTTGTATTACACAGCTGCCATAATTCTTATTATAAGTGAGCAAATAATTATTCCTACTCAACATACTAAATTCCTATTATATCTTCAAAACATTAAAACCAAAAGTCAGAGATTTTTAAATCTATGCTGAAGGACAGTGCTTGAAATGTTCTTCCAGTCAAAGTGTGGTGACGAGCACATTCACATGGTATGGCAGAGGTACATATCATATGTACATATCATTATCACAATGATGACTGGCTCTTTAATGGTTTTTAGTATCTCAGCTGTGTATGACAATAGGAAAAGAAAGTAACTTGCACCATGAGCAAAGAAAGTGTTTTGATTTTCCTCATCTGTTCCTCTGCCACGCACACCACAGTCATATCAGGTGTCCCAAGGCCACCAGGACACCCTCAGTGGTCATGGAAGAACACGGTGTGTCCTGGCTGGCCATCTGCTTGTGGCCAATTGAATGAGTAACAGCTGAATTCTTGTCTTCCTCTGGGGGCACAGAAGCATTAATTTGCTTCTCGCTTACCTCTACCCAGCTGTCAATTTTCCTGAAGCCTGTGGAAACTTAGTTAATTTGGAGACTGCTAACCCTCCTTCAAATTTGGATGAAATGGGTCATTTGGTTCAGAAATTATTCAGTGTCAGGGACAAGTGGGTGGACACTTCAGTCAAAAAAGCATTGCTTCCCTAGGAAAAAAACCCTGAAAACAAGAGAGTAACAAGAACATTAGAAGAAAAGGAATCCCAAATCTTAGGAGAGCTAATTAGTATCTCACAACTGTTGGAGAACTGAATGAGTGGGCAAAAAAAGGGAGGGAGGTGACTTTCAGTAGTGATAAATGCAAAGAAATGCATATAGGCAAAAATAATCCAAACACTACCTGCAAGATGCTGAACTCTGAACTGATAAGAACAACTACAAGAAGAGCTTCTGGAGGTATCACTGACAGTTCTTGGAAATCAGGGCACAGCCCAACATTTGTCATTAACCAGAAATAGTCAAAATAATTGGGCATCATCAGATATATCATGGCAGAGATGGCATTTTTCTGCTGCATAGTTGCATGAAATGCATGCTTCTCTCTGAAGCTAGGAAAGGACAAAAACTCCTTCCATGCAAATCCTGCTGCAGAAGTTGCAAAAAAGAGACGACTGCCTTGGATGGTGATCCTTCCTTGGAAAGACACCTTTCATTGAAAAGTCAGCTTGTTATTCTAACATGCACTGTAGCCAGGCTGCTTTACTAGCACTAACCAGTATTTTTGTGTCCTGGTTCAACATGGATGGTCTGCTTTTAAATCCACTTTTTATAGAAACAGTACTGAATCAATGCCCATAAACCAACCTGCCAAAAGGAAAATGAGAAAACAGGAGTGGGACCTGCAGTGGGAATGGAGTCTAAGGAGTTACATATTTACACTTAAAAGGAATATGGCCTTAAGCCCTGAACTGTGCAATACAGGACTGACATGGCTCAAATCTAACTATGCATGAAAAAGACCAGTTGTGAATAGCTTCAATAATAAGCTTACTATGAAAAAAGCACTTCAAGTCCATGCTAGTGTTTCTTGGAGTTTTCTCAGTACATTCATATAGATAGTCATAAATCCGTGTAGCATTTTGCTGCATGAATAAAAGGAAGGTTCCATATTCCAATAGTTATAAACTCCTTCATTTATTATTAAAGCTTCTAAAATATGTATCAGTAATAAGAGCTGAGGCCACATTCTCATATGAAATGGCCCCACAGAAGTCCCCTTTGCTAAGGCTAAGTAAGAATTGGTTTGCTCCTGTATGGTCTGTTCTGTGCTTTATTCGGGAGACTCATTCCCCCGTTTTTTAAATGCAACTTGAAACGTGCATTTCATCAGCAACAACAACAACAAGCATTGGAGGAATTTTTTTCATTAGTTCCTAAAACATCTCTCTTATCGGATGATATATGTCCCTGTAACATGCTTTCCATCATATGGAATTCATGTTACTGCAGTGCAGAGGGTCTTCCTATATGGAGGCGAAGGTCAGTGTACGTGTCCACTGAGCATCCTTTGATTTTAACATCAGTCATGCTCAGAAACTGCAGTGCTATGGCAGCTACTGCATTTCAAAGATTTTATCATTTTAACAGTCTGCCCCTAATTGACTTAGCCAGAAGAGATCAAACCTATAGTATTGGTGTTTACTTGTTAACCTCCAATAGCTAATTACTGCTTAAACCAGTCTTCATTTTCCTATACATCCATACATAGGTGTATAATGCAAAAAATGCAGCTGCTCAAAAGCTATCAGGGATCTCCTGAACAATGGAGAAAAAAATCCCAACAAAACCCCCCAGTTAGCAAGAGAAAGTGGGTATGATGTTTGGAGAAGAAGATATGAAGGATGGAAATCAAGGGTGCAAACATCCTGGTAACCTATACCCGCCCCTCCAAAAAGAATCACTACATTCCTAGTGATCTGCAGTAAAACAAAGACTAAGGCTCAGCAGGAAAGTTGTACTTGGGTGCTTACCCTAGCTAGATGCATGCAACAAGCCTTCGCCCTCAACTATTACAGTACACTACCAACACAATAATCCAGCACATGCTAAACGTACTCGACGCAATTTTATGTCATTCTGGGAGATGGTTCGATTTTTATCAGCAAATGAACACCAGGTGGTTTTTTTTGGCCAAAGCAGGAAGCTTCTTCAGGAAGGACGTAAGGTTGGTATTATTCCTTCAGAACCTATTTGCAACATTATATTTGCAACTACCCCAGGCCTTAAGTATCAAGACCACACTCCCTCTGCCCTCTTTTTGAAAACATTTTTTATAAACGGTCTACAGATCAGCAAAGAAGGGCTAGAATTTGGAAAAGGTACAGCTGTCCAGCTGTAGCAGCCACAGTTTTGCACTTAAGTATGCTGAAGGTAATGCCAACAACAGGGTGGTGTGCTTACATACTGGCAAAGTCTCTGCTCTTAAGTGGACCTTAGGAGGACTGTACTTCCAGCTGCTGTATCCCATGATTTATTAGATTTTATTGCCCCAAAATGATAGCAACAGAGTATATTTTCTACGGAGGCTAAACTAGCAGCACTCAGATGAACGTATGTCACAGCCTAGAATTAATTCATTTCTACACTTCAACAGCAAAGCCACCCCCAATTCCTAAAAAGCAAATCTTGCCCTCACCTGATTTCTCATGCAACTTGCCAGGTGAATGGATGTTGGGAAGAAAGCACAAGAAATCAAGGAGACACATCCTGCAGTAGCAGCAAGTGTGACATTTCATTGTACTTGCAGTCTGTTACCTTGTTTTTCAACCTCAGAAGCTTTGCTGTCTTTTCTTCTTACACTTTTTTTGCTTTAGCAGCTACATTCTCATTAGTTTGAGGACATGGAGGTTATCAGGAAGGCTGGAAAGCTGTGTCATAAACAGAGCAGCTGCTGAAGTCAATGTGACTTTTCTGCTTGCCTTTGCAGAGACTACAGCTGAGCACTTTGCCTCCTGCTAACCCAAACTCATTTGGCACAGAAGCTATTCAGCTGTGTTACCGTCACAGTGGCACAAGAAGTGTGCTCTGGCTTCAATGGGAGCTACACCTCACGCCTGCGGGCACGGGGCAGCATGCAGGCAGCTCTGTGTCTGTGTTTCAGTCACAGCCATGGCACGCATCCAGCACGTGGGACCAGGAGGGAGAGGTGCTGCACAGCCACGCAGTGCCTGCTGCTGCACAGTCCTCCCAGTGCGCAGGGCAGTACTGCAGCCACGGGGCCCCACTTTGTGAGCTGCCAGGGTCTGGTGGTCATGGCATTGCATAGTAAGAATGAGTGCTGCATGCTTCATCATTTCTCTTTCTCCCTCCTCCTGCCCCCTTGAAGATATATTTAATTTTTACATCAGAATTTCCATCTTTCATTTTCGGTAGTCTCTTCTTAGCTTGTTGTAACAGGAAGATCTATTTTATCTAATAGTCTGTGTCACAGCTATACATTTATAGATGGAGAAGGATGATGGACAGGTAGGTGCATGTGTGTATACAGATACACATGCATTTGTGCACAGACAGCAAATCCCCTCCAAGTAAACAAGGGCATGGCTATTCTGTAAGAAAAACGGACTGTAATTTGTCATCTTGGCAGGATAATTAGCCTGGGCAGTACAATGCCCAGCGCGGCTGTACTTTGGCACCCGTACTAGACTGAGTATCTCTCCATGCACTGTGCAGTCCTGTCTCTACTGCCCTTGCTCATCTTTTTTAAGGAAATGAAGGAGCAGGTGGCTGAGCCAAGTATAGCTTCTGAATGTGAAGTCTGGGAGCAGCACTACTGTTCCCTTCCTGTGCTTCTAACTCACTTGGCCTTAACAATCCTATCCACCACCAGTGTTTCACTACATTGTGAAGGTCTTTCAAGGTGCCCACAGACCACTTTATGCCCTGATGTCTACTCAGAATTTGCATCCTCATACTTCATTTATTTATCCATATTGATAGTGTAACTATTCAGGTTATTTTCAGTCTGCAATAGAAAAACATGTATCAGTAAATTAAACTGATGGAAGAAACAAATATTTACTATTCTTACTTGGCTTGATGATGGCATTAGTTTTTGTAGTTTACTGCATTCTTACACTTTGTGTTTTCATTTGAACAGTGGTGATCAGAGTTCGCCATTTTGTTTACCCTCTTTTCCTAGGACTAGCATGCTGTGTTAGCTTTTTGTAACACTAAATCAGAGCAGACCCTGCTTAATATTTTATATATTTAAAAATTGCACTTTCTGTTTTCATTAAAACAGCCTCTTACCAGCATTTTCGAGATAACAAGTTAGAATAAAATAGCCCTTTGTGAATGCTGTTAGAGACATGCTGTCTAGGTCTAATTTCTAAAATGTAATACATTAAAAAATAATAAACTTTCTACCTGTGAAAAATTAATCAGATTAAATAATGACCTTAATACAATTTCCCTTGGTTGACCTTTATCGAGGAAATAAATTCTTTCTTAGATACTAAAAATAATCATGGCAAAGTACAGACCTCTCTCCTGTTGGCCTTCAATACAAGCATTAAGGAGAATCTAAAATACTACCTCACTGAGTAGCAGCTAAACCACAGCAGTGCTGAACACTGTGGTTTTGCCACTTTTTCCTCACAAAAAGTGACACACTGCTAAGTTGCCATGGGGTGTAGCTGAGAAGCACTAACTATATCACATAGCACATAATTTGCTAGTAGCTCCACAGGAACGGCTCAGTCTGCCAAACAGGAGCGTGTTACACCATGCAGTACCTCTGAGGAGTTGGGGATGACTCTTGCACGAATGAAGTACCATCAGCTGCAACCCGCTTAAGCGGTGGCAAATTACTGCGCTTCTATGGGACCCCTGGCTGCAGGGTGCCAAACTCTTAGAAGATCACTGCACTCTGAAATGGAAACTTGCCTCATTTGTATGCTTCAAAAGACAACAGATACTTTATGGGCAGCCAGAGAGATGACGTACATGCATATTGCAACTCTAACTGCTGAGGAGAACCAACCATGGATTTCACCAATGAGCCATTAACTATCAATCTCTGCAACACAGCTTTGTGGTGTATCAATATAAAGGCTTATATTCTTCCTAAACTCTTGAGGCAAAACTAAACCTGCCTCCAGCATAACACAACATTCAGCTCTGCACCAAAGCTGCCCTTTTCTATAAGCATCCTGTCTCCTGCTCCCTCCAAACCTCCAACTGGACTTGGGTAGCCCTCACAGGCTGTGAGGAACACCTCCTCTAGGAACAGGCACTTGCAAAGTTTCTGAGAACTGCTTCAATTAGAAGCATTGAACTCACATTCGACTTTGGCAGGTACCATGGGCTGAATGGGATTTACCCGAGGGCACTGCGGGAGCTGGCAGAATTGCTCGCCAAGCTGCTCTCCATCAACAGTCCTGGCTCACCAGGGAGGTCCCGGAAGACTGGACGTTAGCAAATGTGATGCCCATTTACAAGAAGGGCAGGAAGGAGGATCTGGGGAACTACAGGCCTGTCAGCCTGACCTTGGTGCTGGGGAAGGTGATGGAGTAAGTCATCCTGAGCACCATCGTGTAACACATGCAAGATGGGTTGCAGGAAAGGCTGTGAATGTCATCTACTTAGACTTTAGTAAAGCCTTTGACACTGTTGCCCACAGTATTCTCCTAGGGAAACATGGCTTGGACAGGTGTAGTCTTCACTGGGTAAAAAGCTGGCTGGGTGGCCGAGCCCAAAGAGTGGTGGTGAATGGAGTTACACCCAGCTGTCGGCCGGTCACAAGTGGTGTTCCCCAGGACTCAGTGCTGGGGCCAGTTCTGTTTATCTTTATTGACAATCTGGATGAGGGGATTGAGTGCACCCTCATTAAGTTTGGAGACAGCACCAAGTTGAGCGTGAGCGTTGGTCTGTTGGAGGGTAGGAAGGCTCTAAAGCTGCCTGGCAGAAAATGACCTGGGTGCTTTGGTCAACAGCAGCCTGAACATGAGCCAGCAGTGTGCCCAGGTGGGCCAAGAGCATTCTGGCTTTTATCAGAAGTAGTATGGCCAGCAGGACCAGGGCAGTGACTGTCCCCCTGTCCCCGGCACTGGTGAGGCCGCACCTCGAATCCTGTGTTCGGTTTTGGGCCCCTCACTGCGGGAGGGACGTAGAGGTGCTGGAGCGTGTCCAGGGAAGGGCAACGGAGCTGGGGAAGGGGCTGGAGCACAAGTCTGATGAGGAGCAGCTGAGGGACCTGGGGCTGTTTAGCCTGGAGAGGAGGGGGCTCAGGGGGGACCTTGTTGCTCTCTCCAGCTGCCTGACAGGGGCTGTGGGCAGGTGGGGGTCGGTCTCTTCTCCCAGGTAACAAGAGATGGGATGAGAGGAAATAGCCTCAAGTTGTGCCAGAGGAGGTTTAGATTGGATATTAGGAAAACTTCCTTCACTGAAAAGGTGGTGAAGCATTGCATCAGGCTGCCCAGGGATGTGGTGAGGTGTTTAAAAAATGTGTCGATGTTGGTGCTTAGGGACACAGTTTAGTGGTGGACTTGGCAGTGCTGCGTTAATGGTTGGACTCAATCTTAAAGGCCTTTTCCAACCTAAACAGTTCTATGATTCTGTCTACAGTCTTCTTTGAACAGAGAATGAAGACTTGAGAGCGGTACGCACTCAAAAAGGCTAATTTTACTTGGTGATGATGTTTTCTATTTTCTAAGCATTTCAGCAGTGCTTTGCGGGTGAAGAGGAAGATTTTTAATGGTTTGACACGGGATCTTATCCTTGATCTTTCAAGAACTGCAAAAGAGCCACTGTACAGACACTGTCCCTTCTCCAAACACACTTTTGAATACAGCGCAAATGACTTAACAGCTATTACCCACTCCAAGCAAGGTCAGACTGTACAGAGCTAGTTTTACTGGGACATCCCAAAAGCCAAATACTGGTTTAAACCTACAGGCCCATACAAAGCGTGTTTACACTGAGGGCCCCCCATGTTTCTGCCCACAGTGCCCTGGTGAATCTGCTGCCTGAGCAGTTCTGTGTGGTTCCCCCATCCCTCTGTGGAAACTACTGCTCCTTGCCAGGTTGAAAACATATAAATTACACCTCCCCAGGCTAGAACCACTTACTATTTCCAAGCAGCCCTCTCCATACAGCCAGGACTGGGAGCCTGCATCCCCTTCTGCTGAACTTCAGCATGGGCTCCCCATGCCTGCTTACCCCATGCTGGCTGCTTAGATAGAGCCAAATTGCAGCAATCCCTGAACACCACAGCCACCTGTATATTTCTATAGCATCCACATGGGGACAGGCAAACACTCCTCAGAATGCTGCAACTCATTATGGGTAACAACAGCATCGTGGAAGCCTGTCGCTTGACAATATGCAAACAGTTTGCAGGGTTGGTGTTGCTCATGTTGGGTGACTTGCGAATGGAAAAATATACTTCTATTGTGTATTGGTAAAGAGCAACAATCAGTGCCAGAAAGATAAACCGCATTCCAGCCATCCAGGCTGGTGCAATCCTGAAAACTGTTTTTTTATGCTATGAGTGAATTACCTGATTCTGCTCATGTTGTTGCTACATTATTGATCCAGGTCTGTGCTACAGCTTTATCATTTGATCAGCTGGGCTTAGTGCTCTTAGTCCAAACAGTGAAATTAATAAATTCTCTTCTTGCAATAATAAAGACAAAAGGTAATATTCCTCAGTACTTATCTAATGGGTTTTGAGAACCAGCTGCCTGCAACATTCATTTGATAAACTGCACCATTCTTCGGCTTTATGAAACCTTGTGGTTTATCAATACTTTATAATAAATGCAAGTCTTTCTCAGACTTTAAACAATGAGACAGTCAGTGGTAACTTAAAGTTACCATTTCTGCATGCAGCATTTGAAGGGTCGACAAGCAAGCACATGCTGTGCAGGAGAAAGCTGCTGCCCTTTCTGTTTCTGGCTAGCTGTGTGTCTTTACACAGCCACAAACCACAGCTTGATGAGAAAGCATTCAAATGTATACCAGCACAACTATAAATCTTACAAGGTAAGAAGCATTAATCACCATCCACCAGCTCTGAAGTATACTTAATTGTAAAGTTTTGAGTTACAACTGACATTTGCTAGAAGCAAACAGGTGTAAAAACTAGAAGCTACTTACCAGCCACTGAGATCATTACATGGAAGGAACCTGGAGACAACCACCATGAGAAACCAGAACCACCATGGCTGTGATCCATTAGAGACTTTTTAAAATACCAAGCTGTATTCCCTTAAGAGTGTGAGACACTTTCCAGAAAGCACTTTCATGGTTGTGACTGGCCCAAAATATCCCGTTCCCACTATGCATTTTCCCACCATGTAAGCTGAAATTTGTGTCTAAGATTGGTGCTATTCTCCTGTTGCTAAAAACTCAGAATTTTTTTTCAATCTCTTTTCCATTTTGATGCCTGTGCAAGTTTTCCAGCTATATAACCAGGTTCTGGAAGGTTTCAACCAGGGGTGGGGGGATGCTGAGTGATCACCCTGTGACATCACTCTGCCAGTAGCAAGCACCATGACAGACACACACATCACACATCACAACCGCACTGTCCTTTTCCCCCAAACCATTTCAGGCAAATCTTGGTTGTAAGAACTGCCTAGTCTTAAGGTATATGTATTTTAAGCATCCTAACAGGTCCCTGATAGATCTGCAGGGCTTTCTTTACAGTCTGCTCACAGTAAGGAGAAGCAAAGGAGGGAAAAGAAGTTTCTAATTTTCTCCTGACATTCCTTGTTCTGCCTCACAGTGGTACACCGCCCTTCTACAGCCACAGGGTCGGTCATTTGAATCTTGCTTATTCTGAAAACAGCAGATGCTATACTAAACCACAAAACTATCAGTGCCTGCTTGAAGGAGTGTACAAATTAAATCAATGTCAGGAGCAATGATTATCACCTTGATCAGTCGGCCAGTGAGTAGTTCTGCCACCCAGGGGAAAATGCTCATGCCTTGCATCAGCTTCACAGATTTCAGTGGTTAAATAGCTGTAAATTATATCCCAAGACCCAGATATGTTATTCTACTTACTGTATCCACCAAAGCCACGCTAATACTTCTCTTCCCAAATAAAAAGTAGAAGTGACCTTTTTTTACTTGAACAGTCTGTACTGTTATTGCTGTTGGTTCTGGCATCCACTGCCTGCTCACAGTCTAAAGTCTGTATTAATTTACATTATGGCATCCCCGGAAAACAAAAAAGAAAAACTACCCCCAGAAATTTTCTGCATCTGTGAAAGGTTTCACGAAGCCCTCTGCCAACAGTATTCAAGATTTTGTAAGTAACACAAGTTTAGCTAAAATTGAGATTTTAGATAAACCCACCCATTGCTGAAGAAGTTCTGAGTGTTTGGACAGCACAAAGGAGACAGTATTGACAGGTCTTGCCTTTGATAAGCAGCCACAGCACTACTGACCACTAGACTAGTGTTAGGCCTGACAATCCTTCTCAGAGCTACAGCTAAAGCTGGTATAGCTATGAGTCTCTAGAAAAAGAAACAATTGGTTTTGCCCTCAGAAAAATCAAGAGTAGCTGGGAGAAAATGTTTCTCTAAAAAGCATATGACCTTATCAAAGGATTTAGTAAGAACCAAACTGACAGATATTGCAATAAAAATGCTGTAGTGAAATAATAACAGTATCTTAAACAGGATTAAAATAGAACATTTTACTAGTTATTTCAAAGAATAGATTTTTTTTTTCTTTCATCATTCTTATCTATATGTTCAGACTCTAGCTAAACTTCAAACAGCTATTTTTTGTTAGGTACCAAGTGCAAATATGCCAAGATAAAAGAGTTAGGAAAGAGAAATACCCGGATTTTTTGTTTGTTTTGGTGTTTTTTTTTTTTTTTCCTTGCATGGTAGGCTACATTGCATTTCTCATGCCTAAAAAACAAGCACCATCTCTCAAAATATTTGGTCAGAAACCTCAGTTTGAAAAGGAGGTATTTGACAGAAATGTCACATTTACATTGGCATAACATGCGAACAGCTTCTAAAGACAGTAAGAGGAATCCTGTGGGGGAGAACCTGTGCAAAGCGAAAACGAACACAATCGCAGCAGCAGAAGTCCATTTACTGCCAGAGCAGAACCAACAGCCATTGTCATCCAGATCTTGTGGTGAAACTTCAACTACAGCAACAGGGAAAGAATGATGATGCCAATCATCTCCTTACTAATTGCACGCATTTATCTGTTGATTCTTCCTATCTTTTGAGAGGTATCCTTATTGTTCTCACACATAGTTTGATCTCATCCTGCAAAAAAAGTTTGCATAATACAACAGGACACTTCCTCATGTGAGTATGTATCTTCTTTTTTTCTTTCCTATAACACATTGGAGTAAAAGACTTTGTTCTGTATTGCTAATGTCTTTTAGGTATTGGTGACTGTGAACAGTTGCATTTCTCAGCTCCCTATTCAAGTTGTAACACAAGACAGTCACTACTTTGAGGTAGAAATAGAAATTATAAGCACGTGCCAAAATGCATGTTGTGTATTTTACAAGTAATGCTTACTTAGAAGTTTTGGAAACAATTCTCTGTGTGTGTTCCAACACTCTTTGCCCCTCACAGATCTGTTTATGCATATTAGCCTTGTAAAATATTCACCTTTTATCCTCTTCACCATGATCCATTTGTCTTTCCAGCAGGTTTATGTTCAATACTATTGGAGTGGAATGGTGATTGTACCATTTAACCCAACAGCTAGCTGGGCTTGAAAATGTATCCATCCCCTTCCTATTAATTACTCTTTAATGCCTATTTCTATCACACAGACTCGTGACTCATCCTGGTTTATTTTGGAGGAATATAGCCATAGGATGACAATTATTGATGGAACATAAAAACTGGAGCTAAAGACTGTATAAAGAAAAAAACCCAGAACTGATGCAGGAAGAGATGAAAAGATGAAAAACAGAGTAGAGAAGAAAATTGGAATGAGCTAATTTACAAAAGAAAATGAACAAACCACGGCCAGGTACCTCTGAATAAGATTAATTGCTACACATTTCCTTCCTCTCTGCAATTCTTATCTGACTTAATCTTCTATTCCACTTTTCTGTGTAACAGTGCTATACACTTATAAACTCCAACTCCACTCTTACCTAAGTTTGCTAGCTAGGTGTTGAGCGAGATCCTCTGTTTGCATAAACTGGTATATCACTATTGACTTTGGCATTGTTACTCAAATTTAAGCCAGCCGAGGATTTGCTCCATTGACTTTCATGGATTTATTTTTAATTTATTACTCTGAGTTCAGAATCAAGCGCTCTGGATATAAATCTTGAACATAAATAGACAATTTCCAAATCTAAACAGTATAGCCACAAGTACCATACAGAAAAACAAGCTAGGCATGTATAGAACTGTCTGAAAAGTTAGCCAAATGTTGCTGTGCATTTATTAGTGGTTTACTGTTTATTAAACAATAAATCAAGATCCAAAAAACCTAATTAATTTAAATGAAGTATTGTTTAGTGAAATGGGACCCTGTCAAAATACTTGTTGGGGAGGACAATTAATTGGTACAAATGTGAGTGCAAATTCTGGTTTTAAACTTTAAAGCGTGTCGTTTGTAGTATACAACATATGTGCACAATACAAATTTCATACATTTTCCTCAGTGACAATAAAAAGCGCAGTTTATTATAAACTGAAGTAAAAATAAAAATAAAATTAAAAAAAAGTCACAGTTTTGTCATTGGTATGTGAAGGTTGTTCCAAGGACCCATCCAGAGCTCCTCTTCATCTGACTGTGTGTGTTCACTGTGTGACTCCAAGGGCTCCTTGACATCCTCGTTATCCACAACTGATTCTTGCTCTTCTGTGCTTTTCATTTTGGAGGCCCCTGGCTTTGTTACTATATTTTCAGCCCCTATAGTAGAGGAAGCAAATGAGACACTGCAGGGTCTTGTGTTCATTTTATCACTAGAAGATGGTCCCTTTGACAATGTGTTCAGTGGGACATTCTCCTCGTGTGTCACTGCAAGCTTGTCCAGTTTCTTGAATTGTTTCCCTAGCCTCACTGGAGATGTGACCTTTAAATTATTACCAAGGCAAACGCGACGGGTTCTGACAACAGAGCCATTCTGTGCAATGTAGATGTTACCGTTGATGTTGTTTTGAATATTTGGGTTATTAAGACGACTCCTCTGGCTGGAATCAGGAGCACTGTCTTCTCCAGTAGAGCTGGTCTCATACTCTGGGTCAACTATCAACTTGATCCTTTTCTTTCTGGCCCACTGTTTGACAATAAATAGAAATGTTGTTAAACCTCAGGACTATTTCTTACATTTTCCTGCCCTTTTCCTATCTTTTGTTTATCTTGTCTTTTATCTAGAAACTCATAGGAATTTTTATTAATTTAGTCTTTTGTACCCTTCCTCTTAGGTTGTACATAGATATTTCTTAACTGTTTTGATTACAATCAATGATCTGTGTGCCCCAATCCTGTATACCTAATGTTGAACATGCAAATGATTCTTTGCACTAAAAAGTTACGAGATGGATAAAATCATTTCAGTTCATGAACTGCATAATGCGATTCAGAGTATATAAAAAGTGTAATTTTTTTCTTCAGGTCTGGGAAGTAGTGAAAAATTTCAGGTTTGTTTCTTGTTTTGTTTGCATTTTTTTTCCTCTCTAGAGATGCATTCAGCTGTGCTCCTGCTAAGTCGAAGTGCACCTTCTTTAGAGAACCCCAAGAATGGAGACATTACCTTCTGAAAGAAAACTTAAGAAAATTGCTATATTGGTAAGCCAGCCATATTTTGAGAAAGCAATGTCTCAGTCTGTCTTACAAGGAGAGGTGAAAACCAACTAGATTAATAACCCCTTTAACAGAAACTTGAAGGCACTGATGATGAAGACATTGTGTAAGTAATACTTCTAAGAAACTACTGTACTAATCGGTAAATGTTTGGCAGGTCTTTGAAGTTTTCTTCCAGAGTATTACTGCACTGTAAATTCAGTGCAGAAATGGCACTGAGCAGGACTGTTACATATGCACAACACATCAAGCAGAGAAAGATATCAGGACCTACACAAGGGAAACTCTCAGGCACGATGTTGGCAAAATGGGCTGACTGAAAAAAGAAAAGCTTGATACAAGGCTTTATGCCAGTTCCAATCTAGTGGAATCAATGGAGATGCTTTGCTATTAGATGGAAAATGGTGGAGAAATGAGACTTTAGATTTTATATAATTTATATATATATTTAAAGAGTTAATACAATTTGCTGTGACTTTGTACTAATAGTGATTACACAACCCCCCTTACTTATTTTAATTGATAACTGATCTTTTTAAAATAAATGCCTCCTTGCAGCACTCTAAAACAAGCTACTATCATTCTTGAAATAATGATGAAAACAGTTATTTCACTAAGGCAGCAGACACCATCACAGTTAACTCCCACTGCAATCCACACACATGCACATAAGAAAAGCCAATTTTTAAAGAAAGAAAATCATGCAAGGTACAAACAGATGGTGATTACTCTTAAGCGTGTTATGTAGATGCCTATTCTTTTGTTCTTGGTAAAGACATAGTTTTCTTCACACTAATGTATTCAGGTGGATGAAAAGACTGACTAGTTTAAATGGCATTTATGTTAAAACACCGTGTGCAGCTACAACTTTGTGCTATATGGAAATACACAAAAATAGGTAAGTGGTCATAAGTGTAGTTCACATTTCAACTGGAATTAAAGACAGTAGTTGAGAAGTTAGTATCATGCTTTCTAGCTCAACACCCTGTCCTGCCAGGGTAACTGCACAGCAGGCTCAAGTATCCTAAAAATTCAAACATTTTTCTCTCACCTATCCAACAGAGACTTTCTGGCACAGCTTTGGTGCATATGCCAGATTTTGTACTAGCTTTAAAGTACTTGCTCACAAGACTAATCCAATACTGGCTCAAAGCTTTAATTTTATTTAGGCTTCTTATGGCTTCTCTGGATAAATCTAGTGGTTGAGAAACAGCTCTGTGGGTTTTAATACAAGGTAAATAAAGCACAGATGACTTGTGTGTATACAAAACTTGCATAGGCAGTGTGCTGACAGCACAGATGAGAGCTCCACAAGGAGGTACATCATGCAGAAGTTGCTTCTTACATGAAAACAGAAAGGCCACTTGTGCTGCCAAGAGCTGAAGCCCTTCCCATGCAATCACACTCATTTATGAGCAGAGCTGTGCTAATGACAGTGCTACAAGATGTCTCTACTGAATGACATCAGGTATTACAGGTTATTGAATTTTAGAAGGCAGATACCAAAATATAGAACGTAGGTGATGGTTACCTTACTTTCCTGTTATGCATCTCAAACTTCCAAACAGATGTTTAAAAAAACCCCAGTATCACTGTACTGTTAGATGGGAAGGGCAAAAGTTGGAAAATGTAATCCATTTCCTTTTCTGACCAAGCTCATCACTATGTACACCTACCTCTGGATTCCTGTCCTGTACATCACTGATACCTGAAACCTGAATCCCATGATCCAGAAACAGTTTAATCCCAACTCTACTAGTAATACTCTGCAGTTTGGGTAGTGTTGCTTTGCTGCAATTTCAGTTGTCCTCCCTGCAAACAGGGTTAATGTTTACAGCAGAGAACTAATTTGAAGATTAGCAAATGTCATACAGTAGGGGAACATGAGGTGAATAATGTATGACATCTAGAGTCTTTTCATCCTCATCACCATTTCTGTTCTTCACTAAATTCCATGTTTTACTCCTTTTCCTTCCTGCAGTGTTCCATTCTGTGACAGACATAACCTGCATGAACACAGGGCCCTCAGTAGGGTTGCGCCATCAGGTTCATCAAGCTACGCATCACAGCTAATACAAAATGCAGTGTTACTTTGCTTCTACTACTACAATGTTCATAACGCAAAAATGATTACATCTAAGAATCAACACAATGCATCTTTAACTACGTTGTTGAGATCAGCAGAGAAAAAGTACTCCCTTCCTGCCATTGCACAACGAACATCAGTCCTTCTATGCACACCACTAAATATACCTGAGTAGTCTCTCAGAGGAAGTGTATTAGTTTGGTTTTCTACAGCTCTGTCCTTAAGACAGCACGTAGCGTTCAAACGCTGAAAAAGTAAGCTTTGACATTTTCTTTTTGGATGTCTCTAGTCACGTGTGCATTGCTTAGGAAAGACCACACAGAAGGCACAGCAAACAAGGTCACTCCTTACTGCAAAACGTCCACCTACTGTCTCTCCTTTTTAAAAGGATGTAGAATCACCAGTAGCCTCTGACTCCGTAACGGCAGCATCCAGGGTGTCATCTGACTGAGACTGACTGTTTTCCTGGGACATCTTTTTTCTTATTTTCTTTCTTTTCATGTTGGTATCAGAGCTTTGATTCTCAGTATCAGGGGAAGTAGCAGTTTTACCAGAAGTGGCACTAGCTGTGCTTTTTGACCCTTCAGTACCTTTGGAAGTAACACTGATTTCACTTTCTAGGCAAGAAGATTCATTCTTACTGGTAGTTTCCTCCCTATCACTAGCATCTGCATCGACCTCTTCTGTGCTTTCGTCTGCACTATCCTCACCATTAATAGCTGATTTTTGTTTCTTGCCTTCTTCAGTAGCAGCAGTTTTTGCACTGGTGGATGTTTCAGAAACTGCCTTATTTGAGTTATCTGCTGTCTCATTGGGGCTTGTGCTGACTTGCTCCACATCTGATTGTTCATCTTCTTCTGACACCTCTTCTATTGTGTCTTCTATTTCAAGGCTGGCAGAGGAGGTTTTGCTCTTATAGCTGGACCCTGAAGTTTTCCTGTAGCTCATGTCCATGTCACTGCCTGATGCATTAGAGCTTGTATTTGATTTCTGGCTGGGTCGCCTCACTTTGCCACGAGAGCTGCCGCTTCTACTTTTTGTACTGGACCTTTCAGTGCTTCTTCTACTGCTGGACTCACTAGTCCCTGATTTGCTGTATGAACTTTGTGTAGACGAGCTCTTTGACAGGCTACCATCTTCATCACTGTCAGAGTCGTCTTCATCATCATCCTCTTCAGATGAGTCCTCCTCCGATTCACTGCTAGAGCTGGATCCAGACTCATCATCAGAATCCCCAAAATCGTGCCCAGTTTCTTCATCTGAGTCCACAGTACTTTCAGTGGCTTCATCTTGGTCCAGAGTTACTTTCAAGTAGTCTTTATCTTCTGACTCTGAGCCAGAGCTACTACTCTTCACGGATGATTCGTCTGAAGTATATTTTCTTCTCTTCTTTTTCTTCTTCTCATAATCACTATCCTCGTGTTCACTCTCTGCTGTGATATTTATTGAAACTCCTGATTTTGCTTCATCTGTTTCATATTCTTCCTCTCCTTTTCCTCTTGCATGCACTGAATCTTTGCTAATAGGCTCTTGAAATTTTCTGGAGACACTAATGCGTTTTAACACGTGACTGAGTTTTCTCACTGAAGGTCTGTCATCTGTTGGTTTCTGGAAGTAACTTCCCCTGATAATCATGCTTTTCTCACTGTCCACTTGGCGACCTGACATCAACTTGGCGTAACTAGAATCTTTCCTACCACCTTTCACTTTCTGCAGAATCATCGGGAATATCTTTGCTTTCTTCCACGGAGAACGAGCAGACTCAGTTCTTCCTACTGGTTTGTGAGCACTGACTGCTACACGACTTAAATGCATCACTGCTTTTAGTTTCCTTTTTCCCTGGCTGGTCCTATATGCTCTTCCAGACCCAGGTCTTATATCCATCCCACCACCTAAAGGTCTACCTTCTATTTGAGCCCCTGCTCTCTGGCTTATAGCTCTGCTTGAAGGACCTCTGCCTTGACTCATCCCCTGCAAATTATGAAAATGGAACTTGATTACAATTTGAAAGATGGTTATTGTGAAAATTCGTACCCTAAAATAAGCAGATAGGAACAAATGCAACATTTTTCCCCAGCATCAGAACTAATTTACCTGTTTCAGAATAGCTTTTTACCAAAGTTATGAGGAAAATTTTACTTGGAGAATAGATTGCAAGTACACAACTACCTTACTCTGCAACAGGGAAAAATACTGGCTCAGAAATGTTATCTCTTCTCATTTAATTAAAACCCATGTGATGGATTAAGAGTCTGTTATTTCTGAATATTAGATTATAAAAGAGAGGAAAATTTATGGCAACTTTTTGCTGACTGCAACTGATATTTTAAAATTTCTTAACATTCAGTTGTGAACTTTATGACGAACGAGTTTAGGAGACTGCTTTTCTCAGTGGAAAATCACCAGTTACAGGCTGAATATTAGTAATAACTCATTTGGTTAACAATATAAAATGGAGCTACCTAAGGCTATGTGGATTTTTCTTTGAACTAGAAATCTACATTGAGGGAAAATCAGATGTGGATATTAAAAGAAACTTCACAATTCCTTTTTATTTCTAGGAAAAGGGAGAGAGGTACTGACTTTACTGGTCATCAGAAAGGCAAACAATAATGAGCATTGGAAGAACTGCTTGTTTGGTCTGTGCAGAACACAATATTCTGATCAATTACAAAATACATTTGACAAGGTTTAATGGTCCTTCACCTTGTTGCAGAGACAGAATCAACACACCAGAAATGCTTACCTCTTCTGCTGTTGATCCATGTGGACTGTAGTAGTAGCCACCATCATTCTCCACCATGACTTCCCCATACTCATCGTACATTCCTGAAGGAGACAATAGTCGTCGCCGGCTCCCATACTGAGGCAGTTCATACCTGGCAAAAACAGTATCATCTCTTCATACCATACAGATGTGTTCATGTGTGTCTCCACACAGAGCAACAAAGGCACAGGCTCACATCCCGAAAGGACAAAAATATCTTTGTTCTATTTTTGCTTTACCATTGAGAAATTATTATTCTTTTTTCTTAGTGGTAACAAAATCCAAAACTTGCAATTGGACACAAGCCAAGCCTGTTTCAAATGGAAGGCAACCCAGATTGTGAGGTCTCTGGGATCAGTCAAGAGTCCCCCAAATGAAATGACCTTCTCTTTCCAGGTACCTGATTTTTTGGGGGGATCTTTTTAATCATTAGGGAATGAAAGAGCAGGCTCCTTGGGATCATTTCTGGAGAATTCCTGCGAGCTTGTAAGAACAGCAGTAATCCCTGAAGTGCTTGCAGTCAGATGTGCATTATCAGAATAAAACAGGATGATGTTTTTCTAGGTAAATGTAAAAGGCCAGATGATGGCTGTGAGCAGAAAGTGTCAGTCACTGAACTCAGGCTGGTGAGCCACAAAGGCGATGGAAATTAATTTCCAAGAAAGCAGAAATATTCAAATAAAAAAGGCAATATAAAAAAGGCATGGCAGATGGGGTATACACTCTGCAAGTGTAATTATTAAGATTCCTAAAGAAGCAGGGAGTTGTATACAATGCCCCTTTAACTTTTAGAGTTCTGTTGTCAGCACACACCTTCATGGACACAAAGATTAAAGTAATCCTGAGGTGAAGGAAAGTGTCCTGATTAGATGCTGTTTAATAATAAGCAGCACCAACCTGGAAAAGCAGCATTTTTAGAAATATATAGGGGAAATGAAAATATACCCATGCTCATAACTGTAGTAATCTTGCCCATAGTATTCCTGCCCTGGATCAATTCCAGACTCCATACTTAACTCCTGTTAAAAGAGAAACACTGATTGAATGCAGTGACACACAGTAATGACTGATGAAAAAGGTGCAAAGAACAGCATCTTAAAGTGCAAACAAGCAAAATAAAAAATGATAATAATTTGAGGAACATTGACAACTGTCAAGAACTACAATGAGAAGCCAAGAGGAGGTTTACGTGACCCCTTCCCTGGTGCATTCCCTGGGAGTGACTGTTCTAAGTCACATAAATGCAGATGCTGTTCTGGCATGGGACACTGTCTCACTTAGCTGGGTCAAAAACTCATTTAGTAAACTGGACTCACTGCAAATAGACTGTCAGTTCTTGTGCTTCTCTCAAAGGAAAAGCTGCATTGAAAGATTAGGACTATTTTACTTACACTGTCAGGTCTCTTTTAATGTTTTCTCAACCATTAACAATAATAAGCAGCATTGGACTAAGCAAAGTACGTCTGTGTCCTACAAAAATGCCAGTGTGTCCTTAAGCTCCTTTCACACGCTGTTTGGTATTAGGCTGCTCTGTGGAATACTTCTGAACTGCAGTATTGACACAGAGCACCAGGGCTTAGGTTTTGGCAAGGGATTGTATGTCACCTCTGTCTCATAGCTTCCTAGATGTTTTTCTCCTGTCCAGTGAAATTAAAAGTTGTGTAAGAGCATCTTGTTGTAATTACTTATAATGAGTGCAGAAATTATTCCCATTATGTACTACCATTGATAGCAACATCTCCCAAAAGCTACGTTTGCTCTATGGCTTATTCTGGAAATGATACTGGGTCTAAAAGATTTGGAATAGGAAGTATTTGGTTCATAATCCAGAGCTGCTTTTGCACTTCACAGCAGTGTGCTAATTCTTCCATTACCTTGGCATGCCAACTGCTTAGTTCACCTCTAGGTACAATAATTAATTGTTAGTTGACTGACATCTGAAAAAATAGAATGCAGTTGGACAGTGAGGAAATTATTCTGTCTGCGAATGTGGACACGAAGCTAGGAAAGCTTTTAGTGTGTGTGAGCCCCTGGAGGCAACTGAAAGATCCTCAAGGGGAAAATATCAAGATGCAGTAAATTTAAAGTATTGAATTACAATAACATAATTGGGGTAACAATGTCAGGACTTTCCTTTTCATCTGAAAGAGTCGGGGGTGGTGGTGTGTGTGTGTGTGGGGGTGTGTGTGTGTGCGCATGTGTGTGTGCGCGCGCATGCGTGTGTGTGTGAAGATCACCTAATACAGACAAGGTTTTTTTAGGAAATTACGTAAAATCCATTCAAAAAGATATAGGATAATTAAGAAGTTAAAAGTAGTGGTACCTCTGGTCTGAGAAGAGAAGGTCTCAGCAACTGCTGTTGCTAGAAAAGAAAATTAGAAATTAGAAAGGGGTTCATTAGGCAGCAACAATTAAAGTACAGGCCATTTGTGTTTAAGATTGGAATGAAAGCCTAAGAACACAGGTCCTTCAAAGCCTTGTGTATGGCAGCCACCAGATAGTTCCATACTCGGTGAGAACACTGCTAAGCATCTAATCTATTACATCCACTATTTATTTTTCCTAATATAAAATAAAATTACCAGTTTACGTGGCGATTCTATAAAATATTTAGCTCAAAACCTTCTATCAGAACCCAAAAGAACTATTATGTGATGTGTGTTGGAGACAGCAGGGAGACAATGGCAGACAAAAAATTATCCACAAGTAGAAAGCAAATCTATAGGAATCTGCAGTATAGTGTGTGGAACCAGCTATTAAAAACCTGAAGTGATACGATTTCTTACCCAAGCTTCTACTGCAATACCATAGCTTTAATTCTCTATCTACATTTATATACTTTTGTGGCTAGTAACTGAGTACCTCACAACCACAAATATACTTTAATTCACAATACCTAGTAAGACAGTGAAGTATTATCTCACTTGTTTTCTCTACAGCTTATGTGTAATTCCTTTCTGTATGAAGCATGCAATGAGAAAAACACGCTGATGTGAGGGAAAAGACCTTGGGAGGCTCTATGGAGAGGACTGACAGGATGCTATGGCTGTTGTCTGGTGTGGCACAGCTAAACATGGGTCATTTTTGGTAGCCATGTTGTTAATTACTCTGCAGCTCCAGTTTACCGCAAATCCAAATGAGAGACCGATGCACATCACTTGCTGTTTTGTAAATTAGAATCAGATTTACTCATGAAAATCAGCACCATCGTCCTCACACTCCTCTCAAAACTTGGTGGCACTATTTCAGCCAGGTTTCTTGGCCAAAACCAAACCCTGAGAGATGGGGAAGTTCTGTACCTGAACTGAGACACAGATCAGCTCTGCAAAGGGAGGAAAAATCCCAGCAGAACAATGGAAAGCTTGCAATTTTTAAAACACTGCTGAATAAGGAGCAGTAGGCTTGGGATACACATCTTAAGATTAGTAAAACTGGTCCAGCTCTCAGCAGTATCTATCAGCCTTTACGACAGAAATGTATTTTGGAGAACTTTCCAATTATGAATTGAGTTCATTCAGATTTCTGAGGGCAACTTTCCGTGTTATTCCTTGCTGGAGAAAAAGGTGCTGCAAGAACAACAGAACTACACTGAGTTGCAGAGAAGGTCTGTGCAGTCCCGTACCTGGCCCATACCACTGGGCAGCCATAAGAAAACACAGCAAGCGTGGAGTGAGCTCCCTGCAAAGCTGCTTTTAGCAGTTTGCCAAGAAGCACTCTGCTAGCCTGGAGGTTACGTATGTGCCACAACTGTTACTAGCCCCCACTGAATCTATGCCTCATGAAATTTTTGAACCACTTGATATTTCTGGCTTCTACAACACCCAGTAGCAAGGAGTTTCACAACATAGGCTGTATAGAAGAAGTATGTTGACGTAATTAATATTGTAAATGTAATTGGGGAACAGCCTTACCTCTTGCTGTGCATATCCTCGCCTGGAAGTCAGAAAAAGAAAAAAAAATTAGTATACTTCTGTGAGACTATGTAAAGATGCATATTGCCATTCTTTCTGGAGAGAGGTGACAAGATAATGTAATTAGAAATTACTAGCAAGAAAAGAAATACATATCTACAACATAAAATGTGTTTTTCTTCAGATTTGCTCTGGATATATGAATCATTGCATCAGAAAGGCTACTGAATCTTTGGGATCTTTTCTTGCTTTTAGATTGCAAATGAATGGAAGAAATCCCTAGTCTCCACAAGCCAGAGAGCCAGCGCAGCCAGTGGAAGTCAGCAAAGGGAAAGGGGGTGAACGCTGTGTTGGGCTTCCCTTGCATTCCCGTTGCCCAGTCACCCCCTCTGTTGTCTCAGAGACCACCTACAAAGAGACACTGTTATTTCATGCGTCAGCTTAAGCTTCTCTTCTACTTCTGGACTTTCTGTGTCCACTCAGGACATGCTAGAAACTGGCCTTGAGCTTCTTTTACTAATTTCTTGTAACAACTTTATTCTTAAAATTACACATTTCCTAACAATTGCTCAGCAGGGAGGAGTTAAATTATTTTTGCTATCTATGATTATTTTGCCACAGGCGTCATGCTTTTGATTGTATTGGAAATGTTTTGTTGTTTTAATTCATTTTCTTGGAGCCATTCATATGCATGAAAAATGAACTTATGTCTATCAAGTTCTCTATTTTCACATTTTGTGCCAGAAAATTAAAATGGTTTAGACAAAACTAGGGAACAGCAATTTAGGTCTTAGCATTATTATTAAGGATAGGCCTGGAATATTTTTTTTAAGGAGGAAAGGGTGAATGCTCAAAATTATTTTGAGCTTAATCTACTACACAGACAGCAGTCTAGGCAAAGTCTTTAATTACACTTGAGTAAATCTATAAAGTTTTGTATAAATATTCAGCACATGAAATTGATTATCAGCATTAAATTAATGCTGTTGCCCATATTATATAAAACTAATGAACAACTGAAATGAAGATTTATCATCAAAAGATGATCTGTGACTTTCAAAGCCCACTTGAGGAACACTGTATTTAGTTTCCATATCGCCTACAACAGTCTTCAGATAAAGAAAGTCTTGTGTTGCACAGAGGATAAGTAAGCCTATTACTCTTAATTGCTCTCAAGTAGTCACTATATTGCAGATTAAAAGCATAACATAAGTAACTAATTAAATTTGGAATTCAACTTTTAAAAAAATATCACCATGCTGTGTTTTGAGAGATGCTTATACTTCTTTTATAGTTTTACGTGGCCATGATTAGAAGAAAAAAACGCCCCCAAAAGACAAAAAGTACCCTTTCACTCAATACAGCACAAGGATCTATTCTGACAAAAAGGCAAAGGTCAAAACAACATCTTTTGCTTCCGGAAAGGAATTAAAGCTCTCCACCAAGGGAGGAATTGCTTCTGGATAAACATTATCAGCCAGACTTCACTGCAGTCACAGTCAGAACGAAACCTTCAACACAAAATGGGAAGCGAGGACATAGTACCTATGATGACGTAGGATAATATGGCAGCTGGTATACGCTGCTGGTACGTAACATGAAAGTTAAAAAAAGAATGAATTCACATGTACAAAATGGGCCAACCTTTCATAGGTCTGTATTGCTAACACAGGTTAAAGGAACTGTGATTTGCCTGAAGCAGCGGTTTTCACAGTTACTGGCATCCCAGCAGCCATTTGGTTTTTCATACTTTGTATCTGTTTTCATATTAACAACAAAAGCATCATAAACCCCAAATAGTACAGATACTACCAAGACGAGGCAGCTGTTTATCAGTTTGCCTTTGCTCTTAAAATGGAGGTTTCCTGCAGGTCCTGGCTGGAACTGAGGAGAAGGATTCTGGAAAGGAGATGAGCAATCATACGCTACTGCTTGATTTCAGTTTTGCAAATGGGTTTGCAAAGAAGCCGACTGCACTGATGCAATCTTTGCTCCTGCTCAGGACTCAACCCAGTCAAGCTGATGATGAAAGCATGAGAGATACATCCAGGGTCACAGCTGACCCTAATTAACTAAATCAGATAACCTGCAGAAGGGTCAATAAGCTTCTATCTGCTCAACTTCTTACCAACTACTATATTAGTTAAAATATTCTGTAGCACTACAGAACTGCAGTAACATCCACACATCTCAATGGGACACAGTTTCCCTGGGTTGGGTTAAAAATACGTGATTTTGGTACAGTTTCTTTCCCAGTCTAATAGAATGTTTTGGTTTTTTTTCAAAGGCTATTCAACAAAGGCTGCATTAATTCCAAACAAAATGAAACTACGTTTTGTAAACTTTCAACTTAATAAAGGTTCCAGAATGAGAAAGCAGGTGTTCCTCATTAGAGAAGAGCTGATTATCATGACCCCCAAAGACTCAGAAGAGTGATGAAAGTAAACATTTCAAAAGGAGCTCCTGTGTGATGCCCGTTCTTTCTGCTTAAGGAATGCCACAAATAATTGTAGACAAATAAAAAGCTTTGGAGTTTATGCTGCGAATTACTAAACACCTGCAGCTTTGTTGCGTGACACTACACACTGCAAGATTAAATCACATTTGTCTAGTATTTCACCAGTGATGTAACAAACTTCACAAAAGCATCTGTTATGGGTCTACAAGCTCTGAAGTGGGATTTGTGTCCTTCAATTCAGATCTCTGTCTTAAGGGTTGATCCACTCGAACATGCTTAGCACGGTGATTCCCCATGCTCATCCTTGCACTTTCCACTGTCCCACTGTCTCAATACCAGGACCATGGCAGACACACAGAAGCAAGTCAACATGTCACCATCTTCCGATTCTGACTCTTAAATCTTAGATGTTTCTCTACCTAATAGCTGCTAAGCTTTGACAATTTGCTGCTGGTGCTTCAGTTGTGCCACTCTTGGAGAAATTAGCATCATTGGCAGGTATTCTACATGTGTGCATCTCATAAACTATACAGATTCTATTACAGCCGAAATGCTATGATCGATTATCATTCCCCTCATACGTTTAGCTGCCATACGTGTCTTGGAACTACAGTCTAGCCCAACAGGAGTTTTAAGTAAATAAATGTATCACTGAAACTTGTGTGATGGGAGTTCATGGAGTTTGGCGCTGGGACAAAGACAGCGAAACTACCTTCAGCAGTTTCCGACTGAAGCATCCATACATGTTCTAACTGCAGATTTTAAAACAAACAAACCAAACCAAACCAAAAAAAAAAAAAAAAACCCCAAAAAAGGAGAAAAGAGAAAAAGCCAAGCACCATGGAAATGCTGAAGATCTCTAGACAGTCTGATAAAAAATTACCTTTTTTGCTCAGAATTACAACATTTGAAATTGGGGTTTTAATTTTTCTTCATTTTGCAGTATCTGCCTTTCCGAATATGTTTTTAAAACCTGTCATATATAAACACAAAACTTTTGGATTTTGGCAAAAGACTAACAGGAAACCTGCAAGTTGAGCCAAACTAACATTTAAATGCCAAACCTGCTTTTACTTACCATTTTTTTTCTACAGGCAAGCTAATCTACTCTAATTGATCATATTTAATGTGAAGGCCTGATTTAGATGACTGTGAGCAAAACAGCCAGTAAGTAGATCCGTATTACATGGAATTTTATAAGTACTCGAAAAATCTTCACTTGGTAGCGCTAATCAGAGTGACTTTATTACAATTTAAGATAAGCGAGATTTTTCAGCTGTAAAGCTCATGGCAAACTAGCATGAAAGTTAAGAGAGACAACAACAACATGTACATGCAAAATAAAAAACAAACGTTTTGTACATAAAAGAAATTTACAAAATAAGAACTTTCAAGATGCAGTTACAATATAAAAAATGCAATGGAAGGCAGAACAGAGGTAACAGGAGGGAAGACAGCCAGGTTTACTGACAAATAAAGACAAAACCCTTCTTCTGACTTGACATGCAAACATAAGCTGAAAGAAAGCATGCCAGCAAAGCATGCCAGCAGAGCACAGCACTGTGTCATCTCCTGCAGAAGATGAAGATGCATTACTCTAATAACTCCAGCTCACTATTGCTGAGCCTGCTTACTACCAGTACTTGCTTTCTTTGACATCCAATATTTGACAGTAAGATTCCTCCCAGGTGGTACATTTTATGGGCAAAGCAAGAGATTCCAATTACAGCTGCAGAAAAATCACTCTGCTTACTGATATTACCTACAGTGAAGGCTGCTTAACATGGAGCAGTATTAAGCCCTCTGCTGTCTATGACCAATATTTGGGTAAAAATGGACCGTTTTCCCCAAGAATTTTTGGTAAACAGACTAAGAACCAGCATCATAGAACAGTAAAATGTATCTCTGAAAACAACTTGTAAAGTTATTGTACATTACAAATTTCCAAGTGAACAGGAAAGACAATGTTTCTCAATTTAGGATCAGGGCTGAATAAGTAGTGATACACAGCAGAGAAAGGGAAAAAGTCTGAATTTATTGAGTCTGAGGCAGATACCATGTGCTGCATTAGAGTCATCTCACTCAAAATGTTACATGCAGAAAACATCCAACTGTAAATATTACAGTGCTGTCGACTGAGAGGGAAAGCGTTTCTCAAGCTCTTCCACAACACAGCTCAAGTTGCCATTCTGCTGGTTATGCTCAGCCGCAGCTTCTGGGGTTGGCAGCTCTGGTGTTGCAACCAGTTTGAGCTTAGAAACGTGCTTGGGCAGAACGTGGTTTTTGTCTATTTGGCTATACATGTTGGCCACAGACTTTTCGATTGCTGCTAAATTCTGAATGTTTTTAAGAATACCTTTCAGCTCCCTACGGGGAGGAGGCTCTGGCACTGTGGCCGGTGGTGGTACAGCTGGCTGTTTGGCAGGGGATTTTGGATGCTTGGCAGGGGAGAGGTGCTGGGCGCTAAAAGGAGATGAAGAAGAAGAAGGAGAAACTGTGGGTGGAGATGGAGGATGTGATGGCAACAGAGGAGGGGATGGAGGTGGTGGTGGCAGTGGAGGTGGCAGAAGTGGAGGTGGGGGTGGGGGAATTTTAGGTGGATCTGGAATGCTTTCTACAACTTCTTTGGTCTGAGGAGCTAGAAAACTTTGGCAAACTGATTTTATCCTAAAAGACGGAGGAGTTGGTTTGCGAGCTGGTGGAGGAGAAGGCTCTTCAGGGTAGTTGTGGTGAGTGATGATTACAGAAGGAACCGCAGAGGCCTCCAGTTCAACTACTTCAGCACAAGGTGTTGAAGAGGATAGAGGAGAAGAGCGAAGGCAAGGAGAAGCAATCACACTTTTAGGAGACTGCTCTAGCCCATTCTCTCCTTCTTGGAAACAGATGCTGTGTGTTGGTGATCGGACGGATTTCACATCAGGAGATTTCACTTGCTTCATTTCCTGCAAAGCCTGCTGCTCAAACTGTCTTGCCTTCTCTTTTACAGTTAACTTGGGGCCACTTATTTTCTGAAATAGTGGACTGCTAATATCAACACTGCTATGCTGGTTTTCAGTTCCTTCGTTCTCTGCTTTGAGTCTCTCCTGTTGCCACTGAATGGGGTCCATGATAACTGGCCTACTCAGAGAACCAGGCGTGTGTCTCTTAGTAACGTGAGTTGGTACTGTCCACGCACGGTGGCTGCCTCCCAAAGAGGCATCTCTCAAGGCTAGTCTTGAAGGAGAAAGAGTATCTAGAGTATCGTTTCTTTTCCGTAGAAACCCAGCAGCAGCAGGACTTTGAGTGACACCTTCCATATATAATGGGTTTTGAGTAGTTAATGGGTTCTCATCAGATAAAAAAGTAATGTTACTTGAAGATTTGGGGAGATTATTGTTCAAAGATCCATTGATATTAGATTGCTTGTGAGCCTCAATAGCACGGGAAGCAAAGCTGCTTATAACTCTCTGACGGTCTCCTTCTTCTAAGACTGACTTTTTTCCCCTGCTTTGTTGGAAATGGTAGAGAAGAAAAAGACTTGAAAGAAAAGAAGATAATCACATGTGAGGAAACATGCATGGACATAGATACTTATGAGAGAGAAAAAAAACCTTATGATATGAATCAGAGCCATTAAATTAATTCTAGCAAACTACTGCTATCCAACAGAAAGATCACATTTACTACACTACTGGGCAAGACATTTACTTTGACATCTTCTTTAAGGGAGAAGGACTTGAGGAGGAAGAAAAAATAAAGTAAGTTTTCAGCTACAGGGCAAGTTAAAAAATAAAAAATAACCTCTTCTTAAAAGAATTCCTTTGATTTCAAAAATGTCAGTCAATACTAACCCTATCTCCCCAGTGACACAAAACATCAATGCTGTGTAGTTATGTGATACAATTTCTCTGTGAGATAATATGGTCTCATGGTATGTATACTGTACGTATGTATAATCATATCTCCATCATACAAATGGCAGCGGCACTGTGCCATACTGCACACAGCCAACACAAAACATACACGGGGATTTTTACTTTAAACCTGTACTATAATAATTGTGTATCAAAACTCTGCTATTCTATAAAATACATGTATGATTAGGCAGTCTTTAAGTGTGCCTGCATTGCCTTTTAAGACTGGCCACAGGTCACACACAAAATGAGGACTGTGGTTCGAGCCAACAGCAAGCCTGAAACTTGCTGCAGGAGACAGAGGTGCCCCTGGGCACATCTGAAGTGTAGACCTGTAGGGTCTCTGTGGGGCAGCCAAGAGGAGCTGAAGACAGTCAGCTAAGATGCATATCAGACTCGGACCATTCTCCTGACACCAATTCTTAAAGAATTACCAAGCTGGGCATTGTTTCTTGCATTTATGATACACATATTAATGCAGAAGTATCAATATGTGCATGAATTTAATCTCTGGATCATGGTAAACCAAATGAAAAAACCCTGCAGTTGGACTGCACTGAATTTCTATACCAAAAGTAGGAGGTTTTACTATTTTGGGGAATTAATCTAGCACCTCCAAGTGCCTCATTAACCTACCTTCCTCAAATATTTTTAATACCACAAACTTCTGAGCTGATTTTAAGATCAATATCCTCGAACTGCCTGCTAGAAAAATGTGTCCTTAGAGTCCTATTTTAAATAATGATCACCTGAGTCTGAAAAAAAAATAATTTTCCACCCAACCTATGAAAAATTTAAGATATTGGCCAATGTCAGATAGAGCTAAAATGAAAATTCTTATCCTTATAAAGAGAAGATTACCCTCATCAGCAACAAGATTGAATCAAAATGCATTTCCATTGCTGCCACGTACAGATTTATTGTAACTAAACACATGTGCTGTCTAGGATGGGGATGCAAAAAAAACCCAAACCCTCCAAAATAAAAAAAAAAATCCAGTCTTAAAAAGGACGTGTATTCTAAAAAACCCTCTGAAATTTTAAATACATATGATAAGACAGGCCATGGTGAGAACATGATGGCATAAGGGAACATTATGGTAGAAACAGGATATAAAGACTGAATTCCACTTTTGTACAATTCATTACAAATTCACTACCTCTGCCTAACGCTGGTACTCCACATTTTGAATGCCTTACTTAAAACCTTCCCATTTTCTGCAGTTAAGCAACTGCAGCTGAAGTATAGAACAAGTAGCAATGACTTCTACATACATACACACACACAGAATAGTGTATAAAACTATTTTTAGTGATTTAGAGCTGTCCAATATTTTCACAAAACCTTCTGAGTTAAAAATTCTAAGTCTTGTTCCTGTCAAATTTTGAGCCATATTTTTTGGAATTTAGATTAAAAAAGGGCTAGGCTTTATTAACAAAGGAGTAGAGGAAAAATTAGGTGTTCCATGATTACATGAATGTTGAAAGACAAAGTTTTAGACCTCTTGATCAGATTGTTCCATCTTTTTTGGTGGGTTTTTTTTCATATCTCAGAAAATATCACCATATCTAAATTAATGGAAATTTAACCTCTGGTGCTTAAGTATTTCCTAGCAAAACTGTTAACGAGAGATTTAAATAACTAGACACTGGATAGGAGTTAATTAAGAGATTCTAAATCTCTTCTATATCCTTTAATATGTGAAAGTCCCCCAAAGGCTTGTATTTAGTAATTGAACACATTTGTTTCTTAACTTTTGTTTCTTGTTTTGACTGGGAGATTACCCACACAGAGAAACTAGAGCTTCCTCATCGTCACAGGGACCTGAGAGGACCGATGAGAAGAATCACTGCACACAGTACAGGGATCACTCTTGCATTGGCAAGTAACACACAGGAAAGCCACAAAAGGTGATACCAGTGAACAAACTCCCCAAGCACTGCAGTCCTCAAAAAAACAGTACGCCTAAGGATTGCCTTTAGGCAGAATGTAACTGCATGAAAAATAACTGACTTCATACTAATAATAAACTAATTCTTTATTCTAAAGCAGCGGACTTTGAGGTTGGTCAAACACCCTCAATCTATTTAGAGGTGAGAGAAATAAATGATTCTGAACTTGAAGGAAACCTTCCAGTAGAAGGCTCATGCAAGATGACATAACCTTTATGCTACTGGAACAGATTATTTCAAAAGCTTCTCAGTTCCTTCCTCACTTCACATGACCTCTCAAGGATGAGGTTACCCTTCAGTCTTTTTCTGTTTATAAATATGTGTATTATTCAATGAGAAACATTAGCTTACTAGTTTGAAGCACATTTCTATAAACCGAAAGAAGTGTACTTGCCTTGCAAGGAATCATAAATAGCAGACAAGAAAGATGTTATTTGCATCCAATTGTGAGATCTTAAGTCCATGAACTGAAAGCAAACCTCTGTGCATGCAGTGTTGGTTTTGTGGTGGTTTTTTTAAGGTAGTAGGACTGTTTGGCTTTAGAAATAATACCATTCAAGTTCAGCAATCGTACTTCATCTCAGCTTCCAATAATAGGATAAAGAAGTATCAAAACTTCACAGTAAATGTCTTTCCTGTACTTGATCAATGGACAAATAAAATAAGCATTTTGGATTGCAAGGTTTAATGGGAATCACTGCAAGGAAATTAACTAGCGCTTCTACTAGCTACAAATGACAATGAAATGAGCTTACTTACTGATGCCTATATATCCAAAGATAGAGAAAAATGAAAATATGAGAACAAGGCAGATTTAAAACTAAGAGCTTAGTTCCATTTCATTTGCTATAAACACCAGATTAAGAAAACAAGACACAAGGCAGCTCTGCAAATGAAAGATGACTGTCTTAGGACAACTATGGACAAGAAATATTGTACTAAAATTCATAAAAAATGTTATTAAAAGTTATTTCCTAAATAATAATTCCTATGGTATACCCGTGCCTTGAAATCAAATATTTGACAAAAAGAAAAAAAGATAACTTGTAATTATTTTTACTGAAGTATGTTATTTTCTTTAAAATCCCATGGATTTTCATTTATCTTGTAATGATTTTTACTAGTTTATGTTTAATCTGTTTCTTAGCATGATGGATATATCTTAGCTGTATGCAGACATCTGAGAGAAAATATTCTCAATATGGCATGTTTTTTGGTGCAATGAAAACTAGTCAAAATGAACACAGATCTAAGCTTCAAAGTCAATAGTGCAGATCTGTGAATTTGCACCTATATGTTATGGTACTAAAACATAAAAAAACCTTTGCAGGTAAAAGCTCAGCGCAGTGAGGCTTGTTCTGGATTTAGCATAAGGTATTCATCAGTACAAACTACATACTCATCCACTGGGATATCCAATTTCCACAGATAATCAGCTTTACATCACTGCCAGTAAAATTAGTAGAAGGGAATCATTAATTTCAGTAGAACGTTAAATGCAAAAGAAAGAGGAACTTTATCCAGCAGGGCATACCACTGTATGTGTAAGTGTACAGATGTGATCTCATGTGGTTCACAAGCAGAAGTGCTCACATTCAAAAATGCGACTATATGCTACTGTCAAAGATACGATTTTCCTCCCTTCCCACCCAAGCAGTAACACTTCACAAAGGCAAAAGCCCTGGGATATTCTTGCTTCAAGTATAGCTCCTTTGTTTACAAAGAAAAGCTCAGGCTCCGGCATTATTGCAAACACAGAAGCTGGGCTCAGATGGCCAAGGGTTAAAGCAGCAGTGATACACTCTGCCGTGCCTCCTTAACATTTTATAAACTCAGTCACAGCATCTGGAAAATTTCAACTTTCTGAGCAAAACAAACAATGACTGAAAATAAAGCAGGAGTTGGGCAATCCTCACCACAACCAGCAGCTTGCTCTCTACCTGCCTCCAAACATATGCTCTTCAGTGTTACTTAGTTTTAAAATATAAGCATAGATGAGTAAGTGTGGCAAGCTTATCAACAAAACAACGCAGTATGATAGAAATATTAATTGGCTATTCTCTGCTGTAATATTTCCATACTGAGAGTTAAATTGTTGTTGGGGTCCATAAACTTCAGATGTACAGAAGCATGAAAAGGTAAGCATCTTTGCAATATTTTTATTTTATGAGCATATAATAGGTAAAATATATATTCACTGAACTGCCAGTGGTTTCTCTGTTTTGATAGTTCCTTTATCTTTCATTTCAACATTGAAAAAGTTTCAAATTTGCAAGAAAAAAACCCACTTCATCCAACAGAGTATTTCGTACTATAGCAAATGGGGCTTTGGGGCAGCAATTCCATCAGATGTGTTTAGTCAACAGCTTTGAAACACGTGGCACGCTGGCCTGGATTTGCAAAGGCACTCAAGGAGCCCAGTCCTGGCTCACCTGGGTAGCAACGGCTCTTGCTCTAGAAATAACATCTGCTTTTTGCCAACTTAAAACCTGTTAAAAGACTCCCCTATGCACTACAAGAAGTCCCCATTTGCAGGTTAAATTATTTTTTCTCTCCTTACAGAGTCGGCCTATTTATTTTCTGGATGTTTGAGAACCCCAAGGAGCTGAGGGAAGACTCCTTCATGAAGAAAAGCCTTTTTGACCATAGTCTGCATGAAGCGGTAACCCCCGGAAAGTGAATCATGGCTTCGGTGACCAACAATTTTCTTGATGTACCACAAGGAATACTTACATGGTGCTGTCGCCAAGCTCTTCATAGAGGTTATTGGCAGTGCTGCTTGCTGGTTTGCCGGCTGGTAAAGCCATCTGGATTCTCGCAGTCTTCGCACATTCAGCCTGTCGTCTTTGGTAAGCCATGGAGGGAAGGAGAAATACTCATTAGAGACACTCCATAACCTAACATATGCCAAGATGTAGAGATTTCTATTTTTTCCTGCAGTTTTCAAAACATCCCTGTACCTTATCTTCTTCAAAGAAAAGTAATAACATGGTAATCTTTTCCTGGCTTTTTCAGCTCTTTGCTCTCTCTTGATGGAATCCCAGAGCTCCCCCTGGACTGAAACCTCCTAAGCAGCAGTGTGTCCCTGACAGAGCAGGGATCTCCTAGGAAATAACGTAGGTGCTGCCTTTGACCCTGCTCTCATTAGGAGGTTTATCTATTCTGGCTGCCCAAAGACTAATAGTGGAGATAGTAATCTCTTTGGTCAAGTGCTTCATTCAAGTGCCAATTTTAAACTGTGATTTTAAACACAAAACAAAGTCTCTGGCAAAGTTTACATTATCACTTACAGCTCCTTTCTCATTAGAGTTGGGTGGGAATTTTCTGTCTCCACAGTTTTCCTGAAAAACCTGCTTTTTAAAATGGTTAAATTCACTATGAAACACATTTCTGTTCTCTAACTAGAAAACAAACCCTGTGGTCCCTCCTCATGTGTGTAACTGGGGGAGAGCCACTAAGGTGACATGACTGATCTACCTCGGTTTGCTTTTCAAAGTCAATACTTGATCCTTCCTAGGGAAGCCTCTATACACTCCAGCCTGACATGCTTGCTGAGGAATACCGCACCCATGGAAATACTTTTCTTTGCAGGAAACAGGCAACGTCCTGATCTAGGGTACCTTTAATGTGTGCTAGCATGCAACAATGATATACACTCAGTAGCCATGTAAATAACTTTTAACCTCACCGGTTGTTCAGAAGCAAGTTAGAGTATAGGGAATAACTCTTACTGAATGTCAGGTACCCCCTCCTCTTAAAAATAAAGATTGGTAGACTGTTGGTATTCCTATACAAGCTGTTAGAAACAAAGCTGAAAATAAGTACTTACTCCTTGAATCTGTTTTGTTATGCAGACAAAAAAAAAAGATAAAAAGGCAGGTTAAGTCAATTCCATTTGCAACCATTGTACCAAACAGCAAACGTAACAGGAATAATGAAGTAGATGCTACTGCATTATTCCACACAAAAAATTACAGAATTAATGTTTTTATTTACATGTTTAAAGAATCATAACTTCCAGAGCTGAACAGTATTTAGCTGCTATTTGTGATACTCTTGAAACAATTTTGCAGTTGGCATAAACGTGAATTACAGTGGGGAAAACCGCTTTGGGCTTACAGAAAACAGCTCCCTGCCACATGTACGTACACACACACACAAAGAAAAGTAAGACTTGAAAACAGGAATATACCTTATGATTTTTTTTAACAGATGGACTACTAGGGATACATTTATGTAACTGTTTTCTCCTTTTAACATGTTTCAGGAACACTACAGGAAACATCTTCAGTAGTGAAGGAGTATTATTTTGGTTGCTACTTAGAAGACACTGGTCTTTTGTGATTAGGAAATAATACATTATTTACAGTTAACTTATGGGGCTGTATTGGATAGTATATTTCAAATACACTATTTTATAGCAAAGAATAACGATAACTTCTGGCTTGTTTACAAGTCATAAAGGTAGGCACCGAACTGCACTTTGACAGTGAAAATTTTATAAATTAAGTAAGTTTTGAGTAACTATTATTTTTACAGAATTTAGTAAGCTGATCACTGATACGGAAAGCACTGAAAAATGGACCTACTGCACATAAAAAGTTTTAACAGTGAGAAAATCTAAACATTTCCATTATGTATGACAGTTACATTTATCCCGCTATAATCTCTACAATCAGTGGCAGACTGGAGCACCTACTTTGCCAGAACGTTATCAGGAAAAATACTGAAACTCCCTTTGAAAAGGAGAAAAAAGGCTGTAATGCAAAAACAAACCATAAAGCTGAGGATAGTGTTTGGTGTTGATATTAACACTAAAATTCCTTTTATTTTCATTGGCAGTACTCAGTGATACGTTTTTCATAGAAGTACAGTTTATTCACATTGGTCTCCTATAAATCCAACTCCAAGTCATACTTCTAGACAACAAAAATGTGAATTTTTTTATGAAACAGCAAATTCCTTAAACTTTTAAAAGAGATTGATAATCTAACAGATGTCAAGGAAATATAGTGCTGTCAGGTTTCTTAAAGAAACAGGCGATTCAGATTACAACAGTAACAAAACTAATTGTAGGTTTAAGTGGTTTAGTTGTGTTTCACTGGAAGCAAATTTTACATACAATTTTGGGAGAAATAAAGCAGCTTTGAGATGCACTGCCATGACAATGGTGCAGAAGCTTGTCAAGCTCTTTCATACTCCTTTAAAAGGACTTCTTCCTTGGACTCAAATTGTTTGGAGAAACTGAGATGTAAATATAATCCAAGGAATGCACAGTAACCACCAAGAAATGGCTATCCCTGGCTGTTTTTCTGGTGTCACTAAGGACACTAAGTAAAGTGGTGTCAGACAGGAAAGTGGTCTCAGTCAGGCTGTTGTTTTTTCATGTAGGATAGGCTTTTTAAATGATGACTAACATACTGCTTTGCTAACTCCTAACTGCAGCGCAGAAAGGAAAAATGCACAGGTTAAATCTCTCCTGGTGTATTGTACCACATTACATCCACTGCAGCATTCAGATTGTAATGGCTTTGCTGCAATACATGTATATTAGCTCTTCCATGCCCTCTCCTCCCACAGACTGATGCAACACTGCAGCGGGAGTCTGCAGAGGCACTGACACTTCATTGCCCTCAACACAATGAAGGGAGCAGATGCCAAAGCATTTTACACAGAAACAAAAAAATCCATCAGGCCTCTGGGAACTCCTTCCTACATAGTCCTGTGGAAGAGAGGTTTTCCATGATGAGGGTGTATTACATTCCAGCTAGTTCACTAATTTTAAAATGAAGATAGAAAGATATGGAGGTACAGACCGATATATACAGAAGTTGAATATAGCCATTTACGGGGGAAGATGCATGGAATTATTTATATTTTGATTTTGTAATAATTGGTAATTCTTTGAGAGCTCAGAGGATGCATGTGGAATTAGAAATCTTTCACGCGAAGAAATTAAAGAACAAATACAGAGACTTTAAGTCCAAATGCATTGATTGTAAATGAGCGGGCCTGAAAAGGCTTAGTTGAGAGGAACTTGTTAGTGATGTTGATCTTTTAATTAGTCTATTAGCCTAATTATTTAAACCTCTTGAGTCTGTAAGAGGTGAGTGGAAATATCAAGGTTGTCTCTGGTGTATGCTGCTTTAGATAGCACTAAAATGGCACAAAATCAATTCTTCATGAAACATTTGCAATTAAGAAGCATACAGTTAGGGAAAAAAATAACTGTATTTTGGGATTTAAACAAGAAAAGTTGAGTCCTCTTATTTTGCCCAAGCTACACAGTTTGATTACTGACTTTTTAAATTTTTTTTTTTTTTGGTATGGCATTTAGCTCTGAATCTACACTTGCGTTTCAAATATCTGGCTTTTGATCTTGTGTTTTGGCATGTATTCTAAAACAGTTATTGCACCACAACTTCAGAAAGAATAGCAAGATGCACTTCCTGTGCATTTTCTTTTTTCATGCGCAGCACACGTCAAGCATTAACCAACTCTTGTAACGAGAAGGAAATTAAAAATATTTCTCTGTATAATAATTTCCTGGCAATTAAGGATAATTTTCAAAGCAGTTCTGCTAAGAAATGCAGCATCCCTTCTACAACGTTGCTACCACAAAAAGGAGGAGGAGTACTTACTGTCTGTAGCTGACCATAACTATTAAGATAGCCGGCATACAGCAAAGGATGATTATGACAGCCAGAGCAAGTAACGCGCCTTCTGTGTAGCCTAAGGCTTGTGCCTGTTTCTTGACGTTTGCTACCACGTCTGGGGTGCGGATCTCCAGGATGCGTCCCCCCTGCCCCAGGTATGGCTGAAACTCTTTATTGATATCCAGCAGTTTGCCATCCAGGAACCTTCAATGTCACAAAAGAAAACTATTACAGTCAAGTTCATTAACTGTGTTTGAATTACTGCATAGCTGGGTTAACAACTGTGGTCTGATAAAGCACATACCTCTTCTTTATGTACTTAAGAATATTAGTAATTCCCTGTAATCCCTATGTCAGTGATAACTCCAAAGTACTTGATACCAGAACACAATTTAAACACTGAAGAGGAGGGGGGAGCTGAAGCTTATCCTAATTTCTAGGGGCAAAAAGATTTCCATGCCATTGACAGCAGCCTGGAAAATGGCTTGCTTTGTGCTTTTTCCTTCAGTGGTCTTTGCAGAGGATTGGCTAACCTGCACACATCCCTAAAGACCACTTTGGCCTAGATTCATGATACTCCAAAAGTGGGTAATTTTTAGAGGACTTTCCTCAGCTTCTTAGGGAAATTCTTTGGCTGGAGGGATAGTTACTGTTTGTTCCCTTTTGACTTCCCTTTCAATATTAAAAAGAAAAGGGATTTGGAAAAACTGCACTTTTATTAATCCCACCCCCTTCCCCCCAGCTGCATCATTTCTGAACCTCATTCTCGCATCTGCTCCATCTAGTTAGCCTCCATGTCTCTGCTGTTTTCTTAGACTGTAGTGCTGATACTACATATTGAATTATTTGAGTAAGACTTTCCTCTTAGAGCATGACGGATCGCAAGAGGAAAACACAGAGGGACAATGATCAGATGAACTCATCACCAGTAGGAGTGAACATCCGAGTAGCTGAAAGATGTGCCCTCTCAACATTTGGCACTGTGCTGAGGGAGTTTATTCACTGGCTATCTGACAGCATACTCTGACAGTGCAGGGATGGACACAACATCTCCATCATGACAATTTTTGGGCAGAAGCTGTAGCAGCACTCCTGAGAGATGCAGGAGAATTGTAACCAGGAAACCAATAACACTTTGGGAAATCCTGCATCATCTGTACTGTTTCCTTAAAGTCAGATTGGGGGTCACAAAAGATGACAGACAGAGATTACTGTAAACTGCCTCCCCTTTCTTTTTTTGACACCTTTTCTGTTTTTTTTTTCCACATCTCTCCTATAAAGAGAAGCACTAAATGCTTATAATAAACTATAATTTTAACTTCAAGGGTTCTCCAGATTATTACCAGGTACCAGAACAATCTTGACTAATGTTACTAATTACAAGAACAACAGGCTATCTAGACAGCTATCAGAAAAACACTGACTTCAAGTAGGCCTATAAGGCACACCATTCAGACAGTTAGGTCCTAGGCAAAACTAGGGCATTAGCTAACCAGGAACCATGCACTGCTGTCACTGCTTGCAGCCTATAATCCTGTCCATCTTCTGTTTGTGCATCACCTACAAGAAGGACGTGGAATGACATAGTTAACAAGCAAAGGACAGGAAAAGTCTGAAAAAGGAAATGCAGTGGAAGAAATTCAGTACCTGATCTGCTAATTGGCAGTTTAAAGACAGGTAGGCAAATGTAAACCCTAATCAAATGACCTCATTTCCTGTATGATGTAAAATTTTCTTCTGATTACTTTTTGATAACAAACAGTATGTTTGTGTCATGGTTTAATCTCAGCCAGCAACTAAGCCCCACACGGCTGCTTGCGCACTCCACCCTGCTGGGATGGGGGAGAGAATGGGAAAAGTGAGAAAACTCATGGGTTGAAATAAAGACAGCTTAACAAGTAAGGGAAAACCACACAAGGAAGCCAAGCAAAACAAGGAATTCATTCACCACTTCCAATCTGTAAGCTGGTGTTCAGCCATCTCCAGGAAAAGTAGCACAGCCACTACTGTGACAAACACCATCACTCCGAAAGTTCCCCCCTTCCTTCTTCCCCCAGCTTGATACGCTGAGCATGACATCATATGGTCGGAATATCCCTTCGGTCAGTTGGGCTCAGCTGTCATGGCTGTGCCCCCTCCCAGCTTCTTGTGCACCCCCAGCCTCCTCGCGGGTGGGGCGGAGCGAGAGGCACAAAAGGCCTTGACACTGTGTTAGCGCTGCTCAGCAGGAACGAAAATATCCCTGTATTTTCATCACTGTTTCCAGCACAAATCCAAAACTCAGCCCCATAACTAGCTACTACAAAGACAATCAACTCCAGCCAAATATATCCCAGACAATGAGCAGAGTTTGTTAAAGAAGTTTATTTTTGGAGTTTGAAAAAATATTTTGGCCAAGGCTTTATTTGAAAAAATATACTAGCCAAGACTCTAACTTCTAAAGGAAAATAAAAATTCTTGGATCACTTTTGAAGAGAGGATTGACTGCCTCACAAGCTGCCAAGTAGTAGGCTCCAGCTATAAAGATCAAAGTAGGAGGCACCCATTAGGATGGAAGAGGATCTTGCTGGCTTTTAGCTACCGCAGAACCCCAGACCCTTACATTTACAGTGTTTCTCCTGCAGAAAGGAAGTCAAGTGAAAACACTGACATAAAAAAGCCCAAAAACCCAACAGCTAAAAGATACTCTGAAAGGATTTCTGCATATAAACTCTGCATGTCTAAAGAAATCTGAAATAGATTTTATTATCTTAGTCTGATCACAAGAAATGACACTCCCAAAATAACATTTCTTAAAGGGTGTTAATTTCTTATAATTAATTTCCTCTCAAATTTATTTACTGATAAATCCTTATAGCATTGTTTGTGCCTGGATTTTTTTAAACTTTGGGGAGAATTCATTCTGATCTCTGTGTGTAACATATTAGCTGGATCTCATAAAATGCAGAACAATTCATCCCAAATGATGAAATGGTGCTGGTTTCATAGTACTAACATACTAGCAGCAGTGGCCACTTACAGACCCATAAAGACCACAAAAAGCAACCCAAGGTGTTTTGAAGAATTTCCCTTTGCACTAGTGTGCTCTGCTAATATTCACAACCAACTTACTGATTTCTTCTGCAAAACATTTTCTTGGTATTTGACCAAAAATCCGTTTTTACAGCTTGAAGACCTGCAGTGATGGTTCACAAGACATAAACGGAGCTCTAATTCTTTTGCTGTACGCTAGATGTCACTGGAGCATGTTACATGTCCTTTGAGCTCGCAAAGGCATTCAAGTAGGACAGCATTAAATCTCTGGATGATTTTAACAATCTCTCAGTTAAAATTCTGTTAGCATTTTCTTGACAAACCCTGTTTTAACAGATTCTTAACTCAACCGTGCACATTTACTCCACGATGAAACATGACACATTATGCAAAAGATTCAGACAGGATAAAGCATTTTATTTTTAATGGTGGACATTTTCCACTTAATACATGCAGGAGAAATCTTCTGGATTCAATGGGTTTTTATGCTCCAATAAATCAAACCCTCTTTCATATAAAAGATAAAAAAGGAGGCTGATCATTTTGGTCTGTAAAATTATCTAAGTCACCTCAAAGCCTTTTAGGAGTTTGCGGTAGAGGGAGGAAATAACAAAGCACAGTTACTATTCAGACCCACTTTTGATGTAACCAGACAGATTCCTGATCAATAAAAATGTCGTGTTATCAATCATAACATTCTTAAGGAAAAGTAAGAATCACTTGTTGTGTATCAGTCTTACAAAGTATAGGATAGGGAAAAATCAGCATGACTTGAGAGACACATGGGTTTTCCTCAGCTGGCAGTGATGAAGACAGCACGGCTGTTATGTCCATGACTTCTAAATCATGTCTTTTCCAGCAAAACATTTTGCTTGAATGCAAATATGTGGGATTGGGCTACTCATTTGGGACTTCTGGATGTGAGGCAGCCCATTTAAAATAGCCTGGTAACCAGTATGGCGCAGTCTGTGCATGTGCTGTCACTGTGCACATCTGCAGTAATCCAGCATATCCAGAGCACACTGCAGCTCCTTGAATCTCTTCACTTCATAAGCGACTGTTGGACATGACCCGACGTATTGGAATAACATTTCCCAGAGGTGATTATGGGAGCCTTAGACATCAGCTTTTGTTTAGTGGGGTTTACTTGTAGAAATTCAGCTCTGTAGTTGGTCATGAGCGTGACTTTGCTCAGCTGCTGATGGGCATGAGCCATCTTGGCTCTCCTTTTCTCCCAGCTTCAGTGTAAAGCCAAGCGCCTTTGGGACCCCACCACCACTCTGACTTGTGCCTGGCTGCCAGCACCCACCAGGGTGTCAATGGTGATATCTGTCTGTACCCCAGCAGCACTCCATGTGCAAAGGGGAACAAGTCGCTCTGCTCTACTCTGTCCTCAACTTACCCCACATTCCTCAAAAGACCTTTTCAGGTAATTGTTTTCATAGAGTGAAATAAACTCTGTTAAAACCAGGTTCTCTGCTATGCTTTATAAGCAGAAATGCAGGAGAGTGCTCCCAAAAAGCCTATTTAAGAAAAGCCACAGGTATCTTCCAATGAATAATTATTTTTTAAGTTTTGTTAAAAACACAGCCGGCAGAATTCATGCACTAAAACTGTGCTTTTGGTACAGTTCTCTCTTCTGTATACATCACAAAATTTTTGAACACTTGAAAAATACCTTGGCTAAATTTATATTCCTTATTGCTAATGAAGTTTTTAAAACAGGGGCTCCACCTCTTTCCGACATTCTAGGCTTTCTCCCATCATAACCAGTTTATGAAATGATCCTTTCTCCTATTGATCTCTCTTCTGCTAGGAACTGGAGCAGATTCCTAGCTGGCATTATTGACTGTGACTCCTGGCAACCTCTTCGCAATGAGGGGGCAACCATTGCTACAGTGTCCTGTGACTGTAGCAGGAAGTACATTAAGCCATCCCTCTGAAGGTCAAAACTCCAGGAATGATGGTCACAGAAGGAATTTGTTTGTAGGTTTGGGTAAGCACCTGAGCTGAGCCAAATCTTGAGGTTTACTCACTTGCTAGCAAAATTTTGATAACTTCTGATGTCAAGGTAAAAAATTCTTACATCATTTTTCTCCTTTAGTAAGCTGACGCTTACTCACCTCTACCCTAAAGCCAGGAAAGCATTCCCTGGCATTTTGCTGATTTAAATATTTAAAAGCTTTTGAAGAGAGAAAGGGCGGGGGTGGGGGGGGTGGGGAGGGAAATAAAAGAAAGGAAAAGCTGAAGCACACCGAGCATTTCAATGAGGTTGCTTCTAAGCTGATACCCCATACATTTGCAGACCAGGTAAATGAATAACCTTCCCTTCACTTTTGAAAAACTGCTTTTTATTCTATTTTACCTCTGTTCTATTCTGTGTTTTTCACTGGACACACAAACATCCCTAGAAGGATGTTCCTGTATTTTCACAGGGCACCAAAATGAAGAGGGACACATTTTCTGACCAATAAGACAGTCTGCATCAGAAAAAGGTTCCCTTTATGGAGTTGAAAAAGCTAATTGCCTCCATGCATGGACACTAGCTCACTTTCCCATACTGATAATAGACTTGCAGAGAACTTTCCAAGGTGAGGAGTAAAAGGGTGTCAGGATTTTCTGTCAGCTGTCATCACGGTTATGTACATTTCTTGAACCTGGACAGTACCAAAAAATGTCCTTTTGACCTTAAGCATTTCTAATGGAATCCCACTTTGGCCATATTCTAAACTGGCTACGACTGGAAGAAAACACAGGCCACAACGAATTTACAAACTGTTAAAAGTGGAAAAGTAATGATAAGGAGGGATCAGTAGATAGTCTGTGTGTAAGGCAGTAAGATACGTATTACTGAGACTAATTTTGGGAGTGGGTTGGGGTACAACAGTTACAGGAATACTGCAAGCAGATTTACTGGCACTTTTCCTTAGAAAAAAAAAAAAGAAAATGGTTATCAGGGATTTCTGCTGGCTTTATGTCAGGTTTCCTTAATTTTCACTTCCACTTTTGAATAAAATTGGGAACAAAATCACAGAGACCCCATTCCGGGAATGATCAGCAGCTCTGGCAGTGGAAAGTGGACACATACTCCCAGTGCATCACTGAGACCTAAAAAAACTACGACCATGGAGATACCTACAGCCAAAAAACAGCCACTAGCAGGAAGGAGGCTGTATTGCCACCACTCTGAAAGCTGCTGCTGCTAAACAGCATCTAGATCTTTATATTCCTAGTTCAGAAAGTGATGCTGGAAGACTGGACAGGGTTCAGAGAAAACTGTAAGTGATAAAAAGGATTAAAACATAGCCCAGAGTGCAGAGGTGAAGGAACTCATGAAAAAAAATTAAGAGAATGATGTGATCATAAGCCTAGAGCTTGGTGGGAACGAGGAAGTAAAAGCAGCGATTTTAAGCTTCAGTCTAGCACCCAAAATTATAATAAAACTATGACTGAATCTAGACAAATTAAAAAAAAAGGAAAAAGACCTAATTTTTGACAGTAAAAATAATTACTGTGCAATAACAACCAAAGATTGTAGTTGATTGGACTTTCTTGAGCGGTTGCTTTGCTGAAAGACAGGCTCAAAGCAGAATTAGGTTTGGGAGTTCCTATGGTTTTTATTATACTAGGTTAGACTGATCACAGTGATCTTTTCCAACCTATAAACTCTGAATATATGCAGAGCTTTAGTATGCTATAATTCATCTGTACTAAAATAAAAGCTCGGGAGAACAAGCCCTTTTTTAATCACAGTCCGCTGAGATGGCTCACAGCCATTTGATTTTTAGGCTGCTGCTTTGTACCCCATTGGAACAGTCTGTCCAAGATAAAAAGCAAACACAAGGGTGAAACACGTGTGAAAACCCTCGAAAGATGGTGGCTGTGTTAGAAAAAGAGCCTGTTTTGCATTTTCATTGTTTTAAATCATATGCATAATGCTGAAACACAAAAGTACCATTTCTAACAAAATGATTCTACAGCCATGTTGATGCATTGGCAGCTGCATGGGTTGAGATACTAATTTTGTTTTAGAACCTACCTGCCGCTAGTGATGACTCAGAAAAACCATGTAAAGAAATTACCTTGCTTTCATTTCCTTAATCACATAATCTTTGGCTTCTCTTCTAACGCAGGCAGAGAGCAGTTACTGCTGACACCCAAAGCAGCAGTGTGCCAGAGTGACATCCCACCCGAGCTCTGCTAAGGTGCAGAAGCCCAGACAGAGTGGTACCCTACCAAACTGCTCTGCTGCAGTGACCAGAGCTGGCCTGTTCACAGGCAACACTGTGAGTATGATGAGTTAATAAAAAGCTGTCTCTTATGTTTCATGTGACACTGGCATTTAACTGCTAATTTGGAAGTTGATTGAAAAGGCAAAACAAATTATGAATATAAGTGTCCTGTCTACTACTGCTCATCTCCTCTAGCAGCTGGTGAGATGGGCCCATGCAGATCTGTCTGCTCATCCCACTGGGCACCTGCAAGCACTACTGATTTCCTGCACAGAGATGTACACCTGGGTCATGCCCCAGTATCTGTTTTAGACAGGGTGCACACCAGCTCTCTTCCTTCCCCTTCCCTTTCTTCTTCTCCTTTGGTTTCCACAAAAATGAAAAGAGAGAGACAAGCTCCAAATGGAAACTGCAGAAAGCCTGAAGGTCAACAAATGGAGCACCAAACCCCTTGCTTGGAGATCCCAGAGAAGTTTTGGTACATAGAAAGTAAATTCCTTCAGAGGAATTTAAAATGGAAGCTCCTCCACAGGGCGGACCAAACATATTACAAGCTCTCACAGCCACAATGTCTAAATTACATGAACTGGGGCCATTCAGCTCAAGGGAATGGACTAAACCTAGTAAAGCTGCACATAGGGTAGAGGTGCAGGGACACGCACCAACTGCTTCAAATAGATTTTTCTGTTCCTGTTATGTCGAACCACTTGCTAACAGAGACAGACCAACAGGCTTCCAAACAGTCCATAGAAACATAGGAAGAAGAACAAATAATATACTTACTTAAAAAGTTCATTCCTCATTATAGCTCTGTTTGTTTGTGGGTCAATTGCGTAGACCATGAGGTCAGACTTGGTGTAATCCTCTTCAGAGTACCCATCCCCAAATCTCCGTGCACCAATGGATTCCACCACAACTGTCGCACCAGGAATTTGATCTTGGACATAGCGTTCCAAAATCCTAAAGATGAGATGAAGCCAGAAAGCTGCAGTGATTTATTTGTGCTGATCAAGACTGACAACAGCTCAAACAACATACTAATAGACAAAACCCACAGGCTTAGAAGGATGGTAACCTTCAGAGCACTTTAAAAAAATCTCTGCTCCAATATAACCTCTTAAATGCTGAACTCTTGGGAAAAGCTTAGCAGTGTTAGGAGAGGTCATCAGAAATAGTGTCCTTAAGTCTAGATCACTCTATTTATGACATCAATTGAGTTTTAAATGGCTCATGGGAAACACCATCTATATTTCACAAAAAAAATCCCTGCCATCCTTTTATTAAGCTATATGACTTTCAGAACTCTTCAATTCCAGCCTTACACAGGGTGCATACAATAAATTTTCACCCACAGGAACTACTACTTCAACCATTTTCAGTAGGATATTTCATTTGGTCCTCCAATACTGCACAACATATCAGGTGCCAGAACACCTGCTACTCCAAAAGGCATGAGCAAGTTGTACAGCCGTAAGAAATTTGGAATATCAAGCTGACATGTTTACCACAGGAAAAAAATAAAATAAACCGCATAAGTTCTACAAGCAGAAGACAGACAGGTTGATAGAATTCAGCAGCAGCTATGCCCAAGATAACAAGGCCATAACAGCAATAAACCAAAACAAATCTGTTCTTTTTTCCAAACAGAAGGATTCATTAGATGCTGCCAGAGCACAGAATGGCACACTCTGCAGATATGTGTATAAATTGAAATGTGTCAACGCAAGAGATAAATGCAATTCTAAGAAATTAAAATTTATTAGATAAGGTGATATTTACTGGTCATTTTATCAATTCTTGTCATGATCAATTTTCTTTAACTTTATTACTGAATATTATACCCACTTCATTTTTATTTTTGACAACTGAATGTCCACAGCCATCTTAGTATGCACTTTTGGAAGCCTTTGTTCTAAATTCAAAATCTCGTATTTTTTCTACAGTTTTTCATGCAGAACCGTTTATGGGAGAAGTCTTAAAATGTGACGTTATTCTTAAAGTATTCAAAAAGGCAAAGGTAGAATGGCTGTTTCTAGAATGTTCCTCCAAATAAACAAACAAAAAAATACTCATGCCTATGCCAGGTTGAAATGCCTTCAGCAGCACAAACTGATAGAGAAAGGACCTCACTGAACACCTGAGAAGTTTCTGCACAGATAGCAAGCACACCTGTACCTCAGATATGGAGAGTTTATGCAAAGTTATAAACATAACTCACTATTGCTCTAACAAGCTGCTTTAGAACAGACAAGACCTGAATAAAGTTTTTTAAAAATATGTTCTTTTCCTTCCTCCTTGTTTAGTCCACTACTCTAGTGGGGCCTATGAAACCTGCTGAGTACCTGTAGCAGACTGCTTCTCTGTATCTGCTGCACTGTGCATCCAATGAAAAAAGGAGGTTTACAAGTATTACAGCTCAGCTGGATGACCTTCAGATTCTGTGTGCAACAGGAGAATTGGTACTCCCACCAAGACCGTAGCTGGGGCTGGCAGCCAAGGTGGCGGGGACCCCAACTCTCCCAAGAATGGATGGAGCCAGAAGGAAAATGGAAAGCTGCTCAGACACTGCCATCAGAGGGGCTTTCACCGTGGCTGTTGGGCAAGGACAGAACACAGCTCACAGAAAACGGGAGGAGCGTCTTTGTATACAGACAGACTTGCTAGTGGTGTGATGAGGCTTCCAAACGGACTGAGAAAGGCTAAGCTGAAGCCAATGGAGAGTTTTACAAACAAAGGCATAAACCCAAATATCATCAAACCTGGATAGAAGGGCAAAGAAGTATGGAGAAATAAATAAGAGAAGCTGAAAGTCTAAACACTCGATCAGATCTATGAGTTATGTGGAAATACACATCCTTCTGAGCTAATTTATATTATCAAAATTTCAAATCAGAAAGCAATAGCGGAGTTAGGAGGCAAAAGGAGGGGAATGGGAGGGAACATGCTGCCTGATATGTCAAGGATGCACTAGGGTGAAGAGGAGGATAATAAAAAGTCCTCATAAAAAAGAACATCAATGGCTAAGTCATCACTTGTTTTAAACAAAATCTTTTGCAGTTGCTGAGGTGACATTTTGCTGCTGGTTTTTTCTGACACAAGATTTTCAAAGTAATGCTGTCAAAGCAGTATCACCATGTCATAATTTTTCAAGACCACTGATTCACATTATCCATCCAATTTCTCTGCTCTTTGTGTAAAAGTTTAGCATGCCCTTAAAACAGAAGCTTTTCCATAAGATTTTGAAAAATCCAAGTCCGGCAGACCCAGGTCCTAGACTAGCAGTGAATATATATATATATATATATATATATACACACACACACACATATACCCATAGTGCGGAGACATTTTTGTAGGATAAATAAAAATACAGATCATCTGACACATTGCTACTTGACTGGCTTCCCATAAACAAGCACTCCTGTTGTTTGCAGATATGGCAAACCCTACTCATCTCTGCTTCTGGCACGCACGTAACTGGCAGCGAGGGAGATAACCTGTCACAGAAGCCTCAGTTACAATAATTCTCCCAGGTAAAATTTGACAGAACAAATCTGGGATATGCAGATTGCTATAAAAAAACCATCCAAACATTACATGAATGTAAGTGACTAAAAGAAACCATAACCATCTTTAGAATAGCATTTTGCACAAGGATTCAGATAGACCAAATATATAAAAGATTTACCTTCCTAATTAGAATACAATAATCTTCTGTTGCTGCAGGGAGGGGTGATGCGTTTGTTTCCTTGCACAAAACTATTATTTGATCCAAGACAGAAATGCCCTGTAAGGTTGGATTTTAGAACTGGTAACAACATTCCCTTTTCTCAAAAATTCCTGGTATGGCTTTTGCTGAAATCCATTGCCTTAGAGAATACTTTTGCCTAAAATGTGACTAAAATTTTTGACTATGAGAAACAGGTACACATTGCAGCCATTGGCTTTCACTGACATTGCAGGAAACACCACAAAGTATAGTGGAATGACAGTAGTATTTCATCTGAGGCACACAAATTGCAGTGTTTAGGTCCAAATATATAATAAAAATGCGCTGAAGACTGAAAAGTAGCAATTAAAGAATGCACTTTAAAATAGGGCAGTTCCCTGTAGATTTATTTTAAAAGTAATTCAGCTGAACTTGTGATGCTGAAAACACTGTAGTGTTTTAAAGCTCTACTGAAAGTGGCCACTTGCTTGTAGTACTACCCCCAAGAACCAATTTTTAAAATGCATACTTTTAATAACAACAGTGTCTGCAGTTTTACCGTATTTATCAGCAAAATTTAGCTTAAAATTAGTCTGTCACTTGTTAATGTGACAACGGTAATACCATCCTCCTAACAGCGGTGTAATGAGGGATAGAACCAGCAACTCTTAAGTTGTTGCCTCTTAAGGCAACAAGACTTCCCTACTGCTCTTAGTTCCATTTTAGCTCTGCAGACATAACGTAATGAACACAAATACTTCCCAGTGCATCTTCATTATATATTATATTGCTTTCCAAATTCTCATCAGTGACACCAGTGAAATAAACAAAGGATAAGAGGATTTTCATTGTCATTGAGGACATAACATAGCCCTAAATATCCTGAAAACTCAGAGAGAACTTTTTTTCATCTTTACATGCAAAAGAAACGGAAAGGCAAAAAAATACAGGTACAGTGGTTTGCTGAGCTGTCCCTTGGCTAGTGGCATTCTGCTTCCCAGAACGTTTCTTAACACAGCAGACCAAAACCCAAAATCTGGGATAAGGCACGACGTTCCTGAGCCACACTCAGCACTATGTCCATGGGCTGATACGCACACCTGAGGCATCACGCCGCATGGCAGGGCAAAGTTGCTGCACCCTGTTAGAGGCAGAGAAGGCCCTAAATTAAGGGGGTGCACCCTGGCACCACAGCATCGTGCTGCTTTCTCTCTACAGTTGCATGAATCTGGCATGCCAGATGTGTGCCCCAGCATGTGACAGGTCCTGCTACTGGGAAAGATGTAAAGGACCACTTAGAAGCTTCTTTGCAATCTAACCTGAACGTTCACACGAGTCAGTTAATTCACCTCAGAATAGGAGATACGGGATCCGCTGCACGAGAGCCCAACAGCAATGGCAACTCAACTAGACTAACAGTCATCGTGTAAGATTTGGAAAGTCAGCAGCAAGGTTTAATGACCCTCCATTGTCCCTGATGGAAAAAATGCATGACACAGCCTGAAAGCGCACTACAGCATCCCAGTAGTTTTATATCCTCGAGCTGAATTGCAAAGTTGTATGCATATCCTCTGAATCAGCACACGGGCAAAAGAAACAATTCAATCTGCAAAACATTTTAGATCCTCACCACTGCCTGAGATTTAATTACTGCACAATCTTCTTATCAGAAAATTCTATGGGAAAGAAATGTTTCAGTTCTTTAGTAATTTGTTAGCCTGCTATGTTTCTGAGTCACATAAAAATACTTTTAGGAAATGGGGGGGGAGGGGAAGAAGGTATTCTATTCTTTCTTTCAGGACTCTGAAATAACTGGTACCATAGCCTTATAGGTGCAAGTGTTTAAGACTACATATCCTGCATAACCTTTGGCTCCTCCACTGAAAATTCTATCTCCCCAAAGTAACTTAGAATTAATAGCAAATTCATATTGTAGGTAATTGAAATGCAAGCAAATTTGGCAACAACGCACAGATGAGAGAATTTAGCTCTGCCAGTACGGACTTTTCAAGTGTTTCATTTAACCTGAGTACACTGTCAATTCTGCTCAACTTCAGCCAAATTCTGGCTGTAGTGAGTTTTCGCATGGTTAGTAATTGACAATTAAACTGCTGGATTTTCAACTTTATTTTCACAGATAGGTAAGGACCAATTCCAGCCCCTCCTGTGCAGTTGATGATAGCTTTGGGGGGTGATGCACTTGGGCCCCAGCTCCCAGATGCCTTATTACAACATACGTAGAGCACAGGAAAGGTTATACTACGGTGGCCTCTGGAGAGATGCTAAGCTGCTTTTGAGTTGCAAACACAACTCAAGAAACCCCTGCTAGTCAGCTAAGGCAGCCTGCTTTGTGCTGCAGTGTAGAATAAAGAAGCCAGAACTAGAGTTTATTCCAAGCCTAAGACTATTCCTTCTTTAAAAAATAGCCTTTTGACAAAGTTTATTTCTACTTTTATATCACACACAAGGCACGTGTCTAGCAGGCAGGAGCACCACTGAGCCAATTTACTCTGCATATAATAACATCTAAATTATTTAGAAAACAACCCTGAGACAATGTCTTTATACCTACTTACCCTAATCCTATAAAAACATATTGGATTGCACACCATAAAGGAAATTTGCTTTCTTACATATTGCTAAAGTTTCTTTTCTTCTTTTTGTGCTCATCATGCATAATCCTGTCCTCCAAAAAACCTACACGCACTCCAACTTTCAGTATAATTTTTCCCAGTCACAGAAGGAACATTACGCTACATTCACCCGAAGAGTAATACACAGAGACATCTTGACTTTGACCCAGAAGACATATCTTCAGATCTCAGCACAAAAGGGTTTTTATTGCAATAGTAAGCAATTTCAGAATAAAGCAGAAGTTTACAGCTTTATCTGAGAAGCCATGCGCTGCATTACAGCACTTCAGAGAAAATCCATTAACAGAACAACATTCAGTATTATTGAGAGAAGGGGGGAGGAGGAGATCGCTGAACCAGTGCTTCCCAGCTGGCAGTGGAAGTAGCAAGTGGAAAAGCTGGAGATGAATAAGCTTTGGTCTCTATTACCTAACTTAATAAAATAAAGGTAGCTGACTTATTAATCATCCTGATTACACCAGAGGGAGGCTAAGATCAGCTACGAAATGGAAAAGGCTCTGTTAAACACTGTACAAAGCGAGAACTACAGGATGTGTTCTCCAAGCAAAGGCAAATGTAGGGTGGATATGAAATATGATGCAGCCAGTTGGTGGCAAATGTCCCTCTAGTCTCATTATTGATTTATTTACTAATTTTGCAACATAATTCAGAATGAAACATTACAGTGCCGAGATATGAAAGGGAAAACGGCAGAGGGGAGGTGGACCGAAAGGCCAGGAGCAAAATGAACCCATATAACAGTGTCAGAGTGCGCTGAGGCAAAGAACAAGGCAGTTATGGCAGTACCTGTGACTACAGAACATTTAATAATGGGGAGGAAAGTAAGTGCTAGCTGTGAAGAGTGCTTAACGGCAAGTTCACTGCCACCACCCCAATACACAAAAAGTTCAGTCACCTGTAATTAGGCTTAATTCAGCAATTACATGGCAAAAATCATAAAGCAAGGAACAGAACGGTACTTCTCCTATGGGAAAAATAACAAGTCTGAGTGATTTATATATTGCATCTACATCCAGCAGGGCAGACATGCTCACTTTCGACCAATTCATGGACCGAGGAGGAAAAAAATCCCATTGGTGCACTAAGGTTGAATATTTTAATACAGTCAAGAGTCTTTCAGAGGCACTGCATTTCCAAACAAGTATTCTTAAGGCAGCCCATCCAAGAGATCCTTGTGTCTGGCTTTACTAAAAGTACCAAGAATGCTGGAATCACAGTGATGCCTGATAACACCTCATTTCATTATACACAGTCACATCTTGATAAATATGGTACACTTCAGAGACATTCACTCATCCTCCCAATTACTGAGCATACCGACATTCTAACAAAAAAGAAATAAAACACAACGGTATACACAAGTGCCACGTAAAGCACTCAGATCAGCTGTCCCTTTTAAATGCCACCAACTGGCTTCTGAAACTGAGATTAGAAAACATCATTTGCTATATTGTCAACAGCAAAACACAACCAAAGAGAAATCATCCACGTTCTGAAACACTTCCCTGTGGAAGAGAGGACTGTGCATTCCAGCCCCTATATATAAAATTATTATCTCGTATACTATGATTGTACATAAAATTATATACGATGTACAATGTACATGAGATGTATATTATGATATATAATTTACAGCAATATATATTGCTATAATATATGACGTTTCTTTTAAGTAGACCACAGCTTCTATGCAGCAAAGCAGAGCAGACACTTTGAGAAATTCAACTTTATATGTTAGCAGGCTGAACGCTTGTATTCCAAAACACTCACTCAGTATATCTCTGAGGATCAGCACAGGATTTTACATTTGGATTTTCTAGTTGAAAACTGACTGGTCAGTTCTACATGGCATTAGAGTTTTTGAATGTGGATTTTCCTTAACTATGGAACTGCCCCATTCTTTTATAAGCATGAAGGTATTAAAGGACTGCAGCCTATAACAGGCCAAAATACACATGAAGAAAAGTTCCCTGGAACATGTGCTATTTCCAGTAATTTTTGTCTTGAAAGGTAGGGAATAACCTCTATTAAGATACTCACGATACACTTGAACATCCAGAAGATCAAGTGGGTATCCAAGAACATCTGCAACTGGATTCCATTTCCAGAGGCAGGTCTGGACAGGAGGCTGCATGCACCTAAATTCCTCAGCCCAGGACAGTGAAAAATGCTAGAAAAACACAGAGGGAAAGCAGGCTCTAAAGCCCACAATACGCAGCTAGCACAAGCATTTTGGGATCTCTACCTCTGCCCCAATCTGGGCACCACGATTTGTCTGTAATGAAGTCAAAATACAAAAAAAAAGGAATTGCCATGAAGACCACACTGAGAATACAGGAAATTACAGAAACTTCTCGATGTGGGAAGTCAAGATTTCAGTGTTTAAATATTATGCTTATTACATTGCTTTATTATTAAATAATAAAGCAATGATCTATTGTGGTATCTATGCACATTTATTAGCAGTATGAGGTGATTCCATCAGACTCTCTTTCCCCAACGAAAGATTCCTACACCACCACTGGGAGATTTTCTTCATATGGACGGAAAAGAAGCTCTGTTCTTTCCAGGCTACTTTTTACTGGAGGAAAGAAGAACATGGGAAATCCCATTTCATTTTTGAAACTGAGAGGACAATACTCATATCATTCTTCCACAACTCCAGAGCAGTCCAAGTGTAGCTAAATGTGTTTTCCTTACCCACCTGATTGGCTCAGAAAGCATACACACTTCAAAAACTAGTAGCAGTACCACTAAAAATGATGCCCAAATGGTTTGGGCTAGCTCTAGTTCGGGAAAAGAGAGTTCCCTAAGCAGCATTGCTTCCATTTTGTAGGCTGTAGGGCAAATCCAGCCTTTTCAAGAGAAATGTCTATGGAGTATTTCAGAGTACTCATTTTCAGCTGCTCCATTACTGTTTCAGAGAAAATGATTTGCCATCTAAAGAAGCACTTAATTCACAAGACATTTCTATTACCTACGGAATGAGAGAAACACAAGTCTTCCGTGGTAATGAGGCGTATCTAATTTCCGCTAGAGGTTTAACTTTCAGTCACGTGAAAACCAAAGAACTAAATGCTCTGAGCATGAAGTTGGCTATTTTATTCTAGTTGAAATGCTGTTCCTTGCCCAACAAACTAAGCACTCACAAACACTGCTTTATTTAAAGAATACCGTGTCGTCTGCCTTCACCAAGTTTTCTGAAGGAGCAGAACACACACTGAATTTTCTACTAAGCCTCACGCTGTTTTCTCTGTCATCTTCTGTAGCGGACGTAAATGGACCTATCTGAACAGACATAATTAAAGTGGGTGAGAGCAATAGCAAATCTGACATTGATGTGCAGTCCAGAGGATATGAAAAGCTTGTTGATGAAATTAAAGCAGTTGGAGGAAACCCAAGGTGCTTACTGAATGACTGCAAAGGATCACAACACTATCACAAATGTCAGCTGAAGACATACCCATTGTATTCCTCAAAAAGCCCAAACTTCTAAGCCAAATAGACAGTGATGTTTTAAATCTTTTCTTCTATGGTATGCTTCCTTTATTTGGACCATTAACCAACATACATCTCGGGGCTCTGCTGAGTAAGCCTTTGCAGTGTGGAAGAACTAAACTATGTATTTCTTAATACCTTGTATCCACTCTCAAGTGAAAATTACAGGCAGCTGAGGAGAATCTGTAACAACTTGTTCTCCAAAGTTGTCTCTATCACTATTTATTTTATTGTGAAAAATCACTACACACTTCCCGAACATTCCCCATCACCAAGTATTGCAATTGGTATTAAATACTATATTTTTCAGAGATTAATATTTATTATTACTCCAGTGCCAAAAAGAGAGGAGAAAGAGCCGAATAACCTCTGTAGTGCCTAATTTAGTTAATGATACAGTCTTTTAATCTGTTAATGAATTATACAAAGTGTTCTGATTTTATAAATTGGTGCATAATTTGAATGGTTCAGAAACCTCTTGGGGCAAAAGTACTTTAGCCTGAGAAGGTCTCCAAATTATTTGGTTTCCCTTTACACGTGGTCGTATCCTCCACATAGTGCATGAAAAATCACAAATTCCTATTATTTTGTTTGTATGTCCTGCATGAATTATTAAAGCCTTTACAAAAACATTGAGAGCGCAATCTTTCAAGCTTCAGGAGGAAAATCCAAGAAGTTTGAAGATAGCAATTAAATAAATATATTTCTCTGTGAAACAGAGAGGTACACATATACAAAATTCTTTCTGAGACTTTTGCTCTCTGAAAATATTTTTAGTAAAGACTGCAACAACTTAAAACAAGTTAATGCAATCTCTTTTGGCAAAAGTTGTCCTTAATGCTTATCCTTAGAAGTGAAATTCTCATGCTATACTCACTAGCCGGCCTTACACTGTTCATGAAGGTAAAGAGTTCCCAAGCTAATTTTGAGAACTCAAAACCTGGCTGTACTTTTTATTTTTGTACTCATTCAAAAGCTTCATTCACTGTGAAATATTTACGCATCTGTCAAAGACTTCCACGCACAAGGGCCAGAACAGCATGAAACAAGTTTTAAAAGACTCCAACCTGGCAGAAAAGAGTTTTTTTGAGAACGGAGACTGAGGAATGTGGCTCTGGGCTGTTTTCCAAGACTGGCAGGATATGCCAGCTATTCCTCTGGGCCCCAGAGGAGAGGAGTGAGGGTATGGTTATGGCACAATTTATTGCTGAGGCACTGAACACTGCTGAGACCTGCTGGGAGCTAGAAACAAGCTGCTCCAGTGTTTGCAAAAGGAGATTTTTGCAGGGATGGTGAAAGGGCCACACGCTATCTGCTCTTGTCTTTGCCATGTCACCCATTGTAGCGTTCACACTCTCAGCCCCACGACACAGGCTTATTCCACCCTGATTTAAAACCACCTTCTGTAAAAGATCTCTGTATTTTTGTGGTGGCTCCAGGATACTACAAAACTGGGAGGTTCTCAAACACAGCCTAAGTCCAATTTAGCATGAAATCTGTCCTATGCCACGTAGAAACACATGGTACAGAACACGTGTTCATCCTCTCCACTCAAGATAACAGCAGCCCAGGAAGGCCACAAATTACAGTATGAAGAATTTGTACAGTGCAACACGCAAAGGTGAACTTGAAGGCTTAGGAAAGCAGAAATAACTTCTATTACTGTCACTAAAAGATACATTCTTTTTCGTCTCTTCAGCCAACACCAACGCCTGACACTTTTGGAAAGCTAAACCTTATGTGTTAAGTAAGCAGACTCCTTTATTATTCTTAGCTCTAGGAAATGGAGTCCCTGTGAACATAGGCTATTGCCTGAACAACTTAATTAGTGTTTCTGATGTTAGAATCTATCAGAGCAAACTTACACCTCACTCAAAACAGAGAGAGAGAAGGGGAATATATCCTACATCTCCAGAAGCAAATCCATTGATATTTTTTCCTAGCCCAGTGAAGACATCAGCCATTTAGACACAGCACAGTTCTTTTCTAGTGAGTCATCATATCGTCAACCCTAAGGTATTTCAATTTCTGTGAAGTAAAGGTATGACAGCAGTCAGGATGGAACCGACCTGTTGAAATCTGAGAAATGCCATTCATCACCGATTAAAGTGACAGAAGAGTACAAAGATTGTTTTTAAACTATTTTCTATAGTATTTACTTTCCCATCTTGCCTAATTAATGTTTATATGGCTGATGACACAAAGTACAGAAAATTGTCCTTGTCTTACAAAAAGAAGCTACAAGTGAAAACCCGAGTCCTGGAAGCTGATGATGTCGTGATGTATGAGTGCTAACAAAACATACTTGACCAAAAGGATTGTAGCTGTCTTCCAGTATAGTAAAATGCATTGCTTTTATTGCAAAGCATTAATGTTTCCAATTACCACCCCCCCCCACCCCCACCCCATCACAACATTTTATACCTGCTAGGCCTGAATAATGACACCTTGTTACCAGTTTTTTGCAATTAAAATGTCATGTAATGATGTTAGTGGTATTAATTGCACCAGTATAAATTTTCTAAATTCTGCTTTCCCTTACAGCCACGTTGCTCAAATAAAATCACAGTGAAGCAATACAGCTCACTGAGAAAGCAATACAGCTCACTGAGACATGCTGCCCCAGCCTTTTGGAGATGTGCTTTATTTACATCCCAGATTTTGACAGCTGCAGTTTCTGTGCTCAGTGTTTGGAGGCTCCACTACGGGTCTATATTAGGGGCAGCTCTGAAGCAAATTTCAGTCTGCAAAGTGGGTGAATGCACAAGCAAAGGAGTGCTGTACCTCTGCCATCTCCAGAGGACGAGCAAAATACGGATTTGGAGGGGCCAGTGCTGTCAGTCCAGCCAGCTGGGGGCAGGGGGGGCAGTTGTGCTCCCCATCAAACCATCTGCTTTCTCATTTTCAAGTCTTTTGGCAAAAAGGGAGATCATGGCATAAAGGGAGCACTCCTCGCTGAATCTCAACACAAAACCAGGGAATTGTCTTGATATTTGTAGAGTAAATAAATTTTTTACCCTATGAGTTGTTCTTTGTTTTGTTCCACAAGGGTGGGAGGAACATTAGAGACGATGACTTGCATGTCCAACTGATTGACCACAGAGACCTGGAAACAAAAGAGTGAAATTCAGTTGGCGCTCCCATGCATTACATACTCCTGATACAAAAAGAATGGAATAATTACTTTCCTGCCTTCACAGCCATGTCCTGATAGATGGATTTCTCACTTCTAATTCTGAATAAAAGAGCTGGGAAAACATGCTTTGTTTGGCAGCCAAAACCAATGAACAGCAGGCAAAAGTTTAGCTAGAGCTGTAATTGCAGGACTACATCAGAATTAATGATTTTTAAGGTGGGGACTACGAAACCTCTTCTTCATAGCTTAGACTTTACTTACAGAATCACTGCTCTTGCAAGTGCCATATTCAAAATTACTTAGCATTTTGGTATTTTTTATGACTTGACTAGGAATATCCAACCTTGGAGATATGCAATTTTCACCAAGGTAAATGCAAATACAAGATTAATTCAACGAAATCAATGGTACTTTTTTAGAAAATCACCGAGGAAATTGTCCATTTAGTTTGAACTTATCAGTGAAAGTTTTTATTTGAATCTCCTTTTTTTTTAAGCTTCTCCCTCTATATAGCATAAAATTGTACATAACCATGTACATTTTACAACTTAACTTTTTTCTTTAAGATGCCAGAAAAAAATTCTCTCTAATACACCCAATACTTGTGTGCTTTGTTTAAAAAATAAAATAAATAAATAAAAAATTCCAGGATTCCACCAAAGAACAGACTGACCTCAGAGCAAGTATCTCACACTAGTGTTTTCTGCTACAAAACCACAGTGTAACTCTTCTGTTTCTCAATGGCAGGTTGGACGGTCAGCATGCACAAGGGACTACATGCATGCTTCATATTCAGCAGAGATGGCAAACGCTGTGCGCATCTCCCGATCTAGTCTCCTGAAGCTATTTTTATCCCAGGAAAAGGCTGCCTTCCAGTGAAATGATTGCATGCTTTTTGCTCCCTTTTAAATATTTTTTCATTTTCTAATAGCTCTTTCTTCACTAGCACAGCCAACCTCCTCTTAGGTTGTGAAAGGAACAGTTACTGTCCCATACTAGTGGAGAAAATGTTTCCTAAAACTTGGCTTATGTCCATATAGACCTGATGGCAAACATTACACTCCAAACCTATACTCCCTGTAGAGGATTCTGGAGGTAAATTTGGAAAATTAGGACAAAGTTAAACCTAATACATTAAAAAATGAGAGTAAGCCAATTCTATTCTAAAACAAACAACCAACCCCTGATTTTCAAGAGAAGCCTGAGCCCTGTAAGCACTTCAGCAGGCAAGCAATAATACACACTTTCACATCAAACACTGCGTCACCAGCTTTGAAGCTTAATTTAACTTTAAATATTTAAATGTTCTTGAAATGTCATCAGATACACTGATCAGCACGTACAGACTACTGTGTAAGAAAAACTGAATTATAATGAACTCAAACTGAATTTTAGACTAAGATCATTGAAAGGAACTCTAAAGCAGTGATCAGATTAATAGAATTAACTACATTAACCAATTCAAGCAACCCCTATGCCCCTACGTACCGACTACTGCATAAATGTAACACTTAAAAAAAGGCAATAGTTCTTTTGATATAATTGTAATACAATTACAACTACTTGTTCATATACAAAAATACAAATAAACCCACATTCATAACAAGGTATAGTAGAATAGGGTGTTCAATAAAAGTCAATAAAAAGTTAAAGCTACTATAGTAACATTAACTTGCTTTCTGTCCACACTTGTAAAGGCTTCCATTTTTCAATTATAAATAATAGCATTAAGTTGAGGAACTAAGTCCAATTTAATTACATTGTAACAAAAGCTGGGAAAAACTGTTCCCTTCCACTGGAGAAGAGACAGAAGCATGCTTGGGGCAGAGGTGGGAGGTGTGGGAAAGCCAAGGCTACTCCTGAGGCACCACCATCACTGCTTTCTGCAAGGTTTTTGGGGCACAGTTATCACCCAACCCACCATTCCTTTAAAAGCTTTTGCTACTTCCTGTCTACTGAGAAAAAAAATACACCCAGGTGCTCTGCTCCTAAATAGCAGGCACCAGCCTCAATTATAGGGCTGGAAGTCAGCAAGTTCAGATGTCTCATGTCCATAAGTAGCTGAAGAACACATTGCTGGGAATAGGCAAGTTCCACATTAAATCAGAGTAGCAGCACAACCAACTGGAAGTCTTCAGCTGAGGCAGGGAAAACATATAATTGTTGATAACCACTAGCCTGTAAGCAACATCGCTTTGATCCCATGCTTCATTCGCTAGGTACTTCACAATTTTTGAAAGCAAACAAGGCAGAGCCTACAGTCTTGATTGTTGTAGAGCACCAATGGATTCCTGGGAGTAGCTAATGCTGACAGCTCAATGAGGAAGGGGCCTTGGGACCCTCCTCCAAACCCCAACAAACATTTGATTAAAGATCATATCATAGTGAATGTTCACTATCCACACTTACTTAATACCTTTAAGTGCTTACTGACAGCAAACTTACTTTAAAACGTCATTTCTTATTTCTTTCTTTTATCTCACAGAAGATAAAAAGGGAAATTCCATCGCATGGAACCAAACTGTAGACCCACAGATGTCTGAACTTGAGCCATCCTGCCAGTCCCAGTCAGCAGGAACAGACCGATATCCTTCACTCTGACGGTCCCCTACAGCATGAAGACATTTTACCAATGGATTTGGCAGCTTCTGCTGCTCACAGAGCTGTGCAAGTGCTCTGAGGAAGCCTCCTGGCCCCAGTTCTGGAGGATACCTTGCTCTGATCAGGTTCTTCCCAGTACTGCCCCTCTGGTGTTGCCACACTTCTTTTCCCTAGACCTCCTCCCAGTGTAAGCCTATCTTCTTCTGTCGCATCTTATTCTTTTGCATGTGAGTAATTAAACTGATTTCCTTCATCTATGTGCACTCCTTGAGCTTGTATTGAAAGGAGTAACACCTCCTAGTGTGAGAACCTGACACCACGGTGACAGTAGGACAAATTCTGATCAAATGATGAAGCCCAGGAACAGCTTAGTCTAGTTAGAAAGGATCTTCACGTATGGATCATGCTGAGTGCAAACCCAAACTTCCATGGTGGAATGGTGTCAGTCTGTCATTGTATCTACAGCTACTCTAAACTTTCACACCTTCCTCAAAAACAGAGTGTACTGCTCATCATCACTCACTCAGACAACCTAAAGATACCTCTATAAATTAATGAGACATACTTCACTTTCTAATTTTAATGTCGATACCTTCTGGCTATATTTTAATATACCATTACTGCATAAATTGCATGAGAATGCCCTATCATTTTGGGAGGTCAAGCATGAGGACATCATACATTATGTTTATTTGCTGAATTCCTGCATAACTCAATATACCAAGTATTATGGCTATCATCTGTATCATTTGACAGTGTTCTCATGAACTAGATAATGCACTTCATCCCTATGACATTATGCTAATATTAATCCAATCCATCAAGTTATAGAGGCTTTAAAGAAATTAAGCTTTGATAGTTTCTGGGACTGCACCAAGTCAATGTCCTTCACTCTGCCCAAACCCCCGAGCTCAAGGCCTAAAGGTGGTGCCAGTTTTGAAATGTTGCTTCCCTGAAAACTTGAAAGTACAGTTTCAGCCCAAAATTATACCTTGTGTCTGTCTCCCTTCTGGACATGAGTAACTAAGACATAGCCAACTAAGACATGGCAACCTTGGCTTTCCCCAGTAAGTCACCTGAATTCTACCTTTCCAGACTGTTTGCTGAGATATTGCCTCCACAGCATGATACACCAGATCTCAAGTTACATATTCATGTTAACATAGAATACAGCCCAAGTTAGCAAGTTTGCAGCTTGGCTTAGTTACTGGGGTTACCGTGCTAACTCTGCTTCACAGCTTTGATACAGGAGCTGGCTGCACCTTGCTGGCTTACGGAACAGGTGGATATGATCTGTAAACGCTTGTGTCCAGCCACACAGATCTGACTTGTTTGATACTTCTAATGCATGAAACCAGCACTTTCTTTGCTACCATCTGGGTTCAAAGCACCCAAAACATAACCTAGGTCCATGTTTAATGCAAACAATTAGAATCTAAATTAAACCGTTAATGATGGCCCCTTGAATCAATAAAATACTGAACCTCTTGTCTAGTGTGGTAACTGAGATCAGTATCTCTCCTGTGAAACATGAGCACAAGAAAAAGCTTTATTTCAGTGACTTAAACAGATTAAGTACACACAGTTTATGGCCATCCTATAGGTCTGCCTGGAATAAAACTTTGTGTAGTGTGTGAATTTCCTCAGGAATTATTCTGTAAAGATAATGCCTGGCTCATACTTACAAGTACTTCTGCTTTGCTGCTCAGTCCTTTTCCATAATCGTCAGTTGCAATGACCTGAAACTTGAAATAGGATCTTCTCATATTTTTGAACAGCATAGCAGTTTTTATTAGCCCTGTGTAAGCTTCAATCACAAAACCTTCTTTACCATCCTTGATTGGAGGAATGATGAGTCTGTATTGCATGGCACTGTAATTCCCAGTGTCTTTATCATCAGCCTAATAGGAAAAGGAAAACAAGCAGAGGCAAATAAAGTAAACATGCATGCAAAGAATCATTAACCTTGTCCTTTAAATAAAACTGCATATTGGTCCAGCAAATCTCTTCCACTCTGACATTTAAAAAAGTAGATCACAGAGAGCAGATATTTCTATTACTTGAAATGGTTCATTTAACTTTGCTGCATACAGTTTTGCTTTTCCAGCAATTTCTTTCTCCTGTGTTGGCACATTAAACTGCTAAAAAGAAAAAAAAAACACAAAAAAAAAAAACCCCAAAAACAAACAACAAAAAATGCCTGACAAATATAAATGGACTTTTCAAGTCTGCAACAAACTAAACAGGTAAGAAGAGTTCAATTCTAAGAAACATCCACTGCCAAATTCTTGTCGACAATTAAATATTAAAGAAAAAAACCACCAGCAATACATTCACAAACTTACACAACATGAATGTCTTCGCTCTTTCTTCCCTCTTCGTAGAGATATTCTGCACTCTCACTGATTGAGCACATGTATTTTTGGAGTAATGTCATAATTTTTTATTAAAAAAAAAAAAAAAGTAAAAAGAAAGGATTGTGTGGCATTCCTGAAATGCTGCACAATGGATCCAATGTACAGACGCAGCATAGGACACAAAGCTGCCCTGGCATTCTCCCCTTGCTGAACTGCTGCAGAATTAGGACACAGTGCTGGCAGCAATGAGGCAGCCCTATGAGCTATGTTATGTCACCTGCCTTGTGCCTGACAACCCTGCGTAACCCTGTTATGGCTTCTCCAGACCTGCTCCTTTGTACAAATGATATTCCTGTTCAAAAGGTAGTACCCATATTCAGATACGAGTGTTTCTGAGGACCCTTATAATGCTTTCATGTCCTCCATTATGGAAGGGGTCAGCGAGATGGTAGCTAATTACCGCTTGTACATTTGCCCACTCATTAGACTTGGGCACTGCCTCAGCATCTGGGACACTTCAGCATCTATTAGTAGGCTTTTATCAAAATATTGGCATGACTTCTTAAGCCTGTAGCTTAAACTAATGTTGTAGAAAAAACACTCTTAACTTCAAAAAGATGCAGGTGTCTGTGTAAAATCTGCACTTCACCATGACTTAAAAACAAAACCATCGCAATCTAGTCAGGGTTTATGGCTGCATGAATAGCTTACCATGATAAGCCACTGCCACCTATAAAAGCATTATCTGTGCAAGGTCATTAAGCCTTCAGTAAACAGCCGCTGATCATCATTAATTGTTTCCTCACCACCAGTGGACAAGATCTATAAGGTGGAAACTTAGTAAATTACTAACTCCTATTTTGTCTTTATTTTCTGATAATTTTCAGGGAATACCAGTGAGGAGATGCAACAAGCAAATCTACGCAGCTCAGTGATTGCACTGCACACCGTCAAGAGATACCCACACAGATGAACGATCCAGGTACTCAAAGCTGTATGTGCTTTCCATGCTACTCCAACTGCTATCAGACCAGATGGAATAGATATAACTATACAGCGCTTAAGCAATAATATCTGAGCTGGTTTATCTAGAGGTAGCAAACATGTTTCATATAGCAGACTGCTGCCCTGCTGAGCTGCCCAAAAGATGAGCTCCCACAATGACCCTGGCTGCCACTCATCACAGAGACAGAACTGTTTAAAATGGTCCTTGCATCCTTGGTAAATATTTTGTTTTCCTCTAAATTGACAAAGCTTTATCTGGCTTGGCTACGAAAAGCATAAATATAAAACGTGTTAAAGTGTTTGTGTTCTCTGCTTCTATAACATTTTTATAAGGCTTTTAAAATCAAGGTTACTACCTCTTGGGTGATCTCAAACCCCTTTATTAGCATTTTTAGGAAAGATGGGGAAGGTTAGAAGCTTTCTGAAATTTACCTTATTCTGTCAGTCAAAAGGTAAAGATAGCAGTGAGCTTTTCCACAGCACTCCTGCTATCCAACTGGCATGGGTAAATACAACCCCAAAACACCACGAAACCAGCAGACGGGAGCTTGACAGGTGGATTTTCAGGACTAGGCTCATTTTTGGCTTTAGCTTTGACAAGTAAATTGCTGAAGGAACAAATATATGTGAAAACAAGCTATATGGCACAAGGAAGCGAGAAAGTGGCTGTACCTAAAAGTCAGGTTGATATGCAGGTGCTAACAGTCATTACGGGCTGAAAACTAAATGTGAGCACTCAGCACCGAGCTCAAGTCAGCCCTTTTAAGAAGTGCATAAATGCCTGATTTGCACAACAGGTTAACTTCATTCCTGCAGCAATACAGCTTCAGTGACCATATCGGAATCTTAGTCCCACCACAGTTTGACCTCATGTGTTCTTAAATTAGCATGTCGTGGCAGGCTGATCTTGGCCACTTGCCCAAGGCCCACCCAGCCACTCTCTCACCCCCTCCTCAACAGGGTGGAAAAGTTCACGGGTTGAGATAAGGACAGGGAGCTCACTTATCGATCACTATCACAGACAAAACAGACTAAACTTGAAGAAAATTAATTTAATTTACTGCCATAAAATATATTTGGATGGTGAGAAACAAAGACAAAACTTAAAACACCACCTCAGCTGTGTCTGGCCCTGGAGCCATTGGAAGGGGCTGTGCCTGGCCTGGGGCAGCCCCAGCCTCTCCTCCCAGAGACCCCTCAGCTCCTACCTGGGCATGGGTACCCTGTACACATATAAAAATCAGGTATTTCTTTTCAAGTATCTGTTTTTAACTAAATGCAAAGGAAGTCTTAAAATTACAACTAAAAGATTCCATGTGATTACTGTTACTACTAAAATTGCTCTGAGTAAAGAAACAGCAGGAGACACTTGAATACATAAAAAATAGTATTTTGCAATCCAGCTAAAAGGCCGCCTATGTGCCACCCAAGAGACAAGGAAGAAACCTCTTTGAAAATTATTTCATGGTGATGCAGACCAGCTAAATTTTTTAATTAATAATTTCCTTGCCTCATACCTAACAAATCACTGTGCATGCATCTAAGTATGGGCAAGTACAGAAAAGACAAGTCTGGAAAAACCCACTGACCTATCCACACTCAGCTTTGCATGTTGGTAATGGAGCTGGGGGGAAAAAACCCCAAAAAATCCTGGAACCCCATGTGGCATGTTCTTTGGGATGTGAGGCACATAGCATCAGGGAGGGGAGCAATATCTGATCTGGCTCCTTTGGAGTCTGCACTGTAGTGAGACAGGATTTACAGCAACTGCCCAGCTAACTGGCAAAGGCTCTCTGGAGTTGCCATGCAGGATGAGCATTACACCCTTTCAATAAAAAGCCAATTTCTTTGTTAAAATGAATTTATTAGAGTGGTTCAGCTGGGCCATAAGGCTATCATATTTTTTAATATCAGCAAATTCTTTCTGAACAGAAAGATAAGACTTTTAATAGTAGTTTGTTTCAATAACAACAGAAATCAATTTCACCTTCAGCATTTCACACTTGTATCTGTGTGAAACTAAGGACAAACAAAATTTGGATCCAAATGAGGATATTGATATTGCAAGCACACACATTAAATAAAGTCAGGTTTTCTGAACAAATGTCAAAACACTACTGTAGTTGCTTAGAAGTAACGGTACGGTAAGTCTTGCAGCTGAGTTTATGCATGAAACTCCCAGTGAAAGAGGCATTTTGAAATTTTAAGCATGCAGCCTCTAAAAGCCTACATTTCAGACGCCCAAAGCTGGTAGATAGGCTACAAGTTAATTTTCAGAAGTTCTGAGAACTAAATGGCACTTTCCAGAGAAATCAATGGCCTCTGTATCACTACAGTTCAGGCTATTTCCATTCCAGAAACCATCTACACACAGATGAGCAAAGCCAGGTGCAAAACAGCCTGAGGAACTCTTAAAAATCACCAGATTCCAATTCCAAATGTTTTAACTTTAACTTTGCTGTTTCTATTCCCCCCGCCCCCCTTTCTCCACTCTTTATCCTTTGATCAAACCTAATTGCCACCCAGTGCAACGTTCAGCTTTGCAGGACCACCAGAGAGAGCTTGTGAGCTGCTGACATTAATGTACCAACTCCTTTAGTACAGAGTAAGGATGTTTGCTATTCTCGTAATTTGTCCTGAAGGTAAATATTTTTGACACTTTATTAGGAAGAGATATACGACATCTCAAGAGTTGCATTATGACTGTCAAAGAAGAGAAAGAGCTATACTTAATCTTAATATTACAGCAGTATATCTTCCTTTTGTTATGTGAAAGAAATATAGATGCCTCCTAAACTCTGCTGTGATTGAGTACTGATAAATATGTATGATTTTAGGAATTACCAGGCCAAATTCAACCTTCCTGTAACTGAGCGTAAGCGTGCTCACACAAATGGAGTTTCATCGGCATCACTGCACGCTGCCTCCAGCCCTTACCCATCCTCTCCCATGGAGGAAGAAGCACAATTGTTAGGGTGCTCCCTAACCCCATCACAAAACCACATTACACCAGCCAGGTATCACCTGAAATATGCTGCTTTAGGCCCTAGCATTGAGGGTATTTACTGCAAAGTCATTAACAGTTATTTTTTATAATTATATTGGCAGCTATCTCTCTTGGAGAAAAAAGATTAATAAGCCAAGCAATCTCGGTAACTACATCCCCTCCACAAGGACTGCCAGCACAACTCGTGGCAAGCTATTAGAAACGTTAAAATTCCTGGCACTGCAGAGGCAGCCAAGAGACGGACGCTGTCAGTGCAGGGTTCACTCTCAGAGAAGCAATGTCTAATTCAGCCCAGCACCACAGCAGCAAATGGATGAATTGTACAGCTGCTTTGCTGCCAAAAAAAAGTGCTTTTAACACATCTGTTCCCTCAAAACAGAGAGGAAGCAGAAGGGTACTTCCTGTTTAGTTTGGTTTTCACCTTTAGGAGGACTGAGAGGGAAAAAAATATTAGCTCAAGTATGGAAATATAAAGGACTCACTAGAGCTGAGCCAAGCTGCATGTCTAGAAGACAAGAGATGAAAATAAATGAGCTGAAAACCAGGAGTGATGGAGATCCCTTCAGTGGTGCCTCTGTAACCAGTTACAGTTTGTCTTAGTATGTGTTGTTCTGGTGTAATTAATTAACACAAGACTTGGGTTGCATGTGAGCACCTCACACAGCAGCTGTCCCTAAAAGCTGTCCAAATATCTCACAGCTGAGAATTTGGTGGAAAGAACTCTGTAAAGGAGGTTAAGTTTGAGAAGCAGATGCCAGGAGATGCAAAGCTACAAATTTCCAAGGCAGACTATGGCAAAACCAAACTGATGACCATGAGTTTGAAAGTGCTAGAGACAGGTAGCTGTGAAAAAGAGCACTGTAGTGAAGAAATACAGGGGAAAAAGAGGGAAACTGCAATAGCTACAACAAACTTACTGGCTTAAGTGTCTATACAATCACAAACCAAAACCGCCTCTAAAACAGTACAACGGCAGATGTGGCTTCAGAGCTGAAAAATATTCAACAATCTGTAAATTCCTACTGGCAAAAATGGTCTTGCTCTAAAAGCTATTTTTTGTGCCAGCAACTGATTGGAAACAATTGAACCTGCCATCTGCTAGGAAGAAGAAAAAAACGCAGCAGCCCAGTCCCATTCATTTTACAAGCCCTATTAGCATCCTCAGGCTCATGATTAAGGGTGACTCTGCTGGGGAGACTGGAAAACGTTTAAAATTAACAATTGCATTTAACTCTAAGCAGCTAGTTTGAATTTAGCTCCAGCTGATAAAGATAAAAACTGTAACTGTCTGATGATTATGCAATAGCTTCAGGAGTTACTGTTAATGAAGATTTTAATGCTTATCCCAAAGAAGCCACTGACAATTCTGGTGACAATATCATGCCACATGGCATTGCTTTTACAAGTCTTTCTAGGTGAGGGGATAAATGCCCTACTGTAACGCTGTGATTGTGCAGCCATAGCTATACCTCACACTGTGATATTCCCCGCAGAAATCTGCAGACTTGAGAAATGTAAAATAATCACCTTTCAAGAATGCTGCATGGAACCAAAGATTACCTAATTCATGCCTTAAATGCATCATTTGTTAGGCATACTTGCAAAGGCACACCAAGAGGAAAAGAACGGACTCTGCTAAGCATATTGTTGATCACTGATGGGCCTACTCCAATTAAACCCCAGCCCCACGGAAACTTCTGAGAAATACAGGTAGTAAGAAAAAAAAGTGAATGAGAATTGTACACTTTTTTTCCTCCAATGGTGACAAAAACCCCAAGGTGTGGAAACATGGATTGATTTTGATAGGCTGTCTCATGGGAAAATTGTTGAGTAAGGGGTGTTCCCAAGCTTCTATTTTAAAAAACGTTAGAAACTGTCCTGATTTCAGCTAGGATAGGTTTAATTTTCTTCTTAATTGGTGCAGTGCTGTGTTTTGGATTTGATGTAAGAACAATGTTGATGGCACACTGATGGCTTTGGTTGTTGCTGGGTAACGTTTGTACCAAGTCTAGGACTTTTTGGTTTCTCAGGCCCTGCCAGTGAGAAGGCTGGAGGGGCACAAGGAATGGGGAGGGGACACAGCCAGGACAGCTGGCCTGAACCGGCCAAAGGGATATTCCATACCATTAAACATCATGCTGAGTATATAAAGCTGGGGAAAGAAGGAAGAGGGAACATTTGGCATTATGGTGTTTATCTTCCCAAATAACCATTACGTGTGATGGAGCCCGGCTTTTCTGGGGATGGCTGAGCACCCGCCTGCTGATGGGAAGCAGCAAATGAATTCCTTGTTTTGCTTTGCTTGCGTGTGCAGCTTTTGCTTTACCTGTTAAACTGTCTTTATCTCAACCATGAGTTTTTCCACTTTTACTCTTCCGATCCTCTCCCCTATCCCATTGTGGGGGAAGCGAGCGAGCAACTTGGTTGCTGGCTGGAGTTAAACCATGAGAGAAACATTGGGTTTATAGCATTTTCTGCTATACCAATAGCAATTAGCACTCAATACAGTAGGTTTACATGTGTGTGCTGGGAGGGAGGGCAGACCACACAGTTGATCCATGGGATGGGATGGGAATGACCCAGCATTGTGAACACTCCAGGTATACTTCCCCCTTCCAGCCCCTGTAGAAGGTACCTTAATCTGGAAGGCATGTGCAGGACTAACAGTCTTAAAAATGCTGGAAAATGACATAGTAATTGAAATAATCTAATATTACATTTGAAAAAAAATCACAAAGGGTAGTAGTAGTTTTTCTGAAGGCTGCCAAAGGAAAAAAATAGTACTGGCTTTTATAGTAAAAAGTTTAGCAAGCTAACATATTCTATAGAGATACATTCTTTGAAGTAAATCACCTGTGTGCTTGGAATTACTGTATTATTATTCTTAGCAGGGCAAGCAGCTTCCTGTCAGAGGCCAGATGTTACAGCAGATGCACGTTTCAGGGTGTGCTGTTGTAACTGCAAATAGGCTTCAAAGTAGATTTTCACTTCTACCAAGTATGTTTTCTCCCTACAGATTACTCTATGATTCATAAATTATATTTTAAATAATAAAAGATTGTGGCTGGCAAAGCAGTTTATTTTCACACAGAAGTTGTTCTCTTGTGTACATACAAAAGCAAAATTAGAGAAGGGAACACTTTGTTTTTCACAGCAGAAGGCTGTCTCAAGGTGCCTCGGGATGGATCTCACTTTTATAGAAACTTGCCACTCTGAAGATTTACTTGTTATCCCACAGAAAAAGGAAGTACCAAAATAAATCTAGAGGTTATATGCATGAATAGAAAATAACCGAAGATTTAACATGGATGAATATGTCTGGGCAAAAAAATAATCCTGGTATTCTCTCTGTATGTAACACACAGCCATTACCCAGATTTTTAAACATTTGTTTTACTAATTGCTTTAGGGTACTGGGCAACTGCTATGATAGATTGCTTTCAAGGATTACAGTTAAGTGAAGAGTAATTGCTGTTCTCTTGCATGTCATTAAGGTAAAAAAAGCATAAAATGGCTTTATTTTATTTTGCTGTTCTGCATATTAAGATATTTAAACAGTAACAAAGATGAAGTTCTATTACTAAGCCTATCAGAAAGGGGCGCAAAACACAGCAAAAGTCTGAAATGAAGATGTGATCAACCATACTGTAAGAACCAAGTTTCCTTCAGGATGAAACTGCATTTCAGACTCCAGTGGCTCCTACTATCATCATCAAACCTCTCTGCTGGCTTCATATTACAGCCATTTCTATCAAATACAGGGTCAGCCACTTCCAGAGACTGATTCACTGGCATTTATCTTGTCAAGCTTCCTTTTCTGCAAACATTTTCGGTACAAAAATACCTTTATAAACTGAGGAGTAATTCAGAAAAAAGCCCTCTTAGTTTCTTTACTAGAATGAGGACCTCAGATATTTCCTCGTTTAAATGCACTTCAACAAACGAGAAATATTAATAGTGTGCAAGTAACATTTAAAAAGAAAGGGCTAATAACATACCATTATAGTGAAAATTCAGTTCCTACTAGTAATTTCCCTAAAGATTGTGTTGATGTTGGTTTTTGTTTTTATAGAGCAGATTGAAAATATTGTGTATGTGGCTAAAGGAAGTCTAGTTCTAATTGTGATGAGAAAACTGGGAGTTATATGGAAATACCAGTTGCAAAGAAAAACAACTAATTCTAATATAACAAAATGCAAAACAAATCTCAAACCACAACATTCATAAATCAGTAGTTATGAGTATTACATCTGTTTAAAATTAATATACACATAACAAAAAGCACAAAAAGGCCTTTAGTCATGGAAATGGGCTCATATATGTTGAAAATTCTGTGAAAAAAATGAGAATTGCAGAAAAGGGGAGCAAGCATAAGAGGTTATTACAGCACCAATCCCCATCAGGACTGTCCAACACCTGAAACCTTTTTCTGAGCACCACCAGAACTGTAATTGAAGTGATTATCCAGACTTCTGTTCTAGCTGTTCCCCCACTGCAGGCACAACGTAATCATTGCAAGTGAAAGGGAAACCCAAATAAGCAGCAACCAAGATGTACTGCAGCTGTCCTACCCACCATGGCTCCTGACTGCCCTTTGGCCTTGCATCAAATCACCAACCTGGACTCAACAGATCTTATCTGTGCATTGTGTATCCTTGATAGGCTTTAGAGGAAACAAGTAGGCTTAAAAAGATGGCTGTGTGAAATTGCCTGTAGATTTGAGATGCAATAATCAAACTCAATCATCATTTCCAGAGAAATGGTATTTTAACACAGCTCCACATTTCCTGCTGAGCTATTAGCCATATAAACATGGTCTTTAAATTGCAAGGACTAAAACACTGGTTTAAAAGTGCCATTTGAATAAATATGGTCTTTATTTATTTTCCAAGAGACATTAGTACTTTTCAGCTTTCAGAGGACACTGGCCTTAAAACAATCATATTCATGCAGAATAATTCATATGGTATATCATTAACCAAATTAACTCTAATTAAAAGTGACTTTGATAATGATTTCTGGCATTCTTCTAAGCTCAAGGTTCCTTTTTATCTACTTATAGTAATCTTTCTAAAAACCTAGAGCAAGACAACATATTATCCTATTCTAAAAGATTTTATATTCAAATAAATATTTTCAAGAGAGTGGTTGCTGCTGCCAGAAAAACGGCTGCACCTTACAGAGCTGGGAGAAGCAATCCATAGTATTTGTCTGTCACATACGTAAGCATTTTGATGATGATGAGTGTTCATATAATATTTTATTGGCCTATTTGTCTCTAAGCTCAGTTTGTGTGTAAGATTATGTACTCAGTACTAGTTTTCTTCTCTCCTGCATTTTGTTTGTTTGGCCGATGGCAGTTGCATTATTTCTTACTCCCAGTGCTGCTCACTAGGCTGCATGGCATAATTAGCACCAAGACTCAGGTGCTTTACAAAATGTTTTTCAAGAGGGGAAGACTTGTGCTTTGATGGGAGAGGGGAAATTCTGATTAAGCCACAGAGTATATTTGACAAATTCATCTAAAACTGATTCATATAAGCTACTATATTAAAAGTTTATGACTACAGCAAATCATTAAATATGTTAAAGAGGAACTAATTGTGTTTGGGTTTTTTTTTTTTTAATTTGAAAGCTGTAGTATTTGCATTGGGCCATAAAGCTCGTAGTCTTATCTTTATATAAATTACACTCATCAAAAATGGGGCATTCTTATGTGTAAATAATACCGTACAAAGACAGAGAGGTAGTTGAGAGTAACTTATTAAATGCTAAAATGAGACAAAGCTGGAGATCTGCCTACAGCTAAAGGGAATGTCATCAGGACACTAATAAGGCAGGGCAAAGCCTGAGCAGGAACTGCTCTGCACATACCCCTGCTTTCCTCTGGGAAAACACAGCTGCACGCCTAGGAAGAGAGCTGGGGGCACCTTAATACATGCCTTGGCCTGGACAATTGCTGGAAGAAGCCCCTGTGGATCTTGGTGTGGCAGGGATCGCCTGGAGGTAAGGATCTGGGCATAAACACAGCTGTTAGTCCTTTCCTGCAATACAAGCCCCTCTTGGTATTAATACCAATGTTGTTCTGACATTTCAGACTATTTTTCTTTTTAAACCAGATACATTTTTTAAAACTTAAAATATTGTTTACCTCTTGCTTGATGTAACCGGCATACTCTCTTTATAAAATAAAGACACAGTGAATTTCTACCCAGATAATAATTTTTGAACCTCCTTAGTGTCTACACTGTTAACCACGTACCATTTAGTACTTCCAAACTAACTTCTCTTGGCTCATCATTTCTATCTCCCATTTGATAAAAGGGAAAAATTATATTAGCCTAAACTGCCACTAAACGTTAACTACTGGTAAGTGCCTGCCACTATGATGATTATGCTTAACTAATTTAATTACAGTAATGGCAAATGAAAGCAGGCATACCCTGTAAATCACATCTAACTGCAGGAGCCATATCAATATCTAAATAGCAGCCATTCCTATTACTGCAATTACTCCACCCATCCATTGATCTTTTCCCATGGTGATTCTACCCACAGTGACTAGACAACAGGAGCTGGGTTGAAGCACCATGTTAAAACAGCTCCATGGTGCCCCAAAAGACCTGCCCACTTGTAAAGCTGCCCCAGCGTTTCAGCAGACTGAGCTCTCGATTGATGCAGCCATGTTAGTATGGTCTCCCTCCTGGCCTCTGATGCTCAGCTCAGGAACGCGTTGCAAACTTCAGGAAGCTGAAACTGGACATATCTGGTATCTGAACATAACACGGAACAATGTGGTGTTCATTCAAACCCTCTGCTAAAGCCACAAACAGCTTTGACTTTGAGCTTTTAGGAGAAAGAAGAAGTTTCAAGATAGATCTTGGTTTTCTGTCATGATACTTTCCTCAAAAACGAATGCACGGATAAATTGTAACAGAAGTCGAACTGCTATCTGGTACTTGTGCTTAACAGGAAATTCCAGACCCTGATCTTCAGATGTAAAAGGCTGAAGTAGATATAGGTACACAGATTACCTCAACTCAGGTATTATCTATTTAAACCCTTCCTTTGCTTTCCTGCAATAGATCTAATTCTTATTTTCAAACAACAGTATCTCTTTCTGCGACTCCACAAAAAAGGCATTTCTTGCTAGCAGAGCCAGAACAGGGCTTCCAGAACTAGCATCTTCTGCCAGACTGCCAGAAGGCTCTTGTTGGGAAACTTTTCTTGTACCCATTGAGGCAAATAAAACACAAATCTGTGCTTAAAATATAAAAATATAATTAATGACTGTGATTTTCTGTGAAGGTCTGCTGAAACATGGTTAACTAGTAAATTATGCTATAAAAGTTGTGTTACAGAAAACTTTTTGCTACTATATGATGCCAATTAAATAGTGTGCCAAATGGTTGCCTACCCAACAGTTGGGCCAAGTGTTCTCCTCAAAAAAGGAGAACTTTGCTGTACTTCATCACTTTCACATGAGAAGGTAAATGTAGGTGCTCACAATGTGAATTATCTTCACTCACAGCTTATTTATCCCTTTCCATGGTACATAACAGTTACACAACTGATGAAAAAGTAATGAGAAATATATCATTGTTACCTTGAGTTGCATTTTTATGATACAAATGCAGTAAATGGATCCTATCTCACCTCTGATCAAATGCTGTTTCTTTCTTTCTTATTCCCTCTTCACTGAATTGGGTTGTCCTCATTTCTCTTTTAATACGCCCTGCTGTTCTACAGATGTCAGTTTATCCCCTCCTCTGTACAATTTCTTAAGCATCTCACTTCACAACCGCCTCTACATATTGACAGCACAATAAATGCCTTTGTACAGAACAATGTTATGACTTGTATTAGCCCTGTCCACAGATGCAGAAACTGACATAGGTCAACAGGGGAGCATGGATATTCATATGAAGGGATATAAAAATAAGGGCATTGGATAGTGATGAGTTGGAGAGTGATGAGTAGGAGTTGGTATTAAAAACACTCCCCCCCCCCCCATACCCCCCTCCAGTGACTGACAAAGAAAGGGTGGAGTGGGAATTTTCCAAGAATTGACCTGACTATCCAAATCATCCCCTACTAATAGAAGTCTTCAACTTTCAGGTTTTCAAGCAAAATCTGTCACAGACAAAAATCAAGCGAAAACACAAAGAAGCTAAGACTGAATCAACAGAGTCCCTGTTATACCTCTAGAATGACTAATTTTGTTTAATACAAGGAAAACACTGGCTCAATTCAGAGTCTGTTCTTTATTTGGCAGCAACAATCTTATACTTTAATTTAAAATAAACACTGTCTTCTTCCCTCAGGATAATGGAATGTACTTAAACCAATTAAAATGTCACTTCTACCCCTTTAATACTCATTTATTACTAGTATCTCCTTGGAGTACAGGGGAAAAAAGTGGCAAGATTGGGTCCCAGTGTGCAGGAAGTGCTGCATGCTTTTCTGTAACAATGACTGTATGGCATTGCTGTGACAAATAACGTGACACTATTCATAATAAGAAATTGTTGGTCCACTATGAGTCTCAGTAACAATGATTTCAACCATCATAATGCGTATTACGCAGTTTAACATCTTCCAATTGTAAAAAATATTCTGCTGGGAAATACCCCATCTTCAAGGATCATCAAAGTTGTTGTCAATGACAGAAAGAATGAGAATATGCTGACAGTATCAGTTTCTATTCAAAACTACTCAGATGCCATTAAAAAATTTAGCAGCTATTAAGGTATGCAGAAGATGAAAGCAAATGCATTTAAAACTCCTATTAAGAACCTAACTTGCCCATTAGAATCAAAACCTGAATAATTTATACAGTGCAAACTATGCGTGTACTTTATTAATGTTCCTAAAAATTGCAACTTGGAAAACTACTCATTTAATTCTACTCACCTGAACTCTTCAAGGAAAGACATTAATTTGATTAATTATTGTTAACACTAATTGGAATGGGCATTGTATTTAACTAACAACAATTACTTTTTTGTCTAAAGGACAGAAAACAAGCTAACTAGCACCAACTGCTGAAAATGCTTGGTAATAGAACAATAAATCGCAGCCTGATTTTCTGCAACAAGCACTTCGTAACTGTTTCTAATTTTACTTTAGCTAAGCACGCAGTTATGTCTGATGTCATCCCCTAGTAACAACTTCTGTCTTATACCTTGTTCCATTTTGCCTGTCAGCAAAGTCAGGGAGGATTCTGCCATATGTTTTAGCAGAAACAGGTTAGAGACATAGAATTTTAATTTCTTTTCTGTCCTACTTGGATAGTCCTTTTCTGTGCTCTGACCACCTTTTCAGAGTCAAATGTTTCTGCGGGTAAAACCAGATTCCCCTCTTCACCCCCAAATGTCCCTTACCTGTATGGCAGCTCTTTTTCACATACTCCTTATCCCCTTGACTGACACACATGAATACCTGTACCTAAGAAATCAGAAACGCCTCTTCGAAAACCAGGTACAATTTCACAGCCTGTTCACATTTTGTATGATGAACTCAAAATGTAATTTTACATTTGTGTCTTGTGTTTCATTTGTGTTTCATTCACACACATAACACTCCTTTATCTAAGTGAATTTGCTATTCGGTATTCTTTATCTACTCCAGTATCTTTGTGTAGTACTTTTATCTTCAGCACTTAAAAAGTTCATGGATTTGACACAATTTTTGGTTTCCTATTTTTGAGTATGTTAAAGCTTCACTTTAAGGTTCATAGCCAGAAGCAATAACCAGCAAAATGTCTGGGGAAAAAAAGACATTAACAAAAATATTACCCCTATCTTCAAAACTCTGTTCAATTATGGTCTCAGATCAACCTAGCCATAAAATCTAGAAATATGCATCTAAAATTTCCTTTACATTGAATTAAGCAGACATCTGGTTATTTGTCACTATGTATTTTATATAGCATAAAAATCTGGTGTACCTTAAAACCTCAATATAGAAGATGGAGGAAAAGAAATTGATAAAAGGAAATTCTGCATTTTTTTCCCTGAACATTATTTCAAAACACAGTGTTGCTTTATTGCTTACTACACGATTTCTTTAATCACACAGAAATAAATCTTTAAAGTAAACACAGGCACTGCACATGCTAGAGGACTTCTTTGACTTAATTTACAAAGTCCGAACAGAGACTTCACAGTTGATAATGTGATACTTTTTTAACAAGCCTTCTGGGCTAATCACTCTTTCCAGGTACCAATATCTTTTATCTCCTCTCATCCTAATTTCTCCCTATACCTTCCCTTTCATTCAGGATTGCTACTTCTTTGTAACTACTCAGTGCTTTCCTACTCATGCTATGAGAGAAGTTGCACAGACTTTGAGCTGTCAACTGATTTTACCTGCTCAGGTTCCCCAAATTACCCCGCGGGCCGAGCACAGGTCTTTCTATCAGGCAATGTTTCATCCTGCCCGCTGAACAGTGTCCATTGCTACACCAGGAATACACTTGGGCAAAGTGGTATTAAGGCTCCTTCACATTTTTTCAGTCAGAAGACTAGCAAGTACAAGCTCGGCCACAGCACTACCCAAGCACAGCCTGTAACGTGAAATTCCTGAGCAGCCCCGTTCAGCAGGTCTGTCCCTACCTGCTGTGGCCTCAAACACAATCTGCCTGCAGAGGAGGTTGGGAGGAATTGGCATAGGGCAGATCTATATACTACGATGATCCCTTTCCAAGTTATCTTCAGTACATTCCCAGATGTTTACTTAGACTGCTGTATGTGTTTCTAGAAAAGATCAATATGGACACTATGGGGAAAAAAAATTTGCCTATGATAAGCACTACATTTTTAAAAAATACATATATACTCTGGACTAGTTCAAAAAGTAAACAAGTTTCATCTACAGAGGCTTCTCTCCAATTGTCAATGTTCAACAGTTTCCCACTTTTCTGCCATTTCTGGGCACACTTTGGGAAGGCCTGCCATAAAACAAAAAAACACAATGGACAATTTTAATAAGCTCTGATATTCTCTTTTTCATTCCTGGTGCTCTAAACACATAATGAGGTCAAAGTAAAACTCTTAGCAGGTCATATTTCTGTGCCCTTTCACGCATAAGCTAGAATCAGCAACTTCTAAGCTATTCCACTAACACTTAAGGTGAAAAAAGATGCAGGAGGCCTGCTGAGGTAACGAAATAAAGGCAGAGGAAACAAGCTGACTTGGAAAGACAGCGACTGAAGCTGTCTCTGCACAAAAGATTGTATCACAAAGTATTATATGGAAACCAAATAGCTTTTATTCTAAGCTATTTTTATGCCTGCTAATTACATTCTATGTATAATCTTTCTTTGACTTTTATCTTATTATTAAAAAAAACTACAGATAGTTTTACTCACAATTGAATCACAGTGCACAGACTTGAAATTACTTTGCTGACCTGAAACAGAAACTGTTCTTTCCTTTTAAAATCATAAACATGCTGCTGTCAAAGAAGTAGCCAGAAAAATTTACAGTAAAAACTAGTGTTCAGCATAAAAGAATCCTCTAAATATCAACACCTTTAAAACGATAGCTACAAATCATCAAATGAAAAAGGGACAGATAAAATTCAATAGAAATAAAACCTTTTAAGCTCAAAACCAACCTTGTATCAGTAACTGCTGGAATACTGAGCCAATGCATGTCAGTCACACAAGTGGAAACCATTGCACTCCTATTCATACTCAAACACTGATTTCATAAGAATTATAGTGTGTTCACTATACTTGTTTATAAGAAGAAATCAAATGGAAATTAATGCCAGTGTCTGAAAAGTTCAAGCAATTTCAGAAGAAACTGCTGTGAGAAATCACACCTGAGCATAAATGTTTTCCCACTGCAAGTGTATCTTATTTAACAAATTTCAGTCTTACCTTAACTTTAAGCACAGAAGAAAACATTCTGGCATCTTCAGACACTCCTCCAATGTACGTTTTTTTGGTAAAGACAGGCACGTGGTCATTTTCATCCTTTACTTCAATAACTACCTTGGCTGTATTACCTAAAAGAGGGAATGAAAAACATACATTGAACGTTTTGCAGTATATCTTTCAACACTTACTGGAGTTCATACATTTACAGACCAAGCAGATCATGTATAATAGTGCATGGGTAATAGCATAAAAAATAAACACATTAGAAATAATAGCACATTTGTTATTAAAAGTATGAACATGAAGGAAGTGATTTCATGCATTTTTTTAAAATCTACCTTTATTGTTTCTGCATTTGTCATTTTTTTCTGAATGATTCTCAGTTTGACTTGGGAGGTGAAATATGTACCTTTATAGAAAACGACTCCCATAATCTGCACACCCGCACTTTGATATTAGGGCTATCTGAATTTGCCTGCAAGCAAAAAGCTGCCATGGCTTTCTTTAGAAAGCAAGCTATTTGGGGAAAATAAATAGAAAAGCACTAGTAAAAATAACATACTTCTGTTACACAGATTCTGGTCACACTGAATTCTCACAAGAGTTATAAAGAGGTAATGAACAGGCGATGTATACTAGCAGCTATGTTGCAAACAGCAACTTGCTTTTTGCATTTCATGTGCAGCTTGCTTTAAATGTTTTAATTATTACCAATTCCCACGCAAATACTTAATGATTCTGCCATGGTGTCTGTAAACTCACAAATGGTCATACAATGGCGCTAGCTAAGCAGACTCAACACCTATTTTCCTGTGTTAACTGAACGCATGCCTAAGCCTGTCTTCATCACAAACCTGGCCTGGCCCATGGGAACTCAAGTAGTATTACTCCTCCCCTAGAGGTTCAACACATCTTCAAGCAAAATACTGCTGTTAATTTGTGTTTTATTAAACAGTTACTGATCCACCCCATTGAACAATAAACATCTCTCTCCTTCTGCAAGGAAAAAAACATTAGCAAAACCTATGGACCTAGTGCAAAAAAGATTCAACTGTGCAGTAATCTATACCAACATCTGTTTGACTCTTTCCAAATTGTATAAACCAGAAAAATTGCTGGAAATGATGATATCCAGTTCATTAAAACCACATTTTCAAGTGATAAATTGCCTCATTTCAGAGTTGGTTTTCCCAACTCGTTTCAGTGCCAGGGTAATTTAAATGTTGCACAGGTGCCATGCTGATCTGAGTTAGCTTCAAAACCCAGTCTCATTTAGGAAGAGCTTAGTAGCTGCATCTTCATGGGACAAAAAAATTAAACCACAGACTATTTCTTAGCTTGCCAAAGTCGCCAAAGATGTTCTGTCAGTCTGATGGTCCAAGTGATGGGAAAAAAAGGAGGACTTCATAAATGTAACTGAAATCTAAGAAAAACATTTAAAATGCCATCTAATGCATTAGTACAGAGAAAAGAAAAAAGAGAAAGGAACGAAAAAAAGGAAATGATGCTTCTTCAGAGGAATAATCAATTATTCACCTTCCACACTGATCTGTGCAGATATGTTAAACAACTTGTAGGTGCTGTTACTTCATGGGAAAATGACTTCATGATAAGCTCTCTTTTTACAGACATGAAAAAAAAGGCCATAACCCAACATCTGAATGTCTGTAATGTGGACATAATGGTCTATTTATAATCATCTCTAGTTTGCTTATGTTCATTTTAATAAAACACTTATTACCTTGACTATGTTATTAATTACAGCAAAGAAAAATTTCAAAGAGGTATTGTGAGGTCCTATGAATAGTCAGATCTCTCTTTTGTTAAATCAGGTCCTTAATGTTTCTGGCTGCAATACTAAGTTACAGTTAGAAACTGCAGTCCTGTTGAGAAAAATTAGATTCCCAGGCAGGCTTTTTCACTGCAGCTACACCCTTTAGGGAAGAAGGCAATTGAAGCAGGATTACAGGCAATGTGTGTAAGTGACCTTGCCCTGCTGAGCTAATATACCGTTACATCAATGGCTGGCACCAGGTTACTGCTGTAGGGAAGATCCTAATTCTATCACATTCAGTGCTGGTAGGACTAGGCATTTGCTAATGTGCGCTAGCTCTCCTAATGCAAATTAAACATCTTTTGCATAGTGCTCACTGTTTTCATCATTTCAGGCCAGTTTTGGTGAGGTGGCTTAGCCTCGTGCAAAGTTTGCTTTGCAGTTTGCTCAAAAACATTTGTTTAATTTGCTGGTAGTTCTTTGAGCTGCCAAAACACTGATTTGTTTACCAATGGTTGAATGCTTTGAAAATGAGAGATGAAAGTTATTGCGTTAAGCACAAAGCACATTAAATATCCTGCATATATACAGAGTAACATTAGCATCGTTAACATTAAATTAAACATATACCTTCATTTTATCTTGCTGCCTGAATTTTATACACCGCTTATATTTCATTCATTCTGGCAGATGGAGGGGAACGTGGCATCTGTGAGCTCCTCCCTACTGCGTGCTTTTTATCTGATTCCAACCTGCAGCTGGCTGTAGTGAACGACAGTTCAGTTACAGAGGTTGCCTTATTCTCACATCAGGTAAGCCCAGAAGAAGTGCACATTAAAATCCCTCATCAGAAACTCTGCCAGACGTGTGAAGGTTGTGTCAGACCCTTCACCATGGGGATTTCCCAAACCACTCTGCCTGATTCAGTCAGATATCCCCTGTACACGGGGCTCTGGTGCCCAGAGACACAGGGTATGGTGCTCCTACATCCACCCCCCTGCACCTCCAGTGCCCTGCCTGATTGAAAACAGCACCCAAACTGAGCATGTTCTTACAGAGTCTGCTTTAGGCTCTGGCATTAGACTCTTTTTTTTCCCCTTCATTTTCCAAATTTGTTAATACTTGTTCTAAATATTGTTTGTGTGTGGCTCTAGACCTCTTTTCTGGCACCTGAAGGGAGGCCACAGCATCCACTAGATAACGTGCACTACTGGTTACTGATACTTTCACAGGTGGGTCAGTGAACACCAAAGGACACCAATGCTTAGACTCACCTTCCAGAAGGGAAATTTTGGTATCCCAATTTATGTAAAACCTTCCTTCTTTGGTATTCTAGATCTGGAATTCAGCTCCACTTACATTATTTTTCATGGATTCCAGGAGTTGAAACCAGAATTTACTCCTCCATGGTACTTCTTGTGAGATTTCATGCAGTTGAAGTGTAATTCTTATTACTATGACAGCTACTGAAACAGCTGGCCAGGTGAAAGAAGAAAACGCATCTTTCCCTGGACAAAGCTGGACAAAGCACCACAGGACTGCCAAGGTGGCCAAAAAGAGGTGAGAACAAAATGGACTGAGTACTGTAAGTGCCTGCCTTCAGCTGTAAGGGAAGTGCTTCTCTGTGCACAAAGTATGCAGATAATATTTGATAAGCAGTTTCTTTAGTTCAACTGCACATTTTTATTGCTAAGACACATTTATTACCTGGATTTTTCATACCAATTAGTTCAACAGTCATGAAGGCCAAGTCAACCTCCCAGACAATACACTGTAAAGGACGTTTCTGCACCACAATCTCCTGCAAGGCCTCCTGTGTCCTATTTGCCTCCTCCCTTCAAGACCCCTCTCAAGATGAGCTGCAGTGCACAGATAATACAGAACTGCATCTGCTTTGTAAGACATCTTCGGCTTACAAGAACCAAGCACTGTTCCAGCTAAATAATCACTCCCAAAACTAGAAGATGAAGCATTTGGTTCTTTCAGCTTCTGTGATTTGATTTAGGAGAGTGAAAACATTCTGAAAGCCGCTCTAAAGGAAACCTGAGGATCCTCTAAACCTAGTAGAATATGACTGACTAACACAGAAAAAAACCCCAAACAACAAAACCTCCAGGCACCTGGTCAGAAATAGTATGTACTAGCATTCCTAGACATTCTTCCCAAACATACTTGTAAACTCTTTTCAGTATCACTGCTTATTTAAGTAGTGCTAATAACGTGCATGATTCATGTGAGTCCATAGTTTCTTGTCAGACTGCAGCAATTAAATTGAACTTTAATGAACTTAATCTGCAATGCTTTTTGAACACTGGGACAGTTGAGTGTTACCAGATTTGTTTTACATTATGTTTTCACCAATGATACTGCACTCGTCTTATACAATATGCCAAACCAGCCATTGATACAGCTGTTTCTCATGCATCATTTTAACATAAAAAACCTGCAGCTAGCTTAAGCAGTGACTGTTCTGCAGTAGGTAATAGCAGATTATTCTCTATTAAAAGTTCATTTTAATCAAACTGGGAATAAGAACATAATTTGTCAGGGTTCAACAGCACTTAGCTTTTACTACTGCCTTACACGTCTGTTGAACAGACTTTGCACTTTGGCAGGTAAACTGAACTGCAGCTGCGCTCAATCTCGCCTCACTAAATTTGGCAGAACCAAATAGGAATCAGCACTGAATATATTTCAGTGGCATTTTGATCTAAATCAGCATATGCCCATAAAGCCTGAAGAAGCTCATCATATGCTGTAGCTGATCAAGAACAGTGTAAAAAGAAGCTCTGATGAGATGTCAACAGCAATGAATTTGGAACAGCACTGATCAAAGGTCTGATTGTAAGAAATATAAAACATCTTTTTCTACCAAATAATTAATTGAAAAGGAACTGAAAAGATTTTATGCAGTCTCTCTAAAATACATTGCTTTGTTGCTCAGAGAAATTTGAAGTTTGTCCCAGTGGTTTTCAGGGAAACTACCCCAGAGCTGTGTGCCAGAGGAGGCAGATCACAGCTCTCAGGGCTCTGCAGCATACTTTGTCCATCTGTCATGTCTCCTGGATTCAGGGACTGGCGTGGCAGCCAGCTTATAAAACAGCATCAGCACAAACTTTTGCAACATGTTTGACACTAAATATGTAAGGCTACTTGAAATGTCAATAATACAGGGTTACAGAATTCATTTTCATACTTAAGTAAAACTATCATTCCCAATTAGTATGGAGCAGTCACAGAATTTTGATTGCAAAACTGGTCTTATCCCTTTTCGCTTTATGATTCCAGAATGTTTATGTTGTGATTAGAAAACCAAAAACATGACATTTGCTATTCATTTTCCCTCCAATGCCTACAGCAAAGCCCTGCTTCACACTTGTGGTTACAGTAGCAATTGAGCAACAGAAACGACCCTCCTTGGGACAGCGCCTCTGCAGACCTCTGGGGAATTAGTATGCACCACTTTTTGCTTGGGGCTGTGCCAAAGGCAAAAGAGAGTTCTAAATGAACGAATAAAACATGTAAATAATAAATTGAAGGGTGATTTTTTGCTTAAAAATATTTTGATATCAAAATAAAAAACATCATTACCAAGATCACATGTTCAGAGCTGGCAGTGAATGTAATATTTAGCACACCTGATTGAAGTGAAAACACACAGAAGTGTATTCCCTCCTCAGCTGGTCTGATGTTCTTGAGATACGTTACCTCCTGCTTCTTGAATTCTAAGTAGATTTTTAACAAAAAATTGTGCTACTCTAAATTCCACAGCACCCATGACAGTTTGGATGGGTATCATGTTTTAGTTCTCCCCTGTAGCAGGCTGGATGCAAACACGAAGATGGCACTTGCCACTTTTAAAAAATAAATTTGCTTATCAAGCCAGTGCAAACACAACTGTAAAAAAATAACAAATTCATTATTTGCAGTGCTTTACTTTTAATTTCCTTTCAAAAGACAGTAAACCAACAATATGGTTCTGTCATTACTCCTGCATCTCTAGGAATGTGAAATATGTGCTTGTTGCTCTTCCTTTTGTTACTCTTTAATTAGAGCCAATCAAATCAGCAAAAGTGTAAGCAAACATGAAAAAGAGGATGTGGGAGAGATGACAGTGGGACTCCAAGCAATGCCAGAAGTTTCCTAATGAAGAAGTAGGTGACAAGATTGGGGATGTCAGGGAGAGTTCCATTGCATTTACAAGTCTATGACAGAAGAAATCCTCCTTTTCACGAAAACATGACTTACTTGGGAGGAAGAGGCATCTCACAGTCAGCCTTAGCTAAGACAATCAAAACAAGACAAAATCTACAGCAGAGCAACCTGCAGTCAAAAATACTCCCTCTGGCCTCCCTCTCAACAACTGATTGAGCAAGAAGCTGTTAACACAAGTAGCTTCTAATGAAGACAAACCTTTCATGCAGCACTGTGCCAACTGGTAACACTTTTGCCTGTAAGGTTTAACTTTTAAACAATCTGTTTGCATCCATGCCTGTTTGCAGACACTGGAACAGCCCAGACACTACCTGGCTTAGCAGCCACAGAGGACGGGTGAAGCTATGCACAGATAGAAACGATAAGAGAGCAAATGACGACTGCTGTCAGCAGCAGTTCAGTGAGCAAGAGTGAGGGAGCAGGCTGAGACACTTGTATGTACAGAGATGGTGAATGAAAAGATGTGCTTCTCTCAGATGCTGGGAACTGTGAACACTGGAAAACATGAGACTGAATCCTCCACTTCTGTACTCGGACGAATGTGGGTGGCCCTGTCTGTGGTGTTCAAAAGCTAACATATTCTGGCTGTCTTGTAAATGTACCCTTCTCTTCAGATCAAAGTGGGAAGCCTTGGTGTCTCATACCACAGTGGGTGTTTCATCTGTGGCACAGGAACCAGATGCCCACTAATGCTTTCATTCCTATGACTGGGACCACGTGCAGTTCAGTGGTAGAACCCTCTCTTCACCCCTGCTTGTCTATACCCCTGCACTGCTCTTCCTTACTGTGTTCAGGAAGCACTTTCTCTTTGCTGCTTTGCTGACTGTGGTTTCCCACAAATCCCTCTGCTTCGTCCTGTCCCTTTCTTCCTTGCCACAACAAGGTTATAGCTCTGACCACATTTCCCTGGGTTTCAAACTGCAGGACCATGAGATGCAGATAAAAAATCTGTGAACTGCTGACAGTGCTCAAATGAAGTAAAAGATGATGCTTCCTCTGTTCTTGTTCAAGAAGTACTTCTGGTTTAGTAAATGATTAGTTGTACTGATACATTCCCTTCAGCTCACTAATTCACAACTCTTTCTGTGGGGAAGGAGCTGCTTGCTCTGTGGTAGATTACAAAGCAGTATCTCCCAACTGCAGAACACATCCTGTCACACGCGGTTCTGTGATGGTCCCCTTATATATAGGTGTTCCATTTATTCATCTTATCCATTAAGGGACAACTGAAAGCTTCTATTTGGAAGCCAGTAATCACAATTCTAATTTGACCTATAGTACACCACTGCACTATGGTCTATTGTGATAGACAATCCAATAAGCAAAGAGCAAACAGAAGAAACTCCAGGCTGCTAAATTGAACTGAATTGGAGGAGCCCATAAATACTGAAGGTCTTTCAGGGATCCTCAGCTGCTGATCCTCAAGCCAGAATTCCAACCTTTTAAATTCACTGTCATTGGAAAACCTAACTCTTCTTCCATTCAAATGAACTAAAAATGCACTGTAATTTCATATTATAAAGTTTCAGTTAAAGTAACTTATTTAATTTGATTCTACTGAAAGCAAGAGTGTGATTTTGCATGATTTAGCATCATATATTAAAACCCCTATTTAAGTCACCAGTTTTATGTTCTTATACTCCAAAAGACGTCTAAATTTACTTTCTCTCCTCATTTATTTATTCAGTTATTACTATGCTATCAGTTGGCACTATCACTGAATGACAAGCTTAGTTACACTTAATGTTGTATCATCCGCTTTTCCACTGCACAGATGAAAACTCAAACTCCTGCTTCTATATAATTATCTTCTATAATACCACACAGTTAAAAACAATTTGTACCTAGCTTTTGAGTTTTGTAAAATTCAGCACTGCTTTTTGGCTGAGCAGTTCATCAGTGCTGTGTTATCTAGCTCCAGAAGGGCTCATCATTGCAGCTCCCAAGTAGGTCATCAATTCACTGCCAACATATTCCAGAATGGTTCACCGATTCAGCGGTATCCAACACTGGAACTGGCAGCAATTCATTGCCATTGAGTGTCAGAGTGGTGTATTAACTCAATGTCACATAATTCTAGAGAAGAGCATTCAAAGTCACCTATCACCAAAGCGGTTCATCATTTCAATGTCACCAAAGTCCACAGCGGTGCATTAATTCTGTCTCATCTCCTTCCACTGTAGTTCATCAATTCAGTGCCCTGAAACTCAGAAGTAGTATTTAACCTGATTAAAACTCATCAAGAAGGAAAAAGGTGCAAAGAAAATGGAAAGACATACATCATACAAACGTAGGAATCAAATCTAGAGGTCAAGGGATCTCCATTACAAATACAGAACTGATTTAGTCAGCCAGATACTTGTGAAGTATTTAAAAAAGATATATCTACCACATTCTTTAGTTATCCATCCAGCACAGTGCATATTCAAAATGTAATCCATGCTGTATAGTCATGGATATCCAAATACATACAGCAAGTGCATGTCTTCCTTTAAATTGGACCTAATTCAAACTCCGGTCATATCAAGAATCCCTGAACAAAACAATTAAACCATCACCTTTTAAAAAAATGCTGCCCAGTTGGGAGAACTGCTCTAGCACAGACTATGAGTTGGAAGAGGGATACAGAGGCCACTGCTTCCCTGATTGGAGGGGTCTGCCCAAAGACCTCTGCTGGAACCTGCTGACTCCCTCGTCTATTCATTCATGTCAGAGAAAGACTTGAAAAAAAGCTGTGTACTGCATGGAAGCTTTATTCCCTCACTGAATATGGCCTGGACGCATTTTACAGAATATAAGCTGAACTGGACTCCTCCCAGACATGAAGAAATGCAGCCAACTGGCACTAGCTGTCTCTTTCTCTCCCTTTCCAGATCTGTCATTGATGGTGGCTATAACAGTAATGTAAGATTCTGTGTGCTGTTAATACAATTAAATTTCTGACTACTGAATAATCTCTGTGTTACACCACACACACGCTCAATTATTTCTAAGGAAGAAATATCTATGACAAAATACAAAACTCTGCTGCTGCTTACGAGGGTAGTAATGGAAACCCTGATGAATGTACTTTAACTGCCATCTCCTTTAAAATGTCTCAGGCTATAATGTATCATGCAATTTTATGCATGTTCCCAAATACTTAAGTTCATTAAGTCTCATATCTTTCAAAATGTAAAAAAATCTGCAAGCAAATTTTCATAAAGTACCAATTTCAGTATTGCAAGCAAGTTCTACAGTAGAATCTTTACACAGAAGAAACAGACTTGCATCCTGTTCAAATTACTACCCTGAAAAATCTGAATTTTGAGCTTTATAATCTATACTCTATACTCTTAAGCATATGCACCAAACTGGCAATGAAATAAACTAGAGCTGGGTTTCCTACTATTCATGGCTATTATTGTATCCGTCAGAACAATAATTCAAAGACCAATTATAGAAAAAGGACAGCAAAATGAGCCCAGTTAGTTAAGGGTGGCCCTTCCTTTGTGACTCTCAGACTATCAACAGTGTGGATCACAACCTGCAGTGTGGGAAAGACTCTGTCATGGAACAATTTTATCACTTTTGACAATAATGGGCTGGCACTCTGGCTCTCTGCCTGCCAATATGTCAGCCAAAGAGTCCAGTGAGTAGCAAAAGCAAAAAACCCGACAGCTCACTTCTCCCTGCAGCAAAGGAGAAAAAGGGATCCCACTGTGCTCTGTGTCTGAATTCACCCAGTGCTCCCCGTGCCTGGACACAAACACAATGAATTATCTCTTACTCAGGGCACGTGGAAAGATGAGAGCCTAACATTAGTGACAGATGAAAGACTGACAGAAGTTTGTTGCCCCTGGCTGGCCATGCAGACCTCCTAGGGAACAGATCAAAATAAAGTCTGTGGCAGCACAATTCCTAAAGCATCATACTGCCAGCAATGCTTTAAAAATGCATTTGAACTAAAATTGCTCATATTACTGGGGGCTTCCAAAAATTGTAAGAACGTTTTATTATGTACACACTTTGGTAAATGCCCAAACATCACTGATGTTCAGAACAGTCTAGTACTGGCATTTTGTTTGTATCTCCCCCTGCCTGTCTCCCTGGATTGAAAAGTAACTAAATACTGGTCATCTGCATAAAACTTAAGTCTGAGGTAACTCTGAACTCCATTTGTATTTCATAGTTTCAAAGTACGAATTTGATGTCCTTTTTTGAATAAATTATACACACACATCAATAAACAGCAGGTACCCATAGCCTGGCTTCCTGGGGATTCCTCAGCTCACACAAGAGTGAATGCAATGAGATGGTACAGCAGTATCTCTTGGACATTTATAAATGAAAGAGGCTAAAGTTTTCCCCTCAACCTGTTAGTTCATGGGGGTGGTTTTGGTCAGGATAAGCCTGCTTTTATCGAGTGCCAAAGATTTGCCCCATGATTAACACTGCTGGAAGTGGAAGGGAAAAAGAAGCTCCAGCCACTTGCAACAGATTTGACCCACAGCTCATACTGAAATAGCTGTGACTGCAGAACAATGAAATAAACTTACATTCAATGTGAAATGAAAGGAGGTCATATTTCATAGCCTTTAAACAAATATTCAGTTTCTCGCTTCCTTTTCTTAGTCCAGTCCACTGCCCTGGGCTTCTTTTCATTGTATCTATGATGCTCCTTAGCTACAGCAGGGAAAAACTGACACTCACAGAGACCAAAAATACAGAAAGAAAAAATTGATACAACAAGCACAGTCTGTGTAAAACATGTACCGAAATGCTTTTTGGTACAAGGTTTGGGTTTTTTTAACTAGGGCCCAACTGTGGCTTAAATAGGAAGTTGTATAGGAAGTGACAGGTCACTAAGTGAGCCAGATGTTTGAAAGCCAGATTTCCCAGACTTTTCTTTATAGGGAGGATGATAAAAATAATCAAAAGACCCTTCAAATTATTTTTATTAAAAAAAGAAAACTGTCTAAGGAAAAAGAAAACCCTCATTATGAGAGAGAGCTAAAGCAAAACACTTTGTAAATAAACTCCTTCCTGCCTAGAGATGCTGCAAAAGAACCTTCTTGTCTTTGTCACAGCAGGTCCTTGCCTTCAGTTTGTTCTCAGTCAGGGCTGCAATAAACTCCACACAGATGCCAAAGGAGTCTTTTTCTTCCTGTCACCCGTGCTGTGTATCTGTTTCCCATTCCTCTTGGTAGTGTCCCAGCATTTGCTGCAATGTTACCAGCCCAGCAGGGAGGAAGTCTGTATTTGGGCTAATGTTTATGAAAAAGTAACTGTGACATTCCATCACAAAAAGCCCTAATTACGCTGAAAACATTCAATTTGTGCCATCCACTCTGTTTATATATAAACATGACTGTATCTGTGAGACCTACAACTGTGTAACATTGACGTGATTTGTGAGTGCTTAGCTCAAGACTGATCAGCTTCGTGTATAGAAGGCAAGCATAGAGATCCAGAAATGCATTCTCTGCTGCTCACATCCATTATCACTGTTGTATTTTTGATAACAAAACAAGGTCACTAGCTAGAGTGCAGTTATCAAAATCCTCAAAAAAAAAAAATTCATATGTATATTAAAAAAAAAAAATTAAACCAAAGGATTTTTAAACTTACTTTTGGAAGGGACACGCAGATTCGATCGTACCACTTGTAAGGAGTCTGCTTGAACTCGAAGCTCGTAACTTGTCACACTTTCATAATCCAGAGACTTTTTAAGTGAGATCACGCCTGTTCTGTTATTAATAGCAAACACATCTGAAATCCACCAAAAACAGAAGTAACTTTCTAAGATGCATAAACAATTTTTTAATGCCTCAGTGCTGCTGGTCTGGTGATGACACTGGTCTCCTACATGGTCTTCAGAAAGTCATTCCCACCCCTCCCTCAGGCCTCTAAAAGCCCACATAACTCCTCTTTGAGGCTACCTTCAAAGGAGCACAGCAGCTGAATCTGGCCTGGTGCTGGAATAACCAACCTGCGGACACGCTGGGAAAAGCACACAAGATAAGCAGCCTACTCTCACAAAAAGGAGGATGGGAGGAGGAATTCTTCCACACCTCTCCAAATAATTTAGTGCAATTTTGTAGAGATTTCAAGGATCACAGAGAGTACTCCAGAAGGATGCAAATGCAGGAATGATGTTTTGTTAAAACATCAGGCTCTAATCAAATACTTGTGGCTACAGCATGGCAAAATCTATAATGCCTTAAAACAGATTTCTAAGCCAGAAGTACAAATACATCAAAGCGATTCATATTCTTGTTTCAGTATGTCATGAATTCACACCATGTGGCACCGATGTGAATTTTCATGTCAGTGAGAATGTCATTTACTTTAATTTTTATTGTAATTCTATTAACTAATCTGATCTTTAGCTGATCTCTAAAGGCTTGATAATGGAAGTCCCTCCTGTTTGTACAGATGCAGTGGGATTTCACCTTAGCAGTGTTATTTCTAATCACTGCTTCCTGAAGACTTCTGATGCACGCACTAGGCTCAGCATAACCACTAAGACCAAAATATTACTACTTACTCTCTTCATTTCCTGAAACAATTGAATATACAATTGTCTGGTTCAAGGCAGCTGCTGTAACAACTGTGACCACAGTTCCTTTTGGTGCACTTTCACTCACTGGTGGGGGTCTGCAGAATAGAACAAAAGTATTTGTTATGTTCCAGTTGCCTGAACAGCAGTTTACTGAAACTTATTCCTAAGGTTAGCAGTTTAATCCATCTATTAGGCTGTCAAAACGACAGGATCGGTTATTACAGAAAGATGTATTAAAAAGGCAAATGCTTAAGCTTCACCTCTGCAAGTGCAAAAACCAGGTAGAAGTCCAACTGTCAAGATGTGACAATATAAGGATATAATAGTTCTTTGATATGAGAAATGGAAAATCATGGAATAATGAGTAGAAAATAAGAGAAACACAAGAACCACCACAGACTGATAAATTGCAAGTAAAATTTAGAACATAACAGTTCTTTTATAACACCTCTACTAAGAAAACTCAGTAATCTATCAGAAACGCATGCATGTCATTCATGGTAAAAATAATTTAAATAACAAGCACTTTAAAGCCACCTCCACAGGAATTTCTGCCCTTCAGAAAGATCAAAAAATTTTCCTGCCAACCCATTTCAGTACTAAAAGCTTTTCAGGAAATCAACTGCAACCCAGATATACATACATACATATCTTTTAAGCATTCAGTAAATAGTTTCTGATTCACTGAGCACTGATTTGTGTAGAGAAAGAGAAAGAAAAAAGATTACACTACTAATACATCGGTATCTCACGTTCTGCATACCCTACCAAAACTGAAAACCGAGCATTTCATATTCAGCATAGTTTCATCATGTATAAATACTGAGTTTCCTCCTGAAACGCAGAAAAGAATTACTTCAGTCTTTCTCTTCTGTTGTTCAACTGCTATCTCCTCAGACAATGTGATGAGTAACATTTTGAGATGCTGTTTCCTCAAGGAAACTGTAACTACTTCAAAATGAACAGTCTGTGCTAATGTCTTTAAAACAGCAATATAAACAATTTCAACATGAAGTGAGACACTTGAGGTCATCTCAAATCAAATGGTTCCAGTTTTCATCACAGCACGTAAAGGCTGAATTAATGATTAAAACTATTCATGCCTGTGAACAAATAAATTTGAAAGGCAGTTTTCCCACTCATCCATAAATGCAGATGCATCTTTATTAAAACTAGCATTATCCAGATATTTTTAATTTTTAAAAAATTACACTCAAAAATACACAATAAAAGACAGATGAGGTTATGCTGAGATAGGCTCCTAAATAGGAGTAGACTTTAAGGAGTATTTCAGTTGCGCACTGACCTTTAACATTCTGGATATAACCTATACCTACTTTTGTTTCAGAGAATATTTTATGAATTCCCTCTTCCATCGTCCAGCTATTCTTCAAATACTCTACCCCATACCACATTTTCCCATTCTAAGGGCAGGAAGCTGGAATCCCAGGTTGCAGTCCTAACTATTGAACCCAAAACTTTGCCATTACACACCAAGAGACCAACGATCTGCCCTCAATCTCTGTCTTACAAACATTTTCTTTGGGATGAACGTTGGTGGTTCAAACATCCTAGAAAAAGTTCTAGATAATTACACTGAATATACATAATTAAGTTAAAAAACTTCAGCTGGTGAATTATTCATTATTGCTTAAAAAAAAAAAAAAAAAGAGAGAGAAAGAAAAAAGGAGAAAAGAAAAAAAAGAGAGACCTGGGTAACTTGGGTCATGATGCCTGTTACACAACCTCTTGCCCTGGAGATGATGGACTTGCCTTCGTGCTTTGTGGCTTTCTGCAGCAACTGCCTTCTGCCTACATGAACACTGGTAGAAGTTTACCTATACTTCTAACTCTTCCCTTGAGTTGCTATTCAGACTGCCTTCACCATGACCCTTGTTTCTCAGACTGCTCCCTTACTTTGCCTTAAGGGTTATACTTCTCTTGCTCTTCCCTTAATCCTTAAAGAGTTCTTGCTCTCAGCTTAATCCAATTAGGGCACTGGACTGCTGCTTGACTGCTGATGCTCCTGATTACACTACCTGTAATAAAGATGCCAAAGGCAAACCGTATCTGTGGCTCATAGGGCTAAGGTACATCCATTCTTCCTTCCCTCCTTGTAACATCTTCCATTGTTTTATTTACTTGTTTTGTTTTGCTTTCTGTGGAGGGCCCAGTTTGTCAAATTAAAACCCTGTATCTCACTTAACATGGTGAGGTATAGCAATTCATCTGAGCATCCCTAGTTCTGCCACTGTACAAATAACAGGGAGAAAATCCTGTTCCAAGCTGAGCCACACTGGGTCATGTAATAGTGACTGTACTGAAACACTGACCTGACTTTTCTGCAGAAAAAGATGATAAATTCACTTTTACTCACACACACATACACAAAGCAGATCACTCTGGCTCCCATTCTTCTCCCTCAAGTGTGCTATCAGCAGTAGAAATTATATTCATTATTGCTACCTGATTTATTAAGCTGCAAAACTAGTGCTATAAAAGCTTATTAATGTGCATTTTACAAATGCAAAGGTTAATCTTAGAGACAGGAAAAAAAGGCTGTAACATCTGAGAGCATTTCAAGCTGTAGCTATTTTGATGAGGTCAGAGATGCAGGCCACTGAGGAAAATAAAGAACCTTTTTATGATGCGTTATATATTATGTTGTTTTCTTTTTCTTCTGAAGGCATATAATTTGAACAAAAAAAACTCATGACTGTGTATACACAAACCCCACATTGCATCTGAAGCACACTTTCAGTATGTTATTTTAATGGAAATGGCCTTGTAACTTCCCCTCTGACATAGCTGAATTCAGTGAGTTGACAAATCAATATCAATTAGCAAGTGCTGTTGTGTTTGCTATGAGAGCCTATAGAGGGAGCGGACAGAAAACCACCACAGTAATTGCATTGATTTCATTTCCCTGATTTAACTAAGGTGATCAGGTTCAACAGAGGTAATGCTTCAGCTGAATTAAAACATACAGTTGGTCTCTTAAGAACATTTGCTGAACCGTAGAGAAGTGAAGCGGCAAAAGACAATGGTATGCAGCTGACAATATACTGTTCTTTATCTTCTACTACAAGGTCTATTAAGCTTTCTTTGGGGAAAAGTTCATTATTTTCCAATTTTTGAATGAGTAAGATGTACAACAGTGCCTTTTTTCTTTCTTTCTTTTTTTTTTTTTTTTTTAAGTGGTAGACATATAATTTGAAGCCATTTTAGGGGACAGACGAGGGCATTTTTTATGCAATAATTTTGCTTTACTGGGTAATAAAGGCCAGTTATTTTTGTGAGAAAACACGACACTAGCAAAGAAGTGCAATCCAGTCCAAGCCACTCAACAAAGGCTTAGAAAACCGACAGCACAGTGAAAAGGAAGGGTACTGCTGTGACTTCAACACACAATCAGGATTCAGAGCATCTGGAGGTGTTTCTGTTTGATGATGTTTGCAATACCTTATTGATACACTCATTACCCTGCCAGCCACAGGCTCTGACTGTACCTGACAGTATGTTTCTATCACTCTCACCTGCATGGGACTAGCACAGCATTGCCTTACTGTCCAGTGCTGACTTATCTGAAATATTTTAAATGAAATGTTTACTTCCAGAGCTTTTGAACAAAACACCTTCTCAAATATGTGATTTCAAATATATGTCTCCAATACTTACATGCATGGGTATCCATATACATACAGTCACTGAATGTAAGAAGGGCCCGTGCATTAACATGATAATCCACTTGCACCTCATAAATCTCGGGGTGAAATGGGATTAACAGCAATTAACACACACTTAAGCCACCTCAGTTGCAACTCAGTCTTATCCACAATCTTAATCTTTCCTCCTGAACACTTTCCTTTGCACAAACATCTTTTGACCATGAAAAAATAAATGTATTTCTATACCAATATTGCGTTCATTCACAAGGTATTTTTTTGTAACGGTCACAGCCATGTGCAATTTAGGTCAGTTGATCTTCACTTTAATGTTTTCACAGAAATATTAAATGGTATCTTGTCAGCATCCAGGATGGGATGGATACCAGGAGGGGCCCCCACTCCTGCAGTGCAACAAAGACACTGTAGGATGCCTGGACTCGGCGTGAAGCCTCCCAACCTGCCCAAACCCTTTCTGACAAGCTGTGATGGTAAAAGAGGGCATGAAGGCAGCAAAGTGTAAAAAAGGAGCAGCCTCAATCACTTTGTGCCATGCTGAGATAAGATTGCTATCCAATGGCCTCGGATTTGGGAAGGACAAAGTAATTTAAAATTGACAAAATAGATGTTCAATAATATGTCTTCTGTCCCACTCTTCTGATTTAGTTACCCTGAACAAGTTTTAGATTTGCCTGTATTTCTTTGTGGCCTCTACTGCATTGCTCACTGCTTCAGAATGAAACCATACCACAAAATGTGTTTGCTTCTCAAAAAACCCAGAAATCAACCCCAAACTAAAAGAATAACAGGACTGAAATAAAGTCATTATTTATACACAACAACACTGAAAAAGGGTACAAATTGTAAAAGGATATCTTTTAATTTGCTGTATCTCAATCAGTGGGGGAAATGGAGGCTGAACTCATACCACATACATTGCAGAGCATAACTATTTTTAACATCCAAAGTAAAATTTTAACTTTTCCTCTCTTCTTTTTTCCCCTCTGCTAAACATGTCAGACTCTCACCTATTTTTCAACTTGCCTGATATCAAATATGCTTTAAATTCACTGTGAAACTTTTATATCTTCAAAAACATGATTTTTTAAAAAATTTTAAACCAGCAAACCAAATAATAAATTGAAAACCTAGTTTAGTGCTGAAGTTTGATAGTGTGATGTATATTTACTCTGTATTAGACACTTCAGTCTACTCTATTTTGTGGATTATATTATTTAGTTCATGGAGGTCCAAAAATATACCTCAGAATTTAAATAGGGTTTTTTTGTTGCTCAATTATACTAGGATTCTTAGCTCAACTTGATTACAATGTCATTTGGACCTCTCCTGGTAAAATTGTCTGCCTACCTTCTCTCACATTACAGCTTCTGGAAGTGTTTTTGCCTTGGCTACTTTTAACTTTCTAGGGCATTTTACCTCAACTCATTCAATCTTCTATCTAAAACATATTTGTGAGCAGCAAACACATTCCTGCACAGACTCTTTTCATCTGACTCCTCATGGGAAGCGTTTCGTTTGTTTTTTTGTCTGTCTGATGCTTTGCATTACATAGAAGCTATGTAAGCCGTTAAAAAACCCTGAGCTTACGTATTTTTCTGGAGAAAAGTCAAGTGTAGACAGAGCACTAGAGAGTCTAAAATCAAGTGAGCTAACAGTGAAGTTATATGGAAACTAAGCTAGCTAATAAAAGCTCTATGAACAGAAACATGTAAATATTGGTCTGGCTATGCAGCTCAAATTTTTAGAATTGTGAAAAAAATGTACAGGTTTCTAACTTGTGTGCAGCAAACTAAGTTCTAACTTTGGTGCAGCAAAACAAAAGAAGAAACAAGAAAGCAAGAAGTAAACATCATGATGGTAGCTCTTTTAATCCTTTCAACAACACATTTAGACTATCTCAACTTCCTGTATTTGCTCAAAAGAAGGACCTAGCCATATTTTAGAGCAATAATTGATCAATTTCTTGAATTTTCAGTTTCCAGTAAGTGCAACTGTAACAATCTGAACAGTTTGTCAGAGGCAGTGCTTTTTTTTTTTTTTTCCTTTTTTTTTTTTCCTGGAAAATATTCTTAATTAGATGTATTTTTCAAGCAGTTTACCTTCAAAGTGTCCTGAAAAGGATCATGTATTCCTTACCGTACTTAGTATCTTCACCTGTCTCAATTCACAAATTGGTTCAAGGCATTCTGACCTTTTCATGGTATTTATCTCTGAAACAGACGACAGGGGAGTCTGGACATTGTTACAGTACACCCCTGTCACTACCCATTAGCTTTTAAACCAAATGTCAGATTTTGTTCCCATGCACTCTCTGTCATCAGGCGTAATGTGTTTGTGTTATCCTACCAATCTTCCTAAATTCCTAAGGACATGAAGACATGAAAATTTCTGTCAGGATTACTATAGAAGCAAAAAAAGGAAAAGAAAAAATTCCCATTAAGTACAATGTAGGGCACACTCACATGCCAGAACTGGACAGACAGTCACTGATAGGATCAGTTCTAAGACCACAGATAATGCTGTGGCTTTACGCTCCCATAACACACTGCCAAAAGCCAATAGGGTTTAATACTACAGTTGTATTATTTCTATGCCATATTCACATTCCCAGAATGACTTGGTTCTACATTTCATTAAACTGCAACATGGTGTTGAAAGCTCTGACCCTCGTCCTCACCAAGCACAGCAAGGCAGAATACCTGCACATACCTGGACCCTGTGCTTACCTCTTTTGGTACAACCAGGTAATATGCAACTAGATTAATTTCACCACAGTATTTCATTGAAAAAACAAATACATCAAGTTAGAATTTCTTTCTCATTTGATAAAAAGAAGTAAATGTTCTTAACAAATTTAACAAAAGCGCAAGGTAGCACTACTAAAACAAGGAAAACTGGGAAAAAACGGTGATCCTTCTACTACACTGTAATCGTCTGTTAACTCATTCACAATTTTTTCAATGGCAAACCACACTTCAGTATCTGCTGTATAAGTAAGTTAATTTCCTAACTTCTATAACTACATGCTGAAGTATGCTTTCTTATTTGCTTTACTACAAACCAACTAAGTACCAGAAGAATACCACCATAAAACATCAATTCCAAAGGCAAAATCACAGGTATCTGTGTGAACCTCCACATCTGGCATTGTTTAGTCTGGAGAGGAGACTCAGGAGACTCTACAGCTGCCTGACAGAGGCTGTAGGCAGGTGGGGGTCGGTCTCTTCTCCCAGATAACAAGCAACAGCACAAGAGGAAATGGCCTCAAGTTACACCAGGGCAGGTTTACATTGGATATTAGGAAAACATGTCTCCACTGGAAGGGTGGTGAAGCATTGGACCAGGCTGCTCAGGGAGCTGGTGGAATGGCCATCCCTGGAAGTATTTCAAAAACACACAGATGTGGTGCTTAGTGACATTGTTTAGCGATGGCCTTGGCAGTCCCGGATTAACAGTTGGACTTGATGATCTCAATGCTCTTTTCCAACCTGAATGATTCTATGATTCTGAATCTTCCTGAAGCCAAGCTGCTTCACTCACTGACATGTGAGGCAAATTAAAAATGCATGATGGAATCTATGCATCATTGCTTTAGCTTCCGTTTGAGGAAAACATTGGTTATTCCCCCCCACTTCAGAAATGCTGCTTCAAAAAATGCTGCCGGTAGTATTTCACTCTTTTTCACATCTTTCATTCATGGTATGTAACTGTAAATTCCATTATGGAAAATGTGAGAGCAGAAGTGGTAAGACTGGGACATCCTGGGAAAAGGATTACCCAAATGAATGCTCTAAATCTACCATCACTAAACAAAACGCTTTTAAGGGACAAAACTAAACCCCTGTGCACTCCTGTTAGGGGGAATGACCCCCCAACTGAGCACTGCTTAAAACAGCAGTGAGCTCTAATAGGAAGGAAAAAAAGAAAACTTAAGTAAACAGAGGCTTAAAGAAAACAGCTCACAAGCAGCCTGATGAAAAACCTACTGCATCTAAGGCAGAAGTTTATATCCTGGCACTTAGCACATTGTTTCATTTACAAAGAATCTTGATGCCCTGAATAATGCCATTTTACTTACAGGAAACAAGTTATGAATTCTCAAATTACTTCTCAAAGCAACATGTCAGAGACAAGTAAGTAAAACAGTAAGAAAATAGCTTTTGAAACCTCAGCTGCCTACAACGCAAAACTGTTCCTCTCCCCTCCAAATCCCTGGTGTATCTGGTTTGGATTTTTTGCCCCGTTCTACCCTTGGTTTGAACAAAGGGCATTCTCAGCTGTTGTCCTCATTGCTTTACAGAAATTTAACACTCCTGATTTTCTAAGACATGTATAGGTTAACCAGTTCCTGTCCCTGAAAGAACTCATTTCTCTTAATACTTTTATTTTTCTTTCACGCATCGTAAAGTTCAATGACTGAATTAGAAGGATACTCATGATAAAAAAAGCACAATTACTCCAACGAGGTCTCAAGACTTTCACAACACAGTGGATGCTGTTCTGTGCAACTTGTTGAAGTAGGCACCAAATTAGAGAGATTTCAGACATGAAATGATACTGCTACCCTCAATGCCGCTGTACAGGATTCCCCATTTCCTATTTCACAATGAGAATAACTTTGACTGAACAGCAGCAAACCAAAGAACTGGGAAAAGCCTCTTTTAAATAATACTTCCAATTGACTGCTGATATGCCTCCATAATTTTGTTTCATAAAATCATTTATTTATACGTAGCTATTTGCTTGGATGGTATCTGCCTCCAGCATTGGTGGATTTAATTAAGTGGAAAAGATTACATCATATATTCTACTGAGCGAGCAAGAGGTCCACATGTCAGAAAATCTCACTTTCTAACCTGAACACATTTCAATGTTGTTGCTGCTAGAGAAATAAATATCACACCACATTCACACCAAGTAATAGCCTCAAATTCACAGCTTCACATATTTCCTCATAAGTTGGAACCAAACTTCAGATTACCATACAACTGGACACACCTTTCCAAACAGGTTTGGGACCTATAATGCAATACTAACAGAAGCTAGAAGTTTCCAGTATTTTCCTTTTCCTGCTGTGAAATGGCTGAACACCTGCTTAATGTGCCCACAGGCAATAATTTGGAACCAATGATGCTGCTTTCAGTTAACATTTCATTTCCTGCTACAGAAGCACATTGCTGTTAGGAATGACCTTCTAGTTGCAGGGATGTGATATTTATTAATTAACAAAACAAGAAAAAGATCCCAAGTCCCTTTGAACTTTTACTTTTTTAAAATGAGAATGTCCTCATAAAGAAGACAGGCTTGCTAAAAAAAACCAACCTAATTCATCTGAGGTTCACTTCACATCTGGTCTTCACTGTTTCATAGCGCTACTAATTATGATCTGTTAACTAAGAAGTGAAAGTGCTGCCATTACTTGTTTGGAAGAAATGGAAACTTCTGGATCAATTACTTGCTCTGGGGTTCAATCAAGAGGTGATCTGGGTGGAGCTGCCAAAGCAAGAGAAATAACAGATTGGGAAAGAAGCACCCAAAACAGCTGATTTCATTCTCCCAAGCATGTGATTTATTGTCAGAGACATGACTGTTTTGGCTGTTTCACCAGCACTAAGCAGAATATCGAAGTCAGCATTAAACACCTTAATAAACTGTGGAAACGGCCACAGCCTGTTTTGGGTTGTGATGCAGAAAGTCTCACACTGTGTGCTGGCACCCCTTTCTTCATCACCTTGCTGTGCACAGCCCCCCCAGGCCCTTGCTCTCCAGGCTGACACTTCAGCTGGAGAGAGGCAGTGGAAGAAGCAGCTCAGGCCTTGTCTGTACACCGCTGACAACCGCACCACATGCTAGGCTTGGTGCCTGTGCCTCCCCCTCTGCCGCCAGTGTTTTGGAGAACCAGGAACATCTGACTGCCAACCGCCCCAGACAGATGCAGCAAGAAGAGCATCAGCAGCAGTGTCCTTCCCTGGCAGCAAAAGGTCAAGTTGGCTCAGAGTTGGACTAGCCATCTAGAAATAAATGTCTGTATGTTATAGGCCTTTGATTCTTTTTGATTTTTTCCTCTTCACACTTCGCATCTTTTACAGAACAAGCAAACAATGCTTGGTTTGGATAACACTTTATTTAGCAGGCATTGCTACTTTCAGCTCTCTCAAAGTTGTATTTAATATCCATGACAAGGACAGACAAAGATCCAAGTACAGAAGTATCCACATCGCTAACGCAGTTAAACTCTTTGGCATCAGAACAAAGATCCAGTCTAGGAGCACTGCGATAGCCTCCAGTACCAGCTGAAATGCAGTCAAGCGAGTTAGGCTTACATCTAAGGATGCACTAGAGAGACGTGTGGGAGCTGCAGTGTATTGGTGTCCCTAGAAGACGGTGACATGCAAGGAGCAGTAGGCATGGATCATCTGGCCCTTATTAACTACATTAATGGCCTGAAAGCCCCTGGGGTGGCATCTTCACAAGCTGCTGGACCAGATCATGCAGACCTGCTGGCTGATGCTGCTTTGCTTCTAACAGGGTGTGAGCGTGTGGAGGAAGAATGTCCTAAAGCATGCTGCACCCAGGCTACTGGGACGCTTGACCATGACTTGCTAGCTTCCACCAGAAGAGCTGACTGGTTGCAGCAGATATCTTTCTGATGTCCTTTAGTGGTCATCTATATCAGTCTTTAGGAAGGAACTATATTCTATCACTGATCTGTCATAAAGCAACTGCTCCATGTTGTATTTTACAGTTCTCAGAGCTCTTAGCTGAAGGGTGGGCGGGGGAGAGGCTAATTAATTTGCCCCCGGTTATGTAATAATGTAGAGGGACAGCCAGTGAGTAAAATGCAAATCTCTGGCTGCTTCCTGTGGAAGTCACTTTAAGACATGGATAATAATCAATCAAAGCCTCCCTTATTATGGACAGGACTCCAAGCAGAGACCCTAATGCACTGATGTACTTCTGACAGAGCAGAGAGCTGCCAGACCAAAAGCTCAAGGCAAAGTTGCACTTTTATCTCCTTGTCTGCCTAATGCAGCTATGCCTTTTTGATCATGCCATCTGGTCCCCCCCTCCTATTTTTTTTTTTTTTTATTTATTTATTTCTGATTTGTAATACATACTGCAACTGTGCAGGCAGTTTTATTCTGTAAAACTTTTCAACTGTAACCTTTTTCTAAACACACAGAAATGAAGTTTGTAACCAGCTAGAAAATGCTGGAATGATCCCAATTATGATAATTATGCAAGGAAAGATCAATACTAATCCACTCAAAAGCCACTAATTCTCAAACCTTCAGAAATTCTAGTAGCTACATCCAACAGTTTATCATTTTGCAAGCAGCACCATTACTCTGTGCTGACATTTACCCTGAAGAGATACTATGTCAACTGAAAAATAAGGTTATATGAAACCTGCCAGTTTCAGCTTGCATCACTGTCAAGAAACCAAATACAAAGTGTGTTTGCAGAGTGTGACAATCTCTCAGAATCTTAGGAATTAAAACTAGTCCTGCTCCAAAATGTTTGAGAGAGTTTCAGAGCTGAATCAGAAAGTTATGGGGTTGTTTTCATTTAATTTCTGACGTTGAAGAAAATGACTAACTGCCTTTGCTGCCCTCAAAAGATTTAAAGGGGTTTTTTATGACTGTGTGCATCAGAGAATTTATGAAGAATGGCGCATCGTTATTTCTTTGGAAAGTAGCCTCTTCAGCTAACCCTGATGAGTTTGCAAGGAGGAGAAGATAATGTGGGTTATTCAGTTGTCACCTAGGGTATTGCAGGATATGAACCACTTTTTACTGTAAGCTTTCTTCATTGTAGTGAAATAAAGGTCCCGTTTCCTGGAATAAAACTGGAGCTCAAGGTGGCCTCAGGAAGTCTGAGGTCAGTTCACTTTTCAGAAGGCAACACAAATTCTGCCTGTGCTCCTGAACCTGAGAGTCTCTTCTCACAGTCCTGCAAAGGCACTGTGTTGGGTGATGTAAGAACTGGAAGACACCTCTTCTACAATGCAGGGGTGGACCACACTGTGCTTACAGTACTGCTGCGGCCTGACTCTGCTGGGTTTGACCTGAAGTGGTCTAGCACTGTGGCTACATTGTGGCCTCTTCCAAAACACTGCTTGGGATTACATACTTGTCACCAGATGAGAGTCAAGGGCAAGCTCCTTAAAGGTGAAGGTCATTTGGAATAAAGTTATAAAAGAAAAAGGAAACAAAGTGCGTTACTACCTATGCACCTAGCGGTGAAGAGCCTCTTTAGCAGCTCCAGCTCCCTGACTGGCTCCTGAGGCTAGGTACATCAGCTTTTGTAATCTACCCAAAATGTGGACTATCTTGGAGAGTATCATATTTTCATGTCCTTCTGTTAAAACATAGCTACACATTTTTCTTTTCCTCACAGCTAAGCATATAGGACCTGTTCACATTTTTCTTGAAAATAGTAACACAGAAGGTTAAATGTACTACAGAATGGCTTTAAATATTATACAGAAATTGCATGTGCTCACATGACATCTGAAATTACAGTAACAAATGGAAACATTTTTATTTAAAGGACTACATTTTGCTACATTAACCAAACTGTAGTTCATACATTTGAAGACAGCTAATAAAATACAGTGAGCTGCAGGGATAATTTCTCTCAAGAAAAATCCTTCAGCAAAGGATTATAATTTGCACTATCATTATAGGTTTACAATTTTGCACTATTGCTTCAGATTTCATACTTGTTTTAAGATTAAATACAAAATTAGTAGAAGACTGGCAGTATATTGCTATTTTTCATTTCTTTAATGTATTGCCTCAAAATGCTAATGCTGTAATCATGAGGAAAACCAGAATGCACATAATGAATTTTTGTCTAAACTCAAAACATCTGAGCAAGTCCATTCATTATGGTCTACTGAAACCAATAATATTTCATTCAGTTTCTGGTTTTGGATTTCTTACAGTACTTTGTTTTGAAAATGTATCTACAAACCCCATTATATTTTGATACTTATCATGTTTCTACATTGGAAACAAGAGCACATATTGCAGCAAGGCTGTAACTTCTTGATACCGTGAGGCAGGCTGCATTGATCCTACCACTTCCTATTTTTGTATGGTTGTCAAACTTCTTTTATGTTTACGAACACATTCTCTGTAACAAAATTTAACAAGCTAATCAGCCTGTGAACCACTTTTTTTTTTTTTAACTTAATTTTAAGAAAATGGTGTTGATTTTATTAAATTGTCAGAGGGTAAACTTTATCAAATCGTGACTCTGTAGTAATAATAACTATCATCTGCACTTCTAATGTCAAAGAGGTTAAGTTTGAATTCTCTTGTGTTCCACATGAATGGTGTACAGGATCAAAACAGACTGTAGGAAACTTAACCTAGAGTCCTGGTGATCCCAGCTACAATTTCAATGCATGCAATTTTTTGTTTATCCACATGACTGACATTTTCAACAGCTTCCAAGAGGATAATTTCAAACAAATCTCTCCTCACTGTCATTCTCAACTACAGCCCAGATCTTTTCAGTTGGAGACAACCTGTTAAGACAATAATATTGCACCACTATCTGACACAATTAGGGAATGGCTGGATGCCAAATATCTTGTGGCTAGGAGAAACAAGCAACTCAAGTATTTTGCCATCCTCACTTTGTCACAGAAGTGCTGCAAAGATGTTCTGTATGCTATTTCACACAGTCGTGCTTCTGGTGGACTTGAGTGCTGACTACGTACTCCTCAGAGCGGCATCCAATTAATTTACTAAAGAAGAGTTAACATCAGTATATATGCTATCAGCACTTAAGTACGCAAGGTTTTTGGTGCTTTGGTTCGGATCTTATTTTTGTGTCGTTTCCTTCCGTGAGCCAAAGTGAATAGCAGAAGGTACAAAAGTTGCAGTATGTGCAGGGGAAGCAGTTTCATACCGACCATAGAGTGTTTTTGTAGCCCATGTATCTCAGGCTAGCATTCAAACAGGAATTTATTTCAACTTTAAAAATGACAGTTGTAATGTGAATAAATAAATGTTTTACCTGTATTCATCCTGCGTAAACCGTGGAATTACTGAAGGCTGAAGTACAGCAATTTCTACAGTAGTGGTGTTAAACTTCACAGGATCCCCATCATCATATGCAATGACCACTAGCTATAAACAATATAGAAAATTACACTCTCAGTATAGGCAAGAACATTTTTTATGTTGGCTTGCAACAATTCTTGCATTTTCAGGGTCTAACAAGTCAGATGAGATTTTCTTTCACTGCAGATCATACCTTGTGTAAGAACAAAACATAGTGAAAAAGGTGACAGCCATCCACAAGTTGAACAATCTGCTAGAAAATTCACAGAAACACAGCAAACTGGAATTCAAATACAACAGTCTGCTGCAAACAACCCCTCCAAAACACACTTCTAGCTTCAAGTACATTTTCCAGGGGATCGGCTTCACATCTAACCACAGACTGTCCTGACTCAGAACTCCAGGATCAATTTCAACTTCTTTAATGGTATGTAGGTCAGTTCTACATTTACACGTTTTTTTTTTTATTTAAATGACACCTATAACCGCCAATAAAAGAAAACCAACAGAAAAAGCACTAGGTAAGAATTCAGTGTTGCTGACATTAGTATCTAAAAGCAATGTCTGATATCAAACCAAAAAAAAATTAACATTACCTCGCCTCCCAAAAAAATTATCTTAAGAGATCTTCTGTACACTAAAACATGAACAAGGATGTTCTTCAAAGGTGGCCTATTATAAAAGTTTTGCTTATCTGATCTATTCTCATTTCTATTTGTTTAATCTGTGCTTGTCTGCTAGGAAAAATAAGTTCAACTGTTTGCAGCTTTTATGTAAAGGTAAGCTATCTGCTAGCAAAAGGATGAGAGACCAGGCCACTGAAAATGGGGTGGACAGTTTTCCATAGTTTCCCCTCTCTCTAGATTGGTCCTTAGTTCAGGAGGTCACTAGATGAAGCAGGTCAGCACCTCATTCTAGATAAGAGTTTTGAACTCATTTCTCTGAGTCCAAGCTATTCTCAAAATAAGTTGGTGAAGAGACAAAACAAAAGAAGGCATTTTTCAGCCAATATATTAGGGAGCACACCAGTGCAAGATATCATAATTGCAGAAAGTATGAGTATGTTAAAAATTGACTGAAAAAATTCTCAGAAGATTCAGTGGCAGATACACCCCAATGGTCTACTCAGAATACCAACTCAGAGTCTCCACATCACTGATTTCTAGAGTCTTTTCTGTGCTTCTTCCCTTAGTATCCATATTTTCTGAAAATTAACACTCTGCTGATTTTACCATTCCTCTGCCCTAATATAAAGCAGTCTTCATACAGAAACATATGTCTGTGTGTATGTCACCTGCGTGTTATGTATCACAGCTTCAGAAAACAGCCACACCAGATAATTACCAAGAAGTAAAAATAAAAAGTGCAGCAACAGAAAAGATAGACTGGTGATGTTAACCAAGAGATATTTCTCTTCCATTCTGAGTTTTACTATGTTAGTTAAAAACTGAAAAGGACTCAAAATAGCACTGTCCTAAGTTCCTAAAACAGTGACAGCATTACAATGCTACTCAAGCTTGCAGTAGCACTTGATGATACACTCAGAAGTGGAAAACAGTGGACAGCTTTATTCCTTATAATGGAAAAGTATGCAAATAAACCTCTCTTTAATGCTCATTTCAAAACTAAATAACTGGAAGAAGAAACAAAACATACCTTAATGACCATACACAGAAGCCTGGCAGTTTCCAAGTAGGAAAATTACATATAAACCCCCACATATTACAGATATATATATTTATTTATTACTGATACAGTTTAATTTTCATTTTTAACTACCCCCTCCACTCATTAATTTAAGCAGGGAGATCTGCCCCAATGGTTTTGATTAAAATCATAACTTACTCCACACTAACTACACTTGAGACTCTTCAGGAACAGTAATATCACAACAGTAATTTAAGTCTCCTTAAAGCCAATATTTTTACATTATAGCACTTGTGAACAGGAAGTCCCAAACTATCCAACTGCACAATAACTTCCTTTACAAGATATCTCACTATTCATACAAACTTTTCACAAAATTGCTATGCTGACAGCCCTGTTGAAAACAAAGAGATGAACAAGGTAACTTTCACAAAACGAGGATTCTTTCAGGTGCCTCCCTGTTTCTTCTGCCCTTATAACCGTAGCAATCACATCCATTCAAGATGTTTCTAAAATCAAAACGGCACAGAACATGTGCCAGGAAGAAATTAATGAAGTAAAGAAGCAAACAGAATAAAAATTTCACATCCTTCTATGCAATGTAAAGCAACACAGAGAAGCACAAAGGTAAAAGGAATTTCATGAAATGCAGGCGTTTTCTGACAACATATAGCTAGATGAGTTAATACCTTAAACACTGTACTTGGCTCTTCATTTAGGTTTACTCGAGTTACTACACGTCCTGAGTCTTCATCCACATCAAAAATGCTGGCACTGTAAGGAAACTGGTCAACATCTACTTTGTATCGGACTCGACTTGCTGGTGTTCCCTGTAAGGCAAAACCAAAGCAAATTGCTTATTTTTACACGTCATGTAGCTGGTAAAGGATTAAAATGCAACATTGGTAAACAGACCATCAGAAACAGAACTTCGTGTTTGTCTTCCTCATAACTGGGTTTCTTACTAAGCATCCCTCCTGCCTTCCCCCAAAATACCTTACAGTGACATCTGAGAGGTCCAGCAAGAAAAAGGACCAGAGGTTTGGAAAGAAGAGAGCTGAAAAAGCTGTCTACCTAAATACAGACAGAAGCAGTGGTCTGTTTTATAACTACTGACATTTTTAAATAACAGAAGATGGGGCACTGCTCAAGGTTCATTAATATACCTTCCAAAAATATTTTAACATGTTATAAAAGCTCCTTTGAAGTTCAAGAAATTTCTAAACACTCTAAAAACTGCAACATTTACTCAGCTTGTCCTCAAAGTTACAATGTCTTCCTGCTGAAGATGGGAAGATACTATCTTATTTTCTGAAAAGTCAGACTACAATTCTGCATTACAAGACAGCCAGCCTATGTGACATTCACAATCAAAACAAAATAAAAACAGCACTGGATTGCCTGGGCAATCCCCCCCCCCCACCCCCCCCCCCCATCCCCAGTCTAAATGTTTTTTTTTTTTACATAAAACCTGAACATTAGTATCTGAAGGTTTTACTTTTCAAAGCTGAGTGATGAAGAACTAATTATATTTCAAGGTCCTCACCTCTAAGAAGTAAAGCACAGATCATAGGGCCTGCGGTGCTTCCAAATGTATTCCAACACATGCTCTTTCTGTGGCTGAACTGTACAGGTCTAGCAATTTGGGCGCAACCATCTAAAAGCTCACAACCATGCCCTCACACTGAAGAGGCAAGCCTGCCCCACACTGCATGGCTGAGATGGTCACAAGTGCTTGTGTGAAGGGAGCAACACCTGTGGCCCTCCCTACCTATAACAGAGGGCTTCTGGCTCTCAGTGGAAGGCTAAGCATTACCAGTGCCACTTACTATTTGACATCACAGCTGGCTCTAAGCACATCAGAAAACAAAAAGGAGAATATATTTGTCCTATCAGTGGTAAGAGAAAATGCAGGTTTGCAAATGGATTTTAAGTAGCCTCGTAATGAACGCTCCCTACTGTTCAAAGCCTGTTTCAATGACAAGGAACAAGCACAGAACCCGCATGCATGTGTCACAAATTGTCTGCAGGTATATTCATCCCAAAATACCAAATTAAAAGGGGAATCAGCAGAAGGTATAATAGACAAATTTCTCAAATCAGTAACAGTATTTTCTAATAGAAATCTACTTACCTGATATAACTGTTTTAACACTAACTGCCTAAATAACTAACATCTATTGGAAGAATAAAGTTTCTTAAAGTATCCATTATATTCCAAAGATGCCATTACAGCAGTCACCATAGAGGAACTTTAGAATCACAGAATCGTTCAGGTTGAAAAAGACCTTTAAGATCATTGAGTTCAACCATTAACATAGCACTGACATGTTACCCTTGGACTTCTTGTTGCATCTTCATCACTGCCTGCCTGAAAAATCAATAACGGATAATAAACTGAGGGCTGTGCCGGGAAGCTTTCTCTTTGCATCTTTAACCCAGTCTCCAGGGAGGCAGCAGACTTCCCTAAGAAGTGGGTCTGGTCTGTATATTGGACCACCCATTACCTTCAAAAGGGAGTCTCCTATGACAATGACCTGTCTTTTTTTTACTTTATGGAAGCAGTTGTGATGCAGGGCGTAGGCCAACTCGATCTTGGTGACACCTCCATGCTAGATGAACCATTGGCCTTGTTATTATTTGGTTCACCTTCAGAGGACATGGAGTAACACCATGCCTGTATGCACAGCCTAAGAGACAGCTGCTCCCACATCAGAGAGATGAGAGGGCCCTGGCAGCTTGCATTGACCTGTGTGATCTAACAAGTCCCAAAAAGCAAAATGGGTGGCAATGCCTGCTCCTGGGATCTCCACAGTCCCACCACTCTCTGGTAGCATCCCAGGCTCCACTGCAATAGCCACTTTCTCACATGCACCTGGAGGATCTTCTATGGTAGTGGCAGGATGATTCCTGGCACCCCACTTAACTGCCGGCAGGAATTACCCAACCACTTTTCAGGTTAGATGAGTTGTACCATCAACCGGTTACAGAGGATGTCTGGGAGACATTAAATTTTAACAGGTTACTTCCATTCTCAGCAAGCACCCCTTCACTAGTACTGATAGTGATCCACTGTTTGCAGATTAAAAGGTGACGTAGCAGCAGATTACTAAAGCAGTGAAGCCAGTACAAATATGAATTATGTACTAAAGAGCTGTAAGAAATAGGGGCATCAAAGAAGGGCTTTAAAGGAAAGAAAGGTTTTTGCACACTGATCCAGAATAATTGTTTCTAGACAGACCAAAGTCTGTGTTACCAGAATATGCAGATAGCTGGGACACTGCACAAAATTCAAATTAGGTTATTTGCTAAACACTTTGGGAGTAGATTCCGAGAAGCACTTAGAAACTCAGGTCCCATAATCACCATGGTATCATTTTCTTAATGCCTCTCAGTCTAGACCTCCTATTATATTTTGACCTAAACAGACAAAATATCAGAGTCCACAATTTCATTAATAATGAATTGGTAATTTTCATCTGTATTCAATAACATGGTATAAAGCAGCTCTATTGTTATTGAGAATATATTCAATCTACCATATCAGCTACTAACTACAAGGAAACAAGAAATTTACTTTTGTAATCAGCAACAGAAACAGCTGCAGAAGTGGTTTAAAGTCACTAAATCATATCAACATATTGTTGATACAACAAAACTGCACTGAAATGCTCAGTCAAAACACATAGCCTAAACTAAAAGCTTTACTGGAATAGGTTTAGCAAAGGTATTTTAAATCATGCTAATGCATGTTACAGAGCTGTGTAACACATGGTGTCAGATTTTGCCGCATTAATGCCTGATGAGTAGTAGGACTATTCAATGAATAAAACGTACTTCAGTGCAAGGAAAGTGACCCTTCAGTAAAGAATATTTATTTCAATTCAAAACTATAGGTAGCTTGTAAGAATTTAATTGATGGTACCATTTTTGCAGCTGTTAAATGAAAATGAATACGTAAGTTTAATACTAAAAGAGTAAGAGAATAAGGCAGCCAGGCCACCTCAGCCTTCCTCCCTGTAAACCCCTGTGCACATAACACCTTGTATGTAAAGAGAAGCGAGACAGGTTTGGATGCAACCAAGACTTTCACAGAGTTTCTGGGGAGACTTGCACAGCTGCTCCTCCAGATGATTTTAATTGCAGCAGTGATGAGGTCATTGCCTCTTTGAACTCTCCAAGGAAATCCAACCCAGGCAGGGTTTATTAGGCAGTACACCACTCCAGTGCCACTGACAAGTCAGTGTCATCACCTTTAATAATTCAGAACTGGGTGTGCCAGTTGTGTTTTGGTGTTTAGTGAAGTAATATATGAAAGACCATGTTAATAGTTAAAAGTACTTTGTGGCACCATGCACACTAAAGAGTGCAAATCCTTGAAAAACATGAGAAATTTCAGAGATCATTGTGTATGGGAGTTGATAATACAACTTTCCCCCTGGCATTCTCTGATTCAGTCATTTTTCTTCCACATTATAATTATCAGGAAATTACCTGCTGAAATCCACTCTATTTGGTTTCAGAGTAATGGTCCTTACATTTCCTTGGAAGACTAAAAGCTATCATCATCATTAAACCTGCACATACTAGGTAATTTGTTATTAAATAAACAAAAATCTCATTGGGTTATTGTTCCTGATATGACTATCAAGTACACTTTTCTCCTGTCATTTCTGAAAATAACAAAACAGGGATTTATTTTTTATTTACTAAATTTTGGCACCAATGTAATTAGAAAAGTCTCCAGAGAAATTTCCCAGGGAAATCTATTTAGAAGAAAGTTTTAATTATCTCAAATATTAATCATCTTTTGCCTTTGTTCTAAATAAATTTAGATGCATTCCTACGTCTACAGCAAAACTCGAATATAGCAGATAATATTCTCAAATAAACTACAGAGCAAGGATTGTACTTGGCAGGAACCATGTTTATTCTCTCAAACCAAAGTTTTCCTGAGAGTTCAAGACTAATATAGAACTTAAGATCTAAAGCTCATTCAGCTTCAATTATTTCTTTAATTGCTGCATAATTCCTTAAGTTTCAATTTGCTCTGGGAAAACAACATTCATTTGTGACATGGCTGACAAGTATGAAATCATCCCCAACATGTACGTCAGATGATCAGGCTGCACATGGAGGCCCTGGGCAAAGAGGCTGTGGAGGCTGTACATGTGCGCTGTTGAGATAACTCTCAACAGGCAAAGACAGGTTGCAGAGAAATTTTAATGCAATAAACCCAAGGGAAATGGTGAGAAGTGTAACGCAACAATAACTTCTGTATGTTTTTATATATATTTCTGCAAGCCATTCAAAAGGAAGCTATGAATTATTACTTCTGCTATCCAAATAGGTAATGGACATACAACACCAGAATGATCTGGCCCAGGAACAAGTGGAAAAAAATGCATTTCATTTGCAGTCTGCTCATGAAGATCCCAGAAATGCATATGGTAAACGACCCGGATTTCATCCCTCAGTGCTAGTATGGAATAGTGGCATAATGAATACAGATATATTTACCAAGCCTTTTTGTATTCAATGCCACTTTCTGACTGAAGTCAGGAAACTTCTGAGGGTATTATAGATAAAATGTGAGACTGGTAAGGAGTTGAATAAATTACCTCCATCTGTAGATTTCAATGCAAATTTGAATGATTAGCACCGCAAAAAGTTCACGAAGGCAAATTTTGAAAAGTTAATTCTAGGGAAAAAATTTGGAAAGTGATGTAAAAACAAAATTTAGTTTGCTGCACATGCTCTTTGTGACATACTCAAAGTAACCATTAAAGATGGGGCCGATCACAGAGTAAACTAATGATTTTGGTGGGTCTTGAACCAGCTATGGGTTGTGAATGGTGCAGTCATGTACAGTCACCCTAAATTCATTCATATAAACTCTAAAATGTGAAGGACTTAATTCTTTACTATGCAACTGAACAAGAAAGCCTGAAATTCTGATTTACTAAATCATAAAATTCTGAATTTTTAACTATAACAAGCTGAACACAAAACCCCCATGATTTTAAAATTTTAAAAATGAGACAAAATTACTTTAAGAACTCATTGCATTTGCAGCATGTTTCCCATATACAAATCTCCAGCAGACACTATGAAATCCAACAGTAATATTTCTTACTTTTAGTGGGTGCCTGTAAAACAATAAGGACAATTGCTCTCAATTTGACAAAAGGACTCCATTGAACAAAAACTTTACAAGGTGTTATGCGATTGGATAAACCATTAAGCTGGATATTCTGGAGCTCTGGACACTGGCTGCTCATAAAAATTAGTTTTTTTTGACTCTGCATCTGTTTCTACTGACATTTGAAATCAACAAAATCAGAATACGCAGAGGAATTGCCCATGGAAGAAATATTCTGTCTTTTATAGTGATATACCAAAAAAGGCATTTACAGGAAAAGCAAACACCTCAAGTTATATCGGTCCTGGGAATATTCACCTTCTGATAAAGCAAGTAAGCAAACTAAGCATCTATCAAATAGCTCATGTTGCTTGCCTTTCAAAATATTTGGAGGGCTGAAAGCTTTGGGAATAGTCATAGTCATCTGGCATCTTTCATCACCATGCCTCTCTAATAAAGCATAAACCATTCACAATGATGAAAGCTCTTCTCTCCATGGATGGTCTCAGGTGGCGTTGAATAACTTAGGTATGTGTACAGCCATCTGTACAGATCTGTTGAACGTAATCGCAGGCAGCCCCCTTCCCAAGTAAAAAAGCAAACACCATTTAAATCTCTTTTAAAATACAGATTTGTAAACTTTGGTACCTAACAGGAAATAAACCAGGTTTAAAGATCTTTCTCTTCACCAAAACCTTCCCAGCCTTGATATGGATTAGGTTGGACCTCTAAAGTTCCAAAGCAAAATATTGCTCTGCTGTGCATTTGGTTTGATCATTCCACAGGGCCACAAGAATCTTTTTGCTTTCCTTTCTCTTGCTCCTGAAGTGACTGTCTCTGCCACTTTAATGCAGACATTAGCTTGTGTAGGAAACAAAGATACTGTGCCTTTTTTTTTTTGTGTGTGTGTGTGTGTGGCCACGTATAGTGTGGGTTAGCATTTATTTTGAGTTCAAGTCAAATCAAAACCCAAGACAGAGAAAAGAAACTATGCAAAAGGGAGGCTGTTTAAAAGCAATTTCAACTGTGTCTCCATACACTGCTGAGTGCAGAAGTGGTGACTCACCCAGATGGCTCAAGCAGCACCTAGACCCTGGTTCCACGCATTTTCACTTGCCATTCCTGAAGCATTTTAAGCTCTGCTTTTGGGCAGGCCACTTGTCATTCTTTGAGAGCTAAGCTCTCAAACTGAGCACTGAGAGGAAAAAATATTGTAAAATAGTCCTGAGGACTCTCAGCAGGTAATTGCCATTGAATTGAGGGATTTATGCATCTGTACCAAGCCTGATACAGGCTTCAGATATCCTCAGCTACAAAAAAATTGCCCAAAGAATAGATGGCAATTGATGATGGATGGGAATACTAAATACTGTGCTAATAAAACTCAGAAGTGTAGGTGACGGAGTCAGACATTGATTTCATCCAGGCTTTAGGGACTACAGATATCTCTCTCAAAGAAAATACCTCTGAGAGAAACCAAAGCTGCATACATTTGTGCTAGCTAAAGCAAAGTGGCACTAAAATATAAGTATTTTTCTATAGGATATTATCATATCTACCTTAGTTGCTAGAAGCATCTAAGAAGCCAGAGATGCAGCATTTGTGTGGTTCCCCAGCCACACAAAACCCTTGCAAAGTTATGTGTCTCACACAGGATACCTGCTTGCACCTTTCACCATCTTTTACTTTTCTTCTGGTCAGATCACTGTCTTCAACACAAAAGAGTGGGGAAACTAAACTCAAATAGGGTCAATGGAGTTCTTCCAGGAAAGAAAGCAAGTTGTTTATAGTGGAAAAAATTGGTCTCACTTAGTTTTATCTTATTTCTGTCTGGGATTACTCTGACTCCTGCTTAAACTGTATGCAGCAAGTCAAACCTGTCTGGGACTCACTGGAGCAACTTTGGCAACACAAATACAGCCAAGCCTGTTTGAATGATTCTGCACGCCTGGTGCTTGGGAAGACCAAGCACGTTTTGGAGGCACAGCTTCACTGTGCCAGGCTCCAGTGTTGCCCTGAATATGACACTGGACTGTAATGTCCAACAGCCTAAACTTTTTACTTGTAGATACTAAGAAAGCCCAGAGGAATTCCTTAAACTCCATCTAGGCAACACTTCTGGAAAGAAAAGTCAAGATGATATGTGGGGGAAACTCTTGACACGCAACTGTCTCTGCTGTTGCCCACTTACACAGTGCAGCCTCCTAACCCAGTGTTATCACCCTTCTAGCTCAATCTGCACAGTGGCTGTGATGCCTCACCTGTCTGCTTCTTCATGCTCACCCCCCATGCAAACAGTACAACTTTCCTCAGCTGGTATAAAAGGTGCATCCCTCTCTTCTTTCAGATCTCTACACAACAACACACTTTCAATACTTATACCTCAAAGGAATTATTCAAATGCTAAAACGGAAAGTGTGTTCAACTGTCTCAACAATTTCAATCACAATCTTTTTAAAACTGAAGATTTCTATTTTAGCAACGTTTACCAGTTATTTAGAAAGAATTGAAGCTGTACTCAAATTTTTCCTTGGCTTATATATAACCATGGCTTTAGTCTATTATAACCATGGTTCTAGTCTATTACCATGATTACCTCTGGCTCCCTTTGCCTGTTCTTGTTGCTTTGTGCTTAGTATTTTCTTACCCTTCACATGCAGTGTGTCTGGAATTAGATGTAAGCTCTACTGGGAAAAACAGGGTAGACACCTATAGGATGTACTAAGTAATTTGAAAAATCAGATACCATATAATTATTTTAAAGCTGTAGAAAAATATACTGTGGATTGTTCCAATAAACCAAATGACAATATGTTGATTTACCATATTTCATGAAACACACATAAATAAATTTTTACCAGATTTCAATGCCCAGAATAGTACTTCCCATAAAGAGTCTTTTTGACAAACGTAAAAGTAACTTCTGAAACATAATTTATATTCTCAATCACTGCAAAAAAAAAGTGAATTCAAACAGGAAAAGGAAGGAAAGGAAAAACTGGTAGGAATTTAAACTGATATTTGCTCAAGACAGCCCTTTAAATCCCGCTCTGTTCTTTAGTGAAAAGCACAGGTTTCTATGTTTTGATTGATATCTCACTAAAGACTCAGAGGAATAACTATCAGAGAACTCTTACACCTTCAGGCCAAGATTTTCTGACCACTTTGAAATCCACAGGTCAAAATAAAAAAATAAGAAAATACCTATTTGGAAGCATTTGAATATAGTACAGACAATTTTGGTTTAATTTAGTAACTGTTAAATAGTAGCCAGAAATACATGGTAGTTTGCAACCAAATCAATCCTATCATTAACAGTTGTATCCTAATAATGGATTAATGTTTTAGGCATCAGTTAATCTAAGAAAATGATACATCTTCATCCTGACTCATTCATTTGTTCACACATAGATATTCATACCTGTATTATACACTAAGTTGCAAATAATTTACTGCATGGAGATTTGATGGAGGTTTTTTAAAAGAAAAACAAGGTAACATTTAATTTACACCTTCAATAAATGAAGTACTGTTTGATTAATTTAAGAGTAAAACCTCATTCTTACCGTCTGTTTTTGAAAGCGTATCATAGTCAATCATAGCACTTCCTCATCTATATGCTGTAAGTTTCTAACCCCCTATCTCACAAGTTTCTTTAAACATCTGATCTTTCACCTACATTACTGTTTGTACCTGTGCCACCCTCACTGTCCATTTCATGCTTGCATTTATATTTACAACTTGACCTTTAGAAGTCAAAAGCCATAGGTAAAACAATCATCTTTTCTAAGGAATGTGGCTGAATGAGCACTTCCAGAGTCAAAAAGTAACAGTAGGTACAATACCTGCATCCTTTGTTACAGGTGATGATTTATTAAGGTTGACTTCAGTGGCATGAACTTTTTTCCTACTACTTAGGTATTCATCACTGCTGCTGTCACCTTTGCTGTTGAGGGACTAGTAGGAACAACAGGACAACACCAAAATAACCCCAGTCCAGCAGCTCAAAGGAGGGGCATGCCGAGGATGGTGCCCATGGGGTGAAATTGACAGCCAAGCTCTACTGACACCATCCAACACCTCCTTTTCACCCTAAAACTGCTCTTCTCCTGTTGGAAAAATCAAATTTGCCTTATTTGCAGAGAAACTGCATGCAGGTGCTGAGCATTACAATTTGGATTCTCATATCATCCATATTTATTCGACAATGCAGAACAAAGTTGGGATTTGCTGAAGACAGTGGGCAGTCTCTGAAGAGCTGATTAGCTCTGAAGAGCTTTTATTGCAGGTGATGAAAAAAAATCTAGTTTGACTTTTTTCCCAGGCTGAGTTTAACATTGACAGGGGAATGGTCTACATTACTTGTAAAATGACAACAGAAAAATTCAGGCTTGGATACTTCAAATTAGTTAGGCTCTTATTAGACCTGCTCTGATAATCAGAAGTATTTTAAAGCCACAATTATTTTCTTAATAGATACTTATTTTCCTGAACTGATAAAAAAGATGTATTAGTACATACAAACAAGATTACAGCAGGTTAAAAACCCCAAACCACACAACTAAAATACTGATGATGATAAATAAGAATATTCTTTCCCTTAAGGCAAGTTTAGAGAAAGGTGGTCTTGCTGAACACAGAAAAGGCTGTGTGTTTTTTAAAACAATTTCTGGTGAATTCATATCAAACACTTTGTGACACCACTTAATGTCAGAGCCAGCTCCACATAAATACAGACTTGCCAGTAGCACAAAACATCTGAACGGGCTGGCTTTGTTAGAAAAAGAAACAAAGCCATTTCTGCCTGATATTTTTAAAATAAAAAAGAAGATAGAGAAAACTAACTATCAACCATTAGTTTGAAATAAAATGCCAACTTCAAAAACTATTTTAAAAGCTTTCCTCCATAGCTGGCTAACTTTTATGGCTACTGCATTCATTAAATGCCTAAGGGTAGCTTCATTTTTAAGTCTTCATAAAAATCAAAGAAATGCAACAGTTGATTCTGAAGAACATTACTTCAACATTATGGTCATATGCATTTATGCCTGTTGTAATGGTAATAAACAGGATCCCACATTCAGTTATTTTGATGTCTCTCTCATGCATGTGCACCTATTTCTCCACAGAAGTAGAAGCGATCCCCACACCTTTCAAATACAGGACATTCAAACCCATATAATATAAATTCATATTAACACATGAGGAAATCACAAGAAATTAATCAGGGACACATAAGCGCTTTACTCAGATTTTTATACTGCCATTCTCATAGCACCTAGAGATAGTCATTATTACAAAATAGCACACAAGCTTGTCCACGTCCCGTTTCTACATTTTTATGTTCAAGTGATGGTGACAGAAATTATAGAAAAAGAATTCAAAAGGGTTTTTTTGTTTTGTTTTGTTTTTTAAAGGAAAAAGTGAAATAACTTTGCATTAGGAAATGCTGATTCCACAGGACTAAGAATTGTTTTACATTAATCAGTTTATGAACTATTTTGTTTCCTCCAGTACCTTGGTGATACCTTTTTCTTTAAAATTTAGGCACATTAAATCCAGGGATTATAATATGGAGCTTGTACCAGATTGCGCAAATACTTTATCAAGACCAAAATATCTTGTAAGGCAACAGATACCATTAAACAAAAGCGGCACAAACACCAAGTTAAAAAGTGATTCTCTACCACCAAAGAAAAATTACTTTTTTTTCTATCCTAACCTATTTTGTCAAAATTTCCACAGAATAGAAACTAATCTTCTTGCCCAGTTTCATTGATCCTCAACATCCTTTTCTGCAGGCTTTTCTCAAAGGTCAGTATGATAAACCTGCTAGGAGCAAATACATACTGGTGCAAGGTGCAGATATGGGTCCATAGGACTGTGATTAATGACTTACTATTTTAGATTTCTACTATGGCAATCAAAAAAAAAATCATACAATTTCAACGGTCACGCACAACCGGTTTTCCCCACTGTCCACTGGCAGATCGCTCTGAAACAACAACACTGGTGATATGGGCAGAGTGTTTCCTTCTGAATTATTTGCTGCTAACTGCTGAGGAGAGCTCTTGAAGGGAAGTTGTGTTCCCTAACTCCCTGGTTTCCAAATCATTCCCCATGCAGAGCAACTGAGAATCTTCTCCAGTTAAGCTGCATCTGCTGAACGCCCTGACTGCATCTGCCGAATGCAATGCAGACCCATTAATGTGTAGGCAAGAATTATTAATTTGGTGGTAGTACTCCAGCAGTACAAGTGCTTTGTTCAGGAAGAAATGCTAGTAAAATAAGCTAATGTGTTTCTGCAGTACATAGTGTAAACACAACCCTTGCAGGCTTCTAATGCCACCCAGAAACCTTGCACACTTTGATCTCAATTCCATTCTGTCATCCCCAGGTTATTGAACCTAACATATGGAAGAACAAGACATTCACAGAGTGGAATCAAATAATCTTAAATAAATTAAAAAATATTTTCCTGCAAATAACTATGAGATCTGAGCAATCAAGCCTACTCTCCCCTGAAAATCACTGTTTTAAACAGTGACTAAGATGATGGTAGAAACCTAGTCCTGGTACACCCCAAGGAACAGTGAAAGAGGTCAGACAAAAGCACTAGACTTCCACAGGGCAAAAAGGCAGTGGGAGCAAGAGTGTAGGTAGACCACAGAAATATGAGCACTTATGAAGTCCTCTAAAGGGCCATAACAGGGAGTTCTACATTCCAGACTTCCACAATGCTGCCAGAGATATATTTCCTTGCTTAGACATAATGATTGAAGTCCAGAAAAGGACTAGGTGATGTGGGTACAAGTCTAGCTGACCTTGCATGTCCCACGACCCCAGGTGCTGAAGCTTGTTCACTTTACAGCTTTGAAGACTTCCACACACCTGCAGGTACACCTCAAGTTTGTCAGGAACCCTGCCCAGCCTCTTTCCTGGGCTGCGTTAAAACTTTAACTCTTTAAACAGAGTTAAAGGTTTGAATCCTTCAGTCAGTGGAGGGAAGGCAACCTAGGTCTCTAAATCCCATGGAAAGGCTTTTTCTAGAAAGATGAATATAACAAGATGCAAAGAGAGGAGAGCAGGCACTAGCACTACATCATCTTTCTCCTGCTGCATGCTAAAAGCTATGAGTACACCCAGTCATGTCTTTGAATGACAGTGTAGTTGCCTGCCATGAAGAAAACAGTCCTTGGCTATGCATTTTTAAAAGCATCTCTAAAGCAAGACGCTAGAAATTCCCATTTGCTTCTACTAATCAGTCTAATGCTGACTGTTCTGCTTTTAATTAAGGAGATATGTGATTAACATGTTGGCTGGTTGGGACCCTATTGTAACGTGCCTGTGCTCTACAGGAGGAGTTTAACACACACCTTGGGTGGGCTCCATTCTGCAAGCAGAGCACTCAAAATCAGGCACCAACTTCTCTTAATATTTCCCTTCAAATTGTCTAAGACTAGCCATTAAGGAACAGCTCTGTCCATTTCTTTTGTTTACGGCTCAAATAATGTCTCTGTCCTCTGCTGCTGCCTTCCTTAAATACTCTGTAGTGCTATTAATTGGTAACTACTGCTATTCATTACCGACTTGATGATACTACTGTCTTTCGCATACTTTAAACAAACAATAGTCCAGATCTCCAGCTGTTATAAACTACCTTAAATGCCTCCAAGTTCAGTAATACCCCACTGGTATGTATCGCCGGCATGGAATTTGCTTACCTTTGTGTTAAGACTTTTTACAAAGGGAGAGAGCAGGACTGCCCTGACAAACACTGCTTTAGCATTTCTGTCCTTGGGTGGCAAATAAATTACTATGTAGCGTATTTAGCTAAGCTACAGTTGATTTGTGTCAAAGCAGTGCCATCAGCTTTTAATGTGCATGGCACATTCTCTCTGAACTATTCTCCCTAAGGATTATTCTCCATAATATGCCAAACACTAACAATTAAAAATTAAACCTGGCTGGCAGAACATCTCTGACTTTCATTGTCCTCAGTGTATCATCTGGTCACCAATGTTCATCAACCTCTGATTACAAAAATTGATATTACCCTTCAGAATAGCTAACAAGTCAGAAATATGTGCCCAGTTGTGTCAATCAAATGCTTCACCGGGGAACAGCAATAAAAGCCAGTGGCAGAAATAAACCTGATCCCCAAAACAAGTGCACTCAGTTAAAACATTGCACATCCAATAGGGCTGGATGGAGAGCTTACAGTTCTGCATGACCCTGGTGATGTCTCAGACTGGAAATGCCCAGTGACTGTGAAATCAAGAAAGCGACAAGCTTACAGAGTTGTGTTTTGTTTCCTCTTTAAGCTGCAGAACTGTAGAAAAGACAGACACGGTTTTCCTTTCTGCCTATTCCTCTTATTTATCTACACTGTGAAGTCAGACAAAGAGCTTTCCAAAAATCTTCCTGACAGAAAGGAGCTGCATCATTGATTTGCCAGGTTCAGGAACCATCCCTGTAAATGCAGCCTGTCCAGAATGACAAAGGACAGGTTGACATTAAAAAAAGAAAGCATGAATTACTGCTTTGTAAAAACTCATAATAATCACCTTTGTTGTTGAAAGAGTTAATCACTTATAAGGGGTAAAGATTTTTCCCTCTTGGATGCAGATTATTAACGGAACCTTTTTGCTTACCGGAGGATCTTGGTCCTCAGCTGAAACAGTAGTGATAACTGTGCCCTTGACTGCATCAGGAGCAACCATTCCCCTGTAGAGGGTTTTGCTAAACACTGGAGAGTAATCATTCATATCCTGCAAAACATAATTAAGAGTTTAGTTCTCAAGTTCAAGCAAAATTATAGAAACATTCACAATTGTTTTTTTTCAAATTCTGCCCAACCACTCCTTCCTCATGAGGAAGCCTATTTGCCATTCACAGTCCCTCTTGGCTCTCCATTCCATTACCACCGCACAAAACAAGCACACAAGGGGAAGGTGTCATTTTTTTTTAAAATAAAATATTCATGTGAGACAAAATCAACTGAAGGAAATTCTCCAGAAAAACACACAGTCTCACAAGTAAACAAAGCAGAGATTTCATGGCACCTGCTTCTCAAGTGGTAGGACACAACATGGCTTTGCTAATTTTCTAAAATGAATGAGCTGCTCTTGCTTGACAGTGTTTGCTGCCTCTAAGATGCAATAAATGAAGGGAAAATATGATGTCAGATTAGTACAAACACCTCATGAGAGCCTAAAGTGATGTTCTTTGGACTTATGTGTACATTGTCAAAAAGAAGCTTCAAAGGCGCACTTTTACTGGCATAGTAGTATGCACATAGGTATATTTTCACACTTACATAGGTGTGCACAGCTATACATATGTACACACATCCAAGCTCACACCCACACCTGTTCATGTGTGAAAGATGCAGCCTCACTCAAACACCAGGCTGTGTGGGACTGCATGAACTGGCACGAAGGCAAATGCAGCTCTTGGATGCATGTGGCTCTCAGTGACGCATTGCTACATGCATTGGGAGCTGCAAACATTTAGAAACTCAACCAGCATCAAAGTTTATTAAAAAGGCATTCATTCTGACTGTCATAAGTTGTCAGAAAATATTTTTTTCCAAAATTCTCTCACAGAGAGTTCCAGAAAATTTGTACGTATGCACCTTTGAAAAAATAGTCTATCTTTAAATCACAGTCATTGTTCTACCAATAAAATTTATTTCATTTTTTTTTCTGTAGAGGCACTTTCTTAGTTTGAATTCTATTGAGAACAGGTTTATTCATTGTGCATACTACTATTTCCATTGTTTTGCACATATAGATATCACAGATTAAATTTTCTCATTTTTTTTTCAGAAAAATAAGAAGCATCATATGCCTTCAGCACACAAGAGTGACTTTACTGATCCACAAATGAAGAGCAAACTTTTTTCCCCTTTAAGCAGAATATGTGCCTGAGCTCTGGGGGAATACAGTTGCCAACCATCTCTTAGGTAAACGACACAAACACAGCTACTCAAGAGTTCATACAATGATGCCTCTACCTGTTGTCACAGCTCTTCCTGCTGCAAATGCAAATTGGCTAGCATGCTATATTACACAATCATTTAAAACATACATCCATACCTCATCAGAGGAAAAGACAGTATAATAAACATCTCTATACAAGACATTTTAAAAAATGACTGTAGCAAGTCCATGTAGTAAATGCCTGAATAATTAATGTATTGTGTTCTGCTGAAAGGTCTACGATTCAAATCTTCGAGGTACTGGAAATGTTTTTTCTCTGATTTTCAGATTTTCCAAGAGTCTGTACCATCAAATTAAAATAAAAAGTGACTACTAGGCATTTCAAACTATGAGAGCATTCAAAATTAAAACATTTTGGAAAAACATTCAAACAGATTAGCATTTTTGCATTGAATTATAGGCACTGAATCTTATAATTGCATTTTTTGCCCCATTGGCAAGAATAAAATTTACTTCATCTGAGAGTTTAATACCCAGGACTATTTTACAAAAACAATCTTGTTTGTCACAACTCTTCAAAGGGACGTCATGCTTGTAAAATAAGCTATCCTTTCCTCCATTCCGCTCCCAGAAACTTCAGATGGGAGCAATACATTGCTGTTGCAAAGAAACCAACATCATATGGCAATCTCACACTGTAAGTCTCCATTCACAGCCATTCTACCTCAAAGAAAAGATGGGGAATGACTATTTGAAGCAGACACAAAGTAACCATGAATACAGAAATCCTAGGTAGTTAGGGATGGAGTATTAAAAATCATCTCCATTGTGGTAGAAGAAATGTAATACAACACTACAAGCAGAGGTCTTACAACTGTGTAAATCTGTGTGACAAACTGTTTTCATTTGTAAATCCTGACCGCATAAACACAGAGAAGACACCTTCTGTCCTTCCATACGAAGTCTCCACCTGGGGTAACAACCCGATACTACGCTTATAACAACTTTTTTTTTTTCAGCTTTTCCTTCCCATGATCTGGATGCTTAGGATCACCTCCATGAAGCAGGTGAAGTTTCTGAAATAACTCAGCCTTTTATCTGTATTTATTATTTTATTTTGAATCCACCTCTCTCTGTGCACTTGCAGATCCACAGCCATATCTGGTCGTGTTTCTTTGGCACAGCAGCAAGAGATCACAATTTGCTCTTTGATCAATTGGGAATGGGGAGAATTGCTGTGTGATGGTTGTTTTTTTTTATCTTTTGAATACCTTTATGTGACCTTAGCACCTGAAAATCTATGACTTAAGGTACTGGAAAGTGTAATCCTTTTTAAAGATGATACACTACATCCTCTGCTATAGAAAATGACTAAGTCATCCTATTCAACACACCTCTATTTTTCAAGATACATGGATCAGTACAAAATACACAGGAATATAAAGCAAAGCATAAAGTAAGACACAGAAAACCTCCTTCCCCTCTAACTTGTCTTTCCTCTAAGACAAACTTTATGCACAATTGTGCCTCATAAACCTTAGTCGAGCCAATCAAATAAGCACCAAATGTTTCAGTCATAACTAGACAGAACAGCTCTACATGCTCTTCATCCGGGCTCACCTCTTCCTGAATCCTAAAGCAGCCACCGATTTTTCATAGCAGAGTTCAAGTTTAAATGTTTCCACTTTTAACAAAATAAAAGTTCCCCATAAGAATCACCACAGGTCTTCTCATTATGCAGCTGCAGTAAGTGCACTTCAGAGAGAGCGAGACTATCATTACAGACAGGGGATCAAGTCTCATGTACTCATCGCAAATGTCTATGATGAGTAACTGCTAGAAACAGGAGATTTTTGCAGGCAGGTTTAACATGCAAAACATGCCGACAACATAGAAATGGGCTTTTTTTTGGTCACAATGCTTGCTTCATTCTAGCAAAAATCTTGGTTCAGTGGCAGGAGGAAGAAATGACTCTTCTGGACAATTCCCAAAAGAGTAAGTAGAGATTCTGTTACAGACATGTTGGAGACATTCATATACTATCATCTCCTTCAACTAGTATAAATTTCTCTTCATGTATTATGGGCACCTTAAAGGTACCAAAAAAGGTCACAGAAAGAAACTATTGATTTTCTGGCAAAAAGCACCACCACCAAGGATGGAATACAGTCTAGATCTGATTTTGTTAGGGCACAGAAAAATGCACACTCTGTATGTTCTGTCAATACCTCAAGAGGTCATGGGAATGATCTGCCCTATCCCACCCCAAAAACCTGTGTCCATGTAGTCAAGGTCCTCAATTCTATTTTCTTCATCGAAGTGGACTTAACAGTGACTAGTGTTCAGCATTCCATGACAGATGCAGATACAGTTTTCAGGTTTTCATCACAGAGGGACTTTGGACACAAAGAAAACATTTAGAAAACATGCTGGGCTTCTGTTAATACTGGAGACCAAAGACTAGAAATGTTTGTGCAAAGCTAAATAATTGAAGATTAATCTATACTTGATGGCTTCGCTTAAGACATCATTAAACCTGACTTTGGATATACATGGATACAGCATATGAGTGCAATCCCTAACCACAGGTTAGGAATAGCATAGTAACATTCCACAAAGTGGTAGTTAAGCAGTGCAATCACCTTTTAAATCTGGGGCATAATCCTGCATATGCTCTTGTTGCCAGATTGCAGCATCTTACAACTGTTCACAGTTCATTGCTTCAGTCACATAAATCCAGGCTGTTGTTAACCATCAGATACACACAAAAATATGTCAATGGAAAGTATAGGTAATGAATTCTTTATATATCTCACTTTAAAATACTTGGGCTGTGGACTTTGACAATAAGCTAATAGCAGCCAAGTATTTATATAGAAATAGAAATTTATATATAAATATATACTTTTGCATAGCTGCAGATTATTACACTTTTATACATCTTTGTTAAAAAAACAGAGTGAAAGTCAAAGCGTAAAAACCCCAAAGCTTTCTCCCTATCACAGATGCTCTTTATCACTTGTTCAGTTTTGCTTTACACTGCTAACACTGGGCAGCACATGAAAGTTGAACTGGACACATCCTTACATTGTTCCCTTGCACAAAGATTAATAATCAAGCATTAAGAAAGCACAATATGGGAGAGATACTCAAATACTATTGTTCTTGAGAATCCAAATTAGCAACTTCAAAAGCAAATGAAGATGTATTAAGAGATTTCTTGATGCCAACTCATTTGTTAAGTCAGATGTCACCCTTAGCATGTGAATGATACCACTTCCTGACAACTTTCTTACCCTCTGAACAAGACACACCTCACAAGATATAAACGATTGGTATTTAGCAAAAGGTTTGTAGGAAACAAATACTGACCCATCTGCAAAGATTATGAAAATGCTGACCAAAAATGTTGGTGAACTAAGACAGTCATCTAGGAATGCCAATGAGGAGAAACAAAGCATGAGGGAAGAAAGGCATTAAGCAAGAAATCAATATGTAATTTAAAAATCATTAAGACAGTCACTAGTTTTAATGCACTAATACTACACTAGGTGCTCCTGGACAGGGTGACCACTGACATGGGAGGGCAACACACAACTTGAGCAGAAGAAAAATACCTGCAGTACAGCATTCCTAGCATAAAATTAACTTGTAAACTTAAATGGACTTCAGAGACATTAATATATTTTTGATTTATGGGGACACCAAGAGACATTTAATGCTGGTACTCCAATAAGTTAAGAATATAAGCATTTAACATCTGGGTGAAATAACCCTCTCCTTCCTCCTCATTCACTAATCTGGGAAACATACAACTTGGATTCAAATGTCTGCCTTCTTCCTTGCACCATCAATGCCCCTTAACTTTGACCTAAGTGCCTACAGCGCAGCATGTCCTGTATTAGCAGTGCAGCACAGACAGCACAGATCCACGTACTCACAGGCAGCAAGCAAAAGCTACCGTAGCTCTGCCACTCTGGCAGCTCCTGGATCCTGGTGTCACCAGGATTTATGACAGCCTTTGTCACAAACTGGAGCAGTCCTAGTGTTCCCCTATGACTTCGCAGTGGATCCTGCAGATCCACCTCCCAAAGGATCAAGACATGCATACGAAAATAAAACCACACACACTTCAAAACATAGCCTGAGCAGCAAAGCCTGAGAAGTTCAAGTGCACCAGCTGCAGCTCATGACTGTTACCATGTGTCAACAAATAGCACACAACATTACTGTGAGTGACAGGTTCATCCGATTTGAATAATACCACTAACATAAACACTTCCTAAAGAATAGTTAATTTTTTTGAAAAAGTGTTTTGGTAGAAATCTGGTTTTGTAAGAGAGAAATAAAAAGTAAAAAATTAAGTTAAATTTTCATCAGCTATCTCCACATAAACATGAGCAACTCCAGATGACACTCCAATATACTTGATATATATTTACATGTATACACAAATATTTATGTATACAGATCTGTACCTATCTCAAGCATAATTCGTGCAAACGGCCCTTTACCCTACAAAGGGAACCTTGTTACTGAACTGAAACATTTGCCGCCTTTAGCCTGCAGTGCACTAGAGGGCAGCCCTACCAAATGGGAGTGAAGCCTTTTCTCCCCCAACACCCACAGAAATCGTTTTACCTCTCCCGATTTCCTTCTTAGGAAAACAGGGTTATACTTCTTTACATCTAGTCATCAAGGTTTTGGGATTTTTGCAGCTTATAAAACCAGTTTGATTTTTTAATTCCTGTTGTTTTGTAGATTGTGACTTAATTATAATCAAGTATTGATTATTAAAATAGCTGTAATTCCATGACAGCAATATCTAATTATTAATCTGCTGAACAGTTCCAGAGGGACAAATTCCTACAAAAGACCACCAAAATCAAAGATTCTGTTGATATATTTAGACCACTAAGAGAATCACACTGTTTACATTATTTTTACCATTATCAGAGTAATGTGTAGAAGTGCCTACCTGGGGAGCTTGCATTACAAATCCAATTTTGCACAAAGCATCCCTTTCCTCTTGCCTCTCTGCTCTACTGCTCATCAGAAAGCATCTTACCATAAAGAAACTAAAAGTCTGAGGAAATGTTTTACTCTTCTATTTCTGACTTGTTGAAAAAAAATCACTCATTTGTTAGCTTCTTAAATATTACATTTTCTTGGTTTGTAAATACTTACATGAAGAGTTTCTATGTACATTCATTTCTTCATTCTACCACTTCAGGACTGCGCTTTTTGATTACAGCTGCTGATACCATGGTTTCTAGTCAACTATATTTAAGTGGAAATCAACATTCCCATCTATAAAAACCAGCGTGACTGAGCAGTGTCTGAGCTAATAAATGCATATTAGACCTTTACAACTCCTTTTGCAGTCCGCTGGCTTTTATGACAAGTGTTAATAAATAGGAAAAATAATTTATTTTTAAGGCAATCCACTAATAATAGCTTCCACTAATGTCAAATGTACATAACATAATCCCACAAAGGGAGAAAGTGAAAAGATTTACTTCAAAGCACAGCATATGTAACACACTGAAATTTTCAAACCTTTTCAATCTTCTTCTACAACTACAGATACGTATCTGTAATTTTCTGCTGTCATTCTGTTTTGAACATCTGCCACTTAAGTCTTTGTGCATATTACCAGAGCTGGTGGCTTCCCACCTGAGCTGCCTCCAAGTGCTTAATAATCCCCTGCTGTCTGGGGACTTCCAAGGGCATATTTAACATTCCTCTACTATAAGTGTGAAACTGTCTTCTACAGAAAGGAAAGGGATGTTTTGGTATCACTGTACTTCAAAATCATTATTCCTCTTATACATTCTTTAACTGTAGAAAGATGTCACTCAACGTCTTATTGAAAAAAAAAAATCTAAGATATTTTATTACTAAATAATCATAATAAAAAAACCCTAAAAGGCCACAAGATATCATGGCCCTAAGGGCAACCACAACCCTTAATGGCCTGGAGCAGCCTCACCTAGGCCCCTCAATACCCTGCCCCTGTGTCCAGGACCCTGCTTCAGCCCAGTTGGGGCCCTCAGCCCTGCTCCAGCAATGCCATAGGATACCAGGCTCCAGCTCTGCTTCTGGCCCCATCCCCTTTTGCTCCTGGCTGGACTCCCTGGACAGAACCCAGACCAGGTCCAAGCCCTCACCATGTCTGGGGCTGTCAGTCTGCCTGCCCAGCTCCATCCCCCAGGCACTGCCCACGCTGGGTCACCCTCAGCTCATGCCTGCATGTGGAGCAGCCTTGCTCACACTAACCTCTCATAATAATTTTAAATTTCTTCAGCTGTTAACTATCCGTTCATTAAAAAACCAGGGAAGTGGGAAGTGAACCCTTTTTAACAAGCACCCAGAGATCTTTGACCTCTACTACACGGCCTTAACAAAACGTGTTTTGGGCCCAAGTGAACAAGTCCTTCCATTTTGATGCAACTTTGCTTTGCAATGGGTTCCTGAAGCTCTGCTTAGCTCTAAAGGAAACTCCAAGTTCAGGTTATCCGTGGCAAAAACCTCCCCAGCGTGGTGCTCATTGATGTTTGCACAGGAGGAGATCCTTGCTACCATCATTGAATTTCAGCGACAGCATCTGTAAGCGCTGTACTTTCTTACCATCCATTCCTGGGGTCCAAGCCATCTAGTGCCCTTGATTCCTTCTGTAATTTCTCAATTTCTGCAAACCCTCATTTAATAATATTTCCATTATTAAACTCAGTAAGTTTCCAAAGCCTTTAAACATGATGCTAATCAACCTTATTCAGAACAGTACAAATGTACAAATTTAATATTAAATATCAAAATGCAAATTTCATATGCTTTCACATCGTAGTGTTCTCAAATTACATGATAATCTAAAAATAAATTTTAAAGCTCTCTGAAACAATGTCTCCAGATTTGGAGACACAGACTCAGCATTGAAACAACTGAAAATTTGAGCTGTGAATTCAGAAAACCATTTTCTCACAGGTGAGTTTATTCTGAAAGAAAACCAAAATTTTATTCACCCCCAATCCATTTACTAGAAGATTATTTTTTCCTCTTCTCTTAGATGTCTACCATACCGTGTACACAGCTACAGCAAAACACAACCACAAATCTTTACTCTGAGCCAAAAGCTGATATATATATATATATATATATATATATAAAAAATTCACGCATGTGTGTAAACTGTATTTATTCTTTCACTAAGCAAGCTGTGAGGGTGCAACATTATCCTCCTGGCCTTAATAACCACTATGAATCCCCTAAAGGACTACCTACTGTAGGCAGTTAACATACTATCTAGAACTAAGAAAATAACCAGGTTCTTAAGATTTCAAGCAAGCTCTCATCCTTCAGCTAGAAGACTGGTATTATGAACTTAAATGAGTGATTTGTTGTAATTTACCCAGATAATTCTGTGGAGTGGTTCACAGCAACAGAATATTGCACATCCAGGTATACCTAGCCTTTTCAATTGATTGCAAAGGGATTAGAAATGAGTAACTGTACAATGGCTTAAAATCATTGAGGTACAATAATTCTTTTAAAGATATTTTCCCTTTTGATTCCTCTGTAATTCATGATTTCATTTCATCTGTCAGTTTCTGTAACTTACATGAAGAAGGTGAACACAAAACAGTTTTATACTTCCTAATGTATATGATAAAAGTAAAAGGCCAGAAAAAATATCACCTATCTCACTGATACTTAGCTTTAAAACTATTTCTTTTACAAATGCAATCACAAGTTAAAAACGTACTATGATTATATCCACTTCAAATTCCGTATATAATGAGTGCCTTCTAATTTTTGACCCATGAAAAAAATGCAGCTTTTGGGGGGTGGAAGTGAACTCATATGGCATAAAATAGAAATACTTCATTTCACCGTATACTGGAGTATCAAGAACTGATGTCCCTTCCCATAAAGAATGGGCCTCTTAATGAACACATACCACCCACCTTAAATTCTCCTTTAAGGTTTGTGTATCTCACCAGTACATTCATCCTCCAAGACACACAATGAAGTCTGCAAACCAACCTTTCTTTGTGAGTCTAAATTTTGATTTGCCAATGTATTGTTTCAATTTTACATTTACATTAAGTCCACTGAAGTAAGCCACTACTTGAAAACTACTCCTAGCTTTCCCAAAACGTTTGAAATATTTTAGACTTATCAACCACAGTAACTAATTTAGAAAGACTGAAGTTAGAGAATCAAGCAATGTTGAGTAACTTTGAGCAGCAAGTTCAAAATCTTTGTGATAATGCTGACAAGCTAATATGACAAACTGTATGAAGTGGCACTTTGAATTTTGTCTGTAACTGGCCACAGTGCTTCTTTACACAGGGTTCTTCGTTTGAAGCTATACAAAATGGAGGCTTGTTGACATGCTATAACTGCCTCTTTTTCATATTTAGTGCTCAGCAAGCCCTAAAGTAGCTCATAATATAAATAAAGGGATAATATTCATTGTGGAATATACAAGGCAACAAATGACTAGAAGATGATTGAACAGATAAGTTGAGAATGAAAATAAAAAAATGTTTACTGCCACCATAGTCCAACACCATGCCTGTTACTCCATTAATGCCACTAGAAAAGAGATAAATAAGCAGTTACATTTTGGTGGCAATACTGCTCATTTTTTTAACCTTTGTGTAAGTTGTGTGCTGCTGCTGTGCTGAACTGCTGTTATTCTTCAAACCGGAAAGGGTTTTCATTATGTTAGAAAGGAAGGATTAACTTCATAGACGTAAATGTATTGAATAAACATAAGAAATTTTATTTTAGAAATATTAGAAACGGATGACATGTTCAACCTTAACTGATTCACTAACGTTTTTTATCTTCCATGTATCCTTTATTACCTGTATAATTTCTGGCAGAGAATCTTTGTTATTATTGTAATTAAATCTCACCATAACATGAAATCCCACCATAATGAAGCAATGACATATTACTGCTCACCTGCTCATTAGAAACAAGATTTGAGTGTTTTCTATTAAATACCTGCAGGAAGAAAAAGCAGTGACAGCTACACATATGCGTGGCTGTTTAAACACCTGCTGAAGCGAGGTCTGAACCAAAATGTCCCCCATCTCCCTAAGGACAACCTGTGGGTACCTCTTCTCCCAGTAGTCTCTCCTAGTGACAATTTAAGAATTTTCTAGAGATTAAAGCCACTCCCCAGCACTCTGCAGCAGTCCAGTAAGTGTGCTCTGTGAGAGGAAGGAGTCCTGCCCCAGCTGTCTCAAATGCTGGGTTCCTGTATTTCCTGTATTTCCCCAACACACCTTTATTTTCTTTGCTTTACTGTTGGCTATGATCGTTTGGTTTGGGAGGGTGACTCATCCATAAACATGCAGCTTCTAACCCTCTCATCCTAGAAAAGCAAACAAATTATATATCTCATTATTCTGATTCAAGGTTTAGGTTGTCAGAGAAACAAAGGGAGCCTTCTTGTGTAAGTGGGTTGGAGCTCTGCGCTGCTATGGCATCATTACACCCAAGACTTTTGCCATTTGCTTCCAACTTGAATTTGAAGGACTGCAGGAATAGTTGTGCTGCTGAAGGACCGTTCAGAACAACCATGCCAGAGATAAAGACCTAGCTGTTACACAGTTTTGCATGGTTTATTCGGGTATTTTACACCAATTTCCCAGGGAAGGGAAGTCTTAGCATAGTGATTGTGAAAGACTCAAATTCACCCCCACAATAAGTACCAATCAATGCATATAATGCATGATCTCAAGCATATGATGACTTCTAACTTCTCAATGGCGTATTTTTCATAAAAAAAATAATTTGACAGTTGCAGTTGGTATCCTCTCTGATGATAGCAGTATGTTTAATTGATGTTCATGGGTACAGACAGTTTTACTAAATCTGGAAGCTCATTGTATAATGTTTATACCAGTTCACAGGGATTAAGGCACAGTAGGAATTATATGATATATTTGGTTGGCAGTCTCATAATGATGGCATTGCTAGAAACACATAGATCTGGTTTTATCTATTCTTGTTGCTCTATCACTTTGAATCATCAGCCAGAGATATCGGCTTCATTATGCTACATACTCTACTTGAAAAATTAAAAAGAAAACCAATCCCAGAATACAGAAGGAGGAGAAAAAGCAATTATAACAAACAAGAAAGAGACATAAAGTAATAACAAAATAAGGCTGGTAATAATAATAGGAGGAGGACACAGCATAAGATATGCAAGTACTTTACAGACCCCATGATACAGAAATTCTTACAGCATGTATTTAGAAACACATTACTCATTTAACAGCAATATAAACTGGAAAAAGGTTAGTCCTGTTGCTGTTAAGAAGCTCTATTACCATAGTAATTGTTTCCAAGTGCTAAATCCTAATACTAAGCACACCATTTGAACAGTAATGATTTCGCTTCTTCCAATACTAGGAAACATTTATATTTTGAGGGGATGCTTGTGTGTACTGCAATATGCACTACAGGCACTCTTAGCAAATAATCCAGCCCTCTCAGACACTGAGTGAATGCAAATCTCTGACATTCTCATGGTGAGAGAAATTATGCCTCAACAGTGGCAAACCACTGAAAAATAGCACAGATTGTTTCCTGTGAGTTGCTAATGTTTTTAACCCCTTTAACTATGTTTCAAGACTGACAAAATTTGCTCTGTCTGATCTGTATAATTATATATACATAAAACCCCCAAAACAGATAAAATAAAAATTTGTGTGTTCTTGATTACAGGTCAGATTAACAGCTCAGATTACAATCATCAATTATTCTGGATGAACACTTGTGCATCTCCCATGCCATCCCAAGACAAGACACCTCAGGTTAAGAAGTAAAGTTATGAAAGCAGCAAGAGGAATCTGAGAACCAGGGAAAAAAGAAAAATCTTCGTCTGTTTGAGGAGGCTTGCATCTTTCTGGTAAGAAGAATCAACACTACTTACACTGTTCCTCCGCAACAATAATAGTAAGAATGCAGCAATTATTTACCTTTGGCTTTCTTCGGCAAAAGAGTTGTAAGACATTAGTACAATGTAAAGGGCGATTTGGCTGCAGCACAGGCCAATAATTTATTTCAATACTGATGTGCAAGTAACAGATTAAGTTATTTTTTCTGCAGCGAGCATTCTGCTATGCAATCTGTGTTTTGATCAAGTTCAGGGAAGGTTAATACAAACTATTTGTAACTTGCTATGCTAAAGGCTGAAAGTGAGAGTCTAAAGAAAATCACTGTGTACATCTACCCTCCTCCTAACCCCAAAGATCAGATTGTGTATACCGCACATCTGCTCATTAAGTTTTATATCACATAAACAATATATGACACCATCAGATGCTGTCCACAGTCGATTAACAGAATCCCGTTACAAAGTAAAAATTACAGTGATTTCAATTAAGAGCTGGACTGTGAAAAATAATAAATATTAACAAAGCAGCATAAAGCCCAAAAGGACTTGGAGACTTCTATACCACAAATAATGGTCTGCAGGTTATAGGGACTGAATCCCTAACAGTTACACAAATTCCCTGCTTGGACCCATTATTGTCTTAATGCTTGCTTCTGGTTTTCTCTGGTACAATTTTGTGTTATTAAAGACTGCATTCTGTATAACTGTTATGTTGGGGCCTACAGTCTATCTGCACTTCGTTTATTTCCTATTTGGGGGTCACACTGTGTTAAAAGAATTACTTTAATACCATCTTCTAAATACAGTGAAAGCACATTTAATACCAAGAGGCAACAGATGCATATGGTTCTTTCTATTCCAGTTATCTCTTGTGATCAAGGTTGTAAATTTCTACCATTTGACATATAACCAATTATTGACATCTGCCTAAGATGTTAAAAATGTTTTTCCACAAGCCCTCCCCAATTCTCTCAACTGCCACTCAAAATACTACTGTTCTACCTGTCACTCAAGGCTGGAACCTAAGCACCGTCTTCATCTCAGCAATATATACAATATTTAATTATATCCACTGATCTGTTGCAGAAGTCTGCCTGTTACCAAGTATGACAATACTCAATTAATAATTTATTTATTTTCTTTCTCATTTAAACTATAAGCTGCTTGTCCTCACTTTAAGGCAGGGGTCCTCAAACTTTTTAAACAGGGGGCCGGCATGTGGATGAAGTGGCAGGCAGTCATCTGTGGCTGCTTAGTTTTCCCCCCCCAACTCCCGGTGGGTGCGGGGGGCGGAAGGGTTCTGTAACTACCGGGGGTCGGATTGAGGACCCTGGGGGGCCGTATCCAGCCCGCGGGCTGTAGTTTGAGGACCCCTGCTTTAAGGCCTTGTACTACTCCTGGCTCCAGCCTAGTGTTACAGCCTCTCACATACTGCCTTCTGCAAACAAGTATCTTCGTGCTCCCTTCTTGTTGCTCATGTGTGGGAAGAGTTTCCAGGAAAACAAGAAACCTATTTTTTTGATCCTACTAATCCTCTTCTCAAGTTCCCTATTCCCATACCACCTCCTTTGACAGTGCACAAACTGCCGTTACCCTAAGGCCACCAAGCTGAAGTGTATTGCTTCCTTGTACCCTGTCATTAATGAATACAATTCAACCACACATTCATGCAGCTGGGTCAGCCTATGATGCAACCCAACAAAAACACACACACAAATCCGAACATTTAATTGTTTCAGAAATTCACTGTACTGGAAAAAAGTTTCTTTTAGGAAAAAACCAGGTTTGAGCAACTTATTCCTTAAAAGTATAAAAGAAAAGGCTCAGGGAATGACGTCAAAAGCTATTTTCTTTCATTGACTTGGAAAGTGCTGGGAAAGAGCACAGACTATCAGGAAACAGGTGACCTGCATCTCAGCCTGAGAAATTTTGCAGAGACAGAGAGATATTGTAGAAACTTTCTTACGCTGTCATCAAAGCTAATAATCAGAGACATTTACTGTCCCTAAAATAATCCTGAGCTCAGTAGTGACTGACAAACAGAATTACTCAAAATCATGTGGCAATTCATAGCATCTGCAGATACACAGCAAGCTGCACCCAAGACTGATTCATATATGCTAAATACTTTCCACAGACATTTAAACTGAAGTTGCCAGATATGAAGTTCACATTTGTGAGCTATGCTTTTGCTCCTGCTAAAATTTTTGCTTCTCAGCTAAAATATGAGTTATTAAACTCTCTTCTCTCCCATAGCTCACAGTTCCTCACTGACAAAGTCAACAAAAATGAAGCAACTACACAAAAGGGCTTGACTGACTGGCTCCAGTACTACACCTTTGTGAATGCAAGGAGGCATGATTTAGAGCATCTACAATACCCTCTCCTCTTGGACCTGAGCGCATCAATCAAATTAAGATGGGTAAGTGCTAATGTTTCAGCTACAAAAGCTTTTCATTTGTGGATCGTTACGAAACAGAGTAGCATTATCCTCATATCACTGGTGAGATAACTGAAACCCAGTGGTGATGCTGTAAATCACTGCATAAAAACGATTCATTGTGCCAGACCACTAAATAAACCTGTTCCGTTGCAGCTCTGTATTTTCAAAGCAGCAGAATCTGAAATATAGGATGTGGTGTGCCGTATCAGCACTCAGTACACCTGAATGGTTCATAAAATTACAATTTATGAGAGCTTTAACTGAAACGTGATGGTATCATCTTTGCAAACAATTCCATTAGGTACTTGCTGCAACCTTTCAGGGATTCTAAAGGGCTAAACATTTATGTATGTGTCAGGTATTCTTGTACTTCATAAATCTGTGACCCAAGATTTAACTACCTAATTGCATATAGAAAAGTAATTATAGCTGTTATAAAGTGTATGTTTAACTGAACAAGTTGCTGTCAGAAAAAAGGTGGTGGCTTCATACAAGTGAAAAAGCAGAAAAGCAGACACACTGCTAGTGTCCTCTGGTGTTTCATCAGGACACCTGTAAGGGCTGATGGAGTATTTTGTAACAAATAGGAGAGGATGCCACCAACTGACAAGTTACTCCTCTTACCTTTACTCTCACTGTGACAGTAGCGAGACCAGGAGGCATAGTGCCCTTGCTATCAAAGGCTTCCACAAGAAAGGTGAAGGTGGCTTCTGTGTCAGAAAATGATTCATAATCCAAGGACTGCAAAAGCGATAACTCGCCTGTATACTTGTTCAGTGCAAAATACTGTAGTGCTTCCTCTGTCCGTATTCGATAGTTAACGTCGGAACCAAGATCAATATCCTTTGCCTAGAGCATGACATACAAAGACAGGGGAAAGGGAGGGGGAAGTACTTGAAATCAAGCACAATTAAAGAACATAAAAAAGCAAACTATTGCAAACAACTCTTTTCGTTGTATTACTCTGAGACTATTGGATGTACTTAACACCACTGCACAAACACAAGGAAGACAAATCCACTTAAGGTTATAAAATCAGAGATACTTGCCACAGGAAATGAGCAACATATTCTGGGCAAGAGTCACTGGAAAGGCTCAGTCTGTTCCTGTTCTCTTCCCTGGGCACCTGCTATTGGCCACTGCCATGGAGAGCATGCTAGGCTAAGCAGATGTTTTATCTCACCCCATATGGCAGCACAGATGTGTTTATTTCCCAGTATTTAGACAAAGAATATTAATTTCCATCAGGATAAGCAGTATTATGTGATTGCTTTAGCTGTGATTTGACATTAGATTTATCTGCAGTCAGGTTCAGAAAAAAACGTTCTTGTTGGAATTGTCTCAGGACAGATGCTGACCAAAACATCAGGAAGATATACAGACTGCTTGTGTGATGTGTGTCTCAGCTGTCTTTAGATATCTAGCTCATACTTGAACAATTAACTCTCACCTGTCCGAGTATCTTTTATAGTCAGTGAAGAGAAGACAATACCTCCAGGTTCTCACTTCACTTGACTCCAGCTATCTTAGATAGTGATCTTGGTATTGGATGAATTGCTTCTGGAAGCAACTATTAATCTCCATTGACTATAACATGAGGTTAGACATCTAAGTTTACTTAAATGTCTAAATCAGTTGAGATAAAGCTCTCTTGCTACTAATATGAACAGGTAGAAATAATATGATGAGCTTCAAACACAAATCAAAAGCACTTTAAATGTGTAAAACAATAGTCCTAGAAATGACAATAGCAGTGTAGTTTTGATGTTTGTTTTTTAATAATTGCTCTTACTTCCAAATGAACCTCAGTTCAAAGTATTTTTATGTACCTGTCTAAAAGTCATGCATTTTTCAGTCTGTTAAGTGTCATAACTTCCTCCACTCCGGTTCACAATCTTTTACTGTAGTCTCACTGACAAGTAAGAACATGCCTAGTATTGCAGAATATTTAAAAAACATAATCTCTGCTCCATAATGCTTTCTTACCTCTATTCGCAGGAAGACAGTGCCTGGTGGTAGATTTTCGGGCACGCAGACAGTGTAAGAAGCATTAGTAAAAACAGGGCTGTTGTCATCAATATCCAGCACCTTGATAGCTAAAGTTAGTGTTGAACGGCGGGGATCCGCAGCTCCATCTGTTGCTTCAACAATAAGTTCATAATAGTCCCTTATTTCTCTGTTCAGTTTAACTGATGTGTAAATGCTACCGTTTGATGTGATTCGGAAAAGATTGTTGAAGTTTGCCAAACTGTAATGAACTTGACCATTAACACCAGCATCTGCATCTGTAGCCTTAAGAAACAGAAAAAAAGAACCATGTTTTAATGCACATTTTAAATACCTACAAGGGACATACCTTCACAGGAGTAACAAGGTAAGCTAGAGTAATATACTACAGAATACTAATCATTGTGTGGCTATTCAGCACTTCTTGTTTACAGCAGCTTGCGCCTCTCTGATATTTTGCTGAAGATAGAACACCCCACAGAAACAGATCTCTTAATCTGCAGTGACAGAAAGTAGGTTTACTGGGTCCCAACCAGACTTCAGGAGAAAATACACATTTAGTTGCTCAGCCTTGGAGAACTGTGCACTTAAGCAAAAGACAAACTAGATGCTTGTAAAGTCAAGCCCTCAGAAACTTCTAATGCTGAAGCACCTTCAGCATTAGGTGGTGTCTGAGGAGACTATTTATTTTGCAGTTTGATTTAGGTGTTTCATTGCTGCCCAAATCGTTATGGAGTGCATACTTCAATGAAAGCTGGATGCAATCAGCAGACAGCTGGAATGGACATGTTAGTTAGAAATTTTCTTTTCACTTAGCATGTTTGTCACATTTAGTGACACTTTAATCCTTGCTCTCTGAAGAACTGCTTAATTTTCTGTAGTTTATCATGTTCTTCAAAATCAAATATTACATTCCATCCTTATTATTCCACACTCAGAGAAGGCAGATGACTGCATAGAAAACTGTTTAGATTTTGTTCAGTTGTTATCTTTGTTCTCACATACTGAACTATGTCTCAAACTTCAACATCAGCCAAATAATTCTTGCTATTGTATAACTGCCTGTATAGGGATGGACAAAATTCATGTTTTTCCTAGAGCTACCAGGCTCTCAACATAGTTTGAACACTAACCTGTTATTTTTCCTCCTCTTAATTAAATTACTGCATGATGAATAAGGTTATGTAAATTAAACAACGGACATTCTGTGAGCAAGGTGTTTTCATATATCTGACTTTATAAATAAGGCTACAGACATCTGGCAAGATCATAAAATATTTTCATGTTTTGTTATCAGAACAATTGTCAGAAGTTTCCATGAATGCTTAATTCTGGTGAAGGTGCTCATTGTAAGACTTTGTAATGAAACCATTTATCTTCCCAGAAATCAATTAAAAGTTAATTAAAATTGTTAATAAGAAAAATTTCACTGTGCTTTCCCCCTGCACTACATCAATGTAGTAACCATAATGGCTACAACTTCATAATGACCAGTCTATGGGTAACACATCCTTCTAACCGACATCTTTCAATGTATGGTTGATTTGCTTAGTTTGCAATCAATTCTATTTCCTCCACAGAAATAACTGATTTGGGGCAGAAAGACCTCCTAGATGACAGAGTTCAAAATCACCAGAAAGCCAGTCAAGGATAAAGACACTGGCCCCACTGAAAGAAAAGCAAATCATAGGAACTGCAGAGCTTCTGGATAAGAGACTAACAGCACTATTCATCTTTATAAGACTGAAATGTCCAACACATGCATGAGGTCAGTCCTCATACTTAGCCTCTCTAATTTAGGCCAAAGCCATACTATAGCAATTAAATTGATAATAAACAGCTGGAGTTAAAAACCAACCAACCAACCCACAAAAGTCTCTAAGAGTAATCTTAAATACTACTACCATTGGAGCCTATGAGAATAAACCAAGTAACATTTTTATTTAAGATTAATTTTGAAGTATGATTTTTTAATAGATAAACTTATTTTTTTAGGAAAGTAAATCAGAATTAGCTTCAAATATATGGTAGGCTTTGCAACTTGGTTCCTAAAAACATGACTATGTACGTTGTAAACTCATTTGTGTACATCCTTGGGCATAAACATCTTTTCCACGTTCTGCAGGACTGGCTCATTTCCAAACAGAATAGCAGGCAAATCATCATTATTATATCTAATTCAACTGGTTGTTACAGTACTACCATAACACTGGTAAGAAGTCAACTAAAGACATGTGAAGACAAGCATTAGCTCTACAGATTTTTACATATCTTAGTCCTGTGCTTCCCAAATTCAAATTTCAGAAGGATGCTCTGACTGAACCCTCAAAGAGAAGTTTGCTGCAGTTTGTCCACTAAAATTTCTACCACATGGATTCCCTGATTATCTATGGTAAAAAAACCCATCAGCTTGTCTCCAAGCTTCCTGCTCTCTCTGTGGTGTTACACCAGTGATGACTACGGCCTATTTGCAAAGCCACCGCCCCATGGCTCAGGCACTGCTTCGTTACCCATCTTTGATGAACACCATGTGGAAGCACAGCCACTGAGGAGAAGGGAAAAGCTGAGAAGTTATAACAAGTTGTATGAGCTCTGTCCAATCTACTACCTACAGGCAACTTTGCAACCCTGAGAGACAGGGAAAGGCCAGAATGTGGTGGCTGCCAAGCCTGTGCCAGGGGCTGCCTTCTCCTGCCCAGACTCCCCTGTTGCACAGCTGAGGGGCTTCTACATCCCCTAACTGCCGTTCCCTGTCCTACGCCTTTTCCTACCCCGCCGAGGTCTCCTCACAGGCTGCGGGGGAGTCTGCTCCGGCACCTCTTCCTCAGTCCGTGCAGGGCTGTTCCTCACTGCTCACAGCCAGGAGGAATTTTCCCCTTCCTTAATTCTGTTTCCCAGAGGCACGGCCAGAGCTGCAGAGGGAAGGAGCTGCGCCCCGTGGGGCCACGGGAGCCATCTGGAACCGGCTAGAACCAGCTGGGTCTGATCTCTCCCCACAGAGACCCCGCAGCCCAGCTGCCAGCCCGAGGCACTGGCACCACATACATGCAGATATATGTTTACAATTGAGATGCATGCTTTTAAAGATTAATAATAGATTTTATTGTGAAAAATGCTTTAAGAAAATGCTATTATCTTACTGAATTAGATCACTTTTACAGTTTAAGATCTCCACTAATTAATATTTTATCACTATAAACTTGAAAAGAGATAAAATACTCCTTATGAATGTGAAAGAAAGAGTTTAATCTGTTTTCTAAAAGAATCCTACCTCAAGGGTATACAAAGTTAACTCCACATGGAAATTGTTTCACAGAGCCTTAAGGACTTGCTGATGGCATGTTTACTATCAGCTCCTCTTTGCAGCTATTGCTCTGTATCAAAACGGATGACCTGAAGTCATCCCAATTTCATCCCCGCACTCTGTCACCAACAGGTACAAGCTGGCATGCACGTATTACAAGCCTTGAACAGAAGATAAGGGAGGAGCAGGTCTGCACAACAAGGAGCTGGTCTTTCAGAAAGTCCTGCTTCAAAAAACATAGAATCATTTAGGTTGGAAAAGACCTTTGAGATCAAGCCCAACCGTTAACCCAGGACTGCCAAGGTAATCAACAAACCATGTCCCTAGGTGCCACATCTACATGTCTTTTCAATACCTCCGGGGATGGCGATTCTACCACCTCCCTGAGCAGCCTGTCCCAATGCTTCACCACCCTTCCAGTGGAGATATTTTTTACTAGTATGTCAGTTAAACCTCCCCTGGCAGAACTTGAGGCCATTCCTTCTTGTCCTGTCACTTGTTACCTGGGAGAAGAGAGCGACCCCCACCTGCCCACAGCCCCTTTCAGGCAGCTGGAGAGAGCAACAAGGTCCCCCCTGAGCCCCCTCCTCTCCAGGCTAAACGACTCCGGGTCCCTCAGCTGCTCCTCATCAGACTTGTGCTCCAGACCCTTCATCAGCCTTGTTGCCCTTCTCTGGACTCATCAGCCCTGCTTGAACCTATCACTACCCTTAAAACAGAAGCTGGCAACATCCCAATAAATTTAATATGATTTGCTCATTACCAACACTGAGCTGAATTACCTGGGCATACAGTTACCAGAGGCGGAGAGAAGCAAGCAATCTATGTTACCTGAGTCCCAAAGAGAAAGCCAATGAGACTGGCAGGACTAAGAAGAGGCAAGAGCACATTCCTACGCCCAATGAATTGCGCAAAGCTTCCAACCACAATTCATCCTCACCAATTTGCACTTAAAAAGTATGGTAAGAATATTGAAGCTTTAGTTGGTAAAGGGCTACCAGATAATGGCAGATCTTAAAAGTAGCTGCAGATCTATTTACAGGCAGAAATCTCTTCACAGCCTTGCAGATGTTCATACAAGAAATGCAGGCTTTGTAGAGGCAGCAGGAACAGCAGGTGTGATTGCTGTAGGCAACACAAGTCCTCAAACTCCACAGAGGAGACAGACACCACAGAAATTGAGACCAAAAAAACCCAAAACAAACAAGAAGAGGGAACAAGCAAAAAGAGGTAGATTTCAAAAGTAACATAAAAGGTTCAAAGATGGGACGATAGTGTCATTGCAACTCAAATGTTGGAGGTGGTAAGAATTTCTGCCAGCACCACTAAAGGCTGAGAGGATCCGAGAGACAGAGCTACATGTGCTGCTTCTGTCATCTCTACTACACAATACTACATGGAGGGGAATATTTGCATATGACCACACACTGAATATGAGCAAGGATGAAAAAATATCCAAATACAAGAGCTGCAAGGAGGTACACCGTCTGCATAACCAGGTGAGCACTCAAAGGATGAGAGGAGAGCTGTTCAGGGTATATGTGTCCTCTCATCACACCCCTTCATTTTGTTCCGAGGGTTATCTGCCCCTCAATCTCTGAGCAATACACCCTCAGACAGCCGCTCAACCCACAGCAATCTTGGACTACACCAAGTCTCAGGCTTGCTTCAGTTCAGACCAAGTTTCATGGTTATGGGATGTCCATGTTCGATGGACATTCCAGGCTCTGTCTGAGCTTATGCACAGAGACACTGCAGTTATGAATCCAGGCTTTGCGGGCAAAACTGGCCATGTCAGCCTTTCTAGAAACAGGCACAGTCCTATTTTTAAGGGACTAAGCTCCGTAGGCTGAGCCACAGTACACTACAAATTCACATCAGGAACCTCTCACTGACATTTTGACTCTGCCATTTGCTCCTGACTCTTCTAGTCAGTGCCTTCTCCAATTGTTCCCCAAATCTACCTGCTAGGAGGTATGAAAGAATGTCAGGGGGAGTCTGTCCAGCAACCAGTTCCCTTGTCCTCCTTATAGTTTTCAGCCATAACAATGAAAAACAAACCACATATACTATTTTTCTCTGGGCTACACCATCATTCTTAATAATTTCTTCTATTAGGTAAGGTCCATTAGGAATAAAAAAAGATCACAGCAAACACTGAGCACAAAATTAGCCAGATTTCTTTCTATTCCCTATAGCACAGTCTTTCTCACCCTAGCTTCAAATCATTACAGATCTGATCTTGCACGTACGTGTAGGATACATGAAGAACACATTTTTACCCCCTACGATAAGCCAAAGCTGTCAAAGTTTAGAGCAGCACAAATGACAATCCACATTTCCAAAGCTGATCACTCATTCCTCCCCTGCCATTGTGGGATGTCAGCACCAGGCAAATGAAAAAAGAACCTACTCATTTCTGCCATGTTTTCCTGCTAGAAGATTTTTTTCTTGCATCCAGGCCTAACACAAGTCCTCCTTCCCCTCACCCCTACGGTCATCAAAGGAAAGTATCAGTTCAAGTGTCTGTAGAGGCAGAGTCACGTAACAAGCAAGAGAGCAAAAGAGCCTGAGTCACACTCAGCCATCACAACACTACTGCAACACCAGAGTCCCCACCCATCATATTACCTACAAGATCTGCCAACACATTTTGGTGTTTGACCACTTGCAATCACATGCAACACACTTAGTAAATTTTAATAGGAAACTAAGCTGATTTTGCTATTCTAGGTAAAAGAAAAAATAGGAACCGCCCCTCCGCATGCTCAGAGGTTTTCCTCTGTTCTTACTGAAACTGGTTCAAGCAGCCTGATAGGCACATTTACTACACCAGTGTTACACAACTGAAGAGCTCATAAATACACTTTAGTCAATGCGATGTAACCAAAAGGGATTTTGTCAGGATAGAGGAGCCTGCTTTACATAGGTCTAAAGTAATCTACTTCCTTTAAAGTGAGATCATCTGCAGAAGTAAAAATCAGACTTTAAAAAAGAAAAAAACCCAAAACAACCCCTTGCTGACTGGCACCTCTTGCCAATGCCACAAGAGATTCAGAAAGATGAGATGCACATTTCTACCTCTGCCATCTCATTATGATTATTCAGAATTAAGCATGTTCCTCTGAAGAGCCTCTGGTAACTGCTGTTATTCCAGCAGCTCCTCAGATCTACACAACTACTCTCGTTTCCATCTCTCATGGGGCTAACTTATAAAGTACTACATAATAAAAAAAACCTGGAAACCTTGGCATATAAATGAATTATTACTTTTATTTCCCAGAAAATACATCCCACATTTGCTGGAGATACCATAATCTATAAGGTGATAGCCTTTTAAGTTTAAATTTGCATTACTAACTGTGCTTCAACATTACTAGGAAACCCTTCTGAATATAAACCAACAGTGTTCCAGAGTAACAAATTATCTTCCTCCATCTCAAACAGCTTGAAAATACAATTCTGGGAGATCTGAATTACCAAAATATCTCTTGAAGGATCATTAACTCTGAAATATAATGACAAGTGCTTAAATGTCAACAATATTAATTATATCATTATCATTCTTTTCAAAAGAAACCTCATACTAATATCCACAAAACTTCCTCACAATGGGTAACAGGATTTAGGCAGGTTAATTGGGGATTTATGCTCGAACTGCTGGAGCTGGAAAACAGCAAAATAAGGCAGTGTGGTATTATTCATAACTTCTCTATAAAGCAGCAGCAAACATGACAGGTATCCCCCCATTAAAACTGCAAGCTGAAACACTTCTTGGGGACCACTTCGCCACCAACCCAACTTCCTTCAGATTAAATTTTCCTTCAGGTCATCTTCAGGTACAGAAGCTCCCCATGATCCCTAGCCACTCCAACAAAAGCTCCTGATCTCTGACAGCCTCTCCAGTTTTCCAGCAAACACGGCAGCTTGAGGGGGATAGAAACTGCGCTGGAGGATACTGCTTTTGGTGTTTGGATTTGGGTTATTGCTTTCATAGATTATAACGTGATTTTTTTATTATTATGGGTTTAATGGGTTTATTATTACGGGTTTAGTTTTTTACTATTATGTTTTTTAAAGATTCCCAACCCTACCAGTTGTGTCAAATAGCAGATCAAGTGTGGGTGGGAGTGCTAAATTCGATTTTGTGCTTGATATTTTAAACATTTCTGACCTCTTGGTTTTTATTTTAAGATATTTTAAGGAGGGAAAATCAGTCACCCATAAAAGTTCAGACTTTTCCTTCTTCCCTAAATTTCGGAAAGGCTGTTCCTCTCTTTCATTTCTTTTTGTCTGTTTTTACAGTCTTTCTTTTCCCTATTCCATTCATTACATGCTCTAAGCAAAGGAAAAGGTACCAACAGTTCTGGAAGATTTCTGTCAGCTGAACTCAAAACAATGTCAAAAGAAGAAAGGAAAAGAGGAAATACTTTTGTCCTCCCAGTGTTGTCAGTAGTTTTGTGCACACACTTTTCTCTTGCTTCTCGCAGTTAGATTAAGTAATCATGCTCCTAAACATGTACAGCATTGCTGCATGCCCATTACAGATAGTTGCAATACTCCCTTGCAGCCCTAAAACTTAAAACTGTTCATTTCTGCAGAACTTCCTACAAAATTGACGTTTAAGTTACATTTTTAATATGAAGAAAAAAAAAAAGAATTATTTTACAGACTTGCAGGATTAAAGGGCTGCAGGTTTGTACGAATTTCATATAAGAAATTATATAAAGCTTTTATTCTGTGTTCATGCTCAACCAAAAGTACACACAAGACTTTTTAACTTACTTGATTCTGCTATATCATTTCTGACATACTACAATACTTAATGTTACACTGAAAAAAAGAGACAGAGGCTTAGTTACAATTTATGATGAATCTTTAAATGTTCTGAAATATTGGCCTGCACAAAATGACTTGATGAAGGAACATGATATAAAGAATATAAAATAAAATTGTACATTGTAATATCGGGGGGTGGTTGGGGGGGTGGAGTGCAAATTAAGTGATCTATCTCTGGCTGGGGCAGTCCAAAAATTGGGGAGGCAAAAATGAAACTCAGAAGCAGCACCCTTAAATTTTGGCTATCTGGAAATTTCAAGGCAACTCCTAATTCTTTAGGACAATAAACTAATGCCTTACACACACGCTTTTGAAAAACACTACGGGTTTCATGTATATCCTCCAGAAACTTTTCAAAAGAAAAAGTATCTTATTGACCTACCAAGTCATACCAGCTCACTATTTTTCTCATAACTATACTAAGAGTAATTTGTTAGGGTAAAGGTAACACATGGTAAATTTTCAAATACTGACCAATTTTAACCATTATACAAGACAGGAAAACATTTGATAATTACTTTCATAGTCAATGCTAATTCCAGTGCATCTGGAGAGTTAGTTTGGAAACCAATTAAATGTGACTCTAAATAAAACCACACAGTTAGAACAGTTAAATGCTACAAGCAAATATAAATTAAAATAAACGAAAATCGGAAAACTCAGGGCTGCAAGAACATGATTTAATGGACTGGTGAACCTCCTACAAAAGTTAATCACATTGTAACACTTAAAAATAGTCAAGCTTTCCTCAGCCTGGCACGCAACCAAATCCTATATTTAGAGACTTGCACTGCCTGTTTTTACTTGAAAGATTATTTGAAATTTTGCTTTCATGATAAGTATGTTCTTTGGCAACGATATGACCAAGCAATTCAGAGATTAAACCAATGAATATACACACTAGAAAAACTAAACCCCAAAGCTTTCTAAGTCACAGATTAAATATATTGCTTAAAATCTTCACATTTAGCTGGGCTTTCAAACATTTCTCTAATATGTTAATCTATTTTAAAGTTATTTTTGTAATTTCCCTAGACCGCTGGTTCTCCTTATAAGCCCAACTAATTAGAGAACATTAGAAGAACAGCAAACTTTGAAACTACCTATCTCACTGGTCAGACCTTTAAAACTCTCTTGGTTGCATTCTGTTGTCTTCTCTTTTTCACATAAGAATAGTTAAAGGAAATTAGTTTTCTTATATCAATAACAGATATCAAGGCCACAAGGTCTGTGTATTAGAAAAAAGACTCCTGACATGTATCACAAAACATGTCTGCATCTTCTTCTACCAGGCAGTCTTCAAAAAAGGAATCACTAATCTAGTCACAGAAGAACATGTATCATGAGAGACTGCAGTCAAAAATTAGCAGGCCCAATACAAACCCCTATAATTTGTAAGCTCAGGAAAACCGTAATTTCTTATCCTAGTGGCAGAAATCTGAACAGTCAAATCTAAACGGAATCACCTATCAAAATACTAAATGGGCATGTATTAGAGACATGAAATGACCAATTCAGAAGATTTAGTATGGCATCAGGCTGAAAAAGATAAAAGGGCTTAAAAACACACCGGGATGCAACGTGTCAGGCACAAAAAAGTAAGAATTCCTTTCATAGAGAAATATCTGGAACTCTCAAATGATCAGTTGCTCCAAATATGAAAATGGTTGAAATGTTCCTCTGATAACAAGTATCAGAATTTCCACTGGGTTAAAGCACAAATGTTATTACTCTGAATATAAATATGTAAATTAATGCACAAATATAGCATTGCAAACAGGAAAGACAAGAGTACAGCTTTTGAAATTTCATTTTAAAACTTACCCCATGTTATGGGTGGCAAGGAGCTTTTTAAACCTATTTCATCTGTGTGTTAAGCTCACCTAAGTTCAAATAACCACTGTAAAGCTGGGGGGAGTGTGGCGGCAGCCACATGCTGTGAAATACCTTCCAGTAATTTACAATTTTGCAACCCCTTAGGGTGTCAGCAGAAAGAAATTAATCCTGCCTAGTACTGTTGGTCTAAGACAGAAAAAACCTGCACAAATCTACAAATGCATCTATTCCTTCTTACGTCCCACAGGTCTGGACTTGAAACATCTATCTTGTTTTAAGGGAGTGAATGAATTTGTTTGTTAATGAACAGGTGAAAACCCAACTAGAAGCACATGGGATGATGACATTGACTTCAACACTGGCTGTCATTTCATAGCTTCTCACCATCTAAGTAGAGATGCAGCCTTTAAGAATTATTGTAACAGCTGATCATAAAATCTGAGAGACTGTAAGTGGGAAGAAAAGTAAGATTAAATTAAAATATAAAGTGAATATTATTCATAGAAGTTAACAATTTTCTGCATTTCTCATCCTTCTTAGATATCCCTTTCCAGGACAGAAGGAAGATATTCCCCAAGACTTACCATTTTGAGGAAAGTAAGGAGCATATCATTTAGCTTAAACCAAAAACAAATCCTAGCATCTCTTCTGCATGCAACTTTTAAAGCAGTGTTCAGTCAAGCTGACATGAGTCTGCCCTATCATGTGCATGCAAAAGATTAAAGGCAGACCCTGTGGATGCAGTGATCCAGAGAAGCTACGGTTCTTTCACCCTGATCAGGTATTAGTGGCTGACAAAACTGATACAGGCTGGTTAAGGAGCGAGAATAAAAGCACACAACAGGATTGAGCACATCTATGCCCTATTGGAAATACTCTCCCCTTGACACATCTTGTCTGACATGAAACTATGAAAGTCTTTATATCATTAGCATCTGTATAAGGATCTTAAGGGAGATAGTGATGAAAGCGTTACTAAAGGCCTCTCTAACCTACCATGTAGACAACTTTCTTAATAAGCTTAGAGGGAAATGATACCACAAAGGCCCTATCAAAATGACCTTGTGATCACTTACAAGAATCTACATGAAGTTACAGAAATGAGCACAAGTAGATGCTCAGGAATAGCAGTTTAAGAGCTATTTTGCACTGGCAGACTGCACCTCATTCCTACACACACAGACCACACACAGTGGCAGTGACACCACTAAATGGTAACAGATACATTACTGATACAGATGCACACATTGCAACCAAATACAAAAGCCTCAGCTTTCTCTGATTTTGCTTCATCTGCCACGTTATGATTCTCCGATTTTAGATTCTGATCAATTCTAATGGATTCTGACTTCACAATCCTAGCTGCTCGTAATGTTTTTACATAGATCTGACGAATTCAGAGTATGTTGTTAGGTAATGTATTATGCAGTAAGCAGTAGTCATGGACTCGTGCTGGGTATTTGATTTACTTCAGAGGCTGTGATTTTACTCTTCCCCAAAGGCTTAATTCCTTTCCCTCATAGACTGTCCTCTCCTGGCAATAAAACTCTCTTTCTTCTGGTCTCATTGTTTTTCCTCCACCTCTAATTTTCCTACAAGTTGTCTAAAGGTACAGGAGACTTGAAAACTGAACTTCAGAAGCTGGTATTTTTAGTACAGGAAAGGCATAATCTACAGCACAGGTTGTGGGAAATCATACCCTGTTCTATGAGCCTTCATGCAGAAAACATGACAGTGGTGATTTAGGTAAAGCGAGATTCCTTTCTAGGCTTTTTACAACAAAATCCTGTAATGTAATACCTCATCAGCATTTGAAGCAGTTTTCTTGTATACAGAAACACAGAATCATGTAGTTGTAAGGGATCTCCAGAAGTCGTTTAGTCCAACACAATAAGCCTTACCAACATCTGTAAAACTTAAGCTTTACATCATGAGACTTGCAGGGTTTATCACCTTATGAATTTAAATAAAAACAGAAGCTTGTAAGAATTCACTGATATTCACAGACAGAAATCTGTTAGGAAATTTGTGTCATCATTATATTTGATAAGCAATCAAAAGTGACAGTTTGCTTCTTAACACATTTAAAATACTTCTATACCATTAAAAGAAATGCCTAGATTCAGTAGACTGGTTCATATATGCTGTCTCTGTCTCTCTCACTTGTCTTACAGTTTTGCCTTCCTTTGTTCTGTAGTGAACAGATGCTATTGGATATATACGACAGGTATGAATTTACATTTATTACATAAATAGAAACCCAAATATTTCCATTGTACAATACAATCAAAGAAAGTCCTCCAAAGCTCACTTTTCCAAATAGGTAGAACAGCTCCATCTTAATGAGTAACTTACTTTCTTTAAGCATTTCTTTTCTCATTTAAAAAAAAAAAAAGCAGATGACAGAGGTATTTCACACTGTTTGCAAACTGCTTTCCTTATTGCAGCTTATATATACTGTCTCCATTTTAGGAAAGACCTAAGGTCCAATGATACCTGAACATCTGATTAGGGATTGGTTTGTCCACTGCCATGTAATTATTTATCCATACTTTCCTTCTCATTTCCTTTCATGCTGCCATCTCCCCTTGATACCAACATGTTCATGTTGGAGATTTCAAACAGTGCTGATCAAGTGACACAAAAATATGGCTACAAAAAACAAACAATGGGTTTGTGTGAAAAAAATTGGGTAAATATAAAAAACATGAATAAAAACTGCAGTTGATTTGTTTCCTCTCCTGAGCCCCATCAGGTCAACAACTTATTTAACCACAGACTGCATTTTTTAAGTCTGTAAAAAACTGTCTTTCACTGAACATGAATGTGATCCTGCTTGCAGATTTTGCAGTTGACACATTGATCTCCAACCGAAAGTCCATTTCACTTTTTTACCTCCTATGCACCCACCCTTGATAAATAGTACACTGCACAATGCAAATAATTCAGATGTCCTGTCTTCAGCAAAACCTCAGCTCTTTTATTGGACTGCAATAGACAATAAGGTGGGCTGAATTTTATTTTCAAGTTTCCCGTTTGAAGCTTCTTGTTTCCTGTTGGTCTTTTGTAAAGAACTTCATGCATCAGTTCTCCTCCTGTCTGGCTGGGAGATCCCCATGATCAGACATGAAAGAACAGCAGGGAATCTAATACACCTCCAACTGCCCCAATTTAGACAACACTGTGTAAAATAAAAGGTATTTGAAATACATCCGCTACACTTCCAGCCTTATCCTTTCTAGCTTTTGTTCTTTTAATCTTCAGTATGCTCCTCAAATCCCCACAGGCTGCACTCCTACAGCAGTGCTGTCAGGAACTCCAGCTGGCAGACAAAGAGCCATTCGAATGGCAGAGAGTGAGAGCACTTCAGAGTGTGAATACTGCCTCCCTGTCCGTAACAGCCCTCCCCTCTTCAAGAGAAAAATCTTTCATTGCCCTTTCTCTGTATCTCCTTGGGAAACAAATTCCCAAATGTTACTTAAGCTCCTAGTGGAACCCCTTTTTATGTTCAACCTTCCCACTCAAGCACAGAAATCTCTTGTCTGCAGCAGGAGTTATTCATGGGAGTGTTTGACCTATCTGTTTTATACCACAATTTACTTATAACCTTACCTATATTAGTGAAAAGGGAACAAAGGGAGGGTCTTGAATGTGATCAATCACTTGTTTAGAATAGATGAGCAGACAAGAAACATTAAGTTTTTAGTCTCAGGAGAGGAAAAAAAGAAAAAGCCCATTTAGAAAGTCAAGAATGGGAAAACCACTTCAATAGCTTTTCACATGTTAGCTAGACTATTTCTAGCATTTTAATATAGGCACTAATAAATATGCTTTACTTTTACCTTTCTTCTTATCAACATCATAAAATAAATCTCCAGACCTTCCAGTATTACTATCATGTTAACTGGCAGTGTGGGGGAGCTAATAATCAAATCATGTAATTATTGATTTTGGTGGATCATACATGAATGAAATAATGGATTTAACTATAAAATACATTCAAATAATAAGCTGATTAGAAACAAGATTAATTCAGTTGTGAGGGACCTCTGGAAGTTTGGTCAACTTTCAGCATCCAGGTCATTGCTTATGTCTTATTCCATTAAGCAGCCCATACCTTCATCTTCTACTGTGAGTAGTGCTTTCCTCCCCTTGACTGACACTGGGCTCAGGCAGCTAATGATCCTGATACTGCACTTACCCTTTATTATTGCATATAATTAAACCCCATACTTTTTTATTAAAAAACCCTGAGGCAACAGTAGCTCAGCACCTTTTCCATATACTTTGCCACTAGCTTCTCTGTCTCTGTAGAGCACGAGGGGCCATATCAACTTCAGTTCTGCGGCAAATAATCTCTTGCTGTATTTTTCCCCATGCAGAATGGGAAGCCGACATTCAAAAAGGGAGACACCACAAACCCACAAATTTTACTGTTTTTTAAATCTTTCATATCACTGCTTACTCTGGTGAATTTCAAGTTTCTGTTTGAAATTAATATAGTAAAAGACATTCTGAAAAGCAAGCTTGCCAGTCAGCAGCTTAATTCCTGGTAGTGAAAACACATGACAGAATAAGGAGTATCTTCTTTTATCAGGCTATTTTCATCTATAACAGGCCTTTATATTTAAACCACATTACGGCTTCTATACAAAATGTATTCCCATACAAACCTCTCCTACAGTTGCTGTGGTTCTAAGGTACTGTGAAGCACAACACAACAAAAGCTATTTCAGTTTTTAAAGAACAATATCCTCAAACAACATAGCTACACCTCAGTGCTCATCATCATTATTTCAATAATCTCACTGAAGGCAGAAAAAGTTTCAAATGCCCAAATCACTCTTTTCTATACTATCTATTTGCATTTGTGAATATGAAACAGCAGAAATTACGTCCAGTACTTGTGCTGTAAAGCAAAAGATTTTTCTGTCCACGGACTGGGAATTAGGACTGGCAATAAACATGACAATAAATCATACAACCAGTTTCTGTCATTCAACAACTGTGCATAAGCTATCACAAGACTTCATTAAATATTTTCATTTCAATACAACTTAGAAATTATACTAATTTATAAGACAGAGAGGTTCTGTTGCAATAACTTGTTTTATTCTAGTTCCATCTAAGCTAAAAATAGACCCAAGCTAGTGTTTGAAAAGCTTATTGCACCTTGAGGGCACTCAGCAAAACACAAAATGGGTTTTAAAGATATTTGGTACTGATCTGAAATATCACGTTTGTGCATCTTAGGATGAAAAATGAAAAATGACCACACAAGATGAACAAAATGACAAAATCCAAAGCAATAATGCATTAATTTATGGAAACTTATTTAATTGCAGGGATCCTAATTTCTGTATGTCCGAGGCTTTAAAACAACCTTTGATCTTGCTGGTATTTCAGCACAGCATAACGAAAGTAAGCGGTAGGGGAACTGTAATCTTTGTCAATGCTGATAAAAGTTAATTCCTTTGAAAATTACACCTGAGCTTGGACAGCTTCAGAGCAGTACCCACCTTCATATAAGGAAGCTTTTACAGTGTTGTGTCTTCAAAAACATTTTTTTAATGTGCTATTTTTAAATGAAAAAAACTTTCTAGTTATTAAGCATAGAGAAAAACAGTTCTGTATTTTAACCTTAAAAAGCGACTTTGTTAGCATAAATGCATCTGGCAATAGATAGTCTGCATTTAAACCTAAGTCATTTTGATGTGAGTGTGTCTAAGGTACAATAATTTTGTGCTCTTTGGGGTAATAAAATAAACAATTTAACCCTGCACAGTTAATAACTTACCCTTACTTGACCAACAAAAGCATTAGCTTCCTCTTCCACTACAGACAGGTTTTTAGGTAGAAACATATCAAAAACTGGTCCGTTGTCATTTACATCCGTCACCACAATATTAACAGTAGCAGTTGAGGTCTACAGAAAAAGATAACATTATGAACAAATTATCTTTATTTTACAATTTCACAGATGAGAACTGATCAGCAACCTTACTGACGTGTATTGGACCCATCCAGTACAGAAACACAGGTAAAAAGGTTGTTGATGTTTTTTCACATGTTTTTGTGAAACAGGTAGGATTATTCATTTGAAGAGTTTCTTTTTACCTTTCTTGTAAGACAAAACAGGGTCAAGACTGAATAATATATTAGAGATGCATGAAGGACATCAGATACGTTTTTTCTTATATGGTATTTTGAGGATTTAAGGATCTTCCATTCTGTGGGGGGTGTGGGGAATCTAGAAATATAAAAATGTGCCAAAAATACAAATCCAGAAAGAAATTACTTATTTTACTAATCAAAATATGCTACCGTGATGATTAGCTTAGACTATTAGTCACCCTCTTTGCTGGCACAATCATGCTACCCAGCTCAGATGGCCTTAGCTCAGAGATCTCTGTATCATCCTTCACCCACATCATGCTGACGTCCTATTAACCATTACCACGTGAACTTTAACATACAGAGAGGTGCCCAGCAGGAACAGCATAACTCAGTATATTTAACACATAAAATTTCAACAAAACATGTCTGTGCTCCCTACTGAAATTTTCTATTCAAATTGAAGCGATTGGAGAGTGAAATACTTTGCCGACCTTCACAGCTTGAGTCAGATCCCTTTTCACTGGTTCTGTATACTGTTTCAGACACAAAACACCACATTATTGTACTTTATAAATTATTGTATTTTAGATTAATTCAACACATGCTAACACTTTTACTACCAGAGATACTTTTTACTCCATAAATTCAAATCCAGCACAACATCAAGTACCATTGAGAACTGTAGCTTCAAGTTTATTACAGTTTAAGATTGTAATGGAAACAGATACATCAACTAACACTAGCTATTTCATGCAGTTATTTATTTCAGAATATGCTGAAGCACTGCATCTCTTCCCTGTTTCTCAAGTTTAACAGTTTTGCACTGAGGTGAAATACCTCTGTTTGAGCCTCATGAATTTAAACATTGTGGCAAGAGCAACAAAAACATGCCTTTGTTTTTTACCCTATAAATAATAACTACAAAAAAGCGGAGACTAATAATGCAAGTTTCTGTGGCCTCTGACACAGGTTGCAAAAAGAAGGAATGAACAGTACTCTTCATCCACCAGAGAAAAGAGAAGCACTTCTAGGCAAAAAACATGTTGAGGAGGATTGAAATTATATACCAAGGACAGCCTTTCATTGCCAGAACAGAGAAGCATGGGCACAGACAGCGCAGGGAAGGTATAGCATCTTCCCCAGGAGCAAGATGCACTAATATCTGGCATGACCGATAGTGATGTAAATTGATGCTGATGCCGTGGCGGAGCAGTGGAGGGGCAGGCTAACCTGGTATTGTAACACAGTATCATTAGTGTATGAATGCTTCCTTCAGCATTTCATGCAGTTCGTATGGAAAGAAAATAAAATTATCTTACTCTAAAAACAGCCTGTTAAGCAAGTAGCATAAGGGAGAGAGATGCCAGAAAGAAACACACGTGAAGTTTAACACTGATGCTTTACTGCTGCAGAGTGCAAATGCTGGTTGTCCACTGTTTTGTACTGTTCCCCCAGTGACAGTAATATTGTAATGATGTCTATGCTGCAGCCACTGCTACTGTGAAGTGCAGTGTAAAATAAAACACAGGGTATTAAATCAGCTTTCCTGTGCTCTATTGAGATGCCTACTGATACTGAACTACTTTGCACTGAGCTACATTAGGGGAAATCTATATGACATTACAGTCACAGCAACTGCACAGTGCAGACATAATTCCTGAAAGTCCCTTGCTTTAGGCACAAGACTCACCAACCTGTTAGAAAGTGGCACCTCACAGGTTTCATAAAGAAACCTGTAACCATCCTCCCTTAAAAAACAAAAAAGGCTGAATGTAAACCTGCATCTTTGTATGCCTTTTCTGAAGCATCTTCTGGTGCAATACCACCCATGCAACAAACCTCAAGCAGTTTTACACCCTCGCAGGTCCGTGCACTAACTGCCCACAATAAATGTGGAATATTGTCTCATTTTTATTAAGGGGCAAGCTCCTTGTATCTGCCACATAGGAAAAGCACTTGCAAAGGACAACTAATATACTCACTGTCTTAATAGTATTTGGTCACGCTTTCATTGCTGTGTCACCAGTTCAGTCTGATAACTTACTCTCTGCAGGAGAGATCCTGTAACAGGTCAATCTCTTTCACCTTCCAAATCCCCAGACTCGGCAAGCAGCCAAGTCACCAGCACTGGAGTCAGCTGCCTCTTTTCATGGCTATAAACCTGGCTGGTGCATTTGCACAGTGTCCCATGTATTCACTGAAATGTGACCTGTGCTAGCAGGCTTCCTTTAGCAATCCCTCTTGATACCAGCACAGCAAAGAACAGATAGCAAACATACACAAGTATCATAAATAATACCCATGCACAACACAGCTCCTTCAGAGTGAGAATTTTTCTATGGTTTTTGTATGGAGGCAAATGCAGAAAACAGATCTGTTCCACAATAAGCACCACAGAATAACTACTTAATACTTAAAAAGTAATGAATACTGAGTATTTTGAAGCAAACAAACAAAAAGAGGCTTGCAGGCTGGCTTCTTATATTTGCTTACTTATTTGCTAATTGCTTCTGAAACTGCCATTCCCACATTCAATTTATATAAGGAAAATGTACTTTACAATTTATGCACCCTTGTTAATGCAAAACACACTCCAGAACATTTCCTCTGATGAGCGACGTGCACTGCATATAAATCAATATTCCGAACCTAACTTGATTCCACAGAATACAGGGTGTAACAAAACCTCTTAGATTTAATAAACTGAGAGAAATATGGCACAAAAAACATCGGCTTAAGACAGTGAGTAATTCTTATTTTGAAAAAAATCTCTTTTCCATTCAAGAAAATTTTAAAGGGATGTGTCTGATAATCTGCAGCGTGTTTACATCTGATGATGCTGAAGCAACCCACAGCAGCTCTCAGAACAGCTGTCAAAACACGCCTTAGCATCTGATAACTTCTGAATCAAAAAATTACTGTTCTGAGCTACTCACAGGTCTAAGTCTTGTACATAAGTGCATGCCAACAGGAGGGGCTCATGTACTTTAGATAAACATAGCAACACATTGTAAGGAACTCTTAGGAGCACTTCTCCTCAACAATAGTGTTTTTTTCTAAAGCCAAGCAACTCTTTGCCCTGGAACTGTGCTATTAACAACATGACCCTGCAGCAATACTTTTACAAAAATACTTGAACAAAAAAGAGAACTTTTTTTCTTTTTAAGCCTTCGTGAAACCCAACTGTTATAATAGTATTAGAAATACTGAGCTTACTGAAATACTGGAATAAATCTAGGAGTCATCTGAAGTTTCAAAGGAGACTCTGATTTCACCTAAGAGGAGACAGTCAAGGCAGCAGGGAAGGCTGAGCTCAGCTTAATACAACCTGGATTTTAAGATTAATTTTAAACTACTTTTTAACACTTTTACCAATGATGTAAAGGAGGTAATGAAGTACACTCTCCTCAAGTTTGCAGGTGACACCAAACTGGAGGAAACAGTCAATATGCTGGAGGCAGGGCTGCCATTCAGAAGGACCTCAGTCAGCTGAGAAATGGGCCAACAGGAACCCTATGAAATTCAGCAAGGATGAATGCGCAGTCCTGCCCATGGGAAGGAAAAGCCCCTCACAGGGATCTGGGCCAAGGCCTGTCTAGTCAGAAGCATCTCTGCAGGAAAGGCCTGTGAGTGCTGGCAAACAGCGAGTGGAGCAGGAGCAGCCGTGTGCCCTGGCAGCAACACAGGGCAGCAGCTCACGGGCTGTATGGACAGGGGACCTGCCTGGAGTCCAAGGAAAGGATTATCCCCTCTACTCAGCCCTCAGAAGACCACACCTAGATAATTGGGTAGTGTCAGGAGAGAAAACAAGTGTAAACTGTAACAAGAGAGGCTCAGACTGGACATAAGGAATAGCTTCTCCCCATGAGGACAATGACAGCATTTCAGCATGGTGACGCAAAAGGGTTTTCTATAAACTGTGCTCTAGCTTGCCTTCACATTGCAGACAGGTACTGGGAACCTGGTCTCAACAGCCCCTGCATAAGAACAGAATCAAGTTTTTGATGACTTTGTATCATTAGAAATGGGCTACCTGAAATATGCAATAAATCAGTTACCAGCCTGACTTGTGTATGTGAACGGTGAAAGCCGCCTTGAGTTATTCTACAGGTTAATTCTGTAATGTAGGATGGAACCTGTCATTGATGTTGAGGGATTCCAGGTCAGACTAACCCCCAAGACTAATGAGAACTGGAAAAATTTAAGAGTGTTTGCTTGGCTTAGTTTTGCAAGAAAAAAAGAAAGTTTGTGAGGATTTTATAAGAAGGGAGAGAGGAAGGTAGGAGAAGAGACATTTGGAATTGTTTCACAAGTCTTCTGTTATCTAAGAATTTTTAGTATTTTTCAGATTGATGGCAATACTTTTACTCATCCTAAGCATTCTGCCTTATCTGCCAGCTGACACAGCCACATGGGATAGTGCTCCACTTGTTACCAAGTCTCAAGTCACACTTAAATTTTCACTTATAAATTAAAAAAGTAGTATTTTGCAAAGGAATAATATTTTGAGATGCCAAACGGGAGAATTATTTTATAAAATTAAGTTCTCTGTTCTTTCTAAACTTCCATGGGTACTGAAATAAGTTCCTGTAATAAGATCAACATTTCAAATAATCCTCATTTTTATATTAGGCACAATTTACCAAACTATAAAAAGTGGATGAATTCAGTGGCAGGATCACCAAGAGAAGCATTCAAAATGAACTCTGGGTTAGCAGCCATGCCCAGTGTTCTCTTCCATTAAATCAGAAATGACAAACTCTAAAATGGAGAAACAATATGGGAATACTCAAAAATCTTGCTATTTCATCTGAATACAGGCAATATCCATTATCCCACTGATGGAACAATGCCAACCTTTTACACAAAATGGTAGTCTGTTGGCTACCTTTATTTCTTTGAGATGCATAGAGCAGCAGTTCTGCCATTAATGTCAGAAATGGCTATAATCACAGATTATTAAATAAAATCAACATTTTTATATCCCCATTAGATGGCTCCAAAGACTTACTTGAGCTCTCTGCAAGCCACAGCTTAAAACTGATGTGCTATTCTGAAATAGCCTTTATTAGACAACTATTATAAATTACTGTGGCTTATTCAGAACTGCAGCATGGAGCACTATTGGTAACTTCATGATCATCCATCTTGTGGATAATGTAAAAAGTCACCAGCAACACTAAAATCACATTGATTAAATAATCATTGCTTAGAAGTTATGTTCAGGGCTAGCTATAACCTCTTTTCAGTCTGTCACTGCAACAGAAAACATGAAAGCAAGTAGATCGTGGGTCATACACTTTCTTACAGCAGCTAGTAACTATATGGGACACTACCCTTCAGGTGAGATGGACCACAGGTAGCGAATACATGCTTTGGGGACAAAAAGTGCACTGCAAGGAGGACAGAAGTAAACATACTGCAAAAGGGTCACTATATTTTGTGTGATGCTCAGTTTCTTGTATCGTTAGAGAAGCCTACCATTTCTTGTTACCATTTTCAACTGCAGGTAGCAGTGGCTGCCTGAAATCGCTTCTACTGTCACATAACCCCCACTTCATTTCGTAGGTCACTAGCTTAAATTCTTCAGCCAAGGAAACCTTCAGCACATAGACAGAGAAGTGGTGAGGCTTTTAACTTTGTCACAACATTACATTGAAATTTTTCAGTCAATAATGAAGAGCATGAGGAGCTCTAAGAGTATTCTTGCCTCTGACTATCAAAGCAGAGAAAATTATATTCAAAGACAAGTTCCAGTTTGGTGCCCATTTACTTCTGCAAAGCCAGCTTTCTTGTTTTGTTGTGCAGTGGGGGGGAAGATAGCTGCATTATGTATCTCATAGCCTCAAGATTCAAAGAAAGATTTATTCTCTCTTCATTCACTGGTTCTCACACTAAACAGTGCAACATGCATCTGGAACCTATGTCCCAGCTCCCTACAACATTATTGTCCTCTTTGCTTGGCTCTAGTCTTATACCACTGCAAGGTGACTTGCATATGACAGAGTAAAATTAAGTCAATGTTTAGAACTATGAGCAGCAGGAAGCAGATTTTTCCTTGCAAAGCTTGGGGAAAACAAATAGAGAAATAGCTGTTTGAAGAAAAGATGTTTGAAGAAAATCACCTGCAGGTAGAATCTTTCAGTTTGCCCCCTTGATTGTATACAGGCTATTTTGTTCATTACATACTTGAAAAATGAAAGCAAATAGTTTCACAAATTTCTTAAGGAATTATGGAAAGTTGCAGTGTTTTGTAGAGGATGCTAAAAGAGACCGTAAACCAGCACTCTCTCATGAACAGAGTGGCTGTTTTACTAAAGCTCTTGACATATGTTTAATTACCACTAAAAGTCTTTAAACAAACTTGAGTAGGTCCCCAAAGTAATGAAAGAGAGACCTAATTCACAACTGTTTTTGTGCATCAACTGAATAGATACTCCTCTTGCAAATACCAAGATAATACAGTAAGGATTAAAAAACTGCCTTGACTCTTTTAAAACTAGGCATTTCTACAAAAGATTCATCAAGTATGGCTTGGAAAGGAGTGTTGAAGCTATTGCTGGAAATTCACGCAGGGAAAAAAGCATTATAGCCTCAGATCAGGCATTTCCTATTTATTACTGAAGCAAACCGTGTTTACTTCTCTTTTATAATAAATGTTAAGTCAAACAAAAGATCAACAGCTGCAATTTATAGCTTTCTTAGGGCCACTAAAATAGTTCTTACATATATAATTCTTCCCTAAGCAATAAATGTAACGTTTACATTGCCTCCACAAATATCTTTTGTCCTAAGAATGCCAGGCCCTGATAAATGTTATAGATGATAAATTTGAAGGAAATTTCACTTGTGACTTATTTTATTTGTACCCAGCCATTTAAATTGAAGTTGGGAATTGATGAGAGCATTTATGCCTTAGAGAGGAAACATTCTTAGCTCTGATGTCAAGCAGGTTTATTAATTTAGACAAATGCTATCATCTCTAGATATAACTAGCTTGCAAATAATTATATTTGCAAATGGGGCAAAGTCCAAGGCCTTATTGGATCAAAAAAGAAAGTGTAAATAATGCTTCTGATCTACATATCAGGGCTTACCTATATTCCATTCAAGAAGACTATACTTAAATAATGATATCCAAAATAATAGCTATTCTTTATCAAACAGGGAAAACAGCTGCTCAGATCTCAAAATACTGGGAGTGACAAGTACCAGAATAAAATATACGTGAATTATATAACAGGTAAATTGCTATGCTGTCCAAGCTCAGTGCTTCAGGAGAGTGATAGCCTGAAGAGTGACGTTGCTAATGGGAATGTAATATTTATTGGTAACGGAGGGGGACAATAAAGTGCCAAATTCGAAAAAAGTGATGGGTAAATATGCACAACTGTTTAGGGCTTTGTTCACTAACCTTTTTGAATGCACAGAAGCTGCATAACCACAACAACAATGTCCACCGGGCCATGGGGAAGAGGGAGCATGTTATTTTTTTCTGGTCTGTCCCTATCAGCAAGGCTGCAAGCCTCAGGTATTTTCAGACCTTGTTTCCTTCCAGTGTAGGGCATGAGAACTTTAAAAGCAGTTTCTACCAACCCTCTCCCTCTACACCTCTCCAAGTTAGAAAGAAGAAATGGCCAGCTGGACTGCAAAGAAATTTAGGAGAGAAGAGACTGAGGCTGAAGGGAAAGACAAGGCTGGAGCCTGTCAATAATTACACTAATGAAAATAGATCAGAAAAAGCCTGGGGAGGACACAAAGATAAAAGCTGTCAATCACACAAAAATAAATCCCCAAAAACTAAGACCTCACACATTCAAAAAGAAAATATAGAAGATGAGAACTTCAGTGGGAAAGGAAGAGAAAATCATGTACACATTCAAGAAATGCCCTTGACAAACACATGGGACTGACTGGATAGATCTCCATGTCATGCCAGTCACCAGCCCTGTGACCTCCCAGGCTCCAACCCTACATATCTATTTGTAGAGGAGAGAGAGTATTGATCTGCTGTCCAAGCAGCCAAAAAGCATCTCAATAGCATAGGATCAAAACATTACTGTTGCTACAGGATGAACCAGCAGCAGCTGGTAGCTTATATCCCAAGCTATATAGCTCAGGCTAGACAACCCAAATTTAGAGCACACTTTGTGCTACGCATCACCTAATATAGTTGGAGGCTAAAGTACGAAGGAGGCTACATTTGTCATGCAGCTGGCCAGAGACAAAGCTGTGGAAAAATGGGTCTGCATCTAAACTAAAAGCTCAGGATTCAGTGTCTTAATTGCAAATGGATAAAGCTGTGGCATCTCTACCAAGGTCTTTATATCATAAACCAAACCTGAGAACTTAAAAACAGGTAAGGAACATGGGCTCCCAGAGCCTTCAGCTGCAATTCCCCTAGCAGTCCTGCATAGTTTACCTATTTACTCAGAACTAGAGACTTCACTGCTGTGATAAAAAGAGCAGAGGTTTCTTCTAATCTACGAAGAAAGGCACACTCAGCTAGAGAGGGGTCTGGGGCAAGGAGCTTCTGGGGCAAGTGCATCTGCTCTTGAGCTCTCCAACTTTGCACAAACAGTGCTGACTGAAAAGCAGTCTGCCCATCTTACATTTTCCAGTCTAACTAGAATTCACAACCAAGGTATTTACTATCATGACTGTGATATTACTTAATATACACAATAACAAAATTTATACTCAATGTTACACTATACATCACTGTTATTGTGAACTCTGCTGCAAGATCTATTGTAACATAGTTCAACTTAAGCTTTTTTTATTTATTATTATTATTTATTTTAGGATACAAAAAGCTTCAATAATCCTTGATGCAGAACTGTTTCTCACCCTAAAATAAACTCAGTTTTCAAAACAGTACTACAATCTGCTCAAAACCTTTGTTTTAAAAATGTGATCAATCTTTATGAGGATTTTTCTTTATGAGGATTACTTAAATCACCCCTTCCCTGTTAGCAATTGAAATCAAAGTCTTTATAGGGAATATTATCCATGCAATGCAAGCAGACAAAGTTGCACAAACACTGGAAGTTTGGGAGTCTCCTGAAGCTCACCCTAGAAAAAGCTGGGGCCTGGAGAAAGCCTTCTGTCACAGAAAATGAGATCTGGCAGGACAAATTCCTCTTGTGCAAACCGAGATTTACCGATCAGTACAAATTTTAAGGCTTTCTCATACAAAGTACATAACTTGTCAGCAAAATAGTAATAGGCAGTGCTTCTTTCTAGTTGCAGTTTGTATGGTTGAAAAGGAAATAATTGGAGGAGTTCTTTTAGATGACGAAGTACAAAATCATTTATCTGTTTATACTGTTCCTTTCCATCTATTTAAGAACTATTCCTTTCCACTGCACCCAACAGATCAAAATAAATGCACTACATTAAGGTAGTAATAAAGTTCCACAGTATGAACAGGCTGCATTGATTTTAAAATTTTTTGGCAATCTTGTTTTACTGAGTACAAAAATGTCAGTAAAGTAGAAGCCTTTTTCAATACAAGCATTTTTGTACACAAAATCTCAGTGCAATGTTTACTGAAAGAGGCATACATGCTTTATTCTTGATAGATAATGGAGCTGATGTGGAGCAGATACAGGTAATATTTACAGGAGTAACAGAACATTTACTGTAATTAATTAAATCTCTGTACATTATTCAAGTAGGAAATCTCTGTTTAAATTACCTTGATCTAGTTCTACCTGTTGCTCTAAGGAAGGTAATTAGTTCAAGTGTCATGGGAGATAGAAGGTCTAAAATTATTAATGATCTTCTAAGATGACTGAAATATTGAAGTCTAACTTACATGATGAAACACAATACATGGAAATAAGGCTACTTATGGCTCTCTTGGTGGATGAATACCCTCCTGAAATGCTGGTCTGCTCTGATGAAGAATGAGACACTAATATGAAGTATGGCATGGTATTTGTGTCTACACAAAGCACACCGGTGTGCCTCACGGCCCCTGGGACAGAGACACTATTAGGCTGCCCTGGTCTGACTCATCATCTAGGATCACAAATACAATGGTATTTATCCTGCTTTCATTTAAAGCCTGAGGCAATTATTTAGCTAGATCATAAGGTGAGCGTACACTAGTTTTCAACTGTTGATCCTTCTAAAAGCATTGTTGTGACTGAGAAACTACCATGACCTTCTGTGAAACACCATACTTCTCCATACTGTAGCCAGGAATATAGTTTTCAGAGTTTCTAAATTCTATGCCCCACTGATTTAATCTCCTGTACTGAGTAACTGCAAATCCATGAATGTTTTAGCCACATTTAAAGGTTAAATATTGCAGCATCTCACTTCTTTGCATCAGACTTCAGAGTGAAATTCAGAATCCAGTGCTGTGTACTCAGAACTACATACAGAAAGCACGCCAAAAAAAAAATCAAAATGTTTTAAAAAAAGCCAATTCAGTCTGTGCAGTCAGCACCCAGGTGCTCTGGGCCAGCTCAGCCCACCAAGACAAGTTTTCTTGCAGATGCCTTTCTAAAGGTTGTCTGATGGTCCTGTGTCTTGTCAGGAAACATGGCCCCAAACCAGTTTTGGGGCCTGCAATGCTAATATTATTCCCATTTTTTCATGAAGAGTTCATTGCGGAAGAAACGGGCAGAGTCTGAGATTCATGGCTTTTAGAGAAACCCTCCCAGAGCTAGGTCACCTCTGATCTGTCCTATCCAGAGAATCTCAGACTATACCCTGAACAGCAGAAATTTTTAAGAGTATCTAATTACTAACTCCCACATAGCTTTATAAACAAGGCACTGAGCTGTTCCGTTTTGCCAAAACTTGGGCAGAAAACACATTTTTGAAGTGCTGGGTGAATATTTTCTCAATCAGACGTTTGTATTTTAGGTTTGAGTTCTGCTTAAATCACACAATACACACAAAGAGAATACAATGGAGCTTTCAGTTTTATCTATATGAATTAACTGACACATACACACTCACACAAGCCAATAATAAATAGCACAGAAGGCTTTTTCTTTCTTCTAAAAAGTCATGTATGTTTATTTCTAACTTCTCCCCCTGAAATGCAGACGTGAATTCTTGCCTTGAAATCCCATCCAAACAAACCACAATTTGTGAAAACAATTTGAGCTTGATATATTTTTCATTTGCCTATCATTTGTCTGCTCATCTACAACTAAGTCTCATTACTAAGGAAATAAAAATATTTTCCTGACTACTCAATTAATGCATACTTAATTGTTTGTCGTGTCATATTGTTGACAGTGATGGGTGGTAGGTCATGCTATTCCAAGGTCAGAGAAAAACCACAAGCCTGTTAATGCTCCAGGTTATAACTCAGAACAACAACAACAACTTGGAAAGCATAGCTGAGCATTTTAAACAACCAAGAGCATTATAAGGCATGCAAAAGTGATGAAACGGTGTCAGCCAGGCCACACTACTAAATGGAAAGCTGTATTGGTTGGTGATGGCATAACTATGTCTGTATTAATTTTGATGGAATAAGCAGTCCCCAAAAGTCAAAAGGTGTCAACATGACTGTCACCACACAACATTAAGCAGTTAAATAAGCCTTGGGGCTTAGAATACAGAAACCTCAACTACTTAGTGCCATAGCAATATTGCTAAAAGTCTCTTAGGCCCTTTATAAATGACACAGAAAAATGACCAGAAAAAAACCCACCATTAAACCACCAAAAATTTAAAGTGTGCGGGACCACAGACTTTCCACATGCAAAAATGTGTTCAACACACTTCACAGATGCTGGTGGGGAACAGTTAGTTTTCTCTAGAGAACACCAGGGATAAAAAGGAGGGCCAATACCACACTGTATACTGTGTATGAGTCCAATATCCCATGGGGTTTACAGCAGAGTGAAGCAGGCAGGGCACAGGCTGTCTTGGTTTCAGCTGCCAGGGGCAAGAGTTTCAGTTCCTAGAACATCAGGAATCCAGTAACTCATGGGTTTAGAAAGGCAATGATTCATACCACCAGGCTTATGGGAAAGGCTCCTGCAAGAAACATTGCTCCCCAAGAGACTGGGGCTTAGGCTGCTGTACACCAAGCAGAAGGGTGATCCCATGTGGGCAGTGTCCTGCTGCCCCGTATGCTGACCTCCAAACTCCTGGAGATACCAGAAATGGAAAGACAGATCAATTTTGGCAGGTCTCCCTGGACCAAGGAAGACATTGGCAGGGCTGGAGATAGCAATCAGTATGCGAACACCAGTCTTTTATTTAAGTCTTCAGATTTCACAGCTGGAAGTTAAGAGATTAAAACAATTCAACCCACAGCTATTAAAAAATGGAGAGTAGTTCACAAGTAACAAAATTACAATATTAAGATGAATCACTGAAGATAACCATAACCAGATTTTTAATGGAAAAGGTGTAGGATCTGTTACAGTTACTCCATATTGTCACTGAATTGCATATAGTTTTTTGGGGAAAAAAAAGATTGAGTAAACACTGAGATGGAAGGCAAACCTTGTAAGCTGAAGACGCTAAAATTGGGAAAAGGGCATGCCACAGAAAGAATACATAAGATTTTCTTCTGCTGTTGTGAAAACAGGGTGAGCAAGGGGTCCAAACCACAGAGCTTTCATGATTGCTCCATAGCAAACTGTCAAAGATTTATCTGTTTCAATCTCAAAGCTGAACATGGCCTCCTAGAATAGCCCAGATAATGTGGATATATAGTATTTTAGATCTGCCCTTATACACTGTAATTTTAAGGTCAGATACACAGAGACTTCTCCTCTATCTATGCTATTCCATAGCACAAATCCACAGCAGAACTGCTGCATTCCCACGTACCTTGCACAATCCAGCTGTGGTGAATTCCCCCTGTTGGGATTGCTTCAAGCTTTCAGAAAAACTAATTCCATTGCCTCTGCCTGATGAATAAATACATATCCTTAAATAGCCCTCCATTTTTTAATATGGAAATTGAAAATCACAATTTTGTTACACTAAACAGATGTGAGCAATAGTTTGTTGGTTAGATTGTGGCGTCGCTGCATGCCTGATCAATGCAAACATAGAAGACTTAGAAATACCTTCCAATAAAAGGTTTTTTTAAGAAAAGTGGAATGGGGACTTTTCCAGAATTTTACCTGGACAGTGCTTTCACCTGTCAAATCTGAAAAAAGTGAAATGCATTTGACTAGATAAAGTACATATCTACAATATACCTGCCCACATAACTGATCTTTAGGAGGTGAGAAGGAAGACTGCTTTTTTAATAGCACTGAGAAAGATGCATATATCTGAGTAACACAAAACCTTGACTGCATTGGTTCTTGTTGAAGAACAAAAAGGTGTAAGTAGCAGCAAAGTCACTTTGTTTCAAGATCGAAGGACGTTACCATAGTGATACACATGTTTTACCTATACAAACCTTTCAAAGATAAAGGAAAGCTTGTTGCAGATGACAGTTATACTTGCTCAAGACCCATATAACAGATACTTCAAGTGTCTAACCATGTATCATAATAGCCCATTTTCTTAAACTTTCACAGGAAACTCACCCCATCTGGTCTGCCATCCGAGGCTGTAACAATCAGAATATAGCGATCAGTGCTTTCTCTGTCCAAGGGCTTTCCTAAGGCTAGCAGTCCAGAACTAGTAATAAAACAAAAACATAAAATGTTATCACAACAGTTTTAAGATATCTACAAGGACCTTTGTTCCACTACTTTGCATTACACAACTGTTTCCCTTTGAGCAAGTTAATACGTTTTTAGACTTTATTACAACTGAAAGCATGCTTTGGGAAGGTAAAGGCTAATAAAAATGATGAGCCGATTTCTAATGCTTTCTGCTTTGATACATGTATAAATTGGGATTAAAATATCAACCTAGTGATCTACAGGATTCTATAAAAGATAGACTTACACTGAACACGTGACCCTAATTTGTTAGAAAGCTGCACTGCTATAATAAAGGAGAAGAGAGAATCACAAGCAGTCTATTAATCACAGAGGAGTCCCGATACCAAACAGGATTGCAGCAGTGAACTTTGAGAGTACAACATGCATAGTCTTAAGTATGAGTCTCCTCAAAGTTTTATAGGGATAGGTTACTAAACTGCGCATCGTGTAATTTCAATAAAAGTGCTGCAATAAGCTAATGCCTTTTCAGCGCAAGCACAGATATACCACATTTCCTAATAATAAAGCATTAATATAGGCACAAATGTTGTGGAAAATTAATCAGGATATTGTGATTATTGATGCCCACTTTAAAAAGTTGATGAATGAAGGGCTATTAAGCAGCTGCTTACAGAAAGAATAAAACAAATACAATGTTACAAAAATCCTCTTTGAAAGCATTACAAATTCCTGTAATAGCTGACAAATAAAATAATTAGAACTTTTTCTTTAGGATTACTTCATTTCCTTATGCAGAAGTCTGGAAGCCACCTGGAGGTGTGCTATAGCAACACAGCAACAAGATCCCACCTTGGACTCATTAATTTTACATTAGGAAGCATTAGAAAAGTACTGTTGAGTCGACAATCCTAAGCAAGCTAAACTCTGCTTACCTGAACTGGTACAATATTGCTGTGACCAGCCCTAAAGCTCTGCATTTCATTTATAGGATTTTGGCATCTACTGGAACCTGGTCATGTATGTAACAAATTGACACCTCTTAAACACCACCCAATCCATAGGCTATTCAAGAAATATGCACCAACAAACATGGATCCAGGATGACATTTATCCTCTTGTTGCATGGCTAAGCAGCTTCTCCCATGAAACTCCACCAAACATGTTATGGTCAGCTTGCAACATTTCAGGAAAAGTGTAACAGCATGTAATCTTGCAGCCAAAATCCACACGAGCTACCATCTTGGCATGCTGTGACTTTTCACGTGTTACTCCATTTTTAATTGGCATATCAGACACAAGGATTTGTCAGACACAGCTATAAATTTTACTGTTTGAACCTACGTTTTACATTCATGACCTAGAACCTAAACACTCACTTCTTCAAAAAAAGATTTTATGAAAACAACAACAACAAAAAAGCCAAAGCCAAAATAAAAGTCCCACTAAACTATGAGATCTCATTAGCTGTACTTCTTCAGAACGCTTGGATGTATATAATCTATAACTAGTGATGTTTTTTCCCTAGACTATAAATTTCTGTAGAGCTTCTGCTGTAACTTCATACTCTCGGAGAAGACCTCAGAAACTGGTTCCAGGCCAAGACTTTTTCCAGTGTTGTTTTCAGCAGAGACAAATACCAACACTTACTGGCAAGCTGTTACTGCAAGCAGTTTCTTCAAATAAATACTACAGAAATAGGTGAAAACCGTGAGTGGGAGCATAATTCTCCTGTAGGACTGAAAGCTTGGTAGACAAAACAATATTCAAACTCAGCAATCAAAGAAAAGAATATTTCTGGAGATGCTACATGCAATGTCCCACTGTTACACAACTATAACCTAGGCACGTTTCATGTCCGGCTTCCTCAAAAAAAGGAAAAGCTAGCAACTTCTTTGTACCTAAAAAACCTTCTGGAGGTTGGTAAAAAACAATGGGACACACACGTGTTGTGTATAGTTTTGTAACCCAGTGAATATGGAGCTGACATGTCCTGTCCTAAGCCACAAGTGCTCTGCCAAGCTACAACAGGGCCTCAGGACCTGCCACACTTCTTTGCACGGACTTGCCTCAGCCTGCTCCAAGGTTGATTTTAGCTTTAAACAGCAGTTCTCTAATGAGCAGGTACCCGATACGAATACAGTTTTAGCTTTTGCTTCCTTCTCTACAATTTTGTAGTGTGGTGCCTATCTTTATATATACATATATTTTTTAACGAAGAGGTAGCTATAACTTGGTTATTGTGCAGAGTGAACTACGTGTGCAGCAGTACAGGCACAGCCTCTAGCATAGCGAATATTCAGGCACAGGATGACACCAGAGGGCCTAGGCTACAAACACTTCACCATTGGCCTACCATTTTTAAAGAAACACAACCTTAGGAGCTGCCCAAAACCAGTCTGGGGTCACAAAGAAAAATAAACAAGTATCCATTTATGCAAAGCACCCCACATGCAGTAAGTTCAGATGTAAAATAGACTTGCACACAGACAGGAAGAAAAAAAGCACGGTACAGAGTGTGTCAGATGTAAATATGACTCAAGATGGACCCTAGAGTGAGTAGAATGAAACCTTCAGTATCATACTGCTCCTCCCAGGGCAGGACTTCAGGTGCTGAAGACTCAGCACAGACCCTTGCTCCAGAGAAAATTATTGCCCTGAATGACCCCAAAAGGAAAGTGAAAGGGTTAAGCACAACACCAGAGCAAGGGACAGACCCTAGAATGTTTATGCATACATTTATATATGTTTTTACATAAACTCATATATATAGTATACAGTGATATAAATGTAGCTATATATATGGCTATAGTGATATATATTGATAGTGATATTAAAATACATGTGTATGTATACATATGTATGATTATACATATATAAATGTTAAAATTACACATATACATAAAATAATTTGCATTACACATATTTTATATTTACATAACACACACATACTAAAACATACCTATATTTGCTATTTTAGTTGTTTGCATTAGTGTCATAACAGGACTATTAAGTCTTTTGATTAGACTATTAATAATTAGAGTAACAGTAAAATCTTAGCATTGCCTACATACATGACCCACAAGAAGGCAATGAGTGTAGAAGTGGTAGGGTTTCTAGCAACCTATCCTGTAATTTGTGTGAGACAAATTAATAACACTGCTTATCTCACTGTAGACTCATATACTCTCTTCTGCTAAGGAATATACAGCTGAGCTCAATTAATATTTTTGTTGTATTACTAAAGACCATTCAACTTCTAAACTAACCGTTTTGTAGTTTATAAATAGCAGACAGTGAAACAGTAGTGACACTCCTGAGAAAGGCATTAGTTTCCTTTGAGCTGTAGGAAAGTCAGATGTATTATTAACTGACGGGAAATGCTAAACCATGCTCTGTATTTTAGTAATTCTCTTATTTCCAAGTGTTTCTGCAAATCAATTAGCTATTATAATAGATCATCTATATTTTCCAGCATTTGTTCAAGACACTGCAATGAAATACAAACAGAAGAATTTTTTAGGAAAGGGACAGTGAATAGAACATAATACTTACATAGTAAGGTATTATTTCACACACACAAAAATCAAAGTGGAGCTAAGAACAAATTATTGACAACAAATACTGCTTTACTAACACTGACCTTTAGCCATATGTATCCATTTAATTTCTCCAATATTTTCGGACTATCATATTGCCTTTTTTATCTCTTCCTTCCTACTGCTTGAACACTCACAATCTACAGTCTCCATTTCAGTACATGAACATCATTCAAGAGACAGACTAATTTATAAAAACTACTGTCTTTTACTCAAGGATTCAGAGGTACTTACATTCATTTAATACCCCAGGTTTTAATCATCACCTTCCCTGGGGAACACAAGAAGGTACTGAATTACTACCGATTGTGCTCAGGTACTGCCAAAGAAGAAAGAACAAAACCATCTCACATCCTCAAATAGAGAATAAAAGAGATCTAGCAGGTAGATGTAAAACTGGTAATTTTCAGTACTCGTGTCACACAGGGATTAACTGATAGGCTCCAGGATGCAAGAAAATAATCCAGATGAGAAAAAGGAAAAGAATCATGTTAATGGCCTCTGCCTTAGCCTTAAAGTATCTAAAAATGTATTTATGAAACATTGAGATAAATTACTGCAGCCTTAACATGCCACTCACATTAACTATATGCTTTGTTTAACAGTAATCCTACCTTAATTTCTTATCGAGACATTTCAACATCTAGAAAAAAAACACGTGCAAAAGGCTGAAAAAAACTTTGCACAATTTCCAAGAAAACAGATGCAAGGAGAGCAGGAAGGAGAAAACACTTCAAAGAGCTCTTCTTGTTACTAAGAGGCAACAGATCAAAAAAAGACAAACACTAGCCTAAGTTTGTGCTGAAACTCTTAATGAGGTGTGATGTTCAGACCCATGAGGGGGGGACATGAGGCTGGCGTGTGTGTGTTGGGGGGTGTCAGGCTGCCCGTGATGGGCCCTAGGGGCTGGGTGGGATCAAGGAGGGTTCCCAGCCACCCCTGACAGGCCCTGGAAGGTGACACCTGCAACTGCTGCAAGACTGCTTGTGAACGCACAGGGGTGGTGCTGTGCCTGCAGCCTTCAGAGAAGGCACCAGATTTCTTAATTGTTTTCAGACCGAATTCACAGCTGTGAATTCACCTGCCACCTTTAACATCTTGACTTCTGAGTATTGCCACCCTTTTTACATCCAAAGCTGGACAATACAGAAACTGCCTAGGATCTGACTTTGAGAATACCTTCACACCACAGGTTTGGCAGGCCAGGAGTTGTCCTGAATTTGCACGCATTTTTAAGTTTCTTTGGCATGGAGAACTTTCAAGATTTTTATGGTGGGATGTGAACAGTGCTGTGATAAGCACGAACTACACAAAACAATTACCTACTGAGTAGCCCCCTTTTCAGAGGTTCTCTCACATAGCCAGGCACACTCTTCATTATTCAACTTCCAAAGGTCACAGAGTAGGTCAGACCGACCAAACTTCTCTGTGTTAAGGGGAGGATTGCTAGCATTGCTTGTGCAGAAAACCCTGCAAATCCACGCTGTTCTGGAGCTATGAGGAGCTATGACTCCCAACACTTCCTCTGAGCTGGTAAACAAAGCACACCTTCCCTGATTTGCACGGAAAACTCCAGCACTAAGCAATGAATAAAAACAGCAGCCCAACACAATTTCCTGGTCTTGCCAGCTCAGTGGAACAGTCTCCTCTCTCTAAACTGTCCCTTTCCTTGCCTAACAAGTCTTTATTATTAAAGGGCCCATCAATCCTGGTGGATAACATCAGCAGCATCTCTTGGGATTGTCAAGGCTTTTTTCATATTGTTTCCTAAGTGATTTTATTCTCCATATATGGGAGATTCATCACAGTGAGTGATCTAAAGCTTACTCAGAACATACAGCCCTGTTTCTGTACAATCTGTCCCACGCACCAAATTAGAACAATTTTTTGCAATTACACCTGCACCAACAACAAATAAGACCCAAGTTACTTTTGTACCATCACCTACCACAGGGAGTCAGCTCACCACCCTCCCTCCTTCCTATGAAGAGAAAAGATACTTTGGAGTGTAAATAATAGCTGCTTGGGTAAAGTAAAGAAGGGGGTGATGAGACAGGCACAGACCTAACTGGTGCTTATAATTTCATAATGTACCCTTGGTTTCTAACTCTATTTAAGTTGGTATTCAATTAAAGGAAAAGATGTTTTAAAATAATGCTCAAAAGACTTTCCACTACAGACTAAAACACTTGAAGGCAGGAAACTAAAGCAAAAATTGTCCCTGCCATTAGTCAGGAGCTGACAAGTATAACGTTTTTAATTAATCTCTGGTCACTCTTTTAAATAGCATGTTTCCACCTCAGTGAGTTTCACCTACTAAAGTGTTTAAAATAAATAAATATTCATTTGTGAAAAACTCCAGAGTACAGTATCATTCACGGAGCTCTCATTAACATCTAAGAGCCAATCTATGGAACAGCTGAATATGTCTGATTACAAGTCTTTGGTTTTGCTCTCAGCCCACATATTCACTTGACTGAAAAGTTACAAGTCTGTTTTCTAAGGGTTTTCCACTTACCTTTGAGAGAGATTAAAAACTTGTTGAGGATCTCCATTCTGAATGAGGTATCTTATAGGGTCACCCTCTCTATCAAAAGCCTTTAGGAAAAAAGGGGATAAAATTAAGTCAGTTATGAAGCTTTCTTTTCTTTCCTTCACTTGACAAAATGGAAAATTAACTCCATAAGTTTTATTGAAGTTATCTACAGGAACGACATCAATCTCTCTATTTCTAAGGCAAGAGTGGTAATTACAGATGTTCTACTTAAGATAAAGCTGTAGCACATCAGAATTCTTATGCTACAGAGAAACGACAATACCCTGAATACAGACTTTCAAATTGCTACTACATATATACACACAGCATCACAAGTATGAAATTCAGGCTTTATTCAAGTACTTTTATTTTTGTGCAGCTATAGACTGATTAGACTGAACTTCTTGTTTCCTTTGTTCCTATTCTTCATTTCCACTTCTTATCCTGTTTCTTCTTTCTGTTAGTTTACCAGAACCTCATTCCTTTCCCTGATGCTCCACTGAGCAGCGTAGACACTGCAGCATTCACCCTCCACAATAATTTGCTTTTGGGAGGATGAAGATCAGGATAAGATCTTCAAAAAGAGCTAATAAAGGCATCAAAACAAATATATTCTACCTACTAGATGACAAAAATGCTTTTCAGAAGTTAGGTAAAAAACTTTCGAAGTTAAGCTTTGGCTACGTTATTTCCAAAAATGGCCATAAATATGCCATGTAATTGTTACTTTTTTTTGTCAGATGTACACACATCTTTTCCCTCAAAAGAGCGTAAAGTGTTTTTCAGAGAAAATATCGTCTACCGAACTGTCTCCCAAACTGTCTCACGGTTACAACAATTTAGCATTCAAAATCCAAAGTGATTAAGCACATTATCACGGGGGAAAAAAAAAAGAAAAGATACTGCTATGCAAATTGTAAGGCAGCCAACCAACAAGATCAAAGAAAGGCAGGATTTACTAGGAGACAGGTGAAAATAAAAAAGAAGATAAGGAAAGAGTATTTCTGTTTCACATTTTTCAAGAACCATCCTTTTTCTTATCTATTCCCTATAAGCGTTTGCTGGAGACTACAGTCAAGGACTGGTTATCTTTAGACTGACCACCTAAAAAGCAGTTCTTAAAAAATAAAGTGAAAAAAGAAACAGCAACACCACCCCCTGCCAAATTAAGAACAGAAGCACAAACTATTCCAGTGTGCAGACAGAACAGGGAATCTAGTAAGAAACCAACTTGCCTTAACCAAAGGAAGCATACAGAAACTATGGCTAAGTCAGATGATGGGGACTTGTATAAAGAAAAAGCAAGCACAACTATATGAGGACAAAGTCAGAAGAAGTTGAGGTAAAACTGTAATAGAAGCAAAAAAGAATACAAAGAGGGACAAAGAAATGTTTAAATTAAAAAGGAAACTTGCGGAGCGTGGTACCTTGCCACCGTATAAAAGCAGAAAAGATGATGCTGAGAATGTCAAAGAGCTAACTAACAGTTCTTGTATTTCAGCTTCAATCAAGCAGCAAACAAAATTAACTGTGGCAACAAAGGGGTAAATTCTCAGAAGAGAGCTGGGAAAGAATAAGGCAAAGAATATGTACATAAATAGAGCACCTTTAAATCATCTGCTGAAATTAAAGCCTGATGAAATTCGTTGTAATGTATAAAACCACTGACTAAAGCAAACTCAAAGCCATTAGCACTTTTCTTTGAAAACTCACAGAGGACAAACATGCTGAAGGGCAAACAAAAGGTACATCTTTCACAGAGGAATGAGCCAGGAAATCACAGACCAGACAGGTAGAGCTCAGTTGCCAGAAAACCACAAATAATCAGATTATTTGTAAGTACCTGTGATGACAATATGGAGATGGATAACACAAAGCTAAATTTCTCAAAAACAAAGTATGCCAAAGCAATCTAATCTTCTTTTACAACAGGACAACAGGTCTTGTAAATAGGGAAAAAGCTGTGTGTGTAATAATGTATCTTAGCCATAGTAAGGCTTTCACACTGCTTTATGTGACATTTTCACAAACAAGTTTAGACAACATGGTCTCCAAATGGAAGACAGGATTAAGCAAGAAAAAACCGGACCATAAAAATCAAGGTCAGACAGCAGTGGATAGCATTTTGTATTGACTAAATTCTGCAAAGGTGTGTATGTTTCTTCCAATACCAATCAATATTTTCATTAACAACATCAGTGACAGAACAGGAAATTTGTTTATAAAATCCATGGATGGCACCGAGTGACAGGAAGTGCCAGCACATTAGAGGGTATGAGCATTCTGCAGATATTCTTATGTGGAACATACGAACAGTCAGGAACTGACTCAGTAAAGACAAGTCAAAAAGTGTTAGCCAAGAACACAAAACTACAGAAATACTGGATGCAGAAAATATGACTAGTTGGCACCTCTGAGTATCATAGATCATAAACCACCAGGAACACACTGTTGGTTCTATCTTTAGAGCTCCTTCGTATTCTTTTTACTTCATCTGCAAGGGAATCCTGTCCTCACTGCACATTTAAGGCTATCTCAGAGGTTTGTTTATGGTCTATATTAATTCATAACAAGTCAGGTGACTTTCAAAAAGACCAAAAATAAAAGACTTGTCTAGTTCATTTAATTTTCTCCTTATGTCCAAAGAAAATGTACTTTTAAATCAACATACTTTAAAAATCATGGGGGAAAGTTTATCATTATTTTTAAAAACTTCTGTTTTCTTTAAAGCGAAAGAACAGCAAGTTATTATGCACTTAAAAAAAACACTGAAGACTTGTACATGAGAAGAGAGCAATCTATACCTATTGCTTTCCAGATCAATTGCATATAGTGACTTAAAAAATTGTGCACAATGATTTCATGTTGCTTCCTTGTTCAGCACACAACTGGACCATAACAGTCCTATTCATTTTGCAGACTCCCAGAAAGTTTACAGTGTTTGTATATTATAATGAATAATGGCTGGCAAAACATGAAGCAATAAACACCTCCCAGGCATGCAATAAACTCTTGAGGTTTATTTACAAATTAATACTGTGGAGACCATTTAATATTGCATTACTTAATCTCAAATGTTCTAAATTAAAACACCAGTCACAATCAACTGGGTACATTATAAAATAAATACTAGTGTAAGAAAAAATATCCTTCCATCATCTGTATAAAAAAACTTTAACAGAAAAGGAGAAAGTAATTTTTATTTTTAGAACATGTATTTTAAAGTAAAACAGGCAAAATTAAAACAGCTGTATTTGCATTGTTATTGGCACTGATAATTTGCAGATCTTTAGCTATGATAACTTGGAAATATTTCAAAAAGCTTGCTCATTCTCTCCCAGTTTTTGTAATCCTCAGGCTGCATGCAACACTACCAAAAGATTTTCGAGAGAGTTACAGAAACATAACCTCTTAACCCTACTGCATCAACCAAAACATACATTAAGTCCAAAAAACATAATGTATCAATAAGACTACTCATGAAATGAAAAATCAGCATGAAAATTTACAGATGAAAACACTTGTTAAATATTTGAGGTCTGGTAATATTCCATATTACCTATGGAATACAGGCAACACCTTAAGGTATTGTTAAAATTCCACAAAAACCCCAAGATAACTAATTGGTAACTTTCTGTTTGCCTGGAAAAGACAGCACAAGATTTCACAAGCTTAAATAATCAGTTTATGAATGTTTAAAATGTCCTGGCCAATTCTGCACAGGGAATGAAAAAAGATGGAAGACAGAAATATACTCCACACAATAAAAGTCCTTTAATACAGATGGGCATATTAATGCAGAATGAGGCAGTTGTACTTGCACTATAAAGACAATGCATCTGCATTTCAGGCCCAGGACCACTGGCCTACAAGAGATACAGTCTTTGACTAATCCTGAAGAGATGAAGCCATGCATCTTTGTGATTTAACAAGTAATTATTTTTCATAAACAGGAAGTGCCTAGCTGAATTAAGTAATGCATAGCATATTGGTAATGCAACATAAATCTACACTGCAGTAACTAAGTAGAAGACAACATTTTCTGTGCATTTCCTAAGCTCTTAAAACTAACTGATGCATTTCACTCTCCTAAACACAGTAACTCATAATTTCTGGGGATCCTGGGCATGTAGCAAGAGAATGCCCACTGCTATATCACCAGAATTCTCACTAGCATCCAGGCTAGGAGCAGAGTAGCTTACATGACAATTTTGCATCTCCTTTGCCCTGCCTGCCACAAGCTGGCTCTCCTGGATTTACTCAGCACGCTTTACCAAGGATCATTTGAAAAGCAAAACAAATTCTAGGTAAAATGCTTGGGGTTTAGTGCAACACTAAAGCAGACAGACTATTCCAACAATGAGGTTCACTTTCTAACCACATTTAAATTGCATAAAATCCTTAAATACTAAAACTTGCTAATAGTTTTTCTGCCTCCATGGATCACTCAGCCCTTCAGCCATATATTCCAGCACCTGTCAAGTAAACACAACTGTTTTGGTTTCTCAGCATGCTCCTGGTTCCTGTTACTCTTTGGGGTTTCCAGAACCAAGCATCTTCCCACCAGTGAGGAGAAGGCTCTGAACAGCATGGCTCTTCAATTCTGAGCTCACTGCAGGCATTAAAGACATGCCAGAAGTTAATTTTCAGCACTGAGCTAAATGAGTCATTCTCCCTCAGCGCAGTTGGCTGTATCAGCTCAACCATCTATAATAATCTTCATCTTTCATCAGCAAATGATTTTAATTGAAACTTACCCATTCACCTGCATCAATGACTCAATTAGATTTCCTTTATTTCACACACTTCAATTTGGATTATTTTTTTTCCCATGTGTTTACTAAATGGGCGAAACACACAGAGCCACACACTTCAGCTAGTATGAGCTGACATAATTCCACGGAGTACAATCGACTTCAATAGAACACTGACTGAAAGCAGGTAAGGCTGTTGCTGTCTATGGTTTCTGTTTACTTCAGACATCTCCAGTCTTCCTTTGAATGGCTTTATATGAAGTCTGAATCATGCTATAATGTTCACAGGAACCATGCTCAGAAGAGTGTGCTATACTGAGTTTATTGCTTTAGACTCAAAGCCATAATATTAAGCTCCTGATCCCCCAGAAGATCAACTACAACCTAAAGAGTTGTAATTTATCTACATATTTTGCACAGCTGGCCTTCAAGATGTAGACAGAACACAATGCAGCAAAAGCTTAGGGGACAGTAAGTAAGCTAGGAGAAAGCTGATACATTAACCATGCAGCAGCACGCAGAGAAGCAAGCTGGGTCTGCGAACTGTGTCATGCAGCATTATTTATAAGCAATACTGGACTAAGACGCTTTCACTGCTTCCACTTGCAGAGCTCTGTCAGGCAGTCAGTTAGTACAGGGACCTCTACTTTTTGTTAGACTGGTAACAGTAATAGCTGCATACACCAAGGGGAGTAATTAATCTTCAGATGCTTTTCAAAAATTACAGGCTAAAGATGGCTGAGGGCCAAAAACCTTGCTGAAATTCCACATGAATTAGGTGCGGAAGGTCTTAAGCTCCTCTGATTTGCTGGCAAACATATATAGAGAGATTTTAACATAACAAATCACAAGCCTTTCAAGTTTTAAGCTATTAATGGAATTTTTTTCTTATATACTTCAGTCCCACATGCAACCTATAGAACCTTCTAGCACATTTAACACAAAAAAGAAGTTACAAAAATATCAAAGTAAGCACTTTTCCTATATGGTCCATGTAAAAGGGGCTATTTATTACAATTAAATAATTTTCAGCCCCTATAAACAGTCCTTGCCACTGTATGCAAGGACTGGCTTCTGCATGGCATGGGCACAGAGGGAATGTAGTAAAGGCTTACAGGGAAGCATCTGTACCTGCAGGTTTAACAAAATGGCTCCAACTCTCATGGCCTCGCTGACTTCAAGGCTGTACATCAGCTGGGGAAAACGGGGAGGGCTCTGGTTGTTGGGTGGAAGGACCTCAATGTAAACAGTAGCAATAGAGCTCCTGCAATGCAAGGAATAAAAAAAAAAAAAAAAAAAAAAAAAAGTCAGAGCTAGTCAAAATCAATAAATCAAGAAACACAATGCAACCAACAACATCTATTGTATACACTCCATGTTCTCTAGGCTCTAACAACCTCCCCTTGCTCCTTTAAAAGCTTCAGGACATGTTTTTCATTCTGCATCAAAAATAAAGCAGCCTGCCATGTTAACAGAAGAAAAGCTAAATAATTTTCTTAAACGTAGTGCAAGTGTTCTTTGAAAAATAAAGCAGTAAGGTACCAGTGCACATTCCACACAAGAAGAAGACTCATGACAAATTCTGATGGTAACTTCTCCTGCCATGCACAATATCCACCCTGGAGTATCCCTGCTGTCATTCAGTTTGCTACCTTTCTTTGGAAGAGAGGTAACAGAAAACGCTGATAGAGAGGATAATGCTGGGAAAAGACTGATGTACACAGCTTTGTAATAGGCTGCATCAATACTGTGGTTCACACAAATAAACCCAAGCCCATTTCAGAGCAGTGAGCCATGGCAATACAGCATACTACAAAACCCACACCAAGGAAAAACCTGGCAAACCCTTCAACTGTACTGAACCCCTAACCTGTATACACCGCAAACGGCATTCCAGTTTTCAAGCTGAAGGATCTTCTGGAACATTTGACACTCACTACAGACCATGTAAAGACCATGCTGTAGGGACACTTGCTATTTAACTGCTCCAAATTGAGAAAGGGAGCCAAAAGTCTCCCTGAAGTTGAATGAGACTTAAAATCTGCTTTAATGGGACCCTTCTCTTGCATCTTTGCTCAGCTATCCCACCTGACTTCTCTCTTGTATGTTAGAACAGTTCCCCTGCCCCAGAACAAGACCCTGACGCGAGCAAATGTTACACTGCAGGTGCAGATTTCCTCTGCATAAGCCCTTTGACAAAGCTGGTAAATCTCAGGCTTTAGGGCTGCAAGAAAGAAATCACTTCAGGACAAATGGATTTGTCCCAGTTTTGTGCCTGTGCCCCACCGCCCACCCCTTCTTCTTTTTTGGAGGATGGGGGGAGGGAAGGGAGAAAAGCAAAACACACGCACACTGAGCTGCTTCTTGCAGGGCTAGCACGTTCAGGGCATTTTTAGAGACTCCTACCAGAAAACACCAACAGCTTCTGTGTTAACTGATAAGAGTTTATTTAACACCAAAACGACACATCACCAATGATATTTTTCATTAGCTGTCCAGGATTCTGATGCACGCCCAGTCACCGCTGTATGACAGGTGCCTCCCACCGCTCTTTGCCAGCAGGTGTTATAACTGCACACCACGAACGGCAGCTGGGCAGACCATCGCTGCAAGACCACGACAGAGAGCTACGCTTTAGAGGCTGTGTCACACAGCATGCCGGCCATGCTCCAGATAACCAGCTATGAACAGCCCTGTCTTGAAAGCCCAATCCCATCTGTAGGTAACTGCCACAGAACGAGCTCTGTCTCTAGGGGCATGTCCACCAGACACAGCCTGCGCCCCGCAGCCACCAGGAAGGGATTGAATCCAGCCTGCTGCGCCCCACCGCTCAGCTCAGCCACACCTTTTGGCCAGCTTGGAGCCTCCACACTGCGAGAGCCATTTGCTGCCGCCTGCTCTGAATAGGAAACAGGCTCCTCAGTTGTGCTGTGGGGTGTGGGTTCCGGGGCCTGGCAGCTGAGGCTGAGGGTCCCCGTGGGGGGAGCTGGGGCTGCCTGGGGCAGGCACAGCCGGTTCCAGCCGCCCCGCAGCCGGGCACAGCAGCCAGGCCCCTCAGCCTCAATGGGTTTAAGAAAGGGGCAAACAGGAGGAGGATGAGGGAAAAATGTGTGAGGAACAGCGCTGCCAGCACCGAGGCGGGAGGAGGTGCTCCAGGCACCAGAGCAGACCCCCCGCAGCCCACAGGGAGATGTCGGTGGGGCAGGAAGGAATGGCGGAGGGGCTGCTACGGACTGACTGTAACCCCCATTTCCCACCCCTGCACCCCTCAGAGGCAGAGGAGCTGGGAAAGAAGTGAAGTTGAGCCTGGAAAAAAGGGGAGCTGGTGGAAATTGTTTTAGTTTCTTGATTTCTCACTATCTAAACCCATTTTAACTAGCAATCAGATAATATTCCACAGGTCAGTCTGTTTTGCCTGTGACAGTAATTAGTAAGTGATCTCCACCCACAAGCTTCCTCACCTTATTTTCTCCCCAGTCCTGTTGAGGAGGGAGAGGGAGAGAGCAGCTGGGTGGGTATCCAGCAGGTGCCCAAGGTCAACCCACCACCTGTTTCTTAACAATATACACAACTTGACTCTAACGAGCCTTAAATGCTCAACTTCCCCATCGCTAGCTATATCACGGCAGCCTAGCTAACACCCATCTGTGCCCCAAACCCCTGGCTATCAGCTAGTCCAGGGCAACCCTGAGATTCCCACAGACAGCAATGCTGTGGACACTGGCTTGCCTCCCCTGCATCTCTCTGGAGCAAGTGCCGGATTCATGTACATCTACAAATACAGGACATAAGGATCCTGCTGCTTTGAACATAATGGCGAGGTCCTTATTTGATTTAATCAGACTTCAAACAAATGCAGAACTTGCACTAAAACGCATCAGTGAATGATAAAGCTTTCCCATCTGTCATCTCCTTGGGCATTAAAAGAGATGAATTTGAAGATTACGGACTCAATGAAAACAAACAAAACTAGTGTAATCAAGGGAAGATGGACAATTACAACTAAAGTCCATCATTAAGTGTTGATTACCTACTTATAAACTACAGTCATTTTCCTGACTTCTTCCTATTTTAAAATACTCCCTCATATCCCACTAATCTTTTTGAATTGATGTTCCACACTTACATTGTTGGAGTAAAAAAAATACAATCACCAAATGCTTAACAACAGACACAACGAATTAGCAGACAAAGTATCACTTGAGCACTGGGGCTGCATATTTTCTTGGGATAGCTGCTGTCTGTGTATGATGTATCCATCCAAATAGATGAGGTTTAGTGTACATTTTTCTTCCACTGCTGAATAATTAATAAAATATATTGTTTTGTGTATTTTTTTTCCTGATTCTGCTACATCTTAATAATACCCAAGCTGGCTTATTGTCTATCAAACTCTAAAAATATGTTTTCCGTTCACCACAATTTTCTTCAATTTTCAGCAATTTTTCTTCAAATCTTTAAGATAAGCTCAGAGAACTAAAGCACTAGTAGTCTGCAAATTAAAAGCACTATATTATTAAACAGCTTTTTTTTTTCCCCCAAACTATTTTTGATAAGAGCTTTGCAATTTTTACCCATGCATTTTGTGTGTGTTAGGTACAGCCCATTTAAGCAGCTGGCAAAATCTACTTTGTCATGGGCAGGAAGACAGGTGAGCTTTCCAACTACTCCAGCTGGTGTTTTAATGCTGCAGGGACAGGTGAACACAGTAAGAACAGAACAGAACTCAGGAACTGAACAGTGCTCACAAATTCACACAAGCATAGAAATATGGCTTTTATGCTACTCCAGCTAAATGGTAATGCTAGGAAAGCATGGTCAACAAGCCACTGAGACTACGTCCCTGTCTCTGCCTTAATTCCACATGCTTTCCACGCACAACTATATTATATAATGTATAATGACTATATTTATATACATATGGACAAACATATCTTTAAACAAACAATCTCTGCATACGCAAGAGAAAGAGAAAGCATACTATTCCAGTGCATGCAATAATAATCTTATGATCAGGTAGTTTCTAGATAGGGCTTGATCTGGCAGCTCACTTATCACTAAGTGACTTGTTTCTGCTGTACAGGAATCTGAGGTCAATGGCAGAAGGATAAAGGTCTGAAACATAACTGTTTGATTTTAAAAATGTTCCTCTCATTTTCTTTATTAGTAGAAACTGCTAATCACTATATGCTTAACTATAGCTTCAGTTCTAAAAAGCTAAACTTCATCTTTAAAATTTAATACTTTGTATAAACTTAAAATACTTAAAGTACTGAAGTGTACTTAAATATACTTCAATAACTTATGTTAATGATGCTTGCTATAGATAGAAACTTTAATAATATGCCAAAAAAATCCTGGTTTATGCAGTCATCCACCAAGAATTTAATGTGTCATAATATGCAAAAAAACTACACAGAATGCATTTCAATTTAAATTTCTGCTCACAAAGGCTACAGGGCTACAGTTCCTAAGCCAGGTTTAGTAGGTGGGTCTTGCTTTGCACATAAGCAAGGGGTAACTGAAACCCAGTCAGTTTTCACATGACTACAGTTAGACTGGTATGTCCTGCAGCAGAATCCAGAACTGGGAAAAAATGCTTAATATTTGAAACTAGATCAAAATCCTTCATTTATTTTTTTTACAGGGCACACACCTTACCACCTGCACAGATATGTAATGTCTGGCTAGACCTAGCCCATTCCTAGTAGTCTCAAATACTGGTTACTGCCTCCAGCAAGGCAATGCAAACCACCTAACACACGTGACAACTTTGCATTAGAAGGAGCAGGAAGTTCATATAACCCCAACTAAGAGATGCCAACCACCTCACAGCTGAAAGAAAGGAACTAAGGAGATGCAAAAGGACAGTTTTGAAGACCTCAGGGCTGTAGCTCACATGAGCTGTCCCTGGCTTTTCTCTGTGTAAAATGGCAAGAGGCTGCTTCAAGCACCACCAGCTCATGTCTGTTTTTTCAGCCTTACAGAAAGAATCTAAAGAAGCCAGTGAAATCTTTTAATCTCAATGTCTCTTACCAGACAGTAAGAGTTGTCCATGTTCTTTCTCCATGTCACCTCACTGAAGTTCTAGTGGCCCTCCCTCCTGATTTTTTAAACCTTCACAGACACAGAAAAAACAGCCCTGGGCCTTAAATATACCTCGGGTCAAGGCCAGGCTGCCCCCCCCACCCCACCCCCCACCCCCCCCAGCTATGGGAATACTGCCTAGACGGAGTGGGTTTTTTTGAACACACATTAGAAGCTATGTAGCAAGTTACATGCTGTAATTCCATAAAGGGGAGACAAGCAGAAACAACAAGCAAGGGGAGCTTTTCCACTTTTGAAGATTATTGCAATAAAGACATTTTCAGAGGAAGCACATGCTCCCAACGTAAGAGGAAGCACATGCTCCCAACATACATCATCAGAAGTATGCATTTGTAGACAACAAAGATTTCTCAAACACAAAAGGATAGCAATCAATGTAGGGGCTACTGTTGCTGGGACCACACTGCTGAAGCTCTCCAATGTGGCATTATTGACTTTTGTCCTCCACTTTAATACTATGCTAGTACTACGCAAAAGTAACTACATAATAGTCCACAATCTTCTCCTCAGCATCAGCACTACTACCAGCCAACCTAAGAGGGCTTATCAAGAGAGCAAGAAAGAAAGAAAGAAGAAGAAAATTCAACCAGAAGACCGTGTTACCAGATACTAGTTTTATGAACAAACTAACAATCTATCAATCTGAATACTTCCATGATTGGAAAATGTAATTGTAATATAGGTGCACATTATGAGCAGCTTTCTTGGAGACATGACAGAAGCAGCAGTTCCTGAAGAAAAAGGAATTTCACAAAAGTGAAATTCCACTTCTGTGTTCTTTCCTTCTTAACATTCCCCATTTAAGGAAAAGAGAAAAGGTTGTGGGAGATTCAAATGCTAGAAAGTACTGTTTCTCTCTGTCATCCTCTTTGGACAATGAGGCTGTCACATTATCAACACCAGGCCCAAAATGTGAGAGCCATTTTTATGCACCCCCTCCTATACCTGCATGAAATGACATTTGTGGGCAATTGCCACCATATGCAGAACACAAACTCAAAAGAAGCAGGTAGGTGGGACTCAATACTTCCCCCCCCCCCCCCCCCAACATGAGAGCATCCTATTCTAACCATACTAAATTTGCAGGCTGCTCTTCTTTATCAGCTGGTGGAGAACCGAAATAATTCTGTTAGTGAGAATTTAGGTCTTAGTGCGGGTACAGCTCACCGCTGGGACAGCTTGTCAAGTACGTCTGCATCATGCCAAGTCTGGATGACCTTGCACACCCTATACCTGCAGAGGTCTTCAGCTCAGCAACCAGACTGTTTCTGATCCTTTCTGCATCACAGCAACATGCATTCTGAACAAAAGGCATCTCCTTTCTCATTTCTTCCTTACAGCTCTTCAATTTCTCTTAACAAAGGGGCATGCATAATGACAGCACAATATGTACTCTATTTTAAAAATAGACCATTACAAGCAAATGAAACAATGAAAACTGTGTACTGTAAGGAAAATATAAAATAATGAACAAAAAGCGAAAGGGTTCTAACATGACACTTTTCCAAAATGAGATCCTTACACCAAACAGAACACATTGAATTGTATTCCAGTGCAGAGTTATAGACATAAGGGTGTCCCACACTTCTTAAGCGCCACTAAGCACTAATTAAAAAAATAGTTTCATTATAAGATTTTTTACCTTCTCTGCGCAGGAGGAGCACTATCAGATGCTTTGACAGTGAGAGCATAGGATCGCCCCACTGACAATACAACTGCTGGAGCAATGGTGATAAGGCCTGTTCGGTCATTGATGATGAAGTCTCCCTGATCCCCAGCCAAAATTTCATACACTATCTGTCCATTGGGTCCCTCGTCTGCATCTACAGCGGTGAGCTGCAATTCAAAACCAGAATGTCAGCATGCATGGTTCAGTGTTGTAGCTTAACAGTTTTTTGTAAGGCAACTTGGTAGGGGTAGAGGAAGTACAGGGAAACTTGAACACCTGTAACATATGCAGTAATTTCTAATTACTGTACAACAAGGATACAATTTAAATGAAGGATAATAGGCGTAAAAGCATCATGAAGCAGAGAAAAACTGCTTACCTAAGATTGTAAGCGACTTATTTTAAGATATGAATTGATAAAACTAATTAAGACCAAGTTTACTCTGTGGACTGGAATTTATAATACTGCTGGGGGGAGGGTGAGGGTAATACTTACTGTATTGTAAATTTAACAAAAGAATCATATTTAATTACTGAATGTCCCCATCCCTCTCTATACTCTTCAAAGTGACAGTCTTTTTACTGCCTGAAATTCTAATACTCAGGTCTTGCATTATACGCCCTTGTGGTGTAGAACTGAAGAACAATCTCTGTGTTACTCACATTGTGTGTACATAAAGGAAGGTGAGTGGAAGGGAAATGGCAGCTGCTCCCATATGGGTACACATGTAGGAAACACAGCCATGCACATCACACATGTGGAAAGCCCATGTCACATGGCAACATGACACCACCTACCTGAAGCTGTGCTTGTATCAGCCATTTCACATTCCCATGATAAATGCAACTGAGCATGTACTTCTGTACTTTGTTGTTTCTACGCTATCTCTTTACTGGGACTGTGGTTGCTCTCGCATGCAGTGTTTCTTCTATATGTAGGATTTTGATTCTGGGAAAATTCTAAAGCCTAATATTTTAGACCCAAATTATAATGATGAACATAATGAAACAGGGGGTTTCTTATCTTGCCCCTGGGAATGGCAATGGGTTTATCACACTTCTGTAGCATGCCATGCTAAATCAAACATTTATACATACAGACAGAAATACAGCTCAGTAAACATATTTGCTTCCTTTTTGCCAAGTGTCAAGTACCAGTGACTCTGACTGCCATGCCATAAAGCAAGTAACTAGCAATCTGAGATTTCATATCAGACCCCTGCTGTAACAGTCAGAAAAATATGCCTCAGACACTCCAGGTGACAGCCCATGTTCTGGCTAAGCCCCTTCCCCTCTCCTCTTCTTTTACACATATATAGAATAACAGAAGTTATTCTACATATGACCTATAATCACACAGCAAACAGCTCACAGTGCCTGCCACTTGACTTGTATTACTATAATTAAAATTGCATCTTAATTATCACCATATTCACAGTGTTCTGTTACATTTAGGGTTGAGTCACCAAAGTACTGCCGAACTACACCAGTACCTCTGGACTAAGGCAGATTTCTTTTTCACATAGGGAATATTTTGCTGATACACACACTGGTGTCTCATTTGGCTCTTAATTTTGTGGACTATATATTACCTCAAACAGCACACGGGATGACATAAAGCAGTATGAGCAGTACTTGAACACCTAGGAGGCCACAGCCGCAGCAGTGGAGTGGAAACGATGGGGAAAAATGGCACAATGGGCTCCTGCTGTTTCCAGCTGCAGCCAAGCAGTCTGAGGTGGGAAATGGCAAGGGGAGCAAGGAGTTACTGCAGAGACCACTCACCCCCACCCCCACCCCCCGGGATGTACAAAGTAAAAAGAAATCCCAGCCTCAGAAATTATTCCCTCTAGAGGTCCTACAGTGAGGATGAAAAAAGAATAAACACACAGCTTCTTGAAAGGTCCCTGCTGGCCTGCCTGCTTTGGCTTTCTTGACACAAACACTTATGCCAGTGGGCAACATTGCACGTAGGATTGTAAGTCCAGGATTCAAGAGTAACATGTGATGACACAAAACCTCAGCAATGACTGCAAAGTCAACTGTAGGATCAACAGACATTATCTTAGCCAGAGCCAGCCAACACATCACGCTAAATATCTGCCTGCTGGACATACTCTCCTCATCCCTGGGGGCTCTCAAAGTTGACAGCATTGCAGACAGGTAGAGGAACTCACTGAAGTCTCTGCTACATTAGAATATAATGTAACCTATCAATCAATATATAGCACCACGCTCAGCCTTCAGCAGGTTACAGCCCTTCAGAGCACTACCTACAACTGACAAACCACCTTTGCCCCAGGATAGCTAAAGAACTGGAAGAGCAGAAATGAAGCCTTGCAATTGGAACAAGAAGGAGATGAAGAATAAAACCCAAAGCTGTAATACTCAAGTTAATCACATTTGCATACAACATTAAACACCAAGGGGAATATGTGAAAAATGCAGGGATCTAGCTGCTTTACAGGATAATCTTGATTCTTTATGCACATAGGCTCAGTGAAATATTTTATGTAAAAAGTCAAAAACTTGCTCAAAACCAAGAGCTAAGCCCACAATAGCTTTAAACCTAATAAATTAACTGAAATGCTAAAAGGTAAGTGATTTAGGTATATAAACAAAAGTGAGGTTACCTTCTTTGTTAGGAGTGCAAAGTATTAGTGCTGTTTAGGGACTGAGCTGCTTCATGGAAAACCAACCATTTTTAACATGGAATAGGTTGTACACAGTATTCACCAACTGAAAAGCATGTTACTTTTCTCCTGAAGTAATCAGTGTTTTCCCTCTTTCACATACAGCACAGTGATCCAAAGCAAATTTCTAACACAGAAGTATTTATCTAAACTAATTTTATTTAAATTTCTTTGTCATAGATGCCTCTTTCCAACAATGCAAATTGATCACACCTGTACTAGAATGAGCAAACCTTAATTCACCCTCTTATAGTATTTAGATACATACTGTACATTGAATGCAGGATAATCACTTGAAGTACCTCAAAAAAATGATGAAACAGAGATCATGTCCTCTTAGATGTTTAAAACACAAATTAATATCCATGTGATATTTTTTGAGAACATGTCTACCTCACTCTATATTTTCTTTTGAAATTCTGACAAAGTTACCCAATGAAGACTGCACTTTCAGAATGTGCTTTGCATTCCACCCATATGATGTCCTGATATATCAATATATCAGCTTGCAATGGTAGGTCTCAACGCACCAAAATTTGGCATATAAAACAGCCTCTCTGCATGCTCCTAGGGTTCAGAGCCTAAACCTCTCTCAAGCTCCATTTCTTTAATCAGTTGTTTTATAGTTTCTATACACAACTGGTTGTGTTCATTAACCTCACAAAGAGTAACTGTCAAACTAAGTGGCACAGTTAAGAAAAGTGCTGTAATAACCTTCTTTACTGAACTTCAAAAGTAATATATACAAAGACATAAATAAAGGCTTTATGCAAAATACAAGGTCCCAAATATTTAATACCAGAATTTGGAACAAGGCCAGTTTTTACTGTGACAACATGAAAAAGGAAATTAATTGACTACACAAGTACATAGATTAATAAGACTAATTAAACTTATGAATACTGAATGCTTGAAAAGATAAGTGATTTGAATAACATTTTTGGGGCAAAACCAGGAATTAAACCCAGAATTAAACAGAATTAAAGTTTAACAGCTGCCATAATGCATGAACCCAGAAATTCAGTCTCCAGCTGCCCCAGACCGATAGAGCTTCCAGTTAATAAGATTTGAGAAACACGGTCTAAAATATACAGAAAGGAATAGAAAACAAGATTTATTTTACTTTCCTAAGGAACTTTTTGCATCCAGCAGTATCAACTCCATTATATTAACATTTAATGTATTGAAAGTTTTGCAAAGCAGATGCATATTCTGCTGCAGCGAGAAGTGATTTTCTTGGAAAGAAAAGGAGACTTACAGTGATGGCCTTACAGCTTACAAAGACGCATTCTTGGTCAGTATATAAGCTCTGTTCAGACTCATTTTATACTTCGAGGAAACTGGGCTTAAACATCTGACCTGCAGGCTTTCCACAGCAAAGCTGTTAGTGACCTTGCCCTAAACAGATTATGTGATTACCAACCTTTCCAGTAGCCCTCCATTTTTCAGCAAATTAAACATTCAGCAAATTTGGTCTGAGTCGTACTGACCTACAGCGAATCCTGCAGAAACCCTGAGTCACGCTGGTTCACCTCCCAGTGGTTGCCATTCAAATAAGTGTTCCAGTCTAGCAAGTGCAAGCTCCAGAGCCACATTCTGTATGCACTCACGTCATATTAACAGCGTTAAAGAAACAGTACAGTTGCTCTCCAGAGCAGCACACCCATGAAAAATGCAACCTCCTCATCCTCCTAGGGCTTAGCAGCGCAACTTAGCCATTAGTTGCACTAGGAAAAACAGTGATGGGTTTATGTATGTCAGGGGCAACCAGGATTGCGATGGAGATACTCCTGAATTTCAGTCACCAAAATGTAACACTAACAGAGTAGGTCAAAATAATTTTTCACTACCTTCTTCAGACATTTCATTAAGTCTCTATCCATTATTCTCACTTGAGTATATAGGTACATTTACTGAGAAATGCAAACATAACCCAGTTGTTGATTTCTGTTTCAGCTAATAATGTTTACTTTGTAGATGGAAATGAATATGCTGATGGACTGAAGAAAAAGGGTGGCATATATCTACATAAATAAAACCTTAAATGTGGTTTGGAGATGACTATTACAAAGGTATCCTCCGAATTGTTCTGTGGCTTTATAACAAAATGCATATTTAAGAGTTGTAAACCATGAGCACATGCCAAGCTGCAAACTCCCAAACATATCTCTAATACATAATTTAGTATGTGCCCATATGCAAGAATGGCTTGAGTCACATGTGTGTATATGCAGAGAATGGAAAAGAAACTGTTCAAAAGAGACAAAGTGATCCAGCACTGAGAAGCCACATTTGAGGTAATGGCAAAAGAGTCCCAGAGGAGGCATTTATTTAATGGCTCTGAATAACATTTGTCCCAACCTACAACTGAAAGCACCAGTACTGCTAAAGACTAATTCTACTGTGAGCAAGAGATAAATGATAGAAACTTTACTGCTTGCAGGTTTACCATGTTTTATCTTTCCGCTTTCATTTCTGACCTCCACCATGATGGCTGTTTATGTTGTGATGTGTGAAGTTAAGTGGTCTGTGTAACCAGACACAGGGGCAGGATCTCCAAATTAACTTGCACTGGTGATCTTAGGCAAAATTGTTTCAGCTCGCACAGGGTGAACAGGTAATGCACTGAAGTATAGCTCATTATACATTTTCAATCACAAAGTTATTTAATTGTTCTTGTAAGAGCCCTGGAACATGGGTCATATGACTGCAACAGGAAATTAGGTAGAAATTAAGTTACACAGATTAATTAAAATAGGTTATTTTGTTTTCACAAATTTAAAGTGGAGTAAGACCAGCATATATTTCTTAAGGTCAGTTCATGAGTTTTTCTGTAAGGAGAACATAAACAAAAATCTCTTCATGGGCCAAGGAAGTCTTTGATCTTCAGGCAAATCTACGCAAAGATTTAGGTGGATAATTTTTTTTGCCAACCTCTGTCCCTTCTCAGCTCTCATTTTCTTGCTCAGTATTCCCTGTCCCTGCATAGTTTATGCTGTATATAGAAATGAGAGCTATCTAAAGAAACAGAGAAGATTTAAATTACTTATGTAAAATATTATTGCATTAATTCTGCATACTCCAACCACTAATGTGTAACTAGTTTAAATATGTGAATCACAGGAAGAAACTACTAACAGAAAAGTGGCAAACAGGACAGCAAAACTATAATAATATAAAACCAGATAAACTTAAGTACTTTAATAGGTTTAATATTAATCAGTTTTTTATTAATTATTATTTACACATTTAACTGTTTTAAATGACAGATTTCTCAAACAGCTGTGTTCTCTCTCAGAGAGCACAATAAAATACCTATAAAAGCAGAAGGAAAAATCAGACAAGAAATTCTCAAGCTGAAAGGGACAGAATATACAGACATTTAAACTTAACTGAGAAAATACCATCCTCAAGCAAGGCCTCAAAATCTCACAAGTACTCAAAGTAGATAGCTGCGATAAAACCTTCCCAAATTAATTCTGTTTTCACACCCCAATGGTACTGCCATAGCCCCTGTCCAAGAAGTCAGGGAGCAGATATTTCATGCCCCGTTCTGTATCCTCAGAAAGTGGGAGGAGGTCATTCCTATAAAGGGGACAAGCTCCTCTATCATGATATCCACCAAGTTTCTGAAAAATTCCCAAGCAGCCATGCAAAGCTGCAACTAACACGTATAACTGGAAGGCAAAAGGTGTATTGCCCACCATGACCAGGCCTCCCAGGAGAAACCAATGCAACTGAGTAGCACACAAATTTGTTTCCCCTGTTTTACTCAACCCTCTTAAAGGCAGCAAGGGAAAGGGGAAGAGGGAAATGCCTTGCTCTAACCACCTGGGGGCCAGGGGAAAATGAGAAAACAAAAATTTAATTTCACAATTAATGAATTTTTTTCCTATTATTTGTGGTTATTTTCAAGCAGAGCCTAAGGATTTTTAAATTTACTTTTTTTAAGATTGTACCAGACAGCAAACATAATCTAAACTATTAAGTAATACATTTTGGGGTTTTTTTTAGGAGCAAAATCAAAACAATTTCCCACAAAATGGAACAAGCAAGTAAGTACAAACTGGGGTTATTTGTACATTTTCATGCAACTGCACTCAGAAAAAAAAAAGCTAAAATCTTTATACCTTATTACTCTCAGGATAATAAAAGCAAAGCAGCAACTACATGAGAGCACTTATACTGCTATACAAGAAATTCACAATTATTTAGAAAGATGACATGCTTCATAAAAGAAATAGTTTCTTGATCACCTCTGAAAATAAGTCTGAATAGAGAGATAAGTGCAAGCCAGTGGTTATGTGTAAATGATTATGAGATTGTACAGATTCACTGAGGTCAGTGTTCTTTTTCTAACCCACTTTCTCTGATTACAGAAAGTGGTTTTTAAAGACTAATCTTATCTGACCTGGGTCATTTTCCTCTGAGAAATACCACAGCTGATTGTCACCTCACAGCAGACTCACAAATGATTCTTAAACCAATGATATAGATAGCATTACAGGATGAGTTTACAACTACATACAGAGAACAAGCTAGGTATATCATCAAAATCACATTTTAAAAAAAAAAAAAAAAAAAAAGGTCTGCTTTCCATTTGAGAAGATTTTTATAAAGCAGAAATAAACCATGATCAGGCAGCACATACCTACATTCCTGGCCTAAGGAAACACACAGGTATTCGTGGCACCACAGACTTGGTGACTAATTGTAACACCACAAGACAAATCCCATTTCTCACACTCCTATAACACTGAATGAAAGACTCTGTGCCAGCAAACCAGGCAAAATAACAATGTGACAACTTCCTAAATACCCCAGCGACCTAAAATCTCTGGCATTATCAGAGTATGCAGAAATCTTAAGATGACTCTTAGCTTTTTTTATGCCCATTAGTTTATACACTCAGATCATCTGGCAATGTAAAATTAGCTGAAAAACCACCCCTCTCCCTGAAAATCCAGTTTTCTACCCACCACCTCTGGCCACATTATAAATCTCACATAATCAGAAAGCAACCACGTGTTGACCTTGCAGACAGAAGTGTGGAGGAAGGAAAATCTCACTCTCAGAACTCTTAAATTTTCCAAAATAATTTTCATTTTTAGCAAAGGCAAGTTTAAGGCCTCGAATTCCTCACTACTCATTTCCAACTTCACAATGTCATTCTAATAGAGATCTGTTCCAGATCGACTTCAGGCATTAGCTAACTTTAAATACTCTGCACAATATTTGCATCTAAACTTTTCTTCTTCCCATTTCTGCCCTTATGCTTTTTTGTCATTGCAACATTTCTAATCTGCACTGATCTGATCAATACTCTTTATACAAGCAGTTACACAGCATCAGTGTGAGAAGGCAAAAGGTAACTGCTGCAATTGGCAGTGTAGGAGCAGGAATACAATAGTCTCTCAGACCAAACCTGCCCACAAAGAAGTAATTTGTGTCTCCACTAAGCTGATTCTTGTGGCACTAGCCAATGCAGATGGCCTTACAGAGCCACTCTATTGCTTTTTCCCAGAAGAAACTATTTACTAAGGAATCTGTACTCCTGCTCTTTGCACACCTCGAGGGTCTGAAAATATTTGCAGTTGAAACACCAGAAGATGCTACAAAAATCAAGAACAGCACATTTCCTTAGAACACACAAGTACTTTAGCATTGCAGCTGTTTCAGAAAAGCACAGTAGCTGCTCTACTTCAACCCAAGTATCATAAACACAACTCAGGCAGCTCAGAGCATCCTTAAGGCCAACTCTGGGTACTCAAACCATTTTTTTCATACATGTTGCAATTTCATATAGCAACATCTTCTCCCTCATGTTTCACTGTATGTATCTCTGTACCTTAAATATCAAGTGAATGTATTGTACTTCCAAAATCCACAGGGAGTTAGCTCCTTATGTCAATCCCTACGCACAACTCCTGAGCTCTACCTGCCTTTTGCTCATTCAGAACAACAGCATTTGGTCTCAGCCCCCCTACAGCCTTGTGCTCCAGTTTCCTTCCTCCACCTTGAAGGAACTTAATTATATTTAAAACTTTCTTTCCCTCAAACCTTGCTGAAAATGTCCCCATGGCTCTCACTGATGCTTTTCAAGCACTTGCAGCCCAGACTGATAAAGAGACAAGAATAACATTAACCAAGATGCAAAGATGTGAAATGCAGCAAATGAATACAGCTCAAGTAGGGCATATGCCAAAACAGACACTGAACTCTCTCCTAATATTGTTAAATCACTGCTACCTTCAAATGCTTAATTTCTGATTATATTACTATATCACCTTCAGCTGATTAATATTGCCCCCCCCTCCCATACTCCCACTGCTTTCTACCATCCTTGAATACCAGCCTCCACTAACAGATTCTTCTCATCCAGCTAGACTGGAAGCACCCTGGAGCATGATTGAGATCTTAGAAGAATTACCATCCCCAAAATCCTTTTTCCATTAACTTCAGTGCCACCAGGATTCGCCTCCAGTCTGCACTGAAAGCTAAACAAGTGCTTGCAAACTTTAATTAACACTGCTTCTCTCTCTGGGCCTGTCTTCAACACATTTTGCTCATTTGCTCTACAAACAACTTAGGCTTCCATAAAACCCAAAAAGTTTTATGACATGGTAAACCATTTTTGGTTATGTTCTAATGAACTGTTTACCTTTCTCCCAAAATGTTTTATTCCAATATCCCACTAATACAGGAGAAATTTTTTTCTTCAGAGATTTTTCAGATGAAAAGGTTTTATAAAACTTCAGATGAAACATCTCAACTATAGCTATACAACTAAGACAGGCCTATCCTTTAATATTAGCAACTTTTTAATAGCTATGTAACTAATGAAGTAGATGGAGACACACAAACTTCATTTCTAGCTGTTTTCAGTGCATTTCCAGTTTGTATCAGCAAGACCATCTACTGCTAACAAAAAGTGCATTAACAAAGCTAATAAAAAGACCTGAAATTACCTTTATAACGCCTTCCCCAGGCCTCATATCTGTGTAAATCTTGACATTGTATGATATATTGGAGAAGGTTGGGGAATTATCATTTGCATCAATCACCAGGATATTCACTGTCACTGGGACACTCTCCTGTACACCATCAGAAGCTGCCATCTTCAGGGACGGTGAAAAAAAGGCAGAAGAGGAACATTTTTTAACGCTGTGTTCTTAATACAATTCCAAGTATGAGAAAATACAGTATGACAACCAAAAATCAGCATTTCATTTTTCATTTTTGTCTGCACTTACAATTACAGGAGGCTTCAGCTGAGCTTGAGCCTGCAGTGTGCAAGACTTGGGGCAAAATCAAAATGAAACAATAACTTTAAAACACACTGCGGGGCAGAACAGCAGGAGTAATGAGAGGAAATAACCGTTTCCCAGGGTTGGGGTCAGGATCTGAGCTGAAGGTCCATGGTTGGAAGAGCAGAGCCTGTCCTCAGCTCTGCTGAACACCCTCAAGGAGCAGGGCCTGGCCACAACAGCTGGCAAACCTGTCTAACACTACCAGTTTCACCTGGGCATAGCCACACACAGGAGCTGCTATACATATGTTAAACCTCAAAGACAGCATTTTAAATGGGACTTAAAGAGCTAGAGGCCTTCTTACTCCACAAAGGAAATGTGAGCTCTCCTTTCAAATGTCAAACAAACAGAAAATATGGAGGCATTGACTGGGGACCCCTGCAGAGGAACAGGGTTTCCCTACAGCACATTTGCAAATTACTTTAGGGCTGTTGTTTACTCACAGACTGGGAAATGCCTGAAGGAGTATTTTGTCCACTTAACCTTTTTTTTTCCCTTCTTTTTATTAAATAAATATTGCTGGTTGTTGTTTCTGTTAGCCTACTTCTTTATTTTGTACGAAAATAAAGTGTAATGGCCATTACAGGTGTCATGTTCCTAGCTCAAGGGCTGAGAAAAGGCAAAGGTAGCCTCAAAGGCTGAGCTGGGTACAAAAGAGAAGGGTCAGGCTGAGAAGGATATAAGCGTGGGACCATGGAGATGACGCTGGTAGAGGGATCTAAAATGTTGCTATCATACCAAAGACATGCATTTTGGAAGAGCACACTACCCAATTATCAACTCCCCCTGCCCCACCCCCCTGCAGTACTGCTGCTGCTCATCCTTCACTGTTTTGTTCCTGTGTCATTTTAATGACCTATAACAATGTCATGACTAATGATTTTTCAACGCTTGCTCTGATCAACACCTTGATGTGCCTTCAAATGCTTTCAGCTTACCGAGAAAGTGTAAAGCTGCTGGACTTCTCTGTCAACAGGCTGCAGCAGGGTGAGGTAGCGGGTGATGCCACTCTGAGTCACAGTGAAAAACGCATTGTAATCATTCAGAAAGAGATGGAGCTGGGGATCCTTGGTCTTTAAACAACATTTAAAAAAAAAAAAGAAAGCATTTTATTATAAATTCATATATACCATTAAGTTTCCCATTACTTAATGCAAGCGCTTGTTTTAGATGAAACCTACATAAGCAGAAAGTAGAAATACTGTGACTGAATCTACAAAACTGTTAAAAAAAAAGTAAAAAATAACACTGCTGATCTAACAATCTAATCTTCTTGATGAAAAATGTATTGCAAATACACTTCAACCTACAGAGCAAGTAAACCCAAAGGTAAACAAATCCGTGTATCTACTAGTTTTAAATGATGCTTTTCTTCATTAAAACAATATTTTTTGGCCAAATATAACTTACCAATATAAGAAACAAGATCCAAGCTTTTGCCTTCAACCATATTACAAACAAAACTTATCTTGATTAATGGAGCAATAAAACAGCTGAGTTGATGCTATGAAAAAATAAGCATATGTGCTGAAGTAGATCTCTAAGAAGATGCTGTTCAGAGATTCTCTATGTCTCAAACAGGAACAAAATATATTGATGCAGGATTATGAGTCTCTCAGCTGATCAGGTGAAAACCATAGTGAAGGACTGTGGTGTAATTTTCAATAGAAAGTAAAATTTAGGGTAAAGAGGAAAAAAAAGGCAAGTCAAGGCATTGTAAATTTGTTACTCATGTTTTCCCTAGGTAACCTTCTGCAAACACAGATTTCAGGTCTGGCTGGCTCCATGTACAACTAGGTGAGCACCAAGAGTGGTGCTGCAGTGTGTGCAAAACCACGTGACAACATAAAGACAGGGCAATGCCTCAGGCATCCTGAGCAACCACGCAGGAACTCATCCTTCCGTTTCCATCTTCTCTCCTAGCATGCTTGGCAGATTGTAAGAGCACAGGGAAGAAGAAATGAAATGTTCTCTGGGGAAAAAGACTGAAATTAATTGGGGGGCAAACGGAATCTCTGCTAACAGAAAGGGGAAGGAGTATTTCTGCCAGGGACAGAATCAGAAGTTATTACTGTACTCACAGGGAACAGAGCAAGTTAATTAAAGTCCAGAACCTCAAGCTAGTTCCTTCCAATGTGAATTTATCAGAAGGATACTAAGTTGCAAAATGGATTTACTACCCATAGTCCTTACCCTGCAGTTTACTGGATGGCAGCACAGAGCAGGCAAAAAAGGTGTTTCAGCTCTGTATGCACTGAGCGTTCAGAAAATCCCCCCAAATTCAGGCATTGTTCTGGGGTGTCTGTCTTGTTGAAATGACAAAATTTGATTCATGACCAGGATGAAATATCTCAACATCTTCCCCATCTCTTTAAAGATGCAATTGAGCTATTAAACTGATTAGACTGCAAGGATCATTCCACATTACAGTTAAATTTTAAAATAAACTACATTACCTTTTATTGCCTACAGTATTCCAACAAACATTTCTATGTCCTTGTGTGTAATCTTGTTAATATAACCTGACTTAATGTGCTACTCACAGTCATCAGTTATTTAGGTTATTTCTGTTACATGAGGCGAAGTTACAAAAGAGGAATGCTAATGTGATCGGGCAAAGGACAAAAGCCTGGGAGACGAGTCCTATAAAAACTGTTTTGAACTGTCCCAAATAATGTGGAGATAAAGAATCAGAGGACTAGTACCATGAACAAAACATAACAGAAAGTCCAGTGGCTGAACTTGGAAAGTGTTTTTACCAGCTCTTTCCAACACAATTTTACAGAACCTGACCCATACAGGGTAGGACACACAATGCAGTCAGAAATAGCTAAATTCAACAAATTATCAAAAAAGTAGCTTTATGTTTTTTCAACATTTTTTCAACTTGAATCCAAAATGCTTCCAGAAGGTTAACTCTTACAGTGTCATTACTGTCATGCCTACATAATTAGAAAAAGAAAACAGACCACTGGGAAGTTCAGTAATCCCTACAGTACAGCAGGCATAAACACTTGACCCATCTCTAACATGCACCAAGTGTCATAATGAACAACTATGAGGACAGATTAGTACAACATGAAGAGAAAGAGAAACTTATTTTAGCAATTAAAAATACTTTAAAGCACACATTTTGGAAGGCAAAGGTTACATTATTTAAATGAGAAACATCTTCAGTTGCTGAAAGTTACGTGAAAGAAATATCAAAGTGTTTCAAATGAGTGGTTTCTTATTGCCTAATGCTTTGCTGCAACTATGCCAGCTTCCAGTAAAATTAAAATTAATTTTAAAGCTATCAATGCAAATGGAAATCTCTTTCTTTTCCCATGAAAAATTACAGAAGGTAATTGCCAATAACTGTTCACTTTGTAGACACTACAAAGTCAGACAAAAATTTAATTTACAAAAATCCTGGTTAGCTGTTACAGTTCTTGCTTGTCATGATATTCTGAACACTAAGAAACAGTATTTTTTTCCTATTTGTTCTTGACAAAAAAATTGAAGAAGATCCCATACACTCCTTAAGTAATTTATCCTATTCCTCAATTACTCTCGCATTGGAAATTTTATCCTAATGTGTAAGTTAAACTGCCTTTACTTCAATCTATGCCTTCTACGCATGTTAGACCTACAAAGCAGTTTATTTCCTTAATCTTGGCATTGTTGTGCTTTATACTTTTATCACAATTTACACTGAAAGAAAGTATGCTTGACTTATCTGAATATTTTATGCGGCAGATAATGTAAGAGAATAAAACTGTGGGAAGCAATCCATCTATGTTGACAACACTGTTTCTGTTGCCTTAATTTTTTAAACTATTAATCTATTTTGGGGCCTGGACTTAAGCATTGTGATTTCTGACTACATTACTGGGTCATGCAGACTAGTTTGTCTCTGATAAATTGTCTTGCATATAATTTTAAGTAGAAAACTACCAGAATCCACACACAAGAGTATACATGCAACCTGCAAGACCATTTCAAGCACACAGTTCAAACCTGATATGGTTTACATACTTCAAACTGACTCATAGTACTTTTCCAATTAAAAAACACTTTCTAGAAAAACATATAATTATTTAATGAACATAAAGCAATCACAACATAACCACGGTACAACTTTGTGCCTGAAACAAATTTGGTCCAATGTGTTTAAAGGGCTCTTTGCAGGCTTCACAAACCAAGTGACAGTCCCAGTCTCAAACACTGGCAGTGCAAAGAAAAATGAAGGAGGACAGGGGGAAATAAGTAAGGCACACTATTAAAACCAAAAGCAATTTTGCAAACATCATACCCAATACCTACGGGAATGGCACCTGGTGCAACCTACAAAGAAAAACACATGAAACAAAATGAATACAGGTAAAGAAAAGCAAACCTGATAATGACAGACATGATAAAAGCAGTACATTTGGGGAAAAGTTGGTTACAGATGAAACCACAATAAAATGAGACCCAGAAAGTGCTCAGGTGCACTTCTTAATAAGCAAAGCCTGGGTCTGAATTTGTTCTGCTTGAAAATCTCTGAAGACGTCCCCTACAGTTTGAAAGCCTGTGCAGATATTAAATTTCTGCTGCTCCTTTCCTCCTACAAGGGCTTACAAGCTCTTCCTAAAGCAAACACTTTTCTGCAGTTTACTAGATTAAACCAAAACTACATGGTATTGTCAAGAATGATCAGACAATGACACATATTCTGCATGTTTTTCAACATTCCCAAGGAGTTTTTAGAGGGAAAGTATTTGTCTGTTAAATTCTCCAGGGTAGCCAGAACAAGCTCCAAGAGTATCAGAAGTGCTTAGGCTTCCCAACTGCTAGCACAAGCTTGTCTCCAAAAACTTGTAGCAATAACAAAGAATTTATTGAAACATCTTAGTTTTCCAACAATCTTCGTGTATAGGATGATCACAACTGAAACACCCATTGAAGAGAGTTTTTTTTTTTTTGTTGAAGCGATGTTTCCAGCATTTGCCCTCCTCCTTTCTGGGTGAAAGTAGAATATCTTTTCTAACATATTTCATTGAAAAAAATTGAGATTCACAGCCTTGCAGAGGTGAAGCAAGTGAAATAGTCCCACTGACAAGGGGTTTGCAATCAGATGGTGTTGGCACTGACCTCACTGATTTTCTCTAACTTGTGCAAGATGAGTTCTGCAGGGTCTGATGAGAAGGTCCTCCAGGTTCACAATAGCTTGCATGGAATAGACACGGAACACACATACTCTGGAGTGAATTTCCTGCATCTTTAATGTTACCATTAGATAACAGAAAAATAACCTGAAGCACAGCCTCCTGAGAAGTCTTTGTGATGGATTTAGTCATAAAACCACTTAGATCAATAGAACCCAAGGAGGAGAACAAATTAAGCCTAAATTCCAAGCAATGAAAAACTGAAGAAGGTCAATCAGTCTGAGAAGACTTTGCCCAGGACACCCTACGAATAATTTCTTTCAATCACCGCCAAAACCTTTCCAGTCCCTGCACAACAGAAGGGCTGAGGCACAACAATGACTAAAAAGTCAAAGTGCTACAACAAGTTTTAGACTTTTTCAAGTTTAGGTGCAAAGAGCCATGCCCCTCCCTGAATGAAAAGCTGACAGAAAAGTTTTGAAAAGATCATCTTCTGTTCCTTATAAAAATGAGCAACTCCTGGGGCAGGGCAAGAAACCAAAGCATCTTCAGTGCTTCCACCAATTAGCAATAGCATTTGTTTAAAACAGGGCAGATATAATAATTCATTGAGGACTCCAAGGAACTCAAAGAGAGAAAGAATAGTCTCAGAAGGCAGAAAATATTAGATATTCATCCTACACAAACACAGGAAGAAATATAATGCTACAGAAGTGATTCAATGTTAAGATTTTTATTTTTCCTTCTTAAGTGGCAAGATTCAGAAATGAAAAAAAACCCTCTATTTATAAAGAATGATAAGCAGTCTTTTTGCTTTGCCTTTCCCTTTTATTTGTTTTAATAATTATATTAATGGGCTGCTACATTTGGGAAGAATATTTTCTGAATTATTATTCTATAATGTAACTATTAGAGTGTCAAGAAGTGCTATATGGGGATAGCAGTATTATGAGAACTCTCCTGTCAAGAGAGTACTGGCAGCAAAACAAGTTCCAACAGTGAAAGATATAAGCCATCAGGCAAATACTAGACAAAAATACTTCAATACTTAAAATGCTTCAGTACTTCTGGTTAAGAAAATCCTTATTTTTCCTTACCTGGATATATCACTGAAAATCCAGAACGTGCATTTGTAATTACATTTAAGAGTTATTTCATCCAATATTTGCTCTGTCCTGTTGGGCTGCTGCTGAGATGCCTTTATGTAAAATAATCATTCTTTAACATTTCCCACTAGCCCTCTGGTAACACAGATGCTGAGTAACCATCTACTTAGTTTGACTTCAACTTCATAGACAACGGAAGCATAAAACCAAGAAACTGGTCTGGTAGAAAAGGATCTAGAGAGCAACCTATAGTAGTAACTGACCTGTGTCACACTCCACTGCCCTGGGGTGCTGTGCTGGGCTGTAGGCACCTGCAGAAACATCAGGGCTACTGCACAGATGCTTTTCTGAATGTGTGCTGGGACAAATTAAATGCTTTTGAACGCATGCTGGCACACCTTATAAACATGACATCAATTTTGTGCTCTAATGAGCAATGCACAAATTACCTTACACTCCTCCGAGTTTATTTATCAAGACACTGCATGTGGTATCAGTAAACACCTTAGTAGTAGAGCAGTATGTAATGGATATGAATGCTGATTAGCTTCTTTTTAACTAGGAACTTACAGCCTTGGGTTTATTTCTCTCTTTTTTTAAGATAGATTCAACAGATTTAGCATACAAGGCAGTAAGGCACTTACTGTGTAACTCACCAACCCTAGCCACCAGAGTAGAAGATATTAGTACTCTCCCATGGAATCAAAAGAGTAAGGACTCAAGAGCTTGGGAAGCCTTCTGTAAACAGCTATCAGATCATACTGTTTAAATTTCTCATCTCAGCTTTGGTTTACTCTGGTCTTAAGGTACACATGTGGCTTAATTTAATTTATGCCATTCAAACAGACCACTTAATTATATCAGCAGTTGGCAGTGCTGCTCTAGTTAAAGGTCTGTTTGCAATGTCACATCTATAAATTAATTTTTGGAAGGTTTATAGCAGGACTCTATTATAATTCTCACAGGGTTTAAATTTAGAATGTTTTCTTTTTTTCTTAAGACACACTGTTCAGATGACCACTTTCTTCATGCCTTTATCTGAGGATAAAAAGTTACTTTAATATGAAATACAATCTCAACTGATTTGTCAATTAGAAGACTGAATACATTACATTTAGACAGTGTCACTATTGGAACTAACATGTGCAAGGGATCATCAATCCCTACTTACTAAATACATTAATAAGATACAGCGAAGCCATGAGAACATTAAGACCTGTAGAAGTTAATAAGCATTACTTGTGCTTACTAACCCACCCTGAGCTACCATGTAGTCCCAGTGACAAGGTACTTGTCATTTTAGTTTGCTTGGCCATTTTACATGCAAGTTATGTGCAACTGCAGCACTTACAGCCTTATTTTGCTGGCAGTCACATGTCCATAAAAGGTTATAAGCACTACATGAACTGCTGACACATGTATTAACACACAGGCAGTTAGATCTGATTCTCTGCTCCCTCAATCTACGTTACAGCTCCACCATTTCATAGAATTGGAAAGAGCTGTGCTGGCATGAGCCAGGTGGTGCCAAAGGAACAGGAAACTGCACAGAGCACTTCCACCCTAGGGCAAGGTTGATCATCATCTCTGTGGCTGCAGGTAGATCTCTGTACGTTGTGAGATAAGTCTACAGCATTCCGGAAAGAGAGAGAATGCATCAACTCGGGTGTATCTGACGAATCGGATCTGGTTGGCCTTAAGCATGAACAAAACATGCAAGAGAGAAGATGGATACAGTCACAGAATCTGGCAGCAGATTCTCTGAGTTGTTCAGGTTGCTGAGACAGAGCTCTCCTCCTCTCCCCCTGTATCTCCCAGGCTTGGTAATGAGTACATATGGCTGTGCCGCTGGCCCTTATCCCCCCATACCTAAGGAAAGTGGCCTTGCAGGTACAGAGACATCCTGGCACAAGGAGCACAGAACATGAGGGCCACTAGCCAGGTTCCACCACAGCCCATCTCCCCTGGCACATGGTACTACATCCCAGCAGGGCCCGAGATCTTCATTATTTTGTCCTCACTTTGGGGGTGGGGGATGGGGTGTCAAAATTAAGTCTTTATGCCACATCATTTCCCAGTCTAGAAATCTTTGGCAGTTACCCATTATGCAACACTGAAATATTACACTTTTTCAATAATAAACAAAAATAATTCAATTTTGGCTCTGTCTCATTTTGTGTCATGTGACTATACTAGATTTTCACTACTTTAACTACACTCCTGTTATTCATTATCCAATGAAAATAAAACCATGATGTAAAACAAACGAGTGTTAATTTCACTAGGAAATACTTTTGGGCCCTTGAATGGTTATTTCCTGTAGATACGAAATGTCAGGTATATTTGCAATGAGACACAGAAATATGTAACAACTTCTAATCAGCTGCCTAAAGCAGCCTGTGTTCAAGATGATAAACGTGTTTTTCATCATCTTTGGATGCAGATTATTTAAATCATATTAGTGCTCCCAACTGAAATACCCGCTGCAGATTAAACAGAGTTTTTTTTTATTATTTGGGCCATGTCTATGTTGAAATTTCTACTGCAGGCAAACACAAGTGTATTAATGAACTGCCCTATTCATTATCCAAATATTGAGATAACTTCATGGGAACATGCCAATACACTACACAACAATAAAATGTGGAGACCTATGGTCAAATTGCTTGTGATGAATTTGAGAGCAGCCTTCAAAACCAGAAGTATTGAACTTGTACTGACAAAATCAGTAACAGAAAGCACTTCTGGTAGGTGGCATAAATACCAGGATTACATTAAAAATCTCATGAAGTAGTTTATATTAAAGGAACAAATTACTCTTCCATGCAGAAGATTTTGAAATTAAACATTTGCAGTTTGAGAGTATACAAATGCAATGTACTATACTGATTACCTGGGAGTTACATAATTCATCCGAAGAGTCAGCCCAAATTCAGAATTTAACAGTTCAAAGTAATCTTGATTTTCAGTCTTGTATATGAACTAACATGTAGTTACACCAAAGAACCTTGTATTATCAAATCTGCCGTTGACATCTTGTGGGTAGAGTTGTGCAACTGCCAGAGAAAGGTTAATTAGTGCACTATTAACTACCACCTGAAAAACCTCTGGAGGTTAATGAAGTTCAAAGTCCTTCTGTCGTTTCTTTAGTGTAATAGTATCATCTACTAGGAAAGAGGAGAGAGTTCCCAGAAAAACACCAGCATGGAAAACTGCCACATAAATTTAAGTGTCTGAACTAGGACACTGAATTCTCTTTAATTAAAACAGCTGCTCTGAATTATTTCAAGCACAACAGATTCAGCCCCTCCTGCAGCAGCCATGCTGTGTGATTTATTTTACCACTCCAGGCTTTGTATGCAAAGTAGGATTTTCCTAGGTCACTGCAGCTACAAAACCTTGAGGGCAAATATCTCAGTCCCTGGAACACTGGTGGACTTGCAGACAGAGAAACACCAGCAGCACATTGTGGATTAACAGTGAGATCTTTATACTATTTACAGCTGTCAATCACCCAGACTGGCAGTGTAGCAACCCAGGCAAAAATGGTTCCTAGCAAGCTCTCCAGCTTGCCAAAAAATGTATTCTGAGTTTCAAATCATACCTCTCTAACATGTAAGTCTACCAGTCTCAAAGACAAGACTTGCTCGGTTTCAGTCTTCCACTCTTCAGATGATGAATAGCCTCTCTGTGCATTTTTGTAAAGTTAATATGCAGTCCTGTGTGTCATAGGGTGGTCATAAATAGTGCCCTAAAATTCCAGATTTTTGTAACAGATATGCACCAAGGCATATTTGAACCAAAGGGGTTTAGTACTACTTTCATGAAGGTGTGGATAAAAGAAAACAGACAGAAACTTGCTTAGGCTAAAAACATCTCAAAATATGCCCACAGTTTTTTGTTTAATATGCAGAAGGATCACAGAACTACAAGCAGCATTCCAAGAAAATCTCTCAAATTAGTAGCTTAAAAAGGATTTAGAACTATGGACACTAACTCACAAGATTGTTTTTCTTTTGTGTTCTGGACCACTTTAGATGAACGGGTTTTATACAACACAATCAATGTACTGTAAATATAAACCCATACCTGATGCCTGCACACCTTTCTTATTTCTATATTAAGCAACCTACAAGATTGCATTAATTTTATCAAACAGGAAAACTGCTTTGCTGTTTAATAAAAGCAATGCTGAATAAGAGTATTTCACAAGTAATACAAATCATCAGCAACACCTACTGATGACTGCCACATGCACTTATTCCGTACCTTTTATCCAGCCTCTAAGAAAGCCAGATCCAACAGTCATTTGCACTTGCCTTTCAAACAATTTTTATGAATGCCCGTAAATTGACCGAGATATTTTAATAGATAGGAAGGAGATATTCTACATGAGTTAGGGCTTTAAACAGCTTCTCAGGACAATAAATCACTCTAATACAGACAGTGATGTAGAAAGCACCTTTCAGTGACAATAGCCTCCCGTGTGTCTCAGAAATAATCACTTTGTCTATGTCAAAAGTGAAACTGTCAAAAACAGAAGATTGTTTTTAGACTATCAGGTTAAGAACTCTACCACACAGTATTTGCATTTACTATAAATATCATTACAAAACCTATGCCTACAACTTAGCTTTCCTTACTTATCTGACGTTAACAAGAGAACAGAAACAAAAAAAGAACAAAGGGGAAAACTGGAGAGACAACAGTAATTAGAGGAAAAAGAACACTACCAAAACCCACATAATGGCAACAGCCACGGTGAGAACACAACATTTGTCCTAGAGACAAGGTATCGTTACTACTTGGTTACTATACTTTTGAAGATGCCCGGTTTTTACTATGAGTAATGTTAGTATCAAAATCTAGGCAGAGCAAAGACTGGATTGAACTTTCGGTTTCCTGCCCTCCCATTCATCTTTCTGGTTTGTTCAAACTACTACTTCCTTCCCCTTTGAGCTTATCTCTCCTATTTCCCCACACTGTGTGGCAGATTCATCCTTCTCACAAAATGAAATTATTTTCCTCTTTGCACTAAACATTCATAAACTCTATCAGAACACAATCTTAAGGAGAGCTGAATAAAATACAGATTAGTTTTTCAGTTCAGACACACTTTTAAATCTATTTGAACTCAGAACAAAACCGAAAAAGAAACCATAGCAACGATATTAATTTGATTTATTCATCAAAATGGTTTTGGCTCTAGTAAATGAAAAAAAGAACTGAAAATAATAAAACCGTGAATATCAATATGACACTACAAAGGAATGAAACATACCTCCTCCACATCGTTGTCCAACACTACGATTTGTAGTGGAGAAGTCAGATTCTGGTTATCACTGATGGTCGTTCCCACTGGGGAGGATTCGAGAATAAAGCCGTCATACGTAGATCTTGTGAAGTAAGGCTTCTGATTGTTCTCATCAAGGACCTCAACGTGCAGATTGGCAAAGGCAGGAAGAGGATGGCCATTGTCTTGTTCAGCCTAAAAACCCACATGATTTGTCAAAGGCTCTCAGCCAAGTAAAACTATGAAAAGTTACTAACTGGTCTTGGGTTATATTTAAGAATTACAATCCAGTTATAAAAATCAATAACATTGTATGGATCACCCTACTATAAAACTTAGCACCATGAAAAAAAGAAATACCAAACAAAATCAGCTAGAAGAACAAACGATTTTCCATCAGAATAACCTTTTAAATATTCACAATAAAACTCAAAGCTATACAGCACATATGCAATAACACTGTTCCTTAAACTGTCAGTATCAAGAGTTTTAGAAAATCTTCAAAGGATGAAAGCAAGCTGGAAATTGCTAATTCTACAACAGAACCTACACCCACACCACCAGCGAGTTAAAATCAAAAGATGACAGTACATGTGGACACATGGTATTTGCTACAGATTACTGGAAGAGCATATTGCCCTGGATATGACTTGTTCTCCCTCTCCCCCAAATTCCATCTTTCTAGTGCTAGATGAGTGGGGTTTTAATTTTGGTTTTCAGTATGAGAACAATGTTGATAAAACACTGATGATTTAGTTGTTGCTAGGCAATGTTTATACAAAGTCAAGGACTTCTCAGGTTCTCAGGCTCTGCCAGCAAGAAGGCTGGAGGGGCACAAGAAGTTGTGAGGGGACACAGCCAGGACAGCTGACCCAAACTAACCAAAGGGAAATTCCATACCATGGGACATCATGCTGAGTATATAAACTGGTGGAAGTCAGCTGGGAGGGGCTGACTGCTGCTCAGGGATAGGCATTGGTCAGCAGATGGTAAGCAATTATTGTGCATCACGGGGTTTTTGCGGTGGGATTCCCCCCCTCCCCCTTGAGTTTTATTTCTCTTTCTCTTTTTGCCATCTCCCTTTTCATTACAATTATTATTAATACTATTAGTAGTAGTACTAGATTTCACTGTATTTCAGTTATTAAACTGTTTTTATCTCAACCCACAGGTTTCACCTATTTTCAGCTTTCCTCCCTGTTCCACTGGGGGTGGGGGGTTTGTGCACACAAGTGGATGCATGGTACTTAGTTGCTGGCTGGGATTAAATCACAACACTCACCTACCACGATTTACTCACCAATACAGTTTCATCTCATTTATTTTAATTTTCAAAGTTTCTAAAAGTACTAATTGTCCATTCCAGTGTGCTAATCCAAGATAAATGTATGATGTTGCTTTTTTTTAACCTTGCTATCTATGACTAATTAAAGTAAATAAACAAGGGAAGTAGAAGATAAGTAATTTTTCTCTTTAACTTATAAAGAGCAACCAATTTTAATTATAGTCCTGTACATGTCCCTGTATCAAGGCAATAATAGGGTACTGTAAGACAATCTCCTATGGCTTGATTGCCAAAAGCTGTAAGCACACACCCCAGGACTGTAACAGTAGTGCGCTATTACCTTTCTGCAGACATGGCAAGTGTATTGTGCAATAAACTATTCAGATGTAAAAATATTTCAGAAGAGAGAGAACAGTACCTAAATTATTGTTGTTAACAGTACTTTTTTTGCAGAGATTTTATTTTCATTCTGGTATTTCCCCCATTTCAAAACAGATAATTCCTCATTTTTCAAATCCAACATCTGAGGAGTCTTCTTCTGGAAACACACCACTTGATTTCATCAATTAGTTATTTTTAAATTCTTCTTTAGACACATTCTTTTTTATCTGCAAAATGTTAATTCTATATAAAACTTCACTTTGTTTACCAAGCAACAATAGTATGCTGTTGATGACAAAACCTGCCATTTCAAGTAGAAAGACATATAAAACATCAAAATTTTTATTTTGTTCCAAATAGGTGACATCTTTAGTAATTCATAATAAATTCATTCAAAACACTCAGTTCTTAGCAAAAATGTGTTTTCCTCTTTAAAATATATCAGGATTACTATTGGCCAAGGAATGGGCAACAGTGGTACTGGAGCAGATTTAAAAGCAACCATCAACCCATCTGTTTGTACATGGCTATCTTCTGACTAATGAGAGGAAGGTCAGATCTTTCAAGTGGATTTATCTAAGCAGGCGTTAGTATCTGAAATTAACAAGGCTTTTCCTAGGAGATCAACTTTTGTTAATGAGACAAAACTCTCTCGATGAAATTGGGAGTTCTGCCATTCAATTCACTGGCACATTAAGATTCCAGCAACCAGGTTGCAGGAGGCAACATATTTATCTACTGCTGTTCTTACGTGCTTCTTCTAGGATACAGGATACTACCAGTGATCAAAGCCATAATTGCCTCAAACAATTACTATCATATTAAGTATGAATCCCTTTTTTTTAAGCCAGCCTCAATTACTCATATTCAAATAAAACATAAAATCGGAAAATAGTAGACCAGTCTCCAGTCTACCCAAGGAGACTGATGCTTCTGGGTTATCTCAAGAATCTTTAAAGATATTTGCATAACCTGAAGAGGTCTGCGTTCACACTGGTCACTGTAAGAGAATCACATAAATCGGTTTTACTAGAATTTACTTAGAAACCTTCCAGCTGCACTGAATTCGATTCAATAGAGCAGCACTCAAACATCTGTGGGGTAATCCTGGTCCTGCAAAAGGTAAGAGGAATGTATTTCAAATCCAATATAGTAGGTAGCTGGCAATTGTACTGGAGACTGGATAAGTGACTCCCAAATGCTGAATATAATTTACAGAAGTGAGATTTATTTTGAAGTTGTTCCAGTGAATGAAAGTAAACTTCACATGTAAAAACTAACATCACCAAAAATACTTGGAAGCACTCTGGCTACTGACCCAGTAGGATGAAACTTCAAAAACATCCTGATATAGGGAGTTTTTGCCTAAGTTAATATACTGAAAGCAGGAAAAATAAAATATCTCAGACAAAAAATCTGCTCTATGAGCAGCAAGTACATACTGATCTGGTTCTATTTTATAAGTAGGTCTATGGCCGAGCATCATTAAATACTCTGTTCCATATCAAGAAAAACAGGCCTCTTCACAGTAAAAAGTTTACACACAACTGCTACAAGTTGCTTTATAACAAACCTTGATGTTCCTTGCCACTGCTATGAAGAAATTCTAAAAAAAGGAAAACACAAATAACTGAGGGCCCCAATCATCTTAACAGCTTGAACTGCCACAATAATGGCCTTGCTTTAAAGCATAACTGGGCACAGACCCCATCCTGGGTTAGACGAAGCAATACTCATCTATGAAGGCTGTTTTCTAAATCATCAACAGAGTATGCAGTGTCTTTCTGAAGGAAAAGACAGTGCTCTAAATTACATATGCTCAAATACAAAGAAGGATGTGTGTTCCTAAGATTGGACTTAAAATTTCAGTTTTTGGAGACTAAAAATGTAAAAGGTCCTCAGCAGGCACTTAACTCAAAATCACCTCAGCTTTGCAGGTGCTTTTCTGTTTGTTCACCAGGTTGGGTACACTGATCAGAATAGGTAACTTTAACATTTGGGAACTGGAATTGGACAGACTTCGGCAGCCATTCTTCAAAAAGTCACAGTCAGTTCCCAAGTGCTTGTTGCCAGCTAAAAGTGTTTCTTGCAGCACCAGGACACAGCGTCAGTGCTGCACCAGGGCACAACTTAACTTCGCTCATTCACTTCATTAGCAAGTGCTCAACTGCAAGGCTACCATGTGAAAACCACCACATCCAGCTTGCCGCTTTTGCCTTTTAATTAAGTTTTGTTTCCAAAGACACCTATATTTAGAGAAAAAAAATCAAGCTTTGAAAACCACTAATGGAAGTGCCTCCTTTCCAGAACTAATCCAGAAACCAATGTATCAGGGTAGGACTGGAAATCTCCAGAGCATCAGAGCTCAGATCTTGGGATTCAGTGCTCAGGCACAGGAGGTGAAACAGGTATGGATGCACTCACTCTGCTGTCCTACTCACCCAGATGTTCACCAGCACCAAACAGCAAACCCCAGTGCCAAACTCAGGACCCCAAATTCCTCTTCAAGGGCCAGGCAGAATTGGGTACAGAAGTGTCTGAGCCCTTTGCATCTGACCTTATTTCCTACTCAAAAAGAATCACCTTTTACAATAGCAGACAAAAGTGAAGCAAAAAACTTCTTGTAAGACAAAGTGTTTTAAAAAATAAATCTAACCAACTCTCAGTGTACCTTCCTGTAATGCTTTTTTAGTAGATTTGTAATATTTCTGTTTTCTAATTCAACCTACCTACTTGTGGGATTGTCATTAAAACTCACTTGTAATCAGTTTTACAGACTAGTACTATCACTTTACATTGAAACTGTTCTGACTAAAACAAAGGATAAAACACAATCTCTGTAGAGAAGTACCTATTTTCTGATCCTTCAAGTACACAGTTACATGTTAAAAAAAAAATCCAGCTCTAATATTCATAAGAACAAAGATATATGCTATTCCTCTCTTTGAAAAGATTTACCTGAATGCTGGAACAAATTGTGTATTTCCTTACAAGCCTCTTTCAGTCCATTTTAAGCCATTGGAAAATACAAATAACTGTTCTTTTTCATTTTGGCCTTTACACATAATGATAGGTCCAGCAAAGCAAATGAAGAACTTAAGAAGGCATTAGTAAGATGCTAGTTACAAATATTCATTTTCAAACAATATTTTTTTAAGACATCATTTTCTCTAACAGCCACTTTTTTCTTTTGATTGATAAAAATAATTTCATATAAAATATGAAAAATTGATTTATTTTCATATGCTATATAAACATAACCTCAGAAGCAATGCTTGGCTAGCGGCAGTTCTGTGCATACCCTTCATAATTCTCCAAAAATATACAATACCTACAATAATGTCAATTTTTGCTGCATTTCCCTGATTTCTTAAGTTTATCTTGGGTTTTTTTGGTTTGGATTGTTTTTTTTTTCCTCGGGTGGTGGTGGGTTTTGTTTAGTCTTGACTGGGGGGGGGGGGTGGTTTTGGATTTTTTTTTTGAGGTGTTTTTCAAGAGATTAAGTTATATATCATGTAAGTTCTTCCAGACATCCAATGTTGTTCATGAAAACAGTTTTTCCTCATACTGGCCTGTTAAATGGTTGCTTGGGCTGGCTGGCTACAGGTTAAGCATCTCTGCTTCCTAACAAGTATTTTGAAGCACAATGATTAGACTGTTTACATTTCATTCAGAAAGCAAGCCACTGGTATTTAAGACACAAAGCATCCCAGTTCTAGTCTCCAAAAGAAGATGCTTTGCTGTCAAAACAATGAGTAGTCTTTCAGACAAACCCAAGGATATTACATGAACTTCAATGGACTCCACAGTTCCTTCAGTGAAAAGAGAAGTCTGCGATAAAGCTGGCTAGATGTTTTACATTGAAGATATACAATCATAAGGAGGCACTAACAGAGTGGAAAAGAACAAGCGTGCAATGAAGCTTTCATCAGAGCAACACACATGGCGATGAAGACTTTAGATTATCACATTGTTACCAATACTACCTATGAGAGAACAGCAGCTACTGTCATACCACCCCCCAAGATACACAGAACACAGAATTATAGTTTGTCAACTACTGCTTCAGTTCAGTAGTAAAGAGCACATATGGGAAAAAAATGGGCAAAATAATGTGAAAAGTGTTAAATTCTCAAAGATGTTTAGATAAACTTAGTATGTAATGTGCTGCCTGAGCAGTTTAAGTGCAGTGTTTAACATTTGCATGCAGTTTGCAGAAAGCTTCTATTTGTAGCTGCCAACACATAATTTTATCCTTATGGAAGATGACTAAAAATGGCACAAAACCAATCTCACCAGAGATATTGTACGAGGAGTGAAGAGCCACTGACTGGGTGACCAACTAGAAGAAATGTTTTATACAGAAACAACATGAAGTTCACTTATTCAAAGCATTAGACAAACAGCTCCCCAAGAGAAAGGAGAAATGAAAGCAATTTGCTAAGACTCCCTGAATCTTCAGGAAAAAACACAAATTAATGGAATTTTCTTTCCTGTTGAGCTAGCAGGGATCTGTTTGGTGAGATAAACTAACCTTTGACAACAGAAGAACCTCTAGATGAACACTGATACATAGCCAAGACTCTCTGTTGCTCCTGTTGCACCATCTCTGCTCCCTGTGCTTATTGGTACCGGAGGAGGGCAAAGCACAGGAGAGCTGGACAGACCTATGGTGGGGATGCCTGGACAGTCTAGGGGGTTACAGCTGCCAAGAAATGCTGTGGACAAAGACACTTAGCAGGCTATCAGCATTATTCAGAGCTGGAAGCACCTGCCTTCTTCCCACACATCCCAGGTTCACAATGTCTTCTCCCACTGCGCAAAGCAGTAACATCTAAAAGAGAGCAAAACATAGGCACCTTTGCTTAAACTCAGGGTTCCTACTTCTCCATGGGTTCACAGAATGCAGCTTTACAACTGTGCCCTCATATAATACTTCAGGAACACTTAGTCCAGAAAATCTGACCTAAGATGCAAGAAAACCAAACAGTCTGCAGTTTATCTAAGACACTTCCATGCTGCTGCTTCTCCACAGAACTTCAGAGTTGATCTCCTCTGTGAATTTTAATAAGCTGATTAGAAATAAAAAGAAAAAAAACCACCCCAAAACAACAACAACAAACAGCCAACAACAACAAAAACACAAAAAAAAAAAAACCAAACCACACAGCAAACCACAAACCCCAACCAAACCAAACCAACCAAACCCCAACAAAATCCCCAACAATTCCTAACAACCCTGGTGGTTATGGTTCAAGTATTCAGCAGAGCAGCCAGACATCTACTGCACAACTTTATCTAACCTGCCATACAGAAGACACACTTCCTCTTTCCAACTCGGATCCTGTTTTACTTCACCAGCTCCTTGCTTCTATGCCTGCATCCTCTCCAGCTGCTGGCTTCAAGTAACACAGTGGGTCATTTCTGAGCAGTGTTAATTCACAGCTTTGACCTCCTGGGAAGATGGCTGCCACCTCTTCCAACACAGCTAAAACTTATCTCAGCACCATCCTTTCCATCATGCATTCAAAGCCTACCTACAAAGACAGAAATAGTGCCGTACAAATACTACCCTGTCTGTTCCCAGGCTCTGCCCATTACACTTTAAATGTCTTTCTCAGCATCCAGTGTAGTTACTGGGGGAGTACATCAAATTCAGAATATCTTAACTCAAAAAATTCACTTCAAGATTCTTTAAACTGGATTTCTGTCAGACTTTGCCAACTATGCCTACCATAATGTTGAGGTTAACAAATACTTGACATCTGATCACTGCTGCATATAGGAAACTTGCCTATAGTGCAATAACAGACTTGGCTGCATGAACAGATTCTTAAAAAACCTGGTTGCTACATGGAAGGCAGCACGATTTTACTTTCACATCCTTAAGGTTACAGTAAGATGCTATTAGATTTGCTGTCAGTCCTACAATGAAATAGTCTGGTTTTCTTTTCTGTTCTTCATGACTTCAGTACTCATACAGGCATCTTAACTCCATATAGCTGATAAAGAGGAAAGGCTATGAGGCAGATCCACAAGAGTAACTTCTGAGTACAAAGCCAAATGTAGGTTAAATACAGGGGCCTAAACCCGAAGCTCTAGCTCTCAGACTCCTGCTCAGCTGCTGCTTAGCACCAACAGAGTCTGGATTCCAGGATGCCTGGGGATTTTTTCTTAATGTCATGCCTTTCACATGCTTCAAAACATGCAGAAAAGTGCTCCACTGAGCAAGCCAACCTTTATCCCTCATCCAGACCTAATATGGACCCAGAGAAAGCACGTTACTTCCCTGCAACTGTATTTCCTCATAACACACTGTTTTACAATAAAAATTGCAAGGTACAAACCTGCAAGCACCATTAGCTGGTACATTTTGGGCAGTATCAGCACGGGTAACGGGCATGTTTCATGCCTGCTCTTCACCGGCAGTTTCAACATCAATGTAAAAGAAAACCAGGCTTCCTTCTCTCCACCCTCCAATCCCAACAGAAGGATAAGCAAGTGGAGCTGAGGGGAGAGCGGTGCATAGGGATAAACACAAACTTCACATCTCAATAACAGTTGGGACATAAGTAACTTTTTTCTCCTTCTGGTGACAAGCTACATATACATACAGTGTGGAAGAGTAGAAGGGAGACCTGCAAACTGATCTCCAAGAAGGTCTCAGAGGCTTCAGGAAAGCAAAGGCAGGTGAATGTTTCCTCCAGAGGCAACAGATCTGCAGGCTCAGTCAGAAGCATGGTGCTGATGAATGGTGCTGCAGGCAGCTGCCCAGTGTGAACCACTCCTGGTAAAATGCAGGAGGGGTCTGAGGGAAGGGGCTCACACTGGAAGCATATTTCTTTGTTAGCTATTTAACAGCACCATTTCACACATTCTGCAACTGTAGCAGCAACTAACCTGAGAAGAAACTGCAGAGACCTTTCAAGTATTGCAACAGCAGCCGTGATGAACATGAGTTACTTGCTCACCCCTCCTCCAAAAGATCTCATCTGGTCAATACAAGATAACATTTGCCCATCACCTAGCACTCAGAAGGGGTGAGATTTCTGTAGGGTGGAAGGAAAAAGTGAATGAATTGTACAAGAAATCCTGTTGGAATGAAATTTCATGTAAAGTTACCTTGACATATCTCCCTTAAAGAAAGCAAACTGACTTATAAAGGCTTGCATTTCAGTTATACTTCTGGGTGAAATGATGTCTAAGTTAAATAGCTATTTGAGAAAATATAGAAACACTCCTCGGGGCAGACTGGGTTCTCATCTTTGCCGCTTTAAATATTTCCTCACAAGGACCATTCCTCCCTTGATGCAAAACTCAAGCTTCAAGAAACTCAGGTTCAGAAAATTTTCTTCTTCCTTTTGCATGCAACATTTATCAGGCCTGAAAGTCTCAAACTCCCTCCTGAAAATGCCCACTCTAGCACATGCACACATACATGATGTTTAGATCTGGGAAAAAAACACCACACTGGCAAAATGGAATACAAGCATATCCTAAGCAGCAGCACTAAGTAGTCCCATATTTCTCTGTTGCTCTCTGTTTTTCTTGGTTTGCAGGTAAAACTGGCACATGCAGACACACATATAACAGCACGTTTCTGGAAATCTTTACAATTCCTATATTGCCTTTCTGATCTAGTTAAAATAGACATGTTCTGTTTACCACAATGATGAAAAGACTGGAAATAATGTCTAAAATAACAATACAACTTAACACAGACCTCCTGACCCCCAAGAAAATGAAGGTTAGTTATCACCATCTAAAAAATGGGCCAATAACAACTTAAGCCTAAAATAAAGCACAAAACTAAAAGAATAAAGACTAGTGGTAAAAATAAGGCTTGTTCACACCAGTATCAGCCCTAAGAACTTTTCTTAGAACCCATGCAACCAATTGGTCCATAAAATTCAACTTTTTCATGCACTACTTGACCAAATGTTTTCTGAAATTAGTGTGACTAGTCTTCTTCAAAACCAAGGTTTTTTCAAATTGCAGCTAGGTCCTAAAGTACTTTTCCCTGTGCTATCACAATCCCCTTACTTCCCAGAGCAACTTAATACTTTTATTCAACAAAACAGATTTTAGACATTGTTCTCCTTGTGCTTCTGTAGCCTAAACCTGTTATACCTATACCAGGTTTAACATATACATATAATCAGGTTACTTTCTGGATACCGTTTTTTAAAATGTGATCAAATTATTGCATTTTCCCTGCAGGACACAGTATGTGAAATGCAGTAAGTCACAATAATTTACTTGAACTTACTTTTGTTATCACTCATTAATTATATATAAATAGACAAAAAATTTCCTTGAAGGATGAATGTAACTTTAAATTTTTGTTCTATGGCTAGAGCGATATTTTTTTTTTTTATAACATCCAAAAATCATGGCTACTTGGAAACAATCACATGGAATAATACTATGTCTTTTATTTCATCCAATTCACTAATAACAACACCTACCACCCCAACACAATTTTTTAGCTTAAGAGTGAGATAAGGCTTGGAAAAGATCTGCACCATCACGTATACAATCCCATGCAAAAAAAAAAAAAAATATTGCTGCTGCATCCTAGATATTTAAATGTTCACATAAAGCAAATAAGAAATAGAATGCTATTTAAAGATGATCCACAATATATCTAAAAGTTGACCTTTGGGTTTTATGAAAGATAAACAAGCATGTTGTTCTGCTATGGGAAGTTAATGCTGGTTTTACAGTTGATGCATCCACTTAAGCATGTTGTAAAAAGAATCACACTAAACTTCACCACCAGAAAATATCAGCCTACACAAGACTGAACAAACCCCTAGCAGGGTAGTAGAGGCTCTCTTCTAGATACCAAAGACAGCCACTGCCCAGCTGACAGCCATCTTTGTGTATCCTGTAAGTTACGTCATTTTTTCAGTCCAGTTACCTTTTCACAGGCATCCCTGCAAAAACCATAAATGTCAAATTAAGTTGCTATAATTGCTTCCTGTCTTCCCCTCCTTTCCTTTCCAAAGACCACTACAATCCTCTCTGGTTCCCCTGCCATTGATTATACCCTAGCATTTCAAGAGATACAGTAAAGAAGTAAGGAAAAGCCTCTGGCAAACACATTTGATAGCTCACTGAAGGAGATTAATACTGGAGAACTGCAGGCAAGTCACTTCAGATTTTCTATTTAATACATGAACAAGGAAAGAGTTCAGGAACTTCAGACACTCAAACTGAAACTTGACTTCAAGCTGCGAAGAAGATGGAAACATATAGTAATTTAAAAAAAAGAACAGTCAGCACAGATACATAGAAGGAAGGTCATATCTAGACAAAGTTGCTTCTTTTAAGCACGTAACTGAACTGAGAGATAAAGGTGAATCTAGGGACATAATTTATCCAGATCCAGGGTAAGCTTTAGGATTGTATATCACACTCTGGATTCATTTACAAGGTCAGAAAGTACTGCATAAGGAAAGAACTACTGAAACGGATTAAAAATTGGCTTAAGAACAAGAAGCAGAGAGTTATCTTTAGAACACAGAAGAAAATTGACTTTACTGCCAGTGAAGCTTGCGATGTGGCAGTGAAATAAAATTGGCACATAATGTGTCTAGACACTATGCTTAAAAAAACCAACAAACCCAAAACATACTTTTTGTTCTTCACGTATCAAGAGTGACTCTAGTATCAGTAAGGCTTATGATGCTGTAGTGCAGTGAACAGTAATACTTACAGCTGCCAACCTTTCCAAATAATGAAACTTCTTCCCTTCAGTTAAAGCAAATGCCAGCTATGAAGGCATTATGTCAAGTTTTAAGTGATGGATGTTTATGTTTTAAATGAAAAAAGTGTCTATATACTGCAAAAAGGAAATACATCTATTTCTGTAAATAAAAGACATTACAGAACTTACCCTTTATGGATTTTATTATTTTCATTGCTCTGTGAGTGATGACAGATAATCGAGGGTCAATCTTAACTCAAAATCACTGGTCTTTCTAATGTGTATCTTCAACGCTCTAAAGGCAAGGAAAACATTTACCATACTGGAAAACATTTACCATACTGAGATGCTGCTAAACGTGGGAAAAACTTGCCACTTTCAATATGTACGTGGTAACTTTGGAGAAAGACTGCTATGAAGCAACATGTTATTGACGTACAAGAAAGGGTTTGGGATTCCTGCATCTCTTCTTTCATCTCTTTATTCACAAATACAGAACTTGTCTCTGCGCTCAGATTTTTCACTCTACAAAACCCTTAACACTGTATTACACATAAGAGAAAAAAAGGCCATCGCAAAGAGAACAGAAGTTTCCAGACTATTTGGACTAGGTACACTTTTGTGACAGTGATAAACCATGAGAAGTAATTGAAGACTGAGTTCACATAAGGGATGAACATTTGAAAAGGCAATTTAAAAAACAGTTATTGTACTTAATATCTACAGGAAATGCACAGGAGTTCAACTGAAGTAATTCTTTCGAAGATTTCATCATTGTCAGGAAGTGAATTGAGCAACTATTTAATGAAACTGCATTTCTTCCATTCTAATGTGTCACCATGAGTGCAAAAACACTCACATTGTTCAGTTCACGTTCTATTTTGAGGCACAGCAATCACCTTGTTTCCCATTGTAGCTGATACATCTCTACTGTTGTGCAAGAACATCAGAGGAGACCATCTTCAGTTGCATTTCAAAAGAGAGACAAAGACAAAGCAGTTCCAGAACAAGGGCAAAATATTTTTGGAAAACCATGCTTGTCACGTGGTCTGTATTTTATTTTCCACTTTTTACTCTAGTAAAATTTGAGAGAAAACACCAATACTTCGGAACACGAGCTTTTAAAAATACAGGTTACCTTCTAGAGACCTATTCAACAGCCATCACTGTCAAGTTTTCTCCAAGTTCTCAACTGCAGCCCAGACATGTACTTCAAACTAGTAAGTCTTCATCATATTGATTAAATTAAACAAGTGAGGCATTACTCTTTGTGCTGAAATCCCTATCTGCACCATCTTAAAATTTAGAAGAGCAAAGAGTAAGTACAAATCCTTTTAAATGAAAGAAGATATATTCTTTAAGATACGCTGGAAGAGATGAAAATTAGAGCTACCCTGAACAAACACAGGTCAACATGTATGGAGCCAAGAGCTCAAAACAGGATGAGAGGAGTTGAAGGGTCACATTATTACAAAAACCTACCAAACACTGCAAATACGAAGTTTCTGAAGTGATGAAAAAAGTTAGATGAATTCAAGACTTGTTAAGTCTCAAAAAACATGGACTTTGAACCATTTCTGTAACTGCAGTCCTAGAATTTCCAGTCTAGTGAGTCTCAGTGATGCACATCTCATTTCCTGCTAGCACTGTGTTCTTCTGACACACATCAGAAAAGAACATCATAAGAGGAATTGTGCTAGATCAGACCAATAAACCATCCAGTGCAAAATCATGCTTGCAGCTGTGGCCAAAGACAGAAGCCTAGAGAAGAACTCAACCAGCTCAGATTTTCCTGGATTTCTCTTTATACCAGTCGATTTTTCTTCATCAAGGCAGCCCTGCCTCCCCTTGAGCCCACGTCAACTTACAGCTCCACACTGCTGCTTGTCAAAGCACACACAATGCATTAGGTGAAGAACAACCTTATTTTCAATGTTTTAAACTTGCCACCTGCTTGTTTCATTTGATAACTCTTACCCGTTGCATCGCAGGAGACACTGAACTATTGATTCCTCTTCACTCTCAGAATTGTGACACTGTATTTTACAAGTGTCTATCATATCTTCTTCCTGCCTCACCTGATATGAACCTGCTTTGGTTCTGCTCTGTCCTTTTTGTGATACACAAAAAAACTGTGCACTGTGGTCAAGAAACATATACAGCCTAGATCTGTACAGTTCTGCGGTGATATTTTTCTCTGTTCTGTTCTCTACTTTTCCTACTTTTCCTAATGATTTCTAACATTCAATCTGCTTTTTTTTTTTTTGACAGCCACAGATCACTGAGCCAACCTTCACACTCAGTGATCAGTTACAATGCCAAGATCTCATTCCCAAGTCAAGCCAGAACTCACAGTTTTGCATAAAGGTCTAGGATGATCTTTTCTGACTTGTTTCACTTTAGTTTTAAGCTATGCCTAATTTTATCAGCCATTTTATCACCATCTCATTTGGTCTTGCAAAATCCTTCCGCAATTCTACAGTCAGTCCTCATCTTTACTACCAGAATAGTGAGGGTGGGGCAACAGCATCTATGCCAATCAGCTAATCAGCCTGGCAAGGAGATGACAACCGACAACCAAGCAAGGAAATAGCTGGACCCAGGCTGGCCACCAAAGCCTGCAGGGTGGTATGAGCAGAAGGGACCCCATAATCATTAAAGCAGGGCTGAAGGGGGACCACCTCCATATGCACAAAAATAAGTGAATGCTGAAAGGTCAGCATGATAGGTAAGGCACTCATAGTCTTTCTGGGAAGTCAACGTGATCATATGACACCCCAGATGTGTCTGTATACTAATGCACACATCATAGGAGCAGACACCAGCCTAACTCAGGGATCTGCTGGGCAGGATCACTCTGAGTATAGCTTTGGAAAGAAGCAGGGTGCAGGAAAACTGGCTGACCTTCAAAAATCAACTTCTCCAAGTCCAAAAGTGGTCCATCTTGACAAACAGGAAATCAAGGAATGTTGGCAGCACACCTGGGTGAATGAGCAAGAAGCTCCTGAGAAAACTCAAACGTTAAAAAAAGGAAGCTTGCAAGAACTAGGACCAGGGACAGGTGACACTGGAGGACTATAGAAACACTGCCTGGATATGCAGGTTAGGGTTAACATGCAGGTTTAGAAAAGCCAAAGCCCACCTGGAACTGAATGGCAAGAGGAAAGGCTGCTAAAGGTTCAGCAGCAGCAAAAGGAAGACTAGGGAAAACGTAGGCCTGCTGTTGGGTGGGACAGGGTGACAGGAGACATGGAAAAGGCTGCCATACTCAATGTCATCATCTTCTCAGTCTCCACAGGTAAAACCTGCCTTAAGTAATCTCCATCCCTATGACCCATAGAAAAGTCTGCAGCAGGAAAGATAGAGGATCATTGCAGGGATATATCTGAAAAAAACTGGACATGCATGAATCCAGTGGACCTGATGGGATGCACTCACACCTGCTAAGGGAGCTGGCCAATGCCACTGCAAGACCCCTCTGTACTATATTTGAAAGGTTTGTGGCAATTAGAGAGGTTCCTGAGGTCTAGAAGGAAACAAATGTTGCTTCTATCTGCAAGAAAGGTAAGAAGGAAGATCCAGGGAACTACACATCAGTCAACCTCACCTCAATGCTAGGGAAGGTCATGGTGGAGCAAGTAATTCCAGGAACTGTTTCCAAACATGAAGGACAAGGAGGAGGTTGGGAGTCGACAGTGTGGGTTTATGTAGGATGATTCATGCCTGACCACCCTGATAAGCCTCTAGAGTGAGATCAATGGCTTGGTGGCTGCGGGGAGAGCAGTGGATATTATTTATCTTGACATGAAGAATGCTTTTGACACTGTCTCCATATGATCTCATGAACCAACTGGTGAAGTATTGACTACCTAGACGGACAATGAGGTGAATTTAAAACTGGCTGAATTGCTGGGTATGCACTGTTCCAGTCCCACAGCATGAAGCCCAGCTGAAGGGCACTTGAGAGGTCTATCTAGGGGTCGATAGTGGTGTCAACACTGTTTAACATCTTTATTAACAACCCAGTTGACAGGACCAAGTGCACCCTTAGCAAGTTTGCAGGTGATGCAAAACTGGGAGAAGTGGCTAATTTGTCAGATGAGTGTGCTGCCATTCAAAGGGGCCTTGACAGGCTGCAGAAATGAGCAGATCGGAGTCCCACAAAGTTCAAAAAACAGGAAGATGTCAGGCCCTGCACCTGAAGAGAGATAACTCTAGGCACCAGTACACATTAGGAGCCAGGCAGCTTGAAAGCAGCAGAGCCAGACATGGGGGTCCTGGAGGATGAACTGAACAAAATGCCCTTGCAGCAAACTTGTGCCTTATTAGGAAAAGTATCAGTGGGTTGAGCGCTACTTTGAATTGCCAAGATGCATCAGGAGTGCTGGGACCAGTTCCGGGCAAAAAAAATACTGAAATGCAAGTTACTGCATTTAAACTTGAGAATAAATTCTTTTAACCTGAGACTAGTCAAACACTGAACCAGGTTGCCCAGAAAGGCTGTGGAGTTTCCAGCCTTCGAAATAGTCAACACCCAACCCACCTTCAACCTAAGCAGTGGAGCTGGACTGGACAATCTCCAGAGATGCCTGCCAGTCTCAGGAATATTATGATTGTGTAATAGCTCAGGATCATAATATGCTTTTTTTTTTTTCTTCAGTATTTCAACCACTGAGATCATTCCAAAGTCTCTTAAAAAACAAAAGGCCCCAGCCTAGTCCTGTGCTCAATGAACTACCTGGTTTTTTAAACCTGATAATTTAGCCTTGCCCTCTGCACCTGCTTAGTGGCTGACAAAGCATCCTTACTGAGTCTTCCTGTACTTCCACTCAGAACAGAAAACAGTCCGTGTTCAATGAATAGATCATACAAAACATGGCACATATACACTTTACTTTCTGCCCTCAAAGTGCACATCTGTCCACCGTTTGATCCTGAGACTGTTGCTGAAGCTATGCCTTCTTTTCATGTAATGCTGCAAGCTTTCAACAGCCTCGAGAGCAATGGACAGGAAAGATCAAGGTAGCTCCCAACATGAACAGAGAAACCAATTAACCTCCAGTGTAAGCAAAAGGAAAGCATCACTTTCTGTCATTTCTGCTGAGATCCATATCAGGGAAAACCATGCACATTTGCAAAAGCCTTAACTATACTAGAACAGCCAATACATGTGCTGGGAGCGTCTCTCTGATCCAAAGCACCTCCATGAGAAAGGAAATGTGAGCTTTCCAGCTCCCAGGTGGTTTCTTGTGATGGGCAGGAAAACAGGCACAAATTCATGCCATGCCAGTAGCACAACAGTATTCATTTAATCAAACGCATGCACCAGCGGATGGTACTTCATGTTTGTAGCCAGGCTTCGTACGCAATCTTCCTTAACATGGGATGTGGTCTGGCTGATACTCGGGCTCAGTCTCTATATGCATACTCAAAGCAAGTACAACTGACTTATTCAGACCTTCCATGTCTAGTCACAGCCTATATAAATGCCACAGCCGATTCAACAGGGAGAAGCCTTCTAAAAATTCAAAATCACATTATTCAGAGATTCAAGGCGGGAGAATAAACAGAGTCAATATTACTGCTGAAAAGTAAACATCACTTCTTGCAGAATGGGAACCCAAACCAATTTTCTTGTAACACTGCAAAGTCAAACAATGTCTGTTCAACTTTGATACACAGATTCGACCTTCTGTTACCACCCAAACACCAAGGAAATGCAACCCTACTACAGAATTGTTTCTATGGTATTATCTGTCACAAGGTTAATGCCAGTCAGACTGAAACACTACCTGGGGATAACAGATTTTTGAGAGAGGTACATAAGATACAGAAAATACTCTGTAAGGGTATTTTTCAAAATGTTCTACACATCTGCAGCACGGTGTTGAATTACAGTTCTGCTACCACCACTGTTGAGAAGGCACCAAAACTACCTGGCAACTGTGACACAAACTAATTCTTTACATAAGAGTCTGCTGCCTAAAAGCTATAATCAGATTCAAGGAAAGGTCTTATAAAAATGCCAGGCTACAAATGTTATTTGAAGCTGCAAAACTTATTCACTCCTCCCTTTTCTTAAAATCTAATTAGGAGGTTTTTATTGAGATGTCCAGTTTACATGAATCCTTCCCAACACCCTCATGGCACAAATACAATCAAACCAACGACAGTGGTTTAAGAATTAACCATACAGGTTGTATGGAAACCTGCATTATAAATGACATTTCCTCGGTACACAGGTATCCACATCACATAAACACTCCTCTGTTTTCCTACCACATGTTATAATATTAAAAATATTTTTAGTCATTAATACAAATATCCCCGTGTCATTAAAAACAGAAGAGCAGTTCTTGCAAGAGAAATAAAATTCCTGTCCCGGTTTTGACTCTGACATACATGCATTTTCTTGACACTGGGGGAAATTTTAGGAACTGATTGCTCAAGGTAAATAACATAGACTAGAGAGGTACAACCATGAAGTGAAAAGGTATGCCTGTACTTCATTAGTCTCAAAATACTTCCAGTCTTTTTTTTTTTTTTTTTTTTTTTTTTATTGCAAGCCCTACAGGTTTTATAGCAATCCTGAATGAACAAAAGTCTTGATTCTTCCTTACTTACTGGATACCAAACCACTGAGAGAACCCATGCTGGAGAACCAGGGATAACTTCTGACATATGTTATCAACTGGTTACACAACAGTTGCTAAGAAAACACTTTCCCTAACTCCTTAACTCTGTATTTTCAGTAGGACTATGCTGGGTCTTAACAGAGTTGACTAAGTTTCTGTAGTCATAGTAAATAACATGGCTATTTATTTAGAGGAGGATCACTTTTAGCTTTACAAGACACTGAAATAACCTAAGAAGTATGATTTAAGTATTTTATAAAGAAAAAAACTCTTTATGATTTGCTAGTGACAATTTCTCCTCCAAATCTCCATATATGTATCCTTTGGGCTTGACTGACAGCCTGTGTGGTAATGTAGCTCCTCATCCTCAGCCTGCTCTGAAAGTCACACGAGTCCCCATGAGCTAAATTGCCAGTCAGCATGAGTAATTTTATCAAAATCTGGTTTCTTACAGGTGTGGTAAATTCCTTTGTAGTGTAGCATTTCCATTCATTATTATTTTGTATAGTATAAGCACATCTAGGCTTCAATAGTCCATCCAATTTGCAAACTGATTTTAATAGCACTGTCAGGTTAGATTTTGTCTGGCTGATAAATAACCAATGTTCAAATAGGAAAGGATCAAAGCACACCAATTTCATTAATTCTCTTATTTGTTTCATGGTATACGTGTGTCAAAAAAAACCCAAACCAAAACTCACTGACACTTTTTAGAGCTAGTAAGAAGAACATAGTCTCATGTCTACAGTGCAATGGTCATATTTTTTCCGGAAAGGTGATCAAAGCTGCTGCCATTTTCTTAAACAGTTATACCCTCTTACACAAGCAAAGAGGTATCAGAGGTGAAGTTAACTCTATTGAGGACAAAACAGATTATACACCTTCATGTTACAAATCACTGCCCTCCAGGAGAAAGATAGCTACTACAGTGACAATACTAAGGAAATGTAGTTTTAAAAAGTTTTATTATTTTATTGAGAATCTCAGGAGATTTTTCAGCAAGGCTGTCGCAAATATGTCATTATTTTTTAGCCTTTGAGTCTGCTGAAAGTGTGCTCCCTTTCATTGTAGCTTTGGTTTGATTTCTCTAGCAACTACCTTCTGTAAAGCAGGACCATCTGCTCCAGAGGACATTGTTCCCTCTCCAAATTGTCTGCTCTCCAAAGAGACATGCAAGTCCCTGCCTTTATGAACATAAATTTTCAAACACCACATATATGTATTTATAAATAAAACTTACTCCAAAAAATGTATTTCAAAAACAGAACTCATATTACTGGCTGTGGTTTTGCATGTCAGGGACAATCTCTTATAACAGAAGCAACAGTAAGTAAAGGCAAAGAACACTTACAATTCATAATGTTCACAGCCTTACATATTTTGGGTCTCATACAGAGTGCTTTTATTTACGGTACTATTAACACCAGAAAGCCCTTTCACATTAAAGGCTCTAAATCCACATGCGTATTGTGACACGCTTCCAGTTGCCACACAGAAATTTCAATGGGACACACAAAAAATACGTTATTTTGTAAAAGCCCCTGTTGCTTTGCAGGGAATGGAAGTGACAAGAGCTTCCCTAGGAGGCCCAAGAAGTTTGCCTCCTTGCTTATCAAATATGTTCAGGAGATAGCAGGGAGACTGAAAACCAGCATTTCTTATTAAGAAGTTTGGCTTTCTCCATTGTCTACCTATTTGAGAATTCAACATTTATCAGCAATGTTTTTATACCACAGATGAGTGCACCGATTTCCTGCCTGCCTTACTTCATGCATTCTAACTTCCATGTATTGACTTAACCACCTTTTCCATTCGCTGTTTTCCACAATATTTTGGCAGAAAAAGGTTGATCTCCTGATATCAGAAATAATATTTTAAAGATTACATTTAGTGAGTTCTGCAAAACCAGTGTATTTTCTTTTTGAAGGGAAACATCACACATTGCACTCCTCCAGATAAATAAAATCAGATTCAACAACGTCAACACCGTGAAAAATGCAAACTCGAGAATGTGCAACACAAGAACCTGAAGATTTGATTTGGTACAAGCCTGAGACATTACACGAGCTCATAAGGTCCCTGAATAACACAGCATTAAAACTTCTATTATTCTTTCAGACTGATAATTTTCCTTATTATCTCCTTGACTGCACAGATAACACAGCGATATGAACTTAATAATGCCTATAAACATTTCCATTAACAACAGAGTTTGCTATTTAGGCACACAGAATGTGATACCAGACCAGTGTAATTGATTTTTTTAATTGATGTATTGTGCTACTGTATATGGGTGCTGAACTTGGAAAACAACAACAATGAAACCACAGCACTATGGGGCTTTAACCCATAACTTCTTAGCCTATTTATTTAGATGTTAATCCACCTAATTTTCTTCAGCTGTCCCAGTGACAGCAGAACTCCACAACAGGAAGAAAGCTCAAAAACATATTATTAAAAAATCCAATCACAAATTATTTCATTCTAAGAGTATTACAAGCTTTGGACTTTGATGCATATATAATCAACTGAGGTAGAAAATTAACACAAGTATTTTAAAAGGTGCCAATTTATGCAAAATTCCTATAAATAGCAATTTTGTTTCATCTTCTATCTATACTCACAGCTATGTTCCTCAGAAGATGCAGAAAGGACCTGTGTATTAATAATCTTATTACCTTCTTTCCAGAGAAACTGCTGCTCTCTCAGACATGCACAGAGGGAGCCTGCAAATCTATCCCTAACTCTCACATGCTTAATAAACGCTCAAAGTTAGTATAAAAAAAAAGAATTCCTACAAGTTAACCAGGTACTAGCTACAGTCAGCTTTTGCATGGCTGTGCACAGGCACAGACACCACTGGGGACCTAGGCTGCTGTGTCACACCGTATTAGTGTGACACTTTTCCCTTATTTCAAAAGCATTTTCATTCCCCCTTATTTCAAGAGCAGAAGCGCGTATCAGTGCTCTCCCCACTCCCAAATGATTGAAACCATCAGTTTTGCTTCTGCTCTGAAGGGAAAAAAAACCCAAAATACTACTCAGATTTTCCCTGAGGAATAGTAAGCATTTTGGTCTGACTGCATGACAGGCCAAAAGCATCAAGGCTGGGAGCGAGCAAAACCATGGCACATGATTTCAAAGAGACCGGTTCATAAACCGGTACAGAAGTAGCTGCTCTCACCAAGGTGACTCCATGCTGCCAGTACCCCCAAAAAACATTTTGGGTGTAGGAGAGGCCAATAAATAATTCTTACCGTATGAGTACAACCCATAGAAATAGATTGAACAGGACTAACAAACAGCAAGAGCTTTATGACATCCCTGTGTTAAAACACACTGCAGTTTGGAAAGCCCACTCCTTATTCTACTGAAATACACTCACAAATACACAAGTGATCTACTACTTTAACATAGACTACTGCAATTCCTTTCTTTTTTATTTGCTCCTCTCCAAATCTACAGCAAAATCTAAACAATTTTCTGTGTTATTACACAACAGCTTTAGGACAACTCCAGACTGTCTCCAAAAGAACCAAATGTAAATTTGCTCTGTTCTCATTAGACACTGTCTTTACTGAACTGGCTGTTGCAGTTTGTTCACTCAAATTTCACCTGCAGCAAAGCTTATGGCTTTGTACAGTTTTGCTCAAAGTAAAACTAATAGCTTACTACATTTAATAAGTTCAGCAATTAAATACTGACATCACCTCCTATACTTTTCCCCTTATCCTCAAATTGGCAAAGAAAACAGCGAATATCTAAAGTATTTTATACTTTAAATAAAGTATAAACTTATAAAGGGGTTTAAGCCTCTTCCTAGCAACAGGAGCTGAATGATATCAGCACCGGTTATATGTCCGAAGCTTTCTTTTTATTCAGTAGAAGAACTCTGGAGTGACCTTTCTTTTTTTTTTTTTTTTTTTTTAATCGTCCCTGAACAAAAACCAAACAAAAATCATGCTGAAAAATTTCTACAACATTTCAAGAAAGCTGAAGTTGAGGTGATTTTTTTTGTTCTCCTTGTCCCCAGTATTCAGTACTCTGACAACTACTTGTACCTATATGATTCTCTAGCATGGGTTGTGAACTGGATAAAATGTGAAATAACTTAACATGCATTCTCAGGACAACAGAGTTTGTAAAAAGCAAATGTGAAGTGGTTCACACATTATCAATATAACATGAAATGTTAGAACTCCACCATGATTCATCCCCTTTTCAAAAATACTTCACACCCTTCTTCCCTGTGACTGTGCTAAGTGATGCCTGAAAGCTAAAAAATAAAACAAAGCAGGAAAGACAAGCAAATCTACCCCACATATTCTCTAGGGCTTTTTGTTACTAAGCAGTTTTCAAAAGCATACAGAAATATGAAATCAGCCAAAATTACCTTAATAACCAAGTCAAACTTCTGGTGTAAATCCCTATTTATTGGCTTTAGGAGTGTCAGTACAGCTGTTGTGAGATTCATATGGAAATACTGTGGATAATCCTCAGGAGTGCCTGTAAAAAGACATAGAGGTTTGAACAAAAGGTTTCTGACAGATTTAGTTAAACAATATATTTTACTTATTAGTCATCAAAGGAACAAAACCTAATCCTGCTATTAAAAGGATAAAATCCTGCATCATGTGTACATGGAGCTTAAGGATGCTACTAACATTATGTCTTTAATATTACATTATTCCCTTACTCTCCTTAACCACGAAGACTCTTCTCAACTGGGAATCCCTAAGTACTTGATAACAAGAGGCCCAAACACACCGGCAGCTGGTGGAAATTCTGCTTCTCAGCTTCCAGGAGATACATATAAATCTGACCAGATAAGAAGACATGCGGAAAAATGAGCTCTCACTGCAAATCATCTTCCACTTATATCTACCACACTCCCGAAACCCAACTTGCTAAACACATGCCACTGAGATTTTCTCTTCCCAGCTTTGAAGTACATTTCCCCTGAGGTACTGCTGGACATACACTGACATTAGCCACAAAGTAAAGAACACTGAACTTTTTTTTTGAGTGCACACACTTAAAGAAAACATGCAGTGAAGTGATGTGACAAAGATGTTACCACTAAGTTCAAGACAGCCATGTTACTGCTCACAGATGATGCCCCAACATTTGCAATTTAAAATGCACATTTTAAATGCCTTAGTTCTTGTAGCCTTCTGTTGCACCTCTGGGCAAGCTCTTTAATCAATTACTAATAACATGCACATAAATAATAACAAGAGATACGTTATTTTAGAAATTATTCTAAGAAAAGAAGCTTCTCATCAGAGAGGAAGTACCAGATGAAACCTCATCTAACAGCTTCATTTATTGTCAGCAGTAAGTAGTGTCTTCATGGCTGTGAATTTCCACGATACTCTCCAACCCAGTTAAAACAGAAGCAGCCAGAGCCTAAACAGATTTGTGAACTTGTGGAGATTCAGCAATGGCTATGCAAAGGATGGAGACAGCCATGACCCTGCTGTGCCTGGACCCTAGGCTGGCCAGCGAGGCAGCTGTAGCCCAAAAACATTGCCGTAGAACGGCGCTCAAGTCAAATGGCTGTAGCAACACAGCCTGGCGCAGGAGGAGGTAAGAATTAAGCTCCAGTGATTTTGAGCCACATGATTTTCAAAAAAAGTATACAAAAAAGTAGCAATAGTGGAGCATTAACTGTCAGAGGAGGATGAAGCAATAAGCATATGGAATACCATTCAGCTTGCTTATCAGGGAACAGAGACTATACCATTTTATTATATATATATTTTTTTTTAAGACAAAGGGATGTACTCTCCTCATTTGCATGGCAGAAAACTGTATCCATCTTCTCCAGTCTCTATGTCTCATCCTAGTTTGTTTTGATTTAACTGTGACTTTCCCTGAGCCAGCCTGACTCGCAGCTGGGGAGACGTGAGAGCACATATCCGAACAGAGCAGAGCTCAGAAAGCTGAAGCATTTAGAAACAGCATGAACTCTGCCATCTCACAGCTTATCAATATTACTAAAAGTATCTGAAGAAACCAAAATATACTGATTACAAGACTAAGATCTTGAGCATTCTGGGCCTAGGAATAGTCCTGTGTAGCAGCTGAGAGGCAAAAAAGCATTCCTGGCTGATAGTATTAATGCCCCAGTAAGTCCCTGGAGCCCTTGAGTTACGATATCTTAAAGCAGCCATGAGAGCAGTACAAATATTGCTGTGCCAAATCCCCAATCCAGTCTAACAGGGCATAAGATTCAACACAAAAAAAGACCACTTTTCCTGATAAACAATGCTGTTATTTGTTCACCTTTCAACTGGAACAATTAGAAACTGCTTTTAGAAAGCCAGTAGCTATCCTAGGAGATAAGATTACTGTCCAAACTCATGTGCAATAATTTAATTTGTAACTCACCAAATGACAACCATTCGCTAGATATGTATCTACACATACACACACACTGTACATATTTTGTGACTATCTCTGTATACATGTATGCCACAGACTCAAAGAGTAGAAACAGGAAGAACCACTATGGATCACTTTTTCTATTACACCACCAATATAAATGCTGAGTTTCTAGCTCCAAGTCCTGCATCTCCCTGCCCCACATTTAAATTTCCTCTCCTAATCAAATGATTTCATTTTTTAAGAGCACTAGGCATCTAGCAGGAACTCCAAGCTTTTGGCAGATAATATATTGCTGTAGTCTTAGGAAGCTACACATCACGAGGGCTGATGCTGAAGCTAAGAAAAATCAAGAGATTAAGGACTAAATGCAAAAGCACCCAGAAATAAGAAAAGTCGTTCCCTGAAAGAGAAAAAATATGTAGGGGAGGACAGAGACAGCTGCAAGAGGCACAAAGCGATCTACAGAAGGGAAGATGAAGCTAATACTACATAAGGATTCCAAGAAAGAAGCAAAGATAAATAAATAGATAGCTAACAGGTAAAGGAGGAAAAGACAGTGAGGAAGACAATTAGGATAGTAAAAATCAGAGTATAATAGAGCTGGATTGCAAGAATCATAAGTGATGATGCCTCAGCAGCCTAGCTGCTGCCTATCATAGAAAGGGTCCAAACTCCAGGATACCTTAAATTCTGAAAGTAAAGTTTTCCAGGAGCAGCCTAGCTGCTGCCTATCATAGAAAGGGTCCAAACTCCAGGATACCTTAAATTCTGAAAGTAAAGTTTTCCAGGAGCAGAGATATCTGCTTCTGCATACACAAAAGTATTTGTATTTTGACAGAGCAGCACAACCCTCCGTTACCTACCTGCGTTAACTCACAGTGTTACCTATCTGCTTCCAGAAAGGAGGAATTGCCTGCTGTAACTTTGTGTCTTCAAAATGTGCTGTCTGTGTATTACAGACAAACACTACTGGTCAGAGAACTGTTCACAGCACCCCTACACTGCCAGCCAGTCTCTCATGGGTCCAACCTGCAAGTATAGGTAACTCAGGAAAAGCAGAGGCCTAAAGCTCTATGGATGAGCTCTGAGTCTCCTGCCTCCAGAAGTTCACCTCGTCTGTGTGTTTGCAGGGGTCTAGGGTATCAAAATGTGGCAAGCCAGCACGCACCAGTAGGTTCATAAGGACCCTTGAGAACAAAGGACAGTACGTGAAGGGTGGCACATGGTTTCTTTTCTGTACTTCAGCACAGAGATGAGATTGCACCATACCATACGTACCAAAAAGGAACACTGAGTGCTTAACAGACCTCTGATTACACTCTGATTACCCCTTCTATCTTGATGATCTGTGCTAGTTTTCGCTGGGGTAGCCTTAATTTTCTTATCAGTAGTTAGCATGGGGATGTGTTTTGGATTTGTGCTGAAAGTAGTGTTGGGAACACAGAGGAAAGCCTTCCCATTGATAAATGCTCAAACCAAACCAAACTGCTATAATACATCTTTCTGAATTATTTCTTTGAGGTCAAAGCAGTCATTCAAATGTTAAATTTGTCACAGGTTACCAAACCACAATTTTTAAGAAGTTCACTCCTGAAGAACTTTTAAAGTTCTTTGCATAAGTTGCAAACAGACTAAATGTTGCACTAGGGCATAACTGTCAATAACAGAATTTATAAATAAGCCAAGTCAATTTATAAATAAACCAAGTCAATTCTCAAACATAAAAAAACCTCTAGCATATTTACTCTACAAATATTTATAAATTCCTTTACAAAACAGTTTTGCTGGAAGAGGACTAGCTGACAGCAGTGCATCATTTGGTCTGCCAGATTTGAATCCAGTCACAGCCTGAAGAAATCTAGCTTGCCATGTCCCTTGCCATGGTCCTGGGAGCAGAGCCCTGGAAATGCCTCAAACCACAGTGAGCAGGCTCATGGTCCTGCATTTTGCTCACAGAGCTTGGGACTTGCACATTCAGTACAATAGTACCTGGTGTGGTAGCAATTAATTGTACCCTCTTAAGATGGTTCTTAATCAAACCATCTTAAAACATTTGATATCATTAAAACAATGATATCAAACAATCACACCTACTACTATTCCCCTTTCACAAAAGAACTACAATATACGTAAGCATCCTTTTTGGTTCTTTTGTTGGTTTTTGGTTTTTAATAACAAGCAAAACTATGCAATCTGCTCGTTAAAATCTTCACTTCCACCTCTCCACAGGTGAGAAAGCTGTGTAGCTGCACTTTAACACAGCAAACATGAAAAAGATGTGATTCCACAAAACACACGACTGCAAACCACTGCCTTAGGCCTTTTCATTATCAAATCATACAAGCTAAGCAACTGGAAACAAATGCCAAAGAAGGAAAGTAGCAGGGGAAAAAAATAAAAATACATAGCAGAATACAAGACATGCCCCAGCAAAGTGGCTACTCTCTGAACTCTTTCCAGAACTGCATTCCTCTCTGGCCAGAAAACAGCAGTCAACTCAACAAACACTGAATTACAAGGGAAAGCATGCAAGCTGACAGGCAGCAAAATTAAAGGTGGATGCAGTAGGACCCTTTAAATTCCTCTGTACCAGAAGACTTTCGTAATGAAACCTGCTCTAATTGCCTTTCTTTAGCATTTTTTATTGTGCCTTTGCACCTGTGAATGAAAAGTGCATTGCAGCAAAACTACAAGCACAGACAAGTCTCTCTACTTTTGCTTGCTGTGTTGCTCCAACCACTAAACCAGACAATACTGAATCTAATCAGAATAAATAATAAATAATGCAAGCACTTGAAATAAGCTTCTAAATTGCAATTAAACATAAATAGGTAGGACAATGATTTCAAGCATCCCACTAACCACAAGATGAATTTTTATTAGGTTTCCACTTTCCCAGTCAATCTTTCTGGCTGGTCATAATAAAGTGACTGATCGTGAGTGATAGCAAGAGTAGCAGACACCAACCAACTAGGATGGAATAGAGGATGCCCGGTCGATCTGAAGGAGGCTGGATGTTTCGGTCCTGATCTATGGCTTGTATGGGTGGAGTGACACTGATGGGATTCACACGTGCCTGAAATGACAAATCAGACAGATTTGAAACAGACAAATTAGAAAGCCAGTAGACAGATCTTTAGGTTTTACATAAAAAACATCTCACTGAAAAGGATATTCGCTGAAACTGCAGAAGGAGAAAAGCCTCATATTTCAGAGAATGCTTACAGTACATGACCCTTTTGAAATAAAAATTAAGTAGGCAACAAATATATTTCTACAGCAATCTCCCTTCTTTGAGATACATCTTATACTATAATAGTATCTTCAAGGAAAGGAAGCTTGCAAATGTTCAAGCAAATGCTTGACTTGACTATGCTTTTATAAACAGTCCCTTGAATCAGGTATTTCAGACATCATCATAGCAGTGAAATACAGAAAATGCTTTAAAAAAGGAAATAACAACAAATCAGATTTGAGAATCATTAGGAGCTACAGTGGCAGTGATACATGAATACATACTGTAAAAGAAATTCAAGCCAAGGTACAGACATTTCAAGGATAGGTACAATTGGAAAGTTTGAATGGACATTGCAATAATTCACACTGTTATTCAAAGTAGAGTGATCTCACATGCCAAACATGGATAGAAAGCCACAAAAGGCATTTGCAAGCTTTCATCTTGTTCAGTATTTCTGGGCCCATTTTTTTACCTACCAACTTAACAGCTTCCTGTACCTACTAACAGCATTAATCCCTCACTGTTGCTTTGAGTATTTTCTAGTTTTCCTATGCTGATACAGTCTCCAGTCACAACACCAGAGCTGCCATTCCCAACTCTAAAATAACAGTTTCAGTAACCTTGGCTGCTTAATCATCTAGAAATGTAGCTAGTCCACCAATGTATGTACACCAGTCTTTTCCGTCCCTTGGAACTTTTTGCATGGCAAAAATGTTTAATAACCTCTATGAAAAACCAGAGACATATTTCCCACATACAACTAATCCTGGCAGCCTTTGCTCTGGAAAGCTCTGACACTCCATGTTCTGCAAGAGGGAACTTGAAATTCAGAGTAGGAACAGGAATGAGACAAGCCCGCGCTTGGCCAAGTTTTGGCACAGCCTTTAGAAATCCTCCTGCTGCAATCTGGAAGGAACCTGCAAGAGCTTTAACAATGCCTGTCAATAAACCTAGAGGGAAAAGAGGTGAGCCAGGAGGAGACCAAGATGGAATGAATACAAGGCAGTTTGCAAGAGAGGAGAGTTGATAACCCCTCCTGTAATTTTGAATACGTAGCCTTATTGTCATCTGCAATAATACAAGCTATTCTGCCCACGGTTTGCCCACCCAGAAGTCATTTCCTACAGGCTACTAAGGTCCAATGAGGCTCTTCCAGGCTCATGAGCCAAGGCTTGCAGCCACGCATGGTTGCACAGCTCTCGGCTTTGGGTGCAGAGCATCTGCCTACCAACACAGGACTGGTACCTCCTCACTCTACCTCTCAGCTCATGGCTTTTTCCACAGTTCCCAACAAGCAGGCGAGGTCTTTTGTCACATGCCTGTTTCCACTTTTGACTCTTTAAAAAATTAAACTCTTAAAAGCATAATGAGGAACAGACAAGCTCAAAATAGGCATAAAGAAATAGAAAAGATGTATTTGACACATTTGAATTTTTAAAATGCTTTAGGACTGCATAAAAATTACATGCTGAGAGATAAGATTATGCATAAAACTGCCCAAGACTAAAATGTTATTTTTAAATTTACAGATCAATTGAAGCACTCTCAGACAAATCTACATTGTAGTTAAAACCACACCCACAACATAACCAAGAAAGTCAAAAACCAAAACAATCTCATTTGCTAAGGCTGGCTAGGTTCCAAACTCACCATTATAGCACTTCAGGCCAAGCCAAAACATCCGAATCTATGCTAGAATAACAGCGATGGATCTGGCCTTGTCAATAATGAGCTGTCAGCTGTACCCAACTGCTGAAACTAGACTAAAATAGTAATTGTTGGATATGTAACTCAGATAGCAAGGACATGTGCTTTACTGTCCAGTTCAAGGAGAAGTTTGAGAGCAGCATTTAGAAAAACTGCAACTGAAATTAAACAGGTTCTACTTGAACAATGGGTATTTTATCCCACGCTGCCACCACTACACTGATTCCTCAGAGTCAAAGCCATCAATTAACAGAAGCAAGTTGTATAAGAAAGTGAAGTAGTATAATTAAAACTGAAACATGAAATCCATTCAATTTTTATTTTAAGTTGCTTTTCTAAGTACCGTACACCCTGATATGGGCTGCTTATAAACTAGAAGATTTCATGCAACAAGATCAGTTGCAATCCGCTAAAATGTATAGGGATAATTTAAAGCTGTTTTGATTTAAATAGCCTGATGTGCCTTGAAGCAAAGTTAAAGATACTTTCATATTGTTTCAATAATCCATAGATAATGCAAGTATCTTTTTCATTTAAATTAGAACGATGGAAACATAACTGCACAAAGAAGCAGCCATTAAGTATGTTAATAAATTTGTAAAAGGATGTGTAGGATCGTTTCAGGAGGTGTACATATACTTTTCATGAAAAATAATTATTTTAAGAATTTGTAGTCAAAACATGCTCTGATCAATAGCAGTAATAACTATGATTATTACATAGGGATATTTCTTTCTTTCCTGAGCACTTTAAAATGTAAAAGGCATGAACAGGTGCTCACAACATCCCCCGGGTCCTGCTGCTATGGTGCTGCTTGGCAGAAAAGCTGTGGGGGCTCATGGGGCCAGGCAGCTCCCCCGAGCCCATCTTGCTGGGGTGGGGCCCCAGTCCTGCCCCCAAAACTGTTCTGCATATCACAGTTACCAGTTGTTGCTAGAGACCTGCAGACCACCATGGTACAATACTCACCACCATGTTCGCCAGAAGGTTCACAGAAAAGATGAGGATTTGCTAAGCCCTTTGAAAGAGTGGACGTGGTCACATACAGACAGAAGGTGGCTCCTGACTTAAGAAGAGGAGGTGGAGCCTCCTTCCAGCTCTGCAGAGTAGGCAAATGTTACAAAACGGAGTCTGCGACAGCCACCACTGTGTAATAGATCTAACATCCTTACAAAAGACAGCCCTATCATTGTCGATCTCAGCCTCAAAGAAGAGCTTCATAAAAAGATGGAAGCCCATTAGAAAGAAGTGAAAACGTTACTGAGTGAAATGTTCGTGGGACCCATGACTGCTTAAGGACACTCAGTTCAAGGCAAAGAAAATGTCCATGAGGTTTTTATTGAGACAGGCTTGAGAAAGTGCAAGTCAGCATGGCTACACAGTAGTGCAGGGAAGGTTACTCAGGTTAAACAGATGGCCTTTAAAAACAGCCATGTCTTAGTGAAGAACATAAAAGGGTCCACAAGTTCTGGCAGCAGCAGGTGATTAAAAAACAAACAAACAAGGAGATCCTGTCAGTTCTAGGGTAAAATGTGCAATAATTTATTTACTTCTCCCCATTAGGGAAGAGATCTCTCAGTTACTGGTTTTGGTATTAACAGACTTCCGGGTGCTCCAATACAGAAGAACTCACCATCAGGAAGGCCAGAAAAAAAAAAAAAGGGACCGAACCCCCAGCTTGCAAATGTTATCACAGTATTAATACATAATAATAGAAAAAAATCTTTCTTCAAACAGAACTGTGACAGGAAACCTGCCAGGGTGCCTGCAGGGCCCGGAGATGATCAAGAGGGGGAGGAGGGGGGGTAGCTCAGAGAGAATAAGGTAGCGGCACAAAATCTCAATTTTTTTTCCTTCTTTTGTGTTCACCATGAAAGGACTCTGATGGGGCCCATGCCAGCACCTTCTCCATGTGAGATGTCTAGCAGGTCCTGCAAAAAATCATAGCATTCAGACACATTATGGACTGAACAAGCCAAATGAAGAGTAACATGAGGCCAAGGGCAGATGTATTTCTAATGGAACGCAAGAATGAGTCACATGAACCTGTTGTGCTATGTAATTTCTTGCTTAAAAGTGCTTTGGTACCTGAAGAACAGCAGGTGGCAAATGTAATACCAGAATTAAAAGGGTCCCAGGGTGACCCAGGGGAATACCATCATGAAACCTGAGGCTTATACCAAGAAAATCAGCAGGTGATAAAATAACAGTCTGAGAAAACACAGAAATAAATACAACAGGGCGTTTGGTTTTCTGCAAAGGGAAATCCAGTCTCTCAAACTTACTGTGGTTCCATGCAGGAATCACTGGCACATGGATACCACAGAACCATGTGATACAGCACGTGTAGACTTCCAGCCAAGTTTGACAAGCTCCCTGACAAAATACTCCTAAGGAAATTTGGCCTTGACAGAAAACAAGATCTGTGTATACAGAAAGAGACATGAGGCAGAGGAGGACGAAGCTTTCAGTTCACATAGGAAAAGAGGGCAGATCAAAAGGGATCTGTGCTAGTATCGGAGTCGCTCAGCTCATTCCTATGTGACCTCGGCAACGTGGGGGAGAGCACACTAAGAGAATTACAGATTATACTCAATTACTCAGAGCAGAGATTATGAGGGTCACCTGCAAAAGACTAGTTTTAAGCACTGAAGACCACACAAATGAAGTACCTCAAGATTTTTCACATTTTCCTTTTACATATTCAGTTGTTTTGTGAAAAATCACCAACCAAAACTCTCAGAGAAATTTTCTCAGCAATACTTTGGAGGGCAATGAGTCAAAACCATCCTCCTTTTCAATGAAATCAAACAAGACTTGACTGCTTAGGGGCTATGAGGACAAAGCACTTGCAATCTTTCCCTCATGTTTATTTCAATGGAAAGATCTCTCATAATTCATTATGAAATGATCAGTGAATAATAAAAATGTTTATTCACCAATATCATAAAACAGTGCCATTCACCCTACCCCAGTCATCAAATGATAAAAACTTCAAAAAGCAGCAGCATTGAGTTTCCGTCATGGGACAAATGTGAAAGAGGAATGGGAAAGACCTGAAGTTACTGTTATTAAATCAAAAGGGCTGGAAAAGAAAAGAAAAAAACCCAAACACAACAGCAAATATTTATTCAAATGCTTTGTCTCAATGCATTTAGTGTAGCTGGAAAATGCTTATAATGATTTGCTACATTGTTTTTATGTCTTGCTCTTGGACCTGTGTGGTTAGCCAAAATTTGGTTGCATATTATTTGTTTAGAAGAGAAAGAGATAATGGAGCCTGTCTGTTTTAAGCAGTCCTGTTTACTCAGTAGAAAGCTTCCCTGGAGAGGAAAGAAACTCTGCTTTCAGACACAGTACTCTTAATATCTTTGAACATACTGCAACTACAGAAACTCTTGAAACTCTTTTTGCTTTTATTCAGGAACTGACTACTATCACCACATGTGAGCCTATCTCTGATGTTTCCTTCTCTGTCTTTCTCACATCTTCGTAATGCACTGAAACTCAGCTGTTCTCTCCATTTCAAATGGTGACACATGGCTAGAATACAGGTATCTAAGGGGGATAACATGATAATAAAATAATAATGACTGGCAGAAATTTCCCCCCCCTTTTTTTTTTTTGTCTTACCTGAAAAATACCTTAAACAATGTAAAGCAAAAGATCTTTAAACCAGCACATCATTGATTAGTCCCAAAACTTACAAAGTAAGTTTGCTTTGCATTTGTGCAAGAATGTTTTATGCTCCTACTAAGGATAGCAAGAAAAAAGAACAACTGATTTTTTACTTATTAACATGCAGCTTAATAAATTTGGGACTACAGCTGCATTCAAAAGTCCAAAACCAGAGATTTCTATCTTTTCCATTGTCTACCTGAGATGCACAGCTAAATTTGTCAACTGTATCTATTTATGAAGAACTGCTTCCTCTAGGTAAGACAAGAAGGAAAAGAGAAAATGGCACATTTTTAGAGTTAGAATAACAACACCTTTTTTTGTAGCAAGCTGTTTGGTGGGTTTTGGTTGGTTTTTTCTTCTACGAAAATGATTGTGTTCTGTCGCAGCACTCTGAAAACTAGCTGGATGCAACGAGGTCTTTTACCATTACATACCAGCATACTCTTCATGTCAGTCCCTCTGCTACCTTCTCCTAGTCTCTCCTCATCCAGGGCACGCATTCTTTCTCACTTCTCTCTGTTTCTTCCTCCTCTCTCTTCCTTGGCTGCCCAACCACTTAACAGAACCAGCCACAGCTGCACCTTGTCTACACCAGCCAACTCACCGCCCCTGAAGCCAGCCCACAGCTGTATATTATCAATGTTAATTAACCCAGCTTCATTCCTCTACAGTGTTCTAGGATGCTGAAACACAGTTAACCTTCCTGACCAGGACACTGCCTATTTTTGAGCAAGTACTTTATTAATAAAAGAACTGTCTTTTACTTGATTGAAGACAACAGACAATGAATCAGTCAGAGGTTCACAAACAGGGCTGATGCTGCTTTGTTGATTCACAACCATTTCAGCTCCCACCTGCCTGCCCTGAGATGCTCCTGGGAGTCTGTAGTCTGAGTCACTACACAGGCAGAAATAAACATTACCAACTGCTGTAAAAGATAAAACCATATGAAAAGGAGGAGTTCCCAAACTCCTCTTCGGATTCACCAATGTGAACTTCCTACCCAGAGTGCTCCTATGTCTATTAGCCTGCATGAAATCCGCTAACAGAAGGGACAAAACCTCTGTCTTTAGACTTTATTACTGTGTTCAAACATGGCAAGACATTTTCTACCAATAAATTCACATGGAAGACTAAGTTTTAAGACACAAACAAAGACTGAAAAAAACAACAAAAAAAGGAAAAATTAAAAAAACGAACATTGTGAAAATATGCATTACTCCAGGTTGACCAAAATAAGATACATCACAGTGCCTTGAGCAACAATCCACCAAAAAAAGGAATGTTCACTTACATTAATATTTTTATTTGCCAGTTTGTGGCAGCATTTCTTAGGCAGACACATTTAACTGACCTTTACCCAATATATGTGCTATTAACACAGCTGTGAAAACCCATCCTAAATTACAGTCTTACCAAATAAATTGGTATTCTTGTAAAATAATTTCCTAAGTAAGCTCTGTGTTACCTATTCAATTGTTCCTAGGAGCTCTAAGGCATTCATATACACATATAAGACCTGTTCCATGGAAGTATGCAGGATATTTATCAGATGTCAAATTTTGAAGACTTAAGCATTTTCGGTAACCAGCTCAATGACTTGTCTAATATTGAAAAATCTTAAACACCTCCCCAGACATTTTCCTCTAAGAATGTAAGAATATATATTCAACTGTGAAAACACCACACCTAATTCCTAAATATGAATTTACTCTAATTTATTCAGATTCAGTACATTAAAATTTTCATTGATTTTGGGGGAGAGGTTAAGAAAGATACTTTTTTATACAATGGCAAATAAGTATTTTGATCTGCATCAGCTCAACTGACAGCCCTGCAACAGAGATTGCTTCCAACACTAGAAGACTGATGACATTATGTCACTCAATTGGCAACAAACTATAAAAAGTCATCTTTTTCTCTATGTTTCCAAGTATTTCTCCCTTTTTCCTCTTCTGTCTTCACATTTGCTAAGTGTCAGAGTGGTGACCCTCTCCCACCTCCCTAACCCATACCACTATCCACACCGGCATGCCCCATCAATAACTGCAAGTGGACCCAGCTGCCCTGCCCTCCCATTTCCCCAGCTGCCAGCAATCACTGCTTCCCTGCTGCCACTTCCAGACAATCAGTCACCCCGTGACGCCTCGTGCTGCCATCCTGTCAAGCGGCATGCACTGACACTCCCAAGGAACACCAGTGGTTTTTTGACTGGTAGCACCAAGTGCAGTTCAATTATAAAAATCGAGGCCAGGGACTTGTATCCTCAAGAACTCCCCTCTTTCCCCAAGCTGTGGGCCTAAATCCAGCTAGTCATTCAAATTTCTAGCCAAGGATACAAGGAACTGAATTCTGCACTGAATAGGTGGCTCAAAGGTTTTCAAGAAAATAAGACCAGAGTTCCCTGCCCCTCTGTTGTCAAGTTAAAATATATTAAAAGTTTGGCAAACTGGATTAAATCACTGAAACACAGGATATTTCTTGTGTTTGATGATTTATAGTCTTTTCTGCTCTGAACAAAACTAAGATGCACATAATGCTTTGCAATGTCCAAACTGAATGAACACGCAGAGAAAGCATTCTTTTCTTTTCCCACATTCTTATGTGTATCATTATTTTCTAGGAAGTGCTGAGAACTGTAGAGTATTTCATAGTGATAACTTTTACTGACACAAAATACTCCAAAAGAACACAATGAATCACACTTAACCATCAGCTTTTCTTGGGTTTCTCTCACAGTGTAAAGCAATAGATACATGTATTTTATCAGAACAAGGTGGTGAATAGCACAATTAGTTAACGAAACACATTTCATGCCAGTATTTTACTCTAAAATCTGTTATTTTTACAGCCTTCCCAGTTTGGAAAGCTGTAACTGGGGCCAATGGACTTCAAATAAAGCCTAGGGGCCTTCAACACACATCATACTCATAGAGTAGCTGATGAATTCACTGATGAAGACAGCAGAACTCTCATCCTACGCAAACAAGGGTGAGAAGCTTTTTGCTGAATAGAAAATACCAGTTAAGCAACACACATTACCCCGTGCTGACATCCAGAACCCCTTCAAAGTAAGCCCTACAATATTAAACCAACAAAGTTTTTGATGAATTGATGAATCATTATGGTTACACTGCTTCCCCTTGTGCTTCTTGAAAAACACATGAGGTTAGAATACAAGCTGTAAATCGGAAATTAGCGAAGTCATACCCATGCTGTGCAGAAATGCATACGCTATTGCCAACACACAGTACTAAAACAGCAGGAAGAACTGCAAAACCATTCCAACATTGTTTCTTGCTGCTGCTTCAGATGCTCTGCCAGTACAACCAGGGCTGTGACAAAACACTAATGAGCACAAATCCATCATAAAGTACTTGCATGACAGTAAAATGAAGAAAATATTTCAACGGAGTTATCCAACTACAAATGAGGTAAATCCAAAAAGCAAGTAACACCCCAGAAAAGTATATTCAACCGAAGATCATACCAAAAACTTGTCAACAGTCAAAATGTGTATGTCACATCAAACCTCTTATTTACAGGATCGCACCATTCTCCACTTCTTGCCTTCCTGTTGATAGCTACAAGGGCCTACAGGCACTCCCTTTGGTAAGCGAGCAAACACAGAGAGCGGCAGTGCCTCACATCAGAGTTTGCAGAATTTCCTATGCTACTCTTTGAGGGATAACATGATACAATGGTGTACAGGAATACAGGGTAAACACAATCTTATGACCCTCTTCTGACTCAACACAGAACACTGGACTTCTGGGCAAAGATCTCAACTGAAAGCCAAAACAAAGAGAAAGGAAGAAAACCCCAAGCATGGATTCAGTAAAGCCAAAAGAGAAAAGAGTAAATCGTCTGCAGGAAACTGTTCTGATCTAATTGTCACAGGAGCTAAACAGGTGTATATAGCCAAAAATTCTGTGCCTCAAAATTGCTTCCCAAGAATGGGCAAACCTACATGAGGAAACCAACTCCATCAAAATCTACACTGCTCGACCCTAGAGATTTGCAGCCCATTCACCTAATCTATAGTTGTTACTTGTTTGCAATGCTACATACATCTGAGGGTTCATGCTCTGTTAAAATAACACTTCTTACCACCAGATGAGTGCCAGAGTGCAACCAGACTGTGTGCAATGTCCACACTTGATATGAAAATGAAATATAAGCAGCATTGAGCAGCATTCCTGGAGACGTAGCACCTGGGTGAAAAGGCATTTTTATCAATATCACTAGTAAGACAGGAACTGTGTTATAACAGTCCACCCAGGGGAATCGTAACTATTAACAGCAGATAGTAAAACTGGTATTAATAAATCATAGTTAAAAACTGTTCAGTTCAAACATATGTATATACTGAAAGTAATAACAATGGGAGTTAATCTGCAAGTTTAAAATAAATCTACCTTTCTATTTATTTTGAAGAAGTTCACCTTCATTTCTAAAAGCCACTTAGAAAAAGCAACAGCAGATACTTTATGCAGTTGACGTGTGTGAACTAACATCTCTTATCTTCTCAAAAGAAGTGTTTCACTAACTGATGGGAAAACTAACACAAGATTGATTATTAAAAAGAAGCCAGCTTTCTAAATTCAGCACCATAGTTGTCTAATAGCTTTTAGCACCTTATTTTGTTGTTCCAATATAATCCATGGTTGCTGTGCTCTTTCTGATGTGCCCAATGTTCATGCCGGTTTACTACAATGAAAACTGTAGAATTCAAATATCCTGACACATCATGTTGTTAACAGAGTAAACTGTCACAAAACACAATTCCTTTCTCATTTATTTGTAAAAACAAGCCACCTTTGAGGATGAAAAAATATTTTGTAAGAGCAGCAAGATAGCATAATGAATCACAGCAAAGAGGAAAATAGAGACTATTTTTATCAATGATGTCTTCCAGGAACAGCAGGTCCAAAAAAGAATTGAATTTCATCAGGATCTGATCTCAGTGCTTACTAAATTGCTTTTTCTATATCTGACATGCTTTATAAGAAATGCCTCCAACAGAGTATCTGTGCTGGAAACTAAACGAAATGCATTATGCAATGGGCCTCCTGCCTTGGCATGCAGGTATAATCTCCTGTGCAATTCAGTCAAAAGCAAGACTTCAACCTGGAGGTTCTACTTGTTACAATGTGATGACTGTGCTTGATAAGAATGATAAACATTTCCTTTTTGACATTTCACTTTTTTCCATACGAACTATGAAGTCTATTTCCTTAATTATCTTCCAAATTCTTGATGAAAGGTTTCTTATTATCATGATTTCTGTTCAAGATTCAGAATGAAGAAAGAGAACAGCTGCAAAAAACCGAAACGCACCTACCTGACAAAGATTCACAAAAGATAGAAAATACTTAAAGATCAATAAAACACTACCTTAAGAACTTAAATATTATTTTAATTTCTAAGAACAATTGTATTACAATACAAAAGTCTGAAATATTAGCCCCATTTTGTTTTCTTTTAAATACATATTTCTCTCAGAGGGGAAGAGTCAGCAGTGTCAACAGTTGCTAGTATCAGCTGAGTTTGCAGATACTGTTAAGGAGAAGAGGCTGACAGCTTCTCTATGTCTTTAGAAGAATTAGCCATAATAAAATATACTAGAAGAGGCACGAGAAGTTACAATTAAAGGTATGATCAAAAGCAGGGCATAGCTTGTAGACAAACAGGCTCTGGCTTAGCAAGTACCTCTGAGCCTGAAAGAAGACACTAAGAAGAAAGACGCAAAAGGTCTATAAAACTGTGTTACAGAGAGTGCTCGTAAGATCAGGGGCTCACTGCCTCTTGCAAACCAGCAGCTCAGGAACATCTAAACAAATTACCTGGTGGCAGCCTCAGAATACACAGAACAAGGAGCTTCACCCAAATACACTCATGCTATGGCACTCCTTGCTATAGGCACCAGAGGCGCTAGAAGTTTACCTCGGCTCAAAAATCAGACAGGTTCATAGAACAGGAAAACCTGTCTGCCACCAGTTTTCAAGACAGAACATCTAAATGCAATGTGGGAGAACCCCTTGGGGAAGCATAACCAGTACCACTGGTGGGACCCTTCATATATTAATCTGTATGAAACTAGAAAAAAAATAATATCCTGTAACAAAGCAGTAGTTCCTTTAAAAATCAAAACAAGGTAACATAGAAATGAATAGGTCAGTATTTCACCCAGATTCTTTGTCTCTTGACTGATTCATTATAGACATAGATATTATTAAGATAATGTTGCTGGTTTGTTTTCTTATTTACACATTTAGTATCTTCCTTCATAGAACTTTTCTTTGCTAGAGCCATTTTCTCACCTGGAGGAGCAAGTAAGGTCAAAAGTCTCTAAGTATAGCAAATTTCCGAGGTATTGAATGTGCAGTCAAGCAGTGGTCCTATTGATCAGGCTGATACTAGAGTTTAACATTTGGGGTTAGCAAAACAGCACTGTGGACCACCACTCTCAGCTGTCAGAAGAAACATTTACAGTTTCTTTACTATTGTGTTTTTGGGGTTTTTTTTTTGTTGGGGTTTTTTTGGGGGTTTGTTTTTCTTTTTTTTGTACTTGCAACTTAATGGGAACTTCTCTAGTTCAGGCATGGAATGTCAGGTATAACTACCTAACACCTGATTTTATTCAAACTGTATCCACTACTGTCATTTTCTCATTAAAGTTTGTCACTCTGTCAAGAGAGAATTTTAGGTAGAGTTTGTGCCCAGAGCCAGTAACAAATTCTGTATCACCACTATTATAATCACTTTACTACACTGCTTTAATGGCAATATTAACAGTGGCATTAATGCCACATTTAGATTAATTTAGGTAATTTAGGAAAAAACTTGGATTTTCTAGGTATATTTCAGATGCTTTAATTTTCAACAAATGTGTGCCGTTGTAGATATATCATATGCGTACATACACACATGGAACCTGCAATGCTGACATACTTCATCCACAAGCCCATCCTCACATCTTTTTACAGTACAGTGAAATTTTACATTTAAATGCTTTTCTTCTCAAATCCCAAGACTCTTCCAGAACAAAAATCAGGAATTATTTACAAAGCATCTCCTACTATCTAGCCATATAAGCTGTTTTAAACTTGAGCACTGCTATACTGCTTGGAGGTATTGATGGAGAGCCAAATGCAGACTCAGCACACTTCTTTCAGAAGAGGGTGTTCTGTCTCAGCATCAGAAGAGGGCGTTCCAGCTCGCTGTGAATTTCCTCATGCTTTAAAGGAAAGACTGCTAGGATTTAAGCAAGGTTTTCTACAGAGCAGAAGCAAAGCTAATTGCCCTGGTAGTGATGATGATGCGCTGCCCCCTCCTTACCCTACACTGCATTGTGTAGCCCACAGCTGGAGGCAGGGAAACGCTCTTTGCCATGGCACACCACATTCTCTCTGTATTCTTCACATTTTGGAATGGAGGTCAGGACACTAGTCACAACCTGAGCTGCTGCGCTGGGACAGCAAGGCTCCTTTGGCTGCTCCCTCCCTGGTATGATCCCATTGTGGACGGCACAGCTGGGAAGGCTGCTGGCCCCTCAAGGGCACACACTGTCTTGGGAACACCACAACGACAACAAGTGGAATAAGGCCACATTTGTACTGTAGGATGCAGTGGATCAAGGAGACTCCCAAGTTACCTTTAAAACACCAGGACAACCAAAAAAACCCAGGTAAAGCAGCCGAATGTGAGCTGCCACGCCTACGTTGCTATCAAGAGCCATACTGTCAAAGCCAAGCCTGGCAAGCAAGTCTGTGCCAAATCACCTGCCTGCAGATGTGTAAGATCACACAACTGCTGATGAGAAGGTGACAGCAAATCCTGCTGCTCTGTTTCTGCAAAAGGCCACAAGACTTCATGGTTATCAAAAGGGAAGCAGCACTCAGAGTGACTCCTGCAGCCTCAAAGGGTTCCTCTACTTTATTGCCCGTTACCTGCAAGTACACAAGTATCTGCAAAACCTTAACTGATGAATCACTATTTGATTAACTGAAGAACTAATAAAATCTGCACCCTCTGCACTGTGGCAATAAGGTGAAAAGACAACTCTTTCTTCCTAACCCCTAATGAACAGCTAGATTATAATTTAAGGGGATAGCCTAGCTATTGAAATGGTAATTATCTCTACAAGGACCAGTGTTATCACATAGATGAGAATTTTTCTGAAGTTCACTGATACAGCATCACTGCTAAAGTATTTTGTCTAAATTTCAACAATTTAAACATTTAAATATTTCTAAATTACATTTAAGGATCAAATAAATTAATACATATGCTTCCTCTTTGGCAACAGCTCTACTTCATGCCATAACAAACACGGCTTTATGAAACAGAAATGCATATTGTGAAAGTGCCTTTTTTGTCATGGCAAATATCCAAGACAGCAATTAAATCACACAAGTAGTTGATTGTATATTCAAGATACAGACCCCAGCTCAGAATGAGACAGAGATGGTACTTTCTCAGGCACTCTTTCCACTCCTGAAGGTCTAGTTTTTAGGAGTGAAAGGCTCAGTCATTTCATATCTGAAATTCCTTAATGGTATCACAGAGAGCAAGACAGTTTCAAACCCCAGGTAGTGAATATCTTGCAGAAGTGAGGAATCACACTTTCCTACTGTCCTCAAGTTATTCTTTTTCTAAGCTGTGTAGTCTCACACATTATGCTAAAGTCTTCTTTGTTATGAGGCAGGTGGGGTTTTTCTTCTTCTTTCTTCTTCTTTTTAACAAACTTTAAAATAAGAACTAGAGAATGAAGTCTACAGAAGGAGGAAAAAGCAAGATCTCATCAACTTAAGACGAGGATGCTTGGCACTTTTTGTACTTCATTAATTCATCAGATTTTTGACATTGATTCTGCCACACAAGAAGGTGTTTTACACTAGTGAACCTGTACTACTGCACACATTGAACCCACCAGGCACCCTGACGATCTCTCAAACGTTTTATGTATTTGACTTATGTGGCTGACGTGCCAGACCAAAGTTTGAATCAAAGCTGATCATCTCCATTGCTGAAAGGAAGTGACTTCTAATTACAGCTCCACAATTACTTGTTCCAAGCAAAATCAGGACCCTTTTTCTTCTTAGCTTCTAACAAAGCTGTAAAAAATCATTGTTTTCCCACTAGTGTTCCCAGAAAGTTACTAAACATTTTGATAAATATCAGGCAATTAATGGAACATTTCCATATTTGGAAAAAAGAAGAAAATTATAAATATAAAATCAGTCATTTTTATCAGTTTATTCCCTCTTTACTCTTAATTAAAGGAATCAGAATTGAAATTAACTCTCTAAAATTTCACTATACAGCTTCATAAATACCTAGAAAATGTGCCTGTTTTCACCATTAGCTCAGTATCCAGCCCAGACTGGGTCTCTGGTGAACTACCAGAGTTCCTGCTCCTCCTGCAAAGAAGTCCCAACAGCCAGTGTGTATCATGGGTCACTTGATAACCCAGTCCTAGCCATAAACAAAATGTATTTCTCTCACCCCAAACACAGTTTCAAATTTGATCTGCAATGTATTTTTCTTTTCCTATTTCATTTTTGACTATGTATTGCCAAAAACGTCTCAGTTTTCAGTCAAGCTTGATCCTTTTTCCCTTAAAAACCCCAACTCATCCATTTTAAGAAGGATTAGTGAAAACCTGAGGCATGTGTATCATGCTCAACCAATTATCTTTTCATGTCATAAAAAATCTATGTGTCTTCCTGTTCTGTCTTCCCACGAAACTCAGTATTCTTCCCCGCCTCTTGTGGTATGTACAAACATACGAGGCAAGATCTCCAACATAGTAATCCCACATTTAAAGCAAGTTTTCTGTACCCGTAGAGGTCAATCTATTTCTGAAATGCAACTTGGTTAAAATCACCAGCAGGAAAGTATCTTTCAGACTATATTCACTTATTCTGTAGTCTGCTATAATTTTCTCAACTAGAAATAGTGGTTTCAATAACTAAAACATCTGGTTCCTTTAAATATTCATTAACAATCTAAGTTAAAAGCATGGTTTTGTTTGTTCTTGAAGTGAAAGCAGCCAGCTAAACTTTTCCTCTATCTGAAATACATCTATATTTAAACTCATGAGTTCTTAGATATGAACTGTGACTGTCCTGCCTGATTAACGTATCAGGTAAGTAAAGTTCTTGCCTGCCTGCTAAGAGAGAACATAGAAAACAATTCCAAAGTTCATGTATTCACATATTAAACTTACAAATTTACTGACAATTCTTTTTAACCATGCCGACTTGGCATATTCCCAAATACATAAAAATTAATTACCTGTAACATTACACCTTCATAATTTTAACCTTTTCATGCTTCACTACTTTTCAGTGACATTTACTTTAAAAAAAGGCTCTAGTCATCAAGAGGTTGCATATGAAAGACAATCAATCATAGAAATAGAAAAGATAGGGAAAAATCATAACAGAAGACTTAAAACACCTTTTATGACTGCTTATCAGGCCCTATGAGATAATCAATGGCTTCTCAAAGCTTACATTTTGACTGTGCCGAGTCATTTCCATAGAGTTAATTCAAAATGACCAATCCAAGTTATAAAAAAGTCTATGCTAGTGAATTTACTGTGAATGCTACTGATAGTTAAATGTTGTCTTGCCTTGAACTTAATATCAAGCTGGTGACCTCTGTATGGCTGCAATTAAAGTGGAAAAGAGTGAGAAAAATGCAAATGAAAAGTTCATTCATAAACTTTAAAGGGTAAACTGCACCCAAGAGAGGATCTTATCATTGCTTTTGAACTGCTTTCCAACTTTCAAAGCAATTTAAGATTGCCTATCGGTTCATCATGCATCTATGCTTTAATTTAATTAGAAGAATTGCTAGCTGCTGCTCAACTATACTGCAAATAACTTGGCTGTAACAATTTGCCTTTTTCAATAAAAAATACACTGAAAACTGCATACATGTCATGGAAATCAATCTTCATTTTCCCGTTCTTAATCAGAGTTTCAGGTTTTACCTAAATTGCTAATGAAAAATTAATTCCTGAAATATGGGTCAATTTGCTCATCCTTCAGCCACTGGCAAATGAAAATGAGACTATTCAAAGTCTCAGTTATGAAAAAGATTCTTTTAGACTTTACTGAACAAGCAACAACCCAAGAACATATAGATACAGACCCAATTTTTGAAGCATTTCTCTGGTTAGCTCTTGTAGTATAGCTGAAGTGACACCATTGCCTTGTCTACCAAATAATTTTTTACTAGTAAATACACAGGAACTCATTCATCTTACAGCCCAACAGTTGTCAGCACATGCAATCGTTCACCGAAGATTTTAGTCTCATTAACACCAACTGCTAGGCTTTTCTATAATTAATATTCTAGGATATGATACACAGATAAGAAAGTACATAAACCTTTTAGTAGCAAATAATGATTTGTCAACGTTTTTCGTCACACATTTACTCAGATACAGTAGTATTTGTAAAGAGAAGGCAAAATGATTATGGCATTAAATATGAGAATGATTTCATACAGAAAGCTGGACAACACATGCATATAGTAACCCAAAACCCCTGGACTACAATGTACAAGAGCCCTGAGTTTCTGTGCTCTGGAGCTACTACATTGATTAGAGAATGGCTGCAGAAACATTAAACAAAATGTCAGCTTTCACCTTCAATAATTTATTGTATAGACCGTATAGAAACTCTGAAATAACAGCTGTTAGTAGTTGATCTTCTCAACTAAACATTTATTTAACATCAAAGCATGCTTATGCTTATTTCTCTTTCCTATCAAGCCCTGAAACCATGACATAAAAAGAACACATGGGTTCATTATTGGTAATGAAAGAGGAATCCTCAGGCAACATGAATGTAGTTGAGGTCAAAGATGAATACAGCACACCCAATAAAAAAATTACTGCATTCCTATGTATTGATTACTGAGAAATGCACATCTGAATTCAAAGCTAAGATCAGTTTCTAACATAGAAAAGGGATAAAGAAACAGATGGAGGGAAAAGATAACAAAAAACTACTATGCAAGAGAGAGACAGAGCAACTCTACTGGGCTAGGCAGCAAGACATGTATCTATAAACAGCTAACCTACTTTCCCAGAGTGCCCCAGCATACCTCTAATTTCAGCATAAGTCTCGATGCCAGGTACCACTACAGAGCTGGACACTGCCTATTCAAAATGCAAAATTACTTCTTTCCTTACTGAAAATATTTGCATAAAGAGAAACATGCAGTTCTCCTAATGATGAAAGTTCTATTTTCTCTGGAAGCCACAAACCCAAGCTACACTTTAAACATTCCACCAGACATAATTGTGCTCAGTCATGGTCTAATTCCAGGAAGAAGTGTAAATACCATCCCCTACAAGAGCATTTAGGATCCATCCCAAAAATTGGACAGCACCTATTTTGCTGAGAAAGGAATAATCAGAAACAAATTAAATCTCAAATAATTTCCTGGTGCTTGATGCAACTCAGTCACAAGCACAACTCATAAGACTATAATACAGGCAGAGTAAGCCAAAGGCTGGCAAACCCCTTTTACCACGCTTCAATAAAAAATTCCAAATCTTAGTAAAAATAAGGCAAAGGGGAGGAAAAAGGCATATTGAGATAAAACTGCTTCAGAAACTAACAACTTCCTAAATTAGCCATGAACATTTGCAGTTTTAAACAGACCATATCTAACCAAGAAATAAATGATTTGGCAAGAAAAACTGGCAGCCTAACCTGATTTTTTAGTTTTACGCAGTGTGACTGCATTTGACCCACCTGCACATTTGACTTTAATCAGTCATACCTACAAGAACAGGCAAGAAAGAAACCACTTCCATCAGGGGTAAGCATTCCTGCTATTCTGTAAGATTTTACCCTTCACAGGTAAAAGAGGCAGACTCCTTATATGCTGAAAGGATTTATTAAAGTTGTTTTAACCACACATACTCACTTCAACTCAGACTGAATTTCTAATTTGCCAATTTAGGAAGACTGTTTCAGTGCCACAGAAATCTAACAGCATCGTATGGAAGATCAGGCTGCATTAGTAAGTTTCTCTCAAACCTCAGGGAAGGTTATTTGGTTTTAGTTTGCATGGTAGATACCTGCATAAAATGTCTTCCTTGGGTAGGTAATTCCCATAGCAAAAAATATAAATAAATAAAAACCCACTTAAAAAAACCCCACAGAACATTTTGATGAAGTTTATTCTTTGACTAATAATTCTGCCGTTATCATTAAGATGGGGAGATGCCATTTCCGGAAGTTTCAGACACTACTAGTTTTGCAATTTTTTTATATTTGCGATTTTTATATTAATGCATGTGTCTGAGAAAATTTTCAGGAGGTTTTCTGTTTTGAAGGAAGTAGTATTTGTACAGTCGGAAGGCAAGGAACTGCACTGAAATTATGTTAGAAAGAACTGGAAAGTGCTTGTCACCCTCAAGCCCAGAGCTACCAAAAAACCAGCACATGCTCTGCAATGTTAATTAGCTATCAATAAGCACCATAGAACTCACTTGTACAGAGCTGATCAAACGTGTTTACTTAGGAAGTGTCCTGTGCTCCCAACAACAGCCCCACTCACTGATCAAATTACTTCAGTCCTCCACCAAACTCGGTTTTTCTTTTCCACCCCAATAAAACTAGCTTTTCCTGCACTGCTGTAATCTCAGTTCCCTCCTACGGCATTTCCAGTTCTCACACTCAAGAGAATTACCCATTTCCTCCACATCCCAACGGTCTCCCTACTACAATAGGTGATGGTGACCAGAAGGTACCATAAAGGGTCAGTCCCTAATTCCCAAAACAATAATTGCAAATAACTGCTAAACCACAATACACCAGGGAAGGTGGTACAAAAGTTATTTTACTGCAGCCATTATAGTACATCACCCTATGATGCTGAGCTAGAATGCTGCAGAGGAATAGGAAACAGCTTGGACAAAAAACATTGTGATTGCCTTTAGAGTTTCAGCAAGAAAGGACAAGATAAGATGTGAGTTTTAAAAAGCACCTGTCATTTTTGACACAACTATCAGCCTGATGCAAAACACATTTTTCCGTACTGAGAACTCTTCAAGCAATTCTAAATTCCAAGATTTACTCTCTGTCAAGATACACTGAGGATTTGATGCATTTACTATATAGCCATAATTCTTAATATTATGATGGTTTATTATCCTTTGCATATAAGAAAGTCAATGAAATATTTTGTCCCTTGCATGAAGTACACAAAACCTTTCTCCTTGTAAAAAAAAAAAAGGTTGTTGAAACAATCAGAAAAGACTGCTCAGTTTTAAATATAGAATATATAATGACCTAAATTTTGCAATTAAAAAAAATTGTAACTCTTGATTTCAGTGACAGTAGAGCAAAACTGTTCATTTCACCTTATCATCAAAAGTACGCAGCTTCTACAGTTTCAAAACTGTGTTACAGGATGTGTGCAGTTGTCTACAGGGAAGACTCCTTCCCTGACTGATCAAGTGAGGCTTTCAATCAGCAGGATTATAATACCACCTCTTCAAAGTTCAGTTTTCTTCCCCTAAATCCAAACTAACCTAACTAAAGAGGTCCTTCTTGGTCATAAAAGCTTGAGGGCTTCTAGGGGCACTTCCTGTTCTTCAGTACCTTTTTTACTCCCCTTGATGACACTGTTCTTTAGGGAATGTTTTTCACTGGGTTTTTTTAAGCCTTTCATCTAGCAGTCCTGCTCAGACTCAACTCCTTGAGGCTCTGCTCAACAGGGCAGCTGAGCCCACAGACTTAGTAAGGTCCCTGCTGACACAACTCCTAAGGATACAGAGGATAATTAGTATAAAAATAAATACTTTCCATGTAAAGAGATCTATCAGTGGTGCATTAATAAGCAATGTCTCATAATGCAGCTAGATATTTAAAGTGTTGAATCTTGAATTAGTACAAAGAAAGCCTCATAGGTGTCATGGAGTATATTAGTGTTCACATGGACTGATAATTACCCTGTGGAACTTGATAAAGGATCAGCTTGTTGCAAAAATAGTCCAGCAACTGATTAAATAAACCTAATCTATACTTTACTGCTAATTGGCTTTTCTTCTTTGCATGATGATGGAACAAACTGAGTATAGAAATGGACAAAACCTTCACAAAGTGAGCATAACAGGAACAGATCGAAGGGGATAGAGGGAGGAGAAATTATCTTTCCAGTGTTATGAGATATTCATGAGGTTATATTTTCTAAACTCCATTTGATAACTTGCACATCCTGATAATAATTGCTAATTTACTGAAGTCTTCCTGAAATGGGGGGGGGCAAGGGGAAGGAGAAATCACTTAGCACATTTGATCAGACACAGAAACACTAAGGCAAATACAAAATTATGTAGCAACAAAACAAACAAACAAAACCACAAAACCCAAGCAACAAACAACACAGGTTTTCTTGCAAACTACAATTTAGCTAACAACAGTAAATTCATTCCTAGAAAGTAGGATGGTGGCAATTAGGAGACACACACAGAAGTGGGTTCAGGAGGTTTATGCATGCATCCTTTCATCCAGCAAAGACACTACTTTCCTTTTATAATGCAATATATTTGGCTTAATACACTTGAAATTTGAAAGGTTTATGCTAGCTCATTGTAAGACATCACCGAAGCTGTACTTTGCATTCACCTAAAGGAAAAAAGTTGAAGGATTGGCACATGTATTATGAGACAGAAATTCAAACAACTTTGAATACTGTCATACAGTGGGGCTTTGGTGTCTTTTCTTCAAGATAATTTTTGAAAAGATTATTAGAGGCCTCAAAACTTAGTAGATATGTTTCTTTTCCGTCCTGGTCTGGGAACTTGTAAAGCAGCTTACTCTATCACTGTCATGGGCACTGAATCAGACTCAACAGGTAGCACTTCACAAGCAAATTACTGCCCAGGGAAGCAATACATAATCTAAAGTGTGGATTACAGGCTGTTAACTTAGCTTTGTCCAGGCTTTGGCAGCGGCAAGGCAGTTTAGCTCTCACTTACCACTCACCTGCCACAGGTTTAATCATTCAGAAGCACTAATGTGCTATAAAAACATTCAAAGTTTGTTTACTCCAAACATGAATCTCTGCCTCCTCTAGAAAGCTACAAGAGCACCTCACATGCATTTGATATCAGAGACACTGATGTTTATATGACCTTAGCTGTGATCCTAGACCTAGTAAGGCCATCACAGTCATTAATTACAGTAGCTTATTGGTGGCACTGCAAAAATGACACTCACAAAACCAGGCAACCACCAATGAGGAACGGTCACATCTTGTGGCAAAGCTCAGTTGGCTACACACAGCAGCTGGCTGAGCAAGAAGGCACTATCACAACACTTCATTCCATATGTACGCTCAGACAGGACCATCACACAACCTTTGGCTCTGCTTGGAAGATGTCCAGTTTTGAGGGGATTTACACTGTCCGTGCAAATGGCAGAAATGCAAAACAGGTTTTTACAAGTGTATGAACTAATCAAACAGCACTCTGCCCAGACTGGAGCAGATATCATAATAGTATTAATACTGCCATGAGTCAGACCAGCTCTCAGAAGGCATAGGGTAAACCTTGATATTGTACTTCAGGAAAATAAATTGCTCTCTGGTAACAAACAGATCCGTTACTTTTGCTGGCCTCTTCCATCTCTGCCTGCCAAAGACCATAAACAAAGCACATGCTGTATGGATTCTTCATTGCAAATGTATCCAACTGCTTTAGAGTGTCTAAGGGAAAGAAGCTTGGAAAGGAAATATGATTTTTACCTGAGTAAATTCATGGACAGACGTCAACTAAAACAAGTAATTGTGAAAGACTGAACAAAAAAATTATTCCTACTAGTTACATTCAATGCTTTACTTTAGGGATCAGCTGAGTAGTCAACTTGCCCCGTAAAGCAGGACTTCTTTTTCAAGCTACTGCTTCTGGATAATTCAACTTTGTTCTACATTAATTAATATTGCTTCTCATATTCATTGAAAAATGAAAAATAAAACTAAAAAAAAAAAAAATTATGTTGGACTACAAATAGTCCTTTAGCCTATGTAGTAGCTACCACTAAAACACTCCCAGCAAACAGCACTCTTCTATTCCATTTGCTACACACGCTGGAGCTTCCACAACTACAGTGTAGTAAATTTTGGTCTTTTAAAAAAAAACAACTGGTGCAAGTAACTTCAGATAAATCATTCTGAGGAGTATATTGATTACTATCTGCTTCTATATAACTTGACACTGTACTTAAAATCTTCGAGCATTACAGATTCAGATGAGTCTTGGCTACATGGTACAATGCAACAGTTTCACATCATGCAGAAATCTCCAATCCATCTCCGAATGAGGTACTCTGCCCAGGCTGCTTTGCCAGACCACTGCGTGAGTCCACTGCCAGCCCCTGGCTAGTCCAGACACCTCAGGCTTCTCTGCACTTTATCACACTGCTCTTGCAGGACACATTTAATACATGTGTTTACTAGCTGAATCTTTTTAGGTACCATCTGTAACTTCTAAAGAAACTATCATTTGGAAGTCAAGTAAACATTTGAGCTACCAAGGTAAAACTTTGACTTCAAACATCCCTCTTCCACTTACATTTACCAAAACTGCTACAGTGCTACAACTAGATAAACAGCAAAGAGATGGTAGTTTATCAACAGAACCGGTTTCTCATTTCATAGATCAGATTTCTCAAGGTGCAGTTTGACTCAAAAAAGCCAAAAAGCAAACAAAACAGCTGACACCTGAACAGATTGTAGCTTATGAAGTTAAACGAATGTATTTTGCAACTTGGCATCTAAATCACTAGTCAGATTTTTCCTAGCCTAGATGCCCTCCTTGGCAGACACTGACCACTTTGCCTTCCAGCGCAGCATATGTGCCTGACCAAGGGCAGGAACGGAGGCAGAGCTGGATTCCTTTCATCCGTGACAGCTGTATCAGGATAATTGTATGATTTGAATTATACCTTAAGATAACCAGATAAAAAACAAGGTAATGATCAAACACCAGTGATTAATAATTTCTGTCTCCTTTGCCTCTCTACTGAGAAGTCTATTGGAGCTGTGCAGATAAAAAGGGGTCACACTCTGTCATCCTGCATAGTTTGGGTGCCTAGTAACCCTGATGAGGCCACATACCCAGCTGGAGAGTAACTTGTGGTTGCCCAGTTTCCTTAAAACGACACTAAGCCCAAACCAAATTAATGTAGAATTTAAAGTAAAAGCATTTATTCACAAAGTCCAAAACAGACAACAATTACAAAGCATCATCAAATACCAAGGTGTAGAAGTGGTGGGGGTGGGGGCAGAAAGAGAGTTGTGTAAATCAATATGTCAAGATTAAATATGGAACATCTCTCCCCTTCCCTTTTACAACCACTTTGCTTCTGTTACAAGCTGAATATCATAGATCCTAGTCTTGCTACAACTTACAAATCAGGCTACAGTTGTTAGGAAGAGATTCTCCAGCAGAGAGAAATCACCTCCTTTGAAGATACATGTGCCCTGTAAGACCCGTTCTTCTCCCAGAAATTTGCCAAGGGGTCCAGACAAACTTATACCACCTCCCTGAAACTTCTAGCCCTCACTTATCCAGAAGGCACACAGATCACAATGATCTTGATTTACAATAAGCCCTATCTTGCCTCTTTGAGATTGCACTGTTTATTAAACCAGGACCTGTACTGTTAACCTGTGCAGAAGCAATTGAACAACTGCTGTATATTAGACACAATTTCAGCTGGTCCTAAAATGGATAAACCAACTGTGACAGTTTTTGTAACTTGCTAAAAACATCATAGGAATCAACCAAGCAGGGTGGCAGCAGTGCTTGCTGACCTAGCTCAAGCATATCTGCAGCAGGACCCCTGAGGCCAGACAAAGCAGGATGCCATAATGTGTGGGATGGGAAAAGACTACAAGGCACAGGATGGCCAGACAAATAAGGCAGAAAACAGCAGGAACCTCCACACTTACAGCTTCAACCTCCCTCGTCTCCTGGTCAGAGGAAACAGGACAGAGAGTGTGTCCTGCAATGAACAATGGAAGTCACGATCTTCACATTGATACTTAACATTAACTTAATGTCATCTTAATGGAAATGTTAATCAGGTGGGGCAATACCTACTGATTCAATCGGTTCTTCCATTTTATATTCTTAGATATAAGAAGCAAAGGTCATATATCAATAACAATTAAGAAATCCATATTTCTATTTCCCCCAGCAAGAGCTGCACAGCTCCGTGGTACCAAGCAGCATCTCTCCTATAAGGAAGGGGAATTGGCACCATCTTGCACCTAGAAAGAACAAGCTCTCGCTTCCTCCTCTTGTCATTCACTGTGTACGTTTCAGTGTGAAATGAGCCTTACATTGACCTTTATCCCTATCCAAACTGATGTATTAACTGACATACTTAGTACAAGCATCTACATGGTATAAACACATATTGTTTTTTAGTGCCTCTTGATTGAAACCCAGGAACAGCAACAAATAATCTTTTCAGGGACTAGTGACTTCCTCAGGATATTTTGAGAGCAAAACATGGACGGATAAGGAACAGCAACTCCATAATTTAGCAAATTTCCGTGAGACTCAACCCTTGCAGTGAACGAACAACTTGCCATTGTATCAAAGGTTGAATTTCGCCATCTATTCCTACACATATATATACACACAAACATACATACATCTCTTACCTTGGTTTGCTTTTGTTTAGCACATAACTCATGGCAAAAAGCATATGTGACCTTTCTAGTTACATTTCTCAATTGTGTCCAAAGATGACAGCTGCTTGCAAAACAAACATATAAAACTTACAAAAAGTCAAGAGGACTTACAGGATCTGTCAGTTCTGGCAAGCTCGCTTGGTAGGTAAGAGGTCTACAGTCACGAGTATTATTCACCAAGACACAGGGAAGAAACATTGGTCCCAAATCATCCCCATCAAGCACGTCTACTGTCAGGGTGGTTGTACTTGTCCGTCGCTCATTAAGATTTTGGGCTCGGTCCTATGGAGCAAACAAGTTGTATATGGTAAGACCTTCTAAATTCAGAATCTACAAATAAGTTTAAAGTTAAAGCTAAGGTAAAAATGTGTAAGCACCATAATTACCCATTTTCTAGAAAAACAACTAATTACAGAAACTTCAGTCCTCAAGTTTACAGCCTTAAAGACTCAGAAATACAATTAAGAGGGAAAAGTTCACCTCTTGAATTAAGAAATACTGTGAGGCATCAGAAATAATACAGTTTTGATGAATTAATTCTTAGGAAATGTATGAAATTAATGTACATGTCTTGTTACAGCTATAAAAAATCCAGCGTATTTGTACAAGATAAAAAGTCCTTTGTGCCCTACTTACAAACTGAATTAGTTGTGGTTTAACGTGGCAGGCAGCTATACACCACACAGCTGCTTGCTCACTCCCCCTCAGCGGGATGGGGGAGAGAATCAGCAAAAACGTAAAACTTAATGGGTTGAGATAAAGACAGTTTAACACAAAAAAAAGGAAGAGAAAATAACAATAATGAAAAAAGAATATATGAAACAAGTGATGCATAAAGCAATTGCTCACCACACAGTGACCAATGCCCAGCCAGCCCCTGAGCAGCAGGCCAACCTCGGCCAACTCGCCCCAGTTGTTTTTTTTCAGCATGATATCATATGGTATGGAATATCCCTTTGGTCAGTTCGAGTCAGCTGTCCTGGTTGTGTCCCCTCATAGTTTCTTGTGCACAACCAGCCTACTCACTGGCACGGCAGTATTAGAAGCTGAAAAGTCCTGGACTTGGTGCAAACACTGTTCAGCAACAACTAAAACATCAGTGTTATCAACATTACTTGATGTAATCATCCTAAACCCCAAACACAACACTGTACCAGCTCCTAGGAAGAAAATTAACCCTATCCCAGCCAAAACCAGGACAATATCCACCCCTTATTCTACACCATCTACATCATGACCAGGTCTCACACTTTCCAATACATTCCAATTAATCACGACTATCTTTCCTGTCTTTTCATATATACACACAGATATAATTCCCTTAGTCTATGAGCCATCCCTCTAAAATGACCATTGAGTTCATTTAGTCCGTGACTTTTGGCCTCCACCTGTCATAGTAGTCCTTCAAGGCAAGAGAGATGGTGTGTGGTGGTGGGATTGCCGCATGCTGAAGCCAGCTCTGGTTCCATCACCATTGCAATTGTCTGGTTCTATCATTGCTCTGCTTTGCTCAGTTTCATCAGAATTCATTCTTCATTAATCCAGGTAATTCTTACTGCAATACTGTTGATATGGCATTTAGCAATCACAGAAGTGATGACATACAGTATTATATAGCAATTAACGTCATACAATTAAAATCAATGACAGAATCAAATCGCCATGAGGTACACATCAGGCTTCCCCATCCTTCCACGTTACCCACCAAGTGCACCCAAGTCCCTGAGCAAAAACAATCCCATGGATGGGTCTGCCTTTCCCTGAGGCAGGAATAACACAGACTGTCTTTCCCAGCACATTTTTTACACACACTACAGGTGCTTTATCCCCTTCTACAGTATGTAGAAGTTTTGACTAGGCAGGACCAGCCCAACTGGCAGATCCTCTAGTGTTGACTAACACATTGAGCAAAAGCCACCTGGTACCCCAGTGTTTGAAGGTCTCACCACCCATTGCTCTCACTCTAGCCTTTAATAGCCCATTGTATTGTTCAATTTTCCCAGAGGCTGGTGCATGGTAGATGTCATATACCCACTCAATCCCATGCTCTTTGGCCCAGGTGTCTGTGAGGTTCTTTTGGAAATCAGTTCCATTGTCTGACTCAATTCTTTCTGGGGTACCATGTTGTTATAAGGCTCAGGAAAGCATTCCAGCAGTGGCATGGGGCACGAGATACGTTTCCAGCCATCCAGTGCTTGTTTCTACCACTGTAAGCACATGGCACTTGTCTTGGTGGGTTTGCAGGAGTGTGATATGGTCAGTCTGCCAGGCCTCCCCATATTTATATTTCAGCCATCATCCACCATACCAGAGAAGCCTTAACTGCTTGGCTTGCTTAACTGCAGTGCATGTCTCACATTCACAAATGACCTGTGAGATAGTGTCCATGGTGGTCAAGTCCACCCCTTGATCACAAGCCCATCTATATGTTGCATCTCTTCCTTGATGGCCTGAGATGTCATGGGCCCACTAAGCTGTAAGTAATTCACCTTTACGTTCCAATCCAGGTCCACCTAAGCCACTTCAAGTCTTAGCACCTGAGCTAGCTGATGGTTGTTTTGATGCTCTTTAGTTTAGTAGCCCACCTCCTGGGTATATGAGCATCTATATGACACACCTTCACAACCAGGTTCTCTACCTGAGCAGCAATATCTTGCCACAATGCAGCAGCCTAGATGAGTTTACCTCTGCATTGCCAATTACTTTTCTCCCATTGCTGTAACCACACCCACAGGGCATTTGTCACCATCCACGAGCCAGTACAGAGATAAAGCATTGGTCATTTTTCTCATTCAGCAATAGCTAAAGCCAGCTGGATAGCTTTCACCTCCACAGACTGACTCAATTCACCTTCTCCTTCAGCAGTTTCTATGACTCATCATAGGGGACTCCACACAGTTGTCTTCTACTTCCAGTGCTTTCCTACAATACAGCAGGACCCATCAGTGAACAAGGCATACTGCTTCTCATTTTCTGGCAGTTCATTGTACAGTGGGGCTTCTTCAGCACATGTCACTTCCTCCTCTGGTGACATTCCAAAATCTTTGCCTTCTGACCAGTCCATGATCACTTCCAAGATTCCTGGACAACAGAGGTTTCCCATTTGAGCTTGCTGTGTGATCAGCGTGACCCACTTACTCCATGTAGCATCAGCTGCATGATGTGTAGAGGGGACCCTCCCTCCAAACATCCAGCCCAGCACCAGCAGTCAGGGTGCCAGGAGGAGCAGTGCTTCAGCACCAATCAATTCCGAAGCAGCTCAAACCCCTTCATAAGCTGCCAGTATAACTTTTTCAGATGGAGTATATTGAGCCTCAGATCCTTTATATCCCCAACTTCAAAAGCTTAAGGCTTGACCTAGAGTCTCCCTTGGTACTTTCTGCCACAGGATCCAGGTAGGACCATTCTTCTCCCCAGCTGTGCCACAGAGTGCATTTTTTACTTCTTGCTGTGCTTAGACTGGGCCAAGGGCTACTGCTTGAACTATCTCCTGTTTAATTTGTTTAAAGCCTTGTTGTTGCTCAGGGCCCCATTTAAAATCATTCTTCAGGTCACTTCATAAAAAGGGCTTACAATCAGACTGTAACTTGGAATCTGCATTCTCCAAAAACCCACAATGCCTGAGAGAGCCTGAGTTTCCTTTTTACTAGTTGGTGAAGACATAGCTGTTATTTTGTTCATTGGGATCTGATGACACCCATCTTGCCATTTTATTCCCCAAAACTGGATCTCCTGTGGAGGTCCCTTGACCTTATTTTGTTTTATGGCAAAACTAGCTTTCAGAAGGATTTGGACTACATTCTTCACTTTCTCAAAAGACTCTTCTGCTGAGTTGCCCCATACAATGATGTCATCAACGTATTGCAGCTGTTCTGGAGCTTCACCCTGTTCCAGTGCAGTCTGGATCAGTCCATGGCAGATGGTAGGCATGTGTTTCCACCCCAGGGCAGGTGATTACAGGTGTGCTGGATACCTCTCCAAGTGAAAGAAAATGTGGCCTACCCTCTACTGCCAAAGTGATTGAGAAAAATGCAACAGTGATATCAGCTGCGGCATACCACTTCGCTGCCTTTGTCTCCAGCTTGTATTGAAGTTCTAGCATGTCCAGTACACCTGTGCTCAGTGGCAGCATGACTTCAGTCAGACCTTGAGAGTCCACTGTTAGTCTCCACTCTCCATCTTGATAGTCCACTGTTAATCTCCACTCTCCATTACACTTTCCCACTGGCCATATGGGACTATTAAAGGGTGAGTGGGTCCTGCTGATCACTCCTTGGTTCTCCAATTGACAAATCAGCCAAAACCACGACAGAAATACATCTTAAGCTGCCTTCTGTAGCTCTACCAAATCCTATCTAAAAGTCAAAGGACTTCCACTTACAGAAATGGAAAGCATAAGCAGTAACTACTTATCTTTTAATTTGCAGTGGAGAGGCCCTGGGCTGTAATGCTCAACCCACCTCGGCACACCGCAATGTAAGAAATATTTACCACCCCCACACACCCCACCCTCCAAAAAAACCAGCTAGAGGACAGTAACGAGACTGACCCAAGATCTTCAAACTACATTCCATGTGGAAATCTGATTCATCTAGAGAATAAGTTATACTGCTCTAGTTTTTAAAAGTTGAAGAACGCTTCTGTCCACAATAAAGTATCTACAATGCTGCACCCCAAAAAAAGGCTCCATGGTACATGGCAGTTTCTTTTCAACATATCATAGTTTGGCTTTTTTATTTATTTATTTAAATGTTTGGATACATAAGACACCATTGGGTATTGCAACTTCTTTATTGTCTCCTTTTTTTTTCTTTCCAGATGGAACAAAATAAAGCTATACCTTCCTAAATTGTGAGAACCACCTAGATTATTTTTATACCCCAAACAATGTACACACTAGCAACAGTTCACCTTTTCTTTCTTCTTTTGTTATCATAGTGGAGAAACAGCGTGACTATCCCATTATTTAGGTTTTTTTAAAGCAGTCAAAATTTTTTCCATTTTCACAGAGGAACTGTTGTGATAGCTTTTCTTTACAAAAATAAAATCTTTCAGAGGGAGTATGGGCAATTAGATAAGTCTTGCCCTCCTATCCTAGGATAACATGGCTATAAAAAAGAAAAGCATATTTTTTTAAAGTATTTACGCTGTTAGTATCATCATCTGTGTAAGGGGAATAGATCATTGCTCTAAATCAGACTGAATACACATTTTTTTCCTATTTGGCAGCCCACTCAGTTTTTGAAACTGTTTCACATTTATAGTTACTAAATATGGGAATTTCTGAATTCAGCTTTCTTCATGGTCAATAAGGAAAAACAATAGCAGCTACAAGCAGCAGCATTCATAATTAGCTAAACTTTTTTATGTTCCCCCAATATGTGCCTTTGAGTAATACTGGAACAGAGCAGATACAGAGAAATTAATTTCATGTAGTATCTTCAGTATGCAAGAACAATAAAACATCATTGATAATGTAATCAGTGGAATAGAAGTATGATTGAATAGCACATTCAATACAGAAAATTAAATGCAGCCTGCAGTATTTTGTAAAGTGGGGGAAAAAAAGAAAGGATGCATAAGGCAAACTCCTAAAAAAGCTGAAATAAGCTGGGCTGTAGAACATAAGAGTCTTCGCTTGAAATATAATTTCTCATCTGTGAGAACTCAAAATTGTAGTAAGCTCAATTCCCATTTGAGTATGTTTGAGAACACACATGGCCTTGCAAGACGTATCAATCACACAAGCTCCCCCATTATATATAAACATAATACAGAAGCTGTCAGCACAGCTCTAGTCCCAAACCCAATACCACAAAGGTGACAATTTACTGTGTAAGGACCACATATTAAAAAAAAAAAAACAAATTAATATTGAAATTGTTTTGTAGTACTGCCACTGTGCATCCCACACTGTGCCTTCACCAGTTGCTCCTTCAGTGTGGTAGGCTCCTCACTTCACACAAGGTGTTTGCACCTGCTGCACACCATGCCTTTCTCTTGAAAAACACAACCTGCTCAACTACCCCAGTTACTTTTCTAGGAGCACAGTATCTCATGAAACTCACAGCTCTGACATCAAAGAGCTGTGAATATGCAGTGGTGATCTGCAGAATAAATTATTGATAGAAAAACAAGGCAAATCAGTTCTGAGCCTTCCCACATTCCTGTTCAAGAGATCAGTAAGTTATGTTGCCCAGGTGAAACCACTTGTTCTAACAGCCAGGAAGCACCCTGAGATATATCTAAGTGCAAAAACCACTGAGGCACTCCTGGAGCTTATCTTCTGTTGAGGGAATGCTGAACACGCCACAGAACATATAGGAAAGTGGGCTGTGAAATGTATCTACACTTCTGTATCAGAAAGATGACAGTAATATAAATGTGTGAATTCAGGACCAAGCTAAAGTTGTTTCAGAGCATTCTCATCTTCCCACAAATGAAGTAGTATCACAACAGAGGTAAACAATAGAGAAGTTTTTGTTTCAGCTATTATCAGAAGGACAAAAAAGGAAAAAGCTTTCACAGCCCTCAAGGGCACCAAAAAATTTCTCTGATGACAGATATATTAGATACAGTTTAAACATCACTTCTCAGTATGCATTATCCACTGCCAGGCACTCTGTAAAAACCTCCACATACACTTGCACAATATGACTTGAAAGAAGAATCACCTCTTTATAGAATAATGCATTTCAAACCTGAAGGATACAACTAAATTGTATCCATTAAAATCATTTGAGATCAAATTAGCATCACTAGATTTGTTAGAAAATGAACACTCAGTGACACTAGAATGTACTTTCCTGCATGGTCTGTACTTCAAATTTGCAACTTGTTCCTTGTGCAAAAAAAGGTTGTCTTGTTATACACACTGAGCAAGCCTTTTAAACAAATAATAATATATATAAGCTTGCAACAACCTAGATGAATGCTAAATAAGACCTTCAGGAGAAGAGTAATATTAAACCTGATATTTCAATGAGACTTTTCCTTGCCTTGGAAAAATCTAAATCTGCAAATTAAACCCCCACCTAAATCAGTAACATAAATGGCCATGAAGAGATCTATACTTACATTTGCTTGAACAATGACAAAATAGCGAGTCTTTTCTTCATAATTTAGTCTTTCCCGTAGAACTACTGCTCCAGACAAAGTGAGAGGAATATCAAAGGTTCTGTTGGAAGTCTGCAAAAGTTGAAACAATACAATAACACTGAATGTGCTTCAAAGTTAAAACACGTTTCAGATTGTTTATAACAAGATGATCAATTGGAAGGCATACCAAAATTGCATATGCTTTCCAGATTAGAGATTTTAAAGTTTTCTATGTTTTCTCACCAGTTTACTCCATAAGAATACCACAATAAACAATCAGTATGTAACAGAAATCTGATTCTTTGCATATGCATTATTATTTCCAACCACAACTGAAATCTAGCTATCCTGCTTCTTGCAGATTTTCCAAGCTGAATTTGCAGTAGTATGTTCAGGAAACTTTTCCTGTTTGTCAGTTGAGAGTTCAGGTCTTCATTTTCTACAGATTGGGTTGTCTTCATCTATTTTATCACATTATTGCAGAAAGTATCAAGTACTAGAGATTTAGACTACATCATTGTACTTATCTTCTCTTTATCCTGGCTTTCGTTAAGGGCAATGAAGTAGTAAGCATGAGGAGAACATCAAGAACACACTTAGGTGCCAGTTCACAGTGCCAGTTATGCACATGTTCATACACTAGTAAATTCAGATTTGAGGGTAAATCAGGATGGGTAAATCGGCTGAAATTCACGTTGTCCTGCATATTTGCTAACACAGATTCAGATTACAAAGCTGTGGCACTGAACAGCAGGAGGGTACTGCTGGGGTGCACAGACCTTTGACTAATGACCCATTTGCAAGGACAAGTACAGGAACAGACACAGGTTTCTGAACATGAGATCCGGTTCCAGTTCTATTATCAAATTAATCACAATAAAAAACAAAAAAACCAAAACCACAAACTTCCCATGCATCAATATACCAATGCAGAGTATACTTTATGTGTAAGTATGTTGAATGGGTAGTAGCAGTACAAAATTCTAAAATCTCTCCTCTGAAAACACTGCAGAGGTACAGAGCACTGTTCTTTCCTTAGATAACATAACAAGGCCTTTTTCCTCTCAAAGTTGAAACATCTGCTAAATTTGCAGGGTTTTTTTCAGCAAATATAATTATTGTTTCATTCACCACATGGCAGGTATTTGTGGTGTGCAGGAAAAGAGGCCTGGAAAGTACTTCACAGACTCTGCTAAGTAACTGGAGACACTTATGTCTGAGTTTGGCACTCATCTTTTTGGGTAAAAAATACACAGTGGAAAAAAATATTGGTTACAATATCTATACTGAGGCAAAACAGCAAAGTAGAACAGACTCTTAGTGCTGGAAGAAGAAAGAACAAAGCACGGTACACTACTTTTGCCACCCTCTCCCCATTTCTTTTAACGGCATTTGCACAAAGCAAGCAGGTTGTGAACTATGCAAGTAATGGGTAACATCTTTGCTGTACAAGAAGATGCCATGTGTGTGCACATGCACACACAAGCATACATATATGGGCCACTTCTAAATCACGAGGAAGATTCTCCTGACTGCTTTAGCCTACTTGTCTCTGGTTTATAAGGCCAGAACCAGCTGGAAAAGACTCTGCAGCTGAAGATCAACCAAGGCACTCTCAAAACAATTGCCTTTTCCTTCACAGATCTTGGCATGAGGATGCACTTAAGTGGAACTGTAAAATCTGAACTGTTAGGGAGGATCAGCAAAAAACTTTGACCTCTTCCCAAACTGCCTATACGTGGAGAACTTTCTTGCTCCAGCACAGCATAGAAACACAATTGTTCAGCAGTGGTTTAAAGCTTAAACTCCAGACTTAAGTTTGTGCCACAGCTCCTGAAGGTACCACATGATATCAACACTGTGATCCCTCTGTAAATCCATTTATTTCTGCTGCAACCCAAACTGTAACTAAGCTCCAAGGCAATTAAAAGATGCACACAACACCATCACATCTCAGTGGCATTTCCATACAATCTTGAAATAATCCAGCACATGCTGGAAGTCAGGAATATCAAGACCTTGCTCTGTCAATGGCTTACTCCAAGCGAACAATACTTGCTCTCCTCTCACTTCAAAATGGAGACAACAAAATGCTTTTTTACAGCAGTCTTAACTTAGAACATTTGTTGGTCCATGGTCTTGAATATGGGCCAGTAAATTTAAAATGGGGAAAGTCACCAGGATAACAATCCCACTTCCTCCCAAGAGAGCTGCTATGTGAAAAATCAGTATAGCAAAAGCATTATGCATATTCCCTAACTCCAGATAAACTTAAATGTTTAAATCTTGAATCCTCACCAAACACAATACCATGAATCTCAGCAAAATTAGCTACTAAGGAGGGAGTTCAGAACTTCTTTTGAGGATGTATTTGTCTTAATAACCTTCAGGTATCAATAGAGCCCTCAGAGATCTAACAATCCACTTTGCATTAGGAGACAGAATATTTTTTGCAAGTTAATTGACTTAATCCTTAGCTTTTGGCTAAGAAAAGTTTTATGGCATTCCTTTACATGATAGCTAGAGCCCAACGCCATGTCAAGGATTTTTACATTCGTTTTTCTACTCGGCATTTATACATCTCCCCAGTTAAACAACAAAATAATTAAGTTAAATTGAAATTCTAGAATAACGCCTGTTGTTTTTACAGGGCTTCTTTCAAATGTCTAAATTAGTCTCCAATGAAACTTATGAGAAGACTATGTCATTGGTGTCAAACAACACTGTAGGCACCTTCATTATACTATATAGGAGAATCTCAGAAGTAGAAGAGAGAATTTTCCACTAAGCTGTACACATCAGTTTTGAGCCTAGTATAATTGTTTCCCAGGTAAAGGAAAAAAAACTGACTTGCAGCAGATACTATGCAGTAACTTTCTGGTGAGTTGACAACTGAGATGAAGCAGCTTACAATAATGAGAAGTCATCTCTGTCAAGCACACTAATAGAATTCATCACAAGCTAAAGCAATGTTATGCACATAAAGACTATCTACAGATGAAAGAATCAGGTTTATTTAATCCAGAATACAAAAGTAGTAAGGCAAAGATGTAATAAATCAACTAACTACTCCAATGAATTTATTTCAGCCAGGGAAATCCATTGCTCTTCTTCACAGTCACTGGGAGAACAAGAACGAGTTTCATTGAGTACAAGAGGAAGGTTTTCAGAAATGTGTTTTACCTCTTCCTGTGACAAAACACCAGACTACTTCAGCATGTTATAGTTGCTTCCATTAGTAGTTAGATAAACCTCTCTGCTGCACTTGAATATAATGTGGTTGTGGGAGATGCTTTTAGAATGTTTTCCCAGGATGCCTCTGAGCAATATAATGCTATGACTTAATAGTAAATTAAATACAAATCTGCTCTTATATTTCATTGTGGCACAATAAATTTTAACACAAGTAATATTTTCAGGGGTTTGGGTTTTTTTTATTTCTTTTCAGTATACCAACATATTCAATGAGTGCTAAAGTGTTTAATTTCTTTAAAACACTTCCCATTTCCTAAAGTTATCTGGAAGAAATATTTTCTGGAAGAGGTATTTTCTCAGTGCCAACATCTTTCATAGCCTTTATTTTAAGAGAAGAAATTATTTGAGCAGTTTTTGTTAAGTACTGTAAGTTAAGGGTAAGAAAAAAAAAAAAGTAGTGAGAAAAATTCAGAGCCTGGGGGTTGGGTTTTTTTTTTTTGTGAATTAGAAACTGTTTGTCCATTCCTTTCACTCCTTCCTGCCTTGTTTACTCTTCAAATATTTGTGGCAGTGGAATAGTATTTATTTTTAACACTTCCGTCATGGAAACAGGTAAAAGATGATGTTAACATAACATTTTAGTACTCACTATTTCCATAGAAAACCCTTACCTCAATAAGTTTAGGAGATAAACTGTTCAGTCATACATATCACTAGTACAAAGAACAGCTGAGAATGTAACATGATGAACCCAGACATCATGAGCTAGTAATTTTACTCACTTAAATAGTCTCACTGAAGTGTCATAACTCAAGAGACTGTTCAAGTTTGCACAATCAATTAAATGACTGCAAACATTTAAAAAAATGAAATAATTCCAAATATACACAAGATAGAAAGTCAGAAAATTCCATTTCTCCCAAAAACCTAACATCATTCAGGTTTTATATTTTATTTAGGTTATAACATCATAACTTTTGTCAAAAAGATATTGCCTCTATGAAAAATAAATGCTCCCCAGAAAAGCCGCTGTGGCTTAAGGTGCTGCAAAGTTTTTCAAGAGACTCAAAATACGTAGATTTAGTAAGTAAATGTTATGCCTCAGCATACAGCTATGCAAAAATCAACAATTACCCCAGTGAAAAGTAAAATGTAGGGTCTTGTATCATTAGTTCACACTGAATTAATTATTCCTTGATACTGTCACTATTCTACAAAATTCTACCTCCTAAAAAGTATACACACTAAGTGTAATTCAGTAGATATTTAAACTTTTGTTGACTTTAATGGAAATAGGACTGAAGCTTTTATGTGATGTACAGCTTAAACGGTGCAAATTGAATTGGAGCTTATGTGCCTACACTTTTAATTAAACTTAAAATTAGATTGCCGTTTTCCCACAAAACCATTTCTGCCCAAATTCCCCTTAAGTGAAAGTTGGGTATTTCAATGCAAGGTTACTAAGTCTATATACTTCCCCCCGCTGCTCCCCCTTCACTTTAACATCTGTGTCATCTTTGGGGTGAATACAAAATCAGGCTAGTCTGCTTAACAGATTATCACACAGATGATCTGCAGTAACTGTGGTCTTAGCCCATGGCAAAACACAGCCTGGTTTGCATAAAAGGATTGCTCAAATTACTACAAATTTGCTAAGAATACGCATATGGACACTTCACAAAAATCACTCATGCAAAACCTTGTCATAATAGTGAAATTCACACATCTGACCCTAGAAAGAATTTGATTTAATGCTTTAAGCTTTTTGTCTCTAAAGGTATACGTTTGCAAAGGTAGGGATCGCTAGTATTTTATTTTAATGCTATAAAACACACTTTTTAGAAAACATTGATCTTTAAACATAAATCACTCCATGAAAAAAGTCAGAATGTCTCTTTTCAGAGTAACTTAGGCCAAGCCTACGAATATTTCTTGGCTGTGAATCTATTAGGTATAACGCAAATACATCTACGTATCACAGACTGAAAAGGCATGCCCATACCAAGATGAAGTGTGTGAAAAACACAAGAAGATGGGATTATTAAGGATTGGTAGTGAAGCAATCCAGCTGCTAAACAGCATGTCAATGAAAGGTAATCATAGAATCATAGAACCATTTAGGTTGGAAATGACATTTGAGATCATCAAGTCCAACCGTTAACCCAGCACTACCAAGTCCATCACCAAACCACGTCCCTAAGCACCGCACCTATGCATTTTTTTAATACCTCCAGGGGTGGTTCACCACCTCCCTGGGCAGCCTGGTCTAATGCTTCACCACCCTTTCAGTGAAGAAGTTTTTCCCAGTATCCAATCTAAACCTCCCTTGGCACAACTCAAGGCCATTAACTCTTGTCCTGTCCCTTATTATCTGGGAGGAGAAACCTACACCCACTTGCCTGCAGTCTCCTTTCAGGCAGCTGTAAAGAACAGTTAGGTCCCCTGAGTCTCCTCCTCATCCATGATGATCATCTCATCATCATGGGAACTGAGTCCCAGTTCCCTCAGCTCCTCCTCATCAGACTTGTGCTCCAGACCCTTCACCAGCTTCGTTGCCCTTCTCTGGACACGCTCCAGCACCCCCGTGTCCTTCCTGAAGTGAGGGGTCCAAAACAGACGGGTGGATGTAACTCCACTCTTTGGGCTCTGCTGTCCAGCCATCTTTTCACCCAGCGCAGAGCACACCTGTCCAAACCATGAGCAGCCAGTTTCTCTAGAGGAATGCTGTTCGAGATGGTATGAAAGGCTTTACTAAGGTCCAGGTAGGCAACATCCACAGCCTTTCTCTGTCCACTAGGCAGGTTGTCTTGTCATAGGAGATCAGGTTCATCAAGCAGGACCTGCCTTTCACAAACTCATGCTGGCTGGGCCTGATCCCCTGGTTGTCCTGCATGTGCCATGTGATTGTGCTCAGGATGTCCTGCTCCATAACCTTCCCTGGCACCGAGGTCAGGCTGAAAGGCCTGTAACTCCCTGGGATCCCCCTTCTTGTAGATGGGCATCACATTGGCTAATTTCCAGTCTTCTGGGACCTCCCCAGTTAACCAGAACTGTTGATACATGATGGACAGTGGCTTGGTGGGCTGCTTCATCAGCTCCATCAGTACCCTCAGGTGGATCCCATCCAGCCCCACAGACTTGTGCATGTCTAAGTGGAGCAGCAGGTCACTAACCCTTTCCTCCTGGACTGTGGGGACTCCATTCTGCTCTTCATTCCTGTCTTCCAGCTCAGGGGGCTGAGTACCCTGAGCAAAGCTGGTCTTACTATTAAAGACTGAGACAAAAAAAGCATGAGGCACCTCAGCCTTTTCCTTGTCCTTTGTGACAATGTTCTCCCCCACCATTCAATAAAGGATGCAGATTCTTCTTGGCCCTCCTTTTGTTTCTAATGCATTTGTAAAACCAATTTCTTTTATCTTTTACAGCAGTGGCCAGCTGGAGCTCTAGCTGGGCTTTCACCTCTCTAATCTTCACCCTGCATAACCTCACAACATCCTTATAGTCCTCCAGAGGTGCCTGCCCCTTCCTCCAAAGACAGTAAACTCTCTTTTTTTCCCCTGAGTTGCAGCGAAAGCGCTGTTCAGCCAGGCTGGTCTTCTCCCCTGCCAGCTCATCTTTTGGCACATGGGGATGGCCTGCTCCTGCATCTTTAATACTTCCTTCTTGAAGGATGTCCAGCCTGCCTGGACCCCTTGGCCCTTCAGAACTATCTCCCAAGGGACTCTGTCAACCAGGCTCTTAAACAGGCCAAAGTCAGCCCTCCAGATGCCCAAGACAGTTGTTCTGCTGACCCTCTTCCTTACTTCTCAAAGAATTGAAAATTCCATCTCATAATCGTTACACTCAAGACATCCTCCATCTACCACATCACCCACCAGTCCTCCTCTGTTTGTGAACAGCGGGTCCAGTGAGGCATCTCCACCTTCCACGCACTCCAGGAATCTCTTAGACCTACCTTACTGGGTAGGTAAATTCAGCTTTGTTTACAGGGCGAGCAAAGCTTATAGACAGAGAGGACATTCTACATCATGAAGGAAAGCATTTCTTTTATGAAGTCCAACAGCAACCTCTTGTTCATTAATATATTTATATACACACACTTTAAAAAACAAAAAAAAAGCTAAATGCATTTACCTTGTCATGAGGATTATACTGGATGACATACTCTATCTGGCCATTTGGACCGTCATCAATGTCAACAGCACCGTTGTTTCCAGAAAATCCTGTAAAGATGGTTGTTCCAACTGGAGTTAACTGCAGGAACAGACACAGACAGGACAGATACCCATTAAAACCTTAAGGTATACAAGAAACAAAGAAAGAAACAAAGAACTGTTTGCAAGATCGATTCCCCCTGCCCGCCCGCCCCCAGCTGTAGCTCTGGTCTACAATGCAAGGATGCATCCCCTTTGTTTGGCCTGGAACTTCATGCACTAGCAACTATCTCTTTCAGCTGCTGCCAAGTGCCACACAGAGTGAAGCCGATTCCCATTTTTATTCCACAGATTGTCTGCATCAGGGCAGAACCCCATTTGTTTTTAAAAAGATGAAGATAAAAAAGAAGTCTTAAAACTAAAAGAATTAATGAAATAAATATAAATAGATTAAAAAAAATAAAAGCTACTTTTTCAGACACAGGAAGAAAAATAAAGATGAGCTGCAAAAGTAAACAGAACTTATTTAACAGTGTCTTCATGATAATGTGAATAGTGCCAGATAAATATTATTACTGCAAACACAGACACTCAGAGAGCTTTATGGCTTAAAACAAACACGAGAGTGATACTGTTTCTCCAATATGTTGTTGGCAGCAATTGAATACCCATAAAATTATATTTTTGAAAATGAATCAATTTATAATTATCCTAGCGCAGATACACAGCATGAAATCAAGACCCATTGAGATCAAGGACAGAAGTCCAACTGACTTCTTGGGAGTCATCATTTCTGAATTTTAATATTTAGAAAACTTTGCGAGTAATCAGCCTAAAAGAGAGAGAAAAAAAATGAACAGTTCTGGATTCAACATAGACATTGCTCCTAGCCATGCTTCCAACTGCTGATGTCATCACATCCAAATTTTTGGTCCATGAATTTAGAGAGACCTACTGACCTCCTTTCTTTTCTCCAAATTTTACATTAATATGTTGCACATCTTTAAAACTTATAGGGTCTAAAAAGGCTTAAAATGCTGTGAGAAGGTGGCAAAGGACAAAGAGTCATTCAAACATTTGTTGCAGATGAGGATGCTATTTCACTTTCATATTTTTTAGTTACCGCGATAAAGCAAATAACTGCCTTTTTCCTTCTATAGTCATAGTTCCTGGTCTCGTTTCATTTATAAAGCTGCTAATTAAGAGTTTAATGGCTGACAGTTCTCTGAGAAATATTTTCAGGGCTGAGAATACTGCATCTTTGAAATAAAAAATACCAATTCAAAGCCTTTTTTATGATAAAACACTATACTTATTCACATTATCTACACTTACGCCACAACAACTGTGTATATTAATGTTTTGCTATAAACTTGACTTGCTTACTGTTGGTATAGATAGAAGTGTCACATGTGGGTGTAGGAAGTTGACTGTTCCCTCATCCTCACTAATTGTGAGATAATTATCTCACAGGAGACTCTCTGCCTTGTACCTCTGGTACAGTAGCAGCCTTTCAAGAACTGATGACAGCAATCATCTCAGAAACATGAGCCTTGCCTGTCAGTATAAAATCAGTCAACTGTCATAAAGCAGTTATGACAGTTAATACTTGTTAATACAAAGCATAGTGGAGAAGGGGATTTCTCATGTTTTTGTAAGGGGATAGAAGACCAAAGCAACCTGAAAACCATTTGGAAAATTTACAGGAGGGCTTGTATTTCATCCCCCTCACCTAAGTAATGGTGAACTCCCCTTGGCCAGCTGACAGACACCCACCCAGGTGCCCTCTCACCCCCCTCCTCAACAGCACAGGGGAGAAAGTCAAATAAACATGCTCAAGGGTCAAGACAGGGAGATCACTTACCCACACAGAAAGAAAAGGCTTAACTTGGGGAAAATTAATTTAACTTACTGCCAATTAAAAAATACATTTGGATGACGACAAAGACAAAACAGCACCTTCCCCTACCCCACCCCTTTTCCCAAAGCTCAGCTTCACTCCTTTATCCCGTACTCCCCTCCTCCTCACAATTTTTTTCTCACTCCTTGCTGCCACATAATTTTTCCCTTTCTTAATTGAAATCTGCTTCCCTGAGGCACCAACAGATTGGCTGAAGGGCTTGGCTGTGCCCTGTGCTGGAGCCTTTGGAACTGGCTGGAATTGACTGTGACCAGCCCAGGGCAGCCCCAGCATCTCCTCACAGAGACCCTTCAGCCACCACCTAAGCACAGACACCCAGTATAACACTAAATAAAATAGTTTAACCAATTAATCAGTGGTTAAATCATACAGTCTCATTAGTGGAAAGAGCCATGCTGGCTTGTCAGGGGTTGGCATTTGATAGAAATCTCCCATGCTTCTGCTATCAAAACAGAAAAAAAGCCTTAGTGCTCTGAGACGAAAGAGTAAGGAGCAGCTTTGAAGACATCACAAGTGTAGCAGGCTGGAAAGCGGGGCAGGGAACACGCTGTCAACCACCACGCTCGTTAACTACACCGCTCTGTTAGGCTGCCTACACATCTCTCAGGACTCACTGCAAAGCATTGCTCCCTGCTCAACACCTGCAGGCAGCTGTAACACCAGCATGCTCTCAGGAGAGGAAGAAGTTACTGCTGGAAATCAAATGACAAATCTCTATTAAAAAAAATCCTGTCACATCAGAACAGGCCAAGAGCTGACAGACACACAAGGAGGTATTTGCCCTGCTCCTGCTAGCCAGATGCTGTGATGCCATGTCCTGCAAAGGGAGAGAGCAGAGCTCCAGACGTCCCAGATAACGAAAGACTCCCCTAACCGGGTACCTCCACAGCTGCCAGGAGGCTGAAGAAGAGCTGGACCTACACAGGCACTCACAGCTAAAGGAAGCAAAGAGCTCAGTTGCTTTTCAGAAGCATGTAAATGCTTGGTTTCCATTGAATTCAGCCAGCAGCTCTGCTCAGAAATAGTTATTTGCTCTGCTTCATCAAAAGCAGCTGTATCAGGGTCCTGACAAGGTGCAGATAAATGACGACTAACATAAAAAGGCTCCAGCACTGTAAAGCACGTCATTAAGTGATAACAAAGTAGACAGCTGTAAAAATGGAATAGCAGTAAACACCAGAATTACAATTGCATGCTCTTACAGTAAAAATCAAGAGCTAAAGTCTTGGATTCAGTGTATTACATCCAAAATAACTGACTGCAGATATGCAGACCTTCATGAACCCAATATACAGGTTTCTATTTTACTTACATCATCTTTTATGCAATACAAATGATAATAGAAAGGACACTGGAAAAAAAGCCCCTAGCACTCCCTCTTCTCACTCAACTTTCCAGCCTGCCCAAGGTCTCACATTAGAGATTACAGCAGCCTTTGGAAAAATTTAGATGAGTTCTTAACTAAATGTCTCAAACTCAACTTCTAATCATGTGAGAGAGGCATTCAAAGGTACATAATCTTTTTACACTGAGATCTCAACACTGTGATGATTTACCATTAGCCAGCAATATTACTTTTACCAACAGTTTGTGAGGGTTGACTGTTCTCAACCCTCTAAATTCTTTATCATAGTAGTGGCCATATGGCAGTGATCAAGAATTACCAGTGGCAAAAAGAGGAGGGAATTACTATCAGACATCAGAGCAACAGTGTTCACTATAGTCTTAGGCCATAGGTGTTGCATACATTAGTTATAGTTAGCATGATAGATCCAAGATATTTTGGAATCAAACTTGAATGTCTGATGCTTTCATCAGGAGATGGAGTAGAAGGTCTTTCCCACACCATTCTCCAAAACATAGGTATCCTAAGTAAGTATGAGAGTGTTGTCTCCATGGCTGTGGCCTATGCTCCATCCCGCTGAGACAGGCAGCCCCCACCTGACACCTACAGCAGCCCCTCAGAGGACTTTAACTAAGCCTCCATCTCCTTTGGCACCAATGGAGAGTGTGCCTTTGGTGACCAGCTCCACACTGGAGGGCCTTGATGGACAAGTCCAAGCCAACATCCACTCACTTTATTGCTGGAACAATAAGGAAGAATTCAGTTCATCTTACAAAATGTGACTCTATATATAGTGTGTATATTTATATATATACACACACTGTTCTTTATCAACATGCATAACCCCACTATTCTTGTTTAAATAAGGACCCCTTATTATGCAAACAGCCTGTCAGGAATCGAATCCCTAGGAAAAGAAGACAGGTAACACAGGTGTGAAGGGTGTATTTTCCTAGTGATTATTATAGAAGCATCTAAAACATGTATACAAAGGCTAAAAGAGCCGTGTGAAAGACTGGGTTTGATCTCACGCAGACATAAATTGGGCATGCCATCTGAATACATGCATGTGCAAGCAGAACAAACTGGCTAATCAGATTTTTGGCACTGGCAAAAAGCAGAACATCAAGATGGTTTTGTATTATATACTATATAAGATATAATTTCTCAAATCAGTGTTCATATTCATTCTTTAGTAGATGCACACACTCTCTAGACATTAAAGACTTAGAGCTCAAACCACTTCACACCATTGCTATGTCAACCTGTAGTGCTGAGATTCTGCACAGCACCCACTTCCCACAGTTTCCAATTGAGTTCATTCTCTGAAAAATCTTCCACCACGAAGTCTTCTGAGAGATGGGGGAGCTGGAAATATGCCTTCCAGCCCCTCTGCTTTGCTGCCTTTCAGAATGGCCCAAAAATGGCTCCAGAAAGCATTGCTTGAGCTATCTCTACAGCCACTCTTGCCTCCTTCCCATTAGACATGCCTACTTCAAAGAACATCTTGGAGAATAATTTAGTTTCTCCATATTAAACTTCAGTATCTCCTACAGAAAGGGACTGAAATTGCATAGTAAACTGTTTGAACACACAGAGTGTCTGAGCTTATGCAAAATAAAATGTTAGGAATTGTAAAGAAAAAATTATATGATTGTTAGTCTGAGGATAATAACCTCTGTGGGAATTCAATGTGGTGAAAAAGAACCACTATGATAAGAAACAAGTAAGATTTCAAAAGAATGCAATTAAACAAATAGGGACGAAATCCACACAATAAATCTTATTCTTCCACAGTCAACAGCTGTAATGCTTAACAATTTCTTTCAACATGATTTATGTCTATTAGAAGTCTAGATGCAGACAGGAATGTTCAACACTTCCATAAAACATTTTGAAAATAAATTTTCCTATTATTGTCTATTCACAAAGTTAAAAATGAATAATTTTTCACAGTGCCCCCGAACAGCAAAGTAAGATTTACAGTTAATCATTCCGAGCTAATATTCTTTTGATGATGTCTACCTGCAGAGATTAATTATTTCAATACCACAAGGAAAAAGATATGAATAATTACACCAGAAGAAATGAAAATTCACCACAAGTTATAATTCTCAACAGCTCAAAGCCAAAGTCTTAAGACAACTTAGTCTTAAGTTCAAGAAACACACTCATTTTGCAAAGGATTTCCCATCTTTCCCAACTTCAGGGGGGGAAAAAAACCCCAAACACCTTCCCCCCTCCCCACCCCCTCAAAAAAACCAACAAAAAAAAAACCAAACCCAAAACCAAAAAACAACCCAAACCCCAAAACACTCCAACTCTAAAATTTTGGTTTACAAGCAGCTATATAGTTATGTATGTTCAATAAATAATCCTAACTTCAAACAGCATTCTAACTCTACTACCATTTCCAAACAAAACCTGTTATTAAATACTCCTGAACAACACCTCTGTAGGACTCAGGAAAGGCTCATGTGAAAAACTAATACACAAAAGTACTACAAAACCCAGGCAATGCTGAATTTGAGTTGTATTTAGCTGAGAAAAAATTTGTTAAGATGTTTTTAACACAAAATGCAGACAGCCACAACTATGCCTTAGCAGCAGAACTTTCTAGTTACTGTATTAGGTCACATGTATTTAAAATCTCTGTGGCAATACTATAGATTTGCCAGTAGAACATTAACTGAGTTGCATAATTCTTCTAAATTTCACGCTAACTAAAGTGTTTGTTTAATACACTGCAATAACTCATATCTTTACGTCACTAACACACATGGTCAAATTTAGCCTCAAGCTCATGTCATTTTGCCAGGATTTTTCTCTAAATGAATAATGACGTGACATATTCATATAAATAAAAAATATGTAAACACAAAACAAAGGAATTAACCCTGAGGAGTACTTCTAACTATCATAAAAATGTTAACGTAAAGCTTAACTCATTTTTACTTTTATGAGGAGATTCATTGCTGTGGATAGCAGTTTGGATCTTTTGGCTGAGACACATTCTTTGCCTTGCAAAAGCATTTTAACGGGAAACTTGCTTCTAAATGGTAGGACCCCTGTAAAGTGCTTCTGCTCTTATGCTGCACTGAACTCGTGGTGATGCCAGAGCCTGCTATGGACTAAGACAGTGGTCCCGGTCTCACAAGCACGGGTGTCCATGCAGCAACAGTAAAAGAAGAAAGAAAAAAAACCCAACCAAACCCAGATGAAAATAGAGACAAAACCCTGAAACCTCACACTCTTTACAGGGAAGTGGCACTGGGCCAGTCATGACATGAAGGAAAAGAGCCCACTTCTGTCCTAGTGCTTACACAGACTCTGTGGTGTGCTACATGTGGCAGCAGCAGCCCAAGGGTGATGATCAGCTTAGTTCCTTCAGACATCAGAGAAGCACTACTCAGAAGTTGTCTGAATTATGTCCCAAATCTGTTTCATAACCCAATAATACAAAGTCAATAGTTTAATTGCAACCCCACGTTTCTGACTATAGCTTTTGCACAAAATGCCAGTTCATTTTAAGCAGATTGCTATTTTGTGTCTGCATGAGCTGCCTGCTATGACTATGGATGACAAAGAAAGAGCGGAGACTATTTATACATATAAACACAAGCGTGTACATAAATACACATGCAGGGTGTTTCCTTTGCTCTCCCCCCCAAAAAAAAAAAATAATAAGGGGGTTTTTTTCTTATTAACTAACTCTAATTAGCTATTTCATTTATAAATGCCTAGGGAATAACACTGCTTAATAAGCACCATTATTTTAGGGAAACAGACACTCCAATTTACACTTGAAACTAAGAAGCTAAACTTTAAATCAGGTTTTAACTGTAAATTAATATCAATACCAGCACTGCCACTCAAAGCTAAGCCACCAAGTCAAACAAATATTACAGGTTCCATCAGCATTAACAAGTATAAGAACAATCATACTCCAGCTACATATGACAAGTCCATACTTTTACCAGAATAATTAAGATGCTTCTGAAAAAAGTATTTCTTCAATAAACATGTAATGGTAATTTTTATACTTAGATGCAAAAGATGCATTTTCAAACCACACACGTGCTTCAGGGGAACTTTAATTTCTTTGCATGTTTTAATTTTCCATCACCTTACCCAGGGGTCTTCTATATGTACAAGCATGTGAATGACAGACGGAAACACTTAAAACTTAAATCCCTAAGAATTGTTTGACAATATGCAGAATAGATCCGAATTCTAAAGACAGCATGTATACAGTCAGGATTTTTAGGATCCAGATGAAGATATTTGAAGCAGTAGAGTAAGAAATTATATTTCTCATCTCAGTGCCTGAGATGACACATGGCATGATGAAAAAAAGACTATAGAACACCTTGGGTAAGGATGGAAAGGAGGGACCATGGCTTTTTCATAAGAGAGACCACAGAGTTACGTATTTTTAAAGATTTGGGAAGTTTGCCTTAAGGCATAGAATCTGCTTTCTCATGCACTTGAGGAGGAACTTAAAGAGGTAGGAGAAAGGAGACAGAAGGGAATATCATCACTCAGAAATACTCAGGCATTAGCAAATAAGCACTGATGATAATCTCTAATCTTAAAACTGAAGTATGGCTTTGAAAATAAAAAAAATGCTACCATTGTATTTCTGAATTTATACCTGTGCAACTTCTGATGTTGTGACAGATGCCTGTGACAACACAGAAAAGTTTGGTAGGGATTAGTCACTATTTCCTGTAATATATACATGTTCACACGCAACTGGGAAAGGAAACGTTGGTCAAAAGATATTACATACACTGCCTTTGGTATAACATAGTTTACAACTACAAGTGACTGGAGCTTGGGTGAGCTCAGTAGGAAAGCATCACCTGATCCTTATGCTCTTCCTTGAGCATCTGCAAGGGCCGCTGACAGAAAACTTACTCGATTAGTGGGGCTTTTAGTCTAACTCCGTACATACATCCTCCTTTTTTAACCAATCAGGTGTAAGGATTGAGATACCTTCTGGTACAAACCAAATTAGACACTACCCTATCAAATCCATCTCATTCTAAGACTTCTGGAAAAATATGGGCTTAATTTTAAACCACGTCTATTTATGTGCAAATAGAAAAGATACATGTGAAACTAGGATTTATGTTGGTATTACAATTACCCTCAGCTTCTTTTAAAAATTAATTTTAGTACGTTGTGAACAGTTCAAATATAAAGAATACTTGACATGAAAACCGTTCTATTTCTCTAAAATGTAATTTCACCCCTTGACATTTCTGCAACTGACAAACTACCTAATAAAATAAAATCTAGCTACAGTATTACTAACTCGTATTACAGGTGCCAATAATTTATAATAGTTTTGATTACTTGGGAAAACCTTAGCCGTAGACTTTACTTGCCAAAAAACATTTTGGGGTAATTTCAAGGCTGAGACTTATTTGCCCAGAATTTCCTGACAGTAGGCATTTACTGGAAGCACAAAGCTTTTGGGAAATACTACACCTACAAAGTGCACAGACTACCGAGCTGGTTAGCACAGGAGTTGTAAATCCAACACTTACTGTGTATGTGTAGATGAATAAAATAGTATGTGTGGAAAGTCCATCTAATGTTTTATGCAAGCACCCCTGACTGTAGTATGGATACAAAGCCACAGTGCATGTGTTTTGCACCCCACGTAGGACAGTGAGAGAGAGGCATGGCAGCTGATAGGAGAAACTGCCATGTACAACCCTGTAAAGCACCTGAACATGAAAGTCCCCAAACTGACACAGACAAAATGTCCTGGCTAGAAAAAATAGAAGCCATTTATGATGCTTACATGTATGGTAGCTGTAAATATTTAAACCTACTTGTCTTTTGATTTACTTTATGTTACTTATGTAGGAGACATTTCTGTACTTTTTAGTTTACAAGCAAACTAAAAACAGAAGACCAGAAGCAATCAAAAAATAACCACAAAACCCTCCTTCTAGTGCATTCCTATAATGAAGTTCATTAGAGGCAGTGCCAATTACTAGTAGAATAAACTATCATTAAAAAATGTAATCACTCACTAAAACCTTTGAGGAAGTCTGAGATGCTTTGTGAACTCTTTTTTGGTTAATTAATGAGAGCATTAACCCACTGGGTACTGCTGAAGGGCACAGTGGTGCCATGTCAGAAGCTATAAGCGTAACAGCGATAAAATGAAACAAAGAAGCTAATTAAATCAGAACTGCAACTGGCGGGAAGCGCAGCATTGCATTTTGTCTAATAATAATAATGCAAATAAATGATTGCACATACTTGGAACATTGCTAAATTTCTCAATATAAATAATTTTAAATGGCACATTTTCCACTCTGTCTTTTGGACTTCTAATTATGGAAAAACCTTGCTTCCTTAGTATTACAGCACTGACATACTACCTGCCTTAGTTTTTAATGCAAAAACTATGCAGGTCTTGGAAGGGATCTGGGACCTGCATTGTAGCCCGTACAAGCACTTGAGACTAATGTTTATGTTGCCTTCACTCAAGACCAGAAGCACTTCCACAACACTTCTGCAGAACCACAGAAAACTTAAAAGCTTAAGAAGGACTTTACTGTTATTCATACAGATGATACTTTGCAACTTTCAAATTCTGGTGGTAAGAAACATCAGCATGTGGATTGTCGAAAATTTGTCTGAAGGGAAGCAACCTCAATTTAAAAGGTGTCACCAGTCAGGAGATCAGCAAGTTTGAAAAATCTGTATATCCTTGTACCAACTTCAGGCCCTTACTCAAAAATAATATGTGGGTTGGCTTTTTCCTTCATACTTTTGTCTTAATTAAGCCTAAACTCATCAAGCAACTCTCCCACTCCTTTCCTGGAACCTATGACATGTCCAGAGACATCACTATGAGATATCACTACACGCTTGGTCACTTAAAGCAGTGCAGTGATTGCAGCAATATGCAGACACCTTGAAAGCTGAATCTCCCAAACACACAAAACTATGAAAGTGGGGGTTTTTCTGAAACAGAAAATCAATTCTACTAAAAATCAAACAACATGAAAGCAGACATGCTCTTTCACAGAAAAAAACCCCACCCAGAACCAAACCCCAAAAGGGACACAATGCAAGCTACGTATTTGACAGCTTTATTTTCTTAATACAACTGTAATTCTTTCAATCTTTACCTGCAGAAAACTGACCCATCTTTCCATTCTCCTCTTAGTTTCAGTCTGGACATTTTCATTTCTGGATGTAAGTTCCCACTCCCACTTCTTATTACTAAAGCCCCAGGACACATACTTAGTGAAAACACTGATCCTTTGTACTGGTTATTGGATTATTCAATCCATAACAAAATAAAAAACTTAACTGTAAAGTGAAATGAACTTATACCAGCTCAAGAAATAAGTAAAACTTTTCCTTCAAATAATAATGAAAAGTCCAATCCACTGCTCTCCATTTCATTAAAAAAATGCATTAAAAAATTCCATATTCCATTCACAGACATCATTTAATAAACAGCAATAAACTAAAACTGCACGTTGCCAAGCTTCAGTATTGTTAATGAAACCTTCTGAACTATTTGTTTTACATTTGTTTGTCAAATGCATTTGTTTTGCTTCCAGGTTTGTTGATACAACTGCATAACACAGTAAAACATTTTGTAAATTTAACAGAAATAACGTAGCTTCAGATTCTTCTAGTGTCTTCTGCAATATTACAAGCATCCTGATGAAAAGTGTGCTTATCCTCATATTCATTAAGAAAAAGGAAGAACAGCTTACACACTAAAAATTAAAGTGTACTGTTTGTGCAGTGTTTTTCTGAAGTGACACAAATGGAAGGGATTTTATAACAACTGAATTTACTAGGTTTTCAAATAAAAAGTGAAAGAACCAAAAGCTGGCATTTAGCAATGACACCACGCAGAAGAGAAAGAAAAAAAGGTAAGCAGTTCTGACCTCGTTTACTGCCACATAGTATCGCTGCTGCTGGAACTGAGGCGAGTTATCATTCCTGTCTCTCACCACAATCCGTACTTCGTGGTTGATAATGGTGCCAACCTTTTTGTTAACACACTGGACTTGCACCACAATGGATTGAATGGACATTGGTGGCTGTAAGTGAAAATACATTTTTATAAAGATACCTAGAAAATGTCACATATTTTAACCTTTGAGTTATTAATGTTGGAAGTGAAAGGTCAATTCAATATGCTACCACTTACATTTACCAAGTAATTTAGAAACAACTTGGTCCTTTAAGTGTAGACAGTCCAGAGTCTTGTTGGGTTTACTCCAGTGAACATCATAATATTCAAATAAAAATAACTCCAAAACTTGATGAATGGGTAAAGAAAATTAAGCTAGAAAGGCTACTACTACTTACCTGAGTTAATAAAAGAATTCTAAGAAGCACAAAGGGAAAGGCACCTTTGGTTGAAATGGAAGTTCAGAGACACTGCTATGGAAATACAGCATTCCAGCATGACTTCTATTCACAATGTCCCCACCACAGCAAGTGCCAATTTACATATATGAAGTAACAGTCTAGCATGTAAAATACTGACAGCAAGTCCATTTTGACTTTGTATCTAACACTCAGCAGAGAGCAAGAAAGCATGGGAAGGGACAAAATGAAAAAAATCTGTATCTATTAACCTCAATTTCCTCCAGAAAATAAACAGTTCAAAAACATAATTTGAAGATGCCTATGCCATACTATTCTGTACAGTGAATGCAAACAGGTTTTGTACTGAGATTCTGAGACTTACAATTATACCATAATTATAGACCTATGCAATCATGCTTTCACTCATTCTAAATGCTACAATTTCTTTGATTGATTGATATTTTCCAGTTTTGCTATAATGGATTTTAGAACCATATTGCTTTTCTTTACCCTTTGGACTTTGGCGCTAATCACTTTTTAATGAGTCAGCAGACTTGAAGAAAGAAGGGTGCTTTATGGTGGTCTAGAGATCTTACAGGAAACATTTATTCTTCCCTACATGTTTACCTTCAACTTCTTCTGCAATGAAATAAAGCATGTGCTTTTTAGGTAAAAGTCCTTTCCCTTTACTGTAAAAACCTGCAGCCAGCTACGTTGTGGTTCAACTTTCATCAGTGTAACTTCTGCCACAGGTAGCAACAGACCAAGCATCACCTGTAACTGAAATTAAGACTCTAATACTATAATCTCCATTTATTTTACAAGCTGGCATTCTTTGCAAAAGATCCAAGAATTTCCAGGCCACCTTTACAAAACCTGAAATGCTACTGAGTTTACCTAGATTTATTAGCAATGCCCAAGAAAAACTTCATTAGCTGCACTGATAGATACGTAAATAAATGATGTTCTGGATTTGGTCTTTTTCACAAGAACATGGAAAAAATAGTTTGTTTCCTTTGATAAAATGTAACAGAGCACAGGACCAACAATACTTTTACATATGTACCATTTCTGTTGGGTCAGTGTTTGGATTTAAAATCAGGTCTTTAAACACTCATCAATCTAGGCATTTATAGACAATAAACATAAATACATAATAGCACAATGTAGCAAATTGTTTATGATACTGGGAACAAATTATCCCAACACCTTTTAGCAGCGCCTTTCATCTTCTTTTCTAATTTATTGCTGTTCATCCTTCCTAAGTACTTGCAGTTTTGGAAGAAAAGTCTGGAATTCTCTTTTTATCTGACTATGTTTGGAAAACATACTGTAATTCTTAGTAAAATCAATGGAGTTTAATATTATTGCCATTCAAGAGAAGCAATAAAAAAAGAACAGGATCAGGCTAACTGAATCAGCAGGGAGCTGACAAGTGGAGACATCGGAGAGAAAAATGGGAAGAGTGTCCAAATATATAGAATGCAATTATATAGGCACCATTTGTGAATCAGAGACTACAATTTTTGGTCTGTAACAAACAAGTGAATTTTTAAGGTTCAGTTTAATATAACCCCCCAATTTTATTGGTGCTACTAAGTTTCACATGGTTTTAACTTGACAGTTGAGAAAAACAGTTTACTTTTTTGTTTCTAAAAAGAAAAAAAAAGAGGAAACATACTCTTGCATGATTTTGCATTTTAGTGGTTAGTACAGCTCTGGTTCTGAAGGCTGGAAACAGCCTTCAAGGAGGAGCCATATTAAGCAAGTTCATGCCCATAAATTTCACATTTTTACTTAATCAGTGGGGATTTTGTGGGTTTCTTTCATTTTATTTAGCTTGTGACTTACAGTAATTCACTGCAACTACAGAAGACAGCTACAGTAGGGCTCACATCCAAAATCTCAATTACCTTAAATCTCAGATTTTCTTTTCATATCACATTAAACTTAAACAACCACAAATGAGTAATTTTAGCCAGCACTGCAGGACTAGGCATAAAGAAGTGTTACAGTTCATAGTAAAAAATGAGGAAATAACACATTAAATACCCATATAAAACCACCAATATTACCTCTATATAAGAAACATACACTCTCCACTTGTTTCCTTGTGACCTTCTTGCAAAAAACATAAGAGTAAAGTGTCCATATGTAATAATGTAAAGTATTTGTGAGTTTAGTTAGACTGTTAACTAATATCAGAAATCAAATAATTTGACAAGGTCGTTTTGGTAAAGCATCTAGTTAGATTCAGGTAAAGCAGCCCAGATGAATGAACCTGTAGAGATAAAAGTGTCACTAAAAGGGGCATTGAAAAAAGAATTAGCACTGATCTAACCAGAATTAATTCTGCTTCCTAATGCCATATGTATATGCAGACTTCTGTGGGCTGATGAAGAATTGACCCTACATTTCTTGGAGGGGCTCTTAGGCCCCACCTTCCCATTAGGGACTCTCACTTTTTGCTCTGACTTAAAAATAAAACTGAAAAGCCAAATGTACTCTAGCACCTGCCTGGCTCCTCAAAGGCAGCTGGCCACTTGGCACTTGAGGAAATTCCAACTCCACCAGCCCACTGAGAAATCTTTTGCCACCATGTCCATTCTGTCATGTTTTGTGCTGCATACCCTTGCTTCACATATGAAAACAGTTTTTGAATTAAAACAAAATTAAGAACAGCTATATTCAATTAGCTCTTTTAAACTAAAAATGGAAATGTAGAAAAATTTGCATGTTGTTTCTTGTAACTTAGGAATACATCTCAAAACACATGGAGAAGACAAATTAATCAATCAAGCTAATATAAAACAAACTTTCACGCACTCAAAAAAGAACTCTTGATCTTTAAACCACTCTTTCCATGTTGATTACCATCACTTTTGAGTCAATTTTCCTTTCAGATTCTGATGAACCGCAGCAATGCTGCAACACCGTGAGAAAATGTCTCTGTTTTTAAAGTGTTTCTCTTCAATGAAATTAGCATAGATGAGAACACCCCTGTTTATTTGGTGCTTTTAATCTTTCTTTTTTATAAAAATCAAACTTAGCCTGACAATATTTCTTTAATGCTGTTAGGAATGAGCATACCACACAAATTTTGTGCTGCCTTAAAAACCAGAATTTAAAGTAGCACATTCTCAACTGAATATGTCAAGCTTTTTAAGTGAATTGCAATATTCACAATTCCTTTGCTCTCTCTCTCTCATTTCATAAGTGATTGTACACAGGTATAGTAGGCTTTTAATAAGTGCCAGGGGACATGAGGTGAGCAGCACTTCTTCCAGACAAAAGCAGCAAAACAGAATAAAAACATTTTTAAAATCAGTAAAAAAGTCAAGTTTGGGTTAATATGTATTTCTGCCAACCCACACATCTATTTTTTTGGTCTTTATCATTGTGTTCATCCACATACAATAACTGCACACACGGTCAAGTTTCTGCATGCTCCCAACAAGTCCTAATAAAGAATCAAATTAACTCTGTTCATATCCACCCGGGGACAAAAGATAAATGCAGCTATTTTATTCTAGCAGGTCTTGTGTTTACAGTCTTTCTACGAGCATACACAGATTTAGAAATTAATGTCTATGGGGAGTAAAGAAAGAAAACAGTAAACCCCAAACTTACATCTCTGTCCAGAACTCGTCCAGTGCTGTTTAGGTATAACATCTGTCTGACAGGATCGAGGATCACCCAGTAATCTACATTGTCCTTTAAGGAGAGTTCAATGGTGGGGTCTGGCCCTCCTGATGTCCCTTTGATCAGCATGTTGTCAACCAGGATAGTGCCTGCAAAAGCAATAAACACATTCAGGGAGAAATTTATATAGGCATCTACATTTCTATATATTTTTCATAACAACTGCAGCAATAAAAATACTGTTTTCTAACTAGGATTTCTCGTATTTTATGTTTTGAGTATGTTTAAAAAGTCTGAACCTTATTATCTGTAATGAAAAACTGCCTCTGACACTGAAGCTATTTCAGACAAGACCAGAAGAAGCACTTGCAGTGCACAATAATTTAAATTGATGATGAGACCCATCACATGCAGCTATCTATTTAACATTATGAGTTTCCTCTCCATTGAGCAATCATCACCCAATCTCACCTCAAATAAATGAAAGAACTGAAATAACAACCAAAACCAGAATAAATTTTCTACAGCAAGAGTGACATATCAAGGTGAGGGGATAAAAAAAGAAGTTACACTAAGCTCTTCAGGAAAAAAAAGGTTTCTGTTGCTCTGCAACAGAAAACTACTGCTCTGCAGCATAAAAGACATGAAAAGTATGTCTACCAAGACAAAGGTTGTACTTAATCAGACCAGCCATCTATCCAACATATAGAACATGCTCTTTTTCTTTTTTGACCCATCTTGTCAGTTAAAAGCCTTGCCTAACAGCTCTATTAGTCAGTTCACACGATGTACATAGTTTATTGTGTAAAACTTTCCAAATGTCAAGCATTACTAACTACCCTAAACACTGCACTCCAGTGTTTCAGATTTGCTTGCATGATATTTATAAGCACTCTCTAAGATTTCATTTTTCTAAAAAAATTAACATTACACGATTTTCTTCATAATGGAATATTACAAGAAATGATCTTTGCTGAAGTTCATCAATAGTTATGAAGAAAATCTGTGAATGTCACTAGCTGCAAAACATTTACATTAAAAATATTTATCACGCAACCTCCTGTATTAAGAGCCCAAATAATTTATTCCAAAGAACAGAGTAAAGTTTCTTTACACCACTTTATAACAACGATGAGCCTGTATAAATATATTCATCTGGGGGGACTGGTTCTGAGTTGGGGTGATGCTTTTTCTGTAAAAACTGATTAGCAAAACTAATCATTGCTCTTAACCACAGCAAAATGGTTTACAGTCTTATTGAGGAAAACACCACAGTAAGTTTGTTTTTTTTTTATAACACAATAGCAATGACAAGAAAAAATACTGCCAAACACCCATAACTCTGCACCAAAGACTTGTTTCAAGTTAGAAGAGCAATGCCCTTTTAGCCACATGGAAAACACAGTTGCTACCCATGTGTTTTATAGCTATCAGCACAATTTCTTGTGCAATACATTCTGTACATTTATACTGTGACCCAGTAGCTTGAACTGCCATACAGATTTTGGGAGACTACCATCAGTTTTAATGTGAAGAGGATTTCATCAGGAAAACCAAGCTGATTACCAACCATGTGACAGTTCAAAGTGTTTATGCCTCATCACCAATTTCTCTAAAATCTACAAAATTCACCATTATCTGTGTATTGCACTCATCATTGTGCCTCAATTATAATGCAAACAAAAGTCAGCAATCCAAATTTGACGTAATCTGAACAAAAGGTGCCCCAAGAAAAGCCTCCTTGGAAAAAAAAAAAAAACGTGCAAGATACCACCACACAATCACCCTAATGGCTTCAGTTGTTTTGATTTTTTTCCAGTCTTGTTCAGATCTGAAAGCAAAGTCTAAGTTCTGGCTACATCTTCACTACCACTAATCCCGACAGAAGGCTCTATACCTCCATTCAAATGGCTCTCAAGGGAAATAAAGATCAGCAGTTTTCACCTGTAAACAGCACAGCAATAGGTGTTTCAGGAAGGACCACCTGTGTATAGCAAATCTATAAGGTGGTGTTTATAGAAAATATTACACATATAAATTCTGGCTGGGAAAAGGAGGAACTTGAAGGGTGGAAGAACTGGGGCAACTGAAGTAACCAAATGACACAGAAAAGGGAATAGGAGAGGGTTAGGAAAGTAGTAGAAAAATATACTACAGGGGGTAATTAGGAAATAGGGGAGGGAAAAAGCGACAACAGCTTCTCTCCTCTCCCGTTTGGAAGACTAATAAGCCCAGAAGAAGTAAAGGGGCATCACAGCACAAGTTACAAGGACACAGAGCTACCACAACAGTCCACCAATACAACACTTTTAGATGCTTAAAACAATTGTGACATATAAAGAGGGTTTATTTCTCTCCTCAGAAATTTATTTTAAAAACCTAAAAATATTGTCCTGTAATGAAAACTGGTCCCTGGTTTCTACAAAACTCAAGATTATGAATATAATCTAACATTAGTAGTCTTGATTGAAGTAACAGTAGCAAGGGAAATCACTTTTGGACTTCACAGTCACACCGCCTGTAGAAAAACCCAGCACGTGCAACATTAAAGGAATCAGACCAATAATCATGGCAGAGCTCTGGCTGCTAATAAAATAGGCCACAGGGCCACACCCCTGTGAAGGCAGTGATTACCCTTCCATGAACTGCATACAAGTAATCAGAGGAAAAAACACATACCTCAAAGACATAAAAATTCCTCCCGGCAGTGCGCATTTGGAAGTGGCAAGATACAAGAGGTTTAATACCAGAAGCACTTTCCACAAATTAAAGATTGCAAAAAAAAGAAGTGTAATTCTAGACTGCAACATCTACATAGAGAGGAAAGTGCTGCAAAAGAAGTCAACAGTGGTTGTAACAGTGTCCTTACAATGACATACACCAAATATTTTACTACCTGGCATTTGCAGGCAGCTTCGGTTCGGTGTAGGCTACATACACCGTGGTTCGTTGCTCTTTGTCCATGGAGGCTTCATCCTCCCTTGCCTAGTTTCTAAAGGGTTGACTTCTGCCAAACTCAGTCTTTTGAAAGGGCTAAAGAGCTCAAATAACTTTATTTTTTAATGAACCTGGTAATAAATGACTGCAACTACATACTTTAAAAGAAGTAATCAACTTAAAATCTTGACGTGATGATGAATTTCGTAGTGTCTCTAGTAAACACTGCTACTTAAATGACCTCACCGCTTTGAATTCTGCATCTCATTCAACTTTTCTCTGTTGCACTCTGTAACAGCTATCTGCTTGATTTAACAAAGCACTTCTATTTGGTTTCTTTTGATTCAGTAATTCTTTTGTTCTTAAAAACAGACTGATTTTTCTTCAGATGTTCATGAGGCTCTTGTACTCTCTCAAGAGGCAGCAGTTTGCAAATAAGCCCTTTAAGAGCCATCCTTAATACATTATTCTTCTAATTTACTAGAAGAATCTGACATTGTGGGTCTTTTTTTTCCCCCCTTTAGATATCCATAAATTTTTTTTCCCTAGATCCTGCCTCTGTCCTTGGCCTAAAATTCCAGGAAGGTAACCTACTAACAATAAACCTGAATATATGCAATTCAATATGAGTTACCCATACATCTGAGCACAAAAGTGAACACATTCTTTATATTTGCAATATACCAATCTAGTAAGTTTAAAAAACTGCTTTCACAAATTTTTGTGCAAACAGAAGCTTAAACAACGCTCTAGCTGAAGTGAAATCTTTTACCTTGTTATGAAAGTTACACTCCTCCTTCTGTAATTATATTAGAATTTCAGTTTTACAGTACAGGTCAGGGATGATGGGTTGGTCAAAGCCTGCTGAAGGCACCTGAATAGGATGCTGCCACTCATGGTGAGAAGAGAGATGGCCCATGTAGATGCACGTTTCTTTTACACAGCTTCTGGGAAGTTACATTCAAACACCCAGATTTTTGATCCTATTTCAGCACTGTTCCCTGCACTTCTGTCCTGTGTGCATGAGTCATTGAAAAGGACACCATGGACTGTAATTAGTGATATTTTTCTTGTCTAATTAAAAAAAAAGACTGATCTGAAAGTTAGATTGTGCATGAACACACATAGATTATAAGAACAGATTTTTGTCCTGTGTGGAGACCAGGACTATGTGGCTGCTTTTTCACCTTAACTGAAGCCTGACCAATGACCAAGATGTTTTGTGGAAATAAAACATCTTGGTCATTTTCAAGGGATTAGTACAGAATAAACCTCAAGGAATCAAAGTCAAGCAAGCTGTTGGCTAAAAAACAAACATAAAAAGCCAGAAAACAACAGACTGCACAGGAAAGTAAAGAGCTATTATTTTCAGGTCTAATCTTTTTTTCTAAAAATAATGACATTTACTCAGAAATTATGTTGGAGCTTGCTGGGAATTATTCAACAAGTAGCTACAAAACAGGACAACAAAAATAAAAATTATAGAGTGCTGAAAATACTACAACAATAGTTCTACACCAAACTATTCCTTCAAGAGGAATCCAGAAGATGAAAATCTTCATTAAGATGAAATAACAGGGAAAGTTGTTTTTTTTACAGTTCAGTCTCCACAGCAGCTCATCTTTCTATGGGAAGGGCATTATGAGGGACTTGTGTGCGAAAGCCATGAAATATGGAATTTGCAATGTATGCTTTACTAAAGACAGCAGACGCATAGTACTCAGTGAGGACCCACTTATTAAATGATTTAGACACATCTTGGGATTATTTTACTTGAATGTTTTGGTAAAGCCCTTTTTAAAGAGTGACTGAATTACGACTGGTCTGAGAATAACATGCTGGCACATGACTCAGAAAACAGCATTCTGGCAGAATGATACCTGCAACACTTTACTTTTAGGAATTAAAAGGCATCTACGCTTTCTCTTTCTGCAGTTACTGAGCTCAAGGCATGTGGAGCACATCCCATCTCCCCAGTGACAATATCAAAGGGGTGCACCTGGCAAAAGCTCAACTTTGTGCCCAATAGTGGGCCCAAGGACTTCATACATCATGGATGGTCACTCCTAGCGACATCAGAGACATACCTTAATGCAACAAATGTAGAAAGCTGTATTTCTGCAGACATGCAAAACACAAATTGGACAGACCTTACCCTCAAACAAAGCTCTTGTACACAGTGACAGCATGTAGCTTTCCACATGCTAAGTACTAGATGGGCTGTGTTCAGCTTCAGCTGTGTTCAGTGCAGAAAATTGTGAGAGATCCCAGAAGCACATGAGCATTCACAAGCAAGCTACAGGGCTGAAGCCAAAGCCTAAAGAGAAGTCTGAAGCCAAGGCAGAAGTATAGCCCCGAAGTTTTGTATCATCCAAATGTACTTATCCTTCCTTCCATAGCAGTCTAAAACTTTTAATTCTTACTTTCAAAGTTGATAAAAAGATAAACTGACCTTCAACAGCATGATTAACTCCAATATTGCCAAAAAATATTAGCAGCTACTTCAGCTGTATGATGTATAAGAAGACTAAATATAATTTAAAAATATTAAAAAATCTATTAAAATATATTTATAGAAATATAAATTATAATTAAAAATAACATTCTGATGTTAACATAGAATATATATTTCATTTCAGTATATTAATCAAGTCTGTGTAACATGTCAGGGAATTTATATTAAACACACAGGGTATTTCCTACCCTGGAACACCAGTTGTGAATTGTTCAGCTGGTGGTATTTAGCCAGGGAGAATTATGCATGGTACCCATCTGGAAAGAAAGAATCAGATATCCTATGCACTGTACATTAAATGAGCAACATGGCATATTACTTATTCATTTGTCCAAAAGACAAGTGGAAAAAAAACCCTGGTACTTAAAAGGCATGTCTATATATACATACGCTTCTCTAACTCTTCGAGCTTTAGTAAGGGCAAGTACCTACACTTGTCAACAGATGGAAGGAAACTCATCACTTTTGCACTCTAAAGCAACGAAGTGTTTTCACACCTAGTGTATTAAAAAAATGAAAACCAACCAAACAAGGATAGCAAGAATAGGGAGCCTAAAGAAATGAGAAAGTCCTGCTTTGTAGAGAGCTGTTGAAGTTAGGACCTCTGAACAGCAGCAGGCTGGCAAGCTCAGACTTGGTGGTGTTGACAGTGAGCAACAGCTGGGCCGATGTGCAGGTGGGCATCTTCACTGGAGCTGGGAAACCTGATATCGGATGGGCCAAGTGGTTATAAACCTTTTGCCAAAGGGTAAATGGCATTCCCATTGGTGCCTCTGTGCTTGCATTTTCTGTTGGTCAAGCTGAAGAAACCAAAGCAGGCAGAGCGACGTCAGACATATTCAGGAAGCTCTCCATGTGCCAGTCTCACCTCTGTCTGCTCAGGACTGTTAAGAATATGCTGCAGAACCTGAGTTGTACCTGCACACACCCACTAGCTTCTCTACTCTATGACTCCTGAGCAACATTTACACAGCATGCAATATGCCAGGTTTCTTTCAGCACAGCAGACGTGCATTACAGACACCTGTATCTCTGTACTGCTTTCCTCTGCCCACCACTGATTGTAAAGCAATTTGAAAATGGGGATTATTTTCTTACAGAAAGGCATTAGATGGATCAGTTGAAATGCCAGTTGCTTTTTTTTTTTATATTCTACAGAGTTTTCATAGTTAAACCTGGATCACAAACTTGTCTTTCTACATTTGAAGGTGTATGTCTGTAGAATAGGATGGATTAAATAGCAATAAATTAGAAGTCAATGGAAAATGAAAAACTTATTGCAGAAGCAAATCCTCAACATTATCATGAACTTACTTAGATCCACGCTGTAGATTCATACACAAAAATAGGATAATTCTACAAAGCTTCCTCCTGGATTACATATTTCCTATTCTCCATCCTCACATCATCAGTAGGGAGCTCTAAGAAGTTTCCAAGGTTGTTTCAAGATTGTTTTCCTGCCATCCTGGCCCATCTTCTCCCATCCTGCTCCACGTGCAGCCACGGTCTCCAAGCAATTACAGAGCATAACTAAAATCAGCCCATTATTTGGGCCAAACTAGGAATTTGACAAGTTCAGGTTTAAGGCTTTATTCCTAGTCCTCCCACATGGACCTTCTGCATTCCCACCTTGAGCCACTGTAAGAATTTGTGTACTATGGGGAAAAGATCTGTCCTGAAGGCATCGTACAGTACCAGTGTGGGCCCATTGTAGAGTGACCCATTTTCTTGTTTTAGTGCTTCCCAGCCAGCCTGAAGACAGAGACCTAGCACTAACTATGCCTGCCCCAGGCTGAAGTGATGCAGCAAGATGATGGAAAGACATCATAGAGGGAGGTCCTGAGTGGGGAAAGGCAGCAGCTCTGGGATCACCATCAGTTCAGATTATATGTATGCCTGTCATGCAGGGCATTTAGAATCATGGTCCTTTCTCCCCACCTTACCTCCATGTTCACAAATAATGGCACCAGGGTCCCATAAAGCCATAGAAACACTTGTGTACTTCACACATGATTCAAATGTGACTGAAAAATCTGACCCATGGCATTTACACTCTATATCAAAACATAACAAATAAGGATGAAAAGAAACCAGAAGAGGAAAGCATGATGGTCAAATGCTAACTACTAAGTTCACTAAATATTCAGTACTTGCCTTTCTAGGTCTATAAACCTAGATTAATTTTTTGTAACACCCCATGCACATCTCGCCCCCCTCCCCAAGGGTGAGCAAGAGGTGAACAGATAAAGAGCAAGTGTGAAAAGACAGAGATGGATGTCCAGGGAAAAGAAGTGAAGCAGACAGTTTGGGTCACAGAGCAGCACTGAGAGGAGCAGATATTTTGAAAAGCCACAGGACAGAGCAGGAATATAGAAAAGAATTCAGGCTGCAGGGACGACACTGCCCTAACACAAATACCACTGAGGACTGGGGAGACAGGGGTCTGGCTGGGGACTGAGTTTACAAGTTACAAGCTTAGTCTAAGCCCCAGGTCATACATTACTCTGTACAAAGCGCCATCCTGTAAAATTATGACAGCAAAGGAGCACCTCAAACAAAAACAAGCACTCCATCCTTCCTTACACAGTTAAAAGAAAAAAACGAAAACAATGAATTCTAAAGGCTTAAAACAGAAAAACATTTCTTCAGAAATCCTTTTTAAAAAACAACTTTTTTTTTTTTTTTAATGCTCAGGGTTGCAGCAGCAAGATAATTGCTTGGTTCACAGAAACATCCTCCTGTTCCCTGCTTTAATGTTTCACTGGGGAAAGGTCACCACCAGGCCCCATGCTGAGGCCACTGACATTGCTCTTGTGTTCTTCTGCAAGTGTTTCTGACAGAAGCCTCTTAGTGCTGTGAAACCTAAATTACGTAGGTAAAGCTTGCCAGCGTCCAAGGACTAAATCAGGTTTGTGATTTTTAACATACCATTATTTTATTTCTCCATGCCTCAACAGAATCCAGTACCTCTACCAAAAGATTAACTATACTTCTTGGATCTCAACAGACTACATTTCTCCACCATACCATGACAGACTACACAGAGCAAAATCCGGAGTCCTACTCTTGGTTATTATAGCAGCAATCTAAGGTAAGCTGGAATGAGATGTAGCTCCCTCCCCAGAGCACTGGATACATGGCTACACTGGCTGCTTCCTAGGCCCTCTTCCAGTAGCCTTAAACCAAAAAGGGGGTTAGCAGAAGGAACCTTTACATGAGGCCTTGCCAATATTTCATTTCTCTTTCTGTATCCAGCTTGGGAGATGCACTTTGCTGTGCCTACCCACCCACATCACGCACAGCAACACACCTCCATCATCCCTCTTCCCTCTAGAGCTTTCTGCTTCTCACATTTTGCCCTCCCTTTCACTCAGCACTGGGATCAGGAACCAGCATCATTGAACAAAGCCTCTAAATATCAAAGGTGGATTTTCTCTATATTTAGCAGCATTTTTGCAACATGGGACCACAGGAATGCTTTTATGGGATCAGACTATGGTCTGCAAAGTCCTTTATTAGATGTCCAACAATGCTCTGCATTGAAAGTGGCAAAGCATAACAAGTCTGTGAGGGACAGGTGAGAGATAAGTGAATATCTTTCCCCTACAGGAGATCATTTTTTCTACTTCAGTCTTCAAAAAATTCTCCTTGGAAAATTTTCTATTCACGTTAACATTTGCAAACTCTTTTGAACCAGTTCAAACTCTGAATGGTACAGAAGGGAAATAAAATCACTCTTTTCAAAATGTTTCTAAAAGTTTACACTGAATTGCTAGTAAAAATTCAACCCCTATAAAACACAATTTACAAAGGTTGTTTTTAACATAAAAAAATCATACTTGATAAAATTTATAAATAAATATAATATAATATTACATACGCAAATACCTGTACAAGATCAGACCAAAGATCCACCTAGCCCTGGTTGCAGCAGAGGCCAACAGGCAATGCTCCAGATCTCCCTTGTCTGCAGGCTTACTAGCTTTGCAGGGAAAAAGGACGTTAGAGGCATTTACAAACCACACAGGCTCTTCTTCAAAAGCTTTTAAAAGCTCACAACTGCATACATTGAGAAGACATCAATTATATTTTGCTCAAGGGACTATTTCCAAACAGCTAATGATGCATATGTTCAAAACACATCAACCTGCTAACTGAAGAAAAACTCATAAACTGATCTCTCTCCAAATCAGCAGATATGGCTATGCAGAGCAGCAGAATTTCCCCAGTCAGCTGGAGGAGAGCTCAAGGTTGCTGGATCCAGGGCAGCCCAAAGGACCTCTGCAGTGGTCCAGGGGCTTTTACAGCAGCCCCCCTGGCCCCCAGACTGCCTGCTCATCTGCCAAGTAGGCTGCTGAGTCTCTGACAACCCCACAAAAGTAAAATATTTCCTGAAATAAAAATTTGAAAGACCATGAATTGTGGGATTCCCCTTTTATTTTTTGTTTTAGCAAATGGGAACAGAAACAGATTGCTAAGGTTGACATAATATTCTCCATTATCTATACAAAAAGCTGCCTGTTCTCAAAAAAGATATTCCCAAATCAGTGCTCTCATACTAGACAACATGTACAGACACAAAGTAAATGACCATGAACAAAAATGTTACCTTATAAAGTACCACACACACAATGGAAAGGCTATCAAGACAAAAAACAAAAAATAAAAAAAAAACAACAAACAAACAAACAAACAAACAAAACAACAAAAAACAACCAAACCCAAAGCATAGGCTAAAATAGCTGGGAATATTTAAAAAAGAAAATATCCCTCCTGTTACCATACAGCACAGAAAATAAAAATGCACATACTACAGTCAACAGTGAGTTAAAAAGTCTTTGGGCTATTCCAGCAAACACTTTGTTTCTTGTCTCACTTCCCAGAAGACCTTTGCAACAGCAATTCTTGAGCGTGATTTAGATTTTTAAGATGCAGTGCACAACAACAAGGTTATGTATAAACAGGCAGAATGCAACCACTCTGCATTTGGCTTTTCAGGGATGAAGCAATTTGGAATTGGAGCAACTTAGTCCACTTACTTTGATAAAGGAAGCACATTATCACCAGTAAGTTTCCTGTAAGTTTTTATTGTACTTAGAAAACTCTGTTGTGAGAAATAAAAAACAGCATTGGAATTATCCTTGCATTTCATCAGGATCAGATGATAAGGGAAAATGCTTTCAAAATTACTAAAGGGGTTGTAAAGAAGGAAAACAATGCTGTACAACAGAAACAAGAGCAAACACAACATCCTTGTCTAAAAACAAAGCAAATGAACAAACTAGTCTGAGCTTGGAAAGGCAAGTCAGACAGTAAGAACAGATGGCTGACAGCCCTGGATTCAGGAACTGGAAAAAGAGCCAGATAGACAAGCTCCTCACCTAAACCCAGGAAATATTTTGAGGCTTCTAAGAAAAGGAAACCTTCAGCACCGGATACCTTTAGGAAGACATCAGACAAACTTTCATAAGAAAAAAACCCTAACCTACTCTTGGAGCCAAACAGACTAAGAGTTTTTTATTCTATGATCCTGTAGAGAGACAGCAGAAACATCAGCAAGTTTTACTTCCATTCGCATATTGGACCTCTTCCTGAATTTGGCCCAGTTTATGACAGTCACAAACGGAATGTTAGTCTTTGCCTTACTGAACACTTAGAGTTAAGGGAGAATCAGTACAAGGAAACCTTGGAGCACAAGGGAGTGAATCTTTACACAATTCCAAGTTATGGAATGGCAAAGTTCTGCCACAATTTCCAAGGTAAAAATTACCCCAAAGTAATGGAAGTTTCTTGCCACAGTACCTATGAACTAGCTTTTGCACTGAAAGTTATCACTTCTGAGAGTAACCTTGCCATGCTGAAAACCCCTGGGTTTATTTTGCTACTCTGGGGAGAAGTATGTATATTCACAAAGTTCATGTATATTCCCAGCCAGAACTTCTGGGAACACAAATTCTCTGATTATGTGCATCAATTATTAAGTTTGGTACCTGCAAACAAAAATATTTGCATTTAAAAGGAGTCATCTTCCCAGGGATATTCAAGCCTTCCCATTTAAACATTATCACAAAAGCATCTTATTCCTATGTCAGACCTGTTTATTTTATTGAGACCTTATTAATAAACATTAATAAGTGCTGTATTTCTTCTTCATCTGCCAAGTAGGTACCAAGCCAGGAAAAAGCAAAAACAATTTTATAGCTACATGACTACAGAGACGTTAGTGGAAGCCCAGGACACACATGCAAGCTACTTTCTAGCACAACACATTGCAGATTGTGTAACATGGTCCAGCTCCTCATAGTTAAGACAGACACACACATCTCAGATACAGCAAAGTCACCATGTGCTCACAACTGAGTCCCAGCTTTATGCCATGTGCCTGGGAAGTCCCAGTATCTAGGAGACCAGAGTTTATACCTGCAAAACACTTCTGGGCGGAAATGTGTTTTGTAGAGTAAAATGGACCAGTGGCATCTGCACTCAGCAGAAAGACAGGGCATTTTCTCATGAACTTTGCACAAAACTGCAAAGGCCACCCGCAAAACATTCCTTGCTGGTACCTTCCTTCTCCAAACCCATGAACAGACCTCCTCACCTGCGAGCACACCGCAGTTTCCATCACCTGTTTTTTTTCTTCATCTAACACAAATCTGTGACATTGCATTCAACCCACAAGTCCAAGCACTTTCCTTTAAATTTATGTTCATTTTCTTTAACTTTGGACTTTCTCTTCCCAAACCCTTCCATAAGTCAAGAGGTTCTGTCTCTTCCTTTGAATGCATTCAAACTACGTCTGCAACCTGCCATACTGAGTGCAAATGTGCCAGATTTTAAAATCAGAAACTGAGACCACCAGCACTTACATAGTGTACACTGACCAGTCCATAAATGAGACAAATTTGCACGTATAGGCTGAAAGAAATGCAACTTTGAAAACTATTTCTGTTGAAAACTGGAAGTGTTCCTGAATTAACTTAGTGGTGACTACAATGACTTTTTTTTTTTGAGGCAACTACAGACCAGGTGTGATAACATTTGTATTTGCAGTGCCTCTGTTTCCTCTCAAGATCCCTGACTGATAATTTTCTGATAACACTATTTTTAAGTTCCTGGAAACATTCTCTGTCAGGTTTGACAAATGCTGCTTCAACACAAACAGGTTTTCATCAGAGATCTGCTTCATTTTTTACTGTCTTGGTTGCTGAGAATACAAGACCAGGCTCTCTGTGCCTACAAGCACCAAGAACACAGAGGAGCCTGAGCTGACACCTGTGGTGTCACCTCGGACCAGCTCAAATGCCAAATCTGACCCAAAAATCCACTGGAGAGCATGGGGATCTCCACAGTGAGCCCATGCCTCCTGAACTCCAAGGTAGGGTGACCCGTAGGAAGCGCTGCTGCCAGGGATCTTCAGGCTTTTAGGTTCCCCCTGCCAAATATGAGAACCTGCAAATCCCCAAAACAACGTAGGAGGGAACAGTCAGGTTGGAGCAACCAGGATTTCCTGGCTCTTTCCCTACAGATAAGCCTCAGGATTTTGGAAGATGGATATCAAGCAAAGGTCCTCTGGTTCCTACTCCCTGACCAATACTTGCTACCTGGACATCAGCTCCTTTATGCACAAGATACATGTGATTCAGAGAGACAGGTTGTTCTGTTTCATTTACATTTTCTGAGAGGATACCATAGTTCTATTTCTATTCTACAGAAAACAGAAAACTATCATTCTGATTTTCATTCTGATTCTAGAAAAAATACTTATTTGGAAATACAGATTTTTGACATTCAGGAAATGCCAAACTTTGGCTAGTTTTGCCTCTCAAAATGGAAACCCGTATTTCAAAATTAACCAAAAATACATCACTGGGATTGCACAAAATACAGTGGGACTTGAGCTCTTAATACAGGCAAGCAAGACTGAGAACAAGGGGGCAGGCATGTGCATGGGGTGATGTCTTTGACCAGTGGAATTCCAATGCAAACTATTTCATCAAAATGAGCATTGCAGCACAGCACCCACAGAGATGGTGTGCAGGACAGCTTTCCATTCATCATGTTTCCTCAGAAAGACCATATATTCAGGCAATGTGTTTTAGAGTTCCTGGGCACATTTCAGAGTGTCTCAGATCACAAATATATATTAAAAACTGGTTTTGTAAATCTTGTTTGCTTTCCAATTCCTTTAGCCATTATTCAACAACAGGGTTTATTGGTTCATTGGTTCTCTGTTTAGAAAAGCCTAATTTACACTTTAAACACTGAAGGACTTATAAATAATGAAACAGATGAAGCATTTATTTGGGAACACTGTGATCAGGCAATGGCCACTGAAGGTGTGAATTAAACGACTTGAATGTTTTCACCTTTAATTTGGAGCCAACCTAGGGCCTGTTTGCATACTGTTCTGAGAGGAGCAGCAGAAGCCTATAACCCTCTATGTTAAAGTTGAATTATTAAAATTATAAAAGGCCTACCTAAACATTGCCTATGGCTATCTGCAATTATTTTTTTTAGTATTTCCTATGCATTTATGGTGCACTGTAATAACCACATGTAACTGTTTTCTCCTTGTAAAGAAGGCAAAAAAAGGACAGCTTACTGATGCTTATCCATCCTCTTGACCCGCTTGTGCTACATTCTGCAGGGAAGTATCCTGAGGGAAACAATGAGCATTGCAAGCAAACCTTGATTTTCTTGGTACATCCCATTCAATAACAAAGGCAGAGTAATTAAATCCATTGTTTTCCAGAATCTTGCCCCAACATGACTGTTTCGTCCAAGTTTGGCTCTAGTTTCCCAGCTGCATATGTTGGAAAGCCACAGACAATGCAATCTGAGCCTCAAGAAAGGGGAAAGAGAAAGTAATTTTCTGGGAAGGGCCGGGAAAAGCCAGCATTGAACATTACCTAGGCAGAAATAACAAACCTAAATTTGTATCTTCAACTAGATTTGGATACAAGTCTTGTTTAAACAGTAATTCAGTCTTACTGTACTCTTGCTACAGTATCTGTCCTATTTTCATAAGCAAAAAGAATCCTTGAGGTATGGAGTGCTACACATCAAGTGTATATGCGACTTCATAACAGGTAGAGGAAAATCAGTAATTTTGGGAAAACTTATCTATTTAGAAAATGGGAGATGCAATTTTAGAGAATGAAGGAATTTCTGGTGATGCTTCAGCAGTGGCTAATGAAGGAGGAACTACCCCAGATGACAAATGCCAGGAGAGCTCAACAGCAGGACAGAGGAAAAGGAGCTTCTGTCTTTGAAATTCATTCTGTACTAACCTGTAATAGTCTGGTTTTGGAGGTAGGGTGTAACTTTTTTTTTTTATAAAGTCATCTAAGCCTTCTGTACATTACTGCCTAGAATTCCCTTTCTATGAGGATAGGGTAAGCATTTTCTTTCATGGGGAGAGAGAAATCCTTTATTTTTCTGTGAATTGCTTTATTACAGAAATAATAAGCATAAGGAAAGGACTTTATTATTCACAGAAATCTACAAGACCATTTGTAACCTACAATTGTGCATAAACTTCCATGAATTGGGTTGAGGTAAAGGAATTAGAATTCCAAGAAACTGACAAGACAGTGTCTAAAGAGAAAGAGTCACACCACCAGTTTCAGAGTAGAATACCGAATCAGGCAATTTTGATAGCAAACAGAAAGAGTGGTGGATTACAATGGACAGACTGATACAAATATCAGTCTATACTGTTTTATTAGTATAGTTATTCCATGCTATTTTATTCTGTGTACAGTAAAACACACAAAATCTAGTTCATTTATTGTCACTGTTATCAACTCATAGCTGTGCTTGCAGACGTACCAATAGAAAACTATGAAAATCAGAAATACTTGGCACCACACCAGAGTTGTTGGCGGCACTGATTACAGAAGCTACCGTGAGTCAGCAGGGAGTAGCGGGGTTTGACTTGAGCAACATGCTTCTCTCACAAAACAGACGTGACGGGTGCAGCCTAACACTCAAATCAACTGAGTAACACCCGGGGTGAGGTGGGGGTCTCACAGCCCAGTGTTGCTTCAGTAAAAGCCAAACAGACCCCCCCGCCCCGTACATCTGTGCTGAATCTCCTGCCCTGTGCTGAACTGTTGGGTCCCTTCCAGAACTGACAGTCCTTGCTAAGGGCCGGTCAGCACACACCAACTGACTTAGTCCCACCTCGCCATCAGTACAAACTGGCATTTGGAATCCTCCGTTTTGAGGACGAGAGCTACAGCCATCAGACAGGTCGACGGACCTGGATCTCTCCCCTCCTCAAGCAAGGACGCCTCTTTGGTAAGACTTGTGCTTCCGACTACATCAGATGTTACCCAGGAAAGTATTGTTAACAAGAAGCGCTGAACTCTTAACTCAAGGTCGATCTTTGCAGCAAGTGCATTTATCAACGGCACTTCCAAACTTGTTATATCTGTCACTTTAATAAATCATCTCTCTTTTCAACTTTATGCAACTGTTCCAGTGAAAAGTCCTTAACAGGGCACTGACAGGCAAGCGTTGGCTCTGATGAGTGGCTGCACATATAATCCTTTAGACCTAAACCGCTGACCAAGTCTGAGACTAGGACTGGATCTAGCTGCACCTAGACTCCTCTCTGAGAGAGTCTTTAGAAAGGATGAAGATCCTTTCTGAACCTCGTGACTCAATGAGAGGGCATTTTCCCTCCAGCCATGCATCAGACTCATACCTGTAACACAACACCTACAAAAGAAGGGATAAGAGATACAGAAATAACACTTCATGAAAGTAGAACCAACCTAAGTGTGGAAGCATCCATACAGTCCATCAAACTTGCAGAACAGTAACAGCACAATTGGCAACTGCTATACCTCTTATATGATTATTGTTTTGCATCCAAACTAATTATGATCTTGCACAGTTTATTATCAGTGCTTGCTGATAAAGGTTGGTTTGGCAACCCTTGAAATCTATTAATACCTTAAGCCTGAGGAAATCAGACTTTCAGCAAAGTCTCCTTCACATGCTCATTTTCTTCATGTTCTCAAAATATTTATTCTGAACCATGAAAAAAAAAGCATCTACATTTTCAGACTAGGGTGTTGGGTTTTTTTTTTTAACAAAAATTTCACAAGCCAAAATAAGAGCTTCTGATGGAAGGGGAAAAAATTATCTCGGAAATCTAATGATATTTTCTGATGCTTTCTCAAACACAGCATGCTTTTATCCTTACACCGAGCAATTCCAGCAACACACCATAGGAGCAAATTATTTGCGCAGATGAGTATTTCTTTCAGCAGTATTTCCCAGTTTGTGTCTTTCCTGAACACATGCTGCAATCTCTTCCTTTCTTTTGACAGAAATACTAAACAGCAGAGTATGTAAATAGATTTCAAAGCTAATTGAAAATAGAAACATAGAGCCTAACAATACTAAATCAAAAAACCTGTCAAGTTTAGCAACAGATCATTTGCATCTCTTTTATTTTGTTGTACAAGCTTTTTGTTTGCATAGAAAAGACCAAAATAGATGTCAACTTGCTTTGTAAAGGGTTGATATCCAATAAGGATGAAAATAACTATCTCAAATGCTAATGAATCAGCAGCAATGTTTATTTGCCAAGCAAATTACTGAAAAGCAAGTCACTCTGACACTAGAGCAAGGGATAGGAAAGGCAGTAAGAACTGACCCACTTTCCAACCTTCCCACATAAGCATATGTCTTTTTTACTATATTAAATAGTGCCATAGCACAGACCTGAGCACTGAAGACCAATAATCAGTGCTGGTAAATGGTTATTATGGTCTCCAAGACATCTCTGGCCCCGGCTAACTAGTCCTTCCCCAACTGGGAAGGCCAGGCACAGTTTGGGAAGCACCACTACCCAAGGCCCAGATGCAGGTACTGCAGTGTTGAAGGCCAAGGGAATGTAATGGTATAGACATGGTCAGACCATGGCAGTTGGCTTCAGGACCACAGAAAAGGCCCTCACATTGCTTAAATTACCAGTATAGATGGGCTCACAAAGGCTCAAAACTAATTAACACTCCAAGTGTAAACAATTAATTAAAACTTTGGCTTCATCACTCAAATTGCTTCCAGGTCTCATCACTCAGTCACTGATGACCAAAGCCAATACCCAGCATCACATGCTGTTATTGTTATCTACCTAATTCTCCCCCCTATTTTCTCCAGCTTTTAAAGTGAAGGCTTGAAGCAACATGGGAGAAAGTTTAAAGTTTTAAATGAAGTTTAGGCTTGACTTTATACTCAGACCTGGATCCAGCTGTAACTGCGTTAGTATAGAGATCTCCAGCCCAAGGGAGAGGCAGAGCTGGTAAGCAGACAGAATAGGACGGGTCTGTCTCACACATCTTCTATGAGAAGCACTTTTGCTGTCCAAATAAATCCAGCAATTCACTAACTAGTGAAGAAACTGCTCCAAAATCAATTCTTTTAAGAGGGAAGTACAGTTGTGCTGCACAGGGACTGCAGAATCAGTCCCCTGCTTGTCCACATATTTTACCTGTAATTGCAATTGCACTTTATCATGAAGTGTTTTAGTCAAACCCTTTCATAATTGCTGATATCTTATGCATGACAATGACAAAGTTGCTTTTTCTGGCATTTTGAATTTCAACCTCAAAGAAGTGAAGAGCGCAATTTCAGAAACACTAATGCTTGCTAACAGTTGAATTTTAGTTTGGACAGCTCTGCCTAGTTAATCACCATTTTACCTTTTCATTGGGGCAGAAGAGTCACTGTCCTACCAGTATTCAGTTTCCATTCTGCTCCCAATGTGGAACAATAAGGCATACGTGGTTCTGTCTGTTTAAAGAGGCCAAGCGAAATAGATTTCTTCCAGTTGTTCAAAGCTAACTCAAGCAAAAGTTATAAACAGGAAAGTGAACTTAGCAGTCTGGTCAGAAATTTTAGGTATTATTTTGAATTCCATTTGACATTGTAACATTTTAAAGCAACATGATTAATAACCTTTCACAAAGAAAACAGCTAACATGGTATTAAATCCACTTCCTTACAAAAAATATTTCTTATTTAAAAATGTAACCCGGTTCATCTACAAATGTAAAACATCTGATCCTATTAAATACCCAGCCCATTAAGCCACACACATACTCTATAACGTTTTATTGCTTTCTCACATGTGATGAATAACTTTGAATAAATTGAAGAGGTGTTTTTAAGAATAACTTCTCTAAGCAGCTACAAACTACCGTGTGGAATTCTTAGTCCAAATCTTAAGCTTTCATATTTTTCACAGGAAGCAGGCCCAAAGCATTCAAAGGCTGCTTGATACAAATGGAAAGTACCTAAAAAACAGGAGATGTAGTCCATAGTTACAAAATAAGACACTCCTTGAAGTGCATTGGTTCTGAAAAATATTCAGAAATCACTGTGGACAAGCTACTCTGCTTGCCCTCTCAAACACTGAATCAAAACTGTGCTATCCTTAGACACATTATCAAGAGTGAAGACAGAAAGAAACAGGAATGTCAGTTTAACTCTGCACAGCACTGCTTAGCCTCTGCGAAAGTGCAAAACTGCAAAAGTGACTGCAGTTCTCATATCTGCTGGTTAAGAAACTGATAAACGGAAAAGTATTCAGTAAAGAAAAAAGATATTGTTCGTGCATAAGTAATACTACACAAGAATGCATTGAAAGATGTGAATCAGTCTGACTACAGGAAAGAACAAGAGCTTACCTGATCCCTCTGTATGAGGAACATTGCTAGTAGGTGGAAGTATCAGTTATGAAAGGTAGAGTTAGAGAACAATATGAGAACCACATCCAAATGTTAAAAGCATACTGTTAAGGAATCAAATAAGAGAAAGAGACTAAACACTGAAATTAATCATAAGGTTAACCAAATGTAAGTGCAATGTAATAAATGTACTGCTATGAAATGCAATGCACTAAATAGGTACAATCCCTTAAAGTATTTTTTCAGATATAGAATTATTATTTACTATAACATTACCCCTGCAATACAGAGGTTAATGTTAATTTAATAGTCTATAGTATGTAGGTCCTGAGAGATATTTTTAAGGACTATTTTGATTCAGAACTCCATGAACTTATAGGAAAAAAGATACAGCTTACTACCTAAATATGTAACAGGGTCAGCAGAAAGTTCCCTTCTTTCGTTACATCTGTTAAAACATCTCTGTTACTCACTTGTTTGAACAAGTCACTCAATGCCCGAAGACTTTTTTTGCTACTACATTTTCCTGTAAGTTACCAAGACCTTCAACAACCACAGCTGTCCATTACTTACGTAAACCCAGAAATAACAGATCAATTGTTGCTGCAAAGATTTCTGGAAAAACAGTGCACTGGGGCCAAAGGCGTTACTCCAAATGAATGTTCCTATATTCAAAGGATGACACTGTTTACCTCAGTTACCTGGTGATTTTTTGGCTTTGGTTGTTTTTTTATGTTTAAAAGTAAATCCGTTTCATGAAGATAGAAACATACTGAGGCAGACAATTCATACCGTAATGATAGAAAGCTTAGAAATAACTAGATTAATAGGATATAGAAATCTTAGAATAATTAAAACTCTCATTGTATGTACAAAGAGGGGCTTCACAGTATGACTTTGCAAATTAGGCCCAGTCCTGGGGCCCTCTGTACTGATAAGATGGACCCGGGATGCTCATGTGTTGATAAGGAGACACTGGTATGTGATCTGTCCTGTTTTTTTCGTTTTGAAGAAACTCGAGACAACGACCCCCACACCACCACCAGGAGACAGTGTGCAAGCACAAATGGGAGGAAACTTATGTTAATGACTTCTCGATAGACTAATTATCCTAACTCAACCTATTCTCGGGCATCTATTGAATATGTATGAATGTATGCTTTAAATCACATGTGCACGAAGAAGCCGGGGCAGCAGGTGCTTTTGGAATTATCCACCCTGATGCCCGCCGATAAATTGAACATACATGCTTTATAACCTATCCTGAGTTACAGAGATTAATTCCACCTGTCAGTAATATAAAACAATCTTTATAGGCCATTTAGATTTGATAATCCTGAAACTTTTAGAGCAATTTCATCCAAACCACAACACGGTAACAAGGTAACCCCACAAGGAGCAGGAGCTACAGAGCTACAAGATAGCATTCACAGGAGTGAACGGCAAAGGGCAACTGTAGGCTGGCCTGTTTTATTTCACATTTGTAGCTTAATCCCCTCATAAACTGCTAACCAGAAACAAACTTACAGAGATGTTTGGAGCAATGAGATACCTGATAAAGCACCATTATGACTATATTTTGCTTTCCAAAATTCATTTTTTAAACCAAGCACCTATCTACTAGCTTTGACATAAACTAAAATCTAGAATTTTTTCTAAATACTGGAGTCAACAAGTTATGAATACTTACCCAATACAATTTTAAAAAGTACTTCTCTCTGCTGTCCTTTCTTATCAGAATAATTTCTTACAGCTACTTGCAAATTACATCTTTTGAGATATTCTAGTCTGACTCCAAACAAACTAAAATGAGAAATAAGGTCAAACAACAGCATTTGCAGTGGCACCGGCTTGCTCTGTTTGACACCCACACACAACTCCCAGAGAAACATGCATCAGGCATTCAGGGAGTGTATATCTTGAGCCAATGCACAAATTCCTTCCCTTGAACTGCAAAGAAAACATTTATCCTTTTGGGGCACCAGATGAGTTTTTACAAGGCACTGGAAGACCACAGCTGAGCCTGGGGCAGTGAAGTCCCAACAGTAGCTAGCATAAGCCCAGCCCTGAGAAGTGCAGGAAGCCTCGGCAATCTGCCCAAAAAAACCCCAGTTTTCCAGTTAGAAATGATAACGCTGATCGAGCACTGTGTTGATGACATTTACTACAGTAATAGTATCATAAATCTATAATCCTTTCTCTCAATAAACTATACTGTTGTACAGTGTATTAAACTATCTTGGAATAAACTGTACTACTTCCCCTCCTCCTTGCCTCCCAAACACATAAAATAAGCATCTACAAATAGAAATAATTTATAAAATGAAGCATATTTTTTTTTTCTGAGAGGAAAAGATAACAATATACTCAGCCATAAATTTTATTCTTACAAGCTGCCCCCTTCCCTCCAATTCTTCTTTCCTGCAGCATCATTACCATGTCATCTAAATGTATTTGCCTACCCCTGAGCAGCTGGCATTGAATATTCAGTGCTGGTTTCCATTTTGACATGTTGTTACAAAAGATACTCTCTTTAATTTTTTCTCAGTTTGCATAAGACTATCCTTGAAGAGGTCAGAGCATCCCAAGGGAAAACCAGTGTCATTTGAGAAGTACGGTAATAGCTGATTACATAGCCAAATAAATGTTGTTAGAAGTAAATCTTCATGGGCATTCAAACTTTAGGGTTTTTTTTTCTTTTTTTAATATAAAGACTATTGTCATTTCCAGTACATTCTTGCAATAAAATAGAGAGGCTTAAAAACTAACTGGTATTTTGTTCACATGAATATGCCTATAGAAAAAAATACCACTCCATTACAGGAAATTAAGAACTGACCTCAGGGATTAGGCATGAACTACACTAAATGTGAAGTGTTAACTTTGTTCCAACTCTTCTTGTTTAGCTTTGGAAACAAACTAAATTTTGAAACCTTGCTTTAACCCCAGAAGTATTTCTACTCAGTGGTCCAAAACACAGAGTAAAATCTGACTAGTACAACCAGTTCTACCATTTTTCTTCTTTGGTGTGTGGTTCTCTACAGTCTTTACTTGCCATGCACATTTCTCTTTAGGCATCTTCGAAAGCTGTTTGAGTTTAGCTTCCAGTCTGGGCACCACAGAGACAGCCACAGAGACAGTCTGCACGTATGGAGACTGGAAGGGGCTGCTTTCCTACAGGATCAGTCAGGCTGGACAACCCATTTACTGCTGCATCAGCTGCAGTATTGAGATCTGGCAGCAGTTTGGAGAAAACTTGGAGAATAAATCACTTCCTCTAAACACACGCATTTAGCAAAAGGAGATATGAAGAAAAAAATCTTCTTAGGCTGATAGTTTTGCTCTCCTATCTCTATGCTAAAGGTACAAAGACTATTAGGTTGTGTCACTCCTAGCTTTGCTGCTGTTCACCCTAATGCCAGTACTTAGAATTTCTTTCTTTACATTCACTCACATAGATACAGAACTCTCTTGCCTTAATTTTAAACTATCATCTTCACCATTCCTGGTTATGGGCAAATCCCTGGGATTTGGGGGATTAAACACGTTAGATTTGAGAGAGTGCAAGAAGGAGGGAACCTCTGCAGAGACCACCACTGATTTGCCAGAAATGCAAGTCCCTGGCTGGGATTCACAGGTATCCCACAGGTCCCTGATTGCTCCTGGCCTCTTCACGGGCTCCCACCATGGCTGCCAACCATGGACCTCTTGTACCCAGTACTGAAAAGTACTGATCATGCTCTGCTGCGCTCCACCTCATCTTCTCACATCACTGGCAATTCTGATTAATTACAGCATTCACAGCCCACACTTAGCTACTGACCTCTGCACTTTTAATGCAAATTTAATGCAGAATACTGTTTTAATGGAAGTGTAAATGAAGCCAAACCACTATATTCAAACAGCATTTAACTCCCCCTCAAATTCAGCTGTTTGCCTTTATTAGCAAAGACTTAATGACAACATTTCCAGTTCAGATCACAAGTGAACAACTGAACAGTAGTAGCTGCAAATAAAAAAATTACTTCAGTTTAAAATGCATAAGCCCTGCTGCTAGTGACAGAAACCTGTCATACTCCAAATTGGGCTAGGAAAAAAAATTATTCCATGTAAGATAAATCAACATCTTGACTCCCAAACATTTTAGTAGTTTTAAATGTAAAAATACATCATTAGAACAATACAGTTGACTTGATTTTCAGAAAAGAGGGTGTTGGGATGTGGAAACGATTACCAAAAACACCAAAGTAGACTTTTCAGTGCACTGGACACAACACTTAAAAAAATAATCAAATTAATATTGAATAATGATAACATCTGGGTAGTTGAGTAGTACTTGTAATGCACCATGAAAAGCTATTTACCTAATAGGCGTTGGGGGATTTGGGCAGAAAATTGATCCCACAGTCAGAAGTCTCACAGAAAAGCTCTTGATAAGTTCTGCAAAGCTGAAATGACTTGTTCAACTTAGAACCAACTTGAAAAGCACATTCAGTAATGAGATGAGAATAATCAACATTTACGCAAATAAATTTATGTGACCTAAATTTATGTGACTGAATGGCGTATGGAGGAAATAATAACACAGTTTATTATTGATAATCACATTATGTGAGAACTCTGCTAAACTGAAGGAAGGAGGATGCCTGAATATGTTAATTTAGATAATGAACAGACTCTCTGGTATGATGTTACCTCATGGGGGCATACACCACAACAACTCCACACATGCAATTGAGGCTGAAACAGACCCACTCAAATGACTCCCAGACCATTTATTTGAAAGAATGAAGAGAAAAATACAGTAAAGAGGGAGATTTGGTGGTGGCAGCACTCTGAAGCCTGTTGGAGCAGCCAAGTCTGCTGTCTGGGGGAATTCTACCGGGTGTGGTGCAAGATGATATCTTTAAGCGGCAATTTGTTTTTTGCAATCATTAAGAGAACATGAAAAGTGAGAAATGTTGATGAGACACTTTTCCCGCTGTTACCTAGATCCAAAGTCATCAATTGTTGTTGTCTAGAATAGACAAAACAAAGCCTTGTTTCTTGTTTATACGGAAAAGTCAGTTTTTAACCTCCACACAGATGCACAACAAATTGATTAAAATTCTAAACTAGCTGACATGCAGATTAACCAAAAGCACATATACCACGTCATTCTTCAAGTCAAGAAATAGCTCCATTCATAATGTCATCAGGTGGCTTTACTGACTGTAAAGGGGTGTTTCCCAGTCACTGCCATGTGGCAGAGGCAACAAACAATTCACCAGCATCAACAGTTTTAGTGTTGAACTATATAGGCAGAATTAAAACTGTGGAGTTTGTTTGTTTTGTTTGGGTTGTGTTTGACTGGTTTTGTTTATAATGTAGTGGCAGCCATAAAAAAAAAAAAAAAACCAAACCAGTCTCCATGTAATTCTGGTCAGTCTAAAACCAGTATGTTTCAGGTGGGAGGGAAAGGAGGGGAGTTTGCTTTTGAAATTTTCTTATTTTGAGATTCATTATGGCTGTTGAAAGTTCGCTTTGCTTTCTGGTTTCTTTGTTTTTCTTTTCTTCAGTGCAAGGGCAAAAGAAACAAGTTAGTTTCAGAATTTACATCACTTTCAATTGAAAATTTGGAAAATTCTTTCAATACTATATGATAAGTTCCGTTGGGTTTGGTTGGTTTTGGGTTTTTTTGACAAAAGAGTTGTCAAATTCTACCTATGCATACAAAGAAAATCTTATTCACAGGAAAATCATGTAACTCTCCCTGTCACCCTTAATCTCATTATGTCTGTGATAGCAGAGCTTGCAGAGTGATCTTTGTTACTACCTGCCACAGACTCTCCAGGGAAACTTTCCTCTCAAATGCTTAATGCAGCTCTGGGTCTTCTGCTCAGGTAAAAATACTTAATCTCCAACAAGAATAATTGTTGAAAATTGTTGTTCAAAGTTCCTGCCTACTTTGAAATCTTCTGTTCTATCTGCTATGGAGCTAACTGGCCTGTTTAACTGAAGCTACTAAATCAGATACAGACAATCCATGCGTGAAAGAATTCCCCATATCAGCAATTGCTGTAGTACCCACTAAAACACTCCACAATATAAATTAGAGATTTGGCTCCATGCTCAGCTGTAGGGAAAGCAAAAAAACCCACAACTGCAGAGAGCAGCTTTTTCAGCAAAGACTCAGTCCGACTCAAAGCAAGTAATCCCACCAGCAATTGAACAAATGAAGTCTGCTTTCTCTGCAGATGGCTTTCTTTTGAGTCATTTTAACTGAGGTAAACCAAAAATGCAGCAGTAAACGTACAAAGATGCTTTTTTTCCCATTAAGTCCTTTGGCAGCAGCAGGCTGGCATACAGTTGTGGTTATCCCATGCCCCTGTTACAAAGGATGAAGTAATCTTTCTGTGGGAATTACCTGAACACAACCGAGATGTACCACAGCTTTTGAAGTCAATATTACAAACCACAGCAACTGTCATCTTAAGTTTGTAGATGAGCAGTATACCAGCCAGCTGCTCCTTCCTAACTGAGACTTTTTCATTAAGAAAAACACCCCAAGTATCTTCCTCACTCGTGCCTTTCTGTCCAGCTTGCTAGATGCCCCTTGCTCATTGTGAACTGCTTTCACAAACATCCAGATAAAAATCTTGCCTTCTATAGGTCTGGCCAGGCTTTCAACAACATTTTTTTTGTAACGAATAGTTCCAAGAGGATAAACTTACTTGATGTCCTTTACTACTGCTTTTTTTACAGCGTTTCCTCAAAGCATATGGTTCTCCTTTTTTTTTCTGCAGCCTATTCTCCCTGTCCCCAAGTATATTTACCTAAAACTTCCCCCTTTGTCCTGTGATACAGAAAAAAAACCCAACCCAAACCTTTTCTTTTCAAACATGAAAACAAAGACACTGCATGTATCTTTCTCTGTCCTTCCCCATTCTTCACAAACACAAAGGCTCAGCAGCATCTTTCTCCTCTATCAGATACCTACCTCAAAGAGAAGTTATGAAAGCGAACATGGACAACATCCTTTTATATTCAGAGAAACAAACAGGAACAGCTAATGTTTCAAAATCAGAAAGCACATTAGAAGATGATAACCCTTTTGTATGGACCATCAGTTGGCCCATGCTGCTGCACGCCAGGCCTTTGCACATTTGTATGTGGGCACAGAGCAAGGGCTCCATGGCCAGGCAGGCCTACTGCCTCTACTTACAGACTAGAGTTCATTCACTAACCCACTCACATCAGACTTTTTAAATTCAAGCTATCTCCGAGGAGTCAGTCTTTGCTTAGATACCTTTAAAGTATTTATTATGAATTGAAGCTTAAACTTGATAATAGTAAGGAGTAAAAAAATCATATTTACAGCTATGCAGCAATGCACTACTTCCACAACTGCATTTTTGTTCAAGTGCACAGCGCACAAGTATTCCTCTCGTAAAAGGCAAAATATATACTCATAGGAATTACCTCAGGACTTGTAAAGTACTAGAACAATGTGGCCAGAGCTTGCTGTGTGTAAATGCCTGGAAATAAGAAGCTATAAGGTGTACCTTTTCTGTCATATTAGGGAATACACCAATGCCAAATAAATGGAGTTATTTTATCCATTGTAAAACTTCTAGACAGTAAAGAATGTGAAAACTTCCCATAAATCACATTATTTCACAGAGCAGTTAAGCTAACTTCACTTTGTGAAGTTAAAATATACTGTATATACATTTAACAAGCAACTAACAGGCCATTGTCTTTTCAGAGCTTAAATTAAAAGTGCCCAGCTGCAGCAGTCAATCACATTTTCCATTAAGACAGAAGGGTGGTTGTTTTTATTCAACAAACAGTTAATTTTCATCACACAGTATTATGGAAAAAGTAAGTTTGCTAAAAGCATGAATTTTACCATAGTGTAAAAAAGTGACTAGCAGGTGTTTCTCGGGCACAACTATACTAGATTGATGCATTTTTTTTTGGAGTAATCTGGAGTCCTGCCTATGGCAGCTATAATTATTTGGCTTTATCTTGCTATTGCCAGTAACTTTCTTTGACATATCCATTCATTTCCAGCAGAAATTTACCACACATACTTTGATGCACTACAACTGCTCCTATTTACAGTTTTATTTCAGTACATTTTCATCTTCTGAGAGTTTGCATTGCATTTATGTTCCCTCTTGAAAATATAAAAAAATTCCATCCCAGCAGTATCAAACTCCACCCCCACACCCTCCCCCCCAGCTGACCAGAGTTTGCCCTCTATTTCTTCCTGCTTTCTTCCTTCTTCAACTCTTTCTAAGCAGACTGCAGATTTTTTGTTGCTCCATTCAACAGAACTGAGTAGACAGCTTCTTCTTACCTCAGAGTTTCCTTTCTTTACAGCAAGGTCCCGTAGCCAGCCCAAGGCAAAGTCAGACATGCATACCCCACCAGCTCCTGAGGCTCCACTGCGCCATCAGGCTACAGCCAGTTCAAAGGTATCTGTCCCAACAGCCTTTCTTCAATGGCAACTGAATATTAGGAGAGTATCAGAATATCTGTCTTGTTTACTAGGTGCAGAGGGAAACATTCTGCTGTAGTTTCAAGGTTTCCATAATCACCAGTTCTGAAAAATCCAGAGCCAGCAAATGTAGCTGGACCATCATGTTACAGAGACCTTAAAAAGGCCTGGATATACATTTTTCCATGATTCAGATTCCTTTTTTGAGCTCACTCACATTTTGACTACTTTGTGGCAGTGGGTGTCATAGTTTGATGAGGCACTACTGGAACATTTTCCTTGTGTAATCATGCAACCTAGAAATTGCACACAATAACTCCAAGTTCTCCTGCTAGGAGAAACAGTTAGCATTTTTCCTACTATTTATTACCTTACAGACCTAAATGACTATTTGCTTCTATAAAGATACCATCAAAGAGTTCATTAAAGTCACTATTAAAACGCAACATATTGGCAGTTACCACCTGAATCAGGCACCATGCCTTGCTCAGGAAGCCACGGGGATGGCTTCTCCATCTCACTACTGCAGGACACAGGTTCCTACAGTGCCCAGCGCACCAGATACACTGTGCTGCACTACCATTTACCAGCTCTATATGGGTCAGCCACAGCCCGCCCCCACTTACTGCATCTTTTGTCTTCTCGGCCTTCCAGGTTGCCCAGGTGTCAGGTAGGGCACAAATATTCAACTTTTCCTTTCCAGGCATGAAACTGCAGCCTATGGAGATACTAGCGTATTTGTTGCATTACTTTCCCTTTTTTACAAATCTGTGCTTTCTTCAGGTGTGTGATGTGCTTTCACATCAAACAACCCACCATGTTACTCTCATCTCATTTTCTCCTGATGCAGGAATCCCATCAGCTCTCTACCTTCCAACTAGTTTCTGATGCATCTGTTACAACAGTAATTTCAGCTGTCCGAAGCACACAAATTTCAGTATGCTGCTAAAGTTTTTAAGACTTCAAGCATTACTACAAAAATCTGCATATTTGGTCTTGGTCTGATTGCTCAGCTGGTCTAATTGGAATAGAATCTTACTTCCCAAGGCACTTCTTCATTTTGTTTCTACCTGAAATTAATCAAATTCTACCCTATACATGTATAAGAAAGCTGAGTCTCAATGATTTTCCTCCACAGAAGATGAATTCTCTCAACTACTCAGTTGTCAAAATCATTCATTCCTCAAGTTCCCTACAGACTTCTAACTTTAAATGGCATTTTGGCTTAAATGAAATCCACCCTAAAACAGCACCTATTAAAAGGAGCCATAACACTCCACAAAAATCTGGAGGAACTGCTAAGCACATTATTTACCTCCTGATTACTTACATTGTTTAATTTGTGAAAATACACTTAAATGAAAACATACTACGTTTAAGTTTTCATGTAGTGTCAACTCACTGTGTAATACATGCTGCCCAATTTATATGGCAATTTTACATGGCTGAGAAAGAAAGGCAGTTTTACCCTACTGTCTGGAACCTTAATGTATCTGAAATTCATGACTACCAGCCTGCTCAATTTTATCACCTCTTTTTAAGACTTCTTCCACTAGGGCAGAGAGATACAGAGCCTAGAGCTCTTTCTGCTGTTTCAGGCCCCTCATCCCCTTTTATTGGGGTAGGATTTGGATCAAGGAGCTCAGACAGGGTGCATAAATGAGTATTACACAGCTTTTCCTTCCTTTTCTAATTCCACTATCTTTTACTATGCCACAAAATCCAAGTATTATCACTGAATATACGTTGGCAATGTGGCTCTTGCTCACTAATTTTTTGAGAGTTCATTTTGACAGCGATACTGATGATCATGCAGGTAATGGCTCATTCCATTGTGCTCTGCACCCAACAATAATAACACACCTCTCAATTTGCTGGAAGAATATTTACCAGACAAATCTTGGACAATGCATCATGGCTTCAAAGTAATTCCCAGTACTCACTTTGCCAGTAATGATGGATAGGTCACACAAGGGTAGCACACTCAGACTTGAACCTAAATCCTCTGCACTGCAGCCAGCCCACTCCATTTTCTCTAACAACAGGGGGTTAGCAAAGAAGCTTGTAAATCAAAAACTAATCATGAAATGGAGCCAGCTTTTAGAACAACATTAAATGGCAGGCATTCTTCCACACTGCATGAGGACTGAGCTCCGGATGCCCTTTCACCTTGCAATCCTATAATACTTCTGGCTAAGTACTAGCACTTAGGGAAGAGGCTTGGTCACTGCCCTAAAGCAGTACAGAGAGCAGCTCAAAAGTTGTTATTCTCACAACTGTAACTTTAAATGATATTTAAACACCGCTACAGAGAACATTCTCTATCTTTTCTGTTTTTAACAGTCTCCATTTTAACACTCCCATACCAGGAAAAAAATATTTCATACTGGATCCAATTAAGATGCAATCAATTTTAACTAGATGTGTTCTGAGTAGGCATAAATATTTCTGATAAAGGAAGTTAGTAAATTTGATTGATATAGATTAGCATGGAGCAAGTGAATTATAGTACAAACAGCTGGAAATTAACTTTGTTCTTACAAGCATGAGATAATACCAAAGGTCTCTTGGCCCTCAAGTACATACAAATCAAAGAGGAAGAGGAGTTTTTCAAACAAGGCAAAAAGATCCACTTAGCACAGCAGGAATTTAAACACTGGTATGCTAACAGCTTGCTATGTCTCCGTGGTAATGACCTGTCAAGTCCGAATTTCAAAATACAGCTCTTGAATTAAGTTGGAAAATGTTCTATTTTGCATTCATGCCTTTGCTTCACATATAAAAAAAAATTCTCCTTCCTGTTTGTTTCCCCCATTATTATTATTATTTTCATTTAACATCAATATTGCTACATACTCTTTTTTTCCCGTTATCAGTATTGGTACCCCCATACTGCTTACAAATTTCTCTTTCTTTCTATTCCAACTATTTAATTGTTGCTCATTCAGCCAGTATGTGAGACCACAATCAAGAGCTTGTTATCCCAAATCAGGAGTTTTTACTTGTCTCCAGTTGAAAATTAACATCACAAGAGATGGACCAGTCTTTTGCTATTAACCAGTATACTTCAGTACACCTTGCCCCCATGTACACCCAAACACCAAGTGTGCTCATCCCTTCCCTGATAACTGGGGAGTTCTCCCTTAAAGACCCACAGAAAATACACCCTCAAACCTCAGCATAGCTATGCTGTGAAAGGAAGAGCACATCATTTGCTCAAAGCAGCAGAAATGACCTGTTGAGGCTTTGAGAAAGGCACAAGATTCAATAATGGGATGAGTCAACATCTACACTACAAATGCTTGGAAAGGAGCACTGCCCCATGCTGCTACCAGAGCCAGGTCGGCTCCAGCAGAAACGTGATCCAGCAACCACCAGGGTTCACTTTGCTGTTTCCCAACAAGTTTTAGCACAGCTGCAAATCCACCTATGCTGGAAATAAACTGTATGGAAAATTTCTAAAGAGGTTGATTAACATCAGGACCACAAAGACATTAAAGCAGCAGAAGAGGCATTTGGAAGACTCCTCTCCTTGGTGAGGTGAAAATACCACCACCTTCAAAAAAACCTAAATCTCTGTCACTGAATGATGTAGTACCAAAGAGGAATATTACTTCCAAAGTAACAAAACAAAAGGGAGAAGAGTCTTCTGCAGGGTATATAGTCAGCACACACAAATACAAACATACTGAGGCAGGGAACTCCAACTTAATACAAATACACTGGGCTCCAAGCAAGCCATTTCCACTCAAGCATCAGACACTGGAATTGCAGTCAGATTCTATGAAATCACCAGTCCAGCATTTACAGGAGTCAAGAGAAAAAAATGAAACAGTAGAAATTATTAGGAAACAGAAAAAAACACACCTCAAATATTTTGCCATTATGTACTCTTCAACTGCCCTTCTTCTGTGACACTGTATTTCTACCCATCGCACAGCAGCGGACTGTTCTACCTGCTTCCTCTGGGCAGAACTAGGTTCACCCATTCTTGGAGACAGGACACCCTGGCAGACAGCCCCTGGCATCAGACACTTTGGCTGTTTGGTTCTCTCTTCTTCCCATCAACTGTATCACCACTGTAGATTACTAGTTGCAATTAGTAGTTTATGTTGGTTAGTGAGATGAAGCAAGGCCTCACCACAGGGGAACAATGACAATCACAGCTACGTTTTCATTCTACTGAGTAGCCTTAACTACCCCTTTCACAGTTACATCCACAGTTTAAAAAAAGAGGAAATGCATCTCACTTTATTTGGGCAGCAACACACTGGGTATCTGCACAGGAGTAGGCTGCCCTAGGCTTCTTCTGCAATCAGTGGAGAGACCTCATTCATAGAGGGTGGTGTCCATGCCACAACATCTATTTATTTAACTTTCCCATACTTTTGGCATGTCATCTTCTCTCTGTACTTCAAAAATTTGAAGATTTTTAATATATGTTGCCACTGATTTTTTCCCACACTTCTAAAAATCTCCATTAGTAATTTCTAATTCATCTATATCTTTCACTGATAAGGGATGACCAGAAAGAGGAGAGGGCTTTCACACTCTGTTATCTACCTTTGTTTTCTATGGCTTTGCATCCCTTTGGTATTAAGACTTGTGTTTTCACCCCACTTGAGAGGACAGTGCACCTCTAAACCATTTGTCAAACTGCTGCTAAGGTTCTTCTATCCTACGTCATAATGCTGTTCACAAAAAATGTGTCATAAGAGCATATCTAAGTTACTTGAAAAGATAGATGAGTATAAGACAGTTTACATTGACTGTCACAAAATTATAATGCCAAACATGTAAATGTCCTTAACCTTAAAATTTACTTCACCTTAATAGAAATGTAGTAATGTGGGGAAGTATCTGCTCTGGCTGAAGTCACTGATCATACATCTCAGCTACTGCCCAGTAAGGAAGTGACTGGAAATTTGAAGAAACTTGTCCCTTTTTGGCAATATGTGGGCTTCAACATACCACCATGCTTTTGCTGCTGAAGGAAAACACATTTGATCTGTTAAGTTAGTCTTGTGAACTTGTGCCAACATACCCCATCAGCAAGCCTTAACGACTTCTGGTAGCAAAGTGAGAGCAGTCTTCCCTTGGGTACCTGTAATCAGTAGCAGATTAACAGGCACGTCTTATCAAAACAGTAAGATGTATTTTCCACTCGAAGAGGTTACACAGGCTTGTAACCCTCAAGGGTTACATACTCTAATACCGTCGGTGTAGCAATCAGCTAGAAAAACCAAAACCAACTTGATCAGGCAAAGCAAAGAAAAACATTCCAGAAAATGGAAAACACTGGATACTAAAGAAAAACATTCCAGAAAACGGAAGCCACTGAATACTAACGGAGATGAAGAAACTAATGCAAGACAGAGAGAAGCTTCACAACACCACCAAGAGAGACAAAAGACCCCAGAAGAAACCTGAAACTGCCCAGGTTAAGCCCCTGAAAGCCGCGTTGAGATCTTGCTTTGTTATGTTTCACAGAATGCAAAAAGTCTGAATCCTGGTGTTACTTAACATTTCTGTCCACAGGACAGAAAATTCAGAAGCACTTATTAAACTGGCATCTATTTTTTTGCAGAAAAAAGTGACTAGTCGCAAGATACTGACAAAACACTTATTATTTCCATTGTAACAGAGGACAGCGTCAAATAAGTGTTGACATTTTTGTGTCTCTGGTCCCGGCGTGCAAATTTGGAGGTGTTTTGGAAGAGCCAGCTGAGTGATCACATCACTTAGCAATAGTTCCGAAACACTGGGAAAGCAAACGTGTCACTCTTTAAACCCAGTTTAAATATACATAGCAAATATATTTAAATATACATAGTAACTAAATATTGATCACAGGAAAAAGAATGCAAGCTCACATATGAGACTCAATGCATGCCTAGTATAATTATGTCTATTAACATGGACTTACAGAAAATACCAATAATCAATTTTGTATGATTTTTTTTTTTTTTTTAATTACAAGCCTGGACAGCAAAGGAAGTGCAACTTATCAAGTTTAAATTTCTGTGGCTTCATGTCACATAAACTGATTAGGAAACTGAAAATAAACCGAATGAAAGTTAAATGGTTTTAAGAATTAGTTAGCCGAGAGGTCTCAAAATGCAACCAGGAGGAAATCACCACATTAGCTGCATGTAAACACACAGGTCTAGATCTGGAAATGCTTTGAAATGCAGAGTATCCTGACTAGGAAGGGTCTGGCCACCACCAAGATGATGCAGAGACCCTTGGGTAGCTCTTTCCTTTTCAGATGAAAACAGTTGCAGACTTTGAGCATACGCAGGGCAAATACCATATCGGCTCATGTCATGCCCATTTTTCCTTCAGCATTTGCCTGCAATCACTGCTGGAAACAGGACATTGTCCACAAGCACTGATGCAGTCTGCAGTTGTGTGACCAAGGACATAACAAGGACACCAGTGAGTTTTGCTACTGCTCTAGTTTGCATTAGCACAGCCAAGTGGGAAAAAGACTGCGTCCATAGTCCAGTGGTCCATGACTCACAAAACTGTATTAAGCAGAGTCCTTCATGAGGAGTCAAGAACTACGATCAGACCCATGACCAAATCAGAGAACCTTTGGTATTGTAAGAAATGCTTTAAAACTCCCTCTATTTCATTAAGCAGAGATTGAGGAATGATCTGATCAGACTTGCACTGCTTTAAGGCACCAGGCTAGAAAGCACTTACACTGTGGACAATAACAGTCCAGCAAGACTGGATTTTCACCATGGGAAGAAGGAAGGTGTATTTTCTATTAGAAGTGGAATATTTAATTTTTCAAACAGTTTCTCAACAATGTGAATGTACTGCTCATTAACAGAAATACTGGTAAATGATGATTGGAAAAATAAAACCTGAGCTGTGTAAGGATATTCATGTGCCCTGAGAGACAAGAAGGTTACAGCAACTTTATAATTTATTCACCCAGCTACAGTACTTTTTGATTTTTCAGGTCTCTGTCTCATCCTTGCACTCATCTAACAGTAAGGTTTATATTTTGACTTGAGCTGGAAGAGCATTTTTCCTTCGCTAATACCCTGATGTCTTTGATGGGATGAAGCAGGAAAGGACGAGAAGCTTAACTCATAGCTTTTTCTTTCTTCAACATTTCTGTGGGTTTAACCTAACAGATAGCAGTCACATACAAAAAATTGGAATGACATCTAGAACTCATAAAATACACGTTACTGTTCCACAGCTGTCACATTGCCTGTCCTGCTCAAATACTTATTAGAGCTAATAGAAATGGTACAAAAAGTTTCAGGGTTATGTCAAGCTGCTGAATGAAAAGAACAATGAAAATCAGTACTGAAGAGGAATGTGTTTTCAATGTATTCTAATGTTTACCGAGCCGGCATTCTTCAAGAAGGAAGCCTTAAAGGCACAGGAGCAGGCCATCCTCACGCGCAGAAGGATGAGCTGGCAGGGAAGACCACTGGCGTGGCTGAACAGAGAGCTTTGGCTGGAACTCAGGGGAGAAAGGAGAGTTTACTGCCTTTGAAAAAAGGGGCAGGAACCTCTGGAGGACTATAAGGAATTTCTGATGTTAAGCAAGGTGAAGATTAGATAGGGGAAAACCCAGCTAAAACTCAGGCTGGCTACTGCCATAAAACATAACAAAAATTGTTTTTACAAATACATGACAAACAAAAGGAGGGCCAAGGAGAATCTGCATCCTTTATCGAATGTGAGGGAGAACACTGCCACAAAGGACGAGGAAAAGTACTTCATGCTTTCTCTGCTTCAATCTTTAATGGCAAGACCAGTTACCCTCAGGATACTCAGCCCCCTGAGCTGGAAGACAGGGACAAGGAGCAGAATGAAGTCCCCACAGTCCAGGAGGAAAGGGTTAGTGACCTGCTGCTCCACTTAGACATGCACAAGTCTGTGGGGCTGGACGGGATCCACTCAAGCGTACTGAGAGAGCTGGTGGAGGAGCTCACCAAGCTGCACTCCATCATTTATCAACAGTTCTGGCAAATTGTGGAGGTCCCAGAAGACTGGAGGTCAGTCAGTGAGATACCCATCTATAAGAAGGGCCGGAAAACATGTAGATGCTGTGCTTAGAGACATGGTTTAGTGATGGACTTGGCAGTCCTGGGTTAAGAGTTGGACTTGCTGATTTCAAAGGTCTTTTCCAACCTTAATGATTCCTGATTCTATACACTAGGTTTGAGACACCTAGAGCAAAAGACAACAGAACTACTAGCAGCTAAAAGGAAGATATCACAGCCTTCTTTGTTATAACAACGCTCTTGAGTTCTGCTTAAATTGTCTGCATGGAAATTATTCTTTACCAGGGATGAACACGTATTTTGAACACTTACATGACACACAAACAGCTCTCATTTCTATCATTTATTGGACAAATGGATACTTATTCCATAATGACACATTAAAACCCCCATAATCCTTAGTTACATGAGATTAAGTCATAAACTACATTTGAATGAAAATAAGCAGGTTCCTTGCTTTTGATTTACACATTTCTCCATAATCCCAAGAGTCAAACTCTTCCCAGCTCAGCCCAAGGCTGGGGGACAACTTCCAGTGTCAGGGGAAGTGCAGCCACTACTGGTCATGAGCTCAAGTGAGAATCAACATGTCAGTTTTATAATGATCTTTTTCCAACTGTTTCACTGTTCTGACCTATAACTGGCACACAACCATTACCTTTGAATTTGAGGTACTTACATCTGACAGCTACCAGACATGTTTTGAGATATACAAGTACCCAAGCTGAAAACTAACATAAATCTTGCCACAGATTATAAAGGAATAAAAGAACAAGGCTGCACATTTTTCAAATTAAAGTATCTAATTTTTTCTCCCAACTATGTCACACCATATTTCAATAGTAAAAAAAAAAATCCTTTCAATGTACTCCAGTTGGGCAAAATTGCTCTTTAAAAAAAGCAACTACAATTTCCCAACTCACCACCGGATTAATGAAAGTAAACCCTTATTCAATTTAAAAATAATGAGACATCAATATATAGCTGCTCCAGCTCTATCAAACTGAATTAACAGTTCATGGGCATAAAGTTATTTTTTATCTGTCTCCTTCAAAGTTCATCTTTCTTCAATACAATTGATACTCCAAATAAAAAATTGTACACCTTAACACCTCATAATGACCCAATCCCTTGTCTGTTTTCAAACAGCTAAAATTTACTAACTTAAGTTGTATTTAACCTTACTAAACTGACAGAACAACTCACCAGCTACATTTTTGACATGTCAACTCCGAGGTGGTAGCAACTGCACCTGAACATGAGAATGACTTGGGCTATTTGGACCAGAAACCTGGCTGTCCTGGTTTCGGCTGGGATGGAGTTGATTTTCTTCTTAGTAGCTAGTACAGTGCTGTGCTTTGGCTCTGATGTGAGAACAATGTTGATAGCACACTGATGGTTTTGGTTGTCGCTAAGTAATGTTTATAAACAAGTCTAGGACTTTCCAGTTTCTTGGGCCCTGTCAGCCAGAAAGCTGGAGGGGCATGGGAAACTGGGAAGGGACACAGCCAGGACAGCTGACCTGAACTAGTGAATGAGGAATTCCATACCATATGACATCATGCTGAGCATATAAACTGGGGGAAGAAGGAAGGAAGGTGGGGACATCCAGCATTATGGCATTTGTCTTCCCAAGTAACTGTTACACATGATGGAGCCTGGCTTTCCTGGGGATGGCTGAACACCTGCCTGCCCGTGGGAAGTAGTGAATGAATTCCCTGCTTGCTCTGCTTGCATGTGTGGCTTTTGCTTTACCTATTAAAGTTGTCTTTATCTCAACCCTTGAGTTTCACATTCCCTTCTGATTCTCCTCCCCATCCCACTGGGTAAGGGGGAGTGAGCGAGCAGCTGTGTGGTGCTTGGTTGCAGGCTGGGGTTAAACCATGACACTGGCGTAAGGAAAGAAAGTGCCAAGAGACACGGTGCAGCAGCTCACACACTGACCAGTGCTGCAAATTGGGCAGCAAGATGCTTTTCATGTTCAGGTCTATAGAGTCACCCGCGAGCAAGTCGCTCCAGTGGCAGCACTGCTCCTCTTGACCATAACAGACTCAGCGGATTAACATAATTCTAACTGGACCCAATATAAAAACTACTTAAATCCCCAGGTGATACAGAAAAACTGTTGCATAAAGATCCTGGATTTTAAGGAAGCATGGTGATTGTACTGAACAGCTTGTAAAACCCATAGAAACTATCTGTAATCTTACTATCTCACACTGAAAGAGCTACAGTTCATGCAGTTTGAATGAATACCATAAAACACAAGCAGGCAAAGCCCCATGCAACACTATTAACATACAGTTTTATCATCTATTTCCTTTCTACGCCTCCAAGTGAAACCAAATAAAGCATATATATTTTGAACTATGAAAAACGTATCGTGATAATACACTCCCCATGCCGGAATTTACTGGTGCTCAGGAACTGTTTGTAATCTTGTATTCTAAACACTATAAATTACCATAAAAAGGTTGAAGTCTTCATCTATTGCTTAATAAATAATGCATGAGACAGCTTTCAACAACAGGCAAGAAATACAATTTTCAGGTCTTTAACACTTAGTGTATAACAAGCAGTAGTCTGTAGGGACCTGAACAAAGCATGTTCTCCAGCTGCAGAGTCTGGTCAAAGAAAGGTGCTCTTTAAGTGCTTTTTACAGAGTTTGCCATTATCCTAAAGGCAGTTGAAAACCTATGGTTTATGATGAGATGCTGTTAATAAAAGAACCTGAAATAGCAGAAAGTAGTTAGAACTAGTATCATATAGTATTCCAATGGTGGGGAAATATAATTAACATCTCAATAAACTGAAAGCTCTGTAAGGATGATCACTGTATGCATTGTTTAAACATGCATTCTTCTTATGGAAATACATTTTGCAGTCCCCTGTTATAGGGCTTTCTTTTTTTCTTCTTAGATAACTAGCAGTATCCACCAGGCCCACATTCAAGTTACACTACAAAAGAAGAGGAACACATCCTTCTTTTTCAGCTCTTCTCAGCTACATATGTACTCTGTGGGAGAGGTAGGGGTACTGAATACACATGTTGTCAACACATCTTAAAGATACATGGTTAGATTTTTTACCAGAGATTAATTATGTGCCTGGAGAGGCATCTCAGAACTCCTGTTGACTGAGGGACTACACTTCCAAAAGCAACATTGCTTTGTGACACTTCAACAGGAGCATTAACACTTAATAAAAGCATGAAACAAACTCCATACAGTAGCTTTGCAAATTTACCATGTTAATACATTACAGCTTGATGATACCGATATGTTACTTGAGCTGTACTTGAAAAGGTTTTAATTACCCAGGGCAGTCAGTCATCCCTAAGCACCTCATGCCAAATAGGCAGGCAACACTGAAGCAGGCAATCCCTTCCAGCAGTCCATAGCAGGCACAAAAGTATGAGGAGTCCTGGTAAAACACAGCACCTGTGGCTCCTGAGCAAAATAGACACCTAAGACCTGACAGCTTTTGCTGCATATGCATGTCAGAGAAAAATGCAGATGCCTTTGCTTTCATAGTCCAGCAAAAATCCAATATAACATTAGTTAAATGCTGTGAAACAGACACAAGATTTTCCCTTCAAGGCCCTTCTGCAAGGGTTTTGCTTTTAGGAAAGAAGCGGGAGAAATACTGTGAAGTGTGTTCTTTCATGGACAAATGACGGGAAGGAAAAGCAGCTAATGGCTTCAGGGACTCTTCCCTTCAGATACATGAACACTAACATCCTGTTGGGGGTGTAAGCTCTTATTGATAAAGTCTCTAAATTGTGAAAGCAGTCTTAATATGTGTTCTAAATAGGTCAAGAAAAAAACCAAGACAAACTGAAAATTCCTTTATTAAAGTATGCAAAGCCAAAACTGCCGACAAATGGACTTCTACTTATCTGATTTTGAAAACAAAAACAAAACTACAAAACTCTTCTTTCATATAGAAAAAAGTGCAGGTGGGAGCACACGAGTGGTAGAACATCCACACCATAAACATCAGCCATTTGGTCATCTGGTTTTCTTCCTTCAGTGGGCAACTTCTTTATCAGATAACATATAGTTAACAAAAACCTAATTCAATTCCAACCCTGAAAGACAAATACTTCAACTTTTGCCTCACATTAAGTTGCTAAAAGATCTGGAAATGAGACTTATGGTTCTTGTCCTCCATACAGAGCTGCAGGAGGTCTGACACCTGTACTTCATGGCTCAGCTAGAAAAGCCCAATCCTGTTTTACCTGCAAGACCTCTTCAACCAAAACCAGAGATGGAGGAAATTCATACATCAATACATATATCACACTGAATAGTTCAAGCCATTCAACACCCATGCTGGAGTAAGACCAGCTCTGGAGTAAAAGATTTTGTATTTCTTGCAGATCATTTAATCAATCAATCACAGTTTGTCCCAAGTCCTGAAGTACATTGCTAAGATCACCTTACTCCACTCAATCTAGAAAAAGTAAATTGCATGAATCATCTAACAAAGTTTAAAAATCTTGCAAAGTACACTGCCAGGAAACAAACCCATTCTCTCTGGTTGCTCCTCTGTGTAGATAAACCTTTACAATCTTTTTGCTTGTCGCTGTAAAGCATGCCTGTCATCACCCAAAGAAGTTGCCTTGCAATACAGAGAAGAAATATGTAACAAGCGTAACTGACTGTCTTTGGTAAAAATGCAGTCATACCATGGCTAGTTGCTCCTAGAAAGAAGCAAGCTTCAGCTTTCAAACCTTAGAGCAGAGAAAGCTATTTGGAATTAAGTAAATCCATGCTGCAAAAACGTGAAACAGGTTCCACAACAGCATCATTCAGACCCCATCCATGGACAACGGTCTGAACAGAGTCTGAAAGCTATGCAATGTAATTCACGCAGATGAGGATAAATCCCACACAAGTAAGTCTTCCTCTTGTTTAGCATAACATAACACCATGTGGACAAGCAGACCCAACGTATTACTGTCACAGTAGGCTGAACAGTAAGCTCCAGGGAAAAGTTCACTGTGCGGCATATATTCACCTCCCTCACAAAAACACTTATTTGTCACAATACAGAATCACTCCGAGAGACTCCAGAGATTGGACAGGAATCAATGGAGACCTCTTTCATTGTCATTAACAACAAGGAATACGCCCGCTGAAGGAGTTCACACCCACTCAAGATAAAAGGCCGATCTCTTCTGCAAAGCAGCCTTGAAGACCGCAGCGAGGCAGCCTGAGTTGTAGTGGCTCACTGGGAGGATCAAAGTTTGCATAAATGCTCTTTATAGCCAGATGATTTCCAGCCACCAGGGTTGGAATTAGAATTTTATATAAGACAATGAAAAAGAAGGATAAGTCCTGACACATGAATATATCTTACTAATGCTGTTTGATACACTAAGTTGCAAAGTAGCAGAAGTAGTACACGCCAAGGTCCCCCATGCATAGGCGATGTAAACTAGATGCTCTTTCCACGAATAATTTGAGGTTTCTTACAGAAACCACCAAATGAAATTGTCTCACACTAAGCAGGAGAACAGGCTAGATGTGTGGGGTTTTACTGCCATGGATGGTATCACTACAAATGACTGGCCCAGATCTCTGACGAATTGCTCTGTCTGATCCTTCCCCCTTTAACAGCAGTGGTGGCTGTTGATTGATTACCTCGCTCATCCACAGTTGTGCAGATAACTTTTTTTAAGCTATAATTTTTGTTCTAGAAAGTCACTCACTGATGTCACATCTGGTATGGAGTAGTATATTCATTTTACCTAGACTGTACTTACTGGCATGCTTTTACTTTTTTTCCACCTACTGTTGAAATCAGGTCCTGAATAATTTCTGTTCCTTAAAACGGTATGTTAACTTTGTTATTGTTCAGCCAATATATTTGCCAATATATATGTTCTAACCATGTATTATTGGCAAGCTTGAAAGATTTATTAAAATCCTCATCATCTCATCTGTAATTTCATGCATCAGCTCTTCCACTATTGTGGGATGAAAATTATCTGCTTTTCTTCCTGCTTCTCCTCTTTTGAGGACAGACAGCTCACTCATTTTCATTCCACCTAAATGCAGTCATTTCCATTGCTTCCATACGTTTTCACCAGCTGTCCTGCCCTCACCCTCAGTTTCAGCATAGTCTTCCTTAATTATAACCTAGACAAAGCACACATTTAAGTTTGAGTCAATATATAAGACTATCTTTAATTTTTACTCTTTCCCTAAAGCACAGCCATCCCATTTCATTTATACTTTTTCTTCTCTTTGCTGAAATATTTAATACATATTTTGATGTCCAAGTCAACTAGATTTTTGATAGCGCTCACTTTCTGATGTCTTGATCAAAGGCTTATTTCTTAATTGACCTCTTTCTCCATTTCCCATCTACATTCCAAGTGTTTTTCAAGAATTTCATTTATCTAGCTGGTTCATTCTGAGCAACGTAAGTTAAAAAAAAAACAAACTTATTTCCTAAAATAGCATTATTTAAACTGGAAAAAATATTAAAAATCATAGCGATTACTGACCTATGAATATCAATTCAGTTGAAGAGCTACACTGCCATTCATAATCCTGAACTCTTTCAAATACCAGCTGTCCTCCACTGTGATAAAGAACATCCCAGACACTGAACTCTGCATGTCTCATCCCTTTCGATGTTGTAGTTTACCATCCAGTTCAAATAAAACAATACATCCTGATTTTACAGTTTACCATCCAGTTCAAATATAAGAAATGTCCTGAACTGATAATTACTTTCGTCTGGAGGCTGCTGATCCCAGATACTTACAGCACATATCATTCTGACTCTTACGTGAACGTCCTGCATTAATATAGCAACATCACGAATATTTAGAATAATATACATATAGAGGGCTCAGGTTCGTGACTAATTCTCCAAAGCTTTTCTGAGCAGCATTAAATGAATAATTAAGAACATGAAAAAAACATTATAGAAAATGGTTTTGAGTTAGGGGTAAAAGAAAGAGAATGTGTCATCTTGCGTCTGGTAACCACCATTTGCAACTGCAAGGCTTCTAGTCAGATCAGAATTGCCCTTAATGAAGAACCATGCTCACTTACACTTTAAATGACAAAACAGCATTTATGTTCAAAGTGGTTTAAGAATAACTGCACTTGGTAAAGTTTTGGATTACCTAAAAATCTCATCATCCAAAACGGCGGCTGCTACTGAAATTCCTTTACATTTCTAAGGGAGTGCTGGCAGTTTTCTTTTAGCAACTTTTACTTCCATTTTCTTTTTTAAAGCTGTAATTGGTGTCTAACTAAGAATAATGAGCTATAAATCAGAAGTTGAGAGTGCTGTACATGTCAAACTATCAGTAGCTAACCCAATGCAAGATGCTGTGTCAACTACACAGATGCTGTGTCAACTACCCCTTTTTCATTTCAACCTCAGTGTCAAACTGACAGGGCAACAGGTCATCATAAAACACTCTGTGACCCCCCAAGCAAGGGCCTAACCTCATGCACAAAATACTTCCCCACTCCCCTGGGGGGGGTAGCAGCAATCAGTGTCATCATGGAAAGTCCTAGAACTGCAATTACCTTTAATGAGAAGTATTCCAATGGTAATTATCTTGCTCTTTTTGATTCAGTACTTCCCTCTCATCTACCTCAGGAGTAAAAAATTATTCACACTGATTTGTAATGAAGAGCAAAGATGAACTATTTCCCGTTGTCCTCTACAGTCCAGAGCATAATATTTTTGGGACATTCAGAAAGTGTGTAGTATTCAAGGCTACTGCACAGAACATCCAGAAGTTCCTCTGGAACATCTCTGGTCATTTAGCATATCAGAAGCTTGTCTCTCTAAATCAGACATTGATCCAGAGATTTTCAGAAAAGCTTAGATAAAACAGGAGCTACTGTATTCAGACATATTTACAGAAACTGAAGTTTAATATATTCCAACACTATACCAAATTCAATCTTAACAAATCAGGAACAATGAGGAGGAAAAAATTATTATGACTTCCTTACAGCTGTTGGTAAAATGAAAGTAAATAGCAATCAGAGAATGGGAACACCATCTCATTTCTTTTCCTTAACAATCAGCTTAGAAGACTGTAGAATATTATGCCCCCAAAAGATGCAAACAATGCAAATAAATCCGCATTACAAACAAACCATTCTGCTTGCTAATAAGGCAGTTCTTGGTGTATGCCCAGAATCATAGAATAAGTAAGTTTTGAAGGGATTGCTAGGGGCAATTGAGTCCAAGCCCCTGTTCAAAACAGGGCCAGCTTCGGAAAGCAGGAAGTAACTTTAATTTCAGCTTCAGCAGTTCATAGCTTTTTCCAGTATTTTCTGTTAGACTGAAAGCTAAAGCAATAACTTAGCCATAGGTTATTAGGAGGGGGGGTAAAAAAAAAATCTGGTCCAGAATGCTAATTTGTAGCAGAACATACAAAGGGTTCACATTCTATCATGAGCCAGTACTGCCAATCAGGTTTCCAAATCTCATACTTAGGAAGAGTTTCAATGATAAAAGGATAAAAAATATTCTTCGTAAGGCCAAGTGTAAGAAAAATGTTAACCTACTAAAACACTGTTGCCACTGAACTCCCTTGGAAAAGCCAGAAAAAACTTTTTTGGATGTTTCCTTTCTCATGGGGGAGCCTTTCTAGGAAGAGGAAGTGTTTCCACAACTGCTGCAGTCTTTAAATGGTAAATACAATTATATCATTTATACATTCACATCATTGTATACCCACAAACACCTTGGCTCCATAAATAAAGACATTGCTCAGAAAACCTACACAGCTGGTGAACAGCCTTGGCCAGTGACCAGCTAAAGACCTGTTACCAGGTTTTTCATAGCCTAAAGGCAACCTTATATGTGAATCAAAAACTGTCCGACTGGCTTATGTGTTTAAGACTCTTGAAAAGCTAATGCAACCCAGGCATCACAGTCTGTAAGGCATACCTAGTGTGAGTTTAGTGGCTCATCTTTCACACTTTCAGAATCATGACACTAAGAAATAAAAGATAAATATGTCATTGCACTAAGTTGCGCTGAAGAAAAAAATCCATAAAAAAGCCCTTTAAAAAGTAGAAAAATTAATGGAATGCAAAGAGAAAACAGAGTACCAGGACCTGTTTAGTTTCTTTTTTCTTACCTGTATTTTAAAAAGAATAAAATATATTTGGATTTTATTAAAAAAATCGACATATATATTTAGTGAAGAACAGCAATCTTGAGCCTCAAAAGAATTGCCACCTATGTGACATTCAACTCTACCCAATCTACCAAAGGATTAATTTCATAGACATTTGACTTCAGCTTTACTTCTCCAAATTTTTCTTGTTTTAACACACACAAGCAGCACCTCTGAAGCCAAGTGCAAAATTATAAGGAAGAGCATGGTGATATAAAACACTAGAGTACTTACAGCATTTTGGGAACAGAAAAAAGGAAATAATGCTGAATTAATACATTAAAAGCAACAGGTCAGAAAGAGGAAAATAAAGCTGATGGGGAGGCTAAAAGGAAAATAGATCTCCATTGATTTAAGGTTTGTTTGATTTTTCTTTTTAAAGTAGCAGCAAAAAATCAGTAAAATCAGGTGAAACCCACTAAACATTTCCTTAAGAAAGGCAAATTTCATGTTTGCATTTCTTCTTGGAAACTTCTGTCACTTCAAAGCAATAGAATTAAACCGCAGAACAATTAAAGTGAGGAAAAAAACCCAAAAAACATACACACAAAAACACAAACAAACAAACACACCCCACCCCACCCCCCCCAACACTGGAGCTACATCAACATAATGAAAAACGGGAACCAAAGCAAGGGATGAGTAACAAACTCTGGTAAACTGAAAAAAGAAGAGATTAAGGCAAAGCCAGAACTGAACTCCCCAGGTGTCTCTGGTCTGTGGGGTAAACAGTGTTACTTCTGAAAACAGATAAAAAGTTAATATTGACAGGCAAATATGGGGAGCAGCCTACAGGCTCCAAAACTTAGAAAGTATTATGCTGAGCAGTTAATTGCAGAGAAAAAGCGTAATTCACAAAAGGATCCCCAAAGGGACCTAATAAGATTTTGGCTTGTAAAAAGGAAGAGACACAAGAGGTATTAAAAATAATGAGCAAACAGGTTAAAATATAACAAGGAGGGAGGAACCAAAGTGACTTACATGGCATCTCAGGCTGCCTTGTTTGTGAGCACTGCACCCTCTCACCCTTCGTACAGTGGGTGGAACTACAGAAAGACTTGAATGCATAAAACAGAGGGTGGGGAGCTGCATGTGAAGGGGAATATCAACAGTAATCAAAAAAGAAAAAAGAACAAACAAGAAAAACTATCAAAACACACAGATATGCTTGATAAGTCAGGTGGTTCTCTCAGCTGCCAGTTTCTTCAGGGGTGCCCTTTTCAAAAACTATTAATTCCTTGTGTGGAAGATAATTTATCACAGAACTGCTCTTTTAAACTTCACTTTGTTGTGACAGTGACAAAATAATAGGCCCAACACAAATGCTCAGTAGTGCATTTCAGAAGCAATATTTGCCAGATTCTTCACTGGTCTCATAAACCATCCTGAAAAATAAATCTTAATGCCTTGCAACAACCACATACAATTATTCTTCTGAAAAGAACTAATATACATTTGGGTTGATGTAGAACTTGGTGTACAATAACTAAGCAAAGAAAAAAAAAATTATGCCCAACAAGCCTTGCACTCTGTAGAAGTTTGGCTTCATTTTTATTCTGAATGCATTCAGTACTGCAGCCATGGCCCCTCCACTATGGTACCACAAACAATAATAAACCACCTGGTGTATACACAAAAGAGCTCTGCCCCAAGGGGCAGTGAATCAAGCCAGGTTTTAAAACAGCACAGGCTCGTGATGAAGAACAGCATAAAAGCATTTCAAAGTTCACAGTTGAATGTAGCCTCACTCTCCCAGCAAATACATGGTAAAAAACATCCTGCCCCTTCAGACCATACAGTTGACCACTGCTCCTCAAAACAGCTAGAGAAGAAAGGATGGGCTAATCAGAGGAAGAAAATTATCACTACGATTGCGCTAATGGTATAAATTAGAGGTAGATATCCAGAAGGTCAAGACTTGATAATGTATTTTAATCAGGCTGTATTTTCCTAAAGAGCTGGGCTGGTAGGACAAAATGTAGAACAACATAGTAATGATGAGAAATGGTAAGCGAATAAAGGAGGAAAAAAAATATCAGAGCTGTGGAGAATAACAACTGGCTTGTTTAACATGACTGAAAATCTAAGAGGAGAAAAGGAATTTTCACATGAGACTATGTAACAAAATAAACCAACAAATGTAATTTATGTTTGAGCCAAGTAAAGCTTTGAAATCCATCACTTAATAAAGTACTGTTACAAGCACTCTGCTGTTCAAAACAAGCAATAACTTAAGTGTTATTCTTATTAGTGTTTCAAAATTGGAATAAAGCTAAAAGTACTGATGTTTTCAGAACAACTTGTTTAAAAACACAGGGTATATGACTGAGAAAAATATACCCTGAGTTGCTGTACAGTTATTTGTCTTTTCAACATCAAAGCGAAATAAATATAATTAAAGGAAGCTGGGGCATGACCATTTACAGGCCGGATTTTTTTTACCTGGACACACTCTTCTCTACATTGTGCTAAGTTGTTTGGATAGCAAGCAGAAAGGACTGTGTGTACCTTGCTTAGAGCAACTGAACACACTTTACACAGGGTGGGAAGCAAGAAGAAACCATGTAAAACGGAGTTCCTCAGAAGTGAGAGGAGTAGGCCTGCATGCACTCCAACCTTCAGCCTGATAGGTAATTAAGAGATTTTCTGGATAGTTCAAGAAGGGCCTGGAAACAAGTTGTTTTTTTGTTTGGGTTTTTTTTCCCCCTCCCTCAAATCTGGGATGCCAGCCAAAAATGAGCACTGTTGGAAAGGACATAGACAGTGGCTACTGCAATGAGACCTGCTTGCAAACCTTTCTTCTTCCCTCTTTCAGTACCTCTACAGTCCTTTTGCTTAGTGAGCTGTCATTTGTAGTTCACTTTTGTACACTTGAATAAAACACCTCAGTTTCCAACAAGGTAAGTTGGGAAATCCCTTTGACACAGAAGAGAAAGAAAGGAGGCCAGTTTGGGATCCCATTACACTGTTAAACATCACCTGGACTTTGAAAAGAATTGAAGTGGCTCAGGCCCCCTGACCATCACCAAAACCAAGCAGGTTTACAAACTTAACATGCTCATTTTTTCAGAAAAGCTTTTTAGATACCTATCTACAAATGTACATTCCACTAAATGACATTGGCTTTCCATACTTCAGTATTCTGGGATGCATCCAAACCATGTATGGCAAAGAGATTCCCAACCTAGATTAAACTGAATGTCCTGTAAATAGAGCTGTTACCTTACAGCACGGTGAAGATACACTGGTTTTGTCTGAACAAGTGCTGCCAGTTTTGTCTGCTGCCTCCTTACAGGCTGTCAGCAGCAGCTTGCTCGTCTGAACAGTGTTTCACATGTGGCAATGTTGCTTCCACACCTATGCCACTGACAGTATTTCCTGGTATCAGGCTCCATAATAATACATGCATAAAACCCAAGAAAAACTCACTGTACTCTTTGAGGGCGTATCCTAAGAACTCCTAAAAAATGAGAGTGTGTCACATGGTTTAAAAGGTACTCAATCTCTTACCTATCTTTACTACCATGAAAACAAGATTTAAAACCAACTGTTCAAATTAATATTTTCAGAAACTTACAAGCAACCCAAAAAATGTATTTTCATAGATTAGAGAGAATGTTTACTACACCTCTGCAACAGCCAGATCATTTTCTTATTCAAATAATTACCTGGGGTAGGTAGGGAACTAAGCTTAGAATAAAAATAAATTAAAAAATTATTAACAATGCTAATTAAACCATAACAGCTATGACCCCTCCCCCCAAAAAAAACCACAAACAAAAAACCCCAACCAACAAAACAAAAACCTTCAGCTACAAAAGAGTTGTATTCAGAAAAAAATAAAATTAAAACCTGGTAAAACACATCTTACTACATTACTCTCTTTCCACAAGCATTCTTAGACAAATAGTATCTCTATAGCTGTAAATAATACAGTTGTCTACCTAACAGTCCTGAAGACTGAAGCACTCTACACACAGCATTACAGCACCAACACAAGTTGTAAACTTCTTTACAGCTTGACCGGAACTTACTAAAACTTAATCATAGAACTCACTTCTTTCTGTACATCTGTACTTCTTTTCTGTACATTCTGTACAACTGTACGTTTAAGTACAGAAGATGATTTCAACATTGTCATGATATCAGTGACTGCAATACTGAATTACATCCTCCAACTAGTAGTAATTTCAATTCAAAGTATTACAGATAATTTAAATAGCATGGCAAATTTTCCTACCACAGATTCTTGCCCTGTGTCAGAAGTGTACTTATTTCCAGCCTCATCCTCTGCTGTTCTTAACTGGACTCCCCACACAGACCCGGACCTGCTCCATCACCCTGCTGTGTCTTTCAACTTTTGATTGACCCTGTTATCACCATCTCTGCTCTTCCCACCCTCCTCAGGTCCTGTGTTACTACGTCCTGGTCAGTGGGGACACTGTTCAACCAGTACTGGGGCCAGTCCAGTTCAGCCCCACCACACTGCTTACCAATACAAACACTAATAAAAGCTAACACTGTAACAAGCTACTTAATGGGATGTAGTAAAATAAAGGCATCACCAACAGAAATTAAGTGAAACAGAACAGAGGACCTCATTGATGGGCAAACCCCTACCTTTAGAACAGACCTCACTCTCAAGGGTTTCCTCTGGTCACCATATCTCTTCAATATGTGTAATCAATCGGATGTCCCAAGCCACCATCACAATTTGAGCACGTGAATCTTCCAACTCAATCAAGTGAAAACTTCCAGCAGAGTGAAAATATTTCCTGACAGTATTAGTGAAAAGATGTCATAATAGCTGTGGCATCTGACAAGTCCAAATTCATCTTAGTTCACAGGGACAGAAAAATATCATCTTACACTTTACATTGGATTAGTTGTAAATATTGCAGTTCAAAAGTATTCAGAAATTATTAACATGCTATTACCACACACAGATAAGTTGAACAAGAGGCGAATTTTGTGTGAGCTGAGTCAGGTCAGCTCAGCAGAGCCCGAGTGGGTAAGAACAGATGATTCTGGGATCAACTAGCTCAAGCACACAGGAACCAGCAGAGCCATGTCTCTTAGGAACAAGAGCGCCTGCCCAATACACAGCTCAAAATAGCTACAAGAAGAAGAACAGATTCTGAGCTGCAGGGCAGGAATGCTATTATTTGACACTGCACATACCTAAAAGGCCATTCCCCAAAGGGCAAAGAAGATTAATTCACTCCAGCATCAGTGGTAGATCTTTGCCAGTGTCATAGGGTAGGCCTGAGCTCTCAACACTGCGAGATCTCTGTGGTAGCCACTATTATTCACATAGCCCAGGACAGGGCCAGCTGGGACTTTCAGAACAGAACAAGGTTTGATCTTTCCAAATATGGGTCAGGCAGGCTCTCCCATACCTAGGAATCTTACATTCCTGCTTTGGACTCTGTTTCGTATTTTTGTGAAACTCAGCAAAAATACTTCTTCCCCCTCCCCTTGCTACCAGATGTGTAAATCTGTTCCTGGCTCTGCCACTTGTTTGCCTTGGTGTTCACATAAATGCCACCAATTCCCCACATCAGGGTAAGAGAGTTGCTTATAGGAACTGGCAACGGAGAATATAAAACAAGAATGTCTGACTTGTTGGTGGGTAGTGTAACAGTAATAGATATCCATTACAATGACAGTGACATGCTCCATGACAGATTTTTTTTCCAGATGAGCAGTGTACCAAATGTAGATCATGTTTCCACAAAAGAAAAGGTTTCATAAGAGAACTTGGCAAGAATTAATTTTAAGTCATGGCAGTAAAAGCAATATCTCTTGGTGAAATTAAGGCAGATAAATATTTAAATGCATCATCTTACTTATTGGGCTGACCCATACATGCTACTCTTGCTTCTAGAAGGATTTTCACGGTACCCTCTTTAAGCTTTGACAAAAGGAAGTGAAACACACAGCTCAACACATATTTGTGAAAACAGTATTCTGTATTGACAAACATGCCACAGAAAGAAATTCTGCTTATCTTTTCAACACACTGTGAACAAAGATTTCAAACAAGTTTCACCTCAAAGTTCACCAGTTCCCCCTCTTTGCTTGCAATGCATAGAAAAAATGAGCTTTCTTTTATTCTCCTGTAGGTAAAGAAATTAGTTAATTAACAGTAACTCCAAAAGTAAAGCAATACGAAAACACTTAGAAAGCATGACATGCTTCTGGCAATCACTACCAAAGGATCACAACAGTCACCTCCCACTCCCCAGAGGAAACCTGTAAAATGTATTAAATACTCCTATTCTTGCACTGATTTAATGGAACTGTAAAGAAGACAGTCAACTAATATTGCTAGTAAAATTACATTCAATGTTTCAAAATTATATGAGAGAAATAAATTGCTGAAATATGCAGTTCTTCATTTGCAAAGATAAACCGACAACCTGGGAATATGAATGGATCAAGTTTTGTAATTTGAGTAATTTATTCTGAATACTCAAACTGTCAAAGATGAGCTGTTCAGAAAATTTTAAATCACTCTTAGGAGAATTTCCACTAAAAAAAATAACTCAAATACATTTTCAAAATGCTTTGGAATTACAGGCCATAATGAGTAATCACAAAAGTTATACCTACCACAAAATAAAGTTAAATTCCCAATTTTCATTATCTTAAACACCAATACTAGGGGAAGACCTGTGATCTTGCCTAATCGGCTAATTACTCCTATAGTTATTCAATATTTAGTGAGCAAAACCCAATAGCTTGCAGTTGTATTAGTGCCTGTGGGTACAACGAGACAGTTGCAACTTGTCAGCACAAGAGACTTCAGCAGATGCAACTTCAGCCAAGATATGACACCTGAATATGTGCACAGGCAACACAATGAAAAACAAAACCATCTTGATGACTACATAAAGTCCTAAGAACCTACAGAGATAGGCGAGAAAGCTGATGAAAATAAGGGGAAAAATCTCTCATCCCTGGAAGTAATTTAAGGACATTAATTCATCTCCCTCCAAAAGCACCAATACCAGGTTAGGGTATTTTTGTAGACAGATGACAGCATAAAAACATTTAAAATAATTCCAACTCTATCACTTACTAACTGTATTTTCTATCCTTAAGAATAAATTAGTTTCTAAAAGGACAACTTATTTTCTTCCCTACTTCCACCCCAAATTATGTCCTGCTTTTTGGCACTTTGATTTATTTTTTTCTTAAGACAATTTTAAAAAAAATTACTGAAAAATATCTTTAACAAAGGCTCTGCTTAAATACTGGTCACTGCTGATGTCTGTGCTCATGAATAGAAGTGAAATAAGCAGCTCATCCATTTTACAGCTTCTTTAGTCTTTACACATTTGACCTCCATGAAAAACATGTGAGCATGAATTTAAATCTCTGGTATAAAAAGAGTATTAGACAACAAACTGATTCATGACTTTTCAATGAGATTGTGAATACTGATATCCTAAGAATGCATAATTTTAGAACAGAAATGAACAAACAGATTTGAATGAAACAAAAAATAATTTCCATATATTTAGGCCTTTTTTCCCCATCTCATGAATGTATAAACTAAATCAAGTTGTCAGTGAAGTGATACTTAGTTGCATTAGTTTACATTTTGATTTAAACTACTTAAGACAGCAAGTTGAGCACTTAACAGATACGAGCCAGCAGCTAACAGGAAGGAGGAGAACCACAAATACAAGTTACAAAATATATTCCATACTCCATCCTGTTGAAAACAATTTATTGGCTGAGTATAAGACTGTTTTCTAATTTCTAATTAGAATCATAGAATGGTTTGGGTTGGAAGGGACCTTAAAGATCATCTAGCTCCAACCCCCCTGCCATGGGCAGGGGCACCCTCCGCTAGACCAGGTTGCTGAAAGCCCCATCCAACCTGGCCTTGGCCTACACTTAGTTCTACCTAGTTCTTACACTTACCCTTCATCTGCTCGACTCTAAAGCTTCTTACCCGAGAAGAACAGCAGCTATACTCTCCCAGGCAATTCATCCTTTCTTGAAATATAAACTTGCTCTGCTCTGATAATATTCCTGTTGTTGCATTTAATAATAATGATTCTTGGAACAGCTGAATAAGACAAATAAGCTTTAGTCCTAATTGGCTCTATCTCTGAACACAAAAGAAGGAAATTTAAATCTCTGGCAACCAAGTATGCAAGTCATGACATGAAAAAGAGGAATAGTCTAAAAGTACATCATTAAGCTGCAGCATATTAGCCAATTTTCCTCCATTATGGAAAACTGTAGGACAGTGCTTGGACCAGAGCTATCAGAAAAAGCTCAAGTGTGAAGTAGTTCTGCCAGAAGAATAAACCAAAACATCTATAATTGGGTGTCCCTTGATACTCTTGCATTTGCACCCTGCTGCACACTTCCCATCTCAAAGCCAAGAAGCACAGCAGTCATCAGTATGTCCCTTTCTGATGCTATTGCTGAAACTTTCCTGGATTGTACGCTGTTCCCAGTGGATTTCCACAACCTAAACTAACTCCTTTCCGCAAGTCTAACCAATACACTCCTAAACGGTACAGGAATGCCCTGAATGATCCAGAACTAGACCCAGTACTGGCCAGGGCTGAGAACACCAAGCTCTGGGCTTTCTTTTCAGGTGGCCTCAAGATCTGGTTGTATCTTCAGAGCCACATCTACATTCAACCTAGAACAGCCCACGCCACAGCTGTTCATCTGGATGACTTTGAGAAGCATCAATAGGAAACATCTGGGGTCACAAATCAGTCAGGGTGTGGGAAGATGGTGTTGAACTATACAGCACTCTACAATGTGACAAATTCAGTTTTCAGCCTTTAGTAGCAGCCCTAGCACTGTGCAGCCATGTGGCATCACAAATCAATACAAATCCATTCCTCTTGTCAAAATTTGTCCAAAACATTCTGAAAGGGTAACTTCTTCTGACAGAAGTTACTTAATCTGGAGATATTAGATCTAATGTTATCACCTTTCTTCCTATACAAAAACATAAAGGCAGAATAAACTCCACACTGCATGACTTAATTTGGCAAAATGTTATTATGTGCCTGGGCCTGATCCAGATCAGATTTGTATTGCTGGCTAATCTAATGTTGCACAGAGCCGGTATTAATGATAACAGAATAGCATCAGCACACACAAATTCAGCAAAAGGCTACTGATGCACAACACTACAATCATATTAGCCGTCTAGATTGTATCAGTAGCTAACTGATGCCACTAGATTGAACTGCAATCTTGGCTGACAAGTACCTAAACGTATTGAAGCATTCTCAGATGTACATACACCTGGGACCTCGGAAAGTGGCAGTTACTGCACAATAAGAGGAATTAACTTTACAGTTGAAGAAAAGCTGGTGCTTCAGAAGCAAAGTTGATCGAACTCCTCTTCCTCTTGTACGACACGATAATATTTCATTCAAAGATTTACTTATTGGCTGTAATAACTTACACTATCATATATATACACACACCACACCTCACCTCCATTGCTACGGAAACCAAATTCTGGATTGGCACAGATTTATTGGAAGAGCAATACTTTCCACAGCTGGTGAAAAACATTCACAAAAACTTCAGGAAGCTGTAACATTAGCTAAAGATGTGAGATAAATCTATCTGTGGACACACAGGCATATAGACAGTTGCATAACTTAGATTGGAAATTGATTGAAGCAGCTTCTCCCAGGAAACGTTCCAAAGCAATGATAAAATTAAATTAGTAGCTTACATGTTGTTATTTTTTTCCATTACAGGAATTTAACTGTTGACCGTTACAACAGAAATAGCATACCGAATGAAAGTTAAATGGAGAGACCTCAAACTGCACTTACGTGGAAACTAAGATAACTCCATACGAAATCTACAGCTCTGTCTTTTCCCTTTCCACATCCACACAAACATCTCAGAGTTGTTTTTTTTCTCAGAATGATTTGAAATAGTGAAACTAAGATTACTTTGATTTCATAATGCTTCATAAAGCTGATTTTTGAATGAAAGGAAGTAATAGGTGAAAATACGTTGGTTTAAAATTAAAGATTGAGAGGCTTATACAGACAGAAAACTGTAACTTACAAGAACACATAACTTCATGAATTCTAACACCTCTATGAAACAGGCTAATATCTGTACAGCTAAAAAAAAAAAAAAAAAAAAAGTCCTCCCTCCTGGAGCAAAAAACCCAGCGCTAAGGCTGAAAGCTCAGCTCTATTTTAGTCTTTGTTAATCTGCATGGAATAGCTTTCAGTCCTGATCAAGTGCTGAGTACACAAGGCTGTCTTCAGCTCAGAATATTTGTATCTTTTTCCCCCACTGAGTGTCAACTGACTCATGTTATCCCAGCTAAAGAGAGTGCTAGGGCAGACAGTGCAGTAAGTCAAAGGAGCAACCCTTACGCATGACAAAGACTTAATAGGCCTACAACCACATGAACTGCATGCACCATGTGAAAAGCTCCTACTGAAACAGCTATTTCACCAGGCTTAGACTGTTTCCTTCCACCAGTGATGTCTCTGGGACAGTGTGCTACACTACCATGAGATGGATGTTACCTCCCTTCCTTCCCACTGCTTCTTTTCCTAACAAAAAGGGGAAAGGATGAGCTTGAAATGCACTGTTTTACTTGTCAGTATATGAAATAAACGCGAGCTTTTAATGACACTACATTACATGACACTGCAAAATTTTACAGAACAGTCTTCTAACTTATATTGGTTTGTAAATTCACCATACACTAGTAAAGAGAGTTATGTAAACATACAGGACACTAGCTGAAACTCCTTTACATGTCTGACATTCTCATCTCAGTCTGCTGTCCCTACTAAGGCTTTACAGGGCCAAATGCCAAGATTAACTGCTGCAGATTTTAGTTCCACTAATTAGAATTCAGCAACTCTTAGGATGTAAAATAACACTTCTCCCAAATAAATCTGAGTATTTGTTGAAAAAACACACTGGGTTTCAAGAACCCAAACACTTTGAGTGAACTTTTGAATGTTTAAAAACAACCTGATAAATGGTATTTTAAACGAATTATATAGCCTTGTGGCATGTTCAAAATTCAACTGCAAAACCAAAAATTTCTCAGATAAAAGAATTTCAAAACAGCAATAATATCAGGGACATTATTTCTGTAAGAAGAATTATTTGAAAAAATTAAGATGCTGAAGCACCTCCATCCTTTTTCTGAAATAGAAAAGCAGGAAGAGACCACAGAGTCACAACTCTTAACAAATGCTATTCTCAATATACTTGTGTTCAACCACAGCAACTTTCCAAATCAGAAAATAGTATTTTACTAAATCAGTTTTTCCCCTTAACCAAAATGTCTTAAGGCAGCCAGACTGAAATCAGCATATGATCCATGCCGGAGATGGATAGCAGGACCCTTAATTTAAGGCTCATAAGTTTATTTCCAGCCCACACCAGTAGTCACTGAAAATTTTATTAAGTAACGGCTGTTTAGAAGCTACCACACACAATCCATCGGAAATGTATTAGTACACTTAAGCCTGTCTCAGAAGGGAGACTATAGATTTTGTGCCTCGAGATATTTTCTTCAATCCCTGTCAATTGCCCCTGAAAAATAAGTTAAAGTAGTTTGGTACAACATGGAAATTTGCAGTGACACTGTCAATGTGCCTTAGCACACAAGTCCCTACTTTCAGTACTACAATCAATTAAACTGAAAATAAATTGCTCCAATAGTAGCAGGGCAAATACCCCACACCCTCACCACAGGGAGTTACTGATGGGGATTTGCAGTGATCACACATCCTCTGCCTTCCCAGGAAGTCAGGCTGACAAAAGATAGCTGTCAAGATAGCAGGAGGATGAAAAGATTTAAAAATTATACCAAACCCACCTACAGGCATGAAAGCTCATTCCTGTGCTTACCTGTGTTTGCATAAATACCAAACATCCCCAATCAGCATTGAGATTTATGTATGAAGAAAAGAGATCACATAATTTGTGGAGATGGTCCCACTATTCATTATCACTCTACACCATCATAAGGGCAGGTGGGGGAGAAATAAAAAAACCCAAACAAACAACAACAAAAAAACCCATGCCAAACAAACACCCAAACCAAAAATAAAATTGAAAGCAGAACCACATTTACTAATTTACCTATGATAAGCAAGAACACAAAAAATATTTATAACTACAGAGTTTTTGTTGTGAACGCATTACCAAGAGACCACTTCATACTGTTCTTCACAATAGGGCAGACGTTTCAGAGTTACAGTCTCTCTCTGTTGGTACCTGACTAGCATACTGGCTATTAGCTATGTAATTTATACCCAAAAGAAGTATCTTCTAAAATATGAATTGTACTCATCCCGTATTCTATCAACTTTGTAGCTATCCTGAAATAAAAAAGGGCAAACACCAAGCAACAGGTGACAGAAGTATTTGTCTGTGCACCCCATTGTATGCGAGGCCACAGCATCCTGCCAGGAAGCCTGCAACACTGCAGCCTGCTTGCTCTGCATTTTGTTCCAAATTCTGTTTTCATCACCCATATCTGGCAGATTTCAATTTTGCCTCTTTTAGAAGTAATTTCCCAATAGTCTACTTCCCATTAAAAACCCTTTTTAAAGATTCAAAGCCTTTTAGCATTTCAAGTATGCTCATCTTACAGAAAAAAGCACAGGCAGCTCTAAAAGAAAGCTCCTAAAAAGCTTGGGGTGCAGTTGCAATGAAAAAGCCTGAAGTATGAATAAGTGTCATTCCGTCACTCTTCAAAACAAGTTAAAACCAAGTCTCAAGTTCAGTAATGAAAAAAAAAAAAAAAATCCATGAGGGAAAATAAAATCTCTGCCTGTAAAAAAACCCTGTACGTCTAAAAGAATTAAATTTTGCTGTTAAATTTTGCTGTTAAAATGATCTCAAGTCCTATCACCCATACAGTTAAACAAAGGAAAAATGAAAAAATAATTTATTTGCACCTTAAGAAATGTAGAGTTCACCCCTTTAGGATTTTTCACAGGAACACAACTATAACATACTACTGTACTGATATTACTCGGTATAAAGATATATTAATACAATGGTGGGAAACTATAAAATCCTAACATCTGTGCTATCTCTCAAGGACACCTTTAAGTCACACATGGTAACTGTGTGTCTGACTATGAAAACAAGGAATATTTATTTTATTAAATAATTCTATTCCTCGAGATCTGGTCTCCAAACTTGTTGTGAATTAGAAATGATTAATCTCAGTATGCTGAGAAGTAACATTCAACACAGTGGAACTAAAGATACACTTCTAAAGAGCAGGATTTTCTGTTTATTCAGTTGCCAGAACTTGATGCATGTGTGCACTGGATGAAATGAAGGGTCACAGAGATGTTCACCTCGGTTACTATTTTGAGATCTTCATTCTACAACCTTAGAAGAGACAGTCCAACGTCAACAACAGACCTTTAAAAGCTGCAGTGCAAGGAATTAAAATAGCGTGATTAGATTTCATACTTTTAAGTGATTTAGAGACATACTTGTTTATATCAGAACAAATACAGGTGGAATGTTTCTCTGCATCCATTAGCACTTCCAATACAAAGTTTGTCTGGTCACTGGAAATGTTGCATAACACCTAATCCAGGGGTCCTCAAACTTTTTAACCAGGGGGCCAGTGCGTGGATGAAGTGGCAGGCAGTCATCTGCGGCTGCTTGGTTTCCCCCCCCGCGGCGGGGGTGGGGGGTGGGGGGTGTCTGTAAATACCGGGGGCCGGATTGAGGACCCTGGGGGGCTGTATCCAGCCCGTGGGCCATAGTTTGAGGACTCCTGACCTAATCCATATATCATCCAAACACTTATCACTACAGTTTTGCTATCACTTTTAACAACTATATAATGCCAAGTTTGAGACTGAATGGAAAATTATTTTAAACAGCTTTTGATAAACTACTCTAGTGAATTCACACACACAGTAAATGCACTCAACCCATTGATCTTGGCATTGATATCCACAATTTTTTACTTTCAGTCTGCATGGTCTTTAATGCAGCAATGTCTAATCCTTGCACCCAAGGTTCCAATGTATCAAACACTTAAAACATTTCTCACCACAACACACTGCTTCAGCTGACCTTCCTTTTTAGCCTTTATATCCTCTGTTTGTTCCCATCTCAAGATTGTTACGAAGGTTTTTTGGTGGCAAAGCTGTTTTGACTGACTTACTACCTGTTACCATTTATATAGATTCATCTTCTAATGCACAGGAAGTATTAAAAGGCCAGAAGAGATGAACTCTGGTACCCAAACAGTTTCTACTGAATGAAACGGATAATTCTGTAAATCCCACTAGATCCTACTGGTGATGAACTGGCTCTCAGTCTGCTTCTTTCACTAGTCATTTGAAGCTGTAGCTGTAGTGTAAAATACGTAAGGAAATTTTACAAGGGCAGTGTTATATGCTGTAGAACATAAATTGATTATGCATCTAAACCAAAAGTGTGAACATGACCACAAAGAGCCAGCCCATCTCCCCCCACCAAAAAAAAAAAAAAAAAAGTGCAGTTGCATGCAGGAATCATCCAAGATCCAAGAAACAAAGTGTTACCTGATCACTTAGTCTTCTAATTCCCTAATATGTATGTGTGCGTGCACATCTGCATACTCAAACGCTTTCAGTTAAAACAAACCCCATCATTTGGCATGGATCCAAATCTGACTCCAGCAAGCTAAAGCATTTGCCCTGAACCTGACGACATCTGGAAGAGCACACACACAGAGCTGGAAAACTAAATCTGCTGGTATCTGCTCCAAATCCTTTTCTGTGACTATTTTTCTATTTTAAAATATCTACATTCTGTTTAAGCAAGATTAATGTAAAAACAATTATTTAAAATGAAGTACACAAGTAGTAACATTGACTCAACCGCTGAGTCTCTACAGTCACAGATGGTAGTGGGGAGGATACAACTTGCCACTTCAAGACAGCAAAAGGTTTAAGGACATTTCAACTCAAGAGCTGGCTTCCCAGGAGATCCATTTACTTCATACATATTGTGACTTACAGAATGGAAGTGATACACCTCATAACTACAATGTGAACTGAAGTTTTACTTCCAATTTTGACTTTGATGTGGAGTTAATGGTTTGCAGGAATTCATAGCAAAAAAGGTAAATTGTTGCAGACACATGCAAAGCTTGTAGGAAATCCACACCTCTCCCCCTGCCCCCCCTCCCCCTTGTTAACCATCTTTCTTTCTTGTTACATTTCAACAGAAAATTTAACTTTCTAGTTTTACAAACACTGAATCAAGCATTAAAAAGCTGAAAAATGCTTATTATGCCATTCAATTAGAGAGCTGTGAGCATTTTGTTTCTCTAAATTTTTGTTTATTTCAAATGACTATGGTGAACATCTAGTCTTAGTTTTAGCTGTTGTTCCCACAACATTCTCCTGATAAGTAACTCAAGTGCTGCTAGCACAAAAATAGAAAATGCTATAAAACATGCCAGTATTCCCTATGTATAAGCAAGAATACTTGATGCCTTCCCAACAAGGTGATACAGCTACACTTAGTCTATACGCATCAAATCCCAAGACATCTTCAATAGTACATACATTGAAAAAAAGATATAAAATCGCAGTATTTATTCTGGATGCTTGAACTTTTGACACACCATTATATACCAAACTATTTTAACAAAAGTTGACTAACATTGCAGCACAGGTTACACACAGAAGTTATGCTATTAAAGAATAAAACCTATCATGATGTTGTAATCACACACCATTTACACACTCTGGGAGGAAAAAAAAACAACTTGCTTTTTTTCCACTTGATATAAGCATGATATGAACACGATACAGCTTTCTACTTAAAGTGATACTGCACTTTAAGTTACTTTTATGGCACCAAGGCTGCATTACAAAAACCAAAACAAACAGCAAAAATAGTCTTTCTCAGCACGGGGACAGGATTAGCAGGGGAATTTCATTTTTCTGAGACCAATCATCATTTTTTAGTTTCAGAAAACATGATTGCAAGAAAAATCAGCACAGGAAGAAAACAGTCTGTTTTTAAAAGCTACTACTGTATCAGCTAACACAGTTCTTCAGTTCAGAGGCATATTAACTGTTGTTTTTTTGGTTCTCTGAACAGTGAAACCTGTAGACACTTAGCCATCTGACCATAAGCAATTCCAACAGCAAGCAGCTCTCTCAAGGATAACAGCAGAAAGGTTCTACCAGCATGACCTGGACTTTGTGTGTCATTTCAGGCACCCATATATGATAAATCGTAACCACACTGAGCACACAACTCTGCCTAGCTTACAAAGGCAAAAAAAAAAATAATCACAAAATAAAAAGCAGGAAAGAGTAATAATATTAGAAGTCACCTGTACAAAGCTCTCACTCTAACAGGGTAAAGCACTTGATTACATTACAGTATGCTGCATAAATGAATTATTGATCTCTAGGCTCAGCATTGCAAGAACTGTATGATTTGACAGGAGAATAAATAAAAACAAAACAAGCATGCATTTTCTTTTGAAGTTTCCATAATTACATACAAGCAAGTTCTGTCATTTCAGAGGTATCCATAAACTGATGTTATTAAACTTAGAGGAAACCAAGAAATAATCTTCTGAAAGCTGTATGTGAAACCCAGACAACAGCAATGTTAACCCTCCTATCAAGCTTCATAGAAAGGTTTCAGCTTTATTTACGCAAACCAAAACCAAAAACTGAGAACTCTCTCCTCCAGTAATATCATACTGACATAAGTCAGACAGTAAAAAGTAAACTGATATGTTACCAACAAGGGAGCTAAACTGTTGTATTACAAATAATTGTGGTCTAAATACTTGCTAAAACTAAATGCATATTCACAAAAGCTATCTGGAGTCAGAGACCACAGTCATCAAAATGTGTGATTTTTTAGGAAACAATGACACCTCTCAGCATTTTGGATTACTGTTACCTTTCCACCTGCAATCCCTGTTAACTGGTTTTCAGAGACCAGCTCTCACTGCCAAGCTGGACATGGACACACCACTCCCCCACATGCGCCTCTAAACCCTGATTAGCTAAAACTGAGTAACCAAAGTGGTGTCACAGAAAACCAAGGTGCACTCACCGTTCCGACTTTCTTCATCAATAGGAACTATTGTGGCTGGAGGACCTGTTCTGGCCAATTTGCAATCTATAAAGATGAAAAGAGAAGTTATTTCTAATTCCAGAAGAAGGATCTTGGGGGTTTTGTTGCTGTTTTTTTAAAACCAGTCAGGATGTTCAGCATACCAAAGACAAGTATTTACTTACATAAGACGTATGTATGAGCTACAAAGCTAAGTATACTCACAGAGGATCAAAATCTGAGCTCTTTGCCTATCCCTTACTCAGATAAACTTCATAAAACAAGGGAGAATCTGATGACAAAGGCTTTAACATCTCAGATAGTGATCCATATTTAAAACAAACACTTAAACAGCAAAAATTGAATATAGTTTGTTCTGTTATCTCTTATGTCAGCCTTCCTTTCCATGTCATGAACATACATACCCTGGATCTTTGTCACATACCACCACAATACAGTCTGATGGCTACACTAATAAACCTGTTCATGTCTTGCTCTAGAGATACCACCAGGGATCTCAGTGAAGCAGAAGCCTTTCAGGACAGAGATAATACAATGGTAAGTTAACCCAAATAAATAACAAAGAAATTATTAAAAGGTGTAAATTGCAATTAAAGCTTCACAACAAAAACAAACATAATCTGAATGTAATCGCAAGAAAAGGATCTAATTAAAGAGAGTGAACAGAATTTTAATAATGTTCTAAGGAAAATAAAAATTAAGAACAGACAAGCAATGTTCAGGAAGTTACGTTTTGCCATCTTACCCTCATATTGCCAGTCTGGAGTCAAAAGTTTAGTCATCAATGGAAGCAGAGCAGAATAACGAAAGAAAATAAGTAAGATTTTGTTGGTTTACTAAAAGATAGGTTCAAAGACAAAGCAGTACATGCAGATCTAGCAAATACATAGGTGTAGTCTTAAAATACATAAAAGCATGTATACTACCTGTGATTATTGTACTTTGTGAACAATTTTTATTTTACATTAAATAGAGGAAAAATATTACCTCTTTAAAGCATACAGAAATAAAAGGTAATTAAGCAGCGCTTTTCATTTTCAAAGAGCCTCACAGTATCGATGAAACTACATGATAAAAAGACAATTACTCTCCTTCCCATTTAACCATGGAGAACTGTATACGAAACTGCAGTTATTTAAGACATGTAGATGCTACTCTGATCCTCCTGACATGGACCCGGCTGTGTGGACGGCTAATTGGTATCTAGCCAAGGAAAGAAATGCTGGAGTATCACTGTTTTTCATGGGGATTTTTTAGGGGGTTTTGGTGGGTTTTTGGTGTTTGGTTTTGGGGGGGTGGGGGGTGGGGTGGGTGTGGTGGGGCGTTGGTTTTGTTTGGAAAGGTTTAAATGCTTTACACAAAAATCTCAACAGAAAATCATCTGTAAGTTAAACACAAGAGCAAGCTGAGGTAAAATGCTATTTCCCAGCTTATGGAAAAAAAATTACACATTCATAGACTTCAAAAGAATTACGCTGCAGCTAATTACAGACAGTAATTATCCCAGCACAGACAAGACCTATGAAGGAAGATCAAAACAGTGAAGCATTTACTCAGATCTCAATTTAGGTGAAGCCTCTAAATCTAAAGGACATCTCTGTGGCATGATAATTTCCTCTAGCAACAGCTTTGCTATTCAGCTGATGAGTTTGACTGCAAGACCAAACTTCCAAACACCAAACTTCTAAACACCAAGGGCAAGGATTGATAGCATGGCATTCCTTCAGGCTGAATATTTATGAACAGCCTGAACGACACCTGAATTAATACTAACGATAACACAGTCACACTATGTCCTGGTTTCAGCTGGGACAGAATTAATTTTCTTCTTAGTAGCTGGCACAGTCGGTATTTTAGATTTAGGATGAGAATAATGCTGATCACACACTGATGTTCTAGTTGTTGCTAAGTAGTGCTTACCCCAACTCAAGGGCTTTTCAAGTTTCCCATGTTCCACCAGGAGCAGATGCACAAGAAGCCAGGAGGGAGCAGAGCCAGGACAGCTGACCTGAACTAGCCAAAGGGATATTCCATACCACAGAACACCATGCCCAATGTATAAACAGGGGGAGTTGGCCAGGGGTGGCTGATTGCTGCTCAGGGACTGATGAACAGCTATATTGTGCATAATTTTTTTTTTTTTTCCCCTTGGGTTTTATTCCTCTCTCTCCTTCTCCTCCTCTTTACAAATACTATTGCTGTTGTTATTAATTTTACTTTATTTCAACTATTAAACTGTTCTTATCTCAACCCACTGTTTTTACCTTTTTCCAGTTCCCCATTCCTATCCCACCACAGACAGGGAAGAATGAGTGAGCAGTTGCATGGTACTTGGTTGCCAGCTAGGGTTAAACCACAACACACAAAAGTAAATATTTTTTATTTTATTTTATTTTATTTTTTTAAGACAAACAGGCAACCCTTGCTCTGAAGGTAAAATACAAAGAGCTTGTGTGGATACCCACTCACTCCCTTACATCGGTGACACTGCTTGTAGAGTTTCAAGAGTCCACTTGGTTCACTATTCTAAGCAGTTTAAATAAAATTATTTTATTAACAGATTCTCAGTACTTATTCCTTTTGTTACTCTATGCTTTAGTTTGAAACAAAAATTGAACATTTTCTGCTGATAATTTTAAAGCTTTTTGTTTTGAAGGCATTAACAGAGCAAAACAGATCATCTGAAAAACTACACCTTTCATTTCACCGTAGTTTCCTACGAGCATATCATGTGGGAAAATAAGTAACGTTGGCATATCCACACAAAAAAAGGATTTTTCCCCCTGCTCTTATTTTTTTCGCTGGATGCAATAGCAGGACTGTAACAGCACAACTCTACCTTTTTCCAGAGATGTGTCACAATTTTCTAGGAGTTTATATTCTCCTAACTGAACGACCCTTCTACAAACTCTTTTGTTAGGGCAGCAAAGCTCACTGATACAAATTTTTACTGATACTTTGTTTTCAAAAATCGTTCACCACTGAACAGCAATTACTGCACAAATAACCCAAACGAAACCCAAAGCAGGGGCAAATTTTAATTTTAAAGATTGCATGTGCCTTACCAAAAGTATAATCATGACTTTTTTGGAAAGCTTAATGAGCTTTTTCACCATCATCTACGTTTCCATGATGATGTTTTCTCCTTGCTGGGTGTCTCAATTAAAAGTTCACTGAAATCAGGCCAACCTCTAGTTCCATTCTTCAAAAAGCAAATAACCAAAATTACAAGTCAATCACATGCTAGTGCCCTTTTCATGTGATTGGTTTTACATGAAACACATCAGGATTTCCAGAATTATAATCAAAGTCATTATATCTTATGTTTAAAATCAATGTTCAGCATCGAAATCTGGATATAGATAGTCTCAGAGAAAAGACAGACTATACAGTTAAGTTCAGCAGTTTGCAGAGAATTTATTGCAAGTATGAGCAGGTGAAGCAATAAAATTTATAATGAGCATAGCCAAGGGAAGAAAAAAATAAACAGGATGTGTAGTAGAAATCTTGCTGTGGATTACTGTCATGGCACCAATAAAAAAAATGTTTGAAGAAACATGTAGTTTTATTGCATAGATGAGAGTTCACAGATTGCTTCATACAATTTCCACCATGTCAGTACTAGCCAAACATCCGATTGCTTTTTAAGATGCATGTCACATCTCCCCCTCCCCTTCTCAAAGGCCAAACCAAATAATGCCACCAGCCTCATTTAGTTTCACATTCATCACCATACACTGAACACATAAATCTAAAATTGTTAACTTACACAAGCTGCCGATTCAAAGGGAGACAATCAACTAAAAAACTTAAAGTTACATGTTGTTAATACATGGGTGGTTCCTTTTTTTTCCTTGCAAAATACAAACAGTAAGCAGCAGCAATAAGACCTCAGTGATAAGTCAAGCACTGTGTTGCATCACCAGGCACCAGCGAGACCTGGTGGGAAACACTGGATACATGAAAAAACATCTTTAGACTGAGCCAGGTGCACAGAAAGGTTATTCCCATCATCAGGAGGATAGAGTCCATCCTATAAAGATGACAGAAGCCTGAATTAATTAGTCTAGGAAAATTAAAGCTCTATAGAAATATACTTGAGTAAACATCAAGGAAGAAAAATGAGTGAAACTAAAGACCAACACCAGTGCAAACACTGTAAGTACAAAGGAGAAATGTCTGCATGCTGCCCACGAAGTTAAAAAAAAAATATGTTTCCAGCCCAAACTTGTTTTTTTGGGGACTTTTTTTTTTTTTTTTTTGGGGGGGGGGGGGGGCGGCAGACAAAATAGATCCTTGAATGCTTTTCCACAGCAGGAACAGCACAGAGATGTAATTTCATTCAGCTTTTTTTGAAAAATACCTTCATTTGCTTATAAAAAAGATTGCAAGGAATGCTCCTCAGTAATATCATGAGATGGGGTTCAGTTTTTCTCAATTTTTATTTGAATGTTCCTCAACAGAAATTATTTCAGCAGTAACAGATTACTTTATTCAATACAAACAAACCTAGATAATTTCAGCACCAAAGGTGACTTACAAAGGAAACACTCACACAACACTTTACTTGCCTGTTCTTCTGTTTTAAAGTGCTCTATATCTGATTGTGCGCCTCAATTATTCAATATTGTAATTATTTCAATTTCACACTGCAGATTATTACCAGAATATTTACATGCACCTAAGTAACAGACCAACATTTTAATAAAACTATTGCAATCGCTAAGACAGGATGGTTTCCTTCCATCACATAGTTTATTTGCAAAAAGGCTCTGTGCCACATCAAACAGCAGCCAGCAAGCAGTAGCAGGGAACACCACCACACAGAGGGAGGCTGTCTGACTTGTCTTACCCATAGACCAAACCTCTGCTCTGCTGGAAGCACAGGGAGAAGTAACACACTGAACCATGGTCTATTTCTTCTACATTTGCTTTTTAAAACTTTTTCAAAAACAAGGCAAGTTCTCCTTGAAATTCCTGGGCATAACAGAGCAGTCATGGAAGTAAAATCATGCTAAATTGAACATACTTTAAGGCAGAAAAGGCCCTCCATAAATGAGCTTCCCTATCTACAGGTTTCACAATGTGTTTTATGTTTAAGCAGCAGTGCTGGTAAATGTAATCTCGATGTAGCAGTGCCCTCCTACCAGCCCCAAGTGCCTTACAAAAATGCAGTAGGCATCAAGCAAATAAAACTTAGTACAAAACAACAAGCTAGGAAGGCTTTCCTAAATGCTCACAAAAAAGCATTTTTGTTCCTGTCATTAACTTCACTGTTCCATCTAACTAGTATATTTGCTTTAAAATTACATGATCAAGACAAAGGCAGATAAATAAAGGGCCTGTTTCCTTGGGAGTATAGTGAAAATCTATTTAACAAACTCTTCATGGAACAGTTACATGGCTCAGATCCATTTGGTTCTGATGGCTAATTTTCATTATTCTAATTTTTATTTATTTTTAATGAGATGGCTTAGAGGAAACCCTCAAACAGTGTTCTAAGTAAGATGCTGAGTAAGGTCACACAGCCTGAGCCAAAACAAAAACAAACATAACTTGAATAATCCCATATTCTGTCAACGGAGAGCTGCCTGACCATCTTCCTTTCACCTTGCCTTTGCCCTCTCAAAGGCACTTCCCATCCAAAGGTCACATTACTTCAAATACTCTATTTCAACTTCACAGACAAAGTAAACAGAAACATCTATGAAAATGAAAATAAACGTCAATGAATTAGCAAATAAGAAACTTCAAGTGTGGGGAACTGACATGGAACACGAAGAGTTCTAAAGACACCTGAGTGAAGGCAGTCACACAAGCAGCCAGGGATTAGACTGCCTGACAGCCAAAGGCCCCTTTCCCAGCACTGCTGCCCCACAGTCGTGGGGGTTTGCAATTAACAGCAGTGCACTTTCTCCTTCTGAACTCTCCTCTTTTCATTCCCACCATCCCGAAGGCCAAGTGCATCCTCCCAGCGCCCCTCTGCCTCAGGTAGGGAGCTCTTTCTCCTGCCATCTCCCAAGAGACTAGTGCCTCCTCAAAGATGTTTTAAAAGGACCTTACAAACAGCTCCTGCTCCTAATCACGAGGGATGCAGCTCTTAGCCACAAACTGTAGATGGAGCTCATGAGGCTACAGTAGCCTTTGCATGTATCTCCTTAACAACATTTTCAATAAGCCCCATATTCATGTATTTGCAAAGACAGCTGTAGCCTCACACATATTTAGAAGCTGTCTAACAATGAAGACCCAAAGTTCTAACTTCACAACGCGGTCACAGTGATCAAAAAGTGTTTGTAACATCCCCCTACTAAACACAACTACTTGGAAACCCCAAATAACCATTTGAATTTCATATATCCCTAAATTCCAGCAAAATACAATATCTGAATTAGCTGTGAACAGTGTCTGAAGTTGGCTGTTCTGATCATTAAATCATATGACTTCAAGGCATCCAATTTCATCAGCTACTTAATAGTAATAAAAATGACTTGCCCCACAAAGTCTTATAAATTTAAGTGACTATAACCAAAAAAAGGTGTCCCACAACACTTGAGAGGGGATTTGTGATCCCAGTAATAGCACACAACTTTAAGAAAGTTTCAATAACTTAGTCCTACCGCATCAAAGACAGCAAGAGTTATACCCTGACCAGAAAAATAATCCTAAGCGACCTGTCCTGCAGGGAGCACAGCATGCTCCTCTGGAAAACAAACAGCCAACCTTAACCTTTCTGGGGACATTATTCTGTGAAATAACTGTCACCTGCTAAGTGCTCCTGAAATAAAAACAAAAAAAAAAATCCAATTCAATATGCTAATTACCAACTCTTCTTCCAGCTGCTTCAGGAATACACAATTATTAAAATTATTTTACATTTTATGTTGTATTTTGCTTTTATATATTCAGGAGTAGTTTAGTTTTAGTCAAACGAATAGTCACAGGGAGTACAACAGGCAACCTCAAAATGACTCAGTTTCTAGCAGATACGCAGCCTGATTTAAAAAAAAAGTTATTAAAATTCTATTCACTAACTACTAAAAGAAATTATTTTATTTGTTGGAAAGAATAAAATCTCATTCTTGACTTTGTCACTGGAACAAAGATCAGACTCTATTACTTCAGCATCAATCCCTTACCTAGAGCATCTCCCTGGGTCAGGAAACTTGCACCATGTGATTACTCTATTACTTATGTTTCAGCCACTCCTGTTGTATTAATGAAGTTCAGAATGTTAAACTTAACAATTACTCGGTATTTGCATGAACATTTAATCCAAGCTGAAAATGTTGTGAAAGGTGGTGTTGGTCACACTTAACAGCTTTCCTGTGAAGCTGTGAACTCAAGAGACAGAATTCAGGCCTGGCAACTCCGACACACTGAATAAAGCCATGTTCATTCAACACTGAACACTTAAACCTATCCTTCAAGCACAGCTCACAAAAGCAATGTTCCAAGAATAGGGTATTAACTCTTACTTGTTTTCTTTCTGTTAATTTGTCCAAACTCCTCCTGAAACCATGAAAGTGTGCAGTATCTACAACACCTTAGAGCAGGCTAATTTTGAACCTATTCACTGCTTGTTCATTCACATGGTGCCACCTCATCATGGTGCAGGAAGAAGCAGTACCCAACCATTCCCTACTGACCCTCTACACCCTCTATGACTTCAATAAACCATTTTGCAAACCCTAAATATTGCAGTAAACAATTATTTAAAGTGAGTTCGGGATTCTGATCCAATTCAGTGACTATGTGCTATGAATAACAAAAATAGCAATATGGAAAGTTTAATATTAAAATTAGTTGCCATCTTTAAACAAACTCATTGCAACTCTGGAGCCTCTAGGCAAAGAGCCCTACTGATGCCTCAGAATCACCACCAATTGCACTGTGATAATTTTTAAGCCATATGTGCAAATGTTTTACAATAAGGCACATTAACAACATAGAGGACCAGTCAGCTTAACCCCTCTTTAATGATGAACACAAGCAACAGTTTTCAGGCTAACACCGTATATACCATACAATACTATATCAGACATACTGTGGCAGTTTAAGATGTCACTGTCTCACAGCTGGAGAAAAAGTCCTCCCTACTGCTGACCTGGCAAAGCAGAGCACATTGACATTTGAACTAAGCCAGCTCATTTTGTCCTGACATCCCAGAGGTGACTCTATGCAGTCTTTTAATTTGGCTTAACTGTTTGAATAATAGCAGCTGATGACAAAGCAGTACAAATGACTGGCAAGTGAAATGTGAGGCTCTGAAACCTTGATCACCCCTGCAGAGTCTGAAGCAGCTGTCCAACCATAGGATAACTCACAGATAATTTCTGAGTATTGAAATTACAGGTCCAGCTGCCTACCTGTGGTCTGCACCAAAGCAGACAGTAAAGCCACCTTATTTGCTACACATGCAATTATAGAGAAAACCTTCGGTAGTTCAACACTGAATGCTGGGAAACCAACCTCTGTAATAATGAAGCACTGACAAGCCATTTGGTACTACACAAAGCCTGTCAGCAAGCCAGCCAAAACCGTTTTCCAGAGCCAGAAGAGTGGGAGCACAGTTAGAGAAAATCCTGAAGGAACAGAGAGTTTTCTAGTACCTAGAGTGGAGCTAAAAGGCTAAATCTTTTTGGTTTCATTCTTCCCCTCTGCATTTACATGCATTTCAATTTTGCTCTGATGAGAATAAAACAAAGGCAATACTCAACATTCAACAGTGCTCCTTAGTTCAGTGAGAGCAGTAAGCATTATGCAGTAGTCTTAATTTCAAGCATACTTTTTTCTTCAACACTGACCCTTTCTGTCCATGTTGAGAAAGGAAAAAAGAGCTTGTGAAAGAGGATTTAGGAAGTCAAAGTATTTAAAGCTTTTCTTTTCCCCCTTTCTTCTGTACTGTTAGGCACAAAAAACCTTGCATAAAAGTCTCAGATGTATACAGCAAGAACCACTAAATCCAGTCCTCAAGCCTGGGTCACCAATAATACTGTGGCCATTTTAATTATGAAATTAATAAGAAGTCATTAATAAAAAAATAAACTATTTCTGCCTGATAACTGACCGGAAATTAAAGAGTTTGTGCATGTGCCACACACACACACACAAAAAAACCCAAAAGTGTGACAGAATAAAGCCAGAACACCTGTACTAACTGATTTACCAAAATGTTGCCAGAACAGCAAGTGCCACGAGGGCAGGTTCTGAACTTCTGGGGAGGCTGGAGACTGTGCAAGCTACTGAGAAAGCCTGTTTCAAGAGAAGTGGTTCACAAAACTGAGTATCAGCAAATACAGTAAAACTTCAAGCCTGTGTGTTTTTATAGATTGAAATTCCCAGCAAAGCTCTTGGGAGTTTGCAATATACTGGGAAAGGGATAGTGTATTCTTTGCTTTAGTTAAATTGGAGATGCAAGAACTGAAATTCTAACAGACTGTGGCATTGGCTGAGGCTAAAGCACCCCCACATTTAAATCTGCTGGAAAATTTATTTCTGTTTTCAGATGCACTGTCAGAAATGCCCCAATTGCTCATTAAGTAAATAGTTCTTTGAAAGACCTTATACTTATCTCCATGGTTTTTACTTCCATGATTCAGCAGGGAACACTCACAGAAAACCCCCGTGAAAGTCTCTAAACACTTCTATTTACAGAACAAGGTTCCTAATGAAGAGCTACATAGAACCATATATTTGAGTAACTAAGCAACCCAGTTTAAGGGGAAAATGTCCTGTCTTGTTTCCTGTGTGACTGAATTCAGAACTACAGCTGTGCAATTTAGGATAAGCTTGGCATAACCTTTACATTAGCAGGCTTGTACTACAATTGCTCTGTATTGAAAATAGCATAAGAAGGGCTTTCACAGGCTATTTTCAGCTCTTCCTGACAGACATCTCTAATTGTAGAAACTGGGAAGGAACGACAGCAAACTTGAGTTTGATTCAAACACACTTCTTAAATCTACACTGAATTTCTGTGCTTTGATTCAGAGTGTCTCAGTTAAGCACTACTCTAAAATTCATAGCACAGAAACTCAAAGACCAAAGTGAAAGATGAGCTAAATGTTGAAATCTGACTGTAGCTGAATTTGGGTATGGTTTTGTTTTTAAGTGGACAAAAAGCAAGGCTGATGGATAATAAAGTATAAAAAAGACATAAACTAAATAAAGAGTATTATTGTAAGCTCTTGTTCCCCCACAGCCTCAGAAAATGTGCTTTTATATAGAATATGCAACCTGATCAGCGGATTTATTTTGTGGCTTTATTTTTCCATTCTTCCAACTCTTTTTTCACAGATATATTATCTATAAAGGGTTTGGTACGTGAAAATTGCCTTGCAAGTGCTGTGGATTGCTATTTTACTTTTACAGCTTTAGAAAAATGCAGTACTATCCATCTTTTAGGCAATACTCTTTTAGATTGAAATAACTTTCCATTTTACAAGCAGTTGACAGAGTCTTTAAAATCACACTTCTGCCTGAAAACACTGTAAAACACATAAAAATATGATATTATGCCAGGTAGCACCTAAAATTGCTATTACCAAAAGTGATTTTTAAGAGCGTTAAAACACACTGGATGACTCAAGAATAGCTGCAATATCTTCAGAAGTGCTTAGAATCCAAAAGTTGACTAAACCTCCTTTTAACCATTACTATGCACTGAGCATTACAATGTCATGATTTTTTCAGTATTTTTGAAATTTCATTTTCCCTATTACTTGTGTGATGCATTTAAGACAAATTTCATACAGGAGCACCAAAAAAAAAACCCAACCCAAAAACCTGCTTAATTTGGAATTAAACAATCCAGATACTAGAAGTAAATTTTAAAGTCAAAGCATTTTAACTACAAGTACAAGCAACTCCGGAAAAAGCAGCTGGAGATACTTGCAACCTTTCATATTGCTGAAACTTCTTTACATACAAATAAAAAAGGATTAGCTTTTACTAACTGAAACATGGGACACAGCTAAACTGTCTATAGATGAGCTAATACTATTCAGCCTTCCCGGTTCCTAAAGTGTAAATTTGTGACTTTTAGACTATCGGCTCAATATTAAGGTTTATTGCCACTGAAATAGAATTACCAGGCTTTTGTTCCCCTGAACAGGTTCCTTTATGCCAGTCCCAGACTCTTTGTACACAACAGACAGGGAAAACATTAGTTTGTCTTCCACAGAACTGTTTGAGATTAGCCAAAACAAAAGAAAGCAGCATTAAGCATAAGTTTAAGATTAAGTTTAAATAAATAATAAAAAAAAAACCCCTACATTAATTTTTGCTATATACAGACAGGGAAATTTTCATTTTTTAAAGCAAATCTAAAATCTTAGAATTTTATATTACAATATTTGAATACCACTGAATGATATTCTTGAGACTATGATTTCACCTTTAAAACTTTCTTTAAAACTAAACTTTCTTTAAAAAGCAGCACTTTATAAAGTAGACTACAAAAAAGTTATATTGACATGAAACCTCAACCTGCCTTTGGATTTTTAAGATTATAAACCCTCCATCCCCTCCTTTCAACATCAGCAATATCCACACGTTCTTAAGCAAAAAAGAAGAGTCAAGTTGTCAGTCTTTTGGTGGTAGAACAAGAAGCTGTTTTGCTCTTCTGAATTCGCCTCTCCCATGCTGAGCACTAGGTGCTGTAAATATTTAAACAGTTCAAGAAAATTCCACTTGGTACCAGATGTGCCAAATCTACAGCAGGTAGCAGGTAACACACACCTATCTCCACTGAAAACAGGCTGTGCTAATTAACCCACCAGTCCTAAGGTTGTTTATGTTTCAGGTAATTAACTTGCAATTTCGTGAACATTTACATATTGTGCCTATAAATATCTTTCTCATGACATGGCTAATGAAGCCAATGTTGATCAACATCTTCCTGTAATTTAATCAAGACATCAAGCAGCAATGACAGAAGGCAAGGAAGTCGCTTTGCTGCTTGGTAAAGCAATACCCTGCTGCGCCCTTCACGGAAATGAAGAGAAGCAAGACAACTCCTTGCCTTAAAAGGCACCCTACTCTTTCAGCTCCTTGAGTACTCCCTCAAATGCTGCTAAAATTAGCCAAGCAAAATAGACTTCCACAACTGCATCTTAATTACAAAAGCTCAGTATAAATTTTCTCCCTCTTTCTCTGTTGGCAAATGCAACCCCATTCTGGGAGGACAAGCTGCCACGTCCTACAGTCATGGTATTCCACTGGATTATTTAGCATACACCAGAGTATCCCCTACTCCATCCCTGCTGAAACAACCATCTGCACTACTGAGGGCTGATCTAGATGTTTTCACATTTAAAATACTGATCCTGATAATGTGTCTTGACTAAATGTTGATTTAATTACCATCAAACACCACCTTAAAGCAAGACGGACACTGTGCTATGGTTTTGAAAGCAGAAAGGCGAGGATATTTCAAGACGACATTATATCCACATTAGTGACGAAAAAAAAGCACCAAAAGGGCCAAAACCTGCTTTTTAGGCATATTTCCAAGCAGATACATAGTAGCAGAATCCAGGAAATAGCATAGAATGAACTTGCTACTTGAAATCAGGTTCCTGTGGCTTCATAAAGTTAAATTATTTCGCACTGAGGATGTTGACATATTCACAGACATAAAAATCAATTAGCCAAAGGTCTGGAAAATGCTGCCCCCCCAGACTGGGTGAAAAGGTAGAGCTGTAAGCAGAAAGCAGGCTCCAAAGTCACAGATACAAGGCCCTTCCCCCGACTTCGCCCCCCCCCCCCCCCCAAAAAAAACAAAAAACAAAACCAAACAACAAAAATACCAACAAAACCAAAACCCAAACAAAACCTTATCTAAGATATTGCGCAGCTCTTACATGCCACCTGAGTAACATCCATTTGCATGTTCCTCATCCATGAAAAATGCAAAGTAATAAGACTTTACTTCAAAGGATGACACTTTCTGTATCTGTTTAATAAATTATGGTCCAATGGATTCAATAATTGAAGTGTGAACTGCTTTCTGCCCATCATGTATCTAGCCTGTGTCTAAACAGCCTGAACCTGAGTTAATTATAAAAACAAGGACTTTAACGTTGGGTAGCTTACAAAGAGTTCTTTGTTTTCCTTCTGGTTAAATGCATACTTTTGATACCTATTTTGTTGAACAAAAAGTGATACAATCTTGATTTTATAATTAAAATTCTTCCCATCTACAATGATAATCATACCCATCCTTATAGGAGTTGGACTTCAGATTCCCACAGTTTATTATTCACATCTTCAGGTAAATTCACAAAACATCTCCCAAATTCTAACCACAATTTGCCTGGAAACAAGCAGTGCAGGGCAAGGGGGAGTACAAAGCTTATGTGCAAAGTCAGTACTTTCTTCAAAATGTATTTCAGAAAAAAAAATTGTGGTGAAAAGCATGAAGGTGTAACTTAAGCCTCTTTTTTGAAGCATCTATTTAATAAGCAAACTACAATCTGAGATGAAAAAGTGTATCTGTGGCATCATATATTACTCCTGCCAGGATTTCCTTACACTTATGTCCTGAAAGCTTGGGTCCCGCTAACTCAAAAACAGTGTGGTAAATGCAAAATAATTACAGCCTTTGTTTCTCTTTGAACCAGTTTAAGCTTTATTTTAGTAAATTTAAGGGTTTTAGGTATCTCCCCTGTAAAGCAACTATGTGAGCAAAGAAGCATGTGATTACAAGACATATGTAGACAAAGGACTATATGACTCAGCACCCTTCAGCAGGGTGGTTGCTAGCACCCATCTGGAAAAGGCTCCCAAAAACATGCCAAGCACCCATAAAACATAGTGTTAGAGCCAAGCAAAGCAGCTGATGCTGGTGCGTGGGCTCTCCAAGCTCTGAACACTGAAAGATTCTTTCCAGAAATTTACATACTTTAGACAGGATGATTATTTATTTTTTTCTTCTGTTTTTTTAAGAACACTTGAAAATTAAGTCCAACCATGGTACATCTGCTACCTGAAATCTTTATTATAAAACAACAGACAAATTGCAAGAAGAGAGTATTTCTGCTACATTGAAGACATTTAATATCCCTTCCACTATGACTCCAAACCCTCAAAATACGTCCTTCTCAATTTTTACTTACTTAAAAAACAGTTTCAAAAATAAATACCTTATACAACATACTGATTACCATCAAAACCTCTCTCTCTTACTAATCTCTGGGAGAACTGAAGACATGGAAAACATACCTTTTCCAAAAAACAGACAGAGCAGTGGTACCTCTGTGCTTCCCAAGATACCAAATAGCAAAGAAATATCATAAAACCCACTAATGAATCAACTACTCCTGATGCTAATAATGAGTATAGGTAAATTAACATAAATTCCAAGTTCAGCTTCTTACTGCAAAGACTATCAAAATTTCAAAAAAAGAAGAGGATATTTGATGGCAGAAATAAAGATTGATCATCTGCTCTTGGAAAAATACAGCTCTCCTCAATGTTTCGGCTCCTATGAAAAACTAGAAGTGCCAAAGGAATGTCAGCTTCTACCCATCAAGTGATCCTTCTTTCCCCTCCAAATACATACGTACACACAAACTTCTCAAAACAGCATTTGACTAGAAAGGACAAATATTAGTAGGAATTTATTAGTACTTAGAATATGTTTTTTTTCTTAAAATACAAAAATGTAGTAATAATTTGGACCCACAGGCTACGTAGAGGCCATCAGCAGGAAGACAGAAGTGATGCCTCCAAGCCAGAGGCAGTTTCATCTTTAAGTTGGAAATGCAAGGGAGCTTTCAAATTTCTCCTGTAAGGTTCCCACCTATGAGATATCTTTGAAAATAATCCTGCAGATGACACAGAAATTGCACAGGTATTTCTGTAGGTTTAAAATGCATTCTTAGCATTCACTAGTGCACCAAAAACTATTCCCCTACTAATCCCATTCAACCCTATTTTTTTATCTAGCACACAGTCACTGATAAAGTAGCACACCTGACAGAGAAATACTCAGCTTCTACTCTATATCCAGGCTGACTGTAATTGAGAGGTTGATTAATTTTGTATTAGCCAGATGCACAACCGAAAATAAATCCCAAGCCATTGATTACACTGCAAGAGCAAGAAGATAAGGTATTTTCTTTTCATACCTCTAGTACTTAATTATATAAAGGTTCTACCAACAAAGACTGTAAAGAAAGAGCTAAGCACAGCAATGGGACTTTTTTATTATCATTTTCTATGTATGACTGTTTATGCCCTTTGAGTATACAATGATTTTTTTTTAATTTATTTATTTATTTTTTTTTAGGGGGGGAGGTACAATCCTCATTCTTTACAAGTTTATTTTTGGGCAATGAAGAAAATATTTATCTGAAGCCATTCAATCAATTTATCTTTCCCTGTCAGTATGTTCATAACCATTTTAATTATCAGACAACAACAGGTTCACTGATTATGTGGAGTTGTGTGAAGACCATGCCTGTAAATGTCTGGCTTTATCTGTGGTTTGTATACTGAGCAATTCAAAGACATTTAAAATACAGTAGTCTTCATTACATTTCTTTCAGCACTCCGAATGTTGCTAGCCAAGCAGAGACACTCATCACCTATTAGTCACTACCTCCTTAGCAGAAAAAAAACCCAAAACAACAAACCCCTAAAGCTTGAAGACAAAACAAAACAGCCAAGCCCCTGGAGCTGTAAAACCACTAGCCTGTGCCACTATACCCATTGGTGTCATTAACTAAACAGATAAAATTGTAGATATGAGGAGCAATTGACTTGAGCAGCATTTCAGAGGCAAGCTTCTGTGGCTTCCTGATAAGCTTCATTCAATTGCATTGTCTTAATTGCTCATGTGCTAAAGCTCATTAAATGAAAAACAATACTGCTTTACTGCAGGTTGTGCACTTGAGATTTGAAAAATGGACACCACCAGTACACCTTTGAGATACTGCCAGAGAGATTTCAAAGAGCAGTCACAGTCTGCTATATTTTGTGGCTCTAGGAACCTCAATCTCATTGTGAGCTCAGTGACAGAGTACTTCTCGTTTTCCTCCAGATGACTGGTAAACCTTAAAAATCATTCCACTTCTTTCCATCAGAAGTTACCCAAAATTTTATAGTTAAAGTTAACACAGCAGTCCATAGTTTTAAGAGCACCTGAAAACAAAACAAATTCGGGCTTGTCTTTAGCTCTATAGTGTTAATCTGTAACTGATGCAGCCCAGAAGGATGAAATACCACAACTTCAGAGATACACTTTTTCAGTTCTTTTTGGTGAATTCAAGTTTCCCCTTCATTATCTGTTCACCTAGAAATTATTCCACAGCATTTCTGAACAACAACTCAGCAAGATTCCCAAACCACATTGCTGATGTAGAAGCTGCATGATTTTTGCAGAAGATACTCTGTTCTTGTGCAGACAAGCAAAGAGACAGCAGGGTTTCTTGGTGGTTTTTTTGTTGTGTTTTTTTTTTTTTTTTACCCCCATTGAAAGCATACAAATAAGTTGAAGCTAAGGCTTCTAACCCTATCTCTACCAAATAAAAGCATCTTCCTCACGTACTGTATCACCATGCTTAGGAGGAATTGCAGATGCCTCATTTAATTGAACTGGAATCAATTTCCTATCAAGACAAACATACTTTGTGAGTGTCTCGAGAAATGTATCTTATAGAACCTGGCATTTTAGTGAACAAGAAACTGTAAATAAAATCTCTATCAAAGACCATGAAGTAAAATTTTTGACTGATTGTTGTCTGATACTGAAACAAATTTAAGGCTACGAAAATTTGCTACAGTTGCATATGTTATAAAATAGCAGATACAAGGCAGGTTCAAATACAAATGATGTACAAGTGCATTTTTTCTTTGTCCCCCCTAAAACACCTCCAAAACTAAGTAGCAGAAGGCCAACGGGAACAGATAGGTCACAAAACATACATACACACAAAACACTTCAAACACCTCCTGTCATTTAGAAAACAATACTTACCGAATGAGATGGTACTTATAATATCGAACAACAAACAAACACATTTTTTTCTCCACTTTAGCAACTCCTGTACTGTAGCCAAGCAGCAAAAAGGGTTCAAATAACTATTAAATGCTTCTTAGAAGGAAAACATCACAAATATCTCTCTAGAGCCTCTCACCAAAAAATTCCTTATCTGCATTGATAAATGCTTCCTCAGTTTTGTACTTACCATGAAACACTTCATTAAAAACTTCAAATTGTTAGAAATCTAATGAAGGACAGTACCCAGAATTTTTGAATTAATTTTGCAGTAAAAAGCATTAAAGAAAAAATTGGAAGGAAAAAAACCACAAACCGCCACAACCAAAACCCCCACAAAACAAACCAAAAAAAAAGCACCACTAAAGAAAGGGAAACAAAGTTGACATTTCTTACTTTAGCATGCAGAGTTTCAGATACTTAACAAAATGGACTATCCCAATGACTCAAAAAGCCATTTAGCATCTCTTACTGTAATTTCAAAGCTGAACTTTGGAGAAATAATAACACAAGCTTGAAGATACTGTTCTCAACTTTACACATCTAAAACCTCTGTGATAAAACACCAGATACCATGGAATTACAGGTAATAATAGTGGTACAAATCTTGTTCTAAATTCTAAAGTAATTATCCTAACGAACATCAGCTACAGGGAACTACTCCCCCATCTTCTGAGAGGTGAGAGTTGTTTCATTTTAAAGTATCCATTTCTCTGCACTGACTACTGAGTGCTGACAACACAGAGGCATGAACCACTGACATCACACAACTACTGGTGCTGAGTGAGAACATCCTGTTTACAGAACAGACTGACACTTCAAGATTTCTTTGGAGCTCCCCAATTTACAGTCAGATGTCCTATTGTTCATCACTATTATTATTGCCAAATAAACAGAGGAAATATTTACAGAAATTTTCAAAAGGTATCATTTAATGCAACTTCATCCAATATTAGCCATTTATCAGAGATCACATTAAGTTTTATGATTCACATGGCAGAATCACAACCATTTCATGAAAAAAAGAAGCCTGATTAGTCAGGAAATTTGCAAAGTGAGTAAAACCTATTGCTTCTATGTAAGAAGATGGGAGAGAATATAATCACCATAAACTCAGAATAAAAGACGAACTACTCCATCACACAGTATCATTATCAGCTATACTATGTCAGTCCACTCTGTTTTCTTTGATTATTTTCTTCTGAGATTTTTTCAAAATTTACTATGGTTTTTAACTACATTTTATTTTTGTTCTTTGTTATCCATCTTGGAACAAAAAAAAAAAAAAAAAGCCCATCTGTTTCTCAAGAAACACGATCAGTGCATTGGCAAACTGGTCACAAGGAAACGAACAAACAAAAAGTTTCCAGCAATACCAATGTAACATCAGGCAACAACAGATGCCTTGTTTTAAGCTTGGACCATCCAGAGGTTAAAATTTAATATTTAAACGAGAGAGGCCCCTAGCTGCTTACAACTGTGTGTTCCTCTTTAGAACCCAAAACCCAAGTCTGTTCAAACAACTCTGTTTAGAAATTAGTGGTGAAATTAGTCTCATGCAAGACTTGCACAGGTCAAATAATTAACTGCTGTGCTATTATACATCCTTAAAGTCAGGGAACCGCTTGGCAGTAAAAGAATTATATGTAGTTGCTCAAACCAATGATGCTCCAAAACAAGATGATACCACTAACAGAAAACCTTTCTTGTCAGTATAATTGAGTAAACAGAAACAGCTCATTCTAGCAAATGAAGAGGAAAAATAATTATTTTGGCAATAACTTGTTTTTCTCAACAGAGAACACCACAGAGCAGGATCTGACCTATTATAAGGTAAATTAATTAAGATAAATCAATCAAGTATTTAATGTTGCATCAATATTGCATGCAAAATAATCAGTAGTGTAAAAATAAGAAGCTAAACCTATTATATTACAGTACAGGATCAAGCAAAGTAAACAATGTCAGTAAACTATTTACTGCTCTGCAGGAATATGTTTTAAAATGCCTAACAGTTTGCAATAGTTTGAATAGAAACCCATTTAGATGTTTCTAAAATGAAAAACGATAATGTTTATCACTACTGAAATACCATGGTAAGGTAAATACACTCAAGCTCATACTACAACACCCATCCTTCCGTGAAAATCAGTTTTCTAGGGTAATCCGGATTAGATCTGTTCAGCCTTCAATTGCAGAGAAATCCCATTTATCTATAAATACAATTTGAAAACACAATTTCTCTCTCTTGCTTCATTTTTCACCTCAGCCCTTCAGTTTGCAATCAAGCTTAACTAGATGCATCATGATAATTTGACATTATTTAAATGTTTGATTTCTGCTCATTGTAGCCTACATATTCCTCTCTGCACCAATTTAAGGCTTGCCATGCCTCGATAGACTGTCTAATAAATACTGCAGTAAAGAACAGACTTTTTCTTACTATTTTTTTAAAATAGTAAGAAATTAAATAGTAACTCAATAAGACCATTGGAGTTGCTTTGGTTTTTTTAAACTCTAACTATTGTTTTCTTCTATTTAATCAAAAGTTCTTTCACCATCTAAAAAAAAAATAATCCTTATATTTCAACATAGATTCCCTAGAAGATGAGAGAGGGACTATCTGCCTGGGAGGAAACCCAGCAATCCCATCTGTGTATAAGGGCAAAAGTCTTCAAAACAAAAATCTTTCCAAGTCTGTTCCACTTGCTCTATTAAGTTCCCATTAAGTATTAACATCATAGCTGGCACTTATTCATCCGACACTACAGGTCAGAGTTACCAACTATAGTTACTTTAAAAACTACAGTTATGTTTGTGGAAAAGGTGGGGAGGGTGTTTGGCCTGCGATGTTTTTTTGGTGGTTGTTTTTGGTTTTAGATTCAAAACACCAGACATTTTGTCACCACAGTCATTATTCCCTATAAATCCCTAGCAATTTTTTGAGTTTACATGAGCTTTAGTCAAGAAAAACACTGTCTATATTTAATGATAGACAACAGCTGAACAGTAATGATCCCCTAATCTGAAAATGATTACTGTAAAACGAATGCATTAAAACGAGCTTTGAGAGCTCATTCTTTACAATTATTGCCCAAACACATGACTCTGCTCCCACTATACACACTACAGCAGAGATTCTGTTGTCTGGTGCATGAACTCAGACCCTGCAGTTCAGACCCTCTGGAAGCACTGAAAGACCCAAACCCCTGTTTAAAGACTTCCTAACTAAGAATCCATAATTGAAAAGAAATCAACAAGAAAGTTAAGATGTCCTCTGGAAAAAGATTTCACGCTATATTTTTTGGAACAACTTAGTTACAGTAGTACTGATCTTTTTCTACACTAATTACTTAAAACTTCATATTTATTGCTACTGTAATTAACAGTGTCCTTGCCACAACCCACTGTTCAATCACATCTTTGCCACATAATAAAAAAACAGGCTCATTATTGATGTAGTTAAGAATGCCACTCACAATATATAAACTAATTGAACTGAAGCACAACTGGGCATTTGAAGTGATTCAAAACCAAATCTGTAACTCGTAATGCACAGAACGTGTGTTCTACAGGACAGAGCTATGAGTCAGTTTCTCTTATGTGAAAATCAAATCTCTCTTGGCTTAAAGGAATTAGTTTCAATGGAAGTGGTAAATCTGGACATGAGATGGAGATCATAAACAAATACAGTATTCTAGTAAACCTGACTTGCTTGCTTTAATTCTATGTCAAAACACTGACTAATCTGTGAAATAAAGTTACACAGATATATCTCTCCACTCAAGACTTCCATACGTTACTATTAAAGCACAAGAATGACCAGTACAGGGGTTAGCTTTGCTCAACAGGTATGCTCTATGGCCATAAACCAACACATGAACGCACAAACACAACTGTTGCTGATTCTCTGGAGCTCAGTCCAGTATCACTGGAGCTACAGTTTACTCTATGAAAGTCCCAAAGTCCAAGCCACTCTTACAGAGGGGACACAAGCTGTGACAGCGCACTTTCACAAGGGTTTCTGCTTTCCCTGCACCAGGCCTTCCCTTTTCAGACATGGACTACACCTTAAGAAAGGGCACCTGTCCCTTGGAGGAAAAGCACTAGCTCAATAGTCACAGCTTTCCCACACCAAGGGATGGCTCAGGTCAGTCAGGTCCTAGGTGACTCAAAGAACATCAATGTCTGCAACCATATAATCCAGGCAATACCACACACAACACCTCGTGCCAAAAAATAAGGCTGAGCAGAAAGAACTTGGTAGGTCAGTGCCTAGAAGAGCCTCATTCCTAGCTAGATCCCACAGTCTGGTTGTTCCAAGTATCTTGGGATCTGGGATTTGTCACCTCCCAACAACAACAAGTGTCTTCCTGCCTCATCCATCCCAGCACCCTCACAGGGAGCACGCAGAGTACTCAGTCACTTCTTCCAGGAGACCAAGGGCTGAAAACTGTTAATTAAGATGAACCCTTGTTTCCAGTGCCCATATTTCATGAATTTAACTTGCCTCTTGCCAAAGGGAAACTGATCTTCTGCAGACTCAGAGCACTGCTAGTGGCACTTCCAGATGTCCCATCAGTCACACTTTGAAGAACTAAACCCTGCAGAGGAACTAATGGTAGCACAAAAACAACAAAGAAATCAAGGACAGCTCTTTTCCTTTTAGGATCATTGCAGAGCCAAGTGCCAGAGGTCCCAACCAAAAGCATCAAGTTTCCATAAAACAAACAAATTAATTCTGTTCTGAAGAACAGAGGCTTTCCCAGGCAGCCCTTAGGCAAGCACCTGTTTGTGTTTCTCTTCTTTTACTGGATATGTACAGTGTAGGGATCAGGGAATGATAAATGAGCTACATGTAATCAAATATGCATTTTCCCAAGTTAATTTCCTGGCCAACAGTAATATAACAAGATCTGAAACTATTTTATTTTTAAAGTAGTCTCTTAAAGTGATTTGTAAGGCCTTTTAGTTATTCAATTTCTGTAACTTTAAGACTCTGTTAGGCTGAATAAAAGACAGTAACTAAAGAAAGAACTGCTGAAAGAGCTTAATGGCCGAACAATCCTGGTGGCAGAAGTGAACTGTACCATTGCCTTTTTCACAGGAAAACCCTTACTTAAAAAACAATCTCCCACTCAGAGTAAAGATAAAGACTATTTAAACAGCTATTCCTTATATCCCAATTTAAAAATATCTACTTAACCCTTATGAAATGAAATACATTCTTGGGTAAGTAAACCTTCTGATTAGTCTGAATTTTATTTCATTTCAGATGCTAGCATTAACTTAATGGATTAATTTAATTAACTAGATGGACTTAATCTCAAGTAGTTCAACACCACCTAAGTGTTGAAGTTGGCAAGAAATGTGTTTCTTCCTGCCTGGCCCACACAACCTGCAAAGTCTGAATTTCAGTTTAAGAATGCAGCAAGGATACAGGTTTACATTATGCCTAACTTGGAAGCCGCTGTTAAACCCTTCTACCAGACTTGGTATCCCCCTGCCCTGCTGCAGATGTAGCAGTTCTGCAGCCATAGGGTGAGTCAGCTCAGTTTACTGAGCCAGTGGAAAAGAAACCCAGCAAGATCTACTTGTTCATGTAGTAGTTTGGTTTTGGAGGTTTTTTTCAATATGCAGTCAGGAGTAAGCATTTCTGTTCTTTTGGTACGAAGTTAAAAAAACTTAATGTTGATCTAAATGAGGCCTGACTTTAGTCTACTTTAAAACCAGCCATCTGCACGCGCCCTTCTCTCAGTGGTAGTAAAGAAAAACAGTATCAGCGTGGTACAGTACAGGATTATCCTCAAGCAGCTCCTTTAGTGCAGCCAGGCAGATGGTCAGGCTCACTTGGCTATCTGCTACCTCAGGTAGCTTCCCACAGCACCAGCTTTGCATCCAAAGTCAGAGAAGAATTATGTGCTTACTGCTCAGCACAACCCTAGTTCATATACCATGATGTCAGTTTTGATACCTAGCAATCACATTTTGCCACCAGTTCTCACTGAAGCCAGTTATTTCTGCAACTTCTCCTTACTGTATATTTTATTCCACAGAAGTCTATACTCCCCAACAAAAACAACCCATGTTGATTCAGCCCTTGAAGAGCCTTCATTACCTTCAGGACAAAAATGCGGTGAGAAAATTAACTGCTCAGTTTTGCATCCATACAGAGCCAAATACTCCATGGAACCACCCAGGCACCGCTCCACCAGAGAAGGCCAGGAAAGAATTCTCTTGCTGGGTCTCACCCTACCCTGGTAGGGTGAGATGAGTACACCCATCCAAGCCATGAGCAGCCAGTTTCTCTAGAGGAATGATGTGGGAGACTGTATCAAAGGCTTTACGAAGGTCCAGGTAGACAACATCCACAGCACTTCTCTCATCCACTAGGCAGGTTGTCTTGTAGGAGATCAGGTTCATCAAGCAGGACCTGCCTTTCACAAATTCATGCTGGCTGGGCCTGATCCCCTGGTTGTCCTGCATGTGCCATGTGATGGTGCTCAGGATGACCTGCTCCATAACCTTCCCTGGCACCGAGGTCAGGCTGACAGGCCTGTAACTCCCTGGGATCCCCTTTCTTGCACTTCTTATAATGGGCAGGATCTTCTGGGACCTCCCCAGTTAACCAGGACTGTTGATAAATGATGTACAGTGGCTCGGCGAGCTCCTCTGCCAGATCCCTCAGTACCCTCAGGTGGATCCCATCCAGCCCCATACACTTGTGCACATCTAAGTGGAGCAGCAGGTCACTGACCCTTTCCTCCTGGACTGTGGGGACTTCATTCTGCTCTTCTTCATTCCCGTCTTCCAGCTCAGGGGGCCTATTACCCTGGGTGAAGCTGGCCTTACTATTAAGGGCTGAGGCAAAGAAAGCATTAAGGACCTCAGCCTTTTCCTCGTCCTTTGTGACAATGTTCTCCCACACCATTCAATAAAGGATGCAGATTCTCCTTGGCCCTCCTTTTGTTTCTACTGTATTTGTAAAACCAATTTCTGTTATCTTTTACAGCAGTGGCCAGCCGGAGCTCTAGCTGGGTTTTCACCTATCTAATCTTTGCCCAGCATAAACTCGGAAATTCCTTATAGTTTTCCAGAGGTGCCTGTCCCTTCTTCCACAGGTGGTAAACTCTCCTTTTCTCCCCAAATTGCAGCCAAAGCTCTGTTCAGCCAGGCTGGTCTTCTCCCCTGCTGGCCCATCTTTCTGCACATGGGGACAGTCTGCTCCTGCACCTTTAAGACTTCCCTCTTGAAGAATGCTCAGCCCGCCTGGGCCTCTTGGCCCTTCAGAACTATCTCCCAAAGGACACTGTCATCAAGACTCTTAAACAGGCCAAAGTTGGCCCTCTGGAAGTCCAGGGTAGCAGTTCTGGTGACCTTCCTCCTTACTTCTCTGAGAATTGAAAACTCTGTCATCTCATGATTGCTATGGCTAAGATGTCCTCCATCCATCACATCACCCACCAGTCCTTCCCCGTCTGTTAACAGCAGGTCCAGTGGGGCATCTCCCCTGCCGGCTCACTGCCCAGCTGTGTCAGGAAGTTATCTTCCACACGCTCCAGGAACCTCCTAGGCTGTTTCCTCTCCGCTGTGTTGTATTTCCAGCAGACATTTGTAGGTTGAAGTCCCCCATGAGAACAAGGGCCAGCGATCATGAGACTTCTCCCAGTTGCTGGTGGAATGTTTCATCTGCCTCCTCATCCTGGCTGGGTGGTCTGTAACAGACTCCCACCAGGATACCTGGCTTGTTGGCCCCTCTTCTGATTCTTACCCATAAACACGCAACTCTGTCACCATCATTCAGCTCTAGGCAGCTGAAACACTCCCTGACACACAGAGCTACCCCACTGCCTCTCCTTCCTTGCCCATGCCTTCTGAAGAGTTTGTAGCCATCCATCGCAGCACTCCAGTCATGCCAGTCATCCCACCATGTTTCCATGATGGCAGCTATGTCATGACGGCTTCCAGCTCCTCCTGTTTGCTGCCCACGCTTTGGGCACTGGCACAGATGCACTTCAGCTGTGCTATGGATCTCACCTCAAACACTGGTGTGCTGCCCCCAGGCTCATCTCTAACAAGCTTGGTTTTATTCTGTTCCTCCTTCAAATCTAGTTTAAATCTCTCTCAACGAGCCCTGCTAACTCCTGAGCTAGAATCCTTTTCCCCTTTGGGACAGGTGAACCCCACCTGCTGCCAGCACTGCCCTGGGGCTGTGTGAAGTGACCCATAATCAAAACGCCCTGAGATTTAGCCAGTGACACCAGGCCAGGAGCCAGGTACTGATCTGTGTGACCTTCCTATTACAGGCTCCATTGTTCCCTGCAACTATCAGGATAGAAGAAAACACTGTTTGTGCTCCGGATCCCTCAGCCAGTCACCCCAAGGCTCTGAGGTATCTCTTGATTGCCCTCAGACTTCTTGTAGTTTGGACTTTGTTATTGCCCACTTGGAAAACCAGATAATCTGAGGGCTGTACCAGACAAGGGACTTTTCTAGCAACACCCCTGACCCAGGCCCCAGCGAGGCAGAAGCTTCCATGTGGGCTGGATCCAGTCAGCATAGCAGGCCCTTTATTCCCTCTCAGAGTGGAGTCACTGATGACAGCCACCTTTCTTTTCTTCCTAGCAGAGATGGCCATGATGTGTGGAGTTGACTGAGTCTCCCTGGGCAGCTCCTCCAACCTGGGTGGGTATTCATCCACACCATCATTTGCCTGGCTCTCAGGTTCCAGAGTGGTGTGCCTGTTGTACAGAGGCACCAGGGAAGGTGAGGTAGGCCAAGAGGGGATTCGCCAGCTCTCCTGAGCAGGGACCTGTTTCCATTCCTCCTGGTCACTTAGAACCCCTCCATCTGCCTAGCGGACAGTAGGTAGAGGAAGTCTCTGCTTCTTGTGATGTGTCCATGTGGTGCATTTTTCTCACTACATGTGATGCATTTGTCTAATTTGGTAGGGAGTGGCTCCACCAGTCTCTCTCCCTCTCAGACTTCCTGATACACCTTAACCTTTCTACTTCCTCTTTCAGCTCTGCCACCAGGCTGAGCAGTTCACCCACCTGGTCACACCTCACACGGGTATTATCTCAGCTGCCCTCTAACAGCAGTGAGAAGCTCAGGCACTCCCTGCAGCACAAGACCTGGACAGCTGCATGTTTCTGTGGGAGCTCTGTCTGGGTCACCACATGCCTTTCTGATGCTTGCTTTTGGCTGAGTGGAAGCCATAGCTTGTTTTCCTTGGGAAGGGGGAGCAACGACAACTGTTAGAGGTTGCCTCTTTGAGGCATTAGGGGGATAGTTCTCTCCCTCGGCCAACTGCCACACCATGCCCTGGATGATGTGCCATGGCCTGTTTGCCCACTCTGGTACCACAATCCCAGTCACTGCCACTCTGGGGGTTGCATTTGTACATGTCAGGGTTTTGCTGCCTTCACTCCTGGCTCCACACACACTGAGTCAGAGCTGCCACTCATCAGGGCCTCAACACTTCCAATTCTGGGGGGAAGCGGGTTGGGGCACCCTCTCTCTTTATCTTTGACCTCAGTTCACAAAAAGCTCCAAGCAGTCTCTTGGTATGATCCTCCACTCTAGAGCACCTCTGCTAGAGTAGCACGCCTCAGAGACTCAAACACATTAAACAGTTCTGAAAATCCTACTAACAGAATCATTGCAGCTTCTGTCAGTGGATCTTCACATTTGCTTTTTGGTTTTACTTTGTTTTCAAACAATGATCAGAATTATTTTTGCCTTTGTTTCATTTTTTAAGCGTAAAGAATAAATTACTTGTATCCTCAAGTTCAAAGCTGTATCCTTCATGATGGGTAATTGCTAAGCATAAATGCTGAAAACTATTAAATTTGTTAATTGTTAAATGATCATTTTTGCTGGATCAGTTTGGTATAGCATGAAAGCGCACAGAAGTAGCTTTTAAATGCATCAGACTTCTCTACCGACCAAAAAATTGCTTCTAAAGCATTTCTTCTAGTCATATACATTGGATTAAAGTAGAAAGAAAAAAAAAAAAAAGAAGAAATTGGATCCTGGGTTACCATCTTCCTCACAGCTTCTTTTAGCTTGATAGTTTGCTACTTAATTTAACAGTAGCACTGTAAAGATAACAGATTGTAGCTGGCCTGATTTTACATATTACAAAGATATAACTGACATTTCTACTTTGATTGAAGCTAAAATATGGGGGGAAGGGGGGGCTGTGATAAACAAATAATTTTAGCAGCATTTCTCCTGCTTGGGAAAGAGCCAATTACGGGCAACAGATATGGCAGAACCAGATTTCTTTAACATAAAAAAAAAAAAAAAAATCACCCATGTACCCACAGTTTTACATTTATTCTGGCATACCACATGACTGAGCAAAACAATAATACAGAGAAACCATTGGAAGGAAACAGTGAATGGGTTGACCAACAGTACATTGAGACTAATGTGATAACAGAAGAATTGGTGTGTGTGTTTTTTAATACAATGGGACTACAGTAGATGTAAACTATTTGCATTTCATCAATAGATTTTACATACTCCCCACAAGAAATTATTAAGCTGGAAAGGATGGATTAGAATAAAAATTTTAAGCACTGCTTGAAGAGAGCTGGCTAAAGTAAGATGACAAGCAGACTTAATTTAGATAGGTACTTTGTTCTGAAAGGTGATAGAGTTCTCTACAAATGAATAGTAACATATGACTAACATTTCAGCTCATTGAAACCTTGGAACAAGAAATGCAGGACACAAATTTATTAGTGGCACAAACAGAAACAAAACTCAAGCACAAACTAGAGATTGCTTTGCACGTCACTTGGACACCACTGACAAAAATATTGTTAAGAAAAAGAAAAAAATTCCTAAAGGCCCATGCTTATCAGTTACAGATGACTATAGAAAAAGACAGAGCTGTACTACATTACAGCACAAATGCCAGCCACCAATGCACAAAATACACCTCACTGAATGAAATAATTCTAACAGAGACAGTAAAGCACAGCTAGCATTGTAAAGAACTGTCAGGATGTTACCTAGACACAAAATACAAATGTCAGCAACCACATTGAAGAGAGAAATGTAGCCGGAAGAAGGACTACCGGGATCACGAAGGGAAGAAGAATCTACTTTGCAAGAGCAGCCTGCAGAAACGTGTTTAGTGAGCAAAAAACCAAAAGGGGGAATGACTGCTCTTTAAATATTCCTTTCACTGGAGACTAGAAACACCAGTGATGGAAACATATTACCTGAACTGAAAGATTATGCAGGCACCATCAGCTAGCCATGAATAAATTGTCTCATTTCTATGAGACAATGGCATTAAGTCAAATGAACAAATGAGATTCTGGGGAAGCTTCCTGATAAGTATAGGAAGAAAACAGCCTAACCATTTTCAAGCCAGTCCTTAATAAAGTTTTGAAGGCTACTTTGTAACATCATTAATTGTTCTGGCTGGGAAAGATTTGATGACTCAGGAGGTCAAGCAAAACCACCTGAAATAGAGAAAGTATGAGCTAATGGAGCAAAATGCAGTAGGAAAGGCATGCAACTAAATATGCACAGGTACAACCATGAAAACAGAACATTTGCATGCTAGATGCAAAGAAATAGGCTATAATTTCTTCTGTAATTGATTTTTCCTGTTTCTATTCATGTTTGTTCTGCTCTTAAAGTAACATGCTGTTTTTAAATTGCAATTACTAAAAAGAATTCATCTTTTATATGTTAGATTACAAATCGTGTTACTGCAAATTACAACAACTCTATCAGTCCCAGGCATGCTAAAGTACTTCTCTGCAATGATGTAAGTACAGAACATAGTTCTATATTTAGCAGCAAGAAACATATTTCAAAGTAACTGTTTTTATAAGCATTGCCTCATTAGCTGGGTGGCTAATGTACCCCACCCTGGCTTAAATCAATTTCCACATAATTTTTTCACTATTATAGCATTATGGAATTCCTATGAAGTACGTTCAAAATATTACAAGTACTTTTAGCTAAATTTACCCTTTCTTGAACACGGTGGGGGCAGAGGACAGGGACAGAGAGCAGTTGATTCTCAAGTTTCTATTGGGGTGCTGCATGTTTCTCAAGAAACATCATTTCTGAACTTTTCTCCCCAGTAAAGTAATGAAACTCTCAGATGTATGCATCAAATTTATATTCACTGAAAAGCAAAGCTCCTCTTTCAAAATGTATGGGAGAATATTAAGGCTAAAAACAAGTTTGGGTTCTGTGGTAAACAAAATGGCACGAGCCATGACAAAAAAAGAACCAATCAACCAAACCCTGCCCCCCCCAAAAAAAACCAAAACAAAAAAAAACCCCACAAAACCCCAAAGCACACACACAAAAAAAAAACCAGCCCAAACCCAACCAACCAACAAAACCCAAAACACAACAGGAGTAGTATCATGGTGTAGCCACACTAGCAGGGAGCCTTGTAAACTCATCTGAAACACCCGCTTAGACAAACCCCACAAAATTTCAGGAATCTAGGTTAATGCACTAAAAGAAAGTCTGTAAAACCCCAATACTATCTGAATAGTGTCTCCAAAGTTGTGGATATTTGGAGTAGATATATTACTAAGTTGCCCACCAATCTTAGACTTGACTTCAAAATATTCTGTATTTTCAGGTCTTCTGCTTCCCAGTGACACAAGTGAAAGCTTTACTGCCAAATTTTCATAGAATTATTGCAAGCATTCAATATAAGAATCAAATAAAAAGTCAAAATTGTGCAAGGCAATTAAAAAAACAGAAAGAAATCAAATTAGCGGAGTTTCTGCTGCATTGCTATTTGTCAGTGATGCAATTTTCACCTGCTTCTGTAACTCCTGACACAGAAGTGAAGTTGCACAGACTCTCTCCTACCGTGTGACTGCATCACACAACAAAAAGTTTTATGAACAACAGATCACTAACTGCAACTACATGTTTCCAAGCCTTTTTAAGTACAGAAAGTGCTACACATTCTCAGTCACACTATCATTAATGAAGGACAGCTTTATATAAAACTGTGGACAAGTATTTTTCCATAAAGATATGATCAGCATACTTTTTGAGATAGGGACATTAATAAACATGGAAGTTCCTCATGTAAGAAGGGGAACAAAAACTGAAACTTGAGGAATCTGTTTTCCAATTTTGAAATATCAAACTGTCTACTACTATTCTTTCTGGGGCATCTGTGCCGTGAGTTTTGCATACTTCAGCATCGTTCAAGTGTAAATAGAAATCAGTATTCAACTGAAATTCACAACAAACATTATTTTGATGAAAGAGGTTTTTTTGGATGAATGTTACGATATTGCCTGTGTGAGTACAAACAAGATCACAGTAAAAAGTATTGCTTCATATTTTCAGCCTACCACAAGTGCTCTCTTTTCATGGCCCAGAATGGATATAGCCCAGCACAGCCATATCATCCTGGTCCTCTTCCCTTCCTTCAATTTCACTCTAGAGTATGCACTTTCTCCCATGCTAATGAACATGCCACAGGACATCCCACTGTTGTGCAGCCTCTCCCTCAAATCTAGCATTTTTGCTGTTCAAAGACCACTTGACAACCATCACTAAGTCCAAGCTTGCAAAGCATAATGGCCCCACTCCTGCGCTATAATACATGATTAAAAAGCTAGCTAATTGTATCCAAGCATAGATCAAGTATCTGAAATGTGAGCAGCTCCGACATGTCAGTGTCAAGAATGACAGCTGTAATGACAGTGTATAAAACCGGATAAAATTAAATCAGTTTTCTTGTATATTACAGACATCAAACACAATGTGGGGTTGGGCTAGGGGCTGGAAAGGAATAAAAGGACATTTGGAGAACAATTAATAGAGAAATAAAAACATACTTTCTACTAGATACCAAAAATACTAAGCAAAGTTCTAGTAGGATTGAAGACTTCTCATGAAAACAAAACTATTGTACATCATAACTGCCAAAAATAGAGTTTTCAAAAAAAAAATCCCACTGTAAGAGTATATCATATAAATATGTACTGTTACAGTTTACCTACATAGGAAGTGTGCCACTTATAATGAGCAATTTCATTACAGACATTCTGAAATCATACTCAGTTTTTACTTATCTCCCTTCATTATTCTTAGGAGTATTTAAGAGCAATTCTGTAAAACTCAATTCTTCATTTTTTTTAGAATTGTTCAAAATATTAAATCATAATCAGGTATCTAGGTCTGTAATTCTTTGTTGCTACAGATAAGTGGCAGAACACGTTTCTAGTACTTCTTAAATAAATTCAACAAAGATGCTGTGAGGATGAACACGAGCTACTGGTTCCACATTTCAGTATTTCCCAAGCATTGTTGCTCTAGAACAGGGGTCTTCAAACTACAGCCCGTGGGCCGGATACAACCCCCCAGGGTCCTTAATCCGACCCCTGGTATTTACAGAACACCATCACCACCCCTGCCCCTGCCAGGGGTTGGGGGGAAACCAAGCAGCCACAGATGACTTCCTGCCACTTCATCCATGCACCGGCCCCCTGTTTAGAAAGTTTGAGGACCCCTGCTCTAGAAGACCCTCACTGTGGATCTTTTCTCAAGTTTTTGGTCAAATATGCATACAGCCCATTAACAGCTCTCTCTCAAACACCTGTTCCGTGTGCTGTAACTGTCAATTGACAAATAAAACAAGGTAAAGTATTTGTTCAATGAGTAAGAAGAAACAAATTTTAATGCTAGAGTCCAATATTAATCATAACTTAAGATTTTATCTTGTCTGGTTAATCAACAGCTTTGTATAATATAATCAGCAGCAGATGCTTAAAATCATGAGACATACTTGGTAGGAAAGAGAGGTTTAGGTATCTAACTACTTTTTCAAGTAATAATTCCGGGGGGCAGGGGGAGGGGAGCAAAATTGAAATGGAGTCACAGAATCATCCCACCCTTCCCACAGCTATGCCCCCACAGCAAGCACCTTACCTTCATCATTCTGGGCCAAACAACCTCCTAAGATAGTAGCAACTGCAATCCCTACAGCTAAACATTTCCAGAGACAAAACCGCTGTAACATTTTTTGTCAAACTTCACTCAAGGCAGACCTGAAAAAGAAAGATTTGATACACACATTAGTCAACCAACCTACACAAAGATGAGTAATAACAAACTATTTCACAGGTCACTACATGGGGTTTAAATAGTCTACAAGTCTACAACATTGTTTCTGTTAAAACAAGGAAGGTTAATCCCATTAGCATCAATACATCCATATGCACTCATTAACTTGATAACCATGTTTGCATAAGCCTCCAAGTAAAGAAAATGCAAGTTGCTTGCTTAAATTTGACCTCATTTCCCTAGTTTCCATACAATTAAGTATTCATTTTATCCTTCCTGCTTTAGCCTTATGCTTTAAAGCACTTTGGAGAAGTAACCATATCAGAGATATTCTGCTTTTAAAACTAGCATTCAACTGCAGATGTTAGGAGGGACCCAGTATTCAAAAACATCCCACAGCAGAACCTCTCCCAGGAAAAACATGAGCAAACCCCAGAGATGGCCTTCTTTTAATGAGAGTTAAATGAATTAGTTCATGCCCAGTAAAAGGGGTAAAACTAAAAAGAAAACCCATATGTACCAAAAAACCCACACCCACCCATACCACAAAACCAACAGGAGAACAAACTGGCCAAGACAGATCTGTCTGAACTCTGGGAGTATACTTAGAGTAACACTAGACAGTTTTACAGCTCCAATAAAGAGAATTAGCATATTTCGGTAGCCCAGAACTGAATTACTTAAAAACATTCCTTTTGCATTTAAAAACTGTGACAAATGCAATGGACTTCCTAGCAACAGAAGCGTGAAATGGAGAAAGACTTACAGCAGTATAAAAACAAGTTATTGTATAAAAATGGTTTAAGCGCTGTCTATTTTCCCAAGCAAAGCACTTGACTCTGATTTTCATTGCCATTTTCTGCTTATAACTTTCTATTGTGGTTACAGAACTGCTGTGTTTCATTTTAAGTCAAACAGACTATTAGCCCCCCCTTAACAGCCTCAGCATTAACAGCATCTGATCCTCTGTCAGCAAGATATTATTGAAGATGTGCTATCATCTTCCTTCCACAAACCAAGCTTATAGAAAGCACAAATGTATGGACAGAATCTAATTCACACAACACAGAAAAAAAACCCCACATCTACTTAGGGCATAAAACATCCTGTTAGATCACTCTCAAGAGTTATCTGAGCCACAAAGAAGCAGGGCTGCTACTAACAGAAATAGGTGATAGTTTAAGTACCAGACAAGCCAAGAATTTCTCTAAGATCTTAATTTATTCCAAACCATATCATTTTACAAAATATTTTGGTTAATATCAAGGAAACAGTGCTAGAATATAAACTGTTCCAAAAAAAACCCCAAACCCAAACCCAACAACCAAACCAACACAAGTATGTATCATGGATTTTGGAGGAAAAACTTGAGTTTTTTCAAATGGATAAGGAAAGCAAGCAGTGAAATTTAATGAGCCAGATTGATTGTACCACATTTACTTAAATATTTAAAGTTCCTAGGTGGCTGACACTGTATATATTAAGCCTGCTTCTTCAGGCTGGGTGGAATCAATGAGGCTCCCTTACACAGCAAGCAGAGCTCTTTTTTTCTTTGCAAAGACATTGATCACAGTTGACTTTATGCCTTCCAGTGGATTTCCAACACTGACATTTGCTAGTCCAAACAATGCTGTAAAAATAAAGGGGAGCAGCAAAAACCATTTAAAATCCTACATGACACACAGGGCTCCACTTCGCATTTGAGGGTTAAAAGATGGAGAGAGGCTTTCCAATCTCCATGTTCATTCAAGTAGGACTCTTCCCACCCTGTTCAGCAGTAGTAGATCACTTTAGGCAGCTAACTGCAACAGGCAGCAATTTCAGGAAGAAATTTAATATTATACTTCAAACAAGGAGGCAGCCTGTGTCTAATTGAAGCAGCAGTACAGATCTCATGGGACTGTTCATTTTCATTTCACCTAGAGAAATGTCAGTCTTGACAAAACACCTCAAGGTTACAGGAATTAATGAATTCAAGCCATGCAATAGTTACCTATGAACCATACAAAAGCACACACCTTCCTCCTCTCTCCTCCTCTTCCACTGGCACTTCTACAACAGTTTCTGCCCCTAACTCCAGCAGAGACAGCTCAAATGAGAATTTCAGACTGTTCCTAAAGGGTCTGTCACTCTTATACATGTAAGGAGAGCAGAACTGTTATCAAAAATCTCACTATCCATAATTAAAAAAACAACTAACAAACAAAACCTAACAACTATTTAAAAGCTTGCTACATAGCTATGAAAAAGGAAGCTGCAAGCTCATCAGGTATGTTACCTGTAGAGAAAAGGAGCAGCTAGTTCTTTCTTGAGCAACAACAACAACAAAAAAAAATCCCTTCCCTGAGGAACCCATTCAGGAAGTTTGCTGATGTTGCTCAAAAGTGCCTTTTCCCTCTCTTTCACTTACCAAAATTCTCATTTGATAACTGTCCCCTGATTTTCCACTTAGTCAAATCAGAAGTCACTCTGGATTTTGCAATGGCACCTTCAAAGAACAGAAATATTTTCCACTGTAATATATTCTAGTTGACTACTTTTAAAGGCTGAGTGTCTCCACATTACCCAAATGGATTCAAATTAATCCAACATCATCATTACTCTTCTGGGAACTTTTGAGGATGTGAAATTCCCAATATTTCACCATTTTTTCCTCCCACATTGAGAGGTGATCTTAAAAGATCTGGACTCCGTCAACTTTTCAGCTTAAGCAGCCAGTGTTACTACATCAGGTGGCATTTGCTGTCACATTCTTCCAATCTTTTGCACCTCGAAAAACAGAAATAAGTGGTTCAGGAGACTCTCTTAGTTTCTTCAGGTCAGTCTAAGAAAAATCACATCCATATGCAGATTACTTATGAGACCTAGAAAGAAATGCACACATGCACTTCAGAGGCCTCTGATACTCTATTTTACAACCTTGAAAAAAATATCCAGATCTCCAATCACGATGTTCTATTTTAGAAATTATTCAGAGCTCATCTGACATCCATGAGTTGAGTCTGCTCTGGAGAGATTTTATGACAGAATCTTGGCAGATTTATTTTTTACTTTGATGAAATGTCAAGTGAACCACAAGTATAGCAACACTGCTGCTCTAAGAATAAGCATCTATTCACAACTGTAATACAGCAGAATAAAATTGCACAGAGACATACCCATTTTCCTCCAATTTGTACCAGAATAAACTGGTATGAAGTGTAGAAAACAAGAATATTCTTAAGTTCAACAGATTTTGCTAAGTGGGAAATAGCTCACAACAAAGAAGTTACTACCAATGTCCCCAAAAGTTAACAATATGTAAGAAATACAGTATTGAACTCTAGATGCACAAAAAATATTAAATGAAAACCAGAAAGTTAAAATTTAAGGGAATTTCACTTCCTGGCATGCCTGCATTTTAAAAAGGAAAAAAATTTTGATAATGTTCTCTCCAGAGCATTCCCCAATTGACTATACAGTTGAGAAACAAAAATACACACAGATTTTTTCCAGAGGAGTGGCAGCAGCAGCAGGCGATCACTGGAGATTTTTACAGCTCAACTGCGGCAAACTGGCATAATCACACTCTGAGGAGCAATCACGTCTCCTCTTCTCACCTCTGGCCTTTTTTTATTTCCCCCTACTACCCTCTCACCAATACAGCTACTGAATCAGCCAAAACACCGACTAGTTATCGAGACATTTATACAAGAGGCATTTAAAATCTAACAGGAGATAAAAGTGAATAAAAAAAACCCCAAAACATCAAATAGAAGCTATCAAATCCAAGCACCTTGAATATATTTAAGGCCAAATTATATTACAGTAACCTTAAATACTTATTGAAGATCAGTTGTTACTACAGTACTTAAAACATTGCATTTACTTGAAGCTGAGGGGGGGAAACATGGACTCAGTCAAAATAAATAGCCATGCATAGTTGGGGTAAAAAAATGATTTAAAATGCCTATACAGACTTGTTTGCTGTGTAGAAATACAAACAGTTATAAGAATTTTTTTTTAAATTGGATACATGCTAACAAGCTAATGTCACCTGTTAAATGGAACTGATGATTTATAAAAGTTAACCTCCCAGAGAAAGATAGGCAAAGGAGCAAAAAAAGAAAATTAAAATCATTTAAGCATTTCAGAGTTGATAACATTGAATGAAAAACTAGTGTAAAAATACCCAACTCCTTGCACACATTGTCCACATTGGTCTCTAATAAACTCAACTCACAACTATCGAGTTTAAATTGCAGCAGAATCCAGCATTTCAGTAAACACTTGACAATTCAATTTGAATCAGAAAAAAAACCAAACAAACAAATCACCAAATTCTGGACTGTGTTTGCAGCAAGCCAAAAGTGGAATAAAGTAGTGCCACACCACATAAATAGTCATGGAGCAACAACTTCTTTAAGTGTTCTCTTACCATTAAGCAGCAAATCTGAAAACAACTTTGAGGCACTCTATCAGGGCTTCAAACCCATAAATCCATTGTAGAAGCAGAAACAGCATATTTAAAAAGAAATTAAGTACACAGTAATTCAGTCAAAACGTAAACAAATATTTGCTATTTAATATATATATCAAAAACAAAAGCTCCCATGAAACTGCCATAGTTGGATGAGTAAGACAGCATTTTAAAAAAAATTAAGTACACATTTATATCTAGGCTAGTAATTTACACAACCATCCAGAACTCCTTCAAGCATCAGAAGCTACACATTTTGCTTAGTGGTATTGCTCTTTGTATTTTATGATTGTGATAAATCTTTAAAGTTACATGTAACAATTGTTTAAACACAGGAAAAACTATAGCGGACAGTTTTATTATAAGGTTCATCTGTATAACTACTGATCAGATTAAGTCTTTTAAAGATTGTGTACACAAAAATAGGGTTCAGACTGAAGTGCAAATGCTTATTCTATAGAACAGGTGCCATAATAAATCAGAAGTGTCAAAAGAAACAGGGGGGGGGGGGGGGGGAAGTCTCTTACAGAAGCCAAAAAGGAGATTAATTTGCTTCGAAGTCTGATAGTGTTCCTGGCTCGATAAAAGCTACAGTCCATTAAACTATACACCCCAAATGTTTTATTTTTGTTGTTGAAACAATTACATTGAACTGTTAACATACAAAAAAGCCTTATGAAGTGTTAATGAAACATATGAACAGACAAAAAAACCACCCCACAACTCTGGTTTGTCTCAACGCCATTCTTAACTAATGTCACTTCATATGGTGGGGAGCTACATCTGCCTTAACATATGTCCTATTCCAGTTAGGCACAGCAGAATGCCTACCATTTACAGTTTTAGCTGTTTCCAGTGCCACGCAAACCAAATGCAGCACAGCACTGTGACACTTACGCTAGCAAGCAGATGGGACTCATAGGTACAGTAGAAGTCAGTGCTGGGACCTGACATCCACACTAATTATCTCAGGGTGGGGTACTTCTGATTAGCTGGGTCCCAAGCCCGAATTGCTGCTGGAGCACATCTGGAGCATATCAGCTGGAAAGCTACAGTGCTGGAAAACATCTTCCCTTTAGGTTTAACCCGAGGCGAGGGGCAGAGTGGGGGTGTGGGGGATGTGTGCACATGCACACACACACATGCTAAATTTCATCTCATGAGCTCAGGAACCACCACTATTTTGAGGCATCCTGCAAGGCTAAAAGTCAGGCCACAAACTCCTGTGCCCAGTTCCCAGACAACTGCTGAGCCCATCTCACAGCACCTACTTAAGAACAAGAGAAGAACCAGTGAAGGAAGACTTTACCTTTGAATTAAAGCAATGCAAGCTGTTTCTTGCTCTAATTCAACAGCAAGTGTGAATACCTTAAGTCAAATATCTGTTTAAATGCTTTCCTGAAGAAGAGTTCAAGCATAAGCAAATATTTGGCTGAACTGGGGTCATTGCGAATAATCTACTGTGCAAATACAACCAGAACACTACTACAGTTTTTATTTCACTAACAATGCTTGAGCATATTCCAGCCTATGGACTCTTGTGTTTACCCAACCCCTATATTAGCTATAGGGCTTTCACGCTATAGAGTCAGCACAACTGGTATGGGTTTTGTTACTCTCCCCTCCTTGGAATAAAAGTCTTCTGGAATATGGAGGTTTTTTAAGATCAAGATCAAACATGCTCACAACTCCGTTCCTTTTTCACAGCTGCTGGATCCATTCTTATGGATCCGGTCCAAATAAACCAACATAAAGAACAGAATTGCATTGATGCTGCATTTCTGGCTTTTCTCCTCTTCTCTGTTTACCAGGGTCTTGATTTTCTAGCCTTACTTGGAGAGAGCATTTTTAGAAAGCAGATATCCGAGAACTTAAGAAAAAAATGACGGCAATTTATATGAAAAACTGAAAATATTTTCATCTGCAAGTTAAAATTCCTCAGCATGCTTCTACTTTCAAATAATTCATACATTCCTCCTTGCCCATATTATTCTAAGGGCTACTACTTTTAAGTATTTCCCTACCCACTCTTTACACCTATTATTTTCTGTGCCTTTCATACAGAAATGACCACTTTTGTATAAGATGCTTAGGCACTGCCACAGAAAGGTATTTCTAAAGAAAGTAGAGCAGCAGTAACAGCAAATTACTTGCCTCTGCATTAGCTCAAAAGTAATTTAAAACTTCAATGACAGCACTTCATTTAGATACAGCTGAGACTGTACCTAGATGTGAACGATATAATTTAAAAGTTAACAAGAGTCGTTTGTACTTCAATGCAAAAATTCCTACGTTTATTTACCCCCAAAATAACGTGTATTTTCCTATACTCCATCAATAAATTATTTTCCATCTCTATACAGCAATAGTAGCCAATGCGTTTACAGCCTGACTCACAGTAGGTGACATCCTGAGAGCACTTTTCCAAACCCCCTACCAGCAGAATGTACTATAAAGGCACTATATTAACACTTGATGTAGCATACTGCTAATTTCCACAGAAGACAGAAGATTGCTAAGTATATGTAGGTTTGAACAGAGAAATGTCAACTATACTACCCAAAAATAGAAAAAAGCTTTTCTAGAACAACTGACGTAGAGATGGAGAAGAATTATTTCCTATTTCCATCACTAGTTGTGAATGCTTGATTTATTTTCTGTATTTTTAAAAAGTAATCCAGCTATTAGATGGATTAACAGTGTTACAACCTCTTAATCATGAGCGGGTAAATAAAGTACCCAATTCATACCTGTCTACAAATCCAATTTATAAATGTATTATATAGATATTCAGTTTCCCAACCCCTGTGCATGGACTTAACCTATAAAACACTGTTCTCACAGAAGGCTTTGAATACTTAATCAAAAAACATTTGTAAATTTGGGCTGCATCACACTGTACATGCGAAACTCCTGCTTTGCAGATTGTGTCTCTAGAAAGAGAAGGAGGGAAAGATATCCTAAACCCCCATATATCACTGCCAGAAGACTTAATTTAAAAAGTAACATTAACTGCTTAATGTAACAATATTAGAAGAAATACAATCTATATTAGTCAGAGGTAGCAAAGTTAGTTCTTCAATAATCTTCATCCCTACAAAATAGGCACATAAAGCTTAAATTATACATTGAAGTGCAGGCTATTTTGCTAGTTAATAATGAAAATATATTTTGATATGAAAGTACAAATTAAAAGATCGGCTTCATTGCTTTTACTGCAAGACAAGTATTGGATGACATCCCAGAAATCTCTCAGTTCCTTCCTTGCCAGAGCTGTTCCTCTCCAAGGGTCATTCATTGGACTTACTTAATACAGAGGAGCAAATCAGGTTTTCTTTAAGCAAAAAATAAGGAAGATCTTGGTATTGCTACAGTGGAAAGAATGTTTGATTTTTGAAATCTTAGATAGTTTGAAAGTTCAGGTTCTTCCTGGCTCCCACTCAAGTTTTCAACAAGCTAGAAGATTCCCATAGGAGCAAAACACATGAAATGCAATGAAGAAGAAAAAGCACACTCAGACACACAACTCTTAGCTTGTGCTGCTGGGAACCTAAATGAATGTTAGTGCTCTCAGGTTAAGCAACTGGGGTTTGGCCAGGATAGAGGTGCTGTCAAAATGGCAGCAAACAGCAAAAATACCTAAAAGCAGTGAGGCTGGAAGGCATCCAGCTCACTCCACCACCACCACCAACTGGGGGGCAGGGGACACACACCACTGCCCAGCTCCAAAAAGGACATGCAGTCTCCAGCTGCAGCTACTGTCACACAACATGCCAAGCCCTTGCTAGGAGCATACAACAAGTAGTTTACTATGCAGTACCATTAAAAAGATGTTGAGCCAGTTAAAATGGTTCATTGAGCACCATTAGAAGGACTGAATTTCTGCATCTAGACATCTGTTCATCTTTCCCAAGATTAATGGTTCTTTGAAGATGAACCTACCTTTAAATACTCATGTTAAAGTCAAAATATCCAAATCTACCCAGCTCTATTCTTAACTTTCCTATTCCTGCTTCCTGCTAGACCAGACAGACACCACCACAGCCATGAGTCTCTCTCTCAGGCCAGAAACTATTCTGTCAAGAGTCCCTCTGAGTGCTCCTTGTAGGAAACCACTAACTGTCTCAACATCTCAAGGCTTAAAAACTGACTTCCATTATAGCAATGGAAACGTCCAAAACTCTGTTAGGTGGATTTATTTTATCAAAGAAAATTACGTTGTCTCAAGTAGAATATATATGCTGCAGATTCTCATCTCTAAGAGATTTTTTATTTAAATTTTGTAAAATAAACACATCAAAGTTGTCAAAGCACAGTCTACCTTTCTAGAAAATGAGTGTTTCTACTTGCCTGTTAGTCATCACACATCAAACGCAGCATTAAATACACCCTGGAGTAATTACAGGGGGTTTTACTAGCTCTTAAAATAGTTCAATACAACGGCATTTCAGAATTAACATGCATACACATAAATATACACACATGCGCACACACACACTTAGCAGACATTAGCAGACATTCAGCTACTTCCATATCAAGGTGAAGATTGTGTTATTATACATTACTGAGCCAGAAGTTTTAAAAATAGTCCTAGCTTTTGGAGTTAGGACAGCTTAATTAAAGTTGATTAAGCCAAACAGCTACTGGAGTTGCATGTCTGCACTCCACAGACTACATAAAGAAAGTTTAGAAGGTTTAAAGGTGCCTTCTCTTGTAATTTGTTTCTCTAGAAATAAAATTTTCCACTTAACCCTTTAAAGCAGTTGGGTTGTAAACTATGTGTAATTACTATTTATAACAAATCTTGATAAAGAAACCCACCAAGAAGAGTCCTTGAGAGTTATCTGCAGTCCCATTTCTAATGTTGCTCCCAGCAATCACGTTCCTAGACAGATCCCTGTGGAGATAGCATAGCTCAACAGGCTGCCTCACACTAGAAGCTTTGTTTAACTGGCAATCACAGAAAGTAAAACCAAAGTCCTCCACTGCTGCTGTTTGTTGGAGTAACTCCATCACCTTCCATATTGCTGAGGATGTCACTCAGCTACAAACTCTTCTATCAGAGACATCCATAAGCAGTTGCTCATAGCAGTGGAATAATAGCATTACAAAGCCCTCCATAAGCTAATGCACATTCCATTACTGTATAAATGAAGGATTCTATTCAGCCTGCCTTCCTTCACACCCTTGGGATACCCAGTACCTGCTTCTCCTTGTTCCTCAGTAAACCCTTGACACCTCTTCTCCCACCAGTGCCTACCTGACTATTAACCTCCAATAAACCAGTAACACTCCAAATACAGCTTTTCCTCTACAGCCACAGCTGACTACAGAGAAGAATCCCTTTCTGAACTCTCCAGATGCCAGACTACTCAGCATAGCTCATCATAAATTGAGCTATTTCACAAAGAATTTAAGTTTCTTTTCTAGAAAAGTGCAGTAAACAGCAAGTTTCTTGTTCATCAGTTCCTTGTTTACTGGGTTAATCAATGCACTATCAGTTACCATATTTTGCTACACACTTACCAGCTCTTAAACCAACAAATTATTTAACCCATAAGCCAAGCACACAAGGAGGCTTCAACACATTAAACAACCTCATATGTTGAGTTACCTGTTTCATCTAGGCCTCTCTCATACATCACCACAGTTTTGTTGATATGCCTTGTCAGTCTGGACAGCTGGATTTGAGAGTCTGCTAATCAAGTCACATGCAATAGCTCCATTATTTTAACCATATACCAACTGGTAATCACCCATCCCATTTTCAAGCCCTGTGTAGCATTACTTTATCTATTCTTGCTAGGCCTGCCATTCGGTCTCCTGCTGCTCCCATCTAACAGCAATCCAACACCAAAGGAGTCCTGTCTTGTCTTTCCCCACCTCCTTCACTCTGTCAGGTGCTAGTTCACATCGAACTTGCTCTCCATCGCCACTCCTATACAGCCTCTTCCAAACCTCCAGCTCTGCTCCATGTTCTCTCATATGCCCCTCTACTCTCCAAACTTTTCCATATATAACATCAAGTCTACCAGTCTTCAAATACCCTTTCACTTACCTGCTCCATGATATTCCTTCCCAGTATTTTGGGGGCTCTTACCTTTAAAAATCCCTCTTATGACTTTTTACTAGACAATAAATGCATAATTAGATGTGATTACTTGTTTTGATTACACTTTGCTTTCTGAGCTTGCTGGCCCTGAGGGAAAGGAGGCTGTTACATACTTGCTCTGTTTTCACGTATTTATTCTTTCCCTTTTAAAAGTCTTCACAGAACCTGCAATCATTCCCTCTCCACATCTGCCCACCTCTATCTAACCCCTACCACCTTCCAAACCTTCTCATCATTCCAGTCACCTTTTAGCCCTCTGGCAAATATGTATATCCATCTCCAGAATCTCTATTTCTCCAGCTACTTGTACACCTCAGTACTGCATCTAGGCCCAACACTCAGCATTTGACTCTCTAGATTTCCTGGATTTTGCATATTCCTGCTTTCCTAAAACCAAAGATCAGGCAGCTCTCTCACATGCCCAGGTTTCTTTGGCTATTCTGAGACACTTAAGTCTCCACATCTTTCAAGAAAATCCTTCTCTTCTAGCCTTCAAGGATTTGAAAAGTACTTCTGTGCACTAATGAATAAAGGACTTGATCTTGCATTTATCAGCTTCCTTATTCAACTACATTTGTCAGTGATTCACACATTGCAGAGCTGGGGGGTATGTGCCCGTGTTTTGTGACTTTTCCATACGCACAAGGTACTCATTCAGGGACACCTGGCAGTAAGAGTGCCTATCAAAACTGCTGTGTGCCTTCAATGGGAAAAAAAGGAAAGATTCTTGCGTTTCTTTAAGAAACACAACGTCATCCATTGAAGAGCACTGTACCTCGCCACAATGTTGTGCAACAGAGACAAAACACATCACCACAAGCAAACCTTGAGGTGGACAGAACAAAACCCAGCCACATGGGTGGTGATGCACTTCAAGATTTAGAATTATCCCCACTTCAGTGTAAATGCAGCACATACCTTGGAATAGGTTAAGCAGGTTTTTTGAACAGAAGACATTTAATCATTTAAATACTTAATTCATAGGTACTGTATTAGTGATTATTTCCAGAAGACAGGAAAGTTTAGCCAAAATGGGTTTACAAATATTTATCTTTCACCAACCATCAAAATATCCAAGTAAAGATAAGATACTTAAAAGAAATCCAAGAGCACTACATACTACCAAAAAAGAGCTTTAACAGCTTCTGTTTTAACAGCACAGCAATAATGCATCAGAGTAATACTTAAAAACAGGGCTATGTTATTCTCAGATTTCAAAAGATGTCAAAGTAAATAAGATTGTTGAAACAATTTCCTGTAACATCTCCTAAAGGAAAAAAACAACCTTGCTCTTTCACAGTCATTAAAAGAACAGTATCCTTACACACACCCCTAAGGTCATCTAGCACCACCATTTTGCCTCTGACTGAGACCAGCTACAGGAGAATGGGCAAAGGTAAACAAGTAAATGCATTCTGAGATGCAGACAGCATTCAAGATGCACACAACCTGTATATGTAAAGAGGCACCTGATTAAGTTCTGTCCCTCTCCTACTCACTTCCAGCATCCTAGCTCCTATTTTTGATTGCTACTGAGCTGACATTTCTATGAATTCCATAAAAACTGGCATTTAGAAGTCATTAAGCTGAGCTGGTAAAGCTTAATAGAGTCTGGAAACAGCCGACACAACTTTTGACACTCACTGAACTCCACAGAGCATACGAATGAGTCAATACATATCTACTAGGATATTATCACACATTCAGGCATGAGATAACAACTCAAACTTTTGAAACTAGAGGTGAAGATACCTCCTTTATCTGGAGTAATATAACTTGACTCAAGGTTCAGCAGCAGTGGCCCCAATATAAAAACATATTGACCCTCACAAGCAGACAAGGACATGCAAGTAGACTAGTACCCAAGTCACTCAGGTGGAAGAAGATACATACACAAATTCATGATAGACAGCTAGGCAATGGCTTGCCTTATTCAAGGAAAAATAAGCAATGCCAATCCATCTTGGAAGCTGCTCTGATCACACCACTGAAGTAATTTTACTACCTAGAAATCTGACAACAGTGACTCCTGAAAGAAACCAGTACATGTAAACATTTCCAAACAACAGACAGCTCAGAAACAGTAATATGCAAAGCACAGAGTCCTACTCACTGCTGAAGTCAGATGACAGTAACGGACTCGCGAGTCATGATTTTTCATCCAGGTGAGAGTGGGATTTTGCACATGGTCCTGAGACAATTACTTTAAAGCAAAAGGAAGATGCATTCATAGAGTTTGCATCAACAACATGACCTGTACAGGAATTATGGCTAAATAGTGTCAAATGAAGTGATATGGCTATTCCTGATGCCTTGTTCCTCCTTGCAGACTATCCTGAAGCTGCCAGGATAGTAACGTACAAAAAAGACCCCAGCAGCAAGAACATTCATTCTAAAGATAAAATTACAGGACAGTCGTCTTTTAGTATCAGAAGAGAGATACCTTTCAATGCAGGCAGATATTTGATGGGAAAGGCAGCATTCCTGTGGGACTGCGCAATACTTTCATGCTCAGGTGGGGTTTTTTTAGTGTGGTTTCTTTTGTTTGTTTACCACCCCCACCCCCAAAATGGTATTGTATCACAGTGCATTAACTTAAGACATGGTTCTGGGATACTCTAGAATGGAAAGCAGCCATAGTGTATGACATTAGCTGTTCAAGGTGAAAGTCTGAACTGTAGGAAACAAAATTTTAGTCAGACAAATTTAGTTGTAAACACAATAGAAAACTAAGAGATAACAGACCAGATGAGCTGGCCCACATGGTTTACTACTGTTGGATGAAGGAGATGTAGATGTCAGTACTGGAGTCAGTGAAGTAGTATGGAATAAAGAAGTGCCAACTGTGAAAGTCTGCCGACTCCACAGAGGTTCAGCTGTGGTTATTAACAACCACAGAGGATTGTGAGCAGCATTATGAGGATGTAAATGCATTTAGTACCTGAGCAATAGCTTGGGAAATGAATTTCCATTTGGATAAAAATGCACATTGGGACAAATAAGATATTCATGTATGCAAATAAGGATTCTGAATTTGTCAGCATTTTAGCTATTTTCCCCTCAGAGGAGACAGTATAGATAGCTGCTGTAGCGTAATGTGTACTGAGTTAAAGTAAACAACATGCTTGGAAGCATTAGAAGAGCTAGAAATAGGACCTAAATTATAATGACATTATAAAGGACAATAGAAGAACCCTAGAGCATTAAATGCTGGTTTTGTTGCCATAATTTCAGAGAAAGACACCAGAGAAGGAACAAGTCTCAGGCAGGACAGGCTCAACTCTCTTCAAGACACTGAGAGACCTAACCCTTCTTTCTCAAACAGAACAAGAAGCCCCAAAAAACAACACCCACCTCTGAGAAAGCAGCCCAAGGATTACTTATCAAAATAAAGAGACATTACAGATATCAACTGACATACTGGTTACCAAAACTGGTGTAGTAACATTTTTTTTCACTTGACACTGTAATATTTCTAAACTACAATAATATGGACAGAAATAAAAGCAAGAATAAATACAAGAAATCTTTTTCATACAAACTAAACACTTGGGCTTTCTCAGGAAGTCATTAAGACAGAGAGTGCAACTGACTACTCCCAGTTGAGTTACCTTTGCAAACAGTAACATTTTTAACTCTGCAGGTTAAGGCAAAGATATTCCATGCTTCCCAGGCTTTTACAAACTGCCTGCAGGAGCCAAGAGAGAACAGCCATGTAGTACTATACAGCTCACCCTAAGGGGCACGGTTCAGGGGAGCTTTTCACTTTCTCTATGCATTGAACATGCAATAACAGAGGAATACATGCTGAACATAACAGATGAATGGCTTAATTCAGTTGCTAATTTACATGTTTTCACTTCTCCCACACCTCCCCCAGCTGTATGTTACAAACTTAGTAAAGCATATAAAACCTGTAAATGAAGAGTTCCCTCACACTTCTCTACACTTGTTCCAAGCTAAAGAACTCCAAACCTGGAGTAAAGAAGTTTCTTCACTGTCACTTTACTTGCATCACTTTGGCCCTCAGCACACAACAGAGAAGAGAAAAATTACCATACCTGAGCATAAAGCCACCAGCTTTTTGGGAAACTTGGGCTCAAATCCAACTTTTAACAGTAGGCCGATTCAGACAGTCTGTAATTAGCAATATGACTGCAAGTGATAACATATCCCATAGAGACTGGTATCTCTTTGTCCTTCACACAGTCTTTCAAAGTAAGGTGCTCTAAAAACTAATATTCAATTCTATCATCTGACCAATCTCTTCTGTTTCCATTTAACAAAAAAATACAGTTTTCATATTTGAATCTCTTACTGTAGTATGATGCTGTAAAATGGAAGGAGAAATGGGTTTCCAGTCTAAGACAGGAGGAGCTAAAATCCACTACCATGACATACAGCACAGCAAGTAAAAATAAATAATCCACATTTTCACTTAGTTTTCCACAAGTGAAGGCAACACTGTGAGCAACAAAACTATTTTCTTTTTTGAAATGTGTAATTCAATCTTAAGACAGTTTCCCAGTGGTAAAATATACATGTATTTTGCAGGGCATGCTGACAACAGATACCAGTCCTCAGAATCCAAAATCTTAAAATGCTAGAAATGGGAAAATGCAGAAAGCTGCACTGAAGCCCCTGAACTTGCACAATTCCGTTATCACACAATAATGAGAAATCAGAGGCAGAAGGTCCCAGGTAGCTGCACTGCCTTGTAGGCACAAACCATCTTAACACACTGATGTACACCTGCTCCCCAGACAGCATTTCTAACTTCGTGTAGTAGGTGGCCCCAACTCCTGAGATCACCATTGTAACTTCCTTTCAAAAACAGGTTTTGGAGCAAGATGACAACATTTTTGTCTGCACTCCTTCTCCAAAGTAAATTTCATATTTTTGCTACTGTATGGCAGGTTTTCCAAAGTGGATTCCCCAGCAGTGCTGAGCAGCAGGTCTTTTTCATGGTAGACTTCTGACGGATGGAACATCATTATCAGCCTCAGAAGCAGAGCGTGCCTGGAGGCCAGGACTATCACCACTACAAATTCTCTTCTAGCCTCCAGTGCAGAGGAGCCTAACCACATCTACCAAAGCAGGTCTCACAATATTTTAATAGCATGCCTCTGAAGTTAGAACTGTTTATTTTTTTTCTCCAATGTATGTATCAGTTCAAGATCAACTCCAAGACAACAGGTGCTAGACCGCCATTTATAGCATAGTCCAGCACTTCCCCTCAACACACAATTTAAAGATAGAAGTAATTATGAAGGCCTTTTTTTTGGCTAGCAAGTAGCTACACTAGATTAGCCTATCAGTTCCCCAAAGACCCAGACTGCCTTCCCATAACACAGAGAATTTTGCTTTTGTGCCAGGGTTCATTTGATTATGAAGCTGTGTGTTTTGCCCTGAACACACAGATATATTGTTGCAGTGACATGAACTTTTCCTGGAGTTCGCTGTGATCTGAGGTATTCCTCTCCAAGACAGAAAATTGGAAAAATCTCCTTCAAGACAAAATATCATTACAACAATAAGGAGTTTTGTCTTAGAGGCAAGGCACCAAAATGAAAGCAAAATTTATATGGATGTAGTACCAACAAAAACCTTCGAGAAACTATACAAAATACAATCCATGACAGAAGCACTGCAACTTGTCCTGAGGACACAGTTGAACTTAGGTGGCACAACTAAAGTAGAGATTATCACAGTAATGACATGAATGCTGCTGTATAGCCTTATCACATTTTTTAAGTTTAAATTGTCAGAGGCCTCATAAATTGCATCTTGAAGGCGTTAGTTTTAGACATACTGAGATCAGATTTTATTATAAAGAAACAGTTTCAATAATGCAATTGGATCAATGCTATTAAATAACTATGCCACCATATTCCAGGATTGTGTATTTTTTTTTTCCCATCAGCCTCTGCAAGACAGAGGGGAAAAGAAAGAATAAGAGCAATAATACTTTGAACTTAACACTGAAAAAAGGCCATGAAGACCCAGCATTGGCTAAACCTCCTCACAGGCCACTTGTATGGGGAAACTTAACTCAGATTGGAAGGCAGCAGCTCTTCAAAATACCAACCAATAAGCAGACATCCTAAAACAAGCAACCTCTTCAGTTAACTTAAGTAGCTATAAATCACTTTAGATCAGGCATTCTCAATCATGACTAAAAGATACTATCCTTTTATTGAAATTAATCTCGAGACATATTTATAGACTTCTATACTCTCAGTTTTCAAATGTTTTCAAAGTTCTGCTGAATTTCTCCTCGAAACTTTTATGCATGCACCATTTACCCAATGCTTTAATCATCATTTATACCTTTCTCAGAACAAATGCAGAGGCAAAAATGCAAATATATATATTTTCAGGTATAACAATATGCAATTATAAATACTACATATATCTGAAAGCACTTGATGCAGATAGATTGCAAAATCTGGATCAGCATATGTCCCATCAGGGGACTGAAAAGTTATGTATGTTGGCTTTCTGTGCTGTAGTCCTTTTGCAGGATCTTTTAGAAATAATATCCTGTTGCTTCTGTTTTGTGCCCTTCAACATAAATCTCTCTTAAATAAACTCTCACAGGGAAAAAGTGTTTCTCCAACAGAAAGACTATGTATTTTTGCAATTTTTACTACACGTGAATACAAAGGGAACTATTACTCACAAGACATCCTGGTCTTCTACTTTATATACAGGTGTTGTTGGAGTAATCCCCATTCCAAACCACTCAATCTTATAATGGAAAGCCATAGAAAAATCATGTATGCAACACAGCTACTCTTTGGAACTGTGCTCTACTTTCAGTGTCATTATAATTGCTTAGAAAAATAATTTCTGATTGATCCAATTTTTAAGTTACACATTTAAAAATAAAAATATTTTTGTCCTGGTTCCCCCCCATGTTCCTCAAAATCTACTGAAGAGCAGACTGTTCAGTATGGAAAACATTAGCAAAACATATTAACCACAATTTCAATAGAAGGTTTTCAGAAGTACTCTGTTCATGAGACTTTACCAGCTTTGATTCAAAATGGAAGTTTAATGAGATACATAACTTTCAAATTCATTAGGAACAAAAAATGATCCAACAGTAGAAAAATTTCCTAATGCCCACTCTATGCTTTTCTTTTTAACTCAAATTAATAATTATACTTCTACATTCTTTAAGGAGGAATCAGTGCTCAAAAAGTAATCATTGTATGTTGGGGTAAATATCTTGCGTTCTTTATAGGGAAACCAGGCTTTCAATCACTTCAAATCCAGAACTGGGCTTCAGTAAGTAACTACCAGCACCATTCTACAAGAATTATCTACAGGGTAAAAAAAAATAATAATCAAAGAATTAACCTGCTTAATATAGCTGAAGGACTTCAAAAGCACAAAAGTTCCTCAATACTATTTGCTGAACCCATTGCATCTTACCTCCTCATTTTTTACCAAAAGCTCAAATCCTGGTCCCAACTGTTTCAACTGTAATTAATTAATATTAATTTCTCCCTTTCTGTTTCCTTAAGCTGAATTTCATAGAAATGGGTCTTTATTAAAGTTCATTTTCCTTCTTCGAGGACCGCTAACACAGAAGGCCTGTGATTGCAATCCAATTACCAAAAGTTATGGAGACTCGCCACCATATTGACCAGATAGATGGGTCCAAATGAGGCCACTCAGGACACAGAAATTAATTCTTAAGGTAAAGGAATGAGCAGCCCAGACAAGCTCAGGGAACTGGGCTTGTCACCAGAGTGAATTTGCACGAGATTAAAGGGGACAAGCTACATTCCAATCAAATGAGCAGTTGACAGCATATTTAGGATATAAACAGAAAAGGTCTTCTCTAAATAGATCAGATCTTTAATGCTTTGGAAGGCATTGTTTGCAGGCTCCACCATGCAATAAATTGATTTAGCAAAATGTCAAGCTGGAGGGAGGAGGCAAGAAACAGGAGTTGAATTCCTCCCAAAAGAACATAAACTATATAACTGTACTGAAAAAGGCAGATGAAGGATTTACTGATCTGCTGGAGTATTTAATGAAATTATTCTCATTAGCATAGACTTTATGATTTGGATCATTACTATCTCTCCCCCAATAATTCAGTCCCTTCTCATTATGCAAAAAAACTTCACATAAATACCGTCATGCTCATCTCTTCAATCGCTTGTGCAATTGGAAGACTGCTGCTTAAAAATAATCTTACACTTCTACTTAACCAGCATAATTTGGTTTAAAAACTGTAAAACCCAAATCTGAGCATCCCAAGACACAAACAGAGTAATTTTGTTTTGTGCCAGGGCATCAAGTCCACTCTTACTACACGTGAACATTTTGTATAATCTTTGAAGTTAATTGAATGTCCAATCTGACCGTAACTTTGATATTATACACTAAATTCAGTTCACTATTAATAAACATAACCATAACCAACAGTTGAACTGTAAAACACACAATAAAAAGGTGGGCTCTCTGAAAAACAATTCAAACTGAATTCTTACTTCTGAGGAGGCAAAGAAAAATACATATTTTAGCATCAACTGGGTACAACAAATTTTATTCTACATATAAAATCCTTTTACATTTTTTAAAAAAATCATTTATTAAAGCAAAATTGTTGGCTTTACTTCCAAGAATCGTTGAATTCACCTATGTTTGAATCCTCATTTCAACATACCCCAAAACATGATCTTATAAAAGATCAGTACAGATTTTTATCTTGCCTATTTGCAAGTTCACTAAGGTCAGAAGAGACTGTAAGAAACAGTTAGCTGGGGTCAAGCCTGATTGAAAACTCCTGAGCATTGCCATTTACCACCCAGTGCATACTGGTGATGAACTCCGAAGATACACATTCTTAAAGTGTTTTGGGTTTTTTGTGTTGTTTTTTGTTGTTGTTGTTGTTGGTTTGTTGTGTGGTTTTGTTTTTTTTATTTAAATAAAGTTTCTTTGGAACACAGCAGGCATCTCATAGCACAGATGCACTACATACCCAAAATCCAGACAACGTCTACCTGGAAGGGAAGAACAAATCATACATGACAGGTTTCTATGTTGTTATAATGTTAGACTTCCAGCGTCTGACCTACCGGGTACAGACTCAGGTCTGGCACCTTCTTAGAGCACACCATTTCACCATGTGCCTTTAAGTGCCCATGGCCCTTCTGAAAATAGGATTTTTGAAGTAATTAAAAGTAATTTATTCTGTAAATAGCTCCTTTGACATAAGGTTCATAAAAGCCACCAGTGTGGCCATGTAGACAGACACTGTATCTCAGTGTCTATAGATGCTCTTTCACCCAGCATTCACATCCACCACTGTATTACGCTTGTCAAATATTCAGCAAAAGATACTGTCCCTGTTTCACCCTGATACTTGGCCATAACTGTCTCTCATTACCATTAATACAATATGTGAATGGAAGTGGCAAGCAGCAAGTGGAAGATTCAGCAACTATGCCAAGGAAGTAGAGGCTGCACGAACCTCTGCCAGCTTACCTGTCAGCAGGTACGGAACCAACACTGAGTCAACAGGGGCTTCATGGACACATTTCAAAAAAGCTCAAGTAAAAGTGGTAAACCACCTAATAAGTACCCTTTCCCTGCTTCCACTGAAAAAGGCAACACAAAAAGCTTACTTAATACAGCGTACCCTTAGTATGGACTACGGAAATACTAGAAATGTTTCAGGGATTACAAACAATAGAGGCAAAGGATTCGTAAGATCATACATGACAAGAAAGCTAGGCTAATGCAGTATATGACAAAATGTAGACTGCACTGAAGAAAACTTACAGTTCCCATTTTAAATTGAAATCCCTGTTATCTTTCATTTTTTTCCTTTATTCTTTTCAGAGTGACATGATCTCAATAGATACTACCTATACTTTTACTCTTCTAATGCATATACAACATAACTAAAATATTCAACAGCACAAAGGGCATTTCAGCATGCATTACTTCTTAAATTGCAGAATTAAAAACACCTGAAAAACAACTGTTCAGCAGAACACCAAGAAATGCTAGAGTTAAACAGTCCAATATTTCTTATTGCAAAAATGCGTGAAATCATGTTTTGTTATGGAGTACACTTTTACAGTATTTTGCCAATGGGAAAATGCTTTGTATTGCTGGAAATATAATGCCTGGTTTAGTTCACAGTATAAAATGGCTACATCTTAAAAAGGCATTACAGATGGAGACACTAGAACGTAAATGAGTTTTGTGCAAACACAGAACAGATATATGCCAATGCACTGATATGAGCAATTCTGGCCTCAAGTACAAGGGAATTAAGTTGGAAGGCTACAGATAGTCCTCCTTGAGCAAAGGTTTCAAGACATAACCTTTCCACTAAGGGAGCTGAGAAATATGTAAATACAACCTGATAATACTGATTTTTGGAGAAGGGAGCAGGTAAGGTCCATGGAAAAAAGCAAACTATTTCAGCTACAGGAAAGAATAGGTTTCACTTATAGTCACAACATTATCATTCTGTTAGTATTAAAATACAACCTAATGCAGAAAAACAACAAACTGCCTTAGAAAGCTAATTTGCAGTCTTACAAGGCAAAGATCTTGACCAAAAAAAAAATCCACCTGGGAAGTGATGGGCCTACAGCAACATTCTCAGGAATCTGGGAACCTGAAGATCCCTCAGGCTGACGGCCAGAGGAATACTTACTGATGAGGATGCTCTGGCTCAGCTACAGCTCCATGCATTGCTGCGGGGCAATTACCCACAGCAGGGAACTGACATTTCTAGATGAGACATGGAATTGAGGCATTGATTACTTCTATACTTGTGACCTGCAAAAGTAGCATGGCACTTTCAATTAAAAAAAAATAAAAATAAAAATCAGTCCAATTTTGTATCACATTTCAATTCTCTACCTTCTTGAGAACAGTGATCCATGTTGGTAAAACTGGTTATGTGCCAGTGGCAACAAGAGGAGGTCTCGACACGTAATTCAGTAGTTTGGGGAAAGTTTTTTTTGTTGTTGTGTTGTGGATTATTTTTTTTAAGAACAAAATTCTTCACTGTATTCACAACCTAGAAGCAAAGTATTGCTACAAAAGAGCAGAAGGAGGAAAGATACCAACATCTGACAAAACCTGCTAGACTTCAAAACAAATGTAATAATTTCCTTTGGATTTCCTGACTATTTTTTCAGTATCAGAGTAGAGAAGCTCTGATACAAGTGTAAATACTTTGAACATATGATTAAGAAGAACCTTGCAGTTCACTGCATATCTGCATTGAAAATATATGAGGGTAAACCCAGGTGTTTTGAGGTCTTCATGCATTGACATGTTTTTTTTCTTAAAAAAGGCAGTTCCCTAAATTAAATCCATGATCTTACAGTTGAACAGCATTAGTAGATAAGTTTGCCTATGTTAATTTATCAGAAAATAAAATCAGAACAAAATCCACCCTGCACTTTTCCCTTCTCTCTTCCTCCTGCCAAATCACTTGGGAGGGAAATACTAAAAGCAAAGCAGTCAAACAGAACACAGTAAAGAAACAAAGGTAGACAACTATTACTTAATTTTTAAATTAGCTAACACACGCCACTACAAATGCTACTACAGGATAAGTAGCAATACTCTTTTTCCTACCTTCATGAGAGAACAAGTTTTCATACCGGCTACGTAAACATAAAAATAATTAAAAAAAAAAAATCACCTTTGATTAAATAAAGTATCTATCGATATTTTTTTCCTGAAGACAAAAGGCTATTAGTGTAGGCAAACCTATGGCTGATCAGGCATAGCTGCTTTATCTCCAAAGAAAAAGATCAATGGGAAGATCATTAGGAAGCCAAAATTAAGTAAAAAAAAAAGAAAGCACAGGAAGGAAAAACTCATAGCAACTACTTGCATGCAATGATGCTTCAGTGCTTGCATTGGAAGAGATGGGAACTATCTCCCCATGCTCCCTTTCATTATACACCTCCATCGCACCCTTGTTCTGTCATTCCTCTTCCAAGCTGAGTATACTAGCCTACTTAGTTATTGTTCACAGAGAAATTATTTATATATCTGCAATTAGATCTCTGCTGAATTTGCTCTGGATTTCATCAAATCTTAACAGTGGGGGGAAAATGGGGGACTAATTCCCAGAGAAAATGAACAAAATGTTTTTCTACCTTCTATGTTTCAGTGGAGAAACAGAAAAGCCTTTTTATAAAGCCCAAACATTCAGGAAACAGAGAAACTGTCAACATGACACCATCACTGCTTAAGCACTGGGGGAAAAGGCAAATCCCAGTCACCATGCAAACTATGGGGCACCATAGCTATAGGTCAGAACCAGGACTAGACTCATACATTACATCTCTGTGAACACTATGCCTCTGAGAAGAGGGAGGAAAACAAAAATAAAACCCAAGAAATCCCAAACCACGAAACAAATTCCCTAAGTTGTTTGCCATGAGTGGAACCATTCATAGTTTAGTTATATCAGCTATATAGTCCTTGCTGCTATGGTGATGTGTCAGTTGGTAATTAGGAAAGGAACAATACATCATATCTTAAAAATCTCTACCCAGTTATGGAAAAAACACAAGTACTTTTTGCTAGTTGTAGCTTTGCTGAGATAATATGAATGTGACATTAACTCAGGTCAAGAGTCAGTTATTACATTTTCGTCTGCTCCATGACTCAGCCCTATTTAAACACAAGCTCATTTCTCTTGCCTCCACCCTTTAATCTCTTCCGTTAACTAAACTCTCTAACCTTTCCCTGATAAATCATTTCTCCGTTTACTCCAATCTTTAGGTAGCACAGACAGTACCCTAGATTTCAGACACAGAGATGGGATGACATATTCATCTTTTGCCTACCCACCAGGAGAGATCATTAACAACAATGGAAATGCAGAGGAAAAATGCAGAGGAAAAAACAACTACAACATATTATGTCTATGTCTAATAATTTCAAATAGCTGTTGCACTAAATCTCTGTATCAGACTTGTATGTCACTGGAATGCAATGACAGGAAAAGTCTTGGTGCAGAAAGATGACTTGTAAGTCACTTTATAACACTGAAAGACCATTAGGATATTCCTCAATGAACACCAAACATTTGCCTCTCTACAGAGAAGCTGTTTTAACAACCAAGCTCCCAAACAAAAGCAGGAATCCTTTAATACCCCATTTATAGGAAGTGTTGCATGCAAATGCAGTTGAGACTGGCTCTCACAGAACAAACACTGAAAAGAAAAAAAAACAAACCACAAACACCACACATAAAACAAGGTGGGCAGGGGGCAAACAGTGTCAGATTTGTACATGGATCTGTAGAAGCAGCTCCTGCTTAAAAAATTAGTGATATGCCAGCCTAAAGTCCAGCCATTAAGATATGTTCAAAACCATGCTGAAGATAAGCTGCTGTCACCACCATCATTCCTAAGGTCCAATTTCTGGGGAAGAAAAACCACCAAACTTGACCTTAGAGAACAACACACAAAGATAGAGTAACTGTGCTCTTTTACCATATCCTTCCTCTTCAAAAATAACCTTCTTTAACAATAAATGATGAATGCAAAAGCCATCTAGAAGGTCAGGTGAGAGAGCAACACCCTTGGCAGGCAAAAAAGCCTATTTATATGTGTCAGGAAAAAAGGTACTTTTAAAATCAACATTTAATAAACCAGAACAATTACATTTCATAAAACAAATGCAAAGTTCTGCTGCACAAACATATGGCACATAATAAAATGGAAATTGGTCAGTTATTAAAACACCATAGCATAAATTAAATTATTTCCTAACAGAATAGTTAGCTACTGGGAACAGGTCCTGCCTTTGTATAACAATTACTGTTTAATTACTGTCAGGCCGCACCACACTTCCCAAAGCACCACCAGAAGGTAATTTATAACACCAGTAAATGAAACGTCTGTTATGTCAATTATAAGAAGCATAACTGTTTGTTAGAAACTTGTTTTTAATTCAATAGATAACAGTCAGGAAAACAGTGTGATTGATACTGTTAGTTACTAAATTAATCACCTAGCATAATCTAACAATATTTAATAAAAGAAAGATTATTTAATTCTTATGGATGAACAAAGATTCTTCTCCTTCATTACAGAGCTCTAGAAGGGCAATGTATTATGGCATTAGCATCTGCTTCGTTAGCTATTTGCTGCTGGGCAGAGAAACAGTCAACTGAGAGAGGCAGAGATCTGCTAGCTTTAAGAGCACAGGACTCCCAGAATTTGTGGGGGGAACATTTCACTGCAATCACACATACTGAAAAAGCAGAATAAGTGTTTCAACAAGCCAGGGGTTTCCAATGGTCTGATTCTCCCCTCCCTGACAGTCTTAAGACCCCTGCAGAAATCAGGTTTCCTGTAAATTTCTGCCTCAAAAATTTTGCCATACAAAAGTAGTTTATTCCCTAGGGAACACAAAAGGTAGCAAAACTTCAGGATTCTAGCATTTATGTGAGCAAACTCATTTTTGAAAAAAACAACAGTATTTGGAATATTTGAGTTTCTAAAAAAAAAAAAAAATTGATCCTCAAATGCTCATCAGAACTATTTTCTCTGGTTCTACTACCCTCTCCCACCTCATAGTAGGACACACCCCATTTCCTATCTGAAGTGAACGAAAATTAGAATTTCCTGAAAGCTAGAGCAGAACCAGAGAAAAACTCCTCATCCATTTCTGCTCAGAGCTGTCTACTGCAAAGCCCCAGGCTTCAAGGACAATCTAGCATTTACGGAAAAATGTCTTCATTGTGTTCCTCAGATGAATTTCAACACATGTGACAAATCTGGAGAACAGCTTGCCAACTACATATTCTAAGAAGGAAGAAAATAATGGCATGAGAGGAACAAACTTCAGTAAACAGATTAATTATCATCAAATTTGGGATTCTGAAATAAAAGCCACAAGTGACAGGGTCCTCCTCTCTACAGACTGAATCACTGCAAACTGGGTCTCTGTTTATAGGACATCATTGTAAAAGCAACCTGACATGAAGCACTAGATGCATTTGTATTTTACTGAAATCTTTAATGAAATGGAATAAGTCCCCAAATAAATAATAATAAATAACAAGTTTAAAACTGTCAGCAAAACACATGCAGTGCAGCTCTGGCCACATATTCACTACCTTTTTTTTTATACATATACACATACAAGTCCCCAGCAACATTAGCAGCATCCGCAAATGCAGGGAAATCCCTCAATGGTAATTTAAAAAACTTAACAGCATCTTGAAAACTGTTTAATAGTCTCTCTTGACTGTCTGATCTATATGACTTGAAATTTTAATATTAGGACATCCAAACCCATAATTTAACAGATAATGGCCAAGAACAAATTTGAACAGGACATTTGATCTGTGCAGTAAGAAAGACAATGAAGTATCAGAGCACTTTAGGAATTCAGTTTCTTTAATAGCAAGTACAAACATTTCCGAAACAGTTTTCTCTGTATAATATTATTGGTGAAGTCATCAGATTTCCTTCAAATTCTTCATTCAGGATACTGCTTTCCTTTTTAAAAATACTTTCATCGTAGTACAAAACAGAAGATATTTATCATAACCAGTGTCTCTTCTAATTTTAATTGACCAAACTAAACTTCACTATTTAATTCTAATTGTTCATGTACAAGCGTGTTCAGTTGAAAGAGTTTAAACCTTGCAATTTCATCTGATCATATGGGAAGGCACTGAATTATCAAAAGTGGAGGTGTTATAGGAAATTTAGCTTTTAATTAATCTAAACTTGGAACTAAAATCAAGATATGCAATTTAATTTTATGCTTTAATCAGTCTCTTAATACAGCATTTTAATCTCCAGAAGCACACACTCACATTTGGAAAGGTGCAATATAAGGCTCATCTAAGCTCCCCACATCACTAGAAAACAGGTCCCAAACTTTAATTGGCCTAAGAACAGGTCAAACGAAGCTCTGCAGTAGTGAGAATTGAAGAAAAAAATCCCAAAACTCTGCCTCACTTAAAACAAAGAAACTTAAATTTTCCCCAAAATCATACAAAGCAACATTAGAAATTAAAACCTTTATCATAGACAGGACTTACCAATGCTAAGTTAAAAAAAAAACAGACAGACAGAAAAAGGGAGGAAGTATTGTAACACTGCAATCTACTTGCAACTTGGAAAAGCATTCTTAGTGGGTGGTTCACATCAGGTGTTCAATGGGGGGAACGAGCCCTGACAAACCATTTTGCCACAGGTCAGCATGCAAGCTAAACAGAAAAATTAGCTGAAAACACTGGAAACTTGTACAGACATAGATAGTTTACATAGCGAAAACCAGAAAGTGTCATACTCTAGCCTTGCTATTGGGCTACATTTGTTACCTGCCCTCCTCACGTGAGATGCCTGCCACTGAGATTTCTTTTAACTGATCACATTCAGTCCACTTTGGGAACTGAACAGTAATTAATATATCAAGAGCATGAAATAGGTTAATGGCCAAAACACAGGAGAATGGAGTCTTTACTCAGAATCATACAGAAGCAGAAATTGATCTACTTGCACTTCCTCCACTTGTTCCAAACAAGAATCGGGTTCCTCTGAGCCACATGTACTTTTTCTTGCCTCTCTCATTTAAGCATATAGTTCATGGAATAGTTCAGGTTGGAAGATACCTTAAAGATCATCTAGTTCCAGGTCCCCTGCCATGGGCAGGGACACCTTCCGCTAGATCAGGTTGCCGAAAGCCCCATCCAGCCTGGCTTTGAACACTTCCAGGCATGGGGCAGCCACAGCTTCTCCAGGCAACCTGTTCCAGTGCCTCACCACTCTCATAGTTGCACACTGTTGAAAGTTTGCCACACAGTATCAAGTAACATCTCCACCCTGGCAGATATCAGATGTGCAAAACAAATCAATAAATCCTTCCACAAAGTTTTATACACAGTTCAAAAATATATACCAGGATAAACAAGAAACAAAAGCACAAATGTGGAATTACATGTGTCCAATATGCAGCAAGTTTCTCTATTGAAATGAATACCAGAAAATAAAAAAACTCCTAAGTTTTTAATCATCAATATGATTTAAATTTTTATTTCAGAGGTAACTTGCCTAGCTTTGGAACTGATGGACACAAAGCAACACAAACAGAATCTGTAACACGTTACAGCCCACAAGTTGTGAAAGCTCCTCTCCCTGAAAACTCAAGGTAACTTCAGATCTAGTTGTTACTAACCAGCTTTCAGGGCAGCAGGGACACCACCACCACCTCCTAATTTAAGTAAATCAGAAAGTCAATGGTACATCCATACATATTTTTATGCAAAGCACCTGTTAACTAGGTGCTGTCTTCAGGGTACTGACAGGATGCCAAAGCAGTCAATGGTGGCAGAACTTCCAGGCACACAGTAAATAAAACTGTCATAACAAGAAAAATGAGTATCTGGAGTGTGAAAAAAAGTTAATTGAACTTGATCTGTACATCAAGTTAGCCTCTGGGGGAAACTAAAATTATTTGGCTCTTAATACCCTAGAAACATCCAAATCACTGTCCAGTGTGCTTCACATTCTGGGCTCAATCATCTTAACCAATTAAGAAAATGTTACTCATTCAGTTCTCTGCCACCACCATCCTAACCCACTTGATGAAGTGACACTGGTAGAATCTCGGTGGACACAATGAGCAAGGACAAGGGAAGCATTCAGAAATGGCCTCCAAAACTTAGTAGTGCTCTCCTTGTCGCACAAAAAACATGGAGATAAAGGATCTGACATTGCTCTCCAATACCACATGCTGGTAAAATACTGCAAGCTTGCAACTGTAGAATCACCTTGTTCAACAAAGCAAAGGGAATAGAGATGACAACTGTCACACTTGAAGATGATTATCTGTGAAAGTTAGATCTTTGCACAAATTTTATTGCTCTTTTCAGAAGCCAATGATTCAGAAAGAACTGGCAGGGAAGATCGGGTAGTCAGCAAACATGGCTTTGCTTATTCTTGGTTGGTGGTAATCACATTTGTAAGTGTGTGACCAGCTCCTTTCCCAGGAATGGATATCACACTTCATAGTCATGATCTGTAATACTCAATATATATTCAACTGCCCAGTGGCAAGAAAAACTGCAGAACAGTGTGTCACAAGGCAGTCAAACCCATTCATTTTCTTTATAATTCTGGCAGTACTCATGCACAAGTACTCAAGGGAGAACAGCCACGTAAAGCTCAAACAAAAATAAAGCGTGGGCGAAGGAGAAAAACTGAGTAGGCTTCATCTGAGACACGACACATCTGCCCTCTGTGGTCTTTTTTTCAGCTGGAGACAACTGTCTTCTGCCTGCCAGCAGCAGCAACCACAGGGACACAACTTCCAGCCAGTTAATCCAGTCCCGTCTAGGTCTGGTCATGGTGATCTGTGTGGCCTTCACACTTGATTCCTGTGGCAAACTGCAACTATAAATTAAGATGAAGACCATGAAGCCCAACAAGCCTCAGGTGAGTTACTAAGCAAGATTCATACTTGCAAGTACATTACTCAGTTGCTCTGTTCAGAACAACTGTTTAATTCTGTGTTCAGTTCTCAAACTTCAAATGCCAGAATAGCACACAGCCTCTCCCTCAGACTTCCAGAAAACAGCAATAAAAGTATCTAAACTAAAAGAGACTGTAGCAGAGTCACTGGATTTGGCTTACTTGTAAGGTTTTGTGTGTGGAATGTTGTTTCAGTAAAGAAAAAGGAATTAAGACTTATAGCTATTAAGAGAAAACCACGTAACACCTCAAACTTTTCCTTATAGAGAATTGCTTTAGGCCAAATGCCTCCTTTACTCTCCCCCTCAAAAAGCTTACTCCAAAGGTTCAGCTACAGAGTGACATGTACAGAACTGAGTGCTTGTAGCATGACAGGCAACAGGCCAAAACCTCTTCTTTCAATTTGTTAATATTGTAAAAAAAAAAGGCTTCTATTTTTCATTTTTTATATTCATTGGTAACCTCCCCAAGTACTAAGGAATCTCCCATTAAAAAACTCATGGTTTGCAACCAGTGGCTGTCTGCAGACATTGTGGCTTTGCATTAGAACATTCTCACATAACAAGGCTGATGTTACTTTGGGCTTTCCACCACCTTTCAGAACTGGAAGTATATTAACATAAATTCCACAAGGAAAACAATATTCTGCACTGATTTTTTCTCCATAAGCTTTCAAGTTGTGACTCAGTTACACCAAAACAATCCAGGTATGAAGATATTCTGAAAATACTGAAGATCCAAATGAATTCTACATATTTTTTTCTAATGAGCCAACATGTAAGAGGAGGAACAATCCACTTGCAGTTGATGACTGTATGACTTTTGAAATACATTATTACAAGTATCTATCTAGAGTATCATGAATAACCTTCAGTAATTTAGTCAACAAAAGTCTTCCATTTTGTATCTAAGATAATATTAAATGAATGCTAAACTGATGTTGGCAAGCTGTTCATTATCTACTCTTAAACATGTATGCAACATAATTTTTAAAAAAACACTTAATTAATTAACATGTAAAAGTCAAAACACTGCTTGTGACCTGTATTATCACCCAGTGTGTTATTTTTCCCCTCTAAACCAAAACCCCATTTGTAATTCAATATGGTATTCAATCACTTCCCTTGTATCCTATGTAAAGGACAAAAAAGCAGCAAGCCAACACCAACTACACAAATAACCTTTTCCAAAACAAACCACTTTAAAACTCTTCTTACATACACTTTGCTCTGCCATCACAGAGAAAGAAAACTTCTCCTGAAAGAAAAGCATGGGCAAGAACTTGTTTGCAAGCATGGCTAAGAATGCAGTAACACTTCTCCTGAACACCGACTGTTGACAGCAGCTAATTGGTGGTCGTATGGAAACACCATAGCTATCAAAAGCAAATCCTTTCACAAGTCACTAGGAAAAAACAGCAGCAGCATTTGACATTCATAGAGACATGAACATGATTCTACACACATACATTTAAAAGAAGCGGATCCTCACCACACATTTCTGTCAGGGCCTAGAAAGCACTAACTGGCCTCACTATTCCTGATCAGGCTCATTCAGGCTTCCCCACTACACCCAAGCCCTCAGCCCTGCTCTTGCAATGCTGTAGGATGCCAGCCTCCAGCCCTGTCACAGACACTGGGCCCCACCCATCCAGGACATGTCCCATTCCCTCAGTGGTGTCCAATGACCTGGCCTCAGGGATGCCACACACCCTGGCTGATGCACTGGGACAGATCCTACCTGTCAAGGCCCTGCCCTGTCAGCCCTACTGAGCCTCCAGCCACCCAGCCCCAGCCAGCTGCTGGCCTTCACAGCACCTAGATAATTTCCTTTCACATCTAAATCTTTTACGTAAAAGAATATAAATATGTTATTTCACTAAATAACGACAGCTTTTATATATATATATAAAAATATGTACCCCATCCTCAATACACCAAAAAAAAAAATCAAATCCAAACCCAATTGCTACTAGAATTAAACCTCTAACATAAATGCACGTGCCATTAAATCAACTTCCTTATCCCATACTTCCAGGTGCAGCAACACTGACTGCACAGCCAAAAGCCAGTAAGTAAACATTTACGTCTTTTACAAAAGGCCTGCTCCCATGACTCACACATTTTAATACGACAAGAATATTTTGCACCCATCATGCACAACATAGGCAATTTTATTTAAGCAATGCCCACAGTCACTCCCAACGAGCTGCGGCTCAAGCATGAGGTGTTTTAAAAAGATTTCTAGTTCATAGTAGTTTCAAAGCCACAGGAAATTTATAACATTCCTTGCTAATTTGTTTCAGTGTTTTATGACCTTCGGTAAATTATCTACAGCTTGTTTAGAATTTGAACTTCAACAATTAACTTCCAGTCATTACATTTTGTTACACATTTGACTGCATGAATAAAGGCTCTCTAGTATTAAAAACTATTTCCAAATAAAAATAATTTTTAATAGATCTGTTTTTATTAGAAGGATTTGTATCAGAAGAGAATTTATTAGAGTCTAGGAAACATGTAAGCATTTCTTATTTTGGCATTCTGGTTCACAGCATGCAACAGAAGCTGGCTTTGGTTTCCTCCCCACAGTTTACATGCTGCTACACAGAGATGGCCAGTATCACCATATTATACAAATGCTACCTGGGCCAAAGCCCCCTCACACAAAGCTGTGGGTACAGGGGTGCTTGGACACCCAGCAGCTGAGCTGAGCTCTGGCCAAGGGCAGCAAGGAGGGACACAAATCAGCCTGGATCAAAATGTTACCCTGCAAATTATTAATTACCTCTTTCTTACTGTTTTTCTTCCTGCTTCTGTGAAATGCATTTGTGTTCCTTAGCACGTATTTTTAAAGCTTTAGTATTAAAATATAATTTAATCTCATCTTTAAACTTCAGAGACTCAAAGTAAGAGCTACACTGCTGTGAAAGTCACAGGTATACATAGGAAGCTTCCAATATGCAGTTTGCCCGCTCCATCTGGTTCTTTACCCTTTTCAAATGCACAAACCATCCAATTTAGATGGCCCAATTTCCAGTTTCTCCCATCGCAATAGACTAATGATGAATTTGGCAAAAAGGGTTGCAGCAAAGCCACTCAATCTTCCTGATTATTTGCATTTTACAATGTACTACACCTGAAGGGCATTTAACAAATCCTGAAACAGTTCAGACACTGCCACCAGAGCTGCTTGAAACTGGCCCAAGCAGATGAATTACAGGCAATCAGTGATTACAACCAGACAGTTTGCACTTCCAGTAATGAAAGCTAGGCTCCCCTGACTTCTATTAGAAGTTACCAAAAGAGACTATCAGCCACCAGAATTCAGCTCTTCAGTAATTACAGTCCAGGAATTAATGGAAATAACATGGTTAAGGTTAATTTGTGGAAGAGGTAACGGACAGAAAAATCTATGCATGGTTTTCAGCAGTACCTGTCTCTCAGTAATACAAACTAAATTGCTGGCTTTGTTGTACATTAATACAGGGTTCCACAGTGAAGCCATAGAAAGATGTTACTATCTCTTCTGGCATCAAAGCTACCAATCTTTAGATCATCAAAACGAAGCATTACTTTTGTCTCCCCTCCAGTGCTTTGGAGGAACACAAGAGATGCCTCTCCACGCAGAAATGCAGAACTTGGGTTCTGACTCCCTAAAGCAAAATGGAGCAAAGAGCAATGCACAGAATAGTGGGACCCCATGTCTACTCTCTGTTGATTTTGGGGCACCAGACACAGAACCAAAACTCCATCCAGCCTCTATCTTGCCTCACAAAAGACATCAAGATGCTGCTAAAGACACAAGGAGCTGCAGAGGGAGCTGCCCAATGCTGAAAACATAAACACTGCAGGAGGGCAGAAATGCTAGCAGGAGGGGAATCAAAAAACCAAAACCCACAAAAACCTTTGACACAAATAAGGAAGGGTAACTTCCTTAGGTCAAAAGGAAAAGAAAGGGGAACTGTCCTCTCAGCAGCTATAATCCACTGCTCAAGACCCCTAAGTTTCCTTTACTGTGTGTTTCACCTATATACTTTACTGTGTATTTAGTAACTAGACATGCACGTGTTATTTGTTTCATAAACAAACATCAGGCTACTGGTACAAGTATTTCATCACCAAACCTTCGTGTCCAGAATTTTCAACGAAAATGGTTTGGCCTGCATTGTTAAGCATATGAATTTTAGATGTCTGCCACTATGATCCAGTCTTATCTAAATATACAGAGAATAGCAAAATACATTTAAAGAAGCTCCCAAGACAGGGAAAACATCCCACGTTATTTTAATTCTGCATCTCAAAGCACAACACTAGAGAAAAAAACAGAAAGGAAACTTCACACAGTCAAATTCAGTATAAATCCGAAAGCTGGATGTTCCAAAAAAGGAAGAACCAAAAAAAAGCCTTCTTTTCAGAAAGAGGGAACAATTCTAAGTATCCAGGGGCCTGTATTGAAAGCAAGCTATTTTCTGGGTTTCCACAGACAAAACATGACATCAAGAAATCCAAAATGATAGTTAGAAGACAACATAGATGAAGTTCAGCCATATCATGAGTTTGTGCTTTCTCAGTTTGTTTCTTGTAGCTTTGCAATCAACCATACAACTCCTCACCTTGTAGAATAAATAGAATTTTCCTTTTATATCTTCAAGTGAATGAATCTGAATTCCCTTGCCCTGGAGGTACAGAAATCAAACAAACTGTTCTGTAAAAGTATCCTGCAGTCTGGGTTCCTACTACAGGTGTGTATTTTTCACCAAGGTGCAGGAGTCTTGAGAAAGTGGGAAGGAGTATCAGGAAAAGGGAAGACAACTCTCCTGGAGAGCATTAACTGGTAAGGACACCAAGGACATGGGTCACAACTTTAGAGAAACCATCACACAATGCTCAGGGACTTCAAGATAATTTAGGCTGTGTGAATGCATTTCCAGTTAATCAGCTTACGAATATAAATAACCACACATTGTCACAAAGACACTAAACAAACCCAAAGGCTGCAAGAAAAATAAAACCACTGAAATTAATAAATTTGTTGCCAGGAATATGTCTCTCCCACACAAAAAGTTACATGTATATATTAACTGTAAACAGTGTATTTTGCACTTCAAAGACGTGATAATGACACTATTTTTCAGATCATATATGTTCTTGTATCTTCACTGGAGTAAGCACTCATTAGGGCAGCTACGCATAAATACTCCCCCTGCCCCAAGTTCTTGATTGCAATGCAAGGAAGCGTACACATGCATAATACCAAGAACCAGACACATACACACAAACCCTGTAAAATTATGATCCCTTCCATTTAATCTTTAGTTTCAACCTTTTCCCCCTTACCATACATCCTCTGTATTTCTCCATTTTGCTATCATTAGAATCATTGAGATATGAGACAGACTATTCATATGGCATTTTCAACCAGCAGAATTCAAATAAAAAAGCTTTCTTTTGGCAGCAAACATTTATGGATTTTAGATATTTAGATGATAATCTATATTTGAGAGCTCCTAACTACATTATCATAGCTTTAAAACTTTTTATGTTTAGGTTAGTTGAGCCTTCCCCATTTGCAGAAAGAAGAGCTTCAAAACCATGTATTCTTCCTCACTTTATTTGCAAGTACCACTATGTGTGATATATCAAAACACATTAACTGAAAATATGACATATGTAAAGCAGCTGATGTTTTGGGGTTTCCAGTTCAATGCAAAGCACACACTCCTATCTGCTCTGTACACTCACAACAAGCCAAGAACAGAGATATAAAATAGATCTTACCCCCTTCCACAAGCAACAACATATGTAAATTATTGTCCTTCTGGAAGAGACGTGCTTTTCATGAATGAAAAAAACAAGAATCACTTCCTGACCAAGGTCTCCTACACTGCAACTAGTGTGTTATATACTTGCTCACTTCACACACTGTCACTGGTTAATTTGTGTATTACCTACAGAAACAGCAAACAAGCCCTCAGAAACGTCTTTAGGAGTGTGGGTTATACTTTTCCATATTTTTATGTATGAAAATGAATATAAGTTAGGATTTCGCCTTATGTGTCTGCTCTTTCCTTTGTTCAGTGAGCAAAACTAGACATGCTCAAAAATACAATCGTTCCTCTTGTCACATACACATAACACAGTAAATGAATGTGGATTAATCTGAGGTTAATGCACATACTTCTGGTATTGGTGGACAGTAGACAGCTGCTTTTTCAAGGGATGGTATGTTCCTAAAAATAATCCCCACACACTTTCCACCTTTTTTTTTTTTTCTTTTCTTTTTTCTTCCTTTTCTCTAAAGTTAACTTGCCAAGTTCACAAGAGCCAAGAGCCTTAAAGCACGACAGTCTTAAGCTTTTTGGACCAGGGGAGACAGACCCATATGACGAAGAACAGTAATGGCCAAGATCTGAAGCAGGAAGCTATCACACGGCTGAGAGCTCACAGAATTACAAGAACCTTAGTAAGAGGTAGGTGAAGTAATGCAAATGCAGACTCAGGCAGATGATCTTCACCAGCAAATCTGAGCTAGAATTTAAGCAGAGATGCAACTCAAGGAAAAACATAAGTATTTACAGTAAAATTAAGATAGCTGGAAAAAATACCACAAGAGAACAGCAAGTGGATATGACAATTACAAAGAAAAATAAAAATATACAACCTGAGCAGCTGTACTGAAAATAAATAAATATCAATGCTGTAGAAGCAGTGCAACAAAAATAACGAAAAGCAGCCAAATGAATCTGTGCTAAGAAGGAAGCATTACATCCATTTCTACAGGCAGAAGGAATATCCACTTTAAAAGTTTCCCTAATACTACAGCCTTAGGAAATAGAATTATTTGTACCTTCACCTTCGCACACTTCCTAAATATTTCTGACTGAACATGGAACCTACTTAAAACCAGATAAGCAGAAACACTGGTTTTCAGCATTCTTAGATGTGATATTGCAGCTACAAGGTGGTATTTGAAAAAGGGCATTATTAAAAATGTGTTAAAAACCCACACACAGATATAAGCTGAATAATAGTAAAAAATAAATAATACTAATAATAAAAAAAAAAAAAACCACAACCAAAAAACCAACAACAGCAAATAGTATTTTAGTTCTGCCTTTTCTAGAGCAGTACCTTATTTTCACAGGAAAGAGGATCCAAACAACAAATCCTAGCTGGCACTGCTGTACAGCTTGCAGTGTAACTAGTATTACTTTAGCCTAGTTGCAGGAGATTTGAATTAGCAGATTCAATTAGGTTTGTGCAAGATAAAACCAAAGACAACTACTATATGGGTATTCCTTTCCACAACATGTTATTCTCACTAAAACCAAAAAAAACAACCCACTGATTAAAGTAACAGAGTATTTGAAGAAACTTTTTTTTTTTTTTAAAGGCAAATTATGTTATGTTACTTCTCAAAGACAATGATTAGGTTTTTGTGAGAATGCTGGAGGGGGAAGGGTGAATCCATACACGTGCCTAGCCTATACACTTCTGGTTTTCATGTTTTGTTTACAGCTTTATACAAGTCCCAATTTATCTCATTAGAGAACAGTACTTCAATGCAGATTTTTTGTCATAAACCAAAGTAGACATATTTAACACTACATTTCCAAATCAGTGGCAAGTATTTGGTGGAGAAATCTTAAGTTGCAGAGGTACCCAAGAGTAACAAATATTATAAGCGAAACAAATTGAAGCATTAGTAACTGAACCTGTGTTGCTGCAGATATGCTAATACTGAAGTAGACAGCTCAGAAAATTCTGGCATGGACACGAATACACAGGCCCTCCAGCTCTAAGGGCCAGTAATGTCCACCCAAACTAAAGAGCAATTCCCAACAGCAAAGCATGTCACACTGTAGACAATGAAGGAAGATGCAAGTCTTCCCCTTCTAGTCACCAGAAGTACCCTGTGAACAGCCATCACCCTAAGCTTTCCTGCTCTTGTTGATTACTAATCTTCCCCAAAACCATGACGGATATGTGCAGTAGTATTCCCAAGTTTTTCCAGCATTTAAGCTCCCAAATGTTGACACTTCAGACCAACCTGTACAGCCTACAGACTCTGAAAAGAGCAGACTAGCAGTCTCCAAAACATCCTGCAAAAACTGTGCTTGAAAGCAGCACTTGTAAGGCCCTAAAGCTGCTCTTGGCTTCAGAGAAATCTGACAGAAGAGCAGTAGCATGAAATCTCAATCTATTTACAGGAAGACTCTCATACACAGCAGAGTCCTGGGCATGCCCAAGGAACACCAGGTATTTAAAAGTACCACAATTTCGAGGCCCTCCACACAGAGGAAGTAGAAGTGCTATTTGTTAGAGCTGCCTGTATTCCCTTTGGAGAAATGGAGAAATAGCCATCTGGACTGGAAACAAAGAAGTCTAATGACCAAGAGCCAGCAATGCCTTTTCCACAAAAGAGAAAAAAATTAAACCAATCATGAACTGAGCACCTCCCCACCTTCATCAGTCTGTCCTCTTTGCCTGGAGCTGATGTGATAAGACCTACGCTCTTGCTTTCCCACTCTTGCTTCAACACAGGTCTAGCGCAGCCAGTTTCCAGCTCTTTGGGAACCATGGTGCCCTGCAGTTCTAAAGCCACAGACACCTGGGGAAATATTAGGCAATGAGAAAGGTCACTGAAGAAACACAGCAGCCAAGTGTGCACACCTATTAAGGCAATGATCTACACAGCAGCTCTTCAGCTAAGGGTGCCTCCTTACCTCTATGAAAAGGCAGCATTTGAGCTCCACTGAAGTTCTGCAGCCACAAACCGCACCCTGCCTTGTCTCCAGGATGGACGAAAGACGACCATTGGAGTTCATGTAAGAGTATGTTGATATTAGTATCACTCGACCCAGCTGCTGCATTACAATAAACTTAAAAAATGCTCATAAGGAAAGGACCATCAAGGGTCTGAGGTTTGTATAGTTAAAGAACAGTACACAAGGAAGCTAACATGGTGAAAACTCCAACTACTTGAAGGCAAGGGTTAAATACATCAAGCTGCCTATCTGCTGACTTTGACAATATTGATGCTAATGCAAAAATATTAAGCAAAAGGCAAACAAAAAAAATGTGGTAAGTGGAAGACAAGATCTTAAAATACAATCTAAAAGATGAGAACAAATAAATCAGTTCAACAAATTTCATGTCCTTTTCAGAACTGTTTTCTTATTAATATGACTAAAAGTTTGGCAACAACAAAGCAATAATTTATGCAAGAAAATTTTGAAGTATGAACACAGTTATTGTTTGGAGAAATAAGGGTGAACATACGCACACTCTCAAGGCCCACAAGAGCAAAATAAAACTCTACTCGCAAGAATATTAAATCTTCATTAATTTATCAGTGGTTTTTTTTTTTTAATATGCACAGCAGCTTTAGGCTAACATTTATATCTGAAGATAAAACCAGGTGTATAAAATACTCAAGACTGTGTTGAGAGTCTGCTTAGGACACAACTCAACCATTTGGTACACAACAAAAAGCCAGGAGACTACAATGCAAAAGTAGTCAAGTATTTTTTCACTTTCAAAAGAAAGTATTCACGCACAAACCCAGCCCAACTTCAGCTTCCCACAACCTTCCCAGACACGGCACTTCCACAGGTCTCAGACTGAGCTGCAAAAAAACACTGCATCACTCACTCTGCTTAGAGGCATTGTCCTGTGCTTCTACTACAACATTGTGGTAACTTTACAAACGTATATATGCGTATGTTATACTGAATGGATCACGCTTCCTTCAGAACATAATGCAGAATTTTAGACAAAGTGTATATAAATATACACACACATATATATATACAACCATTTTCTGTTATTTGTCATCTTGTTAGTCGTATTGATAGTTGCAGGTTTGAAAACTACTTACAGGAACATTTTGATGCAAGTTCATGCATATATTATCAAAGACTCATATAATTATCTACACAAATTCTTGCAACTCTCGCCTTTAATAAACCTACGTTTCTAACAGTCTCCTACAGTGTTATTTGAGATAACTTCACAACCATGCTGCTGAATTACATTGCCATACTTTTGGAGAATTTACACACATGCAGGTTGCAGAGGCGTGCACTGTTTCATTTCTGAAGAGTCTGGCATTTCTAAGACTTAAAATACATTCAGTTAATCACTATCTCAGATACAAAAATTAAAAGCCCTAAGAAGGGTTTAATACAGAAACTAGTAACTTACCACATTTCATACTGGTATCAGGTCTAGTTAAGAAGAAAAGGAATTAACTAGCAGTCAGTGCCTCTCCAGCTTGTCTTACTTCACACACAGCAGGAGGGGGCAAAACGTAAAGTACGAGAGTAAGAGAACTCAAGGTCGAATAAAGATGTTTTATCAGGTAAAGGAAAGAGAGAAGAAAAACAACAACAAAAACAAAACAAACAAACCAAAAAAACCCCACAACCCAACACACACGAAAAAAAAACCAACTCCGCCACCAAGCGAAGGATGAGGAACTCGCCAGCCAGCACCCCACCGGGACAACCACCTGAGGAGCGACTCCTTCCCGCCCTTTTTGCCGCCGCGCTCGACCTCACGCAGGACGGAAGGCGCCACTGCCGCCTCCCCGCCCGCCGCCTACCGGCCGCTCCCCTGACGCCTGTAAGGGTCTCTGAGGTGCCGCCGCCCGAGCCGCAGAAGCGGAACAAACGCCGGCCAGGGCCGGCCACGACCCCGCACACTCGCATCACCCCAGCGCAGCCTAAGCGCTCACAAACACCGTCACGGCACTGGTGTTACCACCGGGGCACCTGCAGACCGCCAGCGGTCCTTTCTCGCACGCAAAAGGCTTTAACACCGGCTATTGGCGGGAACCTGTGAGGAGCTGAAGGCTGAGGGAAACATCCAAACCTAACACAGCCATTTAAAATGTACCTTTTTCTCACCACTCCTCCTCACCCCCATCAGGCTCTATGTCACTTGTTCAAAACGGGACAGTTTCAAAGCTTAAGAAAAACCGGGTGGAGGTACTGTGCTGTCAGCTGAATTGTATCTTCTTGCATGTTACACCCACCACCTCAGTGGTGGCATCTCTCTCCTCTGAACTTGAAATAGTGTAGCACAGACTTCACAGCAGTATGGGTAGGTCTTTTATAGAGCAGAATGAGATTGTTTCTAAACTTCTTTCTACTTCAGTTGCAAACACACTTTATTTTTTTTTGCTTCGCCAGCCACCACCTCACAAGCGGAGGGCACCAGGACAACCGCCTGAGCAGAGACTCTTTCCCGCCCTTTTTTAGGTCTCATCACCTTCAATGTAAGTACAATTCAAGGAACTCAAGTAACTTAATTAATGCCACTGTAATTCCTGAACCCTTCACGCCTGAAAATCTTTGAAAGCAGCTACTTACACACCTGGCAACACTGTGAGGTCAAAGGAGGTTATACACATACAATTAGACTAGTGGTAGCACAACCAAGACCTGGCCCTCTGCGTACACACCTATGTGCTCTGTGCTTAATACATACGTGTGTGTGCACACAAAGAAAACAGTCATTGCAAGTCAGCAAGGTCTCTGCTATTGATTCAATTTGTAATCAAATGAGACCCTGATAATCTCTGGAATTCCCTTCACCAATATGTAAAATACAACTAGAAATGTCCATAAAACTTGCATACACTGTTGTTTTCACCAAGGCCAGTCCTTGCCTATACAGGGATGAAGCTTGATGACCAGAAGGCTCCTCCAGCCCTTCAGGAAGCACTGGGAGAGGAAAGTTTCACCAATCCCAAATAGGCATGTTCCAGCTATTTTCAACGTATAAGAACCATCAAAGCTGCATATACTTCCTCAAACATGGGGGGAAAACCCTAAATCAAATACCAACAAAGACTAGAGAAAATACTTTTCATAGGATGCAGTGGTTTGACTTTTTTATTATTATTATTATTAATTAAACTGTAAGCAGAAAAGGCAGTAGTCAGAGACCCATTTTATCACCTAATTTTTCTACATTGTCCAAGCACTCTGTAAAGTCACATCCCCAAACGTGCTCTGGTACCTAAATTTTACAGCAGCTACACGAGAGGCACATCACGAACTGAAGAAAAGGTATTGTTTAACTGCTCCTGCAGCAATCCAGTTTTAAAAATATAAATAAAATGTGCTTGCAATTGAAGTAAAAAGAAGTTTGGAAACAATCTCATTCTGCTCATTAAAAGATGCATCCATACTACTTTGTGCTATACTATTTCAAGTTCAGAGGAGAGAGGATGAAAAAAAAAATTGCTGTTTCCTTTTATTTTACTCAACCAGTTTCTTAAGCAACATTTATAAATTCCAAATGCAAATTAAGCTAGGCTGTTATATTGTCCTTACACTTCTATACAAAAGTCTGTATTAAATGCTAGAATAACAAATAATGCAACAGATCTTGAGAGATCAAGAAAGAAAATAAACAATGCATACTTCCATTCAAAGTAGTCTGCAGCCAGAAATTTTACTCTTCCTTTATAAATAAATAAATAAATCTGAGCATTTCCAACTCACGTAAAGGTAGTAGTGTTTAGAACTTCACCTTAAAAATCAACAACCCCTCCCACAAAAAAAAAAAAAAAAAAAAAAAAAGTTCCCTGTGAAAAACAAAACTTTAAAGCTGCTTCAGCAGCATTAAAAGGCACAGAGGGCAACTTTACCTTTAAATTCACCCTCTGGGGCTTGTCCCTAAAGTCTTTTAAAAATCTTGTTGATTGTATATCAAGAAGACAAGATAATCGCTATGACAAATAGCAACAGTTAAATTTTCAAGATTAATCCACTCATAAGCACATCACCTGTCTGCCACTTCACTCCCACATGAAGTCTGAGATCTTACAGTGCTTGAATTTAAGTGAAGCCTTGTTACACCTTTGCGTAGAGCTCCTATTCCACTCTCAAACACTCTATGGCAAAAGGCTGAGGGAATGATTTTCACCTTTGCTCTCAACTACACTTACTATATAACCCCACGCGCACCTTGCTCCACCCCTCAGTATTGCCTGTTCAGCTCTTTTGTATATTTCTGACCCTAATCCATGCTGGAAAATGTTGCCAGAGTTCTATAGACGAATTCTGCCAGTAAAGTCCAGTAGCTTCTTCCAGTAAAGCTCAGTAAAATTATTCCAGTGGAAAGGATGAACAAAGCAATTTTATCTGGATTTCCTAAAAACGCCTACATAATATCCATGCAGCAGGTTCTAATTTTCTTAGCTAACTGCTACTGAGGTTTTCAAAGGAATCGGGACCATCTTTGAAAAGCAATGAATTCTGAACTTTCACACTTTCATTAAAATGCTGATATATTTGCTTTATTGGCATTTCTGAGCAATCAAAAATTAGAAAAGCTTAGAAGGAGCTGGTGGACCTTAAGAGCTCGGAAACCAGAGAAAAGCACCAAAAAGAGTCCTTACCAGAAGCCCCAGGCAATCTGGGTTCTCTTTTGAACTTGTCAGTGCATGACTTAGAACTGTAGAGTTTCCCAGAGGTTAAAAATTCTGCCAGAAATGGGAAGTAGGGTTTGCAGACTGCAAATGCCAAAATTATAAATCTTGAAAACCTGCAATTTGTTTCCTTCCAGCCTTTGAGACTTAATGGGATTGTTAAATGCAATATATCAAGAATGAGAAAGTTTAAGCCTTAATTAATTCACGGAACAACTGATTATAGAGTGACATGGGCAATATTGCTTAGACTAAAACTGCCTGTACAGTCTTCCTAGAAAGAGTGGTAAGTTGAGGTCACTGATATTCACATAGCATAGCTAGGTTTTCAGACAAGTGTTCCACATCAGTGCCTAAGTCCAAGACAATAGCAACCTGGTAAATGACTGTAGCTTGAAAAAGCCACCAAAATGGTAAATTTTTATAAACTTACAATTAACCTAGCATACCTGTAAAGAATCCAAAGCTATATGCAACTGTATCACCACCTCCTAGGCAATGATCAGCAAGGGCTTAGGGCTGGATCAGTCAACAAAAACTGAAGGTGACATCTTGTGATTATGACTGACAGTCTCTAAAATTATGGATTACGATGTGCAATCTATATTGGCATGAACCAGTCATTACAGGGGAATGCAGTCAAAAAAATGGTATTTTGAAAAGGCAATTATCAGGAGCGAAATTAATGGCACTACAATGCTCCACTTACTTACATTCACTTACAGCTCCAAAGCACTTTGCAGAAAGGACTCCAATAATCAACCAGAAACAGCTGAGCAGCACCTGAAGCTCAGCACTGCACCATCAGAATGCATCTAAAACATCCAGTGACTCTTGAAGATCCACCTATCTTCAGGAACCACCCCCTTCCTTTGCAAATTTTATTTCACAGAAAACAAACAGAATTACAAAACAAAATAGCCCCAGGCAAAGAAAATAGTGAGTGACCTCAGGGAGGCTCCCCCAGGGCACTGCAGCTAGAAATGACTGAAACAGGAAGGGAGATTATCTCCCCTACCCAGTTTTTCAAATCTTGTACTAATGACAAGCTACAAAGGGACCCTGTGGACAACAGAATTCAAGAATCTACAAATCACCTACTGTAAACACCCCAGGGAATATGCAGCCATCCCTAATAGTATGTTCACCCCTCATTAAGAGATCTTTGAAAATCCAGTCCAAAATTAGTAGGTACTTAACTCATCAGTGGTCTCAAAAACAAGAAACACATGCTTCCATGCCCCTAGATCTTCAACAAAAATTACTGACAAAACAAGATTTACTGAAGTAGCTGTTTCATACATAGCATCACCACCTGACAAGAGAAGCCCAACAAAAGTGCAAAAAAACCCCCTCAAACCCCCCCAAAAACCAAAAAGCCAAAAAAAGCGCCCAAACTAAACCAGTAACAAAACACATAAAAACATTCAATTTGTTACCATTAGGTTGGGTAAAAATCTGGAATATGTGCAAACGTTCTCATTTCAGAAAGAAAACATTGTAGCAACAGCAGCTACCAGGTTTATTTTATTTTTTCTTCTTTTAAATGCAAACCTCCATGTCTAAGAAATATGCAAGGAAAAATGAGCTTACTTTTGTGACCCGGTGTGCAGAGCAGGGGGAGCAATGGCTTCTTGCAGTACTATTTGAATACTAATCTCAATTAGGGTGAAGATGAGTGCATTTTTACCCAGTGGGAGGATTCACAACTGCAGGCAGGGTATGTGATTAACAACTGTGATATACTGCACTTATGGCAGCACTCATTTTTGGATTATTTTTTTTTTTAATTGTGTTAAATGTAAATATGGTTTAAAGTAACCAAAGGTAGGAGCCTCTGTGCTGGAATTTAAACATTAAATTACTATGCATGTAAACAACTCTCATGTAGAAACCCAGAGGTATGCCTGTAGGAAAGTAACCACCAAGAGCAGATTTTAGAGACAGAACAGAGCGCATAGGTAGATGGTATAGAAGATCTGTAGTGCTTAATTGGAAGTGCAATTTGCACTCAAAGCAAGCCATGAAAAATAGCTTTGCTATAAATAGGAGCCTACTGTATATTGCATGAACTGCACACAGCACTGAAATCCTTAAAGGAAGCAATAGCTGTTGTTTGAGCATGAAACCATCTCAGGGAAAGAATTTGGACTGTGCAGAGCAAAAGGAAGAGAGAGAAAAGCAAGATAAAGTGGTAGGTGGCATCAGTGTTGTGGTCCATGCTGTACCCTTCTCATTCTCATCTTGAGGGAGAGGATGGGGAGAAGCAGGTTAAGTTCACCAAAATAATTTTCATGCAAAAGCAGGAAACAACAAAAGAAATGTATCAAACAGAAGAAGCATTTCCAAATGAGCTTCTCACAGATTGCTGTAGAAGCCTAACAGGTATATAACAAGGATTTAACAACTTACTTCTTCCACTGTAAGTCACAAAGCCACTTGGCAACGTCCATATAGAAGATTTACTCTGCAACTTCATGTATATACAGAACACAGTGCGTTGAACACAATATATTGCCTTAAGTATGTATCTCAAAGTTTCTCAGCAGCTACAGGGCATAAAAATGCAATGGAAATATCTGAAAGCAGGATAGGAGACTACAAAACACCTCATTTTTCTAGGCAGGAAAACAAAATTCTATTTGAAAGGAATCGTCAAGCTGGAAGACGAACTGATTTCTGATGTAATTTAAAGGATTACCTAAAAACCTAATAATCTCCGATTGTAATTAGATAAATGGCATACTCAGATTGATTAGGCTTGTCATTTACAGCGAAAGTACACATTCCTCTTCTCTATAAAAAGAGAGAAACAAGAATGCTCTATTGGAACATTCTTCAAATGAGAAACACCAGTTAACCAAAGCTAAACAGCCCATGGGAGGTGCATTTTTAGCATATGGATACCATTGAAGTATTTAAGATTGGTCTGAATAGGTGTTTTTGCAAAGCACTGATTTATCTTCCTTAGATTTAAAAACCTCTTCTTTTTCCAACGCTTGTTTCTAACTAGCACTTTTTCTCCCATCCCACATGTACAAACTGGCTGAAAGCATAAGTTGTTGCTAAAGGTTATTGGTTCAAGAAGATATTGCCATGCTGCATCTCATTCATCAGCAAGTCTTGCTAATTTTAGTAAGGAGCAAGCAAGCAACTTGGGAACAACAACAAATTAAAACCATCCACTTAGCTGTCACCCCAACCAATTCCAGTTTCGACTCAGCTCCTACCACCTCAAATATTTTCATCTTCCCCAGCCACTTTCTGAGAAATACAAATGCCAGATCCTCCCTTGAGCTGCCTGTAGGAGCATTCCCATCCTCAGCAGCTTTGGAATAAGGAAAGCAGCGAAAAAAGAAAGGAAAAAGTAAGCACATATGTGCCCGCCATGGATGGCATTGTATGTACATATTCTACTAAAGCCATCATGAGAATGTGTGTTATTTTCATTAGAATTCTGAAAAAAAAAAAAAAAAAACCAAAAAAAACCAAACCAGTAAAAATCTTTCAGTCTGTACACTTTATGGACTTCATGCTGCTACCATCCCCTATAAATATCCACACATGTGACTTCAGGCTATTTAACACTCAGGAAAGATCTCTGAAGAAATCACCACACAAACATTGGAGATGTTACAAAACACTATCTTTCCAGCTGAAACTTCATACACCTAACCCAAACTCCAGAAACAATAAACAAGGAAACATTCCTATTGCTCTGAAAGGCAAAGTATTTGGTTCCATTTCAAAAACCTTAAGAATCCAAAGAAAAAGAAGTAACACATTAAAAGTGCTGAGATGCAACAGAAAGACTCATACCATGAACTACATTAGCGCTACTCTGAGTTTAGATGAGCAAGGCAGTATGCTAGTACACAGAAGCCATTACCACATGCCTCATGCCATTTAAAGATGTAAAAACCATGCATTTTCAAAGTGAAGGATTACTATTTCTATTGAAAGGCCAGAGTCCATGAAACTTTAGGGTCAGCAAACTGTAGTTACTCACTTCTTGGCAACTTTTTAATTTATTGACATTGAAAACAATTGCACAGGACTCATTAAAAAAATAAGGCATATCCAGTCACATCTTCCCTGGATGAGTACAGTCCTTCAGTTTGCTTGTCTGTGTTAGACAAAATGTCAATAGCTGCTGAAATAAAAGGTTACTTTGGGAGCAATGCCTTATCTCTTGAGCACAGTAAATGGAATGATTTGCAGTAGCGTAATAGCTTTGAAACACTCATGGGGCCACTCACTTATCCTAGACCTATCCTTTAAACAGCAACAACAGAAAACCCCAACCTTTTCCCCCTCCCCAAAACCCTAAAATACCTGAAGTATAATATATGCTGTAACAAGTTTGCAAGAATTAAGAGTACTTATCACAGAAGAAACTTCCTTTCAAGGTACATATTATAAGATGTAGTTTTAAATCAATAATATTAAAGTATGCTAATAACACATTAATGCAAAACATCTGAAAAAAAACCCTCTGCAATCCTTCTCTACAATTACTTATGAAATACTATTACTATTCTTGTTATGAAAAGAAAGCTGGAGGTCTGTTCTTAGATTTGGTTGTCCTGCCAAAAACTTGCTAAAGTTTTTCTACATTTATTTTATAAAATATTGATCACTGAATAGGACTAAATAACTGTAATCCAGGAATTTATATCAAGTGTACAGCATTTAAGATAAAATTACAACTTTATTGGTTTTTCCTTTCCTGTAAGCTTATACTTATTCCTACATATTCTCAAAACCTCAATATCACTAAAAATAATTTTGTTGTATTTCAAGGGATTTATATCTATTTAATAATACTTCAATGTTATAGTAACATAGAAAAAGGGGACTATTTTTTTTTTAAGAAATGGCATTAATTGCTCCAAAAATCCTCTTCTGGAGAGCAACAGATGTTACACTACTCCCTGTAAACCATATTTTGCAAAAAACACAGTTTCCCAGGAATTTTATAGGGTTTATTAGTACCAACATGCAGAATGCAACCCTCCTCTTTCCCCAACTCCTGTTTAAAAATATGACCAATTTCTTGCTTGCAACTGTGACATAAAACCAATACTGGCAATAAAGTTCTCCTTCCGCCAAATACAAATAACACTCTAGTTCCCAAATTCTTCTCAAGAGATAGTAGGGCAAGAGGTCCAAGCACCAGATGAAGAATCTGTTAGGAGGACGGAGTAAGAGGCAGTGCTCACATGGCACTGAACAGTCAAAAAAAGCACTGGCTATGTCATACTTTTCAAGAGAGAGACAGAAAAATCATAAAGCCATTCGTTGTTGTACCTAATTCCCTGGAGAAACTATGCTCTGTTTAAGGCATGAGTGAACCCAAATGTTTTACATAGGTTGTTTCTTACTTCAGCCAGGTTGTATATAAAGGAAAATGAATATTTTACAAAACAATTACTTTGTTTGTGAAGTTGTGTGTCTAATATTTTGATGTTAACACTTAGAAAGCACTAGAGGACTCTAAAATATTAACTAAAAACGTATCAGATTGTTTTCTCAACATCAGCTGATTTAGGTCAATACCACAGATTTATTTCAAACCATTTTAAGCATAAAAAGACCCCTCTTTCAGTTACCCACAGACAAGAGGAAATACTTAAGCATGTATTATACATATTAGACAGTAAACATTAAACTTCCTTTCCATTTTGCTTATTAACACAGTCAACACCTTCAAAAAATTCCATTAAAAGGATAATGTATTGCTCCATAACACAGTGAGAACTCTATGTTTTTTCTGTAATTTTCCAAACAGATTATGAAATAAAATCATCCCATTTTAGGGCAATTCCTATCTAGCTTCCAGCAGCCACACAGAGCCAAATGCTGTGCAGCTCTCCTTACAACATTCTTCTGGAAGAATAAAATGCATTCATCTGGGCCAGTTTGGTTTTGTGTTTATGCACAAGTTTTCCTTCTCTTTCTCCCTGTGATCATCCTATGTATCCTCCTCCTCCAACATGACATATCTTCGCATAACCTTCCCATTCCTTTCATATCTATTGCCCTTCCCTTCATGTTCTCCTCCTTTTGTTCAATCCAAATATTTACACAGCTCTCTTCAAGAAAATATTAACTAAAAACATATCAGATCATTTTCTCAAGCTGCAGCTTCCTGACAAAATTAATTTGAGATCATAACTAATAGAAATTAAGGACCTTCTGAAAAGCAAGTATATCAAGTCCATGGAAAATGCAGTATGGCTGTCCAGTACTTGCAATGTCACCTACAGAACAAAGGGATCTTCATCAAACCACTGTTTCACATCCAATCTGATCAAAGTTAAGAAAAAACACTGGACTGCATTAAAATGTCATATTGCCTAATGAACCTAGTCCAAGGTACCGAGGAGCTGATTTGGACTCTGCATAGAATAGTTCCAGAAGCTCTGACTTATGAGACAGGCACAGATAAGATTTCTACATTCATACTGCTGGAGGCCTCATCATCTTTTGTTACATTATATTTCAAGGTACTCTTAATTCTCTCCAGTTATTTAGGGAGAAATGGTGCAGCACTGCAGTAATTCCACCCAGTCTTTCCCAAAACATGCAACGAATGGGGATACTGATTCCTTAGACTTTGCTTTCAGAGGGGTGGATCTGCCACCTTCTAGTGCCCTTTGCTGTTGTAGAAGAGCCCAGCAAGAAATCACAGGTGGAGATGCCAGCATGATGATGGCAACTCCCTATATACCTCTGCTAACACAAAAATATATACCACTGCTAACACGAAAATGTCAGTGCATTTCCCTGCTTCTGGCAGAAGAGCTCTCAAGCATAGCATACACAAAGCTGGCAAAATGGGGGAGAAAACTGCTTTTAAAGATCATTTGAAGTGCCATCCCCTCTTCCTGTTGAAAATGCATCGTACCTCATTCAGCTAACACACATTAATTAATTAACCTCAGATGATCTCACCCTTCACAAAGCTCATGTGAATAATTAGCACAACTCACAATAATCTCCTTGCTTCTAGCACCAGGAAGAGGCTTCAGCTATATGCTCACCTCTAGACTGGAAGAATATAATTTTGAAGGACCACCGTAGGACAGCCTTATAAGTTCATCTGTTACAAGATGCATCTTGCATTTAAACCCTGAGGCCACCTACTCTTCTTCTAACAGGTCTTCCTGTTAGCTGTAACTAGTTCCAGTAGGTTCTCAGCTCCAATCATCAGAAAAACCAATGAATCACACTTGAGCTGCGGTGAAGATCACTCCCAGATCAGTTATGGCAAGAATTAAATGCTAAAGAACTGCAGACAAATCCCCCCTCCAAATCCAGCTTGCCTGGCTGAAGAAAATATTTTCAAACAATACCACGTGAAACAAGTTCTCTTCTATTACTGGAAAGAAGAAACCTGTTCCACCTGGCACAGCAATATACCATGTATCCAAGTGCCTTTCAATGCTCAAAAAAACATGTATTCAATCCTTAGAAATACAAAGCTGCACATGTATCCAAAACAGTCCAGTAGTATGGCAAAATATTTGGCAAATATTCTGATAGGTAACACTGCCTCATTACATGGAGTCAAGAATCTACAGTGGTTTTACCAGAGCATTACTGAACATTCAAGTCTTAACTATCTGGTTACAACCTATAGTTCAGAAACTCCTCCTTCTACACAAAGTAATATTAAAAAAAAAATGTTATTGGAGTTGATATTATAGTGCTTTGAAAAAATGCTCACTGGATTTCTCCAGAATAAATGCAAAAAACTGTTGGTAAAGATTTTTTGTTTTAAATGCTAGCACCTTAGAGGACATACCCTTACCTTAGTCAACTTTGCACATAAGAGTATACTGAATAACTCAGAAGTCTGACTGTAAAATATAGGGTATTAAATAAACTCCTTACAAATATTCAAATAAAAGGAAGCCTATCTTAGACAAATAATCCATACGGATTCAGGGATCCAGAATCAGAAAAATGTCACTCAGCCACCTCTTTAAAATAACAGGGAAAGCATTCATTAGCTGGACTTACTATTACCATGATGCAGTTCATTAAGTATGCTGCTTTCTTCGTTCATACAGGAAACTGTTTATAATTCTGTTGGTGGACGTGCTCAAGCTTCCCTTTCACTAGGGTTGGAAATGAAAGAAACTTTCAGATAATGAAAGCCAAACATCTGGCACATTCAGAAAACACTTGCATCCTAATTAACGATGGTGAGAGAAGTAGTATCTCTCATCAGTTCACTTCATAACAATCATGTAGGTTGTGTGGTGAGATAGTAAGTACAGAAACCTTTCTTTACTCTCCCCATCAGGCACTCTGATTTGTCTCATTTTCTGCACACATCTACTGGCACCTCAGATGTCTGCAAACTAGAAACCAAAGACTACATCAGCACTGTTTCTACTTACTAATTGTGCATTCTTGCAAGTCTGCTGAAGTCAAGTCACATTTTTCAGGGATTATATGTAAATGTTTGTGCTAAGAAAGAAACTAAGAGTCTGACTTCCGATCCAAGAGCCACTTGAAACTGCACAAAGCAAGAGTCAGACATCTGCTTGTGCTACCAATGTTGCTCAAGCTTCACACCCACGTACGTGCGCAAGCCATGGCAGAGGCTCTGGCACTACCTGCCCCTCAGAAAGCACTCCGTGCTCTCCAAAGCATGGCTGGTAATGCTGTGAAACCTGTTCAGGTGCTGGTACCTGGTGCCTGGGAGAGGCGTGACTGCATCTAGGGCAGAAGCTGTGCCAACGGGTACTGAAGGCAGTCCCAAGGGGATAACTGAAGGCAACCTGCAGAAAACACTATAAACTCTGCACCCACACAGGGAAGTTCCGGTGCCAGTGAGCTGAATGCACACAAGTTTGCCATTGGCTCTACTTCAGGTGGTACAGCCAAGCCAGGGCTCACGACTCACTGTGATCCCACATGAGTATCAAGGACCTGCTGCTGATCAACCCAGAGGGGTAAAGCCCTCAGCAAGGCCAGACCAGCACCTAAAAGAGATAATGTTGCTGCTGAAGAGGGGTGCAAACAGAGGCTGACAACATGCCTGGGACACAATGCCTACTAAGACAAAGAGCCATCCCAGTCTAAAGAGGGTGACCACCCCTACCAAGGAGAATAGCTTTTTGACTTGTGGGGAGGGGAGGCTTTGATGGGAAGAACAAGCAGCTCCAAGTGTCCCTCAGTATAAGAAGTACCAGGAGACACTGCTGATACCCATGCTCACAGCAAGGTGCTAGTTTGGGTGTGTTGAGAGGCAACCATCTTCATAAGCCTTCTGAGAAAAGACCATGGGGAAAAAGGAGTATGAGGGCTTTCTCCCATTTTTAGGGCAGCAGAGAGGAAGACAGAAACTGGAGGGGTTCACCTGAGAGCAAGCAAGCATGCACCTCTGGGGCCTCATTAACCCCCGCTGACACCGTATGTGTAGATATGTGCAGTGCCTGGAAATTGCCACAGCTGACCCAGCTCCTATTACAAAACAAGACAAGCCTTTTGAAGGCCTCTAACTCTTCTTGTGGCATGGTGCAGAGGCTGTCCTAGGGGAGGATGCAGGCGTAACACAGTGGCTGTGGCAACTATTCGAGGCACAGGCTGGATAACAAAACATTCATTTGCAGGGAGACTCACAGACCCCACCGTTCAAATCTCAACTTAGAGTGCACTTACAACAGCAAAAATACCAAGCAGACAGCATGCCAGTTAATACAACACTACTCTGTCTGGGTTTATTTAACAGTGGGTCTTAAAAAACACTTTTAAACAAACAGGGCAGTTTCATATAATACAGAGGGTGCAAAACAGCTTTTTACTGGGGTTAAAGCTATCTGAACAAAGACATCTCTAATGTATGCTACATGGAAATGTTTTGCATTGAGCTAAGTCAATGTGAGTAGGGAAAAAGAAGGAAGTTATACCAAAAGATAAGCAACAGGTCCACTCACTGGATAGTTCATGTTGCATTCTTAGGTCTCTGATGTTGATCCAAAGCCAAAACAGCACTAGGCCTTGGATCAATCAATCATCTTTCCTCTGGAGAGCTCTGTAAGCACTAGCAGCAGCCTTGTGCTATGTCTAGTGTGCAACTCATCAGCTGAAACAACTGTAGTAATAACCATGGTCCACCACGCCTCATAAATTGCAATGTGGACTCCACATTCCAGCTGATGCTGGGAAATCTGGGAGATTTTAAGCTATTAAATTTTAAGTTACAGGGTCACAATTTCTTACCCTGCTCCCTACCTTTAAGGAAAGCATTGCCTATGGTGTGATCAACATCCAAGTAAATCAGAACCATCCAGGGACAAAGAACACGAGTCAAAATTAACAGAGAAGCATGTCTTCTCTACTTGTTTACAGGTACGCTTGGGTCAAGCAAGTATACTAGACTTTGACTGCATTTCAAACAGTATGTGCAGCATAAAGATTCACTTGCAGAAGCAACACCAATGCCCATCTTAGCTATTTAGAAAACAAATTGGACACCGCATATGACTGAAGAGTCACAGCAGTACAAATTAAACAAAGCTCTTAAGGTCCAGCAGAAACAGACTAGGCCATTCACATCTTGCTTCCACCAGGCAGGTACAGCAGGGCACTTTCTATCAAGCTAGAACTAACTCCACTAGATCTCAAAAAGAGAGGGCCGTCAAAGAAAGCAACCAAATCCCTCCATCAGCATATCATCTTTCACACACACCCTTGCGTGTATAATACTCTGTATTATACAGAGCATCTCACCTGTCGAGGCTTTACAACATTCATAATTTAGGCAAGTAGCAGCAGTTACGTTTTGCTCAGGACAGATCAATCTTACATATCTAAGCACTGATGCCCTGGCAAGGATGAATCAATTCAACATTGCATGATATGTCTAGTAGCTACACTCAAACCTCACCTTAGGAAGAGTCAACTCCACCACAAACAACAGCTTGGTGGCCACTTCACTACATATTTGTTTCTGTATTTCTGCAACAAAGAAGATTTTGTCTAGCTTACTTCCTATGAGGTTCATGACTTCAGAGATAGGGCAGGTGTATTGTAATTCACCTATTTTTGTGATGGCAGACCAGGAACGGTAAGCTATCCAACACGCTGCCTACTCAGCAAGAACAGCCCTGAGCAGTTTTTAAATCAATGTACAAAGAACATAGACCAGCATGGTGTAGTGAGCTTACCTGGTTAACAGTTATTTCAAAGGCGCAGCACTACACTCCCTGCTCAGGATACAACAAAGCATGCAGAAAACTGAACTTGAGACACAGAAGTGGTGGTGAATATAGTGTTATTCTCAATACATAGTATTTCTAAAGCAAATGCTCAGTAGGTTGAGCAGAGAACTTTTAAAATAGAGTCCCCAAGGCATCAAGCATGCTGGAAACTCATTATGAAACTGTTAAAGGAAGGATACAGTGTGAAAGTACATTGCCAAAATAAAATTAAGTGTTGGTTATTTATGAACCAAGACCATAAATTTATGGACCAAGAACAACTCTGTATCCCATCATCAGCTTCTGACCTGTTGTGTAAAACAGCAGCTGTTTTATTTGGCTGTTCCCTGATCTGAGAGAGCTGTGGTTATGGCCATACTCAAGGTAGAAGTACTGCCTTCTCAAATTTTTACGATCTGATAACTTGAAATCAAAATGCGCTTTCCCAGGACCATCAGTGCAGCAGGTCGATCATGCACTTTCACAGCTCACAATCATGGAAGCACTTTGCAATGACACTAAAGAGTAGCAAAACCAGTAACCACCACTCCCTAAACCTTCCTCCCTGCCAAACTCTTCTACAAATTCCATGGCTGGGATTCAGCGAGTGTGCACAACCTGCAGACTGTGGCCAGATCAGGAACAGTCACTTGAGGAACCGAAATTCTTCTGCAACCTAGAAGCATCTTGGCCCCAGTACATTCAGAAGCAAACTGTAACAAACCATTTTTGTCCCACTGAATCATCAGAAATTATATCTCCAAATGATTCGATTGTCACAATCCTCCTCTACTCTTTCATCATATGTTTGATCTAAGACAGTGTGCTTAAAAATAATAACAGTTATCTATTTTATAATCTAATGTGTGCTAGTATGCTGGGATGGAAAAGAGTACTACCAAGCAATAGTAGTTTTTTGGAAATGCAGAAGGTGTTGTAGCATCTCAAATGTCACATCAAAAGTAGAATCAGCTTATACAGCTTCAAAGACAAAGCAGCAGTGATATTCAGAAAACTGAACAATTTCAGTACAAAAAGTCATAGTGGAATTTCACTTTACAAAAGGTGTGAGACATTAAAAACTGCTATAAAATTTCAAGATATATTCCATGCTTTAATAGAGCTTACAATTACTTCTATATATTGTGATACAAAGGTTTTCTGCTTAAAATCCTAGATTTTAGAATGGATTTCTGCACTGAAACCCTGCAGATATTTTTCCATCAAACCAACAGTTAATATCTATCTGTGCACGAATTTGCTGGCAATTTAGCTGATGGCTACTGCTCAGAGAAAGAGAAGGTCTACTCAGCAAGTGGAACTTACATTAAAATAAACGGGGCACCACAAAAACAAGGGCTGGAACAAAGACACACTTGACTGCTAAAGCTCATACCCTGAAGAAAGGACAGTAGTTACCATATTCATACATACACACACATTACATGAGTCCGTACATACATATAGAGAGACAGCATGCACTCAATTAGTTACAAGCACAACAGTAGCATGGTTGTAAAACCATGCCACCTGGAAGCACTAAAGCAAAGATTTGAATCTTAGAAATACTGTCTTCCATAGACTTCAGATCAGGTTCTGAATAATTACAAAGGACAAGCTTCAGGTCTGATTATGTCTGCTATCTTTGTGGCATTGCCTCATCGTACCTGTAAAACAGTATGATGTATATCCAATTTATGGTCACTCTGTGATAGAGAAAAGAAAATCTTAAATAACTTCTCTTCAGGTGGAACAGAAAACAGCCTCAGCAGCAGTTGAAGGAATCCTTTATGAGAAACGCTTCTGCTCCATCAGGACAAAGTGAACAACTTCTGCATCTGTTGTGGTCTCTAGATGAAATAACCACTCTGATTATTCAGTTTATTACAACAAAGCGCACTAGCCACAGTTAACAAGTGTTGTAACATTAATGCTGTTACCATGTCTGGCCTAATTTGGGGCAGAGTTCTGCCATTAACTGTGATTGGTTCTCTTGGGGTGCACAGAGCTGCTAGTAGAGAATAATTACATATAAATGCCAGGAACCTGGATAACAAAACATGGTGCAACCGGCTAACTTGATCTTATTATTTCTCCAGCCATGAGCAGAGAAGAAATTCTTCAAAGGGTTTTCCATCTGAGAGAGAGACATAAAGCCAGGAGAGCACCATATGTTAAACTTCAATATTCATTTTTATAAAAATCACTCTGGGAAGAACCAATCCAGTCAAACTGCATTCAACTGCAGTAATGCCATAAACACTGAAGCAATACATAGATTGCTGTAGTGTTCTTAAGAGGAGTAAGAACTATATAGAAACTGTGCCACTATTAGAAAAATTTCATTTTCCAGCTATGAACAGCAAAGAATACTAACAGCAGTGTAATCTGTATACTCTCATACATGATTGACTTAGTGAATAACCTTTGTATGTAGAAGACATAAGGTTAATTCATACTCAATTTTGAGAGAGTTCACTCACAGAAACTGGATTTGAATGGCAATAAGCTGATTAAACAAAATGGAAGAACAAAAGAAAACAGATTTGTAATTAAGAGTTATCCACACTTGTTTTGAAAAAAAAAAATTAAAAAAAAAATTAAGTGAGCCAACTAGAAAAATCAACCGAATTGAGGAGCCCAGCTATCTGAATATGAAGGAGGCCTAGTAATCTTCAAATCAAAGGTGTCAAACCCCTCCGTATTCCAAGGAAGGAAGAGGGACAGAAAGACTTTGAAGAAGAAAGATTTGACATTTTTTTCTGTGTGAATACACATCTAACAGTTAACCGGCACTAAAATTAGAAAGTTTTTAATGAAAACATGCGGGTTTTTAAAAACCTTAAAACCAGAAACAATTAAGAGGTTCAGAAAAGAAAAAAAAAAAAATCACAGTAAGAATTGGTATAACAGAATCTCAGGAAGATCTCAAAGTCACAGTATTTTCCTGGGTTTGATAGCTTTAAAAAGATTGTTGGGTTCTCTATGTAGGGAAAGATCAGAAAAAGAAAATTTGGGTTCCTGTGCAGCAAGAAGGGTATTTTGGGAAAGATAATCTAAGTAACAAAGGAAAATTTTGATCTTATTTTTAGTAAGGGCATTAACATTTACTATGGTATGAGAGGAAGGGGGTGAATGGAGAAGAAAAAAAAAAAAAGAAAACATGTAAGATACACAAGGGTACAAAAGAGGAAATCATCAAAGTGAAATAAAAACTTTAGGGGCCATTAAACAGCCAAACCCAGAGTTTTTAAATAAAAGGCACACAAGATTGAACATTACTAAGACATTTTCTTTAACTAGGATACTGCATACAATTAAAGAGTAAGAAATAAGTTATTCATGTTTAAAGTAAGAGAGAATTTTCTACATGACTATAACACTTACTTCCGTGGCATAGAGACCAAGTATGCTTCCCTTAAAATCTTCTTCTAGAGACTTGAAAGCAGTGGAAAATCTAACCAAATTTATTATGGGTTTAACACAAGGTAGCTTGTGACAGACTAACCTAAGAGATTACTTCATCAGATAACATTCTCCAAATGCTGTAGATCTCATTAATCTGGATTTTAGCAGAGTATTCAGCAGCATCACATGGGAAACTATCAGTTAAGCTGCAACTAGCAGCGGAATTTATAGGTAGGTGAGCATCTGGTTCAAGGGGACACAACAGCAGAAGTCCTGAAAACTTAAGTAATTATTAGGTCTTAAAAATCAGTCTTGGAACTGATCTTATGAAGCGTTTCAACCAATAACTCTGTTGCTGGAATTAGAAATAGGTTGATGACACATAATACAGCGGAGATATAGATACTGGAAGAGAGGACATAGGTATTACACAGAAATAACTAGATGTTCTGAAGAACTGAACAGCAACAGGACAAAATTCAGTAAGGCACAACTCAAGATCACGTTCCCAGGAAGTACAAGATGTTTCCTGGTATGCTGTGCACTTCCCAGTGAACACTGCACAGGAGGACAACCTAGGTGTTTTAGATAATTACACACAATTATAAACCATCAATGTGATCCAGGTGCAAACTGGCAAATGTGATACTTGGATCCAGAATAGACATACTTGCAATAGGAACAAGAAAGCAATGGTATCACTGAACCAAAACACTGGTTATGCATAAAAATGAATGCCACACACCATCTTGATCACCATGTTAAAATATGAATGTCAGGTGAAACAGGCATCAAAAAAAGACAGTAAAAATACTGGGAAAAAAAAGACTGTATTTACTCTGGAAATCAGGAGAAGGACCTGAGTGTCAGGAGCTCCAGATATCCAAGGGAGCACCAGTGACAGAAGAATAAAAAAAATGCAGATGGGACCTAGTAAGTATGCTAACAATGGTAAGGCATTAAGGCTGCAGTAGCAGGAACCACAGTTGCAGACACAGATGGTGTTTTCCAATCTGAAGCTCCTAACACATATTTAAAATCATGAACTTAGAGCCAATGGTGCAAAAACTGGCTACAAATGTCAGTGTTACCACATCTCAGCCCTGCAAGTTCAATATCAACATTAAATTACACAAATGCCCTTCACAAGTCCAATCTTCATGACAATTTGTTTTTTCCTTTTTTTTTTTTTTTTAAAGAAAAGGATAGTACTTGGGGATAATGGATGTTCATAGACAAAAAATCAACACACACACACATACAACTTAAAAAGCAGAAATGAAGCTCAGAACTGGACATCTTAAACCAAAGCTTGCAGGACACAAGGAATCAATTCCCACTTTACACCTTTAACTGTTACAACAATTTAGCTGTACAGCAAGTAAAGACCAGACTCTAACATGGCCACTTGATTTTATTTTTAATCTTAACAGATTGAATTTCATTCATTTCATGTGATTTGAAAGTATTTCTGAGCAAATGCTTCTTCAGCATAAACATTTCTTGGAAAGATGTTATCATCAAAGAATCCCATACACCAGTAAACCAATAAGCTCATATGAAAAAAAAAAAGGGGGGGGGGGGGGAAGAAAGGAGAGAAAAAAAAACACTTCCATTTTTTTAAAGGAAAAAATCCTCTAACAACCCCCACCACCACCTTTCCAAAGAACATTAAAAACTTTGCACCACAATTTTACAGGCGACTGACTTTCTGGCAATGCTATTACACCTGAGCAAATATGACACAAGGTGACAATACAATTATTCCAACCAGTGATTTACCACAAGTAGAAAACCATAAAGAAGATATCGAGCCCCAAACTTTACAGTGTGTATATTCACTCTCCAAGGGTAAAGTGTGAAACACAGCAATTGGGTGGAACTTTCTTGCTTCAGCAGCTCAGTACAACAGCTGAGAGAGGAGCACTTCATTGTTAAGCAGAGCAATCCTCTCATTAAATTACACTCTTATTTCACAGGGTTGTAACTGCAAAGCCACGTGGATTATGTTCCTGAAACCTGAGCACTTACACCGATAGACAAAATGCATCAAATAACCCTGCTGGCTAGCCAGTCTTCTGCCTCCCCAGGAAAAGAAAACCAAAAGCAATAGTTACATTCAGATAACAGTAACTCAGAATTCATACACAATGCCTCAAACTCTCTGAAGCAAGACTCAGTCCTGTAAAAGTCCACAATACATTAGCATTAATATCATTCATTATTTACTATACCAGTCAGCTGACTTTATAAGAAGTAACAAAATGTGGACCTACAGTTAACCTCACACGGCAACCTGTTACCCTCTTGCAACAATATAGCACTGCATTTATAGGTAAGCTTCCTTCTTGCGTATAAATATATACACACACTTATCCATTTTGTCTTCAAATTGTATGTAAAGTATAATAAACTTGATTACAGTTCTCCATATTAGATGCCAGTAATCACTAAAATTTGCAAATTTTATTTTTTTTTACCTAAAACAGTATCTTTACATTGATAGTAGTATTGTAGTGAATGCTGAACAAGGAAAATGCAAAAATCCAGGAAGTGTAATTATTAAAATAATACCCTAGCCCAGCCAAAGTAACAGACAAGGAATCAATAATGAAAAAAAAAAAAAGCTATGCAGTAAGAACAGCTAAATATGAAGGATATTCAAGGTATGACAAACAACCCTGAATTTTTTTAAAAAATTCAGGTTATCTGTGGCATGAGAAGAAGGGGATGAAGTAAGAGACTAACAGAAAGTACTAACACAGTTACTATCGCACAGAGTTTAGAGGCATATCAACAAATTAGCCATACACTAAGCCTTAACTCTAAAAACTGCAAAAAGTAGCCAAAATCTTGCTTGCCATCTGAAAATAACTTCCTCTGAGAAAGGGAAGAACAGTTGCAGGAGCTATACTTTGCAACAAACATTAATTTGTACTACAAATAGCTGAAAAGCAAGTGCTAAGATCTTTCCTACATCACTGCAGGGAAACTGCACTGATAGGAAAGACAGACTTCAGTTTCCCCAAGGACACTCTGCCCAAACAAACAAACCTCTTTTACCGACTCCCCCCACTCTAAGCCTAACGGAACGAGGGGTGCACCGCAACAGATTCTTCTAAACAGATGAATAAACTATTAGTTCTGTGGTCAATCTTACCTCGATTTAATTCCAAGGGAAAGAAAGAAACAAGAAGAAAACCCAGCTTGACTTAGCAGTTCGAAGTTTGCCGCTCTGGGTCACGCAGCAAGTTCCCCCCTCAAGGCTCTGCACGGAGTAACAACAACGCCGCAACTGCGCGTCACTCTGCTTCCAGAGGAAACCCGATAAAACACAGAGCAACAGCGATCCCCGCGCAGCGCACGCAGCTGGCATAGAAATAACCGAAGGAATAGCAGCGACAAGAAGCATACCTACGCACATCAGCCCGAGAGGCACACAGCCGCTCGCCACCCTCCGCTCCGCATCCCAACTGCTCCACCTGCCCGCGGGTACTGGGCGCGGGCCCGGCACTGCTGTGCCCGCCCCCTGCCCGCCGCGCCGCACGCCGGCCCCCGGCCCGGCCCGGCCCAGCCCCGGCGCCCCCGAACGCCTGCGCGGCCCCCAGAGGCGGCTCCGGGTCCCAGGGTCAGCGAGCGCGGGGCGCTGTCCTGCTCCGAGTCCCACCGGCTTTCCCGGCAGCTTGGTATCGGCTCTTTCTGCCTTCCCAGCGGCGAGGGTCGAAGCAGCTTAGGCTTGTTTATGAGATCATTTGACAGGACAGGAGTAATCTCTTTAAAGCCCTTCCCAACACAACGATGCTGCTAGTTAAGGCCAAGGTATCCGAAATAAAGGTGCCTGATGTGACTGGCTAAAACAGAAGACAGCACCGCCTTTCAAGAAATATTTCAGTCTTTTATTTACCCTCGCTATATTGAAACAGCATTAATTGAAACTCCCATTTGCAGAAAAGGCTGCACAGACTCACAATGCAACTCATGTTGAGACTGCACAGGCATCTACCCAAGTTTATTAAAAATCGAACGACTGATAAGGACAGGTGGGATTTCACACCAAGCACCAACCCTTTCCACAGCCTACTCCTGTAAGCAGTCAAGTAAACCTGCCCAAATTTGGGCTTACCTTTAAAGAGTAGTATCTACAGCTGCAAGTTCCAGTGTGAGCGAGGAGAGTATAGTTACAGAACTTGCTGTGAAATGGAGAAAATGCTATGACAGTTTCAGATCTACTTGGCAAGGTATGGGCACCAGCTAAATGTGACTAATCTGGAAATAAAAGCTGGTGGTTATCTTCTAAAAGGCTTTTGTGGCCAAAGCAAAATAACTTCAGAGGTTCTGGGCCAATTTCCTACTGTGCTTTTGTCCCTATTACAAAAAATGCCATTTTTTCAAAATAAGGTATTTTTTGTCAGGCTACAGGGTGAGACTAAATAGGAGCTCACTACAAAAGATTTGTATGGTGAAGTAACCTCTATGAAATAATAACATAGTACATCAATTACTTGAAAACCTGTGCTGGGACTAAAATTGCTCACCAGTTCTTCTAAAAAAACCCATAAAGAATTACTGCAAAACTGTCTAAAGCTACTGGTTCTCATACACAAGCTCTACCTACCAGTAAGACTTCAAATCTTTATTTCTTTCAAAAGAAACACACAAAACTTTAATTCAGACTAATCAGAACGAGCATTTTCTTTGTCCGATAAAACCAGTAACACTGAGACCTAACAATGAAAACTTAAAAAAAATAAATTAATAATAATTTAAAAACCTGGTGTATATATAGCAAAAACCAGAGTAATTACTCTTTCCCAGTGTAGGTGTGTGCATTCAGTTTGCTCTATTACTAAGCTTTAGCTTTCCTGTGAGATACACCTGTCCATAGTGTAAGCCACAAACATATACTTCTGTAACAAGTATTCAACACTCACGTGTTCTCAAAATGCTAAGACCAGCTCCCATTAAATCAGCAGTACAAAATCTTTAAGTCAGGGTTTTGCTTTCCCCTACAACAAAAAAAATTCATAAAGGCAGAAAGGACTATCCTAGACAAAGTGCCGCACAGTGAAAGAAAAAAGTTGCTTCATCATGAACACGTATTTTAAATATTTTATATGCTACAAGAACCCTATTGTTAGTTTCAAATTTTCTCAAAACATTATCAAAAGGAACTAATTCACCTTATGGTCTACAATACTTGGGTGCTTTGCATAAGGAAGTTATTTTGGAAGCATGAAAACTAACAAAAATAACGATTGACTTGAAAGGTGCTCACTGATTTCTTTACCTTCTGTGAGGATCCTGTATCTCACCAATGAATATGTCCAAAACATATCCAGGGTCATCATTTCACAGAGGATTTTCTGTGCAATCAATTGATGAGCATGCCAAAGTCTTCTTGAAATGTATTTACAGTTATACAGCAGCACGGAGAAAATAAAAATACAGTATTACCAGACCCAGAGGTGTATTTTTCTGCTCTCAGGGATAAAGTGTCTGGAAAACAAATCCTGCTTTTTACAAAAGCAGGAACTAAGGTCCCACTAGAGCCTTATTTGTTCTTCACTGACCCTATCCCCACCTACTATTTCCAGGAGCACGTACTCTTAGGAATGCAAGTTCAACCCACCACTCTGCAAGATGGACAGATCTTCTGACTTATTGTGAAGCTGCTGCATGGCTCTGATTCTGCTCACAATTCTGTGTGGATACAACAGGTTTTCCATTTTAGCCTTTTAAATTATATAGTTGTATAAAGTTACTTCCCATCTTCCAGCTATTTTAAGTACCTTATATGACATGAAAATCATTGGAAATTATGGAGCTTGTCCTCCCTAAACACATTTCTGGGCATATGAAGGAGAAAAAGGTGACTGGGATCAGTCAGCCTGGATTTACCAAAGCTAAATCATGCCTGACCAACCTGACTGTGGTAGAATGACAGGAATAATAAAGTGATAAAACGCGGATGAGGGGACAGCAGCTGTCATTTTCCTTGACTTTCTCAAGACTTTCAGCACTGTCTTCCACAACATTTTTGTATCCAAGTGAGGACGGCACAATCTAACAAAAAAATGGGTGAACTGGTTGAATGATGGGGCTCAGATGTGGCAGAAGGAGAGGAAACGGCCATAAGCTGAAACAGTAATGTAAGGATATAGGGAATAATGTTCTTCCAAGAGCAGAGGCAAGCAGTGCTGCAGGTTGCCAGTGAGGCCGGGCAGTTTCTGTCCTTGGAGGTTTTCCGGACCTGACTGGACAAGGCCCTGAACAGCCTGCTCTGGCCCCAGAGCTGGCCTTGCTCTGAGCCCGAAGATGGAACCACAGACCTCCCAACATAAATTTTCTATCACTCCTAGTTTTGCCTCCAAGTAAGTTACATACTCACATAAGCAGGCAGCAATTTCTTTCATTACTGAGTAGTTGCAAAATATATTTGAGAAATGCTAGTTACTACTTAGGAAACAAATGCTGGATCACGTCTTAAAGTTACCAGCATACATATTTCCAGTTAAAAGCAAGACCATAACTGTACAAAACAGTTAAAAATATTCATAGTTTTAAGATTTTGTGTAGTTCAGTTGAGGCAAACAAAACTACTTGCACCGTCCCACTATATAGATGTCTTTATGTTTTGCAATGTAAGGAGCAATGCAAGCAGCATAAGGAGGTTGTTGGAATTACACTAGACAAAATACAGCATCATTTTAGCTATGACCCGATGCAACTTTTTTACTATCTTCCTGAAAAGCAGAAAGTTTGCTGCTCTTGAAGGCAGAAAATGCAGATGGCAAGTGAATAACTGTGATCAAACTGATTTCAGGGAGGGAGGAGAATTAAAAATTGCTCCTGGTTTAGTTCTTATAATTTCATTCTATGAATTTTATGGTTTGAACTTGGAGTAAAAAATTTGGCTGGTCTATAATTCCCTGCTGACTGCCTCTTAACTACAGTAATACTAGTAGGCCCATTGTAATGTGCCACTGGGCATTCAAAAATGACCATCCTTCTTCTATGTGACTTGAAGTACTGGATGAAAAAAAAACTAAACGTAATTTGCACAGGGGCATGTCACAAACATCTTCATTGACTCTGCTCGTGCCTTTTTCAGTATTTTTGTCACCAAGAGGCAAGGTGTAAAGAAACACGATCACAGCCGACTGTGGAAGGAATTGGGAGGGCTGGAACGCATTCTGCAGAGACCTGTAATCTGCCCATCTGTTCACAGGGAGGGATTACATCAAATCCCATTGAGCTTTCATATTCACAAATCCAGGAGGAACAGTAATTGGTTTACTGAAGTTTGTTAGATTCATAATTTTATCACAAATTCCTCTCAAGGCAAGTTCATTCACAGTATTAATTTTTCTCCCTTTTCAACGGCTCATTTGTTCTGTAGCACTATAAATATTATGTGAATGAAAATCACAGGAAATGGCTATTCTGTGCTCCAGTGCTTTATTAAAAGATATCTGTTTCCAAAAAAAAAAAAAAAACGAACCCAAAACCATAAAGCTAATTATATCTTCATTTACACAGCTCCTTTCAGAAAGATTATCTAAGACTCTTTATAGAGCATCAAATTGTAAACCCACAGCACTGTCTATAGGCAAACAATCAGATATATTCCATATGCAGCTGTGAAGACTGCCATAAACATTTATATTCATGCCAGTTCATCTGTGCTAGGATTAACGGAGTGAGAAAAGCTGGCCAAGGACACCTATTTAAAGAACCAGGAGGTTTAAGTAGATGGAACCAGCACAGTAACTTCTCATCTAAAGCACAGCACAGCTAATGACTGTGTAACCTGTAGCTCTTACTGCAAAGGCAACACTGGGGGCCTGATCCCACCCAACCCCTGCCAAGGAAACTGTGCTTTATGTGTCAGGAGCCCTTTTGATGTCTCAGAATATTTGTACAAAACTGTCAGGAAAAGGACTCAGTAAACACGTGGGGGCTTTGTACAGAATGGAATTTGACCAATGTACACGTGCTCAGAGCCTGGTATACGTGAGACCCTCATCTCAGTGGTAAGGCTTGTTGGGGCAGAGTAGAAGGAAAAGTGACCAGGGCAATGTGGCAGAACTTGGCCACACTGGCAGTCCTGAACTGAAACAAGATTTTAGGGAAATATGGGATTTTCAATGACTAAATCAAATCACAGACTTGAAATACTCCTTTTTCACATAGTAACTCTGCGCTGCTGGAAGACCACAGGTGTTGCTGCATTTTATCCTTCACATTTCCCAGCTGTCTGAAGCTCCACGTCTGTGCAGACTCAGAACTGAGTCCCACCAAGGCTGAGAAACACAACATCTCCCACATTAAGCCAAGTGAAAACCAGAGAGTAAGGACCCACATATATTGGCTTCTGTACACATCACCTCCCACAGCCTAACTCCCACGTCGCACGCCTTTCACAAAGTTAGGACTACAGTTTTCTATAAAAATCCTGCCATATAAGGGATGGAGGTGCCTATCATCTTCCACATAGGAAATGAAACCAAACTCAAGCCCTTCAGGACCAGAAGAAAACAAGAAGATACTACTTCTGTTTTGCAGAAAAATGCTCTGAGCACCAGGGAAGTAACAATTCTGGTAGAGATACTCCTCACATCTACTGCTGAATCCCTGCCAGCAAAGTAGGTTTTACTGGGCTGCAAAGCCAGATTAAGAGATAACTCCTCTGTAGCCTGGTGATCAGGCTTGTTTAGTGTAAAATGCAGAGAAAGTCCTAGGACAGAATCCCCTTCTGCTGGCATGTTTTAAACAGAAAATGTGAACTCTGCTTAACCTTAGAAGAAAGAGAATAAAAATCTATCTCCAAAGCATCAATCCAGTGGGTGGGCACAAAGCTCTCCTTTCACATCAACCCTGATGGAAAGGATGCTGCTTGGGTAAATTCCTCTTATCTCAGGTCACTGTTGTGGCATCTGGTGTCATGTTTACAGTGCACAGCCTAGTATAGCAAAGAGACTCAGAGCTGAGCAGGGTGCCCAGGGCAATGTGGCAGGGTGCTGAGGCTAAGTACAGCTGCTCAGGTGCAAGGTTTTTAAACTCAAGCATGGTGCGATGCTAGCACAGTTATGGGCTTTTAGGACCAGCACATCCTAGCGAGCCTCACAATCTCACGAAGGGTGATTCTGGTTAGGATCCAGGCACCCCAGAAGATGCAGAAGGTTTGTTAAAATTCACTTAATATTTGAAAGGGGCAGAGGAATGTAGCAAATACAGCAAGTACATATCTGTAGGCATATATGTATATAAATAAAAATATAAAATATACATAGAGAGATATATGCACACATCTCTATTTAAAAGTGTCTAGTTAATGTATCATTATACTTGGTGGTATAAGAGTTTAACAGCTCTTGAAGCCTGGAAGCACCCCTTTCCACCATTTTAAGCCTACCCAAGCTTGGAACACCAAACAAGATCCAACCACTTCAAGCACAAGACAGTGCCACACTACTGAAGTCCCAATGAATAGGAAATAGAAAAAAAAAACAATTAATAGAAATTAAAATTCTCTCTCTTCTTTCTCTGAATGTAATGGCTGTGAGAGATGTGTCTGAAGGTCTCTTCTTGGTGGTACAGTAGTGTCTATAACATCCAAATGCCATGGTCTTGCCCTAGAAACATCTCTGTGGTTCAGATGCTTATGCCCTTCAGTTGCTGTCAACAAGCAGGCAAAGTAAATATCAGCTTTGAAAACTGTTTTCTTCTGTGGAAAAGCTGTTCAGCTTTTCAAACCAACAGCTTCACAACCATACGATGATGGCCTGGCTTCCACTCGCTACTACAGCAATGAGGATGCAAGTGGTGAGCTACAGATAAAGACCATTTTATTCCTGTCCCACTTGAACCCAACTTGCTTGCTGTTGTTGCATTCTGCTTTCTCCTCACTAGGTGAGCTGACAGTAGGCAGAGGGGAAACAAACAAAAAAACCACTTAAATGATTTGCTAATCCTTCAGCAATAGAAGGACAGCAAGATGTATCACAAAAAATGAAATGTCCTTTGTAGGAAAGGGGTATTTTATATCCAAATACTAGTTCTTATGAGACATCTGACATCCCTTCAACTAGCAATTTTTGAAAAGCTGCAATCCTGTCTGGGAGATTTCTGGCATATTTTTTTCTCTCTCTCTGGTACATTCTCCCATACTCTGTGCACTGTTTCCCACTACCACACTCAATGCATTCAGTTGATTATCTGTTTTTCACCACCTGAACCTTTGTTCTTCAAATTACTATTTTGTAATGGTCACTCACAACTACATTTTTTGAAGGCTAAAAAGGCTGTCTTCGGAGACACTATTTTAAAGCTTTGCTTGAACATCAGAAAGCACTACAACATAGCATACTATACGTACAGTATTATGCAGTACAATATCCAGTGAATTTACTTTTAGTAAGCTACTACACAATGATTTACATTATTCCTGTTTTCACAGTTATTCACAGAGCCCTGATTAGTAGTTACTACATACTACATTTTTTTTTTTTTAAAAAAAAAAGTTCTTTTTTCTATCCAACCTGTATTGATTTCCCCCCAGGACTCAATGGCAACCTCTGTTCCAGCATTGACACTTCTGGTTGGATCTTCATAGGAATTCCACTTCAAGCTAGAACCACTTTATTCCCGTAGTTCTATATACCATATACCTGCAAGTTAACTGAGGACTGTAAGTCAACTGCATGCTAGTTCCTTGTCAGTCAGGGCTAATTCCCACAGATTAAAGAAGGAAATCCTTAGAGTCCCCAAGGTCTTAAAATCCTACTGTTAGAGAAGAGCATTTTGTTCCTTCCTAAATCATCTGTCAAGAGAAAACAAAAAAAAAGATTTGCCCATTCATTATTATTATCTGCACCAAAAGTATCAGAGGAGATGAATTAAGACCAGCACTTTCTGACTGTGAATTAGTTGCCAGACCACCTACTACCAATGCCATGCATGTTTACCCTGATTAACTCAATGATCACACGGTTACCTGATGACAGTAACAAATGCACAACAACAGATCCCTCCTCTCTGCTGTTCTGGTGTCCTTATGCAACTGCTCTCCAGGGAATTCTGATCCCTGTTCTCTGAACAGGATGTTTTGCAACTCTGTGACAAATGGTCAGAGACAGAAACTGTAGATCATTCTTTTGTTCTTCACCACTAAATAAATATTTTTCCCTAAATTCAGAGCAGTATTTCCCCTCATGATTCTCTGATGTCTGTAGGCGAAGGCTTGTTCCCAAAGTCTATGGGCATCATTTGGCAGGGGTATCCATTCTCTTACTCGAACAGAAGCCTGAGCTCTCCCTTTTAGGCTTTGTCCACACCTTCCCCACTTTTTCACCTTCAGGTCTTCCCCTCCTCCAATTCCATTTTTCCCTCAGAAAACAGAGAAAACTTAAATTATCACTGAGAGCTTCCAAGAAAAAGATGCCCACCTCAAATACACACACACAAACTGCAAACAGCTCATCAAACATACCTGCCAGAGAACCAGAGGAAGAGAATTACCCACTTTGCTCCAAAGAATCTTTTTCTCCATTCTGGATAAAGGGTGAGTTTCAATGCACTTTTATCAGCCTTTACAAAAAAACCCACCAACTAGTATGACTCCGAGGCTACCCTTTTGTTTCCACCTTTGGATCACAGTGTTAATTTACTTTTTCTCCTCTGAATAAGTGTGAATGTTTACGATAAGAGTCTTAAAACACAACCAGGAGTTCACAGTTCTGCAATTCTGAGTCTCTACTAATATTAGACTCTTGAGGATTAAAGAAAAAAGACTTCGCCATGAGTTAAACACAACAGCAGCATTGCCAGTTTTTACGATGCTGAGGCACATACAATAAGCAAGCAGGGAGCAAATAATTACCTTCCTAGTGCCAATGAGCTTATTGTGCATGTGGGTGGAGCAGACTGACTTGAGCTATGAGGAGCAGAAAGGATGCAGGCATCTGGCTTCTCCATTGCGCCCACGGCAAATCACAGAACACTGAATATCCAGATTTTCTGTTTCTTTTCTGAAGTTAGCAGTGGCAGTATTTGCTTCTTTAAATGCTCTGTATAGCTGTTATTTATTTGCTGTTGAAAATTCTCCATCGTTTGGATATATATAATGCAGTTGAAGAAATGTACAATGTGCATATAAAATATTTTTCTTCCCATTTCTTATCCAGTTGAGGAAGGAAGATTGTAACCACTCAATGCCTTCAACTTCACCTCTTAGAATCATTTTTATGTTAATGCATTATTATGTGATAGACTTTGAGCAAGGGTCAAGTAGCTCTTAGAAGCAGACACACTGTGCAGTATTGTGAAAGTTAATGGAAACATATTTAAAGTACATTGAAAAGAACAAAGGTGGATTAAGAATACCTTTAAGTATTCCCCAAATTCATTTTTATGTTGATTCAGTTCTTACAGGAAAAAGGGTAAAACATTACAGAAGGACCTGTGGGTTTTTTATGAATTATACAGAAAAGACCAATATGATTAACAATCTAGTCTAAAATCTTTTGCAGATAAACCCCTTATCCCTTTTCCATCTCCATATGTTGCTCTGTACTCCATTCCTAATTTTTATGCTGAAGTATTCCAGAGCTGGATGAAACACCTCCAGAGAAAAGCACAGCAGTCCACACCGTCAGTGTTTGACTGAATCAGATGACTGTTAGGAACAATTGCTTCTATGGTTAAGAAAAACTTCTCTCCATATGCATATGCTGAGCCTAGCAAAGGAGTAAGAGGAAGGAAGGCTCTCCTTATGCTTTGAGGATTTTCTGAACTGAAACCTCAATATCTGCAACCGCTACATAGCTTGTGCTAACAGAGAATGACTGTTTAGAAACACCCTTGTTAGGTCCTTTTAGATGAGACAACAAAAGGAAGGAAGAAACCTGTGCTGATGCTCTACCAGCGGTGTTTGTTTTCACCACCCATTTGCCCTTATTTTTGTCTTCCCTCATCAATGTATGTATGAAGCCACTCGTACAAATTTACTTGCAGAACCACTATGCTGTCGTCTTCAAACCTCTCCTTCACTCTCCTTCTGTAATTGCCAAATGCAAGGGGATACATGGAGAAGAGAGTTTTGTAATATAGGGGGGTTTACCCATATTTATATTTTATCATGAAAACATAATTAAAAATATGGTCCAGATCTCGACAATGCCTTTTCTCTCTCCCTTCTAAATGCTAATTATGCTCACATAATTTTTCCTCATTAAAATAGCTCCCTTGCTTTAAACTTAATAATTTCTTATCCCTATTGCCTCCTTTCCTTCCAGCTCTCCTGTACTTTCCCTTCCTGTTAACTCTTCTTTCTCCATGCCTTGTATATTTGCACCAATCCTTTGACAAGCTCCAAGTCTCAGTGATACACCTCTGTTCCTCCTTCCTTGCCATTCCCCAACTTTCCAGCTACTGCCTTTACTTCCTCTGTGCCTACCCCCACCAATTCCTACTCCTCACTCTTTTCTCCTCCTGTCTCTGGTGCACCTCTTCCCTCTTGCAACCTCTTCTTTCTCTACTGTGCTATTTCCTCATGTACTTGGGTGATCATATCACTTTTTCCTTCCATCCTCCTCTCTGTGTCATCCTCTTGGCTGTCCCTACTTCCTTTCTCATGCTTTCTTCCCCTCATTGACTCTTCTCAGGGGCTCTTGGAGGACCTCTCTCAGTGCTGAGGTCTCAGCAGTCACATCCTGAATTCAGTGGAATTCACTTCTACCCTGCTGTCATTTCCCTTTTCTCTCCAGTGGTACACCACTTCCCAAACATTATCATGCAATAATCAGCTTTTAAAAAAGGTATGGAATTTCAAACTTCACTGTCAATTGTCTGTTAGCTTTTCTACACCCATATTTTTCCACAGACATACAATACACCATCCTTCAGAGCATGCTGTTCACATACATATTTCATTGCTGGTGCACTTCCACCTCTTGTGATTCATATCCACCAGGCAGAAGTACCTACTGAGACTAAACTCCTGTCACAACAGTGCCAGCATCTGGAAGAAGCCCCGATGTGACTAAGGGAGATCAGGTAGCCCACACCCCTTTTTTCAGCACAGATTCCAACTGTTTTGACACTCCAGCAAAACCGATACAGAGAGCTCATCCTGAAGAGCTGTAACTGCTGGGTAGGACACTCAGATTTACTCCTGGAATCAATATCATGCTTCATTCCCTTCTACTTATCCAGACTGGATCAGATGAGATCTTGATTTAAGGGAAGTAATGCTCACAGTCTAGCTTGGTGAAAACATACTGCTTGAAAATGGACTCCAGGACAATGCTCTGTGAGCACATGAAGTCATTGCTGTGCAGCTGCTCTGCAGCTCTCAGGAATGAGAACAGTTCTGTAAGAAACCAGAGGGCCTGCTGAGCTCTGACCAACCTCTGTCCTGTCCCCAGTGTTCTCCACTAGCCACCCGCTCACAGCAGCAGAATACTTTAGAAGACCATGTGTTGAAAGACATCCAGGGGAAAAAAAAGAAGAAAAATAAAAAAGAAAAACCAGCCAGCAGTGAAAGATCCTAGGTATATTGTTTACTGCTTGGTGGTGTTCAGGCTTTTCACTGCCAGCAATCTGGTTTTGCTATGGGAACAGTGCAAGAAAAAAAGACACAATTGGTGTTGGATGCCAAGTTCAAGCGTGCAGCTGATTGGGGGTGCCTCCTATCCCACCTCCTTCCTCTCCAAATAAAAAAAAAATAACGGGAAGAGTAAGGAATAACCCATGAGTAGGCCATGCTCTGAGCACAAGGTGAATCAAGGCTGAAAACAGTGCTCTTGCAGAAACAAATGTATTTCCTAAGGGATACGTACAGGGAAACAAGGGCCCTGGGAGGGATTATGGTCCCTAGTACCTCCTGCTCAACAAGTCTGAGTATATGCCTCAGGTAAATCTAATAATAATCTTGGAATGGAGTTAGTCCAGGGCACAATGATAATCACTTCAATGCCCTCAATATGCAGTTCAAAACAGAGGAATTTATCTAAATAATGTACTTGCTAGACTTGGTTGTATCTATAATGACCTTGACATTAGCAGGTCAACATCCAACACAGAATAGTAAAACCAGCTCAGCTACAAAATAATACAGATGATCCTGCAAATTTCTCTGCTGCTCGGCTCATCTGTTACATGGTGTGTCTGATAGCAGATTAAGAATAATGACAAATCATATCCAATAAATTCAAAATGTGAAACACTGGAATTATTCTGCATTCTTGCTGATAATTTTAATATCAACTTTTAATATCAAATATCAGATTGTTACCAATCTTCATATGATGAGACAGCAGCTCATTAATGAAGAAAAACTAAGATTTTGTTTGCATTGTACTGAATTACAATTATCCAGAAATAAATATTATATTGTTATACATTCAGAAGGAAACATAATTTTGATGTAAACTTGACAACTTAAACCCCATTTCTTACCTTGCACCCTTTCAGAAAAAAATGTCACATTTACCTTTTTGAATCACAGAGGTACACTTAATTGTCAAATAGAAGCCTTAGCATTCAAGTGAATTTTCTCATCTGAGATCATTCTGTGATCTATACCCAATTATTACTTTGAAGAGAGAACAGCACTTCATTTTATGATTTATACAGGTTACAAAGCCAACATTCACATTCAGTGCAACTAAACTCCATTGATCTTAAATAAGAATAATATTAAAAAAGCTAGGATCCTGCTGAATATAATGATAGAAATAGGAAATAATGCTTACATCAAGGAAGTATGAACATAGATCCATTCCTGACAGAGGCGCTCATTTCTAAGTGTCTGCATACTTTTTGTAAGAAAGAGGGAAGGAAGATTTTAATCTCCTTAAAACAACAAAAAATTCTCACAACAGTAAGTGATTTATGAGCATTTTCTTTGCAAAGCAACATGTCAGAGCACAGTTCAGCTGGTTTTGCCTAAGGACATTTATTTATGCTGGGGAGATAAACTATTTGGGTAATCCAGAAAAAAATAAAACAACTTCTCCACTCAAATAGGTTAAGTAATGAAAAATTTCAATTAGGAAGTGAATTTTCAGGATGATAAACACTAAAGTAGCACACTTCACCAAAGATCTACATATAATTTTGACTATAGCAGAACTTAAATTAGATCACGTGTTACTTTAAGTTGTTAAACTTGATTACGCCAATCTTCTTCCTTTTCTATGAAGTGCTACGTTCCCATTCTAGAATATGGCATGACAAAGGCAGGTTTTTGCTCCTGTCCCTGTCCCCTGGGAATTACCTTCACCATATCGGTACCTGTGAGCACAGTTTAAACAGAAAACTTCCTTCTTACACACATAGGTAAGCACCTCTGCAACAGTTGCTGTCATTACAGGCAGCTAACTTTTATTCAGCATAAAAAAAAAAAAGGAAAGTGTTTCCTTTCCCTTGCAAGAGCAATCAACCTTGCCCAGTGATGATATGCTGCCTTACTGGCTCCACCAAAAACTTTGGCTGTTTTGACTGCATGATTTATATTACCTATTGCCAGTTAACTTGCTCATAGCTTTGCTGTTCGTTACCTGGAACCCATCACATTTTCTTCCACAGTGCTGTTTTATGGACCACTCGGTTTCACAAATCAAAGACAGTCACAGTGAAGAATGAAAGTTGACTTTTTTTCCCCCTAGAGAATAACAAGTTCCCTTTGGGAAGATTCAAAACTTCGGTCTTCGCCACATAAAATTGTGGTGATCAAAACAGACAGAAACAGTATGCAGCAAAGGAAAATGAGATCAAAGCCAGGACACAAATAGCTTGCCAGGCTTGAAAAGAGGAAGCCACTGTGAGCCTGGTGGGGGTAATATGTATGTATCCCCTGAGACCTGACCACGACTCATATGTTGACTCTTCTGCTTTGTTTAAAGACCAGCTGAAAGTCTGCAGAAATTCAGTCTCCCTTCTTTGCCTGTGTCTGTATGTATGTACTGATTTGCAGATCCTAATATGCAGCAGGAATTGGTTTATGAAAGCTGATGTGCAAACAACTTGGCACTCTCCCCATTCCTCACTGCCATCCCCTCCAAAAGAAAAGGAAAAAATGAAAAGAAAAAGAAATGAGAGAGAAAACAAAGAGCGAGGAGTACAAGAAGTGCAGACAGTGAAAAAAAGAAACCTCTAAGAATTTCTTATTTGCAAAGGAATGCAGCATCCCTATGTTGGGATCTTGAAACAACCCTCTGATTACCATTAACTTTCAATGTACCTCTTTTAATTTGGTCAAAATGCCACTTGTAAATCTAAGGTACTACTAAAAAATAGTCACAGCAATTATAACAACACTAATAAGGAGGATGGAGATCTTTTTAAACCATGAACAAATTTTGATTTTGCTCTAAAATTAACTTGTGTAGAATGAGAACATTTTGTAATACTTATGTTCGTTGTTTACTTCCTCTATTCAGCTTTCTGGATGCAACTTACAAGAGGAAAGAATGAGCCACTGTCTTGTCTTGGGATGAGCCCTCGTGTATAGTTATATGTAATCATATAAACTGGCACCGATAGGAACTTGGGGTCAGGTGCTTTTCAGGGGACTAGGACAGCAACATCCGCCAAGTAACAATGAAATCTCTATTCTGGGATTAAATACAATGTGAGAAAGAAAGATGCTTAAGAAAAGGAAAGGCAGAGACAGTCTTGGTAAGATAGTGCCCCTCCAAGAGAAAGGCACCCTGACAACCCTCTTGAGGACTTGAGAAAGAACCAAGAGTGACTCTATGGCTGCTGAAGGTTTGCTAAGACAGCATTTTAACTCAGGAATTTTATTCCCCTACAGCCACTAAATGCTCACTCTTTTGAGAAAATCCATATGGCCTAGAGAAAATTAATGCCTGTTGCTGAAAATTTCTCTGAAAATAGAATGTCTCTATTTCAGAGCTCATTTAGTTTTACCTCCCAGGAGACCATGAGATAAGTAAGTCTGCCTCAGCCTTTAGGACCACCTTCCCCCCTTCAGCACCAAATAAACCCAGGGCTTAGGGCAGGGATAAACTGTGGCCAGGATGGGTTAAGTGGGTTTTTTCAGGAAGGCTTCAAAAAGGCTAGATCCTGGGGAAAAATCTCATTTGTACAAATGACTGACAAATCAATGTCACAAATGTTAATACAGAATCCAGATTCCAAGATACATTTTACCCTGAAATATTAACTGAAAGAGATGGTTTTCTGATGTATAATTATTGCTCCGTTCTTGAAAATTTGCAGTTTTGAAGACCTTGCAAAGACTCATAAAGCTAAAAAGGAGACAAATGATGTAGCTATTTATGCCACCTATTTACTTACAAAAGTAATAAATTCTGTGTACCTTGCGCAAAGAGCCAAAAAAGCACACAGACACTTACTTCCATGAACAGAAACCCTGAATACAATACCTTTTTCATCTCTCTGGCCAAAACCCAACTCTGCACCTGGTGGCCCCATTAGTTGTGTTCCTCGCTTTCAGGGCAGCACCCTCTGTACCAGTCCTACCTCTCAGGCTAGAATTTCATAGCTCTTGTAATACCCTGCACCTGCCCCGAGCAGACTCAACAGCTTGCAAACGGCACATGATGCAACCTCAGGGCCTCTTACAATTGACAGCTCCAAAGGAGATGCTTGAAATTCACACCATGTGTTTCTTTAGTCTCTTAGCACAAAGATGACATCTATTTTGCTTAAATCTGAACAGTGTTTTAAGCAGAATTTGGAGGTATTTAGTACCCTGCGTTTTTGGAGGCCAGTTAATAAGGATCAGCAGAATTGATTCAGCAGGCTGCAAGGGAAGTACAGAACTTGAAGGTAATTTTCCTTGCTTCTATTCATATACAAACCAGCAAGCATTAATATCCCACACAGGCTGGGGGATTACAGACACTTGCAGGGCAGATTTCTTCCTTTGCTTTTATGTTCAATATAAAAGAGGCTTTAGAAGCTTCAGCACCGATTCCAAAACATACTGACACACACACCCCTCCCCCCCCCCCCCACCCCCCCCCACCCCCCATGTGCATGGTACAGATTACTGAAGAGCTCCTTGTACAAAGAAACTTCATCTGCAGTTTGGAATATCTTTCCTTTGCACAATACAATCCTGAAACTGCTGCAGGACATTACAGCCACAAACACCTTTCACCTGGACCTCCTGCACCAACTCATTTGCTAATGTCTCCTGCTAACTGATCTAAGCCTGGCCTCAATCTTCTTTTAATGAAAGAGAAGCAATAGGATTCTTTAACAGCTATTATTAGCTCTTAGTACCTGTCTCCAGAAAACAAAACAAAACAGAGCCTTTAATTCCCCGAGCTTTCCTACAGGCCCAATAAAGACTTTTCAAGACAATCAGCATATGTAAAGAATTCAAAATCCCTGAAAAACGATGTGGTGTACAGGGATTCCTTCAGTTCAGTACCTGCACTGGGGAAGAATCTTAGATGAACAAAAAAGAAAAAAAAAAGTGCAATTATTTAAACCTTTACACCTAAGAAAACAAAAATTTAACTCCCGTAACTTACCTGAGGCTTTTGGATGGCCATCTGATTTTCACTAGGGCAGGATTTTTGCACTAGCTTAAAATTCTATATGCAACATGAGCACTTTTTGGTTGTCCATAATCTTCACATTATGTAATTAATGCTATTATCTTACTCAGCACAGTGTTGGTTTTGGAGCACAGGATGGGTCTGCTGCAGTTTATCAAAGGCATGGAAAGAGGCCGATAGCAGGGACAGGACCAGTCTGCTTCCATTTCTGAAAATGAACGCTGATCTCCTTATGTCTGTATTTTTTCAAATATGAAAGGAATTGGCTTTTTTTTTTTTTTTTTTTTTTTTAATTGGTGAAAATAAGCTTTTAGGTCAAATATTTTTTAAAAGATGGCCTAAAATATTTGATAACTCTGAAAAACGGTAACATATGTGATTGCTTTCCTAACTGGATAATTTGATAATATAACTATTACAGGGTAATTGATAACATGTAAATGGATTATGCGCTTAAAGTTCAGGCTGCTGTGTTGGTTAGATAAACTAGTTACATGCACTTCCAGTACAGCACAGTTTGTGATTTCAGTTTGATTTTACTCTTATTCATTTTGCAGCCTGAATAATTTAGAGAAAGAGTGATTCACAGCTAAATTCACAAAGAACTTTGAAATATGTAGGAATGCATCTATTTTAAGATCTAAAGAGAGAAAAAATAACATGCAACATTTTTTTGCAATATTAATTTAGGTTTATTTTTCCCCAACTTCATTCGCAGTAAGTTACTAAACCCCTACTTTTATATTTGCCTGATTATATAAAGGTAAACAAGGAGCTTCTCCATAAGCAATCCTTCAGTCCTAAAAGAGGGACATTATTTTTACATAGAACCAATTTATTCTTGCAGAAAAACATGTTTTATAGATATATTAATACCTACTGCTTATAGTTTACACTGTGAATCATCAACAATTTTCACCTAGCTGTCTCTTGGTTAAACACCGATTAAAACCAGAATCTGGAATGAGGCTGGCTGTATCTTACTGTCTCAGTTTTCAATGTCTTTTTTACATTACTGAAAGCTACTGAGGAGGAAGGGTTGGTTCTGTTCTCTCTGAAATAATTTCTAAATTAACCCCCATACCCCCCAAGAAGGATGATTTATATAAGAACAAATAGTAAAACCTTACTTTATCCAAGTCATCTAAACTTTTTGCATTTCCATATCAAAATGCATATAGGCAGCAACGCAAAGACAAGTCCTACGATTTTTGTCGTATTTCTTCTCTACACTCCCTTCCTGTTGCAGTACTGTATACACATTCAGATGCGTTTATCAGTAACACATTTTAAATACTATGGGTTTATTGTTACTTATAATAAACTATAAATGTATACATAATACATGAAACTTGTTTCTCACTTTTTACTAAAAAAATTACAGTTCTTTTTGCTGCAGCGCTTTCAGTATTATTAACTTAGTATTCTCATTCCTAAACTTGTTTACCTATGTATGTTAGAAGTACCACAACATGCATGGTAGTAGGTAAGTTATTTAATTGCCTTGGATATTTAATAGCATTTGTTTGTGTTCATTACTACTGAGGGTATTTTTCTAGCTGAAGTTGCTTCACAAATAATTCAAAATGCAAAAACTTGGAACAATACAAAACAAACTAAAAAAGGTGTATTTGGTTCACACATTTCTCTTGATGACAGATAAAGTATGCTTTTAAAGGAAGTCTCCATCTACCCACTCCTTTTTTGCAGAAGTTGCCAAAGAACTTTTCCCTCTGATATCTGGGAAAAATAACAAGCCTCACAGTGTGGCAAGAAAATGAACAAATCAGGCTCAGTTTGCAGAAGAAACCCTTCTATGATTTAAGAAATACTGCAAAATACTATTTCTGTAGCCCTTCCAATTTAAGGCAAACAAACTTTTCCTTGCTTAACTCAACAGATTGCCAGAAAAATTGGTCCTCTATGTTGTATTTCTCTAATCCACTTGTCTCATTTTAAGGAAACACAGACTTGAGATTCATCCAGAAAGCACCAATCCACCACAGAAAATCACAAAGCAGCAGTGTCCAGCTCCATATATCCAACTCCCTTTCACAATTTGAAGGATTAGTTCTGTTTCTCAACAAGCTCAGTTCAAAGCGTATCTCTAATAAAATATGCTGCAGATTAGTGGTGTTGAGCTGAGGTAGGTGAGGTCTCTGGAAAGGTAGGTTTGAAACATAACAAAACAAACAAGGGAAAAAAGAAAAATCCCTACAGAGCACAGCCAAACTTCCAGGCAGACAACTGACCAAATTTCCTTACCAGAAAGCTACTTTATAAATATCAATATCTCCTCACTTCTTGAGGAAGTTCAAGCTCTGTGGTTCATCAACAACAGCAAATAAAATCTGAACACCTACCAGGATGTCTTCATTAGCACTATGTACTTAGTGCAGGTGTTGACGAGTTTTTAACATGGACTGTTCTATGTGAACTCCTCTGCAGTTTAGTTTTTCAGTTTTACACTTCTAGACACTAAAAATAATTTCTACTTCTATGCGATCTCTAATAACAACATTCACTGCCAATAGTTTTCTCCTTTTTTCACAATCCAAAAAAGGTAGGTGATCAAAATGCTGTATGCTGACATGAAACTAATACTGGAAAAGTGTTTTATTACAATTCATGCTTTTACCTCCTTACCAAACTTGCTGAGACAGTACCAGTTTCATTTTCAGTCTCTAAGAAGAAAAAAGTGATGAAAAAAAGTGTGTGTGTGTGTGTGTGTGCGCATACATGTGTGCATGTGTGCGTCTGTGTGTGTGTCCTCAGAAGTTTCTAGTCCAAAGCCCCTGCTCAGGGAGGTGAGGTCCCCACCAAACAATCCTACAGTCTTCAAAGGTGGACATCCAGTGCCTAACTGTCCTACTGTCCTTGTGGTGAACTGAGAGGGATTTTTTTTTTTTGTCATCAGATCTAGTAGGATCAGATTTGTTTCGTTTTATGACCACGAAGAGTCCTAATGAAGGTTCTTGCAAATCTGTATGCTAACAAATAGCTGTTAAACTCTATTCTACGTTACTTAAGGTAATGGTTAGTTTTCTATTAATGAAACCTTGACATTATCTATGTTTAATCTTACAAATGACATCTACATCCATGGTCTCAAAACACAAGACACAAATTAATATCATTCCACTGAGGCAGAAACACGTCTCATCCCAGTTTTTCAATGATGAAAATTAAACTTACTGTAATTTAGTGAGCAGGAGAGAATTATCTTTGGCAATCACCTGGGAAATTCAGAACAGACAGGAAATCTACTAAATATCTGTGCATTAGCCTGGTATGTTGTAGCCTGCAATTAACATGAGGAGCTAATGTTAAGATGCAAGTGTGAAAATGACTGCACTCTTTGTAAACCAAACTGCTTCCAGACCCTTTTATCCAACTATCACCAGCTACCTTAAGATGGCAAATATTAGAGCATTCCTAAAAAAAATTTACAGATATTCATAAAATACAACTGGAGGTTCACATGGCACATGACCACATACTGGTCATAAAAGGTGACTCAGCTTTTGCAATGAACTGAGTTAAAAATAGAAAATTTCCATGATTCATATTAGGTCTAACTGGGAGACTATGTCTGCTCCCAGTGGGTTAAATCCAAATTGTTTGTAACATGCATTTTTTGCTACTCGCAAAACTGAAAAGGTGACAAGGAACAGCGGTAAGCTAGAAACTGGGAGAAAGCAAATACGGAAAGAAAATGTGAAATTGGGCAATGCAAAAAAGCCAAGGTAACACACAACGAATTGACTCAAACACTTGCTTATTCCACCCCCAAATCTGGCTTTCTTTCACCTGTTTAAATACGTAGCACCTACAGTACACTTCCCCCAAGAATGATTTTCATACAGGAACACCTAAAACAATCATTCTAAATAAAACATGTCCTTTGTTTGTGCATCATTTAGTTTCATATACTTCAGGGAAAATTGCAAAAGTAGAGTCACTCTGCCAGGTGACAGCTTGCCAGTGAAAATAATTGGCATCATGCTTTGAGGTACACGGTGTATGAGGCACACGGTACTCCATCATGTGTTAATAGGTAAGGCTAACAATCAAGCCAGTCTAATGCTGTCAGACCTCCAGATCAAAATATTACCATTCCTACTAAAACAGAAGATCTGGAGCTGAATGCTAAGTAATACATTTATGATCAAATATGTTTATTGTGATTTCTAGTGCGCATGAAAAAGGCTAACTCTTAATGCTAGCTTTCATGCTTATGCTATTTTGTCCTAGAGCTAACAAATGTTTTCAAGCCACACAGAGAGTTTAAGCATGGGGTAAAGACATCTAACTGTCTTTGCACATATGTGCATAAAAAGACTATGCAAAAGCTAGTATAAAGTGTAACTTGATTTTGTAGAAAATTCCCAAATGTTCACAATGTTTTAAAAATATAAGCTGTGTTGTACATTAATGCACACTATCATTCTAGTTTTCAAAACACTACCTAGTAATGTATCCTAAAGCAAATGCTACAGTGTAAGTTAGTGTAAGTTCTACATTTTCCCCATCCATGCAGCAGTTCACACACAGTTTTCTTCACAGTGGCAGAATCATAGTAAGAGCAATTAACAAGCAGGCTGCCTGGTGCTAGATTTATTAACATACTCCTGCAGTAAAAATACCCAACACTTCTAGATTTACTAACAGCTCACAGGCAACCTATTGCTAAGTATGCAAACCCAAATAAGGAGAGAGAATTCAGAAACAGCATTATCTAGAAAGCAAAAGAGTGATCCAGCTAAAAAGCAGTTTGAAGATGAAAATTGGCTAACTATGATGATTAGCATTCTTCCAAGCCAAGCTACCAACATGTACTCAAACAAGGAGATTAAGCTGATTTTCCAGAAGGTACTGAGGAAAGACAACAGCTGCCAAATTCCAATCATTTATCCATCATTTATTGATGTGACCTTCCCTTTTATTTCACAGTAGCTCAGTTTCTCTTGGAGCCTTTGGCTAGGAACAGCATCCAATGCTTTTTTGAATATCAGCCACTCTTCTTTGTCTACAGACTTGATGACAGCTCCAAGGAACTCCAATATGGTTGCAAGGAAGGACCCACCTTCAAAAAATGAGCTTGGCAACCTGCTGAAACTTTTCCGTAGTGATACAGATGCAAAATACTCATTCCCGTTTTCCATTCTGTCTTATTTCCTCCAACTATTCCTTTTGTGCCTATATTACTCATCTTACAAGGTCTGTGGTCACCTTTTTCCACCTGGCCTGCTTGCAAAAGAATTTATTAGTTCTCATGCCTTCTTCAAATTGTTCTTCCAGTTCTTCATTGGCATGTCTTACTGTTTAATCTGCCTGGTATTGATCTTTTTTCTTTGCTTAGACACAGCTTCAGCTTTCTGAAGACCTCTTGTATTTCTAGCAACTATCCATTCCCTGCTTCTAGACAGGAAAGATTTCTTTTGGACTTTCTCATATCTCTTCTGATAGTTAGCATGTTCAGGACATGCCATATGATACCTTCAAATTGTATCCATGCCGTCTGCAAGAAATTGAGGGTTGTTTCTAAAGTTGTTCCCTTTTATTAGGTACGATACTATCATATATACATATACATTTGTCTTTGGTTATTTCTGTAAACAACTTTTCTAGTTTCAGCTACCGAGGCACCATTGCATTTTTTCTGTATCTGTTTTTACACATATTTAGTGGAGTTCTTGCTTCTCTTCAGAAACAGGGAGCTTAGCTTTTTTCCCTTGTCTCTGGTAGAAACAATATTCATCACAGATGCCATTAAATTTACTCAAAAATAGACAGCTTAGTTCTTAGAAGACATGCAGTCAGTACATCTGCAATACAGAGAATAAAACCTGCATTCAGATTATATAGTGTTTTTAGTGGACTGTACCAGCACTATTGAAAAATGTTTCAAAGTCCAGACTCTAGTGCTTGCATTCAAGAATATTATGGAGATAGTAAAAACAATGCATTTAGAACACTAGCTTAGTAAATTAAAGAGCATAAGAAACCTTTGTGTGTTTGCAGGATGTTTCCTCTTATTAATGAATTCATGTTTTTTGACAGGTAATGTACGAACATAAATAAGAAATAAATATTGATTAAAAGCTTCTTTTCAACATGCTGTCAGTAGCTGAGGTTTACATAACCAAATTTAAACAAACAAAGACTAAAATTTCAACTAATAGGTTTTAGAGAAAAGATCCTTTTATTCTCCCGTTTGTAATTTAGTCCGGGCTCACAATGTGTTTCCATTTGTATTTATCCACAGTTTGCCTGCTTATGTGCATAGGAATTGGGTAAGAGGAACAACTGCAAGTCATTTCAAAAGTTGTGTCAAATACCATGTTATGTGGTTCAACATGTCTACGTTCACCCCTGGTAGACGAGAACACATTGCAGCTGTTGATGAGTACAAATTCATGGAGTAAAGGCAAGTTCTGCTCTCTCACCCAGACACTACCACTCACTCCCATCCCAAACTGATCATTTGGATCTATAGGTAACCAGTGACACCCTGCAGGGTGGAGGAGCCAATGCACTGGGAAGGGTAGGCCCCCTTATGCTTATCACTGGGTGAACATAGCAATAGGTGTTTCGTGTCTCTGAGTCTTCCAGTGTAAAACCCTAGACTTAATGGAATCATGTGTTAAAGAGGGCAACTTGCCAAGATTTGAAATTTCCAATCCTAATTTGCCGTGTCCTCTCAAGGTGCCAGTTTAGTCCAGCTCAATAAGAGTTTGCTCTCCATGTCTGCTTCATTCTTGGCCTCACAGCTGTTCCCATCAGTGTGATGATTGCTAACTGAAGTGCTGGCAGAAGCCCAGTCAGGAACAAGGTAACAACAATCACATCTCATTTTTCATAATTAACTGAAATGCTATACAAGGGTAACAAATTCTCACCATTATAAAGATCCCAATGACTGAAAGCAGTAACTTAGAAACTGCATATTCAATTATTTTCTTTTACTTAAGATTAATATCTAAAATAATGTTAGAAAACCATTTAGAGACAGAGGTTTTAACATTTTTTTAAAATAAAGTTATAAAATTAAAGTAAAATTATAACACAAACACAATTAGTTAAAATAATATAAGATATTCATTCACTGAGAATTTAAATGAAGTTTGTCAAAGACAATATTAAAACCCAGCACCTTCTTATACCTTATTCAAAATGATCAGTACCATCCACAAGAGCCAAATCTCAGTGTCATTAAATAATTCTTTATGAATTAATTAAAATATTTGAAATGTGCAAAGGCAAAGAATTCTGCCTTTACATATCGCCACACTTACAAAAACTCCAGGGCCAAGTAATAAGAAACAGCTTTGTCCCTATTAATTCAGACATTTCTCCAGAAAATTATTCTGCTCTTACTTGTACAGAATAATGTTCTGCATGTTACTGACACAGCCCATGAATAGAGCCATTCTCCACCCCACGTGGTTTTTTTCCCCTTTTCTTTTTCACTCTGTCAAGCAATGCCTTATTCTCTATAAATCCTGTTTCACAGTTCTGCCAAGAATATAGCTATTATTTCCATCAGCCGAAATTTAAATTTTGCCAGGCAGCAACTCCACAGCAAGTTGCCAATGCAATGGAAGATGTGGGAAGCCCTGGTCAGAGGAATGAGAAGAGCAGTACTGTGCAAGCAGCGTGTATTTTAACATTCATAGCAGCGGTATCTAAAATTTAAACCTAGATCGCATGACTTAAATTTTTCTGTAAGCAAATTAACATTTAGTTCCATCTTTGTTTAATATAAAAAGGATGTATTTTACTACTATTCAAAAAGCTTTTTTCTTTGTGCTCATATAATAAGGTCATTCCAAAAAAAGAGATAGTTACACCTTGTAAACATAAAAGTTAAAAAAGCAAGGAATATGTTTGTGCTATGGAATATTTTGGGATGATAATATTTTGCTGCTCTGTACTTTCTTGTGAGAGCTTATGAACTCAGACTAATGCTTTTCTTCTTTGCATTTTTACCCTTATCCTGTTTTAAGTGGCTACACAATTAAATGCAGGGCTGCTTAAGTGGTGGAGTATTTTGATGCATAGATTCGTCATGTTGTCTACCATAGTTCAGTAGTAGACTAGTTGTATTTGGTCTCTAGCCAAATAACCAATGAAGTAACTCTCAGACTACACATTAGTTGACAAAAAGAGAATCTTCCTGGTTAAACTATTTGTCATATACTCATTGATCTCCCCTAGAGCAGCCATAGGTATTTCTTAATCACAGAAAGTGCTGAAAGGGCCAAAGTTCAGAAGTGAGATACAGGCAGGTTAGAAATGAGAAGCACAGAAAAATTCATAAAGTTGGTAAAGACATGTCCTTAAACAGGCAAGCAGTACAAATGGCCTACCACACAGCACATTAATACCCATCTTCTACCACAGCCTTTCATGCGTGACGATTTTTCAGTAATAGAATTTTGCCTCCCAAGCTGATTATATGCATTTCTGTCACTGACTCCAGCTCATCTCCTCGCCCTCACTACTAATTGGTTTTCATGCCCAAAACACATAGACAGACTTTCTTCTCATCTTATCCCACTACTTGTCATCTCCACGTAACTTTCTCCAAATAGTGAGGCAACTAATTCTCATCAATCCACTTCCTGCATTTCAGCACCTTTTCTGTTTCACCCTACTGCAAGGTGCTTTAAAAAGATTTCAGACAGCTGTGGCTGAGTGTTTTCATAGTCAGACTCCCCAAAACTTCAATCAAGGTGTTTGTGCTTTGCTGTACCACTGTAATACGGTAATGCCATTCCGAAACACATGGGCCCAATCCACAGGAATCAAAGTATGTTCTTACAGAACACGTTTTACACTTCCAGGATAATGTTTCACCATTTACTGCCTTATCTCACTGTATACAGCTTGAAGATATTCTTTGTTTTATCCTTGCTAGAAGGAAGAGCACTGCACAGATAGCTTGAGCTGTATTTTTCATTTATTATCCCAACTGGACTATTTTTTGTTCCTCTGTGGCATTCTCTTCTGTATTACTGTATTTATGATGATTAAATCTCACTACATAGTCTGTCAGGAACAGCCCAAAAGCTCAGATTATCCAAATAATTTTAAACATACTCTCACTGTGACTTTCTATTTGTACCTCTGTCAATTAAGTATCAACAGAAAATTTACATTACTTTGAAACCAGTCATGATATCAAGTCATTCGGAGAAGCAGCAGAGGCATCCCTGGTGAGATGATGTTCTACCACTGCTAAATATGTCCCTGTTTCATCAAAAGAAGTACTTCATTATTTCATTACTATACTTCTTATCTTGCACTACTTCACAATGTTCAGTCCTTGATACTTTCCTAATTGAATTTCTAACCAGTGTAACAGCTTTCCCACCTATCACACTGTACAGGGGTCAAGCTTTGAGTTACTGTATTGAATTGTTCCTTGCTATAATCCCAATTTTCTACCTAACAAATCCTCTCATTTTTCAAATTAGAATGATTTTGTAGATTCTACTGCTAACAACATGTTCATTGCCCTACAACATAAAAGATACATCTAAGCTATAGCTTGAAGATGCTTGGTAAAGATAGAGAACTTGTATATACTACATTTATTTGCATCAATTGCCCTATTAAAACATAAATGCAGGAACAGACACAGCAGCTCAGAGAAATTTTATCTCCTTTACTCACCTCTGCTTTCTCAATCTCACTGATAACTGAGAAATACAGGGAGGACCTGACTCTTCCTTGGTGCCAAGGGCCAAACCCATTGTTTGGAGATCAGCAGGGCTGAGCTCTCTGAATGAGTGTTGCTCTTTCATAAGTGTTGTGATTTCTGATGCAAGCCATTTTACGGTCCCACAAACGTCTCCAAATCTGGCCCAGGCTCCAACAAAGACCACCTCTCTCTCCTGTGACACACTACGGGCTGTAGGTATGTTAAGGTCTGCAGCTGTTTTGCCCTCTCCATAGCCCCTAGGAGGAGCTTTCCTGGCATCACTTCACCTCCTCCTGCTTTCAAACAGCTAGTAGTGAAAACCCCTCTGGCGATTTTAAGCTAGTGTGCCCACTGAGAGCACCAAGAGGCCAAACAAACCTAAAAATCAGATGAATTTGATAAAGGGACTCAAACTTTTCATTACATTTGATGGGAACCTCCAGTTTCTATTTTTTGGTTGTATATTGCTGTCTGCACCAAACATCACTAGGTGGAAATGGATTTTTTTTTGCTTTTCAGTGAAGACTGAAGTGTCTCCTACTTAGAATAAAACAAACACTTAACTGTGTAGCCCTCTATAAATCTAGTAGAAAACTATAGGCACTGAGCAAATAAATAAAATATAAATAAGATGAAAAAAGTGCTTTAAAAATTGCTATGATTTCCCTTAAAATAGAAACTGTCCATCCTAAACAGCTACAGAATGTATATAACTCTTGCTACTATTTCAGCGCCCAATACTTGTTACATTCATATCAAAACATCCACTCTCAAGGAAAAAGCCTTTTCCACAGATTCAAAGAGGGATTAAATACATTTGAAAACAAAATCAAGGTTCATAAGCTGTCTAAAATTGTCTCCTAGTATATGCAGCCTTCCGCTTTCTACCAAGCTATAAGCTGTGCAAGGACTGTTTGCCTCTCTCCCTGCCAGCATGCTACCAACAGCACAGCTAAAATGAACGTGTGTGTAGCTCTAATGGGCCCATCACCAGCATAATATAATGGACTTAAGCTTTTCCACTTTTTTTTTTTTTTAGTCAAACCCCTGAAATTCAGCACAGAATGAATTAAGATATTCTACTTACAAAATAAAAATTAGGCCCTCTTTACACATCAACAGAGTGAGATTCGGTCGTTAAACATCTTCCTATATCCAGAATACAAAAATATACCCTAGTCTGTGGCACTACTATAAAATCATAATTTCCTAAAGTGATGCTTTTTTAAAATAATTAAAACAGAATTACATAAATGAACCATCTGATATCCCAAACGATTTAATCATCTAAAAAAAGAAACCTGAATACTAGAATTATTTGCTTGGGGGGGCGGGGGTCAGAAGTCTCAAAATGGATGTGGAAGCCATGCAAATCCTGTGAGAGAAGAGGTGGGGAGATTATAAACTGCATTTGCCAGGCTTCATCATCCCCAGTAGAGCACTACAAATCCAGGGCAGAGGCAGTGGTACACTCCGTAGAGAAGGAAAGGCAGGTAAGATGCTCAGGGAGATAATCAATGAGCATGCTGTGTGGTACTCCTGATTAACTTGGCTTGCCTGAGTGACACAGTGCTCTGCTGCTATAAATAAAACCGTCTTTCACCACAATAAACTCCTACAAATTTGTACACATTTCTACCGGTTGCCACAGGGCTGGCCTGGACACAAGTGGCATCCAGAGGTCGTCATTAACAGTAATCACGACTTTCCTTCAACTCCTCTGAAGCTGGAGGCTGAGCCTTCTTCGGGTCTGCTCTCAGACACAAGGAGAAAGATGGGAAGTGGGAGGTCTAGAAAATCTGCATTCTCCACAGTGCTGCTCCCAGCATGTAACCTGTTTCTGAAAGGGAATCCCAAGGGTTTTTTTCAAATCTCTGGTTTTTGAAACAAATAGTAAAAGTGCTGGTTGACTTTTAATCCTAGGAAAGGCAAAATATAGCCATAGCAAGCCACAAATAATTTATAATGCTATAAGCAAGACTGCAGCTGTATTTCATTTGGATTCAAACAAGTGGTAACCAGAGTTAGCCTAAAAGAAGGGGAGTGCTAGAGAATCTGAGGCCAAAATTGCAGCATAAAACCCACCACAGCACTAGATAATTTAAAAAACACTGAGACAATAAAGCAATAGGAAGGCAGTGCAGTCTCAGCACTAACAGACCTGAATTTATATCTCTTTTAAAACTGGAGAGTTTGGGATTAAATACAATGTTAAGACAAAGATCTGGAATGCCACCAAGGAAATGTTAATCTATTTTTCAATAATTAGAAGAATATGCAGGAGTGTCACAATATCTTGGCATTTTTAAACACTCATTAATGTTCAATTCTGCAAGAGTGTGGCTGTCTCCAGTTCTGTTAATTTGTCCAGAACTGGTAAATACATTGTTATCTACCAGCAGAACTGCTGCTTTCAACAGTGAGTTAAAACCAAAATATACCAAACAAACCATCAAATAAAATATGCATTTCACCATATTTATCAATGTAATGATTGTATTTTAACACCAAAATAAAAGCAATGTTTTCTTACTTACATATGGATGTTTTTTAAAAACTGTGTTTCACCCAATACCTTCACAAGAGAATACAGACAGTGGGAAAGCTGCTTTCCACTGCCACTCCCACAGGAAAGCATTACTTGAGAATTTTCACTAAGGCAACACAAAACTGCCAGTTACCTAAAAGCAAAGTAAGAAAGATTTTCCTGATACGTCCAAAAGAAAGCTTCAAGGCTGATCAAGCACTTAACATAATTTTAGAAGTCTTAGGTTCTATTATTTACATTATCTTTTTCCTTTGTGTGTTAAAGTTGGTGTGTTAGAATGGATCCTATCTTTACTCAATCTACTTGATTTTTCTTCGCAAAGTAAACAAAGAAATCCATTAGCAGAAGACCCTGGCTCACTGGAGTGAATAAAACTGCTTCCATCAGATGAAAATCACAAGAAATACAAGTATTTAAAAAACTGTGTATCTGTCAAAGCCAAAACTCTGATTTTACTTTCAAGCAGGATACCCGTCTTTCCTATGTCTCAGATCAGTTGCAGGCTCTCTCGCTTTGATTCCAGCTTCAAAGAGAAAATTGGTATTTCTTCTCTGAGGAAGAAAAACTCAGTATCACGCCTCTTTGATGTCTTGTTACATAACTAAAAAAACCCAAACAACTTTGTGGGGGTAAATTTAAATAATATCATCAGCAGCAATCTATTTACCAAAATAAAATTGTTTACTAGCAGTGAGAAACATTTGAGCTGGATTGAGCATGAAGGTGGGTAAGCCTTGGTTTATATGTAAAATTAAAGTATCAAAGAATGCGCGCAGGATTTTTATTAGAAAATTAGTCTGGCAGATATGAATTTCTCACCATTTCTTTCATCAATACTGAGCTCCATAATGTGAACCCTACTTAGCGTAGGTGCAAACTTTCATCTCACTAAGAGCCAAATGTATGTAAAATGGAGCAATGATGTGGTTTTTTCAGTGTGGCAGAATATAAAATAAAGCACCAAGTAAGGAGCTCTTCTGATGTGTCACCTACATCTTGCAGTGAATGATCACAGCTTATGCCTACTCACTTATTTTACAGACACAGGAAGTGAGGTCAATAGAGGAGAAAAATAAAAAGGCAGCTAAAGGTCTGCCCACTTTGTAAAATAAAGCTCATGAGTGAAAACCTCACACTGAAATCTTGGCTTTCTCTGAAATGCAACAGGAAAGAGCTTCCAAAAAGCAAACCCCTACCTCTAGCTTCCGCCTGAGCAGATCATTTGCGGCACAAGTCTGGAGTAGGGAAGACCCTGGCAACAATATACAATTTTAAAACTGTAAACAAAGTTTAGAAAGGGAACACCCACATTGGTATATAAAAAGAAAGAACACTAAATAATATTTTAAAAAATACAAAGTTTAAACCAGCTCTCTTGCCTGCCTAATTTCCACTGGCTTGATTCAAATGGCCAAGCTTCTACTCTAGGGATCTTGGGGAGGGGTGGAGGGGAAAACAGATTTAGTATCTTAAGCCATAGTGATGATTACATTTTTAAAAAGCCTAACCATTAGGAGATAGTATTTTTTTCTTAAATAGTGAGAGATACAAGGGAAAACATCCAGATAAATATTTCTTTCATACTCAGTATTGGACCAGGAAGATAAGCATATTAAATACATCATGGTTATCACTTCTATGTTAGGCCTTTAATATATATACGGGAGGAAGTTCGCTTTTGGAAGGACAGCACAGGTTACTGGATCACACCTAGTAAAGGCCAAGGCCTACAACAACACAATCCTGGCTTGTTTTGTTCTTTGGGTCTTTTTCAAACCTGAGGCTGCTCTGCCTGCCTTCCACCCCCCTCCCCACACTGACACAGCCTCGTGACTCCAGTTCCTCAGTCATAACCAGGTGGAACCCTCACGCCTTCATTTTTTTTCTCCCCCCATACCAACATGTACACAGATTAATTACCTCAGGCTAGAAGCAGCAATTCACTATTTACAAAAAAGTAAATGCCTGCCTTTCGCTTGTGTGAGGTGGCATGGCTTGTCTTGTAAACATGCCAGCCACCCCATCTGTGACTTGATTTTCCCCAAAAAACTAAAAGTGAAAGTTTGCACAGATTCAGCCAGAATGAAAGGGGAACTTCAAGAGACCCAGCACAGAACGCTCCTGTAATTTAATCCTTATTCCAACATGTTCTCAGGTGTTCAACATGACAAATGAAAACAAAACACTAACAATAATAAATCAAAAACCATAACATTAGGCTACAGGAAATGTTTCCTTATAATTTCTAGTAATGAAATACTAAGCACACTAAATGTCAACATCAAGAAACAATTTTCTTGATTTACTGAAACTATCAGTTTGGCTACACCTAGTTCAAGACCATGGGGGGGGGTTGTGTTTTTCTTTCTTTCCTTCCTTAACCTACATTAAGTATTTGTTCTTGGTACGACTTCATTTTACTGGTGAATAGTGGGTTTGAAATACTGTATTTATTAAAACTCAGCTTTCTGTTTAATGCTTTAATTTTTCATTGTGTCTTGGAAATGCTAAATAGCAGGGGTCCTCAAACTCTTTAACCAGGGGGCCGGCGCGCGGATGCAGTGGCAGGCAGCCATCTGCAGCTGCTTGGTTTCCCCCCCAACCCCCGGCAGGGGGGGTCTGTAAGTACCGGGGGCCGGATTGAGGACCCTGGGGGGCCGTACCCGGCCCGCGGGCCGTAGTTTGAGGACCCCTGCTAGATAGACTGACACACAATTATTTAGAAAACACTGGGGCAAGAGGACACAGTCAGCCAGAGGGGAGCAATTGGGACAGGAAAGAAGAGGAGCCACTATAATCCAATCCTCCTCTTGCATAAACCAACTTGGGGACTAAGTTAAATATTTATCTGCAGGACAGATGTATAAAAAGCAAAATCACACTGTCCCATATTTAGCTGCAGACAAAAAAAATATTTCATTTTTGTGCTCATTTATATACTAGGCTTACTGCTGAGACCTACAATATAGGTAGTATTTGTAATTGGAATACATGATAAGCAGAGCATATTCTTCACGTAAACACCAAAACATCTTGGTCATAGTGAGCTGCCAAAACACAATAAATAGCCATTTGTATTGCTCTGAATGTTGCAATTATGATTAGCAATGTTTTGTTTCTAAATGGTGTTTCTCAAACAAGAATTATGTAATTTCTGACATTGCAGGAACTGCAAAAACTGCAGTCCAGAGAAACGCTGTGATGTGCAGAGATCCCGCAGTGCGCCAGTGCTGGCAGAGCTGGCAACTGAAACCAGTCCAAAGCTCTGCCTAGTTGCTCATACTGCCCCATTTGTTAATAATCACCTGAAAGAATTCATCTTGCTGGCACTTCTCTAAAACTTTTTTCTCTGAAAAACAATGGTTGTGGTAATTCAAGATGCAACAGGACAAGAATCAGGTTTTTGCCAACTTGCAAAACAAATATTCTACTTCAAGAAAGAATTATTTTAAACGTTTCATGAACTGCATTTTTTTATTGTACAGAGACAGGCACACGGTATGAGAAAAATGTTTGGAAAAAATATACCACAGGCACAAAGTATTTTGTTATAGCTCTCATAACTGTTTGTACTGCATTCAGCTTCCCCCTCCCCCCCAAGTAACTAAAACAATGCAAAAAGAAACACAAAATGATTAAAAAAAATTGAAACTTGCCTTCTAAAAGCTACACCCTTGTTGACTGCCTCATAATAATTACTGAAATAAATGTTCTGCTGTGGAGAAATATAGAGGTTCTTTCATATCTGTCACAACATACTTTGTGGTTCACAGGTGCAAAAATGAATAGACTGAATACATATTAAATTCTAATGCCAATGAATTGTGCAGTACAGAATTACATCACAGTATTTTGACTTCTGTATTAAATTGAGGGAGTCAGAAGTGGCACTCCACGGACCATGCTGAATGTATTTGTTATTTGTTAGTAGAACTACAAGTTCTTTCCCATTCTCTCACTCTGGCCTTTTTGGTTTTCTTTTTTGGTTTGGGTTGGGTTTTTTTGTTTGTTTGTTTGTTTTTTTTACCAAGTCATTAATGCTTATGCACAAAAAAAGCTATTTAACTTGGTAAACTATTTTAATTTTTTAAAAATCATTACTCAAAACAACTGAGATCACCTTGGGGTTGGAAGACAGGCCTCTTGATTTATCAGCACGATATGTAGCTGTGTAACTGAGGAGGTAGGGAAAGCAATGGGACAGAGATGTTAATAGCCCAAACAAAAATTTCCAAGAAGCCGACCAAAACAAGAGGATGGGTTGGACTGAAATAACATCACCACTTAGTCAGCCCCACAGGTTAATTAGGAATTGCTGTAACAGTCAGAGATAACCAGCCTTAGGGATACCTCCTACCACTGTTTTGTGCAGTTTTTCTTCAAATGGTGAATAAACTATTTGTAATGTCACTGTGTCATTACATTAAAAGATCTGATAAAGACTATTCCTTAATCAACATCTAAGGATGTTATCATTATCCCATGACCTTGTTTATACTGGTAATTAAACAAGCTAAATACATTCAATAGCTTAAACCCAGCAATAAGCATGAAACCAATATAGAAACTCCCCTGTTCTGGCTGCTTCCTTTTATCCCCAGTCACAGCCTCCTGCCTTCCAGCAATGGCTTTTCCATCTTCATTCAAATAAACTTTCAAGCCTTTGATTTGATGTTCAGAAAACAGACTAAGCCAATGAAACTTCAGCTTCTTTCAGATACTTCTGTCTCTAAAATCTGAATGCGTAAGACTTCTCAGATAATCCCCAAGTACGAATATTCACTTTTAAATTATTTTTTACTTTGCTGGATAAATCTAAGGCAGGATAGTAATAACCCTGTATGCCAGGCCACCAAAGCAGAACTGTAAAACAAGAGGTGGCAAAAGGTATATAGAAAAGCTAGGTAGTTCAGCATGTCCATTTTTCTACCCAGTACCATTCTTCCTTGGATAATACACTTGTAGTGCCTCTCCTGTTCATATATATATATATATATGTATACGCACACACACTGAGAAGGAACGTAAATAGCATAACGAAATAGAATGGAAATGGCTATAACCTACACAATGCTCTGAATTTGCCCCATTCTTTTTTAAAGCTTCTTTTTGTATTTCTCTGCTTAAACTTGAGATTACAAAATTCAGAGAAAAAAATAAAGAATAAACCTAAAAACACTAAAAAAAAGAAAAAGGTCAGCAAAGGAATATTTTGTATCTCAACTGCCAAAGCACACAGCAAGGGACCTAGAAAACGTGTGTTGTTTCCCAGTACTTGTCTCTCCCACCCCTATCCTTTGATTTGAGACAGTCTGTAGAAAACACGGCTTTCTGCATTTCAGCACTACTCATCTCTGGAGGCACGTTTAGACACACTGATATGCAGTAAAAGCCTTTTGCTAGTCTAAATCTCTGAACACCTTATCTTCCCCAGCTTCCCAGTAACACAAAGACAATTCTGCATTCATCCTTCCAGGCTCTGAAGGAAAATCAAAGATACTGTAGGGTGTATAGAATATCCTTGATATTCATTAACTGTAGCAGGAGAGTAAAACAGGCTGCTGCAGAGGCTTCTGTGGAAAGATTTTGGGGTGAGCCCAGCCTTTGGGCCCTCCTTGCAGCACACTGTGGGTCTGGCTGGGGAGATGAGCAGGAGGAACTCACTTGCAGAGGAGCCACAGGCAGGAACAGCTAATGAAGACCTTGGATGAACCCATCTTCCAACTGCTCTCCCCTTTGCCAGTCGTTGTTCCTGTAACTGCCAGCAGAGCAAAGAGCACTCGATCACCATTCAGTCACGCTCTCCAATTTATCTGGATATGAGGCCACTGAAATGTTTGTATGAGCCCTGCTCCGCGCAGCCTGTGCCAAAAACAAAGGAGAAACCCCCGTGGCTCTGCATTAGTGCATTGCACTGGACTCCGTGCACACCCCAACCTATCTGTTCCTGCAAAATGGTGCAGCCAGGGCACATCACCATTCCTCATTAAATAGATGCGCTCCTCTGATTTCCATGCAAACATAGATTTAATTCTATTTTACTGTTCCTGATTCCAACAATCTGTCCTCATATCTCCCCTGTCCTCAGCTGCACAAATCTTCAGTATCTAACTAGCAATGGAACAGTATTTGAGAAGCACATTGCCTTGTCATTGTCACCGAAATTCAGGAACAGAACTCCTTAACACCAATGTAGCATTAAGAAGCAGGCATTATTAATTATTGCAGCGGTGGATGTACAGGGATCTTTCCACCCAACATGCATACCAAACTATTTTGCAGGTCCCATTTTATGTTACACAGCTAAATTCATTGTATATTCATATATGTATATTCGTTACATTTCTCTGAATTATTTGCATATGTATAAGCCTTCCCACCTGGGCAGTTATGCCTCCAGGTGGTCCTCCTGACAATCTGATGGTCTTTTATTTCCTCTTCACTCCTCTTCATCCCGTTGTTTGCCCCATGATTCCACCTAAGTTCTTGCACATATCCCTTACTTAGCACTCCTTCCCAAACTCCAGAACCAGCTTGGCCTGCTTTTTCTGCTGCAGACCCTCTCTTATCGGTTCTTTGTTTCCCAAGGTGGACCCCCTTGATGAAAAGTCCTTTCAGTCATCAGTTTTGACGACTTGAGTTGGTGGGTACTTGGGTATTAACAACTGGAGAGGGTGGGCCAGCTTGACGCAAACTTTGTCTACATTCTTGTTTAACTAGATCAGAATTCAGTAACTGAGGAATTTAGGCAACATCATCCCAGTTCTTTTTGCTATATCAGGACTTAAACTGTATACTACCATCAACAAGAATGTGCCACTGAGGTTCAGTGAAAACATGGTGTCTTTCCATTTCAATTTAATACCGAATGCTTTTAAGTAATGGTTGTTCAGCATCACATAGATTTTTCATGTCATGTAAGTAAATGATTATATATCTGATTTATACCTTGAAAGTACATTCTTTCTGAAATTTCTGAATACTCTATGCTGTTACTGTAACATTTTTTTACAAATAGCTAGTAATGCAGAACACCTGAATGGACCAGTTTCTGCAATATTTTACTTCCAATTTATGTTGCCACCTGTGGATGACCTGGTGTTACTGCTGTGCACCACAGGTAATTTCCTTGGTGCAGGAGACCCTAACACTTCTAAGACAATGGACAGAAACACTGCAGCAGATGGCTGTACCTCTTTTCTAAGTCATCTGCTTCACCTAACAGCTATTTGGCATGAGTAAAAACTTCAAAGAGTTATGAAAATATCCAGCTCAAAACTAAAATGCTGAGCATCTGCAGCTCAGCATAGCCTGGGATTTCTGCACGCTTTCACATTTGAGGCTCGCCTGAACATTTATAGTTAGCAGCACCTGATAGAAAAGGTTGCACAACGAATTGTCCAAGTAAGTTATGAATCTGGAAACATCTGTGACATTTTCATCCTAGAGATATTACTAACAATGTTTTATAATCTAAGACAACCACAAAGGTTTCACCCAGCTGTCCCTCATTCCCTTCTAAGCCTGCTGCACTGCACAGCCCCTTCAGAGCTGCTGCTGTTGAGGGCGCACAGGAGCAAAGGATGGATGATGCCACAAGGCCTGAGTCTCCAAAACAATGCAGACCCTAAACAGGCCAAAATCCAGCAGGATTTGTTTCTGAGCTCAGCAGGAGCTAGAATCTCTCACCTTGCTGCTTTGCTGCTAATAAGTATCATGCCTCTCTGGAGAAAGAAACTCTGAGCTTCCGTTACAGACAGCCAAGACCCACTGTCATGCAGTGGGGCGGGCTGTACTACCTGCCGTGTGCAACAGTATCCAACAACTTCTGGGGGCTCTGCAGACTACTGCGCCAAGGGCATGTAGCGCATGGACAGTGTGTGCTGCTGGCAAATCACCTCTTGGGCTCTGCAGAACTTCCCCTCAAAGTACCTTGTTATGCCTGCTGTTCTGTCTCTGTGAGCTTGGGCTGCTCTGCCATGCCTGCACAAAGCCTGGCAGCACAGGGCTTTCTGCGCAGTTCCTACAGCATAAAAATCAAAGCCTTTCCTTAAAAACAAACAAACAAACAAAACCTCCACAAAACAAAACCCACCCCCAAAACAGAACTCAAACATTTGCACAGCGTCATGTGAAAGTGGGCAGGAATAACACATTGTGCTACTCAAATGCTGGACTTTCTTATCAAAACTCTGCCAAATGCAACTTAAGCACTTTGAACTGTGCTGGGGGTACTGAGAGCTGGGAAAGCGTGCGTCCAGGCCTGTTTTCCAGAGTAGGGACCATTTAAAGATTCCCAAATTGCAGGAAATACCCAATTCCAGTTTGGTAATCTCCACTGAATTATTAATGAGCATAAAAGTTGCCAGTGTTGCAAGTACTTGGTGACAATTTCATTGGTAATCACAACCAAGGCTCTGAATGCAGGAACAGCAACTGGGGAGAGAAATCAGTAAGTACTGTATTCACTGGACCACACACAAAGGAGGGACTAAATCAGGGATCAGAAAAGCTGACCTGTGAGAAAAATCAACCTTGCTGGAATTCTGCTCCCACTGGGGTAAAAATAAAACTCTGATTCTAATAAATTCAGCCAAAATTCAGCTCTGAGAAACTCCTCCAAATACTTAAGTAATCCACATAGTCTAAGGCTTATCTCTGTCTCCATCATGGTAAACAATCCAGTAGCATTTTAAAATACCAAAGAGAACTGATAGAAAAGCAGAGCCTTAAAATGGTAATGAAAGGGAAAGAGGTTATTCAGATATAATGCCATAATATTTCAGCTCCAGTACTAGAAGCTTTTTCATTTCTGACCATACAAGTGCTGAGAATAAATGAGAGCCCAAGTAAATGTCCTGCCATCACTCTGTACCCACAGGGCTGAACATTTACTGGCTAATCTAGCCTTATGGTCACACCTGCCCAGCTGTTCTTTCTGCTATCATAGGTATACCACCCTTCCCCTTGCCTACAGATTCTCTGCTAAGCATCCTGAATAATGCCGACTGAGATGTAGCAAACTGCATATATTTACATATTAATTAGAGCCTTAAGGAGCAATTACAAAACAAAACAAAAAAAGCATCAATGGTCAAGTGAGCTAGGCACCACTGGAGCTATTTAGCGCTCTGTTTTCACATTTAACAAAGACTCAGTAAGGAACTACAGTTCCAAGAGGTCTGGAATTTAGGAGAACTGTATTTTCTTGATGCATTTTATTTCAATGCATAAATACATAAATACATTAAATTATGACACCTTCTTTTGTAAATCCTATGTGAGCATATGTCAAGAAATTGATAAATGAAGGCACAGACATGCATCACTTCAAAGCATTTATTATATTCTGTTAAGGTACACAGCAATGTCCTTTTCTCTATTATAAGCACTTGTGTAGTCAGTATCTATGCAAGGGGACATATACACAGGTGACATACCAACAGGCAGTTTCGGGACTTTACTGATAAGGTATTGGCTTGTTGCAACTACAGCGATGGCTTTGTAATGGACCTACTTACAGAAAATGGGCCACAAACAGCCAGTTGCTACTTTGCAGCTGTGTGGTGAAGTTCTTCATAAACTGAGTGATCAGCAAAAATTAACTGCTTTTAATCCACCTCTGCTGTATCTTTTAATGAAAGCATTAGCATTTATACTACCCTGTTTTACATACAGGCATGCAGAGAGAAAGTTGTATATAAAAGCCATCTGCAGGTATAATTAATGTTAAGAGCAATATATTTGTGGGAAAGGTACCTCAACCGAAATAATTACCTAGGGAAAATAAGAACAAAATTAGACCTTTCTCTGTTAAGTGCAAAAATAAGTTCTGATCCAAAAATCAAACAGACTGCAATTAACAGATACCCGCTGTTTTGTCCTGCTCTGGCTTAAAGCTGGTGTGTTATGTTATTGGTAGTCTTTCAGGCTGATGCTACCACATGAAAAAATTACCCACCTCTCAATATTTACCCTCAGAAACCTTGACTACGTTTGTGCAATACTGGATAGCGATCATCTGGATGAAGGCAGCGTGCTCCTAACTGACAATGGGAAGGCCAGGCATGCAAATGCGGCTTCAAGGAGGCAACATAAACCAGCACCAGAATCTAGGGGCTGATCTTCCCTGGTGCTGTCAGTGCACAGGGTCAGGCAGAGGAGCAACCAAGAAGCTGAGAGAACAGCACAGTAGTCGAGCACCTTCCAACAAGCCGAGGAAAAGTTCTGACATAGGGGAAGACAGTGAAAAAAAGAAGGAAAATTATTTTCCCATTCTCCCAAAGGGTCTACAACTCATGAGCACAGACCTCTCTCCTGTATCTGCCTGCATCCTAAACGTACCCATCTGACCTTTGTATTGACCATACTATTATTACCTATAGTTATGTGGAGTAATTCCCCCCAGGTATTTTACACTTCCCTTACACAACTTTCTGTGACTATAAGCTCCTGTAAGGCTGCAAATGCTTCAGTGATCCTTCCTGTTTAAATCTCACAAATCTCATCAATAATAAACCGTTTTGCTGTAAGTGACAATTTGCAATGGCTTATTTGCACTTCAAGACTGTGATACAAGAAAGACAAATTCTTCTGTGATACACCAAATACCCAATCAACTGGAAAATTAAGAATAGAAATGCAAAGCTGGAGATCTATGTAAATTCATTTTCCATATCCATCATCCATAGCTAAGTTTCAAAAACTGCTAATTCTGGGTGCCCACTTAGGCAGCAAGCACCGCTGAGGAGTCAGCTCTAGTTATCTCTACGGCTTTACTTTTGCCACTATACAACTGCGACAAAGGTTTCTCTCAAACAAGATTTCTCTCCTTTAGGGAATATAACTTGGGAACAAATTCACTTTGGGGAGGAATGGTCCAGTGCCAAGATACAGTTCAACTAAAGCTTGGGTTAGAGAGCTTATAACACTATCTCTAACTGCGTCTTGAACAGAGAAAATAAACTTACGGCTATACACAAAAGAGTCAAATCACGGAGATAAGTATCATATATAAATCAACAGAGGCTACATAATGACTGCATCAGAGATCCATGATAAATCTTATTATTCCATTGAGGATAGAGATACTGATACCTCAAGAGTCTCTCTTTAACAGTGCTACTGTTCAGGTCAGATGTGCTCTTCTGAAGTCACTGTCCTCATCATGCTCACTTTACAGAGCACTGGTGTGCCTTGTAGAGAGGTCTGGGAGCACAAAAGCAAGATTCCTGGATGATAAAACTATGAAATTCAGGAACGATGTGCCTGTTCCAGCTGCAGGGGGCCAGGCTAGAAGAGACAGCCTGCACAAAATTTCTTGTACGTGTTGGGTAGATGTTGGATCCCCAGCGCTAACTGCTTCAACCTACAACGCAATTTAGTCCATGCAAAAGAACCCCCAGGGGGCTGCTCACTGGTCAGCTGCATGGTGGCAGCCCCCGTGCGAAGGCAGGGCCTTGCCAAAGGCTGCTCTCTTTGGGGCCGGCCTTCCTCAGTCAGGAGAGGACATCGAGGTTGCTCCAACCAACTTTAATTTGCTTCATTTCAAAGATAAAACCCAATGTCTCACAAATCATCTCACAGAAGCAGACTTGAAGAAGTACAGAATAAGAGTTTTCCTCAATAAAACACAAAGCCCGGAAGTGCTGCCCTTCCCTTACCTGGCTAAGCAACGGGACTACAGGCATCTCTGCTGAGTGATACCCATGACAACTGCCAGTGAATCAAGGGTGAAAGAGCTAAATATGATTTTATATTGATTTATCAAATTGATACCAAGCACCAGTGGGTATAGCAAAGCTTCAACTGAAGTCTTGCCATAATTTAAAGACAGCATTTATATTTTCAGCTGGGTTTCTCCAAGAAGCAAGGTTCACATAATCATACCATGCCACTGCCTTTTTGTCCTTCCCCAAAAACTCTTTGATAGCAGTATCAAAGCTACTAAGATACAAATCACTTCATGAAAGCAGGCAGCCAGACAGAGGAGAGTGATTTGCAAACATCCCAAATGTCCAAGGAGACACACTGCAGGTCACACGCTGCGTTCATTAAACATAAGGGAAATCCATCAAAGAGACTGTCATTCTGACTCTGGGTGAGCGAGATGCCTCACGAGGGCACACAGAGCCCAACCGGGAGACATGAAGCCATAAGGCCGCTGGGTCTCACCCGTTCTGTTAAGTGACAGCAAGACTCTCGGGTTCAGAAGCATTTGTGCAGTTCCTCTACAAAGACGATCTCTCCTTGAAAATATTTTGAATGAGAATATATTAAAAAGGGATAAATAGACAAACATTTGATGGACTGATAACTTTATGCAATAAGTCTTATCACCTGTAATAAAGCAAGTAGGTTTTTATAGATAGCGTCATATATACCTCTTTTGTGCTCATATGAACTGGCACTGACAGTCACTATATCAAAACCTGGACTTCTCCCACCGTAAATATTTTTTCTCTTCCTAATGAGTACGGAAAACAGCATTTAGCTCTAGGAACATCTATGCAGTTTTTCAATACACTGTATTAGCCAGTGCACAGCGGCACCAGCCAGACACAGTCATTGCTGCAACCTTGTTTCCCATAGTATAATTTCATTTGCAAGACCTCTAGAGGGCAGTAAGTAAAAGAAAATAAAGTACCAGAAATAGCCATAAATGTTAAATACAAATTTAAAAATTGGGATCTCATCTAATTATTTCCTTGTATTGAAAACCTTCCAGGTAATTCTATGGATTAATGGATTACTGTGATGGGATTTTTCCAAGCCCAAATCCTATGCTTTTTGGCAGATTGTATTGACAGACTTCACAGCAGTGCATTTCCCCTGTGATTTACTTTCCTCAAACAGAAATCACTTTCTTGCACCTAAACTAAAATATGCAGCAGGCCACCAGACTTCCATGGTGCCCATGGACAAACCAGATATTTTTTTTTTCTCCCCCGTGGAAAGTCACATTAAGCCAAGAAAAAGAGAAAACACAGTTGAGTAAAGCTGTTTACCCAATACACAACAGTATAACATTAATGCTCAAGTTACTGTCAAAAAAGCCAGGACCTACAGCTGAAAGTAGCCTCAAATAATTCCTCTCTGGTTTTCATTTGTGTATGGGACGCAGAATCAGGCACACTGCTAATAACTTCATTATACATTTATATAGTTGACTGTGGCATATACAATTAACTCATTACTGATGGAATATGTCAAATCTAGGATAAAACTTAAATTAGGTCCAGCAGAAAAATGCATTACAGTAGCTGTAGTATATTTTGTCTTTTCTTGCACATAACAGAATCAATCAATATGGCACCAGCACATACGATGACAGAATTTCAGCTATGCTTCAGTAACTTCTTATGGCTTTGTAAACCTCGTGCAATTCTGAAATTGGCTATGAAATTACCACAGGCAGAGCTGTCCACACCTTAAGTTAATGCCAAGTTTATTTTCAGAATGCAGAATAGACCAGCAAATGCACCTAAAACTACCAGAAACTGAGAGTGCAACAAAATATTGCTTGAAAATTTGTGTGCTAAAACGTGATGCCAGGCCTCTGAGGGTACACTAATACCCTCAAAGGCCCCATGGCCTGCAGCCACTGGGGTGGGAAACAGTAAGCTGTCCCAGTCGCCACCAGAGCACCCATCCTAGCTGTGCCCTCACACTTGCTGACTGCAAACCCCCTCCAAAAAAACAGAGAAGCCAAGAACAGCAAGTCAGCAATGCATTATCGTTCTTTCTAGACTCCTGGGTGATTCACTGCTGTTATAAATCGTCACTGTTCACAACAAGTCAGACACTGACAATTTAGTCTTACCTGCTGCATATTTTTAACATTGTTTGTGAATTTTTATCTTTTTCTTGACCCTGCAATCTTCTCATCCCTTTTCCATCAGTGTTTCCTGTTGTATCAATTCCCTCAAATTTAAAAGGGCCAGAGAGCTAATGGCTGTTTTTGCAATTCACGTTTGTGAAGATACACACTTACATGAACTTCTGAGCTGCCTTCATACTCCAGCAGTTTGCTGCAGTCTCACAGAGTGACAGCCTATAAGAAGGAAAAATTGGGAAAATGTTATTCATGCTCTTTTAACAGAATGCAACTAAATAATTTTGCTATCAATCATTAGATAGATATCTATATGTCACAGTAAGGTGAGGACAGGATTTGTTTTCTTTTAAGCTAAAACAGACATCCACTCTTCACACCGGCTGGACTGTATGTCCGTTTGGCAGGAGGCTGCTCCTCTTTTATTATATAGTCTCTATATTCTAATTTTTCAGTAGCGTGTAACTGCTCTTCTAAAAAAATTAAATCAAAGTTCACCTTTCAAACACCTTGAGAAATCCTTAACTCCCAACCACAAAGAGTAAGAAATGGATGAGAGGTTGAATCCTCTGTTTGAGCAGGAAGGCCAGTGTAGTCCTGACTAATTAATCACCATCAGACTCTCTCATTACAGGCATAGCATGTCTCAGATGTAATCTAAATCACATACAGGCTGCATTCTTAGAACAAGCGCAGCACTGTTACTGAGGTGAAAGAGCAGGTCTAAATCTGGAAATGGTGAAGAGGTGCAGGACTAGCACCCTGCCTTTCCCTGCAGTGAAGATGCACCGTTACTGCAAACTGGAAGAGGAGCGGGCATATTAGAGGCACAATGAAGAATGTCTCTGCTGGTGTATAATCCAAATTACACACTTGCATACGCAAATCTTTTGCTGAGGTGTGAGGCAGTAGCTCCCTATCACGGGAAGACAGGATTCAAAGGGAACAAACTGCCTCGGTAGAATAAAAGCGCCCTCTACAAGCAGATTAAGGAAAGCAGCCAGGCAAGCAACAGAGATAACTAACATTTCTGTCTCTCCCACTGGAAAATAACCATGTAATTGAACACAAACTAAGAGAAGGTGGATTCTTTGAAGAAACAATTTGCTTATGGTTTACTCCTCTGGAAGTAATCCAAATTCTGTGCTGAAATTAATTTCACCATTCATACAACAGAGGTTTTCAGTTTAAGCAAAGAAGTAAATACAAAAGGATACATCTCAAAGAATGACACTATTTTGTGCAAACCCACAAAACCAGATGCAGTTATGGCTTGTTACAAAATATTATCAGTAGAGGCGCTTGCAGTTAAAGGCTGTGCAAGCTCACAGGCTTTGCTTCATCTACCTTGCCCCTTACAGACACTCATACTATGTATGTTATCTTGTGAGTTACTATTTGGGAAGAAGGCGAAGTCTCTGCTAGCAAGTCAGTATACGCTGATTCATGTTCTCTACCTGTTAATAAAAATACTTATTTAAAATTATGCAAGATCAGGATGATAATGCTGAAGAATAGGAAACAGGCCAACAAAATAACTGAAAAAACTGATTTCAGTAGAGAAGCGAGGATCTCTGTGGTGCCAGCTATAAAACCAACAGGCACACACTACAGCACAAGCCCTCCTACTCCAACATGCACAGCCATACCTCTTCCTCCACAAAGTTAGCACTTTCCGGATCATGCTGGTGCTCTGCGTCCCAGGAATAAAATCCATCCTGACCTTTTATCTTCTGCATGGGTCAGTATTTTTGGCAGCTATTATTGCTGTTTGCAAAACACTTTCTACTCTAAATTAATTGCTTAGAGAGCTGCAGAAAGACAGTCTGATGCTCAAGTCACAAGTGTCTTCCTTCTGCCCAACTAATCCTAGGTTTATTGATCTGGGAGGAGTCCCTGCTACAGAGCTCCTCTTACAGAGCAGAAGCAGCAGCTGGCAAAACTCAAAAGTTATTTGATCCATTTCATGGTCTTTCACCTCAAAGTTTTTGCACATCTGGTTATGAAGAAAATTTTGTAAAAAAAGAATAAATTCTATAGCACTAAAATTGCATGGCAGCAGAAAACAATTTGGCTACTTAGGCCACTGGCAAATTAGAAAGGCTTTTGTGAATCTACAGTCAGTATACAGAGTGGGAGGTAAGTCACTCAAACATAGAAACATTTAAATCAAAGATATCTAAAAGCAACCCCAAATCTATCTTCTTTCTCTCATTAGCAAGTACATTGAGAAGCTCCTAGTAAGCATAGCCATTATGCTCATTAAAAATAGAAATAAAAACCTGGACAATAGGCTAACTTAATGGGAACAGGGGAAGGTTTCACTCCCTCCCCACCATCAATGCTGCCATTTAAAAACTTTAATTGGAGCAAAATTTACTTCTGTCTTCATACACTATGATTTACAATTAATAGCAAAATCCCTGTGTATTTTTAGTCAAAATTGTATGGGTACCTGTGTGCACTACTGAGTAACCTGGTGATGTCCTCTGCAGATAAGAAAATCTCAGCCTAACCGAACACTGGACTACTGGTGTCTGTTTGGTCTGCCCACATTCCGCTTCAATTGTCCTTTTGGGTCGTGTCAGCTTTTTTTGTTCTCAGCCACACAGAGACTCTTTTCCTCTCTATGCTCAGTGCTGGTTTGGGTATGTTAAAACAAAGGCAGGGTCAAGGCTTCTATTTTAATGGTCTCAGAGCAATGACCAGGTTGCTTGGAACTTCAACAGGTCATCAAGGCCATTTCCTGTTCCAAAATACATTCAGATCTTTCTTTCACTCCTGATCCATGTTTAAGTCTTTGGAGAGTCATTCAACTTTAGAAAATCCACCATTTGGGATATTCTACATTGGTCTCGGACAACCTGGTCACTACTTGAACTGTTAATGCTCCCTTTCTTCCCGGGCAGCATGTTCAATACGAACCTTCCTTATTGCAGTTTACACCTGTTAATTTTATGCCATCTATTATGGATAAAAAGAATAAACTATCCTCTGCTTTGAAATAGTCTTTCATGCAGCGGAACACTGTTTTCAAATTTCCCTTCTTTTGTATTCATACTAAATAAGACCAATTTATCCCTGCAGGGTGTATTTTCTAGACTTCTGGTTGATTTTACTGTTCTCTTCCGATGCCCCATAGCTGCCCCACAGCTTTCCTGAAATGCACTGCCCAGATCAGGACAAAGACCCCAGCTAGGCTGCTACTACCTCTGCGTAAAGCAGAACCATTACTTTATCCTGGTTGCAGATTATGCTTCATACACACGTGAGGACTATGTTTGCCTTTATTTTTTTCCCCATCACAATGGCACTTTCAATTCATACTCAGATTTTTTCACCAACCTCTTCCCTTCCTTTCTCTTTCAACACAATCCTTAGCTGTTCCTCAATTCTTATTTGCTTCACGGGTGCAAATTTAATGAACATTTTTTTTTCCCTTCCTTTTCTTCCTCCAAGACCATTTCTGTCATTGGCATACATTGTTTCAAAAAGCACCTGCTAATCACAAGTCTAGAAATGTAGCACACAGGCAGTGCTACAGATCAGCCCTATTCCTTCTATTAGCCTCAGAAAAAGAGAAGCTAATTAGGTCACTACTTGACTCTGGACTCATCCCAGCTGATTTTACCTTGGTTTCAGACAAAACTGGAATTTCCAGTTTCTCTCCAAACTGGCACCCTGACCTGCCCAATGTCTTTAAGAAGCTCTCTGCACTCTGCAGTGTCTCTTGGGAGCTTTAACACTGCTGAGGGGTATTTAAATCAATTCTGCTCTAGAAGATTTTTTTTTTTTTTTGCGTGAGTGCTCATTCTTAGTCTACTTTTCTTCAACTAGAAAACAGACGATAATTAAGACAAAACATCATAAATCAACAGAGAGAAAGAGAACAAATCTGGCACCCAAATGAAGGCGTTTCCCAATTTAAAACTACAAGAATTTAACTCAGTTGCATTCAGATTTTTTTTCTTATTGTATTATAATATGTTAGATATTTTCCTGAACCAGAACCCATGTGGGAGACCCTGTGCACCACATGGCAATTGAAGGAGTGCAACATACTGCATGTAAGAAATAGTCAAACGTGCAGGTACAGTATAGGGACGGACTTGCTCACCACTGAACAGAAAGACTAGGGAGGCTGCAGAGTGACTAAACACTGCAATATAATCCTGAAACCTGGCTGCAATATCATCTATGAGGAACAGGAAGAAATTCTGGCTCTGAGCTGGACTGGTGTTTCGCAGTGAGATAATCGTCCAGTTTTGGACACTGCACTTACATATGCAGGCAGAGAAGAGAATATTCAAGAACAACAGTAATATTAATAATTTGTACAATACAACTTATGAGCAAAGACTGAACAAAGACCTAATAACAACCATCACTTCAACATCACAATATAAAAGTGTTTTATAAAGAGGAATTATTTACAAATGACAGTCATTGGGAACAACAGATCAAAACAGATTGGTCAACCTGAACACAAAAGAATCTGCGAAAGAAATACTGGCGAGCTGTGATGGCCTTACCTAGCAGAATCATCAGGAAACCCCAGCCTGCCTGCAGTGTGCTCTAAAACTGCAATACCTCTTCAGATTAAATCTGCAACACTTCTACCACATTAAGTAAACAGAAGAACCTTCTTGTTTTGTCCAAGCTGGGATTATTTACACACACCTTGATTTTAGCCCCTGGTTATATTCCAGTTTTGCTTCATTTTTCAAATTGGCACACAAAGCTCAGTTGCTATTTCCCCTGCCTGCAGAAGAGCAAGCTGCTCCTACTGACCTTCCCAGGCATGGGAGATACAGCCTAGCCACGCAGCTGGCTTTCAGACCTTCCCAAAGCAGCAAGACATTCACTTGAAACAACCTGGCTAAGGGCAAGAAAGCCCAACACTGCTGTTGCAGTTTTCTAAATAAAACGGTAATGCCAATCAAAATTTACACCTGCCTGTGAAAAAGGGAGCAAGAAATATAAATTGCACTCACACTGGAATTATGATTAACTCCATTCTGCCTTGTTGGTTCTACTCAATACATACAACACCTCTTGATTTAGGTGAAACTGAAAAAATCTAAGCATACAACAATAAATTTATTTATTTAAAACTCTATTCTAAGAGTCCTAATTTACTTTCCTTTTCAGTGTCTCCCTCTTTCAACAGTCGTCATCTAAGTGTTCTCAGAGGTCCTAATGAAGCTGATGCCAGGGAAGTAAGGGACAATCAGGATGGTGGCAAAGAGGCAAGAAGCCAGCAGAAGGGTTAAGATGATGACAGCAGCATTACTGACTCCAAAAAAATTTAGGAACCAGCAAACTATATCCCAGAGAGGCTGATCGGTGTGACCACTTTCATGCGTATGAAGTTTTATACTGTTTAACTGAGTAGTGATCCTGCCTTCCTTTTTCCCAAGCAGGTAAGAAAAAATTACAATTGGTGACAGATCAGTTACATCTGGTCAGATAAAATTATGGCTTATCCTAAAACCAGTGCTATATATCACAGCAAAGCGTTCCAATAGGGCTAGCAGAAACATGGCAAATATAATTTTCCAATAGCTCTTTGTCACCTTCAGTAGCAACAATATGTTTACCTACTATATTTTTTTAAAGTGTTTCCTGTTCTGTTCATGTTTTGTTTTGGTCTAGTTCACCTCTTAACATTTCAAAATCTCCTGAGAAAACTGAAAGGAAAAAGGACAGAGGGACATGTTGAACGTGGTTTTATAATAAGGGCATGCATTTTGTCTTTGTATAAGTTTCCTCAGGAAAAAAAAAAAAAAAAAAAAAAAAAGACGACGACATATTGGAGATTTTCTTCTTCCATAATCATTTTCATGGTAACTTATTTCTCTTTAAAACTGATCAACTAGATGAATCCTCATTCCAATCCTAGAGGAAGACATGCAATGCAGTTTTAACACACTGCTTACTACAGTGAACAGTTACATGTTTTAAGCAGGTGGCTTAAGTTCTTTCATGTCAATGTTTCCCATTGACAATCACAATTTAGACTGTGAAAATATTCTTACGATGATTACGTGCAGATGGCTTAGAAGATGCTCTGAAATCATGAATACACAGTTCATGGACAGCTAGATTGATTAATTTCACAGCTTGAGCAGTTTTTGACTTCTGAGGCTGAGCTTGTAACTGTTGAGTTAATCCATGGGTTTGTATTCAGTGGACATTATATGACCCCCTAGAAACCCCAAGATCTTTTTAGATTATTTTTATATGATTATGACCCCTCTAGATCTGTAACCTCATAATACAGCTGCAATCTAATGTTAAGTGAGAAGACATTCTGATTTGCAATCATTATAGAGCAGGACCTGAGTAGTCCCATCCCAAGGACCTACCTCTCACCACCTGGGCAGTACACACCCTTCTATCTCATGTCCTTCAGAAGTGAATGTCCCAGTAAGTCACTCATCTTTAACATCCATTCCTCATTTTCTCCTGAATATTCAGCAATCTCTTCCTCCTTGCCACCAGCGCACAGCAGTCCAGCCAACACTCAACAAGACTGGGAGGTCAAGGAAGAACAGAATGAGCTCCCTCCCTGTGAGCTGCTCTCACCCGCAAACATTTATAGCCCTCCTGCTCAACCAGGTCTCTCAGGCCCTTGGCTCGAGGCTGACAGGAATGCCCTTTGCTGCAAGGCTGTCAGCAAACCTCTCCTTCTACTACACTATTAACATACAAAGTGCAAGGTTATGAGGAATTGCCATATGGATGGAAGTTGATAGTTTCAGTTTACTTATAAATTTACAAATATGGTAATTAACTAATCCTACTTCAACAAATGTCTTTGTCTCTTGGTCAATGTGTTAGTTGATCCTTGAAACAGTTTCACTGTTACCTTTCGCCATTTAGTTGCGTTTGTTTGTTTACTTGTTCAAAGGCAGATGATAACACTTTTTTCCTCACTTGCATGGACTCACTCTCAGTAGACTTTAGTGCCCTTTGAAAATTTTGCATTGATCCTGAGAGTTACCTACCAAACTACTAAATAGGAGAGTGGAAATTTTAACTTTATGAAATAAATTGTCTAATTTTTGGCACATGTTTGGACCCCAAACTCTTACTCTACATGATAGTGAAACAAAATTTAAAACCTTTCCCACAGTTAAGATTTTAAAGACAGTATTATAACATGAACTGTACATTTTAGCAAAAATATACTGATGTTAAGAAATAATTTTGGTTTCAAAGTTCAGAGTAAAAAATAAAATAAAATAAAATATATATACATAGAAATTATCACCAGAACAAGCAAATACCTGAACTTAATGTCTCACACATTTGAAGCTCTACAATTGCCATACCCTCTGATTCATCTCTGAAGGCTGTTTGGACCATAATAAAGATGCACCTTTGACAGTGCTCTAAAATTAGGAAGCCTGATGCCACAAACTGATCATTAAAGGCTGTGCTGAGTTTAGAATTCAAAATCAATGTAGTCCCAGGTAGACTAGTTTCTGCTTCAAAGTAATACATTGGTATAGTGAAAATGACTTCTACATAAGAAATAAGGAAGCAGCTACTTCAGAGGCTTTGATGTAGTTTGCATAGCAAAACTATGATCTATTTTATTTCAGTCCACCAAAGTTTAGTGGCTGAAGCAGCTCTTCATGGTTATGTTCCTGTAATCTCAATGTCGTTGTGTGAGTCCTGGTTGCTTTTAAAGGCTGTGTGCTGGTCCATCCTTCACGCAGCACAGGATAATGAGATACTCTCTCGCACTGTGGCACTGTTCTCTGCACAAAGAATGAAGGAGGTTTCACCGAATTGCTGCACACAAGAAAAATGAGCTTTTACCTCAAGTTCAAAAAGCTTAGCACGAAAAGGCAGGCGTGCACTGTCTCCATACATCAGGGTGGAATAAGAAGGGAGTCTCTTCATGTTTTAAGACATTAATTGCTGCATATACTAAAGATGACCTAACTCAAGGTGGAAGAAAACTGTTTAGGGCAGCAACTCTTAAAACCGCAGTGAAATAATTAAGTACATTAGCTTGCTTCAAGGCTCGTCTTCCCACAAAAAGCAGGGATAAAATGACTGTTTTAAAATCAGTTTTCTCTTTACTTCCTTGATGAGATGTCTTCATAGCACCTCTACACCTACAGTCTTTCTAGGGATAGCATCGATACGGACTCATATTTATTTCCCAGTTCCTACACCATATTTCTGAAAACTCTGGAAAAGGAAACAGAGTGGTGGAGAGTGGGTTCAAACACTTCCAACATTACCCTGAAAAACTAGTGACCCCAAGGAAATACCTCTTATTTTAAGCTGGACCTCAGTGGAGAGGTCACACGTTTCTCTGGAGGACAGGAATGACACATTCAGCGTATTACTTGGTCATGAATTGAATTACTGCTCTACCAAGCTCGGCATTTGACTTGGCTGTCAAGTGCGTAATATCTAATAAAAGGCAGTGGGCTGTTTCACTCTGCTGACTTGCAGGTCTCAGAGACTGAAGGAGATTATGTTGGCTTTGCCTTGATACTTAGAACGGAGGCTTGCCAATAACTTTAAAGTAGATGCATATACATGGACTCTGTAAGGCTCCTTTTGTAGAAAATTAATAAGAATTTCCAGGGTTGAGGTGGGGACAGGGGACAGATCTGATCAGTAAAAGCGTGGGAATGTCCCACAAGGGCCTAACATATACCTAGCAAACGTACTAAGTACTACACTGCTTCTTTTCTGTCATTAATAGTAGTTTCAAGACAAGGGCTAGTAAGTAATGGACCAATCCTGGTAAAAGTTCAGGGCTATATAGTTTAGCGTATGATCTCCTGATGGGAGATGGTCCATCATGAGGGATGGTCCATAGACTAAGGGAATGACATTTATGTATTTATCTTAAAAGACGGAAAAGACGGTGATGTATTGCAAAATGTAGCATGATGTAAATGGCATGGAGTAAGGGGTGTATACGTGTATACTGCCCTGGTTTCAGCTGGGATGGAGTTGATTTTCCTCTTAGTAGTTGCTGCAGTGCTGTGTTTTGGATTTGGTGTGAGAACAATGTTGATAGCACACTGGTGTTTTTGGTTGTTGCTGGGGAATGTTTATCCAAAGTCAAAGACCTTTTGGTTTCTCAGGCCCTGCCAGTGAGAAGGCTGGAGGGGCACAAGAACTTGGGAGGGGACACAGCCAGGACAGATGACCCAAACTAGCCAAAGTTCCATACCATGGGACATCATTCTCGATATATAAACTGGGAAGGGGCTGTGGGGTGGTGGTCATGGTGCGTTGGCTGGGGCCTTGCAGTCGGGAACTGGCTGGGCACTGGTCAGTGGGTGGTGAGTAACTGTATCGTGCACCACTAGTTTTCTCCCTTCCCTTTGAATTGTATTCCTCTCCCCTTCTCCGTCATTTTCATTATAACTGTTAATAATTTATTATTATTGGTTTTGGTTTATTTTATTTAATTATTAAATTGTTCTTATCTCAACCCTCAAGTTTAACATTCCTTTCCAACTCTCCTCTCCATCCCTCTGGGTGAGGGTGGAGTAAGTGAGCAGCCATGTGGTGCCTGGTTACCAGCTTGGGTTAAACTACAACAATACTTTAAGGCGTAGCTGGCAAACTCCCCAACAGGCATTTTTTTCTCTTTATTAAATGTAGTGGATTTTTCAGTATTTTAACTGTCTCTCCCTTTCCAGACCTCCACATTGATACTTTACAGCAGCCATCATTTAAATTATGCATTGATGGTGAATTTCCGTGATATATTATCCATTATATTATATTAAACACAGAAAAAGCGGACTCTGCTATCATAACTATTGAGACTGTTTTTCCTTCCATGTTGATTTACATCCAAATAACCAACTTATGAACCTTGCAAATGTCAATCGGCACTGAGGCAAGAAGCTGTGAAGTTCTTAAGCAGACACTCTCCTTGGGACTGAAAGGTCAGTGTTTGTGTTATTTATTCTTACTGTGGAAATGTTTTACTCTGAAGTCAGGGAGGACTTTCTCACTATTCATGGAAATAATAATTGAAGATTTCAACCAAGATAAGTTAGGGCCTCAGACTAAATTAAATAAAACATTCAAAAGAATTAATTTTGTTAGAGTACAGACAAAAATATATACAGAGAATCAACTCAGAAATTTAAGAGCATCATACTCAATGGAGGAGTGCTCATTTATTCAGGTAGCAAGTCCAGATTTGGCTGCCAGCCCTTCTTGGGGAAGTCAAAACTTTAAAATCCACTATGGTGGACTCTGACTTTCACAGAGGGATTTCTCTTACCAGTACCTATTTTTCACTAAATTTTCCCCAAATTCAAATGACTTTGTAAACATACTTTCCTTGATATTTCTTTGCCTCCCTTCTCTTCTCAGAAATCCCAATAACTACTTCCTGAAGGGATGTTTTATAATTAAGTGAAATTATGGCAAAGGCAACCATAAAACGGAGGTTGGAGCTACCTGTCTGTAAAACTACACTGCACAAGTCGGAAGAAAGACCCGGGTTGTCAGGGGAGCCTTGTATTAGTTCAGATTCTGAACAGAATCTGAATACTGATGTAAGGCTAATGAAAGTGTGAGGCTTCTAGTTTGACTATTCAAATTAGACCAGTGTTGCTTAACTAAGAATATCTGTAAAGTGGATTAGCTCCAAATAATGATCCTATTAATGTGCAAAAGCATGTGTTTGTAGCATAACTACTGATGTGCATGAGTGAGTGTGAGATGCATAAACATGTGTCCCATTAGCAAACTCATGATATGTGTAAGAACATAAACTGTTTAAGAAGCAATGTCCACTAAATTTTAACTGCTGGTGCTGCTGGCTGGCTGGCTCCCACTGTGATGCTCTTTGATCAGCAATGTAACCAACATTTTGTTTCTTATAGCATTGTTTTAGTACAGAAAATGTAGAAGATCACTGTGAAAATAAGGTAAATTTGTGGGTGGAGAAGTCAAGCTCCGTGGTTAGTTGGAGAAACAGATGCAAGTGCATCTGTCCATAGGAAGATGACAGCACTGCACTAACACAACTTGATATACAAGAACCACTACTTTGAGTGAAGAAACTGTAGCAATGCAGCTACTGCTGCAAAATTGATAAAAAATATTTTTAGCTTCTGAAGAATAAAGTCATTATTGTTGTAACAAAGGACAGTCTTGCCCTTAAGGATTCCTGAACACAACCATCTTGCTACTAATGTAATATATGGGCAGCACAAAGGGAGGTCTCAACATCCTGCTCCACTCACATAGGAAAACTTAAGTATAGCAAAATTTGCCATAAATAATACTGAAATCTACGTGTCTTTTACAGTGATTTCTTCATTTTGCACTGGGTTTTACCACACGGAAATGCAAAGCCTGCTCCCTTCTCTGTTAATTAATGTAAGTGCTTTGGTTTATGACATACTTTTGCCAGTAACTTAGCTCTTGCATCAAACCCCTCTCAGAATGTTATACAATTTACATGATAAAATATTTTATCATATAAACGATAAAATTTCCCATTCGTTTATAATATGATTCAATTATTTATATGATAAATATGATTTTATAATTTATTTAAACATTGTTTTAATAATATGGATTTCTAAATAGGTTTTCCTTAGTCATTTACCACAGAATAATATGTGAGAGGTGAAATCTAACATATATAGATATATTCTTGATAATATGTAACTGTACAGCCATGATGCAAAAAAGCAAGCAAGGTATTAAGGGAATGGAAAATAGTAGAGAATTACCATAATGCTATTACAAAAATGACTTTTATGTCTTCCTGTTTATAAGAAGGGAAATATTATAAACAAGGAAGGAATCTCCTGTGAAGGTTCCTTATCTGACTACATATAGTGGGAGAGGTGAAAGAAGTTACCAAATTAAATTGGGATTAGAGTTGGAAGCACTGCTAAGGTTAGCATTGTCTACATCTTAAGAACTTAGGCTACAAGTACTCAAGAGTGAGGTTGGATATGTATGCCCCATGGTCACTAGGATGGCAAAGGCCACCTGGGCTGCTCTAGGGCTACTGCTTCAGAGCATGGCAGCTGTAAGACAGGTACTAGGGTTCCAGAATTCAAGTCCACACCATCAAAGCAAGATGCCATTTGTTAGTGAATCCACAAGGTGTTCCTGGTTTAGGGGTTAAGCTGATGAAGTTTGGGGATGTCAGGTTTTACTAAGAGGAAATGCTGCTAGTGCAGGAACGCTTTGGGGATTTCATGTGGAACGCGCTACAGGGCTAGATTTACAGCTAATGGTGACAGTAGCCATACTATAGTCTAAAATTAAGAGATGGACAGCTCCAAAGGTAACATGATTAGAGATAGACCACTTCTCTGCTACTGGAATATTTCACAATTCCACTATGAAAAACATTTGAAAATAATCTTTTTTTTTTTTCTTTTTTCTTTTTTTTTTTTTCTTTTTGTGGGAAAATGCTTCACAAAGACTGGGGATTTACATTCATGTTCAAAAGAAGGGTAGTTGTATTTGCTGGGAAAAAACCAGTTTTGTCTGTCCTCACGCAAGACTTCTGGTTCTTGGTGTCCAGTGCTAAATTCCTTCTCTTCATAGAGCAGGCCAGCAGGCAATTTTGACAGACTACGCTTCTGCTAATGAGTTCACAGTTTTCCACTTGACAATCAGCACAATTAAATCAACTCTTAACTGCTAATGTGTGCTTTCTTTCTAAGGGAAAACTGTGTCAGTTGTTGCTTTGACAATATTCTCCTGAGTTTTGCTGTCGATTTCTTACAATGAACAATCCTCAAAACTAGTTTGATGTGTGATTTTTCTTAGTGAAGCGTTTGCCCTGCTCTCTGATGTCTATGATGTTACTTGTGACTCAGTGGTACATTGTGGGAGCCACTCTCAAAAGGAGACTGTCTTTGTTCATGTTACTCTGCCAATGAAACTTAAATTGTCCACTGGAAATAGTTGACCACCAGGCTAGTGCTGTACATGCCCAGCAACCTAGGCACTACACCGATAACAGAACAGAAAATATGTATCTTCAGGATGAGTCTGTAAAAAGCCTGAAGTTAATGCTATTCTGTAGCTGAAACTGTTTCTGGGATGATTCTTTATCCATCTTTTATCACTTCATACAGTCATACGTGCAATGTCCTTCTACAACCCATCCCTCTCCTTTCTACTTTATCTTCAAAATAGGCTAAAGGATTCATCTAAAATGGAGTATCCCCAAATTAATTCTTGTTACAGTACCAGAGAATAAAAAAGCACTGTTCAAAAAATGAATTCTGAAAAGGAAAGTCTTTGCTCTTTACTGGAGTCCTGACATTACTTTTGCAAATGCCCAGGGGGTTGGCTGGCTCCAATTCCCTTTCAGCTAACCTCATTGCAAACCTGCTCCATCAGCTGCAAATTGTTCAGAATGCAGAAGCATGTCTGTTTGCTGGTTTGAACAATGGAGAACATGTTAGGCATCCCCTGCATTATTTATATTGGCTACTTGTAAGTTGATTTTTATTTATTTATTTAATGTTTCCATCTGTATGTTCTGGCTACATTTCAGAATCTCCCCCTTCAATCATGTTCTAATGGCTATGTGTTCTCCCAGAACATCTGTCCCCTTAGGGTCCTATTATATGTAAGCTAACAGTGACACGATTTTTCATCTTATCATATGTGTACAGTTTTCTATTTGTTTTTAAAATCCCTAGATTCAACTCATAATATTACAGCCTCCTTTCACTGCAAGAAAAAAAAAAAAGTTTCAAATTCTCATGACTTTTTCACTCCTGACAAAAATGTCAACACTATTTGCAATGACAGACCTCACGATAGGTAAATATTTTCCACTGCTCTAGATCTGTTATAAAAAACTAATCTATGAAAATGCATTAGTTCAGATGACTAGGGGTCTCATATTCATAACCTACTTTTGATCTGCCTTATTCTCTCATCTAACTCTTTTACTACAGTATGAGACCTCCACAAGATTATTTATATAATTAAGAAGCTTTAAAATGGCAGAATGGACTTCTAGCTTCTATGCTGTATATGGCTCCAAATATTTTAGATCTTAACATATCTAATACTATTGTCAAGAACAAAAATTCAGCCTGCTGCATTCAAGTGTCATGATCCACCTTTCTGTTGGAAGGATTCATCAAGCTAGGCATGTCCACAGAGCAACATGAGGGTATCAGCAGACTGTGGATAAGTAATAGTAATTTATTTCTAGCTTCCACTGCTAATTTTATTAGTAAAAATATGGCAGCATGGGTGGGTTTCTACAAGTCTAATCTGAAGATTTTTATTTCTATGCTTTAATAGAAGAGCCATCGTGATCTATAGGTAGCTGATCAATTACACACGGAACTGTATGAATTATTGCTTCTGTTGTTCTTGTTAAGGTAGCACTGGATTTACTGCTGGCATTACAGCTCAGCTTCTGCATTGCCATCTCACGTGCGCCTATCTGCTCCAAAGCCAGTTCTGTGCTTCCTGAGTTGGCAGGAGTAGAAGTGCAGATGCAAGAGATTTATCCTCCAAGGGAAGACAGCTCTTCAACTGCTGTTCCCTCCCATAAGCTTCATCTTGAAAGAACACTGGTTTTGTGTCCCAGCTGTGTTTGCAAAGAAAGCCCTTGTAGAATTTCACTCATCTCTCTGGTTAACATGTCTTTTTCTCACTTCCAGCCTTAACAGACTCAAGACACACATAAGCCCACTTGATTTTCTATCCATGTTATTATGTTGTTCCCTCACTTCTATTTGAACCCTCATATATTTTAAAAAAGTAAGTATCTCTTTACTTCGCTACAAATCTAGTAAATCCCAATTAGTCCTGTAACAGGGAGGTATGGAGGCACACTACACAATTACTCATCCTTTTCTACAACTCTCCAAGTTTAAATATATCTTTTTCTGATGACAAGTAACCAAACCACATACAACAGTTTAAGTGAGCCTTGTACAACTGGGCAAACGCTTCCCTGTTCCTACTTGCTAGACACAGCCTGAAATTCCTTTCAGCAGTTTGTTTTTTCTTTAGTAGCTCCATCAGCAGTGGCTCCTTGGTCCTCTCATTTTAAGCTCTGTAGCAGCCTATGAACAGCCCTTCACAGCAGAGTACATCAAGCCCAGCTGCCCTTCCCCGACAGCAGCAGCCCCTAAGGAAGAGCAGAGCTATCCATCCCATGGGAGAATTCCCCAGAACTCCCACGTGACCCTCAAACTCTTGCAAGTCCACTCACTTCCTGAATAAACAGTGAAGTCTTTGTATTTCTCAGGCCCTGTTATACTTTCCTTCCATAACTCTGTGCTGTTGCTGTCTACGCCTATGTGAAAGGCTAGCCCTCCCCTCCTGCCCTAACTTGGGCCGCACAATAACCACCACCCACCAGGGAGGCCTCTCCCTTGTACGTCCTGTGCACTCATCACCCACTAATTCCACTCCCTGCCTCTAGCACTGGAAATGATAATGACCAGCGGGTCCTGTTCACCCTTGGTAGTCCTCAACATTCAGACCTCTGTCCCTTTCCCACACCAAGGAATGCTACACTGTTTAATCATTTCTTGGAAGAAATCTGTGTCATGGTTACCATCCTCCAAACTTACCCAGCTCCTGTTACACCTTTTTGAAATGGAGAAACAAAACTGTACACTACTCAGGATGCAAGAGAAACATAGGCTTACACAGTAGCAATGTGACATTTGCAGGATATTTTTGGTGCCTTTCCTGTTATACTACTTGCTTTTCTAACTGCTACTGACACCAAAGTCAACATCATCAAAACTAAAGTCAACATTGTCAGAGAAGCATCCTTTATATTTTACAGCTCTACCTATGCCCAACACTTTGGTCAGTGAGTGGCAACGGTCAGCTCAACATTTATCACCTCACATATAGGATTTTTGCCATCTTCAATTTGCATCCGCCTACAGTGAATTTCATCTGCCACTGCCTTGCCCAGGCACTTTGTTTTGCACAATCCATCTGTGGTTTTCCCCAGTCAGCACTCATCTTCGGTGCTCTGAATAAAAGCATCATCAGCACACTCTGTCATCTTTTCCAGTTGATTTATCAGTTGATTATCATCAGTTTAAGGACAGATTCTTTTGAGAATCTACTGCTGTCATCCTGTCACTCAGAAAACTGATTAGTTAGTCCTACCTTCTGTTCCATATCTTTTGACCAACTTTTTGTTGATCTGTAGAGCATTCCTTTAATCTGATGGAAGTGCAGATTTTTAAGTGTACGGTAATGAAGAACCACCTTTGCATCCTTTTGGCTTTATTCACTAATCCTCAGAGGGTTAGCCATAGAGTATAGCATACCCGTATTTCACTGAGCAGGGCCCATTTTTGGGTTCACTTGCTTCTTGAATACCACCATGATGTCATTTTGCATGACCCTGGGGCTGCTACTCTGGAGGTGGGATTGTGCTAAAATGCTCCCTCTTCTTACTCTGTCTCAGTAGTTTTAGGGTTCTTCAACTAGAGTATTACTGAGAAAAGACCCTGAAGGTAGTGTGTCAGTAAACCTTTCTGTGTTCCTGAATTCCTCCAAAAAGCTGACCTCGAGGACACTGAGCTATCCTCCTAGTCAGCACACATTTGCCAGTCCCATGTAAGGTAGACACTCAATATATTTTGACACACGCTTTATTAAGCTGGATGCCTGCACCATATGCTGGCTCTAATTCTTCTGTGAGGCAGGATGAGCACTGATTACATTGTTTGCCTTTGTACCAGGTCAATCTGACCCATGGTAAGTGTCTTGTTGCACTCCTCCCTCCGACAGCCAAAAACTGTACAGTTTTAACCATCAGCTACCTCCTGGTTCTTCTTCTACCTTCACTAGTTATTGCTCTGCCTCCAGCTTTGTATATTGGCTCAGCTTCTGCTACAGCTACACCCGTCCTAGATGAGGTTTCTTGCTTCAAAGTAACACAACTGCTCGCTTAGTGCCTGAGATCTGCATGGTTTGTTTCCACATTTTTTGTTTGTTTGGGGATTTTTGGATTGGAGGAGGCAGATGGGCTGGTTATATGAAGATCAGTTCCTCAGCTGCTACAGTAACCTACTCATTGGTAGTCTGGCAACTTCCTACTCCTAATGCAAGGTTAGGGTTCACACCTGCAACTGCTTTGAACTTTATAGAATAAGGTTCGGAACTTGGTATTTAAAATCTAAGATTTTATTTTATCATAATTAGCAGAATTTGAACACCTAGTCTCTAAACCATTTACAGTAAATTTCAATTTGTTGGTAAGCAGGTGTTCATGAAAATTATGTAGGTTATGAAAGCTTCAGTTAGGTACCAATCACACTTTCTTGAAAAAAAGTAGAACTTCCATATGCTGAAGCTCTTGTTTATAGCAACCGGCCCTGCTATCGGTCCCTAACAAAATGGCAGTGTACTTATTACTATGAAATTTTATCCTGCCTTTGTTATATTAATCCACAAAGTCAACAAAATTCTTCTGTATAATACTGCTGTCCTTCACAGCATTACAGGAGTTTAAAAAACTGCATCAAAGACCTTGTGTCAAGGTTACTAAAAGAATTATTACAGAGGACTGGTCCACGACCTGTCTCTTACGAATACTTCTAATAACTCCCCTGCAACCTGGTAGCTCACCTGTCACTACATCCTGCCACATTCCCCTCTTTTCCCAGCTCCTTATCTGCCTAAGACAGCTTCTTATAATTCCTGTATTAATCTGCACCATCTCCACTTTAAATAATAATTTCCTTTGGGAACTGTACTGAATGAATGCTTCCTATAAATCTAGATAGCTTAAGCACATCGCATTACTGTAGTCTGAGATGTTCACTATCATAGGAAAAAGAAACATTAAATGAGTCTAACAAAATCACGTTCTGATCAGAATTTTGCATTTCATCCCTCTTTTCACTTACGATGATATTCTGGATTACTCTTTGTTCAAAACCTGTCCTAAGACATTACAGAGTGCTGAAATAACCTAATTTGCATGTACTTTTCAGGATTTCTTTTTTTCTGTTTTTGCATATATGCTAGTATTCACCAGACAGAGTGCAATAACCCCATACTGAAATAAACATTAAGAGGTTTTGCTAGTAAACTTCTGGCAACTAGAGGTAAAATTGGAAAAATAATGTATTCTGTTTCTAAAAGGAGGTAATTAAAAAAAAGGAAAGCTTTCCTATCCTTTACCCATCCTCAAATAAATCACGCAGACTCAACAACAAAAATCCCATCAGAAAGGAGACTGGTCATTTAATATTCCAGGATGATTTTACAGCCGACTACTTCAACAGCGTTATTAAACCAGTAGTGGAGGCATTTAGAAATGGAATGGAAATACTGCCATGATAACTGCTTTGGCAAGAACTAGTCCATGTCATTGTAGAACAAATGTTCAATATTGTTCATGAAGTTTTTAATCCGATAGCACTGGTGTCCTACCTTGTTCATACTTCACTTTTTGTAGGGAAGAAATTATTTTTTTCACTGAAGTTTGCCATCTGATTTCAGTGCAACTTGCCAAGGAAAGGGAACCAGACATATTTCCACTTTCTCCTATCTTACTACTCTTTTGTTTGAAGCCCCAGCTAGAAATTTACAAGTGAAAACATGACTTGAAGAGAGATAATGCTGGTCATGATATGTGTATTTCCAACAAAACCAAGCATCTTTTCCCTGTGGTACAGTACAGTTGCTGAGCAGATTTCCATCTTGTGATTGAAATCAGCAATTAAATCCTTGGTGCCTTGGAGCGTGCAGCAGCCATCATTCCAAAAGCCTCCTATGGACAGATTTTCTATCATTTCCCCACAACATTTTCTGAGTTAATATTTCAAAGACATGACCTTCAGTTGCAAGCATATAATGTAAGCATTATTCCCAGCATGTAAGTCTACACAGATATCTTAAAACACTGTTGCTCAATTTAAAAACAGGAAGCTGAAAGAGAAGGACTATGAAAAAATTAGGGAGTTTTCAGGAAGTGCAGTAGCCAAAGTGGTAAATGACAAAACCAACACATCCAGAGGTGAACTCAGCCTCAAGAAATGCAGGTTATTAAGTGGATTACTGGAGCGAGTACTTTGGAAATCACTTTCACCAAAAGCGTGCCCATAGTAAAAGGGAAATTATGTTACCTTAATTGCACTTCTCAGCCATAGTTGTTGAGATTATATGTTGATCATCTGGAAAGCAAAAAAATATAAGATTAATAATATTGCTCAGATTTTAATTGCTGATTAAGAAGAGCAACTAACATCACATGTTTATCCTTTATTAAAATAATTTTAGCCTTCCAAAGAGAGAAGAGCAGAATACATAGCTTTTTATACTGCTTTTTTATTCCTAATAAAGGCAGCTTTGAATAAGAAAAATAAGAAAACAATGCCTGAGGTTTTCATTAGTTTACAAGGTGTTATGAAGGCTGTCAACTCAGAAACCAAGGGAAAATTCATAAAAACTCTTATTCTTGTAAAATATCTACCCTAAAACATATCTATCAGGCACTTATCTATCATTTGTTTAGCTCCAGTATAATCTCTGTCCTTGCTCAACCTAAAATATTTAACAGTAAAACCTCTGACTGGTGCTTTACAGCCCTTTGCTACGCGCATGTGAGTTCTCCCTGGGGTGGAGAACACAACTGGTGGGCGTGGCAATATTTTGGGGACTGTTTCTACAGTGGTTACTCAGTTGAGACTGTGCCATGAGGAAACTTGGAATGTCCATAAAAATTGAGGAATTCAAGAGCCACTTGGGCCTTCAGGCCCAGACTGTCAGACTGGAGGTTTCACAGCTCCAAGGGGAAACATGAAAGGACCGAAAACATGCAAGAACCACTACCAAGGAGGGCCTTCTGGTGGGCACAGGGCAGAGACCCCAGGGCTCCTAATGGTGTGAGACCTGGCACAGCAGAGGGCAGGGGCATTAGGAACCCACCGGAGAAACTGGGTGGTCAATGACTATGCTCCTATTTTTCCCCTCCGTAGGTACCCCCTTGCCTCATCCTGGCAACATCTTGTGCCAAACTTTTGGAATTACATGAGCTGATCAGCTATCAGTGTAGCGGTACCTACATCAAAGAACAGCATTGTTTGGATAGTTTGCTGAGTTGCTAAGTAAGTGTGACTGTAAGTTAGCCATATTCAATAGAAATAAACCTAAACCAAGGCTACAGCTCAGAATGTTTCCAGACTTCAAGTTTATACGCAGGCTGAACATGTAATCTGAAGTTAGAAAGTTGTATACAGTCTCATTTTCAGACTAAGCATGCAGAATACACCTAAACCAACCCATTTCAAACAGTTCCAGAATGAAAAGGCTTGCAATGAGCAAGGCATAACTGCCTGCTGCAGCTTGGACCAAACTCTGCTTGCTCCATCCAGCAAAAATCCCAGGGATGAAACAGTTTGAAACTGCATTTGAACAGGGGCTTTTATTTGGGGCGGAGATTATAAGTTGTTATTGGTTGGCTTTAAAAATTAATTGTACAGTTGCGGGGCTCATTTCACCTCTCTTTTTCAGCAAAATCCAGGTCTTTACTAAGAGTGCATCTGTCAGCATTATCTTCAGACAATTTCACATGAAGCAAAGACGTTTTGCAGGTTGCTGCCTTCTCTTTTACTTTAGTATTCCTAAGTTATCTATGTAGTAAGACCCAATTGTCCGGAATATGCAAAGAGCTATGACTCAACCATTAAAAGAACAAAACTTATTCTCAGGGCTATTAATTGACAGCACAGAAGCTGTTTGTTATATCGGAGTCAGCCACCCTGTCATGCTCTTAAAGCAGAAAGCAGGTATATTTAGGTAAACATGGCTTGCTTTGCAGTAACTGAAGCTGTTAGTTTGTTCTGCGGTGGAAAAAATACATGGTAGGTTGGGTAGTCAGATTTATAAAATAACTCACAGTTTCTGAAACTGATGGAAATTTGTGAAATACATAGATGTGCTGACTTCAAACAAAATATCACATAAGGGGAAAGAACATGGTATTTTATTAGCCTTCAAAATACAAGTAAGTAAAAATTGGTAAGCTTCATTAACAAGATGCCATATGTGTGTGGGAGTGCATAACTTCCCTAGAACAGGTCTGCTTGACCAAATAATTTCTACTTTTAAACATGCACACATATATACACACACAAAACCAAAGTACAACCAGATAAAAATAAGGAATAAACAACATGCAGTTAATTATAACAAACATTTGTTCATATTTCTGAAGCAAACAGTGCTACCATATTTTTTAAAAAAAACAACAATTGTTCCCAGCATACAAATATATTACTGGAACTTACTCCTGAAAGAATTCCTTTCCTTTAAACAGAGTTGGTATAAAATTGGGAATGGCAGGACACCTGCTCAGTGAGCATGTCCACTTGTCCACTGGTCTGTATGAAATATAGGCACGTTCCCCCAGCACTGTGGTTACCACTGAACTGAAGTTCCACCAAAATACTTATGTATTTCACGCAAAAAAATCCATAGCATTAAAGCTGCAATTTGTTTGTCCAGAGAATGCCCAGTCTTCCATGCATGTAGTAGAGGGAGAGGAACAAAATGAATTGCATTGCCATGGGAACAGAGTTTACTAAGTGATGAATACCTATTGTCAACATATTTTATGATAAATGATCGTCATTTTGCATTTTTGTAATGAAGATGCATTATGCTGTGTGTTGTTCACAAACTGTAGAACGCTTCCTCTAATCATCAAGGGCTTTTAGTTCTGTATATTATTTTTAAAAAAAACCTGACTGTTAACATTGTGATTGTTCTTGGATTTAACATTAAAAAAAAAAGACACTTAGGTCCGAGTGTTCTATGGCACTAGAGGATAACACTACTGTTACAGACTGGCTATTACCATTAGTCTCTGATTTGGTGCAAGAGGAGCAGATGAAAGCAGGTAGTGCTGTAGCCATTTCATCTATAAAATCTATAATTTAGGGGTTTGGTTTGGATCTTACACCCCCACCATAAATGTGGTTCAAAGCTATGTGAAGGACCAGTCACTCATTTAGACTCTCACACCTCTATTAGGGGGAGAAGAGCATTTTGTGCCCACTGGAATGGGGCTTCTGGTTTAGTTTCCTATAAAACAAACATCATTCACATGCACCAACATACTCCGAATTGACCCAAAACACAATAAACAGAAATGATTTTCACTTCAAAACCACGGTACTGCACCAAACCATTAAATGTTTCTCTTCCTAAGAGGAAGTGATGGGATATGTTAAGAGAAACACGCTAACATGGTAGGGGTAAGGTAAGAGCATGCTTTTATGCAATTCAGTTACCTCTCATAGCCCTTGTCTGCAAATACCTTGTAATATCAAGATTCATCGTGAACAGCAAGAACTGGGGGGATTCTTCAGTTAGCAGTGGTAATCTAGTTATCTAGTAAGCAACCATTAAGCCTCCAATATCTATTAAAAACTGGGCATTTAGCCTTTTATTTTTTTGCTGTCCTTTCAGCAATGGAAGGCCTGGTGAAAGGTGCTCTGCAATTCTGCTGCCAATTTTCCTTGTAACCAGCAGATGTATACATATCTTTAAAATTAGAGAAGAAGCACAAATGTCATGTTGGCATAATCAATTCAAAATATTTTGCTGACTAAATAAGTCTTCAAGGCTGTAAGTCAAGACTAGCTTAATTTCTACAATTGATGACTGCGTAAAAAACAGCTCCTGTCATTAAATCTGTAACATTTTTTGGTATATTTCTAAGATACACAGTTTTGAGGACAGCCTTCTTTCTTAACAATACAATAAAATATTTCACCTAAACGAGAGGAAAAGGCCAAATTTGGGAAGAAGAAAGGTGAAGAGGTCTCTGTTCCCAAGAACACCCACAAGCAATGTGAAAACCATGAAGGACAGGCTCACTCTGTAGCTGTGTCCAGATACTTACAATTTTTCATCATCTGAAGACTGAAGCAATTGCTGGGAAAGTACAAACACTAGAATTTGAGTATACAAAGGATTCATTTCTGTTTTCCTGAAAAGGATTCCTGACCTTTTGCAACAGACACCTGTGTGCTGACATTATGAGCTTGCAATGGACAACACTTGAGGCTTTGATCCAGAGAAGTTGGTTATAGTTTAGTTGAAGTACTCACCACCTTTCTGTGCATCTGCACTCACTCTGTTTTGATTGCCAGATCTGGCAACTGCTTAGGTATGTCCTGTTGAAGACTGGTAGTACGCTCCCAAACTTCAACATACAGCCAAATGCTGACAGTTGCAGCCAGTGGTTAAGAATAAGCTGCAACCAAGTCTGGGGATGGGAACAAGGCAGCAAAGCAGAGCCAGCAACAACAGGCATAAAGTCAAGGCACGCTAAACTCAAGTGAAACAGAACAGGCCTTACAATCCACAAAATGAGAAATTCTTTGCTGTAAGGTCAGGGTTTCAAACAAGAAGTCATGCAGGCAGATCAGGAAGCCAAAAGCAGGAACCTGGACTGGGCAGGAAGGTAGCAGAGCATGACCAAGCGTAGAGAGCAGACAGACACAAGAACTAGCAGCTAGAAAGATGGATCCCAAGAGCTGAGATTGCTAACTCAGTGCCCAGTGCCCAGGGGAGGCTGCCCCACAGTGTGGTGATCAGACCGACATCAGAAATGTGAGGTTTGAACCTTCCCTGTCGGATGATCTCAGCCCTCCCCAGCTGTCCCCCAAGCAGGAAAGTACTTCTTGTCATTAAAAGCACTTCTTGTCCCTTCCCACCACCTCATTTAAAGTATTCTTGATGTTGCTGAGTGGCACCTAGCTGGGCTGTGCCAGGCTCCGTTACCACGCAACAGAAAAGTCAGTACAAAACTCTGTCATACTGCTAAACGTGGGAAATACTACCCACGTCCAAAACACTACAGACTATCTGGGTTAGTTTTCTATTTGGGATGCTGATGGGTTCAGCAGCTGCCTACTGCCTACGTGCTGCCAGTATCTGCTTGGGATTTCTGACTGGGAGTTAGTGTTCCAGTTAGGGTCAGAGAAGTTCAACTTACCTTTTAGGATCAGGGTCACAGATTAGAATGAGGCTGGGTATGAGGGTGAGGGTCTCTGCCTAAGGTCTCTGGTTAGCAGGGAGGCTATGGGCTAGTCTTAGTTAAGGGGCTGGATTAGGGTGAGGGATTAGAGCTAGGCTTAGGGGGTAGCATTTCAAGGCTATGAATCAGGACTAGTGTTTGAAAAATACTGGGGTTTAGCTTTGAAGTGGGGGTTTGGGGTTCAGCATGAAAATAGAGGACTGAAATAAGGACTAGGGAAAATCTTTAAAGTAAAGCTTAGGGCAGGTGCTAGGACAGGCTCACACCAGAACCCATGTGCTGGCCTCTTCTCCGCCCTCCCCACACTCTGCTCCTCACTATTCAGGTTTCTCCAACACAAGTGACTTCACAACCCACACCCATCACATCACATTTACCTACACCTCACCTGACATGCCGCTCCCTCTCCCCTGCCTCCTATCACAACATTTCCCTGCAGGACTTTTGAGTCCGGCCCCTCTCCTGCCTGCTGGGCAACAGACTGCTGAGGGACAGGGTCAGCAAGGAGTGGGATGGGGGATGAGAGCTTAGGGCTTCTGGTAAGCACACTGGGTTGGGGCATCTGGTGAGGGTGTCTGCTCTGGGGTTAGTGCTGCGGGTAGGGCTAGGGATGAGAGCTCCCCTGTTAGCGAGGCATGAGGATTTGGGATTAGATACACCCTCAGGGTGGGAATTTGGGTTTCTCCGTAGGGCTTCTGGTTAGTATCTAAGGTATGGACATCCTTTTTTGTTTAGGGGTTCAGTTTAAAGGAAACGTCAGGGTAAGAAGTTATGATTTCAGGCTTCAGCTCAGAAGTAAGCATTTGGGGTTATGAATTGCAATATGGCAATAGGGTAAGAGCTATGTATAAGGTTTAAATTTAAAATTAGGGCTTCAGATTAGTGGTTAGACATTGGCTAAGAGCCTGTCTGAAGCACTCTCCCAGCCACATCATCTTTACCCAAACGGCCCTTACCTCTGCAAAAGCTGCCAGCTCTGTTGGCTTGACTCTACAACACCCTTCATGTCCTCACATGTTGCCACCAGCACGTGGTCTGACCACCAGCACCCACACGAACTGGACTCCACCTTGCCCTCCCCAAGCTCTGCTCCTCCATGCTGTCCCTGACAGGCACCAGCATCTCACAAAGCCACCCGCTGCTCACCACTCTGCTTCCTCCAATGCAAGTGACCTCACAGCACACACCTACCCTGTCCTTTTGCCTGCAGCTCCCTCTAAGGTCCCATCGCCTCTCCCCAGCTCAGTCTGGGCTGCAAGCTCCCTGACCTTCTCTGCTGCAAGACATGCTCCACATGGCTGCTTTCCTAACACCCTCCTAGTCCATGTGAATATTTATCACCCAATATTTTAACTAGAATAAGATTAGAGATGCACACAGGATATTGCAGGTTGGGAACTTATAAAAAACGATTTTCATTAATTTCTTCACTCCTGGCCTATTTATTTCTACATGAAACTTACTTTTTGCTCTCCAGCATGTTCTCCAAATCTCTACTGTCACTCAGCTTCTTCTCCACTAAAATAAGTGACTCATACAAGTACTTTAAAGAATTATGTTAAAAATCAGCATGAAGAGCCATATTATCAAAGCTTAGGAATGCAAATTCACACTTTTTATAAAGCAAGAATCCTATATCTTACAAATATATTTGAAAATTACAACCTTTATTTCAATTAGGCTAATGTAACCTATAATGACTTACAGTATGAAAATTTTCACATATGATACTGCAGCAAACTTCATCTCTATACTTCTCTCAATGTCTGATCTTGAATTTTTATGCAGCTAAGATATAGTAGTCTGTAACTCAAGAAATTAAAGAATACTGAAAAGCTCTTTAAACATTCACATAATCTGCTTTCTGCAGAGACCAAGCACTACTTTTTTTGACTGCTTATGAGGAAAATCCATGAACCAAAAACACTAAGTTAGCATTATGGTGGGGGGAGAAGAATTGTTTTGCATACAAACAGTTTTTTCTTCCTCTCCTGTAAGAAAAAAAGGGTTTTGATTTTGCCTGACAAGCACATTAAATAAAAGTTTTCGTCAGAAAAAATACAATGCAGCTATATCTTCTGCAAATAATAAAACCTGTCTACTCCATGTTTGTAAATCAATATGCTTCCTCCCTAGTAAGCCAAACTTGCAGGTGGTTCTCCTAAGATCCCTTAGAAAAGCACCACCTTCCAAAAGTCTCCATCAACTACTAATAATCTGTAAAAAGTATTATTCTGGAATTTATAAGTTTTGTTGTAAAATTTGAGCAATGAAAACTGGATTTACTGCGATCCTTTTCTGGAAAATCAAGTCAGTCTTATTTTTATTGGCAACAGAAAGTAAACTTGACTCAAAGTGATTTGTTTTAGCATTACCTCTTGCTTCCTGCATACTTTCATATATATTAAAGTCTGGCTCCGTTTATAATGCATGTAAATGCTGGTTTTGCACAGCTGGTGGAACCTGATTAATTGAACACAGGAGCAGTGATCAAATTCTAAAATTATAATCTCTATTCAGATTTCTTTTCTGTGCTCTGGGCCACAGAAACTCGCCATATAACTCAACTGCATCCAAAGTATATTTAAAGAATTTACTGCTTATAATAAAATAAAAACCTCCAAAATACTTTTTACAAAGTCTTAGTGACTTTTTTCCCAAATGCAGGCCACTCAAAATTTCACAGTGCCTCAGGAAAAGGTTTGCTTATAGATCAACAGGGATTACATGTTTATTCCATCTATAGAATAAACAAACAAAACAACTCTGTGCTTGTTTCGTATTCCTCATCTGTCTTTGTACCATTTTACATTGACTTATACCTCAGTTCTTCAGGTATTGCTTGCTTTGACCAGCTGACTTGCTGTAAAATACAATGCACTTTAAATACCATATAAATAAAATAATCTTGACAACCAACAGCCATATTCCATCCTACCTAGCACTTGCAGTAGAGATTGCTAGGGATACCACAACAAATCACATCAGATTAAAGGACAGAAATATCCAACAACTGTTCCATTTGGATACAATGGAAACAAGGAGCATCATTTGGAAACATGCTGGTATGTTATCTCAGATGAATCCTACACAGATACCTTGTAACCTGTAAACAGGTCCTCAGTGTAAGCAGAAAATTCATCCCTTATACCAGCCTGTGGTGAAGTGGGAGAATACCAGGAGCAGACCCCAGTCAGAGAAATCAGTGAGATCTTCTTTCTCCTATTCCCACATAGCCCATCTCTGAAATCCCTGGTTGTTTTTACAGCTAGCACATTGGGTTGTCTATTCACATTAGTCATCAGCTGCCAGACTCAATGCTTTTAACTTGAGCACATTCTGAAGCCCTACAAACATGTACGTAGCGCTGTGAGGAAGACCAGACCTCAGCTCTGATGAAACCCGGTCCTGACACTTACAGCTACCAGGAGGTGAGTGTGGAAGAGGTGGGAGAGAGACAAGTCACCTCCACACAGACATTTTCTTAAGAACAGTCACTGTTACAAAGCTGACCCTGGGACAAGCTAGTCACTGTGGAATCTCTGAGTGGCTTTCTATTAAATCACACATGAATGGAAAATGGAGTAAACCTGGGCATTTAACTTTTCAGATTTTTGAAAACTTGGAATGTGTGGGGTTCATAACCCAAACAACAGATTACACTGATTCACTGCTGCGATCTGTTGTTTGTGACAGCCCTGGAATGAAGTGTTTATTTCAGCTACCGTGGATTTGAATTGTTTTAGAAACATGATAAAGACAACAATAAAATGTTCACAGAAAACATTTTAGAAAAGCGTACAGATTTTCATGACATTCAGAATGCTGCTTAGACACCTAAAGGGCAGACAATTGAAATATATACACATATACATACACTGTTTGTCAACAGTTTCTCTCTCCTACAGTTTCAGCTGATCTGTTCTTAGAGAAAAATCTGCATTAGAGCCCCTGCATGCTCACAGGACCTTTCCCTGACTTCTATTTCCTGTTTTCTACTACCACAGTTGCAGAGCTGGTTTCCAAAACAGTATTCATCACATACACTGACCACTTCTCTACAGACAGACATAACTACAAGCTGTGCATTTGCATGTAAACCCTCTTGGTTTTTAAAAATATTAAAAAAAAAAAAAAAAAAATCCTTCACTTTCCATTGCTGAATTGTGATGTACAGATTCTCCAAAAGGGTATCTCCCAAGCAACTGAGGGTAATTCCTCCTCTATGGTCACTGGTCACACTGTACCAGGCTCCACCCAAAAAGCATCACCAGGAGCCTAGCCAGCAGCCTGCCACCTCCTCCCCATGTACTACATCTGCAGTGCTATGTTCAAGCAATTGGTTGTAAAACTGATGCAGGAATGCATGAAGTGCCAGTACCATAGCAGACCAGGAGCTGAGAAGGTCTGATATTCCCTCAGTCTTCTGCCCTCACCTCACTCAGCAGGGAAACCGAGTGCTTTCACAAAATATTCTTTCCAGCGTATTACAGCACACGGCATTCAGCTAATGCAGGAACACTCCTTGTTCTTCCAGCTTCATTAAGGCCCCCCAAAATATCTTATTCCTTTCAGAGGATGTCTAAAAGCATGAAACAGATGGATCCTTCAACATGCAAGACCATCCCAATGGTTTGACATGAGCAGAGGAGAAATGTAGAAAATACCTTTTATCTTTCTTTGGCTTATTCAGGCTGAAAAGGCTTTAGCTCATGTAAGGCCAACTTCTTTATAGAAGCGGAAAACATGGTGCCAGTCCCTTCCTATGAAATGCTCGAGAGAAGTTGGAGAGAAACCCAGAGAGAGAAACTGCAAATATGTCCTCACCCAGCTCCAGCTATGCCAAATGAAAAGCTGCCTGGGCTCAGATGTCTCCCAGCCTACGTCCAGCTGCTCCTCACTGCTGTTCTGGCGGAGGCACCCACTCCCCCAGCCCTGCTGGGAACACGGGCCACCAGCTTGTTCTCAAATCTGTTTCAATCACAGTGAAACAAGTTTAAGTGACAGGTTGTGGTTCATTTGGCAAAAAATGGTGTCAGAAAAAGTAGAAGCTACCCAGTCATGAGGCTTTTGGAGGTGGCAATGCAGTGAGAGTGGTGAGGAACAGCAGGCTGACCTTCTCAGCAAACACAGCCAAGAAGAAATTGGGTAAAAGCCTTTCCACTCAGGAAAGATGGGATATCCCCCAACATGCATTTGAAAATCTTAGTCCTCAAGGGAAGATTAGTCTGTACCAGATCTGGAGTCCAAACAGATCCATGTATTCTGCAGTTACAAACCGACTGCAAGACACCAAATGCAAAATCTTCATGAGACAGGAAAGGATTTAGGATTTTGTCTAAGCGAACACAGAGTTGCAGCTGCTCCTAGACCATAAAAATGATGCAGTTTCAGCACATCATGAACCTGGAAAGAACCAGAAAATGGGCGTTTCCAGTTACAATCCCAGACACAATCCCTCACTCACACTCTGCTTCCCACAGCCTAAAAAGAATTCTTAAATAGGGATGACATGAACCTGTATGACGTAATTACACTGAGATCCTTAAACAAGTGGCTGCTTTTCCATGTTTGTTCATACTAGATGCTGCCCTCCTGAAATCTCCCTCCTACTCTCCATCTTAATGAGGTTCACAAATGTTTAAGCAGCATATTCTGGAATGAAAGCTCCCACAGCCTTTCATCCCCCAGTCTGTGGAATACTTATGTTAGCCCATTTTAGGCTGTGCTTGGCTTGCTTAATATTTCTCCTGTTTACATTGAACTATTCAAGGAAACCTTCAGCAATGTATGGATTTACAGTTCTGAATACATACATGCCTAGCTCTTTCTCCTCCATCAGCCCTCTGTCCACTAATAAACCTGACTCAAGACAAAATCATAAACTAATGCCTTTTACTGTTCAAGACAATATGCGCACCTGCAAATATTTTGGTACCTGAAAGCAATTGGGTACCTACAAGGCCATTCATGTTAAGAACCACACACATGCAGTTACATTACATGTATGAATACCCACAAATTTCTCCATAGGAGTACCTACACTGTAGCAAATGCATTTGCATGTTCCTGTATAATCATTGTGTGTCTACATACTACACACAAGAAGACAGGACAAAAAACATTGATAAATCAAAGATTAGTCACACTGATGTGTTAAAACATATAAAAAAGACCAGATTTTGCATGAGTTATTAAAACAACAAGTCCAGTTTTGATACTTGGTATTTTTATATTTGTAAAAAACTTTTTTTTAGCAGCCTGCTGACTTAGATATTTGGGCTTCAATTTGTACTTACACAAAGTCTGTCTTACATCATTTTGGCACTTATAATTCAACAGCAAGCTACAAATACAATACTTTTAGGCTTTGGGGTAAATTTGAGTAACTAATGTAAGAAAAACAAAAAGTATATATCCAGAGTTTGTGTTTGTGAGATAATGAAAACAGTCAAATTTAATTTTCAGTAGGTTCCAAAATGCTAATACAAAACCAGATATATTTAGTGGAATCTGTACATTGCTTCACACAGAACAAAATCCCAAGGCCTAAATAGTATTATAAACCTTGGCAATCTTTCTGCTAGGTGTTCTCAGACGCTGCTACAACTTGTTTCAAATTCCTATAACGAATTTGGTCTTAACCAAATTTGATCCCAGGTCAGAAAAAGTTGAAAAATATTTCTATATGTCATACTTCCACTGGCCCCTGTAGTCCTACACTTGGATATTATGTATTTAGTATTCCTCTGGTTAATGCACAGTAATAAATGAATACCTGTGGGATTTCTGAAATTTGCAAACCGTCCAATCCAGCAAATCTTTTAAGCATGCAAATGGTTTCATAAATTTCCTGACATTCCTGCAAATGAGAACAGAATCTGAGCCGTAGCATTAATACATCATTACTCAAATTAAAGCTTAGCAATGCATAAGTTGTTCAGATTTGTATTCAAATAAGGCAAACAAGTGTCAAATCTAGAGGGGGTCTTGAAGCTGACATTAAGTTTTACTTTCTAAATTGTTCCCTGCATATTCTAAGTTTGTGTTCAAGGACTTTGCTTCAACACTCACTTAATATCCAACTTAAAAAACATGTTTCTCACCAGAGGAGTCTTTTGAGTTGAAAAATCATAAGGAATGCTCTTCTTGCCCCATTTCCATTTTTTCAATTATTATATATTCATTTCAGCAGTCAAAATCTTTAAGAAATGGTTTATATAAGCAGCTTCTTAGCTGATGCATTATCACTTTTGTTTTAAAACATGTGTCTTGTGTATGTTACTTTGTTAATTGTATTGTAATTTAGTATCAATTAATAGCTCTGTGGTTATAACGTGTTTAATCAATTACAACTCTTAATTATGCCACAGCATTGCTTAATAAAACAATATTCTATTGGGATTAAATAAAATAATTAATCTGCTATCCTCTTTCATGGGTAATTTATTGTGTGATAAAAGCAGTCGTGAAATTGTTTTCATGGCAACTAGCCTAAAAAGAATTTGCATATATTCTTCCTTAACTTATATCTACAGAGAAAAACTGTCACTGATTTCAGTGGTTTTTTACAGATCAGCGGGAGGATCATAACTGTCTCAAAAACAGTGGACAGTCATAGAAATTTAGTAATGGAGCAACCTTGTTTCTGAAGTAATGTTGAAACAGAGAGCTGGCATACTCGGCTCCAGTCAGTAACTGTCCTTTAGGAACAGCAGAACCACTGCTTTAGGGTTTATGGAGCTGCAGGTGGTACCTCTGCCTGGTGACATCATGGGAAAATTTTTCCTCCATGAAGTTGTCAAATTGCACCTTGAATTGATCTAAAGCTTTTGCCACTTTTCCCCACTTTGGAGCTTATATCATCCCATCATGATGTCCACACCTCAGCTGCATCGTCCAAATCCATTCACAGTGCCTCCTCACACTGTGCCATTCCATCCAATTGCCCCTCTTTAGGTCTTTTTTAGTCTTATTAGTTACACATAGCCATTTATTCTCTGTTTGGTATTGCATAGCACTTGTCATGACAAAATCAAATCTTAAATTATTTCAGATAGTTTATTCATGTGCAACATCATGTAAAATTATAATTCTCACCTTGTTGAAACGCTTACAAATCCTTCTGAAGCTGCTGCGACTTTCCCATTCTAGTCTTTATGATATCACAATCAATGAAGAAAAAAATTAAACATGACATTTTCATGTTTAATATTTGTCACAAGCTCAAAACAGACTTGAAAACACTTCCCTGTGTGACAGCACGCATGCAAGACAATGGTTTCACATTCAGCCATGACCATGTTACTGGTGACTTACCTAGATTATAACTCTGTTTGCTTATGAGAAAGAACAAATTAACTTGAAACAAACTGCAATGCTTGCTCTGTTGCCATCTACTAAGCCAGTTATTTATGCAATGAAATTTCCCTTGTCATTCCTATGGGACTTCTCCTTTCATCCATCAGTCTCAAATGGATAACGGTGCAGACTGTTCTGGTCAGTACCACAGATGCTTTAGGGTGAATTTCTTTACTCTGGTGACTTGAATACAAATAACCTCTCTGATTATTTTTCTAACTTTATCTATTCCTCCTTGAATCCCTGCTTTACCTACTTAAATAAGTGAAGAAACTCATTATAATGCTTCTCACAATGAGAGGAAGCATTTAATTAAATATTTGTAGAATATATTATCCTTTACTTCATCTCTTGGAAAATTAGTGCCATGTATTTTACTCTTACATAGTATCACAACTAAATTTAAGAATACTTTAAGATAGATATTTTACTGAATGCAGTGTGAAAATATTCACACTCCAAGTCCCCAAGGTTGGTTCATCTGTTCCGACTCTGATCATTTTATGTTAAATGGATGGGTATCACCTTGTATCACAACCCTCCGACACACTGGCAGAGATGGTGCAAAACTGCTGCAGTTTTTGGAGAAAAAAAAAAAAAAGTTAGGAAAATGAACTCTTCAGCCGTAAAGACTAGCAGAAGGATTCTGAGATGGCTGAGCATCTGATACAAGTTCTCAGCATCATCTCACACAGTTATTTTATAGTTGATAGGGTGATAGCTTTGTCCTAATCTTTATTTTAGATTTCACACACACACACACACACAAACAAGGTATTTGCAGAGGTGAAGTTTTTATGCCTGAATATAAGCACCTCTGTATAATTTGCCCTTTTACTAATTATTTACTTTTGCCGTTCACAGAGCTTTACTGCACGATGCCTTAACAGAATTCACACAGAGATTCTGCAAAACTAAAGGTTGATGATCACTCAACAAATATGAGGTTGGGACTGGCTTTACATGGAAGTTTCTTCGCTGTTCAACCTCTTTACATCACCAATTACAGCATGTTTTATACTTGAGGCACTACTGAGCTGACTTTTTTTCCCCAAGAGTCTTCTTTCTCCTAAACCTACTGGTTCTGATTTTGGGGTTTTCTGTAGAATGGAGGAATCAGTAAAGTTTTGCTTCTGTCTAAGCAACAGGCTGTCACATGAGGGGGCAGGAAGGGTGGTACCAAAGGACAACAAGTGATGTTAATATACGAAATCTGCAGCCCAGTTCACTGGGGCTCTCCCGGAGCAATGAAACTACATACTTGACAAATGTCTTTTTTGAACACAGGAAAAGGTTTGCAGAGTGGCCTGGAACAGGCTGGTCCACTCTGACCTTTGCTGCCACTCAGTTCAGGTTAGGTTTCCTCCCAGCATCTCCATCCATGGCATTAGAAACAACCCTTAATGTACCTACTGGTGATTTTCAAAGGTGAGTGTACCCCAGCCACTTCCACGCTTCCCACATCGTAGAGATAAAATATCTCCACTGAAGAACAGTGTAGATGTCGTAAGGGTGTCTTGTGATTGCCAATTGGAGGGAGGAACACAGCTGAGTTCTGGGCTGGTTCCCATAGCCCTTGAAACACAGGAGTAGGAGGAATGCCTAATGCTGCAGAAAAGCAAAGACAGCAGACTTGAATCTAAAAGGGGACCTCCCCGGTGACACTCAGCAGTGTGGAAAGAAAGTCCCTACATGACTCAGGCAAACATTAATGCATGAGAAAAATATGCTCTTCAAGTAAAAGCTCCATCTAGCATCTACATGTGCCTGGGGGAGCAGCTCAGCAGAGATACTCATGTATTTGTGTAGCACTGCCGCAACCTCCCATCTTGCTGCTGGACATCATCTAGGGGTTTATGCATAGAACCACTCTGGCTATTACAAACCCCTAGGAACAAGGCGAACAGCTCATTGGTCATTTGAGAAATTCACTGCCCACAAACGAACATGTTAGTTTGCCATCGTAACTTACTGATGAAATACTAAGACTGTTACAAGCACTTTGTCAAAAAAGTGCATCTTTCCTCTTCTGGGGAACTTTCTTGCCAGTTAGTGCTTTCTTATTTAGCAGGTAATGTAGGTCAAAACTCAGGACTAATATCTTCTAGCCCATATACACTGTACAGAGCCATGTTTGTATTTTTGTCCTCAGTTTGTAGATATGGTATGTTTTAGTACTTTCCTGATGATTACATAGCAACTAAAGGTTAAAAAGAGACTAGCTAGGGCTTTAAGAGATTTCCTTTCTGTATTTTTCCTTTATAGTCAGCAATTATAAATGTTTCATTTGACATAAAGGAACACAACTTGCTGCATTCAAGTGATACATGTAAATCTGGAAAGTCAGCTACTAAAGCTGTTCACTCTTAGCACTCCTGGTATCACAACTGTGCTCACGCAGGGCAATCTTTAATGTGTGCACATACTAGGGGTGAAAATGCTGATCAGGTGACAGCTGTTGGCCTGTTCCCTGATCCCTCCCATGCAAGGCTGCTACCTTTCATTATTCTTCCTCCTAGTACATACATGGGCTGGTTTGAGCTCATGGGATTAAGGATCATCTCCTTTCTTCTTCCCTGGAAAGCAAGAAGGAACAATCTGAGCTCTCTGTACTGTGCTGTGCACAAGGCAATGCCACTCACAAGTCAAACAACTCAGTCAAGATGGCGAAAGGTAGCTTCTCCGCCTTTCTCAGGATGGACTCAAAAGGCATGTAAATCGAAACTCCAGAAGACTACAGGGAGGTAGCATGACTTTAAAGGTCAAGAGAGAAAAAGAAAAGCAAAGCAATCAAACAAGGAAGCAAGGGAGCAAAGAGAAAAGACATGACATATGAAGAGCACAGTAGACACTAGGGAAGAGTGCATCACAAAGTAGGCAGTTTCCAAAGAATAACCTGACATTACACTCAAATGTGGCCAGCCACTGATAGATCACCCATCTCCATCACATGGTGATTATTCAGAAAAATTTTAGAACTTGCCATCATCGCTAATAGCTATTTAAATCTGGAAGGTACAGAAGTGGTGTAGTATTGTTCCTTTCCTGTCCCTTATTTAATAAAAAATTAATCATTTTTTCTGAGTAAAAGCAAATCTTAAAAAGCAGTTTACAAGTGGTTTAAGCTTCAAAAATCTGTTTCAGTAAAAGTTTAATGATGGTTCTGCATTTCTTCATGTCACGGTTGCATGTTACAAGAAGAATAAAAGCCACAGCTCAATGAAGACAACAGGGTAATGTATGACTGAAAGGGCTTCTGGCTTTTAAGAGGAGACCTCAAAACTAAGAAGAAGAGAAAAATAAGGCATAGTGAAAGGAAAATTAAAGCAGTGTTGTTGGTCTTTCCTTTCTAAAATTGCAGTTATTCTGAAGTATTTAGACCTATCATAGGAACACAGCCACCCACACATTCTCCAATGCACGCAAATGCCACGCTGTCTTCCAAAGACTGCTGACGGAAGTCTGTCAAGACAGAGGAAGTATGCCTTCATTTCAAAAAGAATTTCCAGAAAAACAGATTCGAACAGCTTTAAGGTATTCTTAGATCAAAAACAAAAACAAACAAACAAAAAAAAAAAAAAAAAAAAGAGGACCCAAGAGTTGGTGAAATGCCCCTCCTGTACGCTATGAGCATGAAGCTGCTTAAATGGCTCTGCCAGCTTCTAAAGTTACCACTGCTGCAACAGTTCCTCACCTGGAGGTTTATTCCCCAAGCCGCTAAAAGGGGTCAAATAAGAAATCTTCACCCATCTTATTACACATTACATCTCAATGTGTCAGCATTTAGTGATGTGGCAGACTTCATACAGCTGCATATAGAGAGAATGGCTCGCTCGCTCTGTAACCCCAGGTGGAAGACTAAAAATTGAATACCCGACAGACATTTTTGCTCTGATTGCCAAAAGGTAGTTCAGACTAACAACCTATTTTACAACTGGTAAATGTAATCCACTTGTATTTTCCATCTCTCCATTTCCAGAAGCTCAGCAGATGCTTGTGCCTGCAAAATACCAATTTGAGCTGTCACCTGGCTAGCTTAACACTATTAAGAAAAAATAAAATAATGATAATAAAAACCCGTTACATTCCTCAAACACACCAACCTCATCCAAAGAGTTATTTTATTTATTCGGGTTTTTTAAAGCACAGATACTAAAGGCAGCAATGTCTCAGAGAGCTCCACTTGGGACAGAGTTACTGGCAGCATCAGAAGAGACCCAACATCCAACATGCAGTGTTTAGAAAAGGAGTGAATTGATCTTGTTATATCAACTTTGAAACTGCCTTCTGTAGCACCCAGAGAGAGCTTGCCCTTCAGGCAGGTTTTTACAGGCGCTTACGGTTTTACTTTGATTGCTGTTGTAGCAGAAATATATAGCTTTAGTACAAAGGGATTATCTGTTATCCTACCCTTTGGGAGAACCTCATACTGTGACAAAGACTTTTCTCTGCTTAATCTCTTAAATTTCACAAAACTAACAAAAGTACAGCACATCTAGCATTACATTTTTTTTCTCTAATGCCTCTCAGCCCCTTGAGCGCTAAGCAATCATCGAATAGTATTTAACATCACCATATCTGATTCTTAATTCACTGATAAACTGAAGTCTGATGACATCTTTTGGGTTCATAATTTGAATTACCTGGTGTTACACTGCTCAGTATGGCCTTCCCCTACTGTATTTTAGGGAAAAGAACAAAGTAAGAAGGGACTTGATCAAAACCCTAGAAAAAACAAAACAAAACAAAAAACCCCAAACCACAACCACATTATGCGCTTCAGGATCAATTGATTTTGGTATCCTCCATCAAGCCTTACCCACAAGGATTACCCCTTGGTATCAACAGAACCATTTAATCCCTCGCTGTGAATTGGTATATTCTTTCCTGGCTCAGACATGTCGTCACCAGCAGCCTCTTCTTCCTGAGAGACTTAATATCCTGCTAGTGAAAGGTCATTAGTCTGTTTGAACACAGATCATACAAACTAGAGTTCTTTAAAGAACAAAAACAGGGGCAAACCCAGAGGGTTCACGCTGGGCTGCATGGTCCCTCCTGAGGCTAGTGACACCTTCAAAGCCCAAGGGCACAAAAGAGAAGCCGGGGCATTGCTTGCCCAGAGTGTTGCTGGCAAGTTTTGGGGCATTTATCTTCATAGAAGCAATAAGCCCAAAACAAACAGGAAGGCACAGGTCCTGGACCCTCCAGTGGGATATGTGCTTACGGGAGCTGTTCTTGCAGCCAAGAACCATCACACGCTGCCATCAAGGATTTTAATTTAAAGACAGAGACAACTGAAGACCTAAAGGTGGTAATATTGCATAATTAATTAGGGTTATATTAGATAAATCACTAAAAGGAAACAAAACTTTTCTCCTCTCACTTCAAACTACTTGCTCTTGGATTCAAATACGCGTACAAATACAGGTGGTTATACCCTATTCATGTTCTCTGACTACAAGAATATGCTGCAATGCAGAAGGAATTGAGCAGTCAGCACAAATCCTTCCCTTTTACCAGCAGCACTTCCAGGGGAAAAAAGCCTGCATTCATCCATGGAAGTTGACTTCTTTATACCCTCCCAGCAATGCCAACTCACAAGCAAACAGCGCTATGCACTAAATAAGGATTATAAGGAGTAGAGTTTCTTCTTAAAGGAAACAATATTCTGTGCCAAGTACTTCCTTTGAACACATTGTTTCTACAAGCGCAAAGACAAGGAGGCGCTATAAAAGACTGTTTAAATGTTAAAAAAGAGATTTGAAGAGAAAAAGACATAATGGTTTTAAAATAATATGTTACCTTTGTTATGAACAGGTTCACTAGGTTACATATTTCTGTTGACTGAAAAGTACAGGGTTCACTTGGTGCATCTCTACACCAGTGTTAAAAAAAGGCAATCTCACAACAGTCCTATTTATCCATAAAATCCACAAATCTAGATATCTTAAAGGAACAAGCACAGCAATTCTGTACACGCACACAACTCTGCATTGAAGGCAAAATCACACCAATAGAAATTACTGGGCAGCAAGAACAGCAAAAATCAGCTGTATGCTCAGTGCCTGCTTCACTGCTGCACAAAATCATCTCCATACGTACTCACTTTCTAATTCTGTTTTGCTTTCATTCTGAGTAGTTAAAAAGACCAAAGAACTGTATCTTGCCAATAGCCCTTCTAACCCAGCACACTCTTACATGAAATGTAAACCATTAATAGTACCGCTGAAGAACAGAAGAGCACCTTGTCATACCTGCAAAGATTTTTAAAATCAGAGAGACAGCAGACTACTGCCCCGAGGATGCAATATAAACCAGGAGCTGCTATCTGAATGTGCCTGGAGATCTCAACAGCGTAGAGATGGATGGGCTGGAGGATGTGAAACTTATGTATCCCCTCCAAGCAGCCAAGGATCCTGTTTAATTACAGTCCAACTCGGGTCTCAGTCCTTGATCCTCACAGACGTCACCTTTAGCACAGCATGTGCTTTTCTTACTTCTGACCAGGTCAGGGCAATGCTGAACCTGAAACACTGCATCAGGATCCACAAAAACAGAAAGGACTTCGATCTGTCACATAGTATTCCAGCGTGGTGAAGACAGAAATTGGGGAAGTTATCCATTGACTTTACAAGACAAGGATTCTTCTTTTTTATAAGACAGTTACTATGGTTTTTTTCTACTTCTTTGCTTGTATTTTACAGAGCTAGCTGTATAAGAAAATGTTTTGGTTTCGAGGCATTTTTGTACTATTTCATTTGCAATGTTTGCATGCCAAGCAGTGAAGCAACATAAACTGCTAGGCAAAAGAGGTCTGGTGGCTACCCATCCCTATGCCACAGAAACACACAGATGCAGCCAGCCAGATTGTAAGTCTACTGTATCACTTCATAAATAATTTTCTTGAGGATTCATAATACTTGTATGAATCTTATGAATGTTATGGTTTATTTTAAAAGATACTTTCTTCCAAATGTTAAATTTTGGTGGACATGTAATCTCTGTGTTAAATTCTCTGATCTTCCCTCTTAGTAGAATGCTAAAATTTAAGATTTTTGTGCTGCTATTAGATAACCAGGAGGAGAAACAACTTTTCCATTAATTCTGGTGGTCATCAAATTAATGTTGCTTGATGTCCCATTTTGACCTTCTTGCTGATGGCAGCAATATCCTCAAAAAACAAATGAATTTGTAGAGGTCAGTCTTGCAGTTCATCCGTAAGAAGAGAAACCTGCCTCAATCTATGGCGAATGACAAAGAAGGTTTACAAGGAAATCATTAGATAGATTTTTCTCTCCTTTCTTTCTGCCCATTTATTACAGGATTTAATTCCAGAAAACTAACTTCATTGTTAATATGCCTGTTATTTTCTAAACAAAATCCTATTTATTTTATAATAAAGTTAATAGAAGCAGGAAAACATCTAGAAAAGGAAATAGCAAGTTCCAGCAGATAAAAGGATGGACAAGGAGAAATTTTACAAGAAAACTATATAAGAAAATTTGATATTTTAAAATTCAAGAGTGAATACAAATTTGAAGCATAATAAAACCCAAATATTTCTTTAAGAAGGAAAACCAATCAAAGAAAGCAATTGAGTAGACAAGGTAATTACCAGCCAATGTTGGAGACTTTGTACAAGCTAGATTTTTGTCGCAGTGTTATCATCTGCTCTCATTCAAAAATATAACCACTGCTTCAGTCAAATCATCAAACTATTTATGCTTCCATCTTGGGAATGTAGTTGAAGATGGAGAGAGGAATTATTTCAGAAGAATGATGCTGAAAAAGGTATACGTGCATGTGGCAAACTGAGGCAGAGTTAGTTCAGAGAATGAATATACAAAGGTTGCTGTTTTTCTCTTCCTAGCTGGCTTGCCTGTATCTGGACTCAGAACATTTCAGAATGAAAGCTCTAATTTTTCCTTTTTCCTTTTTTTTTTTTTTTTTTTTTGTGTGTGTGGCAATTAGATGTTCTGCGAAGCATATTTTTATACTAATTCAATTTCTTTCATGCATCTCCCTTTAACTGATCGCATTTGTGTGCAGTGCAGCTTTTCTGCTATGAGAAGTGTGATTTCTTCTTAGGCCACTTTGGGGGAAACTGCTTTATGATCCAACTGTGCTAACTTGTTTTCCTACAATGATTTTTTTATTGTTAGCAAATATGATGGTCACACTACTTAAAAGTTAAATAATATTTACTGTATGATATATAGTATATTATTATCTATATATACTATACAATATTTTTTTTCAAATTTACCCTGGGAAAACCAGATCCTCTGATACCATCCCGATCTAAATTAGCAAATAAATGGAGTACTATGACCCTTGTGTACACTTCTTTCCTCTTACATTTGACAAAATAAATAATGAAATCAAATGCAAAGAAAAATATTTCATTACTTGAATCAGAAGTAACTAGATATTGGTAATGTAAATGTTTCCCACTGTTAAATCACTCCTTAAGCCTGCAAACAGTTTTTTAGAACTCATCCTTTGCAGGACAAGAAGAAGCACAGTAAGATAACATCAGAATATGTACCTTTTGCCAACTACACATGCATGCGTACGTGCCTGCCTTATCCATAAGCAACAAATGTAGAAGCCCCTAACATCCAGAACCTGTAGCTCAATTACACATGAGATTTTCAAAAATCAAGAATTCAGAGTGGCCAGTGTTAACATGTTTCTATTACTTACTGGGATTTTTTCTTCCTTGTTACAAGCACTGAACAATGAAATACTACAACTGCTCTTCACCAAGCTAAAAGGGTGATAATTTAAGGGTATTGAATATAATGTAAAAAATGTAGCTTTGACTGATGTAACAATAAGTACAATAGTGAAGAAGAAGGACAATTTTTCTGTGAAGTCTCTCTTTCACCAAATCACAGTGTGACTCTAAGTCTTTGCTACTGGCAAGGAATAATTATTTTAAAGCTACTGAGGTTTTGTAATAGCATTAATAGCATTAATTTTCATGGACATTTGAGTGTCATATAGACATTTTAGTAAGAAAAAAACCCCAAATTACTTCAAAGTCTGGATAATTTCAGTGTTTTCATTCTACAGACCACAGTTAAACATACTTGTGCACTTCAATAAGGGACACTTTTCTCCATCTTCTTGATGGTTCAGAAATGCCTGCCAGCATTTCAATTCCACCCTTAGGTCCCTGCAACCCCTCAGGACACAGCATCTGGATGTCTTACACAAGCCCTTTCCCACTACTGCTCTCCCACACCTCTTTTCCCATAGGTTTTCCAAAAGATCCAGCTTCCCCTCTGTGCCACAGCATGAGTACTTGTGACACACTTTTCAAGTCAATCAGGCCTGGCCCTAGTACAGGAACTCGGGGAATGTCACTGCTTCCCTCCCTCAAATGCCAAAACTGCCCATGCCCCATCACCCCCATTTCCTATGCACATGACTGGCCTTGCAGAACAGCCTCAGTGTGCTCAGGTGGAATACTTGATGTGCAAACACTCGGGAGGTGAATCCTATGAAACTACTGCATATGGTATCACAACAGATTTAATTAATACACCTAAACAACAGCTTAATTCATACTCTACAGCAAAGATGTACAATCAACATAACAAAAGATTAATTTTTAAACTAATAAAAGCTGGTATTTCTGCTGCCTTATCTGCAGCAAGGAATACTCCACCTGGCTTGCCCACTTCCCCATCAGCACGGAAATCTAATGCTTTAAATTGGCATGTGCATGGATTTCTACATAAAACCTTTCAGGCTAAGGGTAGTGTTATTCCTGTTTCAGTTTGAAACAGAAAATCTAGATACACATTTACTAAGTTAAAGTGGTCTCAGCGTAACAGAACTTAAATTCCTTCCAAATCTCAAATATAAAAAACCCCCAAATATCATGGCATATTTTTCCCTTTAAGTCACCATGTAGTGAAATTGGAAACCAAGCATACAGCGGGGATACCGCAGGGATTTTCACACTGGCTACTCATTTTGTAACGAATTAATACATTATAGACAGGAAATAATTCAGGCTGCTTCTCCTCACTAATTCAGACGGAAATATACTCATTTTATTTTTCAGTGACATAGAATACTCACTGCCCACATGCCATACAAAAGTGATTTTACGAAATGTCTATAGCTGATATTAAAGAAAGACATGTACTCGCTTCCAAAATCCCACAAACCACCTGAGTTGTGACCAGCTGAACAAATTTCACTGTAAATTTCAGCATTCTCAGAACACAATGATTTCGTCCTTGTTACATCTACCTGCAGGCTGCCAGAACTGGCAATTTGAAATCATGTTAATTAATAGTTTTAATTAAACCCTGAAAAATACAACCACATTAAGTGTGCTGATATATCAAGCTGGAAACAGAGATGGATTTACCCAGAAAATGCTGCAAGGTATGATTGCATACTATGATTATTGAAGCTTACAAATCAGTTATAACTACAAAACCATCACTGAGAATAATTACAAGCCTAAAACAAACTAGACATTTCATTCTCATATCATGAAAGCTCTTCTATTAATCTGTTTCTTATCAAGAACTTACCTAGAAGAGTCTGTACTAAGAAAATCACACTGAAAAAAAAACCCTAAAAATACAGGTATTTTTAACACAAACCTAAAACCACTAAAATAATCGTGAATAAAACTGTACACATTTTTTCTCTATATAACAGTAATGTTATGCAGAAAACATGCAATTATGAAGAAAATTCAGAACAACAATAACACTGAAAAAATCCAAACAAACTATCAATGTCATCACAAGGCCAAACGCTGGGGGAACAAAACCAAGCTGTCCTTAGGAAATAGCACAGGTATCACAAAAGAAAAATGGGCAGCCTTCATCACTGAAAAATGTGATTGCTGCAAGTGTCTTTCCTAGACAAAAAGAAAAGTTAATACACTGTTCCCTTTCTCCGTTTCTTATTCCTTTTAGCATGGGGACATACAAGTATCAAACTCAAACATACATGAATTTTCCTTGTTGGACATGAAAATGTGTCTCTCATGCAACTAACCTTCTCTGTGGCATTGTGTTCACCCCCAATCCTGACCTTTAGTTGTGCAACAATGCTGATGTGATAACCACCAGGGGCGGCTGTAATGGCTGTGTCTGGTCCTGATGGCTCCATCCGACTCAAAGTGGTCTCGGTGACACAGATAACATGACAGCCAAGGGCTAATGTGAACAATGCACCCACCTAAAAGCGGTGGTCAAGGTCCACTCTAGACAAGTGTGAAAGAAACCAGCTTCTGTAGCTGTTATGCAAGTATGGCTACGAGTCAATTACCTTACTCCATCACTAGTGGACACTCAGGGCCCACTGAGCTCTCCTGCATGGCAGTGGGCAGCATGACACATCTCCCCTTGAGTAGGGACACCTCTCAAGGTTGATCCTCAAGGCTCAGAGATTCCTTGCCACAACAGATTCTCACTAAGTGATTAATAGCACGCTAAACTTCGAAATCTTATCCAAGTGGTATAAGGGATTGATCACGCACATATAATCCCTTTAGATATAAACCACTGACTAAGACTGAGACTAATTCTGGATCTAGCTGCACCTAAACTCCCCTCTGAGAAGGAGTTTAGAACGCAAGGGTGTCCCTTCTGAACCTCATGACTCAATAGGAGTGTCTCTCTGACAATTTTGTCTGACCCTGTCCTCTGTGCAGTGTATCTTGCCATCAAATCTCATTGCCATCAATAATCAAGTGTATCTTGCCATCAAATCTCATTAAACCACTGTCACATTTACTATCAAAATTCCTTAAATCGCTGGTTTATACCAATAAAGATATCGTTTCTCTCTTAAGAGTGAAGTGCATCACTCCATCTGCAACACATTCATGTTAGCAATTCTGTTCCACCTCTTTGAAGACTAATGAAAGTAAAACACATGTTTCTGCTCTCACAGCTCACCCCTACAAGCTTTCTACATGACATGTATTCATTGCTCATTAGACCATGCCAACTCATGGCAGGATAAAATGAACAACTTCTAGATGGGAACAATAACCTTGGCTCATTCAGGTGAAGTGGACTACACCAATTTACAGGAGCACACTGCACCTGTATCTGCCCATATAAGGCTTCCATTTTTCAGGCAAGGTATTCTAAAATAGCAAATACTGTCTGATGTATGCAAGACAGCAGCAACCATGGTGTCACCATAGTGATCCCTTGTCACTTCTCTTTCCCCAGTGTTTGCCCACCCCTGCTAATCCAGCTGTGCTTCTGTGTCCCTTTGAAGTAGTGACAACAAAAGTACTGCTACAGCAGCGCAAAAGCAACTGTGTTCCTCCATGTGCCATACATCAAGGGCTTCTGTTATCTTATAGTTCTCCAGATTCTCCAGGTTCCCTCTTCAAGACAAGGCTCATGCAATACTGCAGCCTCCTCTGTATTTTCACAAAGATACTTTGGAACCTACCAAAAACTGTATATGATTTAGGGTTCTTTTTTTAAACTCAGCACTCCTAACACTCACCTTCTCACCCTGGCATAAGAACTAGCAGAATTCAAATTATTTGTTTATAAAGCACTGAATATTTTCTGTATCACTTCAAATGATGAGCCGAACTGAAACACAGGCTCCACACAGCATCTGAATATTTTATTGGTTCATGGAGATGGAGAGCAAACCTCCCAAAACCCAAAATCGTATCTTAACAGGGAGATAAAAACAAGCCCATATCAAATTACAACTTTAAAGTACATTCCTGCATAAACAGCATGAGCCTTGAAAGGGGGAAAACTGCCATGCAAATTAAAACAGCTGGCAAGATGTGTTCTTTACAAAGGTGTAACATTCTGATAGATAAATACTGTGACTTTCCAGCAAATAAACCAAACACAAACCACCCCAAACTATTCTACAGCAGTGTGAGCCTTATAATTCAAATCAGAGTTCAGTTTTAAAATGTTTGGCATAGGTGTAACACAAACAACAGTGCTGTTGTAAAATTATAGATGAATTTCATACCCTTCTTCCTCCACATAATCACACAGCATTAGATTTAATGTCACCGACTTGTACCAATGCAGAGGCAGCTTGTGTGGGAGAATATTAGCAAGATACTTATACGGAAAGAAAAACATAACTCACATTCAGGCAAATGTGATAACTTTACATTTCTGAAGGCTACTCTCTATTATGCTTTACGTGCGTCTCTCTAGAATAACAGGTAATGCCTACTACAGCTATCCTTGCTGCTGTTGTGAGCAAAGCCACTGCCCACCACATTGGCTCCTGCTCTCAGGCTCTAGTTGAGCCTTCTACAGCTGAGCCGCCAGCAAGCCCAGGCCTGGTGCTACCGTGCTGGTGCAGAACAGAGTTGGATGCTGACAGCTGAATCAGCATGATCACATTACCCATTTCCTGGGAAAACTGGTACCTAAGCATTAGCCTACCTTGTCTGTCCCACTTACCATGCAAGAAAGAAGACGATTTTCAATACAAGAACTGGTTTCTGCATATTCAAGACTACTTCTGTTGGGAAGTTGCAACCTAAAAAATTTATTTGGGGAAATTTCCTGTATTTGTTTTTAAGATAGAGGTGCCGTTATCTCAGCTTGATGATAGGTAACAGCCTTCTACTATCCAAAATACAGACTTATTTCAAAGACTCAATAGTTAAAAACACTCTATTTGCTTCTAACTAAATTTATGAGTATGTTTTCCAGGCAACATGTGGGAGTAATCACACCAACTGACTATGAATTAACAGGATTTGCATAATATAACCTTTGGGTTTATACCTTTACGGCACTCCATTCCTCTATGGACTCAACGTAGTTTCTGTGGGAATAAGCCTCACCTATCCTCTAGGGTTAACACTGCACTGTTAATAATAGTAGGAACATGATCTATACTTAAATAATTCCTGTATGAAGAAAAAAGAGCATATATTTTAAAAAGTAATTTGTCCAGGGGAATGACCTACAATTGGCAAATACATTATGAAACCCAGAAACCTGTGAAAAGCTATTTTGCAATGGTGCTCCACAGCTGCAATGCACTGCACCTATCTTTTAAAATACATGAGAATAATAGAGCAAAAAAGATATCCATGACTAGTGAAAAGGATGTGAAAGAGGTCATAAGTGTAAGGATTCAGCTTAGTACCAATATTGCTGTATATTTTGATGAACGATACTGGTGCATTAAGCATGTTTTATGTGAGGAAACTATTTGGGTATATGAGTCAATACCAGGACGACCGGGAACTAGCACCTACTACAACATAGAAAAAGGCAGACACAATCCTAGGAGGAATCAGGAAAAGATATAAAGACAAATTATATGATTGTATTGGCTACATATACTTAAAAACACTGCATTTGTATTCAGAGAGGTACACAAGAGGCTATCGCAAAGATGGGGAAAAGTGCACCTCTGTTACAAGAGCATTACAAGTCTGACACTGGATACTGGCTATAAATATTCCTGGACTAAATACCACAGAAGAGGAGGTACTACCCATGCTCACCTTTTCTGTTTATTTCACACAATAACAAATGGTTATAATGCAGGAATGATTCCACTGAGGCTGGAAATGAGAAAGCTAACAACTTAGGGCTAAATTTACACCTACTAGAGGGAAAGATTTCAGAAACTGGGAGCTAATGGAGAAAACAAACAAGTTTAAGACAGACCATGATAATTTTATGAATGACAGACCCAAGCAGTCTCCAGCCACCCTGTCTGCACAGCTTGTAGGCATACTTTGAAACTGTTTTTCTTCCCCCTCAGGTGCTGGAGCAGGAGAGTAGCTTTCAGTGCTGAATCTGCAACGATAATACTATCTGCTCTGCTGCTTGGAAACAGACCAAGGTCAGACATTAATTGTATATACTCTCAAGACCAACAATATCAAATAAATATTTTATGCCCAGTGCTGACCTCAATTTAGTTCTCATCAGTAGCCTATGAATGAAAATAAGTAATATCAGCACGTACTTAGTCCCAAAATCCCCAGATTTCTTTCTGCATATACTTCTTCTACATCAAACTTCTCCTGTGTGGGCAAGTCTTTACCAATCTGAACCAAATAATGTGTAAGAGCTGTGGTAAAAATAAGATGATAAAAGGGGAAGACACCAGGACCTATAAGTAAGTACAGTGGCCATAATACATATATATGTGTAGTAGCTCCTTCTTACAGCCTTAGAAGAGATATGTGTTTACAAACATTTGTTTTCACAAAAGTAGACCATAAAATGCAATTTGAATGGTTTCATATCTGCTTCAAAGATCTGTACAGAACAAACTTCAAAAGATAAGGATACATCATTCTGAAAATGAAACTGCTATCTAAAGTCACAATAATGTTGTTCATTCTCCCCTGCAGAAATGAACACATAACTCACTCACAGTGGTTGGCTCCTAGAGAGGAACACTGTAAAATTTTCGGTATCTTGCAGGGCAAATGTCTGCATGGGCAAGATAGTGTGGAACTATGGTATATGTGAACCTTAAGCAGCCTTCCAATTGATGATATTTAATTAAACTACGACACAACTATGACCATCCAAACCATAAAGACGCACTGATACTGAGAACTGATACTCAGAACTCAGAGGTCGGTTAGGGTCTTTGCGAAGACATGAAGGGCAAGCCTCCTTAGACAGCAAATGCTTTACAGCCAGCAAAACCATGAAATATATTTAACTATTATAACTTAATAGCTATGAAGCAACGGGTCTCCAACCACCTAATGCATTCGATCATTCCTCCTGCAACAATTTCAGGTTTGCACAGCTACTATTATTAGATGTTATTTCAAGGAGGACAAATGCATATACGCGGAAGTCTTAACATTAAAACCAGTATTTCACAGCTGACTCCTAACAGAGTTAGGAGGTAACTGCTTTCAGAATATGATGTTTTAGATAATATTTGTTGATTAATTTTCAGCTCTACTGCTTTATAGCAATGCTCTAACTATTTCTTTTACAAGACATCTCAACCCAAAACCACAGCACCAGGGGGAGTCTGAGGTGAAATATAGGCAGGGACAACACTGACCCTCCTTCACCTCTTGGGATTCTCAACCTCACACTGGGCGAGGATTTGAGGGCAAGGGAAGGAGCTGCTCTCTGTGCCCCAAGCTCTCTACACTGCACACAGTTCTGTTAACACAATCCCACATGTGCTCAGGGATCTCTGCTGCACCTCAGGCTACTTTATAATGAAAGAAAAGGAACTGTAGTCATTATGACCTACTGCATCATTTCAACCAAGCTAAGGAGAGATCACATGGCACATATGAAAACAAGATGCCCCTCAAAGATCACACTGTGATAGGTATACTGAAAGAGAAAGTTCTGGAGGTCAAAAAGCACACAAACAAAACACTAATGTAAAAACGTCCGTAATTTTATAACACTATCTGTTGAGTGGTCTTAAAATCCCACAAAATCTAAGAATAATTCTGTAATGTAATGAAAGACCAAGAGGATGTGTGCATATAGTCTTTACAACTTCATCTTTTTTCTCTTAGTTCACACTCACAGGTAGTCACAATCAGCTTTACAAAAGTTTTCAGATAACCAAGGACTACAAAACAAGGTTCCACTTCCTATTTTCTTTTATGTATTTTCAAGTAAGACATTGAAAATATAATTAATTAGAACAAAAAGCATGTACTTATGGGACATTTTCTTTAAGAAACATGTTTGTGAGGTCCAACAAGATGTTTCCACTGTATCAAGAAGCATCTAAGACTATTGTGTGCATTAGTCAATGCTTGCACTGCCGTTTTCATATATGTATTTATATATCCATGATACAACCAAGATTACATGAATGTGAAAATTACATCTTTTCTCACAGCACTTAACTTCCAGCAAATTACACATGGCATTACCAATAACCTACATAATGAGTAAACTCAATGTGAAGTAATTCAGGGTTTTCACAGCCTTCAGGAACAATTATGTTAAATATAGGGTAATTTAAATGACTGAGTTTCTTCAAGCCTGTCTTCACAACCCTCTCCCCACCTTCCTGGCCTCAAAATCTTCTAGTGGCCTTGGTCACATACAAAAACTTGCTTGTTTATTCTCGCAGCTGAAAGCCTCACCACATTTCCTGCAGGGAGAGACTGCTGACTGCAGGAAGTTATTATGATTTCTCTATTAAAGAACTCTGGGGAAAAAAAACTTGCAGTGAGCAGAAAGCAGGGTAACTGCAAGTTAGTGCACTGCTGTCACACTTTTTTTGTATCTAGCTGTAAGAAAGAGCCACTGAACACCAGCATTATATCCTAAAGTGCTTCCTCTGCCATCTCTTTTCCTGCACCAGCAAATTCATTTACCTTAGGATTGGAAAAGGGAGAGTAATTTCATTCCTGTCCTCGATGTGGCATTGTACCTCAGCAGAGGATGAAGGAAGTTCTCAATTGAAGGCTAAGTTTTTTAAGTAACCTTTGTGTTCCTCCTCAGTTCATAAAAAAGTAATCTGTATCTTAGGGTTTATCGTGTGGTTACTTTTTTCTCCTCCAGCTGACACAGCCAAGTAACTTCCTGAAATTTCCACATCACGTTCACCATTGTTAACAAAAAGCAGGATTGGCATTTCTCTGTCTGCTGGAGTCAGAGACTGATGTCAAAGAAGGATCCTATGGGTTTCAATCAGTAGTCCTGTAGTTTGAGTAACTCCTGAGGTTATGATTCAGTGTCTGTGATGAGTGGAATCAGCCACAAAGCATAGTGACTGCTCCCTGGGTATACTCAAATTTTCTCACAGTTGGAATAAGGCAGTTAGAGAGATCATAAACATAGTAAACTACCACAACGAATTGCCTCTCCAACACGCGCTGCCTCACATACCAACCCAACCTTGACAGAAATGTTGAGGGACCATTGTCACTTCTCTGTTGCAGTTCCTGTGGTCCCAGTGGTTCATGAAGGCAGGCTTTTCACAGGCATGTGAAATGTGTATCATTACACCTCTCCAATGCTTATTCTGCTCACCGCATGGAACAAAGAATGATAGGACCAGTTCTCTTTACCATGTGGTTCAAAAGCCAGCAATAAATTGGTTCCACCTTTCAACTGACTCGGATTACACCTCTTAGGGATGCACAGAAATTTGACGCTGTTTTTCTCAAAGTAGGATTTGTTAGTAATCTGCTATCTGCATCTAGAAAGAGCTTGAAATCTTAACATGTCCTTTGAGCAAAAAAGAAATCAGCTCCTCTGTTCCCCCTTGCTCTCAAGCTCATTTTCCATTTTGAAGCACAGTACCTGGCTCTCTGCAGTAAGCCCACCTAGACATCCGGGGATTTCTGGTGGTAGCAAAAGTACTGGTGGCTGACAAAGCTGCTAGTTTACTAAGACAAATGAATCCGTACTGCCTCCACAACCATGACATTCCATCACCTTTTCCTAACCTATTTAAGCCCATTAAGTCCTGTTTATTTTTCAACTAGACTTTTACAGTAAGAAACCCATTCCACCTTACAGGCACTAGATCATTCCTAACCTATGTTTTCAGACACCACTGTCAGCACTCGGCTTCCAGGCAGCCACTTCCAGGAAGTTCCCAAGGGCAGCTAGCTGCCAGTTTCTCCAGTTACTCTCTACCATTACAGGCCATCGTAATGAGCATGAGAAATGAGATGCCACTCAGTGGCCTTACAGGTTTGCCTATGACGAGAAGGCTTCAAAAGTAGGTAGATTTTGTGGTTTAGATTCCTCATTGAATAGATACATATGCAGACGACAGCAGCCATCAATCAGATATTAAATTAGAAATACAATTTAGGAAAAATATTTAGAAATTAAAACATTCTATATAAGGTTATGAAATGTGAGTGTCAGGCCAGGTGATGAAGAATATTTATTTGATTATAGCTAACTTCCAGGACCGCTGTTTAGGAGAAGGCATGCTGACCTTTGGCCAGCAACACAAATTTGCACCCAATTTGATGAACAACTTGCCTTTAGTGCTGAATGCTAAACACAGTTTAGATCCATGTGAAGAGGCACTACCACTGATCAACTTCATATACACTCTACATTACAGCAGCAGTAAAATATTAATAAACGAAACTTTCAGAATCACACTTTAAAAAGTTATTATATAATAACTTAGAACTATAGCTGTGAAGAAAACCCAAATAAAACAGTATTCTTAATATTCCTCTTTCCTACTTCTAGAGCTGAACTCCTATTCAACCTTCAATTTAGCAACTACTGAACAACATTGAAAAAATCCAAATAAAACATGCCAGGTTTTAACAGTATATGTAATTTTTGCATAGATACTATTCAATCAGTAACAGTTGTTGTTCTACAGCTAAACTTCTTTTAGTATAGAGAAATCATCATTACCAAACAGATGAAATTAGTCTTTTACCTTAGTAGTTCTGGCCTTATTTAGTAGTATTAATACTGCATGGGTTGTATTAGACTGACTGGGTCATACTGAAGAACATGCAAATAGGCATTAACGTTCCCAGCTGACCTATAGTGTTTCAGGGTCACGGTTCCAATATAACTGAACATAGAGTTATATCACCTATTTACATGTATCAGTGATTACTATGGAAGTAGGATTAATGCTATAAACTATCAATCTCTAGTGGTAGAACATATTTTTCAATAAGTAATTCTCACAAATTTATTACATTCTCTCCAAAATTAAGGCATAATTCAAGATCTTATTATTACAATACGCAAAACTGCAGTTTGAGACACAGGTGAATACCAATGATCTGGGGCAAGTCTAACCACAGCAAACACAATTCAAGAGAAACTTTTAACTATCACATTTTATTTTACTGAAAATATACAGCATAGATTTTTTTTTAAAAACTATAATAAAAGTGGTACAATACTAAGTAAAATCACTTATATAGAAAGACTACTTGATACTGCCTTTTAAGGTCTGCTTAGCTGGGAGTTGTAGAGAATCCTGCTGGAGACTTTGAAGTCACTAAGCCTCTCTACTTTTCCTCCATTGTATGGAAAAGACTCAAGGTATCTTCTGTTCTCTATAGGTTGGTCGTTATTAAATATTCAGAGAATCACTGAATAACTGAGGTTTGATGAGACCTGGAGATCATCACCACCTCTCAAACAGTGGAAAAACACCAGAAGACAATGTTGTACTCTTTGCCTATCTGGTTTTGTTACAGATGTGCACACACACTCCTTTGCAAGCACAGAAGGTAAAAAAAGTCATCATAGTGTATTTCTGTATGTGTGCATTTTAACAGAGGTGCATGTAAAGCAAGCCAATGCCTTTTAAATTAACATTTCAGCAGGTGATGATCTCCATTCTGAATGATCATAATTTAGTTGTGCCAAAGAGCTTTCTGAGTTTGACTATTTGGCTGCTGAGTTCTGACATTTTCCACATACCCATTAGATTGCAACTACACCGGCTGCTGTATAATGTGCCTAAAATTATACTCCAGCAAAACTCACACCAAATAGTCTTATTATGTGTCATCACCAGAGTCAGTATGTCATTCCTAGCTATATACATGTTTGCCGTGAGATCACATGTAAAATTGGTCACATCACTCAGTAAAATTATTTCTGGATAACAAATAACAAAGAAACTTTATATAACTTTTTGTAGTATACATCACCCTACACCAAGCACAAACAGACTGATCCCCTACCATTGCTGAATCCTCACCATAGGCAGTTTTGTTGGGCAGTCTTGGAAGATTTACATGTTTTCTTCAGCAAGTACAACATCAAACACAACCTTTGTTTCAGCTTCACAGGCTTCTGTCCTTCTAAAATACTGCTTTTCTCAAGAACTAAATCTGGGAGGGCAAGGGCACCCCTTAGCTCCTAGGTGCACACAACCACATTCAATTCTCTTCCCAATCTAGTTCCCTTTGGAAGGGAAATAAAGAGCATGCAAAAAGCTGCAGGGTGCTCAGAAAGGCTCTCCAGGCTACATCAAGGGACCAGAAGTGTGGGGCACACCATGAAGTTTAGATGGTGTGTCCTATCATCAAGTACTCCATGTATAAGGAGTCTCACTACTGTTTTATTCTTGCTCAGTTTCTGCAATATAAATTGACTTGTGCATTTGCTCCTTCTTGCCTGCAACAGTTTCCTTCCCAAGGAGACAGAATTCTCACTTAAAACATTCCAAATGCTTGTCTCTCCACATGTTTCTGGAGTGCTTCACCAGTATCATGGTCTGTGGTCATCTGCCCTTCATCCACCCCTTCTACTCCTATGCTCTTCTTTCTGCTGCCAGTCCTAGCCCCATGCAGTATATTGAAATGGCAACCATCAGTACCTCCGAACTACAGTAGATACACAAACCCAGAGTTGATAAGAGAAGGTGGTAGGTCTGAAACAGTTACTCAGATCGCATGACAAATGCCAAAATCTACCTGGATTTTAACTCTCAGCCTCAGAGCACAGCTCAGGTGCTCCAGCACTGAAGAACAGTTTCCTGCTGTCCCAGTAGGGGCTGAAAAGGGCAGGAAGAAAACCACCAGGGACAGACTGAGCTTCTCTTTCAACAACAGTGGTTTCTGCCACAACCATCCATCTTCCCCTTTTGGCAGCCAAGCACTTCAAGAAGTGTTCCCATGCTCCATTAAGCCAGACAGAATCAGCCTGGAATTGACCCACTAATGCAAAGAAATCATATTACTCTAAAAGGTACAATTTGTTACAGAATTGTATGTAGGCTGGCAAACTGTCCAGTATAAGAAAAACTATAACCCAGCTAATCAACTATGCCCACTTGTTGAATGGGCTTCATCTAGGCTGTGCAACAGTGAGCACAGGAAAATAAAATTGTGCCATAAGATACCAGCAGTTCTCAGTAAATTTGTACATGTAGCAGCATGAGGTCCTTAAAATGGTTTCAATAGTGCATACTGACAGCCAGCACATCATTGCACAGGTGTATGCATGAATGCGTGGAACTGAAATTTTGGAATCTAGCAAAAGCCTTTTACTCACAATCTGTATCAGGAAGGACTGGTAAATTTTGGTAACACCAGGATTAAACAAAATCAACGTGTCCTGAATCTTATTAATAAAGGGAGGTGAGATGGAACCACAAATTAGGAAGTGGATCATGCGTGCTTTGCACATAGCCTGTTTAGGCTGGGAAAACCAGGGGTTTGGGGGCCTGGAAAGAATGTGGCAATCATCCGGGCTGGAGAAGTGGTGCTGGCAGCACAGGAAGACCCTAGAAATGGGGAGAGATCCATGCAGACAAATGTCATGGGGTGCCCAGGGAACTTGGCTGGTAATGTTCAATACTGGTAACTGAGCAATAACAGAACTGAACTTTCTGCCATACTTTCCCAGGCAGCAGCAATCTGTCTGATGGGAGGGAAAGTCAGGAGCTAATAAACATGATGCTGGGCTGAGGGTGGCTCACAGGGGTGAGTGTGTGAGAGAATCAAGGAGGATAAAAGCTCTGTTCTCGTTCGGTTCTTAAATAAACCCCAGTATCCAGTTACCTTATGGGCTGCTGGTTAACTTGTGGCATGTCGAAAAGGATTTGCTCCTCCTTGTCACTTCACAGATGCTAGAGAAGGGATAAGCTACCATTTGATAGCAAAGAGAAGCCACATGCTCGGACTGACCCTTACTCCAGGACTACCTGCTCAGCTCCCAGGGATGCATAAAGAAGGCATCAGCCCCAAATCCTTAGACTGCAGTGAGGCCCTCCACCTTTTCCACCCTAACGGACAAGCTTTTCTGCTTTTGGAGTCTCCTCCTCCTCTCCTGACGCTTGCAGCTGGCACAGCTCTTCTGCGCAAGAACTGAATGTGAGCTGTGTTTCTCCTACCAATCTGAAGCTCCAACTTTCAGGAAAGAATATGTCCAGAAACTTATCACTCCCATGCTCACTTGTAATCCCATCCCAAATTGCTTTCCACTCTCTCTTTCAGTGCCATTATTACTAATCTCAGTGGAATCATAAACAACATATAAGCACTGAAACAAGTTAGAAGAACCATTAGCACTGGAGGCAACAAGGCTAGACCTAACACTAAATGCAACAGCACCAAGTACTAGCACAACTATTTAAATAGACAACAAATGTCTGTTCTTTCCCAGGGGGCAAGGACATAGTCAATACTTTCAGTAACTTTCAAGGAGCAATGGCAGCTTTGCTTTGATATTAAAAGCAATGGCAATTGTGGTAACTGAGTACATCTGCTGAGCGATGACAGAGACAACAAACAGCATTTACGGCTTCCTGGGGCACAGCCCAAAACATTGTCCTTCACCCAGCTGTGACTCCACTGCCCCTCAGAAATGGAGTAGCTGTGCTAAAGCTGCCAGAACAACTGATTCAGCCATGATAGTAGAAATCTCTATTTCATTAACATAAAATTATTATTTGCTGTGTTCCTACGTAGACCAACCAACAGAAAACATCGAGAGGGGAAAAAATAAAATAAAAAAGATGGCACTTGATGCCCTGGGCACTTTTGGTCACTGCATCCCTACGTCAACAGAGCACATGACATAAGGGACATGCTGTATTGATCCACTTTTTGTTTTTCCCAGACTTTTCTAGCAAAAGGTACCTGCCTCTCTCATTTTCTAACATATTTATCTAAAGATACTGTATGGTGATACATACACGTTATATATAAATGGCTAACAGGTACCTCCACGGTAAGAAATTTCTACCATCAACCAAATATAGATTTCCATTTAATGCATATGAAGTGTTTCTAATGCTTGGGTCTAGCCCTGTCTGTTATTAGGATGTTAAACACAGCCACCACTCTCTCCCAGCTTTTATCTACCTTTACATTTTTATTATTTTTTTCCCTACAGAACATAAATGAGAATGAAGCAAAGACTACCTGGGGACACTGCCTCCTGGGGTTGTCTGAGACATCCCCTAACACTATCAGCTTAATAGCAACAGGGGAAAAAAATAATTGACAAATGCAGTATTTAACTAATGCTTATGCAGATACATTCACACACACCTTCTTGCTGAAGTAACTAAAAAAAGCAGATCCTGTTGCGAAACTGATCAAGAATGAAGGTCACAGCTGTAGTCAGTTTTACATAAAGCTTTAAAACTAATTATTTTGAGTAACTGGGGAAAGAGACAAATTAGGATCACCCTCATAAAAAATTGAAGGTATGAAAAACATTTTGCACACAAAAGAGGCTATTATTACTTGTCATTGGTTCCACACTACAGAAACCCAAATGTCATTATTTATAAACAAATATTTTGCTTGGCAAAATCATATATGATGCAGTAAATTATAACCTCTCTTAAACTGTAATTTCTTGTCTCAAGAGTACATTGTAACAAGAAATAACTACTGTCAGGATAATGCTTGCGTAGCCTTTAAATAACCAGTAAACCAGCCTACAGATACGCAAGTTTAACTCACGAGTTAGTCGTTAAAACTTTTACCAAAACTTGTCAAAATCAGCAGTTCTTCTAAATGAAGGACAAGTAATAATCCTGTTTAGCAATCAAAAAAACCCCGAAACCAAACCTAACCTAATGCAAAAATAAAAATAAAACAAAGAAAAACCATTGGCAATGCCCATTTCAACTTGAAGACAGCAAAATCTAAGCTCAAGTGGCAGAAACTATCAATAAACAAACTCGTAACAATGAGTTACAGCCATTTCAGCTTTACAGAATACCCATCTTCAGAAGGTCACACTAGACATACTCCAAACTAATGCTTACATCTTACCTGCTCCTGGATGAACTGGGATAGAAAGCTATGAATGTGGAAAAGGCTGATTTACAGAAACATGAGCATTTTTAAACTCTACTAAACTTAGTACTTCCTATTAGTTTCAGAAACAGCATGTCTGTATAGAAGTGCTAGCCATAGAAAAGATAAAAAAAATTACAGAAAATGTAAAATATAAATTTGGGGTTTATTACATCCATCTTAAGTTTGCCTACTTTATTTACACTTTGTGTTCTTCCTCAATCCATTGGTAGGCTGTAGTATCCTTACTCTTTCTTGTGTTGAGGAAGAGTGACAAAGTTAGCAGGGTTTTTTTGCAATAAAAGATTTTAAGAGGAAAATGTAAAGCACACTAATGAGATTAAGAGGGTCTGTGTGGTCTACAACATTACTACACAAAAGACTGAGACAAAGCCAACTACTGAAAAGGAACATACAATTGGACTGGTTTTGTGAAATACTTCTGCACATGGAAACAAACACGCAGTGGTCTAAAAGCTTCCCTTACACATTACAATACTCTGAAGTGCTGTTCAGTGGCAGCTGCAGGAACATACTTTTAGACTTGATCCCATTTTACCTGGGCTGCTAAGGCTGAAATATGTTACATCCTGTGTAAGGGCAAAGTACAAAATCAGAGGATAAGAAAGAAACAGAGTAGTAGTATCCAACCTTACACGTAATAGGAAAGACAACTTTCTCTTAACCCATAACAGGAAAGATAACTTCCTTAAAGTTATCCTTAAAGTGATGGTAGGGTAAACAAATATTACAGCTAGAAATTACTTGATATTTCATTCCTTTTGTAGGTTTTGCTATTCAAATCTATATCCTTCCTTGAAAATATGCCACCTTGCTGCCTCACGGGGGGGCTAATTGCAATATCACATCTGTATTAATTCAAACCTGTAGAGAAATGAAGCTGGGTTAATTAGCATTGATAATATACAACTGTGGGTTGGCTTCAGGCGTGGCAGGCTGGCCGATGTAGATAAGGTGGAGCTGTGGCTGGTTGTGAGCCAAGAAGAGAGTACAGCCAAGGAAGAAGCAGAGAGAAGACAGAGAAAGAACACATGCCCTGGATGAGGCGAGACGAGGAGAAGGCAGCAGAGGGACTGTATGAAGAGTATGCTGCTATGAGATGGTAAAAGACCTTTGCAGCTTGATAGTTTGGAGAGTGCTGCAACGCAAATCCTCATTAAAAAAATAAATAAATCTAAATTGTTCTAAGAATGATATGCACTTTTGATTAAATAACTTGGTAATATTTTTGAGGCATGAAATGAACACAAAACTAACTTAAGTATTTTATCTACTCAGAAGACCACAAGAAATTTCACTTTTCCACATATACAAAACAACCCCCCCTTATTGTGTTTCCTATACAGAACCTTACCCAATTTTTGATCAAAATCGACCTCTTTTGTATTTCTGCATGTAAAATGAAGGCAGAATATGAGTCTGGGGTGATGCTATCCATGTCTCACACACCTCCTTGTTCAGGGCACTTCAGAAATCTCTTAGAGTTTTAACTCATTAATAAGTTAATACTAAAGCATTTTTTAGCTCAGTTGATATTCCTCAGGATAAGCCCTTGGACCTCTCCATCTTTTCTTATGTGAAGGGGCTCTCTGACCTCCTTCACATGCAGACTGGGGCAATGGACTGCTGCTGTCAGATTGAGCGATAGGGTCTCAACAGGATTTCAGTGCCTGCTGAGAACAGGTCAGAAGACAAACCCAGCCACACACTCACAGATAGCAACACCAGCTGTTGTTTAAGGAAAGGTCAGAAGTACTTGCTGCCCTTGCAGCCCACAGAAAGAGCAAATACATGTCCTCAGCATCACAGAAGTCCAAAGGTAAGGAGACATCCTTTAATTGCACACAGCTATTTGCCAAGAAGTCTTTTAGCAGCAGCCACTGAGAATTATATGTGGTAAACTACAAATTATTTTTTCCCCAAGGGGAAAAAAATGAGTATTGGATCCAAACACTAAAGATGTTCCACTCAGATAGAAAAGTTTATATACAAATTATTTCCAGAGCCTTCTGACACTATCTCCTTGACAGCTATCACATTGGTAAGGCCACCAAGGAGCAAATTAAGCAAAGGCTAGAATTGTACATGCAGTCACATAGAGGAAAGAGGAAACACGGGCAGAAAGGACTTAGAGCTACAAGTACACTTACAAAAGCAGTAACAAAATCAGATTTCATATAGCCTTTAGATCTAATGATACAGCTGTGTTACTCTAATTCACGCTTCACAACTGGTATGGATTGCTGCAGAAATAACATATCCCCTTGCCTGAACACACCCAGCAGAAATTAAAGCTCAGATCTTGTCTGAACTGCAATACATGGTTATTCCTGGAGACAGGAGCCAGCTTTGGCACCCTGAGCATGCAGTAACTTGACCATTTCTGTAGATACCATTACGGTGTAACATAATAAATAGCAACATCATGTCACACATGGGGAGTGCAATGGGATTAATGGACATGCAAGTCTTTCTAGGATGATATGCCTAAAAGTCAGCCAGCTTCAGACATTGCACATTCTCAAAAATTAAGTGCAAGGTGAGCCGAGCTCAGCAGATTCACACGTCTGCCTGCTCCCCAAATCCAATGTAAAGAAGGCCCAAGGACATGAATGAACACAACCTGGCACATGCCATCAGGAAGGCAGGCATAAAGGAAGAAAGTTTATTTTACATTCCTGAAAAGAAACTGATGATTATATGGTAGCAAACAACTCAAGCAAAAGATGATGGTATGCTGCTTTTGTAGAATTCTGTCCCTTTACATACAATGAAAACATTTCTGAAAAGAGCTTACTGTAGGTGCTGAACCCAGCTTTTAAAGAATCACTAAACATGTTACAAATAGCACTTAAAGTAAAACAACAGAAAATGCTGCGAGTTGATTTCATCCACTAAAAAGCAACAGGAATAGTAGTGCCAAACTGTACTCTCTTGTTTCAGTGTTTCAAAAGACAATGAACAGTTCAGAATGCTGAACGAGGAGGTTGGCATTTTAATACAATAGTAATACAGCAGCTTTTAAATGAATCTGTAAATATTAAATTGTTAAGGCAAATAAAGGTCAGCAAGACAGCTTTTCTATACCATGTTTCTAGGATTAAAATATAAAATATGGGCATCTATCTTTGCAGAAGGAAGTTATTTTGTTTTTTTCTGGAGGGAGTAGTCTTTTAATTTCTACACGGAAGGTAGTTTATGAGCATTTCTACTGTCACTGTCACTATGAAACACTAAATACACATAGGAAAATATCCAAAGAGACTGATATTTCTCTGTGTTAGTGAGGAGCTATGCCCATCTTTGGCACAACTACACAATACTATCACATCTGCCTCTGCAGTGAGACAAATATTGGACAAGGCATCAATCTGGACATCACCAGTATTTTATTTTTTACGAGTCACTTCTGTAATGTAAAGAATGCATGTCAAGTTTCCATACATCAGGTATAAATATATTCTTAACTCTCTATCTGAAATGTGCTACCATTTTGAATGAGACCCCCACCTAAAGCCAAAATTAATTTACATTTAAAAAAAAAAAACTTTATGAGGTGGTGGAAAGGGAAAGGATAGACAGGAAAATAACTGTAACTCTCAGTTCTAGATTCCTAGACAAGTTTGGAGCAGTGAAGCTGGATAAAATGAGGTTTCTAAAGTTCCAGCAGCTTTCCAGAATCATCATCACACCACTCAATGACATTTCACTTCCATTATATGAAGGTATGTGACATGCCTATTTAATCCACATACGTACATTGAAAATATGTAAATAATTTGATCCCTTCAGGGAAGCAAACATTTATTATTTATAAGACAAAGCCCCACATAAACTTGTGACACCATGTTATTTTTAATAATAATGAAGTAATATATTGCATAGCCAGTTCATTCTTAAACGTGAAACGAGGCAAGATGAAAACCAAGGAACAATAAACAGCCTAAAAGCAATCCAAGTGGGACTCAGTCATAGAATGCTCAATCATAGGGTGCTAAATATGGGTGTTCAGCTTTACCAGCTAAGAGAGACAGATTGTATCAAATGCTGTCACTTACAGCTTTAAAATACCTACACCAGAATGCAGCAGCAAATTCCTCAGATGGTTTCAGATCCATCATTTTTATGCAGTCTGTTCAAAGCTTCCTTATAAATTTCTCCTTAAACACATGAAATATGTTAGCTTCAGATAAAACTTGCTCCTCAAATAACATCTGCTATAAGGAAGTAACAAAGGTCAATCACAACTAAATCGAAATCTTCTAATAAAAAAGAGAAAAATCTCAGCTCATGTAATCTGGAATTCATGGACACGTTAGTTACAGAATGAATTACCACTATCAAGTCCTTCTGCAAGAAACCAGATCATAGCAGATGATGCTTGTATATATGTATTTACGGTGTAATCTAGCCAGGGACTATTCCTACTTTCTGCTATAACCTTTGAAGCCCATTCAACAAATCTGCTATGAAATTTTCTGAAAATCCAGAGGTGGGTTTTGTTAGTATTTCTATAGAAAGTAGTCAGTATATTAAAAGATCATGCATGCAACACCCCTCAAAATATAAATCTTCAGCATAAGATGCGGAAATTTTTATTAGAAGAATTTGTGGAATGGAGTAACAGACTTACAAATACCCAGTGTGGTTCAAAGCAACCTGACTGAGTAATTACTGTTCTTTTTCAGAAAATAACATCTGAGAAAAACACTCATTTAAACAAGTTTTCACAATGTTATTTATGCACATTATCAGTCTGGAAAAATGTTCACTTAATCAAAACACAATCTGATTTACAGACATCTCCTTCAGGTTACCTAGGGAAAGTGAAAGCCAAGAAATACACAAGCAGGTCAACCACCCATTGAGCATTGCTGACTGTTAAAGATCATGACAATCTCAAATAAGAAGCAACTTTCTGTTGCAGGGGATGACAGTTCACAGAAGATTAATTTTCCACATGGAAGACACTTGCACACTTATTGTGACAGTCCCTCAGATGGGCAGGATCTGTCACTTGTGCCAGCATTCCCTGGAACCACTCATTACAGATGAGGATTTTATGTAAAGGGTTGTACCTTCCTGATAAAGAAAAGCTTTTTTTTTTTTTTTTTTTTTTTTTTTTTAAGTATACAAAGCAGCACTCCTCCCATACTGTCTTGAACAATTCTTCCTCAGGTACAACAACAGCAAGAATTTTAAATAGGCCACTGGGTATTTTAGGCCTTAAAATCCTGCTCTACACTTCTTGCCACAGATCAAAAACCATACAGCAATTCCCATTTATTTGAAATCAAATATATAATTATCAAGAGACACAGAGTTTCTAGACAATACATGACAGGAGACTACTTTTGGAAGACAGTTTGTTCTACCTTAAATAAAACAGACTATACTATCAATTTAGGATGAGTATGTGAGAAAGCAGAATAGAAGTCAAGAAAAATAAGGAGAGAAAATAGGATTATCTTTTTTTCCCCACTACAAACTTCTCCCTTCTCGACAGCATCTCATTAATAAAAATTAGCAACTTTGTAACCCTCCTTGGATTAGCAGTGATACAGATTTAATTCAATGGCTCTGGTTTTCAATACACAATATTAGTTATAGAGAATGTAATAGCTCAGCTCTGGTTTGAACTAACAGAAACGTCCTGTACGATAAACTTCAGTTGTCTGTCTGATTGACCAGTGTCCTAGGAGATAAAATTGCAGAGGTAACACGCAGAAGAAAACAAACAAAGGACAGTAAATAAACTTGCCCTGCATTTTCAAAAATGTTCCTGTATTTTTTCAAATACATCACATATAAATCATGCAAGGAGAACTTCATCTCCAGGTCAGGGAGCAGCCGTTTGTATCGGCACAGCTTAGACCAGTGTGGATATAGGGATCCACAGACTCTACATTAGCCCAGAAATCCTGGAATCACATTATCCTCTCATTCACACTGATATCCATGTCTCTATTACAGGCTTGAGGGCTTGCAAACTGGGTATTATCTCTTTTTGCTATAAAACTTTTGCTTTCTAGAGGAATGCTCACAAAGGGACATCTCTGCCTTTCCAGTATTTCCTGTGTAGCATTCATTTCAGTAGTGCAGATGGGAGATGTTTAGAAGAAAAAACAAAACCTCCCAGTCAGTGGAAAGTGGGCAAACATCGCAACAAACCAAGAACACCCACAACTGTGGTAAGATTCATTTAAAGAAGACAGAAAGTTAACTAAGCTATGAACATGGGTAAAAAATTGATATGTGTACAAGGTCTGGACTCTCATGAAAGGCAATACAATTTTTGCTTATGGTTGGTTGACAGATCTTCCAAGAACTAACCACAGTTCATACTCTACTACAAAGCTTATGTCCGTATTTCTCACTTTTCACACCAGGAAAACAGCCAGCCAAAGCCTCTAGGCATAATAAAACCGTGATACATCAGTGCAGCACTAACGTTCCAAAAATACTGAGCAAGAACAGGAATTGTCAAATTCTTGAACATCTTGTCAGAGAGAGTAAGAAATTCCTGTGGATGGATTTAGTGCCTTGAATTTCTCTCCCAAGGAAAGGATACAGTCAGAAAATAGCAGAGAAAACCAGCAACAACATTAGACCTTCTATTCCATGTTTCTCTTTGAAAATACACATATCCTTTATTTTTAGCTTCTACCAGAGGCGGGGGGTGGGGGGAGGGGAAGAGTACTCTGCTCCTCTCCAAGGCAAGGGCTGCTGCCAGCCACACTGGCCAATCCAGCAATTCAGGAACTTAAAAGCCCTAGATCTAACTGCAAGAGCTACCTTTCATAGCTACCCTTGAACTGTCTTAGAAGCAAAAGAAGTGTGTTCACATCTTTAACTGGCTATACATAAAGCCACATTGAGAGAATCCTGAAAAATATATTCATATTTATAGCAGAGCTTTAACCCTCACATATAAATTAACTAAGCAGCAATAAAAAGTGTACATAAAGGGATGGTGGAACTAATACTGCAACATTTCCCATGAGAAATGAAATATAATGGGAGGAAAACTAACGACACATTATATAATGCTACTCTACCTTCCTCAGCCAGGTAAATGATGTTATTGCTCCACGGACAACAGAGTAATATATAACTTAATATGCTGCAACCTTATTAAGTCACATAGGAATTAACTTACAGTAAACTGCACAGTTCCTGTAATTACTTATGCTCATGTATCTTCAGCTATTTAGCAGAGCTGCACTCAGCCCTTCCAGTTCAATCTTGACTCCAAGCAATTTACAGGACTTCATCACCTTTCTCCTGTATCTTGTTAACACTGTAGAAAAGAGATCTTCTGCCATTGTACTGCCTCACCTAGCCCCTTTCTAGAGCACCTCCACAGGATACATTCACCTAAGCCCTCTATCTATCAGCTGTCCTATGGTGTCAGCTCCTTCCTAGATGACTTTCATCCACTAAACAGCAATAACCTGGACTACACTCTGATGCAAGCAACGGGGTTGCTGCAGGGAAGGCAACTTACCTGTGTCCCCTTCAACATTTCAGGGGTTCAAGTCAAAATAGAAACAGCATAATGATGACAGAGACCAAAATTTTGGGGGACAATTTCAAATCTAGGGATGAAAGAAAGGATGGAGAACTGGTATTTTCATATGAGAAAGGACCCCAGTGCTTAACAGATAGTGAACTTTTCTCCCCGCTTGCTTCAGACAAAACCAATCCTTCAAGGTTCCTAGGTTTTTAGTTTGAAAGAGAAAAGCAGTCCTTGTAACTAGCCTTAGGGCATGTTTAGTCCCTTCTTTAACTTGAACATGCATTATAGATAAAAATAAATATTAATGTTTGTAACTATAATTTTTTTTTTTTTTTTTTTACACAGTGCTAACATAAACCTAAGAAGGCAAGAGAAACTTTGAGGAGGCATGATTAATTATATATACTAAATCATTTTACTAGAGAAGTATGAAAATATATATTTATGTTCTAATTAAAATGTTAAAACCCTTACACTAAGCTAACCACTAAATACACTATGAAACCAGGAAAACAGCATTTACTTCTAGCAAATTCTCCAACATATCTAATTATGTGAGAACGTAATACAATTAAATTCCTTCTATTTTAGTAAAGGCTCTTACCTCAGCGTATCACTGTTCTGAAGCTGTTGAATTTAGAATTTGCTGAAATTAAGAACCAAGTCTATTGGCACTTATCAAGGCCTCTGGCTACATGTACTCACCAGGAGGGGAAAGGTAAAAAAAGTTTTATCTCATTAGCAAGCAGAAAATTCTTCAAACTTAATTTCATGATCAGAAAATAAAATCATATCTTTAGAAACTGGCAGGGGGAAAACTAATTTGAAAGCATGGACTATGTATCAAGGAAAGTAAATGATGTGTAGAAAAAATGGCAAGTGATTGCATTGCCGTTCTGCTTTTATCTTCTTATGGGAGCTTTGCACTGCAAGACCTGATTCTTTGAGTGTTGCAGATTTAAACTATAATTCACTGACTCCGAGCTATGGGTTTCTCCTGTACTTCATATAATTAGAAAGATTGTGATTACAACCATAGCACACAAAAAAATCTTAAGCATCACTTTTTTAGATTAACCACCTCATAGCATTTCAAAAGCAAACAGAGAGAGCTCACTCTTGGATAATCTATTTATGTCCTGTGCAACATTTCATACAGATTATATGCCACCTGACAAATCCTAGCACCACTGAAAAAAGCAGCAAGGTGCTTTAACGCTCTGCTGTCTGACAAGACACCAGAGGTATATGTCCTGCCCTTCTTGGAGCCCAGCAGTTTTCCTCACCTTCTTTCCTATGTAAGAGCTCATCTGGCACATTAAAAGGCACCTGTGCTTATGGTTCACATTATGTAGGTCAGACTCTACTGAATGTCTCCTCTTCATCATCAGTAGGTTCTGAGCTGCTCAGACCACCTCAAGGAATTGAGACACCACAAAGTGATGGGAAGAGGAATTACCACCCTCAATCCCTACATCACAATGAAAATATGTTGAAAATCCAGATAAAACACAACCCTCCATCTAAACAATTTTGTCCCATTGCTTTTCCGCCAGTAACACTAATCCCAACCTAGTATAAGTCAAGCTCCCACTTTGAACTGTGTTCTGAAGGATCTTATTTAACTCCATCAAAAGCCCAGGAAGACTGGGAGGCTCAGCCCCCTGCCCTGGAAACCATCAGTTATGTGCCTGGACTTCTCATTCGCAGCAAGTCCCAGTGTTTTCAGAATAAGAGGGAAAGATTTACTTAATGTATACAAAACACCTTCTAGGATCAAACCCCTGCAGTCTTTAAAAATAATGACAACCTGCCCAAATACGAAATTATAAGTGCTCTCTATTAATAATTTTTATTGCTTTATGTTCTTGTTTCTAAACCTTTACGGTTCAGATTTTCAAGGGGTTTTATCTGTTTTCAAAGACTAGATTTTCAGTTTTGTAGAAAATTAAAATTGCTATACATTACTTCTTGTATAATTGTATTGTATATGCATATCTTGGAAATGCTGTTAACAAGAATGAATCCAATTTATAATTTAAATACATGTTAATTAGAGAAGAAGAGGCAGTTTGTTAGAGAAACTCTAACTCACTGTTAGAGAAAACGGTGAGTTAACTTACTGAAAGTGGGTCCATTAATTTTTGAAAATATATTTAGACAAAAAAAGAATTCTTAGATAGGCTGAAGACATCCTATGGCAAGCCGAACAAAACTCCCTTATTATAGCTTACTGCAGAATGGCTAGCTCCCAGTAAACAAGTTTGTTTTGTGGAAACATGCTAGGGATAACCATACAAATGCTGGAATAAGCCGACATACAAATTGAGATACCCATTAGCAGTTAAGGACTTTCAACTTGGAACAAACACCAAAATATCAGGAAAAACCCAGCAGCTGGCAACACTGCTCAGGTGAGTACTCAAGTTTCTGGCTACTACCAGAGACAGGAACATGGACAGCACTCCCCTGCCTTGATGCAGGAAGCAAAGACAATTTTTCACTGGTAGGAAACTTAATCTTGACTGAACTAACAAGTTTGGACAGGATTTTCCAGCTTTTGCTTAGACAATAGCAGAAAGCAAGCATAACCCTCACCCTGTACTATGGCATAAGGGTGAGATTTGGAAGAAAAACATGCTGCAGCTGACGGGGACTGCTTCACCTCTCTTTGTTCATCTCTTCATTGTAGGTTCTTTGCTTGACACACACTAGCTATTTTTCAGACAATCCAAAGGCATATTTAAAAGAGAAGTGCAAGTTCTTGTACATGAAGCTCACTGCCAGCAACATAACCAGTTCCCTCTGACAGTAAGGCACCAAGTGATGTGTATTATTCCTAAAAATGGCCTGGAAGGTAACAGAGTCCCTCTTGAAATAAAACAGAAACAATGTCCCATTTTGCCGGGGGTCTGGGTAAGACCTGAACACCCCAGCAACTACCTGTCTCTGACAGTCCAGCAGAATAAATAAGGTCCTACTACAAGGAAAGGATCCTAACCCTGCTTATGCATCAGGAGTTAGGATTCAATCTTGCTGCTATTTCAGGATGTCTGTACTAAAATCCACAATACGGTTAAGATGTTGGAAGCATGTTTGAATTTGCTGCTGTTGACCCTAAGGCCAATACAGCTGTAACAGCAGTCTTCAAGTTCAGCCTCCCTGAGCTTCTTATAGTCACAGGTTCTTCTGTGAGAAGCACAAACGCTTGTCTGTGCAAGCTGTAATCACACACCTCCGCAAGATTATACAGATGTATTCTCAGCAAGGATCAGAAACAATTTCTCAAGATTATAGCACTGTAAATCCAGTTTGATAAACTTTAGAACTGAGAACTGTGTTTGTACATTTAACTTTTTGCTGTTCTTTCAAACCGTGGTATTTTCCCTGGGCAAAAAAAGAAGTCATATGGGACAATAGCTTTTAGACTTCAATAATCTTCTTTTGTATTTACTAGAAAAGCTCAAGCTAATCATGTATGCAAGTCTGACACACCCAAACAAAATACTAGATTTTTCTGTTGAAATGAAATACGGCACGCTCACCAAGTGACTGTGCAAATGAAACACAATACCTTTGATCAGAATCAGAGCCTCTAAGGAAATCATGGAAGGCAATAAAAATCCCAAGAACTTGGCTGAGTCCAACAAAAATCTAGGGCAACGTTTACACAGTACATAAACCCATTCAATCTGAGGGCTGGATTCTGGCTAAAGCTCTGCAGTTCTGCTGTTGCTTCCATTGCTCGAAGTCTCTGCGGATGATGCATTTGTTTTGCTGCTGCTGTTTGTGAGATTGACTGAGGTTCTGCTGGATAAAGTGGTATGATTTATTTCTGGAAAGCCATAAATATTGAAAATGCTACCTACTGAAAATTAATATAGTCTCTGAGAATTAGAAAGTTATTCTCCTAGCTGCATCTTTGCCTAACATGCATGTCATCAGTCAAATTATGGTAACTAAAGATCTTCATCACGTAGCACATGAAGTATTAATACAGATTCTAGAGTACCAAATCAGAAACAATGTATTTGAAATTAACTCAAGTTTTATGAAAGCTTATGCCAGACCTGAAAACTGAAGCCACTGGAAAGTACGTATATCATGAACAATCTGGTGATAAAAGCTTCTTCACAGTGACATAAGAGTCTGAGAGATCAAAACTCCTAAAAATCTCCATTGTCAGGGAGTCCATATATACCATCAGACAGGTGCCTGCTGCTGAGAATGCTGCCTATCACAACAATGAACACCATCCTGAAATTTCCTGAACTCACTTCTCATCTTTAGTCTTAGACTGTAAACTCCTCTGAGTTTCTCAGATCTGTATGCTACTGACCCTAACCTATGACTGCTAATGGATAATAAATGGGAGAAAATAATAGATAACATCATTTGCTCTCTGCCCCACTGGGTTATCCCTACTCTAAAACAGTGAGTTCAAGGCAGGCTAGCATGCAATTGGTTGTTCTCTACCTAGTCTATTTAAAACATGATTTTCCTCCACAACTAAATTACTGTAATACAAGGAATTGCAAAGGTTACCTAGTGTAAAATCAACAGAGCTGGACCAAATTGAGTACCTATTCAGTGATTTAAACCAGCTGAAAATGTAGGTACTCCCAGTGAGATTCAAAGCACTTAGAAATCTGACAGATTTTAAGCAGAAGGCTCTGCATTTTCCCAAATATACCATCCAGACACTCAAAACTTTTCTCAACTAGAAAGTTCTTGTTGACTTTGCTAATTGCAGGAATTGCTTGGAGAATTCATCCTATGTAAAGCATCACTTCAATTCTAAAGAAATAAATAAGAATTACAACATCCTTCTTCCACTGGCAGTTGCAAGTCTCTGCAACAATCACATAAATATAGCTGTACAAAAATTGTCTAAGATGGCCATTTGGTAATCTTCTTAATTCACTGCAGTATCAAATTTACAGTGCATTTTTTTGCATGTAATTTCAAGTGACTCTTCCTTAAGCTTTTTGTTTTTGTTTTTTTTAAATCAGAAAAACGGATGAAAATTGCATTAGAGATATAAGGGGTAGCATATACCTAGCACAATAAAATGCGGTAATTTGGAGAGAATATGGGTTTAGTTCTTAAATTTGTGAATCATAACATAAAGAATGCATCTCATTTAAAGCAACCTGAAAAACATGCTATCTTTTTTCAAGCAATTATTACCCACTGCCACTGTGATGACAAGAAGTTTGCAAGGAGGTAATCTATGCTGCTTAGAAAAGGTCCAAGTCTGAAAGCACAGACCAGCTTGATCTTTCAGCTATTTCTCCTTGTCACAGCCAGAACAAAAATCCCATCTCCTTGTTCTGCTTATGTTTGTCATTAAAAGCACTAAGGGACTGAGCCTTGGGATGCCACTGAAATTTTATCTATACATTTAATTATCATTGTAGCAGGCATTTAAGAATAATGAGGTCTTCATTCCATCACACAATCTTAGATCTGGCACAGCAATGTGCACTTGCAGCCCAGAAAGCCAACCGTATCCTGGGCTGCATCAGAAGCAGCATGGCCAGCAGGTCAAGGGAGGCGATTGTCCCCCTCTGCTCTGATCTCGTGAGACCCCACCTGCAGTACTGTGTTCAGCTCTGGGCTCCTAACCTAAGGAGGACATGGACCTGTTGGAGCAAGTCCAGAGGAGGCTTCCAAGATGATCAGAGGGCTGGAGCACCTCTCCTTCGAAGACTGGCTGAGAGAGCTGGCCTGGAGAAGAGAAGGCTCTGGGGAGACCTTACAGCAGCCTTTCAGTACCTAAAGGGGGCTTATAAGAAGGATGGGGACAGACTTTTTAGTAGGGCCTGTAGCCCTAGGACAAGGGGTAATCACTTTAAACTAGAGGGTAGAGTTAGATTAATTATAAATTCTTTACTGTGAGGGTGGTGAAATACCAGCACAGGTTGGCCAGAGATTGTGGACACCCCATCCCTGGAAGCTCTCAAGGCCAGGCTGGATGTAGCTTTGAGCAGCCTGGTCTAGTGGAAGATGTCCCTGCTCATGGCTGGGGGCTTGGAACTAGATAATCTTTAAGGTCCCTTCCGACACAAACCATTCTATAATTCTATGATCTAACAACCTAAACCACATACACTATTGAGGCATGGTTACTCATGAAAATGCTGTTTCAGGAGTCACAGTCATATCAAGAGGTTAGAAAATGTAGGTACATATAAGGCTGGGAAGACTTCTTTTTCTTCTTCTTCATATTTCTTCACTTCTTCAACCCTTTTACCATGGTCAATGGAAAGCATAAATGGGCAAACTCTTCTATAGTTCTGCACAATAATGTACTTTCTGCTTCATCTTCTATAGCCCTGTAAAATTAATCGAATGCAAATGGAAAAAGCTTTTTTTCTACCCAATAAATGAAGGAATTAGTCTCAAAATCATCAATGGTTTTGTAGAAGGATACAAATAAATGAAACAATAGTAGACTATGCTCTACAGAAACCTGTGAAGAGCATTGCTGGAATCTGAATTACTTGAAAAAATTTGGTAAATCACTCTCAATATTCTATCTGCAAATAATTTTTTAAACTCTAAGGCCAATTAGCATTTATACCTTTTCTGCAAGCAAATCTCTGAAGTGAAAACTGATTTACCATGATCTGGCAGGTACAAAATAGAAATACCCCATTGCTAAATCAGGGTACTTGCCAAGCGAATCAGGTCAGGAACTCTCATATACCCCTCCAACGGCATTCACATGCATCCAGCATGACTGACTTGCTGACTTGCCTTGACTAAACATAAACATCTTACACCTCCTCCTCCTCCTCTTACGTCCTTGAACTTTTTGTTAACTCTGCTCGGTTTCGAGTCTGCTCCTTTGTTAAAGCTAGTGGAAAACAGCTAGCAATAGATTGCTTTATTTGATAGAGGAGACTATCTTATTTCTCTTTTCTTGTCCAAAAGCCATCTTATTTGCTGTTCCTAGACTAGAAATTTGCTAGAGCTCTATCTGTGTTTTACTTTTTTTTCTTCTACCAATGGATGTCTGTCTGGATCATAAATTACCTTTTCCTCCTTGCTTACTATGTATCTTTTTGATTCACCCAGTCTAGTATTTTTCTTAAACAATCTTGGAGAATATGGTTCAAGTCCTTGTATACTAAAATGTCCTCAAAATAATATATTAACACAGGTATTTTTTTCCTGCTCTATAACTAACAGTGCAATGCATACACAGGTTGTGTAAAAAAAGGTATAATTGTAGCAAAATAGGGAACACATATGCAAGAAGTGCTGCTTGCAGCTTTGTACTGCACTTGTCAGGCACAAATATTTAATAACAGTACATCTCCACTTGCTCTAGTAACTTTAACTTTTTCTGATCCCTGAACAATAGAATACTACTAAATTTTGTGAAAAAAATTATGTTTATATATATGCATATGTGCTTGGTAATAAATATTTCCTTTTTAAACAGTCTATTGACAATAATGTGTTAGTGTTTTCATTACTTGTTTGTATTCGCAGACTGCCACAATCTTTCATTTATATGGTACACATGTTTGTTAGCAATTTGATATACATTTTATAATTGGAGGTTTGGGATAACAGTTACTGGCTATTCTTTAAAAGTTTTTTCTGTGAGAGAACAGCTGTCGATCGCAATTTTGCTATTATAGCTATGCATGTACAGCCCAAATAAAATAATAAAAAATGTGAAAGCATTAACTGTAACTCATAAAATGTAATGATGCATTTTAATTGCAAATATTGGAGCAGTTTACAACTTCAACTTCTACAGAATTCCGAATCAGGAATATTAGAATGGTCAAACTTCATGGAAACTGTTCTTAAAATCTAAATTCACACATCTCTGATAAAATACATGCCAGAAATTAGAGTGCAATTGACAGTGAATACAGGTTGCACTTCTGCATTTCTACATTTCTAAACCAACTCTTGTTACGTTTTGCTTTTTTCTTCCAAATCTTTCTAACTACTGAAGTAAAATTGTGTTCAAATCTGAAAAATCTCTGCTTACAGCATTCTCCCCACCCACATGACTCTAAAGTTTGGTTCAACCATTTTTGTTTTTAATGAGGGTAGGAATCCATATCCATTTCATGTTGAGTAAGAGTATGCATGCACACCAGTTTTGTCTTCTTCCCTCTCTTCTGCTGTGTCCGTACTTTGGCCTTATCTGTGTAGGACTGATTCATCATTGACTGATTCACCTCAAGCCTCAGGAGGTTGCTTTTAACTGTTTATGGATTTTTTTCTTTTTTAAAATTAATCTAAAATATTTACTGGAGAAGACATACTCATGGTCTACTACACGGCCATTTAAACCAACTTTGGTTGCCATAAGGAATAGGAGGGAAAAGCCCCTGGTGTAACAGCTAAATTATTGCATTGCTTCCGCAATTATATGTCATGGATCTGCAGTGCAAAAGGGGCAGTGATCTCCTTTGCACGGTGTATTGCTGATCACATGCACAAATCCAGGGTGTGCAGCCTTCCCTCTCCTTTCTCCTCCCTCCAACCTTAGCATTTCATTTTCTGCACTTACCATCTCAGGATCAAAGAAGCTGACATAACCACTTGGAAAAAAAGTACCATTTAAAGCTGCTTGCCTGCAGTACGCTTAGTACCTACAGAGCACTTGGTTCTGTTTTCTTCCCATGTGTGTTGTGTCCTACAGTGTGAATATCATTTTTGCATAGTGGAAAAAACTTGGTGTGTTCTGGCAAGAGTTCCAAACTGCCATTCCTCCACCTCACACTTAATTCAGTTTATACTGTAAACTATCCTGTCAGGTTAACCGAGTAGTTAAGCAGATATTTAGCAGTGCTCCGGGCATGCACTCCGTGTCCTCCCTACTCCACCATGTGCTTATTCGTTCATTCTGCTTTGTCTTCAGCAGGATTCAAGTATGTATTGCAGTTAAATGTACATTTGAATGCTTTGCTGAACTCAATCCCACTGGACTTGAGGAAAGTCCCCATAAAACAGTGAGCTAAGATCTGCTGCAAAGCAGGGCAGCAAGGCATTTCAAATAACAACAACAAAATAATCTGAAACAAACCCAGCTGAGTGAAACCACAATCAGAATTACCTTTTTCTTTAGGGTAGATTTTGTTAAAGTCTGGCTTAAATTTACTAGTGGCAGTAACAGCAATGGGTTCTGCTGCCACTACATCCTAGAGGGTGTTGCTTTGAAATGCTGCACATTTCCAACACAGCACATGAATGGCATAACGAGAGGGTCTGAGTGCCCGTAGCTCCAGACGAGCTCAACATCACTGTGACTGCTGTAAAATCCTGTGCACCACAGCGTGGAGCCAAACAAAAATTAGCAAACCTCAATTGCTGATCACTTTGTAAATTGATTCTCGGTGTATTACTCACCCCAGATGGATTCAGACACCTGCTGCTAGGTACTTCAACTTATAAAAACATAATTTCTAATTTTGGTATTAAAATGTGTACTAGGGAAAAGGGATGCTTGCAATGAATGCCTTTTTTTCATTAACTATTGCAATTAGACAATGCTCATCAGACTGCAGGACATTCCTTTGATGCAGCACTAGCTCTTATATAGGAATATATTACGTATAAACTACATTTTACCTGATAATAAATGATACTTTGGACAGCACTAAAACAGTTAAATGCATGTAGTAGCTGGCTCTCCCTCCAGTGCTCTCACTTACTGTGACTCAGGCTTATATTTTTAGCCAGACAGACCATTAATTTTCCTAGATGTTTATTATCCACATGAAATGTCCTATTCCTCTGGTATCAAGTGTTTTATATCTGTAGCTTCGCCTGTGTGAAATCAGTGAGATGACCAAAGACCTTGATATTATCCTGATGTTATTACTCAATATGACATCTCTATGCCTTGGTCCCCTGAGCATAGTAAAAGTAGTTTTATAGTCAATTTTGTTGCTGAATAAATCAAGCCACAATCCCCTTGCCCCTCCAAAATCCATGATTTCTTTTCCTGAGGTAGCCTAGGCACCAAAAGACATACTATACCACTACCTACTAAACTTCAGACTTCCAACGTAGATGATGAATTGCTACAGTTTATTAGACAACTCAACTTACTATATATGCCAAATCACATAAAACTTTGAGATCTTATTCTTATATTGTCTGCAATTTGTGAGAGTATGCTCTTTTCCTAAAGACCATGCTTTTAATGTTAAAAGCCAAGTATGACAGTTTTATCCCTTAACCAATGTGTAAATTTTCAGAGAAGTGACAGGTGGCCATATGTCATATTAAATAGGTAGTAAATCTTTTTTCCTGCTGCACTCTGTGTACTTCATCTATACAGCTTAGATTACTTTTTTTTACTTTTTAATACATACTCTTAAGTACTTCCCCTGCAGTGGAGTGTCAGTCTCTAAGAGCTGCCACTTCAAATAGCTTAGCTCACAGTTACAGCTTAATTTCACACTCTTCTTTCACATTACTCCCAGTATACCTGGGACTCTCCTTTGTTAGCATCTTACTTTTGTCTTCTATCAACTGCAACCATGTCAAGTACAATCACCCCTTTCAACCCATCCAACACATTCATGCTTTGTTTCCTTCTCCCTCTTTTATTTGCATCAGCTATCTCATCTTTTTTCCTTTGGAGGTGCTGTTCAAAGGTAAGTAAATTAAAGTATCTCCATAAATCTGGAACGCAATTTTGAGCAAAACTTTTCTAATGTTATTATTCATCTGTTTGGCAATTCTTTTAAATTAATCAACACTGCAAGGAGGCTTTCAGCTCTCCTCAAACACGAAGACTAAGAACTCTGTTTATGAAAACGACTCACACATTTGCTGTTTTCCCCTCCCAGAGGAAAGCACTTGCTATGCATTTAGGAAACATGCTATTTAAACATAGTATGATAATAATATAAAATCTACTGTCAGATACACACTTAATGCTCAGGATTTGTGAGGAATAACAGTATTTTTGCTCATCATGGAGTCATGGAGCCTAGATACCTATTCCATCATCTCTGGGAACTGGTGTGTCCATCTCTCTAGCTTTCTGACAGCCTCACTACACAGCAGCTTTGCATGGCTTGACCTTTCCTGCACCATGGATTATGCAAAGTCCAATCTATTGCCTTCTTCCTGTACCCAACACAGGATCTGCACTGATTTAAAAGAAAAATTCTATTTCCTTCTTGTATAGTCAGGAAGTAAATACACTAAGATATGTGCAGACTATGTGGATCCTAAGGAAACTGGTTAATAACAAACAGGAAAGATAAATAGTAAATAGGAAGAACAAAGGAATCAACTGGGGAGGTTTGACTATGCTGGAAATGCTCTGATTTGAAAGGAAGCTGATTCGCAGGCACAGAAAAGTGTTGTACCCTTGGCCACTATGCAGCCCACAGGACTTAGCTATGAAGTCTGAGGCTCTCCATGCACTGCTTGGGGTGAGACATGTACACAGGAGCAGAGGACACCAGACAGTAAGCAACCAATTTGCATGAGTGGTCATCCAAAAATGCTTGCAGCTTAATAAGAAGAGGAGGAAGATATACAATGGGAAAGTTGAGTTGCATATTGCACACAACTGTACCCTGATGCAGGAAATGATGCTCTACGAAAAGGAAGCAACCAGGCACGTATGTAATTTTTCACTCAGCTACAGTTGTGTCTCTACTGAAAACCATCTTTGTAAAAGCAATTGCTTAAATCGCCATTTCATCCCTCAAACAGCTTTTCTATTTCTATGGAAATACTTCAAAAAACAAATGGCAAGTAACTTAGCTGATGCAAAAGTAGTGTTGCACTTGTCCTCAAATGCAACATTTGAAAACAAGGAAACTAAAATGAAAGGAATATGCAAATTGAGCCTTATCTCTACACCCATATGCTTACAATGCATACACTCATTTACCTTAATATTATCTACAAATGTCCCCCAGTAAAGCTCTAAGCTGGTGCCACACAATTAAACCTATATGTGTTAAAGTGGGTAAATTCTTTGTCCTTGATAACATCACCCTTTTAACACTACACTTTTATTTAACCATTTTTAAGCCCACAAACCCACCCATCTGCCACTTAATTACCATCAGTCAACAGAAGATCCATGCTCACTAAAAATGCCTCGTTTGCCCTTTGAGGAGCTCAAGACATGTACAGAATTTCTCTGGCCATGTCCTTTGATCACACAGATAGGAGTAAGGCAGAAGAGCAGTTATCTTACTCTTCTCTTTGAGCCCTCCAATATACTCCAATAACAAAAGCCACAACTCTGCAAGGATACCACAGCTAATGCCAGGATTATCAATCCAACTAATACCATGATGGCAGCTGGAGGACCTGAAGATAGTGAATTCACACCATACAGTCAACAGTATGCAAACAACAATTTTAATCTTCCAATGTGAAAACTTGACAAGAGCAGGAAAAGGCAAACATCTAGATTAAAAAGAATAGTGACATGGAAAAAACACAATACTGTCTGATAAACTGAGAATGAGAACACAACTAAACCTGCTCACAAATCAAGTATTAATTTGACAGAACTGACTTCTACACATCATCTAAATATCAACCACCTCTGAAGTCACATTAGAAAGCAATGAGTCTAACAGGTTGCTTTTAATTCTTGCATCTTGTAGCAGAAAGATTAAAAAGCAAGAAATGATAAAAAATATATAATAATATTAATGAAATAATGATTAGCATAATAGCTACTTAAGTGCATAATATAACAGCTTTCTTCACAGAACTTGCTTTCTGTGAACAGTGGTTTTGTGAAATCATTCTAAGTATTTTTGTCCTTGACTACATAGCTTTGCATAACTACTAGCACACAGGGATCTTTCAAAAGAATTCTGAAGCTTCTGAGCCAACTGCTATGCAACATGTGCTTCTGTGTAGCTTAGACTCACGCTAATGACCCAGCTCAATTGTCCTTTAATAAATTTCTTATCACTTGGGTTCCTTACTTCTGTATTTGATGATACTTGAAAGTGACTGTTTACTTGCCTTTTCTTACAAAAGTAAAGTATCAAATACATCTTCATTTTCTGTGCTGTATGAACACAAGTGCTCAGAAAAAGAAGAAAACACGACTTTGGCCTAGGCATTTTTCAACCACATCCTCTAAGGGGACAGTCACAGAGGGCACATGAAGTGAGGACATGAATGCAGTACAGAGAAACTTCTCTTATTTAACCAGGTCTAAAAAAGTCAAGCATGTGTAAGAGAAAGATCCTGAGAGGAGGCAGAAGCTAAACAGCAGTCAGGTTTATTTTCCTTTTGCAATTTCCTCACTGTATGTGTTTTTATAACTAACTAAAAACATTTCAAAACCTTTATAAACTTCAGATATATGAAATTAAGGAAATAGTCTACCATTCAGCAAAGTAGGCACAACCCACTGCTAGTATATATGCTGCCATAAACGGCAAAACCGAGTTGTACAAAGAAACTCTAATCTTTAATAACCTTGATAGCGGTTATTATCCAACTAAAAACCCTGTGTCCACAGGAGAGGCAGTTCATTCATATGACATGCAGATACTGGTCTCAGCGGTAATTGCACACAGACAAGAAAAAGACAAGGTAACTCCCATGACTGAGGAAGGTTTTTTATAAGGACTACCTTCAAGGGATGATCATTTTGCCTCTCTAATCTTCACCCTGCATAAACCTCACAACATCCTTACAGTCCTCCAGAGGTTCCTGCCCCTTCTTCCAAAGGCAGTAAACTCTCCTCTGCGCCCCCCCCCAGGTTCCAGTCAAAGCTCTCTCAGCAAGGCCAGTGGTATTCTCCACCACTCATCTTTCAGTGCATGAGGACAGCCTGCTCCTGTGCTTTTAAGACTTCCTTCTTGAACATCCAGCCTCCCTGGACCCCTTGGCCCTTCAGGACTGTCTCCCAAGGGACTCTGTCAACCAGGCAAAAGTTGGCCCTCTGGAAGTCCTAGGTAGTGATTCTGCTGCCCCCCCTCCTTATTTCTCTGAGAATCAAAAACTCTGTCATCTCATGATCACTATGCCCAAGATGTCCTCTGACCACATCACCCACCAGTCCTTCTCTGTTAACAGCAGGTCCAGTGGGGCACGTCCCCTGGCCGGCTCACTGTCCAGCTATGTCAGGAAGTTATAATCCACACGCTCCAGGAACCTCCTAGGCTGTTTCCTCTCCGCTGTGCTGTATTTCCAGAAGACAGCCGGTAGGGTGAAGTTCCCTGCAAGAACCAGGGCTAGCAATCGTGAGGCATACCACATAGTCAGAACTCAAAGTTTATTAAGTACCTTGATCAAATACTTTCTTCTCTAGGTGAAAGGTGAAAAAAGCAACTGACTGCTATTGCTCAAGTAAATAATGAAATAAAAGTAACACAGACTAAAGCTTTTGTCTAGACAGAAAATCAACTTTGCATTAGACTACCTCAATTCCTACGAATCCCCCCAATAACTTTATAATGTATGAAAGTACACATTATTAAAGCCTTTACATATGCTATTTTAAAATATATCATGTGAAACTTAGCTATAACTGACCTGGAATAATTTAATGCCTTACTGAATATACATTTTCCATACATGACGTGAAAAACCATCTGAAAGCCTAGTATAAGAATGTAAAAAGTTTAAGTAAATCTAAAGCAACACTACATCACACCATGACTTGAAAAAATATTTATCATGAGAAATCTACACGGAAGCAAAAAAAATAACCCTTTAATCCCATACATGAGTAAAGGTTAGGACATATATTAAGACACAACTTACTTGTCTCATATGTACCTACTTCTGTGTAAGCATCCCCATAACAGTAAAAACACACTAACTTTGCAGGGCATGGGATCGAGACACACCAAAGAGGAAATAAAAGGTACGGAATGGAAAACCACAGCAATGCTAATATAAAGGCATGATAACAACTACTGTGCAAGGGAAAACTTCCCTTTAAATCTTCTTAGAGCTCTTAACACATGAAAGATAAGGAAAATCCTTCCCCAGTTTAACTGTACCCTAGTCAAACAGCAGAAGCAGGAACAAAATCTCCATTATAAACTTTATGTCAAGTAGCACAGATAAAAGGAGAGAAAATAATATCTCAGTGTGTATACCTAATTGGAGTCTCTAGTTTTCCCAAATAACTGGCATATTTGACTTCTCCCAGCAGGCAAGTGTGTGTCAATAACACAGTATTTTAGCCTACCAAAAACTACACTGATCAAAAGAACATTGCAAAGACTTTAAAAGTGCAACAAAGGACAACCAAAAGTGTTCAGAGGTTTGTAGACTGAGTCATATAACAAAAGATTAGGACCTGGCTCCTAGCAAGGCAAAAAAGGGAGACCAAGTGGAAATCATATTGACATGAACCAAATCCTGGAGGAGAAGGGTCAGGTTAATGTGAATGCTTTTAGAAAAAGCAACTAACTGAAAAACAAGAGGTCATGTGTAGAGGTTTTAAAATGAACTAACCTACGAGCAATTCCATATTTTTATCCAAATAGATGGCTAAAAAGGGACCACAGCAACAGAAGGAAGCCACAGCCAGCACTGCTGTGAACGGCTGCACACCCCTGATGGAGAGGCTGCAGCTCAGGGCTTTCTGGTTTGGAGGACAAATAAAGACAAAGCTGCTCAAGCTTCTCTACCCTAAGCTCCATCTTGCACCTCTGTATGTGAAAGAATGACCTTTTGCTAGGAAGAGATAGTGGCATGTGGCCAATACTGAGAGGAAGTATGTACTGAGGAAAGCCATACATACTATAACTACATTTCTACGGCACACAATGAGTCCATAATGCAGTTATTTTATTACAGCCTAAAATAATGGTTTAGTATGTACACAAAATACTCAAGTATGCCACATTCCTATTCTCTATGATATCTGTAGAAAGGGAAAAGTAATCTATGATTCCTTATTCTTAAAACATAATGCATATGACTTTTCTGTACTGTACTGACAGCTGCATGAAGCTCTTACTCTTCCCCAGTAGCCCAATATCAGGTTCATATTTGACAGTCACGTACGACACCAAGTAAGAAATATATTCAGTGCATTTCATAAAATAGGTGAAAACGAATACCCTTATCTTTACAGAGATTATGATCTTCCCCCAGTGGGATTACTGAATTGCCCTATTTTATCTTACCATTTTCACTTGCCTAGGACCTGACAAAATTTTCCCAGAAATTTTTCCATTAACATCAATGGAAATTGAGTTCAGGCCTACATTTTCTTCATGTTTTTGGAAATTCTGTGTTTTCTGAATCAATTGTTCCCAAAATGAATGAAAGCCTATTTGGATACAGGGAAAAGTGTATTCTAGAAGTATTGGGGTGCGGGGTGTGTGTGTGAGGTTTTTTTTTTAATCAAGTGGGTTGTTACCTTTTAAATATATTTCCAGTTCAGCATACCAAGAACATCATTTTCACTCTTACCATGCCTTAGTATTGAACTAATTAGCAGTATTGCAATACCCAAATCTGATTATGAACAAAGATAAGAGACATTGCATCCATTTTTCCTGCTGTTTTCATGGTAAGGCACACTACATGACAAAGTGTAAAAAACTGCTAGGTGACTTTAAAGAGGAACAGCCAACGCATCATCCCGAAGTAGACAGACAGGGAATAAAGAACTGGAATAGACATCCCAAGTTTCCCTATGCAGATCCCTGCCACTATTCACCAGTCATCAGTTAAACATCTTCTAAATTTATCAAGCTATATATTGGATCATAAGAACATTTTCTGTGCCTATGTTTTTCCCAGCCCCTCCTGAAAAGCTGTTTGCAAAAGTTCATTTCTGTGATGACCTGCATGTAATTTCCACAGTTAATGGACTATTTTATCTATTTTCAAATAACCTCTTTCACCTCTAGAAGTTCAGTTCCTATCTTACCATGGCTATCACTGCTCCAGCCAGTTTCCTACTCCCTGAACAATACTTGACTTAATCATTATCTTTTGTAGTTTTTTTAATAAACCCTCATGTGAGAACATACCAAGTACTTTCTGAAGTCCAAATACAAAAGATCTACAGATAGACTGAAGTGTCTATGAAATGTGTTGTGCTTTGGGCATTTCCAATAACATTTACCTCCACCCGCTTCGGACTTCATTGCTCCCCTTGCTCTCTCTGGATGTACTGGGCTGATGTTTGTTTCTCTTTTATTTGCTTTGTAGATCAACACTTTCCAACACCCAAAAAATAACTTTTTTTTTTTTTTTTTTTAAATCTGCTTTTCACTTCCTTTGAGGCTTTTCTTGCACTGAAAATGCTCTTGAGGTGGTAAGTCTTCACAGATGCCTGGAAGCTTTCCTTCCTGTTCTTAGACTGCAAGAGGCAAACAGATCTTCACCTCTGATCTAAAGAAATTTGTGTCCCCTCCACATACAAATCAATTTGATCCCTTCAGTATAAGTCTGAATTGACTAAATGCCCACAGTTACTATGCATCCAACCCACATAAAAGGAAGACACTTCAATTTTTAGATGAAAGTAAAATGAAACAAAGGAAGAAAAAACTAAGTCCAGGAATACTTTGTTCTTCACATCCAATCTTTCTGCTTTGCTTTCTCTAGTTTAACAGAAGCAGAGGAGTTGCAGATGCAAACTACTGGAGGCTGGGATTTGGGAACTGTTACCTTTAGAGAGGCTTATTCTAAATAATTTGCTATTTCCAGTATTTCCTCTTAATTCAGGTGAAGTGGCGAAGTATAAGAACATAGTCTGTAAAGGAAATTTGTTCCAAAGAATGCTCTCAATGCAGAGAAAAACCCCAAGGAAATGTAACAATAATGATTCAAACAGAAAATACAAGCACAAAGCATAAACACAGCAAATACAAAGCTAAAGAGCAAGTAATTGATACCAGAAATTTTAGAAGCCCCAGTGACAAACAGAACCAAATTTCTCAGAGAAAATGAGCAGACAGTGGGGAACTAAACCTTGTAAAGTTTTCCAACCAAAAAAAAATGCACCCAGATCTTAACCACAGTGCAGACCAGACAGTGATTATACATGCTGATCACAAGAAATCCAAATCCTACAAGGAAAGAGATCTGATAAACTAAATTTGGTGGAAATAAAATGAAATTCCATGAGAAAATAACACAGGTGACAATGCACGTAGATTAGTGAACACCAAGTACACTCAAAACCTGGCATTTGGTGTATGTCCATAGCTGTGAAAGATTTATGGCTTCAGTTACAGAAAGCCACTTTTCACTGAAACTGCTCAGACATCATTTCTCCATGCCAAACTTAGAAGTACAAATACTGTTCTCCTCTGCTGCAACTAATACAAAACCAGAAAATACCAGATGTTCTGGATAGGCTCTTCAAAACATCAGATAAAAGTACAGAAGTATGGTATACCACATACTAGATGTACAAATGTTTAGGAATGTTTAGGAATTCGGGGTGGGGGGGTGGAATAAGAGGGAGGTAGATGAGAGGCCCCAGCAGCAAGTGGCAGAACTTCACAACTGACATAGCATAATTCTGCACTGTGAAACAGGGGTTACGGTGTCACAAGACAGGGTCCGTTCACTGAATGAAACAGCTACACAAGCATTGCAGATAATCAGCATCACGTAAAAATACAGAAAGACAGAAAAGCAGTACTGATTTGAGTATCTCACTTTGAAAGCCGTGAGGCAAGTATGAGCCACAGTACATGATGACACTTAAGCCCTAGGACAGGACACCACACTTATGTTTTATCAGCAACTTGTCCTTCAGTACCTTGATGGACATCCACTGGTCAACATGACAGCTCATCCTACCTCAAAAACGGACTGAACACTGCTAATTGTCAGGCCATTTGTTTGACATTTATAGCCCCTTTGTGTTTGAGGTGCAAGACATGGAGGAATCTGGGGGAATTAAATATAAATAAATCTCACCTTTTTTCTTTTTCTTTTTAGCTCAATTTTTCCACAGTCAGAGCGCATACATGGACAATGCTAGCATCAACATTTGACTCCTCACTGGAGTCCATTTATTTTATTTTACCAATTAAGTTGATTATTTAGAGTAGCCCGTGTGGAGTCTACTGAAATTGTGTGTGCTATGGATAAAGAAATCTGAGAGCATGTGGAGGTTAAGTTCCATCATGTACTGCCATCCACGGAGGATGAAGGGTGGCATATACAAGCAGCTCACCAAGAAACTGAAATCTGAAACAAAACGTTGCCACTGCCAACATATTGTAAGGGTACAGGACCACAGCCCCACAAAATACAGCACTGAGGTATCAGCAACATTTCTTATGAAAAGTATGACAGAGGCTCTATACTCAAGATCTTTTTAATGAACCTTAAAAACAGAAGCACAATGCATTATTTTCATAATAATCACTATATGTATATTATCAATGCTGGCATGTTTCTCTCTGCCATTTGTTTTCTTGAAATTACTTCAGCATATTTTTCCTGATTTCAGGTTGTTTGTCCCATTCATTGAATTTATACGTGTTGTTTCAATAACTTCAATTTATATTGAAGTTACTTAAAATCATTTATTTGACATTTCATTGGAAAAGACAGAAATGAGAAATAAAAACTTCTTGGTGAATTTCCAAAGCTTATATGCATTCACACAACAATTAGTGATAACTTCACCTCTCCAAACTTGTGCATCCTGAATGCCAAATATTAACTTCTTTTGATCATATTAAATTAAAATACAATTACTGCAATTGCTAACCGTGAACAAGTGTAACATGATGAATTATACGGAAAATGTTTACTGATTAGGATCTGAAATAATTTACTTAATGAATTTGAAGTCTACTTTTACTCATTTAGACTGACGATGATTTTAAATATTTTTACCTACTCTTTGGGGGGGTGGGGTGGGGGGGTGGGAATAAAGGGGGCAACATACTGTGCCAAATGCAGGTTCTCTTTCAGTGAAGGTATTTCCTGACATAACACTTCTAGAGTTTCCTCTCCTTAGTTTCTCACATCTAAAATGAAATAAAACACATCTTTAAAACTTAAATTACTAGTACTATTTTTACACATTTGCGGTACACCTTTGCGGTACTCCACAAAACTTTTTATCATTCACCCACCTTCTGTAAGTATGTGTGTAAGAAACTCTTGAAGTGTTTAACAAGAAAAATTAAGGTGTATGTTATTCTTCAACTAATCACAGTATTATTTCTATTTGAGGCCTAGCTTTCCCGTACTTCCCCCTAACATAAGATTGTTTAGCTATGCAAAATGTTTTAGTAACACATTCAGTCTAGAATTGTTTTCCTTCAAGATCTGCTTGCAAACATTTTTTTCTTTGCACATTTCCAAGGCAGACCTGGTTATTGGGATGGTAAGCAGAAAAGGGACAGAGTATATCAATTCTATCAAAAAAATTTAAGTAAATGCATTTGGAAGAAAAATCTTACAATTAAACTGAAAATTATACAATCGCTAAATTACCTTTTTATCCATCTGTGTACTGGACTATAGAAGCTACTTGGAGTAATCAGGACGTGCTAGTACCAGTTTCCTTTTGAATCATCCTAACAACTATATTTAATATTTCCATCTCTCTGTGAATATTTCATAGACAGGAATGCAGAACAGAGGCACTTTGGGGTCTGGTTCTGAAAGCAACTCTTGATTTCTCCCACTTGCAGCAGGGTCCCTCCACATCAGGGGAAGTACCTATCTGACCCTCACAGTGATGCTGTCACAAAGTTGCAAATTCTAGGTGATCAAATGCAGAGGTGTCCCTAACTGTTCATCTGCATTTACCATTCAATCTTCTCCTGGCTTGTGTGGCCAAAGCCTTGACAGTACATTCAAACATCCATCTTTAAAAAGAATCCAGAAGTAGCCTTTTCTTGCTCTCGTCAGTGTGAATAATGTCTTTTTTACCTCCCTGTGGCTTTTCCTCTTACAAATATTTTCTTTCAGCCTGTGTCTATACCACCCTTGGAACACCTGAGCTGACAGAAATCTAAGCTACATCCACACACGTTTCCTCCTGAATAGCTAAAGCACACAGCAAACCTGGTGTAGGTACATTACGTTCAGATTTGCTGTAGCATATGGCTGTACATGGGGGTACACAGGTCTAAAGATCAAGGATCCACAATCTCTGAATTACACCCCTGTTCACAGCACAGGCAAACAATGATCATACTGGGGAAGCAAGGGCTATGCTGTCTGGATTTGTGGATAACTACCTGCTCTCTATTTTGTTGTGTATTCTGAGATTCAAATACATCTGTGGTCCACTGTGGCAAATTTTCATCATCACAGCAGTTATATCTTTATGTGCAATTCTATCAATTCTCATGCCAGCAACAGTCTATCATATTACAAAAGCTGTGTTGGGAGGTTATCCATCTTGCTGCTCAGAGACGATCGGTCTAAACCACACACAGTTCGTGCAAGACAATACAAAAGATGAGTCAGAAACGAGCTATTCTCTTCAAAACAGTAACTCTGTTTTCATAGCAGTTTTAATGAGTATTATCTGATATATGGCTGGTATCTCTTCCCAATAACAGAAATCAGAGGTCTCTTCTCCCCCCAATTCTCCTCCTCTTTCCAGCTATTATGTGAAATCCTCTTCCCCCACCAACTTCACATGTACAAAGACCTCCTTGAAAGGAATAAAACCAAAAAGCAACTGCTGGTTGTGTTTTCAAAAGCTCAGAGTCTAATTTCTACAGTCTCAAGATCTACAACTGCAACCAGGTTTCTGAACCCAGTCATACAAAGGGACATTTTAAAAACACCTGGTTTCTGAAGGTTTTCAAAAAGGTTTCTGAAGGTTTCCTTGAAGAAATGCACTGGGTTTTCTAGTTAGTGTACTGCTCCCTCCTAAGTCACGCTCATCTGAAAAGCCACTTTTCTTAAGAGTCTCCTGGCTTTTGATTTAGTGCTCTTGATCCTAAGGGAGAGCTCTGCAAACAATAGCAATGATAAGGTTATAAAGAGCCATTCAATTGTTAAGCCATTTTAGGCATCTGGAACAACAGCTGCCTATGTATGTTTTCACAGTGGAGATTTTACTTATCACTTTATGCAACACAGAAGCTTTTTCATGCAATTCTAATCACTTAAATACAACTCCAATTTCCTTCTATCATGCTCAAACCTGCCTTATTACCTACAGACCACGCAAATTTCATGTATCTTTCACCTGGCACAAAGGTAACAAACCTCCCTGTTTATATTATGTATACAAAAACCCACTCCATGGGTTCTCCTCTGGAGTAGCTGTCCAAGCACTATCAACCTGAACTGTACGTTTAGATGTGATTTAACTCTACTGACGCTTCTTTTCATCTCTTTCTTTGGTTCTAGCGGTCACATACCTCTCATTTCCAATACAGTTCCCTTGTCACTGTAGAACACACAGACAGCTTTGAAAAGCTAAAACTAAGGCTTGACTCTAACTTCATCACAAAAGAAGGTGTTATTACCATTGCAAGACTGTTAGCTTTGATGCTTTTCTCCTACCATAAAGGCCATCTTTCTTTAAAACTGAGCAAAAGTGACAGTCAACAGGTCTAAAGCTGCCAAAATTTGCCTCTTTTTTTTTTGTTACACTGTGTAATGTTTAAAAGACATATTATTAAAAAAAGATAGATAGAGGGGAGGCTGAAACAAAGGCTGGTCACTCAAAGAAAGAAGCAGGGTTAGTATCAGACACCAGTAACAGCTCTGGCTAGGCAATTTCTGAAACAACCTCACTACAAGAAATAACCTAACAGAAAGCAACATCATAAAAAAGTTCTTCTGTTTTCCTCTGCTGTTTTTCTTGTCTTCAAGAGTTCAACACCAATCCAATTCTAAGTATTATCAGCTTCTTGAAGGACTAAAAATTATCAGACAAGATAAAATCCACATATGCATGTACACTTCCACCGATCCACACTGACGCTTACAGAATTTTTCAGTTAGTGAACAAAATGTCAACAGTTATGTTCTACTCTTGATAGTATGGATTATAGGACCTATCTGCTCTGTAGTTTTTCGGAGCCTTAAGGAATGACATTTTTTTTGAATAAAATTAAAAAAAAATAAAAAAGGCTATTTATTTCAAATCTCAAGCTTACAAGCTTTTACTATGAAATAAAGGATATAAAAGTAGTGGCTCATGAAATAATAGAATGAAAAAAATCTTTTATCAAGAGCTAGATAGTTTGCTGATAAACTGTCTCATGTAACCCAAATGCTGGAACCTCCCTGTGGTCTCTCAGCCCTGCTAACAGCCAGAACCCCTTCTGCTCTCAGCACTCCTCCTCCAGGCTCTGCACTCCCCACATGTGACACAAATGGAGAGCAATAATGTATGCTGACTACAGAGGAACAATAACAGCAGTGTTTGTAATTTCACTAGTAACCTTAGGTGGTAATCACAAGTGACTGTATGTAAGAAATACGTTCAATCTAGAGAATATGAAAAGGTATGTATGAAGTACATGTTTTCATTGCCATTTCCTGAGGGGTTGACAGGATGGCAGCAAAGGCAATGCCAGAGGAACCTAATGTAACTTGTCTGCAGGAGATCAAACACAGGCTTTCACATTTTTGTTTAGGTTGATGTTTCTCATCTATACTCTAGTCTTCAGTGCAGAGACACCTAAACACTGTAGTTATTACATGCCGTTCACATTTGAAAATTTCTTTTATACCTCTGAAGGTAATAAATTTCAAACAATAAAATCTTGATTTTAGATACTCTGAATTTGTCAGGGAACCATACAAATGTATGAGAATACCTGTATTTTCCTCATGAACTGGGTGTATATAATACTATCTTGAAAGTAGATTCTGAACCTGGAATCTTCCGATTAAAAAAAAAACAAAAACAACTCCTCAAGGAGGACATTCGATGAATTAAACCTGCTTTTGTATTAATCAGATTTTGTCAGGTGGGCTTTCCTCAGTAATTTTCTTTCACAAGTGTAGTAATGACAGCACCTCAGAAAGAGGGCAAATGGCACTAACTGTCCAGAGATGCCATGAGACACAAACTTCCAGCAAACTTACAAGATCATAAATGTGAGAACAAGTTCTTCAGTAATCAACATATCTAGTCTCACTTAAAAACACGTAATCACAGAATTAAGATAGGAAAGATTATTTTAAGTAATACTGTCGTACTAAATAATATAATGACCACAAACATTTTGAGATGACCAATTTAAAAAAAAAAACAAAACCAAAACAACTAATTCTAACGTTGCAGTCTGCAGTCATTTATTTTTTGGTACGTGGTTATAATTACATGTATCCTTTTTTTAAAGTTCTCATACATTTGGTGACTTAGCTTCACCTAGTCAAACTTCAATAATGACCTGCTGAACTTTTAAATACTGAACCCAGGAAGTGAGCTTTTAATGCCAGCTGCTGTTGTGATCAGTGCTGTGATCTATAACATCAGCCCTGTTTTGTCACTTTAACAGAATAACCTTGCAGGCATTTTTTCAGGCAGGGTCAATTTAACACCTGGTTTCAGCTCTGCTTTCAAATCATCAATATAATTCATATGGAAGCCTGCCAGTGCAGAAAGCCATACTCGTACACGTTTTGGTGTATTTTGTGGCTTAACAAAAATATAGACATACACATATAAAGAAAAACTGGAATGGCTATCACTAAATGTAGCCAGGGATCACAACAAAGAAAACTAAATAAAATAACTCTGGATACCCCCTTACCCACCCCGTCCCACTCCCCAGTTATTAGACACATCACTTACTAGGTTATTTCTCTGTCCTTAACAAGTACAACAAAACTTGCAATGACCTCCTCTATAGCACTTAGGATCATAAAGTCTTCTTTCAGTCATGGGAAAACATTCTGTTGAACTAGTTTATTATTCATTTATTCTAATATGTGATATTGGGACAGCCTTTTTTTATTGTAGATAACACATATTTGGAATTATGGTGAGGCATAATCACGTGGGTTGGCATTTGTTTTCTGCTTATAGTAAAGAGCGTGTCACTTTCCAAGCTTGTCATCTGCAGGTATATGGTTCTGTGCACACACAGCAAGACATAGGAAATGTAACTTCTTTGCTGTGCTTGCTGATTAAAAGTTTAAAGGCTGTTATTGGAGTGGGGGGTTGGAAAGAAAGATTTGCCATAAAATAGGAACTGCAAGATGACTGGAATTAGCCATAGAATGCATGCTTTCTCCCCCCGTTTATAACATTTCCAGTTATACTCCTGAAGCTTGATACTATAGGTAAACAAAGCTATAAAATATTAACTACATTCATTAGGGCACACCAAAGAATGTTTTGTATGACAGGACAACAAAGCAAACAGAAATGAAGCTTCCCCTTTAAAATGCAACAGATGCTGTGTGCTACTGAAACAGACCTACATGAAAATTTCATGCTGGGAAACAGCTGGCTAAAATTCCATGGTTGTCATCTTTTGTGTAAGTTTGGCTCAACCAGCAGATCAGAAATGCACTCGAGGGTACCTATACTGTAGGTGTTAATTCTTCACATTCAACTTAAAAAGCTTCAAATGGATGCACCTAGCTGAAGAAAAAATATGCAAAAATCAATGCTCAGTACTATCTCTTACAAGCCTTTCCCTATTTTAAAGCAAACCAAATCAAGCCATGCAAATCAGAAGTTGGAATAGTATTGTCAAAAGGTCATCTTGCAGAAACACAGGCGATATACAGCTGAAATGCGGAGTCTGGATGCTATGATAAAGATTGAGACCAGGAAGCATACTCTGGAAAGTATTTTCATAAAGCATATCGCCAATATACAGCTAACATGACCCAGTCTTGACAAAAGTTGTTAAACAAAGCATAACACTAAATCAATAAAAAAATAAAAACTGCCTTGAAATGAACAAATTGTACAAGCAGTCTTTCTCCTCCTTCACTGGTTTTCTTGGGAAGCCTATTCAGAGAGTTAAATGTTCACAGGTGCCAGCACTCACCTGCAGTCACTACTGCACTAAAGGGATCTATTACAGCATTTCCATGGACTGAGAACAGTAGGTATTGCTGTTATTTCAGAGTCTGTACTGAGTGTACTCTATGGTTAGTTTCATTTTGAACAGAATTGCTAAAATACAGTATTTCTATTTTCAATTAGATCAGTAAACACTCACTGACACCTGTGATTAACTTTAGGAATAAATACCTGAAGTACATGTTATTACAGATGTTTTCTTCTATATCAAAAGGAAAAACAGAGTTCATTGAGGTAAATTCTATGCAGGTACACACAAAGGCCACAATGTTTAGAGATGACCTTCACAACAGACAAAAAAGCAAGATATCTGGAGTCTGTTGCTAGTCCTGACAGATGAGGATTCAGGCAGCAATCTAATTTAATCCCTGATTGCCTGCCCAAAAGTTAGGAAGTTTTATGTATGTTTGGTAAAATACTAGTGCTATCTGCCCCAGCAAAGCACATGTAAAGTCACCTGAAGCACTGCCTGGAAGGTACACAGAGGTGCCCAGTTTCAAAATACTGCAACTTGCCAGGAACGAGGAAGAAAAACGCTATGATAAATATGACACTTGTAAAAGACCTCATTAAAGGTTAGGTTCACAGAAGTATGTAGCAGTAGGAAGGTAAACACAAAACAGACTTCTTGAAAAGTCTTGGCTAGGCAGTGGCCACACATGCCTGTGTTTCATAAACACTTTATTTTACTACAAACTCCTTTCATTGACTTTGGACATACCACGTCCCATGGCTTGGGACACATCAGTTGTGACAGAGCTAAACAGCTCAGCACTCACATACAAGCCCTCCAGAAGCAAAAATTGAGATCCTTGTGAGTCTCCTTGAGATGATTGTGTAGCACTACAACCAGTTTCTACAGAAACTGTATTAATATTTTGTATTTTAAGACTTGGGTTCAGTTTCATGTTCTCCATGAGGGCACAAACTCCCATTCCCTTGTCAGTGAAGCCACTTCCAGTGTTGCATTTTGACGATGTCCTTATGACTGCAAAGCAAAATCTTCTTCTAAGGGAAGAAAAAGGGAATAAAGAGGGAACACGGGTTTAAAGCAAATACACAGAATTGCCTCCATTTTGGCTAGAGGCAGGTTTCATAACGGCAGGTATTTGGTTGTCAGAGATTTTACCCAAAAGCAATCTTTTCTGTTGTGGTTTAAACTCGGCCAGCAACCAAGTACAACACGGCTGCTCACTCGCTCACCCCTCACCCAGAGGGATGAGGAAGACAATTGGAAAGGAATGTAAAACTCAAGGGTTGAGATAAGAACAATTTAATAGGTAAAGCAAAAGTCACACATGCATGCAAGCAAAGCATAACAAGAATTCATTCAGTACTTCCCATGGGCAGGCAGGTGTTCAGCCATTCCCAGGACAGCAGGGCTCCATTGTGCAGAACGGATACTAGGGAAGACAAATGCCACAATGCCAGATGTTACCCCCTTCCTTCTTCTTCCCCCAGTTTGCAAACTCAGCATGATGTTCTACAGTATGGATTATCCCCTTGGATAGTTCAGGCCAGCTGTCCTGGCTGTGTCCCCTCCCCATTTCCTGTGCCCCTCCAGCCTTCTCAGTGGCTGGGCCTGAAAAACTGAAAAGTTCTTGACTTAGTATAAAAATGTAGTATAAATTGACTTAGCATACCCAGCAACAACTAAAACCATCAGTGGGCTATCAACATTGTTCTCACATCAAATCCAAAACACAGCACTGCACCAGCCACCAAGAAGAATATTAACTCTGTCCCAGCTGACACCAGGACATCTGTTTTGCCGTATGAAGAAAAAGTTTGCAAAATAGGTATTCTGTTAAAAAAAAAAAAACAACAAAAAACTCTAAAAAAATCAGAACCTTTAAGAGTGAGTGATTCAAACACGATAACAGTCAAAGCTGAATTGTCCTTCAGATGTCTACTTGAAATTTTTCCAACAGCTTTCATATCTTCACAATATTTAAGATGAAAGAAATAAAATAAGTTCTTCTTACACTGACAGGGAAAGAGAATACCTCCTGAACTACTCCATCAATAATAAAGTGGGTGTGACAACCTTCCCATCCCCTTATATTCGCCACTTTTTCTTGCAATGCAGCTTTTTTTTCCCCACTCGGGTTTCTTTTTTGGCTAGATAAACACTTTGTTGTGAAACAAAAAATATTACTAGAAAGGGTATGTCTCCTAAGCTTAATAAATGCAACCTCAAAGGTGAAAACTGCATTTGTTACAGAGATTTCAACTTTCCAAATACAAACCTGTTAATAAATGCATGCATTTCAAAGAGAACCAAGCAAAAAGGATGACTGCAAGAAGTCAACACCTGACAAGAAATCCAGTTTCCAATATACTTTTTGCAATCACTTCATTTTAATCAGCCAGTACCTATTTTGCAGAAGGAAAGAAAGAAAACTCCACTGAAATACCAACCTTTAACAAGTGCTGTTAAAGTAACTTTCTAGTAATGTACTTCAATGTTATTTTTTTTGGTTACACTCTTTAAAAAAGAATTCTCCAAACAGCAATCCAACTCTGAGAAAGAATTACACAAACATACAGGTAGCTTAAAGAAAAATTATAAATTGCAAACTGTATTGTAGGTCCTGACACAAGCCTGCATAGCAGAATTCCTCTTAAATACATCATGGTGTTTTCTTTTCCTTTCATCACAAGTTCCCAAGTATTCCTGTTAATTTCCCAGATGTGTTTTTAAAAACTACACACTTATCTGAACTTAGTGGTCCTGAACAGAAAAGATTTATCTCTGTCCATAATACTAGGCGAGTCTTTCCAGCAACAACTGCAGGCCTAAACACAGCATGATTTTATCAAACATTGTCAGTTTTTAACTAATTATACTGTAGAGCCTTGTTACTATTAAACTACTCAACCAATTTTAAGTAACATAAACGTTAAAAAAAAATAATCACTGGATTTCAAATTCACAGATGATTTTGTATTTTCGCATGGAGCAGGCACTTCCAATTTTATTAACTGCATTTATTATTCTCAAGTATGTGAAGAACAGGACTGCCCCCCTCCCCCCGCCCAACCCGTTGATAATTCATAAACGTGAATTCGGGTTCTCCCTTGAGTCTCCTTATGTTGTACAACAGTACTGGCAAGGCAACTTTTTAGTTCCCTCCTTTGTCTACAGAATAATCGATAGAAGATTCCTGGAGGGAAACACTGTGAAGAAAAGGCATACTTTTATAAGCCCTCATTAAAGCTGGCTGTGCTACTACAAGAGGTTTCTCATGAAGGGAAGGAAAAGAAGTATTATTGCTCCCTATCTGCAAAGACAAAATGTAACCTTACAAGGGTACTTAACAAAAGAAATAATGCAGATATTTTTAATTTTACCTGTTAATATCCGATGTTTAAACCACTCAGGTAATTTGTCTCACTTCCTAAGTACTCCTAAAAATACCACACACTTTTAACAAAATATTTAAGTTATATGCAGAAACATCTCTGCTTCTTTAAGCTTTTCTTTATATACCACAGGCACAGAAAGGCTGGGCTGGCAGAGTATTAAGCAAATGGGCAAAGGAGAAAGAAAGAGGCAGTGCTCCTCAGCAGGCTCCTTGGCTCTGCAGAATGCCTTGGCCCCACATGCCAATTCACAGACTGGCAGTGCAAATCCTGATTCAGATCCTACTAAATGATTATGAACGACCTGTCTGGGTCTATACTTAAATAAAAATAACAACTGAAAATGAAAGATACCATGGTGATGAGAGGTACATCACCACGCAGCCCAGACAGTGCTGTGTCCAACACAACCGTCCACTTGCAGTCAGAGAGAGGTAGACAGTACCTTCTATCCACCAAGCATGAAGTCTTTGATAAGAAGCCTAACTTTTTTCATGGCCTTCTACTATGCTATTCTTCAGCACAAGTACAAGTACATTTTTCTTTATTTTCTCCTTCACTTATGATGTCCCTCTTCTGATCCTGTGGGGATATAGCTCTGCTAGTACATTTTCATTTACTGTACCCAGGTCAAGGACTGCTGAGAAAACAGTATTTTATAAAAAAGCATTACTCTATTTGCCAATGCTAAAAGGTCAAGCACACAAAGTGTACACACATCTAGCTTTTGAAGGGACCACAGCTTCTTGAACATCAATATTACTGCTTAAAAAAATGATGTACTTCCTGCACTTTGAAGAACCAAGACTGGAAGAAATTAGCAGAAATGTTTTTCCCTCACTAGTGTAACTGTTGCTTTTGATAGCACACTGCCTAGAACTGGCACTGAGACATCCTCTAAGATGGGTCAGGCTCTGATCCCACAGTAACAGCTGTGCACAGGCTCTGCTACACCACAGTTGAGACCTGCAGGACAAGGTAAACACTTAAAGCAGCTCCAATTCAATGTTGCCGGTTCGCCCTGGGGCCAGAACCATGATGTCCTCAGGCCCGCCCATCACGGAAAGAACAGACTCCTGCTGTGACCAAGCTAAGCCACCATCACTGCCTTGTAACAGCTGCACTACAACAGAACTGTGTCATTGCCCCATCTATATCTATCAATTTGACGCATATGAGGAAGAGTGAATTTGGGAGGCTTAACTAGCATCAGATACAGCACTGTGGGGACAGAAGGAAGGATGGGGGATGTTCATTAGTAGTGTTTGCAACCTGTAAAGATGAGATTGCTCTCTAGTTGCCTATTCACTCCCCAGCACATAAAGGTTCACCTGTAAAAAAAGCTACAGGATGGGTCAAGCATTAGGAATAAAAGTTGTGCCATAAGGGTATGCTACCCTTCCCCCCAGCCCTAATTAACAAGATTTGGCTGGTCTCAAGTGTGAGCTACTCCTGTCCCCAAGGAGAATGTGATCATGAACTTTACATTTGTACAGCCATCACTTCTGCCAGCCAAAACATTCAGAAAACAGAGCTCAACTCACTGCCAAATAAATCATAGAACACTGAGGAAGTGTGTCAAAACAAACAGACAAGCAAACAAAAACACAGACCTTTGAAAACAAAGCAGAACACTTCAAAATCACATGAACCACATACAAGCTCTGTGAAGAAACTACTACGGTATCTATGTGAAGCAAGTATAAAATGAAGCTGATTTTACTTAAGCATTTTTAAATGCACTTGAATTCAACTTTATCATCACAATGTCTTGATGAACTTAACAATAACTTCCATACAGTTTACTTTCTTACAGTTTACATCACTGTCAAAACTCCTACTGGTATTTTCTTCATGCAGTACATTACTGTCAAAACTCCTACTTGGATTTTCTTCATGCAGTATTTTATTCTGCTAGTCAATTACTAACTTCTTGATGTATGGAAACATAGCTTGTATTAGGTTTTTGTGTTAAAAAGGATATTTTTTACTATAATAATTTTTATTTTGTAAGAACAGTGCCTAAAAAAAGACAGCAAGACAAGAAAAAAAAAAAATCCTCAAGGACACTAAAAAGCATTGTGGTCAACAAGGTGAGAGTAGGGAAAAACAATGCTCCAGGCTGACATGTTGTCAGTACTAATGGGGGTCAGCACTGAAGGAAGACCCAACTCCCATACTTCAGTTCCTCCCTGAAGCTGGCTGCACTGCTCTACAGCCATGTAGCTATATCAAGCTAGACACTGACTCTTTAGATTCATTAAATGACAGTGACGAGATGCTGGGGAAGAATGCACCCCACAAAGTGATATATGAAGATTACAATTAATATATGCATTTTTTCTTGACATTATCTGCAATTATTTCAAATGTCTTTCAAAAGTCATCATGGATGTCAAACATCCTTGTCTGCCTTTTGGAAAGTAATTAGGCTGGTGTCTTATGAAAGCAACATATTGTGATACACTGCTAAATGTACAGCTCCACAACGGTGAGCAGTCTACAATGTCTTACAGATCTGCCCTTCTTAGTACGAATTATTTTCTGTGCTTTAAATAAAAAAAAAATGTGTAGGTTTTCCAGCTCATTAGTAAATTGGATTTCCATAAACATCCTTAATTGTAAGCATTTCTGTATTCCCTCTGCGTTTCAGTATCCCCTCACAATTCAACTATGTTTATCAAACCCGTACACACAAATGAGAATATGTATGCTGTTAATGCCTATGATTATCTGTTATAGGCACACAGCTCTGATGCAGCAGCCACATTCACTAAAAGGTTATGCTGGGAGGAAAAAAAAAAAGAAACCAACAACATAAACACACAAACAAAAAAAAGAAAAGAAAAAGAAAAACAAAGAAGGAAAACCAGCCAGAGAGTAACAGGTTGCAACCACAGTAAAATGAATTTTAAAAAAGAAAAATACCACCTAATATTTCTGTTTATTGACTTCAATTACAGGAAAGTTAAGAGAGCCCCTGAAATCTTCTAGATGTGTGAAGCATTCTAAATACCAAGATGATCAAAAAGACATCTGTGCCAGGTGTTTTGCCACAGTTCATTTTAGCCAACATTCTTCTAGAAACACTAAGACTAAGATGACCCTGATAGCGTTATACCCAGGAGATACCAGTGAACCATAGTTTACTTGTGCAATAGAGGTAGCTTGGTAGAAAACACGGTACTGTGGAGGATTCTGCAGAGGCTATGAGAACAAGCAGGGTGTAAGAATTCAAGCCATGCACCCTCTGACAGCTTAAAACAAAATCCTCCAGTCAACTACATTTTGTTTTCATAGAGAAAGGTTTGAAAGTGTCACTTCAAGTTGGATACATACAAGGCAAAAGATGTCCTGTTCACGACAAGTTCCTCCTCAGTTCAGACAAAAATATTGCATCATCCTCTTCCCAGAGGAGCAAGCCCGTCAAAAGCTTACTAGACAGATTCCTTGGGAATCTCCAGCTCTGGGATGGCAGCAAGCCTTCACAGCAGATATGTCACCTTTCCTGCTATAAAAGGCAGGGCAAAAGAGGATGAAACAAAACAAAACAACAAAACTCCTGTCTCAAGTCAACCATATGTGCTAAAAGTTTCTTGAAGCCCACAGGTGTCCTAAGCTGTGGCAGGAAGCCCTCTTCTGCCCAATGCGCTGCAGAGAAGGAATAAAAGTGCTGAGAAAAGGTGTTCAGGAGCTGTTTTCTCTCAGGTGATTCAATGTATTACTATACTGCATGAGAGGTGTAACGGTCCTTGCTCATAGAGGCAGGCAGAGCTCACAGGTTTTCCCTAACAGAGGGCACAGCCCTTCCCTGGGGCTCTGCACAGGGGCTCTTTCTGGCAGAGGGTAGTAACTTCCAACTCCAAATTCCTGTTCATACTGTTAAAAAATACTTCATGTTGTTTTGTTGTAAATAAGTATATTTTCCTTCATTCTCCTGAAAAGCATTTGTTACTGACAGCAACAACCAAATGCTGGAAGACAAGAATTAGCTTTCATAAGTGACTCTTGTTAGCAAGAATTTAATTATTTGCATTGTAAACACTCAAAAGCAGGCAAACAGCCACCTCTGAAATCACAGACACTTCATTGAGCTAAAGAGAGCAAATGCAGGTTGGTTCACTCACAGAAAGGAAAACTTGTTACAGATCTGCATCCCTCTTTTGGACAAATGAAAAAGGAGGGAAGCAATTTAAAGAGACAAGTATAAAAATATCGCTGAATTGTATGTGATATATTTCAAGGCTCAGTCAAATCTCTTTTCACTTAGTATAAAATACCATAGAGAAATTCTCATATTCTTAAAATGAAAAACTCAAGTGTTATCATGTTCTTGATCATCTGTGACATTCAAAAATGCTGCCTGAGATCCCATCAAAAGTTTCTTTACCTTCTATTCTTTTAAAAGTGCATTTTAACATTTAGTGGCAGCTTTATGAATCTGAAAATTTTATCATTTTTAGGAGGCAAGCTATGTTGAAATAGAAATTCCAAACACACTCTGGGGATAATTTCAAATGTGCGCTACAAGTTTAAATTTGTGAAGCAAATATTGTTTATTTCCGCCCTCAGGAAACTGTAATTTAGCAAAACCCTCTTTAACTAGGATCTTACAAGTTAGTATGTACAGAGATGGTCATTAAATTTTCTGTACTGTGTGCTAACAGATCACACTCATCACTGACAAAACTGAGAGTAAATTTAATAGGCTTTCAGCTGGAGCAGAGAACCCCATTCAGTAATACTCAATACTACCACGGTTACAGTCTGCAGCGAGTTCAGGTGGCAAGGTTTTTGTAGCAGAGAGGACTACAGGAGTGGTTTATGCGAGAATCTGCTAGAAGCTTCCCCCATGTCCAATGGAGCCAATGCCAGCTGGCTTCAAGAAGGACCCGTGGGCTGGCCAAGGCTGAGCCCATCAGCAACAGTGGTAGCGCCTCTGGGATAGCACATTTAAGATGGGAAATAAAATTGGCGCAACAATTGTAGCAGTGAGAGAGGAGCAAGAATATGTGAGAGCAGCAACTCTTCAGACACCAAGGACAGTGAAGGAGGCAGAGGAGGTGCTCCAGGCACCAAAGCAGAGGTTCCCCTACAGCCTGTGGTGAAGCCCATGGTGAGGCACGCTGTGCCCCTGCAGCCCATGGAAGTCAACGGTAGAGCAGATCTCCACCTGCAGCCCATGGAGGACCCCATGCCAGAGGCAGGAGGATGCCTGAAGGAGGCTGTGACCTGTGGGAAGCCTGCACTGGAGCAGGTTTGCTGTCAGAACTTGTGGACCTGTGGAGAGAAGAGCCCAGGCAGAAACAGGTTTGCTGGCAGGACTTTTGACCCAGCAGTGGGTCCACACTAAACCAGTCTGTTCCTGAAGGACTGCACCCTGTGGAAGGGACCCACACTGGAGCAGTGTGTGAAGAACTGCAGCCCATGGGAAGGACTCATGTTGGAGACGTACATGGAGAACTGTCTCCCATGGGACAGTTTTCCTCAAGCTGTCTGTTTTGCCCATGACAGTAACAATGGAGTGATCTCCCTGTCCTCATCTTGACCCATGAGCCTTTTGTTATATTTCCTCTCTCCTGTCTCGTTGAGGAGGGGAGTGATAGTGGCATTAAGCCAGGGTCAAACCACCACACAGTCCCTGTTTTCTAGTTTAAAATGGCTGTGCTGCTCCAAACCACAGAAGGAAACATCATCACTCAGCGAAACATCATCACTCAGTACCTCCTCCACAGTCCAGCTCTGCCATGGCAGGCACTTTCACACAGTGTCACCACAAATCAAGTTTCTTCAGAAAGGTTTTTGCTACCTAACCAAGATTGACCTCTGGGAAGAACCGGAACAGGCTTGTATTTTCACGAGAATGGAAGTGCCATGATATGCAAACAGAAATATTTCAGAATCGCACATGAATGTGGAAGGCAAGAATTCACAACAGCTACTCATCTGACAGCCTTTGGATCATTTCTCCGTGAAAGTCAACTCCAAATCAACCAAGCTGGTTATGCTGGCACAAAATGTGTATCTGTAATTCAATGAATCCTCATTTTTTAATTTGTAAATAAACCCTTATTACTTTTGAAATAGTATTTCTTTCTCAAGATAGTCACATTTTGTGGGAGTGAAATCTAAAAATACAGTAAAAGAAATAATTTATTTGTAAAAATTAAATTGCTCACTTAATGGAAAAGTCATAAGACAAAATTTAGAGAATCTTAAACACACAAAGCTTCTTGCATATATAAGTTGAAGTGAAATATATTACTTGACACTGGAGGACATCCTTGACAGTATTGTGTTTCAGAAGTGCCCAGCACATTGCAGTAACAGACTCAGCTTTAATACGGTGCACACAAATGTAACAAATCATACCTGTTCCCTTATAAGACTGCTGTATCTTGCCATGAGTGCAGAGGATGTAGCGGGCTGTTGAGAAAAATGTAATGAAAGGATTGTTACGGAGAAAAGGAGGTTGAAAGCAGAGAAGAGTGTCTATCTTAGGTCTCAGAATGTATTTCTTGGCTTTTTCAAGGATGTCTGCACATTTTATCAGTGCTTTAAGAAACGGTGCCTAACTTGCTTGGAAAAAAAACCCTATCTGTCTCTGGTAGTAAATACTTGGCAGGTTTCAAACTGCTTTTGGAAGTTTGTCTAAGTGAGGTTGTCAGGAACAAAAGGCTTCAGTAAAAGCTCAGCAGCTTTAAAAGAGCAATGTAATTACTTGGCATTTGCAAGGCCTTACTTGTTGTATAGGATCAACACCGAAATCATACTGACTTCATTCGATTCTAATACCCTTCGTCATGAAGTAGTACTTATGATACAATCACTGTGCTGAACTTGCACAGAGCTTTCCTAAAACCACCTTTCAAGTAAAAACTCGTCTTTTTTTGTTGTTGCTACTGCTTATTAAAGCTTTGATAACATTTTCTGCACTAGAATGTAATAGCACAGCTTCATACTTAAACATATCTAAATTAATACATTTCAAGGTCAAGTACCAAACAAGCTACGATACACACAAAAAATCCCACTGTATTTAGACATAGTGATGACTTATGCACACCTGCAGAAGGAACTCACACTGTGCAGCTATCTAAGCACCTGCCTGAAAATAATTCATAAGAAAAAAAGTCAGCTGTACAAAAAGATCTTACCACTTTGCTTTACAGAGCCATAAGCTGAACAACATCAGGAAGCAGCTGTGAAACGCAACTGGAGATTTGTATGTAAACCAGTGAACCATCTTTACATTTTGTTCCTCTAGGAAATGTTTAGAAGTTCCAAGTGGCCAAATGCAGGATCAGGAACCCCGCTGACACCCCTAATGGAAACCACCTTGGGTCCATGTCACACTGGGGTAGTGGAGAGTGCTCATTGCTTGACAGGAACAGATCTCTGCTGTCTTTAAAACAGTAGAAGGTGACTCCTCTAAAATACTGTATTGAACTTCATTACATGAATAATTGAAACTAGTAACTTTCAAGCAATGTTACTTTGTAAATCTAACTAACTTCAGAAGAATAGTATTCATTTCTGATTAAATGGCAAGGTTTTCACAAAACTTCAGCATCATGAGTTTGCTCCCGTTCCCATTTTAAGTCAGTTTTACAACTCCCACTGACTTCAGCAAGAATAGAATTAGATCCTAACATATTTGCATGTCAGATCTCTTTTTTTGTTGTTACAGTGCTTTCATCCATGACATCTGCAATTTAATGGTACATTTTCTATGAAAAAGCAATGCTTCATTTCTTTGACAGGTAGCAGCAATGTAATAACACTGGCCAAAACATGGGAGATTCATACCGAAAAAACCCACCTTCAAACCCCATGCTTGCACTACTGAAACTCCATAAGGATTTTGATGATAATGAGAAAAATAGTCTGCACAGGTTTTTAACAAATTTCAAATAAATAAAAGACTCAAAATCGTACTGGACGAACACTGAGGACAGAATACAGTAAAAAAATGTGTAGACACATGCACAGAGGAGAATTTAGGCTTGCTTCCAGCTTTGAACCTGTTTTAACCCTAAAGCAAATTAACTAGAGACAGATCATTACTATGGCTCAACACACTACCAAATATCAAGCATCTAACCTGACTTACTGCAGCTGCAGAAAGCAAGCTGGGAGAGGGCACTTAGCTTGGTGTTATTAACAGAATGGAAACCAGTACAATGCTGCAGGTAAGTGAAGTTAATCCAGTCACTTAACTCACGGATTTGGACAAAAAATACAATACTGTTAAAACATATAGACACAACCTAAAAGGAAACAGAAGTGATTTTCCTTGTTCATAAAGAAACCATAGGTGTCTTTTCCAAAGTAACAAGCAATAGGACAAGAGGAAATGGCCTCAAGTTATACCAGGGGAGGTTTAGATTGGCTATCGGGAAAAATTTATTCTCTGAAAGGATTATTAAGCACCAGAATAGGCTGCTCAGGTAAGTGGTTGAGTCCCCATCCCTGGAAGTATTTAAAAGATGTGTAGATGTGGAGCTCAGAGACATGCTTTAGTGGTGGGCATAGCAGTGCTAGGTTAACGGTTGGACTCAATGTTCTTAAGGGTCCTTTCCAACCTAAATGATTCCATGGTTCTACTAGACAGCATTTTAACATTTTCGCAGTACCAGTTTCTTTGTCAGAAACTTGGTCTGATCACTTTGATTTGTAGGTATCGTAGAAGCAGCCCTTGAAGCATGCCTGAAGGTGAATAAAAGCACGAGATCAAATGAGAGCAACAAGAGTAAAATGTCACCATTGCTGACAACGTGTACAATCACACATATATTACATTCATTTGAAAACAAAGTTTAATTAGCAAGAAAAAAATGCATGTGTTGCTTAACTACTATGTCTCTAAGAAAAACACTAATTTAAAAAGCGGTGGTAATTCATTAAATACCCATGCTTTCACTACTAGAAATCAAACCTTTGAATGGCTTGTGCATATACATTTAACCTACCTCTCCAAGTTCCAGAATTTAGGAATTAATTTATATCAGTTTGATGTAGGGCTGCCTCAAAACTATTGATGATTTTATTTTACAAATTAATTTATTTTGTAGGTTTACTTTCTTCAATCACTGATAAAGTACATATAATTTGTCAGTGGTTTTCTCCCTCTAGCTTTCCAACTGTAATCCCAGCCATTGCCTTAAACTGTAGAGGCACACCACAGATCTTGAAGCAATTGTACTGTTCAGCTGAATTCATATGAACCATTTACAAGAGTAAAAATAAAACATATGAAATTTCTGGATCATATATTGATCATTTAATTATTTTCCATTTTAACTACCTGCTATTTTTGGCACAGAATATTTATGTTGGCTGGATGTCACACTTAAGTCTTCTAAAATACCTGTATGTCAAAAGTCAACTATTCAGGAGACAGCATTAATGTTTAGTTTCTTTGTTAACCATGATTAACTTTTGAGGTTCTGATTTTTAAAGATGTCTGAAAGCAATAACATAGTCTTATTCATCATAGCAACTTACATCTTTGTATCTATAGGTTTTGTTTTGAACCACTTCACAGTAATAAATTAACATTACTGTGCTGTTTATGAAGTTATACACATAAAATGCAAAAATTGTCACATTAGTAGCACTGAGACCCAGGTAAAAGCCCCCCCTGGCCATTATTAATATCTCTCTCTATTTCACTCTCACAACCTTGCTGTATGGGTGAGGGTAGCACACAGGCTGTCTGGATATTGCTCTGGGTTATACTGCTCATTTCTCCAGGATTTACAGCTTTGCAATGAAACCTGAGACAAATTATCTGTTTAAAACTTATTTTCTCAGACCAATTTCCTGTAAATCAAACAATACATGATGGGGAAGCAATTACCTGATTATTATGTATCTACACTGTTATCTGAACCATGTTACCTTTATTCTGGAATTTAGGAAGTTTATTACACTGATTCCTTTATTTCCAGTCAAGCAATGCTGCTTTGTTTTCCCTACAGTTATGGTATTAGAATGTCTTCATACACCATGTGAGTGAGCTAAAATAAATTAGAATTACTATCACAGATAGAGCAAGCTTCTATATCCAATCCACTTGTTTTGCATGATACTGATAGCACAAAGCAGGTGGAAAGTTAAGTTTATTCAGCTGTCAAGGGTACAAGCAGATGGCATACAAGGCACAGCAGGAGCAAAAGGATCTTGCTATAGCAGTATTGAACTCTAACACCTGCCAGATCTCTGACAGCTGGTAGGTGATAACTGCACCTAGATAACACTTGAAGGGGTCTTCTGAGACATGCTGGCTCATGACCAGCCTCTGGTAAAGCAGGCCACTAATATTTCATACCAGCATCTCTGCTGAACCTCTCTTCAGGTTCTCATCCTGAAGTTGTCCAGTGAGAACTTGAGGCTCTTAGTGTTCAGGTGCAACACCCATGTTCATGCATAACCAATCCCCATGCAGCACAGAGAACAACCTTTTCTCAAAGTTGTCTTACTTTCATATACTCACAAAGAAGACATTATTAGACATCCAACAGAAATTACATAGGATCACGGAATTCATGAGAACCAAATGATGTAATGCAAAAGGAGAGAAGTGGTGGATTAGTGCTGAGAAATAGTGTTTTTTAAAATGTTCACTTTGGTTTTCTTCCAAAATGAAAGGATGGGCTAGCAAAAAAAAAACAAGGAGGGAATGGAGGAAGGTTCACTACCTGAACATGAAATTTTAAGGATGAGGTTGAGAGGTAAACAAAACCCTCTGCTATGTGGAATCCCATTCCACCATTTTCATTTCTCTCACTGTACTTTAAATGGCCAAATGCGGAACCTGGATCCAGATCTGACTTCTGGCAGTTCTCTAACCACAGAGAAAGTGTGTTCAGCATTTATAAGAAATTAGAAAATATATACATCAAACCACCAGTGTGTACAGTTTGTTTTGTTTATTATGGCTTAAAATATTTTGTGGCACTACAGCTAATTGGCATGTTTTCTTAGCAGAGTAAATAGATGTTAAGAAAACTAATAAATCAGACTAGCTGTGTTTGTAAGCAACATTTTGATATCAGACATTTTCTATTTTTGTACAGAAAAATCAAGCTGTTGAAATATCCAAACTACAACTGCACTCATCCATGGCTGGGTTTAGATAAAAAAAACCTGCTATCACTTCTTCCAAGACTGAAGCTATTATTAGTAATAGCTAAACACAACACTTCTCAAAAATTCAGCTGTGTAGCTGAAAATTAAGGGGAACATCTTCTAAGGTAGAAAGGGCAGTTAGCCTCCCAAACAATTTCTCTGTAAGAAATCTATTTCTCTACACATTTTTGAAAATTTCCTTACAGGATGTATGCAATTATTTATAACAGCCATAATCTGCAAATTTCCTCGACAATAACTACAACAGTGTCCTTAATTACAACAAATAGTACTTCAACTTTGAGGTTTTCCCTTGAAGTTGAAAAACTACCCAGCATTTGGTGGGTACAAAGTCCAAATATATGTTTATTACATATATATACTGACAAAGTTAACTGCTGTGCTGGGCCTAGATAGGGAAGAACAGGGCACTGGCAGAAAGGATGAGCTCCCATAGAAGGCAGAAGAGGATCGTAACAGAAAAAGCTAATTTTCTCCAAGACTGGACTGTAGAGAGCATCAAAAAGGTAGAGATGAAAGCAAAGAAGAACATCTTTCAATTCCTCAGCAGGTATGGCTATTGCAGAGATGAAGTAAAATCTGCCTTACACTTCAACCAACAGGTGGAACATGGAGGGGCCCAGATGTTGCTAATGAGAAGCTCATGTCAGAGGACCAACCATCTCCAACCCGTTATTGCTCTCATCCCAAGATTTAATTCTCACAATAAAATGTCTTGATTTTGTAGTGAAATCTAGTGGATCTCAAACTATTTTCAGCCCCTGAGAAGTTTGGGTGATTTTGTAGTGAAATCTAGTGGATCTCAAACTATTTTCAGCCCCTGAGAGGTTTGGGTCTTCACTCCTCAACTTCACCCCCCCCGCGATTTTCAAATACCAAATTCAACCTAAGGGGAAAGAAGTTCCAAACAGATCATCAGACACAGACACTCAGCACACATCTCGCCTCTGAAGTTGCCTGCCTCTATTTTTCTTCCTAAAGTTCATTTTACATTTCAGTAGATTTTACAGTGAATGTCACTGCTACCTTCCTTTTTTGGTATTTTACCACAAAACCATAGGTATCCAACAACAACTACTGTCCCATTGGGGATTTTGCCGACAATGTAATTACAGAAGGGAGATTTTTCAGTAGAAGTTTGATGAAAACTTATTATTCTTCAGTGGCAGTAATTCCATTATCCATACGTACAAATGCTGCTATCTAGACAAATGCTTACATCTGGAAATGCCAGGTTACACCCACTCTTCTCATCTTTGACAGAGAAAAAGCAATTTCTATAAGCACGCAGAACAGCAGCTGACTTCTGTATCTGCAAGAGTCTGCCCACACAGAGCCAGCCAAGCCTGAAAATCCGTCCTTCCTAATGCTGTGTCTAGATACTGCAGCCTCAACATTTACCACGTATTTTCCATATACAATCTAAGAAAAAACAGTATTGAAGCTCAATTCTACAGTAAGTGAAGAACAGCGCTAGATACAACAGTTAAAATTAACATAAGGTCAATTCTGATTTACTGGTTTTACATTGATTTAAGTGGGGTTAGATTTCAGTAACAGTTACATATTTAATCAGGGATTGTTTATATTTGCAGAAATCTCAAAAATACGGAGGACTTGTCGAACCTTTCCCTGTGATATTACCTTACAAAAATAAAATGTAATTGGAAACATAAACCCCCCAAACCTTCCCCATAAGAGCTTCGATGACAAAACTGCTGCCAAAGTAAAAGGATCATCATTCCATTGAAAATCTGCATGTTATTTTCATTATGTGCTTTAAAACCTAATTTCTGTCTTGGTATCTGAATTAACTGAATTCTGCTATTAATATTCAAAACAGCACTCCTTTTTTGAAGAAGTCATTTATACACTGATGCAGTGAATCAGTTTATATTCCTTGATCTTGAGAGATAAAGTGATACTTACATTAAAATGGAGACTGCATTAGATGTTAAGACCCAATTCTGAGCCCTACAGGTCAAGGGCACTTGGAGAGAAGGCTCTGACTTGCAGCTCTCTCTAGCGCACACACACACATTGGGAAAAAATACTGAGTCTCCACTAGCATTTAATAGATTAATAGCTTTCAGTGCTAGAAGGTTATACTTTGATACTTTAATGCTCTGTTATGTAATAATTTTGCCAGTATTTCCTGGCTTCAATCTCAGTAGTTTATTATAAACAAATATAAACATAAATACAGTCACCTGTTCATAGGACAAGAGTCATACTTCTGTTTAGTGGGATTCATAGACCTTAATAAGATTCCCAGCTTCTGTTGCATATCCACATTTGATGTGGTCATCAACTCTTAACACCTGTATGTGAAATACTACTTCACAGGATCTGGCTCTTAGGTAATTAAAAATCAGTCTAGTTAAGCGTAAAGTTTTTTTGGTTTGTTTTGTTTTTAAGGGACATGCAGTGAAAATGGCTTGAGAAACAAAATTATAGTGAAATCTACCACATACTACATCAAGTTTCATCATTCATTCTTCTGAAACTTCATCTGTACAGATGTGCCACAGGTATATAATATATATATACACACACAGAAGATTGTTAATTGAAATGCCTTTAAGAAACATCTCCCTGCCCTATGTATCAGTCATTAGGCTACTGCAGATAAGGGCACTTCCTACTAATTACAAAAATATTCCATTGTGCAACACAAAAAGTCTGATTGATAAGACTACTGAAAGGAAATGAAAGGGAGAGAATAAAACGGCCCCATAGCTGCAGCACATACCAGGAGTATGATGTGGGTGCCTGGAAGATCTACCACCAGGGCTATTTCAGTTTCATCTAATAACAGAGTGACTTTGTAAATTTCCGTGCCATACTGTCATTGCAAGCTAATTAGGAGTGTGCTGTGCAATCATTTATTAAACTACACCTCCTACAGAGTACAGGAACACATTGTTTACTTAGGAAGGGAAACATCCTTCTTTCCATCTCTGCATGTAAAGTGGTGCATCTCCTTAGGTAGAACAACTGTATGTCTTGATAATTACAGGAGTTCTAGATACATAGCATCCACACGAAAGTAAAAGATACTCATAGTATGACATTATTCTATAAACTATTACTAGCAATTAAAGTACAACCTTCTTCTTTGCAGGTATGCCACAACCCTTCCAATTGTAAAAAGAAAAAAAATAAAAATATGAGAGAAGCTGCAAATCTAGCAGAACTCCATCCGTCTTACCACCAGGGGACACCATCACGTCATTTCGAAAGTATGAGGGGATAATTTTTTGCTTTAACACCAGTAAGTCAAATTTAGATGGATACATGAACGCTTTTTGTGTTAGTTGTATGCTTCCTTACAGCAGAGCCTGTCTGATCTCTGCTTACTCCTGCAAAGACGACAATAAATATCTATAATCATTATTATATATTAATACATGTTCAAAATAACATAGTATCTCACATTTGTCTGAGTCTTTGTATCACACACACGCATCTCCGAGCAACTAAAATAATGTAACATAAACCTGTCTTCCTCAGTATAACATTACCATAGCAAACTCAATTCTGCCTATATAAGCTAGTACTGCTCCAGTGCTACTGCTGACAAAGTACTGAACTGTCTAAAATCTCAACTACAGCATTTACAGAAGAACAAATTCTGCAAAAGCTCTTCTCCAGCTGAGCAGCACCTCGTATCACAAGTCATCCCTCTAAATGTAGTAGAGCTGAGAAGATAACAGCGGTAAACTCGATCACAGGTAGCAAAATCTAACTGATTCTGTAAGTTGAGGATTCTCAAGATCCTGTCCACATTTTATCTGTTACTGAATGTGACAAGGCAATGAGCACACCTTTAACGGACCACTGCAAAATTAATCCAATGGTAGTTGTCACATAACCAGAGATAGCTGCCTGATGCTAGAAGATGAAGATATATTTAAACCTCTTACAGTCAAGAGAGCCAGAGAGTTTACACTGGTTTTATCTGTTGATGCTGGTGGTTATTTAAAATATGCAGAGTGCGATTTAGTAAGCCCTTGTTTGATATACAATTACATTAATTTATACATGATCTATGACTGCCAAAAAGTGAGAACTGCATATCCACAACTGCTATAACATGATAGCACCTTGTGTAGAGCAGGAAGTAGGTTCTCCAACATTAAAAATGTGGAACCAAAAAAAATGAGATAAAAGGAAGAAAATGGAAGCATAGAAAACAGGGATATGGATTTATGTTTTTTTCTGCTTCAACCAAATAGTTCTGCTTCACAAATTAACACTTTGTGCTGTTTCTGTATGTGCTGAAACAGGCAAACAGATGTCCATAAATATTTCAATTGTGTCTTGAAGGCTATATACTAGTACTAAGGTGAAAAAGGTTGGCATCTAAGTTTGCAGTGAAATGGAGGTCCCTCCGACAGGTATAGACTTACTTTTTAAATCAGTTATTTAGCTTAATGCAATAATTTTTTCAAGGTTTAGGCTTCATTCTTCTTTTGCAACTCTGGTGTACAGTACTTACATTAATAAATGAAGGGCCTACATTAAATGATCCAGGTTATATAAAATCATTAAGTGACTATTCTAAGAAATATTTTACTCATCATCTTGGATGACTAAAAATTCAAAATTTCACTTGTTAAGATTAAGAGTGCACTTGAATTGTTAAGTGCATAGGAAATTGTACTTAGGTCAACTACAAAACCCAAGATATTGCTGTCTAAAGCTGAGAACCCTGCATTAAAGAAATTTAATAACAAGTAAGGGTTATCTCTGTGTATTCTGTACAACTCAAACATTTGAGCTAGCAATAAAGACCAAATCGCCTCTCCCAAGTTAAAACCACTCTCCCTGGTTTATCTTATAGCCCTGTCAGATGACAGCATTAACAGTCCTTAACTGTACCAGCAACCGTGATCCATAATGTGCCTATTTCAGCTGTCAACCTCATCAGAAGAAGTGATCAGTCATGTCTTCCTTTATTGCAATTTTTCCCCAATTACTGTCTCACTTCAACCTCACTGAGAATTCACCTTCCAAAAGCAAATTCAAGTATATTTATTCCAAAATTCAAAGAGCCAAGACTTTGGAAAGACTGGAAAGCAGAGATTGCCGCACACATTTGTCATGAGATAGGAAGTCTTGGAGATAGGTAGTGGTTAACAGTCGTCATTCAAAAACACAAAGAAAACAAGAAGAGGTTGCCACCACTTCCTGCAAAGCTAAGAAGGTACATTAACAGGGTCATGTTAAATAGCTAGTAAGGTAACAGAGTTTATACAGAAATTTCTGTGGCATCTGAGTTTGGTTCATGGAAACTGCCTGTTTCATATTGCATCTGCCTGGCCTGAGTTGAAGCAGCGAGTGTGTAGGCTTGTGTAGACTCTGAAGCATGTCCTCTAAGGGTGCAGCTACAGATCACTGTCCCCCAAACACCTCTCAGCCAACTGTGAGCTAAGACTCTCACAGTTCAGCACTAAGAAGAATGAGTGTTCCTGGATTTGCTTCAAGACCAACCACGTTAATCAAGCCTTCATAGAGCTATTCCAGACTCAACTGCAGAAGTCCCTGGCAGCCTGATGCAATTAGATTTGCTTCAGGCAGGGACTGGACACAGCCCTCTCCAGAGGTCCCTTTCAAACTAAGTTATTCTATGATTCTGTGATCTTTTGTTATTTAAAGTAACTCAGGTGACTAGAAGAAATTGGGGAGTGTGTCATGAAGATGGCATCCCACAGGAGACAGGCAGGCAGACAGACACACACAGAAGTGTCTTAACTGCCGTAACAGTTGGAAAAGAGAAAGACTGTGCACTGACTTGACTGCTGTTTTCCAACCCATTGACAATCCCATCTATAAAACATTTTTATAATATGATCAGACCATTTACAGCACCCTTTCAACTAAAACTCTCCACTTAATGTGAACATGGAGACGAAAATGAATATACATTAATTAAGATATTACCTTAACAGAAGAGAACGATACTGTTATTATAGATGTGTCATATGCCTTGGGAACTCTGAACATTCAGGTGAATAATGTTATTTACATTGCACTAAACTGCTAATAATCTGTACTGTTAATAGGTGGTGATATTAACTTTGGTAAGAGTATGTTCTTAGTTAGAATAAGAACCAGAAAACAGGAAGACCATTCTTCATATGATTTGAAAGGAATTTTGCTTTTTTGGCGTTTTGGTACTAGAAGGTTATTGTCTTCTCTGCAGGAGTAAGCAGAGATCAGTCAGGCCAGGCCTATCTGATATTTAATATTAATATTTAATATTTTTAGATTCTTAAGACTAAAGAAAACTTTGATGGATTTCTGACTCACGCCTTTTCTTTCTGCAGGCAGTAAGTACTAAAAATTGGATCTCCTGCTGTGCAGTCCTGATGCTAACAAACATTTCCAGTTCTGACATTTCTGTGACACTTTACTCAACTGTCAGTGGGCCTTATTCAACATATCAGATGCCCACGCAAGCTTATGTCTCTATGAGATGACATTGAACCATTCCAAATGTCTCACACAAATCAGCAAAAATGCCTTTTTCCAGCACCTTTTTACCACACATTTCACTGAAAGGGGTTGATTAAGTGTTAAAGACTGATTAGCCTGTTTTTCAATAATAAAGGACTGTACTTCACAAGATCTGACAGTATCTCAGGCTAATCTTAGAGCTACACAGTATTTGTAAAGCTGAAAATTTTCCACAAAAAAATATATTTGAAAATCACTGAATTTAACAATTTTGTTAAAGCATTAGAAACAGAAGCTAAAATTCAAGCTGACATCAAAAATCCATTACTTAATGTCTTAACACCTCTCACCTAGGTGGACCAGCGCCCAATATCCTTCAGTCTAATCAGAGCTATATTAAATGTTCATACCACAGCTACATTCAGTCATGATGTTATTACTCATATCTGTGACATGGACGTAGGCCAAGATTATAAAGACTATGTAGATCTAGCAAACTGCATCAGTCTCAACTGAGAATGTCTAATGCCGACAAAGAAAAGTAGGGAAAAAACCCAGTCCATAATGCATCCATGTGATTGCAAAATACATTCACAGAGGAGAAAATTTGGTCCTTGTTCCTATAGTCCATCAGCTGTGCCCAAACACACTCAAACAGGTTACAGCACTCGCTTCCAGCACACAAACAAAGTGAATAAATGGCTGAAAAGCAAGAAATTGTCCTTTTATTTTTTACTTCCCTTGTAGTTTAAGAAATTAACGCCTTTGTCATGTTCTTAAAAACACTGTGTATAGCACTGAACACATTTAAAAGCAGGCTGGGGTATAGAATACCAGAAAAAGAGAAAAAACTATACTCTTACAACTTGCCATCCAAAGCCACTAATGGACTTAATGCATTAAACAGGCTAACAGACCCCTTTGATTATAAACACCCCAATGTTACATCGAAGTGGGTCTCCCTACAATGTGAAATAATTTGGAATACAGTATTTTTAGACAAAAAAAACCCACAAATACCCCAAACCCAGATAAATCTTAGTAAAATAAAATCTTTTTTACAATGTATTTACTATGAATTTCATAGTTGAAAGCTCAGGCCCTTCTTGAGCAGGGGGGTTGCACTGCACATCTCCAGAGATGTCTACCAAGCTCAACAATTCTGTGATTCAGTAAGTAAATCTATTGCCTTAAATATTTGTCAGATCAACTAAACAAAACAAACATTGAAGGGCTCTAGTTAAATGTACCAGTTATGCAAAATCATGCTGCATCACAGGGAGATAAAGGACATTACTGAGCAGTTCTTCATTCTCATACGAAATCTCCCCTTTATTATAAAAAGCAGTAATTGGGTAACAGAAGCACCATGTGCTCAGTCAGCACAGTGTGAGCGAGCACAGCTACGTGAACAGAAGCACTGTTTCCACAAGGGATGTAGAATCCCATTTCAAACCATAAGCAGCACTACCTATTTCAAAGCCACCATGGCCTGACACAGCTAGGCTTGGTCTGAATTATATGGTTTCTTTAAACAACTGTAGAATTTAATCTCATATTAGATGCATTTTGAGCCACTTTTCTTCTTCATTGAATAAGTAATATTTAAATGTTATTCTTTCTGGTTTTTATGTTACTTAATATTGTGTGTCTGCTTTACATAGAATCCTTTCTAAGCTTGGTAAATTTTTTTTGGGTGCAAATAATTGAATTCTTTCATAAAGTTACATGCACAAAGTACCCGGATCTAAAAGCAGGCCAAGTTCAAATACCAAAATGTTTTTTCTTGGTTTCAGTATGAAGATAGTCCTGAGAGGACCACTAAAATCCTTAAAATTTAAACAAAGTTAAGCTTTTTGTTGAGTTAGAAATACAGAAGATGCTCTGCTGAAAGTCTTCCTCAGAATACCAAATACTTTAAGATTTAGTATCATACACTGTGATGTCTAATAACTCAGGACAAAAGTATTAATTTTTCATATAACAATTGTTAGGTTTTCAGAATGACACTAAAATCCACTTTTTTTCTAGAATGGCTAGTACAGCCTAAACATATTCCCTTTGTATTCACCGATTTCTGAACACAAAAGATGAAACTGAAAATTACCAAATAGTAAAATCTCTCATTGAAAGCCAGAAGCCATGCCAGAGACAGGCTGTGCTTCTTATATGAATCTCTGTAAGACTGAAAGAAATCCTGTAGATAATATCACCCACAATGACTTCTTCACAAATTAGTTACTAAAACTAAAACTGACAGAACATACTTGTCAGTTTCATTTAACCAGATGCTACCTGACAATTTCCACATGGAATTAAGGAACTGTATCTCAAAGGGGACGTAAAACCACACAGAATGATGAAGAACTTGTCAAGTCAAATAACAAAAGCACAGACCTCATAAAGGAAAATGGGTACATTTAGTAAATCAACTTTAACTTCCATGATAACTGAGGCAATCACTCCAGCCACTGCCCCTGTCAGTTTGACAACAATGCCATATCCGCATGGGAAAACATGCTTCAATGCTTTTGAAATACCAAGAAATGTTGGGCAGTGTAAAAAAAAATAATAAAATTTTTCCCTTAAAAACCTTCTCCTTCCACTTAGCTACAGCATTAAGAAAAAGAAATGCCTGTTAAAAGCATGAAAGAAGAAATCAGTATTTCCAATTGGGCTATATCCTCCCACAGTATCCGGGGCTATTCCCCACACTTTGAGAACAGTGAGGAATATTAATAATTTCTCAGAAGTCTGTCAGAGGGAAAAAAAAAAGATTCAACAGGAATTCTTTTAATTACTAACTTATTTACACAGGAATTATTGGCTGGATAACTGTAGTCCCTTTTTAAAGATCTTAGGCTAAAGAGAGTGAGTACTTTTCCTTTCATTGTGCAAAACGTCAGAATTTTTCGCTTCATAGGTGCACATATTCCCACTAATATCACCATGTTTCATAAAATTTAGGTTCAAATTGCACAGCTTGTGCAAGACAGTACTTTGTGGTTGCCTTCTCGGGTTTTTTTGCCTGTTGCTTTTCCACTTCCTTCCTATGCCCAGAAAGCTTACTATATCATAGAATGGTTTTGGTTGGAAGGGACCATAAAGATCATCTAGTTCCAAACCCCCTACAATGGGCAGGGGCATCTTCCACTAAACCAGGTTGCTCAAAGCCCCATCTAACCCAGCCCTGAACACTTCCAGGGATGGGACATCCACAGCTTCTCTGGGCAACCTGTGCCAGTGCCTCAACACCCCCACAGTGAAGAATTTCTTCCTAGTATCTAGTCTAAATCTCCCCTCTTTCAGTTTAAAGCCATTCCTTTTTGTCCTATAACTGCAACCCCTTGTAAAAGGAACCTCTCCAGCTTTCTTGTAGGCCCCTTTAGGTACTAGAATATTGCTGTAAGGTGGTCCTCAGAGCCCTCTCTTCTCCAGGCTGAACAACCCCAACTCTCTCAGCCTGCCTTCATAGGAGAGGTGCTCCAGTCCTCTGACCATCTTGGCAGCCCTCCTCTGGACTAGTTTCAACAGTTTCATGTCCTCCTTATGTTGAGGGCCCAGAGCTGAACACAGTTCTGCAGATGGGGGTCTCACAACGGCAGAGTAGACAGGGAGAATCACCTTCCTTGACCTGCTGGCCACATTTCTGATGCAGCCCAGGATGTGATAGGCTTTCTAGGCCACCAGGGCACATTGTCAGGTCATGTTGAGCTTCTCATCCACCAGCATCCCCAAGACCTTCTCAGGGCTGCTCTCAATCCATTCTTGGCCCAGCCTGTACCTGTGCTTAGGACTGCCCAGACCCACATGCAGGACTGTGCACTTAGCCTTGCAGAACTTTATAAGGTTCACTCAGACCCACCTCTAAAACTTTTCAAGGTCCCGCTCGATGGCATCCCTTCCCTCCAGCATGTCAATCACACCACGCAGCTTGGTGTCATCGGCAAACTTCCTGAGGGTGCACTGGATCCCACTATACATGTTGCTGACAAAGATACAGAACAGCACTGGTCCCAGTACCGACCCCTGAGGAACGCCACTCGTCACTGGTCTTCACTTGCACATTGAGCTGTTGACCACAACTCTTTTTAAGTGTGACTGTCCAGCCAATTCGTTATCCACTGAGTGGTCCATCCATCAAATCCATGTCTCTCCAGTTTAGAGACAAGGATGTCATTTGGGAAACAAGGATGTAATGTGGGATTTACTATGATTTAATCTGAACCAGATCAGGACTTAAAACACTTAACACCTTTCTCTTTCAGTACAACCTAGTTAATCTGACCTGGGTGTATTTTAGCTCAGATCAGGAGCGTATCCACTCATCATGCTTCCACTCACAGTGCACATCAATCTCACAATGCACAAACTAGACCACTTTCAGATGAAGCTAAACTGAAGGGTCCTCCCCAGGACTAAAGGAACTAAATGCTCTAACCACTACAGGCCACCTGCCCACAGAACACCCCAAAAAACACATACAGTGTGAAAGTTGGGTCTTCCTCATCAACTACTTCACTCAATTGATCCTCTCCTAGTACACAAGTGGCCAACACAGACACAGCTGGGGCCTCACAGAACTCAATCCATATTATTACCCAGCAGAGAAAGAGGCCACATTTCTGGCTGCTTTCCAGTAAGAATACAGCCACCACCTTCAATGTTAAGAGATGCATCCTGATAAGAAAAGGTGGCAATAACCAGAAGAAAGCTTGCTGTGAAATCAGCTCTTAATCTAAGGAGATCTGAGTCTCACTATTTACAATACCATGAATTCTTAAGACTGTAGTTTTACATGTAGCTTTTTGTAGCAAGGCTAAAGCAGGTATTCTCTGACCATCTCTTACACACCTATTAGATGAATAATCAAATGTGTAAGAGAATGTGTAAGAGCAGGGACTATTCCTCTGAGTTGCCCCCCAAAAAAACAAATATCCCAAAGATAAAAATTCTTTTTTGAAGCCTGACAAGAAATCCTAGCTATGCACTAGCTGTTCATGAAAATCAAGAGACTGCATATTTGCAGCTACAGACAAGAGAAATTAATAGTAGAAAAAAAAATGTTTATCATCTAATGATCAGGAAAATGACAGGAAGAATAAAAGAAATCCAAAAGGTGAGAATCCTTTGGATTTCTTTTTGTCCAAGTTTCAAAAGATATTCATAACAGCTCACACCACTGAAGAAAAAAAAAAAAAGGGAAAATACTTAATTGCTTGCTTCCTTGTAAAATACAAAAGGAAGTCATCCTGCTACTAGGACTTCAAGATTTTAATAATGTACATGCAACATATCTAACAAAACCCTATTTTGCAATTTAGTGGGAGAAAGAATGTCTCCCTTGAATAACTAAAAAATTGTATCAATTAAAATTCAGCTAAACATAAATACACATAACTACCAAATAATAAGCAAATAGAACACACTATCAAAAAAAATCTGCCTTGAAAATGCTCTCAGTGGAATCCTGCTGCTGGTGCAAGGCCACAGGGCAAGGCCAGGCACCCTTGCCAGTCCCCATGTTTTTTGGGCTTGACTACATGCTGGGTCCCAAAATAATTGAATCCTTTTACCTCAAATTCATGGCACCTCCATGATGAAGCAGAGCCTGCAGCACGCTCTGCAGCTGGGGAGGGCTGCATCTCCCTCCTGCCACAGGAAGGCACATCCCAGACAGATCCAGCTCCTCCACACCTGACAGTTGCCAAACAGCTGAGCCTCTCCCGTGGAGTCCCAGTGTGGAGGGAAGCCAAGAACACAGCTGAGCTGGGCTGCCAAACCTGCCAGATGCAGGCACCCTCACAGGTGACTGTGATGTGGGGCCCAGAAGAGTGAGCCTGGTGCTGAACACAGAAGCACCTGACAACCTACATCTAATTTAGAGTGTTTCTAGGGGGCCAAAAGGAGGATCAGGCAGCCAGCCACTGAAGCTTAAGGGTGCTTAGCTTATTGCACAAAACACCAGCTGCAGGGTTTACAATTTATTCTCCATTTAGCTACTCCTACTTCAGGGACTTAAGTAACTCTGAGTACTTGGTGAGAAAACAAAATGCACAGCCTTATCCTGTGATGTCTGATACAAGGAGCACGTACCAGAAGCTCTGGGGCAGGAGATACCACCAGCTGGGAAAAGAGTGAGCAGTCCTGCAGACCACGCACCCACAGCAAAGCCAGATCCTACAAAACCTCTCCAAAGGAGTTTCTGACTTTATGATCAGGGTGTAAATATAAAGCCAGAATTGGGTAGAAAATTGTAGCCATTTTTCTTACTGGGAATGACAACCATAGAAACTCTAACATGTAATGAGATGGGAATTCCTTTGGTAAGAAATGGTAGACATAGCATTTCTCCAGAACCCTTTGTGTCCTCCTTTGAACTCCAAAATTCATTCTAAGAGATAAATTAAATATATTATTCTTGCTAGAGTGCATCACTAGGTATAGCAAATAACCTCTATGACACTTAATCGAAGCTTGAATCCCCTGCCCTGCAAGCACAAACATGCATCTGAAGTGCATGCCTCTTCATTACACTTCTCAGAGGTCTGTTATTCCCATCCTATCAACACAGTGCTACCAGGGGACACATACGACGTTGAAAACTTCCTTACTGCAGTTGCTGTCCTCCAGAAGATCAACTGCAATACTGTGTCTGAGTGGAGGACATCAATTATGACATCTGCAGGCTTCTGCATTCATACACAGACTCCTTGGTCATATCTGATCATTGTTTTCTCTACTCAGAGCATATAAGGGTACTGAATTTCTCAGAGAAAAATCAAGATACTGAGAGACTGAAAAGAAAAAGAATCTCTATAGCTCACCAGGCCTCTCTAGGAACCGATTCATTGTCAGCCACGAGTTCATCATATGTAGACGCACCTTGTTAACACAGGCTGGAGGCATCTCAATAACTGATCTAGTACATATTCCAAATTTTATTCAGCTTTTGTGAAAGAGGAGTAATTAAACCTATTCTTAAGGATGGAGACTTCCAAATGATGCATGAAAATCAGCTCTGGTGTTTTCCAGTCTTTACTGTAAGAAGTTTTTTCACGCCATCTAACGTTAAACTTTCTTCCTGAAGTTCAACTTTTTGTTCTATCTACCGAAGACACAGGGCAGAAAAAATCTATTTTTAGTAGTATGTCCTGCATTTCCAGACCGTTATGTTCCTCCCACCACCCAATCCTCTCTGGTTCATACAGGTACTAAAAGTTACAGTATTTACATCCAATACCTAAAGAATCTGCAACAGGCATTCCCAATCCAGTTGAAGACTGCCCTGAAGAGCCATTATACAATTAGTGCATTGGACCCAGCAGCACAGACACTGACACCTGCAGTGTCTCACAGCAGGCACCACCAATTCTTACGCAGCTGATGGATCAAAAAGGCTTTCTCCAGCTCCTCTTAACATGACCTTTCTCTGCTAAGTTTCAATTGGCTTCACACAGAGGCAGCAGAGAGAGAACCCAGGGAAATCTTCCTATTAATGCAAACTTTCCCCACATGATTGAAGCGTGCTGCTGAGCACACCCAGTGGCATTTCTTTCAAATGTGCCTGAACTTTGTGGATAAATAAATATGTTTTTCTACAGTCCCTCCCTTCACATAAACACACACAGACTGCTTTTCTCCACTTCAAACTTAAAAAATCAACTGAAAACAATTACTGCAGTACTAATATATGCATTATATTGGATTCTGCCACCCACCAGTTATGGTAACCAATGTGTTAGCCATTTTTTTTTAATTTTTCTCAGCACATTTGGCATTTCACTGCATTCAGAGTGAATCACTTCTGTGTTCTAGTGCTCCACAAATTGATCCTATTCTGCTTTCCAAAGCAGTCCAAAAATTTTTATGACCTTTAAGCTCAGGGGAGTTTTCCATGTTTGAAGCATATACGCCAATGATGGAAAAATAATCTGTACTTCAAATACATAATGCTCAAAAACAGGAGTGGAGGATGAAAAGTAACAGCCCAGTCTTCCTTTTAGTACATTTTAGCATCCTACAAACTGCAAACCCCAGGAATGCTCATCCAACATTGTTTGGTTACCCGTTGCTAACTTGCAAAGACAGTATCCACAAACAATTTCTTCAAGCTTTATAGTACTACAAACTCCTATCCATGTGCAAGTAGGTCCAAGATAGCAACAGTTTAAAGGTAATAAGCCTTTCAGAACTATAAATTCAATCCACTATGAGGAAGTTCAGTAATTTTCTTTTTTCATTAAAAATGAAGGAGCAAACCTATAGTGTAAGTAAATATATTGTAAAATATCTGTTACTGGGAAGATGTCATTGTTCAGTTTGTCATGAAAGTAAGTGTACGTTCCATAGCACTCCTGTTAAATAATTAAGTAAAACTAACAGCTAAAATCAACCTCCTCTGAGTAATATCTCACAATCTGATTTCACCTCACCACCCAGTAAATACTCTTTTGTGGCAATTCTGAATATAAGTAGTTACCAAAATATTACTGTAGTCCATGTTTTCTGCTTTAAAAAATAAAACAAGTTGTTGTTTCTTAGTTGCTTTATCATACTATGCTAAGATATATGCCAATCTCTGGCTCTGAAACCAACGAGTTCCATTTTACAAATTTTTAGTGATTTCCTTTATTAAAAGTAAGTACAATGCAAATTTGAAAACTCCACCTTATACTAAGTAATTGCATAAGGTCTGTGATTCTGTAGTAACATTTGGTAATAATTTTCATGTCCTTCATAGCTCCTTTAAAACCCAGTTTCTCACAATGTGATCCTAATACCCATCTTTTTTTTTATATTACACTTTTTAAAAAGTCAAATCAAATGTTTAACAATCTTGTTTACACCCAAGAGCTTTTGAAAGATACCAGATAAAACTAAGCTATCTTAGCCTAACATCAGTCTCAAAATGTTATTAGCTTATCTTTGTATTTTGTGTTGACACCTTAAATATTACGTGCACAAGTTAAGCAATTAATAGTCGTTTGATCTTCAAAGGCTTACGATGCAGGGGTCTATAATGATCCCCAGTATCAAAGTCAGAGTGGCATCTGCTCTTGGATTACTTTACCAAAGACCAGACAGCTTTCACTGATTTCATGATATCATTTGCGTTAAATACATCTGGACCTTTTATCAAATAGGCAACACAAAAGAACACAGTAAAGTTTGTTCTCTCCTCACTGGGTTTATAAATATTCCACAGACTAAACAATATTTTAAATGATCAGAACTATTCAGCAGTTTAACATCAGGCAAATTAATACAAAGGTCCAACAGTCAACAAATACAGAATTTTCCAAACAAAAGTCCCCATTTGAGGCGCTGTCATTCTTTTAGGCAATATTTGTTGAAGGCTGAATGACTACGTTTCAGGTGGCAAAATGGGAGCTTTTTTGCTCCAAAAGTTAAGCCAATCATTGGAACATGGAAATGTGATTTGTTATGTACTGAAACCCTCTCCAGTTTCTCTCATATGTGATTGTGAACTTCAGAACATTTTAAGTGTGATTCAGAATAGCATGATACCACATGCTACTAGACTGCATGTAGTCACAAGTCACTTAAATTTTGTTAGTGTTGTAATAATATTCCTTTATTATTCACAACTTACTAAATGGCTTTGTTGCTAACCTCTTATTTATAACTGGTATAAATCCAATATCCAAGGATCAAATAGCCCTACACACAAAAAACCCTAATAAATTAAAGTGAAATACATATCGAATATATGAAAGCCTTTATAGCTGTAAGCTCTATGTTGGGTCTTGAAAATATAAATGAGCACAGCACAACCACAGTTTATAATTTCATTACTCACATATCATGGAAAGCACACTGTGTTGGCTCCATTAAGAATTACTTCTCTCAATGAATCTACAATGAAACTGAAAATAGATTTTTTTACTCATGAGAGGAACATGTTTCTGGAATAGTCTCTCAAAAACAACAGCTGGGGAAAAATACTAACCAGCGTTCAAGAAGGAGCTTGCTCTTCTGCAAGGAAACACATGGTGTGATTGCTTTACAATGAAGGCAGATGGAAATTCATGGTCCTAGAGATTTTTGAGGTTCTTACAGTATTTTCAAAGACGATCAGCAATAATTATTCAAGTACTTCTGAATACAAGTATTTCAAGGTCCCTGTCACTGAAATGGCGATATCCATAGGACAATTCCAGAATCACAAAATGGTCAGGGTTGGAAGGGATCTCTGGGGATCATCTAGTCCCACCCCACTGCTATAGCAGCTTCACCTACAGCACGTTGCACAAGATCATGTCCAGACAGGTTTTGAATGTCTCCAGAGAAGGAGACTCTACAACCTCTCTGGGCAGCCAGTTCCAGGGCTCTGTCACCCTCAAAGTAAACCTCATTTTAGTGGGACCCCACACACACACTGGAAAAGATAAATTCTGTGCAAGATGAAGAACAAAAATGGGTGTGGATGTGTGTAGTAGTACAAAGCTGTGTTAATTTCATTAAAAAGCAAAATCTAGAATTTTGTATAGCCTTAAAAACTCATCACAAACAGCTGAACAATACGCACAATTCGTATGTAAACTACAGACAGCTCTTTAGGTGGCTACATGATTGTGCTACTTCATTGCTGTTTCCCTGGTTATTGTATTACTCCTTCAAGTCTCACAAAGTCCTTGCCTCATAAACCAGAGATATGATTCAAATATATTACACCCATCATAATCTGCTTATAGGCCTTTATGATTCATGCTCATTTAAAAACAGCTTTCCTACTTGCTTGTATTGACACAAGACACAAATTTTGCCGCAGTGCCTTTTACAGGATTGCTCAGCACTTGGTCTCAATGGGGATCTCTAGATACTACCATAATAAGTAAAATTGTTAAAAACTGTTCATTTGACCCTGTAGAGTCTCCAATCAATTTAAATCTAAAAATTACATGTATTGCCTTCCTCTGCATATGCTACTAAAACTGTATAAGCCTGTAGACAAAACAGACCTAAGAGAATACTCAAAAAGTCTACTCATTTTTTCTCTTATTACAGAAAAAAACCCACCTTAATTTCTCTCAGAAGAGTATTTTCTAACTAACGATTCAGATTTTTTCCCTCTAACTGACATTATATAGGACTGTGTTCTCTTACTTTTCCTTCCACGTATAACCACCTACCTACATACACACGCAGACATTCCAACTGCAAAGAAGTATCTCCCGACATAACTGTGAAAAATTACAGCAAAAAATTTTCTTCACCTGTTCCTCTTTTGCTTCTACTTAAATAAATAAAACACTAGTTGATCAATTTTCTTGCTATTTCATGGTTCAGTTGTGTGAGCTGGTGTTGGTTCACAGGACCAGAAATTGCTATTAACTGATAACAGAAACAGATAGACCAAAACTATGTCCAAAAATTCAGGTCAAATTAAGATTTTAGTTTTAAAACCTTTTTTTTATTAATTAAGTAATCGAATGCTTTCTTTTTATATTTGCTATAAGGAAATTTGAGATAATTTTGCATTAGCATCTATTAAACAGCAGTTACAGATATGAAAAGTACTGATTTTAATTTCAGAAATAGCCTATATGGTTAAAACAAATCAGATAATTCTCAAAATATTTCAAACATTTAATTTTGGAATAAAACGTAACTTGTAGTTTGGATCAAAGTGAAACATGTCAAGAATAATTCATTTTGTGGAAGCATCTTCTGTATTCAGTTGAAGCTGCAAAGTTTTCACCCCATTTTTTTCATACTCTCAGTAAATAAAAATTTTGATCCTGTGTCCATATTCAGCCTATCATGGAAAAAAAATTTTAAACCCCTTTGCTTTCCCTGATAAAGATTTGATAGAACACCTCGTACTTTTTGCTGTGTACGTGATTTTGCTAATGCATAACAGGTATCATACAACTACACACATCCCCATGTAGACAGGACAAATCTAACAGGGGGCTCTAATCTTTCATCTGCCACTGCAGAAGAGGGCAACGTAAGCCTGGCCTGCCAAGGTAAGACGAGTGAAAGTACAATCTTGCTGGATGCTTTATTCAACTTTCTTTCCTCTGGAAAAAGCCCTTTGTACATATACCACAGATATGACACTCTAAAAACAGCAGAGGACTGTTCAGGCATTCTATCGTGTACCACTGTCCTGGGCCTACAGCAGTTACTATTTTCTCATTCATCTGTGCACAGCCTGAGATGCCTGTGCAAGGGGTATCCTCGTGCAGGAGTGCCCACATCAGCATGATTTCTCAGGAAACTATGTTCTGAGAAAGTGAAGTTACACAAGACAGGCAAACAAATATTAGAAACCATTTTGCTCAACAGAAGAATGTGATGGCAATACATTTTGCAAATAGTCCCAGAGGCTGCTATTTATTATGTGAGGGGGAATCAGGTATCAAGTTTGCTGCTTAGCACAAAAAGATACAACTGCTCTTACTGTATTTTATGAAACAGCTGTCTTTCTGCGATGCTCTTAATTCTTCTTTAAACCAAAGACAAAAATTACTATGGATGGGAGAACAGAATTGAACAGGTAGAGAATGTCATTTTCACTTGTTATGCTATCATCAAACACATGAACAGGTCTGTGTTTTTATGAACAGAGAATCAAGCACACAAACAGAAAGAATTATTGTGATAATTACCCAGAAAGTTAATCCACAGCACACTAGACCTCTGACCTGTATTTCATTTCACACTTTTGTTTCAAATATTCCACTACAGGATTTTCCAATAGAGTAAGTAGTAATAAAGTTCATTTATTGTTCTGCAGGCTAAGAAAAGCATGAGGACTGACAACCACCCATCTCCAGAGAGCCATTAAAAGAGAAGGTGAAGTGCCAATGACAGAACAATTTCTGCAGTAGCTTCATTGATAAGGGAAGACATGTCCAGCAACCCGTAATCGCTGCTAGGGGCCTATTAGTATTTAAACAAATTATAACACTTTTAGATTTACAAATAATCTGTAAGAATTTTGGATACTACTAGTAGGATCTCAATGCTGACTGCTAAGCTTCAATTCCATTTTCTTCAAAAATAAAGAAACCAATATTTAAGACTGTCTGAAGCTAGTGTATCATTTGCTTCAAAACAGCACTTGCATTTGTTCATCTAAACTTGTAAAATCAGGAATTACAGTAATTTCCTGGGGGAAATCAGATTTATATAAAAGTCTTCCATTGTTGTTTATTCCTTCAATAACAATAAAAACCTCAAAGAGTTAATCCATAAGTGGTGATAGACAGAAATCACAAATTCTAAGACTCATTTTTTTTTGTTTCATTCTATTTTAATTACAGAAGACTGTTATGCAATTTCCATGGGAGTTCCTACTTCTCTTTTGAGCACTGCAGCACGCACCTGCTTGCTATTCTGCTGCCATGTTAGCAGAAATTCCAACATAACTTGTATCCTTGGCAGGACTGGTTGTCTTTAGGTTTATCTACCATCTTTAACCGTGTTTCTTTAAAATGCTCCCAAGCTGCCTAAGCTTGGAAATGTGCAACAGAGGAACAACTATTTGCAATTTAACTGAAATTGTTAAGTACTATGAAACCTCAGCATGCCAGTCAGCAGACTGTGTAACACAAGCTGAAAAGAACTAACAATGGAGATGGCCTAGGTGACACAGCTGGTAACAGCACACTGGAGCAGGAAATAGGTATCAGATACAGAGCAAGGAAAACAGAAAAAGAAATATTATGCAAATCAACAGTAAGAGGCAAATACTAAAAAAAGAATGGGTGAAAAAAATACCCATCTGGTTAAACTAGGAGGCAAAAGGAAAATGGTAACATGAAGACAGAAAAATAGGGATGATTTTGTAAACCTTTCATCTGCCTTTACAGGATGACTTGTATTTCAGAGTTTTTGTTTGTTTTCAAAAGAAAAAGGATACAAATAGTCCCCCCAAAAAGAATCTTTTCAGTTCACTGAAATATGTCACATCAGATGAATATGGGAGAAGTGTTATTCAACTACTGTTTTAACGCACCACATCAATTGCTTCTGCTATCACACTCAGAAGCATGCAACTAAGCACAGGGTGAAATTTCACACTTGGCAAACACTACCATGACACTACCATTGAACTGGAACAGTCAGACAACCCACAGGGGGAGACACTTGGATGTACAGTCACTTACCGGTTTTGCCATTGCTAAAATCCAGAGCAAATCTGTACGCTGATCTTGGCCTTCGAAATGCCAGCTTTGGACACTAAATAACTCCAGGTTCTGGGCTGCAGAGTACCCATGTGCCCAGCCAGCATCCACTAGATAGCACACAAGTTAAGACCTCCACAAACTCTACCAGCCTCAGCTTGTGCTTTTGCCTGAATTTTCCTAATCAATTTTCCTTAATTTGCCTAATTAATTTTCCACTGTTTGCCTCAATGTAGGTCCTAAATTCCCTCCTCCTCCAGCAGCTCTTACTTACGGACCTATACAGGAATACATGCTCTCTTCCCTTTCCCAGCCTTTTGGCAAAGGACATCCTCCTCCTTCAGCTCACTCCTTTCAGAAGCAGAAATCCATGTAATTTCCAGCCATTTCTTACCACAGGCTTGACAATATGTTGCAAGTTTGCTAAAAGGGACCTCTTCCAGAATCCTTTAGAGATACAGACTACTGGGGCAGATAGGGGAGGGGTTCCCCTGCAGCAATTCAAGCTTTACAAGGACTGGTAGCAAGAAGTTACTCTGAGGAATACACACCGATGGGATAATTTATATTCCAGGGGTCATGGGACATGTAGTGTGAAAGGTTCAGAGGTGCTGTGTGCACTTGATAAGTCTGACACCTAGATTTTCTGATGATTAGGACATGACAAGTTTTGTGACATGGAGATACGGCAGAGAGCACGGATATACTCAGTTACCCAAGTTCATTTTACCATGAAGAGATGCAATTTCATATTTATCTTTTATTCACACTACTTGAATAGAAAGGAGAATTAAAAAACACTGTATGACTTCTAATTTCTTATTCTGGGCTGACAGGATCATCCATTATCCCCTGAGGAAAAAAGGGAGCCAACTAGACTTCATACCAGGATAGGACCTCCTTGCTATTCTCAAACACCCACAGAAGTCACTTGCACATGGAATAAGGCAACAGCATTTGCAATAATGAAGACTATGACCACAGAATTCATACTAAAATCTATTTCCACATCAGACTGAATAGCATTATGTTGAAACAGCTGTTAAATATTTCAGTATGAGCATTATATAGCATTGCTACAGCTGAGAAGCTATTCTTTCCTTACTTCTGGGTAATTATTTTGAAGTAGTAAATACCCTGCTGGCAAGGCACACTTTTAACTGAAACACCAGACCACAAATTGAATAGCAGTTCCTCCAGAGAAGCCATGTGTCTTACCCTGTAGCACACGTAGCAACAAGAAAACTGTCTCCTAGACAATATTATCTAAGGATCAGAAAGCCTCAGCTTCAGAAATCAAGTCACTTATCTGGACTTTTTTGTACAAGCATTAGAATACAATCTGCCGGCTAGACTCTTCAGGAATAATCTTGCAGGATGCTTCTGAATCACAGCGTGATGCAGGCTGGATGGGACCTCAGGTAATCTCTGATCCCATCCTCCACAGTCCTGAAGCAGGACTAACTTCAGTATTAAATTGGACTGCGCAGAGTGTCCAGATGAGTTTTAAATCCCAAGCTGCTGATCTCTCAGCCCTCTGAGCAATCTGGTTTCAGTGCCTCTTTACCTCCACTGCAAGTTTTTTGTCAAATATATAACCATAATTTCCCATGCAATTTACAATTTCCACAGCTCCCTTGAACAAAAGTAAGGATTTAGACTCTTAGTCCTTAATTTCAGCCAATAAGGAAACCCAGTATATTTTCCATCTACATTTCTGGCTACCATCAATCTCTAAGAAAATTTCAAACTCGATCACCCCTATAGTAGCCTTAAATACAAAGAACCCACGGTAGTCATGCTGAATATGTTGTTGGTTATTACTTGAGGCATATAAAGTTACTATGAATTTAAATCATGTATGTCTAGGAATGCATTTGTATTACATGCTTAAAAATCTCTACTGAAAGAAAAGCTCAAATCTGAAAAAGAAACTTGTGCTTCCAGGAACAATAGAAAGGCTTGTGAACTCTTGTGATTTACAAATAAAAACAGAATAAAGCAGGACAATTAAAAGTTACAAAACTGTATTTGCAGAAAAGCTTATTAATCTTTTTTCAAGCAGATCATGAGCAAAAAAGCTTGCCAGGGAGCCTGTAAGCGCTCACAGACAATCAAACCATAAAAAAGAATTTCACAGAAATATTTTTTTGCAAATACATTTCTCACAGGGAAGTTTGGGAACCCCTCTTTACATATTACTTCTCAATGGCTCTATCATAAGTGCTAGCAGAAGGGGCTATAGGATAATAAAAAAAAATGCTTAGCTGATACCAACTCACCAGAACCAGACAATATGCAGTATTTCTCAGACCTCACTCAATTATAATTTCTAATCCCTTAATTAAAAATACTTCTGTGTCAAAGAACTGAAAGAAGGCAAATACAATATTAACTCACTTTTCAAGGTTTTGGAGAGACCAAGAGAACTACAGATGTCTGCTGTCTGCACTAGGTGAACTGGTAAAAATAATACTGAACAATAGAATCAGTGTGCACAGGGATACAGATTCAAGGAAGGTCAACAAATGCTGATCAAAAGAACGAAGGAACTCCCAGAGAAAGCACAGCAGCATGGATCAGCACTCATCAAGCTGGGAAAGGGACAACTGAGAGGAAATATAAAAGATGTCTGTAAACAAGTCATCACAAAAAAGACTAGGACGCAATTGTTCCTTGCCTTCTGCAATTAACAGTGACTATGACACAATAATAACCTTTCCCTGTGTTTTACAGATGTATTCAGAACACAACTGTTTTTGTAGTATTCCAGGATTTTCCATTATAAAAAAATTCTAAGTGGTATCGAATGAACTTACATGGTGACAGGTTCAAAAGAAACAAAAATCAATAGTTTCTCGCTCATTGTGTGCCGTTAGGATGGATAATTTTTGTGATGTAGGATACTGTTCTAGGATACTAGAAGTTTATGCAGGCTCAAAAAGCAACTGAGCAAATTTATGTGAAGAAAGTAAAAATCCTAATAATCAGGCAATGCCTCTGTCTCAAAATGTCCCCAAGTCAAAAACTGCTGAAAACCTGAAGAATATTCTGAAGAAGGATGGCACTGTGCGGGCCTGGTACTCCTCCTCTTGTCAAGGCAACTGGTACTGGCTGCTGCTGCAGAAGGAATTCTGGTGTTACCTGGACACTTGATCTGACCTTGTAATTGTGTTCCAGGTTGCTGATGGTTTGTATTTCCTGACAACTGCAATCGTAAACAAGATGTTGCCATAGCAGTTCAGAATCTCTTTGTTGGTGATGGTTTTTTTTTAAAAGAAAAAAGTCTTCTCTATTTATTATAGAGGCATTAAGTCCATTGATTTCATAATGTTATATGTACAATACAGCTGATACAAACTGTCAAAGCCAGTAGAATTCCATGAGATTTAAGTCTGACTGAAACTAGGGTTTTTTGCTTCAATACAAAGCTAAATTAAAGATTTCTGAGAGTTTCCTGACCTTGACATTTATCAAGAAGCAGTAAGAGAAATGAAAAGATATGAAAAGGTCTTTAAATGATATTAAAAAGGCTAATATCCAGATGTGCAAATAATGTATAATAATAATCCTAATCCTTCATTTCAGTAGTTTTGGAAACACCTGGAACAAAAATCTTCTTACAGTAAATCAGGATTTCACTTATGGAAATCCAAGGAGTTAATAACAGTTGAGAAAAAAACAAACAAACAAACAAAAAAACCCCAACAAAACCAGAAAGAGAGAGGCTGTCAGTTAGGCTTCTAATTTACTCTTGAGCTGGTTCTTTGAATGTGTCTTTTGTAAATTTTAATACATATTTTAAATTTACCTTTTGAAAAAGGCATTTAAACACAGTGAGGGGGTGGGAGGGTGCAAGACTGTGCATAGTTGTGAGAGCCCAACAGAATAAAAAGATCTTTTCACACTAAGAAAGATCATGAGAAAAACAAGCATTAACAGAAAAGGACAGATGCTGTTGCAGAAGTAAAAGACAAAGCATATGCCTCCTCCTTGTACCTTTGAAAAAGGAGAGTTAACAGTTCATAAGAATAATAAAAACCTGGCCAAGAGCCCATGACTTTACTGCTGCTGCAGGTTGTAATAGTAACCCAAGGCTACAGGAAAAACCACAGCAGGAATTATAGATAAGGAGATGCCAGAGCACACAGAAAACAGACACTAGGAAACAGATGAGAAATATCTGCAGCACTACCAGAGATGTAAGTCACACTTGTGCAGTAGGGGCCTAGCAGAAAAAGTCCACAGGAAGCGTGGTTCTCCCTAACCTTTTCTCAGGTGGTTGAAAGAGAAGATGAAAACCCAGAATGGCTAGCTGACAGCATAGCAGCTAGAACAGTATACTGCTCTCAATCCAATGTCTGTCTAGTTTGGTTTGTCTTGATTTTTTTTTTCTCAAGGTATAACTTAGTTTATATGTTTATGGAACACCGAAACAGCAACCCAAAAAACTCATACCACCCTTATTTTGAAATAATGATACCATCATTCCCTGATGCTAATATACAAGATAGATATGCATTATAGATCAATATTACATGAAAGAAGCATGGAATTAACTACCTATAGGATGGGATCACATTTCAATTCACCATTCTGCTCCTATAAAGGGAAATGGTGCTAAGAAAATCAACCCAAATTTTGCCATAAGCATTTTTCTTGTAACCTAGTGCAACAAGCAGGTTCTAAATCTCTGCAAGACTCAACTACAAAGTTAATGTAGACAAAGAGTATGGAACAGGAATGCGAAAGAAAAGATCACTGACTGCTCCTGGTTTGGGAAGATGTAGTCTTAGATGGGTAAAAAGCTGGCTGAATGGCCAGGACCAAAGAGTGGGGGTGAACAGAGTTTACTCCATTTGGCAGCTGGTCACAAGTGGTGCTCCACAGGGCTCAGTACTGGGGCCAGTTCTGTCGAATATCTTTATCAATGGTCTGGACAAGCAATACAAGAATTATTTACTTTTTAAAAAAAAGTCACCATAAATATGTCAAGCTGAGGCACAAGATAAGCTCAAGAAGAACCAAATGGTTAATAAGAGTAAACAGAAAAGTACTTGAACAACGTGTCAACTATCCTGAATAGCATACTAAAAGATCCACACTAGAGCAAAGAAATCCCCTACTAACAAAGGCCCCTCCCCACAAAACATGCATGGTGAAAGAGCGAGCACCGTACCATTAAATGGAGACAAGGCTCATAAGAACCAATGAGAATTACACATGATTAAATGTAATTGTAAACAACTGTATAAAATGTATTACTATGTGGTAAGAGGTGTGCTAGCTTTGTGGATTCATGCAATAAACAGTATCTTGACTTTGTCTGTGGATCAGCTCTTGCACACTGGGTGAAGAACGCAGATTTGGAACGACAGGACGGAATCAAGTGCACCCTCAGTAAGTTTGAAGGCAAAATCAACTTGGACAGGAGGAAGGCAGGCTCTGCAGAGGGACTGGAACAGGCTGGACCAGTTGTACGAGGTTCAACAAGGACAAGTGCCAGGTCTTGCCCTTGAGTCACAGCAACCCCACACAGCCCCACAGGCTGGGGCAGAGTGGCTGGGAAGCTGCCTGGCGGGGAAGGCCCTGGGGGTGCTGGCTGACGGCCGGCTGGGCATGGGCCAGCAGTGTGCCCAGGTGGCCAAGGAGGCCAAGAGCATCCTGGCTTGTGTCCGAAACAGCGTGGCCAGCAGGACCAGGGCAGTGACTGTCCCCCTGTACCCGGCACTGGTGAGGCCGCACCTCGAATCCTGTGTTTGGTTTTGGGCCCCTCACTACAAGAAAGACATTGAGGTGCTGGAGCATGTCCAGAGAAGGGCAATGAAGCTGGGGAAGAGTCTGGAGCACAAGTCTTATGACCAGCAGCTGAGGGACCTGGGGCTGTTTAGCCTGGCCAGGAGGAGGCTCACTGAGCCTTACTGCTCTCTACCGCTGCCTGACAGGGGCTGTGGGCAGGTGGGGGTCGGTCTCTTCTCCCAGATAACAAGTGATAGGACAAGAGGAAACAGCCTTGAGTTCTGCCAGGGGAGGTTTAGATTGGATATTAGGAAAAACGTCCTCACTGAAAGGGTGGTGAAGCATTGGACCAGGCTGCCCAGAGAGATAGTGGAATCACCATCCCTGGAGACATTTAAAAAATGCATAGATGTGGTGCTTAGGGACATGATTTGGTGATGGACTTGGTAGTGCTGGGTTAACAGTTGGACTCTACAAACCTAAAAGTATTTTCCAACCTAAATGATTCTATGATATGCAAAGACAAAGTAATATACAACCTTTCAATCAAGACCAAAGCAATTGAAATTGGTATGCAGAAGCACAGGAAATTATTGAGGCTTCCTCAAAAATGGTACATTTAAGAGATGCCTGTTTTAAGAGAATCAAAAAATTCTTTAAGCAAATTATAATAAAAAGAGTAAAGAAAGAAAGAAACCGGGTGTGAGGCATGAACAAAACATGTAAAGAGTACTGGATCCATGAGGAGAGTTTGGATAGACATGCTCAGGTAATACAGCCTTAATTTATGTCTCTGTTGTAAATGGATAAGAGCTGGAATTCCATGCTAGAGCACACACATCACACCTGAGGGAACCATCACAGCTTTACAAGGAGGTACAGTATGTGCAACTTCCAGCACTGTGAGGAAAAAAATTCCTACAATAGCTTCTCAAGCACCAGGACCGAAGGCTAGCACAAGGAAGGCTTTAAGCTCTTGTAGCCAGGCCAGTACTGGATAGACCAGCATTGCACGTTTATTTGCATAATGGTCTGTCACTATACATCCTCCCATCAGATCGGCTTTGGGACTGGGAAGCTGCCCACCTCTTAGGTGAAGACCAGCACCATGATTCATCTTCCCCGCACCCACCCCCCCTTTATTTTTTTCCTTTTGTTTGTTTTAATTACAGTTCAACCACTGCTATGAAGTAATTAATTAGGAGTCTTACTCAAGGAATTCCCTCAACATGAAGTACCCTGAAAACAGGTTTATGCTCCAAGGAGAAATATATCAGAACAAGACTGATTCCCTCTGAAAGCATCTGTTTGTTGGAGCCTCCTATTCTGAATCAGTGCAAATTTGATAATTTCTATAGAAGCCAAATGGATGAAGATTAGTCTCCATTTGCAAGCAGTTCTGTTTGCTGATCCCTCCTGGTAATGGAAGAGAAAGGCACTCTAAACCAGGGGTCTTCAAACTTTTTAAACAGGGGGCTGGCCCGCCGGCCGTAGTTTGAGGACCCCTGCTCTAAACTGTGTGGGGTCTAGCCATGCCTAGATGACTACTACAGCTGAGAAATGGTATGATGTACTCATCCATCATTCACATAACGAAAGCTTGAGTTTTGGCATGGCACCATGGCTTACCTCAAGCCTTACGGACCAGAGAGTTTCTACATCAAATTTAGGGAATGATGCAGTCTGGGATTAAGTATTTAAAATGGAGAAGTAAGGAGAAAACAGATACAGACTTGGCTGCAAATCTAATATACAATGTAGACAGAATGGCAGACAAAGCTCTAGATCTATATATCAACACAAGACATTCTAGATAGAGATTATTTTTTTTTCTTTTTAGAGGTGTGTGTTGAATTAATTTCCAAATCCGTTTCCTATAAATGACAAAAAAATGGAATTATGCGCATATATAAAAATCTCATCTTCAGTACTATATATCCTCACACTGCTTTGATTTTTTCTGTTGCCTGCATTATCTGTAACTGGCTAAGCAGGAAAACACATCAGGAGGAGCAATCTAATTTCCCTATCTAATTAAGACTTCCCAGCACAATGCAAACAAATCCTACAGAGTATTTAACACTTTTTAAACAAAAAATAGTTTCAGAGATCGTTTATTCTGCTTTCTCAGGTTTTGCAGTGATTAAGGGCTGATTCATGTGACTTCTCTTTGTTTGCACATCATTGTTAGTCATTTGAATAAACACTGAGCACACAAGCTTGACCTCTTGAAAAAGCTGCTTTGGATTTTAGCAACCACATAACAGCCCTTTGGGATGACAAAAGTCTTGTTGTGGCTCTCCAACCCATCTTTTATGCCACATGAATGGCAGGCACGTCTAAACATTAATAATCTCACATTATGAAGTTATCACAGAGTGTTATGGAAGTTTACCTGTCAGGATTAACACTCATCTGTAATTTGCGAAGTGGTTTGTACTACCAAATTTTTATTGACTTTGTAGAAACAAGAACTTCATTAAGAAGAGGGAGTCCCTTAGGCTGAGATATACTGACCTAACGATTGTAATTCAGATTTTGGTAACATATACTTTAATGGATTCATTGAAAGGAAGGTAGTTCTAGCCTTTCACATCAACTCCAGGGAGTAGTGAACAGAAGTTACCACAGGACATGTTTGACCTACAGTCTTAAATGGCTAGCATTCAAATAATAAAGCAACAGAAGTCTTACATATATTTAGCACTCGTGTATTTTCTGTCTCTGAGCAGCCATGCAAGTTTTTGGGGTTAGCAACGAAAATGTAGTCTTGGAAAAAACGTAAAAGATATGAAGCCAATATAAATCAGTCACCCTATGCAATTATTAAAAAAACCCAGAGCCTTTCTTGCTGGGGGCTTATTTGTTTCACTGATTAAAATCGTGAAAGTTCTCCACAGATAAACTTTTTCATACAAGCTTCTAAGCTTCTTTTCAATAAGTGATGTTAGACAAATAATGTGCTAAAAGGTCAATCTGATTAAAACTCTCACATGCTGCTAACATAATACCCTAGCTTGTGAGTGGACTTAGGCAGATTTTGCTGTAGTCTTATACCTATTCTTAAGAAAGGAGAACCAAGCATGGGTGCTCAATTCCACTAGCAAGTAATTCCTTTTTTCATACTTGCCACTTGCTCAGGATAACATCTTCTAAGCACTTTAAACTTGTGTAGCTACCAAAGGCAACATTACTGAGCAACAGGGAAGGGGAGGTTTCCATTCTAAAAAGCTACAGAGCTAGACCAGCTCTTTGAGACCACTCCTCTTGATTTTGGCGAAAGCCCTGATGATTACAACTATTAGCATAAAAGCACAATGTTTATCAAGACAATTAGAGTACAAAAAGTACCTCACTGGAGGTAATTATGCCACACTCTATTCTTCTCTGTCACCACCTTATTATGAAGGCACCAGGAAACAGAATTAATGAATCTTTAAATGACCCTTCTCCCAGAGATCATATTAAGTATGGTCACTGTTGCAAAAAATAACCTTCAAGGAGCCCTGTCAAAGCTATTGACAGTTCTATAAAGTTTTATGAGAACTGTGTTGTTGTGTGTTGAGAAAAGGTCTAAGCATTAATCTTGTTAAGAGATCATTAATTGTAGGATCATTTAGGTCAGAGAAGACCTTTAAGATCATCCAGTCCAATCATTAACCTTGCACTGCCAAGTCTACCACTAAACCACGTCCCTAAGCACAACATCTGCACGCCTTTTAAATACTTCCAGGGATGGTGACTCAATGCACATCAGCATGCTAGCAAATTTTTGCAGAAAATCAAATTGACAGCAATTCATTCATGCGGGTGGGCGGGGGGGTGGGGGGCGGGGCGTGAGGGGGAGGCTGGGAATAGGATGGGATGGAATGGAACAACAATAATACCAGTTGCACTTTTTATTTGAGGAGAACTGTCCAAGTGAAGATATATTTTCTTATATAAATAACAATACATTATTATTATTTCAAGAGAAAATGCAAAATGAAAGCCAGAAAGGTGGGGGTTTATATGTTTGGATTGGGATCAACATACTGGAAGTTTCCTGGCAGGACGAAACCAATTCAAACTTGATCTGAGTGGATATAGACTGGCCCCCCTTGGGCAGCTCATTCGATACTTAGACATTCAGTGCACCAATGTACATTTCATCAAGATTCCTTACAGCATGCTGCTTACACAAACTCTCTCTGAGAAACAGTTTTTATCTTCACACTCAGAAAGCAGATTGAACCTTGGTCTAATAGACCTGGGGTGAGTACTCCAGTTTCTGTGTTCTTGAATAAAAAACAAGCAGGGAGAAAAGGAGGAAGGGAAATCAGAAAATATTTGGATTGAGGAACATGTAAATGATTTTTTGGACTATATCTGAAAGGGTTTGGAAATTATTCACACCCAGCGCTAACTTATACAAAGACAATATATCCAAATTACATACTGTACAGTTGTATCAATTGCTTAGCCTACAGTATAAGCTGGTTTTCTCAGGATGAGGTTCCTTTATCAATCAAGGTCTTGTACAAGCAAAAAAAATCCAAAAAAACCCAACAACAAACATACATCAAACCCACAAGTTTAAGAGTATATGTCCAGCTCATGCTCTTCACTTTAAAACTACTGGATTACATGAATCTTATGCTTTGCTTTTCTAGATCCAAGTGAATTTTACAAAACATAAACAGAACTAGATATATTTATATCCAAGTTTGTCGTTACCAATAATTTTAAGTCATATTCCTATAAGATGGACATAAGATTTAGAATATTAAATCTGAGTTGCTGTGATGTTTTGAAGGTATTAACCTATCAGATTCATAAAATTACACTGTATATAAAGCTGAAAAAATCATAATAATCTGTATTTTAGAAAATATATGCTGCAGTCATCATATACACTGTTTTCCTTTTTTTTAACAAACAATTGGCTGTAAATATTCATAATGTTGTGATCCAGTAATCTCATCTACAGCACCACCAGGTAATACTGAGAAATCAACAAAGTCAGTATATAATTTCAGCTTCTATGTTATTATCTGTGGTTTGTGGGAATTTGAAAGTTTAAACTGGCATGCTCACACATGAGTGTCCCTTGAGAAACAATCCTTCATACAAAACATAATGGTAAGAAATTATAAGGGTGACACGACTCTTAAAATCCAAAAAATTCTCAGTATGGTTCATACAACAGCTGATCTGCAGTAAATCATCAAAGCTTCAAGGGACCTATGCAAATTTACATTAAGTGAAAATATCACCCCTTGAGCCTTAAACCCAGTGTATAAAGTAAAAGAACAGGAATCTAGCTTGGGAATAAGGTCAATTTTAATGTGGAATTTCATGTCTTCTTCACAGGCCAAAATCTTAATATTAATGCAACTATTGTTCTTTACATAATTTGCTAGAATACTTTTGACATGTAAGCAAGGATACAAAGAAAGCCCATCTCTGAAGTGGGAGATTCAGACTCAGAGTGTGAGAGAAATACTTTTTTATTGTACCCTCCAGAGTGCCCCTCGCAACAAGCGGCAGTTTGTTGCTGCTACTATAGCCTTAGTCTTGCATGCTTCTTTCGCCCAGAGTAGCACTGCTCTACTACTAAGATACTTGTGTCTGATCTAATTTTGACATCTACCACTTACTATTTGTGTTTACAAGTTCGCTAAAACAAATACCAACTTTAAGAGACTTTCCTGCAAAAATACATATTGTTTCTTCTCATGCATTCATTCATCACATAGGTACTGCTTGGGCATTTATAGCCTTGGACTGTGTGTTCACACTATCACAACTGCATGTTATCAATGCTTCCATTTATTGACTGCACATCCACTGAAGTCTTTCAACAGGGTTATCTGTTTTAACTTAACACTTCAACTGAAGTATGGAAGTGGCAAGAGAATCTGTCCAGCAGTTTCACAGACCCTTTGTACAACAGCCAAATTCCACCACTGTTTAGCAGCATCAAAAGCACATCACTTTTACATATCTAACAGTAGTCCCAGCAAACATTACACTAACTTTCTGGAGCCAAATGACTAGTTTTGTTGGTATTTGATGACTCAAAACACAAGTGAAAAAGACAGCACACTGTCTTCTAAAGACTGCTTGACAGATACCTCCAGTTCTGGTGGTGCTCCCCAAGGCAGCTAAGTGGCCTGTCAGTTCAGGTCACGTTTGCCTGGAATGGGCACCTGTACAGTCACATGCATACAGGAATCCCCGGACAGCGTATATGACATCAGGCCCTGCATGTAGTACAGCCTCTCCCCTCTGGAACTAGGAAAATAGATTCCAGTATCTGTTAGAAGTCATCTGGCTCATGCACCAGCACTGTATAAAGCTATTCATCTGCCTTCAGATGCTTGCTACTTTGACACTGCTCCTCAAAATGAACTGCGGGGTTAGAAACCTGCTGACACTTTTAACTACTTTTTCTTTGTACTTTCCACTGTGGAGCTGCCCTCAAACCCAGAGAACAATTTTTGCAGCCAAGTTCTTCCCTAATGGATCAAGTTTCAAGTTAAATCAAAGAGGGAAATTTTTTTTTGCAGATCAGTGAATGCAAGGTGGAAACTGAAAAAAAATAGTTCTACAGTTTGGCCAGGACTGTTATTGGGATTTTGGAAATGTCTCTTCTACAGGGAAATACAGTACTGGGCATGATGCAAGAGGTCCCCCTGGGGTTGCTTCATCTGGATTTCTTGCCTTGGGTCTTCAGTAGTTGCTTCTGTCCAGCCAGTGAAAGTTCTCTACTTTCAAAATTTGACAAAAAGGAGGTGCCTTTGCATTTTGGCATTGCAACTGTGGCTACTATATCCATCTTCAACAAGGAAGCATCCACACTAGCCGTGTTTTACTGCTTCATATCTTGAGTAAGATGACATCCTGTGACAGGCAGTGCAATCCAACAAACACTTTTGGTGCTGCAATGATTATCAGAAAAGTAAAAGATTTCCCAAGGCATAGAAATGCTAAAGCCAAAGAATATCTTGGGTGTGTAAATCCAATGCTGTTTGCTTCCCTTCAAGTAGTATTTTGTTTAGCCTTACCACCCCTCCCTTTTTTTTGGGGGGGGTGGGGTGGTGGTGGTGGTGAGTGCTGGCAAATCACAACTATCCTGTTAACCTAGAATCAATATTTGTCGTTTGAACAAACACTCCTAATTTCAAGGTTTATATTCATAATGTAAATTATTCTACTATTTCATCTATTCTGTTATTTAGCAACTGCTTTTTTATTTACCCATTTGTTTTTCATATAAAACTTCCCTTAAGCAATCCCTACATAAAGGACCAAGTTAATTTTTCACTTAGTTTTCTCCTGCTATTTAGGTGACTCAAATTCTGACCACAGCTAATCAGGCGATAATTCTTTTAACCAAAAAAATCTTGCTAGAAAATTCCTTCTGTTTAATCTAAACAAGATCCCAGCTTCCAAAAGTTTGCAGCTGAGGGACTCCTTAGAAAAAAAATATTAGAAGATTGATACCTAGAAACTTCTTCTTCCTTCAGCAATCATACGCAATTTCCCCTTATATCCACATAAACACAAGCCAGCAGAGCTCATTGCATCAATAACCACCTCCTTTTGCTTGCTTTGAATCTAAATGCCCCAGTTTGTCTTGCAAGACACAAGCAACGATGATCACTCCCTGTACATCTTGTGCTGCCTATAACTTATTAACGACTTCCATTGTATACACACTGAATTGTTGCTTTACTAGCCTGAAGAGCCTAAGAGAAACCCACTCTGCACACAGAAGCCATTCAGTGATTTTGATTATCCCAACTTCCCTTTTCTGAACCTCTTATAATCCCATGGAGTCTCAAGACAAAGAACTCCACACAGCAGAGATGCACTCTGCTTCATTCTCCACCCTCCCAAATATTCCCCTGATATTGTTCACAGTTTTGACAATCCATATTGAACTGACATTTCTGTCAAACCATCTAAAATAATCACAAGCTCTTTTATTCTAATGTTGTTCTTATAAAGCCTTGTCTGGGCTGCTTAACTGCTATTAAAAATGTATGTCTCTACTGCTATTTCTATTGTACTTTTGCATAAGACTACATATGTTAAAACTTTTTTTGGTTTTGTTCCCAGAAGCAACTTAGGCAACTGTTTAGATATTGGCATCCATTAATGTTACAAACTCGATGCAAACAACTGTGAATTATAAGGATCAGTCTAATAAACTTTTATTGCTGCAGGAAAATGTTTTGGACCATTTTTTTCTTTATTTTTTCTCAAAACAAAATAAAACCCCTTTTATTATCTTTTCAAATCTTTCTTCCACATTTTGTAACCTTCTCAAACACTGCCTCATCTGCAGCTTGTGATACAAAACTAGGTACAATCAATAATTGCAGGGGTTTCGTTCATATTTTGTTAACTGCTAGATTCTACATTTCTGCATTAAGCTTTTCCAGCTCCGTTTCACTTTGTAGGACTATTGGTGTCTGAAGCAGTACAGGTTAGCTGTACACCAACAACATACAATTTACCTTTTTATCTAATTGTAGTCAGTGTCACTTTCATCGTATATCCTGATTTTATGTCCTCTCCCTTTCATATTCCCTTGGTCTCTGCCTATAGAACTATTAAGTCCAGGGATTCGTGACAGACCACAAAAAGATTATGATTTTTAAGGAAAAGTCCTCAGGTACTTAACAATAGATTGTGATTTTTGATTTTCCTTCTTCTGCTAAGCCTTTTGGGATTACAAGTTTAAAGCTTTATTATGTTTTTCTCTGCAGCCATGAGGCTTGCAGCCTTGCTTATATTTTTTAATGAAAGCTGGGGTTCACATACAATTATACAAAACTAGCAGTCACTAAGGAGAAGAAAAAGTATTTTAGGACTTCCTACAACAGAATTTAAAAGAACATTAAAATTGTATTGGCAGAATTTTTAGGCTTTAAACAGAACACACAAAAATCAGGACACTCTAGTTTCTGTGGTAACATGGTACACTTTTATTCATGGTCCCGGTGACTACCCACTTTTCTCTGGAACACACTCAGAATCAAGGAAGAAGGACAATTTTGAACTCATTCATGAAGCTTCATCGATAGTACACCACAGCGAAGTATAAAAGCCTGACAGTCTACATGCCTATTTAAGTATATGAAAGTACAATGAGAAAAGTATAGGTGATTCCTAAAGCTCTTCCAAAAGTAAGCATTACTTTCATATTTATAAAGCAATTACTGTATAACATTTATTTTTTTAAGGCCTGAAATAATCTTGCTTTTCTAGTCACCAAAGCTACCCCACAACCAGCCTACTAGGTAAGTCTTTTTCATGGTTTGTGATTCCCAAAACAGCTTTCAGAATAACTGTCCCTTAATATATACCTTAACGATCAGCAGGTAACTGAGCATTCATTATCAAAAGAAGAGTATTTTGGACACAGATACAATCCTTCCTGTAACATACTATTCATCATGTAGGTCACTGCTAATCACAAGTAATTTAACTACTGAACCAACTGCAAAACTGATGTTTAAATGTTTGAAGGCATTCAGTATAATCACACATATTCTCCTGTGCACTACTTTCTAAAGATTTTCTTCCCAGTCAGAAATTTCCCACTCTTGCCTCCTGCCTTTGTATAGGCATTTAAAAATTTCCAAATCCTAGTTAACATCACAAACCTCACCTATCAGAAACATTTTTGCAGACTCAGGAAACCTACAGCAGATCAGCTCATAGTGGGAAGGTTAGCTTTAAAGATTTCTTAAATGCTTCAAATGAGATTAATGTGTAACACAGCAGCATCTCAGATAGACTGTAATGAGCATTTGTGATCCTAGACAATCTCTCCCATGCCACTGCGTTCTGTGCCAGAATTTCCAGGTAGCTTTCATAGTTTCCTAGTTTTCAACGAAGAGTTTATCAGATTTGCATAATGAAGCAGTCATATCTAGACCTCACTCATCTGACACAGAGACAAGCAAGAAAAAGGACACCGTATGCCAAACATGCATGTTGCCATGACTGCACTACAAAGCACATCAGTGCTGAGATTGTTCTCCATTCAGAGGAAAAAGGACATTTTCTGTAGAGGTCAGGGTTCAGGCAGTTTAGAACATCATCTATTTCTGTAGTGCAATTCCTAATGAATGTGACATTCCTGTTTTAAAGGTGTATTTCTTGCAGAACTGATTTTTTTTTTTTTTTTAACCAATATACATACACAAACCTTAACACACAATTTTATAAATACATACATAGCACCTGCCTCTGATTTAATAAAATACAGGCCTTGTTAATACTATTGAACATTGGAGAAATACTAGAAATCTTTGTTTCTCTTCACAAATTTATTGCATCAGTAAGTTACAGTTTGCACACAAGTTAGCTTTGCAACAGTGAAGAGTGCAACACAGAAACCTCATACAAGCATCTGAGGTCACAAGACATATATAGAGATCAAATGGGAAGAACGAAAATCTCAGAATAACTGAAACATATTATAGACTCTGAATAAAGTGTTAGATCTAAAGTATGACTAATTGTAAGTACTGAAAAAATAAAGTAGTCAAATTTATGTAAAAAAGTAATGCAAGTTGTTTACATGATGCAGACACACTCTATCCAGGTTCCTTCCTTATGCTATAATACCAGCTAACACTCAAACAGAGAAGAATCAGGTCACCAAAACTGTAAGCACCGGTACATACAATAATTTTAATAGGTTTCTAACTCAGACTATTTTGAGTCATTTCAAGCTTTATCAGAGACGACTAGTTATTTGTCACTTTCATTTCTTCGAATCCTGAGACTCCTGTAATCCTTTTATTTCCTTTAAAACTGAACTCTTAAATAAGCAAAATACTCCACGATAGCCAAAATTTTGTGCGTTAATTAATAACGCTGAGTCACACAAATGTCTACACCCACATATAATTTGTTAAATGTCATGGGATGATAAATGGAAATGTAGCACAGATTTTTATAAAACAAATATTCCAAAAATAAACCACAGTTAAAGAAAAACACTGCAGGGAAGGAAAGAGGTGGAGAGAGAATGCATGTATGAGCAGTAACTGGAATTAGCAAATTAGCATGATAACTTCATATTACTAAGATAACCTTAATTTTTCAATGTCTGTTTCAACGGCTACTCTAAGGTTTACATGCTTTTATGTTGACATTTGACTATGTTTAAATAGATTCAAGATATATAAAGACATAACTAAAATATAACCCAAGATCAAAACTGGCTGTATACCACATTTGATACCGTGAAAAGTAGGGAGAAATAAAATTCCTGAGTACAGCATTTCTATTAAAATAAGGTGCCAGTGGGTGCAGGTCAGAATTGCAAAGGAACTCGACCAGGTGCACGCACAAACAGCTGGGAAGTAGCAGAGACAGGGCAGTGGTACAGCCTACTTAAAAGCAAATCCTAAGGGAAAGAAAGAGCAGGCCCCCGCTTCCAGCTTTCTTCACAGCAACTCTTACCAGCCACAGAGCTGACCTTAGACTCAGCCCGCTAACTTGTAACTTTGCCAATTATACTCCTATTATAGGGGTGTCCTGGTTTCAGCTGGGACAGAATTAGTTTTCTTCTTAGTAGACAGTACAGTGCTGTGTTTTGGATTTAGGATGAGAATAATGCTGATCACACACTGATGTTCTAGCTGTTGCCAAGTAGTGCTTACTCCAGATCAAGGACTTCTCAGTTTCCCAAGCTCTGCCAGCAAGCAAGTGCACAAGAAGCCATGAGGAAGCACAGCCAGGACAGCTCACCTGAACTAGACAACGGGATATTCCATACCATAGAATGTCATACTATAAACTGGGGGGAGTTGTGTGAGGTGGCCGATCACTGCTCGGAGACTGCCTGGGCATTGGTCAGCAGGTGGTGGCCAATTGTATTGTGCAGCACCTGGGTTTTTTTCACTTGGGTTTTATTCTTTTCTCTCTCCTTTTGGTCGCATTTATTGTTATTTTTAAATTTTACTTTATTTCAATAATGTAACTGTAATTATCTAAACCCATGGGTTTACTTTTTTCTGTTTCTCCTCCCCATCCCACTGGGGGAGGTGGGGGGAGCAGGGAGTGAGTGGCTGGCTGCATGGTACTTCGTTGCCGGCTGCAGTTAAACCACAAGGGGGAACGTGCTCCACATCCTGACAACAACTGAAGTAGTAATTCACTAAGACGTTTGAGAATTAAATTAAATGAATATTAAATAACCCACAGATATATCCCCCCCCCCCCCCTTTTTTTTTTCCCTGCTGAATGCAGCTTGTAACAACTAAGGTGTGAGTCACCTTTACAACATTTGCAGTATGGACATATATAAGCAACAACTCAATTGTTCTTTGTTATCAAGCATTAAACTGACTTACTGCCTTCTTTTTTTCCCCAAGCTATTTTACTCACAAAGCTTTTCTGTGCATGAAAGTTAATAATTCCTAACCCTTCTATTTCAGACTGACACAACAGATTATAATCTACTAGTTCAGTGTTCTTCACTGAAATAAAACCGTGCTTGGTGAAAGTAGTTACAGTTTCTACCTAAACACAGTTTCTGCCTAGAGAAGGCATTTAGTTTGCTCTTTAAAAACAGACTCGCGTATACAAACTTTTCATCTAGATAATGTTCCACAAGAAAGATGTTGTAATTAAGTATATTCAGACTTTATTGACACACACACAAATACGCATGCATGTGTACATGTATAATTTCCATTGACACAAATGTAAAATGTTGAACAGTGTAATTATATATACACAACACATGAGTGTCAGATACCATATTTTTAAATCAACTTTGTAGTTTGAGAATTCTGTATTTGAAATGCAGTACAGCATACTAAATGCATAGGTTTGGTACTAGTTGACATGAAAGCACGGGAGTAACTATGAATAATGATTAAAAAGCATAATCTGCTATCACTTGCTAACCAAGAATATTTCAGAGAAATTATACAAAATTAACACATTGCGTTCCTTTATCATTTCTCCTCTGCAAGACCACAGACTACAGCACTTCTTCAAAAAAAACTGTGTGGCAGGCTGAAGGGGTTACCTGGTTTTATCATTTTCATTATTTCATACTTGCTTCAGCCCCTACATTCATACACCAACACCACATGCTTGCTCTTTTATTCCCTGCCATCACATTTTTACAGTAATAGGGTTTACCACTACTTTTTTTCTGAACTATTTTTTTTTCTGATCTTGGGAAGTATCTTTTTGCCCCTATCTGTAAATCCAGTTGTTGTCAGGTTTAACACTATGAGTTAGTATTTACTGGGTTTTGAACTGCTGTTCTTAAACATGAACGTGGACTGTTGCTGAATATATATTTTTCAAAGTTATGATTTCCAAACTCCATCTCATCTTTTCACAAGTTATTTTCTTACACCAAAATATAATGTGTACTTTGACTGAAGATGGGTATTTTTCCTACACAGAAGTAGTAGATAATGTACTTTAAGAAGAGTTTAAGATTTCATAATTCATACTAGTGCATGTTCCTACATAAGGATTGCTGCAGTTAGTACTGGGCTGAATGAAGTCCTCCACAAGCATTCAATCAGTTCTTTACAGACACCATTTATGTCCCACCATACTTAGTGAAAGATAGACCATGGATTAATGATGCTGTGTACATAAAGGTCTATAAATGCTGAGAGAACAACTGTAATGCCCACATACATGTAAAAAAAGTATCAAATGTTATACTAGCAATTACAACAAATATTTAAATATAAAATATTTAAGTTAAAAATGAAGCAGCAATTTCAAAAGAAAGGAAGTTATTACTGCAGCAAGGTTTTTTCCTATTAAACTCTCCACCCCTTTGTTAAAAGGCAGAGTGAAAGAGTGATACAGTTATGCTGGCGTTTGACTTAGCTTTGTGCCTGTGATACAAGGGAAGTAAATAAATTCAAACAGAAAATATGACAAATGTAAAATCACATAAAGTGTTACCATTCTCATGAGAAGTTTAACCTTACATATGAAAAAACAATGCTCAAATAGAAAAAAAATTGAATTAGGGACCTAATGAAAAAACAGTATGACTGCTAGGACTGCTCAAGCAACATACCAGCACTGAATGTATTTGCAATCAGCTCTCTTAACACACTACCTAATCTTAAACAGATAAAAATAATTTATAAATAAGTGGTTTTAGCATTGCATCTAATATCCCTCTTGCTCACCATACAGCACACAGTAATTAGACTCCTTATGAAATCATGCTTCTAAAAATATTGCTTTGCTCGGCACAATTAGTTGATTGCATCAGAAACTAAAGTAAATGCTTGTTCACAAAAGCAGTATTTCAAGTAGCCTGATCACTGGAATCACTTGGGAGTTGTACAGATTCAGCACCTGTTAAGATTCCACCTGCTATTTATAACTTTTACCTCTTAGGGTACAGAAATTTGTCTACATCTGAGAACTTCGGAGGAAGGTTGGCTACCTTAGTGCAGACATTGTGTACCAGCGGTTTCACACAGAGACACACATCAGATTGTCAATAAGAGAAGAAATTAAACCAAATACAGACAGTTTATGACAGGGCATACAACGCAACACAATGTCAAGGTTGAGGTACCTTTCTCCAGCTCTGATATCAAAGATGTGAAAACCATAAACCCCAAGCTGAAGCTGAGGAGATGCAGAAAATTTCACATTGTATCAGAGGAATTGGAAAAAGTTGTTTTTCTTGTTTGTCCTTTATGAAAGACTGGACTAAGTTAAGTTTTAAGTCCTTCTGTAAGATATTAGGACAGGGAGTCTGAAAGTTTATACTGTCAGTGCTAGTTCAGACTCTCTACTGCAAGACACCTTAATGAAAGAAATACCAGTTTCACACAACAGCTCCTAGTAGTTATGCTTCATAAATCTTTTTCACCATATCTCCTGCAAATTTACCTTCAGTACAATGAATGTTGGCAGAATGTAGGATATTTTATTCATGAAATTCTGACTTTCAAACACAAATGTCATACACCGATCTCCTCACAGGAAAAACATCCCCCCCGCCTCCTATAGCCACTGGGTAACAAGCGAGTATGTTGGGCTAGCCCACCTTGCAGTAGTTGTCTATATGCTTATAAAAGTAGGTGCTGTTCAAAATGGAGTATAGACACAGCACTCTCAACCTTTTGTCTGTCCACTCAGAAATACACAATGGGACACAGCTGAGGAAGTGCTTCGAATTAAACCTTCTCCATATTGACCTACAGCTGTTATTACAAAACATCAGGAAAAGGTCTGAGACACCAGTTCCTCTCTGTCATTAGAATGGTAATGATCCTATAAAGCACATTTCAGGTAATGAACAGAAAACTATCATTGAGCAAGGGCCTCGGTGTGGCTTCCATGAAGCCTTCAGGCTGGTACAATCAAACTTACAGTTCAGAAATGAGTAAGCAACTAATCACAGGAATTAATATTTTGCAATATCTATGCATTATCTAAATTGATATTAGGTGTGATTAGAGATCAAATTGTATAAATGGCATATCCACTAACTAAAAAAGCAGGAAAAGATAAATATAAATTTAAAAAAAATATTTGTAAGACACAGGTATTACAAAGAACAACAAAAGTGTTTGAAAGATTTTTATACTAAATGCCAATCTCTATCCATTGTAAAATAAATTCTCAAAGGTAAACTGATTGGCCAGTTTATTTAATAAAAAAAAAATAACATAATTGAATTGCATAACATACTAGATTTTCACCCTATCCAATTTTAAGATGACTAAAGACAGTGACTTCTATTTTCATTCTGTGTCCTTGTAATCTTGAAGAAATCAGAAGCACTTGTTACAGGACTGACTTAAACAATTTTTTAAAATGGGTTTGATTACGCATTCCCTGAAAATAAGTGGAAAAGTGTATCTGTATCTACTACTCCACGCAACCAGTCTATAATTACACAGGCAGTATTGTACATGCAGCATATGCAGTAATGCCCCCCAGGAAGCAAGCAAACTACATACCCTGCTCATACAACTGTGGACATGTAAAAAAAGAAAGGAAACAATTGTACAGAGAGACAGAGTTGAGAAATTTCAAAAATTAGGTGTTTATACATAGGCTTGTTTTAAGTGTAAATTATTGCAGTGTGCCACACTGAATGCCTGCCAATATTTACACCTGACTCACCTTCTATTCCCTGGCAAGAGGGAACACTAGATTAGAGAAAACTCAAGTAAAATTAAGAGATGATTAAGATGCAAAGCTGACAATAACCCAAAAAGTGGATGTCTCCTTACTTTAAAGGAACATGAAAAAACATTTTAGGATTTTACTACTATTCTCATTTCTTGAATGACTTAATTTGTTTGTAGATAAAACATTACTTGTTTTCAGTTCTGAAAACCAAACTCATCATTACCACAGAAACAGTACTATAGATGCAGTTTCCACAATCTACTGTCCCACTCAAATTTTCACCATAAACAGGCTAATAACACTGAAGCTTTGGGCTGTTCATAACGATCCATCCCTTCTGTTCTGAAATATTGCTGGGAAAACAGAATACACTGTCGTGCTCCCCTGACTCTGATACTTTGCTTTGGAAATGTAACAGCTACGAAATCATTCCATGAACACAAATATAAGGGGATTAAGATTGCACTGTTGCAGAAACACTCTTCTAGGCAAATAAAGGAAAGCCGTAACAGGCTGGCAGCAGTTGGGCAGATCACTCTGCCCTGTTTGCAACGATAGCAAGTAGTCCTGGCAGAGCAGCCAAGGGCACTTTCTGGCTCACACACCCATAGTACCACTCTCCTAGCTGAACTTAAAGCGTAACAGTGTAATTTCTGAAGAAACAACTGGCCTACGCTACAGATTTCTACCAGCAAATCTATGTCAGCACAGGATGTGAAAACATCCTCTTACTTGCAATCCTCAAGGCATAAAAGTACCCATAGTGATTGAAGAACATCTCCGCTGCTTAAGCCAGTGTTTTCAAAGAGCTGGTATAATGACGCAAATACCACAGATCACGTGTTTCAGTTTATCACAGAATGCTTTGCAGCAACATGAAGAAAATTGATTGTTTCATTGGCAAAGTGAATACAGGAATATGAGTAATTAATGCAATTATATCAAAGACAAAAGTGGTTATGTCTTAGATGGTGATTAAAGGCACATCTGGGAGAGGGTAGCGTTTTTATAGTATATGCTGCACTTCACGAATGTGACAAACTAGAAAAGCGCAAATGCACATTGATGCCATTCAACCAGAAGGCCTATTTTAGCAGATAAAACCAACTCAACTAGAAAGCTTACCTTCAGTTAAGTGCTACTCTAACCAATAAGCCAATTTGAGGTCCATCTCTGGTTACTTCCACAAGGAATAAACTTGATGATAAACAAATCTCTCTGACACCAGCCAGTCCATGAAGGTCCAGAAATGCTGCTCCACTGAACAAAAAAAACAAATAAAAAAACAGTTATCAGGTTCCTTACGATTTCAAAGGTTGCTTCCTCAACAAGGTACTTGACAGCTCTCACGGGAGTTCTGCCAACCTCATCATCTCTCTCTGCCAGATTCTTCCTCCTCTCGTGTTTCTGATTATCCTCTTAAATCTGCAACCTAACAATGTCCTAGATCCCACGGGCAATCAACCCTCAGAGGAAAGATGTGTTGTTATTAACACAGCAGTTGCTCTTCTGCTGTGTTGGTTGGATGCTTCTATTCCTCAGCCAGCTCACTGCTGAACAATTCTATTCTTCTCTCCTTTCAGCATGAATACATGGCACACTTCATGCCAGTTGGCATTAAAGTCTGTCCTGACATCAAAGTGATCTCACTTAGAGCTGTTAGTACCTTCAAAATTAATTATACTCTACTAGCTAAAGAAACACGGTGCACGAGGACAATAGTCCTGAAACCTTAACATTTCATACTCAATTGAATAAATTAAAGTGACTAACACCAAGCTAATGAAAAAATCCCACTAGCTAAGTGATGCAAACCAAACCAGCTCAAACCAAACAGACAAAACAAATGCCTACTCTGTGGTTTCTTTTCTTATCCCAGGTAAGCAGGGACCACAGGTTCAGCACACAAACACAAGTATCCACAACTGAGAGTGTCTATCTGATCCAGCTACTACTGGTTCCTGGTTTAAGACCAGCATCTCATTTTAATCTCTGATCACGATGACAACGTGTCAAAAATTAATTTCCACATGAGGCAACCAATTTCTCAAAAGAAATTTCAGAAGATGTATGTTCAGAATATTTCTCTTAATTTACTAATGCAAAAGCTGAAATCCATTTTCAACATTGTTACTTTAGTTTTGGTATCAAAATGAACAGAAGATGTGGAACAGGTCTGTGCATCTAGCTCGGTGTTAAACACATCATCTTAAGGGCAGCTTCTTCTGAACTAGCTAATTATTATGCAGCAGTTGGAATAGAGTTTTTATGGCACTGACTGCAGCAGGGACCTGCACAGCTTGCCTGTGTCTCTACAAATGGTTGACTGGATTGGTTGGGAATGCAAACACAGGTTAAAAAAAGACAGAAGAACATGCTAATCTGGTCCTAAAATGTAGCTGCTCTGTAATGTAGTCTTACAGTCCAGTATTTACTAATATAATTATGTCAGATGCTTTGCTCAGGACCAACTACTGCTCTTAAAAGGAATATGCACCAATATGGAGCAAAGCTGTAACGGATTTTAGTCACATCAAGAGACTTTTCCCGAGCAAGGAGTAAAGTTTTTACACTGTGGTTTGAGGAGGAACTGTTAGACAGTGGAACAGAACAGGGAAAAGACCTGAATACCAATTCTGCAGTCAGTCCTACCACTTGCTCTTTAAAGACGCAGTGTCTCAAACGGTGCGACATACCTGGTCTTCCTTAGTCTTTACCCCTTTCCTAATCTGCGATAGACAGTCCCTGGATTTTTTTTGCTGTTGTTTTCATTTTACTTCTGGGTTTTTTTGTTCATCAAGTAAAGCTAAGCATTCAAGTTTTGATTCTATCATAAACTGGCCTTATGTAATGTTTAAAAGCATTTCTATCATCTTTGAGCAACTCACTTTAATGAGAAGGCCTAGAGAGATCCCTTCAAAGCTCTGGCTGACTATGGGGCGTCAGCACATCACTACAAATCATGTCAAGTGCATTATGTACACAGGCAACCAGAACACCCACATACACCTTCTTCAGCATCAGGAAAATGCAAAGCATCACATGACAAACAATATATAGGAATATTAATTCTGATGTTTCTCTTGCAACACATGAAGGCTAGCACTGTAAAATGACTAACACCTGCCAGAACACACAATTTTCACAGGCAGGATTTAGGCTCAAAGCATGGGTATATGGGTGCAATAGACAGCAATCACCTCCACCTCTCAAATTTGACAGACCGTACAGTCATAGAATTGTTTAAGACCCTTAAGATTACTGAGTCCAACTGTTAACCTAGCACTGCTAAGTCCACAACTAAACCGTGTCCCTAAGCACCACATCTACACATCTTTTGAATACCTCCAGGGATATTGATTCCACCACCTCTCTGGGCAGCTTGTTTCAGTGTTTGACAATTCTTTTGGTGAAGAAATTTTTCCTAATATCCAGTCTAAACCTCCCCTGGCACAATTTGAAGCTATTTACTCTTGTCCTATTGCTTGTTACTTGGGAGCAGAGACTGACCCCCACACAGCTACAATGTCCTTTTGGGTAGTTGTAGAGAGCAATAAGGTCTCACCTCAGCCTCCTTTTCTCCAGGCTAAACACCCCCAGTTCCCTCAGCTGTTCATTTAATGCCTTATTTCTATTTGTGTGCTGAAGGTGGCTCATCCTCCCAACCTGACTTCAGGATGGACCAGCAGGTAACCCTGCAGAGTAGCACAAGATTCCCTCCAAAGCTGCAACCCCATAAAAATCTATTTCATGCCACCAGTATGCAGGCTTTGCTTGAAAATATCATTTCATATCAATTAGGTAACTGAAAAGAAATCAGACATCATCTTCATCCAGACTTGTCACAGCCACTAAACACACACAATGGTTAAATTTTTTGAGATCATTCCAGTCCAAAATAAGCTTGCAACTTAAAACATTACAGGAGAGGAGAAAGGCCATTCTAAATTATACTTAGCAACAACACATTGCAGTTAAAAAAACTCTGCAACATAAATTAATATTAAAGTTTCTGAACAAATATGCATCTTGACAAGAGCAACCATCACATAATTACAGAAGCAAATGGGATATATGCTCATTTCCTAAGTATTTGTATGCAAGTTGATACCAGTTGTACTTCAGAAACAAATAATTCATTTACAAGCTAATTTGAGCAATACAGTCTGCCAAATTAAGCCTGACGTTTGAAAAACCTAAGTTCTGCAGGAGGAAGCTAGTCCTCTAATTTCTTGCATGACTGGAGACACAAAATTAAGACAAAGTGTCGTTTTATTAAGGCTCAGAAAACACGCTTTTAAAACTAAGGTGGCTTTTAATTCCCTAGCTTCCACAGATTTTAGAAGCAAACAATTGTTTAAAATGTCTTAGTGGCGAGACTTAATGTGCTGAAGGCAATCTGTGTTAATGGTGTCTACTCCGGAATGGAATGAATTTTTCTCTCTCAGTGCGTTTAGCTTGGAAACAACCAACATCTCTGTCTCCAAGTTATTATTAGTATCTATAGGGATAAGAAATTATCAAGCTAGCTTAGACACCATCTTATTGAAATTTAAGACTATTTGTGTGCTCTAGGGAGTTTTGCTGTTGTCCTGAATAAGACAATTGTTAGAAACTGAAAAGGTACGAAACCATTCCTCCTCTACGCATTTCATGCATTGCTAAACTCCGTAAGAAAATGGACTCAGTATTGTGTGGCTGACAGATTTTCTTTTGTGTGGAAAAATCTGTGAATATTCTCATAACTAAAATGAGAAACTCCCAGGCTGAAAATTCCTGAATCAAACAGGTACTGTTATTACAATAATACCACCAAATACTGTACAACAGAAGGTACTAATAAGGCTTCCTAAGGTTTTGGAAAAACAATACAAGAAAACCTCCATTACATTCTGTATTTCCTCAACATAACACATTTCAGTAAATATGTATCTATTAGAATGACTAATTACCTTGAACTGATATTTTAAAATATTTAAGAAAATTTCTCTAGCTCTGTGACCTACGCAGGCAGCTAAAAACACATAACTCAAAAAATCACTACAGCTATATGAAAACATGTCTACAGAATGGTCTTTACATGAATGAAATGTTTTCTGAGAATGACTGCCTTTACTCAGTGTGGATTAAAAAACCTTTAAAAACTTAGCACATTTCGGTGCTACATTCATATAGAATTTTTCCATTTATTTATTTAGTACAGAGACAATCACTCAATTCATGCCTCTATTTATGACTGATTACAATAAATCTAACTTTTGCCTCTGTTACTTTTGCTTTCTTTGTGGTTCTCTTTCTTAATGCTACTTGACCATTTCAGCATTCTTTTAATTATATCATTTGTCTTTACCAAAGGTACAGTTCTATCAAAATCAAAATCCAGCTGAAAGCATCAACTTAGACATACAGATTTTGAGGCAATTCCTCATTCCACATGGTTACATGTTAGAACAAAAATGGCTACTGCTTTGGAATTTCAATGCTTCTTTCTATTGGAAGTGGAAAACTAAGTATCAAAACATTTATTTATTTGTTTATTTTTTCTGATTACTATTTCCCTGAACACAACTAATAACAGAACAAGACCACTGCTTTGTTCATTATTTCCAAACATCATCTCTGGGAAGAACCCAACATCAAAATATTTTGCCATCACATTCTTGGCATCTTACCATTTATGCTTATCTGGCTGTCTGTGGCTCCTTGCTGCCCTTTTTCCTTAGATTTCTGTTGCCTCTACAGACAGCCATTAGGATGCCATTACTCTTTTGGTGGCTTTTCTCTAGTACCACCATAATTTATAAGTAAAAGCGCTGATGCTGGCCAGCTGTACAAGGATCTGTGTTGACACAATGGTTCCCTTTGTTTCAATGTATTTTACAATTAAATAAACTGCCTGAACATTTTTTAGATTAATTTTAATCTTCAATGTCCATTAGTTACAACAGTGCTTCATCTGACCTCCCCTTCTATACATTTAGGGCATCTCATTATTTATTATACTTTCAGCAATCAATTTTAACAGTTCTTACTCACTTCTTTCCCTCTAAAGACAGTATAGTAGTTTGCAACAGACTGTTTTACCTTGTAAGTTCCCAACTTTATAAAGAAATAGAAGCTTATACCTTTAGGCTCATATGTGTGACAACAGGATCAATGTTTGATTTGCCATCTGCCTTTAGGACCCCTTATATAATTTCTTCAATTTATATTCATTACAGAACACCTGTCAAATCTGTTACCCAAATTATTCCATGCCCATGTTATAACCTCAAAACATGTGAAGCCACTACTTGTACAATAAAACACAAGTCTTGTTTGAGAAAAAACACATAAAGGAGGATTGATTTTAATCTTGGAAATGTCAAACTTCTGCCTATAATGCTCAACTACGTTTTTCTGAAACAGCAAAGTTCAAAAAGAGCCACGGACCTGACAGATCTCTGACACATCATGATAGATGTGACAGGTCTACTACTTTACTGCCAGAAATGTCCTCCAACAGAATAAGGCAATCAATGAAGAATAATAAATCTATCCCAGATCGTAGAACTATCTTTTGTATGTGCATAAGAGAAGAAACAATGCATTTTTTTTTAATCTCTGGAAACTCCTATTTTAATAAACTGTTACACTAACTTTCTTTAATATTATACAATACCAGTTACACGGTTTATCTGTTCAATACTTTTCCCCCTACACTCTTAACATGCTTTTTGTTATTATTAAGCTAGTGGAGACAAAAAAACCCAAAAACACCAAACCAAACCAACAACAACAACAACAAGATTTAAAACATACTTTCCTATTAACAGGTTTTTCTTACCTTTTTTTCTGGTCCCTCTGTCAGCCAGGAGAATGACAGCTACTCCAAATGTATCTGTTGAATTATGTCCCCATTATCCTAGAAGACATTGTTATTGATTAATACTGGATCAAAATTTTACCTTGAGTGCACAGTGTGAATACATTTCATTTTCCTTTTTTGAAAATTCCCATATTTGAGATAAATTACAGCAAGTCTGCAAAAGTTAATTTGACATTCATAAATCAAATCATTCTAGAGAAAAAATTGGTTTGATTTATAACTAATGCTTTTGAATGTATTCTAACACCTACCCTTCAAGCAACAACCTTGACTTCAACAACCAAGAGAATATACTTGGAAATATGTATTTTCTGAAGCTATTTGACTACAATACTAACAAAACAAGCACAGCTATGTCAGCTCAAACACAGTGATTTAAAATACTATTTTTATTTTATGGCAACATGAGTACATTTAACATTTTCAGTAAGTAGGCTCAATAAATTTAAAAAATATTGCATGAATAGATTGATGTTTGTACTTGTGTATGATTTCAAAAATACACCTATGCATCACTGTCATAGTTATATTTCTTCCATTAATTTACACCTTTATAAGCACACAAATAATATTTAATGTTCTAAACAACCAAGACAGTTTGAATTAAGCAAAACCCATACACACAGAACAAGCAGATACATGACTAAAGCTCACAAAGTTTTGAAACTGTGAAATTGATGATTTCAGGATATCCCGGGCTAAAGAACTTCTATTTATTCACACACAACCACAATCATTTAGCTTTTATTAGACTGCAGTTCCAAAGAAAAACAAAGCAATATGACAGAGTGGGAACATTATGGCACTCTTACACTTCTGTCTCCTGAAATGCAATAGCTGCAATTAGGAAGATGCTGAGTAGCACCTGTGTAAGAAACAAGAAGCAGGTTTTGCTTTGCTTTTTTCATAAACATTAAACAAACAAGTATATATACAAGACACCTCAGTCAGACACACACCTGCAACACACCAAAAGCGTCTGTGGAAACCTAGATAACATAAGGCTCCTATATTTAATTAATATCTTACTCTTAGAGGGTATTTCTTCACTAAGTGTCAAGGGTTAAATAGATGCAGTGCGAGGCGAGCAAATATATTTGCATCTTTATCAGCCCAAGCTTGATATCATACTGCATGTTCCCAGTTACTCCCTCACACCCACACGCGCCTCACATTACAAGGCGTCACCTGGGTCCAGGATCAAAGGAAAAAACAGCTTCAGCAGCTCATCACACACCAGCTTCCCCTTGCCTCACTCTCAGAGGTTCTCTATCTCTCCTCCAGCAGGGGCAGCCCAAAGCTTCCCCCACCCTAGCACCCTCACACACGCCATTCCCGCCCCTCTCCTCTCCCCCCCAGGGCTGAGGCAGCACCCCCGGCCCTCACACAGGCAGCAGAGGGGGGGCCACATGTTCTGATTGGACTGCCTTGCCAAAAGGCACTCCCTGGTTGGCTGCTGGGGGGGACCTCAACTCAGTCACACCCCCAGTGATTCCTGATCATTCCAGAATGTTCTGGATCACTCCTTCACCCTCAATCTCCTCCCTCTTCCCACAGAAATGAACCCCTGAGCATGTTGTTTTCCTTTTAAAAGGTGAAATTACTAACAGGCCGATAGGCCTGATGGAAAAGAAACAAACTTTGCCTGAAAAATGTTCTGATTGCAGATTAATAGGCAGCCACCCCTCACAACGGCCCTTCTTTTGTCGCCTGAGCTCTACTCAAAATGGATTCACCTGAAAACCAGGAAGAAAAAGTTGTCTGCCCTGCAAACGCACAGCCTACTAGCAGGAAACCACAGCAAAGCACACCTCCACTTACAGGTAAGGGAAGAACCTGCAGCACAGTTTTCACTACCTCGCAGGCACTGCCAGCAATGTAGCAACACCTCGCAAATCTCAGCCACCCCACCCGGCACCAGCCCTCCCTCCTCAGACCCCACCTCAGAGCAGAGGACTTTGCTGTGAGGAAATGGTTACATGCAGCAAGGCAAGCAATGTGTATTGTTGGCTCCTGATGGCATTTTGTTTTAATACATTGCTACAATGGGTAGATAGCTTGCTGCTTCCATATAGTCCATCTACGAGCAAAGGGGAATATGAAACATCAAGTTCAGAAAGTAAGAACAAAAAGCAGGTTTCATAATTGTGTGCATGAATGCAAAGAAATCTCACAAAATAAGTTGTAGTTTTCTGTGTTGCCTTGTTATCCCCAACAGCCTTCTAGCTAGATATTTCTTTCATACAGGTTTCATTCTCATAGCTCCTGTGAAAGGTAGCAAAGTATCATGTTTTCATACTCCACATGAGGAAACTTACGTACAGCAAGAATATGATACACTTTGAAAGTAGTACAAAATACTCCCATAACACTCACTCTAATCTGTGTATCTCATAGCTATTTCTAGCAAGCACAGTTTGTTTTTTGCAAGTGAAAACAACAATACAGTATGCGAGGATAAAAAATTAGTAGGAGCTGTGCACCATTTCTTTGTAGTTGTGTTTATTATAAATATTATATATATCATAAAATTATAAATTAAATAAAAATATTAAGATGTGCAGAGGGAAGAGACAAAGGGTAATACAGACTCTGGTACTTCTCTTCAAGCTTGTGCAGTATTTTCTCTGAGATCAGCCAAATGCCCTGAAAATACCTAATCCGTGTAGGTAACATTTCATTTCTAAACAATAACTCCAAAAAAAATATTTAAGATTTTCATTTTCTTCCTATTAGCTTAAACAACATTTGGAATCTACTTTACTTGGTAACAATAGTAAATAAAGTATTTTACATTAATATAATGAAGTTGCTTACTATGCCTGAAGCTGGTTTTGAATTTATCATAACCAGTATAACAGTTCACCTAATCATCTCTAATTTTAATGTCATCTTTTTAATTTGATACAAACATAAATTTTAAACAAAGGTTAAGTAGATAGGAAGACTAGAATTGGTACAACTCTTGCAGCATCATGGCAGTTTTTTCTTGTTTTGCCATCAATAATACCAGTAAAACCACACTTTCCAAACTTTATGCTAAGAGCTGCTCATCCCTGTTAGGAAAATCACTATGTTGCTCCTCTCATGTAAAAAAAAATAAATAGATGAATATTAATAAACAGAAGTCAGTTGAAACATAATCTGTTTCATCATGGATTTCTTCTTATTCTTTGTCTTGCAATCAAAACCAACAAAGAATCATATAGCCACTGTACCCTGGTAGTGGATGCAGTAAAGAGTTGTATATCCATTGTAAACCAATGGTTGTGGATTAATATATATCATTCAGTCTTAACTGAACAAATCTTCGAAAGTACAAGCTTTGTTCACTTTACGGGAGAATTGTGCTTTAGCAGAGTGCTGGTTTTGCACATTTCCCTTATATTGTTGGAACTCTGAATTGCTACCTTTGTTTCTTCAAAGTAGCTGCATTTTAAAATAATACAGTTTTCCACATATGGTATTATCTCTAATCACACTGCACATTATCTTGCGGGGTGGGGGGTGGGGAGTAAGCCGAGGGGGGCGGCACAGGAATCCATCAACAGCCTATCTCTGGCTAACTGTGTTACCAGTATTCTGCCGAGCACAATATTACATACTGCCAGTAAAGGCATAACAAAAACCCCAAAATGAACATTGATGCATTAATGGTGAGACGCTGCACTTGCTGCAAATTATTAATAGGAAAAATATAAGCGTAGAGCAAGTTGTGATCATGATAACCTAGACTTCAAGACTCCTGGAGAGCTTCAAGGTTTCTCAAGTAGGTACCTGGGCACACGCCTAGAGATGTAAGCAGCAACACTGCCTCCTCCACAGATCACCCCGTCTTGCTGATAAAGACAGAACAATGCTCAGGTTGAAACAGAATGACTCAAGCTAGCTTGCTTCCTTGTTGCGGGTATTAAAGGGCTGGAAGGGATTGCCCTTAAGAAATGTGAAGGAAATAAAACCACAGGAATATAACAAGTTTAACTAATACAGGCACACATGTCTGGGAGTTGTACCATCATCCCAAGACACAGACAGGGGGCTAATCTGCAAACCTGGGTAAAACATAGAGTCGGTTGGCAGAATTATATTAGGAAAAATAGACCATGGAAGAAACTATATGAAAACACACTATTATACAAAATCATTCATTTTGAATTGCCATTCCAATTCAAAAAACCTATAAAGGCTTACAAGATCTAGCTTTCAGGAATAAGATTCTTAACTATATTATCTTGATTAGGCAAGATTTCTTTAAAATCTTTCATTTATTATCAGTATAACCTAGATTTTCCAACTTGCTCACTGATCACAAGTGTTCTTAACAGAGAAAAAAGGAATAGTTGTTACCTTCAGGAGGAAATGAGCTGGGCAGTTTCAGTTGAGGCATGGACTTTCGGGGATCAAAGAGAATAAGTCAAATACCAAAGAAAAGGGAAAATGGCAGTTATCTTAAGGTAAGCATATTTTCTCCATGCAATCCTCAATGTGACAGTAGAATACTGAAATAGCAACATTAACTATGCATTAAGTCATAGGAAGGATCTTTCATTACATTTTAGTCAAGGCAGAAGCCTCCTATTCCCATCAGTCACATTCCATTCATGTGGGCTGTCACCCTGATCTCTAACCCTGGACCAGGTACCTTTACTACTAAGAAGTGGATTTATTGTTCCATATAAAGAACAAGTGACACCTGAAGAGAAATCAGTCCTGTGAGTGCACTGCTGTTTTCTGCTGGCATCATTATCTAAGACTGTTACCATAGCTTGTTGCATAGCAGATCCCTGCTTTCTGGCTTCCTTGATCTTCTCTGGTTATCTACTTTCAGCTCCACAAGACACAGGAGCAGGAAGTTCCTGCTCTTCAGTGGGTCTCAAATAGCATACCTTGTGTTTCATCACAGCTCACCTACAGAACAGTTGCATCAGACTCTCTCAGTAAAGCGCTCTTTGCCAGCTGATTTTGCTGATCAAGGGTTCCCTTCATGAAAGGATAGCCTATCTTTGAACAACTAAGACAGACAGATATCTTGCACATTCTTTATTGATGTTTTTCAGCACGGTGCAAAACCCTTTTTTTAACCCTTTTAAAACCTCTATTTTTAACCCTTACTGTATAACAGAAACATGAGCTACTATCTTCTAGCCACCTGATGATCTACTGACTTCATTTCTGCACATAAGCTGTAGCAATTACAAAACCAAAGTAACAGAAATATCTGATTTTATGCACTAATAGAAAGAACACAACGCCCTTTCCCACATTCCAGCTGAGCAATTTTTCTCTGATGTCTTTTTTTAAACATCAGAGAGTTGATGATCAAATGTGTTTATGGCAGCAGAAGAAAGGTTTTGGCCCACATTGACTGCTAGTTGTCTTCTGATGATCAGCGAAAGCTTTGAGCCCTCTAACATCCAGAAATTAATACAGTTTTAGGTTGCTCAGATATCATAATACTAACAAGAGAATGAGATATAAGTAATGGTAAAATCTTCATGATATCACTCTCTTTGAAATGCTGCATTCTCACTCTGACATACTTTATTTTCAATGTACTCTGATTTAAAGTTTTAAAAAAAGAACAAACTAAAGTGAATCTAAAGCAAATGCTATCTTTTTCCCTTTTTTTTTTTTTTTCCAGTAATAGTTATAGGCTTTCTTCATAGAATCACAGAATCATAAAATATTCTGGGTTGCTGGTCCCGCCCCTGACCCAACACAGGGCAACCTAAAAGTTAAACCATCATCATGACTATAGCTCCTCTTGCTACGCTTCACCTATTGAGACTCTAAAGGTTGCTAAGATCCAGCTCTTTAAAATGTGTCCTAACAATTCCAGCAGAACTGACATTCTGACCTTCAACTCTAATTTGTTTGCAACAGACATGGCTGTGTTAAGATAAATTTAAAAAAAACCACCCACATTTGCACTGCTATTTTCTAAAACAAATATAATGGTAGAAATCATCCCTTCTACTGAATATATATATAATGAGATCCAAACCATATTAAAATGTTCTCCTCTTCAAAGTTTTTAAGAAAGGTGTATCTTCCATGGTGACACCCCTTGTGTGCCCCCCCCAAAAAAAAAAAACCCCAAACAAACAAAAACCAAACCCCCAAAAACCCCCACCCCAAACTACATTAGTAAATGCTAAACTGATTCTAATCAGCTGCAGAACAGATGCCTCCATTTCATTATGTGGTCTGGTGAAAAGCAGAGTAACCGAAAAACAATTTTGAATTAAAAGCAAAAGTTTTCTTATTAAACTAGGGCAAACAAGATCCAAAAAAGTTTGCGTAATTTTCATAGTTGTAATTAATTTTAGGTGCAAAATAAAATTAACATTTTGCACTAAAACCATCTGAGAACTTACAGTGCAGGTAGTGTGGGGATCTTGGGATCAACTTACTTTGTTTTAGCTATTGCCATTGCTTACCAGTGTAAAGCCATCTAAGTCAGTATTTAAAAATAAACTAATCACCTACTAATTCAAGACCATAAATGTTGAAGCTTTTTTCCTAATAAGATTAAAATATAGTTTACTCTAGGTCAGCCATGTTCTAGAGAAAAATGTATTTGTTTATAGCTACAAATAAGAACATTAAAGCCTTGTAGGAAATAAAATGGTGTAAGAATCAAAACCAGCACTCTCCCCAGACCAATGACACTTCACAGAGATTAGTACAGAGCTCCTTTTAACTTTTTTGAAGTGTCTACTTAAACTAGTGAGATTCTGAAACATTTTGCAAATCATTGAAAGATGAGTACAGCTAAAACCCAGCAGACTTCTTTCGCCCATTGTTCTTAGATCTGTGAACAACACGTTATTCAGAATGGCCTAAGAGAAGTGACATTGTAAGAGGTGACAAGGAAGAGAGACATCTTTCAATAAAAAAAAAAAAAATCACTGCACATTAATTAAAAAAAAAAAAACAAAACCCTTTTACATCCTTTAAGCACAGCTTATATGGTTTCCCTTTCATAAGAAAGATAAATATTGCTTGTATAGAAAAAACAAATCTTGGTAGAGCAAGGGCAGTGACAGAACAGTTCTCTCTCAAAATGTCCAAAAATATACATATCCACACATGAAATAGCCACCTCTTGAGCAGTAAATAAAAATTATCCCTTCCCTGGGTATGAAATACAGAACACTAAGTAATTTAAACTCCCAAACAGTAATTACACAATATTGAAAGCAGGACCTGTCAACCCTAAAGATGCAGAGATGACCCCTGGGTGCTGATGCTTCCACTTACCACACTGCAAACTGGAGAACTAGCACCTACTTTAAATAAAGATTCTGTGATGCATGTCCCTGACGTATGGTGGCTTTATAAATAATTTCCAGTATCTTGAGCTTGAAATGATTGGGAGCCAAGACAATTTCCAAGAGCGTGCTGAAATCACCTGAGGAAATCGTTACAGTTCCTGCTTGCTCTGCTCAGGCAAGAATTAATTCTGTTGCTCCTAGCACGTCAAAAGCACCTGGAAGAGGGATTCCCAAACTGCATTAGCCAGTGCCGTGTTAGACAAATATGAAGATCAACATTATACACAGGACACTGCAAGGTCACAGGCAGGCAAAATAAATACTGGCAGCGCCCAACACTGTCTCTGCAGACGCCGGTACTAAGCAAGAACACTTAAAAACACACTCCTGTGTAGCTAATAAACATTTCCAAAGAAAGCACAGCACAGCTGTTTATAACTTTCTCCCATATTAGGCAAGATTCTCTTGTCTGAAACCCTATGTTTCTTCTGATAGTTTCATCATTCTTGCACCTCACTATAGTAGTAACAGATCCAGGATACAGTAAGTGGCCAGGGATTGATTTTCTGCACTCTTTTTCCCAGTATTACATATATCTGACCATATAATCAAGGGAGTTCATCATCAGGACAAGATCTGGTGACAGAGAGCGATGCCCATCTGGAAAGGCCAAGAATCACCTTAGTATGGGCTGAGCAGTGGGGCCCTTCAGTGGATCTCTACCCGAAACATTCTGGGAGACAGACAAATCCATGGGTCAGATGGCTAAAAAGCCCCTTGAATCTTGTATATTTCTGCCCTTGGCAGAAAAGTGTGTGTGTTGGTGCTGTGTTCTAGGAAAGGAATGTCTCAAAGCTCTTCTGTTTTCCATTAAGTTCCTTTAAGTACTGGATCTAGCAGTGTCTTCAAACTGGTCACTACCATCTTTCTTCTTTGCTCTTCATAACAATCTCTATTTATCTCATGTATTCAGACACAATACAATCAGAAAGTAAACTATAATATACATAATGGTCATGAAAAATAAGTACAGCTATCAGTCTCTACTGTAAAAAAAAAATATGGCAGAGATAAAAAATAAGTCTAGCAGCATGTCTCTTGTCAGACTACCTTAAAAATGTTAAAGATCAAGTCTGTCATAAGGTTGACTGAAGGTATTTGTAAAACTCACTATTACACATATTGATTTTAGGAAACATACTGTACTGCATGCCCATGTATCCAATCAAGCCATTTCAAAAGCATCTTCTTCACAGCTTTTCATATCTAGCCCATACAAAGAATATATATTCCTTTAAGTGGAAATGATTCCCAAATCATACATTTCTAACTGATTTATGTTTTAAGCAGCATATAAAAATCTTGACAGGAAGCTCAAGGTAGAGTATTTCTACCTTGCTCTCACATTGCTTTAAAAAAGGAAAAACCACCCTAAAAAGGGCACTAAATGTCTGAATTCCTGTAACAGGGAGTCCCAATATTAAAAGATTGCAAGGACTAAAGAAAGGCATTGATGTGGTGATAAAGTTTTTGGGGGGTTTGGGTTTTTTTTAAAGCACACAAAATTACTTGGAAGTGTATACTGAAATAAAGTTAACAGACAGGCTGCTCTCACCGGCCACCACCATCTATGAAATCAGTATGTTCCATTGTTCACAATCAAATAATATGAATAACTACAAAAACTATTTTGAGAATAGATGAAGGGAAGTCAGTTTAGCCATCATGGCTAAAAGAGGCAATTTTGATTTTCAAAGTTGCATTAACGTGCTTACATACTAACATCACAGGGGGAAAGAAAAGCTGCCACCCAAGCTTGCATTAGGGAAATAATTTAGTCTTTTTCTTATTTTTTTTAAAAGGAATGTACTTCCTGACCACTTCCTACAACATATGTTTTTCAGCATTAGCCACACCTGCAGCCAAAGACAAGTAGTTAAAGTAAATCACAATGACTCAAACACAGCAACTTATCTTCTCCAAGCTAATTAAAGGGTTTTTCCTCTGTGCCTGAAGCTATCTAATCATGCAACAAGTATTACCCCATCAATTAGAGATGACTTTCTGGAATTAGATTTGCAGCATGCTGCAGACTGAATTTAGTATCTGACTTTTTAATTATAATAGGTAGATGCAAATCTTCCTAAGTTTTCAACATTAAAAAAAAAAATGATGAAAGGAAGAAGCTAACATGATTATAGATATGGTCCTAAAATCAAATACTTGGACAAAACCACTCAAAGATCCTGAAGGTCCATATAATGTTCGAGGCATAATTATAAATCATTGAAAATGACAGGTATAAATTTAGTTGTAAATTTATAGATCTAAACAGCGTTTTGTTTACTGCCTCACAACGTATCAGTTCCTCCAGCAGAGTAAGTGAATAATGAAATCTAATTATGGCTACAGAAGTGAATACTTACCCTACTGCTCTCAAGAAACTTAGCTGTTACCCATCATAAAAAGCTCCCACCCCTTCTGAAGACTTGCAGAAGTAATTTCCAACTGTTCTCATTCCCACTACCTAAGTTAAAACTAAACTAGCTGCAACAAAGGTCATTCATAAACAGACAAGCCAAAAAGAGAGGAAGCAGGAAGGATCATTGGAGAAGCTTATACTAGCCAAAAGACTGAGAAATCCAGTTATGATCTGAACTCCCATTTTTCTGTGTAAATTGCAACAAAAAAACTAATATCTCAGAAAAAGAATAACGGAAGTGCAGGAAAATGGTAGAGACAACAGAGTTGTTTTCAAGGCTACCAGACACAGTGTGATTTTTATTCCTTTTACTTTCATTGTGCTGAGCTGCTGAAATAATGTATTTCCTCCCAGTTCTGGCTTCAGGTTTAGCCTAGCAAGATTCTGAATGCCTTTTGTGATTCCCAAATCAACTTCAAACCAAAATGACTTCTGGATGGGACACGTTTTCTTTCTGATTTTAAAAGGAGGAAAGCCTCAGGGTGAATGTGGACAGAGGTAAAATTGGTACCCATCACCTGGAGAAACAGCTTTTTTTTCGTTTTAATCTAATATAAAGATTATGCCTTTCTAACCCAGTAATGCAGATGGCACCCACAAAGAGCTAATACCATTGAAGAGTTGGACATGCACATCCCAAAGAACGCGGCTTGCTGTATTTCTGTGCTAGGATATCAAAGAATTATGCTTTGTGCTGGAAAACAAAGACCTAAATCACAAACAGAAAACATTTCCTTTGTGTTTTATGCCAGCTGCACTCACTCTATTACACGGTATCCAGAAGACAAACAAGTTAGCTGATAAAGCTCTTCTAAGTCACCATCCCGCATCCTCAGCTGCCAGGATTCCTTCTAAGATGCTCAATAACAAGTCCTCTGTTTAATGTCATTATGCTTTTCTCCTTAAGCTCTGCTTTCCTTTGCAAAGTAATCAAACCATTCACATTGCTATACGGTCTCTGAAATGAAGATTTATGAAAGCAAGAAATGGAACATTGCAGTACTTTGCTGGTTTGTGGTCTGTGTGATTATTCCAAACATAATAGAAGAATCTTATTTTAATAAGTGCAGCAGGCTTCTGAAAAATTACTGAGGTTTCACCCTCTTTTATTATTTATAACTGGACTTAAACTAAGTGATTTTGTTTTCACAAGCAATTAAACAGCCAGAAGTCCATACATATCTAAGATGGCTAACCAGACTATCTAACAATCATGCCTGAGAAGATATGTGTATCATCTCAGCAGCTTTATCATCATTTTTTTTTAACTCTTAGCAGGAACAGGAGCAATTGTAAAGAGCCAAAAATCTTTCAAGAGGTCTTTTATGTTTATTCTTAAAAATAAACAGAATAAGTATGTCATCATTTATTATGCTGAATTAGACAAAATGTTTTACAACACAATGTTGACTTGTATCAGTATGAAGATAGCAGCACATCCTTTATCAGTTTCAAGGTTCTTTATACATTATTCCAGATACTGATTTCTGGAATTATTGGCTATTCCAGGGAAAAAAAACCCCACTGGTAGCAGTCAGTACTTAGGCTGCAGAGCACATTCCACTCTAAAAGTTTCTATTTTCTTCTTTGTTGTTTTGAAGAAGGTCTAAAAGAGGCTATTATCTTCTCTATGCCTTTAAGATTAGAAAGGGACAAGGTTATAGGAGATGAAATAGAAATTTTCTCTGGAATTCCACAATTCAACTGTGAAAAACCGTCTTTTCTTGGTGTTTTTTGAGCTAATCCAGTATTTTAATTGCCATCCTTCTAAATAAATCCAGACAGTATTTTTCTTCCCTGATATTCTACTCCTGCCCTCAGCAACACTGCATGATGTGGAAGAGCATGTAGGACCTTTCTGTAAAAGGAGGGAAAGCCAAATTCTCCTATTACCCCAATCTGTGTTCTGATAAATGGCTTCAGAGGGCCTTCCCCCTCAGAAACAGATAAGTGTTTTCTCTTGCAATACATTTGAGGACAAGAGGAAAGAGACCAAGCAAGACTGCAGGGATGAATTTGTTTCCCATCCCTTAGTTTTAGAAATGAGATTGTGACCCACCGCGCTGTTCCCAACCATTTCTCTAACTCAGACATCCCAGCTGCTCCTGCAGTAGCAACGCTCCTGTACCACTAACTGAAGAACCTCCCTATGAAACGCAGATGTAGCACAAAAACATTCATGGCTGAAGCTCTGATGATGGCTGTAACACTTCTTTTTACATGGCACCACAACTGAACAAAAGCCAAATACTCTGTATACAAGATGTATTTTATTTAGTGCACCTGCACTGTCTCAGCAAACAAGAGAGTACTACTCAGAGTGCACTGTATTTTCCATTGCTAAAAATCATTTGCAAGGTGATATCAGGAGGAGAGAACTCATCACAAAATGTCTTACCTGTTGCGCACATCAGGGCACTTGTGGACCTCTGTCAGCAGTTGGTGCAAGCAGGGCACCAAAAACAGAGGATTTATGGAAATAATGAGTTATGAAATGGTAGTAACATAACAACTGAAAGAAAACAGATTTGGGAACTTTGACAGAAACTGTAGAGGTCAGAGCAGCTTGTGCTTTGAGATCATCAGCATGTTTAAATATGTAACAGAGCTTATTTGAGCAACAGAGACAGCAACAATAAAAGTAGATGCTTCAAAAAACGTTGTTACTTTCAAGTTTACTATCACATGGGCAAAACCAGGGAGGCCAACACACACTTTAGTATTGGAAAACTCTTGTAATAAATTAGTTGAAGCTAGTCACATACACTTGACTTGAAACTGAATTTTGAAACTACATCCAAAAAGGCTAGAAAATGGAGTAGCTATCTTGTTACCTTATGTTCCTGTTTCTATTCCACTAAGTTCGGGGCAGCTGTAGGCCTAAAATCCTTCCCAATGTTTCACAAGTCTGTTATCTCAACAGATCACCAGAACACAAAACCTTCCACACTGCCCTAAAATCAGAAGTCAAGTAGAAAAGTCACTCATGGAAAGACGGAAGGAGGGACCAGGCAGTAATGCTCTATTTCAAGACACAGAGACAGCATCATGGTCTGCTTTTTATAGTGATACAAAGAAAGAGCCAAAATAGTACAGTTAGAACGCTGGGGAGGGAGACGAGTTTACAGTGACAACACAGCAACAAAGATGAGACAGGCAGTCTAATGCAGCAACAAAACCACAGGGTACAGAAGTCATCATCAGGATTTAAATAAACTCGGGCTATACTTCACCAAAAAGTGCTCCCCTACAGGTCACAGGTGAGAAACAGAGACCATGTTAGGGGAAACATCACCCATCCATGCCATGGACAATCCTGGTTACAGAGCCAAACATAGCACTGGGGATAACTCTAACATGAAAACTACAAAGTTTTAGCACCAGCACTCTTACAGACCTCACCTTCCCACACAGCTTGCCCACTCTCATGCATTAAGACCTGGATTAGGATCTTCTTTCTACTTTTACCAACAGATTGCTTTAGCTGCATTCAACATCAGTAGATTCCACCACGTGAACAATCTCTTTATCAGAAACACTTTTTGTTTTGTTTGAGGACACCTAAACATTCACATTGTTAGCAACATTGTCATGCTTGAAGTAGGTTATGTTTAATAACATCTCCTAGGCTGAACATTATCCTATATAAAAGTTAGAATACACACCCTTCCTCAAAGAGGGCTTTGGAACTCCTGTACAGAAGAGGAAGGGACAGTGTTAAGAATAACCACAGTTATGCAAATCAAGGCAGCTCAGTTGCTGAAGAGCAAGAAAATAAGGAAAAAAAAACCAATCAAAAAATTCCAATCCAAACACACACACACACACACACCCCAAACCAAAACCAACCAACCAAACCACAGATGAGAACACTTAGCACTAAGACAGTATCCAGAGGGAAACATACGCATCTGTTCAAAGAAATTAGCTTAAAACATGAATTTATGCAATGTAAAAATTTAGTGAAAATGTGTTTTAGCAAAAGTCATTAAAGTAGCAATTTGTGTGATAATCAGCAATATATGTGAAAAGTTTCTATGTAACTAGTTAAAAATAAACAATATAAGGTCTTTGAACTTTTGTTACAGATACTGTTGTGCACGAGGTTTTGATGCAACCCAGAATAAATGTAAATTTAAAAGTATATGTATTTATTCAGATTAATCATCTGTACCAGTTTAGTGTAAGGAATAATTTGCCAGTCAGGAGTTCAGTCAAACAGGATCCAGATTCTATAGAAGATCTATATTCAAGCAGACATATTATTTTAGATTGCTTTAAGAGTAATTGTGACTATGTTTTTAGTATTAACCCACTGCCTATAAAGCCTGGTTAAATAATTGCTTGAGCAACCACATTTCAGCATTGAAGTCAGACACCAAGGATTTGAAATTTTAGCATTAAAATTCTTTAAAAAGACTGTCAATTTTTCTTCGTGGCCTACTACAGAATTTAAACAAAAATAAACATCTTATTGAGGATTATTTTCATCATAGGCATTAAATTCAGTATACTCCTATCACATAATTCCAAAACAGTAATTAAACAAAATTGTGCTTAAACAATTAAGCTGAACTAAAATTACTAATCTGGTTATTTTGCACTTTTACTAAATACAGACCATAAAAAAAATAATAAAAAAAATAATTTTGCTGCTTTCACAGTCAATTAGAAGTGTCCCAGTTTTCAAAGTAACTCTGTTGCATGCTGAATTTAGTCTCATTTCTGAGTTTCTGCAACTCAAGAACAATGGAATACAGAAGCAGAAATATCCGAGGAGTCTGGGTTATGCCAGCTGCCCATGCCTGGTAATGGGGCTGCACCACTGAAAGGAGAGAATCCCTTTTTCTAGTGCAGTGTTTAGGAGCTCTGACAGACACGCTTTCCTAGCCCTGCTTCATGTACAATGCATTTTGCCATTTCTAGATAAAATGGGCAGCAATCCTATCAAACTGTATGATCTGAATTTGTCTCTGCATCAGAGTGCCATGTGTCACTTATGAGCGACATACATAACCCATGGGAAAACAGGGTATTATCTTTGTAATACTACACTATATATATTAAGCAACCTGCTACAACTTTTGAAAGCTCCATTCTTCTACCTCAAAAAATTATTACAACATGCACACAACATGTGATTTATACCGCAGACACTGAACAAAGGCTAGGTATATGATCAAACCTCACATTGTCAGAGCCTGCACCAAATGCTTATTACAATATCCAGCATAACACCACTGCGCATTTGTAAGACCAGCTGTCACAGATGTAGTATTTCCTATCTTCTGAGTTGTTAATTTCATGAAGATTCACTACATTTCATAACAGTATCTACCCTTTTATATATATAAATATATATATATACACAAACACACCCACACCCACCAATTGTATGTATCACAATATACACCAGAACAAGGGTGCACCAGTTCCAAGCATGTTGGAAGAGAGCCTAGCAGTAAGCTGAATTCCAATCCAGGACATGCACAAGGAGGACTGAGGTTCATCACAATGCTGAGCCAGATCCATGGAGCAGCAGTAACATCCCTTTTGGCAAGACCAAGAGAAAGCTGCTGTACTGAGCTTGTAAGCACTTGCTCTCTGAACTGCATGCAGTGACAGGCAAGTCCCCACAGACTGAAGAATATGGTCTGCAGAAGCATCCAAAGTGTCAGATGCAAATATTCCTGTAGTATATTTGAATGCTTACTGTGCTAGAGAAAAGTTGAAAACTTTATGACATCAGGAGTTTATTAAAGCGTATATTGACTTGATACATTTCAAATGTCTGATTACAAAAATAGATCATTATAGTGTACTGAAAATCCTAACTTTGGGTATTATTTCCTGATGCTGAGTTTCACAAACAGATGACTATCTAGCCTAGAAATGTCTCATTACCGCTATGGAGCACTCTGTTCTCAGCTAATGACAGGCAGTGTAAAAACATACAAAAACCGTAACAATGAAAGAAGTTAACTTTCCAAGTCAAGTCATCAGAGGCTCAATGTAACATACACTGCAGTAACTTCAAACATCGAATCAGAAAATGCCTCTTGTATTGCAGACCAAACTCTAGATTCCTTAAATCCATTTTGATCAGTAGAGAGGCAAAAGATTGGTCTAGGGGAGAACATTGAAATACTTCTGAATGACCACATGGGCCTAACGCTCAAGATTCACAGTGACTTTTGGTTAAACAAAATAGTTCACAGAAAAAATTAATCTTAATTTACTACTGAATGAAAAAAAAAACCCCAAACAAGAAATTCCACCCTAAAATCATCAGTCTATCTCAGACTATATAATTGAAGAAGTAAAACCTGAGCAGAACAGCTTCAGATGTTTCTGTATCTTGTACGACAGTTAAATATGGTGCTCTAGATTTTTTATCATAAAAAATACTAAATCATAAGTCAAATGCCAAAATGTATGTTGCTTTACACATATGTTGCAAGACATGGTAACTGCATAAGTGATTTTGCAATTTAATGTCTCATTGTCACAAACTGTTTACATGAAATCCATTATTAAATGCTTCTGTAATCATGAGCTTTTTTACGTCTCTTTGCAAGGTCCATTTTGCCTGGCTTCAGGTTGAGCTAGGGGACTGCTGGGATTGAGGATTGAGGAGTAACACATGAGGTTTTATCTTCAATAACATTTCTTGTCCTGCCTATGTACTTAAAATTAATCTTTTTTGAGTGCAGTTTAACAAAATAAAGCAGGATGGGCTTAAATTCTTAAACCTGGCAAAATGAAGGGCAAGAGAATATATTGTTACTTTCTGTACACACCAAGTGTATGAAGGGCAAACATAAACTAAGTGAAGCTGTTGGCAGATGTATAAATGTGTATACAAGAGCCATTGGTAGCTTGAAGCAGTATGTTCAGGACAGTCTCACTGAGGGAAACAGAGGAACAAAATGACCTGTTCAGTTTAAGACTATCTTGATTAATGGTGCAGAAAGATTATGTGGCACATCTAGCTGGAAGGGCTGCCACCTGATGGCCTCTCCAGTCCAAGGGCCTTATTGCAGAACATAATCTACAGAGAACATTGTGCAAAACGGTTAAACATTTGACACAGCACGTCTGGCCAACATGCAGCAGTACCAACACACACAAAATGCAACATGTCAAATGATCTCTGGCAGTGCCCTCCTGCCTCAAGGACCTGCACGCTTGCTTCCACAAGAACTGCTGCTCTTCATGCAGTGCAACACATCCACACTGGCTTTTGGAAGGCTGTCCCATCCAGTCACACCACAACCCATCACACCTGCCTCATCCATTTATGCAAAAACAGACACAAGCAAGCATTGCCCCAATGATGCAGAACCACTGCAGTGAGAGGCATAATCCTCAAGAAACATAAAAGTTCCACCTCTTTGTGCACACTGACATAACCCATATTTAAAGCATATTGAGGCTGATGGAGGGAAGAAGGCTGAAGCTTTAGTCTTCTTATATATTGTAGGTGTTATGTTACCAGTTTTACACCATTTAAACATAGACTGCTTTTTATTTAAAAATAAAAAACCTATATTAAAAATGAGGAATTCCACCTACATAAAGATTTCTAATCAGTCATAAGAGACTCACCATCTGCCAGTGACTAGTGAAACAGGTTCCCTATTTATTAAAAAAAAAATTTAAAATTAAAAATTTGCATTTACACTCCATCTTTTTATTTGATAATGACCTGCACTCTTAAAAGAGTCACTCTGTTAGTATTTTCATTCTTTTTGCAATAATGCTGTTATTCCTAGTGTCTAAGTTACATGTTCATGGTCGAACTATTACACTTACATGTTCTTAGAACAGAGAGTTATTAAATGTCAGACTAAAGAAGATGCATCCCTCTCTGTTCCCTGTACAACACCCTCACTCAAGGCTAAATCTGAAGAAATTCCTGAACTGTACTTACACAGGCTAGTAAATGCAAAGCATTTCATTATATAGAAAATACAGGGACTTAGCCTTGAGAGCTTTCTCAACTACACAGCCCAGCTGAGATAACAAGACACAAACACAGAGAGATTATTGCTGTAAAGTCAAAGAAAGTACGCACACTTACACTGGAACTATAACAGCCTCACTGAACTGCATTTGGCTTGTTGTCAGTCCTGAGGTTTGCTTTCTGATGGCAGCGTGCTCAAGAAAGAATGTAGAAGAAGAAAAAAGTATTTTTGCTAGCTGGAATATGCTGGTATTTATTTGGTCCAAGAAAACATAAAAGTATGTCAAAAGGAAGAGATCACAAAGAGCTAGAGGCTCACTTTGTGAAGAGTGTAAGTCTCAAATCACTTCAGTGATAAAATGACTCCACTAGTATCAGTGGAACTATATTAAATTGCACGATAACAATGGAGTGAATCAAAAGTCACATCTCACTGCTATCCAGCCAAGTATAACTAAATGCAGAATCAGGCCCAATTAACTTAGAATCATAAAGACTGAATGAGGATGAATCTTAGACACACTGATTAGGATCACAGAGTAAAGCAGAAAAATAAAACAAACCACACACTGCAGTATGAACATAAGGATGGAAACACAAACATGTAATCTATTAATATTTAAAAACCCAACCAAATAACAAAATAAACCCCCAAAACCAAAACTCAAGTAATTTCAGGACATTTCTTCTGCATGCAGCATCTCTACTCACCACCACCACCCTTTTACAGTCCTTTTTTCTTTCTATACTGCTAATTGTTTTTATTCTATTAGATTAATTTAGATTAGATTATCAATTCCTTTCCCATTCGCTGCTTGGACTCTTCTAAAGCTCATGTACCTCTTTGGAAACTGTTAAGGGTACTCTGTAGTTATGACTATACAAGATCTTGCTGCAACATCCAGCCATGTCTAAAATTGCATTTTGGTGAAGATGAAGCTTACTCAGGATTAGCTGGAAAACAATGCCTTATATGCATACTAATTTACATCAGGGTAGCAGCACTAGCATGTTTTGTTGTTTGTTTGTTGGTGGGTTTTTTTATTGTGAAGACACAGAACAATCCTACCTTTTCTTATTTGTAAGGGATGGGAGGAGGATTATGCATATTTTCTTGCTGTATTGCATGATTTATTGTAAGTAAGGAGCTTCATAAGGCTACAGTTCAAGGAGAAGAACAAATAAGTATTGACTCAGCTACTGACATGCAGTTATTACAACCAATTTTAAGAGGCAGCACAGGGGGAGGTAGCATTTGTTCCCAGTCCTCTCAGGAAGTCATGTAAGCACAGAATCGACTTATTAACATAACATCTATTTCCGTGCCAAAGCAGCAATAGCTTCCATTCATATACGCACTGACAGACCTTCAGTAGCAGAAAATACCATTAGTATACTGTAAAAAATGATGTATACAAACCTTTAACACCTCCTCTGAATATTCAGTAGAGCAAAAGGAGGCAACAAAACTTACTCAAGGTAGCTGTAACTCGAAAACCCATGTGTCATTTTCAAGCAAGAGTATTATGACTCCACAAAATGTTGGAGCAGCAGCAAAATCTAACACAGTCAAATAGAAAGCATGCAAGTTTGGAATGTCTGGGTTTGGGTTTTTTTTTGGTTGGGTTTTTTTTTTGGCTTTTCTTTTCATGTTTGCTTCTAAAGAAGGAATTTAACTTCTATGTAGGGAAAAATTCTATTAGACAAGGTACTCTATGATCAGAACACAGTAACAAAGCTGAAGATTAAGAAACACCACTATTGCATGCTGTTACAGAGTCCAGAAAACAGTTGTTAATTGGTCCTTCTCTTTCAGGCGTTACAGAGTCTGTAATATTGCACTGAAAATCTTTAGTAAAAAGAAATTAAGTATGTGGCAACAGCTACTGGCTGCTAGCCAAAATGCCCGGATGCCGTTCTGGGGAAACTTGCTGGCATGCCTTAAAGGGCTCACTGCCTAGCAGGCCTTCTTTTCTGGGCAGTTCCATGGTGGAAATGGTTGAGCAACACTTTATTTACTTTTTGGTAATCCACAGTTACTGCTTTCAGAAAAATTTCACCAATCTAAGTGGGATAATATCATAACAACCATTTTCAACAGTTGTTGAAAATGCATGGGAACTTGTGGACTGCTTGTAAAGGGTATGTAAAAAATGACTACTGAAAGCAAATACATGGCAGCCTATATATGTGAACCAAAAATACAGAATTGCATTCCACTAGAAAGTATTTCCATGTCCACAAAGCCAGTGATCTATTAAGATCTGATTTCAGCATTTTATTGTAAGAAATGAATTTACAGTAAAGATATTTGGTATTATTGCTGCTGCCAGACTTTTTAATAACAACACTTATATTGTTAACAAATACAGTCCTTAATATTCAGAACTTTTATTCTTAACTCTGAACCAAAAAATTTCCTAGTATGACATAGTATGTGTGAAAAAATAGTTGGGGCAAATAACGATGGAAGAAGTGTTTCCTTAAAACAGTCTCTCTGCATTAACAAAAGAAACAGCACCAAAAATTATGATGTGAATTAGGGTTGCATTTTGTCACATGCCAGGGTGGAGAACGTAGTGATAGGGAATAAATACTTCTGCTTTAGGTGAATTTTGGGAATCAAAGTAACAAGCAGAATCAGACATTGCTGGGGTGCCTAAATTGGAATTAAAATGTGCTTGTTCCATTTAAGAGCAGCTGCAGTGGACCACACAGCTTTAATCTTGCCAAAGGGCTTGCCATTAGCCATAGTCAGTAATGGGCAATTAAGGAGAAAAATCAAGGACAGGGAATGAGAGAGTGATACTGTCATTATCCATTTTCTAAAAAGAGAGAAATTTAATATAAAGCCTTAACATTTCTCCTTCAGGAAAAGGACCCTTTCAATGCAGTGCTTGCTTGTTGCTTTTTAACCTCTCTAAAAGCACCTTGATAGTACTGAGGTAGCATCGAGTAGTATTTCAATAGCACCTTGAAGGTACTGAGGGATCTTAAATCTAGAAGTAGTTATCTTCAGCTTCAACTCAACTCCAACTTCAGTGTTGGATTCCTCCTTCCTCAGTCTCCGCCTGATACCAAAAGTATTCTATTCCCAGAAATGGAGAAACAAGCTTTCCTCAAAACAACACTAGAATTTAAAATTAAATTATACTGTTGAACGCATATAATTTTAAAAATTAGCCTAACGTTGATTCTTTATGCAATGATGGAATTTCTTTTTCTTAAAAAAATAAAAAAAAATTAACATGTCCAACTCTTAAAGGCAATTTCCAGCCTTCACATGGCATAGCTTTGCAAGGGCAGCAGGCAGATGCAGAAATCCAGAATGCATTTTTCTGCCAGCTGTTTCTGGGTCTTTCCTGGTCTCATCAGCAATTTAGTGGTGCATCTTTACTGCTCCCTGTTTTCGCACTGTGTTGGTCAAAGGGGGAGCCTAATGGAGAATCAGCTGTATTCCCTGGAATTCTTGCTTCACATAATAAAACACTCTTCTGTACAACAAGAATACTGTGTGGTATTTTCCTAAATTTTCTTCTGTGGTAGCACGAGACACAGTAATTTCAAAAAAGTAGTTTAAAACTACAGTAATGTCTGTTTAATCTACATACATACAATTGTAACTCAAAAAGAACAGAGAAGTTTGACTGTCAGTAACTAGCAGTAGAGGGAGGTGTACCCCTGACACACCACGCCCCTTCCTCAAAAGATGAACAAAACTATGCATGCCACTTAATTTACATGAAAAGCAGAGAAGGCATGTCAGGGGTGGATAAAGGTGATCTACACAAAGGGGGGCTCCCAAAAGGTTTGGGGGACACTTTGCACCAGGTACCCCCACTGGCAGGACCAATGCTGGATGCAGGACTGGTGAATTCTCTCCTCTCTTCTTTCCCGTCTCTGTCTCCCTTCATCTTATTCAATACCCCTCTCTCTCTAAAGAAATGCAAGGGTTACCCTTAAAAGTTGCTGATAATTGCGAAGTCTTATTATTGCCACTTCATTGTGTCAATCCAGAACAAAGAACTTTTGTTTGTTGACCTTTGGTGGTATTTCACCTTAATCCAACTGGGGAATCAGTGAATCTGAGTCACTCCTCCCCCCCTCTACAGAAGAATGGGACCTAACAACAACTTCTAAGGCAAAGACGTTTTACATGACTAAATGATCAATGTAAAATAACTTTGAATACGGAATACCTGAAGTTTTAGGGTTTCTCATTCATTAGCAACACTATCTGATATTTACAGCCTCCTGCAAATGTCTGCAGCACAAAAAGGAGAAAATTAAGCCACATTGCTAAAGTGTGAAAGGTGTGCTCTAGAATTAGAAAATTGACCTCCTGAGATTTCTCACCTTGTGACTGTGAATACACGAAAAGTAAATTGTTCCTTGCACATTTACTTTTACAGATGTTCATTTTACTTGAGGGTTGTAAAACATAAGTCTTTATTCCCCAGTATTTAAAAAGCTAATTTAATAACCTCTGCAAGTTCTGATTATTCTCATTTCAGAACACAGAGTTTTCTCCAGGGCAGGCATAATGGTGCTCAACAATAGAGACAAAATTGAATTTTACCGTCCCAAGGATATTAACAAAATAACTTATTTTTTTTATGCCCAAAGCAACAGCGTGTAGTTCTGAGCTGATAGTGGACCTCAAGGTTCCCTACTACCTTTCTAGCACACAGGCTTAGCCCAGACTTTTTTATGGCAAACACACACTCTCTCTCTCTCCTTACTCATCTTTGCAGTCTCTCCTGCCTCTTGAGTACCGCAGTGCTGGCCCGGTCAAGGTTCAGCTGCTCAAAGAAACATCTAACCCAGGGGTCCTCAAACTTTTTAAACAGGGGGGCGGTGCATGGATGCAGTGGCAGGCAGTCATCTGCGGCTGCTTGGTTTCCCCCCCAACCCCCGGCGGGGGGGGTTCTGTAAATACCAGGGGCCGGACTGAGGACCCGGGGGGCCGTATCTGGCCCGCGGGCCGTAGTTTGACGACCCCTGATCTAACCTATCATTTCTCAGTAAACCTACATTTCTTAAACACAACAGACTGTTTCCTGCTTTCTTCAGAAGAGGCACCCTTAAGAGGTCATGGTAAACCACACCTAGGTCAGGAAAGTTAATTTGCTGCAATGCCTCCAGAACAAAGTATATTCCTGTAGCTTGGAAATCAAGAGAATTACATAAATTGCATGCAAAAGCACAACTGAGCCCTAGTAACCCAAAACAACATGATGAAGAGATGCCCATTTCAGCAGCTACCAAAAACGATAGCCTAAAGTATTTGGATAAGGCAATGGAGCAGAAAGTCATGTAACTCTATTGGTATGTTTTGAGCTGCAGTGAGGACAACTGCCATTAGACTCAGGCATGGTAAAATACCTGTCATTCTTGTATTCAAAAAACATAGAATATTTGTACTTTTATGGAAAGCAATGTCCAAAGAAGTCTCTCTTCTCTTAGCGCTAAGGTACCAATTTTCTCTCCTCTAGAATTTTCTGGTCTTTATGTCCTGTGATTGTTCAGGATGTCAGCAACATCTGGGTCACCTGACATTTACTGAGTGAAATGAAAGATGTTTTATGTATAATTAACACATTCAAACTCCCTAGTTTCTGGCATTCACATGAGATTAATTATGTATAATATTTAGAGTACTCGCATTTAAATTCTGAGCAGCTTTTGGTTCTCATACTTGAGAGCACTAATGAATCGTACTTTCATCTCATTTGGCTTCTAAGCTGATACAAGTACAAAAGTTATGTAAGAATTCACACGACCCCCAGTGCTAAATCACAAACTGCAAAAGGTGGGAAAGAGATTCAAGTTATCACACTGTACTTCACTCTAGAAAATAACAGCACCTTCAGCAATAAAGTTTGTTTTAAAGTTCTACATGTCACATGCTCCTTGTTCATTACACTAAGGTGTGTTACTGAAGTGCTGTCACCAAACATAGAAAACAGGAATTCTCGCATCCTACATTTTTTACCTATTGCACGTTTATACATTCAAAGGTAATACTCTATATCTTAACTTTCCAGTCCAAGTAACCTTGCAAACACTTCCCAGAAAGCTACTCCTACAGTACTTTTGTAAGTTAGCAACAAGACAAAATACACAGAGTGCACAGACTGTCATGAACTCCCCAGTCTGGAATGCACTAGATTCTCCTCCCTCCATAGCATCTGCAGCTGCCGGGCACTACCCCAGGCATCAGGTTTAGGAAGCAGAAACACAGTAATGTAATACTGCTCTATTCCTGGATGGTCCAGCTGCAAGGTGTTTACCATCTACAGAGAAATCAGTAAGACACACAGATTTTTTTCTATTTCCAAGCCAACATTCATCACTTTTCTTTTTCCTGCTTGGATTGTAAAGATCCATTTTGAAATAGGAAAATGGATTTTCTCTCTGTGCAGTCTCTCCCTGCTATACCCTGTGCTCTCTCTATTATACTTCGTGATTTGAGAAGACAAATACCAGTGAACTAAATGCCTAATAATCTAAAATACACCCAAAGGTGTCATGTGAAAATCTTTAAAGCAATCAAGGCCACAAAAATAAAATATTTTCATTTTTGTAAAGATAAACGTCATAAAAATTTCACTCTTATTGTACATTTCCAGCATTTTCCTTCAATGTACTTCTGTTACTTAACAGTCCACCTAATAAAAAAAGTTTGTGAATTCCATTTCTGTTCTGTTACAGATGATGGTTTCTTGAACCTAACCTTGGAAACTAAATCTACAACTACAAGGTTTGACTTCTGACCCACCAGTTAACAGTACTGAGATACTTCTCGCTGAGTTGAATCCAAGTTCATCTTAGCATTGCCCCTCGTTGTAGCCAATCAGCATTACACAGAACCCAGAATACAATGTTTCATGGATTTGGACTGATTAAAATCTATATGCTTCATTTCGTTATAGTATTTTAACTAGGCTGCCTAGTTCCTTTTAATATTACTACAAAAATCAAGTGGACAGTATGTATTTAGACATTATGTTCTCATATTTATGAATCCAAATCTGTGTCATTATCTCGTAATGAAAGATGAACCCTAGCAAAATACAGAGAGTTAGTCATAAGTTAGTTTTAGAAGAAATGATATGCAATGCTGGCTTTACTTCCACATCCTCCCCAGACAAGCCCCTTTACTATCACCACACCTACTTACAGAATACTTCTTTCAATTGCTGTATTCTTTCCACAAACTAGTTTCCAGTAGAAATAAAATTAAAATAAAATAAAATTTGCCTAGGTATAATACGCCTGAGCTTCTGAAGCAGTAACTTTGGCAGGGTAGACACAGTTCTCTTGTCATGCACACTTCATGTTTTTATATTAAAATAAATCGGTGTAAAGTAGAGTCCATATGGCAGAGAAATAGAAAACTTAATCTGCTACTTACCCCAGGAATTATCTTTTTAAATTAGTAAGAACATCTGAAGGTATCTGCATGTTTGTGAAAAGCTAAAAGAAATACAAGCAAGAAAAAGATTCAGAAAAAAAAAAAAAAAAAGATGAACTTCGTATATGGACATTTTTCTTTTAAGATTCACTTAACAAGTGCCCTACTCCAGTCTGGGCATGTTTCTTCCTCCCTGTAAGGTTTAAGGAAAGTACAGAGAAGAAGAGAGTAGGGAAGAAAAGCAATATGCAGTAGAACTAATGCAAACTAATGAATAATTGTTCCCATCTTATTTGTATTGGTCCCTTCAAACATCTTTCAATTTAAATGACAAAAAAAGTGCAATATGTACAGAGTATGTGGAACGTGGTAAAAAAAGTTATTCACAGAACTCTAATTTATAAATTTCATGGACAGTTAATCTAAGTTAGAAACTACTTTCAAAATGAAAGATTTTCTGTTTACAGTTGAGTGAAATGCCAACATAAACATAAAAGAAAATAGAAAAATAAATTGAAAGATCTCCACTTAAACTTTGTCAACATTTGCACAGGCCTGCCTATCTGCACTCACTATTTTATATGAATAAGTCTATGCTAAGTAACAAAATTTATCATAAATATAGAACTCAAGCTAAAAATGCATTTGCATTTTTTTAGCAAAATTTAACCCTCAAAATCTGATATCAAGCTGCTGACCCAACGATATTCACAAACCAGGATAAAGGAATTTATTTAATCTTGAGGCGGCTCTTCCGTTCCAATTATTTTTCCATTACAAAAATGTTGTAGCGTACCACCCTACATAAAGGGATTCTGAGTTTGGGTGGAAAATTCAATGCACAGAAAAAATATTCTTGTTTCACTGCTGCTGATACTTAGCTCAGGTGCAATTCCCTCTTACTTCTAAAACGTCAAGGTTACTTGTGGATTTAGAAAAAAAAAAAGATAACCTCCCTGTGTTCCTATGTGTTACCATCTCAGTCATAGGTACTTTAAGATTAACTGCAGAATTACACAGTTTAGCTATCTTGTGTGTGAGTAACCTTTAGGTCTTCAAAGGGCAAACACTGAGCATCATCAACATGGAGTTTTCTAATCTCCTCTTCACCAGTTACACATGAATGCTACACCACTATTATGACTGATTAGTTATTCTGGGCAGATAAACCTGTGGGTGAACAACAGCAACAGCAGCAGCATTTCAGTTGCTATACCACACACAATATTTAATTTCAGTGGCAGGCTGTACAGAACTATTGTAACTTAATTTTATTCACATTATGGGAACTGGTAGTGAAAAGGCTATTTTAGATATCCAGAAAAGGGAAACACCTCAAAATTACTTTATTCCTTGGTCATTTCAGAACCTCAAGAAGTTTTTGTGTGGTCCTGCGGTTAAAAGCACACTTTCAATATTACATATACAAACCTTATCTCACTCCCACTAAAGAGTCATATTTTAAAGTTATATTTTAATCTATCCTAAATGTTTTGCCCCCAGAAAGGGATGTATAAAAAGCCCAAAGAGTTATCTAATGCTCTGTAATGCACTCTCATGAAAGAAGCTTGGGAATTCAAGAGCCTGCGTTGACCGTTTGCTTTTTCTCCATTGCAGGCTGAGAATGACACAATGGCATTAATTTTCCACTCCAGTGCCTGCTGCTCTTGTCAGACCATGTTAGGCAATACAGGGCCAGGTCCTCAACTGTGATAAACAGGTTTTATGTCAGTTTATCCCAAGTGAGAAATTCAATGCAGGTTCTCACGCCATCCTCAAAACTGCATTTTAAAATACTGAGGAAGGGTATGTAATTTTTCACAGCTACCTGCCCTTAGAATCATGAATTGCTATAAACATTTTTCCTTAGTGGTAGTTCAGGTTCCAGTCACCAACCATACTATTTTAGGTAGAGCACTGTCTCCAGGCGCTTAGTATCAGTGTGAGACACACAAAAATTACCCTGCAATCTCACTGCCCATGTCATGCTGTCCTCTACATTTAGACAACTGTTTTGAATCTAGTACAAATATTGAGGAGGAAACTATTAGTTAGCAGACACACAGCATCCACATGCTATCTATGCATAATACCGATGTTATAACTAACACACTGGCCAGAAGAAAACTAGTGTTAATCCTTTTATTTGTGCCTTATTAATCATCTAGCCCAACCTCCTCCCCAATGCACTTCAACTTCAATAGGTTGCTGAGGGCCTTGCCCAGTTTGGCTTATAAATCTCCAAGGACAGTTTCTTCAGTTTGTCTGGGCCTTTTTTCCAGTGTTTAACCACTCTTCTGATGGAAAAAAAAAAAAAATATCCTTACATCTAACTGGAATTTCTTGTCTAGCCTGTGTCTGTCCTCAGGTGGAAAGAGCCATGACCATCTCCTCTACACGCTAGCACCAGATTGTTGAAGACCATTTGTTCCATGAGGCGTGTAAAAAGTGCTTACTTTCCCAACTTGCTTAAAGTGAATTATACTTCACAAATTGCCACAAAGAGCCCCATGAAAACCAAACCGCTGATGTAATACAACACTGCAGTTGTCTAAGTGTCCTTCATATTGCAACACCACCTCCTGCTTTTCATAGTCTTTTCTGTGAAGAGCAGTGTTCCTGTTCAACACTGAAGAAGGCCTAAGAATAATTTATTTAAAGTGACTACCACATCAAAAAAAGAGGGGAAAAAATAATATACAAGAATCATTACAGAAACTAATAGTTAAATAATTTACTGAAATACCACAAAGGTAGCATCTTACAACTTTATTCACCTGGGTGCCACAGAATCTAAATATAGTATCACACTTCCTAAAAGGCTCTTGAGACACAAAGCCTCTACATCTTAGAATGCAGCTTCATTTACTTTCATATATTCCTCATTTTATACAGCTAAAAATACTTGGGGATAAATAATATTAGTCTTCACACCAAAAGCCATAGTACCTACTGATATTCACTCTTTTCAGTAATCTATTTATGCACCATGTAGATGACTGTCATAACCACAAGATGAATGGCAAGGGGCATTTTATAGGTTATCTGGAAGGTTAGTAAGTCTAAGTGATTAACTGTGAAGGGAACTGGGATGCTCATGGACATTACTCTGAGGCTTTAATGCTGAGTACCAATCCTTTTGCCTGCTTGAGGCAGATCAGGTCACATAGCACAGAAAGAGGGACAGACTTAGATTAAATGCCAATATGTATTAGTGAGGGTATAAAGTAGATTGCAAATAAAAGTATAAAGCTCACTATCCTCATATATTCTGGCTAGAGCAATATGGGACTCCTGGAAAGAAATGCTTTGCAGATCAAATACGCAAAAGCAATTTTCAGGACCAGTAGAGAAAGACAATTTGAAGGTTGAGACTACTCATGGAGAATGAACTACCCTCTTATTTCTCCTTTAACAAGACAATTCTGCTTAAAATATGTCTTCTTGTCACAGTCACCACTACACAGTGCAGACTACTGCTCAGATAGACCCTGACCTCTTTAGGCTTTGGATATCAGCTTCTAAAAATCACAGAGCAACAATATAGCATGCCCGCCATAGAATTTCTCATAATAACATTGGAGATACTCCATTTTTCAACATCTTAATTTTCCAGCTAAATTGAGGATGACACATAAAAGGTCACCAAAGTAACATGAGGTCAATGGAACAAAATCATAAATTGATCTTACTGAATTGATGAACGTCAATAATAACTGACATCACATCAGTCTCATCTGGATTTAACAATAGGGACAGCCTTTGTGTAGCAAGCCTTTATTTTCTTTTGGTCTGTGTTTAAATTGTTCTACTAATTTGACTGAGGTTTGAAATGAAACATTTTCTTTCCCCATAATCATGGAAAACAAGAATATTTCCAAATACTTGTGGATGTAAATTCCAAAAATTGTGGATGTAAACAAAGTAAAACTTTTTCAGAAGATAAGAACAACAGCAGCCCAAAAAATATGCAATGTATTTCAGAAAAAAAGGCTCTGCAGTAAGAAAAGCTGGTATTGTTCATCAAAAGTGAAAAAATGGGGATTAGTATTTGTAACAACCTAACCTGAGAGCCCACGAAAATTCCTAAGCCATTCCTAGTAGTTGAATGCCAGCGTACTAGCCTAGGTGTTTCCTTCAACAGTGAGATACTTTCTTTAAATCTCATTAAATTTAGATACAGAAAATGGATACAGTGGATACGGAAAGCCTTGTCAATGTTTTTAATATAATTCCATAAATAGCTCTGCAGTTTCTGTATAACTTTTATAGGAATAGTAAAGAGAAAGTATGTAAACTGGACCTTAATATACTGCCCCGCAGCTGCTAGGCAGCTGTAATTAAGCTCTGCTATCTTCTGTTAGAAATCACTTGAACCAATACTGTGCAAGGGACTGTGGCTATAATCAGAAAATTAAAATGTCATCTAGCTAAGAAAATAAATTACCTTGGTTTCAGAAAAAGTAAATGTAACTGTTGAAGTTGCTTCTCCGTTACTTTAAGCTCTAAAATCAGGCACTGTTATCTAAAAACCTTAAAATACAATTTCTCAACTTCATAATATTTAAAGTAGATATTTTAGTACCTATTGTATGACTGCATTTCACTACTACATGTCAAGTTCAAGAAGCCAGTTTGCCTAAAAACACCAACATTTTCCCAACACCTTAAAATCAACACAGCTAAAATAAACGTTATTCATATATTATGTGAAAAGGCACTCAAAAAATAGACAACTCACCCACATTAATCACCAACTGTTGTTGTGCGTAGTCCATCAAGGAATTATATTCTCCTGAGTGCAGACCACTACAGCGATCAATTTAGGTTTTGTCTGCTTGTAATTATTCAAGTGACAATTTGATGGCGCATTGCTTCTAACAATCCTTTATAGCAACAACTTTTAGACAACAATATTCTGATGACAAGATGAGTAGAAAGAATAATAAGATGATGTTTGGATGATAGGTTTCAAGATTTTTAATATAAAATCCATTATATTAATTCCATTTTGACTTAATCCACATCAGTGATCAAAGTGGTTTTAACCTATGCTTCTGCTGAGCATCCTGGCTAGCAAAGTCAAGTTTCTTCCCCTAATTTATTCAAGACCTTCAGAAAATTCATGTATTTGTCCATCTCTGTTCTATTTAGATCAATATTTAGAAGGGTCGGCAAGGAACTGAGAAGCAAATGAAACAAGAGACGTGGTAAACAAAGAGGTAAAACCAAGAAAAAGGCAGGGAAAAAATACAGGTTTTCACCTCTCTACAAGACAGCGAGAAAGAACCACCCCAGAGATTAAACTCTTAAGGTATCAGGGACATGAAGCTGCTGAGCAGACTCTGGCCTGAGCTTTCTCTCACTGAACACATCATGAGAAACTACAAATCATGTAAAGAAAAATTGCCTGCCGTAGCAGATAACAATGTGAGAAGAGACAGAAGTGACCGTGATGTGGGGCAGGGTTGGACTTCATGGTGGTTAAGGGGAACTGATGCAAGAAACAGCAAAAGTTTGTAGAAATACCAAGTTGGGGTACAGATGCTTCAACCTGGCATCACTGTGTCAGTGCCCTTTCTAGGTCAGATTAACATCCTCCTAACAGATATCTGTTTATACTGGGTTATTTAAACTATTTTGGTGCTGCAGAAGACAGAAATATTCCTGCACCTGTGCTGAGACAGAGGGAATGAGGAAGGGAGGACACTAGCTCATCCCAACCAGCAGAGTACCATCAAAATGCGGGCTGATGCTATGAACATCAAAAGCAGTCCCAAAGCTCAACAGATGCAACTTACAATTTTCTTCTCCTTGTTGTGGCGTGGCAGATGTCTGTAATTCTTCCACCTACAAATAATACAATAAAACCTATACCCAAATGTTAGCAGCTGCTAAAGAGCTTTCCAATTAGTCAGTAACCTACTTTGATCCTGACAAAACACATAGTCAGACAGAAATACTCCTCTAAAATGATGATATTAGAGCACTAATTTATTGAGAGATGAATCTATTAAAAACATTTTCTGATTTTATGACCTGAGGAACTGACTCACACATATTCACACACAAGATATCTGAAAAAGGTCCATGAAAAATAAAGAATTAAGGAGTATCATTTGTAGGTATTCCAGAAATTATTTTTGTTGCAAGTTTATTTCCAGTGCTGATTAGTATGACCTGTTATAACAGCAGTATGAAATGCACTACTTCAGTGCAAATTAGCAGTGCTCGACTCCCAATTCATCCCTGTCCTTGTTCCACATAACCAGTAGGCTATGTTTTCTATGATGGTTTATCTGTACTCGTTGCAGGCTGTGGATTTTTCACTCACGTATGTTTAGAAAATGGTGCCTGATCTTAACTGCAAAACTAAACTGCAAATTAACCAAAAGGGTGGTTGAGTTTTCTCATGTCCAGGAAAGCACTCAAGTTCCCACATGCTCCCAGTGGCTATCAAACTGAGCCTCTGCCAAAACATGTGACCAAGGATCAAAAACTTAAAGCAGCACATGGAAATTAAAAAGCACTTTATACAAGTTTGGTTTAGACATCTTATTCAGGAATTAGTAAGGTCAGCCTGTTTCTGTTAAGCATTACATGAAGCATAACAACATTCTGCTGTACTGAAAGAAAACATGTCTTGTTTGGCAGATGAGTTATAGTAGATTCAAATTCACTTCTTCCATTAGCACAGCACAAAAATAGAAAATTTTTGTCTGAAATCCACTGAGACAGGAAACAGACAGACAGTATAGGATTGTGAGGTTCTGAATGGCATATAGACTGCTTTAAGTCCCAATATTTATTTCTTAAGTGAAGCAATTAGTGAACAAAAAGATAAATAAAGTCATTTCAGTCCAAGTGACTATTCTGTGGTTATTTTAAGTTGGATACTGTTGTGTAATTTTCTGATTCCACAGGGATATGTTATCACCAGGAGATCTATCAAACCTCTAAACATACATCTCCACATACATAGTATACAGAAGATTTTCTTTACATGGTTTTTAAAATCACCCAGATAAAATACACCTCCTCCTCAAAAATCAAGTCTTGACAGGATACTTATACCACTAATTATATTCCCAATGCATCTCACATCAGTTACTGTTTTACCATTACTGTTGTTTGAATGGGAAGTTGGATGACTGCTAAACACTATAATGATTTTAAATGAACTTTCCCCAAAGATTACATTCTCCCACTCAAGCCCATATTGTCCTCTGCCAGAATGGTGCAATATGTTAAATTTCCTAAAGCAAGGAATAACAGTCTTGGGCTGCTGACAAGGGGCTGCAGTAGCAGCGAGCTTAATAAAATACCACACGTTCTGGCCTTACCATTTCCACCTTTAATTTAAAGACTGATGCAGGGACACATGTTTGGGTGGGCATCGTATGAGCTTAAAGTAACATCAAGTCACATAGAGAGCTGGTGATCAAATTAAAAGCTTGATTTGCCATATAATTTCCCCTTTCTACACTGACAACGTTACTCATGCTCTTCAAGAACACCTACATAGTCACCCGTAATTTGCCTTCCATTTACACATAACTTCAGGCATATGAAGAAAAAGTAATGAAAAACCTTTTAGAAATTAAATTTTCCTTCTGATCAGAAGGGGCTCTTTCTAAGCCCTAAGGTCTCTCAACATGCCACACACTGTTTTCTGTTAATTTTGCAAGGCTCTCCAACAGACATTTCTACAGAAAAGACAAAAATAAAACAAAACCCAACAACAACAAAAAAATCCTTCTTGTGTTGAATTAGTCATCTGCAGGGGAAAACAACACTGCACAAATGCTCTCTGCACATATGGCATAATAAATATAAGCTACAGAGTCCTGGTCAATATACATACATTTTATAACAATGTAGTTCTTCATTATCCTCCTTTCACCTTGCAATTTTTTTCAAAATGAAGATTAATAAGAGCTGCACTCATATATAAAAAAGTTGTATTTAAGTAGGGGGTTTTTGGTTGGTTGGGGTTTTTTGGGTGGTTTTGGTTTTTTTTTTTTTTGCCAATACAATCTTGGGGTCAAATCCAGGGATTAGACTGGTCCATTGAGACTCCAGCACTGTGACCTGGTGCAAGGAAACACAGCTAGCTGTTTCTGAGAGTCAGTAGTCGTGGTATAATGTTATTATGCATTCTTAATTTGACGACATACATTGATAAATCACCTCATATATTTTTAGCAAGGAGTCTTTTAAGAAAGGAACATGAAAGCACACAATGTTATTAAGGTAACTTCAACCAGCCACTTCCATTGCTATACAATACAACCCACTGGCTGCTGCTTTTTAACAACTCAACATTACAATTACAATGAATCCTTAAAGCCTGACAGAAGGATCAGATGAAGATGTGTAACTGAAGCATGACTTCACAGTACAGCAGAGAGCCGCTAGCAATTAATAGACTAGCCACGAATTAGGGAATATTCATATTAGTTACTTAGAAACATCAAGACGGTGTTCCATCAACCACAGTGATGACAATGACTCATTGAAAACTCACACAAACAACACTGGTAGTGATTTTCTTATCAGATGGACTGGACAACTGCTCTCTCAAGCTCTTCCATGTAATGCTTTAGAGAAGTAATGCTTTCAGCATGCCACAGTAACATGTAATAGGAAACCCTTCAGAAGTACTTGCTGAACACACAGCTCAACCAGCCACAGGCTCACAGTCTTTATGCATACCACAGAAAACTTCTGGGTTGTAACAGCATTCAGTGGAAACCTGTGACATTTCACAGAACACGTCCCAAACCAAGTCAAGTGCATGCACACAGAAGCTAGTTTCCAAGACCCAGTTAGTTTATCATTTTGTTTAGCAAGAAGAAACCGCTTCTCTTCACGCTTGCAGCTGATATGACAAACAAGAGGCAGTATTCAGGCTAGAATGATGCACAGTTACAATTATGAAAGACATTAAGTGAGCAGAATTGAATTCAACAGCCCATTTGATGGTGACAGGATGATCTACAATAATGGGGAGAATAAATTCAGACTATTCAGATCAATTAATCTAGACTTCTTGAAGAGGTTGCTAAATAAAGAGCTATTTGACCAAGTGCTGGATAAGGCCTATCGAACACATTAGCTACAATAAAAAAATATCCCCCTTTCATCCTTCATTTTGGATTACCTAAGTTCTTACTGAATGAGAGACTTTTTCCTAGCTTTAAAAACTTTGGGGTTCGATGTTCCTTCTTCTGAGGAAAAGTAGGGTGACCTTCAACATGCACCTTCACTGATATCTAATTAACTGCAAGTAGGAGACTTAAGCACCAACACATCCTTCTCGCCTGTTCACCCAAGTGCTGAACACATTGCTCTACAGACCACAGTCTGAGTTTATGAGAGATACAAGGTAATAAGATTAAAGTAAAAAAGAGAAGATACAGACTTCACTGTTATATGAACTATGAGGACATTAAGCTAAAACATTCTCCTCACATTTTATGAGAATTCTAGTAAGAATTCATCGCTGTACATGGAAATGGAAGCAGTTTGCAGCAGCAGATAAAAATCACAGCTAGTCACTTCACAAGAAAATCCAACATACATTTGGGGCCTTGTTAGGGAGTAGAAGCAGAAACTGCGTTGAAATAATTCAAGAAAAGTAGCTCATGGAGGATTCTTCAGTTATTCAGGTTCTTCAAAACACCTCATTGGACCAAAGGACTGTTGATAATAAAAATACAGTCAACATCTTTTTATGGATTACTTTCAAATGCTGGTTTCTCTATTAATTTTAAACCTTTTCTCTTCAATCCTTTCCATTTCTTGTCTTGCAGTTCCTTCAAGAGTTATGTAGTTACTCAAGACCACTCTAGAAAACCAGATGGAAAAGAAATCACCTGAGCTGATGTTCTGGAACTGAAGTGCTACTGTAAGCCACTTAGAGGTGACCTAATTAAGAGTGGACTTGTATTTGGAAGGGAGAAGAGGTACAGGTTTTTTTGTTTCATTCCTGTTACTAGTTTACTAAGAATAATTTACAGCACTGACTTTCTTCCAAGTTAGCCAGATCATTATACATATTAAATGGCAAACAAGTCTTTGAAAAGCAGTATTAAAAAAATCTCACACATGCACTGAGACTTAATATAAACATTCATCCTGCAGCTACTCCAAGCAAACAGACAGAGAAAATATGCATATCATTAAAGACACTTGCAGAGGGTTCTCACCTCATTCTTATTCTCTGCTGAGCAACCCGTCTTGAAATACTGTTCCAACCTTCCAGATACTGAACAGTTCAAAAGGTTTGCACGCAAAAAAAAAAAACAAACCACATCATGCAGCTCCAGAAATATTTATATACCTTCAGTGCAAATAACAGTTTTCTGAACAAAAATATACCAGGATACAGAAGATTCAGTGCTAACTTTTTAAGAATATTTTTGAAAACCGAATGTCACTTCTTCACTATCTGAGGCATAGGAATAATTTACTGTTAGACACTTGACTTTGTTTTTACTGGAGTGTTTTTACTTTCACTGGAAAGGGCTGTTTCCTATAGGCTGGAGAAACATGTGGGCAGCCACCCTGCGAAGCTTTTCCCCTGGTGGAGAGGCAAGCAGCTTGGCAGTGAGCCTGTGCAGTCTCCATACTCAGAGTTTTCCAGGACCCAACTGGATAAAGCCCTGAACAGCCTGGTCTGATGCTGTGATGGAGAGACAGGATGCTGCTTGATGCAAGCAAATGTCGATTTATTGTACACAATCATGAGTTTTTATATGTTTTCAGAAGCTGCGCACTTTAAACAGATTTGTTCTTTAAGCTAAGCGTTACATACTAGGCAATCCCTGATTGGTGGTTTACTACAAACAAAGGACACTAAGTGTGTGCTTACAGTCATCAATTAACAGCAACTGTTACTTCTCCTTGGCACCATCGGTTCCCCACTCCCCTCTCGGCATGACTCATCCTGTTAATTATTATCTGTTCACATTCCCTGTCCTCCCAGGGTTTGTGGCCTACAAACTCGAACACATTCCTTTCAGCTAACTGATTGGTACTTATGGTCCTGATTTCCAGGCCTCCTCCTGCAGTCTGACCCCAGAGCTGGCCCTGCTCTAAGCAGGAGGGTGAAACTAGAACCTTACTCAGGTACCTCTCTACCCAAATTACTTTTCCTCTCATACTTAGTTTCTCACTACTATAGCACTCATACCAGAAGCTGGCAAGATAATGAATTTTGAGCTGTGAAGGTCTTCCTTAAAACTGCTTTTTGCAGAGTTCCTCCAAATTTCAGTCAAAATGATAGAGGCTAAAGAATATGGGTGTACAGAAAGAGAAGCTGGAAAATGTCTAAGTCAAAAGTGAAGAAATGCCTACAATATTTACAAAAAAGGATCAGAGAATATGTAATAGTGGATTGTGCAACACAGGTGTCCAATTTTCCTTTGCAGTAAAGACACATGACTTAGTGACAACAAAATTACATGTTTACCACTATGAGCAGACCATAGCACATTATTATAATATAAAACAAAGATAAATACAAACATGCCGTAACATAGCACATATAGCGGTCTTCTTGAAGCTGTGACAACTGTGTACTTATTATCACACAATTACAATGCAATTAAAAGTACATAATTAATTATTAAGTGCATCAATTTGATATATCTCATATAACATATATTGTCACCATGCATTGCAACAAGCAGAAACAACACACATTTTATCACAGCACCATTATTCTAAATGAACTATTATATCTTTATTTATATGATCTCCAGCTATTAGTACAATACTATCTTGTGAGTTTGGCATGAATATTATTTAAGATTTTTTTTTTTCATATCATGTTTGCTACTGTCAGATTTAGGAACAATAAAAAAGCACAGTGCAGAGTTGCCAAGCCTGCCTATTGCATTTGTAAGAACTCAGCTGAGAATTTTTACAGGCCATCTTAAACTGTAAAAATGAATAAATTAACAGAGTTCTGTGGCCACAGACATCATCCATTTTGAGCTCCTTTTGAAAAAAAAAAAAAAAAAAAAAAAAAACAAAACCCGGCAAGGAAAGCTACTAGGTCAATTTTCTGGCCATGTTTCTTAAGTCTCTGCAGCAAGAGATGTGACACAGATGAGAACACTGTTGGGTGCTATCGATCAGACCTCTACTATTTACATACTAACACTTGTGGTTTAGAGAATCTCTAAAATTTTTGTTATATCCTGTGCATTATCTCATGTTATTTGCAATAACTGCACTGTAATGCAACACTTTTTTTGACATTTGTAAAACATTGTGATTTACTCCTATTTATTATATCAAAATTGCACTTACTTCATTCAAAACCCCATCATGCTTGTATCACGGTGTGAGCCAGAACTGTGGATTAATGAAATCTGTGTATGTTTCTTTGTATTTGAGTCTGAGTTAAATTCATAAAATATTAAAGGCATATTGATTTATGCATTTATAAAAGTACTATACAGTAAAATAATAAATCTTTAATGCATGACTACCGGTTAGGACAGTTGTAGTTAAAACACACAAACTTAACACTGCTAAGGTATATAGCTTAGTCAGCAATGCACATTAAATAGAACTACTAAAGTATGAGGACTGATCAATGAAGTTTGTGCTTACACCTGTAAAATCCATGGCAAAATATACTAGTACACTACATAGATCAGGAACTTTAGTACATAAAACACTCAATGTTATAGTACAAAGCTGAAGCGAAATATGAAAAGATGCAGTCAGTCAACTGTGAAAAGATGCAACATCAGGGATTTAAGTATGTTGAAAGTGAATTTTAACCATGTTAAAAAAGTGTAAGTGCTTCTCACACACACTTGATTAAACACACATCATCAGTTACAAAAGTGCAAACAGAAAGGATCAGCTATCATTTAATACCTAAGAAACACAGAAGTGTAACAAGTGAATTGCTATTTATGAGCAGCCTTTAAATGAAACTAACATAGCTAGGGGACCTGCTGGTCAGAACAATCCTTCAGGCTGAAAGAAAAATGAAGAAACTTACTCAGTTATGAAGAGTCCTAAATTAAATAGTAGATATACAAACTACACTACTAATGCTCGGACTTCTAAAGTTTTCCTTAAGGTGGTTACCATCAGAATCTCTTGTATATCCATTTAAGCTTTTTTAAACAATACTGAACGAACAACATAAACAAAAATTTAAATCAAACCCCAAAGATCGTTTTGACACGAGGAAAAAGAGGGAACTTAAAGTCACAACATCTTTACTGTGAACACATATCACATGTACACTCTGCCCTAGAAGGAAAGGTCTAAGTACTGAAGTTGGCAGATTTAAAAAATGCAACGGTTCACTTCAAGCAAATAATGAACCACCCCATTGAAAAGGCCAGCATCTATCAACATTTTTTGTGTCCTCTTCCATTTAAACTTTATCCTTTTTCAGCTACTATTTCTTTGTTACTAAAAATGCGCAGAGGCAACATATTCAACTTGGCAGTCAAATTCTGTTCTTAAGGCTAGAAATACTGTTTCATAAAGCAATCACAGGGGAAGGAGGCAAGAGAAATACTTCTCTGAAGACTAAATGTATTTGTCAATCCAATCACTGGATAGTCATAAAACTCTAAGTCTTGGTATTCTCTTTCTTCCTCCATTGAGAATTCAGAAACATTTCAAGCATTTAAAATGTTATCAAGACTTGCATGCTTTGCAGATGTGAATATAAATTGAGCAGTTAATACTCATCTTGTGGATATAGTGATAAAACGAATTTGCTGCAGGCAGACAAGAGCTTGCTTTGAATTATTCCGTGAGTCCATCAAAAATCACACAAATCATCTGCACAGTTTGATGATTTTGGTGATACAATTCACCACTCAACAGGGATTATTAGCTGAGGTTCACACCAACACCAACTGCTTTTAGTTACTGGAGTGCAAAGGAAAACTGTGTGTTCCCTGAGTATATACATGCTGATGCCACATCCAGACTACCTTTACAAGCTATAAAGACAATCTTTGTAGTCACATACATATATATAATTAATATTTAGATTCATATTAACTATTAAAATGTCTCCTTTTTAAATGCTTTATTTTGAAAAGATTTCCCTAATTAACAGAATTTGTTTTGCAGTGAATAAAAATGGCAGTGATGCTCTCAGCACAGCAGGATCTCTATTTCCATTTACAAGTATTAAAAAAGATAACTTGCCCCAGATAATCAAGGTAAATACAAAACAGGTCTAAAGTCACCACTGTGCCATCACTATCTGACTTAGAACAAGCAAACCCCCCTATAATAATTGTACTTACCATAACCATTAATAACTTCAAAGAGACTGTGTACAGATTTTGAGGTTCACATCACCTAGGGACTGATAACAAACCATGAATCTGTGACACACACTTACAGGATAGTGTAAGGGACCCTAAGCAGCACCTGTGACTATTGACATCAAACTAACACAAACTTCAGAGAGGTCTCCCCGATTTCTTTATCTTCTGCTATTTGTCTCACTTAGTGGTTTTGCTACTTTTCTGCACTTGCTTGCCCTTGGGCTAGTAACAAAGCAGGGCAGCTCCGAATTTCAGCATTTAATGCAGATAATTTAATGCAGATTTGTCTTAGATTCAAAACCAGATGTAATGATCACCTTCCATATCTACCACTTTGTCTTGTGATCTTTTTCCCGACATGAATTCAGACAGATCATATCCCATGCAAAGGCATCATCTAACCTTACATTTCAGTCACCTGTGGCCTTCTGTGTGATACGTGGAAATGCAGGAAAATTTACTTTCCTCACAGTTTACCTGGAATTGCATCTTCCCATCACTTCAAAATTAGAAAAGTGGTTTTGGAAAAAAAGATCTTTTTTTTTTAATTACCAAAATGTTTTATGCTGGAAAGAGTACTATGAAACTTCAAACTCAAATCATACATCACTCCAAGCTGAGTATTTTTTAATCACTATTAAATTTTCCTCATTTTTCAAGAGTTCTTAATCCTTATCTTTTGGTACCCACACCACACAAAGCATATGAATAGAACAAATTGAGGACACATCTAGTGAAGACAAAGGATGGAATCTTGATTTACAAGAGAGTTTTGCTTTCTCTTTCTGTTTAAAATAAAATAAAATTAAATATCATTTAGTGCATACTAGTGGACTGGTGTGACACTGAAGCAAACCTGTGACTACACAAAACCTCCCCCACAACACATTTCTCAAGTTCCTATGTTAATGTACTTTTTTTTTCAGATTATGCTGATGTTTTTCAGCATAATCTAAACCTCTTTCAATGAATAGTTAACAGAAATTTACACCTGAAGCGATGGGGTTTGCTGTTAAGTCTCCCCCATTAGGACTTGCAAACAAATCTAGCCTTCTCTCAGAGTCAAACAAATTGCAAACCCGAGACACAAAATACTACAACCCTGACTCTTCCTCACTCCCTCCAGCAACTCGCATCACAAAACCTTCTCCCAGGCATATGGGAGGGACTTAACCTGTTCAGAAAACCACACCTTACCATTTAGCGATATTTTTTATCCATTAGGGAGTGCAGATAATCCCTGCACACAGACACAGCTCCAGGACTGGACTCCCCCCTCTGAATCCTAACAGTGAAATATTAAACTAATCCATACAGCTCAAAACCTCTCTAAGAATGACTGTCATTCTGCCTCATGGACTGCTGCTCTGAGTCAGGCAAAGGTACTGCGCAGCATCTCACTGTGGCAGTCTTAGTAAAAACTATACATAGTGCACATGATGTTCAGTGGTAACGAGCAAACCCCAATTCTAGTTTTGATGTACATTTTCATTCACATATTTATTTAATGTAATAATCAGGAATAATGTAATAGCATATTTAGTATTTAAGGTATTCTGGTATATAAAAACAGTAAGAGAAATGGAACAGACTATACTGTGTTCTGCATGAAGGTGAGGCACCATTGTCATTGTGGAGTGCTGTATCAAACTAATGGCATATTCCACCATATCTCTTAAGTAGTATATAAAATCTTGTGTACATAAACTAAATACTTAAAAATTATGGCACATTTTGACTAATACACATTATTTTTTTTTTCTATATGCCTTTCTAATACAAGCTGCATCCATATTAACTCATACTGAAACTAAAGTCCTAAAATACCATCAACTTTCTTATTATTAAAGACAGTCCAGAAAACAACAGAGGAAGAATCATGTGATTGTAATTATAAAACACATGTATATATCCTAAATAAGGACAATCTATTTTTATGCATCATTCTAAGCCTATTGTAATAACAGCACTCCAGGTAATTTAATTTGATGTTCTATCAAGAACGTATCATTACAGTTTTATTTAAAAGGTAATTATTCTTTTCAAAAAAAAGTCTAAGAGAGGATAAGAGTTCACAGGAATTATTTGCCCAGGTGGGATTTCTTAGGAAGTTTTTAGAAAGCAAATCAATAAGTCTTTGCAGATTTAAACTCTGATCACACTCATGACTGTCCCAAGAGGGAACTCTGAAATTGTCGCTTCAGTGAAAGGATCTCCGCAGAACTAGTCATCTGTCCCTGAAAACCGCTGAAGGACAGGGGACAGCAGCCAATGTAGCACAGGCAGTCAGAATCAATATAATGAGTCAGCCAGCTTCACTGGGGGCCCAACTTAAATGCCTCTATGCAAATGCACGTAGCATGGGGAATAAACAATATGAGATTTTTACCTTTCACAGACATACATACTAAAATAGCTTTGTACTTGTGATTATAAAAGCTCTGCTGTAAGAGACGTTCCTCTAGCACTGAACCACACTTCATGAGAAAGTGTCAATTTACAAATGCTTTCTAACCTCCAAAATTTATTCTTGGAACCTAGATGAGTCAGGTAACAATTGCCTGATACATTGGTAGCCTGTCAGTGTTCTCTGAAAAGAACAGCCCTAGAACTCAAATAATTTAACTAGCACAAAACTTGCCTTATCCCAGTTTACCTGTTTATTTACTTATTGAGCACTAAATCAGGTATCTGTCAAGGACAGCACCTATAGACATAAAACTGATGAAGGTGAAGTCATTTAACATCATCCCTCTTCCTCAGAACTATTTGCTGGTGGCTGTACAGGGGAAAAAAGGAGCACTGCCAACATGCAGGGCCACTCGTCCCTTGGAGTTACATAGCTGCTCACAAAAAGCTGATTCTGTGAAAATATGGCTACTGCATTCACTCCACAGCTTCAATCTAGCACCTGAACTAGTAGAAAAATAAATGCTCCCTGAGATTACATCCTTTGTGCAACGTCTATTAGTGAAACAGACCACTCTCCGTATTACAGAAAGGCCCTTTTTTCTCACTCAATCACCACAAAGATGTTACCCCAAGACTGAGAACACCCTTTTTCCCCCTCTAGAACTTAGTAAAACTTGTCATATGCTTTTAATAAGGTAACTACTAAAAAATATCTGTTCAGTTTGGAGGCAACAGAGTGATAAGGCGGCCCTGATGATGACTTTTAAAGATATTTTCCTGAGAAAAATAAGGAAATCCTTATAATCTGAGGAGAAATATAGAAATTATCAAAACTCTTTATATTTGTGAGAGCCCCAAAATCAGCCACTGCCTTATAAAACCTGGTACAAACCCATCTTGATCCTCCTCAGTGTTATACTTTATTTAATCTCTCAAGCCACCTTCACAATTGCCTTTAAATGTTCGCTCTGCAAGTCCAATTTTAGACCATAGTGAGATTTGCAGGAGTTGAATGGAAGACATATGCCTCCAATGTGGAGCTTTGTGTAAATGCATTCAGCCATAGATCCCTCTGAAGTCACAGAGCCTGTCCAATAAAAATGAAGTTAATTATAGTGCCGTTTTAACATGAGTATGTAGGTTATGCAACTCAGAAGAATAACTCAGTAACTATTTTTACAGGGATCATCATCATACATAGACATTTGAGAGAATTCTCTCTGTGGTTTAATAATTTAAAAAGAAAGGATTCAGCAATTGCAAAAATTATTTTTATGTTTTCTATAGAAAAATGTGTCTTTGCTACCATGAAATACAGAAGACAACAGAACACACCAGAAAGAAAAACGAAAGCTCTTCTCAGCACCTTTAAAGCTCCAGCTGTGCATTGGACATTTAAGCTGTAACAGTCTCTATTCCCAAAGAGAATTTTAAATGCTTTTCTAAACTAGAGTAGGTATTGGACTTAATCAATAGGCAGCTAGGGATCAAATCTTCAAAACCACACAGTACACAGCAGCTGTTGTTATGACCTGAACATCCAGTTCAGATGTTCAAGCTACCAGAACAAATTTGGGAGTTGAGATTGACCCGCTTCACAGGCCAAAGACAAAATGTTTTATATAAGCATTATTTCTGCCGTATCCATTCCATCCCCTGGTGTCATTCACTTCACCCTTCCCCTCCCCACACCAAGAAAAAACACTCTTCGTTCTTGGACACTAAAAAGAGCTTCATAAGGCTTCAAATAGAACAAATTCCTTTCGTGGTGCTGTCTCACCCCAGCAGTTGTTAATGTTTCATATTTTACATTCATAATTGCAAGAAACAACATTTCATTGAGAGGTTCTTTTATTCTCACTCTCAAAAGCACAAGCTTTCAATAAAAATGCACTTTATGTTGAGGATATATTTCCCACCTCATGAAAACCTGACTGTGACAAGTCACACATGTCCATAAAAAGAAAACACAGCGCCCCCAAAGTGTATAGGTGCCGAGAAAAATCATCACAGGATCTACCTAAAATCTCCAAAGATTAGGACTACATTGATATGTTGATATATTTTCATATACATTTTGCCAGTACTTCACCAGGAGTTGCACAGCAGACCACAACTAGAAATTAAAATAAAGACATCACCTGTCCCCTGTCCTTAGTGAACACTCCTTCACTGGCAGCCACACCAGATAGGAAAAAACATAGGAAATTAATGCAGCAGACAAAAAGGCTGTATATTAGAAGGAAAGAGCTTGAAACAAACTGAGACATTAAGTTTAGTACTGTATGAGAAGGGATGGAGAGGTATAGCCAGCTGAGACAGGAGACGTATATAGGCGGCAATAGAAGGGCAGGGTGACAGAATAAGGAGACAAAGGGCAAAAAGGGCCTGAGAAGAAAGATGGCACATAGTACTCTTAGCTATCAAATCTGAAGATCCTCAGATTGAGCTATAAATAGTGAGTATTATTTTATTTCTAAGGATATTAACAACAAACAACAAAACAAAAAATCAGTCACCCTATGTGGAACATAAGCTAACACAGAGATAATCAATACAGGAAAGTCCACAAGTAAATAATTTAATCTCACAAGTACTGTTTCAGTAGCAAACAGTAAACAAGGCATGATCTGCTACCTGATCAAGATGGGCCACACAACTGTGACATTGACTGCGCTAGGACAGGCGCTCCGTGGAGGAAAAACAAGGACCATGTGAATGATCATGGAAGACTAACATGCAAGAAAAGCAAAGCCATACTTTTTGCATCTTCTAACCTGAAACAAATCTTATTTCAAATTTCTCATTCCTTTGCACGTAAGTATAAACTCATTTTGCACATATAGTCAAGGCAGATTGGAGTATGCCAAGTCATTTAAAGAAATACTGAATCTTGCCTCTTCAAACCACTGTTTCAATGCACTTAAATTTATTTATATTGTTTATGGGTCATTCCAAAGCAGCACCAGATAGGAATATTCTCCACCAATAGCATTAGTCAAAGATAAAAGTACCCTGGCAGCTCTTTGGGTCCTTCTGGAGCTCCAAGATCAGCACATTTCAAACTTCTAAACACTAAAGCACACAGCACACACCAAGTCATAGCTCTGCTCTCTCTCCCAGCTCAGACTTCACACATACACTCACATTTGTTATTTGCAGAAAGTGCAGGTCAGTCCTGGAGTCAAACAAAACACAATTTATTTTCCTTGCAGAGATCAGGTCTGGTTTGTACAGACCTGCATATACTTACCCTAGTACACCACCTACTACAACGAGAAAACTCAGTTTCCTAGCTGTCTCTCCTCCCTTTATACTACTTTCAACTATCAATCAGTTAAAATGATTCCTACTTAACATTCTCCACTGTTGTAACCATCTGCAGGAATACCTCCTTTCCAAAAGAATCTACAGTTTTTAAGACAGACAAGGTCAAGCTGGAGCAGAGTCAAAAAAGGGTCTGATACTAGTCCAGAAAACTCTTTCATAAGAAAATTAAATGAATGAAACCAAAAGTATGCTACTTTGTTCTTCTGAAATAAAGAAGAGAGGAGACAGGACTGCCTCTATGACAAGCAGGTAAGACCATTTTCTTTTTTAACAGGAATTGTATCAATTAACAAATTGGATTTGATGGTAGTTTATGGAGACCAACAGAATCAGTGGTTCTCTATATAATCTATAAACCGACTTACTTGCTGAGAACACACTAGCTACTGCTTTTTCTGAAACAGGCACATATGTAAATACATACTGATAATACAATGGAGTAGTCTTTTTTGGTCACATGTTTAAAAATACTAGCAAAATTCATTATTTTGGGAGTACTGAAGAAAGGAGAATAATACTGTAGAAACTTTTTTCATGTTATGGGAAATAAAACACTTTTCAAACATGTTTGGCACTAAAATCTCTACAAAAAGTTTGAAAAAAAACTGTTCCTAAGTTTGAGGTTTAAGCTTCTGAAATGTATCTGAACCCAGCTAGATTCAGTGTTTCACATCAAATCCCTTTGCTTTCAATTAGCGCATGTTGTCTTTGAAAAATTGGTCATAAAAAGTGTCACTAGGGAGGTTCGAATTTGTAGTATTCAGTAGTTACCAGGTCTAAAGTGCTCAGTCTGTATGTCAAAATAAAACTACCAATTAATATTAATTAAAAAATCCCAGAGGTGTAAAACCTGAAATACTTAGGCAAAAGGCAGAAAACTTGTACTGGATTTTTAATTATCATACATTACTGTAATTGCTTCAACCAACCTGATAATGGCCTTGGGGAATCACATTGACAGTTCTACTGATCAAGGGTCACTGGCTGGAGTTTGGTAAGCAATTCCTTAACAAGGGAAGGGAGGGGGTCAGGAAGCAGGTTACAGAGCAGGGGGCCAGGACTGAGATTTTAACAAGAGAAATTATCCTCACTTCTTCATCTCCATATACAACTCTGATGTCAGAAACTTCTTCAATGGTTCACTAAAGACTTATGCCTAGAAAGGAGGAAAAATGTAACAACTTTACAAGTGCTCTGGAATGTTTTCTGCTTAATCTGTTTTAGGCAGCGGTACCCATTTTCCTTTGATTAATAAAAACAGTTTCTGACACTACTTATTTAATGGCTATTTTTATTCACCTACCAAAAGCTATGTAAAGTTGAAAAAGAATAAAAAATTAAAGCCTGTGAAAGTACTTTTGCAGCTCTAGTCTGGAGGGAAGAACAGAAACGTGGATTAATTAATGTAAGCTCTATAAGCAGTAGCAACTCACACACAGAGCAGAGCTTTTGACAGGCATTGCCTGTAATTGCAAATGCTTCAATAAGCACAACTAGGACTGTTTGAGTTACCAATGCATTTTTAAAAGAGGGAGTTAGAGCTATCCATTCCAGGATGGAATACTCATGGAAGCCAAGGAGATTTCCTACTGCTGCAACAGGTGGTTATTAAAGAACTATCCTTTCATCCTGGGAAACATACACCCCCCCTCTATTATTCCCTCTGCATTATCAAATAGAATTGTTTATAACTAAAAAATGAAATTGATTGTCAACATATTTTTTCTGGACAGCACAGTGCATATTTTAATATTACGTTATCTCATTTGAAGGTTCAGGAAACCCAGTTTCCACAGGCTTGAAATCTGTTCCCCTTTCCTTCTAACAGAAACACAGAACTGTGCATTCATTGGGGTGTTTGTTGTTAGAATATCTAGCACAAAAAGGGAACAACATCCAAAAAAGCTCCCAGCTACAATTTTACTCTGAAGTCACATTGATAGCAGGCAGTATTTAAGACATCTGAATGTCATCAAGCTACTTTGCCATAGAACACAGAAGAGGAATGAGTAGGAGTGATGTATTCCGACACACGGGTCTCCAGGCTTAGCCCCTGCCCAAACAAAGGACAACTTGTTTATATCAATGTGGATCCTGTACTGTACTCAAAAATATTTTTAATTTGTGAAATTTTTCATGTTTCCTCTGTTTTATAGACATTAAAATAACAAATGGAATGAGATCTTTCTCTAGAGAAAAAAGGAATAATATTTTAATGGCCATATATGACGCACTGACATACTTGAGTCACTTCTACTCAGTAAGCTCATTTCTGTTAGTCACAGCACACCTCTGACCTCATGACTGGCTGCGGGATCTTGTAAAAAAATTGTCAAAACCTTTTTTTCCTTTTTTTTTCCCCTTTTTAAAAAATCCTCCAAAGGAACCAATCTCCAGTAAGAAAAGCTTGTATGCTATTTTCTGCCGTCCTTCTCCTGTGCAGTGTAACCCATGCTACAGAGCCACTGAAGGCCTACATGAAAGATAAGCTTTGACTGTCCATTCCCTAGAAAGGATTAGGCTGGGTGACCTCAAGAGACTGCAGGTTTTCTTCTTGCTGTCCAAAAAGAAGAATCATAAATGAACTTCTGCATCTTCCTCAATTAAAAAGGAAAAAAAAAAAAAAAAACAAATTCTGAACTGAAACTTCAGAAATTTATGAGATAGAAATATAATTTTTGCCCGTACACCCATTAATAATTGTCTCATTTCAACAGTTTACAAAACTCCATTAGTCATTTATTTTGAGTGTACAATACTTCTTGGAGGGAGGATGATGACTAACTACTACTAAAGTAAGTGAGGGCAATAAGCAAATTACATGAAAGCAATTACACGGCAAGAATCACTAGCTTAAAGGAACAAGCATCAACAACTGCAATCAAAATGGATGGGAACACATGTGCTGGGCAGGCAACACGAAGATCAAGCATTAGTTTCCATGTTGACAGAAATCAAGAACAGCACAGCACTTTTGGCTGGGTGAGGGAGGTGACTGTCCCACTCTACATGGCACTGTTGCAGCCCCGTCTCACGTTCTGTGTGCAGTTTTGGGCACCTCAGTAAGGAGGACATCAGACTATTAAGACTGTGTCCAGAGGAAGGTGACCAAGATGGTGAAACCTCTTGAGGGCAAGACTTGCGAGGAATGGCTGAGGCCACTTGGTTTGTTCAGTGTGGAGAAGGCTGAGGGGTGGCCTCATTGCAGTCTTCAGCTTCCTGAAGGGTGGCACCAAGGGGGACGTGCTGATCTTCTCTCTCTGGTAAACCAGCAATAGGACACAAAAGAAATGGAAAGAACCTGCATCAGGGCAAGTTCAGACAGGACATTAGGAAAATGATGGCCGGTCACTGGAACAGGTTCCCCAGGGAGGCAGTCATGGTACAAAGCCTGACAGAGTTCAAGGAGCATCTGGATGATGCTCTGTCGTATGATTTAGTTTTAGGTGGTCCTGCAAGGAGCTAGGAGTTGGGGATCTGTGATCCTTATGAGTCCCTTACAACTTGAGTGAGACACTCCATGGTTCTAAGAATCTCAGCAGGAAAAGAGCGCAGGTGGCTCAGAGAAGAGTCATGAACAAGACAATTAAGGTACAAAGGTGCTCCAGCTGTTGTGGAAGAGGTCACAGTTTCGAGAAAACAAAAAACCCAGCATGACATCAAGAATTATACATCTGCTCAAGCAATGCTTTGTGCTTTAAATAATAGCTACATTACAGAATACAAGCTATTATGAATAAATAATAGCAGGCATATCCTTTTAGAGATGGCCTGCATGGAAATGAATTGAATACTATGAAGTATTATTTATGAAAACACATGTAAGTATGATCTTAATCATGTACCTTTCAATATAATATAATCCTTAAAGTAATGACAACCTATCATGTTTCCAATACATAATAATGCCCTGGTATTAATGCTACATCTGTTGTTTAGAGAATTCATAATTTCTTCCCCTCCTTGGAAATCTGTATCTGCTCCTTACTTTTCCTTAGTCACACTAGTTTACTACCCAGAGCAACTGCCCTCAACTAAAGTATCTGAAAATAGGTGCATACACGACACTAATTTTTTTTAAAGTGATGTTCTTACTCTGTTGTTAGGATTGTTTGTACCTTTGTTTATGTTAATTATGACTCTTAAAACTAGTTGTCTAAACATATATATCCATGCATCCATCTTCAAAAACACACTTTTATATTAAATGTCAAACTATAAAACTTAAGCCATCCCAGCCTTTAGAGCACTGAAACATTGCTCAAGCATGTAATACTTCTTAAACAGAAAGAAAAAGCACCTTATTCTTTTTTGCTGTTGTATTGAAACTTTGTAAACAAACAAGGTAAATAATCTTAAAAAATAATTCTAAAGGCTTGCCATGAAAATCGCCAAGAATTGGAAGGCTGCAAATATAAAGCAATTGTGACCTTAAACGAAAACAAGGTTGCCCACTGCTCACAGTTTGTATATACATGAATTGACATAAAGACAGACAGTCATAAAACTCAAAAGAAGCAACCACAGCATCACTAGAAAATTCTGTGTTTGGCACCAAGTTCCTCTTGCAAGAAAGGGCAAAGCCAATTCTCAGTGCAACACAATGATTGCCATATATATTAGATAACGTATAGGCATGTTTGGAAATGCCACCATATCACAAGTCTGGATTATGAATAAGGTATCATTGTTTCAGTGTCAACATATTATTAACTCTGTTTCTTTAGAAGCATTTATTCTAGTAACAGCCATATAACCTATTTGCACCAACAATTAAATCTCTCCACACTTAGAACTCACCATTCTGTGGCTGCTTATATCATTACGGACAGGGTTTGAAACATTTTGCACAACTAGTAACGCTGGGGGGGAACTCATGAGATTACAGTCCAGTACACTTTATATTTTGTGATTCAATGTGAGTTTGAGAAATTAAATCTATTTTCCCAGTAATGTACAAACTCTGTTTTAGTATTTTATGAATCAGACATTTCAATGACTTTAAATAACCAAGCACTAATTCTGTATCAGAAACTATCAGTCAACCTATAGCAAAGCAAAAGAAATGGTTGGATACCAGAAGAAATCTGGCACGGTTGCATACTGTCAGTTCATCTCTTCTGACTTCACTGAAAAATTAATGGGCCCATTACTACCTTTGATGATTATAAAGATGTCAATTACTTGGTCTAGAGTGAATGTCAGAATATACGTTGTCTTGATGACTGCAATAAAGAAATCAAAAAAATCATTTCAGGGAAAAAAAGTGATTAAAATTGCTATGAAATTCCCATTACCTCTGGACTCCTGATAAAAATCATGACCTTGGCAATCAGCAAATCTGAACCAGAAGCAAGTGAAGTATTAACTAGGCCACTAGTAGAGGGAAACAGACTCTAAAAATCAACAAGACATCATCAAGAACAGAGCTGAAGACTGGATTACACTTACTGATTGACCCCATGGAAGTAGCACATGATTTGGCCCAAGACTTCTTAACAGCATACAATAAATAAGTTTGCAGGGACCATCTAACATTTGTCGTTCTGACAGTGATATGTTCACTTTCACTGTTGTATGTTGTATGGTGTGGCACATCACATTTTTAAGAAAGGAAACCTTCCTGACCAGGATATTAGAGCCACGGCATCACCTTTATTAACGGTATGATACTGGTCAAACTTACTCCTCTGCCTTACTTGAGCTGTGATGATGGTATTATCTCACCTGTGGACAGTTCCATAAGCCTTAGCATGACAGGGCACAGCTGGTGCACACATTTGTGTACTCTCTGACCTCTACCAGGATTTTTCCTCCACAATTTTTTTTTTTTTTTTTATCATTGCAATATAAAAATGAAGATTTTAAGTCTCTGGATCTGCCTCCAGATGATACAAAATAATTCTAAATATATGCAGATTCTCCTATGCATAGCAGTTATTGACTAGTCTCAACAAAACAAATAAGTAGTATTTTTATAGATTTTTCTTTCCTACTCCTATTTTCCTTACTTTTACCACAATATTCTCCTCTAAAAATAGACATAATACTTTGGGTTCCTATTTTCATTATTTACATTCATTGTAATTTGGCTGTGTACATGGAAGGTCGCTTATTCCAGTAAAGCACAATCTTTGTGCCTATCTCCTCGTGGAGCTGAGCCTATCATGAGCAGAGAAATGAATGTGTTCATTACAAGAACATGCTCCACAAAGCTTTATGAATATGTGACAGCCCACATGTTTCTCTTCACCATAGGTTCTAGACATAAGGAAAAATAAAGAAACAGAAAATTACTGCAAAATGTCTTTTGAACTGCAAGCTATAATGAAAATAATACATAGTCAAGTGCCTTCTTTACCTGAATCTTTCCAACTTTAACGCTATATACGAACACACAGATACCACAGTAAAGTGACAATTCCAGTGTAAACACAAAGGCAACAATCCACAAAAGATTTCTGAGAAACTTTCCTTACATGGTTTTATATCACTTATAACTGAATTGTACTCCACTTTAGCTTTCTGTATGATACTGAGAATTGTTGACTTTAGCACAATTGTGTTTTTCCTTACATTGACAACACAGGTAACAGAAAGGACTTTTTGAGTTCTTTGCTTGCCAGGAACATTAGAACTGAACTACACTGCCTGGTGGATCATCATATGCCAGATTTTTCTGCTAGAAAACAACTGTAGGAAGCAGAATGTGAGAAAAATAGTCAAGGCATAAGTCACATCTAATATGAAGTGTTAGATATGATGAATACACTACTAATTGTTCTTTGCAAATTGCGTTGCAAGCTCAAGACATACAAAACAAGGAATCCAGCATCTTTTTTCTCTGGCATTGCCAGAACGTAACATACTGAGTAGATAACAGTTTTCTTCTTCAACTCTATCATTACAAGAACAGAATATATCACAATTTTTTTATAACTTCTACATTTATAGCAATTTCACGAAATAAAGAACTGTTCTTCCCATTTTACATAAGGAGACCGGGGCACAGGGCAGACTGAGAAAACTTATTAAAATAAAATTAAGTTTGTGGTTGAGCCAGGAACTGAATGTATTGCTCTAATCTCAGTTCAAGCCCATGCTACATTTAGAAGGCATAGACTGAGAAATAACACGATCAGTGCTGTAATTCTGATCAATTACACACGGATAATTTAAGAACATTTTGTAATAATCTTCTAAGAAGTTGAATTGATAGCTCTGACCCACTTGTCAGATTTTCACACCCTCACCTAGACCACCTCCAACGATTGAGTAGAAGTTGCTGATGAACAGAAACTGACATTACAGTGGCCTGCAGGAAATCAGCCAATTATTTTATCTGCTTATAACACGTGCAGTTTTTCACCGCTTTATTCTCCTACCTCATCCCTTATTCACTGCCTCTTTTCTAAACCTCACCCTACAGACAGGCATGCATATTGACTCCCAGACTACTCTCACCTCCAAGTTTCTCAAGAAGGTGGCAGCTGTCTCTTACTCTAGCAGGTAATCCAGCACATTTCTCATCTTGATTAGGGACTTTGGCCTCTGTGCTCTGGGCCTCGTTAAGGCCTAAGCCTTTACAAGTAACAGGAAATTCAAGACAGAAATCAAAAGACCCCAAGAACCACTTCAAAGATTCTTGAAGTCTGAGCGACTATTGCCTGACTTCTAAAGGTGCATTCTAAAGCCTTTGACAGGAGTAGGGGTGATGTTAAAGAAGTCCGTAGACTGCCTGTAACTTAGGCTGTGTCTGGGAAAAAGCTGTTTATCAGAAAATGAAGAGTACGTGCCACAGACTCTGCTCTTTTGCCCTCTCTTCTCCTGCAAGTGAAGTGACAAAGAGATTTAGGTTAGCGTTCTCAAAGTCAGAGGTTTGTATAAGATCTGGGAACACAAACTTTCTGTATATAAATGAAGAGCCGTGAGACATACAATCCTTACCCAGTCAGAGAAGGAAATCTTAGAAAAGCCTTAAAGGTTTTCAAAACAGCAGCCATTTCAACATTGCTTGTGAAAGAGTACTGCTACACTGAAACAGAGCCATGTACAGAAATGGGTTCATGCAGGTTTTTTTATAATAAGTAATCTGTCTTCTGAAAGTAGTAAGACTAAGTTTGCTGATACAAGTACTTCTGAATAAAACCTTATTTTTCATATCCCAACTCCACGCTGACTGACCTAAACACAGCATTCAGAATGTGTACCAATGGGCATTTCTTAAGTATCTAATACCATCTCTTTTTGGAAGTATTCTCCTGCAGGAAATATATCTATTCTGCTTGGCAATACGCCAAGACAGCCCTAAGGACAGCAACAGCATTTACACCGTTATTGCACGTAATGGCTATTTTTTATGCTTACATTTTGCTTATACTTAAAAAGGTGGAAAAAAACCTTCCTGCTTACGGACTTCTTTTAAGCTGCCATTTAACCTTCTTTCTGATACACCAAAAGAGGTCTGAGGTATACAAATAAAGCACTGTCTTATTTATAGAATTAAGGGTATTTTTTATATATATATATAAAAATATAAGGAAATATACTTTTTTTTTTTGTTTAATTTCTGCAGGGAACAGAATTGGCAACATGGGTGTGAAAATGCTAAACAGGTCCAAGAGCATGCCCCAGGACAGACATTTCATCCAGAATTGCCCCGAAACATTTACCAGGAGGCTTTCCACCAGCCTGACCTGGAAGGAGAGACTTGCACTTAAAACTAAACAAATTTTGAAATTTTTCTGTTTCCTTCCAAATATAATGACGAAGACCAAAAATCACAATTTTGTGGAGAGCTGACATTAGACCCACAAGCATCAGAGAGGTTCAAATATAAGAAAAAACCAAAAACTTTTCTAACATACTGTACCGTTACTAAGTCCCCCTTCTGCAGCATAGCTGGTACCTCTCTCTCCCAGAAATGAGACACTTTCGCAGCATTCCTATGGCCAGCCTACAGGGCTCAACACTCTTTACTGCCCTATAGCCAGGTTTAGGCTGCCAACATGCACCTGCACAAAAGAGCTTGAAGGGAAATACAGTCCTTGATGTAAGCCCCCAGAAAACAAATCAGATTCACAGACCTAGCAACAATGGAGAATTCAATATTTGTAGAATGAGTTGGAAAATATTCTAATTTAGGGCAAATCAAGTTAATTTGCAGCGAAGTACATTCTTCTCCAATTTTCACTGGAAAGTTTTATATAATCTATATTAAGGAAGTTTCTGTAAGAAAAGGATTAGAAACACAAAATCCATCAACCTATCTACTAATAATAATAATTAAAAAATCACTATAAAAGGCAACAGTGTATAGAAGACCTGCCATAAAGAATATGATTTCTCCAGAAACTCTGCCAAGCAAGCTAACTCCTTCTGAGTTAATGGGAAGTAGCTGTATCTGGAGAGTCCCCTGTCAGGATGTCCATCTCTCAGAGCAGCGTGTGCAGACCACAGACATGGAGCCAGGCAGAGAATGCAGAAGCTTCCAACCACACCCAAACATTATTTGAGAACACCTGATACTAACACACCAGCAAAGGATTTGCTGTTTCAATGATCTACGAAGTTCTTATGTCATGTCTGAAAGATTGTATGAAGCTATAAAAAAAGATTAATTCATCCAGCACTAAAGAGATTTAACCTTTAAGGAGTAAGCAATCCTGGGTTTTTTTGCAACGTCAAAAAACATAGCATAATCCTGATCCTACAAGTCTAAATGAGATGAATGACATTTTCTAAATGAGACTGACTTTCCTGTTGTTCAGGAGAATCAATCTACCTATGTGAGCTTCAGATTACCTTCAGGTATATGTCAAACTGCGAACACCAGCCTGACATTTGGGATAAACACCAGAAAGGTAGCAAGCACTCCTGCCCAGACATACAGCTATAGTGAATACTCACAGAGACAGACTTCATGTCAATCAAACCCCTTCCTGTAAACTGCAACCAAACAGGCTGAAGAGATAATTATCTTAAGTCTTTATACACAGAGCTTGCATCCTCTGGTTAGCTCATTGTGGTTTAGCTTTCACTCACACTGAAAAATTCTACTTGCATGTCTGTCCCAGTAGTACTCTCAAATAAAAACACAATTTCTGCTGAGATGTGTAATGGGTATTAATGAATTTTAGCCCTACTCCCATGCAGACAGATCCTATGGTAACACTTAGCTGTTATGGTTTAACCCCAGTTGGCAACTGAGCCCCACACAGCTGCTTGCTCACTCCCATCACAGTGGGATGATGGAGAGAATCAGAAGGCTAAAAGTGAGAAAATGTGTTGATTGACATAAAGACCATTTAATAGGTAAAGCAAAAGCTGCACACGCAAGCAAAGCAAAAAGAGGAATTAATTCACCACTGCCCATGGGCAGGGCGGGTGCTCAGCCATGCCCAGGGAAGTGGGGGTCCATCATGGGTAACAGTTACTTGGGAAGACAAATGCCACAATGAGAGATGTCCGCCCTTCCCTTTTTCCCTCAGTTTGTAATCTCAGCATGATGTTCTACGGTATGGAATATCCCTTTGGCTGGTTCAGGCCAGCTGTCCTGGCTGTGTCCCCTCCCAACTTCTTGTGCCCCTCCAGTCTTCTCACTGGCTGGGCCTGAGAAACTGAAAAGTCCTTCACTTAGTATAAACATTCCTGAGCTACAAGTAAAAACCATCAGTGTCCTATCAACATTATTCTCCCACAAAATTCAAAACACAGCACTGCACCAGCTACTAAGAAGAATCATAACTCTACCCGAGCCAAAACCAGGACATAGGCACAATGCTAAAGGTAAAAAAGGCCATAACAGAGCAGGCTGGAGGGCTGGGCCACTTCCTTGCCTCTGATCATGTCAAAAGCACAAGCCAAGGGAAAGGAATAAGAAAAAAAACCACACTCACCCTTGAGTCTTTTTCCATGTTCAACCATTTCCAGATCAGGGAGCTGTCAAACCATATTCAGTTCAGTTGCTCAGTAACTTGCAATGGATTTCTCCTCTATAAAAATATCTGTTCTTCCCTTTAGTTTGTGTGAACTTCCAGCACCTACAATATCCCCTGGAAGTGTGTCCAACAGCTCAAACTCCAGTGGGGTGAAAATCCACCTCTCCTCTTTGCATTGAGCCCTGGCTTCTGTAAGCTTCATCTGAGGTCACCCTGGGCACTCAAAGCACTATTAAACAACTGATTTCTATCTACCCTCTTTGTCACACCTTTCCAATTTACTGATTGACAAATATCGACTGGACATATTTGTGAAACTATCTGCTGCAAGTTTAAACTCTTGCTCCCAAATGGTAAAAATCAAATCGGAGATGAAGTTAGAATGCTTACTCTACCATTTGCATCTTTTGGCAAATACAATGAATTTAATTTGGCATTTTAATGGCACTCACAGGTTCTTCTGTGGCTCTTGTCAGCACTTGTCTTTAGAACCTCCTAAGCAAATTACTAGCATCAAGTTTTCTCATCTCCCCAGTAAGCCTATTTTCCATGTCAGTTATGAATATAGTGAACATCACAGATCCCAATTGCACCCTGGTGATGAACTCCTTCCTTTACAGAGGACTGATTCTAGACTTTTAATTCTATTTCCTACTTTCTAATCAATTATTTGTTCATGTTAAAGACTTCTCTGCTGAAGTCCCAGATGCCTAACTTATGTAAAACCCACCAGTGAAGGATTTGGCCAGAAGCTCTTGAGACAGAATCCTTCTAAAAAATCCCCATTGTCTGCTGCGCAGTAAGCTATTTTAAATAAGAGAATCCACACAAAGTTAGTGGCTCCAACTGGAACAAATACACCATATATATGTGTCATTACGAGATCTGGGAAAGTTTTATCACTATGCTCTACAACAGCAAAAAAATAATGCCTTAAAGTCTCTGACAGTCTCTTGAGGCAAGACTTTTGTACAAAAATCCTCATTTTACCTTAAAACAGAGAGGCAAGATGTGGTGGTTTTCTCAGGAAGTTTGCTACTGAATATCTTCAAAGAATATTTTGATTACATCTGACACCACGTACAGTTGAAAGCTTACAGGTATAATTAATTCCTCAGATTACACAAAATCTGACACTCCACAGACTAAGGGCAGGTGGTTGTTGAGTGTTTTTTATTTATTATTAGTATAAACCTACTCACTGAATTAGTAAAAAAAAGGCCACTGAGGACAACCTGTGGTGTCACAAAAAGACATTAACCTATGTCTACCAGCTTTTCAAGGTCTGTAAGGCAACAAGAAGAAACCTTTTCTCTAAGTTAGTTTGGGCAACTTCAGAGACTTGTACATGGTCATAATACACAGATGTCCAGTATATATTTTTCAGATAAAATAACTAAATAAATCCAAGGCAATGAGGTTGTCCTCTCCTTTCAAAAAGAAACATCAGACAATCAAATAACAGTAAGCATCAGGATTATTCTATTAATATTTTTAGATGTTACCTTTCTGATTATACTATAACAGTATCTACAGAAAGAAATGTGCAAAATATCCTTTTGGAGTTGTTATGCTATAATAAATTCCTTGCAGTGATCTGAAAACTGATATGGCCTGAATGCCAGACTTGAAGATAGACATAAAATTTCAATTATTTTCAACCTGAGATGCATATTTCTGTAATTAGAAGAACCATACATTAAAAAATAATTCCATATATATTTATACTCTGTGCAAACATGCAACACAAATGAAAACAAATATCCACAGGTGTGTGTATATATGTGCATGTAAACTGAAAGACTGCATGCATGGGATTACACCAACAGAACGTGAAGGCTAATTAACACCAAATCTCAGATTATCTTCAAATGGAAAAATACACTTGGACTAAAGCAGTTTATTGTGCAGAGGTAATAATAACCACCTACATAGTGTTGGCTTTTGTCACTGCCTACTCCATCACAAACTGACTTCTAAATTACCTAATCTCTTGAGTGGGCTTCAGGTCAGAGTTTTAACTTTCATGTCCTGCATAACAAACAGTATCATTCAAAGGAAAACCCGGAAATGTCTTCATGACAGGCCAGGTCACTGAGAGCACAGTTACCTTCAGTTAATACACATCCAGTCTTTCCACCATAGTTGGGTTTTTTTATGCTAAATACAACAAATATTTTGTTGACAAAAATGTGTAAATAATCTTCCCTCCTAAAGCAAGAGCATTATTACAAGGTAACAGAAGCAACAATTATTCTTGATTATGTAGGTATCATATAGGAGACTGTTAAACTTCAGAACTATTAGTATCTAATGTCTTTTCCTGCAGTACGCCATGCTAAATCCATTATTTAAACACCACAGCTGCTTAAATAAAAGCAGAATTTTAAATATTCCCTAATGCTACTGATTATTTTATATATGCAATGCAGCATATTGTCAAACCAACTCATCCACACGTGCCAAAGACCTACTTCTCTCTCCTGTACAACTAAAGAACTACCTGTGGACTTAAACTAAAAATGGAAAGACAGAGTTATTCTGATTCAGTCAAAAGCTGGCCATTTCAGACTGGATAGCAGTCTGATGATTTTAAGCTGTATGACAGGGAAAACAATCCTTGAAATATCTGAAAGATGAAATCTCTTTGGTTTTTTAATGAACTTTATCTGGTTATACCATTTTTCTGCCCAATACATCAAATTTCCATAAAGCAAATATAAAACAGCTTAGTCTGCACAGACAAAAGAAAAATGACCGAAAAACATTCCCATTCCCTAAAGTCAGTTCACTAGAAGTTCTCTTTCTAAATGAAGCACATTAGAAGCAATGTACAGCTGACAGCATTTTGCTGATTCTGTGAGTTCAGGTTGGGTGGTACTGGTCACCTGCTCCTTCACCACCCCTCCTTTTTTCTAAAGCATGTCTTATTACATTCTTATATTGTCCAAGGGAGCCATAAACGGAATCCACTAAATAAATTTGCTTGAAAAATTTATATGTGATTTGAAAGTTTAATGTAACTGCCAAAAGATTTTGGAGTGCTGGAAGAATTAATCTTACTACTCATTACATTTATTGATTCAAATCAAGCTTCCGGACATCAGCATAGGTGCCATTGCTAAGAAATAAGAAGTTTCCAGGAAATCTGTATGTAAATCTGAAGTGATTGCCAGCATTGGGGAAAGGGGAGGGGAGGTTAAAAAAAAAAAAAAAATAGGAAAAGAAAAAAAGGTGTGCAATCTATGTGCCAGCAAATATCGTACTAATAGATTATCATCCACTAACTGGGATCCTTTCTCCAACACGTTTTTACAGCCAACTAAAGATGAAAATACATTCCTCACGCCTGTACAAGGCCAGTATTCATAACAGATTTCTTTCTTTACTGCTTTTCGAATGAAATTAGGGATGAAAGAATTAATAAGGAGCTTCTGTATCCAAAGGCTGGATTTTTAAATTCTTTATTTATTTTTAAATTAGAAGTTAAAACCGGTTGAAGGTAGAAGCTGACCAGCCATCTCCAGCCATGAGATCAATCTATGCTAAGTACAATGAGTCTAATTTCGCTGCTACTTCTGCCTTCAAGTGTAAGCGATGGCTTTTATTTTGAGGATGGAAGGAAACAGTGACTGTGAGCTTTGGCATTCATTCAACATTTGGTAGAGTAGACCTGAGATTATAAAAGCTTGTTGGAAAAGATGAAGAATAATGCACTAATTTGATGCAAAATAATCATAAAAGTATCAATTTTGCAATGAGGACCACACCCCTCTGCAACCTGATCAGAAAACAACAACCCAAAACAACACCCCCCAGCAGCACGCCTGCAGGTCAAACCAGCGCTCCAGAGCCTTCTGCCACTTTGCATTTACACAGAAATAAAAAGCAGCAGGTGTTCTAGACTCTAGGCATTCCTGTCCCAAAAAATAAAAAAATTAAATATAATACCAGATTCATCATAGACACAGAGTTTAAGGATTTTTCATGCCGTTCTTAAGCTTTAGATGAAAACAGGGTCATCTTTAAATACAGAAATAAATATTCAGCTCAAAGCTGAATATAAAATGGTCAAAGTCTTTGTGGGACAGGTCATGCTGCTTACAGATGCAAGTTCTGTGAAGTTGAGTCCCAGCTGCTAAAGCACATTTGTGAAAACTTGAGCATTTCCCTTGATACCCAGGTATCAATTGTCTGAATAGATGTGCTATTTATTACCTACAGAGACTGGAAAGCACAATCCATTCAGTAATAAACTAAGCAACTGTTGAGAAACGTACTTCTCATAAAAATCAGATTTAAAAAAAAAAAATTCAACATAAAAGTAGTGTCCAATCCAGCGGAACAATTGCAAAATCTGATTCTACTTCAAGAAGCAAATACGTAGAATGAAACAGACATGAATGGCCTTGTCTTTATAAAAGAATAATGAACAATTCCTTGAATTGGTTGGTACGGTTCATATTTTAGAGTGGGTTGATACTTACTGCTTAACAGAATAAATATTTTTAAACTTCCCTGTTTCTGAATGTTCTGCTCTAAACTTAATCACACAAGTGGAAAACCACACTGTAATGCTAAATAGAAAATCCTCGGTAACTTGACAATTCCTTGAGATTCGTAATTTTGCCCAACAATACAGCTTTTCTATGGTTTAATCCTAGTTAGATTTTTCCAAAATTAAGTTAAATGTAAACTATTAATAAGGACAGCATTCAGTTTGAATTTTCTGTTGTTCTGTGTCATCACTTGACTTTGCAAATGAATGTCATTTTGAGATATACTGCTAAAACAGTGACATAAAAAGTAGCCTAAAACTTTCTATCTAGGTCGATTCTAACCATTTCCTCCACAGAAACAAATTTACTGCCTAGATAATACATAGCACATTAAAATTTAACAAGGTGATCCTGTTGTTATATTATATACAACCTTTCATTAGTTCATGATGCTGACAAGTGTCACTGCTCTACTCCTGTCACGAATCAAGAGTTTACTACTAATAGATTGTTTAAATGCCCTTTTTAACTGGAAGCACAAGTACAATCATAAACACATTCACAGTATTTGTCTTGTCTATTAGCTGGACCTAAGGGGCTCATGTGACAAACTTTAGCAGAAGGAGTATCAATAACAGAGTGTGCTAAAAGATTACTTATAAATAAACCAGAACCAAACAACCCTCCCCAAACAACCAAACCATCTTTGTATTGTCATTTGTATAAATTTAGATAACCTTCAGAGTATCGGTAGCATGAAATTTAATTAATCAGGTTGACCAACAAGGGAAATAGATGTCCACATAGTAATCTTAGACACTGGAATTAATTACATCAAGTTTTAGATGATACCACAAATAAAGCTCAGGTTGTACTACTGAGATTATCAAGAACACAAACTGCAAATTTTTTGTAACATTTAATAACACACATCCCCCATAAAGCAGTGTTAGCAGCCTTTCAGGCAGCCACCCAATGAGCAAATACTTAAATGTCACACTTCAAAACATTACTAAACATGAAACACCTATCTTTTGTCAGTGGTTCCAGAAAAAAAGTTATTTTACCAGTGAAATGCAGAATGTGGTCAGTATTTCAGAATAGTGCCATTCCTAGCACTTTTTTTCTACCTGGTATGCTCCTGTGCCCTTTTCCCTCTCCCCTTCCAACATGTCCCACCTTCCAGTATCAGCTACTTCCCATTTAAGACACAACAAGAGGAACACTGCTTCTAATGCACATAAGACAATTCACAGTCTTCCTAATAGTTTCTCTATTCTTACCATGGCCTTCCTCCTCACATCACATTACCAGCTATGATTTTATATACTGTAATTTAAGCCATATAAACATTTCTTCCTATCAGCCTCAAACAGATAAGAAAAGGGTAGAGGGGAACAGTACTTTCACCTCTTTAAACATCCCCTGCAAACCATAGTTAAGAATGTCTTAGCTAGCCCTATGGTGGTATTTGTTGAAATCCATATTATTGTGATTTAAAAGCATCAAGTAATGGAATAACTGATGTCCCCTTCAAGCTATTTTTCCAATACCTCATTCTTACCATTCTTACTCTCTGTTTCTATTCTGTATTTGTCTGACTTCAGCCTCCTACCAAGGATCTTGTCATGCTCCTTTCTGTCATCTCTCTGTCAGTCCAGTCTGCCTCCAGTTTTCCAGTGTTTTATTCAGTCTTTGCGCCTGTCCAGTTCTCTTTACTAAGCTGTCATGTAAGGGTCACCTTGGAAATTTCTGTCCCAAGGACATTCAATTACCAGAACTTCCCTAAAACCAAATTCTAAGTAAAGTGACCATGCTAAAGCAAATTAACATGCATGCTTCTTCAAATAACGTTCATGAAGATACACATTAAAGACAAATCACCAGTTTCTTTCTTTTATATATACATATAAAATTTATTTTAAAAAAGCATCCCTGAAACAAACGCATAAACCAAAGATGAAAAAAAAAAATCCACAGGAAATCTCACCTTTCAATCCTGGATGGATAAGGGTTCCAATAAAAACGGCAGTTGCATATACTGTATTTGTCCTGCTTCTCCAAGCAATAACCTTCTGTGACTTCCTTGGTTCTGGCTTTCTAGCTGGATCTTATTCTACGTATATGCAGAACGCAATGCATGATCCATAGAGCAGCTCACTTGTTTTCCTTCCTCTCCACAGTATTCAGGATATTATTTGTAGTGCAGAAGACAGGAAGGAAGCTCTGTGAAAGAGAAAGTCAGAGTAAGCCAGGGCACATGACCACAGCAACAGGGTGGTCAGCCTCACAGATCCCCATCACATTGCCAGAGTGAGAATAAAACATCAAAAGCTGGAATGATCAAACAGAGCAGTCTGAAAAAATAAAACAATCCACGAATTCAGATAATTACTGAAAAACTCTTTCAAAAACCTGAAAACCTTCAGAAAAGAGAAGCAAATACAGCAGAGAAACCAAGATCTGGTTTCAGATAAGCAATTGTACAAGGTAAGCTGATACAGAGCAGATACTCGGCACAGAACTTGTTAGACTGAACGATTCCAGGGAAGCACCTTGTAAAGCGAACAATCCTTACTCTAAAGATCAAATAAATGACTTCACCCCCATCCTCCCCCAACAAAATATCTTCTCCTTCTTAGACTGGCAGTAAGCTGTTATGAAAATCCTTGTGTTTTTCTAGATAAAAAGTTCTGCTCAGTGCACTGTTCTTCAGGTGTAAAGAAAAAAACAAATCAAAAATCAAACAAAACCTTAAAATTTTACTCCATTTATTAATTATAGCTAAAACTGTTTCTTTGCTGAACCTCAACTGATATTAAACAGCTGTCCAACAGCATACATCAGAATGCAGAAAACAGAATAGGAACATCTCTTTTATATTCTCATCAGAACAAAAGTCCAGTTTGAGTATGGTAAAGATCATTTTGTGGAGACATTTCAAAGATACTAAAGAAAACAGAAAGTGCAAGATCTGTTCTGTTTGAATATTATTCTTTTTAAATGAAGCTGGTAATAAAAATATGAAAACTAGGGGTTAAAATATCTTCAAAATATCTGAAAAATATGCATCTTGGAATAGTAATAGTTTCATCCCTGAAATACTAAGTGAAACATACTTTAATACATTTTTAATATCCAACTAATGCACAGCTGATGATTTCTACTGAGCCACAGTGCTTCTCCGACATACCACAGGCAAATGGCACAGTGGTGCACATCTGCAGTCACAGCAAACAGGTAAGTTTTAGACACACTTCAAAACCACCAGAAGCAATTACAGTGAAGTCAAGGATGAATTAATATATACCGAGTCTGCCAAGTGAAGCTAATCACATCTACACATTATATGATCTGCAGGTGAAGAACACGTACAGAGTATGCTGAACCAATAGTTGTCACGACTTGCAATTTCTTCTATAGAAGACTATCACTTGAGTCCTATTTCCTTCCGCATCAGGACACTACACCACGAGGGGAACAGCTCAGACGATAAGCAGCAGCCCCTTCCCAGGGCACCGTAATAACAGGCTTTTCCCCACTGGGAAGCAGCAGCTGGCACAGAAGTCTCAAGCTGAGCAGCAGAGAGCTGTTGTACAAACCAGTGCAGAAGGAGAAGATGAACTGGGCCAATGAGTTTTCTCTTTCAATCACTTTTTCTTAATGAAAACAAAAAAATTATTTGCAACACACTTTTTACAAATAGGAAAAAGCCTTGGTCTAAACGGGGAGAGAAAGAAAACTGTGCAATGCTATGGCTGAAAACAAGAGGAATGCAACCTGTAAGTTTTGCTGGTAGTGTACAAGGGTAAAACAAGAGATCTCCTTTAACCACGCAGAAAGTCATGCCTAAAACAAGTATTCAGCTTCCATATTAGATTTTGATGCACAAATATGCTAAAACTGCTAAAAACTTTCAGTAGATAGTCAGGAATTAGGCCTTTAATTCTTTGTCATAGGGATGAGTTAAGATGCTTGTTTAAGGAGCTGATGTTGGGAGAATAATAATCCCCACTTGTTTGATGCAAAGACAATTGGATAACTTGAAGAACACACATTATACGTTGATCACCGTTCATGTGTTTAGAATTCTAATAACCATGAAGTTCAACAGCAGTTCACAAGGAAACTGATCTTGCTCCTAAATATATTCAGCAGTATGTGACAGAATTTTTCTAAAGCTTCACAAACAAAATTACCCACAAAAACATACATTAAGTGAGGTCTCACATTCAAGGTGTTGGAAACATCAAATTTATAGGTACTGGCACAATCTTAATTCACCTCTGATGTCCATATTTGTTGTGAAACCACCTGGAATCACATTCCTTTGTTCCAGAAGGCTCCTGCCTTTGGCTCAGTACCAAAGGAGGAAGAACAAAGTAATAGTACATCCAGAACTTCAGAGTGTTTGAATTCCTAACTTAAAATAAAATTCTTTCATTACAGCCTTTGTACAAAATGAGCACGTACATACACAGGCATGTATCACCTCTGCATCAAATGTTTTACAGTCCTAACAGATTCCTCCCCAAATAGGCTGGCTCTCCAAGCCTCACTTTCATCAAAATTATCCACCAATATCCTTCTCTGGTTCTTGGTGCTATGAAAATGAAAAACCACCACAAATTGCACAGAACTTTTTCTCCGGACAAGTGACATTTAGCCCACTGTTCCTTCCCATCTCTGGCAATCTTCCACTCTCAAATCTGCTAACATTAATAAAAAAATCGAAGGTGAGTAAGAACTCTTAGAAATATGTTAAGGACTGGGAGAGAAAAGCAGTATTCCAAAGGAAAACACATTTTAAAAAATGAAAAAAAGATCAAGTCATTTATGATTCTTAAATTGCAGAACTACCAAACTGCCTTACTAAAACAGCCTGTAAGAAAAACAAACAAAAGTGAATTAGGAGAAAGTGACCCTCCCAGTATTTTTCCTGACACAGAGTATCTGAAAGTGTCCTTTAATCCACCAAAATTAATTAAAGCAATGAGAAACCAAATCACTTTTTCCAGGAACACTGGATTCTAGGTGTTTCCTATTTAAATCCACATGCAGCCTTACTTACCTTCTGTTTTCCAGAGAAGTATGTGTGCATGTACATGTGTGCAAGGGAGGAAAGAGAGGCTGTAATATTAAGGCATTTGTTAAAAAAAATTTCTCTTCTTTCCTGTTTTCACCCACTAGACTTTGCTACCTGATCCATCTTTTCTTCTCTGTCTGTAGGCTCAAAGTTTTTAGCTCAGCAAGGAAGCGCTCAAGAAAGTCCTTGAATATTCATCCTAGAGCAAGAAATTTGGGCAGGAGAGAAAGTAGAGCAGTCTACAAAGTGCAACGGTTCAGAAGTTTTCAGAAGAGCAATAGTTAAGGGATCAACTCAGTAAAGAGGAGAATGATGCTAGAAGCTCATCAGTCTTTCACCCATGAAAGTGGTGACATAATTGTAGCACAATCACAATTACAAAAGGGCTGGGAATCTGCTTTTCAGTTGACATAAATGAACAGCTATTTGACTGCACATCTGTCAAGTATTTGCTACCTCATTTAAATAATTGTTACTAGCAATAACTTATCAGGTCATTTCTTCAACACAGGACCTGGTTCTCTAATACAGCAATAGTCTATAAAAGACAGAAAACCTAAAAACATCTGGATATCTTGAAATCCTAGCAAAACAAATCTAAGACTGAATCAATAACCATCCGCATTACAGACTCCACAAATGCCCTGGGATGTCAGGACACTCCTGTCTCTATGGTGGGAAACACAGAATTTCTCTGTCTTACAGAAACTCTTAGAGCCACTACTCAGCTTCCCAGGGATGTAAGGAGAGGCTCATGTGAGCAACTAAATCCAGAAGATGTGGATCTTAAGAAAAACACCAAATACTGCTATACAACTAAGAAGCAAATTACAGTCTGTTAGACCCTTTCATGTTTCCATCAAATACGTATCCAGGATATCAAGGGCTTCAATTAATTAATAAGGATTGCTAAAATCATGCAAAGTATTAGAAAAATCCAAGATGGGGTCATTCTTCATAAAAGGTAGAAAAAAAATTTAACAAAATCACAGTACTCTAGGGGGAAAAAGGTAAGAGAGTCATGCATGTGCTTAACTTAAACGCTGTAAACTGCAGACTGGTGTTCCCAAAACAAATCCAGTGAAGCTAATTGAACAGGAAAATACATGGGTTCAGGTATATTTGGACTCCAGAAAATACAAACCAGAATGTTTCATTACATGAATATTAATTAATATCGAACATATTTAGAATAAATTTTAGTTAGCACTTACATTACAGAAGTACTACATACATTGAAAATTGTCTGAAACCAAATTATAACTCTAAAATTTAAGGATGGGAATTGCTGAGGTTTGTCAAAAAGCATGTTTCCTAACAACTGGCTAAAAGTATGAAATAAAATCAAGTCCAAACATCAAAAGTTATTTTTCTTGTATGAAGTTAACTATTTTAATGAGGAAGTTTCCTATGGGAAGACGTGCTATAATTTGAGCAATTTTTAAGTCCAAGGTTAATGAATATAAATTACAAAACACAACACTATACTGGTAGAGACAAATCATCTCATTAAGCCTCATGACGCTCCTGGATTAAGTTAGTGCAGAACTAGAACTGTACACTTCAGTATTTCAGTAATCTTTAATTGATTTATTTTCTCAGGCATTATCAACTTTAAAAAGGAATTAAAGTTTCATAATGCAAATGCATGAACCTCATTTGGGGAGAAATTCAGGGTTGTTTTCAAATCAAGAAACAACTTCATGGAGTCATTTACAGAGAACAGAACAAACAATCATTTCCTCAGAAATATAATGTTTACATGAAAAATAAACAAAGCTTGTATCTTTAAGATGGACCCATCCAGATGATTCCCAAAGGTGCCTGAAAGATACTTCAGCACATGCAAAGAAGCCAAATTTAATGATGACAACTAAACTAATTAACTTTTCAAGAAGAAAAACGATAAAAGTAAACAGCCAAGGAGGAAGAAACATAAATAAAGTATGTGCACAACTCTGCCCAGTCACTGCATCTTCCCTGGCAGATTCTTGTTTCCTTGCAATTTCACAACCCGTCGGCTGTGAACTCTGCCCCTGCTTCTCTGCTCCTCAGGACTCTCTCACACCTTCTATGTTTGCAGACAGCTGGCTTCACTAAGTGAAAAGGAGAACTGGGGCCCCCTCCTGATGCTGAGAAGCATGCCCTGTTTCCAGCTAAGAGTCAACCCAGTCCTAGGAAGTATCCCCGAGGGTAGTGCCATTTGGGAGAGGTATGAAAGGTGGAGACGGAACAGAATTATGCTGGGAGCTCTGAAGTGGTCTTCAGTTTGTGCTTGAACACGAAGCTTTGAAGCCCAAGCACCTTAACAAACCTCATCCAAGGTTCAAAGTGCAACGTGGCTCCCTCTGTCCTCAAACCAGCGTTGGCAACGCAGGTTTGAAGATGGAACAAGGAATATAAGTGGGCACAGGATCAAAAGGAGAACCTGGGTGATGGCATCCAAATACAAACGCAGAGTAGCAGCTACACAGAAAGAAACATTTTAAAGGAGCGGAGTTTTCTAGCTCGATTCTTGTAATATCTCCTGTTTGTTCTCCAATCCAAGTGTATGTTCTGTCAAGAAATCTTCCTCCCAGAATGCTGCCTGCATCTCATTACTAATACAACTGCTTCATGCCAAGTCTTCTTTCATCTTAATGTAAAAATCTTCATTTACAAAAAAAAAAAAGCCATTACAGGTGAGCCAAGTCTGCACACTTGATTTCTTAATTAACATTATCCACTTACACCAACTACAAGTTCCAGTTTCTCCCTACCATGATACAGGCTTCTACATCAATACTGCACCACAGACATTTAACTCCCCAAAGAACACAATAAGGAATATATTTGATTAATGTTTGACTTACAATACCATTCAGTGCAACTACAGCACCAACAATAGCTATATTTTCAGTTAATACGTCTAAAATAGTTAGCTTATACTAATATATTTTGAAATAATCTAGCCAGTAATTGCCAAAATGGAAGTGATGTTGAACTGGGGGCTGCAGAAAGGGAACAGATAATGCACTGATCAGCACAGCAGCCAGCAGCAGCTGAGGCTAGGCAGATCCATTTTAACTACAAGACTAGAGCCAAGTTTGGTACCTACAGCTATAACCACAGAATTAGAGTAGTCGGGCTTGGAAGGGACCTCTGGAGCTCATCTAGTCCAGCCCCCTGCCACCTAGATCACATTGCACAGAGTCGCATCCTGGTGGGTTTTGAATGTCTCCAGAGAAGGAGACTCCACAGCCTCTCTGGGCAGCCTATGCCAGGGCTCTGTCACCCTCAAAGCGAAGAAGTTTTTCCTCATATACAGAAGGAGCTTCCCGTGTTGCCGTTTCTGCCCGCTGCCCCTTGTCCTGTCACTGGGCACCACTGAAAAGAGCACCCTCTTGGCACCTGCCCTTAAGATATTTGTAGACATTGACAGGTCCCCTCTCAGTCTTCTCCAGGCTGAGCAGGCCCAGCTCTCCCAGCCTTTCATCACAAGGGAGATGCCCCGGTCCCCTCGCTGCCTTTGCAGCCCTACGCTGGGCCCTCCCCAGTAGTTCCCTGTCTCTCTTGAACTGAGGAACCTGCTGGCCACTCCTCCTAATGCACCCCAGGATCCCACTGGCCACCTTGGCCACCAGGGCACACTGCTGACTCATGGGCAGCTTGCTGTCCACTGGAGCTCCCACATCCTTCTCTGCAGAGCTGCCTCCCAGCAGGCCAGCCCCAGCCCATACTGGTGCATGGGGTTGTTCCTCCACAGGTGCAGACCCTACACTTGCCTTTGCTGAACTTCATCAGGTTCCTCTCTGCCCGACTCTCCAACCTGTCCAGGTCCCGCTGAATGGCAGCGCAGCCTCCTGGTGTATCAGCCACTCCAAAATACCAGGTTTGTAACATCAGCAAAGTCACTGAGGGTAGGCTCAGGCCATTCATCCAGGTCACTGATGAGTAAGTAGACCAGGACTGGAGCTCTGGGGAGCACCGCTAGCAACAGGCCTCCAGCTGGACTTCGTGCCACTGATCATAATTCTCTGAACTCTACCATTCAGACAGTTATCAATCCACACCACTGTCTACTCAATCTAGTCCACAGTTACTTAGTTTATGTATGAGGATGTTATGGGAGACACTGTCAAAAGCCTTGCTGAGATCAAGTTAGACAATGCCAACTGCTCTCCTCTCGTCTACCCAGCCAGTCATTGCATCACAGAAGGCTACCAGGTTGGTCAGGCATGATTTCCCCTTAGTGAATTGGTTTTGACTGTTCCTGATGAGCACCTTTTAACCCACATCCTCTAAGATGACCTTTCCAGGGACGGAGATGAGGCTGACCAGCCTGTAGTTTCCTGGGTCCTCCTTCTTACCCTTTTTGAAGACTGGACTGACACTGGCTTTCCTCCAGTCCTTAGAAACCTCTCCTGTTCTCCATGACCTTTCAAAGATGATTGAGAGTGTCTTGGCAGTAACATCTGCCAACTCCCTCAGCACTCAGGGGTGCACCACACCAGGGCCAGTGGATTTGTGGGTGTCACAACTGGTTAAGTGATGATCTACCCTTTGAAGCAGAATACTGTTTACAGGCCTCATATATAGGAACAGTCTTCCTAACTTCCACACTTCTAAACATAAATCCTACTGGCAAAATTTTCATCAGGAAAATTCTGAAATTTCTGAAAGCACATGATATATTATAAAACAACATACCTGAGGTAATAGTTCAAATTCTGGCTCTAGCAGAGACTTGAAAACCATGCCTGTACTGTAAGTTTTTGTAAGTATCTGTTGAAAATCACTGTTTTCTTCACTGCACAACCAAAAGAATCTCAGACAAAATACCAGTACTAAAAAAGCAAACTAGAAAGAAATAAAAGATAACACAATGGGTTATCAGCAAGACACTGACAAAGCTCTCTTCACATTTGCCTGACCATTTGGCTTGAAATATGGGATGCACGCAATAGGTAGGCTGTCACTTAAATTCTACCTCTTACCATTAATCTCTTCGAGTGCCACCAAGACATACAGAAAAAATACTCTGTATTGAAATATGTAATCTGTAGCAGTACTAAAAACATATTGTGTTTTGACATTGCCTTGAAGCAGGTATTAAATTAGACCACATAAATCCCATGAGCTGATGTATTTAAAAGTCTTAAAGAGATGAAAGCTTTCTACTGCCCACTTTTTTTCAGAATCTTCAATTCTGTTTGTTTCTTTGTGTGTGATAGAAGACATTGCAAATAAGTAAAATGTCCTATGTCTGTTTAGAGCTATCAGTCACAGACATGTCCCTCAGATTGAGCAGATAATGTCGCTATCATTTATTTTATAAACTTATCATGGTGTTCTTTAAATGTTTAATGACAGTGGGTTTGCTCTAGACTAGTAGAGTGCGATTTAAAAACAACCAATTCCAGCCAGCCTATTAAGTTATTAAATGCAGGTCCAGAAGATTCTCAAGTGGAACTGGTTTTCAATACATTCTACATCTGAATATCTACTAATATTTTAATCTAAGTCTGTTGCACATCATCTGCTCTATGTCTAAAAGTTGCAGTCGTTTCTCTGAAAACTACTGAAATGCCTATCAGGATAAGCCTTGAGATACTGATGAGGTAAGCCGAGTCATTTACCTATTTTACAGACAAACTCAAATCAAGTGCTGTGGAGCCACATCAACTTCAAAAGCAGCATAACCATCTAGCTTCTCTTCCTGCCACTCAACAGAATTCCTAACTGAGAACCATACATTAGATAACCCACAGATTTTCTGCTTCACAAATAGCAATAAATTAGTGTTTCCAGAGTACACAGAAACACAGGATGGCTTATATAAATAAATATATATATGATATTTTTGTTATGCTACCTGACCATCTGAAAAACATTGAGACAAGCACAAACCAAGTTTTCAAGAACAGCATGCATCGCACCACAAGTATATTCAGCATTTTCTCTGGTTTCCTTGTTACATGTATTGCCTGACAGATTTTGTGTTCCACATAGAACACAAAACACCAAAGATATGTCAGTTATAGTTTCTATGGAAATCTAGAAGCTGGACTCACAATTTCTATTGTATTCTACATTAATTTGAACTTTTAACATTGTCAGTATGTTTTCTACTTCTGATTTCCTTCAGAAAGAGTGTTCAACATGGAGCCAGGGAAATAAATAAATCACATTTCAAAACAAATCAAAAACCAAAATATTTTATCTCCTGAAAGCTCACATAAAGTTTTCTATAATATCTTTTCATATTCAGACTTTTCATCCAAGTTGCAATGAATCAAAATAAATGGCTTTCCTGAAGGTAACACACACGCGCATCCCCAGCATTTGCACTTTGTGCTACGTTTTAAAGTTCAAAGTTTAGCTGTCAGTGCAAGCAAGTTAAAAAAAAGAGATGAAAGATTAAGAAGTATCTTCCTACGTGTATTCCAAGGAACAACAGGTACTACATAATCTCCCATTTCTCAGTGGGGTCAGTGATGGCTGGTAAACAAGAGCAAAGGCACCATAGATGCAAAGCAGGGAAAACGGAGGATGTTACGCCTCTTTACAAGGTTGTTCTCTTTAACCTGACAGTTCTTTGACTACCACACTTTTTAACCAGAGCAACAGCACAGGTGGGAGTCATTTGAAGAACTAAGCCTTACTATTAGTCTAAGTACCCAGTCTATCATATACATTTTTGACAATACTTGTGTTTATCTAGATCATGAACACTTTACAAAAAGTCAGCTGGGAGCAAAGAAACAACTAGTTTACTTCTGACATGATATTTAACTTGAATTTCACTGATAAAGCATTTCTGAAAGCAATAATAAAAATAAAGATCATTGAAATCACCCTTAATCATGGATGGAAACCTAGAGTTCCTCAATGGTTCTGATTTTACCACCACTTAGTATGTTCTATTTTGAGTCTATATTGAGCCTATTCACCAGGTTGAGAGTATCTAAAAATATATCAGTGCTAAAAATGACGATTTCTCTGTCTGCTGCACACACAGCTTTTCTGCTTACTTTTTTCAGGGAATCCTCTGCCTGGTGCCTCCACATTTCAGATTCAAAAAGAGTTTTCAAATAATTTTCCGGCATTTCTCCAGTATTAACTATGACACAGTCAATTCAGCAGAGAAATCCCAGATTCCTTATAGCTTTGAGTGGGTGAAATTGACAGTACTTTGCTAGTGCCTCTCCCTCTCCAAGCTTTTATTACAAATTATTTTTATACATACTTTTCTAAGAAAATTTTGTTTTGACAACATATCCAGTGGGCTTACAATACAGCTATTGTTGCTGGAAATGTTAGTACTTCAAATGTGAGTCTTGATGTAGTTCTCACAGGATATTGAGAAATAGCCAAGTAAATTTGCTCTTTGTATCTAAATGTCAGTTTAGGTATAAAAAAATATCATGAATAGAAGAATAATGTGCACTATGTATATAATGTGACGACTTGGATAAGAAACAAAATTAAATCTCTTTCATATGAGACTACGGTACCTAACAGTGGAGGATGTCAATGGCCCCTCTATAAATGGCAATGTATATTACAGATAAAAAGAATTTTACAAGACCATTTTTATTGTAATAATGAAATTTAAAAACATGATGAAATCAAGACATATTAGAGTTTAAAATACAATAAACCAGAAGCTATTATGTCTCTACCATACTGGATGTTTTACAGGAAGACATAATCACTAAATAAAAATTTATCTTACATTAAAAAATTGTAAGAACTGAATTCTTAGGAGCCATATGGTTTTCAGCAACTCTCCATCTGAGTCCCTCCACGAAAGTCAACAATGGCTCCATTTATAGAAACTGAAAAAATACTGGAGAAAAGTGAGGGTCTTTGCACGGATAAATAATTAGTTACAAAAAACAGGAAACAGAAGGTAATATTAAATGGTCAAAGCTTTCCCTGGGGAGTCAGCTCACCAGGGGACTCTTGCAGATGGCCAAGCTAGAAGCTGTGCTGTTCAACATACTCTTAATTAGTATGGGAAAAGAGTGACTAGGAAGGTGACATTCTGTGGATGATATTAAGGTAGTTAAGACAGTAAAGATAAGGACCACCTGTGAAGATCTGCAGATGGACCTTCCATGTTTCAGTGACTGAACAATCAAAATGATAGATGGAATGCTACAGGAGTAAATGTAGTGATGTACCATGGGAAAAATATCTTGGCTTCATACACAAAATGACTGATACTATTGAATATGCAGGAATGACAATGTGGGGCTGCAACTATTAGTTCCATGAAGAAAATCTGCTCAGACTCCTTGACAGTCAGATAAAAATAAAAATTATTAAAGAATAGAAAACAGCAGCAGGAAAAAAACCCATGTGTTCGTGTATGAAATCCATAGCGCATATTACTTCTACATAAATCTGATTCCCCCACATCAAAAAGAATTTAACAGACTTACAACAGTTTTCAAGAAGGGCAAGAAAGCCGAAACCTTTCAGTCAGGGAAGAGAGAGGACTCAGATTGAGAGCAAGATGGAAAGGGTGAAAGCCCAGCCTGGTGCTCACTGTCCCTCTGATGATCAGAGATGGAGGGGCATCAGACAACAGTACAAAAAAAACAAGAGGCAGTGGTTTGTCCTATGACTTTGCTCCAACGTACTGAGAGTTTACACGTGTCCAAGAGAAGACTCAAAAAGTTACATGGGAGAACGACCCTGTGACTGTACCTCTTGCTCCCCAGCTCCCTGGAGTGTGTGGAGGCTATGAGAATTTTCTGAGGAAGTGGTTTTTTTACATGCTTGATCTAAACTCATACTGCCATGCAAGTATCTGCTTTTCAAGTGATGAAGCCTAAAAATGATGGAAAGGCACAAAAATCCAGTAGCATCCAAAACTAGCAGAGAAGACATCTCTCTATGATGACTCCACAGAACCTCCATCTTGAGCTTAAAACAGTTGTGAGGCAACTGCAGCATTCAACATGACACATGAGCATATAAACACTATGAATGTAAGAATCAAAAAAATAAAGGTCACACTCAGCCTTGCAGTTTTCTTTGGTCAGCTTCAACCATTGGAGAGACCATTAACTGGAGAACTGGTTTGTGACTCCACTGATGACTTCCGCCACCACCCAGGGTGGCAGGATCCACTCTGATGCTCTTTGGACACAACAGCGCTCCAGACTGATGCTCTTGGACTCCCACAAGCCCGAGACCTCCTCTAGTCTCTGCCAACCACTGTATGTGGTTTCTGCTCCCAAAGCACTCCCCAACCTTGCACCAGTCTTCACCCAAATGCAGTGTAAACTCCTTTTGGGCTGGCATATCTTCTCCCCCTTTTTGACAATAAAAATACCAATGTGAACAGAGAATTAACACCTGGGCAAGAACATCTTCACCCAAGTTAGCAACAACAGGTTGGTATACACGTGTAAATACACAAGCACACAAAAAAGAATAAACACTGAGTACATGTTAAACTGAGACATTATCTGAGGATGCAGGTTCTTCCCTTTCAGGATACCTTGCTTTCAAAGGCCAGCATCTAAATTCTAGGCTTGACCAAGACTAGAGGTCCAATTAATTTGCTGAAGGTTATACAGATATCTTTGGCAGATATCAGAATCAGACTCCAGTCCTATGTAGTATTTTAATTGCAAAGTATCATCTCCACAACCAGATTTATTTTTCTTGGTTCTACTGTACTATAAATAATAAACCTTCCACTATAATGCTTGAAAGCTCATTATGTGCTCTAGTAAAGCCATTCATAATTATTAAGTCATCTGATTATGTTTGTCATTTCATATATTTGAGCACCTCAGAATTCAGAGAAGGTTTTTAAAGCATTTACAAAAGGGGTAAATAATTTATTTTCACATCTGAACGGAGTTCACTTGGGTCATTTGCTATTTCATATTTTATATTATTATATACAATCCATCACCTAAATTAGGTGATGTTACCACCTCCCATACAAATGTCTGAATGGCCATTAGTATCAGCTATAAGTAGGATTTTTATTTTGCACCAAATATTCTTGTTCAGACATGAATACCCTGTGCATACATTAATACATATACCCACAGAATGAGGATTTGTTCTCTGAATACTTGTTAAAACAAAAACACATCACAGATGCTTGCAAGTAGCCTGAGCATGACTGCTAAGAAAGTAATGTAAATCTCTGGCATACATTTGCTATGTCAATTCTGAAGCATTCAGCTCATTCTAACTATAGTTTACTGACTTCCTCCAACGATCCACATTTTCACCTTCTCCTAAAAAAAAGACTAACAAAGAAGTGCTCCAGGATGCCCAAACTTTAGCAAATCACAGACATCAATTTAATCTCACATAAATGAAGCTTCTCATTGTCCTTTTAAAATAAACAAGGAGGACACAGAGGCCTGCACATAATTGCTAAATTACAAAGAACAGATGTGAAACATTAACAAGGAAATGCACATGCTGGCAAGGAGAAAACACTATAAAACAGCACGCACTGTACCAAGCCAGATTGGCTTTTAAATGACTCATACTTAGATTACAAACAACAAGGAACAAAAATAAAATACTTCATTTGACTGGGACCAATACACTTTAGTTACTTTAAAGTAACTGCTAATTGTGTCATTGCTTTCCCTTATACTTTCCCTTTTGACATGTTGGTTGAAATGCCTTGATGGAGGGGAAATTACTACAAAACCCACACAATTCATATCCAGGCATTTACCTATCATAAATTCATTATTAGTGTGAGCATTCTCTTCAAAACATGCATTCATTTCTCTGAAAAGAAAGTACCTCTCTCGATTTCCTGTTCATCACGTTACTACACAGAGTACGCACATGCTCTATCATTTGATACCAAGTCAGACAACTTGAGCGTCAGGAACACACTGGTCACACACTTTCCACCTGGCTTACTTTATAAAAAACTTGTAATCGCCTTGTCTTCCTAGATCAGCCCATACAGTATTGATAACCAGAGAACAAACTACATTCAAAATGTTACTGCGGAAAACATTTCAAATCAATCAAATGCTGCTGGTGACTCCCCCCTTAACAGCCCTTCTCCCACTCTGATGCTCAAACAACGACAGTGGTTTCAGCAATGCCAACTATAAAATAAGTTTGTTCCCTGTCTTATAGTATTTGCATCTAAGAACAGCTCAGAAAAAAGAAGCTCCATGCATGGAGCAGTGTGACGGGGAGAGGAAAAGGCAGAACTAAGAGCTACCTGTACTAAAACACTGACCTAGAACTGGTCCCAGCCTCGTGCTAGGAAAGTAGCTCTGGCTTTTGTCAGTATCTTGGCACCAAAGTCACATGTAAGTTAAGGTTCTGAACCTGAATCCTTAAATACTGCTCAGGACACAAAAGCATGACATCAGTGCACAGTCACATAAAAAAGGAGGGGGGGAAACAAATAAATTTAAAATAAAAAGACAAATACTGTAGGTAAAGGTGACGCAACACCCAGTGGAAGGAAGAAAAGAAATATAAGAAGGGGCTCGCATATCACAGTTTGGCCACAGGCCTGCAATCGTATGTGCAAGTAGGCAATACAGCTCCAGCTTGGGACTGCTGCTAAGGCTGACTCAAAGCTTCTGTAAGAATTACTCCAAAAAAGGGAGTATTTTGGTGCAGACAACACACTGCACCTTACACTTTGGACCCAAGTAATACTGTGGTAAGGGAAAGTGCCTCAATGGTCCCCTGACTTGGGTTGCAAGAAATGAAAAATAATTTTACCTCTGTGTGATCAATTTATCAGCAAGGTTCATTGCTGAGCACATACTAGTTTGACTTTAATCCAGTTGCTTCACATTAACAAAGGAACGTACATGGTACGGTCAAGATTACTGCCTATCTTTCTTCATTACACCAGTGAGGAAATATGTTTCCACCTGGTATTTCTCTATCACAAGTACTTTAACGTGCCAATATTTTCTGTTGTTCAAACTACGTAAACATTAACACCTTAAGTATTTGGTATACTAAATCCAAAACACAGCATTGCACCAACTACTAAGAAAAAAAATAACTCTATCTCAGCCAAAAGGACACAAACAAGATCTACACACTCGGTTTAAAGATAATCATAACAAACATGGAGTACGTCAGGAAATTTCTACTACTCCAAATACTGACAAAAGGATCAAATTTTGGTTTTTTCTTTCATATTTCTCAGAGATAACTGTATGCATGGTTAAAGCAGTAGTATCACATAATCTGTAAAGTACTTCACAGTCAGAAGTTGCATTAAAACATGGGTATATTTTTTTTTTCTTTAAACAAAACTGGCAATTCATTTTTTTCTAGCTACAAATTAAGCATCCTCAATTCATTTCTGTGTCTCTTTCCTGCACCAAGTTTATTTTGACAATGTTGAAACCCAAAGTAGATTCTCCAGCCTAGGAATGATCTTCACACTACCTCATATGGAAATGACACCACTTGAGTCTAGGCTGATATTGCCCTGTATTTATTATTACACATATCTGTGTAATTCTTTTTTTAAGATCATTAGAGAAAATAAAGACAAATTTTAACTGGTTGTATCCTTTAGCCTTATTATGCAAAATGTATCAGTCTATTAACACATTATGTTTTGTAGTCTTTGTGAAGAAAAGTGTTGAAGCAGCTAATCTCGCAGCAAACAGCTGACAGCTGGAATAATAGTCTTTTCACAAACCTGAGGAAGCAGCAAACAGAAGAGACAGGTTTCAGAAGGTGAGCAAAAGAAAAGATCATCTGGAAACAAAAGCTGAATTGAAGTAAAGGAACTGTTTTGTTTAATAGTTTAATCACATGTATACTGAGGAACAGCCACCATCTCTGAGACAGCCCAGTTACTACACTTGTGAGAACCTCCACTGACTTAGATTGCAGAAATGCATACTTAATCTTCCCAATACAAATATTTATATTTATAATCCAATTCTAACAGAGTTGTTAACATTCATTAATCATATTCAAATAACTAAGAAATTTTGAAGTAAAATTGCAAGAAAGTGTACAAGAAAGCAGCCTCACACCTGTGGTGAATTTTAAAGCTCAATTTTAATTCCAAGATTTATTTTTATTATTATTCAAGGTTAAGGGAGCCTGAGCACTTCACAATTTAGTGCTTCTGCATCTACTTTCACATGTAACCTGAAGACAAATTAAGAGGATCATGGTAGCACCTGTTTTATTCAAGGCAGATTTCCACTATTAGCAGAAATGCACTGTGGCATTATAAATAACTCTTCATAGTAAGATGGCAGATTTCCAAAAATCACATTTAATCTTTCCCATCCACCTGACAGAAAAAAAAAAAAAAAATCACTACTGGAACAATAGTAACAGAACATTCTACCTGTACAAAAAGAAGAATCAATGAATAAAGACTGGTGAGCAATGGAAAACAGTAAAAAAACCCACACATCCAAACAAACAAAAAATAATTTTTTAAGCGCTCTAGTAACAAAAAGTTTTCTACACAAATGTCTACATGGCAATACTCTGAAGGGATCAGAGTATTTATTTTCCTATGGAAGTGGAACAAATATTTACAGTCACTGGGATTCTTGAGCACATTGTAATCATTATGCATCAAGAAAAGCAAAACAAGACAGGAACAAGTAGGTACTGTGTTCATCAGGGTCATGCACACAACCTCCATGCAATTCTTTCATAATGCATAAGAAATGTAGTGGGTGAGACAGGAATAATAAATAAATATGCCTTTTTATTATTAGACATCTGGATGAATTACAAAGTCACTTATGAAATTACCCAGGGTGAGCCCCAGTGGTCTCATATGAGTACTCACGAGGTAAAAAATAGATGCAAACTTGGTTTTGTTGGAACATGCTGTAATGTTTGAAAGAGTCTAACAAACCACCTGACAGAGCAACATCTGCGTGATCTACCTGAAAAGTATCCACAATCAGGGTCATACACCTTCAGGCAGACTAGAAATCAGCGCAAAGAACTGGACAATCAAACTGACTCAGTTCTGTTAAGTTTGTGGACAAAAAGATCCTGTTGTGTCCATTTCATCCATTTTTTCCTGCTCTAAAGCCTATAGTGGTTTCAAGAGGAGATGAATAATTTCACTGATAATGTGAACTTTAAGAGAAATAACTGATAATCCCATACACAGCTAGAGGAGCACATTGTACAGAACCTTCACCCTAGTAACACATTTAACATCAGAGAATTAAAGGAGACCAGCCTCCAGAAGCATTATTCTGCCAACCAACAATACCCAACTCACTGAACACGTAGCTTAAGCCAGAAACCTGACTTTGTTTCTAGGATACTATTGCCAGAGAGGTAGGGAGTGTCTGGTGCACCTCTGGCAAAGCCAAACGGCACAGGTGATGGAAAATACTGTTTCAGACATTAAGAAAAGAACCATCTTATCCCTTTCAGATGTTTTCAAAGCAATGATGGGCAAGGCCTTCGAGACAGGAAGGAGGGACATACATTTATCAGCCCATAGTCAAGTCTCTCTAGGAAAGAAAATCCTGTATCCTTCCCAGTGAACCAGCTAGGAGGCCCAAGATAAAAATGTTTCTGCAACCGTTCCTCCTTCAATGCCACTACAGAAGCTACTGCTAAATATGTACCTGCAGCCCTCCCTGGACACACTGCTGGGTTTCAAACAATGTCTGTGAAGTGGTTATTCCCCACTACATCGCTACAATGGAGCTTTTCCTAACATCGCTTGACGATAGGCTACTTGGCTTCATTTCTGAAGCCACAGAAAGCACTTGGCTGAAGAACCATCTTAAACTGTGTCAAGTCTAAATGACCTGGCTTCCGTACACAACAGTACAACTAAATTACAACAGCTCTAAAATTAATTTTTGCATGCAATTATTAATAGCAAGCAATACCGACTGTTACCAATTGTAGCCTGTGGGGAAAATTTCTTTAGGGCAGAAACTCCAGACATTACTGAAAAATCTGAAACACTGCACAAAGCTTGAAAACTGACCTTGCATCTCTTTCTGCAAACAGACTAAAAGGAATTATCAAGGACTACGCTGGTGAGAAACAACAGGTTGCGACATACACCACAGGATACCAGATAGTAACAACAGAAGAAAAAGAAATCTGATGTTTGCTTTCAATACTTGAAGATTGCTGAGTCCGTGAAGAGAAAAAGTGCTGAGAATTTTAGCACTGGGTTTGTTCACAGTGGAACTTGTCATTAAAATAAATGAGAACCCAGAATAGATAAGTCTGTGCAGAAGCCAACAGAGCCATCACCTAAACATTGTTCTTCAACAACACACTCCAGGAAAGCAAGGCTATGGACATTAAAGGAAAAAAAAAAAAAAGTCACCATAGGCTTTTGACTTTTATCAAGACTGGGATCATGCAATACAAGAGCACAGAGCAACATCATCTAAATTTGCTGTAAAACTACCCTATTGTTAAAATCAGAAAAAAAAAAAAATATCTATTATTTACTATAGAAAGGTATGACCATAAGTGCCTTAAGTGATACCTTTAAATATTTAAAAAGAAAATTAGAGACTGCTCCAGAAGCAGACCTTTTATTTGCTACATCCAGTTCTGAAAGTCCTTCTGGCTGAAAATTACTACAAAAATGATACAGCATGGTTTTTTGGTCACTTATTACAAGAAAATAACTTCAATTTTCAGTTATGCTAAACCAATTTTCCCCATCATTGTTGCAACATCCATAGATTCAGTGAACAGAAATTTTAAGCAGCATTCATTCAGCATAGAAAGCAAATTCATCCAATAAAACCAGATATTTAATGATTAAAATTGTGCAGTATTAATTCCTCTGTGCAAAGGTGTGGAAGACTTTTGTTAGTGAAAATGGCTAAACCCGAACAACCAGCAATCAAAATTTTGTGGACAAACAGATGTCTAACAGATCATAAAAATCAGAGACGTACTTTATTACCATTGAAACCATGAATGCTTGAAAAGACATGATGCCTTCACAAGACCAGACCCTTCAAAATGCACTTAGGGAGTGCCTGTTTAGATAAATGCTGGAGATTAAAAGCCCATCTCCCTCACTGCAATCAAAAAATCCCATGGCTTGGGACACAGGGAAGCAGTTAGGAAGAAGCAGAACATTATCTCCTGGAGGTAATTATTGTGGGTACAGCCACAGAGGCAGTAAAGGCTTCCATGATTGCACTTTTATGACCTGTGAAGTTGGAATTAACTTGATGTCCTATGGAAACATTTATATGAACCTCCCTGTTTAACACAGCAGTTAAAATACAGAACTTGGGCTGTCCAAAAGAATAAATTACACTTGGTAACTTTGCATTTGCAATCCATAAGATCAGGCACAGATTTCTGAGCCTGTTTCTTCTGCAGTGAGAAAAAGTTCTTGCAGCTGCAAATCAAGGGATAGAGAGTGAACTGAAATCCAGTGCTAAGTTAATTAAGCTTGAGATCCACAGCCAGAGGAAAAAAGATAGCATGAAATAAGGTATTTAATGTTTGTAGTAATGAGCAAAGATAACTAGCAATTTAACAATGAGAGAGTAACGGGATGTAAGCCACCAGTTTAGACCAGTGGTTCTGATGCAGCAGTACTGCAGGACCAAAAAAAGCAACTCAACTTCCCTCAAATATTTACTGAAGAAAGAGTATCAACCATGAAGTTGTCAAACTGATTCCCAGTCAAGTACTTCTGGCTACAGAAAGCACTCTGTTAAATCTTACTCTCCTTGTCCGCAGGCTTCTTTCCATACATGGGTCATGGACATAAAGGACATTTTGAACCATGCAGAATGGGAGATTTCCCCTCTCCCTGTGAACAACTCAATCAGACACCACAGCACTTGCTATAAGGACTCTTCCTTTGCTCCCCCGCCAGTTCAGGGATAGTAAAAATGAGCCAAAGTCTTTCCTTTTCCCTCTCTCTCTGAAGCCTTGAGGACATTATCAAGTGGAAATAAATCAGGAGACAAAAAGGTTAAGGGATAATTTCTTCAAATAAGGACAGTTACAGAAAATGAAAACACCTTTCAAAGAGCTAACCAGGTACAGTTCTCTGTTCAGAAGCCCAGGCATTTCTGTGCTTAAGTATAGTGTACCTCTGGCCTGATACTCTGCTTGCTGAAAAGGGGGACTGATTTCCCTTTTCTAAACAGATCATACTGAAGAAAACCACATTAAACCTGTGTCTGCAACCCAACATTACCTGGAATGTGTAGCCTAATAAATTATGATTTTGCCATTACTGGCAGTCATCAGATACTTACCATCACCCTAACAGTGCAAGATTTCAGGACTTGCCAAAATAAGGGAGTGACATTCACACTGAGAAGAACATTTTTCACTCTTACACATGCAGCTGGTTTAGTATGGTATTTGACAATAAGTTACTAATACTAAACCAGCTGCATGTGTAAGAGTGAAAACAGTTAAGGATTTAAAGTTAAAATCAGCTGGGACTCTTAACAGCATCATCCTTTCTTTATCCAGATGCCTTTTCTCATAAAACTCAGTAAACCAATTTTCAAAATTTCTACTTTTCTATCAGTTCTGATTGGAACTGTTCAACGTATTCAAAACCTGTTAGTGTAGGGGAGAAAAATGAAAACAGATGAGAGCACACAAAAGGCTGTATGATCACATAAATCTTATTTCCACAGATGAATTAAACTAGGAATGCATGAGGGAAAAAAAAACAGAATGACCACAGGGGAAAGAAATTGGGCAGAAACCATCTTATTACATCGGTTTTGTTATGAATCGAGCAAGCACAAATCCTGCTGAAGCCCAAGACATATGCTTTATACTTACCTGAAACTGAGTCTATACATTTTAAAGAATATATTTGACTGCTGTGTTTTGCCACTCAAGAAATTACCTTTTTCTGGGTTTGGATCCTAATGAACCTACATTAACAACTGTCAAGTTACATCAGTTCTATAGGAAATATATACCAGAAGTTTGGCAAAAGTAGATCACATGTTTATGACTCAGCAATCAAAATGCTAAACTGAAGACTTTTCTGAAGTTTTATTGTCCAAATTTTCATATCTAATAACCTACAGCACTGAGGATTCAAGAGAAAATTGCAAAGTAAAATAATTGCATGACTTAGTATAATCCAAAGCACATCAGTACAGCAACAATGAGCAGCAGTCAGACCACATTTCCAGCCAAAACACACCATCTCCTTTTTCAGCTCCCAAATGGAAGACAAGCTTCTTTTTCAAAGGAGAAAAAAAAAAAAAAAAAAAAAATATTGGTGCCACACACAAGGTGATGGTTCATCTTCACTCTGCTACAGTTTTCCAACACGCTGAAGCCAAAAAGGACTGTCCAATGAATCTAGAAGTGAGACTTCACATCAAAATATTCCCTGAATTGTGGGCTACATGCAAGATATGTATAACAAAGATATATATTTAGAGAATCCAAATCATGGCTGGACAATAGTGGGCTATATAGGAAGTAGCCACAGACTACTGGGTGTCAGAGAAGCTTTTACCTTACCTTAAAGAAATTCATGAAGTCACCTTATCATGAGCAACCCCCTGCTGCACAGGGTGAAAAGAAATACAAAAATAGTCAGATTTAAGAAAAAAGATAAAGAAAAGGAAAAAATCCACGTGAATTTCTCAATCAGGGATCTTTTCCATAGACCTCAGGAGAAATAGCATGAAATGTAACAATGCTTTTTACTGTTACTTTGTTTTCCTCCTTCTTCATGCTTCACTAAGTACATACACACAGTGTTTTATTAAAAAAATAAAAGAACAAAACAAACCCAACCTGCTGAGTTTCCAGGAGCATCTCATATACTACAGTCTTACAGATTTCTGCAATGCTTCATATGAAAAAGACCAGTTTACGAAAAAGGCCCCTAGGGGTTACCACTATGATTCATACTTTCTAAATAATAATAAGTATTATAAAAACCCACATCTGTCTACAAATAATGAGGAAAGCCTACCAGCACTATTCAAGAGCAATTAATAAGCAAATCAGGAAGAAAAATTGCTTTCAAAAGAGAGCAAACATACTTCCAGCAGTTTCCTTTTAATAGACAAGATATCAATTTAGCAAACAGGTTCTGAAACATACTTAAGAAAAAATATTCCACCAAAACAATACACAATGTATAGTATCTGTATATATATAAATGTCCTATTAATATATTGAACAAAGAACAAAAAAAAAAAAGCAAGAGGCCTGTTTTTTCAACCAGGAAGAAGGCTGCAATCCTTAGGATGGTAAAAATCACAGAAAGTGGTGTACAAGATTATGTATGTGTTTACCCTGACACTAACTAAAGACTGAACAATCGAGATCATCATTCAAAATGCTACAGTAGCCCAAATTTATCTGATGTCATTTAAATGGCTGGTAAGACAGTATCAAAATGCCAGCAATGGACCAAGCAAATCCAGCGAAGTGATCTGCAAGAATTACCAGGAGGAAAAGGGTTCATGTTGGGTTTCTGTAGCATAGCTGCTGCTGAGCATTTAATCAGGTTTTACAACCTTTTCCAAAGTAAAATTTTATGCACTCTTGGACCCTCCTGGTCTCTCCCTTTGACATACTACGTTGCTAAAATCTGCACAATAATGCGTATTCTTCCAAAACAAAGGCTGATTTGGAATATTGTGAACAGATTTATTTGGAAAAAAACTGTGTTCAAGTGCTTCAGCATCTTAATTCACAATTATCCAAAATGTATACATTCATCCAAATCAAGATAGCTGCCAAAGAGCCTTTAAGCTTAATTAAAGAAACATCAGCATGCCAAAAAGTTCCCTGTCTCTCCTGAAACTATAATACCAGCTAGTCCTTTTTTTTTTGTTACACTGTACTCTGCAAGGGAACCAAAGCATCTCGCCCTCCTTTACTGAAGTGAACCCCTTCGTTTGCCATATGGACTAACAGTACCACCACAGCCTTTCCAGAAGCACAGCTCCCCAGGAACCTGGCTGCTGCCCTCCACTTCTCCCAAGGCCACAGCACAAATCTGGCCCCAGGCAGGCCGGTGAGCTACCTTATACGTTCCTTTACCATCCTGCAATTACCACACTTCAAGATAATGAGTGGAAACAACCTAAGGAGCAATGTTTTGCAGTCACGTTTTATCCTGCAAATTTCCCTTCCCACCCACCCCACCCCACCCCCAATTTTAAAAGTATGACTCCACTAGGGCAGTGGTAAGTCCTTACATATTACTGAGTGATACATACCAATTCTGGTTAGTATGGGTCTCACAGGCTGTGACCGCCTAGTCCTCCCTCAGAAAAAATATCTGACCAGGTTAAACAGCAAACTTAGCATAGTAAAAAAAAAAAAAAAAAACCAACAAACACCCCCCCCCCCCAACCACAAAAAAACCACAACAACAAAAGAATAATCCTTTCCACAATCTAGAAAACCATCTCTACTACCAGTATCAGAGCTCTAGATGCAACACAACCAAAAATTTGTACATCAGGTTTTTGTCTGGAGAAATTGGACAGCAGCTTTAACTAAACTGACTAGAAAATAAGTTTTAGGAGCAGCCTAAGCTCTTCAGACAGCAAAGGATATCTGAAAAATCTGGAGCTTTTGGGGTCATAATTGTCTTCCGATTTCAATTTTCAAACACCTATTCCAAGACAGTTCTTTGGTACCAGTGTTTTGTTGGATCTTTGTTAGTGCTTATCCTCCCACTTAACGAATATGACTTTTCTTTGGCTCTGTGAACATTTTAATTTTTTATAATACAATATTTTTCTCCTCTATATTGTCATTCAGACTTCTTAAAATAGAAACAAGAAAGATATAAATACATGTTAAGTATAGGAATGATTCTGTGCAAGACACTTTTCCCAGATACAAATATTTATCCTAACGTATTAAGCTGTTTACAGAACAACCTGGGGTGTTCAAATCAGACTGCTCTCTCATGGCACCCCTCCAACACAAAAATCAGAGCTTCAGCTCCCCTCTGTGTCTTGTCGAAGGCTTGAATAAATAACATGGGAAGAGCTTGAGCCTCCAGGCCTGCCTGAGGCTGTTGCAGAGTGAAAGTTCAGAGGAAGAATACAAACAACCTTAGATGTAGTCCTGGACCTGAAAAGGCCTCTAGGGAAGGACCAAGAAGCCAAAAGGGAAAGAAAAAATGATTAACACTGCAAGAATATGGAGGAAACTTTCCAAACAAGTATTGAACTTGAGGAGAAAGAGAAATTAATTGGCTTTGGGAGAGTTCTGTCATGGTCATAATGGAGGCAACAGGAAGAGATCAATCTTCCCTCTATGGACTTCTGCCAGGAAGCACCTTATTTCTTCTCATGAAGAAGGGGTTGAGGACCCCCATCATTAAAACACACGCAAACTCACTCAAATGTTCTCCCTTAGAAGACTTAAAGTGCAACACCCAGAGAGGAGTTCACCCCCGCAAACTCAGTGTCAAGTTTTCAATGAAGCACGTTGTGCCTTCTGAAGCCTTGAGCTGTCCCTATTCCAATACTTCTCTCAAACAAGCCCAAGCCCCACTCCCACTACAAAAAAGTTTGCAGACTCCATCAGTCCCTACCCCTTCCCAATAATCTCAAAGATTCGTTTTAGGTCTTCTTTCTGCACATGCTGCCTAAAATTCAGGCCTGACAACCTCCTGCCCTTCCTTAATAGCTGTCTCTAACCTTTGTGGGACAGGGTTTTGGACCAGTACAGAGCTTGAGAGAATCATTTGCTCTCAACAGTGGTTCAGTAAAAGCTTTTAGGTACAAGCCCATAAAATTACTTTCTTGACATGTATTGCACCCTGGTTTAACATGCATTACATCCTAGATTCCTCCCATCACCGTTCAATTTGAAATAAATTACAAAGCACAGAGATTAAGGACATGCTTTACTATTACAGTGGAGAAAAAAACCCTGCTATTTTCTTTTATTCAAGGGGTTGTTTCCTTTCTGCTGGCACATTTTAGGACTCTGGGGATGCATAGAACTTACTCCCAACTTCAGTTACAGTACAAAAGTCTGGCAAGATAGTCTTTTCATTCAGTGCATGGTTACAACCTGCTCTTCCTGTGTTTTTTTCTTATTTTAACTTGATAAGGAAGCATTCAGTGTGGTCACTTGACAAATATATTTGTTTCAAGGTTTGGATTTATGTTTTGATAGTTTCCCTTTTTAACTTATGACAAGGGCTTAGCTATGATGATACTTTCTTATTCCCTTTTAATTCATATTTTCTTAAAAGATCATTGCCAATACACATATTGCCAAAAATACTGTGTAAAGATTGCTAACACAGGTAAAGAATGAGGGTGGGGAGAAGGAATATACAGTTTTTAACTGTTTTACATTAGAAGTCTGCAGTTGGAATTTGCCCAACAAAAATGGACTATGTTGTGCCTGCAGACTGCAATTCTAAGCTAAACTGAGTAAAGGAACTGACTGTACTGTTAAGTAGATTCATGCACAATTTTTCCTTCCTTTGTAAGAACACTGTCTTGTAAAGCAGCATTCTTCTTCGCCTCCCTCCCCAATCCCACCCCGCCCCCCCCCCCCCCAAAAAAAAAACCAAAACCCAAACCCCACTCAAAAAACACCCAAACAACTAAACAACCAACCTATGAGAATAACTATAAAACCAAATGGACTTGACTCTTTAGCTCAAGAAGTGTTGGTAAGCTCTGGTTTTCATGACAACACATATTATAACATTAAAAGAAGCAAAACAATTTCCTCATAGCAAATACTTCAGCAACGACCACCATAATCAAGGTATTATTTCGATAAAACTCATATGTTTCTGGTTCCTCAATTTTCCACCACGAAGAAATTTTTCAAACTACTAAATAAAGCATGTAGTAGAAAAAGATTTGACTGAGAAAGACATCTCTGCATTTAGGCATTGCTATGATAGTGTAAAAAGCAAAAGGATCAGATTGGAGATAACATCTTTGTGTTTAAATAATTTATTTTCTTGCCATGTACTCTTTTAAGTCAATGTCAAACAGAAAAATACAAAGAAACTAGTGTAGCAGCTTTACTGTATTACTCAAGCATAAATGTCAGTGCTGTACAGACCTTTTATAATCAGTTACCTGGTAAGGTTAGCAATTACAACTCCCTAGAATGGAGACCAAAATACTTTCATCCAGACAAGTATCTACTAGCAAACCTATTCAATGCTGAAGACCCTCTTTCCACAAATATTCAGTACATACTGTTCCCCTGAAATCAGTTTCCCTACTTGCCAACATCTTTTCTACAGGGTTTTTTTGCAGTGTTGAAAAAGGGATGCAGATGTCTAATTATCATACCTAAATTTTTACACCTTCAAAACATGCAATGTTTGGAACCATTGTTGTTCTTTTAAGGATAAGCTAATTCAAAGTGTTCCAGAAGGGTTATACACTCAAATTAGTCAGTCAAATAACCGTGGAACATTGTGTTATTCTTTTCTTACTTATAATCTTCATTGTCTTTGACAGCTTTCCCCCCAAAGTAGGTAAACAATCCCATCCAGGGTTGGAAAAGGCTGCCAATATCAGAATCCCGCTAGGGTTAGCAAGGGGGAGCAGATGTGAGAACTACCTCAAAAAAAAAAAATTCACTACAGATAAAAACTTACAGAGCCAACAGACAAAACAAGTACCAAGTGAGTAGGGCTTGATGCCGTTCACCTGGGAACTGCAGAACTTAGATACAGAAAAGCTGAAATATGAACTGGGAGTTAAACAGTTTGCTTTAAAACAGCCTCTGCAGGTACCAATGGGAAGGCAATAACAAGAAGGCAACGTATTAAAAAAGCATGTGGAGAAGTACAGCTGAGCAGGTCTAACCTGGGGTTAGGCAAACTAGCAGAAACTGTTGCAAAGAGCAGAAACAGTGGGAATATTAATAACTACAACATATGGGAAAGAGTCAACACAGCTTTTATGAGATGAAGATACACCTTGCAAATCTCCTGGAGTTTCATGAAAAAAAGGGAGTGCTGGCTGACAGAGCTACTTCATTCTTCTAAAGATTCCAGCATGGTCTTCCAGCAAGACTCCTACAAAACCCAGGCTGCTATAACATACGATGAAAGGCCCCTGTCTGTCTCTCCAAGCAGCTTGTTAGAAGATGATAAAAGGAAATGGTAGAAACAAGTGGCCGCTGGAGTATCTCAGGACCTGTGCTCAGGTTTGTGCCATGCAACATGTCCCCAAGATAACCGGGAAAGGGAGTGGGATGGTGAGATGACCAAGTTTGCACCATAACAAAGTTTGAATTCACACAGACTAGGAGCTGAACCACTGAAAATACCTCTAGTTTGTACTCAAACCTTAAAGTTCCCAGAAATGGGGGATATTACAGGATGGCTGTGCAGGCTGACAGTCGCACTGGCATATGATGGAAGGGGAGAGGAGCATCCATTTAGTGGAAAAAGATCCAAAGTTTCAACTGTATTTCTCAGCAAATCTTTCAGTTTTACTTACTGTCAGATACTCAGGGTGTTGTATTCATGAAACCCTAAAATCCATTCCTAACTAGCTGTAGAAAGTTAGCTCAATGACACGAACAAGACTGTCATATGATAGTAAGATGTCAGAAAAAGAGTTTGGATTTTATAATGGGGAACAGCATTAATAACTTCTAGCTCAGTGAGGGGAAAAAAAAAAAAAAGGTAAAATATTACCAGTATCTTACTGCTCAGTTACCAACTCTCTCACGCTGCAGTGTCACCTAACATTTGCAACTCTCACCTGCTACCTAATCTCACAGGATATGTAAGAATAAAAAGTTATCTTAAAGAGGAGTCAAATTGCACCCTAGAACAAAACCACTCTAGACAGAGAACTGTCAATACAACCTGCAGAGACTCAGTTCTGAACTGCAGCTCTTCCTTTCTATTTTAATTGTCAAATGTTGCTTTTAGGGTGCAATTCCATTCCTATTGCCAACAAGAGAAAAACAGGTTGCACAAGCAGTGAGGTGTCTGGTTCCATGTTCACATACTTATGGCAATCACAGTAAAACAAACTAAGCTGTTCTGAAAAAAGAAATAAATTAGCAAGCCACAATAGTTTCCCTCCCCCCACAACTTTTATAAAAAAGCACTGTGAATCCCAGTATTGACCAATGAAGAACCTGCTATGAAGAAACGTATTTAACACTAAGACACCCTCGCTAGAAGAAGCCTTTAAGAATACAAGAAACACAGTTTAACCCAACTGTATAAAACTATAAAACCTGACATTACAAAATCCCAACTGCTTAACTCAAGGTTCCTGTCCATAGGTCTAACATCAAGATTTTACTGCTAACCTGTCTTTTGTTTTGAGGCAAGATTACTTAGTGTCTTGAATGTTTAAGTGAAAAAGAAACAAGAGGAAGAAAGAGCTGCACACTTACTAGCTGGAAAACACAGAAGTATTTTCACAAGTCTTTACTTTAGACAGAACTTTATATATACTTATTGCTTTTTATCTGAGTCTTTCAAACTCAGATGCATGCTTCAGCCATTTTAAAGCAAACCCAAACAATCAGCAGATCAAGAAAATCTTTTCATATAAATTGTGATCATGCTGTATTTCATACAGCTGTATTATCGTGTAATCCATTACATGTTGCTTAGAGTCAATGAACCCAAACATGCCTTTCAGTTCCTGGCTCAAGAAATCATTAAGATTAGATAAATCCTCCCCTACGTCTTTGACCACAGGACTGAGATGTAGAAGCTTGTTCCATTGCTGTTGTTTTACTTTTGGAATGAATCAGTTCCAGCACATCTGCAACAGGAAGCTTGATCTCTATCCAAGCCATCCTGCCATACTACTCACTGTTGTGTTACAAATGATGCAATTGCAACAAAATAAATTCAGTCAGCATTTTCGGGTTACGTCTTCTGGTAATACAGGCACTCAACCCATCACATTCTTCAGATATGCTTATCTTAAAGTGTATAGTAGTATCTTCTCTTGAGTTATATTCTCTAATAAATCAGTATCTCTCTGCACATATTACTGCTCCTATTTTCTAGACTGGGCTGATTGAAAAAAAATGAAGATTTCTATGCAGGTGAAACAAGTTCCAGTACAAATGCAATCCTTAGGAGCTGCAGTGTACATTATATTATACAGCATTTGACTTGCAAAACTCTAACTGTCCTTTCTATCTTCAATTAATTCTAGCTTACACACTATCAAGAGTGTAAAACCCAGTACCAGGATACACTAAGAGAACATTCCAGTGTATTTAATTACTGTTTCAGCAACTTTAACATGATAAATACATTCAATAAGCAATTACATTTCTCATTACGAATCATTCAGACACCAGTTTGCCACACTTTCATTTCTGTGCTTTCTTTTCCCTTTTTTCCTTGCAATTTTACCCATATAATACACTGGGGTCCACAATTTTAATATTTAATATTTAGTTTTGTTTTACTTCTGCATAAAGATACATAAGAATATTCAGACTTTTTTTTTTTTTTTTTAGGATTCTATACCTTCAGTGAAAGCCTTCAGGTGAATGGAAGAAAAAAGTAATCTACAAGAACAGAAGTCTAAAATATGAGAAAAAGGAAGAAAAAATTAGAAACTGCACTAAGGTGCATAAGAGATGAATGAAAATCACAGATTAACATCTATAATAGACATCTCTTGTATCATCTGAAATTTTATTATGCAAATGACAATACCACCAAGAAATACAAACTAGAGGATGAAGCAGTATGACTGTACATAAGTGGGCACAATTTATGTACAAAGCACAGACAGCAACATGAGCTGCCAGGTATCCCAAGGAAGGCGCATTTCGTCTAGCAGGAAAACACAACAGAATTATCATCTAGGCAGGATGTGACAGTAGTTACAGTTTTAAACAGCTTTTTAAAAGCAATGTAAAAGGCTTAGACCAACACACAGTGGAGACAGCACAGCCCCCCAACAGGCTGCAGAATTTATCAAAACCCACTAGTTCACATCTAATTTTAAGGGGGAACCAACAGAATTCTAAAAGAAAAAATATTTTAATAAAAAGAAAAAGATATTTAAATCAACAGAGGTTTGCAAAAATAACAAAGGGGAAATTAAGAGCAAGCGTATAAAACCAGAGCTGCAGAGCCTGAAGCTACCTGCAGGTATTTATCTGTTGCTATTTATAAGTAGGCTACGTTGTATCCAAAAACTACTCCTGACATATCTGTCCAACATACAATTTGAAAACACTTATAGCAGATATCCCGCAGTTGTGATCATTTATTTCCGTGCTTAACTCTGCCTACCCTTAGAACCCTTTTTTTCTTGCCTCTGTGCCACAATTGAACACTTGCTCCTCCCCCTGCTACTTCTTTCTTTGCCAAAATAATAGAGAAATCTACCTTACAGGATAGTTTCACATTTCTAACTTCTCATCTTTTTTCCTCTCACTGCTATACACTCCCATTTTTTAAAGATATTTGAGATTTCTAATAGTTTTTGATGGCATTTGGTTTTGCCAACAACTTGACCTTTGACTTCTATTAGTTTTCACTCACTGTATCTCCCAAAGTTTTTATTTGAAGCTCATGTCTTGCATCCCTTCATCAAGTATATTTATGTGGACTATGTTTGCCCAAGTCCAGTGCACTGAACATATGCCTATTAAATTTATTTCAGGCCAGTCATAACTACTGAAAACCCTTCTGAAGTGTAAGCCATGCCTTCAAAACACTTCTATCTCTTCCTTCCTCAGTACTCTATATTCAAAAACAGCAAGCATTCACTAGGAAAGGCATTAATTAAATAGCTGAATAGGACTGGGAAAAAAACCCAACAAACCACTATTCAAAACTTCTTTGCTGCACATCAGTTCCGAATTCCTGATAACTGCTCTGAATAGCTTCAAAAAGTTGCAGGCTTTGAAGAAAGCTGACAGCAGTTTCACATGGTCCAGTATTTTTTCACTCTGTGCTTCCTTGTCACCAATCAAGATACACTCTGTCTTCCTCATGATCTTATTACAATGTAAGTGTATGGCAGGGGAAAAAAAAATTTAACCTCAATTATGAAGCTACCGTGGTTGGAAACTCCTGACCATAGACTTTGGAAAACTTGGGGGATACTGGAAACAAACTGAGAAATAAAGGAAAGCAGAAAGCTCAGCCATTCCTGGAAGGGACTGTACTAAGGAAATGCTGAGCAATTCCAATTTAAGAAAGGAATCACAGTATGAATGCTGGGGCAGCTTCATAAGGATCTAAAAGTAAGTTGCTTTTAAAGAACATAAAAAAAAAACACATCAGCAAATAACTACTCAACGCATTCCCATGTCACATTCAGTCTTAAGTTGTGGCTGCCACCAAACAGGGCCATCTGTGCTTTCCCCCACCACACACCGTCAATTCCTACTGCCTTCCCATCTTTTGGATCTGGTGATCGTACAGCTGTAGGATGAATTAATCAGCTTATCAATGTGATGGAAAAAAAATACGCCAAAAACCCCACGAAAAGATGAAACCATATTGGTTAGTTTTACTGTATGAACAACTGACAGTCAATCTAGAGCAGGGGTGTGGAAATCTGTGGCAGGACAGGAGAGAGAAGGACAGCTCCTTCCAGGGCATTCTGCCCACAGATCCCAGAGGGCAACCGTATAAGCACAGAGGCATAAAACCAGAAGTCTAAAGGTACAAAAATAAATCATAAGCAGCATAGGATGTAAAATGCAAAACTACAGTAGTTTAGCGATGGACTTAGCAGTCCTGGGTTAATAGTTGGACTTCATAATCTCAAAGGTCTTTTCCAACCCAAAAGATTCTATGATTCTATCTTCAGTACTGTGTATGTAAAGACAAAAAAAAAAAAAAAAAAAAAAAAAAAAAAAAAGGGCAGAAAAACCCTAATGACTGCTTAACAGGGAAGATAAACAATGCTGTGGGCAAGTCTGAAGTGCTCATATGTTTTTAGTGTCATTCCTCACAAACATTAGACATGGCCAGGTATTTAGGCCAGCTAACCACAGTTTAGAAGCTCAAGTCCCAAAAGCAAGGAGGCAGACGACAGGGGACAGCGGCAGACCAACACCACAATATTAAGTTTATTATGAATTATTCAGATCAGCAGGGCTAGGTAGAAATTACTTTTAATTATCTTTGGAACTACCAGGAGCAAACCCCATATGGACAAAGAACTCGGGATGCCCCCAAAGCCTAGAGAAGGACAAATCTAGGACTATTTTAAACATTGGGGGAAGAAGGACTCAAGGAATCAGAGATCAGTAAGCTTAACTTTGCTACCCAGAAAACTACCAGAATACATTATTAATGCATTTACAGGCACCTAGGGGATAATAAATGGATAGCAAAAAAGCCAGCATGAATCTGTCAAGTACAAATCATGTCAAACCAAGCTAATTTCCATCTCTGGCAGAGTAACTAGATTAGTGCAAAAATACGCAATGTCTTCACTAGGCTTCTACCACTGACATACATTTTCTTTAGAAAAAAGCGAACTAAGTTTTGCAATTAAGTAAAAAGGCACAAGAGTAGCTTTTAAAATGTTCTCTTTCAACCTGAAGGACACTTCAAGTACAGTTCTGAAGAGATACGTCCTGTGTTCTTTAATATCTTCACTAATGATTTAGAAGATGAATTAAACAGTAGACCCAGAAAAATATGCAAAAGATGATGATGGAAAGGGTAAAAATAGCTCTGGAAAACAGGATCAAAATTGGAAACTATCGTGGAGAACTGGAAGGAAAATCCAAAATTTTTAACCAAGTAAGCCAATAATCCACACAGAAGAAGTTATATCAGAAGCAAAAACACATAAATGAGGATACTACGGCAAAGGGACAATGCTCCAAAAAGAGAATCAGTACTTTCTATAATCAGAAAATTCAATGCGCGTATAACAAAGTAAGACTTTGCAGAAAGTATCTCACTCCAGGCATATACCAACAGGAACGCTGCACACCCTAAGCAGAAGTGCAACTTCCATTTTGTACTCACAGCTCTTTATCTATAACGTGCATCCAGATCACATCACTGCATTATAAAAGGTGACATGGATTAATAGGAGAAGTTTAGAGGAAAAAAACTGAATTTGTTTCTTCTTAAAAAACAAACAAAAGCTCACAGCAATTGTGGCACTTACGTCTTCAGACATATAAAGGTTATTACGAAGAGAAGAAAACTTAGCCCCATTCGTGACTCTTTTGGGAAAGAACAGGCAAGAACAAGCTCTATTTTCAGGAGAGATTATTGAGGTTGGAGTTCAAGTACAATTTTTTATGCACAAGGCCAGCACAGCCTCAGTACTAGGCACCCTGGGAGTTTGCAATCTCTTCCATGATAGCAAATTTAGGCAAACAACTGTCAAATTTCCTGCTTCCAGATAGGGAGACCAACAATGATGAACTCCCAAAGAGCCTTCCAGTCTTAATCTAAGATAACTCCCTGTGGTAAAAGAGCACATGGTTTAAAGAAAGAGAATACATTTGAGAAATATTTTCAGGTGAATCATTTGGTTTTACAGGATAAAGCAGTTAATACCTAGTTTGCCAAGCACAGCTGTTAATGAACTAATAATCTAAGTAAAAACACAAGGATAGGACCAGCTTCTCCATCATTGAAAATGCCTGTCTTGACTAAAACTTCTACATTTATTTCAGCTTGTAAAGATATAATAATATAAATGTGCGTTCCAATATAAATGTACAGAAGACGCAACGTACTTTTGAGTAGCTGCAATTTTTTCCCCTTTTAATTATATAACTATGCTAAAAATAAAAGTTCTAGAGAGGATCTGAAGTTACGGTTATCAGGTAGAATATGTTCAATGTTTCAGGTCATTTTAACCAGTTACATGAACTCACTTAGCCTGATGCTGTTCAAACAGAACATTTTCCCTCCCTTTTTCTCAGAAAAAGATGGAAGACAGCAAGCAAAGAAGCTCTCATAGCACATTATTTTTACATACCATTAGTAAAACACAAAGACAGAAAAAAACACTTTTTGAAAATTAACACCACTTGGAGGAGTTAGTCTATCAAAAAATGAACTTTATTAACCAGCTTTTTCTGCAGCCTCAATCAGTTTGGTAAGGTACAATTATTGCTAGGGCACTTATTAGCACCCATACGCAGTCTGGCTGACTGCTGTTATTATCTTCAGACAAGAACACAAATGATGTGTAATTTGATTTGGATCAGAAGGGGAGCTTTCAGCTCCATGGGTTTTATTTATGGATGTTTATTAAGGAACTTCTTTTCTCTCTGAATAAAGGACATACTATTGATTCTGTTGTATGCAAACGTAGTCTAACAAAGTAACTCTGTAAGCTGTTTTCATAGATTCCACATTAATCTTCACTTTTTAAATGCTGAAAAATTGTAGCTGAGATAGGAATTCCTATCTAAAATGTCACGGTAAATATAAAATAAAAATAAGGAAACCAAGGGTTTGATTTTATTTTTCATTTTGAGTTAATTGAGGCTTTGCTTTGTTACCAATTGAAGCTTAACCTTTCAATACAAAAGTTGCTGGAAGACATCTTAGAGAAACTGAATTTCTTTTTTTTTTTTTTTAAACACTTGGTGACTCAAAGCAGTTGCAACTATTGGATAGAGTGTTAAGTTTATGCAGACAGATTACTACTAGTAATAATGGCTCTAATGGAAAGTATAATTTTATTGCCATCCCTAATTCAGCTCTAATGCATTGCTTAAGTAGATGGACTTGTATCAGCATTTTATTCTTCTGTTCTGAAAAGGTAAGGCCCTTTTCAACTGTGTATTGTAATTCTGCGGGACACTGGAGTTGTTGGCACTGATTACAGAAGCTACCGTGAGTCAGCAGGGAGTAGCGGGGTTTGACTTGAGCAACATGCTTCTCTCACAAAACAGACGTGACGGGTGCAGCCTAACACTCAAATCAACAGAGTAACACCCGGGGTGAGGTGGGGGTCTCACAGCCCAGTGGTGCTTCAGTAAAAGCCAAACAGACCCCCCCGCCCCGTACATCTGTGCTGAATCTCCTGCCCTGTGCTGAACTGTTGGGTCCCTTCCAGAACTGACAGTCCTTGCTAAGGGCCAGTCAGCACACACCAACTGACTTAGTCCCACCTCGCCATCAGTACAAACTGGCATTTGGAATCCTCCGTTTTGAGGACGAGAGCTACAGCCATCAGACAGGTCGACGGACCTGGATCTCTCCCCTCCTCAAGCAAGGACGCCTCTTTGGTAAGACTTGTGCTTCCGACTACATCAGATGTTACCCAGGGAAGTGTTGTTAACAAGAAGCGCTGAACTCTTAACTCAAGCTCAATCTTTGCAGCAAGTGCATTTATCAACGGCACTTCCAAACTTGTTATATCTGTCACCTTAATAAATCATCTCTCTTTTCAACTTTATGCAACTGTTCCAGTGAAAAGTCCTTAACAGGGCACTGACAGGCAAGCGTTGGCTCTGATGAGTGGCTGCACATATAATCCTTTAGACCTAAACCGCTGACCAAGTCTGAGACTAGGACTGGATCTAGCTGCACCTACTCCTCTCTGAGAGAGTCTTTAGAAAGGACGAAGATCTTTTCTGAACCTCGTGACTCAATGGGAGAGCTCTTCCGCCCAGACTCATACCCATAATGAAACAAATTGCCTTTAGAACATAAGCACTGACTTAATTTACCAGTTTTGGTTTCCAGCACAATGGTTAACATAATACCTCTACACAAAAATTCCCTGGCTCAAAATAGGGAAGAACTCCCAAGGAAGGCCTCCCCCACCCTCAGAGGTACCAATCAAGAATGAACAGGTTTCTTAAAACACAAAGATGACTCCAGAGAGCTGTTATTTTTAACTCTGGTTATTCATTGTTGGTATCAGTCCTTGCTCTCAGGCCTGCTTGCAGTGTGAAGCAATAGCAAACCAACCCAGGTCCATCACACTGAACACCAGACACCATTCAGTGGGGTTTGTTAATGGCCTTGTGAAATGCAGCAGTGGCTTAGCTCAAGCAGGGATCACATTCAGTTAAATGCTAAACATCAAATACACGCTTCCACGTCCTACCCATCCAGTATTTCTCAAATCGCTCTGTCATGGACCCACACCAGGAGGTAACCAGAAATGTGTGCGCTTCACAGCTTCACCCAACATTTTAATCACTAGCAACAGGAGCAAACAGAAAGTGACTTGACACTAAGCAAACATCACTTGGAAACTTGTTACCCTGCAATAATTCATTTGTGCTAGTTGGTATCCTCTGTGATGCAACGGCTCCAAGCAAACAGGCAGGAGAAGAATTAGACATGGGAAGCACTAAGAAAATTGCCAGCTGGAAGGAAATGTTTTGGATTAGACAGATTAATTTTCAGACCAGTTCACACATTCCAAAAATACTTTGTCCATTCTGTTATGTTAAAAAAATAAAACAAACACACAGTGCTTTTCAACACCAGCCTTACTAGTCAAAAGAGAAACATGTGAAATAAGTTTATGAAATTTAAGACAAAACAATTCAATCAACATGATACTAAGCCAGACAAATTAACACTCAAATGGAAAAAAAAGGTGTGTTTCTAAACTGTTGTCAGGAATAATGGTTATTTCAACATATACAAAGGGGGTCTTTTTTTCTCGTATACAAAAGTATTTGAAATTTTCACTGGAAAATGAAAATCACATCTAAAGCCACTCCCAACAGTTTCTTTCAGCATTGAACACAAGTTTTCCAATGTAGGGATTTATCAAAGAAAACCTGTACTTTCCACAGCAGGAAAAAGAAAGGTGTCAAATTCTCTGATTGTGCCATACCCACTAACATATGATGACATGCTTTTGTTTTCTGGGTCAAGTTTAGGAAATAAAACTCCTGTGAGTGAGCTAGTCTGAGATCCTCCACCACCGACAGTACTGGCAGCCTGACACACTTCACCTGCCGCTATCCTTGGCCTGCCATGTCCTTCCAGGCTTCTGAATGCTGGGTGGGCAAACACTCTTCAGCTTGCCCCAACACTAGGCAGTAACAGGATTTCAAAAAGCTCACATAGCCATCAACAACAGGTTAGGTACTGCTTCATTAATAACTTCAGGCTGCTCCCAAAATATCCTATCCATACAAAGAGATGCTGTGTGCTATGTGATGCCATTTACAGAGAAAAAGAAAGAATACCAGTTTAAAGATAAAAACCCCCAAGTTAACATATTCCATTTAATGTAGCATGTTCATTATCAAATTACAAACAGACAAATTCAGGGACTATATTTAAAGAAGATAAACTGCTTGTTCCAACGTGGTGATAATAAAATCATTTTCATCTACCTGTTCATTAGCTGTCATGGTTTTAATTTGTTTGCTTTGTTATGTCTAATTTGTTAGCTCTGCTAGTTGTTACTTCATTTTGCCTCTGCTGCATACAATCAAAATTTTAACCTTCAGAACAATGACTGCAATGCAGAGCAAAGCCTTTGTTTTTATGGCAACTTGATAATATTTGAAACTAAATTTTTGTTTTAAATTACTGAAAAAATTCTGGCAGGAGCTTTTAAGTGTAAGAAGGTACAGGCTCCAGAGCATGACAGGATCCCTTTTAAATAAATGAAATATCACAACTGGCAGAAAGCCACACCACTACCTAGAATGTTGTTTACATTAAGGACTTCAAGATAAGAGTTTAACTTCACTGAAAACTTATGCAACTGTTCATCCTCTCTTGCAAACCAAAGCTGGCAAGAACAAAGCAGTCTTTTGAAATAGTGAATTATAGAGTTTTCTTTTCAATAACAAAATAATCCAATATACTGCCATATAAACATAGAGGCCCAGAACATGTATTAGTAAAATTACTTACCCACGCACACATATAGCTACACTTTGGATTGACCCACCTTGGTACTAACCAAGCAGGTAGGAGGATGATTGTCCTTAACTCATCACCTATCTGCACAATTCTGCACCACAAATCGATGGACCTTTTTCTGAGTGGTCAGAGCCTGCGTATCTCTGAGGATGAAACCTGGGGGATAGGGCTAAAAAAATCTTGGAGCTGAACACAGACATCCTGTCTTACTTGCTGAATCTGGGTTTCCACCATTCATCATAGATAAGTTCAGTGACACGTTTTTCAGGCTTTCACTTTGACAGTTATCACTGCATTTCCTAAACGCATCATTTATCAATACATATTGATACACTTCCAGCATCGGGTGGAGAAACAAACTCAAAAGAACACAAGATAAAACTGTTATTACAAAATACACTACAGACAGAATGATGTAAATAAGTTAGGTTTGCTGGAGCGAGCCCTTTCTTGTTTTCTATTTATGGACCAGAAAATATGGAGGAGGACTTGGGGATGTTGCTGTTTGTTTGACAAGAAGCTCAACATGACCCAGCAATGCGCATTTGCAGCCCAGAAAGCCAACTACATCCTGGGCTGCATCACAAGTGTGGCCAGCAGGTCAAGGTCAAGGAAGGTGATCCTCCCCCTCTACCCGACTCTCGTGAGACCCCACCTGCAGTACTGTGTCCAGTTCTGGAGCTCCAACATAAAAAGGACCTGTACCTGTTGGAACGAGTCCAGAGGAGGGCCACCAAGAGGATCAGAGGGCTGGAGCACCTCTCCCATGAAGAAGGGCTGACAGTGTTGTGGTTCTTCAGCCTGGAGAAGAGAAGGCTCTGTGGAGACCCCACAGTGGCCCTTCATACATACATACAATATCATACAAAGCTAAAGTTGAAGAATTATTAGCACCAAAACCCAAGACTGTCATTGAAGCTTCACTTCAAAGAAGCTCTGAACATTCTAATTCACATATTAACAACTTAATCGTTCCCCAGTATAACTTCAGGTGACTACTATGTGGGCAAAGAATATTATTCATACATTAGTACAGAGAAAGGGCAACAAAGGGGGCAAACATGAAGATGCCCTGAGGGGAAGGACGTAAAAGTAATCTTATGAGTTTTGCACCCACCCACCCGAAAACCTGAGCTTCAGTACTGTAATCAACTCTAACATACATCTCCCAGTGCAGAACAGAAAATGAGGTGGAAATGCCTGCAACCTTGTGCTTATCACCCAGGCTTGACAAGATCACTGTCAACGCACCAAAGCTTTCCACCAGAGCAGATTTGGGAAACCAGACACAAGTATACACATGAAACCCTTAAAATACACGCAAAATTTTCTAAAAGCAGCTAAGATCACAGGATCAGTAAGTGAAAGCTAAAGACACAACACTAAGATTAAAAACATCTGGAGAAAGATATATCAAACCTTTGCATGTATTTTGTATGATGCTTCTCTTCAATGGTCAAGTGACAAGAAAATAAAACTGCTTTATGGCTCACAGTCTTCCAGATACAAATTCAAGTTCCATACATAAAAAAAGAAATCCACTCTGGGCCAGTGAAAGCACCAAAAAGGTGATAATTAACAGTAGTGAAGCACCAGCAAGAGAATTAAGAACACTGAAGAATAAGCTGAATATTGATAAACACACCTTAAAGCCCAGCAGCACACCCAACTTCAAAATCAGCACAGATGCTGAAAAATAACCAAGTTTTATCAGCAGTAAAATCAAACGTATTTCAGTAAAATAGCAACACAAATAGTGATTCTGTAAAGCAGAAGTATTAATGCAAAAGAGTTGCTGAAGAGCAGATTTTCTTCATTAGGCATTACCACCTTATCAAATGGTGGCAGGGGGAAGCATCTAACAGATCTCCAGAAGATACAGCAGAAATAATTAATTTTCTTATCAGTCCTGATGCCTGTGACATGACTGAAAAGAAAATAAAAAATAAACAGAAAACAGAGAATAAAGATGTAAGCATTATTATGGAAACTATTTTTTTATTCACAAAAAGTCATCTCTGATGGCCAAGTTAGTTCTGTTTTAAAAACATTTCTGAAGTACATAACAAACCGATCTTATTACTACCCGCCTCCTCATCACAACTTAAGATTCTTAGCTCAAATTTTAAGTTTATTTGTGTGGACAGAACTGCACTAGTATTTGCTTAATTCAACTTCTAGTATATTATAGGATGCTGTATTTGTAACATACATAACTTTCATAAACTCCATATTGTAAGGGGAAAGATAGCTAATGTGCAGAACACATACAATACATAGCCAGAACACTAAGCACAGGCTTCCTTGGCACTTTATTTTCCAGCTGGAGAGTATTAGTGGCAATGGACAGATGTGTGGCTGCTACACAACCTTCCTACAGGAGTTATCTGCCTCACTGTCACTTGATAAATTAACGTTCTTATGAATATGCATGGAGTCATGCTGTTCTACTGCCAAATAACCAACTGATATTAAAACAACAGCATAAATCAAAGACTACAGAACAACAGCATGATCAGCACCCCTGTTGGTGAATAATCTAAGTGTAATTGAAACAGAGACACCCCAGAGGTGAGTGACACCTTAGGTTTCTCATTCAGTCTCCACCACCAAAGGGGTTTTCCAAACGCATGTCCTCCCCTGCAGCATGGCTGTTACCAGCTATTACACTCTACAGGACTGGTCTGACGCTTCTCCCGCTAAGGCATCATTCTTCCCACTGGGTATCCTATAGCAGATGCTCTCTTTTGGGCTAGAACAAATTCCATCCCCACACACTGCATTCCACATTGTCAACCTCTATGAGCAGAAGTGGTTTTAGTGGCTTTGATTTTATAAGACACCCAGCCTTTGATTTTATACAGCAAACGATTATTTCTCATGCTTGTCTAGTAAAAGCATAGAGTCAGTAAACAGTTATAGTCCCTTCCCTGCAGTCCAACACACACCCTACATGCAACCTGCTGTTCTTGCAGAAGTGTAAACCCCCCCCTAGTATTATTACCACTCGGAGCAAAGACCGCAGTATTTCCTACCCAATAAGCCAACCCTTTTATTACCTGAGGGGCTTGTTGTAAAAATACTATTTGAAATGCAAACATAACATTTGTTTTACCAAAACATCCAATAAATCTTTAAGAGTTCAAAAGCTCTACCTTTCCTTCAGCTAACATACATTTAGCTGAGCTACAGGTTAATTTATTAATTAGCTGGCAATGGTTTAGCCTAACCTACAGAAAGCTGATGGAAAAATCATCTTTTCAATTCAAAAGCAAGAATATTGAGCAGGAAGTAAAGAAGCTTTTTTTTCCCCCAACCTTTTGTTGTTTTCAGCAAAAAAGACCGATCACATCTTGCTTACAGCTACAGTTTTTACTACTGCATAATGCTACAATTGTATACATGAGCTTGATAGTATATTATCTTCGTGTCTCATCTGTCACTATTCTTTCAGAGCTGCCTACGCAAGTTTGCCAAAAAACCAAGAAACAATCCCACCCAAAAAAATCCCAAACTTGTGCGATGGGTCTGGTATTGAAGGAGACTTTCTCATTTCTTCATTTAAAACAGACAGTTGTTTGTTTGACAATCAAATTGGGGGAAAAAAAAAAAAAAAAGGTATGTATTTTTCACTTTGCTTCTTTTATGGCTTGCCTTCTTCCAGCTGTCTTTCTAAAGCACAGAGTTAGCGGCTCCACTGTGATCATCTTAGTTATGTACTCACAAATTAATGGTGCTTGTAAGAGTCTCCAGCAGTACACCCCCACTCTGGATAATGGATTCACAGCTCTAACAAAACATCACAACATTGCCTGCAAGAATGGGCACCTCACTGCCAAACGAATGATCACTTTGTAAAGGCATTCTGCTACATGATCAACTATGAATAGGCAAAGGAACAAGATATTTAGGATTTTCTTTCTTTTAAATAAGACTAACTACATACAGAACTATTACTGCCTTGATCTGAACACTATTTTCAAGTCATTTGACTAAGACACCATAGAGTAGACTGTTACAAAAATACAAAACCTCTCTGAATAACTCACCATTAGTTCTTTGCCAGATTCTGTCATCACTTCTCATGAAAAGTAATTTTATTCCACACCTATCCTATTGACTTATGAAGCACTAAAGGATGTAAGAACCTGGCACAGTATGCTTTTTCCAGCAAAAATATAACTGCCGGAATTATTTAATTTTCAACTCTTTTAGTAGGGTAAGTGTATAATCTATCAAAAAGATACTACCGGAAATAATATACTACAACTATTAGTGACAGTGATATCAATCACACTCAAGTTAGCAAACATTAGAAACCATGGCAGGCAGCAGAGGTTTAACATAGGTTTTGCTGGGCTAAGAGGAAATGAAATGATGGGAAAATGTCAGAGGGGACGTTCTGAAGACAGAAATGAGTCAGTGCCTTACACCGGGAAAAGGTTAGAGAAGCACCTTAATTACAACCCAGGCAGCAGATCCAACTTTTACCTTATTAAGATGATTTGAGTTCTATCCTGTTACTTTATATAGTCTGAGATAGTTTTACTTCAGTAAAGGAAGGCTAATAAAAGAAGGATTCTGCAACAAAATAGTGATCTTGCAACAGGGTGCAGATATTCTGAAAATGCTCCAAAACACTGAAAGTTAGCGTCTAAGTTAAATACACAAGGTATTCTGTCTCAGAAAATAAATTTCCCATTAGTGTTCTTTAAGTTAATGTTTCGTGCTAAGTACAGACTCTTTCTTTCAAGAGTTCATTTTCAGTCTCATCTACCATCAACATAACCTGTGATCACATATATGGGAAATTTGTGTAGTAATAGCAAATGTTGTATCTGTATTGCACTGCCCCCTTTTTTTTAAAAAAGGGGGGCAATTTAAATTTACTGTGCAATTCAAAATGCACACAGTTTAAATTTTCTATTGAAAGAGTTACTCTGTAGTGCAGGCTCCTTAAACAGTTTTAAATCCCATCATTTAAATCCTACCTGGAAGTCAAATCGGACCAGAATGTAGTATTCCAACCAAAGCAAAATGAACAAACACAGGAGGAAGTTTTGAATTATTTTGCAGCAGAGGTTTAAATAACATCATCCAAAACCAGCCAACTAAACACTATGGATCAGAGCATGCAGAATTTCTACCAGCTGCAGAAGTTATCTTGTGGTCTTCTGATTCTTGAGAGGGAAATCCAAATAGTGGTAAAAGTGGCTTTACAGTTTAAGCCATAATCAAAGTTGATTTGCTACAGATTGAATTTCAGGAAAGGGGGAAAGCAAAAAAAATTCCCCAAACCCCAAGCAGGCCACCTCCTCCCAAAATGCTCTTGAGCAGGATGAAGATGTAGCTCTTTCCCATGGAGGCCAGCACTGGATGAGCTCCCAGGTAATTGCAGACAACCCTTGCCCCGAAACAGGCTACGGGTACAGTGCCAGGATCAGGAACTCTCAGACAGCTGTGGCTGTGTAAAGGAACAGTCAGGGTGCACTCAGCCAAAAACGAAGCAGAGTCCAAAGAAACATCTGCTGCTTAGTCATTTTTAATTGCTTTCCCAAGTTGGGAGAGGCTCAGGCACTGTCACCTCTGTCACCCTTAACTACACCGCAAGATCCCCAAGGCAGCCTCCAGCTAATTTGTTGTTGCTTTTTCCATCAGTTATCACCCTTCCCACAAAAAACAGCCAAAAGCCCTTTTTTTCTGAACATGCTTTGGGCACAAAGCACAACCATCAGAACAAGGCAGCAATGGAAAGGGAGGAGGCCACTTTGCCTTCCCTCAGGCAAACTCTCCACTGCACTAAAATCCCATTTTCATCTTTGGCAACAACAGAATTTGGCCCTACAGTATGCACTGTAGTTTTAGCTCTATCAATAGGAATGACAAGTCACAAGAAGGTGGAGGTCAGAGCCAGAAAGGACAAGTAGCAACAGAAAATTGCACTCAGATATAACCAAACAGCTAATGCAAAGTAACACGGAAATCCTTCCCTCTCCACAGCACTTGTGATGCTCTGCCCTGAGCCATTGCCTTTCTTCTAAGAAAGGATCACAGGAATCCTAATATAAGGAAGCACAAATTCAGAGCTTAGATTGAGATAAATGAAGTTAATGGGTTACCTCTATTTTACTTTTCAGCAGAGGACCTCAGTAAATATGCACCAGACTCTCCCCATAAACTGTTAGACAAGAAATATGACCAGGGAGGGAGGGAGCGAGCTGACAGAAATTAGGAATTTATATACAGATATACAGGATGGTCAGTCTTCAATTCAACTCTATATTCCTCAGAAGAGCTTCTAGGACAAATCTCAAGCAAAGTGATACAAGCAGCTGTGTACAGAACTCATCACCTCTCAAAGGAACAGAACAAAGCTGAAGCCAGCAAGGTCTAGAAAGGTCAGATATAACCAGTGGCTTATTTAAGACTTTGTGGACACCGGCTAATCAGACATCTTTGGAGAACAAAGAAAAAATAAACCAATTTTATCATTCAACCTTATTCCAACAGTCCTTGTAACCTGCATTCCGAAGCATTATACTTTATTCAGAAGGCATTGAGACTTAAAACTCCACGAGACGGTTCTAAAGTGCTATTCACTTCCATTTGAAAATCTATCCATTTCCTGTTTCCTTTCCCCATAACTGACATTTTGCTGGAAGTGACCTGTGTAAGAAGCAAAGCTAGCCCACTCTGATAAACACTTTCCAAATGGGTAGGTTACATAAAAATTGAAATGATTTTGTGAAAAAACTCATGGTAAATTTAATCCAAAGCAAATGTTAAGTAAATCAATCTATTTCTGTAGAAAACCATTGTGTGCTACTGGACACTGCTGCTTTTCTGGTTTTTTTGGCAGACTCTTCAAGAAAAATAAAAAATTATTTGGCAGTTCCAAGCTTAAAAAAAATACTAAGTTTTGTTTTGGTTATGTGCTTCAAAGTGACATTTACACACTGTCCCCATCACAGGCATCTGCCATGCCAGCAAAAGCAGTTCGATGCATGCTGGCAGCAGAACACATTGCTTATGCCCACACAAGCATTGTTTCTCATATGTGTTCTTTGGTGAGGTTTTTTTTCTGTTGTTTTGTTTTGTATAATAAGAATGGGCATTTGCTCCCTGTATAGGAACTGGTTAGGAGAAAGCCACCCACACCATTCTGTATATTTTGCTGTAATCCTAGTTCCCTCCTGTCAACTTAACACATGTCTTTCATATGGGAAAAATAGAAAATAAACCCATTTTAGCCATCATTCAGGTTTTGATGGCATGAAAGCCTGATGTGGAAATACTGCTCCTGTAAAATTCAGTAGCAGGTACCCTGAATGAAAGCACAAATGTTGATATGTTATTCATGTAGTTTATTCAGTACCTTTCTGGGAAGCGCTTCAACCCTACCTCCCAAAACACAGATTTAATTTTTCAAAACAAGTATAGAAATTAAGCTGAAAATCTTTAGGTTAAAACACAGTCACTTTAGAGCATTTTATAAAAAGTAAACAAAGAAATTACTTATTTTAAACTCTTTACAACAGCTCAGTGAACATTTTGGAAGTTCAACATCCATATGCACCAAGCAGCTCCAAACTGCTGCAGAACAGTCACCTTTCCTTTGTAAGTATGTAACCAGTGGCAGCTTTTAGATTGGTTTTTACATGTTAAACACGGTATATACATTTTACAATACAATGGTGCAAAAATTTCTTAAAAGTGAATACTGGTTTAGGGTAAAATTCACCATTTAGCTCCATGAGAGTTCACAGTATTGTGCAAACATCAAGATTAACAAGAGCCATACAAGAAAGTAAAATCAAAGGGAAGTCTCTGTAGTTTGCTAACTTTGTAGTTTGTGGCCAAGAACTTCTGTGCTAATGTTTCCTCTGTAGTTCAGACCACTGTTTCTTTCTTCTAACATGCTGGTAGTTTGCCATAAGAGAAAATTCATAGAAGGCCACTTGTGATGCTATGGACACTATTCCAGCTAAGCAGCAAGCTAGGTTTCAAACATTACAAGCATTTCAGTACAGAATCTTGCATAAAATTAACACGGTTTACCTCTATTATTAATTTGTGACTTAAATAAGCTTGTACCTGTGGTCTTCCCTAGTGTGGTTTTTGTACTGCTGACCTGAGCTTCCAAACTCATTGGCTCAAACACAGCTAAATACCTTGTCATGTGCAGTACTACAGAGCTAATAGGATCAGAAAGGAGCTTACACACATAAAATTAAGCTGCCCCTGCTTAAATATCTAAGTGGGTGAGAGCCAAAATAATCAGCAGCATAAATAAAGCAAGCACAGTTTTTGTTTAATGCTTTTACATGAACAATTTTGAGTAGCTTTCAGACATTACCTATGCTTCATATATACGTGTAGGTTTTTTTTAATTAGACCCTCTCCCTACTGAAATCCATTTACAGAGTAAAAATCTCCACAAAAATACTGACATTCCAGCACTAGACTTCATCTTGGAAAATCTGGATTACAGAAGTAATTACTGACTTGTTTCAGCAGCACAGAGTTTTCAGAGGAATCTCTTTGGTCTCTAAAATGCAATACACTCAGAAATTTTCATGCATTTGCCCTCAGAAACGCTTTCTTTAGGTAAACTTACCACTAGGTAATTATTGCACACCATATTGACAGCTAGCCCAATGTATCCAAATGCATCCCTCAGCTCAAGTAACATGACGATTCACTTACAAAATACTTACAGGACCAGTTACATGGAAAATGGCAGGCACAACCCTGACACAATAAATAACAGTCTTTTTAATGTATCACATTAGGATAAAATTGAAAATATTTGGATACCAGATTTCACCAATATGCTAGGCTCATTTGCTGTACCCTCTGTGAAAACAGGAGGCAGAAAGCTGGGAGTCTCTCTCAGTTCTGTAGAGATACCAACCTGCACACATATGGCCAGTCCAGCATTAATCACAGCCTTGTTTATGACTTGGGGCCGTACAGCCATCAATTACCCTACAGAATTAGAGCAAGTGACAGGCTTATTGCACTCCCAATCCAGAGCTGCCGTCGCCCTCAGTAACTGCACAGGGCTTGCAGCAAAGTCCGATCTAGGGGAGTTTTTTCCAAAAAGAACAGCCTCCTGCTTCCTTCATGTTTCTGGGCCAAAAGTGGCACATCAGCTCCCAGGAGAGAAGAGCAACAGTGCTGCCAAAAAGGACCTATAAGACACAACAAAAGCTGGGCTTTTTGTGAAACTTAACACCAGTTGGAAAAATCTGCCACTTCCTAATGTACCTGTGGCACTGAAAAGCCTGCTTTACACTGAAATATAGATGCATATGAAATTACTGCTTTCATACATAAAGCCAGCCACCCTGACTTCAATGGGATGATATTCCTAGATGCTTAGTAAACTAAGTTTCACGCTTGGGCCCATACACATGCCTGTACCTACACACGCACATTAAAATATATATACATAATAATGTACATATACATGCCACATTGATAGTGTATATAAAGGGCTTCACTCAGGAAGCGAGAACCAGCAGAGCTCTTTTGACGTAACTGCCTCCCTGTTATGTCATCACTACAACGCTATGGAGTTTATTAACGGCTCCCCTTTCTGAGGGAAAGAATACCTTAATCTCATTACCTCCTCATTAACTGATGGTAACAGAAGCATTGAGTCAGACCAACACAGCAATAGATACTGCAGCTGTCCAGCACAAATTTTTGAATCATCAAAAAAAAAAAAAAAAAAGGTATTGAGAATAAAAAAAAACAAAAAACACAAAACCACACCACATAAATATATTTAGCAGTAAGTATGAATTGGCCCTATTTTTTTGTTTTCTTGTGGTTCCTGAAAATAGTTAGATACAGGAGATTACATAAGTAAGTTGTTACAGCTTTATTGCATTAAAAAATCCATTAACCACTGTGTCATTGTTCTTTTGAAAGCTATGACAGGGTTTTTAAATGCATATTTTGTTTATTTTTCTTCCCCAGCTGACAGCTTGTGTCACTGTTATAACCCTTCGCTCCTCCAATTCCAACTATAAGCATTCAATTCCCACATGAACACAACACAGAGATGCCACATAATACCCATTAGTGCACTCTTTTTCTCAATGTAACTTATTTTTTTTTTTCCTTCCTGCAATTCGTATTGTGTGGCCTTTTCACTAATCCAGGACTTGGCAACTGCCAGCTCTTGTTACTATTCCTGCAGCATTCTGGACAAGAGCATAAATTTCATCTTGTATTCACTTTATCTGCTACTTAATATGTCAATGACATTGGGCCAATATGCAAAAAATGATTTGTTACTCTACTTCCATTCTCACAACTGAATCAATTCAGAGTCAAACTACCAATACATTTTTTCACCAACTTTTTAAGTCTACGTATTCACTTGTCAGTTCTTCCATTACAACAAAATCACATCAGTTAAGCAGTATCCTAAAAATAATTGCCAAAAGAACTTTTACACCTACTTTTCACTAAGTATCAAAGAAATTACATGATCTGCTCATTTATAATGGGGCCCTTAATTTTCAGTCTTCAACCTTTTCTCATTATTTTTGACACCAAAAATAGGTAGGAATTACAAATTGCTCATTAATCAATCAAGAACCAGATCCTAAAACTGCATAACAGCCTTGGACTGCATTCCCAGAGTAAACACTAAATAGTTACACATTAAGCAACTAGTTCCTTCCAATGTTGAGCTATGATCACAGATCATAGCCAATGATCTTGGTGTCTTCCTGTGACCAGCATCAGCTAGAGCCAAGGAACCCAGCAGGATTATTTGCTGTTGCTACTGAGGTGGAAAAGGGGTTGGAAGACATCTGTACAGCACTCCAGCCAATCTTGCTGAGGACGCTATCTGCCTTGCTGACTGTGACAGCTGGCCACCTCTGCAGGGCTAGCGATTAACGCAGTACATGGAAGAGAAGTTGCACTGTGCTGCACTATTTAAGGTAATGACATAAAACCATAAATACAATCTTAAAAACAGAAGTAGACACATACTTCTCATCCTTTCCTTCCTCACAGTCACAAATTTCCAGACATTATTAAATATTCTTACTCATGAAAGGTTTGTTAAATAGTAATGACTGTATACAACTACTTTTCTTCCTCTTGGAACAAACAGACAATCTCAAATCAAAAAATCATCCACTTCAGCGCCAGTGTGGCAAAACATGAAAAGTAACAATCTGTGCTACTGAAGTGGAGAATAACACATTGCATCAGGTTACCTCTTCACATCACACTTCCCTTGGGGACTAACGTAGGCACCCTGGCAGCTTGCGGGTCTGCCTTCTGCTTAGTAGTATTAACTTACAAGGTAACACAAGCACTTGCTCCTTTCTCATGTGAAATATGTAAAGTACATCTCTACATCTGGTACCTCCCATGTCTTCTTGCTCATCTACCTGTGATGAGAAATTTGGAACCATACAGACTCTGTCCATATGATAGACAGTACCAATATTGACATAGTTTTGATACTGCTAGTATTATTAATAGTCTATATAAGGAACTGAGATTAATTGCACTTTAGCCTAAAGTTACCCTACAACTAGGTTCAAATGCCACAGTAAGAGCTTGAGAAATCATAGCAGTGCACACTGTGCCAGACCCAAGTAAAGATGATCTTTCTCCTGACCTAAAAAATACACTAGAGGTCCTTTTTCTGGGCAGGCACCACCCTAGACATAAACACATAGTGTGCATTCCTTTACCTTTTCTAGAGATACTCCTGAGCTTATGTCTAGCTTCAGCACAATTATTAACACAGCTCAATGCTTTCCAGCAGAACAAGCGAGAACAGTGTACCTACTGAATGTGCAGAGCCAAGGGCAGGTTCCCCCTACTTGTCCAAAGCTTTTCTCATGGCGAGGCCACAAACACCAGCAGTGCAAGGCTCTGGGTAACACACAGCTGACATGCACCGGGAGGAAATATGAATGCAGAACTCCATGTGGCTCCATAAGAGGCAAAAGGAAGGCCACCCCCGCTACTAACAGTCAAGAACTGTATATAGCTTGGTAAGTAAAGCGAGCAGTGAAGCACAAAAGTGATCAGAGAACTATTCCTAACAGGTATGGAGCTGAAAAAGAAATGTAGAACTGAAAAAGAACACTTTTTAAAGCAACAAAACCAGGCGAAAATATTTGGGTTTTGTTCCCCTCCTTTCTTCTTTCCAGGTTTTACAACTAAGAGAAATAAAGTATCAGATTCATCTGCATGCTGACTACACTACAGCTGCAGCAATGCAAACTCACTCTATACCTGATTTAACTGTTTGCTTAAATGTGTTTATATACTATGTGGATATAGCAATGAATTTGTCTATTGTGCTTTGTGATACTACATTTTATTTACAAAAATAGTCAACCTAGCTTTAAAGAAATCAATTATATATATTATTTGGCATATCGGTATAACTATGAGAAACAACGTTGCTTTAATATTCAAAAAGGGATCTTCTTCCTTCTGCAGATAACATACGGGAACACACCGGTATTTTCAGTGTGTAACAGTAACTCCACTACACTTGTTAGGCACATTAGAATAAATGCAATTCTGATCAGTTTTACGTAATAGGCACACTGCTGTGTGACACTTCATACTCCCTCAATGAGAATATGCAAACATTTATTTTCTTGTGAAGTTTTTTACATTGCCAATTTTGTTGTGCTCAAACACATTACATAACACTTGGAGGATAAAAAGAGTCAGCAAATCTCAAATGTCATATGTCCTTTTTCTTGTGAAGAGAATCTTCAGAAACAGTCTCTGAAATGAACCCAAGTACCTAATCTTGAAAGAAATACTAGGAGATTTAGCTGCTTCTTTCACTCAAGATCTTAAAGCACTCTCTATCCACTTATATGCGCTACATAAAGTGAGCAGATATTGAACAGTATGCCAAAAATTGTTACTTGCTTACACTCAAGACCTTTGCCACACCTTGGGAGAACATATAATGTACATCTTACTGCTGGTGTGACAAGATTAGCAGAAGAGGAGCACCTGTAAACACTTCATGAATCTAAAGATTTTTAGTTCTATGGCTGAGAAGGTACTCATGGGACTGTATCTATGTTCCTGAAACATCTGCTCCTGGTGGAGTGGTACAATCGTAATTTTTTACATGCTTAAAAACAACATGCAACTATTTCAAACACACAAGGCTGATGAGTCATTTTTTACAAACAATATTTCTGGCTGACAAAAGTTGCACATGCTGCAAACACTAATTTGACTTCTGTACTGCCTATGCAATCCCCTATTGTCCTCAGATGCTCCCGGCTGGTACAGGCATATTTCAACACACAAACCTCCATGCAGAATTTCACAGAGAGATTTGGCAGAAGCATAGATGCTAAGTGAGCAGTAATCAAGTAGTTCAGCCAATCAGTTCTCTAATTCACCACAACTGCTATAAATACTACCCATTATTATTGAATATAGCTTTTAGGGGAGAATTACATGCAAGCTTCCTGCAGTATCTAATCTATGTGAAAATTATATAGAACATCACATTAAAGTCTAAGTAAACACTTTGGCATACTCCTAATGTATGTGCATAGATTACTCGGGTGTACTTCTAGGATAAGTACCATTTGGTGTTCAAATCACTGTGGATATTTACAGTTGATCACCCTAAAGGTAAGATATAATTGGTAAACAAGGAACACATACAGAACAACAACATAATAACCACTAGTTGTATTTATTTCACCCTTTATTCCTATGCTCAGGCCAATAGTCCAATGAGGATACTTTTGATTTTTTAAAAAATTAACAAAATGAAATTAGGAAGTTAAAAAACCATTTTTCATTATAATCACATTATGAGCTGAATGGAAGTTTTACAGTTTTCCAGCACCGCAATTGATACAGTGCTACTTTGAAACCTGAGCTGCATTGCAGACAGAGGCAGAAGAGCTCTCAACAGGCAGAGCTTTCCGTGGGGCTGCACGTACTCACAACAGGTGTCACACTGTGCGCTCTGCCAGGGTCACTTCTGGAGAAAAGACTTACACAGCCCAACAGCGTATCTCAGGGCTCCACTGAAGACATCTTTTCAGCTTACAGCATTTAAGGCAAGGAAAAGTCCATTGGTCATGGCAAAGGCTGGCACTTACTTCAGCAGCAAAGTGCTGGAGATGGAAGAATAAATATGCAGCAGCAGCAGATAATAAAAGAAACAAAACGGAGGTAGGTAATAAGAACTGACAAACAGAAGGGAGACACTGGTGTGTTTGCTAGATTACTGAAGAGATCAATCAACACAGATGTGATGGTGGTGACATTCACTTGGCTAACTCATATATTTAATTATCTGTATTATTTATCCTTCTCAGTGTAGGCACCTTGTCTAGACTGATTACACCCAGCTATAAACTCATCTTCTGGCTTTCTCTTTCTTTTGTCTTATTTTTGAGATGGCTTTCACTACGCAATATGGTGCAGTTGCAGTCTCCTTCCAGATTTCTGCCTCCTTATCACTGCGAGGCACTGACAAATTGTTGCTGTTTAGTTTTTCCCACTGATGACTTGAATTATCCGCTACCAGCCACAGCAGTGCCAGGCCATCACCTTCCATGGTTGTTGATGTTACAACTGCCTCTCAAGACAGAGAATAGCTCCATTTTCTGTGGGTGTAGGGTGTTGAACTGGAGAAATATTCACAGCTTGACTGGATTTGTATATAGGACACGTCAGGACCTCTCCACAAGATGACGCTTCCTCCAGAAGCACATGTGCCCTAAGCTAGCAGATATCAAACTAGCTACAAGCATGAAACAATGATCTTGTACAGAACAGTAGATGTCCTAAATCACTGCTGAAAGACAAGGTGATAATCTCACAAACTCCCTGACAAAAGATACACTAGAAGACCTTGGAGCAGCAGCCTGAGCCTTCCTCATACAAAGAAACTTCTGCAGTCAGATACATTAGGTAATAAAACAGTCAGGAAGAAGGAATGTATTCTTTTTAAATCCTACCCAGACAAGCCATAGAGGGAAGTCTAACTGAAGACCACTTCAGTAGTGACATAAGCAGTGGGAACATGAGATGCAGCTGTGAAGTATGATACTTCACTCAGTTAAGTCATCGCATTAACATGTGAGCACAGAAAAAGCCCTAAGCTGGAAGACTGTTGGAAAACAAAACAACAAAAAAAAGCACTAAGACCTGTAATCACATGGTTCAAGGACACAGCAGCAAGAACAAAGCATTTCACAACCCATTTTTTAAAACAATGGTAGCATATTCAGAACTTGCATTCATTTTAAAGATCTGGCACCAGTTTCTGGAACACTTGTTGCCTGCAGCCACATTTGCAAGAACAACCCCCTTAGCAGTGCCCTAAACTGGTACCAAAATTCTGCCTCCACATGTCTCCACAGGATTCATGTGGGCTGCAAAATGACTGCTCTCTCCTTGGAGTGGCTTTTATTGCAGAAAAAACATTGTCCATACAGTTTGTAAAGTGCCTTTATAACAAAGTCACTACAGAACCTCATACCTGAGCTAGTAGGCAGGGTGAGATTACCCACCCTGAGTTAAGAATGCAGACCTTGTAGATGAAAAGCACCGCAAGCTGCACTACCCATATTCTCCAATGCAGATACAGACAGTTTACAAAAAACCAAAAAATACCAACCTCACACTTTCACGTGCAAAAAACCAAGGAATACAAATGCAACTCTACAGAGTAAAAGTAAAAATAACAATAAATACATTAGGATTTACAGATGGAGAAAGAAAATGGAAATAATTAATTGAATCACCGTATTTAAGAAAAAACATAAACCAGGAACAATTATATTTTACTGGGGACCTAAATATCAATTTTAACAACCTCAAGAATCTCATGCATGCTTGTCTCCTCATTATTTTGATTTCATAGGTTATTTAATATAAACCTCAGGTGCCTCACTAGCAGGAGTAGAAAAGCATTTTTATTAAGCGATTTTATCAATTCTTTTCTTGCCTTTTGGTGGTAGTGAGCATCTATGCCATCTGTCTTAAAAGAACAGAATTTCGTAGACCTACTCTAAAACAGCATTAGAAACACAGGCACACTGTTTTCATCATTACCTGCTTTTCAAAGCCGTCAAAGGAGCTGTGCTCCAGGTAACAAGTGTATCTAAAAAGCCTGTAAACATTTCAGTACAAGATGTTTAGAATTCAGACATGAAAATCCTAAATTCACTTAGTACCATTGCAGCTAAACTCATCCAGGTACAATTTCTAAACTGTTCCACAGAACAGGCATAAAAAAATCCTACCATAACACAGCTTTACCAACAGCTCATTCCTTCCAATTACTTGACATTATATTGCAAATAGAGAGCTTGTAAGAAATATGGACAGAATCTCTGGTAAGTATATGATATAGATAATGGAAACCAATGTAATCCACAAAATCCAGTTCTGCTACCAGAAATTAAGGACAGTTATCTTCCTAGAAAGATAAAACCAGACAGCTCAAGAAAGAAAGGGGGGGAAGGGAAGTATCATAAAAGAACAGTTTTCTGATTTAAGTGGTGAACAATCTAGGATTACTTAACAGCTTTGTTGGCAGATCTCAGAGGCACTGAACTAAAGAAGATTACATGAAGTAGTATACATCAAATCTGGTTTTGCCTAAAAATGTCCTTGCCCATGCCTAAGAGCATGGGAAAGGCATAGTAATGCAATTCACCAACCACCATGCTAAACACAATGAAGGTAGGTATAATTTCCTATCTTTCCACATTATTAAAATAGGGAAACACCACTCACACTATGGTTCAATTCTTCAGTGCTGCTGAAATGATGAGAAATATCACCTGCTAAAAAATTCCCAACCACTACTAAAAGTTTTCTGTTACATTAAGTAAGTTTACATAGCAAGCAATTGTAGCTCATGGGGAGCCACAAGAAAACTGGAGATTATACACTCAAGTAACTCGACAGGTTTTTGAGATAACCAGTCCAAATAACAGGTAATACCTCACAGCACCATACTCGGGTGTCAGCTCACCTGCATTGCAGCCCTTCAATAGTCCTTCAGTTTTAACAGCAGTTTGTCACTGAACAATCACAATTAAAAAACAAAACCAAACCACATACATTTTATGATACATAATAGTTCTCTTCAGCAATCTAAACCATTCAAGTATTCTTTTGCTCAAAAAGAATATTCTTACACTATCATTGTAGATTTTTTTCAGCTATTTTTCTGAGAAGGGTAAGAGTCCAGCAAGAATGGCAAGAAACAGCAGCTATCATAAGGGAGCCCAAAGAGGATCAACATGCCTTGCCTGATACCAAGGACAAAGTGTAGTCTGCTCACTCACTATCCCTCTTTTTGTTTTACTGCAGCATGGATTTGTAGCGTATTTCACTATTCTCTCCCTCTTGGCTTAAGAAGGAGAGATTCTTCATCTCATCCTCTTTGCAAGTTACTGTTTCTCACTTCTCCATGCCAACAAAAATTGTTTCTTTCTTTCTGTCTTTCTTTTCTTCCTATTTGGCAAACATGTTACCCAAGTCAGTATTTTAACTCATACTGGGTAGATATAAAAGATGATGCAACAAGAGAGATATTGGCTTCCATCAGCCAGTTCAGGCTTTTAAGAATCATAGGGTTGACCAAACATGCAGACGACACACAGCGCACTGCAACACTCACAAAAATTCCTCTGAGCTTTCCAGTGTGCACACCATAATATAGTTCTGTCAAAGGGCACCTCAAATGTACCAAGAGAATAGGTGTGGAGTCCAAAAGCATTAGCAGTACAGATATGATACAGAACCTATGTTTTGTTTTAGCTAAGGCAATCATTCAAAGCAGGAGCTCATCAAAAAGACCCTCAAGAAGAAGTCTGAGCTCTGTAGCTCTTGTCAACAAGATCCTCCAGGGAAGAACAGAACTGATGAAGGAAAAAACCCCAACCATCTAACTTTTAGCAGCAGATCAATGAAATACATCAGTACATTTTATCTCTTAGCTGACAACATTTGGCCTCATGAAAGAGACTATTAGACAAAACTGGTAAGAAAAAAAAAAATCTCCAAAGCACAGCACCATCACAGCACCAACTTCGTAGATAATTGTGAATTCTGACCTACAGCACAGATACCTAAAACAAGAAGATCTAAAAGTTGTTCACACAACAACTGCTTTGAACTACAGGCTTGCATTTCTACAGTCACACACTGAAGGCCTAACTTTTCATTCATATCTGATTAGCATATGAGAACAACGCATAAAATACGTTACCAACTGGTTTTGTTTACAGGACATTTACTTTTTGTCTAATTACCAACAGAGGAGAAATTGACTTAGATGGCTTTGAAAGATAAGCGAAATTAAACATGTTTGGTCCAGCAGCCTGTCATAACCTCATCACAGGCTCACGTGTTTTCAGAGAAGAGCAATATAGAAAAAAGCACCCCTACAGAAAAAGCAATCACTTCATTGCTTTCCTGGAGAAGACAGCATCCATAGAGGCAGTGTTGCCCCAGTACCTGTGCAGCTGGCACTTAATACAGTAGTGAGGGCTCACAGACAGTACTTCAGACAGCACAAGCTAGGCTTTCCCTCACTGGTGGCAGAGTCAGGCATTTGCATAATTAAGTTGGAAAACTTGAACAAAGACAACGACTTCAAGAACCTTGCCTATATTTTTCATGACTGAAAACCTCGTCTCCCTTGGATTAAGCATATTTGAAAATTTTCACAATGTAGCCTCTTTGAGGGTAGACATGATTTGTGGCAAGGTGAAAGGATGCCTCACCTTACATGCAGAGACATAGTGGCCCTTCCTCTGTACCCTACATGGAAACATAGAAAGCAACTCACCTTAATAAGTGTGCACACAGTTATAAACACAGTGCAGGGTTTTTAAAATACCATCCAACACCAATTAATCTACAGAAAAGTTGCAGCCTTGCTCATAATCCTTCATAAGATTTCTGGGCTACAAAGCAAAGGGAAGCAGTTTTCTAGCTTTAACAACTCTGGCTACATAAAACAGAAAGATTGCCTTAAGGAAGAAACCAAAAGCTTTCTTAAGCAATGTTACAATTACTGCTTTTTAATTCCTTGCTTAGGAATAGGTCTGATCCTCTTTGCCACAGGTACTGAAAGAGATGTCTGTAGTTACAACATGGGATCAATGAACATTGCTCATTCCTGGTCTCCACACTCAGTTAAGCACTAGTTACAGAAAGCTGTATTTCTCTCCCCAGGCACAGGCTTTAGGGTATGTAAGTCATTACTGTCTATGCTTATGGGGGTTTATGTACAAAGTACCTTTCCTTTTAAAGAAAAAGTCTCTTCTAGGGACTAGTAAAAAATAGACTGCTTAACTCATAATAATGCAATAATAGCAGTATTTGGTTTGACAGTTTATAACATGAAATTTTAGTGGTAGAAGGGAGAAAGGTTTTCATGAAATCATAAATGCTGCAATCCTAAAATAATCACTCTACTTAAATACACCTTCAAAAGGTAAACTAGTTTATTATTACTGGTATAGAGGGAATTCTTTCTCTGTGCTAAATGAAAATGTCAGGTGTTCAGAATCACAACTCTTTTTCTTCTTTTACCCCCATCTTCAATCCAGCAATAACATATCCCATTATCTGTTTCACACAAATTAGCAGGAAAAAAAAATAAGCTATTTTCACACAGATCCTTCTTATGTGAAATAATACAAGTTTTCACAGGCAACAACTTATTGAATGGATGAAAATGGAAAAAATCACAAGCTGAGAAAAATTAATTTCTGAGCATCTAAGTGGAAGAAAATTGTGCCACATGTTAGAAAGGTATATTGGTTATTACTGCCTCAGCACAATCAAATCATTTGCCTGGCTACATGGAAAAAGTGCTACCTATACAAAGATCAAGAGACAACCCTTTTTATTAGTATATTTCCTTGAATCTTGTATTTCACTGAAACATTAAAAGGAGAAAAAGTGTTCTAGCAGACCTGCCAAACAGTACAAGTATCACAGATAACACCAAACACTTCTTAGCAAATTTTCAGAAACCAGAAAATTTTATGCACACTAGTACTTTTTAAAAGGTAAATAACAGAATACCAGATCACAGCAGCATAGCAGGCTCAGCAGCTTTCTCTCTGGAACAAATTTTTCCCTGAGTTGGGCACTGTAGCACACCCTCCGTCAGTTCAGACTCACATGCAGCTGTCAGAAGCTGCCTGAGCTGGGCCACAGCCCGTGCAAAGGGCTGGTTAGATCCAAATCTTTGCAGTTGCAGTGTTGGTGGTCATTATGCCCTCCAAAACATTAATACTCACTGTAAAATTTAACATACTTTCTTTTTTCACAGAGTTCTATTACAAGCACTGCAGTGCTGTGAATACTCACTTTTATGGGGGCTTTCTAGCAAACTGCCTTGTCATTAGAACAAATGCTAACTAATATTTTTAATTAAATTCCAATGTCCCACCAGTTTTGGAGTGATGGCTCTTCCTAGGGCTTGGCTGCTCTGCAACAGTAAATGGAAGGCTGGTATGGCAGGAAAGAAGAAAAATACCCACGTATCTTCTATTCAAATGCAGCAAACCAAAAGTGCTGCTCTGCTAGAAAGCGTAGCTGAACAACTAAGAGCCTCAGCACTATGTAAGACACATGTATACAGTAAAAGACTATTATAATTACCAGAAAAAAATTCCTGTTAACAGGAGTATCATCTAGAATAATATACAGAAACAAAGGCAGCTAGGGTGTCCCAACACACCAGACAACACCCCTCAGTAAAAGCTGCAAACCTGAGCCTGGGTGACAAGACTGACAGCACAAAATCACGAGTACTTAATAATTCCAAAGTTCAACAAGGGAACATATGAAGTCCTGTACCTGGGGAGAACAAATTCCAAATGAAGACCTAGAAATCTGCTACACGTTTACAGATCACATGCCTATTGACAGATAAACTCCCAGCCTTCAAAATGTCAAAAAGCTGAGGAGAAATTTGATCAAATATTTCAAGTAACAGAAAAAAACATTAGCAATACAAACCCATTCAATAGTTCTGTAAAAGCACCTCTACTCACATCAGCATCCAAAAGCAGTACATCACAAGCGGGGCCAGGCAGTATAGTGTGGACATAAGAAAAAAAATATCAGAAGCACTCACCCATGCACTGTGATTATTCTATATCCACTAGCATTCATGAGCCAAACAGGATGCTTAAGGGACCATTCATCAAAAATAATTCTGAAAATGAAGAATAAGGAAAAGTGCCATTTTAAAGATAAATAGTATGTATTTCTTCAATTTGAAGGTTACTTTGGTAATGCTGCTTGTGAAGATAGCCTTTCATCCTACAGCACAAAGTTAAATAGCTCTGAAAACAGACAGGCAGTTCAATCAAGTCACTTTCCCTCCACACTCATTAACTAAAAAAAGAAGTTAATGTTTTCCAAGTGATGAAAAATTAGGATACCACATTTCAGAGACCTCCTCCGACCCTTCCCTGCAATATCACCAACCACCCTTATTATCTCCATGAATTTATCTAATGCAATATTCTAACTTCCCCTAAACATCTTCTAAACTCTTTCAATGTAACCAGTATTCTCAGCTTCCTCTAACATCCAGAAGTTACCACTGGTAAGAGGTGGTGTAAGGCATGGCTGATTCAGAGCTACCCTTTCCAAATGGTCAGAATAGTTAAATACAGCCAGTAACTGTTTAACCCACGTTGCAGTTTCACTATCATTGAAGATACTAATTATCTGTTTTCTACAGCCAGCAGCAAGTTTCCTTCAAAGCAAGTAAACAAACTTTTGAAATCTCTTCCCCTGTGTACTCCTGATCAGAAATGCATGGTGAGGTCAACAATTATGGGAGGGAAGCTGACAAATGAGAAGGAAAAAAAGGTATTTGAGGCTGCAGCAAGAACCAAGACTAAATACGTTGTCAGTGACATCACCTACAACTCTGTCTGTAATACAGCATAGTAGGAAAGCACCAACTGAGTTTTCAAAGACTGACGATCTCTCCGATCTATGTTCTTCTGTGTCCTTGCCTTTTATACCATCCACCGGCAAAAGCAAGCTGAGCACCCTCTGAGTTTAAGAAGAGAGGTACTGCACAGTGCTGCACAACATCAGCATATTTTCTGCTGACTGCCAAGGAGCAAAACTTAGGCACTGAATGACTTCAGTGATGTCTTCATTTACTAGCATAAAAAAAATCCAGTAACATCAATTAAGAGTATTCAAAGCTTTGGAACTATTGGCAGACCATACAGATGCGTATAATGAGAAGGCTTTGTTTCTCAAGAACAGAGGGGGGTGTTCCAACAAACATAAGGTTTTATATGTGCTTCAAACATACATGCTTTCCCTTGCTCCACCACACTGTGGCATGAAAGAAACAGCCAGGTGGATTTTAAGGCATTTGAACTGGAAGAAGAAAATGTATTAAAGAAAAACAGCCTTCTGCACATCAACTTTCCTAGCACTTTGTGTACCTGAGCTGAGTCAGCAAAACTGGTTAAAAAGTATAGTTAATGCTGCGAGGGCAACAAGCACTTACTCATCTTAGAAGTTTTACAGACAGCTGATGCTTTCCAAAGTCAATTCAGTTATATAAACTGAAACCTCCATGTAAGGTGCAGCACATTTATCATCAGATTATCAAGGTGCAAAGTTAGTAACCACATGTAGGTTGGCCCACCCTTTACAGCATTCAAACAGTAGATGAACCTGAAAGATCTACTATCTAAAGTGCTGATATAAATTAATTTGCTTAGGACACTATACAATACCACCTTGAGTTCAGCTGGCATTGACTTTTGTGGCCGTTACATTTAACATGAGAACCGTAGCTCAACTGTTTTCATAGAAGATACTGTATCAACACTGATTGTTCGCTCACTCTCTGAACAAATTCTATATCAAAGGAGCTTCACAGTTGACACTTACCAACAGCTGGTTTTCTGTCCTGAGCAGCTGGCAGACAAAGTGTACCCTTGTCATAATTAACATTCACGTTACAAGCCACCAGCACTGCTGAAGGTTGAAATCTAAATTTGTGATCATCAGTAGTTGTTCTCACAGCTCGTGACACAAGAACTGTCCTCTCTACCTACAAAAACAGTCAGTCTTGAAATGATAGTAATGTAGTATTAAAAAAAAAAAAAAAGGACTGTTTACTACAGCAACTAGTATTTTAGTATTTTAACTGTCTGCCTCTGCAGCGATGCTCCTAGGTGGACCTCCATTTGGCTTGTGCCTTCAAGGCACTGCACTGCAGTAGAATAAACTTCTGAAGTTTGAGGTTGCTCTGTGCTACCAAGCACATCATTCGACCTTTCTATTTTTTCCTTCATTTAAAAGAGGAAGATAATAGTACCAGCTATACCAACTGCACAGCAGTGTTGAAAGGATTAATTAGCTAACATCTCTACAGTCTTAAGCATGCAGAACATCACAGATGCACAGTGTAATTACTATTAGGTGGGTAATTTCTTCGACTCATTGGGACAACACACATTTCATCTGTCATTTTTCATAGCACAGAAGTCTACTACCAAATAACCCCAGCTAAAAAGAAACTTGAATAACATGGCATAAACTGTTCACTGAAGGGCTTTATCTTTTTTGAGCATCTATTATTTCTCATTAGTATTTAGGGACAGAAATTTGTGAGCTGCTGATACTCACAAAGCCTTAAAGCTAGCCACAAATGACTGCTGACAGAAAAAAAAAAACCACTGACCTACTTGTTAAGTGTAGCATCCTCCCAAAATCCATGTTCAGAACTTCACTGAATCATCTTTCCCTGGCTGCTAGCAATGTCCATAAAGGCTTTAATTACTGGCCAAAGCTGCAGCATTCAAATCAGCTCTAGACCTATTATCTGATAAAAAGTTATTCTCATTAGGGTAAACCGATGTGGCTGAGATCAGTAAAGGTACTGGAACATCAACCAGATACAGTACACTGGTCACACATTTTGAAAAATGCCATAGTACTTGGGATTTCTCTTCTTCAGGCCTTGGTATATAACATCTATAGTCTGAGAGCTTTGATACCTCCTGTAATGCTCACCTGCTTTCCTAAAAGAAGCCAGAGAACAGAGGAAAGTCCCCATGTACAAATAGAGATCATAATTACTGCAGACTCAAAAGTAAGATCAGCTAGATTAGAAGAAAGGTGATGGGAGCTTAGTGTTTGTGCAAAATCTGGGGAAAAACCTAGGCAGAAAAGGAGCTAAGTGTGACAGAACTGAAAACTGTACATGTTTGCATGCCAAGTATGATGCTAACTCAATATTAGTTACTTCATACTGAGAATTACAGATTATTCCAGGACATTGTTATTCTTTCTCTAGACTAAAACTTAATGCTTTTCATAGAAATTTAGGTCAGCACACAATCACAGACATAAGCCTCCTGAACACACATTGAGTGACAGTTTAAAGCACTACTAAACCAAACAGCCTAAGAAATACAGCAGGTAGAGATGTCATCAAAAGTCGCAGTATACTGTCTCTCTTGTAGATTCGCTGTTGGATGTGCAGTGCCATTAATCTTTGGTAGTCTGCAAGAAAAACATAGTTAACAGACCTACTCAAAGTAACACAACGCACTCCAGGCACTTCACTACTTAAACGGGGTTTGGGGCCTTTCATTAGTTGTAGTCCAACTACAACAAAATCCTATGAAGTGGGTGGACTGACAGTGCTTTTATAAGAATCTCCAAGGAACATCACCTGGCAGACTTTCATTTCCCCAGGACACATGCACTAGACTAAGCACCACTGAATTCTCACAATTACAGGCTCACAGACAGATGTGTCTGGTAGCAGCCAGCTGGGATCATTTAAATCAACTTTAACACGTAACACTGCATTGCAAAGTAGGAAAGCACAGCACCGTTCTCACAGCTTCTTGCTTTTACCAACCTGTCACCCACAGAAAGGTGCTCACAAAGCCTATCAGTCACAGCTCAATTTCAAACCCTTCGTGATCAGCTAGCATTAAATAAGCCAAATCAATGGCTTGATTGCAGATTTGCCAAACAGAACTGCAATATGCATGCATTAGAATGATTAGACAATTTGCAACTTCATTACCTCCTATAAAGATACATGAGATATCGCCCTAAAAGTGGCATGCCTATTTTAAACAGTATTGAAACATACAGCTGTCCTTTTTCCCCCACAGAAGACTACATGATTAACAGCTGACATACTAAGACAAAGCCTGTCGTGCCTGGCCCCTAACAAAAGCCTTGACCGTGCTATCATTAACCAACTTCAAAATAAAAATTCAGAGAAATTTTGAAAATACTTTAAAAAGCACTGTCAAATCTAGTTTTATTACTGCTTCACTATTTGTACCTTCTAGAAACAGTAGACAGGCAATTAGTATTTGACACATCATCATTTTGAGGTGAAGGCAAGCAGCCCTAGCGCTGGCAGCATCAGCAGTGAACACTGCAGCACGGTGCACAGGGTTTTTTCCCCAAACCAGGAAACCTCAAGGGGAGCCAAGAGAGCTGCCATGAGCTTATGTGACAGCAACTGATAGGACCTGGGTGGGATCAGGAGCAACATCACGCAAGGACCCCCCCACCCATAAAACAATCCCTTAGGGCAGGGCCAGGAGCAGCAGCACCCAAGGTAGTCCACACCTATAAAAGAAATCCACAGGGAACACTAGCAACCAGGAGCACCAAGAATGGGACATGGCATAGCAAGATGTGTGCTTCAGCACTGCCAGCTTGTCTAGGGAGCAAAGGTATTGACCCATCAGAAAGCCATGCATCTCTCAGCTCTGCACCCACCACAACTGAGGCAGCTGCCTCCTTGAAAGAGTCCTGACAGGCAGACAGGACATGATATGGAGAATTCCCTATCCTCTCTCCACCTGGCACAGCGACTTAAGGAACAGGGGGCAATTGCAACAAGCTCCTGCCCGTCACATCTCTTCTGTGACTACCCCACCTTCTCACGTGCCCTTGCATGATAGTTATGAGGCTCTGCAAGTAGAACTATATAATAATGACAGCAATGGTTCATCTAGCACGGAGGTGTCACTGAGTTTAAGTCAGCCTATGCCCTGCATCAAAAACTCTTCCATATAGAAAAAGCATGGATCATTATCACAGGACACTTCCTTTTAGAAGGAACAGAAGGCCCAATATACAGACCGGACCCACTTCGACAAGTCTCCTGCCTCCCTGGAGACCAGGCTAAAGGTGGGAAGGGAAAGCTTCCTACCCCAGCACACCCTCAGATTATTATAGATTATTGATTTTTCAAATAGGCAGCAATGAAAATGAAACAAGTCATCCAACAACAATCAAAGGAGACCACAGGGCCTTGGGACAACTGGTTAAGGGATCAGGAGAACAAACAGTGTCCTCCTCTATGCTTACAGTCACAAAAAAGCGATGAGGGAAAAAACAGGAAAAACCAGCAGATCAATACATGCTCCCAAGCCTGGAGTCACCAGTAGAATTTGGGGGTTTTTGAACACGGGTCAGTTTACATGACACAGGCCTGCTGGCAATGGACACTGAGCACAACTCTCAAAAGGGGAAAAGGATCCTTGCACAGGAGTTAGCAGGGCTCACTGAAAAAGCTTTAAACTAGATTTGAAGGGGGAAAGGAATAAAACCAGGCTTGCTAGAGATAAGCCTGGGGCAGCACACCAGTGTTTGAGGGACAGTGTGCTAACAAGGTCCTTCCATCTGCTGTGTCTGTGAAGGCAGGAGAAGGAGATCCATGGGGCAGTAAACACTTAAGGGTTATTGATGTGTGAGAAGCCACAGAAGCACCTGAAAATGGTCCCATAGGAATCAGGACTTCTCCCCACAAAAAGGTGGCAGGTTCAGTAGCCCAACTGAAGTGCGTCTATACCAATGCATGCAGCATGGGCAATAAACAGGAGGAGCTGGAAGCCATGTGCAGCAGGAAAACTGTGACATAGCTGCCATAATGGAAACATGGTGGGATGACTTGCACAGCTGGAGTGCTGCGACAGATGGCTGTAAGTCTTCAGAAGGAATAGGCAAGGAAGGAGAGGGGGTGGGGCAGCCCTGTATGCTAGGGAGTGTTTGGATTGTCTAGAGCTTAATGATGGTAGGGATAGGGTTGAGCGTTTATGGGTAAGAATTGGGGGAGGGCCAGCAAGGTGAATATCCTGGTGGGAGTCTGTTACAGACCACCCAGCCAAGCTGAAAAGGCAGATAAAAATATTTTACAAGCAGCTGGGAGAAGTCTCACAATCGCTAGCTCTGGTTCTCGTGAGGGAATTCAACATCTCAGATGTCTGCTGGACATACAATACAGCAGAGAGGAAACAGCCTAGGAGGTTCCTGGAGCGTGTGGAAGATAACTTCCTGACACAGCTGGGCAGTGAGCCGGCCAGGGAAGGCACACACTGGACCTGCTGTTTGTGGACAGAGAAGGACTGGTGGCTGATGGGGTTGGAGAACATCTTGGGCATAGCAATCGTGAAATGATAGTTTTCAGGTATCAGAGGAGTAAAGAAAGGAAGTCAGCAGAACCGCTACCTTGGGCTTCTGGAGGGCAGACGGCCTGTTCAGGAGACTAGTTGACAGAGCTCCTGGGGAGGCAGTCTTGAAGGGCCAAGGAGTCCAGGAAGGCTGGACATTCTTCAAGAAAAAAAAATGTAAAGGCACAGGAGCAGGCTGTCCCCATGTGCTGAAAGACCAGCCAGAGGGAAAGACAACTAGCTTGGCTAAACAGAGACCTTTGGCTGAAACTCAGGGGAAGAAAATAATTTTAAAATAAAAGTATACGGCCTTTGAAAAAAGGGGAAGGCAACTCAGGAGGACCACAAGGATATCATGACATTAAGCAGGGAGAAAATTAGAAGGGGCAAAGCCCAATGAAAACTTAATCTGGCTACTGCCATGAAAGACAATACAAAAATGTTACTGTAAATTCATTAGCAAAAAGAAAAGGGCTAAGGAGAATCTCCATCCTTTATGGGCTGCAGGGGGAAACAAAGGATGGAGAAAAGGCCTTAATGCCTTCACTTAAATGCCTTCCTCAGCTCAGCCTCTAATAGTCAGACCAGTTATTCTCCGAGTACACCAGCCCTCTGAGCTGGAAGATGGGGAACAGAACAAAGCCCCCTTTGAAGGGGAAATGGCCAGTGACCTGCTACACTGCTTAGACACACAAAAGTCTATGGGGGCCAGATGGGATCCACCCAAGGCTATTGAGGGAGCTGGTGGAAGTGATCGCTGGGACATATTCAGTCATTTACCAGCAGTCTTGGCTCACCAGAGAGGTCCCAGAAGACAGGCGGTTAGCAGATCTGATGCCTGTCTACAAGAAGGGCAGGAAGGAGCATTTGGGGAACTACAAGCCTGTCAGCCTGACCTCGGTGCCAGGGAAGGTTATGGAGCAGATCATCCTGAGCACCATCACACAGCACGTGCAGGACAACCAGAGGATCAGGCTCAGCCAGCATGGATTTGTGAAAGGCAGGTCCTGCTTGACGAGGCTAATCTCCTCCTATGACAAGACAACCTGCCTAGCGGATGAGGGAAAGGCTGTGGATGTTGTCTACCTGGACCTTTGTAAAGCCTTTGACTCAGTCTCTCACAGCATTCTCCTGGAGAAACTGGCTGCTCATGGCTTGGATTTGTGTACTCTACACTGGGAAAAAAAAAAGTGGTGGTGAATGGAGTTACACACAGCTGGTGGCTAGTCACAAGTAGTGTTCCCCAGGGCTCAGTACTGGGGCCAGTTCTATTTAATGTCTTTATCAATGATCTGGACAAAGGGATCGAGTGCACCCTCACTAAGTTTGCAGATGGCACCCAAGTTGGGGGCCATGGGTGCAGTGTTGATGTGCTGGAGGGCAGGCAGGCTCTGCAGAAGGATTTGGACAGGCTGGACCCATGGGCCCAGGCCAGTTGTATGAGGTTCAACCAGGCTCAGTGCCGGGTCCTGCCCGTGGGTCACAGCAACCCCACACAGCCCCACAGGCTGGGGCAGAGCGGCTGGGAAGCTGCCTGGCGGGGAAGGCCCTGGGGGTGCTGGCTGACGGCCGGCTGGGCATGGGCCAGCAGTGTGCCCAGGTGGCCAAGGAGGCCAAGAGCATCCTGGCTTGTGTCTGAAGCAGCGTGGCCAGCAGGACCAGGGCAGGGACTGTCCCCCTGTCCCCGGCACTGGTGAGGCCGCACCTCGAATCCTGTGTTCGGTTTTGGGCCCCTCACTGCAGGAGGGACGTAGAGGTGCTGGAGCGTGTCCAGGGAAGGGCAGCGGAGCTGGGGAAGGGGCTGGAGCACAAGTCTGATGAGGAGCAGCTGAGGGACCTGGGGCTGTTTAGCCTGGAGAGGAGGGGGCTCAGGGGGGACCTTGTTGCTCTGTACAACTGCCTGAAAGGAAAACAGCAGCACAAATGCTAAATTTATGAATGGAGTGACAAATCAGGTGTATCAAAGTCTTCTTGATCACAAGTGACCAAAGATACACATAGAAGGAGATAGGCATCACAAGAAACAGATTATTAGGAATCCTGTCTTCAGCTAATAGCTGAGTGACTACCTCGAAGCAAACTACGTAGCAAAAGACCAGTATTTTCAGCTAAAGCACTGACATTTTTTGAAACTGAAAGCACTTTTTGCAGATGGAAAATTATTATTCTTACTCACCACTTGCAAGGTGAAAATTAGCAGTTACATACAACTCTAACCACTGCATGTTGTTTAGAAGAAACTTCTGCCTTTTGCTTTATGCAGAATCCATGTCAGAATTTAAATAAACTTGAATCAGTCAACAGCCTGAACAGCAATCTGCATTTTACTAAACCACTGTGCTTATTTTTTTAATGACCGTTCTTCTGTGTGTCCTCCTTTAAACTCCTTCCACACATCATATAATAAGCAGTCAACAATATAGCAGACCTCCCTTGCCTGCTACATGTCACCTTGAAACTCCTGTGTAGTTGTATGCTCCAGAAGCAGCTAAAATTAAAGCTTGAGCACTTAAATGTAAAAATTCGGATGTTAATCTAGTTTAAATAATTTAATGGCAAGGAAAAAAAAAGAGCACTTTCCCACATAAAAAAACAGTTTGCAAATACCATGGACATGGCAGGCAAACAGCGAACTACCTCTCTATATAGCCTCATCTACTCAGTACCTACACATATGCCAAAATTTAAGAATACGAAGGATATCAAGGGCAGAGAACATCCCATACTTAAATACCTACATATGTGTTACTGAAGAGTACTTTGTTGTTGTGTAAAAGCAGCAAATCTACTCAGTTTCCAGGAAAAACTGTATTGTCTGAGTTGTACTCCTGCAATTCATTTATACCTACCTCCAAACAAAAGATGGTAATTTCGCTTGTTGCCATTAGGTATCATTATACTCCTATACTTTATGATTTTATTCATTACTGTTAATGAACTGATTTCAGATATCAGTAACTACAGTGTCTTCAAATTTTTAACAAAAGGCTTCCACAATGAGCCAATAATTCAAGCTAATAAATCCTGACCAAAATCCCCCTCTCAGACTTAAATTAACAATTAAGTATCATTAGGAAGATTTAAATCAGAAGCCTTATGAAATCTATTCTAGTATTTACAAGCAAGAACATTGGCTAGAGTATATACAGATACATACAGCTTACATACTCCGGAGAGGCTCTGACAATTTGCCCTAGTAGCTGATGCTGTACTATACTGCCATAGGCTGCCAAAGCTGGCTAAAAAGAACCTGGTGACTACCATGTAAAACAAACCAATCTTACATACCTGTGTAATCACATGCAATTAGGTTAATGAAATCAGACTTAAGAAACTGCTAGATGCATATTGGCAATAAATATGTCTGTGCTATTACTCATTTGCAATGGATTTCCTAGAAAAAGGTCACATTTGTAGCATCACAGTTGTGTTACAACAGTTGTTTTCAAAACTGCAATAAAATAAAGCAGTAAGCTGAACCCCAATACTTTGCCTTGTTTGAAAAAAAGAAGAAAGCAGTTAATACTATTGATCCTTTTAATCTGTTTAACAGCTTACAACTTCAAGAACAGTAAGTGCATAGTAAGGTTCTGTGATTGCCAACTGCACTTAATTCAGCACAGAACTGTCAGGTTAGACACACATGCAGAACTTCAGTATATTGAAAAAGTAAATGCTAGTTAAGATAGATAAGGTCAAGCTCACACTACATGATACACTGACATCTACTGCTCTTACTTTCCCACTTTGCTGTACTGCTTTAGGTGGCACAAAAAGTTGTTTCACTTGTGTCTTCTAAAAATTCAGACCCACAAGTTTTGTCTGCAATACCTGTAAACTAAGTCCAAGAACGTATTAAAAACAGTCACTGAAACCACAAAGATGTTAAGATTATTTGGTTCCACAGTGTGAAATAGGCTTCTTAAAATGTATCCACATTACTTAAAAACATTGGAAGAAATAGACAGTTGCTGCTGTAGACGAGGAAGCAAACAAGAAACAAAGTAGCCCAATAAAAATAAGTAAATACTTGCAGTATGGCCTTAAATAGACAAGACAGCTGTGTCTGGCACCAGCTTGAAGATCTGCAGAACTAGAAGGAAAACTACCATTACCCAAGGCACAGCTGCACCTTGTATATTGTGTAACTGCTCTGGCGAATAACCATTAGAGAAACACCTATGTAGAAATGAATTGCCTCTTAATGAAGCTAAGTTCAGACACACTGATGAATAAGATGCCTAGTTACAGTTGATCAAAGCACAAATTTTGCATATTATGATGGTACAATACTAATACCATAAAACAAGGAACACTGGGAACTGGCTACAGGCAAGTATTACAGACTGACATGAAATCTAAGCACATAAACTGCTGTGGAGAGCTGAGGATTCTCTTTCAAGCCCAGGGATTAAAAAAATAGTTTGAAGACTACTTAAATCAAATACTAATTCAATAAAATTATACCTGTGCGTAATGTAATGGTCTGTGGGAAAAAAAAATACCAAAAAAAACCCTCAAACCACCACAAAAAAAAACCCAGCAGAACACAGAAGATTAATAATTCTCTTGTGCCATGTTATGAACAAAGAAAGCTTTTAGAAAATTTTTGGAGAGTTTTGTTGGTTTAGAGTGTTTTGGTTTTTTTCCCTTCTTGTGGAATACGAGTTGTCTATGAACATTTTAATTATTTGTTAACAGTATTCGCTGGAAGGAACGTCTCTAAATCAACCTACACAATGGCCAATGCCAAACTAGATAACTTGTCCCCTTCTTCTAGAGAAGTCCCTTTCCCTTGCCTCTGTCAGAACTTATCAGTTTTGGAATGGGAGAATCTTTTGGTTTATGTCTTCTGCCATAGGGATAGAGAGTGAAGCATCCAACACGAATTTTCTTATCTTAGTGTATGAAAGTATTGAAGACATTGCAACTACCACACCTTTGAACGGTTAAAAGTGTCTGCTTCTAAACATATCCTTTGCACCTCATACGTAAGGCTTGCCTTTGTTGTAAAATACATTAGTAATGGTCTTGCAATTCCGTTTCAGATTATTTTCAGTAAAACAAAATAGACATTCATGTGCTTTAAATATTTATAAGGGAATAGATTTGTTTTAATTAAATAAAATCAACCAATGACCATGTATAATAAATTTACTGATGATAAACATTTCAGTTTGCCATAGGTCAAACTATATATATAGGAAAAATTCTGAAACATTTTTCAGAGGTATATACAGGCACTTAAGTTAGGTGTTATTAGTGCTGATCTCTCAATTTAAAAAACAAACAAAAAAAAACAAACAAAAAAACCCACACACACCAAAAAAACCAAAACACGCACACAAAAAACCCACCCCAAAAGAATAAAACCAATATTTTTTCAAGAATCCTAGTGCTTTTACTAGTTCCACACATGGAAAGTACATGGAAAGCAGTAAAAAACCCTGCTTTTTTAATGGCCATTCCTACAAGCAAGTACAGTCAAAGACAAGTTAGATAACACATACTTTATATCACGCAGAGAAATCTTGAAAGACTTCTCTCTTTAACAAGTGGTAGTCAATAGCTTATTAAAGAAACAGATCCATCTAGTGGTAACACAAGTATTTATGCTAATGCCTGTGTCAAGCACAAGCAAGGAGAATTGGGAGCTAAATGAAGTGACTACATTACGCCACCAAAAAGAGCACTGGTAAGCAAAGTTTCACTTTAAGTCAACTACAGAGAACTTTTCCTCTAGTGAAGGTGCTGAGCAAGCCTTTTCAGATAATTTGGTTTACAAAATATTAGCACTTACAAACTCTAGAAAAGACGGAGCCTCACTACTTAAACTTGTCAGTCAGTATCAATGTCAGATTATTACAGAAAAAATAATCAAATGCATGAGGCAAAGGAACTGCTGAAATACTCTTCAGAAACTGTAATTTGAGTTCAAAATACCCTATTTTTTTTTCCTCTATTATGACGACTGAGTACAGCTATGCCTAAACAATCTTCAGTTTTGATCAACAGCATGCTTTGTTCATTTGGTCTAGTGTTGTTGCATATGACAATTCTGAGTAGTATTGGTCACAGTGGATCAGAGAACAAAACCTAATGTGCCAAAACCTAAAACTCATGCAATTTTAGGCTTGTCAGAGCATTCCTTGTAAAAAATGCTAGAAAAGCTAATAAGGGCTCATTGAATATTGAATTGAAAATGACAGCAAAATTAGCATCACTGGTCACGATTTCATGGTAAATAGATTTTGTCAAAATAAATCATTATGCAGTTTTTCAGTGGAAATGTCAGACTTGGTTAGTTGTCACCTCAGGTCACCTTGATTAAATAACAAAAGTACTGCAACAACATAAAAAGTGGATTAAAAACTGCAACGGACCTTAACATGCAGCTATAAAGGAAGTCAGATGCACAAGTTCTTCCAGGGAACTTATTTCCCACCTTGCACTAATTCCTCCTCTGTCCCCAACTTTGCTAAGGTAGTGGAGAAAACACAAAATTATATCACTGATGATGTTTACAGGTAACACACACACAAAAAATAAGTACAGAAAACCACTGAGTAGCAAAGTGAATATTTAGCTTACTGCTACTGCTGGGCCCAAGTGCACATGGTATATTCTGTGAAATGACCAGTTGAGCAGAGATCTCCCTGCTTCTTAGGTGCCTTAAAAGCCAGAACACACCACAAACCAAAAAATCGAAGGACAGTTCAAAAGGAAATAATGGCTCTGGCCTCATGTGGAGTGGCAGCCAGTTCCCAAATTTAACTTCATCCTGAAACCCCTACAGATTCGGAACCAGAGGGCAAATAAGCACGGGGAAGAAACAGGGACAAAGGTGTGCAAGTGAGACAGCTAAGAGAGCAGGCAGCAGTGGCTTCAATACAGGGGAACAGCTAGAGGCAAGTCCTTGCTACAAATGTTGGTTGGTCCCAGGGAGAAAAAAAAATACAAAGAGAGTAGAACAGCAGCAGATCCATGTCTCCACACATAACCCTTTCTTCCCCAGATCTCCACCATGCTTCATAGGTCTACTCCACAGGCAACACAGAATTCACATTTTCTGCCTCACAGAGAAAACAAGAATTTGTGGGTTGTATCTCAAACAGCAAGATCTTTCAAGGACAATTTCAGAGAAATCCTTGCAGTAGGGTAAAAGGACTCCTCCACATTTATAATTTCTGTTATAATCTATTTTTTATTTATAATATATAAAATATATATTTCTATTATATATTTTATATATTATATAAAATATAAGTTTTCCCCTTGTCCTCAGACTCCTGTTGGCCTTAGGTCTGTACAGTCTTGTAATGCAAAAGAATAACCCCCTTGGTACCCTAGAGTCTCTTTAAGAAGTTCGTTTTCACTCAAAACATCCCTCTTCTATTAGGCATTATAAAAAATTTAATTATCACTTTGCTGTTATTTACTGATCTGTTAATGATCTAGAAAATGGCCAAAACACTTACCTGGTGATGTCAACATTCTCAGCAGCAGAAGCTGCATTCCAGATGCACAGCATTCACACTGTTGTCTGCTGCAACCTTTAGCACCTTGATTTTGAGCCCAGACAATACTTCAGACAGCTCAGAACGATGTGCAGTTGGTTCTGCTACCTGACAGAGCAGAAAGCCTTTTAAAGTAAGGGCTGCACAGTAACCAAGATGTTAACGACTAAATATAGATGCATTTATTTAAATGCAGTAAGGACACAGGTGTCTGTGCTGGTTGCAGGAATGGCTTTCAGCTCTCTCCTCTCCAATTCTCCCAAGAGAGTAGAATTTTCTTTGCTCCAAGGTACCACTTAATGCTCATGCATTCAGTAATTTCTTTTGATTTGGTAAATGAACATGCCCAATAAGTGTAAGATCTATGATTTGAAGTCACAGATAGAAAATTGGTAGCCAGTTCAAGAACTCTACACTCTTTGTATTTTTGGATAATGTGACATTACAAATTTAGTTACTGGAGTAACAGAGAGGGGGCTGCAGCCTCAGTCACTTGGGAATTTTCTTTAAAAGATTAAGCTTCTCCTACAGACCTTCTCCCCAGGCAAAGGCAGCAGTAAGGAAGTCAGTCCCACCCCCAGAGTACTCCCCTTTGGTCCCTGGGACTTTCCCAAAAGGACATAAAAAGCCTATAGGCAAGTCATTTGAGAGCAATAATGAAAACGCTCCCATAAAAAGCTATCCAGCAAATGATTTTTCTGCTATAGAAATATTTCGGGGCAGTCCCAGAGATAAATTAAGTACTCAAATGATGCCCAAAGGAAAATAACAATGTAACTGACCAATTGAAGGTAGAACAAGGGTAGCCATCCCACTGCTCAGCAAAGACTGATACACAGCTTTCACTGGTGAAATCAATTGACAAAACTAGTATTTCTACTCTTTTTCTTTCAACCTGGTGCAAGGCACCAACACTGGAGCAGAGCCATGTTACTTATTCATACACAGCTAATGCTCGCTATGCAAAACAAGAACTAGAATCCCAATGCCATACCAATTCTCAACTAATTTGAGACTGAACTTAAACTTACTCAACAGCATCCGTGTTGTCAAATCTGGATTAGACTATTTCATTTTTATTAGGTGTTATTCCCACTTTAATTTTTATGCATATTTTATAACAACCCACATGGATAGGTGGCTGGTATACTTATATGTAAATATCTCCTCTTCAGTTAAAAAGAATGCAACAACTACAGAGAGGTGGACTGGACCATTTCGCAAACAAGTAAGTGTTCAACAATCAAATTGGAAATTATCAAGGACTAAACTTACATCAGTTTAGATTATAAGGCTACTAAAATTTCTGTGAAGAGACAACTTTCTGAGAAAAATTGCATTTATTTCCCATACTTCAAGTGATGTGACCCCTGGTAGGACCGGCTGTAGCAGGAAAGAAAAATTACAAAAAAGGGAATATAGTGGGGGACAACAGAAGTGACATGAATACATGATGATAACACAAACTTTAACATACTGATGATTATGCATGTTAGAGCTAAATGAACTACGGATTTAACATGCCTGTACATGGCGCTCCACTGGGAATTTGGTGTAGTTTTGTCAGTAAGCGGACGGGTCTGATTAAATCAAATCAAAAGCTGAAGTATTTAAAATGACAATAAAGGGAAAAACAGCCTTATAATTCAGTGCAAGAACAACAGCGCTGAAGAAGAAGAGCAACAGAGAGCTGCAAATTGATTGACATAAGCTAGTGAAAACCACTTCTGGGTCACTCACCTCCTGCTTTAGGGGTTTCGAGGCATGCTTGCTGTCTGGCTAACTATTCATGTACATGGCATCCAAGTGCCTCTGATGCTAACTATGCAATGCCGGCTTAACTGCCTAGATGCATAGGTTTTGCAAATTCAGGAAAGCAGCACCAAGAGCATGATAAAGGCTATCTTTTGGCATAGCTACTATTCACATGAAAAATCAGAAGAACAGTAACAAGCTGTGGCAAGCACAAATTCACCCAGCACTTTAACCATGGAATGGGGTTTTCAGGCACCATCTGACCTTCATACCAGCCACAGCTCAAGCACAGCACAACATGTAACAGAACATGTTAGCAGCTGAGCTGCCAAGCTACAGCTGCTCCTCACAGGTGAGAAAACAGAAGGCTTTTGAAGCTGAGAAACTAAGTTGCTACTGTACAGATTTTATATATGTATACAAAAATGCAGAGGTAACACACAGTTATTGATTTCCACACATACACTAAGTGCACTGTAGGCACTGGGAAGAGCTGCTTTCAGTTGTTCCTTCTATTTTACTTTTGCCTATACAGCAACTGCTGCTGTGCTTACACATTCAATAATTATATTTTGATTCATGTTGATGTGCATGGCAGGTTACTTCTTAAGATGTGAGAACTCTAGTCACAAGGGTGACAGCATAGCAGGTGGCAAGTTTTTGGGTTTGGCTTTCTTTTTGGGATGGTGGTGGTTTGGGTTGTTGGTTGTTTTTGTGGGTTTTTTACAACATACTGATCAATTGTTATAAAGCAGCATCTGATTTATATTAACTTCAATACTGTATTTGATATTTTGACAAGCTCTGCAAGCAGACTCAACAAGCAGAAATCAGGCTACGTGCTTTTTCTTCAGATGGGCAGAGGATCACTTATGCTTTGTGATTAGGTACAGAATTATGATGAAGAGATGGTACTGACATGCAGAGAAATGTTTATTTCCTTGGGTATTGAGCTGATAACCATATTTAATATGAAATCTGGAGACCTAAACCTGGTGCAGCAAGGTATAGATGCATCTGTAATGAATTTTGCTGTGAAAGCAAATTGTGTCCTTTAAGAAACAGACCATGAATAAGTACAGCATCTTCCTGATTTTGCCCTTAGGCTTGTTGTCTGCTCAAGCACCTGCTCCTCTGTGGGACTCTTACAAACCCTGCCACCTAGAAGCATTAGCTGACAAGACTGCAGGACAAAGAAGCCTTTATTAAAGCACACATCCCATCACTTACCCTGGTGCATCACAAGCTCTGCATGGTATGTTATATCAGTACTTATATACTGCCATTTGATCTCTGAAAGAATGATTAAATGGGATGGTATTTAATCATCATCCAAAGGACTTAATGATGCTCAGTAGAAAAGCTAAACTGAAAAGGTGTTGGGAAACACTGATGGAAAAAAATATGTTGTGATCTAAGTCTCTTATTTCTTTGAATCCTACCTAACTTTGCCTAAGCACAAAACAGGATTTCACTTCTTCAGAGAGAGTCAGAGACACACAGAACCTCAAAAAACATTACTTTATGATTATTAATTGTTAATAGATTTACATACAGCTTCTCCAGAGAGCACACACAAGAACAGTGCAAGCAGAGTCTGTAAGACTAGGGATGACTACTGACCAAGATTTCTGTGTATTCCTCCCAGAGGAAAAAAGCTGCTTCCCTTCCCCCCACCCCTTTCTTTTTCTTTCACATCTTGCTAGCCAGTAGTTGAAAAAATACTGTATAAGCTCATATTTCATTTTGCTTCTGATCTCCTGGTAACAGACAGAACCACATCTAAGTTCAGCTAACTCCCAAGGTTGGGCAGCCTCTTTAGGTGAGAATTACTTTCTTTCCAGTTCTCCTCCAGGCTTAGACATTTGCATTGCAATGGGATCAAGCTTTACCTTAATAAAGGAAGATGTCATTCTAAGGAAAGCTGTAATAGTAATCCACTGCATCAAGAAGAAAGGTGTAACTGGCACGCTGTCACCTTCTATTGACAAACCAGTGCATCAACAAAGCTGTTCTTAACTCCTGCCACTACAGTTCTCCTAATCCACTCGACTGTTTTGCCCAGCCGTTTAAGTTAAAGGAGCTGCAAGAAAGAGGCAATAGTCATGGCAGACTAGCCTCTGTTAATGGCAGTAGTGGGAAAAAACCTGTAAATCTCACAAATAGTAATTTTACATCTCCCATCAGGATCACATCCCAGTTTTAGAAGCTTCTATGCACCTTTGTTGAGCCAACTTGCTCAGCTCTATGCACATCCAGATACACAGTGAGTCAACTGAATCCATGTTCTCTTCCTAGAGTTCCTTTCCCTTCTTTTCTTGGCTAAACGTAGGATAATTCTGCAATATAAAGAGTGGGTCACAAGGACAATAGAGAACAAAAAATACCACAGCACAATTTTTTGTTTGTTGAGGTTTTTTTGTTTGTTTTGTTAAGAAAAAAATGAAACAACAACTTTAAAACCCTTCAGGGACAAAAATAAAAAAAACAATAAAAAAACCAAACAACTGCTCATTCAGTAAAAATAAAACCCCAAAACCCACCGCTAAAAGTATATCCGATTTTGCAGTTCTTCCAAGACATAATGCAGATCACCCTGCAATCTTCCAAAAAAAAATCATAGCCAAATGCCACAAGTACAAGCAAGGAAGCAGAGAACCCAAAGGCACAAATAACAGATTTTAGATTCATCTTCAGTCTTCTCTTCCAGTTCCTCTCCCCAGAACACTGAGACTTTTCCAAAAGAGAGTCTGAGAGCAGAACATTCTCCCTCCATCCCAAACACACAAAAAATTACTCCAAAAGTGAATGCACCTCACACGAGGGAGCCAACTCTTTCACCTCTTTGAGTGCTCACAAGGATGATTGCAGTCCTGGAGAAGGACAGGCAGGGAGGGACTTGGGCTTCTGAAGGCACAGAAAACACAACAATGATACCTCCCAAAAAGAGGCTATCACCAAGCCAACTCTTTACATTTCCTCCACAAGAACTCCAGTTGAAAACATTTAGAAGGAAGGTCTGCAAGTTTCTACTCAAAACACAGATAAAGAAAGGATTACAAAATATCAACAAGCGCCAACATCCTGTCAGGGATTATTTATTTATCACCTTGGACTCAACTGAGAGCATCTGTCAGTCTCTGAGCAGCCTTCATCCATCATTATGGGAAGATCACGTCTCTACAGCAGAAAGTTAGAACTATGTGTACTTGCTCTGTCATCACTTCAGAGTTCCAGCTGCCTATCATTCAAAAATTTAAATGCCAAAGAGAGAAGTTGGCAGCCATAATGCCGTATCAAGTCTTAAAACATGATGTTAAATCAGGACTATGAATTGCACACAAAATTTAGGGTGGAATTTCCATCTATCCCTAAAGGTCATTTTAATCTGCTGGACAGACTGCAAATATTAGCTACCAGCTTAGAAAAGGAATTATTACCTCTTATTTTCTATAATTTTTGCAGAATAACACCACAGAAAAAAGATGGGATATGTCATTTCATCTCCATTTAAACATCAGAAGAAAAAAATACCAAAACAAAAACACTAATATCACATCTGCTGATCAAAGAAGTGGGGTTCAAAACTTCAGCTCTTCTCTTAGGAAAAAAAAACAACAAACCAACAAAAAACCCCAAAAATCACCACACAAAACCCAGCAAACCATCCAGGTTCTGACTTCCCCCAAAAAGGACATAAGCTTGTACTCCATCCTGCCTACTCTAAGAAAATATGAAACTCTTAATTCTGAAAAGGTCCAGGGTGTGTGGGGGTGTGATGTTATTCTTCACTCTGTATGAAAGATAAACACTTCTCTTGGGGCAGTAATAAGTCTAGTGCTCTGGTAGCTGACCCTGAGGTCCAGAATGGACAATGACATTTATTTTTATTCCCTGTGGACAAGAACAGAGACAACAAAAAAAGACAAATTAAGAGGCCTGATCAACAACAAACTCCTGAAAACTAAGTGCAAAAGAAAACACAGTCAAGACAAAAGATCCAGTTCTGTCATTTCAGCAGAAAAATCCCAGAGAAAGCACCAGGATTCTCCCTCAAATAACAAGGCTCTACCAGATGCAGAGTCTTGAAATACCCAAATCCAGAACCAAACACAGCAATTTAGGAGTGCATAGGTATTTTCTCGTTTTGTATTTAATTATCTGTTGAATTACACTTGAGACAGGTCCTGTACAAAGACTAACCTCAATCAACGAACAGAGCTACAGTCGGGTAACTGTACTGCTTCTTCCTAACAAAAGCTAGCAGAGGAGAATGAAATCCTCATCATGGAAGACATAGCCTAAATATAAAACCCAAAGAAGTTAAAGAACTCAAAGTTCAAGAGGGGAGGCCACAATTACACTTGGAAAAGGATGAGTCCAGGATGAAAGTTAAATGAGGAGAGAAAATAAAAATAAAGATATAAACACCACACAAACCTGGAAAAGGATCTGTGATGTAGTTTGGTACATAGCCCTATTTATTGAGGTCCAGCTCTACAAGAAAAGCTCATTTGTTAATTCTGTGCCTTAATTTCTAGAGAGTTAGTTGTTTAGGCACAAAAAAATTGTCTGAGACACACACGTTCAATTAAATTGCTTATTAAAACCAATCAAAGGTTTTGGGAATTTCTTTTTGTTGGTTTTCTTTTTCATTTGGGAAGGTGGCTGGGAAAAATTGTGTAGGCTCTGCTTTTGCCAGTGTCCTTCGCTAAGAGTCCCTGTGAACAAAGATACCATTACTCAAATGTTATTAATTAACAGAAGAAACCCAGGCCATTGCCACAAAACATAAATGAAATACACGGGAAGGGGTGGGGGTGTGTGTGAAATGCAGGAGACACCAGATCATATAAAAAAGCTAGAGCTGGCAATGCTCCTTTACTACACACATTTGTTTGTCCTGATTACAAGCAGTTTCAATCTTTCTTGAACTACTGCTATTTGTCTAATTTATCCCAGAAGTAAATGGAAGAAATAATGAATATCAAATGCTCACACTTTTAAGAAGCCAAATGATCTTTTTAAAAAAAAAAAAAACAACAAATGAACAACAAGAGAAGAGAATGACATTTTTAAGGACAGTATAAACACAATACAGTCATTTTCATATGGCTGTCCATAGCAATTACATGGAAGAAAAATGGTACTTAAAAGAACTAACAGAATGTAGAGTATTTCATTTCCCTCCCCCTCCATTTCCTTCCTATAATAGTAAAATAAAACAAAAAGTCTTGTGCTTCATTATTGTTCTTTGTCTTCAGATGGAGAGAGACTATTTTTGGCAACACAAAACATATGATCAAAAGCAGCATACAACAGAAGCCACACTAACAGGGATGAAGAAAGCCTTTTTCTTATTTTCCTGTCTTCTTTGATATTGCAGTTTCGTTCGTTTGCTTGCTTAATTTTTTTAAGATTAAAACCACATGCATTTAGGGCAGTTCAATGTTGTGTAGTACAACGAATTAATGGAATATTGTATTAAATAAGAAAAAAAGACATAAGCCTTCTGCAAGAAAAACAACTGTCATTTAGAAAGAACAGAAAGTCAGGGTCTTTTACATTCTACTGACACTTATCAGTCTTTCAAGATGTGAAAGGTTTTATTAACCAATAAATGTTTACAAATAAAAAACTTTTAGCAGAGGAGCATAAAGTATCTCTTGAGCTAGTTCACAGAACTATGACTACAGGCAAAAAGCTACATTCAACTGAGGAATGCAGTAATTTGATTATTCACTTGACAACCCCCTAATGGTGTTATGTCCAAGTTTTCTCAGACAATTTTTCAAAATAATAAAATGTTACAGCTTTTAACTTAAACAGTCACTGCCAAGTTTAGAACATGAATTCCAAAATCCCCACTAGAAAAATGGGGTTACATTTGGTCTTTCTGCCAGTACTTAATTGCAAATCTTGGAATCCCGTTTCAATTCCACATATCTCCAATTCATTCCTTGTGAGCTTCCATCAGGCAATACCTGACAAAATAAGATTGTCTACACAGATATCAACGGGGGGAAAAAATGTTTTTCAAGAGGAGGCAAAGTACACAGATCAGTGAAATGGCACCGAGTTCAAGAGAAGGATATTTTGTCAGTTCAGAGACATTTCAGACCTAATTGTTTTTCAAACTTAGTTACAAATGACTACAGATAAGCAGGAAATGTTCCACCAATAGCTATATTTTCAAGATGGAAAATGCTTAAAACTTTTTAGATTCCATATCGGTCAAATATAAAGTACATTTCAAATCCTAGTTAAAGATTTATTTTCTGCCATTGAAGTTACACATATGCCATGAAATAGACTTTGTAATTATGTGAAACTTACACAGTAAAAAGTTTTGAAGTGCCAAATTAAAAAAAAGGTCATATTTGGAGAAATGATAGGAAAGGCCAGAATGAAGCTCATTAAGTGGAAATCTGGATGAGAGCCACTGGTTTGGAAGGTAAAGAACTAATAGCATAAAAATGCAAGTACAAGCCAACCCACATTTGTTAAGCCAAGTGAGAAGAAAAACAAATGAGTTACCACCTGTACTATTTATATTCTGGTCTTCCTGCAGGTGACAGACCAAACAAAAATGCTTAAAAGGAGAAATTTAATCCAAGAGAGGTTTCATGGATATTTATGGGCAGATTTTATCCAAAGACCGTGGAGCAGGAAGGCTTTCACAGGGGATGAAAACCAGTACTTTAAACTACCCAGAGGCATCCTGCCTTTACAGCAATGGGCATTATTTCAAAGATGCATACTGGCTGTGAAGGGTCTCAAAAGAACCCCTGGTTTATTTTCTTTAAGCCATGTGTAGCTCTAATGTAATTGATATATTATCAGTTAAAATACCCAAGATCAAAGTGCAAGTTATTTACAATGGATGCCTTAGAAAAGCCCATTCTTTAGCCCAGTCTCCAAATGTCTCAAAGGACCAGATTCTTGCTGATCAAGTACACATTTGAAAACACAGAAAAACATACATCATTTGTGACAGCAAAAGAGAACAACAAAGCAGAACAGGAGAGTTCCTCAGATCTTCAATTCACCCCCAATCCATGAAGGTACATATGCTCTTTCTCCAGTTCAACAAAGGGATTGTATTGTATTTCTCATATCTTTTTGGGGTTCCAACATAAACAGCCTGATGAAAGATACAGCAGTAGGAACACTCACATTATTTAGAATTTATAGTGTTTGAATTCGGTGATAAAATGAGCAACAGATTGCTTGTTCCCTCAGGAAGCCAATTTCTTCACTCCAACCATCAACATCTTTCAAATTCTCAGCTTTGATAAGATCAATGGTTGCAGCTAAATTAATAGAAGGCTGATTTTTAGTCTGAAGTCCCTTAAATACTCTCAAATCTTTATAAATAAGCATACTTTATGTCTTTGGAAATTTCAAACTATCGGTGTAGAATAATCCGCGTCTCAATATCTGCAAGTCAGAAGTATCCTTGATATGTTATTATCTACAACCATTCAACAAAAATAAAGTTCAAAGGTTCACTATTTCAAGACAACTCACTATGTATGTTCAACAATGCCTAGACTGAAAAATATTTTCTAAATTACAACACAGATTTAGGGATCCTAGAAAATGCTAGCAAAAAAAAGGCATACTTAAATCAAAATAAAAAAAGTGAAACATGGCAACAGAACTAGTAGGAAAGACATGGTCATGTTTAGTTAAGTTTGTAGACACAGAGAACTTTACACCATCATTATAAAGGTGTTCAGTTCTCTGCTATTAAATTTCCCTCAAATTTCAGTGACAGTATAGGGCACTGAGTTAATCGTTGATTACATCTTAACAGTAAATCCTTATAAGACTCCTGGACAACTTTCCCTCATTTGGGACATATCATGACATCCTCAAGTATACTGACAGCACACACAGCATATGTGATCTTTTCAGCTGCTGAACAGCAATGACAAGTGATTAGTGCATTTTAATTTGCTTAGAACCACTCTCTACCCCTGAGGGCCCCTAAATAAATCTACTGGAACCTTAACACAGGCACTAATATGAAAGGACTCTGATTATCACAAGTCCTAAACTCTGACCTCAGCTTCACAGCAGACTTCATACCTGAGGTGATGTGAGTTACTAGTGGTTACTGAAGTTCTAACAATTACTTTGTGCTTCATGTCAAGTGGCACAGCCCTAAACACACCTTCCTCAGTACCAAATTATGATGTTTATAATCTTCCTAATATAATAGCATAGTTGACCATTTCATTAGATCAATCAGTATCAATAAGAATTTTTCCATTTCCTGTACAAAATATTATTGGAAATTTCCACTCAAAACTGACAACGAATCTCAGTTCCAATCACCTATTATTTAACATAACTTATCCGAGAGGTATATTGAGAAATTAAAAATTTCATCAAATTCTCAATGCAGCCTCTTACACCAATAGAGCTGAAAACACTTTATAAGAGAAACATGTATCATTTGCCCAACTTCAGGAGAGCACAGAGCAGGGAAAAGCTCTGTATCTACCAAAGTGGCAGAACAGGGTTTCTCAGCTCCCGTTCAAACTACTAAAGAAGGAAAATTTTTCACTTGATGGTGAAAAAGGAATCTGAGCTTCAGCTGTTCGGGGCACTATTTATAAAAAGTAATCAATTTTTATCAGTGGTGGACATTCTTGTGAGTTACAAAGGCCATTTGCTTAATTCAAATTAGTAGTAGTATCTTGGTAGGATGTGTTAAAAGTCCCCCCAGTCAAGCTCTCAGTGTAGGAATAATCAGCAGACTTATCATCTGCTCCCAGAAGCCGGAAGGAGAGTATCATCTGGTAACATGGTGAAGCAACATAGCTAAGCAAGAAGGTCTTGTGTCACACAACTAAGGAAGATCAGTAGTATTGGCCTGAACCCAGACACCAGGCTGGGAAGAAACAACTCTGTATCAGTTTGACTAAACTTGTATCTATGAGCATAAGATACAAATCAGCAAGAACACCATCAACCTGTTTTTCTGAACCAAAGCCTCTGTCCGATGATGCCAGCACCCTGCACTGGTAGCATAACCAAAAAAACCCACCAACAACCAACTTGTTTTTCTGGAATTCAGATCTACAAAAGATCAGAAGTAATCTCAATTTATGTATCTTTAAGCTGCTTGGGCCTGCCACCAAGTGCTAATTATTCACAGTGCCTTCACACTCCCAAGCTTGTAAAGAGAGAAAAAAATGTAAAAAGAAGTGTACACATGGAAAAAGAACAAATTGGTGCGAGGCAAACCCCCTCTGAGCTCACTAGAATGCCACAAAGGTATGATGGAAGAAAACATTTCTCAGAGCCTGTAAACATGATTATTTCACAAATAAACAAACCATTGTCAATGCCACTGAAAATCCAGACTTTTGGAAGGGGTGTTGATCAGCATTCTTCTACAGCGGGCAGCCAGTGAACTTCTGTACCTGAAGATGACCTGGGAGTTTTGTGAAGGTGATTTCTAAAGGCCAGCTCAGAAACTGCCCAAGTCCAAAGAATGATGTGGTCACATAGGAGACAGCTTGATTAATCTAGCTCAATTCTGCCACAGATCTTGGCATCAAACAAGACACCTCGGTGTCTTGTCATGTCATGTTCTACAACTCCTTTTCCTGCCAGCACATTGTCAAGGAAAATACTATGATCAGATCACCTTAAATTTATGTCCTTTACTGACTAACAGTGGCTAAGAAACAACTTGAGAATAGTTGATCTGCCAAGATATTTCAAAGCCCTGAAAAACATTTTGTTGAATAATTGTTAACATATTACTCCACAGGCACGCAGTGTTCTGACCAGGGGTTAAATTTTGTTAGAGCCTCTGTATCTGTACCCACCTGTTTTGCTACTGCAGTTGATTGTGGCAACAGTGATCCTTCAGATAAATGCAGAAGCAGGTGGACCAGTATAAACCCTTAACAGACAGACTTGTTGAGTCCAGAAGATTGAGACCATTTAGCAGCAGCATGGATCTATGGTTTGACTTCCCAAGACAGAAATTAACCTCAACATTCTCATGTAAATGAATGCATTCCAACAAAATCCTTCAGAAGAATACAGCAGAAATGTATTTTGTAAAAATAAAGTGATTTCTGCAATGTTGAAGTATCCTTAATGTTTTAACAAAGCACACAAAGCAGAACCTGAAAGGGAATGAGGAACAGATAATACAAATCACCTTTATATTGTTCAGGCCCAGGCCACAGAGGAAGTCCTCCCAGACTTTTATCAGTCTTCCTGGAAGACTGATAAGGAGAGACAGTAGAAATAGATCAATTCCTTCCCTGAAACTATTGGCTATTTTGGGTCATTCATATTTTCTGATATTAAATACATGCTGATCATCTCAATTGTGCTTAAACTTTGAAAATTATTCTGCTTTAAAGCTAGAGAACAGGACTCATAGGTTCTCACTGTGTCCAGTTGGAAAAAGTTGCATCTGAAACCTGAAGCAGGGCAACGTCCTCAGCTGTAACTGCTATCACACTAGAAGCACTAGTTATCAAATGCCAAGCAGACTTCCTTGTGTTTGTGAGCCCCTGATGTCTAGAAGCCACATTTTCAGCAAGAAGGCTTATTTGGAAGCCTGAATTTAGATGTTGTAAAGTTACTAAATTTACCTTCAGTAATGAAGGCTAATTTGCCCTTTCTTTTGGGGAAAGCTCTCTTTAAATTTAGATTTAAAAGCTCAATGCAAATAATTGTTCTTTGTTAAGAAGTTCCAGTAACTGCCAATTCTCTTTTGCCTGCAGATGCAGAAAAAGTCTTCCAATCAGTCTTCTTTCTCAACTTCCTCGTCTTTTGATATGCCCTTTTGCTGACTATCTTTGACAGTCCTTCATGGCATTGACAGCTGATAACCACAGGGCTCACTGAAGCCCTCAGTGCATTCGGTAGAAATCATCTGCTGGTTTTGAGGAGGATGCCAAAAAAAAAAAAAAAAAAAGGCAAGCATTGAGACAGCAAATTAGCTAGCTTTGAAATTCTTTCATTGCTTCATAGCACAACATGTCCAGGAACTTGTGCACATCATCAGAATCTCTAGTGTGTTAATGGCTGTTCCCAGCAAGTCCTGTCTCTGCCCCAGATGCAACAGAAACAAGGAGGAGGACAATGGATGGTCCCTGGCAAAGGGTGATATTTTGTATTCAGCTGGCAAAGAAACATCCCAAAGTAGCTTAAAGCTTTTACAATAGGAACAGCAGAGGAAAAAAAACAACAACAAAAAAAAAAACAACACAACAACAAAAAAATACCCACAACATAAAGGTAGTATTCTCAACTGGGGTTTGGAATTGGGATACAGATGATGGCCTATTGGTCTAACACAGTTATCCCCATGCTGCCAAATTAAATCAAGGTTACATGCACACAGAAAGGGCAGATATCCAATTCAAATGTAAATTTTTTTAGAGGGGACAATTAAAGGAGTGTTTGCTTAAGGTTCTCAAGTGCTATAAACTCTGCCCTCTACTTCTCAGCCCAACAAATCCTGGCTGAGTAAGGTACTAAAAACTGTCTTAGGCAGAGCCACAAAGAAAATTAAGTCTGCTTTCCCAGAGGCACCGTCCTGGTGCCTATTTGGCCTCACGCATGTTTGGCTAAAGCTACAGCTTGTGAAAACCAGAAGTGCCCCAAATACCAGAATAATTACTGTCAGTTGCAGAAGAAAAAAGGAGAAGATTGGTATAATAGATGGACTGGCAAATGCTGGACAGATCCAGAGATATTTTATGTCCTACAGGGCTCCGATATAAGCAAGCTAGCACGGCTGATCAGATAAACTGTCTGACATGCCCTGAAATAGAGTCAGCTTAACACACACTCTGCACAACACACATTCACTGTTGGGAAATTACTGTGGTGGGGAATTAGAGAAAAATGGGACCTAAATGAAGCATAGTATTAAAGCAAGCTTTTTTAGGGTAGAACACAGCTATTGCTTTCAGAGCAGTTGGCATGCACAGAATCCACTTTACCATGGCTCCCTAAGCAACACATTCCACCATCTCAGCCCATGCTGATAGGAGCAACAGGAGGTGGAGTGGAGTGGAGACAGGGCGGCCAGGCTCTGTTGTGCTCCCTGCAGGAATGGGAATCTGATAGTACCACATAGCTGATAAGCTGCATAGTAGTTGTCAAATTAAAAATCTATGAGATGTCTGCTGCTGAGTCAAACATTGCGGCAACATTACTTTCCTCAAGTTAAATAATCTCACTGTAACACAAACCTGCCTTCAAGGTACTACTACACTTCACTGGGCACATGATACAAATCAGTAACAAAAATACGTATGACTAGAGTCACTCAAGCTCTACCTAAATGTACAATTAAATTAACCGGTCTTGGACTGAAATAAGTCCAAAGGGTGGTGGGGCGTGGGTGTGTGTCTCTGTGCGTGTGTGTGTGTGTGTGTGTACATGTGTGCGTGCAGTTCACTACACTCCCGAATTACCAAATTCTGTTTTAGTGTTTAACTATGTTTTGCGCACAAAGTTAGGTCAGGCTGACCCACTCTCTAAAGTTGATATGAATGAAGGGACTTCTAATCAAGGGAGTCAGCCTTGGGAAGGATGAGAAACAAAGAACAGATAGTGAAGAGAAAAAAGCCTTCAAACTATCAAAGCTCTGGATGTAAGAGACCAGGTGAACACGTGTTGCAGTTCACTGACATCAACAGAAATTTAGTTGAAAATAGGATGAAGATAACTGTGGTACTGGGAGATCACAACCTTTGACTCAAAGAGCCCCTCCAAAAAAGGGCTAAACCCCACTTGAGGGGCATATAATTTGTAAAGAATCTGAGTAGTGCTCTCTGAGGATCCATACTAATTTAAATTAGAAGGAAGAAATTTGTAACAAATTCTCTGCATGATAATGAATATGCAATGTACTATGAAGTATAAAAGGTGAGCAAATGAGGGGAGAAGTTAGGCAAGACTCCATCATAACTTCTGGGATCAGTCAACAGGCTGAACCTGCCTTCTCTCCCACTGGGACGTCTACCAGGTAAGAACTTTATGACTAACTCATGCTAGCTATTATTAGGTGCATTGTTTTAAGCTTGTTTTGCAGTCAATATATTATCACCAGTAATCTTTGAACTTTAACCTGACACAAACTTGCATTTTGTATAATAAAAGCCTTCAGCTGAAGTTCGTTTTGTATAAGCCTCTGGAGATCTGAGTAGTTGTTGTAAGGGATCTGAGTCAGTGACGCTGTCAGTGGGGGTCCCTGAACAGGTTAGTCTAATCACCCTCCAATACAGTGGGCTGTCAAAATGTAGGTAGCGGACAGATGCATTAGACACAAAGGTCTTGTCTTTCTTGGGAAACTGACAGGCTGATCAAATATAAAGGGTTTGAGGAAACCCCCTTCTTAACATGACAGTCACATTCACTCTACCTGGATTTTCAGGCAGGAATAAGCAAGCCTGACCCTGGATTCGTTCCCCTTTTTTTTCAAAAAACAACTGGTGAACAGTTTTAAAAACCATTTGTACCACGTACTCAGACAAGCATACAAATGACTCTGTTGCAGTCGGTAATGGAATGATAGAAATTTCTCATAGACACTAGTTGGAGGTGTTTGGGGTTTTTTTGCCCAACCCGAAATCTGAAGGTATACTTTTAGGATTACATTTTACAATTTAAAATTATTTTAAGTCTCTTACCTGCAGCTTCAAGACCAGCGGTCACCTTAATTTCCATTAAAACTGCCTTATTTCATGGTGGCAGCTGACCACCATCACTTCCAGCAGGGCTGAACGAAATGCACTTCAGGATTGTTGTCTCTACTGTGATTAGGCTTTGGTTCTGGGTGGAACAGCAAAAAAGGAGCCACTTGTCTGAAAACAAATCAGATTCTATGCAAGTGGCACAATTTCAAGGTTTCCAACATCTCAGTTATTTTTCCTTAAGTGAAATGCTTTTCCTCCTTCTTCAGGGAAAGGTAAACTTTTGTTTAAGAGTAATCACCCCCCATTAGCTGAAGTGTCACATACACAGCTTTGACTCTCTCCTGTGGCAGCACCATGGACCCCTAGAGACAGACATTACAGCCCTATCACCACAACAGAACAAGCAAGCCAGGATGCAGATGGATAGAACATCAGCCATTCTGCATCACCTCCTGATACCTTACTCCCCTTCTCACCTATCCCTTTTTCTTTTTTCAAGCTTAAGAAACAAACTCAGGTCATGCTTACTGCTGAGCACCCTGAAACCAGATCATACGTAAGAACAGTTACCCTGAGGCAGATGATGCAACATACAGTTCAAATTTAACCTCATTCAATTATAAATTTTTCTTACTCCTAGCCATTGTTTTCCTATTTCATAATCATAATTCTAACGTGCAAAAATGCTTATTACCTTAAATTTACCATGTATTCTAAACTTCCAGGAAGTCTAATTTTTTTTAGCATGCAGGGAATACAGATTTAGCTTGCATTGATTCTAACATAATTCAGACACAGAAGTAATACTGTTTCAGTGGGTACCTGTTTCCTTTCAATCAGTGATGTTACTCCCCTTCATTCTGTATTTTGGCTCAAAGAAAGCCTTACGCTAATCTGTTTTACCAGCCTTGTTCATTTCTCTTACAGGTATTTTCCTTTCAGTGGGTCAGCAAAGCAAGGCAAACTATTTAAATACTCCTGCATCCTATCCTCTGACAAGTTTTCTGATCACTGCATTAAATCTTTCTCTGTGCATCATTTCATGTCTATGTTCCAGCAATAGCAGTCAAGCTTCAATTCAAACACCGTTTTCAAGTAGCTGCTGATAGTACAGCATATAGCACTTAGCAGTCTGCATAGCTACACAGCTTCAATCAGACTGTGGTTAGTATCATGTTTTACTTCTCAGTCACTGATCTTGTTTTGCACAAGATCAGTGACTTTTTATAAAATACACATTAAACAAAAATCAGGCATGATTCTTTCTGCTAAGGCAGACAATTCTGATTTGAGAAGAACAATTCTGGTTTCATTGGTTAACTTTTCATAGCTTCATTCCTATTCCAATTACAGCACAATTACAAATGCATTTTGGACAAGAAAAGTATTATTGAGCTTACATCTCTTAATTATGTTTTTCTTTTTACATACACCCCTTTGAGGTCCATGAAAATCTTTAACTTTCACAGGGAAGAGCCAGATCAAACTGAAGCTATATGCATTTATTTCCATGGGAGATGTCTTTTTTCTTTTTTTTTAACAAGTAATTCAGCATTTGAAACTTAGGCCCTTCAGTGCTAACAAACCCCCAAAAAATCAACTATAACATTTCTGAAGGCATTTTAAAAACTACTACTCCATTTTCTACTACCTTCCATCCTAACCCATATAATATCCCAACCCTTATTTCTGTCATTGTGTGAACTGTGGCTCCAAAGTCAAAGAAACAGTAAAAGCAGAAAATAACTTCTTTCTGCACAGATAGCTGAATAATAGTAACACATCATTAATTTTTTTTTTGTCCATTCAGCATTTAATTATAAAATGGCCTCAGTCATTGAAGTTTTATTCAGTTATTGGCTCATTACATGTGAACTGCATCACACAGGCGCAATATATATATATTGTACTTTCACACATAATTCTAAGTTCTTCCTTGTAGCAAAAGAAACACACCTGTCAAACAATTCAGTCACTGTTTGGGGAACCAAACTACCACAGGACTACAAGGAGAATTCAAGTTCTTCATAACTTGGAGCACACACCAAAAAACAAGGTTCATTCACCATCAGTAAAAACTAGGTATCTCCCTGTAGGTAAGTAGGAAACACTGGCAGTTTATGCAATTAAAATTTGCATATAGTCACTTACAAAAGTATCAACAAGGCGAGCCACATTCATCACAAGTATTACAGTGTATACTTTTTCTAGTTACTACATGGTTTTATAAACACTTAAGAATGCTAAAACATCTAAAGTTTTCAGACATGCTCCCTGCTACCGTGGCTCTGCTTCAACTGGTACAGTCTGAAATTTCTGCTTTGAGCTGAGCAGTTGTTCAACACTTCCTCACAAAACTCTGCTATCTTAAGACTCCTACACATACAACAGCATGGGGGTAAAGAAATGTGTAATTATTTAAGAGTTTTAGAAACTCTGATCAAGGGATTACATTAAAGATACCTTAATTGGGATACTGGTTTTTTACTTAAGCAGTAAATATGAAGAGCTGAGTTATGATGATGAATTTCCAAGATTTGGAGAGCTTATTTCATGGCGTCACAGCTAATACATCCACTGGACTGGAAAAGTCTAGACTACCACAGAGAGCAAGAGGGAAGGAGATGATTGTGGCTTTGCCACCCTTTTGGTCTCTGTACATAAGCACAAGGAGAATTTCACATATGTACAACTTCGACAAGCAGTGCTAGCCAAATATTTTAAATCCGTGAGAACAAGGCATATATTTACTAACATGACATCAGTAGAAGGTAACATCATGACTTGAATCAGCTTCACAGCAGACGTGAGATCAATGGCAACAACTGCTACCAAAGAAACGTTTCCTACATTACACAGCCACCAGTTTTCTGTTAACTCCAACAGACAAATTTTTACTTCTTCACAATTAATAATACCACAAAGGCAAAAGACTACTGGCTTGGGTTGTTTGGTTTTTATTTGTTTGGTTTGTTTGGGGGTTTGTTTTTTTAGTATTTTGTATCATCTTCTAGAGGCACAAAGTAAAAAACAGTCTACCAGCTGCTATCTGTTGACTTCAAAACCCTTTGGATCACAGGAAATGTTTACTGCGCCCACCCCAAGCTGTTCTAACAGATCCAGAGTTAAGAAAAAGACCACACCACAAAAACACTCACACATGTAGTATATGTATTTCTTCTCCACATGCCTCCCCTATTCATACCCATCTCTCCACATCTCTACCTTGTGCAAAATGGAGCAACCATCTGGACCCAATGCAAAAAACTCTCAAGGTTTTTAGGAAATTTCTTCTACAAGATCTCAATCCTTTGCAGGTCCCCTCCAGCAAAAGAGCCAGCTGCTATAATCCAGATTAGTACAACACATCTGTTGGACACAACAGACCATTTACATGCAAACTTGAATTTTGCCTCCAGAAGAAACCCAATACATTTCATTATTTCTTTCCTTCACGCAAAGAACATACAAAACCCCATCATATTGAGAGACAGCGAATGTGTAAATTGCTTCTCCTACGCTCCTCATTACAATCTGCCTTCACCACAAACGTGACAATACTAAGTTATTAACAGACAATGAGACTAAATTCCCAACTGATTTCACTAATTCAGCCTGGGACAACTTCATCCATCCAGAACTTGGAAATAATTTCTACTTTGGGGGAGTACTTGGAAACAATTTTGAAATAATAGGAAACTTGGAAATATTTTTTACTTAGGTGGAGCCTCCCTCTAGTAGATTAGATTGTGTGTGATTTTACAGTTTTAGGATTCTATACTGGTATGATGCCTCCAGCACCACCCCTATACATGAGCACCAGCAGGGGAGAAAAAGTGTACTTGCTGAGTAAGAAAGGAACAAATCTTTTAGAGGTCTCCTCTAGAAGAAATAAAAGATTATACAAAAGAGAGGGGGGAAACAACCCAAACAACCCACCCTGCAACACCTTAAAAGTGCACATAGGCATGTATGTGAACATGGAAAGGAAAAGGTTCACAGCCAGGCACAAGGAAAGCGCAAGGCTCCTTATCCATCCTGTTCTCCATCGTTTCATCTGCCTCATCCAATGTGGTTCCCATGCACAGTGATTTTCTAATACAAAAATGTGTGTAAATTTTTAAACCTCTAGAAAATTATTTTAGCTTTTTAAATTTATGTGCCTGTCCAACAAATAAATTACTTTTTAAAAACTGACTCCGATCTCATACAACCCCAGACAACTGGCCTTTACTTTCATCTATAGGAAGTAACTCTGTATGGGGGATCTCCATAAATGTCTGCGTTAATTCATGCAACGGGGTTTGTTTCATTTTTTTAGAAGAATTTTAAATATCTGCATATGGGCTCAGCAAAGAAAAGCATTTTATGAAGCACAGACCTGAGAATAAATTCATTTCCAACAAACTTGAAGGAACTGAAATATGTGTTTCTCTGAATGTCATCCAAGACCTGCAAAACAGTTGATGGGGGAAAAAACCAAGGCTTCCCTCCAAACATACATTTATAAAATGTATAGCTTTCTTATGTAACACACCTTTTCAGACTTTGATACATGTTGATATGGTCAGAAATTCACCTGTGCTACTGTAAACACCCAGAAAATATATGGCACAGCAAATATTAGAAATAAGTTAGTGGTAACTGTTATTAGAATTAAAATATATCTAGATCTATAACTTCACTCATAGTCACACCATTATGTAAAATATTTTACTCTAAAAAGGCACAAAGGAACTTCAGCAACTGAAAATGATTGCTCAGGTGGAGTATGCTTCCTCAGTTCCCTACAGCAGTATCAGTAAGTGAACTATTACCAGGTTTTCCTCTCTTCAGAGGTGAAGATGGAAAGTAAAACACAGAAAGCACTTCAGATGAAAAAAAATTTCTTGGGCTATGATGCAGAGGAAAAATGTCAAATGACGCTATCTCCACCAGGTCTTCAGAATGAGCATCACATCCCACCTTGTGAAGATGCTTCAGAAAAGCATCTTCACAAAGAAAACCAAGTCAATCATTAGCCTACAAAAACTACATAACCAGACTTCAAATGCATGTCTGAAAACACTCTCAGTGAGATCATATGTTTTTAGACAATTACCCAGCACATTGTCTAAGTTTTGTTTCGATGTCGCTGCAATTGCTGTGACCCCTTCACCAGAAACAGGGCTGCACAAAATTACATTCCCACAGAAGGTACTATGGCCAGTACTATGTATCTAGAAGAGAAACAAAATGTATTGTGGTGGCACTGCTGTCTTGAATGAATAGTTATGAAGATCTGATGTTAAAAAAACTAGGAGGAAAAGAAGCTTTCTTTTTGGCCTTGCCTACACAATCCCACCTAGTTAAGTGTAAAAACCAAAACCTCAAGTGAAAATTTAAAAGCACCCTCCAACTCAAATTCAGTCTGTTGAGACTAGCATCAACTATTTCATTACTGTCTGCTAAAATTTACATCTATGGCAATAGCAGTAATTTCCTCCTTCCTTTAAACCAGGTAAAATGAATTTGATGGTATGTTGATCCTCCAAATACACTGCAACGCTGAGTCTAAGTCTGGATTAACCAACTGAGTAAGAAAGCTGCCCAACGTCCAAGAAGGAGGTTACCACTTTAAATTACCTACAATTTTCTACTCATAAATAACTGACTTTTTACTGATCACTGTTCTATATTAACAAAAGAAAGAAATGAAACTCATAACCTGTAAATAGGACAGAGATTAAATTTTTCCATTCAGATCTTCTGTTGAATTTTTGGGGGGCTGGGTTAGGGGTTTTTTTTTTGGTTTGTCGTCCCCCCCCCAGGTGTAGCTTGCAGATGATTTTCTCTTTCCACATTATCTGTCAGTTAATGTTAATTCCTGTGGTCATAAAAATATCTGCACTAGTCCTTATGGCTTGTGTGCTATTCTACTCAAGTGAGCAGTTTAGAACATCCCAGTTTGGGATAAAAATGGAGGTAACTAAATGGGAACAAGTTCCAGTCAGCTAGAACAAAACAGGAATTCAGAGAGAACAACTGGAAGCCTAAACCCAGTTCTGTTCAGCCTTGTCCAGACTTTTAAGGATCAAACTAACTCCACCACACACATACATGTATCTATCAGTCTGTCTCTGTACAGAACCTCACATTCATAGAATCATAGCATGGTTTCAATCAGAAGGGACCTTCAACACCATCTAGTTCCAATCCCCCTGCCATGAGCAGGGACACCTTCCACCTAGACCAAGGTGCTCAAAGCCCCATCCAGCCTGGCCTTGAACGCTTCCAGGGTTGGGGCGTCATCCATGACTTCTCTGGGCAACCTGTTCCACTGCCTCACCACCCTCACAGTAAAGAATTTCTTCCTAACATCTAATCCGAATCAACCCTCTTTTATTTTAAAGCCCATACCCTTTGACCTAATGCTACAGGCCCTCCTAAAAAGTCCGTCTCCCATCTTTCTCATAAGCCCCCTTTAGGTACTGGAAAGCTGCTACGAGGTCTCCCCAGAGCCTTCTCTTCTCCAGGCTAAGCCTCATGTGATTGCTGACCACGTCTTGACCCTCAAAGCCACATAGTATTTTTTATTTCCCCCATGTATTTTGTCAATAAAAGATTCATAACAGAAACCTCAGCTTGCTGAGAATATGTGAGCTCTTCCTGCACAGCTGATCCTCTGTTGGGCAGCACCACAGTGATTTGGCTGGAATAAAAAAGGATGAAGATAGCCCTTGCTCTCTTCTGATGACAAACATTATCACACAGTTCATGTTTCACTAGCAGCAGACAGATTTTTATTTTTTTTTAACTCCACAGCAGTGTGACTTGATACAGGGGAAGTGAACAGAACTGCAAAGTAGAAAGATGATTTGGAAAAAGAAAGCATGGTACAACTGTATTTTCCTTCCCAACAGTAATATTAACCTAAGCATCTTGCCGCCCCCTCCTCCCCCCCCCCCCCCTTTTTTTTTTTGAAACATTCAAAAAGTAGAAAGTCATTTACATTAACAAAATTTTTTAAGACTTTTCATGAGATCCCCCGTTGTTTTAATTAGGAGCATTTGAGGGGGGGAAAAACTACAAAACTTTATACTGTTACTATGGAGTTAGGTTTCCCTGGAGAACTTCCCACAGACATTTTGTTAGATTATCCAAGCTAGTAGTACTATAGTATTTCAAGGGGGTTGGGGAAGTAAACCTACTGTTTGCTACCCGTTTCAGCCATCTTACCTTGCATGAGCTTACAGAGATAAATAATACCAAAGAACCACCGTAGGAAATCCACCCGAAGGGATAGTACTCCTCAGGAAAATATTCTGAAACACTACTGCTAAGTATTTGAGTTAGATACTCAGAGTGCCTCTCATATCTTTAAAAGTTATTCTCATTTGCATTCAATCACTGTTTATTCAACAATTAACCAGGCAAAACTACATGTTGTGCTGCATCACAGAAGACTTTCTGAATGCAGAACCAGTCCTTCTGCCACAGGTTACAGCACTACAGCTCAACATATAAAGCAAGTACAAATTCAAAACTCTCATGTATCTTCTTATGGAGAAATGCAAGGCAAGTTAAAGATGCTTTTTTTTTATTTTATTAATAAATCCTCAACGTTTGACAACTGCCAAGTCATTGGTTTGATAACAGGGCAAAGAGAAGTCATGGTCAAAGGGGCAAATTAGGCACATAATTCTTAAACAACACTAAATTCTAAAGCCAGAACCTCAAGTGGAAAACCTCATGTATTACCAAACTTTTATTTTAATTGATGCAAAGCCACTCTTCACCACCACACGATGAAGTTCAGAAATTCATACAAAACTTGATTTCTCTGTCTTCATAAAACAGTTACAACATACATGAAAAGTTTTAGGAGACTTTTTATTGTCAAGCTTCCCAACAAATTAGTATTTCCACCTTCCTGGGGTTTTTAATTTATTTGTATTTTGTTATCCAAGTTGGCTAATTCTTAAAATTAAGAGTGCAAACATGAGACTTCACTGCAGCATCCTGCCGAGGACCAATATACCAGCCTCCAAAGGGAAGCTCTCTGCTTTTACTGCTGGAGTGCATACCACTGAAAAGCCATTTCACCCTGGTTGGCTTGAAGAAATCTGTGTAACTTCCACCCCCTGCAACCCCTGCTACCCCCTCCCCACCATTACATCAGTTGGAAAAATATCAAAGGGAAAAATCATTAACCAAATCCAGTGAAAAGTACTAAAGCAAGCACTTTCATGATTATATTTTACTTCTAGTACAGCAGATTTTTATTTTTTTAAAATAAAAAAAGAACCTTTGCATTTGAGACTCACTAAGATGAGTATACAACTAAGATGATTCAAAACACAGACTGCGGTTGCCTTGCTGCCAGTATCAGATGGTAGCTACATATGTCTTTGCCTACTATGCATCTCTAATTATCCTGGGGAGATGGTAACGATGCCAACCAACACTGGCTGGCCAGTAGAGAACCGGTGAAGCCTACACTTCCAGCAGCAATTCCCTCAAGATCACTTGTGTGTGCTCTCTCTCCACACCGGAAACATTTATGAACCGTTTCATCAATAGAAGAATTTCTGAAAATCACAGCTGATACAAAACCACTGAAAGAAATTACTGCAGAGATTAAACCAGCTACTGCATAATTTCTTAAGAACAGAAAAAACCTTCAGTAAACTTCTGCTATTTAGGTCACTGTTTCTCAGAGGGGAAAACATGGAGAGATCTTAGATGCCATATAAATTGGTCCAAATGAGGATGATGCAAGCAGACCTGAGCAAAATTTTACTGTCAGCTAGTTCCATTGTCGTAACTCTGGAGACTAAAATTTATTATTTTTAGTTCTTATTCACCTCTGCTGTATCCTGTCTTGCTAAAAATCTGTAAGACATCTTTCAAGTGAAAATACATAATTCATCTCCATGTTTATTTTATTAACTTACATGGTTTTATCACAGTATTCCCCATGCTCAAACAGTATTTTTTTTCTTTTTAATTTCACAAACCATTAATAATTTCAAGCATGCTCTATTCAGACATCAAGAGTTCTTCTTTCTGCCTAGCACAATTAGTGCCCGCACATTTTAGTCTGAGTAAGGACTTGCGGGTTAGGTCTTTTCCTTCTAACTATAGCTGCTATAAGCCCTCTGTAGGTTGTTCTTGCCAATAGCTAAATCTTACTGTAAGATGAGGAGTATGTTTAAGACCAAGTATCAGAAGCAGAAAGTACATCAGAGAAGCCATGAAAAGCAAGTGGTGAAAACAGAGCAAGTTTTTCCCTTTAGGAGTTATTTTTTATTTTTTTAAAAATGACACATACTGTAAGGCTGAGAGAAGTGGGGGCATGGATTACAATTTTTTAAGCTGTATTTTCTTCTTTACAGACTCCAAATCTGGAATTTCTTGTTCTCAGCAATGACAGATGCCCTCTGTCTCTATTTCTAAATTTTCCAATCTCTAACTTTAACAATAAGTAACGTTAGATGCACTTGAACCAGAGTTAAAAGTAACTCTCCCATGTCACTTTCCAAAGTTATAGTGGGAATATATATAGTGGAAATATAACCACTAAAACTCAAGTAATTTGTTAGATGAAACATTTGACTGAAAATTGTTTAAATCTGGCAATTTGCATAGATATTAGATAGCAGATATCCATGTAGCCTTTTTTCTAGACCGCAACAGTGACCAAGAACAGAGGGCAAAGGAAGTTAGTAAAACTAAGGCAAGCATGTATTAATGTTTTCCCAGAACTCCCTAGGCTTCAAAAACCCGCAGCCCAAGTGTTTTGAACAAGGGGGAATATCCGGGTTTAACCATCTCAATGAATCTTCATTTCATCCATTTGCTTTCACATATAGATAAAAGTATGACTTCTTTGTACCCTGCAGCACCGCTGCATGGGGCATGAAGAATTAACCTCTTTTGCTATTTTGGACCTTTCTTTCATCAGATATCCTCCAGGTCCTGATACTTTCATAGAATTCCCTATTTTAACACAAAAAACTCAACTTTGACTTGTAACACTGAGTTCAGAGCCTGGATTTCTTATGAAAATTATGATTCCTATGTACATCATTCCACATTTAGCTATATAGGATCTCATCTACCTTTTTAATACCCTGCCACTCAATACTCCAAGGCCCTTTTGCTGCTCTTCACAGTCAGCTCTCATCTTTCTCTCTTGAATAGTGACCATTACCTAACAGCACTACCTTCTTCCAAGGCAACAACGAATAGCAGAACAGGTCTGCTAGTAACTTCCCTGCACTGTGAAAGTTGACTAACTTTAATCTGTTTTATAATTTTTATCAGTGCAAGAACCTTTGTTCTTATTCTTTGTTTCTTAACAGCCCTAGATGATCTCTTCAAAGGCTTCAATAATTGCACTAGAATCAACTTCCCACTACAGAAGTCACATTGGTTCTTTCCTGTTTTGCTCCATTTCCATGCATCAACCAGATCTAGTCCACTAGTTTCAACCAGCTTGCCTAGTATTGATGTAAGATGAGTTGATCTGTAGTTTCATCCAATACCCCTGAACTACTTCAAGAAGAGCTACCTTTCTTTTCTCTATTGTCTCTTTCTGATGTTTCTGTTCCTCTTCAATACTAAGCCCAGCTGCTATGGATTCCTGGCTCTAATTCCTACAAGTAAGTATAATATGGTCAATGCAGGAAGGGCTCTGGTAGCAGTATTACAAATCACGTCCTCTGCATTTCTCAGGGGCAGTAAAGAACTGTTTCTCTTGTGGGGTTCCCCAAGTTTCCTCAAGTAGCTACTCCTTGTAGCATTTTAAGACCCCCACCTTATTTCTTAAAGACATCTGTCCAAGTATCCATTTCATCAGACCTTGTTTTAAACAGTGTTCTGTTCAAACCTCACTGCTTCCCATTTGATTTTTACATATTATACATCTGCCGTATTTTCTTCTACTAAAGAAAGTTTTAAACACCCCCCACTCTTGGGCAGTGCTTCATCCCAAACTACATGTAGTTCCACATGAATTAGCTTTTCACCACTTTTCTTTTTATATTACCCTTCATTCTCAGTGTCTTCTTTAAGCATCAACAGTTAGTTCCACTACTATTTCGACAAAGCCATCTAAAACCTGCTATACAGGCCTTCCTTGTTTCAGACATTTCGCCCATTTCCCATGTCCTTACATAAGTTTTTAATCATTGCTTTTCACTACTCTGGTCCTGCGCACACCACCCACAGCATTTCAGAGGATGTTACTACTGAGCTCCCAGCTGCACACTGTTGAGGCCCCTCAACAGTCCAAGTCCTAAATCACCGATACACACATCAACCACGAAAACTGGCTCATTCCCAGCCCAAGAGCCTGTCCAGATACCCAATGAGGTCTAAATTATTTTTTAATTTCCCAAGTTATCTTGTGATCCCCAAAAATCAAGTGGGCACACAGCTTAAAACCAAACCCCTCCATTACCATCCTCTCTAATCCTCTTGGCTGGGATTCCTATCACTGAAGGGGTATTCTTGATGCAAATGAACACGCAGCCATCACTTGATGCAGACAGCCTATTTACAGGACCATTTCTACCTTCACTGCACTGATGATATCTTGCACAGTGCTTTTCCCCTTCTCAGCAGTCTATGGCTGCTAGCCTAGAGATATTGTCTAATACGAGAGGTACAGCAAAGTTAACAGTGCATGGCAGCAGAAGATTGAAGTTCTGAATCAATTTCCTGCACGTCAAGTTGGTCACTGTTTTTAACTAAAGTTTGCGATTACCAAATAAGCACCAGAGAGCAATGAAAGGAACAGACTTAAGACCTTTATACAGTTAATTTCTGAGTCTATCAAACTATAATTTAAAATTAGTAGCTGTGTCAAAGATACAGCTGAAGCCACCATTTATCATTGAGACAACAAAGAGAGAGAAAGGGATCACCCCTTAGACACACTGAAACCAGCAGACCATAAGCTGGTCTCAGTACACACACAGATATTTGTTTTCTGGCTACATAGGGCTTTATGCACAGATTTTACACATAACTGCACACTGCTAAAGCAGATGCAACAACTTCCCTACACTGCTTAATTTCTAAAGAGTTAAAATAGCTCCCCATAGCAAAGGGATTTTTTTTTTTGCAGCATAGAATACAGATCTTGAATTCCAGAAGATGCAACTGACAGTTTTATTAACAATATTTTGGAATTAAAGTTAGCTTTTTTTATACAGACACTGAAGGAAAAGTAGTGGTTAAAAGAGCAAGAAACACAAAGAAAAGGAGTATTAAAGTGTAGTTCTCACCATCATTTGTAGATAGATGCAAAAAACCTACATGAAATGTTTGGCTCCCTAATATAATCATGCATGTAAAATGTAATTTTGATGGGAAAATATCTTTTTAGATTAAGAAGGATATCCTAAACACCAAAATCACGTGAAGTTCTAAGTTATTAGCTCTGGAATTATGTTGTTCCACAGTTGTCAACTGCCTGAAGCAAATGAGCTCCAGACCAAATGCAGTTGCTGCTGGTGGTGGAAGAAGCCATAATTGTGAGGTTCAAATTTACTCCTTTGCCAGATTACAGTGCCGTAACAGAAAGTTGCCTCAATTCAGTACATCATTAAGATTACTGGGTAACTGAAACAAACTCCACAAGAAAGAAAACTTAAACAAAAAATTTCCAAGTTCCAAGGTACTGTATTATCCAGTTGTAGTATGGTATTGTATGTGTATATAATATATATGTATTTATGAAATCTTTGCAGGAGTTGAAAGCAGGTTTTGAAAAGAGCTTCCTGAAGAATAAAACTTGAGAGGAAAAACAAAGTAAGAAGAGAAGAGATGCTTATCCTTGGAGTAAAGAGGATATGTAGTGAGGGAGAAAAATCAAAATGCTGTACAGATTTGTGGTATGCGATGCCCCCAGGCCCTCTAGCTTACAGAGTTTAGTTCATTGTCTCTGTCAACTCATTCCCTCACACACAAAATGCATCATACCTTTCAAGTCAGCAAACTACTAAACAGTGCACGCAGATGATTCTTTTTCCAATACACTGTTCTGAAGAGGGTTTGTTTGTGGTGGGGTGGTTTTGATTTTTAATATTGTGTTTCCTCTAGAGAGCTCTTAAATAATACTGTCTTGGAACATATTTCACAAACAAAAGATTTGTATATATAAACCGAGAACAGGTTATTCCTGCAACCAACTGGCCTCCCACAAAGCATTCAAGATACTGCAAAGCATGCCAATAAATGCAACATCACTAACAATCTTTTGCAAGTTAGCACATCTAGGCAACTAAACCATTCAGTATCTAAACACCCAACTAAGTTATGGGAAGACTTTGCAACCCTGTCATACATCTAAGGTCAAATTGGTCTCCTGCCATAATACCATAGGCCAAGTGAAGAAAAAAATGCTTAACCTTTTCAGACAGGAGCACAACAATCTAGAGTCCTCAGCTTGCACAGTAGAAATCTGTGTAACAATTAAGACTACATTGAAACTGGATAAACCATCAGGCAAGAATTTGGACAAGCTCTTTCCATTCAGCTTGATTCTGCTGGTGAGAGACCAGCCAGCACTTCTGGTTCCTGTACCACATACCTGAATAAAGGAGACACTCCTGTTTGAGCTACATTTTGTCCAACAGTAATTCAACGCTTCCAGATAAAGCTATCCTCCTTCAGGACAGCACTTGTTTACGATTTCCAGAGCATTTATGAACAGACCATTAACCACTTGAGTATACATGCACCTTAAAATTTATTTCTTAAGTCATCCCATCTGTGTTCCAGTGGTGTTGCAAAGGGAAAGGATGTGAAACAGTACAGTAAGATTGCTGGACTGTGGACTACAACAGCAAAATTTCATATATAAAATCATATCATTACTCAAATAAGTAATCAAAGCAGAGATATGATTGTTCAGATGTGCTGGTGTACGTCGTACTTTTAAAGGCCTTGTACAGTAATTTTAACTCTTTACTATCCTATCTTTATCCTTATCTTACTACTGAAATGACGCAGTTGGGGATATCTGTTAGCAGACTCCACTATTTTACAGGGCTTCCCCCTTCCATGTCAAATAGTAATAAGGTATGAAGAAAGCTAGTGCTACACAATGGCTTCATCTACAGCCCTATTTTACTGCTTCCCCCACCTCCATTTATACAAGGTACACAAATTAGGCCAAAGATGTAGTCTGAGTCCAACTCAGTCAGCCTCACACGGGGCACAATTGTTGCAGCACAATCAAACTAGTAGGCTGTAACAAGGCTTCACCATTGGTCAGATTCTACTGTCTGTGTTGTATCTCCTTCCTTCAGAGGTCAGACCACACTGCTCCTCCGCCATCAACCCCTTCTCCCACACTCCTCAGGGCTATTTAACTACTTAGCAGGAACGAGCTACAGCTGCGCATCATCCATGTCAATCAACCCACTGCCGCTGAGGCAAGGCCACAGCTGCATATTATCACTGCTAATCAGCCCACTGCCTGCATTCCTCTACACAAAGATATGACCAGAACTACTTTTCATAAAGATTTTTCTTCTTACAAAAATGAAAGTTATTAGCAGTAGAAGCACTACCCAAGTTCTGCTGGGCTGTACAAAACGTGTAACCACCATGTTTAGCAATACAGACACAGCAATACCTTGACAATACCAGACACAGCTACTCCCTCTAAATCCTGAGGAGCAAACCCCGTATGTCAGATTACTGATTTTTTTCAATACTCCTTGCTAACAGCCACTCCCACTTGGTGCTCCTGGATAAGACTGCCCATACACACTGTGTCTCCCAAAGTACAAAGAGGCTTTGATATTAATGTCTCAAGTCTCAGGCCAAAAGCACTACTGGAAATACTATGTACTGGGAGAAAGGAAGAGGCTCTGGTCTCTCAATTAACACAGCTGTGATTTATCACTCCAAAAATCAAGGACTTCACTTTGGGGAACACACAGAACTGCTCAAACACATCTTTGCTCTTTCTGCTCGGTGGCTGTACTGCTATGCAGTGCAGCCCACCTCACTCCCAAAAGCCACAATGACGGCAAGTTGCAACACTGTCTTGAAAAGGGTAACAGAAAGTACAAATTAAAACGTCTGGTTTTGTAGGTGAGAGAGAGTATGTGACACCCTGGTTGTTCATAAATACATATATTGTCAGGAAGCCTTATAGTGGCAGGAGACAGATAAGCATTATATTGTCACTATCAGGAGCATGGTGGATGAACACATATTAAATGGCTGTTGCTGCTCTCTGCCTGTGGCAGTGTGTCAAGCCTGCTGATCAAAACACTCTGGTCTGGATTCAAGTCTTGATGCTCAATGCAGAGCATCTGTGTAGAAAAGAAAGCTGTATAACACGCAGCAGGACAGGCCAAGATGATGTGCGAACTGTGAAATTCAACACCCCTGTTAACTGCTCAGACAGAAGTTTCCCTCTTCTGCTCAGGATCAGTCATTTCAGTTCTCTCGACAGGACCCTCAGAATGGAAGCATATGGCCTTCATGCTAATTAATGCTACTAGTCTTCCCGAAATTTCCATGGAATGTCTGATCTCTCTCACAGTTATATCCTAGCAGCAATACCCCTCAGGGATGCAGACTGCATGGACAGCAGTGAACAACAGCAATAAATAAATAAAAATTAAAAAATAAAAGAGAGATGTTAACTGACAGCATGCCAACCATTATACCTAGTAGATCGATCACTTAACAAGAATCACATCCAGGATTTATTTGCAAAACTGAATCAACTGAGAATTTATTCTGCCTCACACCACCATAACATTGCACAAATTCAATTCAATCTAATTTAAAGAACATTTCCCTGTGAAGACAAGTACTATTTCCACAGTAAACAGCTAAACCATTTACTAGCATTAAGGATTCAAGTAATTCTTAATAGCAACACTGTACAATGCCACTTCTCACACTGCATCACCAAACACCACATTCCTCACACCAAAAGCAAAAGGGCCAACTCCCTTTAAACACATACTGCTTAACACTAGCACACATTTCCCAGTGTATTGTAGGAAATTCTCTTTTCATTTTGGTAGGGTATTTTTGAACTGTAGGGAAACAAGCACAGAGAGTTGTTTCACATCTCTAAACAAGTTCAAAAACTCTTTAATTTCATACCCATTTAATACCCATTTCATACAGCCCATTACATCAGAATATTCTAAGTTTCATCTGTTTCACGTCTAATAAGATATTATTCCATACATTCAATAAACAGAGAAGTTTATGTCAAAGAAAATAGCTTTCAGATATGTTACAGCACCTTCATCCACAAAGCAATGCTTGAGTTTATGAAAATACACATCTGCTCATTTGAGAACATCTTCCCCTCCAATGGGGTAAAACAACAAAAAAGGCAAAACTAATGCAACAATTATGTCCTCCAGACTAAAAAAGACATACAGGGACTGACTGTCACACTGGAAAAAGCTAAGTGAAACCACATGTCAAACACCCAGGAGCCTAAAGCTTCCGCCCTGGCGTAAAGCTAGTCTCCTTCCCACAGAACAAACTGGGCCCACTAAAACCAGTGGCATCTCAGACTCTACCAATACCCATCATCATCTTGCCTTGTTTGGCAATGTAAAACCTCAAGCTTAGGAACAAAATCCTTTCAATTCATCTTACAATAAAACACACAGGAAATGCTATCTTGCTCCCTTGGATATGTGTGTCCATAATGCATGTCCCAGTACAATTTACTTCTATAATACACAATCCTTTTACTTTCTGTTCAACCATGACACTGAGTGCAACATACACAGGTTGCAAATAAATACTTCCTGTCATCAGATTTGTATCATTAACTGATGTAAGTGCAAGAGAACATACATTTTTCTGTGGGTCTTGCAACACAGTAAGCTTTCTTATAGACTGCTTACTACAGAGTAATGATTTAGAGACCCACCGTATGAAATTTGGCATATAATCTAACTCCTGTTTCAGTTGACTTCAGCACAATTGCTTCCATTCACAGAGTCTTTATTTTCAACTACAAGTTTCATTGCTGCAGACCACGGAGATACTCCTCTTAGGGACGACACAGAGCAGCAGTGAGGTCCAAAGACATTTAAAAATCACCTGCAAGCCCTCCTCCAGCCTGAAGCATTTCCTTGCAAGAACTGTCCTTCACACAGAAAGAAGCTGCAACTGCATTAGTACTGAACAACAAAAACACATGTCCATGGCTAACCATGACAGTGGGAATATGCAGTTGCTTTCTAGGTTTTTCTCCTTTTTTTCACTTACAGCAGTACTAGCCAACCCCCTGAGACAGAGCAGTTTCATTACAAGAGCTACAACAGAGAGGGAAGAGAAGAGCACTGTCTAACACCTCAGAATCAGGCTTTTCAGTGGTTCAAAATGAATGTTTCTCACCCAAAGTCAAAATACAAGTCACAGCCCAGCTTTAATGAAAATGCAAAATCCAGTATCATTTACTTTTCTGTAACAGAAGAGCACTGCAAATGGGAGTGGGGGGAGGGCATTTGTGGGGAAACACTATTGATTCTACTAGCTGACAAGCACATTTTAAAGCTTGCCATACAGTCCTGAAATGCCTGCAGTTACCTGGCCTAGTACTTGCGTTACAAATACCTATGCACAGCGTGAGCACAGCTGCTCTGATTTGTGCTCAGGCAGAGCAGCACAGCAGATGACTGCATTTGTCCAGGAAACATCCTGGTGCACAGCTGCCTCAGAAACTGCCCACCCGTCCCAAGGCACCAATGAATAGGCTGCCTGGAAATCCAGGCACAGCAACAGCTGGAAAAGTATAGCAAGACAGACATCCTTGACTTCCCAGTATGCCTACCTAGAAAAGGCACTCCAAAATTCATCTGCATCTCTCCTTCAGTAATTTACTCTAATTTTCCTGAGATAGATGTATTTCTCACAAAGGAATACTCAATATCACCATTCTCAAAAGTGCTTATTGATTTCTGCCCAGACTTAACAAGATGTCTGACTTTCTGAATCTGTACTTAATTTCTCTGTCACTATATTGCTTTTCCCTGATCTGTAGTCCCTTCTAACATTTCTTATTATAAGCATCATTTTTCCCTTAACCATGTAAGAAGGTGGAAGCATTCTGCATCTAGCAAGCCATTTATGGAGTAACATGACCGCTTCCAATTATTTTGGAAAGGAACATCCTGAAATAGAGACAAATATCAACAATCATAAACCAATTATGCTTTAAAAAATTAGCATTCTGTTTTAAGCAAACTTGGGATAGTTTTTAATTATTAAATAATCAAGCAGTAGGGAAAAAAAAATTGTTCCAAGATCACAAGTGCAGCCTAACGACTTCCTTAGAAGTTTACAAAACACTACAATCTGCCAGCACCCACACATTTTTACGTAAACTAAGCCAGCACAACTTGGGAAAAAAGAAACACAATCAGAAGAATTAAAAATTCTTTAAAAAAATATTAAAAAAAACCAACATTGAGCCTGTAGTTTAGCAATGCCTTTAAATAAGAAGTGATGCAGAAATCATGACTTCCAAGTCAAAACAAAGTGTGGCTTTATGGATAGTTTCTTCACACTCTGTCATCTGGTAAATTAGTACATCTGTACAAGGCAGTATCTATTAAGACACCAATCTATTTTGGAAACAGGCTAATGTGGAAATACATGCTTTAATATATTTTTGATTTCACATACAATGAGCAATATAAGAAAATCACCCAGTAATGAAACTGCGAGGCAGAGACAGAAGGAGCAGCTAGCTGATCATGCTTCAGCACAAGCATCATAAAACCATTATAGTCCAACTCACACCTCATAAAACTCACAATGCAGCAGCAAAAGTTTTAAGCAGTAGGGAATGAGCTTAACATTATGTTTTTACATATATTTGTTTCCTCTAAAACAATATTTTAGTCACAAGAGACTTTACAGGGTAAAGTTATATCCTGCAAGGATAAATGAATGTGAAATTGCTTACAAGGAATATTTGTTTGAGCTCAGAAAATGCAATATATCAAAATAGAAGGTAAGCAGCATATTTCAGGGTATTTTACCAATGCATTTACTGATGGTTTTTCCTTTTCCATTTTATTCTTCAATTTAGACAGTATTATTCACTGTTATTGTTAAATTATATCTTTTTGTTTTCCTAATGCCACACAGATAAAATGAAGTTCACAACAAACACATGACTGTTTTAAAACCAAGAAATCCAGATAAAGTACCTATATCAAACTGCTGTATTAAGAAATAAAGGTAATTGGTCCACATACACATATGGGACAAACTGCCTACCTCCTCCTTTCTGTAGTGGAACAGCTTGGAAAGGTGAACTTAAGGGAAAGAAGCAACTTTAGAGTGCTGCAAGGAAAAGGGGAGAAAGAAAAAAAAAAAAAAAAAAAAAAAAAGGATAGACATTAACTGCCGAACTCTACACTTCCTTCATGGATGAAGGAAGAGATGAAAAAAAAAAGTATTCCAAATAAATACGGGGATTTCTGACATTTAAAGAACACAAAGGGAAAGACCTCTATGCACCCAATGCCTGAGCAGCAGCATTTAAAAAACCTAGAATGGTTACTGAACATGAGGGAGTGTGGCAAGGTTAACAGGAACATCCTTCCAACAAAGGTTTCACTCATTTTTGGGTGTACTGTGAATAAACCACCACCACAGCCAAGGGGAGAACACAAAATATTAACGTGGAGAAATACAACAGGAACTGAGCAAATAAATACCTCTAGCACAGAAGTTGTGTTCCTCATTAGTCCATAGCTGAGGTGTTAACGGTCCTTCTGATTTTTGTTTTTTGAGGGTTTTAAGAATACGCAGAAAATTAAAAGACTGTAAAAATGCTTGGCTCTTAGAAGCAATAAATGAGGAGAAGCTGAGAAGTGCTGAGGTAACCCTGCTGTTAACTGGTAATATAATTTAAACAGGAAGGTTCTTCAGGTCTTGTATTCCTCAGTCTGTCCTATTTGCCAGGCTGTAATTGCTATTCTGGAGCACTAATAAGCCAGAGGAAAGCATACATCTGGCTATAGCTGTCAAGAAAGAGCTTTTTAAATTCAGATTATCACCAGAATTGTTTGGCAAACAGCAGTGTTCTCCATATACGGCTCCCCATACAATGGGTGAAGTGAAAGCATTTTGATTGTACATTGCTTTTAAAATTTCACCTACCTCTTCTCTTATTGCATGCAATCCTCTAATACAGAATTAAAATCGGTTGCAAAAGCCATATAATAGTCTAGGTGGATGAACGTGTACCAATATACTCCCACACTTCTGTGGTGTTACCACTTTTAGAAGTTTGCTTCCACTTCCCCCCAACCCCTTACATGAGGTGAAACGTGTCACCATGTCATGTGGCAAAACCGCACAGTTTGAAGAAAATCAGCCATTAAACCTGAGGCAGAAAGAACAGCAAATAGAGCTGAGGCATATTACACCTATTGCAAAGTTACAAGCACAACAACTAAAATGGAATATACATTATAGATGGGAAAGTCCTGTTTCTTTTCTGTGTACTGAACCAACGCAGGACTTGAGTGGAGGCTCCTTAATGAAAAAGGGCTCTGGAGTCACTTGTTCATGTCCTATAGCTCAGCACACTCCCACACTGCCTACGGCCAAAATTCATTCTTTCTTTCTGGGATGAATGAAGACCAAGTTCAGAAGCACAGTAAGCAAGTAGCTCACACAAAAAACACTGGATCAAGAACCAGCCTTTGTCTTCAACACTTCCCAGTAACAGAAAAGCACACGATTAATTGAAAGAGCACTCTCTCAGAGATTAAGAAAGCATAAAGTGAAAACAGTCAGCTTGGCTACACATTAGGCTACAGCTGCACATTCGGCAAAGCAACGTAATATACAGAAAAAAATGTCTTCTGCCATGTAATACCACCAAAGGAGATACAGAGCCATGTGACAGAAAGGAGAGAAAATGCTGCTAAGAGAAACAAAGAGTTCATCAAAAACTGGAAACTTTTCTTATGAAGGATACACAGTTACGACAGAAATTGAGGGTACACAGACAGTAATCAGCACAACTACTCAGTGGAAGACCTACTGATAAAGTTCAGAGCATTTGAAACAATAGAGCCGGACAGGCTGTCTATGACTTCAGAAAGCTCCACCATATGAGCTACATATCCTGCTACTGCAGTAGTTTCAAACATCTCAAGACAAAAATTATACCACTGATTACAGAATACAAAATATAGGGCTTTAAGAAAAAAGGGCAAAAAGATCTGAGCAACTAAGCTTTTAAGTCTGTATCCAACATGTAGAGCTTTGGAAGGGAAGACTAAGCTAAAAGATACACAGGTCAATGAAGAATTGGCAAACGCAGGATGAGTTCACTTCCCAAGACCCACAAGCATCAAGCAAACACAACGGCTTTTCACAATATTTCTACTAAGGCAGCAATAAACAAAGCAGACGTGATGCTCCCCCGCATCTCAACTATAGCAATGTATTTGATACCACATCACAGGGGAAACTATTCCAGAGAAAACCAGAACAAGAAGTGGTTTGTGAAAAAAACAGGAATAGAATTTGAAAGGAGCAAGCCTGGAGAAGTGATATGGCAGAGCTCCCCTAGCCAACATTGGAATACCCACATAAACATCTTAGGGAGTGTAAAGCAGACAAGTGGGTGGCTGTCCAGCCAAGAAAGCAAGTCACACCCAAGTTTATTTCCCCTGGAGCTTTTAAGCTGTGCCTGCCTTGATGCATTTCAGGTTTTAGAAGAGCTTATTACTTGGGTGCACACACTACTCAAGTTGGCTCTGTGTACGCAAGCAAAGTTACCAGGACCCTGAAGGGCTTGAAGAGGAGTACCATGAAGAAAGGCACAACACTCAAGTGCTTCCTCCATAATGGCCGATTCAGGTATGATCAGGCCGATTAGCTCCAGCCCCAGCCCTGACCACAATGGACCCCGACTGCTTTTCTGAAGACTCACAGTATTTCTAAATTATATTCCACATTACCCAAATAACAGGAGGGCTTCCTGCCCACACTACAGACACTAACTGCTGGCTGGCTGACACACTCAGGTGGCACTACAGCAAACATGACAAGCCTGCTCAGAACCACACCTGCTCTGGAGACTCTCACCCACAGCTCACACGAGCCCAACAGAGATGGCTCATTGCCCGTATCAGCAAGTAACACAGCTTTTTACTGATTGAGTGTGATGATGAGGTGCATGTGTTGGTCCTGCACACAGCTGGACTGGATGCATGGAGCATACCACTAGCTCAGGCTCTGTTGCACACAAAAACATTTAGACTGCCCTGAACCAGGCAGGTTTTGCAGAATAACTGGTTCTGCCTCATTTGTCCAAGGAGGAAAAGAAAGATTGGGTTGGGTGGGGACAGGAGAGTTGCTCAGTTCTTCCATAAAGCCCCTATACTTTGTATGCGGATTGGGGAGAAAGGGAAGACAGGGTATCAACTTTTACTAGCATTCCCTAAAACAGCAATATCCTCTGACAATGCTCAGAGAAGTGCACATTTTAATCCTTTGGAATGGCAAAATTGTATACTGCCTACACTACACTCAAGTCAAAAAATACTGAGTTTCTATTTGACTTAAATTCTTAAATGCAAAAAATTTTCAAGGCCCCAAACAAAACCCAAGCTTGCAACTTTTAAGTTGATGCCAGGAACAAAGCAGACTTCACAACAGGAGAGCAGTTTGCTCGCTCTGGGAAACCACAGGCAAAAAACAATGTGACCTTTCTCCCTACAAAACGCTTTGTGGAAGCAGGGAGGGCAGGAAACTACTTAAGCAAAAGGACAGTGCTTGCTCAGTAACAAATATGACTATATGGGCCTTTAGTAAGCATAGATAGGGGCACAGTAATTTGAGCAATCAACCTTACACTGAGAAGAGAGAATATTAACCATGAATTGCTTTGGTTTGCGAAAGGGGATTCTCAGCATGGCAGCTGCAGTAGCAGGCAGACAGATTCAATGATCCAAAAGGTCCCTTAAAAATTCGCATAGGAATATAATGCTTTAATAAATCCACTTGTTTATTTGAGCACTTGGATAAAACAATTTTCTAAACATCCACTCACTCAAGACAGAGAGAAAACAAGGAGAGCTTAATAAGGAGTACAGTACAGGTGGAACTGAGCAGATCCATCAGCAATGCATTTACAGAAGTCTAGGACAGGAGGCTGTCTGACAAAGCCATCTCCTGCAAAGACCCTGCCAAAGCTTTGGTTTGTATTTTAAAGGCTATCATCTATGTCCAGTACTTCCCACTTGTTTTTTCATAGTCTTGTTGCAAAAATAAAGGGAGGTTTTGTTTAAAAAAGGTCAAGAACAAATTCAGTTTCAGGTAGTGAGATGAAAACAAACCAAGAAACTAAAACCTGTATTATTTTAAGGAGCAGTGTAACCCTTACATAATAGAACATTTAAGAAGTTGATACAACATAACCTTGAAAAACAGAAACAACACAGAATGTGGGGAGCAGACTTTGGCCCACTACCTAACAACACAGAGAGACCTGCTGTTCCTTGTAGCTTTTTCCTCCTCCTCTCTAATGCTACCTATTTCAAATGGAGACAGGGTGCACAGCCATCTCAAAGCAGATTAAAATCTATGAACAATCTTTTGTCATTAGACATGCCTACCTAACTTAAAGAGTCAACATTTAGCCTTGCAGTTGAGAAGTGCCATTTTTGATTCTAGCAACTTTCAAAAACAATTTTCCAGATTTTTGGTTACTTATTATAAATTATTTCAGAGTCCAAAAGTCATTAGTTGTGCTTCACCAGCTCCCAAATGATACCATTACACACCATAACCAAATCCTTCAAACTCTGACACTTCTCTCAAGTACAGAAAGCAAAAAAGTTGGGGTTTTTTTTCCCCACTTCCTATACGATATGTCAGAAATGAAACAATGCACCAGCTACTGGCTGCAATAGGATTTGATGATAGGTGGGGAAAAAATAATCTCAAAAATATATGAGCAGATCTTCATATCAAAGCTAACTTTCAGTTGCTGACAAATTCAAGTACACAATCTGCCTGAAATTATATAAAGGGAAACACAGACTGGAATCCTTTATTTAATGCAAAATACCACATTGTAGTTCATGTTTTTGTCACAGCTCATTACCAGCACAATGATTTCTAACACTGTACATCATTTCAACAGCATTAAAAACACTCATACCAGCCAGCTGTGTAAAACTTCTTTCCAACAGACAAGCAGTTGATGCAGCAAATCACAGGGTTCCCTTCCACACCCCTGATTCACCACTTCTAGAATGTGTCTTTTAACACAGCTGTAAGCAGTCCTATATGCAGTTGTTATATAGTTGTTATATATATAGTGTTGTTAAAGCACAGTACCCTGCCCTGCCACATGAAAGTTAATTTGCACTCTCCAGGTTGTAAAGTGGGGCTACAGAATCTTTTCTGTCCACAGCTCTGCCCTTTCAAACTATTTCCTCTGTGCAACAGTCAAGAACAGCAAGCACAGATGTTAAATACAAATGCATTATAAAAACTTGCTGCACAGAATTTAGCGTTTGTTCTAAAAGCAATACAGTAACATAGATTGGTTACAATGTCTAACTAAATGATTCTATCCTAACCACAGCAGAACAAAATCATTGCTAGCAACTCTGGACCCTGTTATTTGTGAAGAATATAGATTTTAAGTAGCTGCATTCGGATGCTTTTTTTTTTTGCCGTAGATCAACTGTCTTACTCAACCTCAAAACTTACTTGACAGACACAATAGCGTTACAATAAAATTAAGAACTAGATTTAAACATACATGCAGTTACTGAAAAACATGCAGCAGGACAAGACTGACATATAGCTCCACAGAAAAGGCTGTGGCCATCAAACTGGGGAACTACTAACACCTGAAAACAAATATTCACATATACACAGTGATGCAGATTAATCCTTCTTACCTGGATACTGGAAATACTCATGGCAGCTACACGCCTTCAGTGGCTACTTCAGATTTCATATATCAAAACTTGCATGTTAAAGCTGTTTCTTTACATTCAAAGTCATTGTCAGCATAGGAATGCCCCCATTTTGCAGGAAAACAATAAGCTCCTGTATGTAGACTAAGCACATACATGTCTATCAGCTCTCTGAGCAGAGTGTACAGAACAAAAGATAAAAATTTCTCCATGGCTTTTAGGATCTAGAACCACCGACGGATGCATGAGTTGATATATACATAAAAATATGTAAAAAATAGGTGTACTGTCAGAGCTCCCATTGCACCTTGACCTCCAAAACACTGTGAACAAGACACTGCACATGCTTCATCCCTGCCCTGTTTCCAAGGTCCCCAAACACCCCAGTCAGCTCAGCAAGTGAGACTGGTGCCTCCAGCTGCAACATCACTGACTCTCATCCCTCCACTTTGATAAAAGGCCCTCCACTCAGCACCCCACCAAGCACACATTTCTCAGTCAGACCCAGGTGGGTGCTCCCCATAGGCACTGGTCCAGGATATATGGTGTAATCCCAGGCTCCAAGTCCCTTCCTGAGTTCTTGAGCCCCAAAGCCTCACACAAAAATGCCATAACCAAGTGCAAGAAAGGTAATGCAGAACACTATGTGGTTTGCTTCGTGTCCTCACTGCATCTGAATATGCAGATAGTACGCATTCTTCTCAGGGCAGAAGGGGCGGGGGGGCACCGGGGGGGAAAAGGCACTCAGTAATGGTAACTTCCCAAGTCTACTGCTAGGGAACACGACACTGCTGTCAGTGGATCAACGCAATCTATACCAGCAACAAGCAGCACATTATTCTTAACTGTGCAAAACTGCTTATGGTAAAAACAATGAAGGGACTAAAACTGGGCAATATGTTAATTTCTGTGGCACTATCTGCTACCAGTTTGTGGGTTCAAGCATTTTCCCCACGACTTTAAGAGTCTAAAACAATTGTAGCCAGCCTTGAGAACACAACCAATGTGTTAGTCATTTCTTACCTCCTACAGTCTCTCTCACTTCAGAGTCTACTGCTTGGAGCATAATATTAATTCTAACAAAACTGAGCAATGGGGAAAAGGAAACAGTGTTTCTACAGATGTGAATGTCATGTAAATGTCAAACCTCATGTTAAAATTTGATTAGAAGACTGAATGAAAGGGAAACAGTAATGCTGCAAGTAAACCACCACACTAACAATAGTTTCAGTTTGCCTGCTTGCAACATAACCTTAGTGATGGATTTCATTATTCTTAATTTTCAATGTAATATTAAGTTGTAATTGATTTGGCTAAAAGATCATATATAACAGTACATGAACTGCAAATAAATGTTTGTTGACAAGATGGATCTACGCACTCTTAATACTAAATTCCTTGTATGCTGTGCCTACAACTACATTCAGTCAGTTCAAGGAATTTTTCATTTCTTTTGCATTATAAATAAATGCTCGTCTACTTAGAAAGACTGGGAGTATATGCACCCATTCGTCTGTATGTACCTGTGTCAGGGGAAACAGAAGGTGGTTTCATAAAGCACAAAAAGCTAAATTCCATCAGACACTAAATGGATACTGATAAACTTTGGAGACCAATTTATTACAATTTTGTCTTGGAAAGGTAATATTTTTCAAAGACTGAATAATCTCACTTGCCACATTTGTTGATGAACCTTAGGTACTAGCTGCTCTTGTCTCAGGAACTTTCTTCCCACTGAGTGACTTCAGTTCTTCTCGTTTCAGGAGGCTGGACATCACCTAGACCAGCTCAAGTATCTCAACAGCTACAGTAATATGAAAAGGTTACTGAAATGGAGCAGAGATGTTTTTGTGTACAGAGGCAGAACAAAGTTGTTAGATGAACTGCAGTCGTTAATTTTAACTACAAGCTAAATACTTGCTTGACTCTAAAATACCAAGATAGAAAAAAATCTACATTAGTGTTTATATTAGCAAATGCAAAGTTAGAAGAAACAAAAAATTCTTACAGCAACATGACACTTCCTCCATCCACTTTCAGTACCCACCAAATCACCACCAGCACACAGGGACTAATTCTGGCACAACCAAAGACAAACTCCATTTAGTTCAGAAACTGTCCAGCAATTATCCTGAACCGATTACTTTCTACCCAAAATGCAAATTCTTAGACCCAGCTGGTCTTAGGTGCATTTGCCCCACAGAGACTCAACTTAGTTTTACACTAGCCTTGACATTCAAGTTACCTGTTGTGCCATCAAAACAACATGCTGATCTCTTCCACAGAAGTTATACAAGGGTATCTTCAGAAAGAACTTGGAATTTCTTGCCCTTAATGACATTCTCTTTGGTTGACAGTCCAAGTCATAAACTTGTCACTAACTCGATAGCTGGTGGGAGGGCAAGAGGACATAACATTCAAATCTCTGATGGATGGCTCCCTTTAGTTTGGAACTCCCTTAACAGTTCAAAGATTTTTATTTTTTTATAATCTGCCCTCAAAGATATTAGAATAGGAACATCACCAATGACTTAAAGGGAGATCATCACAATCCTTAAAACAGGAATTATTAGGGGATTTCAATAATCTGCTGTTCTTTACCTTCAATGAAGCAAACCTAGGCACTATCTCCCGCTGTTCCATGGCTCGTTGAAGTTAGAATCAGGAAGCAAGCAAGCAAAATGGGAAGCAAGTAAGTTCCAGTGGACAAAACTTCAATCCATTATGGATTTCATGAACAGTCTGATTCATCTATTTAGTAGTTTCAGTCCAATCAATGTACTTCAGACCACCTTCCTAGATGAAAACACACCACTGCAACTGTAGGTCGGCTTTTCTGACCCTCCCGCAGCTGCCATATTGTTAAAGTTCCCTTATCCAAATAAGCCGCTAGATAAATCTAGCTGAACTGCAACAGGAGAAATGCCGCTCACCACCACAGAGTTGGCTGTCAATCAGAAAGACACCATATTGTGACAGAGGCTGCTGCAGAATTCCTGGAGGCTGTACACTCTGCTTCAACTCCCAAATGTAGCAGCGACTATGTTTTCAGAAGGAGTTAACAGCATCTTATTCTCTGAAGTTTTTCAAAATACAAAGAGTTTTTTACAAGCTCAAGTTCTGTCCCATGGTTCACCAGCCATAAATCCCATTTTATTAAAGAGCCTAAGTTTTAAAAAACAAAGCCCTGAAACATCATCTGAAATTCACCAGGTGCATTTATCCAGATCTTATTCAGTTATAAGTACTTATGTAAATACCCTTGTTTCACATTAAAAAAAAAATCTTTTTTTTTTTTTTTTTTTCAAACTAGCAGTTTTATTCTCATGAAATTAAACTCACTCAAATCCTGATACAGGAAAAATTATTTTTAAAGGTTAAAAAGTAAAGGAACACTGCTGAATGAGATTATCTACTGCCCTATGATTGATTTGAGCACCTACAGGGGAAGAAACCCTCCAACTTAAGTAAAGTGAGTAAGTACTGGAAAGTTCCTAGACTATCATAACTGCAGCAATGTTGTAACTATGAACAAATTTATGCTAGTGGACATATAAGTAACAGTTCAGACTGTTCTTGAGAGATTTAAAGATCCTATTGTGAACGTTAAATAACTTGAAGCTATCATAAGCTAAATGGATTCATAAAGCAGTCGGTGCTTCTTCGAAGGCAGCAAGCACTATGCAGAGACCTTCATTAGCAGGCAACAGAAAGCTGAAGAGTGTGTATACATGCAAATCATATAACTAAGGTAGACCAAGATACTCTTAATAATAAAGCCTTAAAACCAGGTGAAAACAACCCAGGTATTCTGAATTTTACTTTCAAGTAATTTAGGAAGAGGTAATGTGATTATTTGCCGGATCCCACTTGCAGGCTTGTATCATTAACTTTCCATGTCAAAGACAAGACTTTCACTGATGTCATGCAGGCAAGCTTATGTTAAATATTCACCAAATCACAGAATTTGTTCGCAGTTCACCATGACCCCTTCACAGCACCTCCTAATCAGTACAGGGGTTCTCTTAGCAGAGCTCCCTCTCCATAAAGAAACCACAGGCCCAATGGGCTGTTCTGATGCAAGAAACAGAGAAACAAAAACAATTATTGCCTTATTTGACTGCACAAAGTGACATTCAACAATTGTGAGAACACATGAATATTTAAGTACTACATCAACCAAACCTTTACAGTGCAGAGACTAGAACCAGACTTTCATGTTTCTACATGGCAATCAAAAATATTTATTTATTAATATACTTTAAGACTATATAGTTGAGCAGAGTTAAATGCACAAAATGAAAATCTATCTACCACTTTTCTTTGACAGATACTGAAAAATAAAAACAAAATTCAAAAACAACACTGTATTACTGCTTACAAGCTGATGATTCTGACTTGTCATACACACGGCACTTAAAGCTGTCAATATGTCATTTCATTAGTGCAGGTTTCATTTCTAGCTTGTGTTTACACTTATTTTAGAAGCAACAATAAAAATAAAATATACTATATTCTATTTACTTTCATTGTACTCTCACAAAAATCTTCCTTCCTCGAACTTGCAATGTCTGTTTGCAGACAAGAGCAGAGAATAAAGACACAAGTTGTTTCATTTTGTCAGACACACTACCAGACACCAAAGATTTCCAAGTAAGTTACCTCATGCTTTGACATTACCCAAATGTAAAAACTAAACAAAGGAAAGAAAAAAATAAAATAATAAAGAAGAAAGTCTTCATAACCCATAAATTCAGTTTGCCAGATGAAGCACAGACCTGTTTAGTGAGGACTCTTGGGAGTAAGTATCTGACGTAGTACTCCAATATTCAAACACCACCACAGTTAAGCAGTACATATACATATAAGCTTAGCTACTAACTTGGATATTGCCCAGTGAGGCACAGATTAGCACAGAACTGAAACGCAGCCACTTTACTGCCATTCAGAAAGAAACTGCTGGCCCAGCACTTGCAAGGCCTTTCCCAGCTTTGTCTGAAAAGTTCCCCAGCTCATCCCCTTACTCTCATCACTCACTTCTCCCAAAGGCCTATATCCCAGTCAGCCTTACTGCTACCATATTTCAATACACCAAAATAAGACTGGCTTAAATGGCTGTTCCAGAAGATCCAAGCTAGTGGTAACCCAGAGGAATAGTCTCCATAGCTGTCCCTGACACACTAAACCTCATCCCGGTTCTATTTGCCACCATTACATACCAGGATGACCATACTTTTAAGGTTACACAGTCACATCTATGTTGTTTATAGAAAATGCATAAAATGCAGTTAAAAGACCTCAATTAAAACCACCTAAGTCAGATCATCAGATTACTCAAGTGCTTGGAGGTTTTTTTTGTGTTTTAGTGTGTTGGGGTGGGGGAAATTTGGTGGTTTTTATAAAGCATCTCTCACCCACTTCTGACAGGGTATAATTTATTTCTCTGTTTTAGGAGGGGTTTATTTTCTCCACAATAGTCATAAATAACACCCTTCACAAAAACATTCTGACCATTACTCTAAAATACAACACAAATTTTAACAGCTCTTGTAATGAGAATAGATACAGGCAAGTAGTTGCTTGCTACATTTCCTTGACTAGGGAAATACAAACCAGGAAAAATAACACCGAAATCTGCAAGAACAGAGCACAACACTGCCTCTTATCATTCCTATGTTTCTGCAAAATATCAGCCTGCAAAATTTGGAGCTGCTGGTTGAAGTAACATCCTTGTATTTAAATAGAACCGTGTCCTGGTTTCAGTTGGGACAGAGTTAATTTTCTTCTTGGTAGCTAGTATGGTCCTATGTTTTGGATTTGATGTGGGATAACATGCTGATGTTTTTCATTGTTGCTGGATAGTGTTTGTATGGGGTCAGGGACTTCCTGGTTTCTCAGGCCCTGCCAGCAAGAAGGCTGAAGGGGCACAGGACACTGGGAGGGGACACCGCCAGGACAGCTGGCCTGGACTGGCCAAAGGGGGATTCCATACTATGGGAAGCCATGCTCAGTATATATACAAGGAGGGGTCGGCTGGGGGCAGCTGATTGTTGCTCACAGACCAGCTGGGCATCAGTCAGCAGGCAATGAGCAGCTGTATTGTGCATCACTGGTTTTCATTTCTCCCTTCCCTTTGGATTGAATTCCTCTCCCTTCTTTACATTATAACTTTTACTATTATTATTGTTCTTTTATTTTTAATTTGTCTCAACTATTAAACTGTTCTTATCACAACGTTGGAGTTCTACATTCCTTTCCGATTCTCCTCCCCAACCCCCAGATAAGGAGGAAGTGAGCAAGGGGCTGCATGGTACTTAATTATCAGCTGGGGTTAAACCACAACAAACTGTTAGCTTTGAAATAGGGTGGCTTCCCCACTCCTGTGATAGAGGATGGGTATCAGAGAAGTCTGGAATCATGCAGTCACCTGGTGGCATACAAGTGCTGCAAGATGGCACAGAGCTAACAGTATCTACATGCACCATCCCTGAGCTGCTGCAGGCAAGGGCAGAAACCAGCCTGCAGCTCAGCAGTACTCACAGAGCATTCCCACAGGATAGCTCACAAGACATCCAGACCTTATACAGGAATATCTCCCTGTTATCAAATGCAACGAAGTTTCAGATAGAAGACAAGCAACCACTGAGACAGAAGCAGGGTTTCTCATGATACTATATGTTCCAGTGAGGTGGAAACTTTAGGCAAACAAAAACAAATATGATGTAATCAACTATTCAAATTATACTGAGTTACCACAAGAAGTAGTCTGTAAAGTGGACGTGTTAGAAGCTCTTCGCACACAGTCCTCCCAGATGCTCAGTGAGTGATACCAAGACATTCACTCTTACAACCTGAGTCTTAAGCCACTTCCTACAGGAAATGTTTTACAAGCAGAAATGTGTGCCAATGTGTATTTCTGGAAAAACAAAGCTATTTTATCCACAAATTCATATCCAACTCAGACTACGTAACAATGAAAATAAAAATAAAAGCAACTGATAGCGGGTTGCATGTTTCTCTGCCACTAATTAAATCACTTCAGCAAGAGCAGCATTTCAGGGCTTAAACAAAATCTTTGCATTAGAAATAGCTCGGTACTGTTTTAGCAAGACGGCTCCTGAAGCTGTTTTATCAGGAATACTTTATTCCTTCTGTCCTTTCCAACTGCCTTCTGAAATCTTTTCACCAGCTTTTATCAGTCAACTTTGTCTTCTTACTCAGTTTCTTCTCCCAGTATCAGGTTAAAAAATTAAACTGAAATCTATGAACTAAAAACATAAGCTAGTAGTTCACCAGTGACAGAAAATAACTGCAGTCTTTGTGGTACCTCACTTTGAGCTTTCCCTTGTTTCTCTTTTTTCTTTGCTCTTTAGATGGCACTGTTTCAGGGAATTCATTTGAAGCAAGACTCTGTCCTTCTACGTTGCAGGGTATTCTCTTGAAGATAGACAAAATAGGCTGAAGACAGACAGCAGTCTGTGGCCCTTCTTCAGGCAAACATCCACTACAGCAGCTTTGCTTGTTTGAAGTTCCAAGTAAAATTAGGAAAAAGCCCAGGATTCCTCTTGCTCACCTTTAAGCTAAGATTACAATCTTGACACTACTAATGTAAACTCCCAGTAACAGCATTATTTCAGAGTAGTGATTCCCAGTATGAGCCAGTGCAGCTGAGTACAGCTTTATACACAAGGTAAAGCAGAATGTAAGAGTTTGATTGGCACTGTGCTCTTCACTATGCTGTCACTGCAGCTGCAGCATCCTAATTGAGATACACCACTAGTCTGCTTGGTCATGAACTGGCCTCAAAAAAACCTCCAAAGAGTTATCCAGCAGAGAAAGAGTTCCTCCAAAAGAACCAAACCAAAACCTAATTACAATCTTCATCTGTATGTGCAATACAGACTGCAGAGTGGAGGGTGCTAGCTCCCTTACTCATCCCCTCCTTCATAGTGCTGGGTTTTTCTACAGTCTGGCACTTCCAACGAAGCTCATTAACATCAGCCAAGGATGCAGGGTAATCATACTGGCCGGATCTAGTCTCTGACAACATAGGAATCTACAGCAGTCCAAGGCAAATACAGTCACCCTACAGCTATAGCTCACCCTTCTCCAACACCCTAATGGCTTTCCCCTTCTCAGGTGAATCCAGGAAGAACAGCCTTCTCTCCCACAGCCAAAGCTGTATTTTTTGTGCACATACAGGTATCACACAAAGGTCAGATAGATAGACATCATATATACAAAACAGACACCATTTTAAATTACTTCCTCTTACTCAGAGGTTTGTCACCAGTGATTAGAAGTACTTGCTCTAACTTCTTTTGTGTTACAGCTTGGGCGGGATGGGATGGGAGGGCGGTGAAATCAGTCAGGTATGCAGTCAACAGAGAACAGCATGTAATCCTAACAACTAGCAAACACAAAAACCCACTACCAACAGGATTATACCAACTGCCTGAACTGCAAAAAGACAAATCAATTCCAATTACCACTAAGTTAGTATTTATTTTAAAGTCCTGTAATAAACCACCCAAGCACCTGAAGTTGCAGGAGCATCTTCTCTCTCAGAAGCCTGCTCTGTGGTACTCTTCCCAGATTTTTAGGCACTCAGTGTATCCTTCCCAAAAAAAATTCCTAGCAACAAATGCATAAAATAGGATTTGATAATAGTAGCAAAGTGAACAATATATACCTGCAAGGTACCTTTTACCCCTTCATCAAATAGCTGATCAGTTGTATTTAATTAAAACAGGAAGGTCTGGTTGCAGGATTTTGAGAAATAATCCTTTCCAGTTTAACTGCTGTTTTCTGTGGTTCACATACTGAATCCATGAACTATTACTAGGACAGAATTAACAAACCTGGTTGTAAGTCTCAAGCAGGCTTTTGGCTAGATTCAAATCTGAAGGTTGAACTAGTCAGAGTTACCTATCTGCATGCTTTAGGTACTGAGAAGTACATATTAATCAGCTATTAATTCAGTTTTCAGCTATGGACTAACAGAAAAAAACTAGCTGGTTCACACAAAAGTAATTCCTTTTGTTGCTAGAGGTCTGGTAAGTTAACTCCATGTTTTGATGATTATCCAAAACCCATCTTCATGGGGTAAATTGGCTTGGTTTTCAAAACCGATGGATTTTATATTGAACTTACTGTTACAGCTGAGCTAAAACCATTATTTACTTTCCCATTTTCAGATTTTGATGCTTATCTGGATAGAGGTTCTGACGCAAGCACAAACAAAGACAGAACGGAAAAAAAAGAAAGCTAACATTCATACTAGTTAAAATGCTCTTAATCTGAAAACTAAGGCCAAATTGCTTCCAGAGGTCTACTAAATCCATGACAGAAAAAGTGTAAAGCTACTGGTTTTGTTTCCTTTCCTTTACCCATTTGATAACAACAAGCAGAGTTTTAACAACAAATTACACCCCACATTTAAATCTTCACGAACGACTTAAATCACAGAGCGGGCTGCTAAGGTATGGGAAGAAGGAAAGGAGCATTAAGCAAGGGACACCTGAAGGATCCTACTTTTTAAGAACACATCCCTCTAAGTACAAGCCCAGCTCCGGAAGCACAGGTGCCAGTAGCAGTACATAAGGAACTTTAATAAGAGGTATTATTAAGATTGAGGGAAAATAACTCTAGCCAGCTTCCAGTTCCTGATATCCATGCTCTTAAATCAAGACTGGTACAGTTCTACATCCCCTAATTCATTCCTGTATCCACTTCTGAAGCATAAAACTATCTCCACGGCATGGATCCCACTCATCCATCCAGCACCGCAGTGTAGCTGTCCCTGCAAACAGACACCCAACATGCTGACAACCCCAAGCAATTCTACAATGTAACAAACATATACATCACAGATATACAAGGCAACAACCCAACAGACTTTATGCTTCTGACTTCCATTAGGGTATGCAAAAATCAGCGTCTAAAAAGTACATTTAGGAAAACCACATACACATTGTCCACAACTGGTACCAATGCTTAGTTTGTGGGTGGAGGACCAATAAACAATAGGTATGTTCTCAAAAAGCTGATTGAAACTCTTTATCTTCAAAACGAACACTGGATTAGTACTCACCTGTAAAGACATTTAGGTGGTTGTTCCAGTAACTCTTCCCTTTTTAACAAAGGAATTATACACTCTTACAACTTTTCCAAAAACATGCACATATTGCCATTTGAAAGTTACAGAAGAAGTACTTATTGTAGCAGGATGTGAAAAGTTGTGCTATTAAACTTTGATTAATAATTTAAGCAAGCCTAATCTGACTCCTAATATCCCTTTATCGGTCTACAGTCTTCCTCTAGACAATTAAGTGCTTGTCAACTACAGTCACTGTGCCTTCCAGAGGGTGGCATAAGGGGACTTACCAGATGAACAGCAGCTGAAGCAAGAGTGTAGAGGCAGCAGTCCCTGATTTGGAAATAACCTGCTTCAAAATTTGGAAAGCTTTGTGACAAACCAAAAAGTTTAAAGCTGGATGCATTTCCACACTGTTACTGTACATGCTGGGTTATGCATGGTGACAAGACTAACTCCTGCTGCAGTACCAACACATTCCCATTACCTCTTTAGGAGGCTGAGAAAAAGCCTCATTTACATTACATGATTGACTAGCCATGCAGATTGGGATTTGCTGGGAAGCAGGAGGAGATCACATCTTTCAGAGAACTGAATTTGGAAGACGTACAGAGCAGGAACAGTTTGCATTCATTCCCAGCTTGCTACGTGGGATCTTGAGAATGTTTCCTTTACCACTTCAACTATACAGTCCGATTTTATTTTTAAATCTCTCTTTCCCCCCGCCCCCCGCCCCCCCCACTTTCCAACCTCCATAAAGCAAAACAGCTCTCAGTGAAAGTGGAAAACACATTCACTTAACTTGCAAACTCCCCATAGAGCAGTCCGAGAATTTTACATGTCACGAACCTCCCGCCATCAGGGGGGCGCGTGGGAACAAACAAGGAAATGTTTCCACCTTAGCTTTTAATGGTGGTGATGGGAGGTGTGAGCAACCTGCCTTGGAAACACAGGAGTCTCCCCCCCAACCCCATCCTCCTCGGTGGAGTCTAAATGAGTTAATGTGAATTGACTTACATCTAACCACCCCTCCAACCATCACACATCTCACTCACTCCAAATTGACATGCAGACAAATGCCATTAACGGCTACTGCTGAAACACATCTCCCTCGACCGGCACGTGCCCCCCTAGATGACACCACCCATGCACCAATCTTGTTCTTCAAAAGGTAATCTTGTATTTCTCAGGCTCCAGCCCACAAGGCTGACTTCACCGTGCATCTCTCAAGTCAGCGCAACATTTCAAATGCAGAGCTCGGATCAGGCACAAGGAAAGATAAAAATCACAGTGGTGTGTTAAGAGGACAGGCATCAGTCACATCACCTACCCAGAGTCAGGGGACCAAGGTTCACCCTGCTGATTCCACTCTCAGTCTGCTGCTGAAATCCCACTCCAAAAGCATTCACGGGGCTTTCTGAGCACGAGAAGGTGTCTCCCCACAGCTTCACAATTACAAGGCCGTGAGCTTCCCCTCTCCCCTCCGCAGAGCTCCCCGATGCCTGAAGGGCTGATGCACCAGGGAAAAGCCAGCAAAGAAGGCACCCAGCATCACTCCACTTCTCCCAAAGGAGCTTGGAAATGAGATATAACAGCAGCCTCTCTCCCGTGCCAAGTATTACAGGAGCAGAATACTAACTGGTTCATTTATTTTACTGATTACCATATGCAGATATTAAAGCCTAAACATCACATTTCTTCTATTAGCCCTTTCAAGTGAACCCTACATTTTAGAGTGATATGACAGTTCTTGAAGGCACCGTTTCTCCTCTTCCCGGCTACAGGAACCGATGGTGAAGGAGATAGGTGTCTGTCCTCGCCGGAGGAGGCTCTCCCGGCTCCGGCGCCCTGCCCATGAAGGGTGGGGAGTCTCCGGCGGGCTGAAGCAGCCCGACGAGCCGCGGCAGCACAGGTCCAGACCCCCCGCCTCCCCCCAGCAATTTCACCTGTGCCTCCCTCCGCGCCCGACTTACCCGCTTCCGCCAGGCGCCGGGAAACTTTCCGCCGTGGCGACGAGCGGGACGGGGCCGGGAGCGCTTGAGGCCGCGGGGGCCGCCGCCCTCTCGCGGCAAGGCCCGGGGGCGGCTTCTGCCGCCGTTGGCTCGGCGCGGGGAGCGGGGCAGCGCCGCCGCCGCTCCGCCCGCCGGTGCCCAAGGCCGGCCGCGGCTGCCTGCGCGGCGGCGGCGGCGCTGCGGGGGGGCCGCGCAGGGGCGGGAGGAAAACTTTGCGGGTCGCAGAGGGAGCGCCGCCGCCACTGTCCCTCCGGCGGAGGCGGCCGGGGAGCGCCGCAAGCTCGGTCCGGCGCTGCCGCGGCTGCCGGCTGGGGGAGCGCAGTGGCAGCGCTACGCCACGACTGAGGAGCTGCTCACACCCGCCTCCCCGCTCCGCGCTTTATGAATCGGAATGAAAAAAAAAAAAAAAAAGGAGGGGGGGGAAGTGAGGAAGGAAGGCGAGTTGGGGGAGAAAAGGGAGCGCGGCGAGGGGAAAGCACTTGCGAGAGCTCCGGGTATCCCCGCCTCAGCAGCCAGCCCTCTGCAACACCCTCCTGCGGGATGGAGCAGCCAACTCCCTGGTCCCTCGCAGCCCCGCCGCCCTCCTTCTCCCGGCAGCGCTTCCCCGGCCAAAGCGAGCACATCCAGGGAGGGACACACAGGAGACGGGGCCACCGCGCCGCCTCCCCGCGCCGGGCGGTCTCAGCACGGCGCCGGGCTGCGGGGCTTGCTCCCTCCCGCCGCACCCGGCGAGCCGCACGCTGCGCTGCGCCCGGCTGCGCTGCGCTACCCTCCCGCGCTCCCCACCTCGGCCGTGCGGGGGGATGCTCCGCGGCTCCAGGGAGACGGCCTCCGTCAAAACCTGCTGGCACTTACTGATCCCAACTCTGGACCGACTCGCGTCGGCTGCCAAGCCTGTTTTTGCTGGTGGTGCCTTATCCCCAAATGCCACCTGTAGGCCTTTTTCATGGCAGGATGAAGATCTCAGCGCCCATCTGAATTCAGCGTCAAAAGTTTCAGTGGTGAATTAACACCGCGGGGACCTGTTGCCTGACCGGTGTGCTCCCGGCGTCGGAGGGTTAGCCCCGCTGGATGCTCCCGCTCCTCCCCGAGAATGTCCCACATAAACCCGTGGCGAACTGCAGTTACTGCGGGAATACAAGAGGCCCTAGAATGGAAAACCTCCTCCGAGTGTTACCTCTAAAGAAGCATATACCTTTAATATCTTAACAAACTCCAAATTGATTCAGCCATTTAGCACCGATGCAAGGGAAACACCCCTCACAAGTGTGCAGCAGCAGGTAAATCACTACTGGTTTTAAATGCAAATGTTCACTTTTTCACCCTACCCCCTCCACTCATCTATCTCCTCAAGGGACAAGACAGATGTGCCTGTACCCCCTCACATCCTGGAAGAGAGCTTTCCTAAGCAGCATTAACCAAGTCAGCTCAATTCCCCAGTTTGCCTCTTTAATCACACCTAACTCCCCTCCCTTCTTGCCTTCAAATCCCTTTATTGGGTTCACCTGTGCTCCTTCCTCATTAAACTGCTGCAGGCAACTCCATCAGCTACACCACCAACAGCTTTCTGTAAAACCTTTTAAAAAAGAAAAAAAACCAAACCCACTCCTGACCTTTCAAGTAAAGATGACCATGTAAATCTTTACTGTCTCAGTATCACCTCAGATCCAAACGTTAGCATTAGGAACCACAAATTTTCTGCACAGAACCTGCATAAAATCCAAGCTTCCCCAATGATTTTCAGATGAGCCTGCTAATTCGTTTGGAATCCTAATAACTAAAACCAGCTTTCAGAAGGACTAAGACTGTATTTCTGGAGCACTCAGTAGCTTAAATACGTTGGATATTGGAAAAGGAGCAAAGAGTTTAACGTGAGGTCGCCCCCCCGCAAACGGGATGCCACCAACTGTTACTATATTTCGGTGCTTCTCCCTTGGACAGTGCCGTTCAAGCAGCGGTCACCCCCTCAGAGCCCCTCGCTGCCCCCAGACTGGTGCCCGGGATACTCAGGCAGACGACTTTACTCCTTCCCAGCACTTCCCCACCGCGCGGGGCTCCGGCTCCCCGAGTCGGGCGCCCTCAATACTGAGGTCCACCGGCACGCCACGGGGCTCCCCCATTCCACTACTCCCGTCCCTCCGCGCCCCTCACCTCCGCCTCGGTGCCCTCCGACCGCAGCCCGGGGCGGGGCGGCGCTACTCCGCAGCCGCCGCCTGATCCAGCCCCGCGGGCAACCGCGCCGCTGCCGCCGCGGCGTTACCGAGCTGCGGCCGCTCCCGCAGGACCCCGGCCGGCCTTCCGCCGCCTCCTCCTTCCCCGCCGCCCAGCGCCGGGCCTCGGAAACCCGGGTGGAGGGGAAGCGGAGCCGAGCGGTGCCGAGGCGAGGCGGCAGGGCTGCCAAACGCGGGCGGATTGTGCCCCCCTCTCAGCTCGGAGGGACCGTGAATTGCAGCCGCAGACGGCGGACTACGGCCGCCTCCCCTCCTGCCCGCCCGCCGCGGCGCCCTCTGCCCCGGCGGCCCTGATATTTAAACCCGCGTGGCGGATTTCTGAGCAAGTAACAGGCTTCGTGGATGTCGTCTATGCTAACCTCAGGGGCGGATCCACTCACGGGAGCACTTCAGCTTCCCTTGTTTGGGAGGGTGAGGGGGAGCAAGCCTAGCCGAGGTAGAAACAGCAGTGAGCTGACACAGGTATGAACTCTTATCAGCAGGATTAGCTTGGGGATTCTGGCATGGGCTGGGAAGTTAATGAGGAGTATGATTTCCGTGAGGTAAAACTGAATATTAATTACAGTAGCTGAAGGAGAAAGTCAGCTTATTAGCGGCAGTGTTGTTTAGGTTTCCACCAACTGTATTTACACATTCATTTTTAGGAACAAGGTATTTGTAAAGATCCTCCTGCACTTCAATAGAAACTGGCAAGCTTTCCTGCATTAGTTTACCTACTTTAAATATCAGCATTTCCTTCATATGAAAGCTTTGCAGGCTTACACGTGAGATTTTTGGTGAACTGAGTTAAGAAAAAAATCTCAAGCAGGATGGATCAGTAGTCAGTGGAATCAGGGGCTCAGCCGTTACTAATTTTTTACTTCAAGATATATGACCTAAGCCACACATACTGAGATTTCTTCTCTGTCTTTGCAGGAATATTAGCTTGAGCCCACAATCAACGCACGAGGCCAGGCCAGACTCCCCCACTCAAGTCAGGGATGCCAAGAACAGTTATTTACCAACAAAATTCCAAGAAAACTGGGGTTGGTCAGAGACTCCAGCAACCCCAGTGCTGCTTCTACGCCCACCACACTCGCTCACATAAAAACATGAGTAAAGCATTACTCAGAAAACAAGTTCTGTCCATTTGGCTTTTTTCATGGCTGGCTTAAAAGTTAGTCTTCCCATGCCACCATGGGGAACTGACTCTGGTTAAAAATATCTGTTTTCTTCTGGATTGAGTTTAGCATGGATCAATTCCCTGACCTCATTTCTTGCAGCAGCCCCCTGGACAGACCATTAGAACAGTGCAACTGATGAGAGCAAGTGACACAGGCAGGAATATAGGATGGCAGCTATTTAAAGTAGCTTTGTTACCAAAAGAAAAGTTCTGCAAGCTCCTAAGCCACATGTTTCTGCTCTTTTCCTTGCAGCAACTTTGCTCAGCCCTGTAGTATGCCAGTTCATCAAGTCAGCAGAAAATTAATCTGGCAAAGAAAGGCAGAGTTTTCTTCATCTTTAAGAAGCCAAGTAGGATCACTGAGGAGTCAGGTAAGCAGCAAAGCCATTGCAGGAACGTGCAGACCATGCAGGTGGTACAAGCCCATCCCCTTCAGCTGCCAGGAGTAGTTAAATTTGCTCAGCTACCCTGTGGCCCTCTTTTTCTCAATTTCACCTGTGTCAACCCAAATTAAATCCTCCAGCTGCCGTTGAGTACAGAATTTCACCCCACATGTTCTCTGATGTCAAAAGCAAAACTAGTATCAGTTTAGATGAGGTCTTCTTATGTTCCTCTCCCCTACAAAACTGGTAAGAGCATGAATTCTAACCCCAGTAATATCCTAGTGCTTTACAAGAATCCTATAAGTATTTACATGACAGTATGCACTATGGAAATAAGCTCTTAGTTCATGCCTCGGCATCATTTGTAAGCACACAGGTGAATGAAAACTTGTCTAATGACTTTTATTCTCTCTCCCTTTATGCCATACTTCCCTTCCCTCAGGCTTCTTAAACATCAAAATTCTTCAAATTATCTACTGGAGGAATAAAAAAAAGCACAGGGAAGTTAAGCTGAGTATGAGGAAAATACATAACAACATTCAAGCTGGCTGTTGCACTAGCCAGGTATTTCTCACCACCATGATTAAATAAGTCACAGAGATTTTAGCAGAGAATCCTGTTTGCTTACACAGAAGACCTAAAATTTGAGAGCTTTTGTACTAACGCAGAATTCAGAAGTACTTGTTACAGTACACAATCTTATTTGAAAAGTAAAGCTTTTAATTAGAGAAAGATTTAATTTCTACTTCAAATTTTGGTGGATGATTTTAATAAGAGTAAGAATTACAATGTAAACTGTCAAGACCCCATTAATTAAATATTTGCATGTGCTTACATATAATTTAAATGACTTTGCCATTTATTTAATCTTGAAATTCAGAGTGAAAGAGCAGATTTGCCACTGTTTGTTTAGCTATGGCTACATTCACTGAGCTCATGCCTTAAGACTCTGCTTAATCTTTTTTACTATTCAAAATCATTGCAAACAGGGCAATACCTACTATTATATCCCTACATTCTCTTCTCTTTTAAAGAAGTTAAATTATAGGAAGAATGTGCAGAGGCATTTGCAACATTTCTGCATTTTTTCAATAGTCAACTATACTGAGAATTTGTTCGAGGATCAATGTGCATTTTATATAAATACAATTAAAGTTGTGAATATAATTCCCCAAAGCCCCAGTAAGTTCTCCTAATCCATCATCTCCTACCGCTACTGAAATGAATGGAAATCTCAACATTGATTTCAGTGAAAGCAGGTGTAGCTCCTTTATGGGCTAGTCCATTTTAGGTCATTTTCTTGTCTGATATTTACAGGTATTAATTCAGAGTAACTCTACTGACATGATTCAGTTGTCCACTAGGAAGATACATTATCTTCTAAGACTCCAATGGTCACCCTTAATTATGCATTCCTATTTATTTTTCTTTAGTGCCTTGAGTTCCCATCCTGCCTTCCTGAAGTTAATTAAAACCATTTGAAAATACTCCCAGATGTCACATGAGTGGCTGAAGCAGCCTCCACTAGCTTAGTTAGTCTGACAGCTTCACACAGAGCTGGAGAAAGGGCAATGATTCTAACTGGTCACTAATAAACATTATCCACCTTAACCCTTTAATTAAGAACGACATCTATTCAGGGAAAAGAGATACTACCTAGCTTCTATTTGGGAAAAAAGTTTAAGAATACATCTATAAATATGTAACAGTAAAAGCATTGATCATTATACTCAGTTGATGACTGCAGCCATCAAATGTGCTGAGTTCAAAGAAGTCTTGAAAAAAACCCCAACAGCTCATAATTTTGAGTTTGTAAAGGCAATCCAAGTATTTGCTATTCTGAACTCTTGTATCATCAACAGAAAACTATCTTTTGTCACATCCCACCTATGAGAAGGGGAGAGTGACTAAGGTTCACAAATCTCCTTGGCATGGACTAAGGTGAAATAACACTCAAGGCCTACCTGTATATAAACATCAACTGTAAACACTCAGTAAATATTGACCCTTTCACAATTCTATCTAATCAAACTGCAGCTTTATGAGAAGTTGAGGTAGGCCTTGCATTACTTAACAATTTCAATAAAAAAAGGGGGGATGGGGGACACAGGCGGGGCATAGAAGGGGAAGATAACACCAGTCATGGATCTAGCATCAGACCTGCCAACTGGGGCCACCAATGTAGACAGCCCCTGAGGCTAGTACATGCCCCTGTTTATTGGCCTGAGTCCCTGGACTTTTGGAACCTTCTCTCACCCCAGTCCCAGGAGTGGCTAAGACACCAGTGAGTCAAGGGAAATGACACCAGGCCCCTCACCAGGACTGCCTGTTGCTACCTCATAAACCTTCTCTCCGGGCATTGCCTCAGCTCCCAATTCTGTCACTTGGGCCTCATCCCTTACATCTTTGCATCTAAATTTTTTACAATGTAAACATATATATTCATTTAGGGATGTCTTTGCATGAGCGTTTATATACATATATGCGTGTGATGTGTATACTGCGTACAGTACACATCTGCATGAATACTGTATCCTCGATACCATCAAAAATCTGCTATGCACAGAAAAGTTACTAATTTCACCTGTGTTATTTGGGGAATCTTACGCCAGGAGTGCCTTGCAGACATTAATTAATATAGATTTACAGCAAAAAGTACTGTGTCCACAATAGAGCCAATTAAAAAAAAAACAAAAAAACAAAAAAACCCAAACAACCCATGCCAGATGAGGCGCCATGCTGCAAATCATTTGCAGAGGAAAGGCCACCACCCAGAAGCTACTGCCCTTCCCATGCTCAGCTATCCAACCCACCCTGCTTTTTTTCCAGAAACCCTGAGTGACCGCACTTCCCATTGATTTCATCTACAGCTGTGAGTGCTCAGCACTTCTGCACATTAGGCCTGAGAGGTCTAGGAGGTGAGAGAGAAACTAGCCACAGAAGGTATTTTGGTTGAAGTGGCTTGCTCAGCAACATGCACAAAGACTGCAGAAACAGGGATAAAAGAGAATTCTTCTCATTCACCTGCCTTAATCACAGGATGATTCCTTCTCTTTCAACAATCCCCTTCATTATTCTCCATGCATCTTCAGATTTCTACACGTAACCTGAGAATCTTCCTGACACACATAGATATACTTACATCTATATACTAATATGTGAGAAAGCTGGCAAGAGAGTTAAGTGCCATAATTAAAGATTACATCATAATCATAGATTTACACAGTTGTTTAGGTTGGAAAAGACTTTAAAGTCATCACGTCCAACTCTTAACCTAAGAACTGTCAAGTCCACCAATAAACCTTCTCCCTAAGCACCACGTCTACACATCTTTTAAATACCTCCAGGGATGGAGACTCAACCAGTTCCCTGGGTAACCTGGTCCAGTGCTTGACAATCCTTTCATTAAAGAAATTTTTCCTAATGTCCAATCCAAACCTCCACTGGTACAACATGAGGCTGCTTCCTTTTGTCCTTTTGCTTGGTACCTGGGAGAAGAGACCGACGCCCACCTGCCTACAACCTCCTTTCAGGCAGCTGTAGACAGCGATAAGGTCTCCTCTGAGCCTCCTCCTCTCCAGGCTAAACAGCCCCAGGTCCCTTAGCTTCTCATTTCATAGGACCTGTGCTTTACACCCTTCACCAGCTTTGTTGCCCTTCTCTGGACATGCTCCAGCATCTCAGTGTCCTTCTTGTAGTGAGGAGACCAAAACATAGGTGCAGCCTCACCAGTGCATATAGAGGTTGAATTCAAAGGTTACACCAAAGACTGTCATTGTGGCTTTTCGTAACTGTTGGATGCCTGACTCTGAAACTGAAGTGGCTTTTAACCCAAGAAAACCCACACGAAGAAGATGACTGCTGTTTTCCCTGTCTTTTCTTCAAGTGAGAACAAGGGGAAAGAGAAGCCACGACAGTTCCCAGTTTCCCTATCACCATCTATGTACAAACACCACACAAGAGTAACTACATCACCTGTCAAAGAGAAAAGATTTTTTTCCTAACTGGGAAGTGGGGTTTGGAGGTTATTATTGGTTTAATCACTGAACAGGTAAGACAACATTTCATTAGAAGTCAGTCTACCCAAGACTCTTTCTCTCTGTTCCCTGTAGAGACTGTCTTCCTGCCAGTGCGTGATGCTGTTATTCCTAGCAGCACAGTGTGCCAGGTTACACTGTTTATGTTTTGACAAACTGCCAGCGTTTTGCTAACAAATCAAGTGCTAAAAAGGGAAATTACCAGGTTTAGATTCCAGCCAGAACCGAAGAGAATTTCATAGAGTAAGAAGTGCTTTTCTCTGAAGGAGATGTTCTTTCCTGCCAAGTTCCAAAGGATCATGGAAAACAACATAGGTGCTTCAGCCTCAAAAAAACCCACAACATTGTCTGAGTCTCTTACAAGAGTAAATTCTAATCATCTGAAATAAGTATTCTGTGCTCAGAAAGCGTCATAGCATGAACCAGAAAATAAGACAGGATAATAGCAAATATAAAGCCTTTTGTACAAGGAAGAATGTATTTATGATTCTTAACAAGTACAGCACATAGTCCCTCTTTTCCAAAATGTGATGCTGTGCAGAGGGAGGTTCTGGATAACATCTCATATGGGATTCACTTCACTCACAGCTTCTGATCCCTCTCCCAGGAAAAGGGCTCATTTGCACCTGTGGCCATTACTTCCCTGCGTTACTGTAGCACTTAGGGACAGCTGTCAAAATCAGGTGTACTTTTTTGAAAGTTATCACTAACAATGTTTCTGCTTTTATGCACATAAAATACTAGAGACAAGAGTTGAGCATCTCTCACTGGTACTAAAAATAGTAACAGTTAAGAATAACTTGCAGTTTATGCTACACACAGCAGGTTATTTAGGGCTTAGTTTTTAACACATGCATCAAGAATGATTACATCTTACCAGTAACTACATTACAAAATTAAAACACAAATGCAGGATGCATAGAGTAACAAGAACTAAAATGCCTACATACACTTCCAAGGCAACAGAAGTTTAGTGCTTACATCGTTTTAACATCAGTTGGAAACCTTTCTGTATCTGTGGCTCATGAATACCTTTGTATATTTTTTTTTAAATTACCCACTTGAAATTAAAATATAAAAACTTTCAAAAATATTACTCCTTGTTTAGTTAATATTTTGGAATTTGTATTCAGCATCTTAAACCAATGTGTAGAAACGCATTTGATCACCTGCTGAAGTAATAATTTCCACCATTATCTGATCATCTACTCAGTTCTGTCAAACCTTCTGGAAAGCACAGAGACCCACAGATAAGTTTCACACTCCAGATCTAACAACACAGCAGTAAACCTGTTCCTATCCATCATGCTCCAAATGTGGTGCCTTCTACCTGCCTGCCACCACAACAGGTCTCTCTGGTCATTTACAGAAAAACTGTGTTTCAGTATTTCAGTATGTTGACCCTCACCTGCCTTCAAAGTAGTTCTTATATTTCAGAGTGATTTAAAATACTTCAGGATTATTTACAAGAAATGTAAATTTCTCTCTTCTCTTTCAGAAGCCCATTTTTATACATTTGTTTGGTGTTTGACCTTTGCAGCACCCTGCATACAGTACGTCTAGACTTGCTGTCTTGTTAAATATTCCACACATTACTTTGTACAAAATAGGTTGAATGTTATTTTTTCCTATCTTCCATACCAGCCTTGAGAGGCTGCTAGGGTATGCCTGAGATAGCCTGTGCTTTCAGTGGCTGTGAAAGCCACGTTCAGCTTCCACTGTCTGAGGCATATTGACTAACCCCTCAACTTGAAGAGATGGGAAACGAACAATCCTAGGAGGAAACACAAGTGCAGCCACAGCTGAAATTTCAGCATAAGCATTTTTGTATATCTTTTGATTTCTCTGTTAGCAAACCCAAAAGTAGGTAGATTCAGGTCGGGGAAGAAACCTGCATGCATGTTTCCTCTGCTTTAAAATGCAGCAAAACTTGTGATGTGACCAACAATTTATGCAAATTTAAAAATCATATTTTTGTTTACCCAAGGAATTTAATCCAGTAAAACCCAAATATTCCTACTTGTAATCCGAAAAGCACGTCCTGACCTACACAAATGGGAAAGGAGGAGTTTAGGTCATTATAATCTACTCCAAAATACCAACAAGTCTTGATACGAGGTGCAGCATGGTATTTGGGGGCAATCACTTATCACCAGAATGCCACTACCTTCAATTCTAAGGAAAGCAGGAAAAGCAAAACTTTACTATAAAACATAAGGTTGGAAAGGGGGTTATGTGGCAAAGTTTTGATATGGGGAGGATACAGTGGTGGCCTCTGTAAGAAGGTGCCAGAAGCTGCCTCCATCTCAGGGGCATGTTTATAATCATGGGAACTATTTAACAGCAACAATATGGCAAGATCACTTTGCATGCAGGGTTTCTTGTAACATAACTGGTCTTTCCCCACACAGGCCTAAGTAAGAGCCTTTGAGACACCTCGAAGAGATGGATGCCCTGTAGCCCATGTCCTGTGTATACTTCTTCTCATTTTCAGATTAGATGTAGGAGGAATTATTTCTGAACAGAAAGAATGTCCTTTCTGGGAGCGCTCACTTGGATCTGAGGAGGGAATCTTTCGGCTTGCTAGTATCTGCAGCAAAGCGTTAGCAGCATCACTGGTGCTAATTGAGGCAGCACACTGAAGCCATCTCACTAGGGGCCCAGAGAAATGTACGTTACTCTCTGCTGAAGACAGTAATCTGTCTCAAAGGCCACTGGATACAGTTATTCAGGTTGGGGACTCAGAAGTGCTAGGACATGAGCTCTCTTCTCCTGTGCTGTCAGCTGAAAGAACTGGCATCTCTTAACCATAGTGACAAAAAGACACAACTAGGTATGGTTGCCCTTTAGAACCTTTTCTAATGTATCTGTCAACATTACACATCATTTATTCACCTTGTTGTTTAGATCTTTTTTTAATTCCTCACTCTGACTCAAGTCAGGGCAAGAGCTTTGAAGAAATTCTACAAATTTTCTGCTTCAATACAGATCTGTATTTTGAGATTAATAAATACATCAAACAAGAGAAGACCTGCTCTCATTTTTTTCCCTACTGAAACCTAACCAAGTATGTATCTTCATTTCATCTCAGTTTCTGGCCCAAAAAAGTACTTTGTGCCTTGCACTGTATTATCTAGTCTCTCTAATATCCTTCTGGAGGCTGTATGAATGGCCTTGTGAATACTTAGTTTAATTAGGTCAGGTGTTGCTTCTACATCCCACACTTCACTTACCTGGCCGGAGAGAGGGGTAGCAGTTACACTTTTGTTGAATCCATCCTGGCTAGACTCTTCCTAGGACTATTAGCTATTCTGAGTTAACATTTTGTCCTGCTTGCCAGGTCCAGGTGTAAGTCTTACAGGCTTTTAATTCCCCAATCACTTTTAAAATTTTTAGAATTATTATTTATTTTTTTTTAAAAGGGTGGAGTTGCAGTTTTTAATGGACAACTCTCCACCATCACCTGTTACATTTAATTAGCCCATCTACTTCATATTTCACTTCCTGGAATTGAGAAATGTATTGCATTTTCAAATCAGTATCTTTTTCTAGTATCTCCTTATCCTACAACTCAGTTTCTGGAGAACAGCCAGTCTTGAGAAGGACCTGCCTACTCTTACCAGTAGCAGAGAGTGATGATCCAAACCACTTGGCTGCTCAACAATGTCATCAAACATTTGTTACCTTTACATTTCACATTCTTTTAAATTGTGTTAAATTGTGGTCTTGTAAGTATTTGCATCTCAAATTCCACTCTTAGTCCTCCTAATTTCTTCTTCTTCTTCTTTTTTCTTTTTTTTTCTTTTTTTTGTCTGCTCTAAATCAGACACAATACTAGTAATGCTGAATAATTTGGGAGGATCTCTTTACACATCTTGCAAACCTTACTTCTTTTTATATACCATAATTTAATTTCTTTTTGTGAGGAGCACAATATTGGTGATTCCTGTTACCTGTGATTGTTTCCCTCATTTCCTTTTCTACAGACCTGTTATTTGGCCAGTTACCCTCTAACATCTTTGTGCACAGTTAGTTATTCCTACCTGAGTGCTACCTTATGGCCTGTTTATTTTCATTCTATTTTTCATTAAACCACTCAATTTATACAGTAATTTCTAATTCTCAGCTTGTTTTACAACGTACTTGCAGTTCCTCCTAGCAAATAAATATAAGCATGCTGCTTATGCCATCATCCAGGTCTGTAATGAAGACACTGAACAGAACTAGGCTAGTGTGCACAAAGCTCTCCATATCTCATGCACAGCACCTTTCTCTTTTGATAGCGAACTGGAGACAACTCTTCTCAGGTACAGCTATTGAACTTGGTTTGTATCTATTCTTTGGTAGTTTCATTTAGAGGATACTTCCGCATGAGAAGTAAAGAGTACCTACTGTGGGTGCTCTTATCCACAAGAACCGTTTCCCTGTTTCAGGAGAAAATTAGATCACCTAGATGTGATTTTTTTCTCCTTAAGACAAATCCTTTATGGATGTTGTAAATTTAGGAGCTTACAAAGACAGATGACTTCATCAAGTATTTGTGCAGGAATTGAAATACAGCTTGATAATCCTGAAAAAAATTGAGGTAGCCCTTTATAACAGAAGAGAAAGAACCATGAACAGACAGACTAGACATGTTTTGTGGCTCTGCTCCCTCATTCCTAACAAGACATACAGAAACAACTGTGCTGTGGGGGCTTTACAGTTACGCCAGAGATGAGGCACTTGCAGCTTTGGTAATAATGTTCCCATGGCTCAAGTAAATGCAACCACATTGCTGCACTGCTTTATGGAAAACCACAGGCAGTCTCAATAAAAGACTCATTAGACCAGGGCATTCTGGCATGCATGGGTAGTTGTTAGGGTAGACAGTTACTGTTTCCTCCCAGAATCAAAACAGGTGAATGGTTCAAAAGCATACCCCCTGGGTGGACAAGGCTGCTCTTCCATGCTCTTGATGGAATCGAGAAAAGGATGCACTAAAAATAAACCATGACTATAGTAGTATAGTACCAAATCATGTCCAGGGCTTCCTAAAAGTTATAGTATAATCTCCATTTCCTGCTATTTTGATGTATCAATATTAAGCTATAAAGGTTTTCACATTGGTTTACGATCTCTATTTCTATGGTGCAGTGCTGGACTCATGCACAAAAGGGTTGACTCACTATTGCCCAGTTCCATATAAAGTCATCTAAATTCACTACCAGTAAGTTATGAAATAGCTAATAAAATTATACTACAGTATCAAGATGGTAGCAATCTGCATTCCCTTATTACTTAGGGACACTTCTGCACAAGGGATGACACCTCGTTCTGGTGAAATGTGAAAGAATATCAGATCCTTCACCTTCTTTAAAAGGATTGTAACTTTGAAATCTCTGCTTCCTTCAAGCTGCCCAGAAAGCTATGAGAAGAAATCTCAATGTCCTACAGCTCCCTGTTGTGGAGTGCACAGCTGGTGCAGTCCAGGGCAGAGACCTCAGCACCAAACAAGGGAGAAAGAACAGCTGGAATAAAGTCAGTTTTACTCTACTGGCATGTTTTGATCTATCAGAGAAGTGAAAGTCAGGTAAAAGACTTTCATAGACAAGAAACACATGTTGCATAGCTATAAAAGGTCTAACAGATAGAGGACAAATCTTGTAGATGGGCATCCCATTAAAGTCAAAATGGTTTCCAAAATATTCCCCTGAAGACCTTGTCAAAGCCAAGGTCTAGCGCTAGCAGTAAATGTCACACAATAGTTTCTACCTAGCTCTTTAGGACAGGAAGTGGAGACTCCCTTAGCTGCTAACAGAAGCAACTAAGGAGCTGTAACACAGTTATAAAAAATGGAATTTTGCCAGGACCATGAAGCTAATAACTTTTACTCTGAGAAAAGTATAATGTTTAATGTCCAAAAAGGTGAGTGTTGATCTTCTGGTGACTTCTTCACATTAGCTGGAGGGAGAAGAGCAATCTTTGGTATTTTTCGTATCCTTCCCAACTGTGCTAGCTCTGGTCTACTCCAGCCATTCTTTAAAAGCACTCACTTACTGTCTTCTATAATTATTGCTCTACTATTAAATGCTGAACAACCTTGATATAAATATTTGAAACACAATCCATGGCATTTTTCCTTTATGGATCGATGGCCTGATTAATACTAATCTTTGTTTACATCAGTATAAATCTGTGATAGTCTCAATGAAGTTACCCTTGATTTATATGAGGACAATAGAGATAAAATCCCAAACCAAAAGATTTAACAGGTCATTTATTTTTCTTAATCAGGAGAAAAGAGAAAATTTTAGGTGGATAAAACTACTGAAACAATAGTTACTTTTTATATTACTTTTTGCAGCCTTTAAGAACCTTTTATCACTGCCACTGCAAACAGACTACATCCTTGAAGAACCCTTATTCAAGAATCATCTTAAACTAACTATGTCGTTGTCCTTAATGCCTACTAGGCCGGCACGTATATTTGTCTCACTTGTGTATTTGCAACATGAGAAGACAGATTTTCAATGTTATAGGATTGACCTTTGAAGACTTCCATTATGTACTGATGAGTTACAAAGCTGGATGTCAAGAACTGACTACATCTTGACTAACTGAAGTACCCAGTGTCTCACCAATGCAGTAAGGTATTTGGACAAACCCAATTCGAATGATTGGCTTATCCTATCTCAGGTAAGTTTTGACTGGCAGAAATGTTAGGAAATGCCTGTTTGCATGCAGTATTATTGGCTGAGTATAAAATAGCTGTTTTGGTCTAAGAATGGACAAGAGACAAGATAACAGCACATACAAGTATAAGCTAAATTTAAATAGAAATTTGAGGATAAGACAAAAACATCACTGTGAACTGCATTTCTTTTACAGAGAAATGAAATGGAATATCACCCACTGTTTAGCACAGACAGAGAAATACTTACACACACCACAGGGCAAGCTTTCTTTACCTTATACTTCCTGAGAACCTTCTAAAAATGCAATGGGAGTTGTCCTTCCTCTCAGGGGCAATGATTTTTTCTTGGTATAAGGTACCACACATCTCCTGAACCCTGATAACAGCACACAAATGCAGACAGAATGCAGGTGCAGGCAAAATGATGGCTCTATTTCTTCAATGAACATTTGTTCTCCTTCACTGTTCTTGGGCTTTCATGCCTTGAACCTCACTATTAGTCAGCATTACCAGCTCACCTGAGAAAAGGGAAAGAAAGTTATGTTGTCTCTGAACACTTTATTTGTATCACCAGTATAGTAACCAGTCCTATCTCTGCCTCCTCACTCATCTTTTCTATAAAACAAAATAAATCTTGCAGCAGCAGTTAATACTAGTTAAGAATTAAAACAAGATGCTGATTCTGAGAGAGTGAAAGGAGAGTTTTCAGAGTTAATCATAAGTGTTGAGTTCAAGGTGTTTGGTACTACAGACCTGAGGTTCTGCTATTGCATGAACTGCCTACACCTCAATGGGAATAAGATGTTCAGTGTTGTATGACATTCCAGTTGATCTCTTCAAACTAGGGTGTCCCCACATTAAAGCTTCCTGGAAGTTGTATTCTGAACATTATTCAACAGGTTAAATGCTGACAAGACGGAGTTCACATACATGCATCACCTGCAGGTAATTTCATTTAAATATATCCATGTAAAGTGTTGTTGTTGATGATAAGTTGTTTTGCTTTTTTTTGTTTTGGTGTTGGTATTTTTTTGTTTTGGTTTGGTTTTTATGGAAGAGGCCTGTGAGAGAACATAGCTCTCTGCCCAGCTTCTTCAGAAAGTGTCCAAAATGACATCTTCCACTTCCCCTAAAGAGAGGCTATACAACTGTCCTAGGGCAGACAACATCTACCAGCTCTCCATATTGAAGTCATGCTTCTTTCAATGTTAGCAAAAACCAAAACACTAAAAAACACCAGAAAAAAAGGGGAATTTAAGACTGACTGTTCCACATGTGAACAACATGTGAAGAAGCCTAACTCACAGTTCTCTTTCCTATAGCTGTTTCCTTATAATTCACAACTGTGTCCTCCAAGAGCTTTGGTTTGCTTGAGTGTTTGAAACTAAAGAAGGTTGAGCACCTCCAAGAATTCCAGCCTTGATAAGACACTACATCACTGATTAAACTCATCAAGATGGTTTAATTATTGTAATAATTTCTGGTCATTCCCTATTAGAAAAAAAAAATACTTGAATTGATACAGCAGTAAAACTTCAAAAAAAAATCACAGACGTAATGAAGGAATAGTGACAGATTAGAAATATTCAGCTACAAAAGAGATAAATATAGGGGAAACAAAGATACGTAAGCTAATGGATGATATGAAAACAAAACTGGTTATAGCAAGATACCATTCTCATGACAGGAGAGCAAGGGATTACTGGAAGCAAATCATTTGGAAGTGGTACTAGATAAAAAAATACTATGTAACAAAAGGTTAGTCTGAAGATTTCACAATTGAAAGACATCCTGAAAACAAGTTAGCCAATCCTTTTGTTTAAATTACATTGATATGAAAATGAAGGTAGGTCAGGTCATAATTAAATTGCAAACATGAGGATACAAATCTTCATGGTCCAGGAAGTAAATCAAGTACCACCAAGTAGAAGATGGAAGAATGGACAAATTATATATGGAGAGGGTTTTCTGCATCTCTCTTAAGTGTATCTGATTCAGCAATCTGCCTGAGACAGGATTCTGGACTAGACAAATCATTAGTCTGTTGTAGTATCACTATTACTAGTTTTACTTTTGATAATCTGAGCCCAAAATGAGAAGTACCTTAACTGTGAAATACAAGCAGGCATATTCACTTGGAAACATTTTCCTCCATGTTATTATACTTGATGGGTAAAGCATGCTATTCTATTTATTTTTTAAATTAAGCAAGACATTTACACTATGCCAATGAAATAGGTCTTACTGCACTGCTAACTTGCTGAATGATGAGTGCAGCAGTAGCCTGAAACTAAGTAGGGTATGTGATGAAGCCTAGAAGTTGGGTAATTGGGAAGAAGCACTCAAAATCAGCAAATTGAACTGAAAAATCAATTTAAAAAAACCCAAAACATAATAGGGACTCAAAATTTAGAGCAACATGTTTTCATAAAAACTGCTCTAATATAGTGGTAAGCTCTTTGCTAATTGACTGTTTTGTTAAGGTTCATTAAAGACTTGTGTTGTAGCCAATAAATCTAGTTGAACAGCTAGAAAGAGTTAGGTTTGCCTCTGAAGGGGAGGATGTTTCAGTACACAATGTATAGATTCTTTTCAGCCTGTGATGCTTGAAATGGTATTTAATGGTTATAGTTATTAGTAATGTTTGGTTATATTATTTTAGCTATATTAATCACTAAAAACCACAGTCATACTATACACATTGGAGGTAACCATACTGCTTTCCTGTACCACGCCGGGTTTACATAGATCACAGCTACGGTTTACCTATTTTGAGTGTTCAAGTCACATTACTGTAATTTAACACTATATTTTTCATGTTTTCATTTAAGCTGTGTCTCTAGAACATCAAACACTTCTTAGGACTCGGTATGTTTCAATCTATGCGGAAATGTGAAGTTCTTATCTATTTAGAAATGTTAATATCTAGAAGGAACAAACCCTGATAATTTATAAGAAAATACTCTCATAGGCTTCAATGATATTAGACACATAAATATTGTAAGGAAGTACAAGGTAAGTAATTTTTCCATGACTATGTGTAAGCATTAAATAAATACTAATAATGCCACACAGAAAATAAAAGTAGCTTTATACTATACAAAGAATTTAAAACTCAACTAGAAAAGTCACTAGCAGGGTATTTTCAGTAAGATTTACGTAACAAAAAATCCTTCCTCCCCCATATACTCCAAGAAAGTTGTCTTTACTTATTTGACTACTGATAACTTTACTAATTTGAAGATGCTTTCACCAGGAATCTGGCTTTCTGTTTAGCACACATAAGCATGGGTATACTAGTTTATACAAAGGGAAGAGCTCAGTGCTTCCCCCAGTCCATCCGCAGTACTATCTCAAAACAGGGAAATATTTACACAGCTCTCTTTCCTCACAACAGTCACGCTGCATCCTACCTCTTCATAGTGTTAATTTATTTAATTGTCATTTCTAATTATGAGGCATCTGGCCCAGGATGCTTTCAGCAATCTGCACACTTGCAGATCTCTTGCAAGGCAGTCCCGTTTATTTGTCTTAACATACTGAGCTTAATGTTTCACTCCCTTGTATCTGTAAGTTCAATCAGTTATGTTGATCAAAATCTAGTTTATTGAGATTGGTAAATCAATGGAAGCATTTATTCTCCACTAAAAATGTGTGTACAAATATCTGAGTAAAAATTAATAGATAAAAATAGGTAAAATAATCAGCAGAGTTCCAAAGTCCATGGAGACAAAAAAACCCCAGACTTGTACAGGAAATACATTCAAAATTTCCAGGTCCATTTTATCCCATTTTAAAGCTGTTGGGTCCATTGAACACTAAGATGTATTGCTCATCCTCACAGAAGTTGATACCAATGGGCAAATATCAATAGGTCCAACTGTTTCTTTATAGCATACATAAACTGTTGCCTGACACAGCCTGCTAATGTACAATTAACAATTGTCTTAAGCATTAGACTTTTTGAAGTATCTTATTAAAAAAAAAAATAAAATCTTTTGTATCACAACAGACACAGCCATTTGGACAGGAGACTACTTCCCAGTACTCCAGATCATTCCAGTTCCATTGCTCTGATTAACTCCCTCCCCATTTGACTAAATAAGGCTTTTAACAACCATTTACATTCTTCTCAGTTTGGAAGTTAACGCACCTCACCGAAAAATTTTTACCAAGGCCTCTCTGTGTTGAGCAAAATAAATTTTTGCTTGCTGCCTAACAAACAGTTCCAACTGAATGATCAAATAAATCAAGTGAAACTGACTAGACAGAATGAGTATCTTGGGCCAAACACCATTATCAACGACCTTTATTGAACTTCAGTGGGTAGAATTGAATGTTAGCAAAAGAACTTATTACCTGAACCTGATCTGTAAGTAATTAAACCACTTTGTAGTAACTTCAATTTTTCTGTAACAGAAACCTTTTCTACCAGACCTATTTGTTCTCTTTATTGCAGCTTTTCCCTAATCATGTTCATGTCCTCCAACTGGTAGGAGAACCAGCGACAATTTTGTTCTGCAGGGCTTCCTAACAGACAGCCTGCCAGCTGGGTGCAGAGGTTAATTTTATCCCTCATAATCCTAAATGCCTCTCTGCCTTCATGGGGCTGTCATCTGGTCTGTGAGAAGTTAGAATTAACCTGCACACATCCCGCGCACTGCAGCAGCCCATCCAAAAATGACATTCAAGTGCAGTTAAGCAGGAAAGCCTCGCTTGGCTTACCTGCTGTGGGTCAGGACAGCTCAGGTCACAGTGAGGGTTGATTCAGATACACAAGGAAGTCCCAAGGAAGCCATTTCCCTGGTCATACTGAGCACATGGGTGACTAAATTCTCCCATGTACCTCCTCATGCCCCAGCTCATTTATGATACACCAGCTGCAGTGTATACTCACTGCAGAAAGAAAGGATGAAGGAGCAGTCACTGTGTTTAGAGCTCTGGAGACAGAAACAGAAATTCCCATTAAAAAATAAAAAGGAACCCTGAGTTCTGATAGTCCCATAGCTGCCTCAGGAGACAAAGTACCCCAGTTTCCGAAGATGCTGTCATCACAATGTCAGCATGGAAGAGCTCCTGCTTCACTCCACGCTACTCTGTCTTACTATAGATAAGATTACAACAGCCCTTCCATTGTAGTTAACTCAGTGGCATTCTGTGATCTCCTTTTGTTTCCAGCTTCAAACTTCCAGGAATTTGTGGTCTTTGCATGAGGGAGATTAAGGGTAGTGCTTATTCAGTGTGGAAGCTTCTTTGAAGGGAAAATTAGGGAAAATTTTCAGAAATTAAAAAAAAAATAATTTTTTCATGACATGTTCTGAATGAAGTCTCTATTTTCAAATTAGCCTGCACAATAATCAACCCAATATTTAGCAATGATGTTGAAAAGCAATTTCGCACATCCTTTTGCATGTTCAGACAGGTTGCCATCTGTACTTACTCAGGTATTGAAAAGTAGTGTTGGAAATACTATGGCCTAGAAATATTAAACTCAAATGGTTTTAATGTATTTTATTCTAACAGAATTGTGATCCATGCCGAGCTGTACAGTCACATCTCTGGTCTGCAGCTTGATACCCATAGAGACAATTATATAGACAATAAATAAAGTGTTAAGGAACAAAAGTACCATCACCAATCCTTAAGAGTAACTTCCATCTGCTACTAATAAAGCACTGAAATAGCAAATGCCTACTTAAAATATCAAGCTAATACCTGTAAACTGTTCCTGCAAGTAATTTTATGGATAATTTCAGTGGGACTAATTCAAGGTGATATGAAGCTGTTTGCAGTGCAGAGATCAGGTGAGCTAAGCAGTATTTATTTCAACACAATGACTCTCATGTCAGTATAAAGCAACTAAGTCCTGGATTTGTTAAGAAGGCCACTGAGTACTCCAAGCTCCACACAGTTTAGTGGTAGTACAGAGGTCTGAAGAAAGAGATAAAATGCCAGTCCTGTAAGGCTCAGTGTTCTGGGTATCCACACTAAAGGTTACTTTACATTTAGACTTGCTATAAGCCAGCAGTGGCCTGCAGTAGTTTGTTTATGAACACATTATTTGAGAAGAACAAAACGAACTGTGCATCAAGGTATGCAAGTTTTAGACCAACTCTTGTAGAACTAATGACATGCTGGCTAATGAACAGTTTTATGCTAAAGGGACAATTTAATTTATAAAAAAAAGCATGCCATCGTTTGCTTCTTTTTAACATTTCACATTCATAGGGAAGACCTACAGGCAACAGAAAATAGAATGAAGAAGTGAAGAATGAAGAAGGAAAAGAGAGAAAAATGGAAAAAAGAACTAGTATGGCATGTGAACATGAAAAAACTCTTTTGTTCATGTAACATGTTGCTTTTCAAGATTGAAGGTTGAAAGGCAATTACCTAACACATTCTGTCTATGTAAACAGGTATTTCAGTAAATTACTGCTATTGCAAAATACGTTTGTACCTACCTATATGATTACTCGTAATATTTTGTATTCAAACCTAAAATAAATTTAGCAAATTTTATTAGGCCGTAAATATAGGCATTTTAAAATTTATAAATACTTAGCTCAAATTATAATTCTAAAAAAAATTATTCAAGACGTGCACTGAAGTGTGGTAGCATTTAAAAACAGCAAGGCTATAGGAATGTGTGTTTCTGGAACAATACCATATGTATGTATAGACAGGGAAATAAAAAGTTGTATTTACTATTAATGCCCTCCCATCAACACTGACTATCAATCTTCAAGGTATTAGCATCACTTAAAAAATGGCATGCTGTGAGAAAATCATGATAATCCATTCAGTAACCTGTATTTCTATGAATTCATGACAAAAAGCCCTGGGCCCCTCAATGTAAGAAGGACATGGACCCATTGGAACCAGCCCAGAGGAGGCCACCAAGATGATCAGAGGGCTGGAGCACCTCACCTACAATGACAGGCTGACAGAGTTGGGGTTGTTCACCCTAGAGGAAAGAAGGCTCCAGGGGGACCTGTATATTCAATACCTCAAGGGGGCCTACAGGAAAGCTGAAGCGGGACTCTTTACAAGGGGATGTAGTGACAGGAGCAGGGAGGGATGGTTTTAAACTGAAAGAGAGTAGATTTAGATTACACATAAGGAAGAAATTCTAAAAACACACACAAATTTAGGTGGGCTGCCCCCCCCCCCCCCCGCCCCCGCCGAAATTTTATGGGTTGTTTCCAGGAGGGAAATCTACACTGCGTAGAAAATGTGTAACTAAATTCACACTGAATGAATAATCTTCCATTTATACAGTACCTCCGACACATTCATGAGCTTTCCAAATGCACTTTACAAATGGATTTGCTAAGTACATGCCTTACAGCAATCATTTTCATCCCCTCATGGGAGAAAGATAGCTAAAGTTTACTATACACAACAGCGATATGCAAAAGTTAGTAAGAAGTGAGAGAAAGATGAAACACTTGTAATTGCCAAGAGAGTTTTAAGTGTACAGCATAACTATTAAAAATAGAATTGGACCAAAATAATGCAGTTAATATTCCTCAGTTACTTAACTTGGGTAATACCTATACAGCAAACCCAAATATATCCTTTTCCCATCTTTTATATGCAATATGCACATGAGAAAAAACAAGGAGCACGTGAAGCAGAGAAACAGTTTGGTGAGACTATCTAGTCAAAAGTAAAGTTTTTGGTCTGACAAAAAAGTTCTCTTACTGTTTCTGTCCTGTTTTCCAGAAAATTTGCAAAAAACAGGCATTCAGTGTTCCATATAATGCAAAAAACATAAGACATTAATCATATGAATCAACAGTACAAAATATGAAATACTAACAGCTCCTTTGATGCTAGGGAACTAAGAAATGCCTACACCTTGGCCTCAGATCAGTTGTTAGGCAGGTGCTTTCAGAGAAGGAGAAATATGCTCATGAACTCTTCAGTGATTAAGAAATTAATCTATATTCTTCATGGACGTTTTTACTGAAGTCTTCAACTAAGTAACGGATCTCAGCTTCTAAATTATCTTGAGTTTAAATAGTACTTAGATGAGACTATTCCTTTCAGACTCATATCCCTTGTGAGATTTTACCTCCAGTGAAGGACACCTATGGGTCTGTGAAACTGCTCACTCACCAGAGGGAAAGATGTCCCTCAAAGGCACAGATGCTAGCACCTAGATCTTCTCTGGCTGCTAGTCTTTGGGATCATTTTTTTTGAACATTTTCAAGTATACTGCTGGCAATACATTGTTCTTAATTGCACAGTCAGTGAGAAAAACACCCCCTTCCCAATAGTTTATGGAGAAGCATGTGTCCCTGTCCATGGCAGGGAGGTTGGAAACAGTTGATCTTTAAGGTCCCTTCCAACCCAAGCCATTCTATGACAAGCAGGTCATACCATCCTGTGGGACACATTTGAAGGGACACCCATGACTTGGAAGTCTGCTTTTGCTTAATGTAGGGGTAATGACCTCCAAAGATGTAGGCAATTAGGTAAGTTTTGACACAGCTATAGCCTTGTGATTTCCATTGCCCTTTGGAGGCTGCACCACATACATTATTTAAATCAACAGAGTGACTGACTGAGCTGACAACTGCCCCCACATAGAAAAACAGAAGTGTAACTTCCTCCAAGGCTTTCAGCATGCTGGTGAGAGCTCCCTTCCCAGCACACTACTGCAGTCCCCTTGGCAGGCTCCTTAACAAAAACATGGTAACTTTTAACTCTGAAGGATCTAAACACTTTTATTACTTCTCTGTATTAAGTTTCATCCATAGCTGTTTTGCTTTCTTTCCATCAACTGACAGACTGATGCTTCTGTGTCTGTGTGCCTGTAGAGGCGGGTGTGTTCGATGCATGGGTACCAGGGGAGTGGTTTCCCTGGCAACAACCATCACGTGAAAGCCCGCTGGATATCCGGCTACTCCGACTTTTTCTACTTTAGCTATGTGGATAGCTGAACTGGGTACTAAGTACCCAAATCAAATCAATTGCAGCAGAAAGTACAGGCAGGGCTGAACAGAAAACCCAAAGATGTTAAGGTTCTCTTATTTGCTGTTCAGTTTAAGTGAAGACAGGCTTTGCAGATATGTAGTATTTTAAAGCGAGGTTTTTTAAAAAAAATTGGTCTCACTGAAATAGGTTTTTTTCTTCAAATGTAGCATGATCTGTATTTCTTCTGCGTACAGAGTTTCTTGGGAATCTTTATTTTCAATGTGAGTTTAAAATGTACAAAATTTTAAGTAGTACATTTTCCCACCTCCAAGAGGTCATTCAGATGTTCTTTTGTGTTTTTTAGAAGGCTCATTTAAAAAAAGCTTTAAAAATGAACAAATAAAAATTTTCACATTTTTTCCCCCAATGGGTTTTTCTAATAAGTAACAGCTGATATTGTTTAAATATAGAGCTTATTTTGCTATCTGATCTGAAATGTGAAAAAATACACAGAATTCAAATATTGCAGTTATCTAATTAAAGCTTTGTTGAATTTGGCTAGATATTTTGCTGGTATTTGCTTGGAAAATTATCTTTGCTCTCCTTAGCACAACAGTGATCTTACTGAAATATCTACTAGGAAGCCTTTTCATACCCTTTGGGTTGTTTGTAATAACAGAGCATGTATTGCAAGTAACACAGTTAAAAAAGAGTCTGTCATATATGTACTGTATTTAAGTACTGTTCTATGTCTCCTACATCTTCTTTGTACACAACTCTGTTTTAACATTGGTCAAATGAAAAAAAAAATAATGATGATGCACAGCTGATCTACATTAGGTAAAAACCTGGCTTGTCAAGTTTTTGATCTGTTCAGCCATGCAGATGTAAACTTGGATTCAGAGATCACATGCCTAGATGAAAAATGTAAGCCAGAAAACATGCCCATAGGGCACTGGGGAGAACAAGTCATGCTTTATAGCACAGCAACATAGAGAAGGAAAACAGCAAAGAAAAAAGTCTGTATTTAACTGCCCAGACCTACAAATGGAGTCCATGTCTGTTCATTCTGTAACCTAACTTCTTAAGTTTGGCCACTGAAGTTCCCTGTATGGCTACAAAACTGTTGTTCTTATCCAGACCTGCCATAACCCCAGCATAGCTGGTGAAAATAAGCACAGCCTAGGCCTTCCTACCGCTAAATCCTGTGAGGATCAAGACTGGTAGGCTTGGTAACCTATGAAATACAGGAAATCTGCCTAAAACCAAGACACATTCCATGGCAGTTTTCAAGCGCTGGACCCACTATTGTTAAACTAAATAATGGTGTAAAAATTAATCTATACAATATACTTATAAATACACAATAGCATATTAAGGTTGAAGCTTCTTTGCCTAGGGAAATTTTTATCATCTCTCTGCTTTAAGTGGAGGACCCCTTACAGTATCACTTCAAAGGATAAGCATGGCCAAAATAGACAGTCTCTGTAAGCCTACTGAAGCTGCATCACTGTATAAATGAAGAAGTCAAATAGCTGTCTGAGTAAAATGCATATTTGCTGCCCATTTCGGGGGAGTTCTTCTATTGCACTTCAAGGACAGGCAGAGAAATTAAACCAGATTTGTACCAAAATATGTAATAAGCAATATTCTGCCTACTAAAAAAGTTAGCCTTTGTGAAAATCCTGACTTTGGTCTTGAAAGTTATTTTAAAATTTATCTGTTTGTCACAAATCTAATCCATTGTCACTAGTGTCTTAACACTATCATCACCATCTTCATCACTGCTTTCCTGTGCACTAAAAAGTAATTTTTGAGCAAAACAGAGGAATGAGCTTCTCCCGCACTCTACCAGCTTAGCACTGCTTTTGCAGCTGCCATCCAGGACCCCAGTGCAGGACACCTCCCAGATCCATAGCCAGAGCAATACTCCTAGTACCACATGGATTGCTTTTCAATTCACACTTAAAGCGAACACAACGCTGTAGCAGAAATTTAAATCTTGCCCTTAAAATCTTGCCCTTAAAAACTTTAACTAGATTTAAAATCTAACTATAGAATAAAAGCAGGAAAAAGACAACATTTCTATTGCAGGACAGGGACTCTGAATCAGCATCACCACAGCCTGTCTCAGTCTGTCACAGCTACCAAATTCTTCCAGCTGAGGAAGTTTAGACTCCCTTCCTCACCTGTGAAACTGAACCTGGATTATTCTACATTGTAGGAACAATCTCTGTCGCTCACCACCTGCATTACTTCACAAAATGTAAAGGAATTAACATTATGAAACCATCAAAAGAACAGCCTTCCTTTATTTCAGATTGGTTTCTTAGACTGTATTAATGTATGCATTACTAAAAACAGTATTAATCATAGGTTCCCTGTACCTTTATTTTTATAGAACTCTTTTGTGATAAAAGATTTTTAAGGAAAAAAAGAAGGTAATCTAGTCCATGTAACACTGTACTAAGTTTTTATATTTATACTTTTTCTTTCCTAAAGCAAATCTGTTCAATTTGCTTTAACAGAAGTAATGTAGCACTGGGCTTATGACTGTAATTCTAAAGGACTATACACATATACCATAACTATGAACAAGCAAATATTGATTCTAAGATAAACCCAATTTTGTCTAATAAAGTCATTTTCAGCATCAGTAATAAGTCATTTCCAATAAAACTTAATGATTTTAAGGACATTTACTAAATATACACTTGTTTATTTGAGGTCAGTGTGGCAATCTGTTTTACAAGCAGTGGAATTAGAAAAGTTAAGTTTTATTAATGTAATGTCAAACAGTATCACAAAACTAACATCAAACAGGTTTTTGGCAGTCAAAACCCTCTTTCGAGAAATTATAAAGAACAAACATATATTTTGGCAGACAGGATTATAAATTCTCCCATGGGTGGAATTTGGTTACTATTTTGTGATGTTAAACATTTAGTGTTTCATTGAGGAGCACTTCAACAGATCATCTTAGCAACACTGGCAGAGACAAGGAGGTTTTTTGATTATTTTCATGTATGTTCCTTTTGCCTGCCACCCACTCACATTCATCACTATAAACAACAGAAGCATGCAGAGATGGTGGTGCAGAGATAGCCACATGCCATTTCTACTAGCATTTCCAGTGAAAGTCACCCCTTAAAAGACGTGGCTTTTAAGACAGAGAGTAACAGAGGACTCCTGTACCAGTGGCCTCCTGGGATGGAGAGGCATGAAGGGGAACTAAAAAGAGGGGTATTGTGGCAACTTGTGCAGAATGTCTCAGAGAGACAAATCATAGAGTGCTGAAAGCCGGGAGCCAGGCCGTACCACAACTGAAAAGGCAACCGGGTTCACAGCATTTCAAGAGCTGAAGAGCATTCAGTGCTCCAAAGTCCGGTATGCTATCCAGAAACAAATCCCAGAAAAGCATTAAAATGATATTACACCCATTCAACCCCTGGCAGCAATATATGTCATTTCCTGCAGACACGACATTAATATTATGCTCCTTATTCTTCTCCTTAGTTTGTACATGTATAAATTAATTCCCTAGTGTTTGACTGTGGGGACTCATAGGTACCCACCCAGTAAAACCTCTGATATATTTGGCTGCACTTTAGAGTGTGTGTGTATGTGCATAAAAAAAGCAACTTTCTCCTCTAATTACACTATGCCACAACATGCAGACCACAGCATAAGTACTGAAAACTGCTCTTTGCCATGACCATTATCTCAGTTTCAGAGACAGCACTTGTAATATAGACACTGCCTTTAAGAAGGCAGATTTAACAAGTGGAGAAACAAAGTCAAATACTGGACACATCACCCAACAAACCCACTTAAGGTGATCTAATTTTATTTTAAAAAGAAAAAAACTAATACAAATAAATACCTTCCTATACAAAACTACAATCATTTTAACATCCTAATGCCTAAAATAATTTTCAAAGTTTATTTTTACAGAGTTTTATAGTTCTGACTAAAAACCTGCAAAATCAGACATGAGCAGAAACGTAAATGTAATTCTCCTGGAGGTAATCAATACATGCTCATACAATATAAATTTTAAAAATATCGTAACATTATCAGAATGAGAAGTTAATTTATGTCAATGAGAAGCATGTTCCTAAATTCAGAACAGCTTCTGTCTTTTAGTTTGAACTGTTCGTCCATAACTGTGCTATCTACTTCAGATGAGGTAATTCAAGTTACAGCTCTTCTAGTAATGTGGGAATATGAACTTCCAAATTTCAACCCTCCCCCCAAAAAAACAAAACAAACTCTCACACACTATAAGTAACATATTTTACTAAAAAGAACAGAAACCTTCTAATTCAACTGCCCTTGTTGGTAACCCATTGTAAAGAGCAAACTATGCCCAGGAAATAAAAGAAAATCATTCAAGAAGACTGTCTTTTACAGATGGCTCCAGTGATTGCTGTTGTCTCAGTGTGTTATGATTTATTGTTTAATCGTTTAGGACTGGCAGCTTCTGGAAGGAAATAACATTAGAGGGCACAGGTTAGCTTGTATACTGTTGCCAAACACTTCTTACACTGCTAAAACTTTTGTTAAATGTGTAAATCATTTTGAGCTTGTAAATATCAAGAGTTCAGCACTCCTGTACTACAGCCTGAGCAACAGTTGGTATAATTATCAGCTGCACCCCCAGATGGCAAAATTAACACCCTCTGATCTTCGATTCACTGGAGAAAAAAACATCAAATATGAAACTTATTATATGCAGCGGTTCAAATTGTTATATTTGTCTTAAAATCTGAATGCAGGCAATTTTGAGAAATAAAAGTATGTACTACAGAATTTCAGGAATGAGTCTAGAACTTTTCTGAAGTTTACTGGTGCTTCACTGAGCCAGATGCAGTGAGAGACACGTAGGCAACCTTAAAAATTGTTTGTGAATCTCTTCATGGAGATTAAGTTTACACATAAAGCTTACAGAGAACTGTATTAGCAAGCAAATAAAAAGATACAATAAATTTTACAAAATTTTCATTATTAGTGCAAAAGCAGTCACAGTGTAGAGTAATGACTAAAAGCATGGGAACAGCTATATCAGACATACTGATCTCTAATTCACAGTCATGGTATGGGAAATAAGCTCTGACGAAAGTAGTAACTTCTCAATGCACCAAGTCAATAGGGAAGAAATAGCCGGTCATTGCTAAGACACTCCTAGGGAGAAGTGTGTTAAACCTATGTTTATGAAAAGATGAGTGGATGACAGTTTTGTACAGTTTTTCTGTATAAACAAGATAGCTGGAAGTCCCTAGTCACCTCCAAAAGTGAAAATATCCTTCTGCTTCACAGTTTAAATATGGCTTCTCAACTCTTCCCATGACATAACACTCGCACTCGATCACCTTGTGTTTCTGGTCACCTAGTCTTGATCTCATCAACATACCGTGATTCATGAGGAAAGCAGGAAAAAGCTTTCAGTACAGACTGCTCAGAAAAGAGCAGGACCTGAGCAACATATCTGACACTATCCCGCATGACATCCTTGTCTCTAAATTGGAGAGACATGAATTTGATGGATAGACGACTTGGTGGGTAAGGAACTGGCTGCACGGTCACACTCAAAGAGTTGTGGTCAACGGCTCAATGTCCAATTGGACACCAGACATTCCTCAGGGGTCGGTACTGGGACCAGTACCATTTAAGATCTTTGTTGGTGACATGGACATTGGAATTGAGTGCACCCTCAGCAATTTGCTGACACCATCAAGCTGTGTGGTGCAGTTGACATGCTGGAAGGAATCATAGGATCACTGAGGTCTTAAAAGACCTTTAAGATCATCAGTTCCAACTGCTAACCTAGGACTGCCAAGTCCATCACTAAACCATGCCTCTAATCACCGCATCTACGTGTTTTTTGAAAACTTCCAGGGATAGCGATTCCACCAGCTCCCTGGGCAGTCTGGTCCAATGCTTGACAACCCTTCCAGTGAAGAAATTTTTCCTAATATCCAATCTAATCCTCCCCCCGTGTAACTTGAGGCTATTTCCTCTTGTCCTATCACTTGTTACTTGGGAGAAGAAACCGACATCCACCTGCCTACAGCTTTGTTTCAGGTAGTTGTAGAAAGCAATAAGCTCTGCCTGAGCCTCCTTTTCTCCAGACTAAACAAGCCCAGTTCCCACAGCTGCTCCTCATCAGGCTTCATTGCCCTTCTTTGGACATGCTCTGGCATCTCAATGTCTTCCTTGTAGTGACGGGTCCAAAATGGAACACTGTACTTGAGGTGCGGCCTCACCAGTGATGAGTACAGGGGGACAATCACTTGCCTAGTCCTGCTGGCCACAGTGTTTTTGGATACAAGCCAGTATACTATTGGCCGTTTTGGCTACCTGGAATGTTACCCAGAAAGACCATGACAGGCTTGAGAGGTGGGCCCACACGAACCTCATGAAGTTCAAAAAGGCTAAGTTAAAGGCCTGCACCTGGGTAGGGGCAACCCTCGGCATCAATACAGGATGAGCCAAGAATGGATGGGGAGCAGCCCTGAGGAGAAGGACTTGGGGGTGCTGGTTGACAAGAAGCTCAACATGACCTGGGCAATGGGTCCTGACAGTCCAGAAAGCCAACCGTATTCTGGGCTGCATCAAAAGAAGTATGGTCAGCAGGTCAAAGGAGTTGATTCTCCCTCTTTGCTCTCATAAGACCCCATATTCAGTACTGCGTTCAGCTCTGGGGCCCCCAACATGAGAAGGACATGGACCTGTTGGAATGAGACTGGAGGGCCACCAAGATGATCAGGGGGCTAAAGCACCTCTTCTATGAAGACAGGCTGAGGGAGTTGGGGTTGTTCAGCCTGGAGAAGGAAAGGCACCAGGGAGACCTTATAGTGGCCTTTCAATAATGCAAGGTGGCCTACAAGAAAGCTGAAGAGGGACTTTTTACAATGGCTGGTAGTGACACGACAAGGGAGAATGGCTTTAAACCGAAAAAGGGTAGATTTAGACAAGTTATTAAGAAGAAATTCTTTACTGGGAGAGTGGTGAGGCACTGGCACAGGTTGCCCAGAGAAGCTGTGGATGCACCATCCCTGAAAATGATCAAGGCCGGGTTGGATGGGGCTTTGAGCAGCCTGGTCTAGTGGGAGGTGTCCCTGCCCATTGTAGGGGGTTTGGAACTAAATGATCTTTATGGTCCCTTCCAACCCAAACCATTTTATGATTCTATGAGGAGCAGAGCTCCAGCCATAGCACAAAATCTGTGAAAATGGATAAGCAATCAGCATGTACTCAAAGTTAAGTCAAAGTTGACTAACCAGTCAACAATCTCTAGCAAACATATTTAGAGATTTTAACCCTTCCAAAGCAAAATAGCAGAATGAAAACCTCTCATATTCACAAACCCAGGACTGATCACCTCAATGAATTTATTATGGAGAAGCTTTGCTAAAGAGTTCTACACTACTTCCCCTCTGTGTTAAGCACAGGGTGTACGTTTTCAGAAAAAGAGATTCTAGATACCTTTTTTGATTACATAAGAAAACCCCAGTTGCTCAAGTTAAATACCATTACCCAGAATAAACAATAGCCCATAATCAAGTCTTTGGTTAGCTAATGAAGCCTCATGAATACCGATTTCATGCAGTGATGAAGTTCTAACTGTAGGAGTTTTATAACTGATATAATGATTCCATTCTTACAGGAAGATCTTCCTAATTACTGGCTGTCTCACACCACATATAACACATTACTCTGTCAGCATGGGATTAACATCTGACAGAAAGACCAGTTCATCAACAGGCAACGGCCAAAAGATACAACTATATAGAAATAAGCCTATATAAATCTTGCTGTACAAAATGTATTGCATGTGCAAATCCATAAATAGTATAAGTGAAACTAAAATCACTGTGCTTCATTAATTTTAGAAAGGTAATAGGGAAGCAGTGAAAAAAGACAGAAGTAAAAAAAAATGCAACGTACACCACCACACAGCAAAGTGAGCAGTAATTTGACTTCTGTAAAGGACCATTTAGGAAGAGGTTCTAGTGGCTACATGCAGCTTGAACATTAAAAGTGCTTTCCCTCCTGATACTAATAGTTGGGACCCTGAAAATACTAACAGATCAAGGGATTTGCCTTGTCCTGGTATGCACCATTGTTACTTCATATCAGCATAATCCATAACCTCGCATTTCACACTACACCATTATATTTTTTGTCTCTGTTGATCTGGCCCTCAAGTTCAGCCAATGCTACCTGCACTGCATTCATGATGCAATACTTCCTCTCTTTCTCCTTACAGTTATCATATGTAAGCTGCAGGAGTCCCCATGTCTGTATACAAATACTCCCTGCAAATACAGCCATCTATTCATATGTAATTTTGGATTTCAAACAAGAAAATATGTACATTTAGTATTCCTTTGTTTCCTAGCCCATTATTAAAAATAAAATGGGTAAATGTTAATGTTTTCAACTATTCAAGCTATATAAATGCTTTAACGGGTTCAAGCAATGGAAACACTTCTTTTGTTTGGTTTGGTCTCCAGATGAAAGAGAAAACGGAAACCTGGAAATGTGAGGTCATATTAAAATAACCAAAAAGATCACCTAGCTTCATGCTTTTGCTAGAGGTTAACACTGCATTTGCAAGCACATATTCTGTGTTCAAAGAAATTTTAAAAAATTGTAAGCAATAGTACTTCTACATTTTGGAGCTTTTTCCACAATATAGTGTACATCTACATGAGTATTATTTATAACACACTTAACATATAGAAAGAGTTGAGAATTTTCATGGTACATGTAATGAATTAGTGTTTGAGAATATGAGAGCTAGTGATTAAATGCCAAAGAAGTGAACTTCTTGAATGGCAAAGTGGGACATCTGTTCCTTTGCTTTCCACTCTTTTTTTTCTGTCAATTTGTAGTATTTTCTCTGTTCCATGTACAGCAACCCAGTTTTTCTTCCTTCCCTGTAACCATTTCAGCTTGGCAACTTCCTGCCTTCCTGTCTCAGATCATAATTTCATATTGCTTCCATGAAAAATGACACTTTTGCATTGTTTCTTCTTGTTCCAAAATACGCATGTTTATTTTCTTTTTCTTTTTTTAATAGGGATTCTCTATATGCTCAGGGACCACTGTGAGCTCCTTTAAATTTGCTCAGCAAAGGACATCAGTATGTATAATTTATAATAAAGATATGGTGGAGTAGAGGCAGACAGAGGGCTGGCTGCCTAGCTGCTCAACCTGTTCCAGGGAATACCTCGCATTTCTTTGATACCAAGCTTCTGGTTTAGTATTACAAAGATTACTTGTATTGCTGAAGGGTAATCACACAGACTGGGAGAAGCTACAACACGTGTGAGGGCATCAAGCTGGCAGATGTAAAGGTAAGTGACCCTTGAATACACTGAAATTATACAGTCCCTCAAGCATCCTGGCAAAGACTAGTTCGTTGGAGGGAACACTGAAGTCTCCAGCATGTCTGAGCCACAAAAAAAACCCTTGCACCTTCATTTTCCATACAAGTTCTCTCTCCCAGTAGAAGTTAATCTACCTGTATTACAGTTCAAGACTCAGTAACCCAACAGTTATAAAATCTGATACAAAATTCCCATTCATAACCACAAAGCAATTCAACAAAAGGTGCTGTAAAAACAAATACAAAGAAATAGACTGGGAGCTTTTGGAATAAAAATCCAAGTATGTAAACAAACTGAGGGATGGGGGAGAGAGTTATGTAGCAAAGAAGCCGTAAGTATGATAATTTTTAGTGCTCCTATGCTCAAACTGGCCCCACCTTGTACCAGCCCAATATCAAGGCTGGATAACAGTAAATTGCAGACATCAGACAGAGACAAAAAGTGACATGGACCAAGAATGGTGTAGGACAGAAATTCACACTCCCAAAGAAGCTACATATAAACCACCACATAGATGTGATGGTGTAAAAAGTGTGGGGAGGGATCAGATCATTAAGAAACAGTATCGGCACATCAATAGTCACCTCAGTGACCTCAGGACAGGGCATTTCAGAATTCCTCATTCATCACCAACAGCTTGTAAAGACAAAGACAAAAAGATGGTATTTTCACATAGGAACGGGGTCAGAGAAGAGATGTAAACCAGATGAGGGGATGAAGACAATGACAGGTGATGTTGGTAAATCTTGCTGGAATATGACTTATAACCTAGTATCTACAATTTCTGTAGATATCTACAGAATCTACAAAATCACATTTCTGAGGTAATTTCTTTCGAAAAGAACAAAATGTTCCAGAATCAGAATAAACACAGTGTGCCATTCATTAGTGACACAGACTCAAGCAGATGTAGTATTTCTAATTAGCACATATCCTCTAAAATTAGTGACATGTACCACTTCCTCGGATTGTTTTCAAGGAAGAACAGGTGAATGATGTCTCAGACTAAACAGTTTCAAATAACATCCTCTTATTTTCTGTACTCTCAGACGTAGTCACCAGCCCCTCTTAGTTATGCTTCTCTTCTTAATGGCAAATCCATCAAAATAAATTAAATTGCTTATAAAATCTTAACCTTGCCAAAAAAATATTGAAGAATCTTCAATAAAAAAGGCAATTAACATAATTTTCATAATAGAAATAAGTTAATAAAAGAACAGATAACTTTCCAATACAAAAAGGAAAATTTGCAATTAGAGCTACTTAAAAAAATTCATTGTTAAATATCTGAATCAATGCCATGCATTGTTATAAAGATCATGCCTAAGACAGATAAGTTTCAGTAAGTACCTAAAAGGTAATTTAATGGCAGTATTTTAGGACAGGTCTCATTCTTATACTATGAAATGGAACTCAGGATTCTCTACCTAGATCTTAAATCAAGACAGCCAATTAAAACACGCATACTGCATATCTGTTATAATTTAAACTTTGGTGAGCTTCAAATACTATACACTCTGCTAATTGAAAAGATGCTGCACAGATAAAAGAGTCATGAGTCTCAGATCAATACATTTATTTTTGCTCTCTTTACAGACATTCCTAATGCAGCTATCACTTTGAGATCGGATGATAAATATTTTGTTATGTGGGCAGAAGCTCCATTCAAATTGTACATTTTCCCATTAAAGTTATTTCTCTTGCTCACTAACTGGTTGTGTCTACTTATAACTGGCTGTCTTTACTTATATTTACACAAATTGAAGGGAAGCTTCCCCTCCCTCAGGCTGGAATTTTCCCAGAAACTGGTAGGAGTTAGAGCTGTAAGCAGGGCCAGTTTAGTGATCTGCAGGCTTATTGCACTAGATGGGGTAAGCACGAGGTTAGAGAAGCACCCAATCTGGCATATGGGCTGTCCAAAATGTGTGTTCAGTAGGAGGACTGGGACTGCTTAGCCTGGTGTGGAATAACAAAACATGTTCAAGCACTCTCTCATCATTCCATGACAGCAGTTATGGCACTCAACCATTCCTTCTGAAGGCATAAGCAAAATCACCAGGACTCCCTGCTGTCTACAGTCCTGCAACACAAAACCTGGAGCAGCATGTTTAGAAAGTCTTTGGCTGGCGTATTTGCACAGTGTAGCATGTCTAAATCCAGGGATTTAAGGCCTAACCGGGCTGCATTTTAACACTTCAGGTATAGGAGGAGATGCAGGATCTCCTGTCTGAATTTCAAACCCTGCTGCTTCCATAGAAAAGCAGCACCTCGTGACAAGTTGTTTTCGGCTTTATTTTATTCTGTTGAATGGGTTAGTCTAATGCTAGTTTATTAACAGTACCCTTCTTGGGTTTCTTCACACTGTTCCAGCTGTCAATTTTATTCCTTCCTATTTATAAATAATGCTTCCTATTTATCCTGAACAGCAACTCATTCTGCTCTCCAACTTCACAAGCTGTCAATTGCAAACACTAATATAAAGCCCAGTGCCTTAGAGCTTTAAAATAAGCATACGGAATAGCTGCAGGTTATCCATAATGCACCTAACAACAGCTCTGCAAAACACTCGAATGAAAATTAACATTTCAGTTGCTAAGAAAGCTTCACAGAAAACCTTGCCCATTGTGCCTCCATCGGAGCCACCACCTCACCACACACCCTGTGAATTCAGTCATGTCATTAATGCAGAGTAAGGGATAATGAGTACCAAGTATTTGTGCTTCAACTCTCACACAGAGCCAGCCATCAGCCTGCTACAAGAACTACTTGAAGCCCAATGCTCAGTCAGTGCGTACTGGAGCTCAGCATGCATCAGGTTCTTATGCAAGACTGCCAACATCCATGATTTTTTCTATACCTCTCTGTATTTTCTCTGAATTCAATCTGTGCTACAAGTGAAGCTCTAAACGTCATGCTTGTGTCGCCTAACTCGGTGGGTCAGAGCACATGGCATGCAAGATGTTGCCTTTCCACTGGGAGGATGCTGAAAGTGGCCAAGTTAGCTGCCTCAGACACTGAAGATTGCCCCAGATAGACTCAGCTGGGGCAAAATACACATTTGGCTGAAGAAAAAACATTCAGCAGTCAATACTGTAACATAAAACCCTTGAGAATTTAATCGCACTTTGTATTTATTTGAACAGCACTGATGAATGGAAAAGGCTTATTTGGCTGGACAAGAATCACTTGATGAGAGGTTTTAATTAAACTGTCATTGACGAAGTCAGACTTGGCAAAATAGCGGTTTGGGTTTTTCTAAATAAACTACTAGATCAACCACAGAGGTGACTCTTACAGACTTACAGGAAACAATGACTACGATAAGATGGAACATGAGAAATAGTTTTAGTGAGACTGAACATGTCACTGAGGTTTTTTTCTCATCCTGCTGTAAGCAGTTCATACTTCATGTTTCCATGGCTACATAGACACAAGATATAGCTGATGACCATGCACATCAGCACAGCAACATAGCTAACTAAGCTTTGTTGATATCATGCCTTATAGCTCAGGCTCCAGGCAGGCTATAGGCCAGAACAAGGCTCTCAAGCACCAAAAAAGTGGTTTCAGATGGATGAAAGTATTTGTGAATACTTTGCATTTGGAAAAAAAGTCTTAAAAAAAATCTGAAATAAGCAAAACATTTTTGTTTTTCAATTTCAAACATCTTGTCTCAAAAACTAATTTCAGTCAGAAATTTTGAAATTGATGTTTAACTTCTAAAGGCTAAACTGATCAAAAGAAACCCCACCAAAACAATTCGTCATGTTTGTCTTTGGGTGAAGGGGGAAGAGAAGAAAAACAATGGCTGGGTGGTGGAATATAAATTTTTGGGTTTATTTTTCTTGTCTAGTTAGAAAGTTGGGGGAAAAAAAGCTCAATTTAAATTTTGATTTTTGATCAGAGGCTCTGAAAGTAAAATTCAGATATTAAGTACCAAAATAAAACTTAAAAACTAATAGTAAATCAGACTTTGTTATTTAAAACAAGGACAAGATGATTAATATGTGAAAAGAGTTATTTTCTTTCTCCATCCCACTTGCAATACTTGCCATGAGAAGGGATTGCTTTTGTCCCTTGTTTCAATTTTTGCTGCATTGGAAGGTCTCTGAAGGTTAATACCCACAGTATGCAGTGAACCACAGTGCTATATAGAATTGTCTTGACTTTTTCAATATTCTACATTTTGAAGGAGTCACCCTTTCAGCAAAGCACCAGCTTTCCTATTTACAACTTCACCATCCATGTGGTAAGCAAGGGAACGTCCAGTGAGAACTGAGCAAGCCTGTGAAAATACACTCCAAAGAAAAAGAAAATCTACTGAAGAAGGAATATCCAATCCATTCCTGTGACAAAGATGAAAGAAGAATTGAAAACAGCATAAAACTAATTCATTCTTTTGAGAAAGCCACCAAGAAAAAAACCATGTCTTCTTAGACTCCTCTGCTTCTAATACCCATAAACCTGGCTTGGGTGCTCCAATAAAACTACCAGAAATTACAGCCTTTTGAAAAATCTAATTGCCAATCAGCCAGGCTTATGATAACTTTCAAGGATTTTAAGTTACTGCTCAAGAAAACTGAAGTATGACAAGGACCCTCAAATATTCTTGATTTGTACTGTTTTTAACAAAATGTGCTTAAGGTGGGCATGGAAGAAGCATAGTTCCTCTGAAGCAGGGACTGGGGCTGTCATGGTGCCCTTTCCAAGGCACGAAGTGCTCACTGGTACAAACACTAACTGCAGGAGGAAATCCTGCTAGGTAGTACAGATGCCATTGTCACCTGTTACCTTTGAAGTCAAAGGTCCATTTAGTATTTTGCAAGTAACAGAAAGCAAAAAAAAAAAAAAAAAAAATTTCCCCCCCTCACAGGCAGTGAGCAAAGTATTTTTTAGTTCAAAGGGAGAGAAAGAGTTTCAGGTCATGCCTTGGAACATGATGAAGACAAGCAGCACAGTTCACATCTAGGTAACATTACCTCGTGTTCAGAAGCAACTGAAGCAGATCAGAATCAACTCTCAACATTGCAAAAACCAGCACTAACTATAAAGGAACACACAGGGTATAAGAAGGATGCTTATACATAGAGGCTGGCAACCCATTTCTATTTTACATGCATCATTCTTTGTCTCAAGTGGGGGAAGTGTGGGGAACAGTGACCTAAACAGCACAGCTCTCTCCCTTGCAGGTGCCTAGCCACTGGGCTACTGAACCATTTTTTCACTGGTTTATGTATATATGTGAATTTTAAATTCTCTTCTTTGCATCAGCACAGCTTCAAAGCCAAGGAGTCCCTATTCCAACCAATTCCTCTCATTGTTAGCAAAGCTGACACGAAGTGCCCCCATGCTGAACCGTGAATTAATCTCTCCAGAAGGTGTAATAATTTTGAATCTCCATAGCACTTCTTTATGCTACTTTTTCTGTTTCCTGGGATTAAAGAGAGGTGGCGCTGCAGGGGTGATCAATTCCTATAAGGGAGAAATATGGACTCCTGGCTTAAGATCACATTTTTGTTTTAAGAAACTGGCAAAATCCCATTTAAAATCATGACAGAAATGTTATTTATGAAGGAAAGCGAGACCAAGCAGTAGTGTGCAAACAGGTACAGATTTTGTGAAAGCAGTTCACAAACTCATCAAGAGAATACACATTTTCACTTATCTAAACATTACAACCTTTACTTGCTATACATATTAGAATTACAGTTAAAAGGTCATGGAATGCAAGTGTCATTACACTATATAATTTAATTATGTCTAAGCCTAAAAAATAGGGACATGTGAGCTTACGACATTCTTTTTGCATGCTGTTTCAGTGCTCAATGGATTAGTCTGTTTCTTCCAAGTGGCAATTTCTATGCAGATACAAAGCTGCCATAAAGGCTTTTTAAGATCCCAGGCTGAGACCTTTTCAAGACTGCACAAGTTAAAGTTACATGGTTATCACCACACTACAGCAACATGACTAGAAGCTGTCACCAACTGAAGGTGTTCCTCTTAGAGGTAACACAGCCCCTGTCTTTCGAGAGCAGGGTTTTGGGCCAGCATGTGACAGTGCTCAGGGAAGCAAAAAACCCTGCATGTGTGTGTGGGAGGACAGGTAAAGTCTGTATTACTGGGGCTGAACAAGTCAACCAAATAAGCAGCAGAATCAGGCAGACAGCTATTAAATTTTTATGTTTTGCATCTTGCTGAAACCACATTTTTATTAATACAACTTATGTTACTACTGTGATAACCCCTATTGTTCTGAAAAGAGCTATATTTTGTTACACAGCTTCATAATTTTTAAGTATTTTTAATATTTAAAATCTTGGCTTCAGTGTATAGCTGGGTACCATGTCTGACTAGAGGATTGTCATCACAAATTGACAAAGTGTCAAAAAAGTTCATCCCCTCCACTTGAGATTTCCTGTTCACAGCACTTAATTTACACATTTCTAAAGTCATTTTTATAAAATACTGCCATTCTCACCCTCCCCTTCAACATCCCATTCAGGGACATTTTTCCCTTTTGTTAACAGCTATCATGCCTATTTACATCTTGACTGCAGTCAATTTTCTGTTACAGAAAGTTTAAATAACCTGCAATACAGCCTTTATTGTTTTTCCAACCTTCCCACAGTTCAGTGCAACCCTTCATCTTGCTTTTATTTTATGCTGTCTTATTCTCCACAGCTCGACGAACAAGACTCTCATACTTTTGTTTCAGAAATCTGAAGTACTTTGCTATCTTTCTAACCAGACATTTGCAATAGCAAGAGCTGTATATCCTAAGGAAAGGCTCTAACTACAGGAAATCGGAATGGAAAGGGAAAAAAACCCAGCCAACTACACAACCCTCACCACAGGATCCTCATCCATCTCCTTGCTTTCTGAAAGAGAGTTCCATTTGCTCTTCTCTTTCTTGTACTATTGCTTGCCTCTTTGCAGTTATTTCTCTTTAAAACACCCAGCTGAACCCGTTTATGGACTAAGTTCTTTTCAGCTGGGCCTGTGACTTTTTCCTGCTGAGGTAGTAATTTTAATTATCTGCTTTTTCTCACTTATTTGCACAGTCTGTGATCATCACCAAGTCATTAATGCTATCTGCAGTTAAGTGTCCAAAATTACACTCTGTTTCACAGCATATATTTTCCCTGTGAATATCTTAATTCTTACTTGCTCTATTATCATCACATTGCCTGTATGAGGATGACACAACTCAGACTGTCCTGTTTCAGTCAGTCAATACTAAAATCAATACAAATGTGACATTATGGTAGAAAAAGCCAAATGGCATATGAAAATGGATCAAATATCAGATTTGTCTCATTCTTGAACTCAGTGATTTATAAAACCTGTAATGAATATAACATCACAGACTCATTAAGAGTGAAGTATTTTGATACCTCCTTGCATTTCGTGCGAGTCCACATACACTTTGTGGCTCCAGCCCATAAATAAAATGCAATTGAGACTGTTAATACAGAACTGATCTGGTCAGAAACATCATTCTGATGGAAGAAATGCACTTTCCATATGCTAAAGTCCATGTCATAAAAACAAAGCCCTGTTACCCCAGGTAAGAGAGGAGAAACAAGGCACCAGAGCTGCTTTTTGCCAAACCAGAGGCCTGCGGCCCGCCCATGCTGCCCCATTTCCACAGCCGCTTCTGCGAGCAGACACCCACCTGCTTCTCCACAGCGAGGGGGTCCCTGCTGCAGGAAACTGAAGAGGGATGAGCTTATTGCAAAGTAAATCACATCTTGTGCTGGGCATCAACGGGAGACACTTCACAGACACGGTGAGCTGTGAGGGGGGCTGCTCTGAGCCACCTTGAGCCTGTCACAGCCGGCACCAACCGGCTGGGGGCCACGTGGCACCCGCCTGCAGCACTCCAGCCAATCAGAAAAGGGCATCTCTGCGCGCCAGCCAATCGGAGGAGCCGGTGGTGCTGCTGCCGCGGTAGGAGATGGCGGAGCTGCCGGGCGCGGGGGTGGTGAAGTGCGGGGGCGCGCGGCATGGCGGCAGGGCAGGGGCGCCCCGAGCACAGCCTGCTTCGCCGGCCTCACCTCGTGTGAAGGGGCCTGAGGGGCCTCCTCGGGGCTGCCTCTGTGGTGGGAAGAGAACAGCTCAAGCAAAAGTGGGTAAAGAAACAGCCGGAGAATTTATCAGCTCCAGGGCACCCATCTCTCACTTCCTTGACAGACACAACCACCACACTTTCTGTACGTTCCCACCTCTTTGCAAACACCGTTTCTTCAGCTTTCACCTCAGATCAAAATTTTAACTGATAGCGGCTATATTTTTTTCAACATTGACTATTTATTCTGTTCCATAACTTTGGGAAAGGAAGTCCCATGGCAGATACAGTTGTCCTGGCTGAAGAAGAGATTGGTCAGTGTGACATGTGAGTTTCAAAGGGACAGATTTTAAAAACAGGAACAACAGATAGTCTAAAGCATTTCCCCACCCCACCCCACCCCCCCACCCCCCCGCACAGATATAAATCAATTTATTAATGCAACATTAAAGTACATGTAATTATCTGAACATTTGTCTTTTTCTGTTGGAAAAAAAACCAAACGCAATTTTCTAATTCCAAAAATTACTAAAAAATCAAGACCAGCACAGCCTCCCCTAGTTCACTTCTGCACGCAGATGGAAACAAGACAAGACTTCATGTTTTCACAGCTGATGTTCATCATATTTATCTTCTGCCACACCAGAGCAAAAGCAGAACATGCTAATGAACTTTTCAAGAAGTCAGGTTCAGGAAGCTCTTTGCACTCTAGCACATGCAATTGTTGTCATCCAACATAAAGAAAACGGTCAAGGTATAAAGATAAAAGAAAAAAAAAGACTCTAAAGACACATCACATTTTTTCAAAGTGTCATTTTCAATAATTCAAGAAGCATAATTGTCTTTTCCAGACCACTTTATTCTTTATTATCAATTTTATACCATGCCAGGTATGACAGTTCGTTCAAAAAGATAAATTGACATGTCAACTTATTTTCCAATTTTGAGAGTGTAAATTTGAAATATTTAATGAGCAGATTTAGAAACTCAGCTTCTACATCTGTTTGATTTATTTGCTAATGCTGTCAGTATGGTTTCCTTCTACTTCATATTAATGTATTGAGCATCCTCCCGCACTCTTTTTTCTTCCCAAATTTCTTCAACCTCCCAATGCTAGGACTAAGACACCTGAAATGTAATGTCTCAGGCAATGGTCAGGAAAATTAATGTCTCCTCTCCCTTCCCTCCCTCATCATGAAATTTTTGCGTATCTCAAGATATGCAAAATGTACTTCAGTAAACCACCTTTGCAGAGTATCCACATTAAACTTGGAAATCTTCCTTAGACTTTTGTTTTTCATAGGGTTGCTTAGAGTTCTTTGTCACGTTTTAGACTAGCCTGGACATTGCTTTATAATGCATTAGACTGACTACTCTTCTTGATGTTTCAGTTTTATGAAGAAATCCAGTGGCTAGATTTCAAACACCGAGACCTTAATTTTTCAGCCCACTAAATAATCCTAAATTAAATTTGCAATAACTCACCAAGAGTCATTTTGCTATTTAAGGTTACTACACAAAGTGGGACAAACATAGCAAAGGGACTACAATGTGATCTGCTGTTTCAGTTGGTTTTTCAGTCTGTTATGTGGTGGCACCATTGTGTAATTAATTGTGCGTGATGTCCCCATGTAAGCTGTGGCCTCTGGTCACACCATGCAGGGCCTGCTTTGCCTGACTAGCCAGCAGGGCCACGACAGGATGCCACTCAATGTTAAGACTTTATTTTTGTCTTTGCAGGCTAAACTATGACTTGGGATGTGTTGGGAGTACCACAACTGTGATGTGCACAGCTGCAATGAAACAGAAATTACCAAATGTAACAAAGGAAAAAGAACAAAAAAGTTTCATTTTTCTATTAGTGTTAGCACAAATAAATCACACATTTCTGAAGGACAGATTGCCAGCTCAGCACCAAATCATCCAGGCTTACCGTAGTTATTTAAAGAAGCTTCATGTATAATAAAATAAAACTGTTACCTTTAAAATTTAGGTTACGCATATCTTTAAAAGTTGTCACACCTGGAAACAGGATGCATGTTTGATATTCTAATCAGTTTATTGATGGAAGCTATCTGTTCAAAAATTATTTGCTTAACTGTACAAAAAAATTAAACAATTTAGTTGCCTGCAACATCTGCTAAAGAAATGACACAATATCCTTTTGAACTCTAAAACACAAGAAGAGAACTATTGAAGCAAGCTCGCCATCAATTACTGGCTTACAATGACTTCAGAAAGAATCTCTTCTAATCTCCAGCAGTATCTTTTATATAATCTTCTTTGTAAAAGTTTAACTATATTTTAAGCAGCACATCAGCAACTCCTACTTTCAACAACTCAACTCACCAGACAGACAAATACCTTTGGTGGCATACTGAGAGCTGAAAAGCATTTGCTAGCTTGGATGTGCATACACATGAAGAATACTTCTATGGAATACATAATTTTAAAATAAATGACAGGACACAAAACAATACAGATGCTAGACCACAAAGCACTGAAAACTAGAGACAATGCACTGAAAGATACTGCTGGCACAAAACACATTGCTTCCCCTAGCTGTTAGTACCGAGGAGAGATTCTAGGCACACAGGATTTTGATAGAAATAATCCTAAAAGCCATTGCCCAAGTCTCTACATCCATATTCAGTTTCAATTTAATTCTTAAAGTGAAATCCTGGCACTGAAAGGTCAATGCAACAACTTCCTTTGGCTTCAATAGTAACAAAGCTTCCCCATACATCATTGATCTAGAGTAACATTCATTATCATTTTCATTCAGAACAACCTGTTAGGAAATGGGAACTAATCCTGGTCACAGTTTTCAAGAACTGTGTGTTATTTTCATGTTCTTCGCTGCAGCAACAAATTAAGGAGCCATGTTATAAGAACGCAGTATGTACAAACTGGAGGAGAAAAAAAGAATAAAGGAAAGTGGAAAAGAAGCTTCACCATTTGGTATTTTTCACTATTACACACGTGCTGAGACAGTAAATGGTTAGAAATATTCAGCAATACATTATTTGCAAAGTTTATTTAATTGCATAGAGACAAGAAATGACAGAAAAACCCCAAACCCCTTTCTTATCTTTGGATGTAAATGGTTTATTTTTTTCTGAAGTAATGAACAATGTAGATAAAGAATGTCATACAGCATTTCAAAGATCTGTAGTGCAACACAGTGCAGAGTCCCACCCCAAACAGGCAACGACATGCAGTGAGAACACTTCTTTCAGAGTGGCTGGGACTCATCAGAAAATAAATTATCATCACCCACATCAAACAGATGGTTTTGACAATCATCAGGCTATTAGTTTCAACAGGAATCACCATAAGCCTTTATATAGTTTGGATGTTGTCTCTGTGTTATTATCAGTGACTTGGGGTGTGAAAACCAAAATAATTAGTGATAAAGTTTGAGATTGACACAAACAGTGGTGGAACATCAAATATCAGGGGATGAATCACTTGCAGAGTGTCCTGAATGGCTTGTTAAGCTGAGGATAAACATGCTTTATAACATAGGCAAATATTAAAGTCAAACAAAGACCAAAAAAATAGGATGCCCAACTTCCAAAATGGAAGTTTCTATCTGGAGAAGCAATAGTTTTGAAAACAGCTTGAGAAATGTTGTGATAGCCAATCCAAAAATGAAAATAAATTTTGCTCATCTGGACTCATAATATTAGCTTAAACCCAAACAGTCTACCTTCAGTTTTTCTTCAGTTTTTCCTGTTTGTTTTATCCTTTTTCTAATGTTAGGTCAATCTCAAAATGCAAATGATTTTTTAAAAAAATCCTTACCCTTACACCTCATTCTGTCACTTCTTTTTCATCTGAACAGTTCACTAAATTTATCCTGGACTTGCAAATAGTTCTAGTGCTCTAAACTTTCTCCTTTCAATTAATAAATTCCTTAAATAGAAAATACTGCTGTGTACTATTCATTGTTACTTTATTGAAGGGAAGGTGAGCATATGGGAACCAAAATATAGGTCTAAGATGTGGAAAAGAGCCTTCAAAATTGGCTCTTCAGTCTAGAGGAGCAGCTGATGCATTCTCATAAAAAAGTCAGGGAAGAGCAGACAACAACATTAAGGTAATGGAATTGCTGAGAATGTCTTGCTTTTCTCCACAGCACACATCTGTTTAAGAACACAGAGCAATCACTTCACTTTTACTTGAATTCACGAACACAAAAGCTGTGGGTCACTTGAGATCGCTCTGCTTGTTCCTTTGTTTTGCTCTTTCTGTGCTCTTCTGTTTTTCTGTGTTCCATTTCCTACACTAACAGCAGCATTGTTTCCTTTTTATTCGCTACTGCTTTCATATGCTACCGAGTCTATTAATTCATCATTATACTTTCTGTTGCAGTTCTTTCCCTAGGATCCTCCACACTGCTCTGCATTTCTTGCTGAGTTAATTTCTTCCTTCCTTTCCTCCTTAAAACACTTCATTCAACTTTTGTTCTTTGTCCCTGTTCATCACCCCTTTCTAAGGGCTCCTGCTCTTCATAGGAATGATTGACCTGAGTTCCCAGACTGAACTAGCATCTTCAGGTTTGTCTCTTCTTCTGGCTTGGCTGCCCTTTAGTGGCTTCCAGCATTACTCCATCTTCACCTTCGCTATGTGCTCCCCAGAGAGTGAAAGAGCAACACTGACAAAGTGTCCTTTGAATTCGGAATGCCTATAGTGGAGGGAGTGTTCTGATATACCTGAGATTTTTCAGAGATGCTGAGAGCTCTTTCATTCTTATAAGCAAGCACTCAGTTTCTTGATCATGTAAGAACAGAAAAGAGGAAGAAAATGATGATTTATTTTTATGAGTGAAACACAATTACTGGTGTATGAAATATAGCTGTAGTAATATGTTTTTTTCTCATACATTTATGAAATGACACTTCTTCGTGGCAAGAGAAATAGATTATCTAGGCAAAAAGATGAAGCACTCTAAGCATCAGCCCCAACTTCTTACTTAGGGATTGCCAGCAAAACAGGAGCAAAGGACACACACAACTCATGTGCAGACCAGGAAGCCAATTCTTTCTTCACAGCCATTTCACCAGCCAGCAGACACAACGTGTTTTCACAAGAGCCTCCTTCAGCTTCCTTCATATCTTTCCTTGAGGATTATTGTCAGTGGGCTAGATGTTGCCAAGGAAGAAGTAAAAGCAAGGTGGTATTTTGAACAGCAAAGCTGTCATGGAAGACTTAGAGAAGACATGAGTCAGACTAAGGTAAATCTTATTAGAAGCCAAAAGAATTTAAGAAAGCTACATTCCAGCTGTAAAACATAATGACAGAAGAACAAGAGAAGGAAACCTAAATTTTTAAATCTAGAGTATGTACAGCAATTTGGAAGCAGCAGGTGGGACAGGAAGATACTTTCTATTCTTCTCCACTCCAAGTCTGCTGCAGAAGAAAAGTTCAGAGGCATCATGTTGTCACACCTATGGCAAATAAAACATTGCTGTTACAAGCCATAGGCATCACAATCTGTATCAAAATAAACAGTTTCAACTTATTTCTGTGTGGTGATTCTGTTACCCACTCTGTTTTGGCATCCAAAGGTTTTAACTGAGACGGAACCTAGCTGCATTAGGTATGTACAAACACAGAGTATCTAACCCATAGCACTTAAAGAGCTGAAACAGTCAAATGGCTGAAAACAAAGATAATGAGGTGGTTTCATGGATGCAGAGTAGAAATCACAGGACAGACAGACAAAACTTGTTAATTAAGACTCCACATTTCGCCACAGAATATTTGTACATACTTGAAAAGAACTGAATCTGGTTTCTGAGATGTTGGTGGAACCATACAAAGAGATTTCAAAGCTATCTGCCCACGCTAGGCTATTTTCAATGCTATTTTACTTGGTCATGTTTGGAGGCCCAAAGTTCAGCTATGGTATTAACCCACCTCCTACACAGTGAGACACAAACAAAAAAACCTAACCCAGCTTAAAACATGAAAATCTCCTAGAAAGGATACAAAACTATTAAACTGGAAAAATCGGCTAAGGCCATCTCAACTTCTCATGGCAAATGGTAGTTCAGCTTAATAAGTTTTACTAATGGTTTCTTCAGGAATTTAGAATTATGCTTTACATTTTTTATTACAAGAAAAAGTCAGTCAGATCTGCAGGTAATAAGAATTCACAGCTAGAAAGTATCCATTTTTCAATGTATTTAGTAGTTTGTCTCAAATATCTTCAAACTGATATGACTTGCCCACTGCTGACATACAGCTCTGGGACAAAAATGTGCTATTGTCATTGAAAATCCTGCCGATGGCACAAGACATCCAATGAAGGACAGTCAATACAAAATTTGCAGTAAAAGTTTGGGCATTTTATGCACATCACGAATGTGTTTGAAATGTTCCTTTGAAGGTCTCGCTTACTGTTCATTACATTGAAAGTGCTCTGATGTGAAACTATATAGGATATCAAATTAGGTGCATTTGCCATTAAATAAAGACATCGGCAACACTTTAGTATTGGAGAATCTGTGGCATAACAGAGTTGTAGGGTTAGGAGTGACTTTGGTACACCATCTAACTAATTTTTCCACCTAGGATCAGCTATCCTACATCTTTTCTAACTGATGGTCTGAAAGATCAGCAGCAGCCCTGGAGAATCTACCTCTAGATAAATTAATTTAAAATTAAATGCAGTGTTTAATTTTCCTCACCACTGAAATGTTGTGCTTGTTTCAGGATTTCAATTTCTAGACAGAAAGGCTTGTTGGTTTGTGTTTCTTTCCAGCTGAATTAGAGAACCAGCTACTAATAAGTTTCCTTTGTATTATCAGTGACTTGACACAGCTTGTGACTTGTTATTTTAAGGTTAACTACAAAGTTAGTTCCTTCCTTTTTACTGTATGGCATAGTTCAGTCTTGCAATTTTTCTCCTGTTCAGCCTGGAGGAACACCCTTAGGTACAAGAACTGGATGAGATATCCCTCAAGGAATCTAAGTTACACAGATGTAATATCCCCTAGATCTAACTACATGAACTACATCTAGCTGCATAAACTTACCTGCAAGTCAACCAACTTTTGTCACCTGCATATTTATTAGCAATGCCATCATGCTTTATTCAAAAAGATTAAGACAGATAGTATACAGCATTAAGAACAGATCTCTTAAAGGGATGTCATGCATCGTTCAGTCATACGCTTTATAGAGGTCTAAATATACTGTGTCGTTGTCATTACTTTTATCATCTAAACTTGTAATCACTTGAAAACTTACCCCAAAATTTTGATACAATTTTTTTTTCTGGAAAACTTTTGATTGGCATTAATTACGTTCTCTTGCTGTTTCAAAGGAGATTTTCAATATTAAAATATTGCTACTTTCTATTTTGGGTATCTGTTTCAGCAAGTTTCACAGCAGTGATCTCAAGCCCTACTATGCCAATGAAGCTCTGGATGCAAAACTGAAGTTCATTTGTGTACGAAGGGCAATATCCACTGAGATTTACCAGTAGGGGCCAAGTGATCATAATGACACATTATCTAAACACATTCTGTAGATTCATTCTTGCAGGTTTCCCTAATCAATGCACAAAATCTTTTAAAATATACTTTTTTTTACAAAAGATGCTGTTAAATTCCCTTCCACACCAACTCTTCTTGCAGGCAAAATGTAAGAAATTTGTGTTACTTTTCCTCTATGAAGTGTATTGTAATGGCTAGAGAAGAGATCTCTGACAGATATTGCTGCTGTAACATTTCTATAGCTCAACATTTTGCCATTAACTATTACAAGTCCACTTTACAACTTAGCTGCTGCACCACTTGGGAATGCTACGAGGCACTGATTCAGTGTTCATCTGTCTGACATTGGGGCAGTCTTCTGGAAACAACGGCTTTTCCTCAGAAAGAAAACATTGGGCAATACTTAACAACTTACACTACTACAGACAATCTGAAGGAGTTTTTAAAAACGGTTCAAGATCTCCAACTTTGATATAATTTATTTTTCCCCTGGAAGAGTAATAATTTTAAATTACTCTACCTTGACACAAGTCCAGGGGTGGATTTGCTGAGGTTAGGACAGTAGAGGAAAGGTGAAGGATCAGTGGGAGAAGAACAAGACCCAGGGAGCAGGAGCCATCTGTGATCACTGCTGGTGCAGCACAGTGCATACCTGCCACAGAGCCCAGGAACAGCCATGTGACTCAACGCTTGCCCCACCAGGAACATTGCATACATTCCCAGCACACTGGCCAGCAAACTGCCCCCTACATATGAGAGAAAAAAAGTGCCTGAGGCAGCCCAGAGGGGAATTTGGATCACGCCTCAAATGTACCAAAAAAAACTCCACGGGAAAAAAAATAAAAGAGTAAGACAAAAAAGAATGGTCTGTTTGAATGCACAATTAATCCTTTGAGGCATCAATTAAAACAAGAAAAGCACAAGAGAAAAAAAGATAAATTGTGGGCTAGTATGCAGAGTACTGCTCATAGGCTTACATTTAGAAAAGGAAAGATCCTGGAAGAATAAAAAAGTCTGTCTTTCCAAAGGAAAATACTTAATATGCTTTATTTCTGATAGTGTTGTCTCCTTTTGCCTTTAGGAAAAACATTTTATGTTTATGAATTTGAGAGTTTTGCAATACTTGAAGTATATGGAAAAGCATCTCGCACTCCTGATCAGTAAAAGCATCGTTATTCTCTTGACTGAACAACTTGTATGATTGCTGCTGAGCTTCTAAATACTTCCTGTCTCTTATCCATGATTTCTTGAAGAAAAAGTCAGATCCTTTACAGTCAAGATGTGTCCAACCGCCTCTTCCTTTGGTCATAATCCTCTCATATTCATCACATCCCTGCTATTCTTTCCACAGTCACCACCATTTTCTTCTTGTCCTCAGCAAAAAACATTGCTATGTGCTATCCCTTCTCTTTCTGAACATGCAGAGAAACTTTTTCTTTTTTTGCTTTATACCCTTGTCAAAGACACACCATCACCATAGTCAGTGGCTGCTTCACTTCCGTTAATCCCATCATCTAATTAGACTGAACTGTAACACAAAAAAGCAGAGTTTATTCATTAATCTTACCATTTCCTAGACAAGTAAAAAATCTGAAATCAATACTAATGGTGGAAAAGCTTTGTGTAGAATACTAAAAATATCACTCTATGTCAATATTTTTCAATCCACCTGTAGAAATTAAAGGGAAAAAAGTTGAATGTACCCATATTCATGTGTGGCCAGGCAGTTCATATTTAATAAATTAAAACATTTCTACCGTACCTTATTAAAATGCAGATGTTAAAATACTTCTCTGTAGCAGAGACCAGAACCTTTTTTAGAGCACTTATTATAGTCTGTTTCCAACATATATATGATGGTATATAGAAACAGCCAGGTGCATACAAGTCATACCAGTAACTTGTCTTGAGTGTAAGAGCATTTGGGTTCCACTAGATTCAGCAGACCAAATTAAGTGAAGCATCTCCAATGACATTCTTCCCAACCAGTCTGACAAACATTACCTGGATGAAGCAGTTACAGTGTGAGTGCAACACCAGTGGAGCAACCATACCTACAGTCTGTTACCAGTGATCTCTGTCATAATTTGAACTATGTGGTTTCAATAACCAGAAAGACCAGCAAAATTCAGTACAATAAGGAATGGGATTAGAATTCAAAATCTTGAGAAATAGTCTGAAATGAAGGTTAACAAAGAACCACAAATTTCCATACCTGAAAAAGAGTAATAGTCTGAAGAAATATGCACTGGGAAGCAACTGGCAAGGAAGCACTTTTGCAGAAAAGAACCAGTCACTAGTCTTAACACTGAATTGAACAGGAGTCAACATTTTCACTCCTTTGCAAAAAAGGGAGATACATTCAAAGGAATATAACTTACACTACATGTTAACTAATCCTTGCACTGTAGCTAGAACTGATAAGTAGAGCTAGTACGTTATATCTTACTTTACACTCTGCATGTCCAAAAAATGTGAACCAACTGCGCAGAGTCCAAGCAAACCAAAGAACATGAATAAAAATCTAGACATTGTGACCTATGGGGAAAGACTAAAAGAACTAGAGCCACTTACTCTAAAGAAAAAAAGTCACAGGGGAACGCTAACTGCATACGTACCAAGGTGCAAAGGAAACAGCACAGACTAATCTTTTCTCCACATCCAGGAGCACAGAACAAGAAAAAGGCTAACACCAAAGACAGAAGGAAAATCTCTGGTTAGATCCTGGAATAATATTTTTAAACACAAAGGTAGCAAAGTACTAGAATAGATATGCTGGTAAGACTGTGGGATTTCTCTCATTCTCTCAGCAATAACATAGGCTGAGTGGATCTGGCACAGAGGTGACTCGGAAAACCTCATGGGTTTGGGTACTGCTTTTCTACAACTGCATGAATCTCTATGTCAAAAAAGGGTGCAAAGGAAAGGTGCTTGCAGTCAAGAAATCTGCCAAGTATCTAAGCCTCTAGCATCCATAACACATAAGAGTTTTTCATTTTTATAGTTTCCTTTTCATTTTCCATAGGTTTTCACCTTTAGAGGGCAACTTTTCACAGCTCAGTCTAGAATTTACACAAGACCAAAGGCATTTCACATTAGTGTCTATAGTGTTTTTAACAGTCTCTGCAGTTCTGGTTTCCAAAGATATAGTAAATTTTCAGAGGAGTACTTAGAAAAAAAGAGTATTTGCTAATACAATTTAATGGCAAAGATGCAATCTCATGTTTATACATTAAATCATGAAAAAGACAGCTACATATGGCATCCAAGAGAACTGAATAAATTAAGTTTCTTGTTTTGACATATTTTTGGTGTGAAAGGAAGGAACCAGTATCTTTACAAGAAATAATTTGAAGTCAGGAGCTACCCACCACTAAGAACTCAACCCTGCTAACCTTGCATTCCCAGTGTCTCCTTTGAAGCTTCCATTCACCTTTGAAATTCCTATATCAAAGCAAAGTTTGTATCTTAAAAGACCTTCTTCAATTATTCTGAAACTTAGTTAATAGAATCAACCTCTCCTTCCATCAACTCAGCATAGAGACTGGCAATACAGTGTCACAGCAGGAGTTTAAGGGTTGCTGAAACAAAATTACTATTCTAATGATGATTACTTTGCTTTGCTGTTATGTCTGTTAACAAAATGAACGTTTGAAGAGGCCGATGATCCGTGAAATTTGTTGTTTTACTGTTATCAGAGTTACTAGAATGATTTCTGATTGGGGGGCCATTTTTCACTATTACTCATACACAAAACATATGCCTGAAGTTAGAAAAAAAAATCAGCTAGGAATTTCAGTATGTTATGACGTCTTGGTTGAAACAAGAGTGAAGACAGTGAGATGTGGATATTCAAAATCAAGTGCTTCTCAAAACTTTCACCTCCAAAACAAAACCAATCTGAAAGTACTGCTCCAAGACTTCAAATATGGGAACTAAGTTAAAAGCAAAAATGTTAAGTGCCATACCACATAGCAAAGTGGTAACACACAGTTTGTTTACTAGGAGGCCATCATCAACCTCAGAGACAGGGCTTCAACCCACTCTGGCTCCACAGTACGCTCTGCCCCACCTGTCCATGGGCCTCCTTCCTCACGAGGTCATGCTCTGCTCCCCATTATTTTCCTGCTATAGCACTGATGCTCCAAGCTATGCATCTGCATGTTCAAAGCCTTGCTTACACTCTATGCTGGTGACGGCAGTGCCTGAACGCAGTATTCACAACTACTATTCATTGTGGCCACCTCCCTGCAGGAAACACTTCTGCTCATAGTCGGGCTTTTTGGTTTTAATGATCAAGGTGGTTTTTTCTTTTGCTAAGCCCCAGGAGAAGTCCCATGTGGGGTCCTTACAGTGCCTCAGCACAGGTGAACATGACTATGGTAACCTCAGCAACTGGCAGCCTGGCTGGCACTTGCCATAGCAGTGAACTGCCTGTTCTTACGTTTTGGCAAAGCTTCCACAACCTGAGTGGACCGAATATTCCCTCTGAGTTTGTTGTACTGTTCACTGACCTAATTATTGATATGAAGGGCTAAGAGGAAAAGAGGGAAGACCCCTGTTAAGTCCCTGCACAATTTGGTCCTGGGAAGAATAAGGGAAAGGAGGGTCCAAAAAGGACAAAAAGAGTAACGGATGAAGGGCCAGAGATTCCTGAGTAGATTACCACATGGAGGAAACCTGGTGCTGAATAAGCAGCCATCTTTTTTGCCTGGGTGTCTGTGCTGTTGGGAAAGGAAGTGTGTGGAGAGAAATTTCTGCTTAATCTGGAAAATGTGCCTTTGCCCATCATCAAAATGCCTTTCATTGACACACTGTGAAGACAACTCCTCTGAGCAGGGGTGGGGATTAAACAAGTTAGTAGGTGACCAAACCTAGCCAGAATGGTAGATTTTTCATGGATGAAAGAGCTGACCCACACCTGCCTTTCATACTGATGGCAAGCTCTGGCTGCCAGAGCAGTACTAGTGCTGGGCTAGGGTGGTCAGAACCTACAGTCTAGAGGAAGAGAAAACAAACGGCATGCTGAGATGAGCACAATGTTATCTAGGAGCTAGGAAAGACCATGTTCTGTCACCTAAATATTCAGATTGAAATTTTAGGCTATTTTTCACATTGTCTAGGCTCCTGTTTTCAGACATACCTGAGAAAGGCCACAGGGCTGTACACATCTGATGTGAAACTGAGATGGCTGCTATTCCAGAACCCATGGAGCTGTTGCTTCTGCCCTGAAGTACTGTTTCATTTCTGCCAAGGCATCCAAATGGCGCTTATGACATTGCAGGAGTGTGATGTTCACCTTTCAGCACCTGTAGTAGGCTGCTTATCTCCCCCGTGGCAGTGTCTCAGGCAAGCAGTGTGAAGAAAGATGAAGACACTGGTTTTACCTCTTGGCAGAAAGTGGACTGTGCTTCTGTCTCCAGCGTGGAAAGGTATGGGATATTCCTTACCACGTATGCTGTAACTGGGCTGTTGCACGTACCTTTTCACAGGCAAAGCCTGCAGAAGAGTCAGAGGTCTTAGCAGGAGGGACTAACAGTAGACAATGCTGACATGAACAGCTGTGTGTAAGCAGGGAAGAAGGTGTGAGGGAAATGCAGAAGAGGCTAAAGAGAAAGGACTTGCCTGACAAAGTCCTGCTTATGGATTTTCAAGGGTTTTCATCATTACCTAGAGGAGGAAGGACACCCCTCACAAGTGAACTGCTGATTAATTAGACAAGACAAACACCAGCCTGAGTGCTGTAATGAAGAGAGACATCTTCTAACACCTTGCCCGTGCACCTGACACTTCCCATGGTACTTCATGCTGACAGGACACAGGCTTACTATATTTTAGCAGAGCAAACATCAATACAGATTATCACCTACCAAGAGCTGTCATGCACCAATACTAGATACAGCATCCTTATTTCTGGCCTTAGTAAGAAAGAAGGTTCTAAAAAATTGTATCTTGTTGAATTTTTCAGAACAGATATAACTTAAAGCTGTATATACAGCCGATAATTACAAACACAAAAAAGGAAAGTGAAAACCTTAATGCTGACATAAGTAAAGGCAAAAATAAAGATTGTGATGATGAGAAGGAAACATTTAAATACAGAGCAGAGGTGGCAAGTGTGATTCTTGAATCCTGAAGCCTTTCCCATGGCAAGGATATTCCGAACAACCTTAATACTTGGTTGTGGTTTAACCCTGGTGGGCAACCAAGCGCCATGCAGCTGCTTGCTCACTCCCCCAACAGTGGTATGGTGGAGAGGATTGAAAGGGTAAATGTGAGAAAACTCACGGGTTGAGGTAAAGACACATTAATAGGTAAAGCAAAAGCCACACATGCAAGCAAAGCAAAACAAGGAATTCATTTACTACTTCCCGTGGGCAGGCAGGTGTTCAACCATCCCCAGGAAAGCCGGGCTCCATCACGTGTAACAGTTACTTGGGAAGACAAACATCATAATGCTGACTGTTTCCCTCTTCCTTCTTCCGCCAGCTTATAAGCTCAGCGTGATGTTCTGTGGTATGGAATATCCCTTTGGCTGGTTCAGGCCAGCTGTCCTGGCTGTGTCCCCTCCCAATTTCTTGTGCCCCTTCAGCCTTCTCACTGGCAGGGCCTGAGAAACTGAAAAGTCCTTCACTTAGTTTAAACATTACTTAGCAATAACTAAAAACATCAGTGTGTGATCAACATTATTCTCATAATAAATCCAAACCACAGCACTGCCCCAGCTACTAAGAAGAAAAATAACTCTATCTCAGCTAAAACCAGGACAATACTGTACATACAATGGTAGATAAAGGAAATTTTCCAGAATGCAGTGGATGTTCCTGCCTGTAAAACTCTGTGTCCAGTGAGATACTTTCAGAACTTTTATCTGAAGCTTAAAAGACTAAAAGTTAATTAATACACTATTGGGAAATATATAAGGTACACTTCAAAAAACAGCCTCCTCTTCTCATTGCCTACATCAGCTGACTTCCTGGAGTGCTCCATTTGTCTTTAAGTGTACTCCTAGAGAATCCCGCCGAAGACTTAAGAGCCCTCAGTACTATCTTTTCATCTTCTTACCCTGCTGCCTGTTTTAGGCATCTGCAGCAGAGTCACATGCTTGAACTAAAATGCCATCTCTCTGATCCTCCTGCTTTACAGGCTTTACCCTTCTCAGCATTCAGATGTATACTCATTTCTGATGCAGTGCATCACTTAGACTTTTGTGATTTAGAATCTAAAGTGTACTTTTAAACAATTCTACAATTAGGTAATTAAACAAACAAATAAACCAAGATGGAAGTTAGGATCACAAATGACACGTGAAACACCACTAGCTGCAACTACCTAGCCTGAACTCCTGGTGGGTGACTGCAAAGCCTGGAACCTTAAGCCATAATGTCCCAGAAACATCCGTGTGGCCAAGCACATGGATTGGCTGCCTGCTTTCCGATTTACATCCCATGTGCATCTTCTCCCACTGTTGTGCCCTTTTCTCCATCTCTTCCATCTGTGCCATTGGTGTTATCTTCTCACTCCTTTCAGCTGCTTCTGGAACTTACTTCTGTCTCCTTTCCCTTCCACACTGTTGCTGTGCATAAGAGCTCACAAAGAACAGGGAAGGAAAAACAGTGAGATGGGAAGACAAGGCAGAGACAGGTACCAAAATGATGAGTGGATAAATAAAAAGCACCTGGTTCAGTCTACCTTGATGAAGTAACAGGACCAGAAGCAAGTTTCGGAAAAGTCTTCCCTGACTCATGTCTATCACACTGCTTCAAGACTGTCAGCCCTGCAGAAGACAGCACAGCAGTAGCTACTCAACTACAGGAGGCCCTATATTTTTACTGTCTATTTAGAAAGTTATTGCTCTGTTCTAAAAGGAATCATTATACTACCTAATCCCTGACCGCAGAAATACCCACAGGTGCTCAGGGCAAGCCTGGGCTGTATGAAGGTTGACTCAGTAGAAGGGCATGTAATTTTTTCAGGCTTTGACTGTAACACAGTACTGCTTGGCTATCAATCTTAAAAGCAAGGCATTTTTCCCATGCTTAATAATTGAAAAAATATAGAGCACCAGACAGTGATGTTGCTATTTACCTTGGGAATTCTGTTGTGGTTGCCAAAAAAGCAAAATAAGTCCCACTTACCTAATGGCTGTTTTGTTAGAAAGCATAACTTGACTCCCATGTTTCCTTTCAATATTTTGATTTTCCACAATAGCATGGAAGAAGAATTAGTGTGGTTGGCACAGAACAACCAGAGCAGCTACAATCCCCTTGTATTTCCAGGTGAGTATTCCTGTGAACTTACAGTACCTTGAAATAAATGGAATTGCCCGCTGTGTCAGAGATCTTTATCTCTAAGGAATGTTGCTTTTATTGGAAGAGCTGAGCAAAAGGAGCTCTCTCATGACTCTGAGAGTGAAGATTAGACTTGTTGCCTTTAGATTAAACCTCTCCTAATTAACCTTCCAATTAACCTCACAACACTCCTTTGAACAAGACTGTAAATACAAATGATATGACATTCCTTTTATCAAAGAACAGCTTTTGCTAGATTGAATTATGATATACGGCCATAATCTACAGAAAATTATATTAGCAAGAGTTTTAGCCTCTGCCATTAGTCACCAGGATGAACAGAGAAGGCACAGCTGCTACAACAAGCACAAAAAGCAATGCATGACATTTTATCATCAAAGTTTTCTTTTGCAAAGAAGCAAACTCCAAGATGCAGGATAACTTGGAAGTAATGGTTGCATTTGCCAGGTTTAAAGAAAACTTGAGTTGAAAACTATGGCATTGAGAAATTAGGGAAACAACCCAAAACCTAATGAACAAAGTGTCCATAAGGCAGGAATCCATGGATCTGCAAGAACCAGGCAATGCTCCAAATTAAATCTTCCTCTCACTTTTGTGAGGAGGAGCAGTTCTACTCCAGAGGATTTTTTGTGTTGATTCCTGTTATGCTGAAATACCATCTTCTCCTACCTCTCTCCTCACCCAGAACAGCACCTATCATTTTGCTTTCTCAAACAGCTGTTTTTTCATATGTGAAAAGTTCTTCCAGTTGGAGACAATGTTCTGCTGAATATGTAGGTGGTGAGAACGGAAATTTTTTAAAAACTGGAAAAAGCTCTGTGTGAAATTTCTCTTTATGAACTACAACATAACCATTACTAATTTTTCTTTTCTCACTTTTTTGGCTTTATGTCAGTGCCTTTCTATTTGAAGGATTTCACTGCTGAATGACCTTCCTAAGCAACTTAGAAATCTTTCTTGTGTAACTGGTTTCCACTGGGCAACAAAACTACCAAAAAGTAGGTCCAGCTCCACATTCTTCCTGATGGACAACAGGACATGGACAAGGCAGTCTACCACACCTACCCAAACAAACCATAAATAGCCAGTCATGCCTTCATTGATACTGAACTACTTCACCCTTGCAGAAATCGTATTCCTCCACTAGAAGGCTTGATGGAAACACAGGAAGACTTTTCACGCGAGATTCTTTTTAAGGCAAACGCAACCTTGCTAATTTTATTGGCCAAACAAAAAAACACATACCCCAGTTCTGGCACTCTCATCTAAGACTATTTCTCTTGACTGTGTCCTTCAGGCTGCAGCAAGATGCAAGCCATGCTTCCTCTGCTTCCTTCTTGGAGACATCCCTGCTCTCCTTGAGAAGCCACGTTTCTCCTCCCACCACCTCACCAACTTCATTTATAGCCTTATCTTAGATTCCCATGAGCTGGAAAGTGTCCATTTCATTAGCAAATGTGTCTCCCATGTCCTGCAGCAGCCTTTTCTCAAAAGATGTAGGTTTGCATTTGCTTTTTTAATCATGTATTTGTATATACATGTTTTCTTCCTCTTCCAGGAATAGGACTAGGAATGCCAAACTCTTACAAAGAGCAGGGATATGTCTCAGTAAACCCCATCTCACTCAAATGTTCAGCGTACTTGCTAAAGCAAAAGGAACTAGCAGGGCACATATGTCTAAAGAAAAAATTAAATATTACTCAAGCTCCAGGAAAAGGTAACAATTGTTAATTACCTCACTGTTTTTTTGGGGGCAGCAGTTAAGCTACAAGTAACTTCATTTCATTTTCTTACAGAATATTTCAAACTGTATGACTGTTTTTTCTTCCTTTTCCCTAGCTTAGAATTCAAGCCAGGAATGTTGGATTCTACAAAGCAGTGATGCTAGCATACATTCCTGTGCCACCACTGTATGATGAAGAACATATATATATAGGTACATAGACATAACCATCCTTATACAGGCTCTGTGATTTTTGAATACTAGCATCAAGCTGAGAATGACAAACAAGAAAGAAAGAGGAGTAAGAAAATACCTCTTTCACTATGAAATATGATCTTCTGTTTTTCTTCTCCGGTAGAAATAAAGTTTGATACCCACAGCAGCCTCAAGTTCTCCGATAAATTTGTGTCTCTGGGCTACATTTAACATCATCTTGAAATTCAGATTTTTCAAAGAACGCAGGTAGTTCAATGGACAAAACCTGCTATTACAGGGAGCTAAAATATTTGAGAAAACAAATATCTGCAGTTAAACAAGCTTCCTTAGTCCTGTGCTCAACAGTAGAGCTGAACGCAAACAGATAGAGAAAAGCTGTTCTCACCATGGTATGTACCATGCAGCTGGTCAGTGGGGACTGTCCTTATCCTCTGCGTCATCTTATATCAGCCATCACAAGAAAAAATGTCCCTAAAAAGACCATGAGTGTGAACACAGGTATTTCTGTATTTGTAATTTTCAGGCTGGCACATTTATTTAGCCTCTACTTTTCTATAAGCAAATTGTATCTATATTGCTGAACTTTCCAGACCGAATTATCTTACAGCATACAAAAAGCATGGCCTGCTGTTTGTACAAGCCTGCAGGCCTGCGTGTGTTGCTAATGGGCACAGTGATGCACCTCTGAAATAGGGCCTGTGTAAGGTGCTAGGCAGGATTCTGTCAGGCAAAACCTGCTAAAACAGGGATTAGGATGGAATTCAAGGCTATAACTTCAAAGTGTCTGTAAATATTTACATTTGCTCTTTCAAGTTATGACAAAAAATAAAATGGCCAGATATAAAAGGAAGTTTGTAATTGTGTATTTTTATACCATTTTAGCTCCCTGAATCACAGCTCTGCAGTCTAACACTTGTAATGTATCAAGCAAGAGGGCTGAAAGTTCTCTTAGAACAGGAGCAAATACATTGCTTTCAGCCAAAGTAAAACAAACCAAAAAAAAGCTCCATTACTTATTGTCAGAATAAAAATTGAGCAATCATTTAAGTGTATACAATTAAGTAGTTCGCAAACTTTTCATGGTGGAGGATTTCTGTCATTCATTAGAATTCCATTAACTTGGAATATTAAAAAAAATATCACAAAAATAAATACAGAGGAAAAAACAAGTTTTCAGTGGGAGAGAGGTCCTTCAGCATCCCACCATGACTAAGTTCAGAATTCTGTGTATCTTAAAGGACTGAGCCTAAGCCCTGGCTATTGCTTCTCAGAATCACAGATGATAAAAAAAAGATCTCCATTATTTAGCTCTGGAGTATGCCCTTTTGAAACTTATGATGTACTTCTGTATGTAGACCAGAACATACATCCAAGCTGCATAAGACTGTGCACAACCTCACCTCCTGCCAGTAGTTCAGTTGAGTCATTATCTCAGTCTTGGAAGTCCTCTGTATTGGGTCTGGCTGAGCCCCACAGCAGCCCCCATAGTGCTGTGGTTTGTACTGGTAGCTAGAAAAGTGGTGACACACACCAGCGTTCTGGCTACTGCTGAGCAGCGCTTGCACAGCATCAAGGCTGTCTCTCCAACATTCCCCATCCTCACCACTAGGCTGGGGGTGGGCAAGACCTTGGGAGTGGGGGACATGGCCAGGACAGCTGACCCAAAGTGACCAAAGAGATATTCCATACCATATGACATCTGCTTAGATATAAAAGCTAAGAGAGAGGAGGAGGAAGTGGGGGCATTTGTTATTTACATTTGTCTTCCGGAGCAACCACTACGCATACTGAGCCCTGCTTCTCAGGAAGTGGCTGAACATTGCCTGCTGATGGGAAGTAGAGAATAACATCTTTTGTTTTCCTTCACTTCTGTGTGTGTGACTTTTGCTATTGCTTCATTAAACTGCCTTCATCTTGACCCACATGTTTTTTTCCATCTTATTTTCTCCACCCAGGCCTGTTCTGCGGACAATGGAAGTGATAGAGCTGCTTGCTGGGCACCTGGTGTCCAGCCAAGGTCAACTCACCACATCCCCTTACAAGGCTACCGTCTGTGTTAAATTCTTTCACTCTTCCTTACTGATACTACTTTTGCACTTCTTTATAGGTTCTTTCTAATCTTAGTCTACTTTTTGAGCTAAAGGCTTCATCTCATTGCTTCACACACAAATGTACTGTTTGTGTTTAACAGATAAATGATGACCATGGATAGCTACTTACACAGAATTATGTGAGCAAAGACATTACTGTAAATGCAAAGCACTGGATGCAAATATGGATTGGATTAAGAACTACAGAAAGAAACAGTTTTCATACATTTTATGCATTATTTTTATGGCTACTCATTACCTACACTTAGTTTTCCTTAATGTCAGTAGGGAGTAAGATCACTAAGCCAGCACTGTTACAAACAGCTCTCCTGTATTCAAGATCAAACAGATATGAAATAGTTCTTATTTTCTTTTTTTTAAAGTACACATATGTATATACATATAGAACAGCCAATGGGATACTCAGGAGAAACACCAGATTATTTTGCCTCCATTTTCTACACAGACGACAGGGAAAATATAGAAGATCAATGTTTTCTGGGCTTTTATTTCACACTGCAATATCAGCCAGTCCTCAGACCATGTAATTCTTGACATTTCCCTTTTATTCATTTAATGGCTTCCTGCTAAACTGGCTGCTTCTGAAGTAAGATTTTCTGTAATACAAAATTACTACCAACAAATTTTAAAAGCTAGACCACCACACCTCCCCCAGTAAAACAATGCTCCAGTATTCAAAGCTAAAATACAGTAAAGATTTAATATATAAGGAATTACTCTTTGTTCTTATGAATGTTTTGCAAGGTCTGATAACTTGTTGAGTTTAGGATACAAAGTAATATTTCTTTATTGAATGGAATTTGAACTGACTTACATTTTACCACCTTGGAACTCCCGTTAAGCTTCTATCATCAACCCTCATATTCTTCCATCCTGAGGCTCAAATACTTACACCTTGGAAAGCAACTACTAGGCTATTCCCAAGTGAATCAGAGTATCACCTCTGCTCATTCATACCAATGCCTGCATCTCCAATCATGAAAACTAAAAGAACATTGTTCCAGCTGGCAATTAACTGTGCCATACTGCCCAAGGTAGAACTGTGAAAATGACATTTGATTGTCTTTTTTTTTTTTTTTTTTTTTAACTACACTAACATCTACCAGTTGCAGCCTCGCTTGATACATGGCATTTATATAGCGTGGGGAGAAAGAACTGAATCCGACATGCGCGCATCCCACCTCAGTGCTTCAACCTGAAGACTATGTACTCCCTCTGTCTTTGGTGAGCAGTATGTATCTAACCACTGAGCAGTGGTGAGCACACTAAGAAAGGGGGAGGGAAAGGGTTCAGTTGTTTGGTCTGTGAGCTGGATCAGAAACAGGTGTCTCAACCTCGACTACCTCCCACAGCCTTTGGAGTCGAGTCAGGAATCCCAGCAGTGAACAGGCACACACATATCTGCAGGCTTTCACATCCTGACAGCTCTGGACATTTCTCAGTTCTGTTTCACATCAGCACTTTCTGTGAGGAACTGTCTGGGGAGAGAAGAAAAAAGAAAAAGAAATTATTAAAATAACCCAGAGGCTGTTGTGTACAGAGAGAGGAAAGATGGTCAGAGGACATGGAGAAGTGGATGTAAACTTAGCTTTATCACCTCATGTGTATACTGCTCTAGCGCAACATATAGAAAATGTGAAATGTGTGAAACAGGCCAGGCTGAACCAGTACAGCTGTGAATACACAAGCCAGAAAAGACTTAATGAATGAAGGAAGACCCAGAGTACCTGAAGGCAATGTCCTTGTTTAATACCAATGAAACATCTTGGAGGAGAAAGAAGATGAGCTACTCTGTGTTATTAATTGCCATCACAGAAAATTAGGCCTTTCAAGATTGAAATATAATCTATTCTACATTGGGTATAGACAAAAACAGGTTGTGGAGGAAAACTAGCAAAAAATGCACATTATAGATACAGATATATACAACATGGGGCAAAATATTTGGATCTACAGCAGCCTATTCCTTTGCCTTTCTATACTTCATCACCTTCTCCTGCTCTGCCAAGCTTCATTACTACCAAATAATCACAGCAGGCTCCAAAGTTTTTATGTTTCATCTGCAAGCCTTCCAGCACAGGGGTTTTGTTTTCCACTATTTCTGATCTTCTTACCACAATCTGGGCTAGTGGAAAACAAAATTCAAACTGAAACTCAACAACAGGCTCTCACCATAAGAGGCTACTCAGGTCAGTACATTCAATAGCACTGTTAGGTGTTCCTTCACCACCAGAATGACAATAAAATAATCAAAATCAATTGAGGAGAACATCCAGGAAATAAGGTTAACTTACTAATTAATGTAAATACACAACATAATACCACAAACTCTCCCATCCTCTTGCACGAATACTTCGCTTTTATCATTCTTGTATATTTATTTAATGCCTTGACAACACTGTATTAAATACTCACTAAGTATGGCTCTACTAGAGGCTAACAAAGAGTGCTTGGAAATAACCAGCTCAGGTCAGCATACAGACCTGAAGTTAGAATAGTAGGAATCAGTCCAAACTGCACTCTTGCATGACCCCTGGCACATAAAGGACTGGAACCTACTGCAGTAAGCATTGAATATAGTACTAAAAGGAAGATCTGTAACTTCTCGATACAGGCTGTAGCTTCTGTGGGGATAATCAAGACAGTAGTGCCACAGGCAGAAGGAAGGGGACTGAACGCAATGGGGCCATGCACAGCTGTGTGCAGGTGTAGGCACCCCGAGGGGAGCAAGGGAATCATGCTTCTGTGAACAGATGAGGATGGGGCTTAAGGTTCAGATGTGATGAGCATCTGCCACACAAACTGTATCCAAGTGGTTCTCTGGATACTCAGCCCATCTGAACACCAGGACATCCACAGCATACCCAGCACTCTACAGATTTATTAATATTTAATCCCGATATGTATTTTTAATCAAAAGATCTTAAAGTCCAGTAGAATTTCCAGTTTATATATTCCGGTCCTTAGATGCTTTCATTACTAAATAGTTTATAGGATACAGACCTTACACAAAAAAATCAGGATTTTAATGATTTACATGGATTTCTAGGATGATGAAGATTCACAAAGATAAGCTGTGTATATTATAACTCAGTACCAAAATGCAAGTCACAATTATAGAGAGAGAGTTACAAGTGAAGAAGCTTCCATGAACAGGAGACTTAATGACATTTTAATAATTTATATCAATTAGACCATTCCAGTGTTACCCTTATATTCAAATCCAGACTGGAATGAAGAAAAATGGAAAAGAAAGCAAAACATTTAGGGTGTCTGTGAAATACAAAAACTTTTAAAGGAATATTTCCCAGATTGTCATCAGATAGAAGCCTTGACTTTCAGACCACCAACCTGCTTAAGAGAATCTGTACAGCTGATCACTATGGAGAGAAAACTCACAGCACCAGCTTGACATACCAACAGTGAAAACACACTTGGTTCTTCCTAATACATTTCACTTTTATTCAGCTGTTGATTCAGAGTACTTGACAACTCATAACTCAAGTCTCCAGGACAACTACATCAAACAAAAGAGAATTCCACAGGACTGCTGTATTTTTTTTTAAATAATGAAAATATGAAAAAATAATGTTTAAAAAAAGGTAAAAAAGGGCTACTTTGTGTAGAGTAAAATCAATTTAAAACCTAGTATGGAAGGAGAAAAGGATTTCAAAGTGAAAAATTAAATGCTGAAGGCAGAATCATTGATAAAGATTAAGAAAGATTTTTGGGTTTGTGGGGGGTTTTTTGTGGTTTTTTTTCCTGTTTTTTACTATTTGTATCTGAAATAGGCTCAGGAGATCAATTATTAAGGTAGTGTCCCTTGCCATATGGGGAATCAAGCTGCAAATTCCCTGACTTGTTCATTTTTCCTGTGTGATTATAAGACATTTAACAACAAACATCTAGAGCAGATTAAAGTGGCTGGAAATTACTCTGAAAGAGAAAAAATATTCTGAGTTTCCTAAAGGTACTTTTTAGATGTTTTCAAACCTTTCTCCTCTTAGACTACCAAATAAATAATTTCAATTAATTGCAAATTAACTGACAATTCTGGAAACTTGTGTTAAAGGGCTTGGGGAAAAAAAAATAAAATGATCTGACTTTAAAGACCACAATGCCTCCCTTGCCTGCTATAATAGGTGAGAGTCTCAGCAAAGCTTCAAAAAGCTCTGCTCCCTGTTTGACTTCCTTGGACTTGAACTATCAGTCTTTTTCACTGAAGGCAAAGGCTTTCATGCACTACATTTGAAAATACGTATATTTTGAAATCCCCGAAGTTAGATATTTAACACTATGTGAGTTACTGTATTCAAACTATCTGCATTAAATATTTTAATGAATACATTCACATTGAAAATTAAACTGACCCATTGCACATGTACACATGATAAGCAACATACTACTTCTAATTTTTATCCTAGACTATGTTAACTGTTCATATTCTGCATATCAATTTCTACTACATTTATGACAGGTAATAATTCAGTTAAGTCAAAAAGGTTTATAGAACCATGTGAGCTTGGCTTCTGAAGTATTCTGCTTCTGTTCTGAAGTAACTTGATGTATCAGGTTACTTAGTGGGTTTCTATTATGCTTGACAGTATTGGGCAGTGCATAGTTCTTACTTAACAGCGATTTATTGCATACTGGGATGAAAGAAGTAAGGCACTTTTGGTTAAAAAAAACCCAAACCTACAAGCTCTACCAAGTTGCATTAAGGTATTCAGAGGCTAGTATGAGCAGCTGTACAACAGCTCAACAGTTAGTAGCTTGTAATAGTGATCCAAAACGGAGCCCAGAATAATCAGTTCCAAATGTAACTGAAATCTCAAAGCTGGCAGCAAAGTGAAAAAGGACACTTCTGGGGCTGGACGCTATAGACTATGAACAGAAACAAGACAAGAAGTTCAGATTTGGGCTTTTGCAAATACATACATGCTCAGCAGACAAATATAAACCAATAAAAAAATATCTCTGAAACACACTATAAAATAATAAACAACTCTTTACTTTCTAAAAAGTATTTGTCTTTAATAGCTTCTTTGAAGCCTGTCTGGACTGTCAGAAGTCAAGACACCACTGGAGGGGCAGCTCAGTAACATACTACTGCTGTGCTATTAATTTCCTTCCTGGGAGCATTGTGGCTAGGAACGTCCTTCTAGTATTATTATCTATTATGTTAGTATTGAAGAAAAAAGGCAAATTAATTGCTTTTATTAAGAGAAAATAGTTTTATTTCCCTTAGTTGGTTTTTTTTTTCTTGTGGGACAAATGCTAACTGTAATCCTGACTCTTCACAGCATGTTTCCTCTTAAAGAATTAATTATGTTAGTAACAACTGTTGAGTACATAAATGGTATGTTTGCCTGGCAAATGAAAAACAAATATTTGAGTTTCTACTCTATCCCCTTCAGTATTTCACATCCCAAGGATGTGTCCTACCAGGTTGGCCAGGGGCTATTTCTCTCATACTTAAGATTCTTCATTCTTAGAAACTGTTTCAAAGGCTTTTTTTCCCCCCATTTAGAAACAAATTATTTGGAAATCTGATTAACACTTATTAAAAAAAGACAACAACTCATCAGACTTATTTACTTGACCCCAGACACTCAGAACTATTCCAACGAGACCCAGTTTTTAAGCCACAAATCTGAGTGTCAGTATCCATTTTACTAACAATTTGCATGGTAGGCATTGCTGCTCCCATTCTCTGTGGGCATTTACTGCCTTATCTCAGAGGCAGCCAAGGCCTGGTTTCCTACCTGTAGATTTCCAAAGTCTTCATCTTGGCACATTTTCTTATCTACCTTTTCTACTTCACCTCCCTGGAAAGCAGAAAGGTGAAAACAAACAGCTAGGCAGAACCAGAAGGAACACATACTGTTTAAAAACAGAAACTTCCATGTACCAGCTGGAGAAAATTTTCACAAAGTCACTACCTTTCTGTCTACCCTCTCAGATCTTATCTTTAAAGGAAGTCAATGAAACACCTTCAGAGAAGCCTTGGAATTACAGCTGCATTAAAAAATAAATCAATCACAGAATCCATAGTAATACGAGTTTTATAATTCTAAAACCTTTCTATTCCACATACACTAATTAGAAAGACAACTCATCACCTCTTCCACTGTTAACAGTTTCTTTCTATTGCAAGAACTTGTCATGTTTTTCCCATCGAATTTGTCTCAGTCAGCACTCGGCTTCAAGTTTGCCACTGTTTTGTCTGATAAGGAGGCAGTGCGACCCAAAGCTCATCCACTTTTTTCCAGATATAATCAGATGGCCTGATAAAAGATACTCAGTATCTCTTCTGATAAATCTTGCATGTTTCAGACCTCTGGGCAAACACAATTACAATCTCACTTTCAATAGTTCCTTACTGCAGCATACTTCTCTTTCAGTATCAAATGGATTTCCTTTATTCAGTCTCTTTTGAGGTTTGCTGCAATAATCTGGATGAAAAGTCCACAAAGTTCATTAGCAAATGGTCATATTTAGTACTCAAGTTGTTTTTTCTATATTACCTCACTTGTTGAGCAACCTCAAAGTTTAGTTAATATATACAACATATGTAAGAGCCACCACAGCAAAGGCATGCTGGAAAGCTGCTCTGATGTAGGTGGCTTATGATTATCTGATTTGATGCACACTTCATACACTCTTACTGAATACAGATATTTTTTTTTCCTAACGCTGCTTGCAAAATCCAGAAAGTATGAAATTAGGTTTACCCCATGCAGGAGCCCTGTGGCCTGGGAAGAAATTTCTGTCTCTGGCATCCTATTTTCACACACAATTTCTTTTTGCTGTGTATGTGGTGTAGTGACTGCTTTTTATGCAAGGATTTCTGATAAAAAAATCTAAACCCAGTCATGCTAGGAATGAACAAATGGCAAATATAGTAAGGAAATATGTTACTTCAAAGATAGGAGTAGGCTTTTGGAAATCATTTGAATGAGCTATCAATCTTCTTGTCTGGATGCAAACAGTATACGTGTGTTACTCCTCTGGAGTCCAGTTCATGTTGTTTTGAGGCTCTCCAAATCTTATTTTTGACATTTTTTCTGACACATGTCACAAGGTGGGGGACTTATCAGCTGAATACAGCACAGTACTGCTATGAACAGAGGAAATGATCATCTGTCTGCACTTGTTCCAGTAGATATACTCCATCAAACTCAGGAATTCAGAATCACCTTTAACACTCCTTGGGAGCATTTCAGTGTCTTCTGGAATTTATCCACCTACTGATACCTCCTTACATCCTCAAGACGAACCAGGGCACAGGAGGCTATGTGCAGCATCTGATCAGCCAGTGTCACTAAAACGGAAATGTTTACTGTTAATGCATGGAAAGAAAACTCGATTTCTGCACTGAAGAGTTTCGCTACGACCTCTAGAGCGACAGATGCCCACACTTTCATCTCAGCAAAGCAACAGACCATTAGTGGGAAAGTATTATCCCTCTACAAGTTTTTTCCTATGGAGACAATTTAGACTTGCCAACAGTTTTCTTCTGCTGCTTTGGCATCCCCTTCTTGTTCACTCCCTCTTCATTCAGTAACTTTCAGCATAGTCTTAGATAGCACCAGATACCTAAAAGTAGGTACTGAAGTACTACTAAATGTAGTCCTGAAGATTCCCAAACAATGCAAGGCTGACAATCATCTAGACAGTCTTTCTCCAAGACATTGGGAAATTATCTTCTTGGATAACTAACATGAGGAAGTCCAAAATCCAAAAGAATTTCTACAGAGGCCAAACTCCACTACATGATGATGCAGAGCTGTTAGGAGGAAAGAAGCAGCAAAACAGGAGTTACAGTGCTAGTGGGAGACTTCCAAAGCCCCTGGGAAACTGTAACACTATTAAAGATGAAATATTCTCATTCTGTCACTGGTTCTTTCAAGCAGACACTAACTAGAGGACCCTAGAAGAGATCCCCTAAGTGAAAAATGCGTAACAGTTAGGAAGGTACTCCAGATATCCTGGGTCTGTTGCATCATGGCTATTGTTGGACGCAGGTTACTGTACTAATATCTTGTTGGTAGGAATTGTATGGTGGTCTTTATGTTCCTATGAGTGTATTTAATACAATGGCTCTAAAACCAGGATACACAGTATTGCAACATTGAAGTGTGCAAGTTCTGCAGCTTGGAAGGTTCTCTGTCAATATGGTGGTGCTTTTACAAGACGAAGGGAGCCAAGGGTGGATGGATAGCTCTTGCCAAGATCCTAACTCAGCATAATACAAAAAACTGAGAGTGAACTTGCTAGAAAAAAGCCACTTGAGCAAACTGCCTTAAATTTAGGCCTGGAAAAACTTTTTAGCCATTTAGTTTGGGTACTGGGTTAGTTTCTGTGACATGAACGTTAGGCTCATCCTCTGTTTACAGCTGTTGAGCATGAAGTGCAATAATCTGGTTCTGCATACCTCTCTAGTTAACTTGCTCTGTCATAAGTCTACTAAACTCTCCCCAATGCTAAGCTTGATTGCTAATTGGTTATTGGTACCACCAGAAATAGTGACATGTGATCAACTTAGTGTGTCATGCACAGGGTGTGCTACCTACCAACATGCAGTGGAATAATTCATGTTAACACTGCAACAAGTACTGGACGAACTATATCCAGTCTCTTCTTCCTGTCTTTCTCCTTTATGTTGAAGAAAAAAGTATGTACTCTCCTCTCTGCCAACAATGCCATGTTTCTACCTGCCCATCAGTATCAAATATTTTATATTACATTTGTGATTAAACTGGTGAAATAATTGTGATTAAACAAGGAGAAAAATCAGCCAAAAAAAAGTCTCTTATACCATTACATCCTTTCAAGAAAATTTGCACGTAAGAAAATATTAAAAAATTGTTTTTTCTAGAGGCAGAAAATAAACAATAGGTGTTCTAGTCTGAAAATCAAGCCAAAACACCTCAGCAGTCAGCAATAAATAACTGAAAAAAGAGAAGAAAAAAAAAAAAGAAAACAGTGACTCACAGAATGAGATACTTAGTATGACAGATCTGGATTAGCAAGATCTTCAAAACATAAGAATGCTGTCATGAAAGAGACCAGATGTTGTTAGTATCATAACGTGTATTTTATGAGCTAGAACATTATCTATAGAGTTCTCCAAAGAATACCTGTAATCTACACACATTTCCTCCCAAAATAAATTCTGTTATTTAAGATTCTTGTCTCTTTTAATACATGACATGCATGTAAGCCATCTGAACATGAATGCAGTCAATGATCCTTTTAATATACTTTACAGCAGTTCAGACTGTAATGGAAAGCCCGGGTTATGCATCTAATTTTTAGCTGTACTGGATACATGATTGCTTTCTTGAGTGGCAATCACAAATTATTATCAAAGGCCAGCATAAATGGCATTCAGATTTCAACAACTGAGCTCAATACAACATTTAGAGCACTTAGTGCTTATTGTGAGTTTTGCTGATTGCTGCTTATGCAGATTACAAATATTGCAAGGTACCTTAGACAACCAGAGACATTTTCTTCCAATCCTACTTACCTCAGCTGACACCTCACTTTGTAGGTAATTTGACTGTGGTCTGCAGACCTACAGGGGAAAGCCAGTTTTCTACAGGGGAAAGCCAGGAGAAAACTGGAAGTCAGTTTGATTTAGGTGTGACTTCAACTGACCCACCACACATAGATGTTGAGGTCAATTTACATGAAAGGAGATGCTGACACACCACAGATGACTTTTAAGGACCAATTACCCCAAGTTGTCACAACTGGAATCCAGTGAGCCATTTCAAACCTTCTCATGAGAGATACAAAGGAGATTTCAACTGAAGTACGTTTCCTTATAGGAACAGAGGTAGAAGAGTGAAGAGCTGCAGCTAAGGCCCTGCTGCAGGGCTGTAGTTCTATCCATGGCAATTCTGAAAATGTTGATAACTTTCCATTTCAAAGTAACAACTAAATCTTCTAAATATCTTCTAAAAGAGGTAGAATTTTGAAGAAACTAAGTTTTTTTCAGACTCAAACCTAACCTGTTAGTATCTTCCCTTTTTAGAGATTTAAAAAGTGACTGTATGGGTGAGTTATTTGGATGTGGGCTGCCATTGTGGAAAGCCATAATCAAATTCCTCCCTGCTATTTAAGCATCACTCCAAGTCAAGTCAAATGCTGATATGGGTGTTCACCAATTACAAAATCAACGAAGTGGTATTCCAGGAATGGATCTGTTCCAAAGGGCTGGTTTTATTTAAGTCCCTGGCAATGCTGGTTTGTAAGCAGTGCTCTGTGCATGCTTGAGAAAGGAGTGAACACCTTGGCTGAGGTGCTGTGTCAAGACCTGCTATGTCAGGCACAGGTTTGGTCAGACCTTGGAGCTTCTGTGAGTAGGAGTTCCCAGGTGTGCAGAAGTCAGCCATCAGTTGCAACTAGAACTTCATGTATCATTTGTAGTATCAGAAACTACTTCATGTATCATTTGCCAGATTTTTTTCTGTAACAGGCAAAATATCTGTAAAATATCCTTTTCACTTCCCTGACCCTTTAGCAGCTTTTCATACCGGCTTAATCAATGGTAAAAGTGCTGTGAATATTCTGTATTGTTTGCATGTGTCCTGCTCACTCCAGCTTTAGTTTGATTTCCCTGCATTTCCAGTGGGAAAACTCCTTAGTGTTAGCTAACATCTCTTATTGATAAAGCTTTACAGATAATGAAAATAACTGTGTTTAATGCTTCAATGCAAATGATCAGGAGCTTTCCAAAGCAGAAAAACACTTAAAATCATGTTTACATCTTATGGACTACAGTGTTTTGAAAACACACAGTAATATAGGAATCAAACGTTTGAAATCATAGCTTTGCCTTTAATCTAAGTATTTGTTCTTTCTTCCTTACCTTACCTATCTTGCTTAGCTTAGCTACTTACCTCACTTTGTATTTGATGTAACAGCTGGAGTAAAACTAACCTCAAGAATTCATCAGTCCATACCCAGCTCTAAAACAGGATCCTTTATACTAATTTCTCAGACAGTTATGAAGAGCTTCAAAGGCAAAGATTTCAAAATGCTCATAGGAAAGATGTTACAGTACTTCTCTGTCTTTCTATACCTAGCCCAAGTCTTCCCTGCTTAAAAGTCACAACCACAAAAATGGAGGAAAACTTGTTCATTTCTTTCTTCCGTTTTCTATATAACTTCATTAAGTGCATATTAAACAGTAAAACAATGCCCTTTTCTTCAGTGACATTTTTAACCTACTAGTGTCAAAACAGTTTGCAAAGCAGATGCCAGCCCTTACCCACATTTCACAGACATGTAAAAAGAAACATGGAGAAGCTGAGGCCAGAGCCAGAATACCAGCCCAGGGCCTTCTATGCTATGGTCATGCCAGAAGTGATCTAAATCTATCAATCACAATTCAAGTTTAGATCATGCACTAAAATATTTATCTTTCGTAGTAGATTTTTCACTGTCTTAGCAGCTAAAGAAATGTATTACTGTTGTCTAATAAAAGTAAACAAATAACCTTTGCCTCAAGCATTACAAAGTATCTTGGGCTGGAAAAAAATGGGGAGTGTTGAATTTCCTTACAAACATCACAGTGTCTGTCCAGCAAGTTGTGAGACAATATTCAAGACCATGTGGGAGGTAAGAAAGTTAGAGCTTCTTTATTCAGCCCTGCTTGGCGTGTATGTGTGCTTCAGATCATGTTACATGGAATAGCCATACAGATAGGATATCTCCAAAGTTTTTTTTCTTTTTATCTTCACCAGCTGCTGTACACCTATTGTCCGAGAAAGTAATGCTGCTTATCATCAACTGCTTTGATTTTCTCCAGCCCAACCTCCCAACTATTGTCATTGTCCACTAGAGTCACAGTTCTTTTCTACAGCCTTTAATACCCATGCAGATCACAAGTCTTATTACCAAGTTACACCATAAATAGCTTTTTAAATAGGCAGTTGGCGCTCCCTCTCTCATGCTCAGACATTTTCTCCAGTCCAGTAGACCTTGCAAAGAACTGCTGCCCAGTTCACCGTACTGTGATACGATCTCTGTCGTTTATTCAAAGATGCACTTCACGGCACTCAACTGTATGCAACTGAAATCCTTACAGCATGGGGCAGGGGGGAGAAACATAGCTGTTCATTCAGGTCCATGTGCATCACACATTTTCTGTATGTCAGGCTTTGGCCGTTTCACAAGTGCTCCTCAGCAGCTTTGAGAATTGCTGCAATAGCAGTTCTCGGTATGGACCAATATTTTCTCCATAGACAGAGCAAAACTCTACTGCCAAAAGAACAATGCACAAAATCTCTTGTCTCACGCAGAGATTTCCCCATCCCAAGAAACTAGCTATAGGGAAGAAACACATCACTGTATTTTGCCTGTGAATGCAAAACCTGGCTGTGTATTTTAAATGTCCAGCTGCCTCTTGAAGATATGGGGATATATTCAAAGACAAGTTCAGCAATTCACTACCCCAGATGGTTTGCACCATCATTCCCTTTTTCTAAAATCACATTGCATTTGTTTGTGAGAGGAAACAGGGTGGTCTGTGTTTTAAGTTCTTCCTGAAGCTATTGGTAGTCACAAAGAAAACCTGATTAAAACCAGCTCCTTCCATGTTGCCTCCTCCTCTATCACATGATGCAATCATTTACATTAATAACAGTAGAGTGCAGAGAAGACCTGCTGAGCCTTTAATAAACTTCCTTTATCCAATCACTTAAAATGTTCTTTAAAGTTGCAACTGAAGTAATACAAAGCCCGCATAACAGTATACTTGACATTTATGATCTTGGCAATAAATCTGATTTTTGTTTTTGCAATGTCTGCTTTTGATTAATTGTAAAAAGTTTACTATAAATACTTCTAGAGAAACAGTGGAATGGTTATTAAACTTCATTCTGCATGGTAATACCTTAAATTATAATGGAGCAAATGCCTTAAATGATGTACATTAAATTCAAAGTACTACAAAAAGCCAAATGCTCCCAAGTTCAACTTTCATTACTGTTCTCATTAGGGAATAATTCTGAGGCACCCTGATTTTCTTCTAGCCTTGGTGTCTATTAATGTAGTGCATAATTCTGTACAGCTTTTAAGTTAAAAGCTCCACTGTTCAAATGTAAGCAACATCTGTAATGCATCTTAACCCCCCTTATTTTTTATACTACAGCATGATAAAGTTAGCATAGCAAAAGACTGTAATCTAGGCTTGAAAGTTTAAGAAAAAACACCCCACTATTACTATTATATTTTAGCATAACACAAGCGGAACCCAAGAAATATAATTACATCAGAATTCTGCAGCAGAAAAGACCTGGCAGCAAGCTGTATGGGGTGCATTTTTATCACTTCAGTAAACTGACTAACCTGATACTCATGGGTCCTTTTCTGGAAGGGTGCCACAGCTGAAGGGTAATAGAACTATAATGAACAGCTCCAAATTAAATTATGCTGTTGTAATGTGGCATTATTTGGCATAAATGATTTCATTGCAATTAAGAAAACAGATACATAGCCCACAGCAGGTGGTTGGTGATGTACTAGCACCAGATAAGTTGGCCTGCCGACAGAAAAAAACGGCAAGAGGAAAGATTATGCATACAGAAGCAGGTCTGCTATCCAGTACAATAAACATAAAACTGCATTATTAAAGAGGTAACTGATATCGCAGAGAATTAAAATAGCTACTATATAAACGTTTCTGAAGTGTTTGTCTGACTTGGTGCAGAGGCCACAACTAGACCTGTGTAGTGTACAAATCTCATTAGTACCTCACCAAGTAGGTGTGAAATGATGGATGGGCCATGATTTGTTATCTGCCCAAGAGTTCACTGTTCTCCTAATTAAGGTGTGCAACTAAAATCAGCCTTTTTAGAAGCCCATTTTGCTTGTGATTCTGCCACTTGTAGACAGTCCTACCACACTCAACAGTTGAAATAAATCAGACTTTATAACAGTTTTTAAGAGCAACAAAAAGTCATGTTTCCAACACTTTCTATTTTCTCTGGTGATTTTTTGTTTGATTTGTAACTAATTTTTAACACAAAAATGTTGCTTTATTGATATGTCTTTGAACTTAGAACATTTTAAAATCAGCAGTTATCATCAACATGAGACAGATCACGTGCTGAACAGAAGAATCGAGTAATTGCTCATTACAATTGAATAAAAAACAAATAAAGCAGGCATCTTCCAAAAGTTCACTAGCCCTATTTCATCCCTGCATGAACACACAATGCTGATGCACTTTGCAGCTCTTTCCAGATGCAACTGAAGGCTCTGTACAAATAGTGAGCTCCGTTTATACAAACACTCGCTCTGTTCCCTCACCCTGAAGGTGTGCAGACAGGTAATCACATGGTACTAGGCAGTATAGAAGAGCTCATGGACAGCAAGTATTTCAGATGATATAAAAATCTATACAGCCATAGGGAACAACTTGTCTGCATACACCAAAAGCAATGCAAACAGTTAAACACAAATGCATACGTCAAAGGAGTCCATTCAATGCAAGTTCTCCAAGAACATGAAAAAGAAATTTTTAAAATTCATATAGATGGACTCAAAGTATTTATGGTGACTCAAGAAAATGCTGAAAACCTGCAGAAGCCTTGAGAAGTGTTCATGCTGTCTAGTTTCCTTAGAGATGTTGAATTCTATGACTAGCTTTTTTTTTTTTTTATTATTCTCGCTTTTCACCGACTCTTCACTGAGATATGTTGCTTGGTTCCCCACATAACACGTAATTACACTTCTCATCTTCTTTTCCTTCTCTTCATCACATTTCTACTGGCACCACACTTACCACCCACTACCCATTAGCTCTCTTCGTTTTAGTTTGTCCAATAATTCATCCCCTATTCCAGACCAGAAGTTAACAGCCTCCAGGGAGATGTTTTTTCCAGAACTGCACATAAGAGATTATCCCAGAATCACTCTGTAGAGCCTGCTATCAGATGCCCTTTGACACAGGTTAGGGGAACTCTGACCTTGTCCGGTTTGTAATTCCTATGTCTTGGGAAGAACCCATTGGAGACAATAACATGAACACCTGAGAAACATCAGGGATTCACATCAGTTGAAGTTCTAAAGACAAATCAGCTTATGTTTAGTACTCAAAACTGAGACAGTACAGCTCGTCTTTGTCCTTGAATAATGTTTATTCACAAAGTATTTTAAACTATAAGCTAGCAATTGAGATCTTGATACTGTTTTATCCCACTGCTACCATCAGCCATTATCACCCTCACCATCAATACCAGAAAACATCAAACAAAATCAAGAATACCTAATGGTACAAGAGACTACAAGGTAAGTTAAAATAGCCTTAGACTGTTTCTTAATTAGACAAACTCATTAGGAAAAAAAAAAAAAAGAAGCTAGTAAACTAAAGAACAGAATAATAAAAAGTTGCAAGCTTCATAATCTATGGTTTCCCAACTCTTCAACAAAATAAATCATAAATATATTTTAAACTATCAAGTGTTGGTGTGCTGAAGCTGGTTCTCACTCCTCCTGCTGTCTTGGTACCGCCTCTCCTCAGACCCTGTTTTTTAAACCCTCAAGAGCAAGGCTGTGATAATTTTCTCTAAATCTTTTCACATTCTTGTACTATGACAGCTCCAGTGTTTGGGGACACTATGTGTATCAGAATTACACCCATAGACTCCAGAGGGCAGGAGGCAGAAACTCCAGAATGTGGGAATGTAACCCTGAACAAAATAAAAAATGCAGTTTTAACCATGTCAGCTTCAGGTGAGACTGTGAAACCTACTTGTCAAGGACCCAAGAAGGATATTTCAGCTTCAGCCCATCTCCTGGGGAGAGTGACTTTCTGAATGTTTTGCTTTGGCTTTCCATGTCAGACAAGCAAAGCCTTTCAGTACTCCTACTTTACAAGTTACTCCTGACTTCAGCACCACAGGTCACACTGCTGCAGTTCAGAGTGTCTTACAAGAGCACCAAGCCACAGGAAAACACTGGAAATTTGTAGTGGCACAGAATCTTTTAAAAAGGCAGGAGCACTGCATCAGGCTCATGGGATAATTTAGTTTGGAAGGCACCTGAGGAGGCAGAGTCCAGTCTCCTGCTCAAGGCAGGGTCAGCTCTGGGGCCAGAGCAGGCTGCTCAGGGCTTTATCCACGCAAATCCTGAGAACCCTCAAGGATGTAAAACCCCTCCACCCCCACAATTTGTTGTCATTCACAATTATGATGAGAATGTACTGCCTCACCTCCTCCAGGTTGCTGATTAAAATATTAAACAGAGTGAGTCACAAAGTAGACCTCCCACAGCACTCTACTTGTCAATGCCACTCATTAAGTTAAAACAATAGGTTAGAGCAGGGGAGAAAGGCCCAAAGCAGACAGAAGTACTGGCAGCATAATTCACTGTCAGTGACCTAGGATTGTGGCTTTGCCTGTTCTGCCCTGACATATCAAGACAGCTCACCTACATCCTTTTTTTTGCCTCAAGATCCAATCAAGCTATATTCACCTTGGCCAGTATTCAGCAAAGGTCTGTAATAATTAGCTGTCAAGTCTTTCACTGCTCCTCCATGCAATCTTATTCACATACAACCATTCATGACAGATCATGCTTAACCCTGTATTTCCTCCAGCAAAGAAGAGAATAATCTTTTCCAAATTAATGAAAACACCTGGAGTATATGTTACATACATACATATATATTATTTCTAAATGTAGGTTTCATTAAAACATGTAATTTTTTCGTCTTCTCTGCAATATAGAATCATGTAATGGATAGTTCTGTAATGACAATCCCACCAATATGACTAGAGAGATTTAAAAAATAAGTGAGCATCCTGCTCACTAAAATGTCTATATTCCACCACAGTGGACTCAGATATTCTTCCAGCAGCAGTGCCGGCCATCACTGGTCCATGTTAAAATCAACCTTAAAGAAAGAGGGATGTTTTCTGGTTCTCCCCAGATCCTCAGACTGCCCTGCAAACAGCTGTTCTGGTGCACTTCCAGGGGCGGCTCTAGGAACAGGAGCACACAACCAGAAAAGCTTCCCCAGCTGTCACAGACACCAGTGGGAATGGAAACACATGTGGAATCATGGCTTCGTTTATGACAAGAACCATTACATGGATAAACTATGTAACAAAGAATAGTAACAATTTTGCATAAGCAGCAATAATCTTCCTTAATACTCATAATGTAAATATTTCTTTTATTCAGTCTGTATTCCAATTCCAAACCAATTTTTAGGCAATAATATCAAAATTACACATAAAAGAAAAAATATGACCATGACTTGTCCCTGAAAGAGAAAGCAATGACTATGTAAATCTCTGCATCCTTCACGTATCTTCTGTGGCTGCTGGCTGGTTAAGCAGTGCAAGGAATTTCATTTTCCTCATGGAGTCAGAACCATGCTGGGTGAGGAAATTAAGATACAGAGGAAAGGGGGAAACAAATTTTGCTGCATTTTAAAACCACCTTTTCCAGACACAGAGAAACAAACAGCCTGGATATGGGAAAAAAGCTTTATTAGTGAAAAAGTTTTAAGGGCTTCCATCACTTCTGTTAGCTCATTACTGAAAAGTTAAGTATATCTCAGCTCTGATTTACCTTCCCCTGATTTTTTATTATTTCTTTTCATTTATTTATGTTCCTAAGAAAGATGAGCCAGGGGACTGCAAGGTGCAGAATGAGACAACCAGCCTAGTACCCCATGCCTATATTATGGAGGTTGCTGATACTCTCTTACTAGTGCCAATAGACACTTGCAATTAGTCCAATGACTAGGATCTCATGTATTTCTAGCTTAGTTTGATCTGAGCACCTTCTGCTTGTTGTTCCTATTGCTAATATCTAGGATTAGAGGACCTGTGTACTTCCTTGTGATAGGGGACCCTCTGTGTAACATTGCGGATCCTGTAACTGGCAGTCTAACCTGTCAAGCTCCCTTAGCCCTGTGTTGTGTCCTATTCCAGCCCAACAAGTCATCCTCAGGAAACAACCTGGGGTTTGGGGTTAGCTCTTTGGGGGTCTACAGAGCAAGCAAAGTAATGCTACAAGCTCTGTGAAGGAGTCTGCAAACAAAATTGTCTGTAAACCCTGCATATTTTTTTATGCTTTTGGTAAAGTAACAATAACTGCCTCATTCTGCCCTCTGTGATACCCTTACCACGATGTCTTACAGAAACTTCCCAGCAAGTCAGGATGGTACTAGAGAAACACCTTAAGAGCAAGTGTTTTATAGAGACTACTCAGGCTGTCTTTTATATGGTAATTAATCAACATTAATTTCACCCTTAAGTGTTATCAATTCAAGGCACCAGAGGTCTGTGGTTACATCTTCAACATTTTCTGGTACAGTGAGACTTCTGTGACACCCCTAAATTCACCAGCAAATGTCACTGGTATTAAAAGTGCTAAAACATGGACATCAGTGATTTTTTGATGATATAGGTGCCTCTCATCCAGGTACTGTGTCTATATATCTTTAGGTTTGTAATTCCTGATGCTTACCCAGCTTCAGGCTCCATGTTTTTAAGATTCTGCAATGATTATGATTACTAAAGCAAGAGAATAAGCAAATACACTCTTTCCCTTTTAGTATAAGCAAACTGACTTTTGCTGCTGCCTTTGCAATGTTCCTGGCATAGCCTTCATAAATAGCCACCATCAACAGAAAGAGCAGCTTGCTGGTTAGAAAGCTGGCTTGGTCCCAAAAGCACCGTCACATCCCAACTTCCTTTTCTCAGAAAGTGTTATTTATTAAGAAAGCTTACACTTGAGGATGAAGAAGCATTTTACAGTACTGCTTTCTCAAGCTCAAGAAAATCAGTTTGCCTTTAGTATCCAGAATGTTTGCATCTCTCCATCTGCTGCAACTAGTGCTGGCGTCACCAATACTGACAGCACAGATCTGCCATTGCTGTGACTTGCTATTTTTTGTTTTGGTGAAAAACAAACCATGAGAACACATTGGTTTTTTTAAATGATGTCACAACATTAAAAAAAAAAAGTTTCCTTGAAGAGTGGTCTGTCTTATTCACTTTACAAAAATACCTCTTTTCTTACAGAAAATGACATAGAGAATAAAAAAGTACCATTTCTTGGTTGCTCAAAGCACCTGGGTGTATTGCCTTAGGCCTTGCAGAATTGCTAATCCTGAAACCCCTCACTTCAGCCAGTTGTGACTCCTTCTGCACCCACCTGCACACCGCGTGGGGATGGGATGTGGATCTGCTACCTTTCTCTCCTTAGTGCAGAACTGTCCCAGACTCCTGCAATAATCAGCTCAAGGGCAGAAAAATGTTTTGCCTGACAGGGAAAGCCCTCAGAGTTAGGGTAAATCAAGCATGTATTACATTATCTGCTTGAAAGGTGCAACTCATGCCACTCTCCAGCTAACCTTGGATCTGGTTCTGTAGCCTTTGCACTGTACTATCTCTTTGGATGAACTGCTTCACTAAAGCCCTTGGAATTTTTGATGTAAAATCATTTGATCTGTGCAGGTTACAGAAGCTGGGGCACTGGGACTCTTCACCTGAACAGCCAACATGGAAACCAATGCCTGCTCCCAGCTATGCTGCAGCCTGTCTTCTGATCCTAGTCAGCCTGCAGTTTACTGGATGATCTCAGTATTTTTTCTCATTCCTGTTTACTGTCTCTTTCCTCCCCTTGATTACTGACCTTTTTCCTTCTCTCTGATCTTAACAGAGACCACAACAGTAACAAACCCCTTCCTACAGGAGGAAGGGAAACTGCATTCCAGAACTTGTCTGTAGTGATTGTGTATTGGGTAGAACAGGACACCGGTTGCTTCCTTCTAGGAAGCAGGATCTAAGTAGTATCTAAGAGCACTGTCACCAGTCTCCTCTTTCTGACTACCTGCTGGGTTAACTCAGATCCCCACCTTTAGTGTATAGTGCTACAGCATGTGATAGCAGCAATGACTGCCTGTGCATCATTTCAAAATATAATTATATATCCATTAAAAGAACATGATCCACTCTCAACCAATTACATGATAAAAATTACATGAAATAAACTCTGAATGTGGTAAGGAGTGAAAGTATTTTCATCTATTTTGAGTAATAAAATAAAGTTAAACTGGTGTTTTCAAAAAACATACTCTATTCTAACCAGCAAAATTGTTCTACATTTTGTCTTCATTGACAACAATCTGAACAGCAATCTAATTTGAGATTGGATAGATGAGCTATCGCACACTAGATATGCATATGCAAGGCTTTCTCTCATACAATGTCAGATGTACTTTTCATTTTGTGGATAAAACTAACCATGTTTAAAAACTGAAAAGACATTTTCTGGCATCATTATGCAGTAGCAAGGTGCCTAAATACATAGTTTAGATTTTTTTCTAAGAACATCTGGTCCCAGGTTTAAAGTTTTGGAACCTTTTGCTTTTAACAGTGATGAGATATAACAGTTATTGAGTGAGACTAAGGGAGCAGTAGCCTCTTCTGCGATGTCTGATAAGATGAATTGGAAAGGAGGGATCACAGTAAATCCCACATAAGCATGCCATCTCCATGCTGACAAAGCCTGTCATGTAAATCCAGAGAACCCAGTGACTAAGGCAATGTTGTTTTGCACAAGAGATGCTGGAACAAGAAGGCAGTTAACATGCCATGCTGGAAACGCAGTATCTGGTTTGTCAGAAAAAAACCCAAACAAACCAGTGTGGAAAAGGGGTGAATTTCAGCAGTTCTACTTTGCATCTGTGAACCTCCTTCCTTTGTGTTCTGCCTTGATACAGCTGTCAGGGCACAGCAGACTTCCTGTACAGCAGCCTCCCTTGCAAACCACTTGTCTTTCCCTTGTACCGACACCGCCTTGCTCAGCAGGACCTTGCTCTGAGCCAGAGTCCAGAGGCAATGCTGTAACACTCACACAAAGACTTAACAAGAGTTGTGCCATTAACTGCTCAAAGGCAAATACATTAGACATGCAAAGAAACTACATTAAAAAGTCTGGACAATTTAAGTGATAGAAGTCTGGCTGCCGCAGGGATCATCTTTTTGTTATGTGTTGTAAAATGTCTCACTCACAAAAACCCAGCAAGAACTCAAAGTGCAACACATAAAAGAATGCCGCTGAATATATTAAACAGTATGTTGAAGCCTGTTTTGAGCAAATACATGGAAAAGAGAAATGAATATTAATGTGTGCATAATTTAACTGAAGTATCAAAAATAAGGAGAACAATTTTTAATCTGAAAAAAAGAGAAGAGTCTAGAATTTTGTATTACCACAGACATGTTCTTGATAAAAGCAATTATCCTTCTCTCTCCCACTGAGCCATATTTGTCCCTGTTGCTACTATACCAATTTCAACAGCGTATTATCAGGAAGATTCTAATAACAGCTTCCTTGTTATTACACTTGTCATTACGCTTTCCTCAGTAACAAACTGAAGCATTCTGTGTTGCGAGTGAATGTGGTGAAACAGTAAACAACAATTAGGAAAATGGGAAATATCACATCTCTTTCCATTCTAGAACTGGCAGTTTCTAAATCCAGATCTTATATTGGCTGATCACTGAGTAACTCAGTTCCTTTCTCAATTAGTTACTTTATTATCCAGAGAAGTATTTTTTAAATGCTGGCTCCTCAAACTTGAACTAAGAAGTCAGTATCTTAGATGCTACTCTGAATGTTGAGTATAGATGAACTTGGCTGCTGAAGGCAATGGTCTTCAATGTTTTAAGTCATGTTAAGGAATAAAAATAGAAATCAATTTTTGAAACTGTTTCAAATTTTGCAACCTCCCCCCAAAAAATAAATATTTAATTTCTAGAGTCAGATATCTAGAAAGTGCTGAGAAGAAGAATGTAAAAGAGGAGTTAATGTAGCTGGTTTGAATTAAATGTTAATACTAACAAAAGCAAAAAAGAAGACAGAAGAATTAATAGAAGGCAAAATGGTTTGAAAATCCACAATAATATTACAGCTCTCTCCTTTGTTATGCTCTGTGAAATAGCTTAAACAACTTCTGTTTACTATAATATTTAATGAGCACCTTAGAGCTAGGGTAATCCCAGCTCTGGTATTTGCACAAAGCACTTAATCTTGCTGTAGTTCTTGACTCTGACAGATCATCCCAGAGACTTGCAAATGTGGGAAATCAGTCATGTGCAGCACTCGGTAGACCTCTTGGCTGCCTACCTCCAGAAGGAGGTTCGCTGAGCTTTTGCACAATGTGCTGTCACAGAAATTGAGCAAAAAGGAAAGGAAATGGGTGAAGACACTGGTCTAAGGAGAGTTATGGAAACTAATGACTAGGCTGTAACATGGGAAGGGAACAGAACAGAGAACATTAAGTGAGCTAGAAGGGAAATTGGAGCCTTTCTAGGCTAATGTGAGTTATGAGGGGGCTTCTTGTGGCATAAGCAGACAATTTATCTTCATGTAAGAAAAATAAAATAAACCTGGGAGAGTAATCTAGCTAACTATGCAACGACTTTATACACACTGGCTGAACAGAAAATTATTTTTCTGTGGGTTATTGCCTCTGCATTTTCTGCCTGTTTGCCCATGTAAGAGCTTTCCAAAATCTTCCCTTAGACTGCACTGTGTCAAAGTGAAAGCGAGTAATTTGGTACCAACATTATAATCTCAGTGAAGAAAGGTTTCCTGCTGTGGTCCTAAAATCTCTTATTTCTCTTACCATTCCTCAATTAATAGCTATGGCAACAAGGGACTGTACTAGAGAAACTCTACTTAGCAGTCCTAGTAATGCCACTACTGTCCAGTCTAATCTTTCAATCATCAGCACCTAAGCAAGGAAGTCTTGCTGTTGTCATGAAAGTAAAATACTGTGTTGCACCTCTTCAGAGGGGTAAAGAAAATAACATTCCTCCATAACAGCTGAATGCTTTCACAAACCGCTATGCTGGACTGCTTTAGGGCTCACAAGAGCAAAGCAACTTTTTCCAGAGACAGTTTTAGACTCCCATAGCCTGAGTTATATTTATCACCAAATATAACATCTTTTGCTTTTCTTTATTACTTGGATACCAGTCTACCAGGACCTGGGCCAACATCTGATTTCAAATAGTTGACTAAATGAGGACTACAGCAGGTTTGCCACTTCCTTGACATTAATTTGGGCTCCATGTATATTAGCAATCCTGACTGTAATCTGGATGACTAATCTGGTAAAAATCTCTACAGACAATTGCCAGTCACTAAATTAAAAAATGTAAATTTGAATAGAAATAAAATAATCTACTTCACAGGTATAAAACATCAGAGGAGGACCACGACAAAGGACACTCCTTATGCTGTAAAACTAGATGAGTGAGACAGAAAAGCCTGCTGGCTTTTTCCTGAGCAAAGAGGAGTATGAGAATGGCTGGAGGTTTATTAGTTTAGGATTGGAACTTGCTGACTGTGTAAGAGTATTTTTTTAAAAAAGCTACCTGGAGTGTAAAGTCAGAAAAGCCACATTTTGATCCTTTTAAAAAATGGATGCAGAAAGTTCTGATGGGGGAGGACTGAAGTCAATAGGGTCACAAGGGTGTTAATCAGGACACCAATCATCAAATCAATGAACGAGAGACTGCAAAGAAGAAAGACAGTCCTAGTCTTCCAGGGGAAAAATAGCTATATCAGAGCCTCAGACAATAGCCTAAGAGGGTATAAATGTAAAGTGACCTTGTGCTACCACCACTCTATATTAAGTAGTTTCTCTCCTTCCTCTTTTGTGTGTTACTTGTGTGCTTCTGGGGGCACCACTACAGCAGAGATGTCTAATTACGAGGAAGTTCAGTTCAAGAGATGTTAACATATCAGCTCTAATAGCTATTTCATAAGGACAAAGATGTAATGTGGACTGCAGGAGCTCTTCTACACTTGTAAAATTTCACCTGCCACTTTCCCCAGCATTCAATTAAGAGCTACTAAAGAAACCTGTGAAAGACCTAATTCCCACTGTGGCTTCAGCAGCATTCAACATGGGCTATATGACGTTTTAACCAAAGCATTACTTGTGTTATGCTGGAAGGGCAGGAGAGCCTGTTGCATGGCTAAGTGTTTGGTTTTTTTTTCATGCAACATGTTTTGGCAAAAAGGTGTAAAGTGAGGAGGAGGAGAAGAAAAACTAGGATATTATTGTCATCACTATAGTTTCTAAAAGTGAGTGCAACTCTATTGACAATAAAAGTTCAGGAATTTTTCACAGTGAAGAAGCCCATGTCCAGTGCACTTAAGACAGCTGATGAAAGAGAATGATAAGTATATTGGTGATGACCAGCTATCTGCTCTCTTACAGGCAATATATCTTCCGTGAAAACTGAGCTTTTGCACCATTTTCCTTTCTGCCATCTCTATGAAAACTGATTATGGCTATTTCACCAAACTGTGACTTTAGAACAGAGGGACACCCAACAGTAGGTGGAACCCTGCACATTTTCACACTTCTAAGATATAAATACACTAGAGTCATTAACAATTAGAAAAGAGATCCAAGAGCACACACACCAAACCTGAGGCTCCTTGTTGAACGCACCCCAAAAATGACTATGATGTGCTGGGCTACCTCTACTGCACAGAGCAAGTAAGAGCACGACTGCACACAGAATTTCTACTCAGAAACCTGTCAGCACCATTTCTCTAGTTACTACCTCATTTTTTCCCGGCTCTCTTGAGGAAGATACAAGTCAGAAGGAAGCTGTGTGTATGTGCAGGAAACTGTTACATAGTAGTTACTGGGAAAATGAGATCTGTTGCTGTGCTAGCTAGACCTACCGTGAGGACAAAGTAATCAAAGCATAGCAAAAAAAGCTTAAGCTGCAAAGCAAAGCATGCATCTCATTAATATTTGTCTCTGTGCCCTGGCACACAAGCTGAGCTTTTTTTACCCACCACCACATTAAAGCTCAATTAAAGTAAGCACAGGGCTTAGCAAGCTTCCTGAAGAGGTGAGCAGTCACCAGAGGCCTACTCCAAGGAGAAAGAAATCATTAAATGATACTTAGCCATTCACAGCTATCAACGCTGAGCGCTCTGCCATATGCAGAACCCCTGTACCAATCTTGTATTAAGACAAGCAAAGATGTTTCTATTAATTCTCTCATTATAAGATTCATAATTTAGGAGAATAATATCTTACTAGTAGTACAGAACATGCCCTTCATTAACATCTACTTGCCTTATTTTTGAGCTAGAACAACACAACAAGGAGAATGTAAAGTTACGTATGGCACTGTATTTGGCAGCATTGTCCAGTGGTGGTCACTGGAATGAGACAGAAGGTTGTGTAAGGTAGTAGCTGCTCCTTTTTCACTTTTATTTATTTATTTATTTAGTTAGTTAGTTAGTTTTGTGGATATATATTACAATTCTATACTTTTTCTAATAAGGAGATAATATGGTAGATTTTAAAAGTATCCAATGGTTACTCATACATCATTGAAAAGCTGGGTGTTAAGGATTAAAGGCAACAAGTTCTAGAAGCTGATTTTATTTTCTCATTTCTCTCTCTCCCTCCATTCTCCTCTTCATTCACACACCCAGACACACAACCACATGCACTCATCCCTGCTGGCCACTCTATTTTCACACACATCACTTAATCTTAGTGTTTCTGTTTATTTCCTTGGCAACTCTCTGTTCACTAAAAGTTTATGCTTTTTTAATCTGTTTATTACACCCTTCCAGCTTTATGTCCTAATCCTCTTCTGTTCTTTTGATTTTTGATGTTTTTAAACTGGGAAAGATGCCTTCTTTTTTCCTGCAAGCTTTAAATGAGTTCTTTAATTGTAGGAGCAGCCATGTGTATTCCTGTATGCTGCACTCACCTTCTGAGGAGCTATCCCTGACAAAGTGCTTCCTCCTGATCTCTCTTTTCAAGTCTTGCTTACAGAAAACCAAAAACTTGAAAAGCAGCTAAGAGAAAGAGCAGACAGTATTAAAGCCCAACTTTTATGTAGCATTCACAGGCACCAGAAAGGTATATACATGCACTCATGCACAGTCTTAGACTGAGCAATTTCAGAATAAAGGTAAAAAATCTACTCCAAATTATTAGCCCAAGTGATGCTGCGCTGAGCAAGGTGTATGTTCTACTCTAGTGCCTCCTATTCTGTCTAGCCACTCACTCACTCTTTGAACAATCCTCACAGATTATGACCACGTCCGCTCTCCTGTCCCACAGTCTTACCTCACTTAGCATTAGCCTTGTGCATTTGTCCTATTAAACCGCAAAAGTATGTCGATAATGTTAATCAAATAAAAATAAAATTTCACATACAAAGCCTGATATGGTGTTTTATCCTCACTTGGCAGAGGTGATAAATGGCTATGCAAGCCCATGGAAATTTAGCCTTATGTACCTAAGGAAATAGAGTATCTTAATGACTTTTTATAATATATATTTTCTTTATTTTCCTGGTTCATGAATCTGGTACTGAAGTCTCACAGATACTACTCAAATTACATCAACCTTGTAATACTACAAGTATAAATGACTGCAGACAGCAATGAATATTGTTAAAGTAATTTCAGAGAGAAACCAAATGATACTATTACTTCTTCTCAAGATCAGGCTGTGTCAATGTAACATTTTCGTATGTTGAGCGTGCCAGATTTGCAGGAGATGTGACCATACTGTTCTTGCTTTCCTTCTCCTGTTAACAAATACAACTGTGAAGAAATGGGGGTGGCTTCTTTCTGCAGTAAAATCCTGCCACACGAATGGCCAAAAATAATCAAGTGATATTAGTCAGTCTCCTTATCATCTCCAAAGAGATTACCAATATTAGAGAGGGAAACACAGCTTTAATTAGTCTGGTCACACAAAAGGAAAAGTAGACAGCTCTTGCAGATAAATCGAAGGAAAGATAGCAACTGCATCTGAGAAGGCGAATAGTAATTTTCTTCTGGATCTCAGACTAGGTAAAATCTATTATACTACTTAAATCCTGTAGCAGAATAGCTACATGCTTGTGACAACACTGTGAGAGTACTTCTAAAATACATGCACTGATTTTTCAGTTTGATGAACATCAACATGTGTAAGTCAAACAGTTACGGAGACAAACTTTAGGCTGCTATTTACTGTGTAGTACAATCAATCTTAAAATTTACCTTAATGTAGTAAACATTACACGGTTCCTAACTTATTAAAACATGCCTCAAGCACTAGGTATTTCTCTAACTCCAAGTTATCTCGAGTGTTTGGTATTCTTAAAAACCTTGTATGGCACCTGACATTTCACTCCTTTGCCTCTTTTTTACCTGTGCACTTGTTCAGTGAAGCTAAACTTTACAAGTAGGTATTTCACAATCCACTTCTCTGAAAGAGACATCTCAACCTCTTCTTCACGGCTTAGTGTTTGAAACAGATATACCAGTGCTGCTTTCTAATGCAAATCCAAATTCCCCTACGTGGAATGTGATTAGCCTGGGCCAGTCTCACCAGGCAGAAACTCTTCAGCCCGAAATGTTATGGAGCAGAAACAGATGGCTTTGACAGGCAAGATCAAGATGAATTTGTTAAAATGGAAAGTAAAGCACAAATAATGATGGGAATCAAAATGTAAGATACATAGCCAGGGCAAGGATATAGAAAGGCTCTGAAAATGACAAAACCGTACCTGAACTTACGGTGAACCACAGTCGCAGTACTGCTGCGATGGGGGGGGAGAGAGCACAAAGTGCCTTCGCTTTCCACAGAAGCAACTTCGCAGAATAGCTCCATCTCCAGGGTGCACTTGGCACTGTGCAAAGCTACATCTGCAGGACACATATCAACTTTCTCCTGCGGGTTAGTAGCACTGGAAGTGCAGCATGTTTTGCTCATCAGTCTATTAGCATGCCTGCTTCGAGCAAGAGAAAAAGTTTCCAGAGGCAGTTAGCCAGCAGAAGAGCTCCTTGCTTTGCAGCTGCCCTGTGCTGGCAGGAGGCTTCCTGCACCAGTGATACAGCTGGCTAGCACGCTGCACCGGTATTTTGCTCTAAGGGTAGCATTTGTCCCTTAATTATGTTGTGGCATTTTAGTCTATGGAGACCTGAGCAGTTAGATGTAAAACCGTGACAGTTATAAAGCCCTGAAATACGAGGACACAATGTGACTGCAGGACTGACAGAACAGCCACAACTATAACTTTGCATGTGAATGGTGCTTTGTATCGTGAAACTGCTCCTCAGCTGTACTATGGCATCTGTCTAGAATGGTTTAAGGATACGGAAAACATTTTTAATCCAAACCAGAGTAACTTCATTCCTTACATAAATGCATTTATAAGAAGTGTGGCTGCACCAAGGCTTACAGCAGAGAGAGAACAGCGCTCTCATATGGTTCCATCAAAACTACATAATGGGAACAGAAGAGCAGAAAGGGAACAAAATGCACACAGCCTACAAATGAACAGTAATAAAATAGTACTGCTAAGGCAGTGAATCCAAGCCCTGAAAAAGTTAAAAGTGCCAGAATTCAGCTTGTTTGTATGATGACAGTTTGCCACTTCCTCCTGTGTATATTCAGTCCAGAAGAGTCTTCATAACATCAATATTCACTTTGTCCTGCAGGATCCCTCTGTCTCTCCAAATGGACAATGCCCCCTGAATAATGCCTTATTTACTGTGTGCTGCTCTGAAGACAGAATTATTCAATTTTTCACAGGGTTTTCTCTGGCACCGTATCTGAAAGCTTCTGAAGTATTAATGACATCTGTTTACACAACATGCCTGTGAGATGATATGATGTGTAAGAAGGATGCTTGTTTTGGACTGGGCAGCAGTCAGCCTTTTAACAACCTTACCAGTTCCTGCCAGGAAACCATGAGGTGTTCTCTATAAAGGGCTGAGATTGTGACAGATAGACAAGATTTGAGCCTGTGGAACAAGGGAAGAAGTTTACTAAGGGTATGGGGTTGTGATACGGAGGCTGTTTTGCTTGAAACTTGCTTGAGTTTTGTGAACAAAATAACACTCAGCCAAAAGAAAGCAGAGAGTGAACCCTATCCTAGGCTGAAAAGCAGTCCACCTTGCTTTATAAGCAGGTAGACAGGTTGTTAGAGAGCACTAACCCCTCATTTTTCACATGTGGTAACTGAAACACACTTAAATAAGGACAGATAGTAGCCCTGGTGTAGTGAACCCAATTTGGCACCTGCATCTTGATTTTGGGGAAGACCTACTGCTTCATAACCCATTATAATATTCAACTTGTAATATCTGAACAGCTCAATTTCAACTGGGAGAACGTGGTGACTTCTCCAGTCAGGCTCCAGGGGTTCAAGGCAGGCAACAAGTGATCAGGGACAAGTGATTAATGACCCTCTCAGATTTCTCATCTCACTTACATCTCTGGCAAAGGCTGGAAACCCACGCCCAAGGGTAGCATTCAATGGTCTTGAACATGAGTCAGCCCTCTAGGAGGCACCCATCACCCACTACATCACCTCCAGGTCCCGCACAAGAAAAATGAAACAAGGCTTGAAAATTCAGCCACGAATGAGGCAGACAATACCAAAGAGCAGCAGCCATGCCTACAGCGTCGGGTAGCAGAAACTGGAACATGACACTGGCCACTGTTGCTAAGATTCTCCTACATTGTATGCTACAATGGATTGACTGTCACCTTAAATTACTATTAATAAAACTAACATTGATTTAGCGTTCCTTTAAATTAAGACAAAATACTGTTTAGAGACTTCTCCCTCTCATGTCCTGTCAATGAAAACCTTTTCTAACAATGATTTTTTTTTAATTTGAGCTCACTGTCATATTTTTCCACAGCACAATGATGAATACCTTTGTTTGTTTCCATTCTTCTTAAAAATACAAATTTACCATTGTTTCTGTAATTATGCAGACATAATTATATCAGCTAATTTGTACAGGTCTGTAGTATCACAGCCACAAACTCTGACAATTCCCATGAGTGGTAGTTCCCTTTCCCTTGCTGAGACACAAGACTACAAAAGCACCTCACCATTCTCCATGAACCCATTAAAATACACCCCACCCCCACCCCCATTAAAGAAATCCTCCTGTTTGAAATAAATAAAGGAAGATTTCAGCCACTGCTGCAGAACCAAAAGCCTCCCACCATCCTAGAACGAAAAATTTGATAGCCAACAGTCCACTGTATTTGGGATCTGACAGGTTTTAACAGGAGTGATTTAGGCTCTGCTTCCTTACACAGGTCAACAGACTGAGTACACGCAGAAGGAAAGGTATCACAGGGAGAGAGAGAGAGAGAAGTTCACAGCAGTCACAGCATCCCATGCTTATTTCCATCTCTCCCAGGGACAAATCCAGTTTCACTCCTCTCAACAGCAACATACACCTGCCTGGATTCATGCTCTGTTCCCAGCAAGACAGAGGAGGACTTCTTTTAGCTATATGGGTAATACAGCCAGTATCACCAGATATTCACATTATTCTTCACTGAAATTTGGGAAATAGTTACTCAGTATAAGGACAGAATAGTAAGAAGATCATGTACTGTATAGTAAGGTGTAGATTTTTTGAAAGGAAGAGTGCACTTCTATCAATGCTTAAATGCCTGCCTTTCTGTAGTTAGATTTTTTCTTTTTTTAAAGGAATGGTTAAGACTGGTTACAAAAGCTGATGTGTCCACGTTTTCTCACACAGAGAAAACCAGCTGTGATTAACAGGTGGGTGACTACTACCTAATTGACAAAATTATTTTTTTTTATGTACAGGATAATTTGTCAACATGAATTACATTGCAGGGAATGGAAACTGGATGAATGAATTAATTTAGAGTATTACAGGGTTTTCTTCCTTTTTAAAATCAAATTTTCCTTTGGGGTCAGTTTAATGTGTTTATATTTCCTTTAAAGTTAGGGACCAGAGCACTTACATTATGCACTCTGGTCCTCATAGTCTGGCAGATTGCTGACTAGCAGATGTGTATATATGGTATACACATACACACACACGCTATATGTACAGTGTGTATGCAGAGTTTTATGTATGTATAATGACAATTCTTGCATGGGACAAGAGACGAATAGTCATTCAGGCAAAAATCTGAAACTCATGGAAGAAAACAAAATACAACAAAAAATAAACTTCGTTATTGTAAAGAGTTTGTAAAAGCAGGTGAACTTCTTTGCATAAAAACCTTGAAGTGACTGCCTGTAAGATTTACTCTGGATAAATAAGGACCAACAAAAGAGGCAGGTTTAAGCAAGACATCACTGTTAAACGGTAATGTTAAACAAAACACCTATCCTGAAAGTTTTCAGCTTCATTGACAAAAATATTGAGAAAAATCAAAGCCCACCCAGCTGGAATAATAAGCCAAGAGGACCCAGAGGAGACCAAAGCTATATAGGCTGGATGAACAGATGCCTTAAAAAATTACATGTAGGAAATAGGTAACTGAGGGTGAAAAGCAGTGGTGCAGTGTGAGTTATAGGAATTCATCTGAACACCTTCATAAAACCACTGCAGGCACAGTAGGTTCTATTAATGAAGCTTTTTAATGACAATCTCTACATTGTTTTTCATCTGTCTATGTGAAGGTCATTTTATTAAACAGTGTAATTTGCAAACAAATCTTGCATGCAAATTTTGCTTTTACTTTTCTTTCCCATCTTCTCATTTTGTGTATAGAAGTGTAACAGTTGGGTGATTCACAAAGTGAAAACGGATGAGAAGAGTGATCTTTTCTCCTCCAAAATGCAAAACTGGAGGAGTCACTGAAGTGTGTTGAAAGAGTAGTGCTGTTGTAGACTAACCATCAGATATCAGCTGTGAGTTCCTTAAAAAATGTTTAACTTCACTTAAACTAAATAATCATGTCATAATAGAAGCAAAGCAGCAATCCCCTCCACTCCCTTTCCCCACCCCTAAATCCTCCATTGGTCAGATGTACTAGTGGAAAAGGTAAAATTCTCATTGAAAGCCTTTCTGTTGCTTTTGGGGGAAATTTGGAACGGAGTATTAGAAGTAAAAGTAGGCCTATTTTTTGTAATTTAAATGAAAGATTGTTATCTATGCAGCTAACATTAGAAGATTTCTTTGTTCAAAAGAAAGCTATTAATCAAGGATTTTTTTCCTCCTCTGGGAAGACAAGAGAAATAAAAGGTTTATTATTTCATAGCCCCAAGACATCTGGAGAGAAACGCATACAGTGTTAAAAGTACCTGAGGCAGTTGCCTGTGTGCAGTATATCTTTATACAGTATTAGGCCCATCAGGATGAGAAACAGCTAACTGTCCTGGGCATGACTTGTGTTTTGATATATTTCCAAAAGGAGACACAGCAGGAAGCACATAGCTTTTATACTTGAAACAGTGGCATGAACTTGACCCTGAAGTACCTGGGGTTCCAGGACTTTTGGGAACATAACGCAGTAATGAGATGGTTATTATATGGTAGGAATTACTGCTTAGGAGTTAAGTAAAAAACAAGATTTTGTGCAAATGTTTTAAAATAAAAGAATGGATGAAGAACTTTCCAGTTTTCTATAGTGCATCAATTTTTTTTTTTCCTAGAAGAAAGTGTCTTTAGGTGTGGAATTATGAACGATCCCCCAGGAACAAGCATGCAATTGAAGACCTAAATTGCCTTTCCGCGCACATTAATTCCCTCTCCAAGAGGGAACACAAGACAGGGAGTACTTTAGAAGAAACTTCTATTTACAAGTTCTAATAGCTTTGTACACGATGATTTCTTTCATGAGACAACTCAACCACTTATAGCGTATTCTTACATTTTCAAATATCAAGCGAACATAGTGACAGATGCTGCAGAGCAGCCAAGGAGATAATTCTCTCCCTGTGATTGAGTTATTATGTATTCCATTAGATAGTGCTGCTCAGCTGAGCTTTTGAAGGTGGAAGGTAAGATTAACAGAGAAGGAAAGGCTTCTTATTAATTAAAGTGATGCACTGCCAATTTTAAGGGTGATCAAATATTGGTTCAGTCTTAGCACTGCTGCTTGCTTTTAATAGGTATGAGTATATTTGATAAAGATGACAGAACTGCCCAGCAGAGCAGAGGCTGTGTGCAAAGTCACAGCCTCACTGCTCACCTCGTTTAAGATCAGATTTGTGCAGACTGACAAGACAAAGACTTATGAGAAAAACAGTTCAACAAGTGCAAAGAGACCATGGTATTGAACCTGAAAAACAAAACTGTTCATTACTAGCAAAATGTAACAAGGCAGTTTATAAGCAGTATGCTTATCTATTGTAAATTCTGCAGCTAAGCTAATGATTTTTGTTTTAGTTGGAGTTCAGATTCTCCCTTTCATCAGCATTAACTTGCCAAATATGTTCCCAAGCTTATTGTAATTTAGGATTTGACACTAGCGATTGCCTTTTTTTTCCCCTCAAAGGATGAATTAGTTCACAATAAAAGATGCATATTAGGCAATTTATTATGCTAACGACTTGCAGAAAAAAGCCAAATTACTTTGATGGTGGATTATATTGAACAATAAAAAACCACGCTAGTCACAATTCTCAGTGAACACATAGTTTAGCTGTAGTTAGCTACAGAAGTTTCCTAGTAATAGTATCCACATTAGAGACAAACAGACATGCATTAGCAGTAACCACATTCATAGTGAAACAATGCAGAAAGATCTCACTCAGATTTGTAATTATGTCTTATTACCCTTCCGTAGTCATTTTTAGCTCAGCTTGGAAGCAAAGCTTGTGTGATCGTGGCATATGGTGCATGCGCTGGCATTTCCTACCTGATTATTTTAAAATCTATCATCTGATTTCAACCAAACTGAAAGAGAAGTTGAAACTCACAAGACATTAAGTTTTGTACAAATTTTATGCAAATAGGGAGTCAGGTAGAAGAAAAAGCTGAAATTAATGCTCCTCAGTGATACAGAAGCTTGGCCTGAAAATATGAATCCACAGGAAACAAAGTGTCCCTTGCATAGCTCCCAGAACCCTTACTCACTTCAGACTGTGAAACAACTATCATATGCTGTGTGCCTGACCACGTTTGCTGACCTCCATGAGAACTGGGGATGTAGCCATTTCAGGGCACAGGGATATTAGTCAGCTGGAAAAGTAGGAAGGAGTTGCTGCATAGTAACATCTACACATCATTAAGCTTACATAGGAATAAGGATGTAGGTGGAGATAAACATTTTCAATACAACCTTAAAATGACAGATGGATTAACATTCCTCACTTCAGTAAAAGCGAGACTATATAAAAAATTTAGATGAAACTATCAAAATTACTCTTTCAAGTTGGATCAATAACAAGATTCAGTCAGACACAGAAAAAGCTGTTCTGTGATAATGGCAGGAGATAAAATCATCAGACTTAAGTGAGCAAGAAAATAAAGGAATCAATGTAGTTGGAAGAAAAATAGCAAGTGGCCTGAACACTAATCCTGCACCATCTCTATCAAACATCTGAACAACTTAAATCAAAGGGAAGCAGCCCAAACACAGACTCTTTCAGATTCTCCAGCACTAGGAAAAGCCAGCAGCGGTGTCAAAACGCTACAGTGTAATGAGTTTTGACCGCACCTACTGACAAAATGAAAAAAAGTCCTTTTTAGCAGATTGTTAGAGGGATAATTACCAGTAAGAATAAAAAGCAAATGCCGCTTCAGAATCTGGTCAGTTGAGATTTCTCATGCACATAATTGTGGATTTTTTTCTTGAATCAATGCACCTGTTACCTAATATCTCTGAGTTAATGGCCCTGGTGTAAACATTGTGCTTATTTTCAAGTCACTTATTACAACTCACTTTTTCTTTGCACTTATGTAATCTGCACTGCTGAAATGAAGGTTTTATATAGTTAATTGGTATTCATTTCACTGTTTGGGGGGGAATAAAAAATTTGGTCAAAGCCTGCATCTTCCATCATGGGTTATCATGCACCCACAGACCTTATTGTTATGACATGGATAGGAAAGGCCATTGCACAAAAAGCAAGGACAGTGATATGGAGTTGGGTTAGTGATGAAGGTTTGTGTTAGCAGTGGAAGTTCAGCATCACTGTAATAACATCAAAAGATAAGAGTGGCAACTTACTGGTTCTGAACTAGCATATTATAAAAGTGAGTATTTTCAGCGTGTTCTGTAGCAGCAAATATTTAAACTGCTATAAAAACAACAGTTTTTGTAAATGATTATACTCTCAAGCTTCTTTTCAGCATTTAATAAGCTGTGAAAGTTGTTTACAGGTTGGATGTACAGCACCATTGCTTTTATCCTCCAATGCAGCGACAAAGATACAACATAAATGAAACACCCCCTCCTTTTTCTCTGTTTCATTGTTTTGCACTTCGTTAAAGTATGCCATATGAAGAAATTCAATTATATAAATAATTACCTAGAACCAATTTAAAGTTCAGTATCGGTTTGTAGGAAGAACTATGTATTTCTTTCATGTTTACCATTAGTAGAAAAGCTGAAAACACTTAGAAGAGTGTCTGCAGCGTTAGAGCAAGTAAGATTTGTGGAAAGCTGTTCCAAAATGCACTCTCTGAGCAAAGCTAAGGCCTAGTCTGCATGGGGTAAGTACATTTTCCAATGCAGAATGCAAGAGGGATTACTTTTTTGCTGCCTGAACATGAGTATGAACCTTTTGACACCAACACAGCAGCATTCATATGGAAGGAACCTGCCCAGCTAGCACATATGCTCTATGTTAGCAGTACTTTTTGACCAGGTGAGGTATTTATACCTGGAGATTTTGCTATTATGTGCAAAATGCATCCAGTTCAGGTATGCCCAAAGAAATATTTTCCTGTCTAAATAGGACCTCAGTTTTGACAAAGCTTCATTTTCTGCTTGATGACAAAAAACAGTCACTGACAATCTGATTTCCCTACATCTTACTCCATACCACCATTTCAATACCTGATCTAATTACTTATGAAACCATATTATGATGATGAATAATTTTATTATTCATGGACATGTGCATATCATTCACATGAAAAAACAACACAGGCTGAAGCATATACTGAGAGGAAAAAAACCACAAATGTTTAAAAAATTCAAACCCCACAAAAATACTAAGCAGCAGCTGTGATTAAGACAACAGGCAGAAATTCAAGCCCTCAGCTTCCTGCTCTCAGTACTACATGACACCAACCATGTCATTTGAGTATGCTGTGCCTGGTATCCCATCTCTAAAGCAAACACAACAAGCACTAAGATGCTGCAAGTGTATATGGAGAGATTCATTTGAAACCTGCTTCTTTTTCCACTGGTTTCCATGGAAAATTAGCATCTCCCTCTGCTAATGGTGCTCATTTTGGTAAGACAAGCAAGCTCAGTGAAAAACACAAGAAAGTTTAGGCAACTGTCATTTTTCTGCATACAGAAAGCAGAGCATGTGGCGTATGGAGGAAAAAAGCAACGGGAAGTTTGACAGGCCAGGCTGGGGGAAAATGCATTTGCTTCCAGCCATTCCCTGCCCTGGCACATGCCTTCGAGGGGTGGAAAGCCTCTCTCACACTTCCCCACTCATTTGCACTTCTACACTGTCTGGCACTTAGTTCTTTCTTATGTCAGATGAGCTGCTTGCTGCCCACAGGTCCTACCACTTCCCTACATCCCTGGTCTCCAGCAGTGGAGGAGAAGGTCTTCCTTCCATGCTGCAGTGATGCCCATCACTCTCCCTTTTTTAAGTTACCCAATCACTATCATGGGTCAACACTTACTCAGGAAGAGGTGTATGAGGGTTCAGTTGCATATTCATATAAATTTTACTCCTTTCCATCAGCAGATCCATTCAGCCTTACTTTAGCCATCTATAGATTAAGCATTCAGTCAAAACTACTCAGACTTGTTCACTGCTGAATAGAAAGGTCAACTCACCTCACCTGACATAGAATAATTGTAATGCAGGATGAATTGTCCTTTAGAAAACTCACCCTTCTACTGCCTAGAGATTAATTTAAGAATGTATGTTTAATGCAGGTGATGTGGAACACGAAACAATTTTCTGGCCCTGTATTTATCGCCCTTCTATGTGTCAGAGGTACAGCATATTTACTTAGACAACTATGGAAAAGATTACTCAATTAAATGTACAAAACTGGGTATTTTAGAATGTTAAATTATGATGGTGCATTATGGCAGTCACACAGTGCTACTGGAAACGGTTATCTTCAGTTTTGGTAAGAGTACTGAGACTGTGCTTAAATGTACATGTAAGGAAGAAGGGACAGGCTATTCAGAATACAGGATCTGCTAAGAAAGTAAGAACACAAGAGCAGCTGTATTTAGTGAGCCTATGGGCCATCTAACCCATCTAGCACATTCATAGGGATCTTGGGAGGTCTCTATCTTTTAAGGAAACAATCACCTGTCTTATCCACCCATCTGTATTTCCTCTCAGACTTTTCTTCATTCTCCGTTCAAAGGACTGGTCATTCATTTTAGGAACACCCATTAATAGTTTGACAGAGGTAGATTTTAGAGTTAAGAAGTTCTAACTACAGCTAAAAATAGTAATATGCCACACTGTTCATTTAGTGTGTCAAGTATACGCCATGATGAACATTGATGAATTTGTAATTTTAATATAAAACAAGCCCTTTATTTCACACATGCAGCCAGACCTTCTCAGGGCAGCATGCAGAGCAAGCAAGCATTTTGGACTCAAAAGTCTTCACAGATGGCCAAACATGCAAGCATTTAGCTTACAATTTAGATCATGAAACAACTACTCATGGTTTGAATTCTCTGAGCTTTTCCTCTGTCAACACAGGGAGTTCACACCCGGAGACAAGGAGACTTTGCAGAGTCCCCTTCAGTAGCATTGACCTGTGTGGCATGTATTGTCACATGTCAAGACACTGCCACATCCCCATGGCTGCACAACGCTCTTTCCCTCTGTGGCATTTAATTCAGAGCAGTATCCACCTGAATGAGAGAAGTCCGTCTGCTTAAAATGCAAGATGACATTTTCATGAAACCAAATAAACCCAGAAATGGCAGATGGTGTGTATGTGCAGGGAGGGAAGTGGAGGAAGGAGAGTGTGGTTTAAAAAAAGTACCTGCCCCAAATACAGTGCAAACTACAATGAAATTACAAGGATTGGTAAAGTGAAGGGAAGAGAAGGGAAGGAAATAAATCTCTCACAAAGGTATAGGGAGAACACCAGAGTGTAATCAGTGTGATTAGGGTGTAACTCTGTGGACCCAGCAAGCAAAATGAATCAGATAGCCAGGTAAAAAGAAGTACCCAGGGATTATGCACTTTGTGGTTCACATCCATCAGAAAAAACGTGCATGAGCTGCGCTCTCCAGAAAATCTCCACACAGATTTGCAGCAAAGCCTTCTGCATGACAAGTTAGAGTTGATAAGCCTAGAGGCAGCAGTCACCAGATGACACGTATGCCTGGTGAAAGCCTACCTCAGAGAGACTGCCTTCTTTCTCTCTATTTAAATACCTGCTCACATTTAAGCAAATGAAACCCATTGACTGTCATAATGTCCAGACTACGCTCAAAAATATTGACAGTATTCAAAGATCCTAGTAGTTAAGATGACTTTTTTCGAACGTGTTATATAACCACAGCAAATCCATCAGTGTCTTGGAGATCACCATAGAAACAGGCTGACAACCCTCAGTACAGGAGAAAGAAGCCCTGCTCCCAGCTTGGAAAGGGTGCTGATGTGACTGGTCAAACACAAAGATCTCCCTCCCTCATTTCCAGCATTATGGACTCCTGGTGCTTGTTCAGTCTCAGCCTCTGGGCTGCAGCACTGGATGGAGAGTTTCCTGCTCCATGGAGCAATACATAAGACATTGAATCATTTTATACTGAAGAGAGTAAGGCATTGAGGCTCTATTCCAAATTAAAGATCACAAAACAGAAATAGCTGATGATATTTCTGTAACGAAAAAGACTGCTTTAACTATATGAACTGCAAAACAGTGTGATTTCTTTGCAATTGAATGTGCAGTGGTTGCTGTCATTACCCATTTTTTGGGGCTGCCATATAACATTTTCCCAATGTCCTGGTCCATAATAACAGATAGAAATCATACAACCTACAAGGTCTGAGGCTAAAATTGCTCTGCTAGAGGGGGAAAAAAGAGGTAAAAGAAAGGCTTTATATTATTCAAGGGGACATACTTCCTAGGGACATCTTACAACCCACCCATTTCTTTATTTTTGGTGTTGAACTAGAAAAAAGTCCATGGGCTTTGTTCTTTGCTGAAGTATCTTCCTGCACAAGTACTCACTTTTCAGTGGCCTTCACATCATGTGAAGTAGGTAAAGTGTGTGTTTCCAGATAATTCTTCAAATTAATGCATAACAAACTAATTGATTGCATTAATAATTAATAAATACTAATGGTACTTGAATAGAGAAGTATCCACCCATTCCCCTGTTCACTGACCTGGAAACACATTCCTCAGCTTAAAGTATTTCTCTAGATTTTGGTTTGATGACAGCAAATCTTTTAATCACTCTCTTGTAATTTTATGACTTCAACTTAAACCCATTCCAATCCTTCAAAAAAAAATTGACATTTAGTCAAACAAAATGATGAATGTCTTTGCACTGAAGTAAGTGTTCATATGCTCAATTTATCTCAAGATTTCTTATCCAAAGCTTGTCCCAAAGTGAATTCAGTTTAAATATATATTTACAAAGTAATTATGGCTCAGTACCATTTAAACTCTAGTAAAACACATAAAAATATTAATGGGTGATACTAAATGCTAAACACAGGAATTTTAATTTTGTTTCATGTTATTTTATGTGTTTCAATGTGCAGTCACCAGCTCAGTTTGATCATATTTCACACTGCCATCCTTGAGATGTTTATTTTCTGTGTATTTAGTTTTGTAGTCCGACATTTAAACATGTTTTACGTTAGATATTAATCCATGATGCTCAGCCTAGAGAAGAGAAGACTCCAGGGAGGCTGGAGAGGGACCTTTTAGACAGGGATGTAGTGATAGGAGAAGGTGGGAAGGGCTTTAAACTGAAAGAGGGTAGATTAGATTACATATTAGGAAGAAATTCTTTACTGCAAGGGTGATGAAGCATTAGAACAGGTTGCCCAGAGAAGTCATGGATTGTGCCCCATGCCTGGAAGTGTTCAAGTCCAGGCTGGATGGAGCTTTGAGCACCTGGTCTAGTGGAAGGTGTTCCTGCCCATGGCAGGGGGTTGGAACTAGATGATCTTTAAGGTCCCTTCCAACTCAAATCATTCTGTGATTCTATGATTATTATCCTTGGATATCAGGAGAAAAAGGGTGGTGAAGCGTTGGAACAGGCTTTCCAGGGAAATGGTGGAGTCACCATCCCTGGACATATTTAAAAGTTGCGTAGATGTGGTGTTTAAGGACATGGCAGTGCTGGGTTAATGGTTGGACTCTATGATCTTTTCCAACCTAAACAATTCTATGATTCTATGCTTATTGTGCTTAATGATATATTGATGTTATAATGCAACACAGTGGTACATTTTACTAAAATATTTTGCTATGTTTGATTTCTTTTACTGATTTAAAGTTGTCCAGGGAGGCATGCAGAGGCCCAGGGTTGAAAAACCTAGTTTCTCTGGAGATGTTTACTCTAAGCTATGGCTTTAGCTGGAGAAACCTTTGGGGAAATCACAATATAAGCAGATGACTTTCAGTATTTATATAACAACTCATTACTACCAAATAAGAACTCTGATTCTTTCTCAGTTAAGCTGTACTGTGTCCAGTTATCACAGATCCAAATACTCCTATTTCCCTTTGAAGGGTAGGTCACTGGTCAGTGACCAGTTGAGTTACTAGGCTTATTCATTCAGTATGTTACTAGTTGTTCACCATACCTTTATTCTGTTGAATGCTTTATTCTGTTAGCACCTGGAATTTTGACAAGAGGGACCGGGTGATTAGGTAGGGAAATCTGGTAAGAATTTAAGTGCTGGCATGGAATGTGGAGCAATACTGATTACAATTGCAGAGATCTAGGGTTAGCACACACTATTTTGATGGGTGCAAGTTAATCCCTCCAAGCCTCAGAGTGCCTGGCATCAGAACAGCTTTTTGAGTTTACTGATTGACTGAAAAAGTAACCATGTTTACCATTCACCTAGATCAGATATTTTCATTTCACCTCAGTGTTACAGTTTACTATTTATAAATAATACAGAGACTTGGTTTGCTAATGAATTCACTGCTCATTATTCCTATCCGCTCTGGAAATATGAAGCAAGCTGAAGTAGAGAAAAACTATCTCCCCATATGAACCATTCCTCCATACAGTCATGTTGAATGACAGCTAATACTACTGATTCTTCATTTCATACTGAAGGATTATTTAAAAGTTAAGAGTATATTAAAAGCAGGTATGGCCCCCTGGGTTTCCAAGTAAGCCTGTAAAGGGCTCCACACTGCATGTGGAAGAACAAACAAGTACAAGATCAAGAATTACAGTTCTACAGACATGGTGGGGTAGGAAAGCATCACTTTTGAAAGCCACTTGATTTTCACTCATTTTCAACCTCAACAAGCCCAAAGTTCAGCAGTTCAGAAGCACCAAGTTTAATATCTGAACATACGTGTTTCACTGCTGAAAAAAGTATTTGTTAAGAAGGTGCAAATGTTAATCTATACCCCAGTAACTTGTAAAACTTATAAGAACAGGTAAAATCCAACAGACAGATAAATCTTAATGGAGCAAAAGCCCAACCTCCATAAACACATTCAGGAAGATGGTTTGGCTTTTTGCCTTTAGATGTTTTTAACGTGAAACAAAATCAAACAACCATATGAACATACAATCACAGAATCACAGAATCATTTAGATTGGAAAAGACACTTGAGATCATCAGGTCCAACCATTAATCCTGGACTGCCAAGTCCATCACTAAACTGCCTCCCTAAGCACTGCATCTATGCATTTTTTAAACACTTTCAGGGACGGTGATTCCACCACATCCCTGGGCAGCCTGATGCAATGCTTCACCACCCTTCCAGTGAAGAAAGTTTTCCTAATATCCAACCTAAACCTCCCCTGGCACAACTTTGAGGACATTTCCTTTCGTCCTGTCTCTTGTTACCTGGGAGAAAAGACCGACCCCCATCTGCCCACAGCCCCTGTCAGGCAGCTGGAGAGAGCAACAAGGTCCCCCCGAACCTCCTCCTCTCCAGGCTAAACAGCCCCAGATACCTCAGCTGCTCCTCATCAGACTTGTGCTCCAGCCCCTTCCCCAGCTCCGTTGCCCTTCTCTGGACACGCTCCAGCACCTCTACGTCCCTCCTGAAGCGAGTGGCCCAAAACTGAACATGGAGCCTGTTTTGCTCATGACAGTAATTTCTGAGTGATCTCCTTTTCCTTATCTCAACTCACAAGCCTTTCATTATATTTTCTTTCCCCTGTTTGGTTGAGGAGGGGAGCGATAGAGCAGTTTTGGTGGGTACCTGGCATTCAGCCAGGGTCAACCACCATACTGCTCTGTACCTGTTCCCTTCTGCATGACAAAGAAAGGGCATCTGGTAATAAAATGCAAATACCCCCTTGTCATATAATGACACACACCCATGAGCAACTAGTTCATTGCCAGGGCACCTTCTGTGACCAGATGCAACAGAAGATTTAGGCAGTTTCACCTAATGAAGGGCAATCCTTCTGTCACATGAACTGTCCTTAATTCTCTGACTGAATGTACACTTTACAACTGGCAAGGAACAACTGCATTTTGTTAGGACAAAAAACTTGCAATCGCATGACACAGTAAAAACTTGAGGTTTCTTAGAGAAACAATCTCCTTTTTGGAGGTTATAGAAACATGGAAAAAATGGTGAGAAGAGGAAAAAAGGGGAAACAGTTCAGTGGTAATGACAACTTGTATTATGCTTCCAGTACAGAGAGATGGAAAAAAACTATTGCTGACACTTGTGGTAAGCAACTTACAGTCTACTACATTCAGTGTATGTCTTAATAGACATGACTATAAATATTATTACTGGCCATAAAAATTACACTAGTCTTATCCTAAGAACAGCAATAATATTCAGCTATAATGTTTACCTCTCATGCTATCTGGTTGCAAATTTCCCAAGTTCATTATATGTACTCTGATGAAATACTTCAATATACCTTCGTTTACCTGCCATCAATTACACTGAATTATGACCGATTCTTCTAATACATTTTTTTTTCCTTTCATTCCCTTTAAGACAAGACTTGCAAGGAGTGCTCACAAGCAACTCAAAACATAACATTAGCCCTGCTGTCCTCTGGATATTTTCAAAATTATTCCTGTATTTTTGTAATGTTGAATTCATGTTCCAAACAAAGGCTTATAACTGTCACTGACAATAAAATTTTACCTTTCTCTGCATTGCTTTCAATTTCCCTAATGAATTGAAGATCTATTTTTTTTTTCTTTTTTTCCTACTGTTACCTTATTCTAGAGAGATTTTTACTTTGCTAGTTTACCCGTGACAATGACAATTTCTTTTTCTCAGAGGAATGGGAAAGTTTAAAGCTCGGCAGCATGAGAGGTTTGGATTGTTTTTGCCAGCACACATTACCTTTAAATTTATGCAAACTGAATCTCATATGCCAAGTTTTTAAAATTAATTTACAGTCTCACACAATCCCCTATGGTTTTCACAATCTGAAAAGTTTATGTCCCAAACTGTTGAAAAATTCCTCTAGATGTTTTTTCTGCTTTGGCACAGGCAAAAAGCACTGCAGATACCAACCATATTGTTTCAAAATCAGCATGCCCACCTTCCTTTGTGTGTGATAACTGTGAGAAGCCATGGAGCTTTAACTAAGCCAAGGAGCCTAAACATTGGCAAGCTATAATCCACTCTCAAATATGTCATCACTCTCCAAAGCAGAAGTATCCGACACAGATCAAAAAGGGTAACCAAGATTAAAGCAGCTTTTACATTGACATTATCATGTTGCCTCACTATTTCTGATTGAAGGGACTCTTTTTGGAAAGTTTTTGTTTCTCAGTATTAATGTATACACCCATACAATTCAACGAGGGGGCTAAGGAGTGAACACAACACCACAGCCCTTGAATATGCAACTGATTGATTTTCCCCTGCCCTAACTCTAGGCTGTTCCAACTACCTCTCCACAATGCCTGGGCAAATTCACATCTCAGCTTACCTATGGATCAGTCCAAAAAGATGGTATGGGCAGGAACGTGTATGGTTTAAGTCCCTCTTCCCTGCACAGTCCTCCAATATGATTTGCACACCCTAACACTCCTGCAAGTCCTCAGGCCACATCACAGTGCAGGTAGTGAGTGCTCTTGGCATTGTGCCAGAAAAATGCCCCGGCAAACTGTAACATCTATCTTGCAGTGTTACAGACACTGCACTGAAACACGTAAATAATTATTATTACCTTGGAACCTTATGGGGAGAGCCAGGGTGAAATTCTGTGCATTGTGGATGTAGACAGTTTGCTCTTGAGGTTTCTTTCCCTACACTGCATAGTTGCAAATCATGATGCCTGACAGCTCCTGCATCCAGGAAGTGGTTCCTCATCTGTTCAAATTTGCTACAATTAGTAACTGAACAGGAACATTTTTTTTAAAAGTTTAAAGGACGACTGCTATTTGATAAAATTTTTTTTTGGAAAAAAAATCATTTTCCTGTGATAAGGAAATAATTTGAATAATTCCTTCAGAAATTATTTTAAGACTGAAACTAGAATTTCAGGAGAATGCATTTTGACATTTATGAAAATGTTGAGCATTTACCTCTTGATACATTTTAAGGATGTAAGCATTCTCTTGAACAAAGGTAAAAGTATATTTGTATAAATTTATGTCTTTTTTTATACTGGAAAGTTGCAGTTCTCTTTTAAATTGGATTGTTACAGTTTTCAGATTAGAAGAATAAAAAATGTTTAAATGATTCAAATCATCGTGGAAGTCATGAAGTATTGCCAGTTTTAGATGAAGAATTGGGGTGAATATTATTTTCTCAAATGCATTCACCAAAGCATGTAAATTATACTGCTCACTCCCCATCATTAACTCTAGCAATTGCATTAGCCTCCTTGCTAGCTTTTTGAGAAAATGCTCATAGCATGGTCCAGATTCCCAAACAACTGAGGACTACAAAATCATAGAATCATAGAATCACAGAATGGTTTGAGTTGGAAGAGACCTTAAAGATCATCTAGTTCCAACCTCCCTGCCATGGGCAGGGACACCTCCCACTAGACCAGGCTGCTCAAAGCCCCATCCAGCCTGGCCTTGAACGCTTCCAGGGATGGGGCATCCACAGTTTCTCTGGGCAACCTATTCTAACGCTTCATCACCCTTGCAGTAAAGAATTTCTTCCTAATATCTAATCTAAATCTACCCTCTTTCAGTTTACAACTTATTCCCCCTTGTCCTATCTTTACAGGTCCTACTAGCAAGTCTTCCTCCAGCTTTCGTCTAGGCCCACTTAGGTACTAAAAGGTCGCTATAAGGTCTCCCTGGAGCCTTCTACTCTCTAGGCTGAACAATTCCAACTCCCTCAGCCTGTCTTCATAGGAGACTGCTCCAGCCCTCTGATCATTTTGATGACCCTCCTCTGGACTAGTTCCAACAGGTCCATGTTCCTTTTATATTGGGGGCACCAGAGCTGAATGCAGTACTCCAGGTGGGGTCTCATGAGAGCTGAGTAAAGAGGAAGAATCACCTCCTTTGACCTGCTGACCACGTTTCTTATGATGCAGCCTATGATGTGGTTGGCTTTCTGGGCTGCAGGTGCACATTATCAGGCAATATTGAACTTTTCATTCATCAGTACCCTCAAGTCCTTCTCCTCAGGGCTGCTCCCTATCCATTCTTGGCTCATCCTGTATTGATACTGAGGGCTGTCCCTACCCAGGTGCAGGCCTTGAACTTGGCCTTGTTGAACTTCATGAGGTTTGCATGGGCCCACCTCTCAAGCCTGTCAAGGTCCCTCCACACTGCATTCCTTATACAAGGCATGATGAAGGGCAGTAGTGAAAGGGTTCTCTTTCCCTAATATATTCATGCAAAGAAGGTAATTCTCTGTACAAAGATTCACTGCAATCAGTTGTTTATAATGTGACATAAAACCTGAATAAAACTAGTAATGATATGGGTTTCTCTCATATGGATTTCTAATTCTTTTTCTTTTACTATTTTCTTGTAACGCTGCTTACAGTTCACATCAGAAAACTGTGTTATTGTTCAGTGTTGACTTGGCTGGCATTTTAGTCTAAGTGTGGCCGATTTGTCCAATTTGGATTCTGAAACTGAATTCAGAAAGAATGGTACTGGGTGAGCCAGGCTGGGTGTGTTGATTGACATTCATTGCTCATTTGCTGAAACTCCTCAAGACCTCCCTTTTACAAGTCTCAGCCCCTCATGTCACCTCTCTATAAGATGTTGCTTCACCTGTGCATTTGCTGTCATCTTTCTTGCTTTTGATGATGCAGATAATTTCTTAAATAAATCTAACAGTGAATTTGCAATTTGAATAACATAGGAATAACACTCTGGAGGGTAGGATTTGCATAGTTTTTTTATACAAATATCTGTAAGCGTTTAAGCCTTCAAAACACTCATACATTTTAGGTTACCATTTTTTCACTTAATGAATATTCTCTGCTAGACTAGAGATCACCTACAAGCATCTTTGTTTACAAAGTAAGTTAATTAATACAGTTAATACATCAGGGTATAGGGGTGAAAATTTTTGTGTGCTCCAAATACAAACAAAAGTCTGCTGGCATCAAACATTGTGACACAGCTGAAAACCAAGGCCAGTTTTTTGACAAAGCAGCTAAGGTTCATGAACCTTTCAGATGAACCTCCAGTAAATTTTCAGTGAACTGGGGTGCCAACATTTTTCCCATTAAGCAATGTGAAAACAGCCACTTTTAATCCCTTCAGACTACAACTATATGAAGAAATGATCTTTAAAATTCACCGTAGTTAAGAATATTCCAGGTTAAAATAAAAGAAAAAACCCCACCACATTAAAAAGAGCATCTTAGCCAATCCTCCCCACTCCCACCCCAAGCCCTGTTTTATTTCCATTCCATGCATTTTAATAACAGCAATACAAATTTGGAAAGTAAAGGCCTGATGAACATGGAAACTTCAATGTTTTCCACAGGACTAATGACATTAGGTCACTAACAAACCCCTTGTTCAATTGCCTTCTTAAGGCTGTGGAGCAAATATTTAAACACTGGTCTTCCTCTTCCCAGACAACTGCCCTAACTCCCTGGCTACTATTTACACTGGAGAAGGATTCTCAATTTGTCTTGGCAAAGTTGCTCCAAGATGAATCTAGGATGAACAGGTGTAGTAATGACTGCACTGTATGACAGTCAGGACACCTAATTAGGAGAGTGATTATCTTGATTGCAGCCCCTGTTGCACTGACTAATCCTTTACAGATAGTTAGACCAATTGGTAAACAAACAAATTAAATAATGATACTAGGGGAATTTGCACTGAGTATTTATAGTTTAGTCTGCTGTATCTAATAAAGTTAGAGAAAATACTATTGATCACTGATTCATTCAGGGTTTTATTTCATATACAAAACACAAACCCTATGCTAGACACTATGAATTCATTAACAGTGATTTTCTTAAGGCTCTTTGCCAATTGCTGCAGTGTAGCTTATTTGTAGTGTGAGGGTGACACATACCTGATATACACTTAGTTAATTAGTACAAGTTGGAAATGCAGTTTTGCACTTCTTCTTCTCCTGCCTCTCTGAACATTGGTACCTGTTAAAGACTGGAGAGCAATTTTCAGAGAACATGGTGATAAAGTGCAGAAAAATCCTCTGCTCCAAGGAAAATGACTGAGTGAGCGCCTTTCAATTCCAGCAATGCTACTTGATGGGACAACAACAACTCTTACAATTTCAATCCAAACAATCTAATTAGCTTCTCTGACAGAAATTATCAGAGGTAACAGTTCTCTGTGTTTCAAAACACAGTTAAAGTGGGAGGATACATCCAGAATGGTCCAAGAAATACTCTCTTTAAAGAAGCAAGATCCCACAGGAGTAAAACTGGCTCTAAAAGCTCCTTAATATGCAAAAAAAGGAGAAATATTTCCATAATGCTGCAGGCCATACTAGTGCCTACAGTTAAGGGAAATTCACTTTGAAGAGTAAGGATTGTGGGCAGCCATCCAAAGCCACATAAAGAAACACCTGATATAATTCTGGGCTGCAAGACTTTCAAACCAGGGAAGCTCAACATTGTGGTAGCTGAGTACAGAGGAAAAAAACAAGACAAATTAGGTGCTGATACTGAAAACTCAATAAATAACATCATTTGTTTGTTTATAAAACAAAATGGCATCTAAAGAGACAACTCCATTATCATTTGCCGAAGATACGGAAAACATTTTTTTTTTAGGGTTTTGTCCAACATGAATAAAGCTTTACCTGCTTCTGTCCCTACCTGTTACAAAGGGCTTTCATCTGCAGTGAGGGCAACACAAGGAATAAGCTCCTGTGTTGCAATCTGTGGTATTTGCTACCATTGAAATGTCTCATGAGAATCCTTTATAAAACTGCAAAGTGAGCCAAGGGAGCTCAAAATATATATAGTAAAGCAAAGCCCTTTCATAAATGAATGAATGAATGAATAAGTGAATGACTTGTTATGGTAAATAAAAAATATTTTAATACTGAATGCTTATACTGAAAGAAATTCCAACAGAAACATTTTATTAAAACTGCTACAGTTCATACTTACTTCAAAAAATCAAAAGTAGGCTAGCATTGTTGGAAACTGGAACCACTTTTTACAGATCCTCACAGATGTCTAAATAAACTGCCTTATGGCAATTGCAAAAAACAAGATAACTTTTTTCCTTTTTTTTGACTGATTAGTTTTCAAGTTGTGAGTGGGCATATCTTAATTAATCCCATAATGATTTTAGAGATCATGACACACTAGCTAGAATCCTGCCCATCTAATGTCTCTTATTTCAGTGCACTAATATGCCAAATGTTTGGTCTAATAATTTAAGCATACAGGGAATCACTAGGCATTCCTCCACAGTATCTAAATTATTGAATTCTGTTTGTCTAGAAAGATACAGTATGGGTTCAGACTGAATTGTTCTTTCACTACCAAAAAAAAAAAAAAAAAGTTAAGCAAAAAAACTGTCTCTGAGCTAAAAGCCATGTTATCATGGTTTAACCCCAGCTGGCAACTAAGCACCATGCAGCTGCTCACTCACTCCTCCCCATTCCCTAGTGGGATCCCACTAGGGGATGGGGAGGAGAATCAGGAAAAAGGTAAAACTCATGGGTTTAGATAAAAACAATTTAATAACTGAAATAAAATTAAATATAATACTACTACTACTAACAACAACAACAGTTGTAATGACAAGGAAAAGAGGAATAACATCCAAAAGGAAAAAACCCCAAGTGATGCACAATACAATTGCTCACCACCCACTGACCAATGCCCAGCCAGTCCTTGAGCAGTGATTGCAAGGCCCCAGCCAACAGCCCCAGTTTATATTCTAAGCATGATGTTCAACGGTATGGATTATCCCCTTGGATAGTTCAGGCCAGCTGTCCTGGCTGTGTTCCCTCCCAATTTCTTGTGCCCCTCCAGCCTTCTCAGTGGCAGGGCCTGAGAAACTGAAAGGTCCTTGAATTAGTATAAACATTACTTAGCAACAACTGAAAACATCAGTGTGTTACCAACGTTTTCCTCATATTAAACCCAGAACACAGCATTGTGCCAGCTACCGAAAATTATTTAATCCTGCCCAAACCAGGACACATGTAAACCAAATACTGTTCATGTTCTCCATCCCTCAGCCCTTTATGGGCAGAACCAAAGAGCACACAATGGGAAAGCACACTGAGATGTATCTGTGTGTGTATATATACATGCATGTATATATATATACATACACCTCACCAAATACTTACAGATCCTGCAGGAGTATCTCAAATCCTGACTTTTCTAAAAAGGAGAATATTTTGTGTCCTTTGCCTATCAGCACTGTTAGAATGTTTTAGGTGATATATGGGTGTTTGAATTGCTCTTAAACCCATTCAGTGCTGCTGTAGGCAGGACACCTTACCCACTATAGAGGGCCTTTGGGACCTTGGGAAGGCAAGAAGCTCTAAAAGCTAATTTTATTGTCATTAGACCCTGAAAACTGTTAACTTTCCTAGGGAAATAATATGATTTTCCTTTCATTTAATATTTGAAATGTGATTTAAATATTAATAATTAATGTCACACTACTTATAATTTCTATTAATGAAAGTATACGCTGCAGTCTATTCCATTTCCAGTGGGAAGAAAACTGTGGGCACTGTAGTCTTTTGTTATTAAAGCATTACAGTAGCAGTATGAGTCTGTACAAATGTTAATTTTTCATAATTTTCTTGTAGGATAATATTTACAGTATTTTGTAATGTATGTATGTGATCAGTATTTTTTACCCACTTGGCAATTTTATCTAAACATCTGCTTTCATGGTTTATGTTCACAAAGGCCTGGTTTTTTCAGTGCTAATACTGTACGAAGTCTAATACAGCTGTAGCACACTGCTAGTGTATGGATCTGTCACATTTACTGTTCACAGGCACACTAGTCATTTCAGCAATGTTTGTTCTTTATGACAGATATACCATTGCAATTCAGAGTATAAGAAAGCCTTTAGGCAAGCCAAGTGTGCCAGGATCTTTAGTTAACGATGGTCACCACTGTTTTTTAAAAAACATTTTGAGACACATCATAGCAGTATCCTTGAAAAGTAGTACATGGGGGGAAGGAAGATGAAGGAAGAGAAATCATTAAAAGAAAGTCACAAAGAGCTGGGACAAACAGCTATAATATATCATGCATTGGCTTTCCTCTGCTCCGTCCCTTTTCAGAAATTCAATAGAGCTGAAAACAAAACGTACATCCACTAGAAAAACAGAAAAGTTGACAGAGGGAAAAAAAATAAAGTAAAACCCCCCCAAACCTGCACAGACGAAGCTACCAGAGAAGAATGATTACAAAACCCCACAGCTTTTAGAAACACTTAGCAATTTTAACATAGCATAAAAGAAACTGGCAAAATACATTTCAAAGAGCATAAAGGAGAAAAAAGAACAACTCATCTTGCACGATCATAAAAAGGCAAACAAAAATGTTCAGTCTAACAGCCAAATTTATACTTTTACAAGACAGAAATGAAAGGATGCAATCACATAGATTTTAGAATAAGCTATTTTAGTGTATATATAATGTATTTGAAAGTGAGTGTTTCTGCAACTAAAAGGGATGGAAAACAGAGGATACCTGAAAAGGCACTTGGCCTATTCCTCTGCTTTGAAACTGGACCAACCACAATATAAATGACTCCTGGGGAATGTCTGTCTATCCTGTTCCTAAAAATCTCTGTGAAGACTTTTTTCTCAGTTAAGATGCAATGAAGATCTCACCAACTCCTTTGCAAGCCTACTCCAGTGTAAGATTAGTCTTTGTCTCTCAAAGTTTTTTCCTAATGTCAAACTTGCATCGCATTTGTTGCATTTTAAGCCCTTGATTTGACATACTGTGGGCACTGAGAACAGATTATATCATGTAGAGCAAGCTTTTAGGCATTTGATGGCTTATGATGGTTTTTGCCAGCCCACTCCTGACTAAACAAACCACTCTTCTAAACTTGTTACTGTTCTACTCATTCTCCTCTTCTTTTGCCAAATGCCCCATTTTCCCTGGTGTGCAGCGCCTAAAACTGAGTGCCACACACCAGCTGATGCCTCACAAACACTGTGAGTAGCATGAGAAGATCATGTCACTTGTCTTGCAGTTTATGCTGTCCTGTCTGAGCATTCATTCCATCATGATGTTTGTCTCTCCTTTAAAAGGGTGACATTGCTGAGTTTATGATTCATTATTCCCTCCAAATTCTTTCCTGCGTATTTGTAGCTTACTGTTTTCCCTCTCACCTGAATTTGAGCAGATGATTACTTCTGCCCAAGTGTAATAGTTTACACTTCTCACTGAATCTATTCTCATTTAAGGCCAGACAGTTTTTCAAAGTTGTCAACTTCCTTCTGCATTTTAATACTTTTAACCCCTTTAAACCAGTATTATCTGCAGCTGCATAAATATGCTATCTATTCCAGCATACCTGTCATTCATGGAGAAATCATGCTTCTAAAAGGCCTTGCATGTTAGAAGAAAACCATGGACAGCTGCTCCAAGTATGGACACTGCATCCATCTTATATTAATTTATATACGTTCTTTTCTTTTCCTTCCGGGAATGCCATAAGTAATACTGCCAAAAGCTTCACCTCTGCTGGAATCTAGGCATAGGACTTTATTTGCTTTTTCTCTAGGAAGGCCTTCTATGTTATCATTGAAAGAAATCAGATTGCTGTGATTTAATTTGCTTTTGACAAAACCATGCTGCCTTTTACTGATCACCTATCAGAGGTTAATTGTTTCAGAGATGCTCACAAATGTTTTATGCCAGTATTTTTTCAGGAATTGAAGTTAAAGAGACTGGCCTGATTTTTCTCCTGCTCATCCATTCCCTTCTTTTATGACAGTCACTAGACTACCAACGTATTTCTTTACTGGATCCTACTCATCCTATTTAAGATTTCAAATAAACTTACTAATGGATCTGCAATTGCTTTAGTCATTTTAAGAAATCCTCTCTGATTAAAGACATCAGGCCCAATTAATTTGAGATCATTCAACTCGGCTACATGTGTTCCTCCTCAGTAGCTTAGCTCTGATAATCAGCAATTGGCCCCTTTTGCAATGGACTCTGTATATGTTTTTCTATTCAAAGCAAAGATCTACATGCACAGGAGAAAAGACAATGCAACTCCCCGCCACCTCCCCCCACCAGGCTTCAAAGTATCCTCCAGGCTTTACAGCCCCCAAACAAACCTGCCTAGCAGAAGGCAAGAAAATCAGCATAATCTTTAAAAAAACCCTTTAATTTAATCAGAGGGCTACACATGCTCCAGCCAAGAGATTACTGAAGATCTTGTCAAATTGGAACAATCTGAAGGTAAATTTCTGAAACTGCCTTCAAACTAGCTGAATTTACACAACCACATTCAGCTGAGATATCAGAAATGTGTATGTGAGAAAACCTGTCCATCAGCTGGTTTGAGAAAAGCAAATAATCACACAATTGATAATTTTCAGAAAACTCTTATGCTGTCTGAAACTCTTAACAAAAAATTAACCTGTATCAATGGCCAGAAAACACCTGAATATGTATAAAAATAAAATAAAATAAAAAATGAAGCAGCAGCAGACACTCTGCTCAGGGCTGCAGGCAACTGCAGAAACATGCATTCCTGACACTGTATTCATCAAACAGGTGAAGTGATGCTTGACAATGTGAGCTGGAGCAAATATACGATTAACTTCCCAAAATTTTGACAAGATTATAGACTTGTTGCAAAACCAGCTAGCATGTACCATGGGAGCTTGTGTGCTACTAAAAGGGATTTCACCACTTGACAGGTGGGAAATGAAGGGTCCACATCTAGATCCTGAGAACCTACATTGCAGACGCACCAGCAACAGCATCCAACAGGAACCTGGTTCTGGCTAACTGATTATCTTTTTGCTGGAAATGACATGCGAGCTGATAGGTGGTTTATCTCCTAACATTTGTATTTCATAACACAGCCTTTAAACAAATCGCCTGCCTCACACATCCAGCAAGGCAGAGGTAATGCCAAAATAAGGTGTGGGAAAGCAGTTTCACAGCATTATTACACAGTGCATGTAACCTTTTGAGACTGCTTTGTATGCAACTACATCACACACCATAAAACAAATCAGTAATTCTCATCTCTGTGAAGAAATGAATCTCTAATCCAACATTTACCTCAATAAAGGATAATACTGCAACTACACAACTGTGAAGTCAACATGCCATAAATCACTACTAAAGCTTTCCCTTTTCAAAGAGAAAGAGTATTTTTTCTAAGAATTGACTTAAGATAAATTCAGACTTAATGGGTGAATCTTACTTAAAATAATGTTAAGTATGTTATGGATTCTTGAATATCTACAGTAAGGTAAAATTTGACATCATATTCTGTACAGAGTCATCTAATATTGACAGAAGGCTTAAAATACATATGAATAAAAGGTGAGAAGATTGGTTGAATTACCTGAAGTCTGGTTAAAGTTCAGCCTTGTAACAGGTATTGCAGTTCTATACATGCTGAGGAACACAAATCCCTCTGCAGCCTCTTTCTCAGTTGAAATAACTGAAGAAACCTACCACAGGTGAGCCTGGATCTCTGCTCTAGGAATAACATTGTGCCACTTCTACCACTGCTTTTATGTTATGCTTCACTTCTGTCACCAATGAGAGTTGTGCTGGACTCACTGTATTTGGATGACAGACTGACAAAGCCACAGAGAAACTTGCACTTTTGTAACACCGTGTGTTGGAGTATAAAACCTTCCCAAATAGCAGCAGTAGCCTTCTGTTCAACGCAACTGAACAGTAAAATCCACAAAGCATTTCCATGCAGTCTCCAGCATGTGAAAATTCAGTATATAAGTGACTATAAAATACCACCTGCTTCCTGCATGGCAGACTCATATAGACATGCAGTTTGGAAAGAAAAATTCATAGTCAGGTTTGTCTCTGGTGTTCTGAAACCTGACATGACACTTGAGAAAACAGCCTGGCTCCCATTCTTTGGGAGCACATCACCTATACCACCAAATCACAGACACGCACACAAGAGGATACAGGATGGAAACACCAGGACAAACTATCCAATCTCTGTTTTGGAAATAAAAGCACTGTCATGACAAACACAGGTACTAAGGGTAACTTACTTTCTAAAGTAAATTACAGAGCATGACATTGAGGGGAATAAAGAAAGAAACATTTCAGCATTATACAGCTCCAATTCAATGCAATTTGGAGCATGATGATAGACTTTATTCTTGAAAATGTTATAAAGCATTAAACCTGTATATCAGAGTCAGGCCAGTTTCAGTACTAAAACATTACCTTGGGCATCTTTCTTACATCAGGAGAGGAAAAAGCTGGTCTATGCCTGGCTTTTATAGCTAGTGAAATGAAACAATAAATAGGGGAAAGAGAAAAAGTACAATTTTTCACATTGTTCAGATATACTGTAGGCCAAAAGGCATTTGCAGAATTGGTCTGTACCCCCAAATGAGTCCTCTCCAATGTCATGGAAAAGAATTACCCATACAACAAGGGCAGGAAAAACATTAAAAAATTTGGTCTTAAACACATGAATAAATATGCCACTCTAGATATTTCAGATTTATACTGTAATTTCATTATGACAAAGAATAAAAACATGCATCAAAACACCTTAGAATAGTCAAGTCTGCAGAGGACCCAAAGACTGAATGCAGAGATTGCCCCAGAGCATCCTCACAATAGGAACAAAATGCTGAATACATCCAAAATACCTTGTGTTTTGGGAATGAATTCTTGGGTAAGATTCTAGGCTGGTGAGTCAGCCTACTCCTTGTGGAGGAGAAGGTGTGTTTAGAGAACACAAGACAGACACAAACCAGAATACTTCTCTTGACTAAGCAGGTTCGTCACCTTGGCACAGGCACCTTGCACTGTCTCAGAGCATCCGAACTCCCAAGGCCACAGGCATGGGGAGTTATCGCTCGGAGATTCTTCTGTGTGTGAATGCTCAGTGTCTGCATAGCAAATGTCTCCTTCCTCCCTCTGGCAGAACACTGTAACGATGATCTATACCTTAACTTTTTATCATTTTGGTACCTTTTTTTCACATTTCTTCTTTTGACACACAGTCATTTCCAGTATAGTTAAACTAATATCAACAGAACAAGACATCTTTAGTGGCATCCAAAAAACAACATTCAGACATCTAAACAAATTTAATATGTACAATCATGCATGGATCTATATGGTGATTTATGATAACCACATATCATAAGGCAGGCAGGTCCTGCTTGACGAACCTGACCTTCTTCTGACAAGATGACGTGCCTAGAGGATGAAGGAGAGGCTGTGGATGTTGTCTACCTGGACCTTAGTAAAGCCTTTGACACCATCTCCCACAGCATTCTCCTGGAGAAAGTGGCTGCTCATGGTGTGGACAGGTGTGCTCTGCACTGGGTGAAAAGCTGGTTGAACAGCTGAGCCCCATGAATGGTAGTAAATGGGGTTACATCCAGCTGGCAATAATATTGATGATCTAGATGAGGGGACTGAGTGTACCCTCAGTAAGTTTGCAGAAGACACCAAGCTGGAGGCGGGGGGGGGGGGCGTGTTGATGTGCTGGAGGGCAGGCAGGCTCTGCAGAGGGGTCTGGACAGGCTGGACCCATGGGCCGAGGCCGACTGTATGAGGTTCAACCAGGCTCAGTGCCGGGTCCTGCCCGTGGGTCACAGCAACCCCACACAGCCCCACAGGCTGGGGCAGAGCGGCTGGGAAGCTGCCTGGCGGGGAAGGCCCTGGGGGTGCTGGCTGATGGCCGGCTGGGCATGGGCCAGCAGTGTGCCCAGGTGGCCAAGGAGGCCAAGAGCATCCTGGCTTGTGTCCGAAACAGCGTGGCCAGCAGGACCAGGACAGGGACTGTCCCCCTGTCCCCGGCACTGGTGAGGCCGCACCTCGAATCCTGTGTTCGGTTTTGGGCCCCTCACTGCGGGAGGGACGTAGGGGTGCTGGAGCGTGTCCAGGGAAGGGCAACGGAGCTGGGGAAGGGGCTGGAGCACAAGTCTGATGAGGAGCAGCTGAGGGACCTGGGGCTGTTTAGCCTGGAGAAGAGGAGGCTCAGGGGTGACCTCATTGTTCTCTACAACTGCCTGAAAAGCAGTTGTAGGAAGGTGGGAGTTGGTCTCCTCTCCCAAGTAACATGCAATACAACAAGAGGAAACAGCCTCAGGTTGTGCCAGGGGAGGTTTAGATTGGATATTAGGAAAAAATGCTTCACTGAAAGGGTGGTGAAGCATTAGATCAGGCTGCCCACAGAGGCGGTGGAGTCACCATCCCTGGAGGTGTTTTTAAAAACGCAGAGATGCAGTGCTTAGGAACGTGGTTTAGTGATGGACTTGGCAGTCCTGGGTTCACAGTTGGACTTGATGATCTCAAAGGTCCTTTCCAACCCAAATGATTCTATGATTTTATAAGCAGTAGCCTTTTACCTGATTCTGTTGTCATATTCTTTCAGAGCACAATAAACATACTTGTCCCTCTATTTTCTTGCTAGGGTACCCATCACAAGCATCAATCTCACCTGGCATTTTTCAAGTTATCTGACTTGAAAGACAGTATTTTTATATGCTGCCATGATCATAACACCTGAGAAGCTCAGAAAAAACTAATGAGCAGTCTCTGAAGTATAGTCTTTATCTTACAGATATAGATCTCAGTTACAGAGTGCTTAAGGGTGGATTTAATTTCACTGAATGCTACTATGTAAGACCTAGGCATCTACCCCAAGCTTTGGCTCCCTCAAAAGATAATGAAAGGAATGCACTTCCAAAGGTAACTTAATTACATTCCAAAATGCCTAACAGAGGTAGGATGAACCACCTGCTGGAAGTCAATTGGCCTCTTCCTCTTATAATTATGCAAGAGGTCTAAATGCAAGTTTAGGCTTCATGCCTTATTTCTGCATACTTAGACTGCTGGCCCCCACCTATTTCAGAACATCTGAGCAGGCTTTTCCATGTCTGAAGCAAATGATCATTCTTCCTTCCTCCACGAAAGCCTTCAGTCATATGCAAGGTACAATGCAGGGTACATCAAAGGGAGGGGCCTCTGCTGATCGCAATCCAGCCTATGAAATTTTCCGTCAAAGCACTTACAATGAAAAATTGTAGACAGGAAAAAAGAATTATAAGGTGCAGCGTGACTTGCAATTTTAAAGGATTCCACTTCTTCCACTGGATAAACGGATGACTTGGCTAATTAACAAACATGCAGATGTCAGCCTGACTACTACCCAGATATTTCATAGTATGCTAGTGGCAGGCAGGATGCCAGGATGCTTAATGTTGACATTATCTATGTGTGACAGCCTCAACAACAAGAAGTTAGCCGGGGAGGGAGACACCATGTACATCTGTTCATCAGTCCTGCTGAACAACAGGAAGCCTCAGAAATTGTGATAGAACTCATGAATAACCTGAGAGTACAACACAAACCTGTTCTGGATTTTCAGACTCTAATTAGACCCACCAGATTTGGCACCAGGTCCAGTATAAAAGAATGCAAAGCACAGAAAAGCTCATGCATAGGTACTTAATCACAAGTTGGAACTTCTGACACCCTCCACTTCAACCACACAGCATCATCCTCAGCTGCAGTTTGTCCATGGGTGAAGTGTAGTATTAAAAAGTTTACTAGCTATTTTTTTCCTATTTAATCACATTTCTCCCTTTCCCTCTTTTCTCCCTCAAAGTATTTTCTTTCGTGATAACTTTGTTCAGTGTTATAAAATTCCAAATTTGCATAATACATTTTATCTCACTCCTACTCTTTTTCTAGAAATTTTCCTGTCCTTATTAATACCACACACAACAATAAAACAATGACATGCCTCAACTTTTGGAAAGTGAATTTAAAGCATTCTGTACAACTAATAAAATTTAGCCATTTAGCTCACTTGTGCACCTAAAAGCTTGAACTTAGAGGACCCTCTGTGCACGAGCAGACACATCTGTTAAATATTTTTTTCCAGTACTTTTAGGCTTCATTACTATCCTTCCATGTAACTAGAAAAAGAGTAGGCTGGAAGACATTTGCAGAGCAAGGTATTTGTCTGTTTATTTGCCCATCTTATATATACGTCTAAAAGTCATGCGGGAGTGAGTACCTGAATCGTCTGCTAGCAGCAAGTATTCTGAATAAGAAAATGTTTTCCCCCTATTGTATGTCACTCTCTGCCATACATTTCTATTGCCTTTTCCTCTTAACTAGGCTACAGCCCAATGGTAAGGAAAAATTGGGCACTATTTTCTACACACATTCTCAGAGGCTTTTACCCATTTTGGCAGCACATGTGTAAACTTTGTCTTAGTTCGCAAGGAAGCCCCATCTCCTGATATACAGAGAATACTTCCTGTAAGTTCTGGCTTCATCTCTCCAACATAACTCAGGTGCTGAATGGGAAGGGAGGAAAAGGGATCAGAGATACACTCATAATTCCCTACCACCATGGAGTTTAGTGATAACCTGAAACGTGAAGTGTTTAACTGCATCCACTAACTAATTGGAGGGAAGTGAAGCTCTCATGAACTAAGCACTACCCGAAATTCATGCTGCTGTTCTGATTGCTTTCTCCTTTACAGAAATGAAGAGCAGAGAAGAAAGGTTTCTTAAAAATACATGAGGAGAGTTACGCAATCTCCCACAAGAAATCAAAAGGAAGACTGTGTTCATAAATTCTGTGGTTTGGAGTCACAGAATCATAGAATAATTTAGGATGGAAAAGACCTTTAAGATCATTAAGTCCAACTGTAAACCCAGGACTGCCAAGTTCACCAATAAACCATGTCCCTAAGTGCCACATCTACGTGTCTTTTAAATACCTCCAGGGATGGAGACTCCACTACCTCCCGGGGAAGCCTGTTCCAATGCTTCACCACCCTTTCTTTGGGCTACTGAACCTGCCACCTTTTTGCAGGACGAAGTCTTGATTCCTATGGAACCATTCTCAGGCACTTCTGTGGTTTCTCACACATCAATAACCCTTAAGTGTTTGCTGCTGCATGGATCTCCTTCTCCTACCTTCATGGACACAGCAGGCAGAAGGACCTTGTTAGCACACTGTCCCTCAAACACTGGCGTGCTGCCCCAGGCTTATCTCTAGCAAGCCTGGTTTTATTCCTTTCCCCCTTCAAATCTAGTTTAAAGCTTTTTCAGTGAGCCCTGCTAACTCCTGTGCAAGGATCCTTTTCCCCCTTTGACAGAGGAAAAGCATGTAAAGCATGACTCAAGTAATTTAATCTTGCTTTTGTAGCAGTCAACAATACTTTGATTGGTAATTAGATGAGGTTGTATTAAATATATGCACTGGAAAATTAAGTCTTTAATTTAAAGTCTTCCATAAAAGAACATTTTTAATGTTCCCTGCTCCCTTACAGATTGAATTTTTATCAGTGAAAGCAAATAACATGTAGCTGAGTGAAATTAGTGTGCTGCTCATGAAGAAAATCTAACCTGAAACAGCTCTTCAGAGAGCTTAAGCAATGCCTTGAAATCGATTTATTTAAATATACAATTCACAAACTCTTAGATTGACTTGTTTATATCTTCATCTACACTGCACAAGCTACAAATGTCTCCAGACACTGTGGCATTTTCTCAAACACAAATGACAAAACGCTTGCTCCTAAAATAAACAACCTGCAATGCCAGTGTTCCTTTTTCATTCCACATACTCTGAAAACCAAGTTAAAGGGGAAAGAATGAGGATTCAGAACACTCATAAAAAGCTCAGGTCTGTGCTTTTGCCTGAGCTGTGGTGAAAGCTGATTCCTAGAGACATGTACTCTCCACAGAAATGGCTCGGTCCCTATGTCCAGTATTAAAAGGAAATTTTGACCGCAACAGCTGATTTCAGTTGTTTTAACGGGACACTCGGAAAAAGGCAATACTTGAAGTATCCACTCCAAAGGTATGTAGAGCTTTAAAAACCAAGGACATGTTAAATATCTCCTGAAGTGATTGGGAAACGACTATGTTCTCTGGCCTTCACTCTGGACCAGGATTAAACTATTAATCTAGTGCTGGGGTGGCTGGCTAGGATGTAAGGCAGTTTTACATTTTGTACTTAGAATAGATTCCTTAATGAGGTCCGCAACATAACTATATTAAACCACATTCAGTAGGTAAACAATCTTTTCTTCATAGCTGGCTGTCATGCTACTGTAAACATAACTAGATAGATAACCATTTAGTAAATGGAGGGTGGGATAGAAAGAATATAAACTTTGACAATGTAAATTTTAAGGGTGACACTGGCATACTGATAGTCTCACAAACCTAGAGGTGTATGAACAGTACTTAACAAAACCAGAACCTTACACATGTTGTGTTTTGTCTCTGTTTTCTTGTATAAATCTGTAGGAAACAACTAAGTCAAACTCTTTACAATACTTAATGCACCTCAGTATGGAAAGGAGATTAAGATGTTCTGTACAAAGTTTGTGCACATAATTGAAGGAGGGTGCTATACTGACAGCTATTACATCTAGTACTCTAAACACGACTGGCAGCTCCAGAGACCTTTGTGGTTATGATGAGAAGAAACTGGAAAGAAGCATCAGGAAATGATTGCTTTGTACCTGCCTTACCTCTTACACTCTTTATTTAAGTCTCTTCAGAGGAGATAGAGCCTCAGTTAAAAGCAAGTACACCCAGCTCTATATAGCTTGAAATAAATTAAAACTTCATTCCCTATTGGTCTGCTCCCTTCTATGTATATTACATTCACTTTAAATTTGCAAAGAAAAAAAAAAAAGAAAAAGTGGATGATGTGAATGAATTTCCCCTGTATAACAAGAACAACGCTAATTCTTTTTCAGATCAATGCTATCACGTACATGCACAGAAAAGGCACTCCTCATACCAGGACATACTGAAATTTTCCAGGAGTATTTTGTCTGACAGATACATTATAATTAAGTTAATCAGAACACATTGCAAGGCCCCTAAGTAATAAGAAAACTTAGTCCTATACAGCAGCCACAATTTTTAAAAGCATTTTCAAGCTTTTTCAACAAACTGCATTTCCCACACTTTTTGGATGACAGCATAATGCAAGAGGGAAGTAGATATTCTTTTGTGTCCAATTTGGAAAGTAAGTTTCCAGCCAGATAACGTCTATGAAAACTATATCAGCTTTGGGGATCCCCCCCTTCCCCCCTTAAATAGTCCAAATAAAGTGTATTGTTTCACAGCTGGTAGCTGAGTCTCAGCTGATCTATATCTGCATGTAGTGTGACTACTTTTAAGCCAACCATGAATCACCAGCAGGAGGACAAGACAAAACATTGAAGTATACATTTTACGTAGTTGAACTACAGAACAATCTCTATTCAGTAATTTGGTTATTTCTGGAAGAAATGAACCACATGAGCAGCAGGTGTGTATGCTAATAGAATGACTTTGTGTTTTAATTAAGCAGTATTTCCCTACAGAGTAATTACATATGTTGTTTACTCAACTTCTTTAAAGACCATTAAAAAACACCATAATCTCCTTCTTTCCCTGCATACAAATAAAAGATCTTGAGAACCTTTAAAAAAAAAGAAAACAAAAAAAAGTAGAGTACACACTTAGTAGAACCTATACATACACGGTAAACACTTGCTAGGAACAATTTCATAAAGGAGGTTATATAACAGAGAGAGTTACCTGAACTCCCATCAAAAACTCTTTCGACTTAGGTAATGCCACTGATTCTACTGAGTTTAATGTGCAATGAGAAATTTTACATAGACTGCCATGACTGTAAGAAAACTAATCTAAACCAGTATATATTGTAAAGTACCATTTGAAATAGGGACTACAGAACTTAAAAGAAGAAAAGAAGATAGATTTAACAATACGTCAATTTCCTAAGATTAAAGCACAAATATAGAATTTTCCTCAAAGGATTTACAGTCTCTAGACCCTCTGACTACCATACGTTATTCCAAAGATGGTCTAATAACAGAAGAGATCTGCTGCTGTACAACTGTCCCAGTTTCTGGCCTGAGACCCCAACAGCGACAGCTGCTGTTGCTGTTATTCAGCGATTCACCAATTATTCTGTACTAATCAGTACTATTTTCTGCTATGAAAAAGCATTACTGAACTGGCAATATTAAGTTAATATTACAGAACTTAAAATAATACAGCAGCCAAAACCCACCTGATATTTCTTTAAGTATACTCACAGATTTATCATTGGGCTTTGCCTATTAACTCCAGTGGGAGAGAGAAAATTCCACGGGAAACAGGGCAGTCCCCAGGCAGTAGAAACCCCTACTCCTGATAGCCAAATGTAACCGACATTAGAATTAGAGACACAGAAACAGCCAAATCCAGAAACACTGTCTGTAGATGCAACTCCATTAAGACCTCTTCTCCAAACTGTGCTAGACAACACTTCTGAGGTTCCTACAAAGAACACAATACACTCTCTGCATAAGAAACTGGTATAAATTCCACCTTTGAAAAGGAACTGGCTTTGTGCCAGAGAATAATGCACACCACATGATGTTTAACAGAAGGAATTTTAGGCAGCTTTTTTGAATCTTTCCTCATGCAAAATAATACAAATCCAGATTCCTTTGCACCTGTCTTAAATGTAATTCCACTAGAGAGACATATTTCTCAGAAAATAAAGATGGGAAATCACCCAGTATTACAGGAGAGATGTGTCAAGTACATGTCACATAGCTATTAAACTGAAAAATGGAACTCACAGGAAAATCTGAGGAAGTTTTCAAGAGCTAAAAGCCTCATTCTCACTTGCTTCTCTTGTACAAGCCTAACTTTCTTACAATATTTCAATAATGATTTCATTTTTTAAAAAATTCTCTCTGTCCATTGTCCATGTGAGGTTTGTGATTTTCTGTCATTGTAGCACTTTTACTGCATCCTGGAAAAGCTAATCCATCAGCTTTCTCAGAAACGAGAAATATATATAAATCAAGATTGGTAAAGAACAGCTAGCAAATACAGCTTACATTCTGAATCCTGATCTATCTGTAATCTTAAAAAAAATACATTCAAAGCACCTGGTCTGTCTTGAAACATCCAGAGATCAGAAAAACACACCTAGAAGTGGTTTGGGTTTTTTTCTCCCTTAAACCAAGCAAATGATTTTAGAAGCATGCTTTTAAAAGCCATCTAGTTTGAATCTAACTTACCCAATGACTTCTCCAGTTCCTCAAAGTAGCAAAATAGCCAATAAGAACCTATCTGGAGAATAGTTATTATACTGGCAGGAATTGGCACAATGGGTAATTTTGCTAGAATTAATCAGAGCCATGATGGAGTTGTCTTGTATCTATGCAAATGTCAATGCATTTGAAGCCTGTACTTTCTTTACAGCTTTGTAAAACACATGCTACTATTGCTTCTAGTTTTCTTTCTCAGTGTATTTGAATCTTAACCCTGAACACCCAAAACACAGGGGATTTTAATACCAAACCTACTGAAATCACCATGAACTTCACAGAAGGCTTTTAGTCCAATGACTCTACAAATAAACAACAAGGAGGACGAAATGGCCACTTTTGAAAAGAATACTTTTTAGAAAGACCCTAACAATCACAATATACTATTCAAAACATTAGCTAAACAGAAGATACACTACTCAGAGAGAATAACCACAACCAAATCTGTGGTCCAACTGTGTAAAAGATGGAATATGAGGTTTTTGATATAAACTTTTAGGTTTATCATATGCTTTATCAGTAACTTCAAGCAAAATCTCTTGGACATTAGCTAGTCTTCCTCTTTTCTCCTCTGCTTTTTCTACTTAACATTCACATATTTTTACCGTTAATTCTCCTGTCAATACTTCTCAAAATTTCAGGAATGAACTCAATAATTGTTCGTTTAGAATTTTATAAATTAAGTGATCCTCATATCCCATGATTGACACTGACTGCCAAGAGATGCAGAATACTAATCAAGAGGAAGCCAGGCACAGTTTACCACTTCCGTTCACACAGAATTTCTCAGAAAAATACTCATCAACCTAAGAATTTTGCCTACCACAATTATTGTTCTGCATGAATTCTACAGTCCAGTTGTATAGATGATTTAACAGGATTGCAAGAACTCCTTTTGCCTTTATAATCTCCAACTGAGGACAGTTACATAGTTAAATTACTCATCTTTGGCACTGCCTGATTTTGATATGAGAATTGGTAAGTGAAAAATACAACAACATAGACCTTCAATTTTAGCTGAAATGAGTTTATTCTCAACAGAAACATTAGTTCTGTTGAAATGTGAAATATGCAAAAAAGTATTATGCACTTTTGTTTGTTTCTGTTGTATTTAGCCTCCCAGAACAATGGCATCAATTCTCAAGGGGATTTATCTAGATAACATTTGAGGAAATTATATGACACTCATTTTTTTCTTCCCAAACAGAGATAAAATTATGTAAGAAAATTAATATTGTAAAAGCTGGATTTTTTACAGATTTTGAGAATTTAGAGAAATACTCTTTTTTTCCTTGAAAAAAACAGTATCAGTCTCAAACAACCAAGACATTGAGAAATATGCCAGTGGAAGGCAATTTTAGCCTTTATTGTGGAAGAACTCTTAACTTACTACAGTTTTAATATACACACATATACATAATTAGGCATATGAAGTAAACATAAACTGACTACCAATCAAAAATTTACTGAGAAATAGAACAGTGAGGTGAGTCACCAAACGTGCACCTGAAGTGCTAGTGCTCAGCAAATGTTTCTGTGTGCAAGCTACATAATATCCTACCTTCATAAGATTAACAGTTTTGTTTCCGTGTTAGAAAAGAAAATTGTAAATTTGATAGAACTCACTGTCCGGTTGCTGTGGAAAAACACCAAATTAAATCTCCTCCAACATCTCTTGGTATTTACTTGAGATATATTTCTGACAGGTTTAGTAGCTAATCCTCCTCCTCTTATTTCTTACCAGGTCACTTAAACATTAAAAAATGATATATTATTACACACACTGGTGAAAATATTCAGATTTTGAATGCTGTGCTGCTCAGTAGAAAATTCACTGTACGCAGATTGGGGTTTTATGATCCCCCAAGTCCAAATTTACAAAGCCCAATGATGCCACTAAGAAATACATAAGCTTACTGATGGTAGATTTTTACTTCATGAAACACAATACCTTCCTCTTGCCATTTGGATGACATACACTATACTGTATTTTTGTTTTAGCTGGAAAAAATAATTTCTTGAAGTACACAGGGTTTGTCATACAGTCTCATGGATTTTCTTGCAATCATATTTTGAGAGTATTATCTGTGCTAAAATAACAGTCAGAATTTATCGGGGGAAGAAGGTTTGAAAAACTTTTCCAGCAGAAATAGATACATTCCAACTGGAGACCTTTAGCATTACTCAGATTTTTGGTATCAGACAGATGCAATTTCATTTATTGAGTGTTTTCTCTGTGTTTTGCAGTGAGGTAACATCAAGAACAAAACAAAACTGATTTATGATGTAATGCACATGGAAACAAAATGCATTTAGAAATGTGGTTTTATTATTTCAGTCCAGGTAAATACAGAAACATCAAGACACACCTATAAGAACTGATTGCTGCCGTACATGACAATATTTGATGACAAAAATCTACCACAGGGACTGCATAAATTCTTTTGGCTGACTTTTATGTGTGTGCCCAGTTTTTTAAATCTGCAAGAAAACCCAGAGTGAGGAAAACCTAATTTGAGAATATTTTGTCCCTCATATGAGTGAAAACAAATTATCTGAACAAACCTTTGAAACATGGTCTAGCAGAAACACAACTGATAATTTACCTTTGGCAATACTGCTTTGGGTCACTCACTATATTTACAGTAGGTACTGAAAACAGTTAATGATGTTCTACTGGACAATCTACTGCAGGCAGAAAAAATACCCTTCCAGCATAAATCTCATGAACAATGAAACATGAAAGCTAGGCTCTTTCACAAATCTTTTGGGAACTGCATCAAAGGAGAACAGGAAACGTGAGTAAGATACAGGAAAAAAAAATCCTTTTCATATCTCTTTCTTGCTAGTCCCCAGTACACGTCAGGCTGTAAGTTACTGAACATTGGTGGCTGCTCCAAGTTGTAGCAGCTTCCCCATAGACACTTGCAGTGTCTCTGTTTTTAGGGCAGAAAAGGTAAAAATCATTTCCATTAACCCTCTGCTTTGCACTCAGCATGTCCTTATGAAAGGGATGACAAAGGGTTCCTTATGGTCTATTCTTTCCTGAAGGATCAGCACATAGGCACAATACTCTCAACTCAATAGCCATGTAGGAGGCATTCAGCCAAACCACAGGTTTGCTCTATAGGTGACAAGGTGACATGCCCAGCAAGTCAGACCATGATTTACACAAGTTGAATATCCTCTGGTGATACCTCTTCTGCTGATTGTCAAGGAGTGCAGACCTCCGGTTCAGAAAGGGCATCTAACTTCTACATGCTACAGTTAAGTGAGATAAATTCACCTACAGTACTAGAAAAGAGGGTCAGTTTGACCAAAAACTGCACTAATAGCTTGTAAACCCAACTCATGAGAAGATACGAGAAAGCAAATCCAGGAAGAAGAAGAGAGAAGCAAATCAGATCTCCAGAAGCAGCAGAGTGTCTGAGTGTAGATGTGAAGTTGCACATCTTGTTGACATGCAAAAGAAGTGTCTATTCTAGCATTTTGGACTAAAAAAGGAGAAGCAGATGTGACTGTGAAGCTCCGTGGTGTTGCTTGTTTTCTCTCTCTACCTGAATATCTCAGGATTGGAGCTGGAATCTCACTGCATCCTCCTTTTTCATCATCCCTGAATGTCTGAGGAGCAGCTGCAGGGCACTGCTTGCAGGGCTCAAGTGGGTACCAGCTCACAGCAGGCTGGAAGCAGAATCTGGCAGCACCCAGAGCTGGGAGTGGAGGACCGCACCTGCAAGAGGCTTATACAAGAGGCCATTGTAGCCTGTTGTTGAGCTACAGGAGATTTTCCACAATGCTGACAAATTAGACACTATAGGAAGCAGACTCTTCTAATGTTAATGTTACCTGAGAGCAGGATTCATCTCTTTAATTACCCAGTTTAAGCCAGTCATCTGGACTCTTGCTATAATTGATGGAAAGAGATAAATACCACCAGAGGTAATTCAGCCCACCACTTTTAGATAATTATCTTAGGATGATATAAGCCATTCTCTGGAGGTGCCTATTCTTTTCTATTGATTATTGAGCGAACCCAGAGCACATGCTAAGGCCAGCTGTTAGATGATAATCAGGTTAGGTTAGACTGAACAAGCAATTACAGAAAAACTGGAGACATGTAGTTTAGGAACTGGTCACATAGCCTTTTCAGAAATGGAGGCGGTATTGACACAGATATCCCACACAGAAATTTCTTCTTGCTGAAATAACTTCCATATTTTCTTTTTCCTTGCAGAAAAACAGAAGCAAGGTCATAGTAAAGGCATGCCTACGTACTTCTTCAAAAGATACAGAAACTCAGACTGATGGGAGAGGAAACATGAATATGTGTGTACACCAACACATGACTACAAGATGTCTTTGAATAATTTTTGCAGGGCCTTCCACAATCTGCTCCTACAATCTGCAATTTATTTTTTAATTCAGAGGAGCTATAGGGAGAAAGAAATAATACTGGGTTCAAGAGTGGTAAACAAGCAATTCATGACACGTTTCAGTCATGGACATATGCAACTAGCCACCTAACATTCATGCGTTAGCATTTCTAAAGCTTCGAGTGGTATTCCAGTTATGGTAGAAGCTTTTCATTCTTGAGAGGCAAGCTTTCTGGAGGAGAAGGGTAGACTCATCTATTTACATTAACAACAAACACAAGAAAACAGTAGAAACATAAAATGGCTGTGTTCATGAACTTAACATAATGAAACAAGTGTAATTTCATTTCTAAAACTCATCTGTTCCACCTATGTTTACATTCATACAGATGTGCCTATACTTGCATGTTCTCTGCATAGATCCTACAGCAGTTACAACCTGAAGAATTCAGTCATAGAATTGCCACTAAAGGTCAGAAAGGTGATCTTAAAATGTCACGTTGTCTAGGTCCCTTACTGAAGGTGGACTCCTGCCTTCTCTAACCAGCCCACTCCTGCAGGTCACTGTCCCCATTAATTAGAGTTTCCCTAATGTCAGGCTCTCCTGTCACAACTTCAATCCAACACTTCCTATCCAGTGGGCAGCAAACCAACAGAATAATTTGTTACCCTTCCTCTGCAGCACTGCTTCACTTATGGTCTGATTTCTATCAGTATTTTGCTTTTTGGGAAGAGGGGAAATGCCTAGCCAGAGAATATCCATCTCTTCATCAGTAAAAGAGCAATATTCTTAAATATAGATCATGGGTAGATAATGTTCTAATTCATATTTAAGAACTGGTATCCAGTACAGACAAAATTATTTTGGTATTGATTAAACCTGTTTTGTCTATGTAATTGATAAATGTTAACTTTGTATAGTCTGTAAATGAAGGCTTGCATAACTTTAGGTTGTTTCATTTTCTAATCCAAATTTTAACTAATTATGTTCTTAATCTCTCTAGCTCTGCTTCACTGCTGCAATTATTTACAATGAAGCTGATGCCACTTGAGAGATGGTCAGCTTTTCAATCAAAATGAAGTAATTGCTAGTTACAAACAATTGCCCAAGCAAGTGAATTACATGTCAGATTTAGGAAGCCCAGTCAACAGCACTGGTGTTTTCCTATATTCTCCAGTCAAGGTTTATTAACCCGTGATTTTCAGCTATGAAGGCTAGCTTGTGCAGTGAATTTTCCTAAAGTGTAATCTAGAAATATCACATGAAGCCATTAAAAGCAATCTGTTTTGCTCTCTCACCTTGTGCTCACTTTGTACCAAAAGCACTTTCTGTTTTTTGTCAGACAACTGTGCCCTGAAATTCTAACCCTTACCTGTTCCTATAAATTAATCTTTCACATGACTGTATCTAATATATGAGCAATGTAAAAGATTTATAGTTTTGTTAGAAGCTGTTACAAACATAGTGGCTGAGGTATTATGCTCTGGAAACAAACAAACAAAAAAAGCTCAAATGGGAAGACTTGTATGAGAGACAAAAGAAAGAAAAGCAACGAAAAAGGTAAACCAAAGGGAATCAATCATATATTGAAGATCTATTCAACCAAATACGGCAGCACTCCAGCAACACATAGTAGAAAGCAGAACTTTAAATATATGAGTCGTCAAACAGAAGTCAAGAGCTTAAGTGATTTGCTGGACAGGAAATTATTTCATTTAAAAACATATTTGTTCCATAAGGCCTTCCTGTGACATATTCTAGATCATGAGTCCGTAGAAGTCAACATTGATTTTTCTGTCAATGAAAACCAAGTGAGAAAATATGCAGTGAAATGAGAGAGATCATCCAAATGACTCATGAGTTATGCAGTGATTTCAGTTATTTATAAACCATTTCACTGTTTTTTTCTGCAATGACTTTTTTCCAAGTCCTTACTGCAGGCCACCCAACAGGTATGAACATCATGAAAAATAATTTCAGTCTAAATCACTGCTAAACTGGCAGAAATCACGCCTGAAACCAGATAGCATCATCATTTCATCAACAAACTTCCTTCCATACTTTAATGATATCCTTTAATTTTCTACCTTGCTTCCATAAAGCATATACTTCTCATTCCTCTATGCTGAGCATAGCAGATGATGGGCTGACAGTGTTCACCCTCTGAAAACTCCATTAAAAAAGCATTATGATTGTGACACAGAACAATAAAAGCAATGGAGAGCTCAGTTCCTGGAGAAATGTACCATATGTCCTCTCAGACTTACCCAGCACAACAGATAATGCAGTTGGGGTGCTTAATTATGCTGAGGTGTTGAAAAATGTAAGTATACAATGACAGATTGAGAAGCCCAGAGGTTAAAATAGGGATTATTCATCTATTTTTTACTATTATATGTCAGGCACATGAATAGTGCTAGATAATCTGAAAAATATAAACCTTGTCTTTTGCAATTAAATTACATGTATAAGGAAACAATGCTTAACTCTATTATTTAACTGAGGAATATGGTTTTTGGTTCTTGTTTTCACTTTCCTCTTCACTTCCCTGCCTACACCTTATTCATTTCCCTAACAAGAGCATATATACAACAAAGTATGCAACTGCCAGCATAGGCTTTGCTGAAGTTGAGAGGAATTTTAATGGACACTTACTCTTCAGATGCTGGCTGACCTGTTTGAAAAACTGCATCACTCCTGAAAATGCAAACACCACAACCATTAGCAACCAACATTTTTTCATCAAAATTCTGCCTTCCTGTGGCCTGCTTGCTGAGACAAGCAGCTTGTGACTGTGTTTACAGCCAGCTTTTGAGAACAGTTAATCAGAAATTTGAGCTCTAATGGTCACAGTCTGAATTTCTCCTCCATTTATCGTAACAGTTAGAAAAGTTGTAAAAATACATATTGTAAATAAATCCTGCAATGAAGATAGTCCTCCCTTTGGTCTTTAAGATGGTTTTAATCTACTTTCTAATCTTGGGAAACTGCTAAAAACATCAGAAAAGGATTGTCCAGGCTAGCAATTTGCCTCTGTTCCTGCAAGGATTGTTCAATTCCAAATGAAACAAATGGATCAAAGCTGATTTACAGAAACAGCAATAGATGAGGGTCAAAAGCATCACTGAAACTCATTGCCACTGCCCACAGTGGGCTTGCAGCAGGCCATTAGAAAAACTCAGCTCTGCAAACAGTGAAAGAAAGGTCCCTATGTCTCAACACAGAGCTCAGAAGAAAGAGCCACAAATGCACACAGTGCTACTAAACCGAGCAGCCTCAACATATCAAGGTCCTACTTAAATAGTCTTGACCTACCACTGCTTTTCATGTGGACAAAACAAAGACTGAGGCTGACATTTTCTAACTGCCAACATTTAGTCCTAATAAATGCATTAAAAATATGCCGTAACTATACAAAATAATAAACTAGATTTTTTTTTTTTTTAAATATACACTATGCGGACTGATTTGTACTTGTCATATTAAGTATGTTAATTACAGACCCATGGTTTTACAAGAGAAAAATTACACCACCTCTCACATTTCATCTGTGAGATTTCAAAGTGTTCTAAGGAAGTCTGCTGGTAAGTGGGCATGTCAGTTTTGCCAAGGCAAATGCAGATGCAGAGCCAGCCAGAGACTGTGCTGGTGCCATGGCTTGGCACAGGACTGCTGCACAGTGCTCAGCCTGACGTGCTGTCCCAGCAAACAGGCACTGCTGTTAGACCTGAGCCTATACACACCCAGCAGGTGCATGTCCATGTCCCAGCCCAGGGCACCTGTGGGGGCTCACACCAGCCCATGGCACTTCCCCATGCCACACACAGCACCAAGTCGAGGACTTCCAGGGCTACTTTAAGGCTTCACAGCAGACCGGTAAGTCAGGTCATTCAGAGAACACTAAGAGGAAAGCAACAAGAAAAATCAGTGAGCTACAGAGAACGAGCTAGAACAAAAACCTGAAGATTTAGGATTTTTTTAAAATTAAAAATGATGTGAACCTTCCATGATAATAGTTTTCAATTATGGAAAAGGTTGCTGTCAAGGGAAAGGGGCAAAACTATTCTTCAACGGATAGGACAAGAAGGGTTAAACTGCAGCAAGGGAAATTTAGTTTAGACATTAGGGAAATCTTTTTAGCTGTCAAGATAGCTCAGCACTGAAATCAACTGCCAAGGGAGGGTGGAATCTCAATCACAGGAGGGTTTTAAGAACAGGCTAGCTAATTAACTGTCAGGCATCATTTAGCTATAATTGCTCCTACTGGGGCAGGAGGCTGAACTACCTGACCTCCTGAGGCTCCATACAGCTATACCTGCATTGATCACAGGATCTCCAGAGTATCAGAATAATCTATGTCCCTCATAAATTACAAAAAGGTATAATGTCTAAAAAAAACCCCAAACAAGCCTAGAAGTTAATTACAGATGCTTAAGGCATCTAATGCTATGTTGCTGCTATCTTAATAATTATAGAATTAAATCAAAAATATTACCTCAGTAATAATAATATACTATCAACATTTTAATCTTGCACAACTATGGATTTTTGAGCCTTACATTTTAAAGTCTGGCACAGACTTATGTTTATATTCCATACAATTACAGTATTGAAACTTTTCATTCACATTATATGGTGATCACATTTTTGCAGAAACTCTATAGGACCTGTGTGTTGCACATGCATGTTATCCATGTATGTATATATAACGGCATGAAAGGGCAGAGGTGAAAAAAGATGATGGAAGACAGCTCTTTGCAACATCCCATTCTGCTAATCATACATAAAAACCATCTAGCAATAACTATATAATATATAGCAATAAAATAATCATCAGATGTAAGTCCTGACCTAACCATTCCTGAAGAGTTTCAGCTTTGTTTCCAAGTGGCAGATTGAAAGAAATAATCTTGCAGGATACTTCTTCCACTATTGCACTGTTCTACATAAATGAAAAATTCTAATTCACACAACTGAGACTAACTTTACACGACCCCTTTCTCTACTCCATCTACATCCAACAATTAGCATCATTGTCATGCTGCTACATTTCACTGTTCTTTCTTACAGAAAACTGTTCAAACTTTTATTTCTTCATTCCTCATAGATAAATGGTTAAGAGGTTAAAAGAAATTAGCTCCTTTACTTTAGGAAATCCCATTCCCTTTGTTAATTGGAACTGCAAATGAAAATCAATTTAATAAAACTAGTTTTAAAAAATAGATTAAATTGAAATATGCAAAAAATTGATCTTTCTATGAGAATCTGGAAAATATTTCTAAGAATTCTGCACAGAATTCTGTAGTTAATGACCAGAGGGGGCTATGCAAGTTTGACACAAATCAGTTTATGATTATATCATTATCACTTTATAATTATAAAACATTCAATATAAGCAATTAAGTTGCATGAAAATCAGTTATACAGCTGGAAATAACAGAGTGAATGGGAACATTATGCCAAGACTCAGGCCATAGTGCAGAACTTGCAGTATTTTCACCAAAAATTGAAAAGTCCTTTAGTCTGGTCTAGAAAACTACTCCCACTACTGAACGAAAACTCACTTAATTGAGAAATTATGGACCCAGCCCCTGGGGAGGACTGAGGCGCTTTGCTAAAAACCCAGATTACCATGTATTACAGATCCAGTCAAACATCTTCAATATTTCCTACAAAACAACCATTCTTTGCACTCCTTATGGATTACTAGTGTGTGCTATATCCCCCATTTATCTCCATCACCACACATCATGGCTATCAGGGAAAGGCAGACAAATGGTAGTACAGAGCAAATCAAACATTATTTATGGGAAGGTCAATAACTTTGTATAAAACATAGAGTTTCTTTGAGTGTACCCATATAATTATGTTATTCTATGTATCTGTGTTGAAGGAATTCATCACCAGCAGCACTTCAGACAATGGTAGGCAATGCTGCTGTACTCAAATACAGAAATGTTAAGGAGTGATGTCATACACAAGCGTAGACAAGCAATAGTTAGATCTTCGGAAGCCTGAATCGTGGCAGACACACACAAATCACAGCATTTACACAAACGGTACTTTGTGAGCTGCTAGACTCCATGCTAGCAGGTACAAATATGCAGATTTTTCCCCCTTATGACAGCCAGGATTTTTGAGTGTCTCCCCAGGAGAATCTGTACTTGCAAGTTTTAAGCTTCACCTTGTGATGAGTCTCACACCCAGTCAGGGTGGCAATCTCAAAACACTACCACAATCCAGTAGCACCCAGGAAAGTGGAGCAGAAGAAAGTCAGGTCCCCACTTATAAGTCTCTATCTAGTCTGCCTATATAGCGGGGAGAACTAGACGTCTCCTGGAGGTTATGCAGAGATCCAGGGCAGGTCTTCACTAGGCTCCTAATTGCTTTTCTGAAATCATCTTCTGGAAGCAGCTCTTCCCATATATTATACAGGTTCTACAGACAATGCAGATTCGTAACTTAGGGTAAACAAAGTTATGTAGCAAGAATGCCTTTCTACGCAGAGATTCTCCAAGTGCATAAACACATTATCCAAATTTCACATGACTGAGATTATAAGCTACTTCTTAGCAGTTACTTTTTCATTTCTCACATTATATCCCATGTTGGGTACTAACAGTTCATATTTGTGTTTATAGCTTCCATTTAGTCCTTTAATATTATAGTCATAGTGCTGATTCCAAAATGTTTTGGGGTTTGGGGTTTTTTTACTAGTTTTTAATTGGAAAATACTGGTTATAGAATAAATTAGTCATTTGAGTCAAGTAAATCTTTTCTATTCTGCTATTTAAAATAAAACAAAGCACAGAGTAATACATCAACACATACACACTGTAAAATATTTGAACTAGGTCTAGAAAGTTGTAGAAAAATTACTAATCAAAGTTATAGTCAAGCTTGGGAATTCAGTAAAGTAATAGGGGAAAACTGGAATAAAATTTAGCTGAATCCCAAATCACTGTAATCTTTACTACTTGCATTGTGAACCACAGGCTGGCTTTTTCTTGTGTTCTTTTTTCAATTTGAGATTCTGAGTACCAAAACAGAATATTTGACAAGCTGTTGGTGCTATTTTCCTTTTTATTGTACCACTCAGTTCTGTATTTTTAATTTTTTAAATCTACAAAATTTTTTTCTTGCATTACAGCAGCAATTTTTTTGAAGGCTACTGATCCCTCAGAGAATACCAAACATGAAACAGGCTGCAGTGCAACATTTGTTAGTGAAATCCCCATAGACTTTTATTTATCTGAGAAAGATTTTTGGTATTTCAAAGAACAAGAGATGAAGACATCTTGAATGTGGACTCCTTATGCTGTAAACAAGACTATTTTTATTTCAGAGCAAATATTTGTTTTATGAATTAAATAAAGTACCTTCAAAAGTTGCTTTTCTTTCCTAGGCTATTTTCAAAAAACTTGTAATGAGTTATTAATTTCCAGCATTTCACTTAAAAGTGAACAGTGGCATCAATTAGGTACATCGCTAGTACCTTGCACGTCCACATTTAGAAGTACAGTAATGTCCCATTAATATATAACCATTTCACAACTTCCACAGTATTACAAAAAAGGAAGGCACAAAACCATTTGTTTGGAGTTGCAGGTTTCAAAGAACACAAGCAAAACATTTCATGTTGTACACCACTACTACATAATGGACATGTTAACAGGAACATGAGCGTGTACTACTTTATTAATGAAGGAAAAAATAACTGGCCAGTTGTTAAACCTAAGAGCATCTATTAGCTTGCTATTGTGTGCTTCTATAGGAAACACAGCAGTACTACTGCTGTACAGTACTAACACAAAATATTTTATCTAAGGCTATGCTATATTACCTCTGTGGGTCCTGGCCATGAGAAATGTCTGTCTGCTTAAGGGTGAGACACCATAAAAACTCATTCTCTTACTCTTTTTTTCACATTTCAGGTGTATTTATCTAAGTGCTACAATAGCAAGTCACTAGAAAAAAGAGAATTCCAAACAGGAGAAATACCATTCATTATGATTCCTTAGTGACCATAAGGATGGATAGAATGAGCTGGATTGAGTAAGAATCACTGACTTCATTGAGACACTGTATATAACAATACAATCTGTCTGGACTTTTATTTTCTTAGCTCTCTTAAACGTAGCTAGGTTAAACATAACAGAGGGGAAAAAAATCACCCTGCAAAAGGCCATTACGACAGCTTCCCTTAGCCAGGAACTACTGGAAGTACTTACAGGAAATTCTGTTCATACAACACAGCACGTGCAGTCTTATACTACATCACACTCGGTCAAAATCACTGGGCAACTTCTAAAAATGGGTAAATGCAGTCTTTTAGTTCACCAGTTACACACAACATATTTGGTGGTCGATGAAAGCTATCTAGACTAATAGAATAGTATGCCTGTAAGTGCTGTAGTTTATGACCTTTTAAGCGATTGTAACAATTTTATGTCACTCTATTTGCTTTTCTGAAAAGAAACACTAATAAATTTATTAAAATTAAATTTCTTTTACATAAGTATATTTGAGAAAAACAAACCGAAATTATTTCTGACTCATTTTTAATGAGTGCTTTCCAGAATACAAGGTCTTACATAAATGAACTCAACTCTGAGGGTTAAATAAAAAACACTAATGTAGATTCAGCAAAGTTTGAGCATCCTGAACTCACCCCTGTCTCTTTATAAACCTAGAACTGAAAGTATTTCTGGCAATAATTTTAAGAATTAGCACGAGATATATATCACTATAATAAATTGCCAAATCGCTGAACTGAAACCTATGAGTTTCATGGTCCTAAAATGGAGCATGAAAAGTCTCTTGTGCCATCATCCTTGTTTGACTGAAGTCTATCTTTTTTTAATTCAAACAGTCTCTTGCTAAAAAGAGATATTTGTTTATGTGTTTTCATCTTTAATTGACCTTTATTGAAAGTAGTCAGGCTATGCTTCCCATCATCAATCTATGGCCCTATGTCTTCTGCAGAAATCCAACTGTCCTGCTGAGCATTCCTCTGTAAACTAGGCCTTGGGCAAGTGCACAATGATGCTTCTTATCAAATTCATACCCCTTTACCTGACATACGCTTATTTAGCTCATATCTTCAGAATGGTGTTTTTGGTCATTTTCTGCATTCCAGATTACCGAGCAGATCTTTAGCTCCTCCTGCATTTGTAACGTTTTGAAGTTTTGTCGTGTAGTTAGTGTCTAAGTACTAGTATGATTACATGTGTTCTCTAATCTCCATTTAGCTCTACAAATATTTATTTCCCCATTATTGCTCTGCCACCAAGGCTATGCACAGTTTATTAGTGTTTACTTTAAGAGAAAACATGAAGCTCACTGTCTAGTTTGTTAATCCAGATTAAGTACCTAACACACACTGAAGAGCAATACTTCACCAGTGGCTAAAGTAACTCTACCTGAGGGAAGACAACTGCAGGATGGGGCTGCAGTACATTCACTGCCTCTGCCCCAGCCTATCTGCCTGAAGTCAAAGGCTGAGGACTTAAAATTAAAATGAAATTAGCATTTTATGAAGCTCTTAGTGAAGAAAACTGTAATATTAATAAAAATAATAAACACGTCAACACACTGAACTTTGACATGACGAAACAGTCTTTGACCTAACTGCTTCTTAATAGTTGATAGACCAGGAGTTGCTGTAGTTGCAGGATGTTTATTTAAAACAAAGAACACAGGTTAATTATATGAAATCAGTGAAGTTGGAAAAGAATTTGCTGAAGTATGTTATAAAGCTAGAAATTAAGATAAATTTCTGTTAGCTTCTGTTATAGAATCAAAACCAAGAAAGAGTTTTGATTCCATAAATCTGGTTTACGAAGTCCCTGCCTTCCTCACTCATTCCAGCTCTTAATCTGCAGTTCAGTGCACTTGAACTGTGCTGAGATAATTTATTACAGGCCTGTGCTACAAATCAGATAAAGAATAACTAAATTCATGAGAGCAGATGCCATATTCTGCACAGCCTGGTAGATGGATGTCTAAACTAAGTATATTTAAAGGTAGCTATCAGAGCTGGTCAACACAAACTGTTGCATCTCCAATTGTATAACACTGTGAATCAGCCACACAATATGGAAAGAAACTATATATATCAGACAAGTCAGGAACATCTCTGGGCCCCAAACTATGACCCATACTGGTGAGATGTGTAAAGGGAACAATACATGGATGGGTAGTAGGGTCTTACATTGCTATAAGCGGAGAATATAGCTGAGACAAAAAGCAATCTGCAGATTATAAAGCCACATTATCAACTTTAGAACATCTTAACTGCATAATGGCTTTTCCATACAAGGAACAACCCAGAAAAATTTATAAATCAATATTTACTTGATTTATATAGATAACATTAAGGTTATATTTTAGTACAGTTCAAGGTAAACTGAATGGTTATGACTGCAAATGGTTGTAAGATCCACTTAAAACAATTTAACAGACATTTAGTCCAGAAAGGTTTGCAGAATGTGCCTCTAACCTACCTACAATGGGTAAAAAAATGCTCTCAAAATCCCCGTTGGGAGACCAGGAAAGATCACAGGCCTTGTCAGGTCCCAAGGCCCTGACATAACAAGAGTTTTACAGATGAATTTTCCAGATGCTCCTAGGAAGCAGACCATTCCCCAGACTACAGAGCAAGGGAAAACACCAAGTTGTTCTCGCCAAAGATGATGTGAAAGAAACATAGCAGCAAGTGCAAAAAGTCAGTTACTTTGTGGAGACCTATGGGGAATTTTGTACCAGCAAGGCTACTACACATTGGAATAAGACCAGAAAAGCCTCAAAGTTACAGTTGACTACTGTCTTCAGCTGTGGAAATTTACTAATTGCACTCCATTTTCTATGAAATAGCAATCTACATCCTCCCAGTTATCAAACTCACAACAAAAAGATTTTAAAATGGTATGAGTTTTTTAACATTGCTTTTTTATATTTGATCAAGCAGAGGAAAATCACATTAAATTCTAAACATTTTGTGGGATATTTTCTTTACCTTTGGCAAATGAGCTCTTTTTTTCCTTCTTCCTCTAATGTCACATCTGCCTCCCACTTCTGCTTTGCCTGTATCACCCACTCTCACTGTAACTGAAGAAATAATTTTATTACTGTCACTAACTGATTGCCACACATATTTACATTCAGATTTAATTCCTTAGCCATATTATGACAAGTTTAAGCCTCCAGTTTTAGACCGAGAACATCTGAAATCTTTAGTCTAGCCCATAATCCATCACATCTTTTGATTCCTGACCTGCAGGGTACTGTAGCAAAGGAACACAGTGCTATTGATGTTTATTTCACAATTCTTCAAACTGCTCTCTCTCTGAATTAACGTTCTTCATGTGACATAATTCTCTCCAGCCACTTTAGATTTCACTGTGCACAACCAAGATGAAAATCCACATTCAAGCACTTTCTTTAAACATGGATGTACTCTTATCGCTCAAATCTATGGTTATTTCACAGCATTAGATACCAAACCATTTACACTCACTTCATAAACATCAGCAGTCAATCGTGTTTGAAAGCACTGATAAAATGCATTAATGATAGCCATTCTGCTTCTGGAAAGCTGTGAGTTGTTTTTCTTTTCCAAACAGCAGACATTCTTCAAGCTGGATGTGCAGCACAAGCACTACCCCATGGTGGTGAGTTGACCTTGGCCGGCTGGACAGCTGTCAACAGCAGAGGGGGACAAAATTAGCTCATGGGTTGAGATAAAGACATGGAGATCACTTACTGATCGCTTACTGATCACTATCATAGGCAAAATTGCCTCGACTTGGTGAAAATTAATTTATTTCCAAGTGACGCAGAGTTTGATGGTGAGAAACAAAACCACTCCACTGCCCATCCGCCCTTACCTTTCCCAGGCTCCACTTTACTCCTCCATTCCCAAGTCCTCTCCTCACACCAGCGAGCGGCGCAGGTGGGGAATGGGTGGTATGGTCAGCCCACAACAGCCCCACTCTCCCTTTCTTTTCTCCTCACACCTCTCCCCACCCCACCGACATCCCCACAGGGGACTCTCTGCTTGGGCACCTGGAGCGCCAACTCCTCCTCCTCCCGCCTCGGTGCTTGCAGCGCTGTTCCTCACACATTTTTCCCTCATCCTCCTCCTGTTTGCCCCTTTCTTAAACCCATTGAGGCTGAGGGGCCTGGCTGCTGTGCCCGGCTGCGGGGCGGCTGGAACCAGCTGGAACCGGCTGTGCCTGCCCCAGGCAGCCCCAGCTCCCCTCACGGGGACCCTCAGCCTCAGCTGCCAGCCCCCGGAACCCACACCCCACGCAACAGCGTTATTTCACACGGTATTTTCACAAGTTCTGTCTATATTACACAGCTCTAGGAAGCACTTAAAGTATGAGATATAGAGGAAATTTAAATAGGAGGGCTCTGATGTAATGAAGTACTTGACAACTCCCGTAACTCCTGTACAGGGCTGAGATCCTGCCAGTGAATGCTGTAGACTGAAATGACAAAAGAAAACACAGCGCTATTTATCTCAGCTAATGTACTAATAGTACTAAAGCACAATCCACAATTCATTTGTGAAAGGCTGTAGGTATGCTGCTGGGGAAAGCTACAGTCCTGCTGAATGCCTTTATCATGGGAAATGCCATTACCAGGAGTATTTAGAGAAAGGCCAGACTGTATTTGAAAAAAGTGTAGTAATCACACCCCATAGGTACATTTTAAGAGCTTTTTACTTTTAACTAAAACTCTTTGTCAACAAAGGAAAACCAGCTTTTGGGGTTTTGTATAGCTTGATGTATTTCCTCATTATTTCAGGGCTAACTCTAAGCTTAAGAGCTAACGTCTATGTTTGCCTTAAAAACCATGATTTGAGACTTGTTATTTTCAGTCACTAGTGATTTTATTGTTACTTATTGGATTAGCATTATAATCTGTTCCAGGTAATTGCTATGTAGTCACAGGATCAATTGTAAAGCCACCGGGTGACTATCTGAGGGTAGCACTGGCGGTGGGGGCCCTTTCAAAGACCTGCACACAGGACCTTCCAGCTCTGTGCAACGACGCCAGTGAAGGCACTCTGCCTCGGTAACACAGAAATCCCAAGGGCAAACTAAAAGCCCAATGAAGTATGGAAAATCAGTGTCCTAGACTTAGCTGGTGACAGATGCTTCTGTTCCAGGTTAACTTGCTCTTCTGCCCATCTGCAGTTGGGGCACCTTCTCTCCATGCACGAAAGAGCACCAGGCAAACAGCCTTGGCAGGGTTAGGGAAAGACATGGTCATAAATTTTGCAGGTATTTTCCCCTCCTGCTCACCCAAATATGTACATACTTTAAGACCATTATAGATTTTAACCTGTAATGAACTGTCAGTGATTATAACAGTTACTGATTTCTTTCTTATATCAGATCAAATTTAATCCCCAGATTTACCACTGCTGATAACAGCAAATGTGTACAGGTCTCAATTCAATCAATGAAAGCACTTGCTTAACTCCAAACACATTAGATCTGAAGCGAAGCACACGTGTACTTTGCAAGATTAGCTGTTGTCCATGTTCTGAAGCAGTTTTTTAAGTAGTCACTGCATACACTTGTGTGACTGCACACAAGTTAAAGAAGTTAAATCCCTATTTGAACTTGACTCACTGCAGGCAGGAGTGGATCTTTTCTTGAGGCGCCTTTTTCTACAATTCTGGTATTTTACTTGCATGTATTATGTATAACCAAGTTAACCAAATACCAGGTTCTGAAATGAAAATTCTATCTTCATTTGAATTGGTTTTCATCTATCCTAAATTCAATGACATCAGTAGGCAATGTTATTTAAGAATGTACTTTAAGAAAAAAAGCTTCTCTTTACTTGAATAATTTTTCCCCCCTAAACTGTGTTACCAATGTTATATTGTATGCAATAATTAAACAATTAACTGTTCTAAGACAATTTTCTGCTTAAATGACCATGCATTATATATATCAGTGTTCTGTGTTTTCCTTAGAGGTGAAAAAATAAGTGTAGAGGAAAAAACATCTTAAAAAGATAAAGACGACATAATTAGTACCATCTGTATGGATCTTGTAGTCTCAAAAAGTATTTTACTGGAAAAAATAGTAATGAAATGTTATTCTAGGAATTATTTTTTTTTTTTAAAGACTGATTTCAACTGGGCAATGTCACCAGCTTTTATACACGAGTGTTGCTCCACAGACACCAATGGAAACATACTTGCTCTATTCCTAAAATGAAAGAAAAAAACCCCTCCAAGAACCTACAAGAGTTTTTATTTGAAGTGAACGGCAATTCTTCTATTAACTTCAGAGAATGCTTTCAAAAGTTAAATAAAATTTAAAGGGGTTATAATACACATTTCAGAGTTTACTAAGAAATTTTCATAATCAGTGATATAAACAGCTTATATTCAGTTTACTATTTTGTTAACTTAGTTTAAGTAAAATTGGGGATTTTGGTCAATTCTGGAAAAGTCTCATACGTTTTCTAAACTGATTCTTCCACATGAATTTTAGAAATACAAAAAGCCATTTGGATTTAAAACTCACTGGAAAAATAATAAGTTTAATTTTAATCACCTTTAAATAGAATTAACTTCCTTCAAAGGCCTCAGATAGATAGTGTCATGGAAAATTTCATTTCATATTCTATGACGTGGTACATGTCAAATTAGTTGTAGTCTAGCTAGCACTTTTCTTTCATCCATTTCACACTAAACAATAATTCCAAAGTTATTACATTCCTATCTTTTGTAAACAGAAAGAGAAATCAAGAAGCAGAGTTCTTTGTCCTAACTTAAAAAACCCAAACCCAACACAATCACTCACACAAAAACAAGCAATGCGCCATGAGCTCCCAAAATATCATAAGTTTCAAGTAATAACTTCTTTAAATGTTATTTTCAATAGTTATTCTATATTTTTCATATTCAGTATACAACCATTTCTTAACCTCCCTGCCTACTATGATACTACTTTCCATTCTGTATCAGCATGTTTACATTATAATTACAAATTATTCTGTCACATCATTAACACCAGATGTTCCAGTTCAGCAAAATTACCCTGTCTTCAGTCTTATCTTTTCATCAGCAAACAAAGTCAGCTCAACCTTCTGTGGTAACCAAAACCCTTTCAATTACCTACCAACCCATAATGCAATTCACTTGTATCAAGTAATATTAAGTCTAAATTTTCCCTTCTGCAAATCTAAATCTCCTCCACAGGGTCACTAAGTTGGTATGTACTCAGTGCAACATATGTAACATGCAGCAGCTTTACAGTTTGTTTTGTTTTCAGTACCATTATCCCTATATTAAATGAAAGGCCCATGTTGTTTGCTACAGTAGATAATACAATACTGTTTGTGACATTAAAATCTGCTGGATAATAAATCTATTTTCTCTCTCTGGATGTGGGGGTGAAGGGCAGATTAATTTTGCCGCTTCAAGCACCATGAAGCACTTTATGTCATCAAGCAACAGGTCTTGGCTAGGAATAAAAATGTCTATTTTTGAACATGGTCAGCATCATTGTTTTACTGCCAAATTTATGGATTACATTCTTCTTTCAATTTGTTATTGTGGAATGCTGCTATTTTTCAGCCTCCACAAGCAAATGGAGGTGATGCCATTGAAAAGGCACATCAGCTATTAATGAGTGCAGCAAGAAAGACAAAATGTCTCTAGGTCTATTTTTTTTTTTAAGTATATGTTTGTAAAACCACAGTTACTCAGGACAATTTTTTTAAAGATGGGAACTCTTAATTGTTGAAGTCCTTTAAAAAAATCTCTTCCTAAAGATAATAATAAAGCATGTTTTAAAACTTTGGCACAAAAACATTTCTTAACCACCGAAGGCATAGAAAATTATAAGAATTAAGGTTATCTGGGTTACATACTTCTAAGCCTTGGTTTTACTGGCATACACATTTGTGTGCTACAAGAAGAAGAGCTGAGGAAGGAGCCCGAGGGCCCTGGAGGTACTGGGCAACAAAGGGGGAAACAGTCACAGCGTCCCTGCAGAACAACCAGACAGAAGGTGTTTAGGATACTCAAAGGACATAGCAGGATTCTCCATTAAAAAAACAGCTCTTCAAAAATTAGGGACCTGGAACTGAGCAGGATTTCTCCCTGACTCATTATACTATCTTATTGCAAGATCCCGTCACACATAATTGCATCTAAAGACTGAGCTACTTCACTCATCATAATTATTCTTTTTGTTCTTCCCTTTTTGGTGAGAAGGCTGTTCTGGGATCCAGTGCTTTAAGGTACAGAAATGGTCACAAAGATTACTCTGACATCCAGCCTTAACGTAGACAACACCAGCCTGAAACCTTTTGTACTTTCACCCATGCTAGCTTCAAGTTGAAAAGGCTCTTTTCTCACCCCACACTCACCTTATCACTTTTCTCTTACTCTTTTCTCACCCTACCACTTCTTAAGCTAATGACGTCTAACTGCATATTATCACATCTTTGGTCAGGACAGGGCTCCCATGATTAATTTCCATTTTTTAGTTTTATATCTCATTCGTGACTCTCAGTCATCATCCAATAGGACTCATTCGTTTGAATTCTTCTCCTCCTTCTCCAACACTTGTAAATTCCAACTGAAATTATTTTTATTCCCTAAATTAACGACCTTGAATTTCATACTACTGAACTACTTTCTTTCAATTATTCCATTCATTCCATTTTACTTATTTTTCTCTCATAAAAGGTTAGCACCACAATGTTCCTCCCCATTGCAGTCATTCCTGAAGCTATGACACAAGCTTGGTTAACCAGAAGTTAAATTTGTGCTGAACTCTGTCTCAGTTTCTGTTTATCTTCAAGTTTTTAAGCCTACCTCCCCAACAGGGGCTTAGATTGTGATCTAGGTCACAATCAAATATAATTGCAAATTCCTGATGGATCAGAAATGGGTTTCTGTTTGCACTTAGAAATGGCAGAACAACATGAGAAATTTTAAACTCAAAGGGAGCTTTTTGAGGAATGGTATCAGCAATCAAAAATATATGTTCAAAGTTTAAAGTGCCACCACTGCCTTAATTATAACATTATTATGTTGATGCTACACGTGGTTACGTAGTGTCACAAAGCTATGTTTCAAGTCTTGGAAGTAGCAATGCCAGACTTACACAGGGCGATTTTACACCTGAAGTGTACAGAGGTTTTACGACTTTTTCTTAGCATTCTGCACTTGAACAAAAATTAAAAGGTCATCTTTTCAACTTCTTTTGGAAAAGACTGATCACATGAGGACTTTTGGCACCCTGGAAGAAAATGGGAGCAACTTAATGTTGACAAGTTCATTTATCTTTTGATAAATTATATCAATGAAAATGTTAACAATAAAGGTGATTGCTCATTGAAAGAAAGCTCCACATTTTGTTTTTCAGCCAGAATGAATTTGGTTCATACCCAGTGACAGTAAAGAATTTAAATGCCAGCTGAGATGTCCAATTTTAGATGTGAAAAAGAGAGTTAGATCACTTGGGGATTTGAAAACAGCATTTCCTCCTTGGCTGTTTTGTTTGGAAAGAAAACAATGTACCCTTGCCAAGTTCATTGCAAAACCCAAGTTATACCACTTTTATGATTGATATCACTGACAGATTCAATTGTAATGCCAAACTATTTTGTGATTTGAATTGGTTAATTTGAACTTGGTTAATTCTAGTTTACTCTTCTACTGGATTTGCTCTGTAGTATGAAATATCATTATTCCAGAGTCATGTAAGAATGACGTTACTTAAAATTTAAAATAAAAGCATTTTCTAAACAATTAGCTAGATGTGTTATCAACAAGATTCATGACCATATCTCTAGCTGTTTATCACTGATTAAGAAAAAAACCCCCACAAACAATACATTAATATAATATGAATTCACAACCTACTTCCCAGGCTACAGTAACTGCTTTCTGTCTGTAGAATACATGTAAAGTATTTGTAAATCTTTTTTAAAAAAATCTTTAGAATTATTAACAATCTTTAAAATACCCCTAAAAATATTTTAGTAGTAGTAGTAGTAGTAGTAGTACTTCTTTCTCATTTCCAAAGCATATATGAGTTTGTTCACAACATGAAGGCCTGTCACAAAAAACCACAAATGCTAAGCAGGCTTGGAACTACTCAAAAAGAGCCTGTATTGCTGAAGGAAAAAAAAAAATATCCATTCCACTGGAAAATTAGACTTTCTGAAGAAACTGAAATACCGAGCTGTCTTGACTAGCAGAAAGGGAGATGGATGACTCTTCTTGAATTAGATGCAATTAGATGCTTCAAACTTCTGCTCAAAGGAGAATATAATCAATTTGGGAAGGAGTTGAGTCTAACACTGGGAATGCTTTGTAAATAGTAGATTGCCCTTTAGATTAGTAGATTAGATTTAGTTGACTAGATTATTAGAATAGTAGATTAAACTTTACTTGAGAATTTTAAAGGTATTATTACAGCTTAACCTTCAAAATGAGTAACAGCTTATTTCTGCAATTACTCATTGAATTGGGTCGAGATACTCAGTTTCAGAAATACTCTACTCCATCCTTTAAGTCCTACTTTTTGTATTTATTATTAGCTCAGTTTATTACTCACCTTATTTGTTCCTCTTCAGGAACAGATGTAGGTAAACATGAGCCCAGACCATCCTCTTCTGGTAAGAAGCTACAAATGGACTCTCTCCAGCAAGCACTTAGTTTAGCTTCTGACCTAACTCTGTTCATATATAACCTTCTAGAAGGAAGCATGGTACTCTAGCGAGCGTCTTTAAAGGTCATACCCTGGGAGAAGGGGCTCTATACTATAATGGGATAATTAATTCTGACTCTCCAGGTGATGACTCCTGAAAGCTCAGAACCACTTCCACTCTCTGTAAATTAAATTAATTAAAATCTGGCACTAAGCCTTTTCAGCAAGGAAATCTGTATTCAGAAAACCAGCTACCAAAGGAGAATTTTCAACAATAAAGTTACAAGTAGCCCATCACACAGTGCAGCTATGTGTAACTTTGGTTTTGTTTTTCATCTAAGGTGTAACACTGGCCAGAATCTGATACACATCAATCACAGTACTCTTGTTACTCTTGCAATGTCTTGTGGACAAATTTAGACTCTCCTGCAAGAATCCATCTGAAAACTTCTATGCAATTTATATCAATTATTCATGCACAAATATGTCTTCAATATTCCAGTGTATTTTATAGAAGAAAGCTATCTAATAATTTAACTGACAAAATATTTCTGTCTAAATTCTGGTGCTATGTTAATGACTCTACGAATAATTCAGTTATCATACAGGCCCTGGATGTAATTCATCTACAGTCTACATCTGATACTTTAACAACATTAATTATTGGAAATAAATTTGGATAGTTGCTCTTAAATAAACATGGATGCCCAGTTCCTTTTTGAACCTAGCATGTATGCACCTACCTGCTTCAAAAAATTGTGCCTTAGTTCTTTGTTTCAGAAAGAGATATCTAGATCAGAAGCATCAACTTTCCCACAGAGCAACAAATACTAAGTTACTAAACATTAATAAATGTTTTTTACATTTTTCTATTATGTTTAAGTATCTTTATGCTCAGTATAAGGCATAACTAAATCAAATCATTTTAAATAGATTTATGTTTAATACTTATGAAACTAGCACTGGTGTTGTAAAACCATATGTATGACAGAAATATAAGTCATGCAGGAGAAAAAATGCAGAGAGAAGCTAAGGCAGACAAGCTTTCAAGGACGGGTTTTGTTCACTAAATGTACAGCTTCATTAAATAATGCAGCTGTGAATTATGAATCTCTGTAACACTAAAACATGGTGGAATTTCTAAGGCTGCTAAAAATCAAAGTACTATTTTATTTAAAATATAACCAATGTGCACTGAAATGCCATATAAAATAAGTCTTTAATTTACCTATATGCATGATACAACAGAACTGAAGTGGAGACAAAGTTAAACAAAAATCCAGTTTTGGGGTATGCTTCTTATAAAATGTACTGATAGATAAAGGAGATGCATACTCCTCCAGGGTGAGACCTCTGCCCTGTCAGCCAGGAGACTGTCCCTAAGGCTCCCTTTGTCTCCACCCACAGCTGCTTTAAGGAAGTTTTCCAGTGCTCTGTTACTCTTTAGTTTCACTTAAGCTACATTCTGCTCTAAATTACTATTGTGAAATTGGTTTCATAGTCAGAAGCAAGTGAAATTATCTAGATGATGGATAAACAAGTAATAATAAACAACTATTGGAATTAACAATGATAATACCAAACAAAAATGACGTGTACTTTCATATACTGTCAGCATTGCTACAGTTGGACTTCTAATTTAAGACTGCTAGCTGTACTAAACAGTCGTGTCTTAATTTCAGCTTTCAATAATTTCATTAGCTTTACACATTATTTAGCCTAGCCATATGTCAAGCTAAGTATCATGCAGGTCATTCAATTTCATTGTGATTTTCATATAACTTGCCAAAAAAACATGCTAAATAAGTATGGACTATTACAATATTCAAAATTTTGGGTACAATAATTATTTTTTAATATTATGTGATTCTAACTTAAACTACTCACCATTTTAATGCTGAATTCATAGATGACCAGGAGATTAGAGTCTAAAGTACAAGTCCTATGAGGAGTGGCTGAGGAAATGGATTGTTTAGCCTGGAGAAAAGGAGGCTCAGGGGGCACTTTATCACTCTCTACAACTGCCTGAAAGGAGGTTGTAGGCAGGTGGGGGTTGGTGGTCTCAAGTCATACCAGGGGAGGTTTAGATTGGATATCAGGAAAAATTTCTTCACTGCAAGGGTTGTCAAGCATTTGAAGAGGCTGCCCAGGGAAGTGGTGGAGTCACCATCCCTGGAGTTATTTTAGAAGATGTGTAGGCCTGGCACTTAGGGACACGGTTTATTGGTGGACTTAGCAGTGCTAGGTTAATGCTTGGACATTATGATCCTAAGGTACTTTACCAACCTAAATGATTCTATGATTCTATTCTGTGATTTAAACCATCCTCTAGAATAAACAAACTTACAGGTACATTGAAAGTATCTGAATGACTAAAAACTATCAAAGTTGACTATACAAACCCTTTACAGTCTGGGTGAAAAAAGCATAAGAGTGTATGAGTAGAACATTCCCTACATTTATGTTTTAGCACAGCAAAAAACCTGATTTGTTGGCATTTTGGGACTTGCAATTTATTAATCCAAATACATTTGTAAATTACATGTTTTTCTTACCATAGCCTTTCACTTCAATGCAGAGATCCCCCTAGCTTCAGAAGCAAGGGCATTTGCATATTACGTTGATTTTTCACATTCACAATTTCCTTTTGGAGACTAAATGTTGACTCTTGGAACCCTCTTAATAAATTTGACTAAGAATACCTCTACTTAAAATTATTTCTTGTTGCTGGGTAGTTTACTTTCAAGAAAGAAACCACAGTGCTGCTATATTACTGAGGATAACAGCATAGAAACCACCTCAGCTACAGATAACTGCATAAAGAAGTGGCACAGTTGTTTTTGTTCTAGCTTTAGTATACAATACAGCAGCAGCCAATGTTGCAAGTTTGGTGCCATTCTTTGTTCCATAGCTGGAAATAGCTGAGGAAAAGCTTTCTTATTGAAATGATTACCTTACTGCAGTGGGCTGGTTATCCAAGACCATATGCAAGGTATGGAACTTAAAACGCTTAAAACAGTACTTAAAATGTACTGCAGCCTATTGATATATCCAGAACTGAAGGAGGTTTTTTGGGAACAATGCCTTGAAAGAGAGACGACTAAATGCACTTGGTATTATTCCATCTTCAAACACTTATTGTTTTTTTAGAAAAACAAAGCTATATAGCAGGAGAAATAATAGAGTACAGGGAGGGGTGACATCCAGTGAACGGTTAGCAGTTTGGGGTTTTTTTGGGGGGTGGTTATTTTTTCCCCCAACTCCTCACTTCACTGTAGACCTTTAAAAGGTTCTTGGAACTGTTTCCTGTGTCTCTTCCTTTGACCGTATTTTTCTGAATTTAATTTAAATGTGCAGCCACCAAGTAAGAGATGTTCAGGCAGAGATGCAGAAGGACACATCAGGGACGGCTTTTCCAATATTTCCCAAATGAACAGGCAGGCAGGAGAATGGAGAATAGCAGGAATGTCAGGAACAACACTCCATGACCTGCTCCCAGCTAGCCCAAATTGCTGGTGGGCATAAAAATGACCTACCTGTGCAGTACAGTAGGTTACTGCACAGAATTGTTACAGTCTTAGGCAGGATAACCCATCTTTCAGTAGTTTTAAGGTCACAGCATTTTGAAGGCCCAAGTGTTTAAAGCCTTTTTTTTTTTTTTGTGTGTGTGTGTGTGTGTGTCTGCAGAATTTTGTTGTTAAAATTTTCAAGCATTAGAAATGGCTGAGCACAATAAAAACCAATGACAAAAGGATGAGCTCACAGTCTCTGTGATGAAAAAATGGGTTACAGCCTACCTAGTTTTAAGTTTTAAAAATTGTAGGTCCTATTACAATTTTTCCTACATACTTTGCAAGGCTGCCCAGACTAACCCAGTCTATCTAGAGAACACCTAGGAGAGGAATGGAGTGCCAGGAGACTGAAAACAGCACACACCAAACCAAAATCTCTTCAAAAATGGAAAGCCGCATGAAAACCTGCACATCATTAACTATCGTTCCCTATAAAAGTGGAGAGATGACTCTAGCAGAGTTCTGCAGGACCCATCCTATCACCAGCACTATTCAATACTTATAATCTCAGACACTGGTAACTTGGACGACAGATTTTAGCAAATATGCTGCAAAAAAAAAAGCAGAATTGTATAGGTCTGTGGATAGGCAGATATTACCAATTTCACCATAACAGAATGAGGAATAACTAGTTATGGTGCTGGTTCTGGGGAATTACTGTGGGTCACAAAATGTGCAAGACTCAGCAGTGCCATACTGAAATAGAAAAGCTCCATGCAGGCTTATATGCGTAACAAGCATGAACTGCTGAACACACATAATTCTTTTCTGTTCCACTCAGCAAGGAGGTCTTAGCTGGAACACTACATCCAGTCTGGGGCACCATCCTTTGAGAAAGATGTAGATTAATCAAAGCATAGAAAATGTGGCAGACAAAAAAAAAAAAAAAAAGCGGAAATAAATGGGACTGCCTAAGCTTACAGACTAGGAAGGGAAACACTATTTTCAAATATATGAAAAGCCAGTACAATAGAGAGAGAAATAATCTGTTCTCCATACTTATAGCTGCTACAACAAGAGGCAATAGATTGAAATGACAGTAAAGAAGGTTCAAGCCAGACTTTAGCATATGGCCCATGGGGAGACCTTTAATGACAGGCTAGAGAAACAACTGTGAAGACTATTTTAAGAAGTTGCCTCCCCTGCCCTTTCCCATCCTACAGGTCTGAGCTAAGAAGCAAGGTTTAAGCTATGATAAATGATACAACTACTCCAGTGCGGCTAAAATAAATTTGATAGTTATGGAAGTGAAAAATAACATTAGCTGGTTGCAGTATAGTGCTTTAACACACAATGCTTTATTTTCTAAAACTTATTTTGGAAACAATCATGAAAAATATCTTGATAAGAAGTTAAAGTTTAAAAAACTGGGAGGCTACATAAAGAAGTTTTATGGAGAGTGATGAGAATTTTCCCAATATGAAAAAAAAATGTAATATCCAAATATTTGGATCAAGATGAACGATGTCTTACTTATGTTTTATATTTTGACAGATTGACACTTTGCTTTTAAATTTTTTTTCTAATGCTAGGTCACATTTCTGTTTTTCCAAATCATAACAGTGGCTTAAGAGGAGCTTTTACCTCACATGTAAAACTGAAAAACTTTATGAATATTTATTTTTAACAACAATGCTTTATTTGGAGTAAAAATGAATCCTCCTCTTCTGTTGAATAGACTGCAATGTTCTACACAGCATTCACCACCTATACAGCAAAGTAGGATCCTCCCCCCTTTCATAGCTGAAGATACTGGAAAGATGCAGAATCTCTCTACGTTTCCATATCTAATTAATGTTGGTGGGTTTTTTGTTCGGGTTTTTTTGTTTTAGTGGTGGTGGTTTGTTTTTTTTTTCTTGGGTTTTTTGTTTTTGTTTTTTTGATAAAGCCCTCTGGGCACCAATCCCATTTCATCTCTAACTTGTTATGAACGGTAGGGAAACAGAACTACCCAGCACTGGCACAACACACGATTCTGAAGTAGTGCTGAAACTGTTATTATACACACTGTATGCCCAAATCTGGCCTCCAAAGGGTCAAGGAACTTGACTGGCTGAAAAGAATTCTCTGAAAGTTTCAGAGGCAAAACAGACTTTCTCACACCTTGGTAAAAATGGGAGGGATACTCAAAGAGATAATTATGGAATACATGTAATCCATTCTTTCAAGAGGACAGTATGAAGCAAGGTAACTGCAGAGCCCATTCACACCAGTACTCTCAGAGACAGAAGGTCTGGCCCTTTATGTATTTAATATGAATATTTCAAATGAGCCACATAGTGAGTGTGAGCCGATTGTAGATGGAGGTGATAACATTCATCATCGCAAAACTGTTGCAGTGTGGTAGTGAGGAAAGAAAAGGGGGAAGATGAAACAAGACAACCCTGAAAATCCTGCTGGGGCTGTATAACTATATGACGTTACTCTATTAGAAAAATACCTTAAATGAGTTATGGAACTAATTAAGAAAATATAAAAGCAATGGATAAAAAGTTCCTTGTTAAGTATAATTGATAGTACAAATCTAATTTGAAAGGTTAACAAGCTCTTGAAAATTGTTGACTCAAGTACAGACTGATGTTTTTAATATAATTATATACAGCTACCAGATGGTATAGTCCTTTTTATTATATTCCCAGCTAGTAGGATTTCATTTTTAAAGCAAATATTGAATTATACTGAATATATGTATAGTTATTTTAAAAGATTTGTCAGTTTTCTTATATCTGTACATAGTGATCAAATGCATAATATTTATAATTTATAAAAAGTGAAAGACAAGATTTAAATAAGGAATTCAGAGTATTTCACTGTCCCCTTCTAAAACAACTTTATTTAAAATCTTGCTAATTCAAAGCTTGACTGTCTTAATGAATGACAGCATTTTAGATACGTGAGTATCTTTTCAGACCAACTGAGGATTAGAAGTAGTCTACGAAAACAAAGCAGCTGGAAAAACTTAAAAATTCTAGATCCAAAAAGCCACTGAAAATTTAAATTTAATAAGCCAGATGATAGATGAGATCAACCAATTCAGAAAGATGAGAAGAGGCAAACTAAAGAACACCAAATGAACAAAAAGCCCCACAGCCCTATCTGTGCACAGAGCTAAAGTTCTCATTATACCGTGTCTCAGTGATTGCAGCAGTGTTTTCTCAGACCTTGGTAAATGTAATCCTGCTGTCCTGGTGCCTGCCTAGAAGGTCTTTACAAAAACCCACTCTCCATTGCTATGGGGACCATGTCAAACCTCAGCACACTCCTTTCCCTTCTCTGACCCCTTTCTGCATTACATCCAGCACAGGTCTGCTGTCTTCACTGCCAAAACCCCTACTGGCTGGCTCCCCGTTGGGCAGCCATCCTCTTCCAGCTCCCCATCTTTTACCCTCTTGGTCCGTGTCAGGTCAGTGGTTGTACAGAATGGCCCACAATTCCTCCATTGCTCTCTGGTCATGGCTTCAGGCAAAAGCTTTGACTTCCCCACGTGCTCTGTGGTAATGCAGAGCTCCCAAATGAGGTCCTACAAAGCCAAGTTCTCCTCCATGACTGTCTTTAACATTGCTCTTTATTCAGCACTCCCCAAACAAATATCTCACAGGGCAATCTTCAGGCAGTTTGATGGTTGCCTGTTATGCTGACTGGGTTATTTATCTCATTCCTACACTCCCCAGTGTGTATCTGGTACTTTATACGTGTTCTGAAACTCTCCAGAGTAAGTAGTAACATTTAATTCAGTATTTGTCAAACAGAATCTTTATCTTAGACTCAGACTGCTGGCTCCTGTTGTGCTACCTCCACTACTGAACAAAACAGTCTACAATCTTATATATCAAACCAAAATTTTGGAGAGTTCTGGATTCATAGATGGAGTATTACAATAACAGGATATTTTTCTCATTACAGACAATGAGTTTTACTAAGATGAGGAATAACTCTAACTCATTCTTAAAGGTATTGGACAAAATGGATTTAGCCTAGTCTGAATTTGGAATTTACAGCAATCAATATTCAGTTAAAGTCCTTACAAAGTTAAGAAGCAGGACATGAATTACATCTTCTGCGCTAGTGTTCATCTCACCTAAATATAGCCATGTAAAAAATAAACATCTACTTTTAAAAATTCCAGTATAATCACAGGGCCTAACTGCCAGACATCTGCTACACCCCTTCAGAGGTGACCATTTGCATTCATCAGCCATAGAAGAAATCCAAACAGCTACAGAAGAGAACGTATTTAAGACAGTTAAGTTAGACAGAGAAACATGGGTCTTACACAAACTTAAGAGCAGCCTCACTAAGTTAGAGCAAATAACCACCTAATCTCTAAGTCTATTCCTCAAACTCATAAATAACAGTTGCCTTGAGAAGGGAACCAGGGATAGCAGAAAGCCACACTTCCCCAAACACCCTCCCAGCTCTGCTTTCATTTCAAATTCTGCAGTCTAAAGCTCATCTCTAACAATAACCAAAAGCTCTGCTGGCATAGCATGTGAAGAATCCAGAGATGGCTGTCGACAAGGCCATAAAAATAGATAGCCTGAGCTTGATGGCTCTTGAAATAATTGTGCTGTATTACTGCTTCAGTTGATAGAGGAAATGAAGTATGGGAAATGTTCCTTCTGTGAGCTAAGAGTAAATAACTGACCTGGACAAGTCCAGACATCCTGCAGTTTCAACTTAATAAATTCACTGGACTCTTGACTAGAGTAAAATAAACAAAACATTACCCTTTCTCACTTGCAATTTGCCTCAAAATAGTCACAAACCAACTATCAAGTCACTTGAAGGAAACTAAAAGTCATCTGAAACTTCATGGGTGTTAACCAACTGATTACAATCTAAAAGCTGTAACAACAATGATTAAATTGCACCATTTCCCACTCTTGTAGTCATTGTCAAAAGAGCGGATTTACTCAGGCTTTTCTGTCCTTGTTACAAACTTTGTCATGAGAATGAGGCACTGCAATTTTATAGTCTTATATGTTCTCTGAAAGATAACAGTAAACAATATTCCTTTGACCTTTTCAATGTTCTATAATTTTACTGAATCGTCCTTCTTATTCTTACTTTTATATTCTCAGCACTGATGAAAAAGTGATGAAATGGCCAACAAAATAAAATACAGAATTGTTAAGAGGTTAAAGTAGTGAGTCTCATACAGCAGACAGGGTACACAGACTTTTGTTTCATTTTTGCTCATTCTTGTCATAGCTTTCTTGCAAAGTAACATTACACTACACAACAAGTTCACACAGAAACTACAGAACATATCAAGCTTCACCACCTTCCAACCTAAAGAGTAGGCTCGTTTGAGATGATTCCATGCCCTTTAACAAATGTTTAGCAAGCCATGCAGACCTCTGTCTCTTTCTGTGCAGGTATGTGTAGGTATGGATCCAAATAAATACAAAATAAACTACTCCTTTGCAAACACTCCCGCAGAGAAGATGAAAGAGCCAACATGTGACAGATGTTTGTCATGCTGCTTAACACAGTACTGGAAAGGACGTGAGTCTGCAGTAATGGGGGCAGTGTAAGAAACTATACTGCAGAGCATTAATGGGGTTTTAATACGAACTTAAAATGGAATAACACAGTAAGTTCTCAGTGGGGTTAAAAGATGCAGCACAATTATCCTTACACACAAAATTCTTGAACAAACTCTCCAAGTGATCTACCAGGTGGTTCCTCTGCTATCTCAGACTGGAGGCAACAAGACCACAGGGAAAGATTCAGTGTGAAATAGGTACAGTGAAGCCAGAATACAGAATAAGGAAGAACAGAGCATACTGAACCACGAAAATTTCCTGGACCATGAATTACATGCAGTTACATTTCTGTCTTATGCAGTATACCTACATCCACAGCATTTTTTAACGAGAAAACATTACTTATTATAATCAGAAGAAAGGAAACTACATCATTAAAGCTTTTCTTGTATTCAAATTAGTTCTTTATATCAATCTTCTTTTTAATGTTTTCCCATAAATCTGAACATTTTCGGTCAGACTTTCAAGTGCTTTAAGTCAGCTACAGCTCCACAGACTCAAATGTAAGTCTAGACATTCAATATCTGAAGATGTGAATCCGGGGAAGGACTGGAGAAGATGTGAACCAGGAGAAGGTCACCTTGCAACACTGCAGAGTCCTGTTGTGGCTGGTTATCCATTTCTTTGGAAGCTGTCCTGACTCTGATCACCCTCACCTCCTTCCTCATACCCTTGTGTGCGCACTGCATTTTTGCTGGAACCTGGGAGAACAGGATCTTGTCCTCTCCTTATTTACCTTCCAGGAACAATCTCACACATACAGTGGCAGAAAGACATTTCTGTTTTGTTTCATGTTCTTATCTTGACAAATCTGGATGTGCCAAGAGTTAAGGTTTCTGACATTTGATGCAAAGTCTGAGGTAACACGTAAAAGGGAACCCAGAAAGGGATTTTGCATAGTGCCTTGTATCTTGTAATTTAATTTCTGTTGCTAGTTGGGAAGCCACATTGTGCTCTACAGTGATAACATCCTCCACAGTAATAAGTTTTGAGTCCTTGGCTAAGTGAGGAGTAGAAACTTCTCCCTCAAGGACTCAGTCCAACAAAGTATTTAAGCATATGCATAACATTTAAGAATAGAGTATTAAATATTTTGATGAATTGTCACCTAAAATGGCACAACCCAGTAACAAGCAAAGTCAGAGGGTACAGAAGCATTTCTGTAAAACCCTACTTTAGCACTTTGTTGAATTATGATCTTCCCAGCTACAAGAAAACAACACTTACGAATAGCTGAAAATTAGCTAGCTACAAGTTGTTACTCTGTGTGTGTGTGGTGTGTTTACTTTTTTAATTGAGCGTTCTGTGCCTTCTTATGCCTCCAACAAACAGTGTACTTTACAGGGCAATACAAATAAATGTAGATATAACTCCTTCAAATAATTACACAGGCTAATATTAAGTAGCTTTTCAAATGTTGTCCTGTCAAATTGTCTTTTTATAGAAGTTCAAGAGAGGTAGATATATATTATTGTGAGAAATGCAGCCTGATGATGCTCACAGAAGAATCATAGGAGTTTGGATGCATTTGGAGGCATGAGATGTATTCAAAATATGCCAGATAGAACATGGAAGACAGCAGGTATTTCAAGAATCATAAACACCTTTCCACCAAGAAAAAGTGAAGGGCAAATATGATCTCATGGACAGAAGAAAGGTGCAGATGAATTTCAGTCAAATTATTCTCGTCCCTGGAAAGAAAGAAACTTGGCCTCGAGCTGTCACAGATCAACACAGAACTCACAGTTGTGTCTGCAAGGAACACTTCCAAGATGTCCAGGCTGGAGAGAGGACTCTGGCTGGCAGACTCGGCATGACAGCCAGTCTTTCAGCCCTCCCAAAATCAAAGCTGGCAGAGTGGAACAGAGGAACATTAATCTATAAATTATGTAGGTGATTTTTAAAAAAATATTTTTAAAGGAAGAAGAAACACTGGTAATGCAAGAATATATGCAATATGAACACCAAAGGACAAGGGAAAAGAGAGAGAAAGCATTAATAGAGATCAAAGTAAAGGGGGATGGACAATGAGATTAGTCCAGGGTCTAGACTCATTTTAGTTAATGCACTGGCAAGGCTGGAGAAAACTATAATTTCTGTAAACCAATGCAGTGCACTTCAGGAACAGAACAGAGGAACTAGAAATAACGTATAGGATGGAAAAACAGGTAACAGGAAAATAATGGCCATCATGATGGAGATGCAAGAACAGAAAGGAGGACAGAGTAGAAATAAACGTGGCAGTGGAGGGTAGCATTTGAAGTGTATTACTGCATAACGATGAAGAAATAAATATGAAAACAGACAGAACACTGACTGGTATGAGACAGTCTCCTAGAAGATCACTATAAATCTCATGGGATACAGGCAGAGGTCCCTAGTCTTACTCAGGAGACACATTCCAAAACAGACAGTCTAAAGCAACAAGAGATCACTGCCCTGCTGCTGTGTTGCTCCTGAGTGCCTGTTGGTTTACCAAGTGGATAATACAGCATATTGTAGATGTATTTCTCAGGGGAAGGAGTAGCTACTGCTCTTGTAAGGTCCCACTGCAAACCAGCAATGGATTCTTGCATTGCTGTAGAGGGCAGTAGCTTCCCTGGTTTACACTGGAGAAATAGGTCCACAATAACAACAGGGCCTGGTTATTTCCTGGGTTATTGGTACGGCCTAGCTAATTCACAGGCTTTGACACAATGAAATATATATATTATACAATATATAGACACAACAAAATACTACACACAATATATAAATAGAGACAGCAAAATATATATTTAGTCAATAATAATACTGTATTGGATATATTTTTCGTTTTTAATGTTAACACTCACCATAGAAAATAGATGATAAGATCATGAGTTGCTTCCACTTGTGGCCACTTAAAGGATAAATAAAACCAGACTGTAAACACAGTTTTTCAAATTTTTTTATAAAAAAATAATCCAACAACAAAAATTCTGAAAAATTAAGTGCACTACTACCTGAAGTGAAGAGCATCATGACTTAAACTAACTCAGAAATTCAAAATCTAAAACTTATTTCTAAAGAAAAGGAAAGAACTTCTACAGAAGGCCTCCAGCCGTAACTGGATGATAATCATCCCTAAAGAGAGATACATACTAGGCAGCACAAGAAAGCTATATCTTAACAGATAAAAGTGTAAGAATAATTCGAAAACAGCCTTAAATCAAATATTTTCTACACAGTAACAAGTGTCTTCAGTACTATAATAGAGAACATAAAAAGAAGAAAATATATAAAGATGCTATAAGAATGGATTTAAGATTATTTTTTAGATTTATTTTTTTTTTTAGAATGAATACTTTGGCTTTCAATAAGGAAAAAAATGAAGAGTCTAAGGCAAAACCCACACTGTCTAATGGGAATAAAGTAAGGAAATGAAGGTTGCCACTGTCAAAAAAGAAACACAGATCAAAGGATTTAATGTGCTTACACTACAAGGACCAGATAGTCTCCATTCCAGAATATATGAAAGCACAGAGAGATGAAGTGCAAGTGAAATAGGACAGGCCTCTATCAAATGGAGGCGAGTACTCACACTTCAGAGAGAGGGCAAAAGGTGAGCCAAGCAAACAGCAGATCCATTAGTTTTATCTCAATGATACTCAAGGCTCTTGAACACATTCTGTAGGAAACCATAATCAAAAACATGGAGGTAAACAGAACAGTGAGTCAGTATAACGGGCTGTACCAAACTGAACTGGCAGCTTGCTTTAGTACAGCAACTCTGTATTGTTTTGCCTTGCAATTAAGGCGAAGGAAATGTGATAGACCTCATCAATGTGGACTTCTGTGAAGCATTTAAAATAACACTATTCTGAAAAAATACCTAAACTCAATAATATGGAGATTAGGTAAATCTGTAAAACATGTAAGGAACTGGCTAAGAGGGAAGAGGGAGAAATAGAGAGAATAATATAAAATGCAAAGTCAGGCATTTATTGACTAATCACAGGAACTCCTGTGAAATGCTGGGAGATTAGCACCTGGAAATTACAAGAAAACAGCACAGTAGTGAGACCACCTGTAGAACACTGCTGCAAAGCTGCTTCACAGATCTTAGGACCAGACCCAGAGCAGGCAGAAGGGTGATTAGAGGCTCTCCCCCAAGAGTGATTGAAAAAAAACCCTAAAAGAATTTATTATTTAGCCCAGCAAAATGCCAGCTGCAAAGAAATACAGCTGTGTCCAACACACACAGTGGGAAGGTGACAGAAGTTCAACTGTAGTGCTGACAAAGGACAGATGTGTTCAAACTGGCACAAGACAAGGCTCGTAGGGACAGGTGAACCCCTTCAGTCCTGTGTTTTCTGTTCATAAGCACTTCACAAGAATAATTTCATCATAAATGCCTCTCTGGATGTTGAGTATACTGAAATTTGTCTTGCACTGAAGACACTGTGTGAATTTGGTAACCAGAGCATATATCACACTGTAATAATGGGTTTCTACGTACTCGGGGTGTGTGTGTGTGTGTGTGTGTGTATGTTTTTCATCTCGGTATTATCAGAGGGAGGAAAAAAGCCCTCTCAGCTGATAAGATCAATAATAGTCATAGAGGCATAGGATAATTCAGCTCACAAAGGACTTCAGACAGTTTCTAGTCCACCCCCCTGCTCATGGCAGGGTCAGCTCCATGTCGTTAAACGTTGTTACTCACGGCTTTATCCCTTCTGGTCTTGAAAAGATCCAAGGATGGAGGGTGCACCACCTCCCTCAGCAAACTGATCCACTGATTGAAATATTTGATTGGAATAAAGTTTTTCCTTATATCCATCTTGAAAAAAAACCACCCCACCCCCTCCAAAACACAACCAAACTATGAAGTGAATTTAGCAGAAATTATTTACATGTAATAACAATTGCCTTAGCTCAGACTTCTCTGTTTTATGAAGTATTGATTTCAATATGGAATAGTTGTAAACCCACTGAGTACAAGACTTCAGGTAAAACATAACGTTTAATTCTAGTCGCCACTTTCAAATCTAAGTGCAGACTAGGAACAGGATTGTAGCATTATTAGCCAGTTCTACACATATAATTGAGATACACAAGCCAGCCATCAGAGCTACGTATATCCTGCCTTCAAAGAAAGAAGACCAGCAATACCAGTCTGCACATACCCCTCGACACAGGACAGACAATGGGAGCTCACCCTGGAAGGTGATTTAGTAGAGACTGCAGGCCAGTACTCCTATCTTTCTGGAGTCCTGACTTTGTTTCTAGTGGCATCACAATTCCCTGCTCTATTCTTATGAACAGGACAGAAGAAACAGTTGTAAACTGCTTTGGATTTAAGTTAGTTATTAGGACATCTTTCTGGTGGTTTGGATAGGTACAGGCCAAAACAAACTGATCAAATAATCTGACAGACAGACAGAGAGACAGATTAGTTAGATAGCTATCTGCAAGAAAGAGCAGTGATTTAAATTTTTCAGATCCCTTCTAACCCTGTGATTGAACCACTGAGCACAGAAACAAAGCAAGAAGCCCTGGAGTGCTTGCCACAGTTTTCTTTATTTTTGTGATAATCCATGCTATGGCAGAAGCGAAGGAACAGACACCACGGACCTCAAGAGACAGAGGAAAATTATTTGTTACACTAAGTAGACTTCCTCACTTTATTAAATCCTTGACATCTGTTTAGGAACCGCTCAAACCCAAACTCTTTCATTTAATTCTTGTGCACACACTCTGTCCCCACATGCCTTCCAGAAACCTCAAGGACATTCCCCATTTCAAGATGCTCAAAAATCTAAATGCAATAGAGAATAAGATATTGGTTAAGGGAAGGAGAACAGAAGCAGGATAGAAGTTAATACAATTCACTGTAGGCATCATGACAGAAATGGGTCTTTAAGATGGACATCAATGTGCACAATCCTTGGAGAAAAGTTCAAGGAGGTTATACCTTGCTTGAGAGCCAGCAGAGAGGTTCAGCAAATGAGCTGACATTACCTTTCCCTTGTGGGTTTTCTGAAGAACAAATCTAATCTGACCCAGTACAAGAATGCTTTAAAAAAATTACAGATTTAAGTAAACAGAGGACAGCAGAGATTTTTTTTTTTCTTGGTCTGGAAACACATACTGAAATAGAAACCACCTAGTATCTGGTCTATATAGACTACAAAGCTCAACATAGCATTCAATTTGCGTGGGTGCATGTGAGTGTTTACAGCCTCATTTAAATGTTCATAAGCAAGTTAACAAGACTATACCTCCAAGAAGAAATATACTGTATTAGCATCAGCTAACCATTTGTTGATAGTTCAAATAACTTTTTGGGTTTCATTAACTAGGTTCTATTCACTGTTAATAAGTTGTAAAACATCCTTGTAATCTTTACAAATACTAATCTTTGAAAAATACTACAGACTTGTTGAATTTTGCAGCTAACTATAGTTTTGGTACATTGATGTCATGAAGAAAAATAAATTTCACAGAAGATTATTTTTTTTCCTTTACAGGAACAAACATCCTATACTATTGCACCCGAAAACGTACAGAATTATTACATTTCCATTAAAACACCAGATGTAGATGTGACCCCATTTGAAGGTAATAATTTCTGTTTGTGGCATGTAACTTGAGTAAACATACCATTACAGCAAGACATACTTCAAGACAATGAAATCAACTCATGAGCATAACTGTTCATTCTTTTTGCATTAGTATAGTAATCCCACAGAAACAGGTCAGTATGTTACAGCTTTAATGGAGTCCCCTTAGATATTCTTTAATTCTAAAATGAATCAAACAGTTATCTGATGAGTACCTTAGTTAATTCTATTCTCTTATTTTCCTCTTCATCCTACTGGTGCTTTAAAGGAGCCACTGCTTTTTTTTATTTTTATTTTAGCTTATTGTTTGTTTAACTCATCTAAAATTCTGTTTTGTACACCAATTTCTTCTCTCAAGTGCTGATTAAGAGCAAACACTCAAACAAGTATAAACAAATAATAGAAGTTTCCTATCCTAATGTCCAGAAGCTACACTTCCTTTTACTATCAGCAAGTTTTAATATTTTCAGGTACTGAACACATGACTTATTTTAAGAGATGTGGATTTTGTCTTGGGTGAGCACATTTTATTACAGTCTGATTTACAATGAAAGGCATGTGGAGATGTGGTGATCCTCTGGAGGAATGTTATCTCCAAAAGCTAGACTACACCTTGCAGGGGTGGTGACTAACTACTAAGGATCTTGGTCCTTATGACAGATGCAACCAGCCCTTAGGCTGTGATATGCTAGAACCACAGCTGGGGATATACCACTTCTTCTTTCCCAAAATAATTGTTTATAAAAACAGTAATTGCTAGTGACACCAGCAGGGCTGACCAAGAGCGTTTACCATAATCCTAAAATGCATGTACATTGTTGGAGGCCACTAGCAATTTCTTCCTTTTTATTATTCAGTAGCAATTTCTTCCATTGCTTTTGTCATCTTCTCTTACCAAATTATTAATTTATACTAAGTGGAGCTAACAGAACTGCACATGTTGCACAGTATTTGTTTAAAGCCAATAAGGCTTGACGTTCTTGTTAAAATTCTCCAACTCTCTAACCCTTAAGAATCTGCAATAATTTCCTCTTTCTATCCCATTCTTCAAGAGGGATTATATTTTTTGAAACTTGTAAATCAAGGTAAACAAAGGCTGAAGAATTGGCTCTTTGTGAGCAGAATCATATTTGGGGAGTTTACAACCAATCATTTCCAAATATTAAGAAGAGAGGCTTTTAGACATGAAAGGCAAAAAGCCAGGAGAATCAGCCTTTAGAATTAACCTCTACTATTTATGTATCTCAGTTCTCATTATTTTGGATAGATGATCATATAAAATCACACACACTTCAGAGTATATATCTGAGACACTTTAAAAAGCAGCTCAAATGTCTGTCTTCCCCAGTGATCTTGATCATCTAATACTGAGATTACATAGTTGTTAGACACCTCTTCTGCAGCTAACAGTTCACATTCTTTATCCATTCTGTGCAACATTAGGCTCTCTATGGTGTCTGCTGAGGTATGTGTCGAAGAAATGGAGTTGTCTGTGTGCTTTACCTTAATGTCTGTATATAGCTTGGGGTACAGAAACAACTTTGAGAATTGTGTGACAATCACACAAGTAAACCCAAGTAATTCCCTGTTTATAGGCCTCAACCCCTCCTTTTTAAATAAGCCTTGCCCAGGAATTTGCAGAACCGGGTTGGGCCTACAGATAGTGCTTCTTAAATCAGTGTGGACATTTCTAGGTATAAGGTCTATAGGGGTACAGAAAAGAAAGACCAACAAAAGCAGCTCCTGAAATAACATTATGTTGGTTTGGTTTTTTTTTTTAAAAATAAATTCTGGCTCAGAGCAAGATCTGTGATTCTTTACAGCTGTTGTATGCTACTGCAGCACAGGATGATTCATTTTAAACTAGTGTAAAGATGACAGAAAGAAAGACAATCCTTAAATCTATTTCCAGTGTAAGGAATCCATGGAATAGTCTCAGTAAATTCCAGTCATTAAATTAGAAGAAAATTAAGAAGCTGGGCATATTTGATATAGACTTGATATATTGTACAATGATGCATACAATAATAAATTTTAAAAATAACAACAGCTTAATTCCAAAAGAAACAATGAACAGGATATGCAGAGATCCTACCTGGAATTTCTGGAACTCTGCACAGAATTCCTCCATAAGTGGGCAGAGACATAGGAAACTGAGTATGAGCTAAAACTGTTTCAACACCTGGAGACTGAAAAGATGACCAGGTTTTGCAGCAGCTTCTGTTCAAACAATGACCAATAAATTAGGTTTCTTCAGCTTGAGAAAGGTGACTGAGGAAGAGACAACAAAGTCCTATACAGTCCTGAATGGCATGGAAAGGAGGAATAGGGTGTTGCACTGGTTTGCTTTGGTGGTTTTATTTGCTGTTGTTTTGGTTGGGTTTGGTTTTGTTTTTTTTTTTTTTTACTGTGCCTTCCAGGACTTGAAGTAGCTGGCATCCAGCAAAGCTGCAAGTAGCAGATTCCAAAGAACCAAATATGGTTCTTCACACAGTGTGTGGGTGAGCCACAGAATTAATTGCCACAGGATGATGTGGACAGTAAAAGGGAGACTGGACAAATTAAATGGACAAATGGAAGGGGAATCTCTCAAGAGAAGCCAAGAAACTCCCTGAGGTACGAACAGTTACAGAGAGACTACTCCAAGCAAGTGCCCTTGAATGTTTCCTCTACTCTTATACCCCTTCCTGTTGGACACTGCCAAAGATGGGACACTAGCTAGATCAGTTTCATACAGACCACCCGTAATGATGCTCTGACACTTGAAAAGGCAGCTGACACACTTGACACATGCCAACTAAATACCAGACACAAGACTTTTTAGAATTATGTTGCCAGGCTCTGTATGCCCTGGTCCCTGTTCCAGCCTGTTTCATGTGGACTGAAGGTTGAAAAAGGCTGTTATCTAAAAGATATCCCCTTAGCATAAAATCACATAGAGAATCAGTGCAAACTGCAGAAATTAAAAGAGCTAAGAAAATTTTTCAAACTTTCACCTTCCGAGTAGGCTGAGAGTGAAAACTACTTTTCTTAGAAGTAGTTCATAGGTGAAACAGGCCAATGGATCCCTCAAAGTCCTGAAAAGGGTGCATGAAGCTGGGTGTCTTGCAACATTTTGCAGAGAACTGCTAATGACAGCCCCAGAAGCCCTTCAGGGCTTTCTCCCTCCGCATTCAGGTCTCTGAACAACATGGGGAGATATTTAGCAGTTTAACAGCATGTATTTGAAGTGCTTCCTGATCATCAGACCTGACCTTTCATGTGTTGCTGCTGGAACAGATGTATTTAAATAATTTTGGTTTCCAGTTGTGTATGTGTGTACTGGGACATAAAGATAATGACACATATATATACAAACAAAAGTACACAGAGTCCAAAACAAAAGGCTTCCTAATAGTAAGGAAATGGTGTGTGCTTTCTGAGCAGTGCACGTGGGTTCAGACGGTGGTGTTGCTGATGAGGTGCTGAGGCAGAAGGGAACCTGTGCAGGAGCTCAGGTTTGAAGTTGCTGTCAGTAGCGATGACTTGAAAAAATACCTGAATACTGAGCTTTTAATTTTTTTGGTTTTGCTTTCAAAAAAATGAAAGCTAAGAACATTTTAAATGAAAAATGAGCTCAAAAGATATTTCAATTCACAGTATTAAAATGCAGTATAGTATCGAAGCTTCTTATTCTTCTGCTATGAATATTTCTGCAAATACAACAATAATAAATATTACTAAATGCTGACAAGCCATAAATCTGTACATTTTCCCCTCAAAAACAATTTTTCACTGAAGAATGTGGCCTGTGCATATTTTCTAAAGACAAAACATATTGCTAATCAGCTGGGTATATGTAATCTTCACCCCTCTGGGCCTCTTACTCCCCATGTCCTCACTGAATCAAATGCTGTACTTCCTTATACATCCATAGTGCCCAACACAATTTGATTATAATAAAATCTTTTTCCACTACGTCTTGCATCGCTGTTGCTGCCACTGAGCCTGCTTCTTACCTCCCCACTTCAGTTTATTTTGAACGCATTCATGTAACCACTGGACAAGAGACTGTTTGTGACTGAAGGTTTACTTAGGAACATTACAATCTTGCCTCAGTTCTGCTAAGAAAATTGTTGCGAAGGCATGAGAAAGTATATGAGCTAAAGTAATGTAAGATAAGAAAGGTAATCGTGCTGACAGCAGAGCAATAATTGCAACAGTAATAGTTGGCAGATAAGAATTCAAGGAGAAAACATACTGACACTAATTTGTACACAGCTCAAAGAAAAGAACAGAAAAAAGATAGTAGACAGCATCTCAGCAACATCAAGGATCATCCCATTCCAAGAACTGTCAGAGACCAACACTTCTCCAACTGTCTGACAGCTGCCTGGTCAGTGGAAACTCATTAAGTGCTGAGAACATACTTAACACATTAGTCCCAGCTATCTGATGCAGGTGGTAGCCAATGAAGGATGCCTTTCTGTTCCTGCACGTACTCTAGCAAGTCTCTTATTAAGACATAAGGATGCCTGAAAAAACAACCCACAGTGTGATGGTTGCATTCAGAATGCCCTGAGAAATAAAGGAATGTGGCTTCCTCACTGGCCTCTAAGCAGGAAAGAAATTCAAAAATTGATGCATTTTTTTTAATGCACCTACTGCCTGCAGGTTTCCTTTGCTGTGCTTGGGTTTCCTTTGCTATGGAGAAATTCCACTTCCACCCCATTTTTTTTTTTTTTTTTTAAAAAGATTTGGTGATTTCAAGGAGTTCCAGAAATTGAGATGGGAAATTTTACCACACAGGAAAATATTTTCCTACTTCTCTCTTTGAAATAAACAATAAAAAATGTCAAATAGAAACTTTTCTTCTTGTGTTTGATTATCTTTTTTTCCTGCTTGTTGAGTGAAATCATGCACAAGTGAAAAGTGAATGCAAAAGAACAGAAAATAGGATAGTGAGAAACATGTGTGGAGAAAATTCCAGAGATGGAGCTGTCTATGAAGTACTTCCACAGAGCATTACTTTTATTCAAAATGGAGAAATTTTATTTCACTACAGCACAGGCCATCCGTTCAATGAAGTCATTCTGATCTGTCTTTGTTTTCCCTGACTGTATTTCTTATTTCACTTTTGCCTTCTTCCTCCTACCAACCAGTCTGGAACAAAGTGCTTGCATTAAATAAGAAAATTAATGGCTAATGTTACTTCTCCCATCAGCTTTAAGATCTCTAAAATGTTTTGAAACCAAGCAAGAACAAATTATAAATTTCTAACAATCTTATTTGATTTCACAATATGCCCAACATTACAGGGTCTATAGAGAGCTCTCACCCCATTGCTGCCAGAGAAGGAAAACAGATTACATGAAATCACAAGACAGGGGCAAAGACCACCATCAGAAGATGCTGTCTTGATTTAGATTAATAAGTGGGATGGATCACCCCATGAAGCTGGCTCATTCCTTCCATTAAAACTCCAGTGACAGCTTATGACTAGCTAAGCCCAACTTGTAGACAACTGGAAAGGCAGAAGGTGTTGGATTTTGCTGATCTTCTTGAAAGAAGAAAAAAATGTACAGGTATAAGTTCTGAGCCATTTCAAGCTAACTGTATAACTTGTTTGTATATTACTCAGAAACCCAGTAAGACTCAGATAAAAAAAAGCCACAACCAAGCTGTTGAGAAGACACAAGAAAGAAGGAATTGCAGTCAGGGGATGTATCTTCAGATTCAACAGTTTATTCTCTTAATCATTTTTATTCACCTGGCAATATCAAGATGAATACCTGTTTTCCCTTAATGCTCTCCTCCTGAGAATACTGGCACTCTGTAGACTGCCAGCCAAAATAACACATTTCTAAGTTGAGAAGGCTAAAAGAGCCTAGGAAGACAAGAACAACAAATTCTGAGGAACAACACTGCTGGCTAGAAAAATCCCAAAGTAGACAGCCTCAACGACAGCCATAAAAAACTAATAAACCTTGATTCACCCAGATATAAATGTCTGAAAAAGGCACATACCAGGCCTATCATTTAGATTTTTGTTCCTTTTGTTACACTTTCCATAAAAGCTTTTATTGACCCACATTTCCACAGATTTTGTTCTTTAAAACAATACAGACCAGTACTATGTTACTCTGTTGGTACAGCATCAGAGATATGTATTAAAGAAGATAAGTTCTTACCCATCTGCCTATCAATAGAAGACCTCAAGCACATGAAATTAAAAGCCTTTCTGATCAGGACCAAAGTAAAACTAGGAAATTTATTCCACTGCCAATCATGTAATTTCTCTGCAGTAAGAACCTTTCAGATCTTCAGCTGGTTCTTTGCTTGACCAACTCTTAAACAGAGCTTAAATGCAGAACACAGCATAAGACCACAGTCAATACGCTCAGAAAATCACCTCAGTTGATTCCTGTCCCCGCCCCCAAGCTCCTACCAACCAGTATCACAAAATTGCCCAAAGGTGCTTTGGAGCTGTACAGCAGCCTAGCCCACATGCCAACTCACCACCTCTAGTCTCATTTAATTTATACCTGGTGATCAGCTCCAACCAACTGGCTGCAATCACTTCCTTTAATTTTTCTTCTCTAAATATTTATTTTTGGCCTATTTAAGTGAAAAGCCATGTTGACAAAACAGAATATTTCCAAGGTATCTTTTAAAGCCTTCCAAAAAGATCTATGTAGTTTTATGAACATCATTACATTCCCCCTAGCTTTCTTCATATATACACTTAATATTTGGTCTCCTCTATACTTGTTGCTGCTCTGTGTTTTGTTTATAGCACACAGCACAAAGCCTGCAGTCTGTCTGGGGCTCTGAAGACATTTAACTTTCTTTTGGGTCAAGATACGTCTTTCCCTGCACATTCAATGGACTTGGTGCCTAATTCACTGGCAGAGTCAGATGGCACTGAGCACTGGAACACCTAATTACCTTTAGGACGCTCGTCTTGCGTATTGCAGCCCACATGTAAGAAGGTATTGGAAATTATGTAAAAATGGTCACCTTAAGAGGAAAATTTTTCTAAGTATGAAGTTGTAAGCTGCCTTATAGAAGTCTTAAAAAATAGAAGCACCTAAAGAAAACTTTATTCTATCTTACCTTTTTTTGGTAATATCAACAATAATATATTAATTGGTCTTTCACAGAAATCTTTATTATCCTAGGACTATTCTGCATTTTCCTCAATTCAGTCTCAAAACACAGCACCCATCCCTGCGAGGAGCAATACTTGAGTGTCACAAAGAAGATGACCAAACATGAAAATAATTCTGGAGCACCAGAGGAAAAAAGTTGAAGAAAACACCAGAAATTTTAATCAGGAATTTCTCTGATTCTGTATTGCTGCCCCTCCTGTAACCATGGATGGCAACCAGGATGCTTCCAAAATCCCTGACTCCTCCTGTCTATCATAAAGCTAAAGACCATGCAGACTTTGGGAACCTCCTTTCAGAACTGTTGCAAGGCCCCCGCCCAGCAGAAAAGAAACCCTACAACAAGAACAAACACTCTACTGATCTGTCTGCAAAATTTTGGGATGAAAAACCTGTCGGGAAAAGTTCACACACAGAAGGAACAACAGTATATCTAGCTATAGAGTTGCATCTGCTTCCTTGAGAGCCGCAGTGTAAATGCTAGTGGTTTAATTATGGCTATGGCCCAGTACATTATTCCACAGAAACACAGCACTATTCCTTTCACAGCTGTCTTTCATTGAAAACTTCTGTATCTGACTTGTTGAATGAGCAAATCAAAACAAGACTGGTCAACTAAGAAAGCTGCAAGCTCAACCTGGTCCCTGAAATGCAAGTCAGAATACCATTGACCACCTCTTTATCTCACTAAAAATACTGGAATCAAAAATTACCTGTCAATATGGCAACGAGATGTATGAGGGGTAGTAAAGAGGTTTGTTCTTCATAGCTCTTTGTACCCAAACTGCAGTCCAAACTTTGGCAAACTCAAACTAGAATGTTACCGTAGTGTACATAAACAGGTGAAGCTACAAAAAGATACTTTTCTGAATCACTCCGTAAACTGATTGTCATTGTTAGCACACAAGAGAAATTGATTTGATTCTTGAACTTAATATCAAAATCCCCTGTGCTTTCCACCAGCTTCATGGGAAAATCTGGGAGCTGCTCATGCACTGATTCTTCTCCTCCCCTCAAAAGCCACAAAGTTCTGAGAAGTGCCATATAGTCATTTTAGGTAGGAAGGTACAACTCAGTGATGTGAGACATTTATGTTAGTCCTCTGGAGCACAGCAGGTTGGGAGCTAGACCACAGACTATTGAGTTGATCTTGTCTGAAAGGCCCTTTCTGTACTGTACTGTCTGTAACATTACAGGCATAAGACTCTGCACCTAAGTGGTAGCTATACACAAGCTTGTTTTGCACAAGTGGGAATTCACTGATCTGCTGCATACCTCAGGTAAAAACACGGGTCCATAGTCAGACTGTTCCTTCAGTCCCTCTATGACATGTTTAAAACCTAAACTAATAGTAACTTCATAGCAGTGAGAATAAAATATTCCAAATGCTTCCTCTTACCACTTTATCATTAGTAAAACACTTTTACCTGTAATCGTTATCATTAGCAGAAAAAAAAAAAAGAATATTAACAGTACTGAGCTTAGTATGCAAGGCATGGCATATCCATGGCTGAGATGAGTATGCATCTGCATACTTGTTCTTAAAATTGGAGTCAACAATTAGTCCACACATGTGAAAGAACGTAATTGAAAATTAATATAAGGATGTGACAGTCTACCAAGTGGTGTGTAAATGTGATGGCATCCTGAATAGCTTTAATGTAAGTAAATGATTCTCTCAGATATTCTTTTACAAACATTATAGGTTCAATGACATTATTTTCCTTTAAAAGATGCAGTATTGTACTTCTTTGACCAAAATGACTCATTAGGAATAATTTACATTATGCATATTTTTCCCTTCAAACTGTGAAAACATGCCTTTAATCATTAATTATGCTTGCTAAGCAGTAGCCTTCATGACTACAATTGATGTTAGGATTTTTGTCTCTCTGGTTCATCAGAATGACTGTAAGATCTCTGATACCTGGAGTTCACTCTTTTCACAAATTGCAGTGTGACAATTTAGAAAATCAGTTCCTGTTCCTCACTGAATAGCAAACTGTTCTGAACAAGGGGAGCTCCTGGAAAAAATTACCTGCTGCACATGGGTAGCATGATTTGAAATAGGACACTTTAGATCTTTTTAGTCATTATTTGAATTCTAAAACTGTATTTTAGAAATTGTTTTCTATCTTGTACTTCATTCCCTCCTTTTGTCCCAAACAAAGAAAGATTAAAGTCAGATTTGCTGGCTCACTAGCACATGTTATGTTCAATTTTCTTCTGTCACATTCACATAAGTAACAGCAGATGTTGCTAGAACATTCATGAGTTTGATTCTGAAGCATGCAGCCAGACATTTGTCAGGCTAATTTGATTTCCTGAGGACTGCATGGAGAGTTCTGCTGGATAGTTCCCCATCTGTGACACCCTTGCCAAATTCACTTGAAGCCTCCAATGATGATGTTCTTCTTTGGATTTTTGCTTAAGGTTACTTTCTATTAATTTTCTTCAAGAAGTCTTTCTTTTGTCTGTCACACACACACACACACACACACCCCCAATAAAGATGGAGAGGAGCAGGAGAATAATGAAAATAATGAAAAGATGCATGCTCCGACCAGATAACCATAATCTTTGCCAATTTAGCGCTTACCAAATGCCTACTAAAGCCAGCATGAAAGATGCATATAGATTTCAGTGAAAGAATTCTGTTTTCTCCTACAGCTGAAGAAATGTTAGGATGTACATAATTACATCCTTGTCAGATGCAAACTTTCTTTGAGGACTAACTGCCTGCAAACCATTTACCAAGAGAATTCTCAAAAATAGCAAGTAGCTTTCTGTGTATTTGCATGTAAAAGATTAACACATGTTTTACAATGCCTTAGAAAACCTTCAATGTTCAAATAGACTTTAATATGTTTACTCTTTCTATATTTGAATGTGTAAATTAAACAAAATTAAAATAAAGTCTTATTGCTGAATATTACCTTTGAATAAAATATACCCAAGCTTTGCATAGGATTGGAAATGTTTCCAGATTATGGCAAGTTATTACACTAAAAGGGTTAACACGTTATCTCAAAATTAAAGAAAGGCTTCCTACCGCTTTCTACAGGACCGAAATGAAACTTGTGCACAGGGGAGGAATTCGGCTGTAATTTTCTGCAGCCAAAATTAAATAAATAAATAATGATAATAAAGAAAAACATGACAGTACAAAAGCTACTTCCCCCACTTCTTTCCCACAGGGATCGTACCTAAAACGACGAACTTTTGGTAAGTGGTGCATTTAGCTTCTACCTGCGGATCGGACAGACGCCCAAGCTGCGGACTGGTCCGAGCCACAGGCAGGTCAGACCTCAGCGCAATACAGCCCACACCTGGCACGGCGCCGCGGGCCACCTGCCCGGCGCTTGGCTCGGCGGCGGAGCTCCGAGGGTGCCCTAAGGCCACCTGCGTGCAGAGATGCTGAGCAGCCAGAGCCAGGGCTGAGCCTTGGCGCCGGGGTTTGTTGCCCAGGGAGAAGCGCCGCGGCCCGGCTCCCGGCGGGTGCAGAGGCGGTGCGGGAGCGCCCCCTGCCGGACAGCCCCGCCCCGCCCGGCGCGGGAGGAGGCGCCCCGGGGGGGGCCGGTGCCGCCACCCCAGCCCCACCGAACGGGCCGCTGCACCACGCGCGAGCAAAGCAAGTCGGAAAGGGTTCGCGTTTCTTCATCCACGTCCAGCTTCTCTACTCACACGGAAGTTTAGAAGCCGGGGTTGAACTTCATACGTGCATCGATGAGCTTCGCGCCGTGCAGAAGAAAACCGCTGCCTCTCCGCACGGGGAAGTTCCCTTTAACATCACCCGTAGGAGTGAGGAGGCTGCCCAGATGCCCACCCGCAGCACGGCTCCGCGGCCACCAACCGCTCTGTCCCCAGTGCGGCGGGCACAGGCAGGAGGAGCCGCTCTCCCCTTTCTTCCTGTACGCGGTTACAGAGGCCACATCAGTTTAACGCACCCAAAATGCTCGTCTTTGCAGGAATCCAACTTTCTCCGAATATGTACCTTGTGCACATAGGTCAAAGTCTTAGCAAAAAATTGTATCTCCTGATTCATTCTAAAATGCAAAACTTGGGTCTTGGATTAAAACTCTAAATTGATTCCAACAATAGGTAAACCATTTCTGAATGTGAAAATCTCAGGCTTGAGTTTCTCTAGTTTCTATTACATGGATGAGGAAGCATGACTGTTGCATATAAGAGAAAGGTAAGTCATCTTCATAAGTATCTCCAAAGGCGATTTAGCTCAATCAGCAAACTAGGGAAATGAGCTATTTAGCATAGTTTAGTGACTGAGTTTTCATTTCAAGGTTGAATAATGGCTTAAAAAAGAAAAACAAAAGCAGCTTTGAAATTTTTCCTAACCTTCAGCTCCACTAAACATGAAAACTAACTGCTGAATTCTGGGGAAGTGACCTATTTCCCAACACTTCAGAAAGCTTAAAACTGTGTGCAAACGACATTGGCAAAAACGTGACTCATGTTTTCTAAGCTTCCTTCATGCAATACGGTGAAAACCAAGCAGAATATAAACTCTATCACAGGGAAAAGACTTAAAGAAAGAAGTCCCTAGATGAAATGCACTTTTTCTACACTTTTTCTTGATTTTATTTCTCCTTTTATAACACCTCCACAAACTGGATTATGAAGAAAGAACTGACTCCCATGTAGTCAAAATGTGTGCATTTGATGGAGGGTTCATTTACAACTACAAAATACACTAGGAAGTTTTTCTCATCTTGCTCTCCAGCCATACATTTCCCCTGTATCTGCCACCACCTGTAGAAAAAGTATTTTGGCTGCAAATGGAAGGATGATACACTCAATATTTCATAACAGCTTTTGTAAGCATAGGTCACCTGACTTGAGTAATAAATGTGACACAGTACTCACTGAAGCATTCAGTTTATCTAATGCCTTTCCTAAAAACAAGGTCAAATATTTTGCTTTTTAGAAGTCACTAAGACACCAGTCCAAACAATTTTCTAAATTGCTCTTTGCCTTCTCAGCAAAGTCTTAGCTTAGTCAAAATCAGCCATGAGAAATGATGGAAATGAACAGACTTATAGGACTGTCAATTAAAACTTAGCTAGTTTTCCTCGCAGTAAATAATGAGCCTTTCTCCAATTCAGGTTTAGTACCAGACATGATCTCTAGCAGCTCCAGTTCTCTAAAGGTATCCAAAGATAACTTTTAAATTTTAAGATAAATAGCAAATACAATCTTCTTGACCTTATTTCCATTGCATTCTTTGTTCCCATCTACAGTAACAATATCGGCCTTCCCAGGTCTGATTCATATGAAAGGAAATACTGAAGTTGGCATCTTATTCAAATTACAGTTGAAAATGACTGAAAGACAGAAGAAACCACTGCAAACTTGAAGTCATTGCTTAGAGCTGGGCAGGATTTCTGCAAATACAGAATGTTACGAGCAGACAGGCTGACAGTGTTGGGTGATACTTATGTTTCTTGAAACAGACAGAAAGTCTCTCTGCAGAGGGTAAGGGGAATTCAGGTTTTACTGATACCCAGAAGGTTAACGTAGCAACAGTCTTACAGCAAAAGATAAGCCTAACTCCTTTCCAAAGTTCTTTTCCTTTCCCTCCTTTCCAAAACACCCACTGGTGTTTTTCCTCAAGTATAATTTTTCTGGTAGTCATAAAGGCTAATGCAGAAATTGTCAAACTGATCTTCTAAAAGCGGTAGTTACACTCCCTCACAGGAATGGGAAGAAGGTTCAGTGTGGAACAGCCAAAAGAATAGTCAATATTAAAACCTGAGAACTATAGATTCTCTCCAAGAAGACTAAATGGGGGCAGGGGGGGAGAATCTTTTTTCCTGTTGTAAAAACAACTATATATGCCCAGGACAGATGATGCTCAACATACTTTATACACTGATGAAACTTTTTATCAGGTAGGCAGAGATACTCACCTTAAATGAATGATCGAATGTCACTGAAAACTTTATATTCTACCCTGGAAAGCCAACTTTTAACAGAAAAACAAATATATATTTTATAGTTTTTATTTTATGACAATTCTTTGTCCTATTAATATTTTCTGACTTTACTGACAAAGACTTTGTTAATGTTTCTGTAAACTGCAAAATGATACTGTGAAACTGAACAGTGGGTGCAGACCAAAACCTTAAGCCATCTCCTGGGACATACCTCCCTGACAGCCCTAAAAGCGAAGCCACCTCAGCTGGGACTGTCTTCAGTGGGGATTCTCGGTGCTGCAGGAATGGCGCTAGTCAGAAAATTATCTTTCTCTCACTGTTCAAAGCACAGTCCCGATACAGCACTGTGGGTTGCATTTTGTTTACTTTTTCATAGACCTTTAATGAGAGCCCAGATCTTTTTGGAAACTAATGCTATCTGGGCTTCATTTAACTACAGGATCTTCAACAGTTCCTATGTTCTGCTCAAATGCCAGAGGGAGTTACCATCTATCCTCTGAAACTTCACAGCAAATACAGAGGTATTTCTTCTTTTGTATGTCCATGTGAAACCAGTGTCATCAGGACATCATCACGGGTTTCCAAGCTATAGAAGAAGAATTTTCTAAGAAAGGAGGCCCTGACGGGAGACAGTGCTCACTGCTGCTCGCAGTTACTCCTTTCCTTCTACTGGAAAGACATCTGATAACCAAAGCCCTTTAGCTCTTCCAAATTGTCTTTGATTTTATGTAACTGCTCATTGCTAATGTGACTTCTAGAAGCACAATCAGACTGCTGTCCTCAGGCAGTGTAAGTTTCCTGTAATTATGGTATTACAAAGATACACAAAGAGTAAGGAAAAAGCCACAAGCTCTTTGTCATCTGCAACTTGAAAGAGTGATGCACATCTGTAAAAGGCAGAGGTTTCATTTGCCATGGAATGTCACTCAAGAGGAATTGATTAAATAATGTTGCCGTTAAAGCGTACATGTGCCTCAATGGAAAAGCATGTTCCTCTGTCAACTGCACTGATGCCCTTGTGGAAACAATGCTTCTGTGACCTGTGCCTAAGGGAAAGAGAGGAGCAAGGAAGAGCCTCTTAGTCTGTTTTTTCCCACAGAGATTTTTTGACACATTGGTGATTTTCCATCAGATTTGCCAGAGAATGACATCTCTAATGAAGTTACATCCCTGGAAGATTCATACAAATCACAAGCAGGTAAAAGAGACACACCCTGAGGCATCCAGACCAAGACTAGCTCCAATAACACCCAAAAAACCAGAGAGATCACATAACTTGTAAAATGACTCCAGAAGAGTAAACAAATCAGTTATGAACAATAGGAAGACCTAGGGAAAACATTTTGTTTCTGTGCAGAACTTAATTGCTTACTTTTTCTTATAACTATAAAAATTCAATGTCTAAATATTTACAGAAAGCACATCCAAGTTGTACATTCAACATGGTGGTCACCCCAGCTAAATTAGGAAGGGCGATGCATGCCTTCTGAGAAGCTCAGCAGGCTTTCAGAAAAACTGAGGAGAGTAAAAGCTGGCATTACCGATAGAACACAAAAATAAGCTTAAAGTAACTTTTGAAAACAGACTTTTGTAACCCCTTTAAAAACACAGAGTGTCAAGAAACTGAGTAACTTTTTGTTTCTCTGTTTGGCAAAATTCCTTTCAGGTCTCTTTTCCTATATATCCATTACAGCCAGTTCTGCTTTTGTTTATAGAAAAACTTGGTTGTAGATGGAAATGATAAAAAATTAACAATAAGCATTGGTTACAGATAAGACTGCAGCAGTGCGTCAGAAGAGATATAAAGTCTTTGGAGTTGCTGAGGAAGTCGAATATATGTAAAACCAAAACACAGCAACCTTACCAAGCTTTTTTTTTTTTTTGCTTCTCACTGCAGTGTACAGAGAAAAAGCACAAATCAACAGAGTTATTCTTTGAAATAAAATGGATATATTAAGTCTATAGAGCCAGGCATTGGACCAAATTTTTTTTTTTAAAAAAATATATCTGTGATCTATGTTACAAAGACCTTTCAAAAGCCATCAGCAGTGAATGAAACTAAGTGAATATTAAGAATTCAAAAGCCCTCCTTCTTATGAACATGCGGATAAACTACATTTAGTAAAAGGATTTTGGGTTTTTTAGGTTGCACCTCATAAACACTTTCAAGGTTTTTGAGTTATTAATCTGTTTAAGAAAGGAACGCTTTTTGACCATCTTCTTGGAGGATGGACAAAATATGTCTCCATCAGACTGAAAATGAGACCATTCACAGATTACAGATAAAATATGCATGTGATGCTGTAAGACAGGAGTTTGCCACATTCTCATTAACAATAAGGAAGATTGCCATAATGATGCTTCTAATCTTTATCTATTTTCAAGCACAATTCAGTTCATTACTTACTATTTGTTATCAAGAAATGCTGAAATTCATGTAAACTGGCATTTTTTCTGTAATTATAGTTTTGTCCAGATTGCTGCATTTAAATCTATAATAGTACAAACAATTCCTCTTCAAGAATTTCTTACTTGCAAAATACTGTTCATCCTGTCACCATGTTTACACACTACAAACCAGCTTAGAAATCCTCCCATGCCAGTTTTAGCTGAAACCTTTCCTGAATAACTGTGAGAAGCGATACTGACAGCAACGCTTCAAATTCACTCTTATCTACAGAGACAACCAGCTACCCCTTGCACACAAAGACTGGTAATGTTTTACCACCAGGGTTTTCACTTTAATTGTATTTCCAATAACGAAGACCACTGCTTAAAATATGATTGACCAAAGTATGCCACAAAGACTCTTGCTGTGCGCCGCTTGGCACTATATAGGACCATTCCAGATGAATCCCTCTTGCACTGGTTTCTAAAGCACTTCTACAGCAGCAAGAGCTGCGAAGCTTTGAAGGGGTGTAGCTCTGCCCTCTCCACCACCAGTGCCTTTCCTGTTCCCACCCCTGCATGCCTTTCTAGGGAAGAAAACAAACAGGAGCTTTGAGCCTATTCCTTCTGCATTTTGTCTAGCAGAGGAAGGTTGCTTTCTGGATCCAAAAAGATTAAAACTGGTAGAGGCTTGGCAATTAAATTACAGCCACAGTGGGAAAAGGGAGTTTTTCCTTGTTTTAGTATTAATATGCCTTCATGGGTTTAAGTTAAATAAGATGGTTTGCACTAAACCTGGGTGGAACAGAAATCAGACTAATCTATTCCATTCTTACTGGTTTGTCTTCATAGTAATTTCAATCTCTCTGTGCTGTAATGACTTGAACTAGAAAGATGTAGCTGTATTTTTCTGATTTCTGGGTGTCAATTTCTAAAGGCAGAGCAAGAAGGGGATCCACCATAGAAAATACAGCCATTTAGGCCAAAAAACTTGTTTTAAAAATTGGAATTTTATTCATACTGACATTCTGGATGAGGCAGCCTGCTCTAGTGTATAAATGATATCATTCTATAGTTTTGCCATCAGTACTTACCAGGATCACAAAAGCTTGGAGGACACTGTAGAATCCTCTGTCATAAAACTGCGCACTTGATAAGCTGCTTTCTGAAAGGGACAGATTCTGTTTAATTTAAGACAGTGAATCACTCATTTTGGCACTTGTTCGGTGTTTGCTAGATAAACAAATTACTTTTTTCATTTCTGTCAATGGCTGGCTTTCACAGCCACCTCAAAAGCCTTAATTTCCCCGCTGAGTGTTCACTGGATTATTCTCAATATCCATCACTCTTTGTCCTTCCTAAGCCTGATTGTGTTTCAAGCAAAACGAGGGCAACCTGACCTAAGCAGGACAGCTAAAGTGAAGCCAAATGTTTTGGGAATCTCCTCCAGAGTGCACTGAAGTCAGTAAGCATCCTTCTGATGACTTGAATGGGCTTTAGATCAGGTCTTGAATACCTTCATTCCCACAAATAAAACTTTAACAATGATACTTGGCTTTATAAAAAATACCCTTTTCAAACATGTCTCCAGACAAAACTATTTTAGAGTAACTCCCCCTGCCCCCCCCCCCCCCCCCCTTTTACCTTGATTACAAATGTCATATAATTTTCTGTTCAAGTTCTCAAAAACATCATGCACATCACAGAAGCATGCCACCCCCCCCCACCCCCACCCCCCCCCCACTGGATCATTTATTACTAGCTTCATAAGTTATCAACTTTGGTCAGAAAACCATTATCTAATTTTAACTGCCAAACATTCTTAAGATCTCTTTAAGAGCTTTCTTTGATTTCTGATATTCCCCTGTCATCTCCAATTATATTTTACACATCACAATCCATCATTAAAATGACAAATTTTCTTCTCTTCCGACTGTTTTTTTTTTTTCCCTGTGATTTCATTATCTTTACATTGAATTAAAGCAGCAGCACTGACTCTTCCTTTGCATTTGGGTTTTTTTTTTTAATGTGCGGAAAATACATGTTCCCTCTGGTTTTTTAGGTATATTAATTTAAAATTTCGCCTTTATTTTCTTGCTCAAGCATAGCATTTACCAAGTAAATTCTTCTCTTATGTACTTAATAAAACCATGGAAAAAGGAATTTACATTTACTCATGTAAATTATACAAAGAAAAGCTGCAAGCATTTGGTAATTATTATGAGGTACAGGACTGCATTTTTCACGTTAATTATTTATTTATTTTACAATAGACAAGTAAAAAGAAGTGGTATCTAATTTATGGAAATAGATCCAATAGCAGCTGACACCGTATCCATCTCCCCTCCTATTTGCAATTGCACCTTAGTTACTTCAGCAATGTCGCTCAATAACTTTTTAGGGATTCCATTATGTCATGACTCATGTTAATGAATGTTCTTCCAAATCTCATTTTTGTAGAAATAAAATGTATAAATGAAGTGATATAGTTCCTAAAATAAGGTTTCCATTCCGGTATTGTAGAATCATTTTGATACTGACCACGATCAAACTGTCGATGAACTAACTAATATGAACTTATTAATCAGATCTTTTATAAATTATAGTCATCAGTCACAAAAGCATTTTCCAGAAAGGAAGGCTACAGCATTTCTGTATAACAAGAACAATTCTAAATGTGTTCCCAAGGCCTTTACAATAAGAGCTGCCTGCCCTCTAACCAAAGAGATGACAGGTTCTAGATTAATTCAAGTTACCCAAGGACAGAATTTTTTCTAAGAAAACAGAAACTACAAAATCGTACCTGATTTCTTATACTTGGGCTCATTTCTATAAATTACTTTTTTCAGTATGAAAATATAAATTATTCTATATAACCTAATATCACTATCATCTCACAATAAATACAAAATGCAGGAAACATAGTTTATAATTTCCTTAATCTGGCCCATGCAAAAAATTTCCTTGTCTGTAAGCAAACAAAAGGGATTCTAAGGTGTCCAAAGTCTGCATCCTCAGAGTGTAAGTGGGCTCACAGGGAACCACACTGTGAATGTCATTAACAGCTGAGTGAAGAGAAAGGGAAGGGAGAAGATGTTTATATGTATTTTCTCTGGAATTAGTTCCATTAATTTACCAGTGGGGAGGGAGAATCACAGCCAGCTATAACTTCTAGCCAACAGCAGAGCAAATTCTTCAAATATTACTTGAAAAGCCATGAAATTCAGTGACATTGAATTCTGAAACCTGGATAGCACTACTCGTCCACTTTGGGAATACACTATTAAGACAGCCAAGGTTCCTTATGAGTATGTTATGCCAGATTCAATCTTTGTTCAAATGCTCTAATTCATATGTGAAATCCACAAGAAATAAGATTTCTGCTGTTTTGATAGAAACTACAGAAAAACGTAATAGTTTACTATATTTTAATGTTTAGTTTGTGGAAACCTCAGTTAATGCATAAAATTAAATTTAAGCTCTATGAACGAGAAGTGAGAACAGGAGCATTGTTGCAATTTATTAGTCATTAATAGTTTTAACAAGTGGATTCATCGGAGGCTTTTATGCTTCTTCAGACTGTGCTTACACTTTTGAAATATTATTGTAGCTCTTTTCAGTAGCTCTCTGCCAACTACTGAAGATTTTCTGTATCACTTCAGTTTCTCAATCCACCAGATTCTGTTTTTTCACTAGCTCAAGGAAATGACTAACAATTCAGTTAAATCAAAATACGCAAAACCTGTCAGTTAAAAAAAACACAAAGAAACATCACTCTATGCCCAGCACACTTTGCTAATTAGGCATAAAGAGGAAATCCTCCCAACCCAGATCCTTTAAGAGTACAGTGAAACCTATTAGGCACAAGGCTGGAATATCATATTTGCCTCAAGGCAGGCAGGAGTTTCCTGAGGCCCAGAGAAGCAATGTGGCTCTCCCCCAAGGCTCCCAAAGGAACAGCATTACAATGGCAACTTGCATTAACTAAGCACCTCCAAAGCTCAGCAGGGACCACCTGCAAAGTAAGACTGCAGAAAGCCTCTCAAATCTAGGGCACAAGATCTATTTCATAATGATAACTAACCTTGTTTTAAAGCCCTAAATGGTAATAAGATCCCCACCTCTGGAAATCCTTTAATCATCCTCACTGTAGCATATTGCCACTTCCTTCATTACTGAATTTGTCTTTAATTCCAATTTCAGCAACTGAATGTTTCTATATATTCGTCAACCATGTGGAAAACCCCAGCACTATTGCTTCTTTTCTGTGCATAATTAGCTGCACAAAAAAAGTAAAATCACCTCTGCAGTTGGTCTTTGGCAACCTCTGGTATTATTTTGAATATATTCCTCCAACAAGTAACAAGTTGTGTAGAATTTCTGTTCAGCATATATTTTTCTGTTGGTGTACCTGGAAGAAATTTTTTAAAGAAAGCTAAAAATTCCCACTATGTTTCTTTTTGATTATGAAAAGAAGCAAATTCACTATTAACTTCTTAACAAATCTCCCAGAAAAAAGATCTGTTTTCTCATTGTGACAAAACTGAATTCAGTTACAGACACTGCATGTTGACCTACATTGCCCTGAGAAGGTGAACCAAAGAACTTTTTAGTAAGCCAGTAATAGCTTAAATAGACTGAACTTCTTTTACCAATATGCAATCCAGATGCGACAATACCACCCCTTTCCTATTATTTCTATATAAGCATTAGATATTCTGAGGATATTCTTAAGGCCATCTATAGAACACTTAAGTAGAACTATTAATAACCTTTAAGCAAAATTTTGTGTTCCCCGAACCACTTTGAAGGAACAATTTACCATCTGTTTTCCTCTACAAGAGCAATGGGGATTATTATAATTCAATTATAGATGAAGGTAGAATAGGTGCGAGAAACATTCTTTCTTGTCTTTTCTAGAAGAAATCAGATCTGACTGTTTAGAGCTTGTACAAATGATGACAAATTGTGCTGCATGTTAATGCAGCCTCTAAGCTGCATTGTGCACTATGCTAAAGCAGTCAGATTTTCTATTTTCAAGTGTTTGACTATATTTTCACTACTAATATTTCCTAATAAATCCCCAAATAACGACAGTCTGATATGATGGCAAATGAGTTCAGGATATCTGCTTTCCAGTACTGTTGTCAACATACATGATGGAACTTTAAGTTGTTAACAAACGCCCTACAAACATTGGCAGGGCATTGAGTATAATAAACCACACACTCTCAAAAGTTCAGTGCCAGCCTGTTCAGACCACAATGTAGTGAACCTCCTGTGTAGTGTACTTTATTCCAAGTGTTCTTACACATTTCCAAAAGCTGTGCATACAGATTTTTGTGCTGTAATGCTTCTGTTACTATTAGCCACTGAGTTCTTTTTGCTTGATTGGTTGTTTTTAAAATTTATGGACGTTTTCAGCAATACCCATAACCCTGGCTCTCCGTTTGACAGATGAAATATATTTACTTTAACTCTTTAACTTAATTTGGAGCAGGAAATGACTGCTTCAGAGGATTTAGCTTCTTCCACGTTTATTCATGAAGTAATGTTACACTTCTAAATTATCTGTACTATCTATGGATTATTTATCAAATATTTACCTCTTCAATAAAAATTATTCTCTCTGTAAACTCACTGCCATCAGGAATACAGGAGATGTGCCTGATCCTTTTTAGGTCACCTGGAGTGTAAATGTAGAAGACATCCTGGGCTGCAGGATGTATTGTCTAGGCTGGCTGAACTGGGTGCAGAGCACACAAAGATAACCAACATTCATATATCACAAAGAGAAAGGCATTACCCAAAGGTACCTGCAGAATTCTGATATCTGGAAAAAACAAACCAGTTACTTGGAAAACGTTGGTTACCTTGGAAAATGTTATGTTTGTTCTTCAGTGTGATAATAGCCAGGAAAATCAGAGAGGCCTGAAAATACTTCTTCCAAAGCATCAGCTACAGCTCAGCTAGTTCAATAAATAATCAGATCTGAGAATGCAACTTCTATTTCCTAAGAACAGCAGGGGATTTGAAGCATTTATCTAGTGACCATACACACATTAATCTACTGATATAGAATGTGACGAGAACGAAATAAGGAATCTCTTGCCATAGAAGGGTGGAAAGGTTATTACAGGAAAAAGCAACAGAAAGCTCTCAAACATAAAAAGGAAAGTTGCTCTCCTTAACACATCTGTTTTCTGGGAACAACTCTCACAGGATTGAGATGATTCTTCCTGTATTTTTTACAGCTATCTCACTGAGAGTTGATAATGTTTAGTACTAGGTTTTTTGAAATTTCTGAAATTCTGAAATGTGCAAGACTGTTGAACACCAGGTTCTAGCAGGAGAGAAACTGTCCCAATCTTTCCAGCAGAGCTTGAGCTGCAGGGCTCCTTTCTCAACATCTGCAATAAACATGTTAATTTTTATTTACAAACAATGCTTTTATGTGAATGAAGCTCATGACAACCTCCCACTCCAAAGCAAAAGTGGCAATGCCATTCCCACCAGAAAAGCTCCTTATGTCAACTCTGCTTAGGCAGAGAAGGGAGGTTCACTCTCCAAGGAAAATTTTACAGCCTAGTTTGGTTCAGCATGAGACCTCTGGGATCTCCTCTGCAGCAAAACCTTTTGATATGTATACACCACCAGTAAAGACAAACATCAATCTAATGCCAGCTTTACCAACAGCACATTTTTTCAGACAGAAATAAGACCAAATACAGGTGAAGCACTGGAGACTTTCAGTGAGAAAAAATGGTATGATATTCTTTCTGTAACAGAAACAACTTCCTTAGTGTCCTTTTCAACTGGACTAAAAAAAAAGGAAGGAAAAAAATCTGTTTCTAGTGACCCTCAAAAGTGAATAACTTGGTTCAACAGAGCCACGAGACACATTCAATTGGAAAGCAGTCTATATAAGCACATGTATTTTAAAGCATAGAGAAGACACTCAACCTTTAAACAGAAAAGAGTTCACAACCTTAACGCAGCAGAACTAGTGCACTGCCTATAATAATGATAATCCTTTCTTTCCTTGCTTTTAAACACCCAAGAAAGAGAATTACAAGGATGACTGATTCTTTGGTGTCTACCTTTAAATGTCTAACTGAAACATCAGGCTACTAAACAAGTGAGCATTAGATTAGTAGTACATACACTGTTGTGTATGGCAGAATATCACATATAGCAAGATTCTTATGAACTCGGTTTTATTCCTTGTGAGTTTGTTTCAAGTTTTGATGTTAATATTTCAACTATATTGGCATCACTATGGTGACAAAAAGACCCTGATCAGTTCAGAGAAACCTATTAATGATTAGGCATTAAAGTAAGACTATAAAGGAAGAGAAATATTTTTTCCAGTCTCTACTTTACATTTAACTTAATCAAAGTTATCCGTGTTTTTCTTCATTACTGAAACCATGTGTGTGTATATATACATACATATATAGCCAAGTCTCACACACCAATTTGAGTGTATCTTGCATATGCAGTAGCTTGAAAAGAACAGGAACAACAAGCTGGTAAACTCCCTTTTGTTTCTTGTTCTGTCCTTTATTGCTTACACAGAGGGAGAGAAAATCTTCAAATTCCTCTCTGAGCAGGAATGTGGAGAGAATATTCTTATTTGCAGTTTGATAGGGGCCAACAGTAGAAAAGCCCAGGTCCAGCTCAGCTTCCTCTAAGGACTTAGGTGAGTTTGGTTACCTCCCCTCCTACTGTCAAGGGCAGGATAAGCACATTCAGACAGGAATTGAGACCACTTCATATCAGACTTGCTACCTGACCTGCTACAAAGCAAAATGTAGTTGTTAATTACATGACTGTCATACTTGATGAAAAGTAGGATAAATACTGAACAAAGTGAGATACATAAATCATACATAACTACAAAGCTTCTCTTCTTTAATATGAGGAAGGAGTAGAGGTGAGCAGCAGTATCTACTCTTACTTGTCAGCCAAGTGCAAATATTATACCAGTATCTGCAAAATAGAAAGCATAAATGCCTGGCAACAAGACTTGAATACTTCTGATTTTAAGAAAGTCTTTCTCTTTATTGGCTTTAATGGCATCATTATTGCACTCCTACAGAAGGAGGTGTGCCTAATTCAAACTCAGGCTTTTGGGGTTTTTAATGAGAAGTGAAAAGATGGTTTATTCCTAGCATGGAGGGTGGAAATAAAAAAAAAAAAAAAAAGGGAAAGAAAAAAAAAACACAAAACAGTAGCATAAGTATTGGAAATCCTGAATTAGCAATTTCCTCCAGAAAACACTTCAAGAGCTGCTGTGATTTTCCCACTCCTGCCTGCCCTTCTCTCCACTTGGGCTATGTACAGTCATGAAGCTATTGGTCTCTTTCTCATCTAATTGCCAGTAGAGCTAGGCTGACTTCCTTAGGAGAAAGAAAAGAAACTGGACAACTTAAAGCTCCTAACAGAAACAACCAGAAAAAAGGCAGAAAGAAAGAAATACAAGGAAACAAGCCTCCCACTTTTCATTTGTATTTCATTCTCTCACTTAAACTGTATTTTTTTTTCCACATTCAGTCCTGTGACTTCGCTTTATAACTTGCCAAAGAGCCTCACCTACACAATTGTGTTTCCTCCTTTGTGGCTAAACACAGCTTGGGATAAGGCAGCCCTTTTTCTTCCTCTTGATGAAGTCTGTAAGTACAACTATATACAGAACAATTCTTAATTATTTTTCATTGAAAAATACGGTGGATGGCCTTTAGAATAGATTTACCTCACCACAGCACTAATTCCATGGGTGTCATCAGAAATACATGGCTATCGCCACTAAAACTGGAATTAGCAGATTGCGTACTACACAGGTAAGTGATTCACTCTGCTGCAGGAATGGTTTCTGATTGTGGAGAGGTTGTGTTCAGTGATGAAGACTGATTTTTCAAAGGCCTTACTGAATTGGTATCAAGCACAACCGTAAGGCTCCACTGAGTTCACAGCAATGACAACCAATGCAAAGGCTTTTTTATTCTACACGGTACAGCCCTGCGACACCTGGAAGTCTCAGGGAGTAGTTCAGACCTTGTTCTCTAATACTTTCTCCTATGCTACGTGAAGCTTTGCACAGAGGAAGCTATTGTTGGCATGAAAAAGTACAGCAATCTGTCTTGAGAACAGACATGGGAAAACTTTTCTCATCTCTGATCTACTGAAACAGTGCATTTGAGAACAATACAGTTGTTTTCTGCATTTCATATACAAAAAACTATGCAATTTTTTTTCATTTGAAGTATCACACTACCACAGGGAAAAAACCCAACAAACCCCTTATGACTAAATTACAGTGAAAGTATTATGAACCAATTTCAAAGTATGAATGCATAAATTATAATTTGCCAGATCTATAGAGCCTAGTAATCTATGAAAATTAACAATTTCAAGTTGAAAGTAGAATGTATGTACTAAAGCTGCACCCTAAACTAATGATGTGCAAATTACATGAAACTACAAATTACTTTCCACTAACGAAACAAGCTGCCCAAGTTTCTGAACCATAAGCACAAAATCATGAAAGAAGGGCAAGCTTTCAGTTTGGCGCCTTGAAACTAGTTGAAGACTGTTCTAAAATACATTATGACATAATAGACACTAATGACAATTAAACCAAATAAATACTACTAATGTCCTTTCGCAGTAAACTTTATTTTTAACAATCATGAAGTCATAAAATACACAGTGTTCTGCTGCTTATACTGCAGCATCACATCTTTACTTGGGCTCCAGGCCATGTTAATGAGGAGAATGTATTCTCTCATTACCAATGTGAAAGAAATCCCAGACTTACTTTTAGCCAAATCAATTTCCAGGTCTTTCACCGCTCCTTCCTTCTATCAAAATCAAGAAAAAAATACCACTCACAATAGTACAGTGAAAGAGAAAACAAAATTACATTGATTCTTCCAGCTTTGTAATCCAACGGACTGATTAAAGAAAACAATACATACAAATCTATATCTATAAACATATCCAGAAAACTCAGGTTACAGTTTAAAAATAGAAGTACTTACTCTCTATGAGACCCAAACCAAAGCAATCTCTAAGCCATTAGATTTTATTTCCCAGCTCCAGAAAACAGGAGCTTAAGTGCCCAGAGGTTCCGTTTGTTCATCTCCAGAGGAGAAAAGAAAGTACCGACCAGTCAGGCTCACCTTGACAGAAGTAAGTGAAAATTAATTGGAAAATACCTATCAAATAGTAGGCCATTAAAAAATAAAATAAAACAGGGCCTATTGAAAATAAGTCGTGCCAAAAAGGTCGAATCCCTTGATGGGATAATCACCAGGGTGAGAAAGGATGACTGGAATCTGTGAAATGGCTGACTGCAGCCTGTACTGCACTGACGGCGTTCTTTTGGGGAATGCACTGCTGCCTTACAGCAGTTCTAAGGATCTTTGAAAATTCTTTTATTTGATGTGCAACAGGGTAGACAAAGAAAAAATTGTTCTAGTGACCCTGCTCATTCCCTGTACAAAAGTTCAGACTTCCTCAGAGAGGTTCGTAATGGATGTGATATTACAGATGTGATATTTTATACAGATATATTTTTATCTTAAAGAAAAACAGTACTGCTTGAAACACGTTGTTAAAAAGAAAAGAAAGTCCATCCACATTTTTGTAATCTAAGCCAGCAACAATGAAATTAAACTAATGATCGCAATTAGTTACTTCAGAATACAGTACCTAGGGAAAGAAGTCTCTCCATTTCAATGCTAACGTATAGCTACCACAGGCACATTTACACTTTTGGTAAGGGGCCAACAAAAAGACTGTATATATTATTTATTACATTTGTGTATATTTCATACATGCATGTATAACCTCGGGTGGTAATCAAGCTGACTCACATTTCCTGCTGGTAGGGTAAGAGTTTTTCTTGTGACTGGGTGTAGACAAACTATACTGTGCAGAAATTAATGTTTCAAAAAGAGAATATAGCCACAGTTTGACACCAGTGCTTTTCCTCAAGGATAGAGCAATCGGTTAAAGTCAGATCACCCGAAGATACATACATTTCATCTAGCAGAATGACAAACTACATGCGTAAGAAGCAACTTCATTTCTTTTGGATAACAGAACTACTTTCACCAATAAACAAGATAACGCTAGTATTGCAGTCATTCGTGTACATACACACATGCACGCACGCACACACATATAGAATCTCAAGTGAACTGAATGAACCAAAACAGAATGTGGAGAAGCAGCCTGTTTTGGATTATATCTTTAAGAATAAAGTGAATAAATCAGAGGTTTTCAATAAAATTAATCAAGTCTACACAATCCTAAAGAACTAGTATATCACAATACAATGTAGAATGCACTTAGTCCCTCAGCAAGATCAGGTTTACATGCTGTTTACTGCTCACTGTGATATTTCAAGGCTGTGGTTTAAAAACTCAGAGTATCAAAGCCCCAATGCGGGCACAAAGAGCACAGTTCACAGTGAACCTGCCAACAGTTACCCGCGAGGCTACCTGCCTCCTGATGATGATGATCTGGACAGGTACATCCCTCAGGCAGTAGGGAACTGTCATCTTGGAAGGTGAAACTCATGTGAGAAAGACACAGAGCTTTCTCATGCATTGGCTTAAGTCTGTGAAATGCTCCTGCAGAGGAGTTTATGGTAAGTGTGAATTTCCCTGCTAAATGTGAATAGATTTCTGCAATCAACACAAGTCGGAGACAGGAATGGAAGAGAGGCGTACTTTTGAATAACAGGAGTTTCACTGAACCACCTTTCAGTACATCTAAGCCACCCATTCACCACCCAGCCGGGAGTATCTCAGGAAGAAATTCAAAACATTGATTTCCCCCCAATTCCCAGACAATGGTAATAGACTACAGACCAAGAGAGGGAAAGATGCAGCTTTTCTACACATCTCGCATATATGGTTGTAAAGCCTTGGAAAACTATTAGAGCACCACAAGAAGAATGCCACAGATGTACCAAAGCAGGGGCAGATAGCAACGTTGTGACTTACCACTAAAATGTCTTTTTTCTTTCTTTCTTTTTTTTTTCTGAAGTTAACAACCACTTCCTCCACTGGACAAGTAATGCTCCTTCAACACCTCATCTGAACTGTTAGTATTCATCTTGGCTTCTGTGCAGTCCACCCAGCCTAAAATCCTCTTGGCTCATGGAGTGTATTTCCAGAGCAAATAAACAAGCATTTTCTCCTCAGAAGCGGATTTCTTTTCTGAAATACAGCATCTCAGTCTCCTCATTCCAGAGCTTCACAGACTAATTAAGGGGGCACCCTTAACATTTCAAGACAGTAAGTACAGACTTGGGTATTTAGGTGTTTGCTATTTAGACAATTTCTTACATTGCTCAAAGGGGCAGTGGGTAAGTACCGTTGGCAGGCTCTTACATTCAAGAAGAACCTCTGCTCCTAAATGAAAATCTTTCAGGGCAACCTTCTCCCACGAGTAGACACAGTTCCTAGGGAGCCACAGAGGAGAAAAAGTCCTGTGGGATTTCCAAGGGTTCAGCAGCCCTTTCCCAGACATACAGCACCTTGTTTATCTGGTGGCTACAGAGGGAATGGCTGTGTTGTGCTCCACTTCTCCAGTTGCCCTTCACAAGCTGTACCCCATTTTGATAATACAGACAATTATAGGTTATTTTTGTTGTTGCTTTTATAACTGAGAAAAAGGAAGGGCTCTACTGAGGACATCTGACATGCAGAAAATTTTCCTTTTCAGGACTTCAATTACAACATATTTTTAAAGTTCAATCCATAACACATGAGACTGTTACAGAAAAGGAAGCCACTTCTGTTTTAATATATTCCCCAAAGAAAAGAAGGAAAGCGAGTTAAGTTTGAGGCATAAATAACAAGAGAAAAAATCACAAGTAATTAGGGAGGCAAGTAACAGTGCTACATTTGAGACATCTAGAGGTCAAGGAGAATCTCCTTGGGTGTTTTACCATGGGTGGAATACCTTAGGCAAATGCTCTGATTACTCCCAGAGAGAAGGACAGATTCAGCTCTCTGATGAGAATAAGTGGACGTATATCTTGCCTGGAAAGCTGGGAAAGCATGTGCAGCTTTATCTGCTCCCTCCTGATTTTATAACCTGGCATAAACAAGAATCTTCTGCAACCTTGTTAGAACTTTTACCTCCCACAAAGTGCAGATCAAGGAATGTCTTATGCCTAGCCACAGGGATAATTCTAATAACATAAAACCAACATGGAATGTTTAAAACATCATTAGCAGATAGTCTTTATTGCAAAACTCATGAAAATACAGGGAGCTGGCAGTTCTTGGAGCTGAATTACTATAGACAAAACCTCTGCTTGTTTTGCAAAGTTATTCAGAGAAAGCTAATGAAATAGTAAAGTCTTCAATTCTTTTCTTATCTTTGCTCTGTGGCTGGAGGAAAAAGGAAAATAAATTTGAATAATACCAAGTTAAAAATGAGGATTAAAGAGCGAGCAGCACTGCCATGCAATTGTTAGAAAAAGAAAAGGATTTTGATGAAGCATTATTTCATGCACTGGGTTCTTTTGTGAAATGTAATTTTTTCTATATACCAGGAAAACAGCACACTTGACAGTACTTGATCCCACTTGTCCCAAATATCATGAAGTGGTGCCCAATACTACATTTTGAATAGTAAGGGACTTCTCTCATTCACATTCAGACTTTGATAGTACTAGAAATTCTGTTTCATTGCTGAAATACCAAAAAGATACGGAATGCAGTGCAGAGACTTTTTTTGGTGCCTAATTAGGGATAACCTGCTGCTTTTTGTGAGTTCTCTGAAGGGGCAGTAAAATCATGCATCTGATAAACACAAATATGAGGCAATGTCATAATAAACAGGAAAACAAACAAAATAGAACAGCACATCAGAAGACCCGGAGATCTTTGCATTGGTGACTATGGTACTGCTGTAATTGAAATTTGGTGGAGGTTGTCTTACAACTAGAATGCTGAAATCAGTGGCCAGTTCCGAACTACCAACAAACAGTGACTTGAAGTAGAATTTAATATTGGTCTCATGGAGAGAGTCATAGGCAGTAACACTTGCTGAAAAGCAATTTAAAAAACATACGCAGATAAGAGAGGTCAGAAGCTCAGGTCTTTGGTACAGCAAAACAGCTTGTTCAAAGTGATGTTGAGTTTGAGACCCTGAGAGATGAAGTGATGGCAAACAAAAACTTTTGAATAAAAATGAATTTCAAAGAAGCCTCCTGCCCATGTGCCAGTGACATGAATCTGTCGGGGCTGGACAGTAAGGGCTTGCAAAGCCCTCTTCAAGGTCAGGGAATGGCTAGAGCTGTGTATTAATGGGCAGCAGTGAAAGCTTGTGTTTTTTGCCAGAAAACAGAAGAAAGTGACTGGAAAGCCTCCTCTTGCAGGGCAGCAGCTGGTGTAAGGAGATTACATGGGGATACAGCAGGCACAGGAAACTTTAGGTAAACTGAAGCGTGCTCTAGAACGAGAATACCTGCATATCTGACATACAAGCTGTAAGAGACTCTAGATCTTGATCCCTTTAAAGCAGACATGTAGAGTTTCCAAGGGACCAATAACCTGCCCACCAAAATCTGCTAATCAGTGAAATGAAATGTAATGTTACCAAGCCTTTCCTGTGAGTTGCAAGGCCATTTCGAAAATAGGATCCTCACAAAAAGGCTGGTGCCAGAAAGGTGAAAGTGACCTGACAGACAACAGATAAGAGTCAGATTTTGCTGCAAAGAGACAGCAGAACAGGCTCATGAGGCAACCGGAATAAAGTGAGTCTAAAGCCAAAATGACTGGCCCCACTGCTTTTACTGCTTTAAAGAGAATGGCAAGAACCAAACCAAAATTAATGACATAGGAAAAGTCTTTCAACCAGGTTGATAATATCAGAAGATCAAACAGCTGGAAGTCATAATTTGGCAAAATTAACCATGAATTAATATGCAGCTAGGTAGCAAAGAGAATAAGGAAACACTAGAACAGTTTGCTAAGAAAAATATCAAACCCAGCACTGTTTGCAGCCTGTTAAAAAAAAAAAAAAAAAAAAAAAAAAAGTGGGATGGGATCTGGTTGCCTCAATACAGGCATCAAACACTGTTTTTGATGGAGTATTCCTCACCCAACATCTATCTGCCACTCAAGAAGAAATTGCTTTCCCATAGGTCCTGACTCATACCTGCAAGTTGCATGCTGATGTCTCATACCCAAGGGCATCTCATGCCCTAGAAGTCTGCTTAAAAGAAAGTCTAACGGTGGGGAGACAACGTCTGTTTATGGTTCATGATGATGGATCTTTCAAACTGACAGCCTATAGAGCTATAAATGTTTTCACTCTCTCCTCAGGCATTGGAGAAGGCAGAAATTTCTGTGTTATTCTCAACACATTCTGAGCACTTTAGGGATTGAGCATATCACTTAAGTGAGCCAGGAATCCTCTTCTTTTCTACACTATGTAAAAACTACTTTTTCTGCCCTCCTCTGTAGCATTTAAGTTCAGCAGCGGAAGGACTGCATGATATGGATCACAGCCCTGTGACATTACAAAAATCTTCACTCATAGCTGCCAGACTGGCTCAGTTGACTCATACTCAGAATCACTCTGAACTGGGAGTAAGAAGGAATTCTACACTTGGTGAAAAACACACTGAGATTTTTGCTTCTTCTTTGTACAACAAGAAATAATTTACCTGCTCAAAGTATTTGGTGTATCTTAACATATCAGTTTCTTGCCAACGTAAAGGACCCTCAGGCACTAGTAGCACTTCTATTCTTTACTCATGACATTTTCTAATCTGAGGAATGAATTTTTCTTTATTCTACCTCCCGCTAGCCCCCCCCCCCCCCCTTTTTTTTATATTTTATTTTAACTGGAGTCTTTGTGCCTGTTATAAAGCATGCAGACATAACATATGACCTCTGGTATCCAGGAAGTCAGACTACATGTCCCAGCTACAGTCCTGTGAAGCAACAAGCAGTTTTTAACTTTTATTACCAAGCCATTGTAGGGACAGATCCATAGCATTCAGTTCCTGATTTGGAGAATAACAATATTTTAAAGTGGAGTGCGTGTGTGTGTGTGTATTAAAAATTTAGATTCTAGAACACAAGTTTTCAGGATTCCAAAAGTTCCCACTCTTTACTTCTTTCATGAATGAATGTCTAACTTCATAGAGAGGGAAAACCCAAAAGATTTTAGACTGTAATTTTGCCATTAGGCTAATATAATGCCCACTTATTGAATAATTAATTGAATTATGCACAGACATCAGCATTAACAAAGGCTTGCCACTACAGTCAGAAATTACCTGGGGAAAGTGAATTGGGAACATTTCTGAAACATCTAAAGAAATGAACAGACATTTAAAGCTGCTGCATATGATGCATCAAATTTACTTGAAAAAGACCAAATGCCCCATACCTGAAAGTAATTTCTCTGTGATAGGCTCATCACAGGTTGAACACAACTCTGAGAAACCTATTTCCATGCTTACCTTCTTAAACTTCGATTTCTTCACTACCTTTATTTTATTAAATTTTACTGAGCTCTTCATTTATGATACACAAGAGTAGATTTTTCATTGTTAGCTACATTTTAGGGAAATGTTACATTAATAGAAATTAACTCTGAGAATGGAGAAGAATGACCAATTACTATCCTAATTTTTCTTGTATATCTTCAGCTGAAAGCTCTCTGGCATGTGTTGGTATGGCCTGATCCCAATCCAACTACTTAATTTGTGAATTTTTCTCAAGGAAAAAAAGTTAACTTAAATTTGCATATTTACTTAGGAATCAGGATTAATATATATTATTGATTTACTGCACTTTGCAGCTTAAGGTATTCTTAATGTCTTAAAAACTTTAAAACAAAATTCTGTGTACTGAATGGCTTACATAAATATTGCATTAGAATTTAGTTTCTAAACTACTCAAATGTAAAAGACTAAATATTATTATGCTGCTCCTGTCGACACCTTCATTCTTCAAAAGAAGTAATACAAAAGCATTTCCAGTCAACCAACCTGGTGTCGCAGGATCACCATCCCTCATGAAAGATAAGGAGCTTAGCACATGGACAGAAAATACTCTTTCACTAACCACAGTCACAGAATTATGGACATTTTCCACTACCCCAGCAACACATTAATCGCAGGTTCCAGCCCTAAATTTCTTGGCAGTCTATGAGATGAACGACAAGCAGAGTTAACGCTGTTGGACAAGTTATGGGTTTAGTTAAAACAGTGGAAATGGGGAAAGTTAAGAGGAAAGGAATAGTTTGAGAAGCAAAGCAAGGAAGGACAATGCATCTTATCTCCATGCTCGGACATAACAGTGATTCACAGGCAGTAAGTTCAGAGCAGTCACATGGGACAGCTGGAGGAAAGACACAGAAATGGGTGGACAGCTCCATCAGAATGATTTTTCCCTTATACACAAGGACTGACATGGAAAAAAGTGGAAAGATATTTATAGGTGAGGTGGCTGAAGAATAGTAAACCCTGTGAACAAGGGTGAAACTAAAGTGAAAAGCAGGCTTTACAAAGAAAACATCTGAGTGAAGGGAAGTTGCTCTTAAAAGTTTCAAATGTACGTCTCAGGAATGAGAAAAGACAAAAGCTAACATAGGGATTGGAGTCAAGATGATGATGTTTGTAAGGTAGGAAACACAACATATTAAGAGAGTCCTACAGAAACTGAAACCTGAAAAGTTGAGAACCTGGCTGAGTTTTGATGAAAGAAAGAAGTGCAATTCTGGTACAATAGCACTACCACATTTTCCTATGTACATAATTAATAGAGAAGGAAGAAGAAAAGTAACAATTGCACTGGAGGCAAGAGTAACTGGCAAGGTCGGCAAGTGTCATCTACAGTGATGGGTACTCAGAGATCACAACAGCAGCATTTCAGGAAGATTTTGTTTGGGTTAAAGATGTATTTTTTAGCTACTGATGATTATTTAGATTGAGATAATTTTACTAGCTTCAGCAGGTTAACCCCGGAGCAACCAAGATTTCCCCTTGCCTCAGTTTCTTTGCCTATAACTTACTGTCCTCTCTCATGCGCTGTTGTTGCCCTTTAGTTGACCACTTGTGCCTCACTTCCCTCCACTGACTTCTGAGCAATCCAATCAGAATGCCACCACCACAACCTAAGGGAAAGAAGGCAGCACATCAGCTTCCAAAAGCATTAAAATTATACTAATTCTCGTAAACTGCAAGTTGTCAAGTTTGCCTTCATTACAGAGACCTTTCCCCAGTGTCCTCCTGAGTACTGCAAAAGTCCTGCAGAGTTCCCCAGATGAGCCATATTCTGAAATACTCTGTTCAGCAGTATGAGCGGGAATGAAGAGATTTACAACAGTCATAAAGACTACTTTAAAACGCCATTTTACATGTGAACTGTGACAGTTCAGAGAGACTTGCTATGCCTATGGTGTTGCTTCCAGTGGGAAAAAAAAATAATCTCATTTGTAGATGAAACAGTAGATGGCAAGTAAAACAGCATAAAGAATCACAAAAGGAAGAGAATATACTGATTTGGGTAAATGCAGGGTTAGGTGTGGTAGTTCACAGCTTAAATAAATGTGAAGTGTCTTGGAAAAACCGAACAACTTACATCTGGAAACACACGTGTCCGATTAACCAAATAGTGATGCTGTAAATTGTGTTGATTGTTTGCAGAAAACATCAAGCAATATTACTAAAACTCTCTGTTCTCCTTAAGATTTCACAGTGACATATAAACTTTGTGGCTGCTTTAGCAAGCAAAAATAGATAAAACATTTTCTTTTACAAACCACACGAATTTATCTCTGCATTCACACTTAGTCTAAAGGAATGCTAACACTGTAAAAATGGAGCAAAATAGCAAGAGAGTTACATTTTTGAAAGAGTAAGTTTATTTTGTGGACAATAAATATGAGACTGAACAGGATATGAAGTTTTTTCCATAGACTTAGAAAATTGTTTTATATAGCTTTATGGCTGCCAGGTCTGAAGGCATGTTGTACTGTAAGACAGATGAAAAAATTCACAGTACTCACTCCTTGGTCGACCCATCATTTTAACAGGATAAAGGACAATTGAAAGGCTAGGAAACAAACAATAGATTGTGTGGCTTCAAAATTGTAATTTTGTAATTGAAATTGTATATAAATGTTGCACACGTGACACATTGCCTAATAATCTTTGTTCCTTTCAAAAGCAAAGGATGACTAATATTTACTTATTTTTATATGTTTACTTATGAAGCAAAGGATGGGAAAAATGATTGCTGTTTGATTCGAGCTAGTTATCTGTAAAACAATTAATCTGTTCTGGATTTGCTCTCCCTTCCATGTGAATACAGAATGTAATATATGGTTGCCTTTAACAGTCAGATACACCTTTATGTCTTGCAAACCACGTAACATCTGATGATTAACATTCTTCCTCATTCAATTTTATCCTACTTCTACAATCGCAGAAATGAGTTGCAAAGTTTACAGAAATACAAGCCATTAATTTCCAGTGCCTGTAGGGTAACAGCTCTTTGACTCTTCTGATATCTAAGCCATAGTAGTATTATTTTGCAGTTCTGGCTGGTGCTACTAAAGAAAAACAACCTTTAAAAGGCACACAGGGATTATTGCAGGACTCCTTTGTATTAGCTCTGTGGCCAGTGGCCACAGGAATCTCTGCCATCCAGTAAAGTGCAAAACTAGCTAACATCCATTATACTTTCCTGCTTATATAGCACGCAGTGATATTTGGTACAACATGTGTAAAATTATTTTATGGTGCAAGCTTATTTGAACACATCAAGTATTATAATATGATAAGAAGGAATTACAAATCAGTGGAATTTCGAGAGCTCACCTCAATAGCAGGGGCAACTCCACAAGGGCTGTCAATTTAGGAGATTAGTAATCTGTGTAGTTGGGACACTGTCATGCCGTTAGGCATCAGGCAGTGAAACAATGAATAAAGCAACAACTACTATTACTGAAGAATATTAGTTTGCACATTAGTTAATTGCATCAATACTGAAATCTCATCAACTTCCAGAAACTCTTGTAAACCTAGTTAATATTTATCTTTACAATATTCAGGGGAATATTTCTGATGACAAGGGATGTTACAAGAAGAAGAGTTAAAACAAGTCTGGTGGGACCTCTGAACACAGCAGTTAGAAGCTGTCAGGTTGATCAAGGAAAGATCAGGGAGGGATTTGATTTCATAGATGTAGGGTTTTTTTCTTCTTCTCTGCAGCCAAGCTATGGGGAGCAGAGGACAGGGGACATTTAACTGGGATGTGTTACACACTTTAACTCACCTGCACACAGAGGGCACAATCAGTTCCCTCTTGTTTACACTGCTTCTGCTGTCCCTTACCAATATGCTACAAAGCAGCCCCATTTTTTTAGCAGTAGATGTGGCAGCAGCCCTCCCAGTAGGTCTTTGGTTAAGTCACTTACCCATATAGCTGAAAAAATGCCCTCCTATGCTCCTTCACCTAAAATTATTTGATCCTAATATCTTCTACTTTCCCGAACAGTAACCAACTACTAGGCTAGAGTGAATTCCTGTGGTAAAGGATGTTTGTCTCACTAAACAAATCCTTTAAGTATTTTACAAATATATATAAAAAAATATAAAGCAATCAGCTGGCATTGTTTTGGAAAGAATCAGAAAAGGCATGAAGGTCTTGAATTTTTCCTTGTGGTTTGGTTAAACTACAAAGTTTGGAAAAGAATAATTGCTAATAAAGCTCCAAAGCTTCCCCCTTGTGGTCACAGTCCATTTCAGTAAACACATGCTTTTCTTACATCATCTATCTATTTCAGAGACAACTACAGTTCTTTCTGTACACTGCCCAGCACCAAACCTTTAGATTGTATAGTTTACAGAGACATTACCATTAAAAAAAAAAAAACAAACAAGACCCTTAAAATAGCATCATGAACTGTACGAACTTTATGTTCTTGTCTGTAAATAGACATTGTGTGCAAAAAGAAATGCAAGTTAGTTGTTCTTCTCTTTTTCTTTTAATCAATTCATTAAAAAGTTAACGTTCTTAATAGCAGTCTATTGCTGAGTCTCTAAATGAGAAAAAAAAATGTTTAAAATATTTTTTGTAATTTCTTTCCAAGACAACTGGTTGACATTTCTCTGCATTTCAAGCAGTTTCCAAATTCAGTTTCCTACTAAAAGGAAAAAAATACAAGCGCATGAAAGAGTGAGAGAGCAGGTAAAGAATTAGAGCCCAGCTGAACTGCAAAACCAAGGAGTTAACCATAGTGTAGTTTTTGTTCTCCGTATTCTCCAAAGGGGAACTGAAGTTTGTGTTTGTCAGTCTGAAATCCATAGCTGTCAAAGAAAGTGGAGGAAATTTACTTATTCTGACAGTGGAAGAGCCAGTTTGTTCATACAAAGCTTGGAGACTTCTTATAGTCAGGATCTGCATAGATCTATTAGTACCTCAGGTTTCAATTCAACAAAGCAGTTATGCTCAGGCTTCGTTTCAAAACGGCAGGCAACCAGGCTAATTTCCTTCAGTAAGACACAGCCCAGCTCCCAAGTTTTTAGGCACCAAGTTGCTGTTACTTACCGTGCACACTTACAGGTACAAAAACTATTCTGTGCTAAGACAGACATAATGGTGGCAGTGAATTACAGCACAGGCTTACCTCCTGGGTAAATTTGGATTCAAATAGTAGTAGCAGCCACTTGTGTGACTGTTTAGGCTGTATTTTGCAAGTTACAAAGAATGTCTCAAGGTAAGTAAGGCAGAGATTCAAGACCAGGGCTCACTTAGTGTGTCAAGAGAACATAATGGGCAGAGTACCTCTGGAGCAAGCAGCTAATGGCTGTGTCTGTCAGACCAAGGTTATTAGCCATTCTACTTTACTCCATCAAGTTTATTTACATACTAAAAATAAGTCCCATAGATGTCTTTTACAGGTTGAAACATAAAAACTAACAGATAAAGAATTTCTCTTTCAAGTGACAGTTCAGATAATTATTCTTTTCAAAATCTGAAAAATCATTTATATCCTGGCTTGTAATAACTTCTAATGTCTTGCATTTAGAACAATCCCTTCACTATAGTATCTTGCAGCCCACAATATAATCTGCATTTTTTTATTCAGGACACAAGCCGACTTTGATGGGTTTTCCACAACCATGAGATATGGAGTCAATGTGTAAAATCCATAGAAAAAAATAAAATAATAAATATTTTTAGTTATGCTGTGGTTTCAATACAGATCATATTAAATATCAACAGATTCCAGATTTGTAAATAGAACATGAAAGCTACATTACATCTGCAAACTGGAAACACAGTACCTCAGCTGCATCAGAAAATGGAAAGTACTTTTAGGAGACTGATGTAGCGGAGATTTAGACCCCTCCCTGTGCCTCTCTGTTGGGAAGAACAGATGCAATATCTAAAAAACCTGAAACATTGGAAATGTTTGTAAAAAAAAAAAAAAAATCCTTCATGGGGAAATTGTTTTTCTGTCAGTGAAAAACACAAACTGTTCAGAGCACCAGTGATCATATAAGCCTGTCACTGGATAAACTCTCATCTCAGTCAGGATGATGAATTCCTGTCTTTCTCATCCTTTGGCTGCCTCTTGGTAAACAATCTGAAATTCCAACCACTGAACACCCAGGCAGGAGGAACCACGGGTGGCTCTTCAGATCCCTGCTGAGTCCTCGCCCCTGCAGATGGTACCCACCGGCACGTCTCCACCAAAGACGAGGCACTGCCTGCTGCTGCTTTGTTACAGCCTTGACTTATCGATTGTCTCTCAATCATCACCTTGTCACCAGTCTTACCGTGTTTCTTGAGAAAACAAATTTGCAGTGGCAGTAAAAGAGCAAAGAAACCTTTCACACAAGATTCCTTCATTTTTTAGTAACAGAAGCTGAGCCATTGCTACTGTTACACTTAATTAAAATATCACTTTGAAAAACATCTTTTGCAAGACTTTTGAAAGTTAAAGATAGAAAGATACCACCATTATTTAATAAAGCTAAAGGAATGACAGTGCAGAGCGGTGCCTGGGAAAAGAGGGAGTCAATTGACAAAAGTAGTGAGAAGTAACAGCAAAGGAAGCATAAAATACACTGGGGTTATAATAAATGAAAAGGGAATTCAGTATTACTGCGTGACAGAGTCTACATTTATTTAAATAGGATTTAAGTCTGTTATTCCCCTTACGAGGAACAGCATATAGAGGTATGTTTTGAAATGTTCTTGTGTCAGGGAACAATGGTGGCAAACAACCAAAACCAGGTCTCGCTCCCCATCCCTTCAGCAATAAGGGAGCCAATCTGCATAGACTACTTGAGCACCTGCTAACAACAAAAGCCATTCTGGTTCAACAAAAGGCAGCTTGCAATAAGACAGGGAATACAGAAGTGGGCATAACTAATAGCCTAAATACAGCATCACTACACTGAGAATCAGTATCGTGGAGGAAACACAGTAAAGCACCCTGCAGAGGAGGTGTTCTGTCACTGACCGTACGCTCCCTCTGTGGAGGTCTACACCTCGCCTAGGGAAGCTGTAATCGATTGCAAAGCCTTAACTTCAGTCCAATATTCTTTCATATGCTGGAATTCAGGTGCCAGTGTGATGAGCTTCCTCCACCCCTACAGACAGAGCAAGTGAAACAAGCTGGACCAATCCACTGAGGAGCCAAGATAATGAAGTACTTTGAGTATTTTGCCTCAACAAATCAAATCAAATCCCACTTGAAAAACAAGTGACCAATCACTGTGGGAGACGACTTGGTGGAGGTTTAGCACACACTATGGGCAAAACAAAAAGCTTGAGGAGAGGTTGTCTTGGCAACATCGTCGGACTCATATTTAAAGTTAAAATCACTCTCCAAAGCTAACTTACAGTGGATGACAGAGATAGGAGAAAAAACGCAGGCATTCATAATGTCTTCATAGCAGAAAGCACTGCTTTCTGTCAGTTGCCAGAATTATTTTGGGACTGTTTGGTAAGGTTCCCTCTGTTCATTGTAAAACATTCTTTTTATAGCAACTATTGAGACAAACAAGTAAGTCTCCAGTCTAGAAAAACAGAGCAAAAACCCCTCAGATTTACTCATCATGTGAAACAGCATGATGCCTCAATATATAAAGTAATACCTTTTTTTTTTTTTTTAACACACGAGCAGACAATCATAACATTGCAGCATAGGCATGTTCTCACTATCAGTTTGTGCATATATGCATTTTATAAAACAAAGACTGGTAAAAATTTTCCTTTATTTTTCTTCCTAAACCACTCTTTGCACAGTCATTGATTTTAAGGGCCTTAAGTGACATGTGATTTCTTCTACAAAGAATCTCATTAGACATGGGTTTAATGAGATTGGCAAGAAAACCCATGAAATCCTAACAGGCATCTGTCAGGACATGAGCATGCACAGAATAGGACAGAATGGCAATGCCAGAGTGCTACATGCTGGAACCTACCAGGTATCTGGTCAGTCTATTCAGGTACTTCCTTCCAGCAGTGATCTCTTAGGTCTGAAATAACAATTATTAATCATGTTTAGTAAATTCCTTTGGTGCTAAAATGCTCTGCAACTAATACCATGAGAATTCTCCTTGTTCTACCTTAAAGGAATATAGAAAATGCCTGAGTTTGCATACTGTTACGTTGTGTACTTCTTGTCACAATAATGAGAAAACAGCTAAAGTGGAATGTCACACATTATTTGTCCCTTTTCCAAATCACTGATCACCAAAGGAGGGGGGAGGTAATAAACCCTACATGTCTCTGCACTTCTTTTTCCTCTATTCTTAATGTATGACTGCACTCAGCCTGAAATCATACATGAAATGAATTCCAGAAGTAAAAAAGAAAAAAAAAAAAAAAAAGAAAAGTTGACAAAGTTTTGCCATGCCATTTCAGTCTCCCTAATTAAATACTTCAGGACTTTTTTTTATTATCCGAGATCCCACAGTCAAACACAGGCAGTTACAGCAGTAGCTTCAACAACACCCAAATATTTTTCCCAAGGAGATACACTTCCCTGAGATCTTAGTAAAGTTGGGGCTTTATGTCTTCCAGTACTCGTTAGCTGCCGCCCATTTGCCACACTGTTGTCTAGCCAACAGGTTGCTCTTTTGCCTGGCCCTGTACCATCGCCGAGCAGTGCCTCTCTGTCATCTCCAGTCTCAACTGGCCTACGCCATTTTGTCATGAGTTAACAACAATTTACTGACTATCACTTTTCTCTAGATCATTAGCTCTAAGTCAAGTACCTTAAAGACACTCCCAACTTTTTGTAACTTGACAGCTGCCTCCATTTCTATATCATTGGCACTTTCTGTATCCACACAGTGCTTAATCTCTCTTTTCTATTAGTCTCCTGAACAGCCTCTTGAGGCAACTGCTGAAATCTGAAGAATTGTAGTAAATTGGCTGAGAAGATTGATTTAAACACAGGCAATGTCTTCATCAAATCTTTCAGTCTGTGAATAATAGACGTTCCTTAATTCCCCTTCTAATAATCATTTTTCAGGCCACTATGCAGAGGTTCACTGCTCTCTCATTCCCAGGCTCAGCTGAGCACTAAAGACATGCGGGGGTTTTCCATCAGTCAGCCAGCCCAATTTCAAAAGCAACCTTTATACTAAATTCACCATTTTGACTTGAATTTCTTTTTCATTAGCCATCTTCCTTTTTCCAATTCTGACTTTTAGCACTACTATGCTAACAGATGGCATAATCCTTCCCTCAACAAGTCTAACACTTTTATAAAGGTAGCATTTTCGTAACGGGAACAAACAGGTGGGCACACCAGAAGGATGCAACAATTACATTTAACTGGTTGGCAATAAAGAATGGTCCCAAATACCTGCTGCTATACACATCTCAGCTGTAGCAAGAATGAAAAGCAGCACAAAAAAGGGCAAACCCAAACCCTTTACATGCTTGAAAACCTGGAGAGCAAGAGCCACTGTTGCTGCAGTAGCCACCTCTGTGATTCTGCAGGCACAGGCAATGTTCTGCCTGCACGTAAGTATTGGATCGCAGAAGAGCTGCAAGGTAATTGCTTCTGATTGACTGCCGCTGAGGTGGCTCATGTGGGATCCTACCTTGCCCCCATTCAACCCCTCAAAGAAAACTATGTTATCCAGAACTGCATTCCCAGAGGGGAGTCTGGAGTAGCTGCTGATTTATGGAATTCCTTTATACAGACATTTTCCTATTGCTTCTGCCTAAGATTGCTTGCCATTAGCTTTACTGAACTCTCCTACAATTCAGGCCCTTCCACAGCAACTTAATATTGGACTGTGCATGATCTATTCCTTACAAGTTTTGGCAGTGCTCAAGGTGAGTGATAAAGTGGAACAGATAATTACCCATTGTGACACCAGCAGCCATTTGGGGATTTGGGGCCAAAACAACTCATACCTAAAGAAGTGAAAAGACTGGGGAAAAAAAATTGTTGGGAAGGTTGCAAAGAAAGAATCATTCCCAAAGAAAAGTTCCTTGTGAATATATTTCAGAGTCAAAAGTGCTATTTTTAGGTGGACGAATATGAAGCATTGCTAGGTAGGCAGGAAAAAAAAATTAAGCTTTTTTTTTTTTCTTGCCTCATAAACAAAAATAGTACATAAAAATCACTTATTAAATATTTCTTATGTCCTTTACAGAAAAGACTGTAACTATTGGTAATTTTTCTTGATAATTTAGCCAGTAGTGTGCTCCCAGCATTGAGGCTGGTCACTAGGCAATCCTCATCCTTTGCAGTGAACCAACAGAGAAAAGTTATGCGAAAGGAAGGATTCTGGATTGGAGTTGCTCAGACATTCAGCTCTTTAACGTTATAGACATGTGCCTCACAGGACTCTCAGAAGACTCTTGACAAAGCTACAAAGTACTGGGATTTCAGTATCTGGCCTACAAAACTGCATCAGGCATCCAGCTTTACAGTAGAGCTTAGTAAAATATGGAACTTACACATCCCGTTTCATTTTTTTCCCCACCTCACTGCGATAAACAATTGTTTGGATCTCAGTATGAAAAATATTCTGTTCTGACATTCTTCATCCAAAGAATTTTGCAGAAGGCTTGGCATAGGGGAGCAAGCATGGGCACGAACTGAAAAATTGTAACAAAGTACTAATACACTAATACAGAAGCTCTGCTACATTTACACAAAAGTAAACGTTTGCATTTTTTGCAGACTGAGAAGTGAAACATTGGTATGGTGTCTTACAAGACCCCTGCCAAAACACTCTTACATTTATCTGATAAAAACAAATACTGTGGAAAAATCTATTTTCCTGACAGAAGCCATAATTTTGCAGGAAGTTTCTCTTCCATGACAAAATTATTCTACCAAAAATTCCCAGCCGGCCTCAGAACCCCTTTGAAAACTGGTCCCTGTTATTCAAGGATACATTACTCTGCCACCAGAGCCTTCCAAGCCCTTCAAGGCCAAAAGAAACCCAAATATACCCCTGTAATAAATGGCATAAAACTCAAACCAAAGGACAAGGACTGATGTACTTTATCCAACTGCCGAAAAGCTTCGGTTTTCCTCTCCCCAGTTTCCCTTCTATAAACAGAAGAAAACTGTGATTAAGACTAAACAGGTTAAGTGGAATCCACTCCAAATCCTTCTTTTGAAGCCTGCATTAATCATCAAGCTTTCTCATTGATTTTGGTAGAATGGTAACATTATACAGTTACAAAACAAGAACTAATCATGCTGGACTCCCTCCTTGGGCTCACTGATACTCTGCTAAGGTTAGAAATGTAATTCAGAGGCAGTTCTCAAGTCACCTTGTCACTCTCAATTGCATAAGCACTACTGCATGTAGTTTTCATTTAAAATACCATGGCGATGGAGCATTACAAGCATTAGGAAAAACTTCTGGACTACATTTACAGCATTTAAAAAAACTGCCAATTTTATTTCCTCAAATAAAAATATTTAGCTTTTCATTAAAAATGTGAGTGAAAGGTCTTTAAATAAATAAAGCAGCCAAATGATTTACCAAATTACAAACTGACAACCTAATTTTGTTATATACCTGCTAAATTTCCTAATAATGCCAACATTTACAAGTTTGAATTATACACAGCATAAAACTTTCTAAGTTAGCCTATAAAAGGAGAAGTGTAAACCAAACAGTACATCATCACCTAAGACAGGAAGTCAACATTTTTCTATGAATATTTGAATGGGTTTTACAAAATGGTTTTTAGGCAGTTGGACTAGATGGTCATTGCAGGTCCCTTCCAACCAAACTATTCTATTCTATGCTGACATCTCTCTCATTCATGTTCAGTCCTTTCTTCTCCTGAATGGCCACTGTTCTGTTTTGTTTTTTTTTTACAAGAAATTGCAAATTTGAAACAGGTTTTGAATGCAGAAATGGCACTCAGTTATCCTAGGAGGAAATTACTGAAGCTATGACAAACACCCGCCACATCTGCAAGTTTCCCATATTTGTATTCAATCTGCAAACAGGTAAAACACCCAGTAAGTAAAAACAAAGCCACATCAATACTCTTACTAATAGTCTTCAAAGAGGAAAAGGAGACTAGCTTTCACTTAATTAATTTATTATGTCTTCCGCATGTTAAAACACAAGTGGCATTTTACTTTCATAGCATGCTTGCCTGAACAAGGATTTAATCATCAACATAAGGTATGGAATGCTTAGTTTAAATATTGTCTAGGCTCCAATGGTAGCAGATTAATAAAAGTAAAAATAACTGCTACTGGGCAGGTTAAAACACTGGCCTCCTCCTGAGTGGGATATCCTCCTAACTAACAGCTGCCTCCGAAACTGAAAGATAGCAATGTCCATAAAACTTTACTACAAACTAATCTAAGACATGAACTGGTAGTTTGTCAACAGTTCTATAAAAATATATAAAACACTGTGCAGAGATATTTTATAGGGAAATGAATAGAATATGTTTTTATATACTTCAGCTTTATGATTTATTGGATTTATGCTCAATATAAGTATACAATAAAGGAAAAGGATGTTTCCACTTCAGCAGATTCATGAGGCCAAAATGTATGAAAATAAACTGATCCCTGAAATTCTAGTAAATTTTTGCCTGTTAAATGTCATTTGCAAAAGGTATTAGTCCAAATATTTTTTTTTTCTTTTGTGGATATTTTTATGCAACCCGTTAAACTAAAATATATTATGGATTGCTTAGAATCAATGTCACAATTATATCCTGTATATTATTAAAACATTGCAAACAATGAACATTCTTTTTATGGTATATAGTGTAACGTCACCTGTTGAGTATATGGCAGCAAAGGAAACAGGCTCCATGAAAATCTCAGCAAATTCTGGAAAAATCAGGAAACCTGGATCCAGTTCACAGATTTCTTGGCTATCTTGGCCAAATCACTGATTCAACCCTTGGCTGTAGTCCCTTTCTTTGGATACCAGCAGTTGCTTGTGTGTGCAGGTATAGGCAGCGAGAAGGCCATAAATAAATCAGGCCTTATGCAGGGAGAGGGAAAGCTTGTTAACTGCCACCATTAATGGTGGCAATTTTAAGTTCTTCAACGTGCATTATCTATATTATTTTAAGCAGCTTAAGCTTCAGGTTCAAACGCTCAGTGAAAAATCAACACCACCATACAGAGGTGCCAAGATTAAGATTAATTACATCTCTGGTAAGATAAACCCAGTATGGCAAACAACACACAACGCCACAAAATGAACATTCATTTGGATTTCTATGTAAGCTCCCTTTGTCAAAGGAAGCATACATTTAGTGACTGTTTAGTCACCAAGGTCTGTTACATCCTTGTCGGAGGCATGTTCCGGTTATATACACAAACATCATTAACAGAACTGGCATCGCTTCGTACACAAAATCTCTATTGTAAGAGGCTGGGTTGGTGGGACTTCTCTCTAGGGAAGCAAAGAAGTGTCTAGGTCTTCCCAAATTCAGTCAAGTGAAACAATAGGTCTGTTCTTACAGAAACTCTCCATTGAAGGTCTTTCCTGTAGCAATTTATGTTTGCAGCATTTGCATAGGAATGAAAAAGCCTTCCTGCACAATTAAGAATCACAGCAAGAGAACCAAGGAGCTGTACAGCTCTGTCCACAGACCACGTGTTTTCCTCGTTTGTTAGTCAGCTCAGGCCTAGGTGTGTAACAGACTGCTCACATTTTCTTGGTTGGCAATGTTTTCTTAACAATGGAAAGCAAAACCAATGGCTCAGTTCCTGATGTAAGCTAACTTTGCAGGCTGTGAGAACGTCAGCAGTTTTCAGTACTGGGATGACTCCACTCCTCTCCCATACAGGCTGTTGAGCACAGCCCCAGCAACTGCCTTCACTGTGCCTGCTCCTCCACTGAATATCTCATTCTTTTCAGCAGAAAATGTAGAGTATAACTGGTTTTCCTGCCTGGTTGACTTTTTACAATTACTGCTACTGACCTCTGCTGAAATACATTTTTAAATACAATGTACATAAAGGTTACAGTAGCTGTTAAAATGGATCAAGTAATTAAATAATGGTAGTATATAACACACAAAATAAACATAAAACAATAAGCAGATTACAAATTTGTAAGACTTACCATTGTTATCTTGGATTTCATTCCAGCCCCTATGTTACGAATTTTGCATTTTAGAGTGTGCAAAATTATAGAGTGATTCAGTTATCTGAGTACATAAACTGAATGGCCTTTCCAACCTGACAAAGGCCTAAAACCCTCAAAAAGATCAGTGCACATACTTACCACACTGCTCCTGTCATTCTTCTGATTTACCAGTTTAAACTGATTACACAGTTTAACTGTGTGAAGACTTCAGAGCAGCCAGAGGATTAACTGAAAGAAAACAGAAATATGTTCGGTTTACTTGTAAAAAACAAACAGATGCAAGATATCAAATGACAATAACATTAATTCCATGAATTCAGAGATACTTGCTGAAAAAGTTTAATATAATGAGTATTTCCAGATTAATATTCCCCTCTTCTCATTCATTACACTGAAGGCTCTTTGGGTCTTGTTTCCTGTTCACAGTGGTCAACAGTATTTCCTAGAACACAACATTCAACTCTTTTCTACTTAGAACTTCGTTCACTCTGTCAGCTGAAAACCTGGACCAAAACATCAATTTGCTATAAATGTATATAAACTGGTTTACAAATGGGTTCAAATACACGTGCTTCCCAAAGCACAGAAACTTCTGTTATCTCTTTCTAATTTTCTCCTTCACCATTCTCTCCAAATGAAACTTTGCCATTGAGGTATGGAGGTCTGAAGTTCAGGCTTATTTCAGTTGTTCAAACACTATCACTGGGAGAAAAAAGAAAACCAAAACCAAAACCAGAGCACTTGCTAAAAGATTCCAGATGTGTATAATGCAGAAATTGGGAAAGCTTTGCTCTCATTCCTATGTAAGGAAAGCAGTGGAATGACAAGTCTTTTTTGTATTGCTCGAGTTTAGTGTGTAGGCTGCTACTGGTTATAGCTAATCATGTATAAGGTCAGCAATTAGACTGCTAAGGGAATTGGCTCACATAATCTAGCTCCATGTTAGGAGCTAATAACCAAATAATTGTTATTATGAACTATGGAAGTAACCAAAATGCGGCATAAAAGAATATGAAAGACAGGAACTGTGACATTGGCCATCACCCAGTGCAGAGAGGACAAAAGAAAGCAATGCAACAGCCTTTGAAGAGCAATTGCTTGGGTAATTATGTATTTGCTGCAGAAATGTCACGCACATTCCGTTGAATAAGCCCCCGCTTTCAAAGATGAGCCATAGCTTGGCCTGCCACGGAGCTGAGCAAGTCACGCCTGAGCTCCTAATTGGGGGTAACAGGACAGCAAATTTACCTTTCTTTTCCCCCAGATCTACAGGCTCATTCATTGTAATGTAGTTTACTCCCTGAGGAGCTTCACACTTCGTTATGATTCAGTGTGCAAAATTCTGGCAAATGATTCACAACTATGCTGTCTAACCTCTGGAGAGTAAGAAAAAAGGGGCTAGTAGGGATGGAACAAGTGTAAGCAAGTCCCATCCCTATGTCTATGTGAGCATTCTTCCTTCAAAGAGACTAACATATGAATGCAAAAAGCAATTCTTCTCCTCTCTCCATTCCTCCTTGCACCCCTGCAATAACCAATGCTGCTTTAGTGCTCTCGCCTATAATATTGTATATGCCACCTTTTGAGAAAAAACCTCTCTTGTGAGATTCACATCATGTGTGACTTTTTAATGCTGCTGAAAACTCTTATCAACAATTAACATCTCTTATGTCTTCCTTCACCAAAAGGTTACAGTCTTACTACAACCAGAAACTAAGTTAGAACTCTTGGTTTACCTGCTTCCTACCCAAACAAAGTCTAAATGAAGACACTAATTGAATTAAAGCACTCTGTACAGCAAGCTGTAAAGAAAACCCGTTACCACTGACGCGAAAGTAATTATTAGTAAATCATTACTTTATTCTATTGCAGTACTCCTATTTCTTGCTGGAGTTTCATCATGCACATGATGATTAGAACATACCTGTTTAAGTTGCCTATTTTAATAACTGAAATGTTCGGGGTCTTTTAAAGATAATTTATTTTCTGTCATCCAAGGAGAAGCCATTAACATTAACAGATATTGGCTTGTGCTCATTTGTACAAGGAAATGCACTTTTGCAACTTTCATTTTGATTCAGCTACTACCGTTTGTTTTATGAGAAGTTTCAAAAGATACGTGTGTTAGTTTTGTGTTCTGTGTTTGAATACTCCAATTACACTTTCTAATTAAAAGCCTTAAGTGATGACTTTTAACCCAGTGCTCTATAGATACAGAAAGGAACCCAACAGATGTAGCAACATAGTTTTATTGCAGAACCAGAACCCAGTTACCTGATGCAACTTTTTCCACAGACTGAATTTTAGCTCAGAGAATGATAAACATGTTAAGTTTTAAAAGACATGACAGTAACAAAACAGAAAAAAAAAAAAATTTCTATTTCAAACAAAAAAAATAATGTAGGGTCAGACATTGATAAAATTCTACTCTCTGGCTTTGTCAGTTGCCTTTCTGGAAAAAAAGCAAACCTACTCAAAACATTCATATTTTTTTCAATCATTTCTTCTGTACTGCCACTGAAGCCTACAATCTGAAAAGTTTATGAAGTTCACCAATGGGTGGAAAATATTTTCTAGAAACACTACTCTTATACTTTCATGCTGTTCCTTCAAACAAAACCAATAAGGGACAGACGCTGAGAAATGTTCCTGAGGTTGCAGGCCAGGGGCAGCACCACAGCCAAGGCCTGTGAACACGGGTACTGCTGCCTGCTGAAGTAAGTTAGCTGCTCACGGTCCTGCCTAGTTGCTCCTCCTAACTGTCCTTATTTATTAGGGACAGTTATTGTCCTAAATACTTATTGTTATTGTCCTAATAGTTAAATTACCTGGTTATAGGCATGCTGCCTCACAGGGAACAGCCCCAGAGGCATGTGGCAACACGCAGCCAACTGCTGCATGGCTGCAAAGGGCTCCCTTGAAAACCTCGTTAAGTTGGGAGGAGGGTTTCGGAGAGGGTGAAGAACACCGCATAACTTCTTGTGCTTACCTTCTTTTCAAGATTCTCCATCACTCAGCCCAGCTCCTATTCCCTCTACCACCTCATCCCCCAATGCTTTTATGAATGCACCACAATATTAGATGGGAAAACCAAACAAAGTGCAGAGCTGAAGCACCTAAAGGCCATGGATTCCATTACTGCATACTAAGCCCTCTACATTACGGGGTTGTAGTCAGGAAGGCAACTGCTAAATTAAATAACACCAAATGAGTGCAACTATACTATTCCAGCAAGGACCTTAACAGTATAACCAAAATACGAGAGCCTAGCTGGACAATTAGGTAATCAGAAAGTACTTGTCGTCCTCCTTGCAAATGACTTATGATAAACACCTGCTGACACCTCTGCTGCAAGTCTTTTCAGACATGTCAAGACTTTTCTACAAGTAGTTTCTAGTGAGCTGGTTTTTTTGTGGTTGTTAATTTTTAAGTGAATTGTCACTTTTTGGAGCCACCTTCCTAAGCACACCAAATACACTCCTCATTTACAGTTGACTTAGATGCTTGGTTGTTTTGGTTTGATTTTTCAAACAAGTTTCTGGATTAGCCATGCTATCTGTAAAGACTGAAAGCATGCTAAGAACTTCAGTATCGCATCATCTCTACTGTTTAAAGCGGATACAAAATGAAAAAAAAAGTCAGGCACGGTGTAAATTAAACATTAAGATTATTGGTGTCTCAACTAAATACATACTTATATGCATACCAGAAGACATAATTTATGCTAATTTCAAGTAACTTTGAATTTTCAATTTACAAAGAAAACCCCTTCACATTCATAATACCACACAAAGAGATATTAAATGTAAAAAAAAATCTGACATTTATGTTAAACAGGCCAAAGGATGTCAGAACATGTTACCTGCTTTACCAAAGTTCTTTAGCCCATCTGAAACAGGATGCTGTGGCTGAACGGCCAGCACCAGGAGCTTCAGAACAACCTCAAAGGGTTTCCTTAAGACAGCCAAACAATAAAGACACAATAAAATCTCCTTTCTTAAACTCTTAAATTACAAAAGTTTTCAGGCATGTAGTCAAAAGATTATATGAAACGTCCTTTATTGTTTTATGTATTATATGCAATATTACATATACAGTTGATGCTTACATAAATTGCCTATATACTTATGAAGGTAATACAAGCGGAACACTATCCAGAGATGATATTTTCATAAAGTCTTCTGTGTTTCTGATCCCTTTGGCTCTTCTCAACATTTTATATTATGTAGAGCAAATGTCTGAAAATACAGGAGTTTTGCTTACAAACCATGGCACTGAAATACTAAGACCCTTACAAATATTCTGGGCATTTTAGGCTTTGCTTTTTATTTGCTTTTACACTGGACTTATAATGGATATTCTGTCTATCTGTACAAATAAGCAGACCTCAAAAAAAATCTCACTAAACTCTTTGTCTCAGGGAAACCTGGAAGAGCTAAAAGTATGTGCTGGGGGAAAAAAGTAACTTCCTTTGAAACAGATGTTAGGTCTCTCATTTAAATGAGTATTTCTACCACCTGTTGTCATGGGAGAAGGAGCAAATGCAAGGGCCCCCTCTTGGCTTCATAATAACAAATGATAGACACCTTTTTATATCTGGTTCTTATTTACTGCTTCTCCATAGTGAACAGTATCAATCTTCACTCTTTCATAAAAAAAGTTTTTCCACATCCCTTATCTTACTTATTATCCCTCCCTGGTCACTGTGCTTTAATCTGGCAGAAAAACTCATTATGAGATCCAAAACTAGATGAAATGACTTGGGAGCGCACATTTTTATACTATGAGAGCAGACGCTTGCACATGTTACAGGGGGATGTATTATGCTTTCTAGTTTCTACATCACAAATGGGTATTTTTAGAGATAATTTACTTCAGCTTTACCAGATGAGGCACTTCAGCCAGGGCTATAAAGGACATCAGAAAAATGACTCTAATGATGCCTGAACGACAAAATGTGTGGCATCATCCTCAATCTAAAGCAGTCAGCTGGGAAACCTGGATACAGCATACTTCACCTCCACCCCAAGATTTGCCTCGTTATTCAGGGCAAAAAGGGGATAAAAGTAAAAAAGTTTCCACCTGTCTGCAAGACTCTGCAATCTCAATGTGGTGTCTTTCTGGACAAAATCTTACAAAGCAATATGAGGCAGTTCCTCGTGCTTTAAAATCTGTTGTATCTTCCTTGCTTCATTTGTGCACATCCAGAACTGTCCTAAACAAGCTGATGCATAAACATGAAAATTAACAGAGGTAATGACTGGCACAGATGCATCAACCTGCAAATGCTTTGGTCTGGGGAAAATATAGAGGATTTTCAGTGCTTGTTCAAGGGAATAAACAGCAGAAGTGAAATCATTAGAATCAGTATTTCCCAAACGCACAGGTAAGAATGGAATGGTTCTAAGGTCATTGACCGCTGCAGCAGGGGAAAGAGAAGAAAATTAGCATTTTGTACAATGAAGAGGTTTTGAGGACTATTTTGTCATAAGGCAGCTTAGCCAATTTGTGCGATAAGGCCAGTCTCTTGCTTTTGAAAGACCTCCTGCTGATAAAACCAAGAGCTGAAATCATGGGGATTAAGAGCACACTGGAATGCTTTACTGAGCAGGGACAGACTTGCACACATGCCTAAGTACTTCACAATTTTTTTTTTTACCATTGACATGGACTAAACATTGCATAACAAGACTTTAAATATCTGCTTAGAAACATCCAAGTAGAACACCGTTTATCAGTGAATATATTCCAGATTGGCTTTACAGACACAGTTCCTCATGTTTCAAGAACAACAACCAATTCGCAGAACTGGAAGAAGGTACAGTCATCCTTAGGTCATATCCTGCATTTTTCAAGATGCTTGGGTTTTTATACCCCACCCCCTTGCTAGCATTAAATAAAACCAAAGGGTGAAAAGAGGCAGATGTTAGGTCATTTGGAACCTCGGCAGGAAATTCATCGCCATCCAAGCGCACTGCTTCTTAACCATCGTAACAAGATGGTTTCTATAGTTAAACATAACTGCAGGGGCCAAGACCCAACATGGTATGTTGTTTCTGAACTTGAGTCTTAACTTTCAGTATGCTACCATCCCTCCTGCCAGTTGTTTTCACAACACAAACATTTTGGACACTGGCATCATTAATGATACTTCACACTTAATTACATTTTTTCTGCCTTAAGCTTTTCAGAACTTTAAATGCTAGTATGATTTCCTTGTTTTCTTTAAAGAAAACAGAGTGCTCTGTGTGAACAGTAGCTTCATTTAGACAGAGATTACTCACTCTGAATATGTAAGAAGATTAAAAGATAAATATTAATAAAATTAGTCTCTATGGGGAAATTAAAAGGACCTATGATTAACATTGCTCTGTGTAACACACAGATCTATCATGCTATTAAGTCAATCTGATTATGTCTGATTTGCAAAACTGAAGAAAATGAAATAATCAAACTGATAATCAAACTTCATCAAAATGAAGTTGGGCAAAATTATCTGTTCTTGATACTTTTCTGTTACAGCACAGTCTGGCATCTCCAGTACTGAAGTGCACAGTTGCTGCCTCCTCCTGCTACAAACATTTCAAACATTTTACCATTGTTAAATAAAATGAACATAATGTAAATACTGTCAAAAAGAAGTAAACTATGTAATGGGTCAGGTTGAAATACAGCTAGAATACTCCATTCAGTTCAGTGGAGTTAAGTGACAAGATTTTTTTTATATAAGCCAAGGTGCTTGAGAAGGGTTATTTATGACACTTCAGCACAGCCATTACATGACAGGTCAATCGTAATGGTACCTCTAAGTGATCTCTTCAGATCAGCCATTCCCTGAATCACACAAACTCAGGCATTAACTGACTAAATACAGGCTAACAGTAAAACAGACCGCCACATACCCCTAGAAAACTAAAGAGTGTCTTAAGAGAAGAGGACACTTATTCTCTTTACAAGGTATTGACTGTTCTAGGCAAAAATTAAAGGGTGCATGACCAAACAGCAAGGAAAATGAGATTTTTCCATTATCTTTATAATGAATTTGATTTCCTGAACTTGGTTTGGTTTTTGCTGTAATGTACTGACAGGCACAATGTTCAGCGATGCAATCTTCATGCACCTAAAACTAAAAGAGTTATGCCAGTTACACCATACTCATTACTAAAAGTTCTTTATTAAGAGTTTGCCTTTCATGGAATTCATTTTTGTCATGAAAACAAATGAAAATGTAAATCTTTAGGGAAGGAAACAAAACAGGTAACAAAACCATTACGGTTCCAGCTGCCATTAGTAATATCCTAGAATCATAACACTAGTATGATCCCCCTAACTCTCCAAGCGGGTCCATCTACTAAGACCCATAGCAACAGGAGGGTCTTTAAGCTATGGCAAAGCATTCACATTACAATCTTCTCTCTAAAAGGATGGATTCACCCTTGCACACTTTTGGCATTCCTTCTGATTTGCAGCTCCTGTAAACAGGTCATCCTTTCAGCATGTTCACAAATGAAAGAATTGGAGACTACAGAAAAAGGCAAACATCTACCCATAATCATCACTATTATTAGTAGGGACTCATACTTTTCTAAGTGATAGATATTGGTACACACGTTGCTTGCCTTGACACATTGGTATCTAGTAAGTACACACATTTTATCTCATTCTTTGATGTAATGCATATGGACATTGGCCTTTATATTTCTTCTATCAGCTATATAAATTCCAATTAAGAGGGTATTATAAGAGCTCATTTTTACATAAGATGTAAAGGCAAAACCTGAAAAAGATAGGTTCATGTACATATATTTACACATTTTTCCCTCTACATCAGACCTCCAGATTTCTAAGATCCTGTCTACAAAGGCACACAAGAGATCCTGCTTTGAGAAAAGTCTATTTCAAATGACACTGTTGTCTGTCAGTAGTAAACCTGCCTGGCTTGTTACAGGTGGGTACTGAATGAGTAAGATGAGGCCAAGAAGGTAAATGGTGTCTTGCTGTGAAGGCAGTTGTTGAATAATGAAAACATCAGGGGGGAGGAAGGATTCAAAGATCCTTTTATAAATGAAACTTTTCAGTGAGGGCCACAGAGTTCTTAGTATACGGGTGCTGAAATTTTAAGTGGCCTGCTACACAAGTGAGTCTTTTCTCCTGCAGAGCTTACTTAAAATACTTAAAAGTAATTTTCTCTCACTAAATTATCCTGGAGACTCTACTGTATTAATATTAGTATTTTTCCCTTGTGCTTTGCATATCAGAAAATTAAATTCATGAAGCACTTCCATTTCATAATTGCTTAGTATCCTCATTTAGCAATCTGCAAACATCTATGAAGAGTACTATAATCTCCGAATATAGCAAATTGTGTTTGGATATTCTACTAAGAGCCCTCTTTCAGCTAATAACAGTCAGTTTAGAGTAATGCTGGTCACTTCTACTGTGCTATGCACTCAACAAGATGTCAGAGCTACTGCGGAAAGAAAAGAAATAACAGTGAAAAACATCCGTGGCATGTGTAACCCAGGAGTTCTGCAGTGTACCGATCCTCCAAATTACATGCAGGAGTTGTCTGTTTTATTAGTTAGCCGTATCTGGGTTTATAGGTGGTGCTCTGAGGCTGCAGGAAACTTTCATTGTTTGCTAAAAAATGCTGAAGCTGAATGGGAGAGGAGGAGCGAGGCAGGAGGCTGGTGACACTAGTCATGACCCAAATCACAGCCAGGTAGATTGTCTGTTTTTCTTCTTTTCAATCAAACTAGACAACTTCTTTCTCACATTCTGATAGCATGCGTTTATATAAAGTCCTTAAAAAATTCTAATCATCCCAGAAGAATTAAAGCTCTTTGGGATACAGACCACGTTAGCTCATTTACTTAGGCTTTGTAGAGTGTGCCTCAACAAGGCTTAGATCTTTACTATGCATTACTGGCATCACAGCAGTACAAATAGAATTGCACTGCATAAACATTAGGCATGCAAGCAGAAGAATGACACGAGCAAAATGAAGCCCTATTAGCAGAGATGCAGAAAACCTGCTACTTGAATTGAAAGGGTTCAATAGTTCTGAGTGTCCCAACAGTTGCTGGATCCACATAACAAGATTAAAAACTCTTCAGCAGAATAGAGCAGGAAACAGATGTAGCAAGACATTGAAACAGATTCTCCAGAAATAGGAACATGAAAGAAAGAATCCCTAGTCTGGAAGTAATGCCAGCAATGAAACCGAAGGAAGGTGAATCTCCCTTACTGAAAGTATCATTTATAAGCTCTATCATTTTGCATACTTTGCTTCTGAGAAAAGATGCTCTTTTGTTCTTAATGTTCCTGGGAGAAGGTAAAAAACAGATTTCTGGGGATATGACTGCAAAGACCAAGGATAAATCAATTTAAAAAAAAACAAAAACAAAAAACCAAAAAAACCCCACCCCACTTACATGTGTAATCATGGCCTTGCTGCAATTTGCAGTAGCAGTTTCACTGGTTTCCAAAGTGTTAAGATTTCATTCAGTGACATGAGAATCCTTGCTGATCCATGAACAGTAATGCTCTAAACCTTGCAGAAAATGCCATAGGCCTTCTCAAAGCAGGAGACTGATCCAGCCATAAATTGGCGAGCCAGATCACTGTGCTATGAAGAATGTACAATCAAGGACAAATAAAGCATGCAGGATCTGGCTGCAGCTGCAGTTATACCCAGAACGAGGATTACAGAAAGAAGATACGGCCAAGGGTGCTTGCCACTCTGCCCAGGGTCTTAAAAGGATCTGATCTCCTGATGTGGATAGCTCAGGTTTCCTCATCTGACATAACCTACACATCTCTCCTCCTCCCCATTATGGTAAAGGTATGCTTATTTAAACACATTTATATATTGTGTCCATAGGCCCAGTGCATAAAGCAAAATCCATTCAGCACCTTTCAGCTCTGAGAGTTTCAGAGGAAAGGGGAGCCAAGGAACAAAGAAGCACTCTGGTAGCAGCTAGTGAAAAGGAGGAATGATAAAGAAAAAAAGGACAAACTGGCAGGCATTAGCATGCTTGTTTTCATCAGTTGTTTTCCTAAGCTAGAGGTATGTCTTTTAGACAGTGATACAATTATCACAGAGAAGAAATGGGCTTGCCATTTATAATAATTTATGAAATTATCACAGATCACCCACACATGCCTGGATGAAGGTTCACCCCAACCAAAGCAAATAGCTTCTCGTTTTGGGGCAGAAAAGCAAAGAACTACTAAACTGAGGAGGGAGCTTTACGTAAGTGCCCGGTCCAAGGTATGAGCTGGGAGAATCTGTGACAGGGTCTCTGATACGCTAGGAGACTGTGTTAGCTCTCAGTGCTACACGCCCTCTTGCTAAGAGCTGAAGTAAGAAAAGCTGTTAGCAAGGCTGATATAGTTAGTTAGCGTGGTGGGTGGCAGGGAGCAGCAAGGTATCACTGAGAAAAAACAGGTCACCAAGCAAAAAACAACAGTTTAAATCAGGCCGTGCTACTCAGCAAGCCTGAGCAATCCCAAGCTGGAGTCAAGCGTCGGCACAGAGGGGTAAGAAAACAGCTGGTCTAACACTTGTTTCAGTAGATGAGAGAGCACTGAAAGCATTACACCCGAGGAATGCAGCAGTGCATGCTACTCTACTCACCTTGTTACAATTGTACTCTTGCCTTCAGTATAAATCTTGTTTGCCAAGCTAATTTAAGCATGCAAGCACAGAAAATAAATTCATTGCCATCAGAAAATGTTGTTAATTTGCCTCAAGTTTCTAGACAAGAGGTCAGCTAATGTGGTCATGATGGAGACCCTCAATCTGAAACCAGCTTTGGTTGCTGCTCACAAAGCGCTAGCAGAAAGGCCCCCTTGTGAGTACTTTCAGGGTGCCCAACGAACATTAGTATTTTGCTGGTTTCCAGTTGGATAGCTGAACTGAGGAATTTTAATAGGGATCATTGCACAAGAAACTTGATTCTGTTGCTGACAGCCAATGCTGAACAGCTGACAATAAAAAACAAGATAGAGGGACAGAGCAGAATATACACACTTTTAATATTTTTTTTCTTTAGTCTTAAGCCTAACTTTAGAAATCCAGACGTTTCTCTGAAGATGGTGACTTGGTGTCACAAATCTTGCTGCACATTTTTAAAAGAAGCCTTAGTGCTTGCCTACAGAAGATGCCCCAGCTTTCATCACTGTTATCACTTCTTATTCCTTCCACTCATTTCTGCTTCACCGCTGAGGGAGCTGGTGAATAAATTAGTTCCATTTTCAAAACCAGTCTGCGTCATCTTTCTTGAATGTTAGTTCCTAATGATATTTTCCTTTTTGTGATACCACTATCAATTTCAGGCCCAATTCTGAAATCAGAGAAATACAGAGAAGTATTTTTCACTGAAGTTTTGCTATTGAGACCCACAGACATGTTTCCGTCCTTCTGTTTGCAGATCCCTGGGGTTCACCTGACTGATTTCAAGGAATTCATAAGACATGAAAAAGATAGCTGAGGAAAGCAAGCAAAGTTTGGGGAGAAGGTGCAAAGGGTATGTACAAATCAAAACAGGTCAACAATTATGGACTGATTCCATTACTTCATTTGTTCACAATTTATGTAAAGGTAGCAGCTATAAGCAACAACCATATATATAAAATACTATATTTATATATTTTTAATTGTTTGTATATAAACTCTATACTTAAAGTTATATATATTTATTCTATTATTGTTTTTTCCTTTGAGGAGGTGGCATATTCCTAACCCATTGGAAAGCAGTGTGGTTGGTCATTCAGAGCAAGATCACTTCAGGATTATTACAGTACATACCTACAAGCAGTTCAGCAGTTTGATATGCTTTTATTATAAAGCATGCAGAGTTAAATTAATCCCTAGCCTGGAAAAAATGTTCAGTGCAGTCAGGAGCTGTAGCCTGGAGTTGCTGCCAAATCCTATTTCCCAAAATGCTACTTCTTCCACCTTCAGTGATTCCATGTGACTTTCCTCCAGATTTACTCTGCCATATCAGGGATCAACAGTGAGTTTTCAGATCTGATCCAGTTTATAGTTCAGGCATAACACAGTCAACAAACTAACTGCCAGAGGCCAATACAGAAGCAGAGATTTCCTTTCTCACTTTTGTTTCTATCAAAGAAATACAACATGAGACTATATCCTACTGAAATGTTGTCAGATCGGAGGGCAACAGTAGCAGCTTTGGTACGGCCGTGGCATGTGCTGGAAGTTGCATGCAGAGAAACAGCCATGAAGTAAGACATAATTTCAAAACTTAACATAGGATAAAACAGCAGTTCACCAAAACAGTGTTGCTTTGGTTTAGTCCTGTGTTAATTTGGTTTTTTTGTTGAGGTTTTTTAATAAATATTTCTCAAAAGCTACTCCACAAGTGAAAATTAGCTTTTTTGAAATCAGATCCATTATCTTACTCTCCATAATGAAGCTCATGCCAAATAGGTCTGACTGGACTAAAGCCTGTCATTTGAAGACAAGTTGCAATATAACAACATCCACCAGCAGCATTAGTTCTCAGAAGCTAGATGGGCCACAAAACTAAAACTAGTTTTAGTTCAAACCTCCACCACAATCTTTTTCACAGAATTTAATTTGTATTTCTTTGCAGATATACGGTCCACTAGAAAGTAAATGGAGTGAGGCGTGTGACTACTTTCCTCAGTGAGGATTTTATGCCAGTGTTAGCCTGGATCAAAACCTAAAAAAATATCTCCAACCCCCTTCAAATACTCATCATGTTTCCTCTGTCACTGACCTTGAGGATGATTCAAATAATTTTTGATGCAATCAATGCTTTTTATGCTGTCAAATGTAAAGACAGCATAGCTACAGTGATGGTACTTGCTGACAGGTGATGCAGGATTTGATTTGCTGAGACAGCCACATTCCTACCACACACCAGCCTGCAATCACAGTAGGTAATATGAGCTAATTCCAGTAAGCTTTCCCAATCACGCATGCAGCAAGCAATAGTGAGAAGCCAAACTCTTAGTGAAACTTTGTTCACAGAACCAATACAAGCTCACAGTAAAAGCTGTGTTACATCCTGCAGCTGAAGGTTAACAGGAGCAGTTTGCCATCCAGTCCTGAAACAGACCTAGAAGGCAGCACAAACCTACACTGATGATATCAACTGAGGCAGTACACACAGGAATCCCCAGTTCAGTCATTTCACACACTTGCTTGGTCTTATGTAGGCCAAGGTTCACCTCTGTGCACTTTACATACTCATTTCCAAGAGGTAATGTTGAAGTCTCACAAGTACAAATGTGAAAACAATCTGAAATGTGCATTTTCCCCAGGCTTGATTGTGACTGTCATAGCATTGGCAAGAAACAGCAGTTTTAAGGCAGCACAAGCAACACCAGTTAGAATAATTGCAAAGGTATTAGCAAGGCCACAGACAACTTCTGATGAGTAAAAATACACTGATATTGACAAAGTGGTTATGTTTGTCAATCAAATTTACAGTTTCCATCTTGTATAATCCTGCACATCTTTAGCCATTCAGCATGTAAAATGTCACATGATAACCCATAAGGGAGCAATGATTGATTACTGTGCCATGTCAGTGTAAAGCCTAGAAAAAGGTAGGATTTTTGCCTTATGTCTGAAATGCCAAACTTCTTAGTCCTTGGCAATTTTATTTCTTTTTGAACCTCAAAGATGGGTGTTCCGTTATGTACTTCCATTGTTAATTTGAATACTTTCATACAGCTTGCCTTCTCAAATGTATTATGCAAAAATCTGCATAGCTACTCATGCCATAGTATGCCTGAAAATGTAAGTGGTTATCATTCAACAGCATCATTTTCAGGTAACACTATGTTGCAGTGGTTATTGACTTCTAGAGTCAATACTAAGGAGAAAGGCTTTCTTTGAACTATTACTAAATATTTGTGTCTTAAGCGTCAGTACAATATCAACTGCGTGTCTTGAGAGCAATTGCATTTAGTGGTTTGTCTGTAGGTACACTCTTTAAATAGTGGTTTATATGTGTTTGCATTTCTTCTATAAGACACTGACCTTTAATTATCAAGCAAATATTTGCTCCTTTTAAGAGTATTTGAAACAAATGTAAAGAATAATCTGCTGGAGAATTTCAGCAAAACAGCACTGAGTTCTAAGGCAAACTAATAATTTGTTCTCAACTAATCAATATTCTCAAGTTTAATAACAATAATAATAAATTTAAAAATACACCTCACCACATCTAATATTGAAAGCTGATAGACTTCGTTAGTCCAAAATTCACTACCCAGAGATAGGTCTAGACCTCTCTGCAGCAACTTGTTTTTCTTAGTCTTTATGTTTCAACTAATTAAACATTTGTATAAGTTGCTACTAAAATAGTTCTATTTTTTAGTACATTGTCAGCTGGAACACATTTTTTAGGGGCAAGTGAATCTAAGGGTTCTTGTGGTTCATGAAACTTAGCATCAATTAAAATGTAAAGCTGACATTCTTACTCCACCATCAAACATTTTCTCGCTAGTACCAAACACCACAAATAAAGACATGCAAAAATTTGCTGCTATAGACACAAACCCAAATATGTTCTGTGAAAAATACAGTATGAAGAAGAAAGACTAAACCCCATCCCTGATAAACATAAATCTTGAGGATAGCACTGTTGTTCCAAAGATGAAGGTTCCTTCAGTACCCAGGGAATGAGTGGGAAAAAGTAAATGAAAAGAGAAGGTAGTAGCTTCAGCTTCATTTGAAAATCAGTGCTCTACCTTTGCTGTTCCTGGCATGGAGGAATAAGAACTTATAGCACCTCAAAACAAGAGAATGGAGACTTAAGCTGAAGCCAACAGCACATCATGGATCTTTCTAAAATAAACACTAAAATCAAAGTAGGGGGGATTTTTAGCTTAGTTTTTCTGGGGGCTTCCTCCATTTTCTCCTCCATCAATCTCTTCTTTTGCCTCTCCTCCTCTCATTTGTCAGCATATTAGAACAAATATAAGCATTAAATATTACTTGCAGGTAACTTAAATTACTTGCAGTAACTTAAATAATACAGTTACTTTCTGAAAATACTATGCCTTTCCTACGTCTTCATCTGAATTTTATTTAAAAAAAAAACAACAATCAGTATCTGACAGCAAATGAATGAGCCAACAGAACATGTGATCTTGGTCCTAAACAAGAGATGGCAGAATGAGACAAGCAACTTCCTCATTAACGTAACTGTGACACCATGCCTGGATTACTCTTTTCATAAAGGTAGTGTTTACTTGCTGCATAAGGAATCACTGTTCACATACTCCCAAGTAAAGAACTGACAGGGCCCCATCTGTTGGCCCCATCTACTCAGCAACAGACCTCAGCTCACCCGTATTACAGGCACATCAAATAACTCTCAATATAAAAAGAAAGCAACTTTCAGCTCCAGTTGAAATAATATCGCTTAATCCATATACTCTCCCCTGTATAATCTAGCTGAGAACAAACAAACAAAAAATAGCCATGGAATTGATTTTCTCCTGCTGTTGCTTCTTCAGTGCTATTGTCCTTTTAGTCAGTTTTGTAACACCTCTGGAGACCTAAGCAGCACATTCTTCTTCCAGCAAGACCTCTTCAGAAATCAATAGCACCTATTCAAGGGATTTATAGCATGATTCTGCAAAATCCTTTCACAGTGGCTTGCATAACTTGTTAGAGAAACTGTGTGCAGCATTATCTTTACAAGTGCTCTTCTAAGACTTAAAAAAAAAAAAAGTCAATGAAAGGATAGTAGCACAAGTACAACACAAATATCTAAAGAAGATCTGTAAGATTTTAAGATAATTTTAAGAATGACAAAGGGGGGGGGGGGGGAGCAATTCTTATCTCTGGCTTCAAGAAAAGTATTGCCACATAAAGGCACAACACCACTTTATATGACCGGGGGTACTGATTCTATATTCTTTTAAGTTCAGTGTTGCTGCATAAGAGGAAGGATGACAGAACACTGAGATTTCTGATCAATAGCTGTCATCAGCAAATTCTCAGGGTGATGCAACCAGAAGTGATGAATCTGGTAATAAAGCATTTACTAATTTACTCTACTGAAGAATGAAATGTGACCCAAGCACAGCAAAGTCATGGTTAAGCCCCAGTTAGAGCAAGTACATAAATTATCTTTAGTTTGTAGGTCCATCTGCAGCACTGGGAAATTTCTTCCCCAGCCCAAAGTCGTTACTGCTCTGCCTCCCTCTGGTTGCTGATAGTACATACAGAAGCTGTTATTCAATGTTCACTGCGATAGCATGATACCAATACTCTGAGCAGACTAACTGTGCTTTTAGTTTATCTTTCAGATACACCCAGGTGACACTGAAAAACACAAACAATTTCCTCATTGCTGTGAAGGCAAGTGATGAAGTGCTGATTTGGGACACACAAAGCACCAGGTAGCCAGTATGAACCTCAGAGAGCACTGGACAGGCAACTCTGAACAAAATCATTCCCTTTTTCCTCAAAACTCTTTCCCCAGTAATCAAACACAACCAGAGAGTTCACAGAGATCTATTTGTGAAAATAAAGTAATAACTTGACAGCAAAACCTTTGACAAAACCAAGGTTAGGATTATCTGACACTTGATAGCATTGTGTTCTCTACTAAGATTTAGAAAGAAAAAAATACTGTTTCCCCAAAGGCAAAGAGTTTGCTTGCAAACAAGATAATGCAGCTGACTGTGAGAGCATCCTAAATTTTCCTCAGCTTTGACATGGAGCTGGCCAAATATTTCCATATATGAACATCTGGAAGATGATCATATACAGGAAAAGCCAAACTTCACTATAAAAAAGTTCCCATACTTGATCTTTAAACAAATAGGGTGACCATGAAAGATAGAAAAGAAAAACCAAAAGATCTGTACACAACTCTCTACTGGCTTATTATGTCCTCAAAACAGGTCCCTGTTTCAAGCCAAATAAGTGATGGAGCAAGGTCTGCCTGGTCCCCTTTGGTCCTCAGGAATCTCTTCCTCCTATTGACAGAGCCAGGCTGTTAGTCTCACTTGAGCTGCAGGCTCCCAGCATGGAGCTGTGGCTCCCTTGCCTGATGCCACGTCTTCCCTTTGAGCAGGATCAGTAGTTCTCCAAGGAAAGCTCAGACCTTGCTCCCCGCCTTGAGTTTGCATATACTTGGGAACCACACAGGGGAAAAAAAGCCAACCCCTCTGCTCCACCAAAAACCACAACTGCAACCATTGCCCATGATCTCAACTATATTTAACAAACACTTGGTTTCATAAACCAAACTACCATTATAAAATAATAATAGAAAGAAGAAAAATCTTTCTTCAGAGAAAGAATATTTTAAGGGATAGTCACAGTCAGAGTAAGAAGGCAGTACGTATGTATTTCTGATAGTAGTTTCTTGTGCTCAGTGGCAAAATCTGATTTAACTTTTCAATCTATTGTTCCTCCTCCATCTCATTTGTTAAATTTTACTGATAGAACTAATCCTTTATTCACTTCAGATAATTATCTGAAAACTATTTTAATGCAGCAAAAAACCCTCCAGGGGACTGAAAAGCACATTCTTCCAAAATTTTCTCTAATTATGAGAAAAGTAACAAGGACAACTCAAAGAGACCACTAGCGTGAGATGTTAAAATAACAAATTAATAGGCTGCATTCAGAAACATAAAATGTATTGATCTTTGTTTAAGTATTAGCATCCAGGGAACTAGAGCATATGAAAGCAAATCACTATCACTTCTCTGGCAGAAATCTTAAAGAAGGAAAAATGATTAATTTTCTTTGTTGCAGAAGTATTCCTAATTATATTTAACATTTTGGGACTATCCCCACATGCACTCATTCCAAAGCACTGAAACTTCATAGTGAAATCTAGTGGAAAGTGAAAATTAAAAACAGAGAATTAGACATATAAAGGTACTGACTACCTACTGCATTCTTCTTTCATACTCGGTGTATGCTAACAAAACTGTTACTGGCTATAACTGCTCCTGTCTTATACAAAGACTGCATGGACACAGATGTGCATTTCTTCATCTCCCCACATTCCTATAGTGGATGGAACAGAAAGGTTTGTGTAGAACAGCATAGCAGGAAATAACATTATGGAGATGATTTTAAGGAGAGAAGAGTAGAACAATTGCCATTTGTCCCTTAATACTTGCACTTGCCTTCACAAACGAAATCTTTAAAATTCGGTACGTGTCATACTTGATGGTGTTGAAAAGTAATGGAGTGTAATAATATGTGATTAATATATTTGATATGGTCAGCGGTTCAATCAAAACTAGACTACTGGGTACATCACTTAGTAAACATGCTGTATATATCCAAGATAATTCACTCATTTGTTTCATTACCTAGTCAACAAAACTCTCAGAGAATGAAATGAGTATAAATTAGGGCACACATAATACAAACATAATGTCAGGGAAATGTGCACACCTAATCAGTAAATGGAGACTATCTTTTTTTAAAGTTGTGTACAACAAATCATAGTAACTCTCTTTGTTAAGTCCTTTCGTTTGCTGGGGGTTTTTTAGGGTACTTTTATGCAATGAAGTTGAACCAAGTTATTTAACAGATTGTGATAATCTTGATGTTTTTTTCTTGTTATGTTCAGATTGTGATAATCTTGATGTTTTTTTCTTGTTATGTTTGCTACAGAAAAGAGAAGGGAGATATAGCCAATATACTGGAGTTCTGTACTTTACAACAAACATTATTCGGGCTATAGTTAGTGCTATAAAAACATGTGCACACATAGACTCACTGGCTGGCAAGAAAAGCAGAGCAGAGTGACCCAATCTTTTCTGAGATAACATGACACAAAATAGGTCTTGAAAGGAGCTCAAGAGATCATCAGGTTTATCTCCCAGCATCAGAAGTAGGGCTGGAAAGTCTTTGCTGAAACTATTAGTGATGTACAGTTATCTAGCCTCTTCTTAAAGGCCTCAGGGGATGGAAATACCACAAGTGTCACCAGAAACCTATTCCCATGCTTCAATGATCTTATTACTGGAAAGTACCTAGTCTCTAAATCCACCTTGCTGCTCTGCTTACAACCGTTTATGTACAGCTACTACAGTTTCCACCTCTGTCCCACACTGTTGTTACAGATGCCATGCTTCCTTAACTTGCTTAAGAGAACGCCACAGGAAATGGTGTCAGAGGTTTCACTGAAGTGAAGCTACAGCATCTTACATTTACTGTTTCTTCCACAGCTGCAAGGTCTATTAACCTGTCATTGTCAGTTTGACATGATTTCTTTTTGACAAATCCACACTGACTGCTGCTTACCACTATTATTTATTAGTGCTTGCAAGGCCTGAACATTTGTTACAGTATCTCTCTGCAAATGGAAGTTAGGCTGGCTACTCTGTCCTGACCACATCTATTCTTTTTCCTCTTCTTTTTCTCCTCTGTCTTTCTCCTACCTTTTTTATGATAGGGTTCATGCTGACATTTTTTCAGCCTTCTAAAACTCCAAGTGTTTATTTTTCTTAAGGGCTTAACTCTAAAATGCAACAATAGAAAACAGCTACACCAAAATAAAAAAACCTAAAAATACCCATTTCAACCCCCAGCTAATTACATTTCCTTTAAACAATTCTTCTCTAAAGCATATGTCAAGCAAGTACCCCTTTTAAAGGGCCTGCTATGCAAGCCATCTGGATTAATATTTAAACTACATTAAGATTCAAGATAGCATGTCTCTAAGATACCACCTTCTTAGGAGGGAAGATGTATTTCTGTATTTCTTTACGCCAGCATCTATCACAAACAACACATCAGCTGTAATTATGCACAACAGAAATACAGAATTTTCTTTTACTCCTTTTGAACACATATTACAGCTAAAAGAGCTTCTGACAATGCCACTTCCAAATAAAGTATCAGCCATGCTAAATCCTGCTTCCAGCCCAGATGACATTTTACATCACACAGTCCTAGAGTAAATTTGAGCAGAAAGAGTCCTACAGTGTCACTAACAAAAGAGATTAATCATTAGCGACAGTGATTTGGTTTCAAGACCCCAGAAGTCACTTAAAATACAGACTTATACCAACAAATAATCAAAGACTTTTCTATCTCTGTTGTTTCCATGAAAGTGACAGTACCAGACAGCTACAGGAATATTAGAGAGCGTGAAAACAGAGCAAAACGGTCTCGTTATAAATGACTGATTTACAATATTGCTGTTTCCCATTAGAATGTTTTACATTTTTAAACCAGTTTATATTATTTCTACTGATGAGTGCATCACTACAATTAAGCATGCTTAAATCACATTGTTTAAAAGTAGCTTGTAAAGAAAGCAGGAAAAAAAGTGGTGTTTGTCGGGGTTTTTATTTATTTATTTTTAATAGTTGTTTCTCAGCAAAGTCAAAGTGATACTAGCCTATAAAACTCTTCAAGAAGTTATTTAAACTCCTGAAGTTTAAATCAAGAAGCATACAAACTGCTACACTGTAAGTAGAGAGTTAGCCACAAGGATACAGTGAATACTGGGTTTCCCAGTTTGCAAGCATTCTGTACCCTCTTGCCGTTGACTAGACTCCTGCCCAGGGCAAAGTCTAAAATGTTCTCAAAGCTTTGAATAAAAGACATAATGGTCTTTTTTTCTTTTTAAATGAAAGAACCCATTCCAAGACATAAAACAATTGAAAATATTATATTAAATAAGTTTAAAGACTAACATGTCTCAGGAAAAGGGAAACCTAAACCCTCCATAAAAACGCTCACACAAAGCGGAGCAAACCACAGCAAGCCATTTTCTGCCACAATCTCTGTAAACCAAAACAAGCTTTACAGCTGCATAAAGATCTTGATTAAGCCATGGGAACAAGGTGATGTGTTGTAGTGAAAGATTATTTTCCTTGTGCAGTTATACTAGTAACATTTTAAACTGTGCCACACTGTGCACAGACGATGCTGCTTTGGCAGAACTAAGCATGGAATTTATTAAGGGCTTAGTAAAATGCCAGTCAATACCAAGGTGACAAGATCTAAGTGACAGTCAGAAGATTCAGCTCACTGCTAAATGCTGGAGAATGATGAAACTACATGCAACTTGAGACAGCATATTTTGATTATGAAATGAAAAAAATCCAAAAAACCCCAGAAACTAACACATCCTGGATAGTATCATCTAACATCAACATCACAAACTAAAAAGGAGTTAAGAGACATGTACCAAGGCAGCAAAGCACACCAAGACCACTATTTCAGAGCAAGTTGACTAAGTCTATCAAATATACTGTTAGGATCATAGCAAGGCAGGGAGCTTCATGGGAGATAAATTGAAAGGCTCAAAATTTTGATATTATCTCAGAAATTTCTTTCTTTCCTATTGTTTCATTATATACAAGAAAACAAATTACACAGGAGTACTGAAGAAAAGATTTGAAGTGGTAATAAATGCTGTAGATGTATGAGGACACTTGGCTCAGCAAGATGCTTTACTAGTGACCAAAGAAATTTTGATCTATGATGGTTCCATGAAGTTCAGTAAATGATCTGCAATCTGAACCAGGCATTAGTTTCTTCCACTTCTAGCTATGGGTGAGAAAGGAAAACCCACTCATGTACGTATCCAAATCCTGAAGGCCTCCAACAATAATGAATTCATTCTACACTGCTATTCAGAGTGGGTTCTTTTCATGCCACATTTTACCCTCTCCCACCATCACACACTCTTTCATCTGTCAAGCTAGTAGGTAATAGTCGCACAGACTTTCCTTTTGACAAACAAAACCCACCTCCATCCAGTATGCTCAAATTCATTAATAGAAATGGGCCACTCTTGAAGAAGTCAACCCAGAAAGTATCTGCAAACTACAAGAGACTGAAAAGGGTGATTAAAACGGAGATTGCCATGTGGCCTCTACCCTGCACATTAATAAGCTTGTTTATACAAAGCATCACACAAAGGATGCATAATGGCATTAGTTTCTTCATCGCCTTTTCTCTTCTGCCTGCTCACTTTCTTTGCTTCTATTTGATTTTTATGACCATTTTAAATATCTAAAGTAATAATTTATCTATTCCCCTTCCATCAATGTTCAGTGCTGATTCAGTGCTAGCCAGCAGTAACATTTTTTGCCTGCCAACAATACTTTTTGTACTGCAGAGCTAACTATGCTAGCACGAAGCTGCAAGGCACTAGAAGTAGGAAGCTTTAAGATATGCTATGGAGATAAAATACAGACACCAAATTCAGGTCTCATAAACTTTGTATTTCTTAAATCCTGATTTTATTTGATGGGTACAACACTTGAAAAATGTAAAGGCCGATTCACAGCTGACTGCCCTTGACCGTGTGACTCTTCACTAGCTGATGGGGGGAAGCGGTACCTCACACAGCTTTGCAGGAGTCACTTATGTCCTAACCTGCCCTGTTAAATGCAGCTCTGAAAAAAACTCTCAGGTATTAACCTTAAACTCAGCACAGCTGTTCAGCGTTCTCACCTCTGCCTGTGTAGATGCTAGAGATGCAAGAGAGTAATCTGGCAAACTATTTGATCTTAAGCTCAGTGCTGACAATACAGTTTTTGTAAAGTCTACAGAAAGTATCTTTCCAAAACTTGAATTGAAGCAGTGACAACCAGTGTAGGGACCCAGTGCCAAGGGAATATTCACTGGAGAGTTTTGACATCCTTACTGGAGAACATCAGCTTCCATGGGAGGGTTCATGATAAGAAAATTACGCAAAAAAACTGGCAAACCTCTTTTTCAGACCTGTGAGGTAGGTTTCAGCCATTCACAACCTTGGCATCAAACCTAATTTTTAATATAATTAATATTATAATATATAACTATATATTATATATAATTGTATATAACTATATATTATATATAATTATAATGTATATATATTAGTTATTATAACAACTAGTTAATAACAACAGACAGCCATTATTGGTCTCCTTTTAGTAAGTACAACACCACTTATCAGATATTGACAGCTTTGCTCCTCTCCTGGATTTATTTTTTAAAAACTTATCTTTTTCAGATTGCATCTAACAAAAAGCATTAACAGCACCCTGCAGGTCTACAAAAACATTATTTTTCTAAAGAATACAAGATTACAAATGCATTATGAAATGACCAGAATTCATTAATAAATACTATGGTTATCCCAAGACTGTTTTCAAACAGAACAAAACACGACTTGCCAAATTTTTTTCTAAATCCTTAGTTAGTATTTAACTGTCTATATGAAAGAAACAAAAAATATCAGTCAACTGGAGATCCTCAGAGACACTCAGATGCTGGAATCATCACGTAATTATAGATGCTTGAAGATCTGATGGCTTATGTAATTTCCCAGGTCAAATGCTATGAATAGAGGATCTTTTTTCCCCTCCTCATCTGCTTAACCTATTGTACAACCATGACAGAGAGCTATTATCCTGCTGCACAGCTAAAACAAAAAAACCAAACTAAACCACTTCTCTATTACACAGTGCACTCTACTAAGCCCTATACTTCCAATGGGCTTTCTACAATCTGTTCAGAAGGAGCAGAGGTAATACTCTCCCAAAATGAAACAAATAGTTTTAAAGGCCAATATTTGCAGCACTAAATCTCAAAATAACTGGACTGGTGGGAATTTTTACCAGTTCTGCCACATTTGCTTCCTCCCCTTCTCAGGAGGGCTTTTTGTAAGAACAAAATGATTCAGTTGGCAAAAGCTTCCACATGCCCTTTTCCAAACCCGAATTTCCCCATACACCACCACAGTCATGGCTTTGCAAGCATGTCTGCTGACCGTCAGACACATAAACATTTAGACACAAAGAAAACAGTCTTTGGGACTCATTTTTCCAGAAAGTACACTTGATTATTTTTTTTTATAAGAAACTACTGTTGTAATGCTATGATGAACACAGGATTCCAAACAGATGTTGACTTGGGTTTAAGAATAAATTCTATGTCAAAGCTTGTGTTGGCATAATATAGCAACTGTGGAAATAGGAACAGTTGCTAAATTTTCACCCTGAGCTTAATTATCTAAACAAAATTTAATGTATACATGATGAAGACAATATCATGCACAGATAATTATTCTTTCCTCCTACATTTTCAGTGTTCATGCTACAGATACTCAGCGGTCACAGTACTAACCAGCTTGAAAAAACAGTATTGAGGAGAAATAGTTAATTAAAAAAACCGTATCAACAGACAAAAAGACATACACAATATGATAATGAATTTGAGAGATTTAGAACATTTTCCTGCAAAATCTAAACCCTAAATTTTTCAGGGACACCTCAATATTAGAAGTCATGTAAACATACACAGCTCCTCTAGGTTTATGTGAAGGTAAAAGAAAAGTTCAATTTCCAAAAATAAAGTAAACCTCTTTCACTTTCCAGCCTAAGTATTTTCTACCTTTCTTCCAGCCAGCCTTGGGTGCAATGACAGGTTGAACTGTTTCCAAGAAAGACAGTATCAGACATGAACTTGACAGGAATAGCTATGGTCTGCCTTGAAAGACAAAGCATTTACTGAAAAGCTGGCCATTCAGACAGGGTCCACAATTAAAGCAATCATGTAACTTCGAACTGTGCTTTCATCATTTTGGATGAGTTTGTTTCAGAAGCCACAGCCACTACACTTGGCGTAATGTATTTTAGAAAGTGAAAAAAAAAAACCCTCACCTTTTTGAAAGGTTTTTTCTAATTTAATTATCAATTGTCATTAAAGTACCTGCATTGGCCGTAATGCCAATGAGGAACTCTTGTTAGCCATGGCCATACAATCTCCCTCTCCTCTTCAAACAGAAAACTTTTCTAGAAAACTGGCGATCATGATAGAACCAAAATCTGCCTTCAGTACTTCCTGTAAATTATTAAATTAACTTGCACCTGTATTTAATGCACATTTTAGAAGACACGGAGCAATATGCCTTCAGTGCAATTCAGGAATAAAAGAAAAAGGAATACACGGATTTGTTTTGGAAACAGGAATTTTCACTGAAATTCCCATTTTTAAGGAAGGCTGAGGTTTTATTTTGTTTTGTGGTTGTTTTTTATTTTTTTGTTTTGGTTATGTTTTGGGTGGGGTTTTTTTGTTTGTTTGGTTCTTTTTGTAAAACATACTTCTCCACTTTGCAAGAAAATTATGGTTTAGCAAACGACTTACAGACCATAGCTGCATTTAATGGAATCCATAAATTAAAAAGAAGGAAGTTGCCATTCCAAGATTAGTCACAGTAACCAGGGCCATGCAGAACAGCTGCATGGACCAAGCCTGAGCTATACCCACTACTGTAATTAGGAATAGGTTTTACAAGCTTTCTATCTTTTTTTTTCACCAAAGCACTAGAGTTTGCTTGTTCAAGTTTAATAATGTATTATACCTTTAATTATAAGAGGTTTTCCCATATCACTTCAACTTTGTAAAATTATCTTATACAGTGGGTGACTGAAATATTTAGTCACAGGGAAAACACAGACTGAATGAGATCTGGGAATTTATTGCTGTGTAAATGAAGTCACAAAAGCCTCAACAGCTCCCTGCAGGATGACTTTATAGTAGAACTTCAATTTTGGGATGTACACGAGGGTGATAATTCTAAAGCCACAGAACATTAGACCTGAAACACTGACATGGGATTTTGATGGAAAAAGATGGTGAATTTACTAGAAATTAAACAGAAATAAACTGCATGCAGATTGGCTGTAATTACTCCAGATACCAAGGGAATGTATTTTTGAACAACATTATGACAGAAAAATTTGTCTAAACATGTGGATACTTATAAACAAATATTTAAACATCCTTCTTCAGACACCAACTTTTAATGCACTAAAGCTTCAAGTTTGCTCTTCCATCTCAGAAAACTAGCTGCATTACAGAAAATGACTCCATGTAAAGCATGAGCTAACAATTACAAAAATGTTCTGGTATTGCTATTGCTAAAGAGTCACAGGAATTCATTTCTCAGCTTACAGGAATCTCAGCATAAGAAATTCATGCAGTAAGCTACATAATGGATCTGGATTTGTGGGATATCCCAAAGAGTACTCATGGATAAGCCCTTCTACTGATTCTTTAGATGGAGAATATGCTGGTTCTGAGACTCAACAAAGACTGGAGGAACATTTCCTGAAGCCATGAAGGGCTTTACAGGCAAAGCAGCTGGGCCTCTTCTGCATATCTGAACATGTGGGTTTTTCCCCTCCATCAAGATGACATGCCTCAGTCACATGATTATTTACACTTGTAAGGAAATTAACACAAACCTTCATTCTGCAACTTCATTAACCTTAAGCAATCCCTGTCATCTCTTCACCAGTCAAGAAGAAATTGTTCTCAACTAGAACATATCCTCTGCAGAGAAAGTTCTTCTGTTACCTGCCAGTAAGCTTCAAATGGCAGCTAAATTTACCTTCCAACCCTGCCCAGACAGGTCTGTGAAAACCTCTGCATCATCCTAATCAAACCAAACTCCATGCATATTAAGGTGATTGACTCTCTCAAAATCTGAGCTGTGTTTCATTTTAGTTAGCGAGCTTCCAATCTTTTTTTTTTTTTTCTTTTGCATATGACGTTCCCTTCTGGAATAATATTCCAAAGAAAAGCAGAACTATAGAGAAATAAAAGATGAAAACAATATGGAGAAGAAAGAATTGAAAGAACAAAAAATGACAGCAGACAAGAAGGCACAAATATATGCCTTCAAATTCCAAGCTACACACTCGCTGGACAGAAGGATATTACTGCTTTCTTGATGCTCAGCTCAGGCTCTCTCTCTCTCATGAAGATGTTTGCTTCTTGTATTCATTTTTGCAAGCACGCCAAAGTAGCAGACCACATTGCCCTACTGAAAGCAATCAGAGATAACTAAATGCCTTTCCAGAATGATACAACAACAAATGCTGGGTGACAGAAATTAAATGGTGTAGTCTTGAAATACTTGGAATAGATTAAGGACTGCAAGAAGAAAACTAAGGGAAATCTATCTGCTGTCTTCAGCTACCCAGTGAAGAAGACATAGTTGGACTCTTCTCAGAGGGGGGGTAACAGACAAATTGTAGAAAGTGAAATTGTAGCTTGAGCATAAGGGAAAAGAAAATGTCCCCAGTGAAGGCAGTGGGACTAGTTTGCCTGGAGGTACAGCAGACTATCTAACCCTGGAAGTATTCAAAACTCAGCTGGACAAAGCCCAGAACAACCCAGTTTGCAGGTGAAATCAGCCCTGCTCTGAGCAAGAGACTGAAGCTCGTGACCTTCAGAGATCTCTTAAACCTCAAACTTTGTGACCTGAAAGTGGTGCTTTATACTCCTGATGGAGGGCTAGCCCCAGTGTTTTCTATGTGTTGCATGCGAGTTGCATCACAGGGAACAGATTCCTATCTTACAAACAAAGCAAGTGGTCCTTCCTGAATCAGCATGAGGTTTATACATCTCTCTCTTCCTGCCTTTCTCTCCTCCTCCCTCTTTCTTGCTGTCTCTCTCATGTCCATAATAAGAAAAGGAGTTTGCCTCTCAACATCTAGATGTCTTTTCTGTTCTGGGCGGGTGAGGAATGTAATTCCAATGGATTACCCTAATTCTTTGTCTCAAGCACAAAGAAATTTTATTGCAATAAATACCAGCACGTGTGTTCATTAGTAATAATGCACAAGGTCATTGAATAAAGTAAGCCAATGACTAAGGAACAGAAACTATATAACCTGCTGCAGCTGTTTCACTGTTTGTAAATGAGTCAGCAAAAATAGCCAATTATTTTCATGGGAAATCAATTACAACCTCTTAACAGGCAATACGAATTTTAACAAAGAATATGAGACACTAACACAAATTAAAAGACAGGAGAAATCCTAAAAATACAACTGATCTAAGTCTCAGTTACAGAATGGTGAGGCACTTGGTGTTGCAGGTTATACCAATGGCAATCACATGCGAAAACACATAGGCAAAGTACCCAAATGACTTTGTGGACTAGGCTAGAGAAAGGTGAAAATAAAAAATTACAATTGACAAGTTCTTTCTAAACTTATTTAAGAAAAGGACAAGTTAACAAAAGTGGCATGGAAACCTTCTTAGCAAGGACGCCAAAGTTAAAAGACTATGTTGTCTTGATGAGAGTGTTCAAACTGAGAGACAGCGTAAGTGGCTTTCCAGATTAATAAACCAACAAAAGATATGCTGTGGGTGAAATGAATTAACATAATCTTCAAAATCCTTGGAAGACATTAAGGACATCTAGAAGCTGACAAAAAGGAAATTGAAAATGAAAATAAAGTTATAACACAAGGAGACAGGCATTCATTGCTCAAATGGAGCAATAATACAATGCCTTTCAACTAAGAAGAAAAGTAAGTAAATAAATATATTTTCCACAATTAGTAGCAAATTCCACCAAACTGGCATTCATACAGCACAAAAATGTAACTTCCATACGAAGTTGTAGAAGAAAGAGAATAAAGTTCATTCTTCTAACATCTAAGACCACTAAGAAAATTCCCTAGACCTGCATCTGCTTGACAGTAGAAAAATTTCAGCACAAAGGCTGGGCACGTATACTAAGAGAAAACAACTGGAAAAAAAGAGCCATGGCAAAACAAGGTTTGTTTCTTAAGCCAGAACAGTGACATTAGACCTCACTGAAGAACACAACTGCTTCACAGATATATCTATAAAAACACATGGAATTCCCTAGGTCAGCGGTCCTCAAACTCTTTAAGCAGGGGGCCAGCGTGCGGATGCAGTGGCAGGCAGCCATCTGCGGCTGCTTGGTTTCCCCCCCAACCCCCGGCGGGGGGGTTCTGTAAATACCGAGGGCCGGATTGAGGACCCTGGGGGGCCGTATCTGGCCCGTGGGCTGTAGTTTGAGGACCCCTGTCCTAGATGGAATTAGATCAAAATGTACATGCATGCAGAGTTCATGAATCGTTCAGCATGACAGAGCACGCATAGATGCCATCCTTGGATCTGACCACAGTTTTGGCATAAATGGCAATTCTTTGGGGTTCCAGCTGCTGTGGTTGCCATCTGTGCTGCTACACGGTCCCCACCCACCAGAAGGGCTGGGAAGCCCTCTGGTCTTTTCTAAGGGAGGCTGAGGCCTGCCTGAGGGGGAAATTAAATGAGAAACCCTTACATCATTTTGAGGTGGCTTCCAAAATATAGTTTTAAATATACAAGAAAAAGTGTCATCCAACATAGCAAAAGATAACCAGCATGAACAAACAAATCAAGAACAAGCACCATCAATATCATTTCCAGATTCACTCTGGAGAGCAGAAGAATACAAGTGAGAAGCCTGTGAATCTACACATCTCAGCACTGATACATAAAACACTTTATTGCAAAAAAATAATGGCACGTGCTACTAAGGCAGTGGATAAATTTGCTAGCTTATGCAAGAGTTCATCATGAAAACTTTCCATACAGCATGATTATACTGCATGCATGGCTTGGATTGAAGTCCTGCTGGGTTTGTCAGCTCACCTCTTTGGACAGAAGAGGCATAGTCTGTGTTCAGACCCCTGTGCTGAAGCAGAGGAGATGTAGAGCAAAGCCACTGTGGCTATTTACAGAGAAGTTGACAAAGTATCTGATCTATACTGTTAGCGTTCTGCTACAAATTCACTTTGTGTTCATTTCTGCTGCTGCCTGAGGCTCTTCAGCACATTGCTGGCTGAATTCAAATACCCAGTGACTTATCAGTACAGAGGGAAAGGGCAGAACCAGGCGACAAACCAATGCTGTTAAGGGTCAGCAATGGGACAAAATGAATGACTTGGAAATTACATTCCATTAGTCCCCCCCATTATTAGTGATAAATCCCTAAAGGTTGAAGGTATCTTTCAGCACTAACTCCAACTAATTCTTCTTGTCCTTTCATAGTAATGGTTAGGCTAAATTTCAACTACAGGATCCCATAAAAATATTTAAAGCTCAAGCAAGCCCAGGGAATCATGGCATTAACTTCAGAGGGGCTGCTTCCATGGCCTGAGTGAGGGTACACTCCAGCTCAGGCTTTAGTAGTTTGGACAGGAAGACTTTGCAGATTTGATCCTAAAATTTGAGCATGGCTGCAAATGCAATATAAAAATATCTTTTTAAGAGGTCAAGTTGCAAAACTTCATGCATGTATTATTTATACCTGAACATACGCAAAAGATGCACATCTACTGGAAGCAATCAAAAATGTCTAAAGGAATTTCTGGAAATAGGTGTAAACCTGAACTTTGTCATTGATTTCAAGACCTACAACTATCTCTTACCTATAAGCTTTCTTAGAAATATAAATGAAAACATTGGCACGTTTGTTAAGCTCACATCAAAACGGTTTCTTAAAAAATAAAATAAAAAAACCCAAAACAAACCAACAAACAATCATAGGCCTGATACTTTCTTCCTGCAAATAACTGCATGGATTAAATCTTGAATTGAAATAATAATCCAAAGTGACAAAAATGTTTAAAAATTACATAGAAATTTTCAAGGTAGTTCACATATTTGACCCCAAATGCAGCTAAGAACCAAAGACACAGGAAATCATCAGGCAGTTCTGAAATGATCTGCTTCCTAAAGATGTTTATTCTTAAACTTAAATAAGAGGTTGGCTAATCTTCAGAAACATTAAATACTTCTCACCTTCATCCCGCTACTTAGCCAGGTTAAAAATTTCTAATGTTATGCATTTCTATTCTTTTAGTTCTCTTTCTCAGAACAAAGGGATTTAATCTCATAATAAACAGCATCAGAAATATATGGAAAGATCTACAATATAATACAAGACACACAAGAGGCTGAACTGGCTGTAAGTGATAAAAGGCAGATTCCACCCAGTGAAGTGGAAAAACAGACAATTTGTGGTGGGCTTCTTATTTAATTTTAGATTAACTCAATACAGGGGTCTACACCTGAATCAGTCTTCTAGATTAATTTACAGTCAGTGGATACAGGCATTTAAAAAAAAAAAAAATCAACAAAACCCATGTCAACCTTGTAAGATGACTCATATTCTACAGCCTGGGATTTTTGCATGAATCAACAGGAACTGCAGAATGTGGGAGCAGATCGCTATCATTTTAAGTCAATTATAAACTGTACCTTTGAATAGCATTAACACTAAAGTAGAAAAGTCTTCTATAAATAATGCAGTCACTGTACTACTCCACCTTCTGCTTAAGTCAGAATTTATCCTCAGTCACTGTCTTGTTAGATTGGCTGCACCAAAACAAAATTTCCCAGACAGTGACTTTGGAAAGCTACACAGATTTCCTTCACTACAGTCGCTGACTAAGAAATAATATCTCTACAATGCAACAGGTATTTTATCAACTATATGATCAGCTATAGGTTAATTACGAAGTAACTTAAAACTAAATGCTTTGAATTTTTTTGCATAAAAGACACTTCCCGTTTTTGCTCGGCAAAGATTTATGAACTACTGCAAGAAAAATCATTATTATAGTAATTAGGAATCCTCTATGGATTAAAATCTCTGGATGTCTCCGTAATCCTTCCGAGTGCAAAATGTTCTCATTGTGTTACATTAGTATTCTGACTCTTAGGCATGAAAAGAAACCTTTAATCTCCTCATGCCCTAGGGATCCATCGTTGTATGCTTAGAATGGTCTCAACCTGCCTAAGCATTTTAAAACATATTAGCGAATAAAATAATCTGATCCTGAATTTTTGACTTTTCTTTATTGTTATTTGCAATCAAACTAGCAGGATAAATCCACACGCACCCTCTATCAAAAAATACACAGGAATATTGCTCTTACATGTCCCTGGACACAATTATATTGAAGTTCTGTTTAGGGTCCCCAGGATCACTATGTGGGTCCCCTCACAATGTACATTTCCTATTCTCTGCTCCACCTGGGGCGAAGCCTGTGCAAGTATTCACCCAGGTCAATTTTTCCACTGAATGACTACAGGTGGAGTCTGCTGAAAGAAACCTGGGTTCGGGCCAGTAACTGATAGCACCTTTTAAAATTTATATTATGTCATATGCTGTATCAAAATACTTGACATATAAAGACGGTAAAAGCTTTGCTTACACTAACCAGTATCTGAATTGGAGGCTTTTTTGCAAAAGGTGTTACCTACAGAGAAGACTTACAATTTCATTTAACTTAAATGGTTAGAAACCCCACTCAGATATGGGCCATGACAAGTAACCATGTAGATGAAGCCAAGACTTAATTCCTAATGTGGAAGCATAACAGCACAATCCAGCAGTTGCTCAAGCAGGCAAAATGTATCAATCTCAGTGAAAGCCTGCCTATGGACAGTGCAGTCAGTAATTCCCTGGGTTTTTGCATGTTGCATGCTGTGGGAAGGAGGTTTTCATACCCGTCCACTCTCTTCAAACTATTGAATGTTTATGCTGGAGCAAGGTCATATCATAAAATCCCTGGGAAAGGGTGGAAAGATTAGCCTGTTTGTCACAATGTATGTTACATTAGATGAAGAATGAAAGCAGGGGAAATTCAGCTTGTAGTTGGAAATGCTGATTACACTGTCACACCTAATAATCATCCTTGTTATTGGAAAACTGTCAAAATAAGCAGCTTTCCTAGCATTTCTGAGCCAGGTCATTTCCAATTGTCACTTGTCCAAGTATGACACTACAGGAGAAAAAGCCAACCAAGCCACCTTTTCTGACAATTGAAATGTTTCCCACAGTCTTTTAAGTATCTAAGGAATATGCAAACAAAATGACATTGAACTACTTCCTAAGAAAAAGAAATTTTTGTTCTCAACTGCTGATGTTGTCACCAGTAACACTGTGACCCACAAAGTCAGTGCAGCACTTTCCATAGTGTGTCTGTTCAGTGGTATCATGTTCCATCCCAGTTGAACACTACAAAATAAAAATGTATTTGTGAATGAATTTCAGAAAGACACATCTAAGGATCCATTCTCAGTATCTGATACACATAGGTGATTTTTACTGACTCTCAGCTGAAGCTATACGTATGTATATGATGACAGAATTTAACAGCAACAGCAGATCAAAAGAAAGAGTTTGAGAAGCTTCCTGTGAAGCGATACAAAAGGGACAGTAAAACGAACAAACCAACATTAGCTGGGTATCTTTATGTAGAAGAGTGTAAATACAGAGCGATCTGTGAAACCAACAGCTATCCTGGTGGAGAAGGAGGCTCAAGGACTATAAAAGAAAGCTCATTGAATAATAAGCACCTACCCGAAATGATAGGGAATGCCAGAGTAAATTAAACAGTCTTCAGGGGCTCAAAGGAAAACATGAAACTTAATAAAAACAGTTTCATATGAATATAAAGCAACTGAACTAGGGAGATGAAAAAAGGAACAGATTATTCAGTCTCTACAAAGAAGCCACGGGCCATCCCACAGAATCAGTCCTGCAAATACCTTCAATTAAATGTCTGCAACTACGAGAAAGAACCTGCAAAGCCTCATCCCACCATCCACCACAATTCCCACGCTTACCTTCCCTGCAGGCCAGGCTGATTCACTGGCTACCCCAGCATAACTGTCTCTTAAAAGATGTAACAGGATTAATTGTTTTGAAAAAAAACACATCTACTAAGAAGAAGATAGTAAAAGAATAAAAATTAAAACACAAATATAAAAAATATAAGACATCAAAAAAGCAGGGGGCAACTGACAGGCGGAGAGCAAAACAGAGGAGATTCTGGAAGTAGCAGGAGTTATGGCTCAGCCAGAGGTTGTTCTGTTCAGCCCTTGACAAAGGCAGAGCTCTGCTTGGGGGTGACTCCATGTGTTGGCACCGCAGCTGCCCCAGCCTTCCCCCTCACCGCTTCAGTGCAGCCCAGCTGCAAGTGCTGATGCACACGGGCTGCACACACACTCCCACATCCATCCCATCCTTCCTTCTGCTGTTCCTAACTTGAACAACTGCACAATCCCTTCCTAATAAAGTCCTGGATTGTCCATTCTTCTGGGAGTGTTTTGTGAGTAACGAAGGTCTCTTGGCAACTGGGTGATTTTATTCTACCATGGTTTTCTGTTTTTATAAATTGAGTTATTTGGAGGCCTAAATAAATAAGCTTCAGATATTTTAGTAGTTTAAGTACGCATCCAAGGTCCAAGGCTGCATTTGAGTAAAAGTCCAGGTTAATTCCACAGAGAAATGACAGGACACAATCGGAACTTCCTGCTCTAATTTTTAAATAAGCAGTAATCTCTCACCCTCCTTCTTATGTTTGCCAGGGAACAAACTCATTTCTTGATGAATAATACATAGATGTAGGAGAATGGTGTATAAAACACAGAAGATGCATCACAAAAAAATCGTTGCAGTGCCTACTACATAGAATGAGAAAGTACTGGTTAATAATTAGTGTCATAACTAATATAAATAGTTAATAGTGGGCTCCAGTCAGGCTCAAGTCATGGCCACAAATTTTGATCTTATTCCAGTCAGTCAGACACTGTACTACATATTTCAAAAATACTAACAGCCATTTACATTTTGCCTTGTCACTAATCAATCCTATTCAACTTAAGTTAGGGTTTAGAGAATGCCATCATTGTGCTGTGACAGAGCGGTCAGCCATCTGAATAGAATCGATTAAAAATATGATGAAATACAAAAGGCTACAAATGCTCTCCAGTGATCACTATTAACTGTGCAGCAAGATGTAAAAGAGACCCATCAACAGCAACACACTGGCAGTAATAAAAGCTTAATGAAAATGCAAACTCTATACGAGATACTGCAACAAATAATTTGGAATTACAAAGTATGAAAAATACAGCATGTAAAAAAAAGATGTTCAACATCCCCGTCACACTCTGCAGAGATGATGTGTAACTTTTGTTATAAAGCAGAACAAATAACTTAGACAAAAGCTATATCACAATGGAAATCCATGAAAATTTTCTTTATAAATGGCATGGGCCCAAAACCATAACAACTTCGTAATACTTAAAGTTACTTGATTAATTTTTTTTCTATTTATAACTGCATTTCATCTCAGAAGCTTAGGGATGTAACACGTGGTCTTGGAAGTTTTATTTTTGAAGAAAACTGTAGTTAGGCTGTTGCCTCCCTCTGTGGTTTTGATGCAGAATTTCTCCACAAGAGTTTTCCAGCTCGCTAGTAACTATGCTATAACCACCTGTTCCACGGACACATTGCTCCCTCTTCTCCATCTTTTGCCTCTGCTCATAGTCTACTCCCACTTTTCCCTCTGACATCTCATGCTTTTCTCTCTCATACAGCTTTTCATGTAGAACACTGAGCACCAAGCCAGCAGCAAAACAATCCCACCACTACAGGGTTAGGGGTAAGGCACAGGATACCTAAAAGCAAGCCAGTAAATGTCACAATTCAGCCACGTGTCATGACCAAGAGGGGAGGCCACGGTGGACCACAGCACACAGGCAGAGTAAGCAAGAGAAATACAACACCACTTCACTGCAGTAAAACGATAGACCAATATTTTGGCTTATTCAGTGCTTGGACTGGAGTTAAAAAACAGATGTGTCTTCTCACCTTCAAATGCAGTCATAGCCAACAGCAGCACAATGTAAGAGCTGACTGACTTGCATGTAAATCTCGGTCATGTGCAGTAGAATAGACAAGTCTCATGTTTCCAGACCAACCACCAAATCTATTCTCCATGTAAATCTCACATGTTTACAAAAAAATATAGGTCCACCAATTATATATTAACAGTTATTGTCTTTTCCCGACGTTTCCTCTTCCTACAGATATTCTCATGAGGCTATGCTAAGTTTTATTGTTCCTGGCCATCACCACTTCTCTATGTAGCAATAACAACAAACTTCCCTGCTTTTCTGCAAGGGGTCAGCTTTCCAATGCCATTTCATATATAACACCTTTTGACAGATTTGATCGGACTCTGTTTCCCTCCTAAAATACACTTTCTGGGTGCAAGGATAGCAAACCCACAACTGCAGGTACTTCCTTAAAAATCAGGTTCTTTACACTGAGTTCTTTATAACGGCTGAGAGGGTTCCCTGTTCCATTTACCTTGAATTCAGAATGATATATACAGTGGCTGCACACCAGTTGGTCCACTCCATCAACATGAGAACAAGTATGGCAGGCAGCCTTTTGACCAGCATGTCACAAGTTCATCTAAGAGTTCCCAAATCCATAGAGAAAGAGACTGATTTAAAAAAATACCTGAGAACTTTCCTTTCAGAATCAAACCAGTGTGTTAGACTGAATCTAAACAAAGGAAGGAACAATTGCTTTCTGCTTATGGACATGGAAAAAGCAATGCCAGCACTTAATAACAGTGTATGAGCCTTGTTCATTTGAAAAGCACAAAATGATCATCTGTTATGCCTTCCAAAAACTACATTCTAGTAATTTTATTTTCACCTTTCTTGAATATGTACAGTAAATTCATGCAAACATGCAGATACAAATACAAGAATTTTTCTTTGCACAAAAAGATGTGCAGTCTCAGAATTCATACTGCCATACCAAAAGGAGGTAGGAACGTGATACACTTGCCATACATCAGTAGTTTTCAAAGTTTTGGAGAGAACACTATGAACTGTTTTCCATGACCACTTTTGATAAACCACTTGCTATCATCATCATCATCATCAAGTTTTTCCAAGAAAATAACAAGAAATTGTTTCCCCTGTGGACTAGCTTTGAATTTCTTTGTTCAGTCTCAGGGACTGCCCTTTGGGAAAGATTGTCTTTAATGGTTAGAATAATATAGCAGAGGTGTTCAATATGGGTGTCAAAATTTAGGCAATTAAATAATCAGCTTGATTTTTGAAAAGGCTATGTACCGACAGCTCATTTTGAAGTTACTTTTGAACACTGTGGCAATTTCAGGGCAGATCAATGAAAAAAATGCCAGTTTACTTCCATGGAAACAGAATAGGTCCTTACTTAGGTACGTGCATTTAGGCATCCGACTGAATGTTGTTATCTTATGTTTAAAAAAAAAAAAAAAAAAAAAAAAAAAAGGGGGTGACTTATTTGAAGCTCTATTAAATTTATTTTCCAGGAAACTTGTTTTTCCAACAGGCACTTTTAAGAGCAATCAGTCATTTTCAGGTGTGTCGCCTACCCAATTAGTAGTACTCAACCATGGACATTTTATTTTAGTTTACTTAAAAGAGCAGTTTGCCTCATCTTTGTAGATGAAGCATACATATTTTTCAGTTTGATATGGAAGTCACTTTGATTGACACAAGCAAGTCACACTCTTGACTTATCTTCACCCTGAATAGTGACCATGTTACAGCACTGACATTCCAGCTCCTTCACGTGTTTACTTCCACAAGTCCTACTGCAGCAACCTAATATCAAGCAAGGACCACAGTTGCCTCTTAACCATTCAAAAGCTACAAGATTATAGAAGCGCATATAACCTGCAATTATCGTGGTATGCATATGATATCCTCTCAGCTGCACATGACCTTAGCAAAAAATTATGAGGGGAGCATTTTAAACAGCCTTGGTAAATTGCCTGCACAAACCCACTTCCACTTAATTTCATCTTCTGCCTTTATAAATGGATTATCTACTGTTCAATACCATCCAAATCTATTGAGGGATTTTGTTAAAAGGATGAGGGTGGCAGTATGGTACAGTCCAAGAAAATAACTAACATCCAATTAAACAACAGCATCCAAGAGAGAGAATGTAAAATATGCATGACAATTTCGAGAAGTCTCTCTGATGAATGCCTTCACAACTTTTCTTGCCAGTGGATCAGTATTCCAAGATTAAAACTGTCTACATATCCTACTCATAACCCTTAAATTAGCCCCTTAGTTTCAGAAACTTTTCAGGACACATTACGACAGAACTGTTCAAAACAATAAGATTTAGGAATAAAACACTGCCTGTTAAATTCCTTCTAGATACAGAATGTACTAAGGTATGTCTAGAGGACCAAAAAAAAAGTCTTAAAATTGCTTAAGACAAAGTAGTTAAAAGTCTTTAGGTATGTCAACAAGACTTCTAAGTCTCATTAATCTGGAGTCAGTATACATTTGGAAAGAAGGTTCCTCTGATAATTGCTACAATTGTCTGTGCTACAGCCAATGGGAATCAAACCGAGCTTCACAAGCCACAGCATATTCGTGAGAGACAGCAGCCTAGCTGCAGAGACAGTTCTCTTTTCCCCATAACAAAACCTCTAGTCTAAAAGCACAACAGTTCTCAAAGATGCAGCCCTCCATCGACATCTGCTCAGTGGGCCAGATAACTCTGCTTCACCTGATGGTTTTACACTAGACCCAGCAAGGTTTACCCAGTTGGCTCTAATTCTTCAGCTGCTCCCTGATTCCAGTGAGGTAAGGCTCCCAAAGGCTGTGTGTTTTCCTAGGTTCTTGCCAAGGAGAGAGCAGGAAGGCAGATTGGGGCAGTGGAAAGAGATGGAAACACTCATCATGCTTCCGCTTCTTACCAAGCGCAGATCTTTTGTGAGGAAGGCAGACAGGTAGACCACTGGGAATTATCTTCCTTAGTTAACTCCTCTTCTAAAAAGATTCTGCCTGAGCTGCTTCTAAAGAGTTGCTCTGTTTCACAGAAGTCAGAGGATGAGAGAGAAAGGGAAAAGGCACTGATGCAAAGAATGCAGGCACTGACTTGAAACTCCGAAGTACAACATTCAAGACACAAAGTTAACCATGTGATTTTAAGCTGGGAGGTGGGTTAGATGGAGAGTAAGGCTCCTTTAGAGAGACTAGGGCTCTGCTCGAGGAATATCTAACCCAAGTATGTACCCGTCCCTGCTAGGACATGCCACAAGACACTGGCACTCTAAAACATGAGGGAATTTTCAAGTAGCCCGGCAGGAACAGACTTACTATTCTGGTTTAGATGAATAGCTACTAACAGGCTAGCCCGGCCATTAGCCTCTTCAGCAGCAGAGTCAGTCAAATTAATACTGCAAACTACGTATTCCTCAGGCAACGCACTTGGCTCATGATATTTTGATATTTGAAATATATATATGCTTCATTAAGTTTTTAGCAAACATATTTGGGCCAACTTTTGAGAAATGCTATGTATTTTTACCCAGCAATTGCAATTAAAATTCAGCCCATGTGGCTGGTTAGATGATGTGCTATCTATTTCTGTTCCTTGTTGACTGACAGAAATAGTTCCAGAAGAAACCTAGCTTCAGTTAGACAAAGAGGTTTAGAAAATGGTAGTACCCTCTTCGGTTCCCTGCCCTTCCAGCCCATTCACTAGATGTTCAAAATTTGTCACTTGGAGATTTTCCTTCAGCTCAGATGCTAACACACAAAATAAGTAGGTATTTGTTGGCTGTTACCATAGCAATAGTAGGCAAGGAATTTTCTGACAGCACACTGCTTGACATAACGTTGCCTCTTTAGCTTGCTAACAAATGTCTGATTAAACATTCATGTTCCCACAGACATTCAATCCATATGGATAACTGGCTTCATAAACACTTGACCCAAATCCTGGTTCATTAACGTGTGTAAGAGTGAGGTGGTGGCGAAAAAAACCTGTTACAGCACAGCTTTGCTGCAACAAGAAACTATTCTTATTTGGAAACCAAATGAACAGCATGAATGAGATTGAACTCCCATATCTGTGCATAGTACAGTACATAGTGAAATACATATTACATTCTGTATGATATATGCACACACAGGCACACAAGGGGGTGTTGAAATCAACATGTACCACAAGGCCAAATGCCTTTTGGAAAGGGTCATGATAATTTCTTTGAATTCAGATGGGCTCTCAGCCCCCTCGCCGATCTCCTGTTCTACAAAAGAGACGATGATCGCTCTCCACTGGAGGCTGCAACACATAATGGCAGAATGGGTGCCATTCTTCTGCTTCAGACATCTCAGATAAAGGGATTCTCCTCCTCTTCACCCTCACACAAACCATTCCACTGCCCTGCTGCCCCTCCAGGAATTAATCTCCTGTCCAATCACTATGTACTGCTAAAGCATGCTGCTGGGGACAGACATGGAAGTTTTGGCCAGGGAAGTGAAATGACAAATACGGGGTTGCTGTCCACCCTCTGCCTCCCAGGCTCAAACAAGAGTGCCATGTATGTAACTTCTGAGGAACACGCAGTTGCAAATGGAAGCTGAGGGACAGGGAGAATGTACAGCACTGTGGAAAAGGACCAGGGGCAGCAGCACAGAGAGGGCACAAAACAATTTCTGTAGATAATCACATTGGTATTTCATGACTTCAGGGAATATTGTGGTGGTGGTGGTGGTGGTGGTGTTGCCGGGGGTTTTGTTGCTTTGTTTTACATTTAGAATCTCCTGTTATTGATGTATTACCCTTTGCTAGAAGGGACTGCACAGGCTCTCTAAGAGTGGCAGCCTAAAGGATGAATTGCAACCTTGGTTAAGTCACTAAACATGCTCTGTTGGCATGCAAAAAATGCTGTCTGCCCTTCTTCCACAGTAACAATAAAACATACTTGTTACCACCTTATTTCCCACCCTAAGGCAGAAGTTTAAGCCACACACAACAATAGGATCTGTTTAAGGACAATCCATCCTATGTTCATGCACAGTGTCAAGGAATAACTCACAGAAGTGGGAGATTCATAGATTTCATCTCATTCTCATCTTCTTTTAATCTCATCTTCTTCTAATCTCATCTTCGTCTTCCTTTAAAGATTCCTTCTGTCCTTCCCTGCTAAAGGTCATGCTAGCAAGCATCACAGACACTGTGATGACATATAGGGCTACTAAATCACAAATGTAGCACCTCTACTCACTAGCACTCTGTTGGTGTTAGAGTCTATGCATTATATTAGCAGAGTGTCATCACTCTGGTGATGAATTGGTGCGAAAGACCAGCTGAAAGGACTTTTCTGCTTGGCGTACAGCTTTCGCGACCTCAGCAGCAGGAAGAACAACTTCTACAAACATGGCTCACGTAAATATTCACACAACAATTAGCATCACAAATTAGATTTTTCTTTGCATCAAAAATTGTTTTTTTCTTTGTTGTTTAAAAAAAAAAAATTATTGAGGTCAACTTCCATGATTGTCCATGGTCATGCACAGCCCCTGTGAAGCTTTAGAGCAGCCTTCGTATCAGACTGTCAATGTATGATACAGTTGCCCATTCTGACTTGGGCTTATACCAGACTAGACCCGGCATTCAGGCAAATTGAGTCATCCTACAGACTCTAGTCTAACTACAGTTCACAGGAATTTATGTGTACAAGTCACATTGGCCATTAAAGGACTCACAGCTGCAAAACATACTGAATGATCTGTGTGAAAGCCCTCCACCTAGATGACTGTAGGGTAGAACTTTAAAATATAAGAGTTTTCCCATCAAAATGAATTATTTTGTTCTTGATGGAGGTTGGCTGTGAAATGTTTTGTCATGCAAATGTCTGGTGTTATCTGTTACAAACCTAAACTTTTCTTCTCCCCTCCAGATTGTCTTAATAAACAGAAGGACTCTGTCTGCTTATATATGAAATCACATAACTCTGCCACTTATTTTGGAAGAGGTTACTGGTTAATTCATTTGGTAGTAATTAGTTCAAGAACACCAAATACTTCACAATCTCTCATCAATTAAAATTCCCATATTTTGAAATAAAAACATGAAGGCAGAAATTGAGTACCTCAGAGACATGGCTCAAAACCACAGCCAGGTTTAGCCACCAGGAGCTACACAAAGTCACAAAATTAATAAGCAAAACATCTTTAGCAGCTTTTAGTCATCTGGGGATAGCATAATATGTAGAGATATTTCAAAAGCTGAACTACAGCCACTTCAGTAATACTAATAGAACACTAATTACCTCAGATAAACTTCTGCTTTCATTTCCACACATACTAAAAATGTGTATTTTTCTGTTATCTGTGTTTCTGTCTCAACATTACTTAAAAGACATGAAAACACTGCAGAAAGTGGTTGACTCTGAGCCCACTCCTTCCATATATATTTTCTGCCTGCAATTATCTCCCGATTTCCACAAGTGTCATTTCTGACTGGTCCTTCAGAAGGTTTTCATACCTGTGAGATTACTGTGCTGGCAGCTGACCCTTTCTTCCCCTGGTACGTTTTTGTCCCTGAAGGTCAGAGACTCCATTTGAAGAATTTGTAATGAAAAGACACTTGAAGAATCAACATTTCTTGGTGCTCCAGACATGCTACTCTCTAAACCTCTTGCTGACAGCTAGTATTAAAATCCTGAGCTGCCTCTCTTGTGTCAGGCAATTGAGAGGCAAGGCAGGCTCAACAACCAGTGCAAGGAGAAAGAAGCAGTTCTGAAAGCAGAAAACTCTCAAGAGATTCTGACTATCAATCAAAAAAAAAAAAAAAAAAAAAAGAGAGAAGAAAAAGTTTTCAGACAGGTCTCAGGCCCGCTAACACAAACGTCACAAATGCTAACAAGCTGCTAACCCATCATCTGTCAACAAACATGGGTGACAGAACCAAGAGGTGGATTTCATGAGACACAGTAATTTGGCAAGTGAAATATGACTTAAATTGTGATGAATACTTATGTCTGCTTCTGCCCTCTTCCTTTCTTGTGTTCAGTCACCAATGACAGTATGAATGCTCATACTTGTTTTTCTCTTGAACCACCCTGTTGAGAAATGTTCAGAATCACAGCAATGAAATACATGTCTAATTTCTTCTGCACAAGACACACCACCTCTGTAATCCTTGCTCACAGAACTAACTAGGCTCTTCTACTTAGACATACATTAAAACTTCACTTCTTACAAACAAGCCACTTTTTTTCCAAGAGCTTACAACATTTGAAAGCAAGATATGATACAAAGACACAACACAGGCCAGACCAACAGGCACACAATTACACCAAAAATACAAAGATAACACACACCAGCTCTGTCAGGTGACAGTATTTAAATCCTGCTACAATGCAGTAAACTGAGAAACTCAACACAGTCCTTCCAGCAGGATTGCAGTGGCAGGGCATTCTGCCCTCAGCAAAATCAATGGGGGAAGAAAATATCAAGCAGCATGGGAAGATCATGAGTGTACAATTTAATGGCACTTTTAAGCCAATCTAATGGATAGCTGTTGTTAAAGGGGTGTTCTCACTACTGCCTCCTTCCCAGCAGCTCCAAACGTACCCTCCTGCAGGCTCCTCTGAGCAGTCACTTCAATGTTTTCCCAGAGATTAGCTTCTGTAAACCAATCCAACAGAAAAAAGAACTATGCGAGAAATTCCCTTGGTCAACTTTCTAAGAAGTCAGATAAGTGCTAGTACAAGGAAAAATATTGGGAAACATGTCTAGGATGAAATGTGGGCTGCCTGTTCAGTGGCAGCTGTAGTGGCTCCTCAAGTGTACCCAGAGGAAGCAACACACCCAAGACTGTCTTGCAGTGTGAGATTCACTCTTTCCCACCTGGAGTTATCTTTTCCAGTGCTTTTATCTTCCCTATTGTTTCAAAGGAAACAGCTTATTCCTACCAGTTCAGGCCACTTCCAAAGTATGGCCAATGTATAGTCCACATCCTATGTATGACCATCAACTTCATACTATCTTCATACACAGCTAGGAGAAAAAAAAAAAGTCTGAAAGTCAAAAGCTGATTGCTCAGCTCCACTGCATGTATGACAATCCTTATACATTTTTTCCCCAAAATATCAGGATTGTCTCAACATTGCAAGAAAGGCCATCACGATAGTTCCTCCATAGCTCACCCAGCTCACAGTGAACCCATACAGTGACATCCCTGTGATCTGAAGAGAAAACAAAAAACTCTCAGACTTGGACATACCCCCACATCCTGGGTTTCACTTACAGCTTTGATTGCAAACATCTCAGAGAGCATCTACTAGGTTCTCTGTTTGAAAGTCATTCCTTTACATCTCAAAAAAATGTAGGTCACCTGATCATCCACTTTCACTGGGACCCCAAGCCAGGAAGCAAATCAAAGGCCTGGCCTTCAATGTCTGCTGCCAAACACTTGCCTTGGCCAGCCTTCTGCCTTCTCCTGTTGTTCTCTAGATCTGCTGATTTGGATGAGAGGTGTCATTTCGTCTTCTCCCAGATGCCACTGAAAACTTAGAGGAACAAATGTCAAATTTTTGTTCCTGACCTATTTCACAATTTCTGTCCACATGTGGAGTGACTTTCCCTACCAGCAGTCAAGAGTAAAATGGGAATTTCCAACAGCGCAGATTTTGTGAAAGGAGTTAATCAGGAGAGATTGAAAACTTCAGCAAGCAGAGAGGCAGACTTCCAGGAGGACAGTAGGTTTTCGGAACAGAATGCAAACTAATTCAGAAATGGATGTGCATGTACACAGGTGTCTGTGTCTACATGCTGAACAAGATGGGGAGAAATGTTAACAGTTCCTCCCAAAGCCACCAAAAAGAACACCTGAGTCTGTATCAACTCGTATACCTTAACATATATTTCTGAATTAAAATACAAATATTCAGACCTTCAAACAAGTACTGGGCTGACAGCATCTGAAATGCTGTAGCTGTTCTTTTTACGTGGATAAATTTTTAATTTATATCTCCCCTATCAGTCATTGTAGGATGCATCTGTGAATGAATTAACCAATAAAATAAACTCATACTAGTAATTTATTTCTCTATTTACAGGCTAGATAAAGTTTTTAAGGTGCCATCTAAATTAATAGTATAGGATTAGACAGAGATTAAAAGAGAAAACAGAAGAAATGGGCATGGAGGAAATAAGTTTTGAGAATTTATGAGACAAGTAATTCTTTTCATCTTATTCAGACTAAGCTCAACTACTACACTTTTCTAAGTTTAATAGAAACTTATGTTGATGCTACACCATATTGACTGACAGTAAAAATACCTTATGACACAGCACAAAGCTTGTACTGCTGCCTCCAGCAGTGCCATTGATAAATATTACCAATGATGGAGGCTGCAAAAGCAGCAGCATTTCAAGCTTTTATCCCTCCCTTCCTAAACAGGGTACCCTAGCATCACAACTCAATGTTTCTTTCCACTGTGCACCCCAAACTTGGCCTCTAGCTTCTTAGCCCATGTCTTCTTCTATTCTCTTAAGACATGGCTCTAGCGCCTCAGCCTGGGATCCCAACCCCAGCTCTTCAGAGCTTTCTCTCTCCCAATTCCCTGCTCCTTCACCTCTACATTAAGACCTGAACACATAACTGCTGATACTCACAATGGAAGCCACTGGTTGACAGCAGTTTGGAGACATCGCCCTCATACAGAGATGTCTAAAATGGGAACAGAGCTATTTCAGAAATTCGAGGCTTAAGTATATTTACTCAGTAATTGGTACCAAAAGCTACGAAAATGCAGCATGAGCATTCATACAACTCCAAGCACAATTCACCTCCACTGTCAAGGAGGACTTTTGGACACTTCTATAAATTAAATCCATCATTATTGTTACTAATCTGTTTAAATGCCTTTTATGCCCTCAAATTGGCTCAACAACAACAAAAAATTAAACATTAGCATATTTCTTACAATTAGATTCTCATCACATTGCTAATCATAGTCATTCTAGTGAATAAGGTTATTTGAGTCCTCTTAGTTGCCTCCTTGTATTGAAAGAGAGAGAGGACAAAAGACATTTTCTGTTAGAGCTGGGGAAGCCATACAAAATGTATAATTAAATATTTCACAACTGCTCACTATGAACAGAAGTAAAAACAAAATGATGGGTGTTTACTTGGAAGTACTGTCAAAATATGACAGTGTTTTAATTAAAGACAAAAAAATACCTGTGGGAAGACAGAGTTGAAGGAAACAATAGTATAACATATTAGGAGCAAAGAAATATAAGTAAATATATATCTTTGCAGTAAGTCTTTGACTATAACATTATATAAAGTTCTAAAATAGTTCAGCAATTTCATTAATATATAGCTGCAAGAATTAATCTAATATTAAGTAATTTTCTCTTCCACAAAGACTTTCTATTGGTTCATTTCATTATATATCTGCATTTGGTAGTGGTGGTGGTGGGGCTACAGGGGTGACTTCTGTGTGAAGATGCCAGAAGCTTCCCCCATGTCCAATGCAGCCAATGCCAGCCGGCTCCAACAAGGACCCGATGCTGGCTGAGAATGAGCCCATCAGCAATGGTGGTAGCACCTCTGTGACAGCACATTAAGAAGGGGAAAAAAAATTAATATCTGCACCAACAGAAGAGATGAGTGAGACTATACGAGAGCAGCAACTCTTCAGACACCCAGGTCAGGGAAGGAGGAGGAGAAGGGGCTCCAGGCACCAAAGCAGAGGTTCCCCTACAGCCTGCGGTGAAGCCCATGGTGAGGCAGTCTGCCCCCTCAGCCCATGGAGGTCAACAGTGGAGCAGATCTCCACCTGCAGCCCATGGAGGACTCCACACCAGAGCAGGTGAATGCCCGAAGGAGGCTGTGACCTGTAGGAAGCCCACACTGAAGCAGGTTTGCTGGCAGGACGTGTGGCCCTGTGGAGAGAGCAGCCCAGGCTGGGGCAGGTTTGCTGGCAGGACTTGCAGTCCTGTGGGGGATCCATGCTGGAGCCGGCTGTTCCTGAAAGACTGCACCTTGTGGAAGGGACCCACGCTGGAGCAAGGGAAGAGTGTGAGGAGGAAGAAGTGGCAGAAACATCGTGTGATGAACTGACTATAACCCCATTCCCCTGTGCTCCTTGGGGGAAGCATGTAGAGAAATCGGAAATTAAGGTAAAGCGCAGGATGAAGGGGGGCATGGGGGGAAGATGTTTTTCTCATTTAAATGGTAATAAAGTCAAGTCTGGTTTGCCCATGATGGTAATCGCTGAGTGATGTCCCTGTCTTTATCTTGACCCATGAACCTTTCATTTTATTTTCTCTCCCCTGTCCAGTTGAGGAAGGAAGTGACAGAGCGGTCTTGGTGGGCACCTGGCATTCAGCCAGGGTCAAACCACCACAGCATCACTTCATCAGAATTCTGTTTTCTGACTTTGTAAAAATAAGCGCTCATTATGTGCCTCAGACTCGCTGAGCATGCCACATGGGAACAATCTTCACGTAAGACGTAATAAACACACAAGTCCCCATGCACAGGTGAAAACAAACAGCACCTGCACACTAAATCCACAGACATGCCACTCTCCTACTGCTTGCTTCGTTGCAAGCATTGTGTGCAAACAGCAGTGCTGAATTCGTGCCACTAAAATAATTTCAGTGCCCATGGATTGCCATGTCATGCTTGACTGAGCAAAAGCAAAATTAGATGGCAGAGATAATGCCAAACAACAAATATTGGAAGCATAACTTACTTTGTGTATAAATGAATAGTTCAAAGTTTGACCTGGTGGGGAAAAATCTATTCTGTGAATCATTACGGAGGTAAAAATGTTGACAGTGAACTTTGGCTGATGTAAATTAATGCAGTGCCATTGCAAAATTTGAAACAGCTTACGTATATAGTCTGTTACACTTTAAAAAGACAATGCACATTCCTACCTATGCAATTCACCAACAGCACACAGTAGATAACAGAAAGAAAGCTTACTGCGAGTTTGAAATGCTGGTTCCAGCTAGATTCATGGACTACTTGACGTGCAGCATTGCACACAGCTTTGACAGCAAAGCCAGCTAGTCACTCACACATTTTTGTTGAAATTCACCCTCACCAGTATAGCATGTGCTGACCACTTACACTAGCTTAAGAAAAATCTCAAATGCCAAGAGAAGAGGCTTATTCTCTAACTTCATTAACAAAGAAGGGTAAAAGAGGTGTTACGTCACCAATCCGATTCATTTGTCCAATTTTATTTAGGGACAAAGTCAACATTTATCAATCAATCTTCCACCAGAAGTTACATCTGCTTCCCACAGAGCAGTCTGTTCCAAGACAAACAATGACACTTAAGCTGCCTTAACAGAGGAAAGGCACTTCAAATAGGGTCCTGCAGAGGTATATATTGGCCCTACATCTATTCCAAGTTTGGCCAACAGCTTAGTTCCTGGAACACAGAATATATTCATAAAACCTATGGACAGCTCCAAGGTGGTACAAACTTTAAACACATAACAACAGAATTCAAAATCATAGATGAGGGAATTGGTCTGAAACCAAAGAGATTAAATTGCATTTAAAACAATACAACTAAAACCCCAAATCTCTCAAGAGTATAATCAGTTTGGGGGGCGGGAAATCTCCCTGCCCATGACAAAGGGGTTGGAACTACATGATCTTCTAGGTCCCTTCCAAACCAAAACATTCTATGACGATGAAAAACAATGCCCAAATATACTAAGGGCTAGACTGTGGATCCCAAAATATGATACACTAATTATACCACCAACAAAATGAATGCAGAGGAACAAGATGATGTGGATAAAGACAATACTCAGGCTGTGATGCAGTAACAGAAAGGCTGGGTACCTATTCACTTGGTCTGCTAGGGCCTCAAGAAGCCATTTTAGAGCACCACACGTCCATAAAACAAACTGAGAAAGTCCAAAGGAACCATCTAGAATAACAGGATGATTAGAAAGTGTGACTAGTGAGAAACAAAATAGCATTTTAAAAGAAGACTAAAGCCTTCTTAAAATACTTACAAGGTTACAAGAAAGCTAGTAATCAGTAGTCCTCTCCGATGACTACGCTAAGGACAGAAAGAAAGTGTCAATATGCTTAAATATGAGCAAGTAAAACCTTGTTAAACCCAAGTGGCGAATCTCTCAATCCAGAAAGGTGGTGAGATCTCCTTTGCTGTTAAGAATTTTTAAAGCGATTACATGAATACCATCACAAAAAATCTAGGACAGAGCTTGTCAACCACTGGTTTACAGACTCTTGGAATCTACACACATTTTTAAGGGGTCTATGGGTCAAGCCTGTGAGCAATAAATTCACTACAATGGAACACACTTCTGTAACAAGAAAACGGCTGGTAGTTGAAAACAGAACATCACCTGGTAACTCGTCGGGTAGCTCATTTCCTGGAGTGGTATTCTCTCCTTTTTATTAACAAAAAAGACAATGTTTAAATTCAGAGAAAGAAACTTGGAGTCTTTTTGGCCAGTGAACACTCCTGATGCTGATGACACCCAGAAGAATTTACCTTTTTACAGCTGTTACTCAACTGTGCATCAGGAACAAAGACTCATGGGCTGTCAAGCAAGCAGGGACCTTTGTATGTTTTTAATGTAAGAGGGGATTAAAGTCTGTGTTTCTTCTCTGAATAACACAAAGCTTAAATGCTAGAACACGTTTCTTCTCAAGCCATTTCTATTCTCCACTTTTATCCCACCCTTTCATTATTTTTAGAAAAACATACAGTCTTAGGAAGGAAAATCTTATTTGTCTTCTGTGCCAGTGCAGACACAGGAACTTTAATATCCTACTTTCTACAGGGAAACGGCTGAAAGAGACAGATGGCCCATTCTGACAGGACTGCAAACAAAAGCTCAGCTCTTCTACCTAAGGAATTTTCAGCATCTGAGAGTTAAAAAATGTAAGCTACAAGACTTTTGAAAAATGAGTGCAAACAAGGAATTTTGTATAATATTAAACTAATGTGAACATGGCATTTATGAACATATAATCCAAGCATAAAATGGAAGGGTGAGGGTCAAGCTGAGGAAGGATCTTGTCTGACTGAAAAATGGGCAAATGGATACATATACATCAAGTGGGAGGGATGACTGCAAGGTCATTACACCTCTAAGTGCGTAACATTTTTTAATCTATGCCCACAAAAATTTTTTTTCAACAGTGTAACACCTTTTTTGTCTTACAGCCATACAATGTTCTTCAAGTGTGTTAGCAGAGTTTCTTACCCCACTGCCTCTCCTCTGTATTGCACCTTCCCACTCTTTCTCCTCAATGTCCAAGAGGAGTGGCAGAATTTCGTGTTTCAAGTGTTTCCTCTAAACCTGCTGGGTTTTGGAAATCCTGGAGACTCAAAAGGGAAAGATTAAGAAAAATGCCTCTATTACACCATATAAGCAGGAAATCACTGCCATTCTTATGAAAAATGGGAGGGAACCAGTCAACACTGTCAGCATCAAAGAACACCTATCTGTCCATACATAGTTTACATGCTCCCTTTTTTTTCACTCCTCACTGCTTAGAAGCATAACCAGCTTTTCTTACTTCTCCTTGATCCGGTGTCACTAATTCAAATGGGTATTTGCACTTCTGCAAAGGGAGTATAAATGCAATGACATCAGAAGAGTAAATGTTTAACTTAGCACTTACTCTGTGCCTGTGTAAGTGGCCAACTTGAAAGGAATAAAGCAATGAAAATGCAGTCCTTTCTCTTACAAGATCCGATCTCTTATTATCCAAAAGCCAAAGAGGAAATTCTACCAGTGTTTTTCAAATGACATAAGGTTTGATAGCCTGTAATTCATAGCGACTTTCACCTCTCCCAACAACATAGGCTCTTTCCTGTGACAGAATGCTTCACAATTCCTTTTGTTTCCTAGCAGGGAAGGGAGACCTAGTGGCATTTGCACTACAAGACTTGCTCACTGGGCATTCCCGATATCAACAGATTCCTTCTGAGAGGAGCCTCATGGGGCCACTTCTTACGTGTGCTAAGGAACCTGCAGCAGGTCAGAGCTGCCACAGCTCCTGCTGCCTTCTGACTCATCTCCCAGAAGTTGCTGCCCTCCTAACCCAGTGTCAGCAGAAGGGAGACCATACCCACAGGACAAGCATCCCGCTCGTAACTGGGTGACTGTGCTCTACCTGCAACTGCAGCTTACTCAAGAAACTGAGCTATGAGGCTGTGCTTCAGTCACTGTGATGAGAATACTATTGCCCCTGTGCAGGCTTGGGGAACAGCCCGAAGATTCACCAGAAGGCAGTTCTTGGCTATGTATGGTACTACAGATCCCCTACACAGTGACAGCCGTAAGAGCATTCACTAAGGAGGGAACAGGGAACAGGCCTTGAAGTGCCGCCACAGCCTATGTAAGCATTCTTCTGCATGCACATCCCTGATGGTCATGGATGTAGTCTGCACTGGTTGTTCCTTAGCCCCCGTGGATCTGAAAACACAATCTCGACACAGTACTGAGAAGCCAGTGTTCAGCACTGGCACCTCTCACGTGATTTCTTGGTTTTGCCTTTGCCATTATTCTGCCTGGAAGATGACAACTGCTTCAACGGTTTGTATTTATTATGTTTTAGATACCTTAATGGCAGATGGCAACTTTAATAGTTTAGGCGTTTTTTTTGGTTTTATGTGTGATACAGCTCCATCTACAGTAAAATACAGCCTAAACTCATCTAAGAAAATCACATGTTAGGACGGTACATTTGAGCAGAAGGCTGCTCTCACAAAACAGAACACATTTATCAATTGTCAGAATACTGTCACATAAAATAGGAGTAAGCATCTGTATCTGCTTAACTTTTGACTATTTATTAAAAACATTAAAGTACACAGATAAAGTTTCTGGTTTATGAGAGAGATTTGCATTTTGCTAACAAAACCAGCATTTCAGACTTGCAGTGAAAAAAAAAAACCAACCAACAACCAACAACCCACAACCTCAGCAATAATATATTGTATGATGAAATTTGTTCAGCATACAAATCCTGGAAACAGCCTCTTTTGTTGGTAGCTTAGCTGAGCTAAAAATCTACTTTTGAAAGAGTAGATCATGCATCTGATAGACTGGCAATGAATTAAAAAAGAATCAGAGAAGGAAAATCATTGATGGTGTAGTCTAGCAGATTTAAAAACAAAAGGTTATCCCCCTTCAAAATGCCATCATTTTCCTTCTCATTTTAATGAGATAATAATAAGCTTACGAAAAATATGGACTTAGATAAATGTAGAATGAGGACCAACAATTAAAATGTCAAATCAGAGACGTTGCTAAAAGATCCTATTATCTGAAACAGGTTTCTTATTAGTTACTAATATTGAGTATGTGGAGAATAGTTTTCAACAAGAATAATGAGTAATTCTGAAGACAATGAGAGCAAGTAACACTACTGTCATAAAGATCAGTTGTAAAACCAAATAATCTGATTCCTTGCTGCCTAAAATGACTATAAAAGTTGAAGTCTAGTACCAAATGGTTGTATAATAATTCTATAGCTAAATAATCAATGTAAATAACTACTCAGCTGGCACAGCAATAAAAACACAGACCTATAACATGACTTGATACTTTAACAAACCAAGCCACATTGATTAAGAGAACTAAAGCTAATCTGGTTTGTCATTTATGGCACTCGCATAAAGAGAAGAACTGAAAGACAGGAATTTTCTTTCCACTCACATCCACCTTTGTCAAAGGGCTATGTAATTTATTATTCCCCTACAAAGCACCTCTCAGAGGTTGACTGCTGCATAGCACAATCTTCCAAGTTACATCTTACGTTGGACAATACTCTTATGCTGGACGATTATTACCCCATGTTCATTTCCCTTACATAGTTTAGCCCAGCACTTGTCTCTCTCCCACCCTGAACACATCTGCAGCCACTTTGAAAAAAAACCAAAAAGAGGACCCCTCCACTGGCCTCCCTGCACTCTGATTTCTGAATCAAAGGACATGAGGAGGTAACAGACCCTACTCTCAGTTTGCTTGGCTCCTGTCTTGCAGATGGGGCAGGTGTCGGGGAGACAGAAAGAGTCCCCAAAACTCTGTCGTTTGAAAACTGCAGCCAAAGAACCACTTTCTTGCAAGCCTATGAAGCCCTTTCAGAAAAGTTCCTGTGCCCTTTGTATACGGCTTTGCTTTTTACCATATGCTTAAAGCCACTCCATGAAGCAACATAAACTTCCTGCAATTCTCCTTTAGGTTATAAACTGTTCTGGAAACTGCAATTTTGTATTTATAATTACACATACTAGACATAGCAAGAATAATGGTAGATCCCATCTATTTTAAGTTAATAGAGCTGGTGTTACAATTGTGTCATTAACCAAGTATGGCTTGAGCATTACATTTGTCAGGAAAGGAATTATACCGTCTCTCTAAGTCATGACTTACAAAAATGTTACACACTTCCATGCTTGCTTAAACTTTACTGAATATATTTATACTATATCCAATTTACAGTAGAGACCTGCATGATCCTTGAGTATCCTTTGATTATTTTTTTTTAGAAAACTAAAATTAAATAATTGTGAAATTTAGAGGGGAATAAAATCCTTTCCAATTTTTAATACTTTATATTAAACAACAGATGATTCTCTGATTTTGAGAATTGCTGCATGCTTGGAAGATTGGTTAAGACCTTTGCCTACGTCTTCCAGACATGTTTTATGTCCTGCCTCATACAGTCTTCTGTGTGACCCTGGGACTACTGGTATGTCTGTGCCTCTATTCCAGCTCTAACATGAAACCAGCACTCCCTCACTTCAGAGGAAAACAGTAAGTTTAGTGCAGATTCTAAGATCCACATATACTATGCTAATTGACAATATTAGTCTACATATATGGGTGGTTTGCATGGGCGAGCTGATTTTAGGGTACAGTATCTAAAGGTTACCGGCACTCCTAAGGGTGCAGAACAGCAGTAACTTTTCATAGGAGAGCAAATCGGGATGAAGGGGCATAGGAAATTACAACTCAACCAGCTTCTAGACACCTGCTGTCAAAGAAAAGAAAACACAACCTTGTCTCAACTTGCATGTCAACACAGATTAATTAAATGCATGCCCTCAGACTGTGTCCCAGTACCTACAAAAAAGAATTTTTGTAGGTTAGAGATAATATTGCTCTATTTTGTTCACACCAATGCAAACATTTGTGAGCAAAATGATCTGATTTTACATTTACACTTACATGTACATTACATTATACATTTGTAGCATGCTCCAAGTATAATTTTGCTTTTCTTGGCTTGCGAAACCGCATGCATGTTTATTCTAGGAAAAAAAACCAAAAAAAAAAAAGAAAAGAAAAGAAAAACCCACAGTTATCTAGACTACAGGAAAAAAAAAACACCCCAACCTGTAGGAAAAGGAACTGGAGACAAAAATGCTTCTGAAGTTCTTCTAGCTTCATTCTGGACCAGATAACTTTCTTTGCCTTGCAAATTCAAATTACTTTGAAAAAGGTTAATTGTGATTCTTTCCATACTCTCTGGGGTTTCACTGTTGACGTCAATTTCAAGCTACCAAGTACTCCTCCACAAGCAATTACAAATTGCAATAATGTCTGCTCAGCCTTAGATCTGACATTATCTATATTTTCATCTTTTTAATTGTACTCTCCAATAACATCAGTTTCATTTTCAGTTAGAATGCCATCCTCCTTAGATCTAGACTGCATTACAGTTTCATGGTTGGCTCCCCCTTCCTGAGCTGAAAACTATTTAAAAGATAATAAAAATTAACTAAAGGAAGAAAAAGAAACTAATTTCCAATTTTTCTTTTTTAAAAAAGCTATTACTTTTAAATCCAGAATAACGTGCTGTTTACACATGTTCCCAAGCATTCTCCCACATTCACACAAGACTTCTCAGAAGATATTTGTTTCTGTCATTCTTTCATTTGGAGATTTCCTTAGGTTGCTCTACTCCTAATACCATGAACTGCCGAGGAATTACCTTGAGTCATTTCACAGGGAGGCTGTTGCACAAGAATAAACTATGAACTTCTGGACACTCTAGCATTAAAAAACCCCCACAATTTCATCTGGCTTCTGCCAGTCTGTCATTTAAGAGGCACCTCAGACCCACAGCTGTAGCTAAAGATCATCTTTAACCTTCCAGCAATATGACAATACATACACACCGATTATGATATTAACTCACATTTTTTCCTCTGAACTCATTACATGAATTTAAAATTATTTAACACAGAATGTATTTTGCAATTCATTTTCTTCTTTCACTGTGCTTTTTAAAATCCTCTGACTGTAATTATTGAAAACATCTCTTTTTAAGCCAACCCTTTTGAGAAATACTAATGCTCCCACATGTGTCTTATTCAGGAATTCAGTTGACCTTGTGACTGAGAAAATCACTTTCTTTTTCAAACAAAAGCAGACTTTTAAAATAAGAGATTATCTTATGACAATGTCAGAATATCCTGAATTCCATAAACGAATGAATAAGGAAGCTTACATAATTTATTTTAATAGAGAGCTTGACAGAGGCTGAAATATTCACTGGTTTTAAATAGAAAATATAAAATTATCTATACACTAGAATGAACGTCTTGGGAAGAAAAGCAGCAGTCTGCCTCTCACCTTACTCTCATTCTCCCATCTGCCATTGTAAGCTTCTGGCAGGTGTTGTCTCTATTAATTCTTCAGGCCTTTACACACCACTTAGACCTGCATTAGCTGACCTGTGACCAAATCTTCCCCATGCAGCCGTTCTGAGTTATCCCCTAGGTCCAGTGGAAGCACTCCTTTGAATAGCTCAAGGTTGAAGTCAGAAAACGGGCCAAAGGAAGTTAAATTATATAGCTTTCCAATCCAGCCTTTGAACTCAGGCTATGGCTCAATAATACCATAAACCCAGCTTTAGGGCTCCTTGTACTTCATCAGTAGAAGAACTGATCTGGAATAAGCTGACCCTGCTGACCAGGTACAAATTTACCCTGACAGTCAGATCTGTTAAAAAACCGATGAATGGTTAAGTTAGCACTAACGGGCTTTTTGAAGGATTAAGTATCACCTGCCCACCTGCAGCCAGCACAAACTTAATCTCGAGTACTCTGGCTAATCTGAAAGAATGGCTACCAGATGCATCACCCTTCTTCAGATCAGATCGCTTTTGCTGGGGTCCCTGCCAGTGCACAGCTATAAATGACTGATCATTGAAATCACAGAGAGAAAGTTCTCAAGGGAAATTCACCTACGATAAGAAAAACGGTTCTTCTGGACCTCAGCACCCAGGACGTATGTGGGAACAACCTTAATTTGCACTTCAGTTCTTTGGCATCTCACATACAAAGGATAATGATAGTGACAGAAAACTGAAGGAAGATGAGTCAGACAGCTGCCTGCAAGGCATTAGTATTGTGAGGCCAGGAACTTTCGACATTTCTCCCAACAGAATAGTTCACTTGGGATGCAATGACCTCTTGGAAGAAAGATTTTTGTCACCGCAGATGCTGCCCACACAGACTTACTGCTTCTGGGGGTCTCTAGAGGATTCAACTCAACAGAAGCTAGAGTAAGATCAAGTCTTAGTTCAAGGTAACTTAAATCTCAAAAGAAGGAAGTTGATGTGGTTTGTTAAATTCCTCAGCATTCAGTATTCAGGTCATATATCATATCTTCCTACGCTCCACTGTCTAAGTAAAATATATTACTGAACTTCAAATAAATAAATAAATAAATAAAATAAGTAAATAAATAAATAAATCTTTACTCTAGCTTCTAGACATACTTTTGGAGTATTCAGACCACTGTAGTATTTTCTTTTCAGTTTTAAATTCTTTGTTTCCTAGAAATAAAACAGTTGTTGACAGGATCCAGGCAGCAGTCACATTCCAGAGTGAACAGACACAGAGTTCATCCTTGAGAGTAAAGCAGCACGAAATGCAAGTACTCAACCTCTGCACTAAGCCCACAACACGCAGGTACAGCTGCAACATGTGAATTTTAGGAGATTAACTATGCATTCTTTATATTAATCTTTTTCTGCCTGTTATTTTACTAGTTTCTGTACAATGATTTATAAATCATCTAAAGCAAATCAGATTCAGGTAAGTACATTAATTTACATACTTAATAATGTATTCCTCATATAAACCAGTCACTTCATTTTCACCTGTGCCTGCAGGATTACTGCAGAGGCACAAAATACTGGTTCACAGCAGCACTGAGCCGAAAGGTAGTTTCCTGAACTTCCTCAGCATTGTGGCATGCATGGCCACCAGTTTATACCTGTGCTGTGTTATTACAGCCTAACAAATCCAACACATTTGTAACTGGTATTGATTATTTTATATATGCTTCATACCACTAACTTCAACAAATAGTATAGTCTAATTCCATCTGATTTAAAATGAGTTTTTAAATCCTCTCCTTGCTCTTAAATACCTTCTGAAGTACTATACCAAAATTCTCCCTTCAAATTTATTCTGTGGGTCTTTAAACTGCAGGGCAGACCATTTCCCATATTGCTACCTCCTCCTTCACGTGGAGAATTTCCATTACTGTGACTGTACGTTACAAGTGTGTTTATGCTATGTATCTGATAAGGGTCTAATCATTCTTGTGTAGTTTTGTGATTGACTAAGAGGTGACTAAGAAGGTGGTCTCATCACCCTGCTCACACCAAGGGCTTCCTCTTGCACCAACACTGTCAAACACCTGGACCGTGCTGACCTAGTTCAGGGACCTAAACTAACAAAAAAATAATCCCCCCAAACCTCAACAAATAGTCTCCGTGTAGCAATCTGCAGCAACTGAGTGCTGAGTCAGGCTTGTACCGCTGTACTCGTGAGTGAAAGGGAGGGGCAAAGACACATGTCAGGGTTTAAACCTAGCTAAATTAGATAATGAAACCACACCTGAAGGATCCATCCATACTGGCTGCCAACATTTCCTATTAAAAATAGCATTATAAATTGGAGTCCTCTTCATGAAAAAAGGATGACATATAGCAAACCACCGCAGACATTTACACAGAACTTCTAGATAACTGAAAAAGAGCTGTTGCTCTTCCGTTACAAATATGATTTTCAGGTTTAGTGCTCTAGAAACTATTACCAACAACATGCTGACCTCAGAAGCAAAGCATTGTTTGTGAAGAGAGATCACATCTCTTTTTGGACCCACTGACACAAAAGATGTGCCAGTGTTTGGTCACCCAAGCACCTGCTCAGGTGTGGAATCGGAAAGGCAACCTTCAAAGTATGGATACCTGTTGAGAAAATAACTTCAATTATATGTCTCAAGTAGAGAATTCTGAGATAAGCACATTGGTAGCAGCAGTGAAGCAGGACTATATTAGGATCGGAGATTATGCAGCTATGGGGAGAAGAGAATGGTAGCCAACGAAATGTCATTGAAGATGGGAAGGAAAAAAGGAATATTAAGTCTATATTGCATCATGTTATTCTGTACATAACTAATGGCAATTCCCCATTAGTATTTCAAGTCTTCTTTAGCAATTGTAAGTATTAATTTTCATTCTCTTCCACACAGTGACAAGGAGCCTAGTTTTCAGTGAGAGGTTAACAATAAATAATGTAAAACTTTGACAAGAGTGTATGGGTATTTTGACTACCTGTGCCGTCAGTTTGACAAATTAAGAAGCAGGAAAAAAGCACTGGCAAGGCTGAGAAATCCTGTGGTCATAGCAAGGATCAGAGAAAGTCCAAGCCTATAATGATCTAAAACTGAAAGTACATGAAACAGAGTCAGACCAGCCCATCAAATACATTTATACTGCACAGAAATCTGAGACAAGGCTTAGCTTCCCAGGCTGACATTGCAATGTGATGAGGTTTTAGGATGCAGGCTGGAATCTAGGAACCTGACCTGAGAGTAATGTGCACTGTAAACATGCTTTTTATATTTTACAGAAAAAAGTAAAGACTCGGGGCCGAATGGTGTTAACTGCCTGCTCCTCCCAACAATTTCCGTAGAGACTCTCTCTCTCAAAATCTATCATCAAGTATATTCACTACTGCTACATCACCACTGGAAATCCTGGCATATTTTGTACCTGCTTTGAAAGGTATTTTTCCTATGCTGCATGAAGAAGTGCTCAGTAGTGTAAGCATTTCAAATATTAATCTTCCCTTACATGGAATTCAAAACTACAGCAGTACTTTAGTGAAATACTAAGGCATTTCATGCAATTCTATTAAGAGCTGGTGCCTTCTGCTAAGTGATTAATCTTTTGCATCAGAACTCATTTCATCGCTTCATAATAATTCAAGTTTAGCATACACAGGATAACCAGTGACTGGCTGGAAGGCACTGGCATTTCTAGCATGTCAGGAAACATATTTTTAAAGGTAGTTTCAAATAATCAAAATCAACAGCTTATTGGAAAAGTAGAGAAAGACTAACCATGTCATATACTCCTATGTTCTGTTTAATTAAAAAATATTGGGATTCTATTGGAAGGCTTCAGTGCCTTCTTAATTGAGAAGGACTATGAGAATGGTTGCATTCTTTTGTATGATTAGAAATACCATGCTAAATTTTTCGTAACTCTTCATCCTAAACTATGCTTCCCTGAGATGGTGTATGTACAAGGATTTCTAGGGTTTGTTTACACCCAAGCACACATCCCACTTCTTTTGTCTAAACACCAAATCATTCTTGACTTGTTATTTCCTAAAGCAGAAGTTCTCTGTCTTCACATAGTGCCTGGACATAATTTTCCCCTCCTCCACCATCTTCTACTACTGTTTCAATCAATTTTAGACTCACTTGCAAGATGATTTTGTGGTTTATAAAATCACATGGGCAAAACCTGAATTTTTAAGGGTCTGGAAAATAACAACATCTAAGACAGTAAAACTGGTCACTCAATATGAAGTTAACCACAGGCTTGTATTTATGACAACTAATTTTAATCAAAAGCAATAACTTTCCACTATTAACAGAAAAATAACAATGGGCAACTGACATTGATAAACTACTGCTTTGTTTAAAACTTATTTTAGAAGAATTTTAATGAGGGGAAAGAGAACAGTCTAAATGATTTCCAAGCCAGCCAACCTCAAAGTAGCACAATACTGCATTGGTATGGTGCTTTTTATTGTTAAGTTATCTTGGCCATAGCAACTTTATTCCTCGCTGGTCTATACAAAATCTCAGTAGGCAGGTGAACACTAGCAATACAAAAAAGGTCTTTCTGGATAATGCAACAACTCATAACTTGTTTCTCATCTAGCATGGTTTCCAAGATTTTTAAATTATATTTATAGGACAACTTCAACCAAGAGGACAAATTCTGAAGCAAGTTTCAATGTATCTCTGCATTTGTGTATACTATAATATGCATTTGCATATTAGATCTGATTCAACGTTGCAGTGGCTCAGCAGACCACTGTAATGCCTGACATGTTTTAAACCATGAATCCTTTAAAGAAGTGATCCTGAATAAAAGAAAGGATTCAAGGATAATGGAAGAGAACTACTCTTGGGACAGGAGTAAGTCGCTGTGCAACTACAGGGTCAAGAACAACTGTGCAAATAGCAATTCTGTAGAAAATCTAATCCTTCATAAACTGAATACAGATCAGCCTGCTGCAATACTGGGAGAGCCTTTGTAAATGACTCATACTTCCCCATGATTTTGCAGGAAGACACTGAAACAACATGTCACTGTATCTCAGCTGGGAGATGTAGTTACCAGTAAAGGGACTGTACCTTCTTAAACTGCCGTTGGCAGCTCCTGAATATTTTAAGAACTGCTGTTCTGTTTCAGTGCAAAGACAGAAGTGGTGGTGGTGGCAGCAATAAAAAGAGGCAATGTTGAGCTCACCTACTTGCTTTTGGCCCATTTCAGTTCAAGTCATTCACAAGGTGAGAGGTGATAATTTTCTAAAAGCTTTTTGGCTCTGACTGCTTGAGTACTTTTCAAGCCAGCTCCACTGCAGAGTCAAACATGCAACCTGGAATCAGCATGTTGAATTCACCAGTTGGACTTTGCATTTAAGTGGTGTAAGAGCATTCATGCAGGCTGTAACTGCTCAGAAGTGGGTTAAAGTTTGTTAACCTCTGCTTGTGAAGATTTCAAACACGGTCTGTCCTTTCAAACCTGTATAATATAAGGCATAGGAATTCAATGCATTTCAACTGCTAGGCCACTTCAAAAACACTCAAGTATCTCTAGATACATATTACAACTGGTTTGAGGTTGTACTAAATATTGGCTTGGACCTATTGCCTTCTGTATTCCCTCTTTCAAACTGTCTTCCCTTTTTGATACATTTCAACATGATATCACTGGTCCTAAAAAGGATAAAAAAATAAAAACAGAACTTAGAGATAGACCATAAAATCTGAGAGGAGGTTTCTGAATTGAACGTTACATTATTGTCCCTAAGCAGTTTCATTTCAACATAATAATGCTACCATACCTGACACTAAGAAGAGCTAAAGAATTCTTCAGCATGGTGGTTCTCTGCATTTGCTGTAAAAGACTTTTCTAGAGACTCACCATGCATATTAGCAGTTACTAGATGACCACAAACGAGTTCATAGGTACAAAGTTATACAATCAATACAATTATAGTTAAGACTACAACAGATGCCTTATTCACCTTAGATTCTCTGTGATATGTAGAAAGAGTCAAGTGCTGTTTCAGCACCTGTGATCATCACACAACACACAGCAAATGGAAACTCTGTAAACCTTGTACTCGCTCTACTCGGCTGAACATGTAGGCTTTAGCTCTGCAAATTGCTTAGGCTCCAGTTTGGGATGCCAATTGACCTCAGACGAGTCGTTATTCACCTAGGTATGGTTAATCTGCACTAATAACTTCACTGAAGTGATTAAACAGAGACATTAAAAAATAATATTTACATTTACTGTTAGAACTTCCAGGTTTGTTCTTTTAAAAATTACATTTACTTTACATAACATAAAGAAGGACCTGGATATATCTCACTGGGGATGTATCTCATATAGCTTTACAATTTTTTACCCACCTTTTCTGGGAATTCATAGTATCCTTTTTTCTGAAGGCATTCAGAGTGAAATAAGACTGTCTGCACAGGCAGAAGACATAAAATATATATAATATAAAGAAATATACAGAAATAAAGCAACACCAAAACAGGTCTGCCAAAATACATCTGCTTGAACAAAAGCTGTGTGACCCATCCACTTTGAACTGATACAAACTGCCATTTACAGCATCATGTACTGGACATGCTTTAAAACCTTCAGAGTAAGACTAAAATTAAAAGGGTTCTTAAGGGAAAGAGGGGTTGTGATATGCCAGAATGGCACATGATTTCTGTAATCACAAAATACTTGCTTGGAGGTGTAAGGTAAAAGCTTTAACTTGGATCTGTCCCAACATCATTCATGGAGACTTACGGTTACAGACAGATTCTGAATTTTTATTTTTTCATAATGTGGGGATTTTTCCCCCCCTAGCATTTGTGTTTTCTTGGTTGGCTTGAATTACCTTCTTTCTATGCTTGTAAACTAGGAGAGGATTTGCTCTAAGCTCTTATATCTCTAGCCTATATTAAGATATTTTAAGCTTTTAAACCTCTAATACATTTAATAGATTCAAACTATTTAAGAAGGAAGGAAAAAGTGCTAGGAAAACGCACCCAAGCTGACCATTTCTGCATAAACTTTCTATTTAACACAACTTAAAACTTATTTTAAGATAGCCTAAGAACTCCTGAATGGGCCAATCACAATAAAAATGTACTTTGTTTCCCATGGAATCAAATGTGGCAAACTGGGAAAGAAAAAGATGGGCAGCATGAGGGATGGAACAGAAAGAGCTAATTCAAACTGAAGCATAAAAAGACTGCAGTAAGCAGTAATCAAGAGTCTGCTTCAGGGAAGGAGCTTTTTGGGTCCATTAAATTAAGAGGTTGAGCTATCAAAACATGTGCAAAAAAGAATGAACATTCTAAAGAAAGCAAATCCATAATGAAAGGTAATAGTTATGGCTGAATATAAAGAAGCAGAGTCATTTAAGATGAGAGATGCTTCTGTGTGGTACATGGTAGGCCTGACTTCAAAAATTCCTCTCCATCTGTATTATTTATACTTCAAAATATTTATCTGTAGTGACAGAGCAGTTCTCTAATTGCCGTCTAATATCTGGAGCATTAATAATGTAACCTTAAGTATTACCTCCTCACCTGGAAATACCAGGTCTTTCCAGGAAATGACAGAAGTAATTCCTGCAGATAACATCCCCTTTTAATCTGGTAGTTCAGGAAGACTGAAAATATGGTCCCTACCATCTCTCCTTTCTGCTCACCTCTTCATTTTCACCCACACAGAGAACTTCAGCTAGATGGAGAAAGGTAAATGGTGTTGGTACCAGCTAAATATATGTCATGACAGACACAAGTCCTTCCTGCCACAAGTGGGACAGGAAGATCTCTATCTTGAGCTTCAACTCCATACAGATTTTGGACTCCTGCTCGCCCTGCAAGCAAGAGTTCAAGTTCTTTTCCTCTTTTTGAGGAAGTATTGCTCTCCCTTGTGAGTATGCTAAGGCTTGACCTTCTCTCTCTTACCTTGATATTAACATAACCGAAGAAGCACACACAGTACTTCCACCATTCCTGCTCCCTGAGGTAACTACAGACAGAATTCTTGACTTTCACCCACGCACCTATCATTTAGCAAGGAACTATCAGTTTGTTTTGTGCTCAGCCATCTGAAACACCATCAAAAGCACTGTGAGTCAGTTGGACTCTATGATCTTAAAAGTCTTTTCGAACCTAAATGACTCTATGAAAAAAATGTGCACAAGAAATCCTTCTGACCTTAGTCACCTTATCACCATTAGGGTCCTCATTTTAAGAAAAGTCAAAATCACATGTTGTTAGTCTTCCTGATACTCTCAAATATCAGCTGGAATTTAAACAGAAAGTGCTGACCCACTGCTTTCTGCTGATGCTGTTAAAGCTCCCGTTTTCCAGTGGTACCACATGAAGTCTGCAAGAAGCAAAAAGCCACTGCTCAGAAAGCATTGCGGGCTTCATGACATTCATTTGCAATTACTCAGATAGGAGGCGGGTGCTTCAGACTCTGCTCTTGAAACGAGCAGGTGCATCTTGGAGCAAGGTGAGCACTCACAGCTGAGAAGCCTGTAACTCACACAGGGACTGCTGCTTGAAAGGACAAGCTTTAACCTTCCGTCAAGTCTGTGGCTGGCTCTGTATAGCAGACAGCAGAAGGAAACATAATGAACCCCCCACCTATATGGCCTGCCAGCCCTAATTTTGTTTCTCGCAGTACTTTATACTACTTCAGCATTCCCCTCCTCCTTCTTGAAAAGAGGTAAAGATGATGTTATTCTGGCTCTGTGTCAAGTAGATTTTTGAATGGGCCCTGAAACCTTGCTAGTGTGAAAGCAATATAATTTGCCCTCTGGATATATAGAGTTAGGCCTTTCAATCAGAAAGATTTGAAAGCTGTAATGTTGTTACTGTATTCTCATTTTGAGACCTCATTTAGCAGACTTAGATAATTTTGCTCTGAAGTACCTCTGGGCTGACTCAGCAGCCAAAGAAAAACTTTGTTGCTGGCCTTCCGTGCTGCCACCTGAAGTTCCTAAATAAGGAAATATAAGCAAACTGTAAGTGCATACAATGAGTTATGCAGCGTAGCCATGCCTTGTAACTAGTCAAAAATCTGTGCCATCAGTAGATTTTTCTTGACATGTATTGAGCTGTTTTATTTTTGTAAACCACATTCATGAAGTGAACTGATAGAGTGAACAAACACAAAGTAAAATAGAACATAAACAACCACGTAGTACACTATTTCTCACTCAATGACAGACAGATAAACTGAGCAACTGACCTCTCTTTGGGCAGAAATATTTTTTTTTTCCTGTGAAATGCTGGTTGCTTTTGGCTTTTACAACTTAATTAACCAGCATACTGACAAACTATTTTGGAGGACCATCTGAAGTACATGTCCTTATAAAAATAGATTTCCAGAAGTTATGCTCAGGAAGTAGTGAGAATGGTTCTAAAAAATAAATGTGTAAATTATACAGTGAAACTAACGCAAGTTTTAGTGTGGCAAAAGCTTGCTTTTGTTTTAGCATACTTCTGGCAAGTACACAGGAAGGTAAAAAGCCTCAAGCCCTTCTGTCCAGATCTACCCACAGACTTCCATCACACATTTAGGCTAGAAAGTCCACTCTGTAGGAAAGCTAACATTAAAATTCACAGCTGTCCTAGCATTGGTTTATTGGGGTGAGCTTTAAACAAGAAAATTGCAACTGTCCAGACAATCTTCATTTGTCAATGCTCCTCTCAGAGATCAAATAACCCCAGGATATTATAAGTAGCAAGTAATTAATATACTTGCTTATAATACATCAACTTTGTAGACTTCCACCCCTAACAGAAAGGGTAACAGCTACTGTCATATTCCCCATGCACACTGCCATCTGTCAACTGCTAGCTACCGGCTAACACGGGCTTTCCAAAACTTTATTATCCAGTGCTGCTAATTATCCCTAATGGAACTAAGCAATGTAAAGATTTTTTTATTGTTTTCACTTGGACATTACTTCTCTTGAACAGATTTTAAGCTGTGGGCAATGCTGTTCTCTGTTGTTCTGTTCTTTTGCTGAGTTCCCACTGGCCCAGTTCTATTGTTAGCAAAGCAAAGCAAGACCACAAGGACCACTGGCTAGCCCATTTTATATAGAAAACCACAATTTGCATTTCCTAACAGGAAGTGTATCCAATTATCTCTAGGTTGCCTCTATTGCTGTCTGCTACCAAATAGTCTTATTCTGCTCAGCTCGCCTTTTGGAAATGACTCACAGAAAGCTGTTCACTGAGATTTTGTTGCCAGACGTCAGCATTTATTTCCTCCAGCATTTCCTAATAGTTCATTTACCTCCACCTGATTTTTCTTTTGTCCTTTCCTCTCCTCCTTTCAATACCCCAGCTTTGATGGGATCCTGCAGAGTTTCCATTACAAATCTAGTAGTAAAGACCAGGATCATGAGCCTCTCTACCTATATACAGATCAAGAAAGCAAAGCAGCAAACTTACTGCTGTGTCAGCAATTACTCTCCTTGGACAAACTAGCAGTGTAGAACTTTCACATCAGAACACAGATGTTGCTAATGTGGTTTTTTTGCCAGATCCTAGCTCTTTTCCTTTCTGTTCCTTCTTTTCCTTCCCCACTCAAGTTCTTCAGAAGATAATACCTCACCCTGCAGGATAACTTGAGTCAATGATGTCATGTATTCTGAAAGGGAATTATAATAATGCATGAGAAATAACGACCAAGTTATCAGAGAGCCGATGAAGTTCAAGACTTAATCAAACAGAAGTAACCAGCAGGCATTTTGCCTTATTATATATATATACAATTGCTTTCTCTTTTGGGGCATAAAACCCAGGTCTTACAGGAGTCAAAAGCAGAGTTCAGGAGAAACAGAGTTAAGCTTTTACAATCTGTATTACTTGAACCTCCTTCTACATTAATATTTACTACTTCTAATCTTCTCTTACAACTTTGAGCACTTTCTACATGTTGTATAAAATACTAATTGTGATGAGATTGTATAGGATGTATGTATAGCCTTGTATAGGATGGCATGTACACATGTTGTCTACTAAGGCATCATTCATCAGGTTACTAGGACTTAAGGCAACATTTGAAAATTTGAAAGAACATAAGTAGGCAAAATAAATGCAGATAATTGAATGGAATTTAAAATTTAGATTACATTAGAAATAAATGTGTATGCAACCTAAAATGTTTTACATAATTTCTCTACTTTGAAAAAAGAAGAGAGAGGAATATTGTATACTAGCACTCGTAAATGCAGGAATTAAAACCCCTATGCTTACGCTGAATGTGAACAGACAAATGAAGAATGTTGTCCATTCAGGAAAGTATGGTCAGAAGTGTTAAATGAAAAAGCAGAATCTGGAGAGAAAAAAGAACATATTTCTAGCATGACAAAAATACAGACAGACAGTAATGGATCTGAAAAAAAAATCCTGTAGCTTTCGGGAATTTTTTTTTAGCAAACATTAATGTTTTACTTTAGAATGACAGTACATCAAATTTTGCACGTTCTTCTAATAGGCTTCTGTGTCCTTATTCCCATTTGTGATATGTTGTTCTAAAGATCAAAAATTTTACTTTAAGACATTCCTATAAATGTTCTCTCCTGAAGTACTCCTAAGATGCCCATAAAGATGCTGCAGGTAACATCTATCTGCATGAAAAGATACACTGGCATCTCATGCTCCACCCTATTTGAGTCCAACAAGTAAAAATTAAAAGGAAAACAGTTTTTCAAGAAAATGTAAAAATTTATTTTGAAAACATGTTCTTTAAAGCTAAGAGCATGAGATTTTAAAATTATAACTGAGATCTGTAAGAAACTGTTTCTTCAATAACCCCATGTGTCAAAAATGCAAAATCAGTTCATTTTTGGAAGTCTTAGGAAGGATGGACCAAATAGAAATCACAGTCACTACTTATGGTTCTGGTCCCCTTACCTCAAAGGAGCTGGAAAAGCATGGAAAAGGGTAACTGGAATGATCAGGGATAAGAAATTGTTTCTGACCATAGAATGATCAGATGAGCATCCTTCTGCTAGGAAAACAAGAAACTGAGGTGGGAGATGACAGAGGAGTATAAAATTGTGTATGGCATAGGAAATAATAGTCACTGATCACAGCCTCTTCTTTCACGTGACTTGGAGGATATTAGAGTAAATCAGTAGTTGCTGTTCCCAATTATCTTGTCAGAAAAATTCCAGCAGAAAGAGTTAGTGAACTGAAGATCATCATTACATCTCCAATTTTAAATTTATGGGATCTATACAGTTAACTCCCTGCATAACTTAATGAAAATTGCCCCCTAGTATGCAACAATCCTCAAGAACTCTCACTGTTTACCTCTACTAACAACTTTCAATGACTGGACAAGGGCACCTGCTTTTCTAATAGGCATTTAACCCAAGGAGAAAGAAGATAAGCAGAAGATGCAAATAGATTAAAATCCCTAGGAATTTACTTGTATTTTTCAGGCTGTAATCTGAATCTTACAATTCTTAAATCTGAACAGCCTGATGGTAAACTACAGGCCTTCAGCATTGTAAAAGAAAACTGTCCCAAAATTCAACACTCAAACGTAACTTTCAGATATAAGCACCCAAATGTCTAGCAAATTGTATCTAGCATTTTGCAGAAGGAGTAGAAAGAGCAGACCTTATTAGAATACTCTTAACTGCATTGAACACCATATCCAAGCCACTCAGTCTGGGTCAGTGGTTTTCTTGATTACAGTTATTACACAGGAGTACTGTAACATCATCTCCATGGCTAGTGAAGCTTTCCACCCATACAGATGCATTGTCTGCTAGAAGACAAAGATGTCAACTTGAGGAGTACCGGATGCTCAGGTATCCAAAGCCAGATCTTCAATTATCTGGTACAGCCAACCTTTGACATCAGATTTCCCAACAGAAGCCACACTATTCCCAGCAGTTTAACATCACAAGAACTTTCTTCATTGACCATATTAATCTCATCCAGCTGAGATGTAAGTACACTGAAGATTCCGAAGAAAATCTTAAACAAATATTTTTTCATTGAAGTACTAATCTGCTGAAACTAAAGTTACCTGCAGGATTTGGCCTGTTTGGGATACACAGCTCACTCCAAAAGACGAAAAAGCTTGAAAAACTTTCTGAAAATGCCACAGTATCTGCCACAGAAATGCACAAAACAGAGCACTCAACCAGAATTTCTTTAGCTATGTACCTGGCAGATAAAACTCACTATTTTTGATTGTCCGACCCTGGATACATAGAAGAAGGTAAACTGCAAGCAAGGCAGATTACATCACTTCAAATGGCAAGCTGAGGCCCTTGAACATGGAAAAAGTCCTCTGCTGTGCAGAAGGTGAAGGAAAATTAATGGTCTCAACTGGAGTTCTGCAATCTCTTCCCATCTACTTTAAGACCTATTTAGAAACAGTTTCCTGCAGTTTCATCTTTAAAGGTGAGCTTCTCACATAACCCTAGCTTAAGGCTTGGAGTGTTTTAGTTCAGCTCTGAGCTGGGTGAAGGAACATCTTTTCAATTTCTTACTGCCTAAAGTGTCCTATTACCAGATTAAATGCAAAATATAAACAGCAGCACTCTGTTGTATGCTGACTTGACTTACACTTTGTGAAAATTCAGAAAGGCATAAAGCAAATGAATGTGCAGGGACATATTAGGAAAGAAAGAATGTAAAAGAAATTATTTGTGATCCCCATTTTATGTACTTTGCACCTTACAACAGTAACAAGATTTTTAGCCTAAAAGTCGTAATGTGAGGAAAGTAATGAGTATTTGAAAGGACTAACTTCTAAAGAACTAAAAGTTATAACAAAGGTTATATAAATAAATGGAAGCTTTTAAGGAGAATAAATTAAGTAATGGAGAATAATTTCAGGTAGCTGGACAACTACACTAGTCTACTGCTAATGAGCAATTCCACTGTTCACTAGAGCATTCAATTCAAGGTAACTTGAGTGAAAATGCTAATGCACTGTTGGGGGTGGGGGGGGAAACCCCAAGCCCCCCATAAATCCAACATGCTATTCCTCATATGGCAAAGGTTTCCAGGATTAAATGTCGTCTAAATTCTAAAACACACATTTCCCAAATGGCAACTTATACTAGGCAAAGGACATGGCTGAAGCCTTTAACATGAGAATTCGGTAAAGCTTTACAAATGCAGTTTGTACCCACCACAAGACAAGATGGGAAACCCACTTTTTAGTGTTCTGGCCATCTTAACTTCCAGACAAACTAAAAAATAAGGTCAAGACCACTCTCTGAAATGTCTTGAAATAGGTAGGTAACTGCTGGACTGTGTTTTAGGATAGCTACCAACATTTATTATGCCATAAGCATTTTCAAATCATTTTCTGTTGGCATAGTAACAACTAGTAAGTGGTGATGTTAGCCAGAAGTTGCAGGAGGATGATGGTGACTGGGGGCAGAAAGAGATGAAGGACCTCCAAGACTCACAGCTCTTCCATTCTCTCCCTTCATTAATCCATCCTCACCAGCCAATCTGATTTCAGTAGCTGGACTGGGCTCTGCTTGCCCATTAAAAAAAAAAAAAAAAAAAAAGAAAAGAAAAAAAGTGTGCTCTGGCTCCCTGTGGATTAGGCAACTGAGAAGTAAGCAACTACTGCTCACCAGCAAGCGGAGCACAGAGTCAGTTTTGACTAATCTACTCCTCCCAACCTCCCTGCTCTGGCTCCATTTATCAGGACTCTCTCCCCAGTCTTTTAAAGATTTACTCAGGCTCTTACAACAGGGGGGAAGAGATCTTAGATCTCATGGACAAACATCTTACTTCCCTACCATGCCTCAAATGATGGGGTCAGAGCAAGCCCTATTTCTTTCATTTTCTGAGCCTCCTGCCTTTGCTGATATATGTATGTATAAACAGCAAAGACTGTTGTATAAACAGACCCACATTTTCTCTATGCTTTCGGTACTGAGTAATCCCAGACTTTGTGAGGCACCAGGCAGGTGCACAAAGCACAGGTATTAAAATGCTGCAGTGGAAATGGGGTGAATAACAGTAATGCACAAAGCACATCAGTGCAGCTGTGCTTTGTATTTAGTAGATGGAATGGCATCCCTTCAAGACAAGCACAGAGCAGGGGCCACAGGACAGCCATTGTGCAAGGCAAAACACAACAGGCTAGCTGCTGGAAGGCAGCCAAGTCACACAGGCGTTGAGAAGCACTCACGGACACTGTTGCACACTAAGTCACAGCAAAAGGAAACTTAATTCACTTTACAGGGGGATTGTAGACCAGTCTTAAACAGACCAAATAACTGCAGGAGTTGTGCTGTGTGAATGCATGGCATTCTCATTCAGAAAAAGAAGTAAGCCTGAAATAACCCTCCTGCACTGACATGCTCTATCTCCAAAAAAAATTCTACATCCAAAGCTGAATTTGGAGATGTGGCTGACCAGTTGAGCAGTTATGGTTTTGCACCCCACAGTCTCTACAATAGCACACCAATCACAGAAAGACATCACTGAGCCCAAAGATACAGCCTCCTATCTCTCCGATGTGTTTGTAGGCACCTTCAAGGAAAGGAGCTAAGTTTTTTTTTTGTCCTTATCTTCAGAAAACAAACAAGGTTACACTTTGCATGCATATAAGACAGATGTGTAAGATTCCTTTGTGAACACATCATGTATGTCAATATTCACCTATTTGTATGCCTGGTAACAAAATGTAAGTTTCTTTGATAATGTATCGACTATCTCCAAAATAGTCTTTATTTATAATTTAAGAACTCCTGAAATTTATAACCACACATTAAAGACTGAGTGAGTAAAAAGAAGGATATATATTCTCAAAAGGAATCACCATAGCTGCAGTTAAACTAAAATAGTTTGATGGAAACTTCCATGTTAATCTCTATTTTTAAGATATTAACACTAATCGAGGAGAGAGAAACAGTAACAATCTTAATTCTCTCAGTAAGTATTATTCTATAAGGGATTACCACAAAGAGTACAATATTATTTTCTGGTTCTAACTCTAATGCATAAATTTCTCTCACAGCAAAGAGCACAAGCTGGGAGGATATAAAAGATAACCAGGGTCCTCACCAAATATTGTGCTTATTTATTGTATCATTTAGATTAAGATAACTTTCTCATTACTGTAGCACTATTGGATTGGTTTCTGCTTCTAGGTTGCAACAGGCACATACCTGACTGCTGACTTTTTAACAACAGGCTATTGAAACAGCAACAAAACAAATTTCTATCTAAAGCTGGCATGAAATTAAACCACTCAACGTAAAGCTGCTATGACATTATAATTCCTGTTGTAGAGATCTGTTCACCAGAAATTTCAGCTGCAGTGAACAAGACCCTCTAGGCTTATGCATACAAAGCAGTTGTTGTGTCACCTGTTAAGCTTGTTGTATTTGGCTCATGAGGAAAAACAGAAACTCATATTTTGCAGGTTTAAACTGGAAGCCACAGATAACATTCATTCCCCACCCCCACCCCCACCCCCCGACTAAAAGCACATTTAAACAACCTAGTGAGCTGAGAGAGAAGGCAGGATGTGACATGGCGAATAAGACTGCAAGTGCAGTTCCTCAAAATAAAATATATGAAAAAGAACAATTAAAAAGTGTCTACTATAATGTTTTAGGATTTTTTTCAGGGAACTAGATTGGATTATCTCTTCCGAGACAATATACTGGCACTCTAATCCACAGAGAACCTGGAGGACCAGACTTTGCTACAGATTTGGGTGAGTTTATTCTAAAGGAAATGCCAGAAAAACTCTGGCTGGAGTACAAGATATTTACAGGACTGAAAAAAGTCAGGTGAGAACTACTGTAATTACTAGACCAAAATGAAAAATAACACATGTAAAGACTACACTCAAACTGAATCTACGCTAGTATGAGGAAGGAGAGCAAAAAAAGAGAGAAAACCCCCCCAGTATCCTCAGCTAACCTATCTTAATTACATATACACAATCCCAGTTAAATCTACATTTTTCAAAGATATTAATTGTAACCGTGTGCCAGAGAAGATATATCCCAGAAATACATAATCGATCTAGAAATTTAAGCAAGATATCCTATTTTTTTTTCCTTTTAAACACAGAGTGCCCAAATCCAATGTTTTGGTTTCTGACACTTTCTGAAAGCTCAAGACATTAAAATAATTAATTTACACCACAGACACTTCATTGTCACCATGAAAAATGCCTTGAACCACATTCAAAGATAAGTATTTCTTTTACATCATATATAACTCTTGAGGATTCATTCTACTACAACAAACCCTCTTAGTGCAAGTGCTCTTGCTTCAAACAATACTCTCTGATCAATACAAATCACACATTGGGTTGGCTGTCTTACTGCTAGCTTTCAACAGTCACAAGGCAATTTAAACTACACTTAAGATTATCTTTTAAATAACTGAAGATGAGAAATGATTTGTTGTAGTAGGAATCAACAGCATAACAAAAATGTGTATCAAAACCTGCACTGTCTCCCATAAGGTATTTCACAACTGTCCAAATGTACATTATGTAATGATACGTAATGTATCATTATGGGGACTGTGGAATCTGGTATTTTTACGTGAGCTACCTCACTCTGTTGAACATTCCTACAAAGGAAGCCTGGCATGCCTTACAAAAAATGAGCCCAAATACATATCTTTAAAAATTACTTTGCTGATTCTTCCTGTAATGCTCAGACCAATATGCATGTGGTCTTGCCACAGAAGGGAGATAAAGCAGCAGTTTGTATTTAACACTATATATGAAACTGGGACAGATCTGCAGAAATAAGCGACTGATTTTTTTCCCCACATTATATTAAAGCTGAAATGGTGAAAAGACATTCCTGCTTTTAGAAAGCCAAATGCAAAAGCCTAACATGTAAACTTAGCATATTCATGCCAACCTATGACATCCAAGGTGCAGTATGTTTTTTTAAACATGCACTTCTCTTTGGTTTATTTTCTTCTAGTTTTCAAAAAATGTCTACTCTTAAACAGCAAGTTAAATAATAACTGAAAATCTGAATATATTAAATAACCTGTATTGAAATTGTGAAAGTGTGCCTAGATGGTAACATTTTCTATTTCCTAAGACAGAAAAAACAAAAGTCGTCTATGTTATCTCTAGAGTTAGTTGGAAAGAGAAAATATCGTCAATGACACGAACAGTCTCAGTAGAATTTTAGATTTAAAAAAGTTGTGCTGGCTGTGGCTGGGGTAGACTTAATTTTTGTCACAGTAGCTAGCATGGGGCTGTGCTTTGGATTGGTGCTGAAAGCAGTGCTGGGGAACACGGGGATGTTTCCATTGTTGCTGAGCAGGGGTTACACACAGCCAAGGCCTCTTCTGCCTCTCGCTCCGCCCCACCCGCGAGGAGGCTGGGGGTGCACAAGAAGCTGGGAGGGGGCACAGCCATGACAGCTGAGCCCAACTGACCGAAGGGATATTCCGACCGTATGATGTCATGCTCAGCGTATCAAGCTGGGGGAAGGAGAAAGTGGGAGACGTATGGAGTGATGGCATTTGTCTTTCCAAATAACCATTACATCTGATGGAGCCTGGCTTTCCTGGAAACGGCAAAACACCTGCCTGCTGATGAGAAGTGGTGAATGAATTCCTTGTTTTGCTTTGCTTGTGCATGCAGCTTCTGCTTTACCAATTAAACTGTTGCCTTTATCTCAACCTATGAGTTTTCTCACTTTTCTGATTCCCTGCCCTATCTCACCATGGAAGGAGTGAGTGAACGGCTGGGTGGTGCTTAGTTTCTGGGGTTAAACAGCCACGAAAGTGTACCTTCATTCAACCAAAGCAAGTGAAATGTTATTAATTTTGGCCAAAAAAAGTATTGATTGTTTTGGAATATTTAGTTTTGTTCACAGTGTTCACCTCTTTCATTTAAATCCTTCTCCATGCTATATGTGAAGCTCAGGAACTTCACATTTTTCTTTTTTCCTTTGATTTGAACAAAAAGTGAAAATAAAATAGCAAGAAATATTTAATATTCCTGATATAAAATAAAAGATCTCAGATGTTCTCACACAAAGCTTATGCCTCACCAAACTAAATATCGGTCAGCTGGACACGCTTTATCATCAACGAACATAAGTGTTGATATCTAGCCTAGGAAGAGATATCTACTATCGAAATACGCTGTCCTTTTCAGTGATAATAAAACTAAGAGAGCAGATACATATGTCTACGTTGCAGATGTCTGAAGCTTGATAAGATTAAATGCAATTGCAAACATTACATCTGAGGTAGATTAACATCCCTCATCTGATGATATTGCAGATTTGAACATACGAGGTTTAAATTGTCCATCACTACTGTACTCTGGCACTAAAACTGATGTTTACATTCCCCCTCCCTATCCTAAATTTCTTTCCATGGTCAAATGACCAGGCAGCAGCAGAATGTCAGATCAGCTCACTGATCAAAGGGGAAAAAAAACCTGAGGATTTTTTTTAATAGGTTGTTTACCTTTCTGTCAGATCAACAGCATCAACCTACCCCCGTATCTGTACAGTTGCTGCATCTGGGAATGCATAGCTGGGAATTAGGGAGAAGCAGCTTTCAGCTAGATCAGACTGAATTTACAAGAGTTTGCATATTAATATTAGCAACCCAGCAAGGAGAGGTTGTCTAGCAAATGGTAAGAGGATTTTGATTCTCATGATACCGGTATTGGCCCAGGCTAGTAAAAGAAATGATATGTATTTTGCCCTGTTAGCACTTTCCCTGTTCTCATTTTGGTAAACATTTTTGAGAGGTCTTATACTGAATAGGTAATTTCAAAGAGCTGGCAACAGAACAGATGAGATTCTGGCCTTCTCGAAAAGGATGGAAAAGAGAATATACGAGGTGCTTTCTCCTGGAAACGTGAAGGGCAGGTCCCAGCAAGCAAACAAAACCAGATAAAATTCAAGAGTTGGTATAAGAGGAAGCTTGCTATTAAGTCATCTCCATTACAATATTAGCACTCATTTTAGACCTAAAATTAGATTTTAATCTCCTGAGAAACATAACACGATGTGCATCATCTTGAATATTTGTGAGGGCAACACAGTTAACAAATAGCCAATAGCGTGAACAACAGAACATTATTTCATTCTTTACACACTCCACTACTTGCTAGGATCATAAGATGACCTAAAGTCAAATGGAAGGAGAAAGTTTGCCATATGAAACTATCTAATCTCAATTCTTATAGTAAGCTCATACACACAACAAAGAAATGCCCAGCTGTTTTGTACACAGGGAAGTTCATTCACTGGCCTCTGTAGCTCAGTTCTTTCTAGTTTGGTAATATCTGAGAAATAATCCATAGGCTTTGGTAGGCATAAAATTGTAGCATAAGTATTATGAATCACCCTCCTGACTCCCAATTATGTCTGCCTTAATTTGCAGTTTTTCATACAAAAGATTAAGAAGTAATCAAATAGAAGAAACAATTGCAACAGGATGAGAGGTGTCTATAGTGCTCCAAATCATTATGTTTATAACATCTTTAAAATGAGAACAACTGTTTCACCACCAGCTGTGGGCAATTCATAGTCCCAATTCATTGAAATTAAGACATTAAACTACCTTTCTAAAAAAGGACCTTTTCTATTTTTAGAAAGAAAGAAAGAATTATTTTCATGCATTTCAGTAAAACAGCACAGCAAAGCTATCAAGAACTTCACTGGTAACAACTGTGATCTAGTGGCGAACACCTAGTTAGGTATGTATCATTAAAACTAAAACACCCAAAGAGGCTATATCCTCAAGTCAAGCAGAATAACCAGCTTCAGAGGCAGGACTTGAATTTATTAAAGAGCATCAGTTGTAATATCAAAATGGCTGTTTGGACTCATCTAAACTTAAAACTCATCACTGAAAGGAAAAGTGGCTTTATTGAGCCAATTCTCACATGAAAAACTGTCCCAAATTATTCTCATTACATCTGCAGAAATAAAATCTCCTAGGTTTGTGAGAAACTGCTTTTTGTTACACCAGATTCCTATCTCTAAATTGAAAACAGATGTTACAGATTCATACATATTTCTTCAAATAACGTGTAGCTCCTTTCCTGTAGAGCCATGACCACAGAACCTTACCTCTGTAAGAATCTGTTTTACTCCCCCATCTTTTAATTTGTCTGTTTAGACGGAAAGCTCTTTTGAGCAGCAGCACATTTCCACACAGGTAAAGTAAGAAACTCACACTGTGTAAAGCAACATGTCACCACAGCCCAGCCTCACCTCTGACACTGGCCAGCAGCGAACACCCAAGGCAAAACACAAGACAAGCGCATATACAGAATTACTTTTCACTGCTGCCAGTAATCTGTAGCTTGGGGATTTCTGAAGCTGAAGACACAACAAGTACAGACCACGGCTTAATATTCAACTGCACACTCTCTCTACAAACATCTCTTTCACCTGCACTTATCCTCCATGAGCACGTTTGACCTCTTTTTGTGTTTATATTTTAGGCTTCCAAAACATCCTGTGGACCTGAATCAGGTAATGCAACTATGTCATGTCAAAATACTGTGGGGTTTTTTGTTTTTTAAACCACCTGCCTGGTAATTTTACCAGGTTACCTTGGTGCCTTAACTCCAGGGAACAGTGAAAAAGCCATCTTCTAATTATCTTCTCCCTCCTCCCTCATCGTGATTTTTCTAGACTACTTTCACCTCTCCTATTACTTAACTTTTTTCCCAGGTGACAGTCCAGTCTATTAGCTTCTCTTCCACCCCTGTATAGGAGCTGTTATATATTCTTCTTAGCTTTCTCTGCATCTCTCCTGTTTCTGCCCTGTGACCCAGGTGACCAGAACACTACAAGTACACCACGGAATTGCACAGCGACACGTGGAACACACAATCATGTTTGCAAGACCCGATACTGTAACTCATTATAACAGCAGCCTTCCAAAAAAACCCAACCACCTTCACATCTACTTGCTGGGTACTAGGGGTTTTTAACATATACTGGATGTAATCCACCTTTTAGCTGTTTTGCTTTGAAAAAACTACATATTCCATATACAATTAAGTGTCCTTACTAAATTCAGCCTCTAATTGGACAAGATATTTTATGCGAAGCTGTTCAGCAAAATGCAACACAGAAGTAATGGGGAAGAGATGCTGGAAGGATAAAGGATTAATATACTTTCAGCACTTCTGTTCTGGTAAGCATCAGCACCAGAAGAAACCAGAAACAGAAGACAGGTGTATGCAAATGCCACAACCTCTTACTTTGCAAAGTGAGTAGAAAGACTAAGGAAGAATATTGGCTACATGAATTTCTAAGAGAGACTAAAACTTCCCACAGAAACTGTGCAGAATCTAGAGGCGATAGCAAAAAGATGACTCCTTTTATTCCTTCTGAATTCCATTTGTCTCATGTCTGGTCCTCCCAAAGGCACTTTCCTTTGACAAAGTCATACCTTTCAAGTAAATAAGAAAAAACATTCTTAATAAAGATAAAAAAGAAGCGTTTCTTCACTATGCACATATGATTAGAGGAAAACCGTGTCCTGGTGATACACCTTCTAACCTCAGGCTGCTACTACTTCCTAACTGAATTATGACAGGTCAAGCAACGCCATACCATCTTCTCCTTCTTTACAGTAATTTCTCACCTGCTCACTTTTGCGATATACATAAAATCTCAAAATATACTTGGATAGCAGCTCTACATAACAGAAACTGCCCAATATTCCTGTTTCATGGGTCTGATGTGGAAAATGCTGTTGCAAATCCCCCTTCCCTTGTTCTCCCTATCTGTAACTGCTTCCTTTTTCCTTGCAATTGTGAGATTCCAATTTCTGCAAGAAATTCTACTGAAGAAAAAGAAAATATTAAAAAAGGCCACAAAAAAGACAAGTAGGCAATCTGATTCTGTTCTCATGGAAAAAAGCTCACACCTGGGAAGCCTGCATCCTCCGAGTGACACAGCACCTCCAAGAATTGGCTAACTTCAATCCCTGCTATGAAATTGCCACAGTCAAAATATTAGGTTCAAATCATTGACACATATATGGAATCAGCAGCTATTGAGTAGATCTATGCCATGAGAGGTGTGGGAACATACAACTTTTTCAATCTTTGATAGAAAGTAGAGCTTTGTTTTCCAGGTACATGAAGTCTATGGAGCATAGTACAGAGGAGGCACAAGTCTTCCCCATGTTCTGTCCTCAAAAGGCTCCCTGCAGTACAGAAACCTCCCTGTGATTCCATCCATGAACACAGTTAAAAACAGTGTACTTGAACCTCAACTTTTCTTGCTAAAATAATGCAGCCCAACCATAACCGTTTTCTATGTCTCAAAACCCAGAAAGTTACAATCACTATACCCCACAGTTTTTCTCCTTTGAAGGGTGCAGAGAAGCATTACAAAAGGGACTGAACTTTGTTTCTAGCATTCAAGCAATGGGATGAAAAACAGAATGTCTCATCTATCAGCCTCTGAACTTCAGCACCACTCAACAGGAAGTATTTCATGGACACTTCTCCTTAATCGTATGTTTTTTCTGCACTAAAAATGTCAACTCCAGTTAGGAGATGAGTTACTTTTTGCTCTGGATGAACTAGCTCACCCATATTTATTCTTACCTGTATTTGATTATTTATTTCCTTGTGCTTGAAACAGTTCCAGTGCCCAGGCTGTTTCACACCAAAACACAACCCAGGTGACATTTGACTTGTGATCACACCATGGAGCCCAAGTACTCAACAGACGTATTTCATACTTCTAGTAAGAGCTCACTGCTCTCACTGATGTTCATTTGCTCTCTAACTTCACACACACATTTACAAATAAGCCATACAAAGACTATGGTTGAAAAGGAGCAGATGATATATTCTTCATAGTATGTCTACACTGGCAGCAAGTAAATGAATGCTGTGATTTAATAAGGTTGCAGTTTCATTCAAAACAATTACAGTTGACTTTGCTTAGCATCTGGCTTGAAAGAAAATTTCCAGGGGGTTTTTTTGGTTTTTTTTTTTTTTTTTGTTACAGAGGCACAAGTTTAATGGAAATGAAGCCAAAATGGTGACTGGTACATTAGAGAAGCTAAGAGTGATTAAAATAAGCAGTAAGTGAAAGGAAACATGGAGCTATACAACAGCTAAATCATGAAATAACTCCTAGTACTAATATAACTCAGACATAATTTTAAAACAGACAAAACTCCTGAGGCAGCAGCAAATAAATCAAAGAGGCTACAAGTTCAAAAGCTAACTCTGTATATATGATTCAAAGACTGCATGCTGTCAAGTATCAACAGTACACAGTATTTTTGCAATAAGCTGGCCAAAGGGTTAACGCAATAAATGGTGACAAGCTCACACAGACAATATGATGAGAAATACAGACTCAACTTTGGCCTTAGATGCGTGCCTGCAACTCTCATTACCATCAGGCAGAACTAGATGCATGTGTCTGCTGTCAGAATTTTGCTCACATTTACTATCAGAAAGCCTTTTGAATCCATTTCCTTCATTACTATTCAGCCTTCCATCTCCGCAGGCATAACCAGATACAGCAACTTCCTTAAGCACTCCAGGAAGCTACTGTCTTCATTTATTTATACAATTATATTTGGCTGCTTTTTTTTAGTATGCAAAGGAGGTTGGTATCCTGAAACACAGCATAAATGGCAGTCTAGTCAACCAGCCTCTTACAGGTACTTGACAGCTATACATACATATTCAATGTATGTTTGGAAATTAATCCATTACATGACCAACACCTAGCTTCTGTGTCCAGTGACCAATGCACACGTACACATCACATCGTATGACAGGCGGGAAGCTCACATATGATAGGTACCGATGTGCTTATGTGAAGGACAAAGGCCCCAGGACATGTGTAGCATAGCTGCTTGCAAGCCCCCGCTTAACTACACTAGTGAAGAACCTAGCAGTAAGGAGCTTTCTATCACCAGTGACAGTAAACTGAGCCAGGAAGCTGTTTCGCTTTTAAAACTGGATAACGACTTGTCATTCAGCTGTTGATGATACAGAAATACAGCTGTTGAGAGATTTTATCTTCTCCATAGTTTTCCCAGTGATGCTTTAGGAGGTTCCATAGCTACACACAGGTAATTCCTTTTCAGCAGGACTGCAGCAGGGTGGTACAAGGGAAATGATCCTTCAGCCATCTGAGAAACCACTTCAGCCCTGATAGGGATAGTATGTGACCATTTTACCTTAGCTAGGGCTATTGTACTGTTAGAAAAAAATTTCTGAAGCTGTAGATGTTGACAACAGAATTCAGAAAGGTAGTCATGTCCAACACAGTACTTACTTGAGAGTAGAATGACCTTGCCAAAGTGCAAGTCACCATGGCATTATGTTGCTTACTGAAGTCAACACAGGACTGAGATTACTAGTAAAGAAAAATGAGACATTTGACAACTAGTTGTTCATGCCAGTAGGTAAGGTACCACCTTGCTGTTTCTACACACTGTTTCTAATATTCAAGGATATCATTGGCTCTGTTAGATATTACACCATACTAAGTGTAGTAAGTGACATAGAGCCAACAACGTTGAAAAAATCCACACACACAAGAAAATATCTGCTAAAAATATCTACAATCTCCTCCAAATACATATATTTGTAATTCTTCTCTGAAGTAAGTTGCCTTTGTTTCATACAGTGGCGTGGTGCTTGTTTGTGAGGAGCATGTCTATGTGGCTGCTTGACCAAATGATGTGTAGGTGCACTGCTATAAAGAGGGATTCCTCCTGGTTTGAGCCTACTCCTTTCTACTGTTAAAATCATTTGGAAGAAGGGCTTCTAATCATCCAAAGGCTGAAATACTGACGTAAGAAAAAAAATATGTTCTAACCCTCAGAAATACACCCAAGCTTTAGGTGTTGTCTTGATGCAGAGAAGGAAGAAAGACCATTTCATAATAAACTCTAATTTCCAAGAACTGCTAAGAGAAATATTTACAGCAGGAAACTTTGGGATGAAGCTAGGTAATAAATATAAAATGAAGCTAGAACTGCAGGAGGGAAAATAAAACACCTGCAAATACAGTAGAGGGGAATTATGTTCCTAAAGAAGTGAACATTCATTATAGATCCAATAAAGATTTTCTTCTTTCTGTGGAAAAACAATGCTGCAAAAGGTCATACAAGCCAATAAAAGTTCTCCCTGTCCAAACAAGTTTGAATTTTATAAATTAAATGTTTATATGGTCTCCAAAAGAGACCATTGTAAGCATTTAGTCTCACCTCCTGTCTAAGGCCAGTCAATTTCACTGCTCATTTGTGCATCACACCTACAACTTGCTGTTGAAAAAAGTCTCTCCCTAGAGAGAAATCCATGCTTGACTGAAAGATTACAAGTGATGGAGAACCAACCACATTCCCTCAGTAAGCCACAAGTGTTATTACTTTCATTGATAAAAAGGTGTGTGTTACTGGTCTGTTTGCCTGGATTTGGCTTCTGGAATTCCAGATCACCATACTGCATTGTCTAACAAGCCTCTTATCAGAAAGCCTCCCTGTGTATGGGGAGGGTATATGTAGGCAGTGATTTAATTAATTCCAGTATTCACTTTGGGTGAATTTCATAGCTTGAGCTTTCCAAGTGTTGACTCATTCTGGCAGGACTTTTCAAACTATGTATTTGAAAATAGAACAGCATATTTCACCAACAGCATCATAAACACTTGCACAAAAATAATACCACCTTACTGTTTCCACACACTATTTCTAGTGTTCAAGGATCTCATCTGCTCAGTTAGCTATTTCTATGTGTTCAGTTAAGACCCCATGACCTCTTCCACTAATTTCCAAACAGTATCCTATTTTGAAAAAAAAAAACTTTTTTTTTTTTTTTTTTTTCCCGTAACCGTATGGTCTAAGAAATCATTTTAGGCTTTGAACAACATTCAAACACGCTCAGTGATTTAATGCATATGGTATCAAATTCATAAAACCCAAAGAAAATTAGATGCCCCATTTGCAGAACAAACTCTCATAGCCAGACTGGAAAAATAATCTGAAATCTCAAAAGGCAGATCTGAAATCCATGAATACTAGATGGAAGGAACCTACACCACGCTAGGCACTGCCATATGGCAGCACCCCAAAAGACTGGCACAAGCGCCTCCAAGCATTTTGATCCTGAGCCCAGAAGCCTCCCTGAAAAGCTTCTGCTACTCCAAAATACTATGCAGTGATCAGTATATTCAAGTTAAACTCCAGTTACCACAGAAGTCAGTAGAAAGGTACTAGGACAGAGCATTGGATTCCAGCAACTATTTCCAAGCTGACTTCTGAGGTTTCTTGGTAGATGTACCAAGAGAACGTACTCTGCGAGCCAAGACTGCTTCCCCTGCTCTTTCACACATGCTTTCCAGATGAAAGTCTTACATAGCATCTCCTCTTCTTTTACCAGCCACGTGCTCTCTGGGACGTGACTTTGCACATCTTTTCTCACTGATGATCTCGCTCTAGAAGTGCCCTTTCCCCACAAGAAGCTGATACTACCTAGAATTTCCAAGCAAGTCAGATACGTGGCTTTCGATTCCCTTAGACTGAGGAAGGTCTTCCTTCCTTCTTTACTTCTTCCTTTTTTAACAACACAATTAAAATTGCATTTTGTGAGCTGTCAAGCTTCGTGGTGGAATTGCACACTGAGTGCACTCACCGCTGCAGCACTTTCAGTTGACTCCTGCCTTTATTTTTTCAATATTTTTTCAATAATTCTAACAGGTTAAGGCAAGAACTGCCAGAGAAACTACAACTTCAGCTGCTAAGGGAACAATTCAGAAGAGCACCTCATGTGTGTTGAACATGTGGATCGGAATTCTGCACATCAGTACTTAAAACACATCTGTGTGATAGATTAGGCTTTCTGAAACTACATTGGAAAGGGGAAAAATATCATTGATCTAAGCCAACTTTAGGGAAGACTTAACTACATGTTTTTAAGGAAAAAATATAGTTCTAGAGATAAATATAATATTACTCTCTAAAATCTACTCACGTTAGATTCATCTAACAATTTTCTTCACTAAAAAAACAAGACTTGCAAGATTTGTTTACCCAGACACTTGCAAGGTTTCTGTTAAATCTGGAAAGATGAGATGTAACACAAGAATGTAAAAACATGATAAAATGATAGACGGGGAAAAAATTTTTGCTTGATTAGAAACTGTCACACAGGTATAGAAGCTTACCAGAAGAGTTCCTGAATTTCTCCTATTAAGTATTTTTATTAATTACCACAGCCTAAGAGGAGGGCTACTTAAATCTGCTATGATACAGACTTAGAGGTCATCCTTAGTATTCTAAGGAATACATTGGAGGAACTGGAAATCTTTGCTGTTACAAGGAAACAAGATGAAAAGTAGTGGTAAAAAAAGGGAAAAATCAGGTCCTTAGAAATAAAGAATTATAAATTCTTTTTATAAATGAGAGTTCATCAATTGCAAACGCTAAAGGGGAATGAGATTTCAATAAACTGATGGTAAATATTTCTTTCATTCCAATTGTTTCAAAATTACGAAAATTCACCTATAAATATTCTTACTGATATCTATTCACACCAAAAAAAAGTAAATACTGAGACTAGGAACAAAATCATCTCCAAGCTCTGCATAACACCTGTTTTAATCATATATTTTAAAAAGTAACAAAACTGTGAAAGGTATATTCTTTAAGAAATATTATATCTTTAGCCCTTACTCATCCAGTCCTTGAATCATTTAATTTCCTCGCAAAGAGAACAGTTATTTTGGTCTATAGCATTATCTATGTACAAAGAGCATACTCTGATGAATCCAATCTCAGTGGTGCTTCAGCTGCATTACTAATAATCTTCTTTTTTATATTCTTTTATTTTTAACTATCTAGTCACATAGGTAGAGCAATATTCATGCAGAAAATAAAATTGTAGAGATGTATTTGGAAAGTATTGCAAACCTTTAGAAGTAAAGATAAATGCTAAACATGGCTTCTTTTTCAACAAACACAGCAATGACAGCAACGACCTCTTCAAGAGTTCTCAGTATTTTAATCACTCAAGTGATACAGACTGACAAGAGTAAGACTTAAACCTTTCAAATGCAGGCCATGACACCACATCTGCTTTTGGTTGACAACAAAGACATCCTTCACATGGAATTGCAGAATTACCATCTTGCTGTGTTGCTGTATCTGTCAATGAAAATATCCAAACACTATTCATTAGGCTTATCTAATAGGATCCAAACTTGAAAACACTAGTCAGATTCTCAGGAACCAATTTTAGGCAGCAGTTACAAACCCTACAGAATACCCAGGAAAAAGACGACTGTATTTATTTCTTGCTTTTACATGAAAAGTGTGTTTAGCATAATAAAAACACAAAGAAACCACAAAACCAAACCAAAACAAAAACACGCTAATCCCAAACAAATGAAAAACCCCACCTCTTCCTAGGGGAATCATAACTTGTTTAAATTTCTGTAAAATCTTTGTTACACTGAGAAAAAAAAACAGCACCGTAAATAAACAGCGTTAAAAATTACATTCAGGTCTGCTGAGAAACACAAACGTCATCAAATCAGTAAATTTTGTAAAAATCATACTTGTCTGTTCCATCACCCTTCCTCTATGAATCCCAACAAATACTTTTTGGTATTTATACTAAAATAACTATTGGGGGTAACCACTGCAAAAAACAAAAACAGGGTAAAAGTGCTTATAAACAGAGCTGGTATTTTTTCTATTGCTCTTCTCATTTCAGTGATTCAACACTGTAATTGTTAGAAGCTTTTGTTTTAAAACCACGAAAAAAGTATTTTGTGACTGATCCAACATAACTGCAAGCATACTCAGAAGATAAAGAATATACTGTATTTCTGAAGGATCCATTTCTTTTTTGTATTGTTCTCCGTAGTTTTCTAACAGGGATGTATCTGTTAGAAGTACTTTCTTAATGGGTTATGGATATTAATGGAATTTTAGTAATTAGGGAAAAATACTTTTTTCTTTAATCTGTTCAAGGCAATTTGGAAGCTCTCTTCTTTTTGTTAAAAATGGCAACACTGAACTGAAATTATGCAAAGGTTCAACAGAACATGAATTAAGAGGACAGTAGAGTTAAAACACTACAGCAGTTGTCTTGTTTACTTCCTCAGTTTCTGCTCTTGTGTTTTCTTAATTAAATTTAATAACTGGCCTTTTTAACCTGATTTCCTATGGATCATGTCCTGGCTATGCATGCAAACTTTGAAGAGTATTTGTTTTAAAAAATAGTATTTTTTTATTATTATTTACACGGTATAAATGTCAAAAATACAGATTTTAGGAAAATAGTTCATTTTAGGTACTATAAGTCTGCTCCTTCCAGCCTTGCTGCAAAGGCTGCAGTATCATAATACAACTTGCACTTTGCTAGCCTTAGCTCAAGCGAAGAATTAACATTATAAGCCCTTTGGCATACTGGCATGCTATCTGGCAGCACATGGGAAAAAATGTTATTGAAATCACTGAACTGTTCATGAAATAATTAGAAGCTAAATATTGTTTGCAGAAATCATCAGGGGAATACTTTATGTAATCCATGAAGTCAATAAAATGAATTGTTCACAGAAAAATTCTGACCAGAAAAGAAAAAACAAGTACAAAAAAGTACTAGCAAAGAAGTATTTACGAGTTCAAATCATCAGATAGGACAAGAACAGCAATTACATCAATTGCTGCTTCAGAAGATCAAGTACACATGACTTGGAATGTTGTAGTTAATAGATTGCATCTATTATGGTGTGTTAGAATAAAAAAAGATCATTCTTAATCCCCATTTCCACAAACATTAAAATTTTCAACCATACTAAAAGGACCTAATTAGATTACACTGATAAATGCAAATCTCTTCTAAATAGCTGTAAGCAAATACATATGAATAGATGGTTTCCAATGAGACTTGACAAGTGGAAAGCAGATGGCAATGTGAAAGACTTCAGTTCTCCTGTAAGCCATGAGCTGTAAAAGCTGTGAGAGGTTTGTTTCAGGTTTGGTTACCTTAGAAAATATTTTTAACTGGCAGTCACTTGAGCAAAGACTACCAGAAAGAATTAAGCAATACCTTGCACGCTAGTAGGATACTATGGATTTGGTTTAAAGATGTGTTTTTGACAGAAGTTTTGCCTAATAATTAAAAACATTTGAACTCTTGGGAAAAAAAAACTTTAAAAATTTAGAAAAAATACAGATGCCTGGATATTCTTCACTATGCTATCGTGGCAAGCTTTTTCTGCCTTTGCAGAAAACATACCTACAAAAACATATGCTCTTCTTCCCTCAAAAAAAATTGGCTCCCTGTAGCAAAGGCTTATTTTCAAAAGCTGATCCTTGCCCTATGTTTTTAAAAAGGCATCCCTGGTTCTTTGCAACCACGTTTCCCTTCCAGTGAGCAAGCAAATAAACAAGCATCTGCTAAACTACTGATGTGAATTTTTAATATCTAATTTAACTTAGGCCCATATAGTATGAAAAAAAAAGAAAGACAAAGCAAAATAAATTGATAATAAATAATACCCAGAAACCCAAATTAAATATAAGACAACAAGTTTTAACATAACTCAGGCTAAATGAGCATTTCCTTGCCTGGAAATTACAGCTAACAGGACATGTAGCCTTGTATTTTTAACAAAAGAGCAAATAAAGCCAGGAAAGAAAGCAGCAAACATTATGAGTCATCCAAGGGTCTCTTGGAAGATCTCTACTTATACAGGGTACTGTGAGAGGACTTCAGTTGTGCTCATGAAGTTCTCATGTTTTCTGACTTCAGGCATCTAATTTAGGAGCCAGAATTAAGAGCACAGCCTGTCTAACCCACAGAGATTACAGACAAGATTTACAGCCTAATTAGTCAGAGAAGGCTGGTTTTAACCCCCTGAGGTTACTGCAGCTGCATAATAGGGCCACCATCAGGAACAAACCACTCCATTTAGAAATCCCCCTCCCCCAACTTTCTTTTCCAATTTTTCTTCCAGTGGATTTCAGAAAGCATTATTTGGGATTTCAAGTTGAGAGCTCACTTTGGTTTCACATGCCTGATGGCTTTGAAATACTTGATTTTTTTCCAAAAACTTTACCCACACTGGCTTTTTCATACCTACACTGCAGAGGAAAATCATCTCCTAATGTCTGAGCCAGCAGGCTGTATTCTTGCCTGAATCCCAGTAGGTCTGAGCACAGCAGCATGTGTGTTCTCTCTCACTAGACAAAGACCAAGAAAAACAAAGTGAGGAGGGAGACAGTCCCACTGCCTCACTGCAAGGAATTCACAGCAAAGCCCTCACTGTCAAAACACCCTCAAAGGCCAATGTCTGTGTTTCTAGCTCACATCTTGCCTTGGGGTCTATGAAGGTCCAGCTGTGTTTAGAAAAGCAGAGCTTTCTCCTGCCTTGTCAAGCTCCTGCGGCACCTCTACATCTTGAACTGGCAAACATGCCCCCTTAAAGAGAATGAGAGCTGTGTCCCTGTGATCCTGCAGGCTCTTCTGTTGGTGGCCACCTGATTGCCCACATATGCATTGGCATCTCAGTTTCAGTTAGGTCACTTTCCCCCTCGTTTAGAACCACCCATCTTCTACTGGAGTGGGTCCTGCCCCCAGTTTTCACTGCTCACATTTTGCCTTTCTAAACAGCTCTCAAGGCCTCAGCCCTGAGTGAACTGCAGAAACTGATTAGAAAGAAAAGGTGAGCACTCTCAATCCTTCCACAAGCTGACTTTAGTTATCCTGTGTGTATGGGGTTTTCTCCCCCCTTGGGTTAGAAAACCATTCAAGTTTTGGTCCATTAGTTGGAAAATTAAGCAATTAAAGCGGACAACATCTGCGGAGAATGATTTATCAAACAGTTTCAGGAACCAAAGTGTAAATTGAAGCCAACTTCAAGAGCTGGAGGCTTAATATATCTTCAGGAAAAAAACCCCGAAGAAAATAAAAAAAAGAGAGAGTAAGTCGTCACAGAACCTAAACCTCCTGGCAATTAGAAATGGGAAGATATTTATAGGTGTGATGAACAACAAAGAAGAAACCATTACAGCAGCTTATAAAGGGGATAATTTCAGAAGACTGATTTTAATCGCTGCAGAACAATGCACTCATTTAAGAAGCATACCATTACAGCAACAGTCTAGTGATTTGACTTTGTATATGTCACTGAACTTAAGGTATGTGATACAAATCCTGTAGTACTCAACATTTAAAAGTGTTTTTGAGGAAAAAAATACAACATTACTCGTGAACAATGATACCTCTTATAATCAAAGGTAATTGTGAAGGTGATTTTGTGTCATGTTGATTAAACAACTAGTTTGCAGACTGTTGATAAGTTTCATTAAGACCAAGTTGTATTTTCTCTCCTGCAAAATTAAGACAGCATTAGAGGGAATTACCACTCCTCACAGATCTTATCAAGGATTATATCAATATTTGAATTTTTTATATTGCTAAGCCTCTCATCCAAAATAATGCAAATCTTGTACACTGATCTGCTTTTAAGAAACAATGAAGCAGCTAAAAATATTAACAGTAAATATGTACAGTACTATATAACCTGTGTTTTTGCTGGCACATATAAAAAGGTTTATCAGGTGACAGCTGAAAGAGAATTATAATCATGCTCTATCAGATACAGTTTTCTAAGCACATTCTCTATCGACAGAATGTGCAGAGGCTCACTAAAGGCATCTGAGAGGGATTTTCTCCACAGTACACAGCAGAATAACAAACAAGACATACTCTGAATGCCTTGCAAGTGCCACCACACACCTGATTTCAGCCCTGTTCAAAAGGATTACATATTGTGGGAGCTCTTCTAGGAACATTCATGGCATTTACTGCACATTACAGCTACGGTGATTGCCCACTATCAGCACAGAAATCACTAATGAAGAAAACCAACGTTAACCTCCAGCCTGGGTACATTCTATCACAATACAGGTCACCGCACTGCACCTGGAAGCTGAGCTCTGGTCAAGAAGCAAGCCAGCAAGACAACGGGAACACAAACCTTGATGCCTTCTCTTGGGTGACCTGAATCACTTCTCAGTTTGGCACTCAGGTCACAGGCAAAGTGTGACATATTGTGCTATGCTATTACAAACCCATTCTGTGGATTATGCCTAATGCCAGCTGCTATGACAACAGGTATCCACCAGGAAAAGACAGTAAGTATTATGGCAGAAGGGGAACAAGTGCGACTTTCCGCACTTCCACCTGCACCACCCCATTTCAATGCTCCTGTAACGTCCCCCTTACCACAAAGATGGGAATTTATGCACTCCTGCCTAACAACTCTGTTACTATGGCACTATCAACAGGAAAATAACAAGAGGAATATAGCTTTGTCTTAATTAAAAGAAAAAAAATGTACTGAATTATTTGGCAGTTTAATTCTACCTACAATTTTCCTGGCTTTCAGGGGAATTGAAGATTTTGGTTATTATTTCCAGTTTAAAGTGTTCTGTGTGATAGATGCATACTTTTTACCTTACATTTGTAAAATTGCTTATGAGTTTGAGAGCTTCAAACAAATCCAATTGAGACAGTAGTTCCTACACATTCCTATTTTACCAGAATGTGTTTTTTTCCATGTCAATCCAGTGGTCAATTCAAATTAATCTTTTTAACTGCTTACTTTTGACTCAGAGTAAATAGAGGTTCTGGAGATGTAACCCAGGAGTACACTCGTCACCCTCTTATTCCATTCAAATACATAAATTAACCTTGTTCCATATAATGTGCATATTGTTACACATCCTGTTCCAGTATTTCCTTCTAAATTAAGACAACACTGGATAGCTTATCACAAGACCTTCGTTTCTGGCACCACCGTAAAGACTTTGATATTTTAACTTACTGGCATGGAGAGAGATGGAAGTACAACACTACTCTGGTAAGAATAAAAGCAGAATTCTGCCTTTAAATTGAGATGCAAACCTTTCCTTCCCATTTGAATACAGCAGAAAGAACCCCTACTCTCTAGCAGATGTACCAAGTATAATTATATGGGGCAAGGGTTTTCATGAAGCATTCAGCAAAATACAGTTTTGGTCATTCCTAAACTAGAAGTTCATTGAGCTCAAACACAGTGAATGATTTCAGCTGAGAGGGAACAAATAATCAGAGCTATGTTCAAAAAACTTGCAGTGTCACTTCAGGTGCTTCTTTTATTCGTTGCACTATGGCATGAGGCCCCACAACACAGATTCTAGGAAGAGATCTAGAGTAGATTTGGAACTGCACACTGTGGAGCTGATGCAGACAGCTGGGGGGGCACCCAGAGCTGGGGGGGAGGCACAGCACCCCAAGAAAGGCAAGCGAGAGCTGGGCCCTGTCCTCCAAATCAAAGTCTGAATCCTCCAAACACAAGATATCACCAATTACATCACAGGTAACACCTCATTTTTTTTGAAGGGCAGCAGCTTCCAGCTTCTGATGGGTTCCTGACAGCACACTTCACCTCTGATTTAGGTGAAGAATACCCAGCACCCGCCTTTGGAAAGTTGTCAGCCTCAGCACAGTACTTACCTTTCCTTCAAGGCTTCTCTATTTACCAGGTGAACTGACAAAGGAGCTGTTTGCACAGCTCCCAAGTAAGCTGCAGGTAAATCCCCCAGCTGGAGGGGAACTCCTACAGTGTTTGATTTGGCCTTTGCATTTACACCTAAGTATTTAAGTGGCTACAGCAACTTCTGTGAAATAATTCCTAAATGATGCAACAGATAAACAGAGCCAATGCAAAAAACCATTGTTCAACAGGACACGTGTTCATCATAAAAGGGAAGCCTTGACAAATAACACTGTGATACTACTCAGATGGCAGATGAGTACAAGAGTCTTCTGGCAGAGAAATGAAAAGGCTTGCCTTGGAAGAGAATTCTTGCAGGGCACAAGGTTGTGTTAACTTCCCAGTGATAAATTTATGCTGAGCAAAGAATACACAACAAAACTCCTTTTCTTGGGGAAAAGTCTTAGGCTTTTATTGTATTTTGTATGTATCTACAAATTGACTGAGACATCATCACTGAATCCAAGGAAAAGCAAGTACAAAGAGTCAGGACCACTGCATAATTCCTGCAGAACCAATCTCTCTCACACAATGACTTTTTGCCTTTAGTTTCTCATCTTGCTCACCTGATTCACATGGCCTGAAAGGAATAGACTGGTCCCATTGCTCATTGCATTTCTTCTCAGCATTGCTCTTGTTTTTTTCTTATATTGCAAACATAGCAACTTGCATACATCACCTCACCACAAAACACTGCTGCATGCAAATCATAGAGAACTGTAAGAAAAATATTATGATGAATGAAATATGAATGGAAACAAATGTACAAAAGCACCTCAAGAAATAACAGAACCAGGGTTAAAAGAAAAACCTGTATTGATAATGAAGAACTGCCTATCCAGCAGTATAGCTGAGGAATGTGTTTATGTTAAGACCAAAAAGTCTGCACTCTGGCCAGAGCACAGCACTGATGATTGCCAGCAGAAGACTCGGCATCCTAACAGAAGGATGGCCAAACCTAGCAGAGCACATCACAGACACTATTCCTTTTCCAACAAGCAAAAAAGACACATATTGCAAATAAGAAACCTAAGATGTAGGGAGATGGAAGAAAGCAAAATCCTGAAGCAAAGCACCACGCTGTATCAGCTACTGACTCCCAAGCACTGTTAAGTGGCCGGCGCTGCCAGCCCAGAAGAACCAGAGACACAAGGACTTAGCCACCAGCGTCTCTTCCTCTCCCTGTCACACACAACTGAGTCCCAGGCAGGCCACTTGGGCACATATGTTCAAACGCTTGTGAGTGTTAGGAAATTATATCAATGAAAGAATGAATAAGAATGGGGAATAGAAATCTACTTGGAAATACTGTAAAATAAAATCACTTTCCCTTAAATTCACACATTTAGTCCTGTCATGATAACTTTCTAAGAGAACCATTAGGTTCTGTTTATATGTTAAAGACTAAGCAACTAAAATCTTCTCACTACCTGTGAGGCTTGCAAGAAACTGATAAACATTTGCTTTTACTGTAAAAAAACAAGTTTTCTGAGTCTACTGTGTATTCTATATTTGCCTTAATTAGGCTGATTTTAGCCTCCTTAAATTCTGTCTGATTTTTTAACTTGGACTTTTATTTGTTGCGGAGTTTCTCATAAAAATCTGCAAACAAATTACAAACTGTGGCTAATGAGCTATGCATAAACCTTCTCTTTTTCTTTATCATTCTTACCATCTGCTTTGGATGTTTTATTATCAGCCTGTAAGCTAATAATCTATCTACTTTATTTCCCATCTCACACGGAAAAAAAAATGATGATGAAATCCAGAAGAGTTTTCAAACTCCCTGTTTTCACTGAATTTTTCCTGAGTGGTGCCTTATGGTCCAATCTGTGTTGCGCTTCCATTTTCTCCACTGCAAAATACTAATTTTCGATTCTATTTAAAAAGCCCATCAGATTTCCACCCCACTCTACCACCCCCCAAGAAAATCTATTTTACTTTAGATCCCCACTGTTACTAAGCAAAAAAATTCCCCCCACACACACATAATCTTTATGGACTATAGATTTCATGTAAAATACAACTACAGATTTGCAGAAAAATAATTGTAGTTTTCATGTCTTATCTATCCACATACAAGAAAAGTATTCAACCCCAGCCTTCCTTCTATGCATTACAAGTCTATTATATGCTTTGATAGAGTTGTTCCTTCTCTTCCAGCTAGAACCAGTAAGTTTCTGGGCATCTGTATTACATTTTGGTATGTCCCACCACACAAGCACCGTTTACATGGGATGTTAATCTAATTACATTAAAATTCTCTCATTTTGTTTAATAACATCAAACCCCTCAAGTATTCTCTTCTGAATCAGGCCCATACTGCATTTTCATTTGCTGTTGGAATTGTACCAGGTGAACTTGTTTCACTTTCCTATTACCCCTTCACACACGCATGGACATCCAGCTCAAGTGAATACACTGTACTGTGCGTAACACACTGCTATTACAGAGCTAACCTACATGGAAAGAAAATGTTTCCAAACAGATTTTCTGTGCCTGCCCATTACATAGCTAATCGTTGCCTTAAAGTAGATTTTAGGAAGCTGAGCTAATATTTTTAATAATAATCCCAGGAAAAAATAATAAAATTAAATATAAAATATAGACTACAAGGACACTTTAAAATTATGAAAGATGCCCCTGAGCACCATTATTTCCTAAGGGTTTCAAGCTACATATTTCTTCTCTTCAGCTTAAAACAACTAAGAACAGTACGACAAGAATCAGAAAAAGGACCGAGCTCTTAAAAAATTGATGAACAAAACCATCAAATTCAGTGCTATATGGAACACTATCATTACTAAGCAAGTTAAGAAACAGTGTAATCACGGTCCCTCCTTTCTAATTAAGCCACTATTTTCAGAACTGTGCATTAGGTAGCATTTGTTCTTCTTCATAATGGAATAACTGACTTGAAGAGAAGTTGGAAAAACCAGCACTAAGAACTAGGCTTTATTTAATGAGTATGAATTTGTGAAAAGCTATCACAAAGTGAGCAACAAGCAGTTAACCACTAAGTGAAAAACTTCTTTTGGATCATCTGCAGATTTCCTGCTAGAGCTACTCTTCTAGTGCATAAGCTCAATAGAGACTTTAATCCATTTTGCACCTGAAAAGGGGCATGTGAGTAAAATTATTACATTTTCAAATGCAAGCTCCTGGGAACATAGCCTGGTGCTGAAAACTGATACCGAACTGAGAAGGAAAAAAACAAAACAACAAAGTTTGGTTAGACATTCTGAGATCCTCATGTCTGCCTCAGGCATGCTATGTAAAAAGGCACCTGGCAGCTTGGTTCTGTGTTATTAGCCCATGTATTTATTAGCCCTACCCAGCTTTCTTTTCTTTCTTTCTTGGGCTCTGACATACATTACAGTACTTCAGCAAGTAAACAGTACATGAACAAGGCTTGCTGTTTCCCCCATTTTCTGATTTAATATTTTCTTCATAAGCCAAAGCCAACCCTATCTGAATAACTTGTATTTATTTTTTAAGTTACTTTCACTGCACTCCTGTGATAAAAAGTTTATCTTCCCATGTATAGAAACGTGGAAAAACTGAGAGAGTGCACGTACCTGATTTCAAGCCACTTAGAAGTCCACAGAAAGACTGTGGGAAACATTCATCTCTCCTAACTGCAGTGATTTAAAAGTTGTCTGGTCTAAGGTGGTTGCGGAGGCCTCCACAATCAAACACAAGTCTGTCTTAGGAGTATGATTCATTACTCTCCGCATGCACCAGCCTCTCCCTGTTGATTATAAAGAGGACCCAGAGGGGCAGTTTAGGTCAGGTATCCAACTTTTAAGAATGCTGCAGTTAAGTGAGATCCACTGCTACTGACTTAAACAGAATGGATTCTTTCAGAAAGTAAAGCCACATAGGAGTCCATGGCAAAGAAGTGCCCTTATTTTTGTATCTCCAGTCCTGTACCTTACCCATTAAAGACTATAGACTTTTATTTTATATATATATATATACACACGAGCTTTCACTTAATGGAGTCCTAAAGCAGCATGCCAGACAAATACAAAATATGTCAATTAATTAATAAAAAGGTCAATTAATATATAGATGGACTGCATTTCTGTTTCTAGAGTCATTAATACCTACTACTTTTTCCTCCTAATTAATCAACATTTATATCATATCGAGTGAACTGCACAGTTTATAAACCAGGCACCAGAGCGTCAAGCTTTTTCCTGCAACTGTTATCACAGCTGGATATGACACACCTGAATTTACACAGCAAACACCCTTATTACAATTGTGTAGTTTCTTGGTGCTAAAATGCTGACTTATTTTTATCATTCCAAATAAGTTGCAACTTAGTGGTGAGCGGTACCACTTCTATGACTAACTAGCTTTGACTGATCAATAATCAGCCGTGGGCCAGAAGACCACGAGGCCCTTTTCCAGCCTGTCTGTCCATACCAATGAGAATTCAGACTGGTGTAATTCACACGTTACAGTACTTCGGTTCACAGAAAGGCAGGAAAAGAGGAAGAAGCAATGCCTTTCCATTTACATACTCTGTCCCCTGAAAAACAGTGAAGGAACAATAGCAAAAGGCAACTCTAAGAAATCAGCAGTCATTAGGCAAGCTCTGCAACCCTTTGCAATGGGGTATTGAAAGTTTTCACCCAGAACAGTCACCCAAGCAAATAAAAAACCCGAGAAGGTCATAGAGAGGGGCTGAAAATGCTGCTGAGTGTTCAGTGGCTGACGAATCCAAGTTACAGAGAAGCTCCTACACCTGCAGCACTTTGGATGGAAGGTGACACAGTTCTTGTTTTACCCAGAAAAAAAAAGGGCTCAGTTGAGATCATTCTTGTTTTTTAAATAGATTTCAACCCTTTAAAAACCCCAAACAGAACAATCAAACAAACAAACAAACAAAAACCCCAACCCCAAAAACCCAACCCCGCTCAACCCCCAAATCTCAGAACAACCAGTGCTTTTCCACGCAATCACCCCACCCATTCCTTCGGTAAATTTCAGCTCCAGAGAGTTCAAGCTCTGATTAAGTCACACTGCACATCCTTGTAGCTACTGACTGAGTCTATAACTGATATATTTGTCTGTCCTTATCTCTTCTTTGTCCACTTTTTAAGGTCTGTTGTACACTAAAGCATCTCAGGAATAAAGCTGTCACTTCTGTGATCTCATTTGACACAGGTTTTCCCTTGTTTGTTGCTCCAGACTGCAGTTCTGTGCTGCTTTTCCCACTAGGCCATTTAACTTGCTTCCATCCAGCTCAGCCTAAAGCACAGCTGCTTAAATACAGAAAATTTTAAAAGAAACCTTGGAAGCAGTTCAGAAGCAATCTTTCTGCCATAAAATTTCTGCTAGGAATGGAGAGTTTCAAAACTTTTCCCTTGTCTGGATATACATAGTGCATCTGTCCTACCATTTTAGTTCAGATAGGATTGTGGTTTGAGGAGAATCTCCTAAGTGCCCTGCTTACCGCATTCAGTTCAGCCGAGGGAGAGGGCTCAGAATGCATGACCTGAACTTACTTTGGAGGTACTTAAACCAGACATGCTTCATCTCCTGATGATGCCAATTCAGTCCAAGGGGCCACAGCAGTGGTAGCCCAAAGCACACCTCCCCAAAACACTGTGCATGCTGGGTCCTCAGCACCAACTGCTTTACTCCACAAACAGGTCTAATCCTGAAGTACCCTACTACATGCCAGTATGGACACAGTCAGATCGTCGTCTTTGAATTCCAAGCCAGGAAACATTCTCCTTCCAGAATCTTCCCACTTTGAAAAGGAAGGAGGCCATTCAAATGCTGCCCTCATTTCCCTGGTCTATCCTGACAGAGGGAGGCAAGATCTCATCTAGTCCCCCATACTAAGTTATGGGCTATGAATATTAGCCTTTATTATCATGAGAAAAAATACTCCTGCAGTGTTTGGGAAAGAGAAATGAGGTTAACTTCTTCTTATAATTAACAACAACGGCGCTCCAGTTTTGTCAGCCAACCTAGCTGCAAACAGAAAAAAAACAACCGAGTACCGACGATCCAATTTCATAGTAGCAACTGTGGATATTTGTGTCCATGCATCTAGGTTCAAAGGAGTGACTGATTCTCAAAGAAAACTGCACCAAGCTCAGTGAGATCTTGGCAAGGTCTAAGATGATTAAACTAAGAAAATGCATAATGATAAAGCACACTGCTTTTAATATTTACCCCCTTAACATAAAAAAAGTTCCCACAGCCAACAGACATTTTAAATGCAATAGAATCCATAGCAACCATGTGAAGCTAATCTTTAACCTCTCTGGTCTTGATTCACATAATTATAATTGTGTTAAATGCAATGCCCTTTGATTCAAAAATATCACCATTACTGTAACGGAAAAAGTAATTAGTTTTTTTAATTAATGAGAGACTTGAAAATGCACGAAGGGAAGCATTAACTTCTGTTTTTTCTTGAGCTATTAAAATAACTGTGCAAAAATATCACATACAAAAGTCACAGAACACTATATATATAGTCCTTATGGCTCAGCTAAAAGCTATGCTTTAAGGTGCCAAACACAGATATTTGCATATCAAGAAAGATTTAATCATCTAATTGGGCAAACTAAACGCTCCTTATTCACTGAGGATAACAAAAAATGGTGGTAAAAATAAAAAATAAAAAAGCATCCCAGTGCAGCTAATGAGAATAGTATTTTGTGCCACCATTACTGTAGCACATGCCTCACTGCACCTGGCAACACTGGTTCAGCCACCACAAGCCTCAACACAGACCTAAAGGGCACAGCACTGTACAATACATCCCTATTCAGAACTACAGGCTAAACTCACCTGATTTTAAAAGCCTGCAGTGCAGACGTTTACACCTGCATTAATAGACTATGACACTTCTAAAGTCCAACATATATTACTTACTTAGATAGAGGGCATGGGATGACACATTACGTCCCAGAACTATCTATTCTATGCACTAACTATAAGGGAACTCCAGATAACCAATTAATACATAAATATTTAGACAGGGGTAATAAGAATTAATAAAATGGTTCTTTAGAGTGATTCAACTTTTTTTTAACTAAATTGCCAACATGTCCCCCTGTCCACCAGCTGTACTGCAGTCTGACACCAGTGTAAGTTTTTGTACTGATGGGAGAAAAAATTCTGTATTTACATACACTTTTGCAAAGAGTTAAGTACCAAAGTGAGATACGTAGCAGCAATTTACCGTATCTTCTGTTTCTCCACACTCCACAGGAGGATTATTTCTCAAATATAAGTTAACTTTGTGCTAAAATATCCCTTCTGAGTGGAGGCTTTTCTATAACAGAAGCTCAATATAATCTATACTGTTTCTTGAAAATCATCTCTCCTGAAGGCAGATCCTGAAAGTACTCCAGGTGATTACAAAAACAAAGTCGCTTCAAAATCACCTTTAAGGCTTTACAACATTTTCAGGAAGTATTTTTTTTGTTAATACAAAGATTAAAAAAATGTCATAGTCGTCTTGAGGAAAATAATTCTGTACAGTAAGCAAGATTGAAAATAATTTATTAGAAACATGGCATCTTAGTTTTACAGATCTTCCATGTGGGATCAAGTACTCACAGGTGTAATGTCACTAAATTCTATGTCATAATCTTACTTTAAAATATGCAACGTTTTTGTTCAAAATGAGTTGAGCAATTCAATGTGAATACCTACTGGTACAAAAGGTAGCATAGACTTACTCACTTGAGCCAAATTATAGGCAAACACTTCTGCCACTGTAGAACGACCTATCCCTCTAAAAGAGCTGTCAGTGTTTTGATCATTTTTAGAGAAGGGACATCAGGAAGCTTTGTGTAATGTACTCTAACACTTATGCAACAACTTATAGAACTCTTAAATTCAAAAAGATACTTGAAGTGCTCAAAAATCAGAAAGCAAGAATACAATAAAAATTCCACAGCTATAGAATGATTATTCACTACTGAAGGCTAACAATACTGATCTAATTTTAGAAGCTAAATCAGAAGCTAATTTTTTACCATTAATAAAATACTTGTACATGCTCTCCAACTGGATTCATTTGTGTGGAGAAAAAAAGGAGAAGGAACAGAGGACTATAGGTTAACGAGGTATTTAAAATGAGAAATAGGAATTCATGCTTCTACTTGCATTCTCTCAATTATTTTATATATTACAATAATTTTTTTCTGGGTCTCCAATTCTGAGATTACCCCTATGACTTAACACTTTGAAATCGATCTTGGCAAGTCTGTCAACAAGGGAGAAAAAAACCAACAGATGGAATGTCATTGATTAAACCTGGAAATGAGAGGGTTTGGGTTCCTTCAACACACAAATGGAACTCAGCTGCCAGAAGGGACAAAAAAAAAAAAAAAAAAGACTTGAAAATAAGGCCTTGCTTCAATAGGTGTATGCATCAGGCATATTAAGCAGATACACTATGACACAGATCTTAGACTAAATGCATTTGCGTATGCATCAATGACAGCAATATTGTATACTCTTCTGTTTCAAACAAAGCCAGTTTCACTGTCCTTAATCTCCAATTATACTGCTGTCCTCTCCCTTATCCTATAAAAGGAAAAGAAGAAGGAAAGAATGGACTAGATAATTAGACATTTCAAGAACTTTTTCAATTAATCTTGAAAGTTGAAACTTTGAAAACAGGACATCTAATGCTTGCAGTGCTCCAGAGCATATCAACAGCCCTCCCACGCTCAAGAATGTAAGAACAAGGAACAGCACCTAAATCTGCAGTAACAGTACTCAAATGCCCTAATATCCTGAAGTGACGCTCACTCAAGGGAACGTCCCCCTCACTAAAGGCACTCATGATTTCAGGGCTGGAAGCTCAATGTCAAACAAACTGAATTTTAGATTTATCATCTACTCGGAATCCAAAACAGCAGTCTAGCCACAAACCAAGACAAATAGAAAAAGTCTGCATTGGGTACTGCAATTAATCTGTTGCCTGTAATGACTACTCTGTGGAGAGACCAAGTGTTCGCTGAGCAAGAATCCTTCATTCAGTCTTTTGTAATCACTGAGTCTCCAATAACATGGATGCATCTTCATATGGGATGGATAGATGTGTCCCTCACATAGGCCTGCCTCGCCTAGACCTGCTATTGCAGTTTCATAACCAAAGCTGTGCAGTTTTCAAGAAGAAACATCTGAAGGACAATCTAAAAGCAGCATTTTTTCAGACTATATGAGCAGCATTGGAGCATTTATTTGGAATATACACACCTCACAACCCTCAAGATCTTATCAAATGAACTCTGGGAACTGATGAGGGGGGGGAGGGGAAAAAGGGCCCAAAACCCCACAGCAATCAGCACAGTCATTAACCTTCACTACAACAAAAAAGCAAAAATCGTTCCCCGCCCAGGTTTTTCCCACTGCAGAGGCAGCAATAGGTGCATAATCACATCATTGTAACAGCTGACTTTCCTAAGTAATTCTTCAAAGACTGCGTGTGATTTCCTTCCAGTTACCTTCAAAAGCCTTCACACGTTGTATCTTCAGGGCTGACAGTCTGGCTTAGGCTCCCAGATTATTACCTACCGAGACCAATGAGTTTCATTCAGAACCCTAAAATCACTTGCAATTTTGCAGCTGGCAGAGGGTCTTCTCCTTAGCTTGCCTCTCTGCTTAAAGCAAATATGTTCCCTCACAAAGATGAGCATATCTATGTTACGAAGAAACTGAGTGACTTTAAAGCACTAAATGGGGAACTCATTCTTCTTGAACCCCTGCTCTCTGCACAGCCAAACACAGAATAATTGAAGGAAACTGGAAGCCAATTTAATTGAACCCAGCCCAATTACATCTACTTCATTGCTTTTCCTTCTCTGTACATGCAGAAAGCTTCTACTCAGACAACTAGGAGCCTTTTCCTGCATTTACAAATGGTCTAACACCTAATACCTGAACTACTGCAACCACCGGCATGTGATGGGATAGAAGGAAGGAGTGGGAACCAGACACGATGTACACACACAGAGCTCTGTTATGTGTAGCCCCACCACCACATACACTATCCCCACAGAGTAAAAAGGAAAATGCAAAACTGAAGCTTGTTCTAACAAGGCTGGATCACACCACTGTATGTAGCACCTGTAAGACAACATGCATACCCTTCTGTAAGCTGGGGACACTAGACAGCACACAGGAGGAAGGTGTTCTCTCGAAAACCCTGCAGTAATTTACTTTCTTTTCAAATCAACTGAATTCAGACCTGAATCATATCGACCATTAAGGTAAGACAGTTACATGCCACCCATTGGCATTTTGGACAGCAAAATTTACCTCCTGCATCTACAAGGTTTTCCTGCTCACAGCCAAGGCAGGCTGGTGCACCTGACATAATCCAAGTGAAACCAAAATGGAGCTCTGAAGGGGACAGACAGGGGAGGGCAGGATTCCCCTTCCTCATTCTCCTGACCAGTTGCATGAGAACTAATAGGATCATACTGGGATTTCTAGTATTACTTACTACGACAAGAGGATCCAGCTGGCACAAGGACAGGTTGGAGATGTACACAGATGTACAGCAATAGCCAAACATTATTTTTTACTGATAACAATCTATAATGTATTCAACTGTATACCTCACACTATTCCAATGACTCTATAAATAATGGAATAAATGCATAATACACTTAAAATTTTATCTCACATTCAACCAGTTATAGTTCACAGAAACATTAATTCTGGTTATCTGTCCGAAATACTAACAATGAACTGTGTATTTCAACCTAATTGCAACTGCAGTCTTCATAAGTTTTTTTCTATATATCTCATGTATATGCTCCCACATGAAGCTTTCATAAAATATCAAAATGTGTGAAGAAATGGACTTCTGCTCTCAATTTTTTTTACGAGTTAACTTAGACATTACCTTATAGAGTGCTTTAGTCCCTAAGCCACCTCCCCACTGCTACATTTAATGAGAATACTTAGTTTCAATATTACTTTACAGCATGTTCAATCTGACATGTCTTCAATTTACAAACTATAAAATACAATGATTCCATAATATGACATTTCCTATTAAAAATGAAAGAAATTATTTAATTTGAATTGTATTACTAATTTACATCTACACATAGCTTATTAACTGCTGCTGGCTTCTCAGTTGGGTAGGCAAGATAGGAATTTTTTTGATTTATGTAATAATTAGAGTAAGACCAGGGCTTCTTTCCATAATTAAAGTGTATTTCTTCTCTGAAGAGTGACTTTTGAGACTTAAGTCTTGCAGATCCCATATTTCTCTCCTAATCATTGAGAAATGTTTTCTCTCCTAAACATTGAGGAATGGTTTGGGTTACAAGTGAAAGTTCTTTTTTGAATTATGAATCCTATAACTTCCATCAAAATACAGCTGGGTTTGTTACTTCTTATATTACTAAAATGCCAACGCAAATAAATACTACATTATTTTGGAAAAAAACCCTGTCTCTGGTTACAGATACAGGGATCATTTGAAGTCTGGATCTTCAATAACATGAAAAGGAATTATCAAACAATCAAGAAAACAGAATGCATGTGTTGTTCCTCAAAATGTTTATTTTTCACAGACAGATTTGATTGGTTTGCTCCATAATAGACAAACAGTATTTGGCTTTGTAGTTCAGATTTTTACTTGGGTTCTCCATGGGAAGTAATTTACAGTAAGATTAAAAAAAAAAATCATGGTATTGAAGCAGGTAATTTGAGAATCTGTGAACATAGTAATACAAGTAAAGGTTACTTTTGTGGATCAGTAAGGGCTTACTCAATAACTGACCTTTCATCTTTGTATTTATGAATGTGAGAAAACTACCCACGTTATTAAAGATAAAACTCTTATTCAGACTTTTAGTGATGCCTTGCAATAGGCAGCATAAGGCAGCCCTTCTCTTCCTCCTCATTAACATCTTACATCAGGACACCTGGGATTCACACAGCACATGCTGCTAGACCACATGCATTGCTATGTTCCCAACAGCTCAGCAAAGTCCGTATCTGGAAGCAAATGTTTAGAGCATTCTTGAGGATTAATTACAAAAAAAGTATTAGTAAGAGTTTATAATTGAGAAGTGTTTTTCATGATTTCAGGAGATACTTAACATGCAAATGTACAAAGAAGAGGAACTTCCTTGTCTTGTTCTGTCAGGATACTGCCACAACTACCTAATTCCTACTGGTTCGTGCCAAAACGGTCTTCTCTCAGATGGGTCTTGCATCTTTTTACATTCACTGATGCTTATTCCAGATTAAACCAAAAACATCACACAGAAACTGAACTGCTCTTGGCCAGCAAGACTGAGTGCTCTAGGCAGGCCACGACTGTAGTCTTCTGCCTGTCAGTCCTTTTCTCTGATGCTGCCCAACCCTTTGGCTCCCCTGCAGCCTACCTTGTTCTACAACTCTGACGTGGAATCCATCTTTCATTATTTGTGGGAGAATTCAAAGCTATCTTCTGTTCTACCTAGCACAAAGTCTTTGACAAGAAATCATCTCGCAAGAATATAACACAACTTCTTGACGGAATACTGAGACTTCCAGAAATTTTAATTCCCACTTTAACCATTTCTATAGACAACAGAATAGATAATGCAAATAATGAGATAACTTTGTCAACTCTTCTGCATTGGTGTTTCTTGTTTCTTCAGAATAATTCAAAATTTGATTGACTTTAGCAAGAGGGTTATCAAGTCAGACAGTCCTGTACAGAAACCTTTTCAAAGTTTCTCAGTAATTCAAGTAGTATCAAACTGGAGTATGGATTTGACCTACTTAAGCTTGCCAGAGAATCTTTTTGATAATTTTGTAATTATCTCCCAAGAGGCCAAAAGACTTAAGTCTTTCTAAAACATGTTTTAAAATTATAATGATGTTACACTGTTTGATCCCACATTTGATATGCCACAGATATATGGATTTCAGTTATAAAATCACATCTGGCAATCATATTTTCTGTACTATCTCTCCATACAATCCCATGACATGTAATCTCCCCACCTAGAGAGAAAAAAATTATACATGCCACTTCTGGAGAATGAATCTTAAGAGTTCTATCAAACAAATTTACACAAATAATATCACAGTCCATTTTTTGTCCCTCCTTTTATTTACCACATTTTCTTGATCAGCAGTATTTCTTTTCTCTTAAAAATAAATATTCACACTATTTGTACTTGATGGACATTTAATTTTCCTTTGTTATTCCTGTGCTTCATTTTTTTTCTGTTTTCTTCTGTTTCTTTTTCACATCTTTTCCTTGTAGTTTCATATATCTACAATCATGAGTTCCTTCAAGAAGGCATGATACCGAATACATAGCACAGAGAAAGAGGATGTCTATTCCCTGAAAATTATAGCCTTATTTTTCCATAAAATTATTTCCCTTTGCATTTAGCTCACACATACAGCCAGTATGGATCATTTCCTCAGTAGACAATCTAAGCTGACAGTAAACGTGTTCACCCCAATATGATTCCTGACACATGAGGAATGAAGATCAGCTGTTGGCAACTATTGCTACCTCCACATGAAAGGTTTAAATATTGGTTCTCATCCTTAGGTTGTGAGTAGAACACTAGTTGTACTCTAACATAGAGCAAAATTCCCTGCCTTCCCACCATTGTTGCTCCAAACAGGTAGGATGGGTCAGGAAAATGCTAGGAAATTAACAGTAAGCCATATAATTCCACAGTGGGTGTGGGCCAAACATCTTGATAACTGAGAAGCTGAACCAGTCTGCAATGGGAGGTGGCTTTCCTGGGGACAACAGCAATCAAAATGGATGATCTCAAGAAGCCGAAGGTGGGACAGACAACCAGAAGCAAGGTTCTTCTTGACACCTTGTTGGTGGCAGAAAGTTAAACATGGGGTAACTTATGGTGCCCAACTTAACTTGCTTTTTTTATGTCTTCCTATCTCAGTGCTTAAATGATGGAGAGGCTGGGCATCATGCAGTGTAATGGGGTACCCGCAGCTGGGAAAATGCGCTGCTTGGGGGCAGAAGATCACAGGGCAAATGTGAAAGAACTGAAAGAGAAAAGACCTGTTTATATTCAGGCGTCACAGACTCACTTTCATTATTACCTTGTCTGTTGAAGTGCAGGGTCCAAAGACACTACAGCAGGGAAGGGCTCCATCTGGCCAGACCTGCCCTACTACAGAGGTTTGTGACAGGACATTTTGTGTGAGAAGAATTTCCTGACAGTGCTGCTGTCGGGCTTAGCCTTGGTTTGGAAGTCACGCAGACCCAGAATTAAGAGATGACTTAATGAAGACACATTAAAATCTGAACGGCATGGAATACACCAGTCAGAACTTCCACACTGTTTGCAGAGGATTTCTTTAGTTTGACTGTTTCCAAATACAAGCCAGCCATTACTACTTACCCAAGCACAGAAAGCTTTAACCTAATTACCGGTATCAAAAGTAAATATTTATCCCAGTCTTTGAGGAATCAGAAAATAAAGGAATATGCAAAGAGAACATATTTTCCGTCTTTGTTCCATTTGTTATTTTTTTCATCTATTTCTTAAAATTTTAACAAATTGGAACAAATACCTTTCCTTACTGTGGACTTCTATAGCATTACTCATAAGTTCTGAAACAGCAAAACACAAGGAAACTCCAAAACACAAGAAAATAGCTTGTTATGTCTGCTCAAACAAACAAAACCCCCTAATACCACCTGTGATGCTTTGGGTTAGTTCCAGGCAAGACAGCCATTCTCAAAGGAACATTTTTAATAGAAAATAATTGCTACGAAACCAAACCACAGCTCAACAGGCAGATAATAAAAAATCAAAGCAACACTATAAAGGATCAACTGTATCCCATAACTATCCTAGATTCAGAACATAAAATAACATTTGTAGCTTTAAAGAACTGTGTGGGTAAAAGAATTTATTGCTATGACTCTTACCCTGAAGCTCACTTCTTCACAATTCAGTAGTAAGCAGCTTTTAAATGTTTATTTTCTCCATAGCTCAGGACAACTTACATAGCAAAACTTGAATGAAATGTCAAAAAACGTTGTTAAATACCTAAGACTGAGATCAACCAGTTTGTATACCACTTTAATAATCAGAAAGGCTATTTCACAACGTTTAGTTGAAGAAAAACAAGAAACAATCTAAACCTGTAAGTGCAGGTGCTGTATAAAAAAGGATTTGCAAGCCAAATCATTGCAGGAAATCCCACTTTACATCATTGAACTGGAGATCAGTAACTCAGGTTCTGAACAGAATAGACACAGAATTAGGAGTTCTGCATTTGGAAAATGCCAGAAATTGCAGAGGAAACACAGTAACACTAAAACATGATTAGCTAAACTGACATTCAAGCAAACACTTTAAGACAGCCACGTGCAGAACACAAATCACGTATAAATTGATTATAGTACATCATCACATGTTGAAGCCAGCTGATACTATGAATTCCAGCTCTAAGTGCAAGGAACACTTGATGCCACCCTTTAAGCCTGCTGTTCTATCACTACTCATCTTGGGATCACAATTTAATAGCAGTTAATGGCCCCATCTTTCCACCACTGATGTATTAGAACAGACTACCATACAGCAGCTTGCTCTGCATAACACTTAACTCTGTTGATTTGTGTGTCAAGCAGCCTGTGCCACTGAGTGATGACTATTCGGAAAGAAATCACATCTTGCTCCTCCTCACAGTGATTAAATTTTCTTACCTCAGTTTCATCTCTGACAAACCCTTGAACCTGTCTGTAATCTTAGGTAACAAAATAACCAAACAAACCCCAAACAAACAGGAAAACTCCATTGAAGTTGTTTCTGCCATTTCTGATGCATGACAAATCTTTGACGTGTACCACTATTGCCTTTTTTGTGTTCCTTAGCAGTAACTGTTGAAACATAGACATCTTAGCGGAAAACTAACGGGACTTAGAAGACGGAAAAACCCCCACGTAGTGCTCCAGTACAAGTTACAGTTGAAAATGCCATGGTTTTAATCATGAATGTTGACTACATGTTCCTCACCTTCAGTACAGCACATAACCAGAACTACATGACTTCTCACTGGGGAATCCTCTTTGCTTAGTAATGCTTCAAGGATGTCTCACGTTATTACAACAGATGTGACCAGCAACTCTAGACTTGGTCTTGTTTGAACTATAATACTGTCAAAAAAAACCAAACCAAACTGAAAACCAGACCCCACAAAGGCTTTCACATATTCCATAAATCCACCCTGTAACATCAAGCTATTTGCAACTGTGCAGATACAGGGCTGCTTTTCACAGGAAGCAACACTGCACCATATCTGAAGTGCAGGCATAGATATGCAATGAACTTGACAAAATCAGCAGTCTTGGAACAGTCATTGTCATCTTCAATTATACTGCCTTGATACACACTGCATGCCTGGTACCATTTGAGATTTCTCAAGCTTTCAAACTGTTCCAAGTTGACATACTCAAGTACCTTGCTCATCTGACAAACAGTATTGCCTGTACAGAGTCCCAGTGCAACAAAAACCTCAAAAGAACTTTGAAGTGTCTGTTTCCAAGTAATTCTAGCATGCCATTTAACAGTACACCCAACCTTCAGCTAACCACAGCACTACAAACACAATCCTGAATTATCTGCCCAATTAAACTGAAGATGTTTGGTTTCACTTACACCCATGAGTTTATTAAAAATCAACTCTAAAAAAGCTGAAGAGAAGTCCATTCCTTTGAAGGTAAATTAATGCCTCTGGAAGGCAAGGGGAGAAGGAAAAGTTCCGTGTAAGAAAGAGCTCTGCAAGGAAATGAAAGATTGTATAAATACAGCCTCAGCTCCTTCCCAGTCAGCAGCTTTGAAACTGGGAACAAACGGTAGGGAGTTAGACTCAACTTACAGGCAATGCAGAGGGGGTGGAAAATATACTATTTCCAGCTTATGAAGATCTAAGTGGAGACAGGAGTCTCTTCCTGAATCCTGAGAACAGGAACTCAAGATACATATTGTGGTTTAACCCCAGCCAGTAACCAAGTACCACACAGCTGCTAGCTCACTCTCTACCCCCAGAAGGATGAGGAGAATCAGGACGGAATGTAAAACTCTAGGCATGAGATAAAAAACATTTAATAATTGAAATAAAATAAAACCAGTAATAATAATAACAGCTATAATGAAAAGGAGGGAGAAGGAGAGAGTAATGAAATCCAAAGGAAGAGAGAAGAAAACAAGTGGTGCACAATACAGTTGCTCACCACCCACTGACCAATGCCCAGCCAGTCCCCGAACAGTGCTGGGCAGGCCCTGGCCAACCCCTTCCCCCAGTTCACATACCAACCATGACATCCCATCGTATGGAATATCCCTTTGGCTGGTTCAGGCCAGCTGTCCTGGCTGTGTCCCCTCCCAGCTTCTTGTGCCCCTCCAGCCTTCTCGCTGGCAGGGCCTGAGAAACTGAAAGGTCCTTGACTTGGTATAAACATTACCTAGCGACAACCAAAAACACCAGTGTGCTATCAACATTGTTCTCACACCAAATCCGAAACACAGCACTGCACCAGCTACTAAGAAGAAAATTAACTCTATCCCAGCTGAAACCAGGACAACACAGAACACTGTACCATGAACCATTCTGCTGCCTTCTTCCCTCCACACGCGGACACACAGTGAGACCACATCTCCTGCAACACGACAGGCTGAATGCCACTGGAACTGAGCATCACCATTTGGTGCTGTTAAAAACTGAATACAGTTTTCTAAAACCTGTCCCCGCGTAATAACAGACTGTAACAACAAAATTAAAACCAAAGCTTTGTTGCTTCTTACAATTTTAATATAATTCATTATTTGTCCAATCTAACGAAAAGCAGGATATTAGTGTAACAGGTGAACACTCTGAAATCACGTTGAAGTTGTGTTTGTTATTTTGGAGGCTGATATGAAGCAGAGGAAATGTTTCACAGTACCAATTCTGAAAACTGTGAGTATTATGTACAATGATTTTTCCTTGTAAGTTTTTACATCTCTAACAGAATGAGACTCTCAACCTGACCCAAATCTGCAAGCACTAGTACCATACAGATATTCTTAAAAAAAATAAAATAATGTAAGAAAGAGAAATGTTAGTATATCAAGGGGTGTAAAAAACAACATCCTTTTTACAAGCTTATTCAGAGTCTGCAACATTCTGCTTAAACCAATACCAAAGAAGTCTGTCAGCTATTTCCCAAGTTGCTATGTGAGGTTTTTTCCCAGGGGTGAACTCAGACTTTCAGAAATTGTGAATAAACAATAACAACCACAAAAGGCAGGAGCTTGAAAAAACTGCAATAAATGTTGAGAAACTGAAGTTTTATATCAATGCCCTCTCATAGGATATTCTAGAGACTTAAATATAGGTTTACACAGGTTAAAAGTGGAAATTTATTCCTGAAAATAAATTTTTTTTAGATTTTACAGTTTGTTTATTTTCTCAGTACTGCTTTCTTTGCTATTATGGTCATTTAATTCTTTCTCATACAGCAAAACATAGTTTCTCTGTTGCTGAACTATAAGTATTTTCTGTGTGGAATTCTGGCAGCAAATGCTAAAACATATTAACTTCAATCGCTACCACTTTATAGTACTTAGATCAACTATACATTGCCTAGGCTCTGCATTAAGAAAATATTGATTTTCACTTTCATCGACTTACATGCTTTATTTAAAAAAAAAACCAAACTAGTGCTTTTCCCCGCCACTGTTTACCTTTTAAAGCTTCTGTTTTTAAAGTTACATGTAGCCCAAGCAAAATACAAGAAGATACATTGATTAAATAGAAATCAAAGAGATGTAAAAGTAAATCTGAAAATTACTAAAACTCCCAACTTACAGCATCGCTCCTAATATGTCTCTTTTGTATATAGTTTTGTATACTGGAGTAAAGAAATCCTAAAGCAGAGTGTCTGGAAGCCCAGAGTGAAGCTCAGTGACAAGCAAACACTACTATCAAAAGAACAGGAAACAAGCTAGTTTACCAATGAATTGTGTATTTTAGCTTAATTACCTCAACCTTTTACCCTATTTCAGGATCTGAAATTAATAAATTCCATTATAAGAAATAGCTCATGGCAAAAGATAATAATCAAATACGATTTAAAAAAATAACAGGAAAAGCATTTTGGCTACTTTATTGGACACAGAACTGTCATGAGCAAACTGGGAGCACACAGATACTCAATGAAAAAACATAACACTATTAACTTTCCCATCCTGTTTTGCCTTTTAGATTAAAACTGTTTTTTTGAAAAACATTAACAGAGATAAACCTATTCCCAGTAATTTCTAAGCCAAGTAAATTATCTTTTCAGGTTGTCCTTCCAAGATTAGACAGAACATATGTAAATTACTACAGGATCAGGGTATAAATCAATTTACAATACGACGTAATTTCTTTACTCACCATTTTGTATTTGGTGACTGTGTAATTCAGTACTCCTTTTTAAGCAAGCGGAACTGCATTCCAAAATCAGAAAATTCTATTGAAGGTCTTAAGATGCTGAAAGAATTGCATGTGGAGTATCAGATGATGGAGGGATGATAAGTGTGGAGCTTTTTTCCTAATTAAACAAGGAGAAATGGGAAAATTAAGGAAGAAAGTCCTATACAGCTAACAACTGCAGAAAAAGTAAGAATTAAAACCAAATATACTCATCTTAGTTCAACATTTATTACAAAAATATTTGGTGAGGAGACCAGAGCAGATATAACATGAAGCAAGATGCTGAGCACTACTTAGCTTATGCAAATTGGGTCTAATTTTACTGTGAATTGAACAGTAGCTAAAGAATTATTACAAAGCTAAGGTATCAACATGGAATCTCATAGGTTCCAACATTAACTGAGTCTTATGTAGGAATCTACAGTAAGACTTTGGAACAAGTGCACATTAGAGCAATGTACTGCAGATTAAGTTGGCTCTCTAAAGAGAAATTTTGAAGACTAATTGAACAGACACACCCAAGCAGAAGATACCCAAATGTAAAAACTGAAAAAGTAGGTATTTTTCTTAGCAGACAAATACGGGTGTAAACACATGCTAGTATCTACAGCTATCCCCAGAATAATTTGCCCATCCCCAAATCAATCTAGTAAACACTAGAGGCACACCCACTGAAGAAAGGGAGGCATTTAACATTGTTACAGCTAATTCTTCAGGCCCGTACATTCACAGGCAGCCAACCAATTCACTGCCACCACATGCAGAATGTGAAGAACAGCATGATGGTGATGCCTACTGCTTGGATCTCAAAGCATTAAAACTTGGGCCTGCTCCTGACTTCCAGTTCTGTGTTGCTCTTGAATGACGCTCAGCCTGACTGCCCTGACAGCTCTTCTCATCTTCCTTATGTAGCTGAGTGCAGGCCTGGTTATTCGCTGTCAGGAGTCACGTTCATTCTTATCTAAATTTTCCCCACTGCTCCCAGCCATCACTATTTTCTGATCGTTATTGTAGCAGCCAGTTTTTGAAATCCACAATTAAAAGTAATTTTATTACACAGAAATCATAACTGTCTTTTATACAATGTATTTTTCAATTGGTTGTGTAGTTGAAGGCAAAAATTGTCTAAAAATGAATTACTAAAAATCAGTCTGCTCCAAGTTTTAAACATTTAGTACTGGAACGGAAGTTTCTGCAAATACTGGTTTGCTCAAGAAACAAAATAACTGTCTTTATATTTTGCATAATACAATCTATAAATTATGATATCAATTACAAATGCTACAGAAACACCATGACAAGTTAACTCACAGAAGTTGCCAAACTCAGTATTACACCATCTCAATAAACACACACTTGTTTATTCCACCGAGCACATGCAGATTACTGTTTTGATGTGTGATGTCGCTCTGCATACACTACTGGTGAGGATGAATTATGTGAATGACACTTAAAAGGCTGTATTTTTCTAGAGGACTCAAAGAAAGTCACTGCTTTGGTGTTATGGCTTTGCACTACACCATTCCTGAGCACAGTTTTTGAAATCGGGGATACATCAAAAAGCAAGGTGTTTTTTATGGAGGAGGAATACATAAACCAAGACATATTCCACTTAAAAAAAAAAAAAAAAAAAGTGAGAAAGCTGTGGCTGGACAACTGTAAAGAGTGTCCAAATGGTTACATCAAATTACTTCACTTAAATATAAGATTAGATATGGTGCATAGTTCCTACAGTGATCAACTCTTTAGTCACCTACATCTGGGCTGTTTTTCATTGACTACTACCGACTGTATAAGACTGTCACTGTTGAGGGCTCTGCTAAATGCTGCAGCACTGATGGGGTATGAACAACATCATTTCCCCCATTTCCACACACCAAAACTGTTCAAATTTAACTTCAACGCATCCTAAAGTTAATGCATCTTTCTGCTTTCCTTGCTGCTCTAAGTCCTTATGCAGGCCTTTCCCTTTCCAAGCTCACAGGTATTTCCCAACAGATTTGTCCATTTGCAAACTAATTCCTTCCCAAAGCAATCTTAGTCACCATGATCTGCTCAGACAACTCTTACCTTACCTGAAACGTGCCCTCCTTGCTGCTATCATGTAACTGTGGAACAAAGGTGTGGTGTAACACAGGAGTAAACAATAGGTCACATAATGATGCTTTTTGCTATTTCCTCTGAGTGTTGGTACCAGTACTAGTTCAATGTAATTAATTCTTTAGAAAATGGCAATACTGAAATAAATTTATAGAAATGGTCCTTTAAGAGCAAAATACTGTTTAGCTCACTTGGCACACCCTTTGGATTTACAATTTTGAAAGCCATAAAGTCCCTTTTTTGCCTAGTATTATGTTGGGGAAGACACAGAAAATTATACAAGAAAGTGAATGCAAGTTAAAAACATATCAGAAACCTGCAAAAAGAAGGGAGAAAAGAGCCATATTCAGGAGATGAGACAGAAAGCCACATATCAGATAAACTCATACCCATTAACTTTCTTCTCAGCTATTCCTTCTTTACTGAATAAGCAGCGAAAAAGTAAAAAACTCAAAGGTTTTGGAAACACCACTGTGAACTACTCAGCTTGCAGTCATCACTTTGCCTCTTCCCTGACCCCTTTTTTCACTTCCAGATTTGAATACATGATGAAGAGCTGGTGATTGGAACAGTATAGTTACCTAAAAACTACTTTAAAACTTAGAAAGCACAAACATCACCCCTGGGTGTAATAACTAGGCAAGAGAATGCAAATTTTGAAGTCAGAATATGCCCAGAATATGCTCACTTGCAAAGGACTGTTTGCTTAATAGAAAATAATTCATGTGTGTCAGCAACTTGAGAGGCCAGAACCATTATCCAAAAGTTATTTTCCCATTTTATCTGAAGTTTAGATAGAGTATAATCATTATAAAGACTAATATTAAGCAAGTCAGAAATTCATATAGTAACAATAATATAAGTAACGAGGAATGCACATCTATGACTCATGAACTGAGTATTTTACTGCTCATGAAGTTTTGTTACAGAATTTTACAAAAATACTGAATGCTTATTTCTGAAACATCAACAAACAGGGCCATGTTTCCTTCTTTGAAATACATAGTTGCTTTTCTTTGAAGCGTATGTACTACTGACATTTCACATAATACAGAAGTTATGAAACAGGTCTTAATAAACTTTTAGAGATGAGGTAAATTTAACAATATTCAAACAAAAAAATTCCAAATCCGCAGTTATCTCTAATTACATTTAAAAAATTACAAGTAATGTGGAGAATATGAGGGAATGACTGATCACAGTCTCTTCCAGTACAAGAAGCAAGGGGTAGGTACCCAAGAAAACTACAGTTTCAGAAGAAACAAAATGAAACACTTTTCCATGTTACACCGAGTGGATCTCCTTGCCTCAGGCCAGTAGAAGACCTGCACATTTAAAAAGCCATTAGTCAAAGTTACGCAATAAAAATCCACAGAGGATTAGTAAGTATCACATTGCTGCCTCTGGCTCAGAATGTCCCTGGCCAGAATAATTTAGAGGCTGGGACTTAAGAAAATATGATGTCCAGAATTTTTGATAGTTCCTACCAAGATAAATCCTACATCAGGATGTGAGTCCTGATATGGTCAGCCACCCATATGAAACTCCCACAAAAATTATTTTAAGAATTACGAATCATCAGAATGGAGAGAGAAGAAAGGAAAAATGGTCATTTATTGAAAGGGAAGGTAAGTTCAGTAAGAGAATGCCCATCAGGCTTTAATTAAGTATTATTAGAATATATCACAGATACAGGAAGGTTACAGAGGAAGATGGCAGGGGAAGAGTGACCATCAGGACAGAAATGCTAGTTGAATTCACGTCAATTTAGAGCATTAAAGAAAGGGAATATACTTCTTGATTCTTTCTTCTTTCCAAAATCACCAGCTAGGAGACAGTTGGATGAGCATATGTTGAGGGATCAGCAGTCAGTGAAGTAAAAAAGTGAGTTAAAGACACAAGAAAACATGTAAGTTTGTTATGGCATTAAGCTGTTTATAAATAAGAGACACTTACACCTTGATAATTCTACGCTTCTGTGTTAGAGCAAAAATTGATTATGCATCATTAGAATGAAAGATTACAGCAGATGTTAGTAAATGTATGGCAATATGAAATTACTGGAATCTCAAATAATCTAAAAAGGGAGACTTCAGAAGGTCCCACTGAGTCTACACTGTGGCCAGAGGAATCATTTCCATCTGAACTAACTGCATGCTCTGTGCAGCATTTAAGGCTGACCTGTTTAACAGAAAAATGCTTATGTATGTACCAAGAGTTTGGAAGTCTAACCAACACAACCTACAGGTCACATATAACTTCTTAAACAATTTGCTTGGCCATGCACTTGCCCACAAACTGTGCAAGTGGCTGTGCCAGCCCGACAATTGCCTTGCACAGCTTCTGGGGCACTAAGCCGCATTGAGCAATCTGACCAAATCAATCTTTTACTTCTATTTATTTCTTTTATTTACACCAGTTCTTTCTGTAGATAACACAGGAAGTGAGTAAAAAAAAAATTTTAGAGAAATACAAAAATAAGTAATACTGAGTTTAGAGAAAGATCACTGGGCCTTGGGGATGGAAGAAAAGGAGGATATAGCTTGCCTCGTTTTCTGATCCAGCTCCACTAAATAGTGTGATCTTACCTCTGTACATATGGTTAATGCTGTCTGGAAATTATGGAAATTGAGCCTATGGTCCATGTCTTACATGTACTGCTACTAATTAAGTTCTTTGTGACTTACCATTTGATTTAAAATACGGAATGAGGAGAAACTGCCTTTTTTCCTCTCCCTTTCTGGGGGAAGGGTGATTTTGAAATAAGCTTTTATGTGGTTATTTTCTACAAAATCTAATTTTGGAACTGTAAACTGTTTTTACTAAAGCTGTTCAACATTAAAGACTTCAAATTTTAAAGACCATACTCTAAGAGCATATTGCACATAACCAGAGATATCAAATGTAATTGTTTCACGCCACTTTCCTACAAACATTTACTGCACTGCATTTTGCACCTCAACACGGGATTATCAGAAGTCAAACAGGAATACCTCCTAAAAACTTTATCCTTCAATTGTTCAAGGTTAACATAGGGATTGGGATAAAAAAAGTTGACCAAGAATGGAGCGGAACCTTAATGGATTAGGTTCATCTCAGTGGAATTTTCCTAAGAGAAAGTAATGTTGACCATCAGGGTATTGTTCTTGCAGTATCATGTTAAAGCCATCGCTGTGGAAAATACATGCACTATTCCAATAAACTCAAAACTACCATAAATAGGAATGTTGCCAATGAATGAGCCGCATTCTGCAGGTGTCCTGACAACACCTATATCATTAACACACTGAACAGCATCCCACCTACAGCTATTATTGCCATCCTAGAAAATTCTTAGAATAAATTCATATATGTTCAATTAGGTGGAACAACTAAATATACTGACTGTCCTGACATTATGCTTCGCACATTCACAGGGTCTTACTAACTTAAAACTGTCTTCCCAACCTGATAGCAGCATTATTCAGAATGAAGGTGAAGAGAAGAAAAAAAATAATTCTTAAATAAAATAAAATCAAGTCTCTCATGAACCCTCCAAATACTGCCAAGAACTGGCAGTCAACTCCCTCTGCTTTTTGCTCCCAAATATCACAGAGGGTATGCTACTAGTTCAGACATTTCATTTAAAGCAGAAAATTTATTGTATTTAATGAACGGTTTTGCAATTCTGGCCCTAAACATTAGCAAATGAGAGACCATCGCCCAGAATAATAATCCATTTTTTCATCAGTACTAGGTATCTTTTTATGAGTATAGTGGTTCCTCCTTTCTACCCCCGTTTGGCTCACAAGCAAAGAAAAAACAAGCACTTCAAACAAAAGCAGATTTAGTTTTGCCTAGGAAGGACATTTTTATGCCAGCTGAAGCCATTCAGTAATACTGATCTAAATTCACCAGTTGTTTTGGTAAAATGGAAAACTTTTGCAGCCAACTTCCAGTGAGGAAATCTTTGAAAAAAACAACCCCTTGGCACTGCAGTAAGAGATATGAAGTCAGTATTGCTGCCTTCTAATCTTCTTAACAGAAAAGACCACAGAAAGCATTAGAAAGGGTAAAGAAGACCAACATGGATGACTACAGATACGGAACAATTGCTAGTCTAAGAGCAACTACGTAAACTGTGACCCAGCAGCATGAAGACAATGAGGAATGTTATAAAGATCAATAAAATTATGGTAGTGGACAAAAGCTGAACAGGAAATCATTATTCACTGTTTCTCAAGATACAAGAGCTATGAGACACCCAGTGTAACTACTGGCAACAAAAATAAAATGAAGTACATTTTCATACCACACAACTGAAATCATAAAAGTCTTTGTCACAGGATATTGGGGAGGCCAGAAACACAAATGGGTTCACAATGAATTAGACAATGAATTAGATCCATCCTCAGCTATTAATCACAACAGCTGACACACTGAGGCCATTAACTGCCAGAACCTGGGCACAGCCTACCGCTCCTCACCTGACCTTTCTTGGCCTCTTTCCCTAAATTCCTGCTCAGAGACATGCACTGGATGTAGTGACCTTTGGGGTGTTGTGTCACAAGGCATTCTCCCATAAATTTAAAAAAAGGGTTGAATAAAAGGTTCAGCAGAACAGTAGTGCTGCTTCAAGCAATATTTTGTTCTTTTTAAAGGTCATGATATATTAAATGGATATATTTTTCATTTTCTGAAATGTATGCAGACGTTCCCAATTATTATGTTCCTCATACTATTTTTATCATGCATTTTATTACTATAGGATTTAGACAACAGATTTATTCAAGGTGATATATTATTTCCTGATCAAGTTGAACTTAATGGATACCAAAACGCTCACAGTATTAGATTTAGTGAAATTACTTGCCCATTTCACTGACTTCCTTATGGCACGCATCCTCCTAGAATGCTTGTAAAATTAATATAACAGTTGCCTGTTATATACAACCTTCCAGAAATCAGTGATGGAGAAGTGATCAAAAACCACAGACTGAAACAAGGGCAAATAATGCACAGTGCACCACACAAATCAGTACATTTTCTGTAGCAGAGAAATGGGTAGTTACACTGGATTTTCACGTAATTTTTTTTTCACGTTTCAGCTTTGTGCATAATACACACAGCTGTACTACTCAGCAAACAAAGAACTGACGATGTGCATACACTTCCATGCAACAGAACAGACAAGCCACAATCCCAAATCTTTCAATACAGTCTTGCTCTTGTCAAAACCAACAGAACTTCCACTGAGACAACAGTCAGCAGCCCTTCAGAAAGTTCAGCTATGTAAATAATCCAACTGAAATCAACAGGAAAGATGAGACAGAGTTGTGCCTTTCTGTCAGGAAAGCATTCCTTGTTCAAACATGTGCTCAAGTGCATGACACTGAAGTGAGGGGCATCATGAACATAAGCAAAGACAACTGTATGCAGTTCATTCCTAGTCAGGCTATGACTTAAAATGCTAACATACTTTCCTATGTTGAAATTTACATACCTAAAGTCAGGCACTTTGGTAAATACCTTGCTCAATAGAGGACCAAATAATGATTTTAGATGTAAATTCAGCAAGCATTTATTCTATTCTATTGTTCAAGTTCAAAACATATTTCTTGGAAAACAACACACAGAGTGACTGTTGGCAGCACTATGCCAGATCTGCTTCTAGTACATATGGATGATGAAGCCAGTGGAATTATAAAAAAGGAATGTTTCACAACATAATGTTTTAATTCTTCCAGAAATTATGTGCTTGCCTTTATTTTTTTAGATTGCAGTCTATTAAAAATACATTAATATTAAGTAATCAAAGATACATAAATTTTGAAAGGAATACTTTAGTACAGATCATTATTTCAATTTCACAGTAATTCATTTGAGAAATGTTCCTAATTAATTTAACATTCATTTTTAATTGGCAAAAGATTAAATGGATTCATCTCTCTTTTGCTGCATAATTTTAAATTAATAGCTTTAAATGCCCTTTATATTTATCGCAAGGTATTTTGTCAGTTTATTTTAGAAGAAGAAAGAAGTCCTTTTATTTCTGCAGGTAAAAGAGTGAATGAAACCTGTGGAAGAGATGCTAACAGAACTGTGCAATGAGTCTATTCTTTATTAAGGGCAACTTTATTCTCTTGACCAATGATTACCACAAATGTTTCTTGGAAATGGAAGGGGAGGGCAAAGAGAGCTACTTACTACATTTTTGCCAAATACTCCATAATTCAAATCTCAGAAAAGGAACTGGTTGCTGTTTAAACAGTAGGCAAAGGATTTAAAAAGAACACTTAGGAGGACTGCAAGAAGCAGCATGTTACTCTGCTTAAAATGTTTCCTGAAACTGGCATATATAGTGTGGACATTCCTTGATCCCACAGCAGTCACTCTGGCTTTTCCCATTCCACAAATGACTATTGAATAACTGAGGAGGAAACAGAATCAGTGATCAATTCACAAGTTGGGGGTGGGGTGGGGTGGGATGTTTTCCTACATTTACAGTTCCTCTACTCTCCTGTGATTATGTTCAAAGCAGCACTGTATTATCTCCTATATAGTGTTCCAGAAAACATATATATCATGGACTGAATAAGACATTCGTATCCATTTGAATTATTTATACATGGGACCATGCCGTTTTACCCAAGCCAGTCTGGCTACTTACCCACTGCACGCTTGGTTCTTTTGCATAATGCTCATGGCACACACTTAGGAGGCAAAGCCCTTGCCTAGGCAGTGGGTTGTTTCTTGAATTCAATCACTTAGAACAGAATAAACAGAGGTCTTAATCCATCCCAGATATCTGTCAGCCATCACACTAGCAAGTCTTGTTCCATCTTTTTTTCTGTTGAGCCCAAAGGATCATCAGTCCTTTTCAACATAGCTAAACACACCCTTCATAAACAAGCTGGGTTTGCAACATCTCCTTGAAGTCACTTCTGCCTGGCTTAAGTGCTTTGAAATCAACAGAAGCAGGTTTATCACAGAAAGCATACAAAGAACAGTGTCCATGCACTTCACTGTACGGAATGCCTTCCCACTCCTCCGTATGCCCACTGCATAGCTGTTACACCAACTTGCATCTTCAGCCCCTAAATGCAGATGACTTCAACATTACTGCAGACCTTGACCCAGGATATGAAAGGCATAGAATTCAGAATAGTTGGCTTTCCAAAGAATTGCCATTTGGCTAAATAAACAAATGCCACGTTCAGCTATGATGTTTTGGGAGGGTTTTGTTTAATGCCATGTGGAGATCACCAAAACCTGTCACGTACTATAGAACAAGTTTGACCTCTTAACTCACATTTCTGAGTTTTGCTTACACTATGAAACCAGGCATTGCAATTCTCACCCTTTCCCCAGAACTCTGTGACAGAGGCTAGGAAATAAAAAGTGAAAATCTGAGCTTTCCGAATACCTGAAGCACTTCAAAACCCCTCATCCCACTTTCCCAAAAGTCAGCATTCATCAAATCACAGTGCGTTGTTTTACTAAGTCAATTTAAAGAAAGCTCCCTCAGCAAATTGAAGACATTTCTTGGAAAATTAACAAATAATCGGCATTTTAAATAATTTTTAAATTATTGAAAAGCTCATATTTTACTTCCAGAATCTGTTTCAGGGCTTGCCTCTACTCAGAAAAAAAGCATAGGGCCTAAGTCATAAATTGCCATTTAAAAAATTAGAAACAACATATCATTTTATTAAGCATTAAATTAAATACATGGAAGTAATGAGAAAACATTAGGTTGTCTCTGATTTTTTTTCTATAATAGACAGCATGCATACTATAATTCGTAGGCTTTAATTCAAAGAAACCTAATGGTGAACATTTCACTTTGAAATGACAAAAATGTAAAGCATACTTCAATGGTTTTAATATTTACTGCATTACTTAACTGCACTTTAAACTGAATAAAAAAAAATATTTGATGGGTTAGTTTGCTTCATAAATAACAGTATCCTAGCTGAAAATCCATGGGAGATGCCAACAGTAAATTTCACTGGTTTATGTAATTTTAAAAATATTATTAGTTCCTTGTTAATGAAAGAACCAACAGGGCTACAGATAATTTAAATTGGTCATAGCAAATACATGCCAGTTCTATTATCTACTCGCAGTTAGACTAAATGTTAATAAGTTACAGGGAAACAATACCAAATGTGTCCACTACCATTTAACACATAGGCATGAAACACTAACATAACAAAACTGCATAATTAAACAAACTGGAAAGGCAGCAATTTAACAGGTTGTTAATCCCATCATTTATATTACCTTCTATTTGTGGAAAGTAAAGAATGGAGAGGGCAGCAGCAGCTTATTCCCCCAGCAGTATTGCACCTCAGCAAGGGCCAACACAGAGTTAGATGTTATTTATATCCACTTAAGATTTCAAAATATTTTTTAACATGGAACTGGAAGTATTCAGATTTTGTACTAGCTGCATTTAATAGAAGTGTGAAATTCACACTGCTCTAGGACAGTATATTTTAATATTCCTTTATTCTCAATCTTCAAGTCTGATTAAAATGCAGCTTAAAGCAAGCACAAGAACTATGGCAGGGAAGGGAGGTCATAGCTCTTACATGATGTTGTTTTCTTTTTCTTAACATTTCCTTTAGCAAAAGATCCTGGCTATAACTTTCTGAAATAGTGTTGTCTATTATGAATTGCTCTAATTTGTTTTTCCAAGATAGAAAAGGACTAACATCTACACTTTCAGTTTTTAGGGGCACAGCTTTATTTGATTAAACAATAGAACTGCCCTGTTCTGGCACTGCATTTCAAAACCTAATGGAGCAATTCAGAACCTCTCTTCACTGAGGCCAATTCTTAGAACTGCATACCGCCTCCTGCCCCAAACCTGCCCCAGACACTGGACTAAGTAGACTGACCCCCCAGGCTCTCCAAGGCACAGACCAGCCTCTTACAATCTTAGAATACTATTGGGAAAGCATCAATTTTTATACCATTAGAATTGGGCAGCATTCTGGTACTATTCCAAAGGACAGTTATGTAGATGCATTTCCAGGTACTATTCTTCACATCCTCTTCTAGATGAGCCACAGACATCACCCATAATTCATAACATGGCACATAAATTATTCAGATCTGATACATCAACTGAATTACCTAGCAAACCTTAATTAAACCTCTGTTCTTCTAGAACATTCTGCACCAAGACACAGGTATTACTGTTAGTGGCAATGACGTTATTCCAGGCTATACCAATATTCTGCTGGGCTGAGTGTAGAGCCAAGCTAGTTCAAAGGCTCCTGCTAACGCTGCCTCTGGCAGGGGCCAGTATACTCAGTGGTGTACGAAGCATAGGTAATACTTCCCCTGAATGCATCCCAGCACCTGCCAAACTGTGCTTTGGGCACTTTTTGGATTCTTTTGTCCTTAGGACTGAGTTTTCTTAAATAAATATTCTTGGTTTCTTAGAAAAGTCTACCATAATATTCCATGTTTACAGATACCTTCAGACAGTAGGACTCAAACCTGTACTAGACAAGTGCTGGTCAATTTAGGAAAGCATATAATTTTTGGCCACCTTTTTCGCCTTTTTGACTACTGAATAAGCTTATTCACATGAAACTACCTGCAATCTCTTCCACCACGTTAACCTCTCTTGTTAGTTTGCAATTCCTGTTTCACAGTTTTTCAGATTTTGTTTCACTCACCCTCTTACTCAGTAAGAGTAGTTCTTCTGGACAAATTGGAGTAATCTATCATTTTCTTTGTTACTGCTCTTGTCCCCACATCAAAGCTGTGTGCTTTGATACTAGCTATGTGCTGAAATACTAGCATTTGCTAGATTTCCATCATAACATAACTGACGTGATTTGGAAGCATATACAAGTGCTGCACAAAAACTAACAGACTCCAACTCAGCTACTAAACACAAACTTGTTTTCATATACTGAACACAAGCTAACGTTAGGGGTTTTTTTCTAAGACTATATGACAGATTTCATGATGGAAAAATTTGTCCTCAATCATGTCCTTAAAAGATTTCTTCCTGGTACACAGCGAGAAGTGCTTTATGTGGTGGCTTGTGGGTTTTCTGGGTTTGTTGGTTTTGTGGAGGACTTTTTTGGCTCTATACATAAGTAATGTATATATTATTTAATAATACAAATATTCCTTTCTTTTCCCTCCCACTAAAATAAAGTAATGAAACCATTTGGCTGGTTCTCCTACTTCATTCATAAACCAGCCAAACTTAACGCACTCAACTAATAGTCTTAGTCTTCACTTAAGAAGACTTTCTTGAAGGAACTCAGACTGAAAATTTCCCTGCCTTTCCTGAAGTTAAACTCACCAGCCCCAAGATCCACAAACGTATCTTCTACCCACACTATCACTTCCCCATGCTAATACTGCCATTGCTGCAGAAGCCTTACAGATGGCAGCAGTGTCCAACTTAAAGTAATAATAACAATAACAACAATAACAAAAAATATCCCAAAGCACCCAACTGATAGCCTCTTCCTTCCAGCCTTTTATTGACGCTAGCCTAAATCTCTTTGCCTGTTGGAAGTACTAATAACGAACTGCTGTAGGGTATTTTACACCATCCTTCGCACTCTACATACCTTTTTTAAGATGCTGGGATGTGTACCCTGCTTGTTTGCCAAGGAGCTTTGTGTGTCATCTTCTGTGAACTTGTAACTTCACTAACGCAAATGAGCCTAAGGAAGACAGACAGTATTCTGGATTTGTTGTAAAAATCTACCTTTCATTAGCTTCCGAGTTGGTCATTTTCTTGCTTGACAAATTCTAAATACTTTGGTGAGGAATAGTTCTTTTTCTTCAATAACCAAAATTCTTGTCCCAGGTCTCAATCCTTTTACAGTCTCCTTCTGGGACTTTAGTTAGCCCACTCAGATTAGTGTCTTACTCTGCAGCAAGTCTTACTCTGATAAAAAGCATCCGTGATTTTGGATTTGCAAACCTAATCCTGTCTAATAAGCTTTATTACTTGTTATTAAAGAATCTAGTGAGGATTCAGAAGCCCAATGGGCAAGAGATTTTACAGAAAACACATGGTCTGTGCCCCACTGCATGCACAGCACAAGACTACAACACCAGCACAGACCCAACAATGATTTCAGGTTCTCAAATCTCACTGAAGACAGAGATGAAGTACCACGTTTTCCCTGAGGATCTGTGCTGCAGCTTCAGAATGCAATTAGGAAATTTCTTTCTCCTACTGAAATGCACAGTAAGCACTTAACCTACCTGATTACAAATTTAACAGGGAAACATATATTCAGTGCAAATGCAGCGATGCATGGGCCAACTTCATATAACTTCACAATTGTACCTAATTGTATTTATGCAAAAACCAAGTAAGCCATGCCATTGATGATAAATCAGCGGCTTTGCAATCAATTGTCATCTTCACTGTAGCATCAATATGCCCGAGCAGCAGATAAACTCCCCGTCACACTTGGTCCCAGCCCTGCGCTTAGTTTCCTACAAGGTCCAACTGGTAATTTCTAACAAGGTCTACTCAGTAGGAAACAACCTGCAAGCTCAAACTCTGCTGCCATCAGAGCTGGAAACAAGGGTAGCACACTACCGCTATCTCCAAGAGAGCAAGGAAGTCATAAGAAAAGTGGGTCTTTCTTCATTTCAGTTCACTGTAAAGGCTCACTTTATAGTTAAAGCAGAGAAGCAAGTCACTTTAGAGTTTGGATCCTGTAAAGCATTCTAGCTCGCAGCTAGACAAAACAGCAAGTAAAAGCATCTATTTCTTTCTACTAACAACAACAGGAAATGAAAGCCACTAGTTCAGACTCCAGTGAAAATGCTTAAAGTGAAATAGGATGAATCCCACACAAGGCAAGTTGTGGAAATTATGACTGTGGCTTGGATCTAGACCAGACCATATTCTTTAGGCACTTCCCCACTAATACGGATATAAGTTTAAACACCTACACACATTTTGGTAATGTTTATCCCAGGTCTAATTTTATTTCCCTCTGCATTTAACTCTCACTGATGTTAATGAGAGCTGCATGTGTGTGTATGCACAGAACTGACTCCAGGCATTTTTACAGATTGATTTTTTTAATGTAATTAGAAAAGCACATTGAAATGCTTAATCTGTGTGTTTTGGGAGAAATGTTTAATGGTGGATAATTAATGTATAAAATTTACATTTAGGAAACTAGTATCCAGGCACTGCAATTATCAAAATATTTGCAGAAATCACAATAGAAAGAAAAATAAGATTATAAATGGTTTCCTGGCAAGTGTTCATGAATATCTTGGGGTCTGGGGTTTTTTTTTTCTGATTGCTTGTTTTTTGAACCAGAGTTTTGGATAGACTTCAGTTTAATAAAAAAATAAAAAACTTCAGCTGAGTAAGCCACAACTATATGCATCTTTCCAAGAGGAGTGGGCAAACCTGGAGGCTGTAATTTTAAGTTTTCACTTTTTTCTTTGTGAGAAACCATCTGTAAACGGTGCACAATGTTATCCCATTCAAGAACTTTATTTCCTTTACCATATTCTTTATTTGTGAGTGTATCAGAGCCTAGTTCTGCTGCTGCATATCTACAAATCTTAAAATTCTCAAGACAGTAAAGGCTACTCACACAAAACAGGCTGTGTTCTACACTATTTAGAATTGTTCACCTTAATGTTATAGAAATAATCTGGCACATAAGATGAAATTAAAGCTTTTACAAAAAGCCTCTTATACTGAAATGAAAAATTAAACTTTGGGACTGGAAGAATCAGAGAAGCAAAACAAAGTGGCAAGAAAAAGCTTCTGTAGAGGTGAAAAGAAGAAAGAATAAACTTTCTGGTTTGCCTTGACTTGATGATATCTTCTTAAAACATCTCTTCCCAGCTGCATGTCTGTTCTGACTATTAATTTGCTTCTTTTTGAGAGACTCCATTTTGTTCAGTCTTTTTTTGGGACTTTACAGCCAAATCTTTTTCTGGAGTTGGTCCAGAAGTTCAACTGTTTAAACAGTATGTTTTGCAATCCTCAGAGGTTTCTAAGCAATTCAAAGACTTAAAGAGAAGACAGAGATCTAGGTAGGAAAGAAGAAATGATGCTTTATCCACATTTCTAAATCCCAATCTTAGTTATAAATTCTATCTAAATATAGTATTGTAGGGGCTAATGTTTAAAATTCTCCTAATTTCCTTATCAACTTGCTTTACAAGTTAACATCACTTTTCCCCTGAAACGTTCAGCTCTTCAGATACACTCTTTTTACTTCATTGGAGCCGTAGTCTTGTTTTGTTCCTAGCAATACACATCCTAAAGTCCATAATTTACTAAACACACACACAACCTCACCTTAAGCGAGTTCATCATCGTCAGAGATGATATTTAAAAAATGTAGTAGGCCTTTTTTTTTTTATTATTCCCAGAAAAAGTATATGGCATTTGGATGTAATTTGGCTTGATACTTGATGTCAGAGTAAGTTTTGCGGTTCACAGTTGTGCTTTTTCACAAGAAGCAAAAGGAACAAGCCCTCTTTCCCAGACATTACGTACTGTATCACCAGTTCTCCCATCTCTCCTCTCACCTCACACTTGCTCCAGAACATTAGCTGTTTATCCTTCTTAGAGCTTTTCTCAAACTCCCTGGACACCCTGCTACATCACATCATTGCCAACTGGAGTAGGCAGCATGTTCCATTATCACTTTCGGTTACACACTACAAGTGGCTAGCTGGACTGTGTGCTTCCAAGCCAGCAGACCACAGACCAATGACACTGTCAGCCTTGCCCCCAAGGAGGGCTCTAATTTGGGTCTCAAACAGATTTTCATAATGCTTACAGAAACTTCAATTTTCATAGAGGACTCCTCCATTTGTCTTGCAAATTCGGGCGTTTCACTCAACAAGAACAGAAGTAGTCAGAGGACAGACAAGCACCAGGTTAAGAGAGAGGTGATTTCCCCTGCACTGCAGGAATTTTCACGTGCAGCTCAATGAAACAGCAGATGAGGATTCCTACAAGGTTGTAATTTCATAACAGGCTTTTACAGGCATATTATTGTCAATTATGAAATCCAGTTAATTTATTATCAGACATGGGAAAACCACAGTCATTTCTGATGACATCCAAACCAGACAGATTTGATTTTCGATGTTGAGCGCTCCTCACCTCTGCGAATCAAAGGGTGTGCTTCCAAGAATAACTAGAACATCCCAACGCTGCTTTGTTACTGTGGCAGCACTGTGTATCTATTTACAGAGCTCTGGCTCTAAGAAAAAGCAAAGGAAAATTACAAGAAAACAAAATTTTAAAAAAGCCACAGCTGTGCAAACAAGTGGCCTACTCAAAAACGTTTTCAGCATTATCTTCATACTAGGTAAGTGTCTGGTAACTAAGAAAAAAACCCTGGGTTTCACACTTAGTAGCTATTAAGCATCAACAGCTATTAAAGATGTTTTGGACACATGCAACCACAATTTTCAATGATTTCAGCTCTGTTGCTGTCCTGAGCTTGCACTAGCATGAAGGTGAGATCTGTTGCTCTCATACCATGCAGCTACGCTGCCCTGCTGGGTTGTAACCACACTGCCCCACTCAGCTGAAGCCATGTAGAACTATAATCCCAACATTCTTATCACACATGCCATGTGTCAGGGAGTCCTCAGACATGAGAAACGCTCAGATGACATTGCAGCACACCCCATAAAGCCCTTGAAAGCACTTCCTCACCACCACCCAGCCTACATCACATAAAACCCATAGCTCACAAGAGACCAATATCCTGATACCAGGCACTCTGGTCACTTCAGGAGCTCTACCCTGCCAGCTGGCATCATGCAGTTCGCCAGCACGCAGAACCCCTAACATACACTGACAGTTTTCTGGAGGCTACCCCAAGATCGTAGAGGCAGCCACGCTGCAAGTCTGGACATGCACTACTCACATCATTTTCTGCAGCTGGAACAACCTGCAGCAGTTGGCTAATCAGATGCAAAAGGCGCCACTGTGACAACACCCCAAGAACTGCACAGACCTGAAAGCAGGTGGAGTCCCTGGGCTTGTAATTGTAATCTTATCCATAAGCAGATGAGCATCAGTCTTAAAAAAGCTGACATCACAAATCAGTGGCGCAGCCATTACGAACTGGCAAGTCCAATCTCAATGCCTGCTAGACCAGGCATCCAAGCTGTCCTCTGTTCCTTAACCATCATTTGAGGTACCCAAGAAAAGACCACAGCAGTATGTAGGGCACAACCACAAGTGCCAATTTCCAGACAATCCTAGCTGAAAGGGCCATCACGCCTATGGCCACAAACAGTAGTATCTCATCACACCAAACAGTTTCAAAGACCATACCTGAACCATCATAAGTTTTCCTCCATGAAGGATTGGTTAAAAGGTTGTCTAGCACCTCTTAAGAGGAAAACTATCCTGCAACAGAGGACGTTATAGTAACCACATTTGTACTCTTTGACTGGAATGTCAAAACAGGCCTAAAGGAGATCAGCACAGCTCTTCAAAGCCTATGCAGCCTGCCCACCGAAAAATCACATTAAGATGAACAGAGATGCCAAACAAATCTGTGTTGAAAAAAAGACCTGGAGCAAGCCAAGTCTGAAGAAACCACAAAGTTAATGAGTTCATTCAATATGTAGGGCATGCATGAGTTCTTCACCAGTGCCTCAATTTTCTCCATGTCAATAACCAAGAGCAACATTAAACACATAGACGCGTCCTATATGTTTGCTTTAGTCAATAAGATCATTCTACAAAGATTGTTTTGAACAGAAAATGCTATGCAGAAACAGGCCAAGCAAACCTTGAAATTCTGAAATATTGTGGAAATTTCAATAGGTTAGAGAAAGCACTTCTTTTCTTTGTTAAAGACTTCTGCTCTCAACTGGAGCTTTCAATTATAAACAACAAATAAATCCAAAAGGCACAGAGTTCAGAATATTCTGATGAAGAGTGACAGGCAGAGATAGATTCTGGTTAACAGAGGATTAACTCTAACTCCTATTCAAATACAGAAGTTAACCATGCTCTAAAAGTCCAGTTGAAAAGGTATGCTGTGAAAGAAGAGTGTCTCACATTGTAAGAACACGAAACAGATGATTACGGATGAACTTATTAAGCATGGAAGGAAATAGTGGAATTGGCAAAGAACCTCGTTGATAACTATAAATACATTTTTTAAAGTAGGTTTTTGCCCTGCACAGCATCAGAAGCATCCTGTTTTACATAAAGAAGTCTTGTACCTATAGTACAGTAAATTCTATGAATAGATGCCTACCAGTTTCCACACAGATTTGAAAGATCCAACAGAAAAGATATATGAACCTGAAGTCCACAGCTTCAGCTCTCAAAGGTTGCATTAAATCACACTTCTCTACACTTTCCCCTTGGCTGTACCCTGTAGAGAATATTGATGTATTCTTATTTTATAGGAAGATCTGATGTAAAACCAATATGACCAAAATACTGATATAAATCTGCAGAGTAAGGGAATTCAGAGAAAAGTCTCCGATAGTAATCTTAACCAATCTTACAAAAACGATGACACAATACCATTTTTCATCACACAACTGTCTGACAACGAGCAGAACAACCACATACAATATAACAAGGGTAATATTAAAAGACATTAATGATTTATAATGAAGTCAGATTATATTAGTACAAAACCAGGAATTCAGTTAATACATTTATTGTTTAATACTTAATCCTGCTTACGTATTTTCATATTTGTGTTTGTCCACAGAACACCCTACAAATTTTCTCCTCACAGAGGACTCCCCAGGTAAAGGGGAGACCATGTACAGAACACTCTCTATCAGTCAGATTCTCCTCCAATTACAATTATTTCCGCACTTGTCAGACCTTGTACAGTAAGTTCAGAAATTCAAGAGGTACACTGGCAAGCAGGGGAGCAGAGAGAACAGCTTCAGGAGCTAAATCTTCCATTGGCCTGTGTTCTGCCACCCTATTTTGAAAAAAACCAAGAAATTGAAACCAAAGGGGGGACCAAGCAGGAAGGAATCCTTTGCTGTAGACAAAGGAAGCTGGATGTAACAATCCACGTGGCCTAACAGCACTGTTCCAAAAAGTTGACTACCTTCTGTATCTTAGAGGCAAGTAGAAGGAATGGAGTATACACAAGAGCAAACCATATTGCCATCACTGCATAAATCCTGTTTTTGTTTAGAGTTGTTGCTAAGGTGTATGTTCATTCATGTAACTTAAATTAAGAAAACACTGCTTGCAATAGGAATGGTAAACCATCACAGTGATAGTGAGAGGAAAGGAAAGATACTGCTGTTTCAGTTGCAAGGGACAAAAAATGGTCATCTAGACCTAGCTGACCAATTCGGGGCTGTTTTAGCACGTTATTAAGGGCAATGTCCAAATGCCTCTTGAACACTGACAGAAAACAGGTTTCCTTTTGAAGAGGGAGAGGAAAATGCTGTTCACACACTGATCATTGCCCTCTTCCTCAGTTCCTTCTAGCAAGACATTCTGGAAAATGCTGTTCACACACTGATCATTGCCCTCTTCCTCAGTTCCTTCTAGCAAGACATTCTGAAACACAAGAAAAAGGATTCTGACTCCCTCTCTCAGAGAAGGCATTTGTGTTTACATTGATAATGAGCAAGAAAGTTCATGTTAGAGCAACTGAAAATAAGGCAAGAAGCTGTCTAAATTAAGTGCTATAATAATCACTGTTTTCCCTGAAGTTAGTGGAGGAAGACATTTCCAAGCTGACACCAGATATCTAATAATTTTTCTTAAGTCAACACATTTCCAAAAACTGAAATCAACTGTCCACAAAGACCACACAGCCTTTCAATGTACCAGCATGCTGGTGAAATATGAAACAAGTTATGTCCAAGACACAACCCACTGCTGTGCAGCTGTTTGGGGCATTTACATGCTAAAGAAATTTGCAACCCGATCCATGACGTACTAATTGAGAAAGTGCCTCAATATCCTATTGATCCTCTATTCGATTCTCCCTGAGAGGGTACTGGAGTGATGAAAACAAATCTTCCATCTGGCCAAGCCTCCTCCTGTAGAACTACATGCTTTTTTCTTAACTTACTTGGTGCACTGCAGGTAAGTTCCTGAGGCATCCACAAATGTTGCAAAAAAAGCCCAAAGATCTCCAACATAGGAAGTCTATATTCTGAGATACTTAAAGGCCGATAAATTTACAGACTGTTGTTAAAGAAAAGCAGCCTAGAATCCAAAGGAAGTAGACGCATATATATTTCAGACAGCATGATCACTATCTTGTCATACTCAAACTCACATGGAGAAAAACCACTGAAAATAGAGTACATTAAATTATCTCAGTCTTACAAGATACTCTTAACAGCTTCTGGCACATGGCTACTTTTCACTTTAAACCTGCAAATAATCAAACTTTTCTTCAATGGCTTTTGCCTTCTCCTCCATTCTGAGGTAGAATTACAAGGCAGTTACAATGGGGAAAGAACCAAACTAATTAAAAAAAACACGCTGTACAGCTGCAACATATGTTATTTCCTGAACAGTGGTTTAATGTCCGGAGTCCCTCCAAACATTTCTGTTGCTGTTAACATCTGCATCTTCACTCTTAAATAAAATCCTACAGTAATGAAAATAGTTATTGTCCATCATTATTGACTAGTTTCATCACTATCATTCTTAACTGCCAGTTCGGGGTAGAGAAGGTAAAGATTCTGTTCTCAAATTCACTGGTCTCATCCCTAACGGAATTCAGTTCCATCTTTAATAAGATTACATGGGTATATAAGAGGTCAAGACGTGGTGAGCTCCAATTGTTTCCTGAATGAAAACTAATTTTCCAGTTATTGTCCAAAATAAATTATACATCAGTATAACCAAAGTTAATTGAAGAACACTGCATAATTTGAGCTCATTAAAATCCTCACAAACGCCAACATTAAAAATACCTTTGGTGCTTTGAGGAAAAAAGCGTCATCTTTTACTTCGCAAACAGCTACTACTATAAGTGGGAGTTCCTCAAAGCTAAATTATATACTCAGAGCAACTTCTATGGTTACATGGAAGTAGCACATGAATGAATCCCCCTTCTTAAAACACTGTGTTTTCAAACCTGTTGGCTTAATCAATTATTCTGCATTTCAAATGAAATATTGGTCATACATAAGTCACCAGGCGTCGTATCATTAAGAATTTCAGGATACACACGTGGGTCACAGAAGAACAAGAACCCATTTGAGCACAAGTCACAACAGTCCCCCAGGAACACATACAGACTTGTAACTTCTGGTTCAACTGAAGCAAATCAAGAAAAACATGAAACTGGAGATTTTGAACTGCAAACCTACCAGATCACTCAGAAATTTCTTCCTTAGTTATGTTCCCCTCAAACGCTTTGCATCCTAACAGTGGATTAAATTTAGCCTGCATTTGTAGCAGTTTGATCTCCTTAGATTTTGTCTGTGAGACTAAACAACTTTTCCTCTCCCTGAAATCACTTACAGGTTATGACCTCAAAGATAACAAGGAAGCCCTTTAAAATCAGCTTCCAGAAAATAAGTAGGTTTGGTATTATATTTGTTTTGCCATTAACTTTCTCATCATTTATAGGTTGATCCACATACTACAAAAAAGTGAGTACAGAAGACTGTAGAGTATCAGTAGCAAGTGTGCCCAGAGCAAAAGACACTGCATTAAATCACAAATTCTTTTTTGATGTAAAAAACCCACACAACAATAAAACATATTTTGACCACAAGTTATTGTTTAAAATCTCCTTAAGATCCAAACTTTTAGAAATAGTTAATGTTTCCAAACAGCTATAAATGTAAGCATCTATTTTCAAAAATAAATGGGAGCACACCTGACCTTCCCTTACTACCTTCACTTCTTTTTCTCCTTTAAACTCAGTCTGGCTTTCATCTAACATGAGCATCAAAGAAAACCTGGAGACACAGCAACAACTGTTCCAGTCCTTCACATAAAAAGAACTTTGTTTTTGAAGACAAGGACAGAACTTGCTTGAACAGAAGTTGGGGAGCTCATGCACAGCAACCACTACGCTGCCAGTTTCAGTCATGACAGAGCAGCGTTGAACCCCTTATGTATTATAATCCCACTAAAAAAGTAGTTCAGAAGAACTCACAACCAAAAGGATCTTTACTCACTGCTTCCTGTGTGACTTTAAGTTCCTAAAGTTTTATCAGGTTCTGACATTCTGCAGTTTTTTCCACTCAGTATTTGAAATAAAAAGAGAGGGTTTTACAATACAGTGATCAAAGTCCACCTATGGTTACATGTCACGATCAAAGAGTTGATTCAACCTGATTTCTGAATCATAAAACCATCAATTTCTAAACATCATACCAGATCATAAAGAGAAAAGGTGGGGGTGGGGGGTAGGAATAAAAAAAAGCTGTTTCCTTTACAAATACCAAAGTAAAGAAATCTTTTGGAGTAGTCGCTCTCTCTGAACAGCTTGTTCTGGAAGAATCTTTTTCATAATAAATATGTCATATATAAAACATTGCTTTTGCTGAAGAGCCAATACTTCAGTCCTCTTATCACCTGCAGTTACCTCCAGCAGTATAATTAATACTTAATCATGGCTGTAGTTTTCATAGACAATGGTGCCTAATGTGCTTTTGCTGCGATAAAAATAAATTATCTATTCTTAATTCATACATAAAGATCTGCTCTTCCAAATTATTAGAATTTGAGTAACTATACTGAAACTAAAAATGGATATTTGCAAAACTGAGCCTTTATTTGTATTGCTGCTCCTTCATCCACAAGGTATTAAAATGAGGAAGCAACGCTGTAAAGTCTGCAACACAGGAAATAAATAGGTAATTAAAAGAAAATGAAATATTCTGTACAGCACTGGTTGTCATTTTCAGCTCTTACTCAACTACAGAAAATTTATTAATTAACTACCTTTTACAAACATCTCCAAATTAATAACAAAATTAGCTGATTGCTCTAACTTGCTCAAGAAAGGTGTTCTTTGCTTATACTGCATTTTAAGAACTACTGCAGAACACCCAGATGTGAAAAGCAGTCCTCCTGTCATTCCAGGAAGCAATTTCCTGAACCAAGTAGCTTCACACACACAAAAAAAAAGGGTCTTTAGCCTCTGCAGCATCATAAGGCACAACATGGTGTCAACAGAAACCTAACGCTAACTGTGAGTAGAGGGAAAGCTTTACCAGGGTCAAGGATCCCCCTCGCTCTGCAGGATCGCTCACAAGGCTCCTGAACAGGGTATTTCATCTGCCTGAGTACTAAAGGAAGGCTTTCTATTTAGGGGATAACAATCTTATTCCACTGGCCATGCTTATCTGAGAAAACAACTTTGCTTTACCAGTCTAAATTCGGTAGTCTGCCAATTAGCTTTGGCTATATTATTTCTGCTAATCAGTGTTATATTGAAACAGTACACTAGTTTTCCCTATGAGGGGCACAAATTACAAAATTTGTAGCTGATGAAGGGCAAGAGATAGCAAAGAAAATTACCAACTATTACAGTCAAGAAAACTGACCCCCACTTAATGAGGGAGTTCAACTTGGACCACGCAGTGGACAGAAAAAAAGTGGAAAGGGAAATTAGACATTTAATTAGCTCGTCAGGAATGTTTGTTGTATGTATCAGAACAAAGAAAGATACCTGGTATACTACTGAATTGTATTCAGAAAAAAAGTGTGCGAAGAAAACCTCTTGGAAACACTTTTTAGTGTGATTTCATCTCATCACAGTAAATTTAAAAGTGGATGTTTGCTATATATGTAGTGCTGTAATTTCTAAATCCAAGTAAACAGACTACTTTTCTCTACAGTACTGCTTTAATCCTTTTTGGTTTCCATAATTCTTTGACATACCTAGCAATATTTCTTGTTAACTTCTAATGAATCTCAAGTAATACTTATTATGCCTTATTACAGAGTCCACTGCATAAGACCATACTAAACATTCCGCCATATGCATTTCATGAGTATTTTGGTAATAGGTCAAAATACAAGCCATAATTTAACTGGCCAGAAAAAAGTAATTTAGAGGCCAGTTGTTGAAATATTACAAGGATGCATGAGGAAAAACCTTCAACTGTGTGACAATAAATTGTATGTGGCATCAAAGCCTACAAACCAAGTTGACTTCTCACAGCAAAATAATGCCAGCCAAGAGCCAAATGCAGCACATTCAAGGAGCTTGGTTTGTGACACCTAGGGCTGTGTTTAAAAAAATGTTGGTTTTTTTTTTGGTAGACAAAATAAGGCACATATAAAAAATCCTTATAAATCACGAAATCAGAATAATTCATCCACACTGCAAGAAAACAGGCAAGTTAGCCTGAACATATATGTATATATGTGACTTTTCTAGTGGGCTGCCCTTAAGTACAAGTCAATGTTAGCAAACAAATGCCCAGACTCAGCTGGTCCAATGCTTGACCACCCTGTCAGTGAGGACATTTTTCCTAATACCAAACTAACCCCCACCCTGGCAGAACTTGAGGCTGTTTCCTCTTGTCCTGTCACTTGTTACCTGGGAGAAGAGACCTACCCCCACCTGCCCACAGCCCCTGTCAGGCAGCTGGAGAGAGCAACAAGGTCCCCCCTGAGCCCCCTCCTCTCCAGGCTAAACAGCCCCAGGTCCCTCAGCTGCTCCTCATCAGACTTGTGCTCCAGCCCCTTCCCCAGCTCCGTTGCCCTTCCCTGGACACGCTCCAGCACCCCTACGTCCCTCCCGCAGTGAGGGGCCCAAAACCGAACACAGGATTCGAGGTGCGGCCTCACCAGTGCCGGGGACAGGGGGACAGTCCCTGGCCTGGTCCTGCTGGCCACGCTGTTTCGGACACAAGCCAGGATGCTCTTGGCCTCCTTGGCCACCTGGGCACACTGCTGGCCCATGCCCAGCCCGTCAGCCAGCACCCCCAGGGCCTTCCCCGCCAGGCAGCTTCCCAGCCGCTCTGCCCCAGCCTGTGGGGCTGTGTGGGGTTGCTGTGACCCACGGGCAGGACCCGGCACTGAGCCTGGTTGGACCTCATACAGCTGGCCTCGGCCCATCGGCCCAGCCTGTTTAATTTCATCTTAGTGTCACATAGTATTCCAAAGATTTTTTAAAAGTCAGCGAGTTCATGTCCTTGCAGTTAGTTCTATTACTGTAGGTTTATAGTTGTTTAAATTTCAAAATTAAGAATTTCTTGTAGAACTAATAAATCAGTTTTGATTCAGTTTGATACAAGTTCATGCACTTATTCTTTCAAAAGCAATTGGGTAATTCTGTTAATAAGAACATGTACATTAATTCCAGTATTTATTCTTTATAACTAATGCTTTAATGTATGCTAGTTTTGCCTTTGAAATATTCAAGACATTTTTTCTTGTACCATAAATTCATTAGGAACTGTAATTACATTTATGACAGCAACTATGAGGCTTAGTTTTCTTCCTGAGTTTGTTGTAGTGGTGTTTTGTTTTTTTTAATTCTTGTTGAAAACTAACACAGTTAGGGGGGTTTTTTTGCCTTATTTGCCTTTCATCAGTCTGTCAAGTTTTACAGTATTTTTCAGAGATAATGATCAACAGTACAACAGCTAAACTACCTCATTTAATAGTTTTCATATTCTCCTGTTTCTCATCAATAAATCTGTGTACTTGCAAATTTTCCAAGTATTTTCACATTTTATTTTCCCCAGTATTTTATAGTTTCCTCTGGTTTTCCAACATTATTCAATTTCTGGTAAACAGAGATGTACGAGTGAGATATCTCAAATTATTACATGGTATCTCCATTTGGAAAGAATATTAATTGTATCTCTCTCCTGAGCTGTTACATTGATATCCTGCATCCATATCCCTGTTTCCCCTGAGCAGTGTGGCAGTATAAAATGATAAGATAAAGGCCTTATCCTCTGTAAAGTTTCTGGCCAGCATTCATCGACAAAAAAGTTGATGTGGGATGTAAAATATGTGGCACTGATCCTGGAAAAAACCCACTAAATTACAAAAAAGCTCCTATTTTGCTCTAAAGCAATACTGTGAATAAAAAGCAGGAAAAACATTTGCAGTTGGTACCCAGGTAGATCTTACTTCTTTTTTTCTGCTATCTTCAGTTTTCTCATCTATCGGAGACACTGCGCCAGTGAAGACAAAGGAAAATGCCATATTTAACACTGAAATATCATTATGCCATTAAAGTTCTAGGCACTATATTTGCTGCAAAGTACAGTGTGTGTTTGCTTGAAGAATGCTGCAGGCTTCATAGGTAATGAGTTTTCATACAATGCTCTTCGAGATTTCAGCACCCCATGAACACAGCCTATCCTGTTCTAGGAAGACTTCTGTCATTTTTCCTCCGTGCATTAGCCTTTTATATACACTGCTTCGAGTAGCACACAGGAACTCCAGAATTACCTGCTTTTTTGCAGACTGATTAATAGCTTAATGCAGGGTTTCTCTTCATTTTGTCCTTGTTGCTGCCTCACTGATAGCCCTGATCAAAGCAAAGGCATTGTGCACCTCCTTGTCTATTCAGAGCTGGATGTGTTTGTCACCATCCATCAGGGTAAATCTGCATGAGGCAGTTGCTTTGCTCTGAGGACAGCCAGCCTTTTCAGCTTTACCATCATAATAGTGATAAATGAAATAGTAACGTGATATTCCCCTCAGCCTCTTTTCACTTCTATAAAGGTGTCTTCACCCCCACCTCCCCTTACAGCAGCCAAATGTATTCCTCACCCTTGTAGCCCCTGTCAAAGGCAAATGCCTGTGTTCCTCCTGCTGCCATTTCCAGCCTCTGCTCCTGCTCCTTTTTATTGCCTCTTTCCTCAGAGGTGCATGCAAGTAGACCTTTTGCTCTGTAATCTCTTGATTATTCCCCATCAGTCTTCGATTCTGAATTTCAGCCTGGTCACTCTTCCCCTCCCTAATCCCTTACTTCCATAAATCCTAGTTTCTGCATCAGCCTATTGTAGACTGTAGTGTTAAACCAACAAAGTAAGTAAATAATACAGACGCTTATTCTAAGAAGGCTTTCATCTTTCCTCCCACCTGTGACTCTGTACACCATATGCAAGGTTTAGAGAAAACCAGGAAGAAGCAGGCAAGCTCTTAAGCTGTTACATAAAGCAACTCTTCGATCTTAATTAAAAACACTAAGGCCAGTGTGTATTCCCTGGACAGACTGAAGCAATCTGGATGAGGTTCCTTCAAGCTCTGTACATATAAATGCTCTAAAGAAATGAGATGCTTTTTGTCAAGTCCACTGTAACAATCCATGGATTCAAGTGTGAAGTAGCAGCATTGCAGAAGCACAATTTTCCCCAACCATTCCTACTGCTATATGCTAGACAATGCTGTATTCCACTCAAGGAGAGCTTAGAACGCTACAGAACAGTCATTCATTTCAAGAAAAACTATATAGAAGCTTTCTGAACAGATGAAAATTTAAGGAGGTTCAGCAGGTATAGAACTGTAAAGTTAACTTCTGACCCCATTCACGTTAATGAAAATTTCCCACTTCTTAAAATGGGAAGCCACTTCACACATAATATCTGTGCCTTTGCATCTCCTTTGTCTGCAGCATATCTTGAGATGTACTAGTCTATTTTACCTGTGCTGCAGTGATAATTGATGTGATTGGAACACTGGGAAGCAGCAGCACAGGGGGGCTCAGAGGAAAATAAACTCATTACAGCTCATCAGAGGTATTAGGAAACTGTTGAAGAAAGGAACAAATTGGCCCAAGATTGTCTTTCTTTCCTCCCCAGTATTTGGATTACAATAATTTATTCTCACACAGGATGTACCTGTAAATACAGAACCTGCTACAACACGTATGTATTTCCAGCTAGGAGTCAAATATTCCACCTCCTTGCATGTTATCCACATGATGTGCTGATTTTCTGAGTCACAGTGGCTTACAGATTAACTGGTCTATATGACACAGAGAGAAATTAGGAGCCAGCAGCTCTCAGATGTCTCACTTGGATTCCCTCTGACCTTCTCAGCATAATCAGTTTTTGTGATTCTGAAAGAAACTTAGTTTTTGCATGTCCTTTTGAATTTTACTGAAAATTAATCAGCAAGTGCATAAAAAGAAACAAAGTCAAGTTACTGTCGTGCCAGGCTGACCAAAACTGAACACTGTTCATCAAATCAAGGTTTTAACTGAAGCTATAACCAACCAATGAGTCAACAATAACATGAACTGGAGCCAGGATTTGATCAAACCAACAGGGAAATAAGTGAAATAAAAATCATAAGGTGTTTGGAATTTGAAAACACCCAACTGTAGAAAATACTGGAGCTCATAAGCTTTGCCAGTTCAATCCTTCAAGGCAAGGTCCAGCTCCTTTGGGACTGCAACAGCTTTCAGGCTGCTGCTTAAGCTGTCACCCTTCTGCTGTTTATGTTTTGAGCTAGCAAATACAGTTGGATAACTTAGCATGACACAGGATGATTTACAACAAAATATTTTGTGCCAATCTCTGCAACTACCTTCACTTAGCTTGCACATTCAGAAAAATCATTTGATAAACAGTAAAAATATCTCCCAGAGAAACCATGAAAAGGACAGTAGAAGGTAATGTGGAAAGAAAGACTAGCCCTGTCTTGCATAATTTTCAGAGTGCCAAAGTCAGAAGTGCAGCTCAGGTAACCAGACGATATCGTTGTAGACAAGCACCTTCATCCTAATGAACCTCTTCAGCACTTGATAATCAGGTCTGCACACCTGTGGAGTGTGCACAAAGAGAAGATCATGCACCTCTTGACACGAGAGAGTGCTGTGGTTGCTCCAGGGAATAATTAATTTTGCTCCTTCTTTAAATTGCTCTCTTCTCTTTGGAAATAAAAGGAGTTTAGGAAGACCTGCTTCCTCAGGTTTGAACCAGGCATGGTTTCCAAGCATGGAGAAGCATGAAAGAGAGGATTTCAGAGATACAGACCAATATCCTTATTGTAATAAGCCAACACGGTGCTGGTAACTAAACTCCTTGCATCCTGTCAATGTGCTTTGGACATGGACAGTGACCTTATAAGTCTTTATTAGCTTATGTTTTTCACCTGTAGGCATATAATTCATACCATTTTTCCTGAACATTCTTGCACTCATTTTACTGGGAAAAGTTTCTCTAACTTGATGAAAGAATCTAAACACTTAGGAATTTTTTTATAGTAGTTAGTGTAAACCTTCAATTAAAGAAAACATAAGTGTTTCAAAGAAAACTATCATTTTAAGCAAAAAAAAATCAGTCAAAACTAGTCTGAAATATACTTCAAAGTATTAACTGATGCCTTTTGAATCATATTTTGAAAAGCAATACGTTATTGATTTTTAGCCTGTCAATCTTTACATGTGTCCTATTTAAGTATTTTTTCCTATGATTTAGTTTCATTTTTCAATCAATGAGATCCTGAAACAGTTTTAATGAAAATCTACTTTCCTGATAATCACAGAATTCCAGGAATTGGAGCATTAAGAGAAAGCTCTAAATAGCATAAGACCTGTACTAAAATAATAAAAGTTGGCAATAATGAAACTTCCACTTTATTTGGCTGTCTTCCATCTCTCTCACTTCCCCAGCACTGACTTCTCTGGTTTTCAATTCTGGTTTTGAAACCTTGATCTTTTAAGTTTTAAGGGAAAGTTATCTAATATTAGTGCAATTATTCAGACTGACATAGCTTGAGAGCAAGCATCCAGAAATTCAATATAACTTTTAACTATAAATCATGAAGTCTGTAAAAAATAAAGTTAAAAGTTAAGCACAGGGCAGGGCACTTTCTTATGAAAATATTTATGAGAGTGATTCAGAACAAAGAAATCATAGGGTAGGACAACCACTTAATATTGGTAAATATCATGACTGGGCAAGAAAACTTCCCTGGTAAATAGGCTGTAGAGATTTGCAGCTGTAAATGACCATGCAAACTGTTACATCACTCTGAAAAGTAAAGACAAAATAGAAAATTCTTAGTGGCAGATTCTCAGTAAGGTAGATGCATTCTTATACTAAATATTCATTGTAAAGGGATACATTTCATCTGACAGTTTTTTTTCTCCCTTGAACACGGTACATGAAAAAACATCTTAAACAGAAATCGTGAAATATCTTTCTACTCATTTCATGCCACTTGAAGCTTATCTGAAAATAAACTTGCACTATCAGCTCCCTGCTCAGAAAAATCTGTCTTTAGAGAAGCCAGTGATTTACATGTGAGTTGATACTCCCATAGTACATTGGGCAATGTAAGCAGATAAACAGATACAGATAAATAAATAAATAAATATCTCCAACGCAGCTAGTGATCCTGAAATGTAATGTTCTTTTTCTGTATAACAGTAATCACCTGGTACTTCAGTTACTGCCTGAACCTGATGCCACTTCCATCACTGCTGTGCATTTGTTATTTTACGGACTTGGGGAAAGGAGAAAAGCCTGTTGCTTCAAGTAACAACTCTGAAACCCAATGCAAAGCGTTCAGCCCAACTCAGTTCAGAGACACAGAGGCTGAGGCAGGTAGTTCTCCTGCCACTCCAGCTGTTGGTCCTCAGCTCCTGAAGCACAGGGTCCCATGTGCGCATGTTCCTACACAGCGGTTCTTAAATTTTCTGTGAAACCGCATATACCCAAATTTATGTGATTTTTGAAAGTCTTTCCATTTTACAGTTCTCTCGCAGTTAAATGCCCCCACCCACCCACCCACCCCACTCTATTTCAGTGAGGGCTGTTGAAATGATCCATTTCTGTCAGGGCAGCTTAACAGTTCATGTGATAAAGTACAAAGTGACTTTTCCATCACTGCCTTCGTTTCCTCTAAAAGTGAGAGCTATGAACAATAACAACTTCTACATTTCAGTGGGCTGTAAACTGTGTAATTTAAAAACGCCTGCCAAGTCCTCCACCACAGATCATGAGAATATAGTGTTATCTGCTACCGTCACCTCTCCAGAATACGCTGCTGCAAAGTAAACCCTGGTCACTGATCCTCTTCTCCATCTTGTTCTTTAATAGAGAGTTCTTCCAAGGGCAAACAGACCATGAATTCCAGCTTCGGTAACAGTTGCCATTGCCGATAGGAGAAGGTTAAGTGTTACTGCATGGGCTGAAGTTTTGTACCCAGTCCTCACTAACCTGCAGGCTCAGTTCAAACGATGAACACTTCGACGTAATTCCTAGGCTAGAATTGACCTTTACTGCATGATAAAATGTAAACACAGGGAATTACAATGGAACTGTTATCAAAACATGTTCAGTGTTGTCCAGCTCTTCAGTATGTCGCAGCACTCCAAACTATCAAGCTGCAACAAGGTCTTTTACCATCTCATAGCAGCATACTCTTCATACAGTCCCTCTGCTGCCTTCTCGTCTCAGCTCATCCAGGGCCCACTCTCTCTTCTCTTACTTCTTCCTTGGCTGCTCTCTCTTCATTGGCTCTCAACCACTTAACCAGCCACAGCTGCACCTTATCTACATTGGCCAAGCCCTGCCCCTGAAGCCAGCCCACAGCTGTGTATATCAATGTTAATTAACCCAGCTTCATTCCTCTACATCAGTACACAGTCCACTTCTGGGAATCTGTACCAAAAACTGCCATAAGAAAGTTGTTTACTACATTGTGTAATGATGTGATCTGAAGATCTCTAATATGTTAGTTAAAAGCAACATTACCAGTTCTGGGATTCCATGAAAACAGGGGAAAATAAAATTAAAGACAGACACCTAATATGCCTCTCAAACATCCCCTGGTTTGACAGCTCATGTCCTGTTTATGTTAATGTTTTTTAATTTTGTAATCTAGTGACTTATCAAAAGGGAAAGTGTTTTATGACTGTAATGGTAAGACAGACAATAAAAAAGCAGACCACAGTTATCTGCAGCTCTTCCAAAATGCCTGTATAAGGCAGCCCCTTCCATGGTACAGGACCCCATACACTACCTGTGCACTTCTGGTTTGTCCGCCAAGACTATGAGTGGCAATAAGTTACAGGGTGCAGCCTGCGAGACTTCTTTCTAGGAAAGGAAAGCACTGGCTGGAAGCAGGGGATCAGCTAAGAGGAAGGGAATGCTTAAACTGCAATTAATGCAATGCTTAAAGGTGACCTATATGGTACTGGGCTAAGGAATGAAACTAGAAGACTTTCCCTTAAAAAAATTAACCACACAGAGGCAAAACATCACAACCACAATGTTTTTACCCCAAAATTCACAGGCTAAGAGTTGCAAGGAATGGAGGGTTTTCACCTAGATAAAGATAAGGACCGGGAGGTGGGAAGTACGTGTTAGAAGGTCACCACACACTGTGCAACACAGTCATGAGTGTTTAAAAATAGCTGAAAAAGAGGATGAATAGCAAAGTGACTGCCACAGTCTGCTGATAACACTAGCATATCAGCTAGTAGGATAAGGCTGATTAATAGAAGCATCATAACCCTGCAATATGGAGTGATTGTGGGAAGAAGGAGCAGATGAAATTCATTGTACATAAATGTAATATCATGCACATGAAGAAATGTAATACCAAATTTATATACACAAGGGTACGTTCTGAGCTGACTGAGATCCTGATGTTAGAATATGTCACTCCATGAGACCTTGAGCACGGTGCTCTGTAAAGGTCATAAAAAGAAATTGAGTGCTCTGAGTTATTGGGAAAGGAACAGAGACGATCACAGAAAATATTATGATTCCTCCTATCAATTTGCAGCGCACCTGCAACTTCAGTGCTGTTTGCAATTCCAAACCAGCTATCTGAAAAAGCATACTGTGGATTCAGAAAGGTTGAGAGGCAAGCAGCGAGCCTGAAGCATAGAACAGATTTTGTATGAGAAATAACTGAATAGACAAACTTTTCAGTCTGGGAAAAAAGCTGACCAACAGGTTATATGCTAGCAATTTTAAAATTACCAACAGAAGTGTTCACTGTCTTTTCAAAGAACAAGACACTACACAATAAAACTACATTTTTAAATCACAGGTTTAAAAACACAGGAAATTCTTCTTTATACTGTATATAGAGAAGCTGCAAAACTACGCCATAGGATGTTATGGTTGTCAAAAACTGACAGGGCTTTAAAAAGATATCCTACAAATTAAAACCAGGAAAACCCATTGAGGTCCATTAGGTAGAGACACACAATCTTTGGTTCAGAAGTGCCCAAAGCACAAATTGTTTGAAAATAATCCAGGATTTTAAAGATTTATCACTATATGGCTTCCCTATTCTAACACTCCTCTTTGCCAGTGTTGAAAAGACCTTCAGCTTTAGCCAGCAGAGGGGTGTGAATATTCCTATGACTTAAACATTTCTCAAAAGCCAGTAAAAAACTATGCAGGTCCAGTGGATTTGGTTTTCTAAATCAATCTTTTCTTACTCAATACATGCAGATCAAAGCTTTCTGGTTCTGGCTTCAGGTGCTGGCCCTTGGCAGCATGTTGAAAAATCAAAGCATGTTGTGGGTCATCCTTCCCATCAGTGAAGTCACTGGAGTTCAGGATTAAGCAATACTTTAGATAATTTTAAACTTTTTTTTTCCTTTTTCTCCTTTTCCTTTACCTTCAGTTTCAATAGAAGTGTTATATTGCAAATAAGAAGTGAGAATAAGTTAATAGGAAGGTAGAACTCTATAACCTTTCTTCCTTTTACTGCATAAGTCAGACTATCCCCTTCCTTTCCAAGTATCATATAAATTGTATATCTTTTCATGAAGTCTTAACTCACTAGGATCCAAAGGACTCCAAACTGCTGCTCTGTTGCCTGGTAAGATGATAGCATCAACCACTTTCTGATCACAGCCATCCCTAACACAAGGAGCAAAGTGTATTACAACGTTTGGATGTCAGTTCACAGTATTCTCCCTCCTGCTGTTTTTATTTTTGCCAAGTAATTTGTATGGGCTTCCACTGCAGCTTCAGAAATAGAAGTTGTGACTTTTGGTGTCAACAGCAGTGACCTTCCACATCATAAACAGAAGGACAAAGAATTTATAGGTTCTGTCTGCACTCCTGGGCATTTGCACTCAAGAGGGTACCTTAAACACAGAACCCCAGTTATCCAGACCTGCGTAATCGTCACGGGCGCCACCGGGCTCTCTCCCTTGCTATGCCCTGGCCTCTAAAGGGCACCAAGGAGTGCAGGGGAAGAGCCTTACACCCCGGTCTTGTCCTTACCAGGGTGGAAGGGCACACAGCAGAGTACATGTGTCTATGGTGCAGACACTGTCCCTGTGCCATGATGGTAGTGTCTATGTCAACACAACCGTCTTCCACTAACAGAGGGTTCATATAACGAGACAGTACTTCAGTTACAATATCTATAGAAGAGAAAGAGCATTATCAATGGTTTTGGTACTCTTGTCTGTACTTTCCCAGGGCATTCTTGATAAACCACCTGCCTCTACATTTGATTTCAGTGAACAATATTCCCCTTTTGAAGTAGGAATATGCCAACCTGTTGAATCACTACACCAGAGGACAGAAAATGAAGCTCACAGTTACTGCTACACACTGTGAAGGACTTCATGTTGTTCACTCTAAGCGAAATGACACTCTAGACCCAATATTATAGGTTTACAAATAATTAAAGAATTTGTCTAACATAGAAAGGAAGGAATGAGAGAAGCTGCACTTTATTGCAAATTACTCCTTTTGGTGATAAAATTTCCTTTTGGTCTACTTAACAGCTCCACTTTCTATTACAGAACATGGTGGAATAAGTCTATTTTTTTTAAAAAAAGGTTTTTTTGTGTGTGTGTGTGTGGTGAAAGCTTATTAAAACCTACAACAGCAACCCTGGCAATAGGAAACCAAGGAGCCACCTCACTTTTGCACTGTATCATGAGAAAAGAAAAGTCAGGGAAATTTCTCCCTCAGAGCCCAATTCTTTAAGTCACTAAATGTGGAGAAAGAAGGAAGAGAAGATCTCATAGTCAGCATGAGATCTGCGGATGGAACTCAGGTTTTCTCATGCTGAGACTGCAATATTTCTCTAAGGATTTTCCCAAAAGAAGAACAAATTTTAATAGACTCTTAAAACTTTTAAGTTAAAAAGAAAATACTTCCTCTTCAGGAAGTCCTAACTAAGGGAAAATAGTCTTTCATGCATTCAGTCTGCTAGCTGAGCCAGGGAGGAGTTGCATTAGGCATAAATAATAATGTGAGTAAATGTGAAATTGAAGAATAATCATGGAAGACCTTGGTGCAGATGTGAGTGGTCCATCTGCTGCCATCCTGCTCAGGAAGTGAGGAATGTGGAGGTAAAGCATTGCTGCCCTTACTTATACCAAAGCCTATAGAACACACATTCTGTCATCAACCAATCTGTTTGAATAGCAAGGCTATTCTTTCTAAACAGGTTTTGGACGGAACTTGATGACATGTAGGTTGTGTATAAGGCTATACACGTTAGGTTTATGAGATACCATGCATATGGAGATAGCAACCAACTAAATTCTTGAATACGTGATAAATTAAAGAATTCAAAAGCATTTCTGAGTAGACAATAGAAACTGATGCAGTGGTATGGTATTAGCAGTAGGGACCCCCGGGTTTGAGTTAGATGACAGAGCTCTCCAGAGTTTGTGAACTATACCTTTTTTCTTCTTCAGTACTGAATCCCTTCTTGACACACAGCACGTTATACAAATCCAAAAAGCAACCAAGGAATAGTACTAAAGAATATCAGAGGTGGCAGTATTTTGTGTGTGCATAAACATGTTAGACATAAAAGCTCTGCTGAGACCATGAGGGTAAATAGATGTAACTGTGTGTACCCTTTCCTCCTGAACTTATGAAGGGGATGAACCACTATTGAAAAGCTGTGGTTTGGGTTTTCTACAGAAGAACCCTGAGGGCTCCAGATAAGGTGGGGTTTGCTTGGTTGTTTTTTTTTTTCTTTTGAAAGCCCTGAAAAAAACAAAAATCTCCAGGAAACACAAGAGAAAAAAATACGCATATTACCACGTCTTCCCATAGCCTATAAGCCTGCAGATGCAAAATTCTTTTTCAGCACACATCAGAATAAAACCCCACCATGAACAGCTGTAGGCATGTTGGATCTATGTGGATAAAGATGAGAAGCAGAGTCCATGGCTACTGCACTGAAAGCCCGCTCACAGCTTGTGCAAGTCTCCCTCTCACACACTGCCAATACTAAGGAGCTAACTGTGATGACAACTACTATTTGGAAACATACATAATTCCAAAAATGCTTTTTCACTTGCTTGAAAACCTTTATCATAGCATGAGAGTCCAATACTTAGATTCTTTCTCTGAATTATTATAAATTGCTGCGATGAAAAAAATCTGCATACAAAAGGTTTGAGATTTTTTTTTCCCTGAAAATGTAAAATCAGACCAAATTTAATGGAACGAACAGTCATCTCTCCCCCCACACCATATTACTTCTTTGGTTTACTTTTTTCTTTATGGGAAAACTCCACCTTTCCCCATATAACAGTTACAAAAAGCCTGACAAATTGTTCTCCCAAGGGTTAACTTCATAGTAAGTCTGATGCTTCCAATGCTGTGATAGCTGCTGTCTTGCAATGCTAGTGGTAACTGTTGTATACTAAAGTAATCTCTTCTCCAAGCATCTGCAAGTGATGAGGGGTTGCACAGGCTTGCACCTAATCTATTTGTATCAGAAATGAGGCTTGGACAAGTGTAACACAATACAGCACTGGTGAAAAATAGCCACTACTGAAATTCTGTAGAAGAAAAGGAGTGTTTACCTCTCTCTTAGTTGTTCCTTAAGCGAACTATTGCTTAGACAAATTCTGAAATGTAATCGCTTACAATCTGGAGAACAAATATGTACACACTTGTTCCCCTTATAAGATAAATTAACACACAGAAAACTACATTAAATGTAAGCTATTCTTATACAGTATTGCACTTGGGATTTTCAATGCACAAAACCTAAGGAAAGACAGTTGGGACTGTCATAGTTAAGCAACCATGTTAGTAATGCTCCTGGAAAACTTGGAAATCACAGGTCCACTGTACATGACTCAGTTTCCCTTCCTTCCTAGACAATTTTAAGAGGAAATAAAGGCTTAACAGTTATGTTTATTTGCATATCAGTTAGGGTAGTACGTCAATGGCTGTCAGATGCTGAAGGTGGTCTCTGCACCTGAGAAAGACAACAAAGCACACAGCAGAAAAAACAATGTCATCTTCCAGACATCACTTTTATCAAGGATCGCCTGAAGAGCAAGCTGTAAAGGCCTTTTTCAGAAGAGCACGTGAGAAATGAGACAGATATTCTAATAATTTACTGGAAAAGACAAAGCCTAACAGAGGCTCTGCGTTTAAAAACAAAACGTGTTAGTTGGCAATTTGTCCGACCGAAAGTGCCTTTGCTAAAATTGTAACCTCTACACCTTCTGCAATCCAGATGATTTATAAATGTCAAATTGTTTTGCAGACAGTATCTTCCAAGCTGTAATTCACTGTTGATTGCCTGACTTTTCCTTTAAGAGGTTAACTCCTCATATTAGAGTTGACCTTGTGTCCGTGACAGGGCCATTGAGCCAAGGAGAGACACTAAGTCTAGTTCAACATCAAAAGAGTTACCCAGAGGGTATTACAGGTCTGGCTTTCACGGCCATTGAAGTAAACTACATATGGGGAAATTGAAGATGTCCCTGATCATTGTCGGGAGGCGGGACTAGATGACCTTTAAAGGTCCCTTCTGACCCAAACCATTCTATGATTTTAAATACCTCCAGTCTTTGGTAACAGCACATGATACTTCAAGGTTAAAACCAAATTCCCTTTTGCAATTAAATTCACCATCAAACACACATTCTGTCTGCAATCTCATTCTCAAGTTTATAGTGTAATAATCTGTGCATCCAACTAGATCTTTCCAGGAATTTTCAAAAACCTCTTAATGGGTAGGTTACAGCACTGTCATTTCTTTCCTTTGGGCTCCTCCAGGAAGCCAACCCACCTTCCAGCAGCCAACATCTGCTATCCATAGCAAAAGCCTCTGAGCCAATAGGTGAGCTGGGCTGGCTGTCCTGACATCTGATTATCTTATGAAGGCAGATGTTGCCATTTCAATTAACTCTTCTTTTAACCTTTAAGTAAGCTGATGAAAAGAAGCCACAGAATATGTGAAAACAAAATTACTAGGAGTTGCAACTTACATCCTCTACAGATTTTACTTCACAGCTGAACTCAGCTGCGGTATCAATAAACAGCACCAACAACAGCTAGGTTGTAAATATTGCCTTAGGTAATCTGCTGGTGTACATCAGTGCAGCTCCAACGATTTTAGCAGTGCAAGATTTATTTGCACCAGATGATGATAGAGTCTATCATGTTTGTTCAGCCAGGTTTAGGCCTCTTAAAAGGTCAATTGATGAAGAGCTTCCCAAAGTCCCTCAGAAAAAGGAGTGAAATAAAGACATTCAGCATCTCTAAATATAAATTTCACAACATACTTCAGAAAAAGAAAAAGAACTTTTCTTAATGTTGTTCCATTAACACAAAACTGTATCATACTATTTCAGATTCAGCAGATCTACATCATCTGGGAGATAACCGTTCTGCAACCATCAGCAAACACTACAGCCTGTAAGTAACCTTACTGATAGACTGTAAGCTAACAGTGTGTCCAAAGAGAAAACATTTTTACAAAAACGAGGTTACTTCCTTTATTACCTATAGAAAAATGGTTGCACATGGTACCATCCCAATTGCAGCAGAGCAGTTATTGCACCCATTCTGTGCAAGGTATTCCATGAATTACTAAAATCTAAGCCATAGTCTCCTCTAGTGTTTCTGAGTTGCATTTCCAGAGCATTTATCTCCAAGGACAAAATCTACTGGCCACCTGTACTTCAGCAGTCCTTCTTAAGGAGCAAAGAAAGGAAGATTAAAATCAGAAAGATGAAACACAGTTTGGAACCTGTAAAGGTATGTTAGAGTTCAGGTTTAAGAGTGATGAAAGAAACTCAGAGCTCGCTACTCTGACATGGGATCCTGGCCCCAACAACAAACACACATATATACCAACGCTTCAGGCCAGTTTTTTGCTGGCATTTCGCTTCACTACATGTTCCTCTTGTAAAAACAGTTTTGCCATCTCTATTTTTTCTACACACTCATGGAAATCAGGAATAGAAACTTTCCTGGGAGGTAATCTTACTAATCATTCCTGCCTTAAGGTGAGTTTACTCAGTATTTGGCCAGTTTCAGCTGCCACAGCACTTGTGGAAGGTGGCTCAGCTGTTTTGACAGCATTGTTTATTGAGACATGCAGATTTCAAGCCATTAAGATACGATCATGTTGGGTTCCATATATGGCAAAAGACTGCTTAAAGTGCATGTTGTTAAATATAGGAGAGCTAGAAGAGCATAAGGAAAACTACACTAGGACAGATCAAAGCCTTTCCAGCCCAACAGCTTGTCACTACAATGTTTGATAGCAGCTGCCTAAGGAAGAATGTAAAATAGGACAATCATCAGATCATCAATCAGTGCTTCCCCAAAGCACTCATCCAGCCTCCAGCGAGGCTCAAGGGATTGGTAGGGATTTCCTGAGCCAGACACAGTCTATTTCTATTTAATATTTGAAGGAATTGCTTCCATTAATATAGTCAGCTAGTGTTTTTATTTAGAAACTTCTGGCATCTACAACATCCTGTGGTATTCCAGAGTTTTACTACCAACGTCGTGAAGAGCCACCTCCTCTCTGTTTAGACCCAGAGCCCTTGAGTTTCATTTGATTCCTGCTAGATTCTGACCAGAAAGATATATTCACCTCCCAGTTTCTAGATCTCTTCAGACATATTTTTTTTTTCACATGAGAGTCCCATTTGTTGCTTTTATGGAGCCTGTTCAGTACATTTGATCATTCATGCTGCTCTTTTATGAGCCTTTTCCAATTCTATTATACCTTTGTGAAGATGAGGCCAGAGCTACACGCAATATCAAAGATGCAGAACCACCATCAAGCAGTGTCATAATGATGTCGTCCATTTTATTTTCATTCCTCTTTCTAAATCCTAGCATGCGCAAGGGTTGTTTTTTTGTTTTGTTGAAGATTATGGAGAATTCAGCTGATCTTCCTTACTCCCAAAACTTGTTCTTGAGTTATAATGCACATCTTGGAACAGAAGTCTACGATTATTCCCTGCCACGTATCTCATGTTGCATTTGTCTGTATTTCACCTACATTTTTACCACTCAGGTGCTAAGCACTGGATTTTTTTATGCATCTCTTCAGAGTCAGCCCCCACCCCTTTACTCTGCTGAAAATATCATTATCACCAGTGAAACCTGCTGCCTCCATGCTCCTTTTTGGATCACTTGGGGACACATTTAATAACATGTGTCCCACCACTGTCCACTGGAGTACTCTACCTACTGGCAACCTCTCTGTGAGAAGACTTACTGTTTATTTCTACACTGTTTCTTTAAGGAGTCCTCCATTAAGAAAGTTTCTGGAATAGGAACTGTCCTCAAACTCCTCCACAGTGAGAAAAAGAGCAGAAATCGAGGGGGTGGTTTGGCCTTTTATTATCTTGGTCCTCTTTTATACTTCAACATTTTACTTACTCTGGCAGATTACTTACTCTGCCAGATTTCCTCTTCCCTTTGTTTTTGAGAGAAGTGTGGTGCTTGTTTTTTGTCCCCTCACAGGTTTTTCCCCTCTTCCCTTTGTTTTTACACCTTTATGCCTTAGATATCTCTAGCGAATGAAGAATCCTCCTCTTAGAAAAAACCTGTATTTAGGACTATATGAAAATATCACATATTCTAGCAGTATGAATGCTGAGACTTAGGGTTTATACTACCATTACAGTCAAAGGTAAACATGTTAAAGCAGCACTGGGAGCAGGATGAGACCTTTAATATATGAAGCTATTAAAACCAAAACAGCAGAAAAACACAACAAAAATTTTTGAGAGACTACCTCAAAGTAGTTAACAAAATATCAAAGAGTAAGAGTCTTATTTATGGGAAACCAATATATTTTACATCAGAAAAGGAACAAAAAAGAATCAGCTGATAAAATCGCTCTAAAAATGTATTAATAGAGACTATTGTGACTCAAAATTGAAAGAGCCAAGGCAAAAATGACAAAAGAAATTGTCAGCAAAGCTTTGCTATTCAGTCACTGAAGGCAGAGACAGAGAATCTTGCAAGAATATGTAAATCACGCAGAAGTAGTATTTATCAGACCAGAAGGAATATATATAGCCTAAAACGACCATGTAAGGACAGATAAACACTTCACTGTAGTATACAATTAAATGTATTGTAGCATAAAGCAATCTTCAATATGACAACCCACATTCAAGAAGAAACAACATCTTTGCTTCCACTTGAGAATCAAGACCAGCCAAAGCAATAAAATCTGTACTTGAAAACTGAACACAAGAAAGGTCATATTAGCAAACTATCACAGTTTTCCTGGAAAGAAATGCAACTTTCTAAACCTCAAAAAAATGAAACATGTATTTGATAGTAGTGACCTCTCTTGCTACTTGCAAAGGAGAAATTCACATGCGATGTGACACTCAAAAGCTGCACTCCTTACACACATCAAACACACCATCATTTCTCCGCCCCAGACAAGGCTCTAACAGCTACGTGCTATGTGCAAGCATAGCAGAAGGGGCCAGTCAGGTGCCCACACAAGGACCTACCACAGCACCAGTCAGTCCCAGTGTTTTAGATGAACAACAAATGTCTAAGGCAAGTAAGAGGAATGCCCTATGTCCTCCTCACTGCATTTCCAAAGCAAACACAATGCCCCAGTCTTTCTTAATTTCCATTTCTAGGGCATTCCAGTGTCTCTCCAGCTCCTACACAGCTGTTCTGGTAAATTAACTCTATCCCAGCCAAAACCTGGACAACAGAACTGGAATGCGAATCTTGGCAGCTAAGAATCATGATTTGGTATAGCCACAGGTAAAATACTCACCTCCAATATTCTGTTTGTTTACTGTAGCCCAGGACAGTGCTTCAGTCAAAAGGTAATCAGTCTAGCTTCCCAGAAAACCATAATATGCTCTACATTATTGCAAAATATAAGCTGACATCTCAGCACATGTTTGTAAACATTGCTGAACACTTGGTTTTACATGGGGAGGCCTGAAAAAAGTAATTCAAATTGCTGTCAAACCTGCAAAAATTTAAAAAGACATCTTTTTAGCATTCAGTTTATAAGAATACCTTTTTTAAAAACAACACAAAACACAACTTTAAAAACTGTCAACAAATTACCCTCTCCCCCCATGCTGTTGAAAGGTTACCATAGAATTCTATGCACAAAGAACAAAACACAGAGCTAGATTCCATGATCATACAAAGGAGAAAATGAGAAAAGAAAGTCCATTAAGATAATTCTTCCTACTGCTATATCTTCTTTGGAGCATTGTGCATTTGGCATTAATATTTCTGCAGCTTTAATTTTCTAGAAAACAATTTTAAGATAGAAAATCATGCACTTAATACTACATAGTTGTATTTATCATACTTAAACAAGCAACTTCATTTTGTTTTTCTTCCTACTATAAGTCTCCCAAAGATCCACATCAGGTGCTAACACAGAGCATTCTTAAATACTGCTAAACATTTACACCAGGAAAGTGGCTGGTTTTACAGCTAATAAGCAAGTGGGAGCACATTTAATTACAGAGATAGTTATCTTTGATTTCTCTGTAGAAGAGATAATTCTGACCAGGATGCTATAGTGTAATGACACATTCATTCTGCTTTATCGTCTAATTCAGAGTGTAGGCATTAGTAATTTCAATGAACTAATTGTGTTGGAATCTAAGGTGGGATTTATGATGTGATGTGACATGACAGTTGATTACATTTTAGTACATAACACCCAAACCCCTGCCTGAACAGGGAAGAAAAGAGGAAGGCAACTCTGCACCCAAAAAAGTACAGCAATAGAAAGTAAGGTGTGCATGTAAAGCATAAAACAGACCATGCTTGGGTAAGTAATGAGTGAAATCCCATTGACATCAAAAACATTACGCCTATTAATAACAACTGGAGGACATATTGCAAAGATTTCACTCCACAAACTAAAGCAAAAAATAGCCTAACATACATTTTGCTTTTTCTTTTAGCCACATAATTACTTCTGTGCTTTAGTAAGTATTTCTGGTTTCACTCGACTGGTGAACATCTCTTTGTGGATGAGGGCAGCTACTATAGTTATGTAAAAACAGCAAAATTATTAACTGTTTATGAATACACAGCATTTAGCTTTTGCCCCTGCTCATACCCTCCCTTCTTCTCTTTGGTTTATCTGATATTGTCTATAACCATATGGGAAAATCAATTGTCACAAAAGGTCAACAATAGCATATTTGAACAATAAAAGGTGTCATTTAGGAATTCCAGGTGTTCGGATATCATTAATTTTCAAATAGAACATAATCAGTTAAGAGTTCTTAAAAAAAAAACAAACAAAAAAACCAAAAAAAACCAACACACCAACACCCCCCCAAAAAAAAAAAAAAAAAAATTCCATAGCATAATCTAGCCCTGACTTCTTTCAAGTCTAAATAGTAACTAGATTGAATCCTAAAATAATTCTTGCTGTATTTTTGTAACCATAGACAAATTCAGGAATTAAAAATTATTAGAAGAAAACCAAGCAAAAACAACAAAAAAAAAAACACCATTGGTAACCTTTATAGTGCTTCCTTAATTCTTAGGAAAGAAACTTTGCCATGAAGCTAGTATTTAGGCTGCCAGATTGTCAGTGGAAATATGCTTTTCTTCAGGAAAGTTAATTATATCTTCTTTAAACAGAGAATTCATGAAGGCCCATGCACTGTTGACCATCTGTAACTTTATCAAACTGGTGGCCCTAGTAACAGGACATTGCATGCACAGGTTCACCTCCAATTGCTTTTTAGGGAGATTCCAAGCACAGGAATACAACAGCATTTATAGATGAGGTAGAGAAGTGTCAGACTACAACCCCGGTATAATGCAGTACACGCTGCACAAAAATACACTGAATTGAAAATAAAAAGGTCTTATAAATGAGATTTATAGTCATGCACAGATGCAGCAGACCCTCTGTCAAGAAACTGTGCTAAAATATATAGCCAGCTAGCTGGTCATGCTCAACACATGCAAAATTAGTAGCGGAAGGGAGTCAGCTGCTTGGGAACAGAGGGAAGAGGCCAGAGAAACATGGTGCTGCTGGATTATCAGCAGTCACTAAACTGAGGATGATTTTTTTGTTTTATTTTGTTTTAATAATCTGGACTGGATTATGCAAGGTAAAAAGGATATCCTGCATATGAAAGCATGATGCTTTGTAGAAACTGTAGGCTTCATCTCAGCCAGGCAACGTTTCTCAGGACATCCTCATTTCCAGATTTCAACAAATAAAGCCAGACCTTCAGCCCTAGCACCAGTCAAGGAGGAGATGGGGTTACATGGCAAAGCAATGTGACAAAACCTAGGAAGCAGCCGGAGGGCTGCGCTCCAACCCCCTCTTCACTCTGTCCCTGGTAAGGAAAGTTGCTGTTTCCATCCAGGATCACTCCTTGTGAGGTATTACACAGCCCCAAGATTTCTGCCTGAATTTATGGTCAACAAAACTCTAACTGGTACTCTCTCGGGAGAAGCATGCCACAAACAGCCAGGACTCAAGGGAAACGATCATAAACAAAACCCTGTACAGAACTATATTTTTCTGAGAAGGGCTGAAAAAAAGTGGGAAGTTACATATGTTTGCAAGAAGATGATATACATTTGATACATCTGTGTATGTCACCATCTCATGGCTAATATGATCTAGTATCAATTTAAGCTGGCAATTACATTCTGATTTTCAGAAACACTTCCAGTTGTGCCATACATTGTATCAGGTTTGGGGAGACAGATGTAAATAATGCAGGGTACATGTACTGAAATGTAACATTTTACTTGGTGTTTTCCTGAAAATAATCACTCTGCCCTCTGGCACAGCCTTCCTTACTGGTGCTACTGTAGATGGTGAGAATTTGAACAGAGGCTGCCTGTCTTAAGCTTTCCCTGCCAAAAAAAAAAAAAAAAAAAAAAAGTGAATGAGAGTGGAAGCCCATTGCTGCATTTTCTCTGCTGACTGATGACATAACTCTCTCAAGGTCACAGACCAACTTGGTGGAGTCAGCTAGAGCTTGTGACATGCAGCAAATCACAATTCACTGGGCCATATTCAGTCTTCTATAATTCATTTCTAAGATCCATTGTGACATAATTTCTTAGGAGATTTTTCATTTATTTTTGAATACTGTAGTATTACACATTTTCAATCACTTAAAGACCATCAAATCATCATGGGTGGACATGACAGGGAGAAAGCTGCCCAACCTAAACCTTTTGGGTTTTGCCAGGTCATTCTGCAGAATTTGTACACTTTACTATAGAATTTATTACTCAGTAGGTTTTGGTGTGCCCTGTAAAATTTAGGAATGCTGCAAAGTATTGAACAGCCCTACTTGTTTTACTATTGTTGTTTTAATCTTACAGATTTATTACTTCCACTCTGGTGAGGCTTGTATTTTCTTAAAGTTATTTTGAAGTCACACACACACAAAAATCACAGGAAAACTTTGGTTGGAAGTGACATCTGGAGGTCATCTAGTCTAACACCTTGCAGTAAAGCTGTATTTTTTTTTTTCCAGGGTTCTCCAAGGATGGAGACTCCTCAGTATCTCTGGAGTCCTGTTCTAGTACTTGACCACTTTGATTATAAGACTATTTTGACATAAATTATTCCCACCCAGTAAATATCTCTCAATAGGCAGAAAAGCTCCTTGAAGTTTCAAAGAGGACTAGAGGGACAAAGATGACTGTCTCAAAGCTTCTGCAAATTTCACCCAGCCACTGAAAATGAATGATAGCATAAATAAGAACCCTCAATCACATTTTATTCTTTTCATACACCACCAAGAAGGTTATGGACTTGGTTCATTACACAAGGTAATGAGTAACTGGGTATAAACCTTCTAGAGGCAAGATTCTACTTATAAGTGATTGCTGGAACGAGTCAAAATTCATGTCCTAATACTGAACAGTTTAATCACAGGCCAGAATAGTATATTTGAGCACAAAAGCAGGTACATACTTTTAATTATTACTAACATTATTCCAATCTCATGGTTGAATGATCTGTATGTGCAGTGCAAGACAATCATCATCCACAGTGCATAATTTAGATCATCACAGAAGATGTTTCCCTGAAGAACAGTTTGCACTGTATAAAAATTTCCTATTAATACAAACCAGTACCTCTTTTTTTCCATTCTAAGTATTAACCCCAGAGGTTAATCTGATTTTGTGCTTCAAACTAAGCATTTTATTGTTAGGTCTCAAAGATCTATCTGCTTAAGCAAGAAGCAAACTTCTGCATACAGTATTTTGGGCCTCTGGAAGACTGGGAGAAGAAGCCATTATCTTTGGCCAGTGGAGTTTTGTCAGTCTGGATTACAACTCAACTGATAGAGCTGAGTAGCAGGTTCTAGAAAACATGCAGTTGCCCTTTTGAGCCATGTAATTGATATCACATGAATCAGACGTCTGAGGGGTCTTATAATAGCAGTATTAACGGCCAAGAAACCTATATACATGAGATTCATATCACACCAGCACTCCTAAATCAGCAAATCCCCTCTGTCCTGCAGGCTGCCACAGTTCCCATCTCTTTGCTAGTTCAGCATCCTCTTTGAAACCCTGCAATGCTCCACTTTGTGCCACCCCACCTATCCCCACATCTTTTCAAGAACCCAGAGACCCTTCAGAACTCTCTCCTTCCTGACTCATGCAGCTGAGTGCTTGACCCTACGTATCCTCTTTACCAACTGGCTCAGCTCCTTCTCTCTTCTGTATATTTCTTGCTGGCTTACACTGGAAACTTTTGGAGGCCGTGACAGTACCGTCACAATTGAATAGAGTCTTGTTAGGGTCTCAAGCCAAATAATAACAACTATTATCCTTAACACATTAACATTATGATACTATTAATAATTCATGATATTACCAATTGCTACCTGAAGGGGTCCTAACAAGAATGCAATATCTCCCTTGTAGGAAATCCTCTCTGGTACGCCAACATTACTTTTTGCAGACAGACTTGAGCTCCCATGCCCGTATGCTAATGCAACCAGAAGTTTCATTGCATTACTGCTGCCTCAAACTAGTATATGCTGTCTGTCAGAAAGAGGCAAAAATCAGTAACTTATCAGAAAATAACATATTATAATAACATATTATGACTGCTGCTGAAAGGTCCAACGTAGAGTCAAAAAAAAATGACAGTTTTGAATTTCCATTTCAAAGGGATTCCATCACCCTGGAGGCAGGAGGTTCCCTGGCTCAGAACCATGATATAATGGATTTCCACCATCAGCAGCTACATCTAAAATGACACCAGTTTCCTGTTTGTTCACATTACTGACCTTGTCATAGCATTTCCTCTAGTTACCTAAAAGAGGATGACTTTTCTGACTACTGATGTTGGCAGTTCAAGCTAAGAGTGGGAGAAACAAACAATGAAATTTTTGATGATGGGTGCCCTGAAAAGGCAGGCAGGGCATTGATTTTGCTCCTGACAAATATTATACCAAAGATCACAGCCAAAACCCAACCAGCTAATGGTGTCATATTTGTTAAAAGCAAAAATCATCTCAAAGGGGAGCACTCCTCCACAGCAGGAGCAGGAACAATTTGGAAGATGAGAAGAACACGTATGAATGGAGAGATGCACCCCTCAGAGTTACAGCAGATGTTTACTTGTTTCAGATCAGCCCAGTACTGCTGTTTCTCTATTTGCAGACCCAATGCAACCCACAGCAGAAATGGGTGATCTGTCAGCCTCTGCACACAATACTGCCTGCTCCTTATGTCTTCGGGTGAAATACAACTGGCAGTCCCAGGTTTGGTTCTGCAGAATAAAGGACACTGCTCACATGCCCTGGTAGAAATGGGAAAATGCTGCAGGAATGTCACCCGGGCATGGTTGTTTCTAGGACATGCGCTGCTGCTCTAGCCAAACAGATGTGGCAACGAGCAGTTATCATAAGACATTAAATTACTTCAGCTGAGCTAAACTTTCTATTGATTTTTTGGTATTATACATCAATGGTAATATCAGGGGGAGCAAAAAAGAGCACAGTTTGGTTCTCAGCTGACAAGTCACGTGCTGGAATAAATGGGGGTGGGGCGGTGGGGGAAGCAGCAGGGAAATATCCCTGAACTACTTCAGTGCTAAACTGGCTTGCAGCAGAATCTACAATAACCTAAGGCATTCAATATCTAACTAGGGGAGGACAGAAAAGCCATTTTATAGACAGCTAATGTGTGCCTAAAAGTACACGCATATTTCAGTTACAGTTCAAAATGTTACTTTTGTTCTCAGAATTATTCACAAAAAGGAAAATCTGGTACTATCAGCATACGTGAACTTTGGACTTGTTTTACCAGCCACTGCTGTTGTAAAGTCTTTAGTCTCAAAAACCACATGTAAGTTTGAGAATGCTTCCAGTATCTAAGATATTATTTTGAATGCAACTTGTCACCAACTTAATAATGAAGTTTTACGTTTCTATAAACTCTGAAGGGTCCCAAGTCACTTCAGGTTTTGAAGCCAATGGCAGTAGCACAGCTAAGACCAGGACATGGACACAATCACTCTCACAGTCATGATGAACCACAGAAAGAGTGACAACTCTCTAAAGCTCCCAAAAGGAGTGTGGAAACTATATATTTTTCTTCTCATTATTTTCCATTTTTGTATAATTCTTCACCTTATTTTTCTCTGCAGTAGCAGAAGATTCAGAATAGTACTAAAACGATTGTAAAATAAAAGCTTTCACAGTGTGTTAACTTCTAAGCTGGAAATGAGGAACTATAAGTGTTGGGAAACTTTTTTTTTCTTGCTTTATTTTCAGCTTTGTTTTGCAAAACCTTTAACACTACCACACCACAAGAAAATCTACCAAAGTCAGATAAATTACAATTGTGTGAAACCGGTACAGTAAGTGAGATGAAAACCCTTTCCTTGAGCATGGAGAACTTGGAGGAAAGACTCAAACCACAGCTTGCTTACCTGCAGGCACGGACAAAGCTTTCCACAGCATCTCACAACAACAAACATACCACACAAACAAAATTCCTTGTAGGTAGCTAGGATTTCTTCTAGTATAGCTCTTTTAAATGTAAACATAAAATTTCAGAACACTTAAAGGAGGAAAGAACCACTTCTAGCTTCACAGTGCCTGTCTTCAAAGTTACTAAGCTTATTGCCTCTGCCAGCCTCCTGCTGCAGCAGGAAGAGTAGACATTAGAAAACAGGTAGCACCTGCCCAAACTGGGGCCAGGTAAAACCAATTCCCAGAAATGAGCCTGCCTGTGTACCTGGCTGTCTTATGAAGCAGAGCTTCCTTGGCCACCTTTCTCCATGAGACTGTGAACAATGTTTTACCAGGAATGAGAACACCTCATAAATTTGCACTTGCAGTCTAATATATATGCAAATAAAAAGCAAACTGTCTCCCTCAGTTTAGCAACTTTGCTACCTGCTCATTGCAGATGCTTACCCAACCACACACGTGGCTTAGAGAACAGACTAATGATCCTTAACTTCCAATTCAGATGTGCCTCTAGACCAGGAAAGCTCTTCTCTGGCTTCATTTAAAGGCCTGATCACCCCTCTCAGTTCAGTTGTCAGCTCCAGCTAGATAATCCGCCAGGAGGACCCCAATATTTACTCTTGGTATTTCCCTTTCTCTGCTCTCACTGGGCCTGAAGTGGACAAGGAATTTTGAACCCAGGACAGCTAACCAGCATTAACTGCTGGGGAGCGCAGGCAGGAAACGCACCTGGACAAGTTCAAAGCAAATTAATCCACCAAGTGATATTAAAGCACAATAAACTATCTCATTCTCAGCAAGTCCAAGCTGCTGGAGGATAAAGGAGCATTTTCCTAGGGATCAAAGATGGCACTTTACATACTGAGCTGTGCACCCTGAAATCACTACAAACCCTCCTTAAAAAGCCATAGAACCAAAACTAGCAGGAGAGGAGCAAATATGAAGGCAACAAATTGAACAGACTTAGCTGTGAGGGTCAAAGAGTAATAAAAATAACTGTGTGTTTAAAGCCAGAAGAAAAAACAGAAGCAGAACACCTGCAGCCTACCCAGCAAAGCCTCATGACTCCGTCTGCCACCCATCCTCTCCTGGCTGAGGGACCAGAAACCAGCTTTGTGGGCAAGATGGAAAAGGTGACAGAGCTAACAGAGACCTGGAACACCTCGCTGCAGGGGTGCCTCGCTCTGGCATGGGAGAACCTCGCTGCCCCACAGGGCAGCAAGCATGGCCGAAAGCCACAGCCTGCCTCTGGGCACAGGGCTTTGCCAGAGGGAGCACTCACTGCCTTCTGCCGGGGCACAGAGCCAGCGCTGCCTGTTTCCTGGAGGACTGGTGTGCAAAACTGAATCACAAATATGAGGGGAAAAAAAAAAAATCAAATAAAACCCCAACAAAAGCACCAAAGACAGGAGATTATTACTTGCATGATTTTTAAGGCCATGATTTCTTGATGAGTAGCACTAGCAATACCTGAAGGGCAATAAAAGGCTTATTCCAAGGTTTCTTTTCAAATGTGAAATATCCTAATAAATTATGTATCTAGGAGAATAATCCAGAATCCCAGCAATGATGTTTATTAAGAGACCTAAAATACACCCAATTCCAAGTTGGAACAGGGCTTTTAAAGATAATTTTAAGAAGTTCTCTAAATACAGCAGCAATGTATTATTTTCAGAATACTCATTCAGAACAGTTATTTGATTCAGTTGGATTCTACTTTCATACTTTACCATCTTCTTTCTTAAACACTCTTACGTATTCACATGTTTTATTTAACATTTCAAATTTTCGTATTTTTCATCATTTCTCCAAATGGTGGATACAGAGCCTGACTACAGCTATATTATTTATACCACACTTTTACTTATCTACTGAAAATCATATCTGTGCTTATCTTTTATGCTCCCATACATAAAACCACAAACACTTAAGAAAAGGTGATGCATCCTATTATTTTTCATAACATATTTTCAATAAAAAAAATGTAAATCAAATGTTGTTTACCATAAGTGTTACAGAAACTGACAGAAGATGAAATGAAGCTGAAAATCAGGTGTTTATAAAAGTTCCCCAAACCCAAGATCTTGTTTGTACAGAAGCCTGGCCAGCAGACTTTTCCATGTTGCCTTCCACCTTTGATACGTCCATACATAAAGAAGGTCTTACCATTAGCAACTGTGAGCAGGGTTTATCACACTGAGCAGGCTATGTAAAAAGAGACTGAAAGTGTCTGCCTCCTTTTTTGGTACTTACCTCCTATAAAATTATCAGGAATTAGGTAGTTCATAAGGATCTGGGAGTAGCAGTGTCACTATTTTCCTTGATGCAAAGGAGTGCAGCCACCCCTCTTTTTCATCACAGCTGTACAAAACAGTCACTCTCATCAAGCAAGCTCAGCACTCCCTCCTTTCCCGAAAAAGCAAAAAACCAGTGAAGTCACTTAACTCTGCTAGACTGTTTCAGAGCCCAAATAAGAACTGAATGGAGCTTAGACAGGACCACCACTCACCACTGCCACTTGGGGCTCCTTCCAGCAGCATTTTTGAGGGAAAGGAAGAACACTCTGGGGCTCGGTAAAGCAGAGAGAGAAGGTGGGACAGGTTCCCCCATCTCCACTTCATGCTCTACATCCTCATAACTCAACAAGAGGCAGTTTTAAAAAAACTAAAAAACATTTTTAGAAAAACAAACAAACATTAGACAAGACACATTTCCTCTAGAATAGATTAAAAAATAGCAATGTATCACCTGCACTCTGCCATGTTTTGCCCAGCAAAATACCCATCCTAAGCAGCAAGGCAGGGCAGGGGATCAGTGGGAGAAAGAAGAAAGATGCGTACACAGTCTACTCTGTCCTTGGAAAACAATTTACTAAATTGCTGATGCGGAGCTCTTATGTGTCAGGGAAGAAAGGTGATCAAATAATCATCCAAATATATTTGAAAGCCCAATCTAAAAAATTGTTTTCTTTACTCAATTCGTTGCATCCTCTTATCTGAATGTCACTGCACATCACTGAAGGCCTCCTTGTAACCTTAGCAACCTTCACATCACAGCTTAGGCTGGCAGCAAGTTCCATTAAAGTGTAATGACTGCTAAGATATTTCCCAATGCTGGCATACTTAAGGTCATTGTGCTAAAGGAACCAGGCTTCTGTCTAACTAGAGACAGTCAGATATTTTGAAGCTTACCAAGCCTGAAAAGGATTTTCCTCTCTTTCCTCAAAGCTGGAAGTGGTTCAGCTTTTGAGCCCACACTGACCATTGTGACAACAAAGCAGAGGCAGTGTATGTTCATGGGGGTAATAAACCATGCACTAATCCCACAACTGATGCTAATTTGAGCAACAGTGTGCTTGACTTCTTTCTTTTGTTTAATTAATTAACAGAAGTGACAAACCAATTCAGTTACAAGAAATAAAGAACAAGAGATCTCAAATAATGAAACATTAACTCAATGAAAATCTGTTATTCCTTCCACAGTGAGAATTGGTTTATAAATTTCAGTGCCCAGCATTATTCCTTCTCATCAGTCCTTGAGTGCAAGAACTTGCAGGGCAAACCCATTAGATTATTATCAAGACAAAAAAGCCTCACATGATAAATTCATTAGCCACACTTTTTCCACAAAGGCATCGTTATACTAGAGCTCTGTGAATAATTAGTGAGTAAATTGTACTTTAAGAGGGGTTTTTTTTGTTAACAAATTGTAAATTGACTGAAGTTATCTAATTGTAGAATACTTGAAATTCATTATTTTTTTCAGCCTTAGTCCAACACAGTTAATTTGCAAACGCCTAGTTTCAGATATGTAAAATTCATACTATATTGGTTAGTAATTTCAATGAAATATCTATTTCTGGATGAAATGACTGATCCCACCTAAGTGGGACAACCAAAAGGCACAACTTAATATAGTACTTTGAAAATCCATTAGGTCTATATGTGATCATTTAAGAAGACACCAGCAAGCTGCAGTACATGCCACTATCAGAACACGTATCTTCTATATCATTACTATTGCCTGTGAATATCAGCTCTTTTGCTTCCATTGAAAGGAGAAAATGAAAACAAAAAACTTGACAGAGACTAGTTAGTGCTTAAAATGGACTAGTTTATACTCTGATAGCATAGCAAAAGTATCATGCACTGCTTGACCACTCAGAGAGCATCATCTTTGTTTTATTAGAGCAGTGAAGGAATACAGCTGCTAGTCTTTCACCAGCCGCCCAATGACAGACCCATAGCAAACAAACTTCAGTAGCAGGTCTTGCCACAGACCCAGGAAGGACCACACTGCACATTACAGACAGCAGAAAATAAGGCCGAGCTAAAGGGGAACACAAGGAAGAAACAGGAAATCTAGACACCAAACTATGGCAGAAAAGACAGAAACACTCCTTTTTGCTACTGCTTGAAAGATGTTTATCATTCCTGCCAGTTCTTACTAGCTTCCGCTTAGTCTTTTAGTGACAGCTTACTTGGTTCAAGCAAATCCCCCTCCTGTACAATTTTGCCCCTTTCAGAAAGTGAATCTATTTCAGAAACAGATTATTTATATGACAACTAATAGCTGTCAGGGCGTCATAAAAAGACAACACAAAACTGGCACAAACTTGCAACTAGAAGCAGAGTAGAAGAGGGGCAAGAAACAGCAGGAAACCATTCTGATCAAAGATATATAGATTTTCCTTTCAATAGGAAAAAGGTCCTCCTAACCAAATACAGGCTAGAAACATTCCCTTTATTTCCCCTCCACATCTGCCCCCTACTTCCTACCATCCCCACCACTATGTAATTTGCTTGACATGGCTTGTTTGGGCTGTTTAGTTTTTTCTTTCCAGGAGACCGGCTGGGTGACATATGCTTCTGCTCAACAATGTAGACAAAGTCCTCAGGTGTTTGGTTAGTTTATCTTGCCTGTGCTCCCAAGAATAAATTTGCTCTTTGGGGCATGGAATTAAAAACTGGCAGATACAATCAAAGGATTTTATTTGCCTCTGTCACATGGGCCACTGGGAATCACTCAGGAATTCTTCCTCATGCATTCCCTGCTTGTGTAGCTGCCCATGACATCTGCAATGTCCTCGATCTCTTTTGCTTCCCATGCAGGGCATAAACATCCAAACGTGGCTTTTGCACAACAGATTTTAGGCAGGACTTTGAGGGGTGTTTTGCAACAGAAGGTGTTGAAGATGAAGCTTCTGTCTATCCTGCTGGACTTCTCTCTCTCCTATGTGGTTGCTTGCAATTATATGATGAAAGAAAGGACTTAAGAAGCTGCCTTCAGTTCTGCCTAGAGGTTAACCATCTCCTTGATTTACCAAAATCTATGCTTTTAATTCAAGCTTCCTTTAAAGGTGGCATACTCACTACTCCCATACATGAACACTCAGTTTATTTCTGGCATTTGGAGCACTGCTTGAAATTCTCCCCAAAATGCCGGAAAAGACCTAGTAACACTCATAGCAAAGGATGCATCAGGGTGAATTATACAATAGCTTTTTGCCTCTAAGTTTTCGACAACTTCCCTGACCTGCAACATGCCTAAAATACAACCTGCCTTCTTTCTTGGGTCCCCTGGCTCCAGCAAAGACTGACACACTACCATAAAGATTTAATCAAAAGCACGACAGCCATGTTTGCCTTCTATTTCAGAAATAAAACTGGTGAGTATAAGGGGGAAAGTGGCTATTTAAAGGTTAGGAGAAATCTGAAGTGCAGTCAATGGAAAAACCTTTCTAAACGATTCTCATACTTTATTTTATGCCAGCTAGTTCTTCAGGTAAGCAAAACTCAACACACTTTTATTTAAAGACTCATTTATTATGTTGTGTTAACAAACCATTTCATCTATCAGCACAGCTGATCTTGCAGCCAAACCAAGCTTCCTCAGGGCTCAGAATTACCAAGAGCACCAAGTTACTATTTAAATAGAAAAACTGATAAATGCAACCCAAGGTGAAATCTTCTGTAAAGGAAACAGGAGCCCTACTTGCCAAACACAAGTGTTATTGAAATTGCAATGACTAAACCAATCCTGAGCAGACAATGTCACATGAGAGGATATTGATGAGCGATTAAGTCTTGAATCTAATTTGCTCTATTTATACAGTAATTCAACACTGCTAGAAGCATAGTAAATTATTTTCTAACTCGTTTATTTAAAAGGTCTTGCCCAGGATTTCTAACTGCTTGTAACAAGCTTCAAAATGACTGAATTAAAATACAAGACTTCAAAAGGATCAAACATCTACTAGAAACATTTAGGGGGAGGAAAGAGAGTAGTCAGCTAAAACAATCCACCTTGGAATTAAAAGGGCTGAATAAGGACTGACGTTTATGTAACTGGAATGATCCTTACCTTTTGCAACCGACAATCAAAACATGTGACAGGGTGAAAGAGTTTGTGTATTTTAAAATGTGTCATATCCCAGCTATTGGGCAAAGGACAATGGCAACACTCCTTAGGCATGGAAGCCTGAAGCAGTAACTTTGCAGCTGGAGATTCCTTGGGCAGAAAAGGGCTGGATGGTGCCAAAACCAGGCAGGACACTATGACTTAAGAGGGAGTAGACTACCTTCCAGTCCTTCTGTTCCATAAAATAAGTTCTTATATTCAGAACCGCCCAGAACAGCAGTTCTACACAGCCATCACAGACTACATCAAATATGAAGCTTTCTATTATTGCTAACAATGGCCAAAATTGTCTAGGCAGTTGAAAATAAAGGGGGACAAGATCTACCAAATATGTAATTTGGATTGCTGATATGGAAGTTATCACTGGACACCCTAAGGCCCCTTCCACTGCTATTCTTCTGTAATTCAGTTAATATTATCATCCATTGATCATAACACAGAAGTGTTCTCATTACTATTTCTACCTCCAGATGAATCAAGATAAGGAAAAAACCTCTAACAGAACTAGAAGAGTATCTCTATAGCATTCCCCTACTTCCATTATTTGCTTACATTCACAAAGAATTTGCAGAAGCTCTGCATTTATTTTAAACGGAACTGTCTCCAATCTCATGCTATCTTGAGAGACAGCTTAAATTCCTTCAACCTGCATCACCCTGCATGCTGACCTGGTAGCTGTGAAACAGCACATTAGTAATGTTGCTTAATGATGTTCTCTCACATGGGCACAAAGGTCACAGAATAGCTTTTTCCTCCTTTGTACATACCACCATCACTTTGTAAAAGAGCTGCAAAACATTCCTATTCAGCCCATACTCCCCACCAGCCACACCACAGGGCAGCCACTGGTGTGGGACACAGTGAGAGCTATCAGTCACTTTTCACACAGGTGGCCCTGAGAGGCAATTTGTTTCTGGAGTAAAAAGGGCATCCTCTCACTGGGCACACTCAGAGACAAGCGAGTAGCATTCGCCACGTCCACTGCACAGCCCCCCATGTTCCTCCTCATGAATCGCAGGGAGTGGGAGTATACAAGTTTTGGCTGCACTGACCTTTGTACCCATTAGCATCCAGGGGTGCTTGAAACCACTCCACACCAGTGTGGTATCAGCAGACTGGTGCAGGGTTGAACAGGTCAAAATAACAATCAGCATTCTTCTCCTGGGACTATAGCACAAGTTGCTTGTTATGCCTCTAAACAGGACCCTGGCAGTGGAACATGGCACAATACCATGCCTCTGCACAAGGGATTTATATCCCGGCATTCCCAGGACAGCAGAGCCCAGCCTGGGGTTTGCAATGGGTGATGTGGCTTGGCAGGCATGAGTCCAGCTTCACTATGCAAGGGGAGTCACATCTGGGCTGCAGGTGGTCACAGAGACCAGTGCACAGAGAGGTGTGCTTCTCCCTTTACTCTTTGGGAACATTTACACCCCATCTAAAAGCTATAATCACTTGTCTTTAAAAGGTTATCATCAACTGGAGATAAAAAAATATTTTCCAACTTTTCTTTATTGCAAATCGTTTAAATATATAACAATATTATTAAATAAGTACTATAATTTTTTTTCAGTATGTTTCTGGGGTTTAGTAATCAATAGAGGTTGAACATTTAACTTGGAAATAGCCCAGAAAATTAAGGTTTTTCCAAAAACCACTTACTTAACTGAGATACAACTCTGGAAATGTATGTTATCTATCTAAAGATGCCCAAGTAAAGGATTAATTGCTTTAGTGTTTGCAGTGACCACAGGGTTGATCAAGAAGTACTCAGAAATACAGTAAAATGATCCAGTGTTTAAACACTCCTCTGCTCACATGACTACAGCAGAAATCACATTGAATCAAAACAGGCAACATCAATCCTGATGGCAGAGATAGCCCTAATGGCATTTAACCTGACAGACTTTTTCCCCCTAACATGATTTGACTAGTTGCCTTTCAGCATTTCTCCTTCCAGCCACATCAGGGGGAGGGGGGAACAAACCCCCAAACTAAAATAAATAAATAAATAAAGCAACCCACACAGTATTCAAGTCAAAAGACAGATCCAATCAGGAATAAATTATGACAAGTTTATGTCCAATGAACCTGCTATCCTTAAAGACAATTCTTCTCCTCTGCACACAGAACTGCAGTGGTCCAACTCCCTGTACTAGCAAGAATTGCTAAGGAGGAACTTGGCTTCACTTAAACGTAAAGCTGAAATAACACGGGTGAGGTTTTTAATCATTTTTTTTAATAGATTACATTACTAACATCACAGAAACTTAGTATGAATTCAGTGGCATTTAATCATCCTTTTACAGAGAAGAAACGTAAATTTTAAAAGCAGACAAGTATTTGAATTTTTTACATTTGATTAACAAAGCAGAAAATCTCCATTGGGATATGAAATGCAAAACCTGGTCCTGCTGAAGACACTGGGAAAGGCCTCAGGAAAAGAGGAAGAGATAACAAGTGTCGTCTGATTGGCATTACTACTACCTCCTGTGACCAGGACATGCCGTACTACCCAAACAATCAATAAAGAAAAATACAAGACACATACTGCTTTCTGTGTTCGACATACCTGGCACTTCCTTAACTAGAAAGAACTGAACAGGTTTGGCTTTTAGGGAAAGAAAGAAGCAGCAAGCCAGTTCACTTAAAAAATACTGATAATTTAAGACATGAATTATAATGGAGATTTTTCAATACTAGATAGGCAGGCACCTAAAATGATTTTGCAGAGGACCTTAAATCTGAAAAGCCCCAGACAGTTTAAATAGATAAGACTTTCTTGTTAGCAGACCTAAAAGCCCTGATTTTTTTACTTCTTTAAAAGTATTTGTAAGAAACTCTAGTTTTCACCTTTGGAAAGTTGGGTCTGGCAATACAAACTATTGATATCCTACTGTTGTAGAAACCACTGTGGAGAAAAACAAACACACACAACAAAAGTAAGACCGCTGACCCAATGTGGCAATTTCAATAATTTTCCAGGATCCTCATCCACTTGAAAGACAAATTTGCTTGGAAGTAAAAAAAAAAAAACAACTTACCCTAAATGGTAAGAGACTGGGAGGACAGCACAATGAAGAGCAACAAAGTTTACTGTATCTTAAATACACATAGGCTCCTGTAAGCAACAAGCTCTAGAAACAGCCAAAAATTAATACTGTACTCTGCTTTATTTAGGCAATTATCTACCACTTTCTGCAACAATATTCTCTGAGCTGGAGCTATGTGAAAGTGGTCTCAGTGCAATCATTTGATCAGCTCTTTCCATATATTCAGTGTTATATCCAAATAGTTTAGTTAAAAAAATAAAACAAAATAAAATCCTTCTACATTTTATTTTTCTTCTTGCAGACCAAGCACAAATGTGGGAGAAGTTTTCATTAAAAAATTACCATTGCAGACAAAAAAAATAATAAATTTAGTTGTTCCTGCAATACGAGTGAAATCAGATGTCTTACACTTAGACAGGCCAGAATTCTGTATAAATTTTAGGAGGATTGCTTGTTGGGGCCTAGCCAGCTCCCAGGTAGCATTTAGAAGGTAGTAGTTAGAAAAAAGGAAAATCACTTCATTAAATTGTGGGACCTCTGTAAGTGGCAAGGGACACAAAAATCTACCAGGAACAAGCAGGTCAACATCCTAACAGGCATACATTCCTATTTCATGTTTCAGCACCATCCAGCATTAAGCAGTTTCCTGAACTATTTTGAGGTATCTTTCTTATATATATGTACATGAATTTTGATCTGCATTTTAGTAAAAGCAAGATTGGGAAACACAGCTTTACATCAAGAGGAAAGGTCACCTAACAGTTACAAGCAAATTAAGCATCTCTCCCATATTTCATGGCACATGGCCACACAGGTTGCCAACAGAAGCCACACTTCAAAGTCAGCAAATTTCAGCGTAAGACCCATTTCCTTGATCCCATTCCAATTCACAGAACAGCAGATCTGTTTTGGCTCTCAGCTCAGAGGCTGGGGAGGGGAAAAAAATGCATGAAATGATGCTACATCTATAGCTTGATGGTGTTAATCATCGTTACAGGTTTGACACTAAATTTCAATATTTTAGTGGGTTGATGCATTAACTTTACCCTCTGGAATACATGAAAATTCAAGTGAGAGCAGTTACAGAACATTTTTCTTTATATGCCAAAAAGGCCTGTCCCTGGGGCTCCAGCATCACTGGACTCCAGTTTTAGTAGATACTACGATCTCTTCTCAAATCTTCAACTTAAATCTTATCTTTTATTTTCAGTCTTAATTATATTTATTTCTAGTTCATTATTTCAACGAGTTTCCCCAGAAACTAGCATTCAAAGTACACCTTAATTTTGAGCCCTCTACTCTGTGCCTTATAAAAGGGAGAACAAAGATGAATAGGTGAGGGGCTGCATAAGGAGGAGAGAGAACAAGACCTAGATGAATTTAAATTGGTAAAAATCCCTCTTTTTCAGACGGTATGTATTAGCAGTCAACAGTAACCAGTGATCTCATTTTGAAAAAAGGAGGAAGTTTAGTCACACCAAAGGTGGAGCAAGGTGGAACATCCTCTAACAAACTCGGTTTCTTCAGGAAAATCATTTACTCAAAGCAAAAACATTTTGTGGCAACTTACTGGCTTTGCTGATTTTTACCCACCCCCCCACCCCCATTCCCAAAATGCATTAGTGAAGATGGATCGTGACTTACTATATTTCCATGAGAAACCTGTCAGGTTTTCTACCAGGTTGCTTGATAATGTGGGAAGAAAATGCCAAGAATCAGGAAGCTGCAAAGGCCTTGGAAATTGTTTTTACTCCCTTTTTCCTGCTCATTGTTTCACTGCAGAAAATAAGAAAGCTGTAGTCTTGATCCACAGATCAAGGCCAAGATTCATGCATGGTTTCCTGGGTTTCCAGATACTCTTTCAACGGAAATGGAGCCTAAAGCCCGTTCCAAGTAAACCACTGAGGCTCAGGCTCCTTGCCCTGGGCCACAGCAGCCCTGGGCTCTTCTAGTCTTGCAGGTTACACACAAAGGAAGATCACCAGCACTTCCCAACCTCAGCTCAGGATTGAAGCAGCCCTAAGGTGCCCTTGTTGAACTAGGACTCTTCCAACATCCCCGCTGTAAGCTTGAGCTGGCATCTCAGTGACTTCTAGCTCTGCATTTGAGACAGAAGGTTGGTTGGTCCACACCACCTGTGCAGGAGCATGCCTCTACGTGCCAGGACATCTGCATTCCCTGCCCCAGAAAAACCTACGTTAAATGTTTTTGGTTTTTTTTTTAGCATGAAATTTATATCCAGCATTCCAAGCCCAACACCGTTACAAGCTACCATTGGTACTCCTGTCTCACAGAACGTCTCTCAGCTAGGCTTCCAAACAGTCACAGACTTATTTATTTATTTAATAATATTAAAGTTGTCTCCATATGATAGAACAATTTTGGAACATTTGTTTGAATTGGAGTAATGTTTTGAGATATTTTATAAAATGTACACTAAGGGGATATGTAAGAAACCCAGCTCATTGTGAACAGAAAAAGGGTCAGGAAAAAGGCGCTCACTAGGTACTTAACTTTCTATAGTTCTCAAATGAGTGTTTTGCTTTGCAGCTTTTGAAATTGTTAATATAATTTTGCTGGTTATCATAACAGCAGCAAAATATCTTTGCAAGGTTAGATTTTCAATACAGTTCTATTCTAAAAATTCTGTATTAAAATACAAATTCTAAATGTTTTCATGCAGAATGACTTATTTTCATGAGAAGACAAGATTGTCTTCCTGATTTTGCTGTCATTAGAAGTCATGATTATTGTGCCTGTGTCATTAACTACTTTTCCTCTACATCTCTTTGTAGATCTACATTGTTTGCTACACAACAATCTTTTTCCTCATTCATGCATTGTTTATGAGGCTTTTAACCAGCTTCTTCTTTACTGAGATCTGATTTACTTGATTATACGCCCATCTATTGTTTAAATTCTTCATGGCTCTTACCAGGCTTTGGCCATTAATTATTGCTGTGATACTACCTCTTATAGATATATCTCTTTTTGTGTTACCACTTTACAAAGATTTATTTTCTGCAAATGGATCACGCCAGATTTATAATGTTTTCTCCAAAGGGTATAGAAAACAGAATGCTTGTAGAATGCTACAGACACATGAAAATGAAGGAAACTAACTAACAGAATTAAATGCATTGCTGTTTATGGCAAGCATTTTGGCCTCAGTTTGGCTCACAGCCTAAAGAATGATGCAGATGGACAAATGTAAAATCAGTTCTGGGCAAAACTGATATATTGAGGGCAACCACAAGAACAACAAAAATCAGTTTAAATTCAATGAAAGCAGAACATTTAGGTTTTCATAACAGTCAGACGTTCTGGGTCAACCCAAATATCGGATTACCAAAAACAAAGAACTTATTCTACTTTTGAAAAAAAAATAGACACATTTTGAAATAAAATGTTTCCAATTGTTTTCTATTCCCACAAATTTCCCTATATGTAGTGGGCTATTCCCATCACCATATCAGTCTTTATCATATCATATCAGTTTCTTAATGCCTTCTGAAGAGTTGTGGAAAAAATGCTCTAGGTACAACCCCATGCTATGTTTAATTGTATAGGGATAAAAGTACATCAAGTTATATGAACATTTGTTTAACTGTAGGCATCTGACCTTGCCACTGCCATGGTCTCAGAGAACAGTTTAACCGCAAATACTGCCTTTTCTGGTAGGGACATATCCTGAATGGTGGCACAGCACAACGGATTTGTGCTGAATGATGAATCAGTAAGAAGCTGTTTCTGTATTTCACCCCAGAGGGAACCAGACAGTGTTATAGCGGTAAATGAAGCAATTTGTAGACACATACAGATTATAAAGCAGTCTAGATGAAATTTTTTACAGCAACCATAGTATTATGAAGACACAAAGTCCCTCTATGACTTTTCACAACCTATGCCATCAAGCAGTACTTCTTTCCCTATAATTCAACCAATTAAAACCACCTCCTGCCCACCACATAGGTAAAGATTTCACATATATTGAAACTGAGTATATTAAGATAACTTCTCATGTCTACTAAGCAAGATAAACTCCAATAGTATAAAGCACCTCCATACTGATATAGGTGCATCCATGCTCAGGCTTATGCCTCTGGCTATGCAATGACACTGGCATAACAGTAGAAAACTCAATGGATAAAATTCAGGTGAGTAAATCTTAAGTTTCTTGCTCCAATAAATGTCTAACATCTGAAAACCATAGGCTATACACAATGCAGTTTGATACTTTCACACACCATTTTAACTGAGCCAACACCTCCTCAAGGACCAAGCACCCACTACTTGCTAAATCACACTGGGATTTCATTTCTAGACAAGATTAAGGAAACAAGTTAGCCACATCTATTCGCACAACACCTAAAGTTATAGATTTCACTGACAATGGAAAAAAACTTCAGAAAGAAAACAGATTAAGAAAAAGGCCTTACCCTTAGCAGCTCAGTTCTGACAGTAGCAGCTGTACTGATGTCTTGTTTGCGCTCTCCTAATTATCTGCTAAAGGTGCTTAAAAGTCTCAGCTACTTTCAGGAGTGGCAAGTCTCTGCAGTCAGGTGCTGGCCTAAGAAATGCATATGCCACACCAGGACTCTCTCCTGCCCTTTCCTGAGCAAGAACCAATTTCTTCCCTAATCCTCAATCTTCTTTACCTTGCATTCCCATTGCAGTCTTCAAACATTCAGTACATTCCTTCTAGCTCCAGCTAGCATTTCCTATTTCTAACATTTTTCAAGACTATCATAAAACCTTACAAATTATACAAATTAGCAGCATTAATTGCACTTGTGTCCCATTCTGTTCTTAATTTCTGTATTACAATGAACTTTGAACAACAGCCAGAGTTGATGCATTAATAATACCACCACCAGGTTAAGCATTTAGGGTACTAGTTCTAGATTTTTTTTCCCCCTACTCAAGCCTTCTTCACTTCTCTTTGCCTCTACAGTTCTCGACAGAAGCAGGGTTCCCCAATCACTAATCTAGGTGGATCTGAAAGTAAGCACCCACTAATGGAGTATTTATTACTGTTCCCATATTTTATGTGAATAACTATATTATGTAGCTTTCTGAAGTACAATCAATTTAAAGTCAAGTAATTACAAACAATAAAGTCTGTAATTCCTTTACACAGTTAAAAACACAAAACAAAAAAACCAACCTTCCTTAACCATTTGGCTTTCAGTAGCTTTATTGTTCATTCAAAGACAACGGTCTTAATTTTTAATCCCCCTGTCAGAAACTGATGAGTTTGAAATTAAAACAAGAGAATCTCCACTGTACTATTATGTGTGAGAATTAGTATTATTATCTATGTAAAAAGAGCCAGCTGATACCATAATACTGTCTTTCATTCTAGAAAAAGAAATATCTGACTTTTGTCCACTTTATTGTACTGGTATCCAAGTTCATAATTTCCTACCTGCTAGCTATTTGTAATTAAAGCTGTCTCCAACTACCTTGCATTTTAAAGGAGATCTTGAAAACAAATCTACAATTAGACTCATGGGGAGAATCAAAGCAACACATTTATAAAGATATTGTTTTCTGCTGAGGTAAAATTAATACATTTTGCAAAACAGAATTTGCCAATAAATTGTGACTCATTCTGGAAAGACAAAAATCTTTGCACGTGGTTCATGTCTTCTGCAGCTGTGCATCCTTTTTAACTAATTTCTGATCTAATTCAGGCTAGTAGGATGTAGTATATACCTTTGACTAGATATTCATGTTCTGATCTAAGGGTAGGAGTTGATGAAATGTTTTTCATTCAAAACTGTTTACTTTGTGCAGGAAACGTTGAAGTTCCACACAAGATGACTTTCCACTTACATTGTGCTCCATCCAAGAAAACCTTACAGGCTGTTTCATTTGCAAGCACTACCCTCTAAAAGAAACAGTAATTACAAAATATTATTTTAGTGGGTGTGCATGCTAAGCATACACATAGATAATACAACATACACCTGCACTGTTCTAGTATGTGTAAAACACTTCTGCAGTAAGAGGAGTGTTTATCATGGTCCCAGTACTAGGAGGAAGGGTAGCAATGATGGACCTGGAAAAATAAGGTCAAGAAGCTGCAGGAGGCAACTTTTTCCAGTTCACTTGGTAAGTAGCAGATGCTTTGTAACAGGTTTTTTTTGTTTCATAAGGTTTTACCAGAGTGAAACTCCCCATTTTGAACATTAAAAGATCAGTAGCAAAAGATCAGATTTCCTTACCAAACGTTGTAAGAGTCCCTGTTTACATGAAGTACAAAAACTGGAAAGATCTCTTGCTGCAAAGCTTGAGAAATACAACATTCCTCAATGCTCACAGAGAAGGAAATTACCAAAATGGAAAAAACCTTCCCTTTTTTAAACACCAAAAGCTATGTGGTTCCTGATGGAGATGCCCAGAGGCAAGAGAGTACTGAGAATTTAGGATTTTCCAGCCCCTTACCCCAGTAAATAAAATATTACCATTGGTAGTACCCAGCCACAGGGTAATCCTGCAAAGCCTGAAGATGAAGGCTTACTTTCTATGGAACTTTCCTGGCCTGCGTGGAACATTATTTCAGTTTTCTTTGCTGTAACAGCAATTTTTTAATGACTAGGTGGCTTTTTATTTTTTGTTTAGCTTTTTATAATCATGTGGTGCAACCATAATTTTGATACGAATAGTAATAGCAAGTAGTTACTGTGTGCAGATTGAACCATTAACAGTGCCAGCCTAACCATGCAGGGCATGGAATATCGCTGAGGCCATTAAAACATGGGCTAAGGATGCAGAGCAGACATAAATGAATGAGATGATAGGTGTGGCCTTAGAAATGGGACACAGGATGATACAGGAGACCCCAAGACTAGAAACAGCTCACCAATGGCCAGTTATTAAAATTTAAAGGATTTCAAAGCAGCCAAAATGGGTTTATGGGCAACAAAGAACACATGTTCAAGAACTGCATAGGCAGTTCATGGAGGTACTAAGATACCTGTGCTCTGGTAGAGAAAGAGCTGAGATAACCGTGGGGCACCCCGCATAGGCACATACCACTGGGTCTCAGTTTTAAGACCAAGACACACAAGGTTACTTCTTCCCCTCACCCCTCTCCCTCAACCTAGTCCTGTTTTTCTTTTCCTGTTTTATGACTGTGGAAACCCTCAATCTGTGATTAAATGACTGCCAACAAAACCCTGATATTCTGTCACACTATTACATATTGCTTTTGAATATGCACACACTGGCACACAGAGAATGTGTTTTCTATTTTCTTTTTAATGTCCGAACTCTACATCTCTTTGCCTGGGGCACTGATACACTCAAAGCTTACTCTGCCTGTGATTGCTAACTTACGTTCCAATGAATGCCAAGGCTTTTCACAGTGTGGATGCCTACCCTCTAGGTATGACACTGACCCTTCCAATATATTTCGCATGGGACGTGCAACAGTCATCAAGTGGCAACACCTTTTTGTTAACAAACGATGCTACAGAAAGCAGACCAAAAGCTTTTTTCAGACATTCTTTCCCAATTGTCTCTGTTGATAAAACAGAGCAACAGCTACTGGCATCCTTTAAGAAATGTACGTAAAGAACGTAACCGTTCCATTTTTTCCTGCTTTCAACATTTTTCAGAAGTGTACTGAAGCCAAAAAATATAACCAAGCTATCTTCTTCACCTAATAGTTTTTCTGGACCACTGAGTCTATCCAATCCTGCTCTAGTTCTTTGAGTAATAATAGGTTGCAGTATAGAGAAGCTGATGATTCTAGGGACTCTTGCTAACAAGCAATCCCAAAACGCAGTCCAAAAGTTAAGCTTCTACAAGCCTTTCATATTACTTAATAACTTTGTTCAAAGAGGCTAATGATGATGCAAAAGAATTACTTAGTGTTCCAAGAATATGTGTCAAAAATAATTTCTAACTGAAATTTTTTAGCTTATCTTTACTTTCAAATACTAATTTAATTGGGGAAGGACATGCCCTCACTGAAAACGTAAGCCTCTTACACAACATAAAGCTGCTTTATTTTTAACAGATAAACATAAATATCTTTGTTCTGTATCTATCTGTAACCTGTTAGTAGAATCACAGAATCACTTAAGGTTGGAAAAGACCATAAATATCACAAAGTCCAACCATTAACCCAGCACTGCCCAGTCCGTTACTAAACCAGGTCCCTAGAGCACAGCATCTACATGTCTTTTAAATACCTCCAGGGATGGTGATTCTAGCATCTCCCTGGGCAGCCTGGTCCAATGCTTGACCACCCTGTCAGTGAGGACATTTTTCCTAATATCCAAACTAACCCCCACCCTGGCAGAACTTGAGGCTGTTTCCTCTTGTCCTGTCACTTGTTACCTGGGAGAAGAGACCGACCCCCACCTGCCCGCAGCCCCTGTCAGGCAGCTGGAGAGAGCAACAAGGTCCCCCCTGAGCCCCCTCCTCTCCAGGCTAAACAGCCCCAGGTCCCTCAGCTGCTCCTCATCAGACTTGTGCTCCAGCCCCTTCCCCAGCTCCGTTGCCCTTCCCTGGACACCTCTCCAGGGAAGCTCCAGCACCCCTACGTCCCTCCCGCAGTGAGGGGCCCAAAACCGAACACAGGATTCGAGGTGCGGCCTCACCAGTGCCGGGGACAGGGGGACAGTCCCTGCCCTGGTCCTGCTGGCCACGCTGTTTCGGACACAAGCCAGGATGCTCTTGGCCTCCTTGGCCACCTGGGCACACTGCTGGCCCATGCCCAGCCCGTCAGCCAGCACCCCCAGGGCCTTCCCCGCCAGGCAGCTTCCCAGCCGCTCTGCCCCAGCCTGTGGGGCTGTGTGGGGTTGCTGTGACCCACGGGCAGGACCCGGCACTGAGCCTGGTTGAACCTCACACAATCGGCCTCGGCCCATGGGTCCAGCCTGTCCAGATCCCTCTGCAGAGCCTTCTTGTTCTCCAGCAGATCAGCACTCCCCCATAATTTGGTGTCGTCTACAAACTTTCTGAGGGTGCACTTGATCTCCTCATACAGATCATCGATAAAGACATTAAACAGAACTGGCCCCAGTACTGAGCCCTGGGGAACACCAGTTGTGACCCATCACCAGCTGAAGTCCATTCAATACCATGCTTTGGGTTTGGCTGCTTTGAAATACACATACAGAACTCAACATTTACACCTGTTTCTCTGCTTCTTTCTTACATTAATACTGCAGTTTACCTTCTGGGTTCTCTACTGTCCCTGAGAAGAGGTAATATCTATTTCTTGGCAGCTCACTAGGAGGAGGGAAAAAAAACCCAGAACAGAAACAACTGGATGGAGTTCAGAAAACAGCAACAAAGAAGGATAAAGGGCTAGAGAGACACTAATGGGAAATTACTTTAAAAATCAAGTATGTATAGCTTAACTAAACAATGACAAAAGAGGCTGTGATAACTGGAAATAGCTGAAGGTTGTAAACACTGAAGGTGAATACTACATTTCCCCAAATTGCTCAACAGGGATATGACTGCAAAGACAAGGTGGAAATTCTTTCCAGTCAGCCACAAGTCAGAGAAAATAAGTGCGTAGACAGTTTCTGTTGGGCGGGAATAGGAGTGCAATCCTCTGCCCAGCAAAGGACTGGGCATGAAGGGCAGGATAGACAACCAGTGGAGAAGAATGAGATTGGGAGAACTGATCTGGATCAGGTAAAGGGGGATGGACTTGGTAGCATCTAGAAGCCACTCACAGCCACTCTGCGATTTTGTAGTGCAAGTTGCCTGGGTTCCTTCCTAACATCTTCTACAAATATAGTGTAGCTTCACAACTTCAGCATCTCTCACTTGGTCAAGTCACTGCAAATCCATTAGCCTCAGCTTCTTACCCTCCCATCTTTGGGACAGAGCCCAGTTCCCTTGGGCTAGAACATTATTTCATGAAACAAGAATAAAAAAAGTTCCCTCAAGTATTCTTCCGCCCCACCTTTGAGCAACTGCCTCATATTTCAAAACTGCAGAAACACCTGCCGTTTGATAGTTATTTTCAAATCACCTTGAAACACAGAACTTCTTCTCTTGCGTCTTTTTTTGCCACTAGACCCACCCATGTGAGGATTCACTCCTTTTTAATGCAAGCACTATGGTCTTCACCCTCCACTGTTACTTTCATTTCACCTGTTTTCTAACAAAAATGTCCCTCAGGTCTAAATGCATTTCCCAGCTCCTATGCTATAGACAGTGTTTTCTCTTTACTTTGGGAGAGCTTACAGTGATTTTTCTTCTTCTCTCTACTCTTTCTTTCTTGGTACTTATTCTGGCAGTGCTCCCTTCTTACCTAAATTTCCTAACTGTACTGTATTAGATACCTCAACCCCATCTGACTTGACAGCAACACGTCCCCTATTTCTTATGCATCCTAAAACACAGAGCTGCAAAGATATTTAGATTCCTATCTCACATTCCTAATTTTGTTGTTGTCCTTGTTAATCTGGCCCATAACTCTCTGAAAAAAAAAAAAAAAAGTAAGCTTTATAAAGCAGAAACCAATTGTGAGGAAAACTGAAAGGACAAATATCAACACTTAAATGAGTATTAGGAATTGATTAACTTAATTAAGTGCTAATAAAAGAAAGATCAGAAACCACATGACAGTGGCAGTAAAACTGAATCCATATCCCAACAAGCACTTAGGAGTCTTGCCAGGTGTGAACCAGTAGTTACCTTGTAGAAGAACACTAGGGCTACAATTATTTAAAATACAACCAGAGGAACATCGGATTGGTATACGGAGGTATATTACTTCTGCAAAAGTTATTAAGGACTGTGCCCACTTTTTAGGGTGTACCTGAGAAATAAAAGAAGAGACATGAATGAAAAAAAGCTCTGGAAATCATCACAGAGAAACTTCTGAGAAACTCAGTCTGTTTTGTCTTGTTCAAGAAAGGTCAAAAAGATGACCTGATTATGGTTTACAAAGAGCTTATGCTACATTGTGACAGATTCCATGGGAAAATAACTTCATATTACCTTTCCAGTCAAAAATAGCAGAAAAAGTTCCAACTGTTGGAGGCTGAAACTGATTGCAAACAGAAGAGCATTTGTTTTTAATGAGGTTTTAAGTAAACACAAAAAAAACACCTCATGTAGATGTTTTGATTCTTTATTACTTAAGACACTTCAAAACAGGATCAAGCATCTATGTAATGAGATGCTGTTTTAACACAGAAGTTACATGTTTAGTTTGCCAGTAGCTGAATGCAAGTACCTGACCTACTTAAAATCCTAATAGTCCTTATGCCTACTTAAGGCCTACGAACCTATGCATCATTTCTGAGTTGCCATCAGGGAGAAGCAAACTGAACTTGGTGGCTCTCATTATATGCTGCTTCCACCAATAAATTGTGTCATCTATCCTAAATAATCAGGTGGGTAAAACCTGAAAATACTATAAACACCATTTTTACCTCTTCAAGGTCTTTGGTTTACGGCAGTGTAACTCCACTACTGGAAGGAAATAAAACTTTAACACATAGCAGTAAGCTCCATAAGCAAGGGTCAAACCAGAAGTATACTCCATGCCTGTACAGGTCTCTTAGGTCCCTTAATCTCTTCAGAAAAAACTTGGAAAGACTTCCAGTTGGGTCCTTGCCTAACCGTTCCAGCCACTGAACTCACAAGAGAGCTGTTCTTCACTGGAGCAACAAGGAGAGGACCTACTTTTAGCCTATTTGGTGGCAGGGCAATGCATTTTCAGCAGCAGGAACTTAAGTAAAACAAACCCAAGCTTTACAGCTAGGTAGAAATGTAGAGATTTGCCACACAGCTTTTCCTTTCTGCCTACAGGCTTCTGAACTCTGGGCTAAATTCTAAAGCTTTTCCTGTGTTAAAAGTATACAAAGAGCACATTATTAGTATTTCCCCTTAGACAGGTGCTTAGTTCTGACACTTCTCCTGGTGTGGGCAATACCTATTCATCCTTTCCTATTCTGAAACAGTGCTACATTTTCTAGTGTTTTGTATTACCTGTTTTTAAAATTCCTGGTATGCTCAATGTCCTTCTAGTACCTATTAACCTGATCACTTCAGAGTCTAATTTTAATAGCTAATGTCTGAGTGAATGGTTTGATTTTCAGACTGCTCTGTAAGAGGATGACAGAACATCAGAAAATGTCTCCCTATAGACATTCATGCATTTGAGGAGATGCTATGATATCCTGTAGATTTATTAATTCTAAGACTAATAAAGAGGATATTTTATCTAGTCTGCTTAAGCTACATGTATTCATATGTCAAATGGAATACTGTATTTTCTACATCTTTTCCAGTCAAGTATGCCAACACCACAGCTCAGTGGCTGCTCTTTTCTTTCTCCACCGTATTTCAGTTTCCATAGTACATAAAGCAGTGTTCATGAGCAATACCTCTGCTTTTAAGATCCCCTGAATAAATGTTCTTCACGCACATTCCCAGTTCAGATGAATGATTGATCTGACCATCTTGGAGATACACCATGTCCATCAGCTACATGCAAGCTTTCTTATTAAGCTTGTTAGAATTTTACATGAACACAACTCAGCATATGTTCTGCCTGCAATATTTTTACTGTCCAGAACTAGTTTCAAATATTTGCTGTTTGTAATGTGCCATCTGCACAATCTTCAGGGTCACACAGCATTTTATCTATCCCCTTAGCAGATAGATGTAATTTACAGAAGGAATTTATGACATGTCTATATAAGCAGACTCAATTTCATATTCATACTCTTTGAAACACTTTTGCCACCAACATTTAATCTGAAAGAAATTCAGTTTTCCCCCAGGAAATTGAATCCAAGAGTTTAAACACTGCAGCAAATTAAGAGCTGCAAAACCTGACAGTGTTTGACAGTGTATTGCCATCTATGACCTCACATTACAATTGCCTCAGAGCAAACCTCCCCGAGTTTCAAGAACCCTTGAAGCAGGAGTGGAAAACCAGCTTACAAAGTCAGATAAATAAGGATAATTTTTGTTCTTAGGGTATAAGAGAAGATGTAATATCATTATTAGTGTTGTAGAACGATAAAGGAAAAAATGTATATTGAGGATTATAGAAGTAACAGAAATGCTCAACTGTGAAAGGTATCAAGGATGGTCTCCTGTTCAAGAGCTTACCTGGACACAGATCAGATGCAAAATGCTTCTCTCTGGCAACAGCAGCAAAGATCTGGATGTTCCTCAGCATTAAAGCAGATTTGTACGTGTGAAGGTGGGTGGATGTGTATAAAGGAACTGACATGCCTTATTTCAGTTTCAAATATGATTCACCAACTTAACATTCTTTCACTTTGCACATATCTACTGATGATTCACACCTTCAGAAGACCACGTCCATAACGTCCTTCAGGATTTCCTACCATTGCATTACCATAGAAAATGCCATGCTGATTCTGAACAGTCTGGATTTACCAAAATTGGCACAAAACTCCTTGTTTCAATTAATAAAATGTATTGAAAAAGATGGCTGAACACATACCAAAATTCTTTTTAAAATAATCTCCCTTCAAATCCTTCTCTAAATATATTTTTCCTTTCTGCTTCCAGCATGAAGCAATAGGAAATACGCCACCAACACCTCTGAAACAAGTGATAGCCTTGTCCAAAAAAGTAGCAACACCTTGTGAGCAGAAAAACCCAAGAACACATAATTTTTAATAGTAAGGCTGAACATATTTCCATAGGGTTAATGTTACTTAGAAGTTCACATGCATAATCAGAAGTGCCAGCATATGGGGGAAAAAAAAAAATAATTACGTTAGTATTCTAGAGAAAACCATAGAGAATATGAAAACCACACTGCTCTAAGCTGTAAAATCATCACAACAGATGCACTACAGTTTGAGCTTCACTTTGACTGGGGAAAAAAGGCAGAGGGAGACTGCTTTGCCTAGGTTTTTAATCCAGTTATAGTATAGAGGAGAAAAGTGGGCCTCAGGGACTGCATTCCCCTAAAAGCATTTGAATTCAGAGCAGGTAAAGCCAATGTCAGCACTCGTAGCCATAACAGGAAGAAAGCTCCTGAAAATGATAGAAATAATGAAAGTCTGATGTTAAAGCAGTAGCTTCGTGCACATCAGTTGGGTGCCCCAACTGGTCAGAGCTGACAAGTTGGATACCAGTGGCTGTTGATTTTTTTTTGTAATTATATCAACTGCTGGAGCATCTAGAGCAGAACATTTAAACAAAACCCTCACATCAGGTAGCAGGGTCTGGATCCACCTTTATGATGGTGGATGCCTTTACCACTGCATGGTTCTGTTCAGCAGAGAAACACAGGCTCTCCAGATGCACAAATCCTTTCACAAACCAAGGGAGGCACTTTAGCTAGGGCAGGTGAAGCACCTCCCCTACCCTGAGGCTCACCCAGGCACCACTGCACTTAATCAGTTAGCCACAAAGCTCTGACACCAAAAGCATCCCTGCAGAGAAGGAAGAAGGAGGACGAAACACCCTTCATATAATATTCAGAACTAAAAAGCAGGCCTTTATTCCTATTATGATCATGACAGACTAAAGGGGTCAAGTAAGCCCTCAAGAGAACATGCCTTAATGCTGTTTATTCATGGCAGGAAGAATCTCAAAAGCCCATCACCCGCAGCATCCCCAAGTAGAGATGCAGAGATCAGCCAGCACAGAGGTGCTTTTCAGTACTCTGTAAAGGGCAACCCTGCCAAAAGAGTTTCTATAAAATCTGACACGACAAGGAGTGCTCTGCTCCAGGTCACCAGAGAAGACTTCAGTGATGCTTGGAAACAAGAGGTGGGTCAATGCCCCGTGTTGCACCTAGCAAGCAAAAGCAGCACACCCTGCTAGAGTCCAGGTTTGCCTAGAAAGCACGAGCCACAAAACAGACAACAAAGATATTTTTCCATCTCTGCAAAAGATCACAGTGCTCGATGGCTGAACTAAGCTCTCTGCCTATTTACTTACCCTGAAGATATGCTGTTAAATCACATATTTTTGTAGAAATACCTAATAGCTCAGTAGGATGAAAACCCTTAAAATCAAGAGCGTTCTTAGTGATTTAAAACTGCTGTAAAGGACACTTAGGACACAAGTGAATCTGTTGTCTTAATTAAAGTCTCATACACATGGCAGGAGGAAATAGTTGCTGGATTTACCAGTTTTTGAAACCATACGTTTACAAGGGAGCACAGAACTACCCTGTATGCTTACTTTTCCTAGTTTCATGACCTCTCTTCTAACCTCATGGCAAACAGATCAAAAGATTTTAGTTTTCCTAATGCTCTACCTGTTCCCCCTCTAATCCTAATCCCAAAATTTTAGCAGCCAAACAAGTTTAAACACACAATATTTAGTCTAGAATATTGAACTTGCTCCAATACTTTCTAAGGTAACTTGTTGATGTGGTAAGACTAGTAGAGATGCAATTTTGCTTAAGATCACACTGACATTGTTTCACTGCTCTTGTTTGGGGTTATGAGATACTATTTTCATGTATTACACCATGTTGCTATACCACAAGCTCAGGAGTTTTGTATATCATCAGATCTTTCCTGCTTTTTCTGGCAAGAAATTATCAGAAATTTTCAGATCTTTAAATAATATAAGCATTCAGCATTAAGTGTAAGATTGACTGGGAACTGAGAGAGTTCGATACAGCGTATGTGTAATAATTGGCTTTATGGAGGTGGAAAAACAAGCTTATTGTTAAGGGATTTTAATGTTGGCACATACTTAGCATGCAAATACAAATTCATGCACATTGTTAATTTGTCTGCCTCACCAATTGCTCCACGTTATTAAATCTTTCCCGTTAAACAGACCCTGGCAAGTTTCTGAAAGCACTTCCTTCCAAGGAAGTTGTTATTAGATGGATATTCTTGAAAAGGTTCCAGCAGCATCTCAGTTACACTGGCATTTCCAGAATATTTATGAACACATAAGAACTCAGTGTTGGATGCAGCTCAAGATGCAATTACCATCCTTAGAACAAAAATTAAAATCGTATAAAGTACAACTGTATTGCTTGAGTGAAACAATGACACATACTTCTAAATCTGAAAAATCCCTTTTTCCTGCAAAGACTTCTCTCCATGGAAGAACTTCAGTGACCAGGAATCAGGGTGACTTTATATAAAAGCATCATCGTATTTCAGAGTAATGGTCCTACATATCACAGAGGCAATGTCAAATTTAGGTTCCAGTATGCCATACTGCTACTGATGTTATTAGGGACACTGTTCTAACTCCATTGTAGATTAATGGCTTTTCTTCCAGTAGCAAGACATTAAGACATACACAGACGGGTACGCGCACAGGCTATAAGAAAAGGAGGCCTGTGGGTACGTTTGTATTTGGGGAAACGGTACAATGTCAAATTGTTCCTTATATAAGTGCGGCAAAAACAAATGCAGAAGACATGAATGTATATCACTGTTTGCTAGAAAAATCATGGCATATAACTCTAGTGTATATATATATATATGTCATATATAGCTATAGGATTACCTCTGTTTGGAATGAAATGTCCGTATGCAGTACATGCACAAGAGTGACTGGAAGATCAGAAAACTGAGAGAATGGGGTCTGCTTAGCCTGAAGAGTGAGGAGAGGACATTGCAGCAGCTTTCTATTAGATAACAAGCAGCTGGAACAAGGGAAAGAATAACCAGTTCTCCATAACCATGATGGATGGGACACAAGCAGGAAAGGGCCAAAACCGCAGCTGCAAAAGACTGAAGTTATATGCAAGGAAAAAAATTAAAAACAACCCCAAAATTTCTAACATTAAGAACAGCAACATAATTTCTGTCGCTGAAATGCAAGGGGTGGGAAGCAATAACTGATCCAATCATTCATTTTCAGCTCTTTTTTTTTTTTTTTAGGTGCCACACTTTGCATGTTGTTTGTGCTTAGCTTGATGGTGACTTTTCCTCCTCTCTTCATTAGATTTGAAAGCTCATGCACCTCAGCCACCACATCCTAGCTTCTTGCCTGTTCTGTTTTGGTTTGGTTACTACTTATTACAATTATTTTTTATTATTTGGCCACAAGCCCTAAGTTCATTGCATAGACACTTGGTGCCCCTTTCCATACACATTTTTCTATGACTCCACAAACTAGAGATTTTAAGATTCTAAAAATCAAACAAGAAATTAACAGACAGTTCTCAGTAAAAGAAAATCTAATTTAATCAGAAGGGTTTGTGTGGTTAATGTCTTTGCTCAGTATTGCAGCTGATTTACAACTATTTACTCAGACTGTGAGATGCTTTATGAAATCAGCTTTATCTTTGTGTAAAAACAATGTTATCATGCAAACCTTTTCACTTTTACAGGAAGCATCTCCAAAGCATTTTTCATTAGTTTCTCACAGCCCACTGTTTCCTGCATGATTAATGACAGAAACATAATAGGGTGGTTTTTTTTTCCAAAAGAGATGTGCTTTAGTTTACTGTCTTATTCTCAAAAGACCATTGGCTTTAAAACATACCTTTTATGTAATCAAAGATGATACTCAGTATATTTTCATATAATTCTCAAATGTTATGAATCTAAGTAAAAGCTATATAGGAATTACTAAGCAATCTTTCACAGGAAATGACAAACAATAAAATATCATGCAAGCAAGCAAGGCAAAAGCTGTGATGGACCATAAGTAACACAAGCAGTTGCTTACTAGGCTATATTATGTCAATTGTTGTCTTACACATGTCAAAAGACTTACGGAAGGAGAAGCAGTTTTTGCCCAACTGCCAATAATAAAAGTACTTTTCCAAAATTAGTGTTCTTTTCAAAGGAAAAAAAAAAATATTAAATATTCAGGCTGCATTTGTTGCCAATTCCAGGTGTGAATCAAGGAAGACATTTCAAGATCATACCACTTTTCAGCCAAATCCTCTGTCAGTAAGGTGCACAGCAGCCCCCAGAAGGACATGGAGGAAAGTGAATGTCACCTACAATAAACTGGTAACTAGCAAAATAGGAAAACATTATCTTCAGTGGAGTTGATATTCTGTTTTTCAGCATCCCACTGACTCCTGCTCACCACTTAGATCAGGGGTCCTCAAACTTTTTAAGCAGGGGGCTGGCGTGCGGATGAAGCGGCAGGCAGACATCTGCGGCTGCTTGGTTTCCCCCCCAACCCCCAGCGGGGGGGTCTGTAAATACCAGGGGTCGGATTGAGGACCCTGGGGGGCCGTATCTGGCCCGCAGGCCGTAGTTTGAGGACCCCTGACTCAGAGCATGCATGTAACCAGTACCTATTGGAAAGCTGTGAAACCTTCGAGTTAAGCAAAACTTTTATTCCTAGCCATTAATTTCTTCTACCTTCAAACACTCATCTCAAAGGACAAAGTTATCACCAGATTAAAATATGAATAATGGCAAGCTGATGAAGACTTTTATAATGTATTTAATAATGCACAGGTTAACTTCCATTTTCTGTCAAATTTCACCTTTGGTCAGTATCTGTCTCCCGGGTCAAGAGCCGTGTCAACTGGTATCGACACTTGAGCATCACATTAATTTTAAAGAAAGTCTCAGGGGTTAAGCTATAGGTGTGCTACAGAAAGTGCCTTTAGCCTTCTAGACTTACCCGCTTTACAATCAGACATGCCACCACTGACATGTGGAAATGGAATTTCTCCTCCCCAAAAATGAAGGCAATTGTTTTTCCAAAGAAAAGCCTGGTTCAATTATAGATTCCTTCTTACTTTTCTCTGAACAGAAAACGCAGAAATAATGAACAGCTTTCTCTCAAGCTGTTTCTTACTCACTCAGACAGCTCAGGCAAAAGACTGAGTATAAATCCAGAGTCTTGCAACTATGCTACAAACTTAAATGTGTGCCTCTCTACTAGCACAGCTTACAAGTGAAAAGACTAGCAATAATACTTCATGCTAAGTACAGCAATAGAAAATAATGGCTGGGGCACAATGCACAGTAATTGTGGAAAGAAATGGACATTTCAGAATTAGAAAACATGTAAAGGGGAAGTTTTAGAACTAATGTCACCCACTTAAATCTCTAAAACTTGGTAGATACTTCCAGTGAAATTCATCTTCCTAACAAAAAAATTCCTAAAAGGATTTTTGCTATGATTTTCTTGTTCATCTACCAAAAATTCCATGTTGGCTTTCTCAGGGCAACAGAGAAGACTATAAAACTGTAAGGAAGACCCTCCCTCAACAACATGGATCACTTGAAATAAAAAATAATATTGCCCTTACCCTGATATTTCACCAATATAACTTCAAAGGTGACAGCTGATGACTGATTTTCCATGCATACCTTACCCTTATTATCTAAATTAATATTTGCAGATTAACTGTGACACAGATGCAAATGCTTGAGTTGGTTTCTTGCCACTCTAGTTAAGATCCCTCAAAGCTTATTTGCTTAAGCACACTGGCACGTGAACTAATAACATAAGCCAGAGACACTTATCCACTAATACCAAGAGAAATAGTATCGGATACTGGACAGCTAAAGATTCATAACAACAAAACAAAGCACCTCTTCTGACAAAGACGGCTTAAATTCCTTATGCAAAGCAGCAGCAGCTTCCTTTGGTGAGGTAAGGAAAGAAAAAAAATGCACAGCAATTAAAATGTTATTCCCCTGGAAGAAGATCAATGGGCCATACAAATGCAGAAAAACCACAGGGCTGCAACTGTAAACAGCTTGCCTCAAGTATTAGAAAATATTCAGGTTTTTTCTTTGATTTTTTTATCCTCGTGCTAAATAATTCCTTGAGTTTCAGCTCTGCCATCCTCATCAAGAGGGGTCATTTCAATAGGGTTGCCTGTGTGAACAGGGACCGCTCACCTGTGTGACGGTGCTGAATCATCCTTCTGTACGCTAATAACTTAGTAGGTAAGTGAAGGACAAGTGTAACCCACAAGTACATGGGTAAAATTCAGTTAGGTTTTCATGGAGAATCTCATTACAACCAGTCATACGCTCCAGTTTGACAGCTGATTCCAACAGCATGCTGGCAAATCCATTTTTCTGCCCATATATCCCAACATTACTAAAGATTATTTTATTTTAATATTAATTAATAATTAATGTTTATTATGATTAAAATCAAATTATAGTCTAAGGCCAAAGTTGATGATATATTTGCATAACATGTTTCGTGCAGAGAATACGTATAATATACGAAAACCCAATCCAATCCAAAGCTTCATTTCCCGATAATTTAGTTCAGCATATTAAGAAAAATCCCCAAGACCTTACAATTATTGTACTGCAATCCATGCTTTTCCTTTCTCAGTTATTTTTTCTTTAAGGATTCTGTATCTCAGGACAAGAGCTTGTTATAAGAGAGGATTTCCATTCTATGAAACAATCTGTCATTTCCAGATGTGTTTTGGCTCACCTTGGAATACAGTCTTGACATTTTTACAGAGCACTAAATTTAAAACAGCAGATCAATCAGTGGAATATGTTTTGCTTGTTTGCAATAAGGGTGCTTTATTTCATTACTTTTGAAGCCAGTTACACTATTGGTGGGTAAAATTTATAATTAATATTTCATAATTATATAGAGAAGCACAAAGAAAACAAGAGCAGTGGGTCAGGATTTGCAATTTTTATGACATGAAGGCTGCTTTCTTTTTGAGGACTGAAGGTTCACAAGGATTTTCAGCTGTTTTCCTTTTACATGGTTTGGTTTTAGCTTTCCTAGGGCAGCTTTTTAAAGGCGACAAGCTAATTAGAAACAGAAGAGACTTCTTGGAATTACCTTTCAACTTCAGTAAATTAGGAGCTATTATTTACAGGCTTTTCTTTTCCTTTTGAGCCACCAAGAATTTTTCTTTAGCTTCACTAGTTCTCTGTCTAACAACAAAGCTGCTTGAACAAAGTTTCAGGATAGGAAATAAAGAAAATAAAAGTTATAAAGTATTGTGCTTACTGACAAGCAAGGGAAAAGAAATAATGAGTAGCAGCATAGTTTATAATTCTGTATGTTCATCTGTAAAATGTTTCCTTGCTGTTTGTTTCTGAAGGACAAGGGAAAAGAAGTTTTAAATAGATCATCTAATAACAGTATTTATACTATGTAACAACTGAGCAGAGCCCAATGGATTACAGCAGACTTACAGGTGAACGGTAGGATTTATAAATGTAAAAGTAGTCCTTCACCTCATAGTACATGTGACCACTAGATAAAATACTTATCTTTTTATTTTGGAAATCTAATCACTTCTGTACTGTCCTTGATCTGTACCAAGGGAGGAAAAATCCTCAGACTTGAACAAGTCATTAACACTAACAAAGAAAGGTGGGATGTAACCAGGGAGCAGTGCTGACACCTCCCTGTCTGGAGGAGCAGCTGGCGCAAATCCCTGCTGTAACAGACAGCAGTTACAGAAAGCTTTACACTTTGTGAAGTCACAGTGTAATCATAAGGCAGCCCTATAAACAAAGAAAAAAAGCTTGAAGTATACATACCCTGAACTTGAGCTGAATAATCCAACCCTGCGCTAATGGCAGCCTTTTGCTTGGACAATTTTACAGAAAAGTAACAGTGACATTCATCTGCTTATTTTATCACATTCTTTCATGATTTCACTGCCTGATGTATTTGTAGGAGCTATTAGCGTTCATGACTTTTTTTAAGCAACACATTTACAGAGATGCTTTACAATCTTGGGACCTGTGTTAGTGTTACAAAAGAGAGGGAATGCACAGGGTGAAAACCTGGCATTAATGTTAATGTGAGTTATTCTGTTGCCTTTACCAGAAACAGATCAGAACGTGTTAAAATCTGTGTAAGGTATTAGCCTTTTAAATTCACCAGCCAGAAGCTATGATCATACCTGATCATGTGAATTATCCAGCCTGGCCCTCCTGCCCCCTTTCTAATCCAGCTGGCTGGACAACAGCAAAGCTTGCAAGCACTCCTACTGCTGAAATTTGCTGGGTTTTTTTCTTTTTAGCTCAAGCAGCAGAGTCTGTAATATCCCATTCCCTTTGCCTTTCATGCGCAGCCACAGAGCCTTAGACAGCTATCGGCTCTTCAGGAAATATCTCCTCTGAAGGGAAAAGCTCAAGGCAGAGGACTGAATTCTTCTTTTAAAAAAACCCACAAAACAAGAGAGAAACAGATTCATTTCCTCTAGGTAATATCAGGCTACAGAGTTTCTTTGACCATGTTTACAGACACATACTTGTAAATAAAAACGTTCAACCCTGTTTTCACTTGTCAAAAGGGGAACTAAATAAAACTGCAGAAGCCTTAATTTGGGTACCAAAATAAAACTTTCAGCATGTCTCTTTTATATTTTCACTGTCTGGAGACCCACTGTGTTATCTGGCTCCCCTTTGGTCCTCTCCCAGGCTTAGAGATCTCCCTGTGGAAGCAGCACATTATGTGCACTCACCTCAGGGGCAGACCAGACACACTTAAACCTTCATGTTTGCAAGGAAGACATTTTGAAATTTGTAATTATGAGAACTGAAAATCAGAGAGAAAACACTGCATTCCTAGGAGAAAAAGCTTAGATACTTGATGGCATAATATAACTAAATTTGGAATTGTTTAGAGAGAATATAAGTTGGAATGGACACTAATTTTTCAGGTTTATTGGGAAAAATCCCAAATCAAAAATGTAGGCTAAGGAGGAAACAGTGCTTGAACCACTTCAATCAAACCCATGTACCTACAATTTCTGATGCTTGACTGCCACAGGCAATTCAGTTAAAGAAACCTCACAAAACAACAAACACTTACCATGTCAAGTTCTATACATGTGATTCTTCAGATATGATAATTAATTACCAGTTGTCAAATTATCCTCCATTTTTAGCAGTAAATCCTCCTTAGTTAGTGGCTCAAAGTAAAAAAGTGCACACACTCAAACAGAGACACTCTGGAGAGACTGACTTCCTACTGGATTATTGCTCCAGAAGTCATCTTCACCTATGCTTCCATTCCATTGGTATTCTTCTCCCAGTGAAAAATGCTATTAAAAATAATGGTTTAGAGCATCAATAATATATGAAAGATAGTCTCCTCAACATGGCTGTGTTGGCAGCATAATAAAATCCATCATTCTTTGAACATTTACAATGACACATCTTACGGTTAATGATGTGGCGCAACTCCATCATCAAGAAATGAGGGAAACAGAAGTTGAAAGCAAGAATCCATAAAAGCTTGAAACTGAGCCCAGGAAAACTGCAAAGAATTCTAAAGTGTAAGGCTGGTTAACTCAAAGCCCAAACAGGCAGCAGGCTTCTTAATGAGATATCAAAGATTGTCAAGAGGGACATCGTAACACTGATGTAAGTAGGTCAGACTCAACCCTCACTTTAAAATCTGTTTGGTAGTTTAAAAGCATATAAGGATCTGCATCATGCAAACAACAGGACTCACTTCCCCTAACTTTCACCATCCAAAAATGAACTAGTTAGCCAAAATGCGTACCACTGTCTTTCTCAGTTGTCAATGGAGAGGTACAGGACTCTCCAGAAAATCACCAATCTGAGTCCTGTGCAGGTGGAGTTACCCACTGGAAATATCTCTCAGATTCAAAGAGATTTCCCAATGTCACCAGAGAATGATTAATGTGTTATTTTATGAATAATAAAATATGGCTTCCCATCTATGCACACTAATTGAAAACTTCACGTGATGTTTTAAAGTGAACGATTCCTTAACTTGCACACAAAACTGAAATCTTTTCAGATACGTTCATTAAGTTATGATTACACACAGTAAACAGTTATTCCCATTAAATCTACATGATGCCTTTTAACTTTCTCCTCTGGTAATATTTTCTGTCATTTTTATTAAGTCAATTGATAGACTATCAGTGCCTCTTCACCATGGTTTTCTTAAGCTCCTCTGTACTCCAACTTCACCTCCCAAATGCAGCTCTGATGACAATGCCTGAAAACACTGTATAAAATGGCAGCCAGTATGTTCACTAGCAATACAACAGAGTCAATCAACCTACACAAACCTACTGCATGGCAGGAATTCCTAACATGAAAAGCCAAGAATAAAAGGAATCGAAGAACTAGTCCAAAAGGAGGCCTAATTCAACACCAATTCTCACAAGGTTCACTGAGGTGTGTAGTTTCTGGTTTTTAATTTGTTTCTGGAGTTTCCATTCAAGTACCAACAAAACTTATAAGATCTACTTATTTTCAACAGGTAACAAAAATCTGTACTTAATGAACTCCTGTAGTCTAACTATAGTCAGAAGCCTCTGACTTTGGCATCACAACAGCAAGGAACTGTATTTTAGAAAGCCACTGAGTTCCCTCTATTTAGAAAAAAAAAAAATCAAGAAAACAGTATCTTTAGTCACTTAGAGTTCTAAAAAGTCCTTTCTCTTCATAAAAGGAGCTTCTCACAAATATATACTAGATGGAGCTAGTAGCAATCAAGACTAATAAGGCTGGATTAAACTGTTCAGAAGACCTTTTTAAAATGACTAAACTTTGTTAATGATTCATGTTTGCATATCTGAAACATTTTGTTTCTGATACTGGTGTAGATTTGATTGACACTAGATTCACACATATGAGAAAATGAGAAAATCTCAAATATTCTGACCAAAAAAAAATTGGTGGATTAAAAAACTATGTCTAAACAGTACTTCACTGATATTAAAAGGATATCTAAGCCTGGTCAATTTATAATCTCTAGGTAAAACAAGAGATTTCACTGTTCCAAAGAAATCAGCTCTGCTTTCTTCCAGGCTGTAAAAATGTTGCAAATTCATTGCACCTTATACATGACTATTTCAATTGTTATGTTTCTGTATCTGATGGTATTCCAAAAGCAATAGAAAGACTGCAGTGCACATACGTAGTTTTGCACCGCAGTGAGGATACAATGGCACTGTCTAATGTGCGACATCATATTAACTGACTCATTTAATTTGGACTTCCAGTGTTGTCTTTAAGCACAAGAAATCATCTTGGGCAGGCTGCATGATGACAGCACTGCAGCATCTCAGAGAGCATTTCCTTCAGAAAAGACATAAGCAAGAGAGAAACAGTGGTTTAAAACATTTTGTTTAAAAAAAAAAGAAAAAAAAAAAGAAAAAAAGAAAAAGAAAAAAAAAAAAAAGAATGGTACCAGAGTTTTCAACTTACTAGCTTTCTTATGTTCAAAGAATGAGATATTAGACTATTCTTTATTTCTTCACTTTGCAGGAACAGATCTGCAAGCCATGTAGTCTTATCCAAGCACTTAATGTTCAGCTGTATGTGACTTCAGTGATAAAAAGAGCCATTAGCTTCAAATAGAGTTTGTTCTTTCTAAGACTTTCAGCTGAAATCTACTACAATATAAGAAGTAACGGTGTTGGTGACTTGGTAGCTCCAAAATATAATTTCTGTGGTAGAATATCAGACGATACATTAGAATTCAAGTGTGTACTCGCATCCATCGTAATTTCAAGACAGGTCTCTCAAAATTTTGTCAGCATAAGGGCACAGAGATGACTTAGCTTAGCCACTTTTTCTAGACAAGTAACACAATTTCCTTTTTCTTTTCATTAGCCATAACCACGGGAGTTGTGATAAAAAGCAGAAAAATACAACTCAGCCTCTGAACACTTGAAAAAGATGGGAGTGCTGAGCCAACCCCATGCACAGTCATTGCAATAGAGCTCTCCAGTGACACCAAATACAAATGCAATCAGTAAAGGCAGGTGCACAGACTGATTTCACCTCCGGCTTCAGCAGCAGGGGTGCAGAGGGAAGGAGAGGAGCTAACTGAAGGAGTAACTGCAGAGGAAAAGGAAGACAGAGGTAGAATGGTAAGGTCAAAGGGGGTGTGGGGAGAACAACAGGAAGAAAACATGGTGTATGGGTAAATCCTCACCCTCCACGTTCACTGAATTGTTTTAATAGATAAGCACAAAAGCAAACTTGCCAAGGGAGAAATACTGGAAGAACAGTCAATAAAACCAATAGCAAGAGTAGTGTGCAAACACAACTGATCCAATTGACTACAAAAAATAAAAAGGAAAAAAAAGTCATTACATGACCCGTTACTCCTTATATAAAGCCATTAACTTGGGATGGAGGTAGATCACTGTTTACAAATTTGGACATTGATTTTGGCTGTGAGTGTTGATTATGTAAATGTTGATAAAATGTGTTAGAACTTTCAGTATGCTGTGCAGCCACAAGGTCCTTTCCCTCCAATAGTATCTGAACTTGCAGAGTTTACTGGGATCACTTAAGGAGCCAGAATAATTATAAACAGATGCATTTCAGATAAATTGAAATAACTATTATTACATCTGTACTGCTAGAAAAATTTCCCAGAGATCAATCACAATAGAGCTGTTAATCTGAAGGCTGGTTGTTCGGCTACGCTAGATGCTCGCTGAATCCTTTCTCAGAATACCTCACTATTTTCAGGTCTGCAGATTGTATTTAAATCCTCATAGGAACAGGGGGTTTTTTGAAAGATTCCTATTGCTCTGGAGGGACCAGAATTTAGAATAAAATTTGTCTCTTTTGGAGTTTGTTTTCCTGGTCTCAGGATAGTATGAGATTATGAATAATAACAGGAGGAAGTGAAAAATGAAAGTGGTATTTCAAACTTTCAAAGTCAGGTTTTATTTGAATTTTCTGTATGGATTTACACCAGCGATTTTCATGAGTTGAATCCTGTTTGACTTACTAACATGAGGTACTCCATGATATCAAGTTACGAATCAGTCCTTCCATTACTTCCATGTTTCTACTTATGATTGTGTATTCAAATCATCTGTGGTGTCCTACAGCAAAACTAAGCCAAAATTGTATGACATGCAACGTAGCAGTTAGACACTAGATTCTGCCTTTTCTTTTTTTTTTTTTTTTTTTTTTTTAAGATCCCAAGTTAATGGTCAGAACCAGTGCTACCTTTGCAGCATTAATGCCTAATTTAAAAGTTTTTAATCTTCTAAATTTTACTACAGTGCAAAGGAATGAATTCAATTTGCCTTCTGTTTTAAAATAATGACTTAATCACCAATTAATTACTTAGAAATGTCTATTGATTTGCTGAGAAACTCATAATATTCTCCATAATAGTCTACTCAGTCTTCTCTTTTACCTTGAGATTCACATCTATACATATCTTACCGGTTTTCCCCTGGACTGATAATTTGTTTAGGCACATATTCCTCCATAACATTTTTACTTTCTGTCCATGTTATAACTCCTTTTTCTATCAATAAGGGTGTTGAAAGAAAGAATGAGGAAGGTATGGGAAATGCCATGTCCCTGTTAAAACAAGGAGGTTTTAGATATCTGAAGAATGAGACCAGTAAAATAAATAGCTATGAAATAAATTTTCTGGGAGCACTTACAATTTCTGAACACTATACATTAAAAATTAACACCAGTCCTATGATTTCTGAGATCACCTGAGCATCCAATCAGTTCCCACTGTCGTTCTCTCCCTGAACAGCTCTCTAGTTGACTACAGGGCCACCGTGGGTGAAGCCCTGCATTTACCTCCACAGAAAGTGGAAAGCTATGAGAACAAAAAAAACATGTAGCAAAAGAAGTCAGGATAAGAACAGAGGGGTAATTATTGTGTGCTTCTTGTGCAACATCTCCACAGCTTCCCAGCAAGCCTCCAGTTTTCCTCTTCTCAAGGCAACTGTGCATATATGTACATATGTACAGACACACACACATTTCAGTAAGGAGAAAAATCCTACCTTCATTAAGGGTCTCAAGTTATCACCACACATTTTTCAGTAAGCAGAAAGAAAAAATTCTGCCACTCATCACTGGCAGCAACTTCCAACCTGCCTTGGTTTGATTCTACACCCTTAGGAGAGAAGCTGCAGAAGCACAGCACTGCCTGTTGGCACTGCCACGTGTATTGATTGTGAAACCATGTTTTTCAGCAGGTGAAATTTTAAGAGGATGTGAGAGGAGAGGGAGAAAAGCCCCAAGTACTTAAGAAGCTGAGAAGATATCTGTCTCCAGGAATTTGGATCACATTTTGAGAGGAGCAAAAATTTTATTTTCAGGACTATTTTTATGAAGTCTAAGAGAAAAATGCGCTAGTAGTATCTGGTGATAAGAAAAATATTGCTTCAGTTCTGCTACGCACAAAGAAGTCATCCCAACTTACCCCAGGCAAAGGAATTTTAAGTAGAAGGTGATGGAAATCTCATCACTTTGTGACCATACCCAGGGATGCCCATTTGTTTCAGGAATTTAGTAGTTTTAGGATGTCACAATTCTTCTAAAACCGTAGCTCATTTTACCACATTTATTGCAAGCCTGACACAGACACATTGCCCAGCCTCTGATTTGTTAGGTCACTTCTGTTCATGCAGTCTTCTCGTTTACAAACTTAATGCTATGATTTCTGAGAACATTAAATATGCCAATCAAACAGAAAAGCTGCATGGAAAATGTCAGTGAGTTTTAAAATGGGATTCCTTCCCTTTGCTTCTGAAAAACCTTTTCCACAAAAACATACACAGCAGTGCATTGTCACTCCTAAACAATAATTATACCACAAAATCTGAAACTGGTGAGCACAGGAACCAAACTGGGTGCTCTCTGGGAAAATGGAGTAAGGCAGATATTTTTTCCTCCACACAAAGAAAATGTTTCTGACAAAATGACATTAAAAGAAAAGTTGTTCTGGGGTTTTCATGCCAGGGCTGACTACAGTGCCAAAAGGCAGCAATCAGTAACTGAGGGGGGTTCTGATGAGAATGCCATGAAGGAAATCTGATGTAAAACTTGAAAGCTGAATGTTTATTTCCATCAAAATTTCTCTTCCTGAACAATCACCAGTCCAGAGACTTGACCAGAAGATTCCATCTCTTAAAAAACCAAGCAGGTGCAGTGTCTGAATGATTAGTCTTAACAGGTCACATAACACTTACTATAAGACATATTAGCTCTGGTATCATCTAACAAAAACAGAATTGGAGTTACATAGTTCTCGAAATAGCAAAATGAGACTAGAAGGGAGCAAGTCCAGAACTAATCCAGGATGGTGTGTAGAGGACCTCTACACGCTTGCAGAGCTGTGTTCAAGGCCAGAGGAAGCCTGCGTGGTCATTCTTGGTGCCTCTACTCACTAAAAGAGAGATCTCAGAGTCAAGGCACAGCAGCCTGGCCCTGCTTGGGTTTTTAGAGTGGTGGGTTTTTTCCAGAAAGAGAAGTTTTCAAAACAGTCTATATATATGGCTACAGACAGACATTTAAACCCCACCTACTGCCTATTGCTGCCTATTGCCTAGACAGACTGAACTTCTCCTGGCACTCCACTGGGTAATTCCATCTCATGCTCTTTCCAAAACCACTATTTTATTTCTCTTGATAGCAGGCTCTTTTACTCCACATTTGCATTGTTCAATTGTTCAGGGCATTCTACTGAAAACTTGTCCTTCAAGCTCAAAGAGCCAATGAATCCAAAATCACTCTTCCAGTTGCAAGGTTTCTGCTGACCATGAGCTTGCTATGAACCACTCTTTTTCCACCTGGGCCATTTTTCTACACTTTCTCATGATCAAATAAGCAATTTCATAACTAGACCAATGTGAAATCTCTGTAAATTATCATAACGCAGGTCTAAATTCCACTTACATTTCTCATTGCCTAACTCGACATTTTCAGATACTGAAGTATCAGAGATAACACTGGGTAACAGAAGTAATTTCCACCTAATCCACAGAATAAAAGTTGGTGTGCCTCACTGCCTCCAGATTTCATGATTGCTTAAAAAACAACGTGAAGGTATTTTCAGCAGGAAACAAAATGATTTGGTGCTTCAGAAGGCAAGAATTTGCCTGGAGATGATTTGTAGCCATTTGTCTCTTCCTCCTCCTTTCTGCATTATTGCATGATCCTCACTAATCTGCCTTCCTGGACAGTCTTCCACATGCAGCAGGCAGAACCTTAAGCACTTTAAAATCCTGAAAACTAGTTCAAAATATTGCACATTGCCAAGTATTTAAACTGAAATTACAGGCAAGATCCGTAGTAAAAGTCCTCTTTCCTCAAATACAGTATACATACGTCCAGATAAATATGCTGCAATCATACAACTGCTTTTTGAGGTTTGAAATGTTTGCATTTTCATCACATTAACACAGAGGTATATCCACCTACATAGTTCAAAGTAATTGTTTCCAGTATTTTATCTGTCCCATATTATCTACTTTGCTCCTTCCCTCCAAATACTCACTTCACCACTGTTTGCAAAGCTTCCGTGTCCTTGTAAACTGGTATTTACATGAAGATAATAAAGGATCATTTTAACAAAAAAGTATCACAGTGACCGTTTTAGGCAGCGTTAGGAACAAAGTAATCATATTTTTCCCTAAAGAATCAAAAAATCGTCACTTCTCAAAATGTGATTTCACATTTTTCGTGTAAGAGGAGTCAAGAACTTGATTGTGCTACAGAGGCTTTTTTTTTATTATTTTGTAAGAGGTTGTTTGGATTTCCAAGCATCTTTTTAGTTTCTTAATAGCTGTTTAGTATAAGGTTTTTATTGATTTATAAAGTCACAGCAATTTTTCCTGTTTCTGATGTTTAAAACAGCTAACTGGAAAACAGCGCTAGCTTTGCAAAAAACAGCAGAAGCTGAGGCCAGGATATTATTTTCTGGGAAGGGACAGGGGAAGAGAAGGAAAACTGGGGAAGAGAAGGCAAACTGTTCCAGAGGAAAAACAACAGCACAGGGCTAGGGAATACAGGATATTTCAGTCAATATTTGTCTCCTGGATCAATAAGACTTGATGTTCACCTCAGTGAAATCAATATCTGCTTAATTTAAGTTTCACTGCTCCTTGGCTCGGACTACTTCTCCCTGTTTCCAGGATCTAATTTCAACGCTTAAGATTTCAAACTTTATCATCACCAAAACCGATCAATGCATTTCCCTTAGAATTTTTACCATGGGCTCAAGTGCAAAAAAACCAAACCAAAACCAAAAAACCCACCAAAAGTTATTCCCTTCACTGAGCACCATTTCCCTTAGTGCTGAAGACAGACTGATACTGTCTCTGTAAGTATGTTTGCTTGATTGCTATCTGACAGGCATCTAGCAACACGGTCAACTTGCAAGAACACACAGAACAAGCCAGGAATAAAGGTTTGGCCACCAATGTTTCTCTCTCAAGCACCATCACAGTTTTGCAAGCTATATAGTCATTATTCACAGAGGACATGAAAGCAAAAAAAGTCTCACTGTTGCAGCACTAAACTTTTATATCTTAACAGGACACCACCTGAAGCTGGATTTTCCATAAATATTAATCTAAGACAGGGTAAAAGGAAGGGGGTCTGAGGAAGTTGTACAGCTGAAAGCAGGGGCAGCAAAGATTTTGGGATCCTTACTAGCATGTCATAGGTACTGAAAAGAAGTGGTTTGTCTGTTAATGTTGTTAATACCTGGCTTCCTGTGTGAAGACACTCCTTACCAGATTGTTTTTATAAGTTGGCAGCGTGTTACCAGTGGTATCTGCACCCAGTCTGAATCCTAAGCTTTATCACACCTATTAACGATAAAGCGTTGAACACCAGCAACCGTGGCTGCTTTTTCATGTCAAGGTTTCTATACTGCCCTGCAACGAAATTGCAGCTGAATCCTAAAAAGGGCTCTGTACCAGCATAGCATTTAGCAAGCACATGTAGATTATCCTTTCTGCTGGGCTTTGAGCATCAATTGCCAACACTTGCCAATATAGTCCTCTTTTTAACTCCCCTCCAGAGCCGGAACCTGGGTGTTTTGCTACCCCCCCTCACACCAGAAGCTAATTTTATCCTTTAACCTTCATCTCTCCTTCTTCCTTTGCACAAAACCTCAGGAAACTATTTTCAGGTTTGCTAAACCAAAGGATGTTTTGGCTGCCAAACTGCATCAAGAGAAAAGAAAGAATGTGCTTTCATTTGGTCTTATCATAGAACTGATAATAACATTATTATACATGCAAAGAACTCCATGCTTGTTTATCTGCAATAACAGAATGACACATGCAAATATACATATGAAAGGCCTGATGATCTCAAACTTCTGATGGTTCAATCAAGAGTATTATATCCTCAAAATACAAACCTAATTATTTACTTACAACAAGTGTACTAATACCTTCTTGGTAATTTTCTGTTTGCCCTTAACAAGCCCTGGTAAGTTCACTCTTTGGTTTTCAGGAAAATAATCTGAGAAGGAAAGACCCACTTTCTAAATACTTTGCAGCCTTGATAATGAGAACCCTGGTACAGACTAGGATTATTTACCATCTGTTGTGCTGTAAGTCTTCTACACAATTAAATTTTAAATATCAAACTCCAAAATATTTTGTCATTGTATCCACTGCCGAAATAAAAAATCTGAACAAACCTAACTGGTATTTAAATGTATGTATTTTCAAATTATGGCCCAATAGATTTCTTTCATGCAGGTTATACCAGAAAATGCACTGTCCTGTAACCAAAGGTCTGTTTTGCTTTGCTTTTAGCTTCCTGATATTATCCTCTTTTGGTTTTTCCCCTTCACATTTGGCAATAACTCCCACTCAGAGGAACTTACCCATGTGTTACCAACACTAAGCTTTTAAAGTTTCTAGTAACGTGTTCTATTTTAGGACCTATAGCAGATCAAATCATTGCTCACATGGCAGAATAAATATACAAACTCAAATACTGTCGAGAACTCAATTGAATCTAGATATGCCATGTAGATACTTCACCTCTCCATTTACATTCTCATTATCTCTTCTACCGAGAACACTTGCACCATCCTGGGGATGCACTTGGAAAAAATATATTCAGATAATTAGGAGATCCCTGGAGCAGTGGGGCTATCCTAAAATAATCATCACAGAAAAGTACATCTGCAATTTTACATATCATGGAAGAAAAACTTATAAGCCAAGTTTTAATCTTTTGTTGACCAAACATGATCCATTCAGATGTGCCCCAAACTCCAGGCCACTTGTGTTTGCCAAGGACACCACTAGCCCTTAATGGAGGGCAACCTTCTGTGCTGAGGCTGTGGACCCACACACTCCCTGCTCTTCCCAGCAGGACACACCCATCCCCAGAGCATCCTCTCTTTCAGGGACACAGTGAAGTGGTAGGGGTGGCATCTCAAAATAGACAAGACCAACACCATCAGAAAAAGCCCTGCCCCACAGAATCGAGAAGCATCATCACTACTCCTGCTAGCACATGGCAAAACAACACAGCAGGGGGAGGCAATTTGTATCATCAGACTGCAACTGTATAAAAGCTGTCAGAGGAGTGAGGCAGATGCTCACCCAGCCCAAGAACAGGTGTTGAGGGCTGGGGTTTATGCCCCATGGATTGCCAAGACACCCACGTGAGGCTGGAATTCATGACATAGGCACCCCAGGACACCCACACTCCCTGGAATATTCAGAATAACAGCAGATATGGTGGGTAACCATCATCACTCCCCAGAGGTATGACCCATTCAACTGCACTCAGGCCCCTGCAGGAAGAACTGCTTGCATTTGTCAAGGGAGATGCTTGAGTTTCTGAACAACTCGGCACTCTGGGGCAGAAGCCCTACTCCTCCCTGGGAACCAGGGAGGCACCGCAGTCTTCATCAGGGATTGCAGATGAAGATGAGCAGGGTGCCCTGCACTGCTTCTCTCCAAGCAAAAGAGCCTGGTTAATGGTGAACCAAAGCTGCATACAGGAATGCATTAAATCAGGAGCCTACCCTCTGGACACAGGTAATGGCCCAGCCTCCTCCTGCACTAGGCTGGGATGCTCTGGCCCCTCAAAATAGTGACAAACCACATCTCCAAACAAGCTGCATAAATCACTTCCTGAGCTTGCCTGCCCCTTTTTTCTTTCTCTAAAAGGGAGCCAAGAGAACAACCTTGGCACTATAGGCTTGACTTTTAGTTAGCTAATGTGAGGTGAGCCAAATCTGGGACAGACTGTCAAAATGGCAAGCAATTCATCATTCATGCACTGAGAAGGCGATGCCAGGGTTGCAAAGCATGAAGTCTATACGGCACAGAGCTGGACTGCCTCCAGGATGTTATTTTAGCTTATTTTTCTCTGGCTCCCAGTGTTGTTATTCTGCCTTTCATCCACGCCCTTCCTAGTATAACCATTTAATTGGGTGATCAGCAGAGCACAGCACCACAGGACATGATGAGATGATGTATCAGCTCTGCTGCCAAAAAGGATGCCCCCTCCTTCCCACCTGATCACTGCTGCTACCTTCTGCTGGCTCTAGTCTCTGTAGCAAAGCCCTGACTGAATGCACTAACACGATGGAAAACAGCAATCTGGCAAAAGAAAAAGGCAGATAATTTTCTGGCATTTGATTGAACTGGCTCATAGCAGGGTATAGTGGGAGGCACGGGCCAGTGCAAGGCAGGGGAAAGAAGGGGAGGGGTGCAGGGCAAAGAGCAAGACACAGCTCTCCTCTCTCAATGGGAACAAGCAGCCAGACAAGGTTTGCTGCCTTTGCTGTCAGCAGCCCAACTTACCCAACCAGTTGGCTTCTAATTAGTAGCTTGACCGATCGCTGTTTAGTTAATAGGTCTAGCAGAAGAGGAAAGTCAAGAGCACCAATGTACAGACCCTACCATCACCTGTGGAGGCCAAGGCTCAGGGTCCCACTGATGTCTGTATTCACAGGGCAAGAGAGGTGTCTTGGGTCAGAGGGCTAAACCGGTGATGGAGAAACTCATGTCCCTGAGCAAGACTGAAACGTGAGAGCCACCAGCTCCTCACAGCTCAGGGAAAAACCACTGCTAATCTGGCTGACCTCTCTCATTTTGCCCACAGTGTCTATCCTGAACCCTCAAATAAGCCTTACCACAGATTTAATTTAAATAGGTGCATTCCCATTAAGTCTTGGTTCTGATGGTAGAGCAACTTCTTAACAAAAACATACCCCTGGAAAATTCCTGGCCAGCCCCCACCATTGACCAGCTCATAGGTCTTTCTGCAAGGCGATTTGTCATTAAACCCTGAGACAAGAGGAAGTCGAGGCTTTGCCCAAGGTGACTCGGGAAATTTTAAGAGGTCAGAAACTGAGTTCAGCTCCTTTGGGTACTAGACCAGCAGCTTAGTGAAAACCACATTTTTTTCTCTTCAGAAGGGTATTAGGAACAGTTCTACATTCATGTTCCTCTCAGTATGGGACTGGGCGTTCTTCAGCAAACCTGAATAGATCTGGGACTGATCTGAAACAATCCAAAACTATCTATTTCTACAGATTTGTCACGTAATAATTTTTCTTTCCTTAACTTTCTATTCTTCCCCTCTCCTGCAGTGTTTGTGAACTTTTTTGTTTTCCACACTCAATTAATGATCCCTTTTACTTTCTGTGCTGTACTTTTTATCTCTCCCTGCTGTATATGAGGAGCTTTGTATATATATACTACAACATTACTTGTTAATGACAAGCTATCCCTTCACCAATTACTTCGCTGGGATTTTACTACCTTGTCATTGTTTTATCTCCAACAATCTGGCACAACTTTTGGCTGGAAAAAGAAGAAACAAAACTTGCTGTATGGCTATACCCTGGGACCCTAAATACAGAAACACAGAGCTACTCCCAACCAACACACCGCCACTTCTTCCCACAGCATATTACCTCCAGTCACCACTACAGCTGGAAAATATTTGAGGAGATCACTGGGAGAATAAGAACTGAATTTTCAGCCCCAGAGATCCAGACATGCCATTTTAGGTCGCATTATTTTGAGTAACACTTGCCAAGGGCACTCTTCAGCACTTGCTTGCTTGCTCTTCAGCAAGTCAACTTAATTATGAAAGACGGGTCATTGATACAACTTGTAACAAATAAATCACTGCAGCAAGTACAGAATTCAGAACAGTAATATTTATCACTGCACAAAAATATACCACTATTTAGTATGATGACAACATGACTTTCGGAAGGCCACAGAGAACATCCCTTCCTGGTGCTTTCATCAGTCACGGTCTAAGTCATTCCCTCCTGCCATTCCCCTTTCTCTCTCCTAAAGGGCACCCAGTTTTGCACAATGTCACCTCTTGAACACCAGCATCCATTTTGCAGAACAGAGTCCTTCAGCAGCACTTGCTATGGATGCACTAATCCATGTGCATACTTATCCTCATCTCTTCTGAAGGCTTCAAACACATGAAAGAGCCTTAACAGCACCCACAGTGTAGTTTTGGGATGATAATCCTCAACTCCCCTCTGTTGTCCTCTGTCTTACTCTAAGGACACGAGCCACCTGGGTGGACTGATGCTCAAACCCCTTGAAAGCCTACTCCCTGCTCCAAGAAACCATCTAATCCCTCAGCTGTATTCTCCTTTCTCTCCTTACACCCAGTTTCCCCTCTAGCATCTCCGTCCAACTTAAGATACCTTCATCTAACCTCATCTTAAAGAGGTCTATGAACAGTAACAAGAAGCATAAAGACATGAATTTCAATAGCAGATGCCCTAGAAATATGTCAAATAAATGTTGTGAATCTCCCTCAGCAGAACGAAAAAATGAAAACACCAAAAATGTTCTATTGTCAGTAATGAACTCCGCTCTAATTACTCAGTTCCTGTACAGGGCAGCCAGCCTACACTATGCTTCAGTACTGACACTGCCTATGGAAGCCCCTTCTCTGTTCACTGAACTGTTGGGGGCTGCTGGCTTCATATACTAAAAATGGCTTAATTCAAACTTGGAGAGAAGCATCCTGTCCCACCCACAGCTGAACTGCTGCTTTAAATTTTTCCAGCAATTCGGCTGCAAACACTTCAGTCAACTGAGGAATTCCCTTTGAATTTACAAATTCAATGGCAATTTCCTCGTTCCAAAGAGGAAAATGCTGGAAATAGAATAATTATTTGGTTTTCCCCACACACCTCTAGAGGGAAGGGACAGAGAAAGAAGGCCCAGTTTTCTCCTGCAAAGAAGCCAAATCGTAGATTGCTGGGCTGTCTTTCGTGTCTTAAATGGAACATCTGTTCCCATGTTTTGTCCATATAGAGCCAGGTTGCAATAGGGGTGGCTCCATCTACCATAAAGCTTAGGAAGAGACATCGAGCAGAACAACTACAGAGCAGATGACAGAGGGCAAGGACAAGAAAGGAACACTGTTATCTCCTCATCTAAACACAGATGATACAGCAAAAGCTTCCCGAGAAAGCCCAGAATAACTGAGTAAAATGGCTTTTTTTTGCCCCAGTGTATATTCGAACTGTTGATTTTTTTCCAATTCCTTAATATTTGTAAATCAAATCAATTAAGGTAAACCTTGCATGTTTAGATATTTATTTAGTGTTGTAAAAATAATCAAGGTTTAGACTAACCTCAGAACAATACATAAACATCAAAGGAACTGCCGAACAGTCTTAACACCGTGTCTAGTTGATTTACACCCATTATTTTGGGGGGAAAAGATCAATTGTTTACAGTGCAACATTGTAATTATGCTGCATTTTATTGGGGCGGTTTCTGGGGGGGGGGCGGTGAGAGCAAAGGAGGAAAGAACAGATTTCAGGGAAGCCAGTTTCGGTGCATATGAGGCAAAGACATGGTATCTTATTCCCCTCTAGTTCAGTAAGTTTTTTGTGTACAGAATAAATTTTGAATTTATATACTATAGCTTCTTTCAGATTCAGGGTAATCAAAAGCATTTGACAAGCCTTTTCCTCACCATGCAACAACTGGGCAGGCAAACACAGCAGCCGTTCTGCATGCAATAATATTTAACACAGCTTGGCACACATAATTCCGTTTTATCAAAATAGGCAATGTTGGCTTAAAGAGGACATGAGCATCACCTGAAATGTTTAATGAAATGCCAAAGGCTCCAGTGAGTAAGGGGGCTGAAAACATTGCTTTCCAACTGCATGCCTATCACAGGAGAACACCCCACACCACACTACAAGTAGCATGTGAAGGCAAGGCTCTCCCACTCCCCCTCGCACCACACTTGGTTTCTGAGCCCCTTGCACCACAGGACACCCCACTCTGTGCCGCTGCAGTTCCCCAAACCTATTTGCATGACATGCAGTTTACCATGAATTTAGCTTCCAAGGTGGAGGATTTGTGGAGAACAAAATGAGTGCTTTCACATGCCTATCCTGTATCTCAGATAACCTGTGCATCCTTCCAAGTGCCTCAGCCTGGCAGTAACCCCTTGAAATGACTAGCACAAAATCCGAGGTGCGCCAGAGTAGCTTAGGACAGCCAAATCCACTCAGGTTCAAAAATGCTGGGTTAAATTTCCACTGTTGTATTCTCCTTAGGGTTGAATATCAGAACCTTTTTAATTTAATAAAATCTCCACCCCTCACCCCCCCCCCCCAAAAAAAAAAAAAAACAGGTAATGATACATGCATGAAAAATACCATAAGCAGTTACCTTGATTTGCTGCCAGAGACAATTCACACCTGTGGAGCAAACCCAAAACATGCCCAGTGGCTACAGCTAGGCATGACTACTGCTATGAGACCTGTGACGGATGGAGCAAGTAACAGTCTGGCCAAGCTTTCCATGCTTCCTTGGCAGTATTTTCAGGTTTTCCATCCTGCTGTGATCGCCTAATACAGACTTCACAGAAGCTGTAATGCAAGCCTGTAGCAAATCCCAGGGACATGTCTAAGTACAATTCTCTAATGGTATCTCATGCTGCTGCTGTTTCTCCAGTGATGAGCTAGACAAGAGATTTCTTGCTTCAAGCCCTCCCCAGCACCATGGACTCCAGACTTCAGAAGAAATTATGTGGGTGCTTCCGCTGGGATGCGCTTTGAGGTAAGGCCAGTACAGACTGATTGAGAGCTTGTCATGGTGGTCATCCTTCTGTTTTTGTTTTGCCTCTCCCTCCAGCTTCTCTGTAATTGGATCCTGATGATCCTTATCTCCTGCCAGCCTTACTTTGTCTTTCCCCCCCCCCCCCCCAAGATTTTTCCGAAACAGTTTTCAAAACTATTCAGAAGAACAGTGACTACCTACGCTAGCATGCTGTGGGCAAAGTATTTCAGGGGTGTAAATCACCATGCACTACTTTATACCAGCTGAATACCTGGCCTGTCTTTTTCATGGATAAAAACAAAATAAAAGCATGGCAAGCTTTCATTGGGATAATTAAAATAGAAATACAGCACACACAAAAAAGCAAATCTGCTTAAGATATTAAACTCTGTATTACCCTGCATCAAAATGCAACAACTTAGGAAGTTCAAGGATTTTCCTCACGGTTTTTCCTGCTTCCGCAGAAATGCAACATTTATAGCTCTTAAATTTAAGAGCAATGGATCCTAAGGTGTATAGATTGTGCTTTTAAAAGAGACGGCTATAGTTGGTGTGCCCCTGAGATGAAGGTGAGCAGAAGCCAGGTGCAGCACAGGGTGAGTAAAACATGAACATGCTGCAATAAATCTCTGTTCAACAGAGCCTCCCGGGCTATGGTTCGGTATAGCAGTTTCTGTGACGGATCCCATAGAAGGTGGCTGTGAAACTAACTGGCATCTGATGGTGGACAAGGAAGAAGAAAAAAGAAAAGAAAAGGCAAAATTTTCCTTATATTTCAGGCAGCATATACAGAAGCTGCAGCCTGATAACAAGGCATTTCCTTTGCCTCCTTTTACACAGGTACCACTTAAATTTCTCAAAGCTGCTGCTGCTTCTGAATCAGAGAGGAAACAAATCTCCTCAAGGAAGATTTTGTTACTGTTTTTAAATGTCTGCATTAAGACAAACAAATCCTCTCTACAGTACTTGAGATACCACTTGAGTTTCTCAGATAAACCTGTCCTAGCTCAGGCAGGAACAATTTAAGAAACCAGTTCTGCTGAAACCTATGGGGTTACGTGGAAGTTATAGTTGTCCTACAGTCACTAAACCACTGATGCAAAAGCACAGATTTACAGGCCTCCTCAGAGAGAAGTGTAGTTTTGTGAAAGAGTTTAATATTGAAATAAATAATTACATGCTTATTTGGAATCAAATTACTGAAAGCTCAACCTCCTTTTGAAGGGTGGAGGTTTCCCGTTGAAAGAGATAACCATGCATTTTCCTAGGCTTTTGATGTTGAAAGCCATTCCAGAAAAATTCCAGGCAAAACTGAAATTACAGCAGTGTGAAATTGCCCTCAAAGAAGAATTTATACAGCTGCATATTTATTCTGACCATTTTTCTCCCTCAAATGCACACTTCTCCTTCATATGAGATTTTGAAAATGTTCACTGCAGATTTCACCAGTCTGGAAATCTCACTTGCCTGCCGGTAGTTTAGAAGATCAAGAGGCAGCATCAAATGAATTCCTGTAGTGGTGTCTTGCTTAATTGAATTCTACAGTTGCCCCTAAATTAAATAAAGCAAGGAAGAAAAAGCAGATGTGAACAACTGAACAAAGAGGTCTACAAGATCTGCAAGATTCAGAAAATGCTTTTTTAAGTTGAGTTTTCAGTTAAGTGCCAAACTGGAGTTACAGCTCTCTGAATCTTTGCGTCACTTTGCAAATAGGCTTCAAAACATTTTTAAGCTTTGTAAGAGAGTCCTAGCACCTCTGAAGAAACCAGGGGCTGGATTGCTCAGCACTGCCAAGAGCTGAGCCCTGCCCTGGGAGTACCTTAAACCTGCCACAGTTCTGCACAGGGCAATTCGGCAACTCCAGCAATTCTGGAGTTTGGGGTGCCAGAAGCAGTGCTCTTTCTGTTTAGATGTAATCTATACCACCTTTGCTGTATCTACCTACACCTCCTTCGGTGGCCATGAGCTTGCATTTGAGCCAGTTGCATTGCCACAACAGCTCATTAACTCCAAGGCTAGGCAGTGCTTGGCTAGGAGCCTCACCAACCTGGAGAGAAACCTGGCTCACTGCCTTCCAGCGTGAGGACATGGGCTGACATGAGCCCAACGTGCTCCTAAGCATGCCACATGTGAAATGCAATGGAAGGTGTAGCAGTTCATACTTCTTCACCAACAGCCTAAAGCTAAGAATTACTCCATCCCAGCATGCATTCCCAGTTGCTGCAAGCCCCTTTCACAGGCCAAGTGCCTCACCCGTGTTGGCTGCTCAAATTATGGTATTTGGTTTACAAACTAATAGCAAAGCAGACAGTGCACAAGAAAGTTGCTACAAAATCACTCCCTGGAAGAACTCATTTAATTTTATTTTCTCTCCAAACTGAAATGTCACCAGTTTCCTAGCTTCAGATACCAGGGGCTGGATGTCTCCTAACAATATCTTACAGAACACAAAAAACACTGAAGAACTCAGAAAGACATCTGATCTACAGCCCATTGTCTCAAGTTTACCCCTAACAAAAAAGGGGTACATTTATATGAAATGAAAAAGTTCAAACTAAAACACAATCAAATAAATGCATCCCTAATTGCCAAAAACTTCTCATATGGACAGATCTCTCTTTTCCATACCCTTGCTGAATGCTTGATCACACAACCCGGTCGTGGTTTTTACAGTTAAGTCTGGGTGATTGCATCTTGCTGCCTACATGGCTGTTCCCCTACAAAAGTGGAAACCCCCAACTTCACCCTTTTTTATTTGGTCTTGAGCTACAGCTCTACACTACACATTAGCTGCATGAAAGCCTTAAAGCATATGTAACTCTGCTGTTGCTGAATGGCAAAAACTTCCCTATCCATTGCTTACCCACTTTTAAATGATAACTGACTAAGATTGCTTGAAAGACATAGTTGTACCCTATATGATGAACTTAAGGACACTTTAAAATAATAATAATAAAAAAAAGGACAGAATTCAATAGCAAGAACTGATAAGAGATAAAATACGGCAACGAACCATTTCCTTTGACATATAATTTTTTTCTAACCTGGAATTATTCTATATATGCAAAAACATTCTTCAGCATGTGGATCCATCAAACTGGCTCAGGACCTGCATGCAAACAGTGTAATATGCATGAATGCTTTTTAAAACCACCCACAATAAAAACAACTTCTCTGTGCTTGTCTACTTGCTTTTGTTCCCTGTAGGTTGATAGCTCTTACGGAATGTTAACATCCATAATGTTGATAATGAGCTTGTCTAAATATGTGATAACAGCTTCAGAAGTACTAGCAGTGCCATCAGCAGCAATTCCTTGTTTGCAAGAAAGGCAAATGTGGCATGTCCGTGCTTGGAACAAATATGACAATCAGCAGTTTTCATATATATCATTGTAGAAAATCTATGTAGAAACGTGGTGTCATGTTGCTTTTCTTTGCTGGCTCAAACAAAACTATTTCATTTGTGTTACAATTCAGCTGTGGGAGGAATATAAATTCTTTTCTAACGTAGAATTTTTGCTTTGCTTTCTTAAATAGTAATTTTAACTCATTTCTACCTTGTCCACCACAAATCTTGAATATTGTTTCTTATATTGGCACAAGCCCCAATCAGAAATTAGATGTTACCATGCTCCATGAAAGAAATAAGGAACAGTCCTCACGTCTCAGGAGTTTGCAAAGCAACTGCATTTACACACTTTTATTCAGAAATATCAGAACTATTATCTGGTCACCGTCTGTTGGGTTGTAGAACCAACTACAGGTGGCTCAGTATGGGTTTTAGCCCAGCAGATTCACAACAGGGAGAACTGGGTTTCACACATGGAGTACGCAAATTCACATGAAACTCAATCTCCAACCATGGAGCAGAGGCTCACATCTTGCTCGTTATCCAGACTTTGGGAAGGGTTAATATCTGGTTTTCTACCTTGAAAAGTCCTTTCATTTAGAGTCTAATGAGCAGAGATGGTGAAAAATAAAATTTATGTACTGCAGGAAATTAAGATTATGACAGTTTGCTTTATCTTGGAAGAATGAAAAATTTTGATTTTCATTAAATGAATTAGTAAAATAATTTGGATATAGCGATTTTGACAATAATCACAGCTGAAGCAGAAGGCAAAATTAATTTTTAAAGTCTCAAAATGCCATGATAGCAGACCATGAAAAACATCAGTGTGAAAATGCGTCTGTGTAATTTTTCCACTCAACTGAATTGCTGTTTTTATGTATTTATCAATTAAGGATTTCTGTTAAAATTATGTCCAAGGTAGCATTATAGTTCAATGACGTGACTTACACTGGGATTAAGAGAAAAGTAAGAGAAATTGCAAACAAAAGGATGTTTGGAGGGTTTTCTTTCTACAATTCCCTCTTTTTCCATTAATCAGAGCAACTTCTGAATAGTTTTAATTACAAAACAGTCCTTTTAAACTGAATTCCTCAATCAAAGCACAAGATGAATTTCAGGAGCATAAGGCTGTGCAAGCCAGCTGTGTGTGGGGGGGAAGATGGAGGGGTTATCTTGCAAGATGTAGTCCACAGTATCCTTCAGAAGCATCCTTCAGAAGCATGTCTTATATTATGGGGGTGTATATATATTCTTAACCACAAAGTTATTTAGACTTTGAACACAATCTATTACATTCACTCTTCCGTCTTTTTGTGACACATTAATTTCAGGCTGGAATTTGGTCTCCGCAACTAGAATCTGAATGCTACCAACCTTCCCTCCCACTTGGAGGGCAGGCACACACTGCCCTCCTGTTGGAGATGCTGGCAGTTGGAGATGGAGGAACATAACTGATGGAGAAAGAAGGAGGACACTTCTACTAGGGGTGGACATGCAAGTCTGGGAGCCAAGTGGGAAAGGAAAAGTCAGAGAGATGGCAAACTGGCATAGAGACAGTATTCTCAAACCTGTTACCCTGTTTCAGCCCCTCCCATGCCACAATTTCTTCTATTTCAGATTCCCCCACACCCTTGCCATCTACTTCTCCAGCCACAAACATGCTGCACTGCCGTTCCAAACGCAAACCCATCTTACAACATGGGAGGGACTCTGCAACCTGGCACCCAGGGCCTGGCTTAGCTGGACTAGTTCATGTCTTTTGCAAAACTGGCTGAGACCAGTAAGGCAGCCAGAAGCAATGCCTCCAAGCACCACGCTAGCCACAGGTGCTAGGTTTCAGCCTCACCATGCAGGTAGCATGCTATGCCTGGACCCCTCCAACAGCAAGACTGCAAGGAAGACCTTGAGCCAGAAGCTGTTCCATTTCTTATTTTGCCATTCCTCCCCTCAACCCTTTTGTGGGTGTTTCTCATTATTTTATTTCCACAAGCACACTGGAGAGCAACAGGAAAAGCTACAGTCCACCTCAGCTAGCATCTCCATTTTCTCTAGCTATTACAACCTCTCCTATTGCCAAAAGATTAGCAGTCAGGATTCTCCTCCTATGCCACAGTGCCTTTTATAAAGCACTAAAGGAGAAAGTTAACCTGAGAACTTTAACACTTATCCAGTGCTCTAGCTATTTCCTGAATCTGATAAAACGTTTTGGAAGATTCTGCAAAGTGATTACTTCACAGAGTTGAGCCTTCACACTGCTGGTGCTGACTGCCCAGAGCTGCTCAGTGCCTCACCCTTCAGTCCTTCAGCCCTTCACTCAGACGAGCTAAAGCAGTGCTGCTCGAAGACAGCCTTGAGGCTTCCACCCTGCAAAGTCTGATTTGAAAAAGCAAGCAATGCAATTTGACACATCAGATATGTTCAGGGCACCCTTGTACTCACAGAGCATGTCTGGCTGATGGCACGTGTTAACTGCATGACAGTTGTATCAGGTCTCAAACATGGACGGACCACAAAGCCACCTCTGATGAGCACAACTGCTGCCATGTGGTGTTGATACAATTGCACATACCTTCTTATTCTCATGCTCTGTGTTCCCTAGCACCTCCAGTTTATCTTTAGGGAAGACTGACATTACATTCCTGTCATACATACATGCAGATACAACATCTCTGCGCTCACCCCAACACAAACAGTGTATTAGTCATTCCAGAAAAGGCTGTAACATGCAGAAAAAACTGGCTGTCTTGGAGGAATTTCCATAATCCATGATCACTTTCTGGTTCATCTCAGGAGCAGTAAATGTTACCCTTACTTACTTGACAGTGCAAGATGGAAATACAGATACTGGGAGTTTATTAAACTTAGTCCATTGCTTGCAACACTGGAAAAGGAAATGCTTTATTTATTCCCCTGAATCTATAGCAGTCATTACCAGTATTTGTGGCAGTTAACAGCCATACCAAAATACAGAAAACCAAAACTATAACACATATCTTACCTACACGGAAGCCCAAAACTACCTAGGTCTTCCAAATCACAATGAGCTCCCAGCAAAGACAGAAGACTTTTATTCCACATTACATTGTACATATTGAACGCGAGTTTTCTGTATGCTTCCCTAATTTAGTCTCTCTGAATGTCTGCCATCATTTTGTTCTACATCAGGAAAAAACCCCACAATAAGCAGAGGAAACCAGATTTGGAATGGGTACTTCAAAATATAAATGGGCTTTGAGTGACCTGATGACAATACACGTCTGAAGTAATGCAGAGAGGCATTTCTCACAGAAAATCAGAGTAATGCTATGGAGGTTGTGAATGACTTTTTTGGAGGATTTATGGGTGTCCTCATCTACAGAGAAGCCATTCCTTGCTCCATATTGGCCTCGTTCCCAATTACTTCATGCTAAAACCATAACTTCATCTATATGCTTTCACACAAGGCCCAGATCTGCTAAAAATACACGCTTACAAAAGCTTTGTCTGAAATTCCAATTACCTGACAAAATCTATAGCTTACAAGAAATTCCATGTGGCATCAAATAGATTCTGCAAACCACTCTTCCCAAAGAGCTTGCTGGTCAAGTTCAAAATATATTTTCTTACAACCTGGGTTTTCTGGATTATTTTCAGTAATTATTTTGCTTCTCCTGGTTATTTTTTCTTGTTGTAAATCATCTTTTCTTTACTAAGGTGTATTTATGCCATGACAGCTGTGCCAACACATATGTCCTGGAAAATGACATGTGGAAAAGAAGAATCTTCTACTATCCAGTGCCACCACACAGCTAAGAAAATGCTGACTTTCTAAGTCATGCAAGGAATCTGAGCAGCGTATACACATCTGTACCTTACACTCACAGGAATAGGGCAGGCCACCTCTTGTGATATTAAGGAAACCTTGAAAACACAAAGAACCAAAGATCTCAGCTGGTTAGAGCTCTTCACCCAGCAACAATCACAGCTCCAGTTCCCTTTGCATCTTGGGCTACCACCTATATATACTTTCACAGTATTTTCGAAATTCCAGACTGCTACTTCCAAGCAGTATAAAACAGCTATCTCATCAGAAAAGGCAGAAAGAAAATAAGTATTAGAAGCCATTTTTCAGCTATGTATTGGGAATGCACTGGCAACAAACCTCCCCCTCCCAAGTCCTAAAAGATGCAGAAGCATTAAAGTAAGCTATCGTGTGCACTGACAAACTTACTCAATCCCACGGGCGAGCCAAATTCCAATTACTTAGAGAACTACAGAAATAGCAGTAGAGCTAGTTAGGAAGCATATCTCATGAAAGCTTTTCTTTTCCACTTTTCTTCCTTTTTTCTAAGAAGCACCAATGACATTTTAAACTGAGCATATCTAGATTTCTCCACATGTTCAGTACTATACTACCCATGCACTTCTGCTTTAGTGCTAAACTCATCACTTTTTCTTGAGGCTGACTAAAGATTTACTTTTTACTGAGTATGTAAGGAAGAAATAATTAGTCTTATTAAAAGCAGCTACATTTTAAAGAAAAGCTAATACCTGCTCCAACTATACAGAGGTAAGGATCACCCTACATATATATATATATATATATATATATATAAAAATACTGCATTTCTCTCGGATTAAAGAAAATGCAGGGAGGAGACTCATATGCTGGCTGTATTTTGGGAAGGAAGGCTCTACGGTTTTCCTAAGGAGTGCAAAACATCCAGAATTTCTGACCAATGTTTCTGCCTTGAAAACAGACTAAAAATCAAGAAGCTCTCTGAGCTTTTTCTGAGCTTATGCTTCCTCTATTTAAATTATTGCTGGCAAGACCTTAGTACTGTCCCACAGACCTGCCTCACTGCTACATAAGACACTCGAACAGCAGAACCAAACAGTGCAAAACTGCACTCTCTTTTGCAGAGAGGTAGTTACAAAATACCTTTTCATACTTATGATTTTCCTAAAAGATGGTTACAAGGTAGAGCTAAGTGCAAAGACTTCCAAAACCCATGACCCAGCCTGACAATCTGTATCGTTTAGAGAAACAGAGACACATTTGCTTAAAGTACACAGGGGTATTGCCAGCCAGTTTGTTGAAAGCTCTGTATGGCCAAACAAACAACAGCTTGGATCTTCACTGTGAAGGAAAGTAATATAAAATCTGATGAAAATTATGAAAACAGATTTGTACAGACACACAGATAACATTTTATATCCATGCCCGCTGCATAGGCACATCTCTGTGCACACACATACGCTGCAAACACACTTCACTCTCCTACAGTAACTGTGTCTTCTGATTAACTTTTCTTGCAGCTTAGAGCTTCTCTTTCTTATAATAACACACAGCAAGACACAATGATGTGTCATAATTTTGTTTCCCAGTTATAGGAATGAAGCCATGAAATACCTCGCTTGCAAGATGTGACTGAAACCTTCGCTATGTTTGGATGTGAATTGCAACACTGGAGTTTGCAAACAAAAAACATAGATATTTCCTACTGTTGCAGCATCCCCAATATGAGGAATAGCAAATAGCTTCTGCAACGCATTGTGCTTTCCCAAACATCCTTTTAAGGTTAGCTTTTTCCCCTCTGTCAGTCCTTGCTTCATTGTTATTTTTTCCAGCTTGCCAGTTCCTGCAGCTTTGCCATAGACTACAGTTTCCTCCTGCCCCAGGAGTCCCATGATGACTAATCTTTCCTCATTAACTCTGCCCAACTCTCAGTATAATTCCCACTGGGAACCGAACATAATCTATGCAGTTACGACTTAATTCTGTTTTCACTTACACTTCTGAATATTACAGAAGTCCCTCAGGTTCATTTGTGAGAGCAGAAAAAAGCCTACCACCGTTTGCCCAAAGATACTCACTTTGTAGGATTTTACAGGATTGCTAAATCCCAGCTCTGCTTGGCAGTCTCATGAAGAGGAAGCTATTCCCAATTATTTTGCATCAAAGGATGGAGCTGGTGAATCACAAGAGCATCACAGGAACCAGACAGCCCCTCTTTTGTGTTTCCAGACCAGCTGCTAGCATGGGTTAACAGAAAAGTTACAAAAGCCTGTCCCAGTCCCAGGAAGCTCATTAGATACAATTGCCCCATATTGTGCCTAATATTCTGAGGGCAATTCTAAAATATCACTTTTCTCTCACCTGTGTAACCACCTCCCATCCTCACTGTCTTCCAGAGGTACCTGGGTATGCCCAGGTGGGATACACTGCTACAGAAAAAGTTTTAAATTTTGAAAGATTATCATTTAGCCTTACACAGACATTAAAGATTTGAAGGGCTTCCTACTCATTTAACTGCTGCTGAAGAACATGGGTGGATTTGAAGGCTGGAGATTGTTTTTGTACAGAACTGTCTGTTAACTTTGAATTCTCAGATCTTTCTGGGAAAGGAAACACAGCTCAAGGCCACCAACCCAAACAGAGAGATTCCTTTGGATCCCATTCCCTGTATGACAGAATTCCTAAATGACTAGAATTAGCAACACAAACGTGTCTCGCCTTCTCAAGCAACAGAAACGAGTTACAATATTGAATTTACTAATTCCAAACAGCCTTTCTAATCTCGTTCAATTTTACGGCACCATGGCTAACTCTACAGAACTGCAATAAATTAGCTTAAGAACAATACACTAATGTTCCCATAAAATAAACAAATTTAACTGTGTTAAAACCAAGTAATCAACTTTATAAACAATTTCATTACTGATTAATAGAGATCTTCTCTAATGTGACATGCTTTGATTAAGCATTAACACTCTCTCTGGGGATAACCCAATGCTAGTTTGCAGTATTTTTAATAATACAACAAATTGTCTATGTAGCAATACTGACTAGATGTCAAGGATTAATTTATTTTGCATTCACTTTGCAAGTGTTGGAATGAATGACAATTAATTAATGTAATAATAGCTGGTTCTTCCTATTAGTACTTCGACTTTCTCACTGTGTTGCTGATACCCAGGACTCTCATTTTTCTGTTTCCTGTGATGTTGATTAGTAAATAAAAAAGTAAAGCCATTCCCACTTTCCTCATCTTTGAAAGATTCCTGTATTTGACTGAATTGCAATACTGAAGGACATCAAGGAAGCTAGATACAATGCAATTAAAATACCACCAGTTACAGAAAAATAATGGCAGAGAAAAGTAAAATTGAAAAAGAAGGTAAGGCAAGACTTTAAAAAATTAAAAGCCAAAAGACACTATTCACATCAGTAATCCCTAATTTTTGAGAGTGTGCACAATTGTTCATGCAAAGAGTAAGAACAGGGCATCAGCACTTGGGGGGGGGGAATAATAGTCTAGTCACATTTTAGAGCCTATGTGTGGTTTTGAAATTTTAACTGCTCTACAAATTTTTGTTCTGCAGACCAGGAGTGCACAGCACCATGCAGGACCGTGCTAATTCCCTTGCTAGCTCAGCTGAAGGCAGCAATACGACGGTACCACCACAGTACGCTGCTGTGTGATTTTATGCCCTGGCTATCAGGACATACCTTCTGGGCACACCCAGACAGCTGGGTAATACATGTAGAAGACATTCAATTACATATGGAACCCATGCCTAAGACCCAGACATTTTCAAATGTGAAAAACACGTCCCAAGCCCTGAAACAGCAAGAAGAGAAGTTGTGACTTTGAGGCTCTCACAGCCAGAGGAGATCCCAGAACAAAGTGTCGCCAAACCAGTGGTCTTTGAATTATCAAAAGCCTTGTCGTGATTTGCTCTGATCAAGACCTTGGAAGGAAGAGTAATGAGGCAAAGATGTGCTTAAGTCTCTGACCACAAAAGGCATTGAGCAGAACATGGAGCAGTGATCCTTTCTGGAGCAAATATGTTCACATTTCCTGCTGGTTTGTTGCAAAACTGCCTGTGGGTTGATCTCCTTTGACAGTGGCCTCAATCACCCTATTGTATCAGACCTCATATTTCTAATCTAGACGTGCAGCCCTGACTGGCCTCTAGATCAGGGAGCTGGACAAATTGCTAGATACAAAAAGTGTCACTCATTCACCTAACTTATGATGGCCCTTGTTCAGCAGTAATTGCACAGCTGAAGCCTGAAGATGGCATGCATTTCAGACAGACTGGTGTCAGCTGGCTCTCTCAGTGAGTTCTCCAGCCACTAAAACTGGCAGAGGGGGATGAGAGGGAATATCCTGGCACTCAAAGGTGGAGTCAAGCCACTGACAAGTCATTCACAGAGCATGGAGTTGTGATCCAGCGGGTGGCGGGTGTAATGCTGGCCTACAGACAGGATCGAACCAGCCCCAAAAGTCACAGAGATGTAGTGTGAGGCATCACATGTGCATGTCCCACAGCATGGCTACTGGCCATGACAACATACACTTCATTGAACTGGCAGTTCTGCCTACCTGTCCAGGGTGAAGAAAATTTTCGTTGCAGAACAATTTCTGATCCTCTCTCTCCTCCCAATAAAACCAACAGATTGAATGGGGATTGGGTAAGAATACTCATCAGAAGGCCTAGACAAAAAGACAGACCGTGTCAAATGGAGAGACAAGATGCTTCCTGTGGCAATCTCTTTAGTAGGCAGTCACAATAAGAAAACAGGGACAGATCTCTGCAGAGAAACTAGCTCTCAGATGGACTTCAGCTCACCAGTTCCCTATTGGCCAAGTGGAATTACCCAGAATTGATAAGGTTACCAGCAAACACCAGAGAACATGACAGTTGTGATCACAGTGTAACAGTAAGGTGTCACACAGGTTCAGAGACACAAACAACACTATTTCCCAAACTAAAATACTAGGTCACGACGGTGGCAATCTAACCCTAAATCTGTAAATGTACTAGTGCAGTCTCCATACATCCAGGATGAAGGACCTTAACACCCTCAGAAATGTCATAAGTGTCTTGCCTTCAGCTTAGCTAATTGGATCAAAAATGAAAAAGCTTTTGCCGTGAGCCAGCCTCATTCTCTGAGCAAGATTCTGCTGTAACTGAATAAAGCAAAGTAGTTTTGTACTTGGCTTAATAGTCTGAGGACAGAAAAGGGGCGGGGGGGGGGGGGGGGGCGGTAAAAACCAAAAACTAAATCAAAACCCAAACAAACAAACAAAAATCCTGTTGGCTACACCAATAAATTGGCTTTGGCTGGACCAGCAGTCTGCAAGCCAGCTTGAAGCTGGCTCAAAGCTGTCAGGGTTGCTTTGGCTGGTGCCATGGGACTGAATTTGACCAGTCTACAATGCAGAAGGCTGCTAGCTGCATGGTCCACACAGGCATCTACTGCGCTCTCAAGCAAGCCCACAGCATGAGGGCATCAATCAATAGCAAATATAACATTTCTTGTGTGCTTGGTCCTCTCCAAAGTAACATGAGCACCAGGAACAGCAGTCCAAAGATTAAATATGACAATTGCAAGTAGCATATGTTTGAAAGGTTGATTTAGTTGAAGAAACTATAGCATGGGAACACTGTAGCACTACAGCACAAAAACAATTAGGGACTGTTGCCTGAACAGTAGCCAGTGTGCTGTGCCACTTGCTGCATCCCGACCAGGAGGATGAGAGGAGACAACACATTCAACAGATATTGCAGGAAGATGGTCTCCTGTCCCATGTCGGCATGAGCGTTCCCACTGCCAAAATACAGCTGTGGAGTCCCACTGAGAAGTTCAGTGTAGTTAAATGTTAATGCTAAGGAAAGGGATTTTATTTCCTGGCAGCTTTAATATAGGAGAGGTTCACATGAGTGCTGTTTCTGACTGGATTATTTGTAGCCCAGAGCAGAGACTTGGCTGTTCTCCATCTAATACAAAGTTTCTGAATCATTTGTTATAAAACAAAGTAATTTCATAGCCTGTAGTGCTGTGTTAAAGACTTAGCAAACCTGAATCAGCATTTGAGAAAAAACTGTTATCAGATGAGAGGCAGTACATACCTACTTATCAGCAAATGCTTAATATAAGAGCATTTTCTCCTACCTGACAGATTTCAAAATAGGAAGTGCCTTTTTTTATGTGAGCAGTAGTTAATATTTTTCATTACCAACACAATTTTCAAGGCTAATAAAAGTTAGATCAATTGAAAGATGGCTTCATAAATAATCACCATCAATACTTCAAATAATTTCACTGAATAAGAACCTCATCCTTCATAAATTTCTAGTATTTAATTACCGTGTGACTGGTGGCAAAAGCCTAACGTCCACTGAAAGTGGTAACTATGTAAACAACGTAAGCGAAGAGTATTTGTCAAAAACACACCAAACCCCTAGGCTATGGTGAATAGCCACTTAAGAAACGTGACTTGTTCAGAAAGCATGAACGCTTCTGGAGCTGGGCAAAGTCATAGCCCTGCGAGACTCTTTTCTAGCAAACTGCAATGCATGCACTATTGCAAATTATTACAGAAGAATTAAAGATACATAACTTCTACCTGGTAGGATTTTAAGGGAGTAGACTCCCAGTGCCACTGGGAAATTTCTTGCCCAGAGAAAGGAATTTGGTTACACAAACAGATAGTAAACTAGAAGGAAAAGAACAGCAGCTTTCCTAGCCAGTTTGCTGATAGATATATTTTCGCTGAGTAAATTAAAGGGCTTCTCCTGGAGATAATATTAATCTTCTTTAATGTGTCACTTGTGGCAACCCAAAAAATGAAAGGAGATCAAACTTTCATATGCAGTATAATTAGAAAAAAAAAAAACAGTAAAAGCAGAAGCAAGAAGATATTTATTAATGTAATTGTCTAAAAGTGTCAGGAACCTAGATTTTCATGTAAAAAATATAAAGTTGTGTATTTCTAAATGTTCATTTTCTGAAGTAATTTTCATTCTTAACGTAACCTAGTGACATAAGAAAAAGCCAGGAATGTATCTATTGATCTGTTCTGTGGGGACTTTTAATCATAAATTTCCCAGGAAAGGGAACTTGTTCACTTCTGCTACAGAACACCACCACTGAACTTTTACATAAGCATAGACTATGTGATTGTTATTAAAAAGGTTACTTCAGAATGTCTTTGCAAACAGAAGAAACCAAACTGCGGTGCTTTTAACTCACCTTCACTTCTTAATTGGGTAAGTAGTACTTACCTGCCTATAAATCATGAAAAGCAGCAACAATGTAAACGCTACTGTGAATAAACTTTAGGGAGTATTCACACAGGGAGCGTTTGAAAATCCTTCTAAATGCTTGCACAGAAATTGAAAGAAAATAATGAAGTTACTGGTAAGCCTCAGTTCTGCATAGGCTTGTGACAAACAGCTGTTTCCTTAGTCAATACTTAGCATATAAAACAATTGAAGAAAATATGTTAAAATAAGATCACCAAATTTGTTGTATTTTTACCCTCTGGGCCTACCCACAAATGAAAACTAAGAAAATATAACAATACTTAAATATAAACTTACTCATGATATCTTTGGGCATCAAGACACATTAGGGAATCAAAGTAAGGTGTGTTTGTTTGTTTTTTTTAGTTAAATGCCTGACAACCTCCTTGCAGTGATTTTCTGTCACTGATGGTTAGTTAATATCTACTGATATTACTAAGGGATCGATGCCGTGGCACCAAACAGCACCCTCTTGTTTTGAGAAACTATTTCACTACACAAGTTTATTTTAAATATATTTTTAACATACAAGGGAGATTGTCTGTATCTCAGGAAATGAAGGCCTACAATCTTTGCATGCTTATGCAGAAAATAGATTATCTAGTGCACTAATAAATATAAAGGATATTCCATGTGTAGATGATGACTGGGTTTATAATTCGTGAGGGTCCTGCACTTATAAAAGCCTTCCAACCACATAAGTTAATCTAGTTATTAACTTCATTGATGTAAGTCACGCTAATAGTAAACAGCATTTCTTATAAAGCCAAAAAGGTGAAAATTGACAGAAGATAAACTTTCCCTCTCTATGGCTGACTAAAATTAGCAGTATTACAAAATGACATCTATAAATTAAGGCACCTTTACCTTAGTGACAAAATACTAAGATAAAGGATCTGACAAACAGTGATCTATTTGTGCAGAACTCTTGTTCATGCTTAAATCCCTGTCTGCAGATGCAGAGACATTTTTGGGAAAGGCAAGATCGAATACAGATAAATGCTGTCCACGACAGAGGCCACGTATTATTGATTATTAGGAAATAGAGACAGACCTCCTAAAGATTTAATCTTCCTTTTGTTAATATTTACAACTATTAGAATCATAAGTAGGATATCGTTATCAGGTTGTCTCCCTTATGCATTTCTTAGAGCAATGTTGCTAATTTACTTGCTGCATCTAGGTGACATAACTGAAGATTTTTCAAACACATCACATGAGGGCACAAACTTTTTTCCTGGACATGGTTTCTTGAATTTCCCTTGACCCTGACAGCTTGGGTCCCGAATGAGGTGTAGAGGCTCTGCAGCCTCTCACCCTGCTCCAGGGCTGAGATGCCAGTTTAGGGTCAGCCCTGTCGGACACAGCCAGGTACCCCACAATCCCACTGCTGGGAAAACATTGTATGAGAAAAGCCAGCAAGACAGGGCCGCCTCCTCCTCCTCCTCTCTTGGCTCAGGAGCTGCATTTATATTCAGATGTTGTGCCAATTTGTTCAAAATAAAGATATTGGATTGCTTCATCTTGGATACCAGTAGGACTACTGAACGTGTGAGGTTTCTGCATCATTTGTACCTGTGATATTTAAAGCTGTATGTAATCTGAAAAGGCACATTTCCCTGAAATGGAAACTCATACTTGACATGTCAAACAGAACATTTTAATTGTCTGTACCCTCACACTGCAGCATTTGTTAGTTTAACATCTCCATTCTACTCTTTTGATAAATAGGCCCCATTTAAAGGCAAAACAGGCCTCGCTCACAGGGTTGAGCAGCCAGAGGGCAAGTAGGATATTTTGGAAATGTGTGATGACACCTAGAGAAATAAGGATGTTTTGTCAGACTGCGCCTAATTCATGGACAGAGATCAATATAAGTTACTGTTTGCTCATCCATCTTCTGACTACGCTGGTCTACCACCATGCTCTCCCTTTCTCTCTCCCAGAGAGATTTAAACTTTTTCAGTCCTTACACAACAAAGACTATATTTGCACTAAAAAATGCAAATTTTTGAGTTCATTAATAATGATATTATTGCTTTCTGAAACTTTTTTGTTTACAGATTTCACTGCATCCTTCCCTATATGACAACCTGGCAGCAATTTGTCTCTGACCCTTCAAAGGTGAAAGGGATGCTTTCTGAAAATGGGGCATAAGTGAGGTGCCTCAAGCAAAACAGCTGTGCTGTGCTTTAATAACTGAACATTGAGAGGAATTTATTCCGGGGAATCAACTACTGTCCGTCCCATTCTGTAGGAGACTGCTCAGGGTGGTATTCTCAAACCTCCAAACTGGTAAAGAATTTCCATAGGCTACAAATGAAAAATTAAATGTTTCCATCTCATCCTAGGCTTATCTCTCTGCATTCTGCACTACTGCAGAGTCTTTTGTTGAGATCTCTTTCTTGCCTCAACAAGCAGATTTGGTAGCTTCTCCATTCTAACCTAAGCTTTACAACTTTTCAATAAATTCCTTTTTTTCTGTCCATTATACTCATTGAAGGGGCTGGGTAAGGGAGAAGGGAACATCTGCTCTTTATTCAGTATATATGTAAGGAGAAAGTAACATCTTTTGTGGAGGTAGGTAGGCCAATACAGAACCACCCTGAGAGCACAAGCAACAAGGAGTTAATTCCCTTGGACTTGACTTGATGCATTTTGGGTGGGGTTTCTGCATAATAAGCAGAAGAATGAAGAGAAAAGAATTTGGAGTAAAAGTGAAGAAAGGGAAGCAAGACAGCTCACTGCTGGTGCAAAGAGGCTGAAAGTTCTGAACAAAACAGCCAATTATTATGGCTATTCTTTCCAGAGAGCATTGTTGGGAAATGCACTGCTTCAAAGATATATAGGACTCTATTATTGATTTCCTTTTCCAGTAAATGCCAACACCCAAAACATTAACTTTTTACTCCCAGAGAGTACATTCTTTCTTTCTTTTTAAATATATTTAAATAAAATATACACACACTCTCTTCATAGACATATACAGAGACAGACAGTAGGCTTCTAAACACAGGGCTGCAAATGTAGGACTTAAGCACATTTAGGAAACCTTCATGGGATTTCATTTTAAATTTGCTCAGCATATCATGTTTCCAGAGGTACTCCATATACCCACTCTGCAGAAGACCAAGCCTCTCTTTACCCTGCAACTGCATATAAAGTGCCACATCAATGTACAATGGCAACACATCGATGATTAAAAACCCTCAAAAGTAAATGTTTAACTCTTTGTCACGACACATACTCCCCAGGTCTTTCCATCTGGTTCCTTTAGTCTGCTTCTTTAGTCAGAAGCAGACTATTTATTTATGGCTTCTCATAAATAACATTTCCTCTAGTTTGTTTCCTAGAGCCAGATACTACTGGCTTCCTACTATTTTGTTGTGTTTTTCCTCCATATGACGAAGGAAAAATGTACAATTCCAACCTTTAGCATTATGATCAAGCTATTCCTACTTTAGCCTGAGTTATATATAGCTTGTACAGATCCAAGCATATCTTACTCCATCATTATATCAATTTTGTGTTAGTTGACTACATCTTAATTCATCTCAATCAGTTCTATTGCATTACAGAACTTCAAGGTATTGGTCTATGTTATTGTAAGCAGAGAATAGAAGATAGTTTATTCTGAACCCCACAATACAATAATAAAATGCTTGTTTAATGCAAAAATATCTAAATTCCATGCCAAGCATCAAAAAGGTGCAGTGCAGACTCACCTCAAAGTATGGAGACTTACAAAAAACATCCTTCTGAATAAATACATATTTTGACGTCACATGGATGGGAATTGTAAATGACTGTTTTGAAGAATAACATCTTTGAAAAAAAAAAAACCAGAAATACTGGAGCAATCAAGTCTCAGGGATCTGAGTGTACACAACTGTTTAAGATCAGCTAGTAACAATAAGGAACATCAGCTTCATGGAAAAGAGAAGTGGAAAGTACGTAGGCATTAAAGGGAGTTTATTTCAGCTCCCAAAGTACACAAGGCAGTTAACGTATGAATCAGATCCTCAGTAACATATGGTAAAGAATGGGGAAGGAGGGCAGAAAACAGAACCACCAGATGACAGCAGGGAGAAATAGCAGCTATACTGGACTTTCTCAGAGCAAGGAAAAAGCCCCAAATCCTTCAAGTATGGGAAATCCCAGAATGGTTTGGGTTGGAAGAGACCTTAAAGATCATCTAGTTCCAACCACCCTGCCATTGGCGGGAACACCTTCTGCTAAACCAGGTTGCTCAGATATTTCCAGATATCTAGGACTGAGGCACTGGAAGTTGGAAGTGAGCAGCAAGCGTAGCTGCATAAAAGCTGAGATCAGTTCAGAGAGAACATCCATCTGGAGTATTACCTTCCTGCCACCGAAGAATCACAAGGACAGCAGCAGATGTTCTTATCACAGAGCAATTCACTACCCACACTGCCAGTGACCAATCTTAACAGGACACAGTAGGACTCATTTGAAGTTTGGGATGAAAGATCAACGAGGCAAAATCCAGTCCCTAAGATTCAAAGGGCCAATAATGTAGGTTTTGAAAGTTGGGCTACATGTACCTTGCTGGAGGTAATTATAGCATAGGCATAGGGCAGGCTTGTGACTGCCTCAGCCTCCTCCTGATCCTGAAGGAAAAGCACGAAGAGCAGCTCTGTGGGACCTGAGAGTCCTTACTTCTGCCAGCTGAGTCTGGAGAAGGCAAGGAGAAAACGTAGAACCTTGTCAGGAAGCTGGTTGCCTGTTTGTCCCAGGAGAAATCCTCATCTGCAGGTTGTGGAGACCGGAGCCCAGCAACACAACTTGGTTGAGGCTGGTAACAGAAGGTACCTTCTGAGCTTGTTCAAGCAGCAAATGAGAACCATAGGAAGACGACAGGAGGAAGAAAAAAAACTGGGGGAGGGAAGGAGGGAAAAACAAGTGGTCCAGAAAGGTCAAGATTATTTTCAAAATTCTAAAATAGAAATTTGAAAGTCCAAAACACTTTCCATTCTCTGCATTGTTTTTGTAATATACTGATAGGGAGCACGTTATCTGGTTTATCTGATTAATACATACTTTCTTCTCACTTTATGAAAACGTTGAGGTTTTCTACTCTACTCCATAGGATAGAAATATAGGGTAGAAAACATGCCCTCATTAGGGCATGTGACATCTTATCCAGTGGTCTGACATTCTAACGGGGTCAAAGTCTGATGTCCCAGTCACTCATTTTTTTCCCCCACTAGTCTCTCCATGGTCTATTTTTCCCAGTCCAACTTGTTGTCACTGAAACTTGTTAATAGAGAAGCTAGACTGTACTAATGCTAAAACATGTCTAATTCCCTTTTATCTTGTTTGGAAAAACTATATTTTCTTTCCTTGAAGCTTGCACTTTTCCTTCTCTCATGCCCACATATACAGACACAAATTTATCAGCCTATGATAAAAATGTCCAGTCTCTGTTGTGCAAATGAACTATAAATTCACAGCTCAAACCCAAATAGAGTGATTTGCTAAATCCCACAGTTCCTAACTGGGCCACACTCCCAGCTACTGGAGCCAAGAGGAATTTTCCCAAATTAAGTCAGATCTTTGTTCAACTACTTATTATTAATTCAGGGAAGCTATCACCTTCTTGAAACAACTGCTTTCTGTTGTGACAGTGAGTTTGGAAGCTGTAGGGCAGTGGATGAGGGTCCATGTAAAGTAGTTAAACTATCTGGCTGTCGTGCTGATTTCCTCAGTGGTAATTCATCGCTATCATCTGTTTCCTGGAATCACTTGCAGACACCAGCTGTCAATGGGAGTTTTACATTTAGCCATAAGAAAAAAATGCATCTGGACACCAGATTTCTTACAGCTTTCTCTGGCATCCATCATAACACTTTTTGGGAAAAAAAACATTATATCCAGTTAGCCTCTTGCTATGTAATTCTTTCAAACATTTTGTCTTGCAGTCTCCACCTTCCACCACTTCCCCCCCAGCTCCACCCCCACCCCCCATTTTCTTTTATGGGGTCAGAGAGATTCTCTACACTTATAACCCTATTTAACAGTATTTCACCTTAGGCTGACGGTTTACAAATAAAATTCTCAAGGCAAGACTGACAGCAGAACCAAATGACACACAGTTATCATTGCGCTGTTCAGAGCTTTCTGAAAAACCCAATTAACTTTGCTGTGTAACAGTCCATAGAGGTTTTTTTTCATGTTCACTGTAGCTGCCAGGAAACAATTGCTCAGGAGCCACTGATGTTTGTAGGCCTGCCCTGGCCTATGCACATGGACAGGGCTTCCAAGTGCTTGTTTGGGAAGGGGGATGTAAACTAATGAACAGCACAGCCCTTGAGTCTACGGGCACCTAAATAAGTGTCCCATTTTCAAGCATTAAAGAGACTGCAAGAGAACTTAATGTTTGACTGATGTAACCCCCAGGTGTTCCCAAAGTCAAGCTTACCTTCAAGGTGCCAGCCTAGCTTTAAGACCTTGATCTTGAACATGCCACTCAAGCAAATGCACCCCTCTTGGACTGTCATAGCCCATCACTACCTGCTTATCATAATACAGACTCTACCAGAGCCTGGCAATGCTCTAACAGCCCAAAGCTGAGCCAGTGCTCATCAACCTGTTGTTGGAACCTATTCCAACACAAGATGAAAGATTTCATATGCATCAGACAACTTATTTAAAACCTAACAGTATGTGCTACTGCCATTCTTGTGCATCCACATTTTCTGTAGGGTGACAATTAGATTTTGTAGTGCTCAGATGAAGCCACCATCAGGGATAGGGCTTCATCCTTCCAACTGGATTTCCCAGTTGACACACCCCAGATGCAACTACAGCACTTACGACCTAACAGTGTCCAGCTGTATCCAGAGTGCCCTGGCTTTTAAGATTGCTTGCAAACCAGTCAAAACTATTACTCCTCTTGCTCAGACTGTGTTACAAGATGTCTGACAATCCTAGGCCAATACCCCAAATCCTAAGATTCCTCTCAGACACACATGTACGAACACACTGCCCATTGTTAGAAATGCCCCAGTAGAGCTTAGACACTGCAACACTTAGTGCCAATGTCCTAGACTTGACCTGTCCATGCCTGTCACCTAGACTTGTTCTCTGAAAGAAAAATGAAGCAATGACCTAATGAATACAACTTTCCTTCACAAGATTAAATTTTAGGGGGTTTGGGTTTTGTTGGGGGTTTTTTGTTTGTTTTTTTTAAAGAAGTTAAGCTTTAAGCAGTCTAGCATTTCCTTTTCCACAACCCCCATTTAGCATTTAGAACACATAAAATCAGACGCAAAATCTTTTTGCATCTGACTCACATTCCCTCCATCTCCTGGCAAAGAGGCTTTGGCTTTACAGCTCTACACTGTGTGGTTTTCTGCTTTGGTTATGATGGCCATAAACTATTTAAATTCCATTTGCACTCCAATGATACAGATAACTGATACAAAGGCAGGCACCATATCTTCCCTCTGTGCCAGCTGTCTATTAAGACTTATCCTGGAATGCTACTCTGACAGGGCATCCACACTATGTCCATGCAGTGCCCCTCACGACTATATGTGCTGATGACAGAATTATTACAATTCATGCTATGCATGTAAGGTGAGGCATATGCCAACTGACACACGTTTTGATAACCCTGCTTTTTTCTTAAAGGTCTAGATGCTTTTTGTTATCCTAAGCAGCCTGCAATGCTGAAGTAAATCATAAGATGTTTTTTAATTAGGAAAGAAGAATACAGACAACAGCACAACCTGAGACTTGGAAAAACATCATCTGAAACAAGAAGCTGAAGGAAATGAGGTTGTCCAGACGAAAGAACAAGTAGGCAAGAGATTGTACAGAAAACATAGCTATTGAACAGGAAAGAATAAACTACTGTAAGCAAGACAAGAACTAATAGGTTTTGAAGTAGCAGAAGGGAAATTTTAGTCAGGTATTAGGAAAATAAAACCCACAATATGCAGAGTGAAGCACTTGAAAAGGCTAGTTAGAGGCTGCAGTGTCTCCAAGACCAGACAACACAAGCACTGGTTGTGGATGAGCAATGGATGGGCGATGCAGCCTGTCTGCCTGCCCAGCTTCCTTACTCGCACACAGCTTCATACATCCACAGTCCTGTTATGAAAAATGAGAGAGATGAGAGAAGACAAGTTAAAAGGTCATTAGAGCATGTGCAATGCTACCTGACACCAAAACTATGGGTGTTTTAACGTACAGATGCAAACATGCTGCAGAACTGTTGCAATACTGTTAACTTTTCTGTTATAATTTGGCTGGAAATGAGAGTTTATCATCACATGCACAAGTAGTTCCTCTACTCCTCCTCCAGGAACATATCAGTTGTATCATTATCTTTGCCTTCTGGTTGAGCTGTGTAGTCAGCTGGTAACTGAAAAATGAAACTACCAATAAAAAAAAAATCCAAATATAAACATGATTTGAGCATCTAACCCACTCTTAATTATCTCATCTCAGTCTTCTTGACAGTAAATATTCTGCCCTCATGGTGTACTTTAGACAGACAAGAATCTGCTTTGTTCTGGGCTTATTGTTCACCGATAAACTAATGAGTCCATAACAGGCTCACTATAAAAATAAAAGACTAGCTGAAAAAGCAGAATCCTCACAAGCTCACTATCACAAATACAAGACACTTTCCTTAAGTATTTACATGTCTGCAAAGGCAGGCAGCTGCCCTTGTCCACTAGGTTCCCAAGCAGACTCGATATCCAAATCACATCCTTCTCTGTATCTTTGAAGCTTAAACATGTAGGATAAAAATTCAAAGAGGTATTTAATTTTATTCCTACCCAAATATATCTATTAAAGCATATGTTATGATTCAATTCCATTGACTTAGGTTCCCCGACCTCTGTAGTGATGATTTAATGAATCTCAGGACTCCTCTGCTCCGGTGATCATTTAAGGTTACCACCAGGGATTACACTCACTCTCAGATCGCAAGTGTTGCAGTAATGTATTTTAGCACTGTGTGTTAATTTACTCAAGCAATTTTCACAAATCAGTCCCAAACTGACTGAAACATGGATGGGAATAATCCATCTTATTGTTGCTTGCCCTAAACACTGATCAAGGGAAAATGCATTGAATTTTATGTACAGAGCATATTTTCCTCATCTCTACATTTAACTTCTAATCACACTAATCTTAATTATTTCCTCCTGAGGCATGAATAAAACATTGATCATTACTGCTCAGCTGCACAAAAAGATGATGGGTACAGAAACATCCCCAATCTGTGCCCTTTGAGAAAATGCTTAGTGATGTTGCCAGCGAGAGATTCTCCAAAGAGATGTGGCTGCATCCATCTGTCACAGGGGCCCAAGTGCTAAGCCCTTACACCCCATGCATTTCTAGAGCCACAGGAATTGCTCTGAAGGCTCTCTGTCTTCCAAGTACTTGTATATAGATTGAGTCACCCAGAGACCATGAGATCATTTTTTAGTACAAGAAACAAGATTAAGTTAACACTATGTAAGGATTATTTTTTTTTAATAAAACACAACAGAAGTCATTAGCAACAGTCATCTTCGTTCAGAAAAACATGCTGGCAACATACACCTTTCATTACACGTTTCCTAATTTTAAGAAGCTATTTTTTACAAGTGTGTTTGTCATTTTTCATGAGAGAAATCCATAGACAGAATACTTTGATCATGCAGCACTGTCCATCAGGGAGACAAGTAGGAAAGTCAGACTGGCTACCTGCTTTTTTGTCTCAGCATCTCATAACTGAAGTTACATTTCCAATTTATAAAAAATCTGGAACTCATTACATGTGAATGACTGTGGTTAAGTATGGACATATTTATAATTACGTGGAACTCCTGAGTCCCAAGCCTATCGTTCCAATGTGTCCTTAGCAGAAAAAAATAAAGGATTCTGACAAGCATCAGAGTAAACATTGTGAGGGAGAGAGGGACAGAAGGAGGAAACCTCTAATTTATTGTCAGTTACCAGGCAGTTGGACTAGATGATCAATGTGGTCCCTTCTCACTGACAGTCTATTCTATTCTGTTCCAGTACTGGCACTCGAACAACAGTGAGTGATTTCAAATAGAACATTTCTGTGGAAAGTTGACATTTTACTTCAAGTTTTTTTTGAAGGTCAGATGCCCTCACCACTTTCCAATAAAGAAAATCCAGGAAGAACTTTAACATCTGGCAGAGTCTGAACTTGAGGCAAAACAAATCCAGATTTCTTGCTGTTTTTTAATGGAAAATGCTTTCCTTTCTGCATTCCCTGGAGTAATTTACAAAATCACATATAGTTTTGTCCTTTCTGTTAAAATCAGAGTGGTCTGGAAAGATTATCCATTCTTACCAATGCACAGTTCTGGGTTAATGAAGTCCGGGACCCATCTGGAAATAAGTAACCTAAATCAGAATGATGTCCCCCTTCTGAAAAACTTCAAAATAACAAATTTTACTATTATCTTAGGGTTAATTTCAGACAGCTGGCAAGCATACAGAAAGGAAAGAGAAGCACAGGAACATCTAGTTAAAACAAACAAAGAAAAAAAAAAGAAAAAAAAAGAAAAAACAGAAAAGAGAAAATTAGGGGGGAGACAGGGGGACTCAAGATTAGATGGTGAAGAAAACTGACAGGGAAAAGGAGAGAGACACCACTCCAATTCCACCTGGAGCTGGAATGCTCAAGAAGCCTCTTGGCACTGTTTCTCAGCTGAAATCCAGTCCTTTTTGCTGACCTTAGAAATTAACTGAATGAAATACAAGCCTCTATTCCAACAGGACTAGCTAAAGGCACTGATGCAGGTTTAGGTTTGGCTTTGTAGAGATTTAAAGAACTCAAAAGATTAAAAATAAAAGAGATTGATTTTAAAATATATCTAGTATTGTGAAAAAGCTTTGGTACCTCAATGATGTTTTACTGCCTTCTATCAGGGAACACACGCGGGGCATTTTCAATTACTTTAATTATGTGTCAGGGTTATTGATGCACTGAACCCTGCCAGACATTCTACAACATTATCCTTAATCACTAGCATTTTCTTATCTGTGTTCCAAGTAAAACTATTTTCAGTTATTTTATTGGATAAAAGAGAGGCTGAAATACTGCTTTTAGATTGAATTTTAAAAGATAAAAAGCTCAATTTTCTCACTCATCATAAAATAATGATCACACTGGCATTATTTACCTTTGTAAGACTTAAAAAAAAAAAAAATCTTTCTACCATACCACTAGGACTAGTTCCCCCAGTTTCTTTAACACCTTCCAAAAGACCTTGAATCCCAGAAATTCAAGTACCGAAGAAAAAAACAGTAACACTACCTCTCTTAACAATCCTCAGGTGCAATTGAGACAAAAAAATTGAACTGGCTATATGAAGTTCCTTCCTCTTTCTCTCTGCAAACCATCAGAAAGGGGGAAGAAAAAAAAAGAAAAACAAACAAAAAAAATTAAAAAAAAAAGGTCTGAGGCCACCAGTGCAAATCAGCATATGTCCACTGAAGTCACATTTTCATCACTGAAATTCATATATATGATTACCAGAGGGTAAAATGCTGCTCTCAGAAAGATCTCCAGGCAGTGCTTCAATGGCATCCAAAGTACACGTGCTAACAGCACTTCCAAATTCTGAAGTCAGATGGCAAAAAAATGACTTCATCTGCAAGTAACTGCAGAGACTAAACAGGAGTCCTGGATTGAAACATCCCTGTACATCTCCCTTCAAACTTGTACAAAGGAAGAATTTGATAGAGCACAACAAGCAAACTGAGTGAACTGCACATTTTGATATAGGGATCAATACACTCCTGCTAGCTAGCAACAGGAATCAAAATTGCATCTACTGAAATAGCAGAGGGAGGGCAGGTGATGTTTGCACTGTGTTTCTGTCTGGAAAACTCAGTCAGTAGATGGTTATGCCCATTCTACAGCAGATGGTTCATAGGACTTTGTCCTCTCCTCCATCAAGGTATATTGTTTAGGATAGACAACGAAAATAAGACAGGAAACAGGATGGATTTTGGTAGCCATTGATAATACAGTATCTTCATATCTCATTTCTGATAAGCATGAGAATTGCAGGAATTACATATTTTACTATGGGTTCAGATTTAAGCTTACTATTATGGAGGACAGTCACTGTATAACCGCCCTATACTCACTATATCCAACAAGACCTTGTCCAGCAAGATGTTTTATGGTTCTTATTGTACAATACCACAGGTAAAGACTATTTAGGACTTTGCATAGAGGTCTACATAGGATCTGTGTCATGAGCTCAAATTACTTCTACATCCTTCTGAGTGCAGGTGTCTTCCAGGATCCAACCAGGATGCAATGACCCCTTGAGGGAAGCGGAACCTACCCTGAGCATAGACAAGTTCTCCAATTCCTGCTCTCCTCATGAGCTGGGAAGCCTACTTTCCCTAGACCTCAAACAAAAATTTACCTTTTATCAAGAAAACACCAAGCAGCCAAATGTGTGCTCTGACACACTACTGCACAAAAATCCCCAAACAGCGAGGTTGACCCCTTCAATAGCTAGGATCCAAAATTCTACCTCATCATGTATTCCTAAAGCACTCTCAATAGTTGTGCTGTAATGGCCACAAAAACATATTCCTGCACCAAAATGAATTTTATCTTCTGTTATGCTCAATACCACCATTAGAGCTCTTCCAGTTTACAAGAGAGAAATATAAACAAAACATCTATGGCTTCCTGCATGGATCAGCTGAACTACAGGGCCTATTTTCATCAGCCACCCGTAGCCCACCACAAAACTCCTGCAGTTGTCCCTCTGCTAGTTGCCGGATACAATTTTTATGATTGCTTATGCCAAGCAGTATGTTGCACCCCTAGGCATACCTAGGTGGGTTTTTTTTTTACTTTTCTCCACACTGTTTTCTTGTTCCCAGTCCGATTAATACCCTTGGCCCAGCCAGAGGGGAGATGCTGAGAAAATATCACTGCCCTGATGACCAGAGAGCTATTCTATACCCAGAGAGAAATGCTGTGGCCAACTAGCCACAGGGGTCCAGAAGCAAGGACTCCTGTCTGAGATGAAACTCAGTCTCTCTTCAGTTGCATTTCCCACCTGCACCTATGTTAAAAACAAACAGAAACTAACATCCAAAAAGCCTCAAACCCACCTCACCTCCAAGTTCTGCAGCACAGCTTTGCACAGCTTATGAGTTCAGCTGAATTAACGGCACTGGTATTTTAATATGCTGCATCATTTCTCTGTTGCTGAATAAGACAACACAAGAAAGTAAGCAAGCAAATAAACAGACCAGAAATGTTGCTGTTGACCCCCTCAGCGCTCTGGAAGTGAATGATCTTTCACTTTCACATCATAGCACCTCCGCCTCACAGAAAAAGAAAAAAAAAAAATTAATTACCAAGACTAATGAGTGCTGCAGACAGTACCAGTGGGGATTTCTCATCAACATTCCTTTTTGTTAACAAATGAGTTTTTATTTCTTCTAATGACTTTATAAGCACAATCAGTGAGGACATTACCACCACCTTGAAGTCATTCCAGTTATCTAATTTGCTGGTGATTTTACAAGACTTTCTAGGTTGCTCATGTACTTAAGCAGAATAAGCTTTTCAATACAAATATCTTGGCTGAAGCTCTGCTTTTTGCTGTCAATATTAATTTGCACAATTCTGAAAAACAGCAGGAATACAGGCATTTGGCACCCACAATGAAAGAAAAAGTTTATTACAAACACATTTTGATCAGCAGCTTAATATGATATGCCAGTGTGCAAGATGTCCAGTAAAAGCTGATATGCTACTGCTGAACTCACAGACTGGTACACAGGCTTTCCTCTCCTGCCTCCATTTCAACTATTGGGAAAGCTATGTCCTGAGCTCTCCCAGACATTATTCTCTTTGCAGACAAGAGTGTGTTTTTATACAAGAAAGGAATATAGTTCTGGACAAGAAAACAGGGAGCCTGAAATTTGCACAGCTGTATAGGACTGGAATTCCATCTTTCCAGGTGTTTTTTCTAGACTGGCTGTGAAATCGTCATTGTCCAAACTCCTTCATACACCAGGGAAATGTATGAGAGGAAATGAAAAAATGCTGGCAAGAAGATGCACCCTGTAGTGAAGGACACATCCAACCTGTTAACTCTACCAAAAAACATTGCTCAACCAGCTCACTGCAACTCTCCAGGTAACTTTGTTCTCCCCAGAGTAGAACACAGTGCAAGGAAAGAAGAGACCTCCATATCTTTCACAATCCTCAACAATGTTTTCCCCTCAACAGCAAATTATTATAATTTACAGTTCTCCAAGCAGCAGCATCCCCATTTCATTTATAGAACAGTAATTTCCACCCACACACAATTAATTGCCGAAATATAAAAGGACTGTGTGATGCAGCTGCAAACAAGGTAGAACAGGAGCAGAAATAAGAGCCAGTGCCATGAAAAGAAATTTAAGTCCAGTGTGATTTAGCACACAGCCACCAGAAAAAACCAGTAATAGACATGTAGTTAATACTCTGCAGACTGCATTTTGATTTTGGAATGTCATACACAGACTGCATTTGCCAAGACATCTCATAGATACGTTAAATCCTGCAAATTTTAGAAAAAAAAGAGCAGGGAAAGCATGCTGTATGGAAGGGAATTCAAGTCCAGCTTGGCAGGGACACAGTTCCATATCACCTAGTTTGCATGAAAACTGAACACCAAAGGGAAAAAAATATATAGTGTGTATGTATACATCTTTTTCTTTCCTCACAAAAACACCTATGCCAGTATGTTTATAGTAGCATATTGGTGTAATAACAAAATAATGATTTTCAGAAGACTGGTGTTTTCCAAAGCTTTTGGTTATTGTTTGCACAGTCATCAACTTCACTATGGTAATCTGAATTCTCCTGGGAGCGAGCTATCAACATATAACTGCAGCTGAAGGTTGTTCAGACTGTTTGAGCTGGCAAGGTAAGGATCTATTGATCACATCCATTTTCTAATTGATGAAAAATAATAAGCAGCTGCAGGGGGAGGGGGAGAGGGGAACAAAAAACAAACATCAAACAAAAACTCCTTGAACTAAAAAACACGTACAATTGCTGGGGAGCTGAGGTACTGCATTACTAAAGGAAGCAACAACAAAAAACAGGTAATGAAGAATTAGGAAGGGAAAAAATTATGTCAATAAATAAGTAGTGAACAAGTGATTGACACCACAGTAAAGATTCACCAAACAGATGCAACTTAAGAAACCTGCCTCCAAAGAAAAAACCATTAGGACCATGTAATTTAGTGTGCATAAAATCTTCCACAAGAGACCATTAATCATGTAAAAGAATGCAAGTTAGTTTGCAAAAATAAGTTTTGCACATGTTTAGCTTATTTCTAATCAAGTGTAATACTTAACTACAGACTTCATAACAGTAATACACTTCAGGCTTTCTATTCCACAGATCAAAACATTTGAGCACACATCTCCCTCCCCTCTGTGTCTGTGGTTGCAGTATGTTCAAGGGATACAAGAGTAACAGTAATACTATCTTCAACTAAATATCAGAAATCAGTGCCCAAGACCAGCAATGAAGCAGAGCAAAGGCTTGCCTGCCTCAGCACCCTGCTTCTAACACTGACCAAGAGCAGATACCCAGGAAAGAGAGCCAGACTCTCCCAACCATACAAAGTCTACCAAGTTTGCATTAACTGAAACCAGATTTTTTCCATAACAGGAAACAAAACTCATAATGACATAGGAAAGGGACAATTCAAGCTGTGCATATACTTTCATGTTTGCAGACAGATGATACTAAACTCAGAAGGGGGGAGGGAGGGGAAGACCTTGTTTCGTATTGCTTTCATGGCACATCAAGGAGATGCATTTATTCCTGCAAACAAACAACAAAGTTTCTGGGCTGTAACTCACTCCTCCTTGTGATTTTCAAGAGGACATAATTTCTCTCCCTCTTCTTTCTACCACTTGGTTGAGGGTGGAAGCCAAGGCATGTCTGGCTCAAAACACCAACAAGGTAGGTACTCACATGGGAGAAGAGTCTACTTGAAGCAGCAAAGACATTTCTGTCCTGCTACCTCTTTTGCCTACAACACAGTCCTGAAAAATCAGAACGGCAAGAACAGCTTAGATCAGGCCCAGACACTTCCAGCAGCTGCACACACACCCCAGCACAGCTGCCTTTCCCTCTTTCTAGCAGCAGGATTAAACAAAACCCCAGCACTCCCAATACTGCAACCAACACCCTTTCAGCAAGGCTGCTGTGTTTTTCATTGTTTGCTGCAATCAGCCACCATCTTCAGCTCTCCTTCACCTTTCCAGTAGCTGTACAAAGCATTTCACACGCTGTCTTCTTACAATGCAGCTGTTTCCTCCCCTCTTTCCTGCCATAGCTGCGATCCTCCCCACCCTGTGCATGCAGCACTTCTGGTCAGCTATCTGTGGAATTGTATTTGCTGCCTTCTGTGAGTCAAAATAACTGAGGAGCAGCGATACATTTTGGCTGCTGCTGCCTGACTTGCAACCAGGATATTCACTGGCAGCTGTGACAACAGAGGACTTGCTGATGGGCTCTGGCCTCAGTATTTTTAGATATTGTGTAAAGACTTTTGTATATGAACTGGAACATCAGAGGATCAGGCCAGACTTTACAAGTCACGCAAGATCTGTACAGCTAATAAAAGATCTCACTCATTTTTAGAGGACAGTTTGATGAATATGGGTAGAAAGCAACAACTTTTTCTCTTCATGAAAGACTTAATGATACCGCAGTTGGCTCTTGGAAAACCTTGCTGAGATTCTGAAATGATCCCACAAAACTTGGGGTTTTTTAAGTTGTCTTTGTGAAAAAGCTGAGAACCATACAACACTTCAGCAGCTAAGCCAAAGGATCAATACAAGCAAACAGAACCAAAGGATATTAGCAATGTCTGACATAGTTTGGTTGTGAATTCCTATCAAATAGCTTTGTGTGATCACAAAGCATCAGATCATGACCTGAAACTATCTTAGAAAACTTTAGAAGTTATTTGTAAAAGAAAAGCTCTTGAGCCCGAGTTGTATTTGGTTTGGTAAGGTGGTTTCAGGAAAGAAAAGAAATATGATACCCTGGACAATAATACAGTGAAAGCCAGTTCATCGGGATTCAAAGTGATTGCTTACAGCTTCAGGTTTCAATAAATAAGAGCACAAATACATCTCTGTTGCATCAGCTTAATATTTACTCTAATCATGGTTATTTTCACTCCTTGTGCAAATATAAGTATTTAGCAAAGCACAGGTGTAAGTGCAGGGTAACCTGACTCAGGGTAACTGTTGTCAGAGGCCCGCATGCCCTGGCTAGGAGGTTATTGGATCTGGGCACTAGTATGAGCCCTGGGTTCTGGCCAGTGAGTGCTGGTTCTGTTTTTTGCACCAGTCTGTGCTCCCCGTACTAAAGTACCGTTTGCCCCCTTTGCATTAACACCTGATGGGATGGCACTGTCATTGGTGTGGTTTATAGTGCTAGTAACCCAGGAATCTTCAACAGAAGATGAAGTCCCGTAATTTACCTTCATCTAACAACAGCAGCAGCAATGCATCTGGATTATAAACTCATTTTAAAACTCTATACTTCCAGTTTTGCTGTATATATTTTTTTGACAAAGATAAAAGGGATTTTTTCCTCTTTTCACATCATCCTAAGACAGTACTTTGTCTCGCTTTTTCAGCGAGCCCTAGTAATAATTACAAGTAGCTTTGGAATTACTAATAGTCACTTTACAGATAGACAGTTCACAAAATGGTAAAACAATATTTCTGGGTAACTTTTTTTCTTCACATATTATATTATACTTACAAGATACTTTTAAAAACATTCATCTCCAGCTATCAATATTTGCATTCCAACTACTATGTACCTAACTCTAGGTGTTTAAGACAGAAAACTAAGTTATTAAACCTACTCTTCCTTGTGATCATGCAGAGTTTCTGGTTTATTGGTTTGCACAAGCCTCTTTACCAGATACCATCTGTAGATATTCAGCCTGCTTGATTATTTCATTTTGCCTGGTCATCAGCTTCACTTTTACATTATTTGGCAACCTAGATGCAGTTGATGTAGCTACATTGAAGTCCTTTATCATGTATTGGATATTCTCTGGTGATCTCATGTCCTTTTTATTTCTTTTGGTTTTATTAGGTGCCTATTGCAACTGAATATTTTACTCTGAGGGGTTTCAATTATTTATGAACATAGAATATTTGCTAGGTTTCACAGTGTATGGTTTCCATTCACCACCTAAATGACTTTGTACATGATTAGAATAATCTGTGCTTAATTTTCCAAGTGCATTTGTAGATCTGGTTAAAGTTCCCAGTTCACCTAATTTTATTCCTCAATCATGAACTTTAATTGAGTTTTATGTCTTTTATGAAAGAAACTGAACTAAGGTGGCTTGAATTATAGCCTCCTCCCAAGACCTTGCTTTACTAAATCAAGATCTCTCATTAATAAAAATCTTAAGTTTAAAAAAAATAGGGCTACTCTCTTGTGACTTCTAACATATTTGTATTCTCCCATCTGATAAAACAAGAGCTTTTAGGTTCCTCAGCTATACTATGGATATGATGGACTAATCAAAACCATGGAGCAATTTCAAACCACTTACTTTCACTGACACGCAGCTGTTCACATCAATATTGAAAATTATTTTAGCAAGACCATTCATAAGGGTGGCTGCTCATAAATTTAAGAAAAGAGTTTATAATAACTTGTGATCCACTGATCTTTCTCTTGAAAAGCTGCCAAGATTTCACTAACATGAATGATGATATGCAATTACAGCCTCTGTTTCAAAACAGGTAACTAAAACAATTCCAAGAACCAATACCTGTATTAGACTCCTTTACACTGGGCTGCATGAATTAAAACAAGGAACACAACTTTCTCCTCTCCCTGAGTAACACAATTTGCATACAGTTATGAAGTAGAAAATAAAGCAAGGTGATATTACCCAAATTAGAAGTAGACAAATTCCATTTATATGCACTTACGCTTTCCATCACTACTGATGTCAATACAAGTATGTCAATACAAGTTAAGTAGTTTAAACCATACCTTCCCCAGTGACAGGAATCCTTAGTTTTCCTCCTGGGTTGCACCCCAGCATGCCTTTCTCCTCCTTGTTTTTAGCAGTTCTAGAACAACTAACACCTGCGCAAGAGGATCATCATCTTTAGAGCACAACCAGCTGAAGAGGGAATTGGTGACCATGCACAGCTGACCAGTCTAACCACAGCCAGCTAGAAATATGTACTTACAGGGTAGAAAAGCCAACATACATTTTGCATATGAATACAAGCAATTGCTATTTATGCACCAAACCCAGCAGCTGACAAACCCAAGCCCACTAAGTCACACTAATGTTGTCCATGTTTAGTCTAACACACTCAGAAATCCAGAAATGTCTGAAGGATCAAAGCATTTTCTATTATTCAAACAAATGAACATCCAAAGAAACATTTGTCAGTCCATTGGGCTAATGAATTGGACTGAATCCCCAAAGTCTTTGTCCAGCTTCCACTGGGATTTTTTGGAAAGACAACATCGGAAGCATTGCTGGGATCCTATTACATATCACCTGGAAATTGTTTTGGACAGTTTGCTCTCTTTCAGTACATGACCTGAGTTTAAAGCTGAAGTGAAACCAAGAAAGACTGAAAGGGAATTTACATCCTACTTCCTTACACTTCAACAGCATTGTCATACAGGTTTAACTCATTTTGAAACCAAAGTATCTAACACTAAACATAATTGCCAGCTTTTACCCAAGTAAAAACAAAACCTGTTAAAAACCCACACATGTAAGCTATGACTTCTGTTTACCAATGCCCAAACTAGCAATGTCTGCTGATTGTATGTTTCCTTGTATTAATCACCACAGCTGCCATAAACTGTATAGACAGTCTCATATCCAAATCCTCCCTTATTTTGCAGAAGCTTGACATTTGAATCCTATTTCCTGTACCTTTCTGGAGGAAATAGGAAAAATAATTACATGTATCACTGCTATGCACACGAACAGCCATGATCAGATAGACTCAAATGTGTAGTTCATCCAGGTAAGCACAGGGCCTCTCTGAGATAGATGTAAATAAATTTGAATGACAGAAAGAACTCATGCAAGTGAAACGGTAACAGTAATACATAAAAAAAGATACCTCAGATAAGGTTAGACTTGAGATAAACTGATTAGATATGTTAAGTATTTCCCCTATTTAACAGGTGAAGTTTATTTGCATTCTCATGGTTCTACAAAACAGTACTGGCTTCTGAAGAAGACAAAGTTAAACATGTATAACCCCAATCAAGCACAAGAGACTGGCACCTGATCTGCCCTTAAATATGGGCAATACAAAGTGAACATATCATGACATTTCTGAAAAGACTAAGACTCAAACATACTTACAGCAAAAAATATATTTAATGATATCTTTTTTGTGTACTGATGACAAACTTAAATTCAACCTTTATAATTACTTGCAATGACTGGCACATTCTTTATAACAAATAACTATGTTTTGGAAAAAACTAAATTTATCACTTTGATCCCCAAGCTGCTACCACTTAATGTACTCAAGTAATAAGTGCCTGAAAACTGACAGACATTTTGTTTATATAAATCTCATTAAATTGCTTCTGTTCTCCAGTGGATGGCTTAAGTCACTACAGTACAAATCTCAAAGAGTATAACTGTGTGCAGAATCTGCTATCTTACAGATTAACTATGAATCCTTTAAAGGCAAACTAATACTGTTTAAATACATTTGTAAGGCATGAGCAGAATATTTAGAGGAGATGTTACTGCATTGTCCACACTAGTTTATGGCAATGGTCAGGAAATCTTTTGTCATGAGGGTAACTTGTCTGCATTTTACCAAGCAAATATTGCAAGCAACATACTAATGATTTATACATCCAGTTAATATTTACTAAAAGTTCATCACACTAATTAAGCTTTACTTTATCCAAATAATGGCATCATTTGACAAATTAGGGGAGTGGAAGGAGAAGGAAATTTTATCAAACCAGTTCTGCTGCTTTTCCTTTAAGCAGGAAAAAAACAAAACTAATGATGAGGTTGTGTTCCTGAAAGAATTGAGGCATGAAACATCCCACTGTTACACAAACTGCTAATTCTCCTGTTATTTGCCCAGCTAGCTGGATACAGAGAACACTCTGAGGAGAGAAAATAGTTGAGAAAACTGCCAGCTATGCCTGCATTCAGTCCTGTGAGAGGTGGGAACGGCACTTCAACAAACACCATCTCCCACTCCCGAGAACCTTGAAACAGTTTGGGGCCAAAGGCCCGTGGAGAGAAGCTTAGTAAGACAAGCAAAATTTTAGCTGATATTCTATTTTACCTTCACATTTGTCAAGTATGCGTGATGCATTATTCATTATCAATAGACAATTCAACAGTTGTACACTACTGTAATAAAAGCTTCATTTTAGCATATAATTAGACTGACATTTGCTCTGGCACTCCTAACATGGATGAAAAAAAATGCTTGAATTTCTGTGGCGATTGTACTGATCAGGCCCTAACCACCCTCTTCTGCTGGCTATTCTTGTACAATGGGTGAACAAACAGCAACTGAGAACCATTAAATCATGTAATTCTTTTTTACGTGTGTCCACTTTACAAAAGAAAATAACATATGCTGAATGACTGTAACTCCTCAAAGGTCTCCAGGATATCTGGCTTCCTTAGGCTTCTGTCAAGCCTGTCATTTTCAGTAAAAGTGCTGTGAGCAAAATGACTCAGAAATATTACATCAAATTAACTCTTAATGGTGGAATAAAATTCCCAGCTCATATGTAGGATAAAGTTGTGGAACCGTCTGAGTTCTATGACCAGAAAAGCAAGGAAAAGGCCTTTCTGAAACCAAAACATTTGAAGGTTACAGACATGAAGTTATTATGCATGAAAAACATGCTGCGCTTAAAAAGCTGCAGTAGACTTCCCTGTCCTGAGAAATCAACAGTTCAATCACCAGATCAAAAGCAGCTATTTGCTCAAAGTAATGGGCTGCTTCTATAAAATTTTCACACGTCAGTGATTTTGCCATTCCTACACCTCCACTCCTGAAAACTCAGCAGTTGACCTGACGATCCATCAGGACAGCTGAAGAATGGATTATTGTCTGATATAAAATATGCAATCATGGTCTCAAATATTCAGTGCACCCAAAAGTGATTTTAAAATACTTTATTTGGGCAGCAGAAAACATCTTCTTGGAATATAAGTGGTGCCTACAGCCTTTTGTAATCTTATACATACCTTATTGCTTCTGCTCAGAAATGAAGTGTTGCAGTGGTAGACTAAAGGATTTGTCACTCTCCAGTGTTTCATTTTTACAAACCTCAGAAAGGTTCCCAGCAGTCAAGCTTCTTATCAACCAGCTGCAGAAATCTACAGCTTCATTTTAAAACTCATGGTTGTCCTGTGCCTCAAAGTTCCTTGCAACAATCCAAGATTACTGCTCATTATAATGACGGCCAGTGTCCAACCGGCCAAGAAAAGCAAAGTAACTACATGGGGTTTTTAAATAATTACATAAAAAGCAAAGGACAAAGTTCTCTGTATAGCTGGAGATGAAAGGCTTTGGTGAGGAGGAGTGGGGGGAGAATGTTACATTCTTTGCTTGTGCAGTGTGTACAGGTTTTCAGGTAAAAAGACTGATGACTGAAGAAGGCATATTCACTATTGCAACAGGCAAAAACAGCATGGGGAAGAGATGAAAAATTAAACAAGGAGGTTGGTAAATACTTGCCATGATTCCATTGACCACTGCAAGTACACAGACTTTTAATATAATTCTCTTCTCATGCCATTTAAGAAGGGGAAAGGGGAAAAAATCGAGCATAACGGGGGAGGGGGGGGAGAACTGTAAAAAGTTTATTTGCCTAGGGAATAGATACTGTTATCCAGTGACAGATGTCCAGTCCACATACCTACTGCAGGACTGCTGCAACACCAGGTTAATGTTAAATAAGACTTTGAGAAATTTATGCAATTTGTAAGTCATTATCCCCAAGGGAAAACACATTAAATAATTGAAATGTTAATCTCCCTACAATGTTTAAAAGGAAATCTGAAGCTGCAAGACCCTTATCTGAAATCTATTACCTCTTCATCCCAAACAGGATTATTAAGGCACTCAGATGCCAGCCTTCAATCTATGAAACAATTCCAATCTGGTAGATTTTTCCCAGTTTAGCAGGGATTTTTGCCCCTCCCCCCCCCCCCCCCCCAAAAAAAAAAAAAAAAAAAAAAAAGCACACTCAGTCTACCACCGGAATTGTCAGCCAGGGTCGTTCTTCTGTAGATTTACTAGTCTCAGGAGCCTGGGTTTTGAATTACAGTCTGTCCAACTCCTTATTATGCTGGCAGCCTCACAACAACGCATAGAGCTCAGCCTCCATGAAATTCAGGTACAGGCCATTTGACGCATATTATACAGAAAGAGATAGCTCCCCTGAAGTAAGTGTCTGTGTAGAAACTTGTTACTTCTTCTAATCTTGCAATTATCCTTCAGTATCTCCTCTCTTCCCCCCTCTCACCACATCACAAGATTAAATACAAGTTTAAAACCAAATCTGACTTTTCTGAGGTTTTTGTCATCTCTCTTGCACTGTTCAATAATTTTTCTCCCAGTTCAATAATTATTTTTCCACTTGCCAGCAGGATGCTTGACATAATGTATTTCTAAAGACTCCAGTCTTCCTTAGTGCATGGAATTAGTCATTGCAGTATTGAATGCCTTTCTTTTTTCAGCAGAAACAAAATGCTCCTTGGCTTAATTACCATTAGGTCTTTGATTTATATAAAAATAATTAACAGTAGAAACTGATGCTGAAAAAAACCCCACATTCTCCATTCCAAGCCAAGGGGCATGCAAAAATTTCAATATGGAAGCGCTCTTATGCCCAGCTTCTGCCCAGGAAGAGAACTTGTCATGCAGTTATCCCTGAGGCAGACTATACAGTAAAGACCAATGCCACAACAGTGCCAGTGGAGGGGTACAACAGAATAAAACTCTGCAGCAGCCAGACAGCTGCAGGCGTAAAAACCACACTAGATATTGTCACAATGGAGGAAAAGCAACAAACATTTTAGCTCTTTTTTGTCTGCCACTAGATGCTCACAGATCTCACAGAATATCACCTATTTTCCTGTAGTTTTTAGACCTTGTGGTTTTCACTCATGCAGTTTTAAGATTTCTAAGTTTAATAATTTTCTGAACTATTAACATACTATGTGAGTCAGAGTGTTCAAAATGAACAGGACTAACAGAAATTACAAGCTCTACTATCTGTTGACCGTAATCCTTTATAAGGACCCTCATGAGAATTAACTTGTCCCCGATCCCCTATAATTAGTTCAGCCTGGTCTGGATGCAAGCAAATGCAAGAGAAGCATCAGAGAAGCTACAAATTCAGGATGTGGCAGCTCAGTACTGAAAATTAGTCCCCTTTCTCCAATGAGGGCAACAGTAACCACTTCAGAAAATCCTTTACTCACTTCGGGTTTTCATGTCTGCTTCTGTCCCCATACAATACTAATCAGGTGAAGTAAAGGCACGGTGATATAAATAACCACATCTTTAATAGTATTTTTCAGATTGGAAACCATTCAGGAAACCAGCAGTCCAAATTTCACTGATCTGGACAGCCTGCCCAACACAGACTGGATTGCTACCATGCAGTTCATGTTAACATTCAGTAATAATGATACATGGTCATTTCAACCATTTTTTTCCCCTTTCAATTTCTGCTTTCAAAACCTGCACATTTCTTCTTGTTGAAAATTTAAGATACTGAAAAAACATTTTTTAGAAGACAGAAAAATGCAGGAACTCATTGCGTGAAAGAGTCAAAGCTTTAATACACGACAGTGACATTGCCTAGGCAATGACAGTACATGTAAGACTCATAGGGACTTATCATGTCCTCACTCCTCTGGAAATACACTTACTGGTGTCAAAATTACCTATTAGTCAAGGTCAGGGAACACCTCTTCCAATTTTAGATGTAACTGCAGTAAGTACAAGCACACAACAGAAAAATTAGCTGCTCTTTCTAAACTTGTGACCTGCAGAAAATCTTGAGCATTATGCATACTAGAGACCAAACATTTAGGGACAAAAACAGAAATAAAAGAAAGAAATTAATTAAGATAAAGTAAGAATCTGCACACCAAGGAGAATGAAAAAGTTGAGATAAAGCTGTAGCTTTATGCAGAAAACTTCCCTGAAAAGGTGTTATAGCTGAAGAAACAGTTAAATTCTTGAACCAGCAAAACCTAATGCCAGGACTGTGGATTCCTTTATTATGGAAAGTAAAATTTCCTTAAAAAACTGGAACTAGAGAGCAGCTCTGGGTAGTTTGGAACTTTTATCACCTTAAACTGAGCTTATTAGGACTAAATGTCTTCCAGCAAAGAGCAAATGCAAATCTTTTTATTTCTCTCTAGCCTGTATGATATCGGTGCTTTTTCCTCTTACAACTAGGACTCGATCAGAAGAAATTGTGCCTCCAGGAAACTGAGGAGTCGCACAGCCTGGATTTCAGGCAGGCACCCATTCTCATCATGGCAGGCTCAGCAGGGGCTGGTCTCCAGAACTGCAGCGTCAACACAAAAGGACAATTACATCATAAATTTAATTAAGAATCTCTGTATGCTTCTTATGTGTGCTGACAGCACCTTACATGTTCCAAAGAGCAAAATGTGGTGGTTTGCCTCTCATAACCAGCAAAAGTAAGCTCTGAGGAACCTAGCAGCTGACTTACAGGCAAGTGCTTGGCAAACACAGATCATCTCTTTATCTGGCTTCCTGCCAAGCTGCACATTTCTTTTTCTCTTCTAACAGGAGACACCTCAATGGTCTATGAATTCAATACATGAAAGAAAAATACAGCATAATAAACATATTCTCAAAAAAATCTCATGATGAATGACTACGTAAATTTGTGTATCTTAACACAAAGCCCTAATTTACACTGTGGTGTTATTACAAGTATGTAACAGTGCAGTCTACCAATAAAAGTATTCCAATAAGAAGTTTATAATAAGCAATTGTACTTCATATACAAGGGTAACAACCACTCCTGACGGGAACCCCCTGGGCAAAATGGGTACTGCCACAACTGAAGAGAAAGAAGAATTCAGAACAGTAAATTTTTCTATTTCTGTATTGTCTATTCAGAGAACATTGCACAATTATTTGTGTGCTCATGATAAAGACAGTCAGCTTTTTTTTTTTTTTTTTTCTTTTCTTCACTGAGCTGGCACAGAAAACAAAAATCAACCTGTGTATTTCTAGGAAATACTGAGAGAGTTGCTACGGTCTAAAATCTATTTTCAGTAGTAAGAAATGGTAATTCAAGAAAATTTCACTAATAATGGTACTGTAACCAAAAAACATAACACCCAAATGTGGGCACAAGTTCCTGAGGCACTTCAAAGAAACACAGATATCCTGATGATGCAAGTCTAACTTCCTTTTTAATATTGCTACAGAGATAATTTCATTTCATTTCCTTTAAATTAGAAAATAAGGAAAACAATCTCTGGAGTTTACTGTCATGGATAAAAGAATAGGTCTCACCGACCTGCCAAGGAGCAAACCAAAAGGCAAAAATATACCAATTAACAAGATATGACTTTTATAAATAGCTTCCACTGAGCACCAATTTCCCCATGAAATCTCCCATAATAAAAAAAAAGAATAGCAAGAAACACGGTATTTTTGTTCTGACTCAGTACAAAAATAACTCTCCAAGAGACTCTTCCATAGTTTATAATTCCATCTTTTCAGGATTCTTTTTTTTACTTTCCCACACACAACGTATTTATTCTCAGTTAAAAGTAAACCTCTTCATGTTTTAGCCAAATTGTGGATCATTGCCAAGAGCAAAAAAGAGATGGGACACTAACGTTGCAACTGTACTTCAAACAGCTGTAACTTCATATTAGTAGAAAGCTGACAGCTGTAATTAAGCAGGGAAATAGACAGCAGCACTGTGTAGATCTGAGTGGCCTGGCTGTGATTAGGCAGAAACCCATAAACATTTTAATTTGGTTTTGAATGTGTGCTGTACTTAGGAGGAAGAGTAGCAGATCGCTGGGCTGTTACGAATTTTGCACATTAGCAACTTAAAGGGCATTTGTAAACACTGCTGAATTTTGCTCTCTGATTAATGGAATTGGGAATAAAGTTGATCTGCAGAGGAATTAAATTTTCTCCAATATAAAAGCAAAACTTCCCTGCAAATATTTAGGAAAGAAGTTTATTGAAAACTGCTGAGTTAGCTTTTTCAGCTTCTGCCTACAGCCCTCCTTCCATTCTATGTGTTTCATTGCTCATAGCACTCGGGTGAATAGAAGCAGTATTAGAACAGATGTAACTGTAAGGATGCAACTTCAGACCTCTGAGGGTGATACTAACCACACCTGGAATTTTCCTCATTCTTATGACAACTGGTGAGATGTTGCCACCTTCTCACAAGAAAAAAACACGGTGATTTCTTCATAAGGCTGGAATAGCAGAAGTCAATAGTTTCACAACACCTGATACAAGAAACCCAGAAAAAAGATTTTTAATACTCAGGAATTAGAATGAAGATGGAGGTGAAACTCCCCTCTAGTGTGGGCACAATCTCTGCATAAGATTTGTTCCTTCTTAGCATCACTTAATCCCCAGAAATACACAGTGTGTATGTGAGGGAAAGGAAATAAGCACACAATTCCCTCTTTTCTCTCCTTGTCTTCCAGAAAGACACTCCACTTCCTTCAGTGCAAATTATATCCTTTGTATACAAAGAGGGAATATAACACATACTGCCTGTTACTTATTTTTGAACTTCAGAATAGCATGCCATTAAAAATGCAGAAACTAGTTCACTCATTAAAATTAAGATAATGACTCTTCTTGAAAAGAAACTTACAAATACTATTTTTAAAAGGAGTAAATTTCTATCACACTTCTGTGTGTCACAAGTGGCATATATTTTAGAAATTAAAATTTTTACACTTAGTCCTGCAATGGCATTTTATTTGTATAGGCCATTACCTGTCAAAAAACAAAAACTGTACAAAAATAGAAACAGATTCCTTTCTTCAACAGATGTGAGTACGGCCAACCTAATCCTTTCACATCTAGAAAGAACTTTTTGACTTTCTAGTCCTAAATACATATAAAGCCATATGTAGTACCATTCTTCTGGAGGGGCTGGATGTCTCTGTGTTTCTTTTGGCAAAAGAGCACTCTCCACAGGGTGGAGACAGGAAGAGTGCAGCTTAGGCTGCTCACTATTCAGTTATCCAAAGATCTTGGTAAGGTCTTCAGTAAAGCAAAAAATGAAGAAACAGCATTTCAATGTTATTAAAAAATCAGAGGAGAAGGGAAGACTACAAAAAATGATTTCAATATATCTTAATGTATCAATCTGCAAAATGCCACGCACTTCTTCATACTTCACCTTTAAATCACCTCATTTAAAACCCATGTTCAATTTCTTTCTAAATTTATTTTCTCCCAGCTTTCATTCGTCTTGAACATAACTGATTATGCATCTAGCCATTCCACTCAAACACCACAAATAAAAAGCTTCTTTACAGGGTAACATAAGCTTGCAAGTCTTCAAGTCTTGCTTGACTTGAAAGATCTTGCAAAAGATGTCTGTTTTGTTCAGAAATGTTAACACAAACTTGGAATGTGCTTGTGTGTGTTTTCACACATCACTGAAAGATTTAGTTACCCACAGAGGGTGTATCCATAACCTCATTAACTTGATTCAGCTAAGGAAGAGCCTAGCATTCCCTCCCTCTTCATCTCTAGAAACAGTCAGAAAGCTCTGACCACAAAATCTGAAGAAAATTTTTACATTGAGAACTCTGTCATTGTTGTGGCCCATTTCCACAATATTTAACATTTTCTTTCTAAATTGCAAATTACCAGTCTGTGCTGACTAACTAAATACCTGGAAGTTTTCTCACATGGATAGACAATAACTGTTCTCTTTCTTTCCTTTAACATAGAAACTCCCAACACTATGGTAAATAGAAAAGATTGCCACTGACCTGTATATTTTTATCTCTCCAAGTCCCTTGCTCTTCTTGCATTTCATTTATTCTTTGAGGTACATGTAGTGGGTTTGCATGGCCAGGTTTTGGTAGTGGGGGGGGCTACAGAGGTGGCTTCTGTGAAAACATGCCAGAAGCTTCCCCCATGTCCAATGAAGCCAACGCCAGCCGGCTCCAAGAAGGACCTGCCGCTGGCCAAGACTAAGCCCATCAGTGACAGCGGAAGCACCTCTGGGATAATGTATTAAGAAGGGGGGGAGGGGGGGGAAATATCTGCACCAGCTGAAGAGAGGAGTGAGACTATGTGAGAGCAGCAACTCTGCAGACACCCAGGTCAGGGAAGGAGGAGGAGAAGGGGCTCCAGGCACCAAAGCAGAGGTTCCCCTACAGCTGGCGGTGAAGCCCATGGTGAGCCAGGCTGTCCCCCTCAGCCCATGGAGGTTAACGGTGGAGCAGATCTCCACCTGCAGCCCATGGAGGACTTCATGCCAGAGCAAGTGGATGCCTGAAGGAGGCTGTGACCCTGTGGGAGGCCTGCACTGGAGAGCTGTGGCCCCGTGGGAAGAGGAGCCCGGGCTGGGGCAGGTTTGCTGGCTGGGCTGGGGACCCCGCAGGGGGGACACGCTGGAATCGGCCGTTCCTGAAGGACTGCACCTCGTGGGAGGGACCCACACTGGAGCAGTGTGTGAAGAACTGCAGCCCGTGGGAAGGACTCAGGTTGGAGAATTTCATAGAGAACCGTCTCCTGTGGGAGGGACCCCATGCTGGAGCAAGGGAAAAGTGTGAGGAGGAAATAGGGCAGAAACAACATGTGATGAACTGCCTGTAACCCCCATTCCCTGTTCCCCTGTGCCTCTCAGGAGGAGGGCATGGAGAAACTGGGAATTAAGTTAAGCCATGGAAGGAGGGAGGGGTGGGGGGAAGGTGCTTTTTCTCATTTGAATGGTAAGAAATTAAACTAATTTCCCTAAGTCAAGTCTGTTTTGCCAGTGACAGAAACTGCTGAGTGATGTCCCTGTCCTTATCTTAACCCACAAGTCTTTCATTATATTTTCTCTCTCTTGTCCAGTTGAGGAGGGAAGTGATTAAGCGACTTTGGTGGGCACCTGGCATTCAGCCAGGGTCAAAACACCACAGGTACAAGCACAACAGCTTCCAGTTTTGAGACCAAAAAGCCATTTCCAAGCTCCAAAACGTTCTTCCAGAACATGGAGGTGACCACCTAGGACCAGCATCCTCCTACATGCTGCCCTGTGTGATGGTTCTGTAGACTATCTGCCATGGCATCAGGAGCAGACAAATGCCTGGCTTGGTAAATGGCCAGATCTCATTTTCTGCTAAACCACCCCTGAAACTCCTTTGAGTATAGCATGTGTAGCAACTTTGTTTATGATTTCATACCAGCCATGCAGTCTGAGCAGCAAGGTGTCAGATAAATACAACTCAAAACATTTCTTATTTTCTGTCTTACAAGTTCTCCCAATGGCTGTGGGACACTGCTCCATGCCAGTAAGGGATTATCCTGAACAGGCTCTTGGGGCACATGAAATATTCTCAGCACTGTCAATTTCATTAGGATGCTCTGAGGACTGCCAAGTATCCCTCAAGGCATGTCAACCTCCTAGCCACAAGAGGAACCAACATACAGCATCTTAAAATCATATTCCCACCAATCAAGTGCCTAAATGCCAAAATTCAATTCATTTGGGTACTAAGCAGAAGGTATTAAAATAAATTTTAAAAAAAGCCCACTATGTCAAACAGTAATATTGATTCACTTCCATACATTTCATAATCTACCCTGTCAACTCTGGTTTTCATTCATTTGAAAGACCTAGTATAGTATTTTAATGACAATGAAGCTGCTTGCTGCCTCTTGCAAGACAAGAGGCCTGCTCTATAGGCTGCCATACCTTAACCTCACAGGCATTAAGGAACAGGTGAGCATCAAAAGCCACAGACCAGAGCTTGCTTTGAAGGTTTTTAATGGTGAGAATCACCATCAAAGCTGGATGCAAGCTCTGTGCAGCTGAAGAATGCTGGGGGTAAACAAGATTATGTGTGTAGCTATCCAGGACAGCCCCCCAAAGGTGATGACTTTGTACAGTCTATGGAAAAGAAAGATCTTGGTTTTCCTCATGAATATGACACAGGGCTTTAACAGCCAGGTATTTGTCACTTTGATATGTGCATGGTCTCCAGAGCTGTCTAGCTCACAAAACCACATCCATTAAAATACATCCTAAATAAAAAAGAGACACAACAGTACATTATTCTTAAGGCTGCTATGTGTCCGACAGATTTACAATAGAAATGTAATCCAGTCCCAGGCATACCTGTGACTCATCATCAAGAAATCAGAACAGTGGAGATCATGCTACTATATAATAAGAATTCAGCAATACACTGTATCATTTTACATTCTCCTGCATGTATTGTATTATCAGAATGTCTTCTGAAGAATGTAATTTGGTTTCCCATTATAGATAATTGAAATGTGTTTTATCTCAATGCAATGTCCAGTCAAATGAAACACAGAACATGAAAAAAAAAAAACCCAAAAGAAATCAAAGCACCTAATAGGTTTTCCTTTCATTGCTCATGGACATACTCTGCATTCACTTTTTTCTACTCCACTGTCTTTATATATGCAATTTGAAAATAGCTCAGGAATGCTTACCCATAGTTTTTATTGGGTACTTTATGCCCTAGAGTGACAGAAATAACAATGAAGGCAATTAATTAATAAAAATTTAAAAAACAGTACAAATGACACTGTCACCACACCATACTATGCTTCTCCAAAGAACCATGACTCCCAGAAAAGAAATAAGCACAGCTCAAACATTAAAATTATTCAAGCCATTACACTGAGATTTCACACGGCTTTATCACAAAGCAGACTTCTTCCTTCCCCACAAGCTTCTTCCCTGCAAGATCTCCATTTTACTCCTCTGTCTAAAAAACATGCTTCAAGGATTAAGATACACAGTTCCTCACCTCCACCAACACAGGCCAAGGAACTAAAAACCCCTTAGTTTAACTTTGATTCCACATATGGTTCAGCATAAGATATCTTCGCCTGATTTGTTAAATCAAAACAGGTCTGGAATATTTGCAGGGACTATCTTCCAGTCCTGTCTTTGGAAAAGTTGCTGAGGAATATTAGAAACACATTCAGGTGTGCAGTGTATGCTAAACCAGGGGCCAAATCTTTAACGTGAGAAGAGGTAACACTGCCAACTTCAAAAAGTAAAGGAGAACATGAAAAACAAAGCACATGCTACCAACTACTCCTTTTGGTTTTCTTTTTAAATAGAAGACATTGCTTATGAACAATGTAGTTTGGGGGTTAACTATAGACAATAAAGAGACTCAACACCGAGTATAGCATTTCATTCTCTGAAACAAAAGATTTCTCTAGGACAACTGGATAAACCAGATCCAAGGATGCAGAGAGGGCACACCTGGAGTTTCAGACAATGTAAGTGGAAGGCAATAAGGTAAGATGTTCCCCCTCCCAATACTGGCTACTACATGTGTGGCCCAGTAGGTTTTTTTAGTGCTGTCTTGCAGCAGTAGCCCTGGAGCTTACCTCCGGCATGTCAGGAAGATGAGGACTAGACAAAGGGCAGTGTGCCTGAGCATCATCACCTCCTTGAACATTACATGAGCTCTACAGCTTCTCAGTCCTTGTCTATTTCTTGCTTTGAGAGCATTCCCTCATTGCCTTCAGAGAAATTTTGCCCTCTACACACCCACTATAATAATATTAAACACAGTAATAGCACTAAGAAACAACAGCCATGCTCGTCACAAGTTCTGTACAAAACTTGACCATATTGATCCAATGATCCTCTGAGCCAATCACATAAATACACAAATAGAGATCTGCACACACCTGCGTTCTGACGTACTGCAATAATTACTTCATTGTCAAGAGAGCCAGAAGCATGAGCACAGTATCTTTTTTGGGTTTTCCCATATGACCCATAGAGCCCTTGAATTAGGTTTCTTAGTGGCTTGGATTACTGCAACCCTTCTGCTTCAGAGCACAACTGATACTTTCCAAACATCACCTGCTTCAACACACCTAAGACTCATTATCCTGTAAAGCAGTAAGTTAACAAAAGCATTATTTTTTTACTCGACATGAGGTTATTATCAACACCTGAAAATGCACTGACCCACAATACACCACCACTTCTTATCCTTACCGTGTTTTCCAATTTCCAGTTTTCTTCTTTCAGAAGAAAAGAAGCACTTTCACTGTGATTGAAGAAGGAAAATTGGTAATGCTGAAACCCTCTTCCTGTGACTGACTTGAGCTTGGGTATGTAAAAGGAGAACCACAGATATTAAAGTTCTAGAAAAATTGTAAGTGGCAATTAGCAAGTCAGTATTAAGAGGTGACATCCATCATCATTCCAATTAGGCTACAAATAATGCAAACCACATTTTCCCTTCTATAAAAAGCTATAGCTGCACAAGATCTCAAGTGAGCTTCTTTGCAACTGTTTTGAAAAACAGTGGTAAAGCAAGATTTTATTGTCAATAGCACTCATAATAACTTTCCTACAACATAATAAAACATGGGCAATTGCCAAAATTATTATTAACACTTCCACAGGGTAGCAAGGAAATACATAATGCTGATGTCAATGGGAAGTCAAGAGAAAAAAAATATGGTGCTAAAGAATCACTTTTACAAAATGTACAACTCAGAAAATACTGACATTTATAATTCACAGTTATTTAGTGTTTTCCATAACAAAGCACCCAATGAACCACTACGTACTATAAACACTGCATCCAAAACTAGAACGAATTCAAGGTCAGGTCTCAGCTGTTCTGGCCAGACCCAGAGGTAGAGAGGAAAGTGAGTGACAACATCCCCTCCAAATAGGGAGAACAGTTTATTTAAAGAAGGAATTTGTACAAGCTACTGTGATTAAAATCCCTGTTGTGGCTACAAGGTGTTTACAAAGCTACTAGAAGCCACATAAACATGAAAAGCCAAGTTAAAACCAGTATACTGGGTTCTTTCAGACTCTCACTAAGTCACCATTAGTTGCTAAAGAATCTGTCTAGTTTGAAATCCTCTAGATCAACTAATGATGAAACCCGTAACAGAAGCTTATCTTTTGAGAGCCAGGCTACAAATGCCTTTTTACTCACTCTCCCATGCAACGCTTTCGTATTTTGCTATAGTCACAATGGGTTACAGACACAGGCATGATAAGGTTTTTAAGTAAATAGCATTATCTTTATCAGACCAAGTGATATAACTTGCAGGACAATGTAGTCTTTTGTGCACAGGAGACTTTTGTAAACCAGGGATAGGAACTCTTCTCTTGTACATTCTTCATGCATTCTTCAAATCTGTAAAATATCTGTACTTCTAGAGAGTTCAAAGAAGTCCAGTCTATGTCCCAAGTCTTGCATTCTGCCTCGACAGAAAAAGATCTGTACTCCCTTTCAGTTATCAGTACAGCCCAGTTGCCATTTCCAAATGTTCCACAATATGAATTTCTTGTCTTTAAACCTGCCAAGCCTAGTAACAGCTTCCTCAGGGCCCAGGATCACTGCCATAAAGCCCAAGTGGCACAGGACATCTAATGCTAAATTCTATAGATTTGTGTTCAGAAGCACTGGGAGAAACTGAGAATCCAGCTCCACCTTGCATCCTGCTCAGAAGAAATGCATGTCTTTCCACTTCCCAATTAGGAAAACCAGAAATCTGTGGCCCAAGCAGAAAAATCTAGCATAGAAATACCTAACTGTGAACACTACTTAAAAAGAGAAACTCTCTAAGTCAGTAGCACTGTAAGTCGGAGAAGTGTAGGAAATCACATGGGGAGATTAACCAGAGAGACCCCTCTTTCCTAACAGCTTTCCTACCTCTGTCTGTTGTCTTGTGCCTTTTTAAATGAGAACACAGTTTTTTCTGTTATGAGATTATGGCCAATACAGAGAACAATTTACACTAGATACTCAAAGGTTAGAATAAAAGCAGCCAGAAAAATAGTCAGTACAAAAAGATGGAGTAAAGACAGCTTTCATTGACACTTCCTGCACATTATTACTCTCTACACATCTGAAAACAGCTCAGTAGGATGTGGGGAGATTTTTTATTTTGTATGTCAAAGGTCTTGAACAATATCTTCACTCTTGGCCTCTAAAGCATATGCCTTTACAAGAAATAATTACTGTAAGAATCTGATATTCATAAGCAGTAGGTAGACTCACATTTTCAAAAATTATGCAAGGGGTGAAGTTGACCCATAAAGAAAAGAAATACTGAAAAAGTTTGATAAGAAAACTGTTACATACTTTTTAGTTCATTTATTGCACTGGAAGACTGGGGAAAAAAGTTTAGCTATATGTACTGTTTCTCCTAACACCAGCATGCTCGCTGGGTTTCTTTGGCAAGTTCCTGAAAAAGATTGGTAAAAAGAAGCAGGTGACCTAAGTGCACATTTTGTTGCTTTAACAGTAGCAGATATTTATACTTTATACCATTTACCACTCTCATTGTGAAATAAGACTTTGAAACAAGGTGAAATCTAAATAGCATTCCTGAGGAATGATAAATTGCAGTTGAAACCTATGGTGTTAAATGGAGAGGGGAGCATTCAATATATTCTTGATGATAGCTGGAAATGTCAGAGAATAAAAAAGACAAAAAGTGTTCAAAGTACATAAACATATACCTTTGCATGTGGTACCTCTTTATTCTTATGATGAATCATACTGGTCTTTTTTATACTGAATCAAGCTTCTGTGTGCAGTCTAGTTGGACAGCATGCTCTCCGGTAACGTAGTGATACATAGTGAGTTCTGTTTACATAAACAGAACTCAAAGACAAATCAGGTAAAAAGTAATGTCCTCAGATAATACTGTATGACTTTAAAGTGTGAGGGGGGTGGGGTGCGGGTGCGGTGCATGTAAATGTATATGGATTTGTTTTATTTGTTAGGAAAAAAATGGGCAAATATTGGGTGATCAAATATAAATAACATACTCTGACTTCCAAATGAGTATCAATGCCCAGATTCTAAAAATATATAATGGTGTCTACAGCACATCTGTACATAGACATGAATTTATATAAATGGATACAATTTTCACAATTTTTCTATGTCAAATTCTGATAGAAAATTCATATTTCATTTCAAAATGTGGTGGGTTTAGACATTTTTGGGGTTTCTTTTGGCTATATGCAAATATACTCCAAAACATCAAGACATGAGGCAGTACTAACCCAGTACAGAGCTAGCAAATATATTCAGCACTGTGGATGCTTTGACAGTCTTGGTGAACTACATGCAGTATTCACTTTTATTTCATAAACCCCTTTTATAACTTCTTGAGAAAAATTATATTGAATTACAGCTCCATGCAGAAGATACCACTGGTGACAATGACATAAATATTTTTGTTGCCTGCTATAAGCATACTAAACAAAATCAATTAAATATTTCAGGGCTGCTATTTATTTGCAAACAAATAGGGGGATCACTTCAAAATAACAGACAATAAGCTACTGTTTTCTATTCTAAAAATCATTATGATCGTAAAGGAGAAAATGAGACAGTCATGTTTTGTATTGCAGCTAAAAGAAATAATGAGTTATTTTACTTTGAATGGAAAGGATTTAAAATCAAGTGTTAGAAGCAGTATAAAATACCATCCTCTAACAGATACCAAAACCATTTCTGTATGTTCCTAGCAAATCTTCCTGTTATAAACAAAGAAGGTTCCTGATGACCTTGAAAGACTGGTCAATATCAGGCACAGCAGAAAAACTTTTCTTCTTTACCAAAAAGAAGGAAATTTTCAAGGTACAGAGGTCATTGTTCTACCACTGAACACTTAATAACAACACACCGATTAGAAAAACATCATCATAAACCTGGTTTGGTTTTCAGTATACATACTGCACTCTATTATGCAAAACACGTAGGAATAATGTGAGGACCATCTCTAACTACACAAAATAATTTGATTCACATGCAGGAGAACGTTGGGTTTTGCACAAGGCTAGACCAAGGTCATATTGCAACAATGCATTTGTTTTGTCTTGGAGTATGAAAGAAGGTATTTTTAGCTTAAGCAACTTGGCTTGAACTTTTTTCCCCTCACTCAGCTCAATTCCATGCAGAGCTATTTGTGCTCAAAAATAACTGTTTCATATTCTGGGAAGCTATTTTCAGGGTGTATTGTTTCACTATTCAACCATACTGATGAAATGTAGGAAGTTTAGCAGAGAAAATGGGAAACCGAGGCTGGAGGGAAGGTGGAAGAGGGATGCTAGTATTTCAAACTAAATCTGCCATGATTCTTCACATCCATACTCCTGGCATACAGTAAAGTTGAGTCCACACTTTCTCTTAGCCACATGAAGTATTGCTGCCTCTGCTATTGCTTACCATATCCTCCAAGATATTCTACTACAGCTGATCATGTAAATGCTCCTGAGCCTGAATTTTGTCAAAGTGATACAGGATGAAGAAATCCGTCCATGAGAACTGTTCATGCATACCCAGGTCAGGCTTGGGATGCAACAACCACTGGCAGAGCTGAGGAAGGGCAAACCTCTTTGAGGAGCAAAGACCGCTGGGCAGTCATGACCAGCAGTGGAGTTGTGGTCCCCTCTGTCATTGTAGGGGACTCATCCTTACTGACTCTTCGTTCTGAAGCCTTTTTCCAGGTGCTTTGAGAAGGGATTAGCTTAGTTTTGCCCATGAGCAATTTCAAAATATTATTGGAATGTGTTTCAGAAAGAATAAAGGATGAGTTACTGGTGATTTCTCATCAGCCTCTGCCTTCTGGAAGTCCAGATCAAGGTTCTGTTCTGATTTGCAATATGCTTGTCAAATGCAGGGCATTATTTTTACCTCTCATGATCTCCAGAAAGAAGAATTAAGCACCAAAACAAGTGCAGTATTTACACTAATCTAAGACTTCTGAGATTCAGGCGAAGTCTCTTCAGCTTGAAGTAAATTCAAAAAACCCATCTGGGTTCCCAAGATAGCAAAATAATGCTGCAGAGACTGCATAAAGAGGTTGATTGTGCTCTATACAAAAATATAATACTTGTTTTGTTCCTTACAAAAAAACCCTCACAACATAACACTTGTGAGCTTTTAGGTATTCTTAGTATAATTCAATTACTAAAAGTGTAGTGCTATAAATAAATTAAAATCATTTAAATGCCGATATTATAAAGTATGTTTCCCTGAAAGGAAGCAGCAACAAGAAGAGCAACTGAATCTTTTCCATTCATCAGCTTGTATTACAACCTGTAGTAAATTTCAGCCCGAGTGTTTGTACAGCATGTGTCTGCAGGTAGCTCTGGAATACAGCAGGCCTTGGAATTGAGAAGAGTGCACAAGCTTAGGACAGGAACTGCACAACACTGTGTCAAATTGAAATATTTAAGCAGACAAAATGGTTGCCTTAACCCACTGAAATTAAAAGAAGATTCTGCTGAAGCTGTTAGCACTGTCATTGCAGATAATGTACTTGTGATATTTAACAATCACAAATGGCCCAGCCCTTTTAATAGCTCTAATCCCTAATGTACAAAACCAAAAAGAAACCTCACTGCTTATCAACATTAATGTAATTTGCTCACTATCATTCCTCTCTCCTTAAGCCATCTATATTTAAAATGCAAGTCTGAATCTTTTTCAAAAAGTATCCTGATCTTTTTTCTGAAGTTCAGATATTGACTGAATCTAATCTAATTGTGACATCTCAAAATGTGGTTATGCAGAACATGGGGAATACTTACACCACAAATATCATTAAAAAGATGGCAATACTCATAGTCATCAGCTTGCTATTTGTCTGAGCAAACAAAAAACTTGCTTACAATACTCAAAGACATCCTTGTCTTCCACAATTTACTCCCAGGCTGGGATACAGCAGAGGAGCCTGCTAAAACTTAGAAATGCTAGAATTAAAAAGACAGCCAAGATTCCTTTATGTGAAAAAATCCATTAATATAGCAGAAGGTATGAGTATGGGCCTTTGCTAGGAAGAAGTCACCTGCTCATCATATTTGTAAAGTAATTAAAGTATAAGAAATGGACTCTTAGCTTGACACCACTTTGATGCATTGGTCTGTCTTTTCTGTTAGCAAGGCCACGAGTATCATCAGGGGGTTCCCTGATTCCCCAAAAGCTTCCCACAGCTATGGCCAAACCCAACCCAAATCCTGCTATTATAGAATACACTGCAGTACAGTGAAATTGTTGTGGATTATAGCATACTGCGGAAGGGAGTTTTGATTTATTCCCCTTGGCCATTTGCTCCTAGAACATCCTCATTCTAGAATAGGCAGAACCTCCCTGTTTTGCTTTGACATAACTATTGAAGATTTGCTGCTGTGTCTCTTGCTACCAGCCATTCCCAAGTAACATTCTTTGTGAATGTTTTAGAACATTGTACTTAAATATTCACTGACATTTGCTTTGAAATTGTAGGTATTCTTTCAGCTATCCTATTAATGCAGTGCCTAATACACAAGGGAAATTAAGCTTCTGAGGCTTTTTTAATTGTCAAGTGTAAATACATAAATGCAAATTTTACCACCACTCTTTAAAGTGGCAAATTTTTTTTAGTCTGGGTTGGATTACAAACTGATTTCCAAGAGAATAATTCTACTGCTTTAAAAATCACAGGTCCCATCATGTAGCTGGTAAAGAAAATGCTCTTCCATTCTTGTTGTTTCACTGTTTCCAGCTATTACCTCATAGGTTTCATCTCAATTTGAACAGATGAGGAATCACCCAGTTCTTCTAATCGACAATGGCTGCTATAGCACAGGCACATTGTAGTCACTGGTTAAGACAGTAGTGCTAAATATTTAATGCACCTTTACTATTGAACACATATTTTTGCCCCAAGCGTCCAACACTACTAGGAGAATCATTCTATGGAGTGAAACAGTATTGAGTACACTTTTCAAAATGCTATATAGGCAAAGTAGTATTTGTTTTAAAAAAACTGAATAAAACTACTTTGGCAAGTCATGGTAGTTTTCCTTGTGTTCCTTAGCATTATTAGTAGTTCTGCTTTGATTTGCTCTCATTTCCCTTTATACTTGGGGTTTGTGTTTGTGCAGCTGTTTACCCCAAAATTTTTTTTTTAAAAAAATTGTTTGTGCTTATGTGGGTACCTCCCCAAATTCTCAGAGGCTCCTCAGCATCCCTGAGTTTTACTGCCCTGCCTCAGTGTGCTCTTTTTTCCTAGATCTAGGTCTGTTAGAGAAGTGCTAACTAAAAAGTATTTGCAAGGTTGATGACTCCTCTGAGCAGGGTCCTCCATACTGTTTACAACATGCTTCCCAGGCCGACCTGGGGCAGGCTGGTCTGGTGTACTGGAATGGGCTGTTAAGTTCACAGAGATATCAGCCTTTCTCCCCAGTTAGGGATTGCACACGTTTCCTTCCTGGCTTTACTGTGTATCTTTAGCTTTCAGGGGTAACGCCAAACATCATGCCTTCAAAAAACTGGCTTGCGAACATCACCTTTGTTAGCTTTATGCTATTCCAACTTCATGCATTTATTGGTTTATAAAATGAGGTTGATGTCAAGGCCTACTTAGGCTCTGCAGGCTTTTGTGCAATCACTGGTATATTCTCAGCTTTACATGATAGCATGCTTTTGAAAGATTATCTGCTCAGCTAATTTCCCTTACTCTACTTATGGCAAAGTACTGTTCTACACAAAATCAACTTCAATCGACACAATAGCTTTTAGGTAGACATATAATACAAGGAAATATATAACTTGTACCCTTTTTGCCAACACTTTCTCCTCTTAATGAAATAAAAATATGCTAGAAAAAACCTGTATAAAAAATCTGCCTTAGAAAAAATCAAGCTACACACTGGAAACAAATCCTTGATTTACATATACTGAAAGAATATTTTTCAAAGGCATTCAGGATTCAGGACACTGCACCATGAACATTAAAAGACAGAAGATAGTGATAGTAAAGAAGGTGACATGCTCATGAGCTAACCCTGAACAGCGGCATACAATTCATACTCAAATATCATGAAAGTCTAGGTATTTCTTGTTGTATGATTCTCTAATTACTATGGAATTTTCTAGTAGAAAAGTACACACTTCTCAGGTTTCTTATAGCAAAAACAAGAATAATCCACCTATCCATGGAGTGGTTGAATGAGATACAGGACATCAGTTCTATTAAAATGTTAATTTATCAATTATGTATACAACAGAAGAAAGGACAAATAGACATTTAAAATTTGATTACTGTTTTATCCACTCTGAGCAGAGCTGGCTGCAAAATCCCCTGCTATGCTTCAATTTAAAAGAAAATGTTTTAGAACTTACAATGGATTTGCTATGGTAGGCTACTGAATCTTAAATTTGAATGTAAATATTTCTATTTTAAAATATGTGAACCAGCACAAAAGGTGGCTAATACCCTAGTTTAATTCATTCATTCCAAAAGGTAAAGTTGTCACATCAATTCAGAAGCCTTCTGAGGCAAGGAGTGACAGCTATTGTTGATTTTGTAAACCTGCATTAATCAGCTGTTTACAAATGGGACATACTTCCAGAAACACACAGTCTGGGAATGACTGATTTATCAACTTGTACTCAAAACTTCTGGCCCAGTGCTATGGCTTAGCATTTAATTAAACACGTATACAAAATTATTAATTAGCTGAACACATCTCACTAGGCAGCCCTCTTAATGCCTTCTGTTTGAGAGTCTTGAACTGAAGGCCAGTAGTAACTACAAGAAAAATCACCAGCAAGTTTACTAGCTCAAAGGTGTTCAGCCATTTATCCAAGTTACCTTCAGAGAGTGGGTCTCTGCTGACCCTGCGCTGTTAGGCAACTTTCTCTGTGCAGGCATCTGTGGTGCAGGCATCTGTGCCACAGCCATCTCCAAAATCTCTCCAGTTACCACATCATTGCCACTGGCTTTGCTTGACCTTCAGAAGGAATCCAGCCACTCCTGGATCATTCAGCTGTCTAAAGCCAAGCTGATGGTTCCATACAGATGATTAAGGCAGAAATGTTATCCAAAGATGGCCTAGCCAGAGGTTAACACTGAAACCCCTCACAGCTGCATCAGCAATATGCAGGTTCACCATCACCTGGTGGTGCTAAGTCCTAGTGACACACACAGAGCGAGTGGTCTAACCCCAGGTGTCAAAGGACATCTGGTCCCTTCTTTTCCTCAGGCTTTTTAATGTAGCTGAAAGGGTTGGCACATTTTCTGATCCTTTAATAGTCCCAAAGTAGAGCAGTATCACTCTGCTTTCTTGCCAACGTTCAGAGTTGAAAACTCTTAAATTCCAACTGTTTAGGTAAGTTTAACTACATTTTTATGGTCTCTCTGCTATCCTCTGTACTTCACGTACTTTTTACACACCATAAATTCACTCAGCATTAACACTAATGACATCTAGTCTTGGTTTCATAATCTCTGACAAACAGTCTTAGCATGATTTTCTAAAACATACCTTCTGAATCTTCACATAAGGGACGCCTGCTAATGATGAACATTTCTCATGTTAATAGGGACAAGTGCTACTATTCTGTCAACAGACTGCTGGCTTTTCTGACTTTATTTGCCACACTGGTCATACGAAACAGAACCTCAGTCCTGTAACTCCACAGTCTAAGCGCTCTCGGTTGAGCTAACACCTCTTGTATTTGCTGTGTTGTTTCAACAGAGGCTAATGTACTGTTCAGAGGGATACATACATCTTCCTTGAAAAAGATAAAATATTCTAGCAATTTTCTTGCACTTCCATACACCACCCGTTGCTTTTCATATAACTAGCAATCCGACTAGAACATTTTGATTTACTTATTACTCTCAGGCTCTTTGGTGGACAGCAAAGGTTTTGCAAGACAAAGGAAAACTTAAGACCACCATCACTCTCCTAGTCACATAAGACAGATCATTAAGTATCATTTATAAATAAACAATTGCCAAGAATAAATCAACTTTGGAACAATCATTTCATTCATTGCACACCAAAAAGATCAAATATATAAAAATTACACAAACAAGTAAGCAAATAAATAGTGAGTAGCAACACAAGCATCAGACCAACATTTCTTAAACCGGACATAAAATAAAATTATTTGAAAATCAAGAAAAACATAAGCAGAAGCCTAAGTAACTTGAAACTTGATTTGTGCATGACACTGAGTATTCAGCGTGGCATTTTAAGCATTGAAAGGAATACAATTCTTTTTAGAATGGGGGGCTACTGAAGTTCAAATAACTAATTGATTTAGAATTTATAACAGTGATTAGCCAAGTAAAATCTTCCACCTTAGACCCGTGTCCACATTTCATGGGTTCTTGACATTTGAGTCTTAATGACGTACCTTATCTGCATGATGGAATGGAGTGGGAGCCCAAAGAACAAAATTTGGGTTTATGCCTTTAATACCCAAGGTATTCCAAATCACTTTGGAAAATAATTAATCACATACCAGTGCTGCAGTGATCATTGGTAACTATAAAAGTGATTACATGCCCAGCAGGAGTTCTCAAACATTGTTAAAGTGTAAATAAATAGGACACAATATTACTATGTATTTCTGGCATTTGGGGTACCTGACATCTAATCAGCACATTTTATTTTTGACAAATCTCTCTCAATGGCATTGTCTATAATGTTATTTCAGCTGCTTTTTCTCTTCCTATTTGTATTGTCCAGTCATGCATATGCATTTACCCTCATGTGAGTGTTAGTCATCTAGTGATGTCCCTCATTACTCTTCCCCAAGACACAAATCACCTTTATTACTTCTCCAGTTTTCATCAGATTCCATCCATTACTTCTGACTAGATCTGCCCCTGGTGTTTTCCTCAGTGCTTCACAGTAGATGGTTTTCCATTTGCTCTCTAAATGACCTTGCCATTTGGAAGCACTTTACAAATCTAGTATCTATGCTACCTGTAACCTCAGATTGATCAATAGAGTCTGGTGGGGTGTAGAGTGAACCTTTTCATTTCAAGCCTATTAATTAACATTCGGGATAATCTATTCTTCTTATACAATGATTCTTAACACTTTCCAAGACAGTGCTCTTCAGATTACCTCCTTTCCCTGTGATTTTTTTAGTCTCTACTTTCTTCTATAGCTTTGCTGTACATTCTGCATTTCCAGAATAAATAGCATGCTTACATTTTCCCCTCTGTGCAAGCCTACATCATGCATACCTGATCAAAGCCTGTTGGTTTTTTCACTTTTAGTTATGCTATGTTTTAGCTAATGCATATGACTAAAACTGATCCCCAAACCATTCCCAGTATCTCAGACCTGTGTCACCATACTTTGCAAGATCCCTCAGGACTGAAGTTAATGAAGTTAATGAGCAATAGGCAGCATAGACATATACAAATCCTGACTGGCTAGCTGGCCAGAACCTATATATATCCCTTCAGGTTGTCAATATAATTTTCTAGGGTTTCTATAGAACGTAAGCATCGGTGAGCCATCAGCCTATTGCTGCAGTCAGTCAATAGACTGCAAAGCTACTTGGTGCTGGCAGAAAGGGATAGACAGCCAGACATGGAAACACATGCTCACAAAGCACTGTCACTGAAAAGCTATTTCCTTAAGAAACCAGGCTAGAATCTCCCTTTTGTTTCAGCTTTTTGAATACTAAATGTCACTGTATTCTTCTGTGACCCTGTTACATAAATCTAGCAATGGAAACTTGTAGTCATCAGGATTCAAGCTGACCAGGATAGCATTCACATCAGCATAAGGCTGAAAATTGGTTTTAATTGATGTAGCCTGGAACGGGACTGACCTCATAACTGATTTTTTCCAGTTCTAACCCTGATGTATAATCTCCCCTCCTCAGAGTGTCTTGAAGAAGAGAGTTTCCTGACCATCCACCTTCATAAACCCTTGGCTATGAAGATGCCTCAATGAAGCAACAAAGTTCCACTGCACTGAATAAGTGAGTTTTTCACTTGGGTTTTGTTTTGTGGGTGTGTTTGTTTTGTGGTTTAAATTTTCTCGTAATTTTTGTAGTTAAGGCTTGTAGGAGGCCTCTTTCAATTCCAGAGCTTTAACTGATTTTGTTGAGCATTTACAGAGTATAACATGGTTTACCTTTTATTACATTTTGCGTTCTTTCCTATAGTGTTTGAACCACTCTTACAAGGATGAATTATCTCTTCTTCCAGTTGTCATACATTATTTATTCTAACATCATACACACTTTGTTTTATTTTCTGTTTTAGCTTGGCCACAGTAATTTCATTTACCCAATGAAAGATTATGTCTTTGCATATGCCTCTTTTCTCATTTTGTGCAGGACAACCCCGGGTTCACTAATTCTGCACTGGCAGTTCTTCACCATTCCTTCCCAACTTATTCTCCTGTGTTATATTCACAGATCACCTTGACAGCTTCGAATTTGATTTTCTCCAAAGCAGCACCATAATCCAGTGGTGTGGCACTCCCTAGCCAGCTGTGGGAGGGAAAAGAGTGGCATTTCACTAGGACCTAACAAAATGATCACTGGCCCATAACTAGGCAGCTTCTGGGTAATACCAGGATTTAAGGGAATAATAATTACTGTAATAACAACAGCTACTATCACCGGCCTTCTTTAAAATGCTGTCTCAGGCTAAGGACTAAACAGCTGTTAGACCAAGGTATGCCAGAAGGAAAAGACCCTCATTTCTATTTAGAGATATGCGTGGGGTTTATGGCGTATCCACATCACAAAACAAATTCACAAAACAAATCACCTTTTTGCAGAGAACATACACACATGATAGAAGAGCTACTAAGAGCCCAGATGAAGGATGTTTTCATTACATTATAAGACCATTCTTGTGAAGTCTCCACTTCCATAAAGAAGAGTTAAACTTTATTGTTCAAGGGTAAAGTAACTGACGGTCTAACATTTGCAGCATTAGGATACATTAGCTACATCTTTTAGATGTTTCCTGATTTTATTAAGTTTTATTACCAGACTGTGATAAAAGTTAGCAAAGCAGTAATTTTGGTGATCTACGATACGTAACAAAATGAGAAGAAAATCATGTTAAAACAACTTTAAAACAGAGAGTCATTCTTAACTGCAGAGCGTGGGAAGCTGCAAGCAATATTCTCATTAACAGTAAATACAGCAGGTTTTTTTTAAAATCCCTACATATTTGCTAAAACAGACTCAGTGAGATTTCCTTGCATTAAGGAGGACCATAAAAGTTCAAGTTCTTTTTTCCTCCTTACTTTCCTGGGCTTACCTGCTGTTGCTTACTTTTATGATTTTAATGCCATTAACAAAGCCCTATTTTAAATTTCACATGCCATGTATACAAATCTGTGTACATCATGACTAGCAGTGAAGAGTTTATTAGCTGACAGAAGAGTATTTAGGAATATGTCCTGTGCCAGATCATTTATAAGACTGCTTTACAAAACTGACTGGTGAGTAATTTTAGAAGCTGAACAGAAGTTCCTCAACTACAGAAATTCTGAAGTGCACAGAACATTCACTGTTTTAAACTATATTATGTTCAGACAAAAAGCAAAATTAAGGTGACCTCTTGAAAGAAGTTAAAGGCTTTTTCTTTCAAATCTTTAACTCCTGGTGACTAATCACTGCAGTGTTTGCAGCATACTAAACATCACCAAAATGGCCAATTCTGTTCTACAAACATTTACCATTGGCATTTTCTTTTTCCTGTGATACCTACAGTGTCATGCGCATTCTTTTCATTTCCAATACCATAGCTACAAGCTAATACATAGGGATTATATTTTTACAAGTCTGAATGACACCAGAATCCTTCCAGTAGGCAATATTGAAATTTTGTTAACAAGGAAAAGAGGCTAATAGTCACAAAGTAAGGGGAAATCACCAGGTTGGGGAGGCGGGGGCAGGTGTGGGAGATGAGAGGTACGCTTTTGCATGAATGGACTGATACGGGGGCCGTGCTGCTGTCTCACAATGATTCATAGGTTCCTTAAGTAGACACCAATGCAATTCAGCATTTGTCATAGCAATTCAGATGGGAAGTCCCAAGCACAGTAATTTTGGGGTGGGTGGCGTTTGGCTGTTTCATTACCAGAGCACGGAACAGCATGAGAGTGACCACATCCCTTAGAGGCTATGAGGGTGGCACTCTGTAACCCTCACAGAGGCAGGCTTCATTACTGAGGGTCCAGTCACAGTCAGGCAGAGAATTAGCAACTTGACCTCACGTATGTGTTTATTCACTTGAAGACAATGTATCCCCTTTTTTTCTCCCTGTTTTGAAATTATCTTAGCTTTGACGTCACAAGAAAGAAGAAAAGTTCTGAATATTTAAATGCCTCATTCCAACAAGGCCCCCAAGTCCTTCATACTCCTCACTTCACTCAGGCACTTTTGAAAAAATCTTTTAGCAGCAGACTGAAACAATGATTTGCCAGCATGCCTCTGCTTTTCTTTGTTTTAATGTACAGCCATGCTTAGCACATATATTCAGCGTCACTCTTCATAAAGAAAGAACATCATCTCTGTCAGAAGCCAGAACAGCTACACAAATTAAATTCCAATTGTAAGTGAGACTGCTGAGCCTTTGACTTCATGCTTGCCTTCCGAAGAGCAGCAACTTCCATACTAAATGAATTTCCTGATAAAACCCTGATCAGCACACAATCATTGCAGATCTGACTCCTGACAAGTATTTTATCTGACAACAGAAGATGACAAAAAGTCCCTAAGCATCATAACAAGCCATCTGTCACTATACACTGTTTCAGACAATTAGTTATCATGTAACATTCATGCTAATTTCCAGCATTTAATTCCTAAATAAATATTCTGACAGTTCTTCTTCCATTTTATTCATGGGCGAATAAGGTTAATAACTTTTGAAGACAAAAACTAACTTCACTGTTTAATTTTCTATATATTCATTGACACATGTCTTTTAGTCTAATACCTAGGGCTTGTGTAATACTTAGAGCCAAAAATCCCTTATTAGCTGGAACGGTCCTGAGGCTTCAGAATGAGTAATTTGAGAATGAGTCTTGCTTTGTTTTCAAACTACTTTGTAAAAATTCAAAGGCTGGATTTAATTAAAATGCAGAGGCTTTTCCAAAATTCCTCATAGTTCTTATTGCCAACCTACCCCATGCATATAAATTCTTGAAAAATTAACTCCATCTCCCTAGCAACATTTTAGGGAAAAATACTTTGTGATTTAATTAGTAAGGGTGGTAAACCTAATAAGCAAATTTCTGGAAATTAATTTTAATTTTTATTATATACTGTACTCATTCTCCTCTGAGTTTGCTAGCTTTGTCTGTAGCCATACACAAAAATAAAGCCGTAGTTCTGGAAGCTACCAATACAAGCCTGCACAAACACAGCCCAAGTTTAGCTATGTTATATTGCTTATGGACAGGAAGACGAAGTACAATTCTTTTGCTTGCATCTCACTCAGCTTTTAGATCAGTAAAAATCTTTTTTAATGAAGAATATTGAGCAGTTATTGAGTAAATTCCTACCTAGGAATCCAAGGATCAAGGTATTCTTTGTGCAAGATAAAATGCTTTAATAAATCTAAACATTCTTCACGATCCACTCCACAATTACATCACTACAGATAAGTGGCCAAAATTAAAAGAACAAGGCCTGTGCCATAAGCTAACTCCAACTTAAATGATACAAAAATTACCTTTGCTTTCAGTTAAATCACAGAGCTTTTATCACCCCCAATTTCTCAGAAATCTCTTCGTAGCTGTAGTAATTTTCCTCAAGAAAACTTATGTATAAAACCACAATCTTAAGTAAGCAGAACAAGACTAAGGAGTGCCCTCAGCACCACTGCCCCACGTAATCGAAACAAGATAGTTTTCCAATACAAAGAAAGTCTCTGTGCCACCGTACCAGTCCTCCACTAGCACACATACAGTATTATTCCAATGGGAAAACTTGCACAACTAATTTAGGTATTACCCTTTCCAGTTCTCCTCCAAACGTCTCTTGGACTCAAGGATCCTCCACACAGCACACCACCATGGTAGAGAAACCTAGCCCATCCCTGCCAAGAGCAACTCCACAGGCTACACATGCCTCTTCAAAACCACAACTGCCTTCCAGTGCCTGCACCTCCAAACAGTGGGCATCTGAAATATAAGTAAACCTGCATGTGATGCTTCTCCTCAGTGTTTAAAACCAAAAGGAAATTGAACAAGCTCTTCTATGTTATGTCATTAAGATACTTGCTGCTTTGATTTTCAGAGGCTTCTCTTTTTTTCACTTCATTTCTAATCTTGCAATGTGGAACTTTCACATTTTGTGGTCATGAATTTCTTTTAAGGCTATTGGTTACAGTTCCCTTTCATCCCCAGTGCGGAACAGTTGTTCACACACCCTGAAAAATTTATGCTACCTGCAATGTCAGTGATTCAGAGCTTTTTTAACATGAACATAGACACAACAGCACTCTCACCTGTTATGCATTAAAAAAAAAATTCTCTTGCTCTTCTGAAAGGTTTTTGGTGCATCAAAATGAAGAGGTTCATCCGGAGCAAACTGACTGAAGTCCAAATCAGTAGCATTTCCTTGTTCAAGGAAAAATTGCATGTACTTTCCCTATTTCAGCAAGTAAAGGTGAGGCGAGAGAATACAAGTCTAGGAAACCTTACCCCCAAAATGCACCATCTGTTTTTCTGAGCTCAGAAAAACATTCTCAGCCCTGTTCTAACTCCTTAAAATGAGAGCTGAGATTGTAAAGGAGTGATAGATGAAAGGTGGGGAAGACTACAGAGGTCCAGAAACCAGGGGATTACAGTAATAATTCAAGGTTACAGAGCGCTTTGCATCCAGGCCCCTCCAACCTGAACAGCTTTTCTGAGAGGTGATCTGGAACACCTGCCATAGGAAGCTCTATATTTCTTGAGTGATGCCAGTGAAGAAAAAGACAACTTCAGGGAATTATGTGCAAGAATTTAGACAGATTTCAGCTCATTTACAAGTTTGGCTGACTAACTCTGTGCTCTTTCTGAGCAGCGGACAAGTGACTTTCCCTTTCCTATCCCAAGCAAGCTAAGATAACAAACAATTGCTCTTACTGCAGCAAAATGAAATGCAGGGCTTCGGGAATGATTTTTTGGTTTCTTTCTTTAAGAAAAGGCAGAGCTCCACTTACATGCATTTGTCTCTCTCTCAGCAGCCTGCACTAGCTATAGCACTGTGCATAAAAAAAATAAAATAAAAAATCCAACCAGTAACTTGAACATGTGTTGCAGCACAGACAAACTAGGAGGCTGCAACAAGGCTTTACTGTTGACCAGATTCTATTATCTGTGCTGTATCTCCTTCCTCCAGAGGTCAGACCACACTGCTCCTCCACCATCAACCCCTTCTCCCACACTCCTCAGGGTTATTTAACTACTTAGCCGGAACGAGCTACAGCTGCACATCATCCATGTCAATCAACCCACTGCCTCTGCGGCAAGGCCACAGCTGCATGTTATCAATGCTAATCAGCCCACTGCCTGCATTCCTCTACAAACATGGGCTTCCCTTTTTTGCAAGCCAGTGCTGCAACCACCAGCACTTTCAAGCCAGCCACTCTGCTAGGAAGGAATCGTACTACATACAAAATTATACCAACAGGAGAAACAATGTTTAGAGCCTTCTCACCATCCTTACCATGTTATAGTGATGACTGTGTTCTTTTTGTCTTCCCTAAACTATACTCGGAGAGTTCCAATTAACCAATCCAGGAAATAGAGATAATAAATAATACCACAGTTTCAGACATATGCAATTCTAAATGACAAGAGAGGGCCAACAGGGGTCCTGTACCCCACACTGTGCTACCCAATGCAGTACAGCCCACTGCTGCCCAGCACCTCTCTCCTGCCCCATGACCCCAGCCTGGGACAGTACCATCTGCACCAGCACCAGGCCAGAGGCTGCTCATACCCATGCTCTCCACTCTCGGTCACCTCCAACAAAACCCCCAGCCGCAGTGGAAGGGATCTGGGGTGAGGCTAGTGCTCCCATAAGCTGGGATGACTGGACAGAAGATGTGTCTGCAGTGAGCTAATATTCCCCAGAAACCAGTTACTGCCACTTCATCTAGCCCTGCTGTTTCTCAGTAAATCACAGAAACCTTAGTGGTGAAGCAAAAGCTTAGTTCCGATAGTCAACTACTATTTTAACTTCCTTATTTCAAAAGGATGGAGAGGTAACAAGGAGATTGTACTATGACGCAAGCACAGACAAAACAGTAAAATATTTAGAGCCACAAGAGAAGATTGGCGTACAGAATCTGACAAAGAGGACTGTGACTTGTGATGGTTGCTTCTTCACAGTACAGAAATTAGTTCCTCCCATTTGTTAGGATTATCTGACAAAAACTCAACTTGTGCTAGTTCTCAAACAGGAAAAGACACAAACCAGAAAATCACATATTGTATGACCTTACAATCACCTCTATCAACCCTCACAAAGACCACTTTTTTTTTTTTTGTAATTTTTGCAAGAAGCCAAAATCAACTTAAATTAAAGCCTTACGTCTTTTTAAAAGGCATCTAGTCTTGACTTAGGTGCTTCTATTACCAGAAAACCTGTAGCACCCCAATGTAACTGCTACACAAGTTAATAAGTTTCAATTTGCACCTTTTTTCTGTTTTTATTAGGCCATTTCAATTTCAAGTTATCTTATTTTTTTTAGAGTAAAAAAAAGTTGTCCAGCTCAGTGAGAAACCTTAGGCTTTTGACTATCTTCTCCTTTTTTGTTATAATCATTTGAAAGAGAAGATTTAGAAAGTAAAGAAGCCAAAAGGACAATTCCTACTTTGAGACATAGTTTTACAGGCTGTATTTCATAAGTGAAGCTGTTCCATAGCCTTGTTGAATTTTCCTGCATCTTTTTTAAAACATAACAACCAAAACGAGGCACAAAATAAGGCTTTTCTTCATAGCAAATTCAGCAGAATAAAGATGAATTAAATAAAGATACTGAATCTCATTGCATCTCTTAAATGAAGTAGTAAAGGGGTTGTCACTCACTTCAAGTTAATCTTAGAGCATCTTTACTACATGCTTTAATTCATACCAACTTTGCTGACTGTTTCCCATGGAAACAAACTCTATTACAAGTAACAATGCCATCAACATCAACCATAGCCACAAAATATTCATGCCTTTAAAAAAAGCACAACTTGTGTCTCCTTAGAATGCAGCAGCATCGTAATCACCATCATGGAAGTCTGTAGCAAAAAGAGGCACTGGGCTTGAGAGGGAGGAAGGTGAGTCATATTTGCTAAGCAGTACAAAAGAAGAGCTTCATCAGCCCCCCCAGTATGCAAACATAATCACCAAAGAACAGTGAGACGAAGAACAGCAGCAGCAATTCAATCTACTGCCTCTCAGTGCCAATTTGATAAATCAAGGATGTTACAACAAGACAGGGAAATGTGGGAGAAGGGTCTGTAGTATCTGAGGAAAAGTTTCAAAAAAAGTTTTATTTTAATTGGATATAATGTATACATAGCAATAAAGCAGGGAAAAAGAATGTCTCCTGATACCGTATGTAAATTCAGACCACTTTGTTTTACCTGTGCTCTGTTGGGTTAACCAGCACAAAGGTTAATTAAGGCACCGGAACACAGGTTAAAACTACAGTTTGTTAACATACAGTGTACATTACTTGGCCTTCACAGGCAATTTTGAAATTGTTAAAGTTTCTGTTGGAGAGAAAGTCTTCCGTTTTCAAAACAGAAGGTAAAAACAGCAAGGAAAGTAAATAGGCATGAAGAAGCCAACAGAGACCACTTAGGAAGCACTTGTAAATCCTCATTATAATCACATATTCTCCTCTTGATCAAACTCATCTCTCCCATCCTTTCCCTTCTTTGCAGTTTTTTGTGTAGTCATGGGATAATTTGATACGAGGAGTTCTCACCTTTTCATGCTGCCAGAGAATTCCACACTTACGGGGCGGAGGGGGGTAACTGAGGAGGAAAAAGGGAAAAATACTGGGAATGAAAGATCATCTTCAGAAACCAGAAAGGTTGGAACTAGCATTAAAAAAAACACTCTGAAAGAACAGCAGGCTTAGGCTGCAGTCACTGCTGCTACAACGCGTGAACTACAGAAAAGAGTCAGTATTTCAAGACCTACACCCAAATGGGTTCTCCCTTGGTGGGCTGTACAGCAATGGGCAGGTGCCCATCTCATTGAGCAAAGGGGGCAAGACTTCAGGAAGTAACAGTGCTGTGTAAGCTTCTTTACTCAACAAACATATCTAAAAGGAATTACCTTGAGCACACATTTTTTTTTGCAATGTGACCAAATTATCTTGCAACTGAATAAACAGTGGAAAGATGGATAGGAAGTTAAAAAGAAAAAAAACATTAATCACCTTTTTCTGTTAAAATTGACATAAAACTAATTTTGCTGCATTTATATATAAATTTTCAGCACAACTGTATTTATTGTACTGCCATAAGCTGTAGATCACTTAAAACTCACTGACCTTCTTTAAAAGCCTTAAGGACTTCATTACATCCTCTGTGTTGCAATCAAATTTAGCAGCTTATTTGTATCAATGAATATCTAGCTTAGTTAGAAAATCACAGTTCTTGGAGCAATGAACACAATGTATCACTGAAGTAATGAAAACTGGAACAAGGCTATCCATTTCTTAGTATTATTTTACCTGGAAAACTTCAAGCTGAATGCTACTTGTGTCATTTTAATTTTCTTGCAGGTGTATTTAAAAAAAAATAATAAAAAAAACCCAAACAACAAACCACAAATAAAACAAAACACCCTCCCCTCACACACACTGAAAGTACTTATGGCTTTTGTTCTGTTTTTTGAGGATGGTGTGTTCTTCATGTTTACACAAGAATTTACAAAGGGCAAATTTGTAGCCAACATAACAGTGAATCAACTGGCAGATTATCTGACAGGACAAAGATCTTTCTTTGTATACAACTGCTCTAACAGACATGTGGTATAAGGAACCTTTGATCTAGTTTTCCACTCCATTTATCTTGGGTAGTTTGTAATTCGTATCAGCTTCTTTAATGATCTTTAAGCATGTTTAATGAAAGAAGGAACTCAGCACACAACAAAGGAAAACCTGCACAACACAGCTGAGACTTGAGTGAAAAAAAAAGAAATCCTGACACAGAACACCAGCTGTTTTTTCACTTCAAATGTTTTCAATAAAAAAGCTCAAATTTTATGGTCAAAAATTTAGTTTCTTATCTCTGAAAGTTCTAAATAAATGCTTCTTGAGAGGTGGTTTGTGAACACAAGGGTGTGCACAACAACATGCTGTTGCAGGGGGTCGATTACCACAGATTTGGGTTTATGCTGTGCCTGCACTTTATCGGCTTTGAAATACTTTAATGGAGCACCAGTTCCCAAGCCACCAAGCTGCCTGACTTGCATTGTATTTAAAATGCAGGCAATTTCTCTGCACCATAGCTTTAGTTTAGTAGAACACTGCAAAGATTCAATAACTAAGCTTAAGCAGATTGAAAAATATACATGAAAGTTCAGAATCTTCAGAGAACAGATATCATCAATCACTTAATTGCATTAATGTTTTGCAGACTGGATAATGTTGCAGGATTTTTTAAGACTCCAACATGTAACAGCCTCTTTGTTTTCCCAGCAAAAGGGCTACAAAGTCAAGTTAAGGAAACTTTGATGACTAAATCAAAAATAAATCATACAAACCTATGTTCATAAAACACTAACAATTACAAGTTATTACTGTTTGATCATAATTCTGGTCAGCAAACCAATATGAATTAAAGTTTAGAACTTAATAAAAACACATGCTTTGCACAGTTGCTGCACCTCTACAGTATGAAACATATAAGCGTAATGAAAGAAACTAAATTCAGTGGCCCTCACTGAAGCCTTTGGCAAATACCCTTTAGCTTCTGGGTGCCCATGTTGACACCCATACAATGTCTTTTTTCAGGGGTTCAGGGAACTCAGGACTGGGAACTTCAGCTGCAGTTCTGCTGCACAAGACTTGATCTCATCTAGACCTTCAGAAAGTTTCATAAAAGTCTGCAAAAAACTCTGCTTGTTGAAGATGTCAGGAGTAACTTTTGTACATATATTTCTTTAATTTCAGGTGACTGGGATTATAGCATCATTTAGCTTTTGATATAATGAATCATTCAGCCAAGCTGTATATTTTCATTGAAGTTTTCTACCCTAATGAAATATTGCAGCAAGCTTTATATGTTTAAGAAGAGACTCAACGTTTTTAAAATGGTTAAACACTCACAAAAAAAAGAGACTATGAACAGTCCTGCACCTTCCTTTCACATGAGATTAGTAGCTGGACAGTTTTCTGCCATGTGATTGCCATATGATTAAAAATATGCTTCAGTATTTCAGTTAGAAGTATGTTCCAATATAAAATTAACCTTCACTTTGTTTCAGAAAGGGCATTTCTGTGTTTTAATAAAATCCAAGCACCTGAGTTTTAGAGGCCATTTATTAGACCGCTGTGGCTATGAAGGAGGGCTGAGAGAATTCATCTTCACTGGCTGAAATTACAAAACAAAGGAAGAAAAAAAGAACCCAAACCACCTGTTTTTCAGCTCTAAGTGAAGCGTTTTTCCTAGGTATGTAATGGATTAATTTAACAGACAAAGAAATTCAGTGCAAGGCATATTTTGCTTCCTTTGTATTTTAGCATCAGCTACTTGAAGGGAAAGATACTTAAGCTCCCTGCTGCATTAATGCTTATGTAGTATAAATGAGAAGACCTCCTTGTGTTATCAATCACAGTATTAAACATCTGATATTCAAACCCACAGGGCTCACAATTCAGCATTTTAAATTACAGTTCTGCCTCAAAGACTCACAACAAGCTCTTCCACTCAGCTTTTGATGCCTTTCACAGTTGATCAAGGCTCAGAGTGAAATCTCAGGGAGGCGGGGAATCCCCTCCTCCATACCTCTAACAACTTCTCAGAGAAAATCTGCTTTCATATTCTTGCCTTGCTACAGTTATGTTTATGCATCTCCAGTTACATGAGTATCACTCATTCCTCTTTGAAATATTTTTTTATTGTTTTTCCAGGAAAACTAGTTCAACTTTGGACAGGATGAGCGAAAGTGGGAAGGGATCAGCTTACCTTTGCTACCAGAAGTTTACCAGGTATGATAATTCCCACAGCATTAAAGAATTACATCTCATTTGCCATAATGACTAGTGTTAGTTGGAAAGCTTTTATTTCCCTTCTTTTTACTGTATCTTGCTGAGATATATATTGTAGCAGTAAAAGCATTTTAAAAAATAAATGATGAGGTGAACCCACATATATTCCATAGAGCAACGTATTTACAATGGTACTGAATTCCTGCATGTTAAGTCTGCTCCCCAGGCTGAATGAAAACTGGTGGAACACAAAATTAGCCACAGGACAAAGTAAGCTAAAGACACAATCCTGCAGAACTAATTCCTAGGAAAAAGTTCATGAATATGGGTAGCGTTTTCCAAGTCTGCAACTAACACCATGTTCTTAGACCATCAGAGGTAACCAGTCCTCCTTTCAATTACTTTTTACCTCCACATTAATGCAGTCTTCTCAACTTCACTCTGATGGTGCTCTGTAACATAAGCTTTCTCAACCCATATGATTGAAGAGTTCCATTTCACTTAACACCATAGGTCGTAGATTTCAAATTCCTCCCCCCACCCCCCAATTCATTCTCCTTATTAATCATCTTCCTTTTTGGGGCAGAGGAAGAAACAAAAGGAGAAAAAAAATCCAGTTTCATTCTTTGAAATTATACCAAAATGCAAATGTTTCATTATAATCCCGCATCTTTTGGACAGTCATTGAAGAAAACAAAGGTAGAGAAACAGTAAGGTTAGCTTTCTGTCTGTATTTTAGTTCACCTAATGCTGTAAACAGCTTGGTCAGATTTCTAAATGATGTGAGTAAAAAGCTCAGGCAACATTTCAGTTATGATTATCACAGCTCAGATCTGAATGACCATGTCGGGCCAAACTGGAAAGCCGGCCATCTGAAGCTTCTTTGCTTTATCAATTCTAACTCTTGTTAAAGCAAAAACTCATTTCCTGCTTTGCCTCTTAATTTCTCTCTCTGCTTTAAGGTATTATTTATTCCCTGTAAATGTATTATTTAGCTCTGTAGTTCTACTATTCATTCTGCAAAGCACCTGGTTATATTTTTTACATGAAAGATGCTATACAAAGTGCTATACCGTATTGCATTCATCCTGCAGTGAATTTCTAACACACATAGGTGAATCACAGTAATTGTACTGCATACCAATACGGAAGGAATGGTGTGGGTGCTGCAGGGTATTAACATGGCTGCAGAACATGGGTGCATACTGAAATTATTTTATCTGCTACTGTGGCATACACCAAAATATCAAATATAGCTAGACAGAAAAGAGCTAGGAAATAAAAATTGAGAGAAAGAACAGGAAACCTTACAGACAAGTTACAATATTTGATACAGCAGGAACACTCCCCTTGGCCAACATAAATCTAAGGAATAACAAAAATAAGAGACTTGCTGAAGACTTAAGCAGTGGAGACAAAAATAGAAACTGTCTTGATCTTCAGTCCTTTTAAACAAAGGGGGGCTGGAACTACATCCAGAATAATTATCTTTTATGCTTGTTTGTTTCCTTGTATGATGTTTTGGCCTCAAAGAACTGACTTAATTACAACGCAATGACATAATGCATAGCTGGACAGGAGTGTTTTCTGACTGGGATTCTATCATAGAAGGAAATATGTGGACTGCTACAAAACAGATGGTTGATGGATGTTCATAATATATCCCTTCTCCTCTTTGTAGAGTTGCATTAAACTGAAAGCGCTGACATTTATTTCATCACTAAACATCAGAAGCACTTGCTTCACTATTTTACAGTTTTGCATGTTGTCAGCATTTTGACTGGCAGCTTCTTTGCATTTTAATGCTGTCATTGTATAAACAACACATATAGATTGATTTTATATACAGCATCCATCTTCCCTCATTAGAGGCTACAGCTGTTCATGTATTATGGCATCATTCCCTAACTTGCAAATATAATATATTAAATACATTTATTCCTTTGTTTATATCATAACAATTACAGACAAAATGCCTCAATAAATCCCATTTTTTGCCAATATGCAATAACAACAAGCAGCCACTGGATTTGATTCCTGAAGTCCTTACTCAGAAGACGGCAGCCAGCAAATGTAAAATACCATAAAAGTTTTGCTAAAGACTTAGTAGAAAGAGAAACAAGAACCATCCCCTCTTCTTCCCTCCACTTGGCAAGGCCTAATCCTTCCAGAGCTGCTTCTAGACACCCTTTCACCTCAGCACCTGTGACATGCATCTTAAAAGGATGGGGCAGAGGAGATAAATCCCATACAAGGTTATGTAAACCCAGCACCTAGAGAACAGCATCCAGCAGGACTGCAGTGTCCCAGCACGAGGCAAAGTATGCGCTACTTTCCAAGCCTGTGGTTGAACGGGGTCTTACAGGAGAATCCCACATATTGGGGTAAACCTACGACAATGAAGCACCCTGTATTTTTTTCAAAAGCCTTCAACAATATGTTACGCGGCTATCCTGGTCAAACATGCACATGTGGTCACTACTGGGCTTCTACCGATTCAAGGGGTTATTTGCAGGACCCAGAAAGCAGCAGACAACCCAGAGGTAACAGTGCACTTGTGGCATACAGCTGACATTTGAGCTGGTAGTATTGCACAGTGTCTGCAATGCCAAAATGCTTAACTTTAAGTATGCTGTTCTCTTGTTGCTGCAATTACTATAAATAGAGACGCAATACTAGAAATTAAACATAACTGTCTAGTTTCAGTAAAGCATACTAACTTACTTTCTGAAATAGAGGGGATACAGAAATGAGTCTTACACACAACAGCCCATTACATCAGGTTCACAGTAAGAGTAACGCACTTTAAGTCAAGACATGCAATAACCTACTGTCAACTTTCAGAATTCAAAGCAAAAAAGGAGAAGACAAAGAGTGCTATACTCAACTTGGAAAGACAAGATAATGGAACAATGAAAAAAATATTACTGTGTCATAACTTTGACCTCAATAGAATTGCCTAGTGACTTACAAGCATTAAAGGGACACACAAAAGTAATGAGAATGTGATACTAGGTGAGCAATACTTCCCACGAAAAAATCATGTTTTATAAAATGCAGTGGATTTACAACCCTAGAAAGTTATTATTACTATATAAAGGCAAGGTATAATCTTGCTCAGATTAGAAAAGATATATAAATTTCCTATTGGCTGCTAAGCAAAAACTCTTCCTGAGCTGGCACAGCAGAGACACATCATCTATTTTCCCCATCCCCACCTCTGGCTTAAATGGAAACGAAACTCTGAAAGTTCTTTTGGGGATGTGAAACCGACTGCACAGCTTGTGGTAGTCACTGCTATACACTTGAGATGATCCTGAAGAGGTCATGGGTGAAAGGTACTATGAAAGAACTGTAGTGAATAGGGGTCCAAAGGACGACAGGAAGGCCACAGGCCACTTCATATGGTGAAGAGTGATGTTTTATCAAATCCACAGTTTTACAGCATTTTTATACCTTGCTACTTGCAAAACTCCAAAAGCTGTTAAACTTAGCCTGAGGCATTTATGAAGTTGGCTGATAATCACAGTCCCCACACAAATCCCCACTAAAGGCACAAGTGGGACTGCCTGTAGGGCTATCTCTTTTCCTCTGGTTAGGAGAAGCACCTTCAACAACCTGGCCTCTAATCTGGTTGCCTCAGGAAATATCTAAGTTTAGATGGCATGTATATTGTCTTAAAGGAGTTTAGCTAAAATTCTAGCTGCAGAGAAAAACATGCTAGTTTATGTTTTTAAGGGCCTGAACTTTACCAAAAAGTAGACACAGAAGGATTTGGACACAGATGGCTTAGGTGGTGAGAAGAGCTCAGCATGCACACTATTTTTCATAAATCAACAATTATATTTCAAACACAATCATTCTCATTGTTACTACAGGAAGCAGTCCAATTAAGAAGAAACTCAATAGAAATGCCTTCTATTAGAGCTGACATATTTAGGAAAACTTAAAATCAAACACTTGAACTTTTTCTTTGATTTTTTTTTCCTATAAACATTTAAGAAGAGTCATTCAAATTCAATTTATTAGCAAATTCCTTGATTCATTCAGCACTACAGGCAATCTAACCTGGTATATTCAATAATATTAATGGTAAAGGAAAGCTGTATAAATAATATGACATGTTTTCTATGTTTACTTGTTAATTTTTATTAGTTTGGTAATAGAAGTACTGCTAATAGACTGTTTTCCATTTTTGGCTTGTCCCCACTGCTTCATTATGTAATTTTATGGTTTCCATTAATGAATCAAAATAAAACTTAAGCAATATTATAAATGTAGCAAGGAACCATCTGCTTTGCCTTAATTACCAAAAAACTTTAATGCATCTGTGTGTGCCTCTTTCGAATACCAATATCCTCATTTCTCTGTGAAAGTTAACCACTATGAAGAAAACAGATCAGAAAAGGCAATTCTGTCCAACAATAAAAAGTACGGATCCAGTTCAATTTTTTTCACGCTAAAATTTCCAAGAAAACAAGAAACTGTACTATATATGTGAATTAGTGCTTCAGTGAAACCACAAAAGCAAATTGTCATATTCAAGTCAATTTCACTGTAACTCATTAAATTACAAGTTGCAGATAGGTGACTATATTTGCAACCCAGTCAAGCTAAGTTAAAAACCTTTTGCTCACTGAACACATCTATATTCAGATATTTTGCAAACACTGAATTTTCTTTCTAAAAGTTGTCTATCACTATAATCATCATTCATAAGTATTTAGCTGCATTGCTATTAATTGATTTTCCCAATCAGTAACCAGGCCAACAAAAATAAGAGAGATACAAGGATATTTTAAATATTTAGCTATTTACTAGTCACCTAAAGCAGCGATTTTCAGCATACTAATCTTAGATTTAAAAACGCAACTTTCACAAAGGAGAGGTCCCTACAACAGCATTCAAAGTGAACAGGGAGAAAAATCACAGCTACAACATTGTTCGTATTTCACACATTCAGAAATTATTTTCAGGCATTTTGGAACAGAGATGATACCTATTCAAACATCACTGAATGCAGCAGACAAGCCTATTTAGACAACACATTTTAGGTCAGCACGCAATCAATACCTTTAAGACATCACCACAATTTGTATTAGCCTTCCAAGCAAAGGAACAAGCTTTGAAAAATGAAAATCATGAAAATAAAGCAACACACAGAAGATTGCCCAATACAAAACATTAGAGAATAAGAAAAGATGAAAATGCAGAAAATAATAAGAACATGTTAAATGTCTAAATTATCTATACTGTCTTGAGTATGGACATGAAAACCACCACTGCTATATCCTTATCTAGGTGCCAAAATAGGCATCACAAGTCACCCTAAGCAAAATGCGTACTTTCATCATGCAAAATATCCTCAATAGTTCTAACATACAAAACCATACACCTGTATGTCCACGTGTCCACTATTTTCTTTAAATATGATTCTTCCCATAATTATCAACTAATTAACACAGCCTACGTGGAATGACAAAAAAAAATAATTTAAAAGCCCTGTATTTGAAACACTGGAGGGGGAAGCAAAGAGGGGAAGAAAAAAACAAAGACAGAAATGTTGAAGGAAAGAAGTAACTGGTGGGCAGGAGATACAGTACAAAGTTTATGCTATATGTGTTTTAACTAGTTTAAGACTCAATTATTAAAGACTTGCAAACAAAGACAAGAAAGGTTAGACTGCAATTTGAAAGGAAGCCAACAAAGCGACAGAATCTTGACTCTTCTGTTCGAATAATATTTTGGCGTAATCTTTCTAGAAGAATAGAAGACAGCAAGTTTAGAACATTTTACATTAAAAAACGTGACAGAGTCAAAACAAGACACAAGGATGCAAGAGGATTCTTTGTCTCAATGGATAAATGGACTTGTATTTTAGGAAAGTCAGCAAAATTTAGAAATACCTGGAACCTGCTAAATAATTACTATATAATTATTATTATTATTATTCATGGAATAAAGAATGGGAAGAGGAGGAGGCTCAGCCTCAATTTCAACCACGTGAAATTCAGTGTAATGAACGCCTACAATGTGATGTTAAGAAGAACCTTCTGAAGGCACCTTCTCAAATATGACAGCTAATGACATACAGTAGTAGTTTATGCAGCTAAAACTACCTAGGAACAGGATGAAGCAGCAGATGGCCAGATACCAGCCTGAAAAACACTGACAGAAAAGGGAAGAATAGATTTGTATACCTTCACAATATTAATTCTTTATAACTATGCATAATGGGATCCTGCAGGTCACATCCAACTTTCAATTAAAAGCAAAGGGTAACTCAAAAGTCAACAATAATTTCATGGCTTCCATAAAGAAACAGCATCATGATCAGGCCCCAAATTGTATACCTTCCTAAAATCTTGGTGTGTCAGACTCCAGAAATCTACAGCTTACTGAGACTTTGCTTGACTGAACTGTTTAGCCAGTCAATAAAGGTAGCAAAACATACCTGTTACTATGAGCTTTTTAGAAAGTGAAAATTCTGCCCGTATTTTTCCATTCCAACTCCCTTTGATAAGGTCTTTTAATCTTTTACTTAAATATTATTTTCATTAAAGTGGGTTCCCCACCCACCACCCACCCCCCCACATAGCACCACTAATCTTGAAGGGCAAGAAAGCCTATTTAAATGCATTGAAGTGCATTAGCATGAAAAAATAATGAGTCCTTACAGCATTCTAATTTGGGAAGGTGCACTTAAATTAGTTATAACATCTGCTGTCCAAAAATCTACCCAGACAGAAATCTCTTCAATAAAAATATGATTTTCACATTTCTGACAAAATTGCCCTAATGGGCTCTCCTAGCATCAGTGTCAGAGGACCTAAGAAAGAGTCACGACCCAAAAGCCTCGGTGTTTTGCTCCTTTGCTTCACACTCCCTTTTCCTTTCAAACTAACAAGGAAGTACTCTGTTTTCCCAGGCCTTCACAGGGAAATGGGCTCACTGTGAGGTCAGAAAGCTGATTCAAAAGAACATGTACTGAGAAGCAGATGTTACCAACGCATGGGGAGGTGCATCTGCTGACATCTCTCCAAGCAGACAAATGTGAGGGGCATGAGTCCAGCTTTTTGTATGAACTTTTGAAAGTAACCTGCTCTTTTTTAAGTCACCTGGATTATCAACTCAATGAATAGAGAGAACAAACTGAGGCCTTGTTTTCAGAGTGGAGGGGTGGAAGAAAAACCTATTATAATGAAAGCAGGACAGATGAAAGAAGAATCAAGTTGCACGGACACGTTTTTTTCCCCCAAACAGCCCCCCCAGGATTCTCAGCAGTTTCCTTGAAGGTCCAAATCTGTGCCATGAGGCCATCACACTGATGGAATTTTCTCTTTCTTGTGAAGTGTGAAACCCTGCAGGGACCTACTCCACCAACCGGTGGACCATATAAAAAAAATCCATCCTAGCTTTCCATTGTTCAGCTTTTCAGAGCCAGATGTTTTCAGACTTTGGAGCCAACCCTTCTGAGCACTACAAGGCTGATTATTCATGTAAATTGAACAGCCTCTAAGTACTGTCAGTCAGGAAGCCAGATGGTTTAGACTTGGACTGACTGAAAGCAAGTCACAAGAACAGCAGTAGAGAATATAGAGGGAAGACAGGAGTTATTTTTGCAGGCGTCTTCCAGAAGAAATTTCTTTCAGTAGATCACTGCTGTGAGGTAAAACTAAGACCTGCCACTGGATGATGGCAATGCAGACCCACATGACCAGTAGCAGTGGCAAAATGACAGTCTGCTTTCTGCAAGGGGGTGGGAAGGCAAAGGAGAAAAAAAAAAATCTTTGCAGAAAGCAAGAAATGTGAAATTTGGAAAACAAACTAGCTTGGGCCATTATCTGCCACAGCACAGCAACAGCAGAAAGCTTTCCTTCAGGGTGCACAAGCATCATTTCACTAGTACAAAACTTAGCGGTCCAACCCAAACACCAACCTATTTGCTCCTGCTCTGTAGCTAGTGCCTAGTGCTGCTGGCAGATGACCTGCCAGAATTATATTGCTGGATTATATCCCACTGCTGAAAGTTCAACGATGCACAAATGTTACTGCTGGATTTGCAAGGTTAATTTTCTGAATTGCACTTAGACCACTGATGGATCTCATTTCCTTACTAAAAAGGGAAAGATTTTTCCAATAATAATATGAGTCATAATTTGGGAAGTTGAACAATATTAATTGGGTATGACCTGGCATGCTTATTGCATTGGAAAAATGGAAAACAAATAAATGAAAAGGAACAACTGCTCCCAGAACTATTAAAGACTATTAAGGACAAAGCCTGAAAAGTAGATGTTGAGATGAGAGGGAGTTAATGAATTCATATCTTCTGCATGCAAGAAGAAAAAAACCAAAGGCAGCTACAGAAATAGAACAAGCACGCAGGATTCTCAGCTTCCAGATTTATAGGCTAATAGCATGACCAGAGCTAGCCAGAGGGTAACATTAAAACTAGTAAGCTAACACTAAAGACTAGTTTTTAACTTACTCTCCAGGTTTTTTTAAATTGTTGAGAAGCTAAAAAAAAAAAACCACCACACACTTTTCTGAATTGTGTTTGCTTTACAGAATTCTGGTACCACAAGATGCAATACAGCCCATTCTCCACTCAGCCACAGCATATAGTGGGATTTTGCTGCAATGCTGAACCCTCTCTGCCTAGTGTTTATCTTGGAAATCCTCATGCATACAAGCAGCATTGTGTTTAAGCAGGATTCCCTTTTGAAGACACAAAGGTGCAAGCACAATAATGACTATTTCTACAGAGTAGTTGCTGCTACCTGTGTCACCAAGTAAGAAGGAAACCTGTCTGAAGAATATGAAGCTCCGTGTTTTCCTGCAATAAATTCTCACAAGAATTGCCTGTACAGTTATTGTGATATTTGACCTGTGGTCTTCAACAGTTTTATTTCAGTACCAGTGGAAGCTCAGCTATTAAAGATTGGCTTCAAGTGGCAAAGGACCTTAAAACCATCTCCTATGTAAACAATATTTCTCTCTGCAAAAATATATATGCAACAGAATTATTAGTGTTGACTTCAAACCTACAGGTGAAGGTCAACAGATTTCATATGGTGAACATTTACTCCATTCACACTGAGACTGAACAAACTCATACTCAGCTGAAACGTAATGAATGCTTATGATCCAAGCCATCTTTGCCCTTCCCTTAGGGGAAGGGAAGTCACTCCATCATGACCTACCTTGATTGCTTTTTCTGTGAAAAGATCCAGCTTTTCCACTATTTAATATGTCTTCCAGTTTATTTAAATTCCGATCAGTCACAGAAATAAGATGGAAAATCCTCATTAAATCACAGATGCGGGACACAGTAATAGTCTGGAACTGTTCCCCTATTCATGAAAAGGACTGTTTCGCTAGTGAAAAAGAATCTATCCAGTGTTTCTTAGGAATACATTTTAGTTCAGCTTTTCATCATTTGCTGCTTTGCCACTTGCCATTTTTTTCCTTTTCTAGGCTTTCCCCTTTTTTATCTCACATTGATTGGATGTATACTGCACATTGTTTTCTCAACAGGGCCAGTGCACGTGCAGAGATCACTCCAGCAGCTTCAAGAACAACTCTGAATGCATTTCACTCAGGAAAGGTCATATCAGATCATCTCTACTAAAAGGCATAATTTGCTTCACAAGGATCTAGTTTCATCTCACTGCAAGAATTCTTGGATGACTATTGTAACTTTTTCAAAAGCCCTAAATCACAATTTCTCTGGGGAACACTGTGCATTTGTTCCTGGTTACCTGAGTATCCAGAACTTCATCTCCACCTGGAAGCCTCTGGCGCTGCTGCTATGTAAATACTACTCCTCAGTTCCTGACATGCTGGAGAGTTCTCCAGCGTCCTGGTTTTGGCTGAGGTAGTTATTTTTCTTCTTAGTAGCTGGCACAGTGTGGTGTTTTGGATTTAGGATGAGAATAATGCTGATCACACACCGATGTTATAGCTGTCGCTAAGTAGTGCTTACTCTAAATCAAGGACTTTTCAAGTTTCCCAAGCTCTGCCAGTAAGCAGGTGCACAAGAAACCAGGAAGAAGCACAGCCAGGACAACTGACTCAAACTAGCCAAAGGGATATTACAGAACATCATGCTCAGTCTACAAACGAGGGAGAGCTGGCTGGGAGACAATGATCACTGCACAGCAACTGGCTAGGCATCAGTCAGTAGGTGGTGAGCAACTGTGTTGTGCATCACTTGGGTTTTCTTTCCCTTGAGTTTTATTCCCCTCTGTCCCTCTCCTCTTTGTTACAACTGTTACTGTTGCTGTTATTATTACTACTTCTAATTTATTTCAATTATACTGTTCTAATCTCAACCCATGCGGTTTACCTTTTTTCTGATTCTCCTCCCCATCCCACCAGGGGGGTGGGGGTGGAGCAGGAGGAGTGAGCAAGCAGCTGTGTGTAATTAGTTGCCAGCTGGGGTTAAACCATGACATCCAACAAGATTAAAAGGGTAGGAAATGACCTTCTGGAAGTCAGTACTGGCTTTGACACAAGAGTCAATTCAGTATTTCTTGTTACCACATCATAGGGCAAACACAGCTTTCCTGCATCAGGTTTTGTTTTCAAAAAGCATGGGAAGTTTTGTATCAGATACTGATTTTCTCCCCTCTTAAAAAAAAAAAAAAAATCTGTAGATTTAGCACACAATAACATAATAACATACAAGTAAGAGTGTGTTTCTTTCTAAGCCTACAGCAGCAGCACCTTGAGACTCAGCAGTGCCTGCCACCACCCACAGCATCTCAAACATGATGAGCTCCCTTTAGGCAGAGGCTGTTCCTGTAGGGACATAGCAAATGAGGCAGACGAGATCACCAAATTACATGAAAAGACAAACAGTCTAGAAAGGATATCTGGGGACATGTGCTGCTAAATCTCTCAGGAGCCATTATACCAGATGGCCATTTACTCTGACTCTTCTTTACAAACAAATCCTTCTAAGACATTCAAAGCAGCTTCCACAAAATATTACAACAGCTATCGAGGTAATTGTGCAGTGAATGCAAAGTACCTTACCCATGCAATGTACCTTCCTAACTTAAAACTTTGTTCTGCGCACTCTGCTTACTCTATATTATCTGTTGTGTAGCAAGCTACAGCACAACATATGCAAGTACATTAATTACCACATCAGGGAATAATCTTGGCCATATATTTGTCATATGTAAGTCCTGCATCCAATTTATACTTCACAATCAATTTCACTATTTCTCCTTTGCATTCTGGTACACAACTTCTAACTGTAGTCTCCTTAGACCTTGTTAATTAAGTACCTTAACCTTGCATAAAAACTTTGATGGGAGTCCAATATACTACACTTAGTTGTTATAAAACCAGAACTATCATTCAGTAGGTGGTAATAAATGAGGGGTTTTGCAGTGCTGGAGGCACAGGCACTTGCAGCATAATGTCAGAGTCTGCTCACATAAAAGGTGATGGGGAAAAAAGTGAAACGTAGACTCAAATCACCAGCAGTTCCCAGAGATCTCACAGCTCTTTTCCACTGAACTGAAACACCTGCTCCAATTCACTGCATGCTTTCCATCCTAATAAATATCCTGAAAAAGCAAAGCCATGACTGATGGAAATGCAACAAATCTATTCCTTGAAGGATACTGACATGCTGAAGCATGAAATCAGATCATCACCTTTCAGGAACATTCATGAAGAAAAAAAGCACGCTTATTCCAAATTAGCCATTACCCAGTATCAGACCTGAATTCAAGTGATTGTTCCAAATCACATGCATGAATTTCAGTCTCCTGCATCCTAGGTACACACAATGATAATTTTTTTTAACATAAATTTTCCCAACCAGTTCTTCCCAGCAGACTACTAAGGACAGGAGACAAATCTCTGTCCATGCTAACTCTCTTGCTTTCCCTTTGGAATACAATATTCCCAGGATACATGTTGAGAAGGAATGACTGTTGCACAGACATATCTTCTACAGAAAGGGAGGAAAAATAAAGTGGAATTATAGCTATCACTGGAGGGGATGGATTAGCAGAGCAAAGAATAAGGTTTCAAATATACAGACACAAACGAATCTTTCATCTAAAAAGTGGAGAAACTACATCTCCTGCCATTTGCTGATGTGGAATTTCCACCAAGACCATAAACAGTGAAGCCTGTTCCATTCCCTGTGGACATTAAAGAACTTTACTCTAGTTTCTATGAGATATATGCTCAGGTCATTTACTGCCTCTTCTGAAAAATCTTACCAGCACAGAAAAGACAAGGGGTTTGTGCACAAGTGATATTTTTGCCATCCCATAAGATCACTAAGTCAGGCTGTCAGGGCTGTGTAGGGAAGCCTGCGTTGTTACTATCCATGGCGCTCAGCAAGAAAAGCATTTGTCACTAGTAATACTCACCTACTACCCTCTAGAATTACCGTGGAATTTACTTAAAATTGAGCCAAGAACATTAAATTCTGCCATGCTCCAGCTTCATTATTCAGTACACTACTAAGCATTCTGTACCAGCCAAAGTTTCTAGGTTGATTTAAGATATAGCCACGACTAGTAATCAAGTTATGAGGGCATAAAACATGGACAATGACAGCAATGCCCACACTGAGAGCAAAAATAATTACAATGTCAAGGCCAAACTAAGGTCGAAAGTGCTGTTTTAAGTTCATCCACATGAACATCCAACCAGCCTTGAGGCTTAGAGTTGCTTAACTATCAATACTTACCTCAAAAGCCTGTACTCCTCATCAAGGTGAAAAAATTCTTAATTTCTCATCAGTTACCTTTTATTATGTGCAAATATTATGTTAATCTTTCAAAAAATTACCTGGAATTCACTTTTATCACTAAGTAGTGTGAGATCTCTTAAATCATGGAGAAGTAAGCACTGTCATCAGAGAGCAATCAAACTCAAAATTCTACAGCAGATACACTTTCTTTATTTGTGTTTCTTCTAAAAACAAACTCAAAAAAACTTACATTTCTGTTGTCAAGTGGTGTGCATTTAAAAGGCAAATACCTGTGCCCAGACAAAACCAAAGGTTAACTGCCTCATTTTTTATCTGTCGCCTCTACCCCACCCCTAAGGTATAAAACTCTTGCAATTAGCTTTTGCTAGTAATAACAGACAAGAGCAAGGGATTTTATCTGATGAGTAGAAAACCAAAGCAATGTTTGATTTTCCTGAAAAGCCAACTGAATGCTTTGGAATAACCCTAGAATGACCATGATTTCACTGTACTACAGAGAAGCTGAATTTCAGTATTAGAGTAATAAAATTAAGACATCAGCTCTGGATTATCTGATAAGAACGTTTGATTTGAACCATTTTTTTTAAGGAATTGTTCATCTACATTTCATAATATCTTAACAAAGTATAAATATATTGTGAGTATAGTCATACATCCCAAATCTAAGTATTTAGCTGCATTAAATGAATGCTAAAATTCAGACAGCAGCTTTTCCTTACTCCCTGCTATTAAATAAATCAATAGAGGTGGCTGAGGTACAATTAAAAACTTATTATATATGTTACAAACCTTATTATCTAGAAGGAAGCCTATATCCTGGTGTGTTGAACATGAAATTTCTCTCAGAAGTAGAGATTTTTTCAGCTTATGCTTTTCTAACCTTTTTGCATTACTGAGTTACAGTCATTGCTGCTGTATACATTTCCCAATCATACCCAATGGCAAAAGACAACTTAAGCTTTACAAAAATCCTCAGTAAAGATCGGGTTTATAACATATAGCACACAATGACCATCATCATCTCTTCTGTGACACTCAGTTCTTGTTAGTTCCAATCACTGGGAACAAAGATGGAATGGAATTTCCTACCTTTTCCATTCACAAGACTCAAGGAGCATTTCAAGGAAGCTTCTGGGAGGTGAAAGAGAAGGCATAAGCATATTCAATCATTATGAAAAAAGTAGTGAGATAAAGGAGGAAAGGAAGGAGGGCAGCAGGAATTTTCCATCTCCAACCTCAGCCTGTGGGGAGGAGAACAATGCCAGGAGCCTAACTTTCATCCTTCCTCCTAAGCTGGTAGGAAGCAGGAATGAACGAACTCACCATGGCGGCTTGAAGATGCAGTGTGTCATTTAGGGTACAGAGGAGGAATGCAGACAGGAGCTTCCTCAAAGTTTCATTAGCTCTCAAATCCTTGCAGAAAGGTCTGAGTTGACTGGTATCTCAAAAAAAGCTGCTGTTTCTTCATGAAACCCGTCAGAAAAACAGAGGCAGCTTATTTAAACATCAGTTTAAGAAGGTGGAGGGGGAAAGAAGTCCTAACATGCAAGCAGTAGCATCAACCTACGAACATCCCTCCTGGTGTCATGACACTGATCTGTTAGGCATCCATGAGCAAGTGAAAACAGTAGCAAATATTCAAAACCAAAGTACTACTCTCAGTCGGCCTGAAAACTGTACAAGTTGGCAGCACATACCAGTGGCAGCGTGCCCAAACAGTGAGGGACGAGGTTATGGCCTCAGTCCCTGAGCGCTTGCCAACATCTGGCAGCAGATGCTAAGGGGACACAGGCTTCCCAGTACACCAGCAGTGAGTGGATACATTAGATAGCATCCTGCTCCCACAAGTACCAAGCATTAGCGCAAAGCACTTATGATCAAGACTGTTGAGGCAGAGGGGCAAAGCATCTTTTCAGAACACCTCTCTCTAGCTGCTGCATTTAAACGCATTTCAATTGATTACAGACTGCAGCAGCATTTGAAACATCGTTTCTTTCTTTTATACATCTTACTTTGTTGATTTTTTCCTATACAGGTAAGAATCTGAATCAGATAAAATGCAGAATGTTAACGTTAGAATACCAAATACAGCATGAGGCTGTTCCTCTGGCATCCTTTTGTGACTGAATTTATAGAGAAATTTAGACGATTTGGCAGAATAAACTCTCAGACTTCAACATAAAGAAAAAAGCTTGTAAGAGCTGAACAAAGGAATCCTTTTCTTAGCTACTTCTACTGATAACTTCAGCAGCCAGCATTCCCATGAATACTGGTGGAAGGCATGCTATTGTTTGGCACACATACCATCATCCTCTGCATCTGCTCAAAAAGAATAAAGACAATCAGATTTACAGAGGCACAAAGATGCAGATGTCTAAGCCCAGGCTACAAATAAGTATCCAAGAAGACAGGAATATTACAACTGCACACAGGAGACAAGCCAAAGTTAACAAACACTTGAATGCTACTGAGACATGGAGTGATCAAAGCCTTGACTTAGTTCTACACCCTACAGTTTAGATGTGTCTCCATAGTTGACCAAAAAAAAGAAAGTAACTGTAAAGACACATCTTATATCATTTTAATTTACAAGAACACTTAATACTTGAACAGAGTACATTTTATTAACAGTTTTCAGGCATCTGGCAAAAAGATACTAGTGTACTGAGCACTGATGTCTTTTTCATTTTCATTTTCTACATCAAAGAGAAAAGAGGCAGAACAAGTACTATTATCGAACAATGTCTGTACATGGAAAGCACATTAACAGACAACACATGAACAGTATGAGACTCACACTGCACAAAAATGTCTTTGCTAAAATTAGAGCTGCAGAACAGCAACATAGAATTGTTGATGTGTGGTCAAAAGATGGAAGAGAAAATGACAGATAATCTACTCCAGACCCTATTCCAGGATGTACTTGCACCAAGATGACTTGATTTGGCTAATATTTTAAAAACTGACTGAGGATAAAGGCTGTATACTATGCCTGGCCATCCTTGCTAGTACTTCATTATCTCTAGCTTGCGTAGTTGTTCTGAACACTTACCTGTACCTCCTGTGCTAAATTTTACACCTGCAACTTTACATCCCCTGAGCAAATGTGAATAGCTGGGTATCTCTCCCCTATCAATAGCAGTAATCTATCTCTGAAGACTGCAACACCCTTTAGTCAGCCACTACCACCGCCTCAAGGCAATGATGTGCCACAGCTCCGGACTCCCTGCCAGCTTTCACAGTGTTCTGAGAAAGTACCAAGTTACTCTTGCCCAGTTTTGACATTCCATCCTAGGGTTCTGCGGTGGGCCACCATTAAAGAGAGTTCACTGGACCAAGCTGTGACCCATTACAGTTGTTCTTATACCACAAGTTCTCTTCCCCAGATTCGATAACTCAGTTGCTCCTGCGAGTTAACATTGCTCACATTTTGTGCACTTTCCACAGATCTGCTGCTCTCTTCTGGAAAAATTTCATCTGATTCATGTTTTTCTTAAGGTGTATCTATGACTGTATACAGTAGTTTTTAGTCTTCCCAGTGCTAAGGAGACCAAAAGGATCCTTTCTGTAGATCTCACAGGAAATACTCCTGTTACATAACATCCTAGTACAATGGGTATCTCTTTTTAACATTACTGACCCATGTCTACCTTGCTCCGTTTCTGCAGAACTCTTACAGAGTGTTCCCTGTCTTGTTTTCCTGTGAGTTGTTCTTCCTGCTTTAGCCTAGAACACTGCACATGTCTCTTCTGATTTCTCCTAAATGCTTTCTCAACTTCAGCAATAACATTTTGGATTCCTGTGGGGTAAGGGCAATCTAACCCCACAACATTCAAAAAATCTAATGATGTTCTTAGGAGTGGAGTCAGGAGGCCAGATACCTCTGTTCTCCCTGGCTGGGCTACATGTTTCCTGAGACAACAGTAACACAGCTTCCCTAACTACCATCACCTTCTTAGGACCACACTGCATTTCAGGAAATGTAACCCTTCTAGGAGTTCAGCTCACAGGAGACAGAGTAAGAGGAAGGGTGCTCTTCCTACACGGCAAAGATTTACAGAACTACCTTTTAATGTTTGAGGTATTTAAACCCAATTCATATACTTCAACACATCCAAACACTTCATGACAATTCAATAAAGCAAAATATTCTACATCAGTTTTTCAGATTGGGCAAAAATATGTGCAGTCAAATTAAATATGTGGCAACATATTCCCATAAGAAAGTTTCTGCTTACTTCATTTTCTGTTAAAAGTCATTCCTACAAGGCACTAAGACTCCATGCTAGGAAAACATGATGGAGGAGAATGTAAATGTGGGGGGAAAAAGAGACATAGGAAAGTATTGAAGAACAAAGGTGAAACCTGAGCAGACATTTGAAATAAAGGAAGCCTGAATTAGTCATCCATGCACAGACTCCCAGTGGATAATGTTTTTACCCCTTATAATTACCGTTTGGCAACTGCCAGTCACGTATGCAGTCACTGGTTTGGAAGGTGCTATTTTGGTGTTAACTTTAGAAGCCAGAACACAATATAACAGGAAAACAACTGTTTCTTCGATATAACCTATTTTCTTCAAGATACCAATTTTGCATTAGTTACACCAGATTTCTTTACTCCTTCACTGCAGGTACATTATAACCACCAATTTCAACATTCTACAGCTCTTGTCAATTAACAGCCCATACCTTTCTCATATTAAACTACCTGGACAAGAAAGAGAATCAAAAGTGCTCTATGCAGCAATGGATGGGATGAGCAAGCCTCAGGAAACTATCAGAACAGCATGCACCCCTCAGAGCTTGCTGAAGCTTGAGCCACATATGAAGATTCAAGCCAAAAGTAAAGCATATTTAAATCTCTTCAGCTGTCTCCCTGTCTGTACTGACTATCTGGCCTCAGATCTAATCTGTTTACCTAGTTTAAAAAAAAGTACACTGAAGTAAAGCTCCTCAAAGTACGTACTGATCCCTTGCTTTCACATGTCTCTGTTCTGAAAACTGTACTTTCCTGGCTGTGACCTACCAGCTAGTTTCAGAACTGTTCCCAACTATATCACCAAGATAAGAAAGTTTCTAAAAAAGCATTGTTATCATGCTGTTGAGCACAACAGTTAATAACTATTTGCTGTCAGGCTTTTTAAGTCATTTATTTTACCAGAGCTTCTCTGCATGCCATAGCTTCTGGCATGCTAATTTGGAACATAAATTCTTTTCAGCTGTATCTCATTACTACACAAAATAAGCAGATCACTCCTCTATCACAATTACTCAAGTTCATCCTCCCCTTCTATTATCTTAAATGACAAACTGACAGGGAACTTAAATTTTGCTGGTTTTTACTGTGCCAATGGTACAGTAAGTCAACCAAGAATGGGTCTTCGAAAGGGTCCCAAGGGACTGCAAGAGCCACAACCCCCTGAAGTTTTACAGAGCTGTTGCCTATTTCCTTTAGACTCCTTGAAAAAAAAAATTCATCAATGCCCTGGTTTTAACAATCATTTTACTTAGAGTAGTAATTTTCCAACAGACTTTGATGAACAACAGTTTGAATGATGCTTATGCTGTATGTGCTTTAGATACTAAGAAAGTTACCTAAAATTATAAAACGTTGTATTGTGTATACCAAAAAAAAAGCACAGTGACATTTGAAGACATATTTTCCCCTAATGTTGTAGTTCAGCAAATATACCACAGAAGTTTTTACTTTTTTTACGGGTGTTTTTCTAGTTAAGGAACCATTTTAGAAAATCACAGATGCTTGCAGGAAACACGTTACTGATGAAGGTATTTGTCAGAGAAAAATTGAGAAAGACATAAAGACCACATCAGGATGGACACCCTATCCCTGCCAGACAGAGATCTGGGGGGGAAACCAGAGCCAGATCCCAGCCTGCTGGGTAGCAGCACTACTATAGCACACTATTACAACTATAGGGCACGCTATGGCAGTTATAGGAGTGCACCACATATCCCCGAGGTGTCAGGAGTAGAGCATTTGGATATGGCTGATGGTGTCCTCCTGGCAATGTGTTCCAGTTCTCCAAGGAGGCCAACACCCAGTGCCACGTGGATGTGGAAAAAAAAAAGTTGTCTTCTTCACGCACAGCAAGGTGGGGCTGCCCTGTGCCCCCCGGCTGGGATGGCTGAGGCAGGGGGCAAGCTGCAGCCACCACTACTGTCCTGAGTCCACACGGTAGAGGTACAGCAACAATACAGCATTACCTTCCCCAGAGTGAAAAGAGGGCCAATGCATCCTAAAACAGAGTGACATTGCCTATTTTAATAGCCAAGCCCCACTATCTCTGCTGGCTGGCCTTTGGCTAAGAAGGCTGGTCACCCTAGTTAGCTTGTAGGAGTATTACAAGCACTGGGGTGACTCCCCCGCTGCACCTGAGGGGGAAATGGCATGTAAATACACCAGTGCCAACCTGCTGGATGAAAAATGAGGCAGTACAACGGGGTTATTGCCGGGACTCAGAACCACTGCACCAAGAAAGCTGCCAGCCGTGGAGAGACAGCAGCTCTGGGGCCTACCCGCACAGCCGCCATCTTCTCAAATGACACCATCTTCCCTTCCTCTGCCTCCTGCCGCGGAACTGTGGCACCGAGGGGCCGGGCCGAGCCCTCACCTCATGGGACGTGGTGGGCTTCATTGTCCCGGGCGCCGGCCCCGCTCCCCCCAGGGTGAGCCTGAGGCGAGCCCCGCGCCGTGCGAGGAAGCCGCCAGGGGGCGCTGGCCCCCCGCGGGCGGGTAGCCTCAGCCGCACGTGCGGTGGGCGGGAAGGGCGCGCGCGCCCGGCGCTGCCCCCGCGGGAACCGCGGCCCCTCGCCGCCCGCCCCCGCCCGTCCCTGCGCGCCGGCTCACCAACACTGCAACACACCTGGGTCCGCGAGGGCTGCTCACCTCCGTAAACTTACATATGAACAATTTAGAAGACGAAGGATGATAAAAATTTGACAGCTCCCTCCCTGAATTACAAGGTTTTGCATGCACCTCATGTGCAGTTAAAGCTGTCTCTTGAACGTCTATCTGTTATTTAAAAATAATAGGATCTTTAAAGTACTCATCAAAATATCAAAGGGAAGCAGGCAAGCCAAACTGACCCTGCGGCATGCCCGGCACCATGGAGGCACAGGGGCTGTAGCATCTTGTGTAGTAGCGCTCCGCCAGGGAATTATTTCTCGACATGCTTCTGCTTTTGCAGTTGTGATGGTTGTGTGGCTCTTTTAAAGTCACCCAGTACTGCTCTTTGCCAGCCAAAGTGACACAGACTGAGGAGAGAACCTCGTCATCTAAAATGAGGCATATTATCTAAACCTATACTAGCTACAAACAACTGGTAACAAGCTTTTTTTTTAATGAAACTGCATAATCTTTCATTACCATTTGACAGTCAGGTACAACCAGCAAGGGTCTAGAGGTATATCCAGTTCCTCCATCACACATCCAATGGGCAATTTTATCCATATCCTGGAAAGGCTTGACCTTCTCTAACTCTGCTTCAGACTGGAATTATATTAGGAAATTTTAAACATCCCATCATGATAATCCACCTAACCATCATTCTCTCATTTTTGGTCAAAATAGACATTCTTCCTCACTTTTGATGCAAATGTTTAGCAACTTTTTTCTTGCTGCTACTCACTTCCATGAAAGTAAGTCACGCTTAAACAGCAAGAAGAAATCACAGCTTTGCTTGCTAGTTGGAGATAATCATTTGGCACCCTTCCAAAACATAGAAATAGAAGAGGAGGAAGGATCTCTTATGTGCCAAAGGAGCGTAGCCTCACCATTTAATTGCATTTAATTAATATTGTATGCTCCCAAGCTGACACTAGCAGACAGTCAGTGGTTTTCATTATACTAGCAACGTATCGATCCCCTCCCTCCTGCCAACTGCCCAGGTCACCCCAACACTAAAAACATGTGGTTGCCATAAATCCAGAGTGTCCTTATGGGTCTTTCACCAGTAAGCTCAGTAGAGGAAAAGACTATGGTTTGGGCTTTTTTTCCTGTGTTGGACATGACTGAACCTTGCTCTCATTTGAAGACAGGTTACTTTCTACTTTTACTGATTTAAACTTGAATTTGCGAACAGATGCACTTATTTGCAATCTACCTCCTTTCAACTGGAAAAATTCCCATTAGCTTAAAGTTAAGGGAAATGAGGTCAAGTGCAAAGAAAAGCAAACAAATATGATCATTTACAAATATATGGGACACCACCATAGTATTGGAGGCATCCTTAATGGTACAACTCCCACAGCCCATTTCACAAAGACTATTATCCTCAATACATGCCCTCGTCTGGATGATTAAGAGCCAAAGCTCTGTGAAGTCAGCATGAATCTTACTGGTGCATTACAGTACATGTTAAAAATCTGTTCGTTTTATGCATTCAGCCAGTTAAGCTAAAAGACAGCTTTCTCATTCTGGGATTCAGTCACCTTAGTTTGCTTTCATATACGTGTTTCTACTCCCCAGTTGAAAGAACCACTGCTGTGTAAATACTTGAGGCAGAAAACCACGATGAAATAATCACAAAGTTCCCTGTTTCTGTTTCTCCCCACTTACAAAATATTTGATCAGTTCTTCACAAAGAAATGTCAGTTTCTGGATTCTTTTAAAGTTCCTAAATATGTACAGTGGTTTTCTTCACAATTATCATCACTTATGTATACAAGGTTTATAAAATGAAAGAAAACTGTAAATTAAAAGCATTCCCTTTAGTCCTGCCTGAAGAGGATCAGCAGGCTTAAAAGTTAAACAGCATCCTGTAAGTAGAGCTCACCTGTCTGTTGAAATAATTTTAGTTAGATGTTTAATGTTCTGTATTGCTTAATATTTTGTATGTTTAAGATAACAGACTGTTCTTCATTTAGAAAGATTAAATTCTTTGTCACAAGTCCTTTTAAAAAGAGTAAAATTATCTTGTCAGAGGTATATTCAATATTTTTAAGCTTAAGCACCTGTCAGTAGAAATTAATCTGACCAGTTTCTCCACAACACTTCTGATGTCATACACTGACCTTTTGGGGCCCCCATTAAGAGTAGCTGTTGTGGTTTTCTAACAGTGGCTAACATATTGTTACAGCAATAATATAATAATAATACACTCCCCTGGCATCAAGATGGGGTAGGGAATCGGAAGAGTAAAAGCGAGAAAACTCATGGGTTGAGATAAAGACAGCTTAATAGGTAAAGCAAAAGCTGCACACACAAGCAAAGCGAAACAAGGAATTCATTCACCACTGCCCATGGGCAGGCGGGTGTTCAGCCATCCCCAGGGAAGCCGGGCTCCATCACGCGTAACAGTTACTTGCGAAGACAAACACCATCACTCCGAATGTCCCCCCTTTCCTTCTTCTTCCCCCAGCTTATACTCAGCATGACGTTCCGTGGTATGGAATATCCCTTTGGCTGGTTCAGGCCAGCTGTCCTGGCTGTGTCCCCTCCCAACTTCTTGTGCCCCTCCAGCCTTCTCGCTGGCAAGGCCAGAGAAACTGAAAAGTCCTTCACTTAGTTTAAACATTACCCAGCAACAATTAAAAATATCAGTGTGTTATCAACATTATTCTCACACCAAATCCCAAACACTGCACTGCACCAGCTACCAAGAAGAAGAACTCTATCCCAGCTGGAACTAGGACAGTATCCACCCCTTATGCCATACCATTTATATCATGCCACACTTTCCAATACAACCTCACAAACCACCACCGCCCTTCCCATCCTTTGATATAACACACAGATATCATTCTCCTAGTCTATGGGCGACCCCTGTAAAAATGCCTATAAAATGTCCACAAAATGTCCATAGAGTTCATTTAGTCCATGACTTGGGGGTCCATCTGTTAAGGTGGTCACTCAGGACAGGAGAGGTGGTGTGCTGCATGGGGTTATTGGGCACCAAAGCCAGCTTAGGTCAGGTCACTGCTGCACTTGCACTGCTTCTTGTAAGGCTTGTAGACCAATGACTCAGGCAGTTCCTGCTATAGCAATTCCTAGAACACGCAACTTAAATCATGGGTTACAATGATTTAAAAGTACATACATTACAGTCTCCACCCCTGGTGCCTTTGGACCAGCCTGTCAGGTTTAACATCCTCCCCTTGCTCCTAGCCTGGCTAGCAACAAGGGGTTCCTGATATAGTAATTCCCACAGCATGAAACTCAGATCCCAGGTTACAACAATTTAAAGGTATTTCCATTACAGATGCTCACAAAAGATGCACATCCCTCGCACTTCATGGAGTTTCAGCTTTTATGTGTCTTCACTGGCTTATTCACAGGCAGAATAGGAAAAGAAAATAATTCTTTTCTCTTAGAGGTGGGAGACATCAGCTGCTACTTGCATGCTAAGTTGTTCTTTCTTTTGCTAGAAAGATTTGGTATTCGTGTGTAAAAGCATTTGCCATCTAGACCTTCCACTCACCACTCAGACTTAGTATTCAGTTCCTGTCTCCTCTATTGTCTGTCCCAGACTTCTTTATCACCTTAATTTTGCAGGCCCCTCATCTTCCAACATTCTCATGAGCAGGCTGTTTCCCAGGAGATCAAGGAAAATGTCTCTCATGATCTTGAATCCAGGCCCAGCCCACAAGGCTAAACTACTTGCAGTATGTTTCCCATAGCTCATAATTTGCCCTTCATAGAAAGGAGGTTGAGTCTAATTAAAGGGAGTGATAGTCAAGCAGAGGATGATAGCCCTGTAAGCCTACCAAACGGCCCAGGCTAGTTCACCCTTTTTGAAGCCTTTCCTCGATAGCCCTGTGGATGAAAGAAAACTGTCACCATTGTGGAAAGTTCTAAAATACCCACCCTGACACACCGACAGGCTTCCTGCCGCACTGGGTGTGCTCAGGTGGCTGCCTGCTGCTGGAAGACACATCAGACAACTAGAGCTCCACATCTTTGAAGAGTTACTATCATAATTCAATGCTGAAAAGGTTCAAGCAGGAAAAAAAAAAGCCACCTACAAGCCTGCAGCACAGATACAATAAACCGTAAGAAAAAATAAAAGATCTGAGCTAATTACTTACAAGAGATCCCCATTTTATATTTAATTCTCTGTATCCCCTCACAGAAAGACAACTACTACCAGCTGCTGGAAAACCTGAGACAAGCTAGGGTACTAGATTTTAGGCAAGGGGCGAAGCATCTCTTGCTTACCATGTACCTACTCACTGAAAGGGAACAAAGTGCAGACTTTGCTGGTGTGACAACAAATGGCCACAAAAGGGATACACCTCCACAACACTGGCACTCACAGATGTTAAGAGGAGGGAAGGGCTGCTTGAGAAGGATGTGACTTGTGTTGATCAGAGCAAGCTTCACATGGAAAGCAGTTTGCATTCCCTGCACTTTAGCAGTACTTTACTTGTTTTGCATTAACTGTTTCAAGTGTTCGTTGCTGAGAAACCACACTACCCCAAGACTCATATGAGAGAGCAGTTAAGAGTCTCTGAATTCATACCACCCAATTTGTTTAACCTATAAAGTTTACATTTTCATGAGTTTTCTATTCAGCATACATGAGGGCTTAAAACTAAACAGCAGAACTTTTAAAATGACACATTATCAGTACAAAAAGAAGAGCTTTTTAGGTTATCAAAAGTTCCAAGAACAGACATATAGAATATTTTGGGAATGGCCAACAATTCACTGTAGAGCTGAATACTTGCAAATAGGTGGGAAAAGGAAGAAAGTATTCCCAGATGAGAGAAGAGAAGGTGATGAAAGTACCGGCACCTTCAAACAAAGGCAAAAAAGAACACTTTTCACTGTCATATAATTATGTCTCGGGGGAAATAAGTAATAAATTCAACAGTGCAAGTTGGAGGCATGCAGAAAGGAATTTGGTAGGATGATTGCTAATCAGAGTATCTGTACTTCCAAACTGGCAACATACTTGTTTACTAAAAAAACATTTATTCAGGTAAAGGTTTTTATTATATTGTGTGATTATTTCACACTGGGAAACAGCTGTGCATTTACAGATTGATGGTCATAGAGACTTTCGGTGTTCTGAGCAGCTAGGCCTATTCCATTTCAGTCAAACATTGCTAGGTCCTTTATCTGCAGTATAGCTCTACTTTAAATAGGCAATATTCTCCTTGGAGTTTATTCAAAATGTTTTCCCAGCTCTATTGAACATGGCAATTCCTTAACTATGAGTAAAGCCTGTTCATCAATATTCTTGGCATGCCAGGACAACATCATTTTCTTTCTGTGGCATATCCATAGGCATGTTTCTTTTTCTTTCATGTACAGCTCTATTACAAAACAAATGCCTTCAATGTGACCACCCTAAGGGTCAGCACATTAAAACAACCTGTTATAGGGGTTTAGAAGATGTCAAGATGTTACATGACCTTACTCCTTGCTCGTTTTGCTGGGGAAGGAACAAAGTGATCACAGGGAAGCTGTAGCATGCAAGATACTGACTTTTCTATGCTAAACTGCGCTTTCTGAAACTAGAAGAAACATTTCCCTACATGGTATGAGAGCTAGTCCCCAAATGATCTGATAGTACAGTGCCTCAGTGCATTATATTACAGTTATATAAATACAAGGTAACGTGCTGTGCAATCACACTCACCTAGGCTTTCCTTGAATATAAAAGAAACATTATACATTTCAGTGCAGACAGACTTGTGTGAAACGTTCACACTGGTGAAAAAGGGCAAGATTCAAGAAGCCAGAAGCAGTCAAGAGGAAACAAGGATGGAACAAGGAAAATCAGGGCATGAAAGCAACAGAGAAAAAAACCCACCAGAACAGCCCAGAGTACATTAGGTACAATCTCAAACAAGCAGTGGTAGCAGGAGGTAGAAGGCCCAGAGGGACATATAGAAGGTTGAAAGTAGGTGAGAGGCAGATGCACTTTGACAGTGGAGACTGCATGTAAAGATCCAGGGAGGAAAGGGGCTATGAGCTGTCTTTAGAGTGTCTGTGAGAAAACTAACAGAGATCAGGGAAAATGAAAAGATAGGGCCAGGAGAAATCCCAGTGTATTCAGGTGCAAAAGATAAGGCAAGTTGAAGGGATTTCATAGTTGGAACTTCTCAAAAAGGTCCTACAATGTCACTGTATTCCCTTCTTGCCATGAACTTGATGTGATCCCTTGCAATGTCTGCAAAGACTTTGCTACCTAGTCAGTGTTTTACAGCCAAATAAATGCTCATTTTTGCAGATTTACATGCCAAAAGGAAACTTCAGCCTGGATACCCAGAAGGGCAGTGGTACTAGAAAAGGTCACCAATTTATGCTGTGTGATTTGAAGGAGAAGCACCATCCGATAGACAGATGTAAGCAAAGGTTTGGCACCAAGGCTCACATGATAGAAATTCCGCTTTATACCGTTAAGATGTGTGGTGCTGTGACTGCAGCACAGGATCTTCTGCTGAGAAATTGAGTACCAGTAATAAAGTATTTCTGTAGGAATCCTGTCTGGGGAATCATGTGCATATTTAATTCAGCGGAGAAAGTGTTTAGAAGTAGTTCAGCCTTGCAAAAAAATATTGTCCCTCGGTGTAAGTAAGGTCAGCAAGAGCCTGACTTATCCACCATATAACAACCCATCAGCCTTTATAATCCTGACAGCAATCAGATTTTGCTCTTCTCTTGAGAGTACAAGAGATGTGTTAGGGTTTAACATCCAGTCTGTTTTATTAGTTCCTAGAAGGAAGTATGATAGTGCTGTAACTTCCCTTTGTAGAAATGTTTTAAATGCTTCGTGATTCTGAATGTCTTTGTTAGTCACACAATCCCTGCAGGGTATGGAAGGGCACACTCTCCCCATTTGCTTATAGACAGAACAACAGCATTTGTTTTTGAGCTACTCCAGGTTACAACCTGTGCATAATGCAATGAAGAATATTTTGTCAATTGCCTTTTAACCTTTGACTATTAAATATTCATATTCTAAAAGGTTCTGGATGCCAGTTTTTTAGCAGTTCTTCTCTAAGAAGAAACAGCTTGTAAGATGCAAAGTCCCAAAGTAGAAAAAAAAAAAGATTAATTTCAGTTTACTACAACCACTTGTACAAGGAAAAATGCTACAGATGACGCAACAAGTGCAAGTGCATATTATAAGGAAATCTACTTACTATATTAGCAATGTGTGCACATGTGCATGCATATTTTATCCAGATATGTCCTTCTTCCTCACAGTGGGATTATTCAATATTTTTAAATGCACTGAAAACACATTAGCAAATGGATTCCTATTTCTGATGTAAATAAAAAATGGTAAAGAGACACATTTTATCTACACTCAAAAGTGTTCTTTCTTCCTTTCTTTTTTGTTTGGGGTTTGTTGTTGGTTTGGTTTTGGGTTTTTTTTTGTTGTTGTTGGGGTTTTTTTTTGGGGGGGGAGGATAACAGTAAAGTATTGAGATTCTTCCATAATTTTTATTGATGGTATGTTTTCATATTTTCACATGGAAGATGTAAAAAAGAAACAGCCCTACATTTTCTGTTAAAATTAATGGGTTTTTTACAGCAAATCCATTGCCACCAACGAGTATTTACTCACCATTATAGAATACTAAGAATAGTAGGGGGCATAAAAACCTTCATAATCTTCTTCAGGTGAGCAAAATTGAATTATCCTGAAACAAACAACTTAATGGTAAATATATATTCGCTCCCAGCACTGCAAATGTCTTTAAGATGCTGTACTTGTCCAAAGCCTTTTTTTCAACAGTTTATCAACATGACTTCTTCAGCATTATTGTCCCCTTGACCTTCCATCTGTATTCACAGTGGCACATCCTTAGCGGTGCTAGAACAATGCTTGCAATTTCATTTTAGTGCATACATAAACATGAAACACTTCATGCAGGACAACATATTTTAGCAATCTTGTGACGCTCAGGGCTGAACAAGTCAACCATGCTAAACAGCTTCAGCTTCTTTAAAGTCATTTAGGAGCCACCATAAGGTTGCCAGAAACAGAGGTAAATGGATAAAAGAAATGTATTCCATAATGGGATTAAATAAATTGTGGGGCAACAAATACTTGTAGAATTAAGAAATGTGGTTATTGCAAGGCCAGCAGATGGTTTGGAGCTGAAAGTAAATGCTAAATTGAAAATCCAGTCTTGGCACCAGGCACACATGACCAGGATAAGCAACACAGCTTCCAGAGTGCTACTGATGCAGGAATCGATAGTCAGCAGCAGAGCATCAGGATGCCTGCAAAGGCTCATCTTCCTCTCCCCTTCTCTGTGCAGGAGCAAGTCTGTGCAACAAGCAGCTGCTGGCAGCGCTAGCAAGCCAGCTCACAGAGGGCAAAAACACTTCTTCCCAGGGAGAGCCTCAAACACCCTTGTTTACTTCCATCTGTCTGTAAATCACCCCTAGGAACACCTCTCAATTCACTAGCGTGCACAAGTCAAGCGTTAAATCTGAATTCACTGCTTCCTTACTCTGTTGGTAGCCACAACACCCTTATTCAGATGTTTCGTAACGACACATGCCAGAGCTGGATATGGACTTGGTCTTTAAGCTGGAAACCTCTCACTGTTCAGCAGGGCTTGTGTGCAGGCTGCCTAGTGTGACAGGAGAGCAGGAGAAGCAGTAGCTGGGCATTTATCCTCGGCCTTGCCTTTTGTCAGGGGTCTGGGCCAGCATATATCCCATCCTGCATCACCACCGCATACTACACTGGCATCTTCCCCTCTTCTCCCAGTCTCCTCTGACCTTTTCCAGCCATCATTTGATTAGAAAGTTTCTAAACTGAAGTGTTAGGTGGGAAGGATCATTAATTGCAGGGGGAACACTGCAGGTCCAGGGAGACATGAAAACATTGCTTATCTCCAGCATCTCCAAGCAGCCCTGCAGCTCTGGATTTCCTTTTCTTACCCAGATGATCTCCCACATGAAGGCTCTAGTAAAAAAGACTTAAGGCTCTAGTAAAGAAGACTTAATGAACTAATCAGCAGAGCTGGGTTTAGTGATGCAAACATTGGTGTCACGGATAGATTACACCAATTTGTCACAGATGGAGTGATGCACTTCACTCATAACAGAGAAACGGCGATATGGTTATTGGTATAAAACAGCGATTTAAGAAAGTTTGATAGTAAATACAGCAGTGGTTTAATGAGATTTGATGGCAAGGTACACTTGATTATTTACTGCACAGAGGACAGGGTCAGACAAAATTGTCAGAGAGACCCTCCTATTGAGTCATGAGGTTCAGAAAGGACACCCTTGCATTCTAAACTCCTTCTCAGAGGGGAGTTTAGGTGCAGCTAGATCCAGAATTAGTCTCAGTCTTTGTCAATGGTTTATATCTAAAGCAGGGGTCCTCAAACTGTTTAACCAGGGGGCCAGCGCGCGGATGCAGTGGCAGGCAGCCATCTGCGGCTGCTTGGTTTCCCCCCCAACCCCCGGCGGGGGGGTCTGTAAATACCGGAGGCCGGATTAAGGGCCCTGGGGGGCCGTATCCAGCCTGCGGGCCGTAGTTTGAGGACCCCTGCTCTAAAGGATTATATGTGCGTGATCAATCCCTTATACCACTCGGATAAGATTTCAAAGTTTAGCGTGCTATTAATCACTTAGTGAGAATCTGTTGTGGCAAGGAATCTCTGAGCCTCGAGGATCAACCTTGAGAGGTGTCCCTACTCAAGGGGAGATGTGTCATGCTGCCCACTGCCATGCAGGAGAGCTCAGTGGGCCCTGAGTGTCCACTAGTGATGGAGTAAGGTAATTGACTCGTAGCCGTATTTGCATAACAGCTACAGAAGCTGGTTTCTTTCACACTTGTCTAGAGTGGACCTTGACCACCGCTTTTAGGTGGGTGCATTGTTCACATTAGCCCTTGGCTGTCATGTTATCTGTGTCACCGAGACCACTTTGAGTCGGATGGAGCCATCAGGACCAGACACAGCCATTACAGCTGCCCCTGGTGGTTATCACATCAGCATTGTTAAGGAAGTAAAGGTCAGGACGGGGAGGCGGGGGAGCACACCGCCACAACTCGGTACTAGCTTCAGAAGTGCTATTTCTTCTCTTGCATTTACCAGAATCCAACGCAAGCATTTTTTCCCATCCAGGCATTTAAAATTCAAGAGTGATCCCAGCACAGTGTATTAGGGGGTAGCAAAGAAGAGGAATTGCCTGTTATTGAATAGTTTTCAGCATAGCAGAAGATGCTGTAAGCTTCCCTGTGGCACCTGTGTCCCCAGTAGGACGGATACAGGGTGAGAATACACAAGCAACTAACTTTGAGTATAAAACAGCAGGTAATATATAGCCATTTGGGTGCATATTTTTATCACGGAGATATAAAGAGTAATCCTGAGGTAATTTCAGCCCTTCAGTGGAAGTGGGGTAAGCTATCCCAGATTTGTCTTGGAGCAGGAGCATTTCTACCTAAAAATTGCCACGAAGCAGCTGTCAGGTGGGAACTTGTCTCTTGCCTTTGGCAGCAGCATCCCTGGGTTTTGTGCAGCACCACAGCCTGTCCCTTCTACGATGTGCTATAAGGTATGCTCCATAGGGACTGCTGCTGATAAAGGGGAGTCCTCTTAGCCTTCCTCCTCATCCCCACAGTGGTAAATCTGCAACTGTCCAACACTGAATTCATAGTTTTAATCTGCTATAGCTGTTTTGTGTTGTGTGACGGGCACAGAGACTGCTGCAAGTGCTCTTGTGAGGTTTTGTTTCTTCAGTGCGCCCTTTCAGCTGTTGTCTCTGAGCCGCACAGCTCTGCTGCGCACATGCAGCGTTAATGTCTTGCACAACCACAGCCAAAACAAACTGCTAAAGGGAGTCTGACATAGTTGTAGCCATACATTTAAACTCATCACTGTGAATGGCACAGAGAACAGAAGTAGCTGCATAGAGGGTAGGGAAGATGCCATACTCGGGTCTGCCTGGGCAACAGACACACAACTAATAAAAAAGTAAAATGGCATTTCTGTGCATAACCATTGATGGAGTCAAGTAGCGTATAATAACAGCTGTTTACCAAAAAAACCCACCAAAAAAACCAAGAGAAAAATCACTACATGTGAGCTGCTAAGGATGCCACCACTATAAATTTCTCCACAGCTACAATCACGACTGTGGCCAACACTCTCTGAAGCTGTGCTAGAGCAAACACTGCTATCCATCTATGCCAAAAAATTAGCTGACTATTGGTCTACCAAAGCTCATGCATATTTATCAGGGCAAATAAGCAGTTATTTTTGACATACTATCCAATGCTACTGCACATAGTAAAAGCCCCTCCACTGAGTCCACATCAAAAATACTGACAAAAAAATAAACAAAAATCACTATTATGCGGAGAGGGGTCTTAGCAAATGGAAGAAAATTACCCCGATGTGTCATGCATAAAGTAAAGGTACCTTTAGCAAATGCCAAGAGAAAGGAAACATAGCACTAAGTAATATGGGACTGGGGACATACATCTGGAAGAATCAACCAGCTGACTTAATGAAGCAGACAGTGATACTTTGCTCAGTGTGTTTTGGGGACACAAAACAGAATGAGTCAAGGTGGAAAGGAGGAAGGGAACATGACTGCTTCTGGAGCAAGAAAGCAACTGGGTCCTAAAGTAGCTGCAAACATGCTTCAACAACCGCTGACAGGAGCAGCAAAGACCCATCTGCCAAGTTAAGGTGATCTCCAGACAGCCGACTGGAACGGGCGAGAGGAAGACAGAAGCACCCACTAGTCCCACATCAAGAAATGCTGCGTTTCAAACTCCAGGCAAGAGACTGAAAATAACTTTTGGTGGGAAGGAGAGGCTCAGGAGCAACGTTATTGCAAAAGCAGGGAGGAAATGTTGAAAATACTGATGAGCAGTGTGGCTCAAGTGGAGGTAGAAGCATCCCTGGCCATGAACTTTTCCTCTGATTTGCAGAATCAGATTCTCACACGCTGTACTATTAGTTTACTTTTACTTTGCTGTAGGGGTTTGGTATTTCTGAAAAGCACACTTACAGGTCAAAAGGTTGGAATTACATGCCCTTCTCAGGATCCTATCCAGTGCGTTTCCATCTTAAAATGTACATACATGTTAGAGGACTCCCTTTCAAAGTGCAAGCCTCTATCAGACCATCTTACAGTTGCTCAATATTTTTGCCAGTGTGCCTTTGTACTTCAGGACAGCAGCAGCACCACAGTGGAGCCCCATTTCTCCTTTTACTGTGACTTCCATTTACTATTTTCTTCTGTTAGTAAAGCCATTAACACAGCAGACTGCCCCGTCCTATTTTAAGTTCCCGTTTTACCTGGATTGTTGCGCCCATTCCACTGTATCTTGTCAGCCAAAGGAGCAGTGGCTTTGCACCCCCGTGTCCACATTAGGTATGTGTTACAGTATTACAGCAGCATCACACAACCAGCACAATCACTGTGCTTGCTCTGCTGGACTATGGGAACCATCTCATCACTCTGTGTCTGGGGGAGGGGGTCTGAGGGAGAAGGGAAGCTGGAAGCAAAATGCCCATGCAGAGGTACAATATTGATGAGCAAGGAAGTCATACTGAGAAGCACCCCATACTTGTCCATTTGGGATGGTGCCGTCCCGAACTTGACAACCCCAGTCTTGTATCTGTGTCACTCAAGCTACGTTTTGTTCCTACAGATTATTTTTTTTTACTCTCCATATTGACTCTCTCGTCCTGTCATGGCACCCTTTTTCACAGATGACACCCACCCATAAATAAAGAGCAAGCTTACACATCTTTTCTTACCCCTCCTCTAAATAAAGGACAAGAGAATGCATCTGTAATAATAAATGCAAGTAATTGCTCCCCACCCTCTGCCTTATCTTGCAACACTTACTCTCCCAGATTTGGTACTTTGTGCTCTCTATTAGCTTTTCAGATTCAGAAAATTGTTGCAATTCACATAAACTTTTCATACTTAATACAAAAAGAACTGTATCTCTCTCCACTCCAACAGTGTCAGGATGGTTAAAATTCCTAATAGACTGTAAAAATTACACCTCAGATTTACTAAATGATTTCTAAATCATTACTTCTGCCCTTAATGCCTGATTCAAGTCAATGAGACCTGAGAACACAGCAGTTTGCAGAAATAGGTTTTGTAAGATGCGAAATACATCTGTTCACACTGCAAAATGTCAGCACAGATTTACTGTAGATTCAGTGACTTAGCAGGCTTTAAAGCAGAGCGGATCAATGAGAAGACCTTGTGTCCAGCTGGGCCACATTGCTTTCTGGAGGTCTGGATCAGAGGGAGGGAACGTCGTGCTGATCTGGCCGGCCTACTATCCAGGGCCGGCCAGGTAAGCAGAGCAGAAATTTGGCAGAAGCAAGATACAAAGCCCTCATTCCCCATTCCCCACACAGAGAGTGCAGGCAACTCCTGACCCTTGTCTAAAACCACAAAGACCAGTATGATCAGCATCTTTTCCTCTTCATAAGCTCAGCAATGTACACTGTTTTATCCCAGCTTCTCGCTAAAAACCTGTAATGACTTTCCCAACAATTTAACTCGTGTGCATGTTTTAATTGCAGCATTTACAGGAAGTATGAGCAGAAATGGAGAGGACCAGGCGGTCAGCTGCAAAGTCATATGGAAAATGAGAGGAAGTGAGGCATAAAGTGATTCTATAGGTCCCTGGAAACAGGTGATCTCCAAGTTAGTAATCTTTAAATCAGTTATTTAAACTATCTTTCTAGAAAAGTTGTTTTGGTAGTACCTGTGGTAATTAAGATATATGCATATATAAAAATAAACAGTTTTATTTATTATATTTATATATGTGTGTAGATATATAGATATACATATTTAAAAAAACAAACCTGCCTATGGTTGCTCTAAAAGCAGTGAACTGCTCCTGCTGTATTCGCAGAGCTTTCCATACATCTGCAGGGGATGGAGAAGCTGTCTTCAAGATCAGGGACAGTGCCGAGCTGACATCCATTTGCATTGCGTATGTATAACCTCCCCTGTCAGCCTTTCATTCACAGCCATAATACCAGCCCAGCTAGACGCACAAGTGTTTTATTGGCCCTTCTTAACAAACTCAAACAAGCATCCAACCACCACTGGATCTCACTGTGTGATCACAGCTTCCATGCTACTTTAAGCTGAAAAACTTACTGCAGACCACAGGGATAACTGCAGTTTGGGTACTTGCTACCATGAGGCAGCTTTCGATACATGTAAGTTAAAGGGGCTGAACAGCAGACCTTACACAATTTTCAGACTGCCAGCTGGCTCCAAAGTTTCCCTTGCTTCAATATGCAAACCCCAGCTTTTTTACTTTTTTAAAAACACACATAAACAAAGTGCAACACTGAATGGCCCAAGGAGAACTGGGACACATACTACAATACTGAAGACAGAAACTGGTTTGTAAAATACATCTCCTGAATCAGAAGTTCACAGCAGCCCCACAGTGAGGCATACAGTAACAAACAGGACTCAAAAGAGTTTCCTATTTGGAGACCCCCAAAAAAGTGAAGAGTTTCAGTAAAACCATTCCACATTGCAGAGTAGAGAAGTGGGTCAACTGCAGAACAGTTTAGCTTCTTGGGAGCCTTGAACACTGAGAAGTTTAAGAATAATCTTTACCAAATACATAACCAAGCTCTGAAAATATTTAACATATTCCATCAACATAATATGATTCTAATAGCCCTTTGAAGCTTCGTCAAAATGTTTTGCTGGCCTTCTATGAATTATTAATCTATTTTTTTCAGTAATAATAGATGACAGAAAATAAGCATGTAAACAAAGAGAAATACATAGGCATCTCCACAATTAATTTTTGGGAAAAGAAATGTAACCATCTCAACCAGCAAAAATAAAAGAGCTATTACACTTAACACTAATGCAACCTTTACTGTAGAAAAGATAACAGCTGAAATGGCCATGCAAATAAGAAATCAAACACCTCTCTAGCAATGTACTTGTAACCACATAGTTTTAGGCAGTACGATGAAAACCATTAGCATACAATTTTCTGTAATGACATTTTTTAAAAAACCTTTTCCTATAAGATCATGCAAAATTGAGTCAGACTTTATCTGCAATGGACTTGTTGCCATTACAGGTACATTAAAAGTTCGTGTGTATTATTTAAATATGTCTCCATATTTAAATTTGCTGTCTCATAAAGGGAATCACTTTATTCCAAGACTGTGGACATTGCAAGAAATATTAATCAATAACTGGGGTTTTGTAGTAAAAAATGGGTGAAGGAAAAAAACAGAATGCAAACTACTGCATTTTAAAAAATGCATTTTAAAAAAAAATAAAAAAGAACATGAAAAAAGGTTATTCTTGTATTTCTTTTAAAGACATCTTGCAAGAGGTTTCAGTTTTTTATTGGGAATTTGCACAGTAGGGAAATAAACAGGGGGAGACGACATTTTTCAGCTACTCATATTATAAAGTGAGTCTTTTTCCTGACTTACTGTCAACATCACTGGCATTGCAGTTATCAGATGCATTGTTCAAGTAATATTATCACTGCAAAGTTAACATTTTAGAATAGAAATATCTCTGCAATATAATTTCACATTATGACAAAGCCTGACACAAACAAAAAGTAAAAAAGTTCTTCTCAATGATTTTATCTGCCATATTAAAAAACTAGATGCTCATAAGACACAATGAAAGCTATTTAAATCCATCCAAATATATAGTCCTTCAACTAGATAAAGTGAGACCAGAATACATTTCTTATTATCAAAACTACAGTGACAATTTCAGGGGGACGGATATAAATGCATTACAATTTATCTAGCAAATGTTTAGGATGTTCTTTATTACTTCTGAGTGTCTGTGAGAGTTCTCATTTTATTCTCCTTAGTGAGGAGCGGTTCCAGCAATAGGGAACATGTTTTTGTGTTTCACTGAACAGCAGATGAAAGGAAGATCTCTCTTTTTAGAGACTGGCATTACATCAAGATAATGAAGTATTTATTTGGACAAATAAAGAAGTAACATGGTGTGACAGTCAAAGAAGAAGAAAAAAAAAAAAGAGGCACCATTTACACGATACTGTCCCTGACAGAAACAAAAAGGGAGAGAATTATTTTAGCAGCAAAGGGTTTTTAAAGTGCTAGCTGCTACAAATAGTAAATGCAATTCCCCACTGTCTCTCATATTTTGGAGACATTCACACCTAGGAAAATAGAGTACCAAAGGTGAATTGCCTCCACTTTGCAAAGATGTAACCACATATTACACAGTCAATCAGGTCAGTTAAATGTCTCCTTTGTTCCCTTGTTGTAGTTGGTGGGGAGTAGGTCTGATGCTTCACTGTTAACGTGATCCTCAGCAAGTTAGAAAGCGAGGGATGAAAACCCTGCCAAAACCACATCGCTGCTGTCCCTTCACTTTCTTTTTAGATAATAGGACCATCGTATTTTCTGATAAGGAAAACAGCTTTTTCTCAGTTTATAGCAAATAGATCTTTAGTTATTAAAAAAACGAAACAGGAACACTAAAGATACAGACTGAGCTGAGATTAAAGATAACTTAAACCTGGCTCCCTTGTCTCAGGTATCAGTAACAGTAAGAACGCATAAATTGTGAGTCATAAAAGGAATAATTAATAAGAACGAAGCATGGAAAAGAAAATCACCAAATGAGAGAGAAGGAAAAGGCAAAGGATCTCAGAGTGTTTAAAACCTCTTGTAAAGATGTATTCGGAGCTCCTGAGCTCAGTTCTGGTCAGCCTTCTTCAAGAAAGAGGGATCAAATGGGAAGTCACCTAGAGGAGGCTAGGGGAGTTATGACAGAAAGGAAAGCTTATGTTGAAAGAAGATGGCATTGCTCCCCACAAACATATCACAGGGGAAAAAAACCTGACCAAGAGAAAAAAGGTGAGCGTGTGATATAAGCTCTAATTCAGTGTTGGTACCACCAGGTTTAGGTTATACAAAGAGGTGAAGGACACATAACTACCTCCAAGAAGGCAGCATTCTTCCCTAGATGAAATACTTGCTGCTAAAACGTAGGTATTACCTATAGAGAAAAGTAGGCAAATAACAAGTGCAACAGTCTAGATTAAATCTGTAGATAGGAACCAAACAGATCTGCAGAGCTGCGCAACAGCTTGGCTGGTATGTGAGCCTGAATGCTACCTGGGACTCCTGGTGTCTCAGTAGTAAAGGTGGGGCTTTGGCTGCCACAAGGTATATGTAGTCTTGTAGGTTATTCAAGTATTGCCGCTCCTGAAATGGCTAATTTGTGCTCTGCCAGACTTGTGAAAATCTAAAACATAAAGCCTTAAGACTGAGGAATTTATTTTCTTTTAACGAGATGGTTGACTGATGCAGGTTTACCTCTTAACATAAATAACCACACTGCTGGTGCTTTGTGCAGGTCAAAAGCTGCAGGGCTGCCCATTCATTGATATGTTCAGATTCATGTTCAGATAAATAGACTGCATTTTCCTAATGGAACTGTTTAGATTTTGCTGCTAAAATGACAGCAAAAAAAAATAACTTGAAGTTCTGAATGTGTATTCAGTCATAAAGTATCTAATAAAACAAAAATGTTTCCATAATGAGGTGTTATCTGTCTTCTCTACCGATGTTTTATATTTTTTTGCACAAACATACGTGCATATATAATTCATCACTAGAGTTAATAGTTTCACCTAAAAATATTTTCCTTAGTTTTACATTTTTGACTAATCGACACTAGGCTTTCAAAACCTTAAAGGGTTACAGGAACCCAGTTTCCCTTGTGTATCAGGAAGATTATATCTCACCATCATCTGTTTCTGCCCGTTTAATTCCTCATGCTTGGAAAACTGATACTGCTTGCAGAGCTCTCTGTATGAATACTCTCTGAATTTAGGGGTGTAAGGCTAAGCTTTGCTGATGAAACCTTTGTTATGAATCATACTGTGCAAAGAATTTATCTCACCTTCATTTAACTGCAATTTAATATCTTCCTATATTTAAATATATTTCATGAACCGGGCATTTATCCCTCCAAAAACTCTGAAGTCTGCCACTTGAAATAAGATGTCATCATTGCATTTCTGGTCATTGGCAGATAACTCACTGCAAAAGCTTGAAACCTACACTGTGATCACAAGACGCTAAGTACAACGGATTCACTGATGTACATGCTCACACCACAGGCTGCACAGACCTGCTCAGCAATAGTACCACCGTGTAATAAAACCTACTTGGAAGTTACTTGTGGACTGATCTTTAAGGTTGTGAATGACACCAGCAGGTAACATTTTTTCCAACTTATAGCCTCCATTTTCCTTGTTCAGTATTATAAAGATAGAACTTAGGCAAAAAAGGGTTTCAAAATCATACCTAAATATTTGAAAGGCATCAAAACAGCAGAAAAGTTTAAATCACCATCTTTGCTGGTGAATCAGGATAAAAAAATACATGGCAGGGGCATTTCATCATGAGAGTATGCTCATCATCTCTATTTTTGAAATGACCTGTTAAATGGGTTTACATCTTCTTTTGCTTCTACAGGATCTTGTATGATCTGGCTGAACAGGCATTTCTTCTCTCCTTAGAAATATCAGAAAAATCCAATGGAAAAAAAAATCCCTTTTCCCTGGTTTAGGATCCACAGGGAAAGGAGATATTTCTATGTACATTTTAAACGCAGAACAACAGAACTAGTTGTAAATAATCCACTATCGCTTGATTTTAAACCTAATAAATCTCCATTTGTTTGTGTAGCTGTAACAGGGGAGGTAGCAAACGCAATTCTCCGGAAGGATTAGGCAGTAGGTGTACTTAGCAAAGCATGCAGCTAGATTTTGAAGAGCTAGTATTTATCAGTGATGATATAGAGTGGGGTTTCGCAATATGCATGTCATACACAAAGTTGCCCTTTTGCCTCAGACAATTTGACAACAGCACATTTTTAAAGGTGGAGAACGAAGCTGCCTAAGCAGTAAGTTTTCTTCATTTTCCTAGTTTCGAGTACACTTCAGTGAAGCTTCTAATTCAAGAGGAAAATACTGAAATACAGGTAAGTCAAAACCAATGTGTTTCATAGACCAAGAAGTGACTGCTACTCAAGCCTGCCTTCAGAGGTAGTCTTCAGCATCAGGAAAGTGAGCAAATATACCTTTCAAAAATCATCTTTTTTAAGAAGTGTCAGCTAGAGCTGACAAGACATTTGAATGATACAAGGATGGTACTGAAAATCTTACTGTAGTATGTGTCAGATTGTGACAGGGTGCCAAAAATTTCACTGAATACAAAAAAGAAGGTTCTTCATTTCCCTGCTATTTTCACCCCACATTTCAGCCACAAAGCAGCTGGAAAGACTACCAGGTTTCCTGAGATTGTCTAATTAGAGGACGAAGAGCCTGAAATCGAGTTTTAGGCGAACATTCTCACCCACCTGGACAGAAGGTTACTTTAAATGAGCTTTTCCCTTAGGTCAAAGAGAGGGAGACACTGAAGAGGGAGAATAACATGTTCAGAAGTAATCTCAGGGAGACTTTACAACCAGGAACCACTGGACTCCTGTATAGTCTGACAGGCTCTCTATTATTTATGTAAACCCTTTGTACTTCTTACACCACAAAGGCACTACAATTGTCTTAACTGCACCCAAGAGGAAAATGTTAATATTTTATCTAGTTGGCAAAGTACTCACAACACATTTCTAATGTAGGACCTGGAATCCAGGTATATGCTAAATAAAGTCCGTGGCAGTCCCCTTTGGATTGGTGTTAAGGTTGTCTTCATATTGTAGGCAGATGATTTTGTTTAGCAAAAATGTTAAAAGAGACCACTTACTTTTTTAAAGGGACCAAACACCACAAAACAAGAAAGCTGGTTTAGAGAAGATGGCTGCTCACTTCTGCAGCCCCATGAAATACAAGCCAAGCTCAAAGTACAGACTTTATGGTTTAGTCCCCCAGCCAAGAACTGCTGGATTCAGGGACAAGATCCAGGCTTCCTGGTGTAAGAGGTGAAATCTTGAATGAGCTGACAGATAACAATCAAGAGTGAAATTTCAAAAATAAATTCTGAGCCAGAAAGCACGCAAGGAGGTACGAAGGCTTCCCCTATTCCTGTCATGTCTTCCCGTGCTATTCTTTTGCTGGTGTATCTCCTGGTTCTTAACTCACACAGCATTTCCAAAACAAAACAAGAAAACCCTTATTACTGACATCTCTCTGTATGTTCAGGGTAAGAAAAGTTGATCAGCACTCCCACAGTATTGAGAGAGGAAACAGAAGAGCCATGCCTGATCCCATATGGCTGATCTAAAAAAGACAAAGGGCCTTTCCTGCACCTGTGGTTCTCAGCACCCAACAGGAACATCTAGCAGTTCCAAGGGTTTCAGTTTATCTAAAAAGGAAGGAGAAATTGAGCCTGCAGGTCTATAGAAAATTTCTCAGGTATTTAGGTGCATAAGCCATTCTTGTGTTCAAAAAACACAGCTCAATAGTACCTTTAAATAGTTTTTCATACTGTGAAATTTCAGGGACCTATTAAAAGGCTGAAACTCTGAGTAATCCAGACAAATGACCCAGAAACTTCACATATTTCCCCAGGCATTTGGGGTTCACCCAGATCATGGCAAACTAAATACCAACGCTGTGTTTTTAATGCAAAAGGGATTATAGAGAGATTCTCTGCTATAGAGAGGACTATTATTATCTGCTTCTGTAGAGTCTAAGACAATCAGGAGAACACCTGTTTATTAACATTCACTTCCATGTGGAAATCTCATTCTTTCAAGTTTCTTCAAGAACTCCCACCAAAACTGGTATTTCTGAATGCAAGTTTCTAATTCCTCATGCCATGTGTTCAAAAGGTGGTCCATGGAAAGGAATTCCCCAGATAAAAAAAAAAACACAACAGTGTTTCTGGACAAAAACAAACAAACAAAACAAACAGATATATAACTTGTCAGTACTGCCTGGAATCCAATCTACAAACTCTTCAGTGTTATCAGAAGCCTCTACCACATAGCACAACAGGCTGGGGGGGGTTGCCCACAGCCAGAGTAGGAAACAAAGAAGTTATTTTCCAGTTATACCGTGACTGAAGCGTTCAGCTTATTATAGGAAGCGCATAGTTACCAGCTATCAATCATGATTAGCATGCTATAATGGCATTTACTTTTTCCCATGGGACATTAGGTGGCCCAAATGTATACTATAATAATTACCTTTAAATTGTTCCTTTTTTACCTCTTACAGTCCAAGTTATTAATTTTCCATCTCTGAGGAAAATTAGTTGTATATAAAGTGTACTCCAGCTACCTTCCACTTGATGTGGTATTGGTCACCACAGCTCTGAATGAGTCTGTACTGCCAGGTGAGAGTTGTTTGTCAGGAATGATAATGGCAGTCTAATGAACAGGAGTTTGGTTTTGAAACAGAAGAATGAACACTTAGTGACATAAACAAAAAGCAACAAAAGGCAAGGCACATGATTGATGGGAAGTGGTGACAAGGTTCAGGAAAATGAAAAGCACGTTCACCACACAGCATGTTCATCAAGTTCACCTTGATGAACCAATATATCAATATCAATAAAGGTCAAACACCTTCCATCACAAATTTGTCAAAAATTTCGGATTATCTCAAAATTTAGTCATCCCCACAGATGAGGTGGAGAAATCGAGAAATTGAGAAATATCAAACAAGATACAGTCGACTTGTATCTCAATGCCCAGGGCATACTTTCAGATCATATGAGATTTGAAGTTATTTATTTATAAGTTAAGAGTTTCTTACAGTAGTTATTTCTTGGAGAGAAAAGTTCTTCCCCTTTTAATGGGCACCTCTCTAAAGAGCTGTATGATGCAAACAAAATCCAATGCTAACAAGTGTTGTTTTATTGGAAGATTATCTCACCTTCTCCAGAAACCACTTTCCAGTTTTCCAGTATGTTATTGTACTGATTTATTATCAGGTTTTTTCCTATTTATATGCTCACTTTTCACACTGCAATAATATGAGGATTACAGAGCATGAACAAGTTTTCCCCTGTTCAGACTATTTAACTTCAACAAAATGAGAACTGGAAGTGATTATTTTTGACAAGTCTTCACTCTGCAGGCTACCAGTAGCTAGATAACTACCCTTGTGAAATAAATGTCGACATACAATTTATATGCATGACATTTTTTCTGCCCAAATGAAGATGTCAGCAAGATCTAAACACTTCAAGTTAGTGTAGAACAATTAATCTTGGAGTTAGTAAATGTAGCAGCTTAAAATATGCATGACACATCCATAGTGTAGACCATCCTTATTTATAATAGAAAAATTAATCATGTTCCTATAAAAAACAAAAGATGCCAGCACTATAGCCCAGAAGTCCTATTCAAAGTTTAGAGGATTGTGCGCTGTTTAAGATACTAAAAAGTTGTGAGAGGTAAAGATTTCATTTTTACAAAATCATGTAAGACAACACACAGCTCTGTGTGGCTTTTTTCATGGCAGCACAAAGGTCAGCATTGGCTGCAACACACATGCAAAGGGCAACCAAGTGCTCCAGTAGCAAACCCACACCACAGTCCCCAGTGTCAGTGCACAGGAGCTTGTCCCTGAAGCAATAGTAGCATAAATATGATTGACTTTTGTGCCAGAATCCAACCTGTACTTACCCAGTCTGTCAACTCACTGGTTTCCATGATTTTCCATGAAGTTTTTTACCCTTACAGGTAAGTTTTATCTCTCTCTCTCTTTCCTAGACACACATCTCTCAAACTTGTCTTTTTCCTTGGTGCTATTCTGTATGCTAACAGTGGGGTTTAGGCAGCCTTGCACCATTACTTGCTTCCACAAACATCCACAGCTTTAATTTTAATTAAAAGCAGCACCATGATCAGTCAGTCACTTGGCATTCCTGGAGAACTAGCCTGCTCTTTGCCAGGTCATTTCTCCCTAGTCAGTGCACGTACATGTGTGTGTATAGATACAAATGCATATATGTATGTACGTCTACACACCCATAAAATGAAATGCAGAGTCACCAGCTTTAAGGGTTTGGTTGCACTTCTGTTACACAAATGCCCAAAGTTTTTGACCCTCTCCACACAAGTTGCTCTTACCATTTCCATGACCTCCATCAGAACAAAGCTTTTCAACTAGAAGCCCAGCTTCAGACACTGGAGTGCATTCCAACACATCTACAGGCCAATGGCATTTCCTGCGCAAGATCTCAGCCCAGATGATGTCTCAGGAGGAGGAGATGTGTTTCACACATGCCAGGGAGGAAGAGTTCACACGCGGGTGTCAGTGCACAGCAGCTGATGTCAGGTGTTTTCCTCCACATAGAGGCAGTGGCTTTAGGCTCTGGTGGGCTCTCATATTTCTGGTTTTATTGCTCACCATCATGACACTTGTCTCATTCCAGTAAATGCCATAAAAATCCAGGGAGTCCAGAGGAAATCTGATTTTAGATGGGTAACTGAGTAATTTTAATTGCTTACAAACTATATGCGAGTAATGAGCCACAGGTCATCTATCTCAACATTCAGGTCTGCACTGAAGACATCTGGGTACCTTAACTCAACTCTGCAGTTTGTGGCTATGCAATTTATCCCATGATATATCACCTTCATCCACGTGATGGATTTGTCCATGAACAGAAAAAGAAAAAACAGTGTTTATGTGTGTGTTTGTGGCGGGGTGCATGTGTGGGCATGCATGCAGACACACAGACTTGCTGACTAACTATGTACATCCAGGCTCAGAAGAAATTACCTTGGAAAGGGCAGCATCTCCAGGCTAATTCTCCAAAAGACCACAAAGCTGATAGACCACAGAGCAGTTTAATTTATATAGAGCTGCAGGCGTTTCCAGGGTGCAGTAAGGGACACAAGCATATCTCAACTTGCTGCTAAACACCAACACATTTAAAGAGTTTCATGGCTATGCTGGGTTTCCTGGCAAAACACAGAGCACAGTGTGTCTCCTCTACAATTCTGGTTACATTTCTTTATCCCCCTCCAATCCATGCTATTCAAGTTTTTCATCATTAAGCAAACTTCTTGCAGAGAGCAATCAGGAAGCCAACAAGCTTGAACACCGCCAGATCTATTTGCAGAACCTTCAGCCCTTTGCCAAAGGCCGGCAGCAGAACAGCCCTCCGTGATCCCAGCCAGTCAATCACAGCAGGTACAAAGCGGGAGGATGGAGGAAGGTGCTTAAACCAAATCTCTGTTCCCATAGAGAACTCTCGGGCACAGAAATAAACCAGAGGCCAACACAGACCTCAGAAAAGCACGTAAAATTCCTGTGGCTGAAACCTTTGTGCAGAAGTGGAGTAAATCCAGTGTTGTTACTGCTTGTCCTTTCTCTTACCCCAATTCATCTAAGAAATCAGATTTGGATATAGGCCCAACCACAAACTGTGCATCCTCCATGAGATGTAACTTCAAGGCAGGCATATATTCTCCCTATGGAAAGTATAGTAGTGTTGATCATTTCCTAGGGAAAAACGAGGGCTTTCTATCCAGGATGCTTTCAAGCTGAACCACTGAGCATCTGGAAACTGTTCTTTCACATGTTCCACCACCACACTTGCTATATTTACACACGATATATTGAACTAACTTACACACTTTGGACATCTGGTAAACAAGTATTTAAAGATGCTATTTTTCTTTCTCTTACTTAGAACAGTAGAGAGTTCTATTTCAGCACACAAGGGCTATGTTCACTCAGTTTTACAGCAGCCTAGAAATTTCAATGGCAGTTTTTAATTTTTTAAGGAGATCTCAAGTGATCGCTCAGTGAATCTGTCATTGCAATGAGAGATGTCTTTCTGTTCAAGCTGGCTGAAGGAATTACAACATGCTCTTTTGCTGCTGACTGCTCTGCAGAAAATCTGCAGGGCTTTCTTGGGAGAGAACACAAATCCACAGCCATTTGCCCATAAGACAGCACATGCAAGGGAAAACCAAGAACGTGGCAATATTTAAATGCTACGAGAAGTTACCTACATACTGGACAGCCTGACCAGAGAGAAGCCCAAGCAGCAGATCCAACGCTTTAATCACCCCCAGCTATCCCTACTCACAAAGATTTTGACTACTAGCTTAATCAGTTTTCCCAGAAAGTACAATGGAAATGTTTCTGACTGCATTTCGCAAAGCAAAGGCTTTTGGTCCCTCCCAGCCCATTTCCAAAAAGCCATGACATGTTCCTAGGAAGGATGAAGGGGCATCATGCACCTTCTTCTCTTCAAGCCATGCCCTTGCACCAGCCCCTGGGACACTCCAGTGCCCACAGGCACCTCGCTCAGTACCAACCATTGCTGAGAGGCAAAACTCGCTGCTCAGCTAAGTGATCCTCAGCCAGGCTCTGCTCCTCAGGGTACTTTCTTAACAGCTTGGGAATCAGGTCTCTACTGGGATTATCTAATGTATAGCAAGCAAAAGGCACCTCACCTGGAAACAGGGCAATACCATGAGCCACTGCGGTCCTTCTGCCTTCCCCACACCCGCCCCTTCTTGTTCACTGCGGGGCTAAAGAGAAACTGGGAAGTGACTGGAAACTCAACAATAATTTTAATGCATTATTTATACACGAGCACTCACTACTTCAGAATGCAAAATTAAATCTTGAATAATTCAGCATTTCTGTCTTTCCTGACAAGTGTTAAATACTCTTTTTTATTAATCATTGAATATTAAAATATATTTTAAAATCCTCTAAAACAGCTGATAATTCTATAACCAAACAAAACAGTGGAGTAGATCAAAATACAGTCTCCATTATCTGAACACATTGCTTAATCAAGAGAAAGCTGTCAGCAGCAACATGTGTCCCTGGTCATGCTTTGAAAGCACAGTGGTAGATGGAGGCATCACACAAGATGAGCACAGAGGGTTATCCCATGGGTGTCAGCACTTTTGCCAGACATGCAGCACACACACACACCCCAGTGCTGCAGGCTGGGGAACAAAGCCATGGCCCTGCCCTCTGCTCCTTCTGCCCAGGGGACACCAGCACCAGCCTCATGCATGGAGACATTCTCCTTACGAAGACATGCAACAGAGTTTAGGATGCACACATATGGTCCTGGTTTTCATCAGTTTTTAAATGCTGCATTATAAAGAGATAACTTACTAGTACTATTCCTGCAGTGAAAAGGGAAAATGTTTAAAAGGAAGCAAGTATAGTCACACAGGTATAAATAAGATTTCTGTATTCTTGTTTGCTTATTGCTTTCAGTTCTCACAAAGTCTTGCTATATGGTGACAGACCTAAAGAAAACCTATCTAAGGTCTGCTGTTTAACTTTTGCCATTTGTTACTCTCTGTCAAAGCTCAAATTCACCCCGCTAAGAAGCAGCAGCAATGCTACAAATGAATGCACACTACTTGCAATTTGTGAGGCATCCCTGAGGTGGTGGAAAACAGCTCACAAACTCAACATCACTTGGACCATTTGTCTATCCCAGCTGCAGAACAAATCCTTCTGAATAACCACATCACAAGAAATGAAGAGCAAGTCCTGGGCAAAAAAGTATGCAACTATGCTTACTGTGCTTCTAGAAAAACAAACAAACAAAACTCCCAAAAACTCCAAATATTTTTGCCCATAGCCAAGGGCTGTCAAGGAGAAACAGCTGCAGTGACAGAAGTATCCTGAATGGAAAATAAATGCCAAAGTGTAGGAAGAAAATACAGGTCACTACTATGAGAATAGAACACTCAAGCAGAGCCAGGCTTTGCAAGATCAAATTTCCCAACCAAAAGCCATAGCAATAAATGACTTGGAGTGCCAGAACCTGAATCCATAGGAGGTTAATCCCTGTACAAATACTATGGCTTGTGTAGAGCAATTTCTCAGTGACAGTCATTGCTTTTCTATTACACTGAAGAAACTTTTTGGTGACAAAAATACTTGCTTTTGTTGGAGAAGTTTATACTTTGTACTTCTCAACTGTCCTGTGACTAAAACCCCATCAAAATGAGAAGCAGTACTCACGGGTTTAGTACTAAATAAACAAATTGCTACTTTTCCAACCACTGTCTGCTGTTATTTTTTTAAAAGTCCTATATATGATTTTTGTGCCCATCCTAGCTTCCGAGTATGTGGACGAGCACATTTAACATTGCTGACAGTCAGAGAAAACAACCTGAGAGCGATCCTAGCTGAAGCTCTTAGACCAGAATCCTCTGAAGATTTATAGGCTGCGTTTATGCTATCTTCCCTATGCCAATAAATCCCAACTAAAAGCCAGTCTCCAGAGGGATACCCTAGCAAATTTTCCATGTCTGTTCATCTCCACACCTGAACTGCCTGATCAGCACCAGTGTTGCTCTGATCTCTGCCTGGAAGCAGATCTCAAGCAGCAATATCATTTCCCAAGTGTCCCAGCTGCTCTCCTACCCTGTACAACCACTTCGGTCTCACCTTTTTCTGCTCTTCCAGTAGCTGCAAAGATACCACCATGAAAAGCATAGCTTCTGGTTGTGCTATGGATGCCCAGACCTCTGAGAAACCCTGCAAAACAGCTATTGCTGTTAGCAAACATCCTACAAAATACACACTTCAGGTAAAAAATGTCTTTACTATTCCAATCTATCTCAAAAGGGAAGTAATTTCTCTTTCTTGCTCATTCACTATTGTTCATTCTGCCACATAAACAAGTGCTACAGGGGAAAAAACACAATAAAGATCCCTCTTTAGAGAAGCAGAACAAATTCCTTCCTTACTGCACAGATTTAAAAAAGAAGAAAACCTGCACACTGAATAACAAACAAATTAAAATGGTAAACAAAATGTACTAATGTTTTTTTCTAAGTTTTCTATTTATCCTCAAAATGTTTCAGTTGCACATGGAATTTTAAGTATTGTATAGTCTTTAAAACTTAAGGATCATCGCCATTTAAAGATAAATTTGATTTTCTGGGTAAGGAAGCAGCACTCAATATTTGAACATGAGTGATCTTCATTTAACAAATAATTGAGTCTGTAAGTCAAGTTTTAAGGCAGCTGGGTCTTCAGGGATGAGGATCTGAATTTAGGGATTAGAATTACTTCTTTATATGTAAGCACCATTCTCTCTAACAAGATGCTCAAGGCAGTTCCATAGCCACTTAGAAACTCTGAACTCGACACTTTTAGGGCATGACGATCTTTCCTCAATTATCCGGTGCAACTCTTAACTCAGGGGCAAAGGCCAAAGACAGCAATAAAATATCAAATCAAGGATTTAGGGTCTATTCTTGGCTTTGGTACTCTGTCACTGCAGCAGCTTATTTTCTCGCACCACACAGCACTGGGGGTTTTTGCCTGGCTACCCATCCTTCGTGAGTCTTTGGGGACGCTGTGTGACATGTAGGCGTTCACCCGCTGCCTTGATTTGTTCATCTCAGGGGAAGAAACCGGACAGCAGCCTGGGGCCAGGCATGAGATCCTGCGGGACTCAGCTAATGCCACCGTGACATGGAGGAGTCCTCAGCAGCAGTCCTCAGCAGCAGTCTGTGGTATCTCCGTTGCTGTTTCTGAGAAACTACCAGAACACCAAAGCAACAAGTGAATTCCGCCCACACTAACAAAGTCAAACCTTGCCAGATGTTTACAGATTCTGCAGCCATTTTACACAAAATTATTCATAGTCTTGAAGTTGTAAGTGTTCCACCATATAATGAGATACCTTATCTCGTAATTAAACATAAGCTACTGTCTCACAGAACATGTACTAAGAAGTATTGTGTTCCAGGAAGAATTCTCCCCAAAGCTTAAAAAAGAATATAAATTAAAACACACATTTTTCTGTAGAAAGAGAAGGAGACTGGCCTCAGGGAAGGAGGGTGTTATAGCATTTTCAAATTCATATAGTTTGATACAGTTTATTATTAGAGACAGATAATATTTAAGCTATTCTGGGGACTAATTGCTGTCTGATTTGGAGGAATGATCATGTATCAAAATTTAAGTGAGGTGCATGTACTCGAATGAATGAACAACATTCAGGAAACCTACTAATGGAATCATATGAGCTGAATATGTGAGTGTTTGTTTCAAATACAGACAGTTACCACTGAGTTAGTTGCTTTTCTTTTTTAGTAGCTAGATAATAGGTACTTTCCCATAAATCCATATGAATTCCATTCTTCTGAAGTTTCTAAGACCTTGCTGCTGTAATATCTGAGCATTTCAAAGCCTTCAGTGCCTCTGTCTTCCCAGTAAACCTAAAAGCTTTGGAAAATCCCACTGTCTAAGAAAGACAAGAAAATGGAACTCCCCATCCATGGGGAAATAACAGAATTTTGAAGTACATCCAATTCCAAATGAATGCCAAGACAAAAGATTCTATTTTTTCCTATTTCTTGTTTTTGAAAGAAAAGGATCCCAAAATTATCAATTTCATGAGAATCAATACAGGCTTTCTAGCTCACTAGGCTTCTGAGAGCATCCCCAGAAGATTTTCTATGTGGGCAGTAACACAGAAACATACTCAATTGAAAAGATGCCTTCTGGATTCACTGAATATGTTGTTTTCCATAAAGCAAAACAAAAGCATCCTCTGTTCCACAAAGAAAAACGAAACTTTTTTTTTTTTTCTTTCAAAAAGCCATTCCCACTCCAAACTAACAGCCACCCTGCTGTGGTTCTGGGGTTTGAAAGAGAAGTTCCAGATTTACAGAGAGACGCCTTAGGTTTGGATCACCCAATTTTGAGCCTCTAGAAATAAGCCTTACAATCCAAGGGCTGACTTTAACCTTTACACTTCTTATAATCAAATTATTAGAGCCAGCACACCAGACATGATTCAGAACTACACCAAGCAATAGAAAACATGAAGGAAAGATGTGCCTGAAGTCCCAGCCCTTTCTTCTTGGGCTTGGCCCTGAACTCCAGCCCTGAGACAGATGCTATTATAAAACTCCATTTCAACACTTGAAAGTCACTCCTGGACTTCTGCACTGTAGTCATGTATTTGAAAACCAATAAATAAATCAGAGTTTTTCTCTGGCAAGGACGGGAGTAAGGGGTAGATTTCCGAATGCGCTTAACACAGTGATTTTCATGCAAAACACAAAGCTGTTCCCTGGGAATTAGGACTTCAGTTTTCACTGGAGCATCCATATGAGCATCCAGCAGTAGGCCATGAAAGCAGACTTATTCTTGTTCACCCTTTTTCTGGCCCTGGAACTCCCACTACAGTTGCCTTACAGAGTGGGACAGAACACTTCCCTGCGATGTCTGCAGGAACAGTAAAAACAGAAAAATGGTACAGAAACCTGCAGTACTAAATTAGATCTGATGCAGAATACTGCTGGCTAGTCCCCCCTGCTGTGCATTGCAGCCGGAGATTTCCCCAAGACCCTTTCTTTCTTTTTTCACTGTCACTTTGGTCTCCCTCAGGACAACCTGGTATCTCTTTGATTTTATTCCCAGACTTAGAGGGGGTTTTGTTAATTCACTTTCAAACACCGCACTGAACTTACATCAGAACATATTACAGCTTCACTTAACATCTTCTCCTTTTTTGTAGCTGCATGTTTTCAACTTTTTTTTCTGCTTCCAAAAGGACCCCACGGTGGCAAATCCAATCAAGTTTCAGTACTGCAATCAAGCTTTATTGCTGCTGCGATTCCAGTTTGTTCCCAGGTGCAAAGCCATTACTGCATCCTCTTTCTAACATTGCATTGCAAGATTTTCTCTTAATCATTAAAAGCAGAGTGATTTGGTTTGTTCCTTTGATAATACCATATGAATGGAAGAACACTGGGAGCTCCTGCTACTCCATTAAACTTCTTAAACATCACAGGAATCTGGGTAATTCACTTGCTCATTGTTTGGAAAAGCACAACATTTCACCTTCATTTTAACATTTTCTCTTGGAGCCTTGTGACTCATTAAAACTGCTGGTAGCAGGTGGACAGCTATGAATGTCAAATCAGCTTCTCCTCTACATATTTGCTGCCCACTAAGAAAACTGAAAGCTAATTTGATACATATATTCATGGTTTCGGATTAGTTCTTAATGCAAGGCTATGGCTTTATACACTCAGCTGCAAAGGCAGAAAGTTACAAGAGTTCAGAGCTTTTCCATCTGTTGTATTTTTTCCCCTTTGTAAGACTTAGATATAATCAAATCCCCTCAATTTTAAGAGCATGCTCAGATCCAGCACAGACCCAGAAGTCTGCCCACCCACACCTGTCCCCTCTGCCAGATGAAGGCTGCAGGAAAATGCAGAATCCTGGGGACTGAATTTTGTGCAAATAAAGCAAAAAGGCACAGTAACAACCCTGGCTCCTTGTGCTTGTCCTGTAAACACGCAGGTAGGTGAGAATGACAAGCACTAGCTCTCGGCACCCTCCCACACTTGTCCATGATGATAAAAGACTCATGTGTTTCTAACGAGCCCAGCAGCAACCTCCAGGTCAGAGCTATCAATCAGCACCAGCACAAGCTCCACACAGCATCTTCAGAGTAAACCAAAGAGCCCTAAACTATCAGGGCCAGCTTTACCAGTTATTTTCTCTTTTGCTTTTACATCCATGATAAAATGACCTGTGTGAAGCTATCTAAGCACAAGTTCAGGCTTGGGCATTTTCAGTACTTGCCTTCCAATTGGATTGGCTTAAAATAAGCACCCAAAAGACCAGCAAGTCACTTAATTATTCTGCAACACATGGATATTCAGACCTTCCAAGTGGCTATTTTCTGTTTTCTCTGCTACAAAAATGTTAACTCATCCATATATATTATTTCCCTCCATTAAATTAACAGTTGTGCATAAATGGAAGGAAGAGCTCAAAAACTGCAATGCTGTTGTTGGAGTGTGAGGAGACTATACTAATAGCAATTTTTTTATATATGTCTGTGGAGTGCCTAGAGACTCCAATGAGGAACAAGCCCTTACTATGCTAAGTTTTATAGAAACATAGAGAAAGCCTTGTTGTTGCCTCACAAACTTGTAGGCTAGTATTTTTATTCCCAAATTTATACTCACTGCTATACTGCTGCTGTCTGTGATAATAGTTTCAGCCTCTCCTATGGCAGAGATTAGAAGTTAGTAGGAAAAAAAAATATTTGCTTTTAAAGTTAGTAGCAACTATCAGTAACAACTAGTTGCAGATACAAACCACAGACCTTCTGCCTTTTTTGAAGCTGAAAGTAGTGCTAGGAATGCCTAGTAATGGTATAAGAAAAGAAAGATCAGAGCTATTCTCTCATTTCTAGACAAAAATTATTTGAAGCTATGGCATCAAAAAGTTGTTTATAACCAAGGTATCAACTGTTTGCAGTCCTATCTCTCAGAATTTTGTAAAATGACTAAGAATGCGCTTCATCATTAAACTTACAGCACCAAGTTGTATCCTGCAGCAAAATTAAATCTGGCTTAAATCAGTTTATTTCTCCATACCTTACATTTTGACTGTCTGAAATGCTCATTTGGTGCCTCACTTTCTAATCTGTGCCGTCAGCTGAAGCTTTCATATGTCACACAGCATTTAGTCCATGGTGGGGATTATTTCTTTCAAGTACTTTAAGCAGAAATAAAAACAGCCATGATTCAAACCATATGAGCAAAGAGTACGGAGTGCAATATGCATTGCCTGGAACAGGCTGACATAATTGGGAACAGACATATACGGGATAAGCCCTGGGTGCTGTCAGAAAGTAAATCTCAGACCATTAGATCAAGATCTGCTCATCCTCTGTGGGGCTGCCTGGGTTGATCAACCCTGCTGGGTGCTCACATCAGTTTCTCAGGGCAAAAGAAGCAGGCAGAGAGAGATGAAGTAATGCTAATTTTGGTAGCAACCACAAAAGATCGCATGACTAAGATACGAGTCTTATGTAAATGCTTTTACCCTGTTTTAAGTACCTTCTCCTACTAACCCACCCGTACCAACAGTATGCGTTGCATTTGAGCCAGGCGCTTGGTGGAGCCTGGATGTGCTTTGTGTATGTCCCATGTAGCAACAGCCCCGCTCCCAGGTGCAGCCATGAGCCAGTCCCCTGGATGGAGACACCTATTTGCAGTAGGGGCACGCTGGCCATGCCCACGGAGAGGGTATGAGATAGTGACATCCTCCCTAGAAAGACACTGGACTTCACTGGCTGCAGAAGCTCCAGAAAAAGCCTTCCTTTTCTCTGAATGCCTTCTTCCTTCCTTTAAATGGTTTGCAAAGATTGCATGCTACGGAGTCACCATTTTTATGTCTCTTTAAAAATCATATTAAAAATCATGGCTGCGCAGACAACCTATTTTTGGGGACACTTGGTAAATACTTGCATGACATTAACCTACTGGCTCAGGTTTTGGCACCAAACATGAATATCAGCAACGTTGTTCCAGGCAAATATTGCGGGAATACTGCTGCTCTCTGGGAAATTCAAGAATGCACATTTGATTTGACTGCTGAGCTTGCTTCTACTTGCAAAACACCTACCTTTTTCACTTAAACTTCTATGATACATGGAATTATTTTGGTGCATGGATAGAGGAGGTGGGGAAAATTCCATTTTAATATGATGAGAATGACAACCCAAGAAGTAACAATTCTAGCCCTACTAGGTGGAAGAGACCATAGCAGCATTACAGAAATTATTTTTCCTTTTTTAAAAAAGTGCATTCTGCTTCTGCAGCACTGCAAAGACAGGATGGCAGTAGGAACAAATGTCTGCTCCCATTTCTATTTTGGATCAGGATCCTCTCTGTAGGAGTTCAAAACAACCACCTGGAGCTGATCCAAAGTCTATTTGAAAATCAATGGGAGCTTTTACACCAGTTCTGGTGCATGTTGGATCAGCTCATTGGCTCCCAAAGTGAAATTGTAAAGATGAAGAACATCCAAACACTAACTCATAGTTTTATTGATTCATAAACAGGTTTTACTGTGCACTCTGAAAATGTTTATAGTGCTTTTATTTCTTTATCTGGATTTTCCCATATCTTGACATACTTAATTTTCTGCCTGAAAAGCAGAGCAGCTATGACTAAATCAACAGCTGCACTTCACTGATAAGGGATCAATTAACAAATCGTGAGGGCTGTTGCTGTTTAGTTTTTGCTAAATAAAATTCTGCGGCCATGAAGGAGTTCTGGCCCTGTTAACTCCAGCTAGCCATGGTAATACTTCATACCATACATTTATGGAGTTTATTATTGTCTCTTTAATTCTGATGCAGCATTTGAAAAGAAAGAAAGAAAGAAAAGTTTGTGTTTGTTGATGCTCGTCATTTTTTCAGCACAGCCCAATAAATATTAACTGTTCCAACTTATATTCAACTGCTATATTCAACTGGTAAATGACCACTGGAAGACATCATAAAACATACTTGCAATACATGCAACTGCAGGCCAGGGAGTTGTCTTCTCCTTCCACGACAAGACAAGCACTGTAAGTATATGCCAGACACTATCGCCTTAGATGTTGAGATACTTAAGAGCAGAAGTATCCAAACCCTGATGCTGTTGCACATTGGAAGAACAACACACAGCCAGTAGTCTCAGCTCAAAATAATCTTAGCACTATCATAGGCTGCCAAAAAAATTGAACTTGTGGAGAAACATTATTTTCTGAGCTAACTTGTAGATCCTCCTCCTGAAGCTTTCTGAAGCCTGCTCAGTATCTTGGTGAAGACTGAAATGGCCTCAGGATCTTTTTTCTTGTAGCACCTACTGGAGGCCTTCACAGAGCTGTTACGTACCTGTAGACAGTCAAACCAGCCCAGATCTGCACAGCAGAAAAAAGGACAAAGCCACAAACCTGAGACAGGCTGAACAATTTCACCAGCCAGCTGCCCTGGGGTAGTAGCAACACACTTTTGAAACCACGTAGGCTACTCTATATGCATGGCCCTATACTTCTTACCTTCATCTTTGTCTGTCCTCAGGAGAAAGAGCAATAAAGACAGAGCATGTCCTGCAGGGGAAGAACTTATACACATACGTGTTGGACTACAAATGAGATCTATGGAGTCCTCATGCTAAGCTACGACCAGAACACCACCAAAAGTTCCTCATCTTCATGACTATTATGTTAGACACTTCTCAGCTCATCATTCACCTGTACACTCATACAAAGAGACTACTCACCATCTTTTAAGAATTCCCAGTACAGCCAGACACACAAAATACATTTTCTCCTTTTTTTCTGAAGGCTTTACTAAAGTCATTGAAGCTGGAGAAGTCCCAGTACTTGCTTCAAGGTGAATTCACTGACCTGTTTAATCACACTGGAGACAGAGGTGTTCTGATGCAGCAGGTCAGTAAAATGCTGCGTGCCTGAGCATCTATTTGCACACAATTTCCCAGGTTAGATTTCATTATTAAGGTCTTTTAGGGATGCTTTTAATTCTGATCCACCACCAGCAGAGAATCTTAATATCTTTATTCATATCAGCTAGACACATTAAGGTTATTGCACCCCAGGACACAGAACAGAATTCTGACTTTGCTTTATATTGCTGATGACCTGGCTACAGCTATTGCTCTTTATTCTTTCATCTCCATACAAAGCTGGAGCCTACAGAAGTTTCAAAACAACCTGCATTGAGTATACACCCCTCTTCATAATGAAGGAAGCCTTGCAAACAGGGTAATAACATATTTACACCAAAAGTCACTTACCACTTTGAAGACTTTTGCAAGCAAGATAAAATTTAATTAAGAATCAATGGACAGACTTAGTATGTTGGATTCCACTAACACCATAACATGTTGTACTCATTTCTGTGTCTCTTAAGAAAGGACTCTATTACAGCATGGATTAGGGCCATGCCATACAATGCTTAACCATAATATATCCCACGGCTCCTTCCTCAAACTGCTCTACTTTAGTGGTAGAGATCCAGACGAATAAAGCCAGCTTGAATGTATATACACCAGATTTATATCCAGATCACCCAGATTTCCAAACAGGCAAAATTTCTATACAGGCAAAACACAGAAACTCCTTTCCACAGCTTCTCTGGCACAGCTGAAGACTGGAAAAGCAGAGGAGAAGTAGCAAAGGATTGTAGGATTTTTCTGTCTGAAAATGTCCAGTCCTCAAAATGTACTTCCCAGTTTTGACAGTGCTAGCTAGGGTTTATCTTGCCTACATGGTAACTGCCAGTAAGAGGGGTGCTGTAACGGGCCAGCCATGAGGCTATTGCATTCACTTGGCCTTTCAGTTCGTTCTCTTTGGAGATCTTCAATTTTTAGGAGGCAAAGTATTCAGTGGGCCAGAGGCAGAAGGACCCTGTCTCATGCTTGAGCTGGAGTCAGAGCTTATGTTTCTGCACCAGTGAACGCTTTAAGTGCCTCTTACCAAAAACAAGATAATGGGGTACTGCAGAAAAGGCAGCACTCTCATGGAAATACAGAAAGTCTCCAGTGGCCACATGGCTAAGGCAATCTGTGCAGCCTTCAAGAAAGACATCATCAGAAACACAACCAACTGGCTACCCCAACAAACGGCCAAGAATTGCAAAAAGGGCTCTCTCAAGAGCATCCTTTTTGCAACTGCTCAGAAACAGGAACTGGAGCAGCTATGGCACCTCCTCACTGTGCACACAGATTTCAGCACGGGTAAGGGAGCTGCAGTGCTCCCACTAGCACAATGCCCAACCGCCTGTGTCTCCATACACCAGACATGTCCAAATCAGGCCAGCACAGAAGAGATGCAAATGTAACATCAGTCACCAACTAAAGCCCAACAGCCCTGCTTCTTTCAGGCGCCCATGGCAAAGGTGCAAGCAGAGTCCAGTAATTTAATGCACAAAAAGTTCACCTGACTTTTCAACCCATTCTCAAGACCTAAATCTGTCTGTGGCACCAGCTCTGGCTTGAATCTCTCTTTTCCCAAGCAGTTGTGTTGTTTCAACTCATAGAAGTGTTCTCTAATGTTTGAAAAATTACTTCTGGCACATGTGTAAGCAAACTCGATGCCAAGAACTAATTGGATGAGGAAGTCAAAGGCACACTTCACAAAAACTTCTGCTATTGGTGCATTATAGTCATTTTGAATCACAGTTGCTTAAACTGTCTCACAAAGGACAGCAAAAAGCTTTTAGAAGTGAAAAAGTTCTGATTTAGTTAACGGATACAAAGAGAAGTGACAAAAACTAATGGCAATTCAGGATAAAATGGTAATAGTATAATGTTGGCAAAGATATTTATTTTTTAAAAAAGAGCAGCCCTGCACAACACTTTTTCATTCTCATCTGCCTTAAGACCCAGAAATATAGACCCTAATTAAAGGTGTCACCGAGGCATCCAGGCCATGAAGTTCTCCTGTATGCTTCTTCCAAGTACTCAAGGAAAATGCTAAGTTGGAAAATACCTTGGCTGTTTTCATCAGTGCTGCTTTTAATTTTATATTTCTGCAGACTTCCTGTGCTTTGTACGTGTGCAGAGTCCTTCTGGCTGTACAGTGAAGTGCAAACTAGTGAGTATGTCTCCTAGCAACATTAGCCCCATTTTATATTTCCCAGGAAAAGGAATGCTGATCATTCCTTATCCTCCTTATGATCATTTGCATATGATGAAGATAAGGAACAGAGCAGCAGTTCACCCTAGAATTCAAAACATTATGAAAATTGAGCAATCCATGCAGTCATTTTAAAAGATGACTTCTAACTAAATCTTTCCTCTCAGTGCTCACACTTCATTTCTTTCCTGCAGTAACATCCCTCCCTTACAGGAACACAACAGCTGTGTAAGAGGACACTGCATGAGCTGACACCCCTGACAGGGATTGCTGGCACTGAGTGACAGACTAAAACTGGCTCCATGCTGGTATAGCTCCAGCAGGAGCATAGCAAATGATTCTGGGCTGGCTGGAAGCAAGGACAGGAGATGGGCCTGGGGGTCAAGGATGGGAGAAAGGCTTCTGGCTTCGAGGCTGGCTCTCTGCACCCTCTTTCAGAGATTCCCTCCAGGCAGGGACCAAGGGTAGCACAAAGCTCTTGAAGCTGGTGATACACCCTGGCATCACATTCATAATGTAAGAACCGAAGTGCCTTGACTTAAGGGACACCACCAGCAGCAACAAAAATCATGTCTTTGAAAGCTAGACACTGTTACACAGCACCTAACACCCAAAAGCTGAAAGGTGACTGAGGAGGTGAGGAGGTGATTGATGGAGGACATCACACTTCTCCTTGTGCATCTGTCAGGGCTTTCTGTCAGAGTGGTTTCCCTTGTTTCCTGACTTTCTGCATCCTTTCCCCTGCAACAAGAGAACTGCTAATAATCCATCAGCAGGGCTGAAACTAATACCAAGTCAGCTGCACACTGTCTTCAAGTGTGTGCAAAGAGGGAAAGTGGGATTAGAGAAAAAGAAAATCCACATCTCTACAAATGGAGGCTTTTGGGGATAGGTGCTGCCTACACATTCCTACCCCCAGGAGGTATTCAGCAGCTCTCTGAGATGTCAGCAGTCACTTCTGTGTTGCAAAATGAGGAAACACCACTTACTGCAGGCAGGTTGAAGGGATTAAGCATTTGAATTTTGGAAGTATGAAAATTATTCTCATAAAGATATTGTTACGGTCCTCTTGAGCAACAGCAGAAAACAAGACCTTTTTGGTTCCACTTTGAAGGACAGGAGAAATCATTAAAAAAAATCCTCCCTATGAATGTAGTTTGTTTCAAAGTCTTTTATACCAAAATCACAGAATCAAAGAATGGTCAGGGTTGGAAGGGACCTCTAGAGATCACCTAGTCCAATCCCCTGCTAAAGCAAGTTCACCTAGAGCAGGCTGCACGGGATCTTATGACACACACGCACAGGCTTACAGGCACCAGGGTAAGGAGCTGTCATCAGATAAGATCCCCTCTGGCTCGTATCTCCTCTTTTAAGACAAAAGTGAGCCTCCTTGGCTCCAAGAAACAACACTGGTGAGAGATGCTGCTGTGATCCCTCCTGACTTAAGCCATAGTCTGTTACAGGGATCATCTTAAGGTCTCTATCTGGATTTCATAAGAATTACAACTGTCTCCTTTTCCTAGATATATTTCTCACCTTTGTGCCTTCAGAGAAAGAAGTTCAGACAGAGGAATGTTGGAGTAGCCCGACCAGGTCACATGAGAACTCAGTCTGGTACAAGGCTCGTGCCTCACAGCAGCTGGAGTATAAAAAGGCAGTGAGCATACAGCAATAACTCCTTGTTACACTTTTTCTGCCTCCAGCTCTTTGTAGCTCAAGAATTTCCTAAGGGAGAATCAGCGTCTTTAGGTTTAATAAGAAATGATCCATAGAAGGGCAGAAACCAGAAGGCGTGAATAGCTTTTTCTTTTAAATAAATACAAGCAGGACCTGTCCTGCTGAGTGTGGGTTCTGGACTGCTATGAAGCACAGCAAAGTGATCCCTCAGCCATTCGGATGACAGTCAGGTGGGAAGGGAAAAAACGCAGCTGAGGCCACACTGCAGTGAATGAGGTCCCCACTAGCATGAGAAACAGCATGAAGTGGAGCACAGTGAAGAGCAGACATGATATAAATGTAAGTGGAAAGCTCTGCTAATGACCCCTGCCAGAACTTGTTATTACTCAACACAGACACTCTTCTGCCTGTGATTATCTTGGCCTGGGATGCTGGAAAGGGTAATACTGTTCTTTTAATGACAGCTCTTCCAGACTTAAAAATGTCTCAAATTAAAACTCTGTATTTTGCATTATACAAACAGATACTGATATCAAAGGGGAGAGGAATATTACATCTTTCCAGTGAGATTGACTATTCATTTCTAGCAGACAGACCTATGAACAGTAGAAAAAAACCCTACTTCAAAACTCTTAAGAGAAGTGAACACTTCTTTAATGATTGCATTAAATGCTAATCCTTATATAAGATGAAATTTAACTGCCAGGATCCACTAGCTTTTAGGTACCTAACTTCTAAACTCCATGCTCTGCAAGACATCTGTGAATTATCATTGGGAACCTAACAGAAGCCCCGCAGAGCCCAGCAGGTTTCTCCTGGTAAAGCTCTGATTAAGGCCATCAACAAAACACACCCTTCCCACAACTTGCCTTTGTGTCAGACCAGCCTCTGGGTGACCCGGAGCCTCATGTTGGGGTGCTGGCAGTAAGACAGCATCTGGTATGGAGAGCTGCTGCTCCTTTCACTGGGTGATGCCTCAGCGTCTCACAGCAACACCAAACTACCTGAACACTGGACAAAGGGCCACGCAAAAATAAAACTTCTTTGTAACATCCAAATAAAGGCAAGATAATTACAGTTGGTTTAAGGACAAACAAAACGAAATAAATCCCAGGCTTGAATCAATCTGGACTCCAGTGGTTTTCCCTCTGTGATTCAGCCGCAGCAGCCGCACAACTACCTATGGCCAGCTCTCTAGATTTTACATAACCTTGTGTAGAGCTTTGCCTTTCTACATGGCTTTGCCTTTCTACAAGGTAACACCAGAGACACCCATGAGACCCTGTAATCAAACCTTTCACTCCTTTCTCTCCTCCCTGCATTACTTGATCCATAAGTTAATTACATTCATTTTAATACCATCCTACTCCTCACTGTGGCAGCAGGAACATCTTGTAGACATGGTGGGACAATGCCACCTCCTGAGACAGATGGTAAAGGAGAAGGAATTCAGAAAGGTGTAATGAAGATACCACCAGCTTGCGGTGCCCTGCTGGGCAACACATAAGGCTCAGAATAGCACTTTTTTTCCCATGAACTAAAAAAATACTTGATACCAACACATGGACTGCTAAAAGGAGGGCTCAATACTCCTACCCATCATGGACCAGTTCTCAGTCTTGGCTGAAATGAGATATGACCACCTCCGTGATGTGCCTATAGCACCCCTTGTTGCACCTAGGCATGGCTGAATCAAAGGCAGGCAAAGAAACTCTGCTATAACCTTTCAGTGTGGAAAGTCAAAGTAATATTTTTATATTTATTTAATGAATTTCATCCTATAAATCCTCAACACACACAAAAAAACCCAACCACCTGCATAGAAGAATGATCTCTGCCACTCATGTGCCTTTTAGGATGAAACGCAGCTATATTTTTATATACGAATGGATATCTCAGAACAAAAAATTAAGAATGATGTAGCCCCAAGTAGAATCTTTTGCTCTGAATATGAGCTTTGACAATATAGGACAGCTACTCTACAGAGATTCCCTACCACAGTGTTTCCACTGTTGCCGTCATCTGTCCAAACTACTGCCAAACCCCTCTTCAAACTGAGTAGCTCATAAATGTTTGCCAGCATTCAATAGGACAAAATTAATTCAGCAGTTTTGTTTGCACGATTGTCACACTATTAATATGAAAACAATCTCTTCTAAATACGGAGAGAGCTTTATAGAGTCTGCTCATCACCAGGGCTGAGACAACCCAGAATGCCCCATAATCCAGTTGATCATTTCTGAAGGTGAAAATAACTAGGTGTTTTGCTGGCACACTCTTCTGGGCACAAGTAGTTTATTCTCATTTTTCTAAAAAAGGAAGGTTTTGGGGTTCGGTTTTTTCCCTCCAGTACTATTTGCTTTAAGCAGTCTCTCTCACATAGAATGTATTTGGCAGGGTTTTCTTTTGTAAAAAATATCACCCAGGGGAAACATTCTGGCAATTTAAAAAATAAAAAAAGAAAAACACAAAAAGAAAAAAACAAAACAAAACAAAACACTGATTTAATTAGGGCTTTGATTATGCCCCAGTGATTTGTGCCTGAAAAGAATTGTTGGATTTCATAATGGCCTTCCCCCAGCTACATTTGCTCACATCACCATCTGACCTTCACTCTGATGGACAATTTTTCCTCTTCCTTTCTCAACAGCCAATTCTACCCCGTTCAAGCCTCTCAGTACATCATTACCTCCACCACCATGCTGTCAGTCAAGCCTATGTCATTTTATGACATTATTCTATTTGTGAGCAGGAAATGGAAGTAACTCCTCAAGCCCCTTTCACCGTCATGGTTTCTCTCAGACAGCATTATTGATAAGCACAGCAGACAGGCCTGCACCTCTTGGATGCCGCTGGGATGTGCTACATTTTCTTTTGTAACTTCCACGTACCTGCAGTCCCTTTTACCAGGCCAGCTGCCAGCACATTTACATTTAGAATGTGATTCAATTCTGCATACAAAAAAATACAATGAAGTGTGCAAATTAATGCTCACTGCGAATGTAAAGTGGGTGTTGTGTCAATCACAAACCGAAGTATTTAAATTAAATGCAGTATTTCCCTATATAATGCTATCCATATGCTAATAGAAAGAGATTATGTCACGTACAAGATTTATCAAAGAATACTCAATTCATTTCAGGAAGCGCCTCAGTGCTGCCTATCCAAAGTGATACATTCTGCCAAGTACACATTGTATCAAATAAAAGCTCCTAGATACTGAACATATTTGCAGTATTTACCAAAAATAATGTGTTTTGAGTCTTATTGATAGAAACTGACTTAGCATCTCAGCTTGGTGTTCGGATAAAACATTTGGAAACAATAAAGTTCTCTAATGATATTTTAATTATCCCATTTCTAATTCTGTGCTCAAATGAGACACTATGTAACAGTAAAACATCTTCAAAATTGATATAAAACATAGTTAGGGTCAATCTACAAGGGCAATAAAAGTAGATAAAAAAATATTTTAAATCTCATAACAATACCAAATATTCTGAGCACATGTACATAGATGTAAACGCTGATCAAAAATACGGTAAAAGGCATACTGAGCTGAGTTGTTCTATGGCTACTTCCAATAAATACACACCACATTACATGTGCATTCAAGGGCTAAAATATATTCTGAATATCATAAATATGTGTATTTTTATCTGGTGCAGATTTACTGTGGAAGAATATAGGCAAGCAAGTGAACTGCAGCCCCACTGTAAAGCATCCCTCTAGCAACACTAACACTTAACCAACAGCTAAACTCTGCAAGTTAACTGAAAATAAGGCAGAACGTCACCATTACGCTTTCTCATGAAAACATTGTGTTCCAGGTCTAGACACATTTATTAGGCTCTGAATGGTTAAAGAAGAGAGCACAAGACAACGCTTCTCTTCATATCCTTAACATCAGCCAGACAGGGTTATAGCTCCCCTTTACGCTGAACATCCACTGAAGCTTCACCCTACCCTACCAACCTATAAGACCACCACTGGACTTTTGGTGGCATTTCCTCCACCAGACAGCCAAATAAATAAGCCTTACTTTTAAGCAGAAATTCACGTTAACCTATTAAGGAAAGAACACAAATGTCAATAAAATCAACTTATATGTGTAGTTTAGGCGCTTTTTTTAAAGAAAGTTTTTTTAGTTTAAATCATATGAAAGCGTTAGAAACAAATGAGTCTACTTAGGAAAATAAGAGCAACACAATGCCAAGCTCATACCATATGCATGACTATGTAGTCCTGAAAGCCATTTACACCCCAACACCTACATCACTGTGGTTATGATTTCTGTAATGCTCTCCTAGTAAATGCACTCAACATCATGTGTCTCTGTTCTTAGGTAGAACAATCATTTCACTGTAACAAGTTACAGAGCCTCATGAAGTCAGACTGTGCATAAGGCTTAGTTTCAGGTGAAGGCAATTGAACTTAGGCATTTACATGCACAGTAAGTGTGTCTTCATGGTCCCACTGTAATCCCCAGCCCGTACAGTCACTGGTGCCCAGAGACCATCTAAATATGACAAAACAGTTGGGGTGACATCCAGTCGCCCCTATGTGAGCACCTAGCAATATTCTGGATGCCTGAAGTTAGCCTCTGGGCCTCCAGCTGGAAGTCCAAAAAGACAGCTCCTCCTTGAATTCCCTCACATCTGCCAGCTGCATGCAAATAGTGCAGATTCTGTAGGGCATCCCTCCCAAACAGCAACAGACAGCTGTGTTTATGCAACCAACCTCCCCCCCTTCAATGCCTACTTTAGGATGAGCCCATCTGCTTTACAGGTCTGTTCTCGCTAACGGGAGCCGAGACACTTGACTCTCAAGTAGGCACTTACTGTGACATCTATGGTGTTCCCTGGGGTGAGTCCCCTGGGGTCATCATGGAGAGAGGTCCTGATGCATCCCTTGGAATCAGAACAGCATGAACGAAACCCAGAGATTTTCTGTGCAGACAGACTCCCAGATGAACTGCCTAAAAACCAGAATAATGTTTTTTCTTGAAGTTCAAAATGCGTTTTTCTCAGTCTCATTCTCTGAACAGGCTGAAACAGATGACAATATCCCCCTTGGCTACTGCCCTCAAAAATGAGATCACCGTTAGAGACATGGCATTGCCATTTTCAGAACAAGTTCTGATTAAAGGGTGAGAGTGTGATCCACCGAAGAAAACAGGTTTTCTAGCACACAGCCGTAGGCAACTACAACTATTTGAGGCTCCATTTACAGCAGAATGGAGAGCGCAACTTTTGTAAGCTGTTAGTATATCCGCTAGTGATCATTAAAGCTGATTAATGCTCTCCATTCAACAGCAAAGGAAAACGCAGTTTTGCAAGGCTGTCACATCCAAGAGGCATATACATTTCACAAAACATCTGGTGCCCAGCACCGCAAAACTATTCACAACACCTCATGCAAAGGGCAGAGTATCTCCTACCAAAGTGTTTTGTATGCTGCAAGCTGGATAATGAGACAACTACATACTTGTAAATTAATTTTTTGATAGGTAGCTCATTACCAAAATGCTGCACAGTTATTTCTGCTTTCCAAACACAGATCAAGTCCTGTAGTTCCCTTTACCTCCAATTTCTCCCTCCACCTTACACAGGAAATAAAGCAAAATGGGTGCCTTTTTTCTCATTTATTCATCCCACAATGCAGTGCAGTACACCCATTTCCAGTCTCACATTTTTTTTCCTGGTGTTAGGAAGTTCGGTATTTCATATCTATTACTGATACAATTATACCTGAGCATGTTAAAAAAAATGTGATTTCTTTCCCATATTAGTCTAACTGGGAAGGAAAACCTGCACCTGAGCATGTGCATGTGTGAACCCAAGGTCTTCTGGTACCTTGAAAATCCAAATGACAGTTACAAGTACTTGCATTTGCATTTCTGATGTAGTTAAAGAGGCAGAACTCAGAGTCCCATTGCATACATGTCTCGAGAAAACCAAGTGAACTGTTCCTGCCTGAAATTCTTCCCAATAGCACAGCGGGGCAGAAAATCCCAGCTAGACACTTCTTTCTGCACCTGAATTAACCCTTTATTGAAGTACAAGTTAGAGTTTTCTTCTCAAGAGACTCAGAGAATTAAAGCTCAATTTCCTGTGCAATATGCTAAAGAATAACAATTCCCTGCCAGTTTTCCAAACTGAAAAGAGGTCATAACATTTCTCCTGTGGATTTATAGCATTTACAGTATTTTCTGTGTGGAGGAACACCACATGTAGCATTTATAGTACTACCATTAAGAAAAATTACCAGAGTGCACATGCCCTGGAATTTTGCTTGTAGGCTTCCCATCTTTCCCAACTCTGGTGCAGTTCATATGTAGTATTGAGATATTTTCATATAGATGCAACAGATAATGTGTGTGTGTGCGCGTGTGTGTAAATCTTATATATCACTGTGTTGTCTCTACAGGGAACAGTTACTGCTTTTTTAGGTGCCATAGTAAGTCCATAAACTACTGCAGCAGACCAGACATTATCTCCATAGAGGACTGCTCTGGGAAGCAAAAATTAGCTATGTTTTGCCTTTAACCCTAAGCAGTAGGGACACAGAGATTCAGCTCTCACAGTCAGCACAGACTTCAGACTCTGTGATCAGTCTGTAAGACTATTTTCACGAGACATTTTTATACCCTTACAGGGTGATTTCCTCAGTTCTTAGAGGATGCTTGGTGTGGCCACCCAGGCTGTCCACCTGCAAGAAAAACACACCCTGCAGTTGATGGGAAATAAAGGTTTGAGTATGTCTAGTCATTGCAATATCATCTTGTTCCTTGATGCTTAGAGTCTCTTCTGGATGTGTATGTTTGAATGTGCCAAAAAGAAGCTTAAATTCATGCCCATGCAGTAAGGCTTTGATGTGTTAGCTACAGGAAGAGCACAGTTTAAAAAGATGAAGAGGGAAAAAAAAGCTTGAAAAAAAGCAAGGAGCAAACTACTATAATTGGAGACAAGAAATCCTTTGCTGAGATGCACAAATAATACATATAGTCATATGTGTCCCCCACTCAGTGCCTGTTTACACTGTGCCCAGGGCTGCCTGCAAGGTGCACGGCTGCAGTGTGCTGGTTTCTGTCCGTCACAGACGTAGTTCTGCTGTGTTTCCCTCACAGTCCTGAGCAGAGAGTCACCGCCCATTCCCACTCCTTTCCCGCTACACCATGTGTTTTAGTCAATTATAGGTCTGCCCAGGTAATAAACCTGCTGCATTTTATGCACCCTCTCTGCTCACTTCACTGGTGAAATCCCAATATTTCTGTTTTCCCTTCAATTTAGCAATATATCTTGGCTGCTTTAATAGAAACCATCAAACACCACAGCTCAAGCATGGAAACTCAGGAATGCTTAATTTGAAGTCAGAAGTTCCCAAGCCTTCTATCTCAGCAGCTATCTGGGGGCTTTATTTTTAAAAAATGTGTGTTTTGGCAAAACCTGTCAAAGCACAGTACACAAGCAAAAGCGTTATGGGTAATCTTATTCAGACAACAGTACATATAGATGATAACCATATATCCAGTACCATCCTACTAAGACTGCATAGACCTAAATCGCTGCTGGGGAACAGAGCGTGTGCAAATTCTTCACCACTTCAGTGAGCAGGATCGGCATTTAAATAAATGGGTGGAACAGCCAAATTTTCATCCTTCTGAATGAATTTTTCATCCATCTGAATAAATCTCAAGCTTTACTCAGAATTATTGTATGTATATAAATACATACATACATACAGCTGAAAAGCTGGCAGCCAGAGAACATAAGCAATTTATTGGAAGGGCATGACACATATTTGTCGGTTTCACTAATTTTAAACATATTTAAGGAATTAGCAGTTACTCCCATATGACCTTGAGTCAGAGAGAAGCATTGCAGTGCTGAAGACTGTATTTGGGGCGGTTTGGTCAGAATCATTCTTTCAAACATGGCTAACGAAAATAGCCGGCCATGGGGTGCTCCAAGAACTGAGAAAGGTTGTAACAATCCCCATTAGCAGCAATCAGACCATGCAGCCATTTGCTATGAAGAGCAGTCAAATTGCCAACTTGAACACAGCCACAGGCTACAAATAAAACAACCATCCATGAGTTTCATTAAGAGAAAGCAGCAATAGTGCTTGATTTTGACTGTTGTTGTGTCAGTCTACTCACATTTTTGTGTCTGATTTCTGTGCTGTTTTTTCTTTGGGAGACCACACACTGCAAAAGAAAAGCTGTATTCCATCCTTCTGCCAAGGCCACAGCCCTCTGCTTTGACAGGAAAGATCTTAAAATATTTTGTTGTTGTTGTTGTTTCTTCTTAACAAAAAAAAATTGAAAGTTAGCACTGCAGCCTTACAAAGCAGCAGAGAACTGCTGAGCAGTGCTCAAAGGACTTCCAGGGTATGCTTCGCATGCAGATCCTGAAGGGGAGAGCTGAGACATGTTTGTTGGAGGTAGCAGACTAGGCAAAGAAGGGAGAAAAAAACTTAGAGCTGTCGAGTGACAGAGACAGGATAATTAGTTTTCCTGAGGCCTTGTTGCCTCAGTTCTCCTTCAAACATTGAAGGATTAGCTCTCCTCTGCCGACTGCACGTCACAAGCCATCACGCCATGAATAGTAGTTTGCTTTTTGTGGCTGAATGCAGCTCCTCAACCTAACCAGCAGTCAAACAAAATGTGAGCAACCAAAAAGGTGGTAAATGCTGTTTGAACTGCAATCTCCAGGATCCAGGCAAGATCTGTCCTGTAGTCCAGCCAGTGCAAGATAAACACATTCCCACACAGAAGCACCGTGACTTCGTTAATAAATTACTTTGTTTTAATTGCTCCAGAGAAAAACATTGAAGGAGAAGAAGAAAGTGCAGAAACAGTTAACCTAGCAGATCTTTATTTTCACACTGATTGTCCCTGGGAGTGCACACATCTGAAAAATAAGAAATACCAGTGTGAAAATGCATTTTTTAAAATAAGTTAACAGGAACACAAGCCCCAAAGTAATGTTGCTGCCTCTACTGCTTTTCAAAGGATGCAGCAAACAGAGCAATACTGAATCACGTCTTTGAAATTTTGGCATCCAGAAACACTACCTAATGAAAGATGCTGAAAAAAACAACCAATACATCCCCTGTTGTTTGCAATGTATGCACACCCCGACATGAGTTTGAGTGAAGGTAGAAAGCTGTTGGCATTCAGTGAAAATACAGGAATTGCATATCTCGGGGCACGGGAGAGCATTCAGGGCTCCCTGTACCTCTTGGTTGCAAATTCCATTTCCCGAAGTGACTTCAGTACTTGCAAGCCATATTGCTACCACACATCAGAGTGAGCCGCTGAGCTCTGCAGTCAAAGCAGGCAAATTATGCCAGGACAGTATTGCAGCTGAGCATCCACTTGTCATGTCTTGATTTGTGAGTGTTTCTTCTCGACACTGCTGTGTTAAGGACGTTTGTGTGGGTCAGTCTAAGGGCATTAAGAGTCAGTTGAGGGTTTGATCTCCGCTAAACTCAGTCCTTCAGTCTCTGGAGTGCCCTCGGAGGCAGAAGTTACTGCCATAGTGCGCTGCACCCTTCCGTCTCCTCTGCCACCAGCATGCATTCACAGGTCTGTACTGTTAATCTGAGGGATTAGGTCAAGTAATCAGACAATCTGAGGGGAACAAAAGAGGATATACAGCCCTCTTCCTCCGAGCCAGACTAGGTAGTAATTTGCCTCTGAGGTGGTTTAAACAGAGCAGATGCAAAGAACTTTTCGTATTTAGCTTTGAAGAGCACTGCTTTTATTTCTGAATTAAAAACCATCTATCCAGCCTAGGCTGTCTTTTCCTCAAAGCCAGTATCAGTTTGCTGGATACACCGCATGACCCTTTCTCACAAGTCTTGTCTCACTTAACAACTTCTCATCATTTTAGGACATCACAGCTACCACTCATACATTTTTGACGAGGTGTTGTCCACTGCGGCGAATGAAGAGACGGGACGCAGCTTGATGCAAGCAAGTTGTCCCTTTATTAGTGATTTTCTTACAATTATATATGTTTCTATCTTCTACATATTACACACTGATTGGTTAAATCTTAAGCGTAAAAAACACTGATTGGTTGACATTTAAGGCACACCGTTAAAACAATAGGAACTGATTAGTTTACCTTGTCATAGCAACAATTTCTATTCTAAGATTAGGGGGTTTCTTCCTACGTGACTTTCTTAATTAATAAAGTTCCTTATTGGCACTATCCGTTCCCTTATCTGGCTACTTGTTCCTCTTTGTCCATCTGGTTGCCATCTCAACTGCAACGGCTCAAGAGTCTGCAGTTAGCTTGCTCCTTTGTTCCCAGGGCTTGTGCCCTATAAGTTCTAACGTGTCTATTCATCAGGCTATCAGTACTTGGACTCTTGTCCTTGAGGCCTTGTCCTGCAGTCCACCTGCAGCGAGGTGGGAAGTCCACAACTCAAGAGAAAGTTTTGATCCAGCTCAGGTACAAAGTTTCCGGAGAGCTAAATATTCCGTACTTTACCACTTAAAAATAACCACTGCCTCCTAGTGAACTTTGTAGCTTTAAGATGCTTATATTGGCGTGACACCAGAGCAAAGCTGTTCAGATTGCAAGGTGGCAGCTTCTCAATTCATTTGCTAATGATAAACTATATATCCTACTACAACCGATCGTGTTAAGCTAAGCAAAGTTATTCTACTGAATGGTAGAGTGACGACAGTTATTTAGTTTACTTTCCAGCTAGGCAGGCAATTGGCACCGAAGGTGCTTACTGATAGTCTCAGTCTTCCATCTTGCCCTCTCCACATTACAAACACTCAAACTGGGGACTCTAGGTCTTCTGATTGGGAGCAACCCCAAAGAGCAGTGAGATTTGGGAATCCAGAAAGCTCCACAGCTCTGCTTCAGTCTGGTTACTTCAGACTTGATTAATCTTATCCTCTGGACTGAATGTCCCCCCTCACATCTGCTCTTCAGGCCACCTCCCTGGTTCAAACCCCCATGCCCACCCAGGGCTGCAGAATACTGGTGTATGTTTCCTCCAAAAGCAATTTAGCCCATGCCCAACAAAGCCCCTCCCTGAACCAAGCCAACTCTCAGTACATGGGGACAAATCAAGGGATTTTCTACAAAATCACACCACCGCTCTGAACCAAAACATTTGCTCAGATACAGCCATGGACCCATGGACCACCGACTTTAAACAACACTCAAATTAAGCATTTTGGCACGTTTCCTTCATGCCAGACCTTGGTTCCTCAAACCATGTGTAAGGGGATGCTATTCGTCTCCTGTTTAATGAAGTATAATGCATAGAATTAAGAAGAATAATTACTTCACACACACCTTCCAAGCATTGACTACTTCAGTCATGACGTACTGTGATTTCCTCCTATGGATTACATATGCTTGTAACTTGCTACTGCTGGAAAGCTACAGCATCTGCACAGAAAAGCCGAAACACCTGTTCTGCTGTATTCCTAACATGATTTTGCTTTCATCCAACATCTCATCATTTAAAAAGGAAGATTAAAAATATCATATAATATAGGACCCTCAACATAAAACATTCAAGGCTGGAAAATGAGAAGGTGGACAGAACAACTTTCTAACCATGTTAGGGGAAAAAAAAAAAGCCACAAAGAAGAAATATCTTGTCACACAAGAGCCGCATTTAGCTCCCAGCCTGTCATCGTTAACAGGTTGCCTTAGTCACACCACACATCACACACTTGCTAGTAGCTGGATAGGAAGCCTAAATGAAAAAAGTCCAAGCTACCTTTGGAAAGTGGTATTGTTACTTTTTTTCTTAGCCATATCTTTCCAGCCACCTTCAACCCCTCGCATCAGCATACCATAGCCACAAAAAACTTTTTTTTGTATTTATATTTTTGTATTTACATTTGTTTATATTATATTGAATTTTATATTCCTCTCCAACTACATGGCTATGTACTTCAGTCAATAACAAATACTCCATCTGTGGTAGCTTTTCTGAACTCTTCCAACTACCCTTCCCTGTTCCCCTGAAAGAGAAAGAAGTAGCTTTCACAGAAATTTGGTTGGGTGGCATGTGCATGGCCCAGCTGTCCCTCTGTATGTGCACACAGGTGCATTAATGACCCATCAGGCCTGAATTATAGCATAAGTCTTGTATATAAATTCCTGCTGTAAAGAGGCCATGCCACTTCAGTAAAGAATTAATACTCATTTACTTAAGGCCAAGTGGGAACCAGCACATAATTATCCAGGTGAGTGCAATCCCCCTGGCACTTTGAAGGCTCTGCGCATGGGGATTGGGCTCTCCAACTACATCTACAGCCCCTTCCAGGGGTTTAGGGGGCAGTTAGGAGCAAACAATAGTACCGTGGTGTTCAGGCATTTCTTTTGTTTGGGGTTCTGGCACATAGTGTATTTGACACGAGCAGTGCAATCATTGCCATTTGAGTGTTAGACAAACGCCTGTTCCCTGTATGGCTGGTCTCCGGGGTGTCCTGAAATGTCCAAGCTCCGCCATTAAAAGGCTCCTGAAAGACTGCTCAGCCCTGTGCTGGCAGGCATACAAGATCAAACTTAGATGACAATAATTCTCATTTCACAGGAAATTCACAGGAAGCCTATTTCAAAGTCATTCTTTTTATTAGTTACAGCAGAACCTGCATTTAAGAATAGCACACAGCACCCATTCAAGATTGGCTCTTTTTTCACTTTAGATATTTAGACATTAGCAAATTTAATTTTAGATGCAATCAAGTTTAGATTTGTGTTTTCTAACATCTTCCCAAATACAGACTAAAGCCACCTATAGCTCTAAATGTGAGTCTGTATTTATATGCACACTCAGTATAACTATTATTAGAATAGATTGAGATGTCTCCAGTTAAAGAGAAAAGATGCTATTATATCATACAGTACAGTAAATTAAATAAAGTCTCCTCAGAGAGACAGAAGGCACTGATCAGCTCTGAAGACTGAATTCAATCCCTGTCAAAGACAATGAGATAGCAGACACACACAAAGGTCATCAGATGTCTGAAACACTGGCTCTGGTCTCCCGCCTCCTAATAAAAGATGCATGTTCACTTGATTTTTCTCAGGAAGATATGCTTGCTGGTGAAGTTAATTGGTAGTGCCTGGAGTTTGTTGTCTGTTGACACAGTAACAGATACTAATGGACTCAATGCTCAGGCGTGCTGAGGATTAAAATCAGCCCTTAGTAGCCTTAATCTGCAGTAACTTTCAAATTTTGCTGGACACTATGCCACACAATTTTCTAAGAATTTAAGCAAATGTCAAAAGTTAAATATGTCCTTCCTTGCAATTTCTCACCTTTATATACAATTGGCGTGATGAAGTGTGATTGCTTTTACAACATATAGACAAGCAACAGAGTTAGATTTACAGAAATTACAGTCAGAGCTGACAAATCAGAAATTAATATTATCCTCCCTCCTCTCCCCCAGATTTAGCTGGGCTCAAACAGTTTCAGCTCTGCTTGGTGCAGGCACCAAATTTATAGCTTTGGGTTTGTCAGGGAACTCCCCATGTCCTAAGGATTTCCCAATAATGTATGTTAGACCAACTCTGAGGCTATCCTATTTACATGCTCCGACAGACAAAAATTATTTAAACTCAGGATTACAATTACCCTAGGATCATCTTTTTCAGCTCAGCCCTACGGACAAAACTGCGTATCTGTGGAAATCATGACAGGAATTGAGAACAGTGGTCTCACTGGTCCAAGGTGGAGCCATGGACACTGCTCTCCAGGAGGCGCTTGCTCAGTTCTGCCATCACATGCAAGCCAGTAACTGTTACTTTATTTGCCTTGCTACCAGCCACGCATGCTTCAAACAGTTCTTGGGCAGCAGCATTGATTTTGGCACTTCTCCTCAGCTGGCCAAATGCTTCAAGGATTACTGGGAAAAGGAGCGGTGGGAAGAGGGCCTATCTCATGGGAGTATGTCATTTTGACCTTTTTTCTGTGTGAAAAATTTACTAGGATAAGAAACTTAACTATTTCCTTCAAGAAAGGAATAAAAAGAGAGCACAAGAGGTAAAAAACTGGGCCAAAAGTGACGATGATGAACTTGTCTCCCTTCACGATGCTAGGCTGCAAAACAGGATCAGTTTGGGTAGTTTAACTTTCATATTCACAACGTTAAACCTATCCATTTCTCTCAATGGTAAATCAAACGTTAAAATTACTTTTGGCCTGAAAATTGCTACTGCAAGGCAGGCAGAAGAGAAGGGTTTGCATTGCATTTGTACACACACAGAGTAGAGAGGGGAGATGAAAAAAAAAAAAACATTTTGAATAATCGACTTAAATACACTGCATAGCTCTTCTATAAACAAACTCTCTGACATGGCTGAGCTGCTCAGCTGAACTGGCAGTCCCACTGTCTTCCCTTACTCTCTCAGCCCTAAAATGAGTCCCCAGACCCTCTCACAAGCCAGCCCCAACCCCTAACGTGACCCAGAAGCAAAGGGCGCTCGGGCAGAGGTGGGAATGAGTGACTGGTATGTGAGATTCCTCCCATGTTTGCAATTTTCCTTTAGGAACTGTCATCTGAGATTAATTCATTATTACAGGGTAAAGAGAGTTTGTTTTGTTTTTTCCAAAATTCTTTAACATTGAATATGCAACTGCATATCCATTTAATCTAACTACCCAAACAGAGCATGTGACTTCTTTTTTCCTGATTACAATTAACTTACATTTCCAATGCAAGTAACACCACTTAAGAGCGTCCGTAAAAATGTTGTCTGTATGAACAGCATACCACAGACCATCCTGTCTAACTGGAACCTGTGCAATGGAAATTCACTCACTAGACTTCTTGGGGTTTATATTCTTTTTACAGTACAAGGTAGCACAAAGTTTTGGGGGATAGTCACAAAGCATCTTAGAATTAGTTGAAGGACAGCCAATGAGGCCCAGTGCTGTGGGAAGCTGGACTTTCGGCACACGTCCTCTCTCTGACCTACCCACCTTTAGAAGCCGGCAAGCCAGCAGCAACCGCCCCAACCGTGGGTTTGGTTATAGCCAATAACCTGCTCTCAAACTAAGAAGATGCATCCAAATACCATCCTAGCTCAGTGTCATGGTTTAACCCCGGCCGGCAACTAAGTACCACGCAGCCACTTGCTCACTCCCCCCGACCCAGAGGGACATGGAGGAGAACTAGAAAGGAATGTAAAACTCGAGGGCTGAGATAAGAACAATTTAATAGGTAAAGCAAAAGCGACACACGCAAGCAAAGCAAAACAAGGAATTCATTCACCACTGCCCATGGGCAGGCGGGTGTTCAGCCATCCCCAGGGAAGCCGGGCTCCATCACACATTAATGGTTACTCGGGAAGACAAATGCCATAATGGCAGATGTCCACCCTTCCCTTCTTCCCCCAGTTTATATACTCAGCGTGACGCCCCATGGTATGGAACACCTCTTTGGCTGCTTCAGGGCAGCTGGCCTGGCTGTGTCCCCTGTCTCTTGTGCCCCTCCAGCCCTCTGGCTGGCAGGGCCCAAGAAACTGAAAAGTCCTTGACTTAGTATAAACATTACCCAGCAACAACTAAAAATTTCGGTGTGGTTATTGAGTTGTTCTCACATCAGAGCCAAAACACAGCACTGTACTAGCTACTAAGAAGAAAATCAACTCCATCCCAGCCGAAACCAGGACACTCAGAACTGTTACTACTTCTCATACTGGAAGGAACTAAGGGTGAGATATTAAAGCAACATTTAAACAGGAGAAAACTACAGAAGAAAATTAAATACTGTTTAAGGAGTGCTTACCTGACTTAATGGCTTAAGGAAGAGCAGTGTCCAGGTGTCTATCTCCATTTCTGAACTCCTGTGTACAATGACCTAACTATGAATGTAGGCGGCCATGTAGAAACCAATGCTTCACAAATTATCCATAGCAATGCTATTTTTTCAGGTAATACAGCATGGAAAAAAAATCCAATTTGCGCAGATGGTAAATCCACAGCTTAAATTGAAAGATGGTCCTTTATTAACCAAGGTTTAAATTGAGACATTAAATGCACAGATTTAATAAGCTCCCCCACAATTTTACTGCCATACCACTTCCACTGGGGAAGAGCAGGGCTAGCAAGGGGCAAAGGAAGATGGAGTTTGAAATCTAATATAAAACATAACAGTTTTTTTCTGAGTGCAGAAGATAAAATTCCTGCTGTAGGCCATTTAGCAGCCAAACTACTGACCACATCATTCCTATTTGAAAGGACACAATTGCTACAAATGCAAATATCTCCACAGACTGAGTAGACAACATGAAGCTACACAACATCAGGATATCACAGATCTATAGAGCATTTAAAATCCTTTTTTTTTTCCCCTGGTAAAATGTTGTTTTCTAGCTACTCCTATGAGAAAATTGCCATAGAACACATACACACAAAAGTCAGCTATCACAAAGTAAAGACTTTTTAGGCTTGAACAGAACAATGGTTCTGTTACATCTTGTTGCAGCAGAAGGTAGAATCACTCATTACCTTTTGAGGGGTACCTCATTTTGCCCAGCTCTCTAGTAATATTTTTCCAACCCTGCATTTAGGGAGTCAGTTGCTTCCATTTTCTTGATTATAGATGACTGGTAGTCTAAAACACATCACCACATTTATAGGCTGGAAGGGAGAGGAAAAGCATGACTTTTTGGCCATACTGGCATTTATTTGGTTGGCCTGTAATTCTGCATCACTGGCATTTAATAGGACAGTGCCACTTGGTTTGGAGACTTTGAATCAGGACCTTACCCAGGTCTGAATAAAAATCAAAGACACAGCAAGAGGCTCTATAACACCTTCAGACAAAAGGAGAGATGCAGTAGGTCAGAATATTGCAGTGGATGATGAACACAGGGGAGCTGGAGCATTGAGGCATGACCCATACCACCACACAGGATTGAAGCGGCAATCAAGAAAATGAGAATTAATAAGCTGGGTGAATGAACATGGGAAGCTGAGAGTTTGGCACCTACAGGAGACGGAAAAGATGAGATGGAGTAGACTCAGCAGAGAATAGTAGAGAAGGTAAAGCACCTTAGAGAAGAAGCAATAAGATAGCTTGCCTACTTGGGGGGACAGGGGAGTTACAAAACAAAAATTGATGCTACAAGAGTTTTGTGAAGCAGATGTAATTGGTGATATATCTATAACATCAAACAATCCAAAGAAAATCTGTGGTTAATCTTATGGATAAGAGCGGACATATTTTCTGTTAAAATAAATGCAGTCAGTCACGAGGGTTTTGGCAAGTTAGATGGATCATGCCCAGCTTGTGCCTTCAGAGACTTACCTGAAGAACTGAAATTGTTACTGTCTTACGTTCTCTCTGACATTTTAGAGGGACAGAATAATTTCAGATCTGAACTGGCTGAATTGCTCCTAGCAGTGTGCACACAATCCTCTCCCTTACCTATTGTAGTGATTAGATATCACAGTTAAATGCATTAAATTCACTGGGATAAATGACTCCACATTTCTGAGGCATCATATATGCCATCAGATGTTAAACCAAGTCATAAGAGGCAGAACTTGGGTGAGGAGCCAGAGCTGCTCCCCATTGTGGCAGGCTTCCCCACCTCCTTCAGCTCTGCGGACTCTCTAATATTTCCTCTGTGTTTTGTTTTAAATGATGCAGCTGGTTTACACAGACTAAAAAGAGACCACAGTCCTTCTTCCGAGTGTTGATAACTTGCTGCAACAGTTTGCTCATATTGAAACTTTGGAAGAGATTCAGCCATCACAAACAACAACAGCAGGAAAGTTGTCACCCAAGCAGCAAAGAAAAATGCTAAATTTTTCATGCTACCACCAGGTGATTCAATTAAGACAGCTGCCCACAATGATAGATGAAGGCTTAAATGTCTCTGTGGTCCCATAGGCAAGCTAAGGACAGGCCAGAAAAATCTGAGGGAGGCTTATGAAATGGATGTAAAGCCGCAAGGTGACTGGCAATGTTACCACTTGAAAGCTGATTAATTCATTCTGGTGGTGCCAGATAGTACTTCTGCAGCAGAAGACAGAAAAGTGAGAAACCTTACAGACCTTAAACATGTCCATCTAGTGGGTAGCAGTTCATTATAACTAAAGCCCTTTGCATTTTTCAAGATTTTATGGTAAATGTGAGGCTTTGAAATTAAAATTCACTGGGAATGATAACCATGTACAATGCTTTAGCATCTAGCCTATGATTCAATAAAGACTCTTTATAAAAATTTATTCCAAAGTTTTCTTAAGAAATTCATAATGACACCTTTAAAACACTCTTCACACAAAAATATCTTGTTCAGGAAGCCTGATATGAATGATGAAATGAGAAGCACACAATACCTGTCTGTAAAGGGGGGCGGGGGGAATCTTATTGTTTAAAATATAGGTGCTTAATGCTGTCCCTTCACTCATCATATTACCCATCTGTTTTCTGTTTGAGAGCATGCAGGACAATACCCAAAGCAGAAATCCATCTAGCTCGTTTCTAGGGACTACTAGCATGAGATTTCTTTTACTGTTTCAGCTGAGATATTCAAGGTTCCATTTATATGTTATTCAGCAGCAAACTGCTTCTTTATTCCCAAGGCTTCAGAAGTAGCATAACTGATTGGGACAGCACTGCATATTTATGTATAGAAGAATAATTGCATTTGCAATCCAGCCATCAAGGCTGTAACTCACATGAGGATTTCTGGCTTACTCCATGAATCGTGATAATATTGGTTGCATTGTTTATTATTGCTAGGAAAGATGCAGGAATGCACATACCTTAGCACGGCAAGCACTGCACACTCGCCCATGACAGATGCTGCTTGTGCAAAGCCCCAGCAATCACTGGCAGTACATACTCCACCTGCCAGGCACTCGCATGTGGCCAAAAATAGCTTTAAAAAGCACTATAAGGCTTAAATGAGCACACAAGCCATTATCCTGTGTCTAATTATGGCCTGCTGCTTGAAAAAAAGCTATCATTACACATGTAAAAATACTTAAGTTAATAAATACCACTGAAGTCAAAGGCTGCGGAGACGGTGGCTATTCATATTGAAGGTGCTCAAAGAGCACACACTGGCTCCATCAGCCCAAGAAAAGCCCTGGATTCCCCCGTATAGACATTTAATCACTTCTTTGTATGCCACAACTGGTAGAAAAATGAAGGGTGTCTCTATCAAAAATCTCCCATCACCATTTTTTAATTTGTTAATCTCTTTTTCCATACTCTAGGTATATGCTCAAGACACTTCGCTGTACAATGTAAGTTCTTCACATTCCTTCTCTGGGACATTTCCTCATCTGTACATCCTTCTTGTAAAATAAAATACTGTGAGTGTCTTGTGTAGACTTTTGTTTGATGGACTGCAAGCATTCTGTACCACAGTTCATCAGAAACACTCTCAAACTCACCAATATTTCACATAAACAATGACCTAATTAGATTTTATGCTTTTGGGGCCTACATAGCCTTGCTTTAGTGCATACACAATGCTGTATTTGGTTGTGCTTTAGATATATGCATGACGACCTGGTACTGTCCTTCCCCTCTGTTTGCACACCTCTTGGTGAGCAGTATACCACGTGTCCAGTCGCCCAGCCCAGCGGTCCACATTTGTCTTCACTTGCCCTTTTAGCTTGCTGCCTTTTTCTCCTTAGTGAGATAAATTGTATCGGTTAAAGGACACAGCCTTTTACCAAAAGAGAGAAGAAGCAGGAGAAAACAGCAAGGAAAGCATTTGTCTGTAAATCAAGAGAAAGCTCACACGTTTAGCATGGGAGTTTTTAGAAACATCTTTTCTTACATTTAGGTAAACCTGCAAGCTTACCTTTCCCTGTGGTACAACATAATATAAAACCATCTTGACCAAGGGAGGACAGAGTTTAAAAAGACAGACATTTTTCCTTAAGTCACTTAAATTGGAAAGTAGCTCAACAGATGCAACGTGACTTAACCGTAGTAGGCTCTTAGTGGCTAAGCTCACAGGCAGGGCTTTCCCAGTTCCCCCAGTGTCTTTTAAATTTTAAGAATGGAAATGTTTATGATGGAACATAATATCTTCTGCAGCACAGGCCTGTGTATTCAGCTGTTGAGCACCACTTCTCTGCTGCTATCAATCATCAGCCTATACTGAGCCAGGCTACCACCAATGGCAGGAGTCAGAGTGAAAATAAGCAGCAGAGACTGGTTTCCCACTCTGCTGAAATGAAAGAATTTCGGCCAGACCATGAAGCTAATGATTGCTGATGAAGCCTGGCAAAAAGCAAACAACTTGATAACTTGACAGTTTGGTGGCAGAACCCGCCAGCATCTTCTGCAGTCTGAGCTATGTTCACATGCTGTAACTCATTCCTGCCTGCGTTTTCTCTCACTAATTAGCCATTTTCAGGAACAAGAAGTCACTGCAGCCAGAATGTGCAACTCCATCTATCTAAAAATAGATGCAGACAAGAGAAGAGATGCCAAAAGAGCAAAACAAACTCTTCTCTCTCTCCCACAGACAGACCCACCTGGGAAGATGGACCAATATCCTCCTAAAGAGAAGCCTTCAATCTAAAATGCCAACTTAAATCAACAGTCTTCTGCAACATATAGGTAGTAGTGTTCACTTCGTTAAGCAGTAAAAAAAAGATACAACATGCTATCTCAATGTCTAAATATGTGCTTATCTTTCAATTTAAAATCAGTAGTTACAGGCAAAATGGGGATGGGTTTTTACAGTCACGTGTCTGCAATTGCATTTGTACATGGTGCATTCTGGAAAACATGAAACAAAACTGTTTTGACCAAATCCAGCTACTTGGTGAAGACAGGCTGTGTGTATGGGGAAGGGGAGCAACACCAAATTACAGTTTCTGTCCAGTTCAAGTATAGGACTCTGCATAAATTTAAACCCTTCTTCATCATACTAAATGAATATCTAATTTGAATCAGTACAACATAGTCCACAACAAATTCTTTAAGAGTAGCTAGTCAAAGTATACTGGAGGATTTGGCGCACACAGCAGAGAGGGGTAAGCTATTACTGGTACAATACAATGTAACTGAAAAGCAAATTGAAGAGAGACAGCTGCATACAAAAACATTAATATAAAAAACGTCACATTACAGATCAGAAATAGTACTGTTAGAAAACATAAAATAGTAACAAAGATGCTTGAGCAAAAGGTTTTAGCACCCTGGCTTTTTAGCCAAACCAGACACAAGGAGTGAGGGGAGAACACTTATTGTAGGCAAAACTAGTCAAGAGGCCTTTATCTTGCTTTCTTTTAAGCAAATCCTCCCAGTAAAAACAATAGACATGATGTTTTCACAGAGACTAGGCTCATTTATCCTTCCTTGAAATGCAATCATCAAAAAATCACCATTAAAACCTTGATTAGAATCCATGGCAACAGGCTGAGCCCTGAAAAGCACAATGGCATTCTGCTCAAAGCTGGAGGAAAAACAAGAGCAGTGGACACACACTGCTTCTTAGCAAATACTAGGAAACCTAGAAACAATATTGTTCAAAACTAAGCCTGTTTTTTCTCTACAAGCCTCACCCTTCAAAAAAATAAATTTACTTAAAGCAATTTCTTCATCCAAGATAGAGGCTGCATCCAAACCTTCTTCCTGTGCCCCATCATTTTATTTTATTTTTTTACTACTTGCTTTTGGCCCTAGCTCACTGCTCTGACAGCACGAGCCACACAGGCAGTACATGCAAGTGATTTCCTAATCAGTAAAGTTTTAATGCAGACAGACATCACATAGGCAAAAATTTCAAACTGTACACTCAAAGCCAATGTGACCTATTTAGGAAAATGAAATACAAAGACGAATAAGCTGTTCAGCCTTCAAGTTGTTAGTCTAAGTTCCAAATAATAAGGTTCCAAGTCCTTACCAAGATATACCAATACAGAAAATTTATGTACTATGCCTTTGGGAGAGTTACAAATATCTATCCATGAAGAATACAAAAACAAGCACTCTAAAACACTGACATATTTCAGAAACTTACAGCACTCTCATTCTTATTTCCACAGCCTTAGCTCCTGCAGAGAGGTCAGGTAGTTTCTAGTCAGAGCCCATGGCTACATTAAAAAAAATATTTAAAACTATTGTGTTGTGAGGTCACATGCCAAAACAAACTCCAAAATAAAGGAGCATAGGAAGTTTTTCTGTGGCCTGTGCTATAAGAAAGCTGCTGAGAAAAGTCCTTTCAAGCTCATCCATCTCTGGATTTCAGTGTTTGGATAAATGGGCAGAGCACAGAAAGCCACAGCAATGCATCAGTCCTCTAATGCCTACTACAGGTATCATCTGGATTGCTGTGCACCACAGTTAAGCTCTTCCAGGTTGATTTGCTCTTCATTATACAAATACAGAGAAGTTCATTTGCTGATACAGAGCCACTGTTACTCATGCTACTCACACACATAAACATCTGTTTGCACGATATACATCAGCTGTTCACAGGACAAAGATAACATGTTTTCTCAGTAGATCCCTCCATTTCCAGAGCTGCCAATATACCCAGCACTCAGAGAAGCAGCTATACAACTGTTTGCAAAACTTCTTGTTCAGCTGCCAGTGCATCTGCATTGTGCCTTAGATCTCAGGCATTCTCTCTGCCTTCATAACTTCCCATCCCTGCTTTAAACCTTGCCGTATCATTTTATTATCCTACATGCCCAGGACCACAAACAATCGCTACTCATTTAGATGAAAAAGGATTTCTGCTGAATAATTTTAAAAGAGAGTTCTCTCCTTGCTATATTCTTCTAAAACAAACAAATAAATCTATAGAACATGCAAAAATAATAGCCTGTTTCTGCCAAGAAGGAACCATAAGACAATACATATTTCTCTTCTGTGTTGAATTTTTTAAGTTGAATATACCCAATAAAATAGTGCTCTTCTGCCCATTACTCACCTGATGGGATCACAGATGACTTGAACTCTTTAGTCAAGTCTAAAGAAATCATCCAGTTATGACAACTGCTGTATTTGTTCAGTGTCTTAGTCAAAAAAAAACCCAAAAACAACAAAACACACACACACACACACAAAAAAAAAGAAAATATGAAGACGAGAGAAAGAGAGAGAGCAAGGGGGAAGAAGAGAGGGGAAAAGCACCCTTTGCAGTTCTACTTACAGGTGCTGTGGACCTCAGCATGACCTTATTCATTTCCATGTCCCACACAGCAAAAGAAGCCATGTCTACATAATTCTTGACAGACTTTCTGGGATAGGAGCTTTCTTCATGTAAACACATCATCTTGCTCACCTTCATTGTTCCTCTAGATTTTTTTCCTAATATTTTTTTTCAAATTGCCTTTCTTGTCCCAGCCACCTTGGACACAGAAACAGATTAGTCCCTGACTTGTTACAACAGCCTTGTGGGGTATAGTTGTTCCCATTTATGGGTCAGGGGTGTGGGGGGGATGTGTGTGTGTTTCATTATCATCACATCACTCTCCTGTCCTTTTTTGTAGCTTCTTAATTTTAATCCAGAAACTTCAGGGGTATGCATCCATTTTTTAAGATATGGAGAGAAAACAATTCAACAGCAGCTTGTCCACAGACCTGGATGTTCTTTTCCATACACCACAGAAGAATATGTTTTTTTCTTGTACCTGTAGCATCCAGTGTAGCTAGAAGGCAAGGCACCTAGCCAGCTGACCTGCTCCAAAGATCAGAGATGTAATACAAGACATGCCACAAAAGGGATGACTGACAGTGATCTGAGGTTTCTCCCCCTTTTTATTTTGCAAGCATACAAAAAGCAGTATTGTTCTATTTGGGAGAAGAACCATTGTTCTTTTGAAGTTTAATTTTTTTTATCAAATTAGAAGTCCAAGGACTTTAACCCTCATTAAAACGGGCCAGTTCAGATGGATTAAGCCACATGATACAAAGCTGTCAACACTGGCACAGTTCTAAAGTGAAGAAGCACTCATCACTGGTCATTCTCTCCTTAAGGGGGAGGTAAATTCCTGTACCAAGAAGGGAGGAAGCAGGCTTTTTTCAGAAGGGATAAAAGGCAACAGGCACAATTAAGTGAGGAAAATTCTGGTTATTTATTAGGAAATATGTTTCTTCATGGATTGCTCAAACAGTTTGAAAGATGCCCAGAGAGGCTGTAGGATCTCCACACTTGGAGATGCTCAAAATTCAGCAGGACACGACTGTGAACTACCTAATCTAATGTTGAAGTTAGCCCTGCTTTAAGCATGAAGGAGAACAAGAAAATTACCTAAGGTCCCTCCCAACCTAATTTTTCCTATGATTCTGCAATTCTATCAAAAGAAATCCACTTCCTTAAGTCACTCCTGTGACTTTATCTCCAGAGCTGCAACTAAATACATCACTTCAAAAATACAATGAACTGACAACAAACTAATTGTGTAACAATAACATGATGTGGTAATTATGTCAACTAAACTGAATTTAAACTATTCTTTTATATTCTGACAGCCCTCACAATGGTCTAAGTCTTCTTTGCTTTTTGTCTTTCAACCTCAACAAGGCAGAAGAGGTCATCTGAGAAACCTGTAATGTTACTTTTCTAAAAATCCCAGCTCTGATTTATCTAAACTTAAATCCCAGCTCTGATTTATCTAAACTTGCTTAATCAGACTCTGGTAATAAAGAATATGTCATATGAACAACTTAAAATATTTTTTTTAAAATGTTGTAATGGTTAAAGAATGCAGTGCCTGGATATTTCCTCCTAATGTGCTAGTGATAATAGTTAACACTTCTATTACATTTACTCCCTTGAAGAACTTAGATGAATAAATTCCCGTCTAGTTATAAGGAGACAGTTAACTTCTGGAGGCTAGCAAATCTACATTCAAGATCAGTCACCCTTTCTTTTGTTAAAATCTACCAGAAGTAATACGGATATAAATTGTTTCATGGAATTTTTGGATTTTTCCCTTTTTCCTCCCTAACTGGCACACACAGGGAAGTGGGCATCACTGCTTTTGGGAAAAGAGAGAGAAGAAAAAAAAAGAAAAGGGAAAAAAAAAATGGCGATGGCCTTAGGAGACCCGAAGATATTTCCCTTCCTGAGCTTGACGTACCTTCCACAGACAAACCAATACTACAAGTCCCTAAAAATAGTTTCCTTCATTTACAGGGAAAGGAGGTTTTCCACTAAGACAGTCCTGGTTCTCCAATGGGAGCCACCATCAGGCAGCTCTCAGAACAGGTTTCTTCTCCAGCAATGCTACCAAGACTCCATACACATAGGCAGAAGATGTAAATCCAAGGGATACTTTCCTTATAATAACCTATTCCATCATAAGGCACTGCACCTTTCCCCCAGTTTGTATCATCTCTGAAGAGTGTTGAAAATATTCGTTTCCCAATCACTTCTGCATACTCCTTCACCATTCAGGATGGAATGCCCCAAACTAACTATACTGGAAACTAGTCGTGGTGGGCAGGAAGGGCCACTCGGCCACGCAGCTTTACGTACAGTAGGGAGAGAGCCATCTCTCCCACAACCACACACATTTACTCAGCAGGTGACACAACTGGAGAAACACAAAAGCAAACCAAGGAGAAAATTATTTTCAAGTAGTTGTGGGGTGTTTTAGAACTTGGGAAGTTCTTTAAAGATGGCATTGACATAAATAAGGACCTGTAGCTTTTCAAAAAGCCTTTCAGTTGTGCATGTAACTAAAACCACAGGGAAGATTTAGAGCACAAAAGAAAAAGAATACAATATAGAGGAAGCTGTACTGAGGCACAGCTTCACATTGATGTCAAAAGAACAGCACAAAAGACTGTAAACAAAGACTTTTGGGGGGGTGAAGGAAAATAACAGTCATCTTCATCAAAACTCTACTTAGAAAACTCCAGAAACATGCTATGCCTATTAAAATCAGACATAGGAACCAAGGCCTTTAATTTACTTCCAAAAATACCTCCAATACAGGAGCAACAGTTTATTAATAGTCAAACTATACTACCAGCTGAAGGCCAGCTCTACCTTTCAGACCCAAACTCATCTTCTGGTCCCTGACAAGATCTGTAGAGCTTCTTAGATTTAAGATACACTTTTGATTATGTTTCTCTCCTAAGGTAGACCACCTCCTACTTTCTTTTTGTAGGTACACCTTTCTTCCATCTCATTTTATCATTAATCACAAATCCAAGAAATGATGGTAATTATTCAAAACAATTGATATTTTTTATGTAGTCTTTCCCTGGGGACACACCACAAAGCTACTAGTAATTTGAGAAAGGGAAAAAAAAAACAAACCCAAACAACAAACCAACCAAAACAAGACATGCAGTTTCCCTACAAACCCCTGAAGCATTTGGGAATATTTTGAGAAACAGGAAGTTCATGTTCATACATAAAAGAAAATGGCCACATCTCCTTTGATACTGAAACTTATTTGTGGGCACAAATATTATTTGCTGGGCTGGCAAAGAGTGACACTGCGCCTGAGAAAATGAGCCCACCAGAAACCCAGAGTACTGGGAAGTACAGTGCAGATGCGCCTGCTCTCTCTTCATGCTATTACTGAGCTTCACGCTATCCAGGTTTTATTTATTATCAGTGATTTTGGAATTTTCCCATGTGACAGAGGAGTGTAGCCAGTCCCCAAAAAGCAAGCAAGCAGCTTTTCACATACTTGATGCAGACTGAAAACAAGAACAGAGCACCAGCAACAGAGCTCAAAATGAAGCTGTTCTCTAGCTTGATGACTGTAAAATGATATAAGCAATTTCTTTTTATAATGCAGCATAGTTATAACAACTAACCTAATTTACTAATTTGCAAAGGTCTAAGAAAGCAGCACCAAACAGATGGCATTTTCATTGCCAACCTTAACTTTGGATTTCCTGACCTCAAGTACCACAGCATTCTGTTGCATGCCAGCTACTCTGCATGGCCTTATGTCCTATAGATTGGATCTAAATGAATCTTTTTCAGTGAAAAGTAGTCTGCCACAAATGTGTTTTTTATCATCAAGAAACTAAAAATCTGTGTTAAACTTGGTTCAAGATTTTGGCTGGGTGAAACAAAACCAGAGTGAAAGCAGGTGACTTTACCCTCCCATTCAGGGGCTAGCACACTTACGCAGGTTGTGGAAGTCTTGAATTTCATGTCTTTTTCTGCTCAAGAATGGCTGAGCTACTCGCCTACAAGGTTTCCCAGTCAGGAAGATCAACACTTCTGTTGATGCATAATTAAGCACTCATAATTAAATAGTTGATACTATTGGGAGGGAAGTCCACACACCCCAGTGAATAGCTGCAGCATCATTCTTGCTGTCTGTATATGCAAGTAAACTGTGCAACCCAGACCACCCCGCAGCATGGACTGAGGGACACACATAGTGGCAAGGAAGTTCACCTGAGAAGCAGGATTTTTTTTCATGTCTCTGCCTGAAGTCTGGCCATTATGAGACTTTCACCTGCAGAGTAGTCAGTCAATCATGAAGAAGATCAGTGTCCTGGCTGAAAATGCTTTGTTTTCTTCCAAGCAAACAAATATCCCTTTGAAAGGAGTTAGGTGCAGTCTAAAAATATCTTTCATAAACTTTTTCTGAACCCTATCTATGTTCAAATAACATTAAAATAATAATACAAGAACTTCTTGTTGAACAAATTACAACACTGGAAGAGGAAAAACAGCCCTCACTGATGAATGAGCGAAGGCAAATACACTGCAACTGCCTCCAAATTTTATGGTGGCCCCATAAACATGATGCACAATGGTAATAAAGTCAGACTAATATGATATGAAAAGGACAGTTACAACAATACGAAGTGGTCAATCATGTACCTGGCCTGACAATTTTATTACTGCAATGGGTCATTATTACAACAGGGCATTTTAGCTCACATAAGATATTTCAAGGGAAAAAGATGACTATAGGACAAGGTACATTACAGAGGCAATAATTACATTCCACAGTTGTATTTCACCAAAAGGAAAAGAATAATATGTCATAAGCCAGACTGGCATCTAAACCTCTCTTCTGAATCACAATAAGCCTTTTGACATAATATTATAGGAAGCCTTTTGTTTCTCCTAATTCCCTGTCACAAAATTTGACTCTACCTAATGAATGTGCCTATGGAGAAAAAGATACCTTTATTTCCCTGGAACGAAAAGAGGTTTTCTGTGATCCGTTTCTTACAGACAATCGTTTGCATGTCTACACAGCTTAGAGAACTAATTGCTCACTTTTAAAACTGTTTATTATTCTCCCAGTCTGTTACACACTGTCGCTCTTCACGACAGCACTTTCAAGGCGGAAAAAATCCAGAACTTCAGAAGTAGGTGAAGAAGAAACCTGGAATCCACATGAAGATCCTCCATAAAACTAGATATCCAATATCTGGCCTTTTCAGAAAAGTCCACTCCTACCCTCCCTCCTCCATCACATGATGTGAAGTTTTCTGTGAGTCAACACACATTATGGCAAAAAAAATTATATTCTGACTTCTCCTTTTGATCTAATCCTCAATATTTTCCTGATTACTTCATTGATCACTGGACCAAAAAGATGGAAAAGTCTTTTCCTCCTGATTCCACAAACATCCTCACAACACAATTTTATAATTGAACTTACTTCATAATCATCACAGAGGCCACCCTACTCCAAAAAAAAAAAACCCAAACCACCTATTATGGACTGCAATAGGTCATAGGGCAGATGTTCTTTTGACAGAACTCTCCTTACTGGGGAGCCCTTCAGCGGCTTGGAGTCACCTCATTGTGCCTTGCTACAGCAACAGAAACGGCTGCAGCTTGTTCATCGTGGTTTATCTGGGTAGATCCATAACTGCAAGCCAAGCAGAATCACGAGGCTAGCTTGCACACACACTGCCCGCTTTCTGGAGACTTTGGTTTTTTTCACCATGCACTGATACCCTATGTGCTGTATGGATACATGACCGGGACAACCCTACCAGCCTCTGCCTAACACTCCCCTTCCCAGGGCAGCATTTCAAGACAGAAACGGACCATGGGCGTTCCTCAGCATGGAGGCTAGTGGGGCGACTGGCAGAACCAGAAACCAGCGTGCAGCTGGGAGCAGGCAAGCATGATGCACAGTCCTATCTGCTGGCTGCATGAGCCTCCCATCCTGGGCTGCATGATTGAGAGTGGGAAGTCATAAGCCTTGAAACTGGTGCTCTTGCACCCCAGTACTAAACCTAATGTAAGTCCTCACAAATGAAAACATAAACAAGTCAAAAAAATGACAACCACAAGCTATAGATGAAACATGTGAAACGCTTTCAAGTAAAGCTCTGAAGAGGGATAGATTTAATGATTTGTTAGATTTGTGCAAAACGTGTGTGGGTGCTTATAGAATGACAGTTGCTCGGCTCTTAGTCCAATAGGAATCAATGACAAAATTCCTGATGATTTCAAGGGCTGAAATATTCACCATAAAATGTGAAATTGCTTGGAGTCTGCATTGCAGAAGACTCTTCCTACAACTTCTCATTGTCCAGCTTATTTGCTTGGATAGCTAACAAACACCAGATTTAATACATTAGCTCTGCCCTACACAGTGACAAGAATCTTCTGCCCTGTTACTACAAGGTCAAGAAGATAATGGCCACTTCCTTGGAAACATACAGGATTTCACAGCTGCAGAAGAGAAAATTTAGCAAAAAGGAAGAATACTCCTGTGCTAAGATACTTCTGGACTTGAACCAAAAATCCTCCCTTGAACTAATCATATATTGTTTTAATACACAACTAAATCATTATTTACAGCATTAGGAGCTATTATAAAATACAGCAATGTTTCCAATTGTTAAAGACTGTAGAAGATGTTTCTGATTATATAAACTGTAAAAGGAAGAGATAACAAGAGTGAATAAATCACACCTCGGTAGACTCAATGTCCACAAATTCCTCGTAGTGAGTCCCATTTCTCCTAAGTAAAGCCAACAGCTGGATGCAAACCATGATCTTACTGATCTCTGTAATGAATATTTCAGAATCAGGCTCCACATCCTACACACAGCTGAAGCCAGAGTCTCTTTAACAAAATGCCACAACCCTGTTAACTCAGCAATGGAGAGAAGCCTTAGCTTGAAAAAATGTAAAATAAGTTATACCTGTTACATGCTTCATTATGCCATGTCTAATACCTCTAAGTATATTTTCCCTCATAGACACAATAATGTGCAGTAATAAAACAGAATCAAAAATGCTATCATCTGTTTTCATCCTTTTAAAAAATCCAGATAAATTGTGAGCAAATTTACCACCTTCAGCAGTTTTCCATATATTCCTCTTCAGTGGAAATCTTCTAATAGTAACATGCAGATCAACTTACTTTTAAATTCATTTACAAAAATGGCAGACAGTCTCTAGAAAAGCATCAGTCGAAGCAACATCATGTATCTTTTAATTAACTGGTATATCATAAAGCAAAAGGCTCTTATCACTTTGCAAGCATCAAAACTATTTCTGCAGGGCAAAATTCAGCCTCGGAGTATATGAGATAACTGCTTTCAAATGGTTTTATGTTTCTAAGACAGTTAAATGAACCTTCAATTAAAATTCCTTCAGGAAAGCCTCCATGCTATCCCAGAGCATACACTGAAGGACTAATTCACGTTTTTTAGTCTAATGGGCAAAGCTTTGACTTCTTAATCACATCTCTAGCATGTGCCAGCAGTGAAACATGAACACATAACACAGTTAATTTTATTTGTGCCTAAAGATAGCAGATTTTTCTCACCATGGAAAAAATCACTTCAGCACTACTCATGATTTTGTAACACTGGGCAGCAAAATGTTGGGTGGGGTTTTTTAGGTGAACCCTCAGTATATGCTGCTGGAAGAAAGAGAATTCAGAGTGACTTAGATATTACTGTAAAGCTGATGGAGGATCTCGCATTTATTTGGAGCTGCAGCAATTCATTAAAAAAGAATTACGCATTAGTTTCTCCAAGGAGCAGTATGTATTTGTTAACTAAGAAGCATGTGATATGAAACATCACCATAAGGAAAAGGAGACAGACACAGTTGCAGTCATCTTATCTTTTTCCTACATTAAATAGATTATATTAGTTATAACTAATTTGCAGCACTTTATCTTGAGCAATCAACTCCACAAATACATGAGGCCAGTAGGATCTTTATTTGAGATTCTTTGTTCCATGCTGGCAAAGTACAACAGTCATAAACCAAACTTAAGCATCAATGGCTGCTTTATGCTGCCCAAGTGATAAAAATCACTTAGAGCTTATCAGTCAACATGCACCTAAAGTTATTAGAGGGTAATTTATTCTAGTTGCTAACATAAATGAGTGGAAATCAGAAATCTTTACCTTCTCTCCTCCTTTGCATCAGCTTCTCCACTTGAAATTATTTTGTTTGCATGTTGTTGCAAAGTTTATTTATAACTTTACATGCATCTGAGAAACTTCGAGAAATCTTTGTGAGGAAACTGCAGTAAACTAGATATATTTGTTTAAGATGGTGAATTATCTTATATTGTTCAAATATTTATACCCTGTATTAACTTTGAACGTGACCTTTGGTTTATGATGTAGTCACCACATTGAAATAAGACTGCCAGGTTGTGAACTCACCTTGAAAATGAACTAGTGCTGAGTGATGGTTCTGCTCAAGCCAGTTGCCAAGACACAACAGTGTATATCAGAGTAGGGCAGTTATGGGTCAGCCAGCAAGGGCTTGTAATGCCAAGGGCTCCTGAAACCATGAGTTTTCTTTGTGTAAATTGGAAGGCACCTTACCAGAAGGGATCTTATGGCAGCAGAAACTCTTGATATATTTCAGGTTAAGGACAGAGCACGATCTCCAAGGTGATGTAGCTTTAGAGACCCAAAACCTGAAAAAATGCGGTATCCCACATACGGGATCTTATTATAGAAGTGCACAAGAGTACCACTAATGGTAAAAATCAGTCCATCAGTTATTACTCCAAAATGGCTCAAAAATGCAGAGGGTTCAAATTTATATATATTGAAACAGATAGACAACTCTTTCAGTAAGAAGATGAAGCTATGTTGCAATAGAAGATGGTTATATATTGATGAAAAGTGAAGCACTGATGTCGTCTCTTTTGCAGAGAAATCATCATGTAAATCTTCTAACTGAAGACAGTTTAGAAATGAAATAATTTACACTCCATTTAAATACCTTTGGCTAGAAAGCTTTTGAAAAATCTAGCAATGGTGGCTAACAAATACTATACAAAATACCAACTTTTCCATTATTAGTTTATGAATTAACTTCATAATTTCGTATAAATCCATTTTGTTTCAGCATTCTGGATATACACATTTAAAAAAAAACATTAGCAAAGGCACATTTCTAGGTATAATCAGTCAAAGCTATATTCATTTATGAACTGTTACTCAAAAATTCAGGAATCTTAAAATACTGTCCAAAAATATTTGGTTTTCAGTTTGCAATGGAAAGAGCAAACATGGAATATCAACAGGTTTAGATTTACTTAGGAATATCCAACCTCAATTACTTGTGCAAATTATTATATTATTCTTGTATTAAAGAGATTTGCCTTGACACAAATATCATCATAAATATATCAGAATGTATAAATCTAGTTTGTATTTGAAAGCTCAGAAAACTACACCTTTTGTTCCAATACTTCAGAAAATCATATATTAGAAATTAATCAGGAGCTATATTCCACAAAAAAGGTTGAACAATGCACAGTTATGCTGCTTGCTTCAACATTGGTGCCATATACTGCTGCAAAAACATTAACATTTTGCCTGTTGTACAGCCATGAAAAATAGGGAAAATAAAATACATAGTTTTGAATAGCTATGATCTTTCATATCTTTTTTAGATCACAAACATCTAGATGTTTTTAAAAACAAGATCAATAAAGCTGGATTCTAGAACATCTTCTCTCTATTCCCTAGCTGAAATTATGTCTCAAATATGAAGTGAGCTCAAAATACACTGAGACAAATCAATATGGGTGCTGCTAGAGCACAGGTAACTTCTCTGAGAGGCAGCACAACTTATACCAGGGAGACCCTCAACAGAGGAAGGCAGCAGGGCCCGTAGCAAAGGCAGAGCAACCCTGGGAGAAGGCTTCAGCCTCAGCAAGTTGGAAAAGTAATGGATTCACTCTCTCCATTTCATACTTTTTTTCCCAGCAGAGCTCTGGTGCAAATTAAATCTGCAGTTTGTGCGGCAGTGGGAGAAGATCAACGTAATTCAGTAGAAGAAACCCCTGAAAAACTCCTTTCAGATATGAATCCCAGACATATCAATTCCACTTGTTTCTTGCAAGTGCAAAATGCAAACTCCTGTCTAATAGCTGCAAACATTAAAAATGCTGCAAAATTATCTATTTCATGAAATAAAAAGATTTGAGCACAAATACATACCAGTGGATTCATGAAAACAGCCTGGCCTCCAGGAAAATTGCCAGGCATGCCAGCATCAGATAGACACAGGATTACAAAGAGTGTTAAAATTTCTCCTCACAGCTTCACAGCATATCAGTTCTCTTTACAGTGGCTGAACAATAGCTTCTCACACCTCAGCTTTTATTCTGCTCTTCTCAGGCATGCCTTTCTTCTACATAAGCCATCAGTTTCCAGACAGAACAACTGAATCACTAAATCATAAAAAGGTTTTAAAACAGGGATAACTGCATCACTTTCTTCTGACTCAGGGGGTCTGACAAGATCTCAGGTATATATGAACACTTCTGCCTACAGGAGTGATCTAGCACCGTTCCAACTGCAGAACTCTGCACAGAAATGCTGTGATTCTCCAGGCCTGCTTCGGAAGTTGCCTTTTTGGCAGGTCAACAACTTGAGTCACAGCTTCTGTTACAGGGTGACATTATGATTCTCTGAGCAAGTATGGTGAAAACCTTTCAAGTTTCTTGCATGTATCCAATCATACTGTAATAGGACTTGGACAAATGGCAGCACCCAGGCCTCCCTAAATTTTTATGCCATACGTCTCAACTGGTGGCAGAGAGATTCAGAATAGCTATTTTCCACCAGAAGTTGGTCAGTCAGCATGGTGGGTCACTTCGATAAGAACTCCTTAACACTGATCTATATCCTATTACTGGCTAAGCTGCACCTCCTGCTTTATTGATGGCTTTTAGGAGGTTAGCCAGAGGGGTGAGCACCCAAAGGCAGTCACTAGCAGTCTGTCGTCTATCAAACAAGCTCAGAGAATCTCCACAGACATGCTAGCACAGCTGCACCTTCGCAGGGCATAGGGTTTTCAGAAGGCAAAACCAGGGCAGTGAGATACTGTCAAGCATGCTATTCCCCTCTGCGGTCTCATTTGGCTTTCTAGGGCACCGCAAAGCACAATCAGGAGAGCAGAGTTTTACATTGGTGGTGTATAAATAAATAATTTGGCAATTAATGACATAGCATAACAAGTGTGGGCAAGAGAAGAAACACATTTCCTGAATAGGAGACTCTCCAACAGCCATTTATTATCACCAAGTCCGATGTAAATGGTCTTTGCTGCTTTTTCCTGGTGCTTTCATTTCCAGGTAATCCTCTGTTATGTGGTTGTTTGAGAACGGGCTGCAATTATAGGGAAAAAGTAACCTTTGCTTCCCTGTAATGGGGTTCAGGGAAGCCTTAGTACTGTTTAATTTCTGTATGACTCCTGGAAAAGGCCATTAATGCATCACCAAGGGGACTGTAGTTGTGTATAACATGCAGTCATCTTCTCCCAAATTAGTCTCAGTGTGATTTGGACATGGCAAAAAGTATCACTCATAAAGAAACAAGGCACCGAGAAAAGAAGGATGGATAAATATAAGTGCTATTCAGGAAAGACTGTGGCCCATCTCCTGGTTCTGGGCAACATTTCACCTTCCTTTTTCCCTTCTTCCTTCCCACTTACTGCTTTTGTGAGCAGACAGACATGTTTAGGAGGGATTGAATGAAGCCGGGTGGTTCACCAGAAGCTTGCACAAAGGTGAACTGGTGAGACACGAAAAAGGGATATGGGGAAAAGACTAAAGGAGGACTGGAGAACACCACCACTGGCACAAGGCATAGGAAATTACATGGACAAATGGAAAAATCTGTGATCATAAGAGCAAGTATGAAAATTTTCATGCCAGTGTTTTGGCTAGCACATAGCTTAGCTCGATTAATAACATGGAAAAACAGAGATAAAATAGCTGGGATAGGAAATGTTTGGATCCCACTTAAGACATTTGACTGAAGAAAGAGAATGTAAATCTAGAAATTTTACTCAGCATGTTTGACAATTTGGGGTGCACATCACACCCTGTACTGGTAAATAAAAAAGCTCACTTTAGCCACCTGTCGCTGCTCAGCTTCTGTCCAAACAGATGGTCTCTTAACATCCCAAACAGCACAGTCGCACCCAGTCCGCCGTCCAGCACCATGTTCTAGGCTCACTCCAGAGACCAAAACTAAAGAAGGGCCCCTGCTAACATTTTAGTAGGGCAGACAATTGCAAAGTCTGGCAATGTTTAATTTCTCACGTGACCCAAAAGTGAGAAAAGAAGGAAACACTGGAGATGAAGACAATTTGATAAGTTGCCTTGATTGTGAACAGTGCTGGTAACTTAAAACATCATGGACAAGGATATGATAGACAGAGGCTGGACAGAGAGATCATGAAGTCTGATTTGGGAATGGCAAAATTGAAAAAATAGTAAATACATATGAACACAAACAGCCTAGAGTAAAGGCTTGCCTATCCATCCCTCAGCCACCCTCCACAGAATTTTGAACATAAGGGGCTAAGACTTAGCTGAGGTCACTTAGCTTGCTATGATCAAAAACAGATGATGTCTTAAAAAACTCATGTAACTGTTAGAAACGTGTTTTCTTCAAAGCAAGAAAACACCGCATAGAATTTTATGAATTGTAGACTAGTGTCTTGCTAGCTTTACATCAAGTATTCTTCATATTTCACTATTTCAGTGAATCAGAAAGTAACAGACAAAAAATGTGTGAATTCTGCAAATTTTGCATTTTTGTGCACTTTTTGCTGTTTCCCTCAAGATCCAGGCTTTGATATGCGAAAAAAATAATCGTTGTGTTAAATATATTTACTTTACAAAGACCCTTCTACAGTAAAAAGCATTGTCCTTTTTTTAACTTAGTCATAGATACCTGCCTGGAGTTTAAAAATAGAAAGGGGTGTGTGTGTGTGGAAAGGATGGTATTCCTCCCCTCTACTCACATCAATGATGTCTTAATTTCAAAGATTAGTAGAGACTTTGTAAAGGATATCATGTTAAAACCTAGATTAATCTCTTAGAGGGTCACCTTCATTATACAAAAAAGATTTAATTTTTACCAGGGAAGATAAAAATAAGGACCAATCAATATAGTTGCCTCTGAAAAACTCTAGTCAAACTACTTAATTTGCAATTCAGGCACATATGCACATTAACAACGGTAATTAATAATACATTCCTGCACCTAGTATAAAATACTTTCAGTTCTTTATTTCCCAGGGAACAACTATGGAAAAGAAAACCCAAATCCTGAACTGGGCTTAATAAAAGCATTTACAAATATCACATACAGGTTACAAACTAATTGTGCACAGATTGATTCATTTGGTCTCTACACCATTTTGGAAAGTATTTACTTTATGTATTATGTATTAAAAAGAAAGATTACCATGATAAAAATCAAGGGGGGAAGAATGTATTTTTCTCTTTAAAAGCTGGATTGTAAAAAAGTGATTTAAAGAACAACAACAAGCAGGAATGTGCAGTTTGCTGACTATCCCTACACTGACTGCGCTTACGCAAGGGTTAAAACACTGCCATGTTTTCAGTCTGCACTTTAAGAAGCATCCCTAATCCTGGGTATTGACGGAATTAAGATGTTAGCCTCCTTTTTTTCTCCCAAATGTTTTCAACTTTACCTGCACAGTAATATGCAAATACATACATTTGGAAAGGAACAGTCAGGTTTTGAAAGAGAGCAGAAGTGAAACTGCAGCAATAAAGTAGTCTTTACTCACAGGTGGGTTAAGTCTGCTCCCTAACGGGAATCCAAGATCCTGTAATGCTAACAGCTCAGGAAGAGCTCTGACTAGTTATTTTCCATTTTTTAATTTAAAAGGCAGATTTGCAGGATTCAGGTGAGCAGCAGGCAACTCTGAAGTCCCCTGGACACAAGCTCAGCTGAATAAAAGACTACCAGGCGATAAGTATTGTTTCTGCCAAGGAATGTGTTTTTAAGAGCTGTTTGTATCAAATGCCCCTGAAGTTCACCCAGCATGCTGTTTCAATCAACTTAGGAAACTCTTATTGCAAGAGGCATGCCTATGCAACATGATTTTGCTCAGCTTGTGTTTCCACAAAGCAACTAGTTCTGCTTCTAAATATAGTTTGGATACATCTTATCTTTCTTATGCAATATTAAAAAAAAGCATGAATTCTACCCTTTTCAAGTGATAGTATAGCCAGATTCCTCACCACGGGTTGCCTACATGAACGCCTCCTTGAGATCAAAAACTTCCCCACCCAAATCAAATGTAAAAAAACCCCACCAAAATCGATTGCACATGAAACTACTTTGTTGTTTATTTCTGAGTATGATGCAATGACACTAGATTTTATCAAGCTCTAATTGTTGATGACTTCCTCACTCCAGAAGTAAGGCGCTGAGACACTGCGCTGTGCACCCTTGCTGAATTTTCAAGCCTTTTTCCCAAAACTGACCCACCACACTTCAAAGATGGGATCTGAGAGCTATTTAGATATCAGATATTTGACTTTGAGATAGCCACAAACAAGAAGGAAAGAGGATGGCATAAAGTCACTTCGCTCTCTAACAATGTGTGACACAGAGTCTCACCGTTCTATTACATTTTGATGCAGGGGCACCTTAAATAACAGGAAAAGTGCTATGAAAAGGGAAGAACAGAAGTGAGTTTTTCCCACATTTAGCCCTTAGAGATCTAGGAAAGGGGAGAAGGGAAGAAGACACAATCAATGCATATCCACTCTGCCCAAGGACAGGATTTTGGCAGCAAGCCAGCACAATTTTTAAAGCTTCACTCTACTTATGTTCAACCCATTTGGCCAAACAGTTTGCAGCTCAGATCAGTCAAGTTCCTTCCCCCTCTCTTCCATCAGACTTCCTCCCTGGAGACCTTACCCCAGTACCTCTAGTCCCAGAAACAGTCACGGACACAATGCTGTTGGGCACCTGGAAAGTGAAAAGTAATATAGAAATAATGCTCCAACAAAATGCACCTATTGCCATAGTACCCACATTCTCTGTTAGCAACACTAAGAACATAAAATTTTCAGTGCATGATTAACCTTTGCTTTTTTCAAATTTCCCTGCAAAATACTCACCTACTGATAAAACCAAAACAAAACAGCTACTGTGCTGTATCTCTCTCCTTACATGCTGGCTGCAGATTGCTTTAAATAACTTGTGATTGATTACTGGATCAAACCAAACCAAAAAAGCTAAGGCTGTGAGCACAGCCCTTAGTAACACTCATGGCTGAGTGTTACAGTTTTCCTCTGCTTAAAAGGAAATGCAAATGTAGATTAATGAAGGATTCGGTTAACAGCACAAGCAGTTCCTTAAGAAGTACTGAAACACAAGCCTGTTATTTTCTGGGTTGTAAGGGCATCTTCTGGAGGACGTCTGATTGCTGTCCAAAGCCCTGTACTTTTGTTTTTCACTAAATGATTGCTGTCCAAAGCCCTGTACATTTTAGTTTTTACAAAATGATGTAATTGGAATCATATACCACAGGCACCATTTCACTTTTACAATACAACAAAGCAAAACTGATGTGTATTGATCTGGCCATACAACTCTAATAAAGTAAAACTCCTTATACAGTGTGATTTCTCTTCTGATTGTGTTACTCTACCTTATTAGTTGTATGTCACAGATATAATATTTTACTCAGTGACATTAACAGTAACTTTACTGATATGGAGCACTGTGCTTATGTTGTTAATACCGGACTTTGATCCAGCAGTTTTGTATTGAAGATATTTTCACTTGTTTTACAGAAACTGCTGAATGCCAGCTGAACTATGTCTCATCTAAATATGCTTAAGATTATTAGCTCAAGAAACAGATTTATCCAAGAACTTTAATTCATTTATCCATTACAATAATATTTTATTCTTTTGAATACTGAAAAAAGTCCCCAAATGTATGTGCATAACCACCTTCTCAGGGACAGATTAGTATCTCACACAACCACTAGCTGTAATATGGGTGCAAAACACCAGGAGCTGAAGTGACACAAAATGGCCTATGTCGATACTATAGCTAGTCAAAAGTATCCCTCAATGCACAATGTGAAGTACAGCAAAGAAATGTGTAGCAGGATAGAAAAAACTTCCAGACAGAGATGATGGGAATGGCATTTCATCTTCAGCTTTCAGCACACTTTTTGCAGGGACACTTCATGGAAATCTGCTTTGGGAGTTTGAGGAGGGGCAGGTACTAGGATGGGAAGAGAGTGGAAAGGCTTCAAAGGCTCCAGTATGAGGCAGTGTCTGTGCCAAGGGGTGAGCCACTAGCCCTGCCCGGTAGCCTGGGTTGGCAGAAAAGAGAGAGGACACTGAGAAGAGGCTGGGAGGCTCAAGCCCATCTGCAGTCCCTGCAGCCAAGACCAGGATGCAGCTCTCATCTTTGCAGCAGGGACAGTTTGCTCCCACAGTGGCACAGGAGAAACCAAGAGCTGTGAGGCAATGGTTTATGCAAGGAAAGTAAGCAATAGCAGCAGCACGAGTGGGAACATACCAGCATTTTTCCTCTTTCTTACATCTGTTTCCTCAAGGGACCGCCACTGGGGCTTGAGGGGCTGGGCTATGGCTGGCCACAGGGCCACCAGAACCAGCCACAAGCAGCCATGCCCGCCCTGGGGCAGCCCCAGCCTCCACTCACAGAGACCCCTCACTGCGCTGCCTGTTAGTCTTTTCAAGGTTTCACTCTACGAGCGCACCACACGCAGGAGAAAAACACCCCCAAATCCCACATAAGCCTCCTCTGCTGTTGTGCAGCCCTAAGCCACACGCACCACGCTGCCCCCAGGACAGGAGGAAGCCAGACAGGGCCTGAGAAACTTTCCACAATGGAAGTTGTTCCACATCGGTAACTCTACTAGCAATGTCCTCACCACCTCTCCCCTCCAGTCATCAAATATTAGTGAAAGACTGGTGGAAATAAGGCATTGAGATAACAAATTATACATGCAGCTGTTCACTGACACATTAAGAGCCACACCTACAGCTGCATCTAGTGCTTTAGTTAATAAAAACAGAAAAGGGAGATGTATCTTAAACTTTCACAGGGGCTTAGGGTCACCATGCGTATCTTGGCTCCATTGTGATGACTGGATTGTGGAAAGGCACAGGTCTAACCTGTTTTCTGTGTCTGTTTATTCTTCTGTCAGGTATTTCACCAGATGATACAATGAATCACCTTTAAATTCAAGATTTCCCTTCTTAATTGAACCCTAAAATTGCATTAGTCTGCATTTATGCTATCATTAACAATAAATCTGTTGGATTTTTATTCCTTCCCTATTAAAAGCCAAAGCTGCCCACCTAAAAATAGCTAGTGCCCTTTAGCTGAATAGGGTTTATGTGTATATTTTTCATATTATCATCTCATGCTTTTAGCCTCAGTAATGATATTCCAATAATTAGATACAAACTGGCATGCAAATTGCTAGTAGCAGGTTTCCCTCAGTTATCTCATTTATAGCATGATAAAAATTTTACTTCCAGGAAAGTCAAAGGCAATGCAATGACGGAGAAACAGCTCACAACACACCAAGTGGCAGCTGACACACAGCGCAATGCTCAGCTGTGCGGTCCAGGATCAGTGTAAATTCAGGCTCCTGGTCCTGGGGGTTGCTTGTTCTGAGAAAACTCTTTCTGGTGGGTGTCTCTACCCCATGCCTCCCCTGCATTCCATCTCCGAAGTACCAATGCAAAGACCAAACCTCTTTCTCACTTTATTGATGTGTCTTTTTTCTGGTTAATGAACCCTAATGTCTCTTATAACCCCGCACCACAGCAAGGTTTCATATCTGCAGAGCTCTGCCCTATAACCCTATTGTAGCTGCCTCCTCGCCAGAGCTCAGGTTCACTTTGAGGACATAACAGATAATCCTGTGCTGAACTGTGTGCATGGGGTTGCCACAGGAGTTAAGACGGGAAGAAAGAACATTTCACCACCCAAAGCACAAGCTTTTACAACTCAGTTAATTCTCCATGATGCATGACATACTATGCAATCACCACAGAAAAAACCCAATTGTCTATGTTAAATCAGTGAACCAAAAATACATTCTCAGTGATGACAGATATCCACATTTTCTTTCATTCTTTCAGTTTGATGTTGCTAAATATACATTTTAAATAGTGACGGCCTTTTTGGTTGCCCAGAAGGTGACAGTATTCTCTAGGATACTACATGCCTGCTGAAAATTGGGCCACGGTTCATTCCTGGGTCAACGTCCATTGCTAATAGGAATAATTTTATACCAGCACATCTTTGATTTTAGTGAGAATGAAAGCTCCACATAGACAGGGCTTAAGGCAGTTTTTCTACTATGTATTTGTCCTCACTTGGAAATAGGGTGTTATCTCCAGGAAGCTGGGCTGGCACTAAATTACCTGTCCCTTCTCCCAGGTGTTGACAAGGCTTATGTAAGCGGCAATAAGAAATTCAGGAGACGTGGGCATTAATCACCCAAGAGGCCTATCAAAGTTTCAGCACACAGAATGACATTGTGCTTCCCTGAATTTTCTTTGCTTTTCATTAAAGGACTGGTTTCCCTTTCAGGTCACATTTACAACTGGTTTGTGTAGCTGCTGTAGCAATTACTACAAACGACACCCCGGCCCCAGGAAAGGGGCAGAGACACTACAGAGTTAAGCAAAAGGATCCTTGGGGAAAATATGGACTGTGGTGAAGAATTCCCAGTGACTTCTGCAAAGACAGCTCTCTGTAATGGGCACCTATTTTCTTCCTCACACAAGTACACACGCTATGTGCCACCTGTGAGGTTTTATTCGTTAATTTTCTAAAGTTCTTTGAGATCCTGATGTTTGATCAGCACCATTTCAGTCGTTGATACTGAGCTATGAAATTATTTGAAATAAAAAAGTCTACCAGTGCATGGTAAGAAAATGAAGTATTGCCACTCCAAATGAAAGAGCAGTGTGACTAATGACAGTGTCAAGAATCTGATGCTCTCTGAAACTAGTGCTGTATATTAAAACAGCCCTTCTGTACTGATAACTTTCAGAAAGGACTATAATAGCATCCTTTCAACTACAGCTTTCCATCTCTCCAGATATTTCATTGTACTCCTTACTTCAATATCACCTTCCTTTTAATAGCAAGGCATTGCATTATAATATCCCCTGTGCTTTGTCATGGCCTAAAAACACCAGTGCAGTTGGTAACAGAGAAAAACTTTCAGTCATCAGAAATGTCTTCAGAGAACTCTTAAGTATATATATACTTTTGATATAGAAATTTCTTTTGGTCTGAAAACTATTACACCAATTGCCAGCAGAGGGGACTTTCTTTGTCCTTGTCAAATTAAAATCGTAAATAACAGTTGATAGGTGAGAGGTGGTAGGGTATCTTGAGGGGAGGGGGGGTTGGTTAGTTTTTTTGTGGTTTTTTTGTATTGGAGGGGGGTTCTTGGGTTGTTTTTTTCTTAAATCAAAATGTACTTCAGCTCATTAACTTCACGAGTTTTCACGGGCTGATTAAAATGAGCTTAAATCTAACACATGCCAGACAGCTGGCATTTTTTTCTAGGAAGAAAAAAGGAACAGAGCACAGTACTGAAACATACTCCATTTATTTTAAATAACTTGTGACTGCATATTAGTGGCTTAAAGTGCATGAGGATTCTCGAAGAAACTAGGAAACTGCTTTGCCGAATCATGCAGTGTATTGCAAGAGGCAAATACTGGTAGCAAGTGTAGTACCAGCCTTAATCACAACCCTGATGCTCCTTTATGTATACTTAACCAGCTCCTTATAGACTATCTCATGCTTTCTTCTACCAGTTACCATGTTACATATATTCCATGTCACATTATCCTGCTTTCACCATTAGCTACTTTATCTATAGACTAAGCACTTGCAAAAGTACTGGCCAGACTAGCACTACCACCACAGTTCATGCTCTGTATCATTAAATAGGCTTTATATTATGTCCAGCTCCCTCCATCCTGCACAGACTGTCATTAGCCCTCAGACTTATTACGGCCCCTCTGCTCCTCCCTCTGCCAACTCGCTTGAATACCCCACTACTTTGTCTGCATGCTAACGATGATCGACTGCCATATTTTTCAGGCCTTTATTGGCATTACTACAGAAGGCATCCCTGCAATTGCCAATGAAAGCATTAACAAGCACTTTTCCATACAACAGAACTAAATTTCAGAACCAGGAGTTCCCACAGGAGGCTGAGTAGACCAGAAGCAGGAACAAGTACAAGTTGATTCCCATTTGGTTCCTTTTTTGGTTGGCTTTTTTACCTTAAAGCCCAGCTTAGCAGAAGTACCTCCATTTTTTTATATCCCCTCACAGCACTTTGCAGTGATTTGAACTTCTATCTGCATGAAGCAGTGGAGCAAACATCTATCAGAGAAGGCCGAGCTGTTCAGCCAGGGCAGCCGTTTGAGGGATGCTATGCCGAAGCAGATTAAGTCACAATTACCATCTAGAAACTGGTGGTCCCAGACTGTGCCAGGCTCTGTAACAGATTAGTTTGGTACTGGGAATAGCCACCTTGGGCCTATTTAACTAACTGCAATGATCAATAAAAGTGGCCCAGTGCTTAGCAGCCTTAGTAAACACCACCTCCTTGCCACAAAAACCAGAAACTGATACGTACCCAGGCTGAGAAATGGTAAACACTAGTCAGCAGAAACAATTTAAACAAGGGTGGAAGATAAAATAGTACATCCAGAAACTTGGTGTCATAGTTTCCATACCTAGAGGAACTGCTGCCTGTAGGCCATCTCACTCACAGTACACAGCATGTTGCCTGCCATTCAAGGGCTAAACATAAACTTAATAGATGTTGATGGGCTTCACCCAAGATGACAGTAGTCCTGCTCCTGAATACAGAAGCTGCGTGTTTAGGGCTCACATCTGGCACCTGCACCCATGGCTGGCTTATACAACTGCTCAATGACCTCCATAGGGTCCCAGCATTGCGTCGCCACCAGCCTACTGCTGAGGTCCAGCCTGTTCCGCAGTGAAATGTTGTTCTACAAAATACTCACGACTTATCAGTCAAAACCCCATGTGCTATCCCTGCAAGCCAGCAGCCCACTACAATGGCCAGTTTGTTGTATTGCACAGCTGGATCAATCTGCACAGACAAGGCTGTACAAACAGTCCAGAATCTGCCCTTCAGGTACATCAAAGGCAAATGGGAAATAAGTTGGTAGACCTGGGAGAGAGAGAGGGAATTGCAGGGAGGGCAGCAGAAAGTAATATGGGCTTAAACCACATACCAAATCTCTGCTGCTTCTCTGTTCTTGTATATAAAATCCTTCCCTATTCATACAGCTGAGCAAACTTGGGTGGATTTGCCGCCTCTCCCATGTCAACATTGTTCAGAACGGGCTAAAGATAAAGGATAGCAACTGACATACAGATTTCTTTGCAACAGCCTCCACTAAAGGCACTTCCTTATTTTTCTTTGTTACACAAATCGGCCACTCAGCTCATGTACAGCAACTTCACTTCTAAAGAGCCAGCTTGCTTCTATGTCAAACTGAAACCATGATCCTGAGCAAAGAAGTCACAGTTCAGCAAAAGCCAAGTTTTACTACGCACTAATTGTATTTGCATACATCAATAAGCTCCAAGAAGCATCTCTCCCTGGCTATCATGGGAGGCGACTGGCAGCGCAGAACCAGACTGTTCCAAGAGGGTGCCTCCCTACCATGGGGGCAATTAACACAGGCATAGGACAGCTAACAAGAGCGCGGGGTTCTCTCTCCCACACAAGCAGCTCAGAATTCACTGACAGATGCTATCAGGAAAATCAAACTGGCCTCTCACCTGGGAAACACAGAGTACCTTCAATTCCCAGAGTAACCAGTGGGATCAATGGGTGCTCAGCCTCCTCAAGGGCTGTGTAAGCAAAACAAGGCTGAGCCCTTGCTGCTGCAAACACACTGTTTGGAAACTTCTTCCTGCACACACACGCACCAAAACCTCTCTTCTACAAATTCTTTCTGGTATTCACTAGCTTGCATATAGCACAGGCTGATGTTTGCCCTCAAGACACAAGTGCCCTGTGGTTAGCTCGCTGCATCATGTCTTCATTAGTAGCAGAAGGGAAAACAGCTCCAGCAGAGGAATGTCTGTCATCACAAAAGAAAGTGTTCTCATTAAAAAAAAAAAATAAAATAAATCTATTTTTCACCAACTTTTTCTGGCGCTTTAATCCCTTTTGACTGTGCTGGTGAGCCTAAATAGTTCCAATAACCAAACAATTTGAGTAACTGTAAGAAACTCAACAACAATTGGGCAGTAAATACGAGTAACTGTTTCAAAGGGCCGGCCCAAATTTCAGCAGGTTTAGTGAATCTTACAGGATCCATAAACTCGTCCTAAATACAAGTTAGAAGCAAGATGACACCCTACTCTTTTCTTTTCTTTTTTCCCCATTCCATTTATTCCCTTATCTTGTCTTTTAGCTGATTGATTTTTTCTTTTAACTTCTCTCAGCTATCCTTACTTCATCTTTTGCAATGTTCATCTCATGCAAAGAATGAGCAGTGTTTAATATAATCTGATATAGCAGAAAGAGCCAAAACAAGCCAAAGGACAAATCCATATGTTAAAATTTCCTCCCTTCCATTTGCTCTCATACCTTCATGATCCAACTATAATAAAATAACACTAGGTACAAACAAGTCCTACAGTGTTAGGCTTCAGCCAGCATTTAACCTGAGAATCCTCTATTAATGTGAGTGGAAATAAGTAAGATTTTGTCACATCCTGATCCACATTACAGCTGTTGCCACAGAAACTACAAAAAAAAAAAAAAAGACTCAGATGAATAGAAATTGGTAAGATAAAAAAACCACTATATAAATTATATTCTTCTTATTAATGTTATGCATTTTTATTTTCCAGGAATCAAAACAGCATACTTTTTGTGTATTCAGAAATCACAGTTGCATTCAGAATTGTTTAATTTACATACAAATTAGATTCAGGGTCCTACTAGTTGCAGATATTCCCTTTCAGTCATAAACTGGCCTTTAAGCCTAAGTAAAAGGATAATATGATGGTAACAAGATTATTACCAGTCCTGTAAAAGTTTGGCTGACACAGACTGGACTCAGTGAACAGGAATTATAACACAGAAGAAAAAAGAAACATAATAATGAAGAAAATCTGGATCTCCAGAGCAGCAAATGTAAAATTACTTAATTTCAGAATAAACATAATGAAACTAAGATATTTTGAATTACACTACTTCCTACTGTGCAAATCATTTAGCTGACAAGGCCTGTATAACACCTTTATTCTTCCAGAGAAAACGCTGACAGTTTACTTGACTTGGTTCGTAATCTCTTATTTTAACCCAATATATTTCAATGACGTACTACTTAAAACAGTTTCATAGCCATGACAGAAACAGAAGCAGTTTACCAACAGAAGGCATTATTATCCAAAGCCTGATGAAATGAAAGGAAGAACTCCATAATGCATTTAACCACAACAGCTCTGTCTGGTACAAGCCTTGAAAAACAACTCTCCAGAGAATTATTTTAATACAAGTTTCACCAAAGCACTGGACTATTCAGGAGCTACACCTTCTGTGAGCAGTGGTATAGTATTTAGCCTTGATCATCACTGAAGTAAATAAAAATGTTATTTGATGGAAAAATGCATGTTCTGAAACCAAACCAAATTAAAAATATGCTTTTTCTAATGCTTCACATTAGGTCATGCAAACAGGAAATACTGAAAAATAAATGTTTCCCCTTTGCCCTACCTCTGGCTCAGGTGACCTAAATGGAACAGATCTAAAGACATCTTAAATGCAGTATATTAAGGTGCACATTTTCATGTTTAAGCCCTTTCCATGGAAACAGAAGGCATCAGACATCTTGCAAAGCTTTTCCATCTGTGAAAGACTAAAATCTTGTGACTAGCCTCTCTTTCATGGAAAAGAAAATCACCTCACCTAACTCCCTTCTCGCAATTTTACTGTATGTAGAAATAAAACATTGTAGCATCATTATATTGTCCATGGGTATGAGTACAACAGCAGTATTAGTTCATCGCGAACCTGAAGAGAGTCCATAGTGGTTTCCTAGTAAAGCAAGAATGTATTCCTGAAGTGTGTGGAACAAAACTTCCTGATATAGCTAGTGAGCGAGCCAACCAAGGGAGATACCCCACTGGACCTGCTGTTAACAAACAGAGAAGGACTGGTGGATAGTGTGGTGGTCAGAGGACATCTTGGCCACAGCAATCACAAGATGATGGTTTTCAATTCTTGGAGAAATAAGGAGGAGGATCAGCAAAACTGCTACCTTGGGCTTCTGGAGAACAGACTTTGGCCTGTTTAAGAGCCTTAATGACAATGTCCCTTGGGAGACAGTCCTGAAGGGCCAAGGGGTCCAGAAAGGCTCGACATTCTTCAAGAAGGAAGTCTTAAAGGCACAGAAGCAGGCCATCCCCATGCACCAGAAGATGAGCTGGCAGGGAAGACCACTGGCCTGGCTGAACAGAGAGCTTTGGCTGGAACTTGGGGAAGAAAGGAGAGTTTACTGCCTTTGGAGGAAGGGGCAGGCACCTCTGGAGGACTATAAGGATGTTGTGAGGTTATGCAGGGCGCAGATTAGGGAGGTGACAACCCAGCTAGAGCTCAGGCTGGCCACTGCTGTAAAAGATAACAGGAAACATTTTTACAAATACATGACAAACAAAAGCAGGGCCAATGAGAATCAGCACCCTTTATTGGATGCGGTGGAGAACGTTGCCTCAAAGGACAAGGAAAAGGCTGAGGTACTTCACGCTTTCTTTGCCTGTGTCTTTAAGAGTAAGACCAGTTACCCTTAGGGTACTCAGCCCCCTGAGCTGGGAGGCAGGGACGAGGAGCAGAACAAGTCCCCACAGTCCAGGAGGAAAGGGTTAGTGACCTGCTGCTCCACTTAGACATGCACAAGTCTGTGGGGCTGGATGGGATCCACCCGAGGGCACTGCGGGAGCTGGCAGAGGAGCTCACCAAGCTGCTCTCCACCATTTATCAACAGTCCTGGCAAACCGGGGACATCCCAAAAGACTGGGGGTCAGCCAGGGTGATACCCATCTACAAGAAGGGCAGGAAGGAGCATCTGGGGAACTACAGGCCTGTCAGCCTGACCTCGGTGCTGGGGAAGGTTACAGATCAGGTCATCCCGAGCACCATCACATGGCACATGCAGGATAACCAGGGGATCATGCCCAGCCAGCGTGGGTTTGTGATAGGCAGGTCCTGCTTGATGAACCTGATCTCCTTCTAGGACAAGCTGATGTTCCCAGTAGATGAGGGAAAGCTGTAGATGTTGACTACCTAGACCTTAGTAAAGCCTTTGACACCATCTCCCACAGCATTCTCCTGGAGAAACTGGCTGCTCATGGTGTGGACGGGTGTGCTCTGCACTGGGTGTAAAGCTGGCTGGACAGTCGGGCCCAAAGAGTGGTGGTGAATGGAGTTACACCCAGCTGGCGGCCGGTCACACGTGGTGTTCCCCAGGGCTCAGTACTGGGGCCAGTTCTGTTTAATGTCTTTATCGATGATCTGTATGAGGAGATTAAGTGCACCCTCAGAAAGTTTGTAGACGACACCAAATTATGGGGGAGTGCTGATCTGTTAGAGAAGAAGAAGGCTCTGCAGAGGGATCTGGACAGGCTGGATGGATGGGCCGAGGCCGATTGTATGAGGTTCAACCAGGCTCAGTGCCGGGTCCTGCCCGTGGGTCACAGCAACCCCACACAGCCCCACAGGCTGGGGCAGAGCGGCTGGGAAGCTGCCTGGCGGGGAAGGCCCTGGGGGTGCTGGCTGACGGGCTGGGCATGGGCCAGCAGTGTGCCCAGGTGGCCAAGGAGGCCAAGAGCATCCTGGCTTGTGTCCGAAGCAGCGTGGCCAGCAGGACCAGGCCAGGGACTGTCCCCCTGTCCCCGGCACTGGTGAGGCCGCACCTCGAATCCTGTGTTCGGTTTTGGGCCCCTCACCGCGGGAGGGACGTAGGGGTGCTGGAGCGTGTCCAGGGAAGGGCAACGGAGCTGGGGAAGGGGCTGGAGCACAAGTCTGATGAGGAGCAGCTGAGGGACCTGGGGCTGTTTAGCCTGGAGAGGAGGGGGCTCAGGGGGGACCTTGTTGCTCTCTCCAGCTGCCTGACAGGGGCTGCGGGCAGGTGGGGGTCGGTCTCTTCTCCCAGGTAACAAGTGACAGGACAAGAGGAAACAGCCTCGAGTTCTGCCTGGGGAGGCTTGGATTGGGTATCAGGAAACATTTCTTCACTGACAGGGTGGTGAAGCATTGGACAGGCTGCCCAGGGAGATGCTAGAATCACCATCCCTGGAGGTGTTTAATAAATGCATAGATGCTGTGCTTAGGGACAAGGTTTAGTGGTGAACTTGGCAGTCTTGGGTTAATGGTTGGACTTGACAATCTTTAATGGTCTTTTCCAAACTGAATGATTCTATTTTTTCTGGAAGTGTATGAAAATGCTGTAGCAATGTAATTAAGAGCCTTTTGCATTGTTATGGGAAAACAATTTGAATGTTACTTGCCTAGAGATTCTTATTACAAGATTTTACCTTGCAGAATTAGTTTAGCAAAATGATTTCCATGTGGGGCTTCAGAATTTTCACACTCATGCCAATACCAAGCACATGCCTAATTTCTACCCTCCTGTGTGGTGTACCGCTTTCACTGAAGCATGAGGTGCTGCAAATCTCATCTCAATCACGTGTGTGCAATTAGACCCTTGTTTCAGTCTCAACCTGAAACTGAATTGGCAACAGTCGTTTTATCACACAGCTGGAGAATGAAGAAATCTTGCCCTTGTGGTGATTGATAAAGATATTGTAAATTAAACTGGCAACCCAAGTGAGTTACATCTCCAGAGACAGGCCTGTCACACTACTCATTTAAGTAGGGCTTTGCAACAGGAAATTTAAAAAGTAGGTAAAAGTCATCTGTTTGGGCTTCAGGCTGGGCAAGTTAAACACTCTACTACCAAACTAAAAACAGGTTAATTCACTTTGTTCTCAAAGACACTGCTTCTCCAGGAAAAAAGGCTCCTTAACACAGCCAGGTCCCAGATCCCATCAACCACGTAACATATTTAGCCAGTGTCACACACAGCACCGTTGGACGGGGAGCAGCTGAAAACCCTGTTTGCCTGGAACACCATGGAAGCATGCCTGGCATCCACCTGCAAGAACCCTCCAACACTAATGGTTGCTGCTATGCTGTAACCGCCTCATGACCTTGTCATTCCTTTGGGCTTAAATCTAGAGGGAAAGGCAAGTTCACCTACATAGAAAAGTCCTCAAAAGACAAAACCAGACAAGTCACTGTCCCAAAATCTCTGTGACAGCAATAAAAGGGTGCTTAGTGCCTGTCAGACAGATGGTACCTGTTTTCTCCTGTCCTATGTTATCTAACTAATTTTCTCCCAACATCCTCAAATATATCATAAGATTTAATATAATAAATGTCCTTAACTAGCTTAAGCACTTCAATAATTTCTCTTCTAAATTACACTGTTGGCAAAAAAAAAAATCCATTTTTCAGTCTTCCCTGAACAGAAACTCCATCTGAGAAATTCCATCTGTTATCTTGGTCATTCTACTGCATAATTATTTTTTTTTCCAGCTGAAACTTTTTTTTAAAATTATGACCAAAACTTGATCCTATGCTCCACACACAATCTACAAAATACTTCATATAGTTTTATCACAAGGCCTGAAGATAGCATTTTTCCCTGTTTGACACAAACTGGCATTTTATTAAACAATTTTTGCTGCTGCTTATGCAGTAGACTATGGATTTAAATGTGACATATGTCTGATTTCCTTGACAAAGACAGGATTTGACTTTTAAGCTTTCTAGGTATCCCCATACCTGCAAATATTACATACATTAATTTAGAACATTAACTTAAAAAGCAAGGGATTTATGTGAATGGCTTTGAATATTTTATGTTAGAGAAACATTTGCAGTATCCATGTAAAAAGCTAGTTCTGTTATTTATGTCAGGAACTGCTATGCCAGGGTTGAACTTGCATTCTGTTCCTTTGCACATATGCAGTAAGTTATAAACACTTTTCTTTTTTCATATATATAAGCATATATACTTCCTCCACCACCACCCTTTCCTCAAATAGTACACTGTAATGGAATAACAAGCTTTCTCTCTCCAACTGTGCCAACCCAGGTGGCATCTGGCAGTGTTATTAATTTCCACACACCAGGCAGAGCCCGTCGAGACCAATGACATGAAAAACCCCAACACAGAGCACAATTGCACACTGTAGATCAAACAGACTACATCAAAATTGTACTGTGAGTCATCTCCAATTCCCTTGCATGCACTTTGCAGTATGAATCTATACTCAGGCACTGCCCACAAAGCCGCTGGGCTGCAGGAACTCATCCAGCATGAACCGGTGACACACAGCTCTGGTACTTGCATTGCTGCTTTTCCAGCCCAGGACCAGAGCAGGCGAGCAGGGAAGAACAAGGTAGGAAGTGCTTGAGACAGCTCAGGTGGGATGCTCTGGTAGGGCTGTCCTCTGCATAGGACAGAAGGTTAATTTATTACTTCTAAAAGAATTCAGGTCTCTGCTTTGAAATCCATCTTGAAGCCAACATGACCCTAGTATTTCACCTTAGCTGAAAGATGAAGCTTTCTGATTGAAATTAACTGTTCCCATTAAAAACGTTCATAATGCAGAAAGGAGAAATTACAGCACATGTTTCAGCTGCCTCAAACAGTGGTAACATACAGCCTCGGTTATAGAGGAAGGCTGGTGCTTTCTGGGAATATATAATCATTTTTTTTCTCATTTTCTCTTCATCCCACAAGGAAATGGGGATTTTCTTCGCTAAAATGTTCCCGTACAGGTATCTTTGTACCACTATCAGTTCTTCTTGTCATCATTTCATTTCCTGAATAATTTCATAGATGACTGCTCTGACCCTCTCCTAGTCTTTCCATTTTTTCAATTTGAAGAGAACTACTACATTACCAGTGATTTATTAGGATTTTATCTATGGCTAATTATGACCGATTCCAATAACCTGTTTTTCAAGCTTTCACAAACTATTGATAGCACACATTCTTTAAAACCTTTGCCTTAGATTCACACACTACATTAACTCATTAATGATTCTCACAAAAGATAGATGATAATACAATAAATCATTCCCAGTGCTGCAAAATTTGCACATGCAGCTCTTAACCTTGTTACACCTGATACCATACAGGGGACCATGTAAATACAGTTCACTGTGCTAATTAATCTATTGTGTTCTCTACAGAACAAGGCAATAAACAGCCTAATCAGGCAAAAAGGTTTTGAAAGGCTCACATGCCCACTTTGATATGGTGAACATTTCATAATGTTGCCATTTACACTGACTGTGCCTGCAAAGCAGGAAAGGAAAAGGAATATCATCTGTGCAAGTGTTCCACATACATGCATATATGTAGAGCATCTAAATGGCTTAAGCACTCAAGAAAAGGATTTTTCCTACCTATGACATTTTCTTGAGTGAGATCTGATGATGAGAGAGACTGGACTGCTGGATGAAACCAGCATCCTAACCTTCAGAGGGTTGAATCTCGTTGAAACAAACCGCATTCCCAATGTATAGCTTGCATGTGCTAGGGCTGTCACTTCATTACCAACGTCGTTGCAAAGTCAGTCTGACAGTAATAAACACTTTTTTTAAAAGTCAGCAGTATAAAAAATATTGGTTATTAAGATCTTTCTCTAGATTTAAATCAGAATACCCATGGATCTTGCAAATGGTTTAGCATCTTCACAAGCTCTAAGCCAGCCTGAAGTTACAAATACGTTTTTGACATAAGGATGAATCTGGGCCTACACATTTTATGTAGCTGCCCTTTTGCATTAGGTCCTGTTTCACAGTTGGCAAAGCAACATGGTCACTAGTAAAATAACTTTTGGTCTATCAGGAAAGGAAATAGCTTTTTGCAGCTTATTACAGAGTACTCCTACTGAACTAAGGAGGGGGAAATGAAGCACAGAATGAGACAGATCAGACTTCTTACCAAGTTGTACTCTACGCAAGCTAAAATTGCTTTTCCCCAAGAATCCCTGAACATACTGGGCAATTACAAACAGATTTTATAAGACATGGAGCTCTCAGAAGTTTTTTCTTAAGTTCCTACAAGTTTTTGAACACTGCTAGTGGGCTAAAAGCATGCCTCTCAGTCTGTCTCAGCCTGCAACCTTTCAGGTGGAAAGGTAAGTCTCCACTTACGGAAAGGCTACACATCAAGTTCAGTAATCACATGCTGCTACTAAGTGGCATACACCTGCTGCCAGCCATCCAGCACACCCATCCCTCAAATCCAGCCACAATACTTCCCTCCTTTTCTGCAGAAGTTAACTGGAGACATGTGAGGGAACTCAGGATACATTGGGGACACTGGAGATACTCAAGCAAGAGAACGATAGTAGTAGGCAAGAGCTGCAAACCCTTACAAATTTAGGTCTCACTCCTTCCACTGTAAACATAAGGACTTATTTATTTCTTTTTAACTGCAAAAACGCCAATACAAAGTTGGTACTCCCAAGAAGATACGCACCTCTCTATTTTTATGTTGCTCTAAGTAAATATCAATAGTTTCATTTTCATGGTAAACATAATTAATTAAGTCTGGATCATTAAAAAATAAAAAGTTTGAACTTGGAAAACCACTTGCTTCTAGTTCACAGAGATGCAGCTCTGACTCTAGGGAGCTCAGACTACCTCCAAGTGAACTTTCTCTACTGAGGCTCTCTGTCAGGAATTACCTTTCAGGTGATGAGGTATAGAGCTGATACCCATTTATACAGATACAAGGCAGATAAAACATTATACAACAGCAGAAATCACTTTGGCTTAAGCTGGCAATGGAAGTTATTATCACCTAACTGCTGTTTCATAGCCCACATTAAATGAACTTGTAGCTCCAGCTCCAGGGGGACAGGAGAAAAATCTCCCAAAAGCTTTGAAACAGCAAACCACAGCTGCAGCTCTGCTAGTTCAGTTTTCTGTGTGGCCATGCTTGAAATTCACTCTAAAGATAAAGTTTACTTTTTGAGGATGGTTAAACTTGGATGAGCTTGGCCGTCTGGTTTTGAGGCAGCTACAGCTGAACCAGTGCAGCCGCTCTGGCAGCACTGCCACATCCCAGAGGTGCCTTTATACAATGCCTCAGCTACGCAGCCAAGACACTGCCTCAGTGTCTGTGCTAACTGCTGCAGCTCTGCCCTATCCCCTAGCTTCTTATGGATCTTCCAACCAAACAGCTATGCCAACTGTTCAAGTACTACATGTAAATTAACCTTTGATCACAGCTCTGAATGCTGCCAGGCATGGGTAAAGTAAAAGTTCAAGTGCATTCCCTGTCTCTGGGAAAGACCCACTCCACTTCCCAGCTATGGGAAATATCCCATGCTGGAGACCCTTGAGATTCACCTTCCTCTTCCTCCTCACCATTTTTAATTTGTAAGGGTCAAGTTCACCTTTTCCAAGTGGATGTCCTTTCTGCTACCAGCTGGTACAGGCTTTCACCAAGCAGCATACTCAGTTTGTATATACCGGTTCTGAATACTGACAAGATCACATCTTGAGTGTCATCTCATCTGCCCGAATTACCAGCCTCAGGATTTAATAACGGAAGATTTAATAATCAGGAAGATAAAGGACAGCATATCTGCAACAGGAATCCTTCAGAACACAAGGTTGATGTTCTCCAGTTCATCCAAAATTCTGCTAGACTGGGGACTTCTTTATTTGAATATAAAAAGTCTGTTTGTATGAAACTGAATGAACTTCAAATAAGCACTAGGAAATAAAATACCATATGGCATATTCAGATTCATGGGGTTGCTATCCCGCTTAATAAATCTTCCTTTACTTACATTTTTGATACAAGTATTGTATCCTACAGGGATTTTAATTTTATGTCTCAAAAGGAGGTTAATATATTACATTTTACTGTATACAGATTAAATGAGGACTTTTGAAAATTCCCAAACTTATCTGCTCAGCTAAATAAATTTTCTGACTCTGCACTTGGGGTAATTGTAATAGAGTTTTTGATCCCTGGGTAGATGGATGTAATAGTCCTATAAATCCTAGATTTTCAACATCTTCAAAGACTATAAAATGTTTATGAGAGAATATGGTTTTAGAGACATCTGGTGGTTATATAATCCTAAGGAGAGAAATCAACAGTGAAAGTATTAAAGATAAATTCTACTTTTTCAACAAAAGTATCCTGTAAAGAGAAAAAGAGATTAGTTTATTCACTGTCTCTGCACACTGAGGTAGATCATCTGCCACAAGAAGCAGCCTTGTTTATGGCAACTCGGCAGCTTTGCTCACATTAGAAGAAAAGAAGAAAAAGATTTTTCAAGATAAATACGCTTCTTTCAATAGTATTAAAACTTATCACAGTTTAGCCGGAGTATGACAGGGGCAAGAGATTGGAGATACTGAATATTGTAAATCCTACTGCTAGACAAAAATTATTATCTCTGCTTGCATCTTGTTAGCTTGTCTTTTGTTCTAACTCCTGGTGTGCTTCTTTTTGTTTTGTTGTGTTTAAAAGTTCACCAACTCTCCATTGTACTTTTTACTGAAATGCTTGCCTACAGCTAGAACAGCTCAGAAACAAAACAGCATCCTTAACTTGTTAGGTTCAAAATACAAATACAGGTACTTTAAGCAAAAGAGCCATACTTTTTAATATTCATTTACAACATACATTAATGATCATCAGAGTGATTTATAAGGATTTATAGTTTAAGTCCTTATTAAAACTTTGAGTATTCAGTGCCACATTTAAATCTACTCCATATTCCCACAGATATTTTACAGGGATAAGAAGCACAGAATTACTCATTTGGAGAGATCAAATCAAATCCTACTCTCAGTTACACTAATGTAAATCCAAAACCAAAAAATCTCCACTTCAGTAATAAAAAGAAATCACTTCAGATTTAAGTAAAAAAACTAAACTGGCCTCACCTTCTGTACCTAAGATGACAGAGCTGTGATTGTAAGAGAACAAAAAATTCTTCACAAGTCCATGCTATAATATGGATTCAGAGCATTTTAAAGCAAAAGAAAGACTGAAAATTCACAGCTCCTGGTATCTGGAAGGAGGATTGCTCTTTTTGGTGTTTAGGTGGGTAGGGAGGCCCTGTGCCCCCTTTCACTTTGGTGTTTCCAGCCCATTGGCAATTTTCCAGACTACTTTAAGAGCATCTGTTTTATCAGCCCAAGTGTTGCACTCCTACACCCTGAATTGCCTCCTTGCTCATAGCAGTGTTGTCACCCTTTTTCACACTCCCTTCTTTTAATTCGTTAGTGTACAACATCACAGCACATTTCTATAAGAGCTAGAATTGGCCTCACAAAAATGTGCCTGTTCTTCTCAAAGGCAAGAGTTTCTTGGGCAGTTTTTTGTTGAACAGGACATATACTGAGACATAACCAACTGCAGAGCAAGACCCCAGAGGATCAAAGCAAACAGCAATCATCATTTTGCTGGCAGCATTCCCTTCCCAAATAACAAGTTGTGTCCACTTTTCCTAAGAGCAACACAGAAGGCTCATAAACTTATATCCAATGCTAATATTCAACACTGCTCATAAACTATATTCCCATTCATATTTTCAGCCAAGAAATTAATTGGCTTCGAAATGTTGAAGTACAAGTACTTTGTTTTATTTTTAAATATCTGAGCATGAACCAGCAAAAATTCTGATGCTAAGGAAGAGTTTCTCATGCATATTTTTCCATCCTGATCATTGAAAAGCAGTTTTCTCTTAAAAGTTATAACTTTGATTGTAATTTACATGCAATGAGCTGCATTAGTCTTTCATTATGTTTGAGATTATACATGTACATAATTCAGGATATTTAAAGTCATGGTTGCTGTAGAAACCATAATTATATTTCTTGTTAAATCATTAAACTTGACATCATTTATAAAATTACAGAATATTATGCAGGAGTAGGAACATCACAGTGTAAAGCCAATTTACAGCTGAGCTCTATCCATGCACACATACCTTAGGAAATGCAAAATTAAGGCATCTCCAAAGACTCTGAATAATGTAAGGAGCTCCAGTCCCATCCCAGAAATCATTTTACCAATTCTGTCTATTGCTTTATAGTCACAGTTTGCTTTCATTGAAATGTCTTTTGGGGCCAGCTGCTACACAGGCCCACTTCAAGTTCCAGCGGGACTGGTTTTATTGGCTTTGCTTTAATTAGGGCAGTACCTACAGCCTCCAAAACGGGATACAAATAGGATGGTGGAAAAACAGGGATGTTTTGGCACAGCTTGTTTGGAAGCAGAGCTTGTTACTCAGGCACACACGTCCTTGCAGGATGCTGGAAACTCCTGCATGGAGCAATGGTACTCTGAAGACAGCTGTAAGCACAGGAATCGCTCTCTCACAGCCAGACTTTCCCATCATTGCTAATCATTTCACATTGCTGCACACCTGGGAGCAGGGACATGTGCTGCTCTTGACACACTATGGCAAGACACACTCCCTGTTTGTGGATCTGTTTTTGTTTACAGAAGCCCAGGACTACACAACGGAGAACAAGTGCCTTTAAAATTGATATTCTATCACCTCTTGAAAAATATGAGCTGTTTTCCAACCTGGAAACAGCTGTGGACTGATATCTGGATCCTTTTAGTCACATGAAAACTGTCTAAATTAATCATGTCTCGTGTTCCAAGCCACAACAGAATTAGCATTCAAGTTCACAGCACCTAAATCATTACTTCAATTATCATCATTTGTCAGACAAATCCTTCCCTCTTTCTAGTGACATTCCATAGTTAATTGAAATGTTATGAAATAGGAAACCTGCTGGGAAAATCTTTAAAAATTTAGAACTGCCATATTAAAATGTGCTACTATGTCATCACTATCAAGACATATGAGTCATGTAGACTGAAGGCCAAAAGTTATTTCAGCATCAGCACTGCCTATATATACTTCATTATACTGTAGTTTTCCTTGTAATTTCTGGATACTTGCAATTGTATTTAAAAGGTGTTTCTACAGGAAATAATTATCACCTGCATTGACTGAAATAAAATGGAAGAAGCTACAGAAGACAGGAAAAATAGCCCGTGCATCACTGTAGTTAGGATTCCCTCCTTGAGACCCTGTGCAGACAGGCAAACTTCTTAAATACAGCCCTTTTAAATACAGCACTTTGGGAAGCAATGTACAGCCCTCCTCAGAAGAGAGGAGCGAGAAAGACAGATGAAAACCAGAATACTATTTCTTCTTCCTTCCTGCAGCGGAAGGATAAGGAGTTAGAGGACTTGTGTTTTACCAGACTCACCAGAACTAATACCAGCTAAGAGATCACAGACCCACTGAATTGTTTAGGTTGGTAAAGACCTTTAAGATCATCAAGTCCAACAGTTAACCAAGCACTGCCAAGTCCACCACTAAACCATGTCCCTAAGCACCACATCTACAAGTCTTTAAAAAACCCCAGGGATAATGACTCCACCATTTCCCTGGGAAGCCTGTTCCAATGCTTGACAATCCTTTCAGTGAAGAAATTTTTCCTCATACCTAATTTAAACCTCCCCTAGCAGCTGTGAGACGAATCATCTCTCTTTTCTTCTTGCTCTTGTAGCTCATCCTGTGAGACAGCCAGGTCCTTCTACTATTTCCCTCTCTTTTTCCTCTGCTTGAAGTTTTTTGCACACATAAACATTGTGAGGGTTTCAACCTGGGTTAACCAAATAGCCCTATCAGCACTGTAACCTTAAAGCAGCATCTTTCAGCACTGAACACCAACCCTCTCCTTGTTCTGCCACCCAACCCCATGTGAAGCCCAGTAACCACTACTGAGAGTTTTTTCATCCTTTTCTCCATTGAGTTGTTTGCTCCTTGCTCCAGACTCCAGGCCCTCAGAGGCAACAAACAGCTTCTTGCCCTGGGTTTCACAGCAGTGTGTGTGTGGTCTCTACCCAGAACTCTTAGGTACAATGCAAGCTACCAAACAGTAATCCTAAATGCCAGGTACAACAACGACAAAAAACACAGCTTGGTCCCCTCAACTCTTTCTGAAGTAGAATTTCAAGCCTGTTTCTCACAGAGAACCATTATGCCACCTCAACATGTACAAATCACCTATTGCCCTGCTGTACTATTGGCATCCTATCTTTCAGGGACCAGGCCTAGTGAAAAAACAATAAAGTTACAAATACATGGAAGTGCTTGCACCTAGTTATATCCGGTTCAGTTTTTACCTGGTTTATGTGCTGAGAGAAAAGTTAGAGTCAATATGTGGATTGGCTTTTTGCCATTTCTTAAGAGCTTTCAACTCTAAGCTCTTTGTAGCTCCTCAGCCCTTTGTGCAGAGATTTTCATGAGAACTCCAGCACCACGAAAGCTCTCTGCATCAGCCTTTTGGGGAAGGGCTGAGTATTTGGTACAGGCACCTATCACTTTCCTGAGATTGCAGTTGTAGTCTAAACCAACAAACTAGTGGGACTTACAAAGGCAAATACTGAACAGGGTGGATCTGTAAATTCGGGAGCAGAAAGACATGGAATAAAAGCCAAGGCAGGCCAACCATGGATAGCAAAGGCCAATCCTATAAAATCATGAGTATACCATTCTTGTGCAAGGACTATAGCACTCAGCTTTGGCCTCCTTCCTAACAAAATCCATCCAAAATAAGTAAATATGAACAGAAGGCTGCATTTCTCTTAGCTCAAAAAACTGCTTCCTGCCCACGTATCCTTCTATCCCTCATTAAGAACAGAAAAATCACCTTGAGTTGACATAAGCATCTTCCCAAAAGGCAGGTCATCTCTTGCTGCTTGCCGATAACATAAAGACTTAAGCCCGTTCCTAAAGATTTTGTAATGAACAGTAAAGATTTACTAGAACACAAAGTTATTAGGGTTATCATGGTACTTGATAGTCTTAGATGTTTGCACAAGATAAAATTCCACGGAATCTTTCAGTCAGTGTCTCCAAAAATCTGACCATCTGCTTTCTACTATCACTACTAATTATTTCTGATTAACTTTCTTTACTTCAATAACTATTACACTGATTAAATCATAAGGATTATCAGAACTATACTTTTGAACATGATTCTATAACAATTACAAAACAAACTCGGACGTAACACACTATATAGAGAATTCAGGAGCAATTCACTGTCAGCTGTCATTTGAATTTCTGCAGTCTGAGCTTGTTATCTCAAATTGGGAATCTATCTGGAAAACACGTAACTGCTGATTTAATGATTGATTGCAGTGGGTTTAAAATATTCACTTCAAAATTTTAAGTCATTCAAGATTCATCAAAATTTGAAATTTCATTGCAAATTCAAAACTGAAGCATTCTACTAACATTCTCAAAAGTTTGTAAAATTGAGCCCAACAAGAAAGTACTGAAATTTCTGCATCATACTAATGATACAACTAACAGTCTCACTAGGTTTTATTCAGAAATTACACAGGTAATCTAACATGATATGTAATTTTTTCCTAAACAAACAAAAAAAGAATAGCAGTTAAGAAGCTTATCCAACAGCCACTGGAGTCATTAGAGAAAGACTGACTTCACTCGTTTTTTATCCAAGTTTACATATGAACTCCAAAACTTGGCTTTATGTAAGGAACTGATTTTTAAATTGGAGGATAAAACATGGAAGAATGTCCCTGAAGATCTGCATGTGGTAATTCATATCATAGAGATCCATATCTTTATTAAAGGTTAGGGTTTTTCATATGCTGTTTTGTGGCATCCAGCAATACTGCCAGATAAATCTTCAAAGTTCAAATCAAAGCACCAAAGATTTTCATGCTTATCCATGACCTGGTAAAAACATACCTAGGTTCCTTTAATAAAAAGAACTGCAATAGATTTTTAGCACTCCAGCTTCCTGACAGGGCTGGAATGAAAAGCCATATTAAAAAAAAAAAAAAAAGAGTTTTGCTATTTAATTATGGCATCTTCACCCACCACCCCCCCACAATATGTGTGAAAAATAAAAGGGAGGAGATGGGAACTTGTGCACACTTTTTAATATTTTTCTCCTTAAATTACAGTCCTGACATCTGAGGGAGGACTCCTGCCAAACAGGTAGTAATTTCATCTTGTCGCTACATGCCAGTTTTGTATTCAACTAAGTTTTGTGTTTTCAGAAACCTCTCTTCTTGCCCGTTAGCAGGCAAGGTCCTTAGATGTGTGTTCCCTGAATAAGCCAGCAGCATGCAGATGGGAAGCACATTTCAAAGCATGTTAGTTAAACATTACCCCCCTTTAATCACAGCTCTGCTGTGTCTTAGTGTAGACCTGCTTATTAATGTTGTTTTGGCGATGGCAAAATTGCCCTAAAAGATACAGCTAATGATAAAATTAATCTTTTCAATATTTTTCTCATTATTACATATTTATCAGTTTTATTTCTATTTGTACATAGGTGCCCTGATTTTGGTTTCATTGATGTTGCTCTTTTGGCTTCTTACATTCTTGTGGGTTGTAAAAAGACTATACGGAGGAAATGACAACAAATTACTTTTATAAATGTAATGCATAGAGGGGAGGCCTACAAAGCTGTCCTTCCTCATGTATCATTGCTGCTTATAGCATATGAATTTAGATGTTCATTACTAGATGACCTAACTCAAAAAAGTAAAGTATATCATTTATGTAATTTCTTTTTACCTTTTGGAAATTTAGTGAGTTTTCCTAATCTATCATGCAATATTTTATAACACAGTGAGAAGAAAGAATAATTTACCCATGTATTTCAGTAACGGTTTTTCATGGCTTGCCAGTGGAGAAAGAGGCCCCAAACCAGATGATCCTCATGTTTAACTCAACAAAAGGAACTACACCTCTTGGTCAATAGCTCCGCCAGACAGGGTGCAGATTCCTGCATTCATCATCTCTTAGTCCTGTACTTTAAATACCAGAGTTCCCTGTCTGGTTTAGATGGATCTGCAGGGAACTGCCCCCTCAGCAACAGCACTCAAGATTTACGTAAAAGCATCAGCGAGAAGGCTGCAAATCCCAACAAATCCTAACTGCAGCTGCAGAGAAAAGCAGCATAAATGTCAGAGATTAGATCTGTTTCTGAGTTGGTTCATCAGACCAAAAGCCTTTTCCCCTATCTAGCAGTTTTTTACCACCATGCTGGAAACCCAGGCTGTGCTCACCACCAGAAGAAGACACACCAGCCTCTCCTCAAAAACACTGGATTGGGTGACATGGCAGAGGCAAAACAGGAACAGCTGTCAAGTGAAGATTACTGTTACTGTTTCTCTCCCCACCACCCATTTTCCATGCTCCTTTTCTCCCCACATTGGTCAAGTGACCATCTTTTGGTAGTGCTTAATGGCGTGCAACAATTTTGGGTACAACACAGAAAACAGCCTTTGTCTGTGCTGACTTCATCCAACTACAGCCACCATATACTCAGGGTCCTTGTCTAAGCCTCTCATGCAGTTCTTTCTGTAGTCTCAGAGAGATAAACCTAAAATAACATGGATGAATCACTCTGTCTTGCACAGCACTCTTACAATAGGATAGACTCACCCTGGAGACATTTCTTCCTTCCTCAACAATAACATTCCTTGACTTCCACCACAGTTAATTAGGGCCATTGATAACACTTCAGAGAAAGCAAGCCTCTGTTGCAGCCTGTGTTGCAACAAGTAAACCAGGAAAGGAATGAAAATCAAATTCTTTTAACTTACATGTAAGTACTCAAAGCTCTTTTTTAAAAAAATCACTATAAATGGCCCATTCTGATTATGCTCTTCCAGGTGTCCTCAGCATTTAGTTAACAGAAATCTATCTGAACTAGCAGTTACTATCAGTAAATAATCTACCTTCCTCCTGCTTCACTTTCTCACTCCTGCACATCACCTCCAAATGCACCCTTCTGAACATAAAAACATCCAGGCTAGTGAGGTGGGAGTGGCTTTGGGATAAACACTTTTCCTTCTGGACTCTCAGCAGCACATTAGAAACATTAGACTTTGTAAAGCAAGTCTGGGTCAGGTTATATGGTCTTGGTAGGGAGTCAAATTCATGGAGTGCATACTACATGAAGCAAACATGTCCCCAGCAATATCCCATCACTTGCACTACTTGCTAACGCACATTGCACAGACAGCGGGCAGCTCTGTGCTCTTCCTCCCATTTGCTACCTAACTGTGCACACTGGGGGTGTATCATGGAAACACACACCCCCCCACATAATGTGGAATAAATGCAAGATACACCCACCCAGGCTCACTCCAGTTTTATCTTCCAAAATGTGGAGTCAAGGAAATCTCACTGCACTTAGGCAGGTTTTTTTATTCTTAGCTTGCAACATTAAATTGCATTTAGTCATAGAATCAAAGAATGGTTTGGGTTGGAAAGGCCCTTAAAGATCAACTAGTTCCAACCCCCCTGCCATGGGCAGGGACACCTCCCACTAGACCAGGCTGCTCAAAGCCCCATCCAGCCTGGCCTTGAACGCTTCCAGGGATGGGGCATCCACAGCTTCTCTGGGCAACTTGTGCCAGCGCCTCAACACCCTCGCAGTGAATTTCTTCCTAATATCTAATCTAAATCCACCCTCTTGCAATTTAAAGCAATTCCCCCTTGTCCTATTACTACAGGCCCTACTAAAAAGTCTCTCCCCATCTTTCTCATAAGCCCCAGAGCCTAAAGTCTGTCAGCCAGTCTTCATAGGAGAGGTGCTCCAGCCCTCTGATCATCCTGGTAGCCCTCCTCTGGACTCAGTCCGACAGGTCTATCTGGCAGAACACGACCACCTTTTCCTACATTAATAATTTCAGTCCTGGTACTGACACAGAGCAAGCCTGAAAAGTGTGATGTGCTATTATTACCCCTCATTCTGCCAGCAGATTTCAGATTATGATGTAGTTACTTTTAAATTCAGTTTTCAAAATTTCCCGTCGGGGCTTTAACAAGAAACGTTAATGTGATAGAAGATCATATACTTTGCATTAGGTTTCTTACCAATTCTAAAATGTGAAACTTAAAATAGAAAGACTTTATGGAACGATACATTCAATCCAAAAGCTCTCTTACTGAAATTGTGTGTATATATATTGGCCATACAAGAGAATTCTGCTCTTGCCTGCATTGCGTTTTTATAGCCCTCTAGTTGCCCTTTTAGTTAGTGATTTCCTGCAGAGGAAAACTGACCTTTAACCTGCCAGAAGACTGCAAAGCTTGGTTCTCCTGTCAATTCTTTGAGGAATATGTCCTCATATTGACTTATTTCATCAAGTTTATCTTCATCCCCCTTTCCTCATTTTAAGATAGATTTTGAAGATAAAGGTGTAGATAAGGAAAAGTTGTGGTCATTGTGATCTCTAGATATTAACATATCAAAATTTGTCTCAGCAGTGAGAGTGAGAAGTTGGCATATCTTTTGTTTGTCAGGCCCTTCCCTCAAAAAGCTAATACCAGACATATAAAAAAAACAAACAAACAAACAAAAAAAACCCAACAACAACCCACACCACAAAAAAAAAAAGCCAGTCTAATCTCATATATGAAGACTTAACCACTATCAAGCTAGGAAAAATACATTTACAAAAAAGATTTAGTTTCCAGTGTTAAGCTCAAGTATTTTTTCTATCAAAAGTGCATGTCGTATCATTTACAATTAAGGGGAGAAGTGCTAACAACTTTTTTATATTGCAGTACACATATATTTTTCCTCTAATTCTCCCTCTGTAAGGCAGTCCAAGGCCTGAACATGATCACAGATCAGTATAATTGCATTACCTGTCTCAGTGCACTACATAAAAACTTTTTCTGAGAGTGCCTCTGTGTTTTGCAGCAAGCTGCAAGCTGTGCCACCCCTGCATTCACTCCCTGCTTCCCCAGTGAGTGGGATTTTGGATAAGACCAAGGACTTTGGCACTTCTCTAACGAAATCTTGGTTTGGTTCCCTGTTCCCCCATTCACCTTCAATTAAATATTGCACATTTTCCAAATGCTATGATCTGAAGTCTTTTGTAGAAATACCGGTGAAGTGGAAATAAGCTTATTGCTTAAAGCCTTGAATCTCATCTGTTTACTTTCTACTGCTTCTAGCTTTTCTCACAGTGTTAATATTGCTCATTCTGGCAACACTTTGATTTGTGGTCTAGTACCCAACCAGAAGCATTAGCTTTCAAACAGAAAATAGTCTATTTATCTTCTGCTGCACCATTGTCTTCTGCTCCTATGAAGAATTCCCCCAGGCTAATGGGACTCCCATCATCTCCTTTGTCCAAACCGTTGTCTCAGTCTTTCTACTAACACCATTTACAATGTCGGCAGGATGGGGGTGGGGGGGGTGGGGTGGGGTGTGTGTGTGTGTGTGTGTGTGTAATTCATTTACCTTTGGAATTATCTTCTAGGTTTTAAAAGCTTTTGAGCTTTGCCTAGCATCATACGTTATGGTTCTTCCTAGGGTATTTTGGATTTGCTGTCACCTTCACAAATTCAAACTACTGCCCACTACCAGCTTCATTGCTGAATAACTATATCTTGGTAGACTCTCATTGGTCTGGTGAGGGTTGTTCTTATCTCCCATAGTCCCTCTCTGAGCATCTCACAGCCTTTTATCAAATAACTCTGTTTTCCTTACATTGCAAGGCTGAGTTTTCAGTCTTACACGAGTTGCAAACACTCCTGAGTTTCACTTTTCTTTTCATACTTCTCACATAAAAGCATTTCTCTCATTTTTCATTATTATTTAGAACATAGCTCCTCCCAAATGTCTGTACTGTACTTTCATAAATACTGTCCCCCAAGTTAGCAGAAAACAGTAAATTAAAAAAAAATAATCTAAATCAGCAACTGTGAAATACAAGGCTACTTTCAGCCATCTCCCTTCTTGCTGGCACACAGCACTTACAGACAGGAGATTAAGCATGGTTTCTAGAGGGATTGAGACCCAGTCTGAAAAAAAATGCTGTGTTTTTCCAGTTTCCAGAAAGTTTTATTATTCTGCTTTGTAATGAAGACAGACAGACTACGTGGCAGAATTTTTTCATTCAGCAATTATTTGATCTGTACTGCACAGGGGCTGCCTCACAGCAACTTCCACCAAATCCGGCAAGAGCCCTTTACAAGTCCATCTCTCCCAATAACAAGTCATCCATTGGCATTTCCCCTAGAAATATGCTTTGATACCTTGACAGTCATCAAAATGCTTATATAAAGGCTTAATGACAGTTGGTGCATTTAACAATGGTTTTGGAATACTAGAGATAACAGGAAGAAGAGACTGTGATGATCATTTATATTTAACTGAAGCTCTCAGCAACGGGCATTTGCCCCTTTTTACCTGTGACAGTCATTACAGGGTTCAAACCAAAACTGAAACACGTGACAGATGTAAAATTTGTCTTGGATGAAAACTATTGGATGAGAGAGGAGGAAGGGGCCAGGAAAACTGAATGTATCTGCTTCTGCCTGAAAGCACATTTGGCCCTGTGAGCTGAAAATAAAAGAAGTTCTCCAACACCTCTCTAAACCAAGACCTGCACAAACGGCATGACATCAGTGAAACACATTCCAGGCACCACAGTCACACTGTGTCAGGGTTGACCCTTCTCTAGCAGCCTTGATGAAGAGGTCAGGGTATAGGTGCAAAGGCTGCAATGTCTTCACCCAGGAACAAGTAATCCTTCCTAATAACACTGGCATTTTGTGTCTGCTGGCAACCGTGCACTTTTATAAAGCAGCTGAGTGGGCTGCAGCTGTTCTGAAGATAAAACAAGACCCTTCACCCTCTGGCACCTTTCTTACAAGCTTTTACAATCGAGTAAAAATACACTAAAAGAGAACGTAAATCAAAATATGTTACTGGTGAATTTATATTGCGATGCTGACCTACACATATTTAACATTTTGTGATTATAACAATCCTGAGTAAAGCCTGATGAATAGGACTAGACACCTTATTACAAATATAAATAGTATACGATACTGAAAATGTAGGGTTGGTGATTCCTGTGCACAAAGCCCAGGAAATTCTGAACTATGGCTTCTAGAACAAAACTATTTCATCCCTCTTGTATTCTGAATTGCTGAATTTCACGGTATTCACTTTTATGCTTTAATATTTCTGCAATGTTACTAAGTGACGGTTATGTGGAACAACATTTTGTCTGCCTTCAGACAAACCTTGGTCTCATAGACAAGCATAAATCTGGAGTAACTCAATTTTTCTTGTGTTTTCTCAGGAGTTACGCTAATTTGCCTAACAATTGTCTCCAGATAATTGAATTATATTGCTTTACAAGGTAATACTTTAATGTTAATATTGTTTAAACTAATCTAAACATGTCTTTCATTTATATTTTACATAAGATCCATTTCAACTGCATTAATTCAGTTACCTTGTTTTATAGATATTGAACATTCAAGTCAGTTTTTATCAATGCCAGAAAGCCAGTGACAAGTTCCTACTGGCAAAACTCAGAGCAAGACCAAACTCTAAATATGCACACATTTACATTTGTAAACTGAGACTTAAATGATGAAAATATAATTACTAGAATTCCACTGACTTGGACAAAATTATGTTCTATATATGATTTTTTTTTTTAATATGCTTGCTTCAGTCTGCAACCTGCATTATACCATGCCAAATCTTGCTGATTCAAAAGTCAGTATACCTGTGTTCCTGTTGGCTCCAATGGGAAAAAAAATTTGGTCTCCGTTTTATGTTGGTAGAAGAGAGCTGAAAGAAATATATTATGTACCTGCTTGATATAACTTCGCTACCTGAAAAAATTCTTTCTTCAGCACACCTGAGTGCATCAGTTGACACTGAAAACTTAAACTGTGTTTGAAGTTCACTGACCAAGAGACAGACTTTTCAAATTGCCAGCCACACAACCAGACCAGGAAAAAAAAAGTAGAAATGCTGCAGCTTACTTTTTATGCAACTTAATCCCACCTTCCTACACACCGGTAAGTAGGGAGAAGAAACATTCATTTAGTTTAAATCCACCATACAGTGGAGAACACGTTCTTTGGATTGCTAATGTGCTTAAAGTACATCTGCACTTGAAGCATCTGTGCAAGAGGGGCAAGACTGTCAGCAGCATGCAAAATCAGCCCCCTCCAGCATCACAAAGCGTAGAGGCTTGGATCAGGTTATGCTTTTATCCCTCAGCATAATCTTCTACAGAGGGACCCCAACAGCGTGTACGGAGGGGGAAAATCTCAGTGCAAAGTGAAATTTGTCTATCTGCTTATGTAAGGTTTTCCTCCCCCAGCTCTCTATAGGTACAGTTCAGAGACTATCGCAGTTCACAGGAGACACCCCACTAATTTCATGAGACTTAGACCTTGGTCATATTGCAACCCCCTGCATCAATGACTTAATCCCTCAGTTATCTCCTTTTATATATATTCAGGAATTGCAATAACAAATTAAATAACTCTAAAGGTGCCAGAGACAAACAGAGAGACTGAAGTATCAGCAGGTGGTGGTACATTTCCATCCTTTCATCAGTGAGCACCGACCTGTGAGTAAAAGCTGACAAACCTCCCAGGAGAGCGGAGAGCATCCAGCCTTCAGCTCCGGCCAATAAATATGCAATCGCAGCATTTGTCCTGTGATTACAAATCAAATCTGTTTCCATCTGGCTGTCAAAGCTGAAACAGCACTCAGCCAAAATATCACTGACTATTTCTCCATGGTTACATTGTCCTTTCAACGTTAACTATGCTTTACTAATATATAAATGTATATAATTATATAAACAGTGCAATCACTAAGGTAGGGGACACACTAAGGAGTGTGATATAATTTTAAAAGGACTGGCATTATACCTTCAAATAAAGCAGTACAAATATTTGTATTTAGTGTCTTATAAAAAGTTTGTGGAAAAGGGTTGATTGTTTCAAAAAATTAATCTAATGTCCTTGAACAACAAATATATTTACATATGAATCACCAGAAAAAGCAATAATCATTGTTTCCAAAGATGAAACTCTTTCCATAAACCAATATTAAATATTTAATTTCCCCTCTAAACAAACATCCTGTTAGTGAGAAGAAGGAAGAAATGATCCATAAACAGAAGATCAAATCATTCAGCCAGCCAGCCTGTGACCCAAGCTTTGGCATGGTCCCACGAATTAATCCTCTGAATGGGAAATACATGCCTGTAGCTCTGAATGGGAAATACATGCCTGTAGCTGCTCCCTGAAAACCTGACCAGTCCTGCAGAGCTACAAATACCTCTGGACTACAGCACCAAAGAAAACTATTCTCTGCCCACTCAGATTATCCCCCATCTTTCCCCCTGAGCTGTATATACATGAAAAAAATTTATCTGATGTAAACCAAATTGAGTGATGTTTCCTACCGGCCAAGGATCTCCTTCTGGGTTTTGTGCAATAACAGATATGAAGTTCATTTTTCACATAGCTGCTGCAAAAATATTATTCCAAGGCCTAATATTGCCTTTTTGTTCAAGCAAACCTCATGCTGAAGTGAAGATTTTTATTTCATTAATGTTTGTATAAGAAAAAAGAAAGTTCTTTTTTTATTTTTATTTACTCTGTAAAGCAATGAACATTGAACATTAAAATATTACATGGGTTTAGATATTTCAAACCCCAAACGGCTCCAGTTTAATGGATATTTATTTTTGTCTCTATATGAATGTTTCTAAATATATTCAGAGAAAAGGAATACTATTTACCTTTTTAATTTTTAATATTTTGCAGCCATATATATGGAAACAATTTACCATGAGTATATTTCTGGTGAAAAAAACAGTTCTATTACAAGGCTGAAATGCAGCTTTGATTGCAAACCCTCTGAAACACCCATATTTTGCATCCTAAATGTCACATAAAAAAAATCGACCCCAGAATCGTGAGATGAACTGTATGTAAACCAGCAAGTATTCAAATGCAAAATACAATTTAAAATCTTGTATAGCGGTTCATGCCCACATCTGTTTATACACTGAAATACTTCAAAATTTTATCAGCTGGAACTTCTGCCTCCACCCCAATGCCCCGCATTCATCATTTTAAAAAATGATGTTATTTGAAGGCTGTTTATTTCAAAACACCAACAGTTGTGATTTTCACATCATCCCTTAAAATCCCATCACCCATTTCTTTGATGTAGCCAATACTTTACAGCACTTAATACCATTTCTTACACTTCAGGCTAACAGACATAGGCACAGCCTGGCAGACAGAACAAGAAAATTGCTGGTGGAACCTACAGGAACCTCCCAACAGACCTGTGCTCTCCACAAGCAGCAGCAGGAGGCCAGCCAAGGCATCCCCCAGCAACCAAGATGCCAATTTAGACAACGGAACCATGTTCTTCACATCACAAATTTCTAAAAGAAGGAAACTAATGTTTGTACTATGTTATACCATTTATGTATTACATTATTATATTATCACATAAATAAATTTTAGTAGAGAAATCCAACCACGTTCCATCTAATGTTAAAAGATAATCCAGATTCTTTGATAGTTCCACATGTTTACACTGTTTTTTCCATACCAAAAACTACTGTTGAATACACAAAGGCAAATACCACTATAGAGATAATTAGTACACGGTAAAGCATTGATTGCCCACCTCTTTATTTTCTATCACCTGCAAAGGACTCTTCTCACCAACCCCATAAAGAATAAATTTTAACTTACCCTCTTTTTCTTTTTGCTTAATTTTTGTCAGTTACTTTCTTAGAAGCAGTAAATAACACACAATTTCCCCACTGGGAGTTAAATCCTAGAATTCTATGGCTCAAGCTAAGACCTTGTAGTTTATCATTTGAACAACAGATAGAAGTCTTCAAATCCTATAGACAAAGCAGTAATTATGTGCAGCTTTTTCTGTGTCTGTCTTCTATATGTAAATGAGAAAGTACAAACCTGTTACAAATTAAGCCTGTGAAAATAGGCATTTTCTTGTTGCCGTCTTTTATTTAAGCCAGTGCCCTTGCAGGGGTATAATCATCATGTGCCAGCCTCACAGGGTAGCATGTGTATTGGGAAGGATAATTGCTTCCCTGAGAAAAGAAGAACAAGAATCAGGACCACCCACCAATCCCAGTGGCCAGCAGAGCACAAGAGGCCATCATGCACCCTGCTCAACCATGGTGAGACCCAGCCCCTGATGTGTTTCCCCTCCACACCGCACAGGCACTGCCAAACTCCAGCCATCAGTCAAACGTAGATGCTCACGTACTGCCACATAACTCTCTCCACCTATATGTTACCTGAATATTCCTCCTGAAGAAGAGACCTCATTCCAAGACTCCTGCTTCCCTGGGCTCTGGGGCTATTTTCTTTATTCTGCAGTGGTGGTTGGTTTTTGGGGTTTTTTTTCTAACATTTTGAACACTTAAACATGCACAGCCAATTACACTCAATTTATCTGTTCCTGCATTACAAATTCCTAAATGTTCCCTGTGCATCCTTTCAGTTTTGTTAATACATAATTTTGGTTGCATGTAGATGCCTGTCAAAATAAGGAAGATTCATGAGACTGAGTCACAAGCATTTATTAATTAGAGGGATCAAGGTGTCACAAACACAAAAGATCCATCCCAAACACAGAGCTGGCAAACTGTCACTGTAGTGCACCACTGCAACAATGTGCTAGACAGAAAAAAGCAGCATATGTGACATTCCTGCTCTAGAAGCTCCCATTATACCATTACATTCCCTGTCTTTCCCCCTGAAGCTCTGGGCAATGCTGCCGGGTGGGGGAACACAAACAACATGTTATTTCTTTTTTTCCTTGAGACAGTTCAACTACATCCATTCCACTTTCAGACTATTTGTACTAGACCTTGAAAATATTGAACTATCATGCAAAATATTCCTACCTAGAAATATTCCCCATGAGCCTTGTAGGAAGCAGCATAGACATGCATCCGCACTAGCATCATGATACTTGTACCATCTTGTACAATTACCATCTTGTCTTCAGTCTGGACGCCAGCCCTGTTTTGCAGGTAGTAAGCACGTAATTGAAACACCTGCTTCCCAGGCCCTCTGATGCAAGTGTACTCTTTCATGATTTGTGATGAGCGAAAACAAAAGCAAGTTTCCACTCTGACACTGGGCATTAATAACCCATAAACTGTCACATCGAGAGCAGGAACAGCTTGTCGGGTGGATACACTTTTTCTCCTAGTAGGAACAGATTGGAAGGACACACCACGTGTTCACTACCTGCACTAGCAGGCTGAATCTGTCTCCATGCAGGCAGGGAAGATTTCCCAAGACTTATCAAAATCACAGAGGACAAACCTTCTGTGAACTGCTAATATCCCTGAATTCACTGCTAGCCACAGACACAGCTAAAACAGTCACTGGTCCTGCATGCATGAAAGCCAAGAAACACACACACACCACCCCCAGTGCAGACCTGCTCCTAAAGATGAAACATTCCCCAAGCTCTCTCCCACTCCCAGAGCCATCAGTCTGCTTGGAAGTTTCCTTTAAGAAGTTGTGGCAAGAAATATATTCTGATCTAAACTTTTTACAGCTTCAACTCCTATTTGTTTTTGTATTATTTTATGTTTACATCTGCTTAATTTACTTCATTTCCCTAGCACACTGAAGCTAGCTAGACATGGAAATGTATTTAATGCAGCAATTCTCCAGTATCCACCTCTTGTCTTCCATCAGCCTTGCTGCCTCCGGAAAATGCCAGGTAGTAGATGTCATGGCCAGGGATTTCAAATAGTCAATACAGCTGAATTTTCATTATCACACTTCCTCTGCAACCTCTGGCACTTCTTTTAAACCTTTTCGGCCCTAGATGACCAAGTACTGATGCAGGCATGAGGGGGGACACAGCCACCTAAGTGGAGATGTGATGAAGTCATCAGCAGCTCAAAGGCGGCGTTTTGTTTGCTCTGTTTCAGCCTGCCACTGTGTCTTGTTTGGGCTGGCTCAGTAAAAAGCCATAGAGGTTGCTCAGTCATGCTGACTACAAACTTCCATAGTCATATTGTTTCTAAATATTTAAATAACCAACTTGCAGTGATAGCTGCATGGTTTCCAGGGTGTTTACCTCCACAATAGCGGTTTACTACTAAGCGGCCAATCTCTGAGTCTGCATTTTAGCTGCTGAACTGCCTACAGGTGTGGATAACTGGCTAGCTGAAAAGGGTCTCATAGACATAGTCCAGCTGGCTGGACAAAAATGCACATCGCTCTCAGCTTATCTGAAGTAAAGCAAAATACACTGTCTTTGGCTGTCCTTGTTACACAATAACAGGAAGATCGCGGTGGGAAAAGAATGTTGCAGGTGGGAACAGATAACTACAGAAGAGAAACTAGGGGCGGGCTTGGTATTTAGGCAACTAACCAATAATGAGCTTAACTTTTGTAATATGTATGAGCTAATTATAACAAGGCATAAAAGGTGACTGTAAGGTACAATAAACGAAGTCTGCTGATCACTCATATTGAGTGACTGTGTCTTCCCTCCGTCGCAACAAATGGCGCCCGAACAGGGACCCTAGAGAGGGCTGAACCTGCGAGCCACGGTTCGACGGAGATTCGGGTACCGGTCCTGAAAGCAGCGCAGGAGGCGGAAGGGCACAGTCCCCGCGCCCGGGAGCACCTACAGAGGGTCCCGCCGGCCACGCGTCGCCGAAGTCTCGCAAAGGCTGCAACAGCGCTGGCGAAGGTATGGAGAGACAAGCGACGTATGATTCACTCATATGCTTTTTAGAAAAGCGGAGCGTTCGGGACATAGATTGTAACAAGGCATTACCCGGGTTATTAGCGTATGGGATAGCATCTGGGACCCCCGCGGCAGCGGCGAGCGGCGGCGTGCGGCCTGGCAGGCCCCGTCCTGGCCGCGGTTTCTCTCCAAGGCGGCACCCCACCCCCCCCCTCCGATCGGCGCCATGGCAATGCAAGCGGCCAAGCGAGCTAACATCTGGCTGCCCCCAGAGGTCAATCGGACCCTTTATATTCGGAACCTGCTGTATAAAATCACAGCGGAGGAAATGTATGATATCTTTGGGAAATACGGACCTATTCGACAAATCAGAGTTGGAAACTCTCCTGAAACAAGAGGAACAGCTTAAGCTTCTCAAGGAAAAATACGGACTTGATTACAAACCCACCAAAAAAAAAAAAAAAAAAAAAAAAATGCTTCAGATGTCACCTACAAGAAATGCATTTCTGCTTTGAACTAGCAAACATCTCTGTGTTTAAAAAGAAGCCTTTTTGCCTTGATGGAGATAATTTATTCTGTATTCTGTATTTATGCTGTATTCTGAATGTGGAAATTGGTTGGGACTAGGAGGCTGGCTTAAAGGCATTTTGCAAACGGGATTATTAACATACAGGACAGGAAATGTCTAAGCAAGTGTTCACATCCTGCAAATTAATGGAAAGGAGATTAGCACAGTCAAGACCTGCCAAAACAATAGAGAAGGATTTTGTACGTTTACAAGTGGAAAAAAAGGCAAATTCTTATGAGCAATTTTGAATCTGGTCTGTTGCTGCCACCCTCCCCTTCACTTACTCATCAACAAACCCTTGCTCCACGTACCTGTTCACAACCATTTTTGCTTACATCTGATCTCCTATATGAACTGCAAATCTATGCCTGCCCCTGCACCATGTAACAAAGATATGAAACAAAACAACTAGGTCTGCATCAGTACTAGATTTATAAGTGATTACCGCTAATTATCATGGAAATAACAGCAACTATCAAACCACAAACTCAGCCTTGCCACGCACAATCAACATGAGCTGAGCTGGTTTCAGTGGTTTCTATTACAAGCCTTGGCCAGCTTGGTTCATTTTACCCAAAATGGATATTGCACCCTTATTTTGGTGCAAATACTGTCAGGTGCTGGAGAACACAAACCTGTGCACATCACACCACTGCAGCCAGACATGGATATATAAAACAGCCTCTTCCCACTGCTCCTTTAGTGTCCCCACTCCACTGGAACGAGGAGCAACGAGAACCATTTTCTTCCACCACCATCAAGGCTAATTCTTCTATAGAGTAATATACATGGGCAAACATAGCTGGCATTTAATGATTTGAGATATAAAAATGCAGCATATCCCGCCTCTGCTTTTTTTCAAGGATTACACCATATAAAGCAAGAATTGCTGCTTTTTATGTCCTACTGCTTTTAAAGCTCCTAATTTCTCACCAATCATTCAGGTACTGTCTGTATCACAGAATACTCTCTCCTTATGCAAAATATTTGTTCTCAGTGCTTATAACTTTAATATATGATTGTGATGCCCAATGCTGCTTTTAATAAGCAGTGATAAATAATCCCAATTAGATACTTAATGTGAGGGTATTTGTCCTTCACCTATAATTGACCCTTCCCACTCATAAAGGGAGAGTTTTAGTCTCACCTATCTATTTACTAATAATTTTCCCTCCTGTGTTAACATTTCCAGTGCTATTTGACATTTCATTCTTAGGATTTTCTCTTCCAATTATTTTTTATTGGCTACAATTTTGTGTCTTTTATTAGAGGTGCAGAGGGCCATCTGCCAGAAATTCAGTCCCTGCTGCAAAAGCGTTGTGTCAACATCTCCATCTAGACAACAGGCTTGCAATTACAAAATAAAAGAAAATTAAACGACCACCAAACGCCCTAACCTATTCTTCTCCCCCTTTGCCCTGCTTTCCTGCCTGGTTTTCTTTTTTTCTTTTTCTTTAGGGGGGTGGGGGGCAGGGCAGGATGTTTTGGGTTTTTTGTGGGCTTTTTCGTTTGGTTTGGTTTTGGTGTTTTTACAGACTGACTAGTATCTCTGAGTTCAGGTAGGCCCAAGCCTGAGGTTAGGGTTTTTAAAAAAAAGAAAATAAAAGCATGCAAGAAAAAAAGAAAAAAATAGGTTCTACTAACATTAAAATGCCTTGTTGCCACAGAAGCATGACACCATCAAACATTACTCCAATGTAGATATTGAAACTGCAAAAGGACCAGGGGTATTTCCATCAAGTTTTGAGTGTCTCTGGTTTTGTTTTCATTCTCTCTTCCCTGTAAGAAAATCCTATATTCAATTTTAATTAATCTGAACTTTAAAATCAGAGAATATTTTTCAAGTATTTTGCTCATCCACCATTTAGTGGGTAAATAATCCCAAGAAGACATTGCAGAATTATTTTTTTTTACTCTTTTTCCTTCTTTTTTTAGCAGTTATATTGCAGCAGAATAGTTTTCCTTTATCACTACTGTTGAAAACTAAGCTATTTTATTGCTCATTTCTTTCAGGATCATTTGAAGTACTGACAGCAAAGCTACTGCACTTTACTACAGCATCATTGTATTCCTCACCAGCAGCAGTCATCTAATTTGGCTATTGTAGCTGGACCACTGCAGGCCCAACATGACTGTTGAAGACACTCTGCCCTGCAGAGGTGAGGAGCTTCAGGAGGCAGTTTCATCCAAGACATGACAGCAACAATGCCAAGATCGCACACATGGGCGTAACTGCAGCAACTCAACTTCTCTCTTGTTCTCATCAAACTTCTACAGTTTCCTCTTAAAATATTACAGCCATTAGCCCTCTGACACCAAAATAAACGTCCCCATTACAACCTGCATGTATGCTATCTTTAAGGCCATCCGTTTTTTTATATTCCCCATTAGAGGTCACTTTTATCTAACACTTACAGCCTTTAATGGAGCCATGCATTTACCTTCTGTTGAGCACTCTGTGTTGGTTAAGGTCATTACTTTTATTCAAACTGAGAACCACTAGAATTTCCCCATTATTTGCTCTCAAATACCCTTTATCCATTTCCACATTTTGCTCATTTGCTCACAGTCCTCTGACTTAAAATTTTAATGGTTACACAGTCGTTTCCTCTAATTGAGCAGTGACCTGTTAACTTCCAAGACTATTTTTATTCTTCACTACCTTAGGTTAATTTGCAGCCTCTTTTGCAGCTAGTGAAACTGCATTGGTTGTATTACGCAAAGTGGCAGGCTGTTTTTCTCTTTCTGGGACTGTATACCAGCTCCTTCATCTTCATCACCAGGTTCCTTCCCCCTTTTTAGCACTATCCATTTGGTGTTAGCACAGTGCTAAATCTTAGTTTTCACCATTTGTATGATTGAAGCTGGGCGCTGTCATTTCCCTACCAGGTAAATGCTTACTGTTCCTCATAAACTTGAAGTTTGCTGCTCAGTCAAAGCAATAGTTTTGCAGCTGCTGTTATGCTTCACCATATATTTATTTCATCTTTTCTGTTCTTGGGGTACTTAATATCAAGAGAAGACCTTCTGTCTTAGTTTTCTTTCCATAGTAGTTTGTGTTGGGAAAAGTTTAGGTCTCTGCAAAGAGAGATTTCTAAAATACCTTCCTGAAGTAGCTCTTTGGATACTACTCTGCATAGCCATATAGATGTTTGAATTTTCTGTAAATTATAGAAATTCTTTCTATAAAGTATTTTGGGATTAGTTTTGGCAGGATTATGATGGATGAACACTGTTAAGGTCACTGGAAGCTAAAAAGGAAGGGAGGCAAGTGTGTTTGGTCCTCCTCTGCTGATGACTGTTCCTGAACAACTTGCACTGTGTTGTCTTGCTCTGCACAGCCTGTGCAGCTCCTGAATGATGAGATTTTGCTGCTGTTAGCCCAAAGCCCTGTATGGTAACAAAGTCCAGACCCTCTGCTAGCATGCTAATCCCTGAAATTTTTGCTTTCCCATTTTGTGTTACCAGCCCTAACACAGTCACTCCACCCTTGCTTATTGAGGCTCCCCCAGCAGCAGGTGCTTTTTGCTTCCCTTTGCGTCTACAAAAGGAGCAGGCAGAGTGACTGGCTGCTGTAGACCTTCTAAGCACCTTAACTACCCTATGCCAACTTGAAACTAGGCCAATGCTGGAGAACAGCTAAAGACTTGGTTATGTGCAGAGCTTCCACAACCCTGATTCTGAATGGTACAGGGCAAAAAAAGGGATTCCACTTGTGCAATTTGCAGGCCACAGCTACTGTATTTCAAAGAGAAATTGGATGCTTGGTTTCACTCTGACTTGGAACAAAAGCCATATATTTCCTAGCTCCCTCTTAAATGAAATCACCATCACATCAGCAGCTTGCGCCAGAACCAGAAATCCCAGGACACAGACCTCTGGCTCAGCACAAGCTGCAAATGTGGGGAGCTGGGACATGGGACTCAGAGGCTCCCTGAGATCCAGGTGAGCTGGTAGGAAACACACTTCCTCCAGCAGCACAGCTGACTCCTGGAGGAGCACCAGCACACCAAACATTTCATTTTCCATCAGCCTGCACATTTTCCAGTAGCACTCCTTGCCCTCCTCTCCTACCATATAGGAAATGGTTCCAAGATCAGGAGAGGTTTGAGCTTCAGAAAGGTTGCCTGCTAGCTCCCAACCTTTTCATTATATTATCACTAAACCCAAACATTGTTTTCTTACTCAGTTCTCCTCCAATTCTACCCTTAAATAGACTGCATTTTTTCCTCAGTCATGTTCCTCCAGACTATCTTCCTAAATTAACATGTCATCTGTACAATTTTCAAATTAGTGCAATTTAACATATCCTGATACCATTCACATTATTCCTCAGGAATTTTCTGCCACAAAATGTTACAGCAGTATCCGAGCTCTATATTAAAATTGGATTAATGCTTTGAGACAAATCAGTTCCTCTTAGGTTCCTATGCAATGCTGCTACAGTATTTGATTGATTGTATTAAGAAAGTATTTGGAAATTTTTTCTTTCATAACTTTGTAGTAAGCAAGTGAGAATGACCTCCAGAAGATACCAAACATAATGGGTGCCTTTTTTCAGTTGTCAATAGTTTTAAGCATTAGTAATAGGATGCCTTGATAGAAAGGTGAAAAATGTTACATTCTTACAAGTAACAATAAACAGGCAATTATTAAAAGCACCTTTAAATCTAGTGAAGAAAACCCAGCACTATAATTAAAAGAACAGCAGGGAATTACACTGTGATTCAGCAATGTACACAGAAGGTTATCCAGCTTGAAGCCAGTGGTCTTCACAAGACACCTTTCCATGACTGAAATGAAGTATAAACCTATGTACTGAGGATAAAGGTCATACATGCAAAGGTCTTACCACATTTATTGTTTTGTATCACTCTCTAGAGAGGTGCAGTGATTATCCAGATGTATTTCCAAAACTTCTGAAAATTCATAGTCCAGCCAAGGCAATAATAATCCATTCTGTTCAGTTCTTCACTGTTAATTACAGGCTACTGTTCCTAACATCCTGCATTTCCTATAATATAAAGTTATATTAAAGAGTTATACTATAAATGTTTTTTCAACCTTGAGATTTGTTTAAAAGAGTTACTCATTCCTCTAGAGAGCATAAACTCGCTGGTAGTAATTTTAACATCAGTTTTCATTTCTTCTTTACCTATGGATATTTGATTAAAATTCAAAGATTGTCCTTTCATATATACCTTTTACAAAACATTTTTCTCTTAAGTGATGCTTAGCATCATAAGATCCCTGAAGGTTTAAGGATTTGTGTTTAAAAATTTAATTTTTAAAAGTGCATTTAATACTAGAACTTTTAGTTTTGCAAGTAATTTCAAGCCACATTATCTCTAACTTTTATTCTTTTAAATACAGTAGAAGGTTTTTATTTTTCCACTCCTGTTTGCACTTCACATCAGGCAGTGAAATGTGCTGCTAGCGTAGAAACATGTAAGTACGTTTGAAGGTTTTTTTCCCCTGAATCTTCCCCTTTAAATAACCATTTCTTGACCTATTTGTTCTGAAACATAAGTTTTTAAGAGGTTTTTTGTTCCAAATATATTGTGCCTGCACTGACTATATTGCAGCAACTTTACTAATTGATTGTTTTGGGTTTTTTAATAAAGTATTCATTGCTTTGCCACTTACATTAAGTTATTTTTGAGACTGTCTATGCTTTCAGTCTAGTAGTTTGTTTTATATCACCTTGACTTTGTACCCAAAATGATCGTTGCTGAACAGCCGTATGTCTGTTGTTAGAAATATCAAGCCAAAAATTTAGATCAAACATTACACCAGTACAAGAGTTTCCAAGAATCCAGAAGTTATAAAACAACAGTAAGATCCAAGCTAACATGCTCTCGTATATGGGGCTAAAGCTTTTTATTAAAATATTTCTAAACTCTTATATATAGTCTTTCAAACTCACACACAATGAATCACTCTGAATATAAAAAAATAAAACACCTGTTGATTTTGCAGTTTTGAAATATATGAATCTAGAGCTTTATTCTGATGGCATATTTAAAATCTCCAATTCCAGATGGAATATTCTTGAAAAACATTTAATCAACAGTCTTAATTCGTTTTTTTCATAAGCTGTTTCCCGTTCAACCTTTGACATTTTAATTGCACCTCATTACCATCCTTTTCATTCATACTACAAATACCTGGAATATACACTACTACAACAGACCGCAGTCTTCAGAGGGTCCTGAGTTTCCTCTAACTTTTCACAGTACTTCTGTATACTGAAATTATAAATGGTGGTTCAAGTATTTATTTGCAAAATTTGCATTTCAGCTCTAAAAGGGGACACACTTGCTCCATTCCTCTTTAAAACTCATTGCACTTCAACCAAACTTCCTACATACTCAAGACTCCCTTTCCCCAGAGGGCTATGCTACTAACAGCAGTTATACTGCAGGGACATGCAAAATGTCCAGGGAGCTTTCAAAACATATAGTAAAAAACCTCATCTTTGTTGAGAATAAGCTAGATGTCAGAAAGATGGGGAGGGGAAGGTCTGAGCACTCCACATTTAAAATCTAGGCAGAAGGAAGAATCACTGCTGTAAGCTGTTAAAAAAGTAGGACATAAAAGCAGACAAGAAATGGCATTATTCCAGAGAAATCAGGGTGATCTTTGATAGTGGCTATGCATGGAGGCTTAGGGAAAGAGGATAGAATAGGGCAGATGTAGGGTGATACAACCCCTGTTATAAACTCCTAATTGCAGCAGGGGAAGTGCTTATTTTGATCCCTAAAAAAACCCACAAGCACATGAATTTGAATGAAATTCCATTAGCATTAAGTTAATTAGCATTATTATTATGTTTGTATTGTCTTACCACTGAGGTATCTCACTATGGATCCCACTGTGATATCTTCATGCAAAAACTGAGCAAATACAAATTTTCTTCCCCAAAAGGTTCCTAGCCAAGTAAAAAAGCAGCTCAGATCAAGCAAAGGCAGGTGGAAAGCAACAGGCCTGTCTCAGTCACAATTCTGTCAAGTCCTCCGCAGGCATGTCAAAAATAGAGAGGACTATTAATTTCTTCCCTAAAGAAAATAAGGTGACTTGTTCCCATCATTGTGAAGGTGGCACATTCAGCTAAAAAGATCTGGCAAAATAAAACACAGAAGAATAAACTTGCCATGGAAGAATCCAACTTGGCCAGGAGATTTCCATCTGGGCTTTGCTGGGATGTAAGGACATGCCACAGCACACCAGCACTGGGTGCTGGGGGAAGACAGTGAAGTTGAAGTGAAGGAAGAAGAAGTGAAGAAGAAAAGATGCTGTTTAGAAAAAAATGAGGGTTTACTGAGATTAGATCAGGGAGGAGGTAGAAACTTGTCGGCAATGTTGGGCTCAGCATCGAGGAAAAGACAAGGGAAGCTAGTGCTGTGTGGGAACAGGTGATGGTCTAAGTGAAGGCACTCAGCAGTGGAAAAAATCAGTAACAGGGCATGATGAGGGCCAAATCAAGCAAACAGCTCTGCCCTTGAGTAAGGCAGGTGAAGCCTCACTGTAGGTCAACAGCAGGGGTGACAGCAAAGACAGAGCTGGAGAGATAAGATGGGTCATTGGCGTGGCGAGCTGAAATCAGTAACAGCGTCGGCACAACACTTGACAGGAGGAATATACACACATCTCAACATGAAAAAAACCGCATTGAACCCTCAGCCAAAATTCAGCATTATCAGGCCAATTTGAACTGCATACATTTGGTAGTATCCAGTATTTGCCTTCCTGCCATGGGCTTCAGCAGATTCTGAATTTACTCCAGGACTACCCAGGATGACAGACAGCAGCATTATAGTATTTTTTTGTTACAGTTTTCCCATTGCTTTCTCTTTCATGCTGAATTAACCATAGTTTAAGCTGACACTTTCCTCCTAGAGGAGGTTTTAGACTTTCAAAATTGTGTAAGATCAGTGAAAGAAGGTCGCAATGGTAGACGTTAGAGATCTCTGGAGAGCTCTGGGGCAAGTAAAAGGTTTGGATACTGGTTATAGTTTTGGCAAGGTAAATACCTTGAAGCAGTAATGAGGTTATGTCAGAAGAAAAAAGTCATTCAAAAGAATGTTTTCTAACACCTTAACTGCTGTAGTGAAAATTAAAATAATAAATCATTCTTTGACAAGAAGCAATTTTAAGAAGCAGTTTTAGATTTGGACTCTGATGACCATCATGAGCTTTTTGCACACCTTTCACAACACAATTTAGTAGAATGACATTTCATATAAATAACAGAAAAATTAAGGGGTTTGATGTGTGCTAGTTTCAATCCAGAAGAAGAGATCAGTGTGGTTACTAAGATTTTAAAATAGATTAGCTTGTCTGTTTTAGCTGAATTAACTATGAAATCAGAAGTACTTTCTATCATAAACATACCTCTGTGGACTAGCTGGAAAACGAAATCTATCGATAGTTTGAAATGTACCCAATTAAATACAGATAGCATTATTAGTAACCAGGAAACCAAAGCACTCCACAATTTGCAGCTATTATAACTAAGCACATTACAGATGCTCTTATTTACATATCAGTACAATACTAATAAACTTGGCTCGCAGCTTCCATACTGCATTATAGAACACCACACAAAAGAAAATAGCAAACCTTGGCATGGCCATATGTTCCCTGGCAAATGATTCATACTTTTTTTTTTTTTTAAAACTAACCTATTTCCAGATAGAAAGCCAAATTATGAAAGATTTCAGGAAACAGCTTCTGTAGGCCCTTGTAATCTGTAGGCCCTTGTAAAAAGGTGGCTTTAGTTTCAGGAAAAAACTGCACTGGGACAAAGAAACCTCTTTCTTAAACCGTAGGGAGCAGTTTCATCACTCTGAATGAAAATGCAAGTTATTGCATTTTCTGTGTATCACTGGTTTACAGAAGTCATTCCGCAGTATTTGCAGATAGACATGTCCCTAGTCTGCAGCAAGTGCAAAATATTCAGCTTCACTTATCCCAAGACCAGGTTTAGTTTAAATTAAATGATCATTGTATATGACAGCAGTAAATTGCTACAGTTCCTCTTATCAGTGCTAACTTGATGATGCACCTGACCATCTTTGTAGAATCTAGATTCTGCGGTACGGAAGAAAAGACTTTGAAAACTGAACATCCCAAACCAGCCATGGTAACCAGACACGCTGGGCAAGAACATGTCCAAGTCTCATTCATGAGACAATGGTACGTATGTCCAACTAGACACTTCAGATGTTGGCTTCATCTAAAGTTTTAACATACACATCAACAGCAAATGTAAAGTCCAGTGTATAGCCCAGACCCTGCTGAAGGATGCCCTACAGCCAGCAAAGGGGGAAGAGAGACTTTTAAATCTCACTGAAGCAGAAAGTTTTTCTATCAGTCCTGCTACAGTAAAGAGGTGTTTAAATTTGTATGGAGGGAAAACAGCTTATATTCTGGTAAGATGTAGCCCTTCTCTACTTAAAGGGGCTATAGAGGTAAAAGATTAAAACTGTCAATACCCCTAAAGATTCAAAAAGTTGAGGTTGGTTATAAAATGGAAATATTCCACCAAGAGGAAAAGATGCAAGCACAAAGGCCAACGTCTCTATAGCCTCTGCATCCAAGGAATAACACTTAGCGGAATGGGGGGGGTGGGGGGGGGGGGCGGGCGGGGAAGCATCTCCTCTGATACAGCTTTCCAATGAGAAAAGCAAGCACATTTGGGTTTTTTTTTTAATCGCTTCACTTTCTGGTTTTATGAATAAGTGCATATATTTTCAGTTCATCAAACTCAAACCCCGCTTAGCATAAATCTGTTAAATTCTTACCCAAGAATAACACAAGTGTTTCCCAGAGAACACTGGGGCTAGCTGGCATGCTGTAAGATTGGGGTACTACTTGGGCCCCAAAGGCAAGTGCCATGTCACACAGGATCAACATCTCAAACCAATTGGAAAGAGCTTTTTGAGGTGATCTTTATCTGAGAGGAGGGGGGGGGAAAGCATTTTTGATTAAGTGACCATTTTTTGCACAAAAATTCCCAGCAAGGAGGGAGAGAAATGGTAAGGAGGAGCATGAAGCCAAGCGAGGTAGGATTGTGTGGGTGCAGGAAGAAAAGCTGGCCAGGGAGCAGAGTTTACTGCAGTCCCAAAAGCCACCAAAGTGATTGGACCCACATCTGGAAGCAGTGACTGACCCATCAGGACACCATGGAGAGAGGAAAAGTTAGGCATTAATCCTTCATTTTATTCTCTCTTATTTAACCTTGTGTTAAAAAAAAAAAAAAAAAGCTGCTATTTTTTCTAATGAGTAATCTAACGAAACATGGCTTTTTAAAAGAGCCTTTTAAGTCTTCTCTGAATGGCTAAGCGTAAGGTGTAAGTACATCTGTCTCAAAGGTTTGGCAAATAAGGGGCCTGTCACAAATCCTGAAGTACAATCTAATACAAAATTTGGGAGGATAAAAAGCCTTATACATTAGGCTCCCATGATCTTACATTCCTTATCCTCTGCTACAACAGTTTCAGGACATTTCACTTAAGCAGTCTAAATATGCTCCATTTAAAGTCTCTAACTCACTGGTTTTATTATGCCATGAGTACGGAAACATTTACATAAACATTATAAAACTGTCAGCAACATCAGCTCTTCTTTTACCTCGAACATTTAAGAAGTTTATGGATTGTAGTTTTCTGCATATTATAAGTAGAGTTAAAGATTTACTACTGTTATAGTCTGTGATATTGCCTAATAGCCCTTAGCCAGTTTCATACAGTAACTAATAGCCATAAAATCTGAGTTACATCACAGCAAAAGACTCCACACAACACAGTCACAATTTTGAAAATAATGCAGAAGTGAATAAAGAGGAAGAAGGAGAGAAAACCTGCAAATAATTTTGTTACGAAAAACAGGGAGGAAAAGGAGTGATGAAATTATTTTACATACTCTTTACATACAGTACCTTATAACACTATCAGAAAAAAACTGCAATTTTCCAGTGTTTTAAAAACAGGTTGCAGTTGCTTCAGTAAAATGATGAAACAACCAAAAGTAGAAAACACCCACAAGACACATACTCTGGCACAAACACGTAATCTTGTATTCAGCACATGCTGTTGCATAGTTATCCATCCATTCGGACATGCAACTACACTCACACACACACGTGCAGCCCTGGTTACATGTGAATTGTGCAGAGGATCCAGGGACATACCATTATTCCATGCCCTTCATTTCTTTGACATTTACAGGCCACATTCATGCATAAGGTCTGGTTGCTTTGCTCCACTCTAGTGACACAAAACAATTGTAAACCTTGCCCAACTGCTCAGCTAAATTCGATTTACTGCACCTTTGAATCTCCAGAGCATGGGAAAGCATCTGGAGCCTACCAGTAAGCCTGGCCTTGTGCTTCCCATAAAAGCAGTATGTGCACCAAAGATGATCTGCTTACAGTGTATGTTGTACTCCTGACATCACTCTTCTCAGGCTGCCTTTACATTCTTTGGGCAATATTTTACTCATCAAACAAGTGAAATCTTTTGTCTCATTTTTGCTTCATCTAGAAATCTTTCAGTTTATGACAAATAATATTCATGAACTGATAGACAAACCCATGGCTATGAGTACTCAGTGAAATACCATGGTGTGCTACCTGGCAGCTCTTTAGATTACTACAATTATATGATGCACCTGAACAGAACTACATTGGGAGAACTTGCTTTTTCAGTGAGAATCAAACAGCAACTGCTAAAGCCGAGTTGTACCTATGAACTTCAGTTAGTATATTTTACTTGAAATCCATTGTTTGAAATAGTTTAGTCCAGCTGAAACCAGAAGAAAAAAAAACGCTTCAGTATTTAGGAGGGGAATATTCCCTGCAGTTATATCAATACAAAAGTTGACAAGGCTGAAGTCTGAGCCAGAATGATATGATCAATTTTGGAGCATACCCTACCAGTACTCAAAATTTTTGTGCAGCAGCATTAATACATTTTGCTACCAATTATTTCAAATCCATTGTTGATAGATTTGTCTCCTGAGGACCTTTTAATCAATAGTTTTCATTCCATAAACCTTTCTCCTACTCCCTGTGAAAATAACTATGTTCAGTGAAGCACTATATAAAATGCAACATGCCAGGAAAAGAGAGTAGCTGAAGCTCTGTACAAGGGATGCCACGTACTACCAGCCTTCTCTGAACACTAACGCTTCATGTTTAAGATGTGAAGCATTTTCAGTAACGCCACTTCAGTGCTTTTTTTACAAAAAACTACTTCATTTCAGTACTAAGCTGTAGCTGCCCAGCCCTGTTCAGTATTTAGCTCTTACAAAGTATTTACACAGTCAAGAATCCTCCCCACTAAGAAATTACACCACTTAAAATGTCATCAGCCTCTACTTCTTTATACTCAACATTAAAAATAAAGGTAAGAATTGGCACTGAGATACAATGTTTATCCACAGCATCTTACAGGTGAGGACTGGAACAATAACTCAAGAGAGACAAAGTCCTTATACTTCAATTGAGAGCTTCATTGCCACACCAGAAGAGGACGTTAAGCAACAGTGTCAACAATTTCACTGCTTATACATTCAGGTGAAGAAATACAGAGGCAGCTGTGGAAAAGAACAAGGTAAGCCAAGTGGCAGAGTGAAAGGCCCACTTCTGAATGTTTAAACAGCAGAGCACTCAACTAATTTTTTTATGGGTTTTTTTTAAACCATCTACACATCTTCAAGCATAGAGCACATTATGAGAATAAAGAAGGGTGTCAAGGCTTAAGAGAATTATGGAGGCTAGGCCTACATGATAAACCAAGAATGTTTGGAAAAAACTTCATCTGCATTAACAGTCGTTATAGAAATATGTGGCCATATTACACCTTGCCTCCCAAACCAGACACCTGTCTGGAAATAGGAACCCAAGGAGTTGCTTGCCACGTAAAGAAATGAGCTGTGCACACAGCCTTGCAATGACACTGGCACTACAACCAAGAATGCTCCCACCAGTTAAGAGGCTTTCTCTTTCTCTACTCGACTCCTTCCTCATCAGTGAAGCTAGTTACTATGAATAATAGCACTGAAGAATCATTCAAATATTTTTTTTTATCATTTCATGATGCATTGTTTTAGCAGAGTGGCAATATGCAGTACTTTGTTTAATACTGTTAGATATTGAGCATCTGCATTGGCTTTTAACCATCTGGCACATCGTTCTTCAAAATATTTGTTGCTTTTCTTTAGCATCTCTACCTTTCTAACCACCAAAAAAACCCTCTAAATAGATTGCCTTACCAGCTCTGCTGCCTCTGTGAGCCAGAGAACGCAGCGCTCTCTAAGTCAGGTCACGTGGCTCCAATTCAGCATTTTGAAATGATGAGCGCTCTAATTAAAAAGGTGCCTTTGAGTGATGCATAGGTGGTATAAAAGAAGTCAGCACCTGTACAGAAGAAAAAGGAGATTTGCTGCAATGAAAACCCTTACTTTTCGCTACCAGTAAAGGCAAAGTATAAAGAGAGGCATGACTCTTCTAGATCTGCTTGACACGTGGAAGGGTATAACAACATACCACTTTTGGTTTCAGGCTTGCTCTGGATTATTCATATCGCATCCTTGGTAACTCTCATCCCAGGCAGAATAAATATTTACACGTAACATAATTGGCATATATAGTTTCCAGATATACATCAGCCATAACATTAACTTAAAAGCAAATTTTATTTTATTACTTCATGCATCAAAATATAATATTTTCTGGAGGAAATAGAAGGCTCTGTCTCTGCTTTGGCACCCTGCAGTTGCATTCAGTAGGAACATTATAATTGATAGAGAATGTATTTAAATATCCAAAGACAGGCGGTATTTTTGGAGACATCAAGTAGTTGAATTCTTTGCAGATCAAGCTGAGCCAGCTACAGAGCATAAGACAAGAGTCTCATCTATCCTCAACAGACTCAGGAATATCTTCAGGAATAGAAACTTGTAATAACATGCAGGCACAAGGAATATGTTTAGAATCAAATGCTATTATACACCAATTCTAATGGGCTTTGTATCTTCCTATTATCACATACACTGAAGCATGAAGTGATTGAATTAATTATTTTTCTTGCTTTACATCATCCTATACTTTATATGTCTTTTTACAAGAATTGTTCAGTGATCATAATCAGTACTCTGTGTACAACCACACCTTCCCAAATGTTCCTCCAGTCTGTTCAATCAGCTTAAGCTTTACTTCTATTCTGCTCAACAGCCTCAACCAAATAATCAGCACTAATTTCCTAACACCTTTGATGTAGTTCAAGCATATTGGTTTCATCACCTCTGAGCCTTTTCTCAGAAATAAGTAGCTTCAGTTTTGTAAATGTATTGTCTATACACCTTCATACCATATGCTGTGTAGGCTTCCCTAAGCTAAAAATCAGTGTATTGCATTTATAATCAAAAAGTAAAAATTTAAGTTGACATTTTGAGATACTTTCTTCCTCTAATTCCTGAGTACCGTGTAATCAGTAGATACATTGCTACAACTGCTACAATTTCCAGTTCAAATCTGTATATGTATAACCCTTTGCCTGCTCCCCATATCTGATCAGTGGGTACTTACACACTTAAAAGTCACAGCTCATATTTCTAAAAGCGTCAGTACACCCAGAAAGAATTCAGCTCAAATTCTTCTCTTTTCTATTAATGGCATAATGAGGACCTAACACCTGTCCTTTTTATCAGTATGAATCCTACAGACATGATTTTTTACAAACATGAACCTTTGGAGATGCAAATTCTCACACAAGATAATATCATCTTGAAATGTATACATAATACCAGTACATACATTTAGAAATCTCATCATACATAATAAATCTTGGTAAGATACTATGGTTAGAACATCAAATGAACAAAAACTTGTTGGTACCACAACATACTTTTACATAACTATTAAAAGACAAAAGTTGCTTTATTTCCACAGGCACCTCTAATTTAGATTACTGCCTCAATTAAAACACAAAGTCTTTCACTTGCAAAGATTTGGTAGAATTTGTTATAGGCCACAGCAGTGGGTACCACAAGGCATTTTCCTGTAAGTGCTCTGCAATAACTGGTGTGGACCCAAAAAATTGCCAATTTATCTTATAAATGGATAAAGTTTATTAATCCAATACTGCAGAATGTTCCATAAAGGAAAGATGATGACACTAACTGGGATATCTGATCCTCAAATAACACAAGTGGTCGGGGCGGCAGGGAAGCGCAGGGGGCAATCCAGGCAGCAATTTGACAGAAAATTCTGAAAGGAGAAAAGAAAAAGTTTTGGAAGTCTGGGCAGGATTTAAGAGGCTCAAATTCAGTTTATTCAAAATCCACTACTCTGTTGCTAATGATGTGCCCATATTGTAATGCTGTCAGGGCACTGCATGAAGAAAAAAAAATACTTTGAAGAGTTCAAAACTTTCCATGGAGGATGATAAAAAGTTCCAGCAGGTTTCCACTCATGTTGGACAAGTCTGCGTTTGGTCTCTGGCCAGACTTGAGGATGTGTGAGCAGTTCCTGTTGGACCTCACAGCTAGCGGCCACTGGTGTATTTCCTCGCTGACCTACAAGCACCCTTTCTTTACAGAAACAGTCTGAATCATGTCCTGCTTCAAACATCAAAGGGCTGTTGCGATGGAAAATAATCCAAAATTAGGCTGCTCACTCATCACCTTGTTTGTTCCACACTCAGGCAGCAGCACTGCTCTGGGAGGATTTCTTTGTTCATGACCACATATGTATCAGATACCTGAATACCTAAAATGAGAACATTTCAAAACAAATTCTACATGCTGACCTCAAACTGACAGCAAAACCCCAGCCAGCAGATTTCTGTATGCATTGGAAAATTGCTTTTCACAATAATCACCACAAATTTTAGAAGATGGCCATCTATGACACTCGACCTGCTCTCTTCATTTTGTTTTCTATGACAAAAAGGAACAGTTTTTTTAAATTCTCACTTTTCAAGCAGGTCCCCTGAAGTCACCAAGGTGCTTCCAATATCTATCACAGCTGTAGAATTGTATTACATAGCTTTGAAAAAATGTGGAAAGTGGTGGGAAATTTGAGAATTGAGCAGAAACAGGGATATATGTTTTTCAGCAGGCAACGAAGGGACATGCAAAAAAGCATAACTGGTATGATCAATCTAATAGCACATGACAAGTCCTTTACAGTGATTTGTAGCATTTTGTGTTCAGCCAAGAAGCTGAATACTCGTTTTTATTATGTAATTTAGCTGATGATGGTTTCCTTACTGAAATGGAGCACATGCTCCTTTATAATCCTCTCAATTCCTTTAACACTCAGCAGTTCCGCAGTATATATACAATCCTTTTTTGATTACAAGTAATCAGCCCTGCTGATCTCCATTGGCAACTTCAGCTTCCTTTCCCCTCAGCCTGCGTTAAGGCCTAAGCAGTTTCTAGCATCACTCCGCTCCTTCCACAAACAGCAACATCCTACCAAAACTAGTCAAGACTTTTTGGACCTTGCACTATCCAACCAGTGGTGTAGAAACCCCATCACAGGAATGTGGTGGGGCTTTAGGACACAGCACATGAGGCTCCTGTGCCAGCCAACACACACAACTGGACAGTGAAGTGTAGAAAATGGGTAGGTTTGTCTTAGTTAGAGAATGCCAACATCGTATAACAACATTAAAGAACTCATCAGTTGGTAGGTACATACCTCTGCAGTCAGACAATCCCAATATTGAAGAACACCATTTACAAAGTGCTGACAGGTTTATTTACCTTTTTTAAAATAAGAGTCCTATTTGAATTGCTGTAACCTGTGTAATATCACTACTTCATATGTGTTGTTTTGTTTATACAATAGTCATATGTACCAGTTCCCAAGAATCTATAGCATTTGATATATTTGCAGAAAGAGATAAATTCAGCTCCATTACACCCATCTGACTTTTCTGAAAGGTTTAATGGCAATAAAGATGAAAAACTCCAGAGATGATACAGTCAGAATAACTTAATTTTTCCCCGTTTAAGCTCACTGCTGCATGGCAGAAGCTTAGGAATACAGAATTCGTTTCTTTAAAAAATATTATACAGGTTCACAACAGTCTTATGAAAACTAACATGCATTTTACATTTTCCAAACAACAAATGAATAGAATTAGAGGATGCCATCTCGTGCTGTGTTAGAAGTCTCGAGCTCTGCGCTGCCAGAGATGCTGCAGCAGTAGCCTCACCTCAGATAACTTTTGTCAATTTAGGTATCATCCACAGACACTGCAGACTTTACCATGCACTAATAGTCTTTCCAAAATGCTTCATTAGTCTCGTTACTTATTGAAATCTGATGCAAATTCTCAGATTCCCAGACAGGTTGACATAAAAAAAAAAAAAAAAAAATTCCCCACAAGGCCAACTTCCACATTCTCTGTGAAAGTGAACTGAGAAGATTTCTGCCAGCTGTCGTGGCAAATAACCAAAATGAAGTTAAATTAATTTTCCTCCTAGTTTTGCAGTCATATGATGGCCCAGGCCATCCCCCACCCAGAAGCTTCACTGATTACAAGTTCACAAGCCGTATGTTTGTTCATCGGGAAATAATTAGATAGGAAGGGAACTCTAGTCAGGCAATTAATCACCACTTCCATCCAAACATAACAATAAAACCCCACACATTTAGTTTAGTGCCATCCCCTGTGTTATGATAAACCCCTTAAGAAGGAAACTTCAATTGGCAATGTCCAGGACTATCGTGGTTTAACCCCAGCTGGTAACTAAGTACCACGCAGTCACTTGCTCACTTCCCACCCGGCCCCCAGAAAGATGAGGAGAATCAGGAAGGAATGTAAAACTCGAGGGTTGAGATAAATAATAAATGTAATAATTCAAATAAAATAAAAAACAATAATAATTAAAGTTATATTTATAATTTTTATAATCATAATAATAACAATAATAATAATGAAAAGGAGGAAGAAGGGGAGAGGAATAAAATCCAAAGGAAAAGAGAGAAGAGAAAACAAGTGATGTGCAGCACAACAGCACTGCACCAGCAAGAAAATTAACTCCATCTCAGCTGAAACCAGGACAAGGACAAACACATTTGCTTTAATTCAATTAACATTAAATGTCACATTTTGGTGATGAAGTATCTGATGTCCTTCCCATTACTTCATTACTAAAAGGTCACATAAGCTTCTTGTTAGCATACATTACCTTTTATCCCAAATCTAAAACCCAGATTTTGAGGAACGCAAACATCTCTTTTCTGTTATTTTAACTTCCATTTTACTCCTGTATACAGAAGGTGATTTAGAGCAGCAAATCACTATAATTGTATCTGCCACTGTGGCATTTTTCTGCTTCTTCAAAGCTGATTTCAGCATTTTTTGATGGCATAGGGTATAACATTTTATTGACCAACAAAGAAACATACTGAAATACATTTCCATCTCCCTCATATTGATTTAAGTCAAGCCTTGCAATCAGGTCAAATCAAACATTTTACAGTCTGCCAGAACAACCTGAAACACACAAGAAAAAATTGTTTTCTGCACAAGCAGATGCATGAAGGGCTTGAAAAGCCCCAAAACAACAAGCACCGGACCCTTATACCCCAAACTCAATAAACAGGGTCTCATCTCCAAAGCATCAATCTCCACAAACTATCAAAGCACACAGACAAGTTAAAAGGCTGGAAGACATGCCTTAGAGCAAAAGATTTGAAACCAATCCATTTAATTTATCAAATGAAAGATAAAGTGGTGGCTTGTTCACAGCCTCTTGCCACCTACAAAAGATCGATGATCCTTTAATCCAGAATTCAAAATTATGCAAGATTTGGGGTAGCTCAACAAGGCAAACCTAGAAATAAAGGCCAGCTTTTAAATAGACAGGCGATTGCCAACTAGAACGAGATGCAGTGAGGTAAGGTGGATTCTCTGCAACTGGGATGCTCTCCATAAAGGAAGCGCTCCTTGTCAGTAGCTTTCAAACTTTTTCAGTTTGTGGAGTCCTAAAAAATTTCAGAAGATGCAAGCCTTCCGATAGTTTAAGGCTGGTGACAACTGGCAACATATTTGCTTCTATTTTGTTACCTTTGTTTGGTGACTAGATGTAATGTTAGGACCTGTCATGGTTTAACTCCAGCTGGCAACCAAGTACCACGCAGCCGCATGCTCACTCCCGGCCACCCGGAGGAGCGGGGAGGAGAATTGGAAAGGAATATAAAACTGGAGGGTTGAGATAATAACAATTTCATGATTCAAACAGAATAAAAAGGTAAGAAAAACAACAACAATAATACTAATAAACAGTTATAAGGGAAAGGTGAGGAAAAGGATAAAATCCAAAGGAAAAGGGAGAAAGGAAAACAAGTGATGTGCAGTACAACTGCTCACTACCCACTGACCGATGCCCAGCCAATCCCCGAGCAACAGTCCCCTGGCCCCAGCTAACCCACCCCCCCACACGCACCCCAGTTTATATACTCAGCATGACACCCCATGGTACGGAACACCTCTTTGGCTGCTTCAGGGCCACTGGCCTGGCTGTGTCCCCTCCGTCTCTTGTGCCCCTTCAGCCCTATGGCTGGCAAAGCCAGAGAAACCAAAAAGTCCTTGACTTAGTATAAACATACCCCAGCAACAACTAAAAACATGTGTGCTAGCAACACTGCTCTCACATCAGAGCCAAAACACAGCACTGCACTAGCTACTAAGAAGGAAGTTAACTCTATTCCAGCCAAAACCAGTATAGGACCTACAAGTGGTGCACAGACCACTGGTCTTACTCAACAGCATTTAGTTCAGAAAAGCTTAGGAGACATAAAAGCCCACAGTATGGAATCACAAATGGTCTATTACCATCTTGCAATTCCGCATCAATAGTAGCTGCCAGAATAGCAAGAGGACACAAAACCTTGCCTCCAGAGAGAAATACTTCAGAGGTCCTTTGGAAAGACCAGCAACTGGAGAGTTACAAAGAAGATGATGCAGCAGGAGAAACCAGAGTCCAGAGAGTACCAACTCCCAACAGAAGGTCCCCAAATTTGCAAAGAAGCAGTAACACCCACTAAGATTAGGTACTTGCATATTTTCTCACTTATGTAAATGCTTTTCCCTGCTTGATTTATACCTTGTATGATCTACCTTTCCCACTCCTGCTTTTAATGAATAGTAAAGAATACACTAGGGAAAGATCATGCATTGAAATTTCTGTCATCCTTGTAAGTGAAGCCACAAAGAAAAACATCTTGCATGTTAATCATTTCTGAAGCCTCGTAATTGTTTTCCAATGAAAGCTGATGATGGTGTGATAGCTCTCTGAAGACACATATTCAGTAAAAGGACTTTCCTATTGTCTTAGACATAAAGCATAAGCCCAGTGAACAGCCCCATACCCTAGGAACTATTTTCCACACTACAGATGAAAGTTTATAACACACAAAAATAAGAAGTTTATATCATACAAAGCTCTAAGCATCACATAAGCAAGCACAAAGCTACATGTTAAAGGGCAGAGCCTGCTTCCTCCTTCATTATTTCCTGCCCAAAACTGTTCAGCCTACACTAATGGGGCCAGGGTTTGGCTCATCTCCATAGGCATTACGTGCATCCAACCTCCAAAGGGCTGGTATTATCTATGTGAAGAGATTTGGTATTTATACGAAGATATTTTACAGTAACAATTATGTTCATGTAGAAACCATTTCTACCTTTAAGAGTTCCATGAAAAATGTGTTAATTTCTCTAACAGACATAAAAGTATTCGGTTCTTATAAACAAAATCAAAGGAAGCATCTAAAAATTTACTTTAGTACAGGGAAGTTTGCAGAGAGTAGTTAACAATATCACAATACATTAATGTGACTAACTGCTGAATGACATGGTTTTGATTGCTTATGACATCAGCTGTTGTAAGATCACATTTGTGAAGTCAAAGTATGCCAAATAACTTGAAAAGTTCATTTTTAAAGTGTGTTGCAACTCTATTGTGAAAATGAATACATGTGTAACTTCTTTAATGTTAACCAGCAGAATAAGGCAAATTAAGTATAAGGCACACTATCAAGGCAGAGGATGCAAAACATATACATGGATTGGATAGTTTTTACCTCCAAAGTTTCAATTGTCAAGATTTTGTTCATTTAGAGAAGCAGCTTTCGTGAGATTTCTGCTGTTACTGCCTTGCTTCTGTTCAGCCATAAGGATTCTCAGTGTGATAATAAACCATCAGGGATCACTTGTTAGATGCATGTCTAACCTCAGTAGTAAAGACTGTCAAATTTACACTCTGACACTTCCACTACAAAAGCATAAAACATTTCCTACAATAGCTTCACAGGGCTATTTAAAAGCACAGGCCTGATTCAAGAACAGGTCCTATTTTTATCTTGCAGCCTGCACCCAATTCCCTTCCACAAGCATTTGAACTGAGGTCTGCAGAAGAGGTTGTAGCAGTGATTGGAGGGTCCCTCTAGGAGGGGACAAGGTGCCAGGGACCTGAAAGGGGTCAGTGGATAGCTGACCACATGCAGAAGAAGGAACTACAGGCTGGTAGCACTCTTCCGTGCTACCTGGGTACAACTCCCAAAGGACATTGTTCCCTTGGCTAGCAGCTGGATCCGAAAGTAGCACAAGCAGACTGCTCAGGACCTGCCTACAGCACCTACGTGGACATCAGGTTGTAGCAACAGCTACAAAATAAAGCTCCAGCAGAAACATCATCTGCAGGAGCAGCTAATGACAACAGTCTCCTCATCTTTGGTTTGACTGCCAGGGCACGCTTTCTCAAATCACCCAAGGCTAAATGATTGCCAATACATACGCATCAGCAAATTCTTATTAATGACTGTAGCATGCAGGGGTGTTGATTCCATGATGCCAGATGGTGCCTTGAAAATGGTGCTGACTCACAGAAGAAACAGGAATAATGAGATACTAAGCTACTAATAATTTAGCTTGACTCTAAATCCCAGAGTGCCATTGTCTTCCAGTAAATATCCCATAACAACCATCAAGTAAAGAACCAGCTAGCATATGGCGGAGCTGCAGAAAAATGCATCATGACTACTTAATGCTTTGTGCTTTTATATCAAAGGGATATTTCACGTAACAGATGCAGGGAGCAAGGAAGCAACTCTACTAGTGATGAGGTAGGAACATTCACCCTCCTTTTGGGACAGCCCACAAACACAGGCAGATACGGGCTAGGTAGCATGCGGCCTTTTGTGGTATTTTGTGGTATTTGTAGTAGATCTCTTACTCTCCGCCACAGCCACAGAGGCACCCATACAGAGGCTCAAACTGTGTTTGATTTTAGCAGCCTCTGAAAAAATCACCAGGTGCTGGTATATCCAAAACTTTAATATTTTTTTTAAGCCAGATTTCAACCCCATAGGCATTTTCACAGGCTTAATTTTAAAGTGCAGCTTGGGTTTTACCACTGTTTTGTAAAGTCTTTCACAGAACTAAACCACATTTTCCGAGACAGTTGTTTTTTGCAGTGTCCATTTCATTCAAACACACTGAAAGTTATACTCAGAAGTTTTTCATCGGATAACCTAGGTCATAACCTAATCATATTTGTACTTTGCTGGGATATCTACTTTAAATTTTAAACATTTAAATAATACATCCTGCACAAGCAGGTGCATTGTCACAGTAAGGATTTTTCCAGTCTCTACAAGTCATCTGACTGGCTACAGTGCCAACAATGATCTTGTTTTTCTAAAGTTACTGGGAACCCAGTAGCACATGCACATTCCTACAACTAGCTGTGAAACACAGTTCAGTTTCTTCAGCATGACTAGCTTTTTTCCTTCTAGCAACTTTCAAAACCCCAGGAATGACACTGTTTTCTATCTAAAATTGTGTCCAATTTAGATGAGTGATTTATTAGAATTAATGCAAATGGCTTAAAGCAGATTTAAAATACTATTAAGTGTCTATGCTAAGTCAAATGTGCTAATTATTTGAAGACAATCTAATTATTTTGACATGCAAATGAAAGTTTGTGAAAATATAGACTCAGGAAATTTAAAATCATCTTCCAGATACAACCAAGTACTTAATGATATTCCAGAACAGCCTTTTCAGTTTGAGAAAAATTAAACTATTTAAAACTAAATAGATTTCTATTTAAATCTCAATTTCACTTTCTGATGGACTATATTATCAAAGAAATTGCTCACATTAACCATAAAGGAAGCATTTAGAGCAGAGAAGTACTCATAAGACAATTAGTAAATGTAATGATAGACTCAGTCTTGTAGAAAGCAGAGGGAATTTTGCCTAAGGATGCCTGTGTTAGACATGAGATATTTGATACAGCTGCCTCCTCTGCTGGTGTAAATCCAGAGAAGCCCCAAAGTCAGTTCATTGTCTACTTCTGCATTACAATTGTTCAAATGGAAAACAGGGCAGTAAGAGGAGTGAAATTTGGCATAAGTGGGGTTTTCTGACACCACCACCACAATCTGATGCAGCGAAAGAACTGGGAGAAGAGGCCTTAAAAATCGGGCTACTGCAAGAATAACGTTCCACGAGGAGGCAGTTTTCTCAACACAGAGAGAGTATCAAAGAAGTCATGCATGGCTGAGCTCAGTCCAGACCTCTGTGCAAGGACTCATTTCAATTAGTCACATTCAGAATGAATGCAGTTAAGTGCCTTGAAAAGTAATGAGCTCCCATCTGTAAAGTCCTCCAAAAATGCCCTGTCTACAACACCATTACTCTGTTATGCAAGAGCAGCAGCTTCCGCAAGGGAAAGCATGCACCAATAGCAAGGAAATTTGAGAATTTTCCTCACCAATGTTGTCCCACTTCTTCAGTGAATTGGCACTATCAATAAAATCTCGATGGCAAGGAACACTCAGGAAGGAGAGCAAATTGCCTTTACCCAGAAGTCTCCCTAGCAAGGAAAAAAAAAAAATCTATCTAGTTTTACGAGTGAGCATATACTGACATAAAGTCGTGGAAGATCTCCCTTCCCTACTTCTGTAGGGTTCACATCAGTTTGAAAATAGGGGTTTGCAATTTGTGCCATCTCTCTGAAGGTAATGGCCATTTACCAAGTACTTTACCCAGCATTCCTCTGCTGAAGGCTTCACAGTTTGCTCTGATCAGGGGAAAAATGAAAATTAAAGGGTGTATTTGCGTATTTGTCAGGAGAAATGTGCTCATTTGCATGACAGCTGTCTGTCATAACCACAACTGTAATATATATTTTGCTCACTTAGATAACAATGATCAGCTCTGATCATTAACAACAGGATGCATTAGTTAGACATGACAGTCATTAATCTGAGTCAGACTAGGGATATCAGAGCTTTAGGAGCAGATCAAAGTGGAAGCTTCCAGAAAATAAAAGCTTTTTCCAACATATTTCAATTTACACCATGGGTCCTGAATAGGGGCCATTTGTGAGGTTCTTAATTACTTGACAAACCTGTAAAAAACATCTCCAAAGCAACTGCTAAATACGCAGAGGAAGAGTGCCCTTTAATAAGTAAACCGGAGCCAACAGTCAAGACTAAAACACTCTTTATTTGTGAAAGGAATTCCAAAGAAGAATTTGTATTCCAAAACGCAAACTGTGCACCTCTTTTGCATGCACCTTCTTCCAGCATGTACATATCAATGCATACAAATAGACAGTTCTTTGTATAAAGATGCACAGTATTTTGGCTACAAGTCAGGATACAAATTTCTGGGAAAACAGCCTTGAATCCCAACATTATTAACACCTCGGACATTCATTATCAAGATCTGCATTTTGTAACAGAAAGGGATTGCTCCCCTCTATTTTTCACTAGTGAGGACAAATCTGGATGACTATATCCAGATCTGGGCTCCCAAGCATGAGAAAGCCATTGATTCACTAGAGTAAGTCCAGTGGAGGGGTACCAAGATGGTCAAGGGCTGCCATGGCACATATGAAGAGGGGCTGAGAGCTGGGTTTGTTTAACCATCCACTCTTAAGCCACCAGACAGTCATTTAGGGATGAAACTCCCAGGCAGACCATGAGCTAACTTCATATATCTCTGCACAAACATACAAAGAGAAAAACTTCTTAAGTCTGCTAGAGGAATCCTGATTTACTTAGCTGAAAAATGTAGCTTGGACTGGAGGTAAAGTGTGTGAGGAATGGCTATATATTTTTTTAAAGAAGATATTCTGAAAACTGCCTTTAAGATTCATTAGCTCTTCCTATGTACAGCAGAAAATTGCTGGAAGGAGCTGGAGTAATTATGAAGATGAACAAATTAGACTTGATAAAAGGTTTTCACAGCACAGCATCAAAATTTTGAAGGCGGTCATTATCAGACTCTTCTCCTTGGAACTCTTTAAAAACACAAGCTTGGGAATCTTCAAATAGTTGAGAACAAACTGCTATTTGAGAAACTACTTACAGCAGTGAAGATGTTAACAGTACTCAGTGCCTGAATACAAGAACCTGGTTACTACCCTTCTTTCAGAGCTTGTCAGCCACCCCTTTGTGGTTTTAATTTTTTTTTTAAAAAAAAAGAAAAAGGTCTTCATGGACTTACAACATTCCCAAGCAAAAGTTTTTAGCTTAGCTTGAGATGGGGGTGGAGGGAAGGAAAAAAACGGATTTTTGTTTTGTGTGTGAGGTTGGCCCTGCCTTTGTGAAAATCTCCAAAAGGTGGAGAGCCCACTGCTTCTCTGGGTGACCTGTCCCAGGGCTGCCTGGTGAAAAATATTTTCTTATGTCCAACCCAACCCTTTCAAGGCAGTTTTTGGCCTTTGTTCCTTGCTGTGTCTTCTAGCACCACTGAAGAGAGTCTGGCTCCATTATGTTTGAACTTACTCCTAAAATACCTAGTCATAGGCTGCTATCACATCACCCCCTGGGCACCTCAGAGGGACCTCAGCTGTGTTCCTTAAAGACAGACATAAACATAAAATCAACATTTTTCCAGTCATCAGCAATCACCCTAATCACCTCAGTTTACAGTTGCCAGCAACCTTGCAATCACATCAACCTGCTCTTCTGGCTGCCTTAGCAATATGCCATACTCCCCCAGATTTTAAGACATTCTGTTTCTTTATATAGTCCCTAACATGCTGCTCCCCCACTGCTGGCAGCTTCAGTCCTTCCCAAAGCTTACTGATGGACACAGCAGTCTGGGAATAGGCTTTCCCTGCAGAAGCTGAGGGCTTGGACTACCACAGCTCTTTCCACATCATCTACAATTAGCTCATCTCTCTTCTTCATGTACAAATAGCTTCCTTTAACTTCCTCTCCCTATTAGTGTACTTGTAACATCCCTTCTTGCTGATTTTTTTTGGACTTAAGCTCTAGAGCTCCAGCTGGCCTCTGGCCTTTCTGATATTCTCTCTTAGTGCCTGAGCAATGCTTTCCAACTCCTCTATTGCCCATTATTGTTTCCACTTCTTGTATGTTCACTTTTTGCGTTTTAGTTCATAGCGAAGCTCCTTGCTTAGCCAAACCTGCTAGAATTCTCAGTTTTCCCGCAAAACACCAGCTCTCGATCAGTTTTCTTTCAAATTCAGCCATTTCTCTTGGACACCATTCCCCTTCATTTTGCCTAGAAATTTCCTAGAAAGGCTCAAGCCTGCTTTCTTGAAAGCCAGGATACTACCTCCACTGCTCACCTTCCCACCTGTCCTCCAAATCCTCAATCCAGTCATCACCTTATGGTCACCGCAGCTCACGCTACTGTCTAGAGCTGTACTCTTCCGCTAGGTACTGTCTTCTGCTTGTGACCAGCAGGACAAACAGAGCATTACCACTGTTTGCCTCTTTTACATTTGCATTAGAAAATTCTCACAGACACTTGTGAAGACAACTCTACAGGCACTACAAGGAAACTTCACGCCCTGCCCTGCAAGCAGGAATATGCAGCTTTTGCCCTCACTTCCTCCATCTGCAGTTCTCTGAGGGAACCTGGATCCAAGAAACCCTGTTTTACAAGTAAAAGCTATTTTGGCATGTAACAAGTCCAAAAGGCTACAGTTTCCCTTATTTTTGAAGCGCCAGGTTGGGCCTTTGAACTGGAACCTTAAAGCCTTTCCCATGTACGACTGTCGGTGTGTGAAGTGGAAACAGATCATCGCTAAATTAAGCGACAGATTTCCTTTGCTCCAGGAGGGTTGCAGCCTGGCCCAGTAGCTCGCACTACATTTGTAAATTCTCCCTATTTCAGAAATTTCAGTTCCCTTTACTTAGGCACAACAACAGTCCTGTATGTTCTGTATTAAACACAAAAAAAGTAGAATTCAAACAGTAGCCAGACTCTGATTGAGGAAGACTTAAAAGTTGAGGGTTTGTTCCACTTTTTCCCTACTCCAAATCCAAATAGACTCCTTTAGAGAAGTAACTATATCTAAATGTATCGGGAACCAAGGGCACTTGAGCTGCTGAATCATGTTTCTGATGCTATTACACATTCAAAAGCAGTAAATAGTTGCATACCAAAAACCAGATTGTTTTCTTATTATATAAGGAAAAATACTGGAAATCTAGCATACCAAATTTCTTTTCTATATCAGAATAGTCTCCAAAATTGGTAAAAAAAAAATAATTCTGTAGCTCATCCACAAGGTTATTTGCATGCTACATGGCAATGTGAACAGGTTTTTCAATACTGTTCATCCTTCAGAAAGGTTGGTTTAAACAGAAACTGTGACAATATTTTTAACTGCAGCAGAGGTTTAATTATGAAGGATTTAAAGTATCATTGGAATAGGAGTTGATAAAGAAAAAACATATTTAAAATGTTAGTGGAAAAACTTTACTGGTCTTTACTATAACCAAAAACAATGTTAGAGATCATGAAGTACCAGAGACCTTTTTTTAATTGGCAGTGATCTTGTATAAAGTCTTCATCCTGGTCTACAATAATTGGACCTGAAATCCCTTTGAGCTAATACTAGAAATGGTGGGTTTATGGTTTCTTACAAAATATGACACTTTTTTTTTTTTTCTTACCTGAAGCTTCAACAGTACTCAGCAGGGGAATGAACTAGAGAAGATTCTAATTTAAAACCAATTAAAGATCAGTCACTCCATGCAATCAGTAATTGTACTGTATTGAGGTAGCATTTGTTTTCCAACCTCATATGGTATCATGAATATGGAAAAGCTCCAAATTATACTTTGGTGTAATGATAGGTTTTCTACTATTGGTACACAAATGAAGTGACATGACATACAAATCATGACTGTCAAATAGCATTTTAATGCTTCTGAGCAGCCTCAAGTTAAGTAGGGTTCCAAAAGCTAGAGGACCTTGACAATCAGCAAAAGGATCACAAGTTGCTTTGCCTTCTCCCCCTACGTTAAAAGATGTCAAGCCCAGATCAGCTGGAAAAAAAAGAGAACTACCTTCCCCCACCCAAAATAATAGGATTTTCAAAGGAAATTAAAAATAAAAAGTAATTTTAAAAAATCACTGCTGGTTCCAAGATAATTAAACATTTTAAACTGCTTTGCTTGGCCTCAATGTTGTAGGAAAAGCCCTTAACTGACAGGCTAATTATATTCCTCATCACTGACACCACCTTCTCTTTCCTCCCTCCCAACACACTCCAGAACACCACAGGTCTCATGAAGCCTATGGGACCCAGCTGAAAGGTGGCCAATCAATCAGCTACATGAGGCTGCGTGCCACCTTGGGCAGTCACACTCCAAGATGACAAGGACTCAGAGAGGGCCAATGGTCAAGTGCAAAGCCCTGGTGTGGAATTTGTCTCCGGTCTTCAGCAGATTCCTTGTTCTACCCTGGAAATGGTGTCCCATACCTCTGTATCTCAAGGTTTGCCATCAGACAGATGGGTACAGCACAACTTATCTTCTTGGTAGACCTTAGAAGGATAAATACATTCCTAACCTTGATACATACTGATGTTTGGCACTCGGCTATGAATGTGAAGCCTGGCCTAAGATGCTGGATACAACTTCAAAAATAAGAGACGTTGGCAGAATTAGTGTATTTAAAGAAATAAGTATTTAGTTCATACATTAATAAATCAAAATAGAAGTAAAACAAGGTTTCTCATACTAAAAGCCCATGTATCAGTTGCCTCTGGGAATACAAGAATCAATCCATCGAAAATATTATTCCAGCTAAAGCTGACTACAAAACAGAACTTAGATGCATACTGGAAAAAAATATAGGGGTAACAAGCACCACAGAAATCCCAACTGTTTGAAATACTAAATATACTCTTCCTGCAAAATCAGATGAAGACAAAGCCTCAATTTTTGAAGGTGCAGATAACAAGATAATCTGTATTACTACATTTAAACCTTTGAAACAAGAGTCTGAATCACTGCAAAAGTAGCAAAAGCTAAACAAGTTTCAGCTGAAGAAGAAATGATTTATGACACTGAGGCAGCTCTGTTATCAGTTGCATTCCAATCTAAAATAAAGTGAAGTGGATTTGAAACTCATTTCTATTTAATCCAGTGTGTATTTTAGTTAACAGAATTTTTTTTAAAAAGTGTAGGGACATTATTACTGTGATTGTTCCTATGTGTATGAGGTGCTACATCTACACATGACTAACAAGGCTCATAAGTGCAATAACCATTGCTATCATGCATCGCTAATTTCCAAGACACTGCAGAAATTATATTAGAGTAGACGATCAACAGAGGTCCCTTTGGCCTTAAAATCAAACAGTGCTTGTGGGCAATTATTTTTTTTTCCTCCACAAGTCTTTTGCCATGTGCACAAAACATTACAGGTAGATTGCAAGCAAGTAAAGAAACAGAGAACTTAAAAAAAGCAGGGTTAATTTCTGTAGCTTGAATGATAATTTCTACATTAACACACTTCCTCCAACATACTCAGCCCAGAACCCATATAAAAAACAAACAAACCCCAACCAACAAAAACAAATAAACAAAAACCCACAAAAAAAACCCCACACATGGAAGACGTGCATTAAATCAGGAAACGATGGTGCAAAATAAAACAGAGAAGCAGAATACCTCTTCACACCTCTCTTGTACCCTGACCTCCTCAGAAAGCCACGGGGATATCCTCCACTTCCTGCCTGAACTGTGCAAGAGAGATCTCGGTTTCTCTGGATAGGAAATTTCACACCTATTTTGATATAAGAACTCCTGTGGGAGTAGGTTAAGGATAAGTCAAATAGGGATAGATTTGCAGAGATATCCAGAGTGAGATGCCACCACCTGGGTTTTGCTTATCACCAAGCAGTAAAAATCTTGCTTCCTGCAGCCTGAAATGCGGCTCAGACTTCCCATTTGAAATTTACAGACCAAACTCTCAGACAGCTTTGTGCTTGGTAATGTATTTTTTAGGACGTCTGGAAAAAAAAATACTACTTTCCTTTTATTACTTTCTTCAGTAGTTCATTTCCCCTCCTGCAAATGCTTTTACTTTTTATTCTCGTTATACTCTAACACATTGCTGATTTTCTTCCCCCCTTTTTTTTCTTCTTTTGGGTCAAAGCAATTAATAATAAAAGTAACATGAAAGGCAGAACTACAGACGAAAACCACACAGCCTAAAGATTGTGCTTGGAAAACATGTTCTTGAACTGGACAGTGTCTGGTGGCCTGGGGAGAGAGACGGGAGCTGAAAATAAGCAAATCTCTCAGTATCCGCAAAGACAAAGGAGTCCTGCTGTTTTCCAGGCACTGGGAATCAGCGGGGCTATCCCCACAGGAGCCACCCACCACAGTGATATGCCTCTGAGCCTTTCATGGTCTTTTGAAGACATGTTTTCACAGAATTTCCTAAGGTCATACTTTCACAGGTCTGCCTTAAAATACAAAACCTGCAAAAGTCAAAACTCACTGTGCGCAGCACTGCTGCAGCTCTCTGCAGTCATTAGTTACCTGCTACCTACAGCAGCTTTCACTGATGGGGTCCAGCTGAGAACAGCTCATTTGAGCATCCCCCAGAGGGATGAGCAGCTCCAAAGATCCTTCACAAACCCAAGATAGATACTTTGTACCCACGCCATGCACCCCCAGCTGCACCCCTTGATCACCAGGATCCAGGGCACACAACGTACGTACCCACTTCAAACACTGAACTGGTTCTTTGGATTATTTTCCTCCTGGTTATTCATAATTTAGGAGCAGCTACTCACTGCTCTCTGTACAAGTCTGAGACTGCTTCCGGCTTTGCATTACTACCAACGGCACGGGTAGTAATTAAGCAACTTTGCGTGTCACAAATATTAAATAACTAATTAGCAGTATTAATAAAATGGACCTTCTGATTTCCGTGAATGAATAGGTACATAAGTTTTGCATTAGGTAAGAAGTTATGCATAAAGCACACCTCTTGCCGTATGCCCTGGTTTAAATTATAGCTGTAGGGTTAATTGAATACCGCAGTCTAATCTCCTTGCATAGGTGTTGCATCAGGCTACACGCAGTACTGCATCAGCATTTTGACTTGAGTTTATTTTTTTTAAATAACTGCTATAAAACACTGACTGCAAAGAGAAAAACAGCTTTAAGGGAAAATATTTTTTAAAAATGGTCCTGTTGAGATCACCAGAAAAGGTTCTTTTTTAACAGGCTCAAGAAGAGTGTTTTTCATATTTCAGCACATTTTTACCAAGCTTCCCCTTTATATTTCCTGAATATATAGGCTATCCTTGTCAAGAACAGAACAAGAAAATCACTAAGACCATGATGATATGGAAAAGTTATCTGAATTAGATAAACAGTTCAGCCCATTTGATGATTTGGTTTTAGAAGACATGCATTCTACCACATATCACATGAACATAGAAATACCTGCTCCTACTTCCTACTCATTCCTAAAATCGTACTTGTTTGCAGAGTTACTTAATACATAAACTTCTATCATATTACCAGTATTCTCACAAACCTTTCCGTATTACCAGTTTTATATTTTTATATATATATATATATATTTCCACTGATACCTGATTGCTTGACTACGTAGTCATTAGCAGGACTGGGCCCAGAAAAAGTAATCTAATTTTACAAGTGACATAATTTTAGTTAAAGGGGCCTTGACTGAAATTCAGCCAAGCCCAATCCAAAGCAGCTAAGTCAACCTTTAAGGCTTGTCCATGTTGACATGTAAACAAGGTACATGTCACACCTTTAATGCATATGATGTTCTCTCTGCAGCTATTTGTGCATGTACTCTAACTGCTAGAAATAGCCAAAGACCTCCCTCATGCACATAGCAGAACAGCTACATATCACCCTTAAAACCTGAAAAGACAACAATGGACCTATCAGCTATATCAGGGTTACAGGTCTTACTCACCAAGGTTCAAAACCAGAGCAATCCTTTCACATTATAATGTTGAAAGGATTACTGACAAATAGTGCAAACAACCAGGACCACACATAAGAGTATGACTAGCTATTGGAGAATTACACAATTTCAGGGAGTCTCCAAGCAAGCATATTCTCATTTATTGAGCTTTTTTTGTTGTTTCAAAACCAGCTAGATCTTTAGCAAACTACTGAATTCTTTTCAGTGCAAACTGAAGTGTCTGAATTGTAAGCCAGAGGTGGAGAGGAACTCATTCACGGGGAGTGGTTTGAGAAATTCTAGTGTTAGACAACAAAGATGATATTTCAAAGTAGGAGAGCAATGAGGATAAAAACCACTCAACCCCTTCTCAGTCCACTTACCAGAAAAGCCATGACAGTGACAACATCGGACTCACTCTCCAATGTCTCAGGAACAAAAATCGTTTCATACAGCCAGTCAAAAAACTTCTTCAGACAGTGTCACCCAGTGGGATACCAATGGGAGCGTGATGGTGCTTAAGGAAAGCAGAGAAACCTGAAAGCAGGAGACTGTGCAGTTTGCCTTAGAGGTACAGCAATGGTTTCTGCTCTGCTGAGTAGTGGTAACACACCACCTGGCACTGTTAGAAGGTGGGACTGGAATAGTAAAATTTACCAACCTTCTTTCCTAACGTCTCAGACAATAGTCAGGGGCAATATTAAAGACTCACTGATCATCGCTCATTTTTAATTCACTCTGTGCTCCTGATACATTCCCTTTAGTGAGCAGAACCACATGCCCAGATGACTCACCCAACAAATACTGCAACTAAGCATAAGCTGTAGCAGCCACCTGGCCCTAAAAGTGTAATGAGAAGTTGAGATTTTCTAAGTATTCACTGATACAATTAATGCACTGGATAGGCTGTTCCTGACTCAAGGGTGTCGAGTCCAATATGGATTAGACAAGTGGAAATAGCTTCTCACGCCAAGAAGGTATTCTGCATGCTACCTCGTAATTAATCTATTTAAAATACAACAGAGGAATAATTAAAAACGTCCTCTTAAAATTCAACAAGATGAAGACAACAGCAAAGTCAAATTTAGAAAGGAGAAATAAAAAGGAACAGAAAATCAGCCAACATGGCTGCAGAATAATTTTGGAAACATCCTTTATTGATTGAGATCTTATAAAAAAAAAAAACAGAGCAGGATCTCTGACAGAGCCATTACTGTCCCCTGGGTGCTCAAATGGGATCTCAGATCAGCAGGTAGGTTGCAAACAAGTTGACAGAAAGTGGCTGAAGAGTGGCTTGTATGTATTAAGTACATTAATTTTTTAATATTGGAATTTCAAAGTTCTTTATATGATAAAACTTACAAAAAGAAAAAATGAAATATTAGAGTAATAAATTCACAGTAATTGTCTCACATCAGATAGTTAGGTCACAAGTGCCCCAAGAAACACAAGCAAGCAGCAAGAAGAATAACGGTAGGTTCAGAAAATTTCCTAATGCACTTTTTTAAAGCCCCCTGCCTTTGTTTTAATCTTATCATCCCAAACTTAAAGTAGCACCGTACCTTCCCTCCCCAAGCAAAGAGCTGTTTAAAGAAAAAAATCCCCACCATCAGCAAGACCATTTCTTTAACATCACATTAACATGTACATTAACATATACGTATGGAAGAGAGCACTATGCTGAGCTTACAGATTCGTTTAATGCCCAGCAACCTTCAGCTGCAGTTCATGAGTTACATAACTTTAAATACAAGCATTGATTTCAAGACAAAATACAAGAACTACAAATTGAATTACAGCTGTAGGACAACCACCAGTAGACGACATTGCAGAAATCTGTATAATGTCAATTTCTATTATGTCACTCAGACATTTAGCATTTAAATTTGCATGCTTATACTGCAGTAAGAACTGGGCAGATGTTGTTTCTAAGCCCCTTAAAAAATGCCAGCAAACAGTACAAGAATATAAACAGAAACATCAGTTTGCAGCATGTTTTTCATTGTTGTTTTGAGGAGATGCTGACAACCCAAGTTTTCAAATGGGATGGTTTTTTGGTACAGTTGAAGACTGATAAAGAATCCCAGTCCTGCATCTGACACAGTCTTTTTGGCTATAATGAATTTTGAAGCTCTCCAAGAGTTGAAAATTTACTATAACCTGCCAAATAAATGCATGTTATATTTATCAGCTGTGTGTCTTCAGGAAAATGAACTTGCTATTCTGTCAGAAATTGTCTGTTTTGGGAGGTGTGATTAGACTTTAACCATTGATGTAGAAATGCCATTCTTTCTTCCAGTTCATTGCTTTCCAGCCAAAGGTTTAGTCGTGGACTATAGATTATATAATACCTTACAAGGAATTGTGGGTGCAGCAATGGCTTATAAAAAAAAAAATCAAATTTGATTGCACATTTTGAATAAAAATTCACTTTTGCATGAAAGTCTGCTATAATGAATCTTTATCTCACTCAATTAAAGGAGTACATGGCTAGTGAACAGCAAATCAATTGATCCTCTTTGTTTGCATTTTTATGAGGTATAAGAAGTTTGCAACAAACAGGGAAGACCACAGAGATGCCAGAGCAGCAGAAACAACACAAACATTGGCAAGAGACACCCAGTGGAGAAACCTGGGTATAAGTAGGTCTCAGCCTAAGAGAGAAAGGTGGGCTTCAAAGTTCAACAATCTCTATTTATACCTACTCGCTCTGCATAAAAGCTAAGAGGCTTGGGACAACTTAAAGGTCAAGGTGACCCTTTCCTCAAGAACAGCCAAAGGCAGCAAATAAAAGTACGTTTGAAACCACTTAACATTTAAGATTGACCAATAATGACTGTTGTTGATTGTATCTGGCAAAGGGAGCTCCCCATCCCTCCTAGGTATTATATGAATTGGATGAGTCATCTGAGAAGACTCAGTATTTCTCTGCTCTGCAGAAAACTGTTAGAGGTCAGCCCTGGGAAGAGCAATACAGGCCATGAAAGACTGAACACCTATACCAGTACCTGGGGATCTCCTTTGGTACCACCTCTAGCAGTGTTCCATGCTTCGGTCAGCCCGTGCCCACCTGCAGGCCTTTAAAAAGCTGACACAGGATATAGAAGGAACCCTCCCTATCAGCAAGCTATATCAAAAGAGGTTAGTGCTGTCCCCTATATGTATGGAAAGATCCATATTTCCCTTGTTGGATGGTGTTAAATGATATGCTTAATTTAATTGAAATAGGTGCCATGAATAAAAGCTAGAATAGGCCATTTTAAGAGATGCACCAGAAATACTGCAGAAGCAGAGGAGAGGTCAGGCAGGAGGCAGCAAAGTGCAGGTGGCATCCGTGTGTCCTACCCTTACCTGGTGCAGAATTTATGCTGGTACAAGCTGGACAGGTCACTTCCTACTTTACCGGAGATGCATAACCACAGTGAGGAAACAGCTGCCAGCTTATGATGGCCGTTACTCTTGAGTACAGCTCAGTTCTGGGGCTATAGATTAAGGGTATGCTTAAGCACCAACTTTTTAGAAGTAGTCTTTGCCGTCATACAGCATAGGAGAAGGAGCAAACAGCGGACACCAGAGGCAAGGAAGCTGGGACATAGAAAGGACACTGGGGTAAACTTTGCCTTGCAGACACTGCAAGCAGCACTACCAAACAACTTTTTTGACAAGCAACCCCAATTTTATGTGTGAAGTTAAGTCCTGTACCAACACAGGAGGGATGAACTCACCAAGAGTGACCAGGGTGCCCTGAGATGCAGCTGTGCAGGGTTGGCCCTATTAAAGTACCTTAATTCATTTACTGCACAAAAAGCCCAGGTCCTAAAGCACTGAAAACTACAAAAAAGGTAAAACTGGCTGGAAGAGCACATTTCTTCAGGAAATGCACCCTCTGGACAACAGTGCTATGCCTCAGTGGTGTAATAGGCCAAGCTGCAGATGCCCTGCAAGGGCTCAGGGAGGAGAAAGGGTCCAACAGGCCACCCCAGTCCCTCTTGGATGTCTGTTTAGGAGACCACCATGAAGAGCTTGTGGTCCCATGGTCACACACACCTCACTGGAACATGTCCTTGCAGTTTCACACATTTTTGCTGACATCCAAGCAGGGACTAGCAGTTTTCCCTTATTTAGTATGTCATAAGCTCAGACAAGCTCTGGGAGGAGTTGTCACCCTGTTCTTGTTTCCAGGGGTAGAGTTTTGCTTTTGAACTCACATCTTCAAGGACTCCTAGAGACATCATGTCACTCTGCAGTACTGCAGAGACTCTACCAGTGATCAAACACACTGCACTCCATGGCCTCCTGTGCAAAAACAACAGTGTACCTTCCTTACTCTATGGCAAGTCACAAGAAATAAAACATTCCCTGCAGATCTGGGGAGTACAGATTCCAGTTATGATGGTACCCATCTCAAATAACCAAGGAGTAAACTATAAAAAGGCTGGAGTTATTAATCTGTCATACACTGTAGGACAGCTCTTGAAGATATTGTAGCATAACTCATTTCCCATCACAACAGCTAATCTTTCATAAGGCTAATAACTAAACACTAATGTTTTTGTTAGGTGAAAAAAAAAAAAAACAAAAACCCAAGCCCTGTATGTATTACATAATATCTACCTTGGGATGAAAGCAATGCGATTGTTTTCATTAACCTTTCATTCTTATAAAAGGGCAAAAATCAATAACAAATTTATTCAGGCAAGTGAAAGGCAATTTCAAGCAATTTCACAAGGGATTTCTTTTTCATCGCTTTTTTCCCTCCCACAAATTCTAATAAAAAACAATATGATCTGTCCAAATGCAAGACAAATACAAAAAGCAAGATACTGTCAGCTCCTCAAAAACACAGAATGAAACTGCCTTCTTACAGCTGGATAATTGTCTTACTAAAAATGCTACTTTCTTTTGAATCCTAAGCAAGTCTGCAGAGCAACGCCTTATTGACAGCCTGCGAAACACTTCGTTGCACAGTACTGAGATACTCTCTTTTAAATAAAGCGCCTACAATATATATTTTTTCCTATGACAAATCGAGCAGTTTCTTTTTGGTGCACTTTGTCCTTTCATACTATGAACAGATGTTTAAATTATATGGATTTTCATGCACTTTCTAACTTTGTTATTCCTGTCATATATTCCACTGCATTTTGCCTTTTAAAGAGTTGGCTTTGAATTCACAGTCTGAAACATCTGACAAAAGCAATGATAAAAAACACAAAGTAATTCGTCGGCAGCTCTATTTTCCACAGAGGACAAAAAAATGCTGAAAAGGAATAATACATTATTAATAACTTTAATTTAATCTATGACTTCATCTCTTTCCATAAGTCCTCCACATATCCTTTCAGTGTTTTCTGTCACAGTGCCATGAGAGGCAGAGCAGGGGGCAGCCGCAGCCTGGTGCATCGGGCCCCACTGATTCCTTCACAGCCCACAACGTTCCCAACATGGTGGTTTTTTGTGTTATACTAGCCTTTAAAAATATCTTAAGAGGTATAATTATAAATTGTTTCTACAAGCACCCTTATTCTATAGGTACATCTTTACTATATACTATACCTGTTCATTTTCATTTTCTTCTGGGGAACCTTGTGAATTATTTGCACTATTCAAAGAAAGATCTAGGATATTACATCAAGTTTAGTGGAATTTGAATGCCAAACTAAGACCCATCAGCACAGGTATTTAAGATGAGATCAGCTCCTTCTGGTGCTGCTTATCCTTACCCAGTTACTTTAGAAGGAAACATTGTCCCACTTCCAGCGGCTGAAGTTAGGGGTGCTGATAAAACCCTGTCCTGTCCTCTGAACACTACCATCAAAAACTTCTTTACTTTGAGGGTGACACTGGAACGGGCTGCCCAGAGAGACTGGGAGTCTCCTCCAGAGATGTTCAAAACCCACCTGGACACGATCCTGTGCAACCTGCTGTAAGTGAAGCTGCTTTAGCAGGGGGTTGGACTAGATGATCTCCAGAGGCCCCTTCCAACCCTGACCATTCTGTCATTCTGTAACCCCCATGGCAGTCACATCACACAGGGACATGCAACTCCTCTTCCACTTCTCTGTGATGGCCACAAAATAGCTTGAAAAATTTGCCCAGTGGCTTTGCTTTGAGGATGACTGAAAGATCCAGTTTGTTAATTCTTCCTTCATGCTTTCCACGGGGAATAGAGTGGAGCTTGTGATGTTGGGAAATGGATGGAAAAGCAAGTGAAAAACTGCAGCATTGTGTTGAAGCCCAAAATCAGCAATGCATTTGGGTACATGATTCAGTAAGGCTATGCCAAATGTCTGCCCCAGGAAGGAATCGGGGGCACTCACCCTCCCATCCTGTACTTGGACGTGTTTGACACCAACAACTGCTATCCAAGATTGTCCCAAAAAAGACAGCTCTGAGCTTCAGCAGACTTGTACTGCCTGGGAACAGCTGCAGTCCGGAAGATGGCCAGAAGTGTTCAGCAGAAGCGTTCAGCAGAAGCTGAGCCAACATCAAAACCACTAATTTGTTCAGCCCTCATTTCTGCTCCCAGATTTGTCACTTACATATCAGATAGCAATTTTTGAACGCAACATTGCCAAAGCATCAGAAATATACCTTTCACCAATCTTTTGAGACAAGTTAGAACTGTCCGCTTTGAGCTTGTTTTCAGACTAGAAGGACAGAAAACTGATGTTTAAGCCGGCATCACACAAACATAGGACTGGAAAGGATCACAGATGATCACTAAGTCTGCCATGACCCCCTAGCAATGCAGGATCAATAGTGTTTGTTGTCCATGAAAGATGTTCATCTAATTTATCCAAAGAACTCCACAGAGTGACAAAATGCTACGGTTTTCCATGTCAGTCTATTTTACCGCCTAATTTCCCAAAAAGCCAAAAAAAATTGTGCAAGTAGCTTGCCAGAACTTCCCTCCCTGCAGTTTTAAGTATGCACCCTTCGGAGAGCACATTGATCCTGAATTAGGAGAGCACACTGATATTTATTACATTTAAAAACTATTCAGTAGTGTCCCTAGCCCAAACAGGTGTCTTCTCCCTCATCGGTCACAGTACACCCCAAACTGTATGCACAGACCAACTACTTACTTTCTCACTAGCGGAAGTTTTTGTTCATCTGATGCAAGGAGAACTTTAAAATCTGCTTGGAAATGCCACAGCTTGCAGGGTGGTAATGCTCTTCCTGGCCTGACATTAATCAAACTCTGAAGTCTATCTGGGTACCCCTGCAGATTCCTGCTTATTAATCCTAGAATTCTGTCATAATAGTTACCAAAAAAAAGCCAAAAAATCATCTCCCCTGGTACATTAAGTCTTATTGGTTTAGTTCTTAGCCGTTCCCCAGCAAGCCAAAAATGCCAACAAACTCCAGCCATGTCAACATCAGCTGAGCACAGCTCCTTTCTGGTCTTATGTCCTACTGCATTAACCAAATCCTTATACTTCCACATATCCTCCAGCTGGCTCAGTTATGCATTAAGGTGGCTGGCTTCTATTCTGCTTCATGGTATGTTGAATACATTACAGAAATTAGATCTGAGGCCCTCCAGATACTGCTATGGCTAATTTCAGATTATCTGAGCTTTTCAAAAGCTCATTTCTCACATGCAAAACTTCCCAGTGAATAGTATTGAAGTTGCTTCTGTTCCCACCATTTGAGTCTCAGAGCTTCACAGACTAGCCTAAAGATACAAGAAATACTCCAGTGACTCAATGTCCCATTGCTCAGGGCAGCTGAAGCGCAAGGGAGAGTGTAAGAGGCAGATCACCCATAACATGCTTTTTCCAGGCAAACTCCCAGCATTTCCGAGAACCTAACTTACAATTCACTGACACAAAGGGCAATGTTTAAAACTGTAATTTGCAACAAAGTTTTACAAAACTTTTTGTTTAGACTAAACATGATGTGTTTATATTCTTTTCAATACAAAGCAGGACACGAGGACAAGCTGATTTATGGCCCTCTTGTTGCACCTAGACTATAAAGTTTACTTTGCTTGCACTGTAGTCAGTTGAAGATTTTAGTGGGGTCTTGTTTAAATAAAGAGAGCAATTAAATCATTTCATGAACAGCACATAAGCTGGGCTTCTTTCCTTATGGCAAAGTGAGTAATAGCTGGCATCCAGAATCATTCAGTTATTCCTCCTCCTGCAGTTATTACTCCAATTAGTTTTCTTTTTTTCATTCACCATCTTGGGGAGAAACTAAACTCTTTAAACATCCCCCATACCATGTCCAGAAGCAAAGGTAGTTAAACACTGGCATTCCCTCAGAGGCAGATACAAAAGAAGGGAAAAGAGAACACGGGACTATATAAACCTCCTCTAACTCCATGTCTGCCTCTGTTCCTGAGCCAGGAATAAATTGAACCACCGCAGGTTATCTAGCTGTATGGAAGACCTCCAGATGCTCCCTCTTGCCATGCTTAGTCCAATTTTGGTCCTAACAGAACTCTCCAGTACCTACAAGAAGGAGGTGGGTGAGCGCAGGAGCAATGCTCAGCTGCAGCACAGCCCTTCCTACAAAGGAGTTCACTTTCACCAACAGATTTTCACTTACAGACCTATGGAGAAATTGAACTCCTTTCTGATCAGTAAGTCTATACATAATGGTCCAGAGTACATGGATTATAAACACTTGCCCTTAGCAATTCACAATAAAACCTTTGAATAACATACAGTAGTCAGGCACATCAATTACGGTTAAGAGCTGTATTTTAGCCACAGGACTGCCTTTGGAGCTAATGGAGGTAGTAAGTAGCTCTTCAGGGAGATCAAGGCTATGTTTTTGGCTTACAGGTACTCCCAGAAGAAAGGTCAACTAACATCAGAGAAGCACATTTCACTAAATAGACAGAGAAAACAAAGACTGAACACTCTCCAAACTCCCCTGCATCAAATTGCCATCAACTAGAGTCCCAGGGTGTAAGCAGAAAGATTGCTAGTCACTGTCAGATGCTCTTGAACATCTTGGCTTTCTTACCCAATCGAGGAATTCAAGGCTTTCGGTGGTAGGGGAGAGCTTCCTAAGATGGTAATGCATTTAAGGCACTACTGTAATTCAGTACTATTGGCACTGTGATCTCTCTTCTTTAAGTTCATTCTTGCTGCAGAAGACAAATATCTAAATATTTATTTAGGATGTAAAACTTCTGCCCATCTCCATTTCCCATTCCTTGGATTAAAACTTCCTCTGATCCAAATGTGGTATAAAGAGTCAGATTTTGGGATCCTTCTATGTTGAAATTGTTTTACAAGTGCATTTATATAATACAGAAGTATATACTACATCATAAATACATTTATAATGCTTATTTATACACATCCTCTGTGCACTGCTGTATGTAAAACCCTTGCAGAAATAAGAGTAGAATTTAATGACTGAAATGTAGGGAATTTGTGCATTAAATCACCAAGTAAGAATACGTTGCCACAAGGAACAAAAAGCCTTCCCACAGACAGAGGGAAAAAAAGCCAGTGTTCAGGGGAATTAATGTATTTTGGAGTTAATATAAACAAAGCCTACTCAGAAAGGATATAGGGGATACTTATGTACAACATGCTCTAACAGAAAAAAGAAACATCAGTATGTACGTCCACAAAGCTCCCTTACATGGGTGAGGACGATTTTCTCCTTTCAGTGACACAGGCATGAGGCACAGGACAGGTCAGTCCTGTAACCAAATCCTACCTATCTTGGCAGACTCTGTCCTATTTATAAACACTTTTGAAACTCGTGTGCAGTACCCCTGCCTCCCCCCACCCCATTTACAGCCACCAGGTCCTAAAATTTCACAGACAAAAGCCACCTTCTTGCCTTCAGCTTCAACATGGTACAAGGGCAGGAGGAAACTATAAGGGGCCCTTCTGCTGAGCAAAGCTCTGGCTGTCCTACTCACTAAAACTCTCATCTGCCTCCTTCACCGTAATCCTGCCATTGAGAGAGACAGAAAACATGACAGATCTGCCCATCAGCTGGACTCAAAACACATCCACAGGACTGGCAGCTCGAGCCATTAACAGCACTGCAGGCAGCAGCTGCACACAAGATGTGCCCAGCTCTATCTAGTTCAAATGAAAGAGGAGATAGCTGGATGCCCACTGCCACCCAGGGAGGCCAAATCTTCACAGCTCCAGTAGGTCTAAAATACGCCAACAGCTGGGAGCTAAGCTGACCAAAGGCATTGTATGGTGCTTAATGCTGATTTTAACTTAAATAAGCTCTTTGCCAGGGCTTCCAGACCATAAACAGAGATTAACTTCAAATCATACACAATGATTTAAACTATGCAAAAAAAAGACTAAGCAGCATTCTCCCCTCCTACCCCCAACATGAAGGAGACAATACCAAGATTCTACCCATTCTATAGTCTGAGAACAAAAAAAGACCTCTGGGGTTCCCAAATATTCAATAGCTGAAAACACATGCTTGTTCGTTTGCCAGTATTTCCCACATCTTTTTCATTTTCTTGCATTGTCGTGTCTGCTCTCACGGGAAATTCATTAGTAAATTTATCTTCTAAGAAGAGATGCCTAAGGTGGCCTTTAATTTTCCTCTACATCATTTAGTTCATTAGCTACAGCACCATGACTTTTTTTGTTTTTGAATAATCCCAGGTACAATCCAAACATGCTGAATCCCACATGTATCACAACATACCTGCTAACCTGAAACAGAAAACTTTATTTAAAAACAGAGATATACTACAACATATACCACAGTGAAAGGAAATCATTCTGATATTTCTTACATGGATTAACTGAACAGTAATACAGTATTTTTAAATTTGTAATTACTTGACTGGCCATCTTCCAACTAGCAGAGCTTTAGTTGTCTGTACATCTTACACAGTAAACTTGCTAGTCTGACAACATACCCGAATTCTCTCCATATTCAACATATTTTATATTTGTAAACTTATTCTAAAACACACTTTGAAATTGTCAGGGGTATGAAGCTAGAAAATTTTTAGCCAAAACACCACGACATATATATCCCTTTCTAGGTGGTCACTTCTAAAAAGTGCCTTCTAATCCTGAATATTTTTAATAAAATCTTATTATAAGATGGCAGGAGGCATAAGATATCTGTAATAGTCCATTTTTTAAAAATCAAAAGACATTTTTTCCTCACCTTTGAGGAAGTTTGGCTCTTTTATGTCATGTAGATTTACATACCGAATATTCAGTATCAGTTACACATCTCTCTCCAGTGCCAGGAACAAGTCATTAACTTGCTTTTTTTTTTTTCTTTTAGTGATTAAGTTTGACACATTTATTTTCTGCTTGCTTTGAACAGGAAAGAGACATGTTAACAATTAACTCAGCATTCAGACTACAGCACTGTCACTGAGCTTGAAAACTTTTCCAGGCAGAACGACTGAAGGACAACTGGCCATTGTTGCTATTTATAGATCTTATTGTACTTGCTCAGCTGAAGACACCAAGGTACCCTACAACAGGCATCCACATATGGAAGCACTTAAACTGTTTTCCTTATCTACGCCCAGCATCATTATAAAGGAGATATTATTTCAACCCACCTGTACTGGGTTACTCAGCATAAACTTGCTCTATTTGCAAAGCAGAGCATTTGCTGCAATTGTCAGTAGAAGCAAGTTGGTTTTTTTTCATCTGACACTCCACTAATCACATTTCAGCTTGTTCTGCTCTTCACTCATTGATTATGTTGAGTCTGAACTTCCCACTATTTTCACTGAAGAAAAAAAAGCAATATACTGCAGCACTGATTCCCTTCCTTTTCATGTTATTTTTGATCTCTGCATCATAAAATGCTCTGTGAATTTGCTAAATGTGTTTCATTAAAAAATGTTAATCTATCTTGGTATCAGATTCAAATACTTACATGCTTTCCTTTGATTTTCACCAACTGGAATATTATTCATAATTTCCTCTTCAAAGATGGGTGGGCAGCACCTCCCCAGAGCTACTTATTTTGTATCCCCACCCACCCACCTCCCATAATGATCAGATTATTTAGATGAAAGGAAAGGCTCATTAGCACTATAGTTATTTTAATTTTGACCCCTACTGAATAGTGGTGCACAAGCTTAGGGGAAAAAAAAAAAACCTCTCCCAGCACAGTCTGAGCATTTTCCTGTGGGATTCATTACAAAGAGCAGCTTGGTCCACTCGTCTGCCAGACTGGATTTTCCTCACTCAGAAGTAACTTAATATTCCCAAGAAATTTTCTATAATTTTTTTACGATATGAAACCTTAACATCAAAGATCTCACATCAAGGTTGGGTGACATACTGCTCCTTAGGGGCAAGAAAACACAGCCATATTAAAGTTATTGTAGACCACTGGGTTTCACCATTAACACTGTTTTACAGATTAACCAGAGACACATGAGGACAAGGGCTCTGCCATTCTTGATGACAGCAGCAAGTTTCTAAGGAAGTCTTCAGGGGCTGCTTTGGGTCCTTCAAATGCATCAGCAAATTCAGAAGTGGAATCTATCATACCATAACACTAAGAAATCTAAATTTAACATCAGAGTGGGGGAAAAAAAAAAAAGCGTAAGACCCCTGGTAATGTGGGGCGGAGAACCAAGAAAACCCACATGGTATGCACTTAATATTCCAACTTTCTGCCAACATGCCTGTGCAACAGACGCTGAGGATGTTCAGACTTTAAGACTACAAATAGGCTTTTAACCTCAACTGAGACCTAGAATACCAGCTCCTCTCCCAGTCTGCTCTTGCTGCTTTTCCGTGAAAGTCACCTTTGGTACAATGTCAACACGTATAACCTTACACATTTCCCTCCTAGAGTCCTCCTCCTCCTCCCATAGTAGTGTCCTAATGGTAACAACGGACACAGAGTAGTCCAGTAACACATCAGCCTTTTCTTTCATGACTTATTTAAGTCATTGCCAAGATGCTGCTGTAAAGGTACACTTCAGTCCTTGGGAACTGCTATCACTGCTGCAGCAACAAGTCAGTAGCAAGCCAAAGCCCACATACACAAAGCTAAATAAAAGGGATTTAAAAGAAGTGTTGGGAAGAATCAATCTATATAAAACACAAACCAGTCTCTGTTCTCCTCTGCATCTAGCAAATACATTTTGAGGTTCCAAGTGACAAACCCTAAGGCCCAGATATCAGATTCTCTTACCTTTCTCTTTTTATACCTACTTGACACATCTGACTGCAGAGATCTGCCATGGTGCTCATATGTGCAATCTCCCATTCATACATCTGCCTTCTACAGAATCCAAGGAAATGCCCAACAGGTGGACTGAAATATTAAAAGCAAGCTTTCATGTGCACTGAAAACCATGGAGAGGTTTTGCTGATGGTTCTCATTCCCAAATTGTGTGTGAGCAAAAGCATATGCAGTGAAGCCTGCAGCAAGCTCAAGGAAATCAGACAGCATTTCTCCCTGCCTCAGACTTCAGGTCCTGACATGTGAAGTCATACAGCAGCTCCTCTCCTGCTCCTGTAAATTCCTGCAAGTTCTGTGAAGGAACAAAAGGATTTGAAGCCCTATCCGTGTGGTCAGCTTCAAGCACTGAACCCAGCTGCCAGAGATAAAAATTAAATCTGAAATCATCTTGGGAAGATGTAATAAATGAACTGCAATGGCAAATTTGAGAAAAGACAAGACAATCAACTCCATTAATGGACCCCGTTAACCAACCTCACTTCACGGATGCAAGTAACAGCAAGTAGGACTTACAGATACATTGTAACAGCCAAGAAGACCAGCATTTTTCTGGATCATTTAGAGGATTTGTTCTCCAGGTCTGTCTTGCCTTATTCTAAGTGACCAGTTGCCAAGTATTACCCAAGTTTTATATCTTCCATCACTGCCAGAAGAAAATACCCTTCACTGAAGGCACACTAGGAAATGCTGGTTTGGTTTTAGTACTAACTCAGCTAAGGGTCTTTGGTCAGTCAGGGGTACAGTTCTATGTTCTGGTTGTAAAACAAGGATTTCTGATACTTTAATACTGGGTAATTAAGACATTGGATTCACAATGCCAGAAAAGATTTTGGTTTTGTTTTTTTCAAGTTCAGCTGTTGAGTGCGTAAGAACTTACCTGCAAGGAAGTCAAAGCCAGAAAGTAAAGCAAGAAATATGGCCACAAAGTGAAACCTACATTTTCCATTTCCCACTTCTTTCTTTTTCATTAAAAGAAATATCATTATATTATTTGGATTGTGCCTGTTATTTAATCAATTACTCCATTAAAAGAGTGAATTAAGCTAGGGTGTCAGACTCTTAAATAACCAACAATCAGTTAGTGCTTTAAAAAGGTAGGCCAATGTGTTCGTTACTCGGCATTAAGAAAACCACCTTAACTGATAGAATGGAATTTCTGCTGTCCTCTGTCAGAGATGCCTACAGCTCTATTTAAAAACACAATGAATCTCCAGCTATTCCTCTGAAGATTTGAAGAGTGAGACAGTCCCTGTAGACTTAAATTCATAAAGGTATCTATTTGTGATGTTTGCCAGAAAGAGATTGTTTCAAGTCAAAAACATGAGTGCTAAAGGTGGGAAGCGATCCAAGCCTGTACCTAAATTCCCTGAGCTACAGTGTCACATTAAGATATTCTATGATGTTCACAAGAAAAGTTACTGATTTAGTACAAAAAACATTTTGTATTTCTCATAGTATGTTTCATTCTGCTTTAAAGTATGTCTTCAGAAACCTCGAGTGTGAATGTATCAAGATATGCAATACTGCTTGCAAACCCAAGACCCAAAGGAGAAAAAGGAGACAAGAGAGGTCATACAGCAACATTTCACAACGTCTTGGCTCTTACTGTCAAGAAAAAAAGAAGGTGAGGTCTTGCAAGGCATTATTGGGCAGGGCATTTGGCTATGACACCCTGGTTTACCATCTCTCAGATAAAAGGACATTCGTTTTGTATCCTCCCTTTCTCCTGAGGGGGCAGAAGGGTCAACATAAGGATAGAAGGCAGCAACTTCCATAAGCAAAGCAAGAGACTCATTTCAAGTTAAAAGAGGAAGATTGCAGTTAAACTGGGGTGAAGGAGAAGTAAAAGCTAGCTAAGGTGCTGAAAAAGCCAAAGATCACCTCAACTGTTAGGTTTTCTTTTAACAGCGTGCCTCCTTCCAGTGCTGCAGACTACATCTTAAGCAAGTACAACTTTATCCTTAATAATATTAATTAATTAATAAAGCAATTAAATTACTTAATGATAAATCCAACTCTAGATACAACACACTGCTGGTCCATTCAGGGAAGCAGCCTTTAAACCTACGCTCCCAAGACACACTAGCAAGCCATCAGCTCCCCATCATATTGCTTCAAGGGACAAATGGCTGTGTCTCTGTAGACATTGGCTTGAGAGCAGATATCCCTAGGGGTAACAGCAGGAGACCTTGTCTTCTGGTGACCAGAGATAACCAAGGAAGCTCTCCAGGGCAGTCACGAAGATACCCAACCTGCAGGCATCTCAAAGGTGTGTGTGATATCAGTGAGCCCAAGTAATTATCTCTTTCAATTATAGCCCTTTGCAGGGCTTTGACTGACCTGTATTTTACCATCCACGTCCTAATTACTGGAGAGGGCTATTTATTTAATAAGCTGTACCTTGCATAAGACCAGACCCCATAAAGTGAAGTTGACTGATATTATTGTCTGACCATCTTGCTGTGAAAATAGCAATCTAACGACCTAGTCCTTTTACATCAGCTCATGAATGTGACATCTCCATGAGAATGACTGCCAAAAGCATGTCTGTCCTTGCATATTTACAATGCCAGATTCCAAGAACTTAATTAATGATGACAGAGTTCAAAAGGTTAAGTGTAAGCAATGGACAATTTAATATCATTCTTACTAAAGAAATAATTTTTTAGGCCAAACTTATCACTGGTTCTGTTGCTGTTGTGCAAGTGAAAAACTATACACTGATCAGAAGCACCTCTGCATACCGTAGTACATTACATGTCAGCATATAGTATATTCTCAGATTTGTAACTGGGAAAACAACAGATGAGTGTGCAGGACGTAAGCCCAAGTGTACCAGATGAAATATCACTTTTCCACATTCAATAAAAAAAATAAATCCTATAACTTAACTGTCAATGCTTTTAGAGATATATCTATCTTCTCCCTCATTCTAAACCATAAATTCTCCCTAAATTTTATCATTTGACCTCCTTGTGGAAGATTTGTGGCATTTAAACAATAAATCAATAGTGTGTTATGAAACACTGGCTCACTGCAGAGATTCTCTGAAATGACACGTTCAAGAAAAATTGAATTTGCTACAAAGACTCTCTGTTTTCCCTTTTGGGATAAATAGCATCTGACATGCAGCATCACTTTCAGTTTAACCAGAGCAAAGCAGCCACCTAAACTCTCAGTGACAGCCACAGGAAAGCTGTTTCTGAAAAGAAGGATAAGACAAAAAAGGGAAAAATTTAAGAAAATGCACATGGACTTTAGCAATATGGAGTTTGGTTCCTATTGTTGCTGCCTAAGACATCCTCCTGGACACTCAATAAGCCATTTACCCTTCCCATGTCTCCGCTGCTCTCCACACAAAGGGACATAATCAGTCTTTCCTTTTTAAGACTGTAAACTGGTAGATGAAAGCATAAAGTCTCCCTTGAAAGGAAAGTCTCTTTTAAGAGGCACGCAGCATTCTGTCCTCAGTATAGCAACCATATTTTTCAAAGGGGAATTACCTATTAATGAGAAAGGGGATTTTGACCTCTTTAGACTTGGAAGCATTTTTTGTATTAGTAGCAAAAGGTGTCACAAATGCAGGGTGGTTCATGAGAAAGCCAGAAATAGTCTTATCAGTTGCTATCTACAGCCAAAGCTAAACAATATTTTATTATGATACTTACAATTATATTATTGGATACTTTGACATCCAAACAAAAATGCTGATGAAAAGTTTCAGTCGGCTTTCCACTTAAAGCAGAAAATCTGTCACTAACTAGCACTGGTAGTGGTGAAATATCCCACAGAAGATAAATTATCAGCAGCAAAGCAGCCAAGAGCTCAGACAATTCTCATTAATGGATATGCTTGTTAAAAGACTTCCCAGAGAAGCTAAATACCAAATAGGTATTAAGTTTTAATAGTCCAAAGCAGCAGCTGGCCAGTTAGGAATACGCTGGAGACAACCTGAGGTTGTAATGTTGAAGTTGACCCCACTTCACTAAACAGGCTGACAGGATCTCAGAACCTTTCATGAGTACTCAAAAGGAAAAAAAAAAAAAAAAAGCAAAAAAAAAGCACAAAACAAACAAGAACCAGGTTAACAATGCCACTGGAGAACTCAATGTGTCTTTGCTTTGTCTTTTTTCATAAGGTGGGGCAGGGGGAGAAACTAAAGTGAAAATTTCAGTTTATGAGTTGGTAACTACTGCTTTGTGGAAAAAGATCCTGCTTCAAAAAAAACAAAATCCCCTCCCCAGCCTCTTTTCTTCCCTACTACTAGCAGCACCTCCAGTTCTTTTCTACCACATTTAAAATTTCTTCAATTACTTGTCTGTAAATTTGCATTAGGAGTTCTGAGCTGATCGCACCATGTACATCTATGCACTTAACATATTTCAGACTAGCTCTTGCCAGTACTGTCAAACAACCAAATGAGAACAAACATTTTCCAATGCTTTTTTTGGCGAGAGCAGTCTCATCAGTAGAGCTTATACGTAATTTGCTGTTCCCAAGTCTCCTCTCACCAAACCTTTAAAATATCAAGCTGCTGTTTCCTCAACCTCTCACATCATTTATGCTCCCTAACAATGCATCCATTACTCATGTTCCTTTCACTCCCATCCTTGTCTTTTCTCACCCAGGTCCACATCTGCCTGTAATCTCTCTTCTTCTGCACGCCTAATTCATAATACTTCCCTCACGTCAGGCCTGTTGCAGAGACAGCTGCCGCATCTCCCCAACTGCTCTCAGCTGGAACTGTCAGTCAGGACTGAAAAGTCACTTTTTAACTCAATAAAATAAAAATTATGGTGACTTAGTTTTGTTCCAGGAAAAGCAAACCTTCAACAAGCATCCTCAGACAGCTTACAAACAGTACATTGTGCCATACTGATAGGTTGTCCAGTGCTGATCCCTATGGAATAAAAAAAGCATGTCTTGCAGGAATGCATAACCTGAATGGAAAAGCATAAACTTCAGGAAGATAAACTTAAACCAGCAGAGAATTTAAACACGTTTTTATGGTGACCCATTAATTTTGTTTTAAAGAACTCATTGCTTCCATTAGGCCTCTTCTCCCTATAAGAGAGACTTGCATTAAAAACTCTCCACTAAATTGCTCATCATTTTCGATGCTTCTGCTCAGTGCTAAAGCAATGAAATAACAGTCCATTTCAGCAAATAAGCATTTACTCGCGATAACGACAATGTGCTACAATTTGCCGGTGGCTGTACTACCAGATGGCAAACCTATAACTCCACATGCCAACCCTCCATTATTTATTCAGAGATTCCTCAGACAGATCAATTTGTTTCTTTTCAAATTTGGAGGGTTTTACTAAGACAAAATTCATAGGAGGTTCACAAAAATCCTACATTCTTCTTGCAAGGGAGCTGCCAACATTGACCTGAGCTAAATACACATTGCTGGCATAGCAGGAGAAGGAGCACAAGCCAAGAAAAGCATGAGTCACCAAGAACATCCTGGCATGCATTTCTGGCAGCCGTGGGAAGCTCACGCATCACTGCTGGGTTTCCATTTCCATGCGTCTACTGTCAGTAACACAGGTTCTGTTTTTTCTTCTCAACTTGGCACCAAGCGTCAAATCAGATTTTAGAGCCTGGGCACTTTGCACTGGCTCCTGCAAACAAGTTGTTAAGAAAGCATGCAACTTTAATGAGCACATTGCAAGATCAATACCATTAAAAGCACAATAATATGCAGGGATTTTCTCTTGTTAATGCATAGATATGTATCATACTTCTACATACCAAAAGAAACTCACCCATTTCTGAATTACATGAACCTGAACTTTCCCTTATGTAACTAAAAACAAAGGCAACAATACACCAAGGTGCTTTTGGCCTCTACCAATAGACTCTGGCAAACTGGTGGGGGTTGTCGCTTTGGAGTTTAGTGGGATTTTTTTTTTTTCCCCAAAACAAAACTATAAGACTTATTAAAATTATTAGAAAGATAATTACAATTTTTTAAAGTATGTGTGAACTGATTTGGATTTAGCAATGTTGTAATCAGCATCAATAAGTTAGGCAGGCATTCAAAAATACATTCACTCATAGGCATTTCCAACTGACTGAAAGTGCATAGATAGAGAAATATGATGTAAGGCACAAAATATTATTTTTTTTAATGCATATCTATATGTGCGTGTATATATAAATGGATATATATATGCATATATAACAATATGCAGGAATAGTCTGTGATTAAATGTTTTCACACATTTACAGTAGTCCAGACTTACACACCTTAACATGGTGACCCATCAGTTTTTTGCATGGATTCGTAAAAGACCTAGGATATGCAACAACCATACATGTTTAAACAACTTAACTGAACCTGCTTGGAAATATCTTTCACACAAGAGAGAGCACTTCATACTCTCAGCACTTTCTAAATTAATATCAGGAGTCGTCCTGGGCACAGTGTAGCACCTTGTAAATATAGACCAGGAGCAAGGTTTGGAAGACATTGACACAGATGCAGGACATAAAACACTGCCCCACAGGAGCTGCTGCTCAGTGACCTGCCACCAGCAACCTCACGGCACTGAAGACGTGAGTTGCCCACAGCAGGTGTTCATCTCCACTTGCAAGTGACAGGGTTGCTGTACGCTTGTTTCTCATTCAGTAGAATTTCAGTTTATACCCCCAGGACCTTATATACTGCTTTTGTAGAGTTTACCTTGACCTCATATAGGCTTTTTCACCCCTGGGCTAAGGCGGCAATAATTCACTATGTCTAGCAACTATGATTCTGGTATTCATACAATATAATAAAGACTTTAACATTGTCCTGAGGTTCTCCGTATACGTAGAAATGTGCTTCTGGGAATGTGCTTCCCATTGGCTTCCACAACTTTGAAGAGCTGTTTTTAAAAATCCTCTTTCTGCACACAGGAAGACCTTGATATGATAGCCATCACGGCTGCTTGTTTTTTAACTAAACCTCTTCCGAGGGAAACTATACAGAAAACAGAGGCTGGAAACCATTCAGGAATCCCAAAAGCTCCAAATACGTTGTCAATTTTGGGGACGGTAAAAAACTATCTCCCAAATATTTGCTGCTCTAGAAGCAATCAGACCCACCAAGACTCATCAAAAGACTGTCATCATCCACCCACTATCTACTGGATCCAAAAATCTGTCCTGTTAATGTTTGTCCTTTGAATGCAAGAGCCAACACAAATAGGGGTGGAGGCTTTTACTAAGCATTCACCATGTGGATCTCAATTTTGCAGAAACTGTCAATTAGTAAAGAAATAATCACCAGCATGCTTGGGATCAAAGAAGGAAGAACATCAGTGGAAGTTTCCTAGTCTTTATTTCGGATATAAGCCATCAGAAAGTTCACCCCTTCTCTACTGTTTTTTTCCAGTTCACAAGAATTATCACCTTCGTTACTGAAGAGTAGATATCACAACAGATATCTAAAGCAGAATGGAAATATTCTCAAAGCTGTGTCCTGACCAAACTCTCTCAAACAAAGTCATTGATTCCTCCTCTAGTTTCAAGAGTATAAACGACTTGTGTTGCATTTTTTCCCACAGCATTTCACAGGGAAACCATGAAAAAATCCTAACACTACGACCAAACACACGACATGGGTTGTAAATGCAAAATGTTGGTACCATGACAATTTACTGGAAACTGTAATACCACAAGTTAGACTCTCCCATGGTAAGGAGAGAAGGTTGACGCTTCATGGCAGCATTAGGCCTCTGGAAAAAAGCTGCCAAAGCCCATGCACAAAAGAAAGCTGCTTCTCCCTCAGTGTTCCAAATACATCGCTTACAACAGAAAGATTCAACAGCTGTAAATCACTGCAATTGATAGCAGCTTTCTATGAGCTCTCCCCATGAAGAGGACAGTACTGATGCCAGCCAGATGGAGTTGGCACAGCCATAGCATCAGCATTTCCTAGAGAACATCCACTTTAGGAACTGTCTCCTCCTCACACAAAAATACTCCAGGGACTGTCCAAAGGTGACCAAAATGGACAGGCAAGTCCCAAACAGGTACTGCAGCCATTCCAAGGCAGAGAATACAGTGTATATACCAAGCATACGTAGCAAATCAAGGTTTGGCACCTATTTGGGGGAATTTTGCACTAATTTAGGCAAGGTACATAAGTGATGTACACAGTTGCCTATACCTTTTGCTTAACATGGAGGTGTGCATGCTTGGCAAATGCAGTATGAGCTGTGCCTGACAACAGCCATCTGTGCAGAGAGATCTCAGGGCCAGCATGAGCTGCTCACAACAGCAAAACCTACACCAGAGAGGAGGCAGGAGACGAGAGAAAAAAACTAGGCAGGCCCACAAATTTGGTAGGAAAGCTGTGAGGCTGCATTTAGAACTCCAGGAATTTTGTAGAAGCTGGCCCTTTGAGCCCAGCAGACCTTGCTGATGCACAGTACCCACCTCCCCATGCCAGCAGGATTGACCAAAACCTCCACTTCAGTTTAAAACTCTCTTTTACCCACCACTAATGTCTGATTTGCATTTTCAGGCTGGGCATGTGTCTATGTAAGTAGTACATAAAGCAAGCGCACCACGCCCACCTGCATTTCAATGAAAAGTATCAATGCAACAAATTCAATCAGTCAGACAAACGAAGGAAGTAACACCAACCCTGCTGCCTGCACCTGGCAAGTGCCTCATGCTTTGGAAGAAAACCCAGACTGCTGGGCACACAGACCAAATGTGTTATTTGTGGGTCACCTGAAAACACTTTTTGGACTGGATGGCAGTTTTAAATTAACTATATATCCCATGTTAATTTGTGTTGATTTCGGCAAATAAGAGCTCACAAACTCATGGGGCAGAAAATAAATGTTTTTCTGCTATTTACTCATTCTGGTTCACTTATCTGCAGCATACAAATATTAAAACCAGCTACAAAAATAAACAGCTAAAGGCTGTTTCTTGGCAGAACAAGGTTTGCATTCTCATTTGCTGCCAAAGAAGTAATTCAGGTACAAGCCTAAAGACCAGCAGCATCCCTCATTCCCACTGCTTGTAAGATACAAGCAAAGCTTTCTCAGGTATCTTTCACAGAAAGTAACCCGGATCACAGGCTTTCACTCTGAAATGTGACCCCACTGACAGCACAGGCACTTTTGAGATACACATACCCCTCTTGGGGTTGAGATTGTATCACAGAATCACAGATGGGACTGGAACAGATCAAAAGAGCTCATCTAGTCCATCATCCTGAACCCATCTACATGGCAAATAACTGTTAGTTCAGGAGGGATATCAGTCTCTTATGCTAACACCAGCTCCATGGGAAAGCAACTTAATGTTATTTGTTAACTTTGTGTATTAACAGATACCACATTAACACATATTTTGCTGCCTCTCAACGAATAAAATGCTCTTCTTTCTACAGCTTTAAAACAGAACTTTCGCAGTGATTTTTCCTGATCAATTATTCAAGATATGGAAAACATAATTTTGCATAACATGAATGACCAAGAGAGTATATTTTTTACATGCTCTACATAACTTTTAGCCCTCAGAGCATACATATCTAATCAAGCATCTGCTTCCAGCCACACTGCAATGTTACACCAGCCTAGTACTTTTGCATCCTTTTTACATCATTCTGGGATAACACTCAGGGGCAGTTACTGGAGTTTGCCACCAACTGCATACAGATCATCACTGTCTCCCTGAGCCAATAAAAGGATTACCCATGAGGTTAAGATTGTTCTGAAATTAGTGCATCCCAAGAGCTATCACTGCAAATACAAGAGGGGAAAAAATAGGGTGGCAGAATCCTGACTGGTTCCAGACTTTGAGATGGATTTTCTTAAATTATCTCCTTACAGTGAGCTTCCTACAATGACTTAATTTGAATGAAAAAACAGATTCATTTTTTGAAACAGGGAAAAGTCAAAGCAATCAGCAAAGACAAAACAGAAACTAGGTGTATAAGCAGCTCTTGACAACTTTATCCCTGTAGGTGGGTCTGTGCTTCCATCCTTGAGCTCAATTAGCTTAATGACCTGCAGAGCAGCAGTCTTTGCAGGCTCCTCATGCCAGCTCACAGGCGAGGCTGGCCGCTCCCAGCTCATGGCTCCAGTCTCCTGTTCATTGCATCCTGCTGCCTCTCAAACACACAGCAACAGGACTCAGTTATGAACATAAAAGAACAAAATGGGAGAAAGAACAAATGCTGTCAGTCATCAGGAGCATCAGTGCTCCACAACAATTGAAGGCTCTTTACTAACATGCACCAGAGCTTGGAAATAAAGCATAAAAGCTCTTGCACTCATCTGCTTGGTTCCCCTGGGTGCTGTCTGCAGTTTTACGTGAGGCCTGTTTGTACACTGAAAGCATGACATCTGCAGATAGTCGTGACTCCTCAGACAAGCAGGAAATATTCACAGAAATAACTGTGAGCAAGACAGTGTTTCACAGCTCAGAAGAAAAAGCAGATGTCACTTCGACAGAAGTGTCTGCAGAAATTTCACTTATTGTTCACTAATAGCCATGCTCATTATGGCGGTGCATAGGCCAGAAAGGAGAACACACATCATAGCACCAAGTTTCAAACTGCTGCTGCCCATAAGCACAGGAAGGAGTACACGAACCAACAGGCAGACACAGGAATCGCCACTGGTACAGAACAAAACTCCCAGCTGCATAAGAGCTGCTCTATTAAAATCAGTAACACAAGAGGGCCAGGACTGGGGTGTCACACGCCCGGCTCTGCCAAGCCTCGAACCCTCAGATATCCGGCAAGCACACAGCATGCCTCTTGGAGAGTCCATCTGCTGCGTTTTCCAACGTTTCTGTTGCCACCATGAACCTCTAGTTTTCAACACTAGCATGCAGCATTGGAAAGCTTCTCTACATGAGTAGAGATAAGCCTTAACCTTCCCAGCCTACACACTTGCCCTTCTTCACAGCTAATAAAGGGAATGGCACCACAGCAAGAACAGAGTTTAATTTCTCTGTTACAGCCAAATCACAGGATGGGATTTTTTGGCAGCATTTACAGGAAGCTTCACTCTGCTTCAGAGGAATCAGCCCTGTACCCAAAATCAAAAGAATACAAGCACAAGTTTTCAGTCTGCCTGCACTTGCTCCTCTCCTAAAGCCCTCCCCAGAAGCTACCCATCCTTCTTACATCTTCTACTGCTGCATTAGTTTTACCTATAGCCTGCACAGTTGTTTCTGTTAAGTCTCAGCACCCCTCCTGTGGAGATTGGGCTCATACAATATTTCTTAATGTTTCACTAGTAAGAACTATGTATTACACTCAAAAACAGAATTGCATATTGCAGACCTTAATGGAACAACTCAAACTACGATTTCTTAAGTTATGTGAAATCTCCTACATACTATGGAAATATCTAGGCTACACATATTAGCTGTATTCCAAGCTTCAATCTGAAGTGAAGTCCTTTGGCAACCCTCTAGCTAAAGCAGTAACTGCCTGGGTTTATAAGTTGCATCACTTGATGCCTCTAGGAAAAGGGCGAATGAAGACAACTGACCTGACAGGACAAGCACAGAGAGAGGGCTGTGGCTACGTAGCTCAAGTTAATTCAGTCTAGATCTACCTTCTTTTCAAATCTATGAAGATACACGGATTTGTAACTGTGTTCAATGTCTCAAAGTATCAGCAAGGGTAAAACAAAGACAAAAATGAGGCTGCAAATTTGGCATATGGTAAAACTTTGATGAGTTTTACAGAGTTTTTTTCTCATAAAATATTGTCTGTCAAGTGGAAATACTTTGAGAAAACAGCTTGGTAGACAGCTTTTTCCTTGAACATAAATAATAAAAATGAGACCTCTAGGTATGTCAAAATGGAGCCAGACAGCCCTAACCCCAGCTGTATTTTTTTCGTCACTGGTGACATCTCACTGCCCTCTGTCAACACAGAGCATCCCTGTATATCCTAGCTTTAACATGTAATTTTATTGAGAAGGATCCTAGGCCAAAACAGAAACTGTTTGCTGAGTTTGTTTTAGCATTTTACTTGCTTCATTTATCTAAAATGAAATACATAAAAACCTGACAAGCTATCCACTACCTTTTCCTCTCAATGACACTAGTACTGAACAGCTTCAGGATTCAAAAACTGCACTGATCCAACGTCTGTTCTGGCTCACTCCATCAGCACCAGAGCTCCCCATCAGTGCTCAACTGCAGGCCAGTTTCTTTCCTCATTTATGTCAGAGAAATCCCACTAGAGGTGACAAATTTGCAAAGCTGCAAGAAAGGGAAAACTCCTGCTTGCATAATCCATCTTACTATGATGAGTCATTTTAAAAGTTTCTTTCAAAAGGGTAAATGAAACAGAACAAAATACAGCAGAGAAATTACTGTAGCACAAAACAAACTCTCCCTGGTGTCTTCTATTTGAGAGGCACAACATTTCTGGACAAAACTGCTTCTCTCCCTGACTACAAAACAAATTTCCAAGTATGACTCATATTCAGAGGAGAAAACTTGTTCTCAAAAATCTAGTGCATTATGGTCTGCAGCCCAGCATTCTCTCAAGGATTAAGCGTGGAATTAATGCTAAAAGATACTGCTAAGGACACTCCCTCTTAATGTTGCAGCAGAGCCTGAGGATGAGCTCCTGTTGGCCAGCCCCGAAGTGCTGCTTTTTTCATTTCTTTAGTGCAGTTCGGAATTCTTCCTTCCAGAAGAAGTCAGTGCATAAAAGACAGCTTAGACCCCCTATCACCAATGCAGAAACCTTTTGGAAACCCAGGAACTGTGAAGAGCAGCAAGACAAAGCACTTGCAGCTCTTGCTGCTCAGACCCGTCTTGCTCCAAGAGATGGACACACTTCCCCAGGGACACCAGCTCTTTCAGGATAAGCCATGACAGACACACACTTGATATACCCTACATAGGGTAAAAATAACCCTTGAATTGTGTTATTTCTTTACCAGTGAAAACTGTTAAAAAAAAAGAAACTTCAGAGCAAATTTATTATCCTTACATTCTTATTACACCAAATAACACCATGGCACTTCAGACATATATAAGTAACTCCTGAAAATTATTTATTCAACTTGAGAAAACAGCAACAAACAGGATCTTCACTAGCATCTCTCTCCCTTCAGTTTAAGGCAATGATGTAAATTTTGTCAGCTCCAGCAAAATCACGGCAAGGCAAACGCTGAGAGCACTCAGCAACCCAGCATACTCACTGTTATGGCACTTTCACAGCCATACCATTAGCACTCCTCCTTGCATGTACAGAGAGAACTGTTCTACCACGTACTTTCATCCGTGCTTTCTCAGTCTAAACACTTGCTAACATTGAAGTTCACTAAAATGTAAGATAGCCAGTATTTTTAATCAAACTTTCCTGCCCCAACAAAGTTTGAGAGGCCTAAACTTACGCTTTCACGCAAATGTGTTGGAATCTAGAGATTACTACCTGCTTACTGTGCTGTTTCAGTGAAATGGGAATTGCAAATGTCTGCACAGATCCTGAAACCCAGCTTTATCTTAAATCAGCAAAACACTGCATTCAATACAATCATTTATACAACTATAAAAATAATGTATATTATAAATGATGGAAATGTGTATGCTACAGTACGAGTTCTGAAAACGCTCTGTAGTTTTCTAGGGCAGCACAGGGAGAACAGTAATGGGAAAGATACAGCTTTATAACCCTTTTAAGTTTTGTTTGGTTGCAATCAGGAAAACATAAAACAACACATTAAGGTTTGGCCCAGAAAGAACATCAATTCAGACACAATAGCTGTTTGCACTGCTGAAAAGTTGCAATTCTTTTAAATGAAGTGGAACAGCAGTAATTGTGTTTCTCTGAGTGAGCTAAGAGGCAAATGGTGCATGAATCAATATGATGTGGTTTGTACACCATTTATCTCTTTGCATGATCCACAGGAAATCCAACTGCATAATTACATTATTCACAGCCTGTCAAGAGCCCAAAACAACTGGATCTCGTTAGTATGTGCATTTACCCCGATCTGCAAAGGGTAGACAGCCACAAAGGGGATCTGACGGACTATCAGCCAAAGTTTCCACTAATCACAGGATCAAACTCTCCGAAATTACCAGCACTGTGCAAGGGGACTTAATTTCTGCTATCAGTGAACCAATTTCTATGAATATCTTTAACATTCAAAAGTTTTTTGAAAGCTTCAAAGTCTTTAGCTGTTATAAACCTGTTATAGTGAGCACTACCAGTATGTCTGCTGACTTGAGAAATCAGATTGCAAGGAATGAATTATGACAGATGCAGGTACTTTAACGGAGTTATAAATCCCCTATATAGACACCTGAGGAAGCTGCAGGTATAGAATAAAGTTTGCAAACCTAAGTGCTAAAATAGCATGAAACACTGCTCACAACAATAGCCTCTAACAGTTGAAATTTAATGTCAGTGCTCAATAAGCACATGGTCTCAATGATTTATCTTCCAGCATCACTGAAGCACACATTTGCAACATTTACTGATTTCTACTGCATCATTTCTTAACTCCCATTTAGGCCAGCCAGGGAATGGGAAACCTGGTGACAAGGCCAGGATGGAAGTGCTCTTTAAAAAGTGCTTTTTCATTCCGCATTTGCCTCCCAAACAGACAGGAGGCCAGGAAAGGCTGCTGGACCTGACCAAGCACACAGCCTTTTCCCTCTGCTGGCTGGCAGACAACCTCACCTCACCTCCAATCTTTTGTTGTAAAATATTCATCTCCTCCCAGTGTAATATATCTTACTCCACATAATTCTGATATGAAAGCACAGGGACCAATTCTGATGACCCACTTAATTTAATAAACTGCAAGTTTCTACACATCTCTCATTCATTTGGCGAACACTAAACCCCAGCAAACTTGTGGCTGAGGCACAAGGAGTTTGCAGTTGCAATATAAAAGTTGAGCTTTTTAAGCTCAAAAGAAAGTCTATATTACAGAAAAAAACTAAACTTAGAGAGAAAGAGATACTCACCTGAATATAAATAATTCAGGAATAAAAAAATTACTCCCCACTGCAGGTTTACTGTTTGTTTTCCGTACAAATTGCCCACTTCTTTACAATCCTACCCAAATGAGGCAGTTACTGCCAGATGTATCTAGAACTCCAAGAGAGTTTCTTAGCCAGGAGGGATGCTAAGTGCTCCAGCAGGCTACCATCCCTCTCCCCCAAAGTTCTCCAATCCTGCAGTCAGATTTTCAGAGGGCATCTGCAGTTCAAGTCTTTTTGCTGCACTGTGCTGCCTGCTGTTCCCTCACTATGTCAGAATCAAAGAATAAGCCTGAAAAATTCATCACAAATTATTTCCTTTATTCATTATAGACTAAGAGTATCCCTAAAGAAGCCACTGTACCACAGATGAGTAAATGTCTCCTTGAGGCACGAACAGATGAGTTACAGGTCTCCATGTTTATGAAATGGGGAGAAATTTATTGCCTTATACATCCTCTTCTGCCATGGGATTATCACTTCAATAGTTGACCTGCTTAAAAGTGATACTGCCGTTTTCTCTGGCTAAAGGTAGTTACTTTTATCAACAGGATGGATTAGAGTTGCATTATATGAAACCAGGATAAGAACCAAACCTTATACTGTGACATTAACTTGGTTTTATTACTAGCCCTGAAGGAAAAATAGAAAATGGAAAAATTCAAATGAACAGTAAAAAAAAACAAACCCAGTAAGTGCTAACAGACAGATGAAGACTTGAAAAAAAAAAAAAATTAAGTTGAAAACAGCAAATACTTTTTAAAGACATCAATTTAATTTGTGTATTTTTAATACATTCTTAGTTTTACCAGAAAAATCACTTGCAAGAAAGGAGTTGACTGCTTTACTATTCAGCATATGGTAAATCAAAACAGACCCAAAATTTTGGCATCACAATCCCACATATGAGATGATGGAAGGAACCAGGGATTTTGCTTTGAGGTCATTTCAAGAATGGCATCCAAACGATAGTTTCCCACAAAAGGAACTATTTCAAGAAGAACTATTCTTTAAAATAATGCAAGTTCAGTAAGCATTTATCTATTGATAATGGTGTCTAGACACTGCTGCTTCAGGCTTTCAGAATACAACCCCAGATAACCTCCATTAAAAGGATGCACAGGGAACTAGGAGGCACGTATAAAACAAATGTTTCTTTTTTTGATAGCTAACAGTAGTGACATTAAGAGGAAGGCAAGAATACATAACAGGCAGTATCCTTCAACAGGCAACATGCATTTCATTCCATTGAGGCTGCAAAATCAAGTAGGAGACAAAATATCAAATACAGGAATATTACGCTACTCCTATTAAGGTTTTTTTTGAGGGGAAAAAAAAACCACACACAACAACAAACCAACAAAGAAACACAAACCCAGTAGCCTTTTTTGCCACCGATTCTCTTACCAAATCTTTCATGCAGCTTTCTTCTTCTAACAATAGATTCTAACTTCATTACTAGTGTAACACAGTATTCAAAGTATCAAGTCAAAAAGTTGATATAGGAGGTGAACATCTGACAAAATTATTTTTATAAAGAGTAGTTTACAGAATTATTCAACTTGTATACATAGAAGTAAGCACAGAAATACACACCAAAGTATCCCAGCACACAAGAACACAGACCTCAGTGTAAGAAAGTCTGCAGCAAGGACTTTTATGAACTGCAAAAGAGGACTTATACATAATACAGTATTTGTCTGTGGACACCTTCCATCCTTCCCAGCATAATTTGAAATGCTGTCTTCCCCAAAGCATTGAACTGAAATGAAACCACACAATTCCTCTCACCTGGCCCCAGAGTACGCCCGCTGTTTGGATCAGCTTTACAACACTGCAACTCCCAAAGCATCCTCCCATATTCACTGAAAGTGAAAAAGTACTTGGGGGTCCTGCATTCCCCAAGCAACAGACAAAACCCATTATCCTAGAGTCAGGTCTTCTATAATAAAAGCAAAAAAAAGGTCCTGAAGAAATAGATAGCAAGAAATAATTGTCACTTCAAAAGAAGGAAACCAGAAAGACCAAACTGCAGTCTCCTGAGGAAGATGAGTGAAAGTACATCACTGTATTAGTAAATCCTGGCTGATGTATGTTTGTAATACGCTATGTTTTACCATAACAAGCACAATGATGATTATCCTTATTACACTTGCAGTGCCACTCTGGGTCACATTAGTATTTAAAGTAATATTTTGACAGATGGCCATTACAAAAGCTGTAGTTCAGTCACAGGCTTCTAAAACACTTCAAAAGCAGAAGTCTGCTAGCTTTATTCATGTCATCGCAATGCCACTACTAAATTTCAGCCACAGATTCAACTTCGGCCCAAGCACACTTATTTATAATGCTTACAACACTTCGAAGTTAAAAACTAAACAACATTAATCCATATGTATAGAGCATCTACCGTGTATCAGATGCACCAATGAGTATAATATTCAATGGCAACACATCTTCTTGACACAAAGCAAACTAAAATAACAGAAATCAGATTCCCTCCAAACTGTGCTGTACAAAGTGAATATGAATAGGCTGCTATGCCACTCACTCTTTAGGATGAAATAGTCATCGGGTGCAGAGTGCTATCAGTGTGAAAGCACTCGGGGACCACTCCTCAAAGAAGTAAACCAGCAGTAACACCAGTCTCCTATATAACAGATGGATGAGAGGGTCCTTCCTACCATCAAGGTATGGTTTGTGACAAGGGTCATTCCACTGAGAAAGAATGGAGTTGGAGGTGGGGAGCCACATTCTTTATTTTTAGCCCATGGGGTATAGGAGATCATGTCATAGTTTTAACTCTTACTTATATGCAGTATAACTTATTTCTTCTAACAATTTTAAATCCAAGACATCTGACAGTGATACAGAGCAGGGTATCTATCCAGAAATAAGATTCATAGGATTAAAGGAAATATTCTCATGAGAAAGCTGAAATGGATTTTGTATGCAAGAGCAACCCTTCTTCTCTCCTAATTTTGTATATTTCTCAACACCTTTTAGAGCCAAAAGTAAACACATGGAATAACTCAGTCCTCTCAGAAGTGAAAGATTCTCCTTGCAACACCTGGCCAGAAGGAACTCAACAGTTCCCATAATCCTGAAAGTCCACAAGCTCCCAGTTGTTCCTGGCCACCATTCAAAGCAGGACATCAGGTTAGACAGACTTTTGGTCTTAGACAGCACAGTCATCCTTAAGTTATTTTTGTATTCCAAGCAGAGGACATTGACATATGTAGGACTTGACTGCAAGTACACAAAAGGCAGCATTGCTCAAGGCAAAAAGCTAATGCTGATATAACTCACTCAAGTGCATATGCCTGTTGCAAATCCTGCACTGTGCCAATCCCCTTGTGCTGTGATTTGTTACAGCCCATGGCTACAGAGCGTAGGCTCTGCAGTGCAAGCTCTAGAAGCCGCACGTCATTTTTCAGGTTATCAAAAACCCAGCTCAGCTAACAGGTCATTTATATGTGGGTCTAAACACTGTGAGGCTCAGTTGCTCAGGGCTAGAAACCTATGAGAAAGATAACATTTTAAATTATTTAAATCAGTGCAGAAGAAGGCTTAGAAGCACCTGACTGGAAGAGTTAACAAACAGCACATGTCCAACTTTATTTCTGACATGCTAAGACTAACAAGAAAATAAAATAAATAGAAAACAGCAGAAGTGCAAGCCGCAAACATGAGACAAAAACACATGGATGAGGACTTTTACTAGCAGAGATCAGCAAAAACAAGACAATACTTGTCCAATATAGATGTAAGATAAAAATGTTCTGACGCAGGACTCACTTTCACACTGACTTGATTTTTACACCGAAGTTCCCACAGCAGATCACCTGAGACCTCCTTTGAATTCAGGGTTCAAATCTCAGCCACAGAGAGAAAAAGCCTTCCTTACAAACAACTCTTAGCTTACCCATACCACAGTGCTCTTCATCTGCTCATTGAGCCATGCCTAAACTTTATAAGTTATTTCTAAGCCCCCAATGTGGGAGTCCAGTATCTCAGGGACAGATAGTTCCTCAGGGAGTTTGGGGTTCCCAACGCATGTTTTCTTTAGCAGAAGCAGCATACAGCCTATGGATTAGTGTGTTTAAATGTTCCTTCCTTATTATCAAAGTTTGTAACATCTAGAGCAATACAGCTGAAACTGTAAAGCCCTTTTAGACTAAAATCTTCTACAGTCCCCAGTTCAATTTTCTTGGGTATTAGCCAAGCAGCAACCAGTGCATAAAAACAGGAGAGGAGGAGGGACTTTTCCTAGATGAAAAATATCAGAAGTTCCCTCAAAAACATCCTCACATGAAGTTTTTTTTTTACTTCATCAGGGAATTCCACAGCACAACTCTTCCCATTGCTGGTAAACATGGCTTGCCTTCACTAGGATAAATGATACTGCAAGACACCTGGGACATTAGCAGCTACTCTTTTAAAACAGCCTATTTAAACCCACATGGACATCTGGCAATCCACTGAGATCAGATGCCTGCCTATGCCTGCACTGACAGAACAAAATACCACTTCTTTTAGGTTCTGCAAAATTTCTGTAGCTGGAGATAAAAACAGAAAAATCATTCCATTTGTAGTTATGTTCAGTGAACTTTAGAGAGGAAAAATTTCACTTTGTACATATAATGCTTAGTTACTGAAGTACAAAGTTGGTTAACCAGAAAAGGAAAAAATATCCTAGTAAAAAGGAAAATAGAGAAAGGAGAAAATAAATATGGTACCTTGCCTCCCTCAAACCCATGCACACATCTTCATCTTTTATGATTTTAACCACAAGTTTCGCATATGAAATCAGTGCTCATCACCTGAGCTGGATTTACCCACGCCATGTGGTTAAAGTAGAGTTGATTGCATCACATAGAGCCACTTGGGATGAAAACCTAGCAAACAGAATTGCTCCTGATTAATCACATCCGTGGAAGTGATGGAAAACAAAGTGACAGACCCTGAAGTCAATTACTTAACACAAAAATCACTCTTCAGTGGAAAAAAAATCCCCAACATTACACAATATAATAGCATTTTGTGCTGAAGATGGTATTGTATCCTGGTTTTATTATGGGAACATCTTATAGGTATTTAAGGGATTTGAAAAAACTCAGAAGAGCTCCTTGAAAAATACGATGGTATTGTGATCCTCAGTGTTATAATCAAATGCTGAAATCCAAGTAACAAAAATAGCATATTCTGTCAGAGGTATCAAACTATTAATCTGCCTATCTGTATTACAAAGCAGGAAGTAAGTTATCTTTTGTCTGCTTAAGCTGTACCAAAGTGAAGAAGGAGGTGTGTTTATTTCTGTTTTATAATTATCTGGACAGTTAATGTTAAAAAGAGGTCCTTCAATACTAGAGGACAATTTGCCTAGAAAACAGTGAAGAGCCCAAAGCAGAACAGACATTTATCTATTTGGAAGAGATAAATCAGTGCTTTGTGCATTTTAATTCTTCTCTTCATCACTACATCTTCCTTATTCTTTTGTTCCCCATGCAGCTAATTTGTATGCTGAGCATAGGTTTTCAAGCTGCACCGATACAGGTATTACTGGTGCCAGTAAAAAATGTACAAATCAACACAAAAATATGTCCAACCTTTCTTAAGCATGCGTTCGTATGCTACTTGGCAATAACCCCAAACTACCAAGGCCCTCTCAAATTTGCCTTTAGTATAGCCATGTTTGGGTGCAGTGTCTGTCCCCCTGATGTGCGCATGAGTTGAATTCTTATTTCCCCACAGAGTCCAAAGGCCCTGACTCATCAACAGCAGCTACTGCAATAGGTGCTTGCTACAAAACCCCCACCGCTGATCCATGCTGCCATTTCTGCAGTGAGGACAACTATCAATCTCATGAAACAGCTCATGGATGACTACAGTACTCAGCCCAGCACATCAAGCTAAAGATGTGATTTCAGTTCACCGTAACACGCCAAGCTGAGTATCACCACAGATCTGGTATCGGGGTGGCAATTTCCACGATGGATGCAGATGGGCTATGGGCTTAGCCAGGAAAAGGGCATCTTCAAGTCATCCTAGAGCTCTCATCCCAAACACTGGCAGCATTCATACCTTGTACAGCTGATTTAGGACTGACGTTGTGTAACACATGCAGGTATTACACTAATTTTGGTTTATAAGTTTTCTACATGCCCACGAATGCTTTCTGGCATTCTGAATTATTTCTTAGTAATTTTATTGGTTATGTGTACTGATTTCAACACATATGTTAATCTGTATTGGGTTTTAATTGTATACCTCTTAAACTATGTCCGATCTCAGTTACTACTTACAGTAACTACGTTTAAAAAAAAAAAAAGCAGACTGCAGAAGGAGCTTTGCATCATTCTTTTTATTCTCACTTTAGCTTCTTAAGGCCAAATTGCATTCGAGATTAGAGGACTGAATTCATTTTCATTACCACCTTATCAGAGAAGTTGTGACATAATGCTATTCTACTTTTAGCAAATTATCTTGCAGAAATCCGCTTAACTGTCATGCTTCTTTAGCTTCTGTTACTTAAAAGCACTGTTTGCTCTAGGATGTTGTGGATGCTGTTTACAGGGATTTGAGACGAAGCAGCCATGGTTTGTAGAAGAGAAATCCACAAGGGTTACAAAACACAGAGAAGATTCGTCAGACTTGGAAAAAATTTTACTCAGGAGTCAGAAAGCCAAAAATGGTTGGACATGTGGGGAAGAGGGCAGGGAGTGGGTAGGAAGGAGAAAGGAGGAAGAGCATTTTTAGGCTTTTTGTTACCTCTTCCTGAGATGTCCACTTTTGATCACTGTTAAGGAAAGGCTCTTAAGATTGGACTTGGTCCGGTCCTGCTCAGTTGTCCCACACTGTGTTACCTATCACAGAGGCACCACATGTTCAGGAGAGTGAGGTGGAATCCATTTCCCATAACATTAAGGCAATTGTTAATTAAGACTCGGCTATAGCTGTTACTTGGGATTGTACAGAGCAGAGAAAAAATAAAAAAGCCGCTAACTAGGAAATTAAAATCCAGTCATTTTGAGAGAACTAAATAGATTTACCTTGCTTAACTGATCAAGTGACTTGGTTACACTCCTGCTACGGAGAGCAATGTTGCAAAGGTAGGTCCCTAGTTCAAAAACATGAAGAGAAATTCACCCTCTTGACATTTCTCTGCCAAAAATATAAGATAGGCGGTATCGATGTACATACCATACACAGATGCATACTGGAATGCTAAGTGCAAGCAGCGCTGTCACTCAAATGTTAAGTACAAGGCTGTGTTATTGTACAGTTCTCCATCACAACCTTTCAAAAACATCACTGCTACCAAACCTGAGGTTAAAAGTTTGACTGATATTACCTTAAAAAGCACTTTGTAATCTCTGGCACTGTTAGACCCGTTAGTAGGGGATATCAGTAACCCCCCAAAGATCTGCATAGGTTGGATGTTTAAGTCTTGCTACTGAAAAGTGGCCGGGCAGCTTCACACAAAAGGATCTATTCAATCTACACAGCACTGAGATCAAAGGCAAACAGACTGCTACTCCAGACCACTGTTATTTGTCTGACTCGGGTATTTAATGTTCATTTATCTTTCCCTCCTAATAGCTTGTGAAGGGACACATTACATATATTAGTGAAGACAGGCATGAGATTTCTCCTTTGGTTCTGAACACCCATTGAAAAGTAAATATCTCTGAAATCCCTGTGCATCAGCCTTGCCACAACCCCACTAATGAAACTGAAGGCTAAAACAAATTGCATACATTCACTGGAAGTATTTGTACTGCCTGCTACAGGCGTTCACTCTATGTGACTTACAAGACAGCGCTGAGGGGCCCAAAGCCCCCCCCCCCCCCCCCCCGCTTTGGAAGAGGCAAAGGAAGAAGATTCAGCACACTTGTAAGGAAGTAGCCGAAAGCTACTGGAATGTGTGCTGAGATGGGGCACTCGCACCTCTCAAGAAGCTGACAATTTAAGATGTTTAAAAATAATACTGATTAAAAAAAAAAACTCAACAATAAATAATGCAATATTTACAAACATTAGTAATACAGGAAGGTCAATGCATACCTTACTTCTAATGTGGGCCATAAGACACATTCCCAGAAAAAACAACTAGAAATCTGGTTGTCAAAACCAGTGGTCAGCACCATTAATGCCTGCCAAAACCACATCCATAATCCTGTGAATCACAGAGCATGCGTGGGTACGAGAGGAAAGCAACTGAAAAGATGCACACATATCTTGGTGAATAAACCTCAGTCCTAGGGAGACCTGTGCAGAAACCAGCATTAAGCCATCTTAGGCTCAGGTAGATACTTGTCCATTTCAAATAACCCTCATTACTCCTCAAAAATCACCTCCCACCTGAACCTTGCAACTGCATATTCAGAGACTTGTTTGTTTTTAATAATGGGGTAGAGCACTTTCCCAGGAGTTGCTTACATTCTGTTCACTCTTTTCCTTTCCTTCAAGTGCATCAATATGAAAGATAAATACAATTTTTAGGCAGTGTTCGGGAAAAAGCACATTAGAAAGGTAAAACATCAGCACTGTGGACCTTCCACAGTGCCAAATATTTGTCACGCTGCCTAAATCAACAATGGGAAACAGAAAATTGCTGACAACGTTGCAACTACCTTCAGACTTCTGAAGAGTAATCATCACAAATAAAAAAGCTGGAAGAAAAGTCAGCCTCTGAAATTAAAATTAACTACAAGCTATTATTCATCAGGGGAGAAGAGGAGGGAGGAGCATGAGACAGAAGACGACCACAAAATGCACATTTACAAGCAGGAAGAATGGAGGACAAGTAATCTTTCCCTAAACTCCTACTCCTACCTCACACTTCAAAAAAGCTTTATGCACACAAACTGAGAGTAAAAAAACCCCATAACTTTTATTCCAGTGTTTACTATTTATTTTTAACTCATTGCATGGATCTGTAAAGAACACTCTTATTTCCCAGCAAAAGACCAATAAAGTTATTCCATCTTTCCCATTTACTTCCTGGATAAATCAAGTGACATCAATAACAGATATCAAATGGAAGAGGTTGATACTCTGTCAGCACCAAAGATATGCAGATTTGTTCAGGTATAAAAATGCTGACTTCAATACAAAAAGAACCTTTCTATTTGTGCACTTGACAGGCACTAAACTGATAGTAGGTATGTATTAGATACATGTAGATACACTAGGTATTCCTAAGTGACAGCAGCTTGTTCCTCCTTGCTCTAGCCCAGCTACACAGAACAGCTGGGAAATGGTGGAAAACCACTGTCACTTCCAGGGTTTTTTTGTGATCCATCCAGTTACATTAAAATAATAGCTAAGCTCAAAAGCTCATTTTTACACAGGCCTCCAAGCAGCCATCAAATAGTAATGACATGCATTCAAACACTAATGACCTCATTTCATAAAATTTCAATTGCAATCCCAATGAGCAAAGTTACTGCAGTCAGAAATACAAGTTTTCCTGTCTACAAGCTCTCGTTCCCTGGTTTAGTAAACTTGACAAGGAACGTATCAAGTCATTCCATCAAGAAAAGCTATTCAAAGCCAGGCAAAAATAAAAACATTAAAAAATAGAAAACCCAAGAAGAGCAAGAATTTTCATAGAGAAATAAGTTTTGCTGAAATTTCTTTCCACATTTTAAACTGTCCTAGAAGGAAATGTAGGTTGGTTGTTGGTGGGGTTTTTGTTGTTTTTTGTTTTTAGTAGTTAAGATCTGAAATTCCAGATGCTTGTAAACACAGAAGTTGGCTAAATATTTCATTTCAGAAACGTGTTACAGAATATATATTTTATTTATTCCCAAAGACGAGTTAGGTAAAATGCACGTCAGTTTTCATACATAGACACTTCAGGCTAGTAAATTTACCTTTAACTAATACTTCGTCTTCTCCTACCTGTAGTAAATGGAAGTAAATTCACTTCCACTTGCTATGATCAAGTATTTACATTATGCGTGAAGAAGAACAGAAGACAACTACCATTAACTAATACTATAGGTATATTCAAGTTCATATCCTACCTGCTGCTGTACGTAGGATTATTAGACTCTGTGACCTTTCAGCTCATGTCCCAATGGCTCCAGAACAAATGAGACGATGAATGCAATAAAACCTTTCACTTCCCACATATGGCTAAAACTATTTTAGGGAGTGCTGTAGCCGGGCAGCTAAGCCCCAGGACTGACACCTAAGCGAATCAAGCGCTCAAAAATAAACTCAATGGCAAAAATTCCCAACATATCTAAGGGTTGTTGGAAGAGAAGGCACTGAAGAATAAAAACATATTTTAACAAACAGGAAAATACTACGAAGACCTAGAAGTTAGAGCAAAGAATATTGTTTAGCAGCAATATGCTCTGTGGGGCTGGCTGCTCATTGAATGTAATTGCCCTGCTTCTGAAAACAGGAAAATAATTGCCTGCCTTGCTCATTTGCAGTATGCAGAGAATAATTATGGGGGTTTTTAAGTGCTGAAAGGACACACCGCTTCCCTCACATCTGTATCTTGACATTTGTCGAGAATTATATAACAATTCAGCTTGAATAACCAAAGATTGACAGTTGAATAAATTGCAGACAGAATACTTCAGAAGAATCTGAAGAATTACACCATTCTCAAAATGCAAGCTGGTGACTTCAGAAAGGATTGAGAAAAAAGGGTCAGTAAGAATATTTGTAAGTTGGCAGGAAAATAAAACCACAGATTCTTCAAATAAAATCAGGTAGTTACATTGCTTGTCAGACTTTAAGGGCTCTTTTTGAAATAATTAGGTGCATGTTCCTTTAATGACAGAGACTACATATTCTAAATTGAAACTAGGAAGCCCTTGGACCTCTGTTATTTGCCATATCCCTGTTCTTTCAGATACAAACTTCCTGGTAAGCAGCAACATTGACATGTATTAGGTGCCAGAGTTTTCAAAGCAAGCTTATTTTTCCTGGAGCCTCTGTCCCGATGAGCTGTTATCAAGCAGAGACAATGATTACAAACCCAAAACACGAAACAATATTCTTCTTACAACTACATGCTTTTTCTTCTTTCATCAGATTTCAAGGAGAATAGAGAGTAACAGGATTTAACTACTCAAGGTGTTTCATTAATGGCTTCTCCAAGGATAACAAGGAGGTTTTCTTCAGTGCTGAAAGTCAGCAATAAACTTCCAATGCTGTGACTTTAACTGCTGTTTTATGCAGTTTATGCCAAGCCCTTATCATACAAAAACAGAAGCAATCGGGCCAAACAAAATAAAACTACACAACTTAAAAGGCTTCATATTCTTTGTCAGAGAGCTTCTAAAAAGCCACGGGCTTTGAAGGAACTTGTTTGGCGTTATTGGCATATTAATTGCTGAAAGGCAGGGATGGTTCTGAGAGACTTGTCTGTAGGAATCATTTCAAAAGCCACATGTTCCAGATTAGACTCAAAAGGGATTTTTAATAAGCAACTTGACTGCTTAATAACCACAGAAACAAAGAATGATATTCAAACCGACCATTGTTGTTTACTTTGTGTTCCCTCGATCTCTCAGAGGCATTTGGTCACTATGGAAAGACGACAAGAAAAAGAATTAAGGAAGCTTTAAATCTTAGGCTGTTGCCAGCTTCTGCACTAGTCAAAATCCACAGCAGCCCTAGTTAGATCAGCAACATGCATATAAACAAGATTAATACTGGATGCTTTTAGATAGATTTAATACTATTCTGTGTAGGTAGAGGGTTCCATTTGCGTAATATTTTCTTTTTTAGCCTTGGAGCAACAAATGTAACCATAAACAAGGTAGTGATTGGGATGAAAATGCATTTGAACCTTTTGCCATGTAATCAAAGATACTAAAAGTCTAATTACAATGTAACAGGTTTTGTGACAATCTAAATACCTCACATTTGAGCTACAGTACTTGCAGAGGAACAGTCATTAAAATGCACTAGAAGTTGTACAGCTCTTCCTTTCATTTAGGAATCTGAAAACAGCAAATCAGGGACAGCACAATGAGGAAAAAAGTTATGGTTTTTTTTATTAAATCTAAGAGGCATTTGAAATTATATTTGGTCTCAGCGTACGCATGCAATTCTATTTATTCACAATTACTTGGTGGTTTCTGAAAGACCTAATCTGATTCAGATTTCTGGGGTTTAGATTGTTGTTATTCATTTATTTATTTTTTAAACTTAGGCTTTATTTAACAAGTTTAACACTTGTGCGCTTCCTAGTTGAACTGAAGCTTTGTTGCTGAGTCTCTGCCCTGAACAGATTCAGAGACTTGCACCTTTGCTCAAGATAGCCCACTTCAGAGCAGGTACACGCTGTAGTTAATATTATACTTAAACACACTCCCCCCGCTCCTCCCCCCCCCCCCCCCCCCCGAAGGTAATGAAAGCAGGTCATGCTCTTTTTGTTCATTACATTAAGTTGATTCTAATAGCTTTTATGATAGCAAAGAATAATATATAGAAAAAGCCAAAAGAGAAAAGCCAGCCAGATACCATACAATATCCAATCCCCAAAGTACTTTACGTTGGCTATGTAAGTCTCTACACTGACTGACAAGTCCTGTGCTGTCAATCGCTGTAGTTACTTTTTAATACTTGTAGAGCACACATCTTCATACAAGCTTCCAGAGGGCTCTTATTAGTAAATGATGTGATTTTCATCACTATAAATGCTAGTCTGGAGTCGATGCCTTCAGTCACATACCACAACTTCACCATACAGACCTGCCACCCAATACAGCATTCTCAGTACAAAATCCAGAGAGTTTGGGAGGAGACACTCATTCCATACATGAGACATCAAAAAAGTTTAACTGACTATACAGGATCAAGGTGGCATGTTTTTGCTTCAGGAAAGCTTTATTCTATATCCATCTGAACTAAACCATTCAGCTTCTTTACATAGCCCAGAACATATTTATTCCTACGTAGTACATATGGGTATTAATCTGTACACTATGTGAACACCTACTTAAGCTAGGAGGAAATAACAGCATCCAAGCACTACAAGTTATTTTAGCTAGTAGCTTAATGAATTTGCACATTGCAAGCGTGGGTTTTTTTTTCTTTTTCTTTGTTTAAGCAGAAAGGCAGATGATTGAAAGAGTAGTTTATTTAGACAAATGCTTTGTAGGGTCCTTTCAGGTAACTGTGCGCCTTGAGTCAGGATACTGCTAGAGCAGAAGAGCTGCATAATCTCCATGCAGCCAGGATTTCCCTGTCCTCACAGTAGCAATCTAGCCTGCATCCTGTAAACACAGGGGATAGGCAGTTTCACATAAATGAAAGCCAAAAAACAATTAAAATAAAGCAGGCATGGGACTTGACTGTTACAGTTTGCATTTGGGGGATATACACAGTTTAACGACTGACTGATGTTAGTCTTCCACAGATTAAACAAATACCACTTACTTTTATCTCAACAGTTTAATACTGAGCATTCCTCTCTCCTAACATCCTAAATAAAACTGTTTCAACATTACACAGTGGAAAGCTCAGAAAAAAAACCCATATGTATTTTCATCTTCCAGAAATGAATAAACTCTTTGTCAACATACCTGTTTACTGATGTTAAAATAATTTTAATCATTAAAATGCAAGGATTTGAACTGCAGATTAATCCTTCCAATTAATTCATTAACTCAGACTCTTGATTCTATCTTCTTGCCAACTTAGCAAGAATATCAACTTCTGGACTTGAAGTCCTAATAAATCTAATTTTGACAATGCATATCATTGCTTCAGCTTTCATTTTGGTTCACTTTTAACCTTACAGAAATGTCTGCAATAAATCTGGCAATTGAAATTCTGCCTCTTGCAGCAGGACTCATACAAGTAGGGCTTTGAGGTTTGCTCTGCCACCTCCCAGCACCTTTACCCCACAAATCCTTTTGGGCTCCCTTTTATCTCAGATTACTTTCCAGTCCCACCTGTTCAGCTAGCATCTGCCTTTGTGAGCTCTAAACTGCATGTGATTTTCAACAACAGATAATACAAGTCTCCTTGAGAGGTGAAGCTGGAACTGTTGGGGGTATTTTTTTCCCCCTACAGAAGAAGCCAGTAGGCAAGGAAATAGTCAGGGCTACAGCTTAGACTTAAAAATGCTTCCCTGCATCATTAGAACAATCTGATTGCTGGAAACCCCTGGTTATGCAGAGGAACTTGAAGCTTTGAAATGTCATGGCCAGCAATAAAAACAAACAAAAAAAATTCTGTAAAGAGTTCTTGCACTTTTGTCTAACAATGCTGAGGTTAAGGAATCATCAGCATTTTCTGCTTAGCATGTGATCCAGCATGCCATTCACATTTTCCCTCTTCCAGAAGCTGGAAACAATGATCCCACTCCGATTAGACAAAAGGTAAGAAACAGCCGAAAAGGAACAGGATTTTCTGACACGCTGGAAAAGTTTAAAGCTGTAAGGAAGAGGTTTCCAAATGAACCACACAAATCAGCTTAGCACCATGCCCAATACGGTCTGGAACCTCACTACAAGGAACAAGGCAAGTGCCAGGGAAACTGCCCAAATTGGGCAAGGGGCTGGGAAGAAGGGTGGAAATAAGCCTCCTTCTGCCATCGCTCATGTTTCCAGTGTGAGAATCGCAAAATTACAAGCTCAAAACTTGCACTGCCATACTTTTATCAGTGAGAAGATCCAGAAATCTTATTCACTTTACCATTATCGGGAGACCACCAAACTGGAAGATGACCTCATGGCTTAAAACATTCACAAGATACAGCAAAGGTCAAGCCTGCCGAAGAGGTAGAACGTATTTACTGCTTCAGTGGGCTGAGTAAAACTTACTGGAGCTGACCAAGTGGTTCCTGAAAAACATTTGAACAAACCATGCTTGGTGTTAAATTTGAATGTGCAAGTTTAGTAGGAAAGAACAAATTTGGAACTGCTGCTTAAGGTGCGATGCTACTCCGGCCAAGCTTTACTTCAGGTTCTAGAAAATATTTAATTAGAACCGACTTAGGAGTGAAATCTGATGGCCAAGTGTTGGGGATAAGACTGCTCACATGGAGGTGGGCAGGTGGGAGCCAAACCAAGCTAAGACAGGACAACCATGGCAGGCCATATCCCACAATGGAGGAGCTCACAAGTTAAAAAGTAGCTCGGAAAGACTTAGAGACATGTTGCTTGTAAATATGTAAAATGGGAGAGAAGCACAAGTAAAAAAAGTGCAACAAGCTAGAAGAGTAAAGGACCAAACTAGCTTCTTTTGCAGGTACAACCCGCTTCTGGAGTTACCCAAAGCTTTGGCGGACGTAGAGCTAAACTGCAACCTGGGCAGATGGGCTGGCAGGAGAGGTGGGAGCACACCAGTATAAACAACACATGGATTACGTACATGAAAATGCACAAATCATGCCTTGAAAATCACCAAGGCATGAATCCTACTTATATTCTGGATTCTCCATGTGAAAACTTGAAGACAAACTTGAAAAGTTATTAACAAAGGCACATTCTGTAAAACTGTTTCACTAAAAATAATGGAACCAAGTACCTGAAAAATTTAAGTATATTTAAATAGAAAAAAAAAACCACCAAAACCCAAAGCAAACACACCTGTAAACACCTGCAAGGTAATAGGCTGAACAAGAAGCAGCATAGACTCATAAAAACTTAATCCTGTCAGATAACATTTTATTTAATAGAGTTATAAAACTAGAGGCTGAGGGAAAAGAAGTAACTATCCCATTTAGCTACATTGGGTAGTCTCAAGAAGTACTGCTTGAAAATTAATTCAAGTTGGTGGGAGTGAAACAAGTATTACAGTCTACAAGCTACAGGGAGAACTATAAATCAAGTGTTATAATACATGAAAAGTGCAGGAAAAAGGGAAATGTGAAAGCTAATTTGTTTGGGTTTGTTTTGCGGGGGTTTTTTACACTCCTAATTAATCACCCAAAAGAGAAGTAATGGAACTTGATGCAAAATTACTAGGCAATGCAAGCCTAGTCAAAGAAGGAGAAAGAAACCTGGCAATAGAAACATTGCCTGAAATAAAATAAAGCCATCGCTGGAAATATGCAGAAATGCTGTTTCTCTGAAATCAACGTGAGTTTTGCCAGAATCAAGATTATGTCAGTACCGAGTAGACAATAATTTGTGGTGACTTTGCAGCTTTGCTTACTTTCAAGATTGAAATAAGTTAATCAAATTCAGGCTGTGACTGCACAGGCATTGAAGAACATTGAAAAGAGAAAATTGACTGCCACACTGCCCCCATACAACCAAACCAAGACTACTTGTAATTCTAAGCACTGTTTCCAGGATCACAACAGCAGTGTACAAACAGTTTTGACAAGCAATCCAGCAGAGCTTGTTGAAGGAAACATTTCAGACAGCTCACTTCAGTTTCACACTGCTCTGCAAGGCAACAATCATGCAGCAGAGACTGTAGCATCCACCACGACCTGAAAGATTTTGTTGTCTCTTGGTGCACTAGTATCATTTTAGGGGGCATCAAATGAAGACAACAAAGGAAACATTTGGGACTCTGGGGAAAGCTTCATGATCATATCATCTATCAGCCAGCAGGAAAGTCTCATGAGAAACAGCTGCAGAAGTCCCAGCGCTTAAATTTTCTGTCCCAAATGTTTCAAATGCTACAAGAAAGGACAATATAGTCTCATTTTTCTTAGAGACTTGTTGGCCTAAGTATACTCCAGTGTCCTTCTACATCTTTAATTTGAGCAATTCTTCAAGAAGAGGCAGAATGAGACACAGGGAGAAAACAGCTGGAAGACACCACAGGAAGGAAAGGCATAGGGGAGCAAGAATAGGCAAGAACCAACTACATTCAAGGGGAAAAAAAGAAAGAAAATTGAAAGACTTGTTTCAAGTCAGATCTCCATCTATCCTACACCACTGCACTGCCATTCATGGCACAACTGAATTATGTGTCACTTGCTCTTAAAATTTATGGACCTTCTCTACACGAACCACCATGTTTTTGAAGCATTTTTGAGAGTTGCCTTGAGAATTTATGATGCACTTCAGAAGTTTGTCTGGATCCACAAGATGAAAGCCAGGGGGCAGAAAGGGGACTTAACTAAACTCAATGTCATAAGGCAGGTCTGCTTTTCTGGAGGATAAATAGAGTTTCTAATTTATAGTACCATGTTCAGACTTGCAGATAAGACCTTGCAGAAACAAACGGAGAAAGTCTGGACGGCCGCATTTTTTACAACTGCAGTGATGCCAAGAGTGATCTCTTTTCTTCCTGTCTCAGGCACCTCAGAACACAGGAGCTTGCATAGAAACATGCAGGCAAATTCCACAGGAATATATAAAAGCTAACTAATTTTAACAGAAAGATAAGTTAAAGATGCCTACAAGTAGAAAGACAATTGTTCTTTACCACTAATAGTTTCATTGCTAGAGTCCCCTTACAGTCTGTACAATGGGAAACCCACTTAGCTTGCACAGAAAAGTCTGCAGGACAGTATCCATCTCCAGATTTTTGCACTGGAGAATGCATTGATGAGACAAATGAATGCACCCTACCATCCATATACTAAACCAGTGATCATCATTCAAAACCTGTTATCAGTATTTCACAGCCATGACCAAGATTAGCATAAGTCACACCAACAGCAACCTCAATAAACCTTCTCTCTTGTTCAGCTATATTCACAACATTCAGCCTTTTGTATTTCCCCACATTTCAGCATACACTAAACAAACAAAACTAAAGTCAGTTCAAACCAAAAGTGTCTTCATCCACTCATGTAATGCAAGTCACCAGCCTACAAATGACTACATGTTACTTAGTGTCCTTCTGGTATCTGACTATACAATTAATGACCAAGGTAAACTACTATGTGAAGTTTAGGTAACCAGCTAATTTGCATTAAGTGCTCAAATACCCCAAACTCCCCTGATGCACATGAGGTGATTTACCCCTAAAGAAAACACTAGTCAAACACAGAGAATCAGCACTGCTCATGCCACCCAGCCTCACCCGAGGTCAGCTCACAAGAACTCATCCGTGGGCCCATAACATTGGTAGAGCCAGACTGGAAAGTTAATCACTACCTTCATTTGACATGACCACATCACCTGCATGTTTCCCAGATACACTTCAGAAGTATTAATTAAGCACAGGTTTCTGCATAACTGCCAAAAACCATCACTGCTATCTAATGTTGCAACAAGTAATTTTGTTGGCAGGAGTTTTCTCAAAACTTAAAAAATTATTTTTTATATTCAGTGCTGACAGCCATAGTTACTTCTGGCATCCTGTTTCTTTCTTGAACAGCTTCTGCCCCTCACATCTAATAAAACATGTCTTACCAATCCCTTTTCCCTTGCTGTTGTAGTATATGGGAACTTTATTGTCACAGTGTACTTTATATTAGATGCAAATACAGCAATGCATTTATTTTACAAGTAGATTCTTTTCCTCTTGACTGTGGGCTTCAGGGCATATGGTGAGATACTCCTGGCAGTTCCAAAATGCCATTTATTTTTTCCATTTAGATAGCTTCTTCCTACCTGTTTTGCTAATAAACTTTGTAGCTTTTAGAATGGGCCTTTTCAAGCACTAAGAGTGTAATGTGTTGGATTTTATTCTATGCATATCACATGTACAACCAAGTTATGATCATTGTATCTAACCTAACCTCAATTTTCAATTCCACGTTTCATTTTATACCTGCCAAAGCAAGGTCTAATGTAGGGTTTTCCCTTGTAAGGCACAGGAGAAAATTTTGCAGCTCAAAACACATAAGTTTATTATTTTAAAGCAGCTCCCACCTTACACAAAGAAAACCATCACCAGGGGCTTTGGGAGAGCTGAGCACCATGGCCCCTGTCCTCCCACCCAAGGATCAGCCCCCCAAAGCAGCTCAGCCTTTTCCTCAAGGAAGAATCTCCTGGCTTCCTCTAGATTCCTGCCACAAGGGGAAAGAAAAAGACAATCCCAAACACACTACAGAAAGGTTGCTATTCAAGCCAATAATCTATTTGTAATTAGAGCCTCAGAAGTGGCAATGTCTTTCCTGACAGTGGCACTCACATCCCTTTCTCTCATTCAAACTTTGCAAAACAGGTCAGACACAGGGGTGTTAATATTCTAACTATGCAAATTTTGCCATAAGGTTTCAGCAATGCAGTGCAGTCACAGCTATGCTCAGATATGAGCTATTCTCGACGCTCTTGTCTATTTTTACAGGTTCCTAGCACTGACATCGAGACAATTACAAATTTTTGTCTCTCCATACCCTTTTGTATCTCAACTCATTTTGTTCATAACACCTTACTTTTTTTTAAATAATGAACACTCATTTGTTCCCCATTTCACCCTTTCTTTCTGTCCAAGGTTAACATAGTCCTATCCATTTCCTTCCTCAGCTGTAAAAATTTGCTTTCTGGCATGAGCCAGAGGCCAAACTCACCATCCTCTTCCCTGGGGTAATTTGTGATCAGAGCATAAACTCCCCTCTGAAGACTAACATGGTCCCTGTTGAAGCGATTTCCAGATGTTTCTTACCTAAACTTCTGATGTATCTCAGACGTTTAGTGACCTTCCACAACATCCAGAGCAGTTCCTCAGTAGCTATCCTCAAGAACAAAAGGGAAATAACCAGCTACATGCATTTATGTAGCTTTTGAGTTGCATAAAGGATTTACCATATTTTTATACCCACAAGAACCCAGACACAACTCTACCAGGATTAGACTCAACATTTTATTTTTTTTCAAGGTTAACCAAGGAGAAGTGAAGCATTCACCCAGAGCCATCTTCCCATAGATGGACACTTTCCAGTCTCCATCAAAGCCCACTCTGTACTGAGCACCCTGATTCATCATCTATTTGAGATCAGGTTTTTTTTTTTTTGAAGTTATGATTGGTCTTTCATAAAAGTAAGATTTGTGTGAAATGTCAATCCAAGTTTCAAACCAAATCTGACCTTTCCAAATACAGAAAATTTTTAGATCTAGAAAACTGAAAACGGTTCCGTATGTAATTTGCTACAAAGGAATCTAAAATAGTTGAGGAGTCCGGTATGAAGCTGCATCCTCATTTGCATTTACTTTCAGATCTTCACCATTAAAGCCACAATACAGCTGGGGAAAGGTCACTGAAGTGTTTCTGCAAAGCACACTTCCAAAGTGTTTTTAGGTAGACGAGTCTTATTCTTGACCTACATTGCTTAGAAAAGCAAAAATTTAACTCTGACAATGAATGGTGAGTTAGAAGACAAGAACAGTGAGGGTGGTCAGCATTTTGCCACAGGATCTGCCCCAAGCCAAGATCTGCAGACCCAAAGCAATGAACCTCACAAGCATATCTGGGGACTCCCATTTCACATGTGTCTCACCAGATGGTGGGGAAATTCAACAGAAGACATGCAGAATTTGATCTGAACAAGTGATGGACAGATGTCGTAAGGTACCCTAGAGTAACCTGGCAGCTTTCACAATCCCAGAGGGAGAATAGGGACCCCGAGCCACCTCTCTTCCCTCACATCAGACAAGAGTTATAAATCCCCCATGCTGCTAGAAACTTTCCAGCTCTGTTCATAGAGATTTATTGTCCAGTAGGGCCTTGTGCAAACTGAAAAACTAGAAAATGCTGACTTTTTCCTTGAAGTTTGATTTAACTCACTTCCAGGAGGATACCTGTCCAAGGCATTCACATCTTAACACAAATGAAGGGTAGTCCCAGTATCACAGTGACAGGAAAAAAAATAATACAGCTAACATCCTGGCTGAGCACATAGTATAAACTCCAACAATGAACCTTCAATGTCTAAACCTGCCTACATTCACATTCTGCATTTATATATAAACTAAAAATTTACTAGTATATTCAGATGACCTTGTTGCTCTTCAACATACAGATTTTGAGAGAACAGAGAGGTAGGGAGAATAGAAATGTAATGAAGCCTAGAAACAGAAATACACCATAAACAATAACGACATGGAAATACAACAATCTTGTGTCAGAACTGAACATATATAGGCTTAAAATAAGTTAAAGGGCTCTGGTAAAAGCGACAGTCTATGGCCGAGACAAGAAAACAGAGATGGGAACAAAGGAAAAAGGATTTACAGCATATAAAAAAGCTATATAGTTGTTTCTTTACTCAAATATACCAGGGGACCAAAGGAAGAAGATGAACTTCATATGAAGAGACACAGGCACATTTCTTATGTGACTTAGACTACAATAAAATATCAGTACTTTCAGCAGATGACAGAGATACCAAACAACACCAAAAAAAAAAAAAAAAAATAGTAACATGCACAGGTTTCAGGTTGGGTTTTTGTTTTTTTTTTAAGAAAAGCAAAAGATAACAAAACTGTCTTTAGGCACTGATAGCAGATGCTGCTGCATAAAACATATAGGGACATGCAGATGAAAAAATTAACCCAACTGCTGAAGTTTAGTCCCTCTCCTTCCATGTTCCAATATGCTCTGAGCCACCAGCAACTGGCAGAGTCCCCCATCTCCAGAAATTAAAGGCAGATTTGATGAAAAGCCTGAGCATTGTTAGTAGCTCCCACTGAGACTGACAGATTACTTCTTGGGTTGCTGAACTTAAAACAGAAGCAGCTGGAGATGCTGGGCTTGCTGAACTGCCTCTCACAAGCTGCCATGTTATATGCAGAGCAGGATGACAAAGCCAGTCTTGCTCACTAAGGTATCCCACTATGGTAATTAGAAAGCACAATAAAAATTAAATTGCTTGTATATTACACAACTATGTGTGTCTGGGGAGGAAGAGATCTTTCATTTAAGAAAAGGAGGAGGGAAGAGGGAAAATTATTTTTTCTTTACCTTATTTGTGTTAAAACATTCTACCAGTATGAATTAATAATGCATCTGTAAATCAGGCTTCATGATTTCTTATTGCATTAAGCTGCCAGTGTGTTGCAAGTAATAGATTCAGAGCATTCATTTGTTTTGCACTGAACTTCATTGTTGGCAATATAAGGGAATATCCATTTTTATCAGGAAGAAAGCTAGCATATTGTTTAGCAGAAGAGTCAAATTTATTTTAGTCTCTTTGCATAAGCCATATTGGTACAGACTGAGTTTGTTCCCTCAGACTATATCAAAATCCCATATGGATTTCAGATCCTATTTACAGCAGCACAGACTTAGGGCCCAATCCTTGAAAAGCTTTCATCCACAGACCAACCCTCTTCTGAATTTCAATTGCAAGATGAAAACACTTCAACACCCAAACATTTTTGACAGCACAAAATACTATGGGGGTGGGGGATGGGTGGAAGTAGCTTTTAAAAGAAAAATATTTAGCAGTAATATTTGAGATGACTGTTAACCCCTACCACTTTTATTATCTAGAACAACATTTTGCAAACTTTTTCAGCCTGAGCTATCTAATTTTTTTGACAAGGGCATTAAAATACTTTCCAAAAGTTTCATGGTTTGCCCTCTGCTGTTGACTCATCAAGCTGAAGAACAATTCAGATCACTGCATTAAGCTGGGTATCCCTTCATAATTTCAATTAATTAGGATATACTGAGCTGATCCCCTTACTTTTGCCAAGCACAGCTTTCAGAAGTTTACATTACCCTACAGATCACAGACAGAAACTTCTAACCTTTTTCCAACTTAAACCTGAAGGAAAGTTTTGGTTTCTGTAAAATAAAAAATGTAAAAATCCATGAGTCAGAGAAAACATAGCATAGACGGAAAACTTGTAAGACACTCCTGATCCCAAGGCAAGTGAAGCAGGCAAAGGCCCAATACCAGAAACATCCCAAAATCCTATGAAAGTGCTGTTCAGCACAATTGCCTACTCACAGTGGCTGAATGAAGTGCAGCTCACATCACCATTTATACAATTTCTGGACAGATAACAGTTCCAACAAGCCCCAGAGTGCCACAAACCTACAGATGTGCTCAACCTCATCACCATGGGTAATGCATGAAATTAATGGAACAATTTTTAGAAATAAAGTACTTCAGGATCAAGGATCTTAACTGAAGTCAGCCCAAAATTAGGATGGAGGTACTCCCTCCCCCCAGGCGATGACTGCTACCTTTCTTAGGCTTTCTTGATGTATAAGTGGACGCACTACTCAAATTTCTAAAGCCTGCTTTAAACACTCATTAATTTGCTACAAGACATGCAGCACTAACTTTCTTGCCTTTCTTACAGTGCGCCATTTCATACAGTGGCCTTTTTTCCTAAGGATAAAGGAAGAAAGGGTGTTATGCTAAATTAATCATTTTTGAGTCTTTTTTGCATTCTTAAACTGGTTATTGGCTAGTTATTCATGCTGGATACCAGCTTCTTTCACAGCTGACAGAAGGCAACACTCCTTCTCCTCTCCCTACCACAGCATTTGTCCACCTGTACTCCTTTGCACTAGGTGAAAGGGCACGGTCTGATACAAGCTGAACCATCTCTCAGGAGCAAGAGTTATCCGTCTCAGCCTGCCTTGCTTGGTAGAACAAATGGATCAGATTTAGAGTATTACTCAAGTTATACAGATATAGAGTTATACTCTAGTATAACAAGTTATACAAAACTTCAGTTATGGAAAACTTTTTACCAGTTTCAGAGCAATTAAAACTGATAATTGCACTAAACTCCTCCTTTCCCACGTCATTTAACACGTTGCTGCCTGAAGTGACCTACCTGTGTAACCCAATTAATACCTGAGGAAATCCATCACAGCAAATTTCTTCCAAGTATTTACACTGTTAGGTACAAGACCAGATTATTTTTTTTTTTTTTAAACCACTGATCTTCTCTACACCTTGCATGGAAATATACTAAACATTTGGCTAAAGAAGCAGAGGAGCCAGGAGGGCAGCAGCAGCAAAGAATGAGAAAGGCAGGTTATTGATGTCAAAGGAATATGATACACCTTCCAACTTTTTTTTTTTTTTTGTCAATTGCTGACTTGATTGTAGTGTTTAAGTTAGCAGGGAGGTCTTTTCAGAGTCCAAGCATTAGGAAGAGGCAGAGGCTTTTTAGCTAACTGTGTGACAGAAGCTTTGCTTTTAATCATTGCCAGGTGACAGCCAACTGCCAAGCCTCATCACAAGCCCAGCCTCAGCTAAAAGCTTTAAAAACCTGAGGAGCTGACCAACAGACATCATGAGGTGGGGAGACTGCTGGATTTACTCTTGGCACTGAAACAAACCAGGAGATGGGCTTTAAAGACACAATGGAGGTGGCTTAAAAAAGGGTAGGAGTAAGAAACAGCAATTCATGTTTTCAAACAAGTCATAGGTTTGTATTACTTTCTAATGAATATTTCATATTAATACCTCAAGAGCAAGGAACCAGAAAAGCAGCAGGCAGAGAGGGTGCCCTGGGGTGCCTGGAAAGTCAAGAAAGCAATGCAATTTCTAAACTTATTAAATACACAAGACAATGAGAATCAGATAAAGAACATGGGAATGGACAAAGTGCAGAAGAGTAAGACTGTAAAAAGAGGAAATGTTAGTGCTAATAAGGTGCTTATGGGTCTGCTTAATCCTGTAGAGCCCCAGGTTGGCACACAGGGAGAGCAAGGGCTGCAGTCCTCATTACAGTCTCCAGGGTATAACACAGGTTTGTCATCAGTGTGCACCACAGAACAGCTGGGCAAGCAAGATCGCTTGGCTGGCTGCATGCAAATGGGCACATACCCAACGCCTATAGAGAAAGAAGGGCTCAAAGAATAATGATGTTAACGTGTAGAGACTACCTAACACATTAATAACAGGGTGTGTTGCAAACTTCAAAAAACAAAGCATCAATGGCATGAAATAAAACAGAACTGGTCCCATCCAAAAGCACTTTGAGAAGAATAGGTGAAAAACTGGTGCAGTGCCAGGAGCTGGCATGGACCACTAGCACCAAGCCAAATGAGAACAGAGACTGTGGTGCACGTGCATCCCAGAGACAGCCAAGAGAACAAATGCTATCACCCAGCCTGGTTAGTTCCAGAGAAAAACTGGAGTGATTAAGTAGAGTGAGGAGATTTTCTTAAGAGGTCCCTAACCCATGTCTAAACCTACCATTTCAAAACAAAGCTGACAATTAGGCACTTCACAGGAACGGTCAAAATCTGTTACCTTAAAGATTCATCCAGAAAGGCATCCACAGAACAAGCCCCATACAAAGCAAAAACCAGACAAAATATTTGTACAGCTGAACAGCAGAATATGAAGCCACACACTGACATACCAGTTTGAAACTTGCACTGCCAAGCTTCTAACAATGCAGTGATTTATGTTAAAGTTGGCATTAAAATGCACAATAAACATTTCTCAGAATAAACCAGAAGGACCTTTTCCCTATTACATATCTTTTGTAAGTATTAAGCCAGTCCTCTGGCTTTACATATATATGTGTATATATATTAAAAATATATAAATCATATGTGTGCACATATATAAAAAAATATCAGGTTTTTCAAAACTGCATGTGGTGAGGAAAACAAAACTCCTACACTCCTTACAGATATTTCCAGGCACCTGCCAAGCCTCCACCACCTGCAATTTGGATACATACAAGTTTGCCTATCACTTTTCAAGGCATCAATTACAGGGTTCCCATTTTTTTAAGACTAGCAAAGAACTCTATTCCACAGCTCCACTTTCTGCAAAGCTTGCACATTTCATTTGCTAAAACAAATCATTCTGCATAGCAAGATCAATGACTGACAATATACAAGTAACACTGTTCTGACATCACTTCAAATGCCAGCCAGAACCTGTGTTTTACTGTTTTACACCACATACAATACTTGGAGAAAATTAATACTTCCAAGCAACTGTTAGCTACCATGAGGCAAAGCAGAAATGCAAAATAAGTACAAGCATCATTCGAAAATGGGAAGTCCCAGTTTTTTCAGAAGACTTTTTGCTATTTGGTAGCAGTTTTTTCTTACCTTTTTTTATGAAGTAGTATATGCAGTTTCATGTACCATGAGTAAAATTACTGCCTGCAATTTCATTGCAACTTGGACACCATTAAAACACACAATAAAAAAAGCAAAATGCTTTCAACTTAGGAGTTTAATTTCAGGTTAAAGTTTCCAGCCACTGCAGAAATCAGGAGTCTGGGTCTCTGCCATGCAATGCTCAGGCATGTGCCCGGGCCACTTTACCTTGGACATACAGAGCTGGGAGCTGATCTCAGTTACCTGCTGGGAAAGCTTCACAAACCAGAGGACGATGCCAGATTTTCCCAAGGATGATAAGGGTCACAAGGATAATCACACCACTACAAACATCAAACATTTATATACTCGGATATTTATTCAGAATATGCATGCCCTCACAGACCTGCATATGGGAACATCTTTCTGAGCCAGGAATACTGCCACTATTTTTTTGGGTTTTTTTCAGCAAACAGCAATGATCATAGCCTGCCATCAGGCAATACTGCATTTTTTGCAAGTACCAGCGTTACATGGTTTTTCTAGTTGCACACCATAATAAGAGCTGAGAAGTGATGGTCCTTCCTCTCACCAGTGGTTTAGCCCTTCTCCACCAGTTCACTGTGCCCTTGGCCATAGCTCTAAATCATGAGGCTATAGCAAATTAGAGCAAGAAGAGAAACAAGCTCACTACCGCGTCTCTTTCTCCCCTTCCCCCATTTGATTTGTGGAAAAACCCATGTTTTTATTATGGTAAGACTATCTGATGTAATAATCTCAAACAGAACCATGGTGAGGCATTATTAAAAAGATACTGGATTTATTTTCCACAAGATACTTGAGCACTTACAGAAAGGCTGAATCCTATTCAGAAAGAGAAGCCACAGCAGCACTCAAACAGGACTAGAACTTGGAGGCTGGGGGGGGTGAGGAGATCTAAACTATTTAAATTTTTAACACACGATTATTGGTTATCCAGTTATCTCTTTATTTTCATTATAAAGTAGCACTCAAAGACTGTGGTCAGATAACATATAGAAATATTTCCCATCTCAGTAGACACAGTCATGAGTGTAAGGAATTCTGGGCTCTGGTAATCACAGAAGATTTGAAAGCATCTACTGTAGCTCCTTAAAACCATGGATCCTGGCTAAGGGTTTACCACTAACATGCAGGTGACATGTAGAAAGCCAGAGGTAACACATCTTTCCCAGAAAGCTGGGATAGGATAGAGGGGGCCAGAGAAATCCTATTAACGGTCTTTTCACAACATACAGAAACATACAGTAGATTAAGGCTTCTTTAAGTGTAGCTGAAAAAACCAGATTACTATTTTGGACTTATTTTTATACTAGATTAAGAAACTTCCTAATTTTTGTCAGCTGATAAACTTGTAAAGGAAGAAATTCTGGGACTTAAACATTTGACCTAAACAAATAAATCTGCCTTCTGAATTTCAGTGGATTTAGAGGAAACTCTGTTGCCTGTTTCTGTTTCTTTTATATCTACGCACTGTCGCAAAGGTTGTGCTTAGTAACTTTTCTTAAAATTGGTTCACCATAAAGCAGCACAGACTTTTTTTTTTTTTTTTTTTTTTTTTTTTTTACAGAGGATGTTAAAACCCACTTTAATGCATGACATTTCATAAACAAGTAGCCAAAGAGGTGCATATCACTTCACATCTGCAGTGGTACCCAGACTTCTTGCCAACACTCTCCAGATAGCTGCCGCCACCTACAATATTTTCCTTCATTTATCCTTGCTACAATACTTAAGGATACCAAAAAATGGACTAACATTCTGAAATTCCTTTCTAATCCACTGTAGGTACCACAGAAGCATTATCACAAATAGAGAAGGAAAATTGCTGTCAGGACAGAACCCACATTTTAACAAATAGCTGAAAAAACTAGCGCAGAAACTCATTACAGTTTAATAAATCATATATTAGCACCTGCTTCTAGCTGGCTGGCTAGTCAGACCATACTCCTGATAGCTGCTAGGCACAACTCAATACAGAGTTGTTTGATTGCAACCAAGTACTATGTATTTATTGAAACACACACACACACACTCATCTTGATGAGCAGTACAGACTACATTAAATACCCAAGCTGAACTTTTGCAAGCATCCTACAAAGCCAGCTGCACAGGGTGTGGTGGTGCACTTCTGGGGGCTGTAGAACAGCCTGGAGGAGGAGTTGCCAACTAGGTCTTGGCACCTTGAGTAATGAGTTGGGCAGCTAAGCACCCCTTGACTGTACCAGTAAATCTTACTCAGTTAAGGCAGAGAATGGCACTGTCCGTACTGAAACTCCCACTGAACCGTCAAAGCAGGGAACAAGAATGGAGACAGTTATTCCCTGACAACCCCAGAACGCTCCTACTCAGATCACAGCCCAAGTGGAAACGCAAGTGGAATGATGCCACTGTTCTTGGAATTTTTGAAAAATCACTGAGGTTGCGGCCAAGATGGAAATTTACTGATGACTAAAGCAAATCATCTCACAACCTTATAAACAGCAGTCCTAAAGTGAAACCCTCTTGAGCTCTCCTGGACAGCAGCGAGCTGCAACCAGCATCTCCCTCTGAGTGGGATGCCACTCAGAGCTCACAGACCACTAAGTCTGTGATACTAGGGGGATGGCCACAGAAAGTCAACGAAGAGTCAATGATGAGGCCTGGGATGATACCCCTGCTCCTTGAGACTCACCCCTTCACCCACTGAGGAATGCAAAAACATTAGACGTGTATTTCACTGAATTCAAGGGGAACTTCTTAACAGGTATACCTTTGTTGTAATATGCATTGCAAGCTTGAAGAAGTTCGGTTAATCATGTAGTTTTTGTGATTTAAAGCAAATTTTATTTTCTTTGCTGCTAAAATCCTACAGATTATCTTGAATTATGAAAAAACTCCCTCTCTCTACCCTTTAGATACAAACTGTTGTCCGAGTCTGAGAATAAGATAGGAACTAGCCACACCTGAACTCTGTGACAGTTAAGAAAGCAGGGGGACCCACTCTAAACCTTGTGACTCAACAGCAGGATCTTCTTTACCCTCGTATACCTCTGATCTTTATAAACTATTTGCAACTCTATCTTGGCTCGATTTCAACTTGATTTATCTCTGTGCGTTTACTCCAAGTAACAAGTAATAGAGGGAACCTTGTTATTAAATCTTGAGAAGTTGCATTTCTACAAATTCATGTTAAACCTCTTTCACTCCGACTCTTTGGTGGTAATTCTTTAAGTGATCTGACCTAAACCACTCCTTTCACGGCACAGGCAGTTTGGATCCCTGCTCATGTTAACCTTCTTTTCCTTAAATCCTACGTTGAATTGACAGTCCTTCAGTAATAAATCCTTCAGTTCTGTAAACATTTTCATTATTATCTCAATCTTTATTCATAAATTTGTATCTCTTATATATCAATATATATTAACATACATATTTTATATCATGAAATCTCAATTTTTATTACTCCTATGATGCATGGCAGTGAAATGGCACAATATTTCCGCTTAAGTGGGACAATACAATGATGAATTTAGACCAGAGTACAGAATATGTTAATAATTGGACCCTTATGAGCAGATATTACTTCTGCCAACCAAAAATTACAACACACATCTCTAGAAACTCACATTTATCATTAGTTCCTCATCTAACAAGCTGATCAGTTCACAAAAAAGGACGACACCACTTCAAACAATGACTTTCCCAAACTGCAAGGGCCTCTTCCGCATGCTATTAAGGAAACACTAAGTCTAGCTCAACTTATCTTAGTATCTTTAACCTTGAATTACAAAAGCTCTCAAAACTTCCTAAAGAATGTTTTATTGCAGCAGGAGACATTATTACTACAAAATATCCCAGTCACCACTATAAATGAAGAAAGTCTCATTATTTTTGAATGTTAACCTTTCTAAATGCATTTATAAGCAGCAGTGGAGCAGACTGAAAATGAAGATATTGATAATAAAGGCTTTGAAAAATGAGGCAGGAAAAAAACCCAACTTCTAGGCTTTCACTTAATGCAAGTTATTTGAATAAAGCCATATCATGGAACTGCAAAAGACAAATCTGTTTAGGCAGAGTAAAATATTTCATTATAAAAAAAAAATCTCAAAACAAGCATGTACCTAATTATGGATTACTTATGGAAGCAGTACTGGGAAAGAGCCACATGTGCAGCCACAATCGCAGATGGCAGGAGGGGTGGGAGCCCCTCCATGACACAAGTACAGAAGACCAAAGGCAGTGGGGACTAAGAGCTATATCATCTCCTTAAACATTTTCCCTGCATGTATTTGAGCTGTTTCTCTAAGAGCCATTCAGGCATTTCTTTCCCTCTCCAAAATGCTCTAAACTTCATGGCAAGTTCCTACTCCTGCAGTCCAACAAGGCAAAAATATTTTTAGGAAGATCATTACCCTTGTAACATTTAGGGATTTCTGGGGTTGTTTTAATAAGCTAGCATTTAAAAAAGCAATTTGAAATGCAGGATAAAGCAAGCACTGCAGAGGTGGCTGATGATTGTTCCAGTTCTTAAGGCTACCTGGTGGATAAGTGGATCTAATAACACCACCTAAGTTATAAGTTTCTGTAATGGGTTTTCAAAGTATATCCTGCCCATGAAGCTTCAAATCACATTCCAATTTGATGCTAAATAAAAACACACCAAAAAAAAATACTGTAGACAAATCTTCACTGCAGGTGTAATTGTTGAAATGCCACTATGCAGAGATAAGTTTATACAGAACATTTTTTTTTTAAATAAGTTATACATGAACTATTATTCAAAATGTTTCAACTGAACTGTACTATTTCCCTTCGGAGGTATTTAAAAGATAGCATAGGAGTAGATATTGAATAATTTGGCATTGCTTAGCCCCAAGAAAAGGAGATGAAAGAGGAACAAAAGGACGGACCACAAAAAAGGCTGTTGCATAAAGGCAAGGAATAATCTGTTCTGTGTCCTTGTGGATAGGGACAGAGATAACCCACTTCAACTGGGGCAAAGAAAATCTAAGTCAGATAAGAAGTGAAACTTTTAAAAAGTAAGGACAGGGCAGTACAGAGTTAAGCTTCCTGACCAAACCTTGAAATCTCAGATACAGGAGACACTGAAGAAGCAGTAGGACAAACATCTACTGTCGAGGGACATGGGTGCAGCTGATCCTGGAAAGGAGACAAAAGCTGGCATCTATTTTTGCCACAATGGATTTCTACAGTTGTCTTCATTACCATAGTAATAGAGAGACAGCCGAAAAATTAAGATTTTTAAACAAATACCTGAGGCAGGAAGACTTGCACAGCTCAGAATCAGTTAAGAACGACATCTGGAGCTTGACACAGTATGTCAGTCCATCCCTGACAGTACACCGCCTGGAACAGAGACAAAAAAATGCAATGGACGACATGATGTGAAGTGGCTTTGAGGCAGAGCAAACCATCCTCCATCCCCAGCGTGCACTGGCATGACACAATGAGGCTGGAGCACCACACTGGCAGCACCGCAGGGCATGATAAATGGATTATCAGTCAGAGCAAATTGGACATTAATTACATTGAAGTGGAATGCACAAGGCAGTGGGCTGCTCAGTACTGTGCCTGGCATCAAAAGGAAAGTCACTAAGCAGTGGGATGTAAGTAGCCAACATCCTGGACTCCGCAGTTCAGCTCCAGCAAGAAATACATGATTCAGCTATATGAGTTAACACTCCCTTATTTCCATACACTTTTTAGAGAAGTAAGAGACCCCAAAGCAGCTGAGGAAGTACTTGCAAACATCCTCCAGGGGTCAGGGAACAGATATAACAGAAGAGAGAGATCCCAGGCTCCCTAAGACTCATGCCCATAGGAAAGCTCTCTTCTTCCTCCAGCAGCAGACAAAAGGGCTGGAAAAGGCCAGTTTCATGGGGGCTCAAGAAGTGACAAATAAAAACCAACAAGGCAAGCAGAATTGCTGATCATACCAGGAGAAACATTCTCAGCATAGCTTATTGTTAAATGGGGGGGGGGAGGGAAAGTAGTAGTTTTTCTAAAGTCCTACAGAGGAAGAAGAAACTGCAAAGAAGAGCAGCTGATGCCAGATGATTTCTGCACTTTCTATGGCCCAAGTACCCCGAGAAAACAGAGAGCACGTCTATGCACATCCAGCTCTCCCATTGGGATGGTCTCCCTCCACCCACTGCCACTCAACATTCTACAGTTACGCATTTGGCCCCCAAAGATACATTTTTAATAGCAAAGGGAACAGAAGGTCTCTAACAATTGCATCATACAGATACTGTAGCTAGAGACACCTACCTCAAGGGACAGCCCTGTGTCTGGAGAGTGCAGAGCACACACTTTGCCTTTCACTATGCGCTTTTCCATTTCAGATGTAACTTGACATTTCACAGAGGAAGATCCAGATTTGATTTCTTTTTACAGTATCTATAATGAGTCCCTTGTTAGTGGTATAATCCACATTTACATCCTGGACCCTGAAGGCAGGGATGAGGCAGAGCTGACAAGAGCTTTTCCAGTATATTTTGTTTCCTTCCAAAATGGTTCTGTTCAAGTTCTGAAGTGTAGCACCAAACCATTTGCGATTTATAGAGTTAACACTTAAAGAAAACATTTTACCTGATCCAAAAGTCTACCTTCCACATTTAGTGTTTTAAAACTTGCTTTCTTAGAAAATATTTTGTAAATCTGATTAATTTCCAGATTGGATTTTTAAAAAACTGAAACCTTCAACTTCCAAAATCTAAATTTAATGGCCTGAGAAACAGAATTTCTGCTTCCTCCTCTCTTCAGCTGCCACTGACTCCCAGCAAGTGCAGAACACTAAATTACATCTTACATGGATAGACTTTCTCTTTTCACTGCAAGCAAAATGCTTCAGCTAGATCATGACTTATAATCTTACACCACAAATAGTCTTGATTTACAAAATTTGACCCAGGTACTGTGCGAAAATTCAAGCCTAATGAATATAGCCAGAAACTTGCTTGCAGTTTTTATTCTTGAATACAGGGCTTGTACTCCTTCCAAGTGTCTCAAAAAATATGTGAACATTAAAATCACTGTAATACAAGTGTAAAAAGGGCGGTCTAGAATATACTATCCCTGTAAGTACATGCTACAACTTACATTTTTTATCTTTGTTAATGTAAAATAATGATTAAAAAAATAGTAAGCTCTTGCCTCTATACTGCAGACTAGAAAGTGATTCTGACTATAACCTTGTTGCATTTCGCCATCAGAAAACTCACTCATGTATATTTGATTTACAGGAGAAAGCTCAACTCCAAAGAAATAAAGGACATTTTTCAAAACAGGAAGCAAGACAGAACAGAATGTTATCTTCCATCAGTGAACGTTATTAAATACATTATCTGACAGTGAAGTTGAAGACAGTCACAATGCTAAGGATAAGAAGCAGACATTTATGTTGCTTCTGTAATTTCAAGATTCACATTTATAGTACTGAAGCACAGTAAGTAATTTAACTTGAATAACTTTTACATTACATAACAAAAGAACCTGAGCCACACAAGCAAGAGGCTGCATCCTTGCTGTTGCCTGCAAACTCAGAGGCTCTGTACTGTGGGACAAGGCCTGAGAGGCAAGTCTCCAAGGTCCAACTGATAAGTGGGGATGTGCTGGAGCTTGTCGGCCATAAACCTTAGGAGGATGGCCATAAAACCTTGGGATGACCTCTGCAAACCTCGGGAGGACAAGGAATGTGAACAGATAACCGACAGGATGAGTCAGGCCAAGAAAAGATAAGGGAATAATGGACAGATGGCGCCAAGAAGTAACACATTCCTGTTAATTGAGGACTGTTAAAAACTTAAAGTGTTCTTTGTAGTTAACCAATTAGGGGTTGCCTAGTATGTAAGGTTTAGTTTAAAGAACCAATCTGCTTAAAGCGCGCCTCTGATAACATATATAAACTTGTGATTGTATACAATAAATCGACATTTGCTTGCATCAAGCAGCGTCCTGTCTTTCATTGTGGCACAGTACCTCTGTCTAAAACTGGTGCTAATGCCAGAGGGTTGAGGAACAACCCAAAAGTGATACCTAGCTTAAGTCAGCAGGGCTAAAACTAACCTTAAAGCAGCTGCAGGCCCCAACTTGGCAACACTTGCCAGCAATTTCAACATACCTATGAAAGCTACATTATCTTCAAGTCTCTGAGGGAGGCTGCAACCTAAGAACCTCCCCAGATTCACATTTACCTTCATATTCTACTTTGCAAAAGCAAATCTTACCCACTCTGTATGGGCAAGAAACATTTACAGTGAGATTAAAGCACAAAGCCCAGTGCCCCAGCTAAGAAAATTCCAGGTGAGATTTTACCATCATTGTTTAGCAATGCATCTGAGTTGCAAATTATGTAATCATAATTTTAGTACAAAACATTATATAAAATATGTTGCTAATCAAATGCAATGTCGTATCAAATAATAATATAGACAAGGGATATTTTATTTAACATATGCAACCCCAACAGTACACAAAACCCCTTCCCTGACTGGGTTCCTAACAAGGAGTTTTCTTTCTAGGATCCTTTCAGAGTAAAGGTGACTAGAAAGACACGAAAGTTCATCTACTAACAGCAGTATCTTTGTCTATGTATGGAGGAACTTATTTCGCATGATTTGCACACAAGTCTTTTCCCTTCTTTGTGTGCACACTTGTTTAAACTATGCACATCAAATGCCTGGTTTTGCACACATCCTTATTTTTGCCAGATCCGTTCACAGTACAGGCAGTTGAAATCAAGACTCAAACACCTGCATGTTACATATGTGCTATAGTGACATTTTTCTTCCACAATTCACTGTTTTTCTGCAGAGTTCCCTCGCAATACCTCTCTGCAAGTTTTTTTCCCAGCTTATTTTAGCAGTGTTGCCTTCATACTTCAGGTGTGAAGTATTTCCATCTAAACTGTATTATACACATAACCAACATAAAATGATGCTGTAGTCGCACCAAACATACCAAGCAATAGCATTGTCCTCCAGTACCATGCCATCATTTTCTCTTTCACTGCACTACAAGAGGCCTCCATAGAAAATATAATGCATACAAATTGCTGGTGTTGCTATTTCTGCACTAATGCATCCTACTATATTTATCACCACCAGCTAATGATTCTCCGGCACCATTTACATGTTTATTTCTTTTTCAACAGGCTTTCATTGAAGCCACAGAGGTTTCTCTTTTGTCTGGTAATAGTAATAATCATCTCTTTCCCATTACTCACAAAATTAATGGAATTTATTGCTACTAACTCACTGACTATCACATATACATAAACATAATTCCATTGTGTTTTTCTTTCCCGACATACATTTTTTTCCAGACTGATTATATATTAATAAAGTTGAGTATTTATGCTGGATTAAAATCAACAAAAGATTCCTTTTTTTTCTTTTTCATAGAATTATGGGTACACCTACCCTATTACGTTTTCCTTTCACTCGAGGCCTCTCTTACCCCTAGGGTGTCCTAACCAATCAATCTGCTCTTTCCTCCCCATTTGAAATAATGCCTTTTGGTAAGTTTTTTTGCATTATCCCTTGGAGAAGGTCATTGCCTCAGTGGGCTACAGAAAGGTTAACCTGAACCCCAACGTACTCCTTTCCTATTGATCTAGGCATGCCTTCCCCAGCCCAGGCAGCCTCCCTGACAAGGTGTGCAAAAGAACAGGAGTACTTCTGTGCAGTGTACTGGCATTGATTTAAAAAAAAAAATAAAATAAAATAAAAAAAGCAGCACTTACAGAGATCAGCCTTGGTGAAGGTCACAGCACAAGCACACCAAATTCCATAGCACCATAAAACAACAAAACCCCAACTAGAGTGTTTCCAGCACCTTGCACTTAAAGGTGGAGTGCAGAGACAGCACGTTGGCTTAGTACCATTAAAAGAAACCCAAACATGCACATACTTATTTTCTGCTTTTTATTTTCAAAAGGCATATGGAAAAGAGACAGGCAGAAGAGCAAGACACACAGAGAGCCTGCTCGCTGTCAGCTTGCAAGGCACCATCTGCTCCTCAGGAGATACGCTATATGGGCAGCAAGTTGAGATTTAGGTTTCTGACACAGTTAAAAGCAAAACAATGTCAACACACACCTCTTTAGAGCACCTCTGGCACTGACCTTCTAAACGCTGGATTTATGGGACACAAACAAGTTTTAATTCTGCCATAAATTTATATCAGAAAGGTTCCAAAACCAGACTCCCCAAAGCCTTTTACTTACTGTACCACAAGAAGAAGATAGTAACAGTAGCATCATTCCCTATAACACAGTCCACCTTTCCCCCCCCTTTTGCTGATTAAGAACTTCGGGTACCAGAGACGCTAAGGGCCACAGCAAGCAGTACACTCACTACTAAGTCAACCGCAGCAACACTGTGCACATGCTGGCCACACTTTGGGAGTGACAGGTGACACTGGTACTACACCCGTTGGGGAGGACCTAAAGGCAGAGACGTAGCTGCCAGCTTCCTTTTCTCCAGTTGCCCTGAAATACTGTTTATTGGTGGTATCAAGTGTTGTCAGTGAAACCTAGAAGGCCACTGACAACCACTTACTTTATTAAGTCAGAGCCCTCCAAAGCCGTATGTTATATGACATCAGAAATAGCTGGCTGGTCTTACTCCCTGACAGTCATCTCATAGCTATATAATCATAGGTCACTTGCAGACAGCAATGCAGAAGATGCTGCACAGAAATCTATAGATTTTGTTTACCCTTATTAAACAATTTAGAACCACATTAACTATGCAAGGAGAGCTTTTAGAGGTCTTAAATCCCTAATAAAGGCCGAACGCTAGATTAATGGTTGGACTCAGACCTTAAGGGTCTTTTCCAACCTAAACAATTCTATGCTCTGTTCCTGACCTGTCTCCTTCCCTTCTGGCACAGGGAGAGACTTTGCTGCACAAACTGACCCTGCTACCTTGGACGCAGGCCAAAAACACCACAGACACCTTGTTTCCAGATTTATCACCACATGGAGTAAAGAATGCCTTCTTGATAGCTGGTTTGCTTAAAATTCACTTTAGACTTAATCATCTCATTGAGCTATACATGAACAGAAAGCCTTTACATGCAACATCCAAAGCAGAACATCTCATAAAAGCCGTTTGCAGAAGATGTATCTGTTAAATAAGAGAAATATGCCTGATTTACGGTTGAATCAGACACTTCTCTCCCACATTATTTTCCCAGACTGGTTTTCTGCAAGCTTTTCTTTGGGGCACATTCAGGTCTCACGTCACCTTTCATACTTTGAGCTGCAGGCTGAAGCTCTTAATGCCTTTTATTTTGGCCACACACACTCAATTTTGAAGCCAAACTCTCCCAGACCTGGGGAGTCTGGGCAGATTATATCCCTTCTCCTAACATGCGTTTTATTTCCTCATACCCAGAAGAGCAACCAGCTTTCTTTGGAAACATAGAGCCTCATCATTAAAGCTGGTGCCACCCTCAGTGCTGGGCTACCCGATAGACAGCAAGGGCAGCACTCTGCCCCCATTTCACGCCAAAGACTCTTTGCTAAAACTTCATACCCTGTGTAAACTTACACATTAGCAAACACACTGTACATGGATAGCTGAACAGGATAGATGTGTTTGGCACATTATCGGCTTCAACATAAGGCTGGACACAGTGGTATGTAACCACTTTGTGATGGCAGTGCTTTTAGGGGTGGTTGAACTCCCTTTCCCTCTCCTCCTAGAATACAGGTTAATAAAATCCTAACCATAAGCCACTGAGGTGCTCAAAATGATCTCGGTTTACTGTGTACATATTCTCAACCACCTCCTATCACTTAAACAAAACCAAGAGCCAGGCTCCAACTTCAGTCCTCCTTTATTCCTTATATTTTCACATTAGTATTCAAAAAGCAGGTCAAGTTTAGTAGGTGCAATGAAGATTATTAGACCACACTTCATAGCACTGCCTGAAGACACTATTACTGTCCCTAAAATAAAAGAAGAGCAGACTTTATTTTCATTCTATTTCAATACATCATGCAAGGCAAAGAAGCAGCACCTGAAACATTACCCCAAGTTAGACACCTTTATCTTACACAGATCGATACTGTTCTGTGATATAATTTTGCAGTTGCATATACTCATACAATTTATCAGTATGCCTGAAGCAAGAGGCAGAACCACTTCCCGACTCCCAGATGGGATCCTCCTCCTCGTAACCACAATATCACTAGTTGGAGAGACACTCAGAGTCATTTTATCAACAGCGCTCTGTGTGAATTTGAGGCACAGAGGTTAAGTAGTTTAATGAACTGCAATTCTAGGGATGATTTAGTTTACTTGCCCATTAATGAAAGTTTAAGCATTTAGTTCATACTTTTTTCTCTCAATTAAATAAAAGGCTTTCGTGACAGAAAGGATTAAATAAACACCAAGTCTGTTTCCTTATGAAGAACTGCTGTGGTACTATGCATGCCATACTATGTATTGCTCATCTGTAAATTTGCTGTTATGGATCGATACTATTAGGCTGCACATTATAGATTAACAATAGTAGCAGTAAGAGGCTTTACAGCAAGTGGTTCCCATGCTTGTTCAGCAGTTACTTTATAAGCTATGTATCGAGGCTGTTTAATCTGAAGACTACAGCAAGCACCTAAAAAAGCTGGGCATATGTATTATGCCATTCATCTGATTTAAACAGATTTTTGCTTCACGGGTTGTCAGCAAGCAAACTGTACTCCTATAATGCATAGAGTTGAGAAGCAGCATAGAAAACCCAGAGTGAACCAATTCCTGTGCAAAGTTTTACTGGTCCTAAAAAACCCCAACAAGAATCTTACATTTCTACAAGCAAACCTGCAAGTACATAGTGACCTTTTCACTGGAGGTTATGTTTGCAATTCAGCTAACCTGAAGTGATAATGTATTTTTAGTAAGGAAGTTTTAATCTAATATTTATTGATGATCATTCAATTAAAATGTTAGTATAAAGCTATATGTGCCACAGCTTTGCTAAACACATTTAGTCTTAAGGGCTGCATTCAATCTCCTGTTGGGTTTGGACCACACGTGGTAAAATAACTACTTTCTAGTAAGTTTGTTCCAGCCATTGAAACATCATTATGACAGCAGTTTACGCCATTAATTCTTCTCTTAAATATAGAATTAATTTTACTGGATACCCATTGAAACAAGTATCCCTGACGCTGGGTTTGAGCTGTTAATTATTCATTATCATGCTCATTTCAGAAATTATTTTCCGGTAATTTCTTCTGGTTTTTCCTATCTATGTGAAAAATAACAAAAGACTTTGCACTGTCCAGAGGTGGTAGAAATCATTATCACTGGTGCACCAATTAATTCTCTCAAAATAGTCAAAAGCTGTCCCTCCCTGGGGGTGGGAGAAGCTGAGTATCAAGATGACAAATACCTAAAGAATTTAATCAATAACTGTGCAGTAAAACACCATCCTACGTCCACATTTAGGCACAGTAAGATATTTGACTTGGTCCGATTCACTGACACAGATAAGCAAAACATTTTGATCAAATACTTACTGAAAGAATCAGGTCAACTAAAACTGTTTGCAGAGCAACTGTATTCTTTTACATTTATTTTTCCAAACAAGTCAATTAAGAGATTACCTTGTGCATTTTAAAACTTCAGAATTAAAAATAAAATGTTCTTTCATTTCTAGAAGTATTCAATATCTGTTTGCAGAAACAAAGCACTTTTTCATTTCAAATTGTATCTCACCTCAAAATTTGTAATGCTATCACTTTTAAAGTAGAAATATTTTTTTATTCCTTTTCACTTCATTCTTATCTCAGTCTACGATTTATTTCCTCCTGTTTTGCCAGACTGGGCATATCAGCTAATTCACAGCATCCTACTGACCACATAGCCCTTGCAACCCTGCCTGTAGGGATTTCCCTCCTTGTCCTACAGCCACTTCCACCCTTCCCAACATCCCCAACGGAGGTACCAACCTCCACCATCCATCTTTCAGAGGGCCTGATCTTACCCCAGCTCATTTTAACAACAAAATTTCCGCTTCAGCCTTCTGCAAAAGATTTGCTATTCTGTCTGCCCTCTCACCTTCCCAATCTTATTCATTACCCACGTCGGCAGTCCCCTGACCTTCTCCTTGGCATGTCTTAATTTTCCTCAACTACCAGTAGACGACTTTTTTTTTGTATTTGCCACAAGAGAGGCATCACAGGCAGCTAGTGCATGAAACAGCACTGAGGGAAAGCCTGAAGTTCAAACAGGAAACTAGATTATTCATTATGCATTAAAGTAGAAATTTCATATCTGCTCTGAAGATATCGCATCAAAGTCCCCAATGAGAATGGTTTCTTATTAGCCTCCAAGTAAAATTTTTATCCTGTATTATCACAGCAAGTGGCTGAAACCAACGGAATTTAATAAGCACCTCCAAACTGCAGGTCAGGTTCCTCACTGAGCCCTTAATTGGAATATAGTAGATCCTGCAGATGAACAGGCTCTATACCAAGGACATGTGCATTTTGCCACTTCTGCTTTATCAGGGGCAAAATACGCCAAGCTATTTTCACTAAGTTTCAAGTTTTCAACTTTTTCAGGCAAGTCTAGTGCATCTTACATAAGTGAAAACAAATACACAGCAATGCAGGAAACACTTATTTTGGAATTTCTACTGTGAATTCCCACATACAGCCATCCACAAATTGTGGTATTATTTGCTTTCTGAAATACAAGCTTGAAACGAGCCCATGTTAGAAACCAGCTGGTTGAGGAGGGATCAATGATACAGTGGGCTATCTCAAATTTTGTTCCATCAGTCTCTTCCCCTTCCACAGGGGGAAGGGCTTCTCCAGCTGCTGCAATCCAGGAAAAGACTCCAGGGATTTCCTTTCCTGACACAACATGGGGAAGAAACAACTTCCGACATTGCAGAGGTTTTTTACATGCCCAAGTCATCCCTTGGAGCATAAAAATATTTTTTTTAATAAATTCAGATACAGTCAAAAAAAGCATTTCTGTTATTCTACATGGAAAAAAAAAAAGCCAGTGCTTATTGAAACATGAGTGTCTTAGGGAAAAAAAAAAAAGTACAACTTGGCCAAAACAACCCAATTCTGGCAGTCAACCACCCAAACCAAAATTCTGTAAAAGCAAAAAATATGAAAATCTAAGGAAACAGGCAATATTGCAGTTTTCTCTTTCCAAAATGTTCACAGGCAAAACATAAGCAATCCTAACTTCAGAACTAGATCCTCCTTCAGGCGAGTTTTACAGGAGGCAGGGGCGAGATAGAGGAAGTCAGAGGACGCATTGCATGTAGGACTGCTCATGCCTGGGGCACCGCAGCTATAGGTGAAAACATGTTACCTCTGCAGGGACAGGAGGAGCAAAGCCACCCCAGCTCCAACATCAGCAGCCTGAATCAGCAGTAGTCATGCCCACAGGTACCTTTTGGCCTCTCAAATCCCACATGTTACCTGAACACCCTGCAAGCAAGCACCACGTGGGTTTCCCTCCCACTGCACAGAAGATAACTTGTACACCAACAAAATATGCAGCACATCGTGAGGAGTAAACTTTAAACATCCTTCGTCTGAAATACATACACCATATGGCATCCTCTTCACTTGTGTTCCCTCAAGTACTTCTCTGGAAAAAGCGCCTGTAGCTCAGGATTGAAAAGAAAATATTGACTAAGTGTCTTTTCTGCATAGAATTAATATCTGGGGGAAAAAACAAAAAACACATTTCACCTCCTGTGGTTTTTAAGATTAAGTTTGGATAAGAGCAAATCTTCTCCTTTTATCAAACCTACACATTATGAAGGAATACACAGGCTGCTGTCCTCATTTTGCCCCTGCACAACAAACTCAGAATTGCATGATGTTGGACTGTTGTAGGCAGCTTTGCGTATACCGCAGTAGCAGAACCTGAAGCCCTCCTCTTGCCCCACAGCCTTGCCCTCTCCTGCAGTATTATTGCAAAGACTCTGATTCCAGCACAAGTGGACATTTGGGGATGCCTTTTTTCTACTCTGGTACCTCACAACAGTAACCTGTATATAACAGCAACCTTTCTGTTACCTTTTAAACCACATCCATCTCTAACTTGCTCTTTCAAGATCATCAGTAGGAAATTTGCTAATGTAGTACATTATCTCTAAGCTGCCTTGCCAAGGGGGCACTAGATTCAGTACTTATTTCTGCTGGCCCCATTCCTGCATTATCTAGGCTTCACATACCTGACAATTTTTCACCTCATGTGGAGTACAGACAGACATTCATTATTCTGGGACGTGGCTTCCTGAATTACTTCCAATGCACGTAACGCAAGTCTGACAGCATGCAGTGTTTGTTATATGCTCTGCTCATGTGGTTGACTGGCCTTTCATGCAGTGATACACTAAGTTTTCAATCCTCATTTTTAAGGCCACAACAAACAAGCACTAAGTATCATAGAAGTTAGCATGAAGCCCACATGAGCACAGGGGTACAAACAGGCCTGACTGCAGGCAGGTTCTGAGCCAAACTCTTCTTTCAGTACAGAGCAACTCTCTTTATATCAGGCAGCAGCAACAAGGCTTTACTTGTCAGGCCTGGATTAGCTATTCATTAACATGGCAAAGTCCAACTCATTCAGCACAAACAAGTTCCTTTTATTTCATGTGTCAAACTGAGAAGAAACCACTTCCCGCATTGTGGAGGTTCTTTTAAAACAGCAGCGTTGAATAACCATTAAATCACAGCTAATAGAGGCTTTACAGGAAGCATTTTTGTACATGAATACAACACTGATGGACATCCACTGAGCTAACAAATTCTGCATAGGTAAGAGAGATGTTTTACCGAGACAGAGAAGAGGTGCCAAAACATCAATTTGAAAGGAAAAAAAAAAAAAAACCAAACACAGAAATAACGTCAATAACACAGCACAGAGACTACAGCATTGCAGAGATCCTTGATGTAACAAAGAACAAAAAGGCATGTCAGCTTCGCAGCGCTGCATCATCACAAGACAACACCACATCACTGTGACACAACACAGGGGACATACAGTCCCTGATGTGGTATTGCTGAAGACCCACATCACCAAATGCCAACCTGTTGACTCCAACCTCCTCACTAAAGACTGTAAAACCCACTCAGGTGAGCATTCTGCGTAACCACCACATAGATAAACATTTTTATATTAGTCAAAGAAAACAAGTATTTTTTCCCATCCATACTTTTAACCAAGCCAAGCTCTGGCTGGCCCTGATGCTACATGGAGGGACAACTCTTCCTAGTCAATAGACAGGCAGAAGAGGAAACTCCCACAATCAAGCTGTTGTTAATGTCTGATACTAATTATAGAGACAGTTTTAATAATAGCATTTAACAGCATGAAATAAGAGCCAATGCAAAATGGCTTTGACTAAGTAGTTAGGGCTCCAGAACATACTATTTCTATGTATTCATCCTGATACAATTCAGTAAGACGCTATTTTAAATTGCTGTTTCTGATTTTTACTACTCTGAATTTTATTATGTTAGGTAAAAATCACAGTCTAACTATTTTCTATTTAAGTTTGAGAAAAAAAAACAATGACGGGAACATGAGTTCACTGAATGACCCAATAATCTGGACTAACCAATAATAGAATTTTTCTGTTAAATAAAACAAAAAATCCATTAGTAGCAGACTTGTGTTTTCCACTGTGCTCCCCCAGAAAAAATTAGTTTACACTTCTGAGGGTCATAATTCAGCATTTCCTCAAGAAAACATAACTTAAGAGCTTACAGTTTCCCTCCTGTGTCTGCCTTACCTTATTAACTGACTTCTGTTACCCTTCCTTGAGGAAATGGCTTAACTTAGCAATTTCCTCTGAGCACTGTTATTATCACTTGATGTTTTGTTCACTTCCCACAGATCACACTATTAAAATACTTTTTTTTACTTGCAATGTTTTAGTACATTTGCAGTTTTCCTACAATTTCTCCTTTATGATGCATCCTTCTTCTCCTCAACACTTGACTCAACCCTGAAAGAGATCTAAAGCCAGAGAGAAAGATATATTTTGCAAAGGGAGCACAGTGACAGAGGTTGCCTTGGAGGAAATTAAATCAGTGTCTCTGCAGCAATCAAAAATACCACACTAGTTATAGTTGCCCAGTGCAAAGCAATTGGATTTTCCCTGCTGAGCAGCTCCGACTGCATTTGCTTTACTGCAGCCTTTTGTGGCTAGTACCTCCGTCTGAGGAGCTGCACAAGAACACATAACTGGGAGCCTAAGGAGAGAGTATGTGCTTACGCGCAGCTACAGACCACTGGTTTTCATCTGGTTTCAGTAGTACTGCACAGAGCATTAGCTACATCAAGCCTATGCAAAATGATACAGATGAATCCAAAAAACTGTACTTGGCAGAAAGCTGCTGAAATCCCCCACGTTAAAAAAAAAAAAAAAAAAAAGCGTGCACTAGAAGTGTGAGGAAAGTATCAATCAACCCTAAAAGCCGCAAGGATTGCCCCCCAGGTACCAAAAACATTAGCTAAAACATGAGCTATTTTCTCTGTTATAAGGTTGTTCTGTCAGTTTACTTTTCCAAATCTCCTGTGAAGATTGGGTCACACTGTGCTAACCGCTGTACAGAAACCTCAGCATGGAAACACAGTCATTCCTCCAAATAAGTCATAATATTGATTGACTCAATACCATAAGCAAATACTAGAAGAGGTGACAGCAGAAAGATTAACGTGCAGTGAGACCCAGTGGTTATTCATGCTATCTGCTGAGGGGGTCAGATGGCTCTATATCATCTGCCAAGCATTAACATTGAAGTATATTAAGTGTTGCCTTAATTTTAAATAAGTGGCCTTAGGAAGTCAGAAATCTTAGCGTGAACATACCATTTTCTAGCTTTAAGTTGTTACCTAATGCCAGAGTTTAAGAATAAAACATCATGGCTGCTATATTCTACTAGAGGCAGAGGCCCTGAGGTGGAGTGGAGTGGAAGGAACACCACATACAAAACTTACCAAGATGCAGAAAAAAGGCAGGAAAAGTGAAACCATTTCCCATGCAAACATTCTTTTTCCTTTAGCAGTAAATGATTTTGTTTTGCAGATATCTTTCTTCTTCTTTCATGGAGCAGGCAACAGACCCACTCAATCTTTAAGACAGTAAGAGAGCAGCAGCTTGTTTTTTGGGTTGGTTTTTTGTTTGCTGTTTTTTTTTTTTTTTTTTTTAGGCAAGGCAAAAAAGCAGTTCAGATGAAATGAATCTGCTGTTATGACAGTCCACACTTGCTTCTTGAAAGGCAGACACTCCAAATGGCAGGGAGGGGGCGGGGGGGGACGGGCACGACACGACATGCAAAAGGAAATTTAGTTTCTGCTTGAGACAAGCTGTTTTCTTACATGCAGCCTCCCTTCCAGATGATAGCAGGTACAGTGCCTGTCTGAACAACTTGAACCAAACAAGAGCATTTGGGGCACTGTTTTCAGCTGCTTTGTTGTCATGAGCTCATAGCAGTATTAAGAGAAGCCACCTGAAGGTTTCTGCAAGAAGTCAAAAAACAACAACAACAAAAAAACAAACCACAGGCTGAAAAGAAAAAGAAAGAAGATGGAGAAGGATGAGGAGGCTGGTCTGAGGATGAAGGGCTGCAGGTCTCAAGCAAGTTCCCTGCTGCTGATTAACCTTACACAAACACAACCCTTCTAGCTGCATGGGAGGAGAAAATGGGTCAGATTGTAGAAGGTTTAGAGACAGAGGAACAGGATTATTAAAAAACAGCTTATCTATCTACAGAGGACAACAGGGAGGAACACAATTGACCCACGGCTTGCCAGCCTGATAACAGGTAAGATAGCAGTGATGTCACCTGTGCCAGAGAGCAGGAGGGAGGTTCAGACCGTCAGCCTTATCTGTGCTAAATTTAATCTGACAGAAATATCCAAGGAGAAGTGTCAGAGGCAGAAATGGATGAACGGGTGGAGGAAGACCGGCAAGAAATGGATAGAAACGCAAATAAACCTTCCCTGGAGGTCAGCTGAAGCCACACCGTATCTGTCCTCGCCCTCCAGAACCTTCTCCCAACACCTACCCTTAGTGACCTCATCTGTAGCTCAAACCCAGTGCTCTTTTCCTTTTTTAAAGCCAGTGCCTGTGCGTCAACCCCATGCTCCTGCCTTCCAACCTGAGCTCCACGCTGAGGGTTGGCTGGCCAGCTCTGCCACCAAGCACAGCCCTCCTCCCACCCACCGTTTTGTAATGCCTGCAAGGCACACCACTGAGTAGAAACCCTGCACTCCAGCCGCAGCTTTGCACCAATATATAACGATAAGAGAGTATTGTTTCCAAACTCTGCATGAAGAGTTTATAGCTGCTACACACAAGGCTGATGCAGTCCTACAAACATCACAGTAACTCACAGCCTTCAACTCCTGTCACTGTACAAATTTGTGTCCTAACCCCAACATTGTATTAAGATATTTTCTCAGAAATACATTCTTTATTTTAAATTATAGCACAGCCCGTCTAGTGATACAAAATCAGTTAATCTACAGATTTGCACTGAAACTACTATCCTAAATAGTGATTTTGCATTGTAATAGCTTCATTAGTACAGCCTCCAAAGAATCACTCAAATACTTCAGTGTAATTTCAAACTGTAACAGAATTGTAATGACATTGGAATAGGCTGTCCATACATTTGCATTGAAATTGGACTGATATAATAATCACTATTCATCAAGCCATTTACACTAAGTCTCTACAGACTTACACAGAAAATTTTGCCATACAACTCCGACACTATACAGCTTTATAGCCCTATTTCTTGTTCTGGATTCCCTTTTAAACCTATATTTATTCCCTCACTATAATCCAGACTGAAATCTGGATAAGACCATTCAAGACAGAAGTTATGTTTCTAATTTCAGTGGCAAGGAAAAATATATTGTAAAGTATATAACAAAGCCACTGTTTCCCACCTGCTCATTATAATTTCAGTTTTTATAAGTCATTCAACACCACTGAGTTCCTTCTCCACCCTATTATCCTCTTCATGAAACCTTCAATATTATTTAGGTCAATTTCTCTCAAGAAGCTAGAAAAAGACCAGATCTATGAAAATGTTATGATATGGTTGGTTTAGCAACCTGTGCTGTTCACTTATCTAAAAATACTACATAAGCAAAGGAATACTAAGCCATAGCAACTGCAGATGCCTGACCACTGCATCACAAATATGCAACCTGCAGCTTTTCATAATAATAATAATAATAATGTACTAAAAGCAAGTGCATTAGCCTCCAAAATGTCACTAGCAGATGGGAAGAGTCTTAAAGGCAGCAATTTAAGCAAAAATGACCAAACAAATCTTTGCTCCAAACTGCCAGAAATTAACTTCTGAAAACGTTAAGCTCATTTGCTTGAGGAATTTCCAGTTACACAGCTACAACTGCAGCCTGGTGGGTCCCAAGCAAAGTCACGGAGCTTAGATGGCTGTAAGGCAGCAGGCCTTAACACAGGCACATATCAGAGAGACTGGCAAAAATAACTACCCTGAGACACTGCTGCAGAATGGCAGCAAGGTTTGCTCCATCTCCTAATGACTTCAGTCAGCTGCACTGTTTAAAGCACCACTAGCCCAAACCAGAGCATATAACCTAGTTAGCATCACACATTCACAAGCATACAGTTAAAGTTCAAGATATGTAATTTATGCCAAATACAGGCTGTTAATTCAGATTCCACTGTGGAGAACGATATACAAACTATTTCTTGTGCCCAGTACATTCACTGACATAGAGACCGAGAGCAAAGAAAGATCCGATTTCCACTGCACAGAGGTGGATAGTAACCAGCCTCCTTACCAGTTTGACTTGAAATAATGTTTGCTAATGAACCCCTGCACTTTATCCCACAAACACCAAACCACAAGTACCTGGAAAGATCAATGCAATCACACCAGCCTTCCCTCCGTGATTCCAAATCTGCCCTTTTTCCAATGCGATTAATATGCTAACCACCATTAGCTGCTTCTTCAGGGATTCGGCATCCTTATTCTTCTGACAGATCAGCTCTGGAAACACTTCTGCAGCACAAGAACAAGCTCTGAAATCTTCCAAGACCACAGAAGGTGGCAGAGTCATCAAACACTGAGGGAGCCTGGAAGTACCTAGAAATCCTCCATTGTCTCTCACATTAATTGCTCTGCAATAACATGGGGTAGGTAACAACCTCAATACTTGACTTACCACTGTTACTAGCTGAGCCAGGTATCACCCACCTGCCTGGGAAGAGGGATGTGACTGCAGGTCCTCAATGGCAGGAATCAGGGCAATCACCAAAAGGCAAGAGGAGATCTGGGAAAGTCTAGCATATAACTTGAACTTTGCTCCATCCCAATCAGACAAGGAAAGAAAAAGCAATAGGAAGAGATGTATGCTGGCTGACAGAAAGGGAAGTTAGGGTTTTCCTGTCTGCAGGTACTACCAGCTACAAACAGACTCAATAGGACTCTGTAGATCACAATGGTTAAACTGGGGACTATACAGCTATATCCAGCTGCTGTCTTTTATACCAAGAAGTATGTGACATTCATATATTCACACCTAGGCTAAAGACCTTCACTATTTAAAATTTTAAAAATATATATTATTTTCCTTAAATTTCATTTTTAGCCTCTCAGTGGAGACACTTTACAGAAACTGGGGTCAGATGAATCGTTATCTAACAGACAGAATAGGGAACTGCAAGCCAGCACTCCTGGATTTTATACCCAGCCCTGTCACTGCCTCACTACATGACTTCCAGCAGTCAATAAATCTAACTGTGCTTTAATTTAATAATCTATAAAGTGGATGTATTGCTCACTTAGCTTCACTGACACCCAGTGAAATCAGTTAATATTCAAAAAAGTACTTTAAGATTCACAGATAATAGGATATACTTCAAAGGGTCTCATCTGAGTATTTAAACTGGAGTTCTACCAATGATATCTTCCAGAGTAACAAACTCTGTCCTACCTGATCACCACTAAATCTCATACAGATTAAAAACCCTTAAACATTGCCAAACAAATTAGCGAGAGTGGCAAGAGCACTCAGTGACACACATGTAGATACGGAGCACCATCTAGTGTCAATGGAACCCTTTATTTCCCATCCCTATGCCCCTCCATAGCAATAACACTGTTCTGTTATTTGCATAGTGGTAACAGTCAAGGAGCTAGCAAAGAACCTGATCGTGTGGGATACTTGGCCAACGTGTAACAAAAGTCTTCCTTGAATGTATCTCAGTGGATGAAAATATTTTCAAGGGCAAAGCTGCTAGATTACTCAATTTATTTTGCAGAGGACTGCACCGAAATCTGGTTTTCATTTACTCCAATGTGAAAATAATTAGATTTCAAAGGCGTTTTCTGCTTCTTACCTACCCATAAATGCACAAATACACCTATTACAAACACCAAAGAAGGGGCAGGGATTAACATTAGGCCCCTTCTAATGAAATCTTCTCTTACAATAATGTACCAGGGTAGCACATTGGAAGTGAGACACTAATAAACCTCCATGGCAGCTGCTGAAGGATGTGCAGAAGAGCTGACAGCCCACATCTTGAAGTGGCAGCTGTACCCCAAAGAGACAGCAGCAATTAGAGCTTCTTCCCACAGTGGGGAAGGTGAGTGCCTAGCCTGTCTGCATCAGGCACAAAGCTGGTAACACACTGCTTCTCTGGTCATGTGTTTACAGCCATCCTTCATAGAGCAAGACCAGGTGCCCATCTCAACCTGATCTGGGCAAGCTAAGAGGAATGAGGAAAGGCTCACTCCATCCAAGTCCCCAAAAGGATAACAGAGCAACACACACAGAAAACGATAGAGTAGGCAGACAGGGGAAAAAGCTCAAGAAAGTGATTCAACAACTGTTCCAAATATCTCAAAGCTGAGATAACTAAAGGGCTGAGAAGTTTCCGCTGTCAGAGAAAAGGTTATAAATAAGCAAGAAACAAGTAACCCAATTACAACACTTATGTACTTTTATAAAAAGATACTGGTTACTAAATGAAATTAAATCAACAGAGAAAGGTGCACATGAACTGCCACATGGAAGTTGAAGCCAACTTCAAAGGCAAAATACTTTAAAACAACTTTAGCAATTAATCAGCAGCGAGTCGGGAGCTAGTAGTGGTGTGGGGGTGTGCTAACAACACACTGTCCATGGAACTCGTATATTCTCCACCTCCTTATGTTTTCAAATCACACTGAATTCTTTATAATATGCTTTCATCAAACACCTATCCCTAAGACTCAGTGCAAAGAGTACATGGGTTAAATACAGTGACTTGCGTCCACACAACAGAATTAATGGGATTAACTGGGAGCTCCCCCAGACCCTGAAAATATTGCAATGAAGTAACTCATTTTGCTCATCTTCTGGTAACATGCTTCATCACTCTGCAGCCCAGAAACACTCCTGGCAGCTCACCATCTCATCTCTCTTGGGTCTTATCTGTGGCACTTGATGGCACTTGTGCTGAGCTAACTGCTAAACGTTGAAGAAAACAAGCAAGTTTCATGTCTTGAGATATTACAAAAAAAAAAAAGAAAAATCATATATTTCTCAGTTGAAGCACAGTGCTAAGCTCAGCTTGTTGAATTTTACAAGGATTTTTAATTGACATTTTGCATTAATATTGAGCCCCTTCTTTCACACAGATCACAAAAATAGTGTTCAGCAGGAACATGTACTTCCAGGGAAATCATATTTTCTCTCAATTGTTTTAAAAAGCTCTCATAAAAGCTAGCAAAATGAGTCCAGGCATCACCAAAAGTTTGCAAACATGACACCTCTGTGCCACCTTCTTGCATGAGGACAGATGCATGGAGCCCATTTGACACAAGTCCCATCTTTTAGAAAACAGCCTCTCGATTTATCACATTTGCAATATCAAAATGGCTGCCCTTATCACTACTAACCCTTTACAGACTATTTAATTTTTCTGCCACTCGGCATCTTAGTTGGGAGACATGGCTGTATGCTCCTCAGTATGCAGAGCTTCCCAATGTACTGAGTGGAGCCTTCAAGACACATAATCACAGCGAGCCAGAGCTCCAGCAACATATCTAACTTGACCATGGGCACTAAAATAAAACACCACACAGAAAAGTGAACCACTGATTTTTCAGAACTTTGGGTCCATGAGCACTTCCCATTCAGCAGAGCCTTGCATGCATGTGGGGGCATGCGCGCACACATCCACATGCAATGGGATGCATACTCCACGTGCAAAAGGCATCAGCATAAGGATGGATTTTTAAGGCTGATCCACTAAAGGACTGTCAGGGAAGTGAGAAGTCTGCAAATGTGGGTTTTCATTAAGGAACAGAAAGGCCTTCAGCTGCTGTAACCAAGGCAACTTCATCCCATCACAGCAGCCATTTTAAAACCAAAATTGTTTGGTCAATTCAGCCACAATATGCAAATATGGGGTAAGGAACAGTATGGATAGGAGTATTAAATTATCTATATGTGTAAGTGGCATTTTGGATTGTCTGCATGCTTGTGAGAGGTTGGGCAAGTGGAAATGTGGGAAATCAAGGAAAAGAGAGGCTGGGAATCCTTGTGCACATACATATGGAGCTGCGAAAGCCAACGGGAGCCGGGGGGGGGGGGGGGGGGGGGGGGAGGCAGGCAGAACTCACAACACTTTGCATTTAAGACCCTTTCTTCTACAGTTACCACAAACAGGAGGTAGGAGTGGGACTCCCAGCTGTCCCCACTTGCAAAGCCACAATCACACAAATACCCTACACAAAATACAAAAATCCTATGAAAATAGTCTCTTAAGGTAAAAACGTAGTGAGCTGTGGTGCATAACAGTGCTCCACCCTCAAATTTTACCTTTTGGCACACCAGCAAGAAAAATAGTTTCTTAGACCAAGTCTGCTCTAAGAGCACGATCCTAAATTTATGAGATATCAGGTATCAGCATCTCCTACAAGAGATTATCCTACAAATGAAAGCTCTCAGTCTTAATACCTCAGCATCATATAAATATTTAGTCCTCCATGTTACATTATACATCAACAAGTGATTTCTGTTCTAGCCACCATAACATATTTGGCTCTTGAGTCTCTTTTCTGTTTTTTTAACCCATCAAATAAATTACTGAATTTATGAGAGTTAGGCTAAGCAAAAGCTAGTGATCAGTGAAATTAAGTGCAAGTGGCTATAGACACTGCACTGTAAAGAAATCTAGCAAAAGACAGCATTGCTCAAAGATTACAGAAATCTGCTGTGGTAACGTCAGCAAATGGCATGCACTTGGATGCATCAAGTGCAAGGGTACAGGCTACTTGAGGAAAAAAGTGAGATTTCTATGATAAAAGGCAAACTGGCCACATGAAAAAATGATGGGTTTGTCAGACAGTTTAGGGTGTGTTTTAAAGGCTCATCTGTAGAGTCATCTCTGCTTTAAAGACCTGATCTCAGAGACACTCTATGCCATTTTATTTTCTTACAGTAAGTGTCGCAAAGTATTGCCCACTGTTTTAATATTCTTGCAGGAATATGAAATCTGGATCTGACTAGCTCAATACTGATTGGCATTTATATATTCACTTTTAGTTTGAGGGGCATTTTCATTAGCCTGCTCTGTGAGGTAGGAGGAACGGGTTTGTTTGCTCATTTTAAGGCAGATAAGCAGGAGGCAGTGTTTCAAGAGATTCATAACTAGGCTGTGTATGCTTCAGGTAAGGTATAATAATGACATAAGTGTGCATGGCACATACATCTGTGGCTTCTGAGCAGCATGAAGCCGATGCAAACCTGCAGCTCAGTAATGGCCCTTCCAGGGTGTTTTTCAATTATGTAAACATACAGAATGCTCCATTAGCTGCCTGCACCAAACCACCACACTGCAGAAGAGGGGCACACATGCTCCCCGGCAAAGACCACAGCACACATCAGGCAGCTCCCAAAATGCACTTAGAAGCACCAAAGCCACTAACAGGACTGCAGGGCTGCTGAAGTCCCAATACAGCCAGCAGAAGTACCTAGCTCTCTTCTTGGAACAGCTATGTATGCTGGTACGATCCTTACGCTACCTTGAAACAGGAAATTGTCTGAGATGTGCAGGGGCTTCACTCCAACGGTCAAAATTTTCTGACAGCAACCCTGGTTTAGTTCACAGAATAGCCTACTTGGTATTCACCCAAGCAGCACCCCCACTTGCATGAGCTCTAAGAAGTCTCCCAAACTTATTGCAGCTTTGACCAATTTTAAAGATGGTCTGAATCTTCAGAAGGGCATGCAGCTGCATAGGACTCACTTCCAATTTTCAGGGAGGGAACCAAGCCAACATAGCTACTCAGGAAGTGAATAACAAAACGTGAACTTCAGAAACAAAGAAGCAAGGCTAGCAACTGTGGGCTTTTTCAACCTTAGGAAATCAGAAGCTTTTTGTGGCAGCCTGGAATGGATGAGAAGTTTTGAAGGATTTTCAACACTCTGGAAATACACAGTTTGGGTGTTAGTGCCATCATAATATAACAAGGAAATTCTGGCCCCCAGACAAAGTGTCTGTTACAACACGTTAAAGCTTCCAACACATGCACAGAAGCTACCCTATATCAGTTTTCCACTTATACTACTACGCAGAACACTTCGATCTCCTCATATCAAAATAAAGTACTTCAGCATAGCAGTACACCTGAAGCAGCACAATGATGAGAGGGTAAAATCTTGCATTTCAGGGCAACATTCTTTTAAAATTCAGTCTCTGGCACAAACACCAAGTGCCAGCCACAATCCCACCAGAATATCTGAAAAGTGATGATGCCAAAAATAGCAGCAGTCTGCACTTAGAACCGGTTCATACTGGGTCCCCCTTGCAATGCTAACAGGTGATTCACACTGACTGCTTCAAAACACATGTTCATCACAATTTGCTGCACTGTGACAACACGCAGCATTTGGAATCTAGAGTTTGATTTTTTTGAGTGTAGACACGTAACAAAGCAGGAATAACCAATGTTCTAGCCTGAAAGTACACGTAAGCAAAGAGCAAGCACGACAACACAGGAACGTGCATGAGCATACCCCAGAACTCTGGTTATTTGCGCAACAGTAATACTGAACCTCCTGCTAGGAAGTACTTTTCTGTCATTCCTGGCTCTGAGGTGAGAGATCTTTCCTGAAACATGATGTGAAAAGTGTTTTATTTGAGGTCTTTTCCATAGGCAGATGCCTCACATAAGATCCTCACCAACTTTGGGCTCTAAGCTGCTCCAGTGCCACTGTGGTAGCTTACACAGCTGCAAAAACAAGCCAACTCTTCAAGGGAGCTCCTTTTTGGAAAGATGAAAGCCAGTTCCCAGGAGGAGATGCAGCAGGAACATGTTGGCTACGAACTCATTTCAGCCTTAGTCCTCAGCTGAAAAACCACAGAGCTGGCACATGCTCTTACGAGTGTGCATTACACTATAACATGATCCAAGAAGAGGTTAATGAAGATCATTTCACTTCCCTTGAGATTTCCACGGGGAAGTAAGGCTTAGTTGACAGATGAGCGTTTAAGGTTGGTATCTCTTGAAGTGGTATCAGCATGAATACCAGCATCTCCAAGTAACTAACCTGGACTTGTACCTCTCAAAGTGGTTTGGGTTTTTTAGTGGTTTTGTTCTACCAACGTAAAAAGTAAAAGCATGAAATGCTCTCTCCATCTCATCTTTATAGCAGGATAATCAATGTCTGCTCATTATTACAGGGCAGGGGAGAAAAACACATCGTTTTGCCTGCAAATTCCTGCTATTGACACTTAATTGATTTCTAAAAAAAATAAAAAAAAAAAATCTCAGTGGTCAGTCTGGAGGGGTAACCATTTACAGTAGTGCTTTTCAAGCACTGCACTACCCTGGCACAGCCTAACTTCCTAGCAACAAAATTACTTAAAATACTCATAGCAGAAAAGGTCTTCAACAGGGTATTTTGAGCATCTTGACTTTTTTTTTTTTTGGTGGTTCTTTGTAAGGTTCAATTGTTCTTAAAGAACAAATCAAGCCACCTTCTGCTGACACAAATTATTCTGAGATTACCTACATCTACACAGAACCAGAAACCTTTCTATGAATATTAAAATTATGCTTTCTGGTATAAAATATATTCCCTGCTGCATGCAGTGACAGTTTCTTCACCTATCCACAGCCTCAATGCATTGGAGGGAGACTCCCCAACTTCCACCCAAACTCAGTAAGAATTGAGAACGTGTAAATAATGAAACACTAATGCAAAGACAAATGGACAAATGCTCAGATATAGCTATGGTATGGGGAATAAAACTCACTCAAGCTTGCTATAAGAGAAGACACAGATATGTTGCTTACGGAACTGCATTTACAAATCCTACTATCAAAAGCTGAACTTTCAAAACAATGTTATTCCTATTCCATTGACATGCTCATAGTCTAAGTTTTTCCTTGAACTCCCTGGAGGAGCTGTACTCAAGATTATCTTATTGAAGATATGACAGCAATATTTTCCCTTACAAAGTTACCTAGCTTCTTTTATCTATCCAAATATTGGACTGACTCCTACCTTTAAATACTTCATCATAGTTATTCTTCTTTCAGCAGGAAGTTCTGCAAGAGCAAATACAGTTTCTCTGACATCATCCTTTCCATTGACTAACATGAGATGCACTAAGATACAGACAGCAGTAGCACACGTACATACCCAGAAGAAATACACTACAGAAACAGCTATAATATGCACCCAAATTTTAAGGAACAATATAAGATTGTCTGCAAGCTACTGACTTGTAATTCTTTTTCTCCCAACACGCAATTTTCCTTTAACACCTAAAGCCACAGCAGCCATAATAGCAGCCACTTCACATCCATTACTGCTAGCTTTAAGAACCAAAGGACACCAAAGATAAGACCCACGCTGCAAAACTCTCAAGATATAAACCTTCAAACCTAACAGGTCCCCAGAGGCAGACAAAGGCTGAGAACACCAGGTTGTAGAAACTGCTTTTTCCTCAGCATATGGGGAAACCCAGAGTTATTATCCACAGAATCACATGTAGCTCAGGGAGCTCAAGCACCCAGAGTTGTCCAATGCCCCAAAAAAGTAAAGAGATTCCTGAGCGTCCTCATGCATAGTACAGAGGTGGCTGAGAATAAATTCATCTGGCCTGTGGTATCCAGAGAAGGAAAACCTTGCTCTGTAACACCCTCCCCTTTACATGTAAGCACATAGGGATAAGCGGTCACCTAGTCATCCTTTCCATCTGGCAAGGATAGCCAACGATGCAGCCCTGATGTGCTGTTCCTCTGAAACACATACTCACCATCCCTACTGCATTCCAACAGTGTTTTTCAGCATTACTTTTACCAGAACTGTTTGTGGAACATATATTCCAATAGTTTATAACTCCAGCAGTTATAAATCACTAAAAATTGCTAGGACTTACCTGTCATATTTAGAGATTTTCCACACCTAAACAGCTCATAGGGCAATACAAAATTCGGTGAGACACAAAAGCATCTGAGGTATGCATGCACCTTTATAGTCTCAGTGAACTACATCTACATATTTGAAAAACGTCAACTCACCACAAAAAAAGCCTCTGACTTATAGCTATCATCTTCACTACTGGGCACAGACCTGTGTCAAAGGGAAGGCTGTTTTGTTTGTAGCTTTGGAAGAAGATAGAGATTCATTCACACAATTGCACAAACTGAATAACTATCCCCAGTGTTGGGACTCAGATGTGATATAACATCGTCCATCAAGACATACAGCTAACACAATGCTGTTCAGGAAGTGCTTTCAGTACTTTGCTACTGCTGTTGAGAGACTCAGATTTATAATAAACACTGGTTAGAGGGAATACCAATTTTACTTCTCTCTAAAGGGCCACTCCATAATTTTGGAGTGAATCATCTCTTTGCACTTTATGTGCAAACAGGATCCTACATTACTACCAAGAGCAACAGTGAGTATATGTAATGGCTCAATTGAAAAGAGTTAGAATACCAATTTTAACTGGCTTTGTTAACCAAGGGAAACAGATATCTAGTCTATCAGCATGACAGGTTTGAAAAGGCTTTACTGAAATAAGGCAAGAGCTTCTGATAAAACATATTTTAGACCAGGGGTCCTCAAACTTTTTAAACAGTGAGCCGGTGCACAGATTAAGTGGCAGGAAGTCATCTGCGGCTGCTTCGTTTCCCCCCCCAACCCCCGGCCAGATTGAGGACCCTGGGGGGCCGTAGTTTGAGGACCCCTGTTTTAGACTGTCAAACTCTGATTAATACCTTTCAGTTTATACTTAACTAGATAAGCCTGTGAAGGTACCTGGTGACTGCTTGGTGTAAATACACCTTGAGGTCATTATTTGTAAGCAACAGAGAGATCTCAAGTTATACCACTGAAATTTCATTACCCTTTCACAACACTCTGTGTCCAATATGCACCAGTTTAGGATTTCATATTCTTTGGATCAAGCATCTTCTAGGGAGTCCTTCAAGACTTCTTCAATATTTTTTCAGAGACTGAATACTTACTATCAATAAAATGATGAAAAATATTATTTACTGTTAGCAGTGTCGCAATAAATGGATACAGGGTAGAGCTATAGTGGACACTGCGAGGCCACACTCTCCTGTGCCAACTAGAGACATCTCCAGGGACACACGGCTTTGCCTACAGCTCGTAAACCTTACACAGGCTGTCAGTGACCACTTTTGCTTAAGAGCAGTTATGTATGAAAACAGCCTGTACTAAAAAAAAAAAAAAGCACAAAAAAACCCAACAACAACAAAAAAACCCAGATAGCCCAGCTCATCCTCAACACTTTTTCCTACAGACAGAGAGGAACCCAGAGGACCATCATAAGAGGCTCAAGAGCAGTATTTTTTCTTCAAGGAAAACACCTCTCCTATCCTCTTGCCATGGCAAACCAGATTCACTGAATTTGGAGCATCAGAAGATGGCAATGGCTCACCCGCCAGCTCAACAGGAACAGCAAAAGGCAGCAGGAGCTACAGAGGCACATAGGAATACAGTGAGCAAAAAGCAGTCTCCAATGGCCCAGCACCCATAGCAGGCTTCAGGGCCAACAACTTGGGTTTGGACCCAACTGCAAGGACAGAATTCACTGCCCTTGTTAGAACCTATGCATTTACTCCTCTAAAAGAGGCTCTCACTACAAATTTATTTTGTGTTAAGATCATGCTGTATTTAAGCAAACAACATGTACATTTTTTAGAAATAATTAATACATTGCACACATTCAGAAGTGTTTGTGTCTTGATGTTTGTAAAGTACCTATTGAAAGAACTTTCCACAATTCTCCACAGGTCTGTAGAATAATAACCAGTAACTTCCATCTTCACATAAACGGCTTAAAAGCCAAGTGTCCACCACCGAAATGAAAACCAGCTTGATTCAGGCAGCAAAGACATAACCTTGCTGAGAAGTTCAAAACACAAATCTTAAAATAGTTTCATTGCTTCAGGTTACGGTTTTCTTACCGATTGCTGCCCACATTGTCATGCAGATTAAAAAAAGGCAGAAAGACAACAGGAAAAAAAGCAAGCCCACAAAAGGACAGCATGCACAGCCTTTTTTTAAACACACACTGCCACACAGACCAGCTCAAAACCAGTAGTTAAATCTCACAAGGGCAGACACAGAGCTGCACTTTTCTACTAATCAGCCCCAGGTGCCCTTACAGCTTCAGCACAGCCCTTTCACATCTGTCAGGCCACTCATGAAAAGTTGGAAATGAAAAACACTTGCACAAGAAGCAATTGCAAAAATTGGTAGGGAAAAAAAGCTGGCCATCTCTTCTGCTCACAGAGCTCCGAACACTTGTTTTTAATCCTTCCTGTCAGGCAGGTTTACATTTCCACCCACCATCATGCCCTGCACAACTTCTGTCAGGACTTCATGGTGGGATTTCCTTACTGCCAATCTCAGCAGCGCATTTCTCAGCTATTCCTCACTTCCCAGCCTGACCACCTCAGCATGAAAACGGCAGGCAGCTTTACCACCTCATCACAAACTTCTCCGCTCTGTTTTACCCTTTTTTTTCAGTCTTCTCAGGTTTCCCCCACTGACCTTTCTTACCCTTCTCTTATTCAATAGCACACATTTTGAAATACAAAATCTGCCTAATGAACGTGCGCAGAGTCAAGAGCCAAAATTAGTAGCTTTATTCTGGAAATAAGAACGTTATGAACAACTCCCAGAGTACTCGGACCCTCAGGCTACATTTCCTAGTGATATTTCCTACAGTAGCTGTCAGAAAAGCTGCTCTGTGCTTTATGGAGGAGGGCCTGTTCTTCTGTACAGAAAGACCCCAGCATTAAAATGGCTCTTAAATTTCAAGCTCCCATAGCAGGAAAGGGCTGGTAACAAACAGCAGGTGACAGCTAGCTGCTGGGTGAGCATCTTCTGTCTTAGTACAAGAAGTTGCATTAGTTTTTCTGGGCCCATTTTCTCTCCTCCAAGCTGGAGGCAAGACAATACCATTTGTATCTTGGTATAATATGAGTTTCACATAGGCTGGGGAATCACTGATGTGCTCAAGTTATACAGCCCTTGCTAAAAGCCACATCCTCTCCATATGCTGGTCCCAGGTAAGGAAGCTCCATCTGGCCCGCCTCACCACAAGGGCATGGATGTATGCCTGCAAGAAATGCCAACACTGGGCTGGTCCTGGTCCTCCATGTTCTGTTTGAAATAAAGCCTCCTTTTCAAGCTAAAAATCACTGCTTCTAGAACTCAGATTTACATTTTCTTATCACAACAGCACATAAGTTTGCTTTGGTTCCTTACCCACAGGTATTTTCTGCTTTCTAAGTTACAACAAACCAGCTTTTAAAACTTTTCAAAAGCCACTTCCCATGAGGAAGTTTTATCTTGTCTATTACATAAAAGTCTCCAGGTTTAGCTATGTCAGTAAATCACTATGGAGAGGTAGGCTTGAATCTAACAGACTCCCATCTTCTTCACTCATATCTAGCAATTAGCAGATCTAAACCTGTTAAAAACAGCATCTTTTGTGAGTGAGTCTTTCCACACCTGCATTCATCCACAGGATGCTGTGGCACAGCTGAGCTTAACTGTTACAACTTCTCTATTAGCACAGTCCCATAGCTCTCCTGCCTAAATACATAGTTAGCCCTGGCTGCAGGAACACTCGGGCTGGGTCACACCACCATCAAGCCTCTTCCAAATCACTGCTACTACTGCCCTCGACTCCCCTGTGCATAGCAGGCTGCTTTTCAAAAAATAATTATTTATATGCATAAACAGTACTGCCAGTTTATCAAAAATGGCACCAAAGATTGTCACCTCCACCTTATCCTCTACAGCTTCCCTGTGCATTTTAAAGATTATTTATTTCTATGACAAGAGTGTCTGCAGTCCCAAGCTGAGGTCTTGAATGAACACACGCTCTTCAGCAGGCTGGCCCCAATACAAAGAAACACAGTCTAAATACACAAGGCAGAGGATGAAAGGAGAAAGAAACGGAGGTATAAGGTCAACAGCAAAACAACGGACAAAGCCATCTCTCCCGAGTCATGCACAAACGCCCTTATCAGCACGGCACTCCTTTGCTGCATGAATCAAAGGCCCCTCTGGGACTGCACGTGTCCTACTCTGGGAATTTGCTTATTTGTGTCTATTACATTCTGCCACAATTTGTGTATCACTAACCTCTTCCTATCCTTCACTTCAAAACAAGCATAATTCTCACAACACAAACATCTCCTCCTCCCCAATTCACACGGTTTTTTCCCATGAGGACAGTGACCTCTTGTCTCCGTCACTACTGCTAGATTATCCTCCTTCTGGAAGGCTTGCATCTACTTTGTTTATATTCCAGCAATTTTACCTTAGCATTGTAGTTTATTAAATACCATATCGAATATTGGAATACTTTATGACCAAGTTAATAAAATGAATGTTCACAATAAAATTTGTAAATACTATTTAAAGGCTAATGGAAGGTTTCAGATACTTTCTGAATTTCTATGGATTTGAGAACCAGTGTTTGCAAAACAGCCCTACCCAAGACCAGTCACAGGAAAAGGTGCCCAAAACTCCTAGCCCCTTACCAACTGGGAAGGAGCACACACTGTGGTATATGCTGATACCATGCTTAGTCTTTCATCAGCATTAAGCATGACCAAACAACTATTTACTGCTTGGTATGAAGCAGCCTCCTCTCTTTTGGGGTACACTAGAGCCTTTTGGGACAGGCTGTGTATGTTAATGGGTTATTTCTAGGACAACACTGGAAACTCATCTCTGAAACTACATGCAGGAGGTCAGCATCAAATTCACCATCTCTGGTGAAAGACGCACTCCTCCAGGAACAAAGATCCCACAACCTCTTGTGCAAGCGGAAGTGATGATGGAGCTTTTTGTGGCCCTTCTTGAAAATGGTCCCAAGCAAAGCTAGGAGAAGGTCCTATTTACTAGAGGAGCTGCTCTGACCTGTGATAAGATGTGGCTGTAAGAAAGCCCATCAGAAATTCTACAAGGAAAGGAAAAGCTGATGTATAACAAAGCAGGAGAAATGGGATACAGGCAAGGGAGCCCTAGGAATGACCTTGGAAATCACTGCCTGCAGTGCCAGAGCAAGCTTAAACACAATCAGGTAACATTCAATATCACCAGCCCTATAATCTTATAAATCATACATAAATCTGGAGTCAGACCCATCTGAGGTTCCAGCAGCAACACAAGGGGTTCTCAGCAAGCTTTCCCCTATTTCATTCTTGACCATCATTCATCACCACAAGACATCTCATTTCCTGAACATGACAAAAAAAAAAAAAGCATCTATTAGCAGGGGTAAATAATCCACCATAGCAACAAGTAAGACGGGATCTCAAAGGTATGCCAACATCAGGGAGACCTCAGTGGAACTAACTGCACCTGCCTAGACCACAATGGGTCCAATGGCCACACTTGCCTATCACAGACTTAAGTTTTACCATCACAGACCTGGAAAGGTTCTTAACTTTGCAGCTATTTATTTATTTTTCTGAAAAACAGAAGCTGAGAAAAAATAAACTAGAACTAATCACAATTCATTAGGAAATTTGAAATGAGAGAATTTAATCCTTTAAGATTCAGAAACCTATTTTGGAGGACAAGATGAAGCTCGGCTTTCAGGGAACAATAAAAGAAAATGTACAGGATCTCTACCTTCATTTCCTGTTCGAAAAATTCAGCTGTCTAGCTGCTTCAGCTCAGGTTTGCTGTTTAATATATGGGGATACTTTGAGAAAAAAAGTGAGAAGAGTAAGTGAATGATTTCACTGAAATGACTTTCAAGTATGTTAAATCCTTACTTACATAGCTACTTTTATAGAATCTACTTCGTTAGCATCAAGCAACCAAATACTCATGCCAACAACCCAGACAGCTAACAGTATTTTATTGTAAAATACAATTTTGCACAACTCAATTACAAAAACTGTTTGTACAGATTAACTCAAATATATGATATCTCCTTCATATCTGCAATGCTTGTCTGTCTTCATAAGCTTTTAATACCAATATTGACCACATTATCACTTTAAAACACTTTCTACTGTTCTTAACTAGAAGTGCTACTGTTTATTTTTGGGGAGGATAGGAGGATGGAGCCAGTCACCTTTGTCTGTCCTCATTTCCTTAGGAGGAAAGCAAAGCTGGGAAGCCTTGGGTTAACAGTAACACTTAACTCATTACCAGTACTGGAAATAATCACACAGAAAAAGCAAATTGTGCTTGTTTTAGACAAAGTCTGTGTACACAGAGTACCTACAGAATTTTTGAAGTTTTTAAAAATACTTATTTTCCTGTCCTTTAGCTGCATAACTCAGTTCAGCCGATGCCACCAAGCAAAGCCACAGAACACACTCAGGTTTTCATGAGAGAACCTTAAATGAAGCAACACCAGATTATATTAAAAACAGTGGAATTACAAAGTGGACACTGCCTTGCACAGATTCACTTCATGACAGGCTTTTCTAACCTTTTTCTTTAGTTTTGGTTAGTCATTGACAGTAGTTTGCAGAGGCTGGACAGCAATGCTCACTGCCAGGTGGACAATAAGATCGCAGAAGTGTTTCCATCAACAAAATACAAGTCTTTCAATGTGACAACTCGTTTCTCCTCACGCAGCGACTAAGAGCACCCACCGTTGCTGCTGGGCAATAACAGAGCATGGGACTCCAGCTGCTGCTCCCCCAGTGTAAACCTGAACCTTTTACAGACTGATGGTCACAGTTGTTCTCAGATCAGGACAGGACAGACTCTAGGTAACAGCTGCCTCTCCTGCATACACCTATTTGAATTGAAATAGGTTGTGTGTACAACATCTAGAAACATACATATGCATTCTGTATGTCACATACACCTGTCTGTAATGGGTAACAAGCCTCATATTTAATTTAGGGTCATTTATGACTAGTTTATCCCAGCTACCTTACACAATTTATACTTTGTACTTGGTAGTTTATTTCTCAGCTCTTCTCCACTGCAAAAAAAAAAAAATACTTCTCACGCTGTCTGCACAGTCGGTATGTCTATCTATAGAGTCCTATAAAGACTAGAAGCATCCAGCCTTATAAGAACTGCACCCAGAAACAGCACAAGTTGCCTTATCTGCTCCCCAGGAGACAGACTGACTTTGTATCAGGGTTCAGCAGGAGAAAGAAATTAAAAGCTTCTGTCTACATCACAGGGTTTGTTGGTCTCAAAAGCAACAGTAGCTACAACCAGCCCACTCAGCTGTCTTTGCCAAGAGACACAAACCTTGGCCCACAATTTAGACTTGGCAGAGTCACAGTCGCCCTTATCTTACTGGCTAGCGTTAAGCCTAGCAGAGGCAGAGCTGCTGTACAACTGCAGTACAAGCAGGCAGCAGCAACATTCTGAAGTTTTAAAACAGAACTTTGTCTAAGCCCTTGTAAATACCTCAACAGTGACATAGCTCCGATGGGAATCTGCATTTGATTTTGATTTGATTGGATTGATGAATTTGAGCCCCCATACCACACCCACAACCTCTTCAGGGAGAGAAGAAAGAAAAGAAGAAAAAAGGAAAAAAAGAGGAGTTACAGCTCCCAAATTGCTCACCCACATGGTAGGCCCACATGGGGACAATCTGGAGAGTCACTAAACAACACCCCACCCTCAGGGATCTCAGCCTCAAAGGAGGGGGATACTACACTCCCAAGCACACACTTAACACAGTCTTTCACTCCTCTGTTGAATGAAGAGGGCAGGAATGTTTTTAAAAGCCTTTTCTCTCTTCCCTGTTAACTTCCTTTGGATTCTTCCTACCATACAACACAGCCTTTGCCAAGCTTCTCTAGCCTGCTCAGGAATTCCCCAAAAAAGAAGTTTTCTTGTAGTTCCTCTGCCCTTACATCTGCATCCTTAATCCTTGCTTTACTTCTCTCAGAGTAGTCTGCAAAGTAGAAGGAAATCCCATGCTTGCAAAATTCTGTGTAACACCATCTTCTGCAAAACACCACCAGTCAAGCACATCTTTGTAATATTACTTGATACAGGCACACTTATGAGCCAATAGAGTAGTCTATAAGGAAATAAAAAAGTCACTTCTTCACTTCTGTTAGCTTTTACTTATTTTTACTTGGAGCAACTGGAATAGTTGATTTTTGTCCCCAGAAGCTGTCTCATACCCTAGTGATCAAGTACTGAAAAAAAAACATTTTATGCCTTAAGGTTGCTACAACAGTAAGCTAACCTGTTGTTAAAGGGCTTCTGCAGACATTTTGCATCATGTTCACATGAATAGTTTCTGTTCTTAAGGAAATATATGCTGAGGATGCCTTGAGCAGCTTGGTGAAAGAGAAACACCCATCCCTGCATTAATTACTCTTTAATCTGAGGCTGCAGTGGAGAACACTGCTCTCCCATAATACCCCAAACATGCTAGTGGTTTTCCACAGTTCTTACTCTGTACAGACCGTAACAGATGCCAACCCAGAAGTAACACAAAGAAGTTAGTCTACATAGTTTAAAGACCAAAGCAAGCCTAGTACACAAACACCAGTTTAAAAAGAAATCTCAAAAACAGAGATAAATGGATTAAAAGGTCATATCTTGATCACACGTATTTCATTACAAGGAAAGTTACTCTCCAGGCTAGCTGACTCAGAGTGACAGCTGTAGCTGACCACAATAACACAACTCCCAAAAGGTAGGCAAAGAGATGCCACAAAAGCAAATAATACAGCTCGTCTTCTATCTTAAAACTGACAGCATGAGTGTAGGTAAGATGTTTATAACTACTCCACAGAGGTAAGGAATACATGATGCTACACTTCTTTAAAATACAGCACTCCCTTGCATGGAACTATTTTCTTCTTGTTTTATTTTAGCATCAAGGATTTACTAGTACTATTGAAAATAAGAAGTTCCTCATGCAGGACAGCTTCCCCTGGAGTTGCATTCAAGGCTGTCATTTTTCTGATCTCCATTAAGAATAGGAATAACTTGTTTTTCCTTGGCAGAAGTCTCTTCCCAGATGCTTATTCCCACAAAATTCTTATATTACATAAAGACAGAAAGCAGGACTAGTGGTCAGGACAGAGGTACCCACTGCCTCACCCACCTGGCTTGATACCCCGCATGTATCCAACAAACGTGTTTATCCCCATGCACAGTCTCTGCCAAGGCCTTTACATACTGTCCCGTGTTCCATGGATCAGCAACACCCAGACTCCTTGACCCTGATCTGGCTCTAATAGCTCTCAGATGAGTTGCCATCAAATTTTATTCCCTTTATTAGCACACTTAAACTTTTGTTGTTTGGAATCCCCTGTGGGAATGCATTCTCTAATTTGACTGAACTCTGTGCAAAAGGCATACTTACCTTGGCCAGAACCTGCCAGCTAACTATTTCATGTTACGTTCCCAGCTCTTGTATTAGGAGAAATGAGGCATGTCCTTCCATCTCATTAAATCCAATACACGCATGAGAAGCGTGGATTATTGGAAAGATTGCTGCTTCTTGTATCTTGGGAAAACTAGCAATTTTCGAAGTTTCATTCTGTAATTGAGATTCCTCTGCCATATTTGATGAGCTTAGTAAACTCCTCTATACAGAGCTTCCTTTTTTCCTAAGCTTGCATCTCTCCTCCCCACACTGTTTAAGTGCTGCACCCAAGAGGCACAGCTGAGATCTGAACTCCATGCATAGCCCAGTATCTAACCACGCGAGGACAGCACCTGCCCTAAGAGGCTACGGTGACTTCAAGGGAAGAAAACAAAAGTCAACATAAGACATACTTATATTTTTAACTCCATCCTGAAGCCAAATCGTAACTATTTGATACAGGCTGATTTCTTACAACAGCGTACCCTTGAGAAATAACTACAATCTCCAGAAACTCTTCCAATAACAGAAATCTGGTTTCAGAAATTTTAGGGTAGCATATTAAATATTGCCTAGGAAGGAGAAGCAAGAAGTGGCTGTACTATCTGGCTTCTGTCACAACACTAGCCGTAGTGGGTTTTATTAAGTATTATGAACGAGGAAAAAGCATAGGATCACAACGAAAATGTGTCTTCTGCTTTACAGCATTTTAAGAACAGAAATCCAAGTCCTTCAGCCAATTATGCCACCTCTTTTCTACATTTGCTTTCCTGAAGTGTGATAAAGGACACTTCATTAAAGCTTCTGGCTGATAGTGATCTAGTTTAATTAAGGCATGCAGCTAAACCAGAGCTTTTACACCTGAAGTATATTTTTTACAAATAAAAAGTTCTTTGGTAGTGTTTGAACTGTTTTTGAAACTTTCACACCTGAACTTTAATAAGCAACTGCAACAAGAGTGATATTTGCCAAGTTACAAGCCCAGACACAACTTTTATAGATTGACCACTAAAATGAAAAAAGCCTATGCATGATCTACTGAAATGTCAGAAAACATGTCATTTTTGGAAGTCGGTGACCTAAGATGGTTATTCACCAAGGACAGCAAAGTAAGAAAAAACATATTTTTGAAGGGCAGAATATTTGTGCGTTATTATAAAGGAAAATATGGAATAAGGAGAGGTCATTCAGGTGCCAAAAGCCAGCCAGGAGCAAATAAAGCCTGTAAGGTCTGACACAGAAAACGGTGAAGCACTACTGACATCTAGTGCTACACCACTGTTTGTTACCATTAAACTGATGCCTGCTGCAGAAGAACCTATTTCTTTCTATTCCAAAAAATAACTCACATATAGATTTGAGACAGCCCTAAAATAAAAAAAATTAAGATTTGTAAGAACTAAAGGTCAGGGCTTTTCTTTTCCAATCTTGGTACAGACCTGAAACACCATTTCATAGTCATGCACTACAAAGGAATTACAGTACCCACTAATATTCGGAAATTTTGCTTCTGCAAGACTTTGTCTCACCTAAAATTGTTTCAGCATGAAAGGTCACGAGGACAGCAGGAAGCAGCTTGCTCACAGTCCTGAATCTTAACTTTGCCTGTGCTTGACCTTCCTCAGTCTCCAGCAACAGACAAAAGCCAAGAAAAAGGTGGCAAAGTGCAGGCAACGCCTGCCAGATCAACACTGGTAATCGAGCCCTCGACTAGTTAAAGTCAACAGCATCACTTCCACTGGAAGCAGTGGGGCAGGATTTCTCTCCAGGACTTCAAAGTAGATCTGAGCTTGGATGAACACTATTTATTAATAGGACACTAATGCCATGAGCTCCAGGCTCTACCTTTTTGATGGATGCACTTTCGTAACAGCAAACAAAGCAACACCCCTTCACACACACAGACAAAGAAAACCCTTGCACATTAAAAAAAAAAAAATATGTACTTGCTTCACACAATGTTTACTTTTGCAGAGCAGTATTACATCACCAGCACCCTTGCTAGCCTCGCTGTACCCTTGCTGCTGCCTTGGTCGCTATACAATGTGGTAACAATAAGAAACTTACAAACACCAAATTAGAGCCGTCTTGCTCCTGCCCTTAAGGTTGCCAGCCCCCAAAACAACTGGATAAAGCCTTTCTATTTACTTTGGAATTAAGTTGGGTCAGACTTGGCTCCCCCACATCCCAACAAACCCTGTTCCATCAAATTTTTGGACAACATGATATTTTAAATTTTTGTCTTTGAACACTTTGTCCTCAGTGGCACATCAGAGACATTACTATTCCTCCTACAGCTTTTACTTTGCTACACGTCACAGATGTGGAGCAGCAGACTACTGCTTGAGAACTTTTTTTTTTCCCCCAATTGTGTGGCACATGCCACCACTGGACATATGCCAAATAGCATTAGTTCAACTAGAACTGACTGAAAAAATGAGGAAAAGGCACCTCTTCCCAAAGAGAGCCTGTGCTGATGACCCACAGGCGAAGCAGGAGAGGCATCAGCAGTGCCAAGTACACAACAGCTCATGGTCCAAACAACAGCAGAGCCAGAACCACCTTTCAGTCGATGCTCACCTGGCATGCAGGCCTCAGGACAATTCCTTGCATGTGGTTCTAGTACAACCTAGCACATCCTCAGCTTTTGCAAAATGAAGGGCATCAGATGTCCCAAAGGTACATATTTAATGATGCCTGTTCCCTTCCCCTTCACTTCCAGTTCAGGGACCAGTTTTCCACCGCACAGGCCAAGACAACCTGTGCACACAGCATGCAATATACTATTTAATAGAGCAAATCAACCCTGCTGCTGCTCCCAGAGTAGGATCCCGAGGGTGGTTTTTCCCCAAAAAACCCTGCATGCACGAGCCTGCTGACTGGAGACAACCATTCCCGACTGTCCTGCAGCTCAGCCCAGGGAAAACAAACTCCCCGTGAGCCAGCCTTGAAGGCTGTGGTGAAGACATGAACCTGAGCTTTGGCGAGCTTCAAATTTACCTCACTGGCCGCAGAGGCACACCCTGAGGAAAGCCTCACCAGCCGCACAGCTGCTCTGCTCAGGGTTACCTCAGGCATCACCACTGACGGTGACTCCCCAAGGCACTGTCCTCACACACACACCCGTTACAGGCAGCAAGTGATTTTAAAATAGGAAGGTTTGGCTTATCTGCAGTGTGAGCTTCGCCCATACCGGGAACACTGCGTGCCCCTCGACCACCCGGGTGCCGCCTGCTCCCTCCCAGCCAGGGACGCCCTCAGGGCCGGCCCGGGGTGCACTGGGGCAGCGCTCACCTCCGGGAGGGCGAGGCGGGCCGCCAGGTGGCGCCCACGGCCTGGCCGGGCGGTGGCGGGAGCCCGCCATCCCGTGGCGTCGCCGGGGCGGGACCGACGGTCCGGCCACTGCGCCTTGGCTTAAAAAAAAAAAAAACACCAAAAACAAAACCCGCAAAAAGCCCCACCACACACACACAAAAATGCCACAACCAATTCCGCATTTGTTTTAGCGATAAGCAGAGCACTAAAGAGCTACGAGCTGGTCGTTCAGCCAGGGGACCCCGGGGCACAGCCAGGGGTCGGTAATGGCCGCCGGCAGCGCCGCGCCCTCAGGCTTCGCCACTCCTCTGGCTGCAAAAGCCTTCCTCAAACATGTATTTTCCTTCAAAAAAGTCAGTCGCAATTTTTAGTGGAAAGGTCTTTGGGGAAAAGAGCACTATTTCACCAAGAAATAACCACATTCCTCACCATGAGGCATTTCTGATGAGAATCGGGACTCCTCAGCCCAGGCCAGCTCCTCACACACCGGCGCAGGGACCATGAACCAGCTGGGTGACTCCCTCGCTTATGAGGGAAGAGGGCTCCTCCTGAGCAGGCAGGGCATCTTGGAAGAAACAAAACTGCCCCAAACCCAACAAAAACCAGGAGCTGCTGGCCTGGCTTCCCTCACACTCTACAAGCACGATGAGCTAGCAGCCTCCAGGGCCAGGAGCGACACACGAGCAAGGAAAACCGTGCAGACTCCAGGTCAGCCTCCGACAAGTTTTTTTTTTAATGTCTGTCACCCTACATTGGATGTTATATAGCTTCTCAGCTGTCATTTGCCAACAAAAGAAGTCCTCCTGGTAGTTTATGAACATTGCACAGCGAAGTGCTATCTTTTTGTCAGCTTTGGTTTCAAACACACATACATCGCAGGATGTTGTGTCTACATTCACCCCTCCCTGTCTGTAATAACCATCTCAAACACAGCACTAACACCTTAAAGCCATGAAAATCATTTGCCAACAAAACCCCAACACATCCCTGCCTATATTTTGTAGTTTTACCTACCTTTTTGTTCCTCTGTTCCAGAGAAAGCTAACACCCAGCACAGAAACCAGAGCTAGCCTCGTACATAGAGGAAAAACATTTAACCAGGAAAGGCACAGGTGAATGCCACTTACAAAGACTTAAGTAATTACATTTGCAGTTTATAAAAGCAGGGATAAAAAAAACAATTTCTTTTTGCATCACTCAAAAATACATCCACTTTCAAATGCCTAACACACCAGCTCTTTAAAGCTCAATTTCGGCTGAGAGGAGAAAAAAAAAATCCCAAAGCTGTGCTGAAATACTGCACTTACAGCTCCCACCAGAGTTTCTGTTACTGAAGCCAGCTTGGAAATCCTGCTGCAAGCACGGGCAGACCCATAAGCAGACACTTTCCCCGGTAACTTCCAGCTTTACAGATCCCCTACTGCTTTATTCACATATTTAATCCTCAAGGCCAACGCTAGCTCCTTCAACCTCCTTCATAGAAGAAGCAGAACGAGGACAGACAGTTTACAAGGGAAGACCCACATCAGCTTTTCACCTGTGCACCATCCAATCCCCACAGACTTCATCTGGGTGGATTTTAAAGAGAAATCCCCCTGCTAACTGCTTAAGTGTAATAAAAATACCTTGCAAAGCATTGATTACCCTAGTGTTTCCAACTCCATCAGGAAAGCCAACAGAAAATTTTATTTGTCACAAGATAAAAAAATAACACAATATAGAAAAGGAAGTATTTTGCTTTAGAGCTTTTTTTTTTTGTGCTTTGCTATTTTCCAACAAAAACAAACACAAGGAAGACTTTGATGAGGCAGCTGGAGTGTGAAGGAGAGATGGGCATGACGTAGGAAGATCTCACCTCTGCCAGACAGCACAAATCGGTGGCAGGGAACTTTCTTATTTTAACATTGCATTCTGTTGATTGTGAAACTGCTTTCCCAGTGAATTTGGACACTCCACTGCAGAACGTCCCCTACGCAGGTATTGGTCAGAGAAGGTAACAGCAGAGCATGCTCAGGCCGCCCTATAAACCAACCTAAGGGACCAAAGCAAAGAAAGGCACTTATATGCATTTTCCACAGACTTCCAGAACCTTCTTCCTAGTAGACTGATAAACACTAAAGAACCAAACTGCAGCCTGCCTAGTTGAGGGCTCTGGGGCTTTTAAAGGAGGAGGGTTGCTGCTGGTTGCTGGATGGGCCGTTTGCAGCTAGACCTGAAGCAGCTGTAGCCACTATTTCTGCCAAAATTAACTGAATCACCCTAATGCAATTCACTCAACCCAAAAGGAGCTGCCTCCCCATCCTAGCTGGGAGAGCAGCTGGCACTGCATGCTCAATGAAGGCAGTTATTGCCTAACAGGTTATTCAGCTGCCTCCAGAATAATCCCAGACATCACTGCATATCTGCGCATAGAGCAGGAACAGGCTCTCCTGTCACATTGGGAGCTGTATGTTTCCCAGCACTGACACAAAAGGGTGCTCCGGAGAGTCTTTGCCTCTCCTCTATTTAATAAAAAACAGGTGCTGTGGCTATTTCAAGAGCAACCAGGAAGGAGTGATGGGAGGGCAGATGAGAGAGGATCAGAGGAGGAAAGAAATTACGTTCAACAGTGTCATTTTTTCCAGAAGCTGTTGTTCTATTTTGCATCTTTTAAAACGATCCTAAGTACTGCAGAACAGCCAGAAGGCCTGCAATTGCGTTACTCTCTTTCTTCCTTTTACAACCTTTTGAATTTCCTTAAAAGAGAAGCTGCTCTCCTTCCACAGTCAGGTGTTGTGGCAGCCTTGCACATGAACAGATGTGAGCTAGGGATGACCAGCCATGGCAACCTTCCAGGAACCTCCTTGGTGGTGGGAGCAGGAAGTGGTGTGTCCAGAGTCAGGACCCATCTGAAGAGATTAAAAAAGCTTGAGCAGCTTCATTTTAAGCTCTATGTACCTGCAGGTGACCTGGCTCAAAGCTCAGACCCTACCCAGACCAGAGACAAGGATGGGCTCCTCTGGCCACCTGTAGAGCACCATGTTGCTATGATTAATCACTTGTAGGTGCCTTGGGGTAGAAAATGCCTTCTCCCCAAGTGGTGGTAGGGGGGGAAGCTCCCTGCAAGCCCATCCATTGGGGGTGATGGAGACGGGGTCTCCAGTAAAGGGGGAAAAAGGCAGAAAGCCACACACACGCTCTGTCTTTCCAACCTCTGACCTTTCTCCGGAGGTCCCTTGTAGCCAAAACTTGGCCTTTGGTGGTACAAACCTATAGCATATTGCAACCCCTGTACAAGATGGCCAGGGAAGAGCTACATGCCAGAGCCCCTAACAGCCATGCTGCTACATAGACATGCACTGGCTTTAGGGCACTGTCTTTAACTGAGAACTCCCAAAGAGCTGCAAAAACAATTATTTTGTGAAATATGTTGTTCCTAACACAGAATGCAAACCATCTGCCAGAGGGTAAAACCCAGAGCAACTACCTAAATGAACTGTCCTAGAAAGAAGGAATATTATTTTCCAAAGCTGCTTCCAAAAGTGGCTGTAACCCAGCCCAGGCTGCTGTAAAGAAAAAAATCAGTCCTGTTACTTCAGCCTCCACTGACTATAATACCACTAAATAGAGGGATTTTGAAAAAACAGCATTTTCCTTCTTTTTCCATAAGTCAGCAGATTAACCTGATGCTCTCAGGCATGCCAGCAGGGTCTGTGGTTGAAGTCACCCTGCACGACCGGGCTGCTGTGCCTGCTGCTGGCAAAGATCATTGCCACTGTCCTCAGGGACAAGAGAAAAAACATCACAAGGAGCAGCTCTTGCTCAACACTCTCTCTTGATCCTGGCAGGTCTGCTGGTTATAAGCTCATCTCTAACCTACTTTCAAGGACCAATTTGTTGACAAAACTGCAAGTAAGGAGCTTTAACTGGAGGAGTGAGAGGATGAAGGCTCAGAGGAAAAAAATAGGCTCTCTCCCATATCCCAGCTGCTGACTGTGAGTCCCTCTCACCATTATGCCCTTGTTGCCTGACACCTCATGAGGCTGCATGGAGGAGTTCAGGATTTTATTCCCATCCATTTCTCATTCAAAGCCATCAGCCTTTTCTCCTGGAGGAACTGATATTTTCTGTATACATATCTTTATCTTCCAGAGGGTCTCTTTTGTAGTTATTTTGCAAGGTAGCATAACTCTCACAGATTTTCATCTAAAAATATGTATCTGTTACAACCACACAGCTGAGGGAATCACAGACTGACGTCCTTAAACCCACAATTTTTAGGAAAACACATCAATATTTGTCAGTAACACATTGCACTAAACATGTGCAACAGCTTCCCTTGGGAAAGTGCTCCTGCTTATTATCAGTAATTAATAATTAGTACTAAGACTATTTACCACAATTCCACTGACATAAGAGCTCTATTACTTCTCTACATCTTGTGAAATGATCCCATTAACATATAGAATGGTTTCTCTAATATATGTTTATAAAGGCAAGAGATATGTAGTAGTAAACCTGCCTTGGTCAGGTTTAATGCACTGTCTCTAGCATTTTATTGGGGCAGAGCAGCTCTCTTGATTGTTGGCAGTATCTCAGCTGCTACCACCAAAGAAACTAATTGTAGATCTTCAAGCAGGGGAGAGAAATTCAGGGAGGTTTTCAGCAGCTCCCCCCCAACCCCTCTCATCCTGAAATGTCCCCACTGAAAAGGTGGCCAAGACTGGACCAGGCTGCCCAGGGAGATGGTGGAGTCACCATCCCTGGAGGTATTTAAAAGGCATGTAGATGTGGCACTTAGGGATGTGGCTTAGTGATGGACTTGGCAGTCCTGGGTTAATGGTCAGACTTGGTGATCTTAAAGGTCTTTTCCAGCCTAAATTATCCTATGATTCTATGAGTATGAAAATAACAAAAAGCTATCATCACTAACAGATGATCCTGGCTTGGAACAAAAATCAAGCGTGATCAGCCTTTGGTGATGAACAATGCTCTAAAATTTATTTTTAATTAAAATAATTGCAGGTCAAAACCTGAAAGCCCCATGGGGAGTAGCCATCTCCACCATGAATTTTACAGGTCACCGTCCAGAACCATCCCAGGGTTAATCTCCCATGCTAGTGAGATATTAACACCCTCAGTAAATACAGGGCCACAGCAGTGCCAGAAAGTGCAAGGGGACCTGGGAGGCTCCAGGGTCTGCCCACTGTGACAGGGATCTGCAGCCAGGAAAAATGCAAAAGATGCTACCTGCCAAAAAAACCCCAATCATTCTACACGTGTAGGAAAGCTGCATGGGATACTTGTTATCTTTAAGATAGATGGTGTGCACAAGCCAGAATTACTGTAACATGTTTTGGAAAAAATGTGCCAGTGGTGGAATTAAACACTGTCTGTCGGTGGTGGGTTTAGCTCCTGCTAAAGGAAAGGCAGAAAAAGAAAAAAGAACCCTGAAGCAATGAAAGAATCTCAGCAAGGTCACTAGAAAGTCTGGAACCAGACAAGCTGAGTGGCACAGAGCCAAAATAGGACCAGAATTCAGGACATGTTCCACAAACAAACAGGATACTCATCTTGAGGCACTGAAGAAATATGACTAGAAAGACTTCAGCTCTGAGAAACAGGAAAACTGTGTGTAAAGCCGAGCTGCTGCTAAGGAGGGCATCAGTGACACTTGTGCCAATACCACCAAAACTAGCAACAGGCAGCCACGGTGGGCTGCCAGCACAGAGCGCAGCAGTGCCATGAACCAACCTCCCCTGTTCATCCCGACATTGGTCACACATGCCACAGGTCCCCACGGGAGAAACCCAGAGGCTCATTTCTCCTGGTCTGACCCCCTGCCAGGTCTTAATGTGAGGAATTAAGCAAACAAAGAATAAATCAGCAGTATGGCATAATGCCAAATGCCACTGTCCCTGCCGGGTACAAAAGGCACATCCCAAACCAGCACCAAGCATTACCCAAAGAAGCAGCTTGGTTAGGAAGATGCTGCAGACCATCGTATCAGTCTCCAAACTCTCAGGATATTTGACAGGAATGTGTAGTCAGGGATTCAGTGTGCAACTGGAAATGGCACTGAATTTGCTCAGAGGAGCAAAAGGGTCTTTTCTAAATGTACTCCAAGAGGAAAACTCTCTGCTCATGTCCCCAAGAAAAGCAGACACAGTCTTCGATTAGTAATACCAACCGAAATGCAACAGCTTGAGTTTTTTGTACCAAATGATAGAGCCACTTAAAGGCAAAAACTGATCTCAGTTTTCCACTTTACCAAAAGTCATACGGAATATACACTGCGGCCCCCATGGGGAAGGCCAGCATTGGGACTTAAGGATAACAGATAAGGTTAAGGGAGCCCTTCTGCAATTCCCAGGCTCTAGTTTAGTATGAATAAATCAATGATTTCTATTACTAGCCTATTACATGTGTATGCTTCACAAGCAACAAGCCCATCCCCACCCCACCCCTTTTTTGTTAAACTACTTTTATTTCAGTGCACTTTTCTTTAAAGGATAACTCCCAGCTCCTTGCAAATGCATTCCTCCTCTTCAGCCCAATTCTCTCCCCCTCTCCTTTCTTTAATCTATTATCCATTCTGTCTCATTCTGTCTTTATTTCTGTATCTTAGGAGCTGTTTTCATTTAGACAAAACTAATGCAATTGAAGACTAAAGTGGCACCTTCCTTTCCTGCTGGCAAAAAAAGTTTTGCATTATGAAGACCTTACAATTCACTTCTCTGACTTCCCACACTGGCCATCCTGCCACCTGCTCTGACAGGTAGCACAGCTGCTTTTCTACTGGCAAGTACCAGGTGAGATGGACACTTTGAAAATGAAAAAAAGGGTCAATAAAGAAGTGTAAATCAAGGGCATACTCAGGACTTCTGTGTCTTTGCTATTTTCCTAGAGGCACACTGGCTTTTGTAGAACAAACAATCATTTTACTTCTACAGACAGAGTTTTAATATCATTAAAACACTAATGCTTCTAGTCTCACCCCAAGTGGATGTGAAAGCTGAGCTGTGACAGCCTGCAAACCCAGAGCCTTCTTGCTCCAAACGATGGGGTACCAATGTGGAAAATGGACCCAAAAAGCTACCACACAAAGTAAGAAGTCATCATTGAGTCAAGCTGATTAAATGCCAACGTGTGGTTACAGTCAGTGGGATGAATTCTGTAAAAGCCCTGGCTGAGCAGGGATGCAGGGAAAGCACAGCACTGCAGACTCACCTTCGTCTTCTACTCTTTTCCTTTTTTACAATAATCTTCCCTCTGTACAATTAATTTGAAAAAGGTCACTGGAAAGAAGTTGCCAACCCTGGAAAGGAACATATTTTACATTCCCCGGAGCTACCTCTCCTTCAGTGGCTACACAAAGGTCTAACACAAATAAAGGCTTCACAGTTGTACTACTCTCAGCTATAAGTAAGCAAACGCTAAGGTCAAACTCAGGAATTGTCAAAAGCACTGAAATTATTTACATCAGATGCAAGATTTCAGAGAGAGCTCAATCTAGGCTGCTGGAAACCTTCAGGTAGTTTCAGGGGCATGTCCCACAAACCTGTATGGGTTGCTGGGCTTTAATGAGACTAAAAACCTCCGTTACATGCATTTTGATTAGCTTTAAGGGTAAGAGTAATTTAATGAAAAGGATGTGTATGGGCTGTGATTTTGCTTAGATTTATTCAACACCACAAAGGAAAGAGCAGCGCTTCTTCAAACTGCCCAGCTCTCGTCTCTTTATAATGCAGTACATTTTTCTAATTTGCAATGATAATTACAAACTCATAAAACCACATCTGTTGACCAAGAGAGGTCATAACTGCTGCTTTGATGCCTGGATTGCTCTTTTTCCATTTTACTACTTCCATTTTCCTCATACAGACCACAAAAACAGTTTAACTGATAAAAGGAATTATGATGTATCTTAGTTAATTTTAAAACCATGGGTTTAATACTCAAGTTCAGTAAAAAACAGATTTTAAAGAGAAAAAAGCAGGCAGGCTGACATCATGATGTCTATTCACAAGAACATTATTTTTCTTTATGGAGGAGGCTGCACAATACAGTACTTATAATTATTACTTAAGCCTGTGGCAACAACTGTAGTTTAATGGGTTATTCTGGACTTTTGCTACATGCTAAGGAGAGCAGTGTACTGCTGGATGAGGCCTCTGATAACCAACCCAGCTGCTTACGATCCAGTATCACATGGCACCTCACAGGTTAAAAACACTGCTTCCCTTCCCTCCCAGATAGATCTTAGCAGGAAAAAAACCCCAACCAAACAAAACTCTGTGAAGAACTCAGACTAAAACCTGGAAATAGGATAGGGAGTCCCTGAACTCACTGTCTCATGGCATAGAGGAGAAAGGAGGAAGATGTTCTGACCACCAGAGCTGGAGAGGAAACATACCCTGGGTGACATGAGCAGAGTTCCAGGAGGTGCATCATCCCCAGCTAAGTGAGACCGCTGTGACTTTAAACAGGGTGAGACCTAACAAAAGGCCATGTGATTCTGCATGAGGGTCCATACAGCTCTGCTTCCCACCAGTATTACACAGAGTATTCAAGCTATACGAGGACTGTAGCTTTTACAGACTTATATAGTAGCATAACACTGTTTTCTGTTTGCATCCAGTAAAAATTCCCAGTGGCTTTTAATTGCTACAGAACATGATGGTTTTGGGGAATCACCTCTTCTACCCACAAACTTGCATAAAGTAGTATTGCAGAAGCCTGAGGGCATATCCTAGAAGAGACGCTACTCTGGTTTTAGACTCATGGTATTTGAGAACAAAAAGGTTTGTGTTGACCAAAGTCCAAGAAGTCACTATTTTCTTCATAGCTGTTCCTGGTTTGTTTCTGGCTTTTCTTTCTAAAAGTAATTTTGCAAAACTGGTACTTTGGCAGAGTATCTATTTAATAGTTTCCCATCTGCTTGCCCAATTTATATCCACTGAATTTGCTAACAAAATCAAGTTTTTATTGCTAGCCACATCGCAAAGCTTATATAGCTGTGGGGAAAATGGGCTGCACTCATTTTCTCCTTACGCTTCATCAACCAAAGCGTGTGCTGACGCTGCTTCTTTACTGCCAGCAGTGGGGACATACAGAGCAGCAGGGTATAGGTTGCCCTTCAGGTGTGATACACAATACATAGGTAGATATATTTACTCTACTGAGGACCAAAGTAAGTGTTGAGATGACCAGAGGAAAATGTATATTGACTGCAGATCTTTTACAGTTCACATTCTAGGTTACGTTTATCCTTAAATCTTGTGGTGACTGAATCTACAAACTACAAGAGGTTACATTTAGTGCAAGTCTACACCTGGGGGATGGCAGGAAGGACAAAAAGTACAACCAAAGATAGCTGAGCAGCAATAGGAGATGAAGAGAAACGCCTGACATTAAAGGTAAGCCTCCTTAACAGCTCTCTAGCAATCCCATTCCCCTTCCACAGCCACAGTCTTCCACTACACCCAGAAGAGGCACTTAGCTCCCCCAGAATGAGCCAAATTGAGGAAGTCCAGAAAGCAGAAATTAAGTAATGTGTCACATTGGTTTCCAGTGAAACCCACTCTCTGCAGAAAGCCTCAGCTGAGCTGGAGAGGGCGCAGGAACAGATCACCCAGGGCAAGGAGAGAGCAGGACTGTAATATTTAGCATCCATCAGCCATTGGTCACGCTTTGCGCAACAGAGGTAGGGGAAAATAAACTCAAAAGCTGTGCTAGCAGACTGGCAAGTACATCTTAGTGATAAGAGTAGTCTTCACATGGGGCTGTATCCAAGCAGCCTAAACTCATCCATCCTGGATCGGACTTCCTTGTGGGGGGCTCTGCAGTTTCCCCGCTCCACCCTGCACCTCCCATGCAATCTCACATGCAATTTTCTTTGCCCGAGTCGGTTGTCAGCCACGTCAGCTCCCCACCATGTTTCACTGTGCAGCCGTTCAACACTCATGTCAGCACAAGGAAAGAGACAGCAGAGACAGGGTGACCCCCAACTGGGCAATACCCACCGTACAAGTGATTTGAGTTTGCAACGGAGAAGCACTGTTTCTCCTTCACTCCCAAACAAGCAAATGGGGTTTCCTTTAGAGGATGCTTCAATGCATAGCCACCATTGAGATTTTTTAAAATTTAAAACCCAATATAAACTAGATCCTCACAAAACCGTGCTTCTTGCCACAGTTGTAGCCTCACCTCATTTTTCATTTCTTCAGTTCTGGAGCACAGGAAGGAAGGCTGCACAGGCCCACAGGCCAATGCTAGGACTACTGAACACATTCAGACAGCTTTTGGTATACAACCAAGACAACACATTTAAACAAACAAAAAACCCTAACAAAAACAACCTCCAAAAACCCACCAAACAAATTTACCATGAAACTGGAAGGCTGTTCCCACAGGCTTTTAGATTTAGGGACCTGACTGTAGATGCAAAAGAGCTTGTAATCAACCACGTACACAGCCTCTCATGGACCTGTTTTCCAGGATGAGTTTAAAAGATTACAGAAACTTTACATGCAGATGTCCTACATAAGCAATTTAACTCATTTACCTAAAGGTACAGTGTAAAAATAAGACTACTGTGCTCTCTATTACAAAACAATTGTAAGCATTGTCTGCAAATATCCCTTAGCCCAAAACAACTATTAATTGGCACCAACTGTGCCAATTACAACCATGATGCCATCAGTTGATTAATTTTAGTTTTCGCATCTGCAAAGCAATAACTCCGTTGCCTGCCTTAACATAGGCAGTAAATTCTTTCATACACAGCTCAGATTACATCCTGTTTGAAGACAACACAGATTCCTGCTTTACAACCCTGAGCACAACGGAGAAACTTTTGCACTTTGTCATCTCTGCCTTCCTTTTACTGCCCAACTACTCACCCTCTTCTGAAAGGACAAGGGGAAAAAAAAAAAAAAAGTCAGCTGTAACACCCTCAACCTGTGATTTTCACAGCTTTCAAGCAAATACTAAAGGTAACCTTAAGGTTCAATTCTGCTGGAGTAAAACAGCCATTTCCTAGCTGCTCACCAAGGCCTGTCCCATATTTACGAAAAATCCACAACCCCCACACCCACGCCCACTGAGGATGGCTTTGTCCTTTCCAATCCTCTTTCCATTCAGAGAAGCACTTCCTAGCAAGTAAGAAGGTTTTAGGAAAAACTCTGGTGGACTGCTATGGAAACCAAATACAACACAAACCAACAGCAAATCATGGACTGTTGTGTTTTTGGTTTTTTTTTTTTTTTTATGTTTTGGTGGGGTTTTTGTGTGTGGATTTGGATTTTTTTTTTCCTTTTAATTTTATAGAGGTGTCTCTTGTATGCCAAGGCAGGTATGCCTAACAATGGTAACGCATGGCATGACAAAAATACAGTGGTAAAGCAAAGCTGGTACATCCAAGGTAAATATCCATTATAAAGTGCACAGAAAAGAGGAGAAAAAGAGGGATTAATCAGTGCAGGTATAGTCAAGAAAATTCTCTCAACAATCTTCCTGTATGAAAAAGAAACCGATTATACTTGCAAGTCACTTGCAGAAAGTTTTAATAATTTGCCAAATATACAGCTATTAGAATTATCCTAAATATCACTTATAATTAAGTTACAAAAGTTGGTAGATAGCACATAGTACAATATTCTATAAAATAAACACATTTATTAACAATACCCCCTGCAGTCCAATAATGGAAAAAAATAGCAAATGAAATTACAAAGACATACAAATTAGAGGAGATTGAGTGACGGCTTTAGACACTTGAATCAAAGAAACTGAGACTAGATACATTCATCCATCAAGCATAATTAAGGTAGACTTTTAGATTCTGAAAACAATTAACACAACATCAGGTGCAATTTCACATGCTTTCATTTACCTTCCAGTACAGTTCCCAGAGTATTAAAGTGCCTTTGTGCACCCTAGTTTCATTTATGGTCAGGTGCAACACACATCATATTTGGAAATTACTTCATAGGTCACTTTTCTTAAAAAAATAACTATTTGAACCAATGTACACAATTCAAACTAAGGTGGTTTTACAGTACTTGTATTTGCTGTTGGATGGCATATAACGAATTAAACTCCAAATACATGGGGCCCATCTCCACTAAGCAAGACTACACTGAAAGATGTTTCTTGAAGTGCTTTCTGCTGTACAATCCTTAGCTTTTCTCATTTTTTCCCCTTTCAAACACCACTCCATTACATTTTTCCTTTTGATGACAACCCTTTCTGCAGCTTTCATACACAGATGGCTGTGAACATGGCAAAGGGGCAGCATTCGGCCTGTGGCTTTGGGATGGAAGGTACTTCCCATGTAACATCCTGCAAGGCTCTGCTGTAAGTTGATGCGTATGCATGGTATATTAGCCCTGCGAGAGAACTGAAGACACGCAGCATTTGGATCTTATCCATAGCGGTGACCTGCACTGCAGACCTGACCAGATGTCCTACTCGGGGCTCCTTACAAAAAGCTTCCGTCACTTCCCGCTACGCTACCTTCTTAACCCCAAACCTCCATATTACTTGCAGTACAAAAAGGAAAACTTCATGCAGTTTTGCCATCTCTCACCTTGCCCCCAAGATGTCCCTTTCAGAACACAGGTAATTTTTACACAACCTCCCATCCAGTCTCACCACTAACATTCTACTACTCCTCTTTCATGGGAAAGGGTGCAAAAGGGAAACTGCATTTCCCACAGTATTTGAGGGATTTTCATGATGTTTTTCAATACCTGCACTTTAGGAGCAGTTATGGGGCACAAGTTTTCCAGGAAATTACAATTTCACTTTTAATTTTTCACAACGATGCTACAGAAGGTTATTGGTGGCAAGAGCTAAAGAAGGCACTCAGGAGGAAAGCTTACTTGGAGAAAAAAAAGCAGCCACAAAAAATTAGGAGAGAGGATGAACAACTAATCATAACTGTAAACAACAGATGTGGGTGCAAGTCTCTATCCTTCCACTATCTTCCTATACTTGATAGTACTTCGCACCAGCAAATAAGAGAAGTTACGATATTAAGTTCAGGCTGTAAGCACCCCCGCCTGCCACGAGCGTCACAGGTGGTGCCTTCCCTTCCCCACCACTGCTCCCTGTGAGAAGGCCCGCTTTAAACACTGTGTAGTCCAGACCCAGATCAGCAGGAGCTCTCTGCAGGTGAGGAAGTTTTACTGGGGCTCTAGGTGCGTAATACACTAACAGTACTTAAAATAAGTGCACTGAACTATTTCAAGAACATACGCACTCTGTTAAATCAAACTAAGGGGAATTAGTGATCTCCTAATCTACTGAGTACTTCAGAAGTTCTCCATGGAACTATAGGGTTATGGAAGAGAATGGTCTGACTATGCATTACAGCAGGAAAAAAACAGTACAAGTTTCATGTGAATCACAACAAAAAGTCTCCACTTTAGTTCCTAAAATTATCCGATTACAGTGTTTTAAAATTTCATAATGGTATCGTAATTTCCAATGTAATTTATGCAACAAATTCCATCCATATCCAAAAATAATCATGTATGTAAAGGTTTTTTTTATAAAACTCCATACAATTCAAGCTCTCATTAGGTAAGCCTATACACAATTCTCACAATAACCAAAGTAGAAAGTCTTCAGAAAAGCATATTCTGAGAAAGTACACAAATGACAATGCTTCCCTGAATCTTTCCTTTTGACAATCAGCTCTGCTAAATCAAACTCTTATTGCTTAAAATCAAAACAGATGGGTTTCATCAACGGCAAGAGCACTCAGATACACCACACCAGTCTGGGGAAGTGACCTGCTCTCAGTTTTATGAGACAAAAATACCTATATGCCTGGTTACCATTTCCATAACTATTTCCACGTACCTGTCGCCTGTCCTGTACACTTCATACAGACAACAAAAGAAGCATCACTGAGAGGGAGGGAGATCAATGGCAATGCACACATTTATTGGCCAGTACCTCCCTCATCATTTTCCAACTAATTCTGTAATCTGTTTAATGATTTCTGTGAATACATCTCCAACTGTAACTGAAACGAATCCGATCAGATAGAAATGCCTGATCTAAAATGTGCAAGAACAATGTGAATAACACCTTTGCAGGCTCAGATTCACAGTTGGTACTATGCCAGAGCATCCCTACAGCAAGCTTTATTTACACAACTCCCAATTAAAAATACTGTTATCGCTCAAGCTACATTTTAAAGTAACAGAAATATATCCATAGTAACTACTGGTAAAAAAACATGATAAAATTATTTATTTTTTTTTAATTCAAAATATTCTGACAGTTTAACAATATTCCAGGTGCATTACAAACACTGCCATAATCAACACAACAATCAATACCTAAAGAGCATTCAAACACTGAAGACTTGTATCTTAAAGCAGAGACAGGAGAAGGTGCATACTAAAAGCATACAGATAATTTCCCAATAACTGACTTCGAGGCAGATGCCTGATTTTTCCAGCACAAAATGGAGTAAAATCCAGAAGACAAAAGACAGAATGAATTATAGAAGAAAAAAATTCAGATTTAGAAGTGTTTTCCCCCATATTTTCTACAATACATTGTGAATTTATCACACAAGGCCACTGCCAGCCTCGACTACTCTAGTGTTCACTATTTACGGGATAGAACTACAAAATCTTAACAGAGAAACCAGCGCTGAAGCAAACAAAACCACAAACTCTTTCCAGAATATGGCTTAAATTAGTTCACAGAGAGTGGGGAATACAGTAACTATATGGTGCAGTGGAAATACCAGGTAGGAAAAAAAAAATATTTCTCATCCTGATATTTTCGCCTCAGCATTCACCACAATTTGCATAATTTTCTTAACCAAAGGTACCACCCTTCCTACAAGCATCATTTCCCATGCTTCAAAAACATCATGTTACCAACAGATGGGTTTCCTTCTTGAATGTATTGGCCAATATTAGCTCTAAAGTTTAACCAATATAGTTTTATACGTAATACCCTGTTTCTTCCAACTAACCCAGGCTCTCAAATAGAGCTAAACCTTCAGCTTTATTTAAAACAGCGTATTTGCTTGAAGAAGTATTTCTTTCCAATATAGAAAACAGATGTCAAATCAAGAACTTGCAGACATGTACACAAATGAGTGCATAGTGCAGAACACCACACAGAGAGAGCAGCAAGGCCACAGTGTCACATTAAGTCCACACATACAAGATGTATGTTTCCAATAACCAAATCCATTCTAAAAAGTTTTATTTTTCTGGGGCTTGCTTAAAGCCTTAGAATCTTGCTCTATGGATGGCAAAACTCCTCCATCCCAACTTTCCATATAGCTGACTATATACGTATGGTACAACAGCCATGTACACAGCATACAGAAGACACGCACCAAAAATACTTTGGATACATCATCCTGATCTCAAATACTCCATATGAAAATGTGGAATTTTCCTGTGAAAAAGAATGAAGTGGGACAACTTTCAAATTATGCAGCTTGCCTGTGTATCACTAAGGAAAGAGCTGGCTTTAGCCGAGGGTAAGAGTGTCACAACTCCACTGCAACAAACAGAGGTACATCTGGTTGCTCCAGGGCTGAACTCTATCTTCGCAGTGAAGGGTCCTTCACCTGTACTGGTCATCGTTTCCAGTTGGTGCTCCCCAGCAGTGGAAACGTGAAACGCTTGCTGCAAAACTACAAGTGGCAAACAGCTAGAGGAAATCTCTGTATGCTTACTCAAAATGCTTTCTTTCCCCATTCAATTAGTTTGCTTTTAAAAGCAGTGTTTTTGGAGAAGGGCCATCAGAACAAAGGAGTGAAGCATTTCCCTTAGTCACAACATCAGACACTCCATTAACATACTGACTTAATCTCCTAAACTGAATTAGTTCCTGGAACATCTCACATTTGCATGTTTTTACTCTTTCTTAGGAACAAACAGTTTCTCTAGCAGTTGTGCAGTTTAAGCCTGTGAAAAGTATTTTACTCCAGCATTTTCTTAGCACCTCAACACAAACCACATTGTAGCTTGTCTATGGTGAGCATTGGCTACCGACAACCACCCAGAGTGCCCACACCAGGGCTGAAACAACAGTAACATTGTCCCGTGACACTGAAAAGCACTTTTTGATACACCGGCTTCCAGGTCAGACTGCTGACTCAGAACAGGATTTCACTCAAAGTAGGTTAACTCCAGTTATCCAAATACAGTAAACACAAGAGGGCAGTGCTGCGGACATCAATCCTGCACACTAGTTTTCAGTCCGTTTTCTAAAAACCTGTTAATGGAGATATGGCTCAGTGTCAAGGCTAAGTGGGCAAATGTTATCTACGCTAAAGTCGTTAGGGGAACTAGCATAATCCTTCCTTACTGTACAACTGTACTCCTTGGATTTAAGCCAACCACGTATGTTTCATTCTACTAATTTACCTATCCTGCTTCATCTCAAATATTCTCATCCTTTCACACTTGCTAATTAACGATCAATTATTTTCCTGAGTGAGATTATAAAAAGTTAAACCCTTCTACCAAAAGTACAAAGACAAATAAAATATAGAACAATACAAACCCAGTTATACAGCATTACAAGTGCAGAAATTCTTCGTGTTGTTGCTCTTATTTATCATTGGCCCCAGTAAAAAACATAGCAAAGAATTTAGTTATCCAAAATATTTTGAAGTACTGTGATTAGATTCTTCAGACCATAAATGTAGCCCTCATCCTTTGTGTTGCTAGGGAACACATGAGCAAAATCTATCATTCGGACTTCTACGTTTGCACTTTCCTTGGTCTCTGCTGGCATGTGACAGAAAACTTTTTCCAGTTGGGGTATAACATTTCCGTTCAGATGCTCTTGCGTAATGCATGTGCTGCTTTTCCACACATTGCCTTGCTCCAAGTTTTCAACTTTTAGTGAGAGTTGACTGTGGTGCCTCTTTGAGTATGCCTTTTTGTGAAGTGCATAAAATTTGGACAAGCCTTTACTTACAGAGGCCTCAATTTTTCCATTCTCTGTAGAATTTATTACATGAATATTATTATTATACTCCAGTATGTCTCCACCTGATAACAGTCCTTTGGGCACTCCTCTCTTTTCTGCCAAGGTGACATCACTCAAGCGCATGGTCGTTGCCTGACACAAACCTTCATAAACAAACAGTAATGAGCTTGCATAAAAGTTGAGTTGCTTCTGGCCCTCAAACCACTCCAGAATTTTTTCAATCTTCTGAATGCTGGCAGCTATCACATCTTTTCTCAAGCAGTACCCACTGTGGAAAAACTTTGAGATGCCTGCAAGAAATAGACACATTTCAGGATTATTTTCACCTCTGAGAAGAAAATGGGTTTCTTTTCTTTTGGGATTAGAATAGTTCTCTATTTGAAGAAACAGACACCATTCACATAGTTCCCTTTCAGGCAATTATTAACTAAAATAGAAGCACACCATGAACCTCTTGATACCTTCAGTCACCTCAGCTGCATAAGGCCAGCTGTATAGTAATACCACAGATACGGCTTGGATTGCAAGTACAACTAACTAATCAATTTATCAATCAAACAGTAGATTAACATGATTCCTGCTCCTCGGGTGACTCTAGCAAGTATCTGGGCAGTTTTGGGCAAGGACCCTTTAAATTCCCCAGGAACAAACAAGCTCAAGCAGCTCTTTATCATGGGTGACAGAGCTAAGTTAGTACCAGGTCTGGAGAGGGGGATGTTTGGGCATCTGTACTTCTGTCCCTCCACGAGGAATAGATGTCAACTAATAAGTAGTTTGAAACAGTTATCACCAAACAGCTATATGATGGTAGCTTTTTTATTTATTGTTCATGTAGAGCAACATACAGATTGACTTCAACCAAGAAAGTCCTGTAAATTGACAGATGCAATTATAGCAGCTTGCTACTATAAAAACCTGGACATATTCACAGAAGACAACCAGAAGAAAAAATATGCTTATTATAAAAATATTTATTACTTCTAAAATATTTCTATTTAACTATAGTTTCAAAGCTGCAAAGAAACTGAATTCTATGACTACCACCCCCTTCGTAGTGGTAAAAGACGGGATGAGAAAATTCCTATAGTTGACACTGCTGTTATATCCAACTGCAAAATTAATTTAGGATCAACAAGCAGTTCCAATGATACAGGAAACAGCTAAAGACCCACCTGGCAAGAGGAGAAAAAAAGACTTTTAGAAGGGGAACACAAAAGATTATTTACTTACTTATTCAAGGGTATGGCAAAAGTAAAGGAAAAACAACCAAGAGCACCAAACCCTGACACACAAACTCCCTTACCATCCTTTACTGTTTCCTTTGTCAAGCTCCTTCCATAGTGCTGGTTTTGCGTCTCATAGCTGTCAGAAGTGACATGGTAAACCTGCAAGAAACAAGGAGATAACTCTGTACTTATTTGCAACAACCAGTATTTCCGCAGATCTAAGAGACACCTTAAGACAGGCTACAAAACCTTTGGTTCCCTGTACCCTCCCGCAGACTGAAGTTGCTTGCAGCAGCCAGCACTGCCCTCTAGTATGCTCATCTGCAAGGGCCTCCCCTTCACATCCTGGGGTCTATGCTGCAGCTTTCCAGCCTTAGAAAGACCATCACCTTGGCAAAAAACAACGTATCCATTAGGGGAAAACACTTTATATAGCACCTCCCTTGAAAATAAACGCCAAGACTTGAAACTGTGGTACTCCTACCCATGCTACTATGACTATCAGTAATATGTAACAAGCTACAAAATTCAATGCAATTATTTCGCATTCTTAGAATTATAAAAATATTTAGCACAACAGCAAAACATATCACATGACCAAGAAGGCCTAGCTCCGTGTGAAACCCACCCGAAACTACAGGTTAATAGTAAATATATATATATACATATACACACTAAAATGACAGCAGCCCAGTGAAAGCTCGGTTCCAGCCTGGATAGCAGTACATCACCACTTGCCTGAAAGGGAGGCAACTCGTATGGGTACAGTTTTGTCCATATCAGGAATTGTACAAGCTCAACAACTTAATTCAAAAGTGTTTTACAGAGACACATTTTCTCTCGAACTGAAATAATTTCCATAGTAGTTACGTGCCAGCCAGCCAGGCCCAAGTATAATTTGTTTATGAGAGTGCAGACAATTCTTATTTGCAGAAATAATGGTGTTACCAAGCAGGCAGTTGTCTCTGGCAGAAACTTTGTGCTTGGCATTTGTTCAGACCACCCAACCCTGCGGCACCCATCCTGGCTGCAGTGCTCTGCCCTCCCTTCACCCACCCTAAAAAGAAAAGATCCCAAGGAAAGCAAGTCGGGGTGCACTGGTGAGGCACCTGTCCCCAATTCCCTCCTTTGGGGTCTTTTTCTTGCTGTAATCCACAGAGGAAGTCCAGGGCAATGAAACATCAGTGCATAAAAGGAGGTACATGAGCAGTAACAAAAATAAAAAAAAAAAATAAAAAAAAAATCAATTCCTTGTTTTCATGGCAGCCCCCACCCTGCCCAAATCCTCTGCCCCCATCCAAACCACACCAAGCACAGTGTGAAAACATATGTTCATATGTTAAATCCCGCTTCACAAAGTAGCTGGGAAGAAAAGTCTCAAATAGCTCCTGTTTTGACAATAAGACAGAATTAATTCAATTCAGGGTCCCCAAGGAACTTAAATCACAGTGCGTGGAAACTGATTTAAGTCATCAACCCTGAGCAGAAGGGGCAGTAAATAATTCTGTTTATTCTAAAGAAATAACAGTTGTAAGTCTGAATGTTTCAACTTGCTTGGTAGCAAAGACACTTCCCACTGTTATGATTCCTATTTCCACTGTTATGATACATACAGAAACTGAGGCCCTGATGTCTATAAATTGCAGATGAGAATAGCAGAGGTGAGTTATTCTGAAACAGCATCTGAGTAGTGAAATTCCTGGTTTCATGAAAACAATCATTTTTCACACATCCCCCCCCCCCCTTTTTTTTTTCCAAAGCACAGAAGAGATATACAGCATACAACGTCTGAACCAAAAGATTAGTTCCATAAATACCCCAGGTACCAAAGCTACTTTCAAAAACATACCAGAAGTTTCAAAACTCTTTTGAAGAGCATCAAGCCAAAAGTAATTAAATAAAGCAAGAAATAAACTACATCGCTTAGAAAGAGGGTCAAGAGTCTGATGACTACATCTAAGTTTTCACTAGCCATGTCTTCATCTTAATAATATTAAGTGTTCTCTTTTAGTTGGTCTAGGGGCAGCTTCCTCCATACACCAGCACTGCAGCACGCTCCTGAACGAATAACCTTGTTTACAAGAACCTTATCTCTTCCATGAAGGAGCTAACAGTTTTTGCGATGTGGGCACTTGCTCAAAAACGCTGATTAAGATCTGCAAGCTCATTTTGTTTTCCAAAGAAAAGCTGGAGCAGCACATAAGCCCCCTGTGCTTCTGAGCTGGGTTTCCCATGAAGCTACTCTACCTCTTCTCATAATTTGCACAAAACCATTCCCCCCATATGGCTCTCTATATAGTTTAAAAATACCCAGGCAGATGTGCATGTTTTGCATTAACAGTGCATTTTTAACTATACAAAACAGTCGATGACAAACTCGCAGGTCCCGCACACATACCAAACGGCGTAATGTATATATTTAACTATCTCGTTAACAAGCAGAGTCAGAAAATCCTCAGTTACCAGCGGGCTTGACTGCAGACAGTAGTATTAAAGGAAAACACATACAGGTAATTGTGTAAGTATTCTCCATGTTAGCCAAAGAGCTGTCTCTCAATACTGCTTCAAGCAGTATTCAACTGCAAGGCGGTGACTATTTGAAACGTTCCTGGAAAACCTCAACCAAATACAAATAAATTAAGTCCCATCCTGATAGCAGAGGAACAGAAACCCAAGCTCATACAGAAATAAACTTTCACCAGTTTTGGCTTCACCCACACCTACCCCTGCAAACACAGCTATGGCCGGTGCTGTAGTAGCAGAAGAATACGATGAACTTCTTAAATCTACAGACCCCTTGCTTCACTGTGCTTTTGTTCACTCCATTACCACTGCTAGTCTGCTTCTAACCCTTCCTAAAAGGCTATTTCCCTTTGAACCAACTTTGTTCTAGCTGTCTGTACTAGCCCACTTCTGTCAAATGATGACAAGTCGAGTAAGTCAAATCTGTAACCTTAACAGTGGCTGAAAATTTATTAGACAGGAAAATTTAATTTCTTGTCCACCCACCACAGGTTGTTATGTGTTTGCTCTGTATTCACAACGAGTTTCAGTGTATAGTGCATGACAAAGAAAACTTTACATCACCTTCAACAAAGCTCCCACTTGATCAATGATTTTTGTACATTCTTACTACACACCACCAGTGCTGCCTAGGCTGACAATGTGAAGGCTCCTCCTCGTGCCTACAAGCAGCTCCCAGCCAGCGAGGTTTCTGTAGGAACATTAACTGGAATCCAGCATGCCAACGGGTTCAGTGTTTTAACTAGTAGCAGTAGGAACTCTGTGTGGGCAGCACATAAAAAACCCCAGGTGATTAACTGTCACGGGAAATTACCTTTAGACTTTTCTCAACCTGCACTTGGCTTTTATTTCCCCATGAGGTGTTGAGTTATTGCTGTTTGCACATGCACACATATTTTTGTACCCTTTTTTTCAATTATGGTTAGCTCACTTGACATTCTCAAACTGAGGGAAACCTTGAACTACTAAGTTGGTCCAGTGTGGCTTTTATGAAGGCACAACCTTGTAAGATCTCAACAGTTTAGAAACCTTGCAGCTGCGGCTTTAGGAAATAAAGCTGAAGACAGGATTGAGGAAAACAAGTATCAAATGTTATGTCGTGTTGTTTACAGAAATTCAGTACTGACTTCCATGGCAAGGCAGAAAAATACACACTGTTCAAATACTTATCTGTGGCAACTCCCCAACTTCCAGAAACTATGATTTAAATACATATTAAGACTAGCCTGTTTGGTGGAGATACAGCTAGCACAAATAAAAATATCTATTAAATAACTCACAGAGCTCTTTCAGATCTGCAAAAAATAATAACCAAACCACATCACTGAAACTGGGGGGAAAAAAATCCCTATTCTGAGCAGGCTCATACGGTACTGCAGAGGGGCACCTGCAAAGCACCGGCTAACCCGACTGCACACACGTGGGGACTCGCGCCACTGATGTCCCTACGCACTAGCTGGTGCCTGGGAAGCTCCTGCGGAGCTCCCGGTGCCCATCCCTGCTTCCCCACACACCCCGCGAGGGCAGCCTGGGCCCTGCTCCTCTAAGCGAGGACACTGAGGTTAGATAGATGCTCTGACGCCGAGACACCCAGATGTCAATGGGCAAAGGGCCGAGATGTCCACCCCCCGTATTTTTTCCATAAACATGCTTAATGGTCACCCCTATTTTACACTCACATAGGTAAGAGTGAGCGAGTGTTTAAATGTTACACAGAGTTTTCTGTTTACAGCAAGGCACCTCTGCCCTCACAACTGGCATCGGAAGGTCAGTACGCAGCCTGCTGCCAAAACTGGAGCCAAGCTGAAAGTGGGAGTAAGCAGGCAGCACCCCAATGAACGCAAGGGCGTCCAACATCAGCATCAGTCCAGCACCTTCGCAGGGACTAACTCCAGCGCCAGGCCGAGACCCACCCCCACAACCTGGCACCTTTTACCTGGACATCATGATTATCCCTAGGTAAATATACAAGTTCCCTTCATGTCTGAAGAACCAAGGTTCCTCTGCAGTCCTGTGATGTGTCAGGGACCGATCCTGCCACAGTGGAAGATTTAAACACTGAGTTTTAACAAGCCTTTTCTTTTCCAAAATTAAAACAAGAATTTGAAGAAAAGAAATTACAAAAGGATAAATTTAAAAAAATACCTTCTCTTATTTCATAGTACTGCTTTATAGTAATACTACAACACCAGTACTGCTGCTGAGAGCATGCCCATATAGCTAAATCCATTTATCGAAACACACATACACATCTTTTAAAAAACAAAACAAAAAACCCAAACACCCCCCCCCAACATTATGTTGTCATTGCTACACTACAAGTGACAGAAGTACACACATCCCTGCTTGTTGCTGGCTGGAAAATTCAGCCTCGGAAGGATGCATTCCTGCTCCCCCACTTCTAAGGCTGTACTTACATATTATTCTGTCTGCTTTGCTTCTTTGTTCTTCTAATATTTGACAGAGTGCTTTATATGATCAAGTACACCACCAAATGCTTTTACAATCAATATAATGTTTTAGTAAGGTCCTTACATAAGTAAGTTGTAGAATGAAATTATGTTTTGACTAATTGACTGAAAAAAGACTAATAATCTCCTTAATAGAAGAAGTAACAACACTCCAGGTAAATCATGAACCATTTTAAAAATAGCTAAATACATTATTTTGGACTCCCACAACTTCCACAGAGCACCTCAATAGAATGTATTTCTTTTATGCCTCCTTTTTATATAAGGGGGTGAAGGAAGGAGCCATGTCTCGTCTCATCCATGATCAGCTTTTTCCAAACAGAGGAAATCTTATTAGCCATAAGGACACAAGTGGACCAGCTGTCATATACACAACAAGTCCTTCATGTAAGGAAAAACTGCTGGGGAAAAAAAAAAAAAAAAAAAAAAAAAAAAGGCAAGCCAGGGTAACCATCTGCTAAAACTTGCCTGAAAGGATGACAGATTAATCTCCTGAACTCTACAAATGAAGTACTGCTGCAAGATACCCTTCAATTCACCAGCAGGTGCCAGACTCCATGGAATTGCCGCATTCAGTTCTGCAGCATGGATTCAGCACCATCAGACTGAGAAACAGATGAGCCAAAGTCAATGGCAAGAACCAGGGAGTGAAAGCAGAAAGGGAGAAAAGCAGAGGAGGCGGAGATACGAAGAGGTAACAAAGCCAGCAGAGAAAAACCAACAAGAGCCTTGAGTTACTGCTCATTTCAACCACTGCAAACATCTATTTCCAGACTTTTGGGTTTGTTTGGTTTTTGTTTTCCCAGGGCTTTTGGTTGGTTCCTTTGGTTTCACTTGTTGGGTGGTTTTGTGGTTTTGTTTTTTTAGTTTCGGGGTGCTCTGTGTTTAGTTTTTGTTTTGTCCACCTGTTTTCTTGAACATCAAAGACTGAATTATACTTATAAACGTAAAAAACAACCAGCTGATTAGTTTTTACTGTCGAAGAATATGAACACTAGATGCAGGATTTAATAGCTTTATTACTCCTCCCTTCCCAAATCTTGTTATTAACACATCAGAGCTTATGAAAATTACGATACTAGAACGGTTTCATAAAGAACTCAGAAAATGGCCTCAGCTACCGTCAGTTTTAAAATAGCTTGCAGGAACATGTGCTGCAGATTAGGAAATTCACTTGTAAAAACAGCTTTAATGAGGTATATGCATTACTGCATGCAATAGTTCATAGGCACAAGCAGTAAAAATAGATGATGGATTATACTGGTGAAGTTATATGATCACCAGTTTATGATTTAAAAACTGCTTCAGAAATATTATGGACTACGTGATCTTGCAATCAAGATGTTCTGGAAGAAAAAAACCGAAAACCTGCAGACATCAGGAATTATGGTTTCTGAATGGATTGCAAATCCGAAATGAGATCACAACCCACACATTCTGCTTGTGTTCAGCAGCATACAAAATACTCTATTTTTAATATTGCTTTCACTGCAATGATAATTCTTATATATTTATATTTTACTATTGAAACCATACTGTAAACTTTTATTTTTGCTATTGGAACTGCACCTTAGTTTTCCAACTTCTATTTAAACTCTCACTAATAACAAATCTATGTCCTCTTCTGTTAAAGAAACGGTTCCACTAAATATGAAATCGGGTTTCTAACAAAGCCATTGAAATGACTGTTTTCTAAATGCATTTCCATGCACTTATTCTGTCTACTCAGTGCATTAAGATGAATGTAGTTTAGCATATGCCAAATGCCAGAGCCATGTACGTAAATCAAAGCTCTGCCAGATAGGAGACTTGCTTCTTTTAAAGACAAACCATACATATTCTATATATAAATAGATGACTCTTCATTTACCAGTACATCGAAAAAAAAAGGAAAAAGCGCTGTATCAACGTCTTTTGGGGTGAAAACCCACTATAAATAAATTTTTGGGGTAAAAAACCCCACTTGTATCACATTTTTGCTTGTATCTCTTAATGACAGTTTATATGCGTACTTTAAAAAAAACACAGATAACTACATTTTCTATTTTTCCTGGGCCCCTTTCTTGCTTTTCTAAAATAGAAACTTAATAAACAAGCCCACCTCCGTGTTAAAAACAACACTGAACAGAGAGATTAAAAACAAAATGCTCTGCTTTCTGAATAGTGTTGTACCATGTTTTGTCCAGCAAACACCAGCAACCTTCACCCAGCACGTCAGCCGTTACAGGCAGCAAATGCCCAGCAGAGTGTTTTACATTATGGCCAGAATCTTACAAATATAAAAGCAAGCAGACAGGCAGAGAGCACCCCACAATCAAGAGGCAGCAAGCCGAGCAGAGAAAATGCCTCATGAAATGCGACTTTGCTAAGTGTTGCATGAGTGGAGGTGGAACCTTTTGAATTCTTTTAGGAAAATAATTTCCAACATGCAATTTGGTACCAAAGGCACAAAACAAATGTCATCTAGTCAAACATCAGATGGGAAACCGCAACGTTTTGGGGAACCATCATTATACATACAGTTTGAATTACGGAATCGAAAGAATTTCTTCAACAGGATAATGACACCAATAAATGACAATGTTGGAAACAACAGTCACAAGCAAACACACTGTGGAAGCAAGCATTCATTTCTTTTGCACTGTCATGAAACAAAGGATGAGAAGTACATTGTTATACACGAGATAAGAAAGGTTATGTAACAACATAAGCCAAATCCAAAGCTATAATCTCCAGCCTTCTTTCTCCATCTAAACTGACTGTTTTTTGACTCGACTCCCACGTTCTCTCTCATAAGCTTACATAATTACTGCTCATGACCACTATAATTTATAGCTGTAGAAGCTGATCTCAAGACAGAGTTAAGGCCGAGAGCCTAGGCAATTAAGTACAAAACATTACAGAGATATTACAATTATTTCAAACAATGATGCAACCTGTGTGCTGTTGCTATCTAACAGCAAAGAGCAAGCTTATCAAAAGTCTTCAGCCATTTATGCTTGTTGATGCAGAGCTTAAGAAGCCCTAGCTTTGTGTACATGAGAAGGAAGAAAAAAAAATCTCCTATCAAAAAGGAAATTATTCTTGTGCCAATCACAACAGAAAAAAATTACTTTAAATGCATTGCATCAGGAATTCATTACTGACATCAACACCTCTGTTTCTGATGCATAAATGTTCTGGACAGTTTTCTTTATGTTGAAGTTTTAGAGTAGCCAACACACAAATATTGAATTCCCATTTTTCTCCTCACCTAACTTAAGGAAACCTAACAGATTTAGTACAGGCATCTGCAGGGGCTTATCCATCTGAAATTAACCTTCAACTGAGAGCTGTTCCTCCAGAACGTAAGAGGTTTTTTCCTGATGGAAAGCTTTTTTAAATGCAGAACATAAGCAGCTATTTCTAGCTACATGCATCATTTGTCAAAGCTAACTTACTCTTCCCTAAATAGAAAAATTACATTTTAAAATTATTTTTTTTAAATCAACATGAAAAATTTGGAGACAATTTATCATTATTACAAAGACTGGCTCAGTACATAACACTCTGCTATAAGCCTAAAAGTAAAAAAAAAAAAAAAAAATTATAAATTGAAACATTTGCTATGCAAGAAGAATTAATTGCAGCTACATTCAGTTTAAAAGTCCCAACCCCTTTCTTGTACACGCATACAGAATCCAGGTTGCAAACAGATTCCCAGGAGGGACACAGCCAAGTTAAACACCTGCTGTGAACAAGAGTAGTCTTTTGGAACATATTTCACACAACACTTGATACCAATACTACCAACATATTCAGGTAACATTTTATTTACACAGAACTCCAGAGGATTGTCATTTGCTAAAAAAAAAAACAAACAAAAACAAAACAAAACAAAAAAAAAAAACAAAAACCACAAACCACCAAAAAAACCCAAACCAAAACAAACCCAAACCCCTACTACCTGCTCTGTGTGGTGTGGGACAACAGGCCAGAGCATAAGCTGAATTTGAAAACAAAACATGTTCTTACCCTCATGCCAAGAACCAAAAAGCCAATCTCTTCCATCAGCGGGTACTTGCTGACCTGCTGCTGTATCTTCTCAGCTGAAGCATATGGATCATAACTTTTCTGACCTATTTTTACATCCATTATGCAAGGCTTATTAAACTTACGGGTCACATCTTCCAGTTTTAGATACGTATCTGTTAAAAAGACAAAACTTTCATAAACAGTGGGTCAAAGCAAAATAATTATATAATTTCTGCTGAGCTTCTGTGGAGGAAGGAGACTAGTTCATGGCTTAACATCATATGAGCTCTTTAAAAGTCAAATTTGCCTCGGAACACAGACTAAATATCATGGTCATTGACACCCACAAATTCTCTTGGCATTAAGTTCTAAATGCCTTATTGTTTAGAAAATTGTATACAATTAAAGTGTGCTAACCTAGCACTCAAATTCAAATCATTGCTCAGATGAAATGAATGAGTAGCTTTTATTATGCCATTAACATACTTCAAATAGCATTAATAAGCACATACAAAAGCAGGTTACTACATGGCCAGTTTTGCAGTGGAGACTGCGTTCTCTTTCTGTGTGTGAAAGGGCTAGAATTAAAACTGCAATTTTTCTTTGTTTAATTAAAAAATTAAATTAAAATTTCAGACTTGTACACCACAGGGGTCAAAATGCATCTCACTTTTCTTTTTATCCTACTCCCATCTGTGCTCTTTTCTCACAGCACACCGTTTGGGGAAAACAATCCTCAAATCCCAGGCTGCCTTTCATCTGTTTCCAGAAGTTCCTTTGGGAGGGTGGGTGGACCAAAAAACCCCAAACCCTTGGAGTGCCTGAAGATTTAAAGGACCATCCAAACCCTGGTCAAACTGGTTTATGCTTTTCTCCAGTACACCCAAGAAATTATTACCACCATGATCTACAGTGCCGACTGCCAGAACACAGCAAAAACACAAGATTCAGTAACTGCTTGACTGACAGCTCTGCTTGGACAAGGTTGCACAGATCTCCGGCACTTGCCAGCACACAACAGACACCAAGACAAGACACAGCATTAACACACATCTCATTCTTCCCATCAGTGTCTGCAAATCAATCTGTTATCAGCCACAAACTTCACATTGAAGTTTGGTTTTCTTTCAAGTACAGCCTGTTACATCAGTGTGTTTCTTGGGCTTTAGGGCAATCTGAATACACAAAACTATTGTAGTATTCCCCATTCCTGCAGCATAACCTAAAATGAGATTGCCAAAGAAAGCAAAATGAATTCCAGTTTTAAGAGAGAAGAGGGACAGTGGCTTGTTTTAAGTTACTTGTCTGCTGTACAGACAGGTAACAAAACCAGTTACAAGTCAAGATAAAGGGAACAAGCAATATTCCATTTCCACTTAATAAGCAGAAACACTTTCTTACGGGTAAGAAGCAGGAGGCGCTTTTATTACTTTAGTAAGTCCTACTTAAAGCTTCACTTTTTACACCATCACGATCAAATGCCCAATTCCCCAAAGTACTTATGTATCAATCTGAAATAGGTTTTATTTAATTCTTAGATGCCTGCTTTATGTATAAATGAGACTAAGCATATTGTTAATTTAAAGTCATTCTCGGGAAAGCATGTGAAACTAATACGCTACTTTATAAAAATCCAGTCTCCTAACTCACTGCAGCTTACAGTCCTTTCCAATGTCCTCTGGGCTACAGAATCAATCCAGAGATTAATTATAGACTAGCTCACCCATAAACCAGGTAACTGCAACTGCAGGGATGCCCAGCTAAAGTAACTCATACTTAACTTTGAGAAGCCACAGGCAGCAAACATACTCTGTATTTGCTGACTAGATATCCCCTAAGGAAAACCAGGACAAATAGAGAATACACTTCCTAGTAGGGAAAGCATCACCTGAACTGCAGGTGCCACATCTTCTGTTTAAAGTTTTTATACACTGATCTAATTCAGTCAGATATTAACACAGCTTTTGTGGGGTTTTGGAGAATTGCTACTAAATCCAAGGGAGTCCATACAACCTGTTAGCTATCTGTTATTAAAACAAAAATTGTAAAAATCTAAACACCACACTTCAATCCTTTTTGCATATTACAGAAATCACTGTAATCAATAGATTTGTGTCATCGCTCTAAAACAATCCAGAAAACAACTAAATGAAATTCAAGTTTTTCAGTGCCTAGCTCTCAAAAGCACTGAGACAAAGGTATGCCGTGGGAGGTGGGGAAAGAAAAACAAAAACATCTCAGAAAATGGCTGCGCTCCTTTACCACCAACTCCAAAATGCTTTGGATTATGTTGTGAGCACCTCCTGACTCAAACCGTTACAAAACCAAAATTATACAAATTGCAAGTTGCCACAAATTGTACAAATTGTTTAGATGCAATATTTTTATCAACCCTGAAATCTAACTGCATATAGTGTGCAACATCTATTTCTATAACACAACAAAGAGTGAGCCCATAAAAATAACTAGCTTAAAAAGAACTTAAGTCTCCCAAAACCTAGCATACTTCCCTTCAGACAACAAGTGGACAAGATTACAAATGCCTTCAATGGAAAGAGCATGACTGAGTGCCTGTGGTCATCTGCCATCCTCTGTCTCACTGGTCCAAATCCCTCTTCTAAGCATACAGCACCAACATTCAACACCTCCCAAATATTTAGAAGTTCTAAATATCTGTCACTTTTCAGTTCCCCATCCATTTCAGATCTATTAAGCTAGATCATCTCTTACTGACCTAAAAGTGTAACAATTACTATTTTTAAAAAACTAAGCATTAAAATAACTTAGGAGCTAACACTAACCATGGGAAACACTAATTACTTGGCAAAGCCTGTAAACTATTCTAAGTGACTCATCTCTCTCACACTTTCTAGAATTATTATTTAAATCTTCCTCATAAGCTAAGTGCAAGCTCAGAATTAAGATTACATTACACCTGTTCAACGCACACTCCCACTCTCAAAAAGCTTTTTGTCCTTGCAGGGAAAACAATGCTGCCACCACAGATAAAGCATTATACCAAGCTATTTTTCCTCAGTACAGCATAAAAAAAAAAATGCATCATGTGTTTATGCTTCATTTTTCCTGGCACTGTTCAGTTATTTGCACTGTGTTCAACAGGCTACTGAAAGAGACCCCAAAACCACAGTATCAGAACACACCCCAACTTGCAACGTTTCCCCCTACAGTATCTGGAAGCATTAAGACTAAGGCAAACAAAGCTTCAGATGGAAACATTGGTAGGTATCACCTTGAAGTCAGGTGCTCTCATTGTCTTTGAGGATTTGACCCCCAAGTGTCCTTCTGAAGGTCATCAACAAGCCTGCAGCTCAGCCTAGGTAACTAGCACACTATCCTTCCTCTCCTTGTTTTGTTAAACAAAAAACCAGATTTTCCAAGCAGTTCAGATTTTCTATACTATTATGTAGCACACTGCTAACGCAATGTGTTTCTGAACATCATGCATTTGCCATCTAAAACCAGGTTATATTAAAATCTCCTACAGAGAAAATAATTTTAAGGATTTTTGCATCTTAGCTTTGGTAGGTAATCCTGACTATACATCTCAAGAAATTAAACAAATCATTCCTCAGAGGCTTACCCTCTGCCTTTCTGTTTTTCAGGGGCAGGGAAGATGGCAGGAAGACGTGGCTTCACTTACTATTTACATATTTTATTGCACTCCCAAAGGAGACAAACCAACACCACCAACATTCATTCAGCAAGTATGCATGACATGAACCACTGCAGACTTCAGCACGTACATGCTGATGCATTCAGTCCTCACTGGAATCAGAAGTGACAAAGTAACTTGAAGCATCTGACTTCTCATAACTTACAAGACATCTCTCAAAACATATGAATAAGCAGGGGAAAGCCTCAGTTACTCCCAGCAACAAGGGAAGAAAAGAAAAGTTTGAGGCTGGCTTATATTTATCTACCCTGTTCTCAGTTTAGGCAATAAAAATCAAGAGTACAGTATGAAATGAGCAGCAGTAAAGTTACTTAAAAAAAAAAATATGCAGAGGCAACAAGTAGGCAGCAAAAACCAGACCTCTCAGCAGGAGATACAAAAAGCTCGACATCGCTCCTACATCTTTATAACAACTCTTCCACTTCATTAATAAACTCCCAATGCCCACAACGCCAGTGAACCCAAATTTCAAACCAAACTGTCTCACTCCAATTTTAGATTAGCTTAGGGAGACCGAGTGTCACCCACCTCTAACTCTATCCCCTGTGCAGTAGTATGGTATGCAACTTGTAAAATAACTGTCCTCTTAACGTTGATATTTTATCGATACTGTGAATATCAGTCCATCTTTTCTGTCATGCTTCCTATATCCTCATTTACACCTAATACATTTAACCCCTTTTAGCTAGCAATTCCATCCACTCATCTGCATTTTCAGCCTAGAAGACTGAAGCTTCTCCCTAAGTATTTCTCCAAGAAAATAAACTCCTTGTCTTCAACTTACCCACCATAGCTCCTGGTCACCCATCACATGGAAACTCAGAGACTGTCACAGATGAAGTTCAGAGTGGTCCTAGATTAAGTTACTCTTGGTTTTTTTCTTACCACAAGCCTGTGATTCTCTCCATATCTGTATGAACCTACTGAGACACTCAACCCTGTGCCCAAGATAACAACTATGACGCTACACATACGCAACACCACTCTACCAAGGAGTCCTGCTTCTTCCTTATCTCATAAATAAGGAATCTTTTTATTAAGAAACAACACTGTCCTATCAAACCAGGCAAGCCATTGCTCCTACACACACACACTTAAATAATTAAGATAGGTACAGTTCAGAACATGCAGCAAACAGTTTGGTAACTGGTAATTGTTTAATTGAATTTGTTTTTTTAGAAGTCACCTATGCCCAATGTAGGAACAATAAGGAATTATTTGGTTTACTACTCAGAGATTATATGGAGCTGCATCCCCAGAATCTGTAAAGCAGGGACTGACAAAGGCTCCCAATGTCAAGATTCTCTCATCTCATGTCACCGAGACACACCACAGCAGCTAAATATACTGTTCAATCATTTAAGCAAGAGCTTAACCCACAGTTAATTTGGGCAGACAGGTAACAAACCCATCCATGGTTTCCCCAAAACAGTCTCTCTATGTCCCTTGCTCGGTGTGGTTACTTCCCTTCTTCCTATTTTTCTAAATTTCTTTTCCTGTTTTTTATGCAGTCTTTTCCTATTTTTTATGCAACACTGCCAATTCTTTTAGTCTCTGGTACCAAGCACTGGTGCACAGACACACACAAATGCATCATGGGTCTTCCTTTGCACCTGGCATTAGCAAAACGCATTTGCAAACACCTGCTAACCAACCAATGACTTCCAACATGAATGACTACCTCCTTAACTTTGGATGTACCCAGCATGTGTGCATTCTGTTAAACTCCATCATCTCCAATGTATTTGTGTAGTCTTGATAGAAATCAAAACTCATTAATACTACAGATAACAGAGTTGGCAATGGAGTGTTTTGTTTGAACTCCCGCCATAGCTTTCTATGAAGAGGACTCCTGATTGTGCATTGTCTTTTCAAGAAGCAGACCAAACAAAATCTAAAGTTACTCTTCCTTTAAACAGTGATTCCTACTGGCTATGTGTGGATTCCTGGTAGAGACCTGCCAAAATTCAGCCCCATGGCACACTGTGCTAGTGAATTCCCGAAGTTAACTCAGGATGTGTTCAAGTACTGTATCTTGGCTAGACCATACGTTTTTAGATCTTAAGATCATACCATGAATAGAATAAATTGATTTCCAATTTGGAGGGGACATTAAGTGAGCTCCACAACACACACAAAATTATACAGGAAGGAAAAAAGATAGCTCCAGTACAGCTATTTGAGTCAATGCCAGATATGAAAGCATGAAGGCAAAACTGAGCCAAGAAAGTGCTGGGTACTACCACAATCTTCCTTGCATTTCTTTCTGCAGAGTTTAAACAGTGTCTTTGGATGCTGTTTTATTACTCCCTTTTGAAAATAAGTCTATCAAGTGACAGCATAAGACGACAGCTATATTAAAGGAGCACAGCATGTAGTTTTGGTGCCCATGTATTTAAATACATTCAGAGTCATCCTTTTGTTTCTGTATGTTCCAGAAGCTCCAATTCCCCAGTATAAGAGAAGTCCTCAGAAGAAAAACTAGTTTCTGTTTTAAATACATCAATAATATCTCTTTTGTCTCAAAATCCAATTGCTCTCCCAAAAAATCTTTTTCTTCCTGACTCCTAACATGTTATACGAACACAAAGTTAAGATAGCAGAGCTTTGTTCCATTCAAAGCAGTAACAGAGGGTGACAAGCAGAGCTCCCCAGCTTCCCCAGTAACTGCTTTGCATGATACAGCGTAACAATGGGATCCAACCTCTGGAGATCCAGCAGCAGATTCCAGTTTGAATGCCTCCCCTTAGGCCCCAACCTATCCTTTTTTTTTTTTTTTTTTTTCCTTCCTTACACACCCACTCAGCACCTGCCTCTTGCTTTGATGGCCTGACCAGACATAAAAATGCAACCAGCCCACTCCTCCAGCATGACCCAGACAGAGGCAGCAGCTCCAGGGCAATATGCATCAGATCCAGCAACTCAGGAAACATTTGCCATACCAACAGCCATGTCCCATCTGCCCTGGGAGGAAAGGCTCCAAAAACCTAATCCAGTCAGAGGACTGCAAACTAGAACAGGGGAGGGAACGCCAGTGGGTTACACAACAAAAACAACAAAAAAACCCCAAAACCAAAAAAAGTCCCACAGAGCTCGCAACTGCCAAAAATCAGTCTCTAGAAGATTTTTCTGGGAGGTTTGGATTAACAGATAAAATTAGAACAGTACCATTTGGTGCAGTAGGTGGTGACCAGACACCGAAGTATTTTGGCAGATATTCCCGCAGCTCCAGAAGAATGCTGTCGCAACAGTTGGAGTCATAAACCTGAAATACATTAGGGAGGGGTGGAGAGATCATCAGTTTAGAACATTCATTTTATACTTCCAATTGTCCCATAACTATAATTTCCTATAGTCTTTGTTTTCATATGTTTAAGATTTCTACTTCACATTTAAAAGCCACACAAGATGAAGATTATAATTATCATAGTCCAACATAAATAAATGGTATCCGTTCTTTCAAATTTTAAAAGTGGAAAAGATGCCTCAACTCTAAGAATAATTTACGTCTTACCTTGAATAAAAATCTAAACTATAGTTGTTAGCATCAAGCCTATTTAGCAACATGGGTGTTCTTCCATCCTGGATCCGAGATTGTACAGGATTACTACACTGCATCATATTCCCAAAGCTTTTTAAGCTGTATCAGGTAAAGTATAAAAAAAGCTCAGACCGGATAGTACTTCCTCATTTCCTCCAAAACAACTCATTCTGTAACTACATTACACAAACAATGCACAAATCAAATTTTTTTTTTTATTTGCTTTACTGTTTTCAACATTCTTTTCAACTTCCATGAGAAAAACAACAGTTTGGGAACAGCAGCTGGTTTATATTCCTGAAGGAGTAGTTCTTTGCAGGGTTCAAATGAAGCCTTGGATACTATCTGCTATGGGATCACATGACTGTCACCAGTTTGCAGTGGTGTTGCTAAGAGGATTTAAAACCATCCCCTTGACCAGATTCCCCCCACTCTCCCCGAAGATCTAGTTACAGGTGTAGGCGATAGCCTATAAGATGGTTCAGCAGGCTTTGCAGACCAAAAGATCTATATCCACACAAGCACAGGTTACAATGATTATTATTGCATGTAGGAACCATCCCATCCTAACCCCCTTGCACCTACCCTACTTCTGACCGTATCACTCACGTCCTGTCCCTCAACTCTGCAGCAGCTGCACAGCAATACCACAGGCGCTGCACAGGAGCGACTAGGGCAAGCTGGTAATTTTGCTTTTACTTCAGCACGCAATGCACAGGAGTGCAGTCAGAAGCAACATAAAACATTTAAGGTGTTAACAGAGCTCTGCAGTTAGCTCAGCTCATTGCACCGAGATCCACATTTAACCATGGTGGGAGAGTATCTTGCAACAGAAACTACAAAATGTACGTATCACAAAATACATGCCTTTAGTGTTGTAATATTAATACACCCAGGGAGGGAAAAAAACCCCAGACCTGAAGTCCAGCTACTATTTTAAAGCATCAAGGCAAGCCTCAGCTATGACCACCAATGCCATGTAACTCTAGACAGAGCCTCATGCAGCAGCAGAATGTTAAAATTAGTCAGCGCGGGTTTCTGCTACATTTAGTTTTCATCACAGAAATCTCAAATGGGCAAACTCAGATCACCAGTGTGCTTCAAATGCACCCGTGTTCCACAGCCTTTATAGGTACATTTAAAACCCTCTCCTGGGCTTGTACCAGCCACAATTCTGACACCTTTATGCCAGCACTGTACTGGGCAGCGACCAAGGTGGTGATAAAACCAAATCCACACTGACTTTATGCTAAATAATTCAATTTGACACATTCCTTTAACTAGCTTATGGTTTAAGCCCCATTTTAAAGACCTTAAGGAGAAGGCTGAATCCTCAAAGCTCAAACTACACAAATACGTCCACAGGGTGATGCAAAACACTGACGTACACCTACCACCACACCCTCTACCACTACTGTCCCTATCTTAAGCTTAAGCATACAAAAGTTGCTGGGTGTTTATCTTACCAAGCACAGGGCACTGATCTCTTTTCACAGGCCCTGAGGACTACAGGTCTAGGGCTATTTTTCCTCCAAGTTAACACAAGCTGGTATGCTGATACACTTGTGCCCCAAGACAAAAAACCTTGCTTGTCCCTGGGATCAGTCGCTGCTGTTTATTTTCATTTAAGCAACATTTCTTTGCTGAGCCTCAGATGTTGCCAGCAGAAGACAAGTGTTTTCACCAGAAGACTGCAATGTGGCTTGATCTTACTAACTTAAGAAAAAAAAAATTCAGGGTGGAAGAGAAAAAAAATAGCACCAAGCAAATGTTGAGGCACAGACCCATCCACTACTATCTTTTGTAATAGAGTTCACTGCTCACCACCATACAGACAGCTGTTCCTGGGCCAGGGCTCCAAGCACTGACCAGTGGATTTACTTCATGCTGTGGGTGTTTTCAGGTAAGTACTACAATCTCAATTATTTTTTTTTTTTTACTGTGGTAGTTTACTATCATAGCACCTCATAGCTAAGACAGGGAACTGCATTGCACCCAGCACAAATACTATTTTCCCAGGTGAATTTAGGCAGATCTGAGAGGCAGCAACCATCATGCATTATCACAGCCTTTACAGGGGAACATATATATGTACTTGGGACAGGACAAGAGAGAGAGATGGAAGCATTAAGTGCAACAGACAAGGAGAAGAAACACTGAATGCAGCTGAAAAAAACAGGCAAACATAATCAGAACTCATTTGCTTAACTTACTGGCCACAAGGTTCTGACCAAGTGACATGTCAGGAGACCCCTCCCATGTTTTTAAGTCACTACTCTTGCTTTGACTTTAATCACAAACATTAGGCAATTGAACTTAGCAACTACCTACAAGTATGCTCCTGCGTATTTCAAACAGTAGGATACAAAAAAGATAGTCAGGTAATTTATAATGCAGTGTAATAGGCCAACATCAAGGCCAAATGAGGAAAAGAGCTCCAGGAATGGTATCTTCCAAGTAGTCTATCCTTTAATACACTGATGCAAGACATTTTAAACTGAGACAAAACTCACAGTAATACAGTGTTTAGTATCATTACTTCAGCATAACAGAACTAAGTGCATTATTTCTGTCTCTCAAGAAGTTATCTTGCTCCCAGAAACAGTAATAAACTCCCCTCATAAGTTTGACATAACATACACAAAGCACTTATTTGACTTTAATATAGACCTCAGTCTCAGCCAGTAATGTAGCTGCATGTCAAACAAGAATAAGCACTCAGTTAATAAAGATCAGAGGAAGTCATCTGGTGTGGGCAAAGCAACAAAACCAGGCATTTCAGGAATTACACTTATTTCTGTGCAGGAGAGAACCCCTTCTGCTCCTTAGAGAAGGACCTTGCAAATGGCACCCATGCCACGGGCACTTCTCATTCCATACAACCCGGTAGCAAGCTACATATTCAGGCATCGTTCAGAATGCCAAATATAAATCTATACATGACAAAACCATCCCTAAAATTACACAGAAAATTAACTGTGCACCTTACGCCCCCAAAGGTACCCAAAGGTATCACTACCAACATTGCTGGAAAACTCACGGAGGAGACAAGTTAGCACTTACCCCAGAACAACCTTTAGAAATAAGCCATTATATTTTTGCTTATATTGGCAATATTCCAATTTAATTTCAAGCAGCCCCATCTTTTTTTTTTTTTTTTTAATGTAACAACAGGTCCACTTCTCCAGCACAGGCTGACAAATCTAAGTTATTTCTGCTTTACTAGTAACTGTATTTAACATCTCCATCCAACAAATCAAGAACTGCAGAACAATCAGTGACAGCTCAGCCAGGGGAGGTATCCATTCGACGTATCACAGGCTACATTCTTCCAAAAGCACAAACTGGAGACATTAAATTTAATAACTGTTGGGCTTAAAAGCAAGTAAACAGGATGCTGACATTTGGAAGACTACAACATGACCATTACAAATTACAGCAACGAACTCATAGGAAGAATATGTCCCAGATATGTCCTGTGGCAGCTCAGATAGTCTAATAGGCACCATGAAGTCATAATTTCCAGTTACTTGGGACTTTTTAATTCCGAGGCAAATTTACCATCCCTTAGTTTTTAATCCAAAGTACGCTCTGTTTGTTTTGTTAAGTCTGATCCAAACAGATTCATCTGTTTTTTAATGCAAACAGGGGCTGCTTGGGAGAATGGGAATGCTCTTTTCCTTATTCATGACATTCAGGTTTTCTTGTTTTCTAAAGACTCACTAATCACATAAACAACAAAGGGAGGGTAAAACAAATGTTTGAATTTCAGCAGGAAACTAGTTCTGGCAGTACAGACCCGCCTTTAATTGTCTGGATGAGCAAATACCACCTTGACTGAGATGTAGTCTAAAGAGAATCTTCTCAAGGACGTTAGGAGTTGATTTAGAAGAATATGTATTTTAAGTTTGCATGTATTTTAAAGCTATTTGAGTAGGAAGCTTTTAACACCAGATTAAGCATGTCAGTTTGAAGCATTATCTTTTCTTGTTGCCAGCTATCATAAACTGTCCCTAAAGGCAGTAGCACTATAGCTTGCAGAGTCTCAGCATACACAGCCAGCTGCCAGCATCAGCCAGAGTTCAGTTCCCAAATGCTTTTTTGGGGGTTCTGGGGGGGTGGGGAGCAGTTAATTAGTCACGCACTCAGTAGCAGATGCAAGATGTACAGGTGATAGTGCAATCTTAATTCTGTCTCCCAATGTGTATGCATTATGTTACAGACTTTAATTACTTGAGCACACAGTGCATTTCCCTCTGGGCTCCTACATCACCCAGTTACACCAGGCAAGTACAAGGGCCAAAAAAACTGAGGCTGAAACAGCAGCTGTGATTCTAGCAATTCCTATCTGCTTGGCTTTACAACTCAGATAGCCCTTGCATCGTTTTCTAAGTAGTACCATCACAGTTTGACTTGCAAGCATCCATAGTATTTGTTTCCACAAATATGACTGGAGCCAGCTCTGCTCAAATTCCAAGTATCTATACCAGAGTAATTCCAGAAGTTAAATATTTGTTAATGCCATTACACTAAATGCTATTAGATTGAATTGCTTATTTTACTATCTAATATATAGCTGTACTATACGTGAGATTGTCATCAGTATTCTCACTGAAGATGCCTACAGAAAGACAAAAAAAAGCTTCAAACAAATCAGGATATATTACCACAATTTGATCACCTAAGTGGATTTTCAATTAAGAATGGTGCACACTTGTGACAATCAAATCCTTCTTCCAGGAAAAAAAAAATAGCTAGGAGTTAGCCATCTCACCTTCCAAAAAAAAAAAAAAAATGAAGGATGTGGAATAAGCTTCAGAAATCTCCTGAAGAGATACTTATTTGGTCATGTTTACCAACCAGTCATTCTCTAGCAATGCCAAAAAAACAGTATGTCTTATTTCATCCACTTCCACATGTTTTATATAGTCAAATTTAGGCTGACCCTAGCAAGATTTGCAGCCCCAGGCATGGAATCATCTTTACAAGAGGCAAAGCAAACCATGACCCATTTCTGCGGATGTGGCAGAGCTTCAAAACTTCAGCAGACAGAAGAAACCAAAAGGCATCAGTCAGACAGCCACCAGAGCAATGCTGAACAAATACCACAGTGGAGCCATGAGGGAAAAGCCACAGACACCATACGCAGCAAGTCACTCTGAAACAGTCAGAGTTAAGTTGGGTAGAGACAGATCATCCAGTCCCTCTTTCTTGCCAATAACCACTTACTACAGAGGCAAGGCAGTAATGTAGTTGGAAAGACATCAGCAGGCACACAACCCTACCCCATCACAAGCAGAAAAAGGTTGTTTCCTTCACAAGACAGCAAACTCTCATCTCATCTTTCATTCCACACGATTCCTGGGCAACTAAAGATTAACAATAAAGCAAGTTTAAATAATTTCCCCACACATGCCTACAATTGCTGCAAGCCACCGAGCCGAGCAGGCTGGTGGGCCCTCAGGACCTTCTCAGTCAAATTGCAAAATTAAAGATCATGTTTCATCACAAATCGCTTGCCACAGAAGTGAGCTTCCTCTTGCCCTTCAGTCTCTCCTAGGTTCACAACTCACTAGCACAATCAGATGTTACATTGATCTTCAACTGCATAGAAGCCAGAGTCTTAATGAACTTGAAAGCTCTTTGAAGTCAGAGAATTTTTCCTTCAGAATGTGCAAAGCCTGACCCCTCAGGCACCACTATCCAATTCATCTTTTTCTTAACAAAACAAAAAACCCCAAAACCCAAAAAAACCCAAAACTCTTTAAGAATATAGACAGGGAAACGTAGGTGTTTGTATTTACATCAACAGCACAAACACCTGTTAAGCAGTGTCCTAAGGAGGTTACCAGACTCTTACATGAGTGTAATTCAAAAGTACATGGCAAATCACACATCAAGGTCTCCACTCCAGAATCTACGTTCCTTTGGTTCACTTATGTCAACGTGCGTATATGACAGACTGAAATAGAGTTCACATTAGGTACTCTCCACTAGAGGCCAAAATAAAGAGAAGACAGCCTAACAAAAAGTGGTTAAGACATACTACCATTGGTCACCTGATAAGGAAGTTTCAATTTTAACACACTTGTCCCATTCTTACTTACTCTTCCTTCTTAGTTTGACAACACTTACCAACAGAGCTGAGGTGACGCTGTCCTGAAATTACCCACTGCAAAAAACTCAAGCTACCAGCAGCCAGAGAGATCCAGCAAATTGCAAGACAAAAAGTCAAGTCACTTTGCCACTTCATACCTCCCTTGAAGAGGTATGGTACAACCAGTTTTCTCATCTATCTTTACAACTGTTGTGCCAAAACCCAGCTCTATTACTGCAATGCACTAAGTTGTGCAACATGAATACTATTTAGCATTTTAAGGGAAGACATGGACCTGGTTCGAAACCAGCACCTTGACATACCCAAATCCTCACAGATGCAAAATCAAGTTGAACAAAGACAACAGCAAGAGTCTTTTCATACAAATTTTCTGCTCCAAGATACTGTATTTTAAGCAACACCAACTATTCAAGAGTTGAAGCTTAAATTATCACTGAAAGTGAAACGGCGGAACAGTAGGACAAAGGGGTAAATAAGCCAGCATGACTGCCCCACTTTCTGAGAACATTAGTAAGCATTACCCTTTGTTTCTGGAAAGCCATCTGATAACAGCTGAAGATCCAAACTAGGGAGCAACAGAGAACAAAGGGAGGGAGGAACCCTGAAGCAGTTAAACAGGCAAAATTTAATTTTACATTTCAAAGAGACAGAAAGGGGAACCAAGTCCTGACAGACATATGTTGGGTTGGTTTTTTCCTAATACTGCAAAAGGCAGCCCTCACAAAGAATTTACTGCAGCATTAGCCTAAAGGTGCAGCTTCACGGTAATTAAGAGCCAGGGCTACCATACTCTTAACACACATTTTCATCCACTTCTCTGCGGCAGTGTCAGCATCCAGCTGGTCCTGCAGCCTGCTGAGCACCCTGAGTTGGCTTACTGCCTCATTACCAGGCCAAGGCACTCCACTGAAACTGCCATTTAAGTACATCTACCATCAATACTCCTGAAAAAAAATAATCATGTCAATACCTTCCTTTAAAAAACACCTGTTTGGGCTTCCCTTAATTTTGACAATTTCGTTCATCTAAATTATTTGCATTTTAACAGCAACTATGTATTTTACCATCTTCTAGTATACCCTACCCCTTACTCCAGAATACTCAACTCCCACCTGCAGCCAGGTATCCAAAATTATCATTTCAAGGACTACTCTGCAAATGTTACATCAGATTTGTAGTCTCAGTTTCTACATCAAAAGCTCCTCTGCCAGCACGAGCTCTACTTTGCCATGAGAACACTTGCCAAGAGACAGGCAGCTAGTAATAACCTCTTCATTTTACTATTTTTATTAATTTTTTTTTAACAGACAGAGAAGAATGGTACCTACTAACAGGAATTTTACATGATGGCTTATGATTCTGGAGAAGTATGCAATGGCTCCTTCCATGACGATCAAAATTAACAGCCCAAAAGCTATTCTGATGTTTTCTACCCAAGTAGAGTGGTTTTCAGTTGTTAGAGAACATACACTAACATCAAAATAGCTGGTTTGTAATAACTAGAGTTATTTTTTTGTTTACTTTGAATAAGTAACTCTTTAGGGTCCCACCTATACATTTGACTGTGTAAAACTAAGTTACAGAATCAGCTATGAGCCCACATCTTCCTTTCACTAACTCGTCTGCTGCACAAGCACATTGGCTGTTGCTTCCCAAACCTGCTAACAACCTCCTTGCTCACCCCTGTCAAGACAGGAAAGCAGCAGTGCTAGCTTGTGCTGGAATCGGGGGTGGAAAGGAGGAAACAAAGAAAACCAGCAATAACACCACTAAGAAACCTCAGGAATCCTTTGATCAGAGTCTGCTCCAGTAAGGCAGAGCAAAAAAATCTGGGTAAGTGGATTCTGTTACACCCGGGCATGGTGAGCAAAGTCATTTGCTTTGCTTTCTCAAGAAGATTTTTATATATATAAACATATATGTGTGTGTGTATATTGCACCTATATAAACACATATATATTTATGTATGTGTATATATACATATATTTATGTAATATACACACACTCAGAAAAATAAATACTCAAAGACTGAAAAATAATTGCTACCAAATTGCTCCCTAAGTATCGGATATTACCGGAATTTTAACAACCATGTTATATACACAGTGGGACATTCAACATAATATTTAATGGAGTTTTTCATTTACTTATGGTTGATCTGGTACCTGAAAGACCAAGAACACACCAAAACATTGCATTACATTTCCACCGTATGCACTGGAGATTCACATCTCTTTCCACACATACACAGTTCTGGCTTTATGCAATATTCTCATATTAAAAGCCTTTTTTTTAATCTGAAAACTGGAATTCTTGTTTTCAGAGACTGAATTTATTTTCCTTTTCTTTCAAGGAGGCAACCTATGCTTTCCTCAATCCCATACTGGCAGCCTACCAACCATATCTTATTTTTAAATAAACTTAAAATGCACAAAGTACTGTATTTCTGTATAACACCAACATACCTTCAGTAATTTGATCCATATTCTGAAAGATTCATAACTCAATTCACTTTTAAACAGTATTTGATCCAGTCTGAAAAAGTCAGTGCTTGCATGACTAACACAGAAGGAGCACTGTACTCTTTTAACTTAATCCATTTTAACATACTTGGATATGCACATTAAAGCTATGCATTTTTGCTTTATTTTCAGCCAGATCTACTCTCGGGAAGGAATATTGCTTAAAAATCAGGTTGGTAAGAGAACTGGGGTTTTTTTGTCCTGCTTACATAGCATCGACTGTAGACTACTCAAGCCTGTTAGCTACCCCACCTAGTAGCTCCCCAACAGCATCAAATTGCAATAATGGCCCTTTATGGTTTCCTTTTGTGAGGTTTTCTTAAGATTTAATAAAGCTGGTTGTAGATTATTCTGTGGCACACAACATACAAGGAGCACAGGGAACAGATGCTCACTGTTAACCTTCTACTGTGCAGTGCATCCCCTTCAAGCTTTTCTTGCTACAGGGTGCAAGAATCACAAAAATCTGCCGTATTTTTTAAGTCTTACTGTCCTGGTACAGTAGGCTTTCAGTCATTTAATAGTGACCTGAAGTACATAAAATGTCAGTGTTTATAGGACAGTAGTAGAAACCCAGCAGATTTAGACCTACACTTCATTCTTCACCTCTCCTAGACAACTCCTAATGTGAAAGAGATCTGAATACATCCTGACAGTATTTCACAATTTGGTCAAAAAGCCATTTTCTTCTCATTAGCTGATGAGTACAGCGCGGCCTTCTTTTTATTACAATACTTTTGTCCAGGATCATGGTTTAAAGTATAGAGTGTGAGGCAATTTCACACACTGGTTTGGGAACTTAAATTTGCTTATTTCCCCTGCAGAACACAATCCCTCCCAGTCAGTTTCTCAGCAGGAAGAATGCTGCCAAGGGCAGAAATGGACTGTATCAGAACGTGCCCACCACATTTGCAAACAGGTAATTTGCACACTTCAGTACCGCTACCTCTTACTGGAAATGCAGCAGGTCTGGATGTAACAGAATGAGACACGGCTAAAGACAGCCCTTCAGGATACTGAGCTACAGTTCTGAATGCAATAGTAAAGAAATGTTTGGGCAAAGCACTGCATCCCCAATGTAAGATGTTAAGAAAACCGGGCATCCTTTTTCTCCAAGCTTTGTCCATACAAGACTGAAAAATCAGAACCTTAGCTGGAGACTTGATCACAGGATAAGGATATTTTAGTACACAATAGCAGCATGATGGCCATCATCCACTCCTTTTTCAGTCAAAGATAATAATCTAAATCAAGACTATAAAACCCATTAACTGAGTTCACAAAATAGGGTAATTCATCCTGAAGCAAGACATACTTTGCCTCCCCAATTCCCTTCTTTTTCCGTCACTAGCAGAGAACAGTTTACAGAACACATACTGCCTTATCGTGATTTGTGCTATATAGTCTGAAAGGGGGCTGAGCCTTATGAGTCAGTTCTTGCAACTCTATGCAAAAGCTTCCAGGCCAAAACACATCTTTCAGGCTGCTGGCTTGATTTTATACCATGGAGGGGGAGGGAAGTCACCAGAAGTCTTCTGCACTGCCTTAAGCTGCTTGAATACTAATTAGAATTAGACAATGCAAAAAAGAAGCAAGCAAGCATCAAGCAGTAATGAAAAGCCACTGCACAGGACTAGTGGCAGGTTATTGAGAATGAAATAAACAGTAAAGAGAAGATTATTGATAATGGTCCAAAGGGGCATACTTCCCATGTTTCTTCTCTGTAACCACAGAAGCACAAGAAACTATGACTTCAGGAATATTAACATAATTGGGTCTTCACTAACATGTTATCCTCTGGTCACAAACTCAAAGACTAACAACTGTTACAAGACAGACAGAAGAAGTTGCACAAACAATATTAAATCTGCCTTATGTCAGGTTGCAAAATTACTAAGTTCTTTAGAGGAAACAAAACAGAAAGACAGGTCATTGCCCTATTGAAAGCTGCATTATAATGCATCCAACAAAAAGTTCAGAAGAACAATTGTGCGGGCAACCATGAAACCATTACTTCCTAGCTTTCAAGTGCTTGACTCTCACCTAAGTAACGTAAATCTCTTTTACATGCTGGAGCTATTTGTGTGTCTTACATCCTGGCTTTGTTTTCAGGACATTTAACAGAAGTGAAAAACAATTTCCATTATCTACAGTGGTAACCGCTTCCTTGCATTCATATTATATGGCAGCAGGGCTTGAACCCTGAACTTTCAGACTACTGCTACAGCAGCTAACAAAACCATTAGTAATTGGCAATGGGTGGAAGATCTGTTATCCAGAAGGGCCAGCTGACTAGCCTGATTATCTTTTCCCGATGCTACGTGGGGTGAATCAGATCCCTTGGTTCCCAAGCCCCGGGATAGAGGTAGAATGCTACTAGACCTGAGCTGGGACTGGGAGAACTCCATCCACCTTTTCATTCCAATCCTCCCAAAACTACCCTTGCACTCTGGGACAAGGGTATCCGACAGTTCAGCTCAGAGTTGTGTTACAGCAGCCTTGGAAACCTTATAGTACTGCAGGTATGTTACTTGGAGCCATGACTTTGCAACATCACAAGAACCAGCTATGACAATTCTGATACGCAGCCACTAGCAAACAGAGGGGGACAAAAAATGTAAGCACTGGAAGTTGTCCATGCTGCAAGAGCCTTCTCAGGACAGTTTTCAGTAGGCAGGATGAGGGGCCAAGGTGTACTACTCATACCCCAAGCATCACGCTGTCACCATTGAAAAGCAGAAGGCCAATTCAAGTAAAAGTTTACAGGAACATTTATTGATCTGCTAATCATAAAATCCCAGTTTATTAGCTACCGCGTTAGCAACCTTCAAAACTTCAGTATGCCACACTCAGAACACAGACACACAGTAAACAGAAGGTTACAGCCCCACCAAGCAAATGCCAGAAATCAGAAGTGAAAGAGCTGCCATTTCAAAACAGTTCAGCGACCTTCTCCTGTTCTGTTGAACCCAAGTAACACTCCACCTCTTAGTGCTAAACACACAGCTTGTAGGAAACTGCAGTCACGAAGGTAACCTCAACAACTGTAAATTCTCTTTTCCTCAGTTTTAAATACTCGCAGCCCAGGCTCTGTCCTTTTCTGCCTGCAAAAGCATCTGCCCCGTTTTAAGCCTGACATTCCAGCTTCCCCTCTTCAGGGCATCAACAGGACAGCAGTTTCTGCAACACTACATACTTGATGTGTCAATTTAAAAAAAACCTCGTGCTGAAGAGGATAGCTCTTAAATGGGAAGAGTTATGCTAGCACACAGTGCTCTTGGATACAGCCTGGCATGTCTGAGACAAGAGCTCTGTACCCAGCTATGCAAGGTTTTACCTCATACAGTAAGTGACTGCACTAACTTTGTCAAAGGATGTTTTTCCTTCTGTTCCCCACTCAGCTGCCAGAAGAGATCACCATAGGAGGGCTGATGGGCTTCTTCCCTCTCCCCAACACTGCTGAATTAAATCAGACTGTTTCAGTTTGTATAAATGCACCCTGGCATAAAGCAAGCTGAAGCCAAATACTAAAACACAGCAACTAGTAGCCTGCTTTAGTGGATTTCTTAGCATGCATGTGTAGGCAGCCTACCATAAACACATACTGCCTTTTAACAATTAATTTTCTCTAGTGGAAATGGGTCACTACTACATAATATATTACATTTCCAAACACTATTTTCCTGTTTCCACATCTCTGTGTGCCACTCCCTCCTGAAACTCCTTTAAAAAAAAAAAAGCAGGCCTTTAGAGTGCCTCCACCTACAGGTTCTCACCAGGTATTTCCATTAGATGGAAACAACTGTTGCAGACTATAGAGTCCTGAAAAAACACAACCCTCCAATTTTTTTTTTCATTCCCTTGTGCTCATACCTATCCAAAACAAAGTATCTTGTAGCTATTCAAGGTTAAAAAAACTCCAGATTTTTTACCCAGATAAGCCTACCAGAAGACCTGCTAGAACACTCCACGGTTATGCAGCCAATGTTTGTGAGAAGTTCATGCCCTCAGGTACAGGAAGGGAGTTTGCACAAACTAAATTAAAATGTTATTATTTTGATTTAATAATTACTCATATTTACAGAACTCAGTAGGAAGCAGACATTACCATTGGAAAGTCACACTCCAATGACAAATTAAGCAACAGATAGTAAGTTACTAACAATTACTACAAACCGCTCATTGTTCCACTACATTTTATCATGGGAAGGCTTCACAATCACCTTGTCACATTCTGTGTTTCCCCTCCCTCATAACACAGAACCATGGCAAGCCACTTCCCCATCAGCAGAGAATGACACATATTGCTGTAGCAGAGATAAAAGTCTGGTTTACTTGGTGAAATAATCTCTTAAGAAAGGAGACCTGTATTTAGAGGGTGGGTTGGTTTTGTTGGTTTTTTTAAACTGCTAAACTGAAAATACACTATCAAGAACACAGGAAGGTAACCTAATGGCAGTCTGAGTAGGAATTAAATGAGAGATTTTTCCAGTTTTCCACCTTGACAGAGACCTGTGAAATTCTTCAACATCTTAACTTGCCACCATTTCTGAGCAGGTTTTAGATCACTATTAGTATTTTGCACTACAGTGTCTTGCTCAAGTTTCCATGCCAAAAAGAGAAGCCCATTTTGTTTGGGCTCTACCAGTCAGCACTCAGCTTCATGTTCAATAGAAAATAACCCATCAAAAACCATGGGAAGAAACTTCTGGTGATTCATGGACACAGACTATGGCCCTCTGTCATCTTCACCCATCCAGCTGAACGCAAATCTAGCAACTTCAGAAGAGAAGAATGTCTTGACCAGAATGAACATGGTATCTGCCTGGTGTCAGGTTAAATACATCAGAGTTAGTCAAACTTGTCTCTTAAAGCCTCGTTATCTCCTATCATGACACACTCCCTGCAACCTCCAGCTCACAAGCACTCAGACTGCATGCTGAAATACCACTTCCTGGTCACTGATGGTTACTGGAAGACGCTTCTGCCTCAAATCTCTGATAGATGCTCTCCAGCCAACTTGTGCAGCTGAAACTGAGACACTCTCATCTTCTTGCTACTGAGGTTCTTAATTACTTCAGCTGAGGTGAGCTTTACCCCTAAGTAAAAAAAAAAACAAAACACTTTTTCTGGGCCAGGTACTGAGGTACTAATCTTAATTCAGGCCAGGGTAAGGTAGCATGCAAAGGAAGCAGTAATTGATCTATCACTACAGACAGAACAGTTATAAGCACATATGGAAAAGCAGGTGCAGAAATTAAGTCACAATTAATCCACATATACTAATGGGCAACCATTATTACCATCTTACCAACGGACTTACTGTCTAGGCCTGACAAAGTGACAGCCTGGGATACAGTACTCTTGTTTCACCCGTTCTATTTCTGCACTGTTTCTCACCACCTCCTGTACTAGACCACCTGGTAAACAACCCCTTGTCTCAAGGACTGGTAAAGTTCTCCTTCCCCCATTCTCTGGAGGCTCACTAGCCCACTCCAAGGTGATAACGTCTCTTTGATTATAAGATGTGTTGAGCTCAGGCACCGAAACAGGGCAATCTTGCTGTTGTTCCCACTGCCCCCACAGTTTAATCACTAAAACTGATAGACTACCAACACAAGGAAGTTTTGCCATCTTTTAGGGAAATCAGATCAGTTCATCGTGTCCAAAAAGCACCAGCACAGGACAGGACAAAGGACAAGAACGGCAAGAAAGGCTTTTCCCTCTTGGCAGCAACGAGCTATTCTATCAAGCTGTATGTGAACCTGTACCTTACAATGAACCTCACAATCCACAGTAATCCTCATCTTGTAACAATGACAGGCAGCGCTTGGGTGTCTATATCCCACATCACGTGGTTCTGGCCTGACAGCAAACATGATAGTAGTTAATCACCGAGAAGCGATAAATCCCCAAGACCTTTCTCCTGTACTTTCACCTACATAACATACAGGCATTTGCTCTCCTTCCCTTCTCCCACAAAAAGCCATTCTAGTTCACGCACAACTAGTTCCGTATACACCCTTCCCTTTCTCCCATTATTTTTTGAGAATTGCCCAAGCCCTTTCACAAATAGCTTATAACCAAAAAAAAACTTAGTGTCAGAAGCAACCTGGCAAGGCCCTGGCATGCATAATTGAACCTAACTTTGCAAGTTACCAGCATCGAGACCAACTTCTTCCACTGTGTCGTGGCACAGTAACAAGGGCACTAACACAGACCTCTTCCTTGAAGATTTTGCCCAGGGTCTTGCTCACAGCTTGTCATGGCAGTGTAAGCAACAGGCAAAATGATAAAGCCTGTGTTGTGAACGGTTAACATCTAGGCAATGCTCAAGCTTACCCTCCTTATGCACTGCCTTTAGACAGTGATAGCACATTACTGTCCATCCCTCAGGATTTCACAGAAGAGTAAGTGGCCTGACACTCAAAAGAGTCTGTTCAAACTTCCTCCTTCTGCTGAAGAGTTACTGCTTAGGCTGGACTGCATCTTTCTTAACCTCATCTAAATGACAGTCACTGAGAAACCTCAGAGAAATATTTACATTTCCATTTAACTGGCTCCTGCTGAGCTCCTACTAACTCAAGAGCTGCTGTTTTGTCTAGCAGTCCCATCAGGAGAATTATTGAATAATTCTAGCATGCTAACACATTCTTCACCTAGAGCACACTGCTCAGCCGGTTTTAATGTGAGGCACTTCCACAAAATACTTAAGGTCTTCTGATATTTTTTTTCCTAGAAGGATATTCAAGTTAACCACGAAAAAAACCCCAACCACCAAACACCGCAACAAAAAGCGGGTCTCAAGACTCCTCTCTCATCCTGCATACAGTTCTTCATACTGAATAAGCCATAGAAAGGGATGACACATCAAGCTGATACAGAAAGAACACGTGACAGACTATCACCGGCAGTTAGGTCGGTAAGAGAAAGCAGCTCTAAAACCAGTTTACCCTCATAGACAACAAGCAACAACTCTCCTGATTTATGTTATTAAATTTAATGATAAGCAAACTGAACATGAGCAATAGGAAAATTGCAACAAACCACAGTTAAAAACTGGAGAGATTCACTTTTTATTGACTAAAGCAGTGTCTTGCTTAAGAAAGAAAGTGTGCTGGCTTTGAAACCTTTGGGTGCGACAGAAGGAAGTTGCTGCCCTGGGTCAGTGATGAGTGTTGCCTATTACCTGATACAGAGTTGGTGTCCATCACCACTGCCACTCTACAATTGCTCTGAGACCCAGGAGCTGAGTTTTAATACAGTGAACAGTTTTAATACAGTCAACAGAGCCATATTTCTAGCAGTAAACCAGACTAGGTGGAAGACTAAGACATGCTAAGTTTAGATGCAACCCATTCTGAGACACTCGGCATCATGAGAAAGATGGGATCAAATATACCACCTTTTAATCATAGACGGAAATAATACAAGTCTTTTCAATAAAATCTTAGATGCTGTGAAAACCCTGCTGTCCCATGAGCAAACGAGCAAGCTTAAATCCTGCAAGTGAAGTAGCTTTGGCAGATGGACAGATATTCAAAGAAGAGGAAGTTCTAGAAAGCACACAGATACCACGACAAGGCTGTTGGTGACCTACCATTCAGATATTTCTGTTGCACTTTCCCAGCCACAACAATAAGGGTGTACTTCTACGGGAAGGCACACCCATATCACTCACAGCAAGCCAGCTCCCTCCACCCTGCAGGACGCTCACCTTGTTGTAGAACTCCTGCTCCCTGGGACCACGAGGTGGTGGCTGCAGCTGCTTCAGGACAGTCCCATCTGGATGCTGCAGTATACCTGGAAAGGAAGCATATACATCAGGACGTAGTTCTAAGAACTACACACCCCCACCCCCACCAAATAGCAAATACACCATCAGGGACAACCTATTTGCAAAGTTGTACTGCTTTCAGTACATGCACAGTACAGTCGAAACTGGCAGCTCCTACACAAAACCCTTAGCAGAGGTTTGCTTGCATTCCTCTTTTTCCAGCCATCAGATGATTTCCTGGGTATAATTCTGCTCAAGGCCAACACAGTACTGGGATTTGACATTAAAAGTTCCACCCAAAAAAAATATTGATTCAACTATGGAAGATTACATAGACACTCCCTTCTTAAGTAACTGATAAGCTGGTTTTCCAACAATGCCAAGAAGTTAAAGGAGTCAGTACCAAGTTTAATGCCTTTCCTGCTAGCTGCACTAGTAATTTGTCCTGTCAATGTATTTCTGTACTAGTGGCATAGAAGGAGCACTTCTGTACTACGAGAAGCAGCACCCCTATAGCACTTCATGCTAATCAGATGCTACTATTTCTATTTCCCACAATTATAACACAGAATTTCACCTCAGCCAGGCAACCATCTTCAACACGCCTGCACCAGAAAGACCCCAAATACCGTCCCGAAACAGCCTTAATGACTCTTCAGCCAGCAACATTGCAAAGTAGCTGCATAAGAAATGTAACCAAGTATCTAAGGATACTCAAGAGATGGATATGGGCAAGAACAGAGAAAAGTAACTGCATCCCTGTGAAATGCACTCTAACTTTCAAGTTCATCAGTTGCAAGGGTAAAAGAAAAACCCACTTCTGGAAAAGAAATTTTCTCCTAGGATTTATTCATAGCTTTCCAGATAGCAATTTATTTTGCTTAAAAGGGAAGTAAAAATGTCAGCTGTATCCAAAATATCCAAAATAGGTTCCATCTTCAGCTTACCACTTGAGGAAACACAGTGAAACGAGCCAGGAGCTTTGTGTCCCAAAAAGAGTTTAGAGTTCTAACAACAATTGTGTTTTCACTTTTCAGAAAGCATTATCTTAGAATGGGCTCTGTTGTGAAGTCCTGGAAACTAAACAAAATCTTTAGAGCTTAAGACACTTATTTTAAAACAACCACCAGACTTAGAAAAGTCTTTTCATTAGTTGGCTGTGCCAATGAACAAAGAGTGGTTTTAAAAATTTGCATAAACCAGTTTCTCAAGTCATGTTGCTTGCTGAAAGTTGGATTTTGTACACTTTCCAGAACTAGAAATATATGCCACACAACAACATGCAGACTACCACAACATCTTCAAGACAATAACTTCTTTCCCCACCCTCTGTACCCTTTTTGACATGTGCTGGAAGCCACTCGGCAAACTGCATGAAGTATTTGAACGGCATGTGTTTTTAATGCAAATTGCTAACAATCACAACATTAAAAAAAAGGTTTTATAACACATACTCCTCAAAATCTGCATGTTGGCTTTGATAAGACAAGTAGACAATCCACAAGGTAGAAAGATCAAGCAAATACTCCTTTAGGTAGAACCCATACACTATTTGGTTGATTCATACTACTTGAAAAGAGTTTAATATAACCTGACACTGTCTGAAGTTCCCTTATCCTCTGGATTTCTTGACCGACTAGAGCACCTACTCTGTAACTGTGACTGAGGCAGGACTGAAAACCAAAGACACGTGTTTCAACATTCATCACAAAGATGAAAATGCCGTAACCTTCCCACTGATCTACAACCACCATAGGATACCATCACCTGTAGATCATACTAACATATGGATGTTGGTTCATGGCTTTGTTTTAGGGTTCCTGGGGTTTTTCAGCACAGATCAGGAGTAGTATCGGTTTAATATATGAATAATTTATTCTTTATTTCAGCAATTTAACACTTCTAAAGAAGCAGCAGAACTATACCAAAATTAAAACTCTGAAATATTTCACAAACATTTCTCTGTGGCTCTGTACAGAAAGCTTGCTAGCATTCTGGAACTCAAATCTACTGCAAAAATAATGAATACAGACTACACACTCTTCTAAACAAAAAAGAAAAAAAAATCACATCCAATCCACGTGCTTCACTGAAATATAGACAAAACCTTTTCTGCACAAATACACTGAGTATTTACTTTAGAAAAGATCCTCTGTCCTCTCAGGGTATCTAATAAGGACTGACCAGTATCTATGTGCCACCTTCACTTTTGCATTGTGAAAGCAGCAGCCAGAGTTTGAAGTTTTGTGATTTGCATGGCTACAAAAGTCCCAGGGAAAGAGAATGGCTCCTTTAGTACAGAATCCCACTAATGACTTGGGGACCTCCAGCACTTCGTGGGTGTAAGCACCAAACCACAGGCAGGTGCAGAAGTCTCTGTTGGGTGGAGATTGCCATCAGGAAGGAAGGAACAAAGCCTATGGCAAAGAAAGTTTAAAGTATATTTTAAGGAAAAAAAAAAGTTTAAAAATGCTTTGGATACCTTCAAATCCTCTGTATGTCTCTATGAGGGGACAGAAGGGAAGTGGAATGCAGAGGACAGAAGTGATATGCAGGAAGAAGCTGGGCAGAACAAGGAAGGCTCTGAGCTTGAATCAGTGAACAGCTCAGATACTGGCACCAGGCAGGTACAACCTTCAAGCCGTATGCAAAGCAACAGAGGTATCCTGACAAAAAGGCGCACTGGTTTTATAGCTTTAGGCTTTAAAACGATAAAGGTTCAATAGGATAGAAACGGGCAGAATGGGAGACAGCGGGAAGGGTGACTACTGACAGTAAAGGCAGAAAACGCAGTGGAGAGGGCAGAAGACACACCGGTCTCCTCTAACATGCTTTAAGTTCTCACAGATTCTGACACAGAGATTGCCTGGGACATTCCTTACTGGTGCTATTAGCAACTACATATACTCAAGCATCTGGCCACTACTTTCACAACAAAGACACCATGGGGAGCAGCACCGCAAAATTATACATGACCCTGTATCTTTAGCATCTCAACTGCCAGCACTCCTACATACAACATCTATAAAGAAATAAAATGAGAAGATTCAGTTACAAGAAAAAGAGACCTGTGAAGGCCAGAGCAGCATTGGTCTTCACTTAAATCTAAAAGTCTGTTTCTAAGACAAGATCATCAAACATGGTAGTACCTTTGCAAGAAAATTTGTCTTGCTCATTAGATGTAGCAGAGCTAGCTTTATCTAACCCATTTGAGCTGCACACACAATATAGATAGTGTATCACCCATGTTGTCTCAATCTAACTGCAATAAAATTGACATGCCAAAGGTGAGGCTCTCCCTGAAGTGAGCCTTTTTTGCCTGATCCCACCCCATGTTATGATGTGGGAACAACAACAAAGATGTACATCTCCAAGGATCCAACACCCCTCCCTCAACATTTTATTGCACCAGTTGCAACAGAGGCAAGGCACAAGAATGACTTCGCTGTGGAGATTATCAGTAGCAATACACACCATGGATGTAAGCTGGAGATAAGACCAACTCCCAGTGCCATTAGTTCTGTAATTCCACGCCCTGACAGCTGAAGACGTTGTGAAGTTCAGCCCTTGGCCTATCTGGCAGAGGCATTCCTACTAACGGGGCTCAAAGGTAATATAACAGCAGGTACTGGTTATAGCTACTCCCAAAGGGCACACCGAGAGCTGAATGGACATATACTTTGCATTTGACTCAGAGACCGCAGTGATACCAAATATGACATCCTGGAAGGGCGAGAGATGCCACCTGGCAACATCAACTTGGCGGCTCACTCTGGCACTGAGCACTGCCTGTATTAAAATGCGCCTTCATCGGAAGGGCCAACACCTTGCTCCTCAGCCTAGAATTAAAACAGACATTTAAAACTACCGGTGGCATGCTTTAGTAACACTGTATCTTCATGATATTTGTATTATTAGACTGCTTACTAGCCACTGGTTCAGAATTACTCTTACCATCAAATAAACAAGCAACTAAGAAGTTACCCCTGGTTGGTAAACCTCTTGCTAGTACTTTGCCGAAGCTTCCAGTGGCGATAGAGGTTGGGGGTTCCCGTGAGGTAAAGCCCGGTTCCAGCGTTCGTTCTGAGGATACCAGTGCACCATCCTAAATTCCCACTTTTTTAAAGGGTACCTGCGGGAACGAAGCCGGACTACAGAGGCCCTTTGGCTTAAAGGTTAACACGCACCTGATGGGCCGTTACCATTTACGCAAAACCACCAGAAGAGATACCCAGCAGCGGCGACACCGCTCCGTCCACAACCCGCCCACACCGGCCGAGCCCCGCCAGCGCCGGCCACGGAGCCGGGCCCCGCAGCGCCGAGGTGCGCACCTGACTGCGCACCGACACCCCCCGGCCGGTGAGGCCGCGCCCGGGGCCAAACGGGCACCCGCCGCGCAGCCCGGCAGAACCCGGCGCTGGCGAGAGCGGCGCCCCCGGGGCTGCAAGCCCTGCCCGCCGCGCCTGAGGGGCCCTGCGCGTCGCCCCGCCGCCCGGGAGCGGCGCCCGCCTGTCACCCCCGCCCCCCGCAGAGCTGCCGGCCGCCGCCAGCGAGACGTGAGGAGAATTGAAGCGAAAGCCGCCCCGCCGCCACCGGGTTGGGAAGAATTAAGGTAAACGGGAGGGCGGGGAAGCCCCTCACGGGCGGCTCGGGCCGCCGCCGCCGCCGCCCCCCTCCCCGCGCCCCGCCGCCGCTCACCGCCTTTATCCTTGCCGTACATGTGCCCGGCCACCTGGTGCGACAGCGGCACGCAGCCGTTCAGCCCCCGCCGCCGGCCCCCCGCCGCCGCCGCGGGGCCCGCGGAGGCGCCGAGCGCCGGCTGGGCCGCGGCCTCCTCTGCCTCGCCGCGCCCGCCGCCCGCGCAGCGCCCGCACCCGCCCTCGGGGCGCCCCGCCGCGGGCGGCGCCGGCCGCGGGGGCTCCGTGGCCATTTCCCGGGGGTGCGCGGGGGGCGGCGGGAGGAGAGGGGCGGCCGCGCGGCGGCGGCGGCGGGCGGGCCTCAGCGGGCGCTGCGTGCCGGGACGCGGGCGGCGAGGACCCGCGGCTCCATCACCCCGCGCCGCGCCGCTCCGCGCCGCCCACCCCGCCGCTGAGGCAGCGACTGGCCGCGGCGCCGCCCCGCCCCGGACGTGGCTCCGCCTCCGCCGCCCGGCCCGGCCGGGCCCGGCCCGCGGTGGGGCGGGGGGCCCGGCCGCCGCTGAGGGGGCGGTGGCGGCGGTGGCGGCGCGGGGGTAGGCCGCGCCCGGGCCCTGGCGCCTTGGCGAGGCCGGCGCGGGCAGCGCCTGCGTTCGTCGGCCGGCTGCGGCGGCAGCGGGGCCTAGCGCCCGCTAAACCGACCCCGGCCGTGCGAGGGAGCGGTGACACCCCCCGTGGGCACCCCCACCGCCGCCCCGGTCCGCCGCCAGCCAGCGGGGCAGCGTGCGCCCCTCGGCTGTGCCGGGAGAGCTGCCGCCGGGCGCGGCCAGAGCCGGGTGGTGGCGGGCGGGGGCCGTGCCCCCTCCGCTGGGTCTCGGCGGCCAGAAATGCACCCGAGCTCCTCTCCAGCTGTCCCGGTTCGCCGCCATCCCGCGGTTTGTGTGTGTTCTCTCCGGCAGATCAGAGGGAGCACAAGCCAGAGCAGACCGAGCATGGGGAAGGTGTCGGACCCTTACAGTGGGTACGGACCTTTAAAGCCGCTTAAAACAGCGCCTTAGCAAAGGCTTTCTAGGCGCGGGTGTTGTACGGGAGGTGGGCGCACCTGGCCTGACACCAGATCAGAACTGGACAAGGGATTAATCTCTAATACGAATTTTAACTCCCCGTGGGTGGAGGAAGGTATGCACAAGGCCCTGCATTCACTCACAGGACCCCAAAGCCTGGCTAGGAGGCTTCATTAACATTTCTTTTCTCTGGGGCAGGTATCAGCTCTATTTGTCAGCCTGTAATTACTGGCTTCTCTTTTTGCTGTTTCTTTCCTTTATAGAACTAGGTGGACTCAGTGAATATTAGATCTGCACTTTTGCCATGGTATCTGCTAGTGTCAAGTCATGTTTAACATTAGTAGGATGCAGAATGGGAAAATGAGGCTGGAGGTAGGAAAATGAATTTTAGCAGATATATGACATTCCCTCAGGTTTTATAAAACTGGGCTGACGTGTATCAAGAATCAGCGCTGACATTAAAGGAACAACAATGCAGTGAGCTCAGCTATTACTTGCAGCCTCTTCCCTGTCCCATAGTAGGGAGATGTGGCAGGTGGTTGGGAAAGCTGGATGGGATCTGGGGGATTTACTGGTGAAAGTAATGTATCAAGGGAACAGGAATGTCACAGGGAAAATTAGGGTATTGAGGAGTGAGAGGAAGGAGCATAGCATATAAATTATCAAAGTAAGTTTCATTAGTTCATTGTTCATGGAACACTTTGTTTCACTCTCTTAATTGGGTAACATGGGGAAGACAGTAGTAACAACTCAGAAAGATCCCTTCTGAAGTAACAAGGCTGGTCAGAAAACTTAACGTTTCTCCTTCACAAATATCCCCTTCTCAACAGTCGTTACTGTCCAGCCCTAAAGATTAGGAGTCAGACGGCTGCAAGCATAAACTCCTCTCTTCAGTTCCCCCCGTGGTGAATTTTCCCAAGGGGGTGCTGACACAGGAGAGAAATCCCACAGATTGGTCAAGCCTTGCACACAAAAAAATCACTGAGCAGTATAGTGAAAAAAAAAGCACAAGTGGTACGTGTCTGGCAGAGAGAAGGTTCCTGGTCTCAGCAGCAGCAGCTGCTGCAAGGTTCGGATGCCAGCCTGAACCTTGCGGAAAGATATTCCCCCCTCCAGAGATGTGAGACGCTTCGGCTGATCTGGGTCTAAACACAGAGAGAAGAACGTAGATGGCATTTCAGACCTGCATGAGTGCCTGTATAACACTGCAATCTACCTGAACTCGAAATCTTGGTGGAAAAAAGAAGGGAATTAAAAGGCAAAAAATTGGAATTTAAAGACTCTTCAAGTACCTAGTCCTGAACGGCATCTAGATATCCTTAGAGCTAACAGAAGTGGGCCTGGAAGGATTTAAAAGAAATAATGAAAGCATGAGTAATTGGAATAAGTAAAGACTGCCTACTTCCTTTTCCCTGATACTGCTTTAGTCAGATTTATGCACATAGAAATCAACCGACATGCAACTATCCTCTGCTCATTCATTCCACCCTCACACTTCAGCACAGGGAGTTCACTAATCTTATCTGGGAACTTCCCCTAAAACAAAACGAGCTAAACCGAGAGAATACCAGAAATTACAAATAATTAATATTGCCACAGAGTGTGATACTGTAAGAGTTTGTGCTGAAAACTGAACCTACCAGCAAGATTCCCAAAGAAACTTATCTCCAGGCTGTGCAATTGCACTGGAAGAGAAAGCGAAAGTGGCTGCTAACAGCTGCTGAAGGGGCAGGTGGTTGGGACACCTCACCCCCACCAACCCAAACAAAATTAATTTGGCAAAATTATGCTTAGTTCTGGATTACTCTTTCTCTCTGTTGCTGGAAATCAGTCTTGCCTCTCTCGCTCTGATGAAAATGCAAAGACTGACAATGCCTACAAAATGTTACGCACACATTTGTTTTGCACAAACTGCTTTGTGCTGCAAGAGGATGTCTCGCCAGCAGATTGCAGAGCTCCCCTGAACTGAGTGAGGATTACAAAATGAATCACTTTACGCTGAGATAAAGCCCTTTTTCAAACACAACAGCTAGTTAATAACTTAACTGCAAGACACATGGCAGTTTAGTACAGGAAAAAAGCTCCTACTTCAGTGGAAGTACAGGGGGACGTTAGGTAAACAGATTAGTGGGGCTGGGTCTTGGCCAAAATATCGGTACTGTAGAGGTATGCTGACCACAAGCACTGCTGGATTTTCACTGTCCCTTTGCGTGGTTCACAGCCACTTCTTCCCCATCTCGCCAAAACCAGCTCCTCTGCTGGAGCCGTGTTATCTGCATGAGGTCTGTGTGAGAGACGTGGATCCTGCTGCCCGCGCAGCCACTTCCTGCAGCAGGCAGCTGCGCTTGTGTAGCTTCTGCTGGCCAGACAGATTGCAACAGAGTTGACCTGGGCCATACCTGTGGTCCTGATCAGAAATGTTGATCAGCAAAAGCAATAATTTGCTGGGTGGGTGAGAACATCTGCGGTGGTGCTTCTGCAGGCAGGAGGGCCTGTCCTGCTCATTTGGCATTACAGCAGGTGTTGCAGTTCTTTTTCCTTGCCATTTCACAGCAGAAGTGTTGCTGTATCGTGTCCTCTAAAAATAGCTCAGGGCTTTTAATCTTTTGTTAAGTTCACAGAAGTTCTGTGCTGTCTTTTTTGTTCTTGTTAAGTAAAGGAAAATCTAAACTACTCTTGTGTGTTGTAGCTGTAAGACTCAACAGTGCTATCCTGCTTTCTTTTCTAGCTGCTGCCTTGTCACGTAGGCATCAGGTCCCACAATGATTAATATTTTATTTGGCTTTGACTGATGCAAAGTCTTTGACACTACTCTCCTCCCTGGCAACCAGGGTACATCTGGGGTTTTCCAGGATGAAAACAAAGGGATGGTGTCAAAAGCCAACATACACTCTCTGGAGATAATACAGTACATTTCAAAAATGACTGTGAGGTTAATTCATGGCAGTTGTGTATTTTCTGGATCACCTTTTCTATAAACAGAACCGCAGCTGTAAATTTGGGGAGGTCTGTTTTGTATTAGAAAGCTAATTTCATTTCAATAGTTCCTTTCTTCCTCAGCGTCCTTCAATTTTATTTTTTTATTGGTGATCATTAAAGAAACTAATCACAGAATTTGGAGGAAAGGTTCATTTTTGGGCTGAGAGAGGAGGTTGAGGGGTGGGAAGCAAATAGAAGGACTTTGGTGGTGGAGAGGAGCCAGCAGTGGGTGTTTGCCGAGACTGGTTTTATTCAACATCTTCATTCACGACCTGTAGATGGGAGTGTGCACAAAGTCTCCAGGTCCGTGAATATTCCTGACCTCCTTAGGGCAGTCAAATGCCACGCTGATGGCAAATAAGTCCTGCAGGCTCTGACAAAACCGAATAAAAGAGACAATGTTGTCATAGGAGCTTCAATGTGGAGAACCGTAAGGTATCACATGTAGAAGGAAATAACCCAAACCAAAGGTCTTTGATACTGATCCTGGAACTGGTGTCACGGCTCAGGAAAGAGATCCTGAAGTCATTGTTGACCGTTGTCTGAGATCATCAGCTCGATGCATGTCTGCAGCCAAAAAAAGCCAACAAAATGTTGGGCAACATCAGGAAGCGCATTGAGAGAAAGTCAGAAGGCATAATTTTGCTGCTATGTGTAGCCTCAGCATGCCATGTATTGAGTCCGGCTTCCATGCCTGGTCTCTCACAGAGAATAGGAACATACCATTCATTAAGCGGTGCAGAAGATGGAACTAAACTGATGATTTGTGGAGAGTCTGAACAAATGAAACATATTTTCGCTGCCTCCACCCCTAGCAAATGGCAGTGAGAGGTGTATGCGTTGACATCCTTGATCAAGAAGTTGTGCATCTTTCTGAAATAGAGGCATTAGATCAAAGTCTTTAGTACCTTCTCCTGATCTCATGGCTTACAGGTAGATAAAGATTACTCCCTTTGTCTTTCTAAACAAATATTTTCCAAGTATGGTATCGTATCTCTATCAGGGGGTTGCTCGGGGTTTACAAATGCATGATGGCATTTTACCAGTCACATCCTAATACTTTAGGTTAACCCCCATACTTGATTTAAGATGACTAATATGCCAAGAGGCTTATTTAAAATGCCTCTTTGTCTTTCCCTAGAGGCTACTTACATTGCCTCCACCTGCAGTAAAATTAAACACCTATTTATTGACTAAACCCACGGCCAACTGGCATTAAAAAAAGTCTCTTCTATTAAACGATATTCTACTGCCAAGATATATCTGCAAAACAACAGATTTTCAACCCTTAAGAAGTAATTTAACCTTCACACATTGGAGCCAAGAATGAGATTGAAAGAGCAGGATCACACTGTTTGAAAAGAGCAACAAATCTAATAATTACTGAAGTGAAAGTCTGTTCTGGCCGTTGTTTTGGTACCCAAGACTCCAGCAAGAGCCCTGGTGGTGAACAGACAGTGCATCTTGACCACATCTTAACCACGTATGGTGATATTTGCCAGCTGTAGAAAAATATTGGAGAAAAGTTACAGTGTCAGTAACCTTATCATTCATTTTTCTTTCTTTCTGTTGCCAGCTGACTTAACTGAATGGCACAAACATTCCAGCTACTGAGCAGATCCTTGCAGATCCTTGCAAAAATCCTGAATTTTGAATGCTTCACACATTAACGCTATAATTTCTGGCATGCTCAGGAAGCTCCTCTTTTATTCTACGGACTTCTCCCAGAGAGCAGAAGGCTTTTTTTTTTTTTTTTTTTTGTATAAATGTGCCATGCATTCAAAAACACCAAAAGAAAACGGCAGTCTGCATAACAAAAAGGGTGCAGAGCAGAGTGGATTAAGGGCAGTGCAATGTCAAATTGGAGAGGAGGGATGGTTCAGTCTTCAGCTAGGAAAAAAACAACAAGAGAAATGATCTCTCTGTGCTTACATGAGGTGTATGCAACTGCTGTGTATCAAGGACAACAGAAGTTACTTGAGAACCCAAATAAATACTTTCTTACCAGTCCGAACTGCACATGAGAAAGTTGGACTGAGATCTGCTTCACTACAGTTACATAAGCCCACTGTGATTTTACTGCCTTCAGGGAGTATACTGGTAAATACTCCTTCTATATATTATAACGGCACATCTAATTAAACAGTTTACAAAGGTGGGCATGGAGGAACACCGGACTGCTAACAGGGGACCCACAGCATGAGCGTGCCTTACTTTCTGACCAGTACTGTGGGATTTCACGAACAGTTAGGAAGAAAAAACACAGTAACAGGTGACTGCTTGAGGCACATAACCCCTTTGGCTCCAAGGAGTTTGGACTAATAGGACTGCTTAGTCCCAGAGCTAATGAACAGCCACTTTGTAGACCTTGTGCTTAGCTCTATTAAGAGGTATAATGAAAAGCAACACATCAGTTTCTGCAATTTGGTTTATTCCTTTTTGCTACCACCTGGAACAATGTTACATGGTGTTTTCTAGCTTCTCCCACCTGCCATTTCATTTCTTCTTTTTCACCTTCTTGTTTCTCTCCACACATTTGATTTATTTATTTTTATGTTATTTAGTTTTTATTCAGTTCCTCTCTGCATTAGCCTCAGGATTAGGCAGCCTGGAAATCATCATGCCAGAGAAATGCTCTACGCTCTGCAGTCAGTGCAGCTGCACCACTGCTATAGTAGAAAACAAGCAGCAGATAGTTTCAAGTAGCAGCCTCTAGTACCCATCCTAAATTAATGATGGCTCTAGGAAAATGATTGTCTCCTGCCAGTGCAGAAAAGCCACTCATCAGTGTGGGAAAACCAGGGCAGCACAAGCCTGGGTGCAGAAAGCAACTGGGGGAATGGGTATCCAACACTGCTGGGCTTAATGTGTACCCGTGACAATGGAAAAAGCGTTTGGTCTGACCAGGCTGAAATACAGCACTGATGAACTCAGCCTGCTGGCAGCAGTGTTGGGGCATCCCCTCCCTGCCCACACGCTATAGGGAGATGGTGCTCTTCTGCCTAATCCAGCCAGGGCTCGGCATGGGTTTGGTCAGCCTTGAAGCTTCAGGAGTTGAAACAAACAACAAATTTAGCAAGACTTCCTTCCATGTTCGGAACGGCTAAAGAGAAGCCAGCTGACAAGGTTTCTTTGCAACACCAACATTTAGTTTCATGCCTACGTTCTTATCCTTCCTATTATACAATGTTCTTCCGTTATTGGAACGACTGTGATACAGCAGTGACTCACATTTCTATGTCTTTATCTAGCTGTATTACACTGAAAGGAAAATGCCGCTCCAACTGCTGTGCAACTGTGCAAATCTGTGCACCAGAACAAGGTCCAAACTGCAACAATACGGTGACAATTTTAGTAGGGCTTCTGGTCAGCTGTGCAGCTGGCTGTTGGGGAAAGAGCAATACCACTCCTAGATTTAAAGCGCATAAGCCTCTGTGCACAAACAGCTTAGTCCCAAATACATTTATGCAGCACTTCCAGATGCCTCGGCTCAGGCAGACAGCAATGCTGCTGAAAAAAACCCAGATACATAAGTATATGCATATTAAAAAAACCCCTTAAAATCAGCGTTGCCCAGATCACGGAGTATCCATTGCACAGTGTCTGTTTCCTCCTAGTGGAGCAGCATGTGACTGCAGTGCTGAAATTATGTCGCGAGATTAACGATGCTTGAATTAACTGTGGAGAAAATACCTGTAATTTACAGCCATCTCCTCTTCAAGAATGCTGATTCTAAAAGCCCTTGAGTATTTGATATTGAGACTATTTTGATGAGTCACACTCAATTACTGCAGAATCAGTACTTCAGTTTATTCACCTTCCTAATGAACACTTACATGTTGAAAAATAACAATGCAGAACAGCAATACAGTTTTACCCTAGGACAGGAATCCTTCACTACTTTAATATCAAGAATTTGTACCACATTTTCGTGTAGGAGTTTCAGTGTGAGATGAAAATTGCCCATTTGCAGAAGAATTTCTTTACAGTTAAGACTTGGTAAAAATCTAACCAATTCACTTCGTATTCTAGAGATTATTTGAGGAAAGCACTGAAGAACAGAGATTTCAGAAAACACCAGAGCAAGCAAGCAAGCACTCAGACCATCAGAATATGATAACCTATCATGGTATAAGAAAAAAATAAAGTGTTTTCTGTGACGCTCATCAAGGCTGCTGCCAAGTTTGTTTACACAAATTCAAGTATCTCTCTTCATTGTCATGTTCAAACAGCTCACATACACAAGTAACAGGAACTTCTAGGTACAGTACAGAAAACTGTACATACATAAAAGTAAGATTTAACCCCTTTGTGTCAATATTCAGAAATTTGACACTTCTCCCAAACAAACCCACCAAGATGTAAATCAACAAAGACACTGCTTCTGCATCTTTGCTTCCCAGTAAGGAAAACTCCTCATGGAACCCAGTTCCCCAATGCCTAAACTCCAGGAAATGTTTTATTGGTAAACTCCAGGAAATAGTTTTAGGACTCCGGAGACTCATCTGAAACTTCAGGACTTCATCTCTCAGCACATACTGCAGTTTTCAGTGAACTTTTATTCCATCAAGAGCAGCCAGGCTTTGCTGCTAACGGGAAAAGAAGTTTCAGAGGGAAAACCCAACCCAGACACAGGTTTATGATTACAGTAGCATTGGCATACAGCACTACACAACAGTGTAACTCTCCCTTGACAAAAACAGCACACTCATGAGATAACACAGATACTACAACCTCAAGATTAAGATTAGCTCAAACGTGTATTTGACAAAAATACAGAAATATGCAGTGTCACATTCTAATAATACAGAAATAACTTTGTTTTGGATAAAAGCAATGTATTTGATAATTCAAGGTTAAAACAACTTTCCATATGCATCAGTACTTGGCCAAGTAAAAAATATCAGGTATCTTTACAGTCAGGGCAGGAAGATAGAAACAAAATTTGACTGCAGCTTCTTACAAGCAGAGGTCTCTCACAGACAGTTGTTGTCCCTACTATAGCAATAGCACTCCACCTACAAACCCTCCTTTTCTACTTCTGTGCCATCTTCTCTACTTTTTGTGCTTTCTGCCAAATTTTAGATCAGTCAGCTAAGACCTCAGCCTCTGAAAGTCTCACATAGAGAACACGTAAGACATTTTCTTCAATCTTCATCAGTCATACCAACCACACCTGTAAAAAAAGAAAATTAACTAAAACCTCTACTGCCCCAGCCATCTGGAAGAATCCTTAAGGGTCCAGGTCAAAATGTCAGCTTCTTGCAAAGGCCTATTCTTCTAGCTCTGAGGTAGTCTCTCTGTCCCAGGACATTGAGAGCTCAGTCTTACACAGGCTGCAATTATGCTAAGGGACTGGGTTTAATAAAAAACTGCCCTCTGCTACCCTACTCTTTGGGTTTTGCTTTGTAGTATTTGCCTGTTTATAAATCAAAGCTATTTAATTTAAGGAAACCAGCATGACAGCCATTAATGCAACCATGCCAGACAATGCAGACAAGCGCCATACAAAAGGAGGGTAAGAGCTCTCCTTGTCTCACCCTTTCCCCCCTTGTTTCTAGCTGTCACCAAAGCCTTTCCTTGTCCATGTCAGTTCTTTTGGTAAAATTAGCTGAACTACTAATAGCCCAGGGAGATAGGGGTTATTTAAGACACATAGAGCCTAAGGCCACTTAGTAAGAAAGGTGTGCCTCCTCCCTCTGCAGCAGGAAGAGTCCTCCGGAACCAGCCAGAGCAATGATGAAGCAGACAGTAACAATGGGTGGAGTTTTAGTTTTTATTTTAGCTTCTGGAATATATCAGCATAGCCTCCCCGCCTGAGAAGTGTCCCCTAGTCTGGGGAAATTAGCTTCGCTGCTAGACACTGCAAGTTAAACCAAGGCTTTCTAGCAGCAAAAACAACCCTGCCACCCCTGCCCATCACTCTTTGAGCACTTTGTATTATTCTGCTTGTCGATTAAGAAAGCTCTCGCAGCGACCATCTTCCTCATCCTACTCTAAATACAGATCTGCAGTTCCAGTAGTATGTTCCTGATACCATACGGTAGTAGGGTCAAGTTTCATCACTGCAGGAAAAATCAAAGGTAAAATTGCCCTTTAGCCCCATCTTGCTGTAAACCTTTCGTGTCCTCTGTTCACAGATAGCTATTTTGAATTTGTTCCTTTTACAGAAGCCACACAGAACAGTAGTGTAATAGGCCAAACGTGACACCTGCAGAAAACACAGCATAATCAGAGCTTAAGCTGCATTTTGGCACCATGACTTCTTTCCTGCTGCTGCCTTTTACATAGAAATCTGTCGAGACCTGTAACTTCAGAACCTCTCCAGGATTTTAGCATCTACCTTTCAAACACTGTTCTATGGAATAGCCTCAAAGTAGTACACATGTATTTGAAAATAATTTAATACTTATTTTCTGATGAAGTACATTCTGTGCGTCATTTTAGTTTCATACTCAGTGACAGGGTACACACACCTTACAGGACAAAAAAATCTAAACCATGACTATTTAGTAAATTATGCATTGTAGTGATTAAAACAAGACAAACACCAGAGAAAATACACATGCTGAAGCCTGATGTATATACTACATTGGAAAGTCTTCAGTGGCATGACAAAGAATTTGTGGTTTTTTCCCCAATTACAAGTGAGCAGAGGGTTTGTCAGACATTCATTTTGTAGCTTCTACTGTCCACTCTACGCCTCCTTCCTCTTGATGATCAGAGGCCCAACGTTGTCACCGGTTTCCTCATTGTGCTTTGTGTGAGAGCCATCACACAGCGGGAACTGAAGAAAGAAAGAATAAATACATCTAAAGTACATGCAGAGTCAGCATGAAGAACCTATGTTGAAAGTTCATTAGAACATCTTGTCATTAAATCCACTGTGACCGCACACCACAACTTCTGTGCTAGCATCTCAGGTCTCCCAGCGTTTTGGCTGAACACTAGTTTTGTCCATGTGAGCACAGAATGGATGAAAGGCTTGTTACGAAAAAGCAGCAACTCCACCCTATCGGGTGTTCCTGCCTCTGGCCAGCATGAGGAAAACTCATCCTGAGCTGACCTTCAACTGTAACCTACCTGGAATATCTTGCTCTCAGCCTTGCCCCACAGACCATTTTCCTGGGCAACAGCCAGAGCTGAGAGCAGTTACAGAAGGTGAGGGTGAGGAGCTCCTTAGCTGATTTTTTTTCCCTGCTTCTCCATAGCACACGATGAGGAAAGGGACAGTTTCCCTAGCTTGTCTATTAGTCCTGCCTCCAGACAGCTGAAGTGGCAAGCCAGCTTTGCTTTACCCTGACATAGCTAATTTCTCTCATTGACACAAAGGTCCTTTTGCATAAGCTGGCTTCCACATTAGGATTTTGACCTGCTAATGGAAAAAACCTGCACTTCCAACTGACATGGCTATTCATGAAAGGCTCTTAAGCACCGAGGTAGCGCTGAGGAAGTAATTTGAAGAAACATTTGTTCCATCAAAAAAAAACCCTAGAACAGCCTGGTCAGAGCAAGACCCATGGGGACTCCCTTTAGCCTAGCTGACTGTAACCGCCCAGGTCCCAGACCAGTGACAACCACTCTGCTCCTGGGTTGCTCTTCTTACATGCAAGAGCGAGGTTAGATCCCATCACTTGTCAAGGCTGCATTTTCAGGGCTATGCCTGCTCTGCAAAGGAAACTCGGGAGGCGATCACAGAAATCACTCTAGTATTTTGCATTGTTACTATTTTGTTTGCTTTTTTGGGAATTTTGGGAATCAAAGTTGGGCATTACTCAGCTTTTGCCTCTTTCAACAGCAATATTCTCTCACAGTACAGTCACAATCAGTCTTTGACATTCCACTGATCCCAGTGTTCATGCCTCAGTCATAGCCATTGAAAAAAATTAATACCCTATCACCCATGCTAAGTTAGAATAAAAATTTTCAAAGCACTGCACAAGATAATATAATGAAGACAATATACTTGCAAAAAAAATTCCCAGAGCCCTAAAAATAAAGCCACATGCCCCGTGAGGCGAGGTAGGTGGGGGGCAGAGACAAGAGGTGGGGTTTTTTTTGTTTTTCACAGTTACAAAATGTCAAAATCCATGCTATAAGTGGCAGGTGATATTTCCAAATAAAGAAACACTGAATTCAGAGAATACTCCTGTAAGCTGATTAATGCAGGAACTTTATCATTGCATCAGTCATTTGTGACTCAATGAGTAGGTACTGACAGATATTTGGAAAACTGATCAAACCAGAATGTGTATGTTCATGGGACAGTGACCAGCTTCCAACCCAGATATTCCTGGGCCAATTTTTTTTTTTCCATGCAGCCCCACAGTTCACTGGTCTTCACAGAAGCATCTACCCAGCTTCCATCTGACATTAACATCTCACAGGGCCCAAGGAGGCAAGCCCAAGGTCCAGCTACAGCAACATCATCACTTCAAGTTAGCAAGTGACAGAAATGGTGGGATTCATAGGTTTCAGAGAACATCAAAAGGTATTTAACAGCTACCAACTGTGACTGCTCCGAATTCACCCTCTGCATCAGCTGGTCTCAAGAACCACTGGCTCCCAGGGGCTGGGACAATAGACTTGAGCTCCTCAGGGGAAAAAAAAGCCAAACCAAAACCACACCAGGAAAAAAAAACCCAAACCAAAAGACCACCACCACTCTTCCAGAGGACCCACTTGATCACCTTGAGGGCCAGATATTGAATAGGTGGATCCTGAGGCTGACACAACATCTTTATCCTTAATTAAAATAAAGCAGGCTAGCAGCAGTGACCAAAGCTCAAACCCTGAGGGAAGCGTGCAGGGATGCGGACAGCTCAGCTTATTTCCCTTGACACTGAACAAGTTTAGATTCTCTACTGCTACTTCTGATGTTCTGCAGCAGTATTCCTTGACCCACAGCCTGGGGACTAAATAATTCTCTGGAAGGCACAGAGGTTGCAGGTCATTGAAAAAGAAAGCAAATTAACCCTTCCCTTCAGCTCACACAGTTAAAAATGTAGAAGATTAAGAAAACAAGTGTTCTGACTTTAGACTAATTACAGTTTGGTTTTAAGACAAAGCTCTTGCCTCTACACTGGTAAATTTGAGCAATTGGTTCTTCCACAAAACTTGACAAGCAGCCCTGTCAAGTGCCTGCACAGCACAACATTGGGCAGGAGACAGCCATTTAAAGAACTACCTACTACCTGCTTTAACAGATTACACGTTGAAGATACCACATGTGGTTTGTTCAAACACAAACACTCCATGAAGGCTTTGGCCAGCACAAACAAGCAAAAGCCTTTGAAGTACTATTTCAGGGGGGGGGGGGGGGGGGGGGCGTGGCGGAAAAAACACAAAACCCTGAAAATGATTTTGCTCCTTTTTTGAAGGGTTACTCCAAACCACCCTGGTATAGTCCAACTGTTTTTTTATTCCCTGTATGGGAGGTACACCATGCAAAGTCAGCTGTAGTACATGCACACTGTCAGCGCACACAGAAGTATCCTATGATTCATAATGCTACTGGTTCAGATTAGGCTAAATCTGATGAGAAGTGCTCATGCAGTGATATAAGAGGACACTTAATTCTAACCTATATATGGAATAGAGATCCCCATACACCACTGATTTAACAGAGTGGATACTTATTGCTTTTGATTTTTATTCCCCTGCATTGGAAGCACACACATTCTACCATCTTGTGATCATATAAACATCACCTTAGAAATTTTAACAGGACCTTAGTGTTTGAGAACTGTAAGGAACGGATAATGCCCGTTAACTACTTCCAAAGATGACACACATTGGAATGATGTGGAATGTCTCTTATTTTATTACTGCTTGGCAATAACTGAGCATAAGAATCACGCACACCATCTTAAAAATTATTCTACCCACCATGAAAGGTCAACCAATCAGGGCAAGAAGGTGGCAGCAAAACTGGAAACTGCAGTCCTTCAAGCAGAACATGCTGATTAAAATACTCATTATTAAGCATCAGTAAAAGAAAACAAATGCCTTCAAAATTTTCCGCTGACCTCCTTAATGTCTTTACAAGACTTTCAGATCAGAGTTCAAAGAATAGACTCATTATAAGGTAGCCCCATCTACTTCCTTTCAGTGTGTGATTTCAGAGCCTTAACTCAGTAGGACAGTACGTTCCTGAACTGACAAGTCCCCTTCAATATATGCCAAACCGTGCTTAAGATTTTTATTTCACACAAAAAAAGACAGTCTCAAACAATAGCAAGAATATTGGCAGGAGCTGCAATACAACCACTATCTTCCATTTCTGTTCAGAAAAAAAGCAAGGTTCAAGTTAGGATTTTATTTTTTACTTTTTTCCCAGAAGCACTGAAGGAGGCACCTGAGGTAAATCCAAATTCAGAAAGTGCAGATACCTAAAGCAGCTTTTCTCTTTCCCTTTTTTCTTTTCTGAAACTGTACCAGTCATGGCAACTTCCAGTGCTTGGATTTTGGCTGTCAGTCGAGACTTGCCACAAATATTTAGCAACAATACTGGTATATATATGAATGATACCTGCATGGTGTACACCCATCAGCACTGCATGTAAATGTACACACTTCCCTGTGGTACAACCATACAATATGTAACTTAGTCTGCGGAGCACACTGTGGCCATGGTAGGAGGAATGTATTATGTTTTTCAGTTCAGACTCTGGACAGAGTAGAGCAGACGAGTCCACCTCCACAGGACTATTTTAGAATCAAATCATGGTGCTGTTTAATCCTCAGTAGTGTTTCAGTGTTAAACCAAATACAGCTACAGTGACTACCCGAGTTACTTTCACCAGCAAGGCAATAAAATCAGATCTGACAACACCAAGAACTGAAAAGTTACAACACCTGGAAAATTTCAGCGTGGCCCAATCAGACTAGCATCTAAGGCTTGAGAAGTCTGGGTTTCAGTTCACTGATGGAGAGCAAGCTAGATTTCAAGGCAGCTGGCCTTGGTTACCTGGCTTTGAAGGGCTGTATTATTTCAGTCTCCACACATTAGCGCCTTGAATTCCCAAAAAAAACTTAAATGTGTGCCAGTGGTACATGCACAAGGCTACTCATTAAATCTGTTTTTTCTCATTACATGTCCTGGCACTACTGCTACAGATACATTGCACAGATCTCAGCTACATCAAATGTCACGCACCTCGACCTCAGATTAAATCTCATCTCCGCGTTATTGAAAGGCTGGGTGTCACACTTACCACTAATTTTAGTCAATTGAGACAACCCAACTTCACATGCACATAAGCTGGACCAGTGTCTAGGCCAGACTTCTAACTGCTCAAAAATAAAGGCTTAAAATATGCCATCATGATTTCATTGGCTTTACTTTGGGATTACCCATATAACTATTTTGCCTTGCAAAGGTACAAACACATTAAGTCCATCTGTCTAGATTCTTCAAAAGCTTTTAACCACAGTGACTTCTTTTTAGATCGTCTCCATCACCACTGGAAATAATTCACCAAGGTACTCATGTAGCAAAAGATAGCTATCTACAGTACGCGGCAGTACTACAACAGTAAGTTCAGGACAGAACAGCAGTACTACCATCTGCACAAGTCAGGCTCTTCCCACAACAATTCTGAACTCGCTCTGTCTACAAGATCTAAAGATGGGTTCAGGTATTGCAAGTGACAATTTGATACCAGGTCTGGTATACCAAGAGAATTCTTAATTGATTTCTGTTATTAACATCATGAACAAGGTACTTTCTGACTGAAAAAACTAAGCTTCCAACTTTCTCCAGTAAAAGGTGTTTAAGGTCCTCTCAGACTATAGTTCCTGAGCTCCCATTGCCAACAGGCCAGTAGCTTTGGATAAACCTCAGTATTAGCACAGGCAGCACACAAAAAGCTGTCATTCATGACTATGATTGCTCCATACAGCACCTTTCCTTTCAAGAGATCTGCTTCTTCAGAGCTACAGAAACATTTTGTTCACTATCAGCACCGATCTGCAGGCTTCACTGCAAGACAGCATAAAACTACATAGTTTTATGAATTACAGAACTGCTACATCTCACTGCAGAATAGTTCAGGTGAAAAGAAGTTAGCTTCCACTAAATAAAGCGGTTTGAAACTAGTTTTTTTGAAAGATACATGCACATGAACAAAATTGGACCACTTATTCTTCTCTTACCTTCTTAGATCTCCAACAACGACAGTACACAGCCTTGTCTCCTAGATCTTCCATATCAAATGCATGGACTACCTTGGGGTTATCCTTCTGGATATGGGGATTGACCATTGCTTTGCAGCATTTGTCTTTACAGAGAAATTTTTTGTAAGCTAGATACCCAACAGCAGCTGCTCCAGCAGCTAAGGAAACTGCAGCAATCCATTCAACTAGAATAAGAGAGAAGAAGAAAAAGAAAATGTCAAGTTTTGACCACAACATTTTGGTAAAGTTACTCAGTAGTAAATGTCTTCACGCTTGTGGCAACACCTTTACTTCCCAACACCTTTTTGTTCTATAGTAGTAATAAACTGGTTCAGAAGAATATTTTCTTTTGACACTTACCAAGTTAATCTACTCCTTTTAACTGATCAGTGCTCCTTCACCCCAAGCCCTTCTACACAAGGTGAGGATTCAACTGGCAGCATTTGGTGTGTTTTGGTTTTTTACCCTTTTATTTGGAAACCTCCGATACCAACAATAGTAGTATAGCGTTTCCAAGTTCAGCACATTAAACCAGCTATAAATACACCCTGTACCAGCAGAAAACCCTGTTGTTTCAGTTGCAGGAAAGTCACTGAAGAAGCACATTCAGCATCACCAACCCAAGCAGGATCCCCCCAAGGTATGATTACCAAGTAGGTTTTAGTATCATGCATCTTCTAACTGAAGAAATTTAACCGGTGTTCAGCAATGAAGAAATTACTTAATATACTACCACCAGTAACAAAAGCCAGCTTGGATGAAATCCCTACTGTGGTGTACAGGGAAGAACAAGGGTCCAAAAAGACTGTTATTTAAGAGTAATAGCACAAATTTATTTTAACTAGACTAGGTCCTGACTCTCTGAAAGACAACTTCCATTAAAAAAACCCTCTTCCCAACACCGCTCATCCTCACTTTTCCTCCCTCTAGTTATCACTACAAACTTCGCAGTCATGTTCACTTAGTACAATTTCCCTTCCTGCAAAGAGTTTTCCTACTTTTTTGTGACTCTTCTTTCTCTCTGCCCCACAAAAATACGCTGGACTTCAGCCCAAAGGTTCTGGTTGCAGCAACAGCCCAGCCATTTCTCTCGGAGCAGCATGTAACTGGTCTTTCTTTGCTTTTTATCCACCACTTTTTACTCACACGTGTCTCTAATACGTACATACACAGTTTGGCTGATTCTACAGACAAATCAAAGAGGAATTTAAGTTTTAGCACATTTACACAACTTGAGAAAACTAGAACAGTCTCCAGTTGGGAACTTCTGCCTCACCCTTCCATCTTCACATCGGATTTGAAAGATGCCAAGCTAGACGTCATCTTTGGAGCATGAGACTTTACTACATTAAAGGCTAAGAAGAAACAAAAAGCCTTTGTTAGTTCTTCCTACCTTCCACAGGCAACTGACTCGCTGTATTGCCACTGTAAGCTTGCACTAAAAAGATCAAGAAGGTTTTCTGCCCCTGTTCCACCGCAGTTTCTGAAATCCATGCCAAGACATCTCTTCAGCTAAAACATTGTGTTAGCTCACATGCACCATGCAGATCCATGAGGGTCTGTACACAGCAATGTGTGGAATTAGACAAATACTTGTACCATGTCTGCAGCTCTGTAAGATCAGGGTAGACAGGCACTCCTTTAGAATCTTACTAAAGGTGTAAAAGACGCAGAAATCCTTCAGAGTTCATTTTCTTAGGAAATGAAGCAGAAGAGACCAACATACAGAGACCTATCCTGCAAATGAACGACAAACCCTCTCTGTAACAGAGTCATATTAAGATACAGAAAGCCATCTTTAACAGCAAAGGATTTAGGGCATGTTTCCCTGCTCCCAAATTCTTTAGAACAATAAAAACCCAGGAAAGCATACTGTGAATCTATCCAGCACGGTGAGTTCTCACCTCTCTATCTCCCCATCACAAACTAGCCAGAGTTCCAATTCTAATAGGGTAAAGAAGTCAGGAGGTAAATTAAAGAAGGGATTCTATGAAAATCTGCTTTAATTTAGCAAACCAGCCCAAACTAATCCAAAGAACCACCACAGTTTAAATCAGAGGCAGCAGGTTCTCCCAAGGAAAGCCACTGCAGAGACGCCTGGAGCACCCTTTCCCCTTCTTGCTTGAGCCTATTTCCCCAAACACAGCAGGGAGGAGGTACCCAACCAGTTCATTGACAAGCTGGGTCTGACAAGTTTTAATGTGATTTCTGATGAGATGTCAAGTGCAGCAACAGTGGCAGGCAAAACAGAGGGATTCCCCATACTGGGGATTTCAGAAAAGCAGTGGTTGCAAGCATTGCCCAAGCTGCTAGCCGATGTGTTTGCCAACGAATCAAATCTTAACCTATGTTTTTAAGTAACCAATGAGGGGACAATGATAGAATTCCATCCCCTTAAGGAAACCAAAAGGAAAAAGTGATTTTAATAAAGGCCAAGGCTGACACCTACCATTGAACCACCCTTTTAAGGTGCTGTACCTTAAGGAAGCTGATTGTCTATTGCACCTATCCCAAAGTCCAGGTCAGCTTAACAAAACAGCAGAGGAAAAAATCCTGATGACAAAAATACTTCTACAACTCACAGCTTGAGCAAGAAAGTCTGCACTATAATTTAGTAGCTTTGCAGCACATTCAGAAGGGCTAGTCTGCGCCCCTGTATCTAACCCAGATCCCTCTAGCTATTCCTAATGCCACCTACCACATAACCATGCACAGCACAACCAGCTCAACAAGCAGGGATCATTAAAGTAATTGTCATCTCATACTTCAGTGACCCTCTACTACTTCTCCTGAGGGCCAGATTCATCTATTATACACATGGGCAAAGTGTATACATACAAATAGCTTAAGATATTTTTTTTTCTTATAATACATCATAGTGTCTTTTTTACTGTATTAGATTTTTCAATCACTTTTCAGGAGCTGTATCCGGGTGAAAAATGCTATCAGCTGATAATACATGAAATCCAAACATTTAGAGTAGCCCATTCTTTATAAAGTTCAGAATTGCCTTAATAAACATAATGTAAATTTATGAAAGCTATTTAAATTTAACAAATAAGACTCTCTTATGGAGTTACCATCCTGCAAGGTTTCAGAGACAGTAAGTTTCCTTGTCAAGTGTTTTGTTTCACAAATACATTTGAAAGAGCTGGAATGCCCATTTCATCTTTCAAACTAAGTTAACCATAACACTGCACCTGGAAAGAAAAGACTTCCCAAAAGTTTTAAATACTTTAACCTCTGTTTCAATAGGCCTCTGGTGCCAATTCAACAGTTTGCTGCCAAACTCCTAAGGTCATGCATCTATTACTTGAAGAGGAATCTGTTAACAGAGTGACATTGATGTGGAATGACAGGTTTTTTATTTCTTTTTAAAATAAAAACACTAAGAGCAACTTTTGAATGATTATTAAACAAATTCCAATTCTGGTATAATACCAAAACACAATGTTACAAAGCACTACAGATCCACACACTAGAGGTCTGTGTAACATGGCAGAAAAATTGTTTCAATGTCATAAGCACTAAACAGTGGAAAAGGTTTGGCTAAAACTGCAGGAAAATTAACGCACGAAGAGAAGGGAAGTGACAGAAAGAAGGAAACAGGAGCTCAAAAAACGCAATCCTAGGAGAGGAGACAGTGCACAGAAGTAAAACAAAAGGAAAACAAAAAAAAAAGAAGATGAGAACAGCAACAAGCCAATGAGGGGACTTTATTTTCTTCTATATTCTTTGGGCATGTCCTAATGAACTAGAGATTTGGATCACAGTTTCTCCTCTCTTCCATCTCTAACCAGCTAGAGTATTACTCTGGATGTTTCCACATACAGGCTACAGAGGAAGTTTTAGACCTACCAGAGTGCTCAGACATTTTATCTGCACTGACAAGCATATGAAGAAGCCAAGATGCTCTTGGCTCTGTAAGAAGTACACAAATCTCATTATGACACGTATCAATTTACTTTCCAGGAACTGGCAACAACACGGGGCATAGCTGCAGCCCTACAAAGTTAGTACAAGACAGACCTAAGAGGCAATTTTCAAGTTACCTCTGCTGCTTAAAAAATGTTCATGTTATTCAAAATTCAGCTACAGAATAGTAACTCCATGGAAATCTGTACTTTTTGTCTTCAGAAGGGCTTAAAAACTTTCAAGTGTCATTCTCCTCCTTTTGTTGCCAATGAAGAGGCTATTACTGTCCAGAAGTTGTTACTGACAATCCCATAGTGTAACCGACCACAACAAAAGGCCACTTTCTGCAGGCCTTGCCTGGAGAAACACGTGACACTTGCTTACTGAAGAAGTGTCCAGGATAACTGGCTGCACAGAAAGCCTAATGGTAAAATCCAACCTGTCAAGCAGATAAAGCCACTTCTACTACTTCACAACATTCAGAGGAAATGGGATTATGACTGACAAGCTTAATTTAACTGAAACCATAAAACAGAGAGGCCACCTGAGAGATAAAGATCGTTGGATTTGGCCAACAAGCAGCACAAGATAAGTCACAGTGATTGGATCTGTGGTCAGTGTAGGGTCACATCTGCAAACCACCATATTAGTCATGAGAAAAAGCACTAGCCGTGCTATTCACTGCCTTCCAAAGGGTAACCTTTGAGCACATATACACAAAAGCAGTTGTTTGGGTTTTTTAATACCAGGAATTAAATGCCACAAAAATAAGATGAGTTTCTGGTGCCTAGTTTTCAGCAGAGAGTAAGGCATTAGCATGATTTCAAAAATTCATCAGCCCGAGATACACGCAAGCTGAAGAGCAAGCTGTGACCTGCCAGTCACTGATCAAGTTCAATCTTGACAGAAATCACATTAACTGTATCCCGCTGTCACCGCCTCCTCTGAGACAAAGCACCTTCCCGACTGCTCTGATCAGCTGTCCCCCTGCTTTCCCGGGGTAAGGAGAATGTCTGCAGTCTGATTAAGAGCACGTGCTCTCCCTCCCCCACAAACTCGGTTTTCTTCTCAATTCCTACCATATAAGAGCTGTTCTAATTCTTGCAAGCTTATAAATGACCGCAAACTGCCCTTGGGAACCCAACCTGCATGCAAGCTATTACCAAGTCACCCTTAGGGCGTCAGTTTCATTACTTTAATAAGCACAGCCTTCCATCACCTTATAACCCATTCGAGATTATAGCGATGCCTTGGCCAAACAGGCTCTGTACCAACAGTGTAAACCCTCCCCCAGAAAAAAAAAACCAAACAAACCAACCTAGCTGGATAGAGCCCACTGAGTTAAAGGCACAAACCAGGAACGGCTTTGCAACCGGGAGCCACGGCCACACAAGCGAAGCTCGTTTTTCGGGGGAAATCAGGTAGCTCAGCCCCGCCAGCAGCACTGCAAACACACAAGGTACTCCAGGCGCGGCGTAGGCCCGCCGCTGCACAGGGCGAGCACCGCGGTTATCCCAACGGCACAGGACCGGGCTGCGAGGAGAAGTGACAACCCCAGAAATTCACAGATTTTCATGAATTTTACACCGAGCAGCTGCACACAAAGCAAGGGGGCAGCTGATCAGAGAACAACGGCAACACCAAGCACGAGGCGAGGGGACAAGGCAGCGCAGCACCGCGGGCCCGCAACGGGCCGCCCTCCACCACAGACACGCCAAGGCGCGGCGCGGGGCTCCGCGCACCCCGGGACCGTACGGGGGCACAGCTGCCCCCCCCCCCCCCCAGCCGACTAACAGAGAGCGGCTCGTCCGCGCCGCCCGTCCCCAGGAGCCCCCGCGGGGGGCGGCCACACCGCCATTTTGTCCCCCGGGGTCCGGGGTTCCGCGCAACGCGGGGCGGGACGGCACCCCTTCCCCGTCTGCCGCCGGCACCCCCCGCCCGCGCCCCACCAGCCGTGCGCACCCGTACCCCGCACGGCGGAGTGCTGCCCCGGGCCCATCGCTCCTGCTCCGACGCCGTAGAGGGCACGCGAAGCTCCGCGGCCCACCGCGCATGCGCCGCCAGCCGCCCGCCCGCCCACAAGATGGCGGCGAGGCCCCGCCTCTTAAAGGCCTCCCCGCGAGGGAAAGGGGTCGGTGGCAGGGGGTGGTTGCAGGCGGGGAAGGGGACAGAGGGAGGTGCAGAGCGGAGCGGAGCCGAGCTGCTCGCTGGCCTGGCGCCCGGCGCGGGACGCTCAGTGAGGGCAAGGCGGTGCCTGAGGCCAGCGGGGCCCTGTGCCCGTGTGAAGTGGGTGGGGGGCGTCACGATGTATCCTGAGGAGACGCCGGCCTGGTGCGGCCTTACGACTGGCAGCCCAGTGCCCCCCGTCACTGGGGCGCTGCAAGCCCATTAGAACGTACTGGTCCCGTGAAGCTGTGGAGGTGAACTAAAGAGCGATATGCTCAGTGACAGCTGTCTTAAACCTCACAAACTTGGGATACTGACGTAAGCAAGAGGATTGCTACTTTTTACTTAAAAAAAAAAAAAAATACTACCAGAGTCCTATCCCTGATTAAGGACTTGTTAGTCAGGGCCTTCCTGAACGGCCTTCTCAGCCAGCACACCTCTCCCGCTCCATTCGTACAGCACTGCAAACGTGACATGTGGCTCTTGCCGAGGGGCGGGTGCTGTGAGGGAAGCCCCACGCAGCTGACCTCCCCTTCGCCCGTCGGGGTGTCCGCGGGGGATGTGACCTTCAAGCACCTTTTGCTTTTTGAACCCAAACAGCCTAATAGCGCTTCCGTTTCCCAGTCACCCACAGGATCCGCAGGGGGAAGAGAACGAGGTCTAAACAAAGCCCATTCGCAAACCCCAGTACATTTTCAAGCGCCGATATGAGGAAAGCTCCGCAAGCGCCACACGCGCGCGCTACCCGCACTGCACTTCCCGGCGCGCCCCGCGAGCGGCCCTGGGCTGCGCAGGCGCCACATGGGGCCCGGCGCGTGCGCGCCCCGCCCCGCGCTCCCTTCACCCCCGCCCCCGCGGCGCGCGCCGATGACGTTCCCCGCCCGCCCCGCCCCCCAGCCGCGCTCCCCGCCGCTGCCGCCGCCGCCGCCGCCCCGCGCTCCCATGGCGCTGAAGCGGATACAGAAAGTGAGCGGGACCGCGGGGGGTGCGGGGAAAGGCTGCCCCGCTGCCGCCCGCGGGGGTGGCGCCGGGCCGCGCCGCGGCTCGGCGGGGGGCTTCGCGGGAGCCTTTGCCCCGCGTTGTCTGCTTGGGCCCCGTCCTTCAACCCGCCGCCGCCCGGGCCGTGCCCCCGCTGCCGGAGCCTGGCCGGCGGGGCCGCCTCAGGGGGCGGAGGGGGCGGACCGGTGCGGGGCGCGGCTGTCCCAGTCGGAGTGGGCTTGAGGGGGAGAAGGGGTCGCTCCTGTCGGTCTCCTCTCGGTGTGGGGCCTCTTCGCCTGCTTGAAGGCCCCCCACCCCGAGTCAGTCTTTTAAACTGTCTTTAACGAAGCATCGGATGTGTTTCCCGAGGGGGGCCCTGTGGCCGTGGGGTGCTGGGAAGGGCGAACTTGTGCTGGTGGGTTATCTTTAGCAGAGATGCAAGTGCTGTGCCTGTTGCCAAAACACCGCGTCCCTGCTGGGCCCGGCGCCGCCAGCTCTGGGCAGCAGGCTTTGTCCGCGCTAAGAGGTGCTGTCAGCACGGTACTTGATACGACCTTTGACTCTATCCCAGTTATAGGGTTTTTTTCATAAGATTTATAAATGGCCAGGTTTTAATGCTGGAGTAAATGTCTAGATTCCTTTTGTTTCGCAAGACTTGGCTGGTACAGCACAGACAAAAAAAGTATCATGCATGGTAAGCATAGAAGTCGAGTTGATGTTGATGCATTCGATGTGTTATAGTCGCTGTTGATCCACCATGTTTAGTTGGCCTTTGTGCTATCCTGGTTCTCTGTGTTGTAATTTCTTGTTCTGGATTCCCTTTTGCTGTTGGAAAACGTTGGTGTTACAGAAATGCAATTCTACAATGGCCAGTTAACCCTGTAGCGAGCAGATTTAGGGTACCCTGCAGTAAATGTAAAGGTTTTTGGAGGAGTTTCTATGGGAAGTTGGTGGTCATGTCTCGTGCTGCAAATCTTATTATCCCTTTACAGGTAGTGCAATTAAGGGAGATTTTTGTTATTTCATATCATGTATTTTTTGTGAAGGTTGCATTTGAACATTATATCAAATATTAATAAAGAGCTGCAGTGGTGTTCTTTAGCAATAATTCTGTCATGCCTCTGTGTATTATGGGAATGCTTTGCCTTTTGTTGCCTTTTTGATTTCCCACCTTTTCTTGAGCATCTTCTTACCCTTGTGTTTATAAGAAAGGGATTGTTCTGAATATATTACTCTCTTTGCTCTCCTTGTTCGCTTCCCTTCTGCTAAGATGAACAAAGAAAAATTGGAAGGTCTGGTAGTTTTCTGGTGTTTTTGAGATGGAGTGGTACTTCGTGGCCTTCCAAATGAGGTCCTGCTAGAACAGGATTGTTCTCCATATTTTTCTCTTACCACGTTCCCAGGTAACTTTTATTTCTACTTTAGAGACTTCCATACGTATTGGTAACCTACAATTTTCTTTAGTGTGGCATTTTAAAACTTTTGTGTTTGATGGATCTGAAATGATGGGTAGATTATTTACAAAAGCGTATCTTTCATCCTGTTAGCCTTATTAGATTCTGTTTTTCCTCTTTGAAAATGTAGAAATACTTACCTGGATGTTGACTTCAAGGTAGTGTAAGATTTTCTGATTATGCAGTAACTTTTATCCAAAACATGAAGAGATATTTGGGAACGACCTATGAGAAGAGGTCAGATTAGATTCAGAACTAGTTACCTCTTGCTTCTAGTTTGCTGCAGAAATTATTGTTGCTCATTTTCATTTCTCGATTAATGACCATCATCACTTACCTGCTGCCTTTCTAGGGGAAGAAACAATAAGACTAGAGGAATTTGGCCAGCAGCCTGCCTCCAGAGTAGAAGAAGAGTAAAGTGGCAAGAAAATAGGATTGTTTCAAATGGAAAGTTAAAATGCAAGGGAGAAGATCGAGAAGACAGACTATCTTGAAGTCACTGTAGTAGACAGAGCTTTCCTGAAAATCATAAACCTGGAAGTTTAATGCTAGATTAAATGTATTTGTGTGACAGGGTGTTTATCCGATCTGACTCCCTCATGTTTCAGACTGGCTGTAAAGATTGATAGCTATGTTGTATCTCAGGGGTAGGAAGGGATAAGATCTGGAGTAGAGGAAATGCTTTAAGGACTTCATAGTTTCACAGAGCGCCTAGAGGAACTCTTTGGAGAACAAAGCATTGTCAGAAAACACAATGGTATTACTTGAGAGCTTGTCAGTCTAGACATACTGTCTGAAGTTAAGCTTGGGTGGTTTTAGGGTGGTTCAGAATTGCACTTAAACACAGCTTAGGGATTTTGGTGGCAAGCTTGAGTGTTTGTTCACAATAATTTTGATAATTTGTGTGTTCAGGATGATAGCTCCTACAGAGGAAGGAAAGCTGTGATATGTAGAAATGTTAATAAGCATATTTTGTCTCATACCAGTTGGGACTCCCAATTTCTAAATAGTATTGTCATTGAGATCTGTGTTGTTGCATCCTGTCTTTTGTTGATCAGTCTTGAGGGTCTCCTCAAAGGACAACAGCCTATGGGCTTCAACACTATACACTAGTAACGGAAAGATGTATTGCATTTCAGAGCTTTCTTAAAAAATGAGCAACAGAATAACCAATGAACAAGCTGATCACTGCACGTGAGAGTATGTTCAGCATAGTGCTGCACTGGAAGAAAAGTGGTCAGGACGTGAAGCCGTGCTGTGCAAGCACAGCCATCAGTGCTGCTTCCGTGACAAATTAATCTCTGAGTTCCTCAGAGAATCTCAGAAAGATGGGGGTTTCTTACTCATCTTAAGATGAGGAGTCTGTGTTAGTTTACCTTGTCAGTGCTTTGCTTTGCCATTGTATGAAAGAGAGGCACTGTGTTTCTATGCTGTCAAAAACTTTAGGCTGCGCTCTGTGTGTGATGTAGAATAGATGTTCCCTGGGGCGGGCATTGCTTCTCTGTAGTCTGTGACGCACCAATGAAAGAATAATGCGTGTTCTTGTGGGCATCGAAAATTCCAGGTGTTGCAAATTGTGAAAGCTAATAGTGTAGGTTTTGGTTGGGAAGGGATATTGTGCAAAGAAGCTTTTATGGTTGCCACCTCTGGAAACTGAGACACCATGGCTTTTGTGCAAGGTAGAAAATAATTCAGGCTGTCAGGTTATGCAAGTTAGTGCATAGGTCAGTTCTGCCCATCCATCATCCTATGCAGAACGATGTTTCTAAGATTCCTGTTCTGAATTCTTTGTTTATGTATCTAATTGTGAGATTGCAGTCTATTGCAGTTGGGGAGATTGTTTTCATCATAAATCCTGTACTTCTGGGTGCTCCCCCAGTGTTAATGGGGGCTTGATGTTGTGCTTGCTAATGGCTCGGGCTGTTCTGAAATACGTAGAAAACCAGTATTTACTTTTGTTATAGACATTAAAAAAATTGGACTTAGAAGAGATTCTGAAACCAGTTACAAGAGAGACATTTGAAGAGGGTTTAAAAATAGCTGTTGTTTTTTATCTTGTTGGTACATAGTGCTCGATTGTTTTTCCCCTACAACTCAGAAAGAATAGAAGCATTCAAACGTTTAGGTATGTGAATGAACTATATGTCTGTTTGTTTCACTATGTGTTTCATATATTCATAGGGACTTGAATATTTATGTTGAAAATAACTTGTTACTGTAAATAAACTCAAGTAGATGAAGTTTTACCAATACTTGTAGTTTAGGTTTTGACTTTAAACTGTGGAGTCATGTACTATCTTCAGATGGTAGTAAACATATTGAGGAAATTTTTGGATCTGTAATGTAAAAAGTTTTAACTTGCTTACAAAGCATCAGCTGTGATATCACAACAATTATTTTTTTTTGCATTAAAACATTGTATAAATACATATACTTAATAACTAAGACTTACCTTTATATCAAGAAAATTTATGATTAGTATTTGCTTTACACTTCCCAAATTTATGAAGAACAGAGAATCCTTTAACTAGTCATAAGTATAATCACTGGGGGTTTTTTGACAGATGGTTCCAAACAGGGTTAATATAATAGCAGCAGTGTACGCATGGAGTTGGTAGGAAATGAGTTTGTGGTCTACAGTGCATTTTGTGCAAGAAATGAAGAACATAGCTGGCAAGTATAAAAACCTCTTTTTTAAGTAACGGTGTGGAACTCTGGTTGTGGTTTTGTGTCGCTTGGAGAATTAAAATAACTTTTAGTGATGCTGCCTGCAGTTTATTTTGGTCTTCTGATAGTCTGCGGTCTTTTTTTCTGACTTTTCTTTTTAAACTGGAAAAAAGGAGACATTTTTATGCCTGCCTTTTTTTGTTGTTGTTTAGGTTTTTTGTGGGGTTTTTTTGTTGTTGTTACTACTTATGTTCATAGTCACTGAGTGTCCATGAGTACTGTGCTGAGACTACTTTTCTCCCTGTTACCAAAGTGTCCTTCACAGTCTTGTTACAGCAGCTTTTTAGGACAGAAGCCCGACTGCTAATGAAACATGTTAGTGTTAAACTGGCCTTCACCAGTGTCACCAACTTTATACTTTTATGAAATACATCGGGTATTCTACTTTGACAATGAGTACTAATCTGCACGTTCAAAAATATTTTCAGCATTTATAGCCAGCCATAGTGTGTGGTTCAGATCAGTTAAACCTGATCCTTAAATTTTTACCTCATGCTGCCCACAGAGCTGTTGTACAATGTGTGTGGCACAGTGAAAGGTGGTAATTTGGAGGCTTGGCTGTGTCCATCTCCAGTAATTGTTGTTTAGCATTTGTGGCGTTATGCTAATATTGCTTTGTTAGCTGCACCTGGTCATGTGTCTGGCTTGCTTTTGTGCTCTGCTGCTGTTCTGTAGTTAAAAATGGGAGAAATAATTTGCATTGCAACTAGTTAGAAGCATAGAATTAACAGTATTCTACTCTACTCTGTAATATTTTCTGTGTTTGAGAGGATTAGATTTATTTCTGCCACTGTCCTCAGTTTAGCTGTTTGTACAAATTTGTCCTGGCTGTACTAGGATAGCGTGGCATGTGTTGGAGCTCTTGGTAGATGATTTTATAATATGCCATTCACCAATGTTTGAAATAACTGACGCTTTGGTTTGCATCTGTTGCATACAAAACTTTGGTTTTGTGTATTCTCATAAAAGATGTTTCGGTGGTGTACACTGTAATTAAGAGTGTTGACTTCCTCTTTTGAAACTGAAACGGCACTGCTTTGAGTTATGGATCCTGTTTGTTAGCCTACACACATCAAAGTCTTGTATCAGCATTTTCTCTACGAGTGACTAAAATTATTGGTAAAGACAAAGTCTTGAAGTAACCAGACCTGCATCGTGCAGCTGCGTGGTGATAATCCATAAAACATGGACAAATCTGCTGGAACCGATTAATTTAAATTTACAGGGAAAGTTTTAGCGTTGACTGTGTAATGCCTTACGTGCTGTTCTCCTGCACTTCCTGATGAGGCTTCAGCCCATTGTGCTTTGTAACTCTTCAGCCTTGTCCCTTGACAAAGCAAGTTTTTAGGCTTCTTAAGAAGAGCATCTTTTCTGCTTTGTGTAGAGAATTCTTGTATTCAACTTCTTGTTCTTTTGTGACTATATAAAGTCATGAAGCAGTTTTTCTACATTTACTTACTCTAGAGTCCTCACAACTGTTCTGCAGTGTTCAGTACTGGACACTGGCAAGTCAGTCTGGCTTGGGGACATGGTGACTATTTCCTGGCACCATTTCAGAAGGTGTGGGAAGGCTTAAAGTTTAAATCTTACAGCTCTCCAGATCATTTTGCTTTGACTGTGAAGCTTAAACAGCATAGTTAACAATATAAAGCTGAATAGGACTTCGGTTTTATCACAGCTTGGTCTGAGCTTCTGTATATAAATGCTCAAGCTTTTAACACTGTCGGTGTCAATTTACAAAGTTTGATCATGTTACCATTTGTATTTTTAAACGACGTTACCTTTGGTACATTTCTTATGATTTGAAAATATGGCTTGAATTTGCTCTATTGATTTTGAAATTTGGTCTGGCTTTGTTTCCTAGCTGCAGAAGCTCTCTGAATGTACCCATGAACATCACTCTCATTTAGTGAGTTGGTTGAAGACAGACCTTTCTTCATTATTATTGGGCAAATACTAATAAAAGGAGCTGATAGTTCTGGGTCTCATCAAGGTATGATTAAAGACATGGTTTTTTTATCATGGTTACATTTCAGTGCCTTTAGCCTGAACAAATTGGAAGTATATACTTGAGGAGTCTTTCCTAGTTCCTGCCAATTCTGAAGTACATCTGTACATATGAAAGAAAACAAGTTTGTGTGGGTTTGGCATATGTAAAGACCTTGAGGAAAGCATTTAGCAAATGAATGCACTGTTACACACTTGTGACTTCAAAGTTAAGTTCTTGCCTAGCACTTTGCATATGTATAAGGGAATGTTTGCATATATTTCAGAGACTTTCTGAAGAGTTTAAGCTATATATTTTTCCCATCACTGCCTTTAATTTTGTAGTCAGCAATGACCATTATAAAATGCGTGATTCTTAGGCTTTGAGTTTTCTGTTTTAGCTAACAGTCTCATGTAGCTGGCTTTCTCTTTAGTGTGAGTACAAGACCTAATCTTCCCTTGTTTGGTTAGTTTTTGAGTTGCAAATTACAGAATCAAAGAATGGTTTGGGTTGGAAGGGACCTTAAAGATCATCTAGTTCCAACCCCCCTGCCATGGGCAGGGACACCTCCCACTAGACCAGGCTGCTCAAAGCCCCATCCAGCCTGGCCTTGAACACTTCCAGGGATGGGGCATCCCCAGCTTCTCTGGGCAACCTGTGCCAGTGCCTCATCACCCTCGCAATAAAGAATTTCTTCCTAATATCTAATCTAATTTCCCCTCTTTCAGTTTAAAGTCATTCCCTCTTCTCTTATCACTACATGCCCCTGTAAAAAGTCCCTCTCCAGCTTTCTTGTAGGCCCACTGGAAGGCTGCTGTAATATTTCCTCAGAGTCTTCGCTTCTCCAGGCTGAACAACCCCAACTCCCTCAGCCTGTCTTCATAGCAGAGGTGCTCCAGCCCCCTGATCCTTTTAGTGGCCCTCCTCTGGACTCATTCAGACAGGTCCACGTCCTTCTTTACTATAGGGCCCACAGCTGAATGCAGTACTGCAGATGGGGTCTCATGAGAGCAGATAGAGGGGGGGAATTGCCTCCTGACGGTTCTGATGCAGCCCAGGGTACGGTTGGCTTTCTGGGCCGCAGGGGCACATTGCCAGGTCATGTTGAGCTTGTCAGCCAGCACCCCCAAGTCCTTCTCCTCAGGGCTGCTCTCAGTCCATTCTCGGCCTAGCCTGTATTGATACTGGGGGTTGCTCCAACCCACATGCAGGACCTTGCACTTGGCCTTATTGAACTTCATGAGGTTCACACGGGCCCACCTCTCAAGCCAGTCAAGGTACCTCTGGATGGCATCCCTTCCCTCGAACACATGAACCGCACCACACAGCTCAGTGTCATCAGCAAACTTACTGAGGGTACGCTTGATCCCACTGTCCATGTTGCTGACAAAGATGTTAAACAGTGCTGGTCACAATGCCAACTCTTTAGGAATGCCACTTGTAACTGGTCTCCACGTGGACATTGAGCTGTTGACCTCAACTGTTTTGAGCATGACCATCCAGCCAATTCCTATCCACAGAGTGGTCTGCCCATCAAAACCATGTCTCTCCAGTTCAGAGACAGTGATGTCATGCGGGACAGTGTCAGATGCTTTGCACAATTCCAGACAGATGATGTCTTTGCTCATCCCTTATTCACCAATGCTGGAGCCCCATCATAGAAGGCCACCAAATGTCAGGCACGATTTGCCCTTAGTGAAGCCATGTTGGCTGTCACCAATCACCTCCTTATATTCCTTGTGCCTTAGCATAGTTTCCAGGAGGATCTGCTCCATGGTCTTGTTGGGTGCAGAGGCGAGACTGACTGGCCTGTGGTTTCCTGAGTCTTCCATATTTTCCCTTTTTAAAAACTGGGGTTTATGTTTCCCCTTTTCCAGTCAGTTGGAACTTCACCAGACTGCCACGACTTCTCAAATATGGTGGATAGTGGCTTAGCCACTTTATCTGCCAGTTCCCTCAGGACCTGTGGATGCAGCCCATCAGGTCTCATGGACTTGTGCATGTTTAGGTTCCTTAGATGTTCTTGAACCTGATCTTCTCCTACAGTGGGAGGTTCTTCGTTCTCCTAGTCCCTGCCTTTGCCTTCTGTGACTTGGGCAGTGTCGCTGGAGCACTTGTTGGTGAAGACTGAGGCAAAAAAGTCATTGCATACCTGAGCCTTCTCCACGTCCTGAGTCACTAGGTCTGCTGTTCTCTTCTGGAGAGGGGCCGTGTTTTCCCTAGTCTTCCTTTTATCCGTGATGTACCTATAGAAGCTTTTCTTGTTGCACTTGAACAGAGTAGACAGCGGCTGTAACAGCGCTGCTGCTGCTAATGCTTGTTGCAACTCCTGGAAACTTGAGACTTGTTGACTCCCTTGGTGTGCTGGCAATGACTGGGCTTTGCATAGAATACTGGTTCTCTGTTTCACTCCCTTAGTGAAATTTGAATCCTCTGATTAAAAAGGGAACTGAACTTCTGAAGGGTTTTGCTATTGGTTTTATTCGTCAGAGTCTAGCCCTGAGTGGTGTTTCTGGACCAGCATACTATTTCACCAGCAGAATAAAGTTTAGGGCACATAAGTAACACTAGCTGGCAACCTGAGCTATTTTAGTATATGAAAGAACTGCCTCTTGTTTTAAATTGCAAGGATTGTGAGGAGTGACTTCAGAGCCAGTAGTAACGTTACCAGTCTGTTAACTGGCTGAAGGTACATTGCACTGCTTTTCTTTGAATTCAGGGCCAAGAGTGGACCTCTAAGAAGTGTGCCTGAATTTAGGTGCCAAGTCCATGGTAAATTGGGTCCCTCAGAGCAGTGTGTGAGTTACTGGATGTCATTAATTAATAAATTCATGGATAAAATAAAGCAGAGTTCTAACACTTCAATTTGTATGCAAGATCTGATCATGCTATGTACACAAATTCTACATTTGAATTAAACTTAGTTCCAATTTAAACCTTGATTTTGTAAATAGTTGACTAATGATTTTTGAGTAGAAATGTTTCCACTGTTAGTCCTTAAGCTAAACTGAAGGAGGTATTTGCAGACCTGCTTCTGGCTATTGTTGGCTTAAATGTATATTTTCAGTAATTACTTGAGTGACTTGAGAGGTGGTTTAGCATACATCTTTTAGCTTATTTCAGTGGAAGTATTTACACATAATCGTTGAACTTATTGCAGTATATTGAATTAAACAAGGAAAATGAACCAGTGTTAATATCTGGCTTGTTTTACATTTGATGATCAATCAGACGAAAAGTTGAGCTGGTTTTGTGTAATTAAATAATAATCTTAAATTACTTCAGACTATATAGATTTCTGTAAGAGGAATAAATCAGTTGACTGGCAAGAAGCTTTTGTAAAATCAATAGCAGAAGAAATGATCAAATTGGCACAAATTTCTAAATTAAGCAGTGAGTTTACAGACAAATCCAGAAACCCTTAATTTACTACTTTTATTTTTTTTTATCTGCTTTAGTATATCCAGTTTATTATGAACTTGACTATAACTCGTAAATACTTTTGGATATTAATTTATAGCAGAATGCTGTCTTTTGCTGCAGACCTATTTGACAAAAAAACCCTTTAGGTATCAATGGGCATCTCAAGTGTTGATTTCTTTAAAAAAACCACAGGTCTATTTAATAAAATCTGTTTGTGTTCTCACTTATGAAGTGATGCTGCTGAGCGCTGTGCACTTCCGTGTAGATGCCTTGACAATATTTGTGTGTTTCTTACAGGAACTGAGTGATCTGCAGCGAGACCCACCGGCCCACTGTTCTGCCGGACCTGTTGGAGATGACTGTAAGCTGTTCATAGTGCTTTGTCACTGCTGACCTTTCTTCAGTTTCAAAAACACTTGGATAATCTCTAATTGTTGTATCATTCTGACTTTCAGTGTTTCATTGGCAAGCAACAATTATGGGACCTGTAAGTATATGTAATTCATGCCCCTTAGACTGTAGACCTTGTTTCCCTTTTTGCTGCAGAAGGGTTCATTTGGGTTTCTGTAAACATGGCAGTCAAATTCAGCTGTGCTGTGTATAGATGAAAGATTTTGGGTAGTATTATTGTTCTTAGGAGTCTGGTACAAGTTTCTTTATGTAACTCTTCAAACTTCATGAAGTTAGGGGTGCGTAATCAGTAAATGGCAATGTATGAATTGGTGAGGTGGGCTGCAAAGTGAAAAGCTTGCTTTTCAAATATGGTGATTTCAATTCTGGAAGATTCACCTGCCTGAGAAGAGAAAGAGTGGGTATGATCCAGTGTTAAAGTTGGTGACTGTAAACAAGAGTGGAATTGCACAGGGTGATTATTTGTTGGCTGTGATAAGGCTTTGGCAAAAACAGACGACTTTTGCAAAATGTAGACCAGCAATTGTGGGTACTTTCAGTTTCTGTTTGGAAAGGCCTGCTTTCCTTGTTGGGTAGGGTGACGCTCTGAAGACCCCATTGATGACATTTGTCAAGGAAGTGACATAAGAAAGGACAACAAAGCTTAAGAACGGGAAGGTTTAAAGGAAAACTGAAAAGAGTTTTAACAAAAAGAATAGAGAACAACATGACTTGAGGAAAGGGGTGTTTATTCATATTATGTTAGGGAGTTTGTATTCCTAGTGTTTTCCTTTTGGACTTAGTAATTTGGAAAGAAGTGTCTCTGGTTCAGATTGTGATCTGAATCACTGTGTGAGTTGAAATTTTGAAATAATACTTGATGGATTAAAGTGCAGCATCATATGGCAGAGAAAAATGGAATTGTGTCTGCTTTGAGACTATTTCTGGATTTTCAGCACAGCTGCTCTGAAGCAGTGAAAGATCAGTTGCTAATGCCAGTAGTATGCTGGAGTCTGTTGTCCAACTTGTCAATGGCCCAGCAGCAACTGAAGTGATTGTGGCAAGTTTTTCTGTAGAATACTAATGCTTTTGCCATTTTTCTTTTAACAACTATGTTCTTTCATATGCAAAGTCATTCTGACCCTTGCTGTCCTACACTGCTTAAAGGTGAATGGCAAAACAGCAAAGAAGAGTTAACAAAACCTTATGTGCTGATTGCCGCTGATAAGGTCTCCATCCTGAATGACTCTGTTGATCTAAGGGAAATACTATCATGTAAATCCTGACTTAAATTCCATTTTTTTTCTTCCAGCTTGCAATTCACCTTTCATGTTCTGTAGTGGAAAATATTCTTTTCTTTGCTTCAGGTTCCTCAGATTTCTCTAGTTAAGGATAAGAATGAGTGTCTCTTGCCGTTCTTTGTCAGCAGTAGCTGCTGAGATACAAGAAAAGAACACCACCAAGATTAATCCTTTATCTTGATGACATAAAGAAATAGGGATGCACGTCCTGTATGTTGCCTGATGGCTGAGGGAAGCATAGGACTAAAACTTCCCTTCAAAATTCACTTCCTAGGTGTGAAAGTAGGGTAACCTTTTCTCCTGTCTGCGGGCATCATAAATTTGTTTTATGTACTTTACTCATAAAACACAGTGTGACTTCTCTTTGCCTTTTCTCTGACTCTGAACTTGTCTCATCTTCAGCTTATTTTAACTTTGACAAATCCATTTAGTATGCATGCAAGCAGTCCTTTCAAACCTTATTGGAAGTACAGCGGCAACCTATTCTGATGTTACCTAATGCTGACTTCTTAGCAATACTATATATAACCTGCCTTGCATTGCAACACGGTCTGCATTTTGAGTCTGTAAGATGACATGTCTTGGTGCACCATTTGTGACTTTACCTCCTATATGCATCTCGGACTGTTGTGGGTTTTTTTGCTCATTTCCAAGGTAAACATTTTATTTTAAGAAGTCTGCCTTTGCTTCCCTAAGAAAACCCGAAAACTTGGTCTTCTGCAGCTTTGCGAGATTGAGGTCCTATGTTGCTGTTTTAAACTTGCCAAGTAATGAGAAAGGTTTTCTTCTCCTTCCTTTAATTAGAAACGGCAGCACTGCTCTCTATCATTTATCATTGAGACTTTCCCCCTCACTTTTCTAATTAATAAAAATGAAAGATTTCCTCAACAGATGACTGCCACAAAGTTATTTCTATCTATTACTGTGTGCAACCTGGACGTAAACCTGTGCACATGTTCTCTAACAAAATGCATGTTCACAGATTTGTACAGGTCACAAAGATGTTGTGTGTTTTAAAACTCCCTGATGTCATCATGATCAACTGAATTATGTTGGAAAATCCTACTCTTTGCATCTGCAAAGAGAAACCACTTCTTAAGGTAAGTATATTTGTAGCTTAAGGATGGAGGAGGATCAGAGCAGCGGTGGTGTTGCACGGAGACAGGATTTGGAAGACCTGCTCTGGCTTTTGTATTCCCCTTGGCATGGTGGAGCTGATGGACCAGCAGTTTTGCAGCTCCACCAGTCGCACATAGCTCCCTCCCTTTTTCTCCCCAGGAAGGGCAGCACTCAGTAGCCTTGTTGCGCTACTGCAGTAGTAGCCATGGTTGGCTCTACTGTAGCCCTGCAGGCCAGTGGGGGGGTTCAGTTCCCACTGTGCCTTCCCAGTACACAGCCCATAGTGGGCCGTGGCGCATAGCATGGGCTGTGTACTGGGGAAAAAGTGGATTTTATAAGATTATGTACAGCTTTGGGAGGTTATCTGTGTTCAGAAGGGAAGCTCCAAAATAACTGAAATATATTAATATGTTTTGTTTGTTTTGTTTTTTTCCCCAGCCTGATAGTGCATATCAAGGAGGAGTGTTTTTTCTCACAGTACACTTTCCAACAGACTATCCTTTCAAACCGCCAAAGGTAAGTCTTTTCTCAAAATTTACAGGGTTTTTTTGGTCAAGCTTTGTTTCTGTCTCTTTGTTCTTTGAGGCTTAATTTTTGAAGATAAAACCAGAAAGGCCAGCAATAGGATCCATGTTCATAGTGGATGAACAGATAAGACTACAATAAATTTGTTGGCAGATCTTGTATGTCTGGAACTGAAGGGACAATGTTAAGGATTCTAAATATAATAAACATAATTTGTTGTTACTTGGTTTTATTTATTTTTTTTTATTCCAGATTGCTTTTACCACAAAAATCTACCACCCAAACATAAACAGTAATGGGAGTATTTGCCTTGATATCCTGAGATCTCAATGGTCACCAGCTCTGACTGTATCAAAAGGTAAACTCACAGATTTGCTAATGTATTTATGAAATTGCTTACACTGCCATGGCACATTTTTGTGTATTACTGTAGTAAGGGTGGCAGTGCAACCTCATTTCTCCTGCATGTTACAGAAGTGGCAAATTCTATCGGTATTCTTGTTATGATCCAAGATTTTGCACAATTTATTTGGAGTGTCACATTACATAAAATACTATGTGTATGGCAAAGAAAGGTTTTAAAACAAGTTGGGTAAGATAACAAACATCCAATTAGTCTGAAATGCAACTTCTGTATTATAGCTGACTGTGCATGCAGAACTGAGGAGAAAATGGTCAGCAGACCTTCAAAATCAAATTAATGTGGATGTAAATGGAAAACCCTGATACTGATGTGATGGGCTTCTCTGCTTAATGGTGGCTCTTTGGCTTGCCTGAGCATCTTTGTGTGGGCTAAGGTCTTCGTTATACTTCATTTTAAAATGAGATAAATTGTTCTGGTTTGCATTCCTCTTAAAGATTAATATTGTAAAATGTAGCTGCTTTCCAAGTCATCAGTAAAAGATTTATTAAAATATTCTAGTCCTGTAGTTAAACTTTCTCAAGATAACACTAGATTTTTTGGAACATTGAGGTTACAGTTAGCAGTTCCTTTGTTGTAGGCATTTTGTGCCACTTCAAAAGCTGCTTGAAATGTGGGTGCTATCATTGTTTTTTCTCGCCCATCTTCAAAATGCTCAGGCACACTTAGTCATATTACAGAAAGTTCTCATGTGACTCAAGGTTAAACAGTGTCACATCTTGCTTATGTGCTTGAGAGCCCTCTAAACCATGTGTCTTATGTGTCTTTTTTTAGAACAGTGTCATTGCATTTGCTGTACAAGCAAGGAAAAACATGTTAGGTTTTGTGCAATGGAAATTGCAATATGTAAGTGCAAGTGTTATACCTCCCCTGTGGAAAAGCAACTTGTGCTTGTGTACAATGACCCTGTACAGTAATCTCATAAGCTAAATAAAACCTAATTTTAATACTGTTTTCTGAAATAGTTGCAGAAGGCATGAATTACTTTTGTGTGTAGTTGGTGTCAGCTTTCCACAGAAACTGGCTGGTTTATTGCTGAGCAAAAATTGCCTTGTTTCTAGTTATTTAGAAGGTATTTAGCAAACAGAAGTTGGCATTTACATCATGTTTACCAGTTGGCATTTACAACTGAGAACTCTTGAAGTTTTTAGATCTTCAGTACTTTTCTGTGTCTTTACTTGTTGAGTGTTCCTTCAGTTACGAAGTGGAGCAGTCTGCTGTGGTCTTAGGTTCTGATTTGACATGCTTTAAGGTGCTTGCATGTTATACATTGTATAAACTGGACATTAGCTCACTGGCTCATGCAAGTTTCTCCTTTATAGTTCTTGCTTTACTCAATCAAAGGATTACAATATAATGGTAGTACCTGTTGTTGGTGTGACCAAGTATTCTAACCCGATTTTTTTTTTTAATATTACTGGTGTGTTTGGTACTTAATAAAATGAAACATGTTAGTATGATGTGGTTGAACTTATACAGCTGAAAATAGGTGTTAGTCTGGGCTTTTTGGTAACAAGACAAAGGAAGGAAAAAAATCCTATATCAGGTTCTTACGGCAGCATCAAATTCCGTTTCACAACACGCTTAGAATTATTTAACTGTGTACTCTTGTATTCATATTAGTTCTGAGTATAAAAATAGACATTTCCTGAAAAGTATGGACTGAAAATGTTAGAAAAATCAAACATCCTTGGTGCAATACTAGGAAATGAATATGGAATTATAAATGAATACATGCATATAATGCTGATGAAGTGTTTTCCCAAAATGGAAGTCACACTTAAATGAAATGTTCATATGAAGGGGAGAATAACTGTCAGCAGCACAGAAGTGGAGAAGGATATGCGCAAATGGAGTAGCACATGGCAGTGTAATGTTAATTATTTTTAAATAGCTTTAGATGGAAAGGGCTTAGTTTGATCAGATATTTTTACATAGCTATGCAGTCAGTAGTTTGTTTAATGTTCATAGGTTAAAATGTGGGGGAAAGATCATTACGAAAGGTACAGTTCCATGGGTCGCAAGTTCTCTAGGCTATTATCAGGTGCTGTTTACTTAGGACCTAGAAAAATGATGCTGTATAAACATTTCTAAACAGAACTGCCATGTGAAAGCTTGATTCAAATATGCATTCTCTTTCCGTTCTCCCTTTCACCACCCTTCTTCGGTGTACTGGAATATATTAAAGGATTATAGAAATAAAGCAAAATAACTTGTTTAATCTAGTGTCTCTTTTATTTAGTTTTATTGTCCATATGCTCCTTACTTTGTGATCCTAATCCAGATGATCCTTTAGTACCAGATATTGCACAGATCTACAAGTCAGACAAGGAAAAGTGAGTATAACATATACATAATTGTATGTGTGGTACTTGCAGATGGTTATCTGCTATGCACCTTCTATCTTAAATGTTAAAGGTACTGTTTTCATAGAGCTCTACAGTATTAGAATTTTTAACTCTCGAAAATATCGGTCAGTGGAATGGCAAGCAGAAAACTGTAGGCATACACAGCTATTGGGTACTTAATTTATTGTACTTAGTTGCATGAAACCTTCACGCTTTTGTGTCTCGTTTTTATATTCATTGCATGAAAAGTCATCTCACAAATGTGAGTTATTTGTTACTATTGTGATCCTCTGGTTGTAAAACCTGTGCCTCTAGTAAGATGTTAGGAATGAACAACAAGCAATTTTTTGACAAAATTTTATAAATATAGGATAGACAATACTCAGCTCTTTTTAGTGTTAAAAGCCATTGTTACATTGCAATTTGCAGCATCTTGCAGAGAAAAAGAAGGGGGTTTTTTACTTTCTGGAACAGCTGTAGAACTTGCAGGTGGTTTGATCTTGCAGAGAAAAAGAAGGGGTTTTTTTACTTTCTGGAACAGCTGTAGAACTTGCAGGTGGTTTGATCTTGCAGAGAAAAAGAAGGGGGTTTTTTACTTTCTGGAACAGCTGTAGAACTTGCAGGTGGTTTGATCTTGGGAAGGTTTACATGGATAGCATGTAACTGAAGTATTACATGCTTCTGGACCAAATCTGATTTTGATTTGAGAACTTTTAACTCTAAAAGTACTATACTGACTGGAACATCTGTCTGGGGGTCTCTACTTACAGTGCGGAACTGCCCTGGATTTCCCAAAGTTCAGTTTTAAGGTTTGCTGACTTCTTTTTGTGCATCACTCTTAAGGAAGGTTTTGAAACGCTGTCTTAAAACTACATACATTGCTGAACTCTCACAGCATCAGATAACAGGATTTAGGGGTCACTAGCAAGCCTGGTGCTTTGGCGTAGTGGTGTTTCTTTCCAGATCACCACCTCTCCGGAGTGATTCCTTCTGGCACTCAGACTTTGAATACTGGCGTCTGTGGATGTCTAAGCGAAGTAATGAATTGATTTGTTAGAGAGTTTGTTGCAGTTGTGGGTGGCAGGAAGCTCAGGCCCTTTATTCCACAGATTAGACTGTGTGATTTCCCAAAGGTTCCACGGGGAGAATACTACCTGTATGAGAGATTTTCCCATCATACCAGCTTTCTGCTGATATATTGACTGCCTGCTTTTCCTGGGCTTGCAAACTAAAAACTTCATGCATGGGAAAGTTTACGGAATCAGTGATCCAGGAAGGAAACACCATTTTGCTTACCGCTGTGAGATTTCATTGGACTCTGCTGCTATCAGCGGTGTTTTGGGCACAGCCCAGGATGTAGTCTACAGACGATCAGTGTGGCCTGAGCTGTCTTCTCTAACAGGGTTTCAGCACCTGTGGATTTTCTGTGAGATTAAGAAAGACTGAAAACCAAGATCAGTTTAAGGATAGTAACAAGGAATAGGAGCCTCTAAGGTTTTTTCAAATACATCCAGTCCCAATTTGCCAAGAATGGAATAACCTTCCCCAAATGAATTCACATTTTCTGGCAGCCTTGACAATAAATTAAAGAGCCATAGCCATGCGGTATATTCATAGACAATCTAACCACCACTGCTTATTTGGCTTCAAGTTGTGGAAAAAGTTACAGATTTAGTTTGGGGCAGGCTTTTTACCCTTGGAACTTAAGCTGCTTTTTGGTAACCTTGCTGTTCACTATTTTAATGGTTAGACTCGGTGGTTCAGATTCTGTGGAATGTTTGTGATATCCAGAATAATTTTTGACTTTATGGTTAACTGACTGAGAAATTGTTTGGTACTGATTTTTTTAATACTGAGCCATTGAAGACTTCTTGCAACGTGTACTAATGGCCTGTGGTTCACGACGTATCACAGGTCCGTGAAGATTTGAGTATTGCTTGTACCTTGAGGACTGGATAGAGGAGTGATGTAGAAGTTACATGGAAGTCTGTGGTCTAGTATTTCTCTCCCTAGAGTAAGAATTATTAAAGTGGGCCTTTTTCTGACAGCTTGATGTCTGATACAATCAAATCACATAATCCACTTCTGAAGTACTTGAACTCTTTAGCTTGTACTGCAAAGCAGATAGTGGTCAAGTTGAGGATGTTGTTATCTCAGCTTCTCCTCACAAAGTGACTTTTGTCCACCCACTTAACAGTGATTTCAGCTATTGTGTATCCTGTTTGTGAAGGAAGTGAACAAGGGATATTTCTCTGTCTCCAAAACTTAACATTAAATCATTGCTAGAGAAAGTTAGAGAATGTATAGTCTTACTATAGCTTTATCTTCTTAGACCTATTAATTTTTTTTAATCTCATCTTGGATTTAGGAAATGAAAGATATGGCTGGTTACCCCTGAGCATTTATCTATGGGTATTTTAGTATAAGTAAAATCCAAAGACTTGCGTGGTAGCATATTCTTAAGAAAAAAAAAACCCGATTAGTACATGAGTTGCTATACTGGTCTTAAGAAACAGATTCAAAAACTTGTCAGCATTTTCTCTGGAGGACCCAGAGGGAAAGTGAGTCTCATCTGAAGGGTGGGATAGAACAAATGTAAGGCCCAGAGTGAAAATTAGTGACTCTAAGGAAATTGACTGCTGGGAGTGCTGATGGCTTCACACCAGAAGGAGAAGCCCCCAAGACCTTAATCAGAAACGCTTTTCAAAAATTTTTCAAGTTCTGAAATGCAGAAGGCATTGTAGAATGGAGAATAAAAAAACCCGCCACTGTGTGTTCTATCCCCACCCTTTCCAAAACTGGTTAATTTTACTGAATTTTATGCAACTAAAATGTGTGAACTTTGTCAGACTGTTAAGAGTCTACACATTAGGGAATAATTGACAACCAATTCTTGTTAAGGTACAAATAAGGGAACAGGTTGTGAAATGCAAATTAAGTATGCACAATTATATGCATTTTAATACAAACTTGTGAGATTGGTTTTGAGTTTAAGTCTAAATAGCTTTAATAGGTAACCTTAGAAACTGAACATACAGTGGGTGTATGTTTCGTGGGTTTTAGACTATTTTAACGTTATTTGAATCAATGCTAAGAAGTGAAAAGCACAATAACATCTGTATTAAGTAAATATGTGGCTATTGTCAATGTATCACTAACAGCTCTTCACCGTACTGCCTTCTTTCTGCACGTACAGATACAACAGACATGCAAGAGAATGGACTCAGAAATATGCAATGTAAACTTGTGAAGACTTTTTCATATACCACAGAGTACTGTAAATTCTAGGGTTTTTTTCAAAATCCGAAGAAAACGGAGCACAGTTTACTCTTTCAATGTGTCATGATGCCCCTTTTCTCACCCATGTAAGTGTGTTTCTGGAGCAAGGGAGAACAAACTTCCAAAAATAACCTTATGACTGTGATAAGAATATTTATCCTCTTTGTATGCTTTGCAGAAGACATTTATTATGGTTTTTAAGAGTTGGACATCTGCATCTTCAGACTACAAGACCCATAATGCAGTTTTAAAGCTACCAAATTATTTTTGCTGGAAAAAGTAGCGTTTTTTATGTGATGAATACTGTATGTGTGTCTTTAAAGTACCTTGTCAGTTTCATAAGTGTGTTCAAGTTTAATTTTGTTAGTTCAATTATGTAATTTGTACTTTTTATTTACTGTATAGACTAAATATTTTATTTACCATGTAAGTCACTTCATTTTAGACGTACTTGTTTGTGCACAGTATTGACAAGATACAACTCATAGTAATAGGAGTATCCCACCCGTTAGGATATTCTAAAGACTGACTGCAGACTTCTTAAAACCTGAAATTATCTTTGCACTGTACTTCTTTGTACGCTGATTATGGAGAAACACTTGGTTTGGATTCTGTTGTTGCATACTTGACTTAATTTTATTGCAATGTGAACTAATTGCACTGCTATGTAGAAAGATACATAACCGTTCTGTTGCTTTTCACAACTGATTTTGACATGTGGGCAACATAACAATATCACAGACCTTTTACAAATCTAAATGTAGCCTTTTCCATATAAATAAAACAGGTTTTCTACTACTTGTCTTGGCTATTTTTTAAAAATCATGCATATCCTTAATATGCTTGTTCTAACATTAGAGGATTGAAGTATTATGTGTGCATGTGTTTTGTAGACAAAAGGGAAAATAAAGCCATGCATCGCATACTACTTAGAACTGTGTTGCAATTAATTTTTATGCTAGCTTTAGCCTGATTTATTGAGCATGCTCTGCCCATTGTTTTATATAGAATTTAAACTAGTTTAATAATGTTACAACCATATTCATTTATGGAGGAAATAGCACAAGTGTTTGAACATCAAACACTTCAGTTGAGGTGGTATATTTGCAGTATCAGAATGTCACAGTAAACTTACCAGGCATGCACCTAATTTTTCCATTAACTGGCACTTCATTTGCTTCAGACTATGCATGTGGAATAGCAGTAGTGCTGGAAAGGGGCAATCTTTAATTACAAAGTTGGTTAAAAGCAGAGCAACATTGATTTCCTACTGTACCACCTTCTTGGGTATCCAAAAAGGAAAATGTGTGACTAATGTTTTTCTCTGTGCCTTGCACATGAAAGAAAAATGACTTGCAGTTGGGGAACGTGTTGTCATAAAATAAGACAACAAAAATATTTGGTTTGGTTTTTTTTTACTGTAATGAAAGCCAAATGGGAGTTTGAGGTGTGGATGGGAAGCATGCAAAGTAGGAGCTTTTGTTCCTAGCAGAGGAATATTGTTATCTTTATGCTACTGACCCACAGGGCACGAGTGGGCCACGTACAGGGAAGAATGTCACTTCTGTGCTACAGTTTTATCTATGATGTAATGATGACTTTTGAAATAAAAGCTTGATGTAGAGTGGCTCTATTAATCTCAAAATACCCTTGTTCACTACAACTGTAAGCTGAATAAATGTGGGTATTTTTGTTATTAAAACGAGTGCTTCATTACTTGGACTAGGACAGTGTAGCTGGGGAAGGCAGCGCCATTGTTTCTTCTTACTGCTACAGTGGTAGTAGAACTTTGACCACCAGACTGTTCTCGGAGCTCTTACCTTTTAATCTTTGCAGTATCTGTGTTGAACGGTATGAAATTGGAAGTTTGCCTTGCATCTTGGAATACTTTCTTTTGCTTTACGGATTTCTATTAGAGATGGTTTGAAAACGTTTGTATTTCAACTGGTAGCATTTCTGCCGTCTGCCATATGTGACAGAGGATGACTTTCCACCGCAGTGCAACACCAGCAGGAGGATCAAAAAAACCCAACACCCCCAGCCGCGAGCGAGGCGTTCTGCCTGCAGCCTCCTGCATGCTACAGAACAGCTCCAAGTGAAGTCTCTGCTTCCTGCAGGCCTCCGTGCAGTGCGGCCCTTCTGCTGCTGAGAGGGTGGCGGCGATAAACACAACGTGACTTGAGCCGTGGGGGGCGGGTGGGATCCCGCACCGCTCGCCCAGCGCCCCCGGGCGCGGTTGCGGCGGCGCGGCTGGGCTCCTGCCATCCCCTGCTGGCCACCACGGTGGAACGATAGCGGCGCCCCCTCGGCAGCGTTCGCCCTGCAGCCAGGCTCCCGGCGGTGCCCCAGCCAGGCGGGCGGCTGCCGGGCCGCAGCTCGCCCCCTCCCCCTCGGTGCCCTTGCGAGGGCTGCTGCTGCGGTGTGCTTACCGGCGGCCTCCTGCCCTAACGGCGCACGAGCCCCGCTGCGGAACTGGTGTGCTGCTCCTGCGGGCCGCGGGGGGGCGCGGGGTCACCTCGGCCTGGAAGGGGAAGGTGGGGCGGGGCCTCCGCCCCCCGCGCGCGCCATGGCGGCGGCAGCCAATCCCGTCGCCTCGCCGCGGGACGGCTTGCGCGCGGCGGCCGCTGTCCCAGGGTGCCGTGCGGCGGCCGCGCCAGCCTCGCGCGCGCAGGCGCGGCAGGTCGGGATGGCGGCGGCGCTGGGGTGGCTGGGCCGGGCCGCAGCCCTCGTCGGTGGCGCGCAGCGGCTCCTCAGGTGCGGGCGGGGCGGGAGCGGGGCTCCGGGGCGGGAGCGGAGTTCAGAGGCGGGGGGTGCCCTTCCTTGGCGGGCTGGGGCGGCCGGTCTCCCTCGGAGGGACGCCGGGCCTGCCGTGCGGCGGCGGTGGTAACCGGCGGTGCCCTGTGTGCAGGTGCTGTGGCGGCGGCTCGGCGGCGGCGGCGTGCCTCGCCAGGGGCATCAGCTCGGTGGAGCGCCCGAAGCGGCCCATGTCAGCCTATTTTCGTTTCCTAAAAGAACATCATGCGGCTTTTCGGCAGAAAAACCCAGGTACGAGGCCTGAAGGGAGTTGGGGGCGAGAAGCTTGGCGGTTGGCCTGGCCTTGCTTTTACGAGCACAGCCTCAGGCCGGGAGCGTGCGGCGCTCTGCAGGCAGGCGGTGTTTTCCTTCCAAAACCCGTCGTTTGAAGAGGAAACTGGAACAAAGTATTGCTTGGTAAAACTAAACGCCGTTAAGTGCGTTACCCTGATTTCAGGAGGTCAAAGCTATTTTTTTATCGTAGTGTACCACAAGTAAATTTAGTATTGCTGTGCTTATTGCCTGTATCTCTGTTAGCTTAGCCTTCGATACTTAATCACTCAAAAAAGTGAATATTTGTATGTGACTTTAAAAACGTTAGAAGAAGGAGCTCACCTGGGCAATATGTGTTAACAGTGATTTGTGGTTCTAAGTTATCCTTAAATCTATATGTGTTTCAAGTATGCTGTTTCTGATAAAAGGAGCTGTATGTGATTTTATGTTGATGCTTAGTAACCTGAAAACTACACATACTGGATTGCCTCAGAGTATATGGGAGAAAAATGGTTTTCTGTGAATATGTTTGTTATCAAAAACTTCATTTATAGGCTATGCAGTCACTTTGGCCAGAGAGCAGCAAAGTGGAGAGGTGTGCTGATTTTGAAAATACTGGAAAGTGAATGTTAATATGTTTAAAGAACAATGATCATATTGGGCAAGTCATGTGTTAAACTTAAGTAGGGAAAACCATTTGATACCGTGTTTTGCTCATTAGTTCAGGAGTTCAACAGTCAGAAAAGTTGAGACATGAGCTTCTGGAACTTACTGTGGTTGTATGCCACACCAGTGTATTCCACGTGTTTCTGAAATTTGAATAATCTGCAAATAAATGTGCTGTATCATACATAAATTGAGAATTGGGTGCTTTCTTGTTTCAGTAGAGGTAATATTTAAAAATAAACTGATAATTCACTTGTTATCTTCTATCATTGGCAAAGCATCGTATTTTCAAAGGTTTTAAGACTGGTATACTTGGATTAAAAACTCCCTATTTGTCTTGTTTTTCAAAAATTCTGGAAGTCAGCTTACTGTTAAGAGCTTAGTTCAACTTTTCCACTGTTGACATGGCTGAAATGCACATTTGAGGTGGGAGAGAGGAAGATCTACTTGTTCCTTTTAGGGTGAAGTGGAGGGAAAGCCTGTAAAGGATTTTTCAAGAAAAGAAAAGCTTATATTCTCTTTCTACCACCCCCAGATTTTTTTTATATTTTTTTATTATTACTACTTTTCTCTCTTTGTAAATTCAGGTCTGGCTGGAAACCTCAGCAGATGACCATAGAGCAAGGGCATCCAAAGGCAAAAGGCAGCCAGCTGAAAACTAAAGAGATTTAATTCACTGTAATTTTGTTTGTTGGAGAAGGAAATTACTTTTCTTTAACCTTGCTTCTGTTGAATTATATTATAAATCAAGGACTTTATTTTAATAAAGATCAAGCATATGTGCTTTACAAGGTGGGTAAGGTCACGTTGTACTTGCTTTGAAGAATCCAGCAGTCTTTCTGCCAAAAAAAAAAAATGAAAACTGCAAATCTTACTTTTGGTTTCTTTCCTGGCCCCCCTCCAAGTTCAGACCGTCCTGTCTTGTGTAGAAGAGTATCCAACTGAACAGAAAGAAACTAAAATTGTTGTAGGGTGGTAATAGTTGCCAGTCTTGAAGTGGTGCTTTGGTTTACAACTGCACATTTCATTCTAGTTTAAGTCAAGAGCAAGGACTCTCTCCACCGCTCCAAAATGCTACGGTTCCCTTTAACTGCCACAGTAAGTTAGCTAGTTTTAAGAAAGAAGGAAGATGTATTTGTACAGGAAAAAGATACTAGTGACAGATTTCCTTGGGAAAAAATTGAAGAAGCTTACTAAAGATACAATATTGATCTTTATTTTTTTGCTTTCTAATTTTAATGTACAGAAGCGAGCAGTATGGAGGTGATTAAAAAAATAGCAGATGCTTGGAAGGCGTTACCAGTGTCACAGAAGCAGGTGAGTTTGTGTCTTTGATCTGTGTACTTGGAACTTATAGAATCTTAGTGGTTGTTTCACTTGCATTGGTGTCCTCTGTTTTTTTGTTTTGTGTGGAGCATTTTTGGTTGGTTGGTTTTAAACTACAAAAAACCATTTGCGTACAACAAACGCTCAGACCTAAGAACAGTTTTGAAGAGAATCGGGAGCTTCAGAGTACTCAGGCGACATATGGTGGGTTGGGTTGACCCTGGCTGGATGACCAAGCTGCTGTATTACTCCCCTCCTCAGCTGGACAGGGGAGAGAAAATACAGCAAAAGACCTGTGGGTCGAGGACAGGGAGAGATAGATAGCTCAGCAATTGCAGTGATGGGCAAAACAGATTTGACTTGGGTAATAAATTATAAACTCATTTCCCCATCAAATCAGAGTAGGGTAATGAGAAATAAAGCCAAATCTTAAAACCACCTTCCCCTCACCCCTCCCTTCTTTCCAGCCTCAACTTTACTCCTGGTTTATTTCTACCTCCTCCCTCCCCAGTGGTGCAGGGGGACAGGGAATCAGGGCTGTAGTCAGTTCATCACATGTCTCTGCTGTTCCTTCCTCTGCAGGGGGCAGGGCCTCTCACACTCTGCCCTTGCTCCAGCGTGGGGTCTCTCCCAAGGGAGACAGTTGTCTGTGAACTGCTCCAATGTGAGCCCTTCCCACGGGCTGCAGTTCTTCACACACTGCTCCAGCGTCGGTCCCTCCCACGAGGTGCAGTCCTTCAGGAACGGCCGACTCCAGCGTGTCCCCCCCTGCGGGGTCCCCAGCCCGGGCTCCTCTTCCCACGGGGCCACAGCTCCTGCCACGAGCTGCTCCAGCACGGGCTGCCTATGGGGTCACAGCCTGAAAGCATCTGTTTAAGGTTGGTGATTGTGTTGTAGGCTTATGAGGAAGCTAGAAAGACAGACTGGCAAAAATACCAAGAGCAGATGGCCTCATACAAAGCACAGTTAACTCCAGCCCAGGCTGCAGCTTTGAAAGAAGAAAGGAGAAAACGACTGGCAAAAAGAAGATCATTCAAGGCAAAAAGAGTAAGTATTTTGAAGTTCAACTTGCTTTTCTTTCAAGGAACATGGGTTCTGTTTGTCTAGTATACAGAGCAGGGTTGAAGCATAAAGAGACTTTCAGAATAAACAAAACCAAAACCCACCACCAAAACTCCAAAACAAGGCCCCATGGACTAAAATAATTGCTAGTGTTAGCTGTTATTTAGGTGGCTTTCCTGCACTTGAAGACCAGAATTTTAACCATAGTATATATCTTTATGCTTAGAGGTTGCTTCTCTGTGCTTTTTTCTTCCTATTCCTAAAGGTGCCAGAGAAATGATAGGTAATAAAAGATACTTGAACCAGCAACGCTTTGTTTAGTTGGGAAGAAATCCTGAAATAGCTTTTCACAAAGGCCTTGAAGGTGTTACTTCAGTGACCCCTACAAGGTAATAGCTGTTTGAAGTAGCTTTTTTTCCTTCTTTTGTTTGGGTTCTGCCACTTTGCTATCTGTATAGCTGCTGACATGTTGAATTAGGGCTGCACAGAGGCACATCTGTTAGTGTCCTTTATTGACTTATTCAGATGATCTTCCCTATTCCCTTTTAGCTGGCTTATATATAAATCTTGAGAGACAGAACCACCTGTAAAGGTACAATATGGTTCGTCCAGTGGCAGGATCAGTTGAAGGGATTACTTACTGCTTATTCATTCCTGTGAATAGAACTGCTGATGTGATACTGCTCTAATTGGCAAAAGTGAAGTTAATTTGGTTTAAAAGACTCCCTACTTAGAGTAATTTTAAATAGAAATAATTCTAGCGATCCTTTTTTAGAGTATGGCACCAGAAGGAATTTAGCTGGCATACCTGATACCTAAACAGGTGTTCAATCGGCAGCATCCAGGCTGTAGTGGGAATGTCTTGGGGCTGGAGAAAACAAGTGTAATTATGTCCGTAACTTGCTGTACTTTCCCTCTTTCACCACCAACCCCATAGGTGAAGTGTTCTGGTAGCAGAAACCTAGGTCTGTTTCCCTGAAAATCTGCTGGTTCTGCTCTGCCTTCTCATCTCCTGCAGTTAGGTATCTGCCCTCCTCTCTGCAAACACACAGTATTTCACACCAGAAACCGAAGCCCTGCAAAGATAACAGAAAACCTGTTGTCATGACTTTCTTACTGAGTGGAATTTAGTAAGAGTCTTTAGTTTCTGAAAAGACTTAGCTGAAGTACAAATCATTTCTAAATGCTTATGTTATGTCTGTAAGAATTGAGGTTCATAGCTTTTCTTAATTTAGTTAAGCATTAGTCCAGACAAGTGGTGAGAGCATCTTGACAATACAGTCCAATACAGTTTACAGAATAAAACACCAAAAAATGAATTCGAGTCTGACTTTTTGTATAGAATATAAAGACAAATGGTAGGTTTAGCTTTGGAAAAGTGCATGCTTGGTGCATTGTATAACTTCTCTTGTTGTTTTTAAAGGAATTGACTGTGCTTGGAAAACCTAAGAGACCTCGTAGCGGCTTTAACATTTTTGTGTCAGAAAACTTTAAAGAAAGTGAGGGAGTTTCACCTGTGGTAAGCCAGGAAAGATTGTTCTTTAAAATACATCTGTTGTATTCAAAAAAATCTGGTTTAGATTCTGTCATTTTCAAAGAAACTGTTCGGTATCTGGATTTTGCTTTGCTTAGGTTACTTTTTTAGGCTGCAGTGGTCTAGCTATACTGCTGGTGGCATGTCCTGTATAAACTGCTGTGTGAGTATACAGACTTAAAATATTTGTGCTGGTTTTTTGCACATCTCTGTTACAGACTTCACCTGTTTATTCTGTAAGGAGAGAATTCTACTCCTTTTTGTTCTGGTATAGAAATACACTAGTTTTTCAAATGCTTGTGGTGGTCTGCTGCTGTTTCTGTAGTACTGGTTGGCATACCTCCTATAGCACAGTTTGTGTCACAGAACATGCAGGAGTTCTTCAGCAAGCTCAGAAGTTTCACACTGAACCTTGCTTTGGGGCAGTTTGAGTTGCGCTGGTGGATTACAGCACTTGAAGTGCTGGAGACCTCCCCTGTGTGCCTGATACATTCTAGTCAGTGTATCAGGATAGTGGAAATGGTTTGTTCCTTGGCTTTCTGCATACAATGCAGCATCTCCAGTCAGCTGCGGCCTGGTGTGACACAGATGGTAAAATACTCCTGACATGGTACAGAGTTCCCTGTGAAAATGGTTAATGCTTGTCTAGGCTCAGCTTAAATTAGGGCTTGGTTTAAATGAAACCAGTATGTGGGCTGAGATTTAGTCATGTTGCTATAAATCAGCTCAGCTGTTCTGGCTGCCTGCTTTTTCAGCAGGCCAAGTAACTTTAACAGCTTAGTCCTGATACTGTCTGTAAATGTGGCTGTGATGATGCCCAGCAGCTTGAACCATATTGTTCATTACTTAATTACGTTAAGAGGGTGGGGTATTAAGCCCATGTGACTTGATGCTTTTTTTTCTGTTTGCTTTATACTTGGCTTTCGCTAGTGTGGCATTTCCTGCAACCCTCTGTGGTCAGTCTGCTGTTAAAATAATCCTAATATATTGCATATTCTATATCCTGTAGGCAAAGCTGAAGCAATTATTTGATGCGTGGCAAAAACTGTCCAGTACTCAAAAGCAGGTATGTTGGTGGTTTCTGATGAGCCTCCGAGGTGATCAGAAAATGACAAGCTTGAGTTAAAATTTATAACTTTATACAAAATCTTGAACTCGGTTGCTCAAAATATTAGTATTAAGGAAAATACTCTGAGGTTTTATGTGTCTTGAAAAAAATTGCCATTACTCTTGTTCCATTAGCGACCATTTTTTTCACAGTGTTGATGAAATGCGAGTCAGTGGGGCAGGATGGAAGTTGTTTATGCCTGGAAATACATGCGTCTAGTGCGGAAGGTGCAATAATTTGCAATCATTAGATAGGTTTTTTTCTAATAATACGTAGTATTTTTAAATGCCACCATAGTAATTTGCTTCTTGTGGAAAGATTTTTGACAGGTAAAAGCAACAGAAATCTACTAGTGATATGCACATGGGAATTGATTACCTGTAGTTGTCTTGGGGACAGTTTTCTGCCAGCTTTCTTGGTGTATCGAGATGTGAACCTGCAGATGGGTATATGGAAGTTGGAGGGGTGCTATACTGAAAGTGAATCTAAACCTCCACATTTTCAAATATTCTGTACCTCACTGTCCTTCCGCCTGAATGCCCTTCTTCCAGATTGTTGTTAGTGTTGTTAGCAGCAATATTGAATAAACTCCCTTTTCAGGAGTGGCCATCTGTTGACATAACTGTACTTCAGTGCTAAGGTTTTATGGTTTTGTGCAAGTTTGAAGATTTTTTTTTTTTTTTTTTAACTTTGCGGGAGGTGAATGCGAATGCCTGGGAAGCACAGTGACTGGGTCTTGCTCGAAGTCCCTTTGTATCTGAGGGGATTATGTGACATGGCAGTTACCCAGACAAAGCCCCTGCTGTAACTGTTGATACCTGATTTTCTTCCAGCCATACCTGCAGCTTGCTGAAGATGATAAGGTTCGGTATGAGAATGAAATGAGGTCATGGGAAGCAAAAATGGTTGAACTTGGCCGTGAAGACCTGATACGTTCCAAAAAGCCAAGGCCAAAAAAGAAAACTGCTGAAACTGAAGAGAAAACTGCAACAGCCAAAGCTTCCTCACACGAAAACAAGGCAAAATTACAGTTGAAAAGATCAGAAGAATAAAATGGTTAAGTATTTCATATTTAGTCCCCTTTGGTTGCATTGTCTTTATCCTGCTGTGTTAATGCTGCTGTCGGCATTAGCACTGAAATCTGGAAAACCCATGAAGGGCCCGCTGGAGAAGTGGAAAAGGTGATGGGGTCGGACGGGGTTCACTGTGTCACAGAACTGACTGAAATAATCATTGCGGGCATAGCCCGAGCTGTGCAACGGTAACTGGTTAATCAAGCTGTGAATAGTGATACTGACATCAGCAGAGCTCTCCATTACCGGTAGCTAACACTAGCGTTTATAGGATATTTTTTATAAAAGTGAGAATATTCTGCAATGTTAGCATCTAAATTTTGTAAGAGCTGAAATCTGAGTTGCTGCTGTGGTTTATTCCCTCCATGGTATTGGTAGTGAAGAGAAATGTTCTGCATTTCAACAAAAGGCACAAGAAATGTAAAATACTTTTATGTATCCGTCTCTTTTTTTTTTAATGTATCAACCTGTGTACAACACTTATGTTGCATTTAACTAAAGACAATGTCAGTTTTGTATAAAAGTATCTTTATTGAACTTTTATTCCATGGTTTCTTTGGATATATGCAAACACTTTTACCATCCTGTTGTCACGTTTAGGGCAGCCTGTAAAGAACAGAAAATGTATGAACTGCTTAAACTGTCGATTTTCATTTAATAAATACAGCTGTTTTGAAGAGCGGCTGGTTTTCTTCTGGGGCGTCTCAGCTATTTCATAGTCTGTGGTTTAGCAGAAAGGCAAGCTTTTCCAGGATCAGGGGTTTCATCCATCCTGAGGGACCCACAGAAGCCACCAAAGCTGCTTGTTTAGTGGTGGGAACTGGAAAGCCAAACAGGTTAGCTTTTCTCCTGCTCTGCTCTTCTCCCGCTCTGCTCCCTTTTATTTTTTTTTTTTTTTCATATTTCCGCCCCCCCCCCCCCCCCCCCCCCCCTTCGGCTTTTTTTTGTTTGGCCCTCTGTTTGGCCTTGTTTGTGTGTGTAGCCCTTTCTCCCGCCTTCCCCCCCCCCGCCCCCGCGGGGGCAGGCGGTGGCTCCCGCCCCGCGGCGGTTCGCTGCAGGGCCCCGCGGGGGGTGGGGCGGGGCGGGGCGCAGCGCGGCGGGAAGGCCGGCTGGCCCCGCCCCTACCGTGGCGCGCCGCGCACGCGCGGCCCGGCGCCGCCCATCTCGCGGGAGGCGCGCGGCGCGATGGGGCTGCTGGAGGAGTGCAGGGCCGCGTTCGGCAGCGCCGACCTGTACGGCGTGCTGGGCGCGCGGCGGCAGGCCTCGGGGCGGGAGCTCAGCCGCGCCTACCGCCGCGCCTCGCTGCGCGTGCACCCCGACCGCGCGCAGCCCGGCGACAAGGAGGAGGCGACGCGGCGCTTCCAGGTGAGCGCGGGGGGGGGGGCGGCCCCTCTCGGGCCGGGCGGGCGGGCGGCTCGCCCCCTGTAATAAGTAACTGAGGGTAGTTTGCTGATCAGGTTGGGTTGTAACAGCAGGAATGATCTTGCTGCAACAGATTGGAGAACGTTCTGTCTGGCGGGAAAAGACTTAACCGTGAGGTTGCAAGACGTACTTTCTCAAGGCCAATGTTAAACCGTAATCTCATGTTACTGTGACAACTTTTGTCTTTGTTTAGACCTTTGTGTAAAAACAGATTAGTTTTGTAATATACAGCTTCTTGCTACGTGACCGAAAGCATAACTGTTTGCTTAAACCGGCCTTGAAGCTGAGGATAAGAGGGCTGTGTCACTTGTCGGAATTGGCGAGCCTGGATGGAGCTGTGACTCCCCGGCCGCCCAGCTGTTTTTGCTTTCCCGCCTTAATAAATAGGGAATTTCTTTCGGGCTCTAGTTATTTCAATTCAACTATACCACCCCCCCACCCCCCACCGACGGGGCGGGCGCCCCTCTCCCCGCAGGTCCTGGGCAAGGCCTACGCCGTGCTGAGCGACGAGGCGCAGCGCGCCCTGTACGATGAGCAGGGCACGGTGGACGAGGAGGGCGAGGCGCTGAGGGGCGAGCGCGACTGGCACGAGTACTGGCGGCTGCTCTTCAACAAGGTGGGCCCGGGGACGGGGCGGGCACAGCCCGCAGCCTCAGCGCTGTGGCCGTGTCCCCCTTGCCAGCTTCGTGGAAGGCGCTGTCCGGGGGCGGGGGGTGCGTGCTGTCGCCGCACCCTGGTAAATCCAGCGGCTCGAGTGTCTCCTCTCTGCTTCAGATCACGGTGAAAGACATCGAAGATTTTGAGAAGAGCTATAAACACTCGGAAGAAGAGCTCGCCGATATTAAAGCAGCGTACGTGGATTTTGAGGGGGACATGGACAGAATAATGGAGTCTGTATTGTGTGTGGACTATACCGATGAACCAAGAATAAGGAAAATCATACAGGAAGCCATCGATTCTGGAGAAGTCCCATCCTACAAATGTTTTTTAGAAGAGTCTAAGCAGAAAACAATGGCAAGAAAAAGGCGGGTAGGTTATATTAATCAGGGACCAAAGGGAAGCGCTATTTGTGATAAGCCTTTAATCTTCCTTGGTAGAAACAAACACAGCTGTTCTCGAGACAAATGTTTGCCACAGGATTGCTGGGTTACAGATCTTGCTCTCAGAATCCTTGACTTTCACATTTATCACCTGTGTTCTCCCCTTCCCCCCCCCCGCCCCCCTGCAATTGTTGTGAAAGGCTTTTAAAAAGAGTTGTAATAGGCTGTTGCTTATTATTCTTTCATTTCATTATTATACACAATGGCTTAATAGTTCTGCATGGCGCTGCGTTTATTTACAAAGCTATGAGTTGCTGTATTGAAGAAGGATACATGGTAGAAATATATTATGCTTGCCTTCTGGCAAGTGTGAAATAACATGCTGGACTAAATGGACCTCTTCTCCAACCCGGGTTTTTTTTGGGCACTTTGTAGAGTATGTTATATGCACATCACAGTAACCTTTCTCTGACTTAAAGAAAATGTAATAGCTACTAAGACAAAATAAGTGTGGGTGGGGGTCACAGGGATGGGGACAGACATCACGTTCAGCATTGTGAAACTGCAAAAAAACTAACCTGATCTACTAAACTGTGGAGCCGGAATGGGCTTTCTTTGACAATTTCTCATCTGTGGCCAAACTTGGAAACCATTCATGTTCTCCTGCATCAATTTGTATTCAGATGCAAAAAAAAGTTATTGGTAACTACTGTAAGGCTTTGTCAAATACTGTCCGAAATGCTTTTTAAAAAACTAGTTTGCTATTTCAGGCAGAAAAAGAAGCTAGAGAGGCAGAGAAGACTAAAGATGAACTGGGCCTTGGTGGAGAAGATGACTTGAAAGCGCTGATTCAAGTAAGGCTTTTTGTATCTGTTGAAGATAAGTTACCAGCTTATAATTGTGTTTTCCCTGAGCATCTTTGTATTCTGCATCCTTGCAATTCTTCTGAGTTCCTGAGGTTAAAACCTGACCTTAATGTTAACTAGCTATGTACTTTAATTAAGTCAGAGCATGGTATGGATTTTATTTCCTGCATCTTTTTAAAAATTAACAAAGTTACTTTAATATCCTTATTGCATACACAGTCAAAATACTTAAATTCTAGTTTTAGGGAGTTAGGAAGTGTTAATGATTTTTTTCTGAGGGATTCCCGGAGGATGTAGAAGTCAATAGAACTTGCTACTTCACTTTTGCATCTTGGGGACTGAGGAAAGAAACACACGGTTTACATTCCGTGTTCTGGAACGTTTTCTGTTTCTTCTTTCTTGTCATCCAGTGAGCTCCCTAGAATGTTCATGCTTAATAATTTCTCCAATTGTAGTAGAGTTTTGGGTCTAAACTAGAAGTGGATTGGCTTTTCCTAGCTTTCTGTCATGAATTTTTACAGTCACCCTTTACCTCTGTCTTGATACTTCAGGAAGTTAGGCATAGAGCCTAGACCAGGGGTCCTCAAACTACGGCCTGCGGGCTGGATGCAGCCCCCCAGGGTCCTCAATCCGCCCCCCGGTATTTACAGAACACACACACACCCCCAGGCCAGGGGTTGCGGGGGGGAAACCAAGCAGCTGCAGATGACTGCCTGCCACTTCATCCGTGCGCCGGCCCCCCGTTTAAAAAGTTTGAGGACCCCTGGCCTAGACCATACAAGCGGGCTTTTCCTTTACAGTATTATACCTTCTGTAGCTTGTATTCCCTGTTTAATTATTCCAGGATTTTATGTAGCTATCTTATCTTCAATAGAATCAGCTGTCTTGGGCAGTAGTAAAAGTTTTGAATTTGGTTTCTTTTTCTCCCCCTTCCCCAGAAGAGAAATAAAGATCGGGAAAAGGAAATGGATGACTTTCTGGCCCAACTGGAAGCAAAATATGGGAGTAGTGCTAAAAAAGGAGGAAAGAAGACTGCAGCCAGGAAAGGAAAGAAATAGAGAAAGAAATAAAGAACTGTGTAGGCTGAAATATCAGGTGTCGTTTTGTATGAGAACGTGGATTTGGGAGAATTTGAGCTTTTTTCTGGGCTACTGTTTTGGACTGCGTGTGCATCAACTTGCTGTGAGTGGGAGGTATGATGCGGAATCCATCCTGAAGATGTTTAAAATCACTTTGGTGCTCTTCAGTTAAGATCAAACAGATTCTTTGACTAAAAGTTTTGTTACAGTAAGGAAGCAGTATGATGTTTGGGATGGTGGTGTGTTTATTGAACTTGTTGAAGCACCTGCCTTCCAAACACCTACCGGATATTGGTACAGCTGAGGGTAAAACAGCGTAATTCCATACCTTTGAGAGTCTTCAGTGCCATATTCCTGTGGTTTCTGAGTTGGAAATACTATCTTATTGCTATTCACACACTTCTTTTGTAACAAACCTTCTGCTGTTTTTAAAGGTTTTGCAGTTCAGCTCAACAGATGTTTTCCAGATATTCCAGCGGATTTATAAAGGTACTTTGGAAAATGACAGATTTAATAAATAAAAAGTTTTTGCAGAATTTGGTGCTATGTTGCTTCCACTACTGTCTCTACATTTTCTAGGCAGCTGCTGAAAACAAACATCACATGCACTGTTCTGACTGATTTAAGTCAAGTAACTACTACATACTTCTATAGCAGCTGAAAATATGGCTATATGGTCAACTGTGGTGTCGGCGGTGGTCACGCTACATTAGGTGAAAGGGCCAACTTGTGTTTGGTCTTTGCCTGCCTGCGATAGATGCCTTAAGAAGAGTATGAGACTGCAGCATGTACATGACTATGCAGAAATTCTCTGACACGCTGAGGTGAGGTTAACAGTTAACAATCCACAGCACAGAGTCTATTCAGTGTATTTCTAGGGTTCATGATGTCCCATGATGTTTCGAAGCTTAGGAATATCTTGCGTGTTACTTCAATACCATGACAGTGAAGCCTGCTGTGGGACGGTAGTGATGAGCTACTTCACTGTACTTGTCAACACTTGTTATTTCAGAAGTGAACTACTTCCTTAAGATACGCAAATACTTAGAAGGTTTTTGCTTCACCTGTTTCTAAACCACTTGATGTAGTGTGCAGGGGCATGAATTTGAAGGGAACTAGTTTTCACTATTCAAAGGAATGAGGCTGGCCTTATATTGTGATTGATTTTTCAAAGGCTTACGAGCCACAAGGTGAACGCTTACTTTTGAGTTGAAGGTCTCAACTGACAGCATTCAGGAACTAACAGAGCTTCTTAGGGGAAGCTAGAGGTAGGTGGGAACTGTTCCTGTTTACTTGGCTGCTTTCAAAAATCCTGATTTGGAGACAGTATAGTGTTACCATTAAGTTGCATAACATCTGACTTGAACATAACTTTTACTATATGAAATAGGTATCAACAGCCCAGGAGAAGTCTCTGGTGTCAACTGTTTATACAGAAACCAAAAATTACCTTATGATGAGGCTGCTTTCACTTTAACACACTGACTCCTCTAGGCTATAAAATACTACATTATATTACTAGAAGTCTATTCAAAGTTTGTCTACTTTTGTAACTCTTACACACTAGAGCTACAGAAAACTAACTTGGTCCCTGAGGAATAGCACTGATACAGATGGGATGCTTATCTCCGGTTAGCTTGAGGTAACTAAATGACATAGTGTATAATGTTCCAGTAGTCATAACTGTGAAGAGAAACAGTATTTTGAAAGAGTTCAGTGAATAGAGGCCTCTCTTTAGCATCCATTTATCTCTGTGCAAACTTAAAGAGACTTAGGTTGAGCCCAGAGCTTATTTTTTCCCCTTCTAGAAATGCAAAGGAAAGTTAACTCAGCCATATTTGCACAGTTCTGCTTTGCTTTCTTTTTGATTACAGTATACTCAGATCAACTGGACTGAAAAACTTCAATATTGATTAAAAATTATTTTTTCTGTTCTGGTACCACTGACATTTGATGGACTGAATAACTTAAAGACTGTGGAAGTACGGGAACTGCTTCATAAAGAATACTGACAGGTTTTTTCCATTCTGAATTGCAATTTGGAAAAAATATTAATAAGGAAATGTAGAAAAAGAGTGTTCCTTAATTAGATTATGGAGGAACAACTGGTTTTGTGCAGTGACCTAACTTTGTTAAAATACGGTAAGTGGTTATCTTTACCTTGTTTTTACACTTGTAGTGTGGAACTTACTGTTTAGGAGTAAGACCTTCAACTAATCACTTATTTTGAGAAGCCTGTATTTCATGTTTTTGTCTTATCTGGAGCCACAAGGGCAACTACAGCTAATACCTCCAGTGGGTCTGTCACGCAGTGCAGAACGTCTATTAAAAGCTACATGGCATCTGTGGGTTGTGGAGCTCCACGGCAGAGTGCAGAAGTCTTGTATAATTGTAGGCAGTTTTAGAAAGGGATTCTGGCCTGCTCTGTGAAATGACCATAACATACCTCACCAGGAAGACAATGTACTTTGAATGCTGTCTGGAACTACTGAGTTGGAGTAGAAGTCTCATTTTTGCCTCTTAAACCTTCTTTAGCCACGAGGAAGAGGTACAAGTATGTAACACAGGCAGAGCCAGTGGTGTGCTACCCTTGAAGCTGTCAGTTCGGTTTTGGTTTGCTACCTTAGTTTTACGCAACTGTGCTATCTGCTGCCATTACTACAGGATTCCTAAGTTAGTCTTGAGCTGTAGAAGCAGTATCACGTGCTGTGCTTGCTTTTCATAGTATAATATTGCTTTAAAACATACAAATACAGTTTAAAAAATTTAAATGACTACTGATGTGGAAGGCCTGATTAATCTTCTGTACAGCTAATGGAAAAATCAGGTTCTGCAGTACCTGCTTGTAACAATGTAAACCAGTCACAAGCCAGTACTTGGAAAACAGCAATGACTGAGAGCATTTGCTAGATTTTTCTAGGAGTTGGGTTTTACTGTCTGCTGGAGTATATTTGCCCTTCCCTGGAGTGTAACTTTTTCTAGTGTTAGAAAATGGAATGTTTAAGTATACCACTTCTAATCTTTGGCAGCTGCTTCTTAGATTTATATAAAAATAACTATTTCTAAGGAAGGGTGTTTGAAAACTCTCTGTAAACAATGTTGACATTGCTGGGAATGAGAGGTGGTTCATGACTGGAGATGGAGAGAGACTTCCTCATGGCACGTTAGAACCCTTGTTTGCTTTTTGTGACCGATCCACTTCGACTGTGGGCTTTCACAGAGCCATGCAGCTGAAGACCTAATAAACAGAGATCATGTACAACTTTAAGACTTCTGGAAGGTATTAAAACTAAGCACCAAATACATCTCCTTTAGCTTAAAATTAAAATGCGGGGGTGAGGGGGTGGGTTGTTGTTTTTTTAATTCTACTATGTGGCTATCAACTGCATTATGTATAATTTACAGAATTTTGGACAAGTGACTGGCCTTCCAAAAGGGGCAAATCTTGTGCTTTCATAGTTGCTGCGTTGCAGGAAACTACTGTATTTCTTGATGGTTCATGAAGTATTTAAATCTACAAAGTTGCTGATTTAAATTATTTTAATGCAGCAGTCATGAAACTCGTCTTACATTTAAAGGTATTATTGATTGATTGGTTTTTTTGGGGAGGGGGTGCAGATTTTTATTTTAATTTCAGCATGAACCACTCTTGTTTAAAAACAAGTTACTTCAGTGCCTTTGTTAAACTCAAGTTGCCTCTTGTACCACTTACATTAGTGGTAGTAGGCTGTTCAGCTGTTAAGCTAAAAGACCCATCACCCAGGTACTTGCTACCTTAACTTTTGCAGCTTCCATTAACTCTTGCAGCTACAATCCTACCTTGTTAGTGTATTTTTGTGTGGGAAATTCTGACAACACCGTAAGGAATCCCAAAACACTATGACGAAAAGAACCCAGTGCATCTAATGCCCTGCTCTGTGCCACCCTTTCCCGGTGGAGGTGATACCAAACTGGACTTTGTATTGAAGGTAACGAGGAGCACTCAAGGTGAACTCAGCTGAGCACTATAAAGATGGCATCCAGAAAAGCTGATCCAGGGCACAACAGTCAACTTTCTGCTCTACCATCATCCATGAACATACTCCCCTTCCACTGGCTAGACAAGCCCTTGTGTGTGCAGCGAAAGGTCAAAACCTAAATCTCTGAAGGTAAGGTTCACTGGTCTACCATTAACACTTACGTACACACCTGCAGCTTAATGTTGTAGCTTCCTACTATTAAAAGAAAACCAGAAACTACAAAACAACCCTGATAGTGACTGTGTAACTACTCTGAAGCCTCTATGAAGACTATTCTCAAAGCGTATTAACCATAAACAATTTAAGGCGATGACTTTGCAGGGAAGGAAGGGAACCTAGAGGGTAAAAGTTATGCGTGACATTAACAAGAATGCCTTGATACTTCAGTCAATTAAAAACAAGTCATTTCAGATGAAGTTCATTTTAGGCTATACCAAGTAACTCCATAAAGTTCATGCACTTGTTAAACAGTTCAAGCAACTCTGATTTCAGAGTATGCATGTAAATTATACTGGTACAGGTACTGGCTTTAAAATACACTTCGGGCTGATTATGCAATTTTGAAATCTAGCACAGATCTAGTAGAATCCCCTCCAGATACAGCACAAGTAAGTTTCTTTTGGAAGTAATGCAATTTTTTTCAGCAGTATAGCTGAGCAGAAGAAAAATCCTTGGACAGGAAGTAGCTGTTGCTAGTTTCTGTTTAAACTGGCAACTCCTGCTTTTAACATGAGAAGCATTGTGACTGATTACATTCAACTTCCTTAAATGATTTAAACTACCAGGTGGTAATGAAAAAAGCATGCAGCCATTACATACTCTACATGCAAGTATAAAACCTGTTTAATGGAAAGTGTAAAACACGAAACAGAACTTTGAAAAACCTCCTCAATGCAATTGCCTATGTAGAAAATGCATCCCTGTCCCAAAAGATTACCTCTTGCTTGATCTGACTGAATTCTGTGACTGATAAGCGTACCTGAACCTGTTGATCCTCTGCTTGTCCGAGACCGATTACTATGATCAGTAACAGTGCAAGAACAGTGGTGCTGTGGATCTGGCTGAAAAGACAGTTCAAGTCATTTATGTTTGTGTGAAAAAAATTTAAACATCAAGATTATAATACAGCTACGAGCTACTTAAACACATACATTTCCTAACTTGTATGATGTTGTAAAGGTCTAAGTAGAGCTTTTACAAGTGTAAGGAGGGTTAAACCAACTTTAGGAGTAGAAAATATGTTTTTATAACACTTACTTAGAATGATCACTGGGCCAGTTAAAGGCATTCTCACCATTTCTGGAAATTGTTCTGTTACAAAATAGATTTTAGAAAGTTTGTACACTTGTGAAAGCTAAGTCAAAGGATGTCGAAATTGTACACAGAAACCAAACAAGCAGCTATCTAAAAGCTATCATTGAAATTAGTGTTTTAAGGCTTAGATAAAGAATACTTTGTTAGACAGACCAAGATATCAGTAGAGTAGGTGTTTCAATAAATTAAACCAAAAGTATTTAATACTGAAACAGACTGCACAGTGGTAGTACCGCAAACTTATGCAAGAAAGTGTTAAAAGACTACCCTGCCCTCATGCTTCTGAATACAGCTGCAGGAATGACTTCTTAACACCTATGCAAAGCTTTACAGCATCCTCTCCTACCCCATAGTTCTTCTAAAACGTTCACAGAAGATGCTAGACTACCAGTGCAGATGGTAGATCGAATGGTAAGATCGAATACTTAGCTTTTTCCGCAAGTGTTTCAAACTTCCATTTTTCAAAAGAAGTTGAGTACCACCAGCTGCATATAGGTGTGGTTAGCAGCTGATTGTGAGGACTATAGTGGAAGAGCTATCCATGAACAAGTGACTTGCTCTGCTTGTTTCAGAAGTGCCAAGCAATGATGTTACTGTTAACCTGAGAGTATCTAATCAAGTGGCAAAGTTGATGAACTCCCTGGCACTGACCACCTACGACATTTGGTTCTCAAGTAATGTTTGACTACGTTAACTGTCAAAGCACCCTATTCAGTAACTAAGGATGATTTTGGTGTAATTTGCTATGCCTTACCGAGAACGTGTTGGTTCTGTTAGGCCTGGAGAAATGATCAGGTAAGAAAAGCCGCTCCTGTGGCTGCTGGTGGGTATCTTCTTGTATTGTTACACTGTGAGCTCGACTTGAGTTCCCTCGAGATTTCTGCATTGAAGAGTAACAGTTACGATGACTTCCTATTGCAGCAGTACATGCAAAATAATTAGCCTAGAAATTAAAGCTAATTTTCCAAGACAAATATTCTATACCTAGTTATGGCAAGAAAAAATTCTGCCATTAATTAGAATTAAAGTATTCCACTCTTGGTGATGCTGTTAGTCAAAACTGATATGGCTTTTTTTGTGCATCTATTTCAGTTGCTGTCACAAGATAACAAATAAATGGGAACTCTTGGGTTTGGTAATTTGATCAGCAGTGGTTACAATTTTATACTATTCAATTATTCAATAATAAATTTAAATTACTGTGCCTCTTACCTTATGCTTCTGGGATCCTGCAGTGCTCACATGCTCTGCCACGTTGCTGGTAGTAATAGGTGGTAGGGGATTATTTCGGTTTAGCAGCAGTGGTGAGGGTGAGGTCAGCTGCTCATGTGCAGTTGGACTGAAATGCCCCAATAAGAGCAGAAAAAACATACAGTTTATATGTTTGGCATTGCATAAACATACAATATGGTCGGTTTGTTTGGCATTATAGACAAACAACATTAAAACTAAAAGCAACAGTTGCAGAATTTTGCTGTAAGATGCTGGCGTTAGGGCTGCCTATTGGAGACAATTTAGAAGAGGAGTTCTGATGCAGGTAAAGTTTGGCAGGAATCTTTCTCATCTACTAACAAGAACTTCTAGTTTTCAAAATATTTAATATGAAGCACATAGGAAAAGTGAGTCTGAGAATGAATGCCCCAGCAGAAACCCTGGTAACAAGTGTATATAAAAGCTGGTTGGTGGTTAAAATGCAGCATCCAGCACATTTTGAAGGAGTGTGCTGTGCAGCTGGTACTCCACAATAAAGGTGTGTGTATATAAAGGTGTCTTCATGGCCAGTTGCCATACAATGGTAGAATTTTTTCTGCCCATTCCCAGATACGGCATTATTTTCTGCTCTTTGTTCATAACCTTTAGGATGAAGAACTGCTTACTGCTAACTTCAGCCTAGCAACTGGAGATAAATGATGAACCTAGAAAACAGCAGCAGCCCATGTTTTAAGCAAAGCAAGTAACAAAAGCTACCTAATCCAAGTGCATATTATAGCTCTTTCACTTACTACAAGCGTCAAATAAAACATCTGGGGGTAACGCTAGGCTTCCACCTTCTCCATGTTATGTTTGAGCATAATATAATAGAAGGAACAGGTGCCAAGAGCCTTCTAAACAATCTAACTGCACAAAATAGCTAATGAATTAAGCTTTAGCTAAACCAATCTAATTGTACAAAATACAAAATTAATTAAGCTTTAGTCACAGGAGGCATGTAAAAAAGTACTGTATTTTCTAGGTACAGCCTTTTTGTATGACAGCCTTTTCACATGTGTCTGCATGTTATTGTATGTTTGAGAAGTGCTAGAAAAGATCAAGAGGTCCTAGCTCTATACGCGTTCTGGAGTTGGCTGAAGGAAGGATTCCTCAGAAGAATACATCAGAAAAGCTTCAAACTATAGTCAGCATTTAAAAAAAAGATTTTTCTAGTCTATGTTCTACATAGACAAGTTTACATTAGACATGTCTGGTAATGTAGACATGTCTCCATTAGACAGTCTAAGTCTATGCTCTACATACATCTAAAATATATGGTAATGAAGGGGAGATGTCAACAACTGTTAGATCGATTGAAACCTGAGGAAAGGGAACAGAAGAATAAAATACTGGAAGTAGAAGCATCATGTGTGAAAGGACAAGGAACAAGTCTCTGAGCAGTACGTGACAAAAAATAACAGACTGGATGAGTTTATAGGTAAACTACAAAACTGAAGGGGAACTACGTCAATTTAAAGCACCTGGAATACAGAAGTATATTAAACCCTGTATTGTTTCCTAATACCCTGTGCTCCCTTTAAATGACTACATTCAGTCAGATTGTTATGCCAAACAAAAATCAGAGATTCTAGATGTGATTTGAGGGCTCACTGAGTTCATTAGGAGTCCTTTGGTCAGTCAGATAGGTTATCTAAGATAAGCACCTTCTTCACAGCCCAGTCTGGGCTAGGATAGCAACAGGTAGTTTGATCTCCAAACCCTAGATTTTTAAGTTAATCTTAAAAACAGGCTATAAAAAAAAGAAAGTCAATGCCAAAAAAGAGATGGTATTTGCTTTGCTTGTACTGCACAGACTAGAGTCTATAGTTTGTGTGCAAAACTACCTAAATATGTATGCAATTCATTGAGTCACAGCTTGTAGCACAGTAAATGTTAATTTTAGCAACTCTGCTTTCTCAGGGGAAATTGTGCTTTAATGGGCAGTTAATTTCTTTAATCATAGAATCGTTTAGGTTGGAAAAGACCTTTAAGATCATCAAGTCCAACCGTTAACCCAGCTCTGCCAAGTCCACCACTAAACCATGTCCCTAAGCACCACATATACATGTCTTTTAAATACCTCCAGGGACGGAGACTCCACCACTTCCCTGGGCAGCCCGTTCCGGTGCTTGACCACCCTTTTGCTGAAGAAATTTTTCCTAATGTCCAATCTAAACCTCCCCTGGTGCACCTTGACGCCATTTCCTCTTCTCCGATCACTTGTTACTTGGGAGAGGAGACAGACCCCACCTCCACCTCTCAGGCAGCTGGAGAGAGCAACAAGGTCCCCCCTGAGCCCCCTCCTCTCCAGGCTAAACAGCCCCAGGTCCCTCAGCTGCTCCTCATCAGACTCGTTCTCCAGACCCCAAAAATAACTCATGCTCTTTCTGTTCATCTGAAGGCTTTCTGAATAAGCTGGGTTCTCTAAATAATGGTAACTTGCAGCAAGAAACTGCTTTTGAAACGTACAATCGAGTTCCCCTGAAGACATCATCCACAGACCCTGGGGTCCCAGTACCAGAGTGGCTTCTGTTGATGGGATGCAGGGTACGTGGTGGTGGGTTTCGCCTTCTTGTGGAACGTGACAGGGATGATGTGCTGAGCTCTAGAGGACGACTTGGCCACACTCTGGTAGAGAGGATGGAACTGGAGCCTGGCCGTTTGTCATCCAGGTCACTAACAGAAGAATCACAAAACCAAGAGATATGGTCAACATGACTGATAACTACCTGTTAGCAAAGCGCTCATCTACGTGTGACATTAATAATATGATAAGTGGATAGAGGTGATGTGTTTTCATTTTTTTACATAACTACAGTAATTTACAGCCAAATTAGAAAAGAACAGGGGACGGAAAAGAAAAAAAGAAGCCTATTGATTTTTTTTATTAAACTATGAACCTTGTCATTGGGGATTTCAGTATAAAATTAATCACAGAACAGATTATAAAAAAACATACTGTTAGCATCAGTTTTCACACCCATAGCCTAGATCTAACACAGGTCCACCTCCTGCAGCTGAGAAAATCAGTTTCTCTATCCCATTCTGAGCTTCATCTCTTTTCAGGATGTCAGATAGTGCCAAGAGTAATGCCACAGCTAAGTGGTAAACCAGCAGGAATGAAACAGAAAACCTGCACTAGGAGCATACTGTTTCATAGAGGACAAAGAAACAAACAAAAAAGCAGGAAAATAATTAAGAATTGCTTTCTCCAGTGCAGAAAGTTCTCTCACAGTGTTTTGGGTTGAATTCCTCTCACCGTGAGAGTGCTCTACTGTTCAACAGATGATCTATAGTACTTACAGTGTTTTCTCCTTTACAGGCAGATTTCTTTGCTGTAACTGGATCCCATGTATCACCATCAGGCCATTTAGATTACGTTGAGAGCCACTGCTGGACCCTTGAGAGAGACTTACCTGAAAGTTTAAAAAATAAGTAAGTAAATTACTGCCAGGCAGAGACATACACACATATTTACAGATTTTTGTCCTTGTAAATAATTTTGGAGGAAAGAAATTGATTTCTTCCATTACATCCATATATATATACTCAGTTATATTATCTCCCCACCTAAGACAGGCATCTTAGCATTCATGCAAATGGCAGTGCTTAGAAAATGTATTCTACCATGCTATGTCATACTTAGTATTTTCCAGCTTTCCAACTGAGCTTCTCGTTTGCATGATGGGATCTTCCAACAATGGCTATAATCAGAAGCTTTACAAAACTGATTTTTAGTGTATGTTGACATTTTATGTCAAGAACAGAACTGCGAACTCCTTTCCTGGAATACAGACTGATCTGGAAAACCATCAAATTCCACCCACCGTAATGGCAGCAAATAGAAAATACCAGAGCTTTAATCTCTCCAGCATACATACTTGAGGTGTTTTTCTCCTCTTTTTGCTTTTGCGGCCGCATCTGGGTTTTGGGCACTACACATACAGTAAGGGAAACATGAGGAAGAGGCAGGGGTAAGAAACAAAGGAGAAAGAAATAAAAAGAATTAAGATGGAAAGAGATGAATTAAAATGAAATAAACAGGTAACACTTTGATGCTCACCACTTTAGGATCAAATCATCTAAAGCAGATTATATAGACAAATTCAGCATCTGAGAAAACAAACCTGTTTTACAACTGCACTGAAATTTTTCCTCCGTTGCCTGATGAGTTAACTATAGGTAAATTAGTGAGAGTGGATCTCACAGACATAATCCTTGATCTCAGAATTTAGTTCAAACATTATTAAAATACAGAAAGAACTACATCGTTAATGAAGTCACATCGTTGCCCAATACATATGTAAAATACTGTTTTGAAGAGAAAAGTAGGAACTAAAACTTGCAGCTGAGGAGTAACAGAACTTAAGTATCAGAAAGGACAGTCAGCATTCATACAAAATCCAAACTAGTTATGTATCTAAACAGTCCCCTGGCGTATTTGAATCTGTTTGCTTAGGTGACACTGTATTGATTCATCCCTACACAAAACAGCTGGCTAAAAATACTTACCAGATTTGATGTCACTGAGGGCATTTTAGCTTGTGGCACATGGGGTAATAACACTGGCAGAGGATCAAACTGCAAAGGGCTTCTGGCATCTGCTCTGATTGTTTCTACTGTTATGATGTTTTTCTCATCATCTATGCAAAGCAACAGAGAATCCCTGTCAATACAGACTACTGTCATTGCTATCTGCGGACAGTGCTATGAATCCAAATTTTTATAAAGACAGTCCTCTTGGATAGTAATCTCTGTTAAATCTTTTGAAGGCATGTCTCACACTGTTAGCAAAATAACCCTTTTTTCCCTGCCCTGAAGAGATTATTCCCACATACATCTCCCTCACTGCAGCCTTGCAAAATTAAGTAACTGAAATCCCCTTTTGAATCTTCAGTTTAATTGTGATCCTTACCAGAGGCTGACCCTTCCCAGTGTCTGCAGATTAATTCTTCCATGCAGCCCAGGACTTCACTCCACACATCATCAAACACAAATGTAAGCACAGAATCCTTCATGCAGGAATATGGAGAGATAGGAGGAAACCGCAATTTCCGTCTACCAGAGGACAATCCCATTTTCCTTTCATGCAACTCCTCCTCCCTGTAAAAATGTAAGCATTACCTGTACCATAAACACATTTTCTTTGTTTCCTATATTTTATTTAATAGGATTAAAATATCAGCTAAGGCTGCATTTCTGTTCTATTTTCTCTTAAACCGAAATAGGTCAAGGCAACTGGCTGAATAGCTTGAAGCCATTACTGCAGGAGAAGTTTCGTACTTATCACACAATATTGTTTTCTGGGAGCTGATAATTTAATAAACAGTAATATCAAGTAACAGTGTAATACTGAAAAAGGCAAGCTTCTGTGCATTGGGCACCTAACTTTTTTTTCTTCCAGAATCTACTTGTGACCTAAATGAGAAATGACTGAGACAATCACCTTATCACTGTACACCTTCGTTTCCCCATACAGAATGACTATAAATGATACTTCCTGAATAATACATCATTTACCAAGGAGATTAAAGTTCCATTAAAACTAAATATTAATAGTTACAGTGACATCTGTTCATCACATTGTTAGTTTCCGTATCTAACGTCACTACAAAACTCTGAGGACGAGAGAGAGGAATGTTACTACTCATGATTGTTTAATGCCACTCAGCCTGCTGCTCCAACAGCCAGAAGGTGTTCAGGGCCCAGGCTTAATTCAGTTTTAGACAATTAGATGTAATTTATGAGAGAGGAGAAAAAAACCCGCAGTCCACAGCAACAGGTGGACTTTGCTACTGACTTCCACAATACAAGAGATATTCTGAAGTGTGAAACCTGGAAGACAGCTGCTCAAAAAAGTAGACGTTCATCTGCCAATTGAAACTACAGAAGGAAGAAAACAATTTTGATACAAGCCCATTGATTATGGCTTTCATATCCGCTCCCTGAACTAGCACTTAAATCAAAAAAGCTACAAAAAAGGAAATACCACTAGAAAAAGCTATAATGCTTCTCCCATTATTTTACAGATCACAATATGGTTTGCTGCAGCCATGTCTCTCTGGCCCAGTCAAAGCAAACCACCTAGCAATGCGAATCTCACAGTTCATGCAGCTAAGTGGCTTTTTTTATTAAAACCAATTAAGCAATAAGCAACGGACAGTACCATCTAGAGTCCTTACCCAGGCCACGTGTTCACATGGATGGGTTGAATCAAGTAAAGGGTCAAAAAGAATTCTCTTTATGCCACCCTTAATCCTTTCTTCTGAAGATAAAAATAGTGGTAATTATTTCTTGGCAAGCATCAAATCCAAGTCTTAAATTACCACCGAAAATCTGGAAAGGTACAATTCCACCCAAAATGCTAGTACAAAACCGAATCAGCATGCTGCTAATGCATAACAAACAACAAGGACTTTGACTTAGTATACAAAATAAATGGCATTTAAACAAATATGCCAATACATAACAGGCTCTTAGTTATGATGGAATTAACTATTTAAACCAGGCACAAAAATGACTAGTATGAAAAATTACAAAATATTCATAAAAATAATATAGCAAAATAAACTTTTCTAGGAAACGGATTGGGAAAATTCCCAAAGCCCCAGCAACCTCAGGCTTTTGAAGGTTCTCTAGAAGATAGATATAAAAAAACCCCAACAAATTCATCAAATACTTTATCAACTAACATCAAAACCAAATACATACATATCTTAACAGCAGGAATTCCAGGACATTGGTAGTACTTGCTATCTTCAATTGTATTCAACTGAATTGTATCTTCTATTATTGTATTCAATACCTACACATCTCTGCGGTCAAATGCTAAATATTCCTCCATTATGCCTTCAGAGACAATTACTCCATCTCCTTCTTCGCTCTCCGGAGAACACAAGGTCGGAGACTTGGAACGGTCAGTCTTTTTGTGAACAGGAGTAACAGAAAGAGGTACCTTCTTGCCAAAAACACTAAATCTGAACAGGTGACAATTTTCAGAAAGCAGAAATGAAATAAGTTGTCATTCTATTTCAAATAGCAGCATCTGGTGAACTGAGAGACAACATGATAGTTAAGGCCAAGCAGCAGGGAGGCCAACAAATTATGCTTGACAGTTAAAACTCTTTTGGTTTGGGTATTTTTAATTCTTGCTAAGAAACTTCAGAAAAAAAATCAAAGATAATTAAAAACATTCTAAAACATTAAATAATAAAAGTAGTACTAATGTAGTGCTTTGTATTTTTGAAGTTCTATACAAATTTAATAGACAATTAACAGTAAAACCGGCTATAATACATACATATTCTTAAGAAGTCAGTATTTCTGCTTAGTGACTAGTTTACTGTGGTAAGCAACAAGCGCAGCTATGCAGTCTTGCTATTCTGAATGTACTACTTCTAGTTAAAAAGAAAAAAAACGAAACCAAAAAACAGTGTGCTGTGTTCAAAACTCAGCGTAACAGAAAGGAATTAGGCTTCACATTTTAAGAAGCCTTTCACTGCAGTTCACTGAGAACAAAATTACCTTCCTGCCTTGGTACGGTCTGGGTTAACCGCTGGTACTTACTCATTAGAATCTTTTTCTTGTGGTGAACTTACATCTGAAGAACCTAAACTGCCAGAAGGTGAACTTGAATACCATCCATACCCTTCATCTGTGGGGATCACTATCTGCTTCCCCACAACCCTGCCATGGCAAAAGCAAAAGATAAATAAATCAAAAAACATTGCAAGTGAGATTATTGAAGTGTGTGTAAGAACACGCAGCAGCAAATCCTAAAAATTCTGTTGAGAAGTTATGTGATTTTCTTAGTGACAGTTAAACGTGGTTTCAGTTGTTTTCCCTAGTACAGGCTGCTTCAAGTCAGGTAGATACATTTAAGAAAATTTTGCTTGGTTTTTATGTTCTGTTTATCATAATACTTTTGAACATGGACAAAACTGTTCAAGTCCACATAATGAAGATTTAAAATTGAAATTTCCAGATACCCATAAGAACTGCTGAACTAGGGTAGGAGGATTTTTAAATTATTCTAAGCACCTGTCTTTTAGCTCTACCGTACATCTTTTCTAAGAGAATTTTGCTATGTTAAAGCCAAGTCAGCTGCAAATAGCAATGATCCCCTGGTAAGGAACCAAATGTGACATTGCAGAATGTTTATTAACAACAATGAATGGCAGGTAGATTACCAAAGTGATCTTTTTATCTCTATCACCTTGCTACTTATGCTGTTTTAAAAGCAACTGTTTCCATCCCTACCCTTTTATAACCCTATGATGGTACTAGCATTAGCCTATTAATAAAATACCTGAGATGAGGAAAGTTGGATGTCCACTGGTGGCATTCTTCCCGCAGTCCCTCAACATGCGCATTTTCTTTCTGCTCATAGAGAAGCTCATCAATCTGCCTGAACATTTGCTGAACTTGTTGTGTGGCAGCTTTATCAAATTCCTAGAAAGGGAAGGTATTCAATAAATACCTAGTGAACAGCATTCAGTGGGTTTAATTGGGGTTTTTTTATATAATTGAAAAAGACAACTATTTGTCAGTCCCAGCTCAGCAGGACTGATTCAAACAGTTATATTTCTTTTTCACAGAAAGACATCAACTTTAAATAATTCGCCCCCGGAGACAATGCAGACTGCTGTTAAGACCAGCGGTAGCTACAGAGAAAGCTTACATTGACACAACAGAAAAACTATTAAACCATTCTGAAATATCTGTACTATTAGTATTAAGTTAAAGACATAGTAATTTACACAAAAGAAATCAGAACAGGAAGGATAAAATTCAGTGACATTTTAATGAAATCGAAAATTTGTTGCTTGCAAAGTCCATAGGCAACAGCAAAACAAAAAGCAATGCAGGCTGGTGTGAAAGACTGAAAGTGAAGGATGTTCAGGGCCTTTGCTACATGTTCTCATGTAGTTAGAAAATGGGGTCAGTTCCTGTGTAATTTAAATCTAAACAGTTCCATCTCACCTCACAGAAAGCAACTGCACACTTTGTATTGGTAGGTGGAGAATAAAACATACTTCTAAATGAAAATATGTTTTAGGGGCTTACTATATTTTGAGAAACTTACAAGTATGCAGAAGTTTGATAAACTCATGCCACATGTCTGCAAGTCATCCACTCATGTTTGGGATTCCAAGCTAACAGCATTTATTATGTTGTATACACTTACGCATTAAATGATTTTAATTTCCAAAATTTTAGGTGGAAATGCAGAATATCAAGTAATATCAGCCTGATAGGTTTTGATTGGATAGAAAGGAAAGAGGAGGAAGATGCTCCTTCTGGGATGTTTCATGACGTTCGCTATCTTGATCTACTGACAGATCCCATCTTCATTTTTATCCTGAAATGTATTTGCAATGGTAATACAAATGTCTTTCTATTCACTGTGCTAGATTCGGCTTGGATGATTCTATTCTACTCACATCATAGCCCCAAGAGAAGACTGAGCTGTCTTCGGTGGAAGTGTCAGCGTAACTCTGACCAGCAGAACCTGAATTCCCATCATCAGCTGGAGTAACAGAAGGGTAATCTGACTCCTTCCAGATTTCAGACTCCCTGAAATGCACACGTTGAGGAAAAGGAGGAAGAAAAAAACCCAAACAATACACAATGAGAAATAAAGTGGATAAGTACTTTTCTTTCTGTACAAAAAAAAGTATAGATATAGCAATAACAGACTTTTCATAGCGTGAATATTTACTTCAGAGGCATTTAAGCAGAAGCTATAGTGCACAAGTAATTATAACAACTGTAATGCCTAATAATCTCCATGATGTAGGAAGTCTAGAGGTCAAGCAAAACATAGATTTTCCAAAAATTATCTCAGCTAAACTGCAGACTATTTCTAGTCCCACCACTCAGGAATTATTTTTATCTTCTCTCCTCTTGTTTCTGCTTTAAAATTAGATGACCCAGGCTACTTGGGATCTGGGAACAGAACATGGCTACACACTTTTTTATTATTTCCAAAATAGAAAGGACATGTTCTGCAATGATATAGTTCTGAGGTAAAGCCTACCAACTGCGTCACTTCTGTAAAGATAACACAAAGGTGCCTGGGTTTGCCACTATCTCCAGACAAAGATTCGTTTTATGTTATGACAAATACCTTGAGATCTTGCCATAGTTTTCAGCCGTGAGCACGGCTGGGCACACCTCAGCTCGTGGTTCTGGTGGCGGATGATGCCGCAAGGCATGTTTTGGAAGTCCTTTTCTGAAACAAGTGGAACTTGACATTACTTACAAGAATACACATCTACAGAGTCCTCGCGTTTTAAAGGTTTGGGGTGTTTTCTGCTTTTCAATGAATGTACTAATTTGCATACCACAGCTCATCAGTTATTATTGGAAGGCTAATGCTTGTTACCAAAGCTTTAGAATTAAGGTATTAAAACTGACTCCAGGCTAAACACGGAGTTACAGGTCTTTGCTTAGAAATCGGCGTCTTCCTTTAAACTTAAAACGTAGTTGTGACTTGGTCTGCAGCTCTCTGGAAGCAGATCCAAGGTCATCATCCCTGTAGGAGACTTCTAATCAAACAGAAGAAGAGTAGCCACCAAAGTGGGCACAGGCGAGTTAGGAGAAATAGTGTTGGATCGATTTTTGTTTTCAGTTTAGATAGCTAAGAAAGTGGGTCAAGAGAAGTCAGAGCAGCGGGAGGCAGGGAGAGGAGTGCCAGTACAGGAGCACCAGCCCAGAGAGCCCTGGGATGAAGCCGCCGTTCTGCTGCCACGGCGGCTCGGGGGGGGGGGGGGGGGGGGGAAGGCGACAGGGTCAGACGAGGCCACAGCCCAGCTGCCAGAGCCGGAGCGTTTGCTTAAACCTCTCGCCTCGCCCTGCACAGCGCCTGCACGGCCGCTGCCTCTCGGGCTCAAAAAAATCAAAGAGCCCGACACAGACCCCAAGCGCTGCGCAGGGTTCACTCGCGTTCCCGTCACGCCCGCGTCCCTCAAGCGGCAGCGCCACGCTCGCCCGCCGCCTCGGGCGCCAGCCCGCCACCGCCGCTGCCCTCACGCCGGCCGCAGCCCCCGCACAGGCCTCCGCCCCCCACCCCGCAGCTACACGTTAAACGCGGCCGCCCCGCCCGGGGACACGCGGTGACCCGGGCCCCGTCTCGCCATGGGGCCCGGCTTATCGGGCTGAAGAGGGATGCGGGCGGGCAGGCCCGAGCGCGGGGATGGAGCGGGAGCGCGGCCCGAGCGGGGCGGCGGGGGCCGGGACGGCGGGGCCAGGGGAGGCGGCGGCGACTCACATCTCCGGGGCGCCGGGGGGCACCGGCTTCCGCGCGTATCGCGAGATCATCCTCAGCCGCGCCGCGCCGCCGCCGCCCGCCGCCGGGCCGCCGCTGCCGCCATGCCGCCGCCCCACCCCCGGGGAGGCGGGGCGTCACCGCCCGGCCCGGCCCGGCCCGGCGCCATGGAGGGGATCGGGCGGGCCGCGCCGGCGGAGGACACTGTGCGCTACCGTTTCTTTGCGGCGGCGGCGGCGGGGTCGGGCGGCGAAGCGCTGTTGCGCCGCTGCGCCGAGGCGATCGTGGTGCGATTCGCGCCGCTTCTGGCCTCCTATATCTGGCAGCGGCAGCCGTTCCGCCTGCGTTACCTGCCGCCGCGGGGTGAGCGGGGGACACTGCGGGCCCGGGCGGGCGGGGAGCGGGGCCGCCTGAGGAGGGGCCCGGGCGGGCGGGGAGCGGGGCCGCCTGAGGAGGGGCCCGGGCGGGCGGGGAGCGAGGCCGCCTGAGGAGGGGCCCGGGCGGGCGGGCGGTGAGCGGCGCCACCTGAGGGGGAGCCCGGCGGGACGCTGAGCTGCCTCTTCTCTCTGCCCCCGGCCAGGCGACACCCCGGCGCACATCGGCGGCACCACGGCGTTCGGGGATAACGTGGAGGACGAGTGGTTCATCGTCTACCTCGTGCGGGAGATCACCAGGGCGTTCCCGGGGCTGGCGGGCAGGTAACGGGCCCGCTGAGGCGCGGTCCCCGGCGGGGGCTGGCGGGGTTCGGGTCTTAATGTTAAAAAAACGGTGGTCGTGAGTACAGAGCGTGCGTTGCTGTGCTGCGGGGGCCGCCCTTGGTAAGAGACCGGTTTCTCCTTGGCCAGGGTCGATGACAACGATGGGGAGTTTCTCTTGATCGAAGCTGCAGATTTTCTTCCGAAGTGGCTGAATCCTGAGAACAGTGACAACAGGGTGAGTGAGACGGCCGTACCCATCGGCAGGAGGCTTACAGTGGCCTTTTGCTTGCCAGCTGGAGTTTTCTCTTGCCCCCAGTCTAGCCGAGTGGTCTGACTGGCCACAGAAAATCCAGAGTGCTGTCTGTCCCTTACTAGTGCAGAAACTTCTGGTCAGGGCTCAAGACCTGGCTTAATTAACAGCATGGGTTTTTTTTCAGCACACGTTGTTTTCATTCTGGTTTTAATGAGCTACTTTATGCTTGCTGTAGATGTTGAATGAGAGACTTCACCACTGGAAACCTCTGATACTTGACTCTGGTCAGTGTTGTCTTGCAGGATGCTGTGTAGAGTGAGTGTGTCCAGCGAAACTGCTGTAGGGATATCTGGAAATTGTTACAGATAGCAAGTGGTTCTTCTAGAATTGGTTTGTTGATGTAAGGAAGAAAGAGAAAGTTCTTAAATGTTTTTATACTAGTGGCAAGACATTCATATGGAGACTGCAAACCTGTCTTCTAGGCTGTGAGTCTGCAGTGTTCAGCTAGATCTGACGCTTGCATGTAAATCATTCTTGAAGATTTGTTCCTTAATGCAGAGCTAACTGAAGTTTTAAAAACTTGCTACTCATGGTGGCAGATGTGAAGGCAGTGAAGCTGTTGTGCTATTGATTGATCTGTAAAATCAGTAAGTTTGGCCAGCTTTCCATTTTCTAAGTTACTGGAGTACAAGGGAAGCTTGGATAACATGGCAACTATGGAATGTATTTGGCAGTGTAGTACAAACATACCATATCGGTCTCCTTAAGGACCACTCTTGGGTCCACCTGAACTTTCTAGCTCTGCTATAGCCGCTTGAATATTTTCTACCATATTCTCGAGTGCTCAGGCATGAGGGTTTGTTGCCCAAAACTAGAGTGTTGGTGACTCTACAAGGAGACACACTGGGTCTGGCATAGGTGAATTAGTGAGTGGACTCCTTCCCCTGCAATCTGCTGCCAGATCGCCTTGCTGTGGGTGATTGCTGGTAGTTAAGTCGCTGAATTTGTTGGCAGTGGGTTTAAAAGAAAAGGGGTGGAGCATCACAGAAAAATTAATTGCAAACCTGTATCTGGACTATCAGGGCCATATTTTCCTTCCGTCTGAGGGGACAGAGTGAGGGAGTTGATGTTACATTCACTCCTTCTCTTAGGTTCGGGAACCAACAGAGGTCATGTATCTGAAATAATGCTTTTTAGTCCCTGTCCTATTCTTCAGCAGTTAGGTTATGCTGTCTAAATTTTCTGAAGCAAATCTCTAGTTGAATAGAAGCTTTTGGTGTTACTGTTATTAAGGAAACAAGATATTTGACCAAATGTTGCAGTTAAAATGGGGCTTTTTATTTACTAGTTGGATCGTGGTCTCTAGAATCTCTACTTCTTCCCCCATTTAACAGAAATGACACTGTTTCCTCTGTTATTTCTCTATTTGTACTTCAGTATTCTCTGTGTTTAAACAAATGCATTCGTATATGCAATTATATTTTGCATTGCTTAGTGTGTGACTGTTCTTACCCTGTCTGATGAGCTTGTTACTATCTGCCAGGTGTTCTTTTACAAAGGAGAGCTGCACATCATTCCATTGTCAGATACTGATGAACAGGAATGCGACCTATCTGTTCCCAGTCCAACAATCTCGCAGGCGTTAACTCTGTTATCCACCCGTTCGGAGGAGTTCTTGGCTGCGGAACCCATTAGAACAGCAGTGTATAAACGCATCAGTGGGTATGTGGGTGTTTTATTTTGGTTTTCCGCAACAGTGAGTTTTGATTCTAGGCCGTCTGGGGTACTTGTATTCAGTCATTTTCCTGTTAGATGTGATGAAGTTGCTTCCTTTTCAGAAAGCACCAGCTGGAAGTGGGGTTTTTTTGGCATTCTAAAGAGGGGGACCAGTGTCCTGTAGGCTGTACTGTGATATGGGGGCTCTGAAAGTGGTTCACTGCTATGATGCCACACCTGACAATGACAAGGGTTATTCTTCCTTCATATCCTTCTTGTACTGAACAATCTGAAAGTTCTGTGAGCCTTTAGGAGCCCTTCTCAGGGGCAGAAAGAGGACTCTGAGCTAAAATGTAGAATCAGCATGCTTTTCAGAGCGTCAGCTTGTCACAGGTGTGTTTGGCACTGTACATTATTTTTTTGCAAGGATTTAACAGCGTGAGCCAGATGACTTCCGCACTTGGTGTGGTAAAGGGCACTGTATAGCTGGATTAGTCAGGTTCATAGTGATTCATCTTACCAATGTGGGGATTAAATTTTATTAGCTGTGCATATTCATATATATATATATAAAAACATATTCTAGGTGTTAGATTAGCTGAGTTTTAGCTTTAGTTTAGAATAATCTTCTGGCACTTGGCCCATAATATAGTTTAATATCAAAGTGAAAATGGGAATAATAACTAAAAAGGAGTGGTTTGGGCTTGCAGTACACTTAATGCATGCACTGTGTTGCTATTGTATGATACAGGTATCCTGAGAAAATTCAGGCCTCGTTCCACAGAGCCCACTGCTACCTTCCGGCAGGCATTGCGGCAGTGCTGAGGCAGCGCCCTTCGCTGGTGGCTGCGGCAGTCCAGGCCTTTTACCTTCGTGATCCTGTAGATTTACGAGCCTGTCGCTCTTTTCAAACTTTCCCTCCAGACAAGCGTGTGATGACTGTAGTAAGTGATCCTTCTAATGTAACTTGTCACTTAATTAGGTTCTGTAACTGATGGATGTTCTGTGGTCAAGTGATAAAAATACATGGATTTAATTTGTAAAACAGCATGTTTTCTGATTCGTTTCTTTGTTTCGATGCTAGGCGTGATTTTTCAGTTCATTACGCTAATAGCTTTTCTGCTTTCAGGTTGACATGGCTAGACTTTCAAATGGCTGATCATGAGAAAAGTGTTTCTGAAATCAGAGGTTACTCCTTTGCTGAAATGCTTGCAAAATAAATTGATCCAGTTCTGTGATCAGAGCAGTTTGACAGCACTGCTACCTAACATAAGGAGTTGCTAACTACCCCTAGCTGTTCATTCCAAGGCTTTTCACCTTCTCAGCTGTGCTTACACAGCTCTGTGAAAGCTATTTTATGAAGTGTTTTATGAGCATTGTCCAAGCAGTGTTGTACCTGGTATGTTTGCGTTACAGAGTCATACTCCTGGACTCCTGAAAATAAGCTTTGGAGTCACATTTTAGACTTCTGGACTGTTTCTGAAATCTCAAATTTTGTTTCATTAATTGAAAAGAGCCCTTAGATTTTTCAAAATATACCTTGTTGGCATGAATACTGAAAATTTTTCCTAATATATGTAGACTGAAGGAAGTTCATGTTTATTTAGAGATGTCAACTTGGAATATACTTTGTAAGATCTGAAAAGCAAACATATCTTGGGCAAGTGTATCTAAGATGTATTTTGAATATTATCTCAGGTGTGGTCTGTAATATGGGTTCTTTAAAACAAAGTTTAGATGCGAGTGGTGGAAAATTGATGCCTGTACACGACACAGTCACGCTGCAGTGAATGTGTTTTTTTGCTCTGGCTTTTTCAGGTCACTTTCACGAAGTGTTTATATGCACAACTGATGCAGCAGAAGTTTGTTCCGGATAGACGCAGTGGATATACACTGCCCCTTCCATCTCACCCTCAATACAAAGCCTATGAACTGGGCATGAAACTGGTAGTTATTTGTTATGCGTTTTTTACTTAGATCGCTTGTTTACATATGTCTGAGAAATTACTCTTTTCTTCTAAGTCTGCTAGTACAGAAAAATGTGAGCAAATTCACAATTACATTTTTCTGGAAGTACAGTGCCATGGGAGATTTCTTTTTCAGAATGGAGCACTCATGTACTTCCATAGATCATGAATACAGGTAGAGTGAGTCTTCGTGCTTATGTGACGAGTAGCTTGTGCATTATAGATCTGTCTAGATTGCTTTGCCCATGTAGAGAAACTTTGCACAGTCAAAATGATCCGTTATTGTTGTAGAAAGACAGATTCCAACTTCCAAAGCAAAATACTACTAGCTGACTTAGAGTTGGGCACCTGCTTCTCAAATGGCAGCATCAGGAGCTGAATGATTGTTTTTTATGCAGTCATTTAAAAGTGCACTTAAATTTGTCACATCTTGAGAACCTCTTGTTGCATCTCTTGTACAGGCTCATGGCTTTGAAATTTTGTGTTCCAAGTGCAGTAAAGTATCTCCTGATTCCAAGAGAGCTGTGTTAAGTGGTCCTTTGTGGGAGAGATTCCTCAGGAGCCTGAAGGAAAAAAAATATTTCAAGGTGAATTTGTGTGTGTGTGCACACGCATTTGTGCATGCATGTGTGTGTCTTTTCAGCGTTCCAGGAAAAACATGTTTTAGCTCTTGAACTTGCGTAAGTAGTTACAGCAGGGCAAGAAATCTAATGCTTCTGTCTATGGAAAATGCATTAACATCTTTAAAGGAGATAATGTGCAGTTTGTTCCCCTTTGAAATGAATGTATTTCTTTTGGAAATTAAAAAGGAAAAAGGATTTGGGGATGAACTCATACATATAAAGGAAGGGGAGATACAGTAAGATAAAGGAAACCACAATACTGTTGTGTGACAGTGTAACTCTTTTCAGTGTTTCACATATCATTGGCATGCGTCTAGAATTAAATAGGCTTAAAGATACATAGTAACACCCATGGACCCATTTGGGCCCATGTAAGCATATTTTTTGTTTCTGTGGGTTTGGTGGCTTTTGTTTTCTATGTTTGGGTGGGTTTTTTTTAAAGAGGCTGTTGACTTCTTATTTGAAGCTTATACATTTGACTTAAATTGATTATTTATTTGAAGATTACAAAATTGGACAATTAATGTCTTTTAAATATAGGAAAAAGGGAGTATTCTTACAGTGTTGCAGTGTCACTTCTGTGGATAATTCCCAGACAGCAAGAGATTCATTGACAGTGTCTGTGCAATTGTAACCTGGGCACGGTAAATCCACCGTGTTGTGGGATTCCTTGTATTGTCTTTGATTGGTTTTAGTGTACACCGTATGGTATTGCAGGATAAGGCTTCAATTCATATTTGACTGTGGAAACACCTTATGCCCATTTGCTATATTTTGTTCCAAGTATACGTGGTAAAGCAGTATTACTTGTTTTGCTTTTCTCAGCACTAAATTTCTAGGTGACAAATAGTCATTGTTGTGAAGCCTGACTGTGAAAAGGAAGGGGAGGGAGAATAGTTTAGATTCATGCTGGTGACTTGCATTGAACAGGGAGAAATGGAAGGATCTGCTAAGTACTTGGACCTGTTGCACATGGCAGAAGATTACTTCCAGCAATCTGTTACCAAGCCAGAAAGGTAAGAACTACTTGAAATTGATTAGTAATCGTACACTGTACCTACAAGTACTTTAACTTATGTTCAGGTTTTTTGTAACAAGTATTAAAAAAGGTATTTTCTCCATTGTAAACTTAACGTCAGTGCTGTGGCTAGGACATATGGGTATTAATTCTTCTAGATTACTCTCTACTAGCAGAAGTTACTGCTTGAGTAACTGTTTATCTTGTTTTTTGTGAAATGCTGAGCTATTCAAAGTGGGTTAAGTGGTGACTGAAAAGCATCATTTTCTTGGTTGGCTATAGAAAGTGTATAAAAGTTTCACTGAAAAGCAATCCCAGTGAATAATAAATATGGAGTAATCTATCTCCTTTACTCAAGACAGGCAGCTGGCTGTAGATTTCTCCAAAAGATCAGATCCAAAAAATAAATCATTACAAAAACATCTGAGGGTTTGCCAGCTCATAATATCTTGACTGTAAGTTGCTCGAGTTTCCAGTCTGTGCTGTTTGGGAACTGGCAATCATAATTTACCAAGAGAAAATAAATAGGAAGAACAAAGGAAACCTGAGAAATGGGCTTGGGAGCCATCAACAAGGAATTACAGTAATTGCCTGTGTCTTGTTTTGGCTAATTCTGTCTGTATCATGGTCTGGTACTTTCCCCAGATTCAGTTATCTTTTTTACATGTTTGCATAGAAGGAATAATGAGGAATTTGAGTGGAAACCTGCATGTCAAGTGTGTGATGCCACTGGCATTGTAATGCTAGTAAAAATCCATTTCAGTAAATTGAATTTTCTTCTTCTAGCTCTGTTGAAGTAAGCCCAGGTGATGAAATCTTGACATTGCTACAGGCAACAACCATTGATTTGAAGGAATTTGAGAGAGAAGCAGCTTGTCTTCCTCCAGAGGATGGTGAGTAGTATAAGGGGGGTGGACTATTCCTATCACAAATGATTACAGGTTGGGAGGGGAGGGTGAATGTTCACAGCACTGTACTGGTCTCGCTGCTTAGTTTGTCTCCTATCCTATGACTGCTAGAGGTGCCATCACTTAAGATTGAGGCAGCTACTTCATTTGTATTAAGCAGCAAAACCTGAGGCTGTGAATTTACAAGATACACAATGCAGTTTCTGATTTGATACCACAAGATCAGGAACACCATGCACACTGACACCAGATCCAGTGCTTTGTGTCAGCTGTCTACCAGGCAGAAAGTATTTGAGCGTTTTATAATAATAAACCAATTCCAGTACTGACAATAGTTAAGTTACGGTCTGGTCTACTCTGATGGCCAGTATATAATAGGGGTTTTTTTCACTCATTTGGTGGCAATGTAGTTGTTGCCAGTGTGCAGTACAGGTCATGTCTGTATTTCTGAATGATGCAGTAGCACACAAATTCAACATTTAATGTTAATGATCATAGTCAAAGGTTGGATCGGCTCTCCCTTTATAGTGTAAGCCTTCTCTTCCTTCATTTAGTGGCAGAAGGATTATATGTGACTAGAACAGTATCTGCTTGTTTGAAGCTGCTTATAAAGCAGAGTTTTAAAGTAGTAAAATGAAATCTGAACTCTCTTTTTCTCAGCCTCTCACTGCCTTAGACCCTTTTTTATCCAGTATCAGCATGAAAATTTAATAGTCAAAAATAAGCTACAAAATGCTAGCAGTACTCTCAACTGTCTGGATTGGGCCTTGTGGGCAAACAGACTTGTGCAGAATAACAAACGTGTCCTATATTCTTTCAGATGACAGTTGGCTGGAGATTACACCAGGTGATCTAGATAAGTTGCTGAAGGAGGCAAGAAATGAGTCCCTTCTTTCCTCAAATGAGGAAGAGCAGAAATACGACTTGGAAGCAGTTGCTGAAAGTATGAAGGCTTTTGTATCCAAAGTCTCAACACATGAAGGAGCAGAAATGCCATGGTAGTAGTAATTTTAAGTTTGGTATCTGTTGTAGAATGTGTTTTCATTCTGCTGCAGCCCTTTGGTTGATTTCATAATGCAGAGAATCAAAGTCTGTAAATGTTCTACTTGACAGGTCCGAAACAAACCCATGGTAGTCGTGAATATGTGGTTGCTTTTAAACCCACTTGGTGACCACTGTGACTGTGCAGGTAAAAGTGCTGGAAGTTGCGCTCATTTCCAGCACTCTTACTTAGTTTGGTTTTGTGATACTAAAAAATTTTTAACCTTTTTAAGGTTACTTTTTAAGGCTTACTATTGTTTGTTACCGGAGTTCTTAGTAGTGTTACTAAAATGTACATCTCAAGTTAGTTGGCACTGAAGTTTTTCTGCCATGGCAGACTATTCAGACTGCTAGGATTCTGCTGATGAGGCTGTGCAGAAGCAAAAATGAAGCTTAAGTTGAGGGAATCTCTCTGTGAATTAAGCCTGTTGATTTTTGGGGTACAGCTGTACTTAGATTTCCTGTAGATTAATATTTTGAATATACTAGGCCTGTTTTTGCACTACTGAAGTACATACTATATGCCTAGAAGCGGGAGAAAAGAATCACTGTGGATCCCTCTCATTGTTGCCAACAGTAGAAGAAGAGTGCTAACTGAAGATACTTAAGTATTTAGACAACAGCAGAATGCCACTAGATTAATTGTTGGGAGTTAAATAAGTGTGTGAGAATGTTGTGGGGACAGGCCTTTAATTTAAAAAAGAAAGGTGATAGCCTAATGTCCAGGTTCTTTCTAATAGCCTTAATATTGAGAAAATAATGCTGCGTAAGCTGTATGAAGAGTATAAGCGTCAGCTCTATTTATGCTCTTAACTGTTTGATCCCTTTTATATAATGCTGAAGTCAATGTCTGAGTTGTACCGTAGGTTTTCTCAGTTAATTAACAAAGAAAAAAACAAACCCCAACACATAAAAAAAGCAAACCACTGAGCCTTAAGAGAGACCAGAATGAAGCCTTTAGTGTTCTTTCTAGGCAGGAGACCTCAGATTCTTAACTTTTAAAATCTTTTTTTAAGGTCTAACGCCACCACTTTGTTCAGAAGGATTTAGGCATGCTTATTTTGGCTGTCTTCAGTGCAACTTTTGTTTGACCATGACAAACCATTAACATTGTTGGGTTTATTTTCCCTTTCATGCCAGGAATTCCTCCATTTGCTGTTCTAATTTGTGCAGGTGTCAGACTTCTAAACACTTCCAAGACCGTTAGTTCAGACGTCCCAACTTTAATCTAGGCTTGAGTGAAATCAGTATGCCGTATGGCGTTTTCAGGCTTATGCACGGATAAAAGCTTTATTTATTTAAAAATATTTTTATATTTCAGGTCATCTGATGAATCCCATGTTACCTTTGATGTAGATTCTTTTACAAAAGCATTAGACAGAATTTTAGGTGAGTTGCTTCTTTGTTTCTTTTGTCAAACTGTCACTTGGTTATTTAGCTTCCCTGGGTCTTCTGATCACCAGTGGCACTGTGCTGATACATTTGCGATCTGTACTGACACAAAATAATACATAGGGGTGGACTCAGAAGAGCTGGATTCTGATGATCTGGATGAAGAGGAGGAGTTTGATTTCTCAGATGAAGATGATGAAGGCTTAGATGCTGAAAGTGAAAGACAAGACCAGGAGGTGTCACCTAATGAGCTTATAGGCAGTCTCAAGTCATACATGAATGAGATGGACCGTGAACTGGCACATACCAGTGTTGGTAAGAGTTTCACCATGCAAAAGAAGGGGGTAAGTATACCTTGAGTTCTAGTTCATAGCATAATAGTTTTAAGAGTTTTAGTAGGAAAGAGGAAATATGCTAAAGTGGTCGTTCTGAGTAAGATGATGAAAAAGTTCTGTCTTCTAGTCATGTGTTAACTAATTAAAAAATTCTGTGTGCAAGCAAAATGTGCTGTGGTTGCACCATGGTATCTTTTTTTTAAACAAAAAGTTATCTAAGCATTAACTTGCACATCATTTCCAAGACTTAGTTTTATTTTTTTACTCTTGTTTTAGTAGTGAGGCAAGCAGCTGCAGCTTGACTTCATGAGTTCCTGTAGTAGATTACTGCCATAGCAAGCTGAGCCAGGACTCAGTAACCCTCTCTGTCCTCTTGGAACTTACTCTGTGTAATGGAAAGTGATGATTTTTAACTGGCATAAGCATTTGGTGACTAAATTTGTGTCTGTCAAAACAGTGTAGAATGTAGTGAACTTTGTTGGCTGCAGAACTGTTTCCTTGTTTATTTTGTCTTGTGGTTTGTCTTTTTTTTTTTTAAAAAAAAAAAAGGGTTTATGTGATATAATTTTTTTTCTTTATACTTACTGTAGGCAAGTTCTGCTAAAGCAGCTATGTCGCAGAGTGTTGGCCCTGATTCTGGAACAGAAGATACTGAGTTGACACCAGTTGATGTGGATATGAACCTAGTAGCTAACCTGCTTGAATCCTATAGTGCTCAGTCTGGACTGGCAGGACCCACCTCTAACATTTTACAGAGCATGGGGGTGCATTTACCTGAAAATGCAGATCATACTGGCTCAAACAATCGAGCAACAGAATAAGACTGGCTTAATTCAGAAGACATGGCTGACTAAAAAAATGAAGCACAGGAAAACTAGCAGTATTTGGAAGAAGAGACAAAAGGTTTGAATTTTATAGGATTTTATGCATTAGTTATGTGTGACTTCAAAGATGCAAAGTGAATTTATCTGCAAAAGCCATCTGTTTGGATACTATCTTGGATAGAAATCAGATTTTTCCAGTGGTAGCATGCTTTCAGAAAACTGAAAAATGATGATGTGACTTGAATGAAACTTTTAGTACTAAACCTGTCTTAAATTTTTCATAACAATGATCCAATTTGCCATATTTCTAAAATGTGCTTTTAACCATTACTAGGTGGTTTCAGTATCTTGGAAAGCAGTTCATGTTCTGAAAATGCTGCTGCCTTCAGGGGGAGATAGAGGAATACTGTGTTATAGGAACAGTGTTCTCGTGCGGATTTGGAAACCCTGGTTAAATGTTCAGCAAGGAATTAATAGCTCTTCCAAAAGTACAATGCTTCATTGTAAGAACTTCTGATAAATACTGTAAGAATATGTTCTTTATTAACCAAGAGGATTTGAAGAGTAATTGGACTGAATATGTAAATATTGGCTATAAGTATTTTTAAAACTTGTTTAAATAAAAGCAAAAATACAACTTGATTACTGCAAAGTTTTGTTGGGTTTTTTCTTTTAAGGTATGCATAACTTCCTGAGGGCAGTATCGGAAGCATTTTCATAATCGGGCATTTTTTGAGTTCCGTTATTGCCAAATGTTGGTATCGTGCCAGCAGTAGCTGTATATGATCCCAGTCTGAAGAGTTTTGGTTTGGTTTCCAGTGAAAATGTAGCTAGAAGGTGTTCAGCATGTTGCTTTCACATAGAATGAAAAATCTATTCTAGATATGAAGACTTAGTTGTAACAAGATAAATTTGAAACAAAATATGCAGAAATTCTTGATTTACAGACAGCAGGAGCACAGTTCTGTCAATTCTGAATAGGTTTCTACAAGTCTTTATTTTTTTTCTTTCACATGACAATGAATCAAGTGTCTTAACTGGTAGAAGAGAAGCTCATTGGTTGAGTTTTTGGGTTTTGTTTGGTTCTTTTTTTAAACATATTCAGAAAAAGTGTTCAATGATACAAGAGCCTGATTGATCCTGAAGGCATACCTAATTGCTTTTAATGGACTGAATTATATTATTATTATTTATTATTGAGGCTATTATTATTAGTCTTAAGGTTTAGAGTCAATTTAGTTGAAGCCTTTAATTGTTTTGCATGTTAAGTGGCAGCGTTGTTTTAACTGACAAAGCAGAATGTAGCAAAAGTTGTTTCCACGCAGGACTCGGACACTTACTGAATGATGCCCTTCGGTATCTGATTGCCATGCCGACTGAGTCTGACCAATGCATAGAAAATTCTTTGAAAGTCCCATTGGCGTAGTTTCATTGAAATTAATGAGACCTTGGTGAGGTACAGTGAATGCTTGCTTTCTAGCTTCCCTACTGATCTATGTTTGTGGGGGAGTTTGGTTTTCCAGATTTGTTTTTGTTTTTGCAAATGACAAGTATCTGGTAAAATGCTCCAGTAAGGCATCATAAATGTTGGAGATTTTGTACACAAATGCATGGAATGAATGTGGTTGAAAGGTATGATGGCTATGCTACTTCCACATTTGTCCTCCATCAGTGTCATGTAAGTTACTTTGTCAACAGTTTAGGGAGAGTACTGGCAAGTTGGACAGGGATTAGAGGCAGACAACAAGAATTAGGAACTATAGAGATGCCACTAAAGTTGAAGGAGTTTGTACTGCAGAGAGGAGAGGTGGAATGAGATTGAGTTTAACAAATCTGCGCCAGAGCAGTTGGGGTAGCAGGAGTTTCTGAATCTAGCAGACAAGGATAACTAGCAGTTAGTAGTGAAAAACACATGTACCTGGGCCTTAGAAAGGGTTTATGTTTTAACAGGGAAGGTAATTAATGCTGAAGCTACATAAAATTATCCATTGATGAGTAGTTAGATCAGGTTTAGATACTTTAAAAAATAATTCAGTTGCAAGAACATGATCACGTTTAAACTCTCTTGTGGCCTGTACTATACAAAAGGTCAAAATAGATCAAAGGACTCTTCTAATCTAGTATGTGAAGAAAACTTCTAAGCTAATGTTCAGAACAAAGCTGCTCTTTTGGAAGAACTTCAGCTGATCTGGCTTCTTGGATAATCTTTTCCATCAATTGGACTGTTATTTCTGTGGGGTTGTACTTATTCCAACTATTTACATTTGTTTAGCAGCTTCACAGTGGAGACCTTCAAGATTGAAATTGCTCACAAGAGAATTTCCCATCGAAGAATAAGCATTTCCATGCTGCCTCTTCTGCTGCTTTGAAGTAACATATGAGGCATTTCTGCTTTTAATTTTGAAAGAGTATTTTTAGTGAAGGAAGCCTGATGGAATTAATTAGGGAAGACAAGTGTAGTGTGGTTCCCTTTCAACGGATTGCTATCAAAGTTTCCATTATATTTTAAATTAGTTTAACTAGAACTGCATTCCAACATAATTTATTCACTTTGCTCACTTGAGCATCTGCCTTTTGTACAGCCCTTGTTCATCCTAGAACTTCTGACCCTTTCCAGAAATGTAGTTTTCTTGTTTGTGGCTTGACCCCTGAAGTCCCAGTTGTGAATGGCATAGTTGTTTACTGGTATGTTTCAAGCAAGAAAACAAACAGTGGCTCTTTCATCTTGAGAGAGGAGATCAAAACTAATCACAGAGGACAGCAGAGACCTTTGACTTGTTAAAACTTTTCTAAACACCTGGGCAGTTTAGCTGTTGCCACTCCTTCCACCAATAAGCTTTATGGAATAGCGAGGAGCCTAAGGAAGAGGACCTTTTTTTTCTGGTGTGTTAGTGAAGGATGTGCAGAAGTGTGCAGCCCAGAGGCTAGCAATGTTTCCACTGTGAGTCTAACTCCTTTCTGGTCAGTGGGGAGGAGGTGTTGCTCACAAGGAATGGTATTTAACTACAGCTAGCTCTGTTCAAGTGCAGTTTGGTGTCAGTGATACTAATCCCTGTGCTTATGTCAGACTCCTGCAAATAAACCAGTTTCAGCATCCTTGCTGTGTAAGTGGATGTCAGCTGGCCCTGCTGCCATGAAAGATCACCTTCCCTGCGTGGTGCTTGCCTCCAGCCTTTCCTGTCTAACACTGCAGTACAGGACTGACGGTTATCTCCAGGGCATGTGTTAGTTGCAGTGGCAGAAAAGCATTTTTATAATGAATGTTTGCACAGCTCCTGCTGCAGCTACTTACCCAACTCATGAGAAACTGGATTTTGTTTTTAATAGCAGCAGGAGCCAGGGCAGGCCCTTTGTACCACCTCAGGGATCCCCTGGGATGCTGCAAAAGCTGCAGCAACAGCTGCCCTGCCTCTTGCAATCTGTGTCTTTGGAATGGAACACAAGAGCATCTGTTCTGGCAGGTCTAAGATGGAAATTTATTTCTTTTTCCAACTTTGTTTATTCCCCTAAGAAAGTATTACCATGGAGGGCAGTTGGAGTTCTCAGCTTAAACAGCAGAATACAGAGTTATTGAAAAAAATGAATTGCTCAAGAATATGAAGTCAGGGGTGTGAAGCTTAGCTGATGTGCATCAAGTGTGTTCCTCAGCCAACAGCTGAGGAACCTGATTACCACTTCCTGAGGATAGAGAAGGTATCCTATTATGAATTCCAGGTGCCAAAAGTAGATAATTAATTCAACAGCAAAACTGTGCTCTCAGGGCACAGAACCGAGATTGATGTTGTGATTCAGTTTATTTTGTGTTTGAATTCTTAGAGTAACGACTTGTCCTGTTGAAATAAGATAGAAACAACAGTCAGATATAGGAATACGTGCTGGCTGTGTTTCCAAGCTGGGAAACTGTCTTGTGCAGTGCAGTGTCATGGAAAAGGGTGTCATGAACAACTTAAAGGTTTCTGGTGCAAAACTAGTGAAGAATTGATTAACTGAAGCAGAAGAATGTCCCGTTGTGTGTTACTCCTCTGTAAAGCGTGGATTGCTGTTTGGAGTACAACCTGTACTTAAGTGGGTCAACACTCAGAGATGGATATTCACAATTTTTCAAGCATACAAGAATGGGAAGTGAAGATCAATGCTAACATGAAAGTAAAGCTCAGTTTATTCAGAAAAAGACATGTAGGTGACTTGACCACTGTTGCAGGTAGGAGGCACAAAGTGATATATTTCCAGTAAAGACTTTATAATTTGGTGGGGAAAAGTAGTAATGATATCCAATGACTGCAGTGATATTAATCTAAATTAGTTAAGACTAGACTTTTTTTTTTTAATTGGTGAGCATTATTAACCTTATCTGCAGTTATAAGGCCATATAGTGTTGGGATGCGATCTAGTTTAATCTAGGCATTCTGCATCCTGCATAATAACAGGAGCCATATTTAATTATCATATTTCCTCAAATCATTACTGTGTATCTCTTGGAATTGTAGATGTATTGTCTTTCACTGATAAAAACTTTCCAGGTTTTTGTTGTTCAGATAGATCGCAGTTACTGAATTTTGTGTGGTGTCTGTTTGGTTTTGCAGTATTTGTTAAATCAGCAGAGTTTCATAGGTAAAGCTGCATAGCTCCTCTTGCCTTAATCCAACACACATTTATTTAGCACCCTAACTGCATTATCCACCTTATCGTTTATGAATTTTCAGCTTCCCATTCCTTAAAAGATCTTGTTGAGATTCTTAGAGTTATTAATAAAAGCAACATGTGAATTTGTTTCTGCCCCTATGGCAAACCTCGTTGTTCTTCTATTCATATACTAGTAAATCTTCTCAGTGCCTTTACAACATTTCCACGAATAGAGATAGGGCTGCCTTTGCATTTCTGGCTATTAGAATGACCTTACTGTGTATCACTCTTTTCCCCCAATCACTTCAAATCTTATTGAAAAATCTCTGCCTTGCCTCCTAACTTCTGCTGTTTCTCTCTGTATCTGTATTTTCTTTAGATGTGAGGTTTTGTGGAGAACAGTGTATAAAAAGATGCTACATATAGTTGAGCACAGGGACCAGTGGAGAGGGATGTTGTATCAGCATTTTCTGTTTCTGTGCCAATACTGCTCTGCCTGTGAGGGAGCTGGGGCAGCTTTGTGTTTCTGCTGCTGCGGTGTTTCTCATGTTTGTGACAGCTGATGCCAGCTTCAGTTTCTCCATGTAACGATGAATCTGGACGTCACTGAGTGAGTGCACCTGACTGCCTACAAAATACCACTGATGGGTCTTAAAGAAAGTGCAGGTCACACAATATCCGCATTGGCATCCTGAGCTTTTTTTTTTTTTTTTTTTTTAAACAGCAGTAGTTTTGGTGGTGCTCTGTCATTCCCAGGTGTATGCATTGTTGCACAAATTTGGCAGTATTTTTTTCCCTTACACAGCTGCTTGCCATCTGTTGTGAAGTTGAAAAGTGAACGAGTTTTAAATGGGAGCTGAAGGCTGCGGCTGCTGAATTCATTTCAGCAGTGCTTCAGACTGAAACACAGGAACTGTATTTGTGTAATTACAGGTTGTTCTGACAACCTGTCTCTTGCAGCTGACAGAGTTGAACTGCTCATGGTTACCTGTAGAATGATAACCTGATTTAACACAGTCATGTTGTCAGGGTGTTCTGTTAAGTGTTCAGGGTCTTCAGGCTAAACATCAGATTTGGCATGTGTCCACCGTGTCTCAGAGCGTGTTTTAAGGTGAAGTAATTTCTTGATGTAAGAGGTTCCTCCTTGACCTGTAATGCTGAAGTCAGACTTTTTGCCATTCATAATGGATGAATACCCCTTTGGGTAAGAAAACGTGACCTTTCCATGCAGCCGCAGAGCACCCAAGGTGATGGGAGAGCATGGGGTAAGTGAATTCTCAATCCACACCATTTCCAGGTGAGATTTTTCTGAGCTCCCTCAGTCAGAGATAGTTGTGTCATGTGGTTCAGTTACTTTAATCCTCTGTTGGTACATGTTGAAGGTAAACATAACTTTTATCCCCTGCTGCTTTTGGTAGGTAGGTGGAATGCTGTTCTGAACCTGCCTGCATTGCTTTCTTAAAAGCTATTTCAAATTCATCAGGTGAACGTTAGTATATTATAGCTGCCCATGTATGTAGACTGGTCATACCTGTAAACAACTGGGTTGTAATGCCACAGGCTGACTGCTTTTCACTGCTAGGTCTTGCTGCAAATCCCAAGCCCTTGCAGTCTCTGAAAGCAGTGCAGTCTCGGTGATTTATACAAGTAAGTGTCCCCAGAGAGGATTCATTTAAGGGGTGTGTTCTTGAGACAAGTATGTTGCTTTGTCCCTTTTGCCTGCCTGTATCTTTTACATGGAAAGCCTTCTGTGTTTTGTTGAAGCATCTGTCAGGAATTGCCTGTTTCTTTTTCCAGGTCACCTGCCTTTAGGGAGCATGTTCTGTCTTGTCTGCAGTATTACTAAGGCTTCAGCCAGATTTCTGAGGCAAATGCAAGTGAGAACTATGTCTTTCTCGCCTTGTTTTTCTGCTCTGTTCATACATGTGTATTGCCTGTAGTCATTCCTGGTTTAACACCAGGAACAGAGGCCACCACTATTGTTTCATACCTAAGTCAAAAGGGTATGGATTAACAATTTTGTAAAACAGTTTAAAATTTAAGGCTTTTCAAAAGATGTGATGAGAATATTGCCTTGTAGTTGTTCTTGCTCTACCAAAAAAAAAAAAAAAAGGATTAAATTGAGAAGACTTTTTTCTTACTGATAATTACAAGGAATATGCAGTCATTTAAAACTGTGTTTTAAAAGGTGAATCACAGAAGCAAATAAATGATAAAATAGCTTTGCTTTTCCTCTAACATACTTCTTGTAGAAAACAGGCAGTAACTGATGAAATCTGATAAAGCCTGGTATAGACTGAGTATTAGACGGGCTGCAGATCTTTTAGAGTTGCCCTGAATTCTGTGGGCATCTAGCAGCTTCAGCCTGGGCAGTGTGTGGCCCACCAGCATCCAGCAAGGGGGCAGCAGTAACTATCGCACCTCCTGTGACCACCCTGCCTTCCTCTGTGGTGGCCACTTCTGTCCCCCACCCCAAAGGGACAGCGTACCAAGACCGGTCTGTATCAGTGGTGTAGAAGGGACAGTTCAGAAGGACCTGGTCTCAGTCAGTACTTGCTCTCCTTCAGTGAGAGCTCAACAATAGCCTGCACGTTGACGTTAAAAACCATAATTTGATAAGCAGAGTAACACAGTGTTCCCCAAACACAGGTGAATTTTCTGTGATGTTGAATCTGATCGCACTGCAGCTGGCTTGACAAAGACGCACACTGCAGATACGTACTGTAAAAGCACAAAACCGAAACACAGAAAGCTCAGATTGCTGCAGAAGACACACAGCCGTTCCTCCTTTCGCTCACAGGTACTTTTTGCTGCTTTTACTTCTTAGTCCTTTTTCTGCCACTGGGAGAACAGATCATGTGTGGGTATTAAAAAGTACTAGGTACATGGAGCTGGATGTTGTACGCTGGAAGTAAGCTTGGGGCACATTAATGAACTACGTCAGGGTGAGCTGGGAAGGAAGGAGGAGGATGAGAAGTGGTGGGTAGATTCCCTGAATCTTCTGCTGCAGAGAAGGGGAAGAAAGGAGCGAGGCTGAAAATGAAAATGACAGATTCCAGAGATGAGAGAAGACGTGATAAATGCTGGGGAAGTAAAATGGTGTGGTGAGAGAGAAAGCAGGAGGAACTACTATGAAGAGAGACAGTGAGACATGTTTCAAAGGAAACTGGATGCAGGAGTGTTGCAGCTGAGTGGTGTGTGGGCTCCTGTGGTGTGTCTGGCTGGGCTGGAGCGGAGGAAGCAATGTCCTTGGCTGTACCAGGGTACATTCTTACTAGGATGACTGACAGATGGAGTTCATAAATATGAAACATACAGGGTTTATTGACTGAAATTTAGGGTGGGATAGGTGTTTGTACGTGCCACCATGGCCTGAAAGAATCCCCTCCCAACCTCCTAAAGTAAAATTAACCTGGGGAAACAAGACACGTCTCAATAGTGTGAGAAAGTCACCTTTTTTACTTACTGCTCAGGTGTCATGACACAGTATTTTTACCATTGCTCAAAAGGTCTTTCACCTGCAATGAATCCTAATGGTGGTGGTCAGTGATACATTCCCGTTCCCCCTTCAGGTTTCTGTACTGATGGCTTTGCAATCTTGGCATTTGAACTCTTATCAAACAGGCAGAAAGGACTGTTGGCCTGCATCAGCAGCAGATCAAACATACTTCAATCTGTCTCTTTCACTAAGCTTTCCTTGCCCAGCCTGTCTCTTTGTCTCTCTCCCTCCAGAGAAGTGGTGTTATTTTATCAGTAAAATGAGACCAGCTGTCTAGGCAAGCCACAAACTTCGGCACAGTGTAAGGGGCGTTGTGCCTTTCAGGTTTTTTCTCGTTGGAAGTGCGGAGCTTTCTTGCAGCAGTTCCTCTCACCTTTGCATTATGTGTGTTCTTCTAATATGCTTATATGTAGGTTTTGTTCTTCCACTCTCTACCACCAGATAGCTCTGTTCTCTCTTCCTTGGAAGTAACACTGCTTACTGGTGGGAAGAATGCCTCTAGAGATACTTGATATATCCATAAAGTAGAAACCCATTTAACATTTGCGGAAGAAATAGTATGTTTTATATGAAACTGGAAGATTGAATGGGAAGGGAAACAGAAGAAGGGGCAAGCATACAGGCAGTGGCTTTTGTTCTGGTTTTTTGATAGTTCTTCTAGATCCATATAGACATGAATGCTGTAAGGTGCCACTGTCCCTTTATTTTTTTTTTTCTGGAAAAAGTGTTTGATACCTACCCAAGCTGGATAAAATGGAGGAAAATGGGATATAAATGCCAGTGGTTCACGGTTCTGTTGCTTCCTGGGCAACAGCAGCAGCTGGTCACAGTACGTTTGAACTTTGGAACCAAGAATTTTACTGTACATTTACTGCAAGTCTTGGGATCTTAAAGGTGATCCACCATACATGGAATTGTCTGAGGATGATCAGTTTAGAAATGGCTATGTAAATCTATGTGTCTGAGTGTAAGACTGCCATCAGTCTGGTGCTGTCCTCGCTGTTACACAGACTTCGCGTTCAGTAACTTTGGGAGCTTTTGTATCAAGCTCTTGTAGTTCTGGTAGAATCGCAGGCTCAACGTCATGCCTAAGCTGGCTGGGAAGTCTGCTGCTTAACCCACTCACAAATCAGCTGGTGAGCAATGGCCTGTTTGGGAGGGAACCAGGGTAAAAAGCTACCGTTGTCTTGCTTTGAAGATCCGGGCGCTCTCTTGAGACACTCCACGATTTCTTCCAGGCCAAACCAACGGGCTTCCTCTAGTTCCAGGCTGTTCATACTGATCTGGAAAGAATTCAGGGAGTATCAGTTCCTTAAATCAGATGTAAATGTGGGCAGTGGTACCTTTCTTGTACTCGCACCCACAAAGATCCTATGCTAGAATACCCAGAGTGCTTTATCCATGCCTGAAAGAAGTGCTGATGCCAGTACAGCAGAGGCCATTACTATCCACCTGTGCTTTGTCGTCTTGCTTTCCTTAAGGAAGCCACAAATCAGGTAGCCCTGTTCCATCGTGGCATTGGCCTGCAAAGTAGCAGTGACTGAGCATAGTAATTAACATGGCAGAATCTGCATGTTCTGTGTCAGATATGATATTAATACTAGAGAGTACCTCCTCTGAAAAAGTCAGAGGAAAAAACACAGGGGCGTTGTGTTCTGGGCTTGTATATAGTAACCTGTGCAAAATCTGGTACTTTGCAACAGGTTATTTTGAAGTTTGTTCCTCACTTGTAGAGAAAGCCAATGGCAAGCTGCACTTAGAGAGGATCTGTTGTCTCCAAATTTAAGTCTGTGGACTGAAAGAGGTTTTGCTACATAAGACAGGCAGTGAAATACCTCAGGGGAACCCGAGTCTGCTCACCTCAGCCTGCTGTGGTCTCACCAATGCGTGACAAGCTATCATTAAGCAGCTGCTGGGAAAGGGCCAATGCTGAGAAGCTGAGTATTGGAGTGACTCCACCTCCAGGCCCACCTCTTCTGCCACCTCTCGACGGACAGTCTCCTCCACGTTTTCACCTGGAGGCAACCAGAGTTAGGTGAGGACGGCCTGGCCTCAGGGCAGCAAACCGTGGCAAAGAAAATGTAGGCACACTCATTTCTGAGGCGTTCCAGCCCTGACTGCACACACAGGAGGTCTGACTGTGCTGACCTGGAAACACCTGTCAACAAGATGCTCAACGAAATTCATCAACAGTGCTTACCTCTGTTAAACAGAGGCATCAGAGACATTGTTGGCTTTGTCTATACACAGCTGGTGGACAGAACAGTGCTGCCTCTCTTCATCGTTTCCCTTTTTAAGCCATTCTCCCTCCTGTAACAAGAGGCCTGTAGTTTTTCTTCTAGACAGGCTAAAAAGCTATCCAGGCTTCTAACCTGGGGAGCCTCACACTTGTACTTACCATCAGGGACTAGAGCAACTGATACACACCCATAATTCCCATTCACTTCAGATAAATACAGCTATTTTGAACTCTGAATAGGAACACCGATCTATTTAGATCCATTATGTTTTTCCCTGGTATCACCTGTGTCCGTCCTTCTCTGTGAACAGGCATTTGGTTGATGTCCCTCCATTCTGCCCCTCCCCCCACCCTGCACGTCTGAGGCCACTGCGCTAAATGAGAGCCCACCTTACCCATGTCACAGAAGCCTGACAAAGCACTGTACATCCCCTGGGGAAACGAGGGCTGTCGTGCAAGGAGGCACCGGCTCCCGTCAGACACCAGGGTCACAACCACTGGAGACATCTAGCAAATGCATCAAAAAGCAAAGCAAGAAATTCAGACCAAACAAGTGAATGCAAATTGTTGCTTTTCCCAGCCAGTGGAAGGTCACTGGATGAACACTAAAGAAAAATTACCCAGCTACATGCAAAGCACTGCTGCTGCCTGCTACAGGTTCCCCTCCACGTGACCCAGCAGCATTGGCTTGTTGCCACAGGGACCCTGTGTTGCTTACCTTTGCTGCCCAGGTGCTCACCTGTGGATAGTAAATTACTCCGCTGGCATGGCAGACACGCTTGCTGCCAGCTACGTTTTTCTGAGTGGGCTGCCCGCTTTTGCTGCAGTACTGGTGGGAAGCGTGCCACCGGAGAAGGGCCTGGGCCTGCGAACAGCAAGGGACAAACACAAACCCTACTTACAGCTGGGGCAAAGAGATGATTCAGAGCAGTCTCCCTGAATAACACTTTGCTGTCTTCTCCCCAGCTTGCAGTCACGTGGACAAACTCTGACTATGTTCGGAAGCCTCAGAAAGGTAAATGAACTATGGGCACTGCTTTGAAAAACGGCACATTCTGCAGTTGATGTTTCATGCTTCTTGCTTTAGCATCCAAATTGCAGCATGTTTGGGGGAGGTGGGGAAGAGTTGTTCTTTGTTGGGATATCGTGGGAGGAGTAATGGAAACTGAACTTTTCTAAGGAGTCTTCAGCCCTGAACACCTTCTTGAAAAATAGCCCAAGCACCAAAGCATTACAGAACAGGAAAAGAAACAAAAGCTATTTCTGTGTATGAGTCAGGGGAGCAGATTTTCACACACAGGTCTTTTCTTAGGGCTTCTAAGTGTTAGGGCATTGGCAGAATAACAGCTTACAAGTGAGTAGTTTTAAAAAAGCCGGTCTGGGAGAAGATCTGTAAGTTCGTTCATGAAATTCAGTTTGCCTAGAAGAATACAGAAAACAAGTGCCTGATAATTGTTAAGCTGAGAACAAACTGGGATTGCTGTGGCTACTGATAAGATCAGTATGTTTCACGCTGGACATACAGCAGGTTGACGCTAAACAGCTAATCACGGTGGTCATTTTTAAGCCACTTTTCTGTTTCTTTTTCTGTTGTAGCTTGCTTTTGGGATTGCAGATTTTGGTAAACTGCTGTTAATTTGTAGTGTGTTTGTACCTACGTCACTGAAAGTGTACAGCAGGTACTTCCACAATACGCATTAAACGATAAAACAATACGGGAGACAAGGAGAAGGATTGCTGTTTAAAATTGCAGCTCCTTAAAGCAGAAAAATCCTATGCAGTACCGAAGCCAGCAAAGGAGAGTCCTTCTCATCCACCACGAAGAGAGCCTTCCGTAAGTCAGTAAATGATCCCTTAAGTTCAGACTCAATGACCGATTTCTCTAAGGCTCCTGTTTAAAAAAAAGAAAAACCAACAACAAAAGCTTTGATCTCATAAATTGCAGTTGTGATCCCAACTTTATGCCCTCCATTGTTCCAGTATGCAATTTCTGGAAGTTCCTGGGGAAGTGATACCACATCAGCGCTAGTATTCCCAAATATTAAGTGACTTGCCAACAGCCCACCTTTACTAACACATGCACAGGAACAGCAGTGCAGTTCTGTGCCTCTGACCCACCATGCTCACAACAGCTCCTACAGAGACTCAGCCGAGTCCTTTTTGGTAGCAAATGTTCACCCGGCAAGGGCCAGGGATGCTGCCTAGGCAGCATCTTCATCTCAGTGCATCAAACATGATGCTGACACAGATGGGAGAGGGGTCATCCCAACCTAATTCCAAGGCAAAGTGTGGTGTGTGCTCGTCTGAACAACCGATCAGCACCGACTTCTCTATCCACTGTTCCGTCTCTTTGAATATCTCCAGGATCCTTTTCATCTCTAAGCAGAAGGAGAAAGGGGAAGAAAAAGCTGAGGTGAAAGCAAATTCACGTAGCTGCGATGCTCTCTCTGGATCTTCAAGGCACACACAATTTTGGCTCAGGGCAGCGTGTTCAGGTGAGAGAGGGGACCAGACAAGTGGATAAGTGGTCCCACCTGGATGGAGACCAAAAGTCTGGCTTTCCTCCAAGCTGTTGGAAGTTTTGACTTTTGCTCAAGATGCAAATGTAATGCTTGGAAAGCAGCTGGGAAGCAGCTGTCCATTCTGTTTCTGTCCTACACCAGACAATACCTTTCTCTCAAAGAAAACTTTTCCTGTGTTACGCCAAATAACCTTTGTCAGTTAGTCCTTGCTTGTTTTCCTGCCAGCTCTTTCTCTTCAAAAGGCATGGTCCCAAATGTTTAAACCTGATCATCTCAAAACAGATCAGATATATGTTGATACCATATGTGTATGAAGAGCATGAGCTTGTATTGGCATGTCAAGGTTCTAACTCTAAATAGTCTTTGGTTGTTAACAAATGGAGTGCTACATATAGCAGAATGTTCCTGCACAGCTTGATAGATTTTTCAACCCCCATGTAAGGGGCTGCTTATTGCAGATGACTCTGTATCATTTCATCTGTGTGATGCAGGAGGTGTTTCCTTCTGGACACCTGCTTACCTGCTGCACTGATCTGTGGTACCAAGTACTTCTTCCCAACTTTCTGCAGGAAGGGGGAGAGATTGTGAAAGAGGCAGAAAGTTCCCGAGGTCTGGGCTTGTCTACAAAGGCTATCATCTTCCTTTAGCTCATTTAAGTATCTGAAGTGAGAAAATAATTGGGAAGATAAAATCAAGATTGTGTTGAGATTACCTGTGTTACGCTTATTCGGACACATTTATTTTGTGCAGAGCAGGGGGACTGAATGGACAGTACAGATTTTATGTATTCCACATGCTTCTAGAGTTTTTGACAGCTGAGTCTATTCTTTGGTGGGCTGTAGCCTCTAGTGAAGGTGCCGTATGGCAGAAAATATTGCACTACTTACTACTACACACGTAGCCTCAAGTCTTGGACATCTGAGAAGATCAGTAACCCAGTCTCTTAATCCAAGAGGTCTGCTTTATAGACATGATCATTTATGTGCAGGAAAACTTGGATCTTCCCTTTTATTCCCCCAGTCTGGATGGGTCCAAGTCCTGTTTGGCAAGGCTACTGAACTTCAGATGTTGAATATGCTTCCCATCAGGCTTACATGCGTTACTGCAGGGTACGTTCTGTGTCACACTGACATCAGGAGTAAAGACTAAGCTGAAGCCTTAGGGGCCAGCTGGCCAGGGCCTGAGTTAGGAAAAGCAATCACTGGAAAAAGGGTGTCAGGATGTGCTTCTTTCAGACTGTTTGACGTATTATTTTAAACAAGGTGAGCACCATCACTTCAAGTCTGCCTTGTATATTAAGAGATCTTTAGCCAGGACAGCAACCATAGGCATTCATTAACAGAGTTTCAGCCTGAGAAAACCAGTTCTTACCAGTAGTGAGGGGAGTGGAGATTTTGACTTACAATTTACAGAGCTCACACAGAATTACGTGTTATTGCTGAACTGTTAACAGATTAACCCCTGGGTTAGATTTTGGTAGGGCTACTTGTGACAGTGGACACAAAAGCACCAAACTCTGGTATTGTCACTGCACACAAGGATCAGATGAGAACTTACCTCATTTTTCTAACATAGGTAGAATGTAACCTGCAGACCAGAAAAGAAGCTCTTCTAGACACTGCTTGATGAATCGCAGCCATAACCAACAGCTACGGAAAGCTCTCTCTGCCTAAAAAGAGAAGCACAGAATATAATGCAGCGGCCCTAAAAAGTTAAGTTTGATTTAAAAGGTGCAGTAACCCACTGCTACCAGCGATCTCCCACTTGCAGAGCCTGCAGAATGCAGGCATTTGCTTTCTGAAGTTGCTGTTTTAGTCTTAGCCTCCAGTCACACATAATACCCAGTTTCAGGCAATTTCTAAGTCTATTTAGAGATACGTCAGTTTGTTTCCATCTGTGAGCGTGCACAGGTCTTACAGAAATGCCTATGACTAGATTAAATGCTCCTGTCCCAAATTTCTGTATCCCTGGGGAAAAGAGCAGTGAAGGTTGCTGCTTTTTTGTTTGTTCCCTGCACAGTTGTAATGGCCTTGATCCAACTGAACATCCTATTGCAGCACACAGTAGATCTGTGGGAAAGGCACTGATCCCAGAAGAGAATGAAAGACAAAATATCAGCTGCGGAAGAGAATTCCCCGAGTTAGATGAGAGACAGCAGTTGCAGCTGAATTGGATCACCTCCAGCTATGAATAGTTTTTGTGCCAAAGCATCCTACCACATTTTCAGCTCAGGCAGTCACAGACTGCAGTTTGAACTCGGCTTCAGGATGTCAAAGCAGCCAGAAACGCTACCGTCTCTAACATTCAGCTGAAACAAAAATTAACTACAATTCATAATCCTTAACTAGTACTTTGAATATTTCACTTTTCAACCACAGGACTCAAAGCCCTTTAAGGAGGAAGTTACGTTTGCTTAGATTTACAGACACGTAAGCAGTGCCAAAGAAGAGTCTGAGAGCCCGCCCTTTTGGTGAAGGTCCGTGATGGCTCCCGAGCCCCAGTGGTGCCTGAGCAGGGGCTCCTGTCAGTGCGTGGAGACAGCTCCTATAGCCAGCAGCGTGGAGGCTTTGCTCTGCGGCTTCTGACATCTCTGCCCCGGATCCCTCTTTCCCACTGTCTCAGCTGAGGGTGGTCTTCACCAGGATGATCCCTGGGGAGAAAGGGGAGCCGAGCCTGCTGGGGAAGCTGCTTGGAGAGCATTGGCATCCCAGCTTGGCGCTTCAGCCGCAGCAGGAGCTTGGCACGCTGCCGACAGGCTCGGCAGACACGTGCGAGGGCGGCGACTGTCACAGAAATCGTGTCTGAAACGGTTTTGTGGTGCGACATGCCCGTCACTTCTCCACCCCCACGTCTCGTACAGCCTGGCGTGTGAAAACCCAGCCCTGCACGGAGGAGCGCTGCACGCGTGTCTCCGGCGTCGGGGCAAGAGGAATGGCTTGTAGCTGGAACACTGAAATGCAACGCGTGCAGGTGTATAACCCCTTCCTTCCTAGGAACCACCGCGCCAGATTCCCGTTAGAGGATCATTGCAAACGCAGAGAGGGAGGCAGTGAAAACTTGATCCAAGGAGGCCGGCCCGAGGTCCGCTGCCGTGCCTGCGGATCTCAGCTGTGCCGTAGGGCTGGCAGCAGGTGGGTCTAGGGCTGTCGCCCCCACACGTTTTCCCCACTTACTGTGCTCTGTGCGGAAGGAGGGCTGCCTGCCGCAGCAGGGATCAGCCATCAGCCTCACGGTGACCTCAGGCAGGCAGGCAGACAGAAGCCCTGCTCAGACAAGCAAACAAACAGCACAAGCTCCTACTGGATCTGAGTCACTGTCCCCCACTGGGAGCGCTGGGAAATGTAGTTCTGCACAGGCTGCTCGCAAGCCCTTGGCAAGGCTGATGGCCGACTAGCTGCTCTGGATTGCCATTAACTTCTGGAGTTAGTGAAGCTGCCTGAGAGTAAACGCTCCCTTTCCTCCCCCCACCCCTGCTTCGTTCTATCCGAAATCCACATGCCGCATTTAGCCGTACAGAAGTTATCACAGGAACAGTCCTACTGCAGTCATTTGAGCTGTTCCTAGCAGAGGAGTTTGTTCCTGTTACTTTCTTTCTCGTGTTTTCGTTTTCCTTTTTTTTTTCTTCAAAGCTTCTCTGCTTTTTGTACCAGCAACATAAGAGCATTGCTTCAAGTTAAGGACCATACGTCCCCAAACAGGAAAATATGCCAAGAGCTGTATATATCTAAAGGACAAAGCTCTTTAGTGTTCAAGCACCCAAACCCGCAGTTGAAATTGCAAGTGAATAGCTCTGATCAGAAAGCGTGCTTTGCCAAGGCAGATGTCAGAATAATGGCAGATTATTTTCATGCTTTTATAACTGAACAGATTCCTCTCAAGTACTGAAAACGTTATTCTGGGCTGGAACCTACCTGCCTATATTTAGCACAAAGAGAATTTTATAAACATACGAAAGTAAACGTTTTCAGGGCAGCCTTTTGCTTTTTGGTCATGAATTGAGACATTCTAATCGAGAATGCACGTCATGTAATTTGAGAGCACAGCTTGTAAAAATAATAAATAGAATACGCAGGGAAACGGTGCTCTTGTTACCAGCGTTACTTACAAGTTTAGGTTTAATTATGCCTGACTGCTATTTGTGTGCTTCCTGAAACAGAGCAAGCCCAATCTTATTAATCTACTAGGCTAATTGGATTAATGGATAAAACACATCTTCCCTTAATAAGATAAAGGATTGAAATATAATCTCTAAGGGAAGTATCCACCCTGATGTTAAAACAAACTAACAGATTTATTGACCCTGACTGCTCCCAGAAATGGATCTTGCAAGAGGAGCTGGTTTTAGAGGGAAGGAGTTTGGACCTCAAATCTTGGGGCAGTCTCTCAACCTTCTTCAGCACAAAGCAATCAGTCACTTGGTAAATGCACCCCTACCCACACGAAGGGTTAAAAGCCAGAGTACTCTGCTGCCTTGTAAAGACTCCTTTGAAGGCAGTTCAGTGCTGTAGCTATATGCAGCTGAAAAAAAGTCATGGATTAGTCCAATCCTGTATACCTGGCCCCCATGGTGTGCAAAGATGGACAATTATGTTATATTATTTATCTAATAATTAATACATATATAAATAATACAATAAATTATATTAGAGTCAGCAAAGAGAAAATGATATCAGAGTCACTTCCGTGACTGATCTGACTGGTGGGAAGTCACGCAGTCTGTGAGAGGTTCCTTGTGCCTTCTCCAAGGGCCTGTACACCTCCGTGTGATTGCGCATTACCCTATGAAATATTTCTGCAGCACATAAGCAGGGGAACAGCTGCTGACAGTTTCCTGTTGCTTGCTAATTTGAGCTTTGACAGGCCAACAGAGGAAGTGCATCCCTGGGACTCTCCTCATGCAAGAAGGGCAAACAAAAGGAGCAGGCAAGGAGGACGCAAGTAGCGGGGACAAATACTTGTAATCTCTTACATGGAAGAGATGGCAAAATAGGCAAATCTTTGGTCCTGTGTTGCTAAGACATTTTTTGCTTTAATTTGGGTTTGTAAAATACTTGTATTGGTATTGGCAGTTGGCAAAAGATTTTTCAAGCCAAAAAAGTGGCTGGAAAATGTAATCTAGGCTAATAATGGTTATAGTCGTAGTCTGGCTTCTTCTTGCTATTCTGTTCTGTGTCTTTCCAGCTGCCCCCAATAAGCAGAAACAAGCATTAGAATTGCTAACAGCTGGCCCTTGCAAAACAACTGTTAATTGCTTTAAATACATAAAGCTAGCAAACCCACACTGAAACCTTACGGTTAAGCCACAAGAAACCTCTTGGTAAAAAAATACATCTTTTTTTAGGAAAAGCCCAAGGAATGATAAACCACTTCTTTAAAGAGAAGGTTAATGAGTAGTCTTTCTCTCTATCATTAAATTTTAGATGCAAACTAACCCAATCTGGCTTTTCTCTAAAGTTAGACTTATGTATATTATCTATATGATAGGCTCCTACAATTTCTCATATTGAGGGTGGGGATTTTGAAAGAAAGAAAACTGTCTAATTTGTTACTGCTGATTACATCCTATGCTCCTAACACTTGCACAGGCATGGAGGAGACCCTTTAACATCTGAATGAGATTTCAGTAGGATTTGCTCGTTTCAGCTTACAGGGGTAACGTGTGTTTTTTGTCTTTTTTCCCTTCCCTGCTGCTCTTGGATGGGCAAGATCCTCAGACTCTGGCACTGATTTGTTGCACTGCACAAAATAACGGATTATAGGATCCAGCTCCTTGACTGCCGGTAATGACTTCATTTTGGGAGCAGGCTAGTACCGTTTGCTGAACACGTGAAACTAGATGAGGCTTCATCTCTTCACAAAGGGTAAACCTAAGTTAGTACACTTTAAAAAGCTAAGCAGTACTGTGAGCTAACTTGGTGTGATATAAAGATGACTCACCTGTATCTTAAAACACTGTATGTAGGTCACAGCCTGTCATCTCCAAAAGGATACGGAAGACCTGGAAAAGGTTCAAAGAGGACAACAACTGGGATCAAAGACTTGGAGTACGGCCACTGCAAGGATGAGGTAGGATCTGATGCTTCAGCCTGTGTAAGAGATATGCAGTAACTGTTTGCTGTCTCATCCTGTGCAGGAACCTGGGTAATGAAATCTAACTAGCTGGAGCTATGTTCCCAGTGAACAAAGGTGGGTGACTTTCCATGCCCTGGCTAAAGAGATGGCACAACTGCTAGCTGAAGGATGTTGTGGGTACAAAACAGCTCTAGCTCAAAAGAGGAGAAATACTTAAGAGAGAACTCCACTGAGGGTTACCAAATAAACCACGTCAGCCTGAGAAAATCCCTAAGTTAAAAGTTTGGAGGCTGGGACAGTGCTCTAGGTAGCATGGGCTAAACGGAGCTTTGGTGTGAGCCGTTACAGTTGTGTTCTTATGAGGTCTCTTGTGCTTCATTCTCATTTTAGATGGACCCTTCTCTTGGCATCCCTCTGCTCAGGCCTATACAGTGCTTCTACAGGATTGCTCAGAAAAAGAAGCATGTGGTCAGGCTTGTGCTTGTTACAAAGGAGTTTCTGCTATGTGCTCTGCAAATCGTAAAGAAAGTCTGAAAGCCACTTGTTCTGCTCCAGTTCTCTCTCAACACACGTTCCTATTGCACCTGTTCTTAGAGAAAGTAAGTGCTTCTTAACAAGGCGCCGACATGAATTGCTCTGCTAAGGCCTGCTTGAAGCTGCCCAGCCCCATCAGCATTTGACAGCAGGTGATAATGCACAAGTCCAGCACAGAGCAATTTAGAAACAATCTTCTAATGCAACGGGAACATCAGCAACTATGCCAGAATTGAGGAAGGCGGGAGAAAATGAGTTAAATGCTCCCTACCTAACTGGCAGAAATGCCCCGGTAAGGGGCAGAAACAGATTCATGGAGCAAGATGATGCCACGATTGTTGAACAACTCTTGATTTGACTGGTGGATGCCAAAATCCTGGGCTCCTTTTACAGAAATTTCTTTGCCTTCATCCCCATGCTGGTCAATACAAGCAAGCCTGCTACTAAACATGCTGACAAACTTGTTCTTCGCTGTCTGCTTTACTTCCCAGAAATATCTGGATATTGAAAAAGATTATGAGAAAGCAGTGAATCTTGCTAGAAAAAATGAGTGCCTCTACAGTGTGTGAGGTTTTGCCAAATCTCTAGAAGCTGCTGTTAAATCTCTGGCTAGATATTACAGACTCTTTGGATAATAGGGCTTTAACTAGATGCCTCAGCTAGAAGCTTGGATATCATTCCAGTGTTTCCTGCTAGTTGTAGGAGTTGTATTTCTGTTGGAAGACAACCAAAATGAGAGGAAAGGAAGGCTTATTTTTTGACGGATAGTTCCACTAAATCTGGCCTCCTTCCTGCTCTGGCACAGCAGCACTCGCAGTACTGGTGCTGTAGTTGGCTGTGTGGACACATCTGTGTCCACATCTGTACGAGAAATGACTACATTCACTTAATGATGTTGTTTGTTTCTCACAGGAGATCCGACATATCTCATAGTCTTCCCCCACATGGGGCATAACACCTGATATTGAGACGTTTGCTCTTCAAAAGGCATTGCTGTGGGAGTTGAAGCTGAGGGAACAGTTTAGGTATATGGAAGAAATCCTGGGTTTGGATCATGCTGCAGCCTCCAGGTACCTCCTCTGGATACGGTGGTTTTAAGCCAGTTGAAGGTAACTATGCTAAAGAATGTGTGTTAGAAGGGGATTTTGACCCCTGTTACAGCTTTGCCAGCACCCTGTAATTGCTCTTGTGAAAGCTGTCTAGCTCCGGGTGGCCACAACTGTCTGTCTGCAAAGAAGGAAGACCACAGGTTGGCTAGGCTGATAAGGGGATGATTCTTTATTTGAAGCCCACGTCTAAAAGGCAAGAAAAAATTTCTTATGAAGGTCCCCGATTCTAACTTCATCGCTGGAATTACAAGGAAGAAATAAACTATAGATTACTTACGAACTCCTGAAAACAAAGAACAGTCAGCATAGATCTGTCACGGCAAGACGCGTCCGAGCGGCTTAATGTTTTTCTGCAACAACGGAGAGCTCTTGTGTGCCAGGGTGAGGTGAGGGGTGATGTGCTTTGTGATACAGGTGATACAGCTTTCGGTACTGCCCTGCCCGATGCCTTGGTATCAGCCTGGTTTAGATGGAAGCCCTGGAAGGAGGGGCGGCCGCACCTGGGGAAGAGACCGTGTCCATCTGGAAACACCTTCACCTGGCCGTTGCAGCAGGCTGGCGGGAGCGCCGGCTGCCAGCGGGGACGGCTGGCGGAGCAGCAGGGGTGCTGCGGGATGCAGCAGTGGCACCAGCTGGGGAGCGGGAGGTGCGAGGCTGGCGCGGAATCGAAGTTATCGATGGAAATTAAAGCACCCGCCGGAGATAAACGGGCAGGGGCTCCGAGGGAGCGTTCGCTGGGCAGGCAGGGGCGAGGAGCGGGCAGATCCCGCCGCGCCCCCGAGGCGGCTCCCGGGCAGCACGCTGCCGCCCGCCCGGGCAGGGCTGCCGCGGGGACCCCGCGCGCCCCACGCGTGCGCTGTCCCGCGCAGGCCCCGCGCCCCGCCGGTGTGACCGAGCACCGGCCGCCCGCGCGGCGGGGGGACGCCGGGGCCGCGCGCCCACGTGGAGCGGCGGGCGGCGGCGCGTGCGCGGTGGGGCGGCCGCCGTGTGACCGGGCTCACGTAGCGCGGCGCGCGCCCCGCCCCTGCCGGCGCCAGACGGGGTGGGCGGGGCCTGGGGGCCCATAAAACCCGCCGCGGGGCCGGCGCGCGCGGTCGGGTGAGCCAGGGCGCAGCTCGCGCTGCCCGGTGCTGCCGCCGTTGTCGTCCCCTCACCCTCCGGCCCCGCGCGCCCCGTCAGCCGCCGCCGCCCCCCCTGCCCCCCACCTTCGCTCAGGTGAGGCCCGGCCGCGCCCCTCCCCCCGCTTCTCACCGGTACGGGTCGCGGTGGGTCGGTGGGGGGTGGCTCGGGGAGACGGCGCGGCGCGAGGGGGGCGGCGGGGTCCGGAGGCGGCGGCGGCCGCGGCGGGGGTGGGGGCGATACGTGGCAGCGCCCCGCCGCCCCTCCCGGCTCGGGACCGGTGCTCCGGCCGTTACGTAACGGGAGCCGGCAGCCTCCGGAGGGGGGCGGGAGGGCGCCGGCGGGCAGGGCTGCGGCGGGCCCGCGCCTGGCGGGCTGAGCCGTGCCGCCGCCTCCGGGGGCCGGGGCCCTGCGGCCCGTCCCCCGCTCCTCAGCGTGGCCGCTCGCAGCCCCCGAGCCGCGGGGCCGCCCGGCCGGCTCCCCCGCGGCGGTGCGCGGCGCAGGTGGGCTCCGGCACCCCGCCGGGGCTGCGGCTGGCGGCCCGCTCGCCTCCGCTGCCGCGGGAGGTTAGTTCTCGGGCGCCGAACCGGTGCCGCGCTCGGATGGGTGAGGAGCAACTCGGCGGGGGCTGTAGTGGTTGCCAGACGCGGTGTTTGTAACCACGGGCGCTGCGTGTAGCGCTGCCCCGTGAGGAGTAGGGCTTGTCTGGGCTTCCCGCTCTGCTCGCCGCTTCGGGCCAGGCTCGGCGCGCTGCGTGACCTGCAGTTTTGCATCTCGCTTCGCAGTCAGCAGCGCTCCTGCGTAGCGATCTTGAGAGGGTCTAACCCGACTAGAAAGAAAAGCACACGATGTGGAGTCGCAAGGATGCTGTTGAATGAAGAGAATATAAAAATGTCATACATACAAGACAAATCTAGTTTACCTGAAAAGCTGGATGCTTTTAGAGGAAAGATACCTCAGGGTTAAGAGAGAAGGTACCAGAAGGATTGTGCAGCATTCAGTTTCACACAGGTTTTCTGCTGCTGAATTCGGTATGAGGAGTTGCAGGGGTGCTTGAGTGCTTCAGTGTTCACCAGCTTCGGATACGTAAAGGTTCCGTGCCCAAGGTCTTAGTAAGTGAAAGAAGCTACTGGTTACAACCAGTAGATAAATGTTAAATGCAACTTCTTATGATGCCAAAGACTGTTTAGCTAAGCAGGCAGGCAGCGCTCTGGCAGGAGTGGAAAGTAGTGAGTTCCCGGTTTGGGAAGCGGAGGCCTACTTTTGGGGTAAGAGGTGTTCTCTGTCTTACTGTTTCACACCCATTGCTACCTTTAGATCACTGCTGGAGACTTTTGAATGGCTTGTACTATACTGCAAAGCATTTGATTTGACCTAGAGTACTCTGCACTGTTTCTTAATTATGTGCTGACAGAACCAGTAATTATTATTTTATTTCCCCCTCTTTCTTTTTTTATATTTTTCCCTCAAAGCAACAGGAGCGTGTCTAAATCTTGCTATACTGAGGGCGTTAGTTTTGCTACTTAGGCAGTGATTGTAGCATAGGTAGACATATCTCTTCTAGCTGTTAATTAATTTAGAAACTGAAGAAGCAGCATCATTTCATGACCTGCTGTCCAGTGGCAGTGCTGTTCCGTGCAGTTCCAGATCTCCGCTCTTCACGCAGGGCGGTATGTTTGATAAACTAAAACAGAAATAAGTAATTGGAGGGGGGGCGGGCGATCACTACTTACCTTCCCAGCAAAAAATAGCTCCTGTAAATTAGTTCCCTTTGCTAATACATCGTGTAGCCCTGCGTGAGATGGGGCATCTACTGGCGCAGCTGAAGCGGTGGTATGGAGATGGGAGCTGCTGCAGAAACTCCAGTTGAGCAACAGGGTTAATCCATGCATTAAGGGCTGCGCATAGAGCTAGAAGAAAGAGTGGCTCTCTGACCTGTAGAGATTTAAACATTGTTGTATCATGAATGGTTTTAAAATCTAGCATCGAAAGCTGTGATTGTGAGGCGTGTGCATAGATTGGAAAATACCCAGTGCAATCTGAAAAACACAAACGACAATAACACTGTAGAAGGAGTGAGGATAAATAGAGGTTTATGGGAAGTGAACTCTGCCTCCATGTTGAGGTTGATGTAGATAAGGAAGCTTACTTGAGAAATTGTCTGTAACTCAGGAAAGACTGTAAATAAAGTCTGTGCTGAAACAGCGCCTTTGCGCTCGTTTGTGCTGTGTGTTTCTGGGCAGCATTCTTGCAGGAACTTCAGAATGACTTGCTGTTCCCCTCAAGAGGAGCAGGCTTTCCACTACTGGAGAACCACATGTGGGGCTACAACTTCAGCCTAAAAGAGCTACTGTATGTTACTGTTCCTCAGCTGTTGATCATTGGGATTGTCCTACTTTCTTTATAATCAGCCTTAGTATCTGAAAACATTGTGTATATCTCTATAGATATTCTGCTAATCCTTGAACAGAAGGATAAATAGAAGGATAGCCTCCTGTTTGTTGTGTCTAATAAGATCAACACTCTGCTCCATCGCCAGTGTTCTTTGTCTTGGCTTAGAAAGTTAAAACAAGTGGGCTCTGAGAGAGCTGCGTCCATTCTTAATGTGAAAGAAACGGATGAAAAACTTTCTTTGGTTCCTTGGGTACATATCTGTATATGAATATGCCTGCTCTATAATCTGACTCATGAGTGTTGTCTTCAAGTTAGCATTAAATGATACTTAAAGCACATCACCTACTTGACTCTAAAATTGATTCTAATCTCCGATTCTTTTATTGCTTTCATATATATGATCACTTATATTACAACTTTGTCATTAAAAAGAAGCCTGAAATATGCCACGTTCTTTTGTTAGGAGCAATTCTAGAAAATCTTCCTTCTCACTGCTTGGATCTTAATTTTCAAACAGCCTTTAAATTTAATATGCTAGAGAACTTACAGAACTGAATTCTTATCATAGAATCATATCATAGAAAAGACCTTTGAGATCAAGTCCAAACATTAACCCAAGACTGCCAAGTCCATTACTAAACCTTGTCCCTAAGCACAGCATCTATGCATTTTTTCGAACAGCTCCAGGGATGGTGATTCTACCACATCCCTGGGCAGCCTGTCCAATGCTTCACCACCCTGTCAGTGAAGAAATGTTTCCTGATACCCAATCCAAGCCTCCCCGGGCAGAACTCGAGGCTGTTTCCTCTTGTCCTGTCACTTGTTACCTGGGAGAAGAGACCGACCCCCACCTGCCCGCAGCCCCTGTCAGGCAGCTGGAGAGAGCAACAAGGTCCCCCCTGAGCCCCCTCCTCTCCAGGCTAAACAGCCCCAGGTCCCTCAGCTGCTCCTCATCAGACTTGTGCTCCAGCCCCTTCCCCAGCTCCGTTGCCCTTCCCTGGACACGCTCCAGCACCCCTACGTCCCTCCCGCGGTGAGGGGCCCAAAACCGAACACAGGATTCGAGGTGCGGCCTCACCAGTGCCGGGGACAGGGGGACAGTCCCTGCCCTGGTCCTGCTGGCCACGCTGTTTCGGACACAAGCCAGGATGCTCTTGGCCTCCTTGGCCACCTGGGCACACTGCTGGCCCATGCCCAGCCGGCCGTCAGCCAGCACCCCCAGGGCCTTCCCCGCCAGGCAGCTTCCCAGCCGCTCTGCCCCAGCCTGTGGGGCTGTGTGGGGTTGCTGTGACCCACGGGCAGGACCCGGCACTGAGCCTGGTTGAACCTCACACAGTCGGCCTCGGCCCATCCATCCAGCCTGTCCAGATCCCTCTGCAGAGCCTTCTTGTTCTCCAGCAGATCAGCACTCCCCCATAATTTGGTGTCGTCTACAAACTTTCTGAGGGTGCACTTGATCTCCTCATACAGATCATCGATAAAGACATTAAAAAGAACTGCCCCCAGTACTGAGCCCTGGGGAACACCACGTGTGACCGGCTGCCAGCTGGGTGTAACTCCATTCACCACCACTCTTTGGGCCCGACTGTCCAGCCAGCTTTACACCCAGTGCAGAGCACACCCGTCCACACCATGAGCAGCCAGTTTCTCCAGGAGAATGCTGTGGGAGATGGTGTCAAAGGCTTTACTAAGGTCCAGGTAGACAACATCCACAGCCTTTTGCTCATCCACTGGGCACATCACATCAGCTTGCTTGTCCTAGAAGGAGATCAGGTTCATCAAGCAGGACCTGCCTATCACAAACCCACGCTGGCTGGGCATGATCCCCTGGTTATCCTGCATGCACGTGCTGTGTGATGGTGCTCGGGATGACCTGATCTGTAACCTTCCCCAGCACCGAGGTCAGGCTGACAGGCCTGTAGTTCCCCAGATGCTCCTTCCTGCCCTTCTTGTAGATGGGTATCACCCTGGCTGACCCCCAGTCTTTTGGGATGTCCCCGGTTTGCCAGGACTGTTGATAAATGGTGGAGAGCAGCTTGGTGAGCTCCTCTGCCAGCTCCCGCAGTGCCCTCGGGTGGATCCCATCCAGCCCCACAGACTTGTGCATGTCTAAGTGGAGCAGCAGGTCACTAACCCTTTCCTCCTGGACTGTGGGGACTTCGTTCTGCTCCTCATTTGTTTCTGTCCTGTGAGACCACATACTAAGCAATGATGACACCTAAATGTTCTTGGTAGTTAGTACACTTTTCTCTGGATAAGTCCTTTCCTTTTGAGTAGTCTTTCCTGTAACATTGTGTCATGAGACTAACTTCAGCTGTCTTTGAGACAGGAGCGGTTTGGTGCAGTGCGGAGCTATAATTTCTGGTGCTGTCCTCTCCCAAACTCAGTGGGATGCAGTTTGTTCCCCCAGACTCAGTGGGATGCAGTAAGGATTGTGAGAGCAGACCGGTATTTAAATAAAAAAATTTAGGGTATTGAAGATACAGTTCTGACTTCTGGCCTTGCAGCAGACTTAATTTTGAGTAGGTTGCTTATTTCTTACCTAAATAAAGAAGCTGTTTTGGAATTAAGTTAGAGCTATTCCAGAATGATTTCATGTTGAAGTACAGCCTCAGTTTCCATTTCCTATCTTGTTTTCCGGATCCTAGTAAGCACCTTGGGGCTTGGAATTGGCAGTGAGGAGACTTGTGTCATAAGCATCTTCAGTTAAACGCTTTGGTCTTCAGTTGCCATTTAGCGTGATCTGGATTGTTGTGAGATTATATCAGTCTCTGTAGCTTGCCTTAACTTCACTTTTCCTTCTGCTGGCCTGGATGCTGTGTGCACCTCCACTCTCCTATTACCTTGCATGTTGTTCCTCCTTGGGGAGCAGAGCTGAACTCAAAAGTCCGCAAAAACCCCACGCCTCTAAGTTTCATAATTGGAAATGGCATTTGTTGTATATCCCTACTATTCAGGGAATACTGTGTGGCAGTATCATTTGTCTAATCACTGCTTTGTTTTACTTGCATCTACGTGTTTGTTCTTTGCTATTTTTTCCCCTTTGTTTTTTTTGGTTTTTTTTTTTTCTCTGCCGTGTTTTCAAAGCTTAGCAAACTTCTTATGAAACATTGGGAAGCTCCCGTGTTAGAGCTGTCAGCTGGACTCCCACTTCTCTGTGTGGGTAGTGGGTTCCCTCCTCTCTGAGATGCCCCGCTGCCATCTTTGTGTTTGCCTGAAGGGATATGGCTGAGGAGGCGAGTCAGACTGACAGGAATAACGTAGAGAGGATTTTCATCTTGTTTTACTTCACGTCAATGACAGGAAGAAATTAAGCCTACTTATTTGGCAGCTTATGTATCTAAGAGATTTCCAGCATCTATCTTAACTGAGCTTTATTTTCTTTGATTTGGGAACCTGTAGCTGATCCTTCTGCAGTAGTTTTGAAAGCTGTGCTACTTAGCAACTGCTGTTAGGGCAGTGAAAACTTGGCTGGCTGCTGCTTTGGGCTCTCTTTCCAACTGAATTCCGTCTGGGAAGGAAGTAATCTTGGGTGGCTGAAAGCTATTACGGGAGCCTGAGTCCTTGCAAATGACAGAAAATCGGGAGACTGAAGGGAAAGAAGAATTAAGTTGGAAGTGACCTCTGGACGCCAGCTAGCCTAACCTCCTGTTGGAAGCTGGGTGAGCTTGGAGGTTAGGTTAGGCTGGCTTGTCCTGTTTAGTTTTGAAATTCTTCCAAGAATGGGAAACCTCGTTTCTCTGGGCGACCTCTTGTAGGGCCTAACTGCTGTCTTTGTGAGAAACTTCATTGTACCTACTTAGAATATCCCTAGTCATTTGTGGCCGTTGCTACTCACTTACTCTGCTGTATGCCTGTGAAGGTACAAGAGGTGAAAAGGGTTGCAGCTGCATTAGGAGTCAGTCTGCTGTTGAAGCAGACTGTAAAGGTAGGTAGGGAGGAAAAACTGTTTCCAAGCTACTCAAACAGGCTTTGAGGCATCATTCTGCTGTGCAGGGTGGAAGACCAAGAGGAGTAGGTGGAGAGAGAACATAGTTTTTGTCACCCTTATGGTGTTTTGTTGGTGTTTTAGAAAAGTTTCGTATTGATTCATAGCAAAAAGTAAACTTTCTGAAGCTTTCCTTGTGTTTCTCACTGAGTGCAGTAAACAAATAGCTCAATGAATTCCAAGTATTGATAAAGTTGGGAAATATTTATTGTGTAGTAGAACTGTTTGTGCTTTGTAATTGATTCACAGATGTATTAGCTTGAGTGCTGAATGAGCAGGAGGCATTTCTGCAGAATAAAATATGAATTGAGCAGTGTGTTTAATAAGGGTCCAGGTGCACATCGCTGTCCTTGTGCATGTGGATACAGCTTCTTTTAAGTAAAGAATGAAAGATGATTTGCCAGCAAGACAACTTGCTTCCAGGTGTGACCCATTAACTTACAGCAATTACTTGATGGGAGCCTGTGTTTACTGAGACTGACATCAGTCACAGAAGAGGTAGGTGCTGTGGTATAGACCTTACTTACCAGGATCCCTGGTTTATGCTGAAAAGTTACATGTTACAGGCTGGCTGGAGGGTTGTGTATTTGTTCATTGTGTTTTGGGTTGGAGTTTCACAAATGGATTAAATCTGTGCTGCTTCCAGAATCAATTTTGCCTTCCTTTGCTGTCTTTGGCTTCCAGTTCCTGTGTCCAAATTGCCGTCTTGTACTGGCATGGATGCTAAGAGCTGTATTAGAGTTGGGCTTAGGGTGAAATGAGCTTTTGGAGGGAATTTCTTTTGATTAGTTCTATTTCAAACAGTCTGATGTAGCTTGTTGCCTGGCTGCTCGTGGAGGGGACGAGCAAGCAAAGGCGGAGGTGAGGAATGCTGCTGTGGACAGCAGGGCTGGTTTAGGGTCTTGGTGAGGCTGAGGCGTGTCACTGCACTGGGCAAAAAGCAGGACTCCAGGCTTCCCGCTGCACATTTTTACTTTACAACTTACTTTCTGCCAGTGAACGTGTCAGAATGCTTCAGCCCTTCAATTGTGGTCATGCAGATTTCAGATGATTTACAAGAGCTGGCGGCTGTGCTGCTTTTCTAGGCTGGTATAGTTTCCTGTTCCTGTTAGTGCCAGGGAAACTGTGCTTGCCCCGTCCAAGAGGCAGTCCACTGAGTCAGTAAAAGGAAATCCCAAGTACTGCTCTTTCTGTAGTGTTCGAGGTGGGAAGGAAGGAACTGCTTCCTGACCTCTCAGGTGCACTATGAGTACAGGTCCTGCACTCTGGAGTCGAGGTAATGTTTCCTGTTAGTATGTCCTCTTGTAGGTGAAGTGATTTTCCTTTGGGTGTGACTTTTGCACTTTCCTCATTTCGTTTACACTTTCCTTGTGTGAATGGCACACCTGGTTTTATCTTGTGTGCTATCAGTACTGCTAACTTCATCAAAAGCATATTGCTTTCTTCCCTAAATCAGCCAAACCACTTTGTAGCTGGACTTGCTTTGTGATGTTGCTTTTTTTTTTCTTATTTCTTTTTTTCTTCATTAGTTGTCTTGCCACTGAAAGAGTTGTACAATAGTTTCTGTTAGCACACGCAGTTGTTTTCAGTTTTCTGAGCAGATACAATACATGAGACTTTTTGTGTTTGGAAAAAGTTAATCTTGTGAATTCCAAGACTGCATTATTACTTCTAAAGCATGCAGCAGCAAGGAAATCCTAGGCTGTTAGGAGTGTTCAGGATCTTGAAAGGCTGAGAGCTTGGCAGCTGTCTGTGGGAGAAAGCACTGCCTGTGAGCCTGCTCTGGGCTTATCCAGTGACTAACAGGACCAGCAGACAGAGAAGCCTTTTGTATCAGGTATGGAGGCTGGCTTCGTGGTGGTGGCAGCTGAGGAGCAGGACTACGTGAGTAAATTACTCTGTGGACCGCTTAGGTTTTCATTTAGACCTGTTCCACTCGCATCTTTCTGATGGATCAAAGGAAACCTTTTTTTTTTTTTTTTTTTGATTGGGTGGATGAACTTGATAATATGTATTTTAACGTGGTATTATGTTTTTTCCCAGTTTCTGATCGTGCGTTTTTTGGTGCTTTTTTGTGAAGCAGCTCTACCTGCAGTGTGTCTTAAATGTCAAAAAGATGAAGAGTGCCTGTGAAAACCCTCTCTCCAAGCTATACTTTTGTCTCTTACCACACAAGACAAAAGTGTAAGAAAGGCTGCAGAAGGGTATCCGTTCTCTTAGAGAGCTGCTCAAGCTTTTCGAGATTCTGCCACCTCAAGAACTGGTGGCAGCCCCAAGAGAATAAGCTGTCTCTTTTGAAGGTAGATTCAACTCTCTGGTGAATAGGGTGGTTTTTAACCTTCTTTATGTTTCTTTCACAGGTTCGTGGTGAGGTGACAGCTGTTAACTATGGCATTCAACAAGATTTGGTATACCGTAGCCCTTGGACTTCTGCTGCCTTTTTCTTATGCCCATACGGATTTCTTCACTTCCATTGGTGAGACATACTTTGGTGTACGTGCTGCATAGCCAAAAGAGTTTCTTGATGGCTCTAAAGTCTGATTCCTGATGATGTGTTAATGACATCCAAGGCTTTAATTGGTACAGAACTGAATCCATTTACTAGTTCTTGGGACCTCATTGACTTCTTCCTTTTGAGAGAAACGTGCTTTGAGTTAAGTCAGTCCAGTTAGCCTAGTGACCCAGGCTAGGCTGTGTATTCATTATGTATTCTTACAGGTATTAGATTTTAGACACAACTTTTGGCGTGGACTGTTGCACGCATGTAGAAGGAAGCAAAACGGCTGTTCAGGGCACATATTTATGTAGGTGATACGATGAGCATACTCTCTCTGGGCCTGTGACACAGCTGAAGATGGCGGACCTTATCACTTCATGATGAACCAGTTCAGCTGCCTGTTAGCAGGAAATGAAGCAATTACTAATTAATAACAGTCTGTTAGGGGACCCATTGAAGTCATGCAAGTAATCTTCGAACTAAAATGCTGGATTAATATTGTATATTAAACATGAAGACTTTGCATATTTTTGTAGCTTTGTCTTTATTTGCTCTACATTATGTATGCTTGGATGAAAGATTATTCTGTTGCAACCTACTTCCTTTTCCAAATGAATCCTAAATTAGTTCTAATAATAAATAAGTGATATTACGTTCATTTCCATGGCAACAAGCTTGGTCCAACAGGAGATTTTCTGCTTAAAAACACAAAAGGGCAAGAAGCCTTACTTAAATATTTCTTCAGGCTTACTTAAACAAATGGCAGAAGGACTTTGGGGAAGAAGGGAAGGAAGTAGAAAAGAGGAAGAATGTGTGTAATTCCCCATTTTTTTTAATTTCTCCTTGTCTAACCAAACTCATTTGTTTTCTAGGTCATATGACAGACTTAATTAATACAGAAAAAGATCTGGTGGTGTCACTGAAAGATTACATCAAGGCAGAAGAAAGCAAGCTGGAACAGATCAAAAAGTAAGCAGCTTGTTTCATAATGCTAATAGTTAATAATTAGAGTCCACACTTATGTAAAAAGTGCTTCCCAAGGCTGATTAAATTTGTGGAATTTTTCCTCTGAGGCAAGGCTTAAACTAGCAGGTTTTGCTGGTTTTTTTGTCCTAAGTTATTATCTCCGAGCCACTGGTTTGTTTTAGGCAGCTTTCTAATGATGAAATCTAATCAACCTGCACTCTGTGTGATACCTTCACTTTAGGACTCCTGCTTGTATGTAATTCCCAAGGGATGTAATTCTTGGAATGACAATTTGGAAACTAAAATGCAGGAAGTCTCCAAACGGGTGTTAGAAGGATTGCAGTGATGCACTAGATGTAAAAGCACTAAAAAGTGTTGCGGCTGCATTGCTCAAGAGCGGTTAACCAATGAATAGTAACAGCCCACTATGGAGCAGAGTCTCTTTCTACATGCTGTATTTAGATTTAAAAGTAAAATAAAGCAGAAGAAAACTGCTTTACTGCTTGTGTAAAAGCAAGAGACCCGATTATTGCTCGGCTCTATAGGTGTGAGGACCAGAGCTCAATATGTCAGATTTTATCCCTGCTAGAAATAAATGTTTTGTATCCTTGAACAGGATGGTTACCTGGCTTTCAGAAATGTCTATAAATCTATCATGAGGATGTTTAAACAGTTTTAGGTAGATGCATTATTTTATTTTAGCCTTTGTCTATTACATTCTACCATCTAGGAAGAAAGATACCTCTGTTGGACTGTATTTTTTTTTATCACTTAAAATACAGAGTTGGAATCGCTCATAGGTTTAGAACATTATGTAAGTGTATTCTTTACAGCTACAAATTAAATGGGAGCATGCCAGTTGGGCATCCAAAAGTGTATAAATACAATTTACCATACAAGCATTGCAGCTCTGTTTTTATTATATTAGAGGTGCTCACTGTCTGGTCAGAAAAGTTAATCTAACTGTCACAGAGAGAGAGAAGAATCTGTAAGAAATGCCAGCATTGTTTAAGTTTGTTGGGCTCTGTACTTTGGCTGAAGGATATTGGTAGCTTGTGTTGACTTAAACTCACTGAAAGTTGGTAATTCACTGAGATGTGGAGGATGGCTCGCACCTTGTGGGTGGCTTGTGGTGGAGGCTTCTATGAAACAGAAACTACTGAAAAGAAATCAGGGCTCTGTGGTTGTGGCTCACGGTTGCAGTGACTTTCAGCTACTCATTAGGTTCGATAGTCATGTATGATGGATTCGACCTGCAGTGTGAATGCACAGTTCGTTGAAAACTGTTTCTTCAGTCTTGGTCTTGCTGGAAGCTGGGCTTGGTCCATGGGAGCACTTGGATCACTGCATTTTGGAGGGAACCCCTTCACTCATGTTGCTGCTGCAAGAACCCAGACATAGGGTCTGTCAGAGTGTAGAAAAACAACTAAAGACAGTGTGGGAAGAGTGAATGCAAGTAGTGGCACCTTTAACAGCTGTAAACATCTACCTGCCTCAGGTAAAGCAGGCAAACTTAATTCAGGCAAACCATATTTTGGAACAAGCTGAATGTCAGCTTGTGTGCAAAGTTCTCTCCAGGCTACAGGTTTTGGATTTGCTTTACAGTGGTGGTGTTGTTTTCTATTCTCCATGGGGTGTGGCTTTTTTAGAGTTAATTTATCCTGTTACCAGGGTGCTGTTACATGTCTTCATGTTCTAGATCTGCGTTGTTTGGGATAGAGAGGGGAAGTTTGGTTGTTTTGCAGACATGTAGTAGCATAGCACTGGTGCTTAGAGCATGACTGACGTGCTTCCTGACTGAGACTGGAGCAGACTCCCTGGATGTTCCTGGTAAAATGATAGATGAACAGCAGCGGTTGTTGAAAGGTGTGCTTGTTTCAGCGTGCATTGGAATTGTGAATGGCTGAGGTCACCAGTGGCGTTGGAGAGGTTTCTGGAGTCAGAGCTGTAGCATCAGAAAGCTGATCTGGGCTCCTCATTTGGGAGTGTGAGAACTACCTCTTTCTTAATACAGGCTCCCAGTATGGAAGGCAGTTTTGTGGTGGGAAGCAAGAGGCTTATAGATTTAAGAGCCTGTGTCTAAACATGAAATAATTTGAGACGAGCATTGAACTACTGTTTTGTAAGCTTTAGGAAAAAGAACATTTAAAAATGTCAAAAATATGTGTAAAGCTTTGTTTTTGATTGGTCCTGCATGAAAACTCATAGTGAAACTCCTCGTATACTGCATGCCATATTTGTGGGAAGGAATTTGTTCAGCAGTGAGCAGTTCCAACAAAAAAAAGGCCTCAAGAACAACGCGAGATTAGGCTGCAGCTGAGGAAGATGATCTTTAAAAAAAAAAAAGGAAGAAAGAAGAAAGTCCTTTTTGTTCCTTCTAGGAGAGCTCATTATATATAGATGACGTAAAAGCCTGCAATTTGTGTTGGGTTTTTTATTAACAAAGACCGTTGAGTAGCTTGAAATGAGTTTTACAGTGCTGGTAGGCTTTTACAAGAGACTTTAACGAATTTATATTTTCACTATAGATGGGCAGAGAAATTGGATCAGCTGACAGATACGGCTACAAAAGACCCAGAGGGGTTTTTAGGACATCCTGTAAATGCGTTCAAGTTGATGAAACGGCTTAATACAGAGTGGGGTGAGCTGGAGAGCCTGGTTCTGAAGGACATGTCTGATGGTAAGTGTGCCTGTAGTAAGAACAAGGATCACATTATAATTGCATTTACTTGACTATGTCTTTCACATGTCATGGTTTGAGTTAGATTTGTGAGTCTGCTTTTGAGGTGCCCTCATAAAAAATCCTAAAAGACCTGCTTTTTCGCTGTCAGTGTGCTGTAATTTAAGTTTTCCAAAAATTTAGGAAAATTACCATGTTTAAACTGAGTAATCTCCTTGGATGCTTTAAATTTTGCAAGGGTCAGGGCTTGCTTCATATATTCTCCCACTTCTTGCGAACTAGTATCTTAGGAAGTTCAATCTCTAAGTGTGGTGACTGGTGAACAGAAAAAGGGGAACAGAACTGCAGGACGTGGGGCTGTCTGTGAGTATGGGCAAGTGCTGTTGCTGCTGATATGCCCAGAGTTAAGGTCTTATGGTTCAAAACCTGAATGTTGGCGGAGACTGAGCATTTGTGGAACTGATCTGAATTAGCATAGTGAACATTTTGCTGCCTCTTTCTTCAGCAGGGACCAGGACATAAAATAGTTGACTCTGAAAGATGCTTAGCTGCAAAGGAAGCTGGATGATTATATTTGACCTGTGAAAATCTGTCTGATCAAGTAACTAGTACAAGGTGTAGGTTTGTAGTAAGAAACGATAAAAAAGTGGAGCTTTCAAAAAAGACCCAGGGTTAGTCTCTGGTAAGGATTCAGCATGTTCAGCTTCCCTGTTGCTGCTGTGAAGGACTGAATAATGCCAACTGAAAAAACTGCACCTGTCGGCCAGAAATCTGAACCAGTGCATCTTAAGTCCTTCTGAATGAGGAAAAAGAGGAGAGGAGGGGAAAAAAAAAACCCCAAGAAACCCCAAGTGGACTGTTCTGTTTTGAGAAAAATCATCAGGAAAAAGGAAAGTATTAGAATATTGGGAGAAGCATAGTGTAGTAAAAGAAAGGATGCATAGCAGTGAAAGGATATGGTAGCTTTTAAAGAAGGATTGCCTTTCCATAAACTAATAGTGTTAAAGAGTTAGAAAAGGACTACTAGAGTGTGGCCAAAATAACAAACTGGCCAAATCTGTGATTTTTTGGATGGCTTTGCAGCCGAGTGTTGCATACTGTGCTTTGTCTGGTTTTGGTTGTGCTGCTTAGTTTTTTACTGGTGGCTATTGGATAAGCTTAACAAACATATTGTCACTGTCCTTAGTTAATACTGTAAAGCTCTTTGTGCTCCTGGATCTTGGGACAAAAGAGTTTGTTTAGTAGAAAAGTCACTTCTCTGAAAATGCTGGAGTGGGTGTCAGTTTGTTCCAATTGAGGTCCTCGTGGTGGGCTTTGATGTTGTTCCTTTTGGTGGCTGTGGGTACCAGGATGCTGGTTCTGCCCTTCTGGCTTTCTAGAGATCTGTTTCCCTCCTCAGTGCAAACAGCCCACCAGCCTCTTGACTGTGCAGAAGCAGAAGGGGGAAAATAGCACCAGTTCTCCCACAGAAGACAGGATAATGTGCTAGCTCTGCAGGTGGCCCCTTCAAGTAACAGCAGTGGTTGTCTGTGTGTTCACCAGAGAGGAGTTGGGAAGCTGTCGTAACAGGGGAGATGATTACGTGTAACGCTAATGACCAGGGAACGGTTCCTAGAGAGAACATTTTTTTACGTTATAGAATCTGCTTGTCTTCTGTTCCGTAAGTGTTGCCCTGGTGCTTCTTTAAAAAGCCCCCAAGTTTTTGATAATTTCTTTGCTTTCTTTTCACCAGAAAAAAATAATCAAAATGCTTACTTTCAACATGTGGGTTGAGTTCAATTCAGAGTTGTGTGAACCTGGATCTTGAGAAATCTGTTTAACTTTGTGTGTTTCTCAAGTTTCTACGTAAATATGTTAATGCCCAAGTCCACAGAAAGCAGTTAGGTTCGCAGGGACTGCCTAGTTGCCTGAAGTCTTACCAAAACCTGTTGGCAGGTAGCAGACATCAGCGTCGTTGTTTCTCATCTTTTTATTGACCAGCCTTAATCTTTACACTGCTATTCTTAGCACTGTTTTGTTTTTCCCTCTTCTAAATTACTTGTAAGTTCCTTGTTACTAAATGAAAAGCCTTTTGAAAGGCAGATTGAGCAGAATGGTTGCAAAACCTACCAATATATTATCTATAATGTGGGGGTGGTTTTTTTGTTGTGTGTGACTTTTTTTTTTTTTTTTTTTTTAAAGACAAAAATGTTTCTGTGTGCAACTGAACGGGTATTCTTGGCCTTTAGGAACAACCTTAGGGCATTTGTTGCTGCTCTGCAGGGCTGATAGCTCTTCCTGGCTTATTAATGGACTTTTCCTAAACTTTATTTTTCCCTTGAGTAGGGAGTTATTTCATGCATAGAGTTTATAGAATCCTGGGGACAAAGGATGCTAAATGTTTCGCTGTCTTGCCCAGGCTTTATCTCCAACATGACTATCCAGCGGCAGTTTTTCCCAAATGATGAAGATCAGACCGGTGCAGCAAAAGCCCTCTTGCGGCTTCAAGACACGTATAATTTGGACACAGACACCCTCTCAAGAGGGAATCTTCCAGGTAAAGAGTCATCAATGTTATTTTTAGAAGACACTGTGAACTTTTACAAAATGTCCTGATTACAAATCATTTGACTCTGTTCTGTCTTGCTTAACCGCGTAGTGTGAGGGTAGCAACAGGAAAGCATTTGAGCTAGCTGATACTTCATGGAAAGTGGCATGATGTGGGTTACTGAACATAGGTTGGTGGAGGTGTCAGTTCTAATTCTGCCACACCTCAAAAGAGAGAAACCTGTTGCTTCAGGCTTAGCGGTGAAGAGGAACGCTGGAAGAGCTGACCTGCTCTGGCATGCTGTCGGGTCTGTTGCTGTGATGGTTCTGTTGGAAACTACATCCGCTTGGCTTCGTTGCCTTTCCCTTCTACTGTCAGCACTCCGCCCAAGGGCACGCGGATAAAACACGCTGCACGGAATGCAAGTTTCTTTCTGCACTGAGACTCTCCTTTGTCCTGTCATTCTCCTCACCTTATTCACATGCTTATTTTCTGCTTGTGCTAGAACTTGAAAATATCTTTGTAGTTGAAGTCTGCATCTTTCTTGCAGTTATGGTAAGATAATTTAGTGTTAATAGTTTATAATAAAAATTCAATAGCAATAAAATCTTGCCTGGGTGAGGATTTTCTTCGTGTTGAAGTGGTTGCGCACTGGCAGATACCTGGTTTTATTGCACAATGTAATGCATTTTAACAGAACAGTTCTATCATTTATTATGCCTTTCCCTCTCATGGATAAGATGGACCTTTCAGATTGGGCGTGACCGAAGTTTCTTTGAGATTAAACTTAATGGCATGTATAAACTGAAGAACAAAAGACAGAGTGTATACACAGACTTGAGCTTATATGGCATTACCTGAGGTAACCTTTAATGGGTTTATATGCAGAAGACGACACACTTTTTTCTTGTTAGAAGACTCTTTCATTGCTGAGTTTTCCTGGTTTCCTCTGTTTGAAAATAGTACTGTGCCAGCTGGCAAAAAAAAATCAGCTCTCTACAATCCATATGTGTTTTTGCAAGCACTCATTGTGGACAGATGCCTAATAAAATTAAGGGTAATTGGCTTTGTATGTTACAGTGTACAACCTTGGTTTGGGTTTAGTTCAAGGCAGTCTCAAAGACCTACTGATTCACACTAATACAATAAGTAGTTGGTTATTGCTTTCTTAAAACCGCACAAAAAATACAAGACTAAGTGCTTTGGGTGGGCTGTAGTTGATAGCTTCTTTTGAAGAAATTAGCTGTCCAGACCATGTGGAATAAAGTGTAATTGCAGAACCTGAAAGTTCTAGAGTACAAAAGAGAACAGGTTGGTCTCTTCAGGGCTCCAGAGAGTGAGGGACATCCCATGTGGTCACTTGTTTGTGCTCACTGGCTTCCTTCCCAGGGATTTTTTGTTGGGCCAGGCCACCAAATTTTGATCAGAATCTTAACTACTGTCATACCACTTACTAATTCTCTTTCCTGCATTACAGGCTGTGCTGTTTCTTTATATTAACTCTCAACCCTATTTGATGATTTCTGTCTTAAGCACCGTTTTAAGAGTTGCCTTTTCACCTGTGGATGTTAGGTTGCCCCTAAATGTACCGGGCTATGGCCCTGAAACCTGTTACTCGTTCTAGAGGATCTCTGTCTGACAGCGCTCCACCACCACCGTGCCCGATTGCCTAATCTTGGTGTTATTTTAGAGCTTGTGGCTTCAGGCTTAGAAAACTAAAAACACTGGCAGCACCGGATAGACCACAAGGTGTTTAATTAATCAGCAGAAACAAAAGTTGTTCTGTGGGATACTGCATTTCGTGGACTGTCTCTTCAGCTATTTAATCTCTTAAGGCACATCTTCAACAGAGTAATTCCCCTGTGTGAATGCAGCTGCGGGAGCTGTGACTATAAATTCGGGATGTATTAAGATATAATCAGGAATGTAATTTTAGCTGTAAAACTGGCAGGTCCTGTTTCCTTTCTACAAGATTGAATTTGGTTTTTCATTGGGCCTTAATTTACAGTGGCAAAAATAGGAATCTGTAATTTGCTTACTAGTGCTTTAATCTTTCAGAGATCTCTTCAAATGTTTCTAAAAATCACTGACTTCAAAAATCTTGAGCAGCTGAGAATTTACTGACTTATTTTTCTTTTTCCTCCCCCACTAAGCCATCGCTAACGAGATGTGCTTCAGTAACATTTTGAAAGCGATAATGCAGCGTCTTTGAAAACAGATCTCTGAAACTTCATATTTGGCTTACTATGGCTCTTGCTCAAAGTGTTTGAGGTTTTGAAGAAGGAAGGTTTATTTTACTGGATTTTTCACTAATGGTAAAGACATTTAGCTAGTTGCTGGTATTCTAGCAATGGAAAACTGCATTTAACTGCTTATGTGTCCTGCCAAGGATTTACAGGCTTTAGATACTTAGAAACTGAGTGTTCAACAAAGAGCCACCACAGAAGGGAGGTACTGAGGAACAGAAATAAACCTTGCTGTGAAGACTAAGAAATAACTGCATGTTACTCTGAAGACTGGTCTGGAATTCTATGTAAATTCTGTTTGTCTTGGTTTGCTTCAAATACAGGTGTGAAGCACAAATCCTTTTTAACAGCTGAAGATTGCTTTGAGCTGGGAAAGATTGCCTACACCGAAGCTGACTACTACCACACCGAGCTCTGGATGGAACAAGCTTTGAAACAGTTGGATGAGGGAGAGGTGTCTTCTGCAGATAAAGTCTACATTCTGGACTACCTGAGTTACGCTGTGTATCAGCAGGGGGATCTGGGCAAAGCCATGATGCTCACCAAACGCCTTCTGGAACTGGGTATGTGAAAGGGAGACCCACAGCTCACCACCGTCTAGCTCTGTGCTCCAGCAGGTGCTAGCTATGGATTTGTACCGGGGAGCGCAGCCTTGCCTGTGTTCTGACTTGTATATGGGTTGTTTAAATGGGTTGGTACTGATATTAACATCTTGATGTGTACTTTTCAGTAAATTCAGACTTGCCAGAAATTATATTTTGTTACCATATTTTTAGAGGGACAGTTAGTCTCAACTGCCATGTCAGAAAGCGTCACGGTTAAGGCTTGCTCCTTCCTATTGATGTATTTTCTGCCTCCTGTCACTGTTGGCTTCTAAGCACTTACTCATCTTAGTCATACTGCCTGAAATTTGGGTTTCTTACTCTATTTTCCTTTGCTGTGTTGAGATCACTTCCCCTTAGGTACAAGCACAAACAAAATTAATCAAATTGAAACTAGATCAGTGAATGCAAAATCTGTGCAGGTTATTTAAATGCAGATTAAGCATACTTGAGATGAAAAGCTTGCCAAAATGAGAAATACAGAATGCCGTACAGTGAGCTACAATTCTGTCCATTTTGTAAAATACGATAAGTATGTATGGTTCTGCAAATATTCCACTGATGGACTGTGTAAAGGATGTTGCAGGAAGCGCAGAGCTAAGCCTAATACAGCAAAGGCTACTGAGAACTATTTATTATTAAACTGAAGCTAATTCTGTACGTTTAGTGGCTGTTAAAAGCTTTGTCACCGGAAATCTTGATCCCTGTCAGGGAAGTTTTTAAGTTTAAGTCAGTTGTGCTGTCCCAGCTCTCTCCCTGTCCCATTCCCTTCTCTCTTCCTCTCTGGTGAGATTGGCCGGAATGGTCAAACCCCTTTTTTTTCATGCTTGGGCCTCTGTGTGTACTGAGGGGTCCAGGCCTGACAGTGAGCAGTTCCATAACTGCGAATGAGTTGAGCTCACCTCTGAAAGTTCATTGTGTGTTTTCCTGCAGATGAGTAAGGATATGTGCGTGCTGCAGGCTGGCATTGCTTCCAGCTTGGCTCAGAGTTTTAGCTATCCTGTGAATGCTCTCAAACCAGAGTAGATGTTTCTCATTTCTCTTTGAGAAGCAAGTAGTGTGCATCTGTTTTCTTTCTCTTCTTGTAAATAGCCTCTTCTGGATACCTATTCACAAGTTTGAAACTTGCCAGTGATACTTGTCTGTTTCTTTGTCAATAGATCCTGAACATCAAAGAGCAAATGGGAACATGAAATATTTTGAATATATCATGGCTAAAGAAAAAGAAGCAAATAAGTCCAGTACAGATTCAGAAGACCAGATGGACAAGGACACTGAGGTTAAGAAAAAGGATTACTTGCCCGAGAGAAGGAAGTACGAAATGCTGTGCCGTGGGGAGGGTCTCAAAATGGTAAAGTGGAGTAGACTGTTTTCAAATATCTGAAACCAACTGTTACAAAACAATGTCAAGAATTTGTATGTGGCACAAGAGCAAGGAAGTTGTTATAGCAGTTGGCTGACTGATTAGTGTGTGTTGGATTTCTTCCCCATTTTTGTTCCGTCCAGTAGACAAAAAGTAATCCTGCCATAGGCACTGCTGACTAACTTGCATAGGCTACACAATGTAATTAGTGGAATAAGGATGCTGGAAGTCTAGATTTACATGTGGAATTGAATGAGGGTGTTTTTTTAGAGAGAAAATTATTTTTCATAGGACTGTGTAAAGTACTGTGTGTTGCAGTATTACAAAGTAACATTAATATGCTGAAAGTACTAATTTCTCAAACTTAAAGCATCTCTTTTAACTTGTAACATGGCATTAAGATAGGGAAGGTGAATTGTTCCTGTCTCTTGTTCTTGGGACATCTTCTGTTTCTTAAGAGAGATTAATGTCATATGGAAGTTCTCTGATGATGGCTTGCTCCACCTTGCTTTCAGACACCTCGGAGACAAAAAAGACTCTTCTGCCGCTACTATGACGGAAACAGGAATCCTAGATACATTCTGGGCCCTGTCAAACAGGAAGATGAGTGGGACAAACCTCGGATTGTTCGCTTCCTTGACATCATCTCCGATGAAGAGATCGAAACTGTGAAAGAACTAGCAAAGCCGAGGGTAAATGCCTTACACTTCATTGCCTTTTGGGATCTTAGATTTTGTCGGTAGTTTTCTCTGTGTGTGTGATTCTGTCCCTTCTTGAATGCAGATGTGTGTGCAGCGTGCTCACACATTGCTCTTCTCACCTTGTAGCTCTTGGTGACGTGCTCTTCGAAGGACGCAGTGGGGAAGCTGGAAATCCTGTGTAGTTAAGAGAGACTGGTAATGGCAGTGCAGGATTGTCAAGCTTTTCAGCAAACACAATTTCAGTGGATGCTATTTCAGATAAGGAGAATGTTCTACGACAGAAAACAAACGTACTCCAGCTAGGTTGCCTTGAAGCGTACCTGTCATCTGGTTTTTGTTTGGTTTTCTGGTGTGGTTTTTTTCTTTTCTAAGTCTGTATTTGCCAAAGTTGTGACATGGAGAAGAGTGCCATCTGGGGAAAGGCAGCTGTTCTCTGGGCCTGGAATGCCGTTGTGTGGACAAGAATGAACGGTTGCATTCTCCATTCAGTATAAAACTTGAGTTCTGTCTTCCAGGCTTTGAAGTTGCCTGCAGATGAAAGAGCTTTCAGAGGGCAGTACTTAATCAGTGGCACTCAGCTGCTTATTCACAATGCTGGCTCACCAAATCCTATTTCAGAAACTGGATCCCGAGCTTCTTGTTTCTGAATTCAGGGTGATCCGGGGCAGCTCAACTGTCAAAGTCAACAGGAGCATGCAAGCCAAACAGCAAACTGATGGAGTCGCCTTCTGTATCCAGTTGGTGCGACTCTGCATCTCGAAATGTTTGTTGAAGATAAATTGATTTATTTCTCCATCAGTTACCAGTGACTTCTAAAATAAGATTTAAACCTGTAGAAACACAATTTTCCTGCTTTTTTGTTTTTGTTTTTAGCCTAAATAGCTTTTTGTCCAGAGAGAGGTGAGCAGATGGAGATTAGGGGGATAAGTGCGTTAAGTACAGGACAGACTGTTAGCTTGGTCTGTGGCAAAGTAAACCGGCTGTGAGTTATACCTGGGCCCGTCGAGGGTGAGGCTGTCCTTGGCCACTGCACTGAGTAATAGGGAGCCTGAAGGCAATTTAAAAGCTTCCCGAAGGCTGATATGTTGTATTTCTGAGGTATCATTCTGAACTGTAAGCAAGAAGTACAAGCAATTCTCTTCACTTAACCTGTAAAATGTCTCTTCCTGTTCTCCTGCCAGGCAGCCTTGCTGCAGGTCTAAAAATCAGAGCCCCAGTGGTTTTTGTCTGTAGATGATTTAAGTCCCTTTGGTGCTGCAAAAGGTCTGGCATTACGTCCGTGGAATACGATTAAATAGCCTCTGTATGGAGTAGAAATAAGTCTCAGCATGGAAGACAAAAAACTGTGAAAATGGTGATTGTAACTTCTGAACTTGCTGAGATAATTGCTTTCCTATCAAATGTCTGGCTCGTGGTAAAGACTTACAGACCTGTAGTTCGTTAGCATAGAAGCATCTGCATGCGGTTAGCATTCCACACATTTCCTGCGAGCCTTGCCGGGCTCGTTACCGAGTGTAGCACAAGGGCTGCGTTTTTTGAGCTGAAAGGTCCATCTCCTCCCGCCTGATGCTTGGGATGTGACTGTTGCTGCCCCTCAGAAGACCACGTTGTCTGATCCGTGCCCAGCCTTCTGCTATGATGGCAGCTTGAACTGGCAGGACGAAGCCTTACTGCTGAGCTAGGGGAGTCTCACTAGAATCGTGTTTTGTGCCTCGATTCTTACACGTGTCTGCATGGGATGAGAGGAGGCGCAGCCTATGAAGAGTTCCCAGTACCTTTTCTTGTTGGTAGGCATGGAGAGGCCTTGATTTATTTAGTGTCTTTTAACAATAGAAAAATACTTCTAATCGTTTGGGACTTGGTATGCTGTTTTGTGCCTCTTCCAAAATCTGGGCTCTGCAAATCAACCTTTCCGGTTATGCCTGATGGAGAGTGTCTGATAGCGCATGGACAAAGTTAAAGGACGCGCGGAAGGTTCTGAATCAGAGGATCAGCACAGATGGGATGGTGTCAAGTAAATGGAGTGCAATAGAGGGAAGGGAAAGCGTTGAACCAAGAATTCTCTGCGTGACATCAGAATACAAGGTAAATGTCTCTGGTCTAAGCAGGTAGTTTGTGTTAGCAGTCAGTGTTGCAGGACTTCAGTGCTGCTTTTGGTATAGAAAGGATCAGAAAGGTAGGGCTGTATTCGTCTTTGGCTTATTACAAGATCACAGTGTTGGCTGGATTCAATTTAACGGTAAAACTCCTCTTACATGCGTAGGACAGTGCTAACAAAGGACCAGTTGTACATGTGCCATAATAATTGTACTGCTTCCAGCAGTTGCTGCAATATGAAGGAAATGAAAGCTTCTAGTTTACTTTATTCAGACAGCTGTTGTTCTTCTTGCTACAGAAATGGAAACATTGCTTCCTGGAAAACCTGATCTTCTCTAATGCTGTTTAAAAAAAGCAAACCAAAAAAGCCTGAACTCCCTCTCTTTTATTAAAACTGGAGACTCTCCCTCCTTCCCTATCACAGCTTTGTGAATTTCCACCCCCTCCATAAAAGAAAAACCACCGCAAAAGGTGGCGGGGTGGCTTGCGTGCGCTTGCGTGACACTTCCCTTAGGCTTCTGAATGGTCGGATTGCTGTGATGCAGTATGTGCGTTGTAATGCAACTATTCTGATGGTTCGCTTCACAGCTGAGGCGAGCCACCATTTCAAACCCCATAACAGGAGCCTTGGAGACGGCACATTACAGAATTAGCAAAAGGTAAGAGAGCTCTATGCCAGATGTTTTGGGCCTGTAATGAGTGTGTAGATTCTGCTCATTATGGGGAAAAAAGGAGGTGGTCTAAAAAGACAACTTTGGCTTTGTAGCCCACCGCTTGATTACATGCAGATCTGTAACAGGCTGTTACTGCTGAGTTTCTCAGTCTTTTCCTTCAGCTGGAAGTTCTGCGGGTGTATTTTGATTTCTTCTTTTTCTTTGTTTTGGTCACCTGCTCAGTGTGTGTCCTGAGATAACGATCTGTACAAGAAGCGAGTCTCTACAAGCAGTGTAAAAAAAATCAGGTGATGCTACAAAACGTCCAGTAGACTCTAGGGGGTCTGTCTTCCCCTTGCTCTTCTTACCAACCAATACTTGTCCTTCCTTTCCTTGTAAAATCTAGCAGACCACTTAAAGTGCCTTTAAGGGTGTAAGAGCTGCTTCAAGTCCTTACTGTGCATGACAGCTGGAGTGGCATGCAAAACACACCTTCATTAGTCACATGGCATTTAATTGTCTGAGATAATCCCGTGTACTCCTGTCTGGGCTCTTTTACCTCCTGCCTGACACAAATGTGGCAGAAGGCAAGCTCGTTTTCACCGGGTGCCTGGTTCTTTCCAGCTTGTCCAATGTTTTCTAAAATTGGCTGCCCTTAAATGAAACCACCTGCCCTCTGCCTGCTCCCTTCTCTGGTTTTAAAGTGGTAGTTAAAGATTGGCCGCACAGCCCATCAACGTTAAGCTAAAATTCTGAAAGGAATTAAACTTCTGGGTGAAGAGGAATTGTCTGTGAAACTCAGCATCGTAAATTACTCACAGAAAGTCTCTAGTTCAAAACAAAAAAAAAAAGTGTGAAAAAAAAGGGAGGAAAAAAGTGAAAGGACAATCTTAACCAAATTTTTCCAACCAATTTGTTTTGATTTGGACATGGCAACTACAGCTTCTGTTGCCCTTCCAATATTGCCAATTTAAGAGCATTGCATACCATCCAGACCAATCGGAACCCTTTCAAACACCTGTGGCTTGGCAAAAAAGCAGCCTACTAGGTGGGTAAGCCCTTGTCCTTTCTCTTTTTGTAGCTGAGCCGTGCTACTGTTCATGACCCTGAGACTGGGAAACTGACCACAGCACATTACAGAGTCTCTAAGAGGTAAGGGGAACGTCTTCCAAAGGTATACTCAGTCTGAGGAAGTCTGTTCTGGGGCTGTACTGCTTCATCTTTAAATGTGGGGCAAATAAGGATTTTGTGCAACCTGACGGTTCTTGGTGGCTCTTCAGAAGAAAGAGAATGGCCTGAAGCAAGCTGAGCTGTCATATAGCAAAGCGAGCGGTCTGGTGAAATAGAAAATAGTTCTCAGTGTTAGTGGTAGCCCAGGTGGGAGTGCCCTCTTTTGCTTAGCATGGCTTGTCTGGTGCTACTAACGTACTAAAATGTTGGCACAGCGCGGGGTTCTGCGACACTAACGACCGGTGGAAAAGGCTGCCTGCGCGGCTCACCGCTGCCGCTGGACTTCAGTGTTCATGGCTTAATACCAGGCACTGACTGATGAGCCACTGTAATTCATGGGAATAGCGCAAATTAAAGCTAGTTGATAATTGTAATGCATTTTCTTGTTTAAATGATTGAAAGTAGTCGCTGCTTTAATAGAAAACTAGTGTGGGTTGGTTTGGGTTGGTTTTTTTTTTTGTTGAAAGCTGAAATTAGAATGGGTAGTAGCTTAAGGGTTTTTATTTAGCTATGAATTTATTTAAACAGAAAAAAGTGTTTCAAAATACCGGATCACAAGAAGTTGGTTGATTTAGGAATGATTATAACTAACTCTCATGTAAACTAGTAAACCGTTGTAGGTGACGCCTGATCCTTAAAGCTAAGCTTGTTACAAGTAGCGGCAAGTTGAAAACTTCTGTTTTCATACATTGAGAACTGCCTCACCCCTTGCGCAGCGTGCAGGCCTGCTTCCTCATCAGAGCGCTGCAGGTAGTGGGAGTCCTTTGGAAACTGTCTGGTGAGCTTTACGTGTTGGCTCTTTAAAACTCCCTCTGCAGGCCTTCCCCCAGGAAGGACTTCAAGGACATACGTCTTCCTGTTGGACATATTTTGCATTTCATTTTTATTTTTTGTTTTGAATTTTAAAGTCTGTCTGTGACTTATCTGTCTTGATTATCTGTGACTGTGTATTTTAAAGAAAGCATTTATTCAGTCTTGGAATTTGTCCTCTGTGACTCAAGAAACTTGTTAATCCATTTGAACATGTCCTCACGTTTTCTGTCAAACGTGATAAGCCGATAATTAGAGAAGGTGGCCAGATCACTAATTGAAATTGAAATGCATAATTGCCCCCTATTTAAATAGATGATCCTTAGTAAAAGATCTTTTTATTTAGAGTTTTTGTTTTTTCTTCAGTGGGAAGTGTTATGCCTTGGGACTATTGCAGATGCCACAAGTCAGCAAAAATAGTATTAGACAACACCCATCATTAAAAGCAGATCTCCTTGTGAATTCATGCAGCTGATGGGGCAGCCAGGTCCCCTTCGCCATCACCTTGCTGTTGGCTTTGTGATCTGACAAAACAACTGCTTCTCTTAGGGCTTGAATCTAGAATTAACTGCGTGCTGTACCTTGCCTAGGGACTTTGTGATAAAGCGTAAGGGCAGCCGCTGGCTGTGCAGTGCTGCTGCCTCCTTGGCGTGGAGAGCCTCAGGGGTAGTGCCTGGTGGAGGGGACCCTTAAACCTTTAAGGTTTAGTGCTCAGGAAGATGACATTCTGGGCCTTCCTTCCACCGTACATAAGGAACACACAGAATTAAACTGGATTTTACTGAGCTAAGCTTTTTAATTCCGTATCTTACTGGAAACTGGAATTAGAACTGCAAAGAAACATACAAGTAAATGGGGCACAGCACACTGGGAAGTTAGCAAAGATGGTTTTCAGAGCGTAGGAACTGCCTCTGAGGGTGGAGGGGGGACTTCCCTTCTCAGGTTTCCCATTGCCTTTGCATTCCTCCATGGGCAGATTGTTTAGGATGTGTATACTTTCCAAGAGAACTCAACACCTAAACCTATAGTGGGAGGGTAAAAGGCACCCCCAAAAACCCCAAGCCCCGCTGCTTTAGAAGGATCATGTTATTGATGCTGGATTGCTGAGATTCTCTTGCAGAACCACTGGTAGAAACATCTTTTGAGCTGTTTCAGCTGGTTTGGATTCCAGATGAATCATTGCTCCTGAAAACCAAAAAAATTCTTGCTTTATTTTTTTAATAGATGAGTGCTTTCCCCCTCACATTCTTTCCTAGCAAATGCACTTCTAAATTACAGCATTCCTCTCTCTTTGAGAGGACTACTGTTCGCGGTGCAGTACGTGGCAGGCTGTATAAAAGGGGGCACCTTGCCAGCAGTATGAGGAGCACCATCGAGCCGTGCTGTGTGCGGTACCAGAATAAACTCAGCCACTCTGACACTGCTTTTAAAGAAGCTGGGTTTTTGCTCTCTCTGCCCAGCAGCTAGTCAGAGCTTGTAGCGTATGATGTTAAAGTCTCTGCTTCAGCGATACCAGTTGGTGCTTTTATTCACTCGCTGTTGCATCTCTACTAGTACTTTTTACATACAAAGCACATTTTAGAAAGTTTTTTCGACATAAATGCAAGCATTCAGTGTGACCGCTGGCTGTTACAAAAGCAGTGTTGAAATATGCTGGTGTAGCTGAGCCCTAAGGACACAGCCTTTGTAATATCTGGTACTAGACCAGCTAGTGCAGTTGGAGATGAGCTTTTGGGTGTGTAAGCCCTTGGACGTCATGTAGCTCTGGACAGTTGTCCGGGTGGTGTTTTTTTCTAATGTACTGATTAGTCTAAAATTATTTCTGCGTATAAGTAGTGCTTCCAAAAGTCTCTAAGAAGGTACCTGAGACAGCCTTAGGGAGGACTAAATGTAATTATTGCTAGCTGTTTGTAATGAATATGAAAGTTGCTGAAAGCCAGATCTCTGTGTGAGGAAGAAGAAAAGCAAACCCCAGCCATGAATTCAGCACATCAATGAAATTCTTTCAATTTCTTTAACATATTAGCTTAGTGCATGTGTGTCTCTATACAAAGCCAAATGGGACACCAAAATACTGTGCCTTTGTAGTCAGGGAATTTTGGGGTTTGATGTGGCAGATATTCAGAAACATCAAGGCCTTAAGCAAGTCACCCACGCTTTAAACTGCCATGCTTATGACGTCCCAGAAATAAGCCTGTCTCTTTTCATTATGAAGTTTTCTGCCCATGGTGGACTCATAGGTGTCAGCTGGTCAAAAATATGACAGAATGTTGTTCGTGAATTAACCTGCGAGATAAACAACTTAATTTAACAAATGTACATTGAAGAGCAGAGCTGTGTGCATTTACTGAATCATGCTGAACCTTGAACAATGCATATATTAAAAAAAAAAGTTGGCTGAGCACAATCTGAGGCTCTTAATTCTGCATCACATATGCCACTAGGTGAAGGGGTTTTTTGTTTGTTGTTTTTTTTTCTTTTTTGACAGATGAGTAGGAAAAGAGATGGCTTTGTGTGAAGAAGTACCTGCTGTAAATGGTCTTGAACTAGGCACAGGCATTCTTTGATGTCACTAAAGGACCAAGGCTGAGACTACCACATAGGACAGATTTGCTGCATTTTGTGAAGGCCGCTAGGCAAAGTCTGCAGTAACCAAAGGTCTTTCTTGTGTGTATTCTCAGTGCAGCAGGCACAGGGACTTGCTGGTGCTGGGCAGTTGGTGCAGGGTTCTGCAGGCCATCCTGAGCTCTCTGCCCTTACTGAAGCAGGTTGGGCGATGCTTACACAGGGTTAAATCACAGCGCAGAACTACAGGCCTCCCCCTAGGTTTTATTCAGCAACCAGCAGACAGGCTGGCACTTGGAATATGCTTTCAGTTCCCCGTTTCCTTCACCTTTCATAGACTTTCTTTGTATCCTTGGGCAATTAATTTTATTTCTAAAATAGATATGGTACTTTCCCTCATGAAAGGATGTAGTATTCTCACTGTTGAAAGCATTTGTTGCAATTCTAAACAACCAACATAGTAAAAATGCTTGCTTTTTTTGGTTTTTTTTCTTTAAAGCCTTTATGTGTCACCTATACAGAGGTAGCTAGAGCCTACGCTTTGAAGCTGATGGCTGTGTTGGGGCTTTTCTTGTGCATTAAATGTGAGCGTTACCTGTTCAACATGGCTGCATAGCTGCTTTTTTTTTTGGGGGGGGGGGCAGTGGGGGGGAAGAACGCTTCATAAGTAGTCTTTGCATTCTCCTAGCACCTTAAATCAAAGAAGGTTGCATTGTAACACTTCTTTATACTAACAGGGTTCAGAAATGGATGAATCTGTGTATGTGTTTGTGCAAGTCTGTCTTGAGAAATCTTTATAGTTACTTGTCATTTTAAAAAATGCTCGTAGAGATTCTGTAACCTGTGTCAGTGCCTTGTGTCATGTCATGCTACTGTTCCTCCCATGCAAAGTATTTTGTCAATACAGATTTTAACAAAACCAACCTTAATTTAGTATAGATGTGAAAGTTAATTTGAGTAGAAATACTGTGATGTACTCACCAGCTAGGCTCTGAGCACAGGTATTTCTGTCCGAGTCTTGTAAAAGCAGCAGGAACCACTGATGAGCCCAAAAGTCCAAGTCAGGTGCTAGAAAAAAGGTAGAACTAGCTGTCTCCCTTTTCCTGCTAAAAGGGGGGACTAGCTGTCTCCATTTTCCTGCTAAAAGGGGGGGGGGGGCCGGGAAATGGGGCCGAATCACCAATATTATCATCCACATTAGTGACTAGCAGGGGACTGGCAACGTAAATAGAGAAGAGGAGCACTGAGATAGTGAGCATGCCAAGAGGGAGAAGAGAGGGACTGGATAAAATGAAGGTGCGTTGGCCAGAATGGGGTGTGAGTAAAGCAGCAAGAAAATAAGCATCATGTGAGCAAATGAGTTCTTTTTAAAAAAAAGTAAAAGAAAAAAAGCCAGCAGGTAGATGAAATCACTATTTTTTCAAAAAGAACAAAATGTTACCTTGTAAAGAGATGAAAAATGCCTGTGTGTTTCCATGTAAGCAACTGGATGTGTTCACGGCTGGTAAGGGTGCTGCGGTTACACTGTTTGTGCCCTCTGCTGCCAAACACTATTCTGGGTATGTGGCTGCTTCTGGATGACAGAACTGCTTTCAAGAATGAACCACCACTTAAGAGTAGAAAATGCTGCTCTGGGTGTGGGTGAAGGCAGTGACTCTCATGCAGAACTGCTTCTCTACCTGTTCATACCTTTCTCTGCTAACTAGTTTGCCAGTTATTTTAAATGGCTTATTTCTAGCTGAAAAACTCTAACGTACAGTAGGAGGCAGACATTTTGAAGATGCCTTTGGAACTGTGAGGTTGACCTTTCACATTTATATTTTAAAAAAGATGTTGGGTTGGTTTGGGGTTTTTTTTCCCCTTAAAAACCATTGTGTACCTGAAACACGTTAATTACCAAATTCATAAGGGGATGTTGTGGTAGAAGTTGTTCAACAGGGAAAATGTTAAAGAATTTAATGCATTATTTAATTGTTTTCATAATGATTTTTATTACCATTGCACAGGTAAGTAATGTGAAAGGAGAGCCAAGTTACAATTAATCACATAGACCCAGCCTATGTTACATAAAGCAACTCACCTATTCCTTTCCCCAGTGTTGCTTCAAAATGCATCAAATGTGGAGTCTAAATCTAAATGATCTGTCTGGAATGGGTAAGGGCAAAACTGCTCTGTGCCTGTTTTAGAAAACGGCTTGAAGCAGATGTCACTCCTTGGAACATTTTCTTCAGTCATTCGCTAGTCTAGTCTAGTACGGCAATTAAGGCCCTTAGTTTTAGCATTTCCTTAAGTCAGCACTGTAAGTGTTCTTTCCAGAAAACATGTTTATTAAATGCAGGTCTTTGTCATGTCCTGGAAATATTTCTGATCATCCTACCAAATTCTTCAAAAGTATGAAAAAATAAACTCAAATGCTAAGTAAGTCCAAATGTTGCTTTTGTACGGCTAGCTTACAGGCTGCTATTACCATATTTTAATAATTTATATGAATTATTCCCCCCCCCCCCCCCCCCCCCCCCTTAGTGCTTGGTTGTCTGGATACGAAAGCCCTGTGGTATCTCGCATTAACACGAGGATACAGGACCTAACAGGACTTGATGTCTCCACAGCAGAGGAACTACAGGTAAACTGGTAGGACAAGGTGGTGAATGACAGTTAGCATTTTGTTGCAGGTGGCTTTGTGTGCACACTGTGCTTGCTCAGGTGTGTTGGTGAGGTGGCCACAAAAGCTCAGTGCCCCGGGGGTGACTGGTTTCATTCAACGCTGTGGGAGGAATGAGTGAGTTTTTTACAGGGAGGAAGAAACAGAGCTGTCTTTGCAGCTTGCTTTAGCGTGAAACGGCTTTCTATGGCTGGAGGGAAACAGTAACAAATGAAACGCCTGATGTTTGTTGAAGTGGACATGTAGTTCCTTCTTACTTATACCGGTAAAACTGAGTTTCGTTGCTGCAGGGTCAAACTTTGCTGTTGTGCTGATAGTAAAGAGCTTAGCTTGACTAATACTTCAGGAAAGGGGGAGAGAATGGGTGTTTAGATTTGCCTTCCCATTCTTAGTCCTAGACTAACCACCTGTTTGGTGTCTCTGTAACGGGGGGAAGGACTGACTGTACATGGAACCTGAGTAAATGTTATTTTAGAAGTACTTTTAATTAATCGGCAAAAAGGACAGTGTATCCTCTTTTTCACTGACATAGAGCTGAAAAAGTGATTTAAACTTGAATGATGTAGAAGTGCCATGACCTACTTTGAAGAGAGTAGAGCCTGTAAAGTTTCTATAGAACAGAAATGTTTTTCTAACCTAGGGAAGTACCACATTCCTTACCAGGAGTACCCTGCATCTTGCGGTGCCAGTCAGGGATGTGCTGCTGCTCTTGTAAACAAGCTTCTTGGGGCTCCTTGCAGTCTGCAGCTGTCTGGGTCTTCAAGAGTTTCAAAAGTTTCATGGCCAGGTTCTGTGACCTGAAAGTCATTAGATCAGACAGAGCAGGCACTCAGAAATGGGAGAATGTCTTTACCTGTTGAGCTGGGGGGTGAACAGAAGAGCTTTCAAAGAAAGCCAGTGCTGGGGAAGGGGAAGGCCAGCTGCTTTGCAGTTCAGAACGGCTAAGACAGACGGAAGGGCTGAGACCCTAAAGCTCAGAGTGCCGTTTTGGCTCTACACTGATGAGTCTGGCTGAAGTCAGAGCTATTTGTCAAGGAACCCAGTAGGACTTCACTGCATACGGTACAGGTTAGCTGTCAGAGCCTTGTAATTTCCTATGGCTTCATTTTTAACCTTGACCTCTCAAGAGGTTGTAGATGATGGTCAGATTCTCCTCTGGATAAAACACTGCTTTACTAGATTTTGTGCTTCTCCTTTCACTGTAGGTAGCCAACTACGGAGTAGGAGGCCAGTATGAGCCTCATTTTGATTTTGGAAGGGTAAGTCCTGTTTCCTGTTTCCATCTCTTTCTTCTTCACAAGCACTGTGTTTCTCTTTTTCAGGTGGCAAATTATGGAGTGGGAGGACAGTATGAACCCCACTTTGACTTTGCACGGGCAAGTAAAGAGATGGAGGAGAGATAGTCACCTGGTGAAGCCTTGGCCTCTTGGCTGTGGCACAATTTTTATTCTTCAATGTGTATTAAATTTTGTAGCTTTTCAATTTCTTCTAATCCATGTTAGTGGAGAAAGCCCTCTAAACCACCAGCTGAAGCGATAAAAATTTGGGGCATTACAGAGCAACAAGGTTTTTCTTCCAAAATGTAATTAAGAAAGATATATTGATGACTTAGAATTCTTAACAGAGCAAAGGGCATTAGCTTTATTCTAAATCAGAGGAAACGTTTAGAAATATTCTGGCTGGCCAAGGTACTGGCCATGTAAAGCTATTTTGTTTAAAACCACTGAAGGATATACAGCTAAACTGTATAAACACTTGGCGTATGACATGTGCGGCAGATGATGAGCTAACATGCATCCAGGCACGGAAGCCACCGTAGCCGTGTCTGCAGTGCCAGGCATTGCTGAATAAGGCAAACGTGGCTGCACGGCTGAAAGCTTCATGTCCTCTTCTATGAGAGAGACGTAGGCAGCGTAGGAAAATTTGCATTGCAGCTTACCGTGTCCATCTGTGATGCGGAAGGAGAACCTCTTTCCCTAGAGCTGAGACATCTTGCTTACTGTGGAAGAAATTTTGAAAACGGCAAGTGCTCTGTTACTGTGGTTTACCTGCTGATTGCTAGCAGACTCTGAAACTGGAAAAAGCCTACCAAGGCCTTCTCATCCCACTGTCCTTAAAAATTATTTAAATTCTCAACCTATTTCTGTTCCAGCTTAAATTGCGGACTGCTGGAAATAATGCCACTGAATTCAGTTGGTTATTTATTGGGCATACGTACGTGTGATTTAACACCTTCAGATTAACTTTATGCTGGGAATCCAAGCCACCAACTATTAATCAGAATCTCTGCTCTGTAAGCACATGCTCAAAAGCATTGCAAATGATTAACAGGTTTTGTTGGGAAATGCATGGGTTGATTTCTGGAGTAATGATTGCCTGAATTTTAGCACACACATAGAAATGGTGGTCACAGCCAGGGTGGGTTCTAGAAGTGAAGACGGGTGTGTGACAAAAGTGGGTATCTGAACCCATCAAAATAGGGCTTTTTGAAAGTCAGTGATAAAATACCCTCTTTGCTACCAGACGGCTCTCAGGGCTACTTTGTTAGCCTGTGAGCAGCTCTGCTGAGGTGCACTCGCCTTCCTCCCTCCTTCCCAGCTGTAGGGAAGAGCACTGGTAACATGCCCCAGAACGCGCACACATGCTGGAGCGTGGCAGGGAGGCAGCTGGTGGCCTCGCAGCTGCACCACACGCCTTCCCGTGCGTTTAGGCAGGGACATACCTTACTCCTGTCGAAGGCTTGGGGAACGGCTGCCACAGACGCCCTGCGGCTGGCAGCGTGTTGCTTAATGAATCATTGTTGGATTTTTAATGGCACTCTGGAACGCCTGTATACCAGGGAGGAGTGCAGAACGCGGCCAGCCGGCCAGGTGGAGCAGCAGCCTGCCTGGCACAGCAGCTGGCACCTGCAGCTCCAGCGCAAGGTCAGAGAGGCCAGAGGGGGTGATGGCCACAAATGCAGGACCACCCCCAGGGGAGCAGGGCTGGCAGCTGCCCTCAGGGCACGCGTGGGGCCACCTCTGCGGCAGGGGGATGGAAGAGCTGCCCTTGCTGTTGATAATCTTGGCTGAGGACAAGAGGGGATAAGTGAGTGTAATTAAATCATTAAGTTTGCGGCCGTGAAGACGATTTGTATAGTAATTTTCAGACAGTACCGTTGCTTCTTATCCACCAGCAATTTAGGCTTATGCCCTCCCTGCCCTACAGAGTTTTAAAATGCCTGGTTTATTTAAATTAATAGACAAGACTCATATTGCATTCTCCCCTCCTTCCAGCTAGAGGGATTGAATTAGTTTTTCTGCATGACTTTGTCTGCTGCTGGCTCTGCAGCTGTATGTCATTGGCTCCTCTCAATAATCAAAAGGAAATGCTTATTAAATCTGCTTGCTTTTATTCACAGAAAGATGAGCCAGATGCTTTTAAGGAATTGGGAACAGGCAACAGAATTGCTACTTGGTTGTTTTATGTAAGTGATGTATTTCTGCCATGTGCTAGTGCTGAAAATATCTGTCACTGCATATCCTGTACCATTGAATGATTTCATTACATTTCTTTACTGAAGTGACTTGCAAATGAAGGCAGCCACCAACTTAGCGGTAATACATACAGGGTATCTTCTTACCTGTTAGTGATGGTTCTCCCGTTTGTTCTTCAGAAGGCTTTCTTCCTCAAAGTTGAGCATGAGCTTATATTATTTGACTGTCTATTCATTTTTGTATCTGCATCGGTATTTATAGCATGCTCGTTCCCAAAACATTTGAGCATGTGACATTCAGGGTGAGACCGACTGTTGCATTGGAACAAAGTGGGCGGGTCTCGGCCTTTGTTAAGACTGTTAATCAAGCAGCCTCTGCTCGCTAATTGGGAGGTAGAAATTAAGTTGTTCAGTAGCCGAATTTTACTTTACTAAAACGTGACACTTGGAAATGCATCGGCTTGCAACTTAACCTGTGCCTTTTCCCACCTCTTCAGATGAGCGATGTGTCAGCAGGGGGCGCTACTGTCTTTCCTGAAGTGGGAGCTAGTGTTTGGCCCAAAAAGGTAAGCGGGGCGTTTTATCCAGGCTAACCCCTCCTCTCTCCGCTACTCAAAAATACAACAGATGTATAAACGCTTAAAACGAAGCTTTAAAATGAGTTTATATAAAGAAGATTAGAGTACTATTCATGGAGCACAGAGGTACTTAAAACTAAGTGAAGCGACCGGAGCACTACCGCTGATTCCAAGGGCCTCTGTTGTTTTGCATGTTAATGCATAGTTGTGTTTTGGACTAAACTGCTTCTAACGCATAGGCTTTGCAAAACATTACAATATTTCAAAACGTTTTGAAAATACTTAAATCTGTAAATAGGTTTAGTCTCGAGGTGTCTGTAGGCAGTTATCCCTGAAATTCTGTGTTCCTGTTAGTTTTTTTCCCTCAGAAGGGTCACAGATAAGGTCTTTTTTCACTGGCCTGCTCTCATTTTTAGTAAATTGTCTTGCTTTCTGAAACTGCTCAGAATTGAATGAAACTGGCTTAGAGTTTAAAAAGAATCAGCATCCAAGTATATATGGACACGGAATGAGTCCAAGGAGACCCATTCCTTAGGAAAGCAAATGGTGGAATATCCAAAAGAGCCTTCAGTTTAAAAGGAACATTTGAAATAAAAATACACATACCCCTGCCTTATCGTCGAGTAACTTGGTGTGAAAGTATGTATTGCACAGAGCAAAATGCTGAGGGTTTTCACTGCAATTTCCAGGGAACAGCTGTATTCTGGTACAACCTCTTTCCAAGTGGAGAAGGAGATTACAGCACGCGGCATGCAGCCTGCCCAGTACTAGTTGGAAACAAATGGGGTAAGTACCCCTCATGTTGTTTGCACTGCCTGTGACCTGGAGGTCTGGGGCTTTGGTGGTGGGTTGTCTTGGTTTTCTTTTTCCTCTGGACTTCGTGGTGGAATAAAAAGCAGCCAGAAATTAGGTCCTTTATAAGGAAATCTACTTTATAGCTCTATCTGTCTACTTCATAGCGCTCTCTCTCTTTCATGTATATATATTATATATAGTAGCATATTTTAATATATATATGTAATACTGCATCTACTTTAATAGTCTTTTGTAGTTTTGCAGCTACTGGAAGGTTTTTTTCCCCTCTTGGATTTATTAGACCAAATTCCCATTTGTGTATGTATTAAAATACTTCAGAAAATTAAGATAATCCTGTGCTTACTTAAAAGCTGGCAGGCAGCGTATATTTAGCTTAAATAGAAACATGAGCTAACCAGGTGCAGTGATCGTATACCTTTTATGTCTTTGCAGTATCCAATAAATGGCTCCATGAGCGGGGACAGGAATTCCGAAGGCCGTGCACTTTATCAGAGTTGGAATGATGCAGACTCATCCTTTGTCTCTTCTGTATTCAGTTTGTGTAAAATGCACACGTCTCCTACAGTTTACAATTGACTAACACTCCACTACAGGTTCAGTCTTCAACTACACCGGTGTTTCATCTGTGGACAAAACAAACATGCTTTTAGTTCCCTTTAAATATCTCCTTAAGGTTTTATGAACAGACTATATTAAGATCTATGAGTGTTACAGGAAAAAAAAAAAAAAAAAAGGACAAAATACAGATCAGGGCCACAACTAACAGTGGTGGTGTGTGTGGTGTTCCCTTCACCATCGCCCCCTCAGATCAGCGTGGCCAGCCAGTGATGGTTTGCTTAGAGCCCTCCTCACAACCGTCAGTCTACTAAGGGCAGGGCGGGACGATTCAATGGGAGGGCTCCCTTCTAAGGCAGGCTGAATTAAACCAGCTCATATTCCTCAATTTCCAGAGGTCTGACTCCTTGCTTTTCCAGAGTACCTGACCACTACTGTTGAGAACTGCAGGCATGGTTTGTGTTTCTCTGCGGAACAGGTTGTTACCATGTTTTAGCCCATTTTTCCACTTCTGCGAAAGCCCCAGTTTTTAAACTATCTTCCTTCTCAGCCTCTGTGGGGAATTTGGCTCTTAACCTTGCAAATGTGAGCCAGCAGTTCCAAACACATAGATGAGATGCTTCAGCAGTGTTGTGCCAAACACATGCCTGCATTAGAGCAGCCTGACAACAATTAGAGCCCATCTTCCCTTCATTCTTTTTCTTTCATGTTTGTCCACATAAACAAATGCTGCTTTTATTCTGTCTTGGTAGTCAACTCTTACATCTGTTCCTTGGGCAGTGGGGATGGGAATGTTACCATCTTCATTAATCAAAATAATTGTGCCTTAGGATACTGGAATTTCAAATTGGTTATAAGGCTTCAGGTGATGAGGTAATACATGGTCCTTGCAGAATGCTCTCCACCCTTGTCTTCCCAGTTCTCAAGGTTCTGTGAGAAACAGATGGCCTATTTATAATCCTAAATCTTTTGTAGATGGTTTTTATTTTGCCAATGTTTTTCCTGCTGTGGACGCTGAATGCAGGTCACAGCAGTGACATGCCTTTAGTCACGGGGCGACTGTTTGCACAGGATGGTTTGGTGTTGCTTACCTTGCAGAGGCTGCCTCTGCTGTGCGCCTCGTGCTGCCTCCCCTCTCTTTAGCTGTCACTGGCACCCGTGAGGGAGGAAGCGCTGGGAAGGGGCCTCCTGCAGAGGCTCTGGTGCTGCTCACTTCACTGCTGCTCTTCCCACGAGCCAGGGCTGGAGCTGTTCCGATTCACGCCGCCCACACAGAAAAAGTGTCCCCCCAGTCAGCACTGCCCGCACTGGAAGAACTTGCTCACAGTGACTTTCAGGGACCTTAGTTTGTGACGCGTCATCCTTACACTGAGATGAAGCTGAAGCCTCTGAGGGAGATGAGACTGTGGCTGCTGTAGCTGTTGAACTTTGGTTCTGCTCATCAGACTCCTGTGGGAGGAATAACTGCCGTCCCCCCCCGCTGCCCCCGGCACAGGAATTGCTAAGCAGGGTGGGGAGAGGCTGCAGAGAGGTTCGTTCGCTTTCCTAAGCCGTTTCTCTTCAACAGCAGGATTTTTAGCAAAATGTCTGAATATTCCACTAGCACAAGGACAAGAATCAAACTGAGCTGCACCAGAGTCTACCTAAACAGTCTGGTTTTCTGGATGATGATGGTTTTACTGATGTAGAGGTCAAGCCTGAAGTCTTTACCAAGGGAAAAATTCCAATTTTAGTTAATTGGATTTTCTGCCTCAATACAATCTTGAAAATTGAGCCAAAACGTAGATTAAGCCAACTGTTGTTAACATGCTAGAAATACCTCTGTAATACTGAGAATGCAGTTTAAGGTACTATAGTTTGAGAAACTGCATACTTTCAGAAGACACTTTAAAAATGTTGCTGGAAAATTCATTGTTAAATTTCTGCTGAGCCTGTTAGCAATGGGACCTACGTAACTGTTTATCCTTAGCCCTGCACCTTCTTGCATTTGACTGTGCTTTTGGCAGATGTGAAACAAAGTCCATCCAGCACTTAAGAAAACAAATAAAAAGAAAATCAGAAATAGTTCCACCTCACGTCTGTACTGCTCATTTATTCAAAATAGCTGGTAAGCTAGAGCAGTATCTAATATATAAATAGATTCACCAAAGAAATAGGTTATCGGAGCATATTTTTGATCGCTAAATCATAATCATTTAAAAAACCCACATAACATTTCTACTTACCGGAGTTTTCTCCCTTTCACACAGTGTCATTCATCTCCATTCCTATCCATGGTTTTCTCTTTCCCATCTTTTTTAGTCCTTTAAGCTCCAAAAAAGGGTAACCATGGCTGCAGGTAAGTCCTGCCACTTTCCTGCAAGTAAAAGAATACAGCAAACAACGTGGTCTTAGGAGTCTTGCCTTTGGGGCTCTGATTTTCTCTCAGTAGCTCCAAGGCAACTGCTAATGCTTTTAGAAAAGCCAGGCCTGCACAGTTAACAAGCACAAAATATCAGTGTATTGCCACCACAAACACATTTCGAAAATGCATCTGGTTTTGCTATTACAGAAAACCTGGGGTTTTTTTCTAAAGTAAGCAGAGGAGTTACTTGGCATATTAAAATAATTACAAGCTAAAAGTTGTAGAATTTACACAAGGTAAGAGAAGCAGTGAATAAAAAGTGTCAGTGACTGCTTTAGGTACTGTTGTAGTGGAAGAAAACACTATGGTCTCTTACATAGTGGTTGGAGCAATAAGAAACAATAATTTTGTTACATTAAACAAGGGGTTTGGGGTTTTCCCCCCATCTCTGTTCAACCAACACCAAAAGATGAATGACAAGCTTGAGAGAAGTTGTGGAATGTCTGGGGAAGTTTGCTAAACAATTACCTCCCTGACCCCAACTACCATCAACTACTTCCAGTGTTAAAACATCATTTTAAAAATGGTCTGTAAGAGGCATTGCTTGGGGAGTAAAAGTATTTTAGTGCATGACTTTTTAAAGCGGTGAACTATACTCAATGACTTGCAATTCTTTGGGGAAGAAAATTATTTTTTTGACAGTGGAACATTTCACTTGGTTTAAAAAAAAAAAAAAATCCCTCAAAACTAAAATTGAAGTGTGCTGAGGCACATCAGACCAAAATGTTCCGGATTATTAGAAGAGAAAGGGTAAGCTTATTTTTTTAAACTACAGACAATCCGTATTTCCTTTTTCCACTGCAGTAGTGTTTATGCAACTAACACTAAATATGTAAGGGATTATTACACAGATGGTGCTGCTGCTTTCTGCCTTACCCCTTCATTTCTTAAAGGGCTTTTGGATCAAGAGCATGGCTCCTGTGTGAATCTAGTTTTGTATTAAAGATGATTGAAAACTGTGGCTCACAGTGACCGACAATGGAGAAACTGCCTTACTGTTAAAATTTTTGTAATAAAATCTTTAATGTAAAAAAAATGGGCTTAAAATAAAAGCCACTGCCATTAGCAGTGAAAAATCCTCCACATCACCCTCTCCTTATATACGGCTGTTGTAAATCTGATCACACAGATTTTTATCACCATATGCGTTCCCTAGAAACTGAGCTCATTTGTTTTGCTTCGTAGTCTAGGCGGGCAGGTGCAGAAGATGCTCATACCAAGTTACTACTAAACGCTTTCTCAGACCCAAACTTTGTCTGTCAGTTGGAAACACAGCACTAATGGGCTGCAAAAGGCGGGGGTGGGGGGCAGATAACAGGGCTGAAAGCATGTTGTGGGCAAAAATTTACGAAAAGGAACTGAACTGCTCTTAGGGAGGAGTATGGATCAGCCCCGCTGTCTCCGTAAGGCACTGATTTGTGGCAGTAGCTGGTGTGGGATTTGATAGTGACATGGGAACTGCGTGAGCTTCTGGCCTGAAACTCAAAATAAGCACAGGAAAGGGTCAGCCGCAGAGGGACCCTTTTCCAGGGGTCACAAATACTTCCGTTGCCTGAAGCCAAGGGGTCAACCAACCCGTTGTTCTGAATAATTGTAGGGAGGGGAAGACAACCAGACTGTCCTGCAATACAGACACCAACAGCACCACCAGAAGCAGAGAGCATTTACATGGAGGAAGGTCAGGTTGATGTCTTCCATAATCAAGACTTGTGCAGATGATATGCTACAGCTGTTCCTGTGCCTCACTCTCTCAAAACACCAGCGCTCATACTTCGTTTGGTCATTGGGAACTTGCACAAAGGCATAGCAAGGACTGGTTAGAAGCCTTGATCCTTTTGCCTGTGGAATGGAGACCACTTGCCGGTGATGGAGCACTTGGCTTGCAGTCGGGGAACTGCCCTCCCTTCCTCACAGAGCCCACAGACACAGCTGATGTGCTCACAAATTTAGCAGCCACGAGATAGGAAACAAGTAAAGCATACCCACAATTTTTTATTTTGGACACATTGATTCCGTCCCCAGTTCCTCCATGCATGCTGCGAAACGGCTGCCGTGTCCCTCTCAGTAAGGTGGGCCAACGCCAGGAGAGCATGAGCAGCCGGGCGGTTCTGTGCTCAGAGAACAGCGCTCACCCCCAGCCCCCAGAGCTTGTTGGGGTGTTTGGGGGCTGCTCTCCAGCTGCTCGGCCTGGGGACGATGCTCCCTTGCCCCAGGCCAGCAATGGCTGAAGCAGGGCTGCCCCTTTGCAAGCGGGCATGAGGCTCTGCTGCCAGCCTGGCCCCCCAGCTGCTGTTGCCAAGCCAGCAGCGCAGGGGCTCAGCGGGGCCTCGGGCAGGAGAGGTCACAGCCTTCCCTTCTGTCACCAGAGAGGGGCTGCCCTGCACGGGACCAGCGGCCCTTTGCCCCCTCCCACGGAGGAAGGCAGGATTGTGGCTCAGCACTGTGCTACCCCTGAGCAGTGCTCATGCACTGGGGCTTCCCACCATCCCACGCGGGCTCTTCCAGCACAGCTGCACCTAGACCACAGCGGGGGGACCGTGGCCGTGGGAGGAACCCCGCCTGGGGGAGCGATGCAGCAGCTGCAGCTAAAGAAGGCAGGGTAGGGTCAGGGACAGGGACAAAGGCCCAGGAGTCACCACCCGGCAGGATGAGAGGAAGAGAAAGGAAAGGGTGTGACGTGATGGGCACCTACAGATGGGGGAAGGCAGCCCAAGGCTGAAGCAAACTGCCCAGGGACTCCTGGAGAGCATGGACCAGACCACGAGCTTGAGCGCAGCCCTCCTGAGAGGGTCTTTAACCACCCACCCACCCACCCTCCTCTAGCTGTGCACTCTGACCTGACTCTGAGGGACGTGGGTGTTTCATCATGAAGCTACACTTCTCATTCTGATAATCAGTGACTCATCTGGCTCCCAAACCAGGCTTCGAACCCACCACAGATTACCCACTAAACTTAACCACAACTTAGAAAAAACAAAAAAACTTAAGCCTGTTCTCCCTGCTTCAGCTGTGCTTAAACATCGACCAGCAACTCATTAAGCCAGCCAAAACTGATAGAAAAAGAGCTCAGCCCCTCAGTCCTCTGCGCTCCCGCACATCCCCAGCGGGACACCAAGGGAAGGATCCTGGCAAAGCGCATCACCACGCGCCTCTACGGCAGCGTGCTCTGGAAAAGAAATACACAAAAGGAGCTGGACCAGCCCCTGCGCTGCCCTCCCAGGAGCCGAGCCCAGGACCCAGGGCTCAGCACTTGCTTTGGCACGGGTGAAACCCAGAGCCAAGAGGGTTTTCAGCTCCATTCGGGACAGGGGTCGCTACCATGAGCATGGGGGGGACCAAGGCAAACACATCCAGCTGCGCTGCAGCAGGATGGGTGTCTGCCCGGGGCAGTCAGCTCTACCTCCTGTTGGACAGGAGCGTGCTGCCAACAGTCTGATAGTGTCATTAGGAGTGGGTGACTCATCACAGCCCCAGGGCTGCTCTATATTTAAGCATTACAGAGTCAGAAATGAATGCATGGAGTCAGGAGCTGCTTATCCTCAGGTCAAGACAAGGTTCAGAAATTAGTTGTCAGAGTTCACCATTGTGACAAACAGCATCTGTCTCTCTCAAATCTTTCGAGAAAGAAAAATCGGCATAGGGAGGGGGTGTTTGCAACCACAGTGGGTCAAAGCGAAGTCAGACAACCTACAAGTACCTGCTGGGCACATCCACTTCAGGAAGCCCTTCCTCGCTTCTGCGGCTGTCGAGCCCGAACAGCAGTTCCCCAAGGAACTGTGTGTGCAGGGAGGTGTTGGCTGGTTTTACTCAATCCTACATTTTTCCTGGTCTTCAGATCTTGAAGCTTGGGTGCAGCTGAGCTATTGGCAGCCGGACTGAAAATGTCTCAGGAGACTAGTGTGGGGAGGGGTGGAAGGGAGCAGAAGGAGGGAAGGAGAGTGGCCCATCCTCAGGGCAGGGTAAAGGGGCTGCCATATTTTGGGAAAGCAGATAGCTGCTTTTTTTATTCACAAACTTTTGCTTTGGGACAAAAAGCAGGAAAGTTTCTGACTCTTCCCCAGACTCCGCACTTTGCCAGCTGCTCCCCCCCACACCCCGTCCAGCTTTCCTAACTAATTCCAATTGATTCTGCAAACAGCACAGGCTCCACGCTCTGGCCACAGCCACGCACCCCCCCACCCCGCGGCAGGCTGCATACCCTGTGTGATGCAGCACGGGCAGCTCATGCAACAGTCGCTTGTTTCGCATCCTCTGCAGCCCTGTCGGCATTTTTGCCCCTCTCTGTTCAGTTCAGCAGCACATAGATCTGCCACCAGGGACCAAGGGATGACGAAGAAAGCTGTGTTCTGGAATTGCCTCCAGAGCAACCCTAAAAGGCTCCACATAAAAGCACAGCACCGAGCTCAGCCACAGCAGGGGCTCTACACAATGTTTCCAAGCTATTTCTAAATAGCTATTTTGCTCTTTTTTACATTAACTTCTGCCAGGCTCTTTCTAAGGGCAGACAGCACTAGGACTGCAAACCGGCGTGTCACACAGGGCAGTGATCCAGCCGACAGGGACATGAGCGGCTCCACTTGGTGCAAGACACAGCATGGGACTGTTGAACCCAGTTTTCCCTTCACTGGGGCTCCCTGACAACAAATTCCAGGCACAGCAGCCCATTTCTACCCGTGACTGATAGACCAGTCCCCAGCATGGTCTGGACAGCAGGACAGGCCCAAGCTCTCCAGTCCTGGCCTGCAACGTGTCCCCGCAGGGGAGTCCTCACCTCACGAGTGTCCCCACTGCTTTGTGTCAGTGATGACACACTGCTCAAGAACGGCTCACTAGAGGCAGGGATTTGCTGGTTCCCAGGCTCCAAGAAACAAACCACCTAGTAGCAACCGGGCACCTCTAACAACCCAAAACCTCACTCTCATTTCTCATCAGGCATTACAGTGCTCCCCCTCCTTGTCTGCAGCTTGGACATTGCCAACCTCCCTTCCTGATGCTCTCTGCCTCTCAGATTCATTTCCCAACAGACAAAGCTGGTTTGAGGTTCCCTTGGGACCTCCTGCATACCTTATATGTCCCCTCACCCAGTAACTCAGCCAAGCTTCCTCCCACGGGCTGGGACAGCGGTGCACAGCTCTGGCTACATAACAGTGTTCAGGGGGGAGGCACCACACAGGTATCAGCTGTGGCTGTACAATCGAATCGCCTCCAGCTGCTGACTTGAGGAACCCTCACAGTCACCTCCAAGGGGCACTGAGCATGAGCACAGTCAGTGGTGGGTACCAGCACAGATGCAACAAGATGGCAGCAGCCGGCTCCACGCTCCACACCATTTCACCAGAAAGGGACTAACCAGCTTGTTTGTTCCTCTTCCTCACCTCTTTTCTGACTTACCTGTCTGAAAAACCAAGACTTCACTGTGGTCCTTCCTCCTTATCCCCGTGTCTGAGGCACTTAATGCACAGCTGTATACAGAAAGGTGCTGGCAGACAGGCGCTGAATCTCTGGCACTTCAGAAGTAATAATGCAGTGGGGCTGAGTCTCCTGCAAAACAATAGAATGTCAGAATGTGCACTTATGTTTGCCATGTATTTGAAAGACCCACTGCCCAGCTCTCCCTTGCCCTCTGGAAGGTCTCCACTTGACAGCCTGGCCACTCAAACAGAAGTAACTGCTGAAGCTGGCTGTTAGAGTCCACAGAGATCAGCCAACCAGCTGCAGAGTGGCTCTTTCTGAGAGGCAGTGCTGTGCTGGGACATATCCGAAAAGCTTTCCACAAGCAGCTGGAGCCTTCTCATGCCGTTTCCCTTCCCTGTTCTTCAGTGGTTTGCGTTGTCTTTTGCTGTTGGTGTTCACTTGGTGGTTTTCTTTTAATGACTAACTCCTTTGAAATCTCCACTAGCTCTGCAGGCCCCCAAGTCCTGGAGAGCCAGTCCCACCCCAGAGCCAGGACCTGCAGCTCCCCCACAAAGCTGTTACCTGATGGGTTTCAGCGCCAGCCCCTCCTCACTCTGGGCCACTTATGCTACATGTTTCATTCAGCAATGCCGGCATTACACAAAAGCTGTGACAACCAGCCACCTAACATCAGCCTTCAGGAGTGCCATCAAAGGCAAATACTCACCTACGTTATTGATCCTATAACTGGAGGGAGCATGCCAAGGGATTGCACTGAATACAGTCTTTCTAAACCCAAACTACTCCTAGCTGCTGGATCAGCCCCTGTGAGGCCCCATCAGCACCCTCTAGCCATAGGAGGGCAGGACACGGCGCAGGGCAGGACACGAGTGCTCTGCCACGCTTTTCTGTCCTGGCTGTGTTCCTGCAACGCAGCCTGTTCTGGGCGTGCAGGCACGGAAAGCCCCTTCACACACCAAGTGTGTCAGCCCTGCAGTCCAGCAGGTTTTGCTAGAAGCACTCCCCCACTGCAGCTAGGCTGGCTAGATGTCTTGTCCCACCCCATTAAGTGCCCGGGAAAACGGCAAGGGGTACTCCCCAGTCTGCTGCTGCTCTATTACTCCCACGGCCGGAGCAGCAGAAATTTTGGGCAGAGATACTCCTCATCTCCCGACGGGTTGGGGAGAGAACAGGGCAGCCCATGCAGTGCCTCGGTGGGGCAGGCGGAGGGTGTCCTGTGTGCCACACAACATGAGCAGACAGACCCTGCTCAGCACCCCGGGGAGCAGTCTCTTTTGGGGAAGCTGAAGCCCTGGTGCCGCAGAGGCTGAGCCTGTTCCAACGGGATTATGCAAACTCACATACCGGTGTCTCTCCGCAAGATGAACTTGGTGTAAATCTCCGCGGTGCACTTTGCACTCTGATTGTGGTGACCTCATGCCAGCTCCCTCGGCAGTGTTTAAAGTCCAGGGGAGAGGGGTGCATACCTGCCTCCTACGCACAACAGCTCATTCCCACTCCTCCCTGCCTACACATCTGCCTGCCTGGACGAGGGCTCTGGGGCCTGGATCCGGACCGGAGCATGCGGCTGCTTTTTGAGGCAGTGGTTCTGTGCCTGACCCTGGGCTTAGGACTATGTAGCGAGGAAACAACACAGGAGAACACCGTCCACCAAGCTTCCCAAGCAGAGTCAACCTATTCAGAGTGGGGCATCGGAGCCATCCGGGACAGCTTCGAAACAGTTAACAGCTACTTTGACTCCTTCTTGGAACTGCTTGGGGGAAAAAACGGTGTTTGCCAGTACAGATGTCGATACGGTAAGCAAAGCTCACTCCTGCTGGCTTCTCTTTCCTTGCCCTTTCCCCTCTTTCACTCTCATAGAGAAACTCACAGCACTCCCCTGAGACCACAGCCAGCTCCTATCCATGACGTGACCCCTACTGTGCTCAGCACAGAAAAGTCACTGCAGAGTCACAACTTCCCTGCTAGTGCCAGCGCGGGGACTCGGAACTCTCATCTTTCCCTCTCACCAAGAACAGCCCGATCTTGAAGCTGCTGTGCTGTGTGCAGGGGGACAAGCGGAGAGGACACAGGTTTTACAGGCAGGGCATATGGGTAACCAGGCTGCCCAGCTGCCTAGACCCCAGGAGAGAAGGACCAGGGTGAGGAGGCCCCAGAAGGGAGGACGAGCAGCCATGCAGACCGGACTCAGAGGGGGTTGCTAGTATTGCCAGCGGCCCTGATCTCAGCAACCTTCGGAGTATCATTGTTCAGCAGCTGCGAGTTGGCTAATAACGTGGGCTGGAGGAGAGGAGATAACAGGAAGGTAAACGAGACCTGCTGTAACCATGGAGGAACCTTTAGTACTCAAGGCGGTCTGAGGCAGCTACCGCTCGCCTTGGACTTTAGAGCGATTTACCAAAAAGAAGAGTTTGGTTTGTCCTGGGGGCAGGATGAAGGGGGTGACATCTCAGGGAGAGCAGGGCAGGAGGAGCCAAGGCAGGTGCAGAGGTGCAGCAGGGCAGGCCCCTATGGTGCAGGTCTGTGGGGCACTGGCAGGCGGAGGCACAGGCAGCACCAGCCATCGGCAGGGTACCGGCTGAAACAACCTGCTTGGGAACAGCAAGGTTTCCTACAGACTCTGTCTTCTCCCCAGCCTCCTACAACTGTCTGCACAGCAACGACTGTTCTCTGCCACCTTGGCCTGCCCATCAGCCCTTTCCACCCCAGCTTCATCCCAGTGACCCCCCGGGCAAGATACTTGTGAGCACAGAGGCAATGTCAGCGCCTCCCCTTCCCTGAGCACTGGTTTTCACAGACACAGACTCCATGCTTTGGAGAAATCCCACCAATTCAAGTTTCAGTCTGCTGCATCCCATTTCTTCCAGAACACCAGCTGCACGCCGTGCCTCTCCAGCCTGCACCGGGTTGTCTGCAATGCTCCCGACAGATGCAGCCAGAGGGAAGTACCTCCTGCCCCTCCCAGGCCAGCAGTGAGGGTGCTGGGAGACACAGATGCTGCAGGGCCGGGACCCAAGTTCCCTGTCAGGGCGAGAGGGCAGATGGGCCACCCTTAGCCAAAGTGTGGCCACAAGGGGAGTTTAAAATCAGCCTTAAGGTTGTTGGATTGCTTTTGTTTTGTTTTGTTTAACAATGTGTATGCATCTGTCCTTCTGCTCCTGCCAGCTCTGCTTCCCAGGCCCCATGGCTAACAGCAAACAGGGAGCAGTAAGCCAGGCACCTCAGCCCCACAGACCTGCAGGGCACCAGGCGCCCCAGCCCATCACCTCAGCCCCAGTGGCCACTGTCCCTCAGCCTGGGGCCCTGTGGCACTCCCGGGCTAGAGCTGCCTCTCTGCAGCAGCTCAGGAGGGCATGGCTGCTCTGGGGGGCCCTGTGGTGGCAGCCCCACAACATGTGTGACAACCTCTCTTGAGGTCCACACATGCTTCAAATTCAGAGCAGAAAGAGGCTTGCCCTTCTTCATGTAATGATTGAAAACCCTGGTAGTGCACATAACGTGGCTGGGGCTGCAGTGGGCCTGAGACGAGATTTGGGAAAGCTGATATTCAGAGCTAGTTTCAAGGAATCTCAGGACTCACCAAGTCTTGGAGAAGTCATCGCTCTTGGGCATATCCTGAGGCTAGGGCTCTCCCTGCCCCTGTCCCTGCACTCTGGGCAGGGGGAAGAGCACCTCCACAGAATGGTGCAAATGTCTGCCTGCTCCCTGAGAGCATCCTGCACCTTACTGGAGAAAGGTTTTACCTAGGAAGGAAAACAAACAAGCACATCGCTAGCCCTGTTCTCGTCCTCTGCTGAACAACTCATTAATCACTGGCTAAAGGAGGAAACTCTTGAAACACTGCCTGTGCACCTCCAAGCGTCTTTGTGGAGCCTTCCAGGACCATTTGACCGTGCTCGTCTCTAGCACAGACATTGTAAACTGCAAATGGAGGGGATGCAGGGACAATCCCAAACAAGTGAGACCCAGGGAGGGGATGCAGGGATAATCCCAAACCAGCAAGACCCAGTCTGTCCCCAGAAAAATTAACACAAACCATCTTTACCATCTTCCTGCTGAATCAGGGCCTGATTGCTTTTTCCCCAGGCACACAGCAAAAACTATGCCTTCTACTTCCTTTGATTTCAGCCAAGAGACACCAATAATAGCATATTTTGCCATGATAAAGGTCAGGACTCACCTGTGATTGCCACATCCATCTTCAGCTGAGCACGTAGCACTTGGCTGTTCTGGCTGTAAGACTCACCTCTTGATTTTTCAGCAGCTAGTGAGGTCTGCAAACAGCTTGATGGATTACTCTCTTAAATCAGGACATTAGGGTTATGCTAGTGTTTGCCGGCAAATATCTCCTCCTCCTTACAAAACCTCTCTGGGCGTCTCAGAGGGGGAAACAGCCTGAACTGGGAGTAAATCCCTTGATGGCTTCCTTCAGCTGTCTGGCCAGGGAGGACTTCAATGTTTTGCTCAACATTTGGTCCTGAGGGGCTTAAGATGAGAAGGCACATCCAGGCTGCAGGAAAAGAAGCTTCAAACTCAGCTCTCCAGCACAGCACTAAAAGGCTGTGGTAAGTATGGGCAACTTCTGCTCACAGCCTGCTTGCCTGGGGCAGAGAAGTAACAGTGGATCACTCAAAACAGCAAGGAGTCCCAAGACCATCTATTCACCCAGAAATACGTTCACTTCCCTCTGTCAGTGTACCAGTACTGCAGTGTCTGAGACCTCCTGCATTGCCAGCAGCTGCTCTAGCCAGCTGGCTGTTTTCCAGTCTCTTGGCATAGCTACAACAGTCTGGAGATATTACAATGCACCAGGGAAACTCACTTCCCATTAGAAACTCAGTTTCAGTTCTCCTCTAAGGCTGTCCCAACAAGGCAGTGCCCTGAAATAGATCTTTTTCCAAAGAACCAGCTTCCTCAGTAATGCTGTGCTTTTACACATCAGCATGGCTCTTCAGCATGCTGCTGGGCAGGCCCTGCTGTGCTTGCAGCTGCCTTCTGCAGCTCTCCCCAGCAATGCCCTGCAGCAGGCAGACAGACCAGAACAGGTCCCTGGTGAAACACAGCTAGCAAAACAGCCAGTGTGACCCACCAAGTTTCTTCCCCTGTCACAGACATGCCTTTAGGATGGGCAAGCAGTAACTGATAACAAGAGCACTGAGCTGATGCTCACATAGAGTCAGAAACACCTATTATTTCTGCTTTGCTTTTGTTTAGCTGTTAGCTAGAAAACAAGATGTGGGAGAGGGGTTAACTGTGCCTTCTTGGACTTTATTTAGCTGAGAAAGAGTGCTCAAAGAGGCACTCCACAAATGATTAAGCTTTGTTTTTCAGAGAGGAGTGGGGCAAGGTTTCCTACAATGGCTCATCTTGAAGGCAGTTCAATGTTTTGTTGATCATGATTCTCATGTGAGGTATTTTTTTTCTCAGGACAACTTTCTAAGACATTATAATATCTGTAACTTCAGATTAATGGAAGGTTATCTCCAGAAACACAGTTATCTCCATACCTCCAAACAGCCCACTCCTACTCTGACTTGCCACCTTATCCCATTAATCGACAATGTACTGCTGGAACATAACTTACCGTCAGTATCACAAGCAAGTAATTAAAATTTGAACCCATCCTGCAAAACCCACCTTGGATTTTGAATTTTCCTCTGGCTGCTACCTCAGTTCAAGAACATTTGAATTTCGAGTCCCAATTCTCATCCCTTTCCAAAAGAGCAGCTCGGCACTGACACCTGGATGCAGCTCTCCTCTCGTTATATTGCTGGGAGCCTTGGGTTATAGATTCAGCCCATATAAAGACACACTTCCTTCTCTCTATAGTGTAACCACCATGTAATTGCACATTACATTATGTAATGTGCAATGCATCATAAACTCAGAAGTTACTTTGCGTCAGCGTACCTCCAGAGCCTTGAGGTTTTGGTCTAAAGATAATCCTATAACAACCGTGTGCTGCAACCAACCAATTTGTGCTTTTTGACTACTGTTAACTCAGCTCTACCTGCTCAAGATAACAATGCTTTCTACACTAGAAAATTGCATCTGAAGCATGAAGCAGATCTGACCTGTTCAAAAAGGTTGCAACACACAGTAGTAACAGTTAGACTGAGAAATACCTTCTCACACAAATGGCAATGTCAACTAGAGAGCTTTATCTTGGCCTGCAGACAGCTAAATCCTCAGTGCATACTGCATTTCTGTAGGGTTGGAGAAAATTGGCTATTGCCGCCTCACAGCTGGACAGGATTCCAGTTTGTTGTTTATTTGTTGCAAATCTGTTGTTTAAACAAAACCGCTCTGGCAAATTTTAATTTAGAAGGTGCTGGGAACATTCCTGCGCGTAAGGCCTTTTGAGGCATTTGGCTGTGACGTCTTCTCAAGAACACCGCTGATTTATGGCTATATTAATCCCCGGTATTTTGGCATACTTTGACAGAAAAAAGGGAAAGCATCTTAAATGATTATTGGTGCTGACAAGAAGAAAACAGTGGAAACTGAGTTTAAAAGAACCCAACCCTGCCTGAAGAGCTAAATTAGATCTAATTTACATCTATATAAATTCTCTAGCAGTGCTCAGGGAAGCAGAAACTTAATGCTAGAGGTTGATCGACATACAGGAGGCACAGCTCGCACTTTTTTTGCTGGAGTATTCACACAGCTCACGAAGTTTTCCCAGAGCAGGGTTCAAATGTCTTATTTTAACATCTCACTCTGCAGTTGAGGTGTCCCCTTTATAAACCCGGCTGGGACCGAAACAGAACGAGCACAGAATACACATCAACGGACAGCACAGAGAAACCCAACTCCACGGGGGGAAGTCCCTGCAACTTCTCCAGGGAAGAATCCTCTCCCACCTTTAAACAAGCTCCTTGCACGGTGGGGTCAAGGCACACAAGCAGCCTGGTGACTTGTCCTCCCCCAAACGGGAGGTGTTAGGCTGGGTGGAGATGGAGGCTGAGGCAGGGATGACAGAAAAGAGGATGAGACAGGGCAGGGAATAAACTGATCTGCTCTCCACATGGACAGTTCCCACCCCAGTCCTGGGAGTCCCCCCTTCGCACCCAGAGCGCTCGCCCAGCCATCCACAAAGCCCCAGCGCAGGCGAGCAGGCAGACAGGAGGGCTTGCACACCTTCATAGCAAAGTAAAACGTATTACCTTGCTGCTCAAGCTACTGTTAGCCAATTGTCTGCTGGAATCTTTCTATAGTGGGTAAATAATTATTCACGGCGGCAATTCTTACTACTCTACACATATTAAGAAACATATTAAGGAAGGGCGGAGATAAAGGAATAGAAACTATTTGAAAAATGCACTGCATCACCACATGCAGAAAACGGACCAAGAAGACCTCCTGCTCGGAGCAAGCTCAGACATGCAAGGTCTAGCACAATTTTCTGAGATCCCATAGCACACCAACCCTCTGAGAATGAACTGAGAATGGAAAGAAATCCCTTTGCCAAACTAGTAGTTTATCTAGTAGTTTCTTGAAGGAGTTAAAAAAACAGTTGGGTGATCCCAGCTGTACAGAGCTCTCAAGAAGCATGTGAAAAAGCTCCTAGGGGATTTGGGAAGTTTGAGGCACTAGCTCCAGCATGGAGGGCTGCTCGACTGCAAAACCCCATGCTGCAAAGAGGGACTTGCCCATTTGTAAGAGCTGGGGAGAGTCCCAGATCCAGGGACTGGCCTCAGACCAGCTTAAACATTTGAGAGGCATTGGGGACCCAGTCCACACACATCGCAGTGCTCCAGTAGCCATGCCAGAGGAGGTGCAAGCTAAGTCAGGCTGCAGAGCCTCGACAAGACTGAGCTGAGAACAGGGCCAGTGTCTCAGCCAGCTCTAGTACCCACCCTTTGCTCCTTGCATCTCTGCGAGGAGAACGAAGTGTTTGGGGATGCAGACCAAAGGGGAGCTGCCCGTCACTCCTTGCTTTTTGGTGCTACTCCTGGGAAGATTCGGCTGTCCTAACATTTTTCCTTTCTTTATCAGGGAAGGCTCCAATGCCGCGACCTCACTACAAACCCCAAGAACCCAACGGCTGTAGCTCCTATTTTCTGGGGCTCAAGGTACCCGAAAGTGTATGTACTGCCACACCCCCCATTTCCAAACGATGCAGTTCTCTAATCACAGCTACCAGCTAATAACATTGGGGAGGGAAAAGGCTTGCCTTGCTATGTAGCGCCCGTGTGATGGTTTCTCTTTGCAGCTGAAGCCAGAGCTCTGGAAAATGGAGGAAATGTCACTTATGTGGTGTTAGGGGACAAGCTATGTGCCTGGGACTGCCAAAAGACATGACTGCCTGCTGACGGCAGGCAAGGCGAACGTGTCAGTCTGAGCACTGCCTAACTTACTGCCTCCCTGACTGACAGTAAGATCCCAGCTGCTGGTGGCAGTAAAACAGGAATCACACAGACAAAAGTTACATTTACAAAGGACCGGCCTGTTGCTCTCATTGCCTCAGACGGTACAAATAGAGAAAGTTTCCTAAGTAGGTTAGCACTAGAACAAGAAAAGGGGGTACCTGGCTAAGCAGAGCGCCAGTGTGGAGAAATGTATTTTTATCAAGGCCCTGAACAATCCTACGCCCTTGCGATAGGACAGGGAAGACGTTCAACACTAGGCAGCTCAGTGACATAGCCTAACGTGCGAACGGCAATACTTGAATGCATGCTCCACATCTGGCCCCTTGTTCACTCCATGCTTTTTGCCTCTGCCAAGCACTGAAATAAACCCGTGGGCTTTAATATCAGACCCACTTGTTATTTTTAAAGGCAATTAATAAAATCATATAGGAATCACCAGGAAAAGCACTCCCAGGAGGCTCTCAGAGCAGGGATTACTATTTAGCTCATGCATTACTGCTGCCCATGAAGTCTGCGGCAATTAAGCTAATTCCTGCTGTGAAATACCCTCTCTTTACAGGCCATTTTTCATGTTATTCATGTTAAGATTAGTTCCTTAAAACTACGTTTCATTGCAAACCTTGTGGGCATTTCTGTGGTACCTCTTCCTTATGCCAGCAGTCATGAGCACTAAGCGCAATGAAGAAACAGTTCATCTCCTAAATATTACATGAGGAAGGCCAAAAAGAGGAGGAATTTGTAGCAAGCTAATGAGTCCTGTCTCTCCAGGACACAGGCCTTCTATCCCATCACCTCCATGGTTATTAGCTAAACTTGCTGTTTACCTCCAAGCAAGCAGAACTCCCCTGACCAAGCTGTCCTCGGCCTCACAAATGCATCTCTGAAAAACAAGGCATTAATAAAACTTAGAGCAGATTTATTAGGCCAAGAAGCAGGACTGGTCAGGTTGTAGGAAAAGGAGGAAAGAGAAAAGGGGCCTGAGCTACTGCTGGCAAGGACAGGAAGCTCTCCAATGAGCTCTGATAAATGAGATCTAGCAAATACTTGCAGAGGGGCTGTTTCTACCAGAAGTTAATCCCCCACAACAGAGAGGAGAGAAAGGAATGTAGTCTGCCCTGCGTTGGACCTGCACTACTGTTGCCACTTTCTTTAGATGGTGAGAGAGAGGCATGTGTTCCCTCCTGCTGCCACAGCTATCAGGAGTAGCTTCTGAAAAAGAAGCCAGCTGGGCTCTGCAACACCTCACCCATTTGCAGCTGTTGGAGTCTGAGGCCAGGACACAGCCAAGGGACACTTCTTTCCTCTCTCTCCCCAGCTAGATCTGGGCATCCCTGCCATGACCAAGTGCTGTAACCAGCTGGACATTTGTTACGACACCTGTGGGGCCAACAAATACCGCTGCGATGCCAAGTTCCGCTGGTGCCTCCACTCCATCTGCTCCGACCTCAAGCGCAGCCTCGGATTCGTCTCCAAGGTGGAAGGTAGGCTCCCCAGCTCACATGCCCTGTGGAGGGAGCAAGCAGTGGCAGGGAGGGGAGGGTGTGGGCAGGGAGCCCTTACCTTGCCAAAGGAAGAAAAATCTGCTGTAGGGAGCAGCACATCTGTCCTGCGCTTGTCATAGAGGGGTCAGGGAGGAGTGAGACCCCTGACATCTGCCCCCTCCACACACACTTCTGTCCCAAGACTAGAAACCTAAAAATATTTACATTTGGAAAACATTACAAAACACATGTGGAAAGAAAAGAAACTAACAACAAAAGAATCCTAGAAGTAATGCCTTCAACTGTTGGATGCCCCCCATTCAAAGGAGACCAAAAAGCCGTCCAGAGCCAGTAAGCCACACACTGAAACCTGTACGTGGCCAAGGGCCAACAAGCTGGGAGAGCCAAGGACAAGGGCTGTCTGCAATGTGGTTCACAGATAAGAGATGATGATGGCACCAGGGACACACCATAGAGTGGCTGGTGAAGGAGCCACTGCAAGGAGATCTGGATTGCTCAGAAGCCCCCATGCTAACCAAGTTCTCATGGTGTGTCTGCAGCTCAAGAGCCACCCTGGTTTGTCTGCAGCTCAAGAGCCACCCTGGTTTTGCCTAATTTTAAAAGCCTCAGTCTGCAAGTCTGAGAAGAGCTTTTTCGTAAAGGCTGCATTTGGTAACCTCTGTGAAGGTTACATGTGTGATAGCCCAAGCTTGCCTCTCGATCCTCTGTGCCAACATCAAGCACCTCTGCACCATGCGAGGAGGCAGAAACCAGAGGTCGCTACCAGATGTCAGGCACAGCAGGGAAGCCTCCCCCAGGCTCCTCCTGAGGCCATTTCAGTGTCCCTATCCTCTGTAAGGCAGGTATCCATCTCTTGCAGACGGGCTGTGTGGCAGTAATGTAGGACAGGCAGAGATAAGACCTTCCAACAGCAGGTGACCCTGAAGCAGTTAAAGATATTTACAGAAGCTCAGGTATGAAAACCTGGCAGAGCCCCTGAGAACAGCCCATTCCCAAAGCAGAATAAGCCTCATGGTGCTGCTGAGCTGCTTGCAGCTAGTGGCAGCCAGCCCCTCTGGGTTCATCCCCTCTGCCAATGCCCTGCTGTAAGGTATAGTTAAATGTGCATATTTTTTTTTCCAAAGGTGCAGCCTGATTAGGACACACTGCATGACACTGGTACTAGTACAGATGGCTTTCTACCTCATCACAGATAAATGTTTGGAAAGAGTGTCCAGGTCAGAGAAAACAAAGATGTGGACTGAAATCTAAGTGCTACAGGCCAAGTACAGCCAATCTTTCATGGTCACCCTTATCTACAGGTCCTCATGCAACCAACCTCTTCCTATCTCTTCAGATTTTCCCCTGCCATTTTTTCAGATCCCTCCTTTTTTCTTTCTGCCTGCAGCAGCGAAGCAAACAGATAGATCCTAGGGACTTAAGGTGGACAGAGCCCACAGCCCTTGGCTGAGCAAGCCACCTCTGCCTATAGTCAAGTAGGACTAGATTCCTACTAGACAGCAACTCTGCCCTAGTTGCTGCAGAAGGGACAGGTAGTTGCTAACATGAACAAACCTCTGGGCTATCCTCTCCTCCCCGTGCCTTGTGCTCTATACCTACCACTCCCTGTCCTCAGGACAGCTCTGAGCAGCTCCTGTCACACAGTCCTCCTCCTTCTCCACTGCCATCCCAACTCTTATCTGGGATTCTTTTCCACTGAGTCACCAGGGGTCCAGAGAAAGGCTGGGGAGGAGCAGCAGCACTCCCTTCCTGTGGGCAGAAAGATCCCAGCTGCAGCAGTGCCAGTTAACCAAAACCTTGGTTTTCCCACTGACTCACTACAGCTTCTTCAATGCCTGCCAGCCAAGCAGACCCCTGAAGCAGCAGGAGCAGAGCAAGGTGCTCGGAGAGACTGAGGCAGGAGGAGACAGTCCCAAAGGCAGGGCTTTCCCAAATCCCTTATGCATACAGCAATTATTGTTAGTGCCAGTGAGTAAACCCTAAAAGACCTAATATTAACCTATTTACTTACTAACAAGCAGTTTCAACCTTGTTTTTGCAGAAGAGGAGGGGCTAGCGGTCAGGCAGACTGTATTAACAGTTTTGCTGTTGCAACCACAGCAGAATTTTTCAAGCTGGCTGGCAGCTGGCATTGTAACTCCCAGAAAGCAGAAAAGGTTGGTTAGTAGTGGCTATAAGCAAAACTGAGGGGAGAGAGCACCAGGAAAGACAGTACACTGTGGAGGTCTTCTGGGAAATCTACCAAGCAGATCACAGTGCTATCTGCAGCGCCCCAAATGATCCATCAGCCAGAAAAGCCTGAGAGAGGCAAGAAAGGAAAGGGATTAGAGGGGAGAGAAGTTAATGCTAGATCGGTGTCATCCTAGGGAGAAATGAGCTCCCAGTTCAGCAAGAGGGAGGAGGGAACGTCTAGATTTATAAAAACCTAATACCCAGAGAGAAAAAGACAGCCTATGCTTCCAACTGCAAATACCACGTAACTTGGTGCACGGCTCAAGGGAGGTTGCTTCCACCCAGCCCTCAGATGTCCCGGAGTGCCTGTTACTTACCTGCCTGATCTTTTCCTTCTCCACAGCTTGTGAATCCGTCGCAGACACAGTGTTCAACGCTGTCTGGACCCTGGGCTGCCGGCCCTTCATGAACAGCCAAAGGAGCGCCTGCATTTGCAGCGAGGAAGAACGAGATGAATTGTGAGGAAGAGCAGATGCCCGGCCTCTGTGAGCCTGCTGCCAAGCGTCCCCTCTCTGATACCACTTCAGCACAGCGATTTCTATCAGCTCTCTGGCCTAGCACAGGATGGGGGGACCTGGGCCAGGCAATACACATCAACTACAGCTTCTGGGCAGAGGGCTGCAAACAAACGGGAGGACAGCCTGTGCACACAGCGCAGTGATACCCGCTGTCCACCACAGATGCAGTTCAACAGCCCTACCTACCCCTTTCCAAGTCCATCAGCCTGAATGATCCGATGCCAGTTTTCTCTACAGACTCGCACAGACTCATCAGGAGAGGCAAGCAGGATGCAGCTCTGGTTATAAACAAGGGGCTTTACCTGTTTGTTTGCCTTAGACACACCTGTATTAGCTCCCCCTGCCCCTTAACTCTCTAATTTGCAGTGCAAGGTATTAGGTTTCTGCAACCCCTGAAAAACTCAGTCCATGGACACACTATTTACATTTTTCCACCACTGTTGATAGACTGAAGAAAAGAGGGGTAATTTGCTTTCAGTATGTTGCTCACACCCATCCCTGACATTTTCCATCCTATCATAACACACCCTGACAACCCTGCTTATTTAAATACTTGGTGGATCTTAAAACGATTTAAAACATTCAGGGATTTTGTAAGCATGAGAAAGACTTTAAGTGTTTGTGATACAGGCACAAATCATATTTGGGCAGAAGGGGACCAAAGCCCATCACGTCTGAGATATGAAATCATACCACTCTCCCACTGTCTCAGGAGAGGAAGCTGCTTTCCTTTTGCAGTGTCATCCAGATCTATTTAATTATCTTCCTCCTGTATCATTTAACAAAGCTTTTCCCTTAAGATCCCTTTTTACACAAAATGGTTGGGTATCCGCCTCCCTTCTTTTGTGTGAGGGAAACAGGAGGCTCACAGTTGCCTTGGATGAGGTATTAAAAATCCTGAAGGCTTATCTGTCAGGCTTACATGCTACCTCTGTGGGGCAGAGACACCGCCAACTGATGAGTGATCAGCAGCCTCAGATGGCATTCTTTCTAAAACGTGGTTAATACTTCCATCTACTAGCGTAAGCTTTTATTGCACGCAAAATTAGAATTCAAAGAGGTATATGGAATTTCATCTACATATAACATTTGCAGACAGCTTTCATCTGTGTTACTTGTTGAAAGGAAGTTGCTACTGGGTGTGCGTGCCATGCCACGTAAATACTTCAGCGTCTTCTGCAAACATTTATGGTTGTGTTCTTCCATCTGCCGTGGAAAAGTTAAGGCTACAGAAGGGTGATTTAACAAGAATGGGAAGAGCCTTAGTTACTTTTCTGTTAGTTTGTGTTTGAATGCATGGAGCTATAAATTATTTAAGCCCCATATTCCTGTTCTTGCCAGTCATCTTTTTGCTTTACAGTGAACAGCAATGAGACGTTCATCTGACCCCAAACAGACTGAAACAACAAGAGCCCACTGGTATTAAGACCAGGAAATAAGAAGTAACCGCATGAGGTGTACTGGGATGTTTTCCATTAAGGAGGATCTTAATTTACACTGATCAGATGCAATGACATCCTTTCCTAGCTGTGCTAATGCTACTGGAGAGTGAATGCTGCATTGCCAAGGTTCACTACAGTGTGTGTCTCAGAGCACGAGGCTGGACAGACAGCCTTGATTATCCATCTAAGAAACACTTACTTTTGGCAAGGGATGCAAAGGAAACGTTCCTCATTTCAGACACTTCCCAAACTTTGTATTTCATTGGTGAAATGGTGCCTGTTGCCAGTTTTAAACGTGAGTATACTCTTATGATGAAACGACAAAAAAAGAAAAGAAAAAAAAAAAAAAGATCTATGCTTTGTTGTCTACACTCAATAGCCAACTGGCTGGTAAGTGTCTGAAAGCATTTTATAGTTCAAGTGATATCAGATTAAGGCCAGGTCAAGCAAATGATGACAGACAGTGATATACACTGGAAAAATAGAAGGGTTCTGAACAACGTCTCTCTATCCAGACACTGATGCGTCGGAAACATCATTAATACAAATAATTTCTTCATGCTTTCAGACCCCCATTCACCTCAAAACACTACAGACTGCTTCATGCAGGGCAGCAACTGAATAAGCGCATTTTTCACTATGAAGTTAAACTGTGGCAATCTGAAAAACCCGTAAGCAACTGTACAAGGAAACTTTTGAACCTCCAAGTGGTGGCAAAGACTCACGAAAACCACTAGATAATCCTGCACAGGAGAAAACCAGTGCATGAACTACGGTAAAACTTCTGCATCCAAACTAAAAATTCCTTCCCCTCCGTGCTGTTCCTGCTATCCAGCGGCGTAGAGCCACTGAAGCAGCTGATCACAGGCCTCTCCAGGTCAATGCCCAAACCTTGAATCATCTTCATTCCCACCCTGCTCTGAACAGGGAGACAGCATTGTGCTCACTTGATGGCTTCCTGTTGACTTTGTGTATTGGCAGGGTTATTTGAACTGATGTTCAACCCATTCAGCCAGTGTACCCTCTTCTACCAATGGTTCCCCAAACAGCAATCTCTGTGTTTCCACTGAGGACCTAAAAGCAGAGACTAGGACAGCAGGCAATAGGTGTTTACTCTTGGACACTTCACATCCTAAGAGAGATGAGGTGGCACCAGCCAGAACACCAGCTGCACACACTGGGCAGCACTGATGCAGCTTCAACTTTGAACTATGGTTGGCAGCGCTGGGTGGACCTTTGGGAGCACTGGTCAGGTACGTTGTGTCCTTGCACACGCCTGGGCTGTGTGTTTTGCTTCCACTCTGTGGCATGGCAGATTAGATTAAACAGACGAGTCCCTTGGTGCTCAGATTTCAATCTTCTATTTCGTGTCCAGGGTGTAATGCCATCAAAGATGACAGACGGAAGCAAAAGGTAAACTGGAGAGAGCTAAAAGACTTTGAAAAATGGTCTAGGAGCCATGCACTCCACGTCAGAGGAGGAATGGCCATAGGGCAGTGGCAGATGGTAGACCTACCACCCCACTTGCAAGGCAAACACCTTCCCAGACCGCTCCATTCACATGGCCACCCAGCCCAGTGTTTCCTCCTCATTACTCTTCCAGATTACTCAACTAAGAAGCTGCAGAGTAGAAAAGCTGCTTCATATGAATTTATCAGGAAGAACCAAATAATGCGCACGCTAACTGAAATAAGCCAGGAAATTAACCTCTCCCTCCACCACTCCATCACATCACTTTCACACGAACAAGAAGACACCAGTTGCCCCTCCAGAAGGCATAAGCTAATTTCATTTCCCAGCTCTTGCTTTATCAAAACAAGTATATTTAGCAGGGGCTGCCTGAACAAAAAAAGTGGCAGCGGGAAATTGCCTGTGTGGTCCTAATGCACACGTGAATCAGCAGAACCAGGAGATGCACAGCAGTTAAAGGAGGCTTTTTCATTTCTTTTTCTTTCACATATTGTTAGATAAACACATGAAAAGTCTTTCCACTTACAGTTACTTATCATCATAGAAACATTTTCATTTATTCTAACACAGACACATGCACACACATATTCCCAAACTGGAAAAGCAGCCATGAAGCTGTTGAGAAAAATCATCAAACTCCCAGCCCATCAAGCGCCCATTCCTCACTGGAATCTCACTTTCCAAAATAAATAAATCTGTGAAATGGAATATTGCTGAGGTGATTTGTGACTCCCTTCTAAATGGTCCCTTCAAACAGACTCCCCATCCATTTGAGAGCCGCAACAAATTTTAGCCTTGGCAGCAATTTGGCTGCTTCAACCAAAGTAGAAAATGAGTAATTCGAGCTAGGGGGACCTTCCAGCACACCTCTAAACACACAGGCCACAGCTGCACACTGTGAAGCTTCTTACAGAAAACCCCATGAACACCCTGCAGTGCCACAGCCAACGGTGGAGACTGATCCTTCCTCTCTCATCCTCCAGCCCTGCCTCTATTGCTTTGTCCTTCACTGCTCACTCACCGAGCCTCCTTCCTTTCACCTCACAGTTCTAAATCCTTCTCTACATAGCGCTCCTGCTCCTGAATAAAGCCCAGAGGAGCCCAAGCTGATCAGCCGCTCTATTTTCTTTGGAAGGAGCCTGATGGCCCAAAGGGATTCCTGACAACCGTGATGCTGCCGCCCCATCACCATTAATTGTATCCCTGGCCCGCTCTCACCCACCAGGAGCCCGTGAATGTGCACAGTCACTCAAACAGTGCTGCCACATCTCCTGTCACCAGGCTCACTGGGGACAACTCCATCGCGAGAACTACCTGCATTACAACTGATTGCTATAAATACTTAATGCACATTCCCCTAATCCCTTTGTCAGAGCCACAGCTTCTCTAGACCAGAGTAATGCATTACAAGTTTCAAGCAAAGACTTGGTAGCAGCACACTTGGGAGGGAGGGTGTTTATAGATTTTTTAATGGTCTTTTTCTTACAATCAAGTGCTACAGCACTTATGAAAGGCACCAAGGATTTGGTGGGTGAAGAAGAGAGAGAAAAATTATACACTAAATACAAGAGGAAGCACTGTTAAACTGCATGCAATTATCAAAAGACACCAAAAAAAAACTTTTTAAAAGGTATTTATTAAATACCTTTTAGTACTTAAAAATAACATTTAAATGTGCCTGTGATAGATCCAAGCTGCCTGCAATGGCAACTTTTTATAGCTCCAAAGAACTTACACATTAGGAGATATAATATTTTTATACATGTTTTCAATAACAGTCATCCCAAACTCTCATCACATCCAAAAGCTTCAGCATCATTCACAGAACTGCATATAGCAAACACATTCAGCTGCGATACTATTTGTCTTGTCTGATGGAAGAAGGGCTTGAGTAACCTCTGTTTAGTCAAGGACGAACAGTCCTATGGAGCCTGCAGGTGGATTTAGGGAAAGACAAGCTTCAGGCCTGCAAAGCAATAGGGTCCCTTCAGCCAAAGGGCTGTTGGGGAAGAAACGCAGGTAAAACCAAACTGTTCTGTGGTCTGGGTTGCACTCAGAGGGCTGCCTCGTGTGCCCAACACACTTCACAAATAATCATCACACAATTAGGGAAACAAGTCCTGAGGTTCAAGAGGGGCTTTACCAAATACTTTTTGTTTCTCAAACAACCATGAAAGGCGGCATTGATAACAAAGGTCCATCTCAGGTGGAGATGTTGTTCCAGTGGGTCTTAGTCAAAGTCGATTCTGATGGGGCCACCTGTCAAGATGTGGTTTGTCACGTGAACAGATTCCTCTTCCTCCTCCTCCTCTGTCTCCGCTGACCTGCGCACACGTCTCCGGCAGCCCTGGGCACAGCGAGAGCTCTCGTCCAGCGCCCCACACACGAGGATGCGGCAATGCAAGAACACCTCCTGGAAGGTGGTGAGACAGCAGGCCAAGTCAATGTGCAGATCTGGGAATCAGACTGGCAGCGCTACCAGCTCTCACAGAGCATGCGTGACAGCATTCCCACTGTACAGCCATTTCTGTCCTTGCATCAATAAGCTCCGTATCTACCATTGCCATCCACAGCCAAACCTGCTGGCTCCATCTCTTTTCTTACATGCCCAGGAGAGAGCACATTTTCCAGAGTGCCTGGCCAGGATCACAGAGCATGGTGTCTGTCTGTTAGCCAAGGGCTAGACAGGCAATATGAAGGCATGAAAAGATCCTCCAGAGGAAGGGATGAAAATGCTAGGAATAAGCTTGGAAGAGCTTGCATGGATGGGTAGGAGCTGCACGGTAGGAAGGCGGCCAAGAATGCATGAAGCCTCACAAAAAGATGGACTGATACAAACGTGCAAGAGAATTTGACACGAGCTGAGCAGACATAAAGCTAGGAGACCGAGGGGCAAATGAGGAAAATGCAGGTTGATGAGGGGTTAAGACTGGCAGTTGGGGGGAGGAGGAGAACACAAAGGGCAGGGAGATAGCGGCCTTTTCTTTCTGCACAGTAAAGGCAGACAGTGACAAGATTCCTGCTCCCTGCCCTCTAAAGGACAAGGACAGTAAAGCAAGATCCCTGCAAGCAGCAGTTAGGGAAGCAAATATTTGTGAATGTTTGGTCAATAGTGAGGTCTGAAGCAAAATCCACTGCACAGGCTGGAGGCAGCAACGGCAATCAGACAGCAAAATTAAATTTCTGAATATTGAAAGATCTCATCTCTTTTAACTCTGCTGAGGCTCTCCAGTAGCTGCAACGGCAGCTTTATGCCTTTTGGATCAAGCAGTATTGGCTGAGCATAACCGCAACTGTAAGGCCTGATTTCTTCTAGCACAGAAAAGGAAAGCTATTTGCATTAGGAAAACGGCATTATCCTTCAACTGTCCTCCTACTACAAAGGTTCTGCCCCAGAGTGCCACCAGCCTGAACGGCCTGGTTTCACACTGAATCAAACACTGTGGTGGCCTTGTATCTGGAAAGCTGGCATCTGTACTCAAAAGAGCTAGAGAAGATAGAAGGTTGAAGAGGTTCAGAACTACAGATTGTCCGGTTTTAAAGATAGGACACTGCATAATGTGCCTAGTGACTGGGAACACTTTTCTCACCCAGCATACAAAGGTCCGCTAAGACTACCCTGGAAACAACAATGATTTCAGCCTGCTAGGCATTGATGTTCCACAAATATTCTCCACATTTTATTTAATTTTAGTCATTTTTATCACTCTCCTAAAGTACCTATGTCAGGCTCCTGAAAGACACAACTGCTGGAATAGGCACAACAGCATCTGTCTCTGTGCTGAGACTCCCTCAGATATTGCATCAGCTCAAATCTAAGAGGTGTATTTTGAGCTTACCTTGTTGTCTTTGCCCACAAACTTGAACACAGGAACCTGGAAATGCTTGGCAAGATGATCCTTTGACGTGTACTGCTTCACTGAATCATCAGAAACGCAGCTGAGGAAAGCAGAGGGATAGGCTTTAATGGGTTTCCCAGAAATGGAAAAAGAAAGGGAAAAAAATCAGTCCAGCCTATTTAACCAGAGAAAGGAAAGGAGGGTTTGGCGCTCTCAAGCTAAGCTACCATCCATGTTACTTCCTCTTTGGCCACAAGAGAAAATTCGGGAATGATGGGGAAAAACAACAGCAATGATAATAGCATCTCCAGACAAAGAACAACTCAGCAGCAGAGAGCTGGCAGGACATGGTCCAGTCCCCTCGGCAGAGGGACTGCCAGAGAGCTGCAGGCAAGTCTGTCCTCATTTTACCTTCCTGTGCAACAGTCTGCAGTGATCAACAGAACTGTTATACAGTATATATTATGTAGTTTCTGTATACACATATATATGCACATAAATCATGCTTAAAATGAAGAAGTCTCAACCCACATTACTAAAATATCGCAGAAGATGAAAACCACAAAAAAAATCAGATTTACTTTGCTTTACATCAGTTACTGTCCTGCTGGACTTGGTCGGACAGCTCAAATTGACTACCCTACAATTCCTAATTTGAATTTCTCCATCACTAGTACTACACGATCATGTGAGAGGTCACAGAACTGCAAGAAAATAAGGTACTTTTATTAAAAGTTACATTCCAGGTGCAGTCTATTTATAAATCATTACAGCCTATTTAGAGTTTGACAGAGAAACAGCAAGACAAAAAGTGACTTGATAATTACTGCTGCCTATTACAAAGCCTTAGGCATTTTAAGAGGCCCAGATGCTGCTGTTATATTGCATTACAGTGTTGCTTTTCCTTTCTAGCCAGTGAATTCCAGAAATGTGGACTTTGCAAGATACTAAAAAAAAAAAAAAAAAAAAAAAAAAGTGGTGGCGGAAGAGACAAGGTAACAGTGACAGATGAAAGTCCTACTCCTGCAGAAATCCTTAGCTTCCATCTTTACACCAGAAATATATAACGCATTGTCAGAAATGCTGACATTTGACATGTTCAATTATCAAACAGCAGCAAACCTCGTATCTATATGTAGCTCTGCTTTTACTAGAACACATATTTGGAAATCTCTGTGCTCTTGGGCTGACTCGGCTCGGTGGGTGGCAGCCTTCTGCAATCCCTCCAGAACTGCCCTTCAGCTACGTACAGTAGAGAGCACTGTATGTTCATGGGAGCACTAAGCACTGGTCTGATCCTAACGTTATTTTCACCACTGTGTATTTCTGTAGCTTTTCTCAGCCAGCTGAAGTCACGGTCTGAAGGGATATCCCTGTCTGCAGCGCTTGTCTAGTTAACTTGCCTGGGAGGCAAACATAAAAAGCCATCCAAGGAGAGCTAATGAATTAACATTGCGCATCTAGAAAAAGTGACATCGATTCCTCCCCCTTGAGGCCAAACACTAGACATTACTATGTTGTTTAGGAAAAAAGTTCGTTTAAAAGTAGCATTCCTGAAGGCATCTGATTGTAAAGAATGACAGTTAAAAAACTTCTCATAAGTGACTGGCCAAACTTTGGGGCCATAAAGTCAACTCATAGGCACGTCCTCATTTGTGAGCATATAACCTGTGATGATTCTTGGATGCTGGCTCAAACTGACTCCTAAACTCCAGGTTCTCCAAAGTCCTTCCTCACTGGTAGCAGGAAACCTACTGGTTTGGCGCTGGGGAGAGGGAAAATGGAAGAACAAGGAGGAACCAGGGATACATGGAGCCCCTACCATGCCCCTGAGTATGTCTTATGGAGGGTTCTGACAAATGCATTGCAGCATGACAAAAAGAGCTCAGAAACCTCCCGATTCGCAGAGTCAGGCCCCTTTGCATTCTGTATGGGACCATATCATGTCCCACCCTCCTAGGAAACCCCCAGACTCTTCCTCCCACCTTGCAGCAGTAAGAAAGGGCAGGAAGCACAGGTATTGAAAGAAAATAGGTGACCCTGGCCAGGACATGGTGAAAATAAACCCCTTCCTGTGCCCAATGTGCTTAGGTTAGGGGAGCAGAGAGCAACTGTGCCATGGAAGCTGTGCTCTGACCTTCTTACTGGAGGACTGCAAGACGAAAAGGAGGGCTTGGTCACAGAACAACCACATCAGCCTGTAAACAATGGGCAGCCGGAGGTGTAACAAGCTGAGCCTTGAAAAGGAACTACCTTAACCACACCATGCTCAGATAAATCACAGCTCCTGACCGCATCAGATTACAATTGCCCTCGGTGACATGACCTTGCTCCAGATGCCCCAGACAGCTTCAATGTTTATCACCTGTGCAACCAGTCAATGCCTTTTATTTATTTTTGTTTTGAGAAAGAGGAAGAATAAGACCAGAAATGGGAGAGCTGCTTTGAGGCTGGCTGGCTGGGCTAGCAGCAGTACAGGGTTTTATAGAGACAGCGGGGAGGGATCTGGGAAAATCCTGATTTCCAGCATGGTCACATTAGCATAGGGAGGTGACCCCCACTTCTTGCCAACTGGACATGGCAGGGAATTAACAGGGAAGAAAACACAAGAGGGAATTTTCCCATTCCTCAGTCTAAGGTATATCCCCACAAATTTTAACAGTTTCCTTCTGGAAGTTGCAGTTAACTCCTGTGGTCTGATGCTACATCATCAAACTGATTTTAAAATCCCACCTTTATTGCCTTGGGCTTTTGGGGCTGGGTTGATGGAAGGAAAAACTGGTTTGTTACAGAGCTGTTTGGGGCAGGGACAAATCAGCAGTGTATTCACCTGGTTTTACTTTTTAATTGGTGTGAGCACACAGAAAGACAACTGCAGTTAGCTCAATAGCACATCGTTACCCTTTGGTCTAAGCGAGTGGTTCAATTTAAATACAGCACAGCCCACAGGGGCTGGCACCTCGGGGGACGCTGGGGCCTGCAGTGACAGCTGGAGAGCAGAGCAGGTTGGGTGAGGCTCCAGCCAGCCGACTCCAGCCCACTTTTCCCTTCGGTGAAGTTTTAATGCCCTCTGCAGGATAACAGTACCAAAGGGGCTGCTGGTGCCCTAAATCTTCCAAATAGTGCTGTGGTGAATTCAAGAAATGACATTTTCTGCCCTGTCCCTGCTCTATTCAGTTCAGGTTTTGGCCACTGTTTTGAATCCCACCATGTTCACTCACTGTGAGAAATGAATGAATGTTTGGAGCCTTGACTCTGTGAAGGGTCCACAGGAACAGCCAAACCAGGGAGTCAATACCTTCCATTACAAATCTGCTCATAAACTGCAGAAATGTCAGGCACAGAAGAGCTGCAGCCTAGGATGAAGGGAGAGCAAGCTAACGCTGAAACCTTTGTCAGAAGGAAATAAAACCAGTATTTTTGCGTACTGTACTCTGCAGGACCCTTTTGATACAAGACAATCACACAGGGCTTGTCATCACCAGCTGTAACGGTGGGTGATTTAGTCTGGCAGCGGAGGAAATAATTGTTGTCCTCATTAGATGGTTTGGCAAACAGAATACAGAACGTGTACAAGCACAGTCCCTTGACTGGTGGGCTATGACACTTGGGTATGTCTTAGATATTATGTGGCTAGACTTTCTTCTCTAGAGGACAGCAGACTGGTTCCCAACTGTGACATTTCCACAGTGCTGTCTGGTTAAGCTGTCAGGCGCTGCTGGATGCAAACACTTCACAGCAATGTCGTAGCGTCGCACTGCCATGTTAGCACCCAAACAAGTGCCTGAAAACAGGGGTCATCTTAGGAGCCACAGAGGAGCCCACGGCGATGCTCCCCCAACCTCAGATGCAAAACCCATAACCGTGAACCCACAGATCCACTGTGAGCTTTTTACGAGCATATCCTGGAAAGACCACTAACCCCAAACATCTCAGAAAATTACAAGCCAGACTGAGGGACCCTAAGCTTACTGCATCAGTAACAGTGATGTGACAGGCATCAGAGAGAGCAAAGCAAGGGGAGCTCTGGGAGCTCCAACCTGGACCAGCCATGGAGCCTTCCAGTTCACACTGTAATAGGGCTGTTATGGGAACATTAACTCCAGTTGCTGCAGCGGCTGCGCGGCGGTGGCACGCAGCCATTGGCGGGGTTCTGCCGATTGGTTTGGCAATCTGCAGGTTGGCAGAGAGAGGATATCAGGAAGGATATCTTTTCTATAGGATCCAACTCAATTATCCACAAGGCTAGTTACAGGGAAATATATCCTGTAAAGGCTGCACTTGGAGTAACCTCTTTCACTGCCTTCCATCGCTTCTAATCACTTCTGATGGGACAGATGGTTTCAGCTTGATGGCTGAAAGGCTTGGCTGCTGGTGATTACTAGGAACACAGCAGATAAGTCGCTGTAGAGAAGTGACAGTTCTCCTGTGTCACACAGGCAATGCAACTTAGCCCCACTACCCATTCCCATCTAATAGCCAGCAAGAGAGGAAACAGTCAACTCACCCATCTTGAATCAGGTAGTACTTCAGGATCTCATCAATTTTTGAAGTAGGAGTGGCAAAGCAGCTCTCTACCAGTGTCTCTAGTCCATTGACATGTACTAAGGGTTCAATCCCAAAGTACAGAGAGTCCCGGAGCTTGAGGGTAGGAAGCGCACCCCTGTAGGGTTCATCGAAGTCTTTGTCTTTGAAGATCTCAAGAGTGAAGGGAAAGATGCCCTGGTTGCGGCTCATGATTTCCAGGGGAGAGTTCTTGAGGTTGGGCACATAACCTTCAGAGATGGTGTACCGGCGTGGGAACTCACAGGTCACTGGGATCAGCAGCTTGCCAGTGCGGACAATGATGTCCCCATTGCTTCCTGGAGTCTGCTTTGGCAAGCCAGTCACCAGATTGGTGGCAATGATTTTATCATTTATTACCTGCAGCAAAGAAAGGAGTTTAAGGGAAAGGGGAGATCACTGAAGAAGACCCGAGGTCAGACTAGTTGCTGAGTTTACCTTGTTCAGGAAACTCAGACATAAACTAGCCACTGACAGAACAGCTTGTGAATTTATATGCTGCAACTAGAATGAAGTTCATCCTTACCTATGAACTAAAAGCCTCTATCAGTTTGCTGTCAACTTTGATGCACTGTACTCCTGCATGAAGCAGAAGAATTTTCTTCCAGTTGCCACCCCCCAAGATGAGCTCTCTGGTTCCTGACCAGCTGCCAGCATAACCTTTGAGATATTATTATTGGGGGACCAGATTCTGTCTCAACAGGAGGGTGAAGGGTGACACCACTCGCAATTTCTGCACCGGAATGATAGTGAAGCTGCCTCTGTGAAGTGCTAGGTGAGCAGAAAGCAGTACCTATGCTGACAGATGCACACCACTGGACAGGAGAGGAAACGAGCTCTCCTACTTTGGGGTGCCACCCCAGGTCTAGTCTGAGGCCAACTGCACAGCAACACAGGGAACTGCTCTGATGGTACAGCTAAATCAGCTTTATTCCCCAAGTAAGCCATAGCCAAGTCCCCACATCCCAGAGATCCCAAGAGACAGGACAGCAATGGGTATACGTACGTCTACAACAGTGCCACAGGACTTCAGGGAGAAATGGATGTTGACGTGAGTGCCATTGGACACTCCTTTGCATGAAGTGTTGATGAGGGAAAGGTCCAGGCCTCCAACCAGGTCCTTTGGGATGCTCACCTCAATAGAACTGGACTTGCACAGCACTGGAACTACAAGAAAAGTCCCCAGAATAACAGCCTGCACTACAAATCTACCAGGGAGCTGGGGAAGGGCTATGCCGATTGATACTGGGTAAAAAAAGGGGGATCATATGTTGCATTTATGATTACTATCTTACCGTAGTAATCTAACTACCTATCTTACATTCCTACCTACACAACGCAAACCTCCTGAGCTACCAACTACCCCAAATTTTCTTGATGCAGCGATGCCACAAAAAACAATTAACATGACCGCTACACTTGCAACAGGAACTTAGCTGTGCAGTAACTTCCAGCTATACTTAATACTCAGTGCAGGTTTGACTGATACCTCTTGCACTGCTGTGTCCTGGGAAGCGCCTTTCTCAGATACAGATTTCAAATTCACCACACACCAGGCAAAGCCATTTTTTAAAACCCTTAATCAGATTTACATCAAACCAGAACATGTCAAAACAAGGCAGAGTAATCCATACAGATGCTGAGCTAAAATGGAAGCACCTCAAAATGCCATAATATTTTCATAAGCGATAAACCCAGCTCTGACAAACCAACCTAATTAGCTCACTTATTCCAACTCCTTCCAACCTTTGAATTTAGATACAGATATCCATGTGAACTTTTAGAACTTAAAATTACATTACGTAAGCAGCAAAAGAAAAAAAGATTGGACAAAATGACAGAGGAAAGAAAAGGTAATAAACTTCAATGAAAAAGTAATTACTACAGATAGTCCTTGAGTGTAAACATATCTATTCAGTTAGATACTGGACAAGCGTACTGGTGCATATATTCTAGTTTCAGCCAGAAAAACAAAACCGCTGCAGAAGTTCCATTTATCATATTTTAAAATCACATGACAAAACTTTTTTCAAATATACCAGTTGCCCAAGCTTTTTCCTAAAATTATTCACAGTCCCAATGCTTGACATTCATATGATCTGCCTTCCCTTAATTTTAATCATTAATTATATAATCCAAGATCCTGGATCTTGGATGCAAGGCACACTGCTAAAACATGCCTTTTACCTCCCTTACAAAAGAATTCTCCTGTCCCAGCTAAGGTATTTGTAATAGCTACTGTGTACCTGCAGGGAGTATTTTTTATTAAAAGTTGATCTTTTCAAGGTGATATGCTAAAATGTATGCAGTGTGCCCAAAGCAATATGCTCTCATAATGACATTGCTGAGTTAGAACAGAAAACTAAAGAACTAAGAATTACCTTAACTTTTTCCTCCATCCACAGCAGCAGTAACTGAGCGTGTCAAATGGCAAAACTCACAAGGAGACAAAGGGACTTTGAGAACACAGTGCAACCCAGACAGAGATGAACATCCTTAGGAGAACCAACTGGCTCAATTTGGATTTAAAGCTTCACTGTTCTAGTAACTCATTTAATAAAAAAATGTAATGCTTTTATAAAGTCGTAATTCAGGGCAAGACAGTTTGGATCTCAGCTGCAATCCTCCAAAGTTTAGGAGCAACTTGATTCAGGCTGTCTCCGTTTCTAAATGCCTTTGACGGGCACAAAGGGGAAGAAAGAGGGGACACCCATTTAACCTCTGCTCTGGCATTGCAGGTGCTTTCAGTGTACACTCCACCACCTGGGCACAGAAACAAGTGAACAAAACCTGTGAGCAGATGCACTTTTGATTCAAGCCAACTCATCACTATTGGGGAAAAAACTCTGGGAAACTCCTTATACTAACCATCTCAGAGTAACTGGTAACACAATTCAACCAACCCTAGACATTTGTACACAGAAAAGTAATCAATAGAGAACAGTGTTTCAGTTCTACCAATTTAACAGTGGTGCTGCAAGCAGAGAGACACTGTGCACCAGCATGATTCGGCTCTGAGCAGGCCTGATTCCCCCAAGACAGACTGCCAGCAATAACATTGTAGGGGGAGCCGAAAAGGAGCTGACAACGCAGCCGTGACTATATGCAGACATGTTTTTCCAGTGCAAGTGATGAGGTCCTGACTGTCAAGGCTGAGCTGCCCAGCCGAAATGAGTTAATCTGGGTGCCAAGGAAACCACTTGTATTCACAACTTCTTGCATCTGTTCAGAGAGCTACACTCTCCTGATGTGCTGTCAGCATCCACCTCTTGCATCCCTGCCCTGGGCTCACCCCAGCCTGTGAGGCTCAAGAGCCCCACCCAGTCCGTGCCAGTCACACATTCCAGTTCTTCACCCTCAAACACCGCTGAACACCTGTAAGCACAGGGAAAGTCTCCTCGTTACCGCTTTAAACTCTGCTTTGCACCAATGTCTGCAAGTACCCTGACCCCAGCAGGAAGCTTCTGTGGTGAGTCCAACGCTCATTTTGCAGTCTGCTACTGCTGGCACCACGTCCTTCGTCCAGCGTATGGCTCCTTCCTTGGCCTTTCCAAGTACAGCTGCTTGGAGCAGAGGTTATCTTTTTGCATCGGCTGCTCAGTAAGATAGGCACTCTGGTGCTGGGGAGCCCTGAACCACTGCTACAGGCACAAATTACACCATTGCACCCTCTTAGCTGCACATGAGGCTTGGGCACGGAAGAGGGGAGAACAGGATTTCACCACTACACTTCAGGAAGAGGTGGGGTAATAGGATGGTCTGCAAAATTTCAAGTATTTTGTTGGCTGGTGTCTTTGTGGGAAAAACTGTGGCCAAGATTCTGATTTCTGTGGAAGATTATTAATGTTTGTTCTGAATGTAGAGGCAGTGCAGAGGGTTGACAGGCTGCAGATCCAATTGCTTCAGGCAGCTGTGCTTGCCCTGCGCTGTTAATTGTGCCACTATAAACCTGACTGGATGCCTTTAAAAAAACTGTGTGGTCAAGTTCCAGATATATTCTGTCATATGTGCTCAAAATTGCAGACCACTGTGTGAGGATGTACCAAAAGAACAAGCAATTTTGCTTTATGAGATTCTGTATCTCAAGCCTCAGCTTGGTACCCAGCAGCGCTGCTGCTCTCATTAGCAGCTTCAGAAGAAGGGGAAACACTGGCTGAGAAATGCATGGCCTTCTAACACCCTGCTGGCATTGCCTCAGGGAGCCAGGATTGAAGAACATTTCCCTTTTCTGGCCTGTATCCATCAATCACACCTCCAATCAGTAAGTATAATCACAGCTCTTGGAAATCCCCATCTCCGCCTCCCCACCTGGCTCTGCTGGAGCAGTAAGCACTACTGACTCCCAAGTGTGCAATGTTCGCCCCGACAACAGTACCCTGCATTTCTAAAAAGCTTAAAAAGCACAAATTTCATCAAGTAGAACCATTCCAACTTCATCTCTGAGGCATACCTGCCCTGTTGGCCACCACAAAATCTGGATCTATTCTAACTGATGTCTGAGCACTCGGTAACACATCAGACTACGGGAGATTCCCAGCACACCGGGATAACACCGGCTCATTGGTATTATCTAAAACCCAAGTGAATTAGCCCATGACAGAATCCCTTTTATTGCATTTTAGATTCTGTCCTGGCTATGGCTTGAGTCCAGCCCATTAGCAAATTCCCACAGAAATGTTTCAAAGCAACCATACAGGTTTCTTTATGGGCCCACCAAGGCAGAACACAAACAGAGCGCTATGAGGTCTGTCTCTACCAGGGCAGTAGTGTACCTTTTCCAGCTTTGTGCCGAGCCTGACAAATCTGAGAAGTGGCCAGCCAAGTCAGATGAGACCCACCAGAGAGCATGACCTCTATCTGCCTTTCACATGCCCATATAGCTCTTCCCAACATGCAGTTTTGACTGAATGTCCCTTCAGCAGCAGATCACAGTAGACATCTTCTCTGTAAGATACACAGGGTGCTCAATGCTTTCAGCAACATAGGAGCTCAGCTAGCTGTGAGATTACAAGACCAGGAAGAATCCAGGGTGCAAGTCCTGGCTTGTACGAAGTCATTATATGAGGAGCTACAGACCCTCTGCTTAACTCTCAATGCCCTCAGGAACTTCTCCCTGATCCCCTGGCTCCCTGCAATCAGTGCTGCAGAGCTAAATTGACCCCTGAGAGCTTGGATGCATTTGCAAAGGAAATCTCACTCAGCTCTTGCTACCCAAAACAGGGAACATGTTTATTCCACGTGCAATGCTATAGGTGCAAATGAGCCCGCAAGAAGGACTCCCTGCGTACAGGAATGGAGTAAAATTCAGATGGAAGGTCTTCCAAGGATAACATTGCGCTTGCCTCTAATGCAGCAGAAGCAACAGTCCATTTTCAGATTCTATCTTGGGCACTTTTCCAAGGGACAGCAGAAACACCTATTATGAGAACTAGTGCCCTGCTTCCAGACACAGGAATGCTTACTGGAACGGCTACTGAGATACTTGGGCAAAAAAAGGCCCCTCTCATTCTTGGAAAGGGTTGAACCACTTGAGCTGAAATTTTTAAAGCCCAGTTTGAAGCACAGAAAATTTCAGTCCAATACCACAAATTTGTCAAAGACACACAGAGCTGAAGCGGAGCAATATAACAGGAGATGTTAAGCAATCTTAATTTTAAGTGAGCGCTGCCAAAACCATCTGTGATGCAAGATGCACCCAGCCGGGTCCTGTGTCTGTTCTCCTGCTTGGTAAAAAAAGCAGCACCTCCAGGCTCTCAGTTTTGGATGATCTGTCATTAATGACAAAGCTCCATTAACCAAACTGGAAAGCACAAACTAAAAAAAGATGACAAAAACAAGAAGAAAAGTTCCTTCAGACACACTTTTGGCGTCCAGGGAACAGAGACTGTCAGGGAGATTTTGTTGACCTACCTTGGCAAGTGTGGTTGTCTTCTGACAGAACAAGTCCCCTTGGACATTCACATTGGTACGTGTCTTCCACTTCGATACAGGTATGGCTGCAGCCTCCATTGTTATTGTGACAGCCTTCGATCTCTGCAAAACAAAGGAAAATTAGCACACGCTGCTCCTCAGACAGCTGTGTGACGGCTGTGCAGGCCTCAGTATACACTCCTGGCTGACTAACAAACAGTACAACCAACACAGAGCTCAAAGGCCACAGCATGGTGAGAGCTTGCTTCCAAGAAAATTCAGTGGAAGCCTATTTTTAATAGTACAATCTTCTATGTTTGTCATTTCGCCATGAAGTTAACAAGGAATTCTGTGAAAAAGCTTACCAAATTAAATTGCATGCTATAACTGGCGTACATAAGAAAGCTGAATAGGCAACCTTCAGCTTGGCCCTTTCTACCTTCTGAGACATCCTCTTAAATGAAATTTTTCTGCTGTTTCTTACTTTAAAAAGGTGGAAGGAAAATCCTCTTAAAATTTCTATGTGGAACCATACTCACTCCCTTAGTCATCACCAGAATTAAAGCCCTGAGATTTGCAGGGGAGGTGTTTTGGGGAAGACAAGACTTGCCGGTAGCCAGCTCCTATTCCCATCAGGGAACACCAGAGAGAAGATGATGCACTCCCTGCCTGTGGATTTCCCATCTGTGATGGAGGTGGGCATACTGGATTCCTGCTTCCCCTCTGCAGGCTGAGGATGCAACTCTGCTCGTAGGAGTTTGTTTAGCAGGAATTGTGCTAGTTTACAAGTTTTAAGCTTAGAGGTTAGCTACCCTGAAGTACATTATCACAGGGACAGAACACGTTCGTGGTGTAAGGTTGATTCCCCTCCTAATTTTCCCCATTCTAAAATGCAGAGGAGAAAGGGCAGCATGGCTATTTAGAAGATTTATCACGTCTTTCCTTATATCTTTTCTGTTCAGGTGAGGCAACTCTCTGAGGATCTGAGGTTTTGTGTAAAACATATTCCTAGCCACTACAGCTGCAGAAAAGAGCCTAGAAGGTCACCCAAATACAGTCTGAAGATCTGAAAACTGAAGGCAAATAAGGTAACTTCCAGGTATTGTTGGCTTTCTAGTATAAAGAAAATAGCAGAATATCATGATTTTTTTAAAAAAACAACAAACCTTCACTGCTTGATTTTTTTAAACCCTTTAGGATAAATATTACTAGATGTTCTCAGTAAAATAATAGTTCATATAATTTAAACAAATCATAAATACAAAATATTTCTCCATAAGCCTGCAGTCAGAAATGACTGTAGTTTTCTCTGAAATGTAAAGAAAAGAATGGAAATCCCATACTCAGTCTTACACACTGCATGGAAAACAACAGCTTGAACAAAGTAATGGGTAAACCATTATAATGGAAATGTTGAGATACTCATAACCCTACTCAGCCTCACCAGCTCATGTAATCAAGCTAAATCTCTTAGATTTGTTCTCTTTAGCAACAGCTGTGAGGTGGCTCACAAGTAAATCACATACTCTAATGGCTTACAAAGCTGAGGGCACATCTTTCAAAATAAAACTCACTAACAAGACTGTAAAAATTCCCAGCAGCAGTGTTAAACTTGTGAAAAGCACAATCCCTCTTATGGAAGGGGAAATTAAATGATATATCACAGGCCCTAAAATCCAACTTTGGGAACAGCAGAAATAAACAAGCTTCCAAGCACAGACTATTCCAGCCCTGTCAGAAGAGTGCAGTGCTGAGGAATAAAAACTGCCATGTAGCACAGCTGGTTCATGTGACACCCCACCAGCTCAGTGCTGGATGTGGAAGGGTCAAAGCCCACAGACCACTTTTGGCTCCACACAACAAATACTTCAGGAGCACTCTGCACAGCAGCTTTCCCTAGGGAAGTGTCATTGTCTGAATGAGCAACGTTTTAATAACACAGCTCAGAGAGGAGATTTTCACACAAGTGCAATGAAATGTACTTTGGTATCAAAGAGGGGGAAAACAGAGACAAAACCTGCAGCTTGGAGCCATTTCTCAGCAAATCACAAAGGGTGGAACCCAGCTCAAAAATATAACGGCAATCCCTCTCTTTCCCTGCACCATGGATGTCTGTCACACAGCAGCTGATATAAGGTTGCATGCAGGCTGCAAATGTATTAATATCTGGCAATTGGGCAGCTCAAGACTGAGGCACAGCTGTAGCTGTTATCCTTGTCTGAGACACCACAGTATCTGTGAACATACAACACAGCAGCTTTGCCTGGGAGGAGGCACATTGCTCTTTACAGCTGACCACAGAAAACATCAGGCACAAGTCAATTTTTGCTGGGTTTTCATATTTCTGCTCAAAGATGTTTGTACATTGTTTGTGACAACAGATCAAACCTACAATTTGGTCTTCAAACCCCTGCTAAGCTACCAGTCTAAACTCATCAAGGGTTTTCAACCCAGCTGTGCCACCACTGGGAAGTAACTGTAGCAGCTGCACACAGCAGAACCCACAACTAACCACTTATAAAAATCAAACAGTGAAAATGCAGCTCTAATTTCAAATCCAGCTTCTGTTTACAGACTGGCACCCCCTCTCCTCAATCTCTATTCTGGGAGGCTAAATGATCCTCATGCTCTAGTCTAATGTCATGACATTACTCCATATCTAATGCTATCTATCAAAAACCAGCAACATTAAATCTTCCCCTGCACAACTATCATACAAATCTCCAGAGCCAAACTGCAGCATATCTAGCAATAACTACTTCAGTCTGGACAACTAATCTTCCTGATCCACTGCTGCCTCTTCCCCCATGGAGATAAATACAAGCAAATCCTAACAAACAACAAGAAGACTTCTCTCTGCTTGATTAGAAGGACATTTCAGTAATAACCCCACTGACGAGCACAGAAGTGATATGAGTGACATTTGATCCCAGCTGCAAGGAGCCAAGAAAGAACTAGTGCTGCAAGGGAAGGGGAATGACTTGTATAGTTTCCAGCAGACTGCAATAGCTGAAACCTCACCTTCACAGGTTCTCCCATCACTTCCCAGAGTGCGCCCGATCCCACACTCACAGCGGTAGGAGTTCTTCAGGTTAACACAGAATTCACTGCAGCCTCCATTGTTCTGCTCACACTCATTTTCATCTGGAAAAAAAATAATAATAAAAAAAAAATCAAACCCCACTGTCATAACGTGCCCCCTGGTAAACACATAGCTGGCAAAAAGCTGCTACACAGGCGCACTGGTCAGACCGTGGACTGGCTTTCCTGACCTCATGACCTGGATCAGGGCAACAGAGATGAGTAATCCCACTGAATGCTACAGACCGCTAGTGGAGTGTTTTGCTATGCTGTGTCTACCTCAGGAACAAAGCAGACCTGGAGGGAAAGACTGCATGCACAGCACAGCCATTTCAGAGTGAAGATGGACACAGTCTCACTGGGAAGCTTCCAAACTGGTCCCACATGCTGGAGAGTTCATGTTTTCATTTATCTTCTCATCCTAAACTATGTTCCACTCCACTCCCAATCACATTAAAATGAAGTCAACATGACTTCACTGCACAGTAAAACTAGATGAATACCAGAACTAGTCAAAAATAAACCCTATCTACTTTTTGTATCACACCTGCTATGGGTACAGGTGGTCAACTATCCTCCAGCAATTTTAAATGATTCACCCCTCAGTTCAAAATAAAGACACAAGGATAAAAACCAGCTCTAAACATATAAACAAAGCTGAAACCAAACCAAACCATTTTAATGAACCCCATGAAGCTTTCCAAGAAAAGCCACATAATGAGAAATGCGATAATTTTGCTTTCCTGTCCCAGCTCTGGCTGCTCCCTGCACCGGGCAGCTCAGGTGTTCTTGCAGAACAGAAAGGTCAGCTCACCATGGTAAGACCTAACCTGGGCACTGGTGCCACACAGGCCAACACAGCCATTAGCTGCTCAGACACGCAGTGCTAAAGACGAGATGAAGAGCCGAGTTCTGAGATACTCCCGCTGCGGGCTTAGCTCCCCACTGCCACACGACAGCCCTCCCTGCTCCGCTCCTCTGCAGCCTTCCACAGAGCTGTGGCTCCTGCCTTTCCAGCTCAGAAGAAAGAAGTGCCTGAGCTGGCATCTCGCGCTTTCTGGAGCAGACTCTGGATAAAGGTTGCAGAATAACCTTGTACTAGGCCTAGACTGAGTTCTTATAACCTAAAGCAATATACCCACGAATAGTACACCTGTGTCACATTTCTGTGCTGGCTGTATTCAGCTCCAGGCAAGAGCCCTCCAGAGTGCTGAGGGTATTTATTGAGGAAAAAGTGCAGCAGATGCCTCAATCTCTGAAAAGTCCTCCTAATTTTCTGTTTTAAAGGCTGAAGTTCCTCTATGTTCTGCCTTTTTTTTTTTTCCCAAAAGTACTTTGTTCTCTGAAATTTTCATTCTTCAACCTGATTTAATCTCTGTGTGCAAAAAGTGAATCAAACAGAGAGGAGGGGACAGTCATTGTTCTTGCTGAGCCACAAAACTAATGATTTCTCTTAATGCTGAGGTTATCAATCAAGGTTCACGTGGGATTTCACCAAAACAGCTTAGAAGTCATCATTTACTACACGTCAGACCCTTAAACCCAAGAAAAAAGGAAAATACCATTTTAAGAGAAAGGTGAGAGGTGAGCTCTCTTAGGTATGAGTGGTCCCACACATAAACAGCACCCACAGCTTGCAGCTGCTGGTGGTGTCTCTTTCCACAAATGACGTGAACTGAATATTTTTAGCCAAAGAAATGGCTGGTACCCTGCCTTGGGAGGCAGGAAGCATGTCCAAGAGACACATACAGACACTTCCCTTTTCACACATGTGACAGGCTCCACACTTTCCCTGCTAACAATAAAACTAAAGCTGCTTAAACACAGAAGGTAAAGAGGGAAAGTGCTACTAGCAAAGGCATGAAGATGCTGTCAGAAGGTCCTAGAGCTTAATTTGGTCAAGGGTTGTACCCAGCAAATCACCTCGCCAGTCCTCCAAGTTCTGCAGCACACAGCAGATCTGTCCCTGCTCTCCGACTGCCATGAAAACCAGCACTTCTGGGATACAGGCTGGTTTTCTTGACACTGGACTAGGAGAGCACTGAACTGACTTTAACCGTGGCTTAGTACAACATGGGTCCAGGTATTCAAGAGGTCAAAGGCAAAGCACCAAGCTGGTGGATCCATGACAGAATGTCTAAGACCTAAACTAACCCCTAAGTAAGTTTGCAAATGAAAATGTAACTTAGGATCAGCAGTTCTACTCTAGGATTCAAAGCATATAATATACTGAAGACAGCCTAGCACAGGGAGGGTCACAGACAGAACTGCTTAGCATTACTGTAGCATCTTCAGCCTCCCTCTTAGAGTGAGCTGGGAAGGGAAGAACATTCTCCGTACAGGAAAGGTATAGGAAAAGCTAATGCAGATTTGTTTGATTTCTCCAGAATGCCAGCATGATTGCTCTCAGAGATGAGATTGCACAATTACTCAACACAACAGAAAGTCATTAGATAGATGAGTGAGCCATACAACAAGAGAGGCTGCAGGCAGGTAAACCAGTGTGATTTCTACAGCTGAGACGTTGTGCCATCTGGTTATCATAAAGAGAAGCAGCAGTGCAGAAATCCTGCCTGGCCACAGTGGGATGAAGGCAGCTGCAGCACATGCAGACAGGCTCAGGACTCCTGCATGCCTTCCTGCTGCAGGAAATCCTTTCCTGAGAGCCTGCCACACATTTATTGAGTGCTGGTGCTTGTCAAGGGCACTTCTATGACTGGAAGTATTGCACAGAAGCAGCCAATAAATACTTCTAATTAGCTGAGAGAGCGCCAACTCAGCCACAGAGATGTGGAGCAGCTTAAGCAAAACCCTTCTGCAGAATCAGCGTGACAAGTGTGAATCTGCACTAGAGCCAGGCTGCTCTCTCCGCAGACTGCAGCCCCTACCCCGATGCCCACAGACATGAGGAGTGTGAATAAAGAAACCACCCACACCTGCTTTGTCAGCTGTAGTCTGTATGGAAGAAACTGATCTGCCACACAGCCTCCTGGACCAACTCTGCTTTCAACTTGACCAAACTAAGCCACGAAGACAAAGATGAGATCCCACTTCTCCCAAACACTAGCACCCCTTCCTCCTGCTTTATCACCTCTTGCTATCCATCAGTGCGGTTCTGCAGCTCCTCAACAGCCACCCCTTCCCAGCCCCTTCCATAGCCCCACAGACCATCTTCTTACTAAGACTTTGTAGTCCAGGTGCTCTCCTCCCAGCACCACATGCACAACTGCAGCCATCCTCTCCACAGAGGTTCACGGGGATTCCCTTGCAAATCCCTGAAGCCCACATTCCCCTGCTCTGCTCTCACAGCCCTCCACCTCCCTCCTGGTCATGCTAGTCTCTGCCAGCACAGCCACCAAGAGCCAGCCTCCTGAATGCCACCTCGTCATGCTGCCTAAAAACACTGCAGCTGTGCTGAGACTTAGAACCCTTTGGCTTTCCTCAAGCCCCAGGCCCTGGACAATGCCCCACAGGGGGAGTAATTATGGTGAAGCTTAGTGTGTGTAGCCCTCCACCAGCCAGCAAAACTTTTCTTGGAGGAAAGAGGCATTCAACAGAGCAGGTGAGAGGAAATCTCTAATGACAAATGGCACAGCGGTTCCTGAATACCAATGAGACTGTACCGTGATCTTGCAAAGGAACTGCTACTGACAGTGAAGCTGCTGCCTTCAGCAGCTGAACCATGCAGAAAGCAAGCCTAGCCTCGGTACGTGCGCAGCTCCCGTGACACCAAAATGTGTTCGGTCATGGGATGTCATTCTCTCACCCCGCAGGAAGAGAGCAAGAACCATTTACAGAATCAAAAACCTGTTCTAGGCAGCAGGGGGGGAAAACTCCTCTCAGAATACTTTTCCTCTTTTGTACTGCTTTGTAAGACAATGGATTGAGACACGAGCAATGGAAGAAAGGGGAAAGAAATGTTAGTAACTGAGACAAATTATTTTCACCCTTACCAAGACATGTCTGTCCATCAGGTCCTAGTGTTGTCCCCAGGGAACAAGTGCAGTCATTGGTGTCCAGGCATGGGCCCTGGCAATCCACCACATCACAGATGTCATAAAAATCTAGGGTATGACAAAACATTGTCAGCACAAACACTGAGCATGCAATGTAAATAATGTATTCATACCATCAGCTTCATGTCCTGTGTCTAGTCTATCAGTTATAGACCCAGTCCAAATTAGGAAAGCTGAATGATTTCACTAAAGCTGATAAGAAACAATCTATTTTAATTAAGTCAGAAATGCAAATTTTGACTTTGGGAACATGCCAGACAAACCACAGGGCCCACAGAGAGCATTAAACCACTGTGGCCAGGTCAGCTACGGAAGATTTCCACCACCTGAACAAAGGCTAGAATTCACAGAGGTGAGATTGTCTAATCTTTCTCATATAGACAGGCCACCATCTGCACTGCATCACCTGACACACTTCTGGGTGAGAAAGCCAGAAGACAGTCACCATCTCTCCCGGGTATATGGATGCTCACTGCCTTCTCCTGCATCACAAAGACAAAGGGGTTTCAGAGAAGCGATCTCAGCAGTTACTTACGCCCACAGTATGCATGGAAGCAAACACTAGGCTTGGTTAAGTGATACACATAGTACCCGCCTGGGCACGCCTTGACATCAATTGTGGTATTCCAAAGGCAGCAGTTCCCATTGAAGCTGGCACAGGCTTGGCGTGGGACAATGCCATCAGACTCTCGCGGGTGGCTGCCATTCATCCAAATGGGAGCATGGGTGCCACAGTGGTTCTCTGGGATGCAGAAGGTAGGCATAGCATCACCAGCCATGCCAGTGAAGCGATACCACTCTCCGTTGATTTGATTGTCGCATGTCGGCTGGCCATGGGAACCATTTATCTGATGATCTGTGTTCCTCCAGGGCTCATTCAGGCTGATGTAGGCAGAGCAGGGGTCCAGGGCTGAGACGTGCAGCAAGAGACAAGAAAAAAAATCTGGTAGATATCAAATCAAGTTGTTGACTGACAATTGCAAGGAATGCAAAATAATTTCTTTTTCTATTCCTAAGTTAACAGAATCATTGTGATAGATAGGGATCCCTGGGGAGAAACAGTGATAACCAGATAACTAATTGCCTTATGGAAAATTCTGACAGCTTGGCTTAAATGTTTTGGAAGAACAAGTAAATTAACAGAGCCCTTAAAACATTATGCAACAGTCTGACTTGCTGTTTAGCTGCCGCAGAGTATGACAGACAAGAAAATAAATAAATAAATAAATATAAAAAAGCAAGCTTCGGGTCCAGGCAGCGACTGTGCCATAGGAAATACGTCCTGGGAGCACTGGACCTAGCCACCCTCTGTTTTGAGTACTAACCAAGCATCTGCAAGCCCCTCCTGGTCACTGGTGCCTTGGAGAAAAGGACCAGAATTCAAACAGGTTATGCAGCGTCTCTCAAAATCCATCCATAGCCAGAGTCAGCCCTCACAGCTGAGCTGCCATAACCACAAGCCAGAGATCACCTTGCAAAGCACAAGTTAAAATGTGAACTACAACATACGCCACAGGAATGGTACATTTAAGGTGTACAGGAAAAAAAAAATTCAATTATTAGACCCTTATATAAACTGTAAGCAGTATCTAAGCATAATTTACCAGCTCCTACTCATTTCAGGGTACAATTTTAAACAGCTAAATATAAGAACTGCTCTCCCAGGTCACAAAGAAGTTGACCTATAGCCCAGCAGGTGGTCTCTAACCAAGAGTGTATGGTTAGTGAGGTGAGGTAGGAGAAAGAGATCCTGCTCCAGTTACCCAGGGTTTTGGCATCCACTGTCTCTCCTACAGCTATGTACATTTATGCCAACAGCTGTAACTCAAATATGTGCACTCTGTAAAATTCTGCAACAGGGCAAGAGAGAGAGGTGGCAGCCCCCTGTATTTAAAAATCTACTTAGATGGGCCCTGTTCTCCTTCAGAGACTCTGTCCCCCACTTCTCTCTGCCAAATGCCACCCACCTCTGCGATTCACAATATCTATTGTGGTTTTGTGTGATGTTGCTGTCTCCCTACACCTAAAACAGCTTCCCTGTATCTTTTTATTTATTATCTTAAAACCTAGAGAGCATGATGGTCTGAACCAGGACCTTCTGGGGAGCAAAATGTTCAGCCCTTTACACAGGTATGTTCCTTGCAAGCCCACAAACCCTCCTGATCTCCACAGCAGATCAGATGTTTGTGAGTGAAGTGAGTGTTTGTGAGGTTAAGATACAAACACATGAACCCTCCTGGTACGTGCATGTCTGCTCATGCAGTGTGTCAAGGGGTGTGTTCCTTTTCAGAGGTCTTTCTGAACCTTCTGCAAACAATTATAACATAAGAATACCACAGGGAGAAGAACTTTTTTTTTTTTAAAAAAAAAAAAAAAAAAAAAAGAGTTGAAGCATTCATTACATTTTCAGTCTTCTCCTAATCAACCCCGATTTGGCAGCTTCCTGACCAAAAGTTCCAGAGCTTTCATGTTCACTTACATTTAATACCTGATTAAGCACTACTTACCCGTGGCTATTCCCTATTAAGCAAAATGAATGCTAATACTGTCTTGAGTAAGGAAAATTGATTATTATTTCCTAGAATTAGGCTAATAAACCCAATCATTCTGATTAAACGCATCTCAGACTGGAATACCCTCTACTTTCCATATCACACTTATTTATACATTCTAAAACTGTTTTGTTTAAACAACAGGGTGATACCGTTTGAATAGAGGGAGACAGTGTATTTCTATCAGTTTCTATCAGAATGCTCTGGACTCAGAGAAACCTTCTTGGTTCATTATTTTGATTCGCTTCACTGACTTTAAAGTGTGAACTGTCAGTGCTTCAGAGAATGGACTTGAGGTCACCCTTATTTAGCTGCATCTTCTGTAAATACCTGTCCCACTAGCATGCTATCTTGTACCTTCTCACAAATACATCTTTCCTAACAAACACCCTTACACCTTCCTCAGCCACAGACATGCTTTGTTTGGCCTCAAATCCAGCATAAAAGGCAGAAACAGCTGCCACAGCCATGAGAGTGCTGCAGAGCTGCAAGCTGGCACAGGGAGCACAGACCTGGGTTACGAAGGGAATCTCCACGAGATATGCAGAGAAGCAGATTCACTAGGCACAACCAGCCTAGCTCTCCTGAGCAGCAGAGGGGGGAACTCAGCAGGAAATCTCTTGAGGAGATTCACCAGGCAATCCCTCATGAGCTTTTGATTTCACCTGCCTCTCCTTGACCCCCTTACCCACCCACAGGCTGCAGCAGCACCCATCCTCCAACGGCTTGCTCGACTCCTTGCAACAAGAAAAGATGGGTCCTGCCTTTTCTTTACATGCAGCTGAACAGAGCTTCCCCTGGGCTTCCCTCAGTGTAACTCACTTGGCTCCACAAGATAATTTGGTATGGCCTTAGGGTGAGTCACTGACTAAGATTAAAAGGTGTGTGTTGTTAAAAGCCAAATGAGGCAAAGCAAGGAATGCCCTGTCAGCTTCCCAGCTGGGCAGCACCAAAAATACACACGCATTCATTAGCTTTCACATAGTATAATTAACTTTATGACATATCCTTTGTAGACAGACTCTGAAAACACTCATCTAGGGAGATTGTGCTGTCTCCTAAACATTCAGAAGATAATTTAAAGACAAAATTTACTGAGTTGAACAGGCAGTGGCTCAGAGGGAGCTGGAAGAAGGCACTTCAGGGGAACAGGGTAGCACACTCTCACATCTTTCAGTTCTCTGAGAGCTTCAGGCAGGAGTGAAGGGGAGGCAAACAGGCAGAAAAAGCAGACAGTGCTCTTCCGAACACTGCATACCCTCATGGCCACCCTCAAACTGCCAGCGCTGCCCCAAGCCAGCCTCCATGCAGACACCGAGCAGTCTTTGGCAGCACAGTTTACTGAAAACTAATTTAAGTTTTTAAGAAAAAACTCCACAAAAACATAGAAGCAACCAATCAACCTCCCGTCACTTCTCCCCAAACAATGAAAGCATGGGGGTTTTGCACAAGATGTATAACTGCCTCCAGCTCACCCTGTTTTTAATTTTTCTTGGCTCATTTTTTTTTCCTCCCCAATACTTCTTGTGTGGCCTGAGCAATTCAGCCTGACAAGCACTAGCTATGAAGTAAAGCTTTTCCATTTGTAATCTTGATGATATCATTAGTTCTCTAGCGGATGTGCTAGCATATATATTGGATGACAAATCAGGCTCTAGCAAGCACTCACAAGCCCACCATTCTGCAGAGAGATTAATTCTGTGTGTATTGTGTAACTGGAGGTCTCTGCTCTGGCATGACTAAACAATGAAATGAGAAGCACTACGTTATGATACTAAATTCAGTTAAGATTTGCCAAAGAAGCAGGTAAAAATGTAGCAAAATATCTACTCATAAAGTGTCTCCTATGAAGGGAGAGGAAAATCCTGCAGTGCCTCGGCAGTTGAGATTCTCCCAATATAGGAGGCTTCACACTCTGTGACTGAAAGATCTTTCCAATTAGGAAGAATTTCACACCACCTTCAAAGAGAAAGGATATTTCTCACGTTTTCCAGTCTTTCATCTAATACCAAGCAAGGCTCAGTGAGAACCTTAAAAATGGCAAACAAAAATAAGCTTGAAGGCCCTGCCTCCTTACTCACCCATTGAAGATGCTAGCTGCAACTGAATGGTGAAGCAGATAAAGAAAAACAAGTACTGGAACATCCCACTCAGTGAAGGAACAGTTACCATTCAAGGAACAGGGGCTCGAAAGCCCTTGCACAAGCTGCGCCTCTTACAGCCTTCCTCTCGATGGAGCTTCTGAACCCAAGCTTTCTGAAGAGCAAGTGTGATAGCTCTCCTGGAAGTATATCAGAGGAAGAAGCTGAAGGGATGTGGGGTATAGCTCCAGCCTTGACCTCCACAGAGCAGCTCTGCCCCTTATTGACAACAGAGATGTACTTACTGACCAATCTTGGTTTTTGGACTCAACCCACTATTGTTTTCTGGCCTGACTGCCCCACAGTGACACCTCCCCTATCTTATCTAGAGAAGAATTCTAACCAGGGACACCCGGATATCCCAAAGGGATGGAAAAAAAGAACAGATGGGTGCTTGTTGTTATCTCTGCTCCTTCCATGAAGTCAAGACCTCATGGCTTCCCACAGGCAGAACACACCAGCTAGAGAACCTTAACTGCAGGAAATAGTGGCCCAAGGAGGAGAACCGAACTTTCCAAGCAGAGATTGCAAACGAGTGCTCAGAGCAAAGCTACAATGGGAACATCAGTCAAAGTGAAGGACTGTTGTCCCATGGGGAAATATGCTGTTCCTATGCTACACAAAGACCCTTTCCACTCCTGGTAACATAACTTGACCATTGCCACAAGATTATCACACAAGGCAAATTTTTCTGCAGTAGCCTTGTGATCTCTATGTTTAACAAAACATAAACAAACCAAAAGTCAAGCAATCCAACATTACTAAATTAACTTCCATGCAAAAGAGAGTAATTGAGAGCCTCTGCCTTACCAGTTCCAACCAAATTAGGTTGAGTTACAAGTCATCACCACAAGCTCTGACTACAAATGAAATATAGCACACTGAAACCTGTTCCTTACTAAAGCAGACTGAGCACCACAACTGGCAGCAAGAGATATCACGGGCAAAATGAATAAGCAGAAAGGGATCTTCCCTCTCATCCCGTTTGTTGTAGCTCTTATCATACAGAACAGATTTACATATGCATACACGTACACATCTACAGGTCCTTATAAATGATGGTTGTACAGCTGTCCTCCAGGAAATCACATCCAGGCAGAAAGCTCTCCATCAGCAAAGAGTACAGCTAAGCGTACAGCAATTGCATTATGAAGCAAGTGTAAGCATGTCCTCATTTCCTTTGCACGCTGCATTTCTATCAGCAGGTTGGTGTAAAGAATAATGTCAAGGTTGATGGGCTAGCTTCAAATTCCAGTAAGAAAAAAAAAATAGCTCTGTTACTTTCATATTGAGTCTGCACAAGTCAAGGAGTTGGGTATTTGCCTGTTTCGTAGACATTGTACATGACAAAAAGTTCTCAATAGCCTCCCTCTGGGTGCTCCCCTAGCAGTGAAGCGCAATATGCTGCTCTGCTCCACCCCAACACAGCAGTCTTTTTCTGCAGTGAATGACACTAGGGAACAACAAAAGCAATTTTATAAATTACTGTCATTGCTCCCGCCAAAAGAATAAGTAAAAAAACCCTTTGTGGCTATATTATGCTGACAGCTATGCAGTACCAGACAAGTTTTTCAACAACAGGAAAGGAAAACAAATTCACTACGCAAAGCTAGCATGGCAGATAACCCTCAAAAGGTGATTATGTGAATTCCCAGAAGACAAACTAAAATTGAACGGACAATAATACACAACCCACAGGAAGCTGTATTTGTGATTTTGACTGAGAGATTGATTCATACTTAAGATCCCAGGTAAATAAAACTGACAAGCTTGAATTGAATTTTCTATTTGTTAGAGGTGTGTGTATTTCTCCAAACCATTTCATTATCAGCTACTTTTATTTTTTTAGGTGGTGTATTAGCCTTGACGCTAGTAACGTTTTAACAACTATGTAGGACTGATAACCGACAGTTAGCATAGGAAAATGAACGGCATCATGGCAGTTTTGAGCCTCACAAGTTGCACAGACAGGCCCTAACAAGTTCTCCAAAATGGATTAAAGCAGAAGATGCCCCAGCATTCCTAGAGATGACACTATCCAAATCACCATAAAATCTAGTTCAAGGAAGCAGTCTAAAACTAGAGAAGATTCAGTGTCCTGCCTCTAAACATTCTCGGATCCACAGGACAGATAAAGAATATCTCAGTCTTCCAGAAGAAGAACCAGAGGCAACTCCTCTATCAGTACTTTCTCTTTGCTTCAGAAGTTATTTTGGGTGACATACATAGCTCCAGTTCCCTGTCAACCAATAATAACCTGTATTACAGTAAACCACTGCAAATCCATGCCTCGGGGAGCTGCAGCAATTATTTCGGAGAGGGGAAGGGGCCAAAACAAAAAAACCCTCCTGCAAACAGACCCTCTGTGGGAGAAGATAGAATTCCAATGGAGTACTCTAGATGCTGCAAGGGCCTGCACTCTCTAGGCAGATGTGATAAATCTGTTGTTCCTGACCTCCTCTTCCCCACCCCAAAGACAAGTGAGCCTGACTTCCCAAGAAGCAAGAAGAATCAGGATTAAGTTAGTATTTCTTAAAGGTAGGCATAAGCGTGGGTTAAAAGACACAGATAAAAGACAATATTAAAATACAGGGCTGGGATTTTATTTTGGTACACAAGAAACAGGACTGTCTAAACCTGCTGCTTTCTATGCTTGGGTATGTCTATCCTTAATGCAAGAAAGGGTAATTCTGGAGGAGGCAACCACACTTCTTGCCCCTCTCAGAGATTTGGAGACTTTGCCATCCTTACACGAGGAACTCAAATTTTTCTGTTTGTAATGGACTACTGAAGAAAGATGCTTTGGTGTTCGCTGAAGCTGGCCTTGTCTTTGTCAGAGCCACCTCTCAAGACACACCGATGTTTGATGAAAGCAAAGTATGTGAAGAACAACTCTTGGTGCAGGAGGAACTCCTGCAGCCTGCCTAGAAGGAGCAGACGGAAGGGCTAATCAGCACTTCCTGCCACTGGGAGAGAGGAGAACTTGACACACATGACAGAATCCCTGTCTGCAATTGATTTGAGGATGTATGTTCACAATACGCCTTGACAGGCTGCTGAGATGGATTGCACAGAAGTCAAGGACTTAAAGATAGGCCATGTTGCTGTAAACAACTTGTCCTAGGACACAGTGCCAATGGGAAGGGCTATTCAGATCAGGGATTGAGCATGAATTCAGTGAAGTACCAGCAAAGTCTACACAAGAAAAAGTAAAACACCAGGACCCCATTAAAATCAGACAAGTAACTCACTCTTAGCAAAGAGTAGCAGTTATTTCCTTTCCCTTAGTGGAGCTCGGTGCTGCAGAACTCTGTTTTGACAGCGTTTTTCCACAGGTCTTACAGAACCCAGTATGTTTTCCATGTTTCTCAATTTCTAGGTGGAAGAATTGGGGCATAAACAGCATATCCATAATGGCAAAACTAGTCAGGGGCAGCAAAAAGAGTCAGATCCATCTTCTACAATTTTACAGAGCCACAATGACTCAGCATTTCTTAAAACTGAAAGAGGGTAGATTCAGATGAGTTATTAGGAAGGAATTCTTTACTGTGAGGGTGGTGAGGCACTGGCACAGGTTGCCCAGAGAAGCTGTGGATGCCCCATCCCTGGAAGTGTTCAAGGCCAGGCTGGATGGGGCTTTGAGCAGCCTGGTCTATCTAGTGGGAGGTGTCCCTGCCCATGGCAGGGGGGTTGGAAATGGATGATCTTTAAGGTCCCTTCCAACCCAAACCACTCCATGACTGACCAACTGAAAGGCTTAGATACAAGGATGAAAATTAAACTTGCAGTTTGTTTTACTTGTTACCTTCCCCCCCCCCGCCCCTTTAATGTCAGTATAGAAATAAAACTGATTTTTTTCTTTAAAATGTAATAACTGTAATAAGTAGAAAAATACTTAAGATATAAAAATCCCCTTGTTATATGAAAATGAAGTCATACAATGTAGCATGAAGAAAGCAGTTTGCATTTACAACTCCACACAAAAGGCACAGAAAATCAAAGAAACTGTTCCACTGGCTCAGAGCTTGGCTAGCTTCACTTGACTGACATAGTGCCAAGGTCTGACAGCCAACAATAGCTTCAGAGCATCATGCAAACCCTCTTAGAGCCAACATGGAAGTGTAAGAACTTGTAGCAAGTTGATCATTGTCACTGCTTGCCAGGTAGGAAGCGTTACAGTAGAAAAGGAAAAAGGTTTCACCTTGGTTCTTCAGGAAACAGGAGCCATGAACACCTCTCCTGGAGGTGCTTGCAAGGTAGGGCATTGCAGGCATGGCAAAAAGGGAACCCAATACATTTCTGCAGACAACTTTGAACTTGACACGTATTTATTTCAAAGCTCCCTCAAGCAAGACAGGGAAGAGAGGTTAACTAAATGAATAACAAAATTGACAGAAAAAGCAGCATCTGAACACTGCAATGCACACCGCTGCTGATCATTCACAGGACTTTAAGAACGGAATGTGGCGTTACTTTAAGATTCAGGCAGCACAGCCTGCTCTTAAAGTGCTGCCAGTGGCACAGGACTATTACCTGCCTGACTTCCAGGCATGAAATAGCTATTGCAAGAGAGTTTGTTGACGTTGATTACAACAGTATATCTCAGTAGAGCAAACAAACATCACCGTTCCCTTCGATGTTAGCATTCAAGCAAAACAAAAGCAGAAGCTTTTTAGGTATTTAGACATCTAGATTAGATGTTAGAAAAAAATTCTTTACTGTGAGGGTGGTGAGGCACTAGAACACCAATAGAGTTGTGGATGCCCTGGAAGCATTCAAGGCCAGGTTGGGTGGGCCTCTGAGCACCCTGGTCTACTGGGAGGTGTCCCTGGCCATGGTAGGGGGGTTGGAACTAGACTATCTTTAAGGTCCCTTCCAACCCAAACCATTCTATGATTCTAAGCACCAAAATGAGTTTGAGGTTTGTAGCTTATCATCCACCCCTGGCAGAGACCATGTGTGCACTGGTGATGCAGAGGAGCAAGACAACAATCTTGCAGGGGTACAGACTAACAAGACCCACTCGACAGCCCATATTTTAGGGTACAATTGTAAACCCTAATTTTACTCCTTTTCCTGCATCATCTCTAGCAAACAATACAGCATGTGCAGGAATAATTCTGCCACACCATTTTTTTGCCTTCGAAATAGACATTGTGGTGCTAGACGTCCAAGTCTTCAGTTCTTCTGGATGCAAAGATGGACAACTTCTTATGCAACTCATCCAAGTAATTTGTGTAGGGAGAGCAACAGCTCATCTGTACACAGCAGCAGACTAACAGCTGCTTGGAGGAAGAGGGTTTGTCAGCATTGCTGAACTCAATTTCAGCAGCAATTAAAGGTAGATCGCAATGACTAACAGCTTCTAGCCCCTCCCCTCCAACTTTAAAAACCACAGAAGTTGACTGAAGAACTGGCTGATCATGCATTTTGGTTTGGGTTTGTTTTTTTGTTTGTTTTTTTTTTTGTTTTGTTTTTTTTTTAAAACAGTCAATGAACACGATTAAAACCTTCTGGCTCCAGATGTCTGATCCTAACATCCCATAAAGGTAGGACCAAGTACAATCTGCTAACTCCCAAAGTTAATGAACAAACAATAAGTCATCATGACAAATCAGACCACAGCTATTCAAGGGCCCAGAAAGAAAGTGACAGAAGCTTAAAACTTCACTTTTCCACTGAAACAGCAATTGAATGCAATACAGAAATACATTGACTCTACTTGGTACCTTTTAGGTTGCTAGGTATTACACAACCGTACATATCCTTATCTTGCAGCGCGCCACATCTCCAGATTTTGTCAGCCTCCACGTGGAGCTACTATGCTGGCCAAACAAAGGCAAACCTTTGTTAGGCCAAGTAGCTCTACCTCTGCCTCACCACCTCAACTGCTCCTGAGATCCCTGTGTTACAGAGCCAGGCATGACAGCAAGATCTCCATCCAAGTTGCTTCAGGAAAGCTATGATCTGCATCACCGGAGCCTCAGTGATATAAGGTCAAGAAGAAACAACCTAAACAAAAAGAAATGGAGGAAACTCAGGTGACAAACTGCCACACACAATATTCTCTTCTCAGCTGGGGAAAATAACGTTATTCAAGAGCACCGATTCAAAAATTGAATAATTATTTATTGTTCCAGAAGTACATTGCTCTTTTATACATATTTCATAAATGATACAGGATTTTACACATGTTCAGTTTGTTTGTTTTTTAAAGGATTTTTCTCCATGCTCCCTCCCTCATCCCAAACGCACACCAAGGATTTAGCTACAGGATTGTGTTCATTTTTTTCCCTTTAAAACTCACCACACAAACAGGATAAAACAGATAAAAAATAATCACACAATGTAATTAAATTGAAAGACAGAGGAAAAGGGGAAGGAAAAAAAACAAACTAGAAACATGCACCCATTCAGTCCAACATGCCATTGAGTGAGAAGAGGCAGCAATCCCAGCTGTGTTTCCACATCTGCAAGGCACCTGGCGTCTAGTTAATACTGATTTGTTTATTCTTTCCTATATTTTTAAAAACACGGTTCTCCAAAAAACCAGAATCCTCTTTCCATGACACAGTGAGAAGTAGTAGTGAAACATCAAAAAGCAGCCAGCCTTTCTGTATATAAAGCTTAGTGACCTTCTCCCACCTTCATCCTGTCTCCACAGTATTTATCAGCAGGATGCTAAAGCAGACTGACCTGCTTTGAAAGAAGAGATGTTTTATCTGCTAAGAGATCAGCCAGCCTTGGCTAGAAGAGAGGGCAATGGGTTGACTTTCCTTCCTCTACTTCTTTTAAGAACAAGAGATGTCATTAGCCACTCCTAAGAACTTCTGACCTGTGGACACAAAGTTCATTCAAAGCTACTTCATTAGGGGAAAGTGCTAGAGAACTAAAGTAGTTCTGTGCCTTGCACTTTAAGAGCCCCAGGCTTTGAAAAAAGCCTCTGGGCAAGGAAAATGGTTTGAACATATATAAGGCCTTTTATCCCATTTACATAAGTACTCAAATATAAATTTTCACTATTCCATGTTCCAAAACTGTTCCATTTAGAAGCAGGACTCATGACAACGCAACAGTTTCACAATCCTTTAATCCTTCATAATTTCATAGTCCAGGTGGCTATCAGATTGGGGTAGAAGAAGGGAATCTCTGTCCCTTAAGACTGAATATAAAAAAAACCCAAAACACCTCTCATGCAACGCTGCCATTGATTTCTAGAAGGAACTGAAGGGCATTGGAACACAAAGTTTATATAGTTATTATGGAATAATCCAAAAATGTCAATTATCAAATGTCCAGAAGAAAACTCATTCCTTCTCTCACTTGGCTACAACCAATCTGTGCTACAAATAAGCAAAGGAAGAAGTCAGTGGAGCACATGGGGTGGGCTGGGAGGGGAAGCTCATGGTTTTCCAGTAGAAAGCAGTCTTGTAGTAACTTTATAAAAGAGACCAGGTCTGATCAGAAGTGTGCGTGTTAATGGCGTGGAGTGCAAGTTCTGATCACCAGCCATAGCTCCAGGTGGCTTGGATTCTTTGTTTTTGTTTTTTTTGGGGTTTGTTTTTTTTTTGTTTGTTTGTGTTTTTTTGAGAGAGAGAGAGAGAGAGAGAAAGAGAGATCTGAATCAGGTAAAGGAAAATTAAAAAAGCTAAGCAGGCTGCTGGTGTCTTTATCAAGAGGCAGACCCTGCAAAGCTGGAAGAAGACATCCGTACACCCCAACATTACACTCTTTTCATGACACCCCCCCCTCCCCAATCCTGTATTTGTACACAATTGCCATTCAGACAGTTTTTAAATGTGACTATTTGCCAAGCCCTTTTCAGAACTAACATTCCACAATGTCCCATCTTCAGGTTTAAGAGATTCCCCCCTACAGTCCTTTGTCTTGATTAAAGGTAAAAACCCTCCACCCCAACACAACCTCCCAGCTTCCACCTGCAATGCTTTAATTAAAAAGGCAAGAGCTATGAACAGGTTTTTTGCCGGGGTTCAGAGCTTCGTTGCTGATCAGTCCTTTTCATCAATTTGCTGGATGGGCAGGTGAACCTGCAGTGGGTCTCGAAGCCTCTTAAGGTCCAATTCTGCCTAAAAGTAAAAGACACATTATAAAGAACAAGCTCCCAATACACCTTCTGCAATACCACTCCCCTTTACAGAATACAAAACTCTTCTGTATTTCCTTGTTTTTCTGTCCAGAAGGGAAGTTTACAAAAAGTAAAACAAAGTCACAGGCTTGTATTTGGGAAAGCCATTCTCAGCACCTAAAGACATTTGCTCTATACTTCTCTAAACTTCTCTACATGCAGCCAGTTAAAAGAAACATGGCAGGAAAGATTTCACCCCCCAGAAACTCACTGGAACCTTTTTTATTGTAAAACAAACAAACAAACCCCCAAACTCAAACAGAAACAAACTAGATTAATGGAAATGGTTGATTCTAAAAGAAAAGCTCCAGGAAAATACGGCTAGCCAAGGGTATTTGTATTCAATACAGCATGAGAAAACCCAGAGGTCTTTCTGGGTTTTCTCATGAAACAAAGAGAGCCTAGCTCCAACCTCCCTCTACTCCTTGCACAGCTCCTTCTCCAACGTGCCTTGGATATCCTACTCTGTCATTTCCAGAGCCTGAGAATAAACAGAGAATGATACAGAGCTGTAAAAAAGAACATGGTATCTCTGCTTTTTCTGCTCATGCCATCCTTCTGCAGAAAGGCTCTCCGAAACATCATGAAAGACCTCCACTCGACTCCTTTGTTAAGCAGATCCCACAACATGGACAGTCTGCCAAAAGTGCCTACCCCCAGAATATGAGAAATCTGTCCCCATTGCCTCTAACAATACAGCTAAGTATTTTGAACATTCTTTTCCATGACTGCAATCCAGTGCACTGAAGTTTTATGTCATGAAGACATTAACTGAATGGATGCAAGTCTTCATTCCTCACTAAATCCATCTGGTGTGTAGGAGTTGAGAAGAAAGAAAATGTTGAATTAGCCTCCTCTAAGGCATGAAGTGCCTGAAGCATCTCAAGATTTGCCAGCAGCTTCAAAAGACCCCTTACCAACAGATATAAGCAACCATTTCATGTTGATTTACACATCCAGTAGTTCTGTTCCTGGGCAGATCAACACCAAATCAGTGACTGCACCGGGGCTATGACAAGAAAATGCACTGGAAACTTAAGATATATCCAAACTTATTTGAAATGCATCTATTAATAGCAGCTAAGAACTAGCAAACAGTAGCTTCTTTGTCATCTGGAAAAAAATCTTGTTACCTGAGCAATTGCATCCTTGAGTTGATTGTATTTCTCTAGATCAAATCGCGTCTTTTTGGCTCCTTTATGGAAAAATAACAAGTACTGTCTGTCTCTGGCATCTGGATAAACATATTCCTAAAAACAAAAAAGGAGAGAAGATAGGAATAAAGCCACAACAGGATGCAACACAGGATACAGTTAGCACAGTATATATCAGGTGTGTTTTGGGAGAATGACTAATTTCTGTCAGTGAAAGCACAAAACCAGACAGCACTGTCTAAGCTCACGTAGTGTGGTGGGCTGACCCCAGCCAGCAATTAAGCCCTCACTCAATCAAGTGACAAGTTTATGGGGAGAAAGGGAAAAAAAGCTATACCATAAGAAAGCCTTTGTAAGATGGCCCATACTTTTTCTTAAGATCATAAATGTGCAATGGTTAATTAAAGCAACTATAGTTGCTCATGAGTTCATCTCTCAACGAAGTTATGCAAGGGAGAATAAGAACCCAATACCACAGCTTTTGCCAGGGATACTCTACCGCAAAAAGCCACAGCTTTTTAGAGCATGCAGGTGACTTGGAGCAGCAGATCTGTTCAGAACAAATCCCACATAGCCTCTCCAAAGCACAGGTCTGCCTGCGCAAGTTAACTCTCCCTTGCACTGGAACAGCCCACAGCCTCTGTGTCTGGTGTACACCCAATGGCCAGCACTATCAGGTGGAGAAAAGCTGCATTCAGTATCACATCATCCTTGAAACACCAAGCTACTAAGATCTGGCTGAAAAAATACTAATTAATACAGATGGCAATTAAAACACCAGATCTGATTCCAAACACGGCAGAAGTTCCAACTGCACTTAGCAGCCCCCTGACAGGGGCACGCATGTCCTCAGCCCCTGAAATGTGCAGCTGACAGACCCCTGGGACACCATGCTAGAACACCTGCAGCAGCATCTGTTCTGATGGTCTTGTGACAGCAGAGACTTTCTGAGGCACCGCCTCATTATTTAGATGGGATTATGAAGTTTAAATGGGAGTGATGAGACAAACCATGTACTAGAAAATCCACACAGTCCGTCACAACTACCAGGCTCCAGAGAAGGATCCTTTATCTGGATGGGAAACCAGATCCATGAAACACTTGAACAAAAGCATTTCCAGCAAGATCCCTGAAATTTTGTCTCTTTAAAAAGACCAACATCTCATGTCAGAGGTGGGATTCCTTGAAATTCAGAAGGTACCTCACAACCCATAGTTTATTGGGGCAAACACAAATCACAGCACTTGGATGCCTCTGGTGCAAGTCAGTGGGCATGAGGCTGCATGTGTGGGCATGCAAAAACCATTATCTGTCAGTAGATGAACCTGTACAACTAAAGCAGTCAATCACTGAACATGTGTAAGCATTTACAGTAAGACAACCAGGAAATCACCAATGACCACGACCAGAAAACCCCACAATCATACACCACCATTCTGGAGAGCGCGAATCAAATCAAGTGGCACCCAGGTTCTGACAGGATAAGGGGCAAAGCTACCTCTAATGGGCAAAATTTTGCTATTTTCCTAGGGAGCAGAGCTCAAAAAAAGTCTTCTACTGAAGTGTCAGTACAACAAGTCCTACCTGGCGAGTCATTACGAAATAAGCATACATTGCCATGGCACTACCATAGGTGATGAAATAGGTGACTGGTTCCATAATGTCCCAAGAATACTCCCACCAGGTGAGGCGGGCCAGAATCCCAAACTGAGTGGCCATATAAGCCAGGCCTCCCCACAACACCAAGGTTGTTCTCTTCTCTGCTTTCCTGCTGAGCTCCATCCTTACCTGCACAAGACAAAAGCATACACCTTGTACTCTCAAAAATAATTGAGATAATGTAAAATTAAGAGATCATGTAAAAAAAGCATCTTGTATTTATATTCATGTTAAGTGGTTTGAAACATATGATTTTAGTCTAGATTATGCAGACAAATCTAGACTTCCTTTCCATCACTATCTTGCTATCATCCATATTTTGCACTGAGCATGCTCCGAATGCCTTGCAAAAGTATTTATTTCTCTATGTTTAGAGATTTTCTGTTGCATTATCCCCAGTCTTTATTTACTACCAAAATAATTTCCAGTTACATAAAGCAAGGAAACAAAACACTTCCACCGAAACCAGAAACAGACATGATTTGGTATACAGTTAGTTTTAAGATCACTGAAGCAGATGATGCTATTTGAAGCATGCCAGGGGCCTAATTAAAACCTTGAAATAAATTAAGGCTGCATTTGGCGGGTAAGTAGAATACAGTGAGAAACTTCTTACTTTTTCTAGTGGTGCTAGTTGCTCCTTCAATTCCTCTAGTCTCCCTATCAGCTCCTTCTCTTTGTTCAGCTGGTGCTCCTCGATGCACAAGGCAGTATACAACTGCTGAACCAATGTCTTGACATCATTCAGCGTTGTTGCATTTTCATGGCTTAAGAGCTCTAGGAAAGAAAGAGACTGATTTATATGTGTGTACCCACAGAACTTCTTACATACTCTTGAGAAACTGCTATTAATCTCTACAGGAAGAGTATGAAGCTATCTTTTCAACCAAGAAGCCTTTGGAAGAGCTACAGCACACTAAGAAAGTGTAATTTCTTCAAAAGAAAATCAGGCTTTATTATTGGAAATTTCTAAAATTTGGTAAGAATAAGAAAAAGAGATACATACTATTACGCTTGCTAGTTATCAACAGCTACTTGTGATCCATTTTTATATACAAGACTTAAGACAAATGAACTACGTAGTATGATCCATCACACCAGCTGTCAAGAAACAGTCAAAATTTAGATTACAGACTGTCAGCAGCCATAGTTACTGATGATGGCAACCAAACACCTTGGATTAGTGGCCCCAGAAATATGCAGTCTTATGATCGTTATTTTGAGTACCAATGCCAGGAAATGTTTCCCAACACTCTCTGGGTAACACCCTGCTGTGCCATCTACAGGGCGATGAAATTCTCACTCACAGTATTTAAGACGAGATAGTAACTGGGTTGCTAACTGAAACTGCCTTCATCCCCACATTTCAACACAACAAGGATTCCTAAAGGAAATCAATTTGTAAGACAGTTGTGACTAGTGGTATTGTACTACACACTTAATTTTGAAACTTGTGTTTTTCCATACAAAGCTTAAGAACCCTACATCAACCAAATACAGAAATAATTTTTAATAAATTAATTTTTGTAGCATCCTTGGGCTTGTGCCTTAGGTTCTTTTCTCAAAATACGATTTTACCAACACATAAACAGCTATGGACAGCTCAAGTTTTAGCACTAGCAGCTCAAGGGAAAGACACTCAGTTGTCTGCGCCAAGACACACCAAATCCCCCTCCCAGCTAACAGGCTCCTGTTTCCCTATGAAGAAAAAAACCCCATGTGTTCCTCCCGAAGTGACCATCAAGAAGTACTTAGTATTTAAGATTACAGCATCCTGGCATTTCCATTCCAAAATACTAGTGATTTTGTAAAAATGGAAAAACAATAACTGAAAGGTTTAACAGAACTAATCTCAGGGCCTATTTATGGGCATATTCATTTTACTACAAACTAACTATAGAAATCTCCTTGGAAAAAGAATCAGAGTCTGCAATTTCATGTAACCTAGGAGATCCCAGAGCTCACTTACCAGCACACAAGAAGTATATCATACAAGCAAGCTAACCAAAAAACATACCCACTCACTGACACAGCCTTTGCTCTCTCAAACATTCGGTAGGTGGGACATATGAATGGCCTTACCTCGGGACAGCAATTTCTCTAGTGCAGAAATAGACACCATGTCTGCATTCTCATTTAGTTGTATTAAAAATTACAGACTAGCCCAGCTTGGCTTGAATCATCACCTGCTCTCAGGGGCTAACAGAAGAGTTACCTTGTTAAAATCCTCACTCTACTTCTCTGGTTTAAGAAGTCCTGTAAGCGTGCGAAGAAACATTCAGGACACTGAGCAGTGGGGTGACAGAGCAGAGAGTAACTTTTTTGTGTGTGTAATATTCAGTCATTTAGATACCCAGACTCAATGGAGAGTTTTCTGTTAAGGTGCTTTTAACAAGACCGTGGAAAAAAAAAAAAAACATCTCTAGTGGAGATCAGTCTAACTCACACTTAGGGGAGAAACAGCACCTCACCCAATGCTGCACTCCCACATAGTAAGGACAAGTGGCTGCACAAAGTTCCCCAAGTCAAACTTTTTTTTTTTTAACTTGGTATTTTTATACTGTGAATAATAAAACTCTAGAACACATTATTATTTTCCTTGCAAAAAGGTCCTTGAAAGCTAACTACATCTACAGAGGAAGATGGCATATATCAGCAGATCTTCCTAGCAATCAGCCAGCCAGGGTAGTCTCAGACCCAGAAGATATGGTCAGTCTCCCGATTTTTGATAGATAACTTGCTTTAACATGTTGCTTTATTCAGGATGGTCAGGATGGTAAAAGGAACATTATCAGTTCCCTCACAGCTTTTGCCTTATGAATGATTTTGTTCACCATCTACTGCTTGAAAGGAGGAAGGCCCAAACACTAGGGAAAACACTCAGATAAATAGGGGAAGGTATTTCCACCATCTAACTTCAAGTGGACATGCAAAGTAAAGTTACAAATCCTTCCTAATCTGGTTGCATGTCTACAGGGCTAAAAACTTTTTTTAGAAACATAACTGCTTGCAAGCTTCACATTATTGCCTGCACTAACAGAAAAATAAGGTAGACAGAAATCCCCCACTACCTGTGAGCCAAGCCAACAAGCAGACCAACATTTCCAAAACTGGTCCTTTTGTTTAAATCCTCAGAGGTAAGTATAGGCATGCAAGAACCTGGTGCTTTATGAAGCCTATAAAGTTGCCTAGGAGAGAGAGTAGAGGACAGATGAAAATACCAAGTTCCTGCTTTTGCCACTAACTCTGGATAATCTCAAAAGCTTCTTGCAAGTTTTCACATCTTCAAAATTACACATGTGTCCGAAGCCCATAATTTAGAAGGATTTTGTTATTGATTCAACATAGGTTTTGAATCAATCCCTTCTTATTTGATTCTAATCAATGTAACCTTGTAATAGCACGGTCTCATTTATTTCATTGTCTGTTAGTTAACAAGGTTTCCAGGTTTATTTGCAGTATTCAAAGTACCACGCTTAATAGGAAACAACATTAACTGTCAGGTCAGGGCACAATTTATTCTTATAAATCAGATAACCTAAGTTTCAATCCAATTCCCACTTTGTACTGTAATCCTTCAGAATGAGTTAAATTTAATTACTTTTCAGTAATCAGAAAAAATATCAGAAAAAAATTGAAATTAAAAGAAATTACATTTCTGCACTTATTCCTCTTACAAGGGGTATGGCTTTGAGCAGAATGAATATTTGCTTTTCATTACTGACTACTCCCATTACTTGGTATCACTAAATTAGACTACAAGGGCAGGAATAGAATCTGCAAGGTTTCCTTTAGAAATAACACTTTGTGTTCTTGAACAAGTTAATAAAGCACACTGCAATTAAACAGGGAAATGAACACTAAGTTTTATTTCTGATGTTTACCAGAACCAAGCTGGTTTACCTCTCTTTGGTGGCCTGACGTGGTATGTGACATCATTAATGATCAGTTTGAAGTCATCCAGCAGAAGCAAATCTATGCCTGTAGAAGAGGCAACACGTGTGCCATCTGTAAGGCAAACAGATGAGTTACTAAAGAGTAGAAACCAAACTGTACCGAAATATGCTGTGGCTAAGTTGCAATGCCATCCCAAGTCCAGTTACTGGATTTCTATGTCTTCCCACAGACGATACTCTTTATCAAGATACTTATATATACTGGGAGACCTTACCTGGCAAATACTAGCTCAGCTACATATGCAGCTGCTTTTCTACATCTTTGGTATTTCGAGCCATCTTATAAAAAGCAGTTCCCTTCATCCCACACACTGTGAATATTTTAATGTTTTGCAATACAATCCACTTAAGTGACCTTCATCTTTCCCCACTGGCATTAGAAATTATTTCAGTCTCTGGTATTGGACAGTTTTGACACCACTAACCTAGCAACACCTTCCTCCCAGACCAAGACCTTTAAGGAAATACCTGCTTTGATGGCACTGTCATAAAGACACCGTAACAATGTTTCAGAGCTTTGGTGGCTATCAGACACAGCAATTGAACAAAACAGTACAATAAGGCTAAGTGAAACATGATTGAGCCTTCATAGCTACACAAGGTACGATTTCCCTTGTACCACCTCTTACCTACTTCCTTACAAACAGATTAGAACATCTAACACAGGTTGTATAGCTAAATAGTAGGAAACTCAGTGCAAACTCCTCCATTAGGACTGATGTCTGTAAACTAATCATTAGGAATGTTTTTCTCCTCCTTCACTCTACAGTCGGATTTCCTTTACAGACCTGATTACACAGGGAGAGCTAACAGCATTCCTCCACTAGGAGTGGCATTTCTACCTTATACTTTTTCAGGAGCGTCAAATAACTCACACCATAGCAAACTTTTACTTAAAAAGCAAAAGGCCAGACAAAAATAGGTGGCAAGTAAGTAAATCAATTAGCTTATAAACAACAGTACCTGCTGAGTAGATGGCAACCCGATCAATTCCTCTGTCTTCTGCTTGCAGCTGTTGTAAGAACACACCAACAGAGTCTGAGATAGGTTTGAGCGTGAACTGGCAGCGTTCACGCCGGGATGGAAGATTCACAGAAATTACAGGTAACCCGTTTTGGTAAACCACTGTCACTTCTACAAAGAAGACAAAAATGTAAGTTTACCATGAAAAATCAGCAGACCTTCTCACATTAGTTCTGTATTTATCCCACAGAGAAAGACAGAGTTATGAGCTGAACGCAAGACAGACTAAATTTGTGGTTCATCTTTTATCAAGAGATAATGCCTATCAAAGGAAAACCAAGGCATGTCAGAGGTTTTCAGTACCATTAACTTGGCAGCATGTCTTAAAACTTTGTGTTTTGTGGAAAAGTAAAAGATACTTACTCTAAACACAATCATGTTTACACCAAAGGCAACATGATATCTAAAAGCCACAACTTGGTAGCACATAATGATTTGGTTTGTTCTTGAGAATCAAAGTATTTTGAACTATGGCAGACAAAACAGCATGCAATTTATCAGGATTTACAGCCCAGAAGACAAAGGCAAACTGTGTATATTAGCAAACATCAAGGAAGGACCTACTTCAAACCTTTTTATTCTTGTTTAGTTCTGCCCTCCTTCTTTGCCGCAAGGCAACAAATATTTAAGACAATAGTCAGGAGTATGAGGTTGTAGGAATAGCACTCCGAGTTTAAGCTTCAAGGTCATTTCATCTAAAATCCATGGGATCAATACACTTTGTACTTCAGAAGACATACATTACTTAGTGGGGTAGATAAAACAACATCTTCCTTTTCTGCCAGGAGCTTTTACAAGAGCATTCTGAAAGGTTTCAGTGCCCCTTTCTAAAATTTTATGGTAGTGACCTATAGGAACTCTAAGCCAGTTATTTTACTGCCAGAAAGACAGCCCACTCTGTGTGCTCTGGGATATCAATACATAGAAAAGAGAAGTTAAAAGTTTGTATGCCCTCTACTGAGTTACAAACAGTCAAAATTTCCCCCAAGTGTAGCAGCTGCCAAGACATAGCAGCACACCTAGAAATGATTCACTTTGGATCGCTACTTATTTGTCTTATGTAAGAATGTAAGGTCATCTTTATTGCACAGAGCATTTGCCATGTCTTAAGCACTGTGCAGTCACACCCACCCACACTGCATCTGGTTTAGTATTGCCACCTGTTGTAGCTTTGGCCAACTACACGAACCACACCATCTACTCAAATAAGTTTAACTCATGTGTTGACATGCTAAGTCAATTTAAGCAGCTAGCATCGAACCTGGTTGGTCAAAGCAAGTAGAAATAGAAGCAAATAATGACATTTGAACTACCAAAGGGAACTATTTCTAAGCATGCCACCGTTCAGGAAGTTTTGCCACCAGTGGCCTTTATATCTCCCTTTTCAGTGATTTGCTGCCAGATGATGAACTTGTTTATCATAGGTTCATTTACATATTAGGACAAGTCTTGGGGCAGCATGCCTTTCCGAAAAGGGAGGCTCATGTATGTTGAGAAAGGATGCACCAAGTACAGTTTTACCAAGCCAGAAGAGTTCTATCAAGCTTTTGAGTTTATTGTCACATGCCTTCATTAATTGAATCATGCATACAAAGGCTTTCCCCGTCCTCCAGGAGATTACTATCCAGTGCTGACAAAGAGGTCCTCGGGTCACCTTGAAGACTAGGTGAAAGTGACCAAGTATGGACATCTAAAATGACTAAAGCATCTTAACAGGCTCCAGTATTCGGAAGCCTATAAATGCCTATTCTCAGGACTCAAACACCTGACAGGATTTTAGTAGCTTTAGTGTTTCAAAGCTTAAAACTGAGACAACAGTTTATTGAAAAAAATAACGCAAACTGCCAATTCATTTAGACAGAATTTCAAGCTCCTTATCAGCAAGTGTTATGACACCAACTATCAGATTTTTGCATTTTTTCACTCAAGTATCTGAGCAAGAGACTGGTAAGAAATAGATAAGCATTAGCTACACTTACGGTAGCAGACTCAGAAGGAACAATCAACACATTTAGAAGCTTAAAATAGCCACTTAAGTATTTACTTTGTTGGTTCTGTGAGCAGCATAATACAGCATTAACTTATGTACTGCTTACATAACCACAAGACATGAAAAACAGTCTTTCTTTAAAATACTACCTTAAGCATACAGGCAGTGAGCCAGTTTATTGCAGAGCAGAAGAGATAATATGTCTGCACCAACACTTCTCCATGTATCCCCACTGGTACAACACTGGGAGCTGAAGCTCCATGACTGCCAGCTTTTAAGTTAAGTGCCTACCAGCACTGCCATATTTTAACCCTCCGCAGACCAGACTGAGACCACAGTGATAAACGCAATAGCTTGGACTGCACCAAGAGTCAGCAGCAGCAGTAGCACACACAAAACCTTTCTCAAGGATTTCCAGCTTAGGTTAAGTGTTAAAGACCAAGTTATTTCCCTTCAGAAGACTGACTCAGTAAGTCTAGAATTACAGCTAATTTATGTTTTCTTTATAAAAAGCTTATAAAAGTAATTTTCTTGCCTAATTCATCAGCAGGAAAGACCATAATTCCAGTTTGATCCTCTCATCACCTCCCACACAAGTAACTTCTGGTCAGATTTTTTATTGCACTGGCGAGGGAAGAACTCAGAGGCAAGTAACAAAAAGAAAAAAATCCGAAGAACGTGTCAATAATACAAACCTAACAGACAGCAACAGACAGCTCCAATAAAACCTACTAACAAGACACTGCGATATGGCTGTCTGCTTCGCTTTCATCTGCTCTGGCAGCCCTGTGGATTGCCTACATGAGGGCAACTACAAGTTACTAAGTGGACAAAGCATTCTGACATTTCACCAATTATAGAGCTAACATTTCAGCTAATCTTCCCTAATTTCAAGCCAGTACTTAAACACATGAGACAAGTAAAAGAAAGTTACTGATACAAGTGTATTTCATTTAATTTTACAGACATCTACAACCTGCCCAGGGATACCGCTAAATAAGACCAGAGAGGATTTAAAAGCTTTACATACTGTAATTAAGTGTGAGGTTGCTTTAAGGTATGAATTCCACCCAAACACCACAAAGTTTTGACTCAACCGTATGTGCATCAGTAACAGATTATGAGCATTTCAGTACATCTCTGTTCTTGCATAGGAATAACTTAAGCAATACCTTAGGCCTAAACAAAGTACAATTTTTTAAAAAGGGTGTGGCCAAAGAATTCTGTGTCCAACATTTACTTCTGGTAAAGGTGAAGTTATTGCAAGAAATAAGAGAAACATTCAAGCACAATATCAGGAGAAGTAAAACAAAATCAGGCAAGTAGCTACACACTTAAGTTATCCTCTCAACCTTACGATGTCCTCGACACTTCTACCTATTTAAGCTTCAGGCTTTATTTTGAGTTCTCCACAGCAGTCATGTTCTCTTTGTGTTTGCACACTCAGTATCCTGGCAGAGAAAGCAACCGTGCCATAAGCATTTACTTTATTAGCTTTCAGGCTTTATTAACAAGCCCTACTGGGGACAGGATCTACTAACCACTTTTGTCAGTCAGCGTAAGTGCTCTAGTCTTTGCGCACAGCATGCAGATGTTAAGCAGGCAGGGATCTCAAAGCTGCTTGCTTCCTCTTTGCAGTTAGAAGTTCCACCAGTGCATTCTTTTGCTTTGTGTTATGACAGCCTTAACAAAAAAGTTTAATGTCTGGGCTGCCCCAAAATTTAAACAAAGGAACAAAACTGCCTTGGCTTCACAACTTATTTGTTGCAGCAACAGTGCTTGCAGCCACTTGAGCAAGTAGCTGGTATTTTCATAACAAAAGTGCAGTTAACAGGGCATACAGCTCCCTGAACAGTAAGCACCACACAGACCTCACTGCTGCATCCAGAAAAAGTCTGGCAAAAAAATTGGACAGTTGCACACAATTACATCTTCCTTTATAATGCTTGCCCAGTTTTGTAAGGACAGTTATTAGACAAATTGACCATTTCCATAATTCTTCTTGACCGACTTTGTTCTCTATCACTTAATTAGTTCAAAATGAGATTACCTCCTAGCCAAAAAAGCCTCAGCCAGAAAAAGGGTCAGGGAACACGATGTAAGTTAGCAAGTGAAAAGCGAACCACAAGTTTCTCTGTGTCAATACTCACCATCAGAGGGCACTACTGTACTGCAATAGACCACTCTCACACTCTGCCAAGGAGAAAGCCTCTGATGCACCTAGAAAATACAAGAACAGCAAAAAGGACAAATGTTCAGTAACGCTTGTCTGGCAGAATCACACCCCAATGCCACCTCCTGACCCCCCTTCCTGCCATCACCTACCCCGACGCTTGTGGCCAGGCATTTCCTCCCATCCGCCGCAGGGGTGACAGCAAACCAGGAGCGCCTGTCAAGAACAGCCCCTTCTCCTACCATCTGTCACTCAGTAGGGCTTCCCCCCTCAGCCAAGTTCACCTCTACACACCTCACGGCCAAAGCACAGAGTTTTAAGTCAGAACGTGTAACAGCACAGCTGCGAGCTTTTTTTTCCCCATTAATGTAAAAAGTATTGGTTAAAGCCACACTGAGTTAATCAGTTCTAAGAAATTAGACTACTATGCAGACATGGAAAGTCGAAGTAACACGAAAGCATCAGTCTTCAAAGGTGAAAAAAAAGTTTTAGCATAATAATGGGGGAGGGTTAGGCAGTTGCGGATTAAGAGGTTCTCTTCGGTTGTTTTCTGTGCTGACATATATTTCCTTCTCACCCTTACAGAAGGCATCGAAACTCTAAGCTACAAGTAGTAAACATGCCTGTTCACAGAAGAACAAATTGTTCAAGATAAAAACAAAAATTGTTATACTGAGCTATAAATAAAAGCCCAATAAAAAAGTGCACATGAATGGTTTTTATGTTCTACAGTTTTGGCAAGGGACTAATTTGTTCATGAAAATCTAAAATCAGACTGATTTAAAGTCTGCCTTCTACGACTAAGTTATACTAGTCATATACTAATCCTCCCCCAACAGTGAAATTACAATTCCAGCATAAAAGCGCCCAATTTTAAAAAATAATACAGTGCAACACCAGGTCTCATCTGTCAATGGTGCTATAAACTTCAGTGACTAGCTCTCAGATTCTTCAACAGTTGCAGTCCAATATGGGCATTCCTGTGGTCTGAGATTTTTGTCTTTTGTTGATTTCTAAAATACAGCTGCCAAACTTGAATTTCTATAAATTATCTCACAGGTAGGGCTTGTTTTTAAAGCAAATTTCAATGTAAGTTTGCTAACAAAACCCAGGCTGTTGTTTCATTGCCAAATTGTCCAGACATCTGTATTTTGTGAGGTTGCTTTCAATAATCTTCTTAAAATAGCTTTATCTGCTACTTAACTTTTCTTCCAAAGCCTGCTATGCAAGTCTAGGATAGTTACAACTGCAGTAGTCTGTCTTGAAAGCAGGACCTATGGACCAGGTGGTCAATGAATTTGCAGTTCTGGAAATTCACTCTCCTTTGTGCTGTATTTGCACGCCTTCTCAGTCTTGACAATGAAAATCAGTCAAGTCATTTGCAGTTTTCCTCCTTGCAACTGCATTTTCAGCTTCCCACAGTCAAGTCAAACAGGCAACTAACAGGAAAAGAGAACTGGGCGTTAAGCAGCTGTAACTGAAGTTAAGTGGGAAGCTGTATGTTTTGGCAAAAACAATGTTGCACACACATGCCCCCTAATATGTGTTGGGAACCAAAAGGCAAATTTACGTTTTTACATTTGAAAAATATTAAGTCATCTGGACTGACAAACACCCCTGTGTGCCACTGCTTAGCAACCAGGAACCCACTCCACCTGAAGAGGTTTAAAACTCAAAACCACCCCACACACAAATACAGCTTCACATCCTGGACAAATCAAGATCTGCTGTCTTGAGATCATAATTGTATTATGAAAAAAGTCAGGAGCTTCAGTGAGCAGAACCTGCACCACATGTAAGTCACTGTTCAGAACCAAATTCTACCCGAGGAGGGGAAGCCTCTATAGGAAGTTTAAACTTATTGTAGTTGAAAGTAGCAACTTCAATTTTTAACCCTTCCAAAAATACTATCAGATCAGATACAATAGTAAGTGGGCAGAATTTATACAGATAGACACAAAACATCCTGCCAGACAGTACTACCACAGAGCACTGTTTATATGCTTGTTCTACCCGATCCCATGGCAGAGCTGGCGCTTTAGATAAGTGCTGTTCACTGCTTTACTCTTCCCTCTTACGTGGCACTAATCATCTGTTTTTGAAGCACTGCACATCAAGAGTCTCCCTTCCTCTCAGATGTGCCAAGGCAGCCCAAAAATTCAGTAGCAGTTTTCAGCAAATCCTAAACCCCACTAAACCCAGCATTTACCCCCCTGCAAAATAGCTATATAACCAAAAGATATTACCGGCTTGCAACGGCAAAGACATCACCTTAAGGCCATGACTATTTAACAGGTAGAAGCTAGCTCCAGAAGTCTCCCACCCTCACACAATAGAGGCAAGAATAGGGGAAAAGGCAAGAAAAAAAGTTAAAGAATAGGGTGTTAGGTGACTCATCAAAAAGCCGAGGTGTCCCTAGGTTTTACCTCTTCGATAATTCTTTTACTGCGATTGAGATCTGAACCAACCGTTTCATCAACCCCACAGCACTATGCTGACATTACATTTTACAGGAAGAGACACTGGTTAAACTACACATATCTGTCATTCCTGCAGTTCGAACTGTGCCTTGCGATACATGCTCTGTCAGAATTCTCTTATCTAAGAAAATTGTCTCTGTTGGTTAGGAAAAGAAAAAAAATGAACAAATGAACTCAAAGTCAGCAGAGACCTAAATATCATCTTCTGCCATCCAAGGTTAGCAAGAGCTTAAGGAATCATGAAACATTTTTTTCTTCTTTAAGGGAAGCTGTTATTTTAAAATTGAGATGAGAGAATTATCTGAACCCTTTATCTGATGCCTGCAATTCAACAGCTTTATGCAGAAATGTTCCAGAAGGCTGAAGCTCAGGACTGAAGCAGTGTGGGTCAGAGAAGAGAAACTTGTTCCAAGCTTTGCTGACCAGATCTCAAATTGTTTGCCTGCCGACAAACAAATGGATGACAGCTCACTACTTCAGCAATGAAATGTGCAATAATTACACCCAGGTTGAGACAGACTTGTCCAACACAATAAGGGACATTTGGAGCGTGAGAAGCACCAAAACTAGACCACTGAAATTAGAAGCTTTAAGCACCAGAATAACTTTCTGGGTCTCAAGAGAACATATGCAGGAATTCACTTTTCAGAGTCATTAAATCCTTTGTTTCAACGTTAAGAGGCTCAGGGGTATGCAGCTTTGCTCCCAGAATTATTATGGGAACAAGGCCAAAAAAGGAAGGGGGGTGGGGGGTGGGGGTGGGGAAGGGAAATTCTTTTGTCTAAGAGTAACACTTCAAAAAGCCTTGTCCAGGTCTACATCGGACAATCCAAAGGTAAAAATTAACAGCATCTCTATAGGTCCTAACATAGCTATTTCAATTCCAGATGGGTGACAAAGTTAATCAAAGGCCTTCTCAAAAAAAAACCCAACCCCAAAACAGTCTTTTAGCTACCAGCAAGTGCTCTCTGATAGGAAAAGATGGAACAATCTGCCAGAACTCGTTTGCCATTTTATATTATCATTGATGATAGAATGGTAACAACTTAGGGGTACCAGGACTCCAGACTCTAATGAAAATCAGAAAAGTTGTCCAGAAAGAAACCAACACTCCAAGCATGGAAAAAGATTAGTATCTTAACCTAGAACACGTCTAAAACATGCTGCTAACTCATTAGCTGGAGTACTAGTGCAGCAAAAGCTGCAGAGATTTTGTGAAAACCAGAGCACTCTCCATGTAAAAATTTCTTTCCATGAGTGAAATCTAGAAGAGACACATTTGCAAGTGCCAGCTGTAACATCCATTTCAGCATTTATGAAAAGCCTCCTTTAGATAAGGCTGCCTTAAGTCAGTAGTGAAGCAGCTCACCTTTTCCAACAAGCAACAGCTACTTTCCTCCCTACCCTGACTTTCACAGCATGAAAAACTGGATGTCCTTCCTGGCTGTAACAGTGCTTGTCCTAAAACCTCCTGGACAGCATCTCTGTGACAAAAATTGCTGCAAGCTTCCTCAAGCAATCACAGCAACCCAAACCACCCACCCGAAAAGTGCTGAAGAGCTCCATTTATTGATCTTTCCCTCACTTCAGGGCTCCAGCTACTTCTACTCCTGTACTCAGTCTGTGACACTGATCTCTCCAGAACAGTACTTTCATCTTAAGTCATTGGGTCCTGTTTTGTCCTCCGATTTTGCTTCCTCCTCTTATCAGCCATGTTTGCAAAGCAGCGAAGATGCAGAGTAAAACAGCGTTCGGACCAGAAATCTGCTGTTCAAGCTCCATGATGTGGATTAGCTCATCAAAGCAGCTAATATTTTTGCACCACTACATATGCTCCTACTGGATGTAAGTACATGTAACTGTGGCCAGCTGCCCAGCCAGCTGCTCTCTCACTCCTCAACAGCACAGGAGAAGGCAAGATGAAACAGCTCATGGGTCAGGATAAAGGCAGGGAGATCACTCAATCATCACTGACATGGCAGACTCAACTAGGGGAACCACAGTTTAACACCAATTAAAGCAGATAATAAACAGAAATTAACACACCTTCTCCTCACTCCACCCCTTTTTCCAGGATCCAACTCTCCTTCCCCCACCATGAGGGGTGGGGGGGAATGGACATTCCTTCTGGAAAGATCCACAGTAGCCCATGGAGGACACCAGGATGGAGTCTGCCCTAGAACTTCCGCTCCCTCCTCCCACCTCAGCGCTTGCAGAGCTGTTCCTCACACTTTTTTCCTCATGCCTCTCCTCTTTCCAGCATTTTTCCCCTTTCTGACCTCAGATTCCCCAAGGCACCAACAGCAAGGCCGAGGGGCTGGGCTGCGCCTCACCAAGGGCCACCAGAACCAGCTGGAACCAGCCTGAGGCAGCCCCAGCCTCTCCTCAGAGACCCCCCTCAGCGCCCGGGCACCCAACACAGCAACTACTAAAGCAAAGTTTGCAAATGAAGTCCTTCAAAGATGAAGGAATGTAGGGCTCTGAGCACAGGCAGGACCTTTTCAGCCCTCTGACATGAAGGACGCCTGCAGCAGTCCTTCATGTGGGCCTGAGGACAGCAAGGGGGCAGGGAGAAGACCTGACAGCAGGCCTCATGCCCACAGTACCATCAAAGAGAGGTCCTGCTGCTGCCAGCACCCGGGCACAGCTCTGCTAATTTCAGATGCCTTCTTCAGCATCTTCCCTGGCTTCCTCAGAAACCTTTGAAGAGATAAAAATGGGCCAGTCTGGCATGAGAGATCTCTGCCTGCATCTCTCACCCCCTTCTTCACCACCTCCATTCTTTTGAGGCATCTGGATGCCTTGGCCCACTTCCAGGATCTCCGTTTAGGAAAAAAAGAAAGTAAATCTCAATCTTCCTCTGAAACTGAACCCAGCTTTACCAGGGATTTCTTCAACAAATCAGTAACCCTATATGGAAGACGTCCTCCAACATTTTGCTATGGTCTCCAGATACATCTGCATAGTAAATTCTAAGTGATGTATCTCCTTCAAGGCACCCACCTTGCTTCTGTCTGAGAGCCTGGTACACAATAAAACAGAACTTGCTCTTGCAAGGGTAGCACTCACACCACACCCGCAGCTCTCTCACAGCAAGCTGACATGCAAAACCCCAAACATTTGGCCAGAGAGGAGAATGTGGCGGGGAAGGCCCTTAGACCTAGGAGCTGTTTTCCTGCAACAGCCCTACAGGCACCATAGCAGAAGAATCCCACAGCCCTGAACACTATTTTCTACCCAGTTTCCAGCAACTTCAAACTGCTGCCTTTTTAAACCATACAGCTTGTCTCCCAGAACCCAAGCACTTGCATGATTAAATCCCACTGGCTTGAACTCATTTCTTTCTCTTTGCCAGTATGACCTTGCTCACATCCCACTCAAGAGGTCAGATTTTTTTCCCCAAAAAGAACATTTCACACCCACTCCCTCCACAGGGCAATGTTTCTGCAGATGAAGGTCAAGCAAATGAGAACCTGGCTGAAGTGCAGTGCTGTTCCTCTTTGATTTTGTTTAGCTTTTTTGTTTTAAAATCAGGCTTAGAAGATGGACACAAAAAAGGCAATGTCAATACAATGTGGGAAGTGTTAATCTCTGCATTTGGAAGCACTTTGTACGACCTACACGTTAGCAAATGGTCTTCATTTGCCACACTTTTCATTCCTGTCTGAATTTTCTCTTCTTCCAGCACCAGTACAGAGCTTCATCACATCTGCTAGGAAAGGAACATAAACAGGAGGTGAGCTATAAATATTCCCTTCTCACCCTGCTTCCTTTGCCCATCTGCGTAAAAAGAAACAGGTAATACACAGAGTCCAGGAAGAGGGGGGGGGGGGGGTGGGTAGGAGGAAGGAGATTCACTCTTTACAGAAGGAGGTGGGGGTAGGGGAGTGGGGAGGAAAAAAAGGATGAAGCAAGTGATCTTCATTCTTCATTGCACCTTTCTCCCAGGCATTACTGCTGCTGTGGAGATGCTGCAACAATGAGTCTTGTAACAGGTATATCACGCTTTTGATGGCTTTATTAGAGCCTCTTGGTGCACAAGAGGGAAGAAGTAGTAATGAAAGAAAAAAGATAACAGACATGTTAAGCCCATTGGTCAAGCAGTCTCTACCGCTTCTAAAACATGTGCTTCCCTTGCCATCATCCACATCGTTCTTCCCCCAACAAACCCACCAAAACCCCAAACGCTTCCTCAGTCTACATTCTTAATTTTATTGCACATGTAAACAACTTAGAGAATTACAGTATTTCTACTTTACTTTAAATAGATTATAGACACAGTACACCAGACCATCACACTCCCTCTTTCATCCAAACTTCACGCAGTCCTTCCTACCTCTAGCAAGCAATGCAAACCAGGGCTGGAACATCCATCTCCCTTGCAGTTTGTGAAGCCAGATCAGTTTCACTATGAAAATAGTCTTGCTTTGCTTGAGTAGGATTGTTTGAATTAAATTTCTTTAATACAGCCCTTACAGTTACTTGAATAAGGCTGAGAATTTTAATTGCCCTCCATTCTGAAAGCTTGCAACACCAAAACCAAGCAGAAGACCACGATACATTTAATCCTGTGTTAGCTTTGAAACCTGAACACAAAGACAAGGCAAACCTGAATTCCCTTCCTTAATTTCCAGATTCATTACTGAATCTTCCTGTATGAAAAGGATGATACCTCTCTTCTCAAATTTAAGTGGCCATCAACCCTGGTTTAAAAAGCAGTTTCAAGAATTTAGTGCGTTCTGATCCCACAGATTTCAGAGTTCATGATTTCTGTCTCCCTCTGCCACCCACAGCTGAAAACTGTATAACCAGAAAGAAGGAAACAGAGGGACTCCCCTCAGCAATTTGCCCACAGCAGCTTACTGTTGTCTTGTTATTTTTCTTTCTTCCTCTAGCACTTATCAGCCCCATTAGGCAATTACTTTTGTCTCTGTTACAGCCAGTTTAAAAGAAGAGCTCTTAGTCCTCTTCTCCCACCTTGCTGCCATACTGCATAAATAACTTCCTCATGAGGAAATGGCAGCTTACTGACGCATGCCTAGCATTTAAAACATCAAGAATGAACAATAAGCACAGTTATGAAGTGAGATTTCCACAGGTGCATGGAAATTCCTTCTGCCTCCATGCATGCTGGGGAACAGCCAACTTGCACTGGTTTTCCAGGGAAATAAACTCAGAAACGAAGGAACCTTGCTTTCAGCTCTTGAAAAGAAACAGCAGGCTCTTGCAGACTTCAGAGTCGATGCCAGAATACATACAGCTTCAAAGAAGCTGCACATTCAAATAGAGGTACAACATTCTGCAAGCCATGGCAGCCCAGTACATCCCAGTGCTGGGGGAGTCCTACACCATAAATTCCCTGCTCATTTGCCCACAGAGAAGAACATAGAAAAAAAAAAATTCATCTCTCTAGCTAACCTTACTTGGATTTGGTCCAAAAAGGGACCTCATGGAACAGAAATGTTAAGTACTCCATGGAGGCATGCCTCAGACAGTAAGAGGTAGTTCTTCCGTACCCACAAAGTCACTTCAAGTCAGTCCATGCACTGAAGACAGAAAGTAGCTCTTTTTCTCAGATTACGAGCCTTACAAGGCAAACGTGGAGACTGAATTAGCTTCAGGATTGAATCCTTTACAAGGCACACTGTTCAAGATTTAAGAATTGGCCAGGTTTCTTCTACAAGAAATACTGAAGTGCAGGATGCTCAACTTGGCACACATCTTCACTTTCTACATTGTTTGCCTCAGTTCACTACCAGGTGCGATTAGTGCAGTGTTTAAAAAAAAATAATAATAAAAAAAAAAATCAATCCTTTCACTAGTCTCACAGACATCATCAAGCCCTGGAAAAATCGTCCCTTTGGTTAAGGGTGGATGCCTGACATTTTTCCCCTAGATACATTATTTGCCATAAGGATTGTTACTGCACAACTCTGGCTTCTAAATCACTTACGTTCCCTGGCAAGTTAACATCATATGAGAGCAACAGAAGAAAATGAAAAAAATGCCAACAAAAATATATAAATATTTTAAAGCCATTAAAGAACGTAATCTCATTGTGCTACCAGACCACAGTTCAAGGAAGCTTACGTGCAAAGTTAATATCCCTAATATGTTAATGTTTAATATCCTTTAAGGTAACGCTGTACCTTGTACCTGACAACTTTACAGGGTGGCCTCCCACCTCCGCCCTGAAAGATGAAATGCTGCACTGCTCACCTACTGCATGCCACAGGTATATGCCTAGAGAAGGCAACTCAACAGAAGTTAAATGCAAGTGAAAGGCAGCACTCTGCAGAGGCACACCTTCACTGACATACTAATGAAGTGCAGTAAGAACACCAACACGCTTATTTTGAACCCTATGTTTAAATAGCATGTTAAATGCAGTCTTGAAGGTTTCCCAGTTCAGCTTTCCGCAGCTCTTCTCACCTGGCCTCTCTGCAAGAGGACAAATTAGGAAACTAGGGTTGATCCCTTCCGTACAACACAAGGAACAGCCATATGGTACCCTGTAGCATTCTGCATATGGTTTCGGAAACACCAACTGGGCAGTACTTCCCAAGCTCCTCAACACTGTTGTACTATAGTTCCACTCTGGCTAGGGAGTGCACAGAACAGACACTCTGCATCCTCCAGAGCAACAGGACTAATCTGTGGGACTGCTCCCCACAAACCCCTGTTCCCAACCCTGGCAGCAATTGGGTCTGACGAACTCCAGTGCCCACAGTGACCACTTCATCATCAGCCGTCTCTGGAAAGATAAGGAGGACAGACACAGAACAAAGGTTTTTGTTTAACTGACCATTGATAAAGGGAAGGGCTGTAACAGCATCTCCTAGCAGCACTCACTAGCTCAAAGCTACTAATTTCAGCATCTCCTGCATGGAATTACTGTGCCACAAAGTCACTGAATACCGTGATTATTCTTAAATGCATGAAAGCATGACAGAGGCACTAACAGCTAAACAAAGCTTCAGGAAAGCTAACACCTGAAGTTGATCATTTCATCTGACAGCCAGTGCCATCCTTGGAGCAAGGTCAGTCAAGTCCATCACCCCTTCAGGCTGAAGGCCCTCACGAAGGGCTGCTTCTCCCCATCAGGTGTCACTGCAGAGCCTGTAGCCAGGCCATCCTCAGCACTAATTAATCCCGTCACTTCCTGAACCTCCCTCCTCTATTTTAGGGAAACTAGCTGAAATAGGGTTTATCAACACGTGGACTATGCACAAACACGCCTTTAGATTATATAATAAGTCAATGCATCCAAGTTAAATTACTAGTTAAAGAACTTAAAGAAAACCAGACCAAAACCTCTACTACGTGCTTTCAATGGTTATCAAACTATCCACTGCCAGCATCCGTGATAAACTAGGATTATAGGGGAGCATTATGAAAGGTGTTCCCCAGATATTTAGTTCTAGTTTGGTTCTCTGTTTAATTGAAATTTTTTTTCATTGTTTCAATTCGAGTATTTTTCTTGTTTTGCAAATCCAGAACATCTACTGTGTTTATACCTTTAACTATCTAAAAATTTCTCCTGTAGAAATTCTGTGGCTTCATTGGAAGAATAAAACACAAGGAAGACCCAACAGAAAACAAATCAGTCTCCAGCAGCCAGTCCTGAAAAGCCAGTTGAAACTACTTGCCCAATTATAAACTGTAAACCACACAAAGATACACAAGCTACAAACGGTTTGCTGTTCATACTTCTGTCCAACATAAACACAGAGAATTAATTAATATTAAAAGACTGAAAAGTCTTGGAAACAAATCGCTAGAAAAATGACCATTCTTCTAGTATTAAGACAATTTAAGAATCAACAACCCTGGGGAAAAGAGATTATCCTGGGAGAGGAAGATTTGAAATGGAAAGTAATGGGAGGACTTTGGCTAGGATACTTCCTTAAAGCTTTTCCAAATCATTTAAAATGGACTAAAGATATTGTGATGCGTGTTCAGTGGCCTACAAGGCAGCAATTTACAATTTGGCTCTGAATTATAAAAGCTGTCAGAGACACCTTTACAGTTTGTGTTTTCATTGACACTCTCAGCTAGTTAATGAAAAATTAAATCATTCTTCTCAGGAAAATCAAATATACATATGAAACAGAGCAAAAAAGTCTCCATGGAAAAACAAAGAGACAGGCATCAAGTTAAGGACTCCAAAACATATACATTCCATCTAAGCAAGGAGCCTGGGTCAACTCATGCAGAATGGGATCTCTCTCCTATAGGATATTCGATATAACAAAGGAGTTCAATAGGAACTCTCCACACTTTCCAAGAACCTTTTCAATGCTTTTTCACTGCAGTAAATAGAGCTGGGAACCGGGACTTTTCCTTTGATCCAGTGCTAATTATTAAAGTTCTTTCAGTCTTGAATACCAGGTTTCTCCTCCTCTACGGGGATATTCTCAAGAAGCCAGAGAGCCCCTGTCTGCCACCACTAAACTGTACCGCCTCACACACATCTGCAGCCTGTGCTAAGGCAAGTTGGGTAAAACCCCACTCAGTTTCCCAGGTATGTACATCTCCTTCCACCAACTTCATCCCCTGCCTTGGTGTCAGACAGCAATCAAAGAGCCCCAAACCTTCCCGTTACAACCACCCGGTCATGCAAGCAAGCTGTTACAGAAGCCACAACACTGGAGACAAGTTAACACTTTTATTTGGTCATGCTATCTGCATTACAGGGACTTTGCATGCACAAGTGAGAACAGGCTCAACACACCAGAAGATCTATCAAGACCTTCACCAGGACCAGTCAGTCAGTTTGGGTCATTCCTTAATGAGAAAGGCTGAAGTCCTACACACTAAGGCCACTTTCCCGCTTTAGGATGGCACCATCTTAAAAGAGGTCAGAGTTCCCCTCCAAGTCTTGCTGTAGTCTTCTTTTGGCTGTATGGATTGAACTTAACAATGAAGAGTGCAAGTTTACACAGCTGACACACTGGTAGGACTCTACCTTGTTTTCAAAGCTTGTGAAGTCTGCTGGGTTCACAGTTCCGCAGTCCTGCACCTGCACCAAGGCACAGTTTGCAATCATCTCCAGGACATGTATCAACAAACTTAATATCCAGCCATAAAGGAGTGATTCAGGGTTCGGACTCAGTTATAATCAGTTTCTTTCATCCCTGCCTGCTTATGCTACTTCACTGATGGATGAACTAGATCAAAACAACTTGTAAGCCAACCACAATTAGCTGTCGCAGCTGCTAGTCATGGTTATTTCCAACTGTATCTACTAAAGGCTTGCATGCCCAGAAATATTCTCGTGAGACACTGAAAGCAGATTCCTCTTTTCACAGTATTTTATTTTTATGGGGTTTTAGTATAGACCCAGCTTATTACTAAAACAAGACAAAATGCAGCAAGGTGTTACTAGTTAAGAGGTCAGGTACAAGGCCCAGACACTCCCAACCAAACAGTTTATCTCTGCAGAGATTAAGTCTCCTGACAGCACTCAAACCAATTCAGATAGCAAGCCAAGTGGCTTTCTCAGCACAAGAATGAGAACACATTAGCCGTTGAGAAAGCATTAAAAGAATTACTAAAATAGCTTGCTGTAAGCAGTTTAAGCGGTTGTCCAGCTGAATACCAGATAATTCCATAAAAAAGCTGGGGGTGGGGAGGGGGGGATCTGTGGGAAAACAGACCACTCTTTTAGACACCACCAATAATACTTACATCAAGTCCAGATTAAACATGAAAGACCACTAATTTCTGAGGGAGAACAGTCATGATGGAAACCCAACACACACAAAGCATGGCTTGAACAGCAGTAGCTAAGATGCTCATAGAGCAACAAGACAGAAGGAACACAGATCACATCCTTGCTACAACGCTGCACGGCAGAGCAGGACACTGCATCAACTGCAAACCGTATTATTTTTTTCAGGAACAGGAAAACACAGCAAAGCCACTCAAGAGTACATCCCACATGGATGAGAAGACGACATGGCTTGTCCACAGACAAGCACAACTTCTGTAGCAGCATTTGGAATAACCTTGTGCTATTATCAATCAGGAGGTTGTAGAACAAACAAAAATCCTTTTACCTTGCCCTTTCTCAGAGAGGCCACAATGCACCTGAGTGTTTTGAAGTTAGAGGCAAATGTCTCATCTCTAAATTGTGCTCCTGTAAGCGAAGAACATAATTTCCCCGCCCCCCCCAAGATAATCATTAAGACCAAGTTACAGTTGCAAGAGTTTGAATGCAGCCTGCAGTCACGCATGGGATCCTCCTCTTAGGACAAATTTCTTTTCCACATTAGAAAACAAGGAAGATGCATTCCAATATGCCTACAGACAAGAGCAACACAATTCAAGTTCACCAGATTTTTTTGGTGGCACTGAGAGGTTCTCAGCATGCAACAGCTAAGAAGGCATTTATGAAGTTCACCTTTATTGGAAACACCAGGAAAACTCTTCCAGCCTTTTCTGAAACGAGACCATGGCCAATCTTAAGTTGTCTCAAGTCCTCTGCGTACATCAGAGGGCTGCTACCATCATGTACTTCAGAACACCACAGTATGTCAACTTTTTAATAACTATAACAGAGTTTTATTTAAAAAGTTTTCTACAAAAGTTTTATTCAACAGAGTAACAGTTTTACAGGCTAGAGTCTAGTCTGTTAGTGGTCATTGATCAGGAAACACTTGTGTGGCTGTTGTGAAACATTTTCTCATGGTAAGTGCCATTTGTTATTCATACATACAGTATACTTAACAATACAGAAGCAAGTTTGACCAACCAACGCTACCAGTAATAAGTCTGATCAGTAATAACTGCTGTTCTCCTGACCTCCTTCCTTGCCTATCTTAGGAAGGGAAGATGGATTTAAAGTTAGAGCATTAAAGCACCAAGACCCTTTGGGTTACCCAAAGGCTTGCCAAAACCTCCATCCTCCGTATCACTGAAAAAGTAAGAAGCATCATCTCCAAGTCCACTGAATAACCCCCACCCTTTTGATTTTGAGGTCTAGTGGGAAAACCCATTGACAAGTTTGTAGGAAAGCATGTGGCAGTTGAGGGGACTTCTGGGAGAGTTCTCCCACACACACTTATTATCCTTAACTCCGCTAATTTGAAACTCCTGTTTTGGCATTCTGCATCTTCCAGGCAGAAAGTCTTGCCTAACGAAGATTAAATACCTGGTTTCACTAAAGCCACAAGATCTTTAGGAAAGCACCCTGTACAAACTACCCTTCTTACCAGAGTCTCAGATCTGTACGTCATCTCCCTGGACAGAGGTAGCTCCTATGCTGTTTAACCCCTATGCCCCCGCCAGAAGTCAGAGCAGGAAGTCAGAGCACTCCTCCTCCCTGCTGGCTGAAAGCCACAAGCATGCCAGGCCAGCTCAGCTTCACACTGTGGTGCTGCTACTTCGGTGATCTGCATTACAGGCGCCACTGGCATCACCGTCCCTTACTGCATACCAAGACACTGGCATTAGCTGCAGGAGTGCCTGCGAACATTTCTGTCACAGCCACCTCAACACTACCAAGTCACAAACAAGCCCCTGCAGTTCTGTAGAGGTCCACTTTGGATCCTTCTGGGGATGGGGAGGTCTACAGCGAGGTACACCCTACTTAAAAGAATTGCACAGAAGAATCAACACCTCTGACACTTGCTAGCTTAGACAGCAGCTTATTTCTGGGGAAATACAAGTACTCAGGGACTTTGTATAAAAGGAAGTTAGGAAGATAAACAGGAAAAAAAAGAGCCTGCATAGCCAAAACCAGATTTCAATAGGCTTTCCCACACTATTTTCAGCCCAGCAAGAAGCTTAAAAATGCTCATTCTGATCTGGCTAGAGGTAACTCATATAAGTGTCAGGCTCACCTTAACAAGGTGACTCGAACTGCCTTTTATGCTCCAAGCCTTCTCTGAATTGCATTTAAATGTAATCTCTTTCCCTGCTTCCCTCCTCCCCCCATAAGCCAGGATTTCTTTGATTCTCAGTGTAATTAGGAGATAATTTTAACTCTGTCACCAGATTGATTGCACTAGTGCTTAACTGCACTATTAAGCAAATCATTAGCTGACATGTGGTACCTTTTCCATCTGACAGAGCAATGCTCAATTGCTCGATAAGTGGGGAAGAGGGGGGGAGAACTCGAGCAAAACAGCTACCACTGATCCTTAAGACTGCACTGGCAAGTGACCACAGCTGTTAAAGCACTGCTTGGGGAACCACATACACTTTGTCATTAACAATGGAGGCAAGACAAACACCCTTAACTTCAGTCCAACCTGTCTGGGATCCTGCATCCAACGTCACCTGCAAAGGAAATCACAATCAGATACTGGAACCACCACTGGGTAACTTCAGCAGCACTTCTGTGCCTAGAAGTTTTAACAGACAGACAAGTACAAGACCATCAATTTTCTGTATCTGAGCACCAACTGTGCAGAGACCCTTCCTACTTCATTTTTACAGCCCTGAGGGTCTGAGACTTCTTGTAATGTGTTCCAGCAAAAGATACTAGAGCCCATCAGCTCCCACTCCGAAATGCTGCTGTACAGGTTTATCAAGTTAGGAGAAGATTAGCATGTTCAGTCACTCACTGCTACCTGAAAAAGGCTCCTGTGCCTCACCTCTATTTAGAAGCCAACTAATTCAATGAACACAAAGGCAGTACAGGGTCTACTCAGAAACTTATTTCAAAAGACATACAACAGCTGGCTAAGGTCTATGAAGGGAATCTTTTTCCACCTATTCCACCTAGTGATTCCTTCAAGGATCCCAAATTAAATAGTCAAGTAAACAGTAAGAAGTCATTGTGCCCAAATTGACTGTTAGAGCATCAAGGAGTCAAACAGCTGTTTTCTCCTTCTAGGAAAAAATTTTGTCCAAAATACAAATTTGCACGGAGGAACCATTTTGCAAGACTCACACCAAGGCCTTCTGCAGCAGCAGCCACATCTACTGACTTTGCCAACTACCTGCTTAGCAGCTGCTTCAGCAACTCATTCGCTCCACACCCGGTCTATGAAGCACTCAGTCTCTCTTCTTTGCTGGTATGAGAATGAAAGGCAGGTACAAAGTCCAGGTTTCGTAGCAGTGAATTTATAACCACAACAGCAGGCATTTTGCAGTACAGCCCTTGACCAAAAACCACCTGTAAGCGGTGTTTTTTCTGAGCTGTATCTTCTTTCAATCAGATCCTGTTGGCTCAGCTGAGCTTCCTCAAAATTCACGCCTACTTTGTTCTATATAAAGTTTTACCTAGTTATTTGGTTTGATCCTCACTAGATACGTTGCAACCCAAGTGTAATGCTATACTGAAAAAGCAAACAAGGGAAGCCTCCATTTCAAAGAAAGATGGGCCTGTGAAGCTCTTGGCTGCCAGTGGAAACCAAAGCTACACACATACATGTGAACACGTACACCTGTACAGTGTCTGCACAGCAGTAGGACTGACCAGCTTTCTGTCTCAGCCAACGAGTGACAGTTTCTTTTTAACACTGGACAGTATGAAGACCTGGAAACACCAGTCCACTCAGGCAGACAAGTGTCCCCAGTTAGCTGCCTTATGTGAGGTAACTAGCTTTGTCTGGTCCTCAGGAATAGTAAGAAAAAGCCAAGAGCTTGCTTGTAGCGAAGGTTGAGATAACAACGGGAACTTCAAACTAGTGTCAGTGTTTGCTCTTCACAGAAGGTACATTTCACAACAGCCATCTGGGTGACCGGCACCTTTTCTTTTCCTCTCATATGCTACAGCACCTGGGAACAAGAGGAATCTGATAGAGGACCAAGCAAAGATACTTCATATCCCTTAAAAGGAATCTCACCTGATAGAAATCACTCAAGTACTAACACAATGAATGCTTCTTATACTATTATACCTCACCACAAGTGAAAACAACCTCCAAGGTTTCTTGTAAGCCAGTCCTGGGAACCCTTTTTCCTCCCCCCCTTTTTTTTGCCATAGTAGCAGAGTTTACAGGCCTGGACCATGGGGAAGCAGCTAACCTGGCACAGCTGGGGAACCAAATCGAATTCCAGGTGGGCTTTTAAAGGTCTCTACTGACCCAACTTAAAATACACCACAGACTGTTGGCACTTTGCTGATCGCTGCAGCAGCTATTTGCCCTCATATGTCAGCTAAGTACCACACTTCACAGGGCAGGGGGTTAGAGCATCACTGTAGAGGTCATCATGACCATCTTAGAAGTGACCACTACAGCCATGGAACTAACTGCATGAATAGGAGAAAGCACATTAAGTCAGTTGGCCTACCTTAGAACTGTTGCTGACAGTACAAATGATTAGCTACAAGGATGTTTTGCCAGAGAATGGTAGCGTTTCAAGCTTCTGCCACCATCATTTCTGCAGCCATCATCTGGTAGCAGCTTTAATAGCTATCAATAAGAAGATGAATAGCAAATTCATGAGCTGTCAAAGACAGTACTATTAGGGCAGCTCATTGGTCCATGCCATTAAAACACAACCAGTTCTTTAGAACCCTCCACCAGCTTAAAGGGCAGAGTTTATCATCATTATTCTGAAAGAAAAAATAGGGACTTCAGGTAACCCCGAAGCATTAATACACTGGGGGGGGAAAGCTGAGTGAGAGGACTATTTTACCATAAGTTTATTTTTCTGAAGCAGTGCATTTGCACTCCTGATATTTCCCACCCACCCTTAAGAACATAATTCAGTTTACTGTATGTAGCAAGCAACTGATACAAGCCATACACATATACAGGACAAAGGAGGTGTTATTCAACCAGTTCATATATATTTCACATTGTAGTTTTCCATTACTTTTTTTTTTTTTTTAAACAGCTTGGAAACAAGCAGCAAGGGCTTCTGTACAAATTAAATCTTTACAGTCCATGTGGCACCCACACCTGACACAGAAGAAGGTGTCTAAAGCTGCAGTCATACTACAGTTCTGGACAACAGGTACACTACTGACTAACAGTGTCGGGTAACTAGACTTTTAGAACAGTAGCCCATTTCTGTGTAAAATAAAAGTGCCCATATGTGTCTGTCCGGTACAGGCAGCACAGTGACAGAGGGTCACTTCCTACAAGCATGGGCTCTGTTGTCATCCTGAACATTTCCACAAGCTCTCCATAGCAAAAGCTAGCTGAAAACAAAGATCTTTATGGAGCATTTTCATCACATCACAAAACCCCAACTGCATTCTTAAATCCAAGGACACAACCATCTTTGAAAGGCAGTGAGCAAGCATGTCTTGAACTTGACTAATAAAGCACAGTCACCCGGATTTATTCTTAATAGCTTTTCACAGCAAACCTAAAATACCAGAAGTGGTACATGGTTGGGCTATGCCACATAACAGGCAACCTCATACATTACATTTGCAGCTGTTTCATCAGCTGTCACCAGCCATCCAGCACTTCTCATGCGCAAGGGAGGCTGCCCTTGCCCTGTTTACAAGTTTCCCCCACCACACTTCTGATCTCAGCATCTTCAAAACACAGTTCATAGTAGAGTATGTATTGTATATGGTGCTAACAGAAGCACAAGAGAGTAAAACAGTGGAAAAAATTTTTCCATACTGCTGCATCAGAAATAGTGGCTCAGCTGCAGTTCTCCAGGAGCAAATTCACAGTGGTGAAGCGTGTGGAAGAAAGCAGGCCCACAACACTGGACTCTGTTGTATGAGATGAGTACGAGAGAAGGATCAAAGCCAAACTCAAAATGGAGTTCAATACCAAAGGAATTTTACCAGTGTGCTTAATTGCAAATGCTGCATCTAACGTATCTACGGAATGGCCAAGCTGTACATTCTGTATTATGGAGTTTAGCTACAGTAGAACACTGCACTGTACGGTTTAGCTACTCAGTAGATAAGAACCTGTCAGAAACCAGGCCATGAGCCAAGAGGGCTGAAACAGGGCCAGAAGAAGAGACAGTCATGAAAAGGATAACAAGAGGAAGATTACGAAGAAGCGAAGATGTCCTAGACAACCACCAGAGGACCCCCGACCCATTAGGCCACACACGCGTAGTAGTAAGATATAGATATGATAAACAGTTCTTCGAGCTGTAATGAATATGCTAGTAGTTTCTTAGAAATGTCATTAATATGTATAGATCAGACATATAAATAGTGAACAAAGCCAGTATGCACGTTGGGCAGAACCTATCCCCTGTGCACCTGGTGCCAAAAATAAAGAATGCCTGAAGTTTCTAACACTTCAAACCAGGTATTAAGAGAGCTTTGTCTCCGATTTTTCAGTATCGAGTCAGTTACTAAATGTCAGGTACAAACTTGAAACCTGTTTCTACATGGCACTGAAAATGTTCATTTGACTCTTCGCACACCTCATTTCAGGTTTGTGTGTTCTTTTCAAATGGGTCACAGATGTGCAAATGTCACACCGCTGTCTTCTTGCACAGAGCACATGGCTTGAATGCTTGAAAGAAGCCAGCAACTGAACCTGGAACCCATCCTTTGGGATCAGACAACAGATCATGAATAAGCAACTTCAGCATTTCTTTTTCACTAGCACATTTGCACATGCTCAGCAAGAAAAAACCTCCCCTTCCAGTAGGCTGTCTTTCTGACACCCTTGCTAGTTATTTTATTCACATTAAGCTTTGCGTCTTCCCAGATACCAGCCATACAGAATTTTAACATTTTAGAACTGCAAAGCAAATTTACTGGAGGAAGGAAAGCAATACCTACTTCTGCTGTGCCAAGTTTCCAGTCATCTGGACTCTACTGTGTTAGGAGCCCAGTACATCCCACAGGGAATTGCCAAGCCCCAGCATAGCACACAGTATGGTGCTCTTGACAAACTTCTGTAACATCCACTCTTCTCCCGGTGTCCTTGCCTCCTATCATTTGACTGCTCATTGCTATTTATTACAATCCAGGGAAACTTCCACAACCATTTCCTTACAGCAGCAAGGCCAAGAAAAATATTCTACTGAACTCTGCAACCTTTATTATCTTCTTGGCTCACAGACATAAGAAAAGTTATCACTGGCCCATACCAAAGATATCACAGGATATCTAACCCAGTTAAAAAGTTTTTGGCACAGCAACAAGAAAAAAAAAATTTAAGTGTTTCAATGCTTGGCTAAATTTGCTGTAATAGTTGAAAGTACTTCCTAAGCAAGTTTATCCATGAGATCACTGCTTTGTGATATAAATCAACAGTTTGATTAATCAAAAAACTGTTTTCAAAGACTTGCCAAAAATGGAGAAATACTAGAACAGACACTGCAAAAGAGTTCCCTGACACAGGCACAGACGTGTGAACACACACTCACACTCTTTATCCTTCTGCATAAGGCACCACTAAAGTATTATCTCCAAATTAAATAGGAAAAAAAATTGTTTTGTAATTAACTAACAAGTGTAAACTAGCTGTGCCATTTCTCAAGTGGTTACTGCCTTACCCTCTACAACCCTGTTTGCACAGCACTTAGACTACTCATTAGGTTCTTTCAAATGAAAGATTTCATATAGCAAAGAACCAAGAGACATAATTCAGGTAAAGTTATTTACCCATGTACCTGCACATAGGTGGTGTTCTTTCTTCCAGTCAATAAATTTTATTCCTCCTTAAGAAGGATTTGACACAGAAATCAAGCACAAATAGATTGTCCAACTCAGAAAGCGGGAGGTACACAGGTCAAAATATGCTATCCAGTTTCAAATCACTATCTTTATTTTTGTCTTGCTCCACATAAAATAAACTTCTGTTTTACACCAAGGGTTAATTCTCAGTGCTACCAACTATTACTTTATTCCCCCAAACTCCCCATCCACCCTTTGCCATCCTACTTACCCACTGTACAAGAATACACTACCAGGACATCACTATTGCTTACGTTAAACCTTCCAATATTTATGTATACTGTTCTGTACGATTTAGGTTTTAACCTCTATATGTGTCACTTTTTGGGGCACAGCCCTGAAGGCCACTGTACAGGGCGTACACAAAGGCATGCACGGGAGGCAAGCAACTGCCGTGCTAAGCAGGATAACTGCAGGGACAAATTTCTTAAAACAGTTCTATTGCCAAAAAGCATATTATATAACTTCTGGTATTAAACAACCTTATAGTAATCAAGGAGTAGATGAGTCACCAGGATAAGATTAAAAGGAACTAGTTTTGTAATATTGCCACTAAAAAAAAAAAAAAAAAAAAATGGTTTGTGGAAGAGAACTTACAATCCTCAAATATAAGTTCTTCTTGGTCCACTTTCCCCTCAAATGGATGCTGTCATTTTGATGCATCAGTGGATGCTAGATCAATGCAATCCTACACTTCGTATCTTCAAGACATTATCTTCCAGATCTGTCTGGGAATTGTTTATATATTACAGAGGTTGAATAAAGAATAAATCAAACTTAAGTATTGAAAACAGTGGTCATTTATCTCGCAAGATGAGAACAGAGACAATAGGCTATGAATAATGCAAAAGAGGTAAGATACAAAATATTCAGTTCAGTCTATTACCTGCAGCCTGAAGTGGGTATGAAGTAGTTGATTAAATCAGACAGCAAAACCTGTTCAACCCAATTATTGAATAAATATTTTAGAGGAATTTTTCTGTTAAACACTTGGAATTCATCTGCATTTCACCCAAGGACACAAAGGGAGGGCAACAGGCTATAAGCCTGTGCTTGCCTTAGAGAAGGCCAAAGCTAACAGGATGTTTTGAGCAAAGACTTCTAGAAGAATGTGTGCCCTTTCAAAGGCAGTAGTCAGACAGGACACACAAGGCGAGAGATGAATGTTCCTAAGATACACTGGCAGGCTGCTGGTCATGCTTCTCACAGTTGTAGGACTACAGATTTAAGTAAAAGCATAAAGCACCCAACCCCAAAACAAAAAGCAAATGCTCAGGATTTTCCGTAGCTATGACTTCAGCAGCTATTTGCTGCCCCTCTGCGCTGTATGCTGCATGCTGGCACTGCTGAGAACAAGGCTAACACCAGGATACATTTCAGTGCTAAGTGCTGACAACCCTTACAGTCCCTCTTTCCATAAACAGAGCCCAAAGGGACATGTCCTGAGAACTGACAGGAATTTTCTACTCACATCCCCTGGCGAGTTTGCTCTTTGCCGAGACCATAACCTTCTGCAGCAGAGTTACCACCCTTTCGCCCAGCCTTCAACTGCAGGATCATTTCACCTTGCTGTATTTACCACCACAAGCTTACAGTAACCCAGGTGAAATCAGCACGCCACTTAGCAAGTTAATTTCTTATATGTAGCTTCAGACATCCATTGAAGAGAAAACCCAAAGTTAATAATTCTGCTTGTGAAGGTATTATTTCAGGTGCTGCTTTGGCAAAGCACCCTCCCCCCACCCACCCTATTTTAGCTATTGAATAAAATTAGAGCCCAGAGAACAAATATCACAGATCATTTCACTTGCATTTGCCCACCTCATTTAACCTCATCGCTACCTTATTCAGCCATTACAGGGAGCATAAACAGGTACCACGACAGAACCGCCACCTGGTAACACCACGGCAAACCACTTAAGCCAGTTAAGAACCATGTTATTTCCACTCAATTTGTTCAGAGAATTATTAGGCACATAGGTAGGTGAGCAACTTGAAATTCTGAAAAATATTCTTAATTGCCATTTGAACTACAAGGGAGATATTTCTCAGTACCCACAGGAGAAAAGCGCAGAACTCGTGCAAAGACAGAACCTAGCCTGGATCAGCAGGGGATACCTGCGAGCGCCTATGCACGCTGCCCAGGATGTGATTATAGTACTATCAAGGCTTTAGGTATTCTTCCAAAAAGACCAATACCGGAGATTAAACACTCAGGAGCTGAAAGGCTAGTTACATCACCTTTTAACTAAGGAAAAGGTAAATGTTTCTGGATTTCATCAAGCCTGGCAAAATCTTCCTATCTATTCTTTGTGGTTGGTTTAGCAATAGTGCAACGCAAAAATTAGGTTTGGGATATATGACTTCAAACCCAAGCAATTTCAAGAATCCCCAGCTTCAGTAAGTCAAGCTACCAAGCAGAAAAACTCATTTAGTCAGCCCTAAATACATTTCACCATTTCTACTTTATTTGCCTGAAATACCACTCGCACCCAGTTACATGAGACTCACCTACACTCAGGTACACCCATCAGACTGTGTAATCATGGCTCCCAGTTTCATATTATGCTTATCGTCCCAGAAAATACACAGCACAAATATCCATGTAGTTCAATACTTTCAGATATATTTAAACCAGACATTTACTAAACAAGACATTTTTATTACTTATTCAAATTGAAATACAAATATCCAAGACAAATGTAGCTACCTTAAGGGTACTGAATAGATCAACACTCTAAATACACATTATTCGTAGCATTTACATTTACATGAAGCTACTGCTAACTGTAATAGACATAATATAGCATACGCACACTAAAGAAACCAAACAACCCACAACCAGATACTTTTGGAACTTCCAGAATAATTATGGGAGGTGTGATATCCGACTTCCATATAAATTGAAAAGGCGCAAAAATGAACGCAAGTCAACGTATTTGCCTTTTAGATGCCTAAATGTCTCAAAATCCAGTCCAACGTGTCCCCCAATTTTTACAGCGAGTTTAACGTGTTTCTCGTCAAGCTTTATTTTCCACACACCAGCAAGAAAACAAGCTAGAGAATCAGGAAAGCTTTCTTGCACAAGAGATATGAAAAGCACATACACCTGGTAAAAATTATAGAATATCTTCACTTCCTGCTGCAGGTATAGAAAAATATATTTAACATGGTATATGCAATACTGACTTTTATAAACTAGAAAGTGATCTTAATGACAAGATATAATCCCTTCTCCCAAACTGCATTCTAAAAGCAGCTGCCCTTCAAAACATTAACATTTCAATGTTTACTACAATATAGTAATTTAAATACTTTGATGTATTTACAACTATTTATGGTTATTTTCCAGCAAGAATTAAGTCTGATAAAGTTAACATGCACAAAAATAGATCCTTAGGAATGCTTATCAAAATATTCAAAGCCTAAGACGTGACTTCTGACAGTCACTATTATGTGTGGCTTTACCTGTATTGTGATCAAAAAAATAGAGCTCCAATTGCCCAAAACTAAAGAAAAAGAAAAATGCTTCATTTATTTTGGCTGAGGAAGTCTCTTGCAAGTGAGGGGAAAAAAAGTAAATGCCCAATTCCACAGTAATCAGCTCTTTATTTGGTACTCTCCCAAATTTTCCTAAGCCAGCTGACATCTTTCAGTAGACCGATTATCCTATCTATCCCACACTTCAGACAGTGACTTTAAATTTAATCTGCTTGCCAAATCTGTTAGCGATTATACTAAAAGAACTTTTTAGAGGGTGTTGTTATGATAACTGCATCAGATCAAGCATGATCTGAACAGCCAGCCACCCCATTCATGCTTTGCTCAGAGCAAGCTGTGTGTCACACTATGCCCGGTATTTTCTCCTTTTAGTTGCTTTCAGCAGTGCTTGAGACCTATAAATAAATAAAAGAGCAGGGAATCCCAGTAATGCTTCGGACTCTGTGATTGCCTTTTCTGCTAGTGAGGCTGATAAATGGAACGAGCATTTCTGACTCAAGACTACCTCCTCCCTGCTACCAGCACATGAAGGGACACAAGCAGAGCCCCAAAGGGAGACACTTCGTTTCTGCATTACCATTTTGAGCAAGGTCTTTCTCAAGGGGAAAATGACTCACCACTGATTTCATTCATACTGAATGCCAGTCACTGCCTTGATTTCCTCGAGGACAAGCAGCTCACCACGACAACGCAGAGGCTTCCCCCACCCTGTGCTGTGCCCTGGGGAGGTCTTGTCCAAAAATGCTTGGGGAAGAGATTCTGCCTGTGCTAGCAGCATCGAGGGAAGCGTGAGGAGCCTGCACTTGTGTGCTGCCAGCCAGCTCCGCAGCCCTGCCCACCCAGGCTACCCTGACCCACTGTTCAGGCTACTCAGCCAGTTTTCCTCCAGCTTGGCACCGAACTGACAAATCCATTAAAACAGTTCTGCATTCTGTCAAGAGACACCACTTCAAAAGCGTGTAGTTACACTGGTCAGCAGGTATTAAGATCCTGGTGAATGGACAGAGAAATACAGGCTTTTGAACAAGCAAGACTTAGGCTTTTCAGTTTTTTAAATATTAGTTATCCAATCGGATTCTACAGACTGAATCTCGTATTTTTTCATCTCAACAGTCTTAGAAATACCGAAGTCTCTAAATGGGCTAGCTTCATAAATAGTAGCAGCACCACTCACAAAAATTCATGGCCTGTCCTTACACCAGAACAGCACGGACCCCAGTAACAAGGACAGACCTGTTCCTGTGCAGTTCAACGAGCATCCCTTTCACAGCGTAGGTGGCTCCAACAGCAGAGACTGAATAAACCCTGCAGCATGATAGTTCAGGCATTCACTTGAAGACAAATTTGTTTAGATCCCATACATGAACAAAATGAAATTCCTTGGGGCTTTGTTTTTTAAAACCACAGTTGGATTTGTTTTCCAGAATGCAAGACAAATGCTACCCTACAGAAAAATGAAAAGTACGATATTACCTCAATCTCTCCAATAGGCTCAAAGCACTCAACTTCAACTGCTGCAGTGCAGCATTTCTTGTATTTTCTGAACCAAACCAACTCTGTCAACAGGTTGAAAGCTTTTTTATTTATTGTTTGCAAAAGCAAACAGCCAAGGGGTGCAAGGATCCAGACTAGACTCCCACTGTCAAGATGCCTCCACCCCAAGTCCTGCTTTCTGCCCATACCACTCCCAGATTACAAAATACACAGCAACACCAGCTCTACTGTTAGCAAAAATCACAAACTTTCCTAATGTTGCTGGTGGGTGGCAGTTGCACCAGTGGCACTGGTCTTGCATGGCAAAGGTTTACGCACTTCCCAAACATTAACAGTCCAAAACATCAGACTATGCACCACCACCAAACTCTGCCTTTGGTACTTATTTGGTACCTTCATTATTACATCCGATACGTCAGTGTCGCTTTGATCTTTACTTGCTTATATTTAATGCAACTCTCAGTTCTTTTCCCTTCGCATTAATTCCAAGGCATTTACCTTGGTGTTCTGTGAGATAAGCAGGTCTGACCCAGAAATCTCGCCCAGCAATACAGCCAATAAGAAATTCAGGGAATCAACACTTGTCTCCCTCTTGGGGTTGCATTTTCAACTAGACCAAGCTTTGGCATTGACATATCCCCTGCATCCCTCAGTCTCTGCTGCCTGCTTGCCAACACATTCCCCCACAGGCTGTCAGCACGCACCATCCATCTCACACTGGTCTTAAGTGTCTGCACAGCATTTCACCTTCAAGGAAGCTTTACAGAAGAAGTAGATAACAAAAGTAGATTAACACTGAGTGTCTTTACTATAAAAATATAGCTTAATATACTATTTGGATGAAACCTTGTGACTACTGGAGTGCAATCTGTTGTGTTAACCTTAACTAAACAGACCCCAAACTGCGCTGCCACTGAAGGGGGCTGTCTTCCCTACTCCTGCCCATGACAGTGCTCTGATGTCATCTTGTTTACTCAAGCTCACCCATTTTTTTTCTGCAGGGAGAGTTATCAGCTGGGTAAGAGAATTAATACAACATGTTGCCTAGCCACACAACCACTGATCCTCCTGATTGTGTCATTTGCAACTGCAAGATGAGAAATATCCCATCATCCCTGCTCACATCTGAGGCTGATATTTTCTTTCTAATTAGACATTGAGGCTAGCACTATAAGCGCTGTGCTACTTGTTGCCAAACCTTCATTTGCATCCATCCTTGTTGTCCAGTGAAAGCCACATAAGCATCACCAAAAGTGGCGGCTGAAACTTTGATGGCTTCAATTGAATAAAGCTAAGAAAAATTAAAGCCTCAAATGTTATGTTAAGGGTTCACAAGTATTCTGTTCTGCATACTTGGAGGGACATGAGTTCTGCAGATGAATTTGCTAACTTCACTTTCATAAAAGCATGGTGCTAACTCCTATCCCCCAGAAGGACACTGCCACATGGCTGGGTCAGACCTTCCTTTTTTCATCACTTAAGAGAGGACCACTGTATTAATGAACTATAAAGATTCATTTCAATAAAAGCTCCACTATTAGAGGGGTTTAAATTCACCCTGGAGCCCAGGCAATATATCAGCACTACAAGACACACACAGAAAAGCTTATTTGTTTCTCATCAAACAAAACATCACTTCATAATAAAGCCAAGTTCGTAGCCAAATGCATCTTTCTTCAGAAAACAGCACACATTTTCTGTGAGCATCTGCCTTAAATTTTCCCTTAGGCAGAAGAAGGCTTGTCAATGCTGTAATTATCTAATCAAAATGAAATCCATATTAAGCAGCACAGAAGCTGAGAAGCAGCACCCTAAGCTTGCTCCCTGCTCCCACTTCAGGACTACAGTTACCAAAAATTACTACCATACCCTTCCCCTCCTCCCCCAGTCCAATTTCTCACTCTTCAGTGAGCAGAAAATGCAAAGCCCCCATCTTCCAGAGGAACCAAAGTCTTGTTACCTGAAATAGCTAAGGAACTTCTGCTGAAGAGATCAGTCCTGTCCCATTTCAGCCATCTTGCAAGGCTCATCTCACCCTCAGCTAACGTTGCAGTTACGTGTTTATAATAGCTAGAAAAGACAGAAGGTCTTAATGTCCAACGCTTCAGGAAAAGAATAAAGTAGGATTTGAAAGACTGCTAAATCTCTGGCAGCCAATTTAACTCATCCTTTACACCTGCTTGTTCCTACCTGCAGGTGTGCACTAACATAGTAGCTTACCATAAACCTCTGAGGAAAACACAAAGGTACCTAGCACCCAAGTACTGACATGTGGAGAATCAAGTAATTTTACTGCGCCTCTGCTTCTAATGTCAGCTAGAAGACCGAAGTTTTCCAGAAGGACACACCTCAAATGATTGTGGACTTGGCGGTGCCATCCTTTGAAAACCAGCACAGAAATCTGCTCCTGAACAAGAACTGACTGCGCTGAAGCTGTTTGTACAGTCACCGTATGTCCATCAAAGCAGCATCAGTCTGCATATGTATATTACCATGTCCCAATACAGTCAACCTATATCTATTATTTTCAGCTCCGTTTCACACCAACAGCTGCAAGGTTTACCAAATAAAAGTTCTCCTGCTTCATAGCAAATATTCACCTCTGCAGCACGTTTTCTTGAAGCCCTCTGGTACAGAGAGGGGAAAGCAAGGACCACAGCACACATTTCACACCTCTCTAGCCTTCTCACCTTACAGAGAAGTAATCTATTTGCATGCCACCCCCTTCACCTAATGAACCCTTCATGCTGTTCAGCTTACACAGGGGAATTAACGTTGGGGAAAAAGAGCATGCCAGGATGACAGCTGCCCCTAAGTAACTAGCTTCAGCTTGTGCTTTTAGAAGCCAGACATCAGGAGGAGTGATGTTTTAAGGTCTCAAATTCTCACCATGCTTAAAATAAATTAAGAACACACTCAGTATGCCTTCAAGTGGCTTGCCTGCAGGATGAGCCAAGGGCACATTTCTTCTGCCTCATTTCCTCTTTCAGGTCACAAGCTGAGAAACACTGTTCAAGCCAAAGAAATCTGAAGTTAATCAAAATTTCTTATCTGAAACACACAAATAAATAGGAACCTCTGGCTAGCAGCCTTTAGTTTAGTGCAAGACTCACCTAAACTGTTCAAAGCTTTTTAAGTAAGCCTTTAATCTAAGTCCAGCAATTATTACGCTGTGCACTACAGTAAGGCAACAGCATGGCTTTAGGACCCTCAGGCCAAGAGGGGACCTTCTTTCACTTGCCATGATTACCTCCAACAGATTTTGCCTGGTAAAATCTGAGGAGAGGCGTAGCACACCCCACCTCTACTTCCTCCTGGGAAGTGTATCATCTATAAAGTATAACACAAACCTCACTATTTAGTAAGAGAGAAGTAAGAAAAAAGTCCATTTTTATAAAAATAGAGTATGCAATCCTTTCAAAAGGAGTCTGTTGAAGACAATCTTTTTTCTGTTAAGGAAAGCATGTAAATGCAGCTTGTATACAGACTATACCCTTCGACCCATGTCCCTGCTAGCCATTTATTCAGCTTCGGAACCATACACATTCCTGGTATCTGCTGGAAGATGAAGGCATCTTTTAGCAAAATACAGAAGTACCTGTTCAGTCAGCATAGACTGAAGCACAATACCTTTCACGTGCAGCATGGATGAAAGTAAAGTTCAAATAAAAAGTTCCCATCTTCCTCCCTCCTGCTTGCCTGGTCCAATCCCACCAGCTGTAAGCACCATAGATTTTTGGAATGTGTTTTGGCAGCGTTGCAGTGTTCCTTTAAGAACTACTGTTTTATCTGTAAAATAAGGCTCATTCAAGTCCCTAATAGGGCCTTTCTTAGATTTCTAGCTGTAGAGAACTGAAGTTCAAACTGTTGATGGGTTTCTTGCCCCCGTCAATAACTGAGAACCAATACACACTGCCTCACGTAGCACGCTTGCTGTGCAACCATACCACTGGTTTAAATTTACCACCAAATTTCACAGGCTTTAACACACACAGACCAATCTTCTCTCCCACACATGGTGCAAGCATCCTTGCTATGCTCAACCTACATCCTTCATCCCCAAAAGCTGTTACCGTGCTCAGCACAGCAAGCCCGTGCTGCTGACACATAGAAAGCCCACCGCCAGGGTCTCCAGGATTACTTCCTGCCCAGGACTGTCTGCCTTGCCTGCCTGTAGCTTTGCCTGACTGCAGCAGCAGGAGTCCCCCCCTTCCCTGGCAAGGGGAACAAACTCTCCTCCTGTCCCACGCCACCGTTCCTTTGCAGTCTGCACTTCTGGACCCTGGGAAGATGCTCAGGAGATGATCTATGCCGCAGTCACCTGGCTTGATATCTCACTGCTTAGGGGACTAATTCCAACTTTATATATAGAACAACCTGCATACACCCTCATGTTTGAGGAGAAAGCACTTCGGAAAAAGATGCAAGTAGAAATATTCTCAGTAGCAGGCATTTTCCCTATTTACATGCATCTCACAAGCAAGAACATTTGGCCATAGTGTGTAGAATTATGTAGCGCATTTCAGAGAAACTAATATCCTCAAGTGTACAGCAGTTAAATTCATATTGCAAATCTCTATACGTACACCTAAATTTCTAGCATAAGCTTTTCACACATGGTCTATCTGAAAATACAACCAGAAGCTTCCCTACACAAGGTGAGCTTTTTATTTTTTTTGTTAAAAATAAATTTTCTGATTTTTAAACAGCTGACTGCATACATAACTGTGTTCTCATACCGAACTCACTCTTGACTAAATAGATACTTTTTTTTGTAAACCATTGCCTTCACCAAAGTCAGTGTGAAACCACACAGGTATGGATGGTTTACGTGGGAACCACCAGGAGCTGAGTCTGAATGTAATGGGGCTTGGCAGAGTCACAAGACCTCAGCTGATATTCACAACACCTAAAATTTACACGCAGAGAAACTGAACTGTAATCTCAATACATTCTATACAGCAAGGTTAGTTTGAAAACAGTCTCGCACTAATTCTGACATTTCTAAAGTATTTTTTCAGTGCAGATGCTATAATTTACTATCTACATAAGTGATACTCGTTCATTTCCACAGCCTCCATTTGACACTTAGATTTGTGTTTCAGGTAGTCTAAAAATCATATACAACCATATTTTGTCTGCAGAGACTAGAACTGAAGTCTAGCTAAGCAAAAGGCTACAGAAAGATTATCTGATCTCTACTACGCACCAGTGATGCACAGGACAATAGCTGAGGCAGTGATGTTAACATGCACGCAGGCAATAATCTATTTAACAGTGACATTTTTTCCTCTTGCGTTACCTACAGGTCAAAATATTTGATCACTTTCAAAAGTGAGATGATGTCAAAAACGGCTGTTCCAGGAAATTCCTACATATAGTAATTACTTTAACTAGTCAAGTCACACAGCAGGGTTCACAACTCAAAATGAAGAATACTTGAATGGTGCAAGGGAGACAAACAAAGGCATTTCCATTTAATGTGCACCGTGCAGGAAGCAAGTCTTCATGATTAAATGCCTCCCTTCTCTCCTTGCTCCACCGACCCCCTGGGATAATAAATGCTGTGGGACAAGAGTGCTCAAATCTCATTGTTTCTAAATTCAAACCAAATTTCTAAATTGAGCAAACCAACCACACAGAGACCATCTGTTTCGGTCTCCTTATCACATACATATTTCCCTCCTTTAAGAAAGGAAAGCTACTTTTTAGTAGCAGGCTTTCTAGTATGTATTTTGTTACTATAGCAGCAACATTTTCAACAACATGCTCTAACAAGTAAAGTGTAATCCTCTTTCGCTGTATTATTTTAAAAGGGTCTTGCTTTAGAAAGGGCACCCCATAGAACACGACACGGGAAATTTAAGTTACAGCTTTCAGCCGATACAGCCAACAACCTTGCTGCAGGAGCCTGAAGGTTATTAGTAGAGCAGCAGCAGCATGAGCTGCTTGTGTCCACTGCCGCTGGCTTTGCTGAGCGTGAGACAGAGGTGGGAAACAGGAGATACCCTTGCTGGATGATGCAGCTCTCCCTGCATACTAAGTGGGAAGGTGAGGAAAGAGTAACGTGGTACAAGGAATCCCAGCTCCCCTGGCAACAAGATGCCTTTGCTGAACAGATTTCAATAAATTGTAGTAAAAGGTGGCTTTGAAATTACACTAAACAATCTCCATCTCTTCCCTTTCCTTCCTCTCAACGTTGCTAGCAACCGCTGCTTTGGGGAATTACCTTTGCTGTAGGGAACTCCCATGTTAAACATCAGAAGCACAAGGCAGTTCTGCAGTCTCATTTTCAACCCACTGCTTCTTTGTGTGCATATTGGGGATTCCCCTGATGCTTTGAAATTAAAGCCTTATCTCTGTATTTTATTTACGGTCATAATCAACTGCAGCAAGGTACAGATATATGAGAACAGATCAGAAAATTTTTGTCATCAACTCCCCCAGCGTACTATAACATGCAATACCAACAGATATATTAATATGGTTTTACACTCCTACCTTACCAAATTTCTGTTTGGAAATTTGTTGCCAGAAGTAATTACGTCACCTTAAAAGCAAAAGCAAGAAAATCCACAGAATACCAGAAAATTAGAAAAAAAAGAGGAGGTAGTGTTGAAAAAGCAGTCCAGTGATTTGAGACTGCAACAAATTACCCACCCAAAACAATGCAGAAATTCTTCACGCAGAAGTAGCTTGCATATTTATATAGCATACATGCACTCTGCAAAATTAGCCTAGAAATATTAACCCTTCAAGATCCTTTGCATTCACACATCTTACTAAATAATTTTTCTCTGTGAAGGATATGTGTATTTAAGTGCAAGCATGATCCAGAGTAACATTAATACTACAAATTATTCCTGCAGAAACCATTCTGCTCTTCTAGTACAGCCAAATGCTTCTACTGTAGCTGTTGAATGAAATTGTGTAATATGCTACATGTATTCGCTGAAACTAAGAAGTAATTCTTTTTAGTCTGATGCACCTATCAATGTAACATCTTCTATCCACATGTAACGCTGAGCAGTGGAGCTAATTATGGAGACCACATGAAAGAACCAACATAGGGCTTTTTTTCTGTTTGAACAGATGTCTTTTCCTTTAAAAGATAAAAATAATTGAGCTGGAGAAATGACTTTAATTACCTTCAGAAATCAGGATTGGCAGGTGGAGTGCTTTAATTCTGAGACACCAACAGGAATTTTAACTAAAGAAGAAAAACAACAAGAACGAACACCAACAAAAAAACCCCACAAGACAACCAAACAAAACAAAACCAGACTTACACACCACAATCTTTCTGTTTAGTGTAAATTTCCTGGAGATTTTCCTTTCTCTTTAACATTCATGCTCCCTTCAGAAGCCCATTTCTCCAACAGGGGAACTGAACAAGCATTACTTTTCCTACAGTTGCTCTTTTACCAGCCACAGGAGTCCCCGAGACCTACACCAGAATCTCCTGGCCAGAGAAAGAGTCAGTGCCTCAGACAGTGCGCTCACCTCCAGGCAGAACACAGCAACACGAGTCTGTGGGCTGGTTTCCTGTGTAGTAACATGTTGTACTCTGCAATTAATTCATTCTGTATTATTACTTTTAATTGTATTTGAGCTAGGTATCTGTTTCAACTAAGTGAATATGCTAAATGTACACAACAGGTAAGGGCTTATGTTCATAGAATAACTTAAGATTTTTAGCAAATACAAACTGAGAAATCAAGAGCCCCTGCCCCTGCACACCACCTGCTTTTGTAAGTTTTGTGAAGCAGATGAATATTCTCACTATCAGGAGCTTGGTTCCACTTCTCAAGTTCAGAGGTATTTTCCATCCTGCCAAAGCTAGCAGCTACATCACACCTACTACCTGAACTTGCCCACTGACTTTTGTAGTGCTGAAGCATTTGTTGCAGACATACCTAGGGTGTTCACACAAACCACACAGCTTGGCACCTCTTAGTAAGCTCTGTGCAGGAAGGCAGCTGTGACAGGGAACCTGAACAGTTAAAGGTAAGGCAACTGAGAAAGCAACGTCACATCTGTATTCCAGCCACAACAGATCGCTACAGGAAGGGCAGGGTGAAATCACATCTTAAACGAAGATGCAGCATCAACCATTTAGACTGTACGTGATTTCAGTAAACTTACCTATAAAAACCAGCCTTCAGTGCTTCACATCTACAACAAACCCCAGAGCTACGTAGCCTTGTAGCCTCCACACCTCACCAAATCAAGCATTGCAGTCAAGAAGGTCACTGCATTTAGAGAGCACTTTTCCTCAGCATTGCCCCTCTAGGCCAAACTACCTGTTTTCAAGGAGGGCAGACCTCTACCACTTGCTGCATTTAAGGGAGAAAAAGCTCAAGAATGTGGACAAATGTGAAGACCCACGAAGAGTTTGTGTATACAGCAAATACAGTGCACAAGACCATTAACTCCCCCAAGAGCTAAAGCGCCTAAGTTGTAGGAACTGTCTGTATCTAGTACTTGCTCACTCCCAAAGTCCTCAACTCATTTAACTGAGGTACAAACTCTTGAACAAGCACCAATGGTAAGAACTAAACAGTTCACCACAGTTAACACCTGTCCCTATGCAAAACAACAAAAACATCAGCAATAAAAGTGTGTTATGAAGCACAAAGCTTTGACCTGTCAAGCACTAAGCAGCATCTCTACAGGGATCCTCAGCACCTCAGAGACAAGGAGAACAACAGGACATAAAAAGAAAAGCTGCAGACAAAACACAGAAGTACTTTTCAGAACTTAAACTTGACTGTTTATTGGATACAGGCATATTCTGCTTGGTCTATTTATCCAATATTCTGTTACATACTTAGTTTTATGAACATACAGGGATAACAGCAGCAGGACACCAATAAATGGGTAAATGTCAGCCACATTTTGGATACCCCATGTGAAAAAAATAACTTGGGAGGCGAGATTAAAAAAACTTCTAATCTTTCTTCTCAAGAAATAACTTGTCTCTCTAGTCAGCTGTGGTACCACTATGAGTGGAAAAACCATACTCACAGTATGAATGCGTTTAAGAAAAATGCATATGCTCCACAATGAGATTATTTCTGTCTATATCAAGTACTTTTGTAAATCAGAGGTAAAGTAAACACACTCTTGCTCTCAGCCTTTCTCCAAGGCTCCGCTATACGAATTCCCTAAAGACAACAGTTCAGGCTGTTACGTAGCTCGGGGAAGACGTTTGCAACCAAACACTTCATCTGTGTCAGAAGGATATTAATATCATACAAGTAGGGGCAAAAACTCACATATTTAAATCTGAAGGTTGCATGACAGGCAGCAAACATCTCTGGGCGACACTATACATTAAACCTCCCTAGCTCTGTAGCCTTGCTTACAAGCTGTTTTCACCCCTCCTGCACGTTCATAAGCATGCTGCTGCCAAGCTTTAAAGCACATAGAGAGTGCAGATAGATATGCTGCCAGCCTTGTGTTCACAATTTCACTCCGATTTTGATAGCAGCAAGCCATACTTTTACTTTATGGAGGTGGCAGGGCTTGTAAGTGCAGACAAAAATAAACTCGTGTTCACAAGCTCATAGCAACCAGCAATGCAAAAGTTTTATTGAAGCTGCTCTCAAAACATTCAGTCCTACGTGGCCTACGAATGAAAACACGACCCTTCTCTTCCTTGTTAAAGAATGGTATAGCAAGAAATCCACTACTCCTGAGCCTCAAGACATTTCAGTTTGCAGGTGTGCAAAAAACAGGAAACAAGTTACAGCCTCTTGCGACAGCTAATAAAGAATTTTCTCTTTTCATACCATTTATGAAGCAGAACTTGATTTAAAGATTCACCTGCCTCTTCAGCTACTAATTTTGGTCTGCATTTAGAAAATCCATGCCAGTACTGAACCACCTCAACCACCACCATCCTTTTGCTTAGCAAATACACAGCCACAGAACAAGCAGCATCATGCTGTTCATTAACTTGAGCTAGCTGCGAAACACTTCTCTTCTACCCCCAGAGGCGTTTCCACAGACCACCTTCGAGAAAGCACTAGATTTTTTTTCATCCAGTCCCAGGGAGAGGAAAACCCACATTCATCGCCCCAGACCGACACCACTCTCGCTATAAATTGTCTCTGAAGTTGACAGTTGCATGCCACTGTTTTTAACTTCTGAAAATCTGTAACTTTAGGATCAAAAGAAATGATGAGCAGACAGAAATATAACAGAGAAAAAGATAGAGACCCCATGACACCTACCCTACATCAGCAGGAACTCTCAGGTGCTAGGTAGTGTACCTCAAGGCTATGCTGCTGCTTCTCCCACAGGCAAATTGAGATGAGATCAGTGTACTCCACCAACATGAGAAGAAAAGCATTTTCCCCTTAGAGTAGAACTGAACTGACAGTGTCACTGGAGAAAGATATCAATCAAAACCAAGGGTTAAAAAAACCTAACCCACTTAATTTATTAGAGATCTTACAGGTTTTTGCAAGATGTTCAGGGGTTTTTTTGCTCAACTCCAAACTGAGGAACAGGCAAGAAAGACATCTCCTCTTTGTTCCATCTCCTACATCTATTTTTACATCACACGATTTCCTACATTAGCTGTACCAGAAACTTTCACCGTTTTATTATCCCACTAGGGCATCTGTATTTCAGACAAGAAGCAATCTCTGAATTTATCTCACTCCCTGTTGCGAGGTATAACTAACCTCAGTTCCTTAACGTCAGGCAGAAGATACATTAAAGCGTCACTCCTAATATCAAAGCTATTTTATATTATGGTAATATGAGGGTGTAGACATGTTTTCCACTTAAAGTGATCTTTTCCACAGCAACAGACACCTACTTTGACAATGAAGGCTGCGAAAAGAACATCCCAGTGCATTCTCACCAATTCATTTCCATGATGTATGAAACCCCAGACATCATACGTCCCTACTGCTAAACAGAAAAAGCCCTACTACTGTGAGTGTCAACCAGGGTTTATCTCCTGTGCAACTAGCTAAAATCTCAGGAATTATCATAATAAAAGTTTGAGTCACTTTACTAATCAAAAGTTGTTTTATCTTCTCTGGGAAATATGCAACATGAACACCATGGGAAAGGGCAGGGGGAATGCACCTGTTTGTTTCCAGAATACTCATGAGAGCCATCTTCACGGCTTTATTGACCTGAGTATATTTAAGTGCGACCTGCTCATCCTGTAACGTTGATAGACCTCTTCTGCTCTTCAGGAGGTGGTGATTTCCCAGCAGATACTCCCATTGCAAGCCCACAGCCTTCTAAGGCAAATCTACAGGGCCAAGGGAAACCGAGATCAGGATGCCCTCGCTTCCCATAGTGGCAGTTTCATCACCTTCCAGTGCAAATGCAGCCACCTCAAGTTTTGTTTTTTTTTTCACTCCATACCAACAAAATTCAGGAGTCAGGCGCAAAAAACAGTCAAGAACTTTTCTGTCTTTAAAAGAATCGCCAAAGAAGCACTTGGTCAAAGGTTAGGCAATCAGGTTAATAGGACCAAGATGATATCTCTGAGGATTATAAACTGCTAAACTTTTCATAACTCCTTAGATAGTGACTAACTGTCACCTGGAGCTGCCACTGTTCTTTCAATCAAATGAAAGTCAACTCCGATGTGAAATTTTCTTCACAGTTCTGAAAAAACAAGGAACACGCTGCTTTAAGGCATTATTTTTAGCGTCTTTTTACTATGGCTTTAAATGGAATATCAAGAGATACCAAAATATTTCAATCAATAGCTGTGAAAAAGAACATGGCATTCTGCAATACAACAAAAAAGGAAGAACAAAAGCATTAATTTCTTTGGGAATATTTACAAGAGAAATCTATCCAAGTACATCTCCACATGGGTAAGTATTCTAGGCAATTAAACCTTCTTGTTAACCAAATTGTAAGCTAACTTGGACAACACTGGTATAAAGCTTGATTCAACAATGGTTTTTACACCCATCATTACAGACAGCCTATCTAATCCAAGTGTCCTTTGCAGAAGGCTCTTCAACATGACTTCCCAACACGCACACATGCCAAACCAGAGGCATTTCACACACATTAATGCCAGCTACTGTCAGCTGTCTTACACAGACTTTATAAGTGAAACCACTTTCAATGCCTCACAAATTAGCTTACAAACATTTCGAGCCCTCTACAGAAAGGGCTAGTTTAATACTAGTGATTTGTATTAAGAAAGCAACCATCTCTGTATGAAATTTTGGTTTTACTTAAACATGGCCTAACAGATATGCAGCTACAAAATGGTAATATACTCAAGGGGGAAAAAAAAAAAAACCACCTACAAACAAAAAACAAAAGGCTGCTTTATTACTGTAGTCTCTTGCCTCAACCAAATTTGAAGGATGAGCTCCAGGTAAGTGGGGTGGGGTGGGTAATGGGGAAGTTCAGCAGCTTTCCTTTTGTGTACATCCACAGTTGTCCATACTGTGCTGCCTTTATCCTTCTAGGAAGGGACACTCCATCCACTTCACGTGCTCTGATTGACTTGCACACACCCCAGAAGTGGTTTCCATTAGTCTGCCCTGAAAGCGCGTTAAGCATCTGTTCCACACATGCTGCATTAGCGTCACCACAGACTGTGCCAACACACTTCTCACTGCCGCACCGGCAACCTCCCGAAGCACCCTGCAAACCATTACTCTTCAGGTCAACCCCACGTACTTTGAAATGCACACACACACAACACAGCAGTGCCGAAACAATGGCTCTTGAGATATTTCTAAAACAAGCTGTGTAGAATGGGAAACAAGAGCATACCCTGAATTATTTTGGTGCGGGTTTGTAGACAATTTTTAGCAGCATACTTGACTAACATTGTACATTAACATTAAAACTGTCTCAACTTCATTCCCCCGTCTTGTGATAGTCAAGGGATGACTTTCAGAAAATAGAATTCTCTTCAAGCATTTATGTAGGGCAACTTCACAACATACCACATGATCCAGTTATGCTGGCTACAATGTAGTCAACATCTTCAGTTCTTCCACAAGGATCCAGATTTTAAGACAGTTTTTTTCCAGCTGTTACAGGAACATCAACTTTCTATGAAATGGTATACCAACAGTTTTCAGTTCCTGTACTAGCGCAAAGAAAATATCCAAGTGAACAAGTGTAGGAATGATTCTTATGTCACCTACTTGCTCCTCATTACCACAATTCCCATAAATGGGGCAGTTATTCCCAAGCCATCAGCAGCTCAGTAGCATCCAGAACCCTGCGGCTACCATTTCTTTCCTCCCTTGGAAGGGAAAGCTATTGCTTTTTATGAGGCTGTCAGACCAAGAGGAAACACTCTTGTTCAGTGTCAAGTGACCTCTGGAAAGCCCGAGAGGATGGTATTGACTTTGGTGGAAATGCACTTCAACCCTGGAAAACACTGAGTCTTCTCAACTCTTATTAAAATACATAGAAAATAAGAACACCTACTCATTCTGTGACTGTGCTCTAACGCCAAGGGATTTTAGATTGCTCATCTTACTTGGATATTTTTCTTTTGGGGACGTAGTGCCTAACTGTGCAGTTAAACCTGCAAGCAGAAATCTAGCCACTATCTTATTTCCACTAGTTATGTACAAAAAAATCATCTCTGAAACAGTGGAAGTCCATTTATGGCAATAAGTTAACATAAACGCTTGCTGATGAATTTGAAGAGAGCCTTCAGGCTCAACCTAAGTGACCTGAGCAGGTTAAAGGACATCTTCTGTGAACTTGTTTCCCCGTTTTAATAACACCTGTGATATCCAGGAGAGCAGCAGCAGGCTGCATGTACATGTCCTGTTACGTTTGGGTCAGGTAACAGCACTGGGCAGAGTAGAGGTTATTCCCTTCTGCTGTACTCTCCCCTTCTTCACACCAGTCACAGAATACGAGGATCCATGCCTTCACGTACACAGCAATATGCGTATACGTTACAGACTGTGAACTGCATAACACATTATATACTGCAGTTTGCTCCTAGGTGAGATCTGTCATTATGTGAGCAAAAGCTCTTTCTCCAGCTTGCTTTCTTAGACTGTTTGATCACTCTAATGGTCTCGTATCATGAGGCAGTGTCAGCAAAACTGCAATTCTGTAGTTTTCTTTTCATTAAAACTTAGAAAACCATCCAAGTCCTTCCCACGTGATATTCCTTGGCTCCCTAGTGGCTGAGCTGAATACTGAAAGCCAAGCTGAAAACTACGTAGTACCATTAAAAACATTCCCATCAGAAGGCATTCCCAATTTCCAGAATGACTCACCCATTGCTCTTCAAGTACACTGCTAGTATGAAAAACCCAGCCATGGTCCAAGACAAACTCCTACAGGGTCAAAGATAACAGAAACCAAATTTCTGTGCTGAGCAGCTACCTGCCCAGTCCAAAAATGATTTTTCTCAGCTAGCCACCTCCTTACGAGTAAAAAGACAGCTTTTTAAAGAAAATTTTTAAAAATGCTGTATGATAAGTGCCAATAGCAAATAACACTTCAGAGTAGTAGCATATGGCAAAACATATAGGCAACAGTTAGCCTATCAGCTTTGTCTTTTATCTAAGCAGCTTATAAAGAAGCATGTCTTTACGTCTCCTCTCATAGCAACCAGGACAGGTTATCAGAACCATTGTGTCCTGGGCAGTACAGGATAAAAAGCCCTGTCCTGAAGCGCCTACAGTTTAAAGCTATAGTAAATTCCAGCATAGCTACCAAAATACACACCATGGTTACTTATTCTGAATAAACTCATTGGAGCTCTCTTCAGGTAAGCTATTCCTGTCAACCCTGTAAATTAAGTAATCTTAAATCAGATAACAAGCAGCACTAGTGCCACCCTCCCTCAGTATGTCTTTAAGGAGAATTGTGTCGTGCTTTAATCATTTTCACTGCAGCCACTGAGCGGGAAATTAATGTTTTAAGAGACAGAAATATTTCCGTATGTGTTTTGTGAACCCTGTGGTTTAAAGAAACAAACTGCATGTAACAAAACTTAAGAGAAACAGATTTGGAAGCAGTGCTAGCCTTTCATTTTGCATTTGGAGCTCTGAAAGGTTACCTTTACTGTGGCAGTGTTGTTGCTTTAAGACCGAAATAGAAAACCAGGCCTGATTACGCATTTTCTTCAATAAATAATGCAAAATGCCTGCGCAGTTCTGTGAAGAGATTCAAACCCAGGTCACTTAGGTAAGCACCCCACCTATACTGATACACTAGAGAAACAGCTCTACCAACAAATAGCCATACCCGCTTTGCAGAACAGAGTCCCAGTAAATCTTAGCTTTACCTTACCATCATTACTATCAGCATTTATAATTAATGACATGCAAGAACTTACTATGCAAGTCATTATGGAAAAAAATGATAGTGTAGATTTTGGAAAGCACCATCAGTTTCACTGTTGGCAGAACTGATTGCACCTTGGTTTTTACTACATCCAGTGTTATGTACCTTTGCCTAAAAAAATCTTTGCCCACTAATAAATCTACAGAGAATTACACATTTTGGCTGTAGGAAGAGAAAGCAAAAGATTTTTTCCAGGGGAAGAGGGACAAAATGCCTCTGAAGAATTCATGAGCCAGTTACACATGGAGTTACAGTTGCTGCGCTTTGCTTGCTACTCCACATCCCCAGGGAAGATAGAAGATTACCACAGGACATTTTCATGAGCTAAATATTAGTCAGTCTAAGTATTTAACAGCTCTAGCATATGAAATTAATAGCCCAGCCTTTGTTCTAAGCCACGCTAGTCTTGCATGCTATCAGGTGGGCAAGCTGAAACCCTCTCATTTCCACAGAGCCCCCTATACTGATGCAACAGTGTGCCCAAAGCACAAGGTGCAGCGCAACATTTGCATTGCTTCCCTCTTTGCAGTGAGAACTAAAGGGCACATACACACCTTTTGCTGCTAAAATGGCTGGAAAGGCATCTTGTCACTGGTGGGTCGATTGGAAAGACCAGTAAACAGCTAGTCCAGTACAGCAAGGCATCTATTTTTTATGACAACCTCGTCTTTATTAACTACACATTAAACACCAAGCATTTTCCTACTCTGCCATCTAGGAGAAACAGCCAAAACAGAGTACACAGACTTCCAGCCGCACAATTTCAGTGACCAAAGACTTCTTGCTAGGTATCCTCAAGCCACGCAGAGCCAGGAATATACAGTACAAAGATCATCTTCGTAGCGTTTATAGCATACAGCTAAAACACTCCCTCCATCGTACAAACATTCTAGAAGGAAAAGAGACAGTAGGTTTTCTGTCAGGTTACTGACAACATAGTAGTATCGTGGCAAGAAAGCAGTTTTCTGTTTGGTTAATCACCATCTAATACCACTAAAATTTAAGAATTCAGTGAGGCCTTTTTGTTTGGTTGGTTTTTTTAAACAGGACTCGAGGGTTGGTGGTTTTTTTAGAAGTAATGCTCTGGTTACTTGTTTCCTCCTAATTTCATGGCAGAACCCCCAAGCCTTTGTTTTTTCTTTTAAATGATTCCCTAGAGCCTCAGCTATTCTGGGTATTAGCATGTAGCTCAAACTGTTAAAGAAAAATAACACTACATCCAAAGTCAGGTTTGCTAAAACCCATGATTTTTAGGACAAGATCACAAAAACCGAGTTCCCTCCCTTTTTTCTCTCAGATTCCACAGTGTTACATCTCCATTTCAGCAGACTTGATACCTCAACTGACCCGCATTTTCCAGTGCAACAAATTTATTCCAGCACAATTCAGGTACCCAACGTGCCAGCTATTTAGATTTTTCTCTCCCTACACAGAAAAAGGCTTTCCTCTTGTCTCTCAGGAATCACAAATCACATCTACATTTGTCCCCAGGAGTATTCTTCCAGCGTATGCTTATTTCAAAGCAGTAGAGATGAGGAAATAGCAAGGTGCATTACAGAAAAGTCAACTGCCACCACAACTGGGCATTGTATGAATGCTTAGACCCTCCTGTGTCTCTCACATGGCACATCAACTCCGGAGCCAAAGGCCATCTGAACTGTAGCTTGGAGGCAAACAGCTGCTAACCTGGATTTGGACTCTTGGACACAGTATGTGAAGCTAGAACATTTTTATGCCCTTAGCACTCCAGTATGCCAACCAGTTTCTTAAACTCTGAAACCAGGAGACAAACTGCTACGCTAAAGGCATTTTGACAGTCTGTCCATTTTCTCATAGTGTGTAGAGCCCTGCCAAGGAACTCAAAACATTAAAGTCTCTATTTGCTACACAGCTATATGTCATAACAAACCTTTAATAGAACATTAACTTGCAGTATACTATTATTTGTTCCTTAGCATACTACATCACAATTTATTACTACAGTTATTTAATGTAATCTAAGCCTCATGGTATGTTGCAAACCTGTACTGCTACTTTTCTTACGCAAACAGGGAGTAAGTTTGTAGACAATCTGTTGACTCAAGTGAAACTTTTTTTTCTACAGTATTTTGCCTCATTTTTAAATAGAAATTTTTATTTTCAAGAGCTATAGACATTTTTCACAGGTTTTTAATGCTGCATGCTTTATTTTAAAAAGCATTACACTGAATCAGCCACTGCACATTCAGCAATGCCACAATATCTCAGGTTCTGTTCACACCTGCTGACACAGCAACAGGTGTGCGGCAGTGCCCAGGCAATACCATCTAGTACTACTGGCACAGTCCATGTCAGTCATAGAACCACAATAATCCTCCAACACTCCTGCCAGCACAGCACATTATTAGTCAGAGGACAGATTTTTTTTTTATAGATTTATTATCTCAACAACCAAAATTTCCTGCTCTCAACTCTTCTCCCTAGATCTTTCGCTAGGTTATTTTAAGCCAAGATTGACAAAATGGGGAAGCTTTACTAAACAAGTTATTTTGTGTAGTAATGTGTAAGAACTTAAAAGCCACAAGAAAGTGCAGTATTCACAAAATCAGCAGAATTTGTGAAGTGTTTCAAGGAAACAGCTGAAGACATGAAACAAACGTTCTTTAGGCATGCACCAAAGGATGTATAGGTTAAGAAACTAGAATAACATTGGGGAACTCTAAGTTCTGCACAGTCATTTATTTAAATGCATAGAGATTCACTGATTCAATTCCTCTGCAGAACTTCTGACTTCCAACTGATAACCCCATAATAAACAAGACCTTAGCAATATTGCTTCTCATCCTCCCCCTTTCTCTGCAGGATGAAGACAAGCTCCCAAAAGATAGCAGGTCTCCTGTATCAGCCAGAAGCAAAGTCCAGAGACTAAAGAATCAGCTGTCATCTCTGAAGTACAGTTCATCATTAAGTCATCTGAGCAAAAAAAAACTTCACAGCAGAAGGACCGGGCAAAGCTCAAGGAATGCAGAAAGCCTTTCCCCACCCTTTTAATCTGTGCATGGAAGGCCAAAATAACTTCAGGATCCTGTTAAATTATAAAACCAAAAATTAAACACATTTCTCCAAGTATGGATTATATACACAATTTAGAAAAAGGTATGCTATAAGCTGAACAAAATCCCTTTCTCTCTCCAAGAGAAGAGAATAAAGCTACTCGCCTCTGGTCACAGAAGAGGAATATAATGTTCTCCTCTTTTGGGGAAATCCTGTCCAAGTCCTCATTACCTACCTCAATGTTCCAAGTTCTGAAATTATTTAAGTCTGAATTGGGAAATACTACCATATGAGGAGGAGGAATAAACAACAAAAGCAACAGCGACCAGCACTTGAAAAAGCTGCCACCTCTTACGAACATAAGACATGCCAACAATTACATGGAGAAAAAGGAAACAGAACTGTCATCTCCTGCAAAGATAAACACTTTCTCCGAAAAAGCAACACAACCTTACTCTCTAATCAATAGAATAATCATACAGGGAGATAGAAGGATGGAAACAGTGGTTACAGTCTGAACAAGAATTTACCGTCTAGCACAAGAGGTATAATATCCAAAGGCTAAATAAAAGTACCTCTGGATTAATGCACTTGCTAAGCAGCAACATAAATAACAATCTTGAGACAACTGAGAAAACGGGTAGAGGGTCAGGGCTACTCACATATCACACAGGTTTCTTCAACACTGATGGGCCAAACCTGCAGTCATGCCATGACGCTGAGTCCAAGCAGTGCTGCTTTGACAAAGCACACAGGACATGCTGAAGGTCCTGCAAACCTCCTGGGCAGGAACCCACACGAGGCTGCCTGTTGCTGCCAACACGACTCTGACCCAATGGGCCTTAACATGCCCTTCAAGGTTCAGATCTGCCAAGGAAAAACTAAGAGAGATGTAATCAGACAGCTATTTCACATGTTCCTGGAAATATCCTGACCTGATGTATTACACCAAGGCTTTTAAAGCAGCCAGTGGAAGATACAGTTCCAGGGCAGCTGGAAGCCTCAATTCACAAGCCCTCCTTTAAATTAAGATCTAAGATATTTACTGTTGATACCAGAGCATCACTGAGGTGCCAACTCTTTTCCCAGGCAACACTCAAGGATACTTCAGCACTTCATATTAGAGTTGTGCTGCACGACTGACTCCAACTTCTAAGATACTAAAATTCATGACACCTTTAGAATTCTACTGGAAATACTGACATTGTTTCTCTCCTTAAAACCTTTCCACAGAAGAAACATTTATTTAAATTCAGAACTTGCAGGAAACCTCTGCACTCATCAGTGTTGACAGGAGCTCTGTTTGTCTAAGCAAGCCTACCATACACAAGGACTTATTACCTGACTTAACAGCACACTATCAAATGACCTGGCAGTCATCAGGTTGTATAGATGTTTCCATCCTGCTTAGAAAGCTGGAAGCACAGCAACATTAAGATTTTTCAGTAAGATTTCACTAGGTTACATTGTCAACAGGAACTGGAAGACATCGTATCAGAGAAGTAGTGATGACCTGGAATGAGAAAGGGAGAAAGGCATGACTATTATCATATCCAACAAAGGCCACAGGAACACAGGTCTGGGAAAATGAATGGGAAGGTCATCACTGAGGGACAAGGACATCAATGATTGGGACTGGGAGAAGAGCACGCCACCCACCACAGCCTCTTCCCAAAACTACAACCCTTCTCCAGAAATTCAACGCTTAAGAGATGGATGATTCCTCAAAGGAGCACATCAGAGTATCTGGCCAATAGGTTTCTTAACTTCATCCTATTCATCCACTTGCTGCAAAAACCATTCCTTGGCAAGTTTTTGCTTTTGAAAAGACCATACAAAAGCTTAACAAACCAGTCTCAATCCTTGAAAATTACTAATCCCCATTTTGAATATAGCAAAGACAACTCTTGTTGCAGTATAGAGACTGAAGTGACCAAAGTTTACTTCAATGCAGTAGTTGTTTCTCTATAGCTGTGCCAAAGAATGAAGACTGCTATTAGAACTAAGGCACACTAGCACAGCTCAAACAATTGAGAAGTTTCTGTTCCAGTTGTTAGGGTCAAGTAAATTAAAAGGTTTGAGAGTTACTGAAACGCGTATACTGAAAGTAACTAACTGTATATTTTGCTGTGCGTAGTTACCAACATCAGCATTTTGCACTTGACAACGTATTCCCATGTAAATAGCACTACAGGATTTGTCAAATAATTATTACTATGAGCTGAAGCTGGCTTTGGCTCCTTTCTCCTTCCTCAGCACACTAACTTATATAGCAATTTACGTGGGATAAACCACTCCAAAGGAATTAAACACCAGCCCAAGACAATTTCCTCATGAAGACATGAAGTGAAAGTCATCATTAGCATATCTCTAACCCAAGAAACATAAAAAGTGAGAACCAAAAGGAAAAAAAGCAGCATGGTGATATCATGACTAAATATTATTTTATTGCCCTGTAGACACCTTGCTCTGGCATGGCACTTCTCAACAGCCACCCCACTGGTTCCACTGCCTCTGTTTGGTCACAGTCACAAGCATCCGTCCTAACCAGGAAGGGACATGCTCAGCAACAGTTTGCTGCTTCATTAAGAGCCTAAGCAAGAACAGAAATGACTGGACCAAGTCAGACACTTTTTCCTAATAAAGTCTCTTTAAGAGATAGGTAGCACTGCATGTCGCTGAAGACTAAACATTCGACTTCCTCAAGTATTAGCTCCCCATCTCCCTCCCTCACCTGCTAAGGTACAAAGGGATAAAGGGCTCAAAGACAGGAGGATGTAACTTGCCTAAGAGCTGGAGGGGGACATCTTACTAAGGTGTGGCTTACCAATTAGTAGATGTTCTGGAGTACTACTTAAAGCGTGCCTGTTATTTCAGGCTATTTATAATAACTAGAAAGAGCCTCCCCATAGCAAGAAAGAAATATATATGCAAATATCTTTTTGCTTCAAAGCTCTGCCATCAATTAAGTGTCTCATAGACAATGCAGTGTCTGGGTAAAAACCTGAGTATCCAAGACTGCAGAGTATATCAGCATTTAGCTCCACAACCATATGGCAAGTATATTCTAGCTGCTGAAACCCCTGATAGTCAGATTAGGATGATGAGGGGGAGAAAAAACCTAAATAATTAAGGGCTTTCCACATGGGGACCCAAGCAAGAAAGCTAAACCAAAATAGGGCCAAACATAGAGCACCTTAACTGAATAATTACATGAGGATTAGTGTTACTGAATATTCCAGACTCTTAAATTCCTGTTCGAGCACCAGTTTTATCTTCACTAAAAATTAATTCACAGTTACCTTTCACCAGACAGCTCATTAGATACAAGTACTTAGATGACCAACTGCCATGTGACACTAAAAACTTTTTGCTATACACAATAGGAACGGGATGCTGCAGGACTCAATTGAATCTCATCTTCATGAGGTTTTGCCTCCAGGAAACAGAAGCTCAAGCTGCAAGATTAGTCATGCCTACAAAAGCACTGGGACAGTTATATATACGCTACTGAAAGGGGAAGTCCAGGCTACACGGGGACAGTGCTCCAGACTCTTAGAGCAGAAAAAGCCTTCCGTTCAGCAATGAGAAGAAAACAGGGTTTTTAGAACACTTTGGATATATCTGAACCATTAATAATGTTATTTCCTCTATAAGATACCATTTAATCAACAGTTTTTTTTCTTGCTGCTTCTCTTTTTTGGTAGATATTCATGTTTTACAAGAAGCTCCTCAAATCCCAGGTGAATTACCATTCAGAATTCCCTCTGTGTGTGTGTGCGTATATATATACACACACACATACTTCATAAGCTTGCTATTTTGAAATGAAGGCTGTAAACTTGCAGGCAGCTTTGTTACCATTGTTATCAGCTCAGAAAAACAAATTCCCTTTACCATGAGTTTATGTTAAGGTGAATTTGTCCCAAGGGAAAGCAAGCGAGAGTTTTGGTAGGTCTTCTAACATTTGTTTTCTTAATCATCGAAGCATTTCTGAGGCTTTATGGAAGAGGCACTATATTCATTTCCAAGTGTTGCAGCCCTCCAGCTACAGTGAGAAAGAGTACACAACTTGAAAAAGACTTCAAGCTGAAATGCCTGAAGACAACACTGAATAAATCTACACCGCTGTTTTTTCAAGCCTCAGGTCTCCCTCTGCCCATCTTCTCTTCTGTTTCACTCTGTTAATTCAAAGGGAAATTAATTACTCTGAAACAAGAAAGATTGTATATGTCAGAGCTCCTAATGATATTCAGATACCTTCCACCCTAGCATCCTCACAAACAAGTAAACTTACAGTTAAGGAGGGGACACACAAAAATACATCCAATTAAGATTAGATGAAGGTACTTGGTTTTGTCTTTTAAGTAGGTGTAGTTCACTTCCCAACTACCTAACACCTTATACCTAGAAAGCACAAACCTTACCATGTCTCAAGATCTCTTCCTGCAGCACATTTGTTTTGGCAGCTCCATCCATCTACACCAGTGGCCTTATATTTTCAGTTTTGGGATGTGCACTGTGGTTTTCTGAGTACAGTGGATTACAAGAGACTTAAAGCCCTCACAATCCTGTTTCAAGGCTAATTCTGTTGGAGTGGGATTAGGGCTTGTGGCTGGCAATGCTGCGAAGATCTTTCACTACAGGAGAGTCTTCATATTGGTTTAAAACTAGCAGGCCATTGCAATCGGTAATTGCCTGCAATACCGGCTTCCCTTCAATAAGGGCTGCCTTTGCCAGGAATACAAATGAAGTCTTTAAACAAGCGAGCACTTCAGTCTGTTTCAAACACAGCCATCACATGCGTGCTAAAGCAGATACCACTAGCAACAACTCAAGTTAGTAACACTTCTAACATACAGCCCAAGCTGGTCCCTTCTGCAAGGTTGAACTTGGCAAAACACTTGCCAGGCACTGCAGAGAGAAAAGAAAAAAACCCATGAGTAAGTGTGTGTAGATATGTTTTAATTTTAAACTTGACTTCCTTGCAAGTGGGATGCCATTATGTATTGGCGTTTGTTACATGCATGGAGAGGGGCTGCTGCCCTTGCACCAAACGATCGGACTAAGAGCTCAAGGACCAGCTCAGGTCTAGCAGGGGAACAGGAGATGCGTGGCAGAAATCCAGGGCACAAGAGACCCACACAAATACCTTTTTGCCAAGCCTAGCCTGGTGAGCTCCAGGATTGCAGAGTGCCACCATGACTCAGACAGAAAATCCTCAAATCAAGTTGCTCACAAAGCAGAGGAGCCCATCACTGGCCTTGACTTCAACCTTCTGACAGTTCAAAAAAACTCCCAAACGGGATATTGAAGTAGGGCTGAGCAGACAATCACAGCATATTAATTTTATATTCTGCTAGAGCGAACGAAGCAGTTTCTTTCCAGCTGAGAGCATATAATTATTTGGCACCAACTAGCTACATCTCAGAAGCTACAATGGCAGCTGAACAGTCCCTTTCAGCAGGGTAAGCTGATTTTTCCTCTGTCTCAACTCTATTGGTTTTCCAATCCTACCAACTGTCTGGAAAAATACAAGCTGCTGGGAAGATTTAGGGCCACGATTACCAATGCAACATACTCTTCCATACAAACCATTTTGCAATGCACCAACTACAGCTGGGTGAGACAAGCCACCAAGGACACGGTAGGGCAAGAATCACAGTGCAGCCCAAGCTGGAAAAGACTTCAGACACCCCGAAGCTGTTTTCCTGTTTTACTCCAGGATGAACACTGAGCATGACTACTCAAAATACATCTAGCAGACTCTGAGAGGAAGAGTATTTGTCCTTATCTGAGGATACAAAAAACGGATGGTGACCACAAATTTTATCTCCCAAAAACAGGACAACTAAGTTAAAAACCCAAAGCACCCCATTCTTAACTGTGCAGTGAATTTCAATTGAATGCACACTTTGCTTTTATAAAAATACTGTTACACTGCACTTGGAAGGACTTCCAATTTTTTTAAAAAATGCATCGAGGTTTCTTAACAAGGACTATCAAAACTACTACAGTTGGCTCAACTGCTAGCCCCAACATGGCAAATGACACCAATATCTCATTAGTCCACGTATTAACATCATTTCCAGAGCAAATTTCAAGCAAAATTCTGACACCAAAGATTTTTCTTTTTAACATAGGGACTCAGATATGGTTTTCTGTCCAACATATTTAGAAATATTGTTTTTCCAAGCTGTTTCTAACGAGTAATTTCAGAGGGAGGTTGTTTTTGTTTTGTTTTTAGAATCAGAACTTGTTACAGCCTCTCTATAAAGGGGAAAAAGAAATTCAGAGCAAGTAGCTCTGGGGCCAATATTTAAAAAATAGCCAACTTGCATAATCTCAAAAGCATTCTTATGGAAGCTCTCCTTCAGAAAGAGGTCTTTGATGATTGCTGTGCTTTTGACAACAAGATCCTTATACAGATGTAAGCAAACAAAACATTTTATTCAGAGCAATAATTGTAACATCAGTCAGTAAGTACATGTTGAATTGTTAAATGAATGGAGGATAGGACCTAAAGATTCAGGGAGGCCTTGGGATAACTAACTTTCAAGCTCCATACCAAAGACACTAGTAAATTTTGGCAGAACTTTTATTTTTATTAAATGCAGTTTCTATAAGAACAAACAAGCTACCAGCCAAGGATGAACCCAGTGCACAGGAGATCACCAAGGAGTGACAAGGACAAGGCATCTCCCCTATTTTTTCAGAAGCAGGGCACCAGCCTCCAGATACACAGACTGCAGCACACACATTTCCAGAGTATTTATAATGGAAACAAGATAAATAAGTGCCATTTCTAAGAAGTGACATTAGTGTGAACAGAGCGCTACATCAACAGGAACACTTATCGCAAAGTTAACCAGGCTGCACAGCTCCTTGACAGTTTGACAGGGAGCTTGAACTGTTCACCTACTAAAGCCACCCAGCACATACCTGCACTTGATCTTTCCTTTCCCCTGAAGTCTCATATCCATGACAGGCCAGATGCGTCCTTCCCATACCTTTATGTGGCTAAGAGCCAGCATACATATACTAGGCAGAACGTTAAAGGGAAACAATGCTTCTAGCAACAACCTCTAGAATGCGTCCCTAATATTTCAGTTTCTCTGCAGCTTTAGGAGGAAAACTGAAGACTGTGTATTTATTGCATACCATTTCTGCTTCCCAGACCTCTAAGGAGAAAATTGGCTGAGGAACAGAAGAGCACAGGCACTATGAAAACACCCGATGGATCTATACAGTTAGATACTGTAGTTGCTTGTGCGCCCCAGACAGTCCTTTCGGTGGGATATAAAACAGCATGCCCCTTGTTCCCAAGAGCTTTGAGCTCCCATGCCAGACACTGCAAAACCCAACTATCCAGACAAGGGTTCTGGTAGGGAACACTGAGAGAAAAATGTAAGCTTAATATATGTTTTGACAGGCCCTTAACACAAGCTAACAGGAATACATTAGAGCAATATCACTCATTCTGTAGTCTGTGGAGCACTTCTTATCCAGGGGAAGTGAAAAGCAGTCCACTGCAGTACTACAGATGACCACCACCACCATTTCACCATGAAGCAGTAGCATCCCAGTAAGGTGTAGCTGGAGTCCATCAGAAGTGTCTAGTTTTACTGCAGGGACATTTTATCAAGCAAAACTGTTTGCTTGAGCAATGCAGCTGAGATAGTTTATAAGGTCAGCTTTGAGGTACTGGTCAGAAATAAGATTATCCACACATCTCACCTGCTCCTTTCCTCAGAAAAAGGATCACCTGATCCTTCAGTTTCAGTAGAAGGCTAAGGGAAGACAATGCTCAAGCAGCAAAGACACACCGAACCACCACAAAAGAAAGTAGCATTGCACACAGACACACAGTCACTGCAGCTTGTTCACAGTAGACAAACCAATATCCAAATGTCACAGCAGTCCCCTACCAGTCACAGGGCTAAGAACAGGGGGAGCAGAAGCAGCAAGCTGGGTATTTTGACAGACAGAATTCTGAAAAGCCAATGAAGGACCACAAACTGGCTTCAAAAAGAGCTGCAGCTTTCATTTAAAACTGATAATATATCATCATTATGACTTTAAGCACTTAATGGGAAAAGGACACAAGTCAAATGGTCAATAACTAGATAACAAAAAAAATGTATTCAAACTGACAATCTTTTGCTGGGGTTCTAAATTTCCATTGCATTTTTGCACAACACTACATTAAGCTCTACCGAATACCAGAGCAAGGCATGTAATAATTCATTTTACTTTTTGACCGTTACATTTGGACATAGCCTATCTTGCTAAAATGAAAAATGTAGTAATCTGCATTTCCTTTGTCACCTGTTATTTCAGAGACCAAACATTAAGGAGGATTAAATTAAGTCATTTTTGCCAAAAGTAACATCATTATTATAGCCACAGGGATTCATGGAGGAAATCCTTTCTCCACAGGATTTTTGTGCAAAAATGATGTTAAGCATTTAAGAATTATTTGCAATATAGAAGTGTTTCGCATAAACTTCCATGCTTGGGTACCCAATTTGAATTGGACAGTTCCAACAGTGCTCAGTAGTAAAATTTGTAAAAGCTTCTCTGCTCGTCTTTTTGGAAAGTATTTTTATGTATAGCAACCTAATGCTGCCAAAGACTATTCTTAGACATAGTTTTGGGAGACAGAATGACACTTCTCCATTGCTCTCCCCCAACCTGAGACAACATCAGTTTAGGAGCATTTAGGAGCAGTAGAGGTGGTGAAGGGAGAGTAAGGAGCTGATCCACAAGGTTAATGTCAACAGGATCCTTAAGGCTGCAAGCATCTGATATGTTCTTTGTTGTGCCAGGCATTTTATTTACAGCTGCTGCAGGAAGTCCAGAGAGGGACAACAGAAGTACTAACTTTCTACCCCAGAAACCCAAAGACAGCATAAGTCAAAAATTTGTCAGGAGCCTGATCCACCAATAATGAAGGAACAAAACTGAGGAGGTGTAAGCAGCTGTGATTCAGGTACTATATAGTACTATCATGTCCATACAACTTCTGTCTCTTAGATGACTTCATCACTCAGAAGAGAAGTCTGGATCCATCTGTTCCCATTAGAGTGTAAAATGGCTTTGTGTGACCCCTCTGCAGCCCTTTATTGCAATGCACATCTGTTCTTCCTCTGTTCAGCCTTCCCATTGCCCCAACACAGTAATGCCCCCCTGCAACACTAGCAATAAAATGGATATATAATTAAAGAAGAAAACCACTTTCCAGCTGGCAACTATAGCTTTACCATTCAGTCCACATGAAATTCTAGGAAAGCACAAGCATTTGAAATAGCTCTCCTATTTCCAAGGTGCTGAAAAAAAAAAAAAAAAAAAAAAAAAACCCTCTCCCACACAACTCTACTGGCTACTGCAAAATCCTGCTAAACCTGTATCAGACTGCAATTTGCTGACAGCCGCAGAGCACTGACAAGTCCCATACTGTTGCCAGGCCACTGCCTGAGCTCTCAAACTGCTCTCTGGCAAGTAGGTCTGCCTTTGCTTCTTTAGGAAGCCTCTCAAAGCATCCAGCAGATTGACAGCTTGCCTCTACTCTACTCCTCTGCCCAGCACCTTCGTTACTTCCAGTATTTATCACCCATCACAACATCCTCAGACATACCACCTTGCCACTAACAACTTCCAAAAAACTAGAAACATCTGAAGAAGCAGCAAAACCAAAGATATCTGGGAAAGGACAAGTCTCATTATAGTACAGGGGACAAAAAGCAGGCAAATAACCCACCCAAAAGCATCAGCTTAGCTGGCCAAAATCTGTTCGTCAGGGCATGCGTACCACTGCTCACTCTGATCATTCATGATTTTTGTTAAGCTCTAATTAACACTTGGTCCCTAGATAAATCATGAAGCTGCAGAATTCATACTCCATGCACGACCCTGTATCCCACATCATCTTGCTTTGCATTCATGAGATGGACTTGTTTGTACACAGCCAGGTTTATACGCTTCACTTGCCACAGTCTGCAAACTAAACTTTGCACTAAGAGTTCAAGACAGCTCGGCCCAAGTCATGACCTCAGGCATTTCTACAAGTAAAATTTATCAGAAAGACTGGATTAACGGTAGGGGAGAAAAACAAATAGCAGCACTGAAAAACAGAAATTGTGGTTATGTATTACTAGAATTGCACCAAAACTCTTACCAAACCCATGAGAAAAGGACATTTCTGATCCTGTATTGTATTTCGGGAACCCTCTACCGTACCTTTGATAGAACCTGCCAGAAGTGCCAACAAAGCTAGAAACAAGAGCCTACAGAAAAGCTTCTCTCAACTCACATCACCAATACCTACAATTCCACCATCTGCTTGAAGTACACAAGGGGAAGCACCATGAGCTAACAGCAACCTGGGGGGTGGGGGTGGGGAACCCACAAAACCAGAGCCACACAGGTCTAAACAGCCTCACACTATTTACATAATCACAAATATCTCTACCCATTGATTAAGTTCTCTGCTTTTGGTAAATTTGCTCAATAGGGCTAAAGAGGGATGAGGCAGGATATGTACTGCCTGTATCATATGCCAGTCAGTAGCTCTAAGGAGGTGCCCAGGCACACTTGTAGTCTCTGCTACTATTATATATGTCTAATCTTGATCCTCAATTTAAAAAAAAATTACTAAGAAATCCATTTTTATTACACTTATTTTTATACATGCTTTAAGGGGCAGAAAAACACCAGACAATGCCTTCCAGGAACTAACATCCTGATCAAGATGAGCAAGATCTACAGATACCAGCTCTCTCACCCTAAAGAATCATTTACTCTGGTATAAGCATAACAAGTTCACAACCACAAGCATTTACCATCTTTTTCCTCCATATGTTTACCCGAAGGTAAGTTTGGCATTGAAACAGAAGTATGGAGCAAGTGAGGTTAGTTCAATGAGGCAAGCAACAGCTATTTAGAATCTCTTTTCCAGAGCACAGCTGCCAAGTTCACGTATGCATTTAGCACTAAATCTCATATCCATGCCAAATCGGTCCTTTACAGATGAATTTACATATCAGGTTCTCACAGGTTTAGCCTTGAAGGAAATCAATTCAGGAAGCCTAAAGGAACTACGTGAACTTATTCAAAAACCACTCCATCTGCTTCCTCTTAAAAAATCTCCCTCTCAAGCCATCGGTATGTGCACTACATTTATCACCTGAAAAAAAAAAAAAATCACAAGTTTTGCTTCAGTTCTGAACAGGTCTGGTATAGCAGGGGAAAATACCCCAAAACACTCAGCACAGTGCTCACTTTGACCTGAATATAGCAAAACCAAGTCACAGCCAAAAAAGTAAAAATTTCTTTCCTGCACTTATCCTTCTCTCCCCCCTAACCCTACCAACTGTATTGAGAATTTTGGCCTGAAACACCTCAGTAAGGAAAGGTAACAGGAAAAAAGAAAACCTTGAAAATTTGTTAACAATGCATTGTCCATTTAAAATACAACTGTCTTCTTACTTGTGCTAAAATCAGACTAAGAAGAAAATGATCATACCTCTGTAATTCAGTCTAACATTAGAACAGCACCTTGCAGTTTGGTATCAAGAGCATTTATTTTAATCCAACTCATGCTTTCATATTCCCATCTACTGCCAAAATTTACTACAAATGCAAGGTAGAGAACAGATAATTTTCTAAAGCATGTTTATTTTGCTATTTTTGAAAAATCATTCAAAACCAGGTCACTAAATAGCTGTCCCCATACTTGATCTGCCACAGAATACCAGCCAAGTCACTACTTTATCATGGTAGTCAACTTCAAGAAATAATAATTTTGTCTCATATATGGTAGAGTTAAGTCCAGCAGATATTTGACAATATTTCCTGCGGTCGAAGACAGGAACAGATAGAAGCCATAAGAGACAGACTGTCACCTGAAAGGCTTGCTCAAAAATTACACCACTCACATTTGAGCTGGTTAGAGAAAAGATAGGTCATAGGTTCACACTAAAGATTTTGCATGTTTCCATAGATTGGACGGGTTGCAAAACCATTCATTGGTTTTGCATGTATATGCCACGTGGCTGAGCAGAAAAGACTCATAGTTATCCAAATACACAACCGATATATAAATACAGGCCCAACCTACAATTCAGGGTTATCAACAACATGTCAGCACATTCCCTGTGCTTTAACCATGTGCGATAAGCAAGTGACAGATGTCACAACAGCCAAGGCTGCTGTAAGGCAGTACTGGAGAATATACGTAGGACAGAGCGAGTTAATCGTCATAGTATTCCAAGGGTCTACAAGTTTGCCAGGTAAATACACATCAGATAATGCCAAGAATGTGAATTCATCCTCCAATACCAGTCCTCCTGCTCTTGCTGTTTATAGACTCCAGCAGAAACTATGAAGCTGTACAACTCCCTCATTACCACCTGCTCAGCATTCAATACACTGCCTATCTCAAAAAGGGGGTGGGGGTATAACATCAAACCACCCCAAGAGTATACATACTGCCAAACTGGCTCTCCCTGATGTGTGCAACATTCTCCTAACACAACAGTCTTACCATGTAGTATGCAACTGTGGCCAGACTACAGCCACAGGAAGGAAATCAAGAGTCAACCAGTTACAGCTAAACTAGAAAATCCAGTTTTACCTGCCATTTCATTATTCTTCATTCAAAAATGTGGACATACAATTTGTTTTAAATTCTCTATCAGGTCAAACGTTAGGAAGATAAGTAACTTTATTGCCAAGACCCACTATGCTGTTGCCCAAGACTTTTTTCAGCCCAGCAAACACTCCCAGCTCAGAAAAAAACCAGCAACTTCCTTCCATATGGTTCCCTGTATTGGGAAAAACGTGGGGTTTTAACAGTCCTCAGGAGGAAGAAACTACCACCTCCTTTCAGCATTCAGAAGCTTAACAGCTATCTGAGGCAGTATTACAACCTAGAGAAAGACAATAACGATGGTAACAATTCCTCTGTATCTGTCTAAATACATGCATAAATACAACAGCTAAGAATGAATATTTTAAATAAAAAGCTACCACTTGTTCAAATACCCAGTCAGTTCCCCAGCAAGACAGAGAAGTACACACTCAGGATGCAGCGAGTAGTTTCTAAATGAACGCAGTTATTCAGCTGTAAGCTTGTTTCTGCAACAATGGTAAGGCAATAGAGTAACCGCTAAGCATTACAGCTCTGACCACTGCAACCACCAGTTCCCGAGTCACAAGCATTCACCACCTCATCCTCAGCTTTAAGCTGCTAGGAACTTCTACATATAGCTACATTCATGGGGAAACGGGATTAAAAGATTCAATCACTAAATAACAGTAGTGACTTAGTAGCTGTATTAATCATCCTGTTAACTTCAGTGGGTCTCAAAATACTGCATCACATTGACTAGAGGCTCCCTCATTCTACACCTTTCATTGACTTGACTGCCCAAGAACAGCATGCTCAGAGCTCTAAAACACAATTCATTGCCAAATAAGCTTTATTAGACTTAGTTTTCATATACAGTTAAACTCTCATCAGAAAAATCAGAGGCATATAATGAGACGAACAGACTGGTCTCCGTATCAACCTCATTCAGAAATGCTATGGCACCTTCCCTCATCAGCAGATAATGAAAACCTATTAAATCACATTAATCATAATAATTCATACCCCACTCTATTTGACTACTCAAAAATTCACCAGTTATTGCTAACCCTAAACAAATACACATCAACGTAACTTTTTGAACAAATGCCATGTAGTTCCTCTTAAATTATTTTTCAGTCAGTCTTTGCAATAAACAAGAAGATATATCCAACGTAGTCAAAATCCTATTGGACTTCCAAATACGTGGTGCTATTTTTCAAGTTTTTCTCAAAGTACATTAACAGTTCACACTTCTGATGAAACTTTAGGACTAACACACAGAACAATTTTTTTTTTAACCTTTTATGTATTACGTGAAAAGATTCAAAAGTTCATTGCCATTAACAGACATTGAAACATGAATTAATGATGATCTTCAACACCTCTTAACATACCTTTAAGAACTGAAGTCTTCACTGTCCAAGACTTTTAGGTTTTTACTTCCATGCTGGTAGACATAAGCATGAAGATCAAAATGATAATATACTGAAGAGATGAACAAAAAAAGGTACTGGTAGAGAACAAGTGACATGGTGGGGTGGAAAGGAAGTGGTAAAGAACCTCATTACTCAGGCAAGAGTAATTAAAATGCAGAAAGAACAGTACTACCAAATTCCAAAATTAAAATTATTTTTGAACTATAAGTATACAGCCCCAGAAGGCAGGCAGTTTAAGGCAACTGAAGATTTAGTGCAGTGGCATTAAAAATAAGAGACAGGAAAGCAAAAGTGGAGCTGTATATTGGGATTTGCTTTGAGTTGTACATCCATGTGCAAGCCAGATAATACTGGGGCAACACTAGTACCTTTCTCACCGACCTGGGTGAGGGCACAGAATTCACTCTCAGCATGTTTATAAGTCACATACAAATAAGGGGAAAGAGCTGATATGGTAGAGGGAAGGCTATCCCCTCGAGCACCTCAGTAGGTCAGATGAACAGGCAAGCAAGCAGTTCAGGAGGTTCAAACTCAAATGTGGTTATAACCACATGTTGTGCTGCATTAACAGAAACAAAACTGCTTCCCTCTGCCTGCAGGTTACTTGCCTCATGAGGCCACACCAAGAATAGCAAAGTTCATACCCACAGTACAGCTGAGAAGCAGGACTGGAAAGAGCCTAGGAGAAGGTCCACCAGAAGGTCAGGGGTCTAGTACATTGGATATATAAGAGGCTACAGTAGAGGTACATACAGAGGCTAAAGGCTGTTCAGCTTGGAGAAGACACTGCCACATGATCCAATCCAATGCCACATGATACTTGAAGAGGAACCATAGGCAAGATGGAGCCATTCTTCTGGGGGCTGCACAGCAAAACCTCAAGACACAAATTGTTTTAACAGAATTATCTTAGGCGCACACACACACAAAAAAAATAAAGGTGGAAAAATTACCATGAGAGCTGTGCAGCACCTGAAAAAGAAAGCCTGAAGAGACAAGTCAAATTTCCATCTTTGCAGGTTTTTCAGAGCACACCTGGACAAGGCCTTAGGCAACCTGAAGCAGCACCCAATCCAACTGTCCTCCAAGTAGGTTAATGTTGCCAACCTGCAGAGGTCCCCTCCAATACAACCTACCCAGTCATCTTCAACAACTGTCTAGGCTTACTGCTGATTAACATCCATATGGAAAACCTGCATAATGTTACCTTCTTCCAACTTGAACACTGACAAATCCACAATATCTACCATTTAAAATACTTAACATCCTTCAAGATGATCAAATTCTGCATTCTAGAAGTTCCTAATGTAAACCCCCCCCCAACAAGTTTGTACTCAAGACACCTACACATTGCAATCAAAATCACTACCAATGTATGAACACTACTTTTTGACCTAACAGGTGTGATTAGTTAATCATTTGCCAATCAGATGATTAGCCCCATGTGAAGGTCCTAATTGGATGCCATCTCAGCTAATAAGTTGCTTATGGTAACTTTCAAAAACCACAATACCACCACACCAATACTTGGATTTGTCCTCGTACCTTTTAATAATCTGCCTGTACATTTTACTTCAGTTTTCATTCACTCTACCATTCATATAGTCACACTGCTACCAAAATCTCCTGATGTCATTCAAATGCTGTATCCCACGATCAACAGCCACAGCTTCCATGCTCTGCTTGGCAGAAAAATGAAAAAAAGGAAACCAAATTTCATGAGCCCATTTTTAAGTGGGAATATCTACATTCTTGAATTAAACAACACGATAAATAGGAGCACGTATGCTGCAGTAAACCATAAACACTACCTGCTGCTAACTCAATCCCAGTGGGTCACTCATGCAGTTCTTAAACGCTAGACTTTTGTTCCCATCAATTAGTCAGAAACTTAAAAAAATTCCTACACATGTATATCTTTGTAAATAACTTAATTTTACCAAGTGCTGCTGTAAGAGGCAACATTGCTACTGCTTCTAACAACAGGGAGGACTCCTCATCAGCTCTGAAGATGATTAAATCTGTATGTAAATTCAGTTACTCTTTCTATACAAAATTAACGTTCAGTTCAAGGCAAGCTCATGGAGCTTCCATCTACTAAGGTTTATTCCTGCAGGCACAGCATTCTTTTTACTCCTTGTTGTGCCTGGATGGTACATACTTTCTCAAGGCCCCACAAACAGGCACGATCTTGCAGCTTTTGGCAAAACCAAGATAAAACTTTAGGTTATGTAGTAAACTTGAATTTTGTCATGAAAAAAGCAACTTCAAACTCTTTTAAGACTTAGCCAAAATATTTGCTAGCAACATTTGTTTAGACTTCTGTCTCTAGAAAAACCAGATAAATCATGCCCACACAATTTCATTGAAAAGCTGACTGCAGAGTTTTTAATATTGACCTATTTGTTAGCTTGAAAACCAAAGTTGAAACTGGCTTTGTAAACAAGAGGAAGGGATTTGTAATTCTAGATCAAATACTGAGGGTTTTGGAAGAAAAAAAATACTTAATGTATGTTTACCTGTTTATCAATGGAGGACTTTGTACAGAGTCAGGAAACATCAATCATATGCAAGGAAGAAGAAAGGGAAAGAGGCAGTTTTTCATCCTACAACCCTCCCACACACATAGGCTCACTGGGAAAAAGACTATTTAGCCTGAGTTACTAGTTATATGCTAGAAAAAGCCATTATAGGCAAGCAACAAAAGCAGAGTGTTCACCCAGTTGGTAAACAAGAATTAAAAGGTGACCATTATGTTAGTAAGCTGCAAAACAACTGCCTCCATGGGAACAGAGACACAGCTTCAGCCATGGCAAGCCTCACTGGAAGAAAAATGGAAACTTCTTATTAGCCACATGTGTAATGCACATATGCTCATTTAAACTCCTTGTCCTTCCACTATGAAGGACAACTCCCAAGATATGACATTACAAGAGAAGACACCAACTTCTACTCAAAGCTTCACCCAGAACCAATTCCTCCATGGGAAGAGGCATTAGAAAGCAGCCCTACAGCCTACTCATACAGGAGGTACAGCTAGGGAGTTATAGCACATACTCAGAGCTGTTTGTCTACCTTCTCACACTCAACGTGGCCTTAATAGTCAGCTTTCCGTTATTAAAAGTTGAATATAAGTCTCTGGTTTGCCCTAGCAGGTAAGATGCCTATCCAGGTTTTCGCTTATTTATTTTGAACACCATACGCAGCACACCATCACGCACAATTCAATTGGATAGGAATTCGTGTGGCATTACTGTCATTTACTTTATCCAACAACTTGCACGGTTGAAAAAGCTATTCTTTGTTCCTTGTCCTGCCAATATAAAAGGCTTACTCTGATCTAAGTACACAAATAACCATGAAAACATCAAGTGCTGGTTGTAAAGCTTCCAAATGTTTTCTCCTGAATTTGAGAATTTTCATGAAGTTATTACTAAAGTATAAACAACAATGAGAAACACTGAAAATATCAATGCCACAGTTTTCAAGTTTGTTACTTATTCCCTTTGAGGTCTGGAAAAAGGCTGGGAGAGAAAACAAGGCTCGCAAGGCAAAAATCATTATTTCCCCCAGGCAAGCGTTCTGGTGGTAAATGGTACATTCTTCCTCTACAAAGAATTTCTTACATCCCCCAGCTACCAAGATTTCTAACACCCCAAGTACTGGCCCAACACTACCAACACATAAAGATCAGAGGGCTTACAATGCCAGATAATTACAACACATTAAGTAACTTGGAAGGCTAAATCAAGCAGAAGCCCAAAACCCTCCAGGCAGAAATAACACACATTACTCACTGCAGGTTCCATACTGAGGAAAGGGAAAACCAAGGCAGCACCAAGCGAGGTGACGGTGTTCTTGCAGCCTTTTTGCTGTGCTCAGCCCATGCCTGCTGCCATCCCCCAGACTCACCGAGGGAGCCAGGGCCCCTTCCACAACTGCTCCTCGTCAGGTCAGGCCATTGCACACATGGCTGTTCCTCATGCACCTAACTCAGGTCAGGCCGTTGCACACACAGCTGTTCCTCATGCACCTAACGGGGTACCAAGCCCCTCCAACCACCGCAGGGGGAGGTGAACCCTCTGGGCCAGGTGAAACTCATCCCTCCAAACCCACCAAGGTCAGTCTGCCATTCTCTACCCAGCTGGTTTTACTCTGATCACAGCTGCTGGAGGGACAGAAAAATCCCTGGTTAGGACACACAGACAAGCCGTAGCAGAAGGGATTGCATTGTGTTCCCACCCCACACCCCCCCATTTAATTGTATTTATTTTTTTAAACCAATTCCCTTGATGTATTAGCAAAGCTCTTAATTGGTTCAATCTCTATCCTAACCATTGGCGGATTATTTTTTTTGCCAAAAACCATGGAAAACTACTAAGAAAAGCTTTACTAGACATCGCATGGAGAAAATATCCAGTGAAATACTGCAATGGTAGAAGAGGCATACAATTTTCAATGCAATATACACTCCCTTCCTTGTAGGTGCTGGAAAACAAGGTATAGTTTCCCCAGCTGGTAAGCAGTTCTGCCCTTCAAGCTTCCTGCACTTTTCCAAAGCGTACACCATTTGCTTATTTTCTGCAGCAGCACTCACTCTGGCTTAAGTTCATTGCATAAAAATCAAGCTCTAACCCTCATGCTACCACTGTCACCAGTACAGATTTGACACCACAAAGATACTTCCTAAAGAACAACGATGCTAATAGTATATTTGAAAAGACTATTATTTTTATTGCCATGGTGCAGAAGTCATCAGTTCAAGGAAAATCAACTGCTGACAGAATCTCTGGAAGACAGTCATGTATTATGAACTATGTATTTATATCTAGTAAACTTAAGCCTAATCACATTTTTTTTCCATTTAGTGGTATTAAATAACAATCAGCTTCTTCTTATCCCTGGCAAGATACGACAGCTGCATGAAGAAACCCCGTATCAGAGCAGCCTGGTGTCCCTGACTGCACACACCTGCCATCAGGGACACTTACCAACACCAGTCTGATGTGTGATAAACTTACTTACTTCCAGCTCACACTTGCAACATGAACCACTCCACAATCCCCAAGGCTGTTTTAAAATCAGAACAAATAGCCAGTTTAACATCATAGGTCAAATATCCTTCAAGAGGTCCAAGAAGCATGCCGTTTATTGCAGTAATGGCTCAAAGGTCACCATTCAAAGGGCAGAGATTCTTACGAACTAAATATTTACTTGCAGAAAACCTGAGACAATCCCCACAGACACCTCAGCCTTCTCTGAAAAGTGCTTTTGCATACAGACAAGGAACGATTCATAAAGGTAAGTCATCTGCCTGCACAAGAACTGCAGAAATTCCTTTCTTCGAGGCCTCTCGCCACAGGCAACTACCAAGCCAGCGTGAAGTAAGTTACACCAGCTTCTCCAGGACCGGGTCACTGTGCAGCTCCTGCCTCTTAACCCATGCTTACTCATCCTGACAACCTGGAGAACAGCCAGCTGGTCTTTCTGCACGCTTTTACTGACGAAGGAACATGCAAATGCCAGTTTTTGCTAGTGAAAAGCAGATATGAACGCCTTCACATCTCTAGCTTAAAAGGGGTATCACAGCTGTGCTCCAACCCAAACATTAACTTTTCCCACAGTAAACAGATGGAAAATCAGAGCACACTATAACGGTAACCACAAAATTGGTGAGGTTGTGTATATGGTCCAAACATTTCCAGCTTCATGAGGTATACCTTGCAAAACAGTTCTTTGCCAAAAAATGCTTTCAAAGAAACCAAGAGAGGGTAAAAAAATCCATGATGGCCATAGAACTCAAGAAAACCTAAGCCATTTTCCACTTGCTTGACTGTGGAATCAGCAAAATCTAAGTAGTTTTGCCCTTCAAGCTTCTTGCACTTTTCTGAAGCACTTGCACCTGAACTTCCCGCTGTACCAATAAAGATGGGGCATTTAATCTCATCTTAATTTCTAAAACTACAAGACAGCTAGAAATATTTGATGCTGAACCCCTGCTCGGTTCACTGCCAACTATTTGTTAGCAATACTGATGGCATAGCCATTTAAATCTGTATCACAGCAGTCTGCCAGATTGCTGTTTTACTGACAGTAATTCCATGTTATTTTTCTAAACTAGGATAATCTTAAGTACAGTAAGGTAAGAAGTTTGGAAGTACGTACTTTGTATTCCAAGAATCACTTTCAACAAATTCTGAGTGAAAACCAACCCCAGAAGTTTTAGGCTTCCCAAAACCCTCCCAGTAGTGCTCTTAAGGATTAGAGCGGAAGTAACAATTCTTTCCTGAAGTTATCATCAGTGAAAGGTCTGAGCAAGACTTGTCAACCAACAACACTCTATAAAACACAATTGTTTTGGGTTTGGGATGAGGTTTTCTTTGCCATTTCATATGAGCTTTTTGCTAATTATAAAAATATCAGTTTATAGAAATGTAAGACTGGTAGGAACCAGCATGCAAAAACAGATTATAGCTTGTGCTGGATTAAGCGGACATTTTACACCACTATGTAGTCTGTTTGGGTTTTTGTTTTAGAAACCATACTTGATAGAAGACAGAAGAAAAGGGAGGGGACAGGGAGAGGTTCAAGTAAGACGTATTTATGATTGGAGGCTGTGGAGCATCAAGTCAGCACGTTACATAAAATTAATCTTGCCAGCTACTGGGTACTTAAGCTTTTTCAGCAAGGAAGGCATTAGTCACAGTCAGTAGCTCTACAGAGAGGCACAGCATCTCATTTACCAGAATAAGCCGTAGAAAGAAAGGACTGATGCACAAGGTGAGATTGTATCTCATTATTTACACACCCATGCAGAGGTACAATAGAGGGCACACCAGCAGGGGCAGCAGCAAGGGTACCGCCAGTAACACAAGGGCTGGAAGGAGCTCTTAGCAATGAAAAAAAACAGTGTTCAGTCAACTGAATAGGTCACAAGGAGCGTTCAGGGGACTGTTTCAGAGATCTAAAGGCAATTTTCATTTAAGTAGCTGCTTAAGAGGAAAAAAATCCATATGTAATAGCTAATTTTGTTACACAGGATCCAGGGAGATTCCTAGTCTCATGACAGATGGAGCAAGGACTGCTACTCTGAAGGGAGAAGGTCCTGTACTACAACGGAAGCACTGACACTAGGTTATAACTACAAAACTACTGCTAACATGCATATGGTCCACACTGTGATGTAAAGTTGCTTCCAATAAAACCTCTTGCCCTAGCATCAGTATTTACAGCTGAGGAACTCAGGATGTTTCCCATGCAACAAGTAAGAAAAAAGAAACAAGTAGCTTTAGTAGGAATATTTTACTGTATGTCATTTTTCTAAATTCCACTTGACTATTACTTAAAAGCTGTTCTAGAAAGTAAATATTTTTATGAACACCAGCTGAAGCTGACAACAAAGCAGATCATTTGCACTGTCACTCCAGCCACAGGAGGGCATCACAAAAGCATACCTTCCCATCCCCTCTCTTCAGGACACAAGGGCTCATACACTACATTCAACCTTTGAGCTTCATAACCCAATCCTAATTACCGTGGAGAGGGAAAAATAATTTATAGCTTATCAGAGCTTTGGGTAGAAAGGAAGCAAATGTTTAATCAGAGACTGGTTATTTTTCTCCCATCGGACTATTTACCTGCAAAAGCCGTATCACAATTAAGCCTGCAAACAGCCATTATAACTGTTAAAAGTTAAGACTTTTTATGTTGGGTCACGTGCAAGTTTGTGCTCCTTCAGACTCTTTCAAAAGTGCAACTAATAGCGCCACAATAACCTGGTAGTCTTATTTTCACCGTAAGGATGATGGAAAAAAAACCTGTTACTAGATAAAAGCCTTAACACAGGGAAAAAATAAAAGTGTTTGTCATTATGAGAACACTATTAAGCAAGGAGGAAAAAGCAACATTGCAGCAACAGCACTAGAGAAACCAAGTGATGAGTAAGAACACCATCTTTGTACCAAAGTTACCAGAATGTAATTCAGGAATAAGTCACTGAAGAGCTTTGAGGTGTCATCAAATTCCTGTACTTATAATAATAATGATAGATGGCAAAGTGGAATATGAACAGATGACAATAGTTCAACTGCACCCTATACTTCATCTACTATTTTTCCCCATTATTTTTTATTTTCTGCCTGGAACTCTACTTCCCCTCTAGCTTGCAAAACAACTAGCTTCCCAGTGAGTCCGTAAGATGTATTTATATTGATCAGCAAGATATCAAGTTGACTTTCAGTATTGCTCAATTTGAATCTCATTAACTGATTTCAAAAAGATTAAGTTGTTATACTTACAATGTCATTTCAACATGTGCAATTTTTTTCAGTTCTACAATAAGTTATGTAGATATTTTTCCCAGTCAGAGCTGGAAGGTTTTCACATTCAAATCAAGATTTCTCTACAAGAAGTCGCACAGAATTCCAGGGTTTATCTCATGTTTATGTACCAGCTCTTCATGCATCTCAGTCTACAGCAGAAGTTGAGGGACTCAGCAAAATACCATTGCAGTAGGAGAGAAGATACAGTAAAAGACAACAGAAAATGTAATTTCTATTTTGACTAGTGATATTTCTTCAGACAACAGACAAGCGAGAGGTAGATCTCTTCATTCATGCAAGCTTCAGGCTAGAAAGCTTGCAGAGACTGCTAATGAGAATGGGAAAAGCCTCACATGACTCAGTGATTACCATGACTGACAATTAATATTAAGGTGCAAGCAATCCCAGCACAGATATAAAGCCAGAGCTGGAGAACTGCAGCTGTAAACACAGCTCATAAAATGCAAATTCTAATCACTTTAGATTAAACAAGTCTGACATGTATTACTTCCAGCACTGGTAAGCCAAGCCCACCACTAGCAGGTAAGTGTAACTGTCTTCAAATGAAGAGTTACAGAGAATGCTTTTTCAGAGGAAAATAGTGGCCAAAACTCATTTAGAAGTGTTTTAAACTACCCCATGGTTACAACTGAAGAAAAAAGGAAATTCAGTTCTCAAACTGAAGTAGCTAAACTAAAAAGAGAACTTTTTGAACAGATGTTTTTTATCTTTCTCCAAAGGTGGGTTGTTTCTGTGGCTATTCCTGCATGCCTTTCAGTTTTTCTCTGCATAGCAGCTCCTTCTCTTGTGCTCAATGTCTGCTTGTAATTGAGAACTAAAGTAGCCTAACCTAAAACCAAGATTCATTGGATATTAGTATTGTAAAAACCAAAAGCACCCTAAACTTGGAAAGTATGACAGCAAAAGGTTGAAAGCTTTTTTTTCTCCTTTGTTTTCTTTAGAAAAGCTTGAAGGAGGCTGAGTAACAGAGCTAGAGCACATTAAAAAAATTACCAGAAAAGAGTGGGGTTTTTTTGGTGTGATCAATGGAAAGCAGTCAAGAGCTTACTTCACTGAATTGCCTTGGCTAAAAAGTAAGGATACACTTAACTACTGATACGCATCCCTCACAGAGCACAGATTTCCAGTCAGCTTACTCAAACACCCTTACTGTAGGGTCTCCATGTCCTCTAGGGTGTCTCACAGCACTAAGATAGTAATGCAGCTTTCGTCATGCGCCTGCAACCCATGTATTGCCACATTACGACTGTAAGAAAGCTTTTAAGTGTTTGCGAATCAGAATCCTGTTTGAAGCATCATCAGCTCTAACCTGTGGCTAGAGAGATCACGTCCTGAAGGAGGCAAATCGAGCCCTGTAGTGCCATCAAACCCATACAATAACTAGTTCAGATACACAGTGAACATGAAGATATTCCTATGATTTGCTTGTCACACGGCAATGCGGAATCCATCTGGTGTAGAAATCCACACACCTTAAGTAAATACTGCCTTGAAAAGTACCCTGGTACTCTGACACTGTAATTCCAAGAACAAACAGCCCTCTATAGTGCATTCTCTTATATAAAATGTCAGGCTAATCATAGCAATTCAGGTTTATGAGTGTTGCCATAACTCCTAAATGGAAGTAAAAATGTGGATAAAAGCATTTAGGATGACTCAGTTACACACCTACCTCTCTTCAAAGGACAAACTAAGAAATTAATTATGTCTGACCACAATGACAAGGAGAAAATAGTGCTTGTCTTAAATCCTGAAAGCAACACTGTTCTGTGTTCGGTGTTCTTGTCTCTTTCTCTCCTTTTCACTGATACTTGAATAATTGAGGGGACACACTGCTCCTAACCTTGAGAAACAAAACTCTATCAAACCAAAGTCTGATCATTTTTCATCCCAAGACAAAAAAAGCCCAAATCTCTCGTCTGAGCCACCAAGAACAGTTTTTACTTCCATGCTTGCCCAAGAAGTAGGTCATGAAAACAGCAGCTCCACAAAACTCACTGCCCTAGATCCAAAGTCCTGGGTGCTCCACTCAAACTGGAGCTGTGCGTTACCATCATGCTTGGGAGAGGAGAGAGAAGGATGCCCTGCAACAGACATAATAGGCGTATCATTGACTGCAAAAGAAAAAAGTAAAAAAAATATGATGCTATAATTACAAGCAGACATTGAGCACAAGAGAAGGAGCTGCTATGTAGAGTAAAACTGAATGGCATGCAGGAATAGTCAAAAGAAACAGCCCACCTTTGGAGAAAGATAAAAAACAACATCTGTTCAAAATGCTATTTACAAAACAATTCATTTCACAAGTGCCTGTGTGGTATTAATGCTTTTCTCAAAATCCTTACTTTCAGCATCCTTGCCAACTCAAAAGAAAGTATCTGCATAGTCTCATATCCTGTCCTACTCAATCTAGCTAAATAATGAAGAGGAGTACTTTGTGAAACTGTTTAAAATTACTCTCTTGAACACTAAATGCCAAAAGGAAGTATGGAAATGGTCACTCCTACACACAAGAGTGATGAGCCGATTCAAAATTGTGATTTATTTTTAATGAGTACGTGTGCAAATCTGAGTCATGTTCTTTATCTTTGGACAAAATTATTCTTAGGATAAAATTAATCGTGGAGACCATCACTCTATTCAACTTTGCGGTCAGAGAAATCCCTGTCTTTTTGGCTTCAAACCAAAGCTCTGTTTTGGACTATCAGCTTCTTGTTACTTAGTGCTCAGACTCCCATCACCCCGCCAAACAACTAGGAATCCATGTTTCAACACATGTAACTGTTTCTCCCTTCACTTTTCCAGGTGTCAAAAACAACAACATGCCCTCTGCCTCCTCAGTCCTTCTGCATGATGCACAGCACTGACCGTAGCCTGAATAAAAGCCAAACAGCACTTGCTCGTCAAGTTTTCCAGGCAGTTCATACAGCACAAGAGCAGCTTATCTGGAACTTGCAACAGGAAAGAAAAAATCTTCAATATACTCCTTCAATTCAGAGGGGAGTATTTGGAGCTTGTTACATTGCTAGCAATATAGGTTGCTCATAATACAACTCTTCTTTCTTCAGATAGAGATTAGATTTGGCCATCTTGAAACCCTTACACCCAAGTCCAAGTGAAGAATCATACTCTCCTCTTGAATGTAATAATATCCTCAAACTCAGAGGAAACCATACCGCGCTGTACTGATATAATTATAAAATCTACTAAATATTTAGGGAATGGAATTTCTGTTATCACTACCTTAGAAACAAGTCCCTTGATAACAGGAATAGCCTTGCAGCAAGCAGCAGACTCCCTTGGGAGCTCTTTATGCAGCAAATGCTGTTGCGCATCACAAACATGCCACGCTCTATCATCCGACTGAACATTCGACTCCCCCTTTTGCCTCTGCAGGAAGCCAAGAGGATTTCCCAAGTCACATGATAAATTAGAGCACTTTCACTCCAAAAAAGGAATCACATTTTCTTCCCCTGGGAAATCTCTGCACTTTTTCACCTCACTGTTATTTCAGTGAGAAATTACTTTCTCTGCCAGCCTTCTCTCCCATCTCTCTCCACACAAGATTGTCTGCAATGTTTCGGACAGGTTCCCAATTAATCTAAATTACTTTTAAAAGGTTGCTACTGCATTGCATTTTGACTGCGGGTTTTGTTTAGAAGCAGAAAACATGAATAGGACATGGTGTATCAAATTGTTCCCAGTGGCAAGCATTATGTATGTAATGGCAATGTAGTAATTGTACAGAAAAAGTTCCATATAAAAATGATCATCCAGATCCCAGCTACTGCTTTCTAACACGCAACTTGAAAAATTCCTGTATTACTCTTGTGCTATTTTGGACAGCCCATTTTCTCTTAAGATCTTCATTTGTCAGAGGACCATTTGAAATTGTTGCCTTCGGAGTTACTTTGCCAGGCAGAAAACTCACTATCACTTAAGTCCAAACATCTTCAGAAAAATGACAAGAGTAAATTATGAGGATGTATTTTTAAAGAAATTGTTTAAGTGGAGAGAATAACTATTTCCTTTCACAACAGTCTGTCACAACTAATTTCTTTCACTTAGAGACAGAGCCCGCTGTTCTGATGATATTTCACAACGTGCATTCTGGCTGATAAACATCCATTTGCTATTCATTCTACAGATTTCAGCTGCAAATCAAAGAGAACGCAGCATCATTAGAAGTCATTTTTTGCAGAAGAAAACGAGGGCTCAAGACAAATATCACCATGCCTTAACAAGGGGGTCTACAGTACGTAAGTGACAGGTATGTGCACCGATGAAGGAAACCACACAGAGAACAGCAGCTGACAAGGAGTAAACAGTCACAGTTCAGCAGGTATCGCCAATTCACATTTCAGCTGACAGCGAGCAAGCCCGTATGTCAAGGGAGTACCTCCTGCTCATCGGAACCTATACCTTTTACAAATCATGGACAAACCCATGAATTTACAAGGTACATATGTCAGGTTCTAACTGAACGGTTCTTAAAGTTGCTCTTCTAGCCATTTCCAAAACATACAAGTCTCAGATGTACAAACAAGCCACCTCCATTACTACATTTAGGGAACACATTTTTCCTTAGCAGCTCTAGTAATAATTGACATGAGCTTATCCAAATAAACTCAGTATGCAGCTTAAGGAAGCACAACATTCTTTGTAACAAAATAAAACAAGGAAAGCTTTGCCTAGCTCGGTGCTTTTCAGGTAACACGATGACGCAGAACAGGAAAAACATGGACTAACTTCAGACTTTTCCAGCAACTGACCTAGACAAATCAGATATTAGTTAGTAACTCCCCTGACAATCTAGAAGGAAAGGATGCTGTTTGCCAGCCACCAACCCTACAGTCACTTCATTCACGAACTGCTTGGTGAGCTTCCCCACCTGAAATCGCATGCAGATTGATCCAAGAAATCCAGTTATTTTGCATTCCTCTTTCCATCTGACAGTGTGCTCAGGTGTCCCCAGCTCCTGCACACATACAGAGGAACAGATGCTGCTCTGAGGTACATTGCAAAGCCAAGGCTTACCACTTTCATCTGGCAACCATTCTTCCTCACCCCGTTTCTACAACCTCACACCACTTTGAGTCTACATAAGCTTTGGATAACAGAATGAGCATGCATGCATGCATGTCTTGGGACCTGTGTGACGGAAGCAATCAAAATTGTTACCATAGCATTATTCCAAAACCCTCTCAAAACAGCAATACATTCCACAAGGCTTTTCTTAAACCCTATAAAACTTCTTAGGCTATGACCTCAGAGTGAATTATTTTATTCCCAGCAGGCTGCAGGACAGAACACAAAACTGACAATCACCCAGAGGGTTTATTTATGGTGGTCATTCCCCAGTAGATGCTTCCTGTTATACAACAAAGTGAAATTCAGGTTTTAATTACTCCAATACATAGTTTCAGAGACTTGAGTTTTCCTCGTTGCATGGCAGCCTTCTCCTCCTGGGGAAGCCAACAAAAGCAAAGAGCTGAAATAAGCTTGTTCACTGTGTTCCCCCCCCCCCCCCCAGTTATGCAAGTTGTTCTACATTTCCTAATTCCTTAAGAGCTGCCAAGAATGCAGAAAAAGATAGAAGACATGCTTAGTGTTTTACATGAGACGTAAGCGATACCCTATAGGCTTGCCCTACTAGAAAACAGTGCCACATCACATTAAAGTGATGCATATTTTCATCTTCATTAAAATGACATCTCATTTTGATGACCAATTAAGATCTTAATAACAGGAAGAAAACCCTTTGCCAAAAGTTTAATAGAAAAGGGACAAGTCATTTTCTTTTCATCATTAAATACTGAATGACAGAACAGCCCTTAAAGCCAGATTGCTCTAGTTTGCCCTCAAAAAGCAAGTACTGAAATACGATGAAAACCACATCAGCAATATCACAGGTGGTCTCTCACCCAGAGAGCACTCCAGAGATAAGCATTCCTCCATGGCGAGTAGAGAGCACAGTTTCATCTAGCAAAATTTGTCAAGGACAGCTCCTCATCCCACGTGGGGCTACCAGAGGCCATGGGAGCAGAAAGCAGCAGTTGGGATCTCAGCAAGAGTGACCACCAGCTGACACTGCAATAAATAAGGAATATTAAAAAAAACCAAAACAAAAACAAACCAAAAAACACAGACCCAAACCCAACAAAAATAAAGCTACCCAAAATCAAAACCCAACCACTTCTACATTTCCATGGACCTACAAATAGGATAATAATATAAATTACAGATTTGTGTCATCTCAATGCTATTTTACAGAATTACAAAAAAGTGACTCATAGCACAAATCTGAAATGAAATCATAAAAGTTACATTTTAACCTCAAAACCAGATGGGACCTAATCTCAAAGAAAGTTTAATCTTTAAGATTAGTGTAAAAACAGTTTTACAAAATGAAAAACAATAAAAAAGATATTGCTCTTTTTCTTCTCTTTTTCAGGCTTGACTCTAGTAAGGAGAGCTATACCTATTCTGTGCAAATGCAGCTGAGAAATATTCCCCATATGCAAAAAGCTGTCCTGAAATTTTTATATTAATGACTGGATCAACCTTACCGTGACTGTAATTTCCTTTCCTATCACAGACCCTACATGTCTTGATTATTCCCACAGGCTGAGTTATAAATAAAAAAAATAGTATCATCAAATAGCTGTAAAAAAAAAAAAAAACACAAACCCAACATCTGAAGCTTCTTTCCTATTCACTGGATGAATGGGCACAGCAAAAGCTATGAAATACCTTTTTTTTTTTTTTTTTTAGATTCAGCCTCCCTTCAAAAACCTATTTTGCTCTGTAAGAATTAAAACCACCAAAAGAATGTTTTAACTACTTTCACACATCAAAAAAATACTTGCTGGTCATCTCCCTCTTAAGTTTTTGTTCATGCAAAAAAATCCCAACACAATCTAACAAAGAAAGCTAAAAAGCACAAAATTTTCAACTTACTACTGGTACTCCATTGCTCTATAATTAGCTTAGGGCAGATTCCTTCCTCTCATTTGAGGTAAAAGCATGGAAAAAGTTTTCTTTCCTCCTGAACCTTTCAAAATACTATTGAGCCATAGCGCTCCTTGTGGCAGTAAATCCGGCATGAGGCAGCAGACCGACCTTTGCCTCGCATTTTAATTAATTTAGCCAGTACTAGAGTGGGCAAGTGGCAATGACAGCTACAAGAAATTGTTATGTTTTCACCACCCTCTGCCAGGGCAAGGCAAGTGAGGAGTCAGCAGGACAGCAAGTGCACATGCGTAGGAAGGAGACAAGGGAAGGAACAGGAGAAAAAGGTAGATTTGGTGGAGAGACCCATCTTTACGGTCTTTAACTCTTCCTAGAGCTCCCTCAACATTATAAATGTTCTGCTGGATTGGTATTTACTTATATTGCAGTTCAAGCCATATCCTGTTTTACTTCCAGAATGACACCAGATGGATCTCTTCCTCGTTTGCAGCATGCATGTCACTGTTCCTATGGGTGTCGCAGCATGGGAAACATTGGAGGTCAGGGCAGGCAACAAGTACAACCAAAGATCTGGCAAGAATAATTGTTTTATGCCCCTTCAAACCACTGGACAGCCACCAGTTCTTCAGCTTTTTAATCATTCATTTGAAAATTACCGTCAGCAGTATGCAAGGTCAGGAAAACAAAAGTTCAGTTAATTAAAGCAGTACACCAGTTCCCATCCTCAGCAAAAATAGACACCACAGCGAAATATTCTTCCAAGTTTCACCATCCTTGCAGCCAGTCACTGCTGCTACATGAGTTTTGTGAGCCTCAAGCTCTGCCACATAAATAAATTTGTTTCAACAGGTGGACAACTGTAGGGCAATCAACTGTTGCTTGTAACAGCAAGGTCTTTGGGTGGTTACTGGGAGCCCCACCACAGAAATTACTACACAGCTGAGCAGCAGCTTCTCTGGAACCTGATGCTGCAAGTTTCAGCCATAGCATAGGAAAGAAACCACCAAATACATGCACCATGTCCACTGCATCCTCCTCCCATGGTTTCTCACACCCCAGGACACCTTTCCTTGGTACAGAATCCTCACAACTTTGTGGGATATGCTCTCTACTGCATCCTTAATACAGCGTTACCTACACCAAAACCCTACCTGGCTTGGAGGGCCGATTGACACAGGTAGCCCTGATCCTCCTCTGGAACAGAGACAAAAACCTGTGACCTGTCTGATAACTACCTGAAATTTGGCTGCAGCTCAGTTAGGTTCAGATCTTCCTTCTCAGGTTTAGAAGGCGGCACTTGGAGTCTTTATTCCTGACCTACCCAGAGTTGCCAAGATTAACTACTATAGGAACACTACATACAGCTGAGCTCTTGATTTTCTACAGGTATTTTTTCCACATTTGAACCAGTTGATTACATTCCAATCCAGCAGAACTCAAGCACTGGCTACATGCACTAAGAAACACAGTAACCAGAGACTAATCCCTGTAAGAAGAAAGCCATGAAGATTAGGTATTCAAAATGCAGAAGTAGAACATTTTATTTAAGTCCTTGCCTACCACCACATATTTGAAAAACATTTATAGATTACTTCTTTGTGAACCTTTTTCATAAAGGACTGCTTCCCAGCCCCGCTGCATCTCAGCAGCGCGGAGCTCTTGTCTTCAGCAGCTTACCCTGAACACCCACACTACCTGGAACAAGTAAGAGTCAAAGAAGGACCTTCTTTGCGGGGACCTTTCCTCTGAGGAACATCCACTTGAATACTCTCTCCACACACCTCTGAGGGCAAGCTGTCTAACAGGGAAATAGCAGCAATTTTTGCATTAAACTCTAGAAATTACTGCAGGACAAAGGCCTTAATAGGCAGTATCGCAATTCATGGCTGCTACGCTTCTCACCGGTTGATAACCTAGCAAACACCGCTAGATTGAGAAGTGCTACCTAATCACCCACCAAGTGCTCCATCCCCATCTCAATCCTGTGGCTTAAAAGTCAGTGCATAGGCTTGTACATTCATACCCCCACCACACACCTTGTAACAGTCCCTGCCGACCAGCACCAGCTGGGCTTGTCTCCACCACCCTCCCTGCTTCTCCATCCTTTGCAACTTCTTGGATGTAGCTGGTGTATATAAAAAAGAAACCACACACAGTACTTTCATTCCACCCCATCTTGCTTGCTGATACTGACTTCTGCTGTTTCTGGTCTTCCCACCAGAAGTTACCTGGGCTTGATTAACCAAACTGCCTTCTCTCATCTCCCATCTTCACACACAACCTTCCAGCAGCACATCAGATGTCCACAGTTCCCTCCCAACAAGGAAGTGCATACAGCATCAGTTTAAAACAAACATCAATACTATTGATGTTTCACTCTACAAACTATTCAGCCGTACTCATCTCCAAAGCTGTAGCCATCCACTTGTTCCCCTTGACAGTACAAACCCCCTGTCTGCTTCAGCAGCGTCTCCACTGCAAACATGCTTGCTATCTCTTCTTCCTCTCCTCCTCTACAAGGCTTCTTCCACTCTCAGGTACATGTAACAGACTGGGAGAATAGAAATAGATGCAACTTCTGGTACCTCTGTTGTAAGTCCATTTATTCAGCCCTGTCATGTACTTCCAACACTATGGATGCTCCAGCCCCACTTTTGCCAATCAGTTCTCTCCTTACCCCGCCCAGTAATCCTGCAAGGCACGTTATCACTTGAAATTCACAAATATCAGTAAACACTTCCTCCTGCCTGCTTCTTCCTATTTCAAGATCAATAAGCAAATTTCTCATTCAAATTTTCTGCATCCTCTTCCCAGGGTCTCTCACATCCTGTGATACTGTTCAGATAGGACAGAACATGAAGACTTGCGGTATCCTCCATAAACCCATATCTACATGCTGAGCCCGCTGATCTTTCCCAACTCTCTCAGCATTCAAAACTCTTAAGCTGTGAATTCTTCATTCAAGCCCTACAGCTCCCAATATTACTGTATTCCCATCCGACCCTTCATAAACCAAGTGTGTATTTACTCAAGAGTTTAGACCTCCTTACCCTCTACTGTTCAATGTTATCGTAGCCTCATTCTTTGCACTTTACCCATCTGGAGGGTTTTTTTTTTGTTTTGGGTTGGTTTTGGTGTTGTTTTTTTTTTAAAGTACTGTTGTCTCACAGTAGTCCAGTCAATTGGTCCAGGCTCTTGCCAGCATATTTTATATGCCTTTTGAAAGAACTCATCCGTAAGACCATTTAGCATTTCCCCCCTTTTTCAAGCAAGCCCATTTAATTTATCACCTCTGCAAGAAATCAGCCATCCTGGGAAGCAACCAAGTAGAATTTATGCTACTAAAAATAATACTGCACAGACATACCTAATATAATCACTCTATTACAAAGTCTTCCTACCTATTTTTAATATAACCTATAAACTCAAGAAGCTTACGCTGTCCAGTCCCATCACAGAGCACGATCAATTCTTCATCAGCCATAACAGATTCATGTGTGTCCAACCTGTCCCAACCACCTTCAAGACTGAAGACTGAACAGCTTTCCCAGGAAACAGTTCAGGATTTCACTACTCTTACTGTCAGTAAAAAGATTCCCAGCACCTAACCAAATCCATCTTCTCACACTGTAAGCCCATTACTTCTTCTCCTACCCAGAACAGATTTTCTGTTTTTCTGCTTCCACATTACAGCAACCTCCTTTCAATTTTCTCTTTATTACGAAGAGCTCTGGTTCCTGTTATTTCTCTTTGGAGATCATTTATTCCAGGATTCAGCAGCACTCAGGTCTCTACTCTCTCCCAGTGGTCCACCTAGTTTCTCCAATGCAGCATGACGGAAAGGATAAATCATCTTTTCTGTGAGGAGATAAATAGGCACATTACAGATACTGTCAAGAGGAACAGTTAAGATACTGGGTCCCGACCTGCTCTCAGCAGCTTTCGCTTGATCGCTAGGTTCACTGGGATACTTCACCATTCAATACCTACTGAACTGACTTGTGTACAACCTCCCTATTGAAAATAAGGAAACCCCCAAAATTAATCACTGCAATACCACAAACAGCCAACAGCCAAGCAACCAAAAATCAAACTGCATAACCCAAGCGGCACCAAAGCCAGAAGAGCCTTCTAATAATCAGTTCACAGGACAAGCAGAATCCTTCTCCTTCCCCAAGTACCTGAAGGGGACCGCTTTGACAGTACAATTTTAGTGTGCTCCCGAGCATGCCCACCCTTCAGCTGGGGCCACAGCAGCAGCAAAATATCCCAGAAAAACAGAACAGATTCAGCACTGTTTTTAATGGTTGGTTTTGATCTTCTTGCACATATACTGCTACACTTAGCCCAGTTAGCGGCATCAAGCATGAATCTGAGTCTCTGTTAAATTAATTGCAAAGGTCAACTTCATTTTAGATAAATAATTTATTATTTTCTGGGTCAGACTGCTAAAAGGGACAACTTAAATGACAATTATGAAAGCTGAAAAGGCTGCTCCACACCTGACCAGAACCCAGAGTACTGGTGACCTCACTTGTCAGGTCGGTATTTACAAAGTCTGAAATCAATACTGCACAAGTCACACTTCACACATGTGAACGACTGCACTGCAAATATGGGACTGATGCAATTGAGACACTCGATACCGACAGAACCTCCGGCATCCCATTGCTGTGAGAACATACCAACACCGGTAGAGTACCGGCACCCCGAAGGTACAAGGCACAAACACTTCGCTGCTCTTTACACAGTACCCTAGGGACACTGCATTGTATCCGCTGTTCCAATGGAGCTCAGAGCCCTGCTCCATCACCCACTTAATACATGATTTTGGTGGCTTTACGTAGTTTCATGATTAGTTTCTCCAGCAAAACAAGCGAGCGACAGGTGCACACCTCCAACGGCAGCTTTTTTTTATAGGCAGCAATAAAACAGATTGTGGCAAAAAGCTAGAAGTATATCCCACGGTTACATACTGTTCCCTTAATTTAAAAAGAAAAAAGCCTCCCGGTATTTTTAGCAAATCTTTCGAGCTCCAAGACGCAACCTGCTGCCTTTATTTTTTTCCGCCCTAAGGCACATAGTAAGCAACGCATGTGCTGCCAGTCTCCTCTTTCCTGGCAAAGCCATGAAGCACGCTGCTCCTGTAGGGGAAGCAAACAATAACCGGCTGTTTGTGGCCCCTCTCCCAGGGGCTGCACCAACCCGGCTGACACCCGCTGGGGGGGAACTCGGGGAGACCCCCTGGTGCCCCTCCCCTGGCTGACCTTGAGCAGGGGCGGCAAAAAAGAGAGGAAAATGTTTGATAACAAAAATAAAGAAAAAGCGAAGATCCGCTGGCCACCGGCGCTCGCCTCCTCCAGCCCGCGCCCCCGGGCGCTGCTGCCCCGCCACCGCCCGCCCCGCCGGGGGCTGCCGGACCCCCGCCCCCCCGGCTCGCGGCGGCCCCGCGCGCCACCTGGCGGCCGCGCCCCGCCGGGACCCGACCCCCACCCCGCGAGCCCGTGCCCGGTAAATGGCTGCGCCGGGCCGCTCCCGCGCCCTCCGGGACGAGCGAGGTAAGAGCCAGCGCGGCGCAAGGCGGGGGGCGCTTGCTCGCGGGGCGGGGCGGCGGCGGGAGGGTCGGGGGGCTGCCCGCTGCCGGAGCGGGGCCGGGGGCTCGGCTGCCGCCGCCCGCCCCACTCAAGTTTCGCCCGGCGACGGCGCTAAGAATAACGCGCAGCTGCCGTGGCCGGGCCGGGGACCGCCGCCGCCGCCTCCCGGAGAACGGGGGGGGGGAGGGAGGCGGAACAGGGGGCCCCCCCGCCGCCCGCGGTTTGCCGGCACCGCGCCCGCCTCAGCCGGCCACCGCCTGAAGGGCACGGCTCCCGTCTCACTCACCGTCCGGTGTCGCTGCTGCTGTTGGCGGCGCCGCCCCAGCGCCGGGAAGCAACCGGCCGCCGTCAGCGCAGCGGGGCGGCGGCAGAGGAGGAGCGGCAGCGATCTGCCCGCCGTGGCCGCCATCGCGCCGCTGGAGCCGCCTCACGCTGCGGCGGCGACGGCGGCGGTTGCTGCTGCCGCCCGGGCGGGGATGAGGGAGGGGAAGCTGCGGGGCGGGGCCGGCCGGCGCCGGCGGCCAATCGGAGCGACCCTTTCGCCGGCCTGGGGCTCGTCAAGCCAAGCCGGGACCGCCAATCAGCGCCACGCGGATGCCCTGCCCGGAGAGGCGATTGGTCCCTGCCTTCCCTCCCGTGCTGGCGGTGGGCGGGGCCCCGCCAGGGCTGGAGGGCAGGGAAACTCTTGGGCAGGGGCGCCGCGGGGCCGGGGAAGGGGCGGGGTCACTCCGGGGGCGGGGCCAGGGCTGGGGCGGGGCTGGGAGCGGCAAGGGAGGGGAGGGGGGCGCGGGGGCAACTGGGTGCAACAGGGGAGGGGGTACAGAAAGGTGGGATGCACCGGGCAAGGGGTGCGGGGGTGAGGTGGTGTGCAGCAGGGAAGGCCGCAAAGGCACCACCATGGCCCTAGGGAGGCACCGTGGGAAAGGCATAGGGATTTGGGGTGCCAGGTCAACCCGGCATATTCCCCCCCACCCCCCCATCCCACCCCCCGGCAGTTTTGATAAATGGTATAAAAGTGGGTGATCAAAATACATATAGATCTCTATTGCAGAAAGAGAGATGTACATGCACATGTGTTGGGCCAGGCCACCATCACACACCTTACTTATTTAGCCCAGATGCTGCATGTGCTTAATTGTTTCTTGAAAGGTGATTTACTTGGATTATTTTTCTTAGAAAATACTTTTCCATCTGGGAGGTGTTACAACCTTGCCAGTGGCTCCTTTTTAATTCCTCAGAAGGAATAGTCCGGAAGGGAAACGAGTCTGTTGCTTTGGGTACTGAAAGTGACCCCAGAATTGCTCATTAGAAAATGGAGTTATAATAAACATTAATGCACAAGCAGTTCCAATGTGCAGTGATACCATTATGGCTGGGACTGAAACGAAGTGCCTTGGCTTAAAAGCAGCTGGTATCCTGTACTATTATTATTTTTGAAGTCAAGGAGCCAGGGTCATCACTGCATGGAGCGATTGGGATGCACCTTCTCCTGGGAAGTGAGAGGAAGAGGATGCTCGGGAATGGAGAATCACCGGAAAATAATGGGGGAGAAAACTGTGACAAGGCCGAAGATTGCCACAGGAAGACGTGGGCTGAGAGACTCCAGCTATTATTTACCACCCTTCCTTTGCCACAAAGACCTTCTAAAAATACAGAGGGAAGCATGACCAGGTGATGGGGTGAACCGGATGCCCTTCAGCCATCACCTACATCGTCGCAACACACCAGTACCGTCCTGCTGCCATCGCCCCCTCCCTCCACTGCTGCCTTCCCCAAGTCCTGCCTTCACATCCGCCCAGATGCTGAAGGGCTGTTCTCAGCTTTTCCCCAAGCGACATTGTTTTGGAGCCACACAGCTCGTTGCTGAGCAGTCCTCCACCTCAATCCTCATTTCTGACTGGGTTTTCCTGCAGAAACGGGTTTTCCCTTTCTTGTCTTTGTCAGCTGGGAACTCGTGGTTGAAGCCATCAAGTCTTGACTGTGTCCTGCTTGAAGGATTTACCTGCGATCTTTGCAGTGCAGCAAGTTTAGCACTTCAATAATCGTTTGCTCTTTCTTTCAAGATCAAGGAGACCTATTGCAGCAGCTGCTCTGAGCTCCACTGTTTGGATCAAATCAAACCTTTACTCAGCTCCTGTTCATTATATTTCCCTCTCCTTCCACACTGAAAATTGATGGCAGGAGGAAAAAGGCTTTAAAATAACAATTTTGTGCAGCACAACCCTCTCCAATGACCCCAGGAGTATTTGCACCAGAAGATGCTCCCACACACATCTTGACAAAAGAGCTGGCTTGTGGACCACAGACGGGTGTCCCTCTCTGGGGGCTTCAGCCTCTCCCCAGTATGGTTTGCAGCATCCCCACACAATGGGATTAAAAGCCTCAAAATGGCAAAACCGGGGTTAATGCAGCCTGTAGGAGCTGGAAAAGAGAGATTAGAAAGGCAGGAAAGGGGAAGGAAGGAAGTTCCCAGGATGGAGAAGGTCCTGGGGAGGGCAGAGGATGCAGCCCCAGCAGTGCTTTGGGGCAGAGCTACATCTTTATGCCATAAACTACCCAACCCAATTTTTTTTTTTTTTTGCCTGGGTGAGCAGAGATGTGTTTAGCATGAGCCCAAGCTGCCCTCCAGGCTCTGTGCCAGCAGCTCCAGGGGAGGGCAAGGATAGGTATGTCCAGCAGACCATGGGGTTCAGACCTGCTTCAACTCCTCTTTCCTACTACCTACCTCCAGCCACTCATATTATATATTTAGATTTTTATTTCTGTTTAAAGAGGAGTTGGAAAGCTGGAAGTGTTCACCTGAAGTCATATTTTAGGCAGAGTTTAAATGTTTCCAGGGAGTATTTGACAGAGGTGGGGCAAGACAGGCTGTGAGCAAAGGCTTAGGGCAGAAGAAAGGCCAATAATCCATTAGCAAACCTGTGCTGAACATATGGGCGCTCTTTACAATGCACAGAAATAGGAATCAAACACGAGTCCCGAGATCAATACCCTATGCAATTAAACAAGTTGGTAGAGAATGGCTTCCCAAAAGCACAAGGGGGTGAATGGGATGAGGATGTCGGCACCAGAATGAAACCCCATCTTTTTAGGCCAGACATCTCCTGGTACTGTGTTAGAAGCATCTTCCACTCTTGGAAAACCTTAATAAAATGATGTATTTAAGGAGGCTTTCTGCTGGTGCTTATAATTACAGCCAGCTGAATATTGGAAAGCTGCTCCTGAGAAGAATTGATGGGGAAAAGCATGCCAGCATTCACAATTAATATTATTGCCATGGGAAGACTGAAGTGGAAAGCTGAAGCCTCAAACCCCCCATCAACCATCCTGACACTGCTGACAGAGCCATTATAAAATCCTGCAAATAAAACACTGATTTAAGAGAAAGTGAGCGTACAATGAGCCATAGGCAAACCCAAGACTTTGGCTCAGACCTGAGTGAGCCCCAGAGTGCTCAGATTAAATAAACTGGCTAGGAACAAAAAAAACCTTCAAATGGTCTCTTGGTCCATGGGCTCATCAACTTTTTCATGCTATTTAAATTTAGGATTTATTTTATTCCTGTAGATGTCCAGGGCTGTGACGCTTGCAAAATCATGCACGTGGGAGTCTATGCATGTCCAAAATCCTGCAGGTGCATCAGGTGTGGGTGGATGCAGAAATTCAGGAGGATACTAAGTCCAAGTGCATCTCCTCTCCTTTTATTTAGAAGAAACGTTGGTGCTTTCAAACTAATGCAAATAACACAGCACAGCCCTGAGATAGGGGGCCAGAGCCTACCTGTCAATGAAGGAATGGTGCTGGCAATTCTCTTTAAGCTGAGCACAACAACAGCTACTCATGCAGCTGCAAGATGTGATGGGGAAATCCCCCTGGGCTGAGCAGGATGGTGGCCCCTGTTCCATCACAGGACCTCAGCTGTAAACCCTGAATTACCCAAACACGCCAGCATTTACTCATTGCGGCGTCTTCTCCTCCCACCTCCTTTCAGGCTCTGGCATCTCTATCAGAGATGGCAAGAGCTCTGCATGCTGCTGCACCCCAGCCCCGCAGCAACACCTCCAAGTCTTTGGCATCACCTTAATCCTTTTCAAAAATTTTGTCCTAGAAATCCCTGCAGCATTTTCACTGCAGGAGAGCAAAGGCAGAATTCAGCAGCCTCCCATGTTCCTGAAAAGCAATCACGATCTATTTATGCTTCCAGAAAATGTATTTTTTAATGGGGCGTTCATTAGGTTCATTAAAGCCTGAAGATAGCCAACCTAGGAGGCATCTGGAAGCAACTAAAATTAAAATACCTAAAATTAGCCTCCCCAGCAGTGAATCCTCCCTCTGATTTAGATGCCGACGTGCACATGACCCAGGCGTGCCTTTCTCATTTTCCCTTCCCGCTGCCATCCCATTCCTGAGCTGCCAGGCACAGCCACAGCAGCTGACGCACACACCCACGACCCCGGAGAAAATAGCATCCCTCCACCGGGTTTGCCGGGGTCCCTCCCTTGTTTCAAAAATTAGCCTCCACGTCTGCATTTTGGGACTGCCCCATCTCAGAGATGGCTACAAACCATGACATTCCCCCATTGCTGCAGGCACTGTTTGGGATGGGGACTCCTGGGCATTGCTCTGTCCTGGGGGAGCAACACTTATTCCCCAAATTCCGGCTACTGATGACACCCAGCTACATTTGTTTTCAAAGTGTCTCATTTCCTTCCCAGCTCCTCTGCCATCCAAAAAAAAGCCCCTTTTGGGTGAGATGCTCAGGCACGGGCTTTCATGATATTTATATCTTGTTAGTGCATGAGATTAATTGTAATCAAAGTGCTGCTGGGCTGGCACGATGCCCTTGGTGTTGCTTTCCTCTCTGATAAATCCTGCATAGAGAGGTTTGTTGTGTTTTACATCTCTGGGCAGCACCCACCACTGTTAAAAGGTGGGTGCTACGGGAGGGATGCAATCCTTCCAGACCCCCATGTTGCTACAGGGTCTCCTTGAGCCTGGAAAGCCCTAGGGCTTGCGGAGGCATTTGACCTCCAGCGAGGTCCCTATCCAACATGTGTGGGGCAAAGCCCCTGGAAGGGTGAATAAAACCATGGCTGCCTTGCTGTCAGCTTCTTCTCAGAGGCAGGAGCATTTGCTGTTGCCCTCATTCTCCTAAGAAGGAGATGCCAAATTTCCTGGGGTGCTAAAGCACTCCAAATAAGAAATGAACGCATTTTCAATGACAGGGTTGAAACAGCAACATGGGTCTCCCAGAGATTTTCGATGTCTGCAGCAGCTGCTGCTCCACCATAGTGTCCCCTCTGCCCCCACACCACCTTCCAGCTCCACCACCAGCTCTGATTTGGGCACCAGGTTCAGGGAACGCAAGATGGGACACTTGCATCCAGGATCCAGAAGTCTTCATATTCTTTGGGAGAAAATCAAACCACTCGGGAGCATTTCCACATGGAAATATGCCACACAAGTAATTTTCCTTCCTTCCTCTTCTGTTTTCTTTTTCTCTCTTCTTCCCCTCTTCCGTCTTCCTCTTTTCCTCCCTTCTTCTCTCTTTCCTCCCTCTCTTTCTCTCTGCCTTTCTTCCTTTCTTTCTCTCTTCCTCCCTTTCTCTCTTTTTCTCCCTTTTCTCTCATTTCTGGGGACTTTTCTGCCCCCAGGTTCCATCTGCGTGCATTCAGCAGCAGGCAGCACCCTCCATTTGGGAGGAGCACTGCAGGCAGTATGAGGGTGGCAGCAGGGCACAGTTATCTCTTCCATCTTGATTAAGGAGAGATATTCCTACCTGCAGGCATTGCCCCGAGCCCTTCCCTGCCATCTCCAGTACAGGATAAGTTTGTTCTGGTGAGAGGTGTGAAGCTGGCAGCTCAGCAAAAATATTTCCCCTAGTGTGTTGTAAATATTGTGGTCCACAGGGAAAATAAACCCTCCCATGAAGATTTTGTTTGTAAGTTCAATAGCCCGGGGAGGAAAGCCATGCAGAAGTAGGAGGACACAGTTCACACTGCCCAGCCAGGCTTGCGGGCACAGCTCGGAGGGTGAGGGACAGTTCAGGCAGGCCATGATGTCTGCTCCACTGCTAATTCAGGCCATGCTGCCCTACAGCAGCATCAGCTCTGTGCCTCAGCTCTGGACCCAGCAACTGTTCTGGACCCTGCAGAATCACCTGCTCACAAGACGCATTTCTCATGAGATAACCCCTTCATTTTTTAAAGTTAATTATCATCGGAAATACATAGAAACGCTCAACCAGATACACTGGGGCAGGGGGGGACGGGACACAACAACGAGAGAAATCAGTTCAGTTCATGTACTAGCAAAGAACTTGCAGTTTAGATGATCATACCTGAAAAATGAAGTTTTCTGCGTTTCTGTGGTGATGGGAGAGCTCCCTTCTTCTCATGCTGCATTTGCAGATGCCTCAGAGCGTTTCCCCATGCTGAGAGCACCCCCTGGGCCTGCACCAGGGATGGGCAGGGGGAACAGGCTGCCCCTCTGGCACCTGAAGCGCTTGCCCAGAGCAGGGGAGTTACCTATCACAGAAATAAAACTGGGGAGATCCAGTAGGGCATGGCAGAAATGGCCAAGGCCTTGCAGCCCACGCAGACCCTATAGGCAGCTGTATTAGGCATTTTACACTGGTGCCTTAAACCTACACAGAGGTATCTCAGACCCTGCATATAGACCCCTCAAACCCTGTATATAGGCCCTTTCGGGCCCTGTTTATACAAGTTGCTCAGACTCTTTCTATACACACCTCTGAAACCCATTTCAGGACCTATATACGAGACCCTCAAACCCTACATACAAGCCCTCCAGGACCTATATGCTCCTCATACTATATGCACAAGCCTCTCAAAACCTATATATATATGTATATGGGCCCCTGAGATCCTATATACAGGCTTTTCAGAACTTACACATACAAGCCCCTGCAGGACCCTGCATCCAGGTCTTTCGGGCCCTACACACAAGCCCCCCCGGCCCTATACACAGGACCTATACAAACACCCCTCACAGAGTACACACAAGTATTTCAGGAGCCACACAATCCCCAAGCCCCTACACAGAGCGCTCTCAAGACCTGTATATAAGCCCCTGAGCCCCTACACACCGGCCCTCCCGGACATCTATAGACTCCCCTCACACCCCGGTTCCCGCCCTTCGGTCCTCACGCGTCCCCCGGGCGCCACAGAGGCCCCGCCCCTCTCGGCTGCCCCCGCCCGCGGAAGCGCGGCCCTGGTGGGCGGGGCTGCGTGGTGGGCGGGGCGGCGGGACGGGCGGCCGGGCCGAGGTGAGCGCGGTCGGGCCGGGCGGGCCGGCCGCGATGGGGGTTCCCTACCCGCTCCCCAGCAGCCGGCGGCGGGGTACGGCGCCTCCGTTCCGCCTGGCCCTCCCCTCCCTTCCCTTCACCGCGTCCTGGCGGGAGCGGGCTTGGGGGCACGTAGGCGGGTGCTTACCGTGAAACGGGCTGGGGAGGGGCCCAGGCCCGGGGCAGAGGGGCCGGGGCCTGTGAGCTGAGGAGAGCCGCTGCCCGGGGAAGGCGGGCTTTCCGGGTGCCAGGGTCTCGGCGTGACGTGCTGTGGCTCCCCCGTCCCCCGGGGCCCTGCAGTGATACCATGGTTTCTTCCCTATGGAATAAACCTTAGGGTCTGTGCCTCCGTTCCAGCACTTAGCTTTTCTGGCTGGGAAAGACGCTGGGTCCCCTCGGCGCGTCTGGGTCGGTGGGGCCGCCGGGGGCTTTGGGGAGCACTCGGGCGGTTCCAGAAGTTGGGCCTCAGCTCCCTGGTTTTGGTTGACTTGTGTTGTTGCTGTAGGGGGTTGCGCGCCGTGTTGCCGAGGCTGTGCGAGTTATTGCTGTGCGTTATAGCTCATGTCAAAGCAACTCTTCCTAATAGCGGGTTGTTAAACAGCTTTAACTTCACTGGGCGGCCAGACTGTGTTTGATGTGCAGTTTGTCTTTGGAAAAACCTTTAGGGTTAATTTGGGTTAATAAACTGCTGAAAGTATAGAAGGGCCTGATATTTATTGTGACATGATTCGTGTATTACCTATTTGCCTTTAGTTTAATGAGCTGCCTGGGAAAGCTGATAAATCTGTTTAGTGGGGTCTGTTGACTTGGGGTGGGCAGGTCAGACAAGGCAGGATTTTTTTGAGGCTTTCTCCTCTAGAAACCCCGAGTGCCATCTTGGACTGCAGTTAAAGTTAAGGCCTGGCTGCTTTTTTGTTTTGATCAGCTGTGTGACCGTTTTTCTCCTCCTGACTTTATGTGGCAGGCAGTCTGAGATGCGTATGTGAGAGCACAGAATTGCAGAGCATGACTGCCTGGAGAGAAATAGTGTGCAGCATGTTGCTGGCAGCAGAGAGTTATAATCTTTATTGTGTTTGTTTCTTGTTTTTAGAACACAGCTCTGCAACCACTAAAAAATTATTCCCTGGGTGCTTCATGACCACTTGACCCGCAGGTAGGGAGCAAGTACACTCGCACTACAGGTGAGGATGTTACACAACTCATAGCATGTTGTGGCTTTGCTCTCAGGTACTTTTAACTGAATTAATCATCTGGCTGATACTTACCCTTAAATTTGCCCTGTTTGGAATTGTTCTGAAAGTGTTCACCCAAGATTTTTCCTAAAGCTGTAGGAAAACACCTTGTCTTTTTGCAATGTGCAAAGTTGTGCTGACTTTTCTGTTGGAATACCACGGGCAGTGCTGTGTGGTTTGGAAGAAGGAGTGAAGCAGGCATGGGAGCAAGCTGTGAAAGAAGTTTGCTGCCTAGAGCTTCCTGTCAACCCAACATCAGTTATGTCACATTGATAAAACATGGGGGGTGGATGGGAAACAACACACTAAAGAAAACAATCCTATTCACTATTTCTGTGCACTCAGTAAAAATGTATGTGAACATCGGGAGGTATCTTAACTTAAAACAAAAAACAAACCAAACAACCAAAACGTAACTAAAGACGCTTAAACTTTGTGCGTTTGTCCACCTGGAGCATCACGTTGCTTGGCCAGCCCAGGGGTGCAAGGGAAATGTGTTCTAGTGTCATCATGGCCTGCTTCTCTGTGACTCTGCAGGGGGTTGTGTTGGCCACCAGTTTCAGGCAGCAGCTTCTTCAGCCAATATAGCTACTGCCATGGAGGGTCCTGTGGCTGATAACCGTCCCCTTAAACTTTCTGGTATTCAGTAGTATGTTGGCAAGGGTATAATGCCTATATTCAACAGTGTATCTTAAGCCCATGTAACCTTTGTTTGTATACTTGTGAAAACAGCTTGTTGTCCAAATGACCCATTTTCTGCAGAAACTTTTTTGATATTTACGCTTCCTGAACTGAAGAATTTGGAATTTCGTGCTCTGGAGGAAAAAGAATGGTGTGCCTTGCCTACATCATTAATGTCTGTCTATGGGGGCGCTCTGGAGCTCGCTGCATCTCATTAGTCTTTGTGTAACTTCACTGTATATGTTCCTGTTGTGCATCTTGGGCTGAGAAGTCAGTGGTGTAACGCTGGGTAAGCAGGTGGTGTTTTGAGAGGAGAGATTGTATTGTTGTCCTTAGGCAATTTAACAGAGCAAATTGCAAGACTTGCATCCTCTCAAGTCTCAGGAAGGCTTTGGAGCACTATCCCATAAGCATTACATTTGTCAGGTGATATTTGAGGCAACCATCAGCTATGTTTAGATCTAGAATGTGGTAACAACTACTTTTGCATTTCTTGAGTAAAGTAAGTTCTGTAGAGATCATATGAGGTTTATTATACAAAAAAATGTTGTTGGATGTCATTCCACTTGCGTTAACGCTTCTTGAAATGGACTGAGCTGGGATATGTAAATACTTTTTTTTATACTGCGTGAGTTTGCAGTGGTTTTACTGGTCCACTGTATTTTAACACAGCTCAATACAGTAGAGCTGAGGATGCTTGTGTATAGCAATAAAAAAAAAAGTTAATTTTCCAAATGCTGTGTCTTTCTGCTGGGATGTTGCAGGGGTGTTAGCAAAAATGTGTCTTCATGTAGATAGACTTTTGGTGGCATGATGCTGTTTGGGATTCTTCAGTAGCAAACGTTAGCCAGGGCCTTTGAGAAGAATGGTATTGCATCTTTTTTTTACAATGGTTTTAAGAAAGGTTTGTTGCAAATGGCATGGCTGCCTCTTGATGGGGGGATGGCTATGTATCTTTAAGGTGAGGCAGCTGGCACTTTTATTAAGAAATGCAAGGACTCACAGTAGAGTCTGAATTGCACTTTATCTGCCTAATCACATATCCAAAAGTCTGGCAGGCTTGCCCGTTAGGGAAAGATTTAAGATACTATCAAACAGAAAAAATGGACAGCTTGACCGTTCATATCATGCATTGTTATACTGCGGCACTGTAGTATTAGCCGAAAGTCCTTGTCTAGTAAATTCTGGGTTATCTTTGTTTGCTACCTTGTCTGTGAGTGCAGTGACTCCGCCTCCTCCCCCAGAAACCTGCCATAAAGTTTCCTTTCATGCATTCTGGATTTAACCTCTGTCAAGAGCAGCTTTTAATTGCTGTCCCACCATTGCTCAGAGCTGGAAGTACTACTGTGTGAAGAGATCCTTTTGTCTTGGATGACACTACTGTGGATGTGGGTATGAGAAGGCAGAGCAGACCAAAGTGCTGATCCTTTTAACTTGGAGTTTTGTGTTGGGGCTGGCACAAGGTGGGAATGCACAGGTGGGGGCAGGCCAGCTGCTTGTGCTGATTTATAATAGCCGTGAATGTGTGGCCTTAAATGCTTTGCATAAACAGCCTTTGATTTGTTACAGGGTTTCCTTTCTGTCCCTGCAACTTGTGACAACTTGTGACCCTTCCTTGACAAAACAAATCACTAGCTTAAAGTAACCGTTTCCAGGTTGTGTTTTTAAAATAGAAAAAAGCTGCCTTCTCTGGGTTGGGGGGGGGTGGGGTTCATTTAAGTCTCCAGGGTCTCTCAAGCTCAAATTCTTAGTTTTTTCTCTTAGAGTTTATAGCCCTTTGAAGTGAAACCCAAGATTCTCATGTGGACAGCGAGAAAGATGATCCTGGTTTGAGATGAGCAATGCTGCAGCTGACCTGTGCTTGAAACATGAGACCTGTGAATGCGTGTAGCTTTATAATATTTGTAGTATGTCAGTCTGTGATGCAGACAAATCTGGTCTATGGCAACATCACAATCAGACCCAGTATCTGTATAGACTAGTTGCATTATGTACCACCAATTCAACATCTGTGTTGTCATTTGATGCAAACTTCTGTTTCTGGCATTTTTGCTTCAAGAGCTAGAAGACTAGTTCTATTTTTTTCACTGAAATCTTAGCTACGATACAAACACAAGATCTGCAAGAATTGATCTCTGCCTTATGCCAGTCAGTGTTAAAGACTACAAGAGGATTGTCACTGTATTAGATGCTCTGTGTGTGTGCACCAGGTTTGCTTGCAGTATATTAGAGTTGCCCAGGAATTCCAGTCGTGTCCCCATCCCCCCACCCCATTAATTTAAACCCTAAAAGCACTGATATGTGGCGGTGTTTCTCTACATCTCTTCTTACAGTCTGTAACTATGGCTTGCTGTTTCCATGAAGATGATCCCTATTTTTTCTTGTTGGCTGAAGTTTTGGTGGACTGCAAAGTAAAACTCCTCCGTCCTCCGATTATCTGTCTAGGTTTCATGGCTGCAGGGAGAGAAGTGGTGTGTGGTAGTGGCCAGGCACTGTGACTCATCGGGTCCTCTGCTTGGTGGGGCCTTTGCTCCAGATAAGTGTGTGAGCAGGCAGTGTGCTATCTGTCTGGCCACCTTGGGTGGAGCCAACTATTTGTTGCCAGCGTTTTCAAGCTGAAAGTGAGCTCCTCAGGTCATGTTCTAAAAGCATAAGGCACTAGCCAGGATTATCTGTATTCTTTTTTTTTTTTTTTTTTTTTCCTGTCTGAAATTCAAGCTAATCCAATAAGGCGTTTCTGGAAAAGCAGCTGCAGGAGTTCAGACTTACTTTTCATTTTTCTGGGGGGAACCAGTGCCCTTCTCTGGAATTCAGAAGAAATTGCCATCTGGTAGGTGAAATGCAGATGCTGTCACTTTTTTGTTTGTTTCGGTAGATTTTTATTTAAAATTTCTTTGGATGTGTGCCACCAAAGTGTGACTTTTTGGGCAGGAGAGGCGTTTTCTAAAGAAGCAAGTGGCTATTGCTGAGGTAGGTGATGTTTCTGTTTAAAAGAGAGAATGGGAAAGGAAGAAATGACCATATGGTGATATTCAAATTCAAGTTCTCAGTGGGTTCACAAGTCTTTCTCCTCCTTGTCTGAGAGGAAAAGAGGTACAGACTTCAGTGTCAAATTCTGGGATGATCTGCTGCCTGTCATACCTCCAAAATGAAATGTCTTTTTCTAGAGCTGTACGTTTGTCTGCAGATAACTCAAGACTGTTGAATTGTCACCTTCACAGCCTAGTGAGGCTTTTGCTTTTTCTTCAAACTACTTACATTTTTCTTTCAGCAGTATTTTCTTGTGAAACACATGTTTATTAAGAATTAGCACCAGCTTGGAACCAAGTAAGCCATAAACACTTCTTAAACCTACTTTTAACTGTTCTGAGATATTCTTGTTTGTTTGTTATGGTAAGGTACATGCAGTTAGGTGGCCGTTGGCTGGAGAAAAGGCAGGAGCTTCAAGGAGGGTTTTTCTATTTGGTGCAAAAGTTAGGAATTATCAGGAAAATCACATCCCATTGACACAGATTGTGCAAGTCAAGTTAAATCACTCGGGTCATTAAGCAACCAAGCCTTATTCCTGCTGGCTGTGACTTTCTACAGAAAAAGGCAGAAGTATTATGTTTCTACCCCTCTGCCAATAGTTCTCTTGACAAACCTTTGCTCCTTGAAGTCGTTTTTTTCCTCCTGCAAAAATGTCTTTGCTCTGGTGTGCCTGCCTATGTGGCAGGTTTGCCACACAGCCTGAGTATTTAGGAATAGTGCTTGGAAAAAGAAGATTTCACATTGAACTGATTAAGGTGGAAGTAGCTCATGAAACAGGGTCATTATCCTTAATAGGGGGTGAGAAGTGGGTTTTTTTTTATTTTGTTTTTGGTTTTGCAGCTCTACTAGTTACCTCTGGCTCCTATGGAGATGGTAGTAGGGAGCTTGTTAATGCTGAGGTTTACTGTAATGGTTTCTAGGTGGAAGAGCCCAAGGAATAGGCTGCATTTTGGGGGAAAGGAAAACTTTAACCAGGAAAAAGCAACTTCTGGCATTGATTTCTGTGGAAGATTGTAGTTGCTCCTTAAAAACCTACTGTGCATTGCTGGAAACTGACTGAAAGAGCAAGCTAATATTTTGACCGTGCTGAAGGTGCTATTTGCAGTGCTGCTGCAACAGATGGTAACACAGTTACTTTGTTTGGGTAAACTGATATTTTTTATTTGTTTCTCAAAAGCTGCAATTCCTGCTGGCTGCATCCACTCACAAGTCCTCTAATGACTCAGCTAGCAAGTTAGATTTGGGGTTGCTGTTGAGCTTGCCATCTGGTGTCTCTTCTGCCATTTTAGATGCCACCAAAGTCTTTATCTTAAGTATACTTTAAATGTTCAAAGGCACATAGGAAAAGATTTTTCCCTAGTGAGTAGACACTCCTGTCTCCCTTTCAAGGGGAGATCAAGACGAAGCTAGTTGCTGACCTACACCCTTATAAATAATCCAGTTGCAATTACTAATAATGCTTTATTAAAGCTAAATCAAAAGTCTTGTGTGTGTCACCACAATACAGTGTCTTCTCTACTTGGCACTGAAGATCAATAAAATTATTTTCAGTCTTGTCAGTTTTAATCTAGGTTCTCTGCACAGCTGTGTTGGGGGTTTGTGACTGTTCTCTGGCCAGATTGCTGCAGTCTAAGGTGATGCTCCTGTGGAAGCAGATTTAGTAGAAATTGGCATGGGTGACTTGTACAGCCCAAGGAGAGATGGTTATTTCTTCTGTACAGTATTTGCTAGGAAATGCAGATCATCCTGAGATAGAAGATTAGTTTTCAAGCAGTGAGAGCCCAGGTGTGGGTATGTGGAGCTTAAAAATAGGGGAGGAATTAGAGGAACTGGTAGTGACAGAGAAACCTGCATTTTCCTTAATTTAAATATAGTTAATAGTAAGGATGTATACATTAAATTGAGAATACCACCTGTGCCTATAAGTGGTAGTTTAACAAGTTGGATTCCAACTAGTCATGGGTTTGCTGTTTTATTTTCATTTTGTCTTATGCTAAATGATCAATTTGGCAGAATAAAATAACTTGTGAGGTGAGGATGGTATAATAGAGTCTTAATGTGTATCATCCTGGTAAATTGTTACACTCAATAAGCCACATTAACGGTGAGGTGATTTCAGAATGCCAAAACGTGTTGGTAGTGCAATATTAGACTGAATTTTAAGACATGTTATGAAATGCAATAGTATGGCTTTAATAGCAGCTGCATTCAGAGCAGAATGAAGTTTAATACTAAATCTGGCTATTTGAGGGATGGCATTGATTGTCCCCAAGGGGAGGACAAGCGATGGTGTAGTTACCGAGCTGTAGCATTGGGAAATGTGCATTTTCAGGGTGGAGGATTTTAGGAAAAGATGAACCCTTACTGCAATGACAGTTAAAAAGAAATTGCCAGGCTATGGCTTAGGTTTCTTCTAAAGACCTGGCAGTGTGTTATCAATTGATGCATTGTGGACTTTTCATCAATTTAAATCATGCTCTGAAACAAATGTGGTTTCCCTCTCTAGTGAAATTAATGTGATCAAATATTGCCCTATCTCATACCTGAGAAGAAATTACTTTCGCTGCTGGATATCATTCGCATTTTCAAAACTGATTTATGCGTCTCGGTAAGCTAATTACTTCAGTAATGTGAGTAATCCTTTATCTGAAATTGCACTGGATAAGGTGAAAATTTGGAGTTTCTGGAGGGGAAAAGAGCAGGAGTGGTTTAGTCTTTCTTGGTGATGGGGCAAGGAGTGGATCCAGACATCTTGGTAGCTGGAATCCACCTCTGGGGCACCCTTTGTACAAATCACCCTTGTACAAATAGCTATTGCTGGTACCATTTTCTAAACAAAGTACAGAGAACTGGAGGGAGGAGAGGTCAAAATTAATATCTTAATTTTGGTGGAAGCAGCTTTGATGCTAAGAGGTTCACATACACACACACGGTTTCTGTATCTCATATGATTTTAAGCATCTCTATTAGTGTTGATGGTAAAACACCTATCCTGATTGCTTTGACCTTTCCCTTGTGTCTTGACTTTTCCTTCCCTTTGGATTTATTTGTCATACTGTTCTTCCCATTGCAATTTTTCCTTCACCTCTTCCCAATAATCCTCTTGAGAAGACAGAGACAGGAGAGCTGAGAGATGAGATCCATGCTTTACTGCTGCTGCCTTCCTGCTTCAGGGCACCCCATGCCTTCTGGAGTTGCTGCTTCAGTGAGCAAGGGTGAGGTACAACTGACAGTCAGGGGCTGAGGTGGAAATAGGTGAGGAATTTTCGTACAGCAGCTTCTGGGCCAGGGTGTCTTGGTCTGCTCTGGCAATGTCAGACTTTGCTTTTTGATAAACACACGGCTCCAGAAAGCTCTTTCAGTTCTTAGTGATTCCATCTCAGCCAGTCCCTGCAGAAGTCTATATGCCTAAGCAGTGCCTCGTAAATGCAAATCTGTTTTGAGAAGATATTACATAACAGTATTTTTCATTTAAATTTACAATTTACATTCTGCCCTGATGTGCAGGCTTACCATGTCCTAGTAAAATTGCTCAAATAAAAAGTGCCTGTGAACCCTTCTCTGATGAAATATTAAACACCCATCAGCTTACTCCTTTCACATGTTTGTGCTACTGAGGCCACCTTTGACATAAAACCCCTGCTTTAGGTGTGTTTCATCCTAAAAACTGAGGCTGTTCTGGATTGCCCAAAAGGACTACAAGAAGTTCAGTGCTGTGGGCTACCCAAGTGTGAACGGAAGTTCCTTTTCCTGGGCTGAGATACTGGTGCTGGAAAACCACGAGCAAGTCTTTTTGTTCTTTTGGTATCTGAAAAAGGATGCAAGAGCTGGGATCTGCTAATTCTTATGTGCACTGGTGTTTTGTCAATAGATGGGGTCAGCACAAAGGGAACAGACACCTAGTTAAAGAAGTGAGTTTATCTTTACTTACATTTAAAGCAATAGAATAGTAAGTGAAATAATGCAGGAAGAATAAAGCAAGACTAAGTAATGCACCTGATCATTACTACATATGACAGAATATAGTTAAGAAAGATACATTACCTACTGCCTTAATACATTACCATCGTCCAGATCCTCTGTTGCTGGGGATCCCCTGCTACAGTAAGGATTTGGAGAGCCTTTCCTGACAACTGGGAGGTCCTACGCAGTGCGTCCACTTGTAGGTGAGGTCTCCAAAGTTGCTGTAAGAGGGTCCAACTTTTATACTGTTGAATAAACAAGCTCACCTAATGTCCAGTGTCGAAGCATCTGGTTTCCCTCTCCTCTTGGATCGCGCTGAAGCCTGGTCCAGGGCTCAGGGAGGAACCAAGGGAGTCTTCCTTAGCAGCTTGATTTTAACCACTGGTTTCCAAACAAGGCCACGTACCTGGTTTCATAGCCTTGACTACCTGCCCCTAAGCAAGGAAGGATGCACTATATCTTTGCGAATGATTATATTCTGTCTAAGCTACATCTTTAACTAATGATCATGCATATTTTGCTAATGATTGGATACCAAATATATACATATATAAAAAAAACATTTGTTTGTCAGGTTCATCTAGAGGTCAGCTTTGGCTCAGGGCCTGTTGCTCAGGCCTCAGTACTTCAACTGAAAAAGTCCAGGGCAGGAGTCTTAATGCTGTGAACATGGCAGGGGGGAGAAGGAGAGAGCTTGTCTGAATTCCCTCGCAAAACATGTTAGCGGACAGCAGATCATTGTTTGGGGAAATAAAATACCCACATCAAGCCAGAATGTATATAATTGTTGAAACACTTTTGCATTTCTTTTAACATGATCTGGATGTCCTTAGTTTGCCCGTTGTGTGTCAGATCGGAAGTGGTACTTTCCTAATGGCTTTGTGGGTTTCCTGGATGTTCAAGACGCTAACATGTTTAATGCTAAATTACAAATATAGCAGGCTCTATGCTGTTGCATCTTGCCAGCTACATGTACCCATAGAGCAGGGCCCTGAGCACTTGCCTGATGGCTGTGAGAGCTGCTGCAGCTGCTGGTGCAGAAACACAGCTCAAACCACGGAGCCAGGGCACAAAAACACGGTGCCAAAGTGGACAAAGAGAGCCAGGTACCAGGATGGGCTCTCACATCTCATCTGGTGAGGGTTTTGGGTAAGGTGGAGGTTTTTTTTGTTGGGTGGCTCAGTTTTTTCGAATGCTTGGGCTCTGAGGATTGAGTTTTGGTGGAGCAGACAGTCATCAAAACTTCTGTTTTTAAATCCTGAGGTCTGTAGGTTGACTCTTCTGCTTAAAAAATAACAATACCTGTGTCTCGTGGCATAAATAAAAGCAGATATGTCATTCTTTTCAGGGAAACAAGCCCCCACTCTTTCTTTTGTCTAAGGATGTTAAGTCAGTCTCTGAAAGTAGAGCTATTTTGAGGAAGAACTTACTGGCTTATCTCTTAGAAACAAAATTATGATCTACAGATTTCTTATAGCTCTAATGCTAGAACATTATTGTAACTTATGTTTGGTCCTTATTTTCAGTATTATGGAGATTGTGGGGTTTTTTTTTCCTCTGAGCTACTTTGTTGTATCCTATAAATGAAAATAAAATAATCATTTATTGCGTTAAATCCTGCAAGAATTGAGATTGTTTCTTATTATAAGCTGTAATCACATCTGTTCTTGGGAGTTTTATACTTTATCTCAGTTTTATTCCTTATTCTACTGCAGATCATGGTGTTAAGCTTTTCATTGCTGCAGTTTGGGCAAGGTGCTTATTTTTAATCTTTTTAAAAGTGAGCACGGCTTTCTCAAGTGATCTTGGCTTACGTGCCTGGAGCTTTTAACGAAACATAGCAAATATCATGCTGCTTTTGAATTAAAAAAAAAAAGAAGTGAGATTGTAAAATCACAGATGGAAAGCATGGAAAATTCAGCTTACAAAGTGCTTTTTTTGTTTTTGTTCCAAGATAAGGATACTCTATATTTTAGGGTTATTATGGGAACCACCTGCTTTCAGCTGTCTTGGGCAATTGTTACAGAGTGCTGTCTGGGTGAACGTTCCACCACCATCAAGGATGGAGATTACTTGGACAAAGCAGATGATATAGTGTTTCTTAGGGCTCAGACAGGACAAACATTTATTCAGTACTAAAGCCAACAATCTGAAATGTTGTAAAAATCTCATCAAGCTCAAAAGTAAGCACTGTGGGGCTTGACTTTTGTTTTGGCTGATTAAGTGATAGTGGCAAGATTTCCCTTATCCATTGCATCTTATGCATATAAAGCTGTAATTAGGATGGGGAACGCAAGTAAGGGCAACATTTACTTCTTGGTGAAAACAGAAAATGCAGATTTTTCTCTGCATATGAAACAGAAGTTAGTCCCTGGAGATGAAATGGCAACATCAGGTTTGTGTAGGATGGAAAATAACTTTAAATTTGAAATAAGAGCTGTTTTTCATAACAATCTTCTGTTGTTCAGAACTGGAGAAGACTGGAGAATAAGCGCCGTTGACTGGCTGTGTTCCATTCAAACTTTAATTTTAAGCCTATTTATTTTTAAAGGAATAAACAAAATGGGAATGCCCACTGGAAATTTGGGGGTTGGTATGTGCACAGATGAATATAAAATGGATGCTGCTGAGATGCAGTAGCTGTGAGCAGTAAAGTTCGCAGTATTTGCCCATAAACCAGGGTGGCAAGGCATAGGCACCCTGTGGCTTTGACATACACAGCAAGAGCAGTATTGCAACTTCTGTTCCAGCCTGCCATTGGCTGCTGGTGCTTCATTCCATCTCCCTTGTCCCAGGACCATGCAAAAGCCTTAGATCTGTATGAAAAATCACTGATAAGGGATTTTCTAATGATTTTTCATTATCTGTGCTTGTCTTCCCCTCACCACCTTTCTTGATTGTGCTGTGAAGTATTAAGATGCATCTCCACCACCTTAAAGGATATTGAGCTCTGGCACTCAAAATTAGCTGCTGAATATTTTATGTGCGTCTTCCCTTCCTCTTTCTCTCTTCTCCTCCCTAAGTTCACATCACTCGTTCACATTATGAAATCTTGAGCTGTGTGTTGCTTTAATCAGCGGAAAAGGGCGGTAATATATTCAACTCTTTATAGCTGAAATGGGATAACACGCCACACACGTAAGATATGTTTGCACAAAATGGTCCCAAGATTCTCATTGTTGGAAGTTAATGGTTTAGCAGAATGGTGTGGTGGCATCTTGTGTTGCAAAAACAAATAAAAACCAATAGATGTGACTTCAGTTTTGTATTCTGTGGTTATTTGCTGGCTGGGAGTATTTGAGCAAACCAGCAAGAATGGGGAACAAACCAAAAAAATGGGCCACTGCTCCCGTGCTTTCCACTTCCAACATTTTTGCTGGCCTTGGGAGTTCTATACTGTTCTGTTCCAAATTTATTTTTTTTTAAGGCTGACCCTACAATCTGCAAATGGAATTTGCATCAGTTAGAAATAAAACCTTTATTTCACTAAAGATACAGCACCTTTCCCTTTCAAGGGTGACATTTACCCTTCACCTTCAGTCTTGTGAGCTAGCAAAAATTGCTTTGTCTCCTGTAGCTGGTGTGTGTGATGAGGTGAAGTTTTTTGCAGTTCACTTTCCTCTGTTGTAATAATGTTTGGATTTGTAGTTCTGGTTTCCTGTTTGTCTGTGTACTGGGGTGTGTGTACTGAGGTATGGATTGTGTTTTACAAGTTTTGATGCTTTGAAACTTGCCTTATATTTAAAGTTTGATATAAATTATTTGCTCCAGGGTAGATAAAAAAAGTGATTAAGAGCTGTAGGGTTTTCTTAGGGAAATTTATAATGACTGGGTTGGGGTTTGTTTGGTAGGTTTCTTGTTACTTGGTTTAATTTGCCATTTAAAATCCAGCTGTGTCTTTCCCTGTGGTCAAATGGCTCTTATCTGCTATACTTGTGTGTAAGATCTACCTGCATCTTCTGTGACTTAGCACTTGGGTGGAAGAGTGCAAATATTTCATCCTAATGAGGTGTGCTGGAGGAAGGCTTAAGAGGAATTTGAAGAAATGCTGTAAGAACAGCTGAGTAAGTAGTGAGGATGTGTCAGCCAGGTGTACACCAGTATGTAACACTTGTAATTATCTATTTATTAGGTTATGTGCCTATTGCAGAACAGCTAATAAATGTCTGTGACAGTTATTTTCTGTAACTTTTCCTATTCAAGAAACAACTTGCGAACAACTATCTGGTTGGGATAGTTGAAGCCATTTGTTGCTTTACTAATATGTTGTTCTTACTCCACAGGATGTTTCGCCTTCGACTTCTTCCTGTTGCAGCAGGGCTGTCTGCTGTTTCACGGCGTTACCATGGGACGGCACATCACCCAAGGACCAGGCGTAGGCTTGTGATGGCAGCTTTCGTAGGGACAACTGCAGTGACAACAAGTGCCAGATTCCTTTGGCAGAGGTAATACATATTTTTTTGTTTGGGGTTTTTTTTGCCTGAGATGTCATGCTGCTTTAGTTCAGTGGTAAGTCCTCCAGATGAGTTTAAGATCTGCGGGAGACTTTTTAAAGCATTGTTGCTTGTGCTGCTTCTGCTGCATGCAAGGAATGGCTGTTGGTGATTCCCTGTGGAGTTGCTTTGCCACTGTGAGTAGTCAGAGATGCAAAAAAGCTGAGGGCTGAATTTTCCCCTGGAGCCATCCACACGTGAGCTCTTTCCCCATGGCAGGATTTGCTGCCTGGCTTCCCCCAGCATTACATGGGTCTGTGGTATTGTGCAAAGAGAAGTCTGTTGACTTGACCAAGCTGGGTGAAATGTCTTGCTTTCAGCTTCTAGGAGGGCTGCTAGGGATAGCACACTTGGCTAGGGGATGCTACTCTGCCTTTCTTTGTGCTCTGCTGACTGCTTCATATATGAAACTTAGCAGGGAAGCAGAAGGGGACAGTTCATCTTGTGATGGTAAGGTAGCTGTATGCAGGACTCTGGTTTTTAAGGGCCAGAGCCTGAGGTCACCTACTTGTGGTCCGTGAGGCTCAAAGCTTGTTTCCATGATTGTGGGGAGAAAGGAGCTATTTGTGCTTGCCTGAATGACCATCAGTGAACCATGGGCCTGTGCCACATTTGAAATAAATCAAGGACTCCCTTCTCTTCCCTCAAAATGTAGGAGCAGTGTGGCACCTGCAGTCACTCTAGCTCATGGCTGCAATTGGAGTCTGAAAATAAAGCCTTTGCTTAAAACCCATCTTACTTTGATGACAATATTTAGGTTCTTTTTTGCTGCCACTCTGCTCACCTGTGTTGTGGCTGGAAGGCTCTAGTTCTAACACAACAGGAGGAAAATGATAGTGATTGTTCTGGCTGTTCCTATAGCTGTCAAACTTTGATATCTGCTAAAAGGAGTTGCTCAGTCTGCGGAAAAACACCGTGATCCAGCACAGTGTTGTCTTATGCTGCATTCTGCTAATAATCTGCAGTTATGTAGTGCCTCTTTATTCACAGGACCTGAAGACCTCTGTGGCAATGGCCAGGGTAACACCCCTTTTCAGTCAGGGAAGTGAGCAGGGTTTTTTCCACTTAAAACATCCTCAGCATGATCTTTAAGTAGGTAGGACATAATGTCCTACATAAAGGTGTCAGAGTTAGAGTTAAGATCAGAAGACAGAGAGTTAAGATCTCCCTCCTGCAGCAGGTTCACTTCTGCTTTTTAAAACAGCCAAATTGTCAGTTGTTGGCTTCAGCTTTCATCAGTAGGAAGGTGCTTCCTGTGGCAAAGAGCTCTAATGGTATGCAGAGTGCTAGGTCACAGGTGATTTCAGGGAGTGATTCTTGGCTCCTGGAGTACTTGGCTGTTTCTTGGAGGCCCCTGGGCACTATGACTAGGCTTGACCTTGCTCAGCTGAGGGTGCTGATTGAAATCAGATAGAGAGGGGCAATGTCTTTGGAGTAGCATGGTCTGTGATCTCCCCAGTCCTTATCAATCTGGAGATGCTGACTTGCTGTTACTGTTTGGGTTTTTTCCTTCTTTGCTCTATCTACTTCGTCTGTTATAAATTTGTAAAGCACTAAATAGAATTATACAGACTTTGAGGTATTCCTTTCCTACAGGAGCCATGAAATAAATCCACAATGTCAGTAACTGTAAAATAGTACTTCCAGGCTTATGATACTCATTTAATTAACTACTTGGCATACAACTCTTTAGTAAGAGGAGGAACAAAACTGATATATTTGTGTAGAAAATACTTCATACTGACACCTGTAGACATTTTAAAAAGACTTTTAAATAGGCATTTTAATGTTGTGTTTAAATGAGGAATAAGGAACTGCAAATTTCCTTTTGTCTTTCACAATATATAAAATGGGTGATTAGTAAGAGTTTAAGAATAAGTGTAGGTGAATACAAAACATTTGTAGTGACATCCTGGGTTATTTAGGTAGTACATCCTGAGTTATTACAGTAAAGTAGCAGTAAGTATAATGAATTAGTTACAAAAGGTAAATATGTAATACATGTAGCCAGGGCACAGGATTGAATAAGCCAGATGTCACTGAAAATATAACTTACGGACTACAGAGAGAAATGTCTGTATGCGTCTTGAGTATTTACAGTTAGTAGTAAGCAATTTCAATTTATGAAGTGTTGCAGTGGGTTTTGAATGGGAGGTTAGGGAGGTCCTTTGCATAACCAATTCTGTTGCTGGGGTTACTCTGTTGCAGGGATGACCTATGATGCTTGTTTACCTAAGGTTAGTGAAGCAACTGTGCTTTCATTGTGATAGGAAACTGCCATGCTGCATAGCCAGTCTCTGAGGGGTCCGGCAGGTCCTAAGCGTGGCTCTCGTAGCATACCAAAGAATTGCTGTCCCTTTTGATGACAAACTCCTCTAATGAGGAATGTGTGCCTGCTAATATTCTGCTTAACTTTTGGTGGTCTGTTAATGAAGCTGAGGCACATCATTGCCCTTTGAGTAGGGAATGCTGTTAAGGGATGCTCTGCTGCAGGCTGTCAGTGAAGTTTTCTAAGGTAAGGGATGTCTCCCTCTTTTTGTTGTGTTTTTTTTTAATAGTTCATTTTCTTTATAGTTAAGGCATTAAAGATGTAGTAGGCTGAATCAAGAAGCAGTTGAAAATCTTGTGCTTCTTGGGCTAAGTAAGTAGAAGATGATGCAGTGTTAGATGAAGAGCAGTAATAAAAGGAAAAGAGTATCTGATGTATTTCTTTTTGCCATCTGCATAAAGCCTTGTGTAAATGCCCCAGCTCTTCTCTACTGCTGTGTGGGGAGCAGCACTGCATCTCTCATCAGTACTTAAAAAATGCTCAAACTTACTATTTCAAAACAGATTTCTTGTACTTCTGATGATAGTGTAAATTGCTGAAAAGGATTAATATGTTAGTGCCTGTATGTGAACTCACGCTATCCACTACTTAGCATGAGGAAAGACAGGACTTCTCAAGTGGTTTGTCTGTCATGTGCAGCCTGAAACCAGTGTATTACAAACTGATTCTGCAGGATATGCTTTGAGCAGTGTCAGAAGCCAGTGCTGGGGTAAGAAAGCCTGCACAAAGGTAGATAAGTCAAGGATTGAAAAGATATATATAAAAAACCAGAGTGGTTTTATGCTGTAAGACAGGAAAGACTTAGATTGTGTCTTCCTGAGATAGGAGGTGGGCTGGTGGGATCATCACGTTTGATCTGCATCTGTGTGTAGCCTTCTGCATAGCCATCCATTGCAGGTGAGTGTTGGTCCTATTGACTTTGCTGTCTTCTGGGAGCTCCTGCTGCCTGGTTTTGGTGGAGTAAATCTCATGTGAAAAATTACACAACAGGAGTAACTAATGGTGCTCTGTTTGGCTGTCGTGGAGAATACTTTAGCATTGCAAATAACTGAGCTTAGAAGACTAATGAAGTTTACCCTTTCTAAGCAATAACTTAAACTCTGAGGATTTCCAGCTGGCGGCAGAAGCAATTAAGTATCTGAGCATTGGAATAATGAACTGCACTAATTAATTTGAAATAAATCTTGGTGCATTCATTGGCTAATCTAAATGAGCCATTAATAGATGAGCAGTACTGAACCTCTCAGTTTGCAACAAGCTTAATATTTATAAAAAATACTGTTACTGATGCTTGTGTAAAACTTCTGTTTTGTATTTGTAGCTCTACATACCCATTGGGAGTGTTACTAAAATGCCACAGATATGTTCTTTATGTCACAAACCTTCCTGGCTGAATCTGTGGGCAGTGGGCATCTGAAAGCACTTAAACTGGCATTTTAGTGCTGAATGTTGTCACTCAATCAACCTGGTGTTGAATGAAATAAGGGAGCATATGGACCTCTGGGGAGGACTTCTGTAAGCAGTGTCTTACCAAGTGCTCTTCCTGATTGACTGGAAGTATTTAGTTATGCTTCATTTCTTATCCTTCTGCAAATATATTAGTGGTATGAATAAGGGCAAGACATCTGTGTTGTTCTGGAACTTGCTTAACAAGAAGATCCTTTGCTACCAGCATGTTTGTATCTAATGCAGTACCCAATCTTCTTTTGCTGCATCCCCTTGGCCTTACTCTGTGCTCTTACGTCTTTTGCCCCATTCTGTGCATAAGTTGAAGCAATTAAGCTTGTGATACCATCTCCCAGCCTTGACAGTATATTCTCATTTTGTTACAAACTCATATTTTTCATGCCTCACTCCTCGCCAGCAAGCTGAGCAGTGCTGGCTGCCACTTCTGCAGATTTCTTTCAGTCTTTACCATTTCTTCCTCTCTTTTTCGGCCACCCTGTATCAAGTGCCCAGTTGTTTTACTGGAAGGTTGTCTGTAGAGAAGACTCTTCGTCTTCCTTGCTTTACTGACCTTCACTGCTTTTGGTGTTTGGTGGTTCTCCATCGGCGCTTCCGGAATTAATTTTGAAGCCTAGATCAGCCCATAGCTAACTCTGTTTAGGAATGCATTGGGGGGGTTTGCATCACTGTCATGGAGACTTCAGAGTAATTTGCTTGGAATACATTTTTAATGGCAGAAGTGTTGGAAATGCCTTATGCCGGCTGAAACTGAGACTTTAAAAATCTTTTTTCTAGTAAAACAAAAGAAACCATGTAAATCAGTCAAGAAGGGAGAAGCTGATTTTATAGCTATGGATATGTCAGGTACTATGTAACCTGATGTAGGAGAGAAAGGACTAAAAAGTATAGGTATTATTCATATGAGGTTATTTTTATTTTGAGAATTCTGCTCCATTTTTTTAATTTTTTGTGAGAGATGACAGACTCAAGAGGCTATCCTTAGGATTGCTGTGCTGAGGGTTTTCTCCTAAGGCCTGAAGACATGTCGATCTGAGTGCTGTCTTGAAAGAGCACTGTGTCCTTTCAGGTGGCTTTTGGCTTCATATTATTTTTACCCATGAGCATCAGGGGAAGGAAAGAATCAGATGTTGGGAAATGAGCCAAAGTCAAAACTGGAGTCAATTAGGAAAAGATCTGAACAGCCCGGGGGGGGGTGGGGGGGGGGGGGGGTGACCTCAGTTGACCTGCAGAGCTTAAAGCACAGGTATTGCCCTAAGCTTGCAGAGCTCTGGAGTTTGATCAGAGTGTGTTGGTAGTATCTTATTTAAATGTTACATAGCAAATCAGAGCTAGGATTTGTGTGGAGAAGCCAAATGGATATGCAAGAAACTGTGCGTGCGTCTGTCAGCACTGTGGTTCAGGGGTATAGCCCCGTGCCCCACTTGAGGTGAGCTCTTTTGGAAATGTAAGCAGTGTCTCCTGGTTTAAGAAATTAACAGATGTGTAATTTACAAGGATATTATGGTAACGTCAGTAGGATGCCTCCAGTGTGTGTCATTAGGGTTGATGGCCTTTGTGAAGCAATTGTTCTCCTTGCTATCGGGGAGTCATATCTAAGGAGCTGTGTGTTATCCCACGTGATCCAAGTTAGCTGGTGAGACTGACCTAAAACCATTCAGGTTCATTTTCTTCAGAGCAGTCCCTTTCAAGGGGGCTTGAAGCGCAGGTCCTCATGCTCTGGCCTGTCTGTCTGCACCCACGAGCTGGTGCTGGTGCCTGAGCTGGTGCTGGTGCCTAAACTGGGCTGCAGCAGAGGAGAGTGGGAGGGAGCGTGAGAAATCTGCTAGTGTGCTGCCAAGGCAGGGCTGGGGGCCTCCAATCTAGTCTTGACAGGCAGCTGTCTCACCTATTTTTAGGAATTTGCTGGTGATGGAGAGATCAGTGATGGAATAAATCCTCCCTGGCAGCTGATTCCAGTGTTCTCTGTCCTTAACATTACATGCTTTCTGTGTATCTAAACGTGTATATATAGGCTTCTCCTTCTTTGCCGTGTGTCTCTTCCCTTATGGTGTTCTTAAGCACATCCTGAATCTTGTCCTGCCCTTGCTGGACCAAGAGAACAGTCCTGCTGCAGTGGTTTTATGTATTAGTTATCTCACCTTCCTCTTTCCTTCTTTCTTATAGCAATCTGACTTATTTAGGTCAAGTTTCCCACATTGTGTTCTGGACCCTTAACCATTCCTGCTGCTCCTTATTGGCTCTTCTCCGGTTTGTCCAGCTCTTCCTTGGAGTGCACTGTCAGTAGCTGAAGGCTTTTTTTTGTGGGGATGGTCCTGCTGCTGGCTGGGGTGGAAGGAAGGACGTGCACATCTTGCAGATTATGCTGCTGTCTCCTTATGTTCTTGGACCTATTTTAAGCTATGGCTGGTATCCAGAGCTGTCTCCTCAATCTAATTGTTCATATTCACCTCTGGAATCTGTCTTAATTTTGGCATGTTCATTGCAGTTCATGCTACAAATTCATTGTGCTAATTTACAGCAGTATTAAGTGCCGTGAAAGCTGAGGAAGGAAGCACAATAGTAAAAAATCCTGAGTGGGGTGACATCCTGAAAAAGCGGGCTATGGATCTTCATAATTTCTGGTTAACTTCTTATTAAAGCCTTAGCTAAGTAATTTAGTTGCTGAATATGGTTGAGGTGAGGATGAGACAGAGCTCCTCATTGAAAGCACTCCTGATCCCTGGAGGCTGCCTATTTTTATGAATGTTGTGTACAGGCTAGCTTTTGTATTTCAGTATGGAAAACTGAAGTTTTAAGTGGCTTTTAAACCTCATGTGGATGTCTCCAGATGTTTATAGATAGGGAGTGTGGCAACTCGTCACCTGAAGAACACATCTGTCAGGCAGGATTCCCCTCTCCTGCTTCGTTTGGTGGCAATGTTTTTGCTGACTCCTGAGTGCCCAACTTCTTGTTAGATCTCCTGCATTTCCTTCTGAGACTAATGACATGATTATTAGATGTGATACCTAAGTGCTTTTCTACTGCCTTCAGGTTTAGAACAACTAAGCACTTACCTTTGGCACAAAGCTTTGTTACTTTAACAAACTGTTATGCTTCTGTCACTCAAAGAAGAAAAATACGTTAAAGTGAGAGATTACAATTTCTCTAATTGGAAGACCTGCAGCTGTGGAGTATCATGCCAGTGACTGCTGTGAGTACCAAGATCCTTTGTGTATGTATATCGTATGGTTGCATGCACGTGGCTTTGTCAAAGAACCATTTGCTAAGTGAAAATTCAGTATTTAGTCCTCCTCTGTGGTAGCTAGGTGGTTTTCTTTGGGGATGATGAACCTAATCTTATGCTTGATTGTTGGCTTTCTCCAAGGATTAAAAGAAGATACTATGAAGCAGATGGGAAATACAGTCTTTGCCTCAAATTCCGTTCACTGGGGGCAGGGTACGCAGACAGGACCTGAAGAGACCAGTAGGGTTGAAGCGTGGCAGCTAGGATCTGGGGCAGGCACACTCTGTGGGTAGAGGCTGGCTGCCAGTTTTGGCACAGAGTGAAGCGAGTCTTTGTATTTTTGTTGCCCTTTTGTGCAGAAGTTGTAACCACAGGCATGCCATTGGAAAGTCAGTCTCATCAAAAAAGGAGGTGGAGAGTCTTCACTGGCTGATGACAGTCCAGCAGGGTGGATCTTTCTAGAGCTGTGAGGTTTTTCCAGCCATACTCGGACATCTGCATTCAAAGACTCCTTTATGTGGGTGCAGATGGAAGGTGTAGTTGTTGGAAGCCAAGGATTTCAACAGAGGATGGTTGTGCAGGATGTAAAATACACAAAGTAGTAGGTGTACGTAGAGAGCAGATCCTTCAGTGATTAATTCAATGAGTAGTTTGGACTGTGTCCTGGAGGTGAGGAATAGCAGGTACTGTTGAAAACCTTGCTTGGGAAGTAGACTAGCTTTTATTCTCACAGCTTGTTTTGCTTGTATGCTGCAACGGTGATCTAACTGTAGAGCAGAGTTAATTACCTGGATAAACCAGGGAGGGGGGGAAAGCAGACTGTATTCAAACAGCCTACGTCTGCATTGCTATAGCCAACTGCCTTGACAGTGTGATGGATTGAAGGAATGCGTAGGATTTGCTGAAAACCGCTTGATTTTTAATTTCATTTATCCCTCGCCTGGTTTGCTAGCTGTCAGTCAAGCATTACAGGAGGAAATCTTTACCGATACAGCTATTCTCTGGCATGTTTCATATGGAATAGCTTGGTTGTGTAGATAAGCAATCAATTTTCTACTGCTTTTCTGTCCCCAGGACCTTTTCCCAAGAGGTTCTCTCAGAGCTAATGACTGGTGTCCTGCTTACACAAGGGCTTTCTTTGACATGCACTACTGGTGTAGCCTCAGCTGGCAACACCTTATTCTAGCAAACTGCATATCAGCCAAAACCACAACTCCACAAGTATGTGCCACTGCTGATTAAACTTGCAGGAAAGGCTTCAGGAGAGGTGCCAGTGTGGACTTCATGCTCCAAGAGACAGATCAACTTCCTGCCTCTTCTGGGGAAATAATTTCCCTATCTTAAGATGCTTGTGAAGGACTCAAGATTTGGATTCTGTCTCTCACTGAACCCGTTTGGTTCAGTAGAGGTCTTAAAGATGGTGCTTTGCTATAATATGAAAACATACTGGCAAATAAAGGCTCAGGACCTTTTCAGAAAGGAAAGGCTGGCACATTAGACTGTGTCTTGCATGAAAAGTCATGGCTAGTACTGCTCTTCACCAAGCGCTTACGTATTTTATTAAATCAAACCCTTGCGATGGAGTTGCATGCTGTCACAGCGTAGACTAGAAACCTCTGAACTGCTTTAACCTAGCTGTAGTGCTGTGGGAATAACCCACAGCATTCCAAAGCAATGCTGGGATCTTGGAGGTTGTTCAAGTGATTTTGGTACTTCGCTGAAGTAGTTGTCATAATATGAACAAAAATTAATTTGCATTCATCATGATTCAATATTCTTAAGTATGCTCTTTGGGAATTTATTCTAGAACAATAAAGTTTTTGTTTCTCAGCAGTACTGTGGAACGATTTGAGTTCTTTAGCCCTTCCCCATCTGTCCTGTCCTATGACTGTTAGTGAATTACTAGATGCTGGTAAGGAATGATTTGTCTTTAATTTCAGTAGCATTTAAATTAATTGATGGAGCACCTATCCTCATTTCTTCTTCTTGGAAGATGATGCTCTGAGATTGCTGCAAATCTGCATACTGCTGGGGAGACACAAACTTTCTCTGTTGATTTTACATACTGTGTCTGTGTTTTACAGGAAACTGGTAGGATAAAATATGGGTAGCCTTTTGCTCAGAGCTTGGGAGATTTCAAAGATCTTGGTTTGGTTTTGTTTTCCTCCCAAGGCAGCTTTTTTTGAATAAATTCATGCAGTTGTAAATGACCACATTCGTAGTTACAGGGAGCACTAAAGTACCAGCCTTCATCTGAAGGCCACTGGATAATGAGTGACACCTAACTGTGTGAGCCCTGAACCCTGTGAGAAGTCCAAAATAAATCACCAGGAATGCATGTCAAGGCAGCTTCACTTAAGTTACAGGCAGGCTAGGGTGTTCGCCTGAGCTGTTTGAGTCCTTCAGAAAGAGAAATCATTTTATCAAACTTTGCTTTGTTGCTTGTGACACATTAACATGCCCTTAAAGACTATTAATTTAACTCATATTAACGTGGTCTGAGCTCTGGTTGTAAACCACTTTAAAAGTAAAGCATAGGAAAGCCATAGCATTGTTTGGTTTATGGATTATTTAAGCACCCTATTGCCAGTTGCAGTTCTGCGAGTTACTTGTGGCTTAGTCTGAGTGATTTTGAGTATTGAGTCTTGGTCTACAAACAGGGTTGCTGAAGAACTTTGTATTTGAACAGCAAGGGAAAAGGGGTCCTTTGTTCTACCAGAGTTGTATTTCCAGCTTGAGGATAAACAACCCCAGTTTCTGTTGTCACAACTCCTGTAGCACTGGAGTTTAGAGCAGTCATTGGTGGAAGGAGGAAATAAAACAGCCTGTCACCTGCTGGAGATAGAAAATAAATCAGTTGAGCTGAAACAAAGAGGCTATTCTTTCTGAATCCTGCAGTGCTGATGGTAAAACAGATTTTTATCACTTTCATATAAATCGTTTTTGGGGGAGTGGGGGTGGAATTTAGTGCTAGAGGAGGTATGGTATGCCCTTCCCGTTCTTTCTTGCATGTGTAGATTTTGGGAGAGGGCACAGTAATTCACTGAGTGATTTGCTCTATGTTTTTGGGCTGGGAAAACTCACTGTGATTATTAGCTTGGATTTGGCAGGGCGTGGGGGTGGTGGAAATTGCATTACAGCAGGTAAAGGCACACAATATTCCAAGGAGACTGATCACTTTTTTGCTTTTGCTTTGCAGTCCTCCATGCTGAACTGTAACAAATGTTTCATTCAGGGAGAGACTTGCATGGCAGTCTTTGTAGCCTTAGCACCCCTCTCAATTTTCTAAACTGGTGTTTTCTTTTGCCTTGTACAGGGCCTATGCAGAAGACTCATCCTCTGTAAAACAAGATCCGAGGACTGAGCCAAGTGAGAAGGTGAAGCATGAGGAGGAGGAGGAGGAAAGCAGCAGCAGTGAGGGTAGAAAAGCCGTTGCATCGGGCAATGAGGAGGCTCAGCCGGAAGGGAAGAAGAAGAAGCGTTCCGGGTTCAGGGACCGTAAGGTACCAAGCTTGGGCATGTTACAGCTGCAGCTGTTGCACTGCAGTAGAGAAAAGGAGAAAACTTGCATAATGTTTTTTCAGACTGTGGTGTAGCGAACGTGTAGAGTCTGGCCTTTGCTCTGTGCCTTCGTTTTCTAAGGGACCTTACTGTTTTGGGAACCTACTTTCTTGGCATGCTACCTTGAGTTTCTTTAGGTTGAACTTTTTTAGCAAGCAACTTGGAAAGCACAGTATACTGATCCTGTGAAACAGAGATCTTTTCTCACATCTCCAGTTGGATGTCAGAAGAATTGCTCTGAGAAATCAAGACTCCTGGTGCATGCAAAGTAGGGGGTCAGTGCAAAAGCTTTAAAACCATCTAGGGCATCCACCATGTGTGTGTCTGGGAGTCCATCTATTTGCCTGTGGACATATGGAGTGTATGTAGGAAAAAGAGGATGAATGTGGAAGGGAGGGTTGTCGGAAAAGCATACTTTAATTCTTTTTTTAATTATTCCATGTAAGAGTAGCTGTTGAAATACAGCCTCACTCTGCTCATGGTTAGTCATATCTCCCTCTTGATGCTTATGCCTATTTAATTTTCATATCAGGCACATTTTCAACAAGAGGAAAGCTTGAGTAATAAACTATATTGTCAGCTTGTGACTTGGCTTCACTGTTGAGCAATCCTGAGAGCTTTGGGCTGCTCAGAACTGTTAGACAACTAGTTCAGTACTATCTGTAACACTGTTACTACAAGATGTATGATTTGGTCTGATGGAGAGTCCTATAACTGAGATTTGGCAGACAATGTGATTTTATTTTTTTTAAAGCTGTCTGGATGTTGGTTTTATTGGGCTGTGTTGGATGATTTAATATCTTTGCAGTGCCAAGGAGGAGAATGGGAGTATATGCTCTTCACTATTTCTTTCTGTATGATTTGCTTCTGATAATTATTTTTAAGTCTGTATCCTGGAGGCTGCATCTCATTAGCTGTTAAATTGTGGATGGTCGTATATAGTGGCTTAACAACTTTTCATAAAAAAATTAAGAGCTGTTTATTTGACGTTGCTGAATCATATTCTGCTCTTGGTTAGAGTATATTACACAACTTGAAATTTTCAAGTGCCTTGCGGTATCTGGGGCTCCAGACTCTCCCTGTTGTGACATGCTGTGGTGGCAGCTCAGTTAGGTTATGCTGTAAGATACTACACTGAGATATTCAGAATTGTCCAGGAATATGGATTCTTGGCTTGTGCTAATTTTCTTGGCAACTGGGTGTCAGGCACTCTTGACAGCTTCAGCAAAACTTTGACTCTTGCCAGTACCACTCAGGGGAAGTGGGTTATCTTTTTTTTTTTCCAGTATCAGCAGATGGTGGCAGGTTGCAAAGAGCAAAGAAATGATCCACCTTCATCCACACTCTTTACTTTTAAAGAAAAAAAATTTGTCATCACAAGTGAATGTAATGACTGATGTTATTAATTTTTTTCCTTTTGTCTTACATGGCTGGTTGCTTCTGGCTAGGGAAGCCAGCGAATATTTGTTTGCAGGCGAGGACTTTTATTCCAGTTGTTAGGAGACATCCCTACGCTGACCAGCTCTTTCCTTCCCATACTAGGCAGGGAGGAATATGGCCATGCTTTCCAAATAAGATGTGAGCCAGGTGTGGAGGATGCCCAAGAGGTCTGTTGAGAATGCAGCCTGGATCCCTTCTCAGTCCACAGCCTGCCTTCCTCCTACAGTACTTAACTCGGGGGCAGTGATTTCAGCGGAGAGAGCAGTGTTTAAGACGGACTTTTTTGCCAATGTAAGCCCTTCTTTCTCCAGACTTAAGATGGAATGTGCCTTCTGTAACCCGAATGGCAGTGTTGCTTTTGCTTTGTTTAATGCAGGATGTAACCGGTAGTCTCCCAGGTGCTGGGTTCTGTGTTTGTTTGAGCAGCTCTGTTGTGGGCTTGGTGTTTGATCAGCAGTTGCCCTAGTGAGTCATCTCAGGAGGTATGTCTGAATGCTACCAGCTCAGATGACAGACAAAGGTGTGCCCTGGCTTCTGACTCAAAATCAGGGCTGCTCCCAGGATGTGCTACTCTCCTAATGAGTTGTGTAGCACTTTAGGGAATTCCTGACTCTTCTATGTTTTTCTTTAAAAAAACAACCACCACCACCCACAGTAAAAACCCTTTCCGGCTCCTCCCGTAATTAATTGGAACATAGTGTGGGGTTTTCCTTGAGAAAAAAATGAAGCTTAATTGAAAGTATTTTAACAGTTGTTTGTTATGCCAATTCTGCTTTTAATGAAGTTGTGATTAGTGGTGAAATAACAAATTAGGCTTGACATAGCTATTTTGGGTAGTGATTCAGTGAAGAGGAAGTTGAAATACAAACCCCTTGGCATTTGCTGGGGCTGGTGCTGCGATTGTGTATGGATGGTTCCCAGGCACGTGTTGTCTTTTAGGCTGTGCGATGTATAGGTCTGACTGTAAGGCAGAGAAGGAAAAGATTTTGAGCCCTTTCATAGGTAGAAGGCTGATGAGCGGTAATACATGATGTGGGTGGACTGATGTGTTAATTAAGTGTTTGCATGCAGCATTAGGGCTGCTTTGTCAAGATCTGATTGCAGTGTTTTCTGTGTCCTGCAGGTGTGCTGCCTTAGGAGTGTTAGTTGTGCTGGAACTTCATTTTGGTGTGCATTACAGTAGGAAACCCAAAGAAAATTAATTGTAATTAATTTACCCTGCTGACATGTGTGCACTGTTGCATGGTCAGGGAGGCCCTGGTGATGCTCTGGAAGTGAATTGAGATGTTAATTTAGAGCTTTATTTTCATGTCTGCACAAGACTTGATTTTTTTCCTTTTAACCTGAGGCTTAGCATAAACATTGACTGTCTCAACAGCAGCTTTGCTCTTGTAGAGCAATGGGGATTACTTGCTCATCTTTCTCCTCCAGTAAGTACGTACTATATTAATAAGTGCAAAAAAAGATTTTTTCCCATTTGGTCACATAATCTTTCTGGAGGCCCCTGATTACATGAGGCTGTGCCTCTGGGGTCAGGGTGAGGGTTTTGGCAGGTCTGCACTGCATCGAGGACTGGCACGTGCTGGGAAAAGGCCACTGCCTGGGTACACGCTTTGCCAGGAAAATGTTTTGGATTATTTCATAGGTGAGAGGGTCTGGGAGAAGAGACTTGTCTGAGATGATTTTTGTGTCCAGATTATTTAGAAGTAGTGTAAAAAGCCCTCAGAGATGGTCATGTGTGTGCCCAAAAACACACGTGCTTTTTATTCCACATATGTATAGTGAGATCAGGGCACCCATATTACTGCCCACTTTGTGTTTAGCACCCAATCTTGAGTAAGTTGTTCCCATTTGCAAGGTCTTGGCTGTTCCCTTCTTGACCTGGCTTCATGTTCAGTCTGGTCTTGAAGTCAGAGGGATGGGTTTTAGCATATTTATTAGGTTTTGCCAGCTGATTAGATCATGTTAGCGAAAATGAGGTAGTCATGAGTTCAGCTGCAGGCAAAAGGGCAGAAGTGTTGCAGCATTTGCTCACTTCTTGTAGGGATTTTTGAGGAAGTGTGATTTGGGTTGTGATGAAAACGGCCTGTGAGATACTAAACAAGAATTTTAGATTCTACTTTTTTGGTGTAGATTGTGAGTTATTCAAGACTGTTGTTCCTCATAATTTTTCAGGAATGTATTTGTCCTGAAATGTGTTTGTCACAGCTAATTACTGGGACTCAAAAGGATGGAAATAATTAAAACTAGCTTCCCATGAAACGCTGAGTAGCTGTACATAATCATGTTCCTTTCTGGATCTGAAACTAATCGCTTCACAGGTAACACCCGCTTTTTACACTGCAGTGGGCTTAGAGGGGCTGCTTTGAGCTTTCATGGAGATGGTAGGTCAGCTCAGCTTGCTTTGGCCAGATGTGGCAAACTTTGCATCAGAAGATGATGGTCATTTAAAAATCCTTAATTTCCTGCTTTGTCTGATGCTGCTTTAAGACTAATTCAAAATGAGATGGTCAGCTCTCCACCTGCTATTGGTCCTATTTTTGTAAAGGCATTCAGTTGGTTTTCTTGGAGGATGGGAAGCCCAAAACTGCTTTACATATTTCTCGTGAAATTTCAGACTGCATGTGGACAAACCTCTGGGTTTGCAGATCTGTGAAGGGTTGTTGTGCTGCATGCTGAGACAGGAGACCTTTTTTAAGCTTTTGTGAGCCATGCCACATTGCTTTGAGAGCTGTACATGGCTTTTGAGCAACAGACTGACCCTTCCTGCTCTAAAGCCACATATCAAAACTGCATCCTTGTAAGTGCATAGTGGTCATCCGAGGAAGCTCTTTGTTTAGCAGTATGCATGGATAGATGACAGTATGGCAAATGATCTAGGTAGGAAAGGGCCATGTAGTAAATGGGTACTTTGCTTCTGTTGCAAGTGATGATCGTGGTGGACTTGAGGGTGCAGTGTGGATCTGATTGGGGTGTGGGAAAACTGCTGTGCCTGAAGTTGAAGCAAAATGTAGACTGCTTAGCATCAAGAAAGCAAGGGCTTTGAGGATTACCCCGAGCTTGGGGGGTATGAAAGAGTTAACAGTGAAGTTGTTGGATCAATAAGGAGGAGTCTCAGTAAAGATATTAGCTGAGGAACAAGGGCAATGCCCATACTCCAAAAATGAGAAGAAAAGCACTTGATAGCAATAGGCCTGTCAGCAGTATTTTAGCAAGATCTTAAAGCAGATACAAAGATCCATTGTGGATGTGAAGTTGAGTGGGGTAAAACAAAACGTGGTTTTACTGGCAGAGATGTCAAAGACTAATGTCTCTGGTGCAGCAGTGGAGTTGTCGAGTAAAAGAGGTGCAACTTACCTGGCTGGGTTGAAGGAAAGCATTTGATAGTGCCTTGCCAGAAATTTTTCCCCAAGCTTGGAAACTCAGGAATTGTGTGAAGTTTCAGGTGGACAGATGTTTTAGCTAGAAAGCAAGCTGTGTTGAAAGGGTGTCATGGATGGAGGGAGCTGCTGGTTCTAGTCTGTGGTGTCTGCTTTTAGCTCCAGTTCTGGGCTTGATACTGTAGTTGGTTTTAGTTGCCTTGCTTGAAGGTAAGGTGCTTAACTATGTTTTTGGCTGATAAGGTTGGGTGGGGTGTTATTCGTGAGATCAGGTCATGCTACAGGAAGGGGTGAGATATGGGCCTGAAATCACAAGTCAAAAGGTCACTTTGGCATAACAAGTTACCACCTACCAGGTGGGAGCTGTAGGCAAAGACAAGTGCAGTTTGGCAGCTGGGAAAGTGCATGTTGTTGTTTACTGCGGTTTGGCTGATAGACAGTGACTTGTAACTTTACAGTAAGACAACTGCTCTTGATCCAGTGCCTTTATCTTTGTAGGACCTTGTGGAATCAACAAACCTAATCCCATTTTTATTGCTTGATTATAGGTGCAAAGGTGAGTAGCAAAAGGGACTAAGGACAAAAATTTTTTTCTGTGTAGGTGACTGCAGGAAAGAGGGAGCTGGCTGTAGTGCTTGATGCAAGGACATTTCTGAATTCTGAAAAATCTATGGTGATGCTAAGAGTGGGGACGATGCTTTAGATATTGGCATTATAGATAATGTCATCTACAGCTGTATTTGCTCAAGATCAGAGCTGGAACACATGTAGAAGAGAGAGGCTTTGCTTTCCCCTGGTTGCTTTACCAAAGCCTGACTTGGGGGATTAAAAGCCTTGGCCTAGTTTTATCCTAGAAATAGGAAAAACTAGAGAGGGTGTTTTCTGCCTGATAAACATCAGGGTGGAGAAGTTGTCTGAGTTTAAGGACAAGGCTAAAACAAGATGAAAGCCATAAATGATCTACAGCTGCTTTGGCAGTACCCTTGATCTTGCCTATTCTCTTCCAGCAGATCACTGGTGGTGGTTTTGTTGTTGTTTTTTTTCTCGTGTAGCTATTGGGCAGAAGTACTGAAAGTTTCAAGTACTTTATGGACTGTCAAACATGGCATATAATACAGGAATAGCAGGCTGAACTAAGAAGGAAATTTTTCTATCCTAATACATAATGAAGTGTAGGTCTTTGTGCCTTTTTCTTCCCTTGTGGCCTTATGTTGTGATTTTGTAAAAGCTTTCTGTTCTCTTTGATTAATTCTAGCTGTGTGTTGGAGAAAATGGTTCTAGGTACAAAATAATCGCTGCTGGCAGAGTTAGCAAGTGGCAGATTGGTGGGGAGGAGAGGACTGAGTAGAGAATGTTTCTGCAGAATTTTGCCAATGTGATAGAAAAGAGGAAAAAATGAGGTTGAGTGACTGAGCAACCAGCTGTGGCTCCAAGTAGTTCTTTCCAAGACTCAGCTTGAAAATAAAGGTCTCTCCCAGCTCTCCAAGACTTTTCTTTTACTTCATTTACTAATCACAAGTCAGAACCTTCAACACTATGGTTTAAATGTTGAGCTGCTTTTAGCATCATGAATGTGATGCTAGTGCTTTTTTATGTTCATGTTTAAAAGCACCTTCAGAGACTTTGTTAATTTGTTTTTCCCCTGCCATCATGGTGACTCAAAACTTACCAATAGTAAGGACTCTTGTGTGAGCTCCTAATATTCCAGTATTAAGAGAGATATTTCCAATTTTCCTGGTAGTTCAAAGGTTGAGGATAGGATGGGGTTTGACCCTTTCAACATAGTTTCTTTCCAGTGTGTTGCTGCACACATCTTTGTTCTCCTGTGGCAAAACCTTCAGAGGACTAAGGGTGGCTGCTAAGGTGGGTGTTGGGGGATCTAATTTAACCATCTAATGCTGGTTAAATTTCATATCCAGGTGATGGAATACGAGAACAGAATCAGAGCCTACTCCACACCGGACAAAATCTTCAGATACTTCGCCACTTTGAAAGTCATAAATGAGCATGGTGAATCGGAGGTTTTTATGACACCGCAGGATTTTGTGAGATCGATAACACCTAACGAAAAACAACCAGAAAGTAAGTTGTGTGTGTACTAATTGGAGGAACTAATACAGTGAAGTGGAATAAACTTTCCAGTCTCTGCTTACCTGATCTTTAAAATTCACTTCAAAAAGTTACTTTGTCAGGTATTGTTCTTGTTATATTGAGAGGTATGGCACAAAAGGGGAGTCGGTGTCTGATTTGGGTGCTGCCACAGTCAAAAAAAGTAATGCTCTGAACCCATGCATTATGGCAGTGTGATGATGCACAGAAGGATAACCGAGTATAACAGATGTAGGAACAGGGCAGAAAGTTACCAGTGCAGCTGTGCAGGAGCCATGCTCATCTCTCCAACAGAGTCTGCAGTGAGTCCATGCCAGCCTGTACTTAGCTGACTGGCAGCAGCACAGTGCTGCCAAATAACAGTGATCATTTGGGTTCAGAAGTGTAGTTGTGATATGCTTCTTTGGAGCTTTGGATCTATTCTGTCTCCATGCTCCAAACCTAAAATGTTGCCTGAAGTTCTGTTGCAGCATAGTACATCTTGTTGGTGTGGCCCCATGAAGAGCAGATGAGATGACCTTCTTGCGTATTTAATAATGAAAGTTTAGCTTCAACTGAAACAGTTTAAGAACTGTTCGTAAACCTGCAAAAGGAGGTTGCTTTGGCAAGGAAAACCTTAGCAATAAAGGAGTCGAGGCAGCCCCATTCACGCAGCTGAGTTGTGATGCAGCTGGCCACAGTGGGGCTCATCTCTGCTGGCTTCAAATTCCTTGTGGGTTGCAGGGAAGCACATCAGCCATGGTACCTGTGGGGGTTTGGCAGACAACAGGTGGGAGAGCAGATTTTTTTTTCTGGTCTGGGGAGCTATGTCCTGAGCATTTGGCAAGAAGTCGGTTTTTGTGGGATGGCAGGAGGATTTTGCCTGTCTTCTGTTTTGGAGGAGATTTGTGTTTTGAGTGACAACTGGGAAATCAGGTTTCTTGGTCTCCCAGAGTGTCTCTCAGAGAATGAAACAGGCTTTGGTCAAATTAAAACTCTTCCTCTTTCCCCAGGCATTAATGAAGAACTTCAGCCTCCAAATGTTAACTTTTTGAGAGTGGAGTTTATGTGCAAACTGTGAAACTGTTTTGATATCTTACATGAAGTTGCTAAATAAATATCATGCACACTTGTGCTTAGAAAACAACACCACTAAGTGTGCATGGGAGGGAAGAAAAAATCCTGGCATTAGCATTAAAAACAGGTTGGTGAACTGCTATATAGGTTTTCATCAGGTCCTGAAAATGCCTTTAGTTTTCATATGAATTACATAGTTTCATCTTCAGTGAAGAAGTAGCTTGAGCAATAAACAGAAAATAATGTTCATAGATAATGAAACTTTTACCATTTTATCTATCTTAAGCTCTTAGGTACTTTGAAAAGCAGTAGCACCTGGCTGAGTGCAAGTCTTCCCATGCAAGATTTTTTTTTTGTTTTGTTTTTTTGGTTTGGTTTTTCTGGATTTTTGCTGTCCAGCTAAAAATAGAGAACATGCTATGTTTAATTTCAACACATCTGATTCTCTTTTAGTTCCTCCGTGCAATATATGTGCTTGGTGCATTTTAAGGTGTGCACAGAAAATAGGTCGAAGAGTGCTCAGAAAACACCTACTTGGGAGACAAGCAAAGGTGACTAATGGGAAATAATTTGTCAGTCTTAGCCACTAACTTTGTTGTAGCTGTTGTTACCCTGGCTAGGTGAACTGCTTAAATGGCCCCTGAAGCCTGTTCCAGCCTTTAAAAGCCTGCAAATGCTGCCAGTCAGTGACACAAAGCAGCCTATAAGGGAAGAAGATTGCCTTGGTGATACTTCGAGGTGCTCTTGGAAAGTGGAATGAGATTGAGCTTTGGCTACCTAACAGCAGGCAAAGCAGGAGAGTGAGCATCTTGTGTCTTGTTAGTTTGAAAATCTGTCTTGAGGACTGTTACTGTCATGGACTTTCTTCTAGACTAAGCTGCTGCTGGGATGGCTTTTCCTTATGAGCACTGTACATGATGACAATCACAGTGAATGTTTTAATACATAATGAACAGTAGAAGGGTAAAAACACTTAATGCTACAGTAAAGTCAAAGCAGACATAATCTTGTTGCCAAATGTTTTAAAAGCTGGTAGTAAAAAAAAAAATAATGAAAAAGATAGGTCTGATTTTAAAACCAGAAGTGAAAAACAAAGAGTGCTACCTGCTGACTGGATTATTTCCATACTTTACATCTGTTTGATACTTTTGGCTCACAGGATTACCTAGGTTATAGATTAGTAGGGAAATGTTGAGGCTGCTTTCTCCCTGAGCCACAGCTCAGGTATGCCCTCCACTGGGGCTGGAGCATCCTGCCTTCATCCCAGGGCACTCCTTCGGGTGGTTATGCAGCTTGGAGTGCTCCTTGGAAATCTCCCTCAGGTAGTGATGTAGCCCACTGTAATCATACTAGCTTGGTAGGTTAATGCTTGAACTAAATTATGGGTTACTTTCTGCAGTCTCGCTGACCCCAAGGTTTTCAGCGTGTGGTGTTTGTTGGTATGTTTGTACAGCAAAGCAATAACCTTCTGGTCCTGTGAATTAATATGGTCCTGCATAAGCAGTCTGAGGCAGGAGGAGGGCAGGGGAATGCTCAGTATGCTCCAGCTGCCAAGTAACTTCTTGTTAATGTGTCTGTGATTTTATGGAGAGAAAAATACTGTGGAATGTAAGTGATACAGAGTAATGAGGTATCCAAGTCCCTGTTGTATTTATTTTTAAATTGATAATCTACTGTGAGGTACCATATGCCTGACTCATTTTTATGGATTGTACAGAGGAAAGTTTGATTTATTGTCAACAAAGTGTCAACTCAATTCTAGACTGCATTTTGTTAATGAATGCAAATTCATTATCTCCTGTAGATTGCTTTCTCTAGTTCAGTAAAACTTTCTGCTGTAGCTTTCTCAAGTAGGCAAGCTGTGCTTAAGGTATGACACCCTCTTGCTGAGCTTGGAACTCTGTCAGAATAAGCCAAAGAATGGCATTAAACTTGGAAACTGCTTAAAATTTTTTTTTTCTTTATATGCTGTTTGGGAAGTCCAAGCACCAACAGAAGCATGGGCAGTGATATCTGCTCCAAGGCTGGATGAACAGGGATGGTTGCTTTGTACCTGGTGCTTTCTTGGTACCCCAGCTGAAAATACTGTTACTCTGGTGGACAGGGTAAGGTTTTACAAAAACAAACAAGTCAAAACAAAACAAAAACAACAAAAAACATTTTAGATGTTGCAGCTCTTTGAAGGCGGGTGGGCTTTTACTGAAAAAGGCATATGAAGCCATGACACTTGACAGGAACCATAACCATGCCTGGTACTTGCAGGTTGTTGCTGGCATGTTCTCTGTAGTCTTACACAACTGTTGGCCTACAAGAACGTTGCCAAGTGCTTGGACTTGCTTGGTGGTGGCCTGCCCAGTCATCCTTTCTTTCCTAGCCTCTTAAGTTCCCTCCATTTCTCCAAGTTTCTCTGGGTCCTTTCTACATTGATCATTTTCCTAGGGGAACTGAGTGTTTTAGGGTATCCTGGACTGAGAAGGAGCTGTGGTATAATCAACCAGTACTATTTTTTTGGTCTCTGTATAAGGATTGAAAGAAGTAAAAAATGCTTCATATATCATCACAGCATCACAAAAACAGGTTACACGCAAACCAGTCTTGCTCTTCCATCCTAGTGTTAACACCCCTGGTTAACCCAGACTCCCACTGCATGAAAACTCCTGCTGCCTTTAAAGATCCACCATGCTGTGTAGCAACTCAAATATCTGAACTCTTGAAAATGCCCTGGAAGGTTTGGGGGGCTTTTGTGGTTTGTTTTTTTTTTTACCTTGTCTGCAAGAAACTATGAACATGCTGTTGAAGCTCAGCCAGAAGCAGCAGCTCTGCCCCTGCAGCCTCTGTGCACGGGATGGTGTTGGAGTACAGGAGCTGTGAAGGACTGAGCTGGTGTCTGGTGGCTTGACCAGTCTGTGTATAGCTTGATTCTCAGTTTTGAAATAGTTTTGGTTTTCATGTTTGGACTAATCATGAGCAGCTGAGCAGAAACTGGCATCTGGATTGTTGCAATGCTTGAGTGAATATCTGTTATTTTGAGTTAAGTTTGTGAAATACGGATCTGATTTTCTGTAGAACCAACAGTCATGAGCTGTGACAAATGCCCACCTAGTCTGGTGGAGAGGGGAAGGACTCCCTAAGCTTATACAGATCCCTAAAGTTTTGCAAAGTGTTCAGTTCAGGTATTTAACACCCGGAAGGAAACTAGAGATGCTGAACTTGCCTTCTGGTTTGTTGATAGGGACTCACTTCTGTGTTCTCCCCCCAAATCCATCTGCTGGAAAGACCTTTAGGGAAAGGATGTGTGGGTGAAAGGGAGAGGTAACACAGTGGTTATCTCCTAAACCAGGAAGGTGAATAGATGTGGGTATTTTTTCTGTGAAAATACATCATTCCTAGGCAAGAATCATCTTTGGGGCCGTAACACCTAATACGAGAGACCCCAGGAACCTAGCCAAGGAGGAGCAAGTGAGAGGTGCTTTTACATGCATGTGTATGTGATAGTCATCAGAAGAAACAGGGTTTTCAGTATAGATGACGGTTTGATATGGCTGATCAGTTGTGTTATGAATGCACATCTCGTAGAGAGACTGACTTGTCCGTTGGAGGAGGGGGAGATAAGTGAGGGCGAAGTAGTTCTGTGAATGAACAAAACAGTTCTAGACTTTAACACAAAGCTGAGAGTGTTGCCCCCTGAACAGTCTCAGGCTGCTTATTGTTTGCTTGCAGATCACATTTGAAGTTCAGGGGAAAACACTCATAAAAATCAGAAGCTGGGTTACAGCTGTGGAGGGGAAAACTTGGTCCAGTGTTTTTTCTTCCCGTAACATAGCATGTTGCATGTACAGTTAACAGACTCTTTTTCAGTCTTCATAATTAGCCCTTTTGCTCATCTACTTTCAAGAAAAAGAGTCCATGTTATATATCAAGCAACAGGAAAGGAAAAGCAGAGGATGATTAAATGTTACCCAAATAAGGTGAAACATCTTACAAAGATAAAGACTGGAAGGAGTTGAAAAGGTTTCTATTAGTGGAAAACTGCTGGCATCCCAGAGGAGATAATGATGGTTTCTAATTGATCTCAACTGTGTTCTTAACATACTATAATAATTATTCTAGAAGCTCATTTGTTAAATATCTTTCAAAACTGCAATCTATAATCTGTTGCCCATGGATTTCTTTTTTTTCTTCAGGATAAAATGAAGAGCTTGGTATTTTAGATATTTATCAAGTATGGTTATTAGCTGGCTTTGAGTGAATCTGTGGAATGTTTGTTTTCATTAATTGATAGAAATATAATAAGCATTTGACTTAAGATTCAAGAACAAGAGTAACAGCAGGTTATTATAGTGGTTTTTTTTTCCTTTACATAAATAATTCCTTCTCCATTCAAACATCCTCTCCACCCCCCACCCCCACCCCCCCCCCACCCCCCAAAAAAAATTAATGCAGAGAATATGGTTCTCCTGTCGAACACCCTCCTTTCCCCATTGTGGGAGGCAGTGAGTGTAAGTAATTTTTATTTATTTTGAAACATTTTTATTTAAGAATGCTGTGTGAGTACCATCACATGAATAAGAGTGGAGGCCTATGTTAGTATTGGTAAGTGGTGTCAGTCTAATCTGAAATAACAGTCCTAGTGGTGCTACTTGCTTAGGTACACCACAGCAGCGCTGCTGTTTCTTTTGATCCCCTGATAGTACTTTAGGTGGTATCAGAATCTGTAGGAGTGATACATATTGGTACTTAAAGATTACAAACAAGCTGGTATGGTGAGCAAATTTGGAAATTGCTGCAGGTCACCATTGGCACTCTGAAACTGAGTGGCTGGTGCAGAGCCCTTGGCTGGGGAAGCAAAAGGGGCTTTCATAATCCAGATGTGTAGTGAAAGGTGAGGTGGTTTTACAGTGTTCCGTACAAATAAAACACATATTGTGGAGCAGGTCGTGGCGAAAGCTCTGGGTTGGTTTGAGTAGAAACAAGTACCAAATCCCAGCTGCTCTGGATGCTCACTATGCGAGCTGAAGTAGCTGTTGTGCACATTACGGTGTGTTCAGTCCTGGGGAGACTTTGTGAAGCAGCCAGCTGTCTTCCTGAAATGGTTTCTTTGGATTTCATCGCTGTCTCTCTTCAAGGAAATGCTTTAATTCATTTCTGGGGGAACAGTATTTCGGACTCTGCTTTTCAGCGCAAGGTGAAAAAGCTCTTTTTTTACTGTTAAACATACCTATTAGCTTGTGTTCCTGCAGCTCATCAGCAATAGCCCAGTCAGAGGATATTTGCTTTATGAATGTATCACTTACAGTCCTGCAGTAGCTTTAACTTAGCACGCTGCCTTTTGAATAACAAAGATGTAATAACTAACATTCTTTCCTTTCCTTGTTCAGATGTGACTGATTCGTGCAGTGTTTCCTTTAGCTCTCCAGCCTACGCAAATGCTGAATTCCTATTGTAATGTCTTGAAGGAAAAGTATTTTGGGGTTTTTATGTAATGTAAAGAAAAAAGAACACAGGCAGCAAGCCACACTCCCTCTTTTTTCTTGGTTTCCTTTTTGTCAACTTTAAAGACTTGTGGAAAAACACATAGCTATGTCCATAAAAAAGAAAATAAACTGTTTTGGAAAAAGGAAGATATAGAGAGTAAAACTTTATACCTTGAACATATAAATGCCTTTTTTTTCAGCTTTTGAATTGGCTTATTCTGTCGAGAGCTATGGTAAGGGGAATTGTATAGAGGGACTTAAGCATACAGCTTAGTTAATGCAGCAGAGCAGAATAGTATTGTGCATCGCTGGGAGAAAGGGTGAGCATAAAACACTGATGTGAACCAATAGGCTTGTGCTTGCAATAGAACCTTAGAATTATACAATTGTTTAGATTGGAAAAGACCTTTAAGATCATCAAGTCCAACTGTTAACCTAGAACTGTCAAGTCTACCACTAAACATGTCCTTAAACACCACAGCTACATGTCTTTTAAACACCTCCAGGGATGGGAATTCCACCGCCTCCCTGGGCAGCCTGGTCCAATGCTTGACCACCCTGTCAGTGAGGACATTATTCCTAATATCCAAACTAACCCCCACCCTGGTAGAACTTGAGGCTGTTTCCTCTTGTCCTGTCACTTGTTACCTGGGAGAAGAGACCAACCCCCACCTGCCCACAGCCCCTTTCAGGCAGCTGTAGAGAGCAGCAAGGTCCCCCCTGAACCACCCCGCTCTCCAGGCTAAACAGCCCCAGGTCCCTCAGCTGCTCCTCATAGGACTTGTTCTCTGGTGCCTTCACCAGCTTTGTTGCCCTTCTCTGGACACGCTCCAGCACCTCGGTGTCTGTCTTGTGGTGAGGGGCCCAAAATTATATGCTGAATACAAGTATTTGAGGTGCAGCCTCACCAATACTGAGCACGGGGGGACAGTTGCTTCCATTGTCTCCTGCTGGCCACACTCATTTCAGATAAAGGCCAGGATGCTCTTGGCCTCCTTGGCCACCTGGGCACACTGCTGGCCCATGCCCAGCCGGCCGTCAGCCAGCACCCCCAGGGCCTTCCCCGCCAGGCAGCTTCCCAGCCGCTCTGCCCCAGCCTGTGGGGCTGTGTGGGGTTGCTGTGACCCACGGGCAGGACCCGGCACTGAGCCTGGTTGAACCTCATACAATCGGCCTCGGCCCATCCATCCAGCCTGTCCAGACCCCTCTGCAGAGCCTGCCTGCCCTCCAGCAGATCAGCGCTCCCACCAACACAACTTGGTGTTGTCTGCAAACTCACTGAGGGTGCACTTGATCCCCTCATCCGGGTTGTCAATAGGGATGTTAAACAGAACCAGCCCCAGTGCTGAGCCCTGGGGAGCACCGTTTGTGACTGGCTGCCAACTGGATTGAGCTCCCTTCACCAACACTGTCTTCCAGGGCGTGCTAATACACTGACTTGAAAAAAGGCAGCAGCAGAAGTGACAAATTTTTGTGCTGCTTTTTCATATAAATGTGTCTCCCCGATCTCCAAAACATGCATAAATCAAGGTTATATATTTGCTTGTCATCAGATGTGATTGTGTTGAAGTGACTGACATGATATAGGTAATGGTAGCTACATTCCTGCATCTGCTGTGTTGGGGTAAGCAGTTTTTTCTTTAGCAAATAATGAAGTGCTTGGAACTCTTAAGCTTGAGGACAGATCTGGCAGCTTCTATACCTGGCATGACGGTTTGGATGCAGTTACAGAAGAGCTGTATGTAAGTCAAGGTCCATCACTGTTCTTCACAGGAATAGTCTCGGGTTACCTAGATGCTTTGGTTTTCCATGTCTTTTTGTTGCATGCCATAGTAATTGAGGAAACACATGGAAACAAACATCTCTGTGCTTAGGTGAATGAGGCTGGACCAAACCCTAGTCTGGAGGCAAACTACCCTGTATTCAAAACTCCTGATTTCACCAGTGTGTTTTTCTTTTGCTGACTCCATTATTGTGATTTGTTGGTGCTTTTTAGTCCCCTCCAGTCATTCCCTGCATCTTCTCCCCTTTTGCCCGCCTCATGTTCATCTGTGGAGAGCACAAATTTTGTAATACTAGCCTCTTGCTTTAGTACAGGTACTGGTATTCTTCCCATTCATCTGTTTTTAATAACTTTTCTGCATGTATATACAGAATATTGTATATATTATTTATTATATAAATATTTATTATCTGTATTTAGAAATACATTTTGAAAATATTATTGTTCATCTTGTCTTGCTGTTCATCTATGTGAGCATCCGTTCATTTTGGATCTCCTTTGAAACCTGTTTGCTTTCCCAGTAGCAGTGTCCAGTTGTGGGCAGGGGGTGGCGGTATTCTTAAGACATACTTTTACTTGCTTTTTTTAAACGGTCCTTTTTTAGCTCTCGGTGAGTACATGTATGATGTCAGGTTGTCAGAGATACGTCTTACAGCACTCTTTCCTGGCATAGGAACAGGTGTTTTTGAGAAATGACTTTGTTACAACACGTGGACATAAACTAAGCTTTGCTTAGCAGTCAGCATCCAGATGGATGGTTGGGGTGAGCTCTGACCAGGTAATGTGTCTCTGGTAAAATAAGCACACTTACCAAATGTGACAATACTTAATGTACTGTGTTTATACACACAAGTCTGAGGAGGACAAAAGTCACAAGATGGTTATTAAAGTCTGAAGATGGGTACGAACATGCAATTTTCACTCTTACTGTCAGGTGCACACAATACTGAGAAGGTTTCTGGCTTGGATATTCACAAATTCAGAAAACCTTCTGAAAATTGCTTTGATATCTGAAATTGGTGACAGAGGAGTTTTAGCTGCTTTGGTTCAGAAAGGTCAAGGGGACCCTGGAGTGATTAATCACTCCATTTTCTGCACTGTGTAACCATGATGAACCTTTCCAGTAGATGGGGAAGGCTTTTATTATCCTCTTTCATGAGCAGGTGATGCAGCAGGCATGGGAGAGGTTTTATTTTGTTATTTTCATCTTTTTTCCTAATTTGAATTGAAATGAGGATGTGATAATTATCATAAACAGTGGCAGAAAATGAATGGGATGTAACTCTGATGAGTGGTTTTATTCTTCAGAGAGCTGAAAATTGGCCTGTGCTCTCCCAAATTACTGGAAGTGTTCGATTTGAGTTCTGCTTAATCTTCTCTCAGGGTGCATCTTCCCGACTTTGGATTGCAAACTTCAGATAATTAATCTTCCTGAATATTTTTGTCATCTTGCTTATATGTGTATTCATCAGTTTACATACACCCTGCTGGGCATTGCGGATTAGATGGAGAGCTCTGTACCTTAATTCTGTAAATGCTGGGGTTTCTTCTCCGCTTTTCAAGGCAGAAAAAACATTTTGTGACGGTATGAGAGATTGAATTTACTAGTATAAATAATATTTCTTTCTGTCTTTCTCCAAAATGCTCTCCTAGCTATTGCGCTTGCCTTCTTACAAATGCAGCTACAACTTATCTCCTGTAAAATCTTTGTACGAGCAATTTTAAACGAGTTTTGGATTTATTTGGGAATATCCCAGTTAATTATGGGAACAATATTTTTTCCTCCCATTTGTGAACTAGTTAAAAGATGTTATTAAAAGTAGTAACAGTTTTATGAACACAAATTTACATGGGGAATCATGAGCAAAATGTTTGCGGGCTAATAGTGCAAAAATCTGTGCTGGGGTGGGTATTTCAGACTCTTGGGAGTTGCTGGGAACTGTTCTCCTACTGACCTTGCTGGAAGGAGGTTTTCTGCTCTGATCCCATGTATTTGTTGTCTTTCATGATCAAAATACAAAGTACTAAATGTACAAAGCCAAAAAAATTTTCCTTCCATTGGTGTTATTCAGACAGTGCATTTTACTTTCTAATCCTCAGTCAAACAGGAAACCCAGGAAGTACTTACTTTTACACTCTTAAGAGCATTATTATTTTTTTAAAATACCCTTTTTTTTCTCTTTCAGACCTGGGCCTGGATCAGTTTATAGTGAAACGCTATGATGGGAAGGTGAGAACATTAGGCTATTAAGTATATATTGTTTAATGGCTTTTTTACCTAGAGTTCCTTAGTTATTACCTGCATGTGGGTGTAAGTTAAATGAAGTATTCAAAATACTCACTTCTGAGCTTTTTGTTGTTGGTAGCATTGAAGTGCTTTTTCTGTAATGACAGAAAGATATTTTTTTTAAGGAGTCTTATTTTAATGTTTGTGGTCAAAATATTACCTCTTCTTATCTCTTGGTATGTCAGGAAACTATAGGTTACAATCATGTTTCCTTGCTGCTTTTTTATGACTGTATGAAACCCCCACGTTACACCATTTCAAGGGAAGCTTGTTTGACCTTTCCCTTCCCGATTCATCTCCAGATTCCTAAAGGAAGGAGACGCTCTTTTGTTTTTATCTGCATCCTGAGCATGTATTCCCCGCCCCCCCCCCCCCCCAACAGCCTTACTCCGTTCCCCTTTAGAACCCTAGGTCCTTCCTACAGTGGTACACAGCTGTTCTGGATGTTTGTGCTGTCACAATACATGTTGGTAAAATGTTGAGCACGCTCTGATCTAGTTTTGTCTGCCTGTGTAAGTGGAGCCATGTAGCATCCTACCTGTTATTATGGAAATCAGAGACCCAATTAACCACTGTAAATCCCAGTGGTATGGAGGAGTACAGGAAAGGCACCTCTGACCCTAGGACTAGCAGCTCATATTGACTCCCTGATGCAGATAACTGCAGGTTAGTTTTCCATCATATCGTCATGGGCACATAACGGTTCTCCAGCTTTTAGCAATGTTTTCATTTCATCTGCATAATCTGAAAATAAAGCTTCTGTTTTCCCAAGGTGAAGTCAGCATCTTATCCCTTCATTGCTGAGTGAGGTACCTGACACAGTATCAGGCATTTCCAGAAAGCCTCGATGCTGAAAAAAAAATCATTTAAGGCTTTATATAAACACAGCGTGGCCTGAACACGTGCATTTTCCTGTCTTGTTTTGTGTTCCGTAGGGAAGGGTAAATGCCAAAGGTGATCAAATACCCGGGGTTACTGTTGTCAGTGCTGTACAAGTGTTCTGGTTACCCAGACAGCAGAGCAAGATTTTGCTTGAAAACAGATAATTGGAAGGTAGTATTCTGAACAGTTAGTTTTGATGCATAAAACTACAAAGCATGCTGTGAACACTTGTTTTCTTCTCCCCCTGCCACAAACTTTATGTCTGTTTTCATGATTGAACAAAAAAACCCCAAACCCCCAAAATACAAACAGACAAAAAGTACATACATTCTTTGCAAAATATCAAATGTTTCTCGTTGTGGTTTATGACAGCCTGTTTTGCATCCACTCACTTTTATCATTTTTTCTTGTCAAGCTATTGCACTCATCCCTTAGGCTTTACATAAACAAGGTTTGTTTGTAGGGAAGTAATGCTAAATCCCACGCTATTTTTGCTAATCGTTCCTCTGTTCCTGAGCACTCTGCAGTCGGTTCCTATCACATTTTATAAAAGATCCAAAGGCAGTCCCTTTGCTGAACTCAACTTTCTGTTCCTCTGCTCCTCAGCACCGAGGGCTTGAATTGCAACACATTTGAATGTGATGGACACAGGGGTGTTGAAAATCCACGGTTGGTGTTTGAGGTACTTGGCTGTGCACATCATCCATGCTCTTAGGATCTTGCCATTCAGCAAGGCTGATTCTGTGCTGGCTGAAGGGTGGAGAACAGATAGCCTTTGCCTTATGCACTAACCACCTTTCACTCTGATCTGTAACAGAGTGAAATTGCTTTTTATGTAACTTACAGATGTCAGTGCTGCACTTGGATCTCTGTGCGCTGTGGTTCGGATAGTCTGAAGGTGAGGCAGCAGATTTAGGGTATTGCAGTGGACTTTTCATTATTGTTCTCTTCTCCTGGGACCTATTTTTTCCACAGTCTAATAACACCCTAGAAGCAGTTTGCTCTCTTGAAAATGAAGATATAGAGGTTCTTGTTTGCTTGGCTGTCTGCTTAAAGATACCTTGGGACTGGCTAAATCTGGCTGTGGCTATTAGGGTAGCGATAATGTTCAGGTGAGAGGATAATTTGAGGAGGGTATAAAGTAAGTTGGCCTTGGCTCTCCCTTGGTAATGAAAGAAGCTGAGAGTAGCTTGATCTGTCTGATAGCATCTTGTTCTCATTTTATTGCTTGCTCTGTGTTTCAGTTTAAAAAACAACACTGTCTTTTCTCAGTCAAGCACCAGCTGAGGTGCTGCAGAGCTAACCTTACTCATTTGAGTTTCACTTGCATAGTAGCACCCAAGGGATAAAACCCTCTTGCATCTTTTTCTCCTTGCCTATTTACAACTACATATTCTTCTTGGTTTATCAAAGCATCCTCTACCTGGAGATGACTTTCTGGTGCTTTACCTTTGTGCATTGGTGGAGCTGATGAGCTTTCAAGCAGAAGAGTAAGAGGTCCATCAGTCCCTTAAGCATCCTTAGGAATGTCACGCAGGTAATGGGACTTGTGGTACAGGCATGCACTCAAAAAGTAATAGGCCTGTTCAGTGGAAAATTCCTCTTCATGTTTAAAGTGAAAGGAGTTTATGAGTGGTCAGACTCAAGCAAGCTGTGGTACTGAAAAGTACTGACAATCTGCAGGCTAAATCTTGGCTGAAGAGTAGAAAATGGAATTAGTTTTAGTTCCAAGCAAAGACGTATACCCATGGTTGCATGCAAGTAATAATTTCAAAAGCGATTAAGTTAAAAGAATAGAACCAGCAGTGCAGTCAGTTGCATTTTAATTACGTATTACAAGACAATGTTTAGTACCAGTGTGAATTTTGAGCATGTATGTTTGAGATTTAAATGCTACAGCATTAGTAAGGAGATGTATGAGCTGCTCTTTTCACAGAATCAATTTTATTTACATAAAACTACCATCAAAACAACTAATTGGCTGTCGTGCAGTGATTGAGACTGGTCTTGCCAAAGGGTTTTGTGATGTGCCTCTGTTGTAATTGCATTGGGTTTCTGAAGCATCTTGCTGTGCATGTGATTGAATGCTATAGTGAGAAGACAATACCTGCTTTTTTTTTTCCCTCTTCCTGCCCCTTCTCCTTCCTAGTGATAATTTATAGTTGATGGAGAGGGAGGTAAATGTTACTGCCTTATTAATGGAAACAATGCTTCTGTAATTTGAGCCTAAATGCTTTTTCTTCCTGATGCGAGACCAAAAACCCTAGAGACATTCATCCAGCAAAAACTCATGGTCAGATCTGTTTGCCAGCATGAACTCATACTTTTCTTTGACCTGCTGCTGGGCTGAGTGTGTAAGGGGCAACTGTCCCTAGTTCCATTTTTGTCTTGAGTGTGGTGGTTTCTCCCCCAGGGAAGCAAGCATAGGGGAGAAAAAGCATAGATTACTATTCATTCAGAGTAGAATTAATCAGGCTGCAGACATTTCAAGGTCTTCATACTGAGCCTGAACAAATGGCTGATGTGAGAATAGACACAATCTAATGTGTAGCTTGTGGTGCTGTAGCATGAAGGTGTCCAGAGCACTATGTTCATCTGTTCTGTTTCCACTGTGTCTCTTTCTTCCTCTTGCATTTTGACAGTGGGAAAGCAAATGCTTTAACCCATCTGTAGGAGAAACACCTCCTGTTGTCCCTTCTCTTGTTCTACCTTGTTGAAAAATATATCTCTGGTTGGGAGGAGTGAAGTCCTATTTAATTTAAGATGTTCCCCTGCTACATAATGTTTGTTAGGCCTTAAGCAAGGGTGCTTTTGAGGGTGACATGGAGATGTTCTTTGCACATTTGATTTTCAAATGGAGGCATTGTGCTGTTTCATCACTCACTACTTGCATCTTGCTTAGCAAGAGGATAGTAATGAATAAGCTGTCACAAAGTAGAAGTATATGTCTTAGCACAGGTAACATGGTGTAGGCTTCATTAATGCTACATAAGTTGTAATACAGATTTTGTTTAAAATTTCTTTTTTCATGCCTTCTCTGTTTCTTGATTATTTTTTTTTTTGCTTATGCATTAATTACTGACAAGCTTAATTTCCCAAAGAAAAAAAGAAATTATGCTGTTAATGGTGTTCCTCTGAAGCATAATCTGCATATCTACCCTGTTGAGACCAAAACTACGCCCTGTCACCTGGGTCCTTTGGTGCACCAGGGCAGCTGCCAGGCACTCCACAGCTGAGCTTTCAGCAGTAGAGCTTGGTGGAAAGGTGTGAGCAGAGGCAGAAAATGGATGTGGTGGGTGCACAGCATGTGCAGTTGGGTGCTCACACTGAAGGTAAGATGTAGTGCTTTTAAGAGACCTCTAGCCTATTTAGGAAAAAAAAAAAAAACAACCACCTGAGATGGCTTATTAGTTTAATACAGAATACACTTCACTTGCTGGTTTTGTTCTCTTGTGGGGAAAATTTCTTGCTGCTGCTTAATATGAACAAAAGCCTTTGAGCTACCAGCAACAGCTTACCCTCCTGCTACCCTTGCTGCAGTAAGTAATTATAGAGGCTTTCAATGCCCTCTAATTAAATTTATGAATTACGTATTTCCTGCCAGCATTTATATTTACATCTCTAGATGTTTGGGGATGCTGTAGAGTAATGCAGGGTAATAGCAAAATGAAGGAAAAGGAAAATACTTCAGATGGTTTCTGTAAGGGCCAGTAAAACATCTGAAATTTGCTTCCACTGTATAATGCTGGCTTGTATCATGGACCAATACAATGATTATCTTAAATTACACTTATCTGCCATGGCTGTGTAACTGGAGGTCTGTGTCTGTTAAAGAAGAGTTGCTGGGAGTCAGCTCAGGAGGAAGATTTAAAGAGCATCTTGGGAGCAGAGGAGCCTAAAAACATGTACTCAGGAAGGATTCCTATGGAAAAGGGTGGAAGTAGATCCTTTTCTGGTGGATTGAAGGATCTTGCTGCCAGGCTTGAAGGAAGGGGAAAAAGGAGCCTCTATTTATTAGCCTGAATTTGTGGGGTCCTTTTGCTTTGTGTATGAGCTAAGGCTGGAGTGTGAGACTTCCACCAGAGTGGCATGAGCTGCTGTAGACCCAAACTTGAAGCAAATGAAACAAGCTCAAAGTCCTGCCATCATTCAGGAGCCAAACATTGCATTAGAGCTCTGTGCTCCTGTGATGTCTGAAGTGCCTCTGAAACCTTCATTCAAAAGGATGCAACTCTAAATGATACCTTAACAAAAGCAAGCTGTTGCAATTCAGTAAATAGCATTGTAAACTGCATGTGCAGTGAATTTTCTGAGCTGTTAACAGAGAGGGATAGTTACTACTTTCTCTAGCTTAGATCCAATGAAAACAGGTGAGGAGTCCTTTAAATACAACTGCATGAGGTCTTGCCAGTGTCTGTTGTAAGAATGGTTGAAATAAATGGGTCCCCAGTGCCAGCAGCTGGAGCTGTTGAGTCTAGGTTATAACTTGCTTGAAGATACCTTGAAGCATTCAGCTATCCCAGTCCATAATCTGTATAAAACGTCTTTGTCCAATTTCAGATTTCCAGATTTTAAATTCCTTCACCTTCTGATCTCAGCGCAGGCAGCATTTACATAGTAACCAGGAGACGTCTTCTTACATAGATAATAACCTTACACACGTTTATATGAAAGTTCCTCTACCATTCCCAAAAGTGTCATAATGAACTGGTGGGAGATAATTCTTGCCTGTGACCCTTTGTGGAAACAAACAGAGACAGTTTATTGCAGTTAATCAGAAAATCTGATCTGAACTGACACCTTTTTTCTTTTCTTGATTTCCTTTGCTGACGGCACTGTCCGTGTTTGTGAGTTTTTGCTTGCTGTCTTTTTCCTCCCAGCCAAACTTGGCCCTCCCATTGCTTTGGTTAGCAGTTTTGAGTTACTTTTGTGTTCCTCACTCCTTTTCCCTGTTCACTGGGACCTGTGTGGACACTGAACTGCAAATTCTTCCCCTGACTTGTTTTTAATGAAAAAAAAAAATCATAAAAAAATACTTAATTGCTTCTAACATGGGAAAATGCATGGTGCGCAAACATCCCTATGGACACCTGGGTTGCTTTACATCCATGTACAGAACATGTTTCATCCTTTCCTAACTCCCCTACCAGCAGTTCGTGGTGTATTTCAGTTTTGACAGAAGTCTACTTGCTATTATCTTTTTGTACTGCTAATTCTGTTGCTCGTTTTCACAGGGCTCGTTTGGCAGACACTACTAAAATGCTCTGGTTGCTGTATGTCATCTTTTATTCTGGTTTCTAGGTATCCAGCAGGTGTTTCTTCCAGCTACTAATATCACTGATACTTGTGACTTTATTCTAATTATGGTTTGGGTTTTTTTGTAACCAAGCATTCCCTCATTTTCTTCCCTTTTCTAACCCTCTCCCCTTCCACCAGGATTTCTGGCAGGTACAAAGCAGACAGCATGTGCTTTGATTAGTTTGTGCTTCAGACCTCATACTATGCACTTTTCATGTAAAAGGGACAGTGTATGCTCACCTCTTCTCCCTGCTCCTTTAATAAATAATGCTTGTATCTGGCTTGTTAAGAGTACTGTCCTCAGGGTAACTATTAATACATAGCTTTATTATCGGGGACATCTTTGAGCAAAGCTTGAATGTTTATCTCCCTGTCCTCTGATTTTCCTGATGCCTTTTGAGGCTTCTGACTTACTCTGCAGCTTGGTGAGACTGGGATAGAGCTGGATCTGTTGTAAATGGCATTTTCTGCTCAAGGCCAAAAAAGTTAGTTTTACTGACTTTGATGAAAAAGGACAGGTGTCTCTCTGGCCAAATGCTGTGAGGAAGCATCATGTATATGAATGTGTGTAAGTTTGGGGAAGGTAATTCTTGCAAACTTTCTTGAATTCTTCAAGTATTAAATAATATTTTAGGAAGAAGATATTTAGATGCTAGAGTTCATAAGAGGGTTTCTAGGAAAAACAACTAGAAAGCAGAGAGACGTTCATTCAGTAAGAGGGAAATGTACTCTGAACATGTTCAGTTTGCACTGTAGCTTTGTGACCTTAATGAAATCCACAGGGGAAGTTAGCAAAAAATAAGCAACTTGGTGACAAAGTGCCCTTAGTGGGTATATGCAGTCTTTTTAACAAAGAAGTGGTTTGTGGGATCATTTTTGGCTTTAATTTCTTTGATAGTTTTGCTGGCATTAGATTAATGCTTAATACTTAAGGGATACAAAACTGAGCTCTGAAAACTCTGTCCTTGGGTAATGTGGAGTTGGTAGGGAGAAGGGAGGAGGGAAGGAGAACGGATTGAGCAAGGTGGGAAGAAACGTTTTAGGAGATGCTTGACCTCACTGGTTGCAAAAGGATGGGAGATCTGGATGGGAGAAGCGGGGGAAGAAGAAAGGCGGAGTGGAAGAGAATGGCAAGATTTTTAGTTGTATCATAATTTGGTTCCTTAAACTATTTGCAGTCGTGATGACAATCTCTAATTACATGATTACATGTGTTTTTTCCCCAAACGCCTTTCTCATTTGGTGGTTGATTAGTACCGAATGTATATCCCCAACCTCATCATCTGAGCCCATGTTTAATACTTGATTTCTATACAGAATCATTATTTTCCTCGTGTACTCTTACACTGGATTTTTTTTATCTGAGAAGACGAGCAGACTGTGTTATCAACACAATGAGTTCATCTTGGTAATGCAGGCTGAGACAAGGGAAAGCAGTATCCCAACTTCCATCTGGAGACCTAAACAGCCATTTAAATTCAAAGTTGTCAAAAGTCAACTCATTTTAGAAGCATGATTTAGGACATCAAGGACCTAATTTTAATCCTCCTACATCAAATTTCCATGACTAATGCCACTGTGGTCCTACAGATTGTGATTTCATTACCCTGCGGAGGACTGAAACAGTGCAGTGGAGGGGAGCAGAAGTGTAGGCTGTCCCTTTTCTGAGGCATTTCCTATTTGCTTTTCCAGCAGGGGTTTCTCCCTCGCATGAGTGGGTCTGCTGCCTGTGAAGGGTCGGGAAAGTCTGTGTCCTTTTTTTTCTTAGCCATACAGAATGCTGGCCTTGCGTTTCAGGTGCCATTTGTTTTAAAGGTGATGAATATTTACAGCCTTGCTGGAAGGAAGGAATGCAAGTTTCTCTTTCCAGTCTCAGGAGACCACCTGTAGTAGTAATTGCTGCCTAATTTTTGATTCTCTGTACGTGTCCAAATTTCAGGGGTAGAGAGTGTGCAGAATAATTTCATCTATATCCAGCTCTGTATTTTTGCCCCCCTGCATGTATATACAGATAAAATAATCCCCAAATCAAAGGTTTTAAAAAAACTCTTTATTAAAATACACTCTTGAAAGGTTATAAGCTGCAGTATTTATCTGCCAACAGTAAATTTTAAGCATTTTCCTATGCTAACATTCACCCAGCATGATTTGCCATGCAGAATCTGTTTGCATTTGCCTGTGTTAGTATGTAGACTTCATAGCAAATTATCTAGAGCCGCTAGGAATGATACTGTGAACATTTCCAGTGCAAAAAGAGGTTTATGAGTTTCAGAAAGTCCTTGTTCTGTTTCCATCACAACCTTAAACACTCTATTCTTATTTAGTGATATATAAAAAGTGACAGAAAAAATCCCAGGCGGCGTGTCTCAAATGACCTATTTTGCATCCGCATTCTAAAGCTAGCTTTAAAAACTTTTCAATCCCTCAGTTCTCTCCCAAGTCCTTTTATTGTCCTTGTTTCATATCACAGAGGGACCTCCCCCACCTCTTTTTCCCTAAAGGGCTTTTGAATGTCTGAGCTGAAAGGCTCAATTTTTAAATCTGATTCTGAAAGCTTTTTTATTTCTTTATTTCAATTTTCTTAATTTAGGTAGTGAGGTGCCAACATGAGTTGTCTTGAAATCTCTAAATAAATGGCTTTGGTTCTTCAAAGTTTATATCCTAAAAAAATGAGCAAAATTAAAAATCTCCCTCATTTCAGAGCCTCCACTTCAGCATTTTTGATGCAGGCAGAGATCAAAGCATTAATATTCTTAGTTACCGTAACAGGCTGCATTGCCTGCAGTTTTCGCTGGCATTTTTAAGGGGTTTTTTTTTTCCCTTATCTGTCTTGTGTGATAGACTAACACAGAGCATCTGCTGCAAACACATAGACGTAGTCAGTGAGAGTCTCTTAAGTATTTCCCCAGATTTTAAACAGTTCTGCTTGGGAAGGAGCTGTAGTAGTCCATGCCAGCATGATGATGTCCTGCAGGCTTTGGTGGACCAGGCAAATAGGAGCCACGTCAATGCTTATTTAAATGTTGCGTAGCACTAATAAGATGGCAGATGCTAACTAATTTTTTTTAAGATGTTGAACAATACGCACAGTAGGTGCTAAAGAGTGTTTAAAATGCATTAATTAAATGGATTGTCCAATAAATTTTAAGAAAAAAATAGTTTTCTCATCCTTAGAAGGATTCCCAGTAGTTTCTTATTTATAGGAATGCTGTCTACTGATTTAAGCCCAAGGTATCAAGCCATGTACGAGCAGGGCTAATAGCACATCATGTCTAGGCATGCTGCTTAATGTTACATGCACAAGTACTAATGTGAGGTTCCTTTCCTCTTCTTAGAGAGATTTCCTTTATAAAGAGGCACATATCCCAAAATTGTAATAATAGGGAAAGTCTTCTTTATGTTATGAAGCCAGAAAACACAGCAACAAGGAAAGAAATTGTCCACGAGGCCAACTTGTAACAGATTTTTTTGGAAACTCCTAATGTGGAAAAGAGAGTGTTTCTTTTTAACAATGAACTTACAGCATTTTAACTTCTTCTCCTGTATGCCTGCAGCTAACCACGTAATAAATACATTAATAGGTGTCTTTTCAATGTTTTGCACAACTGAAGGTGGTCAGTTGGGACTGAAAGAGAATTGCTTTGCAGCAAGGTGACTTCACTGAAATGTTCATGGGTTTGTATTTGCTTACACAATATTGGTAACCTTAACGCATTTCTTTTTAAGTGGAACAAACTGAGTAACTGAGTATGATGACATTTGTCAGTAAAAGATGGTTATGCTTCACCTAAAATTCCGTACTAATTTACAAAATTACTTTCTGGTTCTGGAGAAATACTCATTATATTGCATGCACTTTGATATTTATTTTATTGTCATTTTGGCAGGCATAAGTCACTGTTGAGTGGTCACATAAGGCTGATAAATTCCTGAAGCCTTGGTTCATTTAAGTACAAAGGTGATACTGAATCATAAACAAGTTACGTGTGTTTTCTCCTTCAGATTGAAACGCAAACTTGTCAGCTCTTAAGTGACTTACCAAGAATGTGTTCTTCCTGAAGTGGCAAACTAAATGCTACTTATTAAGCAGTTTCTGAAATACAAAAGGAAGTGGAGCTGCAAGGATTTAGCTGATAAAGCTTTTCTAAATCTGCATTAGGAATGCAGAGCAGACCCCAGCACTGCACCTTGCACCTGTCTCTGTACAGAAGACATCCCTTAATTTGCAAAAATACATCTTTTTTCAGATTTGCATAATTAAATATTAACACATTTCACTCTTCATTCAGCCCTGGGAAAACATTTTTAAAGTCCAAAATAAAAGTATTATTTGGCAAGGAATGGAAGGAATCAGTGGGGGGTTTTCCCCAAAAAACGTGTTACCTGGGAGCTGTACAGTGTACTTGGCACAAGGGAGGCTCCAGCAGTAGATCAGTTTGGGGGTAGAATATGTGACGTTTGTGATATATCTTTGGGTGCTTTGCTTGCTTGCAGTCAGCCCGTAACACGAGTCTGTGGAGTTGCCTGCATATGGCATGCAACTGGGTTTCCTACAGCACGTGGGTCTGGGGGAGGTTGGTCACTGTTACTGATATGTTCAGCCCCTGTTCTGGTCCTGTTCGTTGGGCTTGAAGCCTGAGTTGGAAAGGGCAAACCAAGCTTGTATTTTGAAATGCAATTACGTTTTTTTTTTTTACCTATTGTTGATGTCTGGTATTGTAAGATAATCTGCCTGAATGCCTGTAAAACGTTTTTATTCCACTGGGACTGGACTGGTGGCTTTTCACAGAACTTACACAGCCATGCTTGTGCTGAAATGGTATATTTGAATTTTTTTTTCTTTTTACATATTAATTTGGATGTTTGCTTGTTTGTCTGCTTGTTTAATATGAATCTACTGCTTGATTTAAAAATACATGATAATTGTAAACTGTTCACCATGGCTTGCTCACTTGTGAATGCTCAGTTTTTAATGTTTTTTTGGGTGTGCTGAATAATCTTAACAAATTATCTGGTTTGGGGAATGGATTTGACATAGAAAAAATCTTCAATGAAAGAAAATAGTCTGTTTTAACTGAGCACTTTGAGAATTAACTTGTGTTCAGATACAAAAGGGTGTGAAATGTGAAAGTTGTATGAAATTGTGGGAATAACTGATTTGTCAAGATGACATGTCTCTAAAAGAGGATGAAGGCTTGGAAAAGGATCTTTCCCTACATTTTCTGATCCTATGCATTACCCTTCTGGCTAGAAGGGATGATAGAGTATGGTAGAGAAGAGATGATAGACAGTAGGATGTGGAAAAGAAGCTCGAGGACTATGGACAGTGGTTTTAGATGTTAGTGAGAACTGACCTTGGATTTCTCCACCTTGAACTTGGAGGATCACAGCAGTCCATGTTGTGCTTTGTAAAGTAGGTAGATTGGTTTGGGGTTGCTTCTTTCTCCGCCCCCTGGGGATTAATTCTGTAAATACAATGTTAATGGTGGGAAACAACCCCTGATGAGGGTGCTTTCAGCCTTTCCTGTAGTAGGGTGAGCTTCTCACGTACTTTGTGGAAAGCAATCAAACATGCAGCTTCTCAGTGAGCCAGAAGAAAATAAATGGGAGGATAATTAATTTTTCTAAACGATTGTCCTAGCACTGGGAGCCTGGAAATCTTATCAGTCAGGTCAGTTGTTTCTCCTATTATAAGATCAGTGGGAGAAATTCCCTTTCCCAGTAGCTGCAGGCAGCCTGAACACCATAGTTACAGTGTATGTTCCCCTTCCCCAGGTTTCTGACAAGTATATGCTTGTTTAAAATAAATACATTTTTTTACTTTGTTTGCTCCAAGTAAGGTGCAAATGAGTAAATGCTTCTCCCTCCCATCTGTCTACACCTTTGTGTTTCAGAGAGCAACTAACTTAATACCTCTTTTTATTGTTACTCTATGGATGTGGTTTTCAGCTTATGAGGAATATTTTTAGCTGTTTTGATGCTGACTGTGAATTTTAAGTGCAGAAGAGAAATGCAGAAAAACTAATAAACCAACCTCTGGAACTTTTTCATGGGATCCTTTGAGCGAGTGAAGTAGGATGCTAATAGCTAGTTTATGATAAAAGCCGCTGAAGACAGGTAATGGGAGTGATAGCAGTGATAAATCACACGAGCAGGTGAGATGCTGGCAACACCACCAGCATCAATCGCAGAAAACTGTCTCCGTAAATCCTCCCTTCATTTTAAAGGAAAATGAGACATTGTTTATTTGTCCTTAACGTAAGCATCAGTGTAATTTTGCTTTGGATCTACCTCAATGGGAAGGGAAGCAAAAACATTTTTTTCAGTAAATGATCCTTCAACCTGGTATCCTGTAAGCATAAACAGCAATTATCTTGCATGAAATGAATGCCATTAGCATGTTGTCTGCTGTTAGTGATTTGCCTTTTATTAAATTCTTGATACTCTCCAGATGGAAAAGGTTAGAGCTACTGGGAAGGGGGTTATTTGATCAATAGAGCTGAACTTTTTTCCCCTGGAAACTGTATTTTTGGTGATCTATATGATTATTTTTGTCTCTTTTCTTGTGGTTTCTGAGCCAGATACGGGTTAAATTTTCATCTAAATTATTAGCTGAGCTCATCCCCACTCTGCAGTCACATACAATGGTGAGTTCTCTCAAAAAAAACCCCAAAAAAGAAAAAACCCCAAAACAAAAAAACCTGAGGTGGATGAGAGACATCAGCTGCAGACAGTGGGTCTGACCCGGAAAGGCTACATGCTAACTCTTGCTGGGATGTCTACTTAGGCTTCTTAGCGGTGCCCAATCAAAGCAACGACCTGGTTGCTCCGAAACTTTCTTGCTCTTTGCCAGTCTAACCAATCAACTTGATGTTATGTTTTGCCTGCTTATTTTATTGTTGGTTAACCAGTTTTCTTTCCTTTATCTTGTATATGATGGGATCTCCGCTAGACAGAGGTAACAGTGGGGGACAGTTGTGTAGCTGGACCCTGGTGTGGTGGTGTTTGTTGGTGGTTTTTCCTAAAACCGTTCCTAAATTCAGCCTTGCTTTTCACCATGCTTCTGTGCTTGCATGATATGGTTTCTGTGAAATAACCTCATCCACACCTACTCTCCTATATATTAATTTCATTTTTCTTTTGTGTGTGTGTGTGCGCCGCCTCCTGCCGTGTTCTTAAAATGGGTCACTGGTGTGGATTTCCTAACAGTTCTATGGATCCTTTCCAGTCTTTGAAGGTTCTGCGGATCAAAGGGACTTGGATTTTTAGATTAGTAAAAGATAGGAGCTGATAAAACACATGTAGTATTTTCTATTAAAACAAGATGTTGAAAAAGAACTGGAGCAAGAGAGAGACACGGACTGAGATTGGTATTGGTCCCAGTCCTCCTAGTGAGCTTACTAAACACACTCCTGAATTGTGTTCTTTTTTTAGCTACCTGTTTTTAATAACTTTGATCGTACTTTATATTAATGTGAAATACCAATAGCCAAGAAAACTACAGCAAAGTATAACTAAAATAATATATATTACAATAACTGTAGGTATTAGTGAAATATAATAACTTCTTTTTGAATCCTGTATTAAAAGATCTGATTCATAACACTGTCTCTCAAAGATTCAGACTATTTTAAGCATAAGGGACACAGTTTTATTTACCTGTATTTCAGCTAGGCTAAACCAACTAATTAATACTGCACAATTCCTTATCTCTCATTTGAGATGGGGAAGCACCGATCTTTGCAGAGAATTTCTGGCAGATTTGAAGGCTGGAAAAGGTCTACTGAATATGAATGGAGATAGTAGGGGTGTGTGTGTATGTGGAACGGCTTGTTGGTGATAAGGATGCAAAGAAAGCCTTCCATTTCTCTATTTAATTGATTGCTTTATTTTCTCTTTCTGGGGTGTGCATCGGATGAATAAATAGAAATTATCCCAGGAGCGAGAGAAGTTTGCTGATGAGGACAGCATATTTTATGCACTTGGAGAATGTGGACTCATTTCTTTTTCTGACTACATCTTCCTCACAACGGTCCTTTCCAGTAAGTACAGTGGGGTTTTTTTTCTCTGCAGTTACTGCTTTTTTTAAGTTTTGAAGGTTTACAAGCAATGATGTTGCTATTGTTGTCTACATACGTTTCCCTAAAAGGAATTCTTGATTGCTTGAAACTGGAGCTGAATGACTAATTGCTATTGCTTCAGCTGGTTTAGACTTAGCTTTGAGTGGTTCAGAAAGATAAGCAGATCGATGACTTCTGAAGATTTGTTTGTCATTTTAGAATGTCGCACATTTTTTTTTTAAATGAGTCATTTGACCTGCTGTTCAAAACTGTAAATGGAGATGTGTGTATACGATATTTCTTGTGTTTGGAGGAATATTGCTTTCCAGCTCTTCACTGGTTACAAGACTATGCAAACTCTCTTTTCCCGCTGTATTTTCACTTGGGTATATTCAGGCTTGTGCCTGATGTAATCCAATAAAGAGAGAAGTTAAGCTGTAACATTTCAACAAATATCACGAGATACTTTCTGTCTTTTCACGCTGCTGCACTTGACTTGCATTTTTGGTATTTCTGTGTTTTGCAAATCTGTTCCAGCAAAGTCTTCTGCACTTGAAGTGCTGGCACATCAAAGTTTCCTTTGTTGGCAAGAAACAGTGAAACTGAAGCCTTTGGTAAAGTCAAATGGCATTTCTAGACTTTCTTAATGGGGAAAGCAAGTTCAAAACCTTGTTTGCAGAGCTTCTCTAGCCACTTGGAAGGTGCTGCATCACCAACAGGAAAGTCAACAGACATTCCAGTTATTTTTCAGCCCCATTAGAAAATATTGGTTAGTGGGGAGTATGCCATTGTCCAAATGAAGTTGAGGTATTTTATTTTCAGACTTCTCCCTCCACCCCGAGGGGAAAAAAAAAAAAAAGAGCGAGAGAGAATTTGGCCATTTAATCTTGCAAGTATCCATTTCACAATGACCTGATTACAGGAATTAAAAAGCTGGATGCTTCCCAGTTTACTACAGATTGCTGTTGTTGCCTGCCCTGTGCTGTCTGGGGAGTCAGCTGGGTAATTCACTGATGTTTTATAAAAGCAATGGGCACTTTATTTTCCCCTGTGTTCTTGCATGCTGTAACATAGACAAATGAAAGAGGCAGCTCTTCATTTACTGAGGATACATTACTGGGGAGAAGCAACATTCAAGGTCTTGTTTGTTGTCAAGTGGGCATGGACTGGGGGAAACCATGTTAAGTGACCTTCATGTCACAAAAAGAAATACTGGGAGGTAAAGCTTGAGAGTTCAAGCTAGGGAATTTGTTTTATGATTTTAATCTGCTTTTTTTGTTTGAATGAGTCTCAGAACTGACTCTTAAGACTTTAATTATGCTGAAATTACCTAAGGTATTTTCACTTGTGTGATGAGGGCTTTTCATCTGAGGCTCCACAGATGACAATGAACTCTCAAACCTGTTGTATCGCATTACTGAATGTGGCTTAGAAAACACTCATGACCTTGGTTTCATGGCTGTGCTGGTAGTGAACAACTCTAAGGCGAGTGGTATATCAAGTATGCAAGGTGCAAAATTAATATGCTTCCATAGGCAGCAGAAAGAGAAATTGTTTTTGCTTTGGTTTAATGTATTTCTTGTGAGAATAAAAGGGACCACTTTGTGTCGGAGTAGCAGCCAGCCTTGTTTTTGAGGGCTATGCGGAAGGGACAGGTTTTTAAACATGTTCACAATTACTGGGGAATCAAACTAACAAGAGGAGACAGAATTGGGTGGGTGTGTGCTCTGAGGAACAATGTGAAAGGTGGGCAAGGCAGGAGCTTTCAAAAAGGGGGGGGGGGGGGGGGGGGGGGAAGACAAAAAAAGTGTTCCGTGACTTTTAAGCTGAATTTTAGGTATTTGGGGAGTTTGCAGAATGGTTACTGAAGATGGAGGAATGTCTCTGGAGCTACTGTCAAACGGTGATTCCCCAGAGGAAGAGTTTTGGTTTCATTTTTAAAGCATTTGCTTTTATGCAAATAAAACCTCCCAAACAAACCTTGTCCTGTGGCTAGGTAGAAAATTCACTGTTTCGCCATGCTGGTTTACTTTCCTGTTGGTAAGCACTACCTCGCAGGAATCCAGTAGTTCCTGATTGTATTTTTTTTTTCCCTGGGAAATAAATAGAATGAGGAAACTACTTGTTAATTGTGACAGTTCGATATTGGTTTTCTCACTGTGTTGTTTTAATAACCCAAGCATTAAGAAGGTATCTGGACAAGAGTGAGCTGTAGACTACATCAAATAGCTCAGAGCCACTAAATACTGAGAAAAGAAGGTGGTGGTCTGTGCAGTAAAGCAGGGTAGTTGGAAGGTGGAGTGTGAGATCGGGTCTGGGAGTGGGAGGCAGGAGGGAGAGATGATCCTCTGCTGTGCTCAGAAGTGATGGGGAGAGATCAATTGTGGTCTGGTCTGGCTTATTGAACTCGAAACTGATCAATGATAACCTCTGAAAGCAAGAAACCCAAAGGGGTTTTGTGTTATTATTGTGTTTTTTGGGAGGATCATGCTCAGCAAGTCTGCTGAGATGGTTCATACCCATCTCCCTGGACCTACCAAAAGCACTGCTGGGCTTTGAGAGTGCTTCCCAAAGCTTTTCATTTAATTTGTCTTTGCAGCTTCAGCTGAGCTCACTTCAATTCTATTTTCTGAAATGGGAATCATGTGGCAGCTGCAAGGGAGGAGATGAGGAGAGAGGGCTGAAGGCTTCATCTGTGTGTTGCTTGCAGAGAGCTGTTTGCGTATTGCACAGAAAATGAAGTCTGTCACCATATTTTATTTACGAGTGATTTCTCGCTCTAGCACTGTCTGTTCTTATCGGTTGCTGTGTTTTTGTGAAAATATATTTTTAAAACTGCTAATAAAATAGCATTTAACTGCTTCAGGAAGTCAGTCTTCTATTAAAGGCAATGAGAGCTGAATGGCCTTGAGGATACCCCATCGCTTCTATTGCTCCAGCCACTCCTGTTTTGGGGCAGAGGTGGAAAGATGAGCAAAATACAGGATAAGCAAACCACTGATGTGATTTCCCCTGGGTCCTTCAAATGTCACAGGAAAGCAAAGACATCGCTTCCCTGACCAAAGAGGTTTTTGCTTTTCAACTTGCAGAACAGGTGGAGGAAGTAAAGAAAGAGCTTTTCCATCATCAGTGACTGCAATTTCAGAGCAAACGTGGTCTGTTGTCCAGGCGCACTAATGCCTGCTTGATTAACAGGTACTGAAGGGAGCTGGGCATTAAAAGAATAAGTTGGTGTTGTTCCTGTAATTGGACTGTCACTGTGTCTTGATGTGCCCTCCTGGAACGGAGTTAAATAGCATTGGCTCAAGCCAAAGTAATTACTCTCTTCCCAGGGCTCTCGTAGCAAACCAGCAGCTCCTTCTCCCTCTCCTGTGGGCTCGTTCTAGAGCACTGCATGCTGCTGTCCCTTAGGGTACTGGCCTGCAAGAGGCCTCTTGCCTAGGGTAGATTCACTGGGTTTTTTTCCTTTCCTCTGTGTAGGAAGTAAATCCCAAGCCATCTAGGTCTGGCAGTTGTTTACTGGCCAGATATTGAGTGGTGTGTGGGTCATGCAATAGAGGCAGTATGGCATGCTCTCCTGCACTGGTGGCACGATCTCCAGGGTGTGTTTGCGCTGTGGCTGTTTTGAATATGTATTGCTGGCTGACATGAGTGTCTTCAGCCTTCTTCAACCGGAGCTTGACCTCTCCAGTTCAAAACCCAACATTAGGGAATGGGGTGCTCTACCAGCCTCTCCGCCTGCAGTCTTCCCTTGGTCTTTCTGTGTTCATCTCTTCATCCCTTGTATTTACATGGTGGGATGGGCTGATGGATCTCCACCAGTCTCCTCTATCAGAGGACAGTAAATTTGCAGTGGGGAAGGACTAGTCTGTGTGCAGCACTTGTTAGCCTGATTGAGAAATTCCAGAAATTTACTTGCCATTCTATAGAATTAGGAAATAGAGTAATTTTGTGTGGCTGATAGCAGTATCCCAGAACCTGTAGGTGTTTGGGGTGTCCTCTTTCTCCAGGGGTTCCCTGTAGAGCACAGATTCTAATGGCCTTCATCTGGAGCTGGCACTTCCACAGCTTGTTTCAGAGTCCTTATTTCAGGGAAGCATTTTTTCAAATGAGTAGCCAGAAGTTTCACTTCCTCTAAGTAACATCACCAAAAAATCACTCTACTTCGTCAAAGAAATTCTCAACTGCATCTGAAGGGAGGAATGTTTATTCTCCAAAAGTGTGTTAAAACCAGTTTTCCTAAAATGCAATATCTCTGCTTGAGGTGGATGCTCTACAGACACTTAATTTTTGTGTGCAACCACATACTGAATGAGTTGCAATAGGAGTCAGAGGGAAAGACGTGTTGGGAGGTGTCTCTTCAAGTGTGGAATATTGTGTTTGGGGGAAACAGAAGATCAAATGTGTGCACAAAAATAGCAAAATTGGCATTTCTCATCAGCGAGCATTTATTGCCTTTCAGAATGCATTGCTTCTGGTGGCAATAAATGGCAATAAAGAGCAGTTGAGTGCTGCAAATTGGTCCATTGGATAATTGAAAATAGTTTAAAAATACATAATTGGCTTAAAGATGCCTAATCAATCCATCTAATCTCTCAGAGATTCCCTGGGGCTTTATACTGATGGATTGAGTGGTTTTTTTCAGTGGTCAGTGCTGCTGCTTATCATCTGTTTGTCTGGTGGAGGTTGGTCATCTTCGTAACGCTACTGTGTGTGGCTTTTGCTTTTTTTATTGCCTTTCTGTTCCCAAATACTTGATTTGAACAAATGAGTTGAGAAAAATGTTAATTGCCCTTTGCACCAACTCCCAGATTAGCTGAAAAAGGAACTTGGTGTGTAAAGCTGGTGGGGAACCATGGATCTACAGAATGATTTCAACATGATCTAGATTTCAAGGTATAGTTACATATATCTCAAAGCTAGGAATAGGTAACTGATGAATTGGTATCCGGTAGCATGTTTTCATTTATATTAATGATTTTGAGGAATCATTAGGAAGTCATTGTATTCTCTTGAACATCTAAAGACTAGAAATAAAGCTAGAAAAGAAACTGCAGTTGCCCTGACCAGTTCCTTATTCGTTGTCCAAGGGAAATTAGTTGCAATATAAACTCTTGATTCTTGATAATGTTAAAAAGGATGGCGAGGAGATAGGTCACAAAATCAAAGAAGCTGGAAATGCAGCAGAGCACTTGGGGAAATTACAGAAATGAGTTTCCTTTGTGAAGACAGGCATTGCGCTGTATTAAAAGCAAACAGTCATTTAAATGGTTTTGATAATCATTGCAGGAGGAATATTGCATTCATTTTGAGGCATCTTAATTAAGCAGACAATGGAGAAATTTAGAAAAGCTGCAGTGGAGAATGGTAAAACTGGAGAGCAGAATAAAAGAGGGAGGACAAAAAGGCTAAGCTTAGCTAGGCAAACTGGTGTCTGTGGCTTTTATGATCTGCAAGTTTCTGTAAGGTGTATGTACAAGAGAACGAAGAGAAATGGAGGTTGTACAGGCTGATGTAACCACAAGTAATGGGGCAGGGTGGGCAAGGGGGGGTTAGCTGCCGTCGGGATGACTCTTCCCCAATAAATCCTGGTCAGAAGCATCACACCCAAGAGGAGAGGCAGAAATCATCTCACTTGAGACTAGTAAATTCAGACTGCCCAGATATCAGGGACATAAATCTTAATGAACATTTCTTCCTGAGCAGGAGCGGGATGAGCTAATTGTCTTCAGTGCCCTCTGGTTGCCCTGGCTCAGGTTCATGTTTGGATTTAAGTGTTGTTACAAGTATGTGGAATTAGATATGCAGATCACAGGAAGAAACAGCCTATGTTGCTTATTGGCAAACTGAATTACTTCATTTCTTTAGCTAATTAAAAGCTACTTTCCTTCCCTGTCCTTAGAAAATACTGACCCTGCAAATTTTTGATGCTGAACTGTTAATTTTAATTTTGCAAGTGATGTTCTCCTCTGAGGCTTTGATAAATTGCTCTTGAAAATGTGTATTTAGAGAAGGAAAAGGAAGGAAATGGCCTTTGTGAGGGGTAAGTTAAGTATCTTGCTTTCTCTGTTCACCCTGTGTCTGTGTGAATGCGACATGGTATTACCTGTTTTCTTAAAAGGAAAAAACCCAACCCAAACACCATTTTTTAACAAGGAGTATCAAATTTTCAAATCTCAGCATATACATCATTATACCCTGGCAGAGAAAACGGGTGAGGAAAGATGTGTAAATTGTTCTTTTTCTAGCATCTTGTAACTAGATTAGAGTTTTGTATAGTCCTCCTTTTCCTCATAGAGGAAGGGACTCTTTCCATGCCGTGCTAGATTTGGGGACTAACAAGAAATTGTGTCCAGGCTTTTGATTCATGTCCAGCCTATACTTGCAATTAAAGCGAATGAAGTTGGATGTGTTATTTAAACATTAAGAGGGTAGTTGGAAGATACTTAATATTGTTGCTCTTCAAGGAAATGGGGAGTTAATCACTGGAAATGATGGATGGATACAGAGGAGGTTTTTGGTATAAATCCCTTTAATTAGATTGCATCCTTGGAGAGCTTATGGAGTCGATGTTGGGGACAGCCAGTCCCCCCGATGACAGCTCAGCTAATGCTGAATTAATGAGAGATGGCAGGCAAAGGTCTCCTCATCCCAGCAGCCAGGACAGCAGAGCTGGGTGGAGGCATGGCTTCTGCTGCAGGGCTGTGTATGGAAGAGAAGATAACCCACCGCGTGCTGCTGGCGATTGCCATGGTTCTGTAGGAGGCATCACTTAGGCACGAGGTGTTTGGAACTTAAAGCCCAAATAATTGGCACAAGGAAATTGGAAATCCAGGGATGATAACGGCAGGACTGTATGTGCTGTATATATCAAGTGGCTAGCGACAGGCCGTTCCTGCCATTGAGCTTAATGTTAAACAGCTGTTTAAGGCATGAAGTGATTGGAAAAAGTGATCTCATGAATGTTTGCTGAATCTTTTAGTGATAAAGTGCTACAGTTTATTACAGCGAAGGGAAAACATGATGTAAAAGTCTCCTAGTCTTAAATTGAAGCTGTAACTAATGTACAAAATCCAGTTCAGTTAATTTCATATTAATTTCTTTCTGTCTGAGTGATTCCTCTGTCTCCCCACTCCTGTCTGGGAGGTGCCTTAACACAGGAGGGTGGTTGCAGAAACTCATTACTTTTTGTAATGAGCATCCGCAAGAAATATTGATAGTTGATTGCAATAGGTGAAGTTGAAGGGGGATGAGCCTCGCCAGTGATCTACATCCTGCTGCCAGATTTCTTTTGGGGGGGAGCCATCTCCAGAACAAAAAAAGGGGCTAAGTTTTAACTCATCATTTAAAATTACAACCTAAGCACTCGTCGTAGTCTAGAGCACTCCCTAGAAACCCCAGCAAACACCAAAATTCCTGTAGGTGGTATGTATTTGAAAGTAGCAGAGCAAGATAAATTCTCATATATTAACTTAATTTGGAAAAATACTGTGGTACTATGTTGTAACTTTAAATGGTGATGGGTTACAGAGTCCAAAATGAAAACGTACTGAAATTCCTTGGTGGGATGCAGGGGAAAGAGCGTGGTTGGGCTGTGATGGGTGGCTGTGAAGTGATGCTTTTGCAGAGTTCTAAATAAACCATGACAACATAGACTAAATGCAATGAAAAATAAGGTACCATGTTGTCTCAAGTGCATCTCAGCCTGGTGAGTTTCAGCTTGTGTGTTATCTCAGTGTCATAACTGGACTGAGAGAGAGTTGGTAATGATTTGTTTAAATTTGTGCAGTGAGACAAGAGTTGAGTGTGGAATAGAATTACCCAAAGTTCAGGTCTGCTCCTCACCCACCAACTGCTTCACAAAGCGTGGAGAGTGCTCTGCAGCACCAGAGGAACGTCCTCTGGCCAAATTGGTATCATACTGTATGGAGCAGGCTTGAGCTCTTGCTGCAACATAATTTTCTGTTGATTGTCATTAGAAATATCAGATGGTGTCTTTCTTTCATGCTTTTTCCACCTGTAAATGGAGTAAATTTTGTTCAAGGAACAGCTTTTCCTTCCAACCTCCTTGTCAAGACCTTTGGTAAAAGGATCACTATGGAGCTTGTAACTAGGGGTTCCCAAGAGCTGCATTTTCTTAGTAAAATGGCAAGATTTATGGAAAATTGCTTTTGATTAAAGTAACTTTGAACTTGCGCCTTTTTAATTGAGCTCTTGTGTCTTCGTTAACTGGTCTTTGTTTCTTATTGTGGTTTTTCTCCTGCAGCTCCCCAGAGGAATTTCGAAATTGCCTTTAAGATGTTTGATCTGAATGGTGATGGTGAGGTGGACATGGAAGAGTTTGAGCAGGCAAGTTGAATGACCGGTTGACTTCTTGATGCTATAGCATCTTAGCCAGAAGTGCAGCACTCCTCTCTGACGTTACTGTGTGTTTTATATTTGTGGTTAGTGCTGGTTTACATCTGAAAAGTAAACCAGCTCTATGCTCTTCTGTGCTCTGCTGTGTTGCCTCAGTGCCTGCTTTTTTTTTTTTTTTTTTTTAAACTGGATGTTTCAAGACATAATTTTTCATTTAGCCAGGACAATTTTAAGTATAAACTCTTGATTTCCTGTTACTTTGCCACCAAGGTATCTTTACAATATGTCATCTCCAAGGTAAAGAATTTTTTTCATTCTACTGATGCTGTAGGATTTTCATCCCACTTTCTTTCACAGCTTGTACTGCATTCCTTAATTTTGTTTGTCTTCAGAGAATAACAAGAGTGAGTCCATTTCAAAGAAGAATTTAGCCACTTCAGTGTAGTCTAAAAACATGTTTATTGAGAATATATTTTCATCAGTTTATTTCCCCTAGTTCTTACAAGGTTTCATCCACAGGGAGTTTGATGCAGGCTTTTTAATGAGCTTAGTCTGCATTATCTGATACCGGTGAGGTCCTTCTGTAAGCTATGGTTTGTGATTGTGTTAGAGTGAGAATAGATTGAAGACTCAAGCTGTCAATGGGAAAGAGATCTGACCTCCCCAGGCATAAGTGTATGGTTTTCTATGGTTTTCTTGCACATATAGAAACAGCCTTAAGGCTATGGAAACTTACAAACATTCTGAAGTTGCTGTATATTAGGAAATCTCCATGCATGTTCTACTCATGAAAGGAAAAGTAAATGCGGGAACAGGCCAGTTGGTTCAGGAGTCACCATCTCTGTTGTCAAAGAACAAGGTAGGGGAGATACACCACTGATCTAGCTAATATTCATGTGGCACTTCTGAAACCCCGTATCCCTCAAAGCTGTGTGTTTAGTGGGCAAGTGGAAGCTGCTGCTTCTGGGCAAAGGAAACAAGACTCTGGTTTAAGAAATAACCTGCCCTTGTGGGTTTTTTTTTATGCTGGAGGACATCCGTATTTGTAAAAGGTGAAAAGCTGTGTACTGATGTCCGAGAACAAAGCAGACCTCAATAATCTAGTTACAAATTCTTGCTCATCAGCTGATTGAATGACTAGTTAACTTCAGAAGAGTCTCTGAGAGGTCGTGCTTGGGGCACTTGCTATAAATGGGAAGAACTAGTGGCAAAGCAGGTCTGATAAATTAATTTCCCCCTTCTAATCTTTTGCTGTCATCCTCCTTAAATTATTACCTGTGGGTATGATGTCATTATTTTGAGTTTGCTCCAGAGCTGTGTAATATATCTGGTTAACTGCACATTTTTAAGATGCAAACTTTGGACTCCGTAAGGAGAATGGAGTATGTTTATCTCCAATGTGATAGCCCTTCATGTGACAGCTTGTAATGTAAATCCAGGAGTTTGTTCATTTTCCTTTGAGTACACATTTGAATACACAGCTATGTCCAAGTTATTGTGCTGTTCGGCACTGCCTTCGGAGAAAATACTGATTTAGCTATGAAAAATTCTGGGTTTCCTATTTTCCCACTAAAAAAATACTGTTCTTCCTTCTGTTTGCATAGTGCATGAATATAGCACTCCACTGCAGCAATCTGATAATATTTAACAATTCAAAAGGTATTTTATAGTAGTTACTGATGTTCTAGAGTGAAATCAATTAGGAGATAAATGAATTTAAGAAAAGTGGAGAACAGTTAACTGCCCACTGAAAATGCAGTGACACCAAGGTATTAACACAGGTGTCATGTTTGGCTTTTTTATTAGCCATGTAAAGTAAGAATGAATGTTTATTGAGGCTGAATGTTTCAGAAGCACTATGAAGGTGAAAGTACAAAGTGGAAATAGATGTTCTTAAATCATCCAGAAGGAAAGGGAAGTTATGTGCATTAAGTCATATAAAAATTCTTAGGAAGGGGAATGTATTTTTGTTAAGTTTGTTACATGTGTCACTACCTCTATATAAAGGAATAAAATTTCTGGTTAGCATCTGAATATTTTGATGAGGACTGATCTTCCAGAGCTTTCAAGTCAGAGGATGAAGGAGCTGTTTTGGAAAGTGAGAAGCAGCTGACAATATTTTTGCAGATATCGCTGTAATGGATTTGCTGCAGTTCCCAAACGGGATTAAAGCAAACACATAGCTTCAGCAAGAAGCACATATATAACATTATACATGTATATAACACACACAGTAATTCATATGATAAATACTTTTCTTCACTCCTTATGGAAATGCCTCAATAAGAGCATGAAGGATGACAGAGTTTGCAGATCTGTCCCATAAACATCTTACCTGGCAGGAGCAGCTGGAACTGGCTCCTCCAGGGAAATATGCTGCTAGAAGTGGCATCAGTTTAAAAGAGCGGCGTTGTTTTGGTGAGAATGTGTAGAAAAAGAAGGAGAAGGGTCATCTCAAAAGCATCGTATTGTCCCTACTGGCTGTGAGCATGTGGAAATTAATCTTGTACTTTTTTCTGTTTGTTTGTTTTTCCCACACACACACACATTGTCTTTGGAAACAGCAGGTCCCTCTTCTCATTAATGTCTGAAAAACCCAATGAGTATTGAATAAGAAAATTACTTGCAGTAATTTAGCTAATATGCAAGTTGGAGGCTTTAACTACCTAATAAGAAAATACTGAATTTCTTTAGGCCTCACTGAAGAGCCTCAGATATTTTTTTTCCAGTTGATGCATATGGTTAGCGAATAGCACTGAGTAGTTTGGTGCCAGCATCAGTATCATCTTCAACTTTTCATCCTTCAGTATCTAAATTGTTAGTCTTCTCTTCTATTTTTAATTAAAAAGTTGGATGAGAAGTGGTAAACTTGCAGGCAGTTACTCATGATTTTTCTTCAAACCATTAAGTATTTTAATTTATTTTTTTGCTGGTCTAGCACAAAAGATGGAACATCACAAACACACTGAAATAAGTATAAAAGACAGCGAAGCATCTCTGTGCTTCACAGCCTTGTACGATTGATGAGCTGTGAGGGAGGACAACACCGGCTGGGCTGGAGGACAACTTCTTGCAGTGGTTGCCTGCCTTTCTGGGTATTAGAAGGATTACCCAAAATAGGAACCAGCCAAATAATTTTGGCCCCAGTGCCCACAGATGGATTTTCAAACTGCCCGATGCTTGTTATAGATGGAAAAGAAAAAGAGGGGTGTAGGATGCTGTGTAAATAACACCCAGGAAAAGATGCTCTATCGAACAGTCTGCAGTGTGATAAACACTTGCTTCTGCAGAAACAGGGGCAATTTTCCAAGCTGGCCATAAACTGCATTGCTTCAGAAAGTTTATAAATAATTGTCTCCAAAATGTGCATGCAGAGCTCGCAGTTAAAGTAGAGCACAAAGTAAAATAAGAAGTTGCTATTTACAGTGTAAAAATCCTTCCTCACATCACAGTGCATATTAAAAAAAAAAAAAAAAAAAAGCCCCCAAACCTTTTTTCTTTTGGGTTTGGGTTTTTTTCCTCTCTGGCTCAACTTGGTTTTCCTTGTAGTGGAAGAATAGTAGTCTGTGGTTTGGAAGCAGCGTTTCAAGCAAGGTGAGCTCGGCAGTGATACACGGCATGCTCCTCTAGAGCATCCCCTTTGGGGTTGTTTCAGCGCTCACTTTCTTGTTAAGAAAAAATTGAACACGCCATATACCATGATAACGAGGTTCTGGCATCCTTTTGACAGTTGGAGCTCTTGGCAGCTGTTTTTCTTCTTCCCAACTTCTGACGGCAGGAGGAAGAGCCTGAAGACAAAGCAGTGGTGTTTGCTGGAGCTTCAGGAAGCCTGTGCTGTCAAGGCTACGCTGAGTGCAGGGCAGCGTATTGGGTGGCTTTTGTTCCCTTCCTTTCTCACACTCGTCGTACTTAATATGAGTCCTTCTGCTGCCTTGTTGGAAGAGATCCGTTGTTATACAGAGAATAAGCCAGGCTTCTCATATCCCAGCAATAATCATTCAGATGGGAAGGGGTAATGGGGTGCCTGGGGATGGAGAGACTAGGCAAGTGTGCATTTGGCTTGGCTGCCCCTTTAAATTAGCAAAGGACCCTTAAAAATAACAAACTTTTGGATTTTTCAGGCTGTTGCATCCTGCAAGTTCAACCTTTTGTCACATCAGAGTAGACAGGGGAGTTGTCTGTGTCTCCTTGCACTGTGCTGTAGCATCCGCTCGAGTTGAGCGGTGCCTTTGCGAAGGTACAGGGCACTGCTGCAAGCTCAGGGGAGGAGGAGGAGGCTGGTTGCCTGCGAGGTTTGTTGAAAACATTGAGAGACTGCTGTTAGGTGTGCTTTCATACTTGGCTGTCTTCATGCGAATATCCCAGTCTGCTGGTAACTCTGATAACTCTCCATTACTTGTTATTCTGCCACTGGAGTTGTATTTCGGCTGATGCAACCCGCAGGGCTTCTGGAGAGCCCTTTGCTCTGGGCGGGTCAGCCCCCACCTGCAGCTCAGCTTGCTGCACAGTCCCAGGGATATGGAGGAGCTGCTAGCCATGAGAGTGGCAGCAGCAAGAAGGGCTGTCCTTGGGTAGAAAACCCCTGGGTTTGTGCAGAAGGGAAAAGGAAATGCAGTGTGAGCTGACTGGGGTTGGTGTGAGCTAACAAGGATGTGCCGTAAAGTAGGAGTGGAAGCTCAAAAACGTGTGCAGGCTTCCCCCGCACCCCCATGATTGCCTCTGCATTCTTTCCTCCTTGTGACTTTGCTGGGAACAAGCTGCTCTCTGCTGACCAGGCGTAGAATCGGCTCTAGAATGCAAATCTGCACACGGGGTGAATTGTTTCTTAAAACTCATTTTAAGCATTTGATGCTCTTCTTTCTTTAGAGAGGACTGAAAAATGACTAAGTTCAGCCAAAGTTTTGAATTGCCTTGTCTTTTAAGAATTATTTCAGGAAAAAAAAATTAGGATAACACAGCTGAGCTTGGAGTACTTTGTATCAATACTTGACTAGTATAAGTCCCAGTGTTGGTTTTGATCCTAACATCTTCCCTCTTATTTTTAGGTCCAGAGCATCATTCGTTCCCAAACCAGCATGGGCATGCGCCACAGAGACCGCTCTACAACAGGGAACACGCTGAAAACTGGCTTCAACTCTGCGCTGACAACATACTTCTTTGGGGCGGATCTGAAGGGGAAGCTGACAATCTCCCACTTCCTTGACTTCCAGCGCAAACTACAGCATGACATCTTGAAGCTGGAGGTTTGGGATATTTTTACGTATGGGGGAGGGCAGTGCAGCATGGACTGTGCTGCAAGAGCAAGAGTACGGGAAGGGTTCAAAGGGAATTACTACAGCTGCTGCTCATAGGACTCGCATATCAAACCTGTTGTTAAATTTCTGATGAGCATTTTGGTGCCTATGGCACCCCCAGGAACATGCTGAGGTACTTAGGGACATTGTTTAGTGGTGGACTTGGCAGTGCTAGGTTAACAGTTGGACTGGATGATCTTAAAGGTCTTTTCCAACCTAAATGATTCTATGATTCTGTCTCCAGCTGTTGTCAGTAGCCGCTCTTGCAGAGTTGCAGCAGCAGCCAACACACCCTGGGTGCATGTCCCTCCACATGGTGCTTGCCTTGCTGTTGCCTTGGCACTGCTGATGGAGATGATTGAGATGATTTAGGAAAAAAACAATAGAGGCTGTGAATATTTTGTTGCTACATTACTGAGAAAGGTTTATCTTGGCCCTAATGAGCAAGCTGTGCCCTGAAGGACCAGGGTTTATAACATTCCTAAAACTCTTCATTGCTGCTTTTGTCCCGGTCTTCTTGTTTGATTCACTAATCTGAATATTTCTGCTATGTAAGTGTTCAAGCTGTGTTTGAATCCTGCTAAACAGGTGTTCTTTTATGTGACCTCCATTATTCACTCCTGGATTAATGTGCTTTATAAGAAATGTTGTCCATCTCTTCAGAGTTTTTTACTTTCCAGTTGAATTGAAGGTCTTTTTTCTTGGCATTACTATGAGTTAACAGCAGCTCCACATCTCCTGCTCCTAGTCACATAGCCTGAACTTAAGCATCAAGCTTCAAAATTTTGGTTCTTTTAATTAAAGTGAGTACAAAAACAGGAACTGGGAACTCCTCGGTCTGTGTCTTGGCTCGCAAGTGGAGCTGACTCAGAAACAGTGCCCTTCTCTGTAGCAGGCTCAAAGGTTCAACCTGGCTTGAGAAAGCCAGGCTTCTGTTTGCATCAGAAATGAGGATTTGTGCACAAGATCTCTCCACAACCATAACCTGTTAAGACAACAGTATTTGGAGCTCAGTACTGCTTCAGTCTGATGTATGAATGTCTGCATGCTCAGGTTGTGTGATCCAGCTAATGAAAGCATTTTATTAAGTTCCTACTAAGTAAGTCATTGCAAACTTAACCTGAATTTATTCCCTTTTTTATTTGGGGTTTTATGAATCTCAGTAAGAAACTAACCCAAGGACTATTTTTTTAATGCAGGGAATTGTCCAGTTCACTGACTTTATTTGACTAGTCATAAAAACAGGGGGTATGGCTTTGCATTTGCATGGGGAATACACAGGTTAAAGGCAGTGTTCTTTGTGAACTGGAAAATGTCAATTCCTCAGTGCCTCTGCAAATTGAAACAAATTAAATACTTTTTAAAGCTAAGAAACATAAGCTGAAACTCAAACACGAAGGGAAGGGAAATGGAAATTATTCTATCCTCATTTGCTGTCCTGCTCTGGTTTCGCTGCCATGTTCACTCCAGGGGTCGGCAATGGGGAGTCACTGAAGTATTTCTGACCCTGTGCTGGAGTACTGTGCTCCTTCCACGGGTCCCCACTTACCGCATTAAGAAGCGATGGGGTGTTTTTCAGTTTCATGGTACTTGTTCTTTTCCTCCTGCAACAGTTTAGTATTAATTTAGGTTTTAGTGATTACAGTCAATTGTGTGTCTTGCTGGTGGATGTTAGTTGCCTTTCTAACAAGTTAGTTATTAGTTGGGGACAGTACAAGGTATTTATGTCTTGGTAAGTTAATGAGTATAATAAATGCATTATTACTGAATTACAGCACCCTTGAGCACAGCACCATGCTGTGCTTAGCATTTTTAATACCCATTTTAACTGAGAAATTGACATAGGCAAAGGTAACAGTTCTGTTCTGCCAATCAATTTTTTCCAGAGTTCATGATAAAGTAACTGACTTTTCTGTTTGTCGTTCTGATTTAGGCAACACAGGCCTATTGCTGTCCTCTGCATTATGCTACGTGCCCTCTCTCCTCTTCTGCGTTTATCTCTTTTGACATGATCTTCCACCTTGTCTCCTTGCTTCACATTTGCTGTGTCTGTTCACAGTTAAGTGGCTTTTCACACAAGTGTCTGGTGGGTTTGCATTGCTCCTTTTCCAGGGAGTGCTCTCATGAACTCAGCCACTTAAAAAACGTGGTAATTCAGAGAAGAGACATCTCAAGTATTTACCTTGACCCATGCAAATGAGAAGAATGTGAAAAGTGGCACTACAAAATACTGTACTACAGAGCATCAGGTAACTCACATGGCTGATTTTTAATGGCTTCACTTGTTTTATGTGTCTCTTTGGCAATAAGCCTGTGAGCACAGTGGTCCTTTGTCAGCCTTGTGTTTGACTACCCATGCAGATCACCTCTGGATCCTTCTCTTGGCGTGGCTAGTGTTACCAGTGGACAAGAAGCAGCAGAAAGGAGCTGGTGGCAGATCTGCCAGCGGCTCAGCTGAACTCTTGTGCCCTTATCTACTCATCCTTTGCTGGATTAGCAAAATTAGTAAATGGTCTGAAGCTAGGATGTTTATTTGAAAACAAGCTTTTGTTCATGTTTGATGTCTGAACTCCAGAAAAGGCTTTGATAAAACGCACCATGAGCAGGTCTGAATAATATCTCATGGTGCAGCCCCCAAATGCCACGGTGCTTCTGTTCTCAAACTGGAATACTTGCTTTCTCTCTTCCGAAAGAAACCTACTTTAAGTAAGACCTTTCTTAAAGCGGTTTTCCTTTTGGCTCAGGATCCAGGCATATCTGCAGTTAATACACTTGAGAGCTGGTTTCTTCTGCAGACTGTGAAGGTGGAACAATAGCTTCTGAGTATCTGAACCCACTTGTCTCTTACTGATTTTGGTTCATTTTCTTACCAAAATATTCACACATATTTCTTGTTAAGATTGAGCAGAAACTTTCTCAGAGGAATTAGATCAGACAAAGCCCTGAACATTTCAGTGTTCTTTGTGGCTGAAGTGCTGACAGTATGTTTAAGTAAACATGGCCTGATGTTTTCTTCTTCCCTTCTGCTTTTTTTTTTTTTATTTTTATAAAAGTACATTTTCCATCATTTTATGGAAACTCAGTAATCAGCTCAGTTGCAGAAAGGGAAGGATGAGAAGAGTAACCACAGCCAGAGGGAAAGGAGAAGCTTTGAATGTTTATTACAGCTTTTTGTGGTTCAGCTACTTGCGAAAGCTGTGGCCACCTTGTGTGGCGGGGTGGCCCAACTTAGCTAAGGCTGAGCCACTGGAGCCGACCCACGGAATGGGGCAGGCTCCCAGTAAAGTCCTTGCCTTTTTTCTTACTGTGTTCAAGCTGCCTTGCATTGGCACCTACAGAAAGATTTCCTTTCTTCTTGTCACTTAGCATCATAAACAAGCTTGTCTGGACAGGCTCTGCAGCTATAACATGTCCTGTCAGGACAGACGATATTGGGCTCGAATGGTGCCTTTTTCGAGTGAAAGTACTGTGTGTTAGGAAGATGAATAGGACTTGAAATCATTGTTTATGCTATTTCTGCTTGTTAGTGTCTGTCCTAGATATTCCTATGTCCTTGGTGGACCAAGAGGAATCCCAGCCAGGCCACGGGTTTCTTCCAGCCTAAATTTTTCTACGATTCTGTACGTGCATGTAGAAACGACGTGTTTGCCCTTTGTTCCCCACACCTGTGTCACCCTGAAAGGGAATGCAAAACTTGCTAATAGCAGTGATTTAATATCCATATTTAGTCACCTTTTATTTCTCCAGGTCTCTTTCTGCGAGCAGTGGGGTATGTGCCAATGGTGTAAGAGCTTGGTAAAGAAATTTTTTTTCCAAATTGCCTGCAGTGAGATTTCTATAGCACATTGTTTCCCTGACAGTTACTCACAGAAGGCATTTGTTCTCAGCTGAATTGGTGAAGCAGATACTAATCCAGCCCTGCGCCTTGTAGGTGTGGGCCTGTCTTCCTGGTGGGAGACTCCGCAGCTGTAGAGGCAAGGTTACTGCACAGCTTTGAGCAACTCCACATCTCGGTCTGGTGTGATCTGGGGACTACACTTTGAGCTGGGGGGATGCAGCTTCCCATGGAGGAGCTTGCCAGATAGGTTGAAGAGTCAGATCCTCGTGCAGGTGTGTATCCTTATATTTAAACATAGGGACCTTTGCAGATTGTTTACTCAGGGATCAAAGATGCCCCAGTAGCGGTCCCTCCCAAGCAAAAGGTCTTCCAAGTACTGAGGCGAAGAGAAGTGAAATGGAATTCTATGAGAATATGGCAGAGGTACCACACGTCATTGCTGCCGTCCAGATCCTTTATTTTATGTGTCTGTTCTGTGACAGGTGATGGGAGACTAACTTCTTCACCCTGGAAATTCCTGTGTTCATGACCAATGCCAATACAATTCCTGCTTGGCTTTTTTGGTTTTTAAGAAGAAGGGGTGACGGATGCCCTTCCATCTGCATGTGTCTCTTTAGGAAGGCCTAGATCTTTTTGGATCTTGACCCTGTCTTAATGAATATTGTGGTTTCAGAAGGCATTTCTAATGTTTTGCAGTCTGGTTTTAGGGTAATAAGTTGACTCCATAAATGTTCTGAGTCCCAGTGCTGGGGTAGTTGGTATCTGAGTAACCCTGTACCATGTATTAAAAAGTACTGTGGTGTTAGCAGCTTGCTCGAGATTTTCTGCTTTTTGCCTTGTTTCTATATGGGCTTGCAGGCTGATAACAGATTTCCAGTGATTTGTTAACATAGGCAACAAAGTTTGCAGTCATGAGTCGCATATCTTTGTATCTCCTGCAGAGATTTAAGTGAAAAAAAGAGTAGCTTCAGTAAATTGTTTTGACTGGCCTGAAAAATGAAGTCTGGCAGTGTCAGATTGGCTACGCTTTGTAAGAAAGGGCCCAAAACTTGGGCTTTTTTGAAGGTCAATTTACTATTGAACTTAGACAAGACATTTTTATTTTAAGTTAAATTTACGGTAGTCTCTGCTGTGGTTAGCTGTGTTGTCTCACAAAGTTGTCCTTCACCTGCTGATCCGCTTACAGTCAGCTTCACTGCTGGCCTGGCCACTGTGGGAGCAATGATGGTAGGTGCCCTTTTTTTTTTTAATGAATTCCTCCTTCTCTGCATCCTGAAATGGATTTTGTATGCTTACATAGTTTTGTCAGTTCTATATGTAGTTCTATATCCTCTATATCTGTATCTCTTCCTTTAGTCCCCTACTAGTTTTCTTTTTCTTCATGTGGTCCTTATATATGAAAAGCCAAACCAGCACTTGTGGAATTCTCTCTTTAGTGGGGTGATTAACCACAGCTATAGAAGTTGCTTGGGTCCTTTGTTAGTGATTTCCTGACCTGGTTGCAGGCTTACCAGAGGTGGCTGTCACTGTGGCATCTCTGATGTGCAAAGGTATTAAGGAATGGTTTGAGTCACCTGGGATGCACCAGTGAGGCTGTGGTTTGAGGTATTAATAGATACACTTTGAAACCATTCAGTGTGCCGTGGGGAAGGAGGGGAGAACGGGGAAGGAGGGGAGAACGGGCTGATCGTTAAATACAAAAAGCCTAAAGTGTGCCTCAGGGGTCCTCTGTTTATCCTAGAGGATGAGCAATTCAGTGGGAGGGTGAGGTGGGGGTGCAGCACTGGGAGGACCCAGGCTCAGTAAAGCGTACCGCATGGCTTGCGAGCTCCTCCCTCCTCCCTCCGAAAGCACAAGCGCTGTAGCTGGGTCATGAGCAGTGGGGAGGCAGGCCAAACCCCAGGGCTAGTTGAAGGGCAGACAATGGCTGCTGTGAGAGGGAACCGCCAAAGCACAGAATTAGAGCAGGGAGAAGAATATGAATAAGCTGAAAATAAAATTAAAAAGCAGATGCTTTTTAGGCAACCAAATTAAAACCTGGAGCAGCTTGGTTTTTACATTTGTGTTCTGGTGTGTTGCCTAGGAGCTTCTTCCCTGTTAAGACAACAGACCAAATGTGTGCTTACAAACTGCCTGTGCAGGTGCAGGATGGATGCTGTGAAGCTGAGAAACATGGGAGATGGCGATGGAGGATCAGATCTGTTTACTGAGGGGAGAGCTCTTATGGTTGATCCTCTGCTACCCGGTTGTCCCTTTGTGCTATTAACACCATGTTCAGCCTGAACCTCTTCTCTTGGTCAATCCCAGCTGGCAGAGGCAGATTAGGAATGAAGGGATCAGCAAATGGCATGTCTTGGAGATCATACCTGTCTCTGTCTGAGTCTGAGAGCACATGCTCTGAGTATGTGGCACTATTGTCATCCCCTGACTCTAGTTTCAAGTTATGTTCAACGTCTTTGTCAACAACATGGACAATGGGACTGAGTGCCCCCTCAGCAAGTTTGCCGATGACACTGAGCTCCATGGTGCGGTAGATACCTTGGAGGGAAGGGATCCATCTGGAGCGAACTTGACAGGCTTGAGAGGTCGGCCTGAGCAAACCTCATGAAATTCAACAAGGCCAAGTGCAAGGTCCTGCGCTTGAGTCGGGGCAATCCCAAGCACTAATAGAAGCTGGGTGGAGAATGGATTGAGAGCAGCCCTGAGGAGAAGGACTTGGGGGTGTCAGTGGATGAGAAGCTCAACATGACCCGGCAGTGTGCCCTTGCAGCCAAAATAGTTAACCATATCCTGGGCCACATCAAAAGAAGTGTGGCCAGCAGGCCAAGAGAGGTGATTCTCCCCCTCTTCTCTGCTCTGGTGAGACCCCACCTGGAGTCCTGCTCTGGGCCCCCAACATAAGGAAGACACGGACCTGTTGGAACAAGTCCAGAGAAGACTGTGAAAAAGAGGGCTGGAGCACCTCTTCTATGAAGACAGGCTGAGGGTTTTGAGGTTGTTCAGCCTGGGGAAGAGAAGGCAGCACTGAGACCTTATAGCAGCCTTCCAGTACCTAAGTGGACCTACAGGAAGGCTGGAGAGGGACTTTTTACAAGGGCATGTGGATTTAGGATGAGGGGAATGGCTTTAAACTGAAAGAGGGTAGCGTTAGATGAGTTAGTAGGAAGAAATTCTTTATTGCGAGGGTGATGAGGCACTGGCACAGGTTGCCCAGAGAAGCTGTGGATGCCCCATCCCTGGAAGTTGAAGGCCAGGCTGGATGGGGCTTTGAGCAGCCTGGTCTAGTGGGGGGTGTCCCTGCCCATGGCAGGGGGGTTGGAACTAGATGATCTTTAAGGTCCCTTCCAACCCAAATCATTCTATGGTAGCCAGTAACCTTTAAACAGCTCTGGAAGGAAAGAGGAACTTGACACTGAGGCTTTTTCCCTCAGAAGTCCTTACTAGAGTCAGGGTTGGACAAAGTCATAATCGGTTTGGTGCCGAGGAGAGAGGAATTATCAGGCTTATTCCTGCAGATCTATATACTCCCTTTTCTGTGTTAGAATTTCTAAGGAATAGAAATAAAGCTGATGACTATGACTTTTGTGATGGATAGCAATGAAGGTGTTGTGGATGGCAGAAAATTTTGTGACATCCCCGGTTAAAAATGGGATCATCTGCCCACCGTGAATAATTTCATGTCAGGGAACTCTAGTTAAGGAGTCACAGCCCAGTGTACACATATGTAAGCTGGGAATTTCAAGGCAGGTAGTTGAAGAGATTTGGACAGTTCATCATGTGTTGATGGCATTCAGAGCTTCTGGAAGCCTGCTTTTGTCTTGCTGTGTGAATGGAAGGGGTCCTGTGAAGCTGTCAGGTTGACTGTACTGTCTCAGGATTTGAGGGAAAGCTGGCATTTAGTTTTTGTCCAATGTCAGCCAAAGATTTGGTAAGACTTCAGAGTGAAATGTTAGTATGGAAAATAAGTATAAGTTATGAGGCCATGGCATGTGCAGCTTAAAGGAAATACAGAAGGGAGAGATAACTGTCTCAGTAAACATGAGGAGTCACTATGAAGAAGAGTGAAGCAAGTAATTTTCATCAATCAGTAATGGCAGAGCAGGTAATGAAAGACTTAAAGGTGCACCAGGGAAAGTTCAGTTTAAATAAAACACAGGTTGAATTTTAGTCCCTTTTTTCATTAAGAAGGGAGAGTGCTAGCTGGTATGTGGGTGGGTGGTTCACTGACATGGGTGAGGTACCGAAAGCTGTGCTTCATGCCTCTATCAGAAGATGCCATAAACCAGGGGTCCTCAAACTACAGCCCGCGGGCCAGATACGGCCCCCCAGGGTCCTCAGTCCGGCCCCCAGTATTTACAGCACACACACACACACCCGCACACCCCAGGGGTTGGGGGGGGAGCCAAGCAGCTGCAGATGACTGCCTGCCACTTCATCTGTGCGCCAGCCCCCTGTTTAAAAAGTTTGAGGACCCCTGCCATAAACACTACTCCTAACTAATTCCTCCCCAGTACAGGCTGCAAAAGCAAGTGGGGAAATCATCCACGCCAGAGAAGTCAAATCCTTCCAGGGCCTCTGAAAAGCGGAGGAAGAGTCAGGTATCAGCTGTGGGGTGGTTTAGGGGGCTCAGGTTCATAAGAGCACACCAGGCATCTGCATGTCAGCTGTGAAAGGCTTGGTGAGACATCCTGAGGGTGCTAACCAGTGGGCACACCAGCCCCTGGGCTCTGCTTAGGTCAACCCTGTGCTCAGCCTGTATGAGCATGGGAAGACGCTGTCTGGCTGTGTGGTTGTCTTCAACATACCTATTAGATTGAAATCAAGTAAAAGCACTCAGGCAGCCACTTAAGTTGTGTCTTAGCTGTAACTTGGATCCACTCCATCAGCAGTGACAAGTGAGTAGTTGCAGCGCTACAACTGGCACTGACGTGCTGAGATGAAGAGCAGTGACACCAAAGTGGTACCCAGCATCAAGCAGAGAACACCTTGTGGTCAACAGACCAAAATAGTAGTGCAGAAGCGTCCCAGTGAAGCTGGCATGGGTGTGACAATACATTTGCATGGAGGTGCTGCAGCTGCTTGTGAGCATTGCTGGGACACTGCTCAAATGCACAGGAGCAGCTTTGCCATCTTCTCATTTGGGATGGGTGCTTCACGGACTGATTAAAGCAACCATTGCAATTCTGGTGAGAAACACCCATTATGGTATATGCTGCTTTGCTTGTATTTGAACTGTGTGACTTAAATGTGGTTGATGCAGCGGCTCTGCAGGGGAAGCCACTTGTGGATTTTATTGGAATCTATTTATTGCATCGTTAGTAGCAGTAGAGGGTTTTGCTCTGTAACATCAGGCTCCTTTGGTTTATGAAGTGTGTATAAATCCACTCCTGAGCTCCCGCAGTGCAGTGCACCCAGCCCTGTGCTCATGCAGGCAGCAGAGCCTTTTGTAGGACTCCAGTAAATAAAATCCCAGGAGTGGCATTTTAATTAATTACATTGCCACAAGAGTGTGTGTGGAGGTTTGTATCACTGAGTCCATAAAACAGAAGGGATAAGTTAGTTGGCTTAGATACTTTTGTACGTGTGCATTATTCAGTTCAAGAGCCATGTAGCCCCAGAAGTTGATGGGCAAGAAGCTGGGGATGTCTGTGTGAGCAGCTGGAGTGCAGCTGTACGGCTGCGTTAGCTGGGTGATGTACCTGGGCACATAAGCCCCATACAGATGAAGCCTTCAGACCAAGGCTCAGTACTCGCACAGGATTTCATGCTGGTGCTGGGTTTCATGCTGTTAGTGAGGCGCAAAAGGCAGGAACCATCTCAGAAGCTTCTGCAGCTTTATTTTGTTATTGCAGAGCCATTGCTGAGGCCTTTGCTATGTCCCAGTTAGCTGATGAAAATCGAAGCAGATGTTTATGGCTGTGTGTTTTCCATCTTCCCGTGGACCTTTAAGTACAGTGACTACAGGAGCATGGGCAATGTGTTTTATTAATCACAGAAAAAAAAAGTGAATTGTTTATCACCCAGTGGGCTTGCTGTGCTTCCTTGGGTGAAAAAAGTCAGCCAGCTTCTTAAGCATGACCCAAAATAAGTATAAAGTAAATACAAATAGAGTCCTGCATGATAACAGCATGCTAAAATTGCTGGTTGAGAGGTTTCTGACGAGCAATTCTTTTAGCAGATGTCTGACTTTTGCCTCATCCTTCTGGTATACGAACAAATGCTTTAGTCCTCTTGCCCTTTTTCCCCTTTCGGGCTCCAAAGATGGAACTATTCTGCACCTCCACATGTTGCTGGCTTTGATTTTGTTGGTGCATTAAGGACATAGGAGAAGGACACAGGCACTCCCTTTTCCCTGCTATGCTGAATCAAGCTCCTGCAAACTTATTTTTATTGCGGAATTGAGTGCCAAGGTCAAGCAGAAACAGGTAAACTCCAGCAGGAAGAGAGCTATGTTTCTTCATGGAAGTGATATACACAATTTTATTGAGACTTCCATTTGTGTTTTTCAAGTGTAAGGGTTTGACTCGGGTACTTGTGGCTCTGCTGTCCTGTGGGTTTCCCTGCGGGGGCGGCGAGACACAGGAACTTGTACTGCTTCTGAACTTTCTCATTCAGTGAGCATGTAGGATGTTAAAGCGGCTTCATTCTTTCCACTGAGGTACCAGGAGCATTGTCAAGGGCAGGAGTGGCAGTAATAGAGTCGGGTCTATTTTTTAATGCGTAATTAATTTTTTTTAATGCATAATTAACAAAAAAAGCAACAGTGGGAGGTGGTTTTTCATCTCTTTCCTCTCTCCATCCCAGCAGTTGGGCAAGTGCTTCCCTTAAATTTATCCATGTATCCTTTTCTTTTAGAATTTTTAATTTCATCCTCTTCAGGTTTCCTTCCTTTCATTCTCTCACTGCATGAAATTTCAAGACACAGATCTTTTTAGAGCTGGCAAGAAGTTATTTTGATTCATGAGGATGTTCAGGTGCAGCCATCTTTACATAACCTTTTTTAATTGCTCATTAAATGTAACAAGTTGTTGGTGATGGGAATTAATTTTTTCCCCTTGCAGGCAGCAGTGGCATGCCAAGGTCAGTGAAACCTCAAAAGCATCTATCAAACACCTGGTCTGCTGGGATTGCACTGCCACTGACAGATGTACATTTTTAACCTGGCTGCTACACATTCACTTGAGCTGCTCTCCGAGAGCAGAGGGAAAGCATTCAGAGGATTGGATTTTTCTCATGTGAAAATAGTTCCTTTTTCTTTATTTATTTTTTTTAAAGATAAAGAGAAGCAAGCTGGTAGCACTGGGAGCATTTTTCCTGACCTGATCCAGCTGTAGAGCCCACACTTGAGTCCAGGGAATCAGGCAGGGGAGGCAGTTAATGAGCAATTAAAGAATTCCGATGCTCTGCCTAGTTTTATGAGACTGAAAAGTGGTTTCCAAACCCGAGGACTTTGCGGTGCTCTCTGCCTGTCGCTGTTGGAGCAGGGACTGCCATCAGCAGCAGGCAGCGTGCCAGCTTGGCGCAGCCTGTGTTGCAGCATGCCGGGGCAGGAGCTGCTGCTGCAGCGCTGCAGGCAGGGAGCCTCTCAGCCTGCTCCAGACATTGGAGGTGGGTCGTGGTGGTTGTGGTTTGTGTCTCTATGGGTTATACAGCTCTGGACCGACTTTTTCTGAGCAGAGTGGTGCCCAGAACAGCCTCTGCACAATGGTTCAGCCCGGGTTTGGCATTTCCTCCTCTGCATTCTTCCCATTTGAGTTTCTCCTGCTGTTGGTAGCTCTGATAGTCTTCAGACCTGTTTCTTTGAGTGCTTTTTACCAAATAATATAATTGGGCTTTGTTGATCCCATTTGGTGGCTCTTTCCAGGCTGCCCAAGCAGTATGTCAGGCTTTATGTGGAGCGGGCTGGGCTTCACCTTGCAAAACCCAGTGTTTCAGATCCATGTGCTTTGGAACCTTTCAGCATAATTAACAAAAAAATGTAATATTTTGAGACCTTTGATCTTTCCAAAGAAAAAGCCTGTAGAAACTTTTGCCTTTCTTTTTTGGCAGTAATTTGGTGCCTGTGCAAACACTGCAGCTTACTCCCAAATGTATTAATTTTTTTTTTTGGACAGAGGACATTGCTGGGATTTAGGAAGATGTACAGTGTTTCCCCCCCGCCCTTTTTTTTTCTTCCTCTGTCATATTTGTATATGCAACTTGACAAGAGATCCTGACAGCCTGCTTCTCCAGAACAGTAAACAGAGCCAGTGCTGCAGTAGTCTGCAGATAAATAATGTATTACAGCCTGTCAAATAAAGCTTTGAGCAAATACAATTTTAAAGGGTCATACATTGTGAATCTGAATATTACCCTACAAATCATTATTTCCCAGACCTTTTTGATTCCTTATTACGCACACCACAGCACTCAGAACAGTTCACCTTTTTCAACTACCCCTAAAACCTGACAGAATTAGTATTAGTAATATTTCTGCTATTGATGTTTGTTTAACCAGCTTAAATAAGCTCAGAAATCATCCCTCAACACTTTTCTTTCCGTCCAAAAGTCCTTGTACATTTTTTTTTTTTTTGCTATCTCAATTGACATACATACATTTATTTTTTAGATGCTTCCTTTGAGATTTTAGGAAATACATATATATATTTGTTTGGGTTTTAGGAGAGGCCTTCCTAGAAATTTAAGAGCCTGTTAAAATACAGCTAGATATTTTGCTAATATGAGTGCTTAAAGAGGATAGAAACTATATTGCTGGTATGCCTGGTTACAGGTAGTTTGAAGTTCAAGAATTTCTATGTTAAATTTACAGAAGATGAGTTTAGGAGTATTTCTGAAAAGTAAAAACCTTCAGCTAATTAGTTGGAGATGCTGATTCTTGCACAGTGAGAGTACCATGCTTCGTGGTATTTGTGTTTAATATCCTTTTTAAAACTGATGTGACCGTGTTTCATATTCTTTCCTGGTGTTTATAGGCTAGCAGAGCTGTGCAGTAACTGTGGGATGAGCCCATGCACTGATAGGTATGGGCATAACTGCAGGAAAAGCAGCGCAGAGTATCGCGCCATCTGTGCAGCTCAGCAGTTGGTATTCCCATCAGCGTAAGTCTGGGGAATATAGATTCAAGTCCCAAAGCACAGACTGAGCTCATTCCCCGTCCCGTCGCCCCAGGGCTGCTGGAATGGTTACACTGTAGAGGTAATTGGGGAACAGCATGGGAAGTACCATGCTTTTTCTTTCGGCATTGCTTTAGGAGAAGTCTGAACTGTATTTTCATCATGCTGTGTTGTGTTACAGCTGGCTGTTTCTCTCTTGTGTTGATGGGCTTTGAGGCTTTTGCTGGTTTTGGTTGATCTTAAACACCATTTGAACCTATGCTGAGTCCAGCCACTGGAAAGGCATGATGGTTATTTTAACAGTCATCTTCAGCAAACCAAACCAAACAAAATAAACCACAGTTTAGTGTGCAGACCAAAAATGTGATGCCAGGCTAGGAAGGAGAAGAAATCTCACTTTTTCAAGCATGAGGTTTTTACATCCATTTGTGGTTGTGTGGTGACGCTAAGCCCTCTCTGAGGGGTTTGGTGCTCTGGCATCCCTCCCTGGGCAGTTGCAGAGCTGGTGTTGCTCTCTTGGGCATAGTTCAGTCTGGTGGCAGCAATGGCAATACGCTGCTCCCTGCTTATTAAGCAGTTTTTTATACTTGCAGTCTTGGATTAGACAGGGTTTCAGCACTGGGGTTTTGGGTAGAAATTTTCCATATTAATGCCATTGGTTATGACAGATTTAATAAGGAGGGAGGAACGTCTGGTACCCAAGCTTGACTTTTCCTGAAGGAAGGATATCCTGGGGTCAAGTTAAAATTTTATCTTACGTTTTCTTTCTGAAACACCACCAGGTCTCAGCTGAAGCCATGTGTCCCACTGCACCAAGGCTGAACCGTAAGGGGCGATTCAGCCCTTGCCCCACAACATACAGCATGCCAGGGCTGCAGGTCTGCACTTACAGAGACACAATGCTGTTAGTACCCTAAACCTTCAGTTTAAATGACATTTCCTTGTTTTCCCCATTGTTTCTCAAACTGGAAAAGTCTGTGTTTACAAGGTGGATGGGCTGAGTCCGCAGAGGCATTTGCAATGCCCATCGCCACAGTTAAGGAGGTCCTCCTGCCTGTGCCAGATGGCTCCTTAGCCATCAGAGCTGCTTCATTTCCCAGTAATGAAGCCTTGCAGCTGGTGGTGGCAGAAGGAGAGATGAAAGGAAACGAATGTTTCTGTTTAAGAAGTTCCAGCAGTTTTTTTGAATAAAGGTATTTCTCGTGATGGTGTCTCCTCATGGTTCGGGCTGGATGCTTCTCAGAAGCTGGCATGTGATTTCCCACAGGAGTAGGTGGATTAAGTGGGGGGGAAAAAACCCACAAAGTCTGGAAGCAGAGGGATTATGGATCTTTTGTTTTATGGTGGATCCTTGTATTCCCTTTCTATAAAGTTATGCAATTAAGGGGATATGGAAGCAGAGAAAATTGTCTGTTGATTTGCCTTGTGCTCTCCTCGTGGTGAAGCCTTTCCTCCGTGCATTGAAGGAAAGAGCAGTAGTTATTCAGACGGAAAGCTAAGCTAGAAGGAAGCTTACCCACATTTCAGCTCATAGAGGAGCATGAAGATGTTCGTCCTGTCTGATGGGAAAGGGGTGGTTTGAGGGGGTAGGAATATTCAACACATGTTTAAGGTTATGGGTAGTCTTTTAAATGATTGTCAGAAGTATCCTAATATAGTATACGGACTGGCTACTGGGACTGGGCTAGTGAAGCCGGGTCAGGTTGGCAGTGGGAGAATGCTGTGCCCCATTTTTCCTGCCTTCTTACCCTCTCATAAACACCTTTGATTTCCTTGCATGTCATGTTGGCTTATAATGAATTTCAAAATACTGCCTATTACATTTTCTTCAGTGTCTTTGGGCATCCTGGCTTGCAGGAAGAATACTGGAGAGTGTGTTATATTTTATTATTTACTGTATCCTTGCCGCTGTGTTGATGCAGAATCCACTGCTGGCACCAAGTGGCTGCAGGCGGAAGCTGCTGTGAAGGTGTTTGACTTGACGGCCATCTGTGTTGCATGCATAGATTTTTGGGGCTGCAGTTCGGAGACGGGTAGGTCCCCCCTGTTCCCTCCCCAGCATCTCCAGTGGTGGGTGTCACATGCAGGAGCTGCTCTGTCTTGCACCTGCTGGTGCCCTGTGATGCCAGCTGAGCGATTGCCTTGGCTGTGCTTGTCCTTTCTTTAAGATATATGAAAGGGAAAAAGGTTGTCAGAGGACTTGTTTGCTTGTAATAAATCTCAGTGTGCTCTGTCCTGTACTCCATCCTTGTGGGGTTTGCATTTTTTTTTCCCCCACCAAGTGAGTGGAAGAACAAACTGTGCAGTAATGTTACATGCATAAAGGCAAAGGATCGTGTTTATCTGGGAAAGGACACTTATTTTTTCTGCCTTTTCAAGTACCTGGTGGATTTTAACACTTAGCACTATCCCTGGACTGTGTATTGAGTACTGAAAGAAAAATTACTGTAGGATTTGCATCCTCCTTTCTTTTCAAGTGGAGGCAGTGGGCAAGCTGTGTTTGATTGGCCAGAAGACATTCAAGAAGTCAGGAGAGCACAGATCTGGTACCTCTGCTCCTAGACAGGGAGATGGGAAAGGGGGTATCAGGGGTAGCTTTTTAACAAAAAAAAAAAAAAAAAAGTTGAAATCAAGATTTATCCACTCACATCATTTGTAACCAAGTTTCTTTATGAATACACAACTGCTAACATGGCAGAAAAAATAGGTAGAACTGTCTCACCAAAATTTTTCTGCATCTTTAAATGACATCCTCCCCAACTGATCCCTTCTGTAATTAATTTAAACGCATCTGACACTAGCTTGAAGATAAGTTTTGAATGTTATTTACACAACACCATGATTTTGTTGCTTTTTTTTCTCAGTTCAGTGGTGATTATATTTGAATTTGGGAACTCGTTGTTGACCAGCTCTTGCTTGCAAGCCCCTTTCTAGGCTGGCCTTTGCAATGGACATTGCTGTGTGCCTGTTTATGGGAGAGTGTAACACTTGGCTTCCAGGATTTGACTTTGGGCATCCTTGAGTGTTTCAGTTTAACATTAAAGGTATTTGCTTTGAAGTGAGGTAAACCTGGAATAAGAAGCATTAATTTCATGGTTTTCAGGCTTTTTGTATTTCTTGAGAGTAACATTTGTATGGTGTTTTGACTCGTCACTGCACCTGATGACGACCTGCAGAAATTAAAAGTTAGAACCAGTTTTAGAGCCCACAGTGATGGGGAATGAGTTGGTTTATTCACAGGGGTTTAGGACTGTTTTGTACTTTAAGGATATGTGTATAAATAAGTTATTTTAGTTCCTTCATCAGATTTGTTTTATCTTTATTTTGTCACTTAACACAATCTCCCAACTGCATGAGAAATGAAAAGACGAAAGCTCTTTTGTCTCATGCACCTGCTGCAGGTGAGGCTCTTGCTACTGCTGTGATCAAGACTTGGGTTATGGCAGTAGGGTAGACACTGTTTCATTTTCATTAAATTTTGTAAGATGCCAAAAATAGTGCAAGCATCAGCATGTTAATTGTGCTCCATGTTCCAATGCTGCTGCTCAGAGCTGATTAAATCCTTGTACTTGAATATTGGGTTTATTTTTAACAGATGTTGTAGAAAGGTTTGCCAGCTGCAGTTTCCCACCAAGGAAATACCTAAAACCCCAGGGAACAGAAGCTGAGAAGATGAATCATGGGAGGAATAAGCATTTTTTCCCCATTGCTTATTCTCTAGCTATAAAGTGTAAGCTATAAAGTTTAGTAATAGGTGCCCCTAAATAAGGTAACTTCTAGTGTATCTGTTTTCAGTAGTGGCATTCGTGATGCAGAAGTTTGTTTGCATAGACTTTTAGAAGTAATCCTGCTTAAAACATGCTTGTCTGCCTTTCTCCCAGCTGCATGGCTGCGAACATTGATTGGAAATTACAGCATTATTCTTAATGTACCAACTTTCCTGAAACTATAGGTGTATCTTCATCTTTTATTTGGGAAAGCCCAAGCGAGGGGAGCCAAAGGGCTCACTGAGACCCTCTGCAGCAGCAGTGGGGCAATTGCTTTGAACATCTCAGGGTCACAGCTAAAAATGGGAATGAAAGAAGAAAGCTGGACTGAAATGCTGTGTTTCATCATCATATTCCTGTTAAGACTTCTTCAGCATAGCATTTGGAGAATAGTCCTGCTTTCTTATCTTAGCGCCAAAGTTAGCGCCAAAAAGCTTTGTGTGAGATACATCACAAGAAAAAAGAAGACAAAAAGTTTTTTTGATTTTTCATTTCTGGTCTATTTTGCATCTGGTAGTGCAAATCTAACCACTGTCTGAATGCCTAGTTACAGAAGAACAGTGAGGAGTTGGCCCTTTTTTGTTTCCCAGTCTGTGAGGTTGTAGGGATCTGTGCTGCTTGTGTTAGCCCATGGAGCTGCACAATGCCAGCTCCTTAATGTGAGGCAGGGGGAGAGGACCAGTGGGCTTTTAGACACTTGACTCAAGACTTTTCTAAGGATAATTCGCCACTTAGGAGGTTGATTTGAGAGATTTGGTCCTGTTTCTTATCCTTCAATAAAAGATGCTACCTAAAACTCTGCTAAAACATGGGATATTTGAAGGCAGTTGGTAGAATAATACTGGTTTGTGACTTCTGGGATGAAATTAGGAATATTATACTAGAAGAAAGCATTGGTGCTGCTTTTGAAACACTACCGACTGTGAATTTTTCTCCCTTGGGTACTGTAAAATGTAAAAAAGACTACCTCAGCTTTTTAACGAAGAACACATACTTTTCCTCCAAATGAGTTTTCCCTCTCCTTGCCCCAGCACACAAGAAGGGGAGAGGCCGATGTCTTGCATCATGAGTCTGTATCAGATGACACTAAAAAGCACCGTCTTTTTCCCAAATACTGTGTGGGTCGCTCAGGTGAAAGTACAAGGTGCTAAGAAGCAGCATTTGTTAGACTGAGAGCTGCCTCCTGCCAGCGTAGTCCATCCAAACCCCTCCAGCCCTGGCACTTCACGCATTTCAAATGCAGTAGGAATCACTTAGTATCCCACTGGGAGAAGCAGCAAAAGTCTGGCTGATATACTAATAATTAAAAAATATTTACCACCAACTTGGCACTAACATGGAAATTGTAATAGCTTGTTTGCAAGCAGCCTGGTTGCTATATAGCATAGCTGAAGACCACTATATTAAAAGCATATGTAGCAGCTGTGTCTGGGGCTGTGCCTACACAAGGATTGAAAGCAAGGCTGGTGGAGCTGCTGGCTTTCATCTCCTCACCTTGATCTCGGTTAGGTGCCTTGCTGGCGCTTGTGTTAGCTGTGTCGTTAAGCACAGAAGAGCAGTTGAGGCAGAAATGGTTAACTCACCAAGCAGTATCACGGCCAGTCAGTGGTACTACATTGTTCCGTAAGAATTTAAAAATCAGTTTTATTGTTAAATGTCATCTTCTGGCTTGTGATCAGCTGTAGTGTAGGTCATATGTTTTCTGATAAATTTGAAGGAAATCAAATAAGGGGTCCTGAATACTGAGATTTGTGAAACTAGTGTCAGTTGAAATCTAACATTGATGTTTGTAGAGCCACAAAGAGGTGGGGGGAAAAAGGAAAAGGTGAAATCTGCATTATTTAGCTACCACAGATGTGGTGCTCCAACCCAGCATCTTCCCAAACTGGGGAATTGCTCTTGTCTCCTCCCCTGCAGCAAAAGCCGGGAGAACATAAACTAATGCTGGAGAGATGGATTAATGGAGAAAACCCTTCTGTGCCAAAGGTCTTGTGGGAAGTTTTGCAGGGGCCTCACAGCACCATTCATAAGGGTTGCAGACTGGATGGGGCTGAGCATGAGGAGAACTTTCTGGAACTGGGGAAGGTGAGGTATGTCCATGAAGCTTCCCTTGCTGCGACACTGCTGTAGGGCTTGGAGCAGAGAAGAGCTAAAATGAGACTTAGTTTTTGTAAGACTTTTGTTTCCTGGGCTATTAACCATTATGCCCCTTTATAGCAATCATGGAACCACACCTACATGAACTTCTTTTGAAGCACACTCTTGCATATTAGCTCAGTCTCAGACAGATCTTTGATCAATCAGAAAGTCACTTGAGCAGCAGAGTTCTCTGGATGCTTGTTCAGATCTCCAAGCTGGAAGTGCATGTGAAGAACACCTTAGTACTTCTTGCTTTTCACCCCCTTTGGTGACCTGTGGACACTAGCTTGGTTTCAAGTTAAGGCAATCGTTCTGTCTTTTCAAGTCCACCTCTACAAATACTGTCCCCCTGCGAGATGAAACTAGGAGGGCAAGATACAAAGATTTTCTCCAGAAGTTGTCCAAGGAATAACATGTAGGGAAGATGTTGACTTCTTCACGGATACAGTCCTGGGGAAAAGCAAATATTCATATGCATTAGGATTTCTTCTTCATGAGTGTTTCCTGCAATGTTCATTTTTTGTTGCGGTGTTTTTCATGCCCTTACCCTGGGTGGAGCTTTCTGCTGCAGTCTTGTTTTCATATACCTTTGTATTATCTTTTTTTCTCTGCTTCCAGTTTGAGCGGCACGATCCGGTGGAAGGGCGGATCACGGAGCGGCAGTTCGGCAGCATGCTGCTGGCCTACAGCGGGGTGCAGTCCAAGAAGCTCACCATCATGCTGAAGCAGCTCAAGAAGCACTTCCAAGATGGAGAGGTCAGTGCCAAATTTGGGAAGTTGTGGTGGGGGCAGCCATCCCGCACCGTACTGAGAAATGAGTAAGCAATCTCCATCTTCTTAAGAAAAGCATCCACACCTTGTTTAGCAGTGTGGGGAGACACGCTGACTTTGCAGATGATAAATACTTTGCCAGCAGCAGGGAGGTGGAAGAGGTGGGAGCGCAGTGGTCAGTGACCAGATCAGGGTGTAGGCTTGTCCCTGTTAAAATGGATGCTGTAATTTTCAAAATTTAAATTTGCTGAACAGCACCCTGGGTCTGGAGCCAGAATAAACACTGAAGAGCAATTCCTAGTTACTGGCTCGACCTTGGATTAATTAGCTGCTGTGAGCGGGCAGTTTATTATTTAGTCATTAACTTACATGAAAAATTATTTGAATTACTTATGATTTAGAGAGGAATAAGGTTGAAGATCCTATACTCATTAATTTAGTCTTGGAATAAGGCATCCAGACCGAAAGCATGTGCTTTATCAGGTAAGGCAAGTATGGGCTGCTAAATTACTTCAGTATTAGAATTCCACGTCTGCTCCTATGAAGATGGATTGTTCTTTTATTAACTGTTTTATTAATAGGTTATAAACAAGGGATTCATCAAAAGGAGAATGGATGGAAAGCCTTTGGCTACATATCGGGTCAGTCTGACTGTTTTAGAGCTGCTTCCTTGTGACATCAGAACTGGCGTTCACTTCTTAACTGGTTTAGATGCAAGGTGTGTTACAAAACACAAGTGTTGGCCAGCAATTCATTCTTTTTTGTCCCTTTTTGGTGCCTTGACTGGACTCTGGTGGTGTGCAGGAATCCTTAGCTCATGTAAAGCCACTCCAGTGAATTTTTCCTTCTGTTTTCTCTATCTTTCACTGATGCTGGAGAATTTGGGTGTACTGAAGCAGCAGGGCATGGAGGCTAATAGTCTGTATTAACTGCAAATAATGCCAAAATGTGAAAAACTGCAGGGAACCATAAGTGAGCGAAAAGGCCATGCTCAGTGTGGCGTTCCTGCCGGAGGACCCACAGTACCTGCATCTTCTCCTGGCCCTGGGCTTACAGAAAGAGCTTTTTTTTGCAGATGGTCTCATGTTTTGTAGGAAAATAGGTTCAGTGTTTAATACGCTGCTGTCAATAGATGGTGTCAACATGTCATTGGATCTGAGACGCATTGTGTGTTAATGTTTGGAAATCTCACTTCTCAAGCTCTTTGTCACCAGCTTAAATGAGACTTGATATTTCCAAGGTTGTGTCCGTTTATTTGATCTTTGAATAAGACACTGCAGATTTGGCTTTTCCAATACTTCTGCTCCTTTCAAGTTTTAACAGGAATCACTTGATTTCTTGTGGAAAAAATACTTAGCTGTGATGTGTGTCTAATAGAAAATAACAGCTCTTTCTTGTTAATGTTCCCAAACTGTAAATTCTTTTGCTGTGATTTGGGTTTTTTAAAATATATATATATGTATACATATGCACATGTGTGTATATATTATTGAACAGTAGCTGGGTATATGAGAAATTAGGAAGAGGGTGCTATTTTGGAAGGTTTCTTAGAGCAGGTGTTTTCTTCCTTTCATGTGTAAGCCAAGACACTGACATCTGTGGCACAGGAAGAATTTTTTGTTTTTACCTTATTCCTCATCTGCAAATCAGCCAAATTTTATTTCTATTTGATAATATCCAGATTCAGAGCAAGTCTTTTTCTTTATTTATTTCAGGGAGCAAAACTGGGGATTAGGACAAAAAAATTACATTTGCAAGAAACCAAGAAACAGGTGGAAAAAACATGATTCCTTAGACTGGGGAGAATGAAACAGCCAAAATCCTAAAACTAGACTGCCTCTGTGATAAGAAGTACAAGATATTTAGTGCTTTAAGGAGATATAAAGGATGCAAGAAGTGCCAGCCACTTTGCACTGGAGGCAGATAAGCCTTTTACTGCAACCAGGGCAGCTCAAAGTCAATGCTTATGCAGAGCTAGAGAAATCAGGCACCAAAATCCTCCACTTCAGCAGATTTTGTCTCATAGAGAATCCTGGCTGGTGCCTAACTTTGCCTTGTCCTTTATACAAGAGAAACTTTTCTGGAAAGTTTGTGGGGTTCTTTTTTCCCCAGGGGTATTTTAGAAAACCATATCCTTGCAGATTTGTGTGCAGCTCACTGTATCTAAGTACACTTATGTACTTCTATTGGATCACCTTGGGGATCATCACAGTGGTTTTACATAGCTTAAATTTCCCCATCTCTTTAGGAACAGGACTGCCATGACCAGAATCATGTTAACCACCTTTTGAGCTTTCCAGATAACGTATTCAGGGGTGTGCTTGCAAAATTTTCTTCGTAAATGAATGGAGTGTTAACCCAGAGAGCATTCTCCTGCTTGAGACTGCAGAAGCTCAACACTGGTGTTGCTTCTTCCTCTGTGTTTGTAGCCCAGACATCTGCAGAGCAAGCTGCTGCTTTGGTCAGGCTCTGCTTTACTCCCATTGTGTAAAAAAAGGGAGTGGAGCCAGTGCTATCCACTGCTCTCCCTTTGGCTCCCAGACCTCAAAGAGACATTAAAGCCACCCAGCTACTTCATTTATCCTGCAATACTCTCCAGTCACTGAACTCTGTGTAGGTCAGAGAGGTTTATGATGCAAGCTTGTTTTGCAGGATTAATTTTCCCCCAAATCCTTTCTTTTGACGCTTCACTAGACTACCTCTATAGCTGTGTAGTATCATTACCTGTACAGTTTACTAACCTGCTGTAACTCCTCTCCATGCCAAAGGCATTAGGGGCTTTGACTTGCTATTGCTTGCCAAAGAAAGTGGGAGTAAGATGATTTTAGTAGTGTGACGCTGGGAAGGGAATGGCAGTAATTGTACCAAACCTGCCTGGCAAGCTTTACCTTGGAAATGCAATTTATCAAAATGTTAAAGGTTTTAATCTAACCTTTAGTCATTTTCCAGCATCATTATTCTACGTTCCTGCTTTTGGGAATGGCATGTTTTCTTGCATTAATTGATAATCTGCTTTTATTTTTATTTTTCTTGAGGACAAATCCCATCTTACCCTGGATATGTGCACTCCTCTGTATATTCAGTGTGTCTGCCACACTCTGCTTTGGTTAGAATTGTTTATGATTCCCCTCAACTCAAGCTACACTTACACAGCTGCTTTTCTCCTAGTAAAAAGGACTTGAGTCATCAGTAGCACTTACAAGAAAGGTATTGGTTTATGTCTCCCTAACTGCTAGAAAACTAAGCTGACTCTTCAGAAACTAGTGATTCAGGTCGTCATCTACACATGCTTTGGGGCTGCATAGCATAATTTTCTGTTGAGATGGCAGAGGGTGCGAGGGAGATGTAATGGTCCCTGGGTGAACAGTCCTAACTTTTGCAGAAGGTGTTTGAGCTGTTGTAAGATGCATGTTGTAAGCAGATACACATTTCTGGAGTCTGCCTGCCTATGTATCGCTAGTATTACTTAAATGATGAAAGGATTCAGGCTTACGAATCAACAGCTAGATCTACAAATGCCTTGAAAGAAGTGATCATCCAGATCCCATAATTGCTATCCTAGTGCCCTCCAGATACGCAATTTCTTGTGATTCCAAATTAACACAAGCCTCTGTCACATAATGGAAACTTCTATTGGTCTTTCACGGAAACATGAACAACTTAGGAAGAGCTGAGCTGACAAACTTATTGATGGGGAGTAGATAAATTCCCATACACAGAATTCTGACTGATGAAGGTCATCATACATCTGTTGACTTGTCAGTGAAAGCCTGAGACTGTCTCAGTCTCTGATTTTATTTTTGTTTTAGCAGCTGGAAAGGAGTTAGTGCTGATGCCAGCCTCAACTATAGGATTCATCAATAAAATACTAGATTTCATAATGCTGACGGCATTTTTGCTGCAGAGGGTCAGTATCTGTCCACATGCAATAGCAACTGCACTATTGGTACTAAACAAGGGGCCCGCAGTGCTGTTTGGCCTTGATATCTGCCATTTTGTGGTGGAAGATTCCAGGAAAATACAAAGTTTAGGGCTCTTTGCTTAGAATAGCTGCTGAGATGACTTGCAGCTACTACTACAAACCTCAGATGTCCCAAACAGAGCAGGTAAATCACAGCACAGTGTCATCTTCTGGCCTGAAAGTACACATACCCATTCTTAGTGCTCCGCTCCCAGGCAGGAGCCTGTTCATGAGGAAATGTGTAGCAGGGAGGTGTCTGGATGGGCATCTGAATTGCAAGGATATTTTCTCTTGTAGATACATTGTAAAAACCAGAGGAATCTGCAGTACTTCCTGCAGAAGTACCTGATTTATTTGGTTATTTTTTTTTATGCTAGGACAGTATTTTATATAATTCTGCCATACATCTTGTAGCATGCCGCTTGGGAAGCAGAGCAGGTATACATTTAGGAAAGCTTCCTGTACAGTAACTGGGGATTTTTTCATAGTCTTTGTCCATGTGTGCATTTTGCTGTCTCATCCTTTTTGGTCTGAATCCTTGAAATCTGGGCTGACAAGGCCTGCTGTTGCATTTGTCAGTGTGCACACTGTGCAACGTACATCAGTGGTGCATTGCCACATATTCAGTTATAGCAAAGACAGGAACAAGCTGCAAATGTTCTCTAATTTTTCTGCTTACAGTTCTAGAGGTACCATGTCTGTACGAGAAGATTGTAAAAAATGTGCTTTTTTTTTTTGCAAAAAAAGATAGGTGGCTGTTCCTTGATTAGAAGTTGTTGGGAAGACTTTGAGCAGGGTTACAACAGATTGTATACATTTGTATTTGACAGTACCCACTGAACGTGTGCTCTTCCATCAAACCATAAAACCGCGCTGTGTTATGCAGGTGGGATTTTTAGTATCTTGCTGTATCAGTCTATCATGCTAGACAAGACAGGGGGAGCCTGAACCTGAACTCCTCTTGACAAGCTGATTTATCTCTTCCAGAGAGGAAGGCTGAGTGGTTATTACCATAGTACTGATTTACCTCTGTTGCGGGGCCGTGGCTGTGGTGGGGGAGTTGGGAGGCTGCAGCTCTTGTCCCAGCAGTGATGCAGTTGTGCTGGCGCTAAACGGGTCGATAAAACTGGATGTTGTGTTGTGTAGTGGAACTGGGTGCAGGTCCCAGAGCTTCACTCGCTGGCAGTTGCTCTCTCAGTGTGCTCCCTCCTCACCGGTCAGATCAGTGCAGAGAGGAGTGTCTCTCTTATCCCCTGCCTACCCGTTGGCTGTGCTAGGATGCAGCGATGCCAGTGCTGGCAGATCTCAGGATGCCTTTCTGTGGCTGTAGGCACTCACCCAGCGCACACTCACCCGTCCCAGGGTGAGCCAAGCCCCAGGCAACTGTGCCGGTAAGTAGAGCAGGCAGCAATGCAGCCCCGCAGCCATCCTGCCACCAGCAGCAAAGCTAACTGGGGCACTCTATACGTGCTGTGCTTTGCAATGTCACCTTCTGCAACACTGAGTAAGACGTGGATCCCCCCAGGGATCTCTGAATCTCTTGGGAGAGACTTTGCAGCACGTGAACTACTTTGTTATTGTTGTTGCAAGTGTGCAGGCTTAAAAACAATACATTAATGAACCTGCTTCCAGCTGTCTCCTGCATCCCAGCCACAGGCTTGTGGTATGTCTGCGCTTTTGGGCAAGAGCTGGCTGTGGAGCAAGAGCCAGAAAAATGCTTTTTGGTCTTGGCCGCTGCTGACTGTACACAAGGAAGTCCCTTCCCCTTGCACGACTGTTGGGGCCAGGAGGGGAGCAGAGATGGATAAACAGAAGCATGGGTCGCAAACCGTATCTTCAGGTGCCAAGGCAGGAGTGTCTTGAGTGTGCAGATGATTTCCCCTGTGGCTGCAACTTGGGCCAATAAGTCACTTTGTCATATGTAATCCAGGTAGTGTCACAATCTCTTTTTCCCATCACTGTAAGACCCTTTCTTTGTCCTAGGGGCTGACATTTGAGGAGGTGGAGAGCTTCTTCACTTTTCTGAAGAACATAAATGATGTGGACACGGCTTTGAGCTTCTACCACATGGCAGGAGCTTCACTTGATAAAGGTAAGACGGACTTAAAACTTGTGAGATGGACGGGTGCTGAAAGCTTGAGGGAGCATGAGTCATGCTGTGTCCTTGGAGTTGGGAAGATGTTGAACGAGCCCAGGCTGACAGGTTAAAATGTACCAAGATCAAAGTTCCTCTCTGTAACGAGAGGTTTGACTTGCTACATTCACGGATAAAGAGGGATTTCAGGTTTTAAACTTTCACAGTTTTAGATATACAGGGAAAAAAAGGCTGAAAGGTATAGCCTGAATAGATTAGGAAGCAGTGATTTCTTGGTGACCGATTAGTAAGCAGTGATACTATCATGGTATCTTCAGCAGGACCAATCAGGCCTGATACATGCAGAGGCAAGATGACCTAGTGAGTCTGGTACCAGATCCTGGCCATGGCAATGTTTCTTCTTCATCCCCGTTTTCTCAAGTGAAGCTTTTTCTCCTTTTACAAAGTACTTGAAAAATTGTTGACAAAGACAGGCAGTATTATAAGAAGTATTCTTGCAAACTGTATCTTCTGTAGAAGTCTCCGTGATCGACACAGCAGAGGCAGTAACCAGCAGCGGAGCTGGTGTTAGGAACTGTTCAGCCTTTGCTTTGTTTCAGCTTTGCTTAAAAGTAAAAGACTTTGCCTAGAAATAAGAGCTGTATGGCCAGCTGCTGCATTTGTGATCTGAAATCTAGTTAATGGCAAGCACCCTTGGAGCTGGAGGGAAGGAGCGGCAGGAGCACTGGAACCCCACTAAGGTGCCAGACTGAGCATTAAAGTCTGCCTAGAGCAGGCTCTCATCAGATAACCCACAGTCCAGGCGCTGCACGTGCTGGAGTAGGTGACTGAATAAACCTCAGAGATGGTGTGTCCTGGGGAGCTTGGTGATAGTCATAATCCATATCCTCCTTCATCTCATTGTGTGTTTCATTTTCTGAGCTAATCCCTATCAGGTATGTTCTCAGATCTGACACAACATTCTTCTAAAATAATGAGAAAACAAAACAAAACAAAACCACCCGTACATTTTAAAAAAGTCCAACTCTCTACTGCCAGGATCTGTCAGAAGTGTGTGGGTTTTGTTTCTAGATCTTTTTTTGAGAGTTTTTTTTTTAAATACTCAGACTAGGAATTTAAAAAAAAACAACCTGGCAAACTCATTAAAAGTTTTTTAGGCTAGGTGGAAACTCTTGTCTACTAGGAAGTTAAAGCTGATATATTTAGGCAGCTGCAAAATAAAATGTTTCTGAAGTAAGCTGTTCTTCCAACCACTGCTGTTGTGGGAATATTAAGACATTCATAGTTTTTTGGGCAGTGGAATTACAAAAGGGAGTCAAATGTGTCGCATCTCTTCTTGTGTGTGTCAGCAGCCCTTTTCGTCTTTGATTGTTTGGGGGAAATCATCTATACTCTTTGTTTTAGATCACTGTTATCTTAAGACTTAAAAGAAGGCAATATGATTTTCTCTCATTTAAAAGTAAAAATATGAAGCATGGATGCGCTGCTGCTGCACAGCCCTTTCTGCAGCATCCCACAAGGAGATAATACTCCAGCAAATCCAATTTACTTGGTGTCTACAGTAAATTAGCAATTGCCCAGTCATGGAATATGCATTTGTGGAGTATTTAGGTCCACATGCAGTTGGTAAATCAGTGTGATTGCTGTTTAATTATGTGCAATTAATGAGCTTGTGTTGAAGCCCCAGCCATTGAGCTGGGATTATTTGGCTGGAGTAAGTAAACCTTGGGGAGGGTTGGTGGTGCGCGGGACATGGCTTCAAACCGCTTGCGGGCTCGCCTGTCCCCAGACGCCCATCCCTGGGGCCTGCAGGGTCCTGGCTGTTGGGAGACATTTCTTCAGGCTTGGGCAGAAGAGGAGGGTTATTCTGCAAACCCCTCTTCATGTGTGTCTGGTAGCTGACACAAATCACCCCTTGCACCCTTCTGTGCTGCTCAACCCAGAGATGCTCTGGGCAGGAGGCATGAAGAGAGCATTTTGCTGTGGTCCCAACGAAGGTGCAAAGCGAACTACAGTGATACACCTGGGTTTTGCAGCAGGGATCTGTGTGCTCCCATGCCTGAATTGTCTATGCATTACCCACTTCCATATGTGTGCACTTAGTCTGGATATTGCAGCCACAAATCAAATAAGCAGTAAATGGAGTGTACTCTTCCAAAAGTCAACCTTTCACAAGGTTGCTTGTTAAAAACCAACAAATGTAAAAACTACTCATCATACGGGGAGAAGGAAGAGGATAGTTAGTATATAAAATAAATCACCGCTAACCTAATGCAGCAAACGTTATTATAATTTTAGAAGGTCTGTTTAAAATCTAAGAGGAAAAAAAATGGATGGCATCAAACAGCCGTAGCTTGACAAGCTGTTTTCAGTGTCGAATTAAAGTCCTCTCTTCTTCTAAAAAGGATCATAAACCTCTATTGTAATGACCCATAGAATAACACATGTATTATTTGTTAGTCCATCTTTCCTTTTACCAGAAACATAATAGCCATCATTCTCTTAAATCATAAGGATTGCTTAGAAAACTTTCCCAGCGTGGGCTTACAGCTGGCAGCAGGACAGGAGCCGAATTCGTCACTTATTCCCCTTTCAAGGCAAGAGTGTGAGTTGCACTTTTTTTTGGCACTGTCTGCAGCCAGACTTTCCAAGCAGCTGTGCTGCTGGCTCCAGCAGAGAGCCGCGCTATAACTCCTTTGTGTTTTAGGGCAAGGCACAGATGTGCTTTGCCTAGAGATGGGCCAAAGCAAGGGGAGGTGGCTGAGCCCACTGCTTGCTCCAGTGGCTCAGCCAGTTCAAAGCAGGGCTGGAGCCCAGGAGGGGTTAATGGAAGATCATTTTATTTGAAGTATGGAGCTTGAAGTGGCTGCAAACTTGACAGGGAATTTGGAAGGAGGTAGAGAAGAGTTTTGAGTGCAGCATGTTTTTGTCATTCAGTTGCTGCTTGCTTTAATCTGCCTTCAGAGCTGGATGAAAGAAATCAGTCCCCCATGAAGGTGCAGCTCAGCTCGCTCCTCTGGAGTAATGGCACGTAGTGAGCGCTGGTGGTTGGGTGGGCAGGACTTCTGTGGCATGGGTGAGGTTGGCAGGGATGTCTAGAGACCCTCTAGTCCAACAGGGTCACCTACAGCAGCTCACCCAGGGCCACCTACAGTCAGGTTTTGGGTATCTCCAAGGATGGAGATGCCATCGCCTCTCTGGACATATAAGAAAGCCTGGATGAGTATTTGCAATAACTTGTGAGAAAGAGAAGAATGAAACAATGAAATATGGTGTCCTGCAGAGGCAAGCCATGGTCACAGGTTGTCACCTTTTCCCTCACACCAGTGTGCTGGGGGGTGTGTGTGTGTTTATGTCCTGATGGACAGGGACCGTGGAAATGCTTGGCACACTGTCCCCAAGCATGAAGGGTCTGGAGCTCGCCTGCCCTTTGGCTTTAGTACACGCACAATTATGGTGCAGTGTTTGCTGAGTGCTGATGCAACGAGTTGTTGGGCAAAGCTCCATCACAACAGAGGATGCACGTCCACAAGGCTTTAATAAATCAGCTTGGTAACCCTGAGGACAAGCTTTGCATAGATCAACAGCCCCTGGAAGACACTGAATACCTTTCAGTTTAGAAACCATTTTCTGTGTTAGATTCTCCTTTCTTTACTTATTTATGACTGTGAATGTTACATAAACAGTGCATCAGCTCAGCCTTTGGTCTGGTAACTCCGCTTTTTTCCAAGAAGCGTGATCTCCATGACTTTCCGTCACGCTCCCTTTCATGTCAAAACAGTTTCTGCTCAGCTGCGGGGCTGCAGCCTCACATTTTGAGAAGAAAAAATGTGTTGTGCCACAGGATTGCATAGGGTTTGTACATCCCTCTTATGGATGGATATTCTGGTACGTACAGATGAATTGATGATTTGAAAAAAGTTCGACTCTTTCTAGCTATATTGTCAATTATGGCATCCAGCATTTCCAGCTGGGATGCTTAAAATGAAATGTGCATATCAGTGTGAGACCCTACATAGCCTGGTTTCTGGGAGCCCAAAATACACGTGTCCTGCCTCTGCAGCATGGAACTGCCCAGGGTAGAGAGCCCTGCTCCTGTCACCCTGGGTGCTGTTAAAAAGGAAAAGAAAGCAGCAGCCCAGCTGCCCATTATTTTGGAAAAATGTGTGATTAATCTCAAGATGGAGGAAAAAAAGTGAGGTTTGCTCTCTGGCTAGGCTCTCAGCCATAGAAAAGCCCTGTTTGTAAGCATTTGGTGAGGCATTACTCATAGTGCAGTTCTGGGAATTGGAGTGGGGAAAAAAAAAAAAGATGAGTGGGAAAAAAAAAAGATAACTGTGTTGGACACTAAACTTGCATAAAGAAACTCAGATGGCCCAGTAGAGGAACCAGTGGTAGACACTAGAAATTTTAAAAGCCACATAGCTTTTCAAGATAGAAATGTGTAACTGTTTTTCAGTGGTATAAAATCTAGGAGACTTTCCCATGTAGAGATGGATGCAGCCATCCCAAATGCCCAAATCTGAACAAGCTTTGTTTTAGGAGATGTTTCCCTGACAGCACCTATTTCATTTTGCAAAACAGTAAAGAAATTATGGTGAGAGGTTTACTTCAATATTTAGTTGCCTCACTGAGATACCTTGCAGCCTGGAGTGTGTGCATCAAAGTGGAAAGCAGAGACACTTTTCCCTTCCTTATGACTCCTTAAAAATCAACAAAATCATTACCGAGCACAGCACAGTCATGCAGCTCCTGTGAAATAACATTTTGCAGAATTTTTGCATCGAGCAAGAACAATGTGATGGAGGTGACACATACACAGTGGGATTAATAAAGAGAGGAAGAAGTAACTGGTGGCTACAAATTACAGCTGGTAAAACCGGCCATGAAAAATAAATAAGCACATGTCAAAGAGGAGGGAAGGATCAGGTGACACCCTGTAGAGATGGAAGGAGGGGGGTGAAAACATAACTTTATAATTGAAGACATAATTCTTTTTTTTTTTTCCCCCTTCAAGACTACAGCAAATAACTTCTTCAATAGGGTGTACCCGAGAGGAGAGGATGGTGTCAAAGCTTGGTTGAACACCTTGAAAGAAGATTTACGTTTAAGAGGAGTTAAATGAAATTTGTTGTTGCTGTCTGAGGAAATACAGATTTGCTTTTGCTTTCTGAAGATGTGGGTCTTGGGTAAGAGGTGGCTTACAGCACTTAAAACCTCTGCTGTTGCCAAAGTTGAGGTGTTTTAAAGTGTCTCCCCAGCAAAAGAACTTTCTGGGGAAAAAATAAACTGAGAAATAAGTCTAGATAAACTCTTTTACCTAAACCTCTTATTTTCCCTTGAACTTTACATGTTACTGAAGTCCCCCAGCAGTGCATGTGGCGGGTAGGAGTTACAGCACATATTTTGCAGCTGGCTGGAGCCAGGAGTGTATTTAGGGAACAAGCATTGCTTAATTGGGGAGGGGAAAGGCACCTTTTACAAAGGCATATGTAAAATCCAGAGGCAGGGCATGTATCTTGGTAAAAAGGATTATGCCATCCACCATTTGGCTCCGGTGTTCATGGCGTTAGATCAAAGAGGACCTATAAATACTTCATTATACGTGTGCAATCTATAGTTGCCCTCTCTGGTTTGGGATATGTGTGATGCTGGCCATCCATCCCTCCCTCTCAGATCCAATGGGGAAAGCTGAAGGCAGCTTTGTCATTGAATTTGTTGGTGTTTGATGTCAGTGTGAGCTAATTAAATGGTACACTGTTAAAGCCCTTTTTGGTGGGCTGCTGCCATCTAATGCGTCCGCTTGCTTGTGTTGCAGTTCATTCATTCAGTTGTGTTGCATTTTGCTGGCTAATTTGTGCATATTAAGAAGAGGAGAGATGAAAAGAAAGGGATGCAGGGACGTGGTGGCTGTCCCTGCACTTAAAGCATTAATTCCCTTGTCTTCTTTGCTAACTAGGTTTTCTTGAGAGCTGTGCCACATGCATGATGCGGTATATTCTGCAGCCTGGTTGATGTGGGTGGGCAGGGAGAGACAGCAGTCTCCCCACAACTCAGCTGGCAAGATTCGGGAACAAAATTAATTCACGTTTTCTTTAATGATTACATTGCCTCTGCTGCCCCCAAAGCAGGCTCTGGCTGCCAGCAGGACACGCACAGGAGCAGTGGCCATATCCTGACTTACAGTGACAGAACTAAAATACAGAGTAGTAACTGCAGACCAGAGCTATCTGTCATGTAGGAGAGGATTTTAATTCAAAATGAATAATTACAGGCAAACAGCAGGTGCCTACTTGAGATTATATATATTTTAATCAACCTTTTGTTTAATTTCAGTTTTCTCCTGCATTATTTAGTAAAAGGAGGGATTTTATAGGGGAAAAGGACCTAATGATCGCTGTGGATTCCTCCTCAGAAACACCAAACCTCACTCAGAGGAGCAGAAATGGGATGGAGGAAACCAATAGTCTTGAACATTCATGGGGGGAAAAAATAATCCCGTTAGAAACACTTTATGTGGTTTCTAATAAATCCAATTACAGTATAGATAGGTGCTTATTTTTTCCTTTCTGACATGCAACCCTTTGAAATTTCTGAAGGGCCAATAGCTCTGCAAAAGGACTAGAGTGCATGAACCCAGAAGGATGAAAGCGGAGCTTTTTTTTTTTTTTTTTGGTTTCAATCTGATTGTGTCACACCACTTCCCTCTTTTGCCTTGCCAACTCCACAGCTAAAGGTTCATCCCAGTCGCTGTGGGCTCACTGCCGTGGTGCAGTGTCTTCAGACAAGGTTTCCTTGGGTCAGGCTTTGTAGGGAAGTGATTGAACTTAAATTATGCTCGCATTCATGCAAAACCCTTACGTTTTATTGAGTATCTGGAAGAGAACAGGGTGTTTTAACCCTGACAAATGGTGACAACTCAGCTGCTCTTATCTCCCCTCATTCCTTCAGTTTGCAATAGTCAAAGGGAGACCAGAGAGCAGCCAGATGCACACACATACATATAGGGGAAAGAGCTAAACCAGCCCCAGTGAGGTGGGGCGTGTTTCCCCTTATGCAGCAAACTCTACTGCATAACCCTGCCAGTTTGATAGCTCCGTGGATGGCTCTTTAGTTCTAGAGGCATGAGTAAAACTACAGTACCACTTACTCCTTTACTGATGGGCTCAGCTGCCAGTCTGGGGGCAGGGGGGTTGGGGGGCAAGTAAAAATTCATTACAGCTCTTTATTTTATTGTAAGATTAATCTTGTCTGCTGGCTGCAAAGCCTGTTGCAGGGAGGGTGGATGGGTTTGTTCTGCAATTGTTGGCCCCGGGTTGCTTAACAGGAAAACTGGGCGGTTTTGTTCCCGACCTGTTGGAATAGTTGGTTCAGAGCATTATCTTTGCAACACGGTCGGAAGGAGCTGCCTTGTTGATCAAACCTGTCAGGAGAGGTTTTCCACCTTGTGTTTGCTGTAGTGCTGACACTTCTGATTTTGTAACCAAAGGGGGAGAAAAAAACCATGTCAACTCAGTGTTTTAAAGTTTATTTTGAACACACAGGTATCAGAACACGGGTGCTCACCAGCAGCCTTGCCACACCCCATGTGGTGTTGCAGTAGGAAGGCAAAGGCTTTGAGGAGCCTGGTTTGGGGGCATGTATTGAATGAGCTGGGGATGAAACTTATTTCAAGCCTCTTTGAGGCGGTCTTCTGGGGAGGAAAAAAGTCTTCCGCTCCTCTGCCTGCATTTGGTGCAGTTGGCAGATCACCATCATGACACCTTGCTAACCTTGTGCCCTTCCTCTGTTGCAGTGACGATGCAGCAGGTGGCCAGGACAGTGGCCAAGGTGGAGCTCTCCGACCATGTGTGTGACGTGGTGTTTGCACTCTTCGACTGCGATGGTGAGTGACCCCAACCTCTTGGCCAGGCTGGGCAGGATTTGATCCAGGGGGAGGAAATACAGGGGGGAAATGCCAACCAGGACAGACTGACATGGCTGTGGCTCATCTGATCTTTGACCATGGATTTGTACTGATGCTCCTGCCTTTCTAGGAAAGGTATCTGATGGTTCCCAGTTTCCAAGATGTTGATCTTAAAGCACTGGATGCAAGCATTTGGCATGCACAGCTTCTTTTTTTCTCCCACAAAACTCTTTATTTTGTTTAATAAAATCAGCTATTGTGCTCCAGTGTTGGAAATGAGCTTGTCTGGTACTTTTCCTCCAGCGTCTGGACAAATATCAGCTTAATTAGCGGCAGCTCTGTGCCCTGCTTGTTTCTTTGCTGGCCCACAGAGGATGCAAGTGCTTTGGGATAGCTTGTTGCCACACTGAAGCAGTCTCAGGTTAATTTAATGAGAATTAGTGGTACCAGAGACCCTGCTGGCATCCTGCTTCTCGAGCAGTCAGTAGGATCTGGCAGCTCTGAGTGGCCCTAGTGATGCACAGACAGCTGTTTGTTTTCTGATATAAGCGAACATTTTTTAAATGTCTTTAATTATTTTATTCCTTGTTGTCCCTCTTGGTTTCAGCCCCCACCTGCTTCTTTGCATCTTTCTAAGGTTGTATCTCGTTTTATTTTTCTCTGCTTCAGTGCCACTTCCCAATGCAATCCTCAAGCCAGATGATCAGGCTGAAGATTAAACTGAAGCATAGCCAAATATTCTCTGTTTACATCCTCTCATAGGAGAATCTGCTAAATATTTTGATAGCAAACCTCTGGGGGCAAAGACTGTGGTTGCCAGAGGGAGTCTGTGTAAGGAAGGAGGCAAGTGGAAATGCAGGTGCAGACCTCTTTTTTTGGTGTGTTTTCACTCTATCAGTGTTTATGGATGTGCATGCATCAAAAAACGGGGCAGCACTGGAGGGAGTTTTACTAGCCCTTGATAGTTTGCTAGAATTTTGCTGCCCAGATTTGCATTTGGATGTAAGGCAGGAAAAAAGCTCTCAAATGAAGAAACTTGTTCATGAAATACAATGATGTCATCCCCTGTATGAGACAGAGAGATTCCCTCTCCTTTGTCCTGGGGAGCCGATGGCACCAGCAGGTTTGCTTCTTGAGGGCTGATGTCCCTCATTTATTCTGTGCCCAAAGGTGGGTTGCTTTCCTATGCTGCTCCCTAAAAGCTAAAATCAGTGTTGTCAGCTGTGCACCATTGGCAGGGGAGCAAAACAAGCAACAGGATACGTGTGGCATCGTGGCAGGAAGGCATCAGCCCATCAGCAGGCAGGTGTCAGGCTGTCGATGGCACCGTGGCTTGCTGCCCTCCCCTCCGATCAACCAGCGCCCCAAATAAAAATCCCAGAGGTTAAGCAACTACAGAGCAAAATTTGCTATTTCATTATAATCTTATTTTTAACATAAATTTAGTTGACATAATTCTCGGTAACCTCACTAGATTAGTGAATCTTCCCTTCTACTCCATTAAATCTGCGCTCTGTTACTCTCTGCTCCCATTATTTCCTACATCACTTAAAGTGAAGTTTCCTGTGGGTGCATGGGCATTTGTTTTGCATTTGTTTTTCTGTCTTCAAGCCCCAGCACTGCAGGCCCTGCAAGGCGTAGTGGTGCCAGGCTACACAGGGCAGCATCCGTAGGGTTGGGATTTAAATGCTGTGGTTTGGCAACCCTTGCTCAGCAGGATATTTTGGGTGGTTGAAGCCAAGCGTGATCTCAGTGTCTGCGAGAAATGACACTTGTGGCTGCTTCCCTTTAAAGTTAGTGCATGCAGGTTGTTGGTGGGTTTTAGTGTTTCTCATGGTTGTTTTTTTTTCCTTTTGTCTTGCAGGGAACGGCGAGCTGAGCAACAAGGAGTTTGTTGCCATAATGAAGCAGCGCCTTATGAGGGGCTTGGAGAAGCCAAAGGACATGGGTTTCACACGACTCATGCGGGCAATGTGGAAATGCGCCCAGGAGACAGCATGGGACTTCACCATGCCTAAGCAGTAGTGGGATCGGGGAGGAGTGCTCAGCTTCCACATATCAGCCCTGCCACCATTGCTGAGGACACCTACAGGGTGGCATCAGGCTCTGGCAAGCCCAGACTGTTCATAACAGGAGATTTTTGTAAATCGAAGTTAGAAATCAAAGCCTGTTTTATTTACAGCTTCTGCTTGCCACTGGCCCCTTAACATTGCCCTATCAGGAAAAAGAAAAGGACTTTTCTTTGTGCTGCCACCTCCGCTTCATGATGTGCCCTGCCTGCAGTTGGGTGTCAAGCGAGTTGATGGGGCTGCACCCAAATCACTTTTATTTAACGTTACTACAAAACAGCCCAGGGTTTATTTTAATTCTTAGATGGCTCCCAAGAAAAAGCCATGGGATTCCTGCATAGAGCATACCGGTGGGACCTAGGAGCAGAGGCTGGAGCAGCCCAGGATTTCCATCAGCCAAATGCTCTGTGCTCCTGCAGACTGTCAGAGGGGGTGGATGGGACAGGCGCACTCACAGAGGGGCTGCCTGAGCTGAGGTGCTGCCTCTGGTGTAAGAGCAGTTAAAAGTAGTGGAGCAACTGGCTGTTCTGCCCATCCTGCCTTGCATAAGCAACTTGCTGTGGGAGGTCTCCAATTAGTGTTTTTTAAATGGGGAGTGCGCTCTGTGGGGAATTGTCGTTCTGTAACGGGAATGAGCTGAAAGATCTCTTTGAGTGCTGTCCTCTCAAAAGTATCACGTAAAGATGTTGCTCACAACAACATGGCTCATGGTTCATCTCTTTTGACTGCTTCAGGTCTTCATCTAAGGCTGGTGGCGTGTCACTGGAGACGGGGCATTTTGGAAGAGGGAGAATAAAACCCATGACTTTCCAGAGCTGGAAAGACAAGGCCCAGAAGTGAGTACTGGAAAGGCCAGTGCTGCCATGTCTGCTGTCCTGTGTTGCCAACCGGCCCCGGGCAAGTTGTCTTGTTTGGGATGGCCCCAGAAGCTATTTGCCAGGGCCTCCAAATCGCGGAGAGGAGCACTCTCTGCAGGTGTTTAAAGGACAGCCACAAGCTCCAGCCTTTCTTTGAGGGGATAGAACACTTCTAGAATATTTTCATACTGGGATATTGATCCTGCTATTGGGTAGCACTCTGTCTAGTGTCATCTCCTTCCAGTTTGCCTGCCAGTAGCGTGCTCTGTTCAGGTGTTGGTCCCTGTGCTGTCACGTTACATGGAGCAGCAAGGATGCTGGAATGCAGGTTTTGCCCATCCTTCTTGCTGCCTGTCCTGTCTGCTCCCTGCAAGCCCACAGGCAGCTATGTCACCTGTCTTGAAATTCTCTCTTTTAGAGCAAAATTAAGCCTGTTACATCCCTAGTAGAACTGAATCTATAAAACAGCCTCTGCTGTGAAAGCTGAGATAATCGCATGGCAAGTTGTAATTGCAGAGCACCATCTTCTGGGTGATGCTAAAGCAGCTTCACCCAGAGCAGGCTGCTGCGTCGTGTCCAGGCGCGTTTTAAATGTCCCCAGCAAGGAGCCTGCCCAGCCTCTCTGGGCAGCCTGGGCCAGGGCTCGGCACTCTCAAGGTAAAGTTCTTCCTCATATTCAGATGGAAGTTCTCGTGGTGTTTGTGCCCACTGTACCCCTTGTCCCGTCGCTGGGCACCACTGCACACAGCCTGGCACCCTCCTCTTGACGCTTGCCTTGGCTATTCACAGTAGACAGGACTGTGATTCCCTTCCCCGCTCCTACCTTCCCCGGGCTCCGCAGGCCCGGGCGGGGCCTCCCTGACGTGGGCCACCCTAGATGGGGCCCTGGCAGCGACGGGGGAGGGGAAAAGAAACCCCTAAAGTTCCAGCCCGCCCCCGCTGCCGGGACCCCTCCGGGCCCTGCGCGCTGCGGAGCGGGGCCGCGGCCGCCGGGGGCTCCCCCAGCGCCTTGCGTGCGGCCCGGCCTGCCGGCGGGGCCCTCCCTCCCTTCCAGCAGCCCCCGGCCGCGGTCCCGGCAGGGCTCCGCGGGGCTCGTCCTGCCCGGGCCCGGGCGGAAGGCATGCTGCCGCCAGCGGGCCGGGCCGAGCCGGGCCAGCCGCTCCCGCTTCCGCCCCCGCCGGGACCCGCGCCCTCCGCCATGCCGCGGCGCCAAGGCGGGCGGGGGCGGGGCGCCTGTGACGCCATCAGCCCGCGCGAGGCTCCGCCCCCTCCGCCCGCCCCCGCCCGGCCGCCGCCGCCGCCATGGAGTCGAACAGGGACGAGGCGGAGCGGTGCATCGGCATCGCGCTGGCCGCCGCCAAGGCCAACCAGCCCGACAAGGCCCGCCGCTTCCTGGAGAAGGCGCAGCGCTTGTACCCCTCGCCGCGGGTCCGCGGTGAGCGCCAGGGGGGGCCGGAGGGGGGCCCGGGGGAGCGGGGCCTGCGCCGCCGCCGCCGCGCCTGACCTCTCACCCGCACCGCGCCTGCGCCGCGCGCCCTGCGGGGGGGCCGCGCGGGGCACGCCGGGCAGCCGAGTCCGCCGCGGGGGGCGGGGGGCGCTGGGGTGGGGCGGCCCCGCCGCCGTGAGGGGCCGCGGGGAGCCGGGGGCGCTGCCCGCCGCTGTGGCCGGTACAGCTGTTCCGTGTCTCCCTGGGGCTCCGCGGGCCCCTCGGCGGGCCGGGCGGGGGGAGCGCGGGGCTCCGCACCGCCCTGAGCTCCCGCTGCTCCGGTGCCCCGGCCGTCACGGCTGCCGGTGGCACCGGGAGAGAAGGCGCTGGGCGGGGCGGGAGGGGAGCCCTCGGTGGGGCCGCTGAAAGCCTTCCCCCCGCTCGGCCCCGCCGCGGAGCGGCCCCTGGCACCGGTCCCCCCAGGCGCCTCGGCCCCAGGAGCGGCGGGCGGGACGCGGGCCCGGTGTGACCCCCGCGCCCGGCTCTCCCCGGCCGCTGCTCGTTCCCCGCTATTGCTGCCGCGGTCCGTTTCGGCAGCTTAAAAACCACCCTTCCTTCTTCGAAGGCCGCCGGCCGGTTCCATGGGTTTTGAGGAACGATCTCATTTCCTGGAAGCTGTGTGGCGTACGGAGCTAACGTGTCACAAAAGCCACAGGGAAGTGGATTGCAGAAGCAGCCGAACGCAGTTGTTCTGCGTGTTCTTACGTTGCAGAAATTTACGCAAAGAGCTGTAGAAATACTTTTTGCCCCCCCTTCGTTTACTTTGACACGCTGTGTCTGGGTTTGGATTCCTCGGCTGCGTTTTGCAGCTTGTCTGTCCTGCGGAGAGCCCGAGGTTTCCTGTAATTCTCTTTGGTTGCAAGAGGCCTCTTCCCATTCCCTCAGACGTACCGTATCGGCCTGCGGTATGTGCGGTGTGGCTTTCCTTCTCATCCAGAGTTTATACTTTTATGGAATTACTGGCTAAGAAATGTGCGTTTTGGAGGAAAAAGCGCGGCATAGCACGCAGAAAGGCTCACCCGAGAAGGACTGCTCGCCCTGAGGGGGTCTGCTCGGGTGTGCAGCGGGAAAGCAGATCTGGATGGCAGCAAGCACCAGTTTGCAATGTAAAGCAGTCACGGTTTCTCTTAGTCCTGCAGCCTGGAACAGCTGGAATGAAAGGTGGGACACGTACTGTTAGGGAACTGGAGCACAGGGGAGGAAAGCAGAGGCAAGGGGGGCAGCAGGGCAGGTTAGTGTTTACAGCGTGCTAATTTGTGGCCAGACCCAGCCAAGCTGCTGATGCAAGTTTCCCATCCGAGCTGCAGTCCAGGGACCCTTCGCTTCATGTCCTGCCAGTTGCTCACCCGCACGCTTTTGGTCTGGTCTGTGGTTGGGAAATGTTGCCAGAGATCCCACAGTTACACGGCAGTTGAGTCTTTACGCAGTGCGTGTGCCCCTGGGAGATCTCCTCCTTGTGAGTTACGTTGGGTTTGGCAGTGATCAGCAACGTGGACCTTGCACAGCCACTGCTTCAAACTGACCCTGGCTGAGTCCTACAGGTGTCATCACAGGATCAGCAAAGGGTTTTGCAAGGAGATTTCAGCAAAAATCATCTATGGTAACACAGCTGGGCACTCTGGTATAGACAAAGTCCCGCTGGTCACCTTTAAGCGTGAATTTTGGAAGAACTAACAGGAATTGAATAGATGTTAGCTAGTAAGCAAGGAAAAGTGATCCATAGCGTGTGCTTAGTGGGGAGCTGAGTTGGCAGAACTGGAAACTAATTCAGCAGCCTCTGCTTCAGTAGTTTATGAGTTTGTGCTGTGCTGCACTGAGGACCAGCATAGCTTTGGGATGCAGAAGCAATAGGGCTGGGGCCGTAGAGCAAAACAGGACTGAGCTGTGGCCATACGTGGACTTCTGTGGTTGTTTTTGTGAACTACATTACTAAAAATCTCTTGGCAAGCTGTAGGGTACTCAGCCCAAAACAGCAAGAGTGCAGTGAGTGGAGGGACAGCCCCACAAGACAAGGTTTAAAAGTGCCTGGCAGTTTGCTCCAGGTTTGGAAGGAACAAAAGCAAAGGCTATAATTCTGTGAACACCTTAATGGTGTAAATACGAGCAAGGAAAGGTTTTATTTTTCTGAAAGCTGCAATCACTGAAGCCCCCAGGCTCAAAAGCTCATCCAGCGAGGTATTTTTTCTCCTTCGTCTTGTAATAATTGCCTGTGTTGGCTGTTGGATTACCAAGCGGTTTTTTCTTGCCTCTACAAGCTCTGTGGGGCAGATAGGATATCTTGGCTCATCCCTTGGCCTGCAAGCATTGTTTGCACTTGCATAAAGAACGTGATATCCCCATAGTACAAGGTCTGTAATGTGCAATATGCAGGAGAAGGTGAAACATCCTTCTTGGTTCTAGGCTCTGGATACAGGACTGCAACCTTGTCAAGTTACTGATGCCTTTGTAAATAATGTTGTCTGGTTTTAATCGTATTCCGTGCACCTATTCTTTTTAATGGGGATGCAATATATAAACTTCAGAAACTACAGGCATAAAGAGATCAGTCTTGATGTTTGGTTAAAAAAAGACAAAAATAGTTTAAAAAGGTGGTGCTATCCAGTTCCAGGGAAATGCAGGTGGAAAGATACTTCTGTGCTTGGAGGAGTCTCACTTGGTTTCACAGTGTTGTCACACCTGAATGTTTGTCCCCTCTTGGCTGGAAGGGATGGATGACAAGTTTTCTTAGCCTTGCGAGGGGGAGGCAATAGTCTGCAGTAATTTACCCAAAACACATGCACACTCTACTTAAGAAAAGGGAAACGGAATTTATGCTATTCATATTCAGTAATTGAGATAGAAGACGGTTTTCACAGCTTCTTCACACATGGAATACGTAGGTAAGACTGCGCAAGAGAGCAAAGCACCCTTCTTTCTGACTTATGTGTTACGGGTCCTGCCGTGCTGCCAGCAATCAGTCCCCCAAAAGGGGAGTGTCCCCCTGCGACTGGCATCCCACGGTATTATTTTCTAAGCTCTCTAAAAGATATGTGCACCGTCACATAATGTACTCAGCACAGTAGACTCCCAAAGGCAGGAGATGAAGATTAATATGCTTTACAGTGTGCTAGAGAACAAATGTGGAAATGCTTCGCTGTTAAGGAAAGACATGGGAAAAAAAACCAGGAGAGGACAAGGATGTGCCACATCAGTGATCCACTGTGGCTCCTGGACTGTCTGGCTGGGTCAGCCTGGGCTTTTGGTGGAGGTTGTGTGGATTGGGAGAAGCAGGCAATATCTTTAGCAGTAGCCCTCGCATCTGGGCAAGAAGCAGCGGGAGTTGAAGGGTTCCTTGGATCAAAAAGTGAAGGCCTTTCTCACAAAGGGTGGAGGATCTTGGAGCAGTGGCAGAGATGAAGAGGGGTCTCTTTATGGGAGAGTTGGAAGGGCAAGATTGAGCTTGGCAGTCTCTTAATTTCTTTTTTCTTTCCATTTTTTTCTCATTTCAGTTCTTCTTGAGTCACTGAACAAGAATGAGCAGTCGGCCAGTGGCCAGTCCCAATCCAGGGAGTCCACAAACCCTCAGTTCAAGAAAATGAGCGGAGACTTCCCGTCGGCCAACGGAGAGGCTGGTGGGGAGGCCCCCAAGGGCTACACTCAGGACCAGGTGGATGCAGTGAAGAGGTGTGTGCGCAGCTGTCGGTGGCCTCAACCCGTAGTTTGTTTGAGTTTATCGTGTGATACCAGTCTGTTTTCCACAGTGTTTTAAAGATTTCAGCTTTGAACCATATTGAGTTGGCTTTAACTGGCTGGGTGTTAAAAGCATACCTGGATAGAGGATTTATAGCTACCGCTGCCCTGGGAGGCAGCTGGGTTGGGTCTGCAAGGGATGAGATTTTCCCCCAAAGGCATGCATGAGGGCTAGAACAGTAGGCATGTAGGCCTCTTCCTGGCTGAGTTCCAAAGAGGCAGTTTGGACACATTTATCTCATGAACTTCACGTTAATGTTTGCCTTCGTGTTATTCAGTAATGCTGGGAAGAAATCCCATGTGCTCCTGAGACCCTGTAGGTGGAAGTCATGGCTCATAGCTTGCAGTAGGCAGCCCTTCTGCTCTAAGGTCTGGTCCAGTAGCAAGTAACAGGGCATATCCCTCTTCCTCTCTCCTGATGATACTCTGCTCGTGGTCTCTATGAGAGCGTGATAAATCCACTGCAGGACGCTTCACTCTGTTAGCATGATATGTTCCTGAAGCCTCTGCTGGAAAGTCCCAGGACATGTTTATTCAGTCACCTAACTTTCCAACCACTGTTTCAGTCGGTTCTTTCTTCCTTTCTACCATTTGCAAATACTGGAAGCTGAAGGACTGAACTGCAGGCAGAGTCACTTTGTAAACTTTGTTTAAGGTTGTGGGCATGGCCTGAATTGCGCAAAACTGTGCTGGCTAATGGACTTACGGGGACTCTTATTACGTCACCCATTTCTCCAAAACCCCAGCCTGCCGTATTCTGTCTCATTAAGGTCATGTGATAAGGAGAAACCATTGCTGGGCTGTGCGTGTACCCAGAACAAACAGGGCTGTGCACACAGGCCTGGGCAGCTCCCTCTTTCTTCCTCTAGAATTCAGCTGATGTTATTTTTAGGTCTGTGAATTAACTGAGACTGAGGAGAGGGAGGAAAAAAGCCAGTAGCCCAGCTATCCTTTAGATCCTGGCCTGCTGTTTGTAGTCCCTCCCAAACAGCCTCCAGACCCTGAGCATGATGAATCTGAAGTTTATTTGCCAATGACATTCCTTTGCAGGTGATAGCATTGCCTGAGGAGAGGCCTTACTACCTCTACTGGCTTGACTTGTTAGGTGAGAGTGTTTGTGTGCTACTAATGCAGGCACAGTGGGAATGAGTCTGTGAAAAAAACTGGGTCACTCTGAGGAATTAGAGCTGAGTAAACCAGAGTTCACTGAACAACATTGATCGAAACCATGGTGCCTGAGATGTTGCAAAGTTGTATTCAATGCAAAGTGCTTTTCACAGCTGAAACGAACTGTCCCGTGTTTTCTCCTCTCTCTACTGGCAGGGTAAAGCAATGCAAAGATTACTATGAAATTCTAGGAGTAAACAGAGAAGCTTCTGATGAGGACCTGAAAAAGGCTTACCGGAAACTTGCGCTGAAGTTTCACCCCGATAAGAACCATGCGCCAGGGGCTACTGAGGCATTTAAAGGTAAAGAACATCTCCAGTATTGTGATCTGCCCTCAGGTATCAGGTGATGGTGCTGAGCTGGGCTAGCAAGGACTCCTAAAAGCAACCTCATGAGTCGGGTAGAGTGAACATAAAGCTCTTCTTTGTAAAGTTGTCTCTCTTCTAAGCTGGTTGTATTACAAACAAAGTATAAGCTTAAAATAATAAAATGTCAATATATATATATATTATATTTTTATATAATATGAATAATAAACATTTAAAAATTAAATATAAATAAAAATGATAAATAATAAAATAATAATTTAAAAAAACCAGGTTGGCACACGTAGGTTCCACCTCTGCTAGTTGGACAAGGAGAAGCCTTCCTTCCCTTTCTCCTAGCAGCTCTTCCCGTGTGTTGCTCCAGCCTCCTGCCATGCTGCTCAGGAGAAAATTCCCTCAGGATGTTAACTATCCTCTTTTTTGGGGAGATGCAGGAGCATTCACCTAGCAGGGAGAAGCTGCGAGTCCTGCAGCCAGCTGGCACAGGGCAGGTGCTGGGACGCACCCCTGTCTACAGGCAAATCCAGTAGAGACCCACTAAGTTGTGCAGTGCCAGAGACAGCTGTTGGGTTCACAAATCCCTTGAGAGAAACGTTGCAGGGCAGGCCCAATGGCAGGAAACCCATCTTCAGAACTGGTATTTAGACTCTTACACTCGTTGAGCGTTTGAGGCAGTTGATAAGCCTTCAGATTTCTAAGCAAGCACACAGCACCTGACCACCGTGAGAGGCTATGGATGGAATTGCTGGATAGAAACCCCAGGTGAAAATTTCTAGGGTGAAACTGCACCAGCCGTACATCTGAGCCCAGCCAGAGCTCAAAAAAGGTCACCGTGAGCTTCAGTTCTGCTGCAGACATCCCAGTTCTCAGAGCCTCTCTACAAATGCAGCAGGGATGTTTTGTGAGTGATAAGATACCCTAAAACTGGAGTAATTTTCCAAAGAGAAATGGTGTTGCTTGGAACGTGTAACCTGATTTACCCTTGCAGGCTGTAGAATTTTGATTATTACTGTTGAGCTGAATGCAGAACACCTTGATGCCAGCTGTACAGCACTGTTATGCCATTAAAATAGTGTGTTCTGATTCTGGCCATCTTGGGAGTGAAACACAAGAGACTACTGCTGGAGCAGGGAGCAAGGCTAGCCTGGTGTGAGTGTATTGATACAGTATTCGGGTAAGCTTCTAGTAGACCTGAATTCAGCAGTAAAAGTCTTATGTAAGGTTTGTTCAAGTCTTTCAAGACTTAAATCCATAACTGATAAGTGTGTTGCTGTTAGCAAATAATGAGCTGACCCCCAGCTACTTGGGAGAGCGTGTTTTAGTATAGGGGCCAGATTAAAGAGCGAGCATCTGCAGACATCTATCTATGCCGCATGTGCTGCTCGATAGTTTATCCTTCAATCCTTGCTAAGTGGCGAAAGGCAGGTTTCTTCACCTGTAATCTTAAATAATGATGTTTGCCGAAGCCTTTGTCAAGAGTTACGTGCCAGGAGTCGTGTGTTAAGCAAGGTGCCCTTTATCCTCCGCTGCAGAGCTATCTACTCTCAGGTTATCTCTCCTCCAAGCCTTGCCTCATTGGCTCCCCTGTCCCTCAGCTGAGCTCCTAGGTTGCAGGGCTCGCTGAAGTCCAGCTGTTTGGTTCCAGAGGGTGAAGGGGGAAATGTGCACTGCTATGAGGATTTTAGTTAATTTTTTCTTACGTTGATGTATTAGCTGAAGTCTTGGCATTTGTCTTCTCAGTGACAGCTGATAAAGCATTACATCTTGTCCTGAGACCTTGTCTCAGTCTGTAGTTACAGTTGCCTGCAGTCTGTCTTGTGGCAGATTTGCATTGCTACCTTTGGCTGACGTTGGAAAAAGAGTTGAACCTGGCTACTTCGAGCTACAATCCTGATTTGGAAGTAAGTGTTTCTTGGGTTTTGTCAGCAGGAAAGTCAGACAATGAACACAACCCTGAACCGCTCCGTTTTCATTTCTTAACTGCACAGTTTGAAGGAACAAGCTGATATGCTGAGAGTCAGTCCTTTTCGTCCAGCTTCCTTGCCTGGTTGTAGAAATGTTTGCTCTGTGTGCACTAATTATAACCAAGAAGGAGAACAAGTGTGTTGACATTACATCCTCCATGCTCCAAATCTCTAGTCCAAGAAGAAACCGTACACCTCGATCTGACTAGTGGGAAAATGTTGAATCTTGGAGTTAATCTTCTCCAAAGGGCATGTATCTCCCTTTTCTATCACTTCTGCCCCTGCCTTTTATACACCAGGCAACTACGGCCATGAACATTTTTGCTTCCTTGCGACCCAGAGAGGAGAGAGGACAGGCTCTGCAGTCATGTCAGGAGGCTCTTGGGTAGGTTGGTACGGAGGGGAAGTGGTAAGCTGCAACGTGTTGAGAGAGAAGTACAGAAATAGGAGGGTGACAGGCAGATGTTTCGGTAGAAAGGCTCAGACATGCTGAGGTTGGAAGGAGAGTGACCTGGGGAACTGGCAGGGGTTTAGTCCCAGTACATTTCCACCATCACAGACACTGGTGAACAGTCCTTGTAATTACGCACCTTACTTCTGGCATCTGGAGATTTTGAAACTCGTAGCTGACAGACACAAATTCTAGCCATTTCCTTACTAGCTTTTATGGGAGGTTTTGAAGTCTCTTTCAGTGATCTAGCTCGTATGTAAATTCTTTGCAGTTCTGGTTTGAGGCTATGATATCAAATTCCCTTAGTGCCACTTTCGAATAAAATTTGTCAACTAAAATTGTATTTTCCTATACAGCTGCTTACGGCTAAAGGATTTGGGCATTAGTTGTTCAAAAGAAGTAAGTTTAATTAAGTGAAAAGTGTAGCTGCTCTACTACCAGTATTTTCTTCACAATTCATAGTTTCATTCGTCTGGGAGGGTTTCTCTAGGGACATATACCGAATTCATACCAGTCGTATCATAACTTCTTTATTTGAATTAATTGAGTCCTTGGTGTGGTTTCCGTCTGTCTGTGTTCGCCAGAGAAGTGGTACTACTACTGCACCGCTGAAGTAGCCTGTTGGAAAGACATGGGTAGTTGAGAATCTCATTTGTGTAATGAAAAAGGCAAGTCCTGGCAGTTGGCAGAGCTAAATGTATTATTTGTAGAAGAAAGAAACTAATTGCTTCCTTATTGTCAATATTTCAGCCATTGGCAATGCGTACGCAGTATTGAGCAACCCAGAGAAGAGGAAGCAATATGACCAGTTTGGCGACGAGAAACTCAACCCTGCTCGGCACGGACACAGTCACTCGGACTTCCACCGCGGGTTTGAGGCAGACATCTCCCCCGAGGACCTCTTCAACATGTTTTTTGGTGGTGGTTTTCCTTCTAGTAAGCACGTTAAACCTTAATCTCTTGAATGGGACACAATCCTTTTCACAGAGCAACAATGCAGTAGTGATTTATTTGGCCGTGCAAAGAGTGCTGAGTTTGACGAGAGAGAGTTCTCCTTCACACATGACCTAAACTCGTAGAGTTTTCTAAATTGTTCAGAGGGGTACTTGGAGAACTCGGCATCCAGCAGGTAATACCATCAGAGCTGGACTTCTTCCCAACTTCAGGTATTTGTTTGCATGCTTGCAGCATTAGCTGTTATTAGGTTGGGTTGAACATTAGAACAAAAAATTACTTGTTTTAAGGCTAGTTGTAAAAATAATCCTATTTTGAAGAAGGCTTTTCTGCCTGGTGGTTTTAGAAGGTAAATCTTCTCATCAGAACAAACTGTGGTAACGCTTGGGTCTTATTCTGGATCTGGATCTGCTCTGCCACGGAGCTGAAACAGTTTCTCTGAGATCGCTGTCCACTTCCTTCTTTCCACTGTGTCCCATAAAAAAAGAGGAAAGTGCTATTTCTAGAGCGTAATTTAAACCTCTTGAAAATTAAATCTGTCTCCTGCCTATCAACAGTGCTGATCATGGCTTGGGTAGCAGGAAAGAACTGAGTGACTGCCCCTTCACTTGATCAGCTCCGATCAAAAAGACACAGATCAATGTAAGGATAAGGGTATTTTAGAAGACTCTCTTGTATTTGCTATAGTCATATTTGACTGGCAGTGGAGACAGTGGTTACTTGACCTCTGTGGACCAGCTTGGAAAAATAAATATTTCTGTTTCAGTTGAGAAGATTTACTCTGGTAGCTCTTTCCTGTCTGGTATGTAAGAATTAACACACTAACACCAAGTACTTACAAAGGCATCTGGAAGCCTTTTGCAGCATTCATGTTCTGCCTGTTAGAGAGGCAAAGCTACTCCAGTAAAAACAGCAGGTTGCTATTTTAGTTCAGTCTTTTTTTTCCTTTCCTCGCTGTCCCAAGAGAATTCAGGACTGCGTTCTCAGACAGTCTCCCTTTTCAGCTGTAGTTTTGCCACTTAAAACAAGATATGGAAGAGCCCTGTTTCTAGGGTGGAAAAACTACCAAAATTATTTCTTTTTGTAATCGGTTTTAATCTAAAGTAAATTCAATTAGAAGTGAGGAGGCCTGTACAAGATACTCTCTCTACATAGCTGACCCTGCTTTGAGCAGGAGGTTGGAACTCCTGAGGTCACATCCAGCCTGAATATTCATATGGTCCTACAGAATCCTATAGGTGGATCTCTGTGCCTACCACCAGCTTGCCTTCAGACCTGTCTGCTCAGTGTACCTTAGGAATACTCCTTTTTCAGCTGTGGCTTATGTAACTCATTTTGTAAGTGTTGGCTTCAGGTGGCAAATAGATTTATTTTTTTTTATTAATTCTTTTATCAGTCTCCTGTGGAGTCCCATATCTGTCTTGCCCTAAAGCTACAGCCATCTCTGTCAAGACAGCATGATGGAGTGAGTGGCTTGAGTCAGGGGCTTCAGCTATGTGAACTGCTGACCAAAACCATGGACGTGTACCTTGTGCACTGGGACATACGCAGGGGTCTCAGGAACAGCCCAGGTCTGTCAAATCGCTACTTCCCTGAGACATCCCAGCTCCAGCCTGGAAGCAGCTCAGCCAGGCAGATGTGCTGTCCTTCTTCCTGCGCTGAGCTGGCTGGCACGCTGCTGCCTGCGTGAAGTAGGCTGAGCTGAGAGCGGTGGCAATGGCAAACGAGACCTAAGTGCGAGCACAGCGTGGATTCCTGTACAATCTCTGTGTCCTTATATCTTTGCTCAGTGTGGCCTGAACCAAAGAAACAGATCAAGCCCATTCTGACAATGTTCTAAGTCAAAATTCCTGAAATTGCTGTTGTTGGCACCCAGGCTACTTTTTCCTACTGTGTTTTTTATCGGTGGGGCTGACATGGAACATGGCCGCTTTTTGTGGTTCCTTTCCTGGCCAGCCAGCACCGTCTTACGTACTCTGACCTTTTGTATAACAGTTTTCTTTTGCCTATAGGTAACGTTCACGTATACAGCAATGGCAGGATGCGATATACTTACCATCAGAGGCAGGACAGACGAGAACATCAGGGTGATGTAAGTGGAGAACAGGCGGGGGGCTGGGAGTCCAGAGGTTTTTCCAATACACGAATTGTGAGCTGGTTGGTATGGCTGTCTTGTGAAACAGTCCTGCTTGTTTCCACCCCACTGAACAGAAAAAGTTGGAGTCATGGGAATTGAGCTGCCTTCAGAATTTACACCCAGTTGCAGTTCAGTGTACTGCAGGTTGTTCTCTCAGGACTCTCATAGCTGTCATCCAGTGGGGAAAACACTGGTGTGTCTTGAAACAGTGCTGCCTTGAAATAAGATGGCACCAGTAAAGTGTACCTGTCTTTACCACAGAAAAAGCATTTCCTTTGTGATTTAATTCTGTAATTTAAAAAGGGAAAACCACTTTTCAGATAATGTGCATATTTGTAGTTCCAAATAGATAATTCCAGTACTGAAGATGCGGTGTTTCTAATCTGTGATGCTTAATTAGGCAAGGAAGACACTTTATAGCATGAGCTATTTTTATGTTTTCCCATCACAGAAAATCTAAGTATATCTCCAGCACTCCTCTGGTCTATAGAAGTGAGAATGACGGACTTACTATTTAAGAGACCAGGGTTATGTATTGAAAATTACTATTTTCTGGAGATAACCAATTATATTTTTAAAAATAAACTAGAAGAACTTCATTAATATTTTCTCTCAAGCTTAAAGGGGAAAATGCACTTTGCTGGAACTGGAGGAAGCGCAGGAGGCGAGGTAGAGAGGGAATTGCTTTCATCTGACACTGAAGAGGGGAGAAGGCTTTCCATAAAACCAGTTCTGCTCACTAGCACAAGCAAGGCAGAAAGCACATATACTCTAGAAAAACAAGTATGGGCATGAGGCTTTTGAAATTCACTCACAAGGTTCCCCGCTGCCCTTTGTCACACCTGGAGAAGGGGCAGTGGGTTTGGACCTTCAGAGTCACACCGCCCTTTCGGGAGGGAAACTGTAGGCTGCTGGGTTCCCCCCAGTTATATTGGGGTGCCTCCTAAGCCAAATGCCCACAAAAAGCAGGAGAATCAAGCTTGTGTTACTGCCGGGAGGGAGAGTGATGCTGTGGGATCCTTGCGTACAAGTGTATGGGTGGCACTCCACTGTGTGTTTCTGTTCCTTCAGGGTGGCCTTGGGTTGTTTGTCCAGCTGATGCCTATCCTCATCCTGATCATTGTGTCTGCTCTCAGCCAGATGATGGTCTCCAGCCCACCGTACAGTTTGAGCCAGAGGCCGTTAGTACCTGTTACTCTAAAATTTGTCCAGCTGGGGTGGGGGTTGGGTTCTGGAGGGCAGGGTTGCGTGATGGGGTAGGGATCTAGGCTATCTGTTTTTCCTGTCGTTTTGGTTTTGGGGTTTTTTTTGCTATTTCTCATCACACCATTGCTCTTGCTGCAAGATATTTCACACATCAGTGAAGGTCCCCTGATTCACAAACAGGTCTCGAGATGGAAGGTGTGGGCCAAGTTGGAGGGTGCTCACTTGCCTAAGGGAGGATATTCTTTGACAGAGACTTATTGCAGCCCGTACCCACAGCTGGGTGTATCTGTCCTAGAAAGGGACAGATGAAAAGACCCTGAGAGACTGTAGCCCGGGACTGAGATCCCATATGCAGAAATGAACTGAGATGCAGAGTTAAAAGTGGGGTGTGAAAAACAAAAGCCAGATCTGTTCTTCATGAAAGCCTCCGTTTATGACTAACACAAAGCAGCAGAGGAAGAGAAGAAGGAATAAAAGACACTCCTGTAGACTAAAAGACACTCCCAGAGAAATCCCCTGGTTTTGAACTGTAATCTTGCCATGAAATAGCTACGGCCAGGCATTTACTATGCAAAAGTGAAACTGTTTCATTCTAGATCCTGTGGAAATGCCCTGATCTGCTCATTTGGCTGACAAATGAAGTGACTCTTCTTTTCTTAATTCACAGTGCCAACAAAGAATGAGAAAACAGGCTTGATTTCTGGCTGCTTGCATCATTCTTGTCAACAGCTTAATGAATTTTCAGTGGGAGTTCCTTATGTGCATTTAAAGAGGGTAGACTCGGTTACAGCCAGTGGTCCCTGTTCAGTTTCACGGGTGACAAACTTGCCATTGATGATGTTAAATACTGTAGAACCCAGCTTAGCTTTTGGGTCCAAGGTAGACTATGACCTTAGTGCTCGAAACTGAAAGATGGAGTGGTTTTGAAGAGGACACGGTTAAGGGTTATTCTGAGAGGCTAAAGAGTATTGAGATGTGGTTTCTGCTGCTGATATTAGGACTTTAAAATTAAGCATTATATAGATGGAGCAGTTTGGGTTATACTGGTGAAGAGGTGGTTTGCGGGGTGAGAAGATGTTCGGTGTTGGGCAGCTTTTAAGGGCAGGGATTTGCTTCCAGCTGTATCAGCTGTCAGGAAAGCCATTCCTGAGCCCCGGGTGTTTCTCTGCTGCTGCGTTCCCTGTGCTGTCCCTGTCTGTGCATGCTCGGGTAGTGGCAAGCAGACAGATTTCTGCGTTTGGATTTGGGCAAGAGTGGCAATTGAGCTGATCCAGCCCTCTGTCATCCTTCCCGAGTGACCAAGGCACTTTGAATGAAATTGGCTTGGGGACAGAAGGCGTGCTGTGCCGGCAGGCGGTGCTCCTCGCTCGCTTGCACAGGCAGACGGGCCCTTTTTGCTGCCTAATGTGAAGGGCAGCGCTGTGCTTGGCTGCCGTTCAGCAGAACGCTGGAGCTCGCTGCACTGAACCCAGTGAGCAGGAGGTGAGAAGCTTTTGAACCTGGAGAGGTTTCAGTGGCACACGGAGATTTTAATGCCACTTCTTGATAGTGAGGCTGTCACTGGGAAAGGTAGAGTCCTACAGAATCATTTGTCACTCCATTACCTCTGTAAATTTCTTCCAAAAACTAGCTTTCTGCTGAAAGACCTGTTTGGCTGTGGGCCTGACTGTGCCACCCTGCTCTTCAATAACACCTCATCGAATTTGCCTGACTTAATTGCATGTCTGACTTCAGGTGGCAGGTTTTTTGTGCCAGGTCCTGCCCTTAATTTCATGCTTTACACTCCAGCGTGCTGCTGAAGCTCTGAGAGCTTAAATACCCTTCCTTTGAGGGCATGCTTTGTAGCCTCTGTAGTTCGTCTTCATACAGAAGAGGAATATGAACTTCAGGAGAGCTTAGGGCTCTGTCTTGACAGGTAGAATAGTGAGCTGAGCTTCTTGCAGACTGCGTCTCTGCCAGCAGGCACTGCTGGAGATGCATTAGCCTTTTCTCTCAAATAATGCCAGAAGAGCTTTTTGGGTCATGTTCAGTCTATCTGGTTATCTACCACTCATCCCTGAGTGCTGGACCTTGATGAAACGTGCAGGAGTATTTGAATCACTCCTGCAAACCCTGATAACAGACTGAAGGGTGAGCCGGATAAGTTAATGTTTATACCTGGCTTAAGATTCAGGCTCACTTCTAATGCAGCAGCCAGCTGGTATTTATTATGGGAAACTTTGGGCACGTCTCCAGATGGAGCTGTTCCTGATGAATCGAGCATTTGGGCCCAGGTCCTGTGTTACAGCTTGCAAACACACCCTAGTGAGTATCTCTAGGTTTTGCTGGAGTGTTGGGAAAAATAAGTACAGGGCTTTGTCTGAAATGCAAATCCACGGGGGCAGGGTAAGAAGAGATTTCCTTCTAGAAAGTGCTTTCTGTACTAGTTGGTGCAGGCTCGAGTGCAGAGCGGGTCTAATTTTGTTCTTGCAGCAACAGTGTTCGTTGCAGCATGTGATGTGGTAGAGGAAGCTGACGCTCTTGGGGTTAGCAGATATCTTAGCAGAGGGGACTGGGTTCGACTGACGGGCAGCCTTGCTGAGCAGGGGGGGGGTGCTGGGGAGCTGTGACAGCCAGCCCCTTGCTGCCCTCACGTCAGCGCTGCTGTGCTCCTCCAGGTGCTGTTCTGCCTTGCTGGCTGCTCTCACCCTGCACCGCACAAGCAGCAGCCTCCAAGCTTTGTACCCATCCTTGGGGCTCACTGCCAAAAACAGACGATGGTGTCGTCAGCAAGCAAATTGCAGAGAGATTTAATTAGTGCTGAAAATTCCAGTGAACGTATGAACGCATTTTAAGTGGGTTTAGGCCCTGGGCAATCTGCCTCAGAGCTATGTCTATATTCAGAGCTCTGCCCACCTAGCTAGAGGCCTGGCAGGTTTTCTCTCCCTGTGTTGGCATTTCATTTCCACCAGAAACACTTCTTTCCAAACCTTCAAGTCTGTGGATGCATGGGAGCAATGTATTTTTTGCAGCGGTGTGGTATTGTGGCATATTGTGCATTATAAAGAGCTGGGAGCTTTTTGATCTGCCCTTGAAGCATGTCCTACACTGTTAATGCCTCTTCTCCCTGAACTAGGTCTGTGGGTCACATACACAGGAGAGTAACAGAGCACTTGAAAGTTGGCTACTACGTATCTGAGAACTTTGCAGATGAATACACAGGCACGAACCTCAAAAACGTTGAAAGGAGCGTGGAGGACGACTATATTGCAAACCTTCGAAATAACTGCTGGAAAGAGAAGCAGCAGAGTGAGTAGTGTCGGGTCGGGAGCCGGAGGGTCTTGGCTGCTGGTTGAGGTCAGCCTCAGAAAGGTCTTTGGGGGCTGAGTTATGCTAAGGTTATACTTTAACGTGGTACAAGCACGTTTCCTGTGTTGTTGGCTTTTTTGTCTGCCTATGACTTCATGACAAATCCAGTGTGTGGGGGTTTTTGTTTTGTTTTTTAATGCTGCTGTAGAACTGGTCAGACAAGAGTTGTGCCCCGGAGGTTCTGTCCGTAGGATATCTCTGATTTCCAGTGGAGGGGGAAGGTTGCAGCCACCTCATTTTCAGGAGGCCACTGATAGCTCTGTGTAATATTTTGGTTGTTCAGGGACCATGTCTGAAAGCCTGCTGCCCGTGGTGTCCTCCATCCCATATCCCATCCCTGCACAGAGGGCTGTGGTGGCAGCACTGCTGCTGCTGAAGGCACGTAGGGTTGGGAGGGACAGCTACCCAGCCGGACAGCGTGAGAAATGATCTGGCCAGGCAGCACAGTGTGGTGAAGGCAGCAAACTTTTTGCCAAGTCCCAGGGGTGACCTGACTTCGCAGCCCGTTCCCAGCAGGTGATGATCACAGCTCTTGGAGCAGTGGCTGGTAGGGTTTGAGCACCTGGGACACAGGAGAGCCCAAGTAGTGCCAAGTGAGGCTGATGCACCTAGCTGTGAGCGTCTTCATTTCTTCTTCCCTGTGCTGCCGGGGAAGTCTTTGTGTAGGCTGCCTCGTGTGCCTCCTGGGACTAGAGGCGGGTCCCATCAGGTTCCTAGGCCTTTCCCTGGGATGGATGAGCTGTCAGCAGATGTGACGCCCATCCTGTCCTAAAGGTCGCAGAGCATTTCCTCAGCCTCATCCTGTGCTTCGTTTTACCTTGAAGAACTTGAGGTGCCTCCTGTTCCCAGCAGAGCCCTTGGTGGGATGTGGCCTGGCAGGTGGGTCTCCTTCCACATCACGTTTGTAACGCTGGGCTTTCCCTTTGCAGAGGAAGGCTTGTTGTACCGGGCACGCTACTTCGGAGACTCGGATCTGTACCAGCGAGCACAGAAGATGGGCACCCCCAGCTGTAGCAGACTGTCAGACGTTCAAGCCTCTCTGCACGGATAGTCACCGCCTGCCCGCTCAGCAGAGGTCTAAGTACGAGCCAGTGATGCTATCCCTGGCAGCGGAGCAGGGCATGATAGTGCTTTTAATACTTACTTAAATCTCTGTTTGAGACAAAATCTTCACGAGTCTCCTCTGGATGCATACACATCACAGGGGGAAGCACCCCCCTCCGTCAAGCCTACACTTGTTAATCGGGAAATTGATTTTGTTTAGTTTGCATGTCGGCACCCTCTGCTCTCTCCAGGCTCCCTGTTTTCTCTGGCACTGTCGGTGTTGGGTCTCTAGGAACAGAGCAAAAGCCACAGGCTTGTTGGCGACTCAGCTGAGGTCTCGTGAGCTGCCCGTTCGATGCAGTGGCCATGTGCACCTCGGCTGGTTGGAAGTGTTTTACTGGCTGTGACAGCCAGCCACCGTGTTTTAATGAACCTTTATTTGGTTGCTTTATTGTCCGTTTTACTGAAAGAGCTGTTATCCCCTGGCACTTGAAGCAATATGATGACAGGGAACAGACTCCTACCAAACAGATGTTTCTTGCCCCCCTGTTGCCTTCCCGTGACACTTGAGGAGAACAAAGCAAATGGCTAGAGTTCACAGCAGGTTGTAGAAGTAACTTACTGTGTTAAACTGGGAATCAAAGTAAAAACAGCTGAGGGGAAATTTGGAAGGCTCAGGGCTTGGAGAGCTTGAATTAAGGCTGGCCCAGATAGCACGTGTGTGACTGGATGTGTTGGATCACGGGAGAAATGTGTGAAAATAATGAAAAAAATTGGCACGGAGTTTGGAGTCCTTTTTCAGCTTAATTATCTGGGCTGATTTCACCTAGCAGATACTGCTGGGATGGCTGTAAAACTTACAGCTCCCTCCTACCACAAAATAATTTGAAAACAGTGTTTCTGTAGAAAATAAATCAGAGGTGAAGCTTACACCAAGTGCTAGTTGTATGGACAGCATTTAGGCTTGCTAAGACTTCCCGAGGACGCTGGACATCTGGCTGCTTGATTTGTAGACACAAGTAAGGAGGTTTAGCAGGGGAGTTTTTGCTTGATTTTTATTTTCCTTGGCAAAGGGTGCGCATCTGAAAATTTGGCCTTTAAAGCAAATGCTCTGGGTTGCGTTCAGCCTTTTTTTGGGTGTATCCTGTTTTTGGAACCATTCTTATCTTGATACACCCGCTCTCTTGTTTTGATAACTGCCCCTCTTCTTTCACAACAGATCGGCATTAATTACCAGCTTTTCTTTAATTCCCTCTCTCTAGCCGTGGCCTGAAAAGAGAGCTGCTGTGAGGCAGAGGGCCCGCTGCAGGTTGATACAGTGTGAATGAAAAAGCTGCTGAATGAAAAAGCTGCTGCCTGTAATGTGGGGAGGGGGAAGGAAGAGGGAGGTACGGTGACGGTGACGTGCGATTGTCTGGAGACTGACACCACTACCGCTTTTGTTCCCAGACTCTTGAAATGCCTGAAGACTTTTGGTGAAGTGCACTGAGCCGAGGTGACAGACTGGTTATTTAAAAGAATCAAACATTATCTTAAAAATGGAATTGGAGAATTAGCAACGCACAACTGCCCTCTTTCTTCTCTCTGCCTGCCTCCGCTGTTCGACCTATGTCTCAGGCAGCAATTAGGACAGGAAATCAAGCTGCCCGTCTTCCTCCTTCCCTTCCGACACCACTAGCGTGCAACAGTCTCGTTGCTCCTGGGATCCCACAACCCCGAGAACAGACACGTAGAGTGTAAAATAACACAAACTAACTGCAGAAGCCACGAAGCAGAAGGGGAGACCCTTTGTGACTACACCGGTTACTGCTGATGGAGAGAGAAATCGGATGATTTGGTGATAGAAGAAAACTTTAAAAAAAAATATATAATCTATTTAGAATTAATTTATAGCTGTATATATGTTGTACTTTTAAACTATGCAGGGGTTGGATGATTAAATTATTATGTTTTCTGCCTGGCTTGGTAAGCAGGGAAGTGGGGAATCTCTTCCCAGGGTGTCTCGCTCTGCAGTGCTTTCCTGCCTGACAACTCAAACAAGAATCACTTTGGAGTTACTGTATTTTGCTTTCTGGAGGACAGCAGCATTCTGTGTCTTGGGATGCTGATACCTGCATTTCAGGTTTTAATAAAAGAAATTCCAAATCTGTAGGGGGTAACAAAGAAATCAGGGAAACTGTCCAGATTGGTGGTGTGGTTTTGCAGCGTTGGCAGAAGCTGCAGGGGGTCAGCTGAGCCCTGGCGTCGCACTCGGTGACGGGAAGGATTGTCCTGGATGGTTTTTGCTCATCAGTTGTTGGGTTTATTTGTGCACGTAACTTCTTTTTTTGCAGAGTCTGCTTTAATTTTGCCTCGTAATCAGCGTGCAGCATTCGTTCTGTAAAGAGGGCTTTCCACGGGCCGTCTCCCTTTGTTGGATTTTTTTTTTTTTTTTTGTCCTACACTTGGGGTTCCTCACCCATCAGCACTCCCATGTGCAACATGGCTGTGGCCTTGACATCCTATCTCTAACGTTTCCTACAGGAGACCTGTAAAATACTGCTAATTCATAAGAAACGGAGCTTTGTATTGCTTCTGTTGAAAGAAGTTTTGCCGGGGGAGATCGGAGGGTGCGCCTGATCTCTCCTTGGACCCTGACTGAGCTCTGCAGCGCATCTCTCACTCGATTACCATCAGGCAGGACTGGCATTAGGGCGGTGGGAGGGCACTCGAGGTTAGGAGCCATCTCTTCAAAGCAAAACTGACACGAGTGGAGCTACCTTCCATGGAATAAATGGATATTTTTTTATTTTATTTTATTTTTTTTGGTGGTACTCTGCAGTTCATTTTTGTCTAGAGACATTTCCAGTGGGAACCGTCCCCCGACGTGCTCAGGGGAAATGAATCAAAAGCGCGGCAGCTCCTGGCTGAGGTGGCAGGGGCTGGAAGAGGTGAGAGGTAAGGTGGTTTTATGTCTTTATTGGTAGGAATCTACATGCTCTGTCTTCAGCTGTTTATTTATTTTGCAAAATACTAAGCCTCCCGTTAACTGCAAGCCTTATCCCACAGCCGCCATGACTTGGACCTAATGTTAAGGGGGTTTATTTTTCCTTTTTTTTTTTTTTTTTTTTTTTTTGGTAATAGCTCTTAATAGAGGCACAGGCTAGCCAGTGTGAAGAGATCAGGGGGAGGGAGTTGAATGAAAGTCATGTTCACAGAAGGTGCCGAATGTCTTCCACAATGACATTCCTTGCCCAGAGCCTGCCTGCCAAAACCTTTGGTTATTTTTTTTCAAGTAGATACCCATGGATAATAACAAGCGAGAAGGCATAGATCCTAACGGATGCTTACAGAGGCTGTATCTCTCAATTTAGAATTAATTATACAATTGTACATCTATAAATAAATGTTTATAACGTGAAAGGCTCCTGCTGTGTTCGTGTCCTGCAGATCCTAGCCCCAGCCAGCTCTGGTTTCACAGCTCCTTCTTCACGCCCCCTTTGTCACATCTGCACAGGCGTTCAATGAATTGAATCCAGCATCTTTGCCATCCCAGAAAGTCCCAGCAGCTGAGAGCTCCAGTGCTGCGGGAGGCTGCGGGAGCCTTCCCAGTGTGGCAGAGGTAAGGACGGGGAGAAGATCAGGAGGAGGTGTGGCTCCCCAAGTTAGCCGCGAGTCCCAGCAAGGTGACAGCAAATGGTCAGCAGGACATCTTTGCTTCAAACTGGTTCCACTAGGATGCTGGATGCTCCCAGCAGGGTGGCTTGTGCCAGGAGGGGACCCCGCCTTCCCTCCCTGAAGTGCCACTGTTAGCCGGGTCCCCCGCATGCTCTGGCCAAGCTCTTTTTTGGGGATGCTATATTCTCACCTCAGAATGCCACCATCCTAGCAGCATCGCCCCAGCATTTTAAGGTGCCCTTTGGATGGGTCTCCATCTGAGGAGGGCAGCAGGTGTGAAGGCTCGAGCTGCTTTTGTCCTGGGCAGAAATGTTGGCTTGGACATGCTTCCCAACGGCACCAGCTCAGAAACTGCCAGCCCAAAATGCTTGGGGTTGGATTTGAGGTCCACACTCCCAAATGGGTCTTTTTCCCACATATTCCCGGCCCAGGGCAGCAAAAGGCTTTTCCCGCGGCACCTGGGGCAGGTTTGACCCTGCTGGTGCTCCCCTCCTCCCCAGCTGCACGTACCAAAGGGCTGGAGGTTTTGGGGTGGGGTTTTCCCCCCCTTTTCCCATTTTTTCCCCCTTCTTGCAGAAGCCAGGTGTCACATCCCTTCCATTTCCCCTCAGTGCTGCATTCCCAGCAGTGGCGGTGAGTCAGCCCCGCTGACCTCTTGCAACACCCGTGCCAGCAGGCCAGCCAGGAGAGTCCAGCATGAACCAACACAGCCACAAGGCAAAACCCCCCAGTGCCACTGGCACAGTCTCCGCTGTGTTTTTGTTTTGTTTTGTTTTTAATTCTGCAATCAGGTGCACCCATGCCACAGGTTTTGGGGCAGTTTTACTGCATTTCGGATCATTTCCAGCCTAGAGCAATGGGAGATGCTCTGCATTTTGGTGTGCTGGTCCCTGCCCGCTCCCCAGAAGTGCTGGTGGTTTGGGCTGCCCATTAGCTCCTTCCCCACCTGGCAGCTCGCTAGCCCGAGCTTTCAGCTGGAGCAGCCACCCAAGGCAGGGAGGCAGCAGGGAAAGGCAGGTGCCCCACCAGCATCCTCCTCTGGCAAAAGGAAGTGAAGGGGACCCTGCTTCCCACCACCATCATTTTTGGCAGCAAACACGAGGGTTTAGCATTACCCTGGGATTTAAATCCTCATTTGCCTTATTGCTGCTGGTGCCCCCAAAATCTCCATCTTCCTGCCACCATGAAGGCACCTGGGACCCCCCGGGCTGATGATGGTGCCACAAATAGCCCTACCACCACCTCTTGGATTCCAAAATATCCCTCTGCCTGTCCCCTGCCCTGGGAGATGCTAAATACAGCATTGCTGGAAGCTCCTGGCACTTTCTAGGGAGCTGCGAAACCCCAGGGACCTTGACATCCCTCCCCAGATTTGTCATGGAAAGGCCATTTTGCTATAAATAGAAGCAAAGCTTCACCTGCCATTGCTCGTGGCTGGGGTTGTGACCATGGCGCATTTCAGGGGCACATGGACCTGGTTTTGCTGGGCACCCCCCCAGTGAAGAGGCCGTCCTGCCGCCCTGCATTTGCTTATGTGAGTTTTGGTGGGTTTTTTTTTGCTTTCTTGGCGTTTTCTGCAAAGCGTTGGTTATTGCTTGTAATAATAATTTTTAAAAAAGTGATGCAGGGTCCCCTTGCCCACCTTTGGAAAGGCTGGCAGGGGATGAGCGGGGGCCATGCTGCTGCTGGTGGCACAGCAAGACATGGGGCTATCCTCTCTGCGGGCTTAGGAGTGCGATATATAAAAGTATGTGTATTTATGGAGCTGTATATATAGCTTCAAGACACAATATGTCTCAGCAGGGGATGACAGCATGGCCCAAGCTGAGCCACCGGCGTTACTGCCATCACCGTGCCATAAATCTCTCACCATGGCTAGGGAGCAAACATTCCATTTCCACCCTGTGCTGGCGGTACCAAAACCTGCTCTTCTGATTTTGCCAAAAAGCTTTGGGTTTGGAGTTTCCTTTCCAGTCTGCTCAGTGGCTCCTGCGCTGGTTTGACAGTGGGTTTGCTGCCAGACAACCCTGCAGGGCACAACACTGCCTGACTGGGGATGCCCCTCACGTGAGAGGGGGATGCTCTGGCATGTGACTGAGACACACGGTCCCCAAAACTTTAGGGGAAACCCCCCTATTGCACAACATGGTTTTGTAAAGGCACGTTTCCAGCTGTACCTGCCTGGCACTGCTTGTTGCCCCAATTGCTCCTAGGCAGTATTTACGTGGGGGAGCAAACTCTGCTGCCACCACTCAGGTTGTGGATTGTCCTTTTCAGAAACTGCTTTTCTGGTGAAAATGATAAATGGTCACTGTTCATCCACAGGGGGGGAAACAAAAAAAACCCCAAAACAATAGAAGCCCAAGCCAGAATAAATTCACATTTGAATGGAAATGATTTTTCAGGCTCTTTTTATCCCCCACACCTTCTGAGGGCTCTTCATTTGCCAAGCAGCTTAATCACCCTTCAGTGAAAGCCTCTTCCCCAAGTCCCTCTAATTGCAGGCTTGGGTAATTGGTCTCATTTTTGCAGTGTATTTGGAGCTGGGGAGTGCTTCCCCCTGCAGGTGTGGCCCTCCCTGTGTCACTCCCTCACAATTTTAGCCAATTCTATTTTTCTGCCCAAGTTTTCTGCCCTGTAGCTCCCCGGGGAGGAGCAGCAGCCCCTTGCCGGGGTGTCACAGCATTCCTCCTCAGGCACAGAGCTACCTGGCTGGCTCAGCAGCCTGACTCAGTTCCCCCTGACTCACAGCCCCATGGCCTGCAATTAGGAGCAGGTGCAGTGGGATTCCCCCCTCATTTCCCAAACCTTCAGCTCCCACCACAGGGGCTGCCTGGTCAGGGAAAGGCTTCCCAAGGATGCCAGCAGGATTTCAGACCAGTAGGTAGCAGTTGCATCATCCCCCTCCAGACCAGAGTGACAGAGAGACAACAGTTCATCAATTAAGACAAGTTTTATTAGAAAAGTAAAAAAAACACCCCAACATGATTGCATAGGAAGTCTTGCACTTGAACATCAAGTGTATGAGTAAACTGTAACCAATGAAGCCCCCACAGCACAGCACGGGGAGGGGTCCTGCCCTCTGTCCCTGCCTTGCCTCACATGCCCCTCTCCCACCACTCTTACCCCTCTCATGATCAAAGATGCAATGCAATTCCAGACCCCCCTCCTGCCTTACTGGGAGCCCGCACAGAACCACCAGGTGCCAGCAGCAGGGTTGTCTTTGACCCAGACCTACAGCCCAGCCATCACTCACACCCACACGCCCTCCCTCCCCCAGAAACCCCATTGATTACAATCCTTGTTACAAACACCCCCCACCCCCCCCACCCCCATGATTAATCAGCCAACAGGAGGAGACCGTGTGCCCCCCAGCAGCCCTGCTGCCACATCCAGGAGCTCGGTTACTGCAATCATCCCACAATCGACAGTGTGAAGCAACCTCCGCCTGCGTCCCGGTCTGCTCCGCATCAGGGATGCCCCAGCACAGGCAGGCACCCCACTGGGACCTCCGCCTGCCCAAACTACTTTCCACCTACAGCCCTACTCCAGCCTAACCTAAACTACAGCGGCTGCCAGGAGCCACCACGCTCTAACCAGGTCTTCCGAAGCACTTGGGTCAGTCACTTCAGCCCAGCCCATCAGCACTCCTCTATGAGCAGCTGCTCGGAGCTGTACAGCTTCTTCTTGATGACCCTGAAGCCCGTGCTCAGCTTCAGGGGCGTGAAAGCCGGCCCCGAGGTGAAGAGTCCCTGGATCTTGGGCCAGAGGCGGGAGTCCAGGCGGAGCACCAGGGTGAGCTGGAAGGTGGGCACCACAGCAGGGTCCACGGCGATGTGCCCCACCTCATGGCAGGCCTTGCCGTGCTCCACGCAGAGGTCAAGGAGGGCCCCACGCAGCCCGCAGGGCTCGCTGCAGGCCAGGCGCAGCAGCTCGGTCCGCACCTGCGCCAGGAGCTGGGCCGGCATGAGGAGCCGGGAGCAGCGCCGGGCACCCAGCGGGGCCCTGGCCAGCGTGGCCTGCACCACCTCCATCAGGTGGGCGCACAGCAGCTCATCCTCGGGGTCGTGCAGCAGGTCCAGGTCCGGCAGGGAGACCCCCTCGGTATCTGCGGAGGGAACAAAAGGCAGGTCAGCGCCGGGCCCGCAGGGAGGGGTGGGCCGGGGGTGCCCCCAGCCCAGCAGACTGAGGTGTAACGGGGCACGAGAGCCGCTGACACAGCGCCCCACACCCCCCTCGGGCACCCCCAGCCACCTCCCAGTCCCTCAGAACCCCCCGGGAGCAGCTCCCCCCCCCCGCGGACCCCCACCCACCCACCTCCCTCCGAGCCGGAGGCGCTGCCCAGCGACTCGCAGTCGGAGGTCTCCAGGCGGCCCCGCTCGCCGACCGCCAGCCGCTCCCACAGCCCCGGCATCGCACCCCGCCTCCGCCGCCCGCTCCGCTGGGCCAGCTCCCCGCCGCCTGCCTTATATAGGGACTGCGCGGGAGGCCCCGCCCCGCCTTCCCGCGCCCGCCAATGGGAGCGCGGGGCACGTCCGCGGCGTCTCTCCTGCCCGGTGACAGCGGGAGGCTCCGCCCCCTCCCCCCCGCTCGGCCCCGCTCCGGCCCGGGCCCTGCAAACGGCGCGGGGGGTTGCGTCAGGAGGGCCGGGCCCGTGCGAAATCCGCCTGCCGTTCTGGGCAGCGCCCGCCGGGCTTCCCCGGCCCCCGCTGCCGCCCCAGGGCCTGGGCCTCACCCCCGGGCACCCCCGGGGTCCCGGCTTGGGCCCGGGCCTCGTCCCGTCCCGCACCTCAGCACACGGCCTGGGCCTGGGCCTCGGCCTGGGCCTCACCACCGGCACCCCAGGGCCAGACCCCATCCAGGGCCCCACCGCTTCGCCTCCGGCCCGCACCGGCGAGGACAGCAGCGATAGGAGGGACACATGCCATGGCCAGTTTGTGCCAGGTCCCCACCATTCCCGACCCCTCTCTGGGCCGTGGAACAGGCCCTGGCTGGCACAAAACCAGGCAGCAGGTGATGGGGCCGGCGGGTTCATATGTGAAGTTTTGAGCTTGCCCGCTGATCACCCTCCTCTTCCAGGTGCCGCTGGCACACTGGGCGCCAGCAGGGCCCGATCGCGGTGCGAGTGGCAGAGGCAGCCCTGGCGTGAGACATGGCCGGCTTGTGTTTGCTGCTGCCCTGCTGCAGGTTACAAACCAAACCAACAGCCCAAGGCCGCAGGCGCGGCGGGGGATGGGGGTGCCAGTGTCCCATTAGCCATCGCTGTTCAGGTTTCTTAAGAAAAGGAAGGCTGTTGGAGTGAAACACGTTAAAAATCGGAGGGTTATGGCGGGGGAGAGAGCAGGGCACAGCCAGGCTGGAATGGGCAGCTTTGTTCAGTACCAGGCTGAGGGTTACCCCCAGTGGTCCTGTAAATGGGGGCAAGGCATCGTCCTCCTCTGAGCCCTCTGGAAGCATGTACCACCCCCACAGATCTGTGCGTGCCTGCCCCTGCGTACGTGACCTTTCCAAAGCTAGAGCCTGAGCAGTGCGGGAGCCCGAAGGCCCATTAATTGGTGATAAAGGGCTTTGTTTGTCCTCCTGCGCACTGCCTGTGGCTTTATCGGAGGAGCTGAGCACACTCTGAAGTCATTCTGGGAGCTATCTTGGGTACCGTCCTTCCTGAGCAGAGATTGATAACAGCCTAGCAGTAAACATGGTGGAGAGCAAACGCTGGTCAGGAGCAAGGGGGACAGGCCCCTCGTGCCAGCATTGCACCCACTGCCTGTGACCTCCACGGTGCGGGGGACAAGGCCAAATTCTCCCACCCAAGAGCTGCAGTGCAGTGGGTGCTGAGGGTCCGGGCACCCAACTGGGAGCTGTAGCAGTGTGGAGATTGCTTTTCAGGGGTCAAAGGAGAAGCGAGGCCTGAATCCCTTGCTGTTTCGGGAGTGGGGCCCAAGCCAGGGGAGCAGGTATCGTCCTGGGAGCCGTGGGGTGGAGGGGATGTGTGGGGAGCTGGGAACAAGCCCTGGCTTGTGCCCACAGCATGCAGGGCTTCTGCTCTGCTTTTTGGGACAAAAAATGAAAGAACCCCAATCTCAGCTGTTAAAAATACACACCGATATTTGCACACTTGCCAAGCAATAGAGCAAAATACTCACACATGTGCTCTGGAACAGTTGGATGGTGTTTGGGATCCTGTTTTTAACAAAATCTAGCTCATCAGGGTTTTTTCCCCACAACCTCCAAGTCATTGGTACGAATATTCACTGGGTGAGGCTGAAAATAGATGAGGAACGGCTGGCTCTGGGGTCAAAATAGGGGGTTGGAAACAGCAAATAAATGAAAAAGAGGTAAAGGACCACATGGAAGGCGCCTTGCTAAAAATAATCTTGAAGCTTATGAAGCTGAGGCTGAGCATAAATATTTTTCTTTCTTTGCCATAACATTGCCTGGTAGGCAGGGGAGCAAGCAGCCGCTGGTGTGATAGCAAGGGTTAAAGTGAAACATAATTTTTGATCTCTGAAATAAAATAATCCTAACGTGATGCTGCACGCTCACCCTTCTGCTGGGAGGGGAAGCATTGCGGGGCTTGCCACTCGTTTTCCTTCCCAAAAGAGACTGCAGCCCGGGCCGCTGTTCTGCAGCAGGTCCTCTAGAAATGGTTTGGGGCTAGAAAGCAAAGTTTTCACTACAGTATTAGTAATCCCTGTGCTTCCCTTCCCCGGGTACTGCTGCTAGCTTAAACCCAGTGTGATTTTCGTGGCCGAGCAGTGTACCTTTCCCCCTGACCTGCCATCCTTTCTGGGGAGATCAGAGGGGGCTTCAGGATGATGGATGAAACTTTCTGGACAGACTGTTCCTGGCTGGCTGTGCCTTGTCGGACCACCCCATGATGAGATTTCTTGATCACTGTGATTTCCAGCCTGTCTGGTTCTGCAAAGGGTTAAGCAGGGGATGGCTGGCGTTGGGGAGGGTCCTGGCTGGGCCCCTGCCCGGGATGTGCTGAGCTCAGCAGTTTTGCAGGGCTGCAGGGGGAGGGGACTGGGGAGGAGGAGGAGGAGGAGGAAGGGAGATGTACCGCAGGGGGCTCAGTGAGTGCCTTGGTGCACGTCCTGTGCTGACGTGCCCCACGTATGCTGGGGGGCAAATTCCTGCCACTGCCCATGGTGTAGTCCCCATCTTCAAGTTCCCAGCAGCTCCGTGGCCCAAAAAGCCACTTTTAGGTAATTTACACATAATTTCAGCATGCTGGCATGGCGCAGAGGCTGCTGTGATCTTCTGTGTCCAAGTAGTCATAGGGGGGAAACAATGAATGGGCTGAGCTGGGGGGAGGCTGTGGTTTTCAGGGTGTCCCCTAAGTGCCCGCAGGGTGGGTGTCCTTTGCACCCTCCCTGGCCCCATCCTCAGTCACCGGGTCCACGGTTGTGGCAAGGGGTGACCCTGCTCATCCTCCACCACCACACCGAGCCCGTGGCCAGCTCAAAGAGGTGAGCTGAAGGCTGCGAGCTAGGCGGGACCCGGCGGCAGGTCCTGGTGTGCCACCGGCCGGGCAGGTCTCCACCGCAGCCAAACCTTTTGGGCCTGTCTCTCACCCCCGGGAAAAGCAGCTGCAGGCAGGCTGCCTGCCCGCGATGTGCGGGAGTCAGGCAGAGAAACAAGGAACATGCATCCGAGGAGGACAGTGGATGGGTTTTGGCAGCTGAGACGCCGAGTGCCGGGTCGGCACCGTGCCATTTACAGGGTGGGGGCTGTGAAATTCTTCTCCCCTTGGACGCTTTTGCCCTATCCCAGGCAAAAGCTGGAGCTGGTGTTTTGGGGGTGCTGCCCCACACCACCGCATCCTCGGCGGGGGCAGAGGCTCTCCTCGGGCCGGTGTTTGGCCGAGCAAAGCGAGCGCGTGCCTTGGCACTATCCCCGGGGCTGGGGCCGTGGCCAGCAGGGCTGGGAGCGCGGAGGGGAGGCGCGAGTGGGGCTTGTGTGCCGGTACATAACGTTCTGCTGCGAGCACCCACAGGAAAACCAACCAGCAGCCCTGAACGGAGCTCTTTGTTCAGCTTTTTTTTTTTTTTTTATTTTCCCTCCCCTCCCTGCATCAACTTTTGCTCGCAGCTGATGGGCTCCCTTCCCCCTGCTGCTCCACTCCCAGCTGCAGCCTCCAAACAGCCCCCGAGCTGCTTGCCAAGCCCCCAGTGATGCTGCAGAGACCCCTGAGGTGAGGGGGGACGGTGCTTCAAAACCCTGAGGAGGAATAGTTACTGCCAACTCTGCCCCACAGATCTGCAAAGCAGAAATAGGGCAGCTGGGGGTCTCCAGCTGCCAGGGAAAACCTGTGTTTGCAGGAGGGGGAGTGCAGGGTTTGCTTTTTTTTATTTTACCATCTAGCAATCCCTCTGGTTTTTGCCGCCTTACATAAAGTGTTTACTGAGCAGGAGGAGGGAACAGCCAACAACATGTTTTTGCATTTGTAGTACTGTACAGGGTGAACTTTTCACTTCCTCTCAATGGCTCTCACACATGTGTCTATTTTGGTGCTGGGCGCACATACAAACAAGCCATGTACGGCACGGAGCCGGGGCTGTTCCCTGCTCCATCCAGCCACGAGCCCAGCACACCGCAGAGAAACGCTGGAAAACAAGGAACGGGAGGAGGGCGAGGGGGGGCTGCCCTGGGGAAATCTCAGCCCCACTGTGTTTCAGAACCTTCAGCACACGCTGAGCTTGTGGGGAGAACCAGGCAACGCCTGGGCACTGCATCCCACCGGCAGAGCCGCAGGCGCAGATCCCTCGGCGTCCCCGGAGGGCCGCTGGAGTGGAAAAGTTTCACGTCAAGCAGTAAAAAAGGACAGGCTCATTCTGCATCTGATTACGCAGGCTGCAGCACGTAGGGTCGGCGGGCGGGCGGGCGGTGAGCGCAGGGGCTCGGGGTGCTGCTGTGTGGTGGGAGGCAGAAGGTGCCCAGCTCTGTTCCCAAACCCCACGGTGTCGTCTTGATATGGGGGGTATTTTTGGCAAGTTTGGCCAGGGTAAGTTTAGGTGGCTGGAGTAAGCAGGATTAAAAATAGATGATACAGAACAAACAAACAAGTTAACGATTGAAACGCTCCCTTCTTTTCAAAATTACCCCACCTGGGACGGAGTTTTAATACCGACTGCCATCGTGTTTAGAGTGATCCTGGCTGAGGACCCACCTGCTGTGCAGGAGGCCCCCACAGAGCAGGGGCTGGCAGCCCTCCAGGACTGGGGAGGAGGTTTTCCGGGCGGTGCATGGGGGAGGCGGCGTGGGACACGTCTCAGCTGAGCTGCAGCCTTACGTGAGAATGCCCGGACACGGTTTCAGAAACCGTACAGTGAATTTCCACGGGTGTGGAGCTGGGACAGGGGCTTCCTCTGCACCAGGGCTGGCTTTGGGGCAGCGTGTGCCTCTGGACCATGAAAAGCTGACTGATACTAGAACCAATTCATAAACGGAAACAAATGCAGAACGCATCTGCATACTTCTTCCCTTTAGTTTTAGCTAACACAAACTGGTGGTGATATAACTAAGACAGGGATGGATTCAAATTAATCTGTTCCAATCCAGATGTGGCTGGACTGAAATAGTGAGTAAAAATAAAATAATCTCGTAAGATGTTGAAAATGGAAAAATTAGGCATCTGGAGCAGTAAGTTGTACAACTGCATAAATACAGTGCTAAGCCTGTCTCTCTGCCGGCTAGCACAAATGTGGTGTTGAGGCTCTAATCAATGGAAAATTAACATGTTGAAATGATTATGCCAGCAAATGGAAACCCAGTTCCCCTCAAGAACAGAAGTGAAGTACAAATGAAAAACAAGACGATTAAAATGAATGGATTTAAATAGGGGGTTTCTGCTGGCAGAGTTAAACCAGGATTAAAAGCTGATTTAAATCAATCCACTTTTGAGTGTAAAGCAAGTGTGCTTTCGTACCTCTCAGTTTTTTTTTTTTAAATTGAACTTAAGTTGAGCGTTGTAACACCCAATCTGCCTCTGAGCTTCATTAAACCTCCTGTTACCTACCCAACAGCTGACTGCTTCTGTCAGCAGACCTCCCACACAGAACTTTGAAAAGGATACTTGCAACACTTTAAAAGAAAAAGGAAAAAGAAAAAACAATAAAGGTAAACTGTTTCAAAGACAGAATTAATTTATTATCAGAGCAATCTAATACATAATAAAGAGGGAAAAAAATTAAAGGTACAGCTTCTGCATTAGAGAGCAGTGTCCTACCAGGACTCGTAGTGCAGACACAAGAGAAAAAACAATGAAGAGGAAACAGCTTCGGCAATATGTGAGCTACTTCTGGAGAAAGCGTCACTGCTTGTCCCCTCTCAGCCAACCTGGGACAGTTCTCATCCTGTTCATCCCCCAAAACAACGGCTAGGGCTGAAGAGTGGTTTCGGCAGGGCGTTGTACCTCTGCTCTATAGAGGCCCGGCTTGAGCAGCGAAGATGCAGGCTTCCCAGCCTACCCATCGCTCAGTCCTTTGGCCATGCACCGGGGAAAGGCCAGACCGAGTTACTGGGTTGCTTTCGCTGCCACCACACTGTGTGTGTCTTCTCTCCTCTGTAAACAATAAGGTGATTCTTCCAGTTCTGTAAAATCGATCCTACCTTCTAAGTTACAGAAACTGAGCCCTGCCAGCCTGTAACACTGCAGAGGACTTAAGAATCCCATCATTTCCATTTATTGGCAGCTTTATGGGGGATCCCCACTCTCAACTTAAAAAAAAACAACACAAAAAGCCTGGTCCTGCCGATGCAGCTGTCAGCATCCTGATAAATTGGGGTGTGTTTTGAAGCCAGGCCAGAGAATGTTTTTCTTCTGTTCCCTGACAGCAGTGATGCAGACATGCTCAGCCTGAGGAGGGAGTGAATCCCAGGAGCTGTTCTATTGGCTTGTACCTCCACTCATCTGCCTCCAGCTCTTCCACTAGACCGGCTAGTTTTTCCATCCGTGCGACTTGTTGATCTGTGAGAAGTTCAAAGGTAACTGTGGTTTGCAATGACAGCGCAATTAAACCTCTCAATTAGATGCAAATTCCCAGCTGTCAGTGGGGAACAGAGTAGAATAAAACCCACCACGCCAATTTGAATACAAACCCACTCTACATGATGCCCTGTGCAAACGGTGAGACCTCACCAGATCACCGGAGAAAGCAGAGACAGGCTTTTCTGCCTCATATTTACCCATCCCTGCCCGTGCTGTGTAAATTCAAGTCCTAACAGGGAAACGCAAGGCTGACTAGTGTATGGGGGTGAAAACAGGATGAAGCTCATTTCTTTAACATAAATATTTATCGTGCAGAAGAACAGAGAAGTTCAGAGAGAGCTTGGTCAGCCCACGGTAGAGCTGGGTGCAGCACGAGGAACTCCTTGTTTTAATGAAGGTCCTTTGAGGAGGACCTGGATGACTGTAGCAGAAAGGCTCTGCAATCAGACCACGCTAATGACACAAAGGTCCCTGCGGAGAGACAGGCTGCGTCCCTGGGGATCCCCGAGATAACTTGTTCCTCTCAGCTTTATTTAAACTGGTTGCACGCTGGGTACACAGAGTCCATTTTCAATTAAATTAGCTGCAGTGGTACAGAGATGAGCATAGCCCTTCTTCTCTTGGCTCTGCTGGAAGTTGAACAGCACAGCAGCCTCTTGGAAAAATGGCCCAGTACAAAATGACTTACTAGCGAGAGGCAGAACATAAAACGTGCATGATTTATGCTGACTGCAGCAGTGGGTGATTTTAAGAGGGACTGTTCTCACTCCACCTCCTGCAATCGAGTGCTTTTGGGAACTGTTAAACAAACAAGCCAAAAAATGATGACCTCAACCTTTTTTTAAGCCTTTCCCCTTTCTTACAGGGAGGCGACTGGTGCTCCACAAACCAGTTTCAAAGGCTGGTGCTTATCAGGGTGCCAGGTCTGTGCAGCAGCCCCCAGTAGCTACAGCTGCAGCAGTGCCAGAGCTGTGGAAACAATGGCTCTGAAGTTCAGCTTTGCTTTTCAGTTCAGAAGCAACAGGATCACAGCCTTGCAAGCTGCTGCACGCCCCCAGACCTCCTCCTGGCAACCCTCGCCGGTGGAGGACAGGAAACCTCTCCTGTCTGAGACAACACGTGGAAGTACCCATTCTAGCTGAAAAGAGGCGGGGACCAGAAAGGATGTGACCCTCAAGCAGCAGATGCAATCTAGCGCTGAGCTCTGCCCAACATCTTGAGAACAAAAGCTGCCATGCAGTCAAGCCCATCGTTCAGTTACAGGCACCTGGGCGGCCGGCAAAGGCCCCAGGAGGGAAACAGAAGTTCAAACAAGATGTAAGGCTCTTTCTTGGGGAGGCAGGGAGTGGAGTCAGCCCCGTCATGCTACGCCAGGCACCTGCGTGTCCATCTCCCAAGCACCTTTTGAAACCTCGCTTGACCCTGCTGGTGTCACAAGGGCTCAGCAGAGAAACAAAGGTGGAATCAAGTGTCTCTTTGCCCGAGGTCAGAGAGACAGTCAGCGCCGGGCCAAGATCAGAGCGAGGGCGTTTCCTGCCCATAACCCTCCTCTTCTGGCCTCACCTCTCTTGAAGGCAGTGTGGCACACAGTGATGGAAAAACAAGCTTTGAGAGGCACAGTCTGTTCCCACCCAGGCTGTGTGGGTTCCCGTCGCTTTGCATAGGGCTTGCAAAAGGGCTCGATGATGGTCTGACTTAGCGTTAATCCACCAACTTAAAAGGCTATTCTGCTTTTTTGTGGTCGGCACCTGAAAACGTGTCAGCCTTTTCTCCACACTCCCCTGCCATCTTCCCTGATCAACATGCAGTTAAAATAGATGGCGCTTTGGTGCTTACCGTGTTTCACTTGCTTTAATGTAGATGCAACCTGATAGCTGAAGACAGATTCACAGAGGAATCTTTCAGAGCCATCTGTAAACAGAAAAAGGGAGGTGGTTTAATCTGAGAGTTTTAAGACTAAGCAGCCTTAACTGAGTACTGCCGGCCTTCTATTCTTATGTTCGAGGTGTGGGTTTCCCCACTTGCCTCATTCTGACACTTTCCCCTGCACCGAACTCGCAGCCCTCCAGTTTCGAGCCCCTGCGCTCAAATCCTGCACAGGGCTTTGCCCGGCTCCCAGTGCCGCTGGGGAACAGCTGTGCTACCTGAGAGACATTCTGGCTGATAATTCTGTTACATCCCCTCTGTCAAGCAATTTCAGTCCCTCTTAAATAGAAGGTAAGCTAAGGAGAAGCCAGCTAATATTATGGCAGTCTCTGATTCCCTCCGGGCTCAGACACTTGCGTCCTTATAATGCTTTATGATTTCCCACAGGCTTAGACCATAACCCTGCACTAAGGATTTCAAATAATGTGTATCTTGCCATCTAAGTAATTGATCACACAACTGTCTCAGAAATAAAGCAATCTGGAAGACACAGCTAATTGTGTGCCAAGTACCAAAGTTTATACTACTTCCCTCTAAAAAAAACCCCAGATACCTAAGGGTTTATTTGAAAACAAGCGAGACAGTTAAAGTAACAATAAAAACCAGTCAGTCAGTGGGCATTCTTCAAGAGGAAACTGGTATGCAGCTACCCCACTAGTATCTGCCTGACAAAAAACGGGCATATTACCTTTCATCTCAGGAATTAAAAAGCTAACCTAAAGCTTCCTGTGACAGGGAGAGTGTTTAGTTGTTGCTGCCACCCAGAGCAGACGAACAGCTGTGTCACTGGTAAACCCAAAGCAAAAACAATTAACAGCTCCAGGAGAGAAGCAACTTCAAAGACTAAGGGTAGAAATAGACCCCTGGCTCTGGAAAATCAAAACTGAACCCCAGGTAAGTGGGAAGAGTCGGAGTTCCACTGTGCTCAGAGCATCCTTTCGCAAACTGTTGCAATGCTGTGTTGGTGCTGCCCCATGCCATTTCCAAACATACCCTTCCCTCTCCTCCGACTCCCCAGCCTGGCTGCCGTGTCGAGTAGCTCTCAGGAGGAACAGCTGCCTGTCTATTTGGTAACATGAAGTGCTTCATTATTTTAATTTGTTTTGAGGGCTCGTTAAGTTCTATGAGCAAGCCTTTAGTCATAATTACTTCAATAGACTGGCATATGGGCTCTAATGTGTAATAAAAACACTCCTTAAATGATGTAGCCATCAGTTCCCAGCTGCCCTGCACTGTCGTGTCACTTCTGAGCTGCAGGGCCACCTGAGCCTCTGTCCTGGCCACCCCAATGAACTTCGCGCTCACACAGTCAAGTGTGCAGCATGGTGACACAGGAAGCTCAAGAGAAGCAGACAGACTGAATGACCCTGGCTTAACCCTGTCATCTGAGGACCTGCCCTTCCTCCCTCACCCAGAGCAGGGGCAGGGACGTGCAGCTGCGATGTGCCTGGGTCCTCCTTTGGGCAACCCCAACGAAGTGGGTGGCAGGGCTCAGGCACCCAAACACAAGATGCTGCGCTGGATCAGAGCCCTGTCTCCAGGCAGCTCTGGAGAAATGCCCTGACAAAAGTGAGCCCAAAAGGAGAATGTGCTCAGCCTTGAAGGATTAAGAGAGAGGTCTCTCTTACTTGTTCTCTCACAGACCTCTGTGGCAAGGTTTTAACTTGGGTCGATGGCAAATGCAAGCCCTATGTTTCCTGGCGAGCAGGGATACAAGCTGCCTCCTGCACTAGCCCAGTCAAATCCAACCCCAGAATGTGTTTTGCCAAGAAAAATACTCCTGCCTCAGCTATCTTTACAGTGATTTCAGCCCGACATCAAAGGATTAGCCAACAATGAGCAATTAACACTGTCATGTTCCCTTATAGGTAGATCACTTCCTCATCTGAAGTGCCGTCACAGAGCTAAAAAACAGGTGACTGCCAGAAAAATCACTTCCTCATGAACAACTGGTGGGAGAGCCAGGGCTGCTCAGGACCTACCCGAGCCCTGGTGCTTCCTTTCTTACTCCAGCTTTTGCCAGCTAATGTCTGAAAAGGCAGCAGGGTGCCAAGCTCGGCAACTCCCTTGGAAGGCTGCTTGCACACCAGGAGCAGGGAAGGAGAAGGGCAGAGGCAATCACCTTCTAGCGTCTCCCCGGCTCCTTTTGGGTAAGTGAAGAGGGCTTTTCGGGGTGGTGCCAGATCCGAAACACTGAACCCCGATCCCGTTACAGAGCTGCCACTGACTCCACCGGCTGAAGAGGATGAGGAAGAGGCTGCCATTTCACCCCGACCCAGCCTGGAAGAACAAAGAAGAGAGTAAGGCGGAGTTAGGAAGGGCATCTCGGGGTTTCCCAAGGCACAAAGCCAGCAACCACTAACGTATCTGATGGCAGATGAAGGCAGTGAGGTTCAGGAAGAGCCAGCAAGCACAGCTTTGGGCTGCTGCCCCCGCACCACAGCCTCAAAGTGCTGGTGGTTCAAGGCCGCCCGGCATGCGTGGGAGAGGCTGCCTGTGCCCTCTGCCAGCGCCTGCTGAGGGGAGGGGTGCAGTTGGCTGTCACACCACATGGTGGCATCCAGAAACCGAAGGTAACCCACGCTCCGACCGCCCTCGGACAAGGGGGCCTGGGAATTCTGCCGGACGACTGAAGCACGCATAAAAATAGCCTGGTGCAGGTCACTGGCCTGAATTCACTAGCCTCCAGCTGCCTGGCGCTTTTCCCGCTCCCCAGCGTCATAAAAAGACTTTTTTTTTTTTCCTTTCTTTCCTTTTTGCCTTGTTTCCAGGAGCACAAACACAGAAAAAGTCCTGCTGCCTCATAAAACCTGGAAGCCCACAGCACTGCCAGTTCCAGCGCCACACCCTGCGAGAAGCCAGAGCTGCGCCTCATTTGCGGCAACTGCTCTCTGCATCACTCCAGATGTGCTTTTGTATTTAAAACCGCTGCAGTTACCCGAGAGCAGCAATGGCTGAGCATCCCCCTGCCTGTACCAGTACGGCACAAGCCCAGCCACCTCTTGCATACCCCTTCCTCAGCCTTGTTTTTAAGAGGTATTGGCTGCACGTTTGTCATGATGGAGTACTTAAAACTTGTCACATACCTCTTTCAGAGTAAAAAAGCTGTGACTTGGCACTTGTGACAGCACTTGCTACTCCTTCAAACTACTTATAAGCACTTTCCAATTATCCTGCCCATTTAATACATTTCTATTATTCTACCTATTTAATACACTTCTGCAGACTCTTTAGGCTACGCAGACAGTGCCTTTGGAAATCATTCAAGGATTCAGTGGAGAAAATGGGGTTTTAAAAGGCTGTCACAATTAGGAATTCTGTGTTCATTCCCAGCTAAGCCCAGAGCTGCCCCATTTACCGCGCGGCACACAGAACTGGGCAGCAGCTCGCAGAAGACTGGGGCTTGCGGGCTGTGAAGGAAAAGGCCTGGGTAAAAGAGGCCGTTAACGTGGCAGCGACACCTGTCCCCGCCGCCCCCGGCAGGCCCCGCGCCCCACCGGTGCGGGAAGCCAGGCGACGGCTCCTGCTGCAGGCCTGGCGGGGCCCGCCGTGCGGCTACGGGGTTTTGATTTTAAATATGCTGAGGCATGCACGGCGGGGGGCCGCGCCCGGGCCATGCCCGCCCCGCCACTGCCTCACGCCGGGCCGGGCCCGGGCGCTGCCAGCACTGCGCCTGCACTGCGCCTGCACCGCCCCTGCCCACAGCCCCGCCGCCGCGGCGGCCTCGGCACCGCCAGGGCGCCTGCGCCGCGCCCCGCCCGCCCCGCGGCCCCTCCCCGGCTTCCGTAGCGAGCTGCCTCCCGGTGAGTGAGAGCCCCGGCGCCAGCTCTCCCCCCCCCCCCCCCCCCCCGCTCCCGCGCCGTCGGGCGCCCCCCGCCTCCTGGGCCGCCCCACTGCCACTGCCGCTGCCGCTGCCGCTCCGCGCCCGCCGCTCCCGGCCTCACCTGGGCGCCCGGACGGCTTGGCGCAGGCGGCGCGCGTGATCGCGCTCGCGGTGCATGCTGGGGCGGGCGGGTGGCCGCGTGCCGCGCGCGGCTCCTTCCTACTTCCGGGCGGGGCGGTAACCGCTGGGGACGGTTGGGCTGAGGCGGGCGGCCATGTTGCTCCCGCCGCCTCCCGCAGCGCTGTAGGCCTGGCGCTGCCCTGAGGCGTCGGGGCCTGCCGGTTCTCTGCCTCAGCGCCCCGGAGGCTCGCCCCGTGTGGGCGGCCGTGAGGAGTTAAGAAACTGTGACGCTAGCGCTGCAGTTCAAAAATAAAAAGCCTGAGCGGAAACAAACAAAAAAAAAACCCAACCCAACGATGTGTTTTTTCATGGCTTGTTCTGTCCCCTGCTGTGCACGGTTCACATCTGCGCTTCCTCCCTTGAACTATAGGGATGCCTTTTTATTTAAATGTAAGTTCAGGTGGTTGTGTGTTATTTTAGAAGGTGTGGCTGTAATTGAGGGGGAAAGCATTGACGGGCTGAACCTCTTGTGTCACTCCATATAATAAATCCAGTTTAGAACAAAGGCATCTTCAAAGGCAAACTCTTTGTTTTCACCTGTCTGGTTCTGTTGTAGTGGACAGGTAAGCCTGATGAAGGAGATTTTTTTTTGGTGGAGGCTTTGTTTTCAGAGCAACAGAAATTTCTGTTTTAAAAACAAGGCAAACCGAGATACCCAACGTTAACAATTTCAGTGAACCTAGAAATTTAAGTAGTGAAGATGTGAAGTCTCAGACAGATGACAGCCAGTTCTTTGCTTTTTGCACTGTTCTTCACCATAAAAAGTTTAACTCTGTGCCCCATGTTTCTAGTATTGTTTCGAATAATGCAGGGTAGCGTAAGACTTTTATGCATGTTCTTCAAACTTCTCAGGGTGCTCTGAGGTGGAGAGCAGGAGATGTAACTGCTTACACCAGCCAGTGCTGACCCCTTGAGTGCTTTGTTTCCCTTCTCCAGCTGCCTCTCAAGCAGATCCAGGGAACTGGGTTTGCTTTTGAAAAGCTCCTTAGGCCTTTGAGAAACTAGTGGAGGATGTCACGGATGTCAGGTATTTTGAGAGAGGTCAGTGTTGTAGGGGAATCCTTCCAAGTGGCTGGGGTCTCTTTGGTCTGCAGCTGTGGAAAATGGCAAGGTGAAACTGTTCAGAATCCTGAATGGTGCTGAAATGGCACACATTGATTGAGGCCGCAGTGAGTTTTAGCTAAAACCTGTGAGTTTCAGAGAGAGTAGTGATCAATCACTTGCTGACTTCCTTGCAGGGGCAAAACCCCCGATGCTGTCTTACATATCTTACATTGCTTAAATTTTCCATTTTCACTTGACTGGGCTTTACGAGCTGGTAAGGAGTATACTTGTAAATTCTCATAAAATTAGGCTTTGAATGAGTGACGTAAGGTTTGAGAAGGTATTGCCTTTCTGAAGCCTCTCGTACACATGCATAAAAGGAGTTATTGCTCTTCTGGAGGTACAGACCTCGCTTTTTACTGCTGAGTCCCTCAGAGCTTCCCTGATGCCTCTTACGAATTATCCCTGAGGAAACGGAAATTTACCTTTCCTTGGCTTGTTAGCAAAGCTGTCTTTGTTTTTGTATTAGGAGGAGGAGCAGGATGGATATTCTTCGGCCCACCCTGATAAGGATTGGGGGGCGAGTATACAGGAAGAATTTCATTCAAGAGCAGGTCTACCAGCAGGAGGAGGATGAGGATTTCTATGCAGGTAAAAAAGTGCTGTGCAAGGGTTGGCTTTGGTGCTGTCAGAATGTGCTACAGCTGAAAGCATCAACACTGGGGACCTAGGGAGCTTTTGGTGTCATCTCTGATATCTTTATGTGCACAAGGACCTGCCCATGCAGTGTAGTGAGGTGTTCAAGAGGGAGAAAAATGTTTTGCGTTGGTCCCTGATGATCCTGCTGACCAACAAGTGGATGTAATCCTGGTTACCTAATGCAGGTGTCATGTTGCTTGCTGGCCATGGAAGATCTCCAGTAAAAGAGGAAAACAAATTAGCTCTGTAAACCTGTCCTTCCCAGGTTCCTGAAGTGCCTTTCTTTTCAGTAGTGTGATTATTTGCAGATAAGGCAGGAGTGGAAGCTGCTTGCTAGAGATCCTCTATCCTTACAATGTTGGCTCCTTAAAGAACTAGCTTCTTGCACAATGTGGCTTTTGGAAGGTGTTACCTGTTTTGGGGGGAAATTTTTCCTGTTCTGATGTATTTCACTTTATCTTTCTGCGTGTATGTTTGTCATAGTTCTGCATGAATAGTGGGCACAGAAAAGCTCAGCTGTTACTTCTCAAATGGAAAGGGTTGTGGCCATTGTGTCCTGTTTCTTCCTCCACCCTGCCTTTCAGTGGATTTAACAAAGTTTTAATAAGCTGCTGGCCACCCAGATTTGTCCCTGTATGTGTTGGAGAGGAGATAGAAACCATGGCCTCTTTCTGGAAGTCATGTTTGGTCCTAACAGGCACGACTGAATGGCCCACAGAAGAAAGGTGCATCTATTCCTGTGTGCCAAGGGTGTGAGAATTCCTGTTTTCCAAACCTCTGTACCTGAACCCTTGAATGAAAACTATCCTCACCTTTTTATTTGTATTCTTCTGCAATTTTAAATTTCTCCTCATGTCTCTGAATGGGCTGGTGGCTTCCACCCTGCCAGGAGAAAAGACCATTCCCACTGGGTAGCCGCATAACTTCCAGCTGAGGGAAAACCTGGGCTGTAACTACTGCTTTCCTACGCCTCTCAGCCTGGTGGATTTGGAAGCAGTCATTATGTTTTCCAGAGCTGGTAGTAAAGTGAAATAAAAAGTAGTTACCTGCAACAGACAGGAATTAGTTTCTTCTTTTATTTAACCTTGGGAGAAGGCGGCTGTGAGACTGTTGCCCTACATAAAGCACTGCCAAACTTTACAGAGGTTGTACAAGGTCTGTTGTGTTTTTTTATCTGGTAGGTCCTGGTGACTGCACAGATGAACCCTGTGATGCCTTTGTGGTGGAAGAGACTGAGAAAGGTTTTCAGTGCAGAGTGGAGGTTCCCAGCCCATTATACAAGTGAGCCCGTGTGTTTCTGGTTTATTTGAGTTGCCACTGGCTGAGGAAGCAGTTGAGTGCAGAATATTTTTTTTTGAGGTCGGGTAAGCACCAGATCTCCAAAACTTGCTCCATTTTGTGGATGTGGATTTTAGCATTTGGGAAGGGAAAACTGGCAATGCCTTTCTAGTGCAGTTGTGCCACACTTGACTCCTAGCCTTCTCTGTGACAGAGACAGCAGGTGGTGCTTTCTTGCTGGCAGGAGAGTTTTTGAGCATCTCTTTCCTTGAACATAAAAGTGTCAGGGAGCGGAGGGAGAAGGGGAGGAAGAACTGGGGTGAGCAGCCTGGCAGGGGGAGTTTGTGAAAGCTTTGAGAGAAAGCACACACGACTGGAATTGACTATTGACTCCAGTCTGATGTTTGCTAGGAAGCCTGTAGTGTTCAAAGCTTTATTTAGTTATTTTTGACAGTTTTGTAGGTTGAATAGTTTTACTGAAATGCAGAGAAAGAAAAGTGTTCTGTTGTGTATTTGGATACTGGCAAGCAACTGCCTTGAGTCCAGTAAAAAGCAGAAAAGGAGCCTGTAGTTCTTCATCAGCTGGGGTAATGGGAAAAAGGGATAACCCAGCTGACGAATAAGCTGTGGCAGGATGTGCTGGGCAGAGCTCTGATGGGCCGACTGACTTACTTTGGCTTAAGCCAGTTGTCAGCCATGGCTCAACATTGTCCTGTGGTCCTGGGCTGGTCACGCGCGGAGTCCTGGGAGTAGCCGCTGTGCCTGGACCAGGTCCTGCATGTGGAGCTGAGTGCGTGCATCCCTCTAGTATGGAAATACTGAGTCTGGAGGCACCCGCTGCCCGGAGCCAGCTTGGAGCCTGGTTCGTCTGTGGCGTGGTTAACCTGCTGGCTGGACACACTTGGTGGAGAGTGGCCCAGTGACAAACTGTGAGTGACTCTTGCACTTTTATGCTTCCAGGTACATCATTGGGAAGAAAGGGGAGACCAAGAAAAGACTAGAAACAGAGACTCGAACCTCCATCAGCATTCCCAAGCCTGGAGTGGAAGGAGAAATTGGTGAGTTTAACGTGTGCAAAATGAGTGTTCTTTCAAAGGCTCTTGCACAGACACGGTTTGAATCGGAAGGGGGTATAGGTGTTTTTCCTTTAATTTCTGCTTTTGACATGGCAATGACTCACTTTACGGCCCTGGGAAAATCACTTCACTTTTCTTCTGAGTTTATTTTTTCTGTCTATAAATCCTTATAAAGCAGTGTAATTTTTCTGGGGGGAAAAAGTCTATTTTAAGCCGATAAATAGTCTCACTGAAGTCAGTTCTGGGCCTTAAATGACTGGTTTGAGAACACTAGGTCTGAATGTGTTTGAGTTCTGTTTTGATTTCAAAATAATACCATTTCCATTAATAAGAAACTATAATATACATCCAGAAAAAGTTACCATGTTGTAATTTATGCACAAAATAAACTTGAGCATGTGCTTTAATGTGAGAAGTGTTTTGATGGATGACGTTGCTGCCTTTCTGGTGTCACTTGATCCTGATGTTGAGAGCATGCATTCTTGTATCGTATGTTCCTTCTCATAATTTCCAGTGACTTAAAAAGGAAGGAGGCATTGCTTTTAAGGGCTGGCCTCTGTGGGTTTTTGCCTGAGTGGGTATCCAGAGAGGGCCCCTTGTGCATGCTTCAGTGATAATTGGCACAGTGTACAGTTAAACTTGTGACAGAGCTGTGAGGAGTAAGTGATAGGGGTATCCAGCTGTGGTGCTGCACAGGAACGTGGCAGTACTTCTCAAGAAGTGGGTCTTGACTTCTTTCTGAGAACCATGAAGGACTATTAGGAAGGTTGAGAGATGTTGAAAACTTAATAATAGGAAGCCAAGAAAATTTTGCTCCTTGCCGTTCTTTCCTTTCAAGCTCAAGTGTTCTCTGTTTGGTGCCCTGAAGTGCATGCAGAAATGATATAGGCCATCTCGATCTTTGATAGATTTTTCTTTTCTTTTTTTACTTTGACTGCTTTTATGAAAACTTGAAATAAGGCTCTAGAAATCTGAAGAGCCACTGAAATGATAGATTTGTCGTTACTGTTTTTTTAAGCACTCGGAGCTGAGTTTCTTGAGAGCAGAGGGATACTTTTGATGGCATCATCCTGTCTTTACAGAGGAAAGCACAGCTGTGTCAAGCATTTTAAGTCAAGTGGGGAGTCTGGCAAGGCTTCTCTGTGCATGGTTGGGGGTTTTATTTCCTAACGCTTCTTCAGTGAGTCTGGGGCTAACAGTAGAGAGGTGCTGTTGTGCAGGTTTTTCTAATTCCTTCCCGGCATCTCCTGAGTGAAATGTTCTTACCTTCACAGTATCCTCCAATATTGGTATTTTAAAGTGCATGGATAAGTATTGTGTAAAATCACGATCTGTTTAATTACTCTTTATTTTGCATGGGCATGGGTGTCAGTAGTTTCACTGTAGCTTCACAGAAACCAGACAAGTATTGCTTTGTTTCCTTCTAGTGATTACAGGGCAGCATCGCAGCGGTGTCATCTCTGCCCGAACGCGGATTGATGTTCTCCTGGACAGCTTCCGTAAGAAGCAGCCCTTCACACATTTCCTGTCCTTCGCTCTCAACCAGCCTGCCATCCAGGAGAAGTTCCTGCAGTTCAAGGAGGAAGTGTTGGAGAAATGCTCAAAGGTACAGAGCCACATAAGAATTAAAATCAAGTGGAAGTCCTTCAGCAGAGTGCCATTTTGTTCATTGAGATAGCTTTCTGGCATTTACCTTGAAGGCTTTATTCTATTCTGTTTCCTAGGAATGTATTTTTAACAGGCCTTTTACTTCAGTTGGCAGGTCTGCTGTGAATTTGTTGAGTGCTGTTGTGAAATCTGGAAAATGGAATGGCTTACTTAGTAAATTGTTAGAAAATATTTTGTTCTTCTCAGAGATTTTCCTAGGTGGGAGGATATCTAAGATTCAAAAGAGGGTTGGGATTGGGGTTTTTTGTTTTTGCTTTTAATAGGAAAACCACTAAATAATATAGTGGACTTTTCTATATTTTATATGATTTCAACATAACCGTGAAACCAGGTATGATTTCACAAGTGTGCTGCTGCTTCAATTTCACTTTTCTTTTGGTTACTGACAGTGAAGGAAGATGGGTGTCATTACCTGAGCTGAGCAAGAAATGACTTGGTAGCACATGCCATCCTGCAAACCTAATCACTTCCCTTCTTCCCCATGAGACTTTGTGCTGACAGTTCCTCCTACTTGCCTTCAGATCTTGCATTGAGAACAGCAGGAAATAGTTAGGCATAGGGAAATGAGGAACAGAATGAAGTGAAAGCTGTGTATTCCCTGGTTTATTTTAGTGTGCTTCTAGTTTGACAGAAGTGGTATGTCAATGCACAGGGCCAGGCTGAAGAGTGGGAATGGTATTATTAAATTGCTGTGTCCTCTGAGTCCACTGGGAGGATATGTCTAGGCAGGAGAGAAGAGTTCCTCTTCGTGGCCGCTGCAGGTCGGCTTGCATACATGCAGCAGGGTTTTGTGGACTCATATTCTTACCTTCATGTCTCTCTTCTGTTTTTGCCTTTTAAAGCAGAAAACACAATCTTGCAGATAGCATGGCTTAAGAAGTTTAGTTTCCTATGCCTTCATGCTGTGAGTGTGGATTATCTAATGTCTGGGGAGATAGGGTTTCTTGCTCCAGTGTTTGTGGTCACTTGCAGGTCAATTGTCTCATCTCCAAGAGCAGAACTGAGCTGGCTTTGCAGTCTTGTCCTTTCTGGCAGTTCTGATCTAAGTCTGTCTTCTCTGTCCAGCTGCCTATGACATCTTAGGAGCTTTCTATCACTCAAGTTTCCACCTGATGTTAAATACAACATAAATTGGCCAACAGATCCAGGGATTAGCAACCTGTACAATGCCATGAGGAGCCGTTCTTCGGGCTAGGAGGATATCACTGACTTGATTGCCTGTCCCCATTAGCCAGTGGCAGCTATCTTTATTAAGCTTGCCGTTAATAAAGGATAGGCTTGAGGACAGGGGGACAGAAACATTAGGCTGAGAAAGTGTTGGCTGGACAGAGTGCCAGATCTCGGGCTGGCATCAGTGGTGTCCTGGCTCCCTCTGTTGGTTTCTAGTTCCAGTCCTTGTGTGGGGACACCAAAGTTACAGGAGAGAAGTCGCTCTTTGAGAGGCTGGTAACTTCAGCATGGGTCTCTGGTAGTGGCTGTTCATACTGTTGGCCTCGGACTGAGATCACTGCTTTTGGTCTGGTGTTTCTTTTGCTCTTTATCCCCTTCCCCCTGGGTTTATGGCTGTTACAGTCCATTCACTTGATGTCCCACAAGATGTGGCCCTGCCCTGCTAGAAGCCTTGACATCCTGGATGCCACTTATCTGCTTCTCCACCTCCCTCTAGCTGACCGCCAGCAAGTTCTATGCATCTCTCTTGTCCATCCCTGCGGACAGCAAACCCCGACCTGTCTGCTGTGCAGGGCAGTAACATCAGTGTCATCGCGTATGTCTTGCTGGGTTCTGGCTTCCAGACTGCCTGGTGTCAGGTGAGCCCTTTCAGTGTCATATCTCTAAGATGTGGCCTCTTTTATTAATCTTTGCAGCTAATGCTGTGGTTCATGCTGTCATTGTGTGTCTTTAATCCTGCAACACAGTGGTCTCACAGGGGACTAGCTCTTCTTGCAGAGCAGTCTTTTTTCCTGCCTGCTGGTTTGGTTGCATCTCTGCAGCCCTCCATTGGCTCAGCCTCAGCTGGTAATCTTGCTTGTTCTCCAGACCCCTCCTGATCTGTCTCTGTCACAGTTTGTCTCTTGCTCACTCTTAAGTGTCAGTTTGCATCCCTGCATAGCCAGAGAGGTCTGCCATCCAGTTAGAAACATGTTCATAAATTTATCTTGGTGCTTTCCCCGGTGTTGTCAGTCACGTTCAGAAGGAGCTGCCTGGGAACATCTGCAAACCTTCATGTGCTCCTTGTCCTGTAAAGCTGCAGAAACCCAAGCTTGGTCAGAGGAGTGCCGAGACCTCTGCTGACCAGGCTAGTCATGTTAATTTTTCCTCCTCTTGCTGACGTTCTTTTTCTTTCCTGCAGTTTTTGTTCCATGTCTGGACAGCACTGGGTCCTGTAAGGCTCTGCTTCAGTGTGAGCATGCATGTGGGAACTCATTTCAGCCTAACAGCTACTTCTGGCTTTCAGTGACCTCAGATTTGAACTGTACTCAGAACCAGCACCTGGGCATAAACCCTCCTAATATCATTAATAGCAGTATCTCTAAAAGAGCATGGTGCTCAAGACATAGCATGCCTTTTGCTGCTGCCAAGTCATCAAGGTGCTTTTGGGAATTTCTCAGAACGGTGGCGGCTGAAGCTGCCCTGTATCAAGACACATCTATGGGTAGAGGCAGAAGGTCTGGAGCTGTAGTTCCTGCTCTCCACACTGCTTAGGCACAAGGTGCCCTGGCCTGGGAGCTGTGGGATTATGTTAGCACTGCTCAGTGCCCTGTGCCTCTCAGGAGGGCCTGAAATGTTCCTGGTCCTGCTTACATCAGCTCTAGAGTTCCCATTCTTAGTTTGAAATGTGGAATTTGGTCAGTAGCAGGTATTTGGGGGTTTGCATATGTATAACCTAGGAATATATGGTGCTTTATTTTTCTGCCCTTTCTTCTCCTGGTATTAGCATAAGGGTTTCTAGATATATTGCTGCCTCTTAGTTCAAGGAGTATATTGCAGCCTCGTATGTCTCTCAATCACTCCAGCAGCCAGTAATGCCACTCTAATACCACTTTATCTCACAGCAGGGTCTCTGCTAGAAAGCACATCAGTAATGAAAAACAGTATTTCAAAACTGTGCCTCACAGAGCAATAAGAGAGCTTATAGATTTGTCCAAAGCAACGGGATTTCTCGGGATACTTGGAGAAATCTGAATAGGTTTCAGTGACAGAAGTGGTATGCTTCTCTTTCTGTGGCAATTTGCTTGTGTGAAACACTGCAGAATTAGGTAAACTCTAGTCTTTGAATGAAGCTTGGTAATAGCGGTAAGGAAGGGAATTGACAAGACCAAGGGTGTGTGTGTGTGAGGATTTCTTCCGGCCATTGAGCATTTGTGAGAGACCCTATTTCTCTCTGAAGCAGTTACCATGACAACCATTTATTTATATTTTATAGCATAGGGTTATGTCAGTGGGTGTATGCTTTCTAACTTTTTTGTGTCTGTGTCTTTAAGACTTTCTATAAGATGAACCTTGTGCTGAAATATGGAACACTTCATGTGTCATTCACACTGTTGTATGGTCAGGGCTTCCAGGCAATGAAGCAGGGCCAAGAGGAGGCTCTTTTGAGGCTAATTTAGTATAAATACGGGGAGGTGGCTCACCTGGACAGGCTCATTACTGGTGTGGTGCAGTGGGAGGTCCAGATGAGTGGATGACCTTGGAAGTCTCCTAGCACAGTCATGTAGGTGTCAGAGTGAGGAGAACTGAAACGTCTGTCTGAGCATGCAGGTGGGAAAGGGAAGAGACTTTGCAGTAATATTGCCGTGAAAAATCACAGTTGGGTCTTTCAGAGCTGTGCAAATGCAGCATTTGCAGCCTTAACAGGCTGCAGATGTAGCATGGAAAAGAAATATGATTGCTGTAATAAATGGCAACCTGTAAATATCAAACATTGCTAATGAGATATTGTATCTTGGAGTGTAAGGGACAGAAAATGGGAAAGGTTTTTCAGCCTGCAGCTCTTCAGTCAGTTCTGAGGAAGTGCTGTTTTTCTGGCTCACTCCTTTGTGGATCAGGGTGGGAGAGGGCATATGGCTGGCACGCAGTATCCTGCTATTAAGAAAAAAACCCAAAACCATAAAGCTGTCTGCAAACATTGGAAGCTCTTAAGACAATAGAGAGGATGCAGCCAGGGAGGAAGAGCCAAGGAGTTTAATCCTTTGCCTTGTCATGTAGAAGGCCTGAAGTGTGTTGTGGTCTATGGTTTCCCTGCTACAGGGCCTTAGATTTGGAGGAGCAATGTCCTTGGACTTTGCAAAGAGAGGTGAAGACTCCAGATAAAACCCTTTCTGTGTTGCTTCTGAAGGAGGAAGGCAAAGGCAGAAGTCTAAGTATCAGGAGGGAGGAAAAAAAAGAAATTTTAAGGCTGAGTGGAAATGAGTTGTTGGTTTTTTGACCATGACAATGCAGTGTCAGGGAGAGGCATAAGCTAAAACGACCAGTCATCACGTATGGATGGTGCATAAAAGTGATATTCTTCCTGCCTCTCCTTAGAGAGGCATCCTTAGAGGTCCTCATCCTTAGAGGACCCAAGTTTGAACAGTAAATTTTTAGAGAGACTATATAGTCTGATGTGTTTGTATCTGCTGGTGAGTTCCTGCAAATATGTTGCTTTCAGATTCGCCTGTAGGATATGGGGATTCCCTGCTGTGACACCTCGACTCCCCTAATCTGGTGCTCCATTTTTATTAGGGCTGGAAGCCACCGCTTGCCACAAGCTGCTGCAGCTTGTGCTATGAGGAGTGCCTACCTTCCATTCCACAGGGGAGGGAACTGGTGAAAGAGGAGTCTGTCACTGAGAAGCAGTCGGAGAGTGTGGCTTAGATCTCAGTGGATCCTTCTGCCCATCTCTGATGCTGAATCTCACTCCTCGCTCCTGCTTTTGTGGTTGTAGCTTACCTTGAGAGGGTTCCTTAGGTAAGATGTCCATAATGCCCCAAAATCACAGTGTTGACAGGATCATGTCTCTTGGGCTTGTTTTCCTTGGAGGGGGATGTGATTTTTCATTAACAGTAGTTATGAACACATTTCTAGGCTCTGTGTTCTGTTGCTGGCCTTGACGGTCAGGTTGCAGAGGGCTGATACCACTGGACAGGGTGGCTTCCCATGAGACAACGTGGTGGTTGCTGATAGCATATCATAATCTGGGATTAGAATAAGTGGGTTCAAGCTTTTTGCATCTTGGTGAGCAGCATCGAGCCATGAAGGGCTGCTAAGATGCCTGCAGAATCGTTGCCTGTTCCAGGGAGAGCTACCTCTGATGTAGCATCTATTTTATGCGTGGGAGAAGTGGGATCTGCCAGCCTGTGAAAGAGTAGGGCTGTAAGCAGGGTTTTTAGGAGCTGTCTGAACTACTAGGGAGTAAACCAGAAAGATTATCTAGGTCTTGGCCTGCTCACTGTGTACTGCTCTTCCCTGCTAATCTCACCAGCAGCAGTAGTGTGGCTTGTGGAGGTGATGTGCCATTGCTTTGTCAGCTATCAGCCCACACTCAGGTGTTGGAAAGCTCAGGGGAAAAAGCTGCTTTTGGGACAGGTTAATGTTTACAGTACAAATCATGCTGGGGCAGAAAATAAGGGTAGGGCTTTGGCTTTCTGACCTGTGAACTACTTTCTTGTTACTGTACATCATCTGTGCGTGCTGTGGGAGTGATGTTGGCTGGTTGTCCATGGCCAGGACAAATTGAACCTTCTCCCAGTTTCTGTTATCCAAGCTATTGTTTTGTGATGGGCCAAATGTTCTCTGGCTATGGATACCATTGAAGAAAAAAGGCTGACAGAGAGAAATCATGTCCTGTCATGCATGTTAACAGCAGGATGAATTAAAGGAAGCTGCAAGGCTTTTACTGCAGAGAAGGGAGGGTGGGGAGAAGTGAGATGGAGCCGTCCCTCTTTCCTCTGCTCCTGATGTGCCTGATGTAGTTAGTCTGTGCTTGTTTCAGGCTACTGCGCAGTGCTGAGGTTTGCAATGTGCTTTGCCACTACTAGCATGGTACAATTTGGGGTTTCAGTCAGCAAGGCAGTAATTAGCAGCAGTGGAAAGTGTGTACGTGCTCTCTCTCTTCTGGTCACCACCACTCTTTGCCAGCCTGTCGCTGCTGGAGTGAGCCTCCAGCCTCTGTGTTGTAGGCTGGCTCATCTCTAGTCCATCCATAAGCACTGCTGTGAAGAAGAGTATGGATGTGGTCATTAGGCATGAAAAATGCTGAGTGAGATGTGGGGCATTAAACTCTGACGGACTGAGATATGCAGTGCTTAAACATCTGAAAGGTTTTCTTTCAAACTCAGAAGCACAGCCAGAAAGTTCAAAGCTGTCATTCTCAGTCAGTGGACTTCCTTCAGACAGAGAAGGGCTTCAAGCCTGGCAAGTTGGCTTCTTCTGGAGTTAAAAGTGGACAATACTTAATGCACTGAAGGGAAATGGCCACTAAGTAGAAATAATTGTTTTAATATGGGTGTGTTAACCATCCTCGAGGTATTTTTATAAACATCCTAGAACAAAAGAGCATGTTTCTTAAAGTTGAATGTAACCACTGCTCCACCTGGGAACAGTTCTTCCCCAGCAACAACACGTAGCTCTTCTTATAAAGGGAATTTAAACTTAATTCATCTTAGCAAGCTATAGGGCACATGGGAACAAGAAAAATTTAATTATCAGAGCTGGTATTAGCTGTGCTTGTGTTGTGAGGTGCAACCTGTGTTTAGACAGGATTTAGAGACCATTTAGAGCTTGTCACTACAGCTGGTTCCAGCTTTATTGCACAAAAAATGGACTTAACTCAGGTTTTAAATCTGTGCTGACTTGTGTTGCGTTCATTGCTGATGGCAGCTGCCACTTTGACAGCTGTGGAAGTCTCCTCTCGAAACCCTGTACGAGTGAGTGCTGCTGTTCCTGGGTCCTGAGTTAGAGCCTATTGTAATGAGCTTCCAGGCTGCCGTTCAGCAGCTCTGATGAAAAGGCAGGCAGGGAGTGTGTGTGTGTGGTGGGGGGGCTGCACCTCGTCTGCCAGGCTGAGCTTGCTTGCTTGCAAAGCCTGTGAAATTTTGTTTCTTGTTTCAACTTTGAGTCACTATGAAACCAACCAGTGATGCAAAGATAAAAGGTTTGATGCCAGTGGCTTGGTACCTGTTCTCTGTAGTATTTATTCCTCTGATGGAGGGGGGTGTGTGGGTAAGACACTTATATATGATTGACTGACTGATTTGTAGGATCACGGGGTCAGCAGCAGCCTGTTCCAGAACCCTGCAAAGCTTCACCTGACTCTTGGGACACTGGTACTTCTGAACGAACAAGAGATCCAGAAAGCATGTGACCTCCTACAGCGATGCAAAGAGGACTTTGTGGAGTAAGTGATAAAAAAGGGATGTCATCACCAAGGACTTGAGTGGGGAAAAAGCAGCAAGCTGTCTTTGACAAGGGACAGCAAAGAGAAAAGCAGCTTGATAGTCTATCTCAACTCTAGAAATTTAGAAAAAGGCCAGATTGTTTCAAATGGAGCAGTAGAAATCACTGAGCAGTCACAGAGTCTAACAGCATCTTGCAGTTCAGCTCAAACCCACAGCATTCCATGAAAACCTGTTCTACTCATTTCGTTTTCTCACATGCCTTCCCGTTATTTTTGTGTGAGCAATTTTTGCTGTTGTCCCCTGCCTGCTGCAGAGGGAGGGATGAGCTCCATTACCTTCATGCGTTGCCTGCAGTGGGCTCTGGCACGCTGCTTCCCTCCTGCCTCAGAGCAGATGCTGAAGTGTCCTTGACATGCATTTCTTAGTGCGGGGAGCTGTATGCAGGGAAGCCAGCATGAGCCATGTGAGTAATCAGTCTGAAACATTCAGTGCTGCTCCAGGACAGTTCAGTGCTGCTCCAGAGCTGGGGCTTTCTTGCTGCCTATTAACGCTGAGCTGCAGATGTTAGGGCTTTAACTGTAAATGTGGTTGAATGACACTGTAATTAGTTTATCTGTCTTCAGCTTAGAAATTGGAGATGGCCTGAGGGATTACTTTATTTATTTCTGCAAAGCCTTTGCACATACAGCACAGATCCTTGATATTTATTTATTTATTGTCTCAGTGCATGAAGAATTAGCCATGCTGTGCTAGCTGATATCTGTGGGAATCAACGCATGGCCAAAATTTGTACCTCTGCTTTTAAAATGATGGCTCCAATTGTTCAGCTGTTGAATGCAAGCACATTTCCAGGAGAAGGCTCTACCCACAGTATTTGGAAAATGCCAGCTTCCTCATAAGTGGATTGAACTGAGGCAGGGAAAATCTTTATTCTCTGTTTCCTTTAGCGGAGGGGGAATCAACACTTGAATGTAACCTTTAGGTTATTTCCCTTGCCACACCCAAATAAATATACTTGCAAAATTAATTTAGGCTCCCTTCTACCCACATAAACCTTCATTAGCGTTCATTTACTTTTCTAAATGCAGGTAGTGCCATGTGAAGGTAGATGTACCCCTTTTGACCCTTTTTAGAATATGTGGCCTTTAGTGCTGTCAGTGTGACGTGCACGACAGTACACTTGAACTTTTTCCCTCCCAGTAAACATACTGGGAGGGGAACTCACGCTCTTCTTATTCTACCTGGGAAGCTTTGCTGAGAATCTCAAAGGCAGTCTCTTGAGTAAGCTGTGCAGAAGTGAGCAAGATTAGAGCAAAATTGGGCTCACATTGTTAACTTGTGTTTATTACTTCTGCCTGCCCAGATGCTCCCTGTACTTTCCAGAGACCTCGATGTTAAATGAGACAACGGCACTTACTCACAGGGAGCTTTCACTGCTGCGCCCTGCCTCCCTGTGATGTTCTGGTGGTAAAGGCAAGGAGGCGGCATGTTTGGAAGCAGATACACTTCACAGTGTGTTTGCAGGTGTGGGAGTGCATATTATATCCTGCATACTTTTTCGGTTTTGCCTTCCTGCAAGAGTAGCTGGAGCTGATTTTAAAACAGCTCTATTTACTTCCAGTGTTTGTAAGTGGATGTTGAAATGTACTTAAAACTGCATTCTGTATTGAGTGCTTTTCCCAGTGAAAATCAGCAAGCTTGAGACATTGTGTCACGATTGCTCTCTTCACAGGGAAGGCCAGAGCTTCTCTGGAATGAGAACTTGTTCCATTTTATTGCTGATGGGTTTTCTGAAATGTAAATAGTGATCTTCGTGTTGAGATGGCCTGTGCACACTGGCAAGTTAACTTAATGTATGTCTAAAACACTGAACATACGGATTGAAATGTTTTTACACTGTTGCTTGAGATGATGAGACAGTAGCAGCTGTAGCCTTTTGAGCTTTAGGAATTAGGGAGCCTTTTTTGTGTTTGGTTTTTTTCAGTGCAAACAACCTGAAAGATGTGGGAAAGAATGCCTCAGTGGAGTTCATTGCGCTATATGGTCTATATAACATTTAAGTCCTGCTTAACCTCAAATCCATGTTTAGCTGTAGCAAAAAATGTATTTTATATCATTCCCATAGCAAAACCAAATATTTGGTCTGTGCTTGTGGAGTACTGTTCATTGTATTTCAAAAGCAGGTGTGATGTTTTGCTTTTTAACGTAAGGGATTTCTTGGATTTTAGCCAAATTGCTGGAGGCAAGCCCCTAACTGTGGAAGTGGCAGGAGTGGAGTACATGAACGATGACCCTGCCACGACGGACGTCCTTTATGCCAAAGTCCACATGAAGGATGGCTCGGACCGGTGAGTTCCCCATACTCCTTTCTTTCATTCCTCCTTGATGTGCCATGGCAGCAGGAGTGGTGTGCCAGAGAAACCCTCTGCTGTCTGAAGCTGGTGGGTACTGCTAGAAGTCCTTGGGCCAGCAGTCAGGAAGATGAAGTCATTCTTGCTTCCTAAACTGGTTAAGGCAGTGATGTGTTTGCTCCTTAAATCAGTCACTGGTGGTGCAGCTGAAAGATGTCATTTGTTTCTGTAGCGATCTGTCAGGTTGAATAATGGTATCATGGCTCACACAGTGCTAAGATGGCCAAGGAGATACTCCTGAGATGACTTAGAAAGCAGGACAACTTGGCCTCTGCTGTCTAGTTCCCAACCTGCAATCCAGATTAATTCAGATAGCCTGGCATACTCTGCAGCACTTAATTATTCTTAAAACCCAGTAACACCAGAAGGTCCTCAGAAAAGCATGACTTGGTTACAGAGTTGGTTTTTGTGTCTGTAAGCATCCTGGAACAGGCACTGGATGTGAAAAGTCTGTCTTCTGAGCTGCTGGTGTGAAATCTTGAAGCCTGGTTGGTGTCAGTGCATGTGTTTGTGCTATTTGCCACTGTGGCTGATGGCTCTAGCTCTGCAAAGAGTGCTATCTGGGATGTGGTGGTGTCCGGACAACCTTCCTTCATCTTGTTTTTGGCAAGTACGTCGCCAGTGCCAGCACCATCTTTTCTCTTGGTGCTTTCTGGAGGACTGGGGAAACATAAGAGCTGTTGTACTCCGTGCTGCTTGTTGTGAGGTGCATGGGAAAGAGGGTAGGGGTGTAGCCAGAAGAGCTTTAGCCTTCTCTCTCTGAGCCTTAGCCTTCTCTTTTTCTGGCAGTGCTGCCTTTTTGTTGTCTGTTCCTGTTGCTAGAGGACAGCAGGAGCTAGCAGAGGAGCACGGAGCCATGCAGCTCTGGGAGGGAGGCTGTGAGTAGGGACTGGCTCAGGGAAGAAGGGACATGTTCTGGCATCTCCTTTCCCCAAGGGCTGAGGAGACAAGTGGGGTGGGGGGCTGCTTAAAAGCGCACTTTGGAGGCTGTGTTGAAGCAAGAGATTGGAAGTGGGATAAGGAAATGGGTGGGAAAATGAAAATGTAAAAATTGCTGGGAGGCAGTAGGAATTCAAATTATCTTCTTTTTGGGGCTCTTCCACCTTGAAGTCTGTTCTATCCTGAAAGAGGTAAAGTAAAACAAATGGGGAGGATGGAGGACCAGGACAAGCTAGATATCAGCCAGGAGGCAGAAGTGGAGGGAGAAACAAGGCAGAAGCACTCAGAAGGATGAGACAGAGGCAGACGCTGGGTGACCCAAATGCCCTTTGGTGGGTTTGTGTCCGAAGCGTCAGCTCTGAGAGCTGAGGTATGGGCTCTTTTCTCCTGAGTCACCAACCTCTAGGTCATCTCTGAGGTGTGGTGCTTGCGAGTCTGCTTGCGTCTGCAAATAAGTCTGCAAGCTGAGGAGCTGGTAGAGAAGTCCTGTAACATGTAAGTAGGGTCTAAAGTGGGAGTAATGTCTGCCTGCATCTGGGGACAGCTTGAATTGTTGGTGCTAGCACTATGGTCTGCTTCAGATGCCAGCTGTATCCGTTTTGCTGAGAACCCACTTAGCCGTAATGCTGGCAGAAAATGCTGATGTGCGTTAGGGGCAGCAGAGCTGCTTTTGGCAGGGGAGAGAAACGAGGTCTCCAAGTCCACCTTGCCTTGAAACTGAAAATGACCCTCACCCACCTCACCAAGAAAGGGCTGATGTCTCCTCTGTCCTGCACAGAGGTCTGTTAGCTGAGGTTTTGACCAAACCCAGATCTTGTGCTCTGCATGGCACCTGGAGGCTTCTCTTCCTCTTCTTTTTGTCTTTTTGCATAGCAGTGTGCTCAGAGAGGGCCAAGCATTTTTAAGTTTTTATCCTTGGCCCAGGCCAGTCCTGCCCTCACCTGCAAATTAATTCATCTGGCACTTCTCTCCTAATATAGTTCCTTAACTGTTAGCAAGCATCCAGAAAACACTGAGCTTTGCAGAGGGGAGAGAAGATATTTTTGTGTTGATAGAGAACAGTGAAAGCTTCTTTTGCTTCCTTTGAGATTCCAGCAGACACAGTGTTGGACAGACAGTGGTTATAAAGACTGGACAAATGGTGACCCCTCCAGAAAACTGCATCATTTTCTGGTCTGCTGGATGGATCATTGCTGAGCAGCTCCATGAACCTCTTGCCTGCTAAAACCTGCTGTGCTTTGCTCAGGGAAATGGGGAAAGCAGGTAGAAAGCAGAGTTTCTCAGCTGCAAAGCCAATACTAGAGGAGAGCAGCAGCCACATGGCTGGCTGTGCTGGATCAGACTGTTACAGCCTACATTTGAGAGGTGTGTGCCTTCCTGTCTCATGCAAGACATCTTGCTGGCTTTGTGTAGTTCCTGGCATGGCTGAGGGGTGGAGTTCCTTCCTGATCTTTGGATGATCTTGATCAGCTTAAGCTATAAAGCAGGAGATTTGATTTACCCTGACTTAGCTTGCATAACTGCAGACAGAATGAGGGGTTGGCAAGCCCTTCTGCGCATATAATGGCTCAGACTGAGGGAAGGATCATGCTCTGATGCCTCCCACATGGCAAATAATTTCCATTATAATTCATTCTAATTTGTTTTATTTCCTTGATTAACTTTATAACGTAATAAAGCACCATTTTCACTTGAGCTATTCTCTGTTAATTTGTTTTAGTATTGTCTGTAATGATATTCATTTAATCTTTGTCATTGCTAATTTTAAAAATCACCGAAGTAAAGCCAGAAAGTGGTAGAAAACCATGACAATTGGTAGTTTGAGTCTTGAAATTGTCACATGGGGGTTTGCAGCCCGTGAGGGGCAGTACAAAACTGGCAGTGGGATAGGAGCTGGCATGCAAAGCATGGCAGCCCAGGCTCTGGGGGCCAGCCTCAGAGAGGCCACACTGCCTTTCCCACTGCATCTGAGATGCCAAAGTGCTTGGACCTGGCAGAGCAGAAAGGTGTCTGATCCCTTGGACGCAGTGAGAGAAGCCCAAATTCTTCTGCACAGAAGAATACCCTCTTACCTTGTTTTCAGGGATGGGAAGCTCTTGTTGTCACACATCCTTACTGCTTTCGGTAAGGCTCAGATGCTGCAGAAATATTGCAGGGGACAGCATCAACCTGGAAGTTCCTTCGTCTCTTTAGACTTAGGACACATGAGCGCATTGCTCTGATCATCTGCCTGCTCCTGCTGTCTATCCTAGAACAGGTCTGTCCACAGATCTCAGCAGCCGCTTTCATCCCTAACTGAGGCCAGGCAAGAAGGTGGCAATAAGTCCTTTGATTCTGCTTGCTCAGTAGCTCCAAAGCTGGAGCATTCACCGGGATGTGCTGTCTGGGTTTGCGCCCTCTGTCACTACATTCTGGGCTCTCACAGAAATTAAGCCCAGTGACTGGGTTGCTTATTTGGGACAGGGAAGGTTTGAGCTCCAGCCTAGTGTACTGCACAGGTTGCAGTCCCTGAGCAGAGCAGATCCTTCTGGTGTCAAGATGCCTAAGCCCCCCCTGGGGATCTGCAGATTTTAGCATTTGTAAGGAGAGTCACATTGTGTTTCCTGGCAGTAGAAAGTTGCATCCTTCAAGTCCCAATAACATCTGTCACTGCGAACAAGCTCTCTGCTATGCTAAATCTGCCCTTCTTCGCGGAATATTTACAGCAGAAGTGATCACCGAGGAAGCTTTGTGAAACAGCCAGAACTTTTTGCATTAGACCTGAATCCTGATGGCTCTGTTCACTTTCCATCAGAGACTAGCTCCCTTTCCCCATGTGTGTGCAGAGACTTCATTTCACACATGCTGCCCTCACTGGCTGAAAGCAAAAAGCTGACAATGCAAGGGTTTCTCCTTGGTTCACGTGGCTCTGTTCTTTCTCTTTTTGCCTTCCCAGATTGCAGGTGATCGCTGATCAACTGGTGGAGCGGTTTGTGGCCTCTGGCCTGATGCTTAAAGAATGGGATAGAGTGAAACTGCATGCTACAGTCATGAACACTCTCTTCAGGAAAGATCCAAGTGGTGCGTATCCCTCATCCTTACTGATAAATGCATTTTGGCTTTTATGTTTGCTTTTTTAATTTTTGGGGGTTTTGTAATTTCAAGAATACCTACAAGGCTAGTGGGGAGATGTCCACCGATAAAACCCAGAAGAAAAATGAAAAAGCAATGAGCAGAGCTGGAGAAGGCAGGCATGCTTTGAGCACTTTCTGATTCTTTTCTAAGATTCTCTGTCATAGCTTCAAAACCCCTATCACCCAGTAGCACTCCTGAGGTCTGGGCCATAGAAGAATGCATTCAAGTACCGTGTAAGGTTGTCTGTGTCCCAGTATTAAACTGAAATTCGGTAACAACTCAATGTGCTGTGCTGACCTTTAAACAGGAAGAAAGCGGGATCCTCTTTGGTCAAGTTAAAGATTGCTAGTTGGTTTAGGAACATGATTCCAGTGTCTTTCTTGTTAAATAAGATTCAGACTGCTATAAGGCTGGATATGAGCTGTTATTGAATGTATAGCTTTTGCTGTCTCTGCCAAAAGATTGTCTGCTCTAGCAGTCTGTAGCATCATCGCATTACTTTATAAAGCAGCCTCAGATGCATTGCATTTAGGGAGGGGCAGTATATTACAGCCTCATTCTCCATGTGCAAACGTGTGTGTGCTCTGGCATTGCACTAAAGCTTTTCATAGCTTTCTCTGGTGCACTGGCCCCTTTGCAATGCCAGTAAGTTACATCAAGTACTCTCTAGTTACTGCCTCTCTGAGTCTCTGTATGGACAGTGATAAGAACAGATGGTTTCTGTTACGGTTTTCTGGACACCCAGTGGCAGACTCTGGGGATGATTGCTAATGAAGTCAGATAAGAATACTCAAGTGGTAGAAACCCTGAAAAGATGGGGCTTAGCTCTCAAATTGAGCCCTGAAAACTGGTGAAAATGTGAACCCAAAGTGCTGATGTGGCTTTCTGTCAGGTGAGGCACATGGGCAGCTGCATCTGGCGTTACAAGCCTATATTCTGAACAACCCCATGAGGCATGTGAGGCATTTAGACACAATGGTGAGAGCATTAGACAGATAGCCATAGAAGTCACTTTATATTCAATACAGGGTTTGAATAGCATGCTAGATGTGAGTGGGACTTCATAGTTAATGCTGGAGATGAAAAAGAAATATTGAATATATTCACTGAGTGAGGCAGAGGTCCTGTGGAAAGAACAGATCATGTACTTAGGGATTATATAAAAATCCAGACATGCTTTGGGGAAATGGATCTAAGACATAGGCATTTGGCAGTTGCTATAGGCCTAGGTTGCTATTCTTAATGTCTGTGTGTGGCTGCGTGCCCACCCTGCAGAAGCATGCACACGTGCTTCCTGGAGCAGGCAGCAGAGGTTTGCATAGGTGCTGTCCGGATCACACCTGGCACTATGCTTGCATGCTCAGTCTGGTATTTGGTGCTGTTCCAGGTGATGCAAGCACTTGTTGTGCTGACTGTCACTCTGGCAGGATGTGGGATTAAAATCAGCCGGAGAGAAGCAGATGTGTTGCACTGAGCCATCAGCTTTACAGAATCAACCTAGCAGTAGCTATGATTTCGGCTCTTTCCTCCAGCTAACGCAGGTGATCCCAGCAGAGGCACCAATTCCTGTGTGTTCGCCTTGTTCTCTTTAAGATCAAAGTGAAAGTGTTTTTTTGCACTAAGAACTGGGCAAAGAGGGTTTATTAGCTGGTAGCGGACTTTGGGGAGGCAGAGAGTGGGGGGTGAGGTACAGCACACACAGTTCTCCCATCTGAAGCTCATTCTGGTGGTTGCTTTTCTCTTTACAGCTGAAGAGCGAAACAATGTAATGACCGGTAAATCATCTTTCAAGGAGCGGGAGTCATTTAATGGCCGAAATATCCTCAAGGTCAGTACGCAACAATTAGGGAAATCAAGCCAGCTGTGGATATTATATAGCCAAAAGAGGGTGAAACACCTCTTCAAGACTGCTTTTGTCTTAGGCTTATGGGATCTCCCGGTGGGGGGAAAATCTGTTTAGAAAATAAACAATCCAGATCACTCGTAATTGGGAGCTTTACAGTATTTAGCAGAAGCGTTCTTAAAGCTGGTAAGGCTCACATCAGGAGAATGTAGCACGCATGCTAAGTGGGTGTTCATGTTGTCGTTTACTTCGCTCCTGTTTTACCCTGGAGACTCAGGCTCGTGTTGATTCTCAGCCCACCAAAAAGGAGTACTTTGTTGCTCTTGGTTCTACTCACTCATATATATTTATGAAACTAAAACTGACTGCCATTTCATGTACTCTTTGCTTCTTTTTTTTAATCTCTGCTATTGATTTGAATGATTTTGCTCCAGAAAAATAGCAGATAGTGGTAGGGAGTCCCATCAGCCAGCATCTGAGGGCTTTGGCATTTGATCAGAGGGTAGAAAGCAAGATCCCCCAGACTGTGGAGGTGGGTAAGGCTCGAAGGGGAGCATCCTGCAGCCTCCCAGGCTTTGCCAGGCAGGGTTAAGACTGCAGGCAGCCTCTGCTGTTCATCCAGATGGCAGTGTCAGACTAATGCTGTGGTGCTTGGCCCCTGTGAGTGTCCAGAGAGAAAAGACAAGCATGGAAGAGCAGAAATGGAAAACAGCACTGGGTTGTAAGCAAATTCGCAATCCTCATTGTGTGAGGGGATTTGCTGCAGGCAGCTATGATAAGAGGGAGACAGGACAATGCACGAATACACTTGGGAACTGAAAAAAGATGTTCTAGCAACAAAGAGACATGAAAGAGGATGCAGGCTGGATGGGAGCTGGGAAGTCCAGAAGGACTTTAGGGTGCCAGAGGAGGGAAAGGGTACACTTTTTTTGTGTTTATAGTTTTGCTGTATAATGTAATGTGTTAGGCACTAGATGCATGGGGATGTGAAGGCAGGCAGTGGAACTGATTGATCTCCTCTGCGCAGAGGACAAACAAAGGGACAAAATTAGGTTAAGCTCTCATTGTCCTCAAACAGTCTGTGCAAGCGCGGTGTCATGACTCAGCGTCGCCACATGTTGAGTGTTCGGTGTGAGACTGCAGTATTGCAAACTGAAGCAGGAAAGCCACAGACGTGGTCCCTTTCTTAATGTGATCTGCGAGTTTTGGTTAGCTCCTGGTGTCAAGAGAGCTGGCCCCAGAAAGGTGTTTGTCAGGAGCCCTGAGTGCCTGCAGGGACTCAGCTTTCAAGGCATATACCCACATTTTGCTTTGCCCTTTGGTCCTTCTGTTTAAACTTGTCATCAGACTTTAGAGACACGTAGAATCAAACTGTCGGTCTTCCTTAATGCTCCTGATCCAAAAACATTTGTGACCATGAAGGCATTAACGATGCTCCCTCTACTGGTCACAGCATTTGTGGGCTGCACTGCGGGGTCTGAGGATCTGTGCATCTTGTGGTCTGTGGCGCTTAGAAATGCAACTGCCCTTACCTCAGACGGCTATTGCTTATTCTTGATGCTCTCTGAAATCTGAGCCAATGAAATTTTAAAGCTCCTAATTGATTTTGTACTGATGTAGCCAAAAGAGCTGCTGGCTGTTAGGACTGTTGATAATTACTTCAAAGCATGTCTTGCCGCAAGAAATGTCATCCTTCTCCCCCACCTCCACTACATTTCCTAACCTGCTTGCTTCGTATTTCCCTTTGGTCTCCCACGTGCCTGCAGCAGAACGCCCGTTGGCATTAATTAATTACATGAGTCATAAATAGCTCCAGGCTTCTTACCAGAGGAGCCCAGCCTCAGCCAGCCACTGATGCATTCTAGCATGACCTTGCAAGGATGCGCCAGTTCCCTCCCAGCCCCCTTTTATATACATTATTTATCTTCTGCTCAGGGAAGCTGCCCTCTCACAAAGTGGCTTCATTAACTTTTGCAATAGGATCTAAACGACGGGCTGTTAATGAATGTGGCTGCAGTTAGGCAGGCTGGCTTGCGGGTGCCATCCCCTTGTAGGTAGAGTAATGTGCTGTGCATGTGTTTCCAGGCAGTGGGACTCTGCGATAGCTGTCTTGAGTGGCCATGTTCCCACTTGGAAAGCCGACAAAGCACAGCTACTGGTAGGAAGGCATCAAGTCGGAAAATTCAGGTTTCGTCACTCTTATTCCTGTTGTGCAGCTATGACTGGCACTGTCGGGCAGAGGGCTTTGCCTAGCAGAGGGCAGGACCTGAGCTATTAGAGCGTGATGGAGGCACCTCGGTTCTGCTGTTCCAGCCTGGGGCTCCCCATGGTCAGAGCTGGTGTGTGTGTACAGATGCGCTGGCAGCACATGTTTGCTGATAGCATGCCTGCGTTACCCCAGGCTCCAGCTGGTATTTTGCTTTCAGCTGAACTAATCGGAATTTTATTTAATAATCTTTTGTTCTACCCGTCCTGCAGAGTTAAACATACACTCCTATTTGTGCTAATAAATGGTTGTGCAGGCCGATACCTTCCCACACTGCTCAGAAAATAGATCCTGTAGGATGAGTTGCGTTCGGGAGTTTAAATTACTTATGTCTTGAATATCCATGAAAAAGGCTCCCAGGCCTAGCTGGAGCTGAAAGCCCCAAGGGAGTGTGTGACCCAAGAGCTGAGTGATACGTGTTTCCCACAAAAGTGCTGGGCGCTTTAGGTTTGTGCTTGTCTAGTCTAGTCCCAAGAAGCTGGGGATGCTTTATGTACTACTTCATGTGGAGAAATACGTATTTCTTCTAGGGTGGCTAGTAGCTAGCTGATCGACTCCTTTGAAATCCGAGTTATGTACCAAAACCTTGCTCCAGTTGGGAGCAAAGCGGCTCATCTTTTGGAGAGTGGAGGGAGGGGGCAGCAATTCACAGCTGAAAGACAGCGGCAGCTCCTTCCCCATGAGAGCAGGGTTGGAGCAGGCAGGCAGCCGGGCCATGGAGAGATGCTGCTTTGGCAGCCGCTCTGCCTTGCCTCCTCCTGTGTCCTGGGTGGTGGCTGTGTGCCCTGCGTCGCAGCTGGCCGAGTGGCACAGTGCTGGCACAGAGGCAGCTGGGGCAGCTGCCTGCATCTCCGGAGATGAGGCTTGGCTGCCTCCAGGCTTTTATTTATTTTGCTTGGTGAAAAAACTAAGGCTGCAGTGAATAAATAAAAACGCAAAGAAATTCAGAAGTACCACCTAGCCAAAATTTCCTATTATACTTTTCAACAGAAAGGAAGGCTTTTTCAGTAGGAAGAAAACCACCTGGACCCTCACTTTCAGTTAAAACTGAATGATTTTTGACTTGAGGTCTGAGAAATGAGGCAAAGAGCAGCCTTTGCCACATTCAAACAAGAAGGAAGCAAATTTTGAGTACAGAAAAAGATGAACCCTGCCGCTTAGCACAGATCTGTGCATTAACAGCTTACAAGATTAAACACTGAGGGAACAGCTACTGAGGTACAACAGCAGAAAGCTGCACAACTTCTGTCTTAGGGCATTAGGGAAGACTTTAAGCTGGGATGCAAAACTGGGAACTGGATCAGTTGAGGCAGTGACACATGCTGCCGTGTCCTGGTCCAGCAGTGACAGCAGAGTGGCCAGTCTGCAGGACTGTGCTGGGGAGGCTTCTAGGTTGGGCAAGGCATAATTCAATGAGGCTTCTCTTCTGAGGCCTGCATACAGGGTATTAAATATTGGGACCATATCTGCTTTCACTTGGAGCAGGGGGAAAGTGCATTTACTGACTGATGTGCCAGGGCTACTGGGGAGCCGATCATAGCAAAGAAATCTGGTAGTGTTTGCTGTTACTGTTTTTGTCTTGCTGGGTAAGAATAGTGCAGTGGCTGTGGTATGCAGTAGTTCAGTTTAAGACATTTGATGCAGTGCCGTAAAGGAGATACAACATAAAAGAAAAATCTTGTCCTGGATAAACCCCCTAACCCCTCAAAATACCCCAAACCCACCAAGCACTAACCAAATTAAAATCTGCCTCTGTATAGAGCTACCATTACAAACTCCACTTGCAGATGAGGAGTGCTTCTTGTGTTCTGCAGCCGTAGGTACCCAGGACTTCTCTGTGTAACTTTTGTTAGTAAATTTAAGGAGGCAGCGTTTTCCTGGTGTATTTTTAAGCTGAGGTGAAATCAAAGGGCCAAAGAACTGCACAAGACTGCCTGGTGTTCGGAAAGGGTAAGAACATCTTTGTTAACCTCAACGAGATGATGAAGATACATATCTGAAGTAGGACTGTCAACTGGAACAAGTACCTAACGGTAAATGGCTGCTTGGAAAGTTTAGAGTTAAAAATACCAAACAAAAATCCACTGGGGTGACAACAGACTGAATAAGAGATTGTGGTGCAGCATCACTGTATCAGAAATAAGCTAGTGCTATCCTTGCCTCGGTTTTACAGAAGAATCAAAAGCAGAAATGAAAGGCTGTATTGCTGCTTTGCAGAGGAGAGGATTTTTGCCTTCAGTTCTGATCCTGCCATTATTGAGGGATACTGAAATGATCAAGGGGGTTCAGCAGTGTGCAATTAGAGCAACAGTGGGATGGGAGGATGTGACAGTTGAGCAGATGAGACTGGAAATCAACGTTTGTATGATCTTGGGGGAAAAAAAGGAGATTAAATTGGGGTTGCCGTGAAAACGCTTTCCTACGAATTATATTCTTCAGGGGGAAAAAAAGGCATATTCACATTATTTGCGTTCGGTGAGAAAGGAATTTGAGCTGGCATTTGAAAAATCAGACTAGACAATAGAGAAAAAATATCTTTGTTGGAGTGTTTGGGCCTTGGAGCAGAGCGACGAGGCGGCGTTGGAGGTATTGAGGGAAGGCTGAGACACTGCACTGAGGAGAACGCAGTGCAGGAAGTGCAGAAGGTTTGTGCTAACTTGCCCATGTGTGAGAGAGATCTGTTTGGTGACCTTACTGTAAAGGGGAGAAGACTTTTTTTCTCAGAGGTGCTCAGCACCTCTCTGACTTATTTTAGCAGGAACTGTGAGTGCTAGAAGAGCAAGGATTTGCTGAGAGGGTTATAAAGTTTCTGAATCCTCTTGCCCTTTTCAGGCAGGGCTGCAGGCAGTGCCACAGACCCCTCCAGCCCAGCAGTTCAGCCACTTTGGAGGCGCTGTGGGTGCCTCTGCTTCCCACTCAGTGGGCATCCTGCCTCGTCCTTTCCCTGACATCGATGATCTGCCACCAGCCAGCCAAGATAACATCACCTCTTTGATCTTAAGAGGACAGTTTTTCTCAGTGGAGCTGGCAGGGGTTGAATTACAGCGGCACCTTAATAGAAGACAGGAACCCAGCACATTAAGTGCAAAAAACCAAACCAAAACCAACCCAACACATTGATTAGCAAAAGCAGGCAGCTCATCCCAAATGTACTATGACCCTTCTGCTGGATCATATCTCAGGTCTGTCCGAATTAATTTACTGGCTCCTTAGCTGGGCTCCTCCTCTCGGTGGTTTGGTCACAGTGAGTAGGTCACACTGATGGGAGCTGTCATCCTAGTATTCCCAGCCATGTCTCAAGCCTCCTGGAATCACTGCAGCAAAGCCAAAGCCCAGCTCTTAAAAATTGTTGCTGCATTTGCTATAATAGGCAGTGCCGGGAGCCACGGGGATGAGGAAAAATGCCGTGCTTAATCATTAATTTCCTTAAGTTGTACTGTAAATCCCTCATGTTTGAGGTGTAGCAGGGTCTGGGAAGTTAGCGGAGCCTTTAATGTGCTGGAGGTTTTTTTATTCTTGTCTGAAAGAGGTGCAAATATTCGGTAACCTCCAAACGTCCCACTTGTATTTGTTTCTTAGTTTGCAGAATGCCTTTCACCATAGCAACTAGGGTTTGATTTCCTCAAGCGCATGAATTTTCATGGATTTGTGTCGGGGGGGGGAATGGACCCAAAACCCTGAGCTAAAGCAAAGGTTTTGCAGCGTGGCAGTGGCAGGAGCGCCGCTAGATTTGGCTTATGAAGGAGGGGGAGCCTGGAGGGAGAGGATCTTAGCCGAATAAGGGCCTGCACCTGGCCCCAAATAGTTTTATTTGCAAAAATTCAGGCCTGACAGTTTAGTTTAGACTATTGCTGAATGTCACCCTCCCCACTGCTACATCACCCTCTGGCAGCTGAGGTGGCTTTGCTCCAGTTTTATGAAGAGCTGAGGTTTTGCATGGCAGCAGTCGGGGAAGGATCAGCTGCTTCCGTGTTCACAAAGCTCAGCTGGAAACCTGGTACCCTTCCCAGCCATGGAGGTCAGAAGGGTGTTGTGGGCAGTATGAGGCATGCCTCTGTTAGGTCTGCGGATAAAACCCACCAGGGGAGAGGCAGGAAAATTGCACATGTTAGTAGGAGGGAACAGAGCTCCAGATGATCTTGAGAAATCTGGCAGAAACAAATGGCTGCTGTGAACAAGGGCAGGTCCAGGAGTGAGTGATGGCATTGGTGCAGGATGGAGGACTGCCTCGATACCAGCCCCCCGGACCAGGGTTTGGGTTGTGGGGGACTGTCTTAGAGCACAGGCCAGATGAATCGCTCTGTGGAAGTAAAAGAAAGAGGCAAATATCTGTAAAGTATACCTCTGACTATGCCTAGCACTCAGCCCCTAGCTATAGTAGTTGTCCAGTTTTGGTCACCATGGGTGGGTGCAAAGAGCCTAGAAGGCAACAGTAAGATAGTTGGAGGGCTAGAAAATGTCTATGAGCTGAGGCTGGAAGTTTAGAGTTGTTTTGAGGCTAATAAAGGGAGGAAAGAGGGCAACACATAGGAAAAACTCTTTAAACCTGCGAAAGCTTTTGCCAGTAGTGGATACCCTGTCTTCCGTGCTCTGATGGTAGGGTGGTAAATAATAGGCTGAAATTGCAGCAAGAGATTAGGTGTTAGGAAAATCTTTGTAATGGGAAGGATAATGAAGCACTGCTCTAGAGGAGCTGGAGAAATGGGTGTTCCAGTTGTTTTGAGGGAGCAGAGGCATCAGTCCAGGATTTGCCACCAGTGAGATCCCTCCTGCCTTAGGAGGAGAGGACAGTGGAGCCAGTGACCTTGTCTGGTTCTTTCTTCAGCTTGTTGCTCTACAATTACTATGTGAAATGTATGCAAAACACCCATAGGATGGCATTTTTGAATGCACCTAAAGCTTCTTGGCATTTATATTGCATTTACTTTGGCTCAGTAAAATAAAAATATAAAAAAGAAACCTCCCATCATACACAGGTAGGATCTTTCTCACTGAACTCCATACATGCTTCTTGCTCTTACATTGGTGGCACTCTTCCAGATAGAGGTGCTTATATTGTTACAGCTTTTCAAGGGATGACACCAGTGATTTAATTGGAAGGACTATTCCTGTGTTCTAGAGGAGATACCCCTGACTTGCATCCCGCGTCTGTAATTTCATTAGCAAGCTGAATGTGAACAATAAAGGAGTTAGTGCTTTGCTTATGATACGGATCAGCTGCGCTTCCAAAAGATAGGCCACTGGGACGTTTTTGACCAGATTTCCTCCCTCCTGAAGTCTGCATGCGTTATTCTTCCTAAGGGAGATGAGGTGAAAGGGCCTCTGCTGCCACCTTTTAAAACCTGCCAGAGGTTGAAAGAAAGCGAGAGGGGAAGGGCTGTTCCCTGTGTTATCTGGATGGAAGGACTTGATGCTATATTGATGATGGAGAGACACTCCAGAGCCAGCTGCACACTTGCAGAACAAAACAAAACGTCTGCATACACTCGCCAAGCTTTATGGCTGGTGCTTGGAGGCATTGGCACAGGCAGCATGCTCATGGTGATGGCCCAGATGACAACTGCCTTCTCTCTCTGCCCTTCCTAGTCCTCTTTTCCACCCTCGCCTTCTGACTCTGCGCAACATCTTAATCCTTTAACACCTGTGCGGTAATGGAAAGTGTTGGATGCCCCGCCAGCAGTCCCTTAAAAAGGCATGAAACGGAAGCAGTTGCTAATTTGGAGGGTAGGTGGGGAACGCCAGGAAGAGCCACCTCTCTGGATGAGTGCCTGTCTACCTGCTTTTCCTACACTTCTCGTGCATTATTGCTGGCAAGCTTCCAAGCACAATTAAACCTCTGACAAATATTGGCAGAGTAGTGTCCAGAGTGAATAATACAGGAATCAGATATTTCTTTTTTTGGCACCAAACTGTTTCAGAAAACATATTTTGAAAGTTGAAAATTTAAGAAAAAAAAAATCTATTAATTGAACCAACTCCCCAGATCTTGACATGTTGCCCACCTGTGTCTCATCATCTGGAAGCCACCAGGGAATTTGGTTTGGGGTTCGTCTGTCATAGTTTCAGGGAGTTTAGGTCATAAATGGAAAGGGTTTGGGTGCATTTCTCAGGACAAGGACAAAGGAGCTCTGCCAGCAGGTACTGCAGTGTGGGAACGGGAACAGCTTCTGCCGTTTCATTCTGTGTAGAGAACAGCCTTCTGTAGACCATTGAGGTGGTCACCAGGGAGGTGTTGGTAGCATAAATCTGCTAAAGCCAAAACGGGGCGCAGGCATGCTGGCCCTCGAGGTCCTTTTGCCAGCAGCTTTCCATGGCTGAACTGCGTTCAGGAGTCAGCTTGCCAAGGAGCAACAGAGATGCTGCTCAGACCTGAGAGGCCCTGACAGGTCTGTGTGGGAGGCTGCAGGAGTGAGGCACATTAAGCAGGTGGACGGGATCCCAAAAGCAGGATTGGAGACTGTGGTTCCTGCAGCGAAGGAGGTTAATCAGAAGAGCTATGATGGGTAGAGTTTACTGGAGTTCAGTGGGCCCTTCTTACAGTCCATCAGTGTTTCTGAGTGTTGCTTTCACATTTCTAAATCTTTTCTTCCTTAAATTTTTAATCCATTCTTCAGTATCTTTTCCTCTGTCAATCCTTTTTACTTAATGCTGGTACCAGCTCTGTAACACAGCAGTTTGCCCAAGAGTTGGCGCCTTCCCTGCTGTAGGTTGCACAGGTACCGCAGTTGTGCTTTAGCTGGATGATTTGGAAGAGCAATTGTTCTCTGCTCTTCTGCAGTGTTTTCTGTCCCAACCTGTGGATGTCTTGTACAAGTGTTAATTCAAATGTACCATCCCTTATGAGATGGAAAATTAGACTGTTGTTTATTTGGGCCCATGGTCTAATCCTGTCTGGGTCCCTTCCCTCCCTTGCAGTGTAAGACAATGCAGGAAGGGTTTGGGGTGTTGCGGTCATGCTCTGCTGCGAGTACCGCCGCGAATATCCAGGGGAGGGTGCAGAGAGTCTGAAAACAAACAGGTTCCATTGCTCCGTGTTGAGGCACCTCTTCAGAAACGCTACTTAATTTTTCTCCATGCTTGTCAGCGGGTGCCTGAGATTTTGTTTGCTGCTTCTCTTCCCTGAAGGGGATAACAGCACTGTGGCATGCTGATTTCTCACAGAAAACAACCTCCCATCCCTCTCAGCTTTCCGAGTTCATTCTTTCATTCACCGCTGCTCCCGATCAGGACACGCCAGGGGTAGCATCTGCCGCTGGGTGAGCTGGTGACTGTTGTCACTGCGTGCAGGGAAGATGAAGCTGTACAGCCTGCGGCTCCTCTGAAGCTTGACTTTAATCTCCTGGTTTGAGCTCTCTCCACATGACTGTCTGCTGCTGGACCCTGATCCCTGGCGCAATCTTGCATGGCCACAGCACATCCTCCTGCGCATGTTCTCCCATGGAGGCAGAGACAAGTGGTACTCAACCTCTTTGCGGGCCTTCCTGGAAGGGATCTTTTGGTGGATAAACACCTTCAACCTGGATGAAACGGAGGAGGAGGGATTGCTGCTGTGCCCTCCTCAGCGTACCATGCAGTAGGAATGACCGTGAGCTCATCTGCAGCCACAGGTTCCCGGAGCTGCAAGCTGCTTCCTTCTCACATCTCAGAAGTTGCGAATTTCTGTGCTCGTTCCAGATACTGAAAACGGGACACCCCCTCAGCTCCCTGCTGAGGGCAGCTGGGTTTCTTAGGCTGATTGGTCACAGGCTAATGACATTACATGCCTCTGCTCGCCCGCAGCGCTGATTCACCGGGGACAGTTTTGTACTGTTAATCTATAATACCCCTACCCTAAGGCACTGCTTTCTGTGGCTTGAGTTCACAACAAAGCAAGCTCCCCGCAGACTAGGGGGGGGGGGGGTGTGCGCGCGTATGCATTTTATCCTGTGATAATGCTGCTCTTTGGTGGTAGTTTTTAATTGCAAGGCATTGCAGTGAATCGTTGTTCCCTTGGCATTTCTGAGTACTGAGGCTCTCGGCAGAGCTGCTTGGACTTTTATTAATTCAGGATGGGTCCTTTTTGGCTGACTACTGTAGACGATGTAAGGCTTTAAAAACTGATCAATAATCCTGATGGTAGCAGGAAAATCCAGGCCAGGCAGCATGAGCGCAAGCCAGAGATTACGTGAAAGAAGTTTTAAATACCTCTTGCTCCCTTCCCTTGTCTGGACTTATTTTGTCCTCCTGCTGCCCAGTGCCTCTCCAGGCGAATCCATTAATATTTCTCATGCTTGTTGAGCCCGTGACAGGTGATTTAAAAGCACCAGTTTGTGTTGGCATCTCTGCTCTTCATAACCGGAGCTGAAATGCGTTGCTGCTGTCCTTACATGGATTAGTGCCATGATTTATTACTGTTGTTTCCAGGTTTGAACACAAAGGTGCTGTCTCATTCTAGGAGGGTTGTCTGCGGGAAGCGAGCCCCCAAGGTTGGTTGCTTGACAAATACTCACACTCAGGAACACAGCATCATTTAGACATATGTTTTAACTGCTTCATTGAGGAATTGCCCTCCTTTGCATTTGTTTCTACAGTGCTTCAGTAAAACCTCCTTTACAGGCTTAAGGCAAAAGGGGGGGAAAATTGCAGAAAAGAGGCATCCTGATTTCGATCTGTTGCTCTGCCTTTGATAAGGAAGTTGTGTTTTGGAGGCTGAAGTTTGTACTGACATGTTTGGCTTTGGTTTGCAAAGAGCGAGCAGTTTGATGTGTGAATCTTTCTCTCCCAAAACAAGTCTTCAGTTTCTGTTTTCCTTCAGAAGATGATTGTCGCACCCCAAGGGAGCCCTGCTGTGTAATTTGTGGGTAATAGAGGGGAACGGACCTCGGAGGAAGAAGGGTTTCCAACAGCTGGACAGAATTGTCTTAAATGAGAGAAATTGGGGTGTTAGAAATGACAGGCATGCTGCCGGCTTTCCTGGCTCAGAATAAATGACTTTGGGGGAGAAATGGAGAAAAGCTTGTTTTCTGGGAGCTACCGCAGAGCTGCCTGCTTTTCATCGTTACTGCGCATTTGTGTCCTTGGACCCAGACCCCCAGAAGGGAGAGGGAGATGGAGGAGCACTTGCATATGTGAGCCTATGGTAGTTTGCAAGCTGACATGTCAAATGTGGGTTATCCATGGACCAGTATACTCCTCTCTCTCGGGGGCTCATGACTTTTGGGGCAGGCGGTGCAGCTACAGTCCCTTCATCCCCTGCAGGTCCTAGGATGCTGCTCCTGGAAGGATGCTGTGCTGCTCTTTAGACACCCACTTCTTCCCCATGGAAGATGCCGTGTCCTTCTAGGCATCCTCGCTGAGTGGTTTCTGAGCCTTTGGCTGTGGTTTGAAAGGCAGGACACATCTCTGGCACATTTGCTTAGAGGTGCTGGGTCTGGGGTTAAAAGTTAACAATGCTCTTTCCTTATTTCATTCTAATTTAATTTGGGAAGGCAGCAGGGAGACAGAGGGCACTTAGTCTCGTAAGTGCTGTTCCCTTGATGGGAGTTAGTAGCTTGCATGACGTGTGTGGTGTTGACTTCGTAAGCTGACCTTTACCTCCATTGGGTTCATTTTCATTTATAATAATAAAAAAAAAAATCCCAACCTCTTATTTATTCTTCAGGCAGTAAGGACATAAATCCTTCAGCATGTTTGGATTTATAGAATTACTGTGCTTTTGCTGAGCCTCACGTCCCACTCCACTCAAATGACATGGCTTTTGATAACACTGCGAGTGATTGCATTTTTTCTTCCCCACCTCCTTCCTAGTTCCTGATCCATGCCTCCTCATGCTCCCTGCAGCCTTTTTGAGGAAAGGTAGGCCCTTGGCACCCATGGGAAGGGACAGGAGGGAGACTAGGCAAGTCTTAGGGTTATCAGCATTTGTGCATGAAGCGTAACAGTCTCCAGGTATCTTCTTTCCTGGCCTGTAATAAAAAATGCTAAAATGCTTTTATAAGAGGCATTTCACCAGCAGAGCATTTTCGTGGTGGCTGTGGAGAGGGGGGAGATATAAATATCTTTCTTGGCTCTGCTTGGCTTCTCCCCAAGATAAATAGAAGTGAAAGTCAAAAGCAGACTTGGCCTTCTGAAATCTCTTCCCAAGCCCCTGGGGACCCGAGCTTGTGATGCTTTTGTGATGGGAAGCCAGTTCCCGGTGTTTCAGGGGTCTCAGAGGATGATGTTTGAGGGGCCTCCCTCCCCACTGCCCGAGGCAGATCTTGGCCTTACAGTGGCTCAGCTGCTATCCCCACACCTGGTGTCCAGTGGCTTCTGTTGCGGGAAGCCTCAGGGAGCAAAGAAGCATCAGTGTGAAGCTGGCTTGAAACAAGAGCAGAAAAAAGTGTCTGTCGTTGTCCCCTAAATCCTGTAGCATGTTTACTCTCAGAAACTACAGCTGCATATACCAAAAATCAATAGTTATAGCAGTGTTCTCCCTGGGAAACACACACACGCTTGGACACACGAGAGGTGGTAGGTCTTAAAAAAGCCAAGGGAATACAAAGTGCTTTGGTCCAAGGATTTTGCTTTGCTCATAGTAGTGTACAAATGGAGGGCCCTTGACCTGGGCAGCATCTTCTGGGACTTTGTCTTTCTGATCTGATGTGTCTGAGGCTGTGCTAGGCAAGAAGGGCTGGGGGGAGCATTTGTCTCATTAACTAATTTTTGCTTTGACGTACATGTGTTTTGTAAGAAAAACAGGTTGTGGTGTGCAGAGATAATATAAACAAGTATTTGAAAGACTCTTTCCTTTGGCCATTTTTGGTAAAAAGTTTGACATCCAGGGCTGCTGATGAGATCAGCGCATCCCAGCATTTTGTTGGTTTTCTTCATGTTTGCGAAGACTTGATTGTACAGAAATAAATGCATCTTATCCCCCTTCTCTTTTAATAAAATCCTTTTCAAATCCTGGTACCTCCTTGCTTACCAGTGCACCTACCACTCCCTCCATTCGGAATGGAGAGAAATTATTTCCATTTTTGCTGGGTGGAGAGTGCTCTGTGAAGGAAGGGAGTGTCCATATGAATGACCATTTTGACAGAGACGGGTGTTACGGTTTGGAGTGAGTGGGCCTGCTGGTGGCAAGCACTGCAGCAAGCCCTGGAGAGCTGGGAGTCATCCTTCCTTCTCAGATCAGCCAAAACAAGAAGAGAAAGGAGACCAGCCCCTTTTTACTACCATCTCTTATTAATGAGACATTTTATCCCAAGTCCTCTAACATGAACTACACAGGCTTTTGGGAACATAATTAATCTTTAATTATATAAATCTTTAATTGTATAAAATGGCGTTTGTATGACTGTAGTCATTTCTCTGTTCTCTTCTCCTCTCCCTGTTTGAGATGCTCCCTTAGCACAACTTCTTTTCAACAAGGTCCCCGCTTCAGGGCACCGGCTGCATGGAGCCACTCACACAGTGTTCCTTAAAGCCAGGCTTCTGCACCAGGGGCTCTTGCTGGGATGGGGACCTGCATGACCTCTGTGGTGGGGTGCCTGGCTCCTGCCCGGTATGCGCTCAGAAGAACTGGCAGCAAGCTGCAGCTTAATAAGAGTCTGAGTGATTAGCAGCAAATTACTTTGGGCTCTGTGCAAAGTAAGTCATTGTGCCGGGGTCTTAAGAGACGAGTGTCACCCCAAAGGCAGGATGAGCTGCAGGAAGGTGCAGGCGAGCCTCTCCTTGGTGGGCACGCTATGACTAGATGATCCAGTGCAGAAACTCAGCTCTTCACGGCATTTGTGCTAATCCAAATGCCTTTTGCCGAAGCAGCTTGGGGGTTGGCTGCCCTTGCTGCCACACAGGCAGGTCCAGGGAGGAGGAGGTAGTCGCTGGCAGGTGGGCCGCTGGCAGCAGGCACTCTGCAGCATGTCTGACTGCAGCTGCAGCCATTTCAAACTGAAGCAGGGGCTTAGCAATCACTGGGAGCTGGCTCGGCACACATAAATACCCCTTCTCTTCGGAGATGCCGTTCTGACTGTTGTGTGTCAGTAAGGAATTGCTGGCCTCAGCCAAATCCTGAGTGGAGAGCTGTCTGGGTGAGCTGGCAGTCTGGAGAAGGGGCTGGATTCACCGTGGTGCCTGGCATCTGGTCAGTGGCCTATGTACCTTGGTTGTGCTCCCTGGCCGAAGCACTGCTCGCTCTGCTTTGAAGACTGGCAGGGAATGGCCTTCCCTAAAACACTTCACCTGTGTGGAGGAGTGACAGCAAAACCAGGAATTGTCCTGAAAGAAACCTAGCTGGTCCCCTTGTGAAAAAGGGGTATTTGCAAAGTAGAATACCCTTGGGAGCACCAACAAAAGAGCAGTCGCAGTGGTGCCTAAATCAGTGCCAAGCAGAGCCAAGTGCCTTTTTGGAGGTGAAGTGCAGCCTTTCAGATGCCAACTAGGTGTTTGGGGTTTTCATAATTTGCTGTTTGGGGGAATTGGTGCATCTTTGGCTCTAGGAGAATGTGTTGTAATTAATGCTTCAGCTTTCATTGCCTGTTATCATTGATGCCTTCTGTAATGGCAGGAAGGGGTGTGCGACTGTCATGAGCCAGTGCCTGCAGGGGCAGGTAGAAAGTTCAATAGGAGGCAGATGGAATGGACATTCTGAAGATCTTGGCGGTGGGGAGGTGTCACTGCTAAGGCCCTTGGTGACTCACAGCAATCCATTTGAGCAGAGTTTTGAAATTAGCATTTCCACTGAAAAGCTTTTCCTAAGGCATGACTGATGTTTCCAGGTAGAGCAATTTCCTGTGTCTTAATGGAACAGGAGGAGCACTTTACGCTTGGACGTGATGCCTTTCCAGCAATATTGCTGAATTTCCCTCTAAGAAATTCTGATGTCATTTTTTTGGTCTGCTTCATAGCTTGGATTAATCAGCAGAGACACGCCCTCCAGGTCCCAGAGTTGGCTTGCTTTCATTAATTTGCACTCAAGTCTTTGCTGAACAAAGAAGGATTTATTGAACAAAGCGGGGTCAGTGCTGGGATGAAGAGCCTTGCACCTCTAGCCTGCTAGTTTGAATTAGGACTGAGCCATAACTATGAAGTCGTACATCCTCTGGCCTGGGTTGGTAAAAAATGTCCTGGGCCTCAGTCCTTGCTCCTGCGGAGCCTGCGACTTTAGGAGCCACCCAGGGGTGGTGGCCTTCAGGGCAGTGAATAGCCTCCCCAAGCTCCCTAAACGAGACATAGTCAGAAAGGAGGGTACAGGAGGTTTGAGCAACTGCTGCTGTAGATAAGAAGAGGTGTTCATTTCATACCCTGTTTGCTTTGAAGGTTAAGTGCAGTCTCCAGGGGGAAAAATAATTTAAAGAATAGTTTCATTAAAGGTAAAGCAAGTCCACGAGTGGAGGCTGTTTGCAGGGCCAGCTCTTGCAAGAGATTTGTGGATCAGCTGCAGGCTGCATTTCTCTAGGTGTCCCTCAAATGTTTTTTCTCCTCTCTTTCAGCTCTTTGAGAACTTCTACTTTGGAGAGGTGCAGCTGGACTCAGTGCGTCTTTCCCAGAGGTTCTCTTCAGACGCCTCTGGCTACTACGCGACATCCGGGCAGCTGACCTTCTCCTGAAGCAGCAACAGGGCTGCTGCAGCAGGTCCAGTCTGTGCGCAGAGGCATGCAGTTCATCAGTGAAACATTTTAATGGGACATGAATTTTGGATGGGAACCTGGGAACTCCAAGCAGGGATGCCTTGTGACTCCTCAAAAGCACATTGCAGCCAGGAACCATGGCATTTCCCTGCAGCTTTTCCTACACGTATTGCCTGCCCTCCCTTCAGGGGGAACCGGGGTCCTTCCGCCTCGTTTCTCCACTGGTAACCAAAATGTCGCAGAGTTGCCCATTTGATGTCTGTTGCCTGTTTGTTTTCCAAGAAAACAACTAGAAAAACTGGTGCAGGTGGCATTTGGGGTATTGCTGATGTTTAAGCATGGCTTTATTTCAAAAGAAGGAACTTTGTTCTTAAAAGCGGTATTTAAAATCCAAGAGAGCTCCCCGGAGCATGATTTAATGATATTGAGGTCAGGCGTTGCTTGGATCTCCAACAACGTGCCTGTGTGATGTAGATCTGCAAATAAATGAATTCCCTTCAAAAGAAAAGTGTTTATCTCCTGTTGCATTGATAGTTTCTGTAATTAAACTTCCAGCACACAACTATGTTAATAAGAAAGCATTTACAGTAAGAGCTCTTTCCAGTGACCGTTTTGGAGCATGTCAAAAAATATATGCCTTGTAGGTAGATTCTCCATTGATAGAAGCGCAAAACTCTTTGATACCATTGTGAATCGTTCAGACATCTGAAGATGACTGTTTTTTCTTGTAAATCTCCACGTTAAGAATAGTGACACAGGCTTTCAACTCGCCCGAGGATGAACGCTTTGAAAATGGAAAATGCTGGTGTTTAGTTGTTTTGCAAGAACCTGGCGGTTGCAGTGGCTGCTGCTGCCTGTTCCTAGTTGCTGCCATGAATGTGGAATTACGCTGTCATTGAGGCGGAGAGTGTGTTAGTTGGGGATGGGGCTGCTCCAGCAGCACCCACTTGTACTAGTGATCGGTTTTTAAGAGGTTTTCAGCCTGTTTCCTCCCTCCCAAAGTGAGCTGGCTGTGTGGCTGTGCTCTGACTGCATGCACAAACAGCAGTGGGAGGCAGTCAGGATTTTGGGTGGCTTTCCTTTTTTTTCCCCCAAATGCATTGCCGGTTGTGTTTCCAAGACCAAATTGCTTACCTATCTCCACTTTCAAGCCTGTCTGCCAGGAAATCAAATAATGTGTGGTTTTGCTGGATGCCCTTTACCCTGGAATCCATGCTTGTACCCAATTACCACTGTTGGGCTTTTTGTCTCTGCTTTTCCTTGCAGCTAAACGCCTTTGTGCTCTCCAAGCAGAGGAGGAAGGGCCGCCTTTGAAACCGTTCGCTCAGCAAGCAGAGCACCGGCATGCTTGCTAGCAGCCTGATGCATGGAGGTGCTGAGAGCACTTAACAACAGTCACTGTCATCTTTCCACCAGCCTGAAGAGGTACTTGGCAAATCTCAGCAGCCACCCAAAGAACGTACCTGGGAGCTGCTCGCATAGCCGCCAGCTGTGCTCCCTGCTGCAGGAAGGGGAGATGCACCTCAGAAAGCTTCTGCCTCCTGGGTTTTGAACAACTCTCGCCAAGAAGCTAAGCACTACAGGACATGAGGTGCTGTTTGCACTCAAGTTTTCCTTAACAGGGCATCGGTGGCATTTCTATCGCACCTGCTTTGCTCCATTGTCACCTAATACTGGCGATTCTGAGTTCTTTATTGAGGTGGGCTCGTAGTGCAGCTGGCTTTGGGGACTAAGCCTTCCCACCTCCCTAATGCAGGACTAACTTTGACCTTGCAAACAGCACCTCAGCATGGAGGCAAACACAGCTTTTCTACAAAGAAGGGCCAATTTGAGGATGCTCCTCCCCTTCCCACTGGTGTAGACATATTTTAATGACAATTATTTCTGTGACTATTTGGAAGCTGGTTGAATTTCAGTGGTAAATGGCTTATCCTGCTGCTCTAGCCTGGCATGGCTAAATTAGTTTCACACCTCCGTCCCTGGGCAGAATTAAGGGTTCTGGTCTTTTCCTCTCATCCGCAGAGTCGAGTGGTAGGTTAGGCTGTGATCCAGCAAACCGTTGTGTATGTACTTAAATTTACGCCTCGCTTGATCCCCTTGTAAAACGTTAAGCACACATGTGAGCCTGGTGGAGTGGCAGCTCTGCTTTGCCGGCAGAGCTTTTGAAATGAAAGTGTTTATTGTACGAAGGAGAGGGGCAGATTTGGGTGTTGTATCCCCTTACCCTTACATAAGGAAACTACTCACGGAAGTAAAACACACCTACTGCTTTTCAGGGGGTCTGGGGCAGAAGAAAATGTACCGTGATGGATTTACTAAGGATTTTCCCTTTTCTATAATTATTTATTAATATAATCAGAACAGTTTCATACTGAGCAACAATAAAACTTCATTTTATGCATGATCCTGCACCGATGAATTGAAATCCCATTAAACCAGGCACTGTTACGGGTTTGCAAGACACAGCCTAGAACTTTAGAACTTGCCTAAAGCTTGTTAAAACTAAAATCTGCGGCTCTGTTTCTTTCCCCTGTCTAGGCTGTGTTGGAGCCTGGCTGCCTCGCTTGCAGATCCTTGTGTCCTTATTGCACAGAAGAAGAGGAAAGTTGTTTTCCGCCCATCATTTTGCTCAGCAGCAAGCCTCGCTGGAGCACAGGTCGGTTTGTTGTTAACCGTAAAGTTGAAAGTAACACTATTTTCTTAAAAGCAGCACCTGAAAGGCATATTTCCAGCCGTAGCAGCCTCGCTTAGGGTCAGCATTGCTATTTCAGGGACAGCACGTGCACCTGCCCGTGGGCTATAGCTACTGCTTTTCCTGTAAGGAAATGCAGCACTGTGTTTTCTCTCCATCCTGAGCATCCTCACAGGGAGAAGAAAAGCCGTGTGTGTGCTGGGAGCTCCCTGGGCTGCAGCTGCGAGGCAGCAGCAGCCAAGGAAAGTTGTCACTGGCCTTCCTTGCCAAGCCTCAGCGGACAGAGATGTCCCTGCAAGCAGCTCTGTGCTCACCCTGCCTGCCTTCCCCTGGCTGAGAGGAGGGGAAAGCTCCAAAACAGTGGTGTGAAACCCACCTGCCCCACTCCACTCTGTGACCTGCCTTGGGGCAGCGGTGGGCATCTTCCCCAGAGGCCCAAAATTCTCTGCAGGGTGGCCGAAGGACCACAGGGACAGAGGATGCAGGGTGGGGACATGACAGGGACAGAGGATATAGGATGGGGACAGGCTAGAAGGTGGGGAAAACAGATATTCCAGGATAGGGATTTGGTGGGGGTGGAGGTTGAGGCCTGCAGAGTGGGGGCCTGGCGGGGTCAGGGGATGCAGCGTGGGAGCACAGCTGGGAGATGGCATGCAGGCTGGGAACAGGGCAGGGACAGAGGACGTGGGATGGTGACATGGTAGGGACCAGGGATGAGGGGTGCAGGGCAGGGATGTGGCAGGGGCACGGGATGTGGGATGGGGACAGGGCAGAGACCGGGGCTGCGGCCGTGCCGCGGCGGCGGCTCCTCCGCCTCGGTGCCGGCGCGCAGGTGCGGCGGGCGCGGCGGAGGCCCCGCCCCGGCCCTCCCCGCCGGTGCCGCCCGGTGCCGCCCCGCGGCCGCACTCGCCGCCGGCGCCTCCCCGTGCGCACCGCTCCGCACCGCACCGCACCGCTCCGCTCCGCTCCCCTCCCGCCCGCGCCGCCCGCTCCCCCCGGCGCTGCGGCAGCATGCGGGGCTGCGGCGGGCGCCGCGCCCTGCTGGCCCTGCTGGCCCTGCTCCTGCACGCCGCCGCCGCCGGCCCCGGGCCCGCCGCCGGCCCCGCCACCGGCCCCGGGCCCGCCGTGGCGGGGGAAAGCCCCGGCAATTTCATGGAGGACGAGCAGTGGCTCTCCTCCATCTCCCAGTACGGCGGCAGGATCAAGCACTGGAACCGCTTCCGAGACGTGAGTCCGAGCCGGCAGCGGGGCGAGGCCGGGCAGGGGGCGGGCACGGGACGCGCCGCCGGGCACCGGGAGCCCCCTCCCCGCCCCGCCGCTGCGGCTGCCGCAGCACGACCCTCCCCCGGCCCCGCCGCAGGCGGCCGGGGATGCTCGCCGCTACCCGCATCCCGCCGCCGCCCGCTGCGGCCGTGGGCGGGCCGTCGGCCCCGGTACCCGGGGGATGCTCACCGGCTTCGGCAGCGCCAGCGCCGCTGCCACCGTGCCCGCCGCCAAAGCTGGCGTGGCTGATGCTGAGGCCACCGCGGCCAGGGCTCGATGCCAAAGCCAGCCTCGGCAGGGACGTGGGGGTGCTGTCCCCCGCACCCTGTCCCCAACGCACCGCGTCGGGCCCAGGCAGGGGCACCGGCAGGCCCTTTGTGGGCGGGGGGGGCTGCGCCGCTCGGCCGCTAGATCAGCGCAGCTCGGGGCGCGGGCAGCCCCCCGCATCCCGCTCCCCTGAGCCCTGCCGGGTGCCGCGGACGGCCCTGGGGTGGGGGTCCCCGGGGATGGGGGGACGCAAAGCAGGGAGCGTGAGGATGCAGCCGCTGCTGGAGTGGTGCAGGTGACCTGGCACACTGGGCTCAGGACCCCGTAACCCCGTGCTTTTACGCAGCTCTTACCAGCAGCCTCAACGGCATTTGGTTCCAGCCCTTAATTTTATGGGGCGGCCGGGGATCTTTCCTGGGCTCATTTCACACCCCAGCTCGTGTCCTGCAGGGCAGGGGCACAGCACTGCAGCCCCACCCGCGGGGGGGGCAGGGGGCCTGCAGCAGCCGAGCGGGGAGGGGGTGCACCCCGAGCCGCCCCCCGCCCCAGCCAGCCCCTTGCTCTTTGTTCGGATGCGCACTCGGGTTCACCTTGGCAGCAAGGATGCGCCGCTGGGAGATGTGCCTCAGCGCAGGGCAGGGCGGGGGACACCGCCCCCCCCCAGATAAACCAGTTAGGGGGGCAGAGCACAGCAGAGGGCGCAAGGGAAGGGGGTGAACACCTCCCTGGAGACCCCCGCCAGCGACATACCTGGCTGGCCGACACCAGCGCTGGGCACCTGGGACCTCAGCTGGCTGCAGATGCTCAAGGGGGAGCACGTGTGGCCATCCCCCCATGGCACTGGGCATCCCTGGAGGGGTTTGGGGCCGAGAGACCCCCCTCCCCAGTGCTAGCAGCACGTGTGGGGCCCGCCCAGCAGTGCCAGGGCTGCTGGGCCGGGGGGCTGCAGCCCTGCTGGCGGTTAGTGCGGATTAATAAGCAAATCCTATGGATTTGTGGGTTTTTCAGCAAAGCAGCGCTGGTGGGGGGGAGCACGACCTGCCGTGCAGCAGGGAGGAGGCCGCTGGCACCGCAGGGAGCTGCCGGGCGCCGCAGTGTTACTAATCACGGCACGGGAACGCGGGCTATCGATTGCGGTGCAAACGCTGCTGCGCCGGAGCAAGAGGCAACCCTTCCGGAGCTGCCTCCTGCGCCTCCGCTCCAAGCTGCCATCCAAAACCCTGCCCATCCTCCCTGGGGTGGCAGAGGTGCGCCTGCCTTATCACAAACCCACCCCAGAGCATCCTGCGGGGCGAGCAATGCCGCCTGTTGGGAGGGTTTGAATCCCTGCTGCTCCCCTCCACCCTCAGGATGCTTTTGGGGCCCCGCGGGAGCAGCTCTGCCTCCCCAGGCAGCAACAACCATCTTAGCCTGCTCCTGGGCTCGCTGCTGAAAAACTGGGGTGGCAGCATGAGGACCATCACCCCATGGGGATCCCGGTGGGGCCTTGCTGGGCTCCCAGGGGCTTCCTCCACCCCGTGCCTCTTCCGTCCCTGTTCCCTGCCTTTCCCGGCCAGCCAAGGGATGATGGGGGAAGGTTTTATCCTGTGTAAAGGCTCTCCAGGATTATAGGTCTGGAGCCAGAGATGGGCGAGCTTATTGACAGTGGGCACCGGTGACATCTGGGGCTGGTGACGAGAGCTTTGGGCACCTCAGAAGGTTGGGGTGCCCAAGTGGCACAGGGTGCCTGTCACTGTGGGCTGGGCTGCCCCAGAGCTGACAGTGGGCGCTCTCTTTTTCTCTTTTTTTGGTGTTGGCGGGGCCGTCTCACCGCTGTGCTGCCAGGAGGTGGAGGTGAGCATCAAGGGGCTGCCTCGCCGAGGTGGCAGCCCGCTGTTGGGGGGGAGGCTGCTCCCCATGCCTGCTTACTCCCGTCCCGCTGTGGGGGTGCCAGGGTGTGTGTGCAGTGCACGTGTGTGTAGAGGGAGCCTTGCTGGGCCAGCGGCCCTCAGCAGGGTGGTAGCACACCTGGCCCGGGGTCACCTCTCCCACGGCCTGCACTCATCCCAGCTCTCCCCCCTTTGCAGGATGACTACATTAAGAGCTGGGAGGACAACCAGCCCGGGGATGAAGGTATCGCTGGGATGGAGCTGGGATGTGTTTGGGATGGGGCGCAGGGGGCTCGGTGCCAGCTGGCGTGGTGGTGGGGACACTTTCTGCCCACACCCCCCGGGCTTTTCCCTTCCGGCTGGGAGCAGCAGTGGGGCTGGTGTGTGCCGGGAAGCGGCAGCTGGTGCCGTGGCGGCTGCCCAGCTGCAGCTTGAATGGTGCTTTGTGCCAGGCCGGCGGGTGGCCAGCACTGCTGGGGCTCCCCCGGAGTCCCTGCCTGCCCCGGCCCCTCTCTACCCCCCCCAGCCCTGGACACCACCAAGGACCCCTGCCAGAAGGTGAAGTGCAGCCGGCACAAGGTGTGCGTGGCGCAGGGCTACCAGCGCGCCATGTGCATCAGCCGCAAGAAGCTGGAGCACAGGTAGGAGGGCAGGGGGCCGGGGCTGAGCCGGCCGCAGCGGGGAGCTGAGGCGGGGGGCTCGGCACCATGCCCCCATGCCTCTCGCCCTGTGCAGAATCAAGCCACTGGGCACCAAGGGGCATGGGAGCTGCAAGCCCTGCCACGCTGCCCCGCTCGCTGCCGTCTGCGGTTCCGATGGCCACACCTACAGCTCGGCGGTAAGGACGATGGCACCTCGCTGCAGGGAGGGGGACACTGCGCTGTGTCCCCCCCCGCCGACGTCCCACTGCCACCCCACAGTGCAAGCTGGAGCAGCAGGCTTGCCTGGCCAGCAAGCAGCTGACGGTGCGGTGTGAGGGGCAATGCCCCTGCCCAACCCCGCACAGCCCCGCCGGCGGCGGCAAGCAAGGTGAGCAGGGCGGGGGGCTCCGGGGGCGGCCCCGAACCTGCCTGGCCTGACGCCACCGCTCCCCGCCCCAGAGCCGTGCACTGGGCAGGACCTGGCTGACCTGGGAGACCGGCTGCGTGACTGGTTCCAGCTCCTGAAGGAGAACGCCAAGCAGAACGGCTCCGGTGGCCTCCCCGCCAGCCCCGCCAGCGGTACGTGTCCCCTCTGCGCGGGGAGCTCTCCCCGGGAGGGAGCTGGGCAGCCATGGGCCGCATCCCGCCCCGCAGCGCTGGAGAGGAGCGTGGCGGCCAGCTGCAAGGAGGCGGTGGGATGGATGTTTGCCCGGCTGGACACGAGCGGGGATCTCTTCCTGGAGGCGACCGAGCTGGCCGCCATCAACCTGGACAAGTATGAGGTGTGCATCCGCGCCTTCTTCAACTCCTGTGACACCTCCAAGGACGGCCGCGTCTCCGCTCCCGAGTGGTGCTTCTGCTTCTGGAGGGAAAGTGCGTTGCGCCGGGGCGGGGGGTGCGTGCTTGGGTGGGGGGGGGTGGTGTGGGGATGTACACGGTGGGGTCGGGAGGATGCACACGGCAGGGTTGGGGGGTGCATGCCGGGGGGGATGCACACCGTGGGGTCGCAGGGACTCCATGCTGTGGGGTTGCGGGGGGGGGGGATGCTTGCCACGGGGTCTGGAGGGGATGCAAATCATGGGAGGGGTGCGTGCCACGGTACTTGGGGGGACGTACACTGTGGGTTCGTGGGGAATGCGTGCTGTGGGGTGGGGGGGCTGCACACTGGGGGATAGGGGATGTGCATGCTGTGGGGTCGCAGGGAGGCACACCATGGGGGGGGGGTGCACAGCACGGGGATGCATGCTGCAGGGTTTGGGGGGGGGTGCGTGTCACAGGCCGAGGGGGGATGCACACCATAGGGGAAGGCATGCTGCGGCAGCCGGGGGGCGTGTGCCGTGGGGTCAGGGATGCCCGCCGCGGGTGTGCTGCGCCCCCGCCCTAAGAGCAGCGTGGGGTGCTGCAGAGCCGCCCTGTCTCCGGGAGCTGGAGAAGATTCAGATCCAAGAAGCAGCCAAAAAAAAGCCGGGTGAGTGGGGGGTCCTGGGGCCCCTGTCCCCTGGCAAGGCCCCGTACAGGTGGGCTGGGAATGAGGATGGGGAGCTCCGCGGGGGGCTCTTGCACTGCATGTGTTTGGGGGTGGGCGGGGGGGTCATCGCTTCCCTGCAGGCACCTTCATCCCCAGCTGCGACGAGGATGGGTACTACCGGCGGGCACAGTGTGAGCCGGGCGGCGGGGAGTGCTGGTGTGTGGACCAGCACGGCGCCGAGCTGACGGGCACCCGTGGCCGTGGCAGCCCCGACTGCGGTGAGCGCAGGGTGGGAGCTGGGGGGGAGGGCCACAGCCCAGGAACCAGCTGTGAGCCTCTGCCCCTCGCCCCCGCAGAGGAGGCGGCGGGGTTTTCAGGCGACTTTGGGAGCAGCGTGGGCTGGGAGGACGAGGAGGAGAAGGAGCCGGAGGAGGCGGGCGAGGAAGGCGAGGAAGAGGAGGGTGAAGCGGGCGAGGGCGATGACGGCGGCTACATCTGGTAGAGAAGCAAGAGAGCCCGGTGGGCGGCACGGCCGGGCGGCAGCCCCCCAGCTGGGGGTCCCCATGACCCCCCTGCTGCCGGTGTGGCATGGGGTGGGTGCAGCCCCCCCGGCCCCCGTGTGGGACGGGGTGTCGGGCTGCTCGCCCGGGGAGGGGGCGAGTGGGGCGGGGGCCGCACTTGTGCGAATTTGAGCTTTTTTTTTTTTTGGGTAGAGCCTTGTAGGCCTAGTGTGCTGCTGCGTGGTCTTCAACCGGGCAAACGGCGCTAATAAAAGTGGGAAAAAAAGGAAAAAAACCCAAAACCAACAACAAACCCCCATAGATAAGCTGCCCCACATCCCCCACCCCATGCTGTGCTTGCGTGGACACCCCGGCCCCGGCGTTGTGTAGCGGCTGTGAAATAAATACCCCGTGCTGTGTCAAACCCTCGCCTGCCCGTTCCTCCCCCCGCAACCCCCCCCAGGCCCTGCCTGCACCCACCAGCCCTGCACGGGGTGCTGGGGGGTTCCCCCCCTGTGGGGGGCATCAGGGCTGCTGGTGGTGCCCTGCTGCTGCCCCTCAGTTTGGGTGGGCTGGGGTGGTTGGGGTAGAGGGGTCAGGGGTGGGGGTGCACCTGCCAGCGCCCCCGAGTTTGGTCCCCAGACTCAACTGCCGTGGGGCTGGAACAACCTCCCCCCCCCAGCGTCCCAGCACCAACTGTGCCCCGACCCCCCAGCCCCTGATCCTCTCCAGGATCCCAACCCCAAACTGACACCCCCCACCCCAGGGCCCTGAGCCATAGCAGGACCCAGAACTGCCATTGCTCCCCGTCCTGGACCCCAACTGTAACAGCCACCCCCACCCCTCCCCTGCCAACCAGGACCCCGAAAATCCCTTACAGGACCCTCCCAATCCAACCCACACCCCAACCAAGACCTCCGTCACCTGCTGCCCCACCGCCACCCCGGCAGTTCGGCACCACGGGACACCAGGGCCTCAGCTCACAGCATTTATGGCTCCAGGGAGAAAAGAAAATAAAACAAAACCAACCCCAAACTCCTCCCCAGCCAGTCTGGGGTTGCCAGCAGCTGGCAAAGGCACCGCACCATGCCCCCCACCCCAGGATCCAGGCGCTCGGCCCTCACACCACTGGGGCCTAAGAAGGGAGGTGGCAGCCCTGTCCCTGGCACAAGTCCCCTGGGAGGCGGGTCAGAGCTTGCTGGGGGGTCCTGGCTGCCGCTGGAGCCGCCAGGCCGCCTGCACCCCCTCACCCGCCTGGTTGAGCCCGGCAAAGGCATCGGGGTTGCCGGTGTGGAGGTAGCGTGCGATGGGGGGCTGCAGGATGGTGACGGGGATGCAGAAGTTGAGGTGGGGGTAGATGGCCCCTGCATCAGTGTCCCGGGTGTTGCTGGCTACGATCCCTGATGGGGAGAGAAGCAATGTCCGCATCACCAGGTCTGGCCAAGGGACATCCCCCCCCACGGCAGACCCCCAGCTTACCGAGGAGGTGTCCACTGCGGGAGGAGACGAGAGGGCCGCCGCTGGACCCTCCATGAACAGCGCAGGTGGTCTGCAGCATGACGGGGCGCCCGGCCACCACCACCACGGCTGAGAGGACCCCCGCTGTCACTGAGGGGCCGCACGCCCGTCCCAGAGCCCCGAAGCCCACCACAGTCACTTCCTCACCTGGGGGGGGGGGGGGGCAGGTGGGTGCAAGGTGGTGACCTCCGCCCCCACCTGGGCACCCCCACCCCCCCCGGGCCTCCTCTTACCTGGGAGGAAGGTGTCTGCCAGGCATGGGGGGATGAAGCCCGGCACGCTCTCCTCCAGCTCCACTACCGCCACGTCAAAGGGGGACGACTCTTCGGTGGCGAATACCACGCGGCCCCCAAGGCCGGCAGCAGCCCTGGAGACACGGCACACGAGATGTCACGGTGGGGGGGGATGGAGGACAAGGGGGTGTCGAGGCGGGGACGCCTGCCACCACACTCACCGGCCGGGGCCGGGCGCCAGTGTCACATGGAGCGGGACACGCGCCTCCACCACGTGCCGGCAGGTGAGGAGCAGCCGGGGGCCCAGCAGCACGCCCGAGCCCCACGCCGCCCCGCACTCCACCAGCGCCGCCCAGCCCAGGGGGGCCCACAGGCTGCCCGTCTGCACCGCGGCCCCCGGCCCCGGTGGCCCTGCGGCCCCGACCGCGCTCAGGACGCCGGTGCTGCTGCGTAGGATGGCGGCCAGGGAGCAGAGCAGCGTCAGCCCGACCCACTCGGCGCCCCTCCAGCAGAAGGCGGCGGCGATGACGGCCACCAGGCGCGGCCCGGCAGGCGAGGGCAGGAAGGCGCCGCCGCCCTCGGTGCCAGGCAGGCAGCGGGCATCCGTCAGGACGAGGGCGTTCTCCTCCCCAGCCAGGTTGCTCACTACGCCCCTGCTCAGCGTGTTGAGGAAGAGGTCGGGGCAGAGGGCGCCGAAGGGGGAGCCGCAGGCCAGTAGCCCCTCGCCCTTGCGCAGGCGGCCGGCGCTCGCCAGGGCCGTCCAGCCGCCGCCCGGGCGGTCCAGGCCGGGCACCCGCAGCCAGGCGAACCAGTGCAGGGCCCGCGGGTCGTCCCCCGCCGCCTCCCCGCCGAAGCGCCACTGCTCCGCCGTGCCGAAGGCCCGCGCCAGCGCCCGCCGGAAGGCGCCGCAGGGCACCAGCGCCAGCAGCCGTGCCTCGTGCCGCCGCACGCTGCCTGTCGAGGCCGCCGGGGCGTCGGGGCCCGGGGGCGCCGGCGGCTGTAGGACCTGGAGGCGCGGGCGAGGCTGGAGGGCGTCGGGCATCAGGGCGCGGGGCCGGGTCCAGGCGGCGGGGCCGTCCCGCAGGAAGGGGGTGAAGACGGCGCCCTGGCACAGCACCAGCCCGGGGCCGCGGCTCAGCACCACCCCGCTGCAGCTCCAGGGGCCGGCGGCCGCCTTGGGGCCGGCGGGCAGGCCGGAGACGCTGACGGCGCAGCAGGCCTGTTCCTCCGCCATGGCGGCGGCCGGCGGCCGGGCCCCGGCTGACCGCGGGCGGCGCCGGGGGCAACGCAGCGCGGCGCGGCCCCGGGTGCGCCGGCCCGCTCGCCGCCGGCCCCGCCCCTCGCCCCGCCCCCGCGCCCATTGGCGGCGGCGGGGCCCGGCGCCCTCCCCATTGGCGGCGGCGCGGGGCGGGGCGGGCCGTGCGACGTGGCGGGGCGGGCGGTGCCGGGGCCGCTCACCGCCGCGCCGGGCCGGGCCGGGCCGCGCTTCGCTGCGACCGCCCCCGCGGGGGCCGGGCCCCGCCCCCGCGCCGCAGCCCCGCCCCCGCCCGGTAGCCCCGCCCCCACCGCGCAGTCGCCGCCCCGGCTGCAGGCGCGGTGCCCGGGGCGGGGGCGCCTCTCGGGGGCGCCCCAAAGCCGCAGCCTGGCCGCGGAGAGCGGCGCCGGGGCCTGCGGGGTCCCTTTGACGGGGCCAGAGCTCCGGGGGCGCGGGGAGCAAGCGGCAGGCGCCGCCGGCCTCGGTGCGGGGCTGTCGCAAAGCCTCCGCCGGCTCCCGCGGGCCACCAGCTTTGCCCGCTTACCAGCCCGGAGGCACACAAGCCCCCCCCCGGGCCTCAGCTCCCCCCACCGCAGCCCTCCCCCCCTCCTCGGCGGGAAGGCCTCGCCGGGTCCCCAGCGCGGGAGGCACGGCCGGGCAGCACGCTCCGCTTCTGCAGAGGTGCGGGTCTGTCCCCGAGCCGCGCCACCTGCCAAAGCCTCGCTGCCAGCACTTCCCGCTGCTCTGGGGCGACGCTGAAGGCGGCTTCGAGCCTGGGCTGTCACGTCCATCGATGTCAAGCACTCGTCACTGCCCGCGCGGGAGCGGCCTGGCCAAAGACGACGACTCGGCACAGCAAGTGCGTTCTTCCCGCTTGTTTCATCTGTTCCGCCAGCGACAGCCGTGGCCGGCCCGTGTGCCTGACTGCCGAAGGGCAGCGCAGCCAGCCCTGGGCTAGACTGAGGATCGCCACCCCTTCGGAGGAGAGAGACATGTCTTTTATTTAACTGAAAATGAGCGCTAGACAGCGACGAAACTTCAGACAAAAAAAAACCAAAACAAAAACTGTAGAGTATAAAAGAAACTGGTTTAGTCTACATTAATAACCTCATGATATGCAAATGCCAACACTTCCATGCTAAACCACCAAAACAGCTTTGTGGTTCTTACTGTGACGGCACAGCCGGAGGACTTGACACCCTCGACTGAAGGCCCAGCGGCGGGGGAACCAGGTGGCGGCTCGGGTGGCCCATCCCACTGGGAGCGAGCGCCGGTCACCACTGCCAAGCACCTAAACCAGGCGTGCTCACGGATGCTCCCCTCCAACTACACAAAAGCCTGTAAACTAAAGAAGCTCAGATTGCACACGTCAGTCCCAACGGCACCCTCGTCGTTGTCAGTCAGCGTGACACAGCACAGCCACCCTACAGCTCGGTTAAGCCCAAATGCTATCTTTATTGAGGACTTCTAATATTGTGATACCTTGGTTCAGTAATTTGTGAAATATCTAAAGATCGTTAAATATGTTTTTAAAAAACCCTAACCAGACTCTGGACTAAACAAGATGAACGTTAAAACTAAAAAGTTAGAAGGGATGCTGTTTACATTAACACTTTCTTTAAAAAATATAATTGTTTTTCTTTTTTTTTTGTTTGTTTTTTTTAAGTCAATTAACCACAGTGGTGAGACGTGCTCTCTTTTTCAGCTGTTACAGTGCAGCGTGCAGAGCTTTACTTCCCAGATCACGCCAGCCCCGCTGTAACCGAACTGAAAGGGACAACTTGCACCCGCGTGCAGAACGGTGCTGTCTCCCCGTCACGTGGAAAAAGAGTTGTGTCACCACTGTGTGATAGGGCAGCCGAAAACCAGGAGTCTCTTGGTCAATGCCAGTTATGCGGTCGGAAAGCCTTCCATGTTCTAATAGAAAAGTCCGTAGGAAGCTGTGAACAGGATCAGTCCAGAGGAGTAACTCTTGTGTCCGTCCAAGTATCAGTCAATGTACTGTGATAGCCAACGGAAGCCTTCGCCGTAGCCTTGCCTCTTTAGCACGCTGCACATGAACACTTCCATGGGGCGCGCGTTCAGGTCTTTCAGTGGCACGTTTCCCTAGGGAAATCCAAAGAGGAGTCAGAACTGCACTGCTGCCGCCCTTGGGGCGGCAACTGAGTCACTGCTGCCTAGAGAAACCCCTCTCAGCCCAAGGAATTCCCCCTCTCCACCGCACACCAGCTCCTTTGCAGGCGGGACCTGTCCCCCAGACCTTTGGAGCCGGCAGTGGGGAAGAACGGGCATTAGAAACCATTTTCAAGGCACAGTCTGATGTACCTGCAGCACCTGGCAGTGTGATACAAGAAGGTGTGGATAAGCTAGCACCAGGAGTAGCCTTGTGGTGTTTTGCTACTGTCCCTCAGCATTTCTGATCAATTCTCTCTAACTGTACTGTTTTTAAGCACTGAAAAAAATTACTACATGGGTAACCGTGGAAATACAGAGTAACAAAGGCAGAAGTGCCTGGCAATATGTTACAACACCAGCTTGATACCTAATCCCCCGATTGTTGTAGAGGTACTGTGTTTTGAACAATTCTGGCACTCTCAAAACTTGCCTGAGGGCATCATCATCACCATTATTACTATTAGAACGATTCACCTTGGTCAGTATCATGGACAAACTCACAGGAACAGCTCAAGTCAGTTCCTGGACAGGGTCTCGTTTTGCAACCAAACACGTGAGCCCTCCCTTGCTTGTGGCCGATCCAAGATCTGGATGCCTGCCTACCTTTCCTGTGGTCTGTCCGTAGAGCCCAAAGATCTCCCGCAGTTTCTCCTCACTGATGGCCTCTGGTCTGTCGATTTTGTTACCCAAGATAAGGATTGGCACATTGGATATTGTTTCGTCTGTCATTAGCGCCTGCGTGCAAGATGGGAGAAGAGCTAAGCAGAGGCAGGAAAAACATTCAGCATTTGAGGCAAATATTTTTTTGTTCAAGCTCTGTGATCAACAAGGGCCACTTTTTGGTGCTACAGCACTCCTGCGGAAGAGGAGTCTCTCTGGAAAGGCTTCTGAGAAGCAGGTCCTATCTAAACCCACAGGCCATTTCAAAACTTAAAAAAAAAAAAAAGAGTATTTACATTAAGTTCAACTTTGGATTCCATAAGACGCGAGTGATCTGCACAGTCCACCAGGAAGACGATCCCATTGATGGCTGGCAGGTAGTTCTTCCAGACCCGGCGAGCTGGAAGACAGAAGTGACAAACACTGCCCAGTGAAAACACTACCTGAAGCAGAAGGAAAACAACACCCAAAAAGGAGCCACCCACTTCGCTATCATTTCCTCAAGGCAAGAGGAGACCTTCTGGTGAAGGGATGGGCTGAGGCTGCACACCCCACAGTTCCAAAAACCAGTTAAACTCTCTCTGCTTTCAGAAGTAAGCCTCGGCAACCAAGGCTGGTTTTTTAGCCAGGGCACCTTTTTTCTAATACTTTTGTGTATGAAAGGAAAAACAAAAAGTCTGAAAACCCTTACTGCCAGAATTAAGTAGAAGTACCGAACCACTGAAACAACTGGCATCCTAGAGCTAATCCTAAACAAATTCAGGCAGCAAATAAATAGGCACTGCTAACTGCTATCACTTTTCAGTATCACTTTTTGGTAGATTTTTCCTAAGGTGGCTGGAGAACTTGCTGGAAATCGGAAGGCTGACCTCATTTGGTGTCTCCCACTCAGCAGCTTGACTTTTACCTTGTTCATGTCCACCCAGATCGAAAGTTGTAAAGGTCATTCCAGCAATCGTCAGCTCCTCTGATGCTGAAAAGTAAAAATAAGCGTTTCAGGAAAATAAAGGAAGCCGTCACAGCCAGAATTTCCTGGGGACTCAAGTTAACATCACACACGTGGTCCTCATATAAGACAGCCTATAGAATTCAGCAATTCCCTGAATTTCATGTAGAATTCAGTGACTGAAATAGTCTTTTTGCAAAACCACCATACTTATTAATCTGCAGTTATTATACTTTATTACACAGTTTGTTAGAAACTCACACCCTCCCCAAGAGAGGCAAGTCATATTAATCAAACCATGCCAGTTCTCAGGCTCTCCATTTTGTATTCGAGAGAAAAACGCAAAACCACTTCAGCTTGGGCAACCAATGTGCAACTGCAACCTCAAATGCCTTTTTAAGACTCTTAAAATCTGCCGCCCCAACGCAGAGCTATCACCGAGGCATCTTTCAACACCGTGACCCCAAAATTCAAGAGGAAAAACCACGCCAGGAGGCAGGCGGGGCTCAGCCGCTGGCAGACTTACTGGGATGTAGTGTCGGGACATGCTGACCCAGCCTGTCATCTTTGAGCATGTGCAGCAGAGTGGTTTTGCCTGCGTTATCCAAGCCCAGGAACACAAGTTTTCCAGACTTCTTGTACAAACCTGGAAGGAAAACAAACGAGTGTGAAAAACTCCAGCAGGCTTCCCTCGGCACGCGAGCAGAAACCCTGCCACGCTTGCCGCTGTTTATATATGAACTCCTCTCCCAGAGCTATGCTCCTCCCTGTGCATCTACAGTACTTCCAGCATGGACACAACAACAGGGGAAAAAAGTGCACAGCTTCAACTGGCTTTTACTAAGGTAACGTAAGGTCACGTCTACAACAACGGACATTTTATAAGCTCGTATTTCTATGAGTAATGGATTCTTTTTTCAGATACAACCCAGCAGAAGAGTGTGCAGCAAAGCATTACTTATGTGCCATGGGTTATGGATCAATCTGTCATCCCAAAGGGGTATTTAAATGTGAAAAACTGAATAAATTAATAAAAGATAGCAGCAAGTTGCTGAAGGAAAAGTGCAAAGTATGAAACAACACATAATTTTCTTTAGATAAACTGATTTTTTTTTTCCCCACTGCCAGGTACACATCTGCCGCAGGAAAGTTCCCTTAGGTTTCCAACACGTCTTTTTCTCATCCCTCCCTACCCTTGTGAGGCGCTCCAGACAGAAGGCACCCTGTTCTCCTCCGCTGGAACCCATGCCTCTGGCAGGAGGAGCTTCGCCGTAACCTGCACCTCAGGAAAGGGTGGTTCACACAGCAGTGAAACAGCCAGCCCAGCTGCACAGGTCACCCTGGATTGGGCAATGTTTTGGCCAGCACCTCTGCAAAGAGCCTTCAATCTGGGCCGTGCTGGGGGTGTTAGTCAGCGGCCAGCAGCTCCCCCAGGCATGTCACAGGGGGTAGACTGGTGTAGGAACTGATAATTTGAGGAGAAGCAAGCCAACCAGCTGCAGCAGCGAGAAATAAAGGCAAGCTCTGGCAAAGCTGGTGAGCTTGGATACCAGGAGGAGGAGGACAGGAGGAGGAGCAGCACATCTGCCTGGGGCAGGGGGCTGGGCTAAACAGGCACCTAGCATCAGCCCAGCTGCTCTAGTGCTTCTAAAGGGCAGAAGAAAGACTGAGTGGGAGCCAAACACCTCAAAATAATCTGAAAGTTTCTCCCCCTAGCGTAAAAAAACCTTTACTGATTTACAGCTTTCTCACCAGACTTTACACTGTCCAGAGCTATCACAACACTCCAAAAGAGATGCACTTTAATCACAAACTTTTAAGTGATACTGGCAAGTAGCACAAGCCAAACCAACCCAAAGGCAGCTGGTGCAGCCCGAGCTGAGCCGTTTAAGAATTAACGTAGCACGGCGTTACCTAGGAACTGCAGCACGCTGCTGAAGCCGTTGTAGATCCATTCGAAAATGAAAGACATCGCTGAAGATTAGTCGCCTGCCGGGACAAAAGCAAACCCAGAGTTACAAGCCTCAGTCCTTGATGGATGCCACCGCTCAGGAGCGGTCCCGCGCCGCTCCCGGCGCGCAGGCAGGCAGGCGGAGAGCCGTCCCGCCGGAGGGGGACCAGCCCCCCCGGACAAACTCCGCGCCAACCGCGGCAGCGGGCAGGGGAGGCGCCGGCCGCCGGACCACACCGCCCAGCGCCGCCCCGCCGGGGCCTCAGCGCCGTGGGCCTCCCCCCGCCGCAACCCGGGCTCCGGGCGGCCGCTGGGCCCGCGGCGCGGGGAGGGGGGGAACGCCCCGGGGAGAGGCGGCCCCGGCGGCGGCCTCAAGGGCGGGCGGCGCGGCCTAGCCCCCGCCCCGCCCCCACCCTGCCTGCGTGTCACTCCCCCCTCCGCCGCCCCGCGCCCGGCCAGGCCCCCGCCGCGCCGCTCGGCTCCCCCCGGGGCCCGGCCGACCCCGCCGCCGCTCACCCCCGGCTGCCCCCGGGCCGCCGCGCCACCGACTCCCCTCCTCGGCAGCCGCCAGCTCCCCGCCGGAAATACGTCGCCCCACGCGCCCCGCCCACTTCCGGCCCGGCGGCATCGCCGCGCTGGCTCCCCACGTCGGCCGTGCGTCTGACGCCCGGCGGCACGCGCCACGCCTGGGCGCCGCGGGTTCGAGCCCGCCCCCGGCTCCCGGAGCCGCCGGTTCGAGCCCGGCCGCCTCAAGCAGCCGGAGCCCCCCGCTGCGGGGGCACGGCCCAGCATTACCCGGCAAATCCTCCCCTCGTCGCCCCCAAACCACCCCGCGTGCGAATGCCCCCAGGCTGCGGGGGGGAAGGGACAGGGAGCCCGACAGCGCTCAGGTTCAGTAGTTTTTATTTCTAGCATCCATACACGTACCGGGCGAGCGATCTGTCACGATTTACAAAGTACCCTGTACGACCACACACAAGCAGGGTGTTTTGCTTTTATAAATTACATCTTCTAGCCTCCACAAGACCTCGGTGCAGCAGACACGTCGCTGCTAGATGTGTGATTCTAATCAGCAAAGTTACAGGCAAGGTCGTCTTGTTGACACTGAAGCTATTCTTCTGGTCTACTCCTGCGTGTGGCGACTCTTCCGGGGGAAAGGACACAGCTGTCTCACCACCCATCCTCAGGCCTTAGTTCTTCTGGTAGTAGAACCACTTGTCAACTGCGAGGGGGGTGGAAAAAAAAAACCAAACAAAAAAGAAGAGGGGGTTAAGTCCTCTGTTAGCCACCCACCTATTAAGCAATCACATGGCACTGCAGGCATCACCTCCAGAGCAGGGCCTTCCTCCCGCTCTGGCTGCCACATCCACCAGAGCAAATAGGCTCTCGCAGAGCCCTGCTTACGTGTGTCTGTTTTCCTGAAGAAGCCACCCTCACGCAGGCTGCCACAGGGAGCATCCACATAAGACTCAGGTCAGGCAAAGACAGCAAGGCAGAGCTGGCTTGGCAACCCTCTGGCTCAGCTGACTCGGAGGCAAAGTCATTTTACCTCCAACTCCCACATCCGTATGGGAGACACCAATTTCTTCACAGGTTTATTACCCAGGAAGAGACTGGAAAGGACAGCCTAGCCCCTCTTTCTGCCACACAGCTGTGGGTTCTCAACACTGGCATCAGCTTGTGCTTGGGTCTTGTCCCTGCTACAGCAGTGACCCGCTTTCACGTGCAAGGTGCCCATAGCAACCTCGCGTGGAAGGAAAAGATGCCAGCTGAGCGAGGACTCACCCACAGTTGTTCATTTCTTACAGAGTCACAGCCCAAGACGTCAAAAGGCTCATTACCAGCTGGCAGCGGGCACTTGCTCAGCAACAGATCTCTGATCAGCAGGTTCAGCTGCAAGTGTGATTCTGAACATGCAACTAACTTCTTCCTCTGCTCCATGTGGGCAGGGAGTATTTCCCTTCCTCAGCTCACCTGCACTGAGGATGCTAACAAACCCCGTTTCGCAGGAACAAAGGAAACCACTCTCCTGCTATCACTGCATTTCAGTCCTCTGTAGTGCCTGTCTTTCAGGACCTGCTATAAATTTAATCTCTTCTGGAGTAAGCTATGGCACCTCAGGTCTCCTACTCACCACTCCTTTACTCACCTCATGTACCCAAACAAGTAAGGTAACAACAGACATTATCCCAGAATCAAATTGCATTACTGACACAAGATAGGTCCAACAAAGCCCTTTGTTCCTCCTAGTGCTGGAGCCATACCCAGCCATCAGTTAAGACCCTCATTTTCCTATTGATAATCCCCTTGATGAAATCTCCACTCGGTATCAGAATGTGAACACGGGGTTGAGACTCACCTTCGGGCGGGATCGGGTTGGCAGCTTTACATGGTGGTGCCTGAAACAAGAAGTGTATTAGCAGACAGCAGCTGCTGACAGATGTAGACCCTTACACCTGAAGCTCACTAGGCATCATTTAGAGGTACCCAAGTCTTCACCAAGCACCGTTTAAGATATAAGCAGCATGACTGGTCTGCAGCAGCCAGTGCTGGTGAGCTGTGAGGGAATAAATGAGTTCACATGCAGCACGAGGCTTGTCATCCCCACTGCCTCCTCATTCCACAGATGTCCTACACGCCAGACGTGCTTTGCTCTAAGCACGGGCTGCAGTGCCACCTGTTTCTCACCACAAGCAGTTACTGCTCCAGCATCTGTGCGGTTGCAGGCAGCCTGCTTTTTTTAAAGCTGTAAGATTGTGGTGGACTAGAAGTACAGAGGATTCTTGGAAAACTTTGCTGAAGAGCTTTTACCTGATATTTAACAGCCAAAGACAGAGAAAGGTCCCCAGCTGGTGACACACCCTCTGCAAGGACTGCACGTTCAAAAACTTACAAGTAATTCAGATACCACCAGAGGATACAAGCACTTTAAAACCAAGATAGTGGTTTTAAAAGTATCGCCAAGGCTATGGAGACACTGGCTGCCAGTCACATTTCCATGCACTAAGGCAACATTTGCCTTTTGATTTTTCTGTCCCATTCCTCTAAACCCTTTCTAGCTGCCAGCAGCAGTAATTCACAAAAGCCTAAGGAGATGTAGTTAAGTCCTGAAACTAGGTAGGAGTACTGCACCGGGAACTTCAAGCTTTTTGCTGCAAAGGATGTAAGGTCCCCGGCTGCACAGCTCTCAGGAATTATGCTTTCTTTTCACAAAGGATGACCTGCACTACGAAGCTCTTGGAAGGCCAAATATTTAAATACTGAACAGCTGAGAGCCAAGATATGGTTCAGAAGTTTAGCCCTTCACACAAACTGTTTTGGATTCCACCTCCCAGATGACTAAGTGCAAGGAGAAGCCTCTGGAGGAATGTCTGGCTTTGCTCCTTATACACCCTCTTTAATCAGAAAGTGTCATTGTGTTCAGTCATCCAAAAAAAATCTAAGCATACAATGTGCTGTTCGCACAGAGAGGACAGGTTACAGTACCACACAATTTGTTTTGCCTGACACCAACGCTGCGGTTAGGACACTCAAATCTGTACTTACTGCATCCACAGTAGCTTTTGCACACTCTTGACCACAGCAGAAAGGGCTGTCAGACACCGTCAGATTTGTGCTGGAAGAGATAAGTTGCTTGTGAAAACGTGAAAGCCAAGTCTCTCCCCAAAAAGTATTAAATAATGGAATATTAAGAATCATTGTTATAGTTGCCATGTTGAAGGGGAAGGCCTGTGGAGACAACCAGCAGCCACCAGAAAGCATGGCACCCCTCAGAAAAGGAAGTTCCAGGGTTATTTGTTTAGAGGAAAGGAACCTGCACAGTACCACAAGCATTAACCTACCAGTTGATCTCCCCTCCATCAGTTTTCTTTGCTATTAAAGCTTTCCAGTGCTCATGAGTGCTTTTGATGATGTTCACAGCAAAATCCTAAAGTTGAAGATGAGAACAAACATCACGTTATGTGTAAGCACTAGACCATCTTTCTATCATCCATCCAAACTATCAGTTACGTGGAAGGAGAGGCTGGTATTTTGGGGCTGATTTTAGATAGCTTCTGATTGTGGAAGTCCTCAAAGAGACATCTATTACTGCACCTTTCAGGAACAGCAGCAACCTCTCAGCACACAACAGCTGAAACAACAGGGATTTTACAAGATTAAATGTTTTACTTTCCAGGTGGGAGGATACACCAAGGTCACCTAGCGAGTTTGAAGCCAAAAGAAACGGAACGCAGATATTCTAGTCTCCAGTCAGTGCTATATTATAAAAGCAGCTCCACCCCTCTGCTCCTCCCACTCTGTCTCCAGCAGCTAGTTGATCTCTACCTATCTGCAAACCTTCTTCCACTCCAGGCAAACCATTCAGCCGCCACACAGATCAACAGGAAGAGGCATGCAATTAATGTAGCTTTGCAACTATTTAAAAATTAATCTGCTTCCAAGCATATAACTTTTTTTTTCCTTAAAAGAATAGTATATGCTGAAGCATTAACCTGTCAGCTGGAGAAGGAAGCACACACAGTTCTTTTTAGCATAACACCAGCAATAAATATCTGGGTTTGATATCATACAGAGCCAAATAAAACACCACAGAACATGTGCAAGGTTCTTTGTCTCTATTTTCTGCCTTGGCCTCAATTCCGGTTTCACCCATCCTGAGGGGCAGTGAGATATCCCAGCCCACCCAACCAGTGCTGTGCTACAGCCGAAGGGGACAAGTCCGCTCCCACGTGACTTCCATTTTACCCCCCTTACCCTTTCCTTCCCACCCAGGGCTTTGCAGGCCCTTGCCTTCTCTGCACCAACTCTGGAGCTCTGCGAGTTGAGTCACCTTGCTAACCCACTCACGACACACCAGGACTGGCAGGAAGGAGGGTGCAGAAGCAAGATTCCACCCGTTCAGGAGCAGTAAGTTATCTGATGCAGCCCAGAGAAGAGGCAGAGGAATAATGCTGCCAAGGCAGAGCCTTAGTCAAAGGGCGTGAGGCAACACTTTGCGCCTGAAGGAAGAAGCATTTTAACTCCTGAGTTAACTTCAGCTTGCACCAGGCTGCAGTGCAGTGGAACAAAGCCAGTGTGCAAGGGAAGCAAAGGGTGATGTCAAGGATCCTTTGCTCCAGAGCAGGAGCGAATAAACCTGGCGTTTTTCATCCTGGTTCTGACACGGGATGGCCCTGAAGTAATCTGACATGAATGTCAACTAGAATAAAAAGTCCTAATATTCAACAGCAGCAGGGTAATAATCCTCTATTTTTTCTCCTAGTATTCCTGCAAGAAATTCCAAGGCTGGAAACAAGAAGAATGGTAGCCTGGAAAAACAGCAGGAAGAATAAAGTCAGCTACCAGCAGCCCCACAGAAATCAGTTCTCTCAGTGACTACTTATTTGTGTCCCCACGCACCTTTAGCTCAGTTTTTGGACAGCGTGCCTTTGCACACTCACTGTAATGAAGAAAGGTTATCTTACCTTGTTTTTAAATTCGCCATTAAAAGCAAACTGGTTTTCTGGCTTGCCATCAGGTACTTTGTATCTTCTGAACCAGTCCACTGTAGCTTCTAAGTATCCAGGTTTCATTCTTCTGACATCATCGATATCTAGCCAGGGAGAAAAGGCTTCTTAGCCAGATCTAGTAACAGAAGTTACTTAGCTACTACCCCCTTCTCTTCTGAGCTGCCTCTCTTTCAACCCCTCCTCAAGCAGCCTTAGCAACATTTCAGACAGCTTACAGTACAGACACAAAATGGGTATCTGCACAGAAAAGTTAGTGTTTCATCTTCGTAGTATACCCTGATTGCTCCCAGGAGCATGGACATACTTAAACAGCTTTGATTAGAGGCTTACTGGACAATCCCTTTCCTTCCACTCAGAGGACAAGCTGTACAGCCACCCTCTTTGAGACGCCAGGCTGTGCAGAGGACTGACAGCTTGGGATAAACAGCAGTAAAAGGGGAGAACAGCAGAACAGGATGTTACCATTATCACACCTGATTAATACTGTGGCATGGGAAGAGCAAGCCCATGTCCTGACTTGAAAGTTTCCTGCAGGTTCTCAACAGAGAAAGGGAAGTACTCTCTTCCTTTTCAGGAAGAAAAGAAAGTATAACAGGAAAGCCTCTTCTCCCCCTCCTGTTACCTACCATTATAGCTGTCTGCTTCCGGGTCTTCAACATTGATAGCAATTACCTTCCAGTCCGTCTCTCCCTCATCAATCAGTGCCAGCGTGCCCAGCACCTTCACTCTGATGACTTCTCCTCGAGAGCAAACCTGCAAGCACAAAGACCTTGCTGTCTGTACTCATGCATCCAAGGAATCCACAACAGGAGACTGTGCAAGCTGGTAGAGTTCAGCAAGCAGTCGGGAACCACGAAATAGGCTATCGCTTTTCAGCACTTCATAAGCCTTGACTCACAAGGCTTGCACTGTAAGATCTCATCAACAATCTCAGGAGGCAGTGGAGGGAAACATCACATTCTTAAGGTAGAGGAGGTAGGAACTGAATAATGACTCTGGATAATTGCCTTCGGAGACATTAATTACACGTTTCAAAAGACAGTTACCCTTTAGAACGCATTACCTTGCTTCCAATTTCACACACATCAATTGGATCGTTATCTCCACAGCAGCCAGTATTTTCATCTTTGTGACCTGGGTCTTCCCAAGTCTGAAAAAAACCCCACACACAGGAATAAGAACTCTCAGGTTTCAAGAGGAAATAAAAAGATGATTTATTTCAGGTATGAGATTGCCTTGAAGAAACAGATGATGGCCCACTTCACACTTGCTTTCAGGTCTAGTGTTTGGGCTACTATTTCACTTGTGCCTGCAAATACAGTTTGAATCCAAGTTAAAAGGTCTTATCTTGCCAAGGGTAAGCTGTTCCCTCCTACAGACAAACCTTTTTTTCAACACTTTCCAGACTTCCTCCTCTGTTGCGCAGCTGCATAAAGGTGAAGTTCACATCTATAAAGAACAGTCATTGATTTGGCTGCCTGCCTGTTCCTCTCCCTATTCATTTCTTAACAGAAGTTTCCTGAACTCCAGATAGCAGTTCAACGAAGTTCAACAAAGATGGAGGAAGACAGACAGGGTGTATTGTTTCCTTTCAATGAAACAATTTAAGACATGTTGTTACACTAAAGCAGTGACAAGAACGCAGAGCCCCATACCCTGTGCCACCCAGTGTCCTAGCGCAGCTCACCTAATGCAGAGAGCGTAAGTTGAGAGACAGGACTCCAGAAGGCATTTGAGCTGTGCCTCCAAAATAATAGCTGCTTAAAACACACTTTCAGCCAGGAGCAAAAGAGCACTGTGCCTACTTGCATCATAAGGAGCATCTACATCTAAGGTTGTTGAGATATAAAGAGAAGGAATACTCTTCCTGAATCTCTGCATGCCAGGACATGATGAGTATGTATAGTCAAGACACCACAATGCATCTAGAGCATTCAGGAAGATGTACTGAAACCTGGGTGGTGCCGAAGGGCACTTCTCAATCACTATCGCACTTCTCTATAAGGAAGTGCTAAGTCTGGATCCTTGCCCACGCATAAACATCTTTGATCCACTAACATATGACTGAGTGAAGGCTTCAAAAGCTGTAATTCTGTACAAAGAAACCGACACCAGAATCCATCCAAGCAGAACACAATTCAACTTCAAAACATAGTCTTAAGCCGCTTGGAGAAAACACTCAATACGCACTGCTCTCAAGATTAGAATTACAAAATTTAGTGTGTTTTCCCATGAACTGTCACTGACAATTTATTTCTTGAAAGGAAACTCAAACTTTAGAGAACATCAGAGGCAAAGAGCCTTGCTCAAAGCTCCTCTTTACCTAGCAGTTACCAGCCAGTTAAGAGCCTGGGTCCAGCTGTCACCATCTGTCAGTCTCACCTTGCCAGCTGTTCTAGAGAAAGCATATCTGTGCAGCTGCAGACATCTGCTTCATGGAGTCTCCGCACCTCTGAATACCTCTCTGCCACTCAGATCCAACACTGAGAACAGAGCACCTACCACCATCCAACACGTAAATAGGTTAGTCTAGCTGTGTGTTTTAGATGCTGAACAATAAGAGGGGCAGAAATAGGAAAGATGCAGTCTTAGATCTATTCAGATTTTCACTGACCACATCCGAAGTCTAAAACAATTCACTGCAAGAAGAACCTTCTGTAAAGATTCAGCCTAGGGGCTGTACACTGAGATCCTGTACCATTAGTTAAAACATTAGCTCTTTATGCTTCACCAGGCAGCAACGGAGCATATTGCATTGCCAGATGCCCAGTTCCTTGTCTACTGACAGCTTCCTTCATGCAAAGACAAGGACCTGCCAGCTACTGTCCAAGCAAAGTTCAAGGAGAGGAGCAACACAGCTGGTACCTCACTAGCAGCAGCTGCTCATCCTCAGCTTGTTTACATCATTAGCTACAAGCCTACCTCTTGAGATTTCTACTTAAAAGTACTCCGGCTTCCTTGACAGGTTCTCTTCATTAGCAAGATTATATACACAGCTACAAATGCTGTGTTCCAGACCAGACTCTGAGCTGACCTTTTTGCTCATTAATAGTGGTAGTCAGAGACAGACACGGGCATCCTCCCCCCTCCCCACCAGAAAGGATGGGCCACTGAGGCAAGTTACAGTACCTGTGGGATAGCACCGTAATTCCAGATATAACCCTTGTGGGGGAATACGTTAGCTACATAGCGCAGTTTTCCTTTCTTCACGTCTTGCTTTATTGGGTTTAAGGGATCCTTTGTTGCAATCTGAAAGAAAAGTTACATAAATCTCTCTACTCTCTAAGAAAAAAACAAGTGATTTTTTTTTTTTTAATCAAGCTAGCTGCTAACTGACAAGCTAAGAGACCAGGAGCTGACCCTGAAGCCAACAGCAGATATCGGACAACTCCATCTCCTGTTGCACTGCCATCTCCTGGGATATTGTTTTCAGCAGACTTACAAATGTCAGAACCACATGGGGTTGAAAGCCATAAGACGCTGCTTTAATAAGAAGCCACAGACGAACACTAAGTTATTCCAAACTCTGCAAGACTCAGCCCCCACACTAGACCTCTAGCATGAAGCACGTATTTACAGAAGTTAGAAACCACTCCGATTCAGGAGGTGGAACTGAGAAAGGAAGAATCAGCAAAGCCAGATTAATAGACCAGTCCGCTCAAGCACTTTAAGCTAGGACTGTAATATAGTTACCTCCATTTTAGCATTTGTCCATCGAGGTACTTCTACAACCATGTTGAACACATTCTGAAGAAAGCAAAACATCAGTGAATGGGATGGAATCTCAAGACCACACTGTAAGCTAGGGAACATACATAACGAAGCATGAAAACCATAACTTTTTTTTTCCCCTTTTTTTCCAGAGCCAGTTTTGATACAGTTGATGGAAGTCCTGTAGTCCAGTCAGTCACATGTCATCACCCAAAGCTGAATCCCATGAAAGATACCAGCAAAAGCTAGACTGAGGTTACTCACACATTCTCCTTCTCCATCAGCTGCCACCTACGAATATCTCCATCATGTTCCTACAGAACAGTAGGTTTAAATGAACCGAACACAACTGCATACAAACTATCCTGGACATAACAAAATGAGGTTTTCGGCATATTTGTTAAATGCAAAATGCTTAATGCTCAGCAAGAGCCACCTTGGCAATTTAGAAGAGACAAGGATTACAGGAGTAAGCTATCTATTTAACAACATGGGCACCCACATACTATCCTGAACGACTGAGAACTTCACTCCCAAATACTCTAGTCTGTCTTGAAGTAGAGGAAGATGCCCGAGTTCCTCCTCTCCAAGCTGACATGCCTATAAAAGCAGACCTTGTTAGCAGTATGGTGCGAGGATAAAGATGTGGGGGAGAAACGTAGAGCTACATCTTGCAGTATCTAGTTTACAGGTGATGCTTGAAAACATCTCCTGTTGACTCCAGCTGGGCCAAGAAGACTCTTGAGAGTTCAATGTCAATCTCCTCTTCAAGAAAACAAGCTTTTCCACAGTTGGAACCTTAACATTTGCTCTTTGAGGAGATTATGGCTTTTAACAAAAAGTCAGACCTTGCTCCCTAGCATCGACAAGGTTTCTAATCCTCATGTTAAGCAGTATTAGCATTGCAAAATCCTTTGAACCTGTACTGCGCCATAATTAGATTGCCATTGTGCAATTAGTGCTGTTACATCATTGACTTTGCCCACACCCTTCCCTAACACAAGTTTATTACATCCCCTTAACTGCAGGGGGTCACTGCTCATTTGCAATTTATATGTAAAAGGTATATACTATTTTTATTTATTAAGTAACTTGAGGATAGGAATGAGGCAACTAGAACTGGCTAGGCAAGGTGCTTATGGCTTTGCAGGCAAGGAAAAGTAACTTGGGGGTGTATCTTTGTTAGGCTTGCAATTTCCCCACAGTCCAACTGACAGATCTGCCTTGGTCTAAGACACCCACTGAGTAGCCCAAGGTCATTCCTTCACAGTGCCAAGACACACAGGCACAGATAAGGTCAGCACATCCCAGCCCTAGACTGAAAAAAACACCCTGCAATCCTCTCAGCATCTTAGAAGTCTAAGGATAAAGATGAAGGAGCCCAGACAGAGTGAGACAACCTTTGCCTCCAAGCTGGGCTCCCTACCACTGCTGGTAATGAATGTGCTAAGCAATGAGTAAAATCTCTGCAGAGAGGCACTCCTGCAAAGAGGTCTAATGTGATCACCACTATTGTGTAACTTCAGGGACTGCGACCTTCAGCAATACTTGCTTCTCTTAATGACTTGGCACGAAAATGCTGGCAAGCAGCACTAAGTGCCTGAAGGCGCACCAGTAGTCCAGTTTCCCTTGTTAAGCATCACCAGTCTGCAGAAACCTTCCTCATCCTATAGTCACACCCCTGCTCTTTCCCCCTGTTCTGCAAGCACCTGCAACGTGTAGTATTATCTGGATTTTACTTGTCTGAGTTACCTTTCAGACACCTGCTTTTGAAAACTGCTTTCCCAGCTGGCCACAGAAACTGCTTTGCCATGGTCCTTGATGATTACAATCCATCTTTTCCCTTCTGAGTAGGCAAAAGCGATCTCAGACTTCCCAGCGCACATTCTGACAATACCTGCACTTCAAAGCTCAATCAGCTGTATTTCAGATATTCACCTCTCAATTCTACACTCTTTTCCTTCCCCATAACCACCCTCTACCTGCACCTCTCTATCACAAATATTAGAACAGTTTATCCACTACACTTACCAAGTTGCACAGTTTTTCAGTATGTGTTAAAAGAAGAGACAAGCTACAAAGGTAAGGAACACAGAGAGCCCGAGTTACCAGTGAAAAAGCATTCAGTGAAAACTGAAGCACAGCCATTTTGGTTTCCTAAAGCTGAGGCACCTTAGCGATTCAGAACAGCCTACTTTGACTAACCACTGTCCGCCAGAAGGATGTAAAAGCCCCACAGCACTGCATGCTGCAGGTTCCCCACCTGCTCTTCCTGCGAGGCGAGGTCCCCAGGAGCTGCTACAGCAAGAATTGAATGTCCTCGCCATCTATGCAGCAGCTGAACTGCTCTGACTGCAGTCAAAACCTAAGCCTACAATATCATGCAGCACGAGCATATACTTCCACAGGAGAGCATGTAGATATTTATTTAAAGAGAGAACTGCTTCTTTTAACCCTAAATACTTTCATGTGACCTCACGGGCAAGTTCAAGACAACCACTCCTATCTCAGACACGAATATGAGAACGAGAACGCCTGTTCTCTTACATCACTCTATCCGAGGCTGAGACTACGAGAAAAGGGCACCGATTCCTTACAAGATCTGGCGATACTTCGGTTAGGTGTTCCTGCCGTGGAGAAGCATAAGGCCCTGGGAGCCTCCCTCGGGTACTTCAGGCTCGCAGGACTGCGCTCCCTGAGGAGCGCCGACCCCATGCCCACACCCACGGCCCAGAGCTCCAGCGGTTGCTCTTGTCACTGGCCCCAAGTCAACACGGCCGCACCAGCCACCCGGCCTGGTGCTCCTCACGGCGGCCCCTCTCCCCTCTTACCTTGCCGGCGTCCGCGTAGATGGGGATATCATGAAAGGGGGAGATGTAGCGCCCGGCGGCATCCTCTGCAAAGCAAGGAGGACGGGTCAGGCCCGGCCTGAGGGGCTGCCTCAGGTGAGGGGCGGGGTGGGGTGGGGGGCGCGACTCAGGCCCTGGGGCTCCCCCAGCCCCTCCAGAGGCGCTCGCCCCCAAACCCCCGGGCCAGGAGGATGAGGAGCAGGAGAGGGAGGAGGGGCAGGAAGAAGGCGGCGGGCACTCACTAAAGAAAAGCCGGTACTCCAGGCTGTGAGGCGCAGCGCGCTCCTCCACGCTGTAGCCGGCCATCGTGCCGCGCGCAGCCCGCCGGCTGCCGCACTGCGCAGGCGCGCCGTGCCCCGCCCCCGGCCGCCGGCGTGCGCCCTGCGCAGGCGCCAGGCTCCCCGGCCCCGCCCCCCGCCACGCGGCCGCGCGCCCCCCTCCCCTCCCTGCCCCGCCCCGCCCCGCCACGTGGCGCGGGGCGGCGCGGGGGCCAGCTCAGCCCGGTGTTGGGTAGCCCGGCGGCGCGGCTGGGCCACGGCGTGGCCCGTGACGGTACGGCATAGCATGGCCCGGCACAGCACGGTGCAGCCGATCGTGGCCACAGCGGTGCGATATGGCTTGGTCCAGCACAGCATGGCATGGCCACAGCAGCATGGCATGGTTCAGCACAGCATGGTGTGGTCCGGCATGGCCACAGCAGCATGGTGTGGCATGATCCAGCACAGTGTGGCTTGGTCCAGCACAGCATGGCGTAGTCCAGCGTGGCCGCAGCAGTATGGCATGGTTGAGGACAGCATGGCATGGTCTGGCACAACATGGCATGATCCAACATGGCCACAGCAGCATGGCATGGTACAGCATAGCATGGCTTGGTCCAGCACAGCATGGTGTGGTCCGGCATGGCCACAGCAGCATGGCTTGGTCTAGCACAGCATGGTGTGGTCTGGCATGGCCACAGCAGCATGGCTTGGTCCAGCACAGCATGGCGTGGTCCAGCATGGCCACAGCAGTATGGTGTGGCTTCATCCATCATGGCCACAATGGTACGGTGTGGCCATGGTTGAGCACAGCATGGTGTGGTCCAGCCAAGGGCTGCATGGTTCATGGTGTGGCTAAGCGTGGTGCAGGACAGCCCATTTGCGCACGTGCTCCGCAACTGCTCCCCGCTCCCTCCCTGGCCCCATGCTGTGTCTGAGGCTGGGTAAAGGGGGTGCTGGCAGGGCATGGGCCCATGGTGCCAGGGGGCTCAGCTGGTGGCCCCCTCTGCCCCTCATCCAGGAAGGCACTGCTGGGGGAAGTGGAGGAGCCAAGGCAGGGACACGGCATCAGTAGGACACGCCTTTATTTCGGTGACTCATGGCTCATGACATGGCGAATCCCCGTTCCCCATCCCAGAAGCCCTTGGACCAGAGGTGCCTGGTGGCCACAGCTGCTCAGCCATCCCAGGCAGGGACACCGGTGTGGCGTGGTGCCAGCAGCCCTGACTCGGAGGCAGGCAGGGAGTCGCTGGCCCGCGCCTGGGTGAAGACGCGGTTGTGGGTGCCAAAAAGGATCCCACGGCTGTGGTTTCTGGGGGTGTAGGGCCCACGGTGGCGATGGTGATGGCAGTGGGGTGAGCAGATGGGAGCCCTGAAGGCCTCCTGGAAGCCCCGTCGGAAGTTCTCATTGAAGTACCCATAGATGATAGGGTTGGCGCTGCTGTTAAAGAAGGCCAACCAGTGGGCAAAGGGGAAGACGTAGACAGTGACCAGGCGGAGCTGGCCCTCACTCAGCTGACCGTAATCCATCAGCAGCATCAGCGTCCAGAGGGGCAGCCAGGAGAGGGTGAAGAAGAGGGCAACAATGATGAGCATGTTGATGACCTTGGCCTTCCTCCAGGAGACTCTCCTCCCCTCTGGATCCTCTTGGCCACGGGCAGGTGCCACCGACTTGAAGAGCTTGAAGGCAATGCGGGCATACATGATGACAATGAGGGTGAGAGGGGCCACGTAGATGTGGGAGAAGAGGACAGTGGTGTAGATCTTCCTCATCCCTGTCTCGGGCCAGGCCTCCCAACAGGAGTAGAGGGGGTAGGAGTTGTTATAGGCATCCACCATGAAGTGGTGCTCCTCCCTGGTGACGGTCAGGGTGATGGCGGCGGGGCACATGATGAGCAGGGCCAGCACCCAGATGACAGCAATGGTGAGCAGGGCTTTCTTCAGCGTCAGCTTCTGCCGGAACGGGTGGACAATGCAACGAAACCTGTGGGAGGGCAGATGGTTGTGGCTTTGGGCACCTGCTGGGATGTCCCAGGGGAAGGAGGGCAGCCAGGAGGCAGGGGCGGGAAGGGAGGATAAGGTGGATTGCTCTCTACATATGGCTTTTGGCAGCAGAGATCCCAGGCTGGCATCTCTCCAGATTTGGTGTTGTCAGCCCAAGGTGGGGAAGGACACCTTGCTGGGATACCTCATAGACAGCTTTGTGGTCCTCCTGGAGAGCTGGGACACACTGCTGGTGTCCCCAGGAGCTTTCCCATGATGGAAACCACACAGGACACCTGAACACACTGGAGGTGGCTTGCTCCCCATGTCCCCACGTGCCTGTGCCAACATACCTCTCCACAGCGATGGCCACCAGTGTGAAAACGGAGGCGGAGACAGACATACCCTGCACCAGGCCGCTCATTTTGCACGTGGTGTTGTCAAAGGGCCAACCTGCGAGGGGACACCGCAGAGGTTGTAGGTGCCTTTGGCTCGGCTGGGTCCATCAGCAGCTCCCTCTAGATGTCCCCATCCACCATGTTGTTACTAGGGGATGCTAAATCCTGCTTCTAAGGAGGGGGCTGCATTTTTGGCTCATACAGAGATGGCCTTTAGCAGTACAGATGTTTGGAGGAAAAACCCCAAATTGGTAAAAAAGATACATATTACACTTCCTAGAAACTCAAGGAGCACAGTGGTTGGCATTTCTCCTACCCTTATGTAGGGCTTGAGCTGTTATCATGGGGACCAGCCTTGGGATCCTCAGTCAGAAGGGCTTTCTTCTTGTTTCTTGACCCCAATACTAAGGCGTTGGCAACAGATAAATTGCACCTCGTAAAAAATAAATACAGACTCTGCCCTGCGCCCTGGCTACTGCTGCAGGTGAACTCCACCAACTACGCCAATGTTGCCTTTTATCTTTGGAAAGGTCAATGGGCAGAGCTGAGCCAGCATGTGAGAAGATAAGTGCAAGAAGAAGAGGGTTTTTTTCAGTGTTGCTTGATGGAGAATGGCTGAACTTTACAAATAAAGCAGCGCTAAGGTCATACTTATTTTGCAAAAAATGTCAAAAAACAACAACAAAAAAAACCCACTTAAAAAAAAAAAAGACTTTTCCCCCTAAAATAGCATCTCTAAATGAAGTGATACATTTCATCAGGTGTGGTTGAGTGGCCACCACCTGCCCTCCTCATCCTCAGCAAAAGAATCACCCATGGGGCAGCAGGTGGGTGATGTTCCCCACCACTTTCTCTCCCCTCTTTGTGTCTCATCCCTCCACTGCCCTGCTCACCCGTGATGAGGTTGTCCACCAAGGTGGTGGGCATGCAGAAGATGCCCACCAGCAGGTCGCTGATGGCTAGGTTGAGGATGAACATGTTGGTGACTGTCCGCATCTGGCGGTTCTTCACCACAATGAAGCATACCAGAATGTTGCCGATCACACACATGAGGAAGATGAAGGTGTAGGCCAGGATGAACATGGCAGCCACAGGGGAGGAGTGCTGGTAGTATGCCAGGAAGGTGTAGTTTTCCCTCAGGAGGTGGATGTCACTTGCTGTGGAGTTGGACCAGCTGCCATTGGAAGGGCCTGGGGAAGGGAAGGCAGGAAAGTGAAGCTGGGAGAGAATGAAGCAATTATTCCCTTCATTTCTTAATGCTCTCAGAGGTGGGTTTTCATACTTATACCAGTGCCCAGCCTGACTGGGGTGTGTCCTGCTGGGATCATCTCAGTGCCTCAAGTCTCCTCCTCCTCAGGTTACACAGCCCAAGGTACTGCAGCACCTTGGCTGATAATTTTGTATCATTATTATTTTATATAATTATTAGTTTATATCATATTTTTGATGATGAATTAAAGCAGCCCAGAAGACATCCTGTTCTCACAGGATTTTGTTGGGGGATGATGCAAGGAAGAGAAATCCATGTCCCGATACCGCAATGCTCCAGCCATGTGGGAGCTGTATCCATGTGGTCCCCAGCACAGCCAGCCTGGGAGCATCCCTGCTCCCAGGTGTGTGCTGCTGTTTCTCCTTGCACCTCTGAGATCTGCAATTTTAGATCCCCTAAAATACCCCAGTCACAGTGCCCAAGAGAGACAGGCTGGGGCAGACAAGACCCTGCTGTTCCCTTACATATAAAGCAATAGTTGTACATAATTATGATCATTATCTGGGACCCAGAGAGCTTCTGATGGAGCAGGGAATGGCATTTTTGGCTACGGATTTAACAGGGGGAGCAGATCTATGCAGCAACCCCCCTTGGGTTTCCCCAGCTTTACGCAGGCAGGGACGCGGGATGATGCTGGGTGCAGGCAGGAGCTGCCTGCAGTGGTGACGGGACCTAGCGCAAACCTAGGCTGCAATGTTAAGACAAGAAAAGGCATATTTTTGCTTTAAGGCTCAGCTTGCAGGTCAGCCCTGCTCTGAGAAAGCACTGCAAAGCCGCTGCATAATGGGCAGCTGTATCATCCCCCACCCCTGTGCTGGTTCTCAGCTCACCAGCCAAGATGCTTTTCCCAGCTGCTGGGACCACTGGCTTCCCTGAGGCTCTGGTGTGCAGGGAAGCCCTGCCTGGTCTCTATAACCTTGTCCTGGGTGCAGGATTTGGGCAACATGCTTCCAGTGGGGCTTCAGAAAGGCACGGGGTGTGGGTTTGCAGCACCAGCACGGGAGAAGGAGCCTCTTGGAGAGAAGCAAAGAAGCATCAGGGCTGCTGGGGCAAGATGGTCTGGCTGGTCAGCATCAGATGCACCTGCATGAACTGGCTTTGTTAGCAGAAATGATAGCAAAGCCTGTAATGACATTGCCCGAAACCTGCGGTATCAAGCCCAAAACTTTGCTGGACTTCATCTCTTTGGGCTGCAGTGTCTTGCAGCATTAGCAGGAGGTGGGTATCCTATGGATGAGGAATCACAGGTGGTTTTAAAAGCAAGGTGGAAGACAAGGAAAGCAAATTAAAGGGCTGCCAAGTGCCTGGGTGGGTGCTGGGTGGATGGAGACATCCATCCTGACATCTCGGATGCAGTGACAAGGGGACAGGGGTGCACCGGCGGGGTGGCAATGGGCCACCCCCTTCCCTGCCTGGCTGTGGGAAACCACCACAGGGAAAGGCTGTGCTGGTGGAATACGGGTCTGGTGGAGGCTGGACATCTTCCTTTTTGGATAAAATAAAATAAATCAGGTCTCGGTACTCACCTTCACCGGCCCGGCCTGGTTCCGGGGGCTGCATCGCCGGCATGCGGGCGGGAGGGGGGTGTCTGCCGCCGGGGGAGGGGGGGGGAATTTGTCCCCGTCCCTCCCCCGGTCCCCCCCGCCCGGGACTGAGCCCGGTGCCCGTACGGCGGTGCCGGTGCCGCCGCGCCGGTTGCGGCTGGTCGCCGGCTGCAGCGAGAGGAGGGAGCAGCGGGGGGACAGCCTCCTATCGCCATGGATACCGGGGTACCCGCACGTACCCCCCCGCCTGAGGCAGCGAGGGGGGGGGCAGCCTACCGGAGGCGAGGAGAGAGCCGGGGCAGATGTGGTCCCTGGGGACGGTCGGGGTCTGTGTCCCCGTTGCCACCCCCGAGGTTCCCATGCTGATGATGGCACTCGGTGCCACTCTCTCCTCCGACTGCTGGCCGGTGCCCCCAGCAGCACTCCTTCCTGTCCCAGGGGGGAAAAATGCTGCGAACCCCAACACAAGCGGGGAGACCTCCGTCCTCCACCCCATGTAAATCAACCACACGGTGGGGAAAAGCAGCACAGTCCTTAGGGATGCTGGTCCTGGCCCAAAGCTGCTCCGCTCCCAGTGCTTCCAGCTGCCCTGTTCCCAGTGACTCCAGCTCCTCCATCATTGCCAACATCAACAAACCCCCCCTTACCATGGTCTTTTACCAAAGTTTAGTTTTGGCATGTCTGGAAGTCAAATATTTACAGGATTAACTATTCCTGGCTGCCCCCAGCCAGCCCACACCACTGGGAAGCATTTGTCCCCTAAAAATATGAAGGGACAAACACGGGAGATGTTTAAACAAGCAGTTTTGAGATAATGCTGCAGTTTCTCCCAGGAGTGTTTTTGCAGGCAGCCAGCTGCGAAGGGGCACCAGCGTGCTTGGCAGTAGCCTCCCTGGCATGCAGGAACCACTCTCTCTGGGCCATATCCAGAGCTCCACAGCCCATTTCTTCCTGGGAGTGGGAGCAGCATGTCTTGAAGACCCACAGCACCCAGGAGGTGGATGCACGCTTCTGGGGACACCCATGGGGTGAGCAGCTTGTGGGAACCCACTGGTACTGAGACACTTTGATTTCCATGGTGAAAAACCATAGGGAAAATTCCAATTTCCCCAGAAAAAAAATTCCCTGGAAAAATCCAGGGAAATACTCCTCAGGTCTAGGCAGAATCCATCTGGAGGCTTCAGCCTGAGCTGCAGCAAGCCGCTGTAGGGTTGTGCAAAGGGGCTTCTTCAAGGAAAAGACTGATAATTCAAATTTAAGCAAATAAGAAAAAAAACATGTAAGAGGAAAACATTTAATCGGGCACTTGGCACACTGCCATGTCAGCAACTCCAGCAGGAACCCTTACAGCCACTGTCCCAGCCCCAGCTGCTCCCCATCACCAGCCAGGTGGGAGGGATGTAGCCAAACATCCAACCCTCAGTTTTACCCAAACCTCGCACCACATTCATTGTGGCTCCCCTGCCTCCCCAAAACACACAGTGGGAGATTCCTTGGCTCAGAAGCTGACAAAGCCATCCCTTTGGAGGAGCCCTGCTGCTTGCTTTTTATTAAGGAAAAAAAGAGGGACTGGCTGCCTCACTGCACATTTCAGACGTGCAGAAATAGCGGCATAGCAGGGACCGACCTAAATCAAACCACTCTTGCAGGCAGTTGCCCATTGTGAGAGCTTGCCCAGGCACCCCGAGACCTTCTCAGGCTTTGGGGACAGGCTCCTCTGGTGACAGCAGCAGGTCGAAGGGGACGAGGGGCCGGACCAGCAGCCGCACCTCAGGGTTGACAGGGTTTGCCCGCAGGTTGAGGCTCCGCAGTGATGCCATGGAGGCCAGCTTCTCCACTGGCACCTCTGCAAGAGAGAGCACCGAGGTGAGTGTCCATCCTGGTGGGGAATTCAGAGCAGAGTGGGTGAAAGCGTGGGTTGATGGGCAGCCTGGAGCAAACCCTGCTCCCACCAATCTCTGGGCATTTACCAAAACAGAAACATAATAAAAGATCAAATTATATGACTACTCAAGCAAATGTCTTTGCGAGGTGCAAACACCACTATATTACATGTGGACACTGCCCTCCAGTTCTCCCAGTCCTAAAAAGAAACCCCTGCTGGGGTGCTGAATCCGTATGCAAAGACTTATTACCTTATTTTATCCCCGTGTTGCAATGCCCAGGAGCACTCACCAGGCTAATGGGAGAGCACATGCTCTTTGCCCTTGTTGGACAGGCTGCAAAATGGCTCTCAGCCATTCCTGGGCACCCTCCTATTTTGCATTTCCATGAATTTGGATGTTTTCCTTTAGGCAGGGTTTCTAGAGGAAACCCTTTTTGCATTAAAAAAAGGTGCAAGTCTCATGGATAGTCCTTATGTGAATCCACTGAGAGCAAAGGAACAAGACCGATACAAAAATCTAACCATTAAGATCATTAAAATATGATAGATTTAGCTTTTTGTTGCAAATAACAATATTTTGGGCATGAGAAGCCCACCTGCCTGAGTTTACAAAAAATGGTTTCTTTTTAATGGGGCCACCAAAATGACGGGAGTCTTTCATATCCCCAGCTCTGATTTCTTCTGCCAATACTTGGAGCAGAAATGCAGTGTTGTAATTATAGCTGGGCAGGTGATTATGCAATTTTAAAACGATGAAACAATTTATGTTGGAAAAAAACACTCAAATACCTTGATGGTGCTTTTTTTCCCCTCCTCCAGAGAGTGGTGGAGTTTTCTGTACTACACATCTCTTAGCAGTGCATCTTTGTCATCAGGCTGAACTTCACATGGATTTTTTTTTGTAGTGGATTTGTTCACCACCACTTCCCCATAATTTTGTTGGGTTTTTTTTCCTTTGATGCACAAATACTTTTTTTTTTTATTAGATCTTCCTGTTTAGTGATCTTCTAAGGATATACAGAGTGATAAACCCCCACTTTGCATAAACGTAGTTAGTTAAGAAAAATATTTTAGGGAACAGAATGGGAAAAGCCCAACTCTGCAGCTTGGTTTGAGGTAGGGAGCAGTGACTCACTCCTGCATGAAGCAACAGGCAAGGCATGCAGTGCAGCCTGCAGCTATACGGCCCTACCGTGGGAGTCTCAAACTCCTCTCTAAGCAACCCAAAGTATCACTTGCTGGCTCCCCAGTGGATAAGGCACTTGCATTTGAGCCTGAATTATTCATACTGGCTTCACCGGTTAAGCAAAAACGGGCTTTTTCATAATGAAAGCAAACAGCAGTTTTCTCAGATCAGAATATGATAATAAGTGAGTGAAAAACCTAGCTCCTTCAGAAGAAAGGGCAGCCAAGGCATCAGGAGACATTCAATGAGATGGATATGAAAGGGCTGCCAAGGCATCTGAGGAGCTGGGTAGTGAACACTCATAGCCCCAACAGTCTCACAGCCACATGCAGCTGCAAACTGGGGGAGAAGGACCCTGCTCAGCTCAGTGGAGCTGATTCCTGTCACCTTTTGGCATTACCTACATCCTTTGGTGGCTGCCAGCCTTCTCCAAAGCTGCTCTGCAGCTATTAACAAAGATACATTTTCCATGCCATTATCCCAAATTAAGAGTGGTTCTCCCTGATGCTCAGGACAAAATTAGCCAGTTTCCCCCAGCAGTGACCTGCCCAGCTTTGAGAGTGGTCTACAGCATCCCCCTTGCTGTCTCAACATCTTCTTCATTAAGTCATTAATCAAGGAATAAAAGAAAGAGAAACTGAAGCTTCAGATACCAAAAAGTCCCCAGGGACTGGGGAGTTGAAAATGCTGGTTTGATATAACCCTAATTAGCAGGGAAAGAGTTAATATAACTGACATTGATATATACACAATTACACTCCAGAGTTAAGAGCTTATTGAGATGAAAAGGGCAGATGATGGCACTAAACATCTTTCAGAGCCCACAGGCTCCAGGCAGGCATTAATTAGTCTCCTTTTACTCCCATTTCCCTTTAGCTGGAAAACATTGCCTACAACATTCAGTATGTCTTGGAAGGTGACTCAGTCCTCTTCTAACAGGTGCTTCTAAAACTGTTTTGCAGCCCTGCTATGAGCTCTTTCAGCATCACTAAGAAGGCAGAGGAAGATAAGCAGGACCAGCAGTGGTACATGACTGTAGCAGCACCATAAACCAGATGATCTCCAAGCTTTGTGCCAATAGAACAAGCAACAGCCCTTTCCCAGCCTCTATCTCCCACCCATGGTCTACAAAGCATCTGTTTGCCTTCTGGTCTTTTATCTGGAGCCAGGTCCTCACCTTGTTAGTGGGCTAAGTGGGGCAACCTGGGTCCCAGACTACAAAAGGCAGCAAAATATGGCTTCTGCTCTCTTCTGTGCTGTTGGGGTAACTCTTTCCTGTGTTGGGCTAGTTGGAGGCATGTAGGTATCGCTGCTGAGGAGCAGCACCAAGATTAACTTCCAGATGCCTTAACAGCTTTTTCAAGAATATTTTAGTTGCTTCTTGTAAGATCTGGCTGCCAAGACACAGTCCTCAGCTAGCTGAAACAGGAGAGAAAAAAAGATGGTGCCATCTCCTACACTCTTGCTACCATGCTGCTGTGTGAGAGGCTCAAATCCTATTTGACTAGTAAGGAAAAACAAAACTTGAGACAATTGAATTCAAGCTGATGGACTCTTAATTTTCCTTCCCCTGTTAGCCAGGCTGTTGTGGAAGGAAAAGGTGCATATATAAATACCAGCTCATAAACAATACGTAAAACAGTATTGGTATATAAATATACATACATTTTTATATATGTATAAATGCAAACTCCTGTGCAAAGGAGCCTGGGAGGCATTTGGGAAGGGCTGGCAGGAGCAACGTGTTAGCCCAGGCTTCTGTTTGCCTTGGAAAAATAGGCTGCAACACCCCTGGCTTTCTAATCGCTGCTGCTTCCCTTTCTAGAAAATGCGTAAAACAGGTTAATCTTACCTATTTCTGCAGCCAGACAGCATTGTGTTCATTACTAAGGTAAGTCCCTGAAACATTTCAGCTTGAAATTGTTAATGTCTATCCTCTCATTAGTTTTCCTGAGTCTGATAACAGCAGCCAAGGGGAGCGTTGTAGGAGGTGACCAAGCCTGGCAGCTGGGTTTTCTAGCCACCTCTCCCCCAGGATTAATCCAGCTGGGTACAACCCTCGATGCATCCTTGCCTCCCTGCATTTGGGCAGGGGAAAAAAGCAACAAAAAGCTGCATTCCCTTCTCACAGCAGCCTGCTTCCACAAAATGAGTGGAAAATATGGTGTTTGGAGACCAGGTCTGATAGAAATCAGCCAATTAAGCTCAAAAAGTGATGGAGGGAACTAAGAGAGACAGCTTTCTCTCTGGGAGGTAGGAGAGAAAAAAGGGGTGAGGAAAACCCATGTCTTTCACTGGCTGTCATGGAAGCAGTACTTAATGTCTCATGTTTCTACAGGCATGGCCAGGGAGCAGCTGATGCTGTTAATAAAACTCATGTTGCAGGGAGCAGCTTTCCCAGCAGCAGCTGAAGCCATCCCAGATAAAACAGCAAAATTGAGTGGACTCAATATTCACCTCCCCAGGGATCTGCATGGGCTGTGGGATGCTCCAGCCTGGGCTCTTTCAAAGCTCACTCCTAAATAAATCCCCTTTTATCTATGTGCAACAGCTGCCCCTTTTGCCCAGCTCTTGGGGACTCCAGGGGCTTCAGCTTTGCGCATGAAAGATTTTCCTCCCACTTCAGGGTTGAGGGATGAGTGGTTCTTTCCATCCCTCTAATTTCTTTTTTTTAAGGGGATTTTGTAGTGTAGCAGCTCCTATTTGCTTTGGGAAATGTTCAGGTGGGCTTGTGCCCTTGCTTTGCCTAGCAGCAAACATTTCAGCCCAGCATCCTTCAGGCTGGGTTCTGCAGTCAGGTTAATTTTTTTATGAAACCTGGCGATTTTGAGTTACAGCTAGAGCTGCCTTTGAAAGCTATATCCCAGTCTGGTGAATAGGGTGGACTGAATAGGGCTTGATTCCCCCTATGCCTGCAACAGCTTTGCCCCAGAAGGGAGCACAAGCATTAGCAAAAGCAAGTGGCTAACAAGGCTCTGTCTATTTAGCATCTCCCTTGCGCACCCGTGTGCCCTTGCCCCTGTCAAATTCATGCTCCTTCTGCTGGGTCACTAAGCCATCCCGCAGCCTGGCTGAATCTGCTGGGGGTGATGGACCACAAGCAAAGCTTCAAGCCAGCATCTCTCCCTGCCCAGGGATGTGGATTAGCATCACCTCCAGTGGGATAAGGTCCCTCTCACCTGTGATCTCATTCTCTTCCAGGTCAATGGTCTCCAGGGTGGTGACCGAGGCCAGGTGCTCTGGGAAATGCCGAAACCTGTTACGGGAGAGGTTGATGGCCCGGAGGTGCAGTAGGGAGGTGATTTCCTCAGGCAGGCGGTGTAGGTAGTTGCCTGCCAGGTTGAGCTCTGCAGTTTTGGAGGAGAGAGGTGGTGGGATGGTGTGGGTAAAAAATGGGAAAATAATTAATGCATAGCTTAATTTACAACCTCTGTCCCCCATGGGCTGTCACATCCAATAATGGGATTCCAACTTTAAAAATGAGTGTTTTTTCTCATCTCCATTGTTTGCCATCATACTTTTGCCTGCTGCAAAATACTGCTTTTAGGAATTATACATTTCTTGGCTTCCTCAGCCTTTCCTAATGAAACCTCTGCAACATTTTGCAAGCAGGTGCTGCAGGCATAAGCAGTATTTCTTAGTGAAGTTGATGCAATTCCCCTCTCACCAATGGATGTTTGTCATGGCTTAAGGCTAGTTTTCTATCTTCATATGCCTGAACCCCTTCTGAGGCATAAACAGTGGTGGAAGAAATGCATTTATATGTGAAAAAGATCTATTCTATGGAGTTTAACCCCTGTGATGCTTTCCTCCCTGGAAATGAGCTCCTGTGGGGCCAGGAGCAGCACTCTTGCATAAAAGGCCATTAGCTGTGGGAACAACAACCCAAATCCTGCTGTCCCAGGGCCCTTCTCCAGTGACACAGGGCTTTCTGCTCTATAAATACCTATGCATGCTGCCCTGCCCCTGCTAATACCTGGTATTTATAGGTCCTGCCTTATTCAGACTGGTGCAGGGCCCAGGGCATCTCTCCTCTGCAACAGCCTTGCTGAGGCCCAGCAGGCTCGTCACTGGAGTGATTCGTTCACTAGTGGAGCAAAGCCCTTGTTGGGAAATAAGACCTTCCCCCTAAAACCCCCAGGGCTCCTGTACTGTCTAGAAAATGAAAATTGATTTCCTTTGCTCAACATGTTTCTTTTCTCTAGCTGAGGGGAGTTTTCATGGATGATGCTCCAGCACAACATGGGAAATCTCCCCAGACACCCACCACAGCAGTACTCATGCAGTACACTGTATGAGCAAAATACTAGCTTTTAAAAGCTGCCAGAGCCCACAGTGCTGCTGCAGGCAGGCAAAGCCCCAGTGCAGTCACCAGCTTTCAAAACCATGGTGCTGGATGCTCTGAATGTTTGCATTACTATGTTCTAGCACACGGGTCCTCAAACTTTTTAAACAGGGGGCCGGCGCGCAGATGAAGTGGCAGGCAGTCATCTGCGGCTGCTTGGTTTCCCCCCCCCAGCCCCCGGCGGGGGGGTTCTGTAAATACCAGGGGTCGGATTGAGGACCCTGGGGGGCCGTATCTGGCCAGCGGGCTGTAGTTTGAGGATCTCTGTTCTAGCAGATTAGCTTCTGGCTGCTTTTGCTGGGCTCCACTGGGACATGTCCCCATGGCACCAGCCATGCACTGATGACTGTCCCCATCTCCTGCAGCAGATGGAGTGAGCAACTGTTGCTGTCTCATGATTGGGACTAATTAGCCAGTAGCAAGCCAGCATGCCTTCTTGCAGCCTGAAATGCCCCATCTCCACTGTGCCCCATTATGCCCAGGCTGCCTTTCCTGTCCTCTTTCATCCCCAGCTCCATCCTTGGAAGGAGCTGGAGGAGGATCATGAGTGACCCTGCAGCAGCCTGGCCAATGCTGAAAGTGGCTGTAAGGTGGCAGGGCATGCGTTGGAGAGGGTGGGTGGGAGCAAAACCAGTGCCCCCTTCCTCAAGGGTAAAGAAAAATGGATTCTGGGGGTTCTGATCTAGTGCCTGGAATGAGGTGCAAGTGTGGAGGAGCAAAAACTGTGATGGGGAAACTGTGGTGCTGTGCCCTCTCTGCAGTAACCTAGGGTTTTTTTTTCTGGGCCCTGGGGGTTTGGAAGTGGCTGTTGCAAACAGTGGGGCTGTCCTTTACCTCTCAGCTGGTTGAAGGTGGTGACGAATCGGCTGGTGAGGGACTTCAGCTCGTTGTTTGCCAGGGAGATGCAGTGAATCCCCTCAGTGACGCTCCTCATGGCTTTGTAGATGCCGATGGGGAAGGTCATCAGCTTGCAGTTAGCCAGATCTGCCCCCAGAGAGACCCAGGCACCTTATAATGCACCCAGCTGGGATGGAGCAATGCTTTCCATCTGGTTTTCCGTCCCTTCATGTTTGATTTGCCTGTCTGGGTGCTGCCACCCATGGATGCTGTAATGTCCCCTGCCATACTCCTCTGTTGCAGGGACCTTTGCAGTCACCTCCAAGTACAAGTAGTTTGTCCCCCTTAGATGATGCTAAGGCTGTTCTGCTTTAGCTGCATTCAGCCCTAAATCACATTGCAAATATTTCCATGCTGCAGTGTCCTTTTGGAAACCCTCAGCCAGCCTGTCCATATCTAAAAACTTCAGTAACCCCTCTCCTGCATGTCACTGACTCCCTAGGGATGGTCAAGCAGTGCAGGGATGTCTCATCCATTGCTGATTGGGATAAGGGTGGAGCAGGGCTTTCCCTGGGTATGCTCCCGGCTGGATTTCTCATGGTCATGGGTGCTTGCCCCATGGGAAAGGGAAAAGAATTTGTCCATGCCTCTCACCTGCTGGCATTTTTGCTTTGCTCTGAGCTGTTTTGTTTCCCCCCCCAGGACGTGCTGGGGGGTGGAAACCCTGAATCCTGGCCCGGTGATGCTCTGCTGCCTGCCCCCTCCCCAAAGCCATGGTGGGGGCTGCACCAGCTCAGCCCTCTCTGCTGATCTCAGTCAGGAGGATGTCAAGGGGCTGAGCGATGAAGCTCTGGCTCTCCATGCATGCTGCTTTGTACCCCGGGGCTGGGAATCCAGCATGAACAAAAATGAGTTGCTTTCATCTCTCTCTTTTTGATGAACTGCATGAGTCTCTGATATTTGCTAGAAACAGGCAAAACTGCAGGAACCCCCAAATCTAACAAGGTGATATGGGGAAAAGCCTGGTTCCTGTTATCGCTCGCAAGGAGGGACTGTATCCCTGGGGCATGTCCCATGGGATTATGTGCCATTGCTGGGAACCCATTCAAACTTTGAGGGGCCTGGGGAGACTTTCCCTTCCCCAGGACTGCAGGAGCCTCGGGTGCAGCACCCAGAGGGGAGGCCAACAGCTTTTTTTAGACTGTGGCAGCAAAAAATAGAGCCCTGCTCCCAGACACATGATCCTCCTCCAGGCCCCAAGCGGGAGCTGAGCCGGAGCGCCAGGCTTACCCAGGGAATCCGTTTTGTTCTCCACCGTGTCGTTCACCTTTCTGGCCACCCGCGCTACTGCCTCACCCATCCTCTTGTGCAGGCGGGCGCCCGGTCCCGCCGGGGGTGTGCTGTGGCTGGGGGGATCCACGGCTGCGGGAGGAAACCAGCAGCTCCAGCCTCTCGGGAGAGGGATGCTAAAAATAACTGGTGGGATCAGCGTTCCCAGGGGAGGGAGGCAGTGCTGGGCTTGGCATGACCCTCCGGGTATGAGAGTCCCAGCTTTTGAGGATGGTGTGCTTGGGGTATGGGGATGCACCTCCATTCCTGGTTTGGGACAGAGGGATGCATCCCCTTTCCTGATCATCTGGGGCTGGCATGGCCCTCAGAGTACAGGAATCCCAATTTTCTGGGTTGGTACTTTGGGATATGGGGGTGCGTCCCCTTTCCTGATCATCTCGGGGTGGTGTAGCCCTTGGGGTGTGGGAATTGCAACTTTTTGGGCTGGTACCTTTGGGATATGGAGTGTGTCCCCTTTCCTGGTGACCTTGACCAGCTCGGCTCAGTCAAAATGTTTTGGCGGAAGGCGCCCTGGCCACGACGACACGGGTGCGCGGGCGGTCCCGGCGGAAGGCTGGACACCTTCCCACCCACCCCGCAACCCCAAAAACGCTCTTCCCACGCCGGGAGTCGAACCCGGGCCGCCTGGGTGAAAGCCAGGAATCCTCACCGCTAGACCACGTGGGAGGGCGCGGGCAGCGCTGCCCGCCCCCGCGCCTGCCCCCTGCCGGCGGCGGCCGGAGCGCGGTTGCGCGGCGGCTGCGGGGGGGCGAGGGGAGGCGGGGGGGCGGCGCCCGCTCCGCGCCGCCTCCGCGGGGACAATAGCGCGGGGCCATGTCGTCCGCCGGCGGCCGCCAGCCCAGCCAGAGCCGGGCCATCCCCACCCGCACCGTGGCCCTCAGCGACGCGGAGCAGCTGCCCCCGGACTACTGCACCACCCCCGGCGGCACCCTCTTCTCCACCACGCCGGGAGGTAAGCGCGGGGGCAGCCGGGGCCTGCGGGGCGGCGGCCCCGCCGGGGGAGCGCTCCCGCCGCCTCTCTGAGCGCCGCCTATCGCGCCTGTATATCGCGTACAGGGAGCGCCTGCCGCTGGTGTCCATAAGGCGAGCGCCTGGAGCAGGGCTTGTTGCTTTTCCGGGGTGCAACGGGGGCGCGGAGGGTCCCGCCGGGCTGGCAGGCGGCCCCCGGTGCGGGGTGGCAGGCGGCCCCGGCGGGACGCGGCCGGTGGGGGTCGACGCCCGGCGAGGTGTCGGTGTTGAGGGGTGGGGGGCTCTGCCCCGGCCCGCTTGGACACCCCGGGGTTGGAGCATCCCTCGTCCCTGGCCGGGGGAGGGGACGCGGGATGCCCCGCGGTGCGCTCCCACCCTGCCGGGGTTTGCTGGGCTCGCGGCGGGCGCCCCGGGGCAGCGGCTACCCGGTGCTGCCGGGGGTGTTTGTCCAGGGCCGAATTATCACCCACCGGAGGCCCTTGGCCAGGGTGCCCATTCAGCCTGGAGACTCCTGCCAACCCGTGCTGCCGGGCCGGAGCCCCCCACCCTCCTCTCATCCCCCCTGCAGGTACCCGCATCATCTACGACCGCAAGTTCCTGCTGGACCGCCGCAACTCCCCCATGGCCCAGACCCCACCTTGTCACCTCCCCAATATTCCCGGTGTCACCAGCCCCAGCTCGGCCGGCGAGGAGCCCAAAGCGGACACCAACAACCTGAACCACCAGGAGGGGAAGCCATCCATGGGTAAGGGACCCCCGGTGTGGGGTGGGGGGATTTGGGGTGGGGGGTGGTCCCCCTAACGCATCTCACCTTGACTCTCACCAGGGGACGACGCTCAGTTCGAGATGGATATCTGAGCGGGAACCACGGAGAGGCAGCAACTCCCCAGACCTGTGCACACCCCATTTGGCTTAGCAGGATCCGTCCCAGCGACGCGGAGGCGACAGCGGACCCCGCCGGTGTCCCCCTCCCTGCTCGCTTCCCCCCCTCTTTCCGGGGAGCTCAGCTCTGGCTTCTCCCACTTTGTGGGTGACTGGTCCCAGCCTGTGCCAGATGGAGCATCCCTTCTGGATCCGGCCCTATTCCTCCTTCTCCTTCTCCGCCCACTGACAGCCTGATTTCTACCAGGCTTCTTTTTAAAACATCCCTTTGCCTCTTCTGCTGCCTCGTGGCCCCCCCCCTCCAAAACCCCTCCTCCCGTTACCCCAAAACTTCCCATTGCCAGCAGCTTGGCAGTCTGGAGCTGTGTCACCCCCTTTGCCCCTTCTCCTGAAAAATTTGGGCAGCCTCTTAGGAGGAGGGGGAAAGCATCGCTTCTAAAACCGAGTGTCTGTTTGCACCCCCAGGACCTGCTGGCATTCAGTGGAGGACAGTGTTGGCAGCCTGTTCCCTTTGGTGCTTGTGGGGTCCAAGTTAGTCCCCAACAGCGTTGGGCAGCATGCCCACATCTCTCTCCTACCTGGATTTCTTCCGTCATGGCCCTTCAACAGGGGGCTGTGTCCCCAGCCCACCAGCCAGGACTCAAAGCAACATAGCCATATGTTACAAAAAAGCCCTTGATTTTATTTTTTTTTGGTACTAAAAAGGGGCACTTTACCAGCAATGCTTCTTTTTTCAGGCTGGGGACAAGCGCCTCTGGGAAAGTGCTTTCTAGTGCTTTTTTCTTTTTTTTTTAAACACCCCACACACACCCTTTAAAATGTGAATAATACAGGAGCTAAATCCCTTGGCGCCATTGGATGTCTCAGGAATAACTAGGCGCCCAGGGGGCTTGCGGGCACTCACTGGTGAGACACCGCAGGGATGCAGTGCAGTGGCCAGGGCACTCCAGTTGCAGGGTGCCAGCATCGGTGCCATCCTCTGCTTGCTTTTCATGCCAGGGCTTCCCCTGGCCAGGTCGTGCTGCCATGGATAAAGAGTTTCCGTGCCAACGTCCCCACCGCAGGCGGCTTTGCTGGCCTGGCACACCATGGCCATCCTGCCTGTGCCTGGCATCTTGAAACCCCCCAGAGATGGGATTTATTTTTTTCTCTTGGTGCGACTCTTGCCTTGAAGAGCAGTGTTAGGTGAGGGCATGCGTGGCAGGGGACACTGCGGCAGTGCCGTGCTGTGCCCCCTGAACCAGCCAGACCCGCCCTTTGTTTTTTAACTGCTTGTTGGGAGCTATCAACAGCTTTGCAACCTTCTCAAGTGCCATTTTATCAGCCACCACCCGAGTGCCTGCTCCATCCATCTTCCCTCCCTCCCCGGGGTTGTCTCTGCCCTGGTACTCAGCCGTGGGGACTCATTGCCTGCTGGGACTGTGGCTCTGGTGTGTGCCAGGGATGGGTACGTCCCACACCGGCATTCGTGCTGCAGGCTTTGTGCACTTTCCGTCCAATAATTTATTTCTCTAGGTGTGTTTGGTGTGGGTCGGCATGGTGGCTGGTTGCGAGCTCCCATCTTCCAGCTGCTTTTCTTGCAAGGGGGGATGCCGCTCGTTTTGGGGGAAAAAAGCAAAAAACCTAAGGGAATGGGAGGTCTCTTCCATGCTTTCCCTTGCATGGGTCACACTTGGTGGGATGTGACATGGACATGTAGCCGGCCATAATAGGCGCACGAGTGAGTGAGTGCAAGTAGAAATATGTATATGCGTGTGGGTGGGTGGTGATAAGACACACACAAATATATATATTATATATAAATAAATATATTTTCCTTAAAGCAAAGATCCTAGGAGGTCTGTTAGGCCCTCGGATCGAGGGAGCGGCAGGGGCAGGGGCAAGGACATTCTTTGCAGAGTGGGGATGGCCACTGTGGATGCAGGGACCCAGCACCCTCGGCACAGCCACTCGTTTTGGGAAACCTGCTCTCCAAGCCAGAAAAAAAATAAAATAGAAAGTATCTGAGGACAACTTAACTTATGGACAGGAGCTGGAGGGAAACCACTTTTTTTTTCTAAATGCCCCCTTTTCCAATCGCCTTTTGTCTCCGTTCCCCATCCCAGCGACTTTCTCCTGGTGTTTTTTTTTTATAACTGGGCTCGGGGCTGAAGAGCAGAGAGGGAGTGCCTGGCCTCGCCGGGGCAGCTCCTCCGCTAGTCAGGGTATAGATTTGGGTTTTTTTACCGTCTCTTCAGGCAGGTGTTCGGGAGGAGAAAAGCTCTCGCCAGTGGTTGCTGTTACAATGAGATCAATAAAGATCTTGGTTCTATTAAATCGAGGTGCTGCAGGTTTCTTCTGACGGTGACTCGGGCTGCAGGGGGGATTTTTTCCCTTCCCTATGGAGCAAATGTGGGTCAACTCTCCTTTCTTTGTATTTTAAGGGGGGGTGGTGGTGGTGTTCCCCTGTCCCAATTTCTTTAGGTGAGTTGCTTTCCAGATTTCCAATTTGGGAAAATGGGATCCCAGCCGAGGACAGTAAATCAGGAGTGAGCTCCCACCTCTAGCCAGGTGGAACTCGGTGTACAGAGAGCAGGGGAGTGTCAAACCCAGAATCAACAGCCCAGGGTTAAGGCGGGACCCGATTGCAAAATTTCATGTACAGCAAAATCTGATCTTACCACAGTACATGTACTCCTGTACAAAACTGCTGCAAATTGGTCATTTATCCTGCACCACCAGGTGCTAAAGCCTATATAGACCTGGGCATCAAACTGGAGAGGTGCCAAAGAAAGTCCTGCTTAGGATGTGTCCAGGCCAGACTCCAAACGTGCAAAGCAACCCCCGAATTTAAGCCAAGCTTAAATGGCAAACCCCCAGCAATTTCCCATGTTGCTAGTAAATGCATGTTTGCACCAGCCCGGGGGTACTCCCACCCTGGTGACCCCTTCTAGCTGAAGCTGAAAGGAGCTCACACCAGTACACAGCGCCCTTCCCTGCCTTGTGAGTGCTGGGCAAGTTCCTGAAATATCAGCTGGGCAGCTAAGGCCATCATGTAAACTGTTTCTTAGCAGCCCCCACCCAGTCTCATCCTTGAGGGCTTCCCGTGACCAGGAGCACGTTTAAGCCCAGTCCCCGGCCTGGCTGCATCCCTCAGCCTGTGCTGTAGACTTGGCTGCCCCATCTGTTGCTCCTGGAGGTACCTGGCTCAGGCTCATGCCCTTGGAGGGGACTGTGCTGATGCAGGTGTGTTGCCACAAATTGTCCTGGTCCAGGACAATTGTAATTTTAGTAACATGTATGTATTAAGTTTTAAAGCAAGTAGCTGCAAAGTCAGCCTTTTTTTATACCATCTGCTTGGTATGTGGGGGCTGTGAGCAGCGGAAACCTTTTCCCCCCTAGTAGGAAGGGTGCTGTGGGATGGGTGGGAGCAGGGCATCCCCTCCTGCTGGCTGCAACAGCCGGATTCTGGGGTCCCACAATTTTTGTGGGTGTCAGCAAACTACCAGCAACCCAGCCCTGTGCGCATCACTTAGGGATGCAGACTCCACGCATGAAATATCACAGCAGCATGCCGCATTCCCAAACCACCCACAGCTGCTGAGGTCCCACGGGCGAAGCTGGGGGGGCAGTGCCAAGGGTGCCACTGACCTGGGTTTGGGGGTACCCAAAGGTATCCGGGGTGGTCCTGCCGTGACCTCCCATGGATGTGGGCACATATTGCAGCAGCAGTGCCCCTGCTCTGCTAGGAGTCTGGCTTAGGGCTGTCACGTCACACTGTTACCCAGGTTATTATTAAAGTATTATTATTAAATTGTTTTTATTACTATACTCTTGCTTCTTGCGCTCCTCTGCAGACTGAGTTAAAAAGTGGAATGTAGGAGCAGGGGTGGAGAAGGCAGTGAGGAAATCCTGCTTCTTCGGAGCAGGCACCGCTGCTAGTGCAGAGCATCTGTGTTGCGCTGCTGCTCCGTCCTGCATATTCTCCCCAGATTCTGGCTCTGTGCCCGAATTCTCTGTTAAGGGGTGCCTAGAGCCTGGCGGGGCAAAAAAATCCAGCGGAAAGATGTGTTGCTTGGAAATGGACAGCGAGGCTTTTTAAAAAATAAAAGAAAATAAAAATAAGTCATTTTTCCTTCCACCACTGCATGGGAGCAGTGTATCATGGGTTGCTCTTTTTTTAATTCTGAAACGTTAGTGAATTTGAAGCGTGTGTATGGAGGGGAGGAGCAAAATTAAAAAAAAAAAAGCTGATGAGGCATTTGGGAGCTTCCCTGTTCTGGATTTGGCTTTGCCCATGCGATGTCAAGCTTAGGGGAGTGACAACTGTTTTCCTCCTGAATTTTTGGGTGCTTTTTTTTTTTTAATCCTGGCTTCCAAAGCCCCTCCAGTGAGGTGTGTGTGCGTGGGGTGCCCTGGCTTTCCATGTGCTCCTCAGGGCAGGGGCCGTTTCTAGATGCTGATTTGGGAGCTAAAATTAGAAAATTAAAAATAAGAAATTGGTAAAATTTCAACCTAGGACTGAAGCTCTTAATTGTTAGCGAGCTGTAAATGAACTGAACCAGGGTAATTTCACATGCAGCAGAGTGAATGAAACTTTGGTTGGATTTGTAGCTCTTGATTTGAGTTTTAAACTGGAGTAGTTGCCGTCTGCATGTGTGACTGCTGGGCTCTGCCCGGTGGCGTTCAATTGTAAAATTCAGCAGAGCAGCTCAGGAAAGGGCATTTTGGCTAAGCCAAAGGCCGGGAGCCTGGCTAGTATCTAGGATCCTGATTAACAAACTTTCCAGCCCTGCTTTCCAGCTGTTACCATTTTCGGACTGCCTCCAGGCTCCGTTTACATTCCTGGCCCTCCTTCCCAGCACCGGTGAATGTGTTAATGCTGTTTTTCTCTTTTTCCTTCATCCTGTTGGTGTCCTATAAACATTTATTTGGCAGTGCCTCACGGAGCAGTGCGGCGGCCATGGATGGTGCTGGGTGCAAGCAAGACTGTAGAGCTGGGGTGTTGAGGGTCTCTGAGGGAGATGAGGCTGGGGTCCTCCTCCTAGATGGAACCCTCTGAGGGCTCAGAGTTCAACCCAAATGAAATGGGGGAAGGCAGCTAGGAGTAGAAGGAATTGGGGTTTTATGGATTAGCTCAAATAGCATCTTTGCCACAGTGGAATAAGTGCAATGCCTGTTGGCATCAAGGGAAGACTGAAGTCATCTCGTGGCTTTCTTCTGTGCTGTGACTGAAACCAGCAGAAGATGAGCAGAGCTTGATGCTGGACCAGCAGAGCCATTGCAAGAGCCCACCACGGTGCCTTTATGTACTGGGGAGCTGCTGGGGGGGCAGCAGCCTTATTTTCCCAAGTGCCTGACTGGCCCAGTCAAGGAGGGATTGCTCTGAGAGGGGGACTGGAGTTACCCTGATATTTCAGAAGTTGCCTCCAGGTCTACACCCTCTCCATCATGCCCTGAAAGCCTCACACAAGACCAAGCGTGGAGGCTCTGCAGATGGCTTGCTCAGGCCAGGCAGTGTTTGGGTCTGTGAAAGGGGTGCTATGTATCCAGCTCTGCTTAGAGCAGCTGCTTCCCGCCCTACCTGTGGTGAAGAGCCCTGGGACCTGGCTGTCCAACAATACCGGGGAGAGGAGATGAACAGGGGCTGGGCAGGGTAGGGGAGGTGTCCATCACCAGCAGGCTGCAAGGAGGCTTAAAGTTAACAGATTCCTCTGTTCAGATCTCAGCCTGCTTTTAACACTTGTGCTGAGTGCTTGCAGAAGCTAGTGCTGGACCTTTACTTTCCCTGTGTGAGTTTCGGGGAGCAGTCCCCCTTGGCATGGTAAAGCAGGGGAGCAGGGGCTCCCTGCAGGCATTTCACACCTAGCCTGGATCCAGTAGCATCCCTCACTCTGGCCTCCGCTGCACGCATCCCTCCCTCCTCTTCCATTTCTGCAAAGGAAAAGGGCTTTGTGGCTTTGAGAGGTGCAGGCGGTGCCTTGACGTTGCCAAAACTGCTGTTGTCCTTCTGAACCTGGCTGGGGTGGTGGCATCTGCTAGGCTACTGTCTGTCCCAGGGGGCTGACGCCAGGAAGGGATGTGAAGGATCAGCGTGGCTGCGAGATGCTGTGTGCTGGGAGTCCCTGAGGGGATGGGCGCAGTGGCTTCTGTGTGCCAGGGGGTCCCCAAAGGGATGGGTGCTGTGGCTGGGGTGTTCTGTGTGCCAGGGGGTCCCCAAGGGGATGGGCGCTGTAGCTGGTGGATGGAATATGCCATGGAGCCCCTGAGAGCACGGGCGGTGGGTGCCAGGGGGTCCCCAAGGGGATGAGTGCTGTGGCCGGGGGATGCTGCATGCCAGGGGCTCTCCGGGGGGCGGATGCCGCACGCCAGGGGTCCCTAAGAGCGCCGGTGCTGCGGCCGTGGCGGCCGTGCGGGGTGCGACGTGTGGGGGCAGCGCGGCGGGGCGGGGCGGGGCGGGGCGGGCCCGGGGGCTGTCCCGGGGGGGGGGGCGGTGCTGGGCCGCCGGGGGCGCGGCGCGGGGCCGAGCGGCAGCGCTGCCCCTCCTCCGCCCCCGCCCCCTCCCCCCGCCGAGGCTCCGGCGGTCGGGGCGGCCGCGGGGCTGCGCTCCCGCCACCGCGCTCCCGCCGCCCCCATGGGGCGCCCGACGGCGCGGCCAGCCCGGCGCGGGAGCTGAGCCAGGAGCCGCCGCCAGGTACCGCGCTGTCCCCGGGGCCGGACATCTCACATCCCTCCGGGGCCGGGCATCCCCCCCTCCTCCACTCGGGGCCGGGCATCCTCCGCCCCCCCCGGCCCGGCGCCGGGCATCCTCCCCCCACTCCCGGCGCCGGGCATCCTCTTCCCGCTCCGGGATCGGGCATCCCCCCACCCCCGGGACCAGGGACCCCCCCCCAACACTCTGGGCCCGGGCATCCCCCGCCTTCTCCTGCGACCGGCTCCCCCGCTCAACCCCTCCTGGAGGTGGGAGGGGGTGTCGTTTCCCAGCCGGCTGCGTGGGGAGGGGGATGGAGGGGGAAGACTCAGCCGTGGGGTATCGGCTTGGAGCCGGGCGGCAGCTCGGGGGTTGCTCGGGGGCGGGCGGGGCGGATGGTGCTGCTGGGAGCAGCCTCCTCCCGCGGGGCCCGGGGTGCTTGCTGGGCAGGGGTCCCCTCGTCCCAGAGCCAAGGTGGGGGGCGATGGGAGGGAGCTTTAATGTGCCCCAGGAACACAAACCCCGCAGCATGGTCATGAGGTGCCCAAGCTCCGGCGAGGAGGGTGTCTCTGCAGCCACCTCAGTTCTTCAAACCTCTAGAAAATAGACGGGTAACTAGTTGTGAGGCCCAGCATCCGCCCCGCGGCGTCCTCCCAGCTCTTGTGCCTTTGCAGTCCTGTTTGCTATTTAAAAGGGGCTTTTTCCTCCCTCTTGCTGCCTGGAAGCCGGCCCCGCAGGCGGCTGACCCAGGCGCTGAGCCCAGTGCGGCAGTCTGCCGTGCGGTGCCAGCCGTGCTCGCTGCGGCTGGAGTGCCCCAAAGTGAGTTTTAGGGTTTGCATCCCTTGGTTGCCTCCCTTATACACCCAAAAGCCATCTGGGTAGCAGGCTCTGAAGTGGGGAACTGTGGGATGGCTCCTTGCTGGAGGATGAAGATGGAGGAGGAAGAGGAGCAGATGTAACTGCAGTCCCTTCCATGCTTGGGGAGCATCCTGGTCTGGGGTTTGGCTCTGCAGCCTTCCATTTGGGGAGCTCAGGAGGAGCAGGAAACCTGGGATCACTTAACGGGTTTTCCACTGGCATGTGCGTGCCAGGTACATCGCAGAGCCTGGTGGGCTCCCACCCCCATGTAGGATGGGGTCACACTTGCTGATGTGCCCGGGCAGAGCCAGGATGAGGAGGATGTTCTATGAGGAAAGGCTGCCTGCCCTTGCTGAGCTGCTGCCCAGCATCTGTAGCTGTCAGGGCTGAAAACTTTCAGAAACTGTGTCCAGGCTGCATTTCCTATGGCTGCTGGACTTTTCCGGACCTCTTCCTCTACCCTTTCCCTGCCGCATCACTCGGCGCTGGGGCGTGAACACCCCCCTCTTCTCCCTGCAGAGCTTTGGACCTTGGCACTTGTGACATCCCAGGCTGCGTCCTGGTTGTTAACTCCCTCCGGGATGGAGGGGCAATGGGTTTTGGGGTTGGGTGGGCTGGGAGCCGGGCAGGCATTGCCTGAGGAGGGAGCAGGCAGGCATGCAGGCAGCGGTGGTGGGACATTTCCTTCCTGGAAGGCAGGAAGTGATTATGTCTTTGCACGAATGACACGGAGCCTAAAAATAACCGGCAGGTCTCTGTTGTGAACAAATATCCCCAGGGATTTGCTTGATTTCACTATTTAAGAGAGCAGGGTGGGGGAGAAGAGAGCCCGGGAGAGCGAGCCCCGTGCACTACCGCATGCAAACCGCATGCAAACCGCGGAGAGCGTGCAAAGGCGCGTGCGACGGCGGGTGCTGGTGCGCATAAGGTGCCGCTTGTCTTGCAAAAGGTGTGGCCTGCAGCAGCCTGGCTTTGATGGCTTTGAAAAGCAGCCTCGTGTAAATGGAGCCGTCCTGTTGCTCCGCCAGCCCTCCCCGTCGGGAGGGGAGCCGGTGGTTAGCTATGAATAGCACAAAATCATAGCCCTCGCCTTCCCGAAACGCCCTGGTCAGGCTGGTCATGGCACTGAGCCTCCCGGGGTTGGGAGCGGGGTACTGTGCCATGGGTGCCACCCCCGGGTCCCCAGTGGGGACCCCCTCTGCTGCCATCCAGAGTGGGGTCACGCTGCAAAACCTGCAGGAGGAGGTGGAAATGGCACAGGGTGAAAAATTTGGCAGAGCAGGTTTGGGCGTGGTGCTGTGGTGCTTCCTGGTGAGTTGGGGAGTATTTGGTGTCGGAGGAAACCTCCTCTTCCTCCACAGGTCGGTCCTCTCTTTGGAGATGCCTCCGGCCTTTATCTCCAACCCATATGGCTTTTTTGTTGTTGTTGCACCACTGAACTGAAACTCTTCAGTAAGCATGCTTGCAGACCTTGAAACCACTGGCAGTGAGCTGATGGCACTACTGGCAGTGCTGGCGCTTGCAAATCAGGGCTTTGTTCCTCTTCCCATTGATGCTCATTGATAAAACCCCTCACTTCAATAGCAGGCAGCTGGAGTGTCTCCTGCGTGCTGTGAGCTGCCTCTCGCCTCTGGGCTGTGAATCAGCACCTCAGGGACCGGTGTGATATGCAAGAGGACCTGCCAGGGGTCTTTAAAAAAGTAAAGGAGTTTTTTTGGAGGAGAGAGTGTGCATATGATAGCTGCTCGTCCAAAGGGCATCCTGTACTGGGGCTGGTTTTAGCTGTTATAGGTGGGCTTTTTGCAAAGTTGAGGTGGCTCATCTGAAAAAGCCATGTCCTGCTGATGAGACACCTTTATATCTTAATTCCTCCAGTGCGTCACCTGGGCTTTGCTTCTCAACAAAGGTTTGATGCTGCTGATCAATAATTCACTGCAAACCAGGTTTGGGAGCAAGAGCTGCAGCCCAGGTACCACTCCTGGTACCTCCCAGTGGGTACCAGCATCCTTTCCATCAGTGGCTGGATGTGCCTGGATGCCTTCTTTTTCTCCCCCCCCTCCTTATCTCAAACAGCTTTCCTTGACTTCAGGGTAAGGACTTTTAAACGAAGGAACTAACGGTGGGTTGGGCATGTGGAGGACAGGGATGTGGCCCTCAGTTTTCTGCCAAAAGGCAGAAGTGCGTCAGGAAGGGGGTGTGAAGCATGAAGTCCTCATTATTCTGGTGCTCCCACTTGGATTTGGGGGAAGGCATCGCACTGATGCTTTTCCCTTCTCCTTGGCAGATGCTGGTGGTGGAGCACAGGGTGTGTAGGGGATCGGCAGCACCAATCTCAGCCTGATTGAGAAATACCTCAGTACTTTCTAGGAAATGCTGGTTATTTAGTTATACTTCTGGCTGTCAGTGCTGGCTCTCCAAGGAGCCTGGAGCTGATGAGAATGGAGGCCGTTTGCTTTTGCTTGTTTAAAAATAATAATAAAGCAATCAAGGCTTGTAAAACCAGAGCTGTCTGCTACAAAGTTGGCTCTCCAGAGCCTTTACCTCCCTATTGCAAAGCGCTTTTGGGTTGGTTTAAAGCATTTTGGGTTGTGTTATTTCCTTGCCTTATTTCACGTTTGCCCTTGCACCTTGGTGGGCAAACGATACGTTTCAGAGAAACCATGGCTTAATATGTTATTTCTCACTTTTTTTTTTTTTTAATGTTGTTTTTAATAAGCTGAGCTGCTTTTTTCTGGCATCACCTGGAACAACAGGAGCTCAGTTCTGTGCAGCGTCTGCTCCGGGCTATCTCCCAACCCACACAGGCTCCCCTGGCAAAAGGCTTGATGTTTGTGTGTTGTTTTATTTTCACTGTTTTTTGAAAAAGAGGGTTAAAGAGCACGCCGGGGCAGGAGGCTTGGCTCCAGTGCTTCCTCCAGGTTTCGGTGATGCCCCTGCGGCAGCGCTGGGGCTTCCTGCTGGCTACTGTGGTGTTTCCTGCCTCCCTGCTTGGATCAGCGGTGCCGGTGCCCTCCGGTCCCTCGAGGTTTCATCCATGCCGGCTCAGTGCTGAAAAGCTGCTGGGGCTGCCCCACACCAAGGGAGGGATGGATGTGTTAGGAGGATGCTGCAATTGCTGCTGCTTCCCAAAGGGCTTTGTGCTTTATTTAAAAAACCTATAAAATAACCTGAGGATGCATGGAGGGAGATTTATTTGATTTATTTCCCGCTGACAATGAGGCAGCCAGGCAAGTGCACGCTTCCTCCTCAGTGCGGCAGCCAGGGCAGATGCATCCTGCAGCTGCAGCCCAGCCACCCCCCACTATATTTAGTCCATTGTTTGCTCCAGCTTTGAGTCCTCGCCAGGTCCTTGGGCATGGGAATAACCCCTGTGCCGGACAGCGGGGGAGAGGAGCAGCTTTGTGAGGTGGGGGCTGAGCACTGTACATAACCGTGACTTAAGGGGGAAGAGGCCGCAGAACCCATGCATCATCTCTCAGGATGCTCAAGCAGCATCCTGGTGCTACCTGTGGCTTTTCCAGGGTTCCCTACCCAGCCTGGGCTTGGCAGATCTTGGGAGGTCTGCAGGGGAAGGGAAGCATCTATACATTGCCTACCAGAAGCTCTGCTTTCTTGTTAGGCAGCAGCAATAATTAACCGGTGGCCGCTGAGGCTTTGAATTTAAGCAAAACACCTGGAGAACAGTGCTGGTTTGTTTGGTTGGGATGTGCTCTTGCAGGGTGTCGGTCCTTTTTGTGGCTGGGGAGAAAATGAGCTTTTTGTTGACAAGCCACATCCACCATTTATCTCAGGCTTGGCTTTTAGGTCTGTGAGAATAGGCTTGTTGAGTGCCTGTGAGGGGATGAGCTGGCTGGGTGAGTATTTTGGGGGTTTGTCCCTGCGCCCCTTGCCTTGGGGAGAAGATGCAGGCAGGCGGCAAGGATGCTGTGCAGGGGGGTTTGTCTCTGCATCCTTTTCCCTAGCAAGGAAACCCTTAAATACAGCTTCACACAAGGGAAGGCATGCTCAAAACTGGCTTGTCCGAGCTGATGGCTAATGCCATCGTAAGATCCATGTGAATTGCATCTGAGGCTCCTAACTTCTTGTAGTGGCATGGAAACAGGGTAAAGCCCCACCAGCTTGGCTGATTTTTTGGGAATAACACAGATCTTAACATCAGGCCGGGATGTTGGGTGCTGTGGGGTTCTTTAAAAAACAGGTTAAATTAAAAAAAAAAAAAAAAAAAAAAAAGCTTTTTTTTAAGGATAAGTTGCCTGCCTAAGCACCTGCTTAGTGTTTGCTAACTGTGTTCAACTGTTGGGGAAAACCACCTGATACTTGGGCTAATCCAGAGCCCTTTGGTGGGCTGGTCCCTGGGCTCCTGCCCCACCTTGGCTGGCCTGTGATGGTGGCTCCATTGCATCTCTTCTCGGTGCAGCCACCAGCTATATTTGGGAGAGTTTTCAGGCAAGATCATTTTATCTTGTTTCCTGGGACAGGGTTTTGCTTCCCTACCCAACCCATTTTGTGTCCCAGCTTGGGCACTGGGAGGGTGTAAGCCCTCCCACTCCTGTCAGATGCAGCAGTACCGGTAAATAGCTGCTCCCAGATGGATAAGCAGTGCTTCCCTCTTCCCTTGCCTTTTTAGAGCGGTTCCCATGGTTGCCCGGAGCACCCATTTTGGGTAATTTTGGTGCTTTTCTAGAAGATGCTTGCTTTTGCCTGCCCGGCCAAGCAGGGGAAAGCAACTGTAATGTGATTTCCTCTCTCCATTCATTTTGTGGTTTGAAAGACCATTTCCAAATCTGCCTGGTGTCTTTTATGTCTATTATTTGCTGGTGTGGTTTGTTGGGAAAAAAAAAACCCACGGGGGGGATCTACGGTGAAGGTGGGTGACTGCAGCAGGGGTAAAGGATGGAGGAAATACAGCATCTGCCTGTGCCTGCCTGCAGGCTGGGGGGTGAGTCTCCATCCCCCAGCATGGGGATGCTGGAGCAAACCCAGAGGAATTGGTAGAGCTTGTTGGGCTGTGCCAACTGCTTTTGAAAAGATGCACCAATTCTGAGCAAAATAAGGAAAAAAAGCATCCTGGCTGAATGCTCCCCTCCTGCTTGCTGGCTGAGCTCTCCAAAGCCACGAGCGCCTGCTCTGAAATACTTGAAACCTCCCTATTTTTTTTTCTTTTCTTTTTTCTTTATTTTTGCCCTGACAGTGTTCATGTGAAAGAAACACATAAGGGGACTTGGAGAAATGGCACTAGTCTGAAACAGCTGGGATTTTTTTCCCCTTCTCTTATGTGTAAAAGAAGCCAGGCTGCCTAATGGTGCAGAAAATACACGGTAGAGCAACAAGTTCTCTGTGGAGCAGGGAAGGAAGATGGGGAGGAGGGGAAAATTTATGCTGGGGCACGGGTGTCTCAAAATAGCACATTTTCCGGAGGCTTTTCCCCCCCTTGAAGCATTTGCAGCTGCTGGGGGCATCGCATTCCCTGGGACTGCAGTAAGGGGCTGATCCTGTCCTGCTTGCAAGGCAGCAGAAGCAGCTGCAAAGGCATTTGTAGGACTGGGTTAAAGCTACCCCGGGTTTCCCAGCGCTGTGCATTGCCACCGAGCAGGTACTGTCTCCCTTTGGATGCTGCCAGGGTTTTTCCCCATGTAGCATCAGTACAAAGGAGATTTTATTTGGGACCATTTTGGTAGGGGTGGGCAGAGTTTTGGGTTTTTTCCAGGCTACCCCCTTGCCATCTCTTGCTTCATTTGGTTACCAGGATCCGGCCCTGGCTGGCGCAAACAGTCGACGCATTGTCCTGGACCGGTCAAGTGTGGCAGGATGCTCCTGGCCACCGCCAGTTCCCCCGCCCTGGGCTGGCCCTTTTGCTTTCATCCTTGTATAGGGATGAGCTCCTTGGGGATGGGGGAGTCTGCTTTTGGGGTCCCCACCTGCCCTAGGGGAGAGGGTGCTCCTGCAGTGTGGGAATAACCGGCTGCTTTAAAGGCAGCTCTCAGATTTGCTCGTTAATAGCTGGAGGAAATCTCTCATCCCGCTGCCTCAAGGCTCCTGATGCCTCCCGTGCAATCAAGTGGCTTTGCCAGGACTGCAGGATTATTTATTGCTGCGTGGGGGACACCTTTCCGCTTTGCTGCTGACCACAACTTCTGAGGCTGCAAAATCACGAGGGCACTTCACAATTACCCTGTGGCTCCTCCTTTGCTTGCATGTGCATCAACACGTGTGTGTGCATGCACACGCATGCACAGCCTGGACCTGGGAGCAACCTCCCTGAGCTTTGCTCACTGCTCCAAGCACACTGGGCAGCTCCTAAATTACTAAATATTTAGTAATATTTACTTGCTGTTCAAGCATTTTTTGTGTGGGGAAGGACCCTGGAGCGAGTTACAGGTGCTGGGAAAGTGGAGGATGAGTCCAAGAGCTGTGCCACTGTGTCCTTCCTCAGTGCCATCTGCTGACTCAGCAGGTTTTAGGGGCCAGATCCAGCATTTTGCCTTCCCCCTGACCTTGTCAGCCCCACTTTTGGCTGCTCTGGGTCCAGACCCTCCCTGACGGAGAGCGCCGCGTGGCAGGCAGGCAGAGAGGAAGAAAGCCCTTTGCAGCATCGGGAGGGAAAGGGCTGGCTTAGCGCTTCTTCCCAAACGGGCCTCTCCTCACCGGCTGTTGGCGGGGGGGTGCCCTGCTCCTGCCCAGGATTTTCCCTTCCCAAACCAGGAGCAGCTGAAAAAAAAAATTCCTCCTCCCTCTCCCTCCCTCCTTGTTTTTCCCCACGGTCGCTGCCGCCTCGCCCCGGCACAGCCGCCCGCGGATTATGGGTACAACCGCCAGTGCGGCACAGCAGGCAGTCTCGGCATCTCCCCTGGAGAGCAGGGTGCCGGGTGACGGCAGCATGGAGGACCAGCGCTCCCTCAGCATCCACTCCTTCCAGACCCTGGGGCTCCACAACAGCAAGGCCAAGTCCATCATCACCAACAAGGTGGCACCCGTGGTCATCACGTAAGTCCTTGGTAGCCTCTTGCAGCTCCAGACCTTTATTTTTCTGAACTCTTTTCCCTAAATAATGCTTTTTTATCTAATCTGTACCTATGCCGTTAATTTTTCTTCTGCCAACCCGCATGTGGCTTTTACAGGTACAACTGCAGGGAGGAGTTTCAGATCCATGATGACCTGCTGAAGGCCAACTACACGGTGGGACGCATTTCTGAGACCATGCTGGAACACTACCTTGTGCAGGTCAGCATCACCGCCACCCCATGCCGAACCCATTTCAGCCTGGGGTTTGGAGACCTCAGAGTTTTTTGCGGCTAATTTTGAAGATCACCAAGAAAAGTCATCTTTTCTTCCCAGCTGCGTTCAAGCCGGCTTGCTCAAATCCACTTATTCCCCATCTCCTCTCTGCCCATCTTGTTTTGCAGGGAAAATATTTCATGGTCAGGGATGTATATGGCAAATTAGACGTCTTGAACACTACCGGCAGCTGCGGCGCTCCCAATTTCCGACAAGCCAAAGGAGGTTACGCCGTGTTCGGCATGGGGCAACCCAGCCTCAACGGCTTCAAGCTGGTGCTGCAGAAGCTGCAGAGAGGGGGCCACAAGGTTGGTGGGAGGGTGGAAACTGGGGTGGAAAAAGGCAGGAGAACCTTTGGGCAACCTCTCCCCCTCTTTGCAGGAGTGCATCTTCTTCTGTGTGCGCGAGGAGCCCGTGGTCTTCCTGCAGTTGGAGGGGGACTTTGTGTCCTACACCCCCCGGGGCAAGGAGAATCTGCATGAGAACCTCCAGTGTCTGCAGCGTGGGCTGCGGGCAGAGAGCCTGGAGCTGGCCATCCGCAAGGAGGTGAGGTGGGATGGGAGGGGGTCATGACCACAGCAGTAACGGGGTGCATGCATCCCCGGCTGAAAGATAAGTGGAGGGGTTGCTGAGGTGGTGGGAGTCCTGTGGGTTTTGACGGAGGTCCACATCTCTGCTAGATCCATGACTTCGCGCAGCTGAGTGAGAGCGTCTACTATGTCTACAACGACATTGAGTGCTTGCGGGATGAGCCCCACACCGTGCGGGTGCAGTGTGAGGAGGACATCCAGGTGATGGAGGAGGTCTACCGCAGACCCATCTTCCTCCTGCCCTCCTACAGGTGCTGCCCTTCCTCCTCCTCTTCCTCCTCCTCATGTGTTGGTGGTTTTGCTTTTGCAAGCTGGGCTCTTAATACCCTCTTAAGCCACATGTCCTCCACTGCGGTAGGGACGACCCCCCGCGGTGGCCCCTTCCCCCTAACAAGGGCTGTCCCTGTGCCCGGCAGGTACCACCGGCTGCCCCTGCCCGCTGAGGGAGCCCCTTTGGAGGAGCAGTTCGACGCTTTCATCCACTTCCTCAGGGTGAGCCAAGGAAAAGCGCCTGGTCCACGGGGCCGTGTTGGGTTGCGATTTGCTCGTGTGCCTGAGCAAGCACGCCATGTCTGGGAGCATGACTCCCTGAGAGCATCTTCTGGTTTTGGCTTTACACTGCCTATTAGAGGGTGCCTGTGTCTGTGGTGGCATCCCATTCCCATTGCTGTAGACCCTGCTGGAGAGGTCTGTGTTGTCCAGCTGCTTGTCCGTACCCCTGACTGGAGGTGGCCATCCCTCTCCACTTCCCAGCATCCCTACGCAGGTGGCTCTTCCCTGAATGGGTTTGGGAGAAATTAGCTGGATTTGTTACAAAGGCTTTTGATGGTGGGGCTTCTCTTTTTTATTTCAGCCTGGGAGATGAAATCTCAGTGGCTTGGAGACTGATGGTGGGAAGCTCTAGTGGAGTGGACAAGCCAACCTCTGCCAGTGGCTGGAGAGGGCACAGGGCAGGGGAATGCAGTGGGTGGACTGCCCATTGTGCTGTCCTTGTCCATCCACACTGTCCCCTGAGCAAAGGGGAGGTGCCACCCACCCCTCCGTGCTTGGGCAGGGCCATCACCTCCACCCTGGCCATTGCAGTGGCAGATGTGGCTCTCTTGGATGTCTCTGTGGTCCTCATCCCTCTGTCCCTCCCTCCTAGGAGAGCCCCAGCCTGCTGCTGCGGGACCCTGGCAGACCCCCACCAGCGCTGCTCTTTGGCTGCCAGACCGGCGTGGGCAGGACCAACCTGGCCATGGCCATGGGCACACTTGTCCTCCACCACCACCGAGGAGCTTCCCAGAAGCCCGAGTAAGAGGGGCAGCCCCTGGGGCTGGGGTGGGTGGGATGCCCGTGCCCCTGGGGCTGGTTTGATCTCTTTCTTCTCCTACTCCAGCCTCCCCCACCCACCTAAAACATCTCCCAGGGACAGGCTTCGGGTCATCCAGACCTTCATCGATATGGTCCCCAAAGGCCAGCAGATAGTCGAGGAGGTAAGGGGGTGCCGTCAAAACCCCTGGCAGAGTGGGTGGGTGGGGGTGAGGTCGGTGTGTCCCCCCAGTTTGGGGCTCGCTGAGTGGCTTTCTGCTTGCTCCTCACAAGGTGGATGGTGCCATCGTCTCCTGCTCGGAGATGCATGACATGAAGGAAGCCATCTATGAGTACAAGAAGAAGTTGGAAGGGATTGGAGAGGACTATCAGATCCAGGTATGTTAATTAGAGGATTGCTCAGATGCAAGCCACCTGTATGGGGTAATTTATCAAGCTCTTCTTGCGTGGGGATGAGAAGAATGTAAATTCTGGAAATCTGAAGCTTCCTGTGAGCTGGAATTTTCCCAGCAACATGAAACCTGAAAGGTTGTGGAGCTTCTCTTTTTTTTTTTTTTTCTTTTTTTTTTCTCCCCCCAGTTTTTTAAAAGCCATAAAACAGAGTAGGCTGGGATTTGGGGGAAAGCTGGCTGTTTTGGGCTTCACTGCTGCTTCTGGTAGATGACCTCAGGGGCAAATAATATCCCATGCCCTGGTTTTGTCAGCTCTAGAATTGGAAAATTGATACCAGCCTGGCTGGTAAAAGTCCTCAGGAGCTGGGAGGGATTGTTGCTTAGAGGCTTTCCTGCAAATATAGTCAATAAAGGTGAAGCTTTTCTATCTGTAGATTTTCCCTCCCCCTTTGTTTTGGAAAGTCATCAAGCGTGGTTTTCGGTGCTGGAAAGCTGTGATCTCCCCTGTCCAATGGGGTCCCTCACCCAGGCGAGGGAGGGAGGATGCTTAGATGGAAGTGCTGCCCCATCTCAACCTCTTTGGAGAGTAATTTTCCCATTTAAATGCTGAATGTGGAGTGGAAGTGCTGGGGCTGGCTGTAAAGGGCAATCTAAAAACAGGTGCTGTGCAGCCAAAGCAAATAGTCTGGAGCAGAAAAACAGCACGAAAATAATTAAGTGATGGGAAAAGAAAGCATTTAACTGTCACTTTTTTGGTGTTCAGTGGCAAACCACAAATTTTATCCCCCGGGTCTCCTTTTAGGGTGGATTTGGGTATTTTTGGTGCTGCTTGTGTGATGGTAGGTGCTCTCTTGTATAGTGAGGGAAGCTTAGGCATGGGGCAGGGGATTTTCCTGCTGCCTTGAAGCTTTGCCCCCAACTTTTTCCCATGGGGGAAAGGCTGCTCTATGTCATCGTCAACACCGGGGAAACAAATTGCTGGGGGACCGCCATAAATTAGCTATGAGGAGTGTTTATTTGAAGTCTGTGTGGAGTGAGAGCAGGTTTAAACAATGGCAAAGAGCCAGGAAAATGTGCTGGGGTGGGGGGGAGGATGAGGAGGGTAGAGGGGCTGATGCTCAGCCATCAAAAAACCAGCCTGAGCTTGGTAGGGCTGGAGGGACTGCAGGTGGTATCGGGGAACTTTGCTGGGTGAGCTGTGGAGCCCTGCTTGATTTTGGGAAGAGGAAAGGCTTTTCTGGGCACGGATGAATGATGTCACCCTGGACTGTGGGTTTCTGCTCTGTGTTGGGAGGCAAAAGCGGAGATCTAAGTCCTCAGGCGATGGTGATGCAGGGGTAGGTGCATCTGGGTGTGGGATGCTGAGCCACTGCTGGACCCCCACAGTACCCAGCTCTCCATGGCTGAAATGCGAGAGGATCATCTTCCTTTTCATCAAAAGCCTATTTGAGGGGAATATTAACAGATTTGCTTTGGGTGAGAGCACAGGGCTGGTTTTTATTGCAAGAACCTGAGTGCCTGGGGAGAAGCACTGCTCTGCTGTCAAACCCAGCACTGCTCCATCCTTACAGGTGTTGTTTTGAGTTTCCTGAGCAAAGCCTGCTGCCCTGCCTCTTGATAAATGACAGCAGGCTGGATTTCTCTTGTGGAGAACAAGTAAATATTCATGAGTCAGCCATGTAATGTCAGATGCGCAAACCTTGCTTACGAAGCCAATCCTTGTACATACACAGCTCTGTCTTAGAGGATTTTCCATTATACCTGGGGGAGGGGGTTCTGATGGGCTCTCCAGGGATGCTCATGGATCCCATACTGGGTAATCATTTGCTAGTGCCAGTGTTGCAGGTTAATTTGTTGGATGGGATGCTCAGATGTACAAACCCCTGCCCTGAGGCAGCATGGGGGTGGTTGCTGAGTTATGGAAAATCCTGAGAGTTTGAGCTTGCGTCACCTTGAGGAGATAGCTGTGCTGGGGCGTGCACCTGGTTTGGGGAGGTAATGATGAAGATGAGAACTTGCTTGAAGCCAGCTACATAGGCAGCAAGATGCTTCTGCACATTATCTGGAGTGCAGGGCTGGAAGGTGATGTCTCTGGCAGGCTCCCCACATCCCTACCTATGGCACTGCTGGCACAGCAACCTCTCTCCCCAGGGATGCTGCCACCTGAGCATCTTGACCGAAGGCTACAGAGGTGGCTGGGGTGGGAGCAGGACCTTGTATTAACCAACCCCCTCCCCTTGGGTCTGAGTCTCCCTTTAGCATCTAGACAGCGTATCTCCCTAGGACAGCAATGCCCCTTGGGTCTGGTTGGAACCACTCCCGGTGTGTCCTTGGGCTAAAGGCAAGGGTTTTTTTGAGCTGAAATGTGAATTTATGTCTTTAAGCATCATTTAATATGGAAAACTTGAAATGTTTCATGAGGAAAAAAAAAAGTATCAAAAAACTATGTTCCAAATTGGGTTTTGTAGTTTCCCTGGCCCTGGTCTCACTGAGAAGTGGTTTCTTTCCAAACAAATAGCTTAGTGAAATTAGCATGAGCACACAAAAAACCTGAATGGCTTAAATGGCATTTCTGCCCCTCGTACCCCCTCAAAATTGCTCCATGAAAAAATGCCTCTGGCCTGTTCGCTGCTTGCTTGTCTCTCTTCTAAGCCAGCTGCGGACAAGTGTGTGTAGGGCTTTCCCCAGCCTCCTGGTCTGCTTGGGGCTGCAGGACTGGTTGGCACTGGGCACCACAAATCCCACCTGCCTTTGCTTTCAGGGGAGCAGCACCAAAGAGTATTTCCTTCAGAGGACTTTGCAGAGCCTCGAGCGCTATTTCTACTTGATTGCTTTCAACTACTACCTTCATGAGCAGGTAAAAAAACAACCAACCAGCCCCCCAACCCAAAAAGCCCCCCTTTGCTTTTTTTTTGGCTTTCCTATGTGGTGGGAGGGAAGGGGTCTTTACCTCTGAGTTTCCCAAGCAAATGCAGGTTTTTTCAGTGGGGTCGTGGGTTGCATTGAGCAGGGGGTGTGAGCCCAGGCTGACGGCACATCCCTCCCCGGCCCCCCGCCGGCAGTACCCCCTGGGCTTTGCCCTCAGCTTCAGCAGGTGGATGTGCCGGCACCCCGAGCTCTACCGACTGCAGGCAGAGATGAACTTGTCGGAGCTCACAGTCACCGGTGACCTCATCACCAGGGGCACGCGAGTGCTGGTGAGTACCCACCCTGGATGTAGGGATGGGGCTGATGGCTCTTCACTGTCCCTTGGGAACGGCACCTTCCTGGGATGCTTGCCCTCAAAAAGGTTTGGTGGGGTGGGAGAAGCAAGAGGTTTCCCTGTTGTAGGGCAGGTGTTGAGTCTTGGGGTCTCCAGGTCTGCGTTGATGTCTCGGGTCTGTGTCATGCTGGCACCCTTGGCAAGGATGGGCATATGGCCAGAGACCCCTTGTGCGCATGGATGTGTTTGGCCCTGCAGACCCAGGGTACTGGGATGCTGGAGCACCCCATGCTGTGAGCCTAAGATGCTAGCCTAGTTGCAGCTTCATGTTTCTTGGTGGTCCTTGGCTGTGGTGGGGTGAAGGAGGCCAGAGCTGTTGGTGGTTTGCTGCTGCTTTGGTATAGTCTTGCTGCAAGAAGAGCATCTCCTACCTTTGAAATATGTGATCCGGCTTTGAGCCCTGGCTTGCTGGTGTTGGAAGGGTTTGGGGACTCACCTGAGCAGGGACCATGGGTGAGAGGTGGTGGTGTGCTGGGAACCCCCATGCAAACCCATAAGTGGGAGGGGGCACATTCAATGCTGGAGGTGCACCCCTTGTCCAGGCTCTGCTCCGCTGCAGGTGGCAGATGAGCGCTTCTGCCCAGACGTGCTGAGCACTGCCAAGGAGATGAGCGTGGCCAACTTCCGACGGGTGCCCAAGATGCCTGTCTACGGGACTGCGCAGCCCAGCTCCAAGGTGAGGGGCATGCATCCCATGGCATGCAGGTTCAGCTGCAACAGGGTCCCAGCCCTCCCATCACTGTTGCCTACTCCTTTCCCTAGACCCTGGGGAGCGTCCTGCGGTACCTGACGGATGCCAAGAGGAAGCACTCCCACATCGTCTGGATCAACCTCCGGGAAGAAGCAGTCCTGGAGGGGAATGAGCAGGTCTATACGCTGCGGGAGCCTGGGCACCTTGAGGAGCTGATCCCTGTGCCTGCTGCCTCGCCCCAGCAGCTGGAGGTGAGCTCCTGCCCGCAGCAGGGGTTCCTGCCTGTCCATGAAGGTCTGATCTCCCCTTCCCAGGAGCCCTTGTGGGCAATGTCTGCAGGCTTTGATAGTCACTCACCCCCCAGGGCTGCTTGTTTGTTTTTTTTTTTTTTTCTTTTGGCAATATGGGGCAGCAGTTTTATCGGGTGCCACGCTTGGCTCATGCGCTCCCATGTCTGATGGAGGCTGGAGACAGCCCAGCTGATCCAAACCAAGTGGTCAACTGGCTCTTTATTGTACTGCAAAAATAAAGGAGGAGTTCTGACTTCGCTGTCACTGTGTAGGAGTTTGCAAAGGCAGAGCAAAGAGGAGATCCTCCCCCGAAGAATTTATAGCGTGGCTTGAAAGTGAGGGTAAAAGGCACTCGGGGAAAGGAGAGCAGATGTTTCCAGCTGGGTTTCTAGAGGAGATAGGCAGTGGAGGAGCTGGGCTGCAAGCAGCAGCATGGCTGTGGGGAGGAGCTGCCTGAGGCAGTGGGAAATGATGCTCCTGGGGCTCCCATCAAGCACAGTGGGGACCGTGGTCCTGGGCAGAAGCAGTGACCAGGAACCAGTGTGAGGTTTTGGGTTGGATGTGGTGTGTTTGAGAGGGGTGTCAGCCTGCATCTAAGAGAAAACGATTGAAATCCCGAAAAAATTAAGAGGAGCAGGTCCTATAGTTAGGGTTTCTCTGTCCTCTGCAGAAACTAGAGGCTACCCTGAAGGGCGACCTGCTGAAGTGCCAGAAGTGGCTGGAGGTGTACCTGGAGGTGGAGAAGCAGATGAAGATGTTCAAGAGCTGCCTGACCACACAGGAGATATTCAGCCAGCAGAAGAATGCCTGCCAGGGGCTGACCTACCGCCGCATCCCCATACCCGACTTCTGTGCTCCCAAGGAGCAGGTACCCCGGGGATGGCATGGTGCTGCTGTCTCCTTCCTAAGCCATTCCTCCTGCTCTGGGGTCAATATCACTTGGGTGCTCAGTGCCACCCAGCCCTGGGACTATGGTGGTGTGCCCAGGCTCGGTGCAGGGTGCTTGCTGGGGCAGGGAGGATCTCCTGGGAGATTGCTTGCGTGGAGACCCTGGGTGCCTTTAGCTGGCCAGAGATGGAAGGAAGGCTGCTGGGCTGGATCCGTCAGCAAGGAGCCAGGGATTTTAGCCTGGAGGGCGTAGGACGAGGGGGATCCCATGGTGGGGAAGGGAGGTGGGCAGTCTGTGCTGACCCACAGTGGGTTGCACCCATAAAAACCCACTGGTTTTGCCCCTGGCAGGACTTTGACCGGCTTCTGGAGGCAATGAAGAGTGCCCTGGCTGAGGACTCACGGGCAGCCTTTGTGTTCAACTGCTCCAGTGGCCGGGGCAGGACCACCGTGGCCATGGTCATCGCTGTCCTCACCCTCTGGCACTTCAATGTGTGTACTGGGATCTGCAGCTATCCCTGGGGGTCAGGCTGGAGTGGGGGCTGCTGGGGAAGTTCAGTACAGCCTGCAGCAGCTGTTGCACAACAGGAGGGTGAAAAGGAGTGTGGGGAGGACCAGGGTGTGCTGTGGGGGGTGGACGCCGGTATGTTGGCCTCTTGCTATGCCTAGCCCCCAGCGAGCTCTAGGAGAAGTGTGGGTGCATCCCTGGTGAGCCTTTACCCTGTTCCTGCCTGAGAGCTCCTACCTCAGGATGAAGGGTTAAGGGCAGGAGAGATGTGGGTCTCACCTTGCAGAGCGGATGGTGGGGTCTTCTCTGTCCAGGTAGAAGGAAGGTGGAGGATGCCTGGGGTCCCGGTGGGTTGCGTTCAGGGTCTGCATTTCTGCTCAGCTGTTGGGCATCTGGGCTGGGGCTGTGCAGACTCTAATGGCCCAGCCTTCTCTGACCACCCTAGGGCATCCCCGAGATGAGCGAGGAGGAAATTGTGAGCGTGCCTGATGCCAAATATACTAAAGGGGAGTTTGAGGTGAGTCCTTGGGCTCTGGTCAGACTCTGTTTTAGAGGTCCTCCTCTGAGCCCGCTCATTGCTACCTTAGTAGCCACAGCTGCTTGTTTGGAGGGGCCATGTCCTCTCCCAGGCAGGGAGGGAGCAGTGAGGTCAAGGTGAGGAGGCACCTGGTGAAACCCCAGCTGCTTCTTTCCATGCTCCAGGTGGTGATGAAGGTAGTCCAGCTCCTGCCAGATGGTCACCGGATGAAAAAGGAGGTGGACATGGCCCTGGACACTGTCAGCGAGACCATGACACCCATGCACTACCATCTCCGAGAAATAATTATCTGCACCTACCGACAGGTGAGCATGCCCTCTTCCCCAGTCCCAGAGGGTGCAGCAGGGCTCTGTGAAGCTGGATGTTTTCTTGGGCTGAAGCTTTCTGGCCTGTCACCAGAGAGGTGCTAGGGCTTTTTCGGTTATGGTCACTCAGTGCTGTCCCACATGCCACCCACCTGTCTGATGCCATCCTGCATCCTAGCCGGCATCCCAGCCAGCATCCTGCCTGTCTGGCGCCATCCCACATTGCGGCCAGCATCCTACCTATCTGTCCCAGTCCTGTGCCCTGCACCATCCCACATCCCAGCCAGCATCCTGCCTATCTGGCGCCAGCATCCTGCCTATCGGGTGCCATCCTACATCCCACTTAGCATCCTGTATCCCACCTAGCATCCTGCCTGTCAGGTGCCATCTTGCATCCCACTCAGCATCCCTCCCATCTGGCACCGGCCCGCATCCCGCCTGTCCAGCAGTGTGCAGCCGACAGAGGGCAGGGCTCGTCCGTCCTGCTCCGCTCCCAGTCCCGAAGGCTCCTCTGGCTCCTTCGAGCTCGGGAAGGGACTCATCCTCGGGAAGGCACCCATCCTCGGGAAGGCACCCATCCATGCCCCTACAGGAGGCATCCTGTTGCTGGCTGAGCCTGTGGGACGCAGCCTGGTTTTACATGGCTGTGGGGCTGATGGAGGGGAGAAGGGGTAATTTTTATTAATTTGGTTGTTTTTTTTTTAAACTGTGCAACTGTTTCATGGGGCCTTGGAAAGGCTGAGCTTGGGGCTTGGGGCTCGGCATTGTCCCTGCCTGGGATGGTTTGCACAATGTCCCCACCAGTGATGCCTTGCTGCAGCTCTTGCCCACAGCTGCCATTGACCTGTGTTTTCAATTAACGGCTGCAAACGATTGACTGGGGGAATTAAAACCAAAGCACTCAATCACCCGGTAACATCCGTGGCTCCCCAGGCATTTATCCCCATAAGGTTGGTGGGGTCCTCTTGATTTTTTTAGGGCGGGTGGGGAGCTAGGAGAGAAAACCTGAGCTCTGTGGGACAAATCACTGGGGACCCAACTATTTGCAGCAGTAGCTACTGTGAAATTATTTGGAATAAGTAATTTTATGTTATTTTCCTCCTCTTTATGTATTACGAGGGGGTAGCCACATAGTCGGTGGGAAGTCTCACCTACTTTATTGCATCCTTTGCTGCTGCAGAACTAAAAACTCCCATGCTAAACGAGTGGCTGCCTGCTTATGGATTTAATTATGCTCTCTGGTGACCCAGAATGATCCCCTGCCTTGCTGCTGACTCCTGCCTCTACACTCAGCCTTGGGGGTCCCAGGAGGAAGACCCTGGCAGGGCAGGCTCACCTGGCGGCTCCTGGTGTGGTTTTTTTCAGAAGACAATTCCCGTGACCTCCTTGCCCCTCTTCCCGGCGCTTGACAGTCAGGACCAGCACATGGGTGTTCCTGGGCCGTGTCCTGTTTCCGGGCCAGCTGTATCCAACTCTCCCTGGCAGCCCGGTGGGAAAGCAAGATAAGGAGGGAGTCATCCGCTTCCCCTGCACCCTCTGCCCTAGGAAGAGCCTTTTGTCACTGCCTGCATTTTGCATTTCCCTTTTGGCTGCTCCATCCATCCCGTTGGATTTTGCTGGGCTGGGGGAAGGCACATGCAAATGCTGTAATTTTTATTTATTTTTATTTTTTCCCCAGTGACAGGCAGTTTGAAGAAGAGAATTACGGGAATTGTATATTCTAGGCATTGCCCTAATGGACTTTTAATTAACCTGTGGTTATGTTTAGAGAAACGCGGCGTTTGGGTAAACCAGCAGCATCGTGCAGTGGATGCTGTGCACCCAGGGCTGACACTGCTTTGTAGTTTTGGGAGCCTACTGGGAGATGCTTTGCCAGGTTAGGGCAAGCAGGAGGGAAGGAACAGGTGCTCTGGTACTTGCTCTGGTTTGTTCCTGCCCCTTCCCGCCCCGAACTGGGAGGAAAATATAGGAGCATGTAAGAAAATGGTAAATAATAGGATAATACAATAAACAAGAAATAGGATGGTATAATAAAATGATAAATAATTGGATAATACAGTAAAAAAATAGGATAGTCTAATAACATGATAAATAATAGGATAATAGGATCTGCTCTCTACAAATACTGGTGCACACGTGTGGAGGAGACACCTTTTCCAAGGGCAGAACCACTTGCCTGGTGCTGCCACACGTTGAGGTGCAGGTGGCTTGGGCAAACCCTAATTTTCAAAGCCCACAGGTGGAAACGTTTGTATGCTGTGGCAATGAGTGGCTGGGGAAGAACCTAGAGAAAGCAGAGCGGGCTTGTCCCTCAGGGTGGATTGGTGCTGGCACCGGAACAAGGAATTGCTGCTCTTTGGGATGGTCTGCGGGGTTCACAGTGGGATTGGCTGTGGGATTAGGGCTCTTATGCCATCTGGCTGTTTATTCTCTATTTATTAATTTTTGGAAGGGGCATCACTGCAGGGCTCATCTGTTCTTAAAATAACAGCTATAATAATAATTAATTATACATATAAAAAAAATAATAATAGAAGGTGTGATGGCCACCAACCTCAGAGCAGGGTGCTGGGTGGCTGCCATGGCCTCTCCTTCTCCAGTGGGGGCGGCTGAATCTGACTGGGGAATGCTGGAAGGGGACAGATTTTTTTGCCCTGGGGAAGTGCTTTGCTGTCCTGGAGCTCATGGTTTTGGGTACAGTTTGCACCTGGGCAACTATTCCTGGCTCCTGCACACACACACCCCACATTTAGCAATCCCTCATCTATTTTTGAGGTCTGCATGGTAAAGAGGAAGTTTTTATATGCTGGAGACCACAAGGTAATAACAGCCTGGACTGCCAAGCCACAGCAGGAGGGGGCTGGAAGGATTTGCTTATTTTTGTCCCCAAAGTTGTCCCCCCTCCTTGGCTAGAGGCAGGGAGGAGGCTGCGGGCTGGGCTGGGCTCCTCAGGGGGATAATGGGGTCGGAGGGCCGGTGTGCAGTGGCATACGTAGCTTTTCCCTTGGGCAAGAGGTCCTTGTGGGTCCTTCACCACCAAACTTGTCATGTGGGATGGCAAGCAGGATGGTGGATGAAGACTGGGTGCAGGAGCTGCCTCTCAGATGCTCACCTGAAGCAGGTACCACAGGCATCTCAGCCAGTCTCTTGCTCCTTCCAGGGGAAGTCAGGCAAGGATGAGAAGGAGATGCGGACACTGCAGCTGAGGAGCCTGCAGTACCTGGAGCGCTATATCTACCTGATCCTTTTCAACGCCTACCTGCATCTTGAGAAGAAGGACTCCTGGCAGCGGCCCTTCAGTCTCTGGATGCGTGAGGTGAGGCTTTCCCTGTCTAAGCCGCCAGCAAGACCTCACTCAACCTCATATTTACAGGGTGCTAAGAAGATGACCCCCATCTTCATTTTATATATGATTTCCATATGGTTGTTGGGAGCATCGCTCTGGGCGAGCTCCCATATCACCAGGCTGGTGGCTGTCATGGAAAACCAGGCGGGTCACTGGGGATGGGTGGCACCCTACCACATGGATGAGGTGCTCTCCCACTCCAAACCTGCCCTTTTTCTCCTCTTTTGAGTTTCCCAGGGTTTTATTTTGATCTGCTGTCTGTGATTGCAGCATCTGGGGCTGGGAGGCCACCAGCCAACCCTGCTCGGGGCCCCTCTCTGGCTTCATTAGCTTGGCTGGCTCTCCTTGCACCCAAACCACATCTGGTCTCTTTGCAGCAGATTAAAAATACAATATCCCAGCCAAACAGGTCAGAAGAGTGAAAGGAAAGAGTAATTAAAAGGAGGCCCACTTTGCCTTGCCTGGCTGGGGCAGGTGGCACAGGGGATGGGAGAGCCCAGGAGGATGGGGATGGTGACAGTGGGCATTCAAGGGAACTGGGAGCCAGCTGAAAAAATGGGTTTGGAGGGTGGGGTGAGAGACCCCAGATTATCCACATTTCCTGCTCAGGGGGGATATAGGTGCTGGATTTACTTGGGGCATGTCGCTTCCTATGCAAGCATTGAGGGGGTTTGCTTTCTGCTTTCTGCAGCAGAAAGATGCTTCAGACTTAAAAAAAGGACTTTGGAGGTGGTGCAAGTGATGGGGGACATGGAGTGTGGGTGTGCTGCTCCCTGGGGGCTTATTCTGCATGAGAGGAGAGTAAAAGGAGAGAAGGGAAAGATGGGGACGTAGCAATTTTAATTATGTTAGTATTATGTTCTATATTTATTTATTATTATTTTATTACTGCATTTTATTTCTGTTGTTATTTAATTCATTATTTAATTTATTTTTATTATTTACTTCTACTATGATGCAGGGATTAGTTTTTTTCTCCCTGGGTTTGCACAGTGCTAAGTGAGCAGTGCCTGCCTTTTGTGGGAAAAACCTCATCCCTTTGCTTGCTTCTGCCAGCACCGCTAATTCGTATTGGCATGTTTGATCTGCCAGGCGGGAGATGAAAGTGGTGGCTGCCAGCTCTGCTCACTGTCCCCCCTGCCCCATCTCCCTGGAACGGGCCACAGTGAGAAGTGTGTGTGGGGGGGTGCCCACCCCGGCGTGGCATCCCGGCTATGCTGGTGTTTGCATAGCATGGCAGGAGGTTGTGGTTGGGACTGGACCATCTTTTCCTGGAGATGTGTGATACTTGCTGCTGGCTGGATGCTGGGTGCATGGGTTTAAGTGCATCGTTCACACTGCATCTTTCTTTCCTGCATGGGTTTACATCTGCCCCCCTGTCCCCCCGTTTGCCAGAGGTGGGGAAACACACCCAACCTGCAGATATAAGGAGCCTTTGACCCCAAAAGCACCCCTTCCCGCTGCATAATCCCTGCATTTTTAGCAAAAACAAGGCACCATTGTAGCTTTTTGGCAGAAGGGTGCCAAAGCCAACAAACCTTGTGACGGCTGACCCCAGCAGCAAGGAAGCAGCTTATAAAATGTATAAACCGTAGCTGGAAGAAAGCTGGGGGGCTGTGGGCTGGGAGGTACCTGGATGTGTGGAGATGCTGGGGTCCTTCCCTGTGCATCTTCACCTGGGAAGTGGCAAAAGCATCCTGAGGATGCTGGGTGAGTTAAATATCTCTTCTCTCTCTGCTTTCAGGTGGCGGCGGTGGCTGGGGTCTATGAGGTCCTGAACCAGCTGGGCTTCCCCGAGCTGGAGAGCCTGGAGGGCAAGCCCCTGTGCACGCTGCGGGGCCGCTGGCAGGCGCGGGGGGGTACCTCCCGCCCTTTCCGTGGGGACTTCATTTAGGATCAGGGTGTGGGGGGGGGCCCCTACTGCTTTCTGGGGCGGGGGGGCAAAGGAAAAAGGCTCTTTTCCCAAAAACTGGGGGTGTGGGGAGGGAGGGGTGAGCCCTGAAACTGCCTTAGAACGGGAGAATTTCTGGTGTTCTTTTGGACGCAATAAAAATACTGTAAATTAAAAATCGATCCTTTTAGGCAAGTGCTTAATTGTGAGTGGGGTGTAATGGAAAAAGTGGCTCTGAAATGCTGAGATGAAGTTGGTGCATCTGAAGTTGGTGAATGCACGGAATTGTGCCAGATATTTTGAGATCATCTTAACTTTCTCCCTAAACCAGTGTGGCATATGCACACATATATATATATATTTATATACCCATGTGTATATATAGATGCACAGATACACAAATATACATACACACATATATATGCATATATATATAAATATATATACATGCACACACAGAGATATCTTTTTATGGCTCCCTGTGTGCGTATGTATGTATACTTGGAGCCATAAACACTTGTAGCCTAGATTAGGAGTTGCGGAGATCTTGGGTCACTGCAGACCTGGATATTTTTAAGGTTTGGGCATCTTGTTGCTCTTTCCCCAACTTTTTAAATTGAGGATGCAGCTGGGGGAAAGGGCCATGGTGCCGGATTTGGGAGTCCCCACTGCCCCCCACCTGACATGTCTTTTCAGTGCCAAGGGGATGCTGCTCAGCAAAGAGTAGACTTAAAATCGTAATTAATGTAGGGATTTATTTTTTTTAAGGGATGGAGAAACGGAAGAGTGAAAAATTAACTTAATCAAAACAAGATGCAAATGAGGTTTCCAATGCCCCCCCTTCCCTCGCAGCAGGGGGGAGAGGAGCCTGGCAGCCGAGGGGCGATGGGGGAGTCTCTGGTATGGGCGGGAGCCCGGATGGAGGGATGATAAAACAGGATGGGAAGCACAAAAGCAGGAGCACATGCTCCATCTCTCCCAGCAGCTGCTTTCATCTGCTGCCAGTGGCGGGAGGCACAGGCAGCAGAAATTCAAAGGTGGAGGGCGGAAAGAAAAATAACATTTTTAAATAGCAAGGGATGCTTTTTCTTAAACATTGGGTTGGTTTCTGCTGTGCCTGTGAGAGCCCCAGTTCCCAAGGGTCCCCTTGGTTTTTTTGACTTAATCACACATTTTGGGTTTACTTTTTTTTTCATTTTTGAATGCAGAAATACCTGCCTGAATATGTTGTCCCTCGCTAAGTATTTCAATGTTTAAATAATTTGCTGCTGATGTAGTAGGACAGTTGACTCGGTGATTTCCAAGAGGCTATTGATACCACTTTTTCCTCTTTTTTTTTTCTTTGTAATGGAGCACGTGCTTTCCATCTTCACAGAGCTGCAGCGCATCTCCATTTACTCTTGCTTTACTAAAAAAATTACCTGCAGGCTCCTTTGCTTTCAGCCAGGCTGCAGACCCAATCCCTTCTCCTGCCCCCGGCAGTAACCCTTGAAAGTCTTGCCTAATAGCCTGACTTAATTAGGCAGTTTTTTTAATTGCTTAGGAAATCCCAGCCCCTTTAATCTTGGTAATGAAGGCTGGAGCTTTGCATCACCTGGACCGGGGGGGGGGGGGCGGGGGTGGGGCGGAGCGGAGCGGAGCGGACACGACTCAAAGACTCAAAGACTTTCCGCTTTCCCACCATCTTAACAAGTGATTTCCAGTGTTGGGCAAAAGCAATTGCCTGGGAAAAAAAAAAGCCTTGGAGATGGAAATGTGTTTGAACTTGAAAAATCAGCCGAGCTGTATTCATTTCTTCTTTTCCCCAGGCTGGGAAGGCAGAAATGTAGCTCCCTCTCCCAGAAGATCAGTTAAACCTGGCTCTGAATGGGTTTTGGAGGGGTTTGCTCCAGCTGAAGCTCTCAGTGTAAAGCAGGGGGGAGCCCGGCGGAGATCCCAGCACGGGGCAAAGTGGCTGGGAGATGGGGCACAGCATCCTCACAGGCATTGGGTGACCTAGTACCCATCAATTCTCCCATCCTGATTGCTGCAGTAAATAGATTTTCTGCATATTTAGGTCACGGTTTCACTTCTTCCTGTCATTTCAACCAGCCATGGTTGCACTGTCGCGCGCTGCTGAGATACTGAGCCATGCATCTCCGTCCTGACCTGCAGGACTTCCCTACCCCCAGCATCCTCCCTGGGCTCAGCACATTCCCTCCGAGCTACGGTTTTGCCACTGACCTGGGCAAAAGGCTCGTGGGGTCACTGGGGGTGCCAGCACCGTGCTCACCCCCACTCTGCCACTCAGCCCTGCCTGCTGGAACTGCAGCTCTGAGGGCAAGGTGGGCAATTCTGAAAGCGTTCAGCCAGAGGCAAAGCAAATGAGGGGGGCTATATATCATGTATTATACATAGAATAGTCATAGAGTGTATATACATATTAATATATATACACTATACTATATAAAGTATACATTTTATATTATCTATCATGTATATATTATATGGATTTTCTGAATCATATGTAACAAAATTATACAATAATACAAAGTAGACATTCTACAATTATTATATAGTATATGATGTATAATATGCATTCAATATAATACATAGAATATAAATATAATTATATATTTTAGAAGCAGCTATTGGGAAGATGGGGTTAATGAGCTGACCTCCAGCCTCATGGGGGTATATTCCCTTTCAGGAGCAGCATTTCAACCCAGGGAGGCATCAGCAAGAGGATCTGCAGACAAAAATACTTACGAAAAAGAAACTCAAAGGATGTTCTTATATTTTTTTTAAAGAAATGCCATTTTCTTTTGGCTGGGTCTGCTAGCTGACCTTTTCACTGGAGATTGTTTAGTGTGAGGTTCAGGGAGCGAAACAAGCCTGTATTTGTTTCACCTCTTTATTACTCCTGACTCCTGTTTATCCCGTTTTTTCAGAGCCAGCTTTGCTCGGCTGAGGAAAGCCCATGGAAGGAGCGCTCATTGACTAATTTCATTGATTTTCATGAAAACTGGTTTTCTGCAGGTTTCTGACCCTTAGTTAACTGCTTTTCTCTGTTCTCCCCATATTCTTGTTCAAGGCTTTAAGTGCAGAAATACAGCTGAGGGGTTCCAAGGTTATTCTGGGGCAGATAAGTAAATACTTATTTATAAGTAAATACTGAGGGATTGATTTCAGGGCAGGAGATGCAGATCCCTGGCTGGTTTTCTGCTATACCAGCCCGATGGTATAGCATCCACCCACATAGCAGATGATATAACATCTCAGTGTTCGTCACGGGTGTGCCTCTTGTTTCCATGGGGGGAACACAGGGCACCCCTACAGCTCTGGGTATCATTACCCATATTTTGGGTTTTGCTTTATTTACAAGCCCTTGTTCCCAAACTGGCAGGCTCTTGGGAAAATGGGAAAGAGCCAGCTCTGCAGCCACAAGAGCCAGCATGCCGGCTGTGACATCTGTGAGGGATGTGACGTCCAGGCTGCCTAAGGATGCGGAGCTGGACTCCATGGGCTCCGTGTCACTGCAAGGCAAGGGAAGAAGCCAACAGCCCCCAAAATCACTCGGTATCCCACCATTGCACCCATGTTTGTACACACAGGCTGGGGTGGGTTATGGAAACTCTTAACATCACATTAAAAAAAAACACAAAACAACCACAACCACCCCTTACTCTGTCTATGGAAAAAGTTATTTGTGGCATTGAAAATGGCCTTTGTGGCAACAGCCCTGATGGAGCTTGAAAGAGATGGGATGTGGGGCTGGTGTATCGTGAATAGGGGCCCGCAACTGCCTTAACAGGTAGTGCTAGCAGGCCATTTATATATATATATATATATATATTGCTGTTAGAGTGAATTTAAAGGCTGCTATGATAGCAGATCCTTGCCCATGTGCACCAGGCTAGACCACATCATTCTCCCAGAGAAGCCAGTACACTGCATCCCCACCAGTGCCTCCTCCCCACCCGGCTGGGAGCTGTAGCCTTAAGGGCATCTGAGCCAAGCGAGGGCAAATTGTCCTCAGGTGGGACCTGCCTTACACCCATCCCCAGGAGCTGGAATCCAGACCAGATTCCTCCCATATTCTGGGACACCAGCAGCCCCCCAGTTTCTGCTTGCAGAACAGCAATGTTTGGGTTTCTCCCCATGCCGCTCAGGAAGCCTTGAGCACAGAGCAAAGGAGCGATGCTTGCTCCTGCATGCCAAAATACCCTGGATCATCATGAAAGAAGTTTTTTGGCCAGTTTGGGAGTCCAGCTCCATTGTCGTAAAAGCAGTGAGTGATTTTATTACTTTTTTTCCTTCTTTCTGGCTGCAGCGTAGGGGTAACGTGGCAACGGCAACTTTTGTAGCTGTGCTCTGCTACTGGCTAACGAGATTATTTTTTAAATGGATAAGCTTGTAGTTATTAATGCTTCTCTTTGCTTTCCTGTCCCTGAGGGTTTGCTGTATGCTGATATACCCTTTCCAGGTTTTTCTCTGCAGTGGATGTGCTGTATGTGTGCTCTTTTCTCATAGCAAAGGTCATAAATAAGTATATAATTAAAAACTCCACCTATACATAATGAGACATGATTAACCTGTAGCCACTGGCAGTGCTAAATGGTATTCACTGTCCATACAGGGATAAATGCTGCCTTTTAAATCCCTATTAAAACACATTTTGATATAAACCACTTACTAACAATATAAGAGGAAAACCTTTTTGGAACTGAGTAAACACCCTGTGACCTGATCTGTGGGAAGTTCAGGGTCAAAAGCTGCCTGGTAAGTGGAGGTACACCCTAACTGCTTGCATGTGTGAGGGCATCTGTGCTATGCGGTGAGTACAGATGTGCTTTCTCACTGCTCACCCTTTGCATTTGGATGGAGCTTGTTTGTTGTGAGTAATGTTTTAGTGGAGAGCTGCACCTTGTTCATCCATGCGTACCCTTAGGTCAGCTGCCTGCCTCCAGAGAAAGCAAAGCTTTCTGCCAGAAAATAGTTTCTGGCAGAATAATACATATAATAAACATCTGCAATAAATAAATACATAAATTCACTGCATGGGGGGTGGAGGGGTGGCAAGGGACCGCATCCCAACTCCATCATCCTCCCCCTGAATCCCCCCCCAAGTTAAATCAGCCTGTGGGACCCCTTTGTTTTATTAAGCTTATCAATAGGCTTTTTTTTTTTTCCACTCAAAAATGTGCAAAAATACAGTTATTCCTGGCCAGATTCTTCCTTTCTGCATCTTTGCATCAGATGGAGGCCCTGGCAAAGGGACCCCTCTTTGGTCTTAACTGAGGTAAAAGGAATGGGGCTCTTTTTACCTTGGCCAGTTTTCCCGCCCCCCCCCCCCCCCTTATGGGTGAGTAGAAATCCTTGAAAGCTTAAATTCACGTGTCTTTATGTTTTTTCATACATCCAAAGGGGAAAATAGGCCAAGAAGCCAATATTCCACTGGCATGTGGGACTGCAAGGGGAAACCTTCTGCAGCCCCAGTGAAATCACCACAGCTATCAGGGGCTTCAGGGCTGCATTTTTTTTAGAAAGAAGGACCCTTTTTTCCTATTTTCTCCACCCAGATGTGGCAGCTCTGCTTAATATAAAATGTCACATGTACCCAACTCCCACAGACATCAGCTTTTCAAGTACCAGCTCAGGACTATTCCCTAGCTATCAGTGAAAATAAAGTGTGTTTTTTGGGGCTGGGGGTAACATAATTTCTATTTACTGAGGCAGGGAGGGTGCCTGGGAAGAGGCTGAGCTCAGGGGAGCTGTCAGCAGGCTGGGGTGAAAGTGATGCTGGGGAGGCATGTGCTGGCACAGGGCCACCGTGAATAGCTCTGACATAACGGCTCTTAAAATAATAATAATAATAATTTCCATGTTTTTCTTTCTATGATGTACCTCTCTAGCAGAACCCCCCGACGAATTTGTTGGACCTCTGCAAAGAGAGCGCATCTGTATTTCATTTTATAGCTGAAGAATAGTAATTAAGACGCTTTTGTGGAGCCAGGCCTTGGAAAACTAAAAATAAAAGCCATATAGGCACAATAGCAGACCTCCAAGCACCATAAACTTTCCTTTCCTCTTGTTCTCACCCTCCCAGCCACATCAGACCCCTGAGCAGGGCTCATTTCAGGGCAAGTCCCCGTTGTTTTGGGGAGCGGAGCGGCAGGTACAGGCTGTGCTGCAAAGGCAGGAATAAATCATGGGGTGAAAGGGGATGGTGTGGAGAAGGGGGATTTTTGGCTAAATCCAGAGGAGTGATGCAAACACCATCCTGTGTAGAGGGGTAAGCATCCCTGTGAGCAGCAAGAGGAGGTCTTCCGAAGTGTCAAAAACTGGGGGCATCAAGTAAAGCATTAGTGCTGGCAAAAGCTGTTTTCTGGCCCTTCACCACATCAGGGTGCTTCTGGCTCCATGCAAATGAAAAATTAATTTTCCCTGGCTCGAGCTGAAAGCACTGAAAGAGGAGATGGGGGTCAATGAGATTCACTCAAAAGCACTTGCTGGCTGGCAGGGGTCATGCCAGAAAGATAACCATTGCTGAGGGGATGAGCGAGGCCCTGGGGGACTGGGAAACGCTCAGTAGCTAGCTTGAAGAGACACACACGCACCCCAATTTGGGTTTTACACGCCAGTAAGCTCAATTTTAGCAGGAGAGTGATTAAAAATTAATAAGATGGTCAATGTGTAGAGAAGGAAAGGCACATCTGGAGGTATGCTGGGCAATGCTAACCTAGTTTGTATTGGGTCTTGACGGGAAAAATATTGCTGTAAATAAAGGGAAGGGCTGGGGATGCCAAGATAGTGGGCAGGGATGGATGTCTCCCACCAGCCAGCCTTGTGGTGTAGGTGTGTATTTTGGCCGGGACAGCTCGTCTCCTGTGCTAAGCCCCAGAAATGAAGCAATTCTGGTGGGATGCAAGTGATGCTGCCATCAGCATCGTACCCCCCGGGTGGTAGTTGGTCCAAGCCATGACCGCTTGCTGGCACAGAGAGGCTTTAACAGCCATCTGGGTTCCAGGGATACAGCATATATATTTCTCTTGGATGCTGCAGAGACCAGGCAGCTTTAAGCCTCTATGTAGACACTGTGTTTTTGGGAAAGAGCAGTTAAATAGGTTTCTGCCTGTCACAGCAGGGAGCTCCTTACCCAGGTGTCTGGGCTGGCCAGGCAGCTAGCTTATTTAAACTGCGGTGGTGCTGAATGCCTGAACTCCTCTGAGGTCCCACTGACCCAGAGTTCAACATTTGCTGTGGCTGGGCTCTGTGCTGCATTACTATTGGAAAACAAGTTGGTTTAGTGTTTATTTTTTGCTTTCCCATCGGCAGGACCCAGCCACGCTGGCGGAGCTTTCTCCACAAACCTTGCAGTGCAGTTCCTAGAAGGAGAGCAACTTTTTCCCTCCTCTTTTCCAAGCCTTCGCTGCTGACAGTAGGGGCTGGAAGCCATCCAATACTGTCAGTATAAATCTCCCTGACCTTGTTTCACCATCCCTTAACTTGCAGTTCAGCAGCTCCCATCAGCCAGGCCCGGCGTCAGCTTCCACTTCCTGGCTCATTTCTTCCCTTTTTCAGCTTTATGGTTTCATTTCCCAAGCTTGTCTGTTCATCCTTGGGTGGGCAGGGGGCTGAGGGGGGACTCCCAGCCCCTAAAAACCTTCCAGCAAGGTTGCCAAGGCAAATACCTTGCAGGAATTTGGAGATGCAGCTGTAATTGAGTGCTCTGCTAGGAGATGTGCTTTAGGGATGAGCTTGAGCCCAGCTTGCAGGAGAAGCAATGCTTGGAGATGCAGTGCAACGTGATTAGGTGGGATGAAGGAAAAATGCTTCCCTTTGGATCTGGCTGGGTGCAGGGCTTTGGTCCAGCAAACTCAGCCCAGGTGCCATCAGGAGGATGTGCCACAGTAGGGTTTGGGCTCCACCCCGTCATGGTGCAGGGTGTGCATCTGTATGGGAATTTGTCGCTCTCCAGAGGGTTCTTGCTGTTATGCTTCATGCATTATCCCCTTCTTCCTGTGATAACTTGGTGTCGTGTTTGCTGGCCAGCTGTTTCCAGGGGTCATTGACTTCAGGGGAATTGCCTCATGCCACGTGCTCATGGGATGCTGGCCTCACCAAGGAAGCAAAGAGGCTGACAGCCTTTGGAGTTGTGGGCTGCAGAGTGGCCGGTGATGGGAAGAGGGCAGGGCCTTGCACCACAGGAGTTCACTGTGGTTTCCCATCCTGGCTGGCCCAGCCACCCTGGAGACCCAGCTCTCCCTTCTGGGTCTGCAAAAGGGCACTGGGGGCCTAAGTCCTCCCAAAAATCCACAGCATCATGTATTACTTGCTTCCTAGGTGCTAAATCCATACAAGATCCAGCTGCAGTGAAGTCTTGCCTTAAAAAATTGTGATGATGCCAGCATGTTTGGGGCCTCGTGAAAGAACATTGCCAGTTGCCACCATTGTCACTTGGCTTTGTAATAGTATCTTTGCATTGTTAGCAGCGTCTTTGGTATGTTAGCAAGAGGAGTTTGGTGGCAGGATGTATCAGACATGGGTATTTGCCATTAGTATTTTACCTGAGCAAAGCCTGCAGCTCTGAGTTTGTGCATGGGTGTTGTGGGTGCCTCTGTGTAAGGGAGCCAGGGGTGTGCAAGAGACCCAAGGGGTGTGCAAGGCACATGGCCATGGCTTTGCATTTGCATTTCTGGAGGAAAAGCCCAGAAGCCTTTAAATAATATCCACAGACCTTTGTGGAGGATTAGGACAGCTAATTGGATTTTATTCAGGGTGCACTGCAAGCTCTGCATCACAGCTAGGGCAAGCGCTGGCCTGAATAGGGAGAGGTCAGAGGAGATCAGAGGAGGCTGCAGACTATCTTTGTGTAGGGAAGGGGCTGTAGGAAAGGCAAGATAATCCAAGTACATGGCACAAAACCTCCCTGGTGTAAGCAGCTGCAAGAAATATTCAGATTAAACAGCAGGAAAACTTTCCAAGATAAGAAAAGCAAGACAAGGCAAAAAACAAAATGTCCTGGGGGCTTGTGGAGGCTCCCTCCATCTTTGGAGGTCTTAAAGTGTGGATTAGGGAGAGATCTGCCAGGAATGATCCTGCCTCGGGGCAGCCAGAGACCAGATGATGTGCCTGTCAGCTCTCTGAGTCCAAAAGCAGGGCTTGTGCTTCTCCTCCTCTTCTCCTGGATGAACACCGCATCTTTGTGACCCTCCTTGGTGGTCTTCTAGCAGCACTCCTAAAAATCCACCTCGGAAGAGATGAAATCCTGGAAAAGGGGTGTCTTTCCCCGCTTTGGCCAGGGGCTGCTTTGGAGAAGGAAGGGAAGATGCTCAGGGGAGGTTTCTCTCCCAGCGACGGGGCTCCCCTTCTGCCACCGGTGCTGCAGCCGTGCCTGTTCGCTGGTGTAATCTCATGGCGGCTGTGCGTGTCTGAGGGATGAGGTCATGCTCGCTCACCCACAGCCTGCCGACGCTCGTGCTTCGGTCCCTCAGGTTTGGGGAGCGGGGAGTGGGTGGGATCGCGCTCCCTGCAGAGGCTCTGGGGCTCTGCACGGTGGGGTTCTGGATGTCTCCGTAACTGCCAAGCACCGCTGCAGACCTCTGCCCTTCTCTCTGCATTGATGTGTGTTGCACCCGGCATGGGGGTAGGCACCATGTAAAAATCCTGGCCATGCTCCTTACCTGTGCCCGGGATAACAGTTCATCTCTCCCAGGATGCTAGTCCATCTCTCCAAGGGCTCCCGCTTTCTTCTTGCAGCTGCTTTTAAGAACACACATGAAACCAACCGGCTGAAGAAATGCTTTTTTGCTGCCTTCTTCTTTCTTTTAATTTTTTTTTTGCTGATTTTACCACTTCTTGCCAGGAATCAGTCCACTGTGAGGATGAAGCTGGTGTTTACTCGCTCTTGAGTGCAGGGGCAGCTGTTTCATAGCCTTTTGGATGAACAAACAGAAGCTTTAAATCTCTTGGAAGAAGAAATGTGGTGACTGATGGCTGGAAATACAGCCCTCACTTCTCACTCCAGTAGATCCCAAGTTCCTGGCTCCTAAACTCATGATATTATGGATAGAAAAGCCAGTTTAGGTAATTGGTGGAGATTGCTATGATTTTATTAGACCTAATGCCCTCCCCTCCAGGAGGCTTGCATGGCTGAGCAGAACAACCAGGGCCCATAAAGACACAAGAAATAGACCCAATTAAGGGTTTTTTTTGTTTGTTTTTAATAAATCCTTCCAGCCTGGCATAAAGGTTTTCCCTCCCTCAAATCCGGGATTAATTGCTCTTAGGGGCCAATAGTCGTATCTGCTGCTGATGCAGGGGGACCACCCTGTGCCGAGGTTTGGGGCATGTCACCTGGGCTCCAGCTGGTACCTGGCTGGGATGGGCAGGGCTTGGTATCGCCAGATAAAAATCAGGCTTTGGGAATGTGTGCTGTAGTCTCCTGGATGGAAAGGAGTCTGGCTTGGGGTTTTAAAAGCAGCAGTTGTTGTCAGCTTTCTTCTCTGGAAGCTTGAAAGAAAAGCTGTTCCTCCCCGGACCTAGAGGTCACCTAATAAATGGGAAAGTCCCCCAAAAGCTGTCACTGGCAAATCTCAGGCTGAAGAGAGGAGTGCCTGTTGGATCATTAAGGAGAATTACAAAGTGTACTATCGATGGAGGAAATGGGGGCTTGAGATAAAATAGTGCTCAAGGAGGGGGAAAACAGGAAAAGGCTCCATTTGAACCAAAAAACTGAAAGGAAAAGGTTAAGCCTAAAGTCAAGGAGAAGGGTCGGGCAGAGTTAAAGGCCGGGAGGGGAAAGGCAAAGCTAGAAGACAGAGAGGAGAACAGAGGGGCCAAAGCAATGGAGAAGGACAGGAGGGAAAGGACAAACAGGGAAGGAAAATAAAGGACAAAACAGAGGGCAGCAGGGCCTCCTCAGCTGCAGCTGAAACCAGGTGTTGCAGGGCTTTTGGGGGGCAAGAATGAATGTGTTGTTGGGAAAAAGAAGCTGGGATGTCCAGTACCTGCTCTACTGCCTTGGCCAAGGCCCCTCCAGGGTGTGTGCGACGCCCAGGGTGTCCTCTGTGTAGCTTCTGCCCCGCTTGAGGCGATGCTATGATGCAATAGCTGTCTCTCCTTTCCATTGTTAATTTATTAACAAAAAAATAAATTGTTGCAGATCTCCATTTAGCTCTCCTAGCAAGAAATATCCCATAATTGCCTTGCTTTTTCACTCTTCCCATCCTCTCCTTGTGCTGGGAACTGGGAGAAAGAAGGCTGGAGAGAACAACAGTTTTTTAAATGATGGTGTACACCATCATAGGTATATGATGGTAGAGATAACTCAAAAATCCACTTGCAGTGGATCATTTTGATGTTTCAGGCAGGTAAGACTAATGGGTAGGGATGATGCCACTGCAAAGGTGACAAATTAACATCTTGGCATCTGGGAGCTCAAGAGATCTCCTTAGGTTTGTCTTCTCACCATGCACAGCAAGTTATAGGATTGGTACCCAAAACCATTTCTTTATTACTTTTAGAAGGTCTGCACATGGGGGCAGTTGCATGTCAGTTCACGGCCATCGCTGTTCTGCCCGATTTACACTGCTGAAGCCAACAGTTCGGTAACATCGGGGAAGTGTTAATGGTCTAGAGGGACTGGATGAGTTCATGGATCTTGCAGATGAAGAAATAGTTTCTGCCTCTGCAAAAAAGTAATTAAATGATGTTTTGCGGATCTGTTCTTCACAAGTAAAGCATGCTCTTTATTATGTGTTTTGTCATAAATCTGTTTAGTCATAATAAGGGCTTGTTCCAGCTTTAATGCTCTAACGGGTGCATATCTGCCTAAATCACCTAAAATGCTCAGAGCACAAATTTTATCTTTCATGCAAAGAATCTCTTACATATCACTTCTTCTATTTAATTACATATTGCACTAAGCAACAGAAGCATGCAAAGACTTAAATTGGGAAATAAAATCTGTTTTTCCAACTTGAAATTCTCTTTCTCTAGCTGAAGTAACCTTATTCATCTCTTTTTCTGGAGGCATCTTGTGGCTTTACTTACAGGGTTTTTTTGGTTGGATTTTGATCACTGAGACTTCAGTCTCCCCCTCCCTCCCCAAAACCCAACCCATTCACCCAGCTAGAAAGCAAGGGCTTTCATCCTCATTTGCAGATTCAAAGGCAGCACCCATTCTGCATGACACAACTGGAGAGCACTGAAGTACCGCTTCCCTCAGCACTTCAGCAGAAACGGCTGCAGCAGGACCATCTCCAAGGGGTTCCCCATCCCCACGTGTGGATCCTTCTTCCAGCACTCAGCAGCCCCACCACCCACCCACATCCCCAGCAGAGGTGAGCAGGGCTTTCCAAAGGTTGGCTTTTCTGCAGTGGGGTCCTCTTCTGCAGCTCGTGGCACCACTGTGCTGCTGGGCAGGCAGCAAAGCTCCTAATCGAGGTCCTACCAGGAGATCCAAAATAATAATCCTAATGGTAAAGCTGACGTGAAGTTTGCAGCCTGGCACGTTGTTTTCCCTGGTTGTCTTTCTCATTGTGCTCTGGCTCCTGTGGGGGCTTAGGTGACAAGGTCTTCAAGGCAGGGATTACCATTTAGGACAGGCTTTGGGTAGCTCCCTGCCCATGAGGCCCCAGGTAAGTATAAACCATGCACAACCAGCACAACTGGTATTACCGGTGCCGCAGCACAGCCCCCTCCCCGGAGCTGGCTTTAGGAGTCCTGTCCAGAATGAGATTCAGAAGAACAAAAAAAAAGCTGGACCCAGCAAATGCAAACGGGACCAGAAGGCAAGTTCCTCTGCATGGAGGTGAGGTTTGGGCAATAGATGCTGAAATAGATGCTCTAGAGGGCTCTGGTGGCATCCCATCCCCTGCCCTGAGCTTTAAGCACTGACGTGGCCAGTGTCTTCTGCAATGAAAATAAGTGATGAGGGAAGCTCCTTTACTTTGGTGTTATATTTGCTGAAATTCTGTTTATTTTTTATTTTTGGCCCTTGTAAGGAGCCTGATGCATGCTGAACGGTGCAGTCCCAGCTGCGGAGCTTTAGGGATGCCCTTGGGAAAACGCAAGCGGTGGTCACCTTTGGAGAGCCGGCAACACGGCACCCAGCCACTGGGCGCTGTTCTCCCGCAAGCGCCCCCCTCCCACCGCATCTCCCCCTGAACAGAGGGGCGGAGTAAAACCAAACAACCCAGATCATCCCAGATGTGTCTGAGCAGGATGTTTACCCACACCTCTCGAGGCAGCAGCTGTTTGAAGTGCTAGGGGGCAATTTGGCTGCCCCTCGGGAGCTCCGCTGCGCGGGGGTCCCGCTGCAGCGCGGGGGGCAGGGGTGGGCTGTGGGGAGCAGGGCAGGGCTAGGGGGCAGGGGCAGGGCAGGGGGCTCCGGCTGCCCCGCGGCCGCCCGGCTCCAGCCCTGCCCGAACAAAGGCGAGGCGCGCCGGGAGCCGCGGGAGGGAGGGAGGGAGGGAGGGCGGGCTGGCAGGCCGGAGCCGGCTGCCCGAAAAGGCTTTTTTTTTTTCTTTAAAAAAAAAAAAAATCTCCAGGAAAAGAACTATCCAAACGCAACCCGAGAACTTTAAAAAAAAAATTACACAAACGCACAACAACACGAAAAGGTAAATAAAAATTATTTTTAAAATTAATAATAATAATAAAAAAATAATAGCAAAATAATAAGAAAAGCCCTAACTCTCGGTAACTCCCACCCCCTAGCGCAGACCCTGCCCCCGGCCCGCCCCACGCCGCGCACGGGGCCGCGGGCGCGCAGCGCGGCGCCGCCCGCTTCCCCCCCCCCCCCCCCCCCCCCCCCGCAGGCGGCAGCGGCGGCGGCGGCAGCGCCAACGGCCCCGCGGCGGCGGCGGCGGCGGGGGGAGGCGGGCGGCGCCCGGCGCCCGCCCCGCATCCCGCCGGCCCCGCATCCCGCCGCGCCGCCGGCCCCAAATGGATTATCTGCGGCTGGTGCTCTCCTGCCTCGTGCCCCTGCACGGCTGTCTGGCCGCCGGCAGCGCCCCAGGTACGGCCCCGGCGGCTGGGGGGTGTCCCCGGGGGTCGGGGGGGTTGTTTTGACAGGTGGTTGGCACCCCGGAGGATGGGGAGAAAGGCGAGAGCGGCCGCCGGCGGGGGTTTGCTTGCGGTGGGCAATTGGGGGAGATGGAGGCTGGGCGAGAAATAGTTGGCGTGCTTGGCGTGCGAGGGGCGCGTCAGCCCGAGTTTATTCTGCTACGTTTGACGCGCCCGGTTAAAACTACAAAGCGGAGCCGCGCCGGGCAGTCGCTGGGCCGGCCGGGCTGCGGCGGGGCTCGCCGAAGGCTCCCGGGGCGGGCCGGCCACCGACACCCCGCCGCGGGCACGGCGCCGAGCCCCTTCCCTCCGTCTTGCCTCCGCAGAGCTGCTCCTGTCCGGCAAACTCGGCGAGTATGGAGTGACCGTCCCCTTCAGCGCGGACTGCCGCGGCCGCTTCCTCTCGCACGTGGTGTCCGGCGGCGCGGCGGCGGGGACCGGGACCGGGACGGGCCCCGCCGCCTGCCCCCCGCGCCCGCCCCGCCGCCTGCCCCGCAGCCCCCTGGATGGGCCCCCCCGGCACGGCGCCGCCGGCCGCTTGCTCTACTTCAACGTGACGGTGTTCGGGAAGGAGCTGCACCTCCGGCTGAGGCCCAACCGGCGGCTGGTGCCGCCGGGCGCCGTGGCCGAGTGGCAGGAGGACTTTGAGGTGCTTTTCCGAGAGCCCCTCCAGCAGCGGTGCCTCTTCACAGGCGACATCTCGGGCATGCCCGGGGCCGCCGTGGCCATCAGCAACTGCGACGGACTGGTAAGCTGGGGCGGTGGGAGTGTGCCGCCCGCCTTCTGCGGTGGCTTTCTCGTCAGAGGTGGGACGTGGTGGCCTGAAGTGTGGTGTTTCCGTGGTGCGTGAGGTGGCCGTGCCGTACGTGGCCCTTGACCAGTGAGCAGCTATGGGTACCCTTGCCCTGTGTGGCTTGTGGCATAAGTGGGGCAGGGCACTGCGTGAGAGCGCTCCGACCAGTGTGCCGCTACGTTTATCTCAAGGGGTTGAAAGAATTGCCTGTCCCATGCCTGAGCCACCTCCTGCCCAGAGGTGGACCGTGCCAGATGCTGTTGTGCCCACGGGCTCAGCCCCATCCCCGGGATGGGTACCCACGCTGCCAGTGATGCTGCTTCATCCTTTTTCGCCCATGGTTTACCTTGGGATGGCTTCAGGAACTTTTATCTCTGTGTTTTCCACCTCTTAAATGAGGCTGAGTGAGCTCGAGCATCCCCTGCAATCACTGTTAGCAGGCAGGCTTGTGGCCTCTAAGCATCTTTTTAGGGGAGGACCTATTTTTTATTTTTTTCCCCTAATTGCTCACATGCTCAGAGCCTTTTGGCTTTCTGATTGCGGGGTGAGCACAGTTCAGTCTTGGTAACTTGCTGCCACAGGGTTTAATTGCTTAAATGGTTCCGTTACCTCCTTATCTCCAGTGCCTGGTCTGCCCGTAGGTTTTCTACCTTTGACACACTCGAGGAACTGCTTCTTATTTTTTTCATACCCTTTGGCCCATTGCCCTTCAAGTTGCCTTTGAGCCAATGTAATTCTCGTTTTAGGTGCCAGTGTTTGCTGTTTTCTCCTGGTACTACTTATGTTACTCCTGGGTAGGAATAAACGCCTTATTTTGCTTTATATATATATATATATATATATTTCTTTTTTGGTTTATTCTGGGAGTCCCTTAAGCCAATTTTGTCTGCAAGCACAGTTTGGCATTCCTTTCTTTTTATACAGTGCCTGGTGTTACTATACAAGCAGAAATGATAGAGCAGCACAGCTAGAAATACGTGTCGCCTACATATAGTAGTTTATTTTTTTGCCAACAATTTTAGCACATAATCCACAGCTTTTGAAGCATCTTTTTTGGAATCAGCTGAGGCTGTGAACTACAGAAGTTTCACCGTCACATGGGTCGTGCTGGGGCTGGTGCATTTGGGCAGGCTTGAAAGCTTTAAAGGTATTTCCTATAGCTCCAGCAAGCAAGTAGTAGTGCTGCATCTGGAACGAAGACCTGTTTTTAAAGTGTGCAGGCTGTACTGCAGTGCAGGTATCATTTCCGTTGGCATTGTGAGCGAAGGGATGCTGGAAGCGGTTGGCAGCTGAGTCCATGTCTCACCATGGTCGGGAAGCAGCAAGGACGGTGTTAGGGGTTTTCTCTCCCTCAGAGCCCACTCTGCTGTTAGGGTCTGTCTCAAATGACTTTAGTTTAACTGTTCCAGACTTTTATAGGCTTTAACCCCAAGTTCTCCCATCTCAGCCCCTTGCACACCTCAGGTGGGGGTTGTCATTATTTTTGCCCTTGTTCCAGCCATCCCTTGGCTGCAGGTGGTAGCGATACAGGTTTAGGGTGTAGCCTGTACTGCAGGATGCTTTTGCATGTGGATTTATTCAGCCACACCTGTCTGGCCATCCATGGTACCTCCAAGCCCACTCTTTTAAGCTCATGTAGAGGAAGAAGTGGCTTTTCCCCCAGGATCAGCAGCTCTGGGCACTTGCTTCATCTTTCTTTACCTTCATTAACCCCTGCTGCAGCCAGCTCTGCAGGGGGTTTGCTGTTGCTTTGCAGGATGGGATTAGCTGAGCTGGCTGCGTTGTGCTGATGCGCAGGGCTTCGGCGGTTTGCAAACGCTGAGGGCTTCTGCAGGATGTTTTTAGTGCAGCCCCATTTCTGAAGTATCTGGGACGTGATGTTAGCATCGTGATTGCTGATGTGTTGTCTCGCAGATGTTTTATTTCTTCGTGAAGAGCTCCAGCAGTACTAGGGAATAGGAAAAAAAAAAATAACATTTTTCTTTTTTAGTTCCTACAGTCTATTTATTGCTCCATGGCCAACAAATAAATGCCCTGGCCTCAAGCAGCAATTTCCCATCATCTGGCAAAGCACATGTGGCGATTGCAGACTGGGGGAAGAGGTCAGGAGGACAGAGCTTGAGGAGAGGCTCTGCTTCTTCCCCAGTAAAGAGGGTTTTGTGATACATCCAGTGTAGCAGTTGGTTTTTCTCTTTCCTGGATTTTCTGGCTGGTGGAGGTTGCTGCGTGGTCCTCTGGCTTAAGTTAGCATGATGGCTTATATGTGCTCAGGGTTCTTCCCCGTTGGAGGAGTCATGAGACCAAGAGGACCTCAAAAAAGCGATGAAAAGAACTTGATTTAGCAAATGGAGCAAGAAACAGAACCAAAACGCAGTGATGGGCATGGATGGGATGGGAGGATGGTATTCATGACCATGCTGTACCTCTAGCAGGACCCAGCAAGGAAGCAGTAGAGCTTCTGGGAGGGATGTATGCGGTCAGGAGTGTTGTTCATGTCGTGCTAGATAGGGAGTAATTTAACATGGGGAGCACCAGGTGGAGGTAGCTTTGTTGCTCTCTGATATGCACATACCCTGGAATTGCTGTGCACTTTTGCTGGAAGTTACCCACAAATTTCAAAAGGGGATTGCAGCTTTTGCATCCCAGTATAGCGTGCACTGTAGACGGCATTTGGCTGCTTGTTTCTGGTCAGAGGAAGCCTTGTGGGATGCTGTGGATGAAGGCTGTGTACACAAAGAGCTTACGCTGTGTATAAACAGAGACTGAGATTATAAATAATGAGGGGAAAAAACACCCAGCTCTTGAAAAAGAGAGTACACATTAAATCTTTCCTAAATCCATATTTAGCCATGTAAGTGAGATGATTTTTTTTCATAGATGCCAAACCCATGGCACTGTCCGTGGCTATTAGTTGCTGCAGGCATCCATGCATGAAAATATGGGCTTTTTTTTTTTTTTTTTTGTAAGGGTGTCTCGTACCAGGGTGGGAAGATGCTGTCGTCCATAACATAATTTCAAAGCTGATCTAAGCCACCAAATTCCTAACTGGTAAAGTAGCGCTAGGCAGAAATCTCCCCTGGCAGACACATCTCACTACATTGAAGGCATCCCGTATCTCCATACCGGCTTTAGCAGCCTGTGGTTGACCTTGCTTCCTTCATGCTTTGCTGGTTGCAGAGAAGGGTGAAGAATTATTGTCTGTAGGCACTGTATTTGCTTTTTGTCGCTGACTTTTCCCCCACTCTTCTCCGGGGTTATTTGCACCAAATGGCAGTGTGCTGCAAACTGTAGAGCCAGCATTTTCCATCCCAGTCGCCCTGGCTTCCTTTGGATGGGTGGCAGCAGATAAGCAGAGCACAAAAGCCCTCAGGAACGGTAATTAATGTGGAACGAAGGGAGAAACAGTCCCCATAATGATGCCCCAGTGCAGAAAGCATGGGTTTGTCTTCCAGGATTTTTGTTGCAGCTCCTGAACTGTGGGGTTAATTTTGGGACTAAAAAAGGTGTTGGTTTTAATGCCCAGAGCCGGGGGTGACCCTTTTGTTGCATAGGTCCCCCTGTCGTCAGCTGGTTTGGTTTTTACTTGGGTATGAGGGCTTTTCTCCCATGTGATAATCCTAATTTTTGGCAGTGAGATGAAAACAAGGCCCCATTTGGGCTGAAAACCTAATTAACTAATTAGCACTGAGCATGTCTCCATGCCTTCAACCCACCAGGACCTAGTTTTGAATCCTGGTTCTTGGGTCACCTGGCAAAGCCAACGTGGAGCAGCTCCCTGTCTGTAGACATCCCAAACCCTCTCTTGCCTCAGTATGAAGAGCAGGGAAAAGCAGTCAAGGAGTGCAGAGTGTCATGTTAGATGGCTTGCAAAGTGTTGTGCAAAGATGGCTTGAGAGGTACCAAAATAGTGACTGAGCAGCTCTGGACCATGCCCTGGTGCCACACATGCCGTGCTGCTGCAAGGTGCTGTCCCTCTCTGCGCAGGGCAGATGCATCTCTCTACTTATCCCCCGATGCCCTCGCCAGGCAATCTCTGGATGAAGGGGGAGCGGTGGCTACGACAGTGCCTGTGTTCATATAGCCTGGCTTTCTGGGACTTTTTGTCCAAATTAAGTGTGAATCGTGTAGGAAAAATACATACTATGCACGCAGCTGGATTTCCCCCTCCTCAGTGCTGTTTGCTTCTCTGGCTGAGTGGAGCTGCTTTATTAACTTTTCCACATTTCAGCTGTGTTGAAGTGTCAGAATTTCCTGAATTCCTGTGGGAGTTGGAGGTTTTTTTACCCAGCCGTGATGGAGGAGTTGCTTACCCGGGGTGCTGGGGGGTCCCCCCCTTAGCGAGGCTGGCACTGGGCCAGCCGAGCCAGTTCATCTCTCCCATAGCCTGGGGAGATGCAGAAGAGCTGGAAAAGAGACTTCACCCTCTGCGAGCTTTCAGAAGGGAGTTTGGTGTTTTCCATAAAAGAAGAAAAAAATAGTATTTTCTTTCTTTCCAGTGGAATTGTCTTCAAAGGGCCGTTTTTGAGTTTGGGAATGACCTTCTCTGAGAGCTGCAGACAGCATCTCATGTTAGAAATATTGGTAGTGGTAGTCCCACCTTCCCAGATTTAATTTGATTTGGTGCTATTAAACCAAATAAAACTGAGGGTTGGAGTCACAAGGCAAATTGATCATTGAGGGTGGGATTGATCACTTGGCAAGAGTCTAAGGAAAGCTTGTAGAGGCTTTTCGGATGGCGTCTGGCCTCTCTTGCTGCTACGTTTACAACCTTCGCAAAATGCAGAAATACAACCTGAACTGCTCCTTTTTAAGACTGGGCAGGTTTGTGCATGCCTCTTGCAATGGTGTTTTTGGTGTTTTTGGTGTTTTTGTGTTTGTGTGGGTTTTTTTGGGTTTTTTTTGTAAATGCCAAGGCGACTGCTGCGGTTTCTGTTTCATTTATTAGGCTGCTCTGATCAGATGTGCACACAAGTCCTTGTGGTTCCCACTTTGCCTGTTGGTCATCGCTGCAATCAGCAGCGTGTTGCATCCGGCCTTTGGGAGAAGGCACAGGCGAGAAAGCCTGGGCTGCTTTATTTCTTGTGCCATATATAATTAGCCACGAGCTGCAGAGCAGCACAAACCCAAGTGGGCTGTGGCTCAGGACCAGGCTCTTTCATATTTTAATCCAGCCTTGCCCCAGCACTTTCCTCCGGCCGCCTGACTCAGCAAGTCCCGGCTTTCGCTGTAAACCCATGAACTGGCTTTGGGGTGCCTCGTCCCAGGTGAAACACCCCGTGGCAGGGCTGCGAGAGGGTAGTGGTGTCCCAGCAGACCTCCTCTTGGGGCAGGCATTACTGCTTCTGCCACTAAGCTAAAACAGGATGCTGGCAGGGGTACCGCATCAGGTGCTTTTAGGTAGCAGGAGTGCCACTCCAGCCCAAATTTGTAGTGATGTGCAAGTTGAAAGCAAGTTAGTTGGTGGGAAATCATCAGCGTAATTTGGGTATATAAAATCCAAGAGTGTTTTTGATGCTTGTGCTAGATGCCCAGTGCTTTGTCCTTCCTAGCTACTAATTTTTGTATTAAACCCACCTCCTCTTATTGTATAATAAAGAGCAATGCCTCGGACCTGCCCCATCATCATTGACTTGCCACCCAAGCGCATCCAACTTGCCACTTGGACCTGATCTGTGATTGACTCCTTGCCCTGATCTCTGCCTCATCACCACCACCTTGCCTTGGTGCTCCAGACTCTTGGTTGAACCTTGCTGTGATCTTCACCTCCTTGGCTGGAGGTGTTGGGACAGGCCCTTACTGGAGAGGTCCTGCCCTGGTGACCTGAATGTCTCCTGTGGGAAGGACCTGAGATACGTGTATCAGGCAAGTTGATCCTAGCACAACTGCCTGTACTTAGATTCCTTGGGAAGGAAGTAAAACAAAACCAGCCAAAACCCTGCTTTGCAGAGGAGTTAAGCAGCTAATAAAACCCAAGTGGAGCAGGAAATTTGATGAAGTCTAACAGAGCCAGGTTGGCTGATGCCACAAGGAATGCAATGGTACGTGAATGTGAAGGGGATCCAATGACCCAGGTGGGCTTGGAAGAGCCCCAGCTTTTCCTGGCTGTTTACAGAGCCCAGCTCACGTCTTCATACAGCTCTGTGCAAAATGTGTGTGTATATATATATATATATATGTAATTTTTATTTTATTGGATGAAAACAGTTCCAGTACCCCAACCCTGATGAGGACTCCAGTAGGTACATGCTTTTGAAGGCTTTTCTGTAAGAACAGATCCATATGTCCTGCCTGTGCTTTCCAGGCAGCTATTCAACAGCAGGCAGCAGTGGGCAGCCTGGAGGAAGGGGCACACGCCTGTGGGATGGAGGGAGCTGTGAAAAAATGCTGGGCTGGGAGGGGGCTGCCTGTGGGATGGAAGCCAAATCCTGGCGATCCTTTTGCTTGCCAGAAGTCCGAGCCGGCTGGCACTGCAGTGTGTGAGTGCTTGGGCTGATGTAAGGGGAATTTGGTTGGAGCTTGGTGTTAATTAGGAGCAGGTCAGTAGCTGGGACATTTCCAGCGATGTTTGCCCTTCCATTCATCTTCCCCATGTTTGGGACATGCAGTCCTAATGCTTTCCAGTTTCTCTGAAGGGATTCTCCTGTGTTAATACTCAAGCACTTTGTGAGGCAGAGATGATGGTTTCTTTATGCTTCCTTCTCGCTGTGATTGCAGATTGTAGCGTGAGTGAAATGGCAAGATTCCTCCCTGGCACTGTGGCCCTGGGGATTTGGAGGGTGCAGGGAGGCGAGGTGGTGTGGAAGCCTGTGCATGCAGCCTGTATCCCCTGATGTGCAGGGTTAGGCAGAAAAACTTGTCGCTGATGAGAAGGAATAGAGTTTCCTAGCCATATAGAGGCATAACTTGATTCGTCACCAGGTTTTCTTTGGTTGCTTGGTTTGCCCACCCCCCCCCCCTTTTCCTGCCCCCCCCCCCCCCCCCCTTTTGTTTTTTCCCCATCTACACGAGAAATTAAGGATCATCATACATGAACACGGTAATAAATCCATCCCAGTGTCATGGAGTAGTAACAAGACACCCGGTTTATTTGGGATGCTTTACTCTTTGCATTCATGCATGCTCTGCATCAATCTTTAATGCATATATTGAGTGTGCATGTACACATATGCATATATAAAAGCACACCTTTTTTTTCCCCTTTTCTTTGTTTCTTTCTGGAATCCAGGCTGGCCTCATTCGGACAGACAGCAACGAGTTCTTCATCGAGCCCCTGGAGAGGGGGCAGCAGGAGACAGAGGAGCATGGGAGAGCCCACGTGGTGTACCGCCGGTCAGCTATCCGGCAGGATGGTGCTGAGCCCCGCCAGGACCTCCACCCTGAAGGTAGGGGCTGCTGGAATCTAGTCTTTCCCAGCAGTTGTTCCCTCCCAACTGTTTCTTGTGGGGGGAGGGTGTCTTCTTCCACTTGCCCTCTGTCTTGTACATCTCACCCCATGGCTTTAGGCTGGCTTTAACCACCGGTTGGGTCATCAGTGAGAAGAAAGGCAAGGAAATGCTGGGCTTTTGCTGGAAACTTTGAAATTCTTCGAAATTTGTTAAAATTGGATGAGTTATATATGAGTTATTCTTCCTCTTCGAAGAACAATAATCTCCTAGATGGGTGTGATCAGGCCCATGGGTGATCATATCAGCCTTGGCATTGAAGTGGAGTTGGGACTCGGGAGAAAAGGCGTCATGAGGACTTGGTCCGATTTGGCTGCTGACTGCGGCTTGAAGATGTAGGTGCTGCAGTCTTGTTTTAATCACCTATCTGCTGTGAAATGTGGTGTTGATTTGACTTCTTAACAGCTGATAGAAGCCCTTCCTTTTCCCAGCGTTCATAATTAATTTTGCTTTTCTAAAGCTTTGTTCTTTTTTTTTCTTCTTCTTTGCCTTGAAGGAGAAAACGGGGCTTTTTTTTTAATATAACATCACTTAGCTGTGCGCTACACTCTGTGTGCATAAATCACCTGCCCACTTCCCCTCTCACCTGCATAAAGCTGAGCTCACCCAGGAGTTTACAAACATGGGGTCAATGTTGTGCAACAGCACTCTATAAACCTATTTATATTTACACAGAGGTGTTAGTCTTTCTTGGTGTTTATTTACCTCTTGTGGCACTGTAAGCAGCTCCCTGATTTTTAAAAAAGTTTAAAAGTCTTCCCCAGTATGCTTGTTGCTTTTGTGGCATCGCTAATAGAATTGCAATTGAGTGTTTTAAAGGTGCTGTTGGGTACAGGGTGAGGGATGCATGAAGGGTGAAGGGTGCTATGAAGGATGGAGGATGCTCTGCCTGCAGCTATCTGCTCCCAAGAAGCAGCCCCCAGCTTTGTACTTGTCCTCCTAGCTACCTTACTGCATCCCCAGGTGTCCTCCCACCACCCAATGGACAGTGCAGGACCATCGTCACATAGATGTGTCTTTTAGTGCTGGTGCTCCCAGTTCAGAGCCGTTTCCCCATTGCAGTGCAGGGTGGATCAGCGACCTGGCTGGAGTTAAAGATCCAGTTTATTTTTCCGGCTTGATTTGTATTTTTTTTGAATGTCACCACAGTGCCAGGTCAACTTAATGGCTGTTTCTTTTTCTGCCTTGCTCAGTGCCCGGTGTGCGGGTGGGTGATCTCCCCAACTCCCTGGAGCTGATGACAGAGCGGCTGGGGGACGCGGATCGCAAGAGGCGCCATGCCAGGAAGGATGACTACAACATCGAGGTCTTGCTGGCAGTGGACGACTCGGTGGTACGCTTCCATGGGAAGGAGCATGTCCAGAACTACGTCCTCACCCTCATGAACATAGTAAGGCTTGGCTGCGGGGGGCTGTGGCTCCCACCCTTCCCTTACTTTACTGCTCTTCCCATGCTGCAAATCTGTTATCCTGGTAAAAAAATGTGTTTGGGAGTGGGGAAAGTGCTGCAGGAAGGGCTGTTCCTGCACACAGACGGCTCTGGCATTTAATTGCTGTAGCAATTGAAGTGATGGAAAGCAGAGTCCTTTTCTGTTCATCTCTGCCATGTTCCCCTGGCTGACAGCAGGGCCCAGCATGTTGGTTGCCATCACCATCTGTCACCTGAGTCCAAGAGCATCTTCTTGTTCTCCTGGCCAAGACCATCTCCTTCTTGTCGCCAAAACCTCAGCAAATGTGAGGAAAGAGAATGGTTGTTGATTATTTAGTTTGAAATGAATTTTTTTATTTATTTTGTAATTATGGTGCTTTATTTTTTGAATAAAATTTGTTGATGGGGAAGATTTTTATAGATTTTCAGAAGTTTTTTCACATTCCTTGGAAAACCTGGGCACCTTGAGGATTAGTCAGATGTGTTTGAAAAGGAGTTTATAGCAGCTTTACAGCAGCCCTGCTTCCACCCGGTGGCACAGGGCAGCCTGTGCTGACTCCCTACACTGCTTATCTTTCCTTTTTAAGATAAAAATGTACATACTCCCCAAGTCCTGAGAGATGTGGAAGGATCAACATTTATTCATCTAGTCATCTCGCAGGTTTGCTCTGTTGGCACCTGAATGATTGCAGATAGGGTCTGCAGATCTTTCGTGCACTCTCCCATTTTTTGCTTTGTTTTCCATGCTTTATCCTCGCCTCTATTTTTAAGTACTTAATTTTTAAGTATTTTTAAGTATTTGTGTGATGATGGAAAGTGTTTGAGAAGCACAACCAACTTGGAAATAACCAGGCTATGAGGATGCTTTTGCTTTTTGTTTGCTTGTTTGTTTGGGCATTATTTCTGCCCTGACAGGCAGGCTCAGAGCCATATTGCCAGTAACGAAGGGAAAATTGTCAACATAAGGGGTAAAGGTTTATGGGATTAGAGGCCAAGCATAATGTGGCCAGTCCCAAATAGAGGAGATGTTGGCTTTAAAAAGCAAATGCCTTCATGGCAACGTTTTCTTCTCTGGTGCTCTATTCTGATGCCTGTGGTTGGATGCTCTCAGCATCACTTAAGTTCCCTCTCTGAAAGTGTCTACCCTTTGCTTATTAAATCCTTCTGCACGGGGGAAGCTGCAGGGTTCCCTATTCTGACCCCGGGCTCTTCCCACGTTACGGGGGTCGGAGATGATGTCATTTTTCCTTTCCGATCTGGGGGGATGGACGGTTTGAGCGCCTGGGGATTGTCAGCTCTAATCAAAAGGTTGGTTTTCAGGCGCATTTCATGGTTTATACCCCGCGGGCAGGACTTTTCAGGGAGTGAATGCACGGGGTGCTGTGCTGGGAGAAGGGAGGACCGCTGTCTATTCAAATAAAGGCAGCACTGGAGACTATAATGAATTAAATGAAGGGGGGGGAAAAAGCAGCATCAATGAAAAGAAGGAAAAAACCAGGATAATGCATGCAACAAATACTTCCCCCGAGTATTATTTCCTTCTGTATATTCTTCCCCCACCCCCTTCCCTTTCTTTCTGGTTTTTAGTGCGTTTTCTTTCCAGCTTTGCCATGACCTCTGTCCGCCTCCTCTTCCCTTGGCGCCGCCTCGTTTCCTTACCGGCTCAGATTGCCTTAAAATACCCGATTCAGCAGAAAAAAAAATGCTTGCTGGCCTGGATGGCAGAGGGAGAGAGAGAGGAGGGTGCTGGGGGTTGGTGGGGAGGAGCGTGCAGGGACCACACAGCTGAACACTAATCCCATTAGTTGGAGGCAAGGAGAAGGAGGAGAGGCTTGGCCAGCCCTCTAATGAGGAAAGCACTTAATGAGCTGGACCGGAGTATGCTGGGGAGATGCTACATGGGAGCCAGCTGGGAAAGCCTCCAGGAGGTTTTCTATCAAGCTATAACCCAAGGAAAGGGGGCAATGAGTGTGGAAGTTGATAATAAACTTTCCTGGCCCTTTCTGGGGTTCTTGTTGGATGCTGAGGGGGGTTAGGGCATGTACCCCTTCCTGGTGGTGCATGGGCTTGGCTTAACACAGCGTTGCTGTAGGTGGGGTCCTAGGGCTCTCCCTGAGACACAAACCCTTTTATTAGGAACTTGGTGTCAGCTGGAGCTCAGTGGTAAATGATTTGTCACAGAGAAGTTTTTTTTAAAAAAAAAAAAAACCAAACCCTTATTTTGTTGCCAGAAATGTGGATGCCAGACTTTTCATTAAACGGCACTCTGTCCATCCCAGGAAGCTGACATGGGGATGACTGCTCCTTTTGTGCACCTAAGAGCTTCCCCTGCCTTCCCTACCAGCCCCCAGCCTGCATTCCCAGCCTGCCATTCCCTTCTTGGCTCAGAGGCTACATGAGGATTTTAGGTCAGGTTGAAGTGAGTGGGAAACGTATCCTTTGCCGTTGCTTGCTGTGTGTGCTGGAGAAGGCGCATCTGAGCATCTCTCATAACTGAGCCAAGCATCACTGTCCACCCTAGCAAAACCTGGCCCCCTCTCTGATGCTGGGCTCTTGAAATGAATATTTGGTGATGTGGTGGCTGGGGGAATCATAGAACCATAGAATAGTTTGGGTTGGAAGGGACCTTAAAGACCATCTAGGTCCAAGCATCCTGCCATGGGCAGGGACACCTTCTGCTGGACCAGGTTGCACAGCTTCTCTGGGCAACCTGTGCCAGTGCCTCACCACCCTCGCAGTACAGAATTCCTTCCTACTAACTCATCTGACTCTACCCTCTTTCAGTTGAAAACCGTTACCCCTTGTCCTGTTGCTACAGGCCCTACTAAAAAGTCTGTCCCCATCTTTCTTATAAGCCCCCTTTAAATACTGAAAGGTCGCTGTAAGGTGTCCCTGGCACCTTCCCTTCCCCAGGCTGAACAACCCCAACTCCCTCAGCCTGTCCTCACAGGAGAGGTGCTCCAGCCCCCTCATCATCTTCACAGCCTCCTCTGGACTCGCTCCTATGGGTCTGTGTCCTCCTTGTGCTGGGGGCCCGGAGCTGGACTCGGTACCCCAGGTGGGGTCTCACCAGAGCGGAGCAGAGGGGGAGAATCGCCTCCCTGGGCCTGCTGGCCGCGCTGCTTTTGATGCAGCCCAGGATGTGGTTGGCTTTCTGGGCTGAAAGGGCACATTACTGGGTCTTGCTGAGCTTCTGGTCAACCAACACCCCCAAGTCCTTCTCCTCAGGGCTGCTCTCCGTCCATTCTCCACCCAGCCTGTATTTGTGCTTGGGATTGCCCCCACCCAGGTGCAGGACCTCGCACTTGGCCTTGCTGAACTTCATGAGGTTTGCTCAGGCCAACCTCTCAAGCCTGTCAGGGTCCCTCCAGATGGATCCCTTTCCTCCAAGGTGTCAACCACACCACGCAGCTCGGTGTCGCCAGCAAACTTGCTGAGGATGCACTCAGTCCCACTGTCCATGTTGCCAACAAAGATGTTGAACAGCCATTCCCTGGCCTTGCTGGCTGCCTGTGGCAGGGGTTGTGATGCTACTGAAGCAAAATTAGCATGCCCCAGCCGTAGTGACTGCTGTGTGTGAGGGCTGAAGGGCTGGGAACCAGGAAGGGGATCCAGCACCCCGTAAGGGAAGAGGAGAGGAAATGTTTTGTGTCCTGCTTTGCTCTTCAGCCTCTTGACACTCAATTGGGCTCCTTGGTTTTCTCCTCTGGACTTCCCAGCGCTCGCCCCTGATGCTCTTGAGGCTGGGGCTGGCCCTGCTCAGAGGAGGCAAACCAAGCTATGGGCTATATTAAGCCTGGCCCTGGTATCAACTGGTTTGCTGGTTTTTTTGTAGGATATTGCCCATGATTTGGTTAAGGGTGCCAGGGTACTTGGTGTTTTCCCATTGTTTCGGGTTACTAGGAAACCCCATGAGTCAGAGCCCTCTCCAGGCTGGGACTTGCCCAGCTCCCCTCCGGCACATCAGCCAAATAAATTATTGTTCCCAAGGGCTGAGTGACAAAGAGTGCTACTGAGACCCCACAGAGGAGAGCGTTAGGGGGGAAAAAAATCAAACGTCTGGCTTTAATTTTAACCTGGGATTATCTGAAAAGCCAACCTGGAGCATGGACTGCTTGAGACACAGATTTGCTGAGCTTGGTGCCGTTTCTGGAGGGAGACCAGTCTAAAATAATGTGCACATTAGAGTCCTTCTGGTCTATGATTGCCTGGGGTTTTTTTGTTCGTTCATGATCCATCTCCATGCTAACTGATAATAACAAAAAAATATCTCTGATGTCTCTGTTACGCCTGCACACACTTTTTCCCACCCCCTGCATAGGCTCATGTGTTTGTTGCTATGTTTTTGGGACAACATGGCCTGTTGCGTAGAGAATTATGATAAGATCTAGAGCTTTGCTCTGCAGAGCAAACCTCCCCTTTCCTCCATTCCATTGCTAGTGCGGGTCAGCCCTTGCAGAGGTGTTCGCAGTGGTGTGCTTCCCTGCAGGGGACGCAAGTGCATGTAGCGGGCCAAATAAAGTTGTCAGGGGGACTTTTGCCTCTGCTTCTAGCCACTTGTCCCCAGAAAACAGGCTCAGGGTGAATCAACTGGCATGAAAACTGAGCGAGGGAATAAAAGAAAGGAGCTTAAAGATGACTTGGCTGTTCTGAGTAAGCGATCTGGGGTTTTGAAATGTCAGCTATTCTGCTGGTTTGGCAAATTCTTCTCGTGTCTCTCTCTTTGTTTTCCTTCCCTGAAGAACGGCGAGGTCTAGATGTTGCCAGTGCGGTTTGCTGTCGAGATCTTGCGTCTGGGGCTGCAGACTCGGGGCTGGCCAGAGGCTTGCAGGGATTTAGGTAGGCAGCCTTCCTTGCTCCCAGCACCAGTGAGGGTCTGGGAGGGGGGTCCCATGCACTTGACAAATTGATTGAGCATTTCGGAGAGGATGCACAGGGTTTTAAATGCTCCTTTCAGTCTTTGTAAAGTGTTAGCGTTGTCCCCTTGGCGCTGCAGGGCTGGGGGCTTTGGAGTTGCCTGCGGGGGGTCCTGTGGGCTGCGTGTTCTTGCATATTTGCACTTAACGTGCAGCTAGCCTTAAGGGCTGGTCTGTTATAGGTGGGGGAAAAAGTTCTCTCTTAAATGAAATAGGAGAGCACTTCTTGCCAGGTGTCAGTGTTAAACAGGCTGGGCATCTAACCACATGGTTGAGAGGGCTAAGAAGATCTTTATCCCATCTGTCTTCAGGGAGGTGGGTCCCTTCACTGGAGCCCATTGCAGAACAGGTATTTTCGGGGGGGGATTTTCTCTGCAGACACACTTAATGGCATCCGCAGAGGGCAGGGGGAGCTGTGCCAAGCCTACAAACTGCTCTCTGGGCCAATTTCCATCCCCTCTGCTTGCTTGAACCAGCCCAGGGTGGGTTGGTGGGGAGTGGGGAGGTGATGCTTGTGCCCCCCACCCCCAGCTCCATCGACACTTCTTCCACAGACACTGAGGTGCTGTGGGGGATGCTGGCCCTGCTGATGCTGCCCACCAGAAACTTGGAAACTGCGGGGTCAGAGCAGTCACAGCAGCAAGTGCTTTTGATTTTTTTATTTTTTTACCTCCATCAATTATTTATATCTGGCTATTAAGGGAAGTCCATAGCCTTGGGCAGTCTGGTTCCACATCTGCTTTCTGAATTAACTGTAAAGGTCGATGCTGAGCTGGTATCTGTTAAGTACAGATCCCTGCCTAAACGCTGCCCTCCTCTACACAAGACAGGGGCTGGGGTTTAGGGTTAACCCTTTGGTTCAGGGGCTGGAGGGGTACCTAGTCCTTGCTACCTGGAGAAGGGTGGGATTTAGCACTGCTTTAAAAGGAAGATTTAGGGGATTAAATCCCATCTTGGAATAATACAGCTTCTTGTGTCTTAGTCCCTTAATGAGCTGTTCCTAAGCTGCTCGTGGTTCTGCTGTCCATAGCCACTCCTCTAGCAAGGCTGAGGAAGGATGCGCAGTGCTGGGAGGGTGTTGATGAGTTTATTTGTCAATGCCTGTGAAAAATATTGCTGTTCCCAAATTTTTTTTTTTCTCCCAGGGTAGCTAACGTTGCCTGGGGGTGCGTGATTTAGGGCAGGGAGCTCTTCTCAGGCCTGGGGACTGTTTGCAGGCACTGCTGGGAGGAAGAGACATTGCTGAGAGGAACCATTGCTGCATGGTATGTCAGGCAGCACAGAGCAAAGTTCTCATCCCACCAGCTCCTCTGCTTGTGCTCCTCCCTCCCCTGGATGCGACCCTTCTCTTGCCGGCTGGGGCTGCCATGTGGCAGGTTTTTATGCAGCATCCTTTCCCACTGCCTGTGGGGTCTGCTGAGCATCCTGCCAGAATAGCCTGTGCAGCTGGGCAGGGAGAGGTCTGCGCTGCTCCCTTGGGAGCTCTGGGTCACAGCAGGGTCAGGCCGGGGCTTGGCCAGGAGCTGCAGCTGGTGGAGAGGTTCCTAAGGCAGGAACATGGTTCGTCACAGTGCATTGAAGGGTCCTCAGGAACAGAGTGCCAGTGGATGATGCTGAGGTGCTGACTGAAGAGGAGGCTTAATGATGCTCCAGCTCCTGACAAGTGCTGGTGATGAAGGAAAATGCATAAAGATTTGGGAAAGTGAAGGAAATGGCCATGTTTTCCCCCTCGTTCCCTGAACTGTCCCCTAGGTCCAGCTCTTTAGGGCCATAGCATATCTTTCATTTCTCCCTCTCTTCCCTCATTTCTCACCCTTTTACATTGCCTCTCATACAACAGGCATTAAGGCTGGGGTATTTTTGCAAAGGGTCAGACTCCTGATGTGGGACTTCTCAGGTTTGCTAACATTTTCTCCAGGGTGCCAAAGCCTCCTACATTCCAAACCGCGAGGCTGAGCATGACCCTCCCACTGGGTTGTTGCTGCTCCTTGCTGGGATGGATGCTTCGTGCTTTGGTGTGACTGTAGGTCTGAGTAATGCTTTCAAGCAGGAGCCCAGCTGCAATGCTGCACAACCTTCCTCCCATCTGTGCGCACACCAAAAAAAACCCCCAGAGTTAGCATTGGAAGAAATTCATAGTATTCTGATTATTCTTACAAAATGCCTTTAAAAGGTGCTGGTGCAGGGTGAAGGAGCATCCCAACCACGATGAGCAAGGGTGAGCTGAGGATGCGCAGTGCAGCATTATCTTTCCATGCTGATGAAGAAATGACCCCGTGGGGCTTACAGCCTGTGCATCCAAAGGGATGCACTAATGAGGATGGGCTGGTGATTTATTTATTGATTATTTTTTTTTTTAATTCTTCTGCATTCGAGATGTGGCAGGCTCAGGACCTGTATTACCCCTCTGTAAAGCTTGAAGCCACTCCATGGGAGTATTAGTTGTCATGGGGCAACGTTAACTTTGGGTTTTTGGGTTTAAAAATGGCCCAAGTGGGCATTTCAAACAGATACACAGGGTATAAATTAGGGGTCTTGTAAAGCACTCATGCAGTCTGGGAAATGCCTGGCTTGGATTTGGGCAGCAGTAAAGGGGTAGTTGTCACTCAACCCCTGAGTTCAAATGTAAGCTTAAAAAAAAAGGAATGGGGAAAAAAATAGAAAAGCTCCATAAATCTGGCTTTACAATATTCATCTAGTCTGGAAGGCTGTGGTAGAGCTGAGGCAAATTATTTTCTCTTGGACAAAGTTGAAAAAGTGTGTTTTAATTTAAACATTCATCCTAGTAAATATTAAAGATGGTTTTAATTTGACTTCCTCAACTCCTGCAGTGAACCCCCATTTGTGTCAGTGTTCATTTCGGAGGCTTTTGGAGGATAAGAAAGTCCCATTCTCTAAAAATCAGATTTTTTTTCCCTGGGCTGTATTTTCACATGTGCTTTGCAGGTGGGTGAAGGCTGGTGTAGGATCTCCTGCGCTTGCATGGGTTTATGGCTGCCCGCTCAGTGCTACTCTCAGTGGCTGCCTGTCACCATGCACAGCTCGGAGGGACCTTTCTCATCTGGATATCTTCTTCTCTTGGTAGCACTTAGGACTAGAATTTGTTTATTCATCCTAGAAACGCAGAAGGAAATGGTTATAGCTTATTATTTCCTTTGCAAAATCATTTTTAATAGCTGATGTTGATAGATACCTTATTGACTCACAAGCCCTCCCTGTTCTTTTTGTTGTATTGTCTTCTCCTGGGGTTTCTGAAGTGGTAGGTCAAATTTGAGTCACCGGTATAACTGAGTAATGCCGTTGCTTTGATAAAATCGCTCATCTCTCTCCCAAAAGCCGTTTTTAATTTCCACCAAACACAAGGATGCTGGAGTCTGAAGCATTTCCTTCCATCTGAAGACTTCATGCTCCGAAGGGAGCAGTGGCTCATTGTGAGATGGTCAGCAGTGGAGGCAGTCCCCGTGGGAAAATCAGCCCTCCTCTCTTCTCTTGATGGGACGGGTGATGCCATTGACCATCCGAGCCACCCATCCTGGGGAAATTTGGCTTATTCCAGCTTGGCTTTTTGACTCTATGGTTTTTACACAGGGGCAAAATAACAAATAAAAAGCTGGGGGTTTGAGGAGGGAGATGAGGTCTTTGTACCTGGTCTTGTGTAGTCTCGGAAAGTCGGGTAGGATGCTGAATGTGGGAGCCTGGAGGACAGGAGGAGCTTGAGAGCTGGGATGATCTTAACTTCTCTGGTTTTATGTCCCTCCTTTCTACAGGTAGATGAAATTTATCATGACGAGTCCCTGGGCGTCCACATCAACATCGTGCTGGTCAGGATGATCATGGTGGGATACCGCCAGGTAAATACAGTGTTTGGACGTGGTGAGGAAGAGATGCTATTCAGGCTGGCCCCTGCTTTTTGGCCACTTTCCTTGTTCAAGCCCTGCCTCATGAGGGCAGGAGGGTTGCTGAAATGCGGTATTATAGGCACAGCAGGCAGCTTCTGCTTCTTCCAAAGCCGGCAAGTGTGCAGCAACACTGTGGCTTAGTGTGTCTTCACCATAATATTTAACAGTTAGGTAAGCCCCGGCTTGGAAAAATGAGGCTGTTCAGGTCAGCTGTCAAAGCCCAGGTGACAACTGTGCTGGGCAGTGATGAATCTGAACCCTCATCTGGCTGGTTTCTGGAGCCTGAAGGTCTGGAGAGCCCCATGGCCGTGCAGCCCCAGGGCAGAGAGAGATCCCTGGGGGGCTGTCGGGTGGCTGTTATCCGCCTTCATCTGCTTGCTCTGGGATGTGGGAAAAACCACAAGAGGCTTCCTCAGGAGCTCTAGGGTGGCAGTAGATGACGGCACAAAGGTGACTTCCCAAGTTGGTAGGAGCTGGATATCAGTGAGAAGCCAAGGCCAGGATCTCCTGTGTCCCAGCCTTGGCAGCCCTGGGAGGCTTCACTGGATGTCCTGCAGCTCTCAGGTGCCTTGGGCATGGACAGGAAAAGCATGAGAAGGTTTCATGTGGTTTCCCAGGTTGCATTTGTTTTTGAAGGCTTGTTTGAGCATGGCAGCTGGAAGATTTTCTTTAAAACAGTGTGATTAGCTATACTTTTTGTGGCAAGCCCCTAACCTACATGAAGTATCAATGACTCAACACAGTGATGTCTCTGTGTGTGGTCCACAAATAAGACCCATTAGGTCTTGGAAAACTTGTTTGTTACAGAAATCTGCTTGGCTGGCAGAAACCAAATGCACCTTAGAGACCCAGGGATGGTTCTTAGGAGCAGGGACGAGGACAAAGGCTGGCTCAGTTTTGAAGGCTTCTAGGAGACCAGGAACATCATCTCCACCTGAGAAAGCCAGTAATGTGTCTGGCTTCCTCCCAGCAGCGTTTGTGCTCTGGGCTGGAGGATGATACGTGGAGGAGAAGGGATTCAGAGCTGCAGTGTTACGGCCAGTAACGGGGGGGCTCTGTTTAGGATGCTATATCCTCCCAAAAGCCTGCACTGGAGGCAGCTGCTTTGTCCGGCTACATTGCTGCTTGGGTTTGGGGGATGATGTGGGAAGTAATGAGCAGATGTTTGAATGCAAGTGAGATCTCAGCTTACCGCTGTTTAGGTCTGATGCTTCCTGAGTAACTCCTGCGGTTTCTTGTCTCCCACCTTGCACTTTGTAGAATAAAACTTCCGTGGCTTCCATGTAAGGGCCAGGGGAAGGGCAGTATGTTTTACCTTTCTTCCCACCGCTGTGGCTCAGCAGGTACCTGTCTGAGAGCATAATTTATTTTAGAGCATAATTTATAGAGCGTAAGTTTGCAAAATGCTAATCTTGAACAACAACAACAAAAAAAAGATGAAGGGCCAGATGACTGCTATGAAACAGTCCTGGACACCTCCACCTATTTTCTGCTAGGGTCTCAGCCTCTGTGGGTCAAGTTTTGCAGGGTAGTGCTGCTCTGCTCATCACTGAGCATCAGCATCTTGCAACGTTTCGATGAGGAGCCCACGCAGGAGCTGGGAATCTGAATCCTCTTTGCTTCCCAGCTGCTCTTGTCTTTTATATACTGCTGCCCCGAGCACTTGTGTGACCAAAGAGGGTCATATACCCTTATGTCCCAGACCGTATCGATTTGTGGGAATGATTTCTGTGCTGGTTTTAAATAAAAAAAGGTGCAAGATGCTTTGCAGATGCAAAGTGGGATGTTGTTGCTTTTAATGATGGAGTAGCACTGCTTAGGAGTCTTTCCAACTCCAGAACTCTTGGCAGGTTCCTTCTCCTCCACTGACTTACCCATCTTTTTGTTTATGTATTTATTTAATTCTTTACCCAGTCAGTCAGCCTGATAGAGCGAGGGAACCCGTCTCGGAGCTTGGAGCAGGTCTGCCGCTGGGCTCACTCGCAGCAGCGCTCCGACCCGGAGCACGCTGAGTACCATGACCATGCTGTATTCCTCACCAGGCAAGATTTTGGTCCCGCAGGTATGCAAGGTACTGTATTTATCTCGATCAGGTATGTGCAGTTTGCTGGGGGAAAGCCAGAGAGGGGAGAGGATTTCTTGCAAACACAGTCTGCTTCTTGGCCAGCAGGGTCCAGAAAAAGGTTATTAAAATCAGTATTTTTTTAATACAAAGTAGAAGAACGACAGAATTAAGGCAGAGCATCAACCTGAACGGATTAAAAAAAGAAAATAATCTTTATTCATTCTGCCCATACTTGGGTTTCAGGCAGCAATCCTCCCCTTGTCCCATAGTGCCTTAAAAAGTTTTCAAATTATGTATAAAAGATGGAATACCACATGGAGCTTCATGGGGCCAGTCAATCATTTCTGTCTTCTGGAGGAGCTTTAAAACCTGGTTTTACACCGGTTGGTTTCTTGGCCCTCTTAGGCCTTGGACATGGGAGCATTTCGTAAACCCTGGGCCAAAGAGGAGGTCTCACTGCAGTCTGCAGGGGTGATGGCAGCAGTTCTCTCACTCTCTTGGTGCAGAGGCTGTACTGATATGGTCTTGAGAAGTTAGAGACCTTGGCAAAAAATGTAACAAATTTGCAGGAAAAGCTGTTGGTGTTTTATGGCTCCATTAGAAAAGCAGATGCTTTGGTGTCATCATGAGAGGTGTCTTCTCCCAGTTCTCCTGAGCCTGCTGTCTCCAAATTGCGATCTCCTCCTTCCCACACTGTTAGCAAAGTCTGAATTTCCCATCAGGAGGCTCCATTTGATGCCATGAACATGCTGGCAGCATCACACTGACTTGTAGCATGAGTCTTTCTGGTGTGCATGGGAGGAAACAGAGATGGAAGAGTCCTGTCTTCACTTTGATTGCCTTCCTGAATAGGATCTCCTTGTAGCAGGGCATGAACCACAGGAGATATCCATCTGGAAGCCCTCTTGAATGAACATGCTGTTGGACATCAAAGAGCAGAGTTTGGGTTGTGCAAACAGCCTCCCCACCAAGCTGTGGACCTGCCTTGGGCTCCTTGTCCGGAGCTGTGTGGCAGCGTGGGTGACATACCAGGTTTTGTTTCGTTTTTCTAGACCCTTCCTGGCAAAGTGACTGTGTCCAAAGGCATTGGTGAGAAGACCTTTTTTGGCATGTCAGCAGAAGGGGGAAACTCACTGGACTCCCCCTTGGTGGGAGGGAGTTGAGATTGATGGAGTAGCCCTACTCTACAGTTGCTCGTTCCAGCTCCTTCCCCTTTTCCCTGCAGGTCTGGCTCCCTGTTTTTCACACATCTTTGGGATGGATGTTTGCTTTCTGCACAAGTTCCCGTGGATGCTGTGTCCTTGCCTGGCTGTGTTGCATGGCACACGGTGCAGCTGCTCCTCACCCACTGGGAACTGCCCTCTCACTGGGCTGCTGGAATAGTAACACTTGCTTACTCTTGCCTCTTTTCCTCAAAACAAAGTTCTTTTAGATCCCTGTCATCCCTTTCTAGCTTGGAGCTATGTGCAATGAAGGGCCAGACCATGGCACCTCTAATTCTTGCTCATGGCGTATGTTCACTGAGGGTATCTAAGCGACTTGCTGAGGTGATGGCAAATACCTGCTGGCTTCTTTAGCCACTGCTGTAGGGTGTATGTACCAGTTGGGGAGCATCTGCCAAGCTCATATGTGCCCTGAAACTGAGCTGAAAGCAGAGCTGGTCCTGCTCCAAAGACCCTACAGCCTAAATCAGGGGTCCTCAAACTATGGCCCGCAGGCTGGATACAGCCCCCCAGGGTCCTCAATCCGGTCCCCGGTATTTACAGACCCCCCCTGCCCCACCCCCGCCAGGGGTTGGGGGGGAAACCAAGCAGCCGCAGATGACTGCCTGCCACTTCATCCGCACACCGGCCCCCTGGTTAAAAAGTTTGAGGACCCCTGGCCTAAATCAACAAGCCAGGAGAAAGGAACTCTTTGAAGATGGAAGTCCTCCAAGTCACAGGGACCTGGAAATGGAGCTTAAATGTCAAGCCCATGCTCAGTTTGATGCCTCATCACTCCTTATAGTTGTGGGCCCAATTAGCAATGGCGATGGGGCTGGTTCAACTCATTAACCCATGCGATCCTCTTAGCCCAGGCTATTTCCATGCTGGCAAGCCAATGATGCTCCATCACCACATCCTCACAAGACATGGCTTGTGCCTCCCTGTGTCCTGTCACCTCCCCTTAGCCAGTAAACCAGACCAGCGAATGGTCTGGCATGGCACTGGATGCAAGTCTTTGCGGAGCGTTGCGGTCTTGTGGCGTAGCTCTTCTTTGTGGCAGGTCCAAGCCAAGCCCTAAGGGGGTTTACAAAAACTTCTTGGTGCTGGCAACAGCTCTGCTTGTGGCCTCTTGGTGGGAATGGGAGCAGTCATGGTCAACACAGAGAAATTTTGGAAAGCTGATGCAATCGTTGCTTTGGGAATCAAGGGAAGCTGGAAGGCATGGAGGGGAAGGGCCAGGAGGGACAGCTGAGCTGTGCTGACCTTGCATGCGGATTGCAGGTACACTCCGGCCCTTCAAAGAGAAATGCCTCTTGGTAGTGGACAGATGTGTTATAAATTATTGACTGCTGCTGCTGCAGCTCTGTCTAAACCAGAGTGCCATGTCCCTCTGCAGTGGGTGGGCACCAAGGGTTTTCTGGCCCAGGCTGAAGGATGCTTTTGCTTAAGTTTTAATTTGTTACTCTGTGGTGACCTATGGTTGGCCTTCGAGCAGGCTCGTAGTCCATGTTAGAAGGTCAGGGAGACTGAAAGCAGGTAGGAAGTGTCCATAAAGAAGAATAAAATGCATTTGGAGGAAGCAAGAGATTGGCTGGTGTCTTGCCGGTATGGTGAGGACATGCCGTTTCTCCTATATGTGTGTGTCTGGTAAGTGTTTGCAGGCTAATCTAGTTTTATCAATTAAGTATTTCCCAGGTAGTTCCTTCTGACCATCATTCTGTGGAGAACCCTTTATGCTTCTTCCAGTTCTCACTGAGGTTTTAATTATGAGAAACCAGTGTCTGCCTTCCCAAGCATCCACCTTTTCATATTCTTTTGTCCTATCTCCAGTCCAGGCATCCAGAGCCTTTTTGGTTGGGAATTTGTCCCATTTTTATCCTAGACAAAATATATTTGCTCTTGCCTTGTACAGAAAACTTTCCACATTTTTACTCTTTCTTATGGAAAGTTTCCTGGAGGAAAAAAATCTTTTCAAATGATTTATCCAGGATCCGACTCATTGCTTTATGGTTAAACCAAATGATCTGATTGTCTCTCTCAAGCTCTTCGTTTGGCCTGTTACCTTTTGCTTTCCTTTTGACTGCAGCATCCACTGAGCCCGTCATTTCTCCGCTGTCTTTCTTACAGTGCTTTAGTTTGTTTGTTCATTGGAGTAAGTCTGGTTGCCCACTTGAATGTGAGGAAGATGAAAAACACTTTCCCCCATTGAATTAAAACCCCGAGTGTATTTATTGAAGCAGGCTGCCTTGAGAAGATCCTTGCTGTTGTGGGGGCTTCCCTGAGGTTATGTGGTGTTCTGCAGGCAGAAATGAACTTGCTCTGCATGTAATGAGAATTGCATATTTATTTAATGTTCAGCTTTTTGCTTGGCAACTTGGGTTCACCTGACCTCTTCATTTGGAGTATAAGCAAAAATGCATCCATCGCTTCTCACAAAGTACCGTGTAAGTGAGCCCTTCAAAGATTCTTTTCTGGGCTTGTTTTGAAAAATTAAATTATTATGATGAGAAAAGTTTCCTTCAGAAGTTCCAGTGCAGGTGGACACCCTGGAAAATCTCCGCCTAGCTGATAAATAGAAATATCGAGGGAAACGCTCGCCCCAAACCTCCTTGGTTTTGCCTTATACCTGTAGTGATGGTAACTTCTGGGTGCCCAGCAGTGCAGCAGCGACCCATCCCTTGTCCTGTGCAGCTTCCAGTTCACCCGGTGCACCCACGAAGTCAGTGACTGTTGACTTCAGGGCAGAGCTGTAGGAAACCTTTTATTTTTTACTGTAATCTATTGTCCTTGACCAGCTGCACAGTGCCGGGACCCACCTTCTTGTTCAGCTTGGGAACTAAGTTGAGTGCAGTCACTCCTTTCCTCTCCACCCTCTTCCAGGACAATTAGTCATGAGTTGCTGACTTGGTGTGGAGCAAGTGGCCCACAAGGATGGTGGCACGTGGACTCCATGGACCCAGTGTTTTGGCCAGGGTCTATGCAGGAGGGCAGGCGCAGGGGTGTGCATCCACCTTCAGCTCATAAGCACCCCTCTCCTGCTGCAGCTCAGCCTCCCTCTTGGCTCACTGAGCTTTCCTCTTCCAGCATCCCTATCCCCAGGGCAGAGTTATCCAGCATGGTCCTGCCCTGCTTTTGCCTCTGAGACCTGTAAGTCCTTCCCTCACTAACTTCTTTCCCCTTGATGCCAAAAAGGGTCAGTCTTTAAAAAAAAAAAATTAAAAAAATTGGACAGTAAATTCTAGAAGAAGCCAAGGAATTAATTGAATTGGGCAAAAATAACATAAGCAAAAAGGAAAATAAACGGAAATAGAGATGATGCATTGCTGAATGGGTGGGGGGAAAGCTTCCCTGCCTACAGCTGCCCCACTGCACTGCACTTGATCGAGGGCTGGGGGCTGGGGAGGTGCATGGTCCTCCCTGTCTCTGTCTGGCAGAGGGGTGCCCCCATGCCTGGGGTTGGTGTGGGTGCATGTGTGGGTGCATCTCAGGGGTCCCCTGTAGCCTGCAGTAAGCAAGGCTGTATTTTTGGTGGGGCTCTGGGGGACACCTCACACCTTTTGTTCTTTCTCTTCCTTTCTTCTTTATTTTTTTCAATAAAGAAGAATGGGGGGGATGCCGTTTCTGGGCTGGGAGGCTGTGGTCACCGACACCGATAAAGCACCCATGGGTCCCTTTGCTGCCCTCTTGCCGGCCCGGGTGTTTTGGCATGAGGGCAGAGAGCTGCTGGTGAGCCTCAGCACAACCTCAGCCTGCTTTTGGCATTGGCAGCCCTGATGGTCATTCTGGTGAGCAAGTGACCTGAGCAGCTCTGTCTCTACAGTGCCTTCCTCTTTGTTTCTTCTCGTGTTGCAGTGAAGCCAGGCTGTGGTTGTGTTTTGGGTTTTTTTTTAAATTTTTCATCCGCCCCCTCCCCCGCAAAGGTTTTCTCTCTCCTCTCTTCCTCTCTTCTTCCCTTCTCCCTTGCCCCAGGCTACGCACCAGTGACCGGGATGTGCCACCCACTCCGCAGCTGCACCCTCAACCATGAAGATGGCTTCTCCTCAGCATTTGTCATTGCCCACGAGACTGGCCATGTGTAAGTCACGGGGGCAGAGCTGCCTGTCCCCTTTGGTGGGGGGACAAGTATGGTGGTGCTCCTTTCTTTGCAGAAGGGACTTTCTGCTGGTGCCAGCGTGCGTACCATTGTGGCACACAACAAGCTGGTGTAAATTGCCCAGGAACCTGATCTCACACTGGCTTTTCCCATCAGGTTAGGCATGGAGCATGACGGCCAGGGCAACCGCTGTGCTGATGAGACCAGCATGGGGAGCATCATGGCACCACTGGTCCAGGCTGCCTTCCACCGCTACCACTGGTCCCGCTGCAGCAAGCAGGAGCTCAACCGCTACATTCAGTAAGTCAGTTTTAAGCAGGAGGGAACGTTCTCCCTTTGGACAGCGTGACTGCGTGCATTTTGTACCCAGCAACTCCTGCATGAAGCAAGCAGCAGATGGGTCCCCATTGGGATTGCTTGTTTTGGCCAGATTAGCAAAAATGAGTCGTTGGGAGATTATTTTCCCTTTTTCTTCTACTAACAGCTTTGGTTCCTTGCACAAGGATGTGCAATGTCATCGTTGGGCTGCAGAGGTTGAAGGCAAATAGGAGCTTGATAAAAGCTGAAGATGTCAACAGAGCAACAGTTTGCAGAAGCTCTGTGCTAGCAGAGCCCACGTGTCAAATATTTTTGCCATTTGCTTTGCCTGTGTGGTTTCCCCTTTAGGCTATAAAATGTTTTGTGCTGCATACTAAAAAGGTGTAGAGACAGGCCAGGAGCTTTCTGTGTGTTGGGGCCAAGAAGAGTGGTGGGAAAGCAGGTGGCAGTAGTGGTACTCACTAGTACCAAGGTGCTCTGTCTCCTGGGGAGCTGCAGACAGCGGAGGGATGCTTGTCTTTGTGGGTCTTTGCTAGCAACATGTTTTCCAGCAATGCGTAGTTAGCGTCAGTGCCAAGATAATTCAGATTTCTCAGTATCTGAATTTGGAGAGAGGGCTGTAGGTGAGGGAAGGGTTGAAGGAAGGAAATCCTCCATGTCTGACCTTGCTTTGCCTCTGCCCTGCACCTCTGCAGCTCCTACGACTGCCTCCTGGATGACCCCTTTGAGCACCAGTGGCCCACTTTACCTGAGCTGCCAGGCATTAACTACTCCATGGACGAGCAGTGCCGCTTTGACTTTGGTGTGGGCTACAAAACGTGCACGGCGGTGAGTATGGGTTGCATGGCCACATTGCCCCTCACTCCGGGACCCCCAGCCAGGCGCCGCGTGGGCAAGGAGGGGTGCTGTGGGCCTGCTGGGACTTGCTGCTACTGTCCCAGCCCAGCTCCTCTGTGCTCCCCAGTTCCGTACCTTCGACCCCTGCAAGCAGCTGTGGTGCAGCCACCCTGACAACCCCTACTTCTGCAAGACCAAGAAGGGGCCACCCTTGGATGGGACCGAGTGCTCTCCAGGCAAGGTAGGGGCTGGTCCTGCCTGCCCCCTCCTTGGGAGGGGACAGGGACCCCCTTGAGGGCAGCAGTCAGTGGGTGCCTAGTTTTTAGCTGGCATTACTCTTTATTTTCCTCGGTTTGTGCTCAGTTATGGCTTTGGTTTTCTTCTGATCTGCCTGTGTCTGCAGAGAAGCAGCGCTTGTTTTGTTACCTGGCAAAAGAGCGACGATGACATTGCACATCCAATCTCAGGATATCATCAGGCTTTTACCTTAGGCTTTCTTGGTGTGCCCATTAGCACAGTGTGAAAGTGTGGATATGTTGGAAAAGCTGCTGGCCCATGTAGGTGTTGGGTGGTTCTTTGCTGGAGAGTGGCTGGGCACAAGGTATGCAACAACTTGTGATGAGATTCTGTATAAATCTTGCTTGAAATGCAGCCTCCCCAAGTGCTTGAATGGCAGTTTGCCAAAAGCTTCCAAAATGAGGCTTTCTGAAACATGTACAGATGCGTTACACATTGTGCTGGCACGTGGCTCCAGGGGACTGCAACATCTTGACTGGGAGGTCCACAGGCTGGTCAGTGTTTTGCCCCTTCAGGGACCTTCCCTGCATCTGTCCCAGTGGGCACCGAAGGCACTGGTGACTTTTCCCCAGGGCTGGCGTTAAACCCTGCGTCTGGGTGCCCGTGAGGCGACACTGCAGCTTCATGCCAGGCATTATACGTGCGTGGGAAGAAATGTGGAGCTCCGGATTGCATTTACCAAAATGCCCAGCAGCTTGCTGCTGTGCTCCATGCAAAAGTTTGGGTTCATCCCCCTTGTGCCAGCGGGGAGATATCCGCAGGGCTCATCCATCCCAGATCCCGGTGTAACTCCGTGCCTGCCCGAGGATCTGCATGGGTGGAGAGGGGCAGTTTGGCTGGAGAGAGAAAACCAGTCCAGGAATTAAAAAATACAGCATTACGGAAAGAAAACCAAAGGAGTTTGTTTTGCAGAGGGATATTTGCGTGCCCCAAGCTTGTGCCTTCAGCCTTCTGCACGGGTTTGTCCTTCCACATCCTGATCTCTCCCTCTGGGAAGCCGTATGGCTTGCATATCATGTCTGGAGCAAATCACACCTCCTCTGTTGCCCGCTTTTCCAGCTACGATTTTAAAAGCAAAACACTTGTGAACAAGTAAACCCTGGAGAAAAACACAGCAATATAACCCAGCTGCCAGCTTCCCAGCTGATGTAAACCACCACTGTGCAGGCTCTTCTATACCAGATTCAAGTACAGATGTGCTGGGAGCCTGCCCTGCTTATCCCTGCTCCTCTGCTGTGTTTTCTGCTGTGCGTCCCAGCCATGGAGCTGTGCTCTTGGAGCAAAGCCGTGGGCTGCTTGTGCTCCTGATTCAGTCATGAAGTGATGCAGCTTGCTCGTCCCCAAACCAGCCTGGAGGGCAGCCCTGCTGTCACATGCCTGGGCACCACTCCTGCTCCTGCTTCCTGTAAGAAGGACATGCCCGAGGCCGTGATGAAGAGCACCTTCCTCCCATGCTTTGCAAACTGCGAGCCATTTTTGTAGTGCTGTGGGTGCAGGAGGGCTTTCTTTACTGGTGCTCAGCACCTTGGAGGAGGCAGGCGTGGAGCTCACCCGTCTTTTCTTCTCTTTTCCAGTGGTGCTTCAAGGGTCACTGCATCTGGAAGACGTCGGAGCAGCCTTACAGCCAGGACGGCAGCTGGAGCTCCTGGTCCAAGTTTGGCTCCTGCTCCAGGACCTGCGGGGGTGGCGTGCGCTCTCGCAGCAGGAGCTGTGACAACCCGCCGTATGTTTGGCCTCCCTCCCTTTTAGCGGGGGTAAAACTGGAAGCAGTTGAGAGTCAGAGGTTCCCTTACTCTTCCCCTCGTGTGCTCTGTGGGCAGGGGTGGGGACATCTGTTCCTGCATGAGCTGTGCCATGCGTTTTGGTGCTGAGCTGTGTCATGTTTGGACAGCAGCATCCTCTGATGCGGTTTTAACTCACCTACTTTATTTTCCAGCCCGGCATATGGTGGTCGCCACTGCCCAGGAGCCACCTACGAGTACCAAGTGTGCAATGCCGAGGAGTGCCCAGGGCCCTACCAGGATTTCCGTGCCCAGCAATGCTCCAAGCGCAACTCCTACTACACCCACCAGAACAGCAAGCACTCCTGGCTTCCCTACGAGCATCACGACGGTGAGCGGCGGTGGGTCCTAGCAAAGGAGCAGTAGCCAAAGTGCCTTCCCTCCCAGAGGTGGCCATCACTGTGGGACGGAGACTGGGCCAGCTGCACAGATGGTGGGTTGTGGAAAGCTCCTGAGCTGGAAACTAGCGTGCAATAAGTGAGCATCAAGCAGCCAGGTCTTTAAAACTAATCTCTTGTGCTTGCCCTCAGGTGTCACATAGAGAAACCCAAACGTTGCTCTGGTTCCAGCTCAAAGTGCAGCAGAGCTGGGCTGGGAAGATCAGCCCATGTTGAAACTTTTCCCTGCTCCTCCTGCACTAGTAAGAGGAGAGCCCCTTGGTGTAGTGGTGGCCAGAGATAAATCTGTTTGCACTACTTTAAAAGTTTTATCTCTGCTTTCCGTGTGCTTTGACACACAGAGGTCTTCTTTTCCTTGGGAGGTGGTGGGGTGATGGCTCTGCCTGCTCGCTGCTGGAGCCGCAGTGGGGAGCGTGCTGCTCTGGGCTGGCTGGGTGCCAGGTCCGCCTGCCTGGCTTGGGATCGCTCATGCACACAGCCAGGCGTCTTTCCCTGCAGTGTCACGTAGTGTGTCCCATCCAGTTGCTTTCTCTTAATTTCCCATGTGTGCTGGGCAAAAGTGCAGGCTCTTGAGCAGCAAGCAGACGTGGCAAAATAAGGCACGTGGTTAGTCTGGGGTTTGGAAGTCTGGCTGTGCTCAGGGATACAAGCTGATACGGGTTTCTATCTTCTAACACCCTAATATACTTCCACAAACCCTTTTTTCCCCCCTTTTCCCCCTTTTTATTTTGCTACAGATGCTCAGAAGTGTGAGCTGATCTGCCAGTCCAAGGGAACAGGGGACGTGGTGTTCATGAATCAGGTTGTTCATGACGGTACCCGGTGCAGCTACCGAGACCCCTACAGCATCTGCGTCCGGGGCGAGTGCGTGGTGAGGAGCTGATGGCGGCTGCGTGCGACTGCCCCTGTCCTTTGCCTGTCCAAGAGAGTGCTTGTGCATCCCCCTGACCCACTACCCCTTGGGGATGTATGTTTTAGTCCAGGGACCGACCCTGTGTGCAGCAAAGGGTTGTGGGGCTGGTGGCGCGATGGGATGAGCTGCAGGGATGTAACCCCGTGCTTGTCTTCTCTTTCCCCACGGGTGACAGCATGTCGGCTGTGACAAGGAGGTCGGTTCCCTGAAGCAGGACGACAAGTGTGGGGTCTGCGGGGGGGACAACTCCCACTGCCGGACAGTGAAGGGCACGCTGGCCAAGACCCCCAAGCAGCCAGGTGAGCAGGCTGGATGGGTTTGGGAGTGGATTCAGTCAGGGGCAGCTGGATACGTGTGTGGGTGTGAGTGGTTGCGTGTCCAGTTGGAGCAAACCTGCTCTTCCTTTTCCCTCCGTCCTTCCTTCCCTCCCTGTCAGCAGGTGTTTTGAAGATGTTTGAGATTCCAGCTGGGGCAAGGCACCTTCAGATAGAAGAGATGGAGCCGGCATCTCACAGCATTGGTGAGTACTCTGTAGTTAACCTCTCCCTTCACCCTCTACCTCTTCCTTGTCCCTGTTCTTACAATTCCCACCCAAAGGGTCCAGTCCTTCAAAGGCAGACCAAAGGAAATGATGCTGGAATACCTCCTTTCTCCTCCAGCTGTTAAGAATCAAGCCACGGGTAACTTCATCCCTAACGCCAAGGGCAGAGAAGCTAAAAGTCAAGTGTTTATTGAGATGGGCTTGGAGTGGGAATACACCGTTGAACATGGCAAGGAGAGCCTGAAAACCAGTGGTCCTCTGCACGAGGCCATCAGTGTTTTGGTAAGCCTGGGTGACACATGCTCTGGGGATGTTGGGGATGACTGTCACCCAGCAGTACAGAGGTGGTCTGAGATGGGATGTAGGAGGTGGTGGAAGGACTTCAGTAGAGAAGGTATGTAGGGCATATCATTAAAACCAGGGATATGAGCTAGCCAAAAGCAAGGAGCAATGAGCTGCATGCAAGAATGCTATAAAGATGCATTGCTCAGGTGTTTACCTTTGAGTCCAACTGTATTTCGCTCTGTGCAGCAATTGCTTGTGACTCCATGTCTTGTTTTAGCTGTACTGGTACGTGGAGGAGTTAGGGATGGGTTCCCTGAGCACCCAGGGAAGGGGTAGGTCTGCACTCCCATCCATCCTGTGGCTGGCGCTGGCTTTGGGCATAGACTGTGGTCCTGCAGGTCAGAAGAGAGACCAGGGGCATGCGACCCAAGGCTGGAGTTGGGATGTTTGGGCAGTGTTTTTCTCCACAACTGGAGAGGTGTGTTCCCGAAGGGTAGGCTCTGTGTTCAGAGCCCACCTAATCATGTTGGAGGCAATAATAGGGTTTGTTTCTCCTACTCTTACGTGTACTGTACCGTGTGGTCATTGTTAGTTTCTTTTTTTTATTTGATGGCCTCCTCTTCCATTCCCTCTCCCATGGCATCACTCCTCATCTCCTTCCCCCTCTCCAACTGTCCTCTCTCTGCCTGCAGGTCATCCCTCAGGAGGAGGAGGCGAGGAGCAGCCTGATGTACCGGTACATCATCCACGAAGACCTGCTGCCCATGATTGGAAACAACAACGTCCTGCTTGAAGAGATGGATTCCTATGAGTGGGCCCTCAAGAGCTGGTCTCAGTGCTCCAAGGCGTGCGGAGGAGGTAGCTTTCCCTTCGTAGCAGCCTACAGTGCATGCTTGGGAGGATGCTTGGGTATGTTAGGCAGTGCCTGAGCCCTTTGGGGCAGCTCTGGCTTGCAAACATGCAGATGCTGCTTTTAAGTGTTCCTCCCCAAGATCATGTATCGCAAGGCTTTAGACCTAGACCTGGTACTGCTTGGAGCCCTGGCTTTCTTCTCTACACCCATACCCATGTTCTTTGCACCTCTGTAATTTGGGGGATCTACACGGAAATATGAGTGTTAATGGACAGTGTTGTGGAGCAGTTTAGGCAAGCATTTTAGCCAGATTTCTTATGAAAACAGCCCATGTTGTTGTGTGTGCATACCTTTGCCTGTCTATCCGTGTGTACCTGCTACCATTTTTTAATTCCTTGGCTGTGTTTAACTGGATTTGAGCCAAGGAGTAGTGATCTTGCAGATGACCGCACCTAAAGCTTGCATGGGAATAGGTGTGGACACCCCAGCAGGTGCTGTGATGGAGGGCCCGTAGTACATTTGGGCTCCCAGCAGAGTTATTGCTGGATTTTTTCCCTCTGGGAGGAAGCATGTGTGCCTGCGTGCTGGTGTTGGGGAGGTTTGCTCATGAAAGCCTTGCCTTCACATGGCTCCATTTGATGCTGGCCCTGCTCTGAGAGAGAGGTGGGCCAGAGACTTCCAGAGATCACTTCCAACCTACCTGACCCTCCAATAACGGAGAAGACCTCATGCTTCCACCTTGCGCTGACCAGTTTGCAGCTGGAAGATTTTGGGACTTGCAGAGCAGGAAAACAAGCTCTTGCTGGCTCCCTGGTCCTTGCTGCAGCAGGGCTTCTGGCAGGGTGGCAGGCATCTCATGGCTAATGCTGGCTTAGCCCCAGTCTGGTCTGCTCCCAAGCAAGCACAGCTTATTTGGCAAATTATAGCAGTGTTTTGGCTGGGCTTGCGATGTGCTGCTTTTTTTCTTTCATCTGGAGAAATAAAGCCAAATTTTTAGCTTGCTAAATTCTCTTGGGGCTGTGGTGGCTGTGTCTCCACCAAGAAACTCTGATGTTTTGACCTGGGTTTTTGGGAGAGGGAGCAGGGAAAGGCTGAATGTGTGTGCACCCTACAGCAGCCTGGGTGACCCCAGGAGGATGGGGGTCAGCACCCACACGAGAATCCTCTGCGAGCCTGGGGTGAAGCACTGCTTGGGTCCCACCTTGAATGGTGACACCTGAGAGCATGTGTCCCAGCAGGGATGCAGGAGAGTGACCGGGTGGGGAGCTGGTGGGACCCCCACACCCATTGCCTCGGCACCCATGCTCTGCCCCCAGGCATCCAGTACACCAAATACGGCTGCCGACGGAAAAGTGACAACCGGATGGTGCATAGAAACTTCTGTGACAATGGCAAGAAGCCGAAGCCGATCCGGCGGCGCTGTAACATCCAGGAGTGCTCCCAGCCAGCGTAAGTCCTCCCCCGGCTGGCCCAAGGTGCTCTCATCCCCTCTATGGGGTATGTGGGGCTGTGTTGGGAGTGCACCAGCTGCTTCTCAGCGCGGGCATCACCTCGCAATGGCAGGCATCACCATGTGCATCTTTCCCCTCCCCGCAGCTGGGTGGCTGAGGAGTGGGGTGCCTGCAGCAGGTCCTGTGGCAAGCTGGGGGTGCAGGTGCGGGCGGTGCAGTGCGTGCAGCGCCTGCAGGATGGCACCAACCGCACCCTGCACACCAAGTACTGCCCTGGGCAGCGCCCTGAGACACGCCGGCCCTGCAGCCGCCTGCCCTGCCCTGCACAGTGGAGGACGGGCGCCTGGTCGGAGGTGAGCTAACTGGGGAGGAGGAGGACCCCCGGCTGCGTGGCAGTGTCGGGAGGAGGGAATAGGTGCTGGGTGTGAGGGCCAGGTGCTTACAGAGTAGGTTAGTCTCATAGGGATGGAGATAAGGGTACAAGAGCCAGTGATGGTTTGTGGGGAAAATCAAAATTAGACAAGGGATAGCATCCCTGTGCATCCTGGTGGAGAGTGAGGGCGGGGGGGTTGCTGGAGATGGGTAGGGAGACTCCTTATTAGAAAGCAATATCCACCTGAGGAGTAGTCACCTGCAAGTACTTGCAAATACCCCACTGGGGTGGCTGCTGGGGCATGCCAGCTCCCCCCACCCCATCGCTGACTGTCTGTCTGGGCACAGTGCTCGGCGAGCTGCGGGGAAGGCGTCCAGCAGCGGCAGGTGGTGTGCAAAGGCAGCGAGAGTGGTGGGCGCTGCGAGGGTGACAAGCCGGAGGCTGTCCAGGGCTGCCATGTGGCCCTCTGCCCAGGTGAGAGGAAGAGGTGGCACTCGGGGGGGGGGGGGGGGCACACACCAGCGGGGATCAACCTTCATGCACGCCTCCAGCTCATCTTGGCTTCAGGGGGATGCCAGCACAGGTCAGGTTGAACATCCCTGATGGTGCTGGCAGAGAAAGGGTTAAACACCAGCCAAAATACTGCACTTTTCTGTTCTTGGCCCTGATATTTGCTGTAGGTGGTGTTGGGTTTTCTGGCAGTTTGCAGATGCGGTGAGCTGAGGTATGATGGAATGGGCACCCTGGAGTTCGTTTTGGGTTTTTCTGGGTGGCTTAAGTGCTGGGCCAACCAGGTGCTCCCCAAGGGACCTTGTTTTTAAGGAGATCCCTTAAAACAAAAAAATTCCTCATTAAAATACTCCCCCTAAGATGTTTTGAGTGCTCCCAGCCTCCCATGGCAGCTGGGCATCATGGTGCTCTCTCTGCAGGGAAGGGCTCTGGCATCACGGCCAGCACCGATGCTGGTGACCATGGCACGCCCAAAGTGCAGCGAGTGCCCCAGGATGGGACCAAAAACCCTGTCAGCAAGATCTCCTCCAGTAAGTGTCCCTGCTTGGGTAAGGGTGACGTTTCCCGGGATAACCCTCCCGAGGGCTTCTGCCGCTCCCCATGGGAAACGCAGGCAGATGGGAGGGAGGATGCGCATCCCAGCAGTGGTTTTGGGGAGTTTTGCCTCCCACCGTTACACGCCTGATGCCTCTGCTGGCAAAGCCTGCCACTCGATTGCCATCTTGTGGAGTCTGGGATCTTGCAGTTGCCACTGCCTTTGGCTGGGCATCATGTTGCACTCCCTTTGCCTCCCAGATTTTATGCCCTTTCCTTTTAACCTTGAACTCTTTTCAGCCTGCCGTGTTTACCCATGCAGGGTGATAGCTTCTGGCTTTTGCCCCTTGCTTAAAGCAAGGGGTTGCTTACAGTGCTTCATAGCTGGTCGAGATGCATCAGGATCCTATTTAAGATGCTGGTTTGGAGCATCTGTTTCTCTGATTTTTATCTCCCATGCACTTGGGGGCTTTGTTTTCCAACTCCCTCAACCCCTTTCCTATACAAGCGTTTCCAAAATTGCTGCCCTGGGACAGAGAGCAATAGTAGGGGGGTGTCTTGTTGCCTTTGGGACTGTCGGAAAGGTGGAGGGGTGGGAGCTTAATGCTATCTTCATCATCTGTGCTGTCTGACACTGCTCTGTCCCTCTCCAGGGGAGCCTTGCCTTGGGGACAAGTCCATCTTCTGCCAGATGGAAGTCCTGGCTCGCTACTGCTCCATCCCTGGCTACAACAAGCTCTGCTGCGAATCCTGCAGCAAGAAGGCCTCCTCCACCACTAGTTTGCCCCCCCCCACCGGCCCCAGTGCTCTCCGGGGCACCGCTGCTCCCAGCTCCACCATCGCTGCCTGGGGGGAAACTGGTGGGAACCCCACCCCAGCACCTCGGGCCGAGCCAGCTGGTGGCAGAGGGATGCCTGACAGCGGTGCTTTCCCTGGGGGGCTGCCAGCCCCCAGCGAGCTGGGCAGGGGCCGGGCAGCCAGGTAACCCTCTTGGGACCACCTTGCCATAGGGCAGGGGAAGCCTTTTGCCTCCCTCCCTCCCTCTCTCCCCTCCTCCCCCTCTTCTCCCCCACCCCCCAACTTCCAGTGATGGTTTTCGTGGGTGGCGTAGCCAGGTTTGGAAATGACTTGGCTCACCCAGAAATTCCTGGGAAAGCCACTTTTTTTCTCATGATCTCCCTCACCCTCCCCTGCTGTGGCATGTTTTTTTTGACAGTGCCACAGAAAAAAAGGTGAAAAGGAGCAAAAATAGTGACAGGAGCTTGGCTGCAGTTAGATGGGCCGCTTCCTCCCAAGGTGCTAAAAAGATTTGGGGGGAGGGGGCTTGAATGTTGATTTTTTTATTGCCCCTGTCCCAAGCAGCAACACAAGATGTGCTGGAGAGGGGGGTCCTGGCTCTGCAGTTCAGCCTAGCTGCTCAGAGCTTGAGGGTAGCAATGGGAGGATGCTGGGAATCTGGGGGGGGGCAAGGAACTGGAGGGAGGTGGTGGGGTGCGTTGGGGGAAGTGTCAGGGAATGCCCAGACTGCTGCCCTGGGCTGTCCCTGTTGGGGTAGAGAGTTTGGGAAACATGTCTGGGGGAAGATGGAGTGTGAAAACTATAGACCGGATTCTGTCCTGCATTGCAGGATAGGCAGGAGGAGGTCCAGGCAACCCTAACATGAGCAATAAGAGCAAGATCAAAGACCAAAAATACATGTAAAAAATGCCTGTCACCTGGCGGTGACTTTTTAGCCAATGATGCCCTTGGCCAGCCTTGAGCTGATACCAATGCCTAGCCTCCCCGGGACCACTAGCCTGATCCCTGCACCCTTGTACCCAGTGCCTGTGGGGCATCAACATGTTTTGGAGGAACATGGGGACATCTGGGAAGCCAGGAGTGGGTTTTAAGGGCAGTTATGACAAAAGGAGAGAGGCAGATTCATCTGTGTCTTTTTTTGTTGCATGGGAGGGGGTGAAAGGGGGATGATTAACGCTGTTAAAATATTGTGCCAAGTACTAAATGTATGCACAGCACTTTAGGAGCCTAGGGCTGCGTGCAGCTTGCTTGATGTCAGGCCTGCTCCAGGCACAGGGTCTGCCTTGAGGAGTTATAGTCCTCAAAACCTCCCCGGGGAGGGGTCAGGCAGCCTGCTGTGTCCCTGAGGGATGTCTCCAAGAGGTGTCCCCAGTGGGGCTGCCATGGTTTCGGTGCTTAGTGGTGTGCAGCCTTCCAGCTGAGGGCATCCAGCACCTCCAGGTGCGGTGGCAGGGGAAGGTGGGCTTCCATGGTGGATGAACGCTGGTAGGTAGGAGGTTCTGGGGACAGAGAGGTGGAATCAGGGGAAGGCAAGGCTTGCCAGGAAGACCAGTTTGGCATTGTAAAGTGGGATCTCTTGGGAGCACGTGAATGGGTGCGTGCACTGCAGCCTTGATGGTACTGCTTCCCTGGACATCTGAGGAGCAGGACGGGGCATCTCTAGGGGCAGTGTTTGGGAAGCTCTTCAGGTGCCTGGGGCTTGCTTGCAAGGCGGCCCGGAGTGCTTGGCATGTACTGGGAGGCTGCCAGGTTTAGGGCATGCTGCTATTTGAGCCTGGTGCTTTCAGTGCTGTTGGTGCCGGGGCAGAGCGCTGCATCAATAGCACTCGTGTGGCTGCGAGGCACTTGAGGTCAGAGCATCTCAGAGGAGCTCACATCAGTGCAGGCTTACCTCAGCCTTTGCTGGTCTGATGTGGATTGCAGCAGGGAGGAGGCTGAGGTACATGCTTTAATTGAAATGAATGGAGACCCTGTGCATTCCTGATGTTTTAAGCATTGGACTGCCTCTGCAGTGCTCCCCTGGAGCTATGCCACAGTACAAAAAGGGCTGAAGAGATGTTAAGACGGCAGCTTGTGCACCCTCCTGCGCCTGGAGCGCCTCTGAGTCAAGGCAGGATGAGCGCTTATCTAACTACTCTTAAAAGCATCTGAAGCTCCAGGTCCCCAGCCTCCTGGGTGCTGCCCTTTGGCATTAATTGGGCTTCACAAAAGGTGGAACAAAGCCCCACATCACTCTGAGCCAAGCAACCAGCACACCTTGTGGGAGCAGACAGACAGAGGGATGCCGATGAAATTCTGCAGCGGGGTGCCTGGATCTGAGGTGTGCAGGTATTGGAAACCACAGGATCAGTGAGATACTGTGTGTGTACCAGGGTGGGATTCATCCCTTGGACTGTTGATACCACTGCTGTGCCCCTTGGCGGCCTATCCACCAGCAGTGCTCTCCAGCTGGGAGTGCCAGCATTTATTGTGCCAAAGATAACACTTTGTTTACTCTTCAAGGCGCATCTCTCCCTGGAGGTGCAGGTGGGAGGGCTGGGGCTGGCGCAGGGTGTGCCACAGCCTTCTCCTGCTGCTGGGACAGCCCTGGGCTGGCTCGGGGCAGGATGGAGCTTGTTTTGCCTTTCCCAGCCTGACGCAAGGCTTTTCTCCAGCGTTCAGCCCCCTGTCCCCTAGCATCGGAGGTGTTGAATAAAAGCAAAACCTTCCCCCCTCAGAAATGGGCTGTAATGTCTCCAGGACACAGCATATATGCATGCGTGCATGCCTTCTGATGCCTTCCTCTCAAAATCTTGGCTGTACCCCTCCTTCAGTGCTGTCCTGGGCATTAGTGCTTTATTGCATTAGGAATATTTGCAGTGGTTCCTTGCTATACCTCGGTGGAGAGCTGTGGCTGAGGGCTGGCCCAGCCCCCTTGCACCCCACAGCCAGGGTCCCCGGGTAGGCTTTGGGGCAGGGGGGCTGCGCTGCAGGTGCTAACCCCCCCCTCTAGCTGAGAGAGGTGGGTGGGATTTAAAGCAGGGTGCGATAAAGCCCCCTCTGCCGCGTGCGGGTGCTCTGGGGTGGTGATGCTGCAGGGCTGGGACCCAGCACTGGGTATTTATTCCGAGTGAACGCAAGAAGCGCCTAAGGCAGGCTGACGTTGGGTTGCTTCTTGCTGCACAGATGCCATGGTGTGTGGAAAGCTGCGGCATGGGGATGGAGTGCCGCAATGTACCACCTCCCAGCAGGGATCTGGTCCTGTCTCCAGGAGGAGAGGGTGCTCCGGTCCCCCACACCCTCTTGCGCCAGGTGTACGCACCAAGTCATTCCTGTGATGTAACCTTGTCCAGTGTTACGATGATGTATAAAGTTTTGTACATACAAGATTCAGAGCTTTTTAACTTTTAATATTTATTAATTTTTTGGGGTTCTTTTTTTTTTTTTGGAACTCTAACATAATGTAAAATAAATAAATAAATCCACATCAAGATCTCATTCTGTTGATTTATTTGGAGGGTTGGGTGTGTGAGGGGGAAAATATGAGTGTGACCTGTGTGTAGTTGTTGACATGGATTTCACACAGCGAGCTACCAGCTCTTTAATTTATTTCAGCCCAGCCCCTCTTTATCAGCTAGTTTCACATAACTGTTTTGTGGTTATTCCCCCCTGCCTTAAATAAGATGAAGACCCAGCAAACCCCACAGGTAAAAATTCCAAGCACCCTGCCACGGCTGCAGGAACATTTCATGACACCCAGCTGCTCAGTTTCACTCTTGCAAGGCTTGTTTCTAGCTGTGGTTGGCAGCGGCTTTATGGCACAGCGTGCTTGTTCCGAAGGTGCAGGGTCACCGGACTGGCTATCCCTGCTGCTGCAGAGAGCTGTGGGTGTGGGATGGCCGGTGATCTCCTGAGGATCATCTGAGGACAAAACCCACCAGGGGTTTTATCATGCTGCAGGTTTGCAGTGACAAGCTCCCCTGGAGGCATGTTCCTGGAGGGCTTGATGCTGCATTATGAGGTCCTGGGGCTGAGCCTGACCTTCCTGCTGCCTGCCTCCACTAGCTGTTTTCTCACTTGCCTTGCCGCCCTCTCTCGTGTTGCAATACCCAAAGTCGATTGAACTGGTGGTGAAAAGCACATTTCTGACCCCTTGGGACATGGTTTTAGTGCCATATGCCTGCTCCGGCTGTGCCTGCCACTGTTAGCATAGCAGGAGAAAAACCTCTATGTATATACATCTGTACACACACAAATACATACCTTAGCTATCGCAAAAATAAAGATGTGTTACTGGTTCAGGCTAAAAAGAGCCCCTGAGCTTGCACTGATGACTGATGCCACGATCAGGTAATAAATAAAGAGTGAAGAAATTGGGGCAGGGCTGAAGTTGCAGAACAAACTGCACTGTGGGCAGCGATGCCTGACATCAGGTTGGGTTTTGACAGCCACCCCCTTCCCTTGTGCATGGCAAGGAGGAGCAATGCCAAACACCCACTACCATTGCTGCTCGTGGATGAGGTCTGGGCAAGGGTTTTCAGGCAACCCCTAATGCAAGGCTTGGTGCTGCCTTGGTCGCCCCAGCTTGCAGATGCTCTGCTCTGTCCCTGAAGCAAGGGCACAGTGCTGGGTCAAGAGCATCCTCCGTGCTCAGTGGGTGGGTGCACAGTCTTGCCCCGTTGCTGGTGGCTGCAGCTCCTCAGCCATAGTGGCAATGAGCAGGGGCAGGAACGAGTTTCCAGCTCAGGCTGTCCCCGTTGTGCTCAGGCAGACTCTGTCCTCCCACCGCTCAGGGACACGTGGTGGCAGAGAGGTGCTGGCAGAGGTGTTTGATGAAGTCTGCTTGGGACTGCGGCAGGACACGGTTAATGACAGACGCAGGGATCCAGCCCTTTGGGACAGAAAACACCCCAGATTTGGTTCCACTGGGTCAAAGAGAGTTGGGGTGCCCATCCCGGGGAGGAGGGTGCATTTGCACACCGGGACGCATACCCCTTGCTGTCTCACCCAAGTAACACGGTGGCACTTGCCTTCAGGTCCATGCTCAGGAGCCAGGTGAAGTGGGTACAGCTGGGGTCCCCTGCCAGCGGCTGCAGGACGATGCAGCTCAGCCGGGACTCAGCCCTGTGGTGGGCAGTGAAGCAGGCAGTTAGGGTCCACCCCAGGGGGGAAACAACGAGTGTAAGGAGATCCCAGAGCAAACACAAGAGGAGCGTGTGCCTCCCTTGCCATGCCCAGTGCAAACATTCATGGCTATAGCAGTGGTCTCCCCCCTGCAGTGACACGATACCCAGTGATGGTCGTTTGTGGAGGGGACTTTACCTGATGCAGCCTTCCTGCAAAGGCAGTGGCTCGATGTGGGTGGCGGTGCCCACCAGGTAGATGGCTGTCTCCCTCTTGCCACGGTGCCGCACACTGATGAAGTCCCGCTGGCCCACCAGGTTGCCTGGGCTGGGAGCAGTGACTTCGTGTGTCACCAGTGTGTCCGCCCCGACACGCTGCAGCACCTACCAGAACAAGGAGCACCACAGGCATTATTAGGCTTTTCGTGACTGCCCCTCCAGGGACATCCCTGCCACCCCCTTACTCCTGTCCAGGGGACGTTAATCCACCTTGGGGACAGCAGTGTGGGGTGGCAGCATGAGCAGAAGCAGCAGCAAAGCAGGGGCTTGGGACTTGCACCTGGTGATAATTAAGTCCCAATCCCCTGCAGACTATTAAGGGGGAAAGCTGGTAATTTTTGCAGCCTTTTTTATCTGGGATGGGACTTTCCCTGTGTTGTTTCTTTTTCTGAAGGGGCAGGGAAGTGGTAGCGATAAATAAGCAGAGGCTGGGTAGCATCTGAGCCAGCCCAGGTGAGGTAGGGGAGACTTTCTGAGGCCAGCAGCTTGCTTAGGGATGTGCTGTGATATGGGAGCTGAGAAATAAGGCAGAATACTCAAAAGAAGCCCAAGACAGCACATAAGCTTCCTGGGCGTGCCCCTGCAGTGTGATATGTTTGGTTTTGCCTCTTTTTTTTTGACCTGTCTGATTCCCCTGGACAGCTTCTCCCTGACATTAAAGTCAGAGCAATGTCAGAGTCCCACAGTGTGGAAAAACCTCTGTGAATAGGCACCATACAGAAAAGAGAGCTTGGAAGTGACACGTTTCTCAACGCCACATCAGTAAAGCACATCTTGTCTCCCTGGGGTGATATCCTGCTCTTGCAGAAGTGAGGAATTAGCTTTAATCCTTCAGCAATCTTAAAAACCTTGATAAATATGAGGTCTTGGATGCTAGCAACCCTGGCAATGCATCTTGGACCGTCTGTGTGTGATGGCATTGCTGGCTGCCAGTCCCTCCCCACCTTACCTTCACCTGGCTGAGGGTTGGGTTCCACTGAGGCATTTGCTCAATCCTCTCGAAGAGCTCCTGGTGCAGCTGTGCCACTGGCACGGCCAGGATCACCTCTGCCCGAAACACCTTGCCCAGCCCAGGAAGGGCGGTGCTGGACACGGCAGCTCCAGAGTCCTGGGAGAGCAGAGAGCCTGTATCAACCCCAAATGCCCCGAGTCATCAGCTGCATGCTGAAATGTCTTGCTAATAAATTATCCCAGTCCTCTTTTTAATCACCGCTTGGTTTACAGGCAAAAACCGTTATATTTAAATCATGCCGCTATGATTGCTTTTTTTCTTAAGCTCCTTCCTAGCTAAACAATTCAGCAAACAGCTTAATGAACAAACACTGTAAATAACAACAAAGTCACAATCTGTTGGGTTTTTCTGCAGAAATACTCCTGGCTTTCCCCAGGAACACGATTATCTGAGTTTCCCCTTCCAAGCTTTTTCCTGCTGTCTATTTACTTTGCAGATTTGCTTGTGAATGTTTTTAATGAAGGCTTGCTTGGAAGCCCTCTTTGCTGTGCATGCTTTTGCATGGCATATCTCCTGTGCCCATGGTGTGCCTTCAAGCAGGAGAAATAAGAAAAGCATGTCTCCCCTCCCCTGGCTCATTTCTCCTCCCGAGAGCTTTTGTGGCATAAAGCAGTAAGGCAAGAGGTGGCTGGGCTTTACCAGCATCATTTCTGCCTGCCAGCTGGTGTGCTGCTGCAGGATGCTCAGCGCTCGCTTCAGGGCTGTTTCTCCCTGGGTGATGTAGGAGAGGTCCACACTGGGGAACCGGCTGGTGCTGATGTCTCCAGCAGGCTCGGGGCAGGTGGCTGCAGGAGCAAGGCAGAGCAATGTGAAAAGCCCCCCCCCCCCCAGCTTTACCTGTGCACATGGCTGTGAGTACAGAAGTGCACACAGACCTGGAGCAGAGGGTTTTGCTGACCTGAAGTCTTGGCTTTTACCACGCAGCTGGTTCCCTCTTGGGCTGGGGGACAGCCTACTGCAGAAACCCTTGCCCTCAGGAGCATCCCTGGCATTCATTCACTGAGTCTGTACTGACTACTTGGAAAGCTTTTTGAAATTGCTTTCCAAATCAATTCCCAGTAACACCGTGGTACAAATTGCATGTTGCTTGGGTATTACTAACACTGCATAGGCAACCTTTGGACCAAGCCACACTTCAAAAAAGCCAGATGAATTTGCGAATTTTCAAGTCTTTGGGTAAGCGATGGAAATAGGGACACAGCAGACATGCAAGAAAACACAATAAGTTCCTGTAACCTCTGCTAGAAGCTTTGGCTGCCGGTGCAGCGAACCAATGAATTTACCTTCCCAGAATCTCAGGTCTCCTTGCTAACCCCGCTTGCCGTCAGTATGAGGAATGCTTTTAAGTTACCAGAGAGCTGGAGACCAGCCCAGGAATGAGAAGGTAATTAACTCTGTCTCTCAAAATATAAGTCAAATCATATGGAGAGGGTGCATTTTAATACTCATCCCTCCACCATGTGTTGCAAGGGGTTGTGAGCAGGGCTAGGAAATATGGTATCCAACCACCCGGGCTGAGCTTACCCGTCTCCTTCCCCTTCAGCCTCTGAACATAATGAGGAATTTTGGAAGGCAGGCGATGGGATCCTCTTACCACCAGCCCTCTCACATCCTTCTGTATTGCTGCAACGGCTGTTATCTTCAAGCCTAGGGGAGAGACATGCAGGCTTTGGTGAGCACAGAGCATGCTAGGGAGATGCTGTGGTGCCCTGGGTCTCTGCTGGTGAACTTCCAGCAGCTAAGGTGAATTTGCAGCTAAGACCAAGACTACCCTGTATGTGATATAACGCGAGAGGAAAATCAATGCTACTTTTCTGCCTTTTTTTCCCCGAGGTTGGAGGGGAGGTGAGTGGTGCTTACCGGGCAGGCGGCGGAGGTGATCATGGGCAATGCCACAGCAGAGCTTGATGGTGGCCCGCAGCATGGCGCAGGAGCAGGGCTGCCTCTGGGAGCACGCTACAGCCCGGCACGTCTTTATAACCAGCCTGAAGGACAGCACCTGATGATAGGACCACGCTGCCAGATAGCAACTGGGAATAAGGAGTACTCAAGGACAAGGCAAGCGAGAGGAGGGGCTGGAGGGAAAGGCCATGCTTCCCTCTGAATGAGCCATCCCTGCCTTTTTTCCTGCCCTTTGCAGGCAGCTATGAATGAACGTGTCCCCAAGGCATGGCTGGGATGGGACACTTTAGTGGTCCCCAGTGCCACTTTATCGAGGACTGTGGTGGCAAACCCAAGCCAGCAAAGGCAACTGGTGGCACTTGCACAGGCACAGCATGGAGGATGGAGTGGGAGATGAGAGCAATGTGGGTTTGCTCTTGGGGAGTGTGGAAGCTGCTGTTAAATCCATACTTGCAGAAAATGGTGCTTCTTCCTGTAAAAATTTCATAGAAGTTAAGATGGTAATTGCTGCTGTTGTAACTCCTCAAGTAATGCCTTTTTTTCCTCTTTCCTACTTTATTCTCTCCTAATCATCCCCCGCAGACCTCTGCTGCTTATGGTGATCTACATTTTTGGCATGAAGTTATTCAGTCCTTCCCCTTGTTTTTTTTTAAAGGTTAAACACAAAACCTACTAGGTCACTCTCTAAAATACAGCCATACTGTACTCCTCTGCCCCTTGGCAATACCTGCTTTTTCAAGTGCTTTGAAAACCCTGCTTGATTTTTACCATGGAAAGGCTCTTCCACCCATATGTAGCCAATGGGTCGGGTGCTTCTCTTTTACACAGCATCACTGCCGCTCACTTTAACTTCAGTCTTTGAGGCTGCCACAGTCAAAATATTTGGGCAAAGAGGCCAGAAGGGCTTTGGGGCTTTAAAGGGATAGGAGAGACTTCAAGACTTGCAGTCTGTTTTGGTTGCAGTCAGCATGTTTCTTGCTTGGATGGGGACAGTCCTTCCACAGCTGCTGTGCAAGCACTGCAGGTTCTGGCACTGCCTGTTCCCTGGCAGCCCTGGGGCTGTCACAGCGGTGATGGGGACAGTCTGATGAATCTATGCAGTACTGCATGTTGGTTTGAAAAGTGTATTATTTGGAGTGGAGTAGCAAGACAGATGCCTGTGGATGTTTTTTGGGCATGGCAGCATAGCCATGGTTGCAGAGTAATTGATTAAGTAGGAAAAGCAGCAGTAGGAAATTCACATTTTCACCCTAAGCTGACGGAGTTGAATATAGTTATTTTCTCTTTCTAACTGATGGTGCTGGGTCCCTTTGGGTGCGTGCTCGCTCCCAGGAGCAGCCACTCACCAATGGGGTGACCTTTGCAGCCTGCCTGGCATCCCCGCAGCTGAGGAAAGCAGCGGCCCCTGCCAGTGCAGGTAGATGAGCCAGGGCAGGGGCTCATCCCCATGTCACCCTTCATAGCCTTGTCCCACATGTGAGCTGAGGAATCCAGCTGTCTCTCCCAACACCTTCTGTGCTGCTAATATCTTTTTTCTTATAGCAAGCATTGCATCCCTCCAATACTGGCAGGAATGGAGGGGGCAGAACAATTTCCTACAAAGGCTTCAACTTTATTTCCCATGGGTTTTGGTCCTGCTGTGCTGGAAGGTTTTATCCCAGCCCTGGGGACTTGTTGGCTCAGCTCACCAAGTTCCCAGGCTTCCCACCTGACTCACCAGCCCCAGCCCTGAGTTTCCCCCGCCCCCCCAGGCTTTTCCTGCAGGGGTAACCTCATAGCACAGCTGCTGTGGCTTGCACAGCTGTGTCCCATAGCAGCTTTCTCCCTCTGTTCCTGACAGCTGGGCAGGTTATAACAGCAACCCCTTGCCAGCTGCTGCTCCTCGGGTCCTTTGCTGCTTATTTGCAATCTGCTCCAGGGTGGCTTCATATGTGGTGGCGGCCAGAAAAGTGCCTGTGTGCATGTCTCATGTCTGCAGGAAAGCCTTGTAGGTGTGCCCGTGTGATGTGCATAACCTAAATAAGCTGCAAGCCTTGCACTAGGGGTTTGGGAGCTGCGGTGTAGCCCAACGGCATTTTCATGGGAGATCTGCTATTGCCAGAGCTTTCTGTTCAGTGCTGAGATTTACACTGCTGCTTTGGTGAGCTACAAACTACTTTTTCTGTATTTTTCACAAGGTCTGGGGAGTCACTGGGGCCCAGCAGTTAGGAAGTACAATAGGAGTTTTTGCAAGGAAGGAGAGAGCAGTGACTAGTAAATCTACTCCAGCGCTTTAAACCTGCGCCTCTGCTAGCCCCCAGGGAGAGATGATCCCTGCTAATAGTCTATCCTCTCACACACATTCCCCTCACTTTTGCACACACTTTCTCATGTTAGTTTTGTCTCTGTAGAAAGTTGTAATAGACAGGCAGATAATGTTTTATCGCCCCATTTGGTGGGTGGTGTCCATATGCTCTCCTGAGGGCTGTACGAGATGTCCTGGGAATAGAGTGACTTACAGGGAAAAAGAAAATATCAAAACTTGCCTGCGATGGCAAGCCTGGAGGCCAGGAGAGGATGGCATTGCTACGTGAGACCCCAGCTCAGAGTGGTGAGAGGCTGCCATGGGTCAGCCCTGGCCCGTTGCGTGCTGGTGCAAAGGTCCCATAACTTTGGGTGCAGGCTGTGGGACACCCCGGGGTTGCAGGGTGCCATGCACCCACCCCTGCGTGGCTGCCCATGCACCCACCCCTGCGTGGCTGCAGCAGGGCGGCTTTGGCCCGATATCTCCACCAGGTTTGGCTGCAGCCACTGGAGGTCACTGCTGATCTGCAGCTCCACGTGGAAAGCCACTTTTGGAGAGGTGGGTAGGAGCCCCGCTCCCAGGTGCTGGGTCTGGGCTGCTCTGCCCCTTAACCCCCTGGAAAACCCTTGGGAGCTGGGTGGTTGCTGCATGTGGGACTGGGAATGAGATCTGGCACCCCAGCCCTCCCAATTAGCTCTGCTGCCTGATGCAAGGACCCCTTGGGGACTCATCGTTTCCAGTCGCGCAGGGCAGGACCCCCTGGAGGGATGCTGGCTCAGGGAACACCCTACAGCTCCCGAGCGAACAGCGCTGCCAAATGGGAAATGCAGAGCCTGTAACCTGCGCCTTGGGAGGCAAAGGTACGATTTCAGCCGCTAATTCTTCCCTTGTTCTAGTCAAATACCCTGTGATTAAGTTAACTAGTAGGAATAATGTCCATTTGAAGGAAGACACTCTTATTTGTTTCTCTTCTTCTTGGCCTGGGCACCGAGGCTTGGTGTCCTACTCCAGCTCCGTGGGTGCAATACAGAAGAAATGGGCAATTTTACAGAAATGCCTGTGTCCCTTCACTGTCCTCTGCTGTTTGAGCATCCAACCAGAACTGGAAAAAAATATCTCCAGAAGGGACCTAGAAGCTTTAGGGTTCACTGACTCAGCAGGAGAGCAAAGCTCCAGTAGCAATACAGACTGGTAAGATCCCCATTGAAATGTCCTCACTGTTTCGAAGGGGGCTGGAAACATTTCCAGCTCCAGCCCTAGCTATGACACCTCATCCCTCTGGCAGGACAAGTATCATCCTTAGGACCAGAAGTTCAACTGCTTTAGGGTAACACTGGTGCACAGCATTTAAGTAAAACCTGGACTAAAATCTTTGGGGTTTCCACAGCCTCTGAACGCTGGTGTCTTCATCTGCAGGTAGTGGGCACACCACACTTACTTGTTTAGGGCAAAACTGATCTGCTATCTGCTGTAGGAGCTCACCCATCAGCAACATTATCCTCTTTCCCACCCCAAGGGGTAAGGCTGGCATTTTCTGTGCAATGAAAACCTCAGCTGAATGAAAAATCTGCCCCTAAATCTCCTTCAGAGGTGGAGAAGAGGGAAAGAGACCAATGGAAAAGGTCCTAGATGGCAAGTGGATGCCTCCCAGCTTTGGCTGTGGAGCAAATACTGAGAAGTTTTGGGTCCAAGTAGTCCTCAACAAACACTTGGTAGAGCAGCATGGTTTTGGATTGTGATTAAGGCTTGTGTTGGTCCATAGGTGGTCACAGATGTGGTGCATGCCAGCAGAGGTTATAGCAACTCATCAGTGCACAAAACATAGCCTGAATCAGCCCAAATCCTGACCGTGAGACAAGAGGAGTGGGAAATAATGGGATATTCCTCGTGAAGATGAGGAGCAAGGGGAACTCAGAGCCGCTATCAGCAGCTTGGCAGAAAGCTGAGCAATGCAACAAGGGCGATACGGGCTCCCTCCTCCCACGGTCACGAAGGGATCCTCCTGTTCAGACCCGAGGGCAAGTCTCAGGCAATTATTCTCTGTGTGTCCTTGAGACCCCTCTGAGCGAGACTGCTCTGTAATCAGCAGAGCCTTGATTCAGGGGAAGCCCTGATTTTAAGCAGTCTTGGATGGCCTCCAATACCTTTGCAGAATTTGGCAGGAGAGGATAAGGCAGTGACTTTGGTCCCATGGGAACCCTCCTGCAGGGCTGCCGTTGTCCCTAATGGTGCTCCAGGGGTTTCTAGGAGCAGAGGTAGCCCTGCATCTCTGTCTTGCAGACCTGATGGGGCATTTAGCTATGGGTCTCTGAGGCACCCTAAATATGGAGCTAGAAAATGGGTCCCTAGGGACCTTTGGCTATGCTGTTCTTGCTGTAAGTTCCTGTGCTATGGGAACTACTGTCTGCCTCTCTCTTCTTCCTAGCTGTGTCCCCAGAAAAGTTAGGAGTCAAACAGAGATAATATAAAAATACATGGCCTTTATTTCTGTACATAACCAAAGCACTTGTAGTTAGTGTCTCCAGATGGAAAAAACACTCAAGTTTCTTCCCCCTCAAACCAGGATGCTCAGTGCTACGTTGTCAGGCTCATAATAGTAATAATAAAAAGTTCAATGTCCTTCTCTTTTTCTAAAAAGCACATTTTATAATACAAAAAAAGGGGCTACAAAGAATTAAAAGGCACATTCTTATTGGGAAAGAATGAAGGAATACTGCTTTTTGCCTCCCTTCAACACTGGAGCGGTGTTTTGTGGCTGATAACAATCCAACTTGAGAGGAGAATGCAAAACAGAAGAACAATATTTACTTGAAGCTAATTGTAATTTTCACAAATGGTCACCAAAAGAGCCCAAATATCAGCAGGAGAGGGAAGCTGCTGTGTCTCTGTTGCTGGAACGCTGCCTTCCTCTATGCAGGGTTGAAGCAATCTTATCTCCATCTACTGCCTCAATTAAAATAGAAGGGCAGCTGCTGTTCAGGTGATAAGAGAGGCCAGAGGCTTCTCCATTAATATGTAAACTTTGGATCAAAAAGGAAGAGGAGAGGTTCTAGGCAGAAGCCACCTTTCAATAGATAGGTTTTGAATCTGCATGCACCAGCAAAAGGCACTTCGAAGTATGTGCTGGCTCCTATCAAGAGGAGGAAAGTGATGGGATGGAGGTATGACCCCACTACTTAACTTTTCCAGTGTGGGTTGAATAATGTACACCCTGAAGTACGTTTACCTGAAGCAACAGCTTTGTAATGTTCAAGCTCTCTGTGATAAATTCTCAAATCCAGAAAGGATCATGTCAGTCAAACATGACCTCTTGCCTTCCATGACAACCAGAATCTGTATCTGCCCTATAGGATGGACTGAACCACCAATAAATCATTACAAAAAAAAAAAACCAAAGGACAAAGAACATTCCAAACACTTTGGCAGCTTGTGCCCATGGTTTGAAACCATCTGGTTCCCCAGCTGGGTATTGCTGACTTCAGATCCAGCTCTGTGTATGACCTCTGTAAGACTAGTAATTTCTCTGCTTCCAGTGTCTTCACCCCACGCTGGGAGTGCTGATAATCTCAAATCATCTTTTTAATCCATTCTTTGAAAACACAAAAATGCTTGTGCTCTTGTGGTTTTTAATTAAAAGCTGGCTTTTATGACATTGGATGATTCTTGCAGCCTTGCCTGTCTTAGAGGGAAAAAGTGTGGAAAAAGTCAAGTGTAGACACTAGGAAGCAGTCATTCAGGATCAGCATCATGAGGGGATATGCAGAACTGCAATGAGATGCTTTAATGCCTTGGAGAAGTCAGTGTCTCTTCCCTTTTTCCTTCAGTGAGTCCCTGTTTGAGTCCCCCCCATCTCCTTCCAACCTCCCCCAGCAGCTGGTAGATCTCCAGCATTTTTACCACATTTTTAAGTTTCACCCTCAATACAATTCTCCCTGTTTCAAGATGAGGATTGACACTGCTGGTCCATGCTCTTTAGAAGGGTCTCTTGCAATCTGCTACACTCTTCCCTGCTCTGTTGTAATTTTGCCTTCATTTCCCCAGATTTTGGGAAAGCTCTGTGGGCTGCATTCCTCTGCCGTGCTGCTTTTATTTGCTCTGAATGTGAATCTGACCCCCACTGAAATACATGTTGTTCCCCCCACGCTGGCCTCATCCTTGCTGCCTGCTGTGGCACCAGCCACATCCCTGGCAACAAGAATGCAAATTTCCCCAGGAGTAAAAGGATGGCAAGAAGCTGTGAAGGAGCTGAGTTGCCTTTGTATGCAAATAAATGCAAACACCTTCAATTAATCTGGAAAGAACATACAATAACTGGCAACAGGTTATGAAGCATTTCATCTTGCTTCTCTCCCTGAGGATTACTCTGGAGTGAATGTCTCTATGGTTGCATAAAAAATTTTTTAAAAACCTCATACCTTCTCTAGAAATATTTTCTTTTTCATGTTCCTGGACCATTTGGCAGCTGCAAAACTGTGCCTTAAAGGAGGGTCATTCACTCCGTCCACGGGGAATCTCCTCCCTGCTGGCTGCAGATGTGCTCTCTCCTGACTGCTTTGATGAATGGGGAGAAAATGTGGCATTTTTGGCTATAGGCTTGCAGAAAGGTTTCTTGGGCTCTGAGAAATCATTCATTTGCAAAAGAAGGCTCTTTTTCACAAGGACCAGTTTGGCTTCTAGCAAGCCAAGAGTTCAGACAGGGAAATCTCAGCCTTTGGGGTGGGGAAGCCAGGTTTGGCTCCTCCAGCCCCAAGCAAGGGGTGCCTCTGGCTGTCCTGCAGCAGTTCCTCTTGTAGTTTCTTCTGATGCCCTTATTGCAGCATTTTTCTTATTAAAAGAATGTTGTGGAGGAGTTGGGCAGAGCCCTGGACAGCTCATGTCGGGTTCACATAAAACTGGGGTGTGTGGCAGGGGAGGGGGCAGTTATTCAGTCCCAGAGTGCTCAGATTCTCCTATTCTTCCACCGTCAGCAGGAGGTTGCAGACTTTGGAGTTGGCCCGGTGCAAGGCAAACTCCCGCCCAGGCATGGTGCCTCGTCTGCCTTTTCGAGTGGTGTTGCTCTGGCTCCCGGCAGATTTGGAAACTGTGAAGATTTCTCTGTGGGACAAGGTGACAGCAAGATGGTAAGGAGGCTGTGGTGGTGGTGGACGTCATCTTCCTCCCAGACCAGCATATTCACCATCTCCTGATGGTCTAAACGTGGTGTTTCCACCCATGCATCATGAACTTGTGGTGGTGTTCCCCTATTCCTACCAGTTTTGACCCACCCTGCTCAAAAAGTGCATAACCATTAATTCCCTCCTCTCTCCAAGAAGCCCTCCTTTATCTCAAGCATGTCATGATGTTTCTACAGTATCCGGCCATATCCAGAGATTACCTGTATGGAACCTGCTCCTCTCTCAGCTGCAGGCACATGAGCACTGGGCTGCTAGAAAACCTCAGCATGGTGTCAAAGTGGATTGAGGTCTCGACTTCTGTCTGGCTTCTCAGGGTGGCTTGGAGGAAAGGGGCATCTAGTTCTGCCTGGAAATCAATGGTGAGGCTTCCCCTGCAAGACAGAAGCATTTGAGTCCGGTCACTGAGCAATGGCCCTGTGCTGGCCACTGTGCACTGGCACCAAACAACCCTTTTAAGCATCTTAATTTTAGATCTGGCCATGGAAAAGGATTGTGTAACCAGTGCCCACCAGCCGCCCTACTCATTGTGTCCACCAGGTAGGGCTGGACCCAGCAGGAGAAGGGGAAGGGGCTGTGGAAAGCCAGCCTAAGGTGCTAGGTGCTGAGCCCCCCAGGTACCCTGCACCCCCAGAGCCAAGCAGTTTCTCACCCACTGACCTTGCATTGATGCTGGTTTTCAGCTCCTGCTCCCAAATGTTCACATCCATGTCAGCTGAAATGTCAAGCCCTAGCCCACCCTGGAGTTTGACAGCCACTTGGAGGCCAGACTGCAGAGGGATGACCTGGAAGGTGGAAAAGGCAGACCTTGCTATGACAGAGCACCGCTCTTGGCCGAGCAGCTGATACTGGCAGTGACTTGTGGCTGCTGGGACTGCCTAACCCAACCCAGAAGCTGGGCTTGCATGGGAGAAACTCCAGCCATGTATGTCCCATGGCAGAGCCAGCCGTCCTGCTGTTTTACCAACCACAAGAGACATCATGCAGGGCCACCTCACTCCTGGACCTCTATCCGTGGTAACATACCTAAAAACCCACTGGCTCATGCTGTGAGTTTCACTAAGATTTGGCATGGAGGCAGGTCACGTCCCTCCCCGCTGCCCCCCAAGCTCTGGTACCTGGTGATGGTCCATCAGCAGGAGGTTCCCTTTGACCACACTTGTGGGTTCTCCACTGCTTAACAGGACCTTGGCCATTAAGTCTGTATATCCCTGGAAGAAGATTATTGGCCGCAACTGAACATCAAAGAAGATAGCAGACATCCCAGCCATGAGCTCTGGCTCCTCTTCTCCTTCCAAGACGTTTTCTCCCAGCATCGACTCCATCCCTTGTGCTTCAATAGTGACCTAAAACACAGAAGCAGACCCATGCTAGTGCACAGAGCAAAGCTGGAGAGGTTGTTTCATGCCCTGCAGTGCTATTTGAGTTGCTCTGCTTGTCCAGCCCTCCAGCAGGCACCCTTTGAAACAGGAAGACAGTGATGGGGTGGGTTGGACAGGGTATCCAAGCTATCCCTGAGCACTGTGCAGCAGCAGTGTTGCATCCCCTGTTTTTTGGGGGAGCAAGCCCTCCCTTCTCCAGAGCAGACCTGTCTGCCTTCACATCAACGATGGGAGGTATGCGTTTATGTGTTTCTGATAAGGAGCATACTGAGTGCAGAGGTGAGGTCAAACACCGTAAAGAGGTTAAGAGGGGACACAGTTGGGGTGGTGGGACCACTGGGTTGATGCCGTCTCCCCCCTCCACCTATGTGCCCCCCAGCTGCTCTCCCAGAAGCACACCTGAGCTGCGCGAAGCTGCCAGCCACGGCTGAGCAGGGAGAAATCAGAGACACTCTTCCGTAGAAATCCACCTTCCAAAAACAGCAGGTCCAGCCTGAAGGTGGAAAGCAGGTCCTGGGTGACTGAAAGGCAGACAGACACCTGTAAGTATCCCTGGGCAGCACCTGGCACATCTCTTTTTGTGAATGAGTCACTGAATGGTGGTGAGCCATAAATGCTCTGAGAGCAGCATCAGGGGATGAAGACTAATAAGAAAATACAGAGCCTGTAGGTGGGATGTGCAAGGCTGGGATGCCAGAAAGCAGGTCCCCTGTGCCACCAAGTCAGAGCTCGGCAAGACAGAGTGGCTTCTTAAAAAAGCTCATCCAGATGGATTGCAGGAATTGGGAGGTCACTAGGTAAGTCTAAAAGCAGGATCCTCAGAACTCCATGGTAGTTTGTAAGCCTCCTCAACAGATTGCATGGCTAGTCCTGTAAGAGCTGTCCCACCTATGGTCAGGGTGGCTGACCTGCATGGATTTTATATGTTAGATGTTAAATATCTGATAAAGCTAAATGATTCAGAGGGAAAAGCCTCTCTGTGGTGTCTCCTTCCATTCTTGCAATAATCAAAGGATTCAGCATTGCAATGTTTTTCTTCCAGGTGTTGGCTATTTTGCTTCCACCTACCCCCTACAAGGCTAGACTGAGCTAATTTGAAGGAGGACAGAAAAGAGAGCTGAGGGGCAAAGATTTAAGCAGATATTTAGCAAATGTTGATTGCCGCAGTCTCTCTGAAGTTTGATTTTATCTCAGTGCAAGGACTTACCTCTTTGAAGAGCTTATTAAAAATTCCTAAGGAAGCTAAGTATCTTGACTCATCGGCAAAAGCACAGAAACTCCCACTTACAATTTACCATTGGCTTCATCTCCAGCTGAAGTACCTCTTTCAAATTAGCAGATTTAGGGAAACTATGTGGCACAGCCCAGCCCCCCTGCTGTAGGGGTGTCAGAGAAAGATGTATGTATTTTGGGTGGTGGCAACCAGCCAGCCTTCAGCTGGTGCTGGGGGACATGCTCAGAAACCTCACACTGAGATTTTGGGGCATTTCTATAAAGCTGAGGCTTCTTCTGAAAGCTGCCTTTCCCTACCAGCCACTCCTTTAGCCGTTTGAGGGGACCATGGGGTCAGTGTTCTCCGTGGTGTCACCTGTCAGAGGTCCTGAGAAAGAAGAGGAGATGCCAGCTTTCGAGAAGAAGTTGTAATTATTTATCTGTGGGTCTCCCATGATGTCCTTCATTATCTTCCTGGAAGCAAGAGGGAAAGGGTGTGTTAGCACTGGGAGGGAAGGAAGGGAAAATGTCAGTGGTCATTACAGAAGGCTGTACAGAGAAGGAAATATAAATTTCTGAAGTATTTATCCTGGTCACTGACTGCCCAGAGAAATGTGATCAAAAAAAGGAAACCAACAGATGCGGCCTACCCTGGAATTTCCCTCTCCTCCGGTTTATTAGGATAAACCAGTCAGATGTTTTTGTGCAGCTTTTGCTTAACTCTGAAAAGTGTTAGTGCTCAGTTCGTTTTGTGCAGATAGGAAGATTAATGCAGTTACAAATCGTGCCCTGCCCTGTGAGCCAGAGCTTTGGCCTCCAAGGACTCTGCTGAAACCACAAGTCTGGGTCCTGCTGCACTGGGGCAGGATGAGGAGGGACGCTGGGTTTTGGCTGGTTGGGTGGCATCTGTATCTTTTCCTCTTCCAGGAGCTGGGAATTTCTGGGACAGCCTCGGTGCCAGCTCCAAGAAGTGATGCTAGCAGGCTTTAAAGGCACACTGGGTCAAAAGCCACAGCTTGAGTGTGGAGGGGGAGAAAAACGTGATGTAGGGCTAGGGTAAAAAATGCAACCTTCCCCTCCAGACCCACCTTGCCGGGTGGTGGTCAGCATGCAGGCTGTTCCAGACCTTCAGGAGCAAAAACGTTGCTGTCTCTGTCTCCAGCTCTTTGGCAGCTAGCAGGATGTTGATGACATCCATGGGTGAGGGCTCGTTATCTAGGAGGATTTCTGCAGCGGCCAGGCGACACGTTTTTTCGTAGCTCTTCCTCTTCTCGTGCAAAATCCTCCTCATTGCTCGTTTCACCTGATATGAGAGGGCAATTAAAATGGTGGTGTTAGGGTGATGATGTGCAAGTGTTGGTTCTGTTTGGACCCTGATGACTTGGCTTTGAATGGGAAGAGGAGCACCAAGCCTTGGCACCTTCATTTCGTACCTTGCCGGAGATGTGCTGAGCGGGGAATTGCTGCAGAGCAGAGATGGCAGCGGCGGTGATAGTGGCAGGACCCTCCTCGGCATGGTCCAGGAGGGTGGGGATGGTTTCAGGGAGCATTGCGTTCCCCAGGGCCAGCAGATAAATGACCACCTCGGACTCCTTCTCGGCCCCCTTTAGCCCCCTGAGGATGGTTTCCACCCCGCGTTCCACCTCCTGCTCGGGATTTGCAGGAGGGCAGAAAAGCAGAGTGGGGTGAGGGACAGGAGACATTCTGGGCAGCCCCAGAGGTGGCGCCAGGTGTGTCCGAAAAAGCCAAGCGTGAGGTTTTGCAGAGGACCCACCTGCAGCCCACACAGCTTCTGCTGGCACAGCTTGCCGACCAGAGACCCCATGGCAACTATCCCTGTCTCCTGGACATCAGGGGCTAGCTGCTTCCCATCCAGCTTGTCCTGGCCACCAGGAAAGGGGTATTAGGAAGCAGAGAAAAAAAGAGGGTGAAAAAGAGAGAGGGAGAGTGCGTTTTACCTTTTACCTCAAAGCTTTTGCCAAAAAAGTAAGGGGAAACTGGTTCTTAACCGCCTTGAAGGAGGCAAGGCATGGTTTAAAATGCCATTTTTTCATGGTGGCTTTTAATTAAGCTTCTATTATCTGTAATGCACTGATATAAATCACTTTCTTCACTTTCCTCTGAGGAGTATCTACTCTCATTGCCAGTGTCCCATTAAAAGCGCATAAAACAATCCCACAAGCAGGAAGATATATTTCTATGGAATCATATTTTCCTCTTTCAGGAAAACATGCTTGTTATTCCCTCCTGCCTGAAATGGGGTGAGGATCCATCCTGGACTGAGGACCCTCAGGGAGGGAAAGAAATATCCATACTTACTAACACCAGGCGAAGAAGCTCTCGTGAAGGCCGGGGAGAGAAAGCTGCCGCGTAGAGAAACTTCTCCAGCAGGGACTTGCGCTCCTTGCTGAAATCCAGAAAGTCTGAGAGAGCTGCCAAGGATGCCACCGACTGTGCAGCTACCGCTGCCTCCACAACAAAGGGGCTGGAGCAAGAAGGAGGAGGTTATCAGTGGCACGACCCACTGATAGAACGGGAGAAGAAACAAGGTACCCTGTGCAGCTCCTCATCCCTCTTTCTCTTCTCCATGCTCTCTTCTCGCTTTAACTCTTGGGAGCTTCAGTTCATGGGTTAAGAAACCTGGAAGGTTGGCTCTTGCTCTAAACTCACCCACCTCAAGGTATTCCACTGCAGAGAAGAGTCTGGCCACAGCACCCGCACCAACAAAGAATGGATGCTATGGTGGATGGTCCGAAAATGACAGACCTCCAATGACATTTGCAGAAAGCCTTGCTGGAGTATTTGCTCCGCTTCAAAGCCAGCAGGAAAAAAGGAAGAGAGGAAAAAAAAATAGCAAGCCATGCAGTGTTTGTACAGAATAGGCATTAAATAAAACCACACTTGGATTAGTCAGGATGACTGCCTGGATCAGGTATGGTGTATGGACCAGCACTAAATGACCCTAGTTGCCAGGACCAGGAATGACCCTACATGCCAGGGTTCTACACGCGCGGAAAGCCAATTTCAACAAGGTAACTCCTAGGAGTCTCACAGCATCTCCTCTGGTGCTCTCCTCAGCAGCTGCAGAACATCTCTCTTCTTCGCGCTGTGCAGCATCCGGATGAACCTCTGGAACTGCCAGGTTGTTGCCACCTTTGAGGTGTCCATTTTGACTCTCTGGCTGTCAAAATCCTTCAGGTAGGCTCTCAGCTGCAAAGATGAAGTTTGGTAGGTGGGATTTAAGGTCTTCTAGCCCCATTATCATGGAATAATGTTTATACAGGAAATATTTAGGAGTGTGAGGGACCCATGGGGATCATGTAGTTGCCTGCAGGCATCTACTGCAGCTTCCCACCCACCACTGAGGACTTGTGTTAAAGCCCCAGTTTGTGGTATCTTCCAGGAAAACATCAGAAGAAACCAAGAGGATCGCTGATGCCTGAAAGTTGTTGAAATTCCACATTTCCTAGGTGAAAAGTCTGGAGGACATGAGGAGGCAGAAATAAGCTCTTGTTCGTCCTTGCCAGCCTGACCTGCAGTGGAAATATTTCCTGACCTCAGACCTGTGATAAGTTTAATGCAACTGCATGTGCCAGCTGTGCTGCAGGTTATTTCCCCATCAAGGGAACACAGCTATGCCTGGGGGGGACAGAGGAGTCCCTTCCACCATGGGTAGCAACACTAGACACTATTTGGGAGAGGTAATAGGTCAGGCTGCTGCTCTACAGCACTCCCAGGGTGGCATCCTGCCTTGACAGCAGTCACCAGCCCCTTCAAATACACCACTGCGGTTGAACCCTAAATTCTACAGCCTTCTCCTGCCCACCCTGGTGCCCAGCCTGGGGGAGAGCACGTGGCGAGTTTTGCGGGTGGGTAGCATCACTGACCGATGGGCAGTGGGTGCAGACCCTCCTGAAGGGCAGGCTGGCCATGCCCAGGGTCTGGTGCTGTCCCTCTGTGCCAGCCAGTGCATCCTCAGGGCTTCGTCCAGACACCTCTGCTGGGCCGGGCATTGGAGGAGACACTAGCTGGAGCTGCTGCCTGTGGAGGGAGAAGAAGCCATTGGGGAGCACTTTGTCATTTACATCTTCCATGGCTCAGAGGCTGGTTGGGTTCATGCAGGGTTGCAGAAGGAGGAGATGTGGGTGGAAGCTGTCAAAAGGTGCTTGGTGTTCCCTGCCTGCCGTGCCCAGCTGCTGCACCTTGTCCCTGCTGCCTGCACCAGTCTGTGCCCGCCAAGCTGGCAGGAGAGCGGCGAATACTTCAGCTCCAATAGATGCACCTTCATCCCCTGCCAGGCTGCCCAGTTCAGCTGGTGATATGGGGACATCACTCACCTTGAACTGATTTTGATGCTGGTGGTGGATCTCAGGGCTGGAGACAGCACGTGGCTTTCCTCTGCCAGCACCGACTGGAGGAGGTTGTCTTTCACCATGTACTGGCTTCTGCTGGTGGGCTGCCACTGGACTCGAAAAATCTTAAAAAAGGAAAAGCAAGGAGAGAAAAAATGCAACCTTTTCTCTCTTCTCCTCTCCCCAGGAGATTTCTCTCCTTTTTATTAGCAGCAAAAGAGTTTTCCAGTCCACAAAGTTGCCTGCTTTGCTTGCAAAACATAGGAAAAGAAAATCCAGAAGAGCCTGACCTCTTGCCAGATGTGGGAGAAGGTGACACCTGGTGAGGACCATGGTGAAGGGATGCTCTTGCCCATGGCTGATGTGGGGAGCCAGACTGATCGACACCAAACAGGCTTTCTCTTTCACTACATGGTGGTATCATGCTGGTCAGCCATGGAAGAAAAGGGGAGCAGAGGGAGCAGGGGTTATTCCTGCCTGGCATGGGCGATGCCTGGAGACTGCAAACTGGAATCAGTGCCTCCCAATGCATTGCCCTTCCTTCAGGCCCATTCCACAGCCGCACAGTATGGGAAGGAGGTATGGCACTCAGTGCCAAAACCTGCCTCATCCTGACAAGCATCAGCAAGGACGTTCTCCGAGAGAAAGAGAAAGCTAAGCAACAGCAATTTCCACCAAGCTTATGCCAAAAAATGCTTGGCTTCCTTGCGTGGTGACCTTGGGGAAGCTCACTGGATTTTTTCCTTCCAAAAGAAATGACGCACTTGCTGGACTTCACCTCTGCCTTGTTTCCCAGCTGCGGTGAGGGGAGCACTGGTCATGCTGGGAGATGTTATTGAAGCAGCTGGGCTTGCACGTGGCAGGTCTTGGGGAGGAGGAAGAGCTGAACCATGTGCAAGCAGTGTTTTTTGACAGCAAATGGCATTAGGGATAATAACATCACTATTTTAATAGAGAGGTTTTTTATCCATAGGCTTTGCCTTTTACAGAGCTGGGCAGCACTGTCATTTTTCTGTTACAGCTACAGATACAGGCACGGTCCAGAGAGCTGCCTCAATCCAGATGGCAGGTTTGTGTGAAAACCTTATTGCCAAAAATGTGCTATGCAGGGTTCGTTACTTTCTTGGGTAAGTTTGCTATGAATCATACCCCAGAAAGCTTTTATTATATGAACACTCAGAATTTGACTGCCAGGTGTCAAGACCCTTGCCAAAGCCTGTGGGCTCTCTACGTGGTGATGCCCATTTTTATATTGAATTCAGTAGAATTTATATACTTTGAAAAACCTGTTGATTTTAATCGTGGCAGGTATAGCTGCATTAAGACCCACAGAGTTTAATCTATGTCAAGGCTGAACATGGGCTACTGCTTTAAATGAAGCAAGCAGCAGTTTTTGGTCCTGTCCCTGTCAACCTAATCCAGTAAATCTGAGGTCCACAAAACGTTTCTGTATCTCCACCTTCCCAAGCAGGATTAAATGATGGGTCAGAAGCGATAACAAGGATGGGGATGGGATGACCCAGGACATCTTTTCTTCTCCTACCCACCTTGAAACCATATGCTTCTCCCAAGGTATGTTGGTGCATCCCACGCTGGGTATGGGTCTAAGAGCTAGAGTCCCATTCCAGGCTGGTGCAGAAGGCTGAAGCCAGCTGGGAGTGGGACTCAAAGCCCACCTGCAGCAAGATTTTTGGGACAGCCCTGATGTACTTGACATAAGTTGAGCCCACCACCGTGAGAGCAATGCACTTGCTTTGTTTACAGAAGTGAATCCAGAGTTCAGCTTTGTGCAGCTGAGGAGATCCTTTGTCTTTGTGATGGAATGGTTGGACACAGTGTATGTGACTTGACAGCTCCCAGAGATGTCCTCCTGAAACGCAAATATTAGTGACCATGGGTAAGGGTGATCAGCTTTGACTGAGCCTGAATAAAATGATCTGTGTAGAGAACAGACACAAAGGACAAACTGAGAAACAGAAAAGTCATCAAAAAGCTAGAAACTGGGCTGTATTTGGGGGTCTTGGGTAGCTCCAAGTCCATCTGGGCAGAAAATTTGCTTTTGCAAATTAAAGCTAACACCAGCAGCATCATCTTTGTGCCTGCATTTTGGGTTTTGAGGTTATTTCATGTTGGTCACAGGTTACTCCAGGACCAGTGGAGCTCTGGATGGAGGGATTTCCCTTCCATTTGCTGGCTGCTGGCTGTGCTGAACAACAAAAATCCCGCTTGGCAGAAATTCTTGTAGAGGTTTTTCTCTACTATTCCTACCCTCCAGGGAAAGATGATGATTTTGTAAGTGTGTCCATTCCTGAAAATCATCTACTGATTATTTTATTTAAAATCTTCTGCCTTTCTAATAGCCATCCTTGCTCACAGCCCAGGGGCAGCTGGAACAGCAAAGCCCATGATTTTATCCTGAATTTTGCTTCCTTGGCTGAAGCAGCTGGGCTGTCTGTTCTTTGGGGCTGGCCCTCCTGCTGCAGCATGGTCCCTGGCTTTTGGCCAGAGTCTGGCACCTGCTCTGCACCTACCTCCACTGCAGTGCCTGCATGGGGCTGGAGCTGGAGCAGACTGATGATGCCTCGCTTCAGGTTCGAGATCAGGATGCTTTCTGCTTCATCCCCGTAGAAGGCTTTGACCTGGGAGGGCAAGAGGTGGTGTCTGGCTGTGGGGACAGCTCTGGGGGCCCTGCTGCTTTCCCTGCTTACAGGCATCTCCCCTGCAGCCTAAGCAACACCCTGTAGACATCTGAAGATTTTTCTCAGTAAGGTCCATATCCCTCAATAGCACAAGCTTTGTGGATGCACGCCCATGAAATTTGTCTTTTTCTCACCCTTGTTTTCCAAAGCCTTAGAGGAAAAGCTCAGAAATGAGCTTATATAACCTTATATATATATATATATATAAGGACTGAAGCCATTTTAACATGGGATGCTGCAGCTCCAGCTGAACCTGCATCCTCTTTGGAGGATGGGGCTCCATATTGGACCCTGTGAGAGAGTGAATATTCCTACATTTGCTGCTCTGTCCACTTCCTTGTGCTCTGATATGAAATCAGAGGTGGAGCAAGAGTTTGTATATGCTTCGTAGCTGGCAAAAATTGGGATGTGGGCAGGAGTGCTCTGTGGAGGGCATGAGCAAGCCCAGGGGGTGTCCAGCTGACCTTCCCACTGCTCCAGGAGATGAACACTGGCTGCTGGAGCTCTGCCCGTGCCTCTTGGCTCAGTGCAATCTCTGCAGGGGGACCTCCAGTGCCATCCTGGCTCCTCTCCTCTTCTGGCTTGTGTTGGACTTTCAGGTCACGGATCTATGACAGTAGAAGATGCCAGAAAGCAGTAACCAAGCATGTCTGCTCTAAAGTTGCTATGCATTTTACCTGCAAGTGATGGCCTCTTGGTCAGAGAGGTAATTTTTCAGATGGCGTAGGCTAGAAAAGGAATGGGCTAAAGAAAGACAGCATCACTGTTCCCAGGAGGAGTTCCCAGCTGCAATGGTTTTACCACCTCACACACCTGCACCTGGAGCAGCTCTTCCCCACTTTGGTCCCTCCAGAGCTGGTGTAACTGGACCAACGCCTCAGCCTGCAGGCAGGCTCCCTGCAGGGACAGCATGGACGTGTGCTCCAGCTGGACGTCCAGGGTATAGTGGTATTGATACAGGGTCCCAGGCTGGAACAAAAGTGGCTGCAAACTCCCTAAGGAAAGATGCAAATGTTGAAGGTACGCAGTTGCAGACCTTGGTCCCTCCACTTGCTGCAGCCAGCATCCTCCACCCTAGAGAGAACCCAGACTTGCAGGGACACCTGTGACCTGCATCACTTTGCCTCCTGGACATGTCATTTTTACACCAAGCAGTAGGTATAGCTGATGTGTTTGGGGGAGAACATGGGAAGGTTTTTATGGGAAATTATTTGTGCCAGCCAGTTGGAAATTTGGGTGTTTTCTGGATGACAGCTGATTCCTGCCTGTGTTTCCAGCCCTGCCTTAGAAACAATGGCCAGAGTGGGGGCTCTGCTTGGGGACTTCAGCAGGACTTTTTTTCAAGTGCCAGAGAAACACACTTTAATCCTGAAGTAAAGTTTCCTGAGCGTGCCCACAGGCAGGAGGGATATCTTGAAGTGTCTTTTCAGCATTGTTCATTAACTGGGGCAACGTCAGCATTTTTATTTAGGGGAGAAGGGAGGCCATATTCTTCATATTGTGTGTTTCCCATCAGAACTGCTAACTCTTAATTAGAACACTGACTTTGAGATAGGGCAAAATTAAATTGGTGTGGCAGCTTTAGATCAAAACTCCTTGCTTTAATCTTATTTATCTACAATTATTTGGAGTCCCTTTCTCTTCCTCATGTTAAAATACAGTTGCAGGGAGGAGGGTTGCCTTTGTCATGACATAAGCAGTCTAATCTATTTTCTAAAGTCACTTGAAATTCTTCTGCACATCTGATGCACTTGTTTGGCTTCTGAAATGTTTTATAGTTTTGCTATTTTTGCTATAATAACAAATGAAAGAAATCAATGGAAATCCAGCTCACTCCCTGGGGCTTTCCTCCATCAGCCAGACTGAAGAATTTCTATGTTTCTGCACCATGTGCAGTTAAAAAAGCTCCAGCTTTCCAGTCTTCCTCACCCCCCAGGGAGGACTTCTATGGTCCCAAAAAATTTCCCCACCTTAGGAGGTGCTCAGACTGTTTGCAGCTGAGGCAATAATTCTTCCCTCCCCGGCCAGAGACTGGGGAGATGTTGCATTACGGCAAGCCCCAGGAGGCTCTTTGTGCACTGGGATGAACATCCCGCCTATTGGGGCATCCGGACCCCACCATGTCCCTGGACCCCAAGCAGCCCAAAGTCTCTTACCTTTTGCTGTGCTCACAAAGGAAAAGCAAAGAAGGCCAATGTATCCCAAAGCTGCCTGCGGATTCATGGTGGGCTCCGGGAGCTGGGCGGGAGACCGGGAAGAAAAGGGGGGTGGGAGAGGGAGCTATCCAACAAAAGTGGGCAAGATTTGCAACGTCAGGCGATGGGGCCCAAACTTCTCCCTATCCCAGCCTTACACATCCAAGGAAAAGCAAATAATTAAACCTTTGCACCAACCCCCAGCAGCCACGGAGGGTTTGGAAATCAGCTGAGGTTTGCCAAAGAGCAGCGGGAGGGGAGGAAAGCTGCAAAAAGGAGCTGCCAGAAGCATTGCAGGGTGGAGAGATTGCCAGTTTGCCTTGATACGGGAGGGGGATGCTCAGAAAGCCGCCCTGTCCCTTGGTGAACCATCTCTTCCCACCAGAAGGGGAAGAAATGGTTGCTTTTAAAAGAAAAGACCCGGAAGGGGGAAAACAGCTTTTCCATCCTTTTAGTTAGAGACTGGGATCTGCAGCCTGGAGGCTCAAGTTACTTAAAGGGCCAGGCTGGAGGGGGATGGGGAGACCACACTGATGAGTGGGAACCTGAACACTGTTACCCCTCAAATACAGCATGGGAAAGGGGCTAAGGAGGGGGGCTTGGCTGGTTGTGCTCCACAGAGCCTTCTAAGCCCTTGGCCCACCAACTGTGCTTTTGTTTTTCCCATGCATGAACTTTACGATTGCTGAGTTTAATTAGTTCCTAAAGACTATAGACTGCAAAGGCCCAGAGTCCCTAGAGGTGGTGGTGTGGCTTAGGGTCCTGAGAGACCTTTTTGCCAAAAAGAATGGGTGAGTGGGAGAGGGTCGGGCACATCACACCCTTCTTGTGCAGGGATCTGAGAGGCAGTAATGTCTTTACGGAAGTGATCTGCATATTGAGTGGGACCAAAACCCAACGGATTTGGTGTTACGGCGTTTTCAAGGGCACATCTTCCAGCTCTGCATCGCTGCTGGGCTTTTGGGGCACTACTGTGACCTGAGAGGCAGGGCAAATCCAGCTGTGAGCTACCTGGGAAGAGTCCAGCTGCAGGTTTCCCATATGTGGTGTCTCCACTTGGTCCTCTGATGGTCTTTATGGACAAATATCCCATAGTTAGATTGAAGCATTTTCTTCTCTTTATGATTGTCTCTCCTGCTGGTCTGTCATCTTTTCATTCAACAGTTTCCTGTTTCATTTGACCATTTGCCATGAATTGGCTACTCAAGGTGTACCCGCAGGGTGTGACGCCGTTAGTTGGAAGGGTCTGCCTGCATCAGCTTCTCCTCCTGGGATTCATGGACCTGGGCTACTTCTGCTCTGCCAGTGTGCACTGATAGAGCAAAGCAAGCTGGGGTTGGAGAGCACTCCTGCTGAACATTGAAAGCTTAGCTTTCTAGCCAGGGTGGGGAAAAATGAAATATTTCAAGGAGCAAAGTGGCTGTCGAGGGTCTAAGTCCTGAAAATCAGGTCTAAGTCCTGAAAATCGGGTCCCAGAGTGTCTGTTGTTTGCAGCTAAACACGCTGCCTGGAGAGGAAAGGCAAACAGAAACAGCTTGTGAGAAAGACCCTGTTGATAAGGAGGCCTCAGACTGGAACTGCACTTTGACAGGTTTGCTTATTTATATTTGGCTGCTGAGTCCTCCCAGGATCGGGGTGTGGGAAGCCGACAAGCTGCAACCTGTGTTCCTGTAGGCAGCTCTGGACTGCTGATCGCTACCCACTGGGAAGTTTGAGAGGCAAAACCATGTGACAGTCACTCGGCAGAGTTTTCCCAGCAGACCCAGGTAAGGGAGTTTATCCACTGCCTGTGCTGCTGGGGATGAGCTGCTGAGCTCCCACTTGAAATCTGGATAAGAGGTCTCTTGCTGTCATTTCGTGATCGCCTTTCTTATAATCTCATCCTCATGACAAGATAGCAATGGGCAGGGAAAGTAGTCACGTAGCTGGAAAGTCAGCAGGGATGGGATTTATCTCTAGGTTCCTAAGTCAGGTCTCTAGACTAAACCAAGCATCCTGGATCCTTCTAAAGGCAGCAGAATGAGAGAGGTGTCTTTGGAGGATGCTACATGCCGCTTGTCTTGGGCACTGCCTTACTGTGACATTAATCTCCCTCTGATGGTATTTATTTAACTCCATCAGTTATGTAGAAAATTTAATACCTAGCTCAGACTTTGATGTGTAACTTTGAAATGAATCCTGCTCTCTGATGTGTGGCTTTGCCAGTCACTGTGACAATTTCTCTGCCTGGAGGGAAAACTCCCCCAGATTTGTTAGTGCAGGAGGGGAGGCCGGGATGCGCAGTGAGCTCCAGTGCCTGTTTTCACCTGGTTTCTCTTCCTCTAGACCCGGTTCTTGCTTTTGTCTCTGGGAGAATCTGTGAAAGATTAAAGCAGAAAAAATCAGACATTTCATCTTCCTGGTGCTGGTCATGAAGATAAAGGGCAGATGGCTTTGCTTGTTGCTCGGTGTTGCTGTGTTTGTCCATTCCATAGTGACTATAGGACACCATGGCTGTGGGTCTTGGGAAAAGCACTGCTGCCCAGCATCACTGCATAGTTATGCATACTCTGTGCTTTCATCCACCTTCTGCTCAAGTGACAGGATAAACATAGTGAGCTTTGAATCCATCCCACAGCTGAAACAAAAGAAGGCGAATGGAAGTATTCGTGCATAATTAATTTCACCAGCATCCTGATGCATCTTCTCCCACATGCTGGTTTTTTCTCTGTACATGGGGAAGCCCCAGAGCATGGTCTCCCAAGGCCCCTGCTCGACTCCCTGGACCTGCTTCTGTGCTGATCCTGGGAGGCCAGACCCCCTGTGCTCCCTGGTCTCTGCCCTACCACCTGTGGGTCAGGCTGGAGGCTGGCAGCTGCAGTCTCCAACAAGCCCTGACTGATGCTCTTTTCAGTAAGAAGAGGGCAAAGAGGAAGCAGAAGGAAGTGTGTTTCCACTGTTGCATTAAAAGTTTTGATAGCAGTGTCACAAGCCGATCCTATCTTTTAGATCTTCACTTTATTTCCACTCCAAATTTAACCAACTTTTGTAAGGCCTCCAATTTGCTCAGTGTGCTTCCCAAACCCATCTAGGGCTGTCATGCTTTTGGAAAGATGCCTTATGAAACTCTGCAAACCTACAGACAGATGCATGGTCCTAAAAACAGTGCTTCTGAAATCCTGGGTGTTCCTCCAGCCCCTCACCTATCACCCAGGGGAAATGTGATCTCCCATTTCCATCCAGGCACAACCTGCTAGTGCAAGTCCTCTTCTAATAAATTAATATTGTGTGGTCAAGGATTTGTCTTCATCTTCTCACTTTCTTATTTGGACGCTGTGCTGCTAATTCCCTTAGAAATGACATGGTGGCAAGCTCTATGGACAGAACTGGGATATTGAGCCTGGTCCTGGAATCACCATGGGGGAGTCTGGCTGCAGGACCTGATGCAGCAGCTCTGAAACTTATTGGCAGAGTAGAGCAAGGACGGTCAGTGTAACCAGGTCACTGTGCCCCAGGGTCAGAGGCACACAGTGATCTTGCCACTGAGGTGTGACGTCAGGGTGGACTTTGGCAAAGGGTGGTCAATCTGCCCAGATGCTGAACTTACCTAGATGAAAGCAGAATGGAGGCAAAAGGGATTGTTGCATCAAAGCCCATCAACTGCAAGCCTCAACTCATGGGGGTTTTCAGGGGATTTTCGGGTGCAGATTCTCGTCAAAAAGGTCTAGTGGAAATAATAAGACCCAAACACTCCTTACCCAGGGGAGTACAGTGGCCAGTCTCTAGGCTTGGAGGCTACTGTACTGGGCTCTGAACTGGGGACATTGCTGCACCATCTCAGGGTTTTCACAGCACAGTTCTTGGCTAGCTGAGGAGTTTCCAGCTCTGTTTCCAGTATCTGATCACACTGGGGCAGATGGGAGGGTGGAAGGAAAGACTCCCTAAGGGAATCTTCCTTTCTCATTTTTGGCACATAATCTTTATGCACCCTCTCCTGCCTCTTATTATTCAGGAGATTTTAGAAAAAACCTGGAAGCAAGCAGAAAAAACTCCAGTAATAAAATATGCAGACAGCCCAGAGGGGGAAGCAAGAGATAATGAAGAGTGCATAACAGACCCTAGGGGTAAATCTTTACAGGGTGACTCAGTGGAAAAGAGCAAAGGCAAAGAGCAAAGGTTGCTGGCTGCACCCCCAGAGCAGGGGAAGAGTCATTCTCCCAAGGGACACTGTGGCTGCTGCTAACCAGGACACCCCACAGCAGGTCCCCTTAGCAGTGAGGATGATTCACCACTGAGCAAACTGCTGAGGGAATTGGGGGATGCTCCATCCCTTGGTAACCTCAAAGCCAGGACAGCTTTGCTGGAAGACATTCAGCAATGCAAGAACAACCAGGTGAAATTCTTCAGCTCTGCTAAAGGCAACAAATGATGTGCTGTAATAATCTATAGAGGCTTTATTTCCCATTCAGTGCCACTCATCTTTTCTACTATGGACCAGAAGCTTGTGAAAGCAGATCTTGCTGTCTGCCTCTCTGACACAGCCACCTCAGCTCCAGCTCTTTTCCAGGCACTCCAATCTCTTTTCCTTACCATAAACTCACTCTTGCTGCTGGAAGGAGAGGACAGCTTGCCCTCTGACAAGCATTGTGTCGTGCTTTGATCCTAATTTCAAAGGTGTCCCCTTCTAGCTTCTCTCAAGTCCCTTCACTGCTGTCCCATATCAGCTTTTTCATGGCCTGTGGCCCCCCATGGTTTTCTCCGGTGGTCCTCCTTGCCTTTCATCTGCAGCCACTGATAAATCCTGGTCTGCTCTCTGGGGTGCTGGAGTTGGGACTGTGTCAGCTCGGCTGTGTGCTGAGGCAGGACTGGGCTCGTGATTCACAACAGGGAAAACAGCTGTGTCAAACCAGTTCTTGGTTTGGCTCAAGCACCTTTGTTTTTGTTGCTGGAGGCGTTGGCTTTGTGTGATGAAGGCAGACTTCCAGTGCCACAGGGAAGAGGTTTCCAGGGTTCCAGAGACAAGTTTGTACATGATAAAGGATGCATATTGCATGGACTCAAGAATTTGGATGGGAAACCTCAAAACTTGTGTTGGGGAGCAGGATTCCTCTGGCTGTGCCTCTCATCCTGGGCGAGGTGCTTTTTTAAACTTCCCTTGTCGGGAGGAGACTCCCAACAACCCTTGAGGTTCTGAAACCGCTCAAAAAAACCAGGACTGAGAAAAGTGATGGAGCAGCCTCTGACTGAATTTAATTCAATTTTTCCTCCTTGTTGTATCCTCTGTTTCTTTCTTCCTTTCTAAATAATGTTCAGCTGCAAAGCCCCTCATCATGCCCCTCACAGCATCTTTTCCTGCCTTGCCACCCTCTTTTTTGCTGTTGCAGTGGTAGAGAAAGCACTGACTGCCAACAAGGTCCCCCAGTTCTTCCCTCCAAGGCAAAAGAGAAAAACTGAAAGTGTCTGAGCACTTCCTGCATAGTTGTGCTGGTGGCACTCAAAAGTCTTCAAAAGCCCTGAGCAGAGAGATGTCCTCTTGTTTTTCACCCTCCTGTCTTTGCATGCTGTCACACCCCCAAGCTGGTCCCACACCAGAATTGGGGATGGCAGTGAAGCTCTGTTTGATTCCCTCCCATGGATGGGTAAAACCAAACCCTTGCCTTGCTACAGAAAGACCTAGGTGGGGAGTCAGGCTTGCAACAAAACGGTCTGGTGTGGGGATCAAGGCAGCGGGCAGGCAGGACAGGACCTTCTCTGATGGATGGTCCACCTTGCTCCACTTAATTGGGGTGCTTCTGATCAGGTTTCTTGCAGCAAACCAAGCTAAAGGCAATGATGAAATTTAATGGTGGTGTGTCTAGCTTAATTTCCATAGTAATTGCACTCGATTAGGAAACAGGCAGGTAACACAGTGAGTCTCAGCTGTGACTACGTGGTCTCTGCTGCTAGCAGAAGGTGATGTACTTCTGCCTGTCACCAGAAGAGCCCTCCCTAAGATGCTCTCCCCACTGCCCTGTGGACACAAGTGACATATCTGAAATCTGACAATGTCTTTGTGTGGTTCAGAGCCATTTCAGCTCAAACAGGCAGAAGAAGTTACCAGGTGGAGAAAGTGACCTGGTAGCCTCTGATTTTGTCTTACAGCTACATGTTTCAAATGTAAAGTCCATGCTTTCCCACAGGGTGACCACTGATGGGTTGTTTGCTTATGCAGCAGCTGAGCTGCCATGCTGCAAAGGTCACCAACAACTCTTTAAAGGCCAGTGCTTGAGTATCAGGTGGAGAAGCTGAACTGTCCATTCCCCATCTAAGCTATTGCCTCTCTAAGCTAGGACCATGGAGGCAACTCCTTCACGGGAAATCATGGAGAAAGCTTGAAGGAGTGTCTTCTGCAGCCTCTTGGAGCTCCTTGGGAGCAGATTATGATGCTCTCCTCCAAAAGCGTGCAGTACTTTATTAGAGTGATTAGAGGTAAATACAGCCATGCAACACTCCTTCAGGTGTGCCTGGTGGATGCTTCCTTAGTGCTTTTCTAATTCTTGTGTTTATAAACCTGTGCAGACTCTTCTCCTGCTAAATGCTGCTCTTTAACACAGATGGAGCCTTCACTGCCATGCCTATTAGACAGGGAGGAGCAGGTAAGGCCCACGCCATATGGGACACACTGGCTGGGAGGATCCATGGAGCCAAGTGTGTCCAGTGTAAAGCTGAGGGCCCTAATGGGCCATATCGGCTCTAGGGAGACTCACCTGAGGCCTCCACCCACACCCACGGGCCCAGGAGCATATTTAAGCTCAGCCTCCAGGTTAGGTAGATTTTTCAGCCTGTGCTGGAGTCTTGGTATCTGCTCTGTCTGTCTCATATCTGCTGTTCTTGGGTGGACCCAAAGCTGTTTTATGCCCTTGGTGCTTTGGGGAGTGCTGATGGAGCCTTTTATGGGGCTTCAGCCTCAGATGCTTCTAGGCAGAGCCTTTTTGGGCATGCACTGTGTGTACTGGGTCACCCTATCTCATCCCCTTTGTGTTGTCTGGGGTCATGGATCATCTAAGGAGCTGTTATCATTCCCAAAGTGTCTGCTGCTTCCTCCTGTTTCACCTTGCACAGGTCTCTGAGGTAGGTGGGATGTACCCTGCAACCCTTTACTGCCTAGTAGTTTTTTGTTGGGCCATGTATGTTGAGCACCTGAGGTCTGACTCTGCCACTAGGCTTTATCATATAAATGGGATGAGATAACAGGAGCAATACTGTGCAAATTTATTTTTTTCTACAGGGAGAAACTGCTTAGGTGATGATACATACTCCTGCAAAGTAACCCATGGGCTGCCCTGTGAGCAAGGGCAGGAAAGTATCTGACTTGGTGCTGGTGTTACCCTTCTAAAAAGAAAACAATATTCAAAAACAAGTGAAAAAACCTCAAACGTGGTCAGGTAACAATGGTAAATACTTGGCTTTGAGAGGTTTAGAGCTATTTTATTTGCAAATCTGTCTTGTTTTTTTATACAGGTCTGGTCTTGGACCAGACCTTCTTAAGATAGTTCACCTAAGTCTGGTCTGGCAACAACAAGTGTTCTCTTCTCAGCCTATTTTTTCGCAATTGCTCCCAAGAAAAGACTTATTGTGCTACCTGGGTGGAGGAATGCAGTCAAAACAAGTTATGGGTCTGTGATGAGACATATAAAAAGAGCTATTCTCTACCAACCCTGTGCAGAGTCTTGCAAGCCCCCTGTTTGCAAGGCACTGTCTGAGTGCTTTGTGCTTTATTGTGTGGAGGTTGCTAGGCTGCATTACTCAGGGCAGCAGCAAAGCCTGTCTCCTTTTTGTCTTCCTTGTTTCTCCCTCCTATCGTCTGAAACGGTGTGTGTGTGTGTCTGAAATAACCCCCGAGCTTGGCCCCTTATGAGTTGTTGGTTGCTCACTATAGCTAGGTCTTTGGGGGGCTCAATAGATGGGGTTGGGCAGGGGGGAGAGCCTGAAGCACAGCAGAATGGTAGGAGTTGGGTTTACATCTCAATCAGAGGTCTCCTGAAACCTGATAAGCTGAAGAAAAGACTTTGCTCTGTTAATGCACAATGATATTTTGTGCAATTGCAGGAAAATAGGGCAGGGATCGACTTCAAGAGATTGCGTGGCCCTTTTCCCTGTGGCTGGCTGCACTGTGATGAATGAATGCCTGACCTCTTTGCAAAGAGCTTCTGCTGATAGAGGTTTCTCCGTTTCTATAGTGAATTTATCCCAGCGCTTTACTGCTATAAAGATGTCTCATCTTGCTGCAATTTTACCCTATTACTTCTAACCCTAGCCCCAGCTGACATGGAAAGTTGTTTCTTTCCTTCATGAAAGGAATTTGAAGATACCTCAGCTGCCACCCTATTTCCTTGATCTCACACCTCACAGGTCCTGCTTTGCAGACCCCTGCTCTTTCTCTATAAACCCTTGGTAACCAGCTGAACCAGAGGGTCCGGTTCCCCAGTTAAGGATGGGGGGTATGCTTGCTTTTCTACTTTCTAGGAGCTGTGGACAAAAGTCTGGCTTTGAGGAACCCATCATGCTTCCTTTGCTCAAGCAACTGACCTTGCAGTTATTTTAATCTTCCTCTGCTGCTCTTGGTTTGGACGTTGGTGCTGATGAGGTCTTCCTTAGGCTAGTGCAAAGCACTTGCCAGAATGAAAAAGATTCAGGAAACTTTTCCTTTAAGACTGTAATGTTTTCTACAAGTCCTTGAGACGTGACCATATTTGTTAAAAACCAATGCAAATGCGCATACATTTCCCCCTCCCAGCCCCCCATGCTCTACCTTTCTGCATGGTTCATTAATTTGTAACCTCAACAAGTGTTAGGGAAACCTTTCTGATTTTGTCAATTGGCAATGCATGTGCTTTTTAATTTAGTTTAAAGATAGGTTTTTAAGTCAGGCTATGCCTGTGCTATTGATTAGAATTCTTGATTTAGTAAGTTGCTGTTTAAGAAGATCTTTGCTATGCTTCTTTAATGCCTTTCTCTGAGGGTCAAAGCATAACAGTTACAGGAGGGAGGAAGTGTTGCCCAGTAGTTGTTTATAAATATAGCATATTAAGCTAGGATACTTTAAAACACAGTGTCCCAAAAAGCCAATGATGGGATCATCTTCCAGTCGCTCCTAATCTCTATCCTCACTATACAAGACACTGATGCTCTTGGTGGCAGCAGAGAACAAAGGCATGGGTGGTCCCTGGGGGTCTTGCTCTTTGCACTGGTATTTCAACTGATATTCCTCAAACATGAGAAATCATGGAGGCTTTTCCTGACTCTGACGGTGTCTGGTTACCCATCAAACCTCTGCTGCACCCTACTGTTGGAAGGAGCTGAGGGAGCCAGAACTTGCTTAGAATTTAAATGATGCTTGACAAGCCTCAAGTGCAGCTGAAGAATCTCGTTTCCCTCTTTGGAAGAGATATGTGAGTTGTGAGGCATTAGGCCAATACTTGCTGCGTTTTATTTACATTTTTACAATTAAACAAGGGGTTGATAAGATTGACAAGGAAGATACGACTTAGGAGCTTGTTAGACAGCAACTTCTAAACTCTTTGGGCGATTTAAAGAACAGTAGGGTGTGAAGACTGTTTTCCAGTGCCAGGTTAGAGTAATCAATAATAACATGCTCATTGACATAAAAGTCACTTCTTAAAAGTGATTTATCATTCATTGAAATGCAGGAGCTATGGTGTTTGACAAAGCCCCGGTGGAGTGATGGAGAATATGCCAGTCTGATTTCTCCTTCTCTTGTTGTGCCAGCAAGAGCAATCAATCATATTTAAGGAAGTGTTTTCTCCTTTGTGATCCCCTGTAGTTTGGGGGGGAAACGGTATCCAAGAGCATTAATTATTTATTCTGTATTGCCTTCTTCCTCTACTTGTGAGGTCTGGGCATTGCGCTGGGGAGTGGGGCCAATTTAATTTCTGGGCTGTAGGTTGGGATTTGGAGCTTGAGTGTTTTAGAGGTTAACACTGGTTACTCAGCTCCCTCTACGGTCAAAAGAGGGAGAGACACGTTACTTCAGGGGGTCTTTCCAGGTTATGCTCTCCCAGAATTGGGTATTCTCTGTTTAGTAGATGAAGTCTTGCACCTTCCTGAAATTGTGGTGTAAACACCAGTCAAGGTGGTAGATCTCCCAGGTGCATGAGCTGTGAACTGAATGGTGCCCTTGGGTCAATACAGCTGCTATGGTGTGACTAGAAGTGCATTTGCAAATGAGTAAAGGATAATCAGGACCGGTGTGGAAACACTGTTCTGCATTAAAAGACAATAGACCTCGAAATGCTTTTGTATAGCCTTGAAAATGTGGCAAGAAACGGGGAAGCTCACCGTGTTGGGCACTCTTGCCTACAGTCTGCCTGGGGGCTGCTGGAGGTGGGATGAGGCTAATGCAGAGGCGCTGCAAGTACATGGTTTTTCACCTGTGTGGACTTGCTGCAAATGGGAGGTTGTAGTTTATCAGACTAGAGGAACTTCTTAAAGGATTGCAGAGGGATGCAGAGATGGATTTTTGGGTTTGCATCCCTATCTGCTGAGCACATGGGGTTTGGATGCCTCCTAGCAGAACTGTAAGGCATAATGCAGGCAGCAGTTCCTCCTCCATTGCTTCCGGGGCTTAAATTAAAATGCTCAGAAGCTTGATCACCTCTGAGCTGCTCCGTTGTGAGCAGGAGAGGGGCATCTCTGCAGGCAAAGCAGCCCTCTCATGGTCAGGAAAATCCTGCTGCAGAATCTTCTCCATCAACTGCCGACAATACTGCTCCCATCTCAGGCACTTCAGTGAAGTGGGATAAATCCAGCTGTGGTTTCTGTGCCACACAGATAATGAGGAGCAATTATACAGTCTTCTCAGGCTAATTTCCACCATGGGGCTGTTGAGAGTAGTTTGCTGTCATTAGAATTTGGAAGGAGACCGTAAGTTCTGTGGCATGTCTGTGCACCAAATATAGTGGTTGCAGCTGTAGCTGTGTTCCAGGAACGGGTCCCTTGTGAGACTCGGAGATAATAAACTGATACGTGTGAGTACATGCAGATGATGATAGAATACAGTTTTCCAAGATGGGGATTACTGTTACAAGTATGGGACTGTTAGCTGACTTCCAGGTACCCATCTTCTAATTGGCTTTTTGGGAGGCTTTACCATGCTGAGGCTCAATCTGCTGTGCGATATGGGATACTCAGTATTGTATTTCCTTGTTGCCAAATATGTTTGGTGTCAGCATGTGATAGCAAAGAAACAAATATGGAAATTCTTTGGCACATACATGACATCTGAGAGAATTTTGGCCCTATTTGGTTAAAGCCCATGACTTTTAATTTCTGCTTGCTTGCCTTGCAAAATGCTGGGGTTTCTTTGTTAAAGGGAAAGGTAATTGCTTCTTTCTCCTCTGCCTCCAGAGTGAGGCTAGAAAGTTTTTCACTGACAAGCAGCTCTGAAGAAATCAGTGGGAAAACAATTGCAACACTGAAAGAACAAGTTGAAATTGCAAATATTGTTACAGCCACTCTGAAGCCAGGACTGCAAGGTACTTGTTGCAGTAATCCAAATCCAGTTGGAAAGGTGCCTCTGGCAGGGAGCAGTGCCTCTACCTAGTCCTTGGCAAGAAGGATTTTCTCTGAATTCAAATAGCTGCTGCTGGGTAGGTGTTGGAAGCTGCCTCAGTTGTGGTCTAATTGCCTGGTAACAGCTTGCAGTGCTTTCCAGCTTGGACTGAACTTACTCTGCCAAGGGAGTAGTAAGAAGTTTGTATCCAAGTATTTAAACATCTACTGGGCTAATTCAGTTCAATGGTAAAACTATTGCTGTTATGCTGAGAATTGTCATCTTTTTGGTTTTACAAGTCTGGTTTACTTTTAAAGTTTATTTTGTAACTCTCAAGAAATCACCCAATGTAACGTTGGGGGGGGGGGAAGCCAAAATTTTCTAGAGTGATGCTAGTATGCTGCTTGGATGGCTGACCAAAGCCAGTGTGCCGCAGGATGCGGCAGTTCATGAAATTGCTCCAGACTGGGCTGGATCCTTGCACTTAGGGTGGTCAAACGCTCTCAAAGTGCTTGTGCAAGCACCAACTGTTAAAAGACAGCTGAAAGTGTAGGGATCTCATCCAAACCTTGTCTGATGTGCCTTTGCTTGTAGGCTGTGCTATGCAATTGAACAAGAATGTGGGATGATTCCCTAAGCTGTTTTAAGGGCATAGTGCTGGAAAGCATCTCAAAGATGACTTAACCCAGGCCTCTGAACTCTTACAGCTGTGGAAGAAAGTCCAGGACTAAAACCTGAACTCTGCTGGTTCCTGTGTACCCATCACCTGCTCCACACCTGAGGACCAGCAAGGGAGCCATGGGAGGAGAAGTGAGGTTTTGTTGGGTGAAGTTCCCAGGTGCCTTTTTGGTTCTGTGGATGTTTCAGGCCCTGTTGCTGCCTTGAAAGGGTGACACTAATAAAGTAAATATGCAAACAAACAACTCCTCTGCTTTGGATGAGGACTCTTTCAGCTTCCTGCACCCAGAGCATCCTTAACAGAGAGGGCAGGAATGTGCTATCAAAGGACGTCTGAGAATGCCAGGGCCTGCCTCCTGGCAGCAATATGACCTTTAATTTTTTTGGTACCTATCAGTGCATGTCTTGGGGCAGTAGAGATGGGGCTTGATGGCAGTCATATGCATGCGAATGCACTAGGAAGATAGTGCTGATGTTGGTGCCATCTGGTCCATCTCACTCTTTTATGCCACTGATATTTAAAAAAAATCTAGTGCCTTTGGAAAGAAACGTGTGTCTTGAGCAGGGAAATTGTCAGACCTATCTATAGAGATCAGAGGGATTCCAAAGTGGACATGAAACCAGGGCAGGAAGGAGGGCAGAATCCCACAGCAGTAGTGGCAACAGGAGGGACAGGCTGGGGAGGACCAGAGGATGGCACTAGGACATGTCTGTAGTCTGGTGTCACCTCCCAGCTGACCCTTAAATTACTCCCCTATGAGCGCTAACTGGGGCAGGAGTGGGCTTGGTGTCCTTCAGCAGGAACATCCCCTGGAAAGGAAAGCCTAAAGTATTGTTGCCATAAACATTATCAGCAATGCCTGGTCTGGGAGTGCTGGGGTCAGCATTTGCAAGAAACCCTCAGGCTGGCCAGAAATCGTAGATGTTGCAAACTGCTGCTCAGCGTTTTAGATTATTCAAGAAGTTGAACATTTCCTGTTTTCAGCTTGTGGCAGATGGTGTCTAATGCTAATTGCTCTGGACTCAATAGGCTTTTCCCTTTCTTTCTAGAAAGGTAACAATTTATTTTGGGGAGCTACATGTAGGACTGTAAAACCAGACAGAAAAGGCAAAATGATAATCCCTGTATCTATTTTTCTTCTCAAGACTTGCCGCTCTTAGACTGATCTGCCATTTCCCAATCTTGTGCTGCAGTCATGAAGCTAAGTAATTTCCTAAGTTCCTAGGGAGGAAAATGTTGAAAATACATTACACTGTTTAGAGTTCTTTAAACTTTTTCTGTAGAGTTTACAAAAAAAGAGCTTTGTATTTCTTAATAGATAGACAAAATGAATAACATAAATATTTATTTCCAAGTGCTTGTATTTCATCACTTTGAGTAGCTTCTGTCCTGAACAACTTGGAAATGGGAAAAGAAATGGGATTTCTTTTAATTCCACCAATTTCAGTGTAATTTTCTATAAGATGAGAACCTACGCTGCCTGCCAAATAAGAATACTGTACAGTTGCTTCAGGAACTGAGCCCATATGTGCACAATATAAAAGTGCATCAATAGCGATTACAGGAAAAGAACTTTGCTTGTGTAGAAAATAGCTACTGTTCTCGATCTGCTTAGTTATAAGTCAAATCAACTGGAAAATTCCAGGTTAACCAGACATAATGTTTTTTTTATGTAAACTCATGTCAGGCTTTCATCGTAAGGGCCCTTTGAGCTTGTTTATTTTTATATTGCTTTCTAAAAGTCTGTTCTTCTGATTGGTATGAGTTTTCTTCCAGTCCATGTCCCTCAAAGGTGTATTAATGTGTTTAATTTTATACATTGTAAATTTTGATTGTTTGTGCTGTACTTTGAGTTGAGGCTTAGAGCATCTGCTCAGGACCAGACTTGCCTCTGTAGGCCTTCAGGGTAAGCTGGGGGAAGAAAGCTCCTGTTGACAAAGGTCTAAGTAACCACATTTTCATGGAGCAGTCAGGCTGGATATGCTGCACTCGGCTCAGTCTCTGCAACGCATCACACCCATGTGCATATCGACATGGCAAGCAACATGGCAAACAAATCTTACAAGGGCACTGATGCAGTTTTCCCTGAGGCAATCTGAGGCTGTAACCAGCCTAGATCTGGGCTGTCCTTATAACAGCATCTTGTAGTTGAGTTACAAGTGTCCTGTGTAATAGGGATGTGAGCAGTCAGATCGGAGCAAGTCATGCTAAAACACATCATGCTCGCACTTTGCAAAATCAGGATTATGTTTGTTTGTAAAAGCTGAGCAACGGGTGCATGAATTGGGATTTGATGTGATGGGTTGTGCCCCAGCAGCTGTTTGGCTGATCTTTATGGTCTTGCACGTGTTGTGGCCATCTGCTTGATGTGAGTCATGGAGTGGTGGAAGGGAAAAGGGGAGGACAATGTTCCTCTTTACCATCAGATCTCTTGTCTTCTGCTCCCCCAAGATCTGTACACAACACACTAACACCGCAGACTAAATGACAGGGGAAGTGTGATTTGGGCTGTGTTGTGTCATCACGGATGTTTGGATGAAAATGTGGGTCTTGATCCTCACAAACTGCTTGTGGGGAACACTAAATTTACATAGTTTTACTGGTTCTATTTTCTATTCCTAAACAGCAGATTCTTTTCTTAAAATGATTCCACTAACAATATCACCAGGTTTTTGAGATTACTTGCTTAGCTAATGAACTACTTACAGACTGCATCAGCACTGTACTAGTTATGGATGCTTTTGTGGATGTTCAGTATGATATTGCCCCTGTTCTTTGGTTAAGCAGGGAAAAGGATGGGGGAAGCCAGTACAAATGGTACCTTGGGCCTTTCACATCCTCTAAACAAGCAAGTATAACTGGTCAGTGGACTATTTCTATTACAACTCAAGCCTTAGCTAGAACAGCATTAGCAGGCAACGCATGCAACTTCAATTTTGTTGACCCTGCTTTTATGCTTCAGAAGCATGTCTTCTTGAAATCAAACAAAACGGCTCCACACTCCCGCTGTGCAGCTGTGAACTTCAGATCCTCACATGCACTTACAACCCTTTTGGCAGGGCTGGGCCCTGGAGCTGTGTGGGCTCCTCAGCTGCATGTTCTGTATTCCTGGCTGTGCAGCAGAGAGGGTTTACCAGTGTGGTGGGGTGGAGGAACCTTTGGAGGTCTGTATCTGCTGACCTGGCAGCTTCTTGGTGTGGTTGGCAGCTGCTACCAGCTTCCCAGCACCACATACTGTGGTCTTTAATCAGTCAGGAGGGAATGTTTGGAAAGGAAATGAGTCTGGGTTGAGACACAATGTGTACTTGTCGTGGTCTGTTCTGGGAAGCCAATGTGCTGCTTATCTCCATCTCCTACAAGCCATGGCTGGCTGGAGCAGAGATTGTAATTCCTGCCTGCTGCTGAAGTGGGGAGCAATGCTTCTTGTAGGAGCACAGCTTGTTGTACCTTCCTTTATGTCTGACAGTTACAGCTGGAGGCTTGCTAATGGCTTACCTACTGGTTTGTTTCTTAATGTGGTGTTGGTGATGTGCTTAGGTAGGTGATGTTAAACTGCTTGTAAATGGCAAATATGAATGATTCTAAGTCTTACGGAATCAGAGAAAGTAACTTGGTCTCTAAAAGAAGCCCCCTGATCAGATGTACATAAAGACCCTTAAATCTACATCAAATCCCATTGCTTCCCTCTGTCTTTTAAAGGTTACCCCATACCTTCTCTTCAGGATTGCCAGATCTAAGCAAAATGGGGTTGAATAGGTAGATCTGTTACTACCTTAAACTACATCAAGAATGCAATATCCCTTTAAAATTATCACCAGAAATATTTAAATCTATGCTTTCCTCTCCACCTTGTGCAGGTGTCTCACCAATGTGTGTTGCAGCCAGGGTGCTGCTGACACCTGGACAGAGGTGTGTGCTTGCACTGCTCCACTGCAGCTTCTTTTTCCCCCCCAGCCGGTTGCTGCTTGCTTGCAGGAGTGAGCAGGCAGAGCCAGGGCCCAAGGAAGAAAGAGAGGTTTGTTCCTTTCAGAATGTTGTTATAATCCTCTCTTCTCATTACTTTGTGGAAAGCAATAAAAGCACTCTGTTTTTTCTTACTCTACCACTTCAGACTTGACTTTTGCATCAGCCTTTGAACTGATTAGTCCTGCTGGATTGATCTCAATGACACTTCTTCCCTGAAATATGTAACCTGTAATGCCCACACACAGTGTAATGCTAACAGTCCTGCTGGCAGAGAGCGCCTCATTGGGTAAACCATGACTCCTTTGGTTCTCTCTCTCCAGCCCCTTTCCCAAGACAGCCTTTAAAGGAGGGTGCAAGAGCTCTGTGTCAGCATGAGCAATGCTGGCAGGCATTCTCGTTGGCAGAGTGGAGGTGTCCAGATGGAAGCTCTGTGGGAGAGGTCTTCTTGGCATTGCTAGGAGGCAGCGAGTGCTAAGAGTGATCATCCTCCAGCAAACCTAACCTCTTGGCCTTATTCTGCACCAGGCTCTAGGTCAGCTCGAGCCTGGCTGTCCTGCTCCTTGGCCCCAGGCTCCCCCTGGCAGCTCTTCTTGGGGCCAGCAGCAGCAGAGATGGATGGAGAGCTGGGCCGGAAGCTCAGGTGATGGCTGGCTGCTGTTGGGAAAGGCAACTCCCTTTTCTCTGTGAGCAGCTGCTTTGGCACAGCCACACCACCAACCCCAGCACCAGCAAGAAGAAGCAGAGGTACTTTCTGGTTTTTTGTTTGGTGTTTTGTTTTTTTTTTATCTGAAAGTGGCAAAAGCCATTTCTGCCTGGGCTGTGGAGGAGCTCAGCTGTGTGATGGAGCAGAGAGAAATGGAAACCCTTTAAACAAATACAGAAAACCTAATATCCATGGAGTAAGTCTTCCAGTTTCAAGATAGGGTCTTAAACTCAGATGTAAAGCTGTGAAGAAGCCACGGTCCTTTGTTGTAATGTGCGCTGGAGAAGTGGCTCTGGTTTTTGAGACCTGCAAGTTGTTACTACTCTGATGTAAAGGCTGTTGCAGAGCCTCAGCACTCCCATGGCTACAAACCCTCTTGCAGTTCTTGGGCTAAATGGGTTCAGGGCCAGCCTGCATCCGTTTGTTCTCATGCCACCATTGTCCTCTCACCCAAATGGCTCCTCTCCCTCCCCAGTGTGTCTCTTCCTCCCCCAGTTTATATATTTATAGTGAGATATAGTACTTCTTTCCACCTGTGTTATTACCATATTAAATGAATCAAGCTCTCTGTTTCTTGGCATTATGTGAAGGTGTATGTAAAGCACACACCACCAAGGCTTGCAATGATGCATCCTAAGAGGATTTTTTCAGGGCTGAAGGAACAAATAAGATTTCCTCTTATCCCCTTGAGAGCAAGATGTTACTTGGATGTACATGTTTGGTTTTTTTATAAGGATATTTTCCAAATAGCAACATTTTTCTAGAAGTTTGGGGGCCTCAGTGCTTGTTGCAGAGGTTGTTTCAATCAGAAAACACAGCTTGTTCGGGGTTGTCTCAAATAGATGCTTTCTTGCTTGGCAAGTGCATGGGAAGAAGACCTACTTTGTGAGACTGATAGGGGGTTAGTAAAAGATCTGTTTGTTCCCTTTTCTGCTAAAAAGAACATCTGATATCTAGGAATACTTCTAAAAACAAACCCAAGAGGGCAGTTGGGGTTTTTTTTTGAGATGAAAGTACGGTCTGCTGACTTATGTAAGATGCCATCTTCTGTGAGGAGACAGCTTGGATGGCATGGTGACAGCTGACAAAAACAGTTAGCACTTGTAGTGCTGCACAGAGTTAAATATTTGTGCTAACTACAAATGCCAAGAGCTGATACTTGCATACCCATTTCAAAACATTGCAAAAACAAAAGCATGGGAGGTTAAATGCAAATGTTTAAAAAGCCACACCTACATCTGTGCAAAAGAATGTACAGATTTATACATTTTTTAAAGCCAAGATGTGTTCTGGAGTGACTAACCAGAAATCTTCAGTTTTACTTTTAACAAACCTAATGTCTTAGTAGGTTTGGAAGCTTGCAACAAAAGGTGCACCTCAAATGCTTTATTATGGATACATGGGGCATCAAACAACTGCCAGTTTTGATTCAACTCTGGCAAAGCTGCCAGTGGTTATCTAAAAACTGGTTGAGCGTGGGCTTCAGACGCTGCTCTCCAAGAGCTTCTGTGTAGGCCCGGGTGAAGATGAGCACTTGCTCCTGCTGCCATCTTAAAGAAGAGGGGCAGTTGCTCAAGCTAACACACCATGCCAGTGGCAGAGGCATCACCCTGTGACACACTGAACTGCAGTTGCTCCACACGTTAATTTTTGGGCTGGAAACAAGCCAAATGCCACTATGGTATTTGTCCAGTTCACACCACTTACTGGTGACCAGAGCATCCACTTGTGTGTTTGCCCTCAAAACACAACCTTACCTGAGACTAGGCTGCTCTGCTGTCACTGCACAAGGAACTACTTACTTTAAATGTTTATCATAGAACCATAGCATGGTTTGGGTTGGAAGGGACCTTAAAGAACATCTAGTTTCAACCCCCCTGCCATGGGCAGGGACACCTCCCACTAGACCAGGTTGCTCAAAGCCCCATCCACCCTGGCCTTGAATGCTTCCAGGGATGGGGCATCCACAGCTTCTCTGGGCAACATGCGCCAGTGCCTCACCACCCTTGCAGTAAAGAATTTCTTCCTACTAACTCATCTAACTCTACCCTCTTTCAGTTTAAAACCATTCCCTCTTGCCATGTCACTACATGTCTTTGTAAAAAGTTCCTCTCCAGCTTTCTTGCAGTCCCCTTTAAGTACTGAAAGGTCGCTGTAAGGTGTCCCTGGCACCTTCCCTTCCCCAGGCTGAACAACCCCAACTCCCTCAGCCTGTCCTCACAGGAGAGGTGCTCCAGCCCCCTGATCATCTTCACAGCCTCCTCTGGACTCGCTCCAACAGGTCCGTGTCCTCCTTGCACTGGGGGCCCGGAGCTGGACTTGGTACCCCCAGGTGGGGTCTCACCAGAGAGGAGCAGAGGGGGAGAATCGCCTCCCTGGACCTGCTGGCCACGCTGCTTTTGATGTGGCCCAGGTTATGGTTGGCTTTGTAATATGATTTCCCTTTCTTTTTGCTGTTGTCCATCTCTCTTTCCAGGTTGCCTTTCATTCTGCAGAGACAGCCCTCCCCTCCCCGCCCCCCCCCCCCCCCCCCCGCTCCTGTCCCACACTTGGGGCATGTTTCCTAGTGCTGTGAAACATCCCTTGGCTACCTCCCTCTTTGCAAATTAGATGCTACCTAACTGGAAGCATCCTATGAAGAGCAACTAAGGACTGTGGGTTTGTCTAGTTTGGAGAAAAGGAGGGGTGATCCCATTGCTCTCTGCAGCTTCCTGAGGAGGGGAAGTGGAGAAGGAGGTGCCGATCTCCCTGGGATCCAGTGATGTGATGTTCTGTGTAGGGATAGTTCAAGGTTGCATCAGGGAAGGTTCAGCCTTGACATTAGGAAGTATTTCTTCATTAAGAGGATGGTCAAACACCTGGAAAGGCTTCCTAGAAGGGTGGTTGATGATCCAAGCCTGTCAGTGTTCAAGAGGCATTTGGATGAATGCTCTCAATAACATGCTTTAACTTTTGGTCAGCCCTGAAGTGGTCAGGCAGTTGGACTAGACTGATCTGCAGGTTCCCTTCTAGCTGGAACTACTCTGTAACATGACTGCTCCTCAGTGTTGCTTCCCACAACTTAAATATCCTTTGGATGTTTGCCAGGTGGTGTTTACCCAGGGTACCTAGATTAATAAAGCTGTGCTTGTGGGAGGCTGGTCCCAAACTATACCCTGCTTGTGGTGTTTGACACGGGGTCACACCTGATCCACCCAGAAGGGTTTAATGCTCTGTTTGACCAGTAGCCCTTGTCTTAAAACTTGCACAGAAAACTTTCTTCCCAGAAAACGCAGGAATGCTGTGCCGCTTACAAATGTGTCATAGATCCAGTGACAGGGGTTAAGAGCAATTGGAAGTATACTGGCATGGCCTCTGAATAAAATGTCATCAGCCTCAGCTGATCTTGCACTAACCCACTATCCTCGGTGCACAAAGATGACTCTGTTAATGCAGACCTCCTGAACCCAAGGGGCCTCCTCCTGCTTTGCTAATTAGGACTCTGAGCTCAGGGAGCTGCTTGCTCCTCAATCTTCCCAGCTGCCGTTGTCAGGTGCTCCTCTCTCCGTGGAAGTTTCCCCGGTCACCGTGGCGTGTGGAAGCAGCTCCTCAGACCTGGGGTGCCAACACCAAGCAGGGGGCGAGGGTGGTTTATAAACCCCCTCTTTTTTTTGGGAGGCTTTTAACCAAAAGGCAGCGTTCCGCGGGTGCTGCAGCGCCGATTTTGCAGCCCTTAAACGCGGAGGGAGCGTTTTCCCGCCACTGCCGCCCGCCGCTCGCCCTTGCGTTCCCGCCCAAAGCGCGGAGCGGCGCGTAAGGGCGGGCGGCAGTGGCGGGAAGCCGCCCAGCAGGCGGCGCTGCCGTGAGGGCGCGGCGGGGAGGCGCCGGGCAATCTCGGTGTCGGGGCGGGGAAGAGCGGGGCCGCGCCGGGACCCTGCGAGGCTGAGGAGAAGGAGGAGGAGGAGGTGGTGGTGGCGGCGGCGGCGGCAGCAGCAGCAGCGATGGTGAGCGGGGTGGTGGGTCCCTCAGCCGGCCGGCGCACGGTGGGGCGAAGGATAAGGGTGTCCCCCGGCGCGGCCTGTGCTGGCCCGGCTCTGAGGCGGTGAGGCCGGGGCCTTGTCCGGCGGAGGGCGGGTGTGGGCCGGGGGCTCTCGGTCGCCTCTCAGGGGCAACCTGGCCTAGCCCGGCCGCCGGGGGGGGTGTCGGGGGGGGGGGGGGGGGGGGCTCCGGCGGGAGGGGTCCGCCGGCCCTCCCCCCCCCCGCCCCCTCCCCCCCCCCCCCCGGCGGCCGGGCGAGGCCCGTGCGTTACCCCTGAATTGTGAGGGGGGTTGTGTATGTGTGTGCGTCACTTGCAGGCCTGCAAGCCATGCAGTGCTTTCCTTGTCCCCCACAGGTGTCTCGTTTCAGGGCAGGGAGGGTTAGAAATGGTGTTTTCGGCAGGCTCTATGGGTTTATTTCAGCGGGGTGGGGTGGGATTTTTTTTTTTTTCCCCTGCTTGGTCTGGATTTTGGTGAAGGTGCCTGAGTTCTGATAAAAGGTAGATGGCTAATGAACACTTGGTTTACTTATTTATGATTTTTAAATTTGGGCTAGAAGGAGCAGAGAAACAAACTCTTCAGTTGCAACCGGCGTTGCTTGAAATATAGCTGGCTTTGGCACACAGTGGTATGGCATGCATTTTTCTGAGTCCTTAAACCTGGAAAGAGTGCTAGTTTTCCCCCCTGCCGAAAGGTACCTTGAAATTGTGGCTGCTACTGGGTGGTAGACGAAATAGCATCATCTCTGGCCAACTGTCTTTTCCCACTTGGTCATGGGGAGCGGCTGTCCATGCCCAAACACTCAAGTGCTGCTTCCTCTTCCCACTGTGGTGTGGAGCTGTGCCCAACTAGTGTGTCACCACCTCAACATGGGGGACAAAGGCAGAGCTCGTCACATGCCTTGCATCTGTTGGCATGTGTAGCCTGGGACAGCATCGAGAGCTTGTACGGCTTGTGTTTTAGTTGCTTTCAAGTTGCCAAAAGCTAGCTCTTTTGGAACTGAGTAAATACCGCGCACCTTCTGCACGGTGTGGTCTAGACTGGCCTGGGGTTGCTGGGAGCATGCTGTGTGGTCAGGCTGTTCTCACCTTAGTCTCTCTGTGCCAAGGCTTTGTGGAGAAAACTGCTATTCTACTTACTGCGTCTGGAAGACCTGCACAGGTGTGCTGCTTTGTTTGTTAGACTAAAGAGTAGCTACTGCACAGGGTTTCAGGTTCTGGAAAGCTAATGAAGCTGGCTGTATACTCAGGGGCTGAAGCTTTTTCTGGAGGAACACTGATACATAGCATTTTTCCTAAACTGTGGTTTTACTCTGCGATCCTTCCCACGACCTTAGTCAAAGGGATTGTGAGGGACTAGAAACTTTCCTACCTAAATGAGAAAAAACCACCCTGATTCTCTCATGTACTGTGTGCTTCTAGCATACTAAGAGGTTTCCACCATCTCACTACCCTTTAAAGTCACAGATGTATTGCTGACCTGAGCAGGGGAAGGTCTGCTGAGATGACATCTGGCTCATTGCCTTTGATTTCTTCAGTGCATATATCTGTGGTTTGGTGGTGTTAGGATAAAACTAATCACAGCATTTATTGTGTGCATGTGGTTTGACTGGTGTGGCAGCAAACAAAACCCTGCTGTGACTCTCTTGGCAAAAGGGATTCAGTATAGCCTATTTTCTGTAAGTATGGATTTTGAGGTGTTGCTTATCTTTTCTGCCAAACACTCTGTTCTGGCAATAAAAAGGCATAGTTTCAATCCGATCTTGTGCACCCCACCACAGACCCCAGCATGCAATGAGGGTTGTTTCAGAAGGCCTGATCCGTTGATGCTCTCTAGTTTTTGGAAATGGAGTGATGCATTTTGACCAGAACTATGGCTTTTGTTTCCTGTGTCCCAGGTGGTTGAAGACATTCCCTTTCAAGAATCAGCAGGCCTTTTTTTCTGGAGTACTTAGTACTGAAATCTCTGTGTACTGGCTAAATGGCCCTTTACTGGTTAGTGGAGCCATAGGGGCTTTGAAGTATGTTTTGGTACTGTCCTTAGAGTGGGATGTATAACTGAGATTTGGATTTTGTCAATTGATGTTGTAGTAGCAGGTGCGTTGGTGTCTTTGCAGTGGGCTGTAGTGATTGTGATACCATTTTCCTTATTCCTTTTTAGGAAAGATTTGTGTGTCTCAGAAATTTCCAGGTAAAAGTCACTTGAAAGCCCTTATGTTCTGTGTGTTTCTGTTTCCTTTGACACTCAAAGCTTATCAAGATCCATCTGTGCCACGTATGGGGAAGCACATGTGACTAGGTATCAGAAGGGCCAAAGGGTTTTGTGCGTTGGTGTTGATAAGATAGTCTTCGAGGATGCTGCACTGTGGTCAAAGTTGCCCAAGAACAGAGTCATTAATGTATAATAGTGGCATTCAGTTTGTGCTGATACTAGGGGCTTTGTCAAGAGGCTTGCATAACTCTGCTAGAAAGCTGTGCCAGGTCTTGATGCTGCCTTTGTTCGTGGATGCCCATTCCCAGAATAATTGCTATGCTATAGTCTGCTTTCAGACAGCTCGCACCAAGACTTTATCTCCTAATGCTGCACGTACCTCTGCATGGCACTGAGATACTAGCAAAATGTTTCAAATAAATACCCGTTTTGTTCCCCAGAAGGCATGCAGAAAGGACTGTGTGATTTGCATCTGTGAGGATTCTGAGTGGAAGAATGAACAAATGTGTCCAGATGAGTCCCAGCACACAGGGAACTGAGCACTTTTTTTAATCCTAATTATTGTGGATGCTGAGAGAGGGTGATTCCTTGCGAAAACTGGACCTTCTTGGAGCCGGTGACCCATAAAGTTCCGTAACAGGTTCATGTAGGACATCTGTTGACTGAACCCTGTCTCTGAGATTTGAGATCTGTGCTACCTGGAGCATGCCTAGATGTTTCCAGAAATTTTGCTTTATAAATTGGTTTGTTGTAGTGAGCAAAGTGAACAATAGGTAGAAATATCTTGTGCACGTTTTGGGTTAAATGAAATCTGCAGTCGTGCCTGATTTGGTTTCATTCAGGCTGTTGTAAAACTGCACATTTTTTGAGCCTCAAATCGGCCTTTCTCCATCTTGTTTTGGTAGTTTTACCTACCTTCTCTGCAGTGGAATCTGGGATGCTGTTGCTGTTACTGTGAGTTGCTCCCTTGTTTGTTTTTGTGCTGAAGCTATAATTAGCCATTGTCTAGCCACTCCCCTTGAACTCTCAGGGCTGGTGGGATAGTATGTATACATTAATTTAGCAACCACTGTATATGGCCAAAAAAAATTGCCATTGCTCTGAAAACAAACAAAAGAAAAAGTTTCATTATGGCAATGGTGGAAATAAATGAATGCAGAAGAAACTGGTGGTGCCAGGAAGCTGTGGTAAGATGAGCATGACCTGGATTTTTTTTTCTTTCATGTAGTTCAGCCCATGCATCTAAAGGTTCCTGACTTGATTTCTGAAAGATCCTGTGTATGGCATCGCTCTGTGCCCACATCCTTTGGTGAGGGGGCAGCATGCAGGCCAAACCCTGAGCTATAATTAGGAGGTGACTAACAAATACTTTCTGCCCGGTGCTTATGTAAAGATATTTGTCACACTGGGGCTGGCAGGGAGGGATGGACAGAGGAGCAGATTTCACTACTGAAGTGCAAATCAAAACACTGCAGGCACATGCAGCAACTGGTACCCTTCGAGGCTGAAGTGACATTGCTCAGTCCCATTCCCTGGCTCTCCAGTAAGAAGCTGGCTGGCTGGCAGCTTGCAAGTCCAGTACTTACCTGCACCTAGGCCAGTTATGCTGTGTAGACATGCCTTTTGTGGCCAGAGCATGTACAGGCAACAAAGTGTTAGCTAAGGCATGGCTAATTGAAGTCTTCCTCCTTCTTAGGAGCTGAATAAATAAATGAAGCTGCTGTGTCGTTGCTGGTTTTGTGTGGTTTATTTTTAATCAGGAAGCATTCTCCTGGGAAAAACTTGTTACATAGGGCACAGGCCTTAATTACAGCGGTAATACCTGTATTCTTCATGTTGCCGTAATCAGAGTTGACCTAGCTCATGCAGTTGCTGTGAGTGATCTCTTTCTGCCTTGATTTTCTGCGTGCCAAGTTGCATGACACTGCCTCGTTCACTGGCTCTGTTAAGTGAGGAAGACAAATGGCAAACGCAGATGTTAAGGTTTGGGCATGGCAAGGTGTCACAGGGTCCCTGGTTTGGGAAAATGTGTGGCCTCAGGTGAAAGCTGAGGATGTGGTTTGGTCTTAGCAGCTCCTACTCACACAGTGAGCTTAAGACTCATGTTATTGCTTAAAATAAACTTGCCTTTAAAAGCTACTTTTATTCTGTGGCCCACTTTGAATACTCTCCTGGGGGGAGAAAAATTCTGCTGATAAAACATTTTTTCTACTTTTTCCACAGGTAAACTTTTAACGGTGCTTCCACTTTACAGTGTCAGAAACGGGAGGCACTTATAACAATAGTGTGAGGTCCTTCAGTTTACTGCCTGTTTCTCTGTCTCTTTTTATTTTTATTTTTTTAAGGCTTATTTTGAGTCCTAAAACTCACAGCCGAGGAAATACTGTTCTGGCAAAACTGCAAAATGTGCTCTCTTTAGTTCTGACATTTTTCCCCCCTCTTTTCTATCATCTGGGACAGGAGAGCATTACTGCAGTTAATTTGTCCTCTTTTGTAGTGGCTTAAGTGCTATCCCTGGAAGGAGCTCAGCTAGCTAATGGCTTTTGGAAATAAAGTACTAAGGATGTATTCCTAATCTGTGGAGCTAAAAATTCAATATGTAAACTGCTTGGGTTTCTGGGTGCATTAATATCAGTACAAATGAACACTGCAAGTCCTAATGATAGCAATTAGTATTTTGTCTGATACCTGGGTCTGTCTTAATGCTCTGAGAATTAAAACCAAATCCTCCAGTGGAGATATTTTTCCCTCATGCTTTTTAGTGCACTCATAAGTCGGGCTTTTAAACTCCTTCTAAAATAATCCTATGTCTTGTGAAGCTTTTGTGCGTAGAAGGTTCTCTTAAGGAAATAAAACCAGCTTATCTACTCTCCTGTAATGGGAAAGGAAACCTTTATTTTTTTGATGCCTTCACAAATAAGCAGGTTATTGTCTTGCATGAAATTCTGTCCTGTAGATAATGCTTAAAATCAGGTCAGCTTGTTGTCTTTAGCCCAGCTGGGGAAACAGTAATAGCAGGAGTGAATGAATGCTATAATCCTGCAAAGCTGGAAGTGCATCTCTTCTTACTGCATGTGATGTGCATTTCTTTTGGCTGAGGTTGATTAGAAAAAAACCCACCCCCACCTGTTTTTTACTCTGTTAGGAGCAGCTTCTCCAGGGCAGTAGGGGAAGAGATTCACATGGCTTGGCTGAACATGGGATATTTATTACCCCTTCTCCTCTCCCTGTGAAATAAGGAAGCAGTGTAGGGCTGCAGCAGTGAGGCTGCAATCACATGTTGTTGGGTAATAAAACTAGAGTACATTCAAATGCAACTTTCTAAATGCCCTCTAGTTTCTGTAGGATTAAGTCAGTAATTCAGAAGGTAGAGGTCCCTCGTATCTTGCTGGATGCTTTGGGGCAAAGAGGCACTTCAAAAACACTGAATGCGTAGTTAGCTAGGGAGCTGAGCAGTTGTTTCATTGCTAATTCCTCTTCCATGCCAATTTTCACTGTTTTTTTTAAATCTTTTTGGTATCCTCCTAAATTAATCAGTCTCATCCTCCAACCTCTTGTAAGTATGAAAGTAAGTAAGAAGGAGAAAATGAGAAACAGAGAGAAAACTTCATCCTGTTGAACTGTATTCTTTGTGGAGTGATGTCAGATTGTTGAAGCAAGAAAGGGAAAGAAATTCTTCAGTGGCTTAGAGTTAAGATAATGAAAATCTTCTCTTAGTTATTCAAAACTTGGACATACCATTGAGTTACCATGTATGCTGGTGTGCATACCTCTAGCTTGGACTTAAGGTAAAATATTTTGTCTTGCATCTCAGGAATAGAAAAGTGAGCGGAGGCACAGTGCCTTGTTACCTTACCACAAGTACAGCAGAAAGGTGGATGTGCTCATTCATCCGTGATGTCTTCGTTATGCACCTGAGCCTTTTTTGCTTGTAATGTGGCTGAGAAGATACTTCTGTGCGGCAGCATGCTGGGGTTACTGTGGTGTCATGCATTTCAGAAGTCCCATCTGTGCTTTGCTTGGGATCATGGCAGTTCAGAGTTGAGCAGCCTGACTCTGACAGTCTGTGGACCAGAGCACTGCTTTGATGGGCTCTTGGAAAAGAGTAGACAGGTGGGCCTTTCCGGTGGGCTTTCTTATCTTGTGATAGGTTGCAAGACTTGCCACTGGTATTGGTTGAGTCTAGAAAAGCTGACATATTTTTCCTCCTGTCCCAGTGGAGAGCTGATGTGCTGCAGAACACAGTGGTTTCAGTGAGGAGGCTGTGATTTGACAACTAAATGTGCAGTTGACTAGGGTCTTCTGTCCAGAGCTTTCTCCAAGAATGAGATCAATCTCTTGGCAGATTTATTTATTTTATTTTAACTTGGCCGTTGACTTAAGTGACTTAAGTCTAGAAGATCATGTTCTGTTTCGATGTTGAGCTTATAGCTTTACAGTATTGTCCATCTTCAGGAGAAAGAAGCACAGCCCGCTTTATATTCGATGCTGCAGCATTTTCTTGCCATCAGCTGAAAACAGCTAATGAGACACCACATTAGTGACTCTGTTTCCATCCCTTAAGTGCAGTTCAAAATTGAGTGATATCCTGTCATTTGTTCTAGGCAGTGAACCAAAGTCATCATTGTTGGTTAGACACTCCTTCCCAGGGTTTTTCAGAGAAGATTGTGCAAACTTGATGAAACTTAAGTACCACCTCTGGTTAATTGAAAAAGGTAGGTCTTCCCTTAAATTCTAGGGTTAAATCAGCTTTGTGGTGACTGGATTGGAGGACTGGGTATTAGCTAGGACATTGCCTAACTGCAGCGGTTTATGTGGCTGCCTTGTTTTCAAGGGTGAAGTAGTTGGTGTGTTTTTAAATTGCCTTTTGCTAGGCAGATGGGTGCTAGTTTGACTTCTTACAGCTGGGTACTGCTCCTTATGAGGAGACCTGGTTTTGCCCAGTTTAGTCTGTGCCCCTTCAGCCTGTGCTCAGCAGGGGTGATACTAGTCCTCTGCAATGGATTGACACTGTTGTTTTGCTGGAATTTTTTAGCTTTATGTTTGGGTTGCTTAAATATTTTTAAACTCTCTTACGACGTGCATTTTACTGCTTTTCCAAAGTAGTGAGCATTCATTAGTGGTGTTTTTTCGGTAATGAAATCCTGCCTTCCTCTGTTGATTATTTGGAAGAATGTGGATTTTTCAGGCTTTTTTGTAGCCTGTCCAGTTGTATTGGTATGACACGTTACCCCTAAAGGTGACCTTAAAAAAAATTAAATACTGCTTCTGTTGCTGACGTGACCTGAAAGTGGGATCTGTAAAGGGTCATGAGAAGGAAAGTTTTAGCAGTTTATTTATAGCTGTCTTTGCAAGTTGCTCTAACCCCACTAAGAGTATGGCAGCATAGGTATCAAGGATGTATTCCTTTCAAGATTTAGTAACAAATCTTTTGAAAGGTACCATGTATTTTCAGTGGTGTTTGGAAAGTGAAACTTCATAGAGCTGGAGATCCCTCCAGAAAATTCCCCAGCAAAACTGGTCAGAACTAAGCTTGATGGTAGGTTAAAAGGCCAGAAGGATTTGAAGAGCTCTCTGGGGGCAGCTGAAAAAGCTTTAAAAAAAATAAAGTAAAAATGCACAAGTTTTTGTCTGTAACATGCAATGACCCCCTCCCAAATACTCATCTTTGATCATAGCTCTAAACAAGGTGTGATTACCTGGATTGTTCTTATCTCTAGAAACCTTTTTCCAGGGAATTGTAACGAAGACCTCTGTTTTGGGGGAAGTGGCCTTTTTCCCTTGTGCATGTCCGGGTTTCCCTACCCTCTTCTTCTGAGACTCTTGAAGAGAGCGTGCTTTGAAGCTATTGATTAAGGTACTTGGGCTCTGTCCCAACAATAATTGGTAGTTTGACGTTGTAATTGTTATTGCATCAGAGTTTTCTGTTTTTTATATTGGCAGCAACAGTGTTTGTCTCTTTCGTCCTCCCTTTGTATGGAACGTACTAATTATATGTTAAGGAATTGCTGAGTGCTTGCATCTTCTTTAAAAATCCAGCCCTAGGTACTTAATAGATGTGCTTTGATGGTACCTGATGAAGAGTGGCTTCTTTCTGGTGGATGTATTGTAGTAGTTCAGTCTTCACTTACTGAATCCTTTCCAAGGAATCCTGATAATTCCTTGGAAAAAAAATGTTAACACAGTTGCTTCTCTTGGACTGTAGTAAGATCTTGTCATGAGTCTTGAATATCTTGCATATCTTAGTCATCTGGCCTTGGCACTTTTCTCTGAATATTTGAAGTCTCTCAAGATGTGTATTTTTAACAGTGGCCCTTGACAGAAAGAGAATGACAACTATCTCCTACCTGTTCTGCTTACAGGAATTAAGGAAAGCATGGGGTCTGCATACTGAAAAGCACCATTTTAATATGCAATAGACTCATGCACTTTCTGATGCCCTATTTGTGTGCATTTGAACTTTTCTCAATATCCTTCTTACTTTCCTTTGTGCAGGATGCCATTATTCCCTACAAGGAAATCCTCCAGATGTATTGGGAGAAAGCAACGAGCTTTGTGAATGCCCAGTGTGATGGACTTGAACCCTGGCAACTGGTTGGGTTGACGTTTTCTTCAACACTTTTAAGTGTATGGCTGCATGGCTTCCTCTTCCAGCCTGAAAGTAAGTATTTGAAAGAGGGGATTTTATTACGTCTGGGGGGAAGGGAGAGGGGGCAGAGTTGTTCCTAAATTGAGGAAGGAAAGAGGATAAAAGAAAGCCAAACACTTCCTAAAACAGAATTTCTGCTGTCAACTAGTATGAACGAAACCCTCTTCCAAATTAAGGTCAAGGCCTGTCTGATCAATGAAACATTCACCCCGTTTCTTCAGAGGGTGCGGTAGGCCAGCCTGGAATATGCCTGCATCTCCTTCCTTTCCTCTTGTTTCCCTTTTGCTTTTGGCTACAGCATTTACTTGTCACAACACTTTCTTCTTGCTCAAAACCTGGGGAAATGTATCAGAGAGCTGGATTCTTGTGAACTTAGCCACTGGTGCAAAGTATCTGGATAATTCTTGCTCTTGATTGTTTCCTTTCCTGCTGGGGGAGGAGATGTGGTTTTGATTTGGTGTTGGGAGGCATGTTTCATCCTCAGGATGTTCAAGATAATTGCATGTGGTGGTGGTGTGTGGATTTTTTTCTTTTTTTTAGGAGCATCTTCCTGTTTTGAGTGGTTTCTGATATTCTGACAGCTCTTCAGTGTCATCTCTTTAGATGAACACGCAGTTTGCTTTGTGATGGTCAGAGATAATACCTTGCCCTCAGAGCAGAACATGGTGCTTTTCAGTTCCTGTAGGCTTTAGGGTTACACTCCTGTGGCAATTTGTTAAAAATAACCAAGTTTTTAACTTGATGTTTACTTCTGTGCCTCTCTGAACTTCAACCAGCCATTTTCTTTTTAAGATGAGAGTAGCTGAATAGTGGGGAGGTCTATGGAAGGAACAAAATGGTATGAAGCTTTCGCTCAGTACAGGGTTATCTTACCTTCTTGGCTAGTATTTGTGCTGTTGTACAGTATTTTTTTTTTTTAAAGTATTGACTAGCTGTTAAAAGATCTCACTAGATTGAATTTTTCAGGAGTTTGCAGTCTTCTCTCACTGTGGAAGTTACTAAAAAAACTGCACACTAAAATGTGCAATGGAAATGTTATTGTCAGAGTGTTAATGAGTATTTCCTACAGTATGTGCAAAACTAATTACTGGCCTTATTTATGTAGCTTTTCAAAATATATGAAGTGAAATATGTATATGGGGGAGGGGGGGAATGTAGATAAAATTGCCATGTCCCAAAGTGGTCAATTGTTAAAGTTTGTTTCTTGGTTTGTGTCCTGTAACTTCTGGTGCTCAGTTGGAATGCCTGTAGGAGTCAAAAGGCATTTTTGGTGGCTATAAAGCATCTGTGTCATCCTGCTTTCCTTCCTGCCTTTAGAGCTGCTCCAGGAGTTTTTGGGTATTTGTCATCAGTGGCTTCTGTCATTTCAGTATTTGGGCTGCGGTGGAATTTCTGCTCCTCCCTCTGTCTGACGCCTTCCCCCTGAGTTGCCTCCCGTTGGCATCATGTGTTTTCTTTATCAGACGGCCAGACACTGGGAGAATCCTTGTCACGTTATGGCTAAACTGCTATTTCCTTCTTTGGTCTGGGAGCCTGTTTCATGTTCCTGAGTGTTTTCATGGTACAGTACTTGTTCTGGTTTGAAGAGGCAGAACATAATTTCAAACAATATTTTCCATTTTTGCTCGAGACCTTACCTTTAGCGAATCCTAAAATACCTCTGTTTCCTGTAAAATTCCACGTGTAGGTGTGAGTTCCCTTATAAGTAAGGAAGCAAGTCAGATTTTTTATTCCTTTGGGTGTGTACTGTTCACAAGTCAGATGTTTCTGTAGCATGGTCCACTTCCATCAGTCTCACCATGTCTCCTTGGTCACTGTGTTATTTTAGCTTGGATCAGAAATACTGAGCCTGTGTCGTGGGCTGTGTCAGAAGTATTGTGCTCCAAGCCCATTTTTTTTGTTTCTTGAGTCATCTTAGGTTAATTTCTGACTTTTGTCTTTCAGGTTTAACATCCCGAACTAAAAAACAGTTCTTTAAACTACTGAGAAAAATGCCATTTGTTGGGGCTATGGTAAGCATTTCAACAACTTTTCTTAATATTATTCCAGGTCTCTGTTTCAGCCCACCTTGCTGTTCAGAAAACTTACAGTCCTGTGTATCTTTGTTGTCATGTTACTGCAATCATAATGATGCAGGGATATAGATCTGGAAGGTCTACTGCCACCTGGTTTAATGAAAGATACTATGACAAAAAGACTAGTTAGAAATTGTATCACTCTCATAAAATGTGGATGCCAGCCTTTTTTTTCCAAACTAGGAACCAGTAAGAGTGGCTATGGAATTTTCTAGTAACACTTCTTCAGTCTTAGATTTTAAGAAAATAAAATTATTTATGGAAGAAGGGGACAGGATTGAACTGGAGTTGTTCTTCTGAAACAATGTCTTATTCTTGAGCAAGTGTGAGACAGTCAGGTGTTTGTTATGCAACATGGAAGGATAATTTTTTTATCAGATGGTTGCCCATGATTGGTTTGGAGCTCAGATACCTATTTGCAGTAGTTAGCATTATAGCACAAAGATACCAGAAGTTTGTGTAATCATTAAAATGACACAAGCTTTAGTGTTTGGGAGATGTTTTTTTTTTTACTTCTGAAAAAAACTCTGAAACTACAAATATCAGCGTGTTTTAGCACGTTAACGACTTAATGATCAAGAAATGCACAGCTTGGTCTATTTTACCTAGTAAATGATGGTGTCACACTTGATTGCACTCATTTCTGCTTGGTGTGTTGGCGTATTTACACAATGATTTGGGAGTCTGTTATAGGCAATTTTACCAGGTAAGAATGGCAAAGAGGAACTTTTTGCTGTGGACATGGAAGTTGTTCTCAAGTTTCTCCCCCAGCCCTATGGAAGGGACTAGCCTACCCCCTTTATGTTGTGTTAAGTGCCACAGCTTTCACCTTCTGACTTGAGTAGCCCTTGATCAGGTGAACTAATGACTTGTTCTCTTCTGCTTATGGTTTTTGTCTGCCTGTTAGAAAAGGACACCTGGGCACCTTGTATGCAGTCCCTATGTTGTCCAGACTCAGCTTCTCGGGGCTAGCACTGATAAGCTCTCCTGTGCCAGAGGACTCCTGGTGTGCTGTATATGTGTACTCTTTCTGCTCTTTGGTAGGCTGATACCTGATAACCTATCAGTTGCTTACAGGAGGCCTTGACTTTGAGGCATTCCAATGTCCAAAAGGCTTTAAAGCTGATGATACACCAACAGCTGTGTTGCCTGGAAGAAGAGTCTCTCCATTGGAATGTGTTGAGAGAAGTCTGGGCCTCCTGAGTGTGGGGTGGGGGGGATGAAAGAAATCTCCTAACTGTGTCTGTAGTGGAGATTTCTTTATTGTTTCCCTCTATTCTCATGAGTGTCTAAACTGTATGTGTGGTGGCAAAGGAGACACAAGTTACAAAATAGAACACATCTGAAGACTTCTACAAATTAAAAACTGTGACTTAAAAAGGTTTCATGGATAAAAATGCAGTATTTTTGCCTTTAGCTTTGTTTTCTCAGGCATTAAGGAAGGAGCTCAGGGCGCCCACTGCTCCTTGATACACAGTGAAGAACATACTCTGGATGTTGCGGTGGTAATGTCTGTGCTGTTAAACGAAATGTAGCTGAGCAGTGGCCCAAGTGTGACTCCATGAACACCTGCACTGGTAACTTGGCATAGTTCTGGGCTGTGCCAGCTACTGTTCCCACAGACAGTTCGCATGAGCATGGTTTAGAGCCGAGTGTGTGCCAGTTCACTATTCCAGGCAGCTTGTTTTTGGAGGGAGAGTTTGGTAGGCAGGAGTTGAATTGTGTGGCTGTGAACTCTGCTATGCTTTTTGGTCATAGAGCTGAAAGAGTTCCTATCTATTCTGCTTAACAGTATGGATGTAGCTAGTGAGTTCAGTCTTGCATACGCTCAACAATTATTTATGATACGGCCAGCACCATTGTTGATGGGGTTTTCCTTTCTTTTTAGATTCAAAAGAAGATTGATGAAGCCTTGAATGATGTCACTTCCAGTTTATCCTTCCTGAAAGATGAAAAGGATTATATCAAAGCACTGCCGGAACAAGGCATGAGTCAGCCTGAAGTACTAGAGAAGATGAAAGAGTACAGCTCAAAAGGTATGCATGTGAGTCTACTGCAGCAGAGGTGGGTCTGTTTCGTAGACCTAACATTACTCTCTTAGATGAGTTCTAATGACTCCTGCTTATGGTTTCATCTTAAATATTTCTTCCCTGATGTTAATTGCTTGCAAGTTTTTGTCCGTTTTCCTTCTGGAAGTGACCAAGATCAGTATTCGTGACTTCTAATACTCAAGTAGAGTATTTACATTGAAATTCTATTCCTTCCCCAAGAACTCTAGACCAGGGGTCCTCAAACTACGGCCTGGTCGTTAATCTGGCCCCTGGTATTTACAGACACCGCCGCCCCCCCCCGCCGGGGGTTAGGGGGGAAAACCAAGCAGCCGCAGATGGCTGCCTGCCCCCTGGTTACAAAGTTTGAGGACCCCTGCTCTAGTCTGATGATGGGAGAGCTGAGGAGAAGCGAAATAGGAAGTTACTTGAATGTGTTTTTTACTACATTTCTAAGCAGTTGTCTTGATGTTCAGCTTTTGCTAGAAATGTTTTCTGTGAAGCCCCGGGGAATCCTTGTAATAAAAAACCCCACCACGCTTTCAAGCAGGTTTTTTAGGGAATCTCCAAGACTGTGTCTCTTAATCGAAGTCATAATGGTTTACACCTTGAAAAAGCTGTTTAAGGAAGGCTTAATGTTGTAAGTCATCATATTCTTCTGGTTTGAGTCCACATAAGCAGTGTTTGAGTCTCCTCACTCATGTAAGTATCTCCACCCTGATTCACATATCTGTTACTCCTAATGAGCAAATTTGGGTGACCTGCTGTCCAGAGGAGAAGATACGACTGCCCTGCTCCTATCCCAAATTTGAGAAATGCCTTGAATTTTCTGCTAGAACAGTGCATCCACTCCAAATTGTGAAATACACAGTTTCACAGTTGAGTATCATATAACAATTCCCTCTTTTCTGCTTTTGTGTATTGCTTATGTAGCTTCTGTCTCTGTTTCCCTAAAATTATTATTTCCTTCCTTCACCATGTTGTTCTTTCCTTTTTTCTTTTCCTGTGGCCCCCTGCTTCCCATGCATGTGCACTCCCCTTTGAAAGTTGCTTGGAAATGGAGGTTTGATTGTGACAGTGTTCACTGTATATACGCTTGTAGAGCTGATGCCACAGAGTTTTATGAAGGAGGCTAGCAGTTAGGAGAGCAAATAACCAAACAAGTGGAAATATGCTGTTGGGGTGTTTGGAGGTAGAAAGAAAGTTACTTGGTTAAGTACCATCATGTTGGATGGTGGGTTGAAACACTTTCCAGTGGGATGTGCTGCTGATGGTGTTGCATTCACCTGCTTTCAGTTTTTAAAGCTTCAGCGGCATATTTTTAGGTGAAATTTAATTGAGGTGCCCGGCACTGTATGTTTTAGCAAAAGCTTGGCATTTCTATCTCTTATTGGCTTATGGCGGTGATGGGTAGTCTTTGAAAGTGGCTCTAACTTTAGTCACCTTAGAGTTCAGTTGGTTGGAGAACAGTTTGGGGAGACTGAGTGGGGATTAAGTGGATTACATTATTAATATAACTGCTTGCTGCAGCTAGATGTTGTTTATGTGCTGTCTGTTGCAAAGTTCATGGGATACGCAATGCCAGAGGCTTAGTGTCACATGGCTCTCTCTGTGGCACAAAACTCACAGTTGTTCCTCATCAGTAAAATCTCAAAAGCTGAATCCTCATCTGCAGAACCGGTGAGGGGACTTCTCTGTGCACTTCTACATGCTTTCTGTGATTGGCTGTGTTTGCAGGCAGTATGCTTTCCTTCTCTTTCAGGAGGTGTACGTTGGCAGGATGGGAAGGTCTCTGGGACTGTGTACAGTGGTGAAGAGAAACTCACCTGTCTGCTAGTGAAGGTAAAGTGCAAGCAGTCTAACTGTGCATCTTTGTAGCTATCCTTGGCATCTTCAGGGTGACCAGAAACCTCTCAACATTGTTCCAGCATCTTTCAAACTAAATAGGGAAGATCTGAAACTAAGACTACTTGGCTGTGAAGACAGAGCCTAGGGTAAATGTAGGTGGAAGGGCTATTATTAGTAAAGCATTTGGGCACTGTAGAGCTGGCCGAGTGCCTGTCCCTGTGAAAACACCATGTAGAGATGTCTAGGATCCAATCAAATGAGATGTTTTGAGTAAGAAAGTAGGGAGTTGGTTACAAGTGAACTGGAAACTGGTACTGACCTTGTAATTCAGGGAATGGTAGGAGGCATAAAATTGCCATAGATCGATTTCAGCAGGCCTCCTGACAGATGTGCCTTTGCTGCTGACTAGAGTGAAAGCATCCTTGGCTGTCCTGTTAATGGGAGGCTGTGGAACCTTTGGACTGGAACAGCTTCGCTGAGCAAAACTAAGTTCCTCTTGGTTTAAGCAAAAAAGAAGTTTGTAATATGTTTTTTGGCTTTACTGTGCGGTCCAAATCTTACAACAATGGAGCACTGGCATCCTTCAGTGCTGTCTGTCTTTGTTAGGTCTGTTTAGCTACTCAGCAACTTTTGCCTTTGAGAAGGCTGGAAAATAATGTAAACAGCCCAAAGGTCTGTTTTCAAATATATCCACTTGAAGAATTTTCTTGCTAGAAAGGGAAGTCTAGCCTTGTTGCTCCTGGGAACAGCTTTTATAACAGCTGTAATGAGCTCTGGTGGTTGCTATTGCTGTTTTCTTCTGTGTTGACATTTTCTTTGCCACTTCTGGGGGAATGTAAAGCTCAGAGCAGACTTTCTAGAGGGGCCTCAGCTTGGACTGAGTGTTGTGGAAACATTCCCTCTGTTCGTGCTGATTATTCGCTGGTTTATTCTTCTGTATTTCTTTTAACATCCTTGCAGTTGCTTTTTGATCTTGACTGCAGGAGGTCGGAACTGGCCTGTTCCAGTCTTATCCTGTGAGTTCGTGGTTGCAGAACGAGCATGAAATACTGGTTTCCACGGCCACTTTTGTTGCAGTGTGGGTGGACGTTTGTGCTTTTCTCGCTGCTTTAGAATTCCCCTTTAATAGTAGACTTGAAAACGAGTTCTACAAAGTGAGTTTTTTGGCCTGCTTTGTGTAAACCAATCATAGGGTGCATATTGTGTTCTTTTTTTAAAGATAGCTGAATGATTAAACCTGCCTTTGCAACAAGAAATATTGCTATGTTATAGAATCACTCCAGAGGCCAGAATGCCCTAAAAAAAACACGATTTTTTTTTTAACCCCTTAGCTGTAGCTTCTCAGCTTGTGGTATTTACCTAAAGCAGGAGTGAAGTCCAAGGAGATCTGCAATATTGTTACAACTAAATACAGCTAACTTGCTTATACAGTGTGTAGGGTGAGTTTTTGAATCTGCACTGATAATCTATAGTGCTTCACCTGCAAGGCTAAGTTTCTGTCTTTGTTTTCTGAAGGTTTATGAAGAGTTTGCCTGGAGTAATCCTCTCCATCCAGATATATTCCCCGGTTTGAGGAAGATGGAAGCAGAAGTAGTAAGGATTGCCTGTACGCTCTTCAACGGGGGCCCCAACTCTTGTGGTGCTGTAAGTAGCCTGTCTTCAAGTGTCCCCTGACCATTTTGGATATTTCTGACTTCAAGTGCAAATGTACATTCTGCTATCCAGATGAGACTGAGGTCAAGCTCATTCTTGTATATGTCATGTCTACATAGCTGAATAGAAGACGGTTGCTACTTGCTCTGCTTGGTGGAGCTTTATGAGAGACAATTCAACTTGAGGAAGTAGTTTTCTAGACAAGGCCATTTACTTCAGCTTTTTTTCATGCTTTTAAATGATACAGGCTTGATGGCATTTGGAAAAAGAGAACCAGTTCAACGTAGCCTGGCTGGTTGTCAGTGTGGGATGGCGAACAGAGCAGTGTCACTTCGAGTAGCTCCCCTCAGTCTTAATCTCTGAACTGGAAATCTGTGAGCCTGCCAGAACACTAAGATTGAGAACAGGGCCAGCTGGCTGGCTGGCTGGTCACCAACAAGCAGCTTGAAGTGTTGGTGATCAAGCAGGCATGGCACGTATTGTCATCTGTCCAGCTGGAAAGCTGTCTTTCCAGGCTTATGTGGCCTTCCACTGTACTACAGTGGAAACCAGTTTTAAAGCCTTGATAGAGTTCCTAGCAAGAGTCTGGATGTGTGTTCTTAAACTGATGCTTTCAGAGTTAATCAAAGAGCAAAAATGTGAAGTTGCATGGTGAATTATTGTCATGAAAATAAGCCATGGGTTCTTAGGCTCCTCTCTCTTGCTTTACCTTTTTGGTAAGGATCCTGACTTCCATAGGCCAAATTCCTTCCTTGTTTACATGGTATGTGGGACCGCAAGGTCTTATTTCCTAGCATGGCAGTCAGGTGCAAGTGGGGTACAAACAGGCTGCTTAATAACTTGCAAAGAAGTAGTTCTGTTTCTGAGAAGAATCCAGATGAGATTTTTCAGAGACTGGGCATGAGATGATTGCTGTCTGTAAGTATGCTAGGGAGGGAGAAGGCTAGCGATGGCTGAAGATCAATATGGGAAGGCAGTGTTGACGCAAGAGCTTATGAGGTGAACTGGCCTTGAATGGGCTTCGTCTGACAACTGGAGACTTGGTTGTGTTAAGGCTACTCTAGTACTTACCTTATTATGGTGGGTGTAGTTGGGACTAAACTCCAGCTGGATCGAACATGAAACTTGACTGTGCAGTGTCTGGGAGTATAAGATGTGATTGCTGTTGATAGCAGGAGGTTGTACCCTGTGGCCCGACTTGTTTGCTCTGCACTGTATTCCTTGTGCTACTTTCAGGTTTAGAGAGGGAACATCCTGCTTTGCTTATAAAAAGTATTTAACCTGACCTCATCTGCTTCCTCGTTTGCAGTGCTGAGAACACTGGTGAGATTATCACTGGAGTGGGGTAGAGGTTGGGTCTAAAGCTGTTGAAACTCATCTTTATGAACAGTTGAGATGTCAACTGATAGAACAGTCAGATAGCTCTGTGACACTTATTTTGTGCTTGGAGATCTTTGCTTGCTGAAGCCTGCCATGTGTATGTTCAGTTTTTGTTACATAAAGCATTGTTGTGAAAGTGTGAACCTTGGCCCTGTGTGCTCTTCCACTGAAATTTAAAAGTAAAATTACCTAAGAGGAGAAGTCCAGAACAGGTAAAAAACTGCTCCAAAACAATAAGACAGTGATCATGGCCAACGTGAGATGTCCACAGATGCTCTCTGGGGAATCCTGGTTTTCTCTCTGTCTTCCCCATCCTTCTGAGCATTGTGCCACAAACCCATGACTAAGATTCCAACAGAAGCAAAGGAAAGGGTGATGCGTGCAACCTGCCATGGAGTTACGCTCTAACTGGTTGAACAGTCAAATTTGCGGGGTAAAGAGGGGTGGTTGAAAAGTTGATTGGCCAGAAACAGAAGATTAATTGCATCCCTATAATTATCTTGTCCAAACAAGTCTCTCCAGTGGACTTTTAGTCTTCCTCCCACATTGCCCTTCCTGACTGTGAAGTGTCTAGAGTTGCTAATCATTGATGGAGAGATGTGGGTGTATATATGGAGGTCACATGGTCTTTAAGTAGCTGGGCTCAAAGACTTCTCTTATTTTCTTCTCCCCAAAACAGAATTAACATTTCAGAATTATTTCTGGAGGCTTGGACAGTTACATAGTCATTTACAGAAAGCATTTTTTTCAAACTGACGCTATACTTGCTGTCTCTGGAAGGCCCTGCTGTAGGAGGTTCCTCAGACTGATGCAGTTACCCTTCAGTAACCAGCGAGGCTGTATAACAGACATGGCTAAACCAGGGAGAGTGCAATGCTGTGAGTTATCTTTATTTTTAAATTGATTTGTTCAGGAGGCTTTTACTACTGAGAATGCTTCTGGTTTACTTGATTCAACTTTTGCAGTGTTGAAAACTAAAACAAATGTTTTTTTTCTGAATTTCATTATTGCCATCTCTGAGAAGCAGTGTCTTAGTGTCAGGTCCCTGTCCACTGGTTTTACTGACTGGACTGAAGCAGCCGAGACTGCTTGTCCAGTTTTGTTGGTGCCTGGTGGTGGTGCTTGAAAGCAGATAGAGCTTGTTGGAGTTTCTGGAGAGTGTATCTTTAACTATGCTATGTGGAAAACACCAAAAGTTTCTGTCTGTGCTGCTCAGTGAGGTAATTTCACTTCCTCTGTGCTCCAATTTCCATGATATGTTGCAAGACAGCATTTTGTGGGGCGAACACTCTGCTGCTCAGTCTGGGCGAAGCAGCACGATGACACATTTGTGCTGTTCCCAGGGCTTTCAGCAGCCTGGGGATCTCTGCACAGTCCTGCCTTGTGTCACATGGACATCTCCCAAAGCAGGATCTCTGGAGAGCAGTCACCTGCTTCCTTTTTGAAGGTTTTCCAGTATCTTTAATAAATACCAAAATGAAACATGAGTTTTTAGATTTCTGAGTATTAAATCAGATGAGCAGCTTGGATTATTTACAGGAGCTGCCTTTATCTGAGACACGGGGGCTATAATTCTCCTTTGTTTAAACATGGGCATAAAACCGCTAACAGGGCCCTTGTGGTGGGGGGCGTGCCGGCATGCCTTTTGCCTTAAATTGAACTGAGAGATGTTCCAGGTTTTTAAGCAGTTTTTAAAAGTAATCACTTTCAGTGGTGGCTGGATGCTTCTTCTTTCTCACTAATTACTACTTTTTGTTCTTATTTTTAATAGTTTTGTGCAAGAGCAAAGAGACAGGAATTGGTGATTTTTGGTGCCCAGGAGATTCATATTCTTGCAATTATTTGGAAGGACTAATTAAGCTCAGCACATAGAGGAGGAATGGGAGGAGTTTGTTCTTGTCTGATGTGTGCATGTGTTCCTGTTCACAAGATGCTTTGTTTTACGGTGCTGGCTCTGTGGATTTCTCCTCTAATTTGGGGAGAAATCACCACTTTTATTCAAGCTTCAGTGATTTTTTTGTTTTAGCAGTTTTTTGAACTTGGAAAAGAAAGGCCAGCTTTGAAGTGCAGGGGAAAATTTGTGTGTGGTGCATGTGTGTGTATTTGATGTCAATCTCTATGAATTCTACTTTGCACGTTGCAGCTGAGGACAGCAGAAACCGGGCAAAATCAGCAGATGCAAACCTAAGCCTCCTGTAGAACCATCTTGTCTCTTGCCTCCAAATTCTGGGGCATCTAAACTTTGTTGTAATGTTGGCTGCACATTTGAAGTAGGACTTTAACAGTGAAATGTGAGTGATGTGTCTTGGGGGGGGCTTAAACTCTGCAGATCTGTCAGGTTTTATCTGTAGCGATGAGTGGGTCACCTTGAGAGAGACAACTTGGGGAATTTACAGCCTGCAGGTTTACAGGGTTTTTATGTGAGTCTGCCACGATGTTATGACCGTGCAGTGGATTGTGGTATATATTTACTCTAATGCTACCTCAGAAATAAATTGTAGTTTGCTTACTTATTCATGCGGTACTTAGGTCAGTGAAACTTTTGGTCAGTTTTGTCTCCAGGGTCTGAGTGGATGTGTTTCCTAAGGTGAAAACGCAAGCAAAACTTTAGAGACCATGAACTGAGATGGTTCTTTTATGTCAGAGTTTGACAGGGATACACAAGTGGCATGGCCAGAGGAATCTTAGAATAGGGACTGTACCTCTTATTGCTGTTTTAAATGTCGAAGTTCTAGAGCACTGGAATTCAATGGGAGGGAGCGATGGAAGTGATATACCGAGTTTAGAAAGCAGGAGGGATATTTTCCCCCTGTGCTTTCCTTTCTTCCCTCCCATTTAGAAGATAATAAATAAATCAAGAACAAAAAAGTGTGTTGCCTTTTCCACACATTTTGCCTGGCTTTTGAAGATAATGCAGGGTTAGAAAGTGGCTTAAAACAATGCTTGTTTCCAGCCCCTTTTCCCCATGGCATCCCTTGAGCCTGTGGACTTTCATTTAGAGGAGAGAAAAAAAAAATACGTGTGAGCCATTGGCGGGTGCTGAATCACTGTGTGTTGGCCAGCTGCCGGCATGCTGCAGGCAGCGTGGAAGTTGTATCCTGTGACAGTGATTCAAGCCCTGGCTATAGCAGAATGAGATTGCTGTTGATAACTAAGCTGACAAAGCCTGTAAAGGAGCAGACTCCCTCTGCAGGTATAGAAGTGTGGACCAAAAGGATTTGTGCTGTTGTAGCTACGCTGAAGTTGCTGCTGTAGGTCAAGCTGCTTTGGTGCATCTCCATGGCAGATATTCATGTTGGTACTGATGTGCTGACTGTGGGCCAATTTAGGAAGCTGATATGGCTGAAATTCAGCTTTTTGGGTGGATTTTCAGCTGCCTGAAGAAGCTTTCTGTGTGGTCAGCTGCCTGCCAGTCTTGGTGGTGCCTGGGGAGAGGATCCATCCTAGAAACTGTTCCTTAACTTGCATCTGAGCAACTGCTGAAAAGTGTTGAGACTGGACTGCCAAAACCTGTGTGTGGCTCAGCATTTCCATGCAGGCGAACAGCCAGACTTTGAAGAAAGGTTTGTTATATATAAGGGCAAGATGTTGGTGTTTTGGTGGGAAGATCAAAATGGGAACAAGACATTACAGAGGCTGCTCTTTGAAGAGCAGATTGTCTAGGTGAGACTAGAGGTAAGGGCTGCTTGCTCAACAAGGAGCAGGCCTGGTTGTACAAAGCGTCTGGTGTTCAGTAACGTGAATCCCAAGATCCCCAAGTCATGCCTAGTAAAGTTTTCACAATCTTTGCAATATTGTAAGCAATATTGCAAGCAGTGTTACAGGTATGCAATAATCCCATTCCTCTTCTCCCACCTGGCAGTCAGAAGGCAATCCATGTTATACCAGCTGAGGGTTTTTTCCCCCAAAAGTAATAGCTGACAATTTCCCAGATCTTTACATAAGAAGGGCTGAGAAGTGAATGACACAGCCCATAAAATGCTTAGGACATTGTGTTCCTGCTACCATCTATTTGCTTCACAATAAATGCAATGATTTCTTTATCCAGTGCGAGGCCCTGTTAGGGTTTCTCTGCAACAGCTGTTGCTTTTAAAATACCAAAAAAGCAGAAGTTGTCTGTGATGTGACAGTCAGTTCCACACTGCCTGTGGCGGCAGCTGCTGCTGGCTTGGATCATGTTAGGAACAAATGTGGTAGGCTGTTTTATGTGCCTGTGAACTTTGTTCCTTATCTCTGTACTTAACATTTAGTCAATGTCAAGCAGTCACACTTCTTTGCATTTTGAGGATTTGCAGCTATATCAGCTGGGAAAAACCAAAGGAAAACACGACTAGCAGATGTCATAAGGCATGCAAATGTGATTGCATCCTTTTTTTGTTTAGTTTTTTGGGGGAAGAGATTAAAAGGGGAAATTGCAGTAGGTTCAGCAGATTTGAGGATCAAAATTAGTCCTCTGTAAGTGCTATAAGTAGCTTTTGATTCCTCTCTTTCACCTGCACTTCTGCATACCTGTCCTAGGTACCCCTCGTCATCAAGTTATGGCTTGCCCAGTGTAGCAGTCAGTCAGTCCTGGAGGGTGCTTGAAAAGCCAACCTCACATTTTACTAGGTTAAAATTTTACTTTGTAAGGTTTGTGCCCACACATTTTCCTGTCCCCTGCATGCCAGAACTTGCAAAGGCTGGCCAGAAAGAGACAGTCCTCCCATCTGAGGAATTTGTTCCTGTAAAGTTTCATTTATTTATTTGCAACAGCTCTGGAGTTCTAGTATGTGGTAGTAAACTTGATCAAACAGCTTATGCATGTACCTTCCTTTCTTCCATGTCCTGATGCAAACCTGCTTGTTCTCCTATGGCCAGGGTAAAGAGGGCTGGGACAATATAGCATGGGTAGTGGTTGTGTGGATACCAAGGGACTTGCTGAGGAGAGTAATGCAGAAATTCTTCCTGGTGTAAAATTTCTTGGGTCCTTGAGGACTTACAAGCTGTGGCCTGATGTTGACCAGACCTAGACTGGCCTCTGCAGTGAGGAGGTGGGAGAGAGCTCTGTGGTCTGAAGTACTACAGGTCCTGCAGAGGGTTTATAGTTCAGGAGTCCCGTGTCTCAGTGTGGCACTGCTCCAGACCTGATAAATCCTGCTGGGCTTCAGTTGATTTAATACAGTATCAACTTCGTTGTTTCCTTGTAAGTGGCATAATTAATCTGTAATCCGGATAAACAATCCCCAGGTAATCAAGAGCTAAGTATGTAGTAGTAGCTTCATGAGGTGTGGTCATGTTTGCTAGCTAGTGATTGTGCAGTATGGTCCCCTCTTGTTAGGCTTTTGAGTTGAATAATTTTTTTGTTTTCCCTTTTTTCTTCCCCCTTTAAATAGAGGAGTCAACATTTACTTCAGTATGGACACTTTCAAGCTAAGTGTCGGAAAGCTACCGTGAGCTGTTCAGTGGCTTCTGCTGCCCTTGAAAACCTGAGTAGTCCTGTGCATCTCTTGCCTCTGAAGCATCTCCAGGCAGAGATGCTGTGGCAGCATCCCTTTTTTGCTTTTTGCTTCCACAACATCTATGTGAATGGTTGTTTTTCTTGTTTGCTTCTTTTCTTCACAACAGATGACATCTGGGGGGACTGAGAGCATTCTGATGGCCTGCAAGGCGTACAGGGACCTGGCTTACGAGAGAGGAATCAAACAACCAGAAATGTAAGCAGTACCTCTACGGCTTGGTTTCTGCTTGGGGGACTTGTGGGATTTACTGTTCCTTGTGAGTTGAGGTAGCTGCCAAACCTCAATATTTCTTCATTTCGTATCTCATTACCACCTCCTCCTTGTACATCTATGAAGGAGGGAGACCTGGGTTGAAAGAAGTAGTGCAAAAGCACAGGAACCTTTAAGCAGCCTGGGAGGCATGAATGTTGCTGGGGGGCGGCTATGGTAGCTGTGCTATGCGGATGTATTTTGGCAGCACCTGCATGCTACTCTAGACAGAGGCTGCTCATATCAGCTTGGGCCCTTCTCAAACGGAGATCTCAAAGTCAGGCCCTTTGAAGTTTTTAATGATTTTGATTTATTTAGATCAAAGAGGGCTTAGCCTGAAAACTCTGGGACTAAATTTCGAGCTGATTGGAGCTGAAATGAGGAATTGTGCTAATTGTTACACTGCTAATAGAGGATTTGCTTTCTCTAATGTGCTGCTTTTTTCTAGACTATGCATGAAAAATACTTCTCTGGTTAATTGCTTATGAGGGGAAAATGTAAAAAGAGATGAAAGACTGTGTTGTTCATCTTCTGCTGAATTCCTGTAGTTCTTTTCTTCCCTCTCTAACATTTCTGCATGCTGTTAATGGCCCTGATAAAGATATGATACCTCAGAAAACAAGGTTCATTAAGGCTGTTCAGCCACTGCCATTCAAGATGAGAAACAGCAGTTGTGTTCATTTGGGATACTTATGCTGCTCCATCCCTTCTGTGTTGTGTCATATGGCCCACACAGGGAGGGTGGCTGGTTGGAGATGGTACAATATTGTTTGATATGACAAGAAATTAGCTTTCTTGGGAATTCTAGTTGCTGGTTCACAGAAGACCATGCAGTGGAATAGAATTACTTCAATAGGTTTTCTCTGAGTTGTTCGAGATTGAGTGCCCCTCGTTTTAGTTCAGAACAGCATGTGGCCTTTATTCTGTCCCAGAGACTGGTTTCCCCAGTGTCTTTCTTTTTTTGGTCCGTATGATTTTTGGCTAGTTGAAACATGCTGTTGGCCTGTTTGTGACCTGTGTCACACAGATATATCTACAGGTTGAATTTTTCTTTACTCTTTCCCCTCCTGTTCGGGGTAAGGCTTAGGTGCTGCCTGGGTTGACATATGCAATCTGCTACTTTTCTAGGTTGGTCCCAGTGAGTGCTCACGCAGCATTTGACAAGGCAGCACACTACTTTGGACTGAAGTTGATTCACATACCATTGACCAAGTCTATGGAAGTGGATGTTCAGGTATCGCTTTAGGCAGCACAGCACTCTTTTCTGTGGGAAATTAGCGTTGTACAGCAAACAGCAAGAAATCTACCTATCCGGTGGCAAGTCAGTGGGTAGAGAGGGATGAACGAAACAATTGGATGCATCCCTTTGTCCTGTGTGATTCATTTAGAATCAAATAATTTCTGTATTTCAGAAATAGGCCCAGGTTTCAGATGAAGGAAAACAAAAGCATTCTAGTATTTCCCAGTAAATGAGTTAAATGACTCAGTTGATGTCTGCTGATGCTTGTAGCTCGTTGCTTTGCTTTCTGTAGGCTTTGTGGGTTGTTTTTTAAGACCAGATGCTGCATGTTTTCACTTTTTGTCTTTTTTGGCAGGATGGCACTTGGTAAATGGAATGTGTGCATCTTCTCTCTTTAAATCTTCAGGCAATGAGGAGAGCTATCTCGAAGAACACAGCCATGCTGGTCTGTTCTGCTCCCCAGTTCCCACATGGAATTATGGACCCAATTGAAGAGGTGGCAGAGGTAAGGTGTCCCTAGGACTTCTGGGTTCTGTAGTCATAAAACCAGCATGTCCTTCTGTACAAGAAGATCAGAGGGGTTCCAGGATGCCAACCAGTGAATCTGGTGGGTGGAGCATACTGTCTGGGAGGGTATTACTATCTTCAAATCAGGTGTTAATCAACAGCAGGGTAGGTAGGATGTGATTTGGAAGCAAGGAGCAATATGGGAGTATTTTCTTGGTACTCTAACTGCTGTGAGAGGGTGTGCTTTAAATACCAGAAGTTATCTCTGGGCATTGTCATAAAGCTGTTTGTGTGGGGCTGGATTTTGGACTTGAGCTGGTGCATGCGGTGTGTCGTAACAAGGCAAAGCAGCAAATCTTTTGTGCTTGCTTTGTCTCTGAGCTCTCAAGTCTGTGACATAAACTTCTGCCATAACTGAAGGTATGTATTGTGTATGTGACTTAGAGCTCTGCCTCACCCACTGTGAGACCAACCAGAAGGGCTCATTCTTTGATACCTGAAAGGAAATCACAGCAAAATAGTCCACCTGGTAAAAAGGCTTTGATTTAGGATCTACTGGTTGTCGCAAACTTGGTGCAGAAGTGTGAGGAATGTGTGGAGGGAGCAGGAATCAGGGGGCTGGGATCTCATTTTTCAAACACGCCTCTTGCTTTTTCTCTCCATGCTCCTGGTGCTTACTTTGTATGTAATCAGCCAGGGCCTCTGACCTTCTGTTCATTTGGATTACACCCTTACACTTTATTGCAGATACTCATTTTAAGCCACGTTGTCTCATCTCTTTGCAAATACAGCAAACTGCCAAAATGCGATCTTATTTTTCCTCCTGCTGGCATTTTTCACGTATGTGGAAGGCAGGAGAAGGCATCCCACAAGTAACCAGTCCTTCCAGATCTCCTGTTCTCAACAGCTTGAGAGCTGATGCTCCCAAAGGGTCCAGGAAACGTTTAATTGTGAAATCCAGAGTACTATTTGCTGACTGGAGTTTGGGTGCCCCAACCACATTGTTTCCTTGCCCGATTGTGTGTTACTCACCAGAATCTCTTGTTCACATACAGCTTGCGGTGAAGTACAAAATCCCCTTCCACGTTGACGCCTGCCTGGGTGGTTTTCTTATTGCTTTCATGGACAAGGCAGGGTTCCCTCTAAAGCATCCATTTGACTTCCGTGTAAAAGGTGTGACCAGCATTTCTGCTGATACCCACAAGGTAAGAAGCGGGGGAGAAAGGTCTTCTGATGCTTTCATTTTTGGGGGGTGATTCATGATGCTATCCCTGCCTTCAGGTGTTTCTGCTCTGCTACCTGGAGGAGTGCTGAAGTGCAGGGGTAGGAGCTGCTCTATTAAGATGCTTTGTGTAACACACCAAAGTACAGCCAAATGGGATTTTGGTGACTGCATGCAGTGAGTGCTTGAACGTGTTCCTGTGCTCTCTTACTGCTTTTTAATGCTTTCTGTGCCCCTTGCAGTATGGCTATGCTCCCAAGGGTTCCTCAGTGGTGCTGTACAGCGACAAGAAGTACAGGAGCTACCAGTTCTTTATAGCACCTGACTGGCAAGGAGGCATATATGCGTCCCCCTCCATGGCAGGCTCCAGGCCTGGTGGAATCATAGCTGCATGCTGGGCAACTCTGATGCACATAGGAGAATCGGGATACGTTGAGGCTACGAAGAGGATCATTAAAACGGCTCGTTTCCTTGAATCAGAGTACGTGTGCGCCTTAGTGTTTTGATTGTGTTCTTTAACCCTGTTATGAACTCCTTCTCCCAAACTGCTTTTATTTCTCTGGCACTTTTCTTTTTCCGTGGATAAGCTATAGCATGTTACCTGCTGGGCATGGATCCCCTGGGCAGTTATGAGAGAAGATGCTTTGTTTATGCCCTGTGCCAGAAAACTGAGAGGCACAAGAGAGGAGGAGGGGTGCAGGCATCTTTATTTAGCTGGCTTGACTTTGAGAGTTTCTTCTGCCTCAGTCGTGGATGAGGGAGAATCTGGGAGGTTGACAGAAGAAGGGCTGTACTATTTTGTTGGGGTGCTTGTGTTGCTGTGTGAGCTGATGAGCTGATTCTCTCTGCTACTCTGTCTTCCCTTGCTTCTCTGTCTTACCTCTTTTCCATTTCTTCCCAAGTTCACCTGATTTTAGGGCCTGTATTGACCCGAGTTCTTTTGCAAGTCCCAATGGCCTGGGCTGGTTGTGTGATTTTTTTTTTTGTCTTTTTTTTTTTGTTTGTTTTTTTTGTTAGGAATGTGCTGTCATCTGTTCCCTTCTGTAGCTTTTCCTTTAGGGCTTCAAATGGACAGAATGTCTGGCCCCTGTAACCTTGGTCAGTCATTTCTTTTCTCCTTTTTCTTTTTAAGGCTGAGAAAAATGGATAGTATCTTCATTTTTGGAAAACCTGAGGTGTCTGTCCTCTCCATCGGTTCAGACACTTTCGACATTTATCGATTATCTAATTACTTAGCTGCAAAAGGATGGAACTTAAATGTCCTACAGTTCCCACCAAGGTGAGTTTGTGGAGACCAGTGGAGATGTGCATAGTTAGGGTATGCAAGATGGTTGTCTTCAGGCCATTTAGCTCTTGTGATTTGCTGAGTGGCGTTGTCTGTATCTGATAAATTTTATATAGACTTTTCCTCTGCAGAGAAGGAATTTCTTTTGTAGTTGTTGATATATAGCAGTCACTGTAGTGGGGATAAGGCAGTAATAATTTTAATGAGCCTGGCAGAGGACATATGTGAGGCTCCCTTTTCTATTTACCTCCATCTAATACAAGCAGAAAAATATAAATAGCCAGGGCTTTATCTCATGTTAGTTAACTGAGGGATTGTAGATTTATTTATTTTTAGTATCTTCCTGCAGCCCACTGAAAATGAAGGTAATTGAAAGAACAGTGAAGGGCTGATAATTTTCAGTGATCTTTCCAGCCTGGTGTCGAATGAATGTTGGACACTACTTAAATTGGTGGATGTTGGTTTTCTGTGGGTAAAAGGGGACAGTGCTTTCAGATGCAAATGCATCTGAATATTTTGGACTTGAACTTACCATGAAGCAAAGGCTAGAGAGCCTGAAGCGATAGCTTAGAGGTGCTAGTAGCACTGTTCCTTCTGGGTGATACTAAATTCCGTGCTGTGGGTGGCTGATGGCTTATTTAAACTGGAGAGGAAGGGGAGGGAAATGATGGCAGGGATCACCATGCTTGCAGGCAGCTGCATTTTTCTCACCAGAAGGACCTGGAATAAGGTGAGAAAATTACAGGATTTTAACTGTATATGGTGAAGTCAGGAAGGAAGAAGGGGTTGCCATTTTGCAAAAGAAGAGCTGAACTCCCCGCTGCTTGGTTCTACCAAGTATTTTGTAGGGATTTCCATGAACTGGAAGGGAGAGGATTGTCTTTGCCTATTATACTGCTGAAATCCTATTTTAAGGAGACACATGGTTGTCACTAGCCAGGGAAGGACATTGCTGTTGGTTGCTCAGAAAATGTGGAGCTGTACATACCTGAGATGGTTAATCTCTCCCCTCTCCCCTGCCTGCCCAGCATTCATCTCTGCATTACGCAGCTGCACACAAAGTCTGGTGTTGCTGAACAGTTCCTGAAAGATGTGAAAGACAGCATTGAGGACATTGTGAAGGACCTCAACGCCAAGACCACAGGCATGGTAAGGAGGCCAGCATATAGTGAGGGTATGTTTGAGTTGAGCGTGTTTCTGTGATGGCATTAATGATCCTGTGTAATGACCGCCTCTTCTCTGCTTAGGGAGCCATCTATGGAATGGCCCAGTCCGTCCCAGACAGGAGCTTGGTAGCGGAGATTTCTCAGGCGTACTTGGACGGCCTCTACAGCACGGATGTTTCTTGCAGCGAAAAGCACATGAACGGCTCTCCTGGCCATCACTGACTGTACTGCAACAATTGGTGCCTTGACAGCTAGCACTGGGGTGGTTCTAAAGGTTTCCTAGGGGAAGAGATTGCAGTAAGCCTTTGTTCCTTCAGTTGCAGGTCTGATGGTGGCTTGATCTTGAAAACATCCTTCCCTGTCTTAAGTCTGTTCTGAAATCCACATTATTTTCATGCCCAACTTTAGTTCTAGGGCTTTTCCTCCTTCCCCCTGCCTATGTTCATCATGACTATTGATGGTGAATTGAATGTCCATTCCACAATTCCAAATTCCTCAGGTATTCTCCATATCACTTCATTCCTTGCTGTTTCTTCTCTTCAGACCTGGTATTCAGCCAGTGTCTAGCCAAGTGTTAGATTTGAGTTCTTAATGTTGTGTTTCAAAGCTTCAATCTTACCAGAAGTTGAAGGCAGAAAATAAATTGAAAATTTCGTTTTCTTCTGAGTATTCCTCCAAGCTGCTGCATTTAACAGACTGTGCTGGGAGCCTTGTATCTGTGTAATGCAGAGCTGATAAATTGGCAAAGGAAAGATGGTCATGTACTCTTTTTGAAATCCCCTCTGGAGATCTCAGTGAGACTGCAGTCAGTATCTGCTGAGGGGAAGAAAAAACCCAACACAAAATCCTCTTCTGGAATCGCTTGGTTTGAATAACAGCAGAAATAGAAATCAAGCAGGTGGTGTAGGGAGAGGAAGTGGATGGTACTGAAAATCATAGGTACATAGTAACTGTTTTGCTTCCCTGCCTCTTCTAGAAAACATGCATTTACCACCTAGAGTGCTGTTGTACCTTGCACAGTTCTGGAAGGATGTGCAAAACGGTGATTTCCCTGTTCATAACTTGAAGGTTTTGCACTATCTCACAATGCTGTAGTTGAGTCAGTAAGGCCCTGGCTAGGTCATGGCTAGGGACTTCACGTGCAAATGGATGGCACCAAAGCTGACCTTTTCTTACCATGATCTTTTAGTATAAAAAGGTGACTTTTGTAATAGTAGTAATCTCTGCTTTTTGCACTGATTCTTTTAAGGCACATTCTCAAAAGGGCATTCACCATTGTGCCTTGATGCTTCTCTGGCTTTTTTTGTGGGATGCCAGGGAGGGTTTGAGGGTTCAGCTGTTGACTGCAACCTTTGCTGCAGTCAGTTCCTTATGGTACTATACTGAAAAAAAGACCTCAAAGGCAGTCTGGCCTCAGAGAAGGCATGCTTGCCTATAAGATAGAATAATAGTTGTATTGAGCCAAGTCCCTTCACAGTATTACAAAGATGCTGATACAGCTTGAAGAGGTAGATGATAGGATGCAGCAAGTTGGAGGGATTCAAGCCTCGGGCATATGGCTTACCCTTCCTATTTCTCCACTGGTTTTATGGTGAGAGAGTTTTCCCAGTGCAACTTGTGAGGCAGCTGTGGCCTTATGGACAAGCTGGAATCTCTTGAGTTATTAAACAGCAGCGGAGTTACTCCTGCAGGGCTTTCCCATGTGTTTCCTCTCAGTTTTTTGCATGCTACTGAGAGTTTCCCAGAGAGAGTTCAACACTTGGGAGAAGACTGTGCCACATTTGTGCAGTCTTGTGGGATGTGTCTGAAGGCAGGCATATGTCCCTCTGCTGTAGCGGGCTTGTTAGCCCAAAGCTGATCCTCACTGGCTTAATGTAGCTGAAGCACACACCTGTACAATAATTACATCAAATGAGAAGGTTACTTACCAGCCACTGCACAAACCAGTGCAGCCTTGGGCTCAGTGGTTGTGGGAAGGATACTTGCCTTTTAACAGGTTTATTCTCAGTGCTAGGAGACAAAAGTATTTTCACCATCTGCCCTTAAATTGATGACTTCATGCGTGTCTCTGAGCCCTTTTGAAAACATTGCATTTGAATTGCCTGATAGTCTTTTGGTGGTGTTACCAGCTCTGGCAGTCAGCATTCATGTTGGACCTATTTATTCTGTTAAGGTCTTGCCAATGTGACCATTACTGCAGATCTGAGTTTGCAGTACTTTGGAGACAGTCTTAAGTGTCTGGTTACTGTGATGGTTCTCTTTTGAACCGACATTTTAAAAAAACAAAACAAAGCAAAAAAGGGAGGTACTCTTTTTGTTTCTGCTTTAAAAGAAAGAGGGGGTGGATTGGGGTAGGGTGAAGGAGAAACTCCCTTCTCTTCCCTGGTTGTATTCTCCTCCGAGGAAGTAGATGGATCTAACAGATCAGTGCTCCATTTCACATTTTTGGATATATTTGAAGATGTTATTTGTAAGTCAGTGTATTCTATTCGGGGCTTCACTTACTAGTAATATCTGTGGGTTTAATTGTTTTATGTGTATATGTTCTATAATGTAAATGTAATCTTCTGGTCAGGAACAGGCCACTGTAATTTACTGGTGTGTAGTCTTTATTCATCCTTGTCATCTAACATGTAATCTGCATCTCCTTTATCATGCCAAATGGTCTTAGAAAAAGGGTGTGATTAACAGGTTGAATAATTATTTAAAAGACAAAAAAGAAGAATTTTATGGACCGGATTGTGGTCTGAAACTGGATGGTACTTTAGACCTGGAGGGATCTTCGCAGCTATTAATTCCTGCGAGATTTCTGACTGTCAGGTTTTCCAAGGGAGACACTAAATTTGTTGCTTGTACAAAGCACTCCCAAGGGATTTGCGTGCACATAGATACTAGATTGAAGAATATCCAATGGGATGGACCAAGAAGAGACGTGTGACTTCATGCCATGGATTTCATCTGCACTTTTCTGATGACCTGGGGGGTGGGGGAGTGGAAGGGTTGCATACAACACAGTATCTTGCCCAATAAAATACACATTGACTTATTAATGAACAAATGGGAGTTCATCTGATGGCAGCATTCTGTATTGCTCCAATTTGCCACTGTAAAACTGCAGGCTGAAATAGCTGAAGAGATGGTGGAAATGGGCCCAGTTTGTATTAAAATGGTGCATTTAGCTACCTAGGCTCATCGAACTCTTTTATTTTTCTGTTTCAGTGATCATATGAATGAATGGGGACCTATTGCTCCTGGTCTTTGATCATGCACAGCCTGGTCTGTGGCAGGGAGAATGGTTTATGAATCTTATTAATTCTGCCCAAGGCCTGCTCTTTCATTCTGTCAAGAGAAAGGTGGTGTCTGTGGCTACATCTTGTGTGTGATGTTCAAGGCTGCTGAAAACTGTCACTCAAGAGCTATGGATTTTCTCTTAATACTTTATGGAACTTTAAAGGGTTAGAAAAAAAGGAAAAAATCCCCCAAAGTGGGTGTTTGTAGTGTTTCTCCCAGACTGTTCTGCTGAAAGTGACTGTTGGTTTCACAGCAAATTGTTCTGTTGTACAGAAAATATGGCAATTTGGCTACAGAATACTGGAGTGAAGATCTTAAACCACCAAATCCACCTACAACCTCTTTTGGGAGTATTCCACCGTAAGCAGCCCCTGGCCTGTTGCTGTGTTGCTTTCATGCTTTTTGGTTGTGCCTTCCTTGTGTTTGTGCCTTGGCTGTGCTACACTTCTGACTGTAGCACAAGCACTTTTTATCTGATCTGCTCTGGCTTTGATAATCTCATTGTCTTTTAGACCCTGTTCACTTTGAGGTGCGGGGCAAAGGCATATGCCATTTCTCCGCATTGCTTCATCAAGAAGTTTTTCCGTGGCAGAAGCACCTTCCTGAGAGCAGTCAGGCCAGTAACTGCCTTGGGAAAACCAGTTGGCGTAATTCTGACAGTGTGGCCTCCTTCCAAACTGACATCAGGTTAACCAAGACATTTATTGTAAACATTTTCAACTGGTATCCTACTCAAGGCTGGTTACAATAGGGGTGAGATCACATGCCTGCTTATAATACTGCTAGAGGGAGGTTATAGTAATAACCAAATTGCACATCACAGTTTCTGGTATGTTACAGAGAAACTAAAGGGTTTGCATACTGTGTTTTAGGTTGAAAGCATATTCCAGCAAGTACAAAGCAATAACACAGTGCCTGGATGGGGTGAGACTCTGGAAAGATTTACTGGCACAATTGTGTAACATGACTCCTCATAAAGGCAGGTCCGCTGAAAGCCCCAGAGGCTCAGCAGTGTGGGGGCTGGTAGCACACAGCTAAGAAGGGGTTTAAGAATGGAAGTTGCAAGATCAGAGATGGATATTTGCATGGTGCTCAAGAAGTGCCTCCATCCACCTGAGCTGTGGCCGGGAGCTTAGTAGGGTGTTGAGCAGTCTGGGTCCAGGAACTAGCATGGAAATGGGAGAAGGCTTTACGTACAACTGCCCAGGTGAGATGGGTTGTGGCCGCAGCACAGCTGATTTCTGGCTTCTCTCTCTCTGGTCAGGAAAGCGAAGCTGCAACCTGCTCGATGAAGCTGGCCAAGTTGATATCTCGCTCCGATAAGCCTCCACACTCGTGGGTGCTCAAGGTGATGTGAACCTAAACCAGACAGACAGACCGACCAAGTGTTGCTGGCAGAAAGGGCAGGAATGGTTCCCCCCAGTGCTGTAGTTTGCATCTGATGAGGCAGGTAGTGCTCCTACTTTCTCCAAAATTGTTAGCAAAATTTTCTGGGGTGGGAGAGGTGGTCTGGCACTTTGCCTGATTTTCTCCTTCCTACATCTTGTCCTAGCCATAGGCTATCACTGCCACCCCTGCCTTGGTCACAGCTGCCAGCTGTGCCTGCTTTTCAACTCACTTTCTTCAGAAGCTTTTTGCCTTGCTGCTACTTCTGATACTGATTTAAAAAAAGTAACCCTGGTGGCGGCCTACAAGCAGCTACTGCTCAGCTGGACAGGTAGGAACAGGGGGAGGAAAGGATGTGTAACAGATAGCTGTAGGCTGTCTGTCATAGACATAGATTCTGAGGGAAGAGGTCCTGCTGATCTGAACAGGACTTGCTGCTGCTGTTTTATGCCCCAAAAAAGGGATCTGCTCCCTGAAGAGCTCCATTTGCCCCCACCATCCCTGTTTCTTACCTTATTGTACACATTGAACCATTCAGGGTGGTGATCCAGTTTTTCTGCCTGTAGAGCCACTCTGGTCATGAAGCCAAAAGCCTGCCCAGTAGAATAAGAAGAGAAGTTGGCTTTGAACCAGTTACTCTGTGGTATGTTGTTTTTCACCTCATTACTATTAATTTTACACCACATTTCTAGGTAATCCAACCAAATGCAAAGCCTGTGATGTTCTGTATCTTTATTGAGGTTTTCTATGGGTTTTCCCCTTTTGGGGGAGTTTTTCCCAGACAAATAGTCTGCTGGGTCGAGCACTTTGGTGTCTTGAGCAGGTTATCTTGCTCAGCCATTATATTTCAGGAGAAACATGTAGCAGTTTCCTTGGCTGAGCCTTGCAGGTGGGTCTCCCTACTCTGCAAACCAGGTCTCCTACTTTGTGAAACTCCGTATCACTGATGCTCATACCCGGTTGAAGTCCTTGAAGTGAAACTCTTTGAAGATGGCATCTCTGCCTTCCACCTCGTTCCACCCCACAGCTCTCAGGTTTGGCAGCAGCTGCTCCCTCTCCTCCGTGCTCAGCCTGTGGGCTTTTCCAGCCTGACACCACAGAAAGGGAAGGAAAGAGGAGCAGGTCAGCGTGGCAACAGGTAGGATGAAGCAGATGCGCAAAACAGTGAGGCATCCCATGGGCTGTGGAATTAGGGATTTATGGAGGCAGCTGCATACTGGATGGGAGGGTTAGAGTGTGTCTGTGAACCTGAACCGGGGGGTACTGATGGCAGGGGATACCAGTGCTGTCTTCTGCTCCCTGCCCTGGGTACATCCTGCATGTATGTACCTAGCTCAAGTGAAGTCCAGTGCCCTCTGACCTGCAACACCTACTACTTCACCAGTGTGTATATGTATTCATTGTAACCTGAGGTACAAAGGAAACGATGGCTGTGTGAAGTTAAGCTCCCAAATACACCACATACAGCTTTTGGAAAAAACCCACTGAAACTCTGTGATGGCTTCTAGAACTGAGAATTGCTTGCTTTTGAGGTTCACAAAGTACCTTCCTGAAGCAGGAGGGCTTTATCTGCAGGTCATCTGCGCTGGAAACCTGCTTAGAAGAGAAGTGTGAATCAGAGAGATGAGTCACACTAAATAGGAGTTCAGCTCCTTTTCCTTTTCAGTCTCTTCCGTTAAGATGTAGTTTAAGAGGCTGTTTGTGAGTAACAAAGGGCAGAGGGAAGGACTATGATTTAGCATTGTCTTCTGCTCTTGGGCAGATCTGCTATTTGTTTTTTAAGGTTGGGGGGGGGGGGGTAGGGAGAAGCAGCAGTTCTTGTCTTTGAGAAGTGAATACAGGCAAAGATGAAACTAAAATGGAGTTCTTGGAGATGGGGGCTACCTGAGCCATCGTATCTTCTGGTCCAGTGGGGAAGCCAGGGGTGAATGCAGAGGGGTATTCTCTATCTGAAAGGTTATGTTCTGGCAACTAAAATTCTTTCCTAGTGGGTGATCTGATCTTTTGAGTTGGTGAGGATTATTTTTTTCAGTGACAATGACCAACATCTTTTTGCAATTTGTTTTCCTTTATGTGCTGTAGAGCAAAGTGTGGCAAGTCAGAGAAGAGTCCCAGCAAATACAGCACACTGTTTCTAGTGGGTGTTTGGTCAGCAGCCCTTTGAGGTGTTTTTTTGGGCATCAGTGCTCAGAAGCAGCATCTTAAAACAGCTGAGCAGCTGAGGCAAATCATCCTTTCCCATAGTTTACCTACTCACAGGCTGTACAAAACCAGAGGCAGCCATGAACCTGATGTTTTTGTGGCTGGTTCTTTGGTTTTGCATGTTTTGAGGAAGGCTGGGAAGATGATGTACTATTCCCACGTTACTGGTTGTGCTAAGCCACTGGGCTTATGCTTAGAGAAAGCTGTCAGCTGCAGAGCACTTCATGAAATGGAGAGTGCCAAGGTGCATGCTGAACCTTACTCAGGGGTGGCTGGGGGCAGGATGGTTCCCATCCCCCTGGCATCGCAGCTTTATGCTCTCCCTCATGTGTGATGTTTAGGGAAAGCCTTCCTTGCCCGTGCATGATGCAAACTACCCTTGCTGCCCTTCTGTTTGTGTGGCGTTTTAGATGGTCCCCTGCCAGCCCCGGCTCTGCCACCCCTCCCACTAATGTCAACCCTGGCCCTTCCCGAGCTCTGGGTTTGGAGAGAAGGTAGTGAGTAAACAGAGCTTAGTGCAATAAACCCTCAGCCATTGCCCTTCCGTGCTGATGGCGTGATAAGCCGGGCGTGGGTAGCCTAGCAACTGTGTAACATGGGGAAGGAGGCTGGCTTTGCTCGGGGCCGCTGGCAGGGGGGCACCCGTGGGGGGGAGTAGGGGCTCTGCCAGGTTTTGGGACCAGTGGCTGCAACTTTCTGCTTGTGTATTGGTGCTAAAGATACGAAAGGCTGCATAAAGCCGGTGCTGTTGCTTTCCTGGAACAGAGTGGTATGGACGCAGGGGGCTGGGTTCCAAGCCAGCCTCCCCCAGGCAGAGCAAGAAATCGGGCTGCTTGGGAGGGATGCAGCTTCATTGTTCTCTGAACCCTTTTCTGTGTTGCGACTACATGGGAGGATGGGCCCCGGGGCTTTTTCCAGGCCCAGCTCCTCTCAGAGAGCCAGCACCAGTGGGAGGCATGGCCAGGCTGAGGTCTGGACCACACAAAGCCAGCTCCTCTGGCTGTCTCTTGTGATGGCAAACCCGCTGCTCTCAACCATCCATCCCCTCCACCCTCTCCCACCCAGCCCATTGGCCAGCCTGCTGTTTTTGTTGGTAAAGCACGTTAATGTGTTTATGTGCACTTACTCCTTTAAAACACACTCTTCTCATTAGGGAAATTTAATTATTTTGTTTTCTTTTGCTGACTCTCAATTACCAAGGCATCGGGATTTTTTTTTTCCTTTTTTTCCAGCAGGAAACCAAGTAGCTGCATTGTGCAACTGAGGGAAAGGAACCAGCATGGGCAATAGGGAAAGCTTTGGGCTTTCTGGAGGTGAAGCAACCCTTCCTGTTCAGAGTAGCATATTCCCTTTTAAAGGTGACATGTCACCTAGGAGAAGGTAAAGGGGACAGCCCTGGTGTAAACAGGACCTGCAGGCAGAGCTGAAATGAGGTATGCCACAGGTATGCCAAGGCCGGTAGTCTTTCGTTTCTGTCCCCTCTGCTGCTGTGAAAAAGCTGATTTCCAGCCAGCCAGGGTGGGTTGCACGGGCCGTGCAGACAGATTGTGTGTGGGGGTCACACTTGCCCTGCAGAATTTGAGCGGGGGTCACACTGGCAGTGCAGCCTTGCCGATGGACCCTTTCCCTCCCCCTCGAAGAAGAACAGAGCCTGGTGAGCTGCGGCTCTGGTAATTCAGCAGCAGCTGAGCTCCCTGTGTTACTTATTAACCACGGCGCAGAGCTCTGCTCCTTTCTCCCTTTCTCCCTGCTGCTTCTCGGAGGCCAGAGCCGCCGCTGAAACCTTCCCGCCCAGTCCTTTGCTGTCACCCGCAAAAGCACAGCCACGTTTCCCAGCAGCAACTTACCATTGCCCGCGGGTCTCCGCAGCCTCCGTCCCAGGCCCAGGCTGGGTGCTGCGCGCTGTACCGCTGCCCCGTGGAGCCGCGGCTTGTCCGGGGAGGCGTGGCAAGGGGGCCGGGTCCACCCCCGGCGAGCTGCTGTCCCTGTTCCTGCGCCTTTCCCAGCGCAGGCCGGCAGTGGTCAGCCACCCGCGGGGCCCTATGGGGCCATGGGACTTGAGGGAGGCTAACCCGGGGTCTCTTTGAACCCTTGCGCACGGAAGTGGTGATGTGTCCACCCCTGAACCACCCACCCCTCTTCTGTAGGGTCACTTTTTTAACCTGTTGCACAAGGAAAATGCAGAATGAAATGGAGAGGGGCAGTTAAAGCCATTACGGCTGGATGCTGCTGACAGCACGTGATGAATGAGACAGTTGTCCTGGCTGAGTATTTATGTGTGCCTTCCAGCCCTTTGAGCTCTGTGGGGTGATAATCACAAGCTGAAGGCTGCATTGTCTGGGGACAGCCTGATTATATCTCAGCACGTGGATCAGGGCCCAGGGTAATGAGGGGAGTGTGTGCAGCACAACACTTGAAGCGTTTTTAAGGTGTTTTCTCCTGTGTCTGAGGGAACTGTGTCTGCACAGATGCCACATGCTGCTCCCTAGTGTGGTTTTGCTCTCCAGTTCTGCCGGATTTGTGCCTGTGTCCTGTAGCTCATTGTCTTCTAAACCCACTCACGTGATGGGCAATTTTCCAGTGCTGACAACAATTTTGTACTGTGCTGATGATGTACAGGGTCAACAGAAATTCAGCACCCTGCTATACCCTCATGGCTTTCTTTACCCTTGAAGCAACTAATACAGTGTGACATACATCTCTTGTATATACTCTTGCGTGCATTTTATTTCCTACTGTTAGGGTTCGTGAGTGCCACAGAGATGATTTGTTTCTCCAGCAGGCAAGTTAGAGGAAAGCAAATTCTTCCTTTCCTTTCTTGTCCTCCGTAGATTTGCTTGCCATGGTAGTGAAAAGGAAAAATGAACATCTTTTGGGTCCTGGGAGAACCTGAGTGTCTGTCTGGGGAGAAAAGACTTAGAGAGCAATGCATCACCTGAGAAGAAAATAATTGCGTGCACGTATGAAGCTGGAAGCTTTGATATGGATGAGAAGAGAAGGTGCACTGTGCGGTTTCCAGCAATGAAATCAGGAGGTGGGGTTGTTTGTGAGGATGGGAAAGGCCAGCAGATATTTTCTTGGCATACATTTGAATTGCAGGACTGGCAGTTTCATCAGCACAGCCTGGCAGAAGTGCCCCTTTAAACAGTGGCGTAAGAAGGAGGTAAAGGAAGCAATATTGTCTTGAAGTTGCAGGTGGAGATAATGGGTGCTGCAGATAACAGCTATGTTCAGAGGATCTCAACCAACTGCAGTTTTGTCAAGAAAGTGCAGTGGTGGTTTTCATGGTGACCTGTCAAAGCCTCAAATGCGTGTTGGCTGGGTGACAGTGCCTCTGTTGGCCTCCCTTTTGATTTGGAGATAGGGGAAGGAGGCAAATACCCCACCTCTCAAGGTACCTTACTTTTCCTCTGTTGGATTTTCCAGGGCAGCTGGGAGCTGGTCCTATTTATCTTGCCAATACATGTGCTGCCAGTACAGAGCAACTGACAGACACCTCAGCTCATCAGAGGTGAGAATTTCTGTGGCTGGAGAACATCAGGAGAAAGCTGATTAATTATACTGTGTCTACTGATTACCCAGCTCCTTTGTAATGGCATTTTCTCTCCTAGGGTATAAATCAAGCCTTAACTGCCAATGCTACATGTGAGAGAGCTCTTACAGAGGGATGTGTTTTTGCTGAAAAGTTCAACAGGGCAGTTGTGATTTTCCTTGGTCTATGGCTGGGGGGTCCTTTGGCTGACTTTGACTCCTGAACCTTTAAGTGCATGAAAGTCCCCCTCTGCACACCTTTAATTTCTTTTTTGAGATGGGACCCTTTAAATTTGCTTTTAATGATTAATTGAATGACGTTGGGCAAGGTGTTTGCTCAGAGCAGTTTGCAGCCATGTGCAAGGGGCGTGCCTGCTTACTGGGAACAGATTTTTGCTCTTTTTTTTGTCCCTTTTTGTCTTGTTTAGAGCTGTGATTCTTTTGGCAAGGTCAGTGTCTGTTAAACCCACATGCGTACATTGCTGTTACATACTCACAGGGGCTTCTTCATATTTGGAGGGAGTTCTCGTATCACTCATCTATTTTTATTTTGTCAATAAGTTTTTAACAAAATGTTGCTGACCCTGAAGGTTGCTTTGGCTGAGAGCTGTGTACTGCCTCCCATCTCAAGATTTGCTTTTTGAATTCTCCGTTTCTCATTTCATGCTCCTCAAAACATTTTGGTGGTCCCTTTGAAGGGAGCAGGGTGCACTAGCTTCCTTCTGTGGGAGTGCTGGCTGCAGCGTGTGACTGCTTGCAATCATGCTAGAGATGTGGAAGCATGATCCTTGCTGCTTACGGGGCCGGGGGGGGGGGAAGCTGCCCACAGGAGCCTAGGACTTTCCAATGCAGCAACGAGTGTTGTTTGGGATTTTTTTTTCTGTTTTGTATTTTTGTTGGTTTTTTTTTCCCCTTCTGTGTGGTTTGATTTATTTCTTCTCCTCCTTTTTCCTTCCCCTTAGTCTGTGCTAACTCCTCACTTAACAGTATTAAAAATGTACTCTGTCATCTTCCTGCAGGTGTGCTTTTCCAGGCGTCCCTTGGGACTCATGCAGTTAGTATTAGCATGGTTCAAGTCACGGTAAATTTACTCTGATTTTACATCTGGGGCCCTCTGATGAGGCAAATGGGATTAACCAGCAAAGAAAGTGGTGGCTTCTGCCATCTTGTTTGCTGCAATGCAAGTTTGTGTTGGATGGGCTGTTAGCAGAGCTGCTGACTCAGCAGTGGGATGTTTGCTCTGACACTGGCAGAAGGAGTCTTTATCTCAAGCAAGGTGTAGTTATAGGGCTGTTTGTTTTGTATTGTACTTTGAGAGGTAGGTGTGTGTCCTCCAGTGCTTTTGTCTGTCACACCCAGGAGGGACCCAGTGGGTGTTTCTAAATAGAAAATACACATCACGTGAAGATCTCCTGGGCTGAAAGTAGGTGGAGGCAGAAAATGGGAGACACTTCATTTGTGCTTGCTCTGTTCTTACATTTCCCAGGTCCACTTCTGGCTGCAGCTGAAGACAGTGTATTGAACTAGATCCTGTGTTGGGATGTCCCTGTTCCTTAGAGAAGGCTTTCCTTTAGAAAATCCTGGGTGTGCTGTTAGTTTGCTTTACCTTTAACTGATGCACTTGGCTCTTCTTCAGGTCTGGCACCATCAGCCATTCCTTCTTTTTGCCATTTGGGAGGGGAAAGGGCTTGCTATATGTCACCTCTTTTCCCTGAAGGGGGAGACCCAGGGCAGGAGGACTGTTAGTGACCCACGAGATGGAGAACAGATTTTTGCCTGGTGGGTACTGAATTGCCCACGTATTATGGATTTAAGGTTGCTCCTGCAATGAGACTGGAACAACTGCTTAGTCAGCAAGGAAACAATTAATCAGCTGCAGTGCCTCAGGAATTCACTGGGAATACATCTTCAGAGTTTGCATCCATGCTAACAGCATTTGAACAAGCAGCTTGGGACAGAGTCACAATCCTCTGGTGAACCTCAGCCCCTAAAGGGTGTTTTAAGGCAGGGTGGGCGAAACGCTTTCATCATTGACTACTCTGCTGGTATCTGAAGCACAATAGATTTAATTAAGGAGTTTGTTTAGCACTGGAGGGGATTTATGGAAGTTGTGACAAGTTTAAGTTGGCAACAGGGCCCAATAAATAGAGATGAACTGTTAATTATTCCTGTGTGATACTTCCTCTTGTAGCGTTTTATCAAAGTCAGTGAGGGTTGGGAATTGGCCTCAGCACAATAAACAAAATAAATCAGAGGCTGGTACAGATTGGGGCTTCTCTGGTTTGGTCACAGGATGCTTTAGGTAAAGGGTCTTGAAGTCAGGCAGAGTGGAGATGCCCCTGGAAGAAGGCTAGACTGAAAGAAATGGCAATAGAAGTGGCATAACCGCTTCTAATGTGTAGAAAATGTGAATACTGAAGTGGGAGACAACTGTGTGCGAGGCAGTGGAATACCATAGCATCTGGGAGTGAAGAAATGTTGCATTGAAGCGATGTTTCCTGGAGGAAGAGGATGATGCAAACCTGAGTCCAAAGTACCTGAGTGCACATTTCCACAGATGCCTTCTCCTGTGTCAAACTGGCCCTGCAAGAGACTACCCATTGCTAGCTGATGCACGGAGAAGCCTGGCACATATTAGATTTGAAAACTCAAGAGTTGGGCCAGAATAATCCTGTTTTGACTCTGTCCTTAAAACCAAATGGCATGACAAAAACAAGGGCCAGGGGCCTTGGCAGCTAATGTAGTCCTGTGTCACAAGTCTTCTCCCCCAGGTCCCCTGGAGTTTGCTCCATGGTCTGTCATCGATGGTGGTGAGATCATGAAGTTTGAGGCCCTGCCAAGGCCACTTAGCTCCCTGCAACAGGATGCATTTGCCCTGGGGGAAGGTAATGGATCAAAACTGCGTTCTCTCCACCCCTTGTTTTGTCCAGTCTGCTGATGGATGAATCCTGTGACTTGGCTTCCCTGGCACAGCTGGAGCCCAGTGCAAGGGAAACTTGTATTCATCTTGTTTCCTGACTTTCACTCCAAAATTGAGCTTCTTTGCTAAATAGGTTGGATTTTCTGGCAAATTTGCAGGGGTTGTGGAGGGTGAGTATCTTGACAGATCTGGAAACCTTTCTCCCATCTTAAAGTGTGAGTTTTGCTCCTTGCTTATGCAGGGAGAGTTGGGCACTGCATGTTGAGTGCTGCTGTACAGCCGCATCTTGTCACTAGGGGTCAGGAAAATGCTGAGAAACCAGGGAGCTCCTGAAACCGAAGCCGCTGGCAGGAGGGCACAGGGTTGGGGCTCTCAAAGACTCATCTGATCCGAAAACCCCGGAATGATTGCTGACATGATCAGCTCTGCTAAAGAGTGGCTGCACTCAGCAAAGCAGCTCTTCAGCTGGACCTTCATGACCAAATTATTTCTGATGAGAAGCACCTCCAGATTCTTCGGTATGCACCAAAGCATTGGTGCTAGTCCTGGGACACGCTTGTCTGTAGATACATAAGCATTGAGAGTGTCTTTCCAGTCAGATTGCTAGAGGTCTTTGCTTACCATTTCTGTTCTCAAGTCTTGGAAGTTGTTTGGTTTTATTTCCAGCTTCCCAATTGCAGGTCTTGCAGTAAGCTGCCCTGAGGTAGGGACAGGAGAGGGGCCCTGGGTATGGATGTAAAAGCAAGGTCTGTGTGTACAGACCTTTTATTGGGCAGGATTAGAAGGTAGGATTATAGAAGGTAGAGAAGCTTTTGGGCATACAGGCCCTTCTGATCAGAACTAGAAATAGTAAGCGTCAAAGCCAAATGAGTTGAAAACAGTTGCTCAGAGATTAGCGAGGTATTTAACACATGTCCTTGCGTTAGAAGGGAAGAGTGACTGTAATGTACAGGAGATGATGGTAGGTGAGTGGACAAAAAAACGTGCTAAAGCAGTGATTTCCTTGGAGACAGAGACAGGTAGCTTATGGGCCATAGCACATTGGTAAGGCTGCTAGAGGGGACAGTGGGCACCTCCAGGAGCTTTGCCTGACAGTAGAGTTGTGAATTTTATTTCCTAGATCTGCCTTTGGGAAGTGTTTCATAGTATTATTAATTCTTTTTTTTTTCCTCAGGTCAGAGCTGAGAGAGCAGAGGGAGTGATTTACTTTATTTTTTGTGATAAATGATCCCCTGCTGGCTGCTGGGTGTGCTTGTCTTTCGCAGATTGTCTGTAGGAGTCTGTTTGGGCACTCGGTGGATGCTCAGCTTCGTCTCCAGCCTTCCCAGAAGGGCTGTAGGTGAGGTGGGTGAAGCGTATTACACTGCTGGAAGCGCAGGGGTAATATCCAGGCATGGGCTGTGGCATAGGGGAAGCTGCTGGAGGTACACTGGCAGTTTTGCATTTTTTACTGTGTGCAGAATCTGATAGCAGAAGCTCATATATGAAATTCATGTCATATGCAGTGCTGATTTTTTTTTCCTTGTTAGCATTAAACATACTCTTTTGATGAGGTTACTCTCTTATTATATTACCACCTCTATTCCTCCCTAGCCTAATGAGTTTGTAGTGCTTCTTAAAAACTGAATTCATCTGCTTTGCTTGTTCTTGCTATTAGTTGGAACGACCACTGGACCATGCTGTCTGCACTGTTTGTTCGAAGCAGGATAAAAATTAATGGGAAAATTGTGTACGCAGCAATCTTAAGAAACCAAAATGCCACTGTGCCTCACCCGTTGGGGGTAGCAAATTAAATAACATAGCAGCTCGCTTCAAAGTCTGAGGATAAAGAGTTCCCCGTGGCAGGCATGGCAAGGAGGGGAGAGATGAAATACTACAAACTGTCATTGATTCACAGCCTGGACTGGTAAGTTTGCTGATGTGCTACAGCAAAATGGAGCTGTGTTTAATTCCAGCCGCCTCTACTCCCTCCTGCGACAGCTGTTATCTTGGAGGGGGCTGGGGCTCAAAAGGAGGGCCCTATTACTTGTAATGGTTTGCCTCAGCTCTTGGACCTCTGCTTATGTCCCTCTGCTTACATGTTGAAGGTTGTCTGAGTAGTACCCTGAACCGCTCTTGGGAATTACTACTTGGTGTAGGCTGGGTTTCTGACCTTGCAAAGGCAAAGTGTGAAAGCTGGTGGGGGGAAGGAGAAAAGGGGGTGGCCATTTCTGACCTGAAAGGGAAGATCACTGGTGCTATGAACTTCAGGAGAACATTGCTTGGTAGCACCAGCTTCCCTGTGTTGTTATCTCAGAGCTAATGTCCTGTGGCAAGACAGGTTTCACTGGCTGCTGTTACTGCCTGCGAGGCACAATGAAAAGTCAAGGTGGTGGTGACAGCATTGTAGTGCTAGGAAGGAGGATTTTGCTGGGAGAGACCTGGCTTTTTCTGAAAGGGGGACGTCTCGTAGGACTGTTTTCAACAAGGAGCCCTCCAGAGGGTCTTTGTGAGAGCTTGGTCCTCACGCTGGCTACACAAAGGGAAGCTGAGGAACAGGAGTATGCCCCATGATGGGGAGACAGTGTTTGTTCTATGGGGTGGGAGGGTTTCCAATGCAAGGGTATATTGCGGAATCTGCCTCTGACATACCGTGAGGCTCAGGGAGAGCTCATCTACTGGTGCTTTCCCTTCCTCAGCCAGTGAGGTGGCTGTGGCTTTGGACAAATGGCCTGCAAAGTAAATGAAGAAGGAACAGCTGGTTGAAGTGGAGCAGGGACAGGAACAGACCCAGTGGCCAAGGGCAGAAGAAGAAGAAGAAAACAGGAATTTTTCTCCTCAAATTCCTGTTCCTGGATCAAGCAAGTTGTGTCAGTAGAAAGGACCAACAGTTCCAGTGCAACTGGGAGATGTGATATTGCCTACTGTAGCAGCAAAGACTTAAGTCAGCAGGATCAAAAAAGAACCTCTGTGTGCTAGCAGCAGCGTCATTCAGTGAAGAGAGGGTTTCTCTCCAGGAGACAGCTATTGATCAGCAGTTTACAATGAATGCCCAGCATGTAAATAAATACAGATACTGTAGCGGTGCTGCAGATTTGAGGCTGGCCTCGGGGCCTGCATGGCCATGTCTGTGCAATAACTCGGCTGTCTCTTCTGATGCACAATTGAGCAGGTGAAGCTGATTCACTCAAGCCTGGTGACTGCAGCTGATCTGCCTTGTTAAGCAGGTAACTAGTGGCTTACATGACTGACAGATGTCTTAAATCAGTAGGGATACTCCATGAAGGATTTGAATATACCTTGCCCCAATAGATGCTTGGGAATCCAGTTTTGCTTTTGCTATCAAATGCAGCATAAGGAAGGAGGGAGGGGGGACTGTGATGTTAAAAGCACTTGCGTTTTTGGGTACCCTCCTGGTGTCACTACAGTTCTCCAGTGCACACACATGGCTGTTGTGGGGGAAGGAGTGAGAGCCCATCCAGTAAAATTTGGGAACTGAATTGTTCCGTCTGGAGCTTGCATGTGAACTGCAGTTTAATGCTGCCATTTTGCTTAGTGGCACATAGCTTTCATTAAGTAATGCTGTGAAATACTTGTGTTACGGGCTATGAACCAGAAGAATCATGCCATAGTTGCTGTGGTTGTGGGTTACATTTTGCGTGTGGTTTGTTGACAAAAGTAACCAACTAGCAGGGATGAGTTGGGTAAATGTTTTTTTACTGCCTTTGTGGTACCATCTTCTGATGAAATTTGAGAGGCAACCTGAGATGTGCTCCTTGTTTAGATTAAGAGAAAGAAATAGTATACTGTTTTTTAATTTCACTTGCTTTCATTTACAGTGCTGGAAGGTTTAGGTCTACTTCAGAGCATGGAATTGCATTTTTTCCTTACAGAGGCCCAGAAAGGGTATTTTAGAGCTTGGAGGAAACTTCAGCAAACTGGAGAACAGGCCAGGATCTTTTCTCTCTTTGCCCTGTACCTGTATCTTCATTGGCAGTAAGCATGGTGTAAAAAGCACCTGTCTTATTTTCCAAATCACTATAGCCAGTGATCAAGTCTGCCATGTCAACAAAAAGCGTTAAGACCTCTTCTTTCTGCTGATGCAGAATGATAATTTATGGCTCAGCCATTGCTGAGATGTTAGATGCTGAAATTATGACCACTCTGTCAGATTGGCTGGATAATTTTTACTCCTAAGCCTTCCACCAAGATGATTTTCAGTGCTTGGAAATTAGTCTTACTCTGCAGAGCTGTCAGTGTCTCCCAGCTGTGTCAGTATGTGCTCTAAGAAATGTGTGTGTATATGATATAGCTATTTCATCATCATTCCCTGCACTCTTCCAGACACCTGGGAAGCTTATCTTAAGTGCAGCTCTCAGCTCCCAGGGGTCACTTTTGTTAATTCTTTTTTTGGTTTGTTTTCCAGTAGCATAGAAAAAGCCCCAGAACAAGCTTCTTTTTTTTTTTTCTTCTTTTTTTCTTTTTTTTTTCCCCCAGACCCTTTAGATACACAGGGAGACAGATTTTGTGTTCCGAGTAGGTTATGCTTGAGATGGATAAGGGGGAGATTTTATTTGTACAGGTAGGAAACTGAAGCAAGGAGAAATTAAGACCTTGGGGTGTTAAAAGACCAAATTCTCAGCAAAAGTTTGTGTCCTCAGAAGATGAAAAGCAGAAAATTGTTGTATAGGGAGGCTGCGCTGAGGTCTCTTGGGCAGGTCTGAAAGGGTTGCCAGAACCTCTTGCAGAAAGGGAAAGACAGATCCTTTGAGAAACAGAGCGCCCATCTGCTGACCTTGCCCATCGCTGATGCGCACACATGCTCTTGGGTTGGCAGAGAGGGGCCACGTCCACCCCCAAGGCACAGTTCCTCCCTGAGAACATCTGTCCCTGTAGCAACTCATCCTGGACATAGTCCTTCCTAGCCAGACTTGGGAGATGCAAAAAAGCCCTGTAGAAGAGGTTTTGCCTTTGTTGCTTTCTGTGAAGGTGAGCTGCAAGTCTACAGTTGCCTCATCAAATTTTTGGATACCCTCCCTGACTGATTTGGGCTCTATTATTAGTAGCTGACGTGCTGGTAGAGTCACTCCCCTCCTAACTCTGCTAATTAATCAGTGCACCCTGTGGCAGCTCTTGACCATTAAATAATTTTCATTAGTATCCAGACCCCAACAGCATGGGTGAGTCTATCTATCTTCATTAACTCTTGGATTTCAACACCAGGAACAGGAGCCAGAAGTGACAGTAAAAGGGCGGTTTCCTGTCTAGTCGCTTTCTCACCCCAGTGCAAACTGACCTTGGTGATATTTCTTTTTTCTTCCTCTTCCCACCCCTTGTTGTGTGTTGGTTAATGGAGAAGATGGACAATAACTTCAGCCACTCTGCTTCTTATCCCAAGTGGCTGCCCTTAGGAAAAATATGGACAGGATCATCTTTAAAGGTAGATAAATAACGTATGATTATCTGCATTTTGTAAGTGATCTGAGACGATCTCTCAGGTCACAGAGGAAAGAAAGTGAAGATCAATACTTATCAATGTCTGAATTACCTTCCTCCATACTAAAAATTAACTTTGCCAGTGGTGTAGCTGCATCTGCAGACGGGTAACCCTAAATCGACCAAACCTGTATGCACAACCTCAAAACCAGGAAGGAGGAGTTACACTTCTTGGAAGTATTTTCTGACTTCAGTGAACATCTGGTATTTTCCTGGAAGTGATGAAAAGCCACTGCTGCATGCTTAACCTTGCTCTCCAGAATGAGAGGGTGTTGCTGTCCTCAGTCACCTGCAAGGTTATTTCCTGCACACTGGTGTAATGTGACACATACTTGGTCACATTGGGAAGTTGTGTAATTTCCTTCCTGCAATTCCTCCATTTGTCAGATAAAATGATTTAAAGAACTAAAAGGACTCAAGCCTCCTGAGATGTTGAAGTTAGTCCCCTACTCTTGGATTATACAAGGTGGTCCTCCAATCCATGAACTGGTGTGGGTGGTGGGCTTGACACCTGTTAACTACTGCTCTTTCTCCTAAAGCACATCCTTTTCTGTTGGCTGGGGAGAAAAAGAGAATAAAGGCCAGGTTTAGCTGCAGTGCTTATGAGGTGAGTTGCTTAAAAAAATCATGTGAGGGTGTTTTGTGGGCTCAGGTTGTTTCATCAGGCTAACAGTGAGAGCTCCCAGAAACTTCTGGAAAACTCATGAAGCAGATTACCAAAACAATGCATTTTGAGCACAAGGAAATTTCTGTGTGCTCCTCTGACCTTTTGTGGCATCGATATCATGTCCCATGGGTGGCCAAGGGAGGGATTGTGCAGAGATGAACAACAAATGTTATTTTTGCAGCTTGCTCCTCCCAGGCTGCTGTGCATAGGCACTGCTTGGGCTTTTGTGTTTTGCTGTCTTGTTTTTCCAGTAGTGTTTCTGGGATAGTTTTTTCCCCCTCTTCCTGTAAAACTTTACTCGGAGCTACCTCCATTGATACGTGTCTGCCTGCTGAGAAGCTTTCTATCAGTCATTTACCTGACGCCACCATCGTAAGTTATTTATACAGTGATTAGTTAAAGCTTCAGATACTTAATGCAACCTTTAAATCACATATCCACCAACAGCTATTGGTCACATAAAATTTCATTGAGCGGTATCTATCACTTACTGTTTTTCTCAATGTGTGCATATATTTAATTTTCTACAGACCTCTCTTGCTGATATTTTCTGCTGAGTAAGTAGTAAATCGAGGGGCTTCAAAAGTGTTTTGTTGCATTGCAGTGAGTGAATTACTTCTAAAGGGAACAAGGAATATAAAAATTCATCTTGTGAAGAAGTTGCCCTGTTGTTTAAATCCTATCTCTCTATGTTAAAACAGACTCAAACCTTAAAATAAAATGTATTTTCACAGAATATGTAGCTAGTAAGGACTCCTCCAGCCAGGTAGCTTTGAATATTCAACCTGATTGGATTTATTTCTGTGTTTTGCCTCATCTGCCTCAGCTTATAGTATGCTTATGAGACATCTGCTTTGTACTAGGGGTTCAAAACTGTACATGTAAGTGCTTGAATTCAAAGATACACAGTCAAAATTTAGTATTTTTAAGTTGGCTAAGAAAGCCAAGTTCTTGAGCTTATCAAAGGAAATTAAACTTGGAAGAAATGTAGGTAGAAAATGTAAAGCTGAAGTCTAATGAAACGAACTTCATTTTTGGAGCAAGTAGTAATTAAAAGAAGTGAAACAAGATATGGCATCTACAAGTGAAGTAGCAAGAGTGTATTCCAGCCCTGAGAGCTGAGCCCAAGCCAGCACAGACCCTGAGGTGCAGCACTTGGGTACCTAATCTCATTGCGTGGTCAAGAGAGGTGGCTTGAATGGATCTCAAGGGATGAGTCAGATCCTGGGTGTGTTGAACTTCTCCATGAGGGCCTGTCCATGACACCTGTTGGATCCGACAGTGACTGGAACTGCTGGCAAGGAGCCTGGAATTAGGTAGGTGTGCCAACTTAAGATTCAAGTGTAGTGCAATACAGATCCTCCTTTTCAGGTGTGTGTCAGTTTGGAGAGACACGCTCAATTTGTGTGTCCTCAGCTTGCAATTTGGGGGCACTATTTTGCTGTACATTTGAAAACACTGCCATTCAGTTGGTCTAGAGTAAAACGTTGCAATATGTCCGTGTAACATGGTTGTGACTGACTTAGCTTGCAGCAAACAAGTCTCTTTCTGTAGGTTTCTATAGGGTTGGTGAAGAAAAGCCAGACACTGAAGGAGAAAAGGAGCAAGCTTTCCCCAGCTTTGTGTGCTTTGGTGGAGACCTGCCAGCCTTCCCTGCCATTGCAAGGCTGCCTCGACAGCCCCACAGGTACCCTGTAAATGGGATGTTCACGTGCATCGCTGTTCCTTTGGTTGCAGACTGGTAGTGACCAATGCAAACCCTGGAACAAGTGCAGTGCTGGGGAGTGGCGGGCTCGTGTTTCTACCACTCTTTGGGAAACAACTGGCAAATTTGGAGCCCCGTCTGCTTGTGGAGTTGATGGAAAGGAAAGTTAGTGCCAAAACAAGGGACATTCAGTGCTCACCGGGGCTCACTTTGCTCTGGGGTGCAGACACAGCCTCACCTCAGCCTAGCACTTTCCCAGCTCAAATATGGGGCCAGCAACTCCTTTCTCAGGTTCCACCCTGATTATAAGGGGCAGAGGAGAGAAACAGGAGGGAATAAAAGGAGAGGTTGGGGAATCGCTGGCAAGGGCTCTTGGTGGGCAGCACAGGTGGCTGTGTTGTGGGTTGGCTGCCCATCTGACCCTCACCAGAGCTAACAAAGTTTTCTCATGACTCCTGACTACTCGCTACAGTTCCTTAATTGATTTGGCAGAGCAAAAAGGAAAAGAGTGGTGACTGAATCCAGTGAAACTATATATTTTAAACTGTCCTCCTGGATCCTGACAAGACTTTCTTCACCCTCTTTGGAGCTGGTTGCTGTGTTGGTACCCTGCTGTTCTACATTCCCCTTGCCTGAGGTTTGACGGATGCTGAGGTCTCATCTTTGGCTAAGAATTGGGATTTCAGTCATCCTGGAGACAAATTTGCCACTCATTCCTGTGGCAGATAAACTTCAGGCAGTTAACTGCTGCACTTGCTACAGGAAAGGCTTAGTCTGTACTGTAATTAGGTCGTTAATTAACCCCCTGAATATTTCCTCTGCCCTTGTTTTTGAAATAAGGGTGGAGTCAGACTTCCATCTGGCTGAACCTTATGTGGCAGAGCTGAGTAATAAAGACACAGTGGCAGGTAAATGCAGGTGATGAAGGGTCCTACCTCTGTGTCTTCTCACACAGCTGTGAGTACTGTACACTAAACCTCTCTATAAATAGGGGCTCGACCTCTTTTAAACTGCAACTAAAAGCAGTGTAACCCCTTCCCAGCATTGTTTGGTGTGGCATGAGGGAAGGGAAAAAAACCATCCATGGACTTCACTGGAGCCTTTCCAGGTGTGAGGGAGCTCCTGCTGTATTTAAAGTTCAGAGTGAAAGACTATCTTTCAATACATTGTATTTAACTTTGTCCAGTTCCATTCCCTTTTTCTGCAGCGATAAAACCACTATTGCTCTTTCATCTCTCCCCCTTTCTTCCTGAGTAGGTTCTGTGAAAACGGTGTTTGGGGGCAGTAAATCACAAAATGGAAGCATGCATTCATAAAATGCTTTATACCTCCCTCCATCAATATTTCAATGTGCAACACAGACACCAACATTTCATTTTAATTACCCTGCAAATTTCCTTGTCGAGGAAGAAAGCTGAACTCTGCAAGGCAGCCCAACCCCGTCCCCATCCCCTCCTTGCCATGGGAGCGCTGCAGTCCAAGTAGCCATGTCTTTTGTTCATCTGAGCCACGGGGCTCTCTGCTTGCTCGGTGTGGGTGTCTCCCGCAGGAGGAAGACTTCCAGCTGGGCAGAGTCTGGCCTGGCTCACCCTTTTATTGCCACATGGTGAAAGGAGGTCTTGAAGCCATTTGTGGATGTATTTGGGAGCTGGCGTGTTGCCTGGAGCCCTCCAGCAGGCAGGAAGGGCGATCCAGCACAAACAGAAGGTTTTAGAAGATAGGCTCTAACAGTGATTAGAGACAAGGGAAGGCTTCTCTGCTACAGCAAGTGTCACATTTTTTAAAGCTGTCCTTTTTGAGGTTGCATTAGTTGCTGTTTCTGTTTGCAGAAGAGAAAAGTGATCAAGGTGTGCAAGTCACTAAACGACCGAAGCAAGTTACCCTGTGTCCTCGTGTAGCCCTTTCTGAGACATTTAAGAGATATCCACTTGCAACTGAGTGGCAATATGGGAGTCAATACATTGCACACCCAATTAATGTGCTAATCTGCAAAACTCCTTGCCAGAAGATACTGCTGAGTCCCCTCGAAAAAAACCCATAGCAGATTTTTTTGAAGTATAACGTTCACAGGTATGTGAGCTAGGATAAAAATATACATAACAAAATGCTTAAGGAAAGGAGGGGGTCCCCTAATGCAAAGGAAGTATGTCCCTCGTGGTGGTGCTGTTCCATCGTTGTCAATTATAAAGAGTGTTAAATGTTCTTCTTTAGCAGCTGGTGTGGGGTATTATCGTAGAGTGGGCATTAAATTAGACTGGTTATCAGTGTAATTCAGTATGACAATTTCTGTGGTCATATCCTGAAGACAGTGGGAAAGGTGGGGAGAGGGAGCAGCACTTGTGACACACACAAATGCTAACTGGAAGGGAAAGAGGCATTCATTTCTTGTTAGTGCATACAAATGTAAATGTACTGATTTATGTAACTTCCCAAAGCTTAGCTGCTTGCTGCCTGAAGAAGCATTCTTAAAACACATATCCAAATTAAGATGCCATGTATCAGATAAATTGCTCTGTGTAGAAACTTTGTTTGCAAAGTCAACATTTTTCCAACAGCCTTTTTAATGTCCTTAAAAAACCCAAAACAAACTGTATGGTGAAACAAATATCTGTATGTTGCTGGTATCAAGGTCCAAGAGATGGTTTTGAGGCCAGCCGTGTCAGAGAAAGCCAGTGTCACTGTCATGACTGCCCAGTCTTAGATGGTTAAGTGTTGGCATCTTCAGATAGGTACTCATTAAAATTAATTAAAGTCCAAACAATACCAATTAAAGTATTTAGCAAATGAATTGTCTTATTTTAACCTGCTCGAGAGCAGCAATTTTGGGTTTTGTAATGGAGAGCTGCATGTTTCAAACTGAGATGGGGAGTGTGGGATGTGTTATACTTCACCCAACATCTTAATGCAGCATTTCCTCTGCGAGGGAAGGTGTGAAAAGTAAAGTTAAAGCTGTGTTGTCTGTTTTTTTCCTCTCCCTAGGACTGGTGTTTCCCTTTTACTCAGAGTTATACCAGTTCATATAGAGAACCTCTCAGGTAGTGTTATCCATGGGCTAATGGATATTTTCCTACTCTGTATGTATGCTTAATAATGTATATACAATGCTCACACAATGTTAGGACAAGAATAGTTATTATTTTGGAAAATCTTTTCTAGGACCTCCTTGAAGTTCCTCTGAAAAGAGCTCTCCAGGATCCCCACTGATGCAAGAATTAGTCTGATGTCTGTAATGACAGATGATGGGGAGGTACGTTCAAGGCAGAGGGCCCTGAAATAAAGTTGATTTGCAGAAAGGCCATAATAGGTTAACAATGCAAGTCTTCATCTGCAAGCCTGGAGAGAGTCACGTGAGCTGGGAGCTATTAGGAGGATGTGCAATGGAATGAAATCTTGGGGCACCACCAAAAAGCATTTCTGAAGAGGTGGGACTGGCAGTCCTGGTTGGGGCATGCCAAGCGCTAGATGGATCACCCCATGCATTAACAAGGAAGATTTCCTTGCATGGTCTTGAGATGACACAGACCATCCTGACAGCCAGCAGTCTTGAACAGGAGAGTTTAAAAAGAGCTGGAATTTGTCTGTCTTCACAGGAAAGGAGTGCTGACAGGTTTGGGCTGATCTGCAGAAAAGAGTCTGGATGGGAAAAGTTGTTTGCCAGGTTAATTTGCCTCCTTGCATGGTGGAACAGTTGCTGTAGGTCAGTCTTAAGGAACCAGGGTGAACATGACCTGTAGACGTAGTCAGCAAGGCTTTTTGGGGTGAGACCTTTACATCTGGACACTGAACAGCAGGACTGTTAGAGAGCAGGCAGCAAGAAAAAAGAAAAATGGTAGTGTTTTCTGAGTATCCCCTCCCCAAATACACATTGGCATGTCCCCATGCAGCACAGATACAAGCAGAAGGGATCTATTTATGTGGTTATGGGTTTGCTGTCCTTGGATCCTGTTTGAATACACTCCATCCCAGAGTTGTTTTGCATTTCACCGGGGAGTCTTTTGTCTAAAGGGCATCGATGCTGCAGCAAAGTGGAGCGTGTCCCTGCCCCTGCTTTCTCCAGTGGATATCACATTTCATTACCCTGATGAGCCTGAGCGAATTCTCCGGGTTGTGTTAATTCGCCCACAAGCCAGCCTGTGTCACGTCCGCAAGAAGCCTGTGACATTTTCTAGCCTCCCCCATCCCTCCCGGTTTCAAAACCTCGAATAATAATCTCAGCCTTGTCTCTTTTTCTACTTAATGCTTCTGAAACAGAGGGGAGAGGGGGCAGAGGGGCTGAGACACCCACTTCTTGACCACACAGATGCAGTCAGCCCCAAGCCAGGCAAGCGTGGGAAGCATTTGGCTCAGGGGGCTATGTGTGCGCCCAGTCTGCTGTGGTGCTGCTAGGGCTCGTGGCAGGGGGAACAGAGGGGTTGCCTTTGCAAGACCTCAGTCTTTGCGGTCTGGAGCTCATCAGTGAAATGGAAAACGGGTGGTGGTGAGCAGGGCAGCTGTTTCTGCATCATCCTACCCTTTGAGCTGCTGTGGGTGGAGAAGTATAGTGCTTTTATGCATTTGATGCCTTCACCAATGCTTTTTTGGTTCCCCTGAAGCATGGGTGCATCGCTAGGGAGAGGACCGTGTAGTGTTGGACAAGTGCTTTAAACCCAGGATGTGAATGCTGTGTTTCAGAGTGCCCTGCAGGCAAGGCATAGAGGAAGGATTTAAAATTAGATGCATGGAGGCAGGTGAGAAGTAAACTATTTGTGTTCCTAGTGTGGTGCTGCTCCTTCCCCATGTCTTCAGTTTAATCTGTATTTTGGATTACATTGGTAGCATCAGAGAGTTGGGGTAGTTTTCCAAAATGTTGGTGCCCAAAAGTGTGAAGTGAGGCGTGCTTCTGCATGTATTGCAAACAATATTCATGCTTTTTTTTTTTTTTTTTTTTTACTTTAAGTAATGCAACTTATGCTTTAACTAATGATACCTTTAAATGGTGATAATTTTGCTGTTCTAGCAGCCCTGAAGTTGAGCCATTGAAAAATCAGGGATGCTTGTATCAGTGTAACGTTAAGGATAGGTACTAATTTCTCAAGAAGTAAAACAAGCTTTAACAGGACAGAGAAAATTAGCTACTGATTATTGGTACTTCTAAGAGAGATGAAGGTACACTCTTTCAAAATACTTCTGTGATTACGTCCCTCATCAAACCATCCCAGGAAGGCAATTCAACACTGCAAGGCTTAGCTGCGCCTTGTGCTCCCCACTGGTTATTAGGCCTTTTGGATAACCATCATTCTCTGTATTCAGGTTTCTGAGAGGAAAGGTTAATGCACATTGGCTCATAAACACCACTCTGAATGTGCTGAGAGGCTTTGTGCTGAGCGCACGAGAGCCTTGGTCACATGTGGACAAGAGTTACTTGCACATGGAAAACCAGCGACTGATTGAAAAAGAGTTTCAGGCTAAGTGTATGAAGGGGGCTTTGAATGGGTTTGGCTGTAACACAAAACTGTTGCTGGAGAGCTCTTTGGCAGAAGGAAAGAGGCTCCAACCAAGGAATTGGCTGTGTGTTGTATCAAAGATGAGTGATCAGGGATTGGAGTAAGTGGATCTTACTGTAAATGGATCAAAGGGATCAGGACGCAGAAACTAAAGCAAAAGATAATGACAGGTAAGAGTAACCACTAATGAAGCCCTGAGCACTTAAGGTGTGGTGAAGAAGCTCCAGGAGCTTCACTCAGCCCTAAATAACCAGGAAGGGTGAGAAGTGATCTGCGATGTACTCCTAGGTGGGACAGGGTGATGGTCTGGGTGGCTGAGGACTGTAAGGATATTGGGAAGGATGTGATTGCGGATAGCAAGGACGTAGCATGCATGCCCCTCCTCAGATCCGTTTGGTAAGCAAAATCCTTGTTTTTTCCAAGAAAAGGAGAGGCTGGGAGTCCCAGGCAAGCTGGGTGTCAGCTTGGAGGCTCACTATGCACCAAGGCTGCTTCGCTCACTTCACACCTGGGGACAGATGCACAGCACCATGTATTCAGTGGATGTTGTTTCTGATTTATACTAACCATTTCAATCAAAGCCAAGGTGGTAGGAAGATTTCAGGTGCTGTTTGGAAGAAAGGGGTAACTGAGGAGAATGTTTAGGGTGTCCTGACTGAGGCCACCTTTTGAGGTGTCTGCTTCTCCCTCCAGGGGCCTGCAATCCTCACCTCACCCCTTTAGCAGCTTACTTAACATCTGGGGACTTCATGAGACGAAGTAAGATGTACCCCCACCTGAGCAGAAATAGATGATCCAAACCATCTTCAAATGCACCTAGCCTGACCAGAAGCTGCTGTGGTGAGTAATTTCTAGTCCAAAGAGAAATTTCTTCTCTCAGCATCCCTCTCAGACATTTTTCTTTGCCCTGAAAGGATTCCTCCCTGCATGTTGAGTCATGCTTGAAGAAGTGCTTGTTAAATAAGTACCGCTCAGCTTTGCTTAAAACAAATGAAGTTGATTTAATAGGGCTATAGAACGGCCAGGTATCTGTGTTATTTAAGAGTATTGGCACTTTGAAGGCCGAGTGCTAAAAGCACTTCATTTTTATTTCAACTGTTAATTGAAAATCAGCTGGTTTGTCTTGTTCTTTCCACTACTGCTCCTTTCCTCTGCTCCCTGCTCTCATCTCCCCCATCTCCCTCTGACAGGATAACAGCTGTTAATGCAACACCCCTGCACAACATGCTAGTAAAAATGTGGCATGAGGCCAGGCTTTCACTTGTGGTTTATTAGTTTAATTAACCAGGGTCTTGCAAATACTTCTTTGTGAGGCAGAAGTGAGAGAATCTAATGTTTTTTTGGGGCTGGATCTTTACATCATTTTTAGGCACCTGGTGAAGGCACGAAGGTAGAAACTTGGCTTCTCTGATTAACCTTGACTGAATTCAATAATACCTTGGAGTCACATTATTGCTGACCTTGTGTTTTGCTACCTTCTCATCTTTCTAATTTGTCTTTCCTTCCTGCCTTTGCAATAATAGTCAGAAGTGTTAAAAAATATCTCCTGCTGTCTTGTGGGAGAGCTCCTCTACTTGCAGTGATTTTTATTTTTTTACTTTTCAGTATATTTGTGTTTTTCTTGCATTTACACACACAAACATTTGCATGAGAACAGCTATTTAAGAGTTACTTGGAGGTGGCCTTGTAAATTTTTTTAATGAATTTGTGTGATGATGTGCTGAATATTGCCAGCTATCAAGATAATTTGGCATTTGTCCATGCAAAAAGAAATTCTTTCTGTGTGCCATTTTAGGAGATGATCCTGACGATGTTCATGAGAAAAGCAGTGTTGAAGCTGGGGTGTCCACAAAGAAAAAGCCCAGGTGCTGCCTGGGTTTATTTTGAGTGATTTGCTGTTCTTCCCTTTGGCCACAGGTTCCTGCTGATGTGATGTCCCCTCATAATTTTGGTCTATGCTGCTGAAGGTGTGTGTATTATTTTGAGTGAGGCATAAAACAAAGGATCTGAACACTTGTAGTGATCTGTAAAGGCTCTGCTATCTATTTAGAATAAACATCAGGGTCTTGTTCAGGGGTATTTGTGTGGATGCAGCAGAAATCTTACAGATCAAAGGACAATAAGGCCAGGTCTTAAAGTCCTGTAAGGATTTTGAACACTCTAGCTCTGTTGCAATTCCAGTTTTGGTGTAAATGCCATTTGCACTTCCCTTTTGAAATTTCTTTTTCTTCTTTGCTTCCTTTTCCTTTACTGATACTTAGTGTCATACACAGTTCCAGTGGTCCGCCCTAGAAGGTGATGATGGTGATTCTTTCCTAGGACTTTCTAACGATCTTGAGGGCGATGGTTGTAGTTTGAAAGAGAGAATATTGATTATCATCTTAATTGACAGTTCTCCCTTGCTAGTATCTCTCCAAATCAAGCCTACGGCAGGTCACATTCCCATGGGGTATCCAAAGCATGCTGCTAATCTCTGGAAGCATATGCCTTAGGTGAGTAAAATAGTTCTTTAAGATTTGCCATCTCACAATGAATTTTGCATTGAAGTTCAAGATTTCTGTGTGAGAAATGTGTACTCGGAATTTTGAAGCAGAAACGTGCTTGATCCAGGACTTCAGCAAGCAAAATTCTTGCAAAATACCCAAAATTGGTACAGCTCTTGGTGGAGCAGTTTCTGGTGTCTGTGTGTGTGAATGGCTTTAAGACACAGGTCCAGGTAAATGGGAGTGCATGAGGCTCTTGCTCTGAGCATGTCACTGTGTGAAGGTGTTTGTGACCTATCTGAGATACCGGATGGTCTGCAGGGTGTCTCCAGAGGTTTTTCATAATGTAGCCCTACATCTATGGTGGCTGCCTTTTGTCTTCTGTGGCATTCTTGTACAAATCCAATGTTGTGATTCTGTGAGTCATGGGCAATTGAAGTAATATCGTCATCTGCTTCAGGGGTGATAAAAGGTAGATAGATGGCAGCTAGATAAACTACATCATGCTCTGTCTCCTCTCACCTCCTATAACTGCTCTGACATCAAGTAGCTGCAGTTGGTTCACCCACCTGCTGATGGTGACAGAGCCAAGGATAGGGAAATGACTGTAGCTGCCTTTGCTGGAGTTTGTAGCTAAGGCACATAGTTGGCATTTCTTCTTCGGTTCTGCTGTTTCAACTACCTAATGCAGCTGGACGAGTCATCACTATGATCATCTGTGTGATACAGGTTTGGCCAGAAAATCCTTGCTTTTAGATGTAGGCAAGTGGTGCTGGTAGGAGCAATACGTTGGCTCCAGCACCCTGTATTTGTGGGCAACCTGAGAAAATCTTGAGTCTAGAAGGGTCCCGAGAGCTTCTGTTGTCCAAAGCCTTTGCACAGGCACTGCAGTGTAGGCTGGCTGCAAGCTGCAACCTGTCCTTGCTTATCCCAACACTGGGAAAAAGCACTGGGAGCGATCCCTTTGCTGCACTTGCAACACACTCCAAAATGCCAGCAAGTATAAAATTCAGTAAATGTATTGAACTGGCTTTTTTTCCTCTCTGGAGCACACTGAAATGCTAACTGTCCTGTTTACCGTCTGGTGCAATTTAAGATGCTGATTGGAAGTGCAATGTCCTTAAGTGAGATAGTTGTTGGCTACCCAAAAGATTCTATCTTTGCTTACATAACACCTCTCTGCTGCAAATCATAGTCTTGGTAGAGTTCATAGTCCGGTGGATTTCCGTAGGACCGTCTCATTGGGAAACAGATTTCATCTCTTGTCTGACACTCTGCTGACCTGTCAGGGGCATCATAGGTTCCAGCCATTTTTCTGGGACTTTGGGAAAGGGGTGTTTACCAGGTGAGATGATTTATCTTTCTTTAGGAGTGGGTTTAGTCCAAGAATATATCAATACAGAATTTCCTACCTGCAGGTCAAGAGGAAGCCTACATGTATTTTTAGAAACATAGACAGTGAAACCATTAAATTAATTTGTCTTTGCTTTAATAAAAGCACTCCTTGCCTTTAGAGAATGATAATGGCACTAGATTAATGTATCCAGGAGCACCATTGTGAGTGGCAGCTGGAGAATGAGAACTTGATGGGATCTAAAATGAAAGAAAAATGTTTGCAATCAGTTTTGTGCTTCATTCTCCTCTTACCCCAACTACCTGAGATGTTCAACACATAATTCTACAATTTATGTGGTGGTTTTTTTTTTTTTAAAGGCATTGTAAGTCTTCCATAAGAAACTCTCAAGATGCTATTTTCATGCAAATAGCTTTGTGTGCTAAATTGAGGAACTTAAGAACCACAGAAAATACAGGAAATGTGGGCAGAACACATTTGAAATGTAAAAGTTTCCTGGGAGTTGTCAACAGCTCTTTAAGAAGTCTATTGCCTGCACCTTTCAGCAGCTTTTCTTTGTGATTGCTGGGGGAAAAAAACAACAATTACAGAACTGAAAAAATTGTACGTAGTTGTTGCACTGAGGAGCAACTCTCTAGAAGCGATAATGGAGCGGAACAACATTCTGCAGTTTGCCTTTCTGGCTTTGATGAAAATCGAGATGACAACAATGCCCCAATTCTTTTTCTAGTTCCCAAGCTTAAAGTAAGAGGATGCCCAGTTTTTCTAGATCACTTACCTTTAAGGATGCTCTGACACCTTCTAACATGTGTCCTCATACCTGTGCCTTTCCTTCAGTGGCAACCGTAGAAAAACCCCCTGAATTTCCTGGTGGAAGGATCTTTATTGCTCACGTAGGCTTGTAGAGAAGATGAGTGTATAAACCTTGATTCTTAAGGGCAAAACCAGCCTGGAAAGTATCCTCTCAAAATCGAGTGTGGTATGAATAAAGCAAGTGACTTTTCCACACCACAAAGATGAGTACTTTCTACTTCACTGCTGCGGATGATTAAGGAAAACAATTGCATTCTGACAACATGCATTGACATTTTAAAATGAAAAAGAAATGAAGAACAGATTCTGGGAGGCTTGCCATTAATGATAATGGATTTGCCTGAATGGAAGCCTTTTTGAAAGTCCAATTCAATTTTTTTTTATAATGTTTCCTAGAACAGGCAACCCCATCACAGGGGGGTGTCTAGTGGGTCAGAGGAGTTCAGGGGGTAGTCTGGGGAACAGAACCGGCTCTACACGTGCACTCACGAGCCCACTTAAAGACAAACAAGAAAAATGCCTGTGAGGGCAAAGAAGGGAGGGGAAGCTAGGTTAATGCTGAAAAATGAAGATTTGACGTTTAAGTTCAACTTTCATTTGCTTGCAAATGAAAACTATTGTGTCAACACTGCAGGAGATGGTCTATGCATAGCTCTTTTTAGGTTAGCTTTTCTTTTCCCCCCAAAGGTTAATTCTTCTTTGATTTAAAAAAAAGTGAGAAACGTGGACTTTAAATGATAGGCAAACACACACAGTGCCTCCCTGGCAGTGCATGCTGCACATCAACTGCACAGCCCTGCTCAAGCTTCTGGCAGGGGGCTGTAGCATACATGATAACACGGCATTGAAGGAAGAGCTTTCCAGACAGGTGTAAAATGTATTGCAGTTAACCATTTTCCTGTAGGAATTTTTTGCTCCTTGTGATACTAACTTTCAGTTGTGAGGTTAAAACTGGGATGTTTACAGCTGCATCTTTTTATAGGGACCACGTGATAGGTAATTTTATGTGAAAAATCTGTTTAGTCCCCTGATGGAAGAAGTAAACTTAGGCGAGACTCATTCTCCTGTGAATTCTTGGCATGCCATAAAAAACCCATTGCAGTTCTCCAAAATATTAGCTGTAAAACTTGTGCCTTGTTAAAGTTACAATCAGAAGATATAACAAACGGATTATTTAAGCATACATTACCATGTAACGTTCATCTCGGGGCACTTGGATTTTGACTCTGCAGTACTGTGCCTTGCCTGGAAATCTCATGGTGGCTGCTGGGGTGGAAAACACAATCCCTCCTTCAAATAATGTATCCCTTCCCTGCTGTGCCTCTCCTCTGGTTCAAAGATAGTCCCCCTTTAAAGTTTAATCAGTAGTTTTATCATTGCTCACAGGCAAAAGGTACCGATCAAAAAAAAAAAAAAAAAAAAAAAAGCTGCCTTGGGATGGAGAAGTTTAACACTGGATGGAATGGAATTGCACCTTTCCTCTGCTCCCGCTGTTTTTAATTGATTCTTCATAATGGTTTGTGCTTATTTTTGGCTAGGATGGCCCTGGGAGGGTGATGGGAGTTTGTGAGCTGCTGTTCTGGCAGATATCTATACCTCTGCTGAACCCATCCACAGGGAAGCTGAGCTCTTGGTGAATCTGTACTGGAGCAGAGCAGGGAACAGGTAGTTTCTTGGGTGTTCGGTTGGGTCGCTTTCCTCAGGTGGCTCTCCCAGAACTGCAGAGTGTCTTTAGGCTTTATTTATTATTTTTTTTCTTGTATCTGTCACCTGTTGATGCTCCTGAAACACTAAAGGGGTAGATGTGGCACAGTGCAGTAATTGGAGGGTGGATATGTTATAAAAGGTATTGAGAGACCTGAGCTGATGCTTTCTCGAGACTCATGTTGTTAATGATGTTTTCCAGAGCAGAGTCCCAGTGGTCACAGGTGGTGCTCCAGTGGGAGGAGAGAGTGTGTGTCTGTGTGTGTCTGTCCCCCCACCCCAAAGGATTGGAGAAGGGAAAGCACTGAGGAGCAAGTAGCAAGTTGGGAAGGCAGGGATATGAAATGCAAACTGCTTGAACCTGGGCTCGTGTCTGTGCTTGGTGCTCCCTGTTGGCTTTTCAAGGGCATTTGGAGGTGTCTAGCAGGAATGGTTTGGCATGGGTTCCCAGAGGAAATGCAAGTCATCTCAACCTGTTTGGTCTAGAGCCTGCTTGGCCTTTTGGGCTGAGACTGCATTAATCCTGGCCTCTTAGAAGGCACTTCATTACTTAAGGAGGATAATATCAATCTGTTGCTATATTCGCATCAGAAGGAAAGGGTTAATGTTGGCTTTTTGTGCTTCTCTGGCTTCTCTTCATGGGAACACCCAAATATTTGGTAATTTCCAAAGTGGAAGGAGGAAAGTGCATCTGCCTCCTCTTTGAAAAGTCAGCAGTGTGACAACCCATGGCAGCAGCATCTGTCGGAATGCCCATCAGTCTGTCCCTGCAATGAGAACGCACAGGCACATGTGTTAATGTTATGTACGTTCTTGCTACCGTTGTTTTCTCTCTGAGACCCCTGCAAAGCCAGTATAGGGTAAAAGGCTTGTTTCTAACTCTGAATCACCTGTACTCTCTTGAGTCTCCTACAAGCTGAAATTTGGTTTACAAAGCTGGTAAAAACAATTCAATTTAGGATGCTATTGGTTTTGCTCAGTATGTACTACCCTGGCCCTCAATCTTTTTTGCTTTTCCACCAACCATTTTTCTTGGTCAGTCTGGCTGCCACTTTAGATCTCTAGTTCTTCCCATGCTGCTTTTCTGTTAGAAGAGAGATGCAAGAAAATTACCCTGTAACAACCCGGGCTGTAAGACATTTCCAGCCTTTGAATAATCTGTATGGGATTTTTCCTCCTTTTTTTTTTTTTTCTTCTGTGATTGTTGTCTGCATAGGTAAAGCCAGGCCCAGCAAATGCTGATAATTCAGATAAAATGCACAGCATTTAGGCCTTTTATTATTACCTGTGGGGAGGAAAAGAGGCATTTTGTATGGCTTTGCAGTGGATTGTATGGCAGTGGGAGCAAAGAAATGTCTGGCGTGGGGTTTTCTCAGGAGCTTGGTGCAGAATTTTTATGCATGGCTTCTTGGGTAGCTGCACAGGTATTTATCCACTATATAAATAGGAGATTGACATCTTTATAGATCTATTACAAATGTGTTCTCAGCTCAAGGTCACAGTTTTCTTCAATTCTTGCATGTAGCTCATTTGCTGCTTTTCTCCGTGCCTTACACTTGCTCTGGGACTGGCGATCCATGCTGTGAACTCTCCCGTCTCTCATACTTCAGATTCTGTTTTGCTGTCTTTTATCTGCAGGGGTTTCTCCTGTGAGCCATGATGTGCTTATACGTTTCCTTGTTGCTGTTGGTGCTGTAAAGATAGCATTTACATATATCTATATCTATATCTATATAAAATTGTGCAGATTTGAAGGTAGTGGGTTGGGGATTTTTTTTGTTTTGTTTTGGGGTGTTTTTTTTTTCCCCTCACTGGAATCTATTAAGTTGGAGGATTTGACTCTCGGTGGGAAAGCACTGAAGATCTTTTTTGTACCTCTTAATGGTGTTCCCTGTTTAGTAAGATGGGTTACTTATGCAGCTGGCTCGGTTGCTACTTCTTTTAGCCTAAGCTTGATGCCCAAATCATGTCAGGTTGCTTGAAGCATCACAGATACTTAACTGACCCCCACCCCTACCGCGGGTTGCTTGCTTACCTCTTTGGGCTTATCTGCTGCCTCTGAGGCTCTCTGAAGATAGGGATTTGCAGCTCTGCCATGGAAATGTGCTTCTCCAGGAGCTGTGCTGCTCTTCTTGTGCAATGGGAAGAAGCCTCCTGCAGAAGCTGTTCCTACTGGGCGATGAATTCCAGTTTGGTTTCTTCTCCATCGGAAAATGAGGGAGTGTGGCTCCAGGTGGACAGAGAGAACCAGGTGTGCCCTTTCTGCAGGAAGTTTGTTCCTCTAGACTGTTGTTGGTGTGTTTGCTGGGCATATACCTTATTTCGATTTGTGCAATTAAATTTTTTACTTTCTGTAGGTGAAATGTTTTGGAGCTGACCACAGTTTCCACATACTCCTATTTGAGATGAATTGCAAGACAATATTTTTGCCCAGTAGATTCCAAAGCACTGTAAGCTTCTGATATTCAAAACCTGTAATTAAAGTAATAAATTTATTTATAATATTAATATATATTGTAAAAACATATATTTAATACATATTTTAATATATTAAATAAAATATGTTTAATAATATATATTATTAACATAATAAATTATTATAAAATAAAGTAATAAATAAATAAAGTAAATAAAAAATAAAGAGTAATTTTACAAGGACATACCAATTGTGTGTTCCCTGATTTAAAGGAGTACCTTCTTTTGGAATTACATTTGTATCATGAATGTCCCGTTCTGTCAATTCAGATTTCATTTTGCAAATGTTCTCTAATATTCCTCTAAAATTCAACTTCAGCAAATGTTCCTTCTGGAAACTTCAGCTGCTGAGCCACGCAGAGAGACTGAACACAGCGAGAGTATGGGCTCGAGCAGAGAACTCATAAAGGTTGCTAGAAGGCACTCTTGGGAAGCTGCATTCAGCATTTGCCTGTGGGATTATACCAAGGAACCTAAATCCCTTGACTCTCCAAGCTATCTAATGGCATTTTTATGCAGCCCCAAGACTTACCACCTTCCCCGCTTTTCTAACCTGTAGCCTGCTTTTCCCCACCAATCTCAGCCTACTCACTTCCCTCACCTCCCTGAGCAATACCTTTCCCATCTAACCTTCAAGGCTTTCTTACCGGCAGAAATTCCTGCAGGTGGAGCTGGAACGACGTCCTGCTGCTGGAATAAGTTATGAGGCATCGGTTGTCACTGAGTAATTGCTTCCCCGCGGTTCCTGGTTCTTGCACTTGCTCTCGATATGCCTGTGTGTGCAGCCACCCGGACAGAGCATCCTGCATGCCAAACGTCCTTGTGGTCTGCAGGCAGGCAGAGTGGTGGGTGGCCAGCCTGCCCTTCAGCTCTTGCTAAATCGTGGCGGTTTGACCACCTCCAGATCATGAAACAGGAATATCAAAGGAAATTGTGCAGCAGTGGAGTTCATTTTCTTGTAATAGGCATCCTGATTTAATTCTGACAGGAGGGAATCTTATTCCATCACGTGTCCCCTAAGAACCGTGATGAAAGGCGTTGTCTATAGCGGAAACCAATTTGTTACTGGATTCAGCTGTATCAATGTTATCCATGATAAGGTTGTCTTCACTGTGGCTTTGCAGTGATTTATCTAGAGAGGCCTCCTAACTTTCCCGGATGCTGGGCAGCCCAAGAGTATGCGAGGACAGCAAAAAAAATCAGGGGCTGGCTATGCTCTTGTGGCTAATTCTCTTGTTGACTGTTCTCTGCAGGTGGCTGTTGCCTCTAAACCTCAAACTGGAGACCGGAGCTGCTGCTTTGGCTCCCATTGCACCTTGACTATGCTGTTAGATCCCACCAGCAGAGTGTCTCCCAGGCTGACAAATAACAGCTAAAGCACTGGAGAGCTCCAAAAGGTTGGGAACGTGCTCAAAACAACCAACAATAGATCTGTACAGGATTCCAGCTGTGGGCACCAGTAGAAAAGGCTGGAAGCTTGTGGGAGAGAAAGGAGGCAGGCTGGGTTGCATGAGAAATCTGTTCATCTTCGTGATGCCCACTATGGAAAGGCTGTCTGGAAGGTCGTGCTCCAGCAAAGTGATCCTTACTTTTGTGCGCAATTGTAATGCCATCACTTGGGTGTGTTGAAGGATGGGATGCTCAGTGTGGGGTCTCACCTGTGCCTGCTCCCAGTTACCTGCTGCAGGTGATGAAGGAGTCCCAGATACGGGCGGGTGTAGGTCTTCATGGGTTCCCCTCAAGGGGCCATGCTTCTTGGGACTGCACCAGCAGCTTCACAGCCCCTGCACCAGTGAAATATGGACATTAGCCATTTTATCTACAGCAGGCAGAAAACACTGGCCATGCTGAGTTCACTGGTGGGTCTCCAGTGAGAGGCAAGATTTGATGACATGCCTGAGAAAGATCCTGTGCCTTTGTCTTGCTCCCTCCCAGTCTGGGGCATTTTGCAGGTTCAGGGCTTCCTGAGCTGGAAGTTAATCTGTAACTTTGTGATTAATAGTCCTTGACGGGCTCTGCCAGTTAACTTAAACATTTGTGTTATGGGCCCTTCACATGCCCTGTTACAAGGCATTTGCTTTGCAGTTCATGCCTTGTGTGACGCAGCTGGAAATGTGTTTCAGTAATGCTCCAAAGTCTTTGGTTTTCCTGGTACATTGAATTTTTGCTGTTACTTGTAGGGCCTGCTGCATCCCGTGACCTTTCTCTGGCAGGAGCGCCTTGCAGTCCTGCTTCTGATGTCTTTTTTCCCTTTCTGAGGAGTTTTGGAGATGCTGGTCAGCTACTGCGGAGGGCAGCAGGCCAGGGCTGGGGGGAGCTGCTGTACAAACTGTTGAGCTAGTGTTGGGGTTTGGTGTGAGTCCCACAGGGCTCTGCTTAAAAAATGAGTGTTCTCAGCTCTGTCTGAAAAACAGAGCTCTGCTCAAACAGCTGAGCTAAGGTAACCGAGGCACTCCCCACACTTTCCTCACTGCTCTGTGTTCGCTACATTTCCCTGTGAATGTCTGCTGGAAGACCTCACATATGTCCCATATCAATGCCTATGTGGGCATGTCCATGCTCCTCATGTGAAGAACTGATGTTCTTACAGTTCCCTCTTGCCTGGGTGGGTTTTTTTCACTTTTTTTTTTTTTTTCCTTCCCACAGTTCAAGAGCCCAGATTATTTTAGCACAGTAAACATTTTTTTGACAGTTAGTGACATGAATAAATCCTTTCCTTTCCTCCCCCTAGTTTATTATTTAAGAGGAGAAAATGATTAAATCCACCAGAGCTGATTTGAATTCTCTGTTAACAGGAAGAGGGTGGCCGATGGGGGTCTGTCAAGCCGCAGAGTTTGCGTTCATCAGCATCTTGGGAGAAACAGAGATGCCAGCTGCTTAGAAACATCTGGTTTCGGTTGTTCTCCCTCCTCCCCCACCTTTGCTTTTTTTTCTCTCTTTTTGGAGAGTTTAGCATTACTGACTCTAAATGTTGCATCTAGTGGGGTGACAGCTTGGTTTCTCCTCTTCTACTCAAGTACCAGAGCCCTGCCAGGGTACTGGGCTGGAATCCAAGTAAGGGTCAGCCAGAGCAGTAGAAAAACTACCAGCTGGTCACAGGTTTCTGAAGGAGAAGCTCTTTCTGTTCGGGGCTGGGCTCTGTGTGCCTGAAGGCACAGTCTGGTTAATGTAATACCAGCACGAAGCAGGGAGGGAAAGGCAGGGCCCCTCTGTGCAAAGGGAGAAAGTGTTTTCCTAACCTTGGTGACATGGAAACACAAGCAGTTAGAGTGAAAGAAGCCCCAGCAGAGTTAATTAAGTGTTGCATTTAAAAGATGGAATCAAATAGAAATGCTTTGCATTTATTGAAGTTAGCTTTTCCTGCTCTCGAGGGTTGGACAAGGGTTGAGTACCTGTGCTGTTTGGGATGGAAGGCAATCTGGAGCAGTGCATTAGCATGGACTCGGATGTGAGGTTTGAGAGAGCAGTTGTCAGCTCCTCTGAACAGTGCTTTTGCTCACCAGCAAGCCCTTAGCATGCCTGGCAAAGGCAGTGTGCTATATGTACAGTCAGGAAAGGTGCAGGGTGGAGGGTGCCTTCCTCTGTTCCCTTTCCCATCATTTTGACTAAAAGGTGCATCTATAAAACTGATACCTGCTGGAGACTGAACCAACCAAGCTGGTGCATCTGTAGAGCAGAGTGTCACCCTGTGCTCAGGTCCTGCTATGTCATCTCCCAGTGGTGTTCATCCTGGCTAATTAAGCTGAGTCTAAATAACCCAGGCAGTGCCCTGTGCTGATGTGGTTGATCAGCTCAGTGTTGGCTTAGGTTCTCCATTAGCCAGAGGAATCGGTGGCTATGCAGTGCAACCCTAAAGGCTGTGGCTCAGCTTCCACTGGGGTTAGGAACCTGCGACTTGAAATAATCAGTGCTATTCCCTGTGGTCTGGATGCCATCAAGACTGCAAAATTCAAAGTAATCTTGTTTGGTGTCTGCCTGCACCTTGCTAGAGGGGAGTTCTGTTCCGCTAAAAAATACGCAGCAAATGTGTGCCAAAATGAGCCATTCAATGTATAAAGCAGAGCAGGCTTCTTCTCAGCATCAAAAGGGAGCTCCCAGCCTCACCTGGTTACACCCTCCACTGCCATTATTTTAGTGGGATAGTTTATGTCTCATGGTATTTTGGCAATAGAGGATGACTTGCAATATTTCAGGTTTTCTTGAGGTTGTCCTTTCACCTGCCTGTCTTTTCCCTTCAGTTTTCTGTGCTTCTGATGACTGACTTTATTATCTTTGCTATTTCTAAACCTCTTTTTGGTCCCTGTCGGAGCTTCATTTCTGCTGGGGGGAAGATGGAAAAGGTCAGGCTCTCACTAGTGAATATTATGTAATTTGTTTGCTGCATCTGTGGGCAAACTTGCATGCATGTTGCTAGTATGAACTACTAGGATCCTCCTGGACACATGGGCCCCATGTTTGCTTATTTATTTACCTTTTCTCTTCTCCTCTGTTGTTATTTTCTCCCATCTGGCCCAGTATTACTGGTTCTGCCTCTTCTGCAAGAGAAAAGCTTAGTGGACTCCAAACAGTAAATAAAACTGACATTTGCAGCAGTCAGTCTGATACAACAAGACTGGGATGCAGCAGCACTTCTTTGTTTGGGCTTGGTTCCACTCTTTATTTAAAGCCTTTTTTAATCAGGAGCTAATGACAACTTTTGGTTGCGAGAGCTGATGCACAGGAAAAAAAACATTTTGCATTCAAAATAATGCAAACCGTTATAAATAGGAAGATCTGCAAGGACATAATCAAGCTAAATTGCCCATTGTTACTCTCACCATAAATGATTTCTTGCCTCTGCTATCTGGGTTGGGTTGTCGTCTGGGTTTAGGGAAAGTATATTCTCTCTTTATTCCAGTTGCTGCAGCAGCTGGTTGTTGCAAGAGGGTTTTGTTCTGGGTCTTGTGTGGATCAAGCAAATATTTTGGTGGCTTGGATATTGCCATTCAAATTGTCTCATGAAAATTGTCTAACAGACTACTGCCACTCTCTTTCTGCAGCTAAACTGACCCCTTAAGGTGGACCCATCTCCTCGGGGAGCATGTTACAGACAGACACGGAGAAGTCTTGGAACAGGTCAAAGCAGCAGCCTGCCGGGAAAACAGCTATGACTTGGGAACAGAGAAACTGTCTCTGCTGCAGACGGTATGCAGTAAGCTCTGGATTTTAGTGACTCCATGCAATTTATCCTATTGAAAGTAGCTGAGCCTGTAAAGAATTGGTAGCTGATGCTGAGGTCTCCAAACAGATCATAATGCATTTAATACTTGGGATTTTTTTTTCCTAATTTTCCTCAGCTGTGTTGTACATGAATGAAACCTAAAAGCTGCACACTTTTTTGTGCTTTTATTGAAGCAGTGTATTGTGGACATGGCTTATAAATTAGGCAACTATTCTGGCCTTCTGATTTTTCTAAATGATATTTTTCACTTTTTTAATAAATAGGTTGGTTGTTTTTTCACTGGGCAGTTCTCTGAGCAGTGTAGGTTTCTTCAGTTATGGCACGATCGTGAAGCTTGCCATGAAAATACCACAACATGACAAAGCCTTCATGGTTATGGAAGGTAAACATTGCTGGATGATGTCACTTTTGTCCCAAAACCCAGTCTTTTACTCATTTATTCTGCATGTGTCTTTCTTTTAAAGCATTTTCCCCTTTGCTTCAATGCGTGCAGGGCAACCTTTGCTACAGAATGGTAGCATCCTGAGGGTTAGGTGACCTAATTTCATCTGTACTGCTTTCTTCTTTCTAACCTCCAAAGGCAGAGACCCTGAACTGAAAAGTATATAAAAAGATTCTAATTAGCACAGGACAAATAATAAAATAAGACCTCAAATGAAAAGAGGTTTGATTTTAATTTTCTAAATTAACAAATGGGTGGAGTTAGACCAAACTGCAAGTGTGGCACCTACTTGAATGCTCCACAGCATCCTTGGGTTTTGTGGGGTTTTTTTTGTTGTTTTGTGGGTGGGGTTTTTTTTGGTTTTTTTTCCTCATTCTTGATAGGAAGGAAAGCTCTTGGGTGGAGTTATAGCTCTCATCAAAGAGTTGTCTTGTTTGGACATGCTGACATCACTGATGTCCTCGTCAGCTGTAAATGTCAACCTGACTGTCAGGAGGCAGCTACATATGAGAGAGGTGAAAGTGTCTGGTCTCACCTCCTGCCTCTTCGTGTGTCCCACCTGTGACAGGCAGGAAAATCTTGCTTTGATGAGCAGCTGGGAAGGCCATTGTCTTCTGGGATGCAAAGAAGTTGTCTCAACCCCCTTCTCATCAGGAACTTGGTCAGAAGGTCCCACAAGGAGGAGCTGTTCTTAACCGTCCTTCATTGTCTCTTCCATAGAAGACAGATACTCTTGAGAAGATGATTTTTGGGGTGGCCAGCATTGGAGGACTCTTGAAAAAGGCTCTCTGCAGCTGGGATTAGCCACTAGGACATCACAGCTTGTAGCATCTTTGGCCAAATACCTGGTGAGTGATGCGTTTTTGCCAGGTTGAGAGGAAGCGTTTAGTTGGGTGCTCGGGGAACTCTTTCCTGCAACTGCAATTCTTCAGCTGAACCTTCATCTTCATTGCTGTTTTTCTCATTCTTCTCTGGGCTTCTAATGACAGTGATTATACCAAATGCAATACATTTCATGTACTGTGGAAATGATTTTCAGGCCCAACTCTCTCTTTCAGTGCTTGGAGGATTGTTAAAAATACTGCTTTTTAGATTAAAGTTATTTTATCCTCCCCACTCTATTTCCAGTCCTGTGTTAACCTGCAAAGTAGTAAAACTGCTGACTTTGTTATGTTGCATTAATTAATTATCTCTATAGCAACATGCACTGATGTCGTAAATATGGGAATTCAGCAGCACAGCTGGATGGAAGACAAGCTAATAGATAAATGGGGAGGCTTTTTTTTAAATGCTCAAATATCTGCAGTAGTTAAGTAAACAGAAGATTACTGATAAAGTAATATTTTTCATTGTTTCTCTTTCACTGCCCTATTCCACTTTCGACTGAACCTTCTCAGTTACATAGGTCCCGCATGTTCTTGCTAAAGAGGTTTTGCAAGCTGCTGGTCTGCCTCTCCATCTGCTCAAAGCACTGGGTTATCTCCTGCTTGCTTTTATACTCGTATGTGGAAATGCAGGCAACAGGGCTTCTTCTTGCAGGAGAAATCCCTTTGGTTTCAGCAAAGCCACCCTGCTAAGGGTGGTTCTTCACGGGGAGGAAAGGTGTGGATCTTGAGGAGGGAGTACAGTTAATTTTGGCACTGTGTGAGGGTGACACGGTGCAAGATGGGAGATGTCAAGAGGCAGAGGAGCTGGAAGAAGTAGTGAATTTTGCCTCTGAGAAGGCTGGGATGCTCTGCTCTGCTTGATGTCTGTATGAGTAGTCATGACTTGTCTGGCTTTTAGGAGTCCTGGCTTCTCTGTGGAGTTCTGGCCAGGCTGTGCTACTGACTCTTCCCTGTTTTGGTGCTACTGTCTTAGATAAAAGGCTGCAGAGAGGTGTCTGTATGAACAGTGCCTGTGCATCATGCTTGCACTGAGCCTTCTGCAACAGGGCTCAGAGAGGGACTCTTTCCCTGTCTCCCCAAAATGCAGCAGCAATGTTTTGTGATGATAGCTGCAAAGCCAGGCTGGGAAGAGGGCAAAGTAGCTGTTTCAGGGGAAGAAATATGGTAAGAAGAGACTCTTAATTGCACTGCAGGCCTGAAGCTCCCCGGAGGTTGAGAGCTGATGCTTTTCTAGCTCTTTTTTTTGTCAGATAGTCTATTCATTGAACAATTCCGTTTTGCTATTTGTTTGTCACCATTGGCTGTGAAGCTGATCAATTCTTACCGGTCCAGCACAGTGCTTGAGGGGTAAAGGCACTCTCCATTGAATAATTTATTCAGTTAATCTATTTTGATTTTTGGCATTTGACAGGTCCCAGGCAGGGTACGGTACGTCTGTGGAGGAGTCTCAGTATGCAGTGCTGCTATTTATACAGCATCCCAGCTCCGGGAAGTGCTGTGTGGATGTGCTTGGCGGGGTGAAGAGCTTGTGATCTCAGAGGGAGCGTTTTAGGATGCCAGTCACTCTTGCGTTCTGCTTCATAAAAAGACTTTGTGATGTTTGCTTAGTTTTGCACTGAGGTGAAGCAGAGAAAATTCACGGCACATATGTGACGGACACTGATAGGTAAGCTTTTGGGCAGTCCCTTTGGAAGAAGATATTGAGGGTTAAACCCCTTTTTGGACCAGCCCAGATTGTTTGCCATGCAGCATGTGCTGGGAAAAGAAGGCCCCAAATATTGCTGGTCTGCTCCATATTTAATTCACTGCCATACCCAAGCCAGGGAAGGTTTAACTCTGAGTGCAGGACACTGCACAAACCTCACTTTAAAAATCACTGCTCTCTGCCTGGGATATGTGCAGAAAGGGTTAAGCTTGTAAAACAACCTGCCCTTTTCTGTATAAATTAAAAAACCCCAAAAAACGTTAACATGGTAATATTTTTATTTCCGTAGAAAAGTGTTTATTTTGGTAGCATGCACAAAGTTTCTGCTATTCTAAAACACTGAGATTTCACAGCCGAGCTTTCATGTTCCCAGCAGAGAAGGAGGTGAGATACTCAAAGAATCTCTGTTCTTATTTCAGCACTGCACTCGCCAGCCAAATTTTCAAAGGAGCCCAGTTTGCTGACATGAATGGGGTTGCTGATGTGCCGAAAGAGAAGGAAGTGCCGGAGAACATATTCCTCGCTGGGTCCAAGTCTCTCCTATTTTATCTTTCTCTTCCATATGTTTTCTCTGTAATGAGAGGAATTATTTATCATTAAAGTGATATATAATTTAAAAATTAAAGTTAAAATTAATGAATGCTTAAATTAATTTACTGACAAAAATAAATGTCTGTCCTTCAGATCCTATAATTTTAATTGGAGTGGGTTACAGCTTAATTAACATGTATTGATTCTAGTGCTGTGCACATCTATAGGTGGGTGGACTGTGTAGCAGTGTTGGGAGGAATCCTCGCAGATGAAGGTGCGTTAAGATTTGCTGATAACGTTCTGAATAATTGTCTTGTGAAGAGACAGAAAAGTCTTTGGTCTCAAGCTGTTTTCTCTGCAGAAAGCTTAAACAAAATATGTTGTTTAAAATTAGGGCTAAGAATTGGCACAGCCACTTTGTAGATGGGAAGAGAATTCTGCTCCAAAAATGTTAATGAACTGAATCATTAATGAGATGCATGAAGAATACAGAAAATTGAAAGGAAGTTGGATCAAATAAAGAAGCTGATGCAACTGGAAATTTTTGGGGAAAAAAGGTAGGCTTCAGTTTGGTCCTGGCTCTTTTGCCTGGGCAAGTGTTCCCCATTTCCTGGTGGGTGATGCTGGGGAGGAGTGTGACAGCATGGGGTGTCATTTTAAGGGAGGTGTTGGCAAATTGGCCTGCAGAGGAGCAGCTGCTTTGGGCTGGTGGGAGGAGATGACATCCTGAGGCCTCTCCAACTCAAGATGTTCTGGGAGCCTGTGAAGCCTCGGAGCAGGCACCATGCAAAGGCCCTGCAAGCAGGAACCCGTAGGGTGAGGAGAGAGAAGGCAATCCTTGCTCCCTGGCACAAAACCCTCTGCCTGATGCTGAAGAATTCCTGCCTGACCTGTTCTTCATAGCAAAAGACCCACTCCCAACCTTTGCAAATCAATCTCTTTAAAGAGAACTCTGTATTTTCTGGTGTTAATATTTTATGGTTTGTCAGTGCTATGAATTAACAGAATGGAAGATGCACCACATCTCACCTTGCAACTGCAGTGCGCAGACTGCCTGGCCTTCTCTAAGTGATTCAGGGTGCTGTTCCCCAGGGACCCTCTGCTATTTGTAGTGTGAGAGCTACCCACAGGAGCCTCTTGGCTCTTTGGGACAGGTTTTTGGTGTGCAAGGGCCATCCTGTTAGGGGAGGGTTTGGTTAGCACAGGCTCCATAGCAACCTGGAAAAGGCTCTGGCAGCGTCTCTCACTCCTAACCCTATGGAGGCAGGGATGCTTGGAAAAGGGGTTTATCTCTTGGGAGGTCTATGCATCCTGGGAGTGTAGGGGACCATAAACCTGCTGCAATGGGCGAGGCGATGTGCCAGACTGTGAACAGAGCATGATCCTGTGCTGAGCTGGCAGCGCTGTTTGCTGTCTTGCCCTTCCCAGTTGAAGGCAGAGGAGATGGAGGGGGTGTGGGAGGGTGCAGGGCACTTTCAATTCCCTGAGCTCAGTGCCCAACTCTTCTTGGCCCTTTAGGGTTTGCTGAACCCCTGCGATGCCTCAGGACTTTGCGCTGTGACAGGACCCAGTGGCAAGCTTGCAGCTCCCTCCTTTCTTCCCTGCACTGGTTTCCATGGCTGTGCTGGGCACCAAGGGCTCCTGCGTGCACGGCGGCACGAACTGGAGGTTAGCTGAAATGAGCTGTCAGCCGGACTGTTTGTAGGATGGTGAGCAGGTCCAGCTCAGGGCTGACTGCTGGCAATCAACTCTGGGGTGTGTGTCTTCGGCACTGTGCTGTTTGCAAGGGAGAGAAGCCGGTAAGTGTATGTATGTGTTCTCTCACCTTTGGGTTTGAGCAGTTTTTCTTTCCATAGCACAAGCTTCTCTTTTCTCCACACAGGTTTTCTTATTTTTTTTAATTGAATCGTATAGGTGCAAAGAAAAAAAAACATCCCTCTAGACTTGACTCACAGCAAAATATTTAAGCTCAGATTCAGGTTGCAGAAGCAAAAAGTAAAGGAAGAGAGAAGGTTTTTTTAGGGCTCATGAAATCCCATCTCCCCTGAGCTGGAAGAGCCTTGCAGTTGTCTTCTGTCACTGCTCTCTGCACAGGGGATGGGGAAGGAGCTGAGCGGCAATACTTTGGGGAGCCCTTCACCCCCTTTTCTGCACCTAAATCCAACTTGTGACTCAATGTGCTGTTTCTTGCCTTGCAGTGGGGTAAAGATACTAAAAAAAGCAGCCACAAAACCTACTAGCTAATGAGGTGGTGACATCTGATGTCACATATGAGCCGTGTATAAGCCACTGGCTGCTTGTATCTGGGAAGTCCCTTCGCCGCTGGGGTGCAGGAGCACTGGTCCTTTCTGCAACCAGGTATCCTCTGACCTGTATCACCTGATATAGCCACTGTGGGCGATCCCATAGGATTACCCACCGCTCCCAGATACAGTGCTATGCAGGCTGCTATATTTTCAACACACAACAGGAGATGAATTAGCCCTCAGATTTCTTGGGTTCCTGAGCATTTTCAGGCAGGCACAATATTTTTTCCATGTCTTCTCATATTTCACACAGCATGATCTGTTGCTGCATGGGATAAGGATGTCCTTGCTCCTGAAGTTTTCTAATTAAAGTTCTCCCTTTGGCCTATTTGCCCTTCAGGAGGGGTATTTTGATTCATCCAGCGGGGTTGGGTAAATGGAGACTTCTCTTCCAACTTGTCAAGCCCATCCCTTGCGCTGTCCCTTTTTATTAATGCATAGGCAGTGCCTTCCCGGAGACTTTTTTTTTTTTTTCTCCAATATATTGAATAAATTCTACATCAGGAAGGAAAGAAACTTGCAATAATGAACCATCAGTGGGTATTTAAGATTGCTTTAATGGGTCATATCGACGTAATCTACACTTTTTCCTGGGAAGATCATACTGGGCCATAACCTTAATTCATATTTATGTCAGAAGAAATTATACAGTGGAGATGGCTGAGAAAGAGCATTTCTCTGCTAAGCAGCCAGATATAAATGTAAAGATCTTCTAGAAATATGCCAGGATTTGGAGGTGGGGGAGGAAATATCAGGTGTTCAGGACATTTCTCTCTTGCATGGAAAAGTTCCTCAAAAACTGGTTTCTCACCCCAGGATGTAACCCAAGAAGGTATGTGCTCATGGGCCCAGAAGTGTGCAAGGCTGAGCAACTTTAAGATTACCTTCAAAAGCATCTTTATCATATTCATCTTTTTTTCAGTGCTCTGCTTTGCATGTGGCTTAGAGATGTGTGGGCATGAGAGATGCCCATAGGTGGTTTGGCCAGTTTAAGAAAAAATCAGAAGGAAAGGAGAGGCCAGTCAGAGTTATACACATAAAAGCAATGGAGGTAAATAAAATCAGTAAGGTTTGACCTTCCAGTCGTGTCCTTATGGTTATTATTCCTTGTTGGTCAGACCCCTCTGAAGGCCAAGAGTCAGCCCGGACTGGGGTATTAGTGGCATTTAGGTTGTCTGCAAGAGAAAAAGACGAAAATTGTATTTAAACCCATTCCTCTTGGCCAGGACAAGCAGTTCTGTCTTGATCTGCTGCTGCAGGGAGATGAGATAAAGTTGCAAGTTCACTCGGTCAAGATAGATGAGGGTACAGGGGAAGGCAATGAAAATAATACAAATTACTGGAGCCGTCTCTGTGAGGCTGGGAGAAAGGGACAAACATGACTAATGCCGTGTGAATGATTTGCAGAAAATGATTTCTTCGACAAACTTCGCCTTTATAGAGGTAAACTGTCAAAGGCCACAATGCAAGTTTTCTGATGTGTTCATGAGTCAGAATTATTTAATGAGGAAATGAAGCAGCCGTCCCCTAGGCCTTCGAGCTGGGTTACCCAGGGGACTAATGCTCCTCTTGGCGAGAACGAAACAAACACCGTCTCCAAGCAAAGAGCACTTGTTCTTGAGGTCACTCCAAGCTCTTCCAGACAAAATTAGGCTCCTTAATTTGAGGCATTTGCCATGAGATGTGAAACCTAAATGCAAAAAAGGGTTGGGTAACGCAAGCATTCAAGTGTTGATGCTGGTGCTCTGTTTCTATAAACATTTCTAGTTGTTTGTATCTATACACACTTTATATTTTTCCTTTTCTGATACACCATCTTATTTTCTTGTTCTTTCCATCAACCTTTTTGATATACCTGTGAGAAGAATCATTTGTTCAGTGTGATTATCTTTAGCAGAAGGCCAAAACCTAAAAATTAGTGGTTTTGCACAAATACAGGCTAAAGAACTAGTCTGTTTTATTGTTTTTTTTAAAGTGTACGTATATGTATTTGTTGAAAAATAGGGTTTCAGGTCAGCTGAAATGATTTGTTTTGAACTCAACAAAAAGTTATAACAGGAAGTAGCAATTTAAAAAAGACCAAACCACTTCTTTGTGTGTTTCTGAAATGAGATGTTTTGACTTCTACTTTTTGAAGCAATGTTTGGAGCCAAAATGAAGTTAATGCTAACTTAAAAAAAATAATAAATGTTTGGCCATATTCCCCATTGAATCTTTTTCCCCCATTTTCTTCTTGCTTTAAATTTTGTTTAGGAAGAAGTAAGCAAAACTTTTTTTGAACTGCCTCAGAATGACCCCACCTCCCTGACCAAGAAAGAAAAAAATATCCATGTATTACATGGTTATTAACTGGTTGAAGCTCCTGTGAACAAAAAAAAACAAGGCGAAAGGAAAGCTGCCACACATTTGACATTTTCATTCTAGCAAATATTTGCTTTTTTCATTCGGTGACCCAGGCTCTGATTTGGGAAAACATTACTTGCATGCCTAATGATGACTACGTACTTAAATCCCTTTAGCTTCTCTCCTTTCAGGGGAGTCAGGCCATCTCTCCCCCTGAACCAGCAATGCTCAAAGACTCCTTCATGGAGATCACTTAAACCTGTGGTCTGCTGGTGTACCGGCAGGCCTGTGGGTGAGGTCCAGCTGGGGAAGTCCTCCCGTCTCAAGTGTCCATCCCATCTGGCTCTCAGATGCTTGCACAGATGCTCCATGCAGTGACCATCCGTTGAGGTGCAGGATGTGCTCATGAAGTGTGACTTGAATTTTTGCTGCTCTGAAAATGGGAGAGTAAGCCATCAGTGCAAGCCAGGAGAAATGGGAGTGACATCTGAGCAGTCCCCAGGCTGTCCGAGTACAGGAGTGCCTGAAAATAACTCCTGCCAGCATGGCAGAGCCTGGAGCTATCTTGGGAGCTATCTTGGATCCCTTTTTGCGTGGCAAGGGACACCAGGAAACTGGATGCCACAGAGGCTGCTGGAGGAAGGCCAGCTGGAGGGGAGGTGACATGTGGCCTGAGCTGCAGGACAGGTACGAGGGACATGCGCTTTGCCTCACCCCTGCTGTGAGAAGGCTTTGAAGCCTCCTCCCTGCTCACTGCGCAGGTATGGCTCCTGTCAGTGTGTCCCAGGGGCAGCAAAATGGCTCATGCTTCCATGGAAAATGCTGGTTTGAAGAACTAAGTGAGAGAGGAATGTGTTTTTCCTCACTTTCCCAACCAGAAGGTTAATGAGGTGGCCAGGTGAGTTTGAGGGAAGTTGCAGTCTTTTCATCATATTGGCGGGTGGATGCATTTTGTTTCTTAGAGTACGTTTAAGACTTTAATTAAATCAGGAGTATACTCTCTGCAATGGTTCTCTGCTACTCATCAGCTTCTTAAGGCCTTGTGTGGTGGGCTGACCCCGGCTAGATGCCAGGTGCCCACCAAAGCTGCCCCATCACTCCCCTCCTCAGCTGGGCAGGGGAGAGAAAATACAATGAAAGTCTTGTGGGTTGAAATAAGGACAGGGAGATCACTCAGCAATATCCGTCACAGGCAAACCAAATTCGACTTGGGGAAAATTAGTATAATTTATTACCAACCAGGTCAGAGCAGAATAACGAGAAATAAAACTAAACCTTAAAAACGCTTTCTCCCTACCCCTCCCTTCTTCCTGGGCTTAACTTCACTTCTGATTTTCTCTCCCTCCTCCCTTCCAGCAGTGCAGGGGGACAGGGAATGGGGGCTGTGGTCAGTCCCTCACATGTGTCTCTGCTGCTCCTTCCTCCTCACACTCTGCCCCTGCTCTAGCCTGGGGCCCTCCCATGGGAGACAGTTCTCCACAAACTGCTCCAATGTGAGCCCTTCCCACGGGCTGCAGTTCTTCACACACTGCTCCAGCGTGGGTCCCTCCCACGAGGTGCAGTCCTTCAGGAACGGCCGACTCCAGCGTGTCCCCCCCGCGGGGTCCCCAGCCCAGCCAGCAAACCTGCCCCAGCCCGGGCTCCTCTTCCCACGGGGCCACAGGCCCTGCCGGGAGCTGCTCCAGCGCGGGCTGCCTGTGGGGTCACAGCCTCCTCTGGGCATCCACCTGCTCCGCTGTGGGGTCCTACATGGGCTGCAGGTGGAGATCTGCTCCACAGGCTGAGGAGCATAGACTGCCTCACCGTGGGCTTCATCATGGGCTGCAGAGGAATCTCTGCTCCGGCACCTGGAGCATCTCCTGCCCTCCCTCTCTGACCTGGGTGTCTGCAGGGTTGTTGCTCTCACATATTGCTACTCCTCTTTCCAGCTGAATTTGCCATATCCCTCCCACCTCCCTTCTTATCCCAGAGGTGCTCCCACCGTCACTGACGGGTTCAGCCTTGGCCAGCAGCAGGTCTGCCTTGGAGCCGGCTGGCATTGGCTCCATTGGGCACAGGGGAAGCTTCTAACAGCTTATCACAGATGCCACCCCTGTAGCTCCCCCCCACCCCTCCCCCCGCCCGCTACCAAAACCTGGCCATGCAAACCCAATATACCTGGATTCATTATTCAGTATTGTTTTTTTCAGCTTAAAATAAGCTTTAAAGACCTGTTATTGGAGAGATTAAAGTTATAACATAAACAAGCTCATATACATGTTGTTTTTCCACAGAAGATGCTTTTAGTATCATATTTAATGTTCCAAACAAAACCATTGCTTATAGCAAGCTTTGCAGTCTGGATGTCTTTGAAAGGGTAGATATGGACCCTGTTTGATCTTGCACTATTTGGGGGGTTTGATTTGCATTTTGTGGCTCTTATCTTGTAAACAAATAATCCTTTATATGTCTGTCGATCAGGATGTTGCCCACAGAGCTCTACAGAAATAGGAGACTGCTCTGGAGGGTGCAAGACACAGATTTAGGGGCAAATGGAGATCATGGGTGTAAGAGCGCTTTTGCTTTGAGGTTTGGCTCATCACAGCAGAGACAGGACATAACTGTTTTGTTTTCCTCACGTGCCTTTTGATTTTTTTTTAAGAGGTTCCAAACGGCACCTGGCAGGCTGCAGGGGCGAAGCCACTGCTGGCATGATTATTGCTGATGAATTTGCTAGAAATTTACAACACCTTGCCCAAAACGCAGAGAGGTGCAATAGTTGCTCCTGGGCACTTGGCCTCTGGGCATGGTCCCAGTGCCCAGGGGGATAAATACCACACACAGAGCTAAGTTCATCTGTGCATCTGCATTCAGGGGCAGGGAGAAGAGGAAGAGGGCAGTGCTCAAGAAAGCTTATTCATTCATTTGCTCAAGGGATGCATCATACTTGGAGCTGCGGGTCAGATAGGGGTGGTTGTTAGGGGAGGGCCCTTAGTTCGTTGCAGGCTTGCTCTTGGCATGCAGTGACCTGAGCCATTGGAAAGCTTGTGGCCAAGAGCTCCTCAGGAGTCTTTCTGCTGGTGGCTGATGCCTGCTGGAGAGGAAAACCCAATGGGAGCAATGGGGAGGCTCTGAGGGTCTGGCTGCACCAAGCCACTTTGTCTTGTGCTGCTGTGGAATGTCACGCACATCCCTGGGGCACAGGGCAACCCTGGGTGAGCCCTTGAATACCACTCCCAGTGGGGTGGGAGACAGGTACCCCCTGGTCCTCTGAAAGGCAAACCCGCTAAAAAGCCACCCTACAAATCTGGCTGCCTCCCAAGCTGCCCCTGCATGGTGGCACTACTAGTTTGTGAGTCTTTCACGGTGGCAACCAGAGCATCAGCTCTTTCAGCACATGTGCACAAAAGGGAGGGTGCAGGAATGAATCAGACGGTCACTGCTGTTGTGTGCAAGCAAGTTTTTCTAATGTAGTTATCTCTTGTTTCTGTAAAGGTTATAAAAGTAAATAATCCTGCTATAACACAGTGTCCTTGCAGTCCCTGCCTAGCTCCATGGATAACTCTTCCTGAGGCTGACTTGTGGTGATTAATACGCTACAGAGGGAAATTATTTTTTTTTTGAAAGGGAGCAAAGGACTAAAGCTGAGAACTTGCCTTGAAGAAGCTTGTTCCCTTCATTTCCCCTGTGCTTGCAGCTGATTAGCTTTTGTTTCTTCTTCCAGCATTAACTGGGGGAACTGCTGTGGTTTTGTCCCTCCTCCCCTGCAACATTGATCCCCAGCACTGTGAGGATTAGCAAGTGGCCAAACACATCAGGAGGTGACCTTGCTCTGCCATAAGATCCCTCCTCACAGGCCTGGACTGCTGGGCTGCCATGGGGAAGCAGACAGCATCCCCATGGACTGGGTAAGTGACATCAACAGTCTTTCTGCACCCAGTGTAATGCCTGGGAGTCTGGAGAGGGACTGGGGCAGGGATGTGAGCAGGAATGAAGCACAGAGCTGGGCAGGAGAGATGCTGGCCCTGTGTGGGAGGGGCTGATGTATATTACTCCCCTTCCTGGCAGTTTTGCTGTGCTGAATGAATATTTATGGAGGTCTTGTCTCTGTAGTGGATCCTCTAGCACTCTTGCAGAGAACTGTATTGGGTAGTGCCTTATGCTGTAGCCAAGAAATGGGAGACAACTGCAGGCTAGGTTGGTGCTGGCCAGTGTTTCTCTGAACAGCATGGCAGGGTACCAAGTACATGTAATACAGCTGCCAGGTATCTTATGTCCTAGGTGCATAACAAAAAGCACCTCTGTACTGTTCGGATGCAGTTAGCTGGTTACCACCACCACCACAGTCTGCTGAAAGCACAGAGTGAGGCATACACCTGTTTTGCAAAAATAAGGAGAGTAATGAAAACTGTCCTTTTCCTCCCTGAAAATTCTCAGTATTGCACCCCGCTCCCTCTGTCCCATATGTGTAAATTGTCTTACATGGGATTTAAATTCTCTGGGTTTGCATTCCCTGATTTACCAGAACCATTCCATCTTTGTGGACCACAAAGGTTCCTCTGAGCCATCCAGTTCTATTTGCTACCCATAGACGTGGCTTCTCCAAAACTCTCCAGTTACTGGTCAGATCTCTTTTGACCTTTGAAAGCTTTGGCTTGGGGGGGAAGATCTTCCACCCCAGGATGGATGCTGCTCCCTGTGCAGGGATGCTGCAAAATAAATTCCACCGTGAAGAAGGGAGAAGCATCTCATCTTCCTGCTTCCTAGATTTAGCTGCGCCATTAGCTGGACCCTGCACATAAAACTAATTTTATAATTTGTAAATGTAGCTGAGTGGGTTTTATAGAGGAATGTTGGGAAGTGCTGAAATACCTTCAGTAGATTTATAAAGAAGTTCAGTGCATAAAGCTCTCTCCCCTCTTCCACCCCCCTCCCTCTGTCTGGAGTTGCATACAACAGAAAACATGTCCATGGTAAGGGCTTTGTGGCCAGCACTCAAGCCTTTAATTTTGCTTTTACAAGACAGTTTTATAACATCAAGAAGAATGGAAAAGCTGCAAGGCATGCACACTCAAGATGCTGTGCTCCTGGAGAGCTTTGGATGGGCTCCAGGCAATGTTTGGAGGCAAAGAAAGATTAAGGTCTTGGAAAGAAGAAAAAATAATCAGCCAAGCCCTCATCCCACAATATTCCTGTTCCTGTGAGCTGGGAATGTCATTGGAGCACAGGAAGGACAGAAAAAATGTGTTTCTGCAATGTCATGTGTCTGAGGGTGAGTTTTGATTGCATCAAGAATAGCTTCTTCTATTCCACCCTATTGAATTTTCCATATGTAATGAAAAAAAGCCATCCCATGATCTGGAAGACTAAAAAGCCTGCCTTTCACTTGTGATTGGGCTCATCATAGGGTTCCCATGTGGTTTCTCTGGAGTTTAACAAGGGAGAAATTCCCAGTTGCTGGCTATTCCCCTGAGTCAGAAATATGCCTCCCCTATGTGCTTTCACCAGGGAAGATGACATTTGTAGTACCCAGTGATTTTTTTGGAGGGGATCTATTTCGTTCTTTTTGGATTTAATTATAATAGACTGACAGGTTTGGAAATGGTTAGCTGAGGGACAGACAGATGGATGTTGTGACTGTGTGTACCCTGTTTCCTTAGGAAACCAGACTAGCAAGCACGCCTACATGTGTCAGAAAACACCCATATCACAAGTGCCTGCCTTATACAACCCTGGCCCCATATGAGGGCTTTATGGGGTCAGGCAAAGGGTTATGGACCCAGAGATCTGGATTAGCAAGCCAGGGCCAGGCTGATAATCAGCGTTCATAGAGCAGCCTTATCATAACCGGCAGCAGCCCTTCGCTCCCCCCTCTTTATCACCCAAGGACTAAGCAAATGTGTTGGCCAGCTTTCCTCCTTAGCTTTCTACTGGGGATTATCAGAAGATCTTGCCTGGTGTGGAGAAGGATCCTCCCAGGCCAGTCTCCCCACCTCTGGCTCAGCAGTTTGCAGATTAATCTCTGCGTTAAGACCTTACATACCTGAAAAGTGTCGGAGGGTGGCTCAGAGCCGGAAAGATTGCCTGAGTGTATTTTTCCACTCCATCTCTCTGTTTTTTTATGTTCTTGGTTGTGTTTTCTTTTAACGATTCCCACCTTGGACTCTTTCCTGACTTTTCTTCTCCCTCTCTCTCTTTTTCTCCACCGCCGCCCCCCATCTTTCTATTGAACACTGATGGAAAAAGAGAGTGCTTTCCTCCTGCCTGCTTAAATCTTTGGCTGACTCTCACAGAAAACCAGTCACACTTACTGCAGCTCCCAAAGCCTTCAAATCATCAGAGGAGAGGGGAGGGGGGAGCCACAGAGGCAAGGAAATCATTTGTATAGGCATAGAGTGAAGAATCACCTTCCTTTAAACTCGTGATCTGTCTGTGTTGGTACAGATTGCTGTCTCTGATCTTTTTTTTCTCTGCCCAGTATCTCTTTTCTATTATCTTTCCTCTGCCTTTGCTGTTGGATCTGTGGTGTGTCCCTTATTGCTGGGACATCTTGCTCCCAGGAGAGTTTGAATAAGGACACTGAGACTTGATGATCCAGATTATTGACAAGAAATCATTACTAAAACCTTTTAATGCATCTTCTGTAATTGATACAGCAATAGGGGAGGGCAGTTTTTTTCCTGTAGATGCAGGAGGGTTTTTTTTTTCCCCCTTAATGTCTTTAAAAGGACTGAGCATGGTGTTCTTCAGCCATTTACTGATGGGTTAAAACGTCTTGGTGCCAGATCCTTTGGGCTCTGTAAATATTGCCCTCTTTGCTACTTGCAGATGAGTATGCTTGCAGGGAAGCAGATGGAGCCCAAAATACTGAGCAGTGGAAGACCCTGAGGGGCAGAGAGCTCACTCCCAGCTAAGCACCATCCTGTGCATAATATTGGGGTCCCCCTTTTAGCTACCAAGCTGCTTGGTCACCCGTGTATGCCTATGGCCCAAATTGTGGCCTTATTGCCCTGAGTTAAGTGGGGTAGATCCTACAGGGAAAAGAGCAAAAGAGGTGCTCTGAGCAGGGCTGAAAACACCCAAACCTCTTACCTGGGCCATGCGGGGCAAAAAGCAGCATGGCTGGGGTGAGGGCAGTGGTGTTGGTGTCTGTAAGGAGCCCAAGGAGGGGAGGGATGGGAGTCTCTTGGGGTGAGACTTGGCAAAGCCCCTATTTCCTCAACCAAGACTATCTTCTGGCCATCTCCCTTGGCTTTTTGCTGGCACCTGTTGCTAGGAGATAGAAGATGCTTTTGAAGTATCTTTGGCTGCCCTCTGCCTTCCCGGAGAGCTTCAGGTTTATGTAGTCTCCCTGCTCCTTTCCTCCATTCAGACTCATCCCTTTCATCTTTCTCCCCTTGCCTCTGCGCACCGGTCACGAAGGACTCGCCGTGTCCTCCGGCTGCAACGTGGTGCTGTGTTTGCTGTAGGGTGCTTGGTTCAAATGGTGCTGCGAGCCTGCTCCCCCAGCCCACTTATTTTAATTAGCATGGGATTCAGCAGCAGACACCTGTGAACTTAACTTCTATGCCAGATGCTCATGTTCCTCCCCAAGGATGGAGGAGCCAGGACTAAGAAAAAGCAGTTCCTCTGACACGTATGCAACTCCTTCTGCATGCAGATATGGGCTACATAGGGAACCCCTACTACCTGCTTGGTCAGGACTTTGCCTTCAGGATGTGCAACAGCTTCTCAGCTCTCTGCAGGCATTTCTCTGCTCAGTGGGTTTTGCTCGGGCATCAGCCTCACTTCAAATAAAAGCTTTGTGGTGCTGCTGTTAGGAAGCCAGGTAGCAGACAGGGGTTTCCTTGAGGGTTAAAATAAAAAGGGAGGTAAGGGATACTGCAGAGGCACAGATGAGAGTAGGGCTGAGTACGTGAGTAGGGGCGTTTGCCCCAGTTCTGGGTTCTAAATCACTCTGTGTGCCTTTAAAGAAGAAAAACCAGCAAAAATAATCAAGCAATGTATAAAATGAGAAACCTGTTCTCACTCTTACAGACACGTGCTTGCAGCCCTCTCCCACAGCCGCAGAGCTGCATACACAGAGCAGGTGGTCACTTAGGGCAGCAACGTGTTTAGTGATTGCCTAGCGAGTAAGTGACATTTTCCAGCTTGCCTAAGGATGCAAGAAAAAATGCATATATGTCTCCACCGGACCCACGAGCTGGTGCTGACCTATATACATGCACAATTATACGCACAGGGAGATGCATGCTTCCCCACCTTGGAGCAAGGGGCTGAGCCCAGTGTGGCTGTATGCTAGGGTGAAAAATAGCCAACATGGAGTTTTTCCTGAGAAACCTCCTAGATCCAGGGATGTCAGTGGAGGGCAAGGGCTTGGCAGGAGCTTAGCAGGGTTGAAGTGATGTATTTAGCCCAGCTCCTATTTATTTGCCTTTGGAGTGAGGGGTGAAGCTGGTTTGGAGGGAGCAATGACAAACCAAGCCAGTCTTCTCTCTCTGAATCCATTAATGTCCGTTGAGCGAGGGGCTCCCCGCTGCGGCCCGCGACCTGCCTTGAAGGCAGTCAGGCTGGTACCCCTCTGGTGCTCTCTCCTCCTCCTGTCCACACTGATTTACTATTTCCCATATTTCATTTCTGTTATGGCTCGTGGCAGCCATGTTTAGCGATTGCTTCACACATGCATCATGCTGCAGGTGTCATAGCATAATGGCTGGTGCCTTTGTTTAATTTCCAAAAAACTCCCCTTAAACCACTAAACCCCAAGCCAAACCAGTTTTATCCTACCTTTTAAAGCTGAGATTGCAGAAGAATGTTCCATGGGAAGTGGAGAAGTTTTCAGTGATATCTTACTTTTCCCTTTGCAGCCTCACCCTCAGATTTGTTTTCAACATTATGGGCATTGAGTTCTCAGGGAATGCTTTATTTTGGAGTGTTAGCAATATGGAAATGAAAAGTAAGGATCAGTCTCAAGAGCTAAACTGAGCTGTGTAAATTAAAATGAAACTTTTGTGGGAACTTTTTCCTTTGGGCCTGCCTGTATAAATATTAACTCAGGCTGGTTGGGGTCAACTCGGAGGCAGGTCTTGCTTCATCACAAGAGGTCCTTTTGCTCTGCTACACCTGGACAGCATCAGCTGTTTGAGCCTTAATTCCACCTGTGCTTCATATATGGAAAGGGGAAAGCTCACTGTAGAAGGAAGGATAAAAAACAATTTATTCTGTAAGGAAGGGCTCATCCTACCTGGCTCCCCAGCAGTGATGCAACACATAAGCCTTGCCATAAATGCATTAAACTCCATGCTAGAAGCAGCAAGGGCTTTCTGCTCCTCTGCACTTCCTCCTGCTCACCGTCATGCTTGGGAACATATTGCTCATGTCAAACTTGAGCGAGACAAACTGCTTTCCCCGCACCCCATCCCTGGGCTGCCGTCATCTGTGTGGCCACCATTCCGTCCCACTTAACCGCTCGGGCTAATGAGGGAAATCAATCACGCTGACTTGGGGCTGGCCATCCATCTCCACCAGGGCTGCCCCCTCCTCAGCAGCTCTGGAGGGGCCGGGGGAAGCCTGGCCACTTCTGTGGCACAGTGGACAGCCTGAGCTTAGGTTCCTCATGAGCATCCTGCAGGAGAAAGGTGCAGGTTGTAGGGAATTGCGATGCTAGAATTAAAAGCTAATATTTCAACAATGCTGGATGTTTTGCAGTTGCTGTCTTGGTATTAATAATTTTCCTTTAGCTAGGAGATGTTTATGCTAGATCTGCTTGTTTCTAGCTGAAAGAAACCCATTACAAGACCACCTTGAGTCCTCTGTAGCAGGCCCTTCTCTCTTTTAGTAGAAATTGTTGGCTTAGGAAGGCCCCAGTAATGCAGAAGTGTAAAATCACAGATGAAGTGAGTTGTGTTGGAGGATGCTGGCCATTTGCTTTGTTTTTAACACCCAATTTCTGCAAATTCCCTGTGGAGGTGCTTGAAAAGAACATATTTTCCCTTATTTTTTCCCACTAGTTTTGTCATTCTGACAATTGGTTGATGTGTTGGTTGTGTTTCTAATGCTGCTGGAAATGGTCTTGGCTTTCGTGGCTTTGAGCCAGCACCAAATGTGATTTCCGCAAAGGAAATGGGCAGGTGTTATTTGTAGGAGAGCAAATTGTAGTGGGGTGCAATAGGGCCAGAGGAACAGTTATCTACTGCCTATTTTACATCTTGACAACAGCTTTCCTTATTTATTGTAAGGCTAGGGATTCTTTGAGGATATTTCCATTTTTCTCTGCTATTTCTGGCAGTTGTGCTACAGCAAATTGGTCTCTGGCTGCACCTTTTCTCCTCCATTTTGGCTGGAGGGAGCCTGTCTTGCTTGCTGGGTGATCAAAAATCATCCCACGAAACGGTACCCAGTCCTGCAATGAGCCATTAGGGGATACAGTATTAAAATAATGCCTTACTCAGCAGCGGTGCAGTGGTGCATGGGGGCAATATTGTGTCCCTCTGCACTGCCTTACAGAGCGCTGGCACCTCCCCAGGGTTAATGGCCACCGAAACAGAGTGATGTACACCTTCGCCTCTGCTTTTGGTGACGTGAAGGATGGCTTGCACTGGTTGCTGTCAAAAGGAGACTGAGAAGGAGGGGGAGAAGTTTGTTATTCTGCATGGAGTGCAACAAAGCTGCTGTTGAGCCCAGGAGCTGCTCTAGGTCATTGGTGAGAAGGGGAGAAAAGCATGCTTACACGAGGCAGAAAACTGGTTTTGGTTGGCTAACAAACATTTTTGGATAGGTTGAAAAGCAGAGCTGCTCTTCGACAGAGTTTCTTTAAATGTCAGCCTAATACCAGCTGCAAAGACAGCGAGTTTTTGTGCCTCTGCTTTTCTTAAGATGTCATATCCAGGAACTAATCACCTCCCAGAAATGATTAGGATGGCGACTGCATTGCAGTTGGGTTTGAGCTGTGCCCTGGGCGAGTCCTGAGGCAGTTAGCTGCATTTATTGATCTGTCCCTTTTTCACTCACATTGAAGGAAGACTGTGCTAAGTACCAGCACCTAGTTAGAAAATGAGAAAGACTAGTGGCATGAGAGATCTAACTTTGTTAACATTGTTAATCAAATATTTAAACAAAATAGCATAAAATCTAGTTTCATTAAAGCTCTGTGGATTTGCTCACCATACGCTATGTATGTATATTGATGTGATGTTAGCTTTTTCCATCTTTTGAAAGCTTTTCTGATATTCTAGCTCTTACTAAAGTGAGCATTAAACAGTCCAAATGCCTCCTTGGCTGACTGTCTTAAAATTCTTGAATCCAAGTTCCCTAGCCTTGATCACCTAAATATATCTTGTGTTTGTAGTTGCCATATTTTGCCACTCTTGCATAATCTTTAGTTGTTAAGAAGTCCATGGATTTGACTTCTTCCCCAAATGCTAAGTGAAACAGCAATATTTACATCCCATATAGTCTGCTGTCAAGTTCTGTCTTTTCACAAGAAAAGCAGGGATGAGACCTCTTATTGTTCTCCACTCTGCTGGACGTAGCTTTCTCCTTTTGCAATATGAGCTGCTGTCTAACACCGAATAGGATAATATTTAATCTGACGGACATCATATGGTTTCACAAAGTGGTGTAGCGTAATTGGAAAAAGAAGAACGGTTCAGGATTATGGTGAGACAACTCAGCCAAAATGTAAACTGAATACATTACAAAGCACTACGGGACTCGCTTGTGTTCCAGCACACTATTTATGATCTTTAACTGAATCAAAATAGCTGACAGGATAAAAGATGAGCCTGTCTCTGTTAGTTTGCAATTAGACACACGGCTCACAAGCATCTGTTTTCTAGGAGAGATCACTGCTGGCAATTGTATGGCTCTTGTTTTCCTCGAAGGGACACCGGAGCTGGACCGAAGAACTGGGGCTGTGAAAGGGCTGCTAACATGATAAAAAAAAATGAAACTAGTGTTTTCAGAGGGAAGGCGAGGAAAGCCTGACTTAATTAAATTAGCAAAACGAAAGCTGAGGAAGATAGCTGCCTATAAATACGTTGGTGGAAGACGAGGAGGGGAGAGCATCAGCAAAGGAGAACTATTTATGCCTGAGGACAGCGTTGGCACAAGAACAAATGTATGTAAACAGGCCCAGAATAAATTTAGCCTGGAAACTGGAAGATCATTTCTGACAATTGGAGAGCAATCAGACTCTGGACCAGCCTCCCCGTGGGAACAGAGGGGATAAAACCCTTCCTGCTTTTAGCAGGAGATTGCAGGAAGGCCGGACCCGTTGAACCAGGGATGCCATGTAGCTCAGCCCTCCTTCTCCTTTCCTTATTTTTCTATGATTTCAGCCTCAGCCTCATATTTATGGCTATTCTCATCACGTCCCAGCCCTCCTCCCTGTCCCCTGATAACATATCTTGGTTGCTGGCTTCATTCCCTTCTGATGCAGGTGGCTTTCTTCTAACTGTAATAACTTTCCCTTGTGGTCAGGAGCCTGCAGTATTCTTGGTGCTTTTTAATTTTTTATCTCTGTGCCCAGTCCCTCTTTGTCCATTTGTCCTTCTTGCATAGAGGAGGCCAGGCAGGGGACAGGTGGTGTCCTCCAACCAAGGTGGCTCTGCCAAACCCCACGCAGGTAGGAGACTCCCTGGTGAGACTCTGCCATTTCCTGCCTGGTTTAAATAGGCATAAAATGGTGATCGGAGCCTATTTCCAGCCCTTGTGCAATATGGCCCTGAAAATAACTCATCCCACTGATGGAGAAGGGCTTTTTGGAAATCCAGTGTACTCCCTTTTGCACAACCTGGGAGCCACAGATGCTGAGCAGCCTTGGGAGGCTTAATGGCAGTAGTTTGCAACCTGAGCTCTGGGGGACACCCCGTTATTTGCACAGCTCTTTCTAGGACTGGCAAATGAGAGATGCTTCATAATACCCTAATTGGCTTTTTGTGTGTCTTTGCTTGTGTTTCCCTCAAACTGTTGTGAAAGGGGTGCAGAGAGTAAGGTTGCTGAGCTCACCTTGTCTACAGGGATGCTTCCAGGATGGCACCAGTGATGCTTTTGGCTCACAAGATTGGATGTTTCTGTTTGGTTTAGGTGCAGCAATGAAGCTTATGCATTCAAGTTGCCTTTTTGCTAAAAATACAGGCAGTGGATGGATGCAAGTGGGTGTGAGGAAGAAAAGGGATTTCTTTGCTTGCAGGTTGTACCCATTACACTAGACTGGAGCCTTTCTTCATTTATTACTGTAATAACTAGAAAATACACTCTGAAGCTTCCCAAAAGGCTGGAGGCCTTGTGAGGAGAAGCATAAGACCAAATGCCTTCTGCAACCAAATCATAATGTTAAACCCCAAGCGTTATGTCCTGTCGCCCGTCTCCCGCCCCTCGCCCCCCCCAAAAAAAAACCCCCACAACTTTGTAAGGGTATTATATAAGCTTTCTGGATTATCTAAAGAGATCTGTTCAGCAAGGTAGTTGAAATACTGGATTTTCAGGAGAATTAAATTTCTGCCTATGTGTGTTTTGGGCACCTAATTCCTCTAAGGCCTTTAAAAATGCCTGCCTTCATTCATATTCTCGGAGTATCACCGCTTAACTAGCCTTAGCTGCACGCGTGCTACATCAGATATTCAGACAATTCCTCTTGATGAGGGAGCAAAGCTTTGCGCTAATACTTCTATTCTGCATGCGCACAGCTCTTGCAAAGGACTAGCAAGTGCATCTGTTTGAACTTTACACTGCCTTCATTTCATTTCAATTATACATTTAGTTATCATTATCAATCGCACCACATGTGGAAGTTGGGGAGGGGGGATGTGGAAGTGAAGGCAGCCAAAATGAAACTCCTTCACTGTGATGCTTCACCTCATTTCCTAACCTACAGTCTCGCATCTTGAAAGCATGTATTTCTAACCCTGTTAATGCCCATCTTTTGTAAAACTGTTCTCTTTCCCTCTCATTATTACAGGTTTTATATTCATTCTTACCAATTCTCTTTTCATAAAGCAAAACAGAAAAGTTATCTGATCAGAATGCATTAAAAAAATAATCCTAAACAGTGCCACCAACCAACTAATTTAGTAAAGCAACAGTTTGCACACATCAAGGTTTTTTATTCCTTTAATGCTTTGACACATAATTGGGCCACAGGTAAAGTTGAATAAATCATTTATGCAAGGATAAAACCATGGACTTTCTCAGCAGAGTGGGAAGCCTTTGCTGTGCTTCCTTCCATACTGAGGGGCAACTGAGTGCCCAGACCTGGTGGTTGGGTCACTGAGGAAGGACTGTGGGGCCACATGAGCTGCCTTACCCAGCTGAGAGGACCCAGCCCTGCAGAAGGCTCAGTTTGGGTTCCAGCTTCCCTGGCAGCGTCAGGGAGGGATTCGGGCTGTGAGCTCCCAGGCTGCAGGGTGCTACCTGGGACAAATCCCTGCAGTGGGTTGAGTGATACCGTGGAGATGGCACTGGGGTGTGACTGGTCAAACTCCTCTTTGATGGGACAAGACCTTAAAGAGGGTGAATTGGTAAGAATTTAATTTTCAAAACTTCTGCCTGCTTCTTCAAACTCTTCACCATCCCATTTTTTTTGGTGTGGACCCACAGAATATGGCCCCAAGGCAGCTGTATCATTGTCAGAATTGTACGTAGTCTGATCCTAACCAAGTCAAACCTCATATGCCAATTATGAGGCAGTTGGGCTATGTCTTATGCAACCCCCCCCCCCAAATTAAGCCCTTTATTTTGTGTGTCCATAGAATGACTTCATAGCACTGCATATCCTGGTTTTCCTCAATTCCTGCCTTTGTTGATTTGGGTCCTAAAGTAGCAAAAAATAATATTGAAATTCTCAAGACTTCTCTTTATTTATTTAGTGTTACCTTGGCTCTGCTCAGTTAGGGTGCCTCAACATTAAGATTGTACCAGCTGAGCCCTGCTGTGCAGTGCATGGGAGTCTTTCTACTTGCAGCCCCCTGAGTGCAGGCAGAGAGTAAACTGATAATAGTTTGGTAACTCACACCCAAAAGCAACGCTGTGCTCAACTCCAGCTGCTCTCCCATGTGCACCCAGTCCAATTCTTGTCGTCTCCTCCCACTGCCATTGCCCTAATGCATTGCTTCTGGGGTGCTGTTCTATAGACTGTTTTGGGAGGAATATGTTAGATGAGGTAGAAAACTAGGCTGAATTCCTTGCTGGACCTCTCAGCTGAACTGCCTGCCTTCATGCCTTTCCAGTGCGTCTGTCTGGTAGCATAAAGGAAAACATCATTAATTTTCAGCCTAATCCCTACTGAAGTATTGAGCTTCTCCTGATGACCAGGAGCAGTCTAGGAGATGCCAAGAGAACTTATGTGTCGGTCAGGGCTGTGGGAAGTGGTCATCCTGGCTGGTGGGTGCAATTTGCTTGGAGGTGCTGCAATGCAGCTGCCAGTTTGCCCTAGGACCAGACTTACAAGGCTTTTTGCTGTGGCCTTTATCCCATTTCAGGAGCAATGCCCTGTCTGTCTCTTCAGTAATAATTACTGACTCTTGTCCATGGTCTTGAGATGATCTGGTCTCTCTGTGCAAGTGCTGCCAACCCCTCTGGGGTTGTGCAGGGACAGAGTGGGCAGCAGGAAGCCCTGGGGCTAGCATTGGCTGCTGCTCCACAGTTGAATGGGGAAAGAGAGAAGGAGGATGGAGGAAGAGCAGCTGGAGCTCGTGCTTGGTGTCCTCCTGTGTTTATCAGTGATCCCTTCAGATCTTGGCTGGCGCCTATTGCTGCTGGTGTGATCCTGGCAGAGGGGCCATGCTTGTCCCTTCTGCACTCATCTCTGTGACCCGCCACTGTGGCGTGCTTCCAGAAAAGTCATCAGGTACTAAAAATAACTGGGGAATAGCTGATGGTGTGTCTTCTTTCCACGTGTCAGTGGAATTGGCTAGGAGGCTGACTCCAGCCGGGACTGCTGCTGCCTGCGGTCAGCTGCTCCCTTGTCCTGCTGGGCAAGGACAGGAGTCTGCCGGTCTCTTGAACAGGACTTGGAGGTCACAGCATCTTGGTGTTGCTCCGTGACTTCACTGCCATGCTTTCTAGGCTGTCAGAGGCAATTTTCCTCTGATGCTATGAAACCAGGCCTTGACAGACAAGTAGGCTCTTCCAGCACTGGTTGTGTTTATTACCTTTTGCAGGCACGGTGTCAAATCTTTGGCTTTGCTTGCCAAAGCTTTGCTTGGATGTCTGGATGAGTAGAGGCTATGATATAACTTCATATCAGAGGGACTGAAGTCTTCCAGCTTTGTTGCTGTCCTCACCCTTGATTAGGAGTGAGGAGCTGGTGTCTGGACTATCTGTAGCCTAAAGCACAGCCCTCCCTCTCTGTATCTGTGAACTGATGATGGGTGCAAACACCCTGAACTTCGTCCTACAGGACAAGACAGAATTTCTGGAGTGCCTCACAGGAGATGAAAACCCAAGAGCTTGCTGTGTGTGCTGCAGTGGTCTTCTGTCCATTATGTGACCACAGAACTGGGCTTGCAAATTGCTTTGCTGGTTTTCTCCCTCTCCCCATCTTTATTTGTTGCTTGTTATTATTCAGGACATTGTTCTCTTCACTGGTCTTTCCTGTTAGGTGATGCAAAGCCAAGTGATGCAGGGCTCCAAGGAGGATGGGCGAGTTGACATGGACCTTGCTGATTCAGCTGGGCTTCTTTGGTGGTAAGGCCTGGAGATTACAGCTGTGGGCTCGCTCTGGTGCAGTTGTGGAGCCTTGGGTGCTCAGTGTGCCCTGTAGCAGGTGGGGGAGTGATCTGGACACCCTTCTGTGTTAAATAGCTGGTTTAATTTGGCCTCTGTCTGAAGGGACCTGTGCTGCATGACCTTGTGTGCTGGGTTGCAAAGGGCAAGATGCTCTACCTTAGCAAAGTGCATTCAGTTCTTTAATCAGCAATAGCAGTGTCTGTAACCTTGCTTCTAACAGCTCTCTGAAATGATTACGCTTTATCATCCATGCTAAACATATTCAGCCTTGGAAACTAATGATGGGGGGAGGCATCTCCATCCCTGTTTGTGGAAAGGGGGCTCTTCCCATGTCTTGCTGGTGTAGGGGGCTGCGTGCTCAGAGTTAGTCTGTCAGCTAAGCCCTCGTCATCTCCTTGGATGTGTGAAGTCCTTTGGCTGGAGACGCGAAGCACAGTGGTGATGTAAACCAGGTTCAAGGGCTGGTCAAACGCTGCAGCTGGGGACATAATTTGACTGTGTTTCAGCTCTGCTTTTCTGCTGTGGACTTATTTCTGCTTTTAATTCAGCTGTTGTATTTATGACTCTTGCCTTCTAATTATAGGTGATATGTTTCTCAGCGCCTCCTCTGTGCCCGCCTTCATTAGGAAGTGGGATGTGATTCCCCTCCCCTTTTACTTTCTCTTGGAGCCGCAGCCGTAGGTTTCCTGGCCGCAGCCCTGATGAAGTGTGGAGTTCACAGAAGGACAGCAACCAGGATTCAAGGGAAGATGGGTGTCTGCTGTCCCCTCATACTGCGGTTGCCTCCTTTCTTATTTATAAGTGCAAGCAAACAGGTGCTAAAAGCTTTTTTCCCCCTGTCCTCCTTGTGTTGCAGTCAGACTCTCCTGAGATGTCTCCTTGTAATGTGCTCTCCGCAAAGCTACTTCTGAATTTCTTGGCTATTCTGCAAGGTTTTGATTTATCTGTTTATCTTCCTATGTCCCCTTCTTCATTGTAACTGGGGTTTGGGTTTCAGGAAGAGGATGGGGTGGAGTTGTCCTTGAGCTCTCTGCAGGTGATATGTGGGGACTGGAGATCCCCTGCTCGCTTTGGACATTGCTTTTTTTCAGCAGGGTGTTATCTGACATCCCTGTTCAGAGTTGCATTTTAGACTTGTGAAGGATTATGCTTTAACAAAGTTAGAACTGGTGAATCTCTGCTTCGGTGGTCTTAGTTTGCTCATTCAATCCAGTTGTGTGGGTGGATCCTTTAGGTATCAATTTGCCCTCAGAAGGGCACTGCTTTGGAAACAGGTTTGTAAGTCTCTTGCACATGGTGTGGTCCCTCAACCTTTCTGCTCCAGAATAACCCAGAAAGCCTCATAAATTCCTCCAGATGCTAATTCTGGCTGTTTGTGGTGCATTTTTAACTAGGCAGCTTCTACATGTTCTCTCTTGAAATGTCTACTTTGTGGTAAAGCAAAACCTCATCACTGATGCTGTCACTGGAGAAAAATGTATTCATTATTATTATTATTATTATTTTTAGGAAAGATGCAATCTCACCTCATGCATAAAATTAGTTTAATGAAACAGCAGGAATGGGAGGGAATATTGCCTTTCCTGTGCTTGTTTGTGGAGCGAGTGAACAATTTCTTTGCTCCCTCTCAGGCCTTGGATGAATGATATGTCATTGAAACTGCATTTTTAGCTGAGGTGTGTCCATGAAGACAGCAGGGAACCAAAAATTAGGTTTCAAAAATTATTTAAAAAACGAAAAAGGAATTTGTGAGTTTCTAAAAATAGTCCTCAAGCAGCCAGTAAGGCTGAAATCTGAGAACAACTTAGGGTGAGGGAAAGAAGGTGGCAGTGGCGCAGCAAATGGCTTTATGCTCTGTCTTGTAAATCCCCAAATGAAGGGAAATACATTTCATCTAGGGTGGAGGGGACAAGTGGCACCATGTAGGGTTGGGGGCCCAGGCCTTGGCATGTCTTGCGGTCTTCCCTGAGCTAAGGTTGAACCGTGCTTCTCTTGAGGTTTTCACTGCTGCTTTTAGCTGCAACAGTGACTACAGGCAATGGGCAGTGTGTTAGTAGCACTGTTAATGTGCACTTGTGCTTGCCTGTCTGCCCCTCTGAAAACTTCTTTCACTTAACTCTGGGAATTGGAAAGGAGAGATGAGGATAAAAGTGATAATGTCATCTCAGGGAATCGAAACAGCGGTGATGGCAGCATGCTGCATGAGCTGTCGTTCCCTCCAGCAGTCCCACATGGCTTTGTCCTTTGGCTTATTTCCCCTTGGGACTCCAGGTTATCTTGGGATTTATTTTTTCACTGAAAAATGAACTTTAATTAATATCTTGTCTCCTGTGAAAGCAGTAACTTTGTAAAAATTTCAGACCAGAAGCTGTTCCTTCAGCAGCTGGAGGATCTTCTCCCTGTTTGGAGAGATATCTTAATCAAAAAGCTGAGCTGGGTGCTGGCGATTGGATTATCACAGTTTCTGGCCCTGGGGTTTAGGTGGGACTAAGCCAAGCCCTTCACTCAAGGAAATGAGAGAAAGAGGGTGACTTTCCATGAGAGAGGTGGGAGGAAGAAAGCAAACTGTGCTGTGAATAGCAGGAGTAGCAAGGGGGGAAGAACATAAATAAACCCCCCTAATTTTCTCCATGCCCCTGCCTTTCTTGTGCCACACTCCTCTGGTCTGTTTGACCACATCAAGTGCCTCTAGATACCCTTTGCGCAGTATCACAGCTTTGCTGATATCCTTGTCCACGTCTGCACTAGTCTGGATTCCTTTGCTGGCGTAAACATAGATTTTCATGAAAGCTGGTAGGAGCTGTGTGTCTTGGGGAGCCCCGTTGTCTTCTCAAGCTTTGGTGGAATGGGTCATTGGGAATCAGGGGCTCTTTGAGTGAGAGAGACCAAAGGATGGGTTGGATATAAGTGTGGGAAGGAAGCAATTAGAGGCAAACTCATCTTATTTCTAGCAATACATGCAAGTCAAGCTTGGGGTTCTGCACATCTCCTAACTACTTCCTTCCCTTGCAGTTTGTATGGGGTGTTTACGCTTTTCCCCTCTTCAGCTGTAGGAGATAGACACTTTTTAAAATGCAAGGTCAGGGTTTTTTTTTTTTCAGCTCGTCAAGTCCTCTCTGGTGGCACCAGGGTTCTGAAAAGCCCTAAAAGACTTTGAGGCTGGCTGTGTGCAGTTGCATTTCATTCAGATGCCAACCCGTGGCACTCCCTCCTCCAACAAGCTTACTGTGTTGTGATGGCTTTCCAACATCTCCTCGCCCTCGGGCTCCTGCAGCTCCCTCAGCACTGCTTGCTGCTACTTACTCCAGTCCCTTTTCTCCCTACAAGCTGGCTTTGGTCCGTTTCCTGGCTTTCCTGTACAACTGTTCCTCAACTCATGTTTTCACCTTCCTGCTCTACAGATGTCTCCTTTACATTCCTTGCACCTCCTCTTGTAACGGCTCAGGTACCTCCATGCTGGTGTTTGGCCCAAGCAGGCAGTTCCCCACTACCCAGCCCCTTTCCAGAGGGTGCAGTCAGCATTTTCTTATAACAGTAAATCTCACACACTGCAGAAATGTGCTTGAATGAATGTCATACTGTTGAATGCTGTTGGCCTTGCTGACCAACATATACCACTTCTGTTACGTGGCAGTGGCAGGGGACGAAGTCACCCTGAACCCTGGAAGCAAGTGAAAATACCACCACGAATGAGCTTCCTGTGCTCTGGATATGAAAGTAACTCCACTGGTACACAAGAAGTTATATAAGTTTTTTTTAAACCTGCTTCTCTTCCTTCTCCCCTTTGCCATTGCTTGGTCTGTGCTTTGCTGCTTGCGCCTGTTCATGGCTGCTGGTGTGTGTGGCAGTGCCAAGGTGATGGAAGCATTGATCCAGCTTACTGCATGACAACACAGCGTGTTCAACACAGCAATGTGCTGTGCTGTCGGCATTAAGGTTGTCTCTAGAGCTCCTCTAAGCCAGGATCACAGACCAGATTGAATTGGAGGAAAATCTTACAGCTTTTTCCAGAGCTCCTGTTCTCCAGGGTGGGGGAGATTCCCAGAGCATACAGGAACTTGTTAGTGACATGGGATCTTGAGTAGAGCAGACTTTGCTGGGAGATATTATCTATTTTTATAGCTAGTGCAGGTGGATTTTTCTTCGATAAAAGCTATAAACACCAAAGAAGCTAGAATGCTCCTTCCTGGCTTGTAATAATCAGCTTCTAGCTCTGAATAACCCTAAAATCATAGGGCTTGCTGCAAATATGGCAGAGGTCAAGCTCTGTTTGTAGGCGATAAGAGAGTCTAGCCTTGAACCAATTCCTTCGGAGGTGAGCAGAGGGAGATGGCCAAAGAGGAGTTGCTGTTGGTGCCCCCCACAGGGGAGAAATTCAGAGTCAACCAGCCCCCTGGTACACATCAGAGAATCCATCTACACTAGTCTCTGATTTGTTGGAGACTGTTTTCCTTGCTCCTGTGAAGAAGGTGGGCATTGCTTTATAATACCTTTCAATAGTAGTGGCCTGGCATTGCTTTTTACTTGACAGTAGCGTAGTCTTTTTTGCCTTCTCTCCTTCAAACTGGTTTTGGACAGGAAAACAGTTCATCCAAAAGTTGCTTAAAAAGTTCTTGTCAAAATAGTGGCAACCATGGCACTTGGAGTTTGTGCATTGATGTCATAATGCAAACAAACCGACCCAGCTTAAAACCTGCACCAACTATAAACCTTATGCTTTTTAATTGGGAAATCAATTTTAAATTCAAGCCTCTTTAAAAATCTAGTTTATTTCTATTTCCTTAAAAAAACCAAAACGACAAACCCCCAAAAATGAAGAGTCTTTCTCTCTGTTGTGCTCCACCAGGCAAAAGAGAAGGAGGAGGAAATAATTCTTGGCTGCATCTCTGCAGGGCGCCCTGTTGATAACCTGGATAATACAATCTGATTTTGGCCTTGAGTCTGTTCCCTTGGATTATCATTTCCTTCAAGGACCAAAAGCTGTGCTGGTGATTCAGACCCAGAGGAGAATGTCTTTTTTAGTGGTAAGCTTTCAGGTTTTTTTTTTTCCCCTCAGCCATCAAAGGCCATAGAGGAGGCTTTTATCGTGTTACCAGTGGCTGCTTTATAGAAAACAAGTTGTGGGCATGCCGACGGGAGCCCAGTTCTCCTTCCTTCCCAAAGAGGACTCTGCTTGTTGGGTTAAAAGGGAGAGAAAGGGTGTGTGTGTGTGTGGGGGGGGGGGGGGGGGAGGGGCAGGAAGGGGGAAGGAAAAGGCTATCCTTTGAAAGGTGTTTTTGAGGGAGCATGTACGTATCTATGCCATCTGCCCTGGAAAAAGTTAGATGAATTTGGAGAGGAGGGTGCGTGTACCATAAAAAAACTAAGGTAGGCTGCACTTAGTGTTTTGGCTGAGCGATCCATCAGAAGCCGCGTGCTGGATGTGAAGGTTCAGTGTGTAACCATTTTCCACACTTTCAGCAGGGATCTGTTTGCATTTAGGTGGGGGTGTGGGACCTGCTTTGTCCATCAGATGCCTATAGATCAAGGGCTGAAATTCGAACTCTTGTGTGCCATAGTCCTTTTTTTTCCTAATCTTTATGATCCAGGTTTTATAGCACTCACTGCAAGACTGGGTTCACGATTCTTCACTCGAGAGGTGAAGCACCCTGACTTTTTTTCCATGCTTTTGGCCTATCTGCAGCTGGTTTTGCTCTGTGGAAGAAAAGGAGGTGAGTTGCCTTGCCTCTGCAGCCACCTAAGGATGCAAGCATGTACGTCCCTCATCTCTTTTTTGCAGAGGGTTTCTTCCCCTCCCTGGTCCGAGTGAGGTGTTCCTCCTGGAAACCTAGGTGCTGAAGGATGCTGAAGCAGAGGGATGCCAGCTGGCCTGCTTCCAGCGGTCTGTCTCCCTCCCTCCCCTTACTGCCTGTCACGCACCGCAGCCACCTCGGAGCCAGGTTTGTTTATAGAAACACTGTCAAGTAAAAAGTCTTTCCAGGGGCTCAGAGGAGAGGGACGTTTTCAGCTACTCAGTCACCCTCAAACTGTGAAGACGCAACATATCAGCTGCATAAAATTAATTTATTTAGTTAAGGGAGGTGTTAATTAAGAGATCTCATTTATTGTGTCTCTGCAGACAGCTCTCAAGGGCCTTTTGAATTGTCAGCTCTGGTGACAGCAAAAGCTAATGGTGTCACAAGTTAATAGCAGTATGATTCATGCTGAGGGATGAAGTGGGAGATGGTGGAAGGGGTTGAGAAAGGAGTGAAGGTGACGTGGTGATGGAGGCAGGGGTACACCTTGCTGGAAGCTGGCAAGTCAGCACGAGGTGCTTTGCCCTTCCTTAGCCTCCCCTCATTTAATCCTGGCAGGGGGAAAGGCTGTGGCTGAACGTGGCTGCCCTAGCTGCAGGGAAGCCTGGGGTTTGCAGGGAGTCGCTGGAGGAGCAGCTTAGAAAGCCCGCGGATGCCAGGGCATGTGCAGCCAAAAATGTATTTTTGTGGATCGACTTAAAATAACCAAGTGTCTGTGTGATCTGAACTGGAAAAGAATCTGGTTTGTTTAAAATAATCAACTTTTTCTGTACTCTGAGAGGTTAATTCTCCTTGGTTAATCAGGACATGTCAATCTGATAACTGAGTGTAGGTCTAACACCAAATTATGGGTTTAAATTTAAAGTCTCTTAGAAAATAACAAATACCCTTTATCTGAAAGAATTACATGCTCCAGTACAGCTGTTTATAGGCATCTCCTTCAGTAAAAGCTGTGCCTACACTTTTTTCCCCACTTTTTTTTTTTCTTCTTATGATTTGTATCAAGTTGCTTTTGGAGGGAAATTGAAATTCTCTTGATGCAGAAAATAGGCCAAAAGGAAGGAAGAAAAAAAAATGTCCAGGAGAAACGCTAGACTCCCTGAGTAGGTGGTGCTGCCTTCCCCTAGTCAAAGATGTTTTGTGTTTTCAACTACCCAGTTTGTTAAACAAAGGCGGTATTGCTTGTGCCTAGTAAATTAGCCCCATCTCTTCTGAGCTTTCCTTCTTGTATGTTCTCAAAGCTTACAAACTAAGCTCTGTTGCAAAGCCAAACTTTCAATTTTTCTCTCAAAACAACTGTGAGAGGTGGAGGTGGACAGGATGCCACAGCCATTTTCCAGCTGCTTTCTCAGCCACAAAGGAACCACCTCCTGGACTGCAGTGAGCCCATTACACAAGTTAGTATTCAGGGAGAGTGTGGGGCACCTATAGAAATATATATGGCTGCTGGAAGATTATTTTAACTGGCTCTTGTTGCATGTACTGAACTAGTGATTTTCTCCAGGTCACTGATTTGACTTTCTTTAACCTTCTACTACCGAGTGTGTATTACTTCTTCCTTTTTTAGTTGGCTTTCACTGATTTAAACCAGGGTAAGCATCAGCCTCATATAGGCTATCATTACTTCAGCCTTGATTTATTTTTTTTTTTTTGAAATTATTTTTAAGCATGTGTTGGGATGGCAGCGGCTGTGCAGCTTGGATGAGCCCCTGGTGGTGTCCCTCCCTGGGTGAACTGTGTGCCCCTGCCAAGGTTGATTGAGGTTTCAGAGTAGTTTTTTGCTGTTGTGAGCTCAGGGTAGGTTTTTGTTACGATCAGCTGCTTGGGAGTGATTTGAAAAAGAGGAAAGGCAGTTTTCCAAACAGGCCCTGTGGGGATTTCAGTCTGAAAGCATCACCGGGAGCCACCTCCATGCCACATTTTTCTGTCCTGCTCTCAGAGGGGAAAGGAACCTCGCCTTGCCCTTGGCTCCCATCATAGCTGCGGGACTCGTTCCCCTCTGAATGAGCTTTTCCGTTGTGATCCTCTGGCAGAGAGGAGCAGGAAGGAAAAATGTGGTGTGAGACAGAGGTTTTAGTTTCTGATTTAAACCCAAAGCGATGGCAGAGCTTTCCTGTGATGGGAGATATAAAGCGAGGAGTTTTTCCCTTTGGGAGCTGCATGCCCAAGAGATTTTTGTCTTGGGATCGTCTCCTCTGAAGCCACACAGGATCTGACCAAAGCTTTTTCCACAGCCCTGTGGTGTTGATTCTTCACTGCCTACTACTGCGGTTGCATCCCCTGGGCTGCTGTGCCTGGGTCAAAACTGAACCACTGCTGTACAGCATGACCCCCATTTGTGCGAGGGGAGCAGCAAAGCAGTGGCCCTGCTAGCTTAAATGGGAAATTGGCAGGCTGGGAGGCAGAGGGGAGTGTGGATACATCTCCAGACCTGCTTGGGAGAAGGATTACTGCTCCACGTGGAGCGGGCGTGATGGAGCCCGGAGGAAGGGGTGTTGTGGGAGAAGGCATGAGCAGAAGACGAGATCGTCAGGGAGTCATTTAAACCACAGTGTCAGATCCTATAAATCTGTGAGGGCTTTTGCATATTTCCATATTTATATATGAAAATTCTATGAAGTGGCTTAAAGGCAATTGAAATAAAAACAGGGCTGTCAGGGCTTGAAAAGTACCGGCAAATCTCTAACAGACCATTTAATACAAACGTATGGGCTTGAAAAAGCTCCAAGCAGGCAGAGGATTTCTGCATGCAAATGCCTGGCTGGCCCCACATTGGTCCCCGTGTGCTGTGAGCGTGCTGGTGCCTTGGGTCACTGCAGCTCCATGCGCTGGGAGGCTGCAGAGTGAGGGTGCCTTTAAACCTGGCTTACATCATGCTAGGAGGGCACTAGAAGGGGCTTTGGGCTGTTGTCGTTTCCCTTGGGTGCTTTCTCACTGCCGTGTGTGTGCTGTGATGGTTTGGGGTTGGGTGGGAAGTTGATCTTCATGGCTCCTTGCTAGAAGTTCCCTAAAGCTACGAGCTGGGGAGGGCTGCAGGACTGAGCATCACTGTGAGGGATGCCAGTGGCAGTGCTGGGATGGTGTGATGAAGGCATTTTACACCGCGCAGAGGCTGTGGTTGCGTGCAGGCTATTCCCTTTCCTGGTGGAGACCATCTCCTCCCTCTCCTGTGAGCATGTGCCCTTTTCCTTTCTGATCTTTGGTTATCGATCAAAATGAGAATTTTCCAAACCACTGGTTTGAATCACCCTCGCTGACCTTCTGCCATTTAGCAAGTCTTTTCCCATGGATTAATTTGAAGAAGCATTGCAGAGATTTATGCTTCGTACGTGGCATGGGGCCCGAGTGGGCAGAGTGGCCCTCCTATCCTTGTACTGTTTTTCAGATGCTTCTAGATGATGTCCTCCTTGGCCCTGCTTGGGTGCCTGGTCAGCACTCCTTGCTGTAGGACCTCAACTTTTTCTGGTCTCCCCAAGTCAGCCCCAAATCTCATTGCAACATACTGTAGCTCTCATGTCTGGCCTCTAGTTTTTATGCACCAAATGCTTCTAAAGAGAAACTCCTGCTTTCTTGATGCAAGGACAAGAGTGAGTCTCCCTCTTCTCTGAGTCCTCTGTCATTCAGGGCTTTTTTTCCCCCTCTTCAGCCCCAAGGCAGGTAGCTGGAGGCTACCGCCAAATTTTTTATTCTAAGTCTCCAAATCAAAGGGAAATAATTAGCAGAGGATGAGAAAGCTTGGACGAAAACAAGCTGTCAACAAGAAGAAGGTGCTAATGTGTCTGTCATTCCTCTTCTCTCCTGGCCAGTCCCCAGAGGTGGAAGGCTGGGTGCTCCGTCTCCAATGGAGGAGAGGGCAACCCTGCTTGCCGTCGCTCGCCTGTCAGCCACAGCTGTCTCCAGACATCAGCTCTCGTCTCGTGAAGATGCATCTTGCTCTTGGGCTGGTTCCTTCTGCTGTCTCCTGTCTTGTGGTTGGGAGGGATTTGCTTCACGGACAGCTTGGACATCGATGGCTGCGATTTCCCAAGTGCAAGTGCTTTCAGCTTGGGCTTTATCTGCTAATGCGGATGCCTAAAAAATCGATTTGTATCCTAAAAGTGCCTATTTCTCTTCATTACAGAGAGACAGGTGTGCAGAATGAGTAGCTCAGATGTAGGTGTCTGCAGTTATTAAGTTAAGCATGACGAATCCTGGTGTCAGCATCTCCCTTGGCTTTGCTTAGAGGTTTGCTCCTTCTCCTGTAGGACTCCTCGTGGTGACTTTGCCGCAGGGTGACATTCTTGGGAGTCTTGAAACTTGCTGGATATTTTCTGCCTGGGATGTGACATGCTTCCCAGGGAGAGGCAGACTCTGGGGCTGCATTTCTGCAGCAGTCTCACACTGTGGCTTCTTCCTATATCGCTCTTTGCCACAGGATGTATATTTTGACATTGATTAAAAAAGCACGTAGGGTATTGGCATTTCAGGGTGTTGCCTGTCCTCAGTCTCAGAGGGGGTGATGAATAAAACTTTGACTGGCTGACCATTTTCAGGGACAAAACACACCTCAGTTATTTAATTCCTTACTAATTTTGGGGTGGAGGAGGAAACTCTCACTGTTTGTATTTCTTGCACTGTCCTTCCTTTGCCTTGACGAGCAAATCACATCACACGTAATTGCATCTCTAAGGGATCTTCAACGCGATGTTTCCACCTGATTTATCTTTAACATTGCTGTAGGCAGAGGCGCTTTGGGGTGATTCTGCTTTGTCAGGCTGGAAGACGAGACTCCATGGAGGTCTCCTCTCTTTCTCTCCCCCCGTCCCTCATCCCTGCTATGGTGATGCTGCTATAATGGTACATGCAGGGCCACTTAACCCCATAGGAGGAGGACACCTGTATTCAGTTGTGCTCATGTCCTCTGTATTTCCAGCCTCTGGCCACCAGCAAAGGTGCAGATGTGGTTTGAGGGGAGGAGCCAGGGGTATGAGGGAGCAGTGGCCCTGCAGAGCACAGCCAGCTCAGTTCATTGCTGCCACCAGTTGCTGGGTGAGGGGAAGAAGTGGGCTTTGGCTGCAAAAATCCAGAGGTGCAAACATCTGGGGAGCTTTGCTCAAAGTTCACATAAACGTATTGGGTATAAATCTCCTCAGAGCTTGTGACCTCATTGCACTCCTTCCTCAGGGACTTTCTCCTGCCTGGTGCCACTAGTGATGGGCATTACAGGAGGCAGGTTTTAAGGCTGGCATTGGATTTCTAGGGTTTTTTTGGAGGCCAGGGCTTGCAAACTTTTAAATAAACCCTTACACACTTCAGCCTTGGTCTTCTTGCTGCTGGTAAGCCTTGGCTGTGCAGGGTTTGCCTGGCCAAGGAGGGTGCAAACATGGGTGAAGCTTCCAGCAGCTGGGGTGGAGGGAGCACCCACCCCAGCCTTCAGCAAGATGGTCCATCGCTTCCCTGCAGGGCTAATGATTTCCGAGGAGAAAGGGATACCCTGCCATTAACAGTGGCCTAAAATACCCGGTAAGGGTATACAGTGCAGCGGTGCTGGTATCTCCAGAGCTGGTTTCTCTTCATTCCTTGGTCTGTTCTTGGGCTCCATCAGGTTTATGGCCGCATCTCTCGCCTCCCTGTGGGGACTGCTCCCAAGTCCTGCTGCCTTACCCTGGGCAGGCCGCTGCCGTGTCCTCCAGCACCCATCTCTTCTTCCTCTACCTGGCATTAGAGGGCAGTCAAAGGAAACCTTCCCTCTCCTGCTCCCCAGGCTCTGCGGGCTGCCAGCCAGTGCCTGCGCCCACCCCTGGGGCAGAGGGCTGACCCCAAAGTGGGACCCAGCCGCAACCATTGCCTTGCCCTTGCTGCCTTGTTTTGGGTTTCTGCCCCTGCCTTCGCTGGTCAAAGCTACTTGCGGTTTTGTGTCTGACATTTGGGATACAGCATCTGCAACGCTGATAAATCCTGCGCACCGTTTCTCCCCTGCCTCACCCTCCGTCTCCTCCTAATTGACATCTTTGAATCTTGTCGCTGTTTGACAAATCAGGCTACTTATTATAAGTGATGACATGTATAAATATTGCAGGCATTCGTTTTACATCTGGATACCCTGATAATAAAAGCTATCAGAATCTCTTCCCCCCTCCCTTGCATGTCAATTACTACCAAAGGGGTTTCTCCTCCATCACCAGAGCGGGATGTGAAGAGTGAATTGTGTCTGTGACAGCAAGATCTCCCTCTTGCATCGGGGGAACATGGTTTTGGGCAGTAAAATGGCTTTTTGTAGATAAATATAGCAGCAGCATGGTGAAGCTGTGCAAGCTGTGGGTACACAGCCAGGGGATCTTGCAGGAGCCCTTTTGCTTGCAAAATTCTGGGTTTGGTGGGCCTTGGTGTGTGGGGTGGCCACAGCGGATGGCAGTGGGTGCCATCGCGGGTTGAGGGTGTGGTTTCGACTCGTGGGTGCTGTCCCTGTGCTTTACTTAAGCCTGCTCGGTGCTGCAGGAGCCCAGAGCCAGCACCCAGCCAGGCTCTGCTCCTGCATCTTCGCTAGCACACTGGTGGCTCTCCTGGGCTGAGGCTGTCAAATTGCAGAGTATTATTTTTAGCCTGGTTTCCTGAGGAAAAGAAGCTTATGCGATTGTACTGTCTGTCAGTGCTTTTCCTGCCACCAGCCTCCTTTTAACAAGTTTTGAACCCCTTGTCAAATTTACCAGGAGGGATAGAAAGCTCCAAGACGTGAAGCTCCTGCATGTTTCCCTGCAAATTAGCAGCTGGGGCCACCTTCCCGAGGGAGGGGATGAGGCTGGGTCACAGCACCCAGGGGCAGAAGGAGATGCTGGGGAAGGTGTGAAAATAAGAGGCTGGGAACGGCCTCTCTGCTGAAGGCTTAATATCTCAAATACAGATATTAAGCGCTCTCACCTTAATTAAATTTAATTTCTGGGAGAGGCGTTTTATTACAAAAGATTTCTCCAGCTCAGGCGTGTCCATGCCATCTGCTTGGAGCTGGCGGTGGTAAAGCCCTCGACCCCGCCAGCAGTGGGGACCGGCTGCAAGAATCGGCCATTCTCAGGAGAAGGACAAGCTGAACAGAAAAGCCTCTTTTCTTCTCCCTGCTTCTTAGTCCAGGTTATTACTGACAGTAATTTACTAATTTTTTTAAGAACCAAGTCCCACTGCTGGCAGGGGAAGATTCAGAACTGAATCTGCTATGACTTTCCTCAGTGTGGGTTCTCTGATGGCTAATAGTTAGGTTGGGCAGGCTGTCTGTCGTGGGGCTATTGCTGTCTCCTTTGTCCAGCTATTTATTTTCATTAGGCTTTTAGGAATGTAGTAGTTTGTGATTTCTACCCTGTGTCAAAACTGGATGAAAGTTATTAAATGGTGGCTTGACTGAGATGGACGTGTGTGCACACACACACAGGAGCTCCCGTTTCTTGGGAAACTGGTCTTGATGAGAGACAGCTCCTATTAATGCTTGCTTACTTTTTCGGTTGAGCTGTTTGCTGGGAATGGAATTTTTATGGGAAATCTTAAACCAAACAATGATGCTAATAAGCTGTAATCAAAAACAGCAAGAGAAGGGACCTGCTTCTTTCTCATCCCACAACCCTTCCTGAGATTTCGAAAGAAGTGCTTTTTCTACATCAAGATAAAACCAAGATACTTTTTTATTTTTTTGGGGTGTTTTTTAACCAGAAGATGAGAGTGAAAATCCCCGGATTGTTTTATGGCTGGGGCCTCACTGGGAATGTTGGAGATGGAAAGGTACAAATCCCTGCTTTGAAGGGCTTGAATTTGAACCATCTACATCCCTGGCCAGTACCCAACATACCAGGTTATTCGTGCTTTGTGACGCTCTTTCCTTATTTTCTTCTTTCTTCTTTTTTTTGGGGGTTTTTATTTTTTTAACTGCTGACAACTCCATGATGATGATGAAAAATCTCTGGCCTGGGTAAATAAATTTGTCATTTGAAATGGCTTTTCCTCCTCCTCCGTGTGAGATCTTGGGTTTGGCAAGTTGACATTCTCTGACTAAAACCCATTCTGTCTCAGTTTCTGACCATCCTTACTCACTGTGAGTGGGTTTTTCCCATAAACACAGAAGTTGCTGGGTTAACCTGAGTAATTCTCCTTTAGAGATCTTTGCTGCTGTGTTCTCCCCTGAATAGCCATCTGAATTTTGAGGCTTATTGTCATGTATTTTGGTGTAAAACCTGAACCTGGCTCTTGATTTACTCAGGAGAGATCCAAATGTACTCAGAATTTGCCTAGGATTCCTCCTGACATGTTCACCTGCTTTAAGAAGGCTTTAAAAAAACCCCCTTTATTAAGAAAAAAAAAAGAAGAAAAAGCCCTTTTTACCACTTAATGCAGTGATGGCTTTTTTTTTGTGTGCAAACTCTAGATAAAAGGGGCAGAACTTCTAATTACATTACCTAGGGAGGCTTAATAATGTTTGCCCAAAGTATCTTGTCACGAAAATTCACCAGAGTAAATTCAGTTTAATTTCTGCTGAAATCCCTTTGCTTCATCCTTTACTGCTTTCCAAAGACCTTGTAGGGCTGTCTGAGGAAGGAGAAACTACGGTTTCAGGTTCCTCTGAAGATGATCATTGCATTTGGAGAGGGCTGGCGAAGATGTGGGTTTGGAGATGCTGTGTTGTGTGACCTCCCGTGCTGGTGGGACATAAGACCAGCTTATATTGCATCTGTTCCTCAGAGTTGTGTTTTTTGAGATAGCTATTGATATCTATATTCCTTGTAAAGCCTTCCCAGAGTGCATGAGAGGTACTTAACTCCAGACTAGATTTGGCTGCTCAGCTGCATTAAGGACCAGCATTCCCTGAATGAGCAAGCCTTAAATTAATCTGTTTTAGACCTGGGAAACACCCATGGGGGGTGGTGTTATTTCTGAGCATCCGCAAAAAGCGAAACCCAGAAGCCCTCAAATGATGCTTGTGAAAGCACATTGGGCTCTCAGAGAAGCCCTGCCATGGGATGAGAAATGTCTCTTCAAGCTGTGAGGGGACCCACCTGCTTCTGGTGAAGTGGGCAGTGAGGTGCCCACGAGCTGGGTGTGCCACCAGAAACTAATTACAAGGTTAATCATGCCAGTGCCTCTCCGTGTCCCCATGCCATGTTGCAGGGATCTGGTGAGCATGTAGATAATGATGGGCATGGGACCAGCTGGGGAGTATTGTTGCTCCTCTGATAATTACTGCTGTAAGAAGAATGTCGGGCTGGAAAGATCTCATGGCTCACTGTCTCCAGTCACTCGCTATTACAAGCAACCACTCACCATACCCCTGTTTTCAACTTTATTGAGAGCTACCTCAATGGCAAGCGGGGTTTTGCTCCTGCTGTTCCCGTGGAGGCTGTCTCAGGCCCTGGTTTATATGATAGTGAATAGTAATTAGCCAGCCTAAACGTGCTGATGAGTGGTTTGTATTTGCTGTCTTCAACCTCTCCACAGTACTCAGGATATGATCTCTCAGAGATGTTTTTCATTAGCAGTTAATAGGTTTTTCTCTCTCTTTCTCCTGGAAATACTTTGAGTTGTAGATGCCTTTTTATAATCACGTTGTGCCAGGGACCCCCCCAGTCTAAACCACACAGGTGGGTCTTCTCATTTGTTGTCATCTCCACCAGTTTTCATCCGTGCCACTGATCTTTTAAACCTGGCCTTGAATTTTGTACTGTTGAGTGTCATTCCACGTCCATGGGTCTGGTTCTCAAAGTCATCATTTCCTTCTGAATGATGCCAACACTCACGGTTTTGGGTTGTTTTGCCTCCTAAGCAGTGAGTTTGATGAGTATTGGTCCCCCATCGTTAAGGAAGTGTTGAACGTGAGTGGTGACTGAACAGTCTGCTCAGCAAAATCCCTCCAGACTGCCTCCTTTTTTGGTATTATCAATTGTAATATTTTTTTTTAGGCAAAGCTTTTCTTTGATTCATAATTCTTATTGTAATGTTCCCCTCCTACAGTTTAACTAATCATTTGCCCATGTGGCACAATATCAAATGTTTTTCTGAAGTCCAGATGGTCAAGCTCTCGCACAAAAGACGGAGATTGGCTTTTGTCTAAAAAAAAGCTGTTATCTCCCAGAAAAAAATATATTTACCAGGCTTGCCTGGCAGAATCCATCTGTGTAAAATCCAGTCTGCGTTTTACTAGTTTTCTTAATTTTTTGTCTTTGAGTTGCTTCTCAAGCAGAGATGCTGCTCAGACCAGCCTGAGCAACTTGTAGCTGCCTGAATCACATCCTCCTGCCCCAGTCTTAAATATTCTCTCTTCTTTAATCTTATATCCTCCTTCCCTCCTGCTCCCCCTTGTTAGATTAGTTTAAAATAATCTGCAGAGAAAGAAATCTCTGGGAAGCAAGGCAGCGCCGCTGAAGTGATTATTTCCACTACAGTAAAGGTTGAAAACTGGTTACAATTATCACTCCTAGTTTTACATGCTAACGGGATTTGCCTTTGGGGGATTAAGCTAACTATTCTGTCATGCAGGTGAGTGTTTTGTTTTGCTCCTTTGAACCATCCTTTCTCAGGCTGTCAGGGAGTTTGCAGAGGAAGATAAAGGATGCCATCCTGCTTTCCAAAGCCGAGACCACGGCTCGCTGTGCGCACCCGCACAAGCAATGCTTCCCTACCTCAGCAGCTTGGGTTGGAGAGATTCATTTTGGATTGTTTCAAGGTCATCTCAGGTGCATCTTTTTGTAGAGTGCACTTGCACCACTGGAGAAGTTCAGATCCTTTTAAAATTCTTCCAGGCGATATAGCTGTGAATCAAGGGGCAGTGGGGGGAAATAAACTTAGAAGTTTCAAGAAAATAGAAACAAGGAGATTTTATTCACACTCTCTGTGCCATACGAGGAGGATGAAGTGTATAGGCTGGCCCCGTGCAGATACCCAGGCTGAGGGCAAAGAGTTGCTCTACCCAGGAATTTTCCATTTAATTTTTCATTTTGACAGAGAATACCAGTGTAATTGACTTTTTTGGACAGCACTGCGCTCAAACCATTCCAGTGAGCTCTTGTGACTCCTTGCAAATGGGGCCAATGTCAGCTCCTGTGCTGCCCACATCAAAATCGAGGGCTTTGCTAAAAGGACTGTGTGGCTTTATGCCAAAAATTTAGGGGATGGAGTTGCTACCTCCAGTTGATGCTTCTTTATACAAAGTGGAGTACTCCAGTGGTGCCACAAGAGGATAAGTCCTTGATAATGGGAAAAAGGCAGCAAATTAGGGCAGTAGACCACCATGGACAAACAACATTCATATCTCTGCTTACTGTGCCAGTGCAGAAGACATAAAAAATGGGAGAGATGTTTTGATTTTACAAGGTGGCAGCTGAGTTCTGCTGGACAGAAACAGCCCAAAATAGGACCAAACCAAGGCCCGACCAGGGCCTTGAAGGGAAAGAGAAGGGAAAGAGGAAACTCTGAGACTGGTTGTGATTTTAGGGGAGAAATAACCATTTTTGCTATAGGAAAGTGATCGAAGGCTTTCAATGGTTATGGGAGATCAGGTTGATACAGCCAGTGAGCAGTACAATGAATGTCAGCAAGAGGTTTTGTTACAGAAAAGGGTCCTGCACTGTAAAACTCGGGTCCATTTCCACATCTGAACTGTGCAGTTAGGGGATTTGTGCGTTAGTCTAGGTTTCTTTGAGAAGATAAAGACCTTGCAGTCCCTAAAGGGTTGCATTCAGCAAATGTCCATCCTCCTAAGTACAAAACGTTCTATCATTCCTATCTGAATCAGGATTACCAGCCCTGTTACCACTTTTTGGCTGGTGTAGGAGAAAAGCAGGGCCAGAAATTGGGTTTCTGTTGCTCTGTGGGGAGGCTGTAGCTTTAGGAAATGATTGCAGTGAAACAAATCCCCAGTGAATTAATTGTAAGGGTCAATGTCTGTAGTTAATCAGTTAAAATTGCCTATAGTTATCCAGCTGTGTCTGTCAGCAAGAAGATGTCTGTGAGGCGGGAGCCATCTAATACGCAGGCTGGGTCTTTTTTCACTCCCCACTGGCAAGTGTTTTTTCAGTGGACAAAACAAGTACGTTTTTGACACTTATCTGGGTTTATCTAAGATCTAGTTTTGCCTCTATTCCTTTTTGCTGTTTTTTGGTGGGGTTTTTTTCCGTTAGGTGGTGGTTGGAATAACTTGACTTAATGACACATTTTCAGCAGTGATTTCAGTGGTGACAGTTATTAACGGTTTCACGATAAGAAACAGGTGTTTCAGCATGGTCCATCAGGCAGAAGAAGAACAATGCCTCCCCAATGTCATTGTTCATGATGTATTCAATGACTGCTAGCTTTTTTTTATGAAGATTTTATTCAACCTCATAGGTAGCATTTACTATTTAGTATGCAGGCTTTGGGCAAGCTAGTGGAGTGGAAAACCTTTTAATTTCTTTTTAATGCAAACATGGGTCTTGCAAGACCTTGTCAAGTGATTGGAATGGGCGCAGGCTCTTGCTTCTGTCTCTCAGCACCACTTGGTGGTCTCCTGCAAGAAAATTCTAGGTACTTCTCATGGGAGTTGTGGTTCAAGGGACAGGTCCAAGTCTGAAGGGATCAGGGCAGTTCTCCTGGCTACCCCTGTTTTGCAACGAGGTGCCACACTTGGGAAGGTTTGGGCAGAAAACATCATTAGTGTAATAGGGGCATTGCAATAGCTCCTGATCTTTGCATGGGAAGTGGCAACTTCCCATGCTTTCCCATGGATGGGTGGGTAAGGAGCAATGTTTTGGAGCATGAGGCTGTCAAATACCCTGTTCAGACAAGATATGAACATGGATCACACGCTCTCAGTATGCCGGTGAGTTTGTCGGTCATTTTGCTTGGCCAAGACCTGTACTGTGCATTTCTGCTAACGCCCTGCTCCCCCTTTGCTGCCGCTCACACTTCTGCCATATACACTTTGTCTCTGTTCTCACAATGAGTAATGCGGACGGCCTTGAGCTCAGTGTAGGTGCTGCGCAGAGCTTGGCTGCACCCAGAGGAGGAGAGGGGCCAAAACTTCATCTCTGTCTTTGCCTTGCTTGTGCCGTGAGATTGACTGGAGGGCAGCTGCTGCAGCTGCTAACGGTTGGATCCCACTGATGTGCTGTGCAGGTCTCAAGTTCCCTGGCCATGCTCATGGTGTTCAGATGAAAGAGGTGATTGTGAGGTAGGATAACCACGCTGGCCCTTTTCCACATCCCGTGTGGGAGATATTCCCAGAGAGAGCTGATATCTCCGTGGTTCAGTGGGGTTAGCTATCTGGACATCTGGTAGATGCTGGAGTGGATATTGTTGGATATCCCTTGAGGGACAACTTTCTGCATCCTTCATCATCCCAGGAGGAAACACCACAGGAGATGGGAAGAGACAGAGTCCTCTCTACTTGGACTGTTGCCTGAAGGATGTGCCAATGGACATCATCTTCCTCGTCCTCTGGGAATGCTGTGGTACAGCTTTGCCTGCAGTGTAGGGTCACGCCTGCCTGGCCTTGCTGGAGTGGCTCTATGAGCCTTGAAAACAGGACTAGGAGCCCGTTGTGCCTTTATTTTGTACCACAATCTATAGGTTTGTTCCTCAACCTATTTACTTGCTGTTGATGTTTGATATCACAAAGGGATGGATCAGTGCAAGGTTCACTAAAGGTGCTTCATAGGTCCTCTTGGTCTTCAGTGAGGCAGTGCTGCCTCCCACCCCAGTCCTGCTGCTGGAGCTCTGTAGTGAACAAGGAGAAAGAAAGATTAATTGGTGATAAATAATGCATTTTGTTCCCACCTAAAGGTTCTTTGATCTGCATAGTCTTCACTCCTCCAGTGACAGGGAGCTCAGTGTTAATAGCTATTTGTTACCCATCGCAGTGCTTAAACAGCCTGAGCAGAGCTGTACTCAGATAATGCATCTATGCCACAGGCAGGGCTTCCCATTATTACTTTCTTTACCAAAAAAAAAAAAAAAAAAGTCTGCTCTCCTGTGGTGACTTTTTCACAGCAATTTCTTGAAGTGAAACAATTAATGAACATTAAACATCCTTTTTTCTGGGAAAGCAGTGAACAGGAGAGAAGATACAGTATCCTCTAAAATCTCCCTGTACTTACATACATGCACATAGAGCCTCTTCAAGGCTGAGCAGAATTGGAAGTGATAGCTACCAGTATAATACTTAAATGAGCATTAATTACCATAAACCATTTGGATTTTAATGTCTCCTTCTGTACAGTATGTAAATCAGGTCTGGAATGGGCTTGTGAGCATGCATTGGGCCTCTGGTGTGGCAAATGAAAGGGCTGATTTTCAGTACTAGGATTTAGCTGCCTGTTTTCCATTAATGTTAATGGGAACAATGGGGCCAAACCCTGGCCACCGTGGGGAAGGTTTCCCCTCATCTTTGGAGACAGCCGTGTCCCAAGGACAGTTTGTGCTCACTTTCCCATCCCAGCTTCCTACCTGGAGGAGGCTTCCCAAGGATGATGCTGATTAGATGCCGAAATGACTTGCATTTGGATTTGGTTTGGATGGAGGGACGTCTTGCTGTCAGTATGAGTTAACAGCTCATATATGTTTATTGGATACCAAGGGTTTTTCATGGGGTTTTAGCATCCAAACCATGAGTGACGTGATTCCTTGGTGTGTGGTTTGCTGGGCAGTGCTGTACCTGCATCCACAGCCTTCATCTCCCACCCTCCGTCCACCCAGCCTAGCTTGCAACCCCGAGCAGAGGGGAAGGGACTTTGCACAAAGCCACTGGAGATCGGCAGATCTTCATGCACAATGTGGTACCTCCCAGCCCCCTTCTTGGCCACCCTCTTTGCCCCCCTCTCCTTCTGTGGAGACCTAGTTCGCCTTGCAAGGTGGTCTCATTATAGATGCATCGGTCTCTGCCGGTCTCACGCACAGCCTTCATTTAGCCCTCCAAGCTCGATTACATCTGAGGATGTCTTGGGGTAATTAAGTAATATTAGAACATTTTCTTTTCTGGTTTTTTTTTTCCCCTTCCCTAATGCAGCTTTCAAAGCACAAACCTCAGTTCTCACCCACTGGAGCCCGCTTCTCCAAGCCTCTGAATTCTCCCTAATGTACCTCACCATGAATGAAGGCTAATTACATTTCTGAAAGATGTCATTAGTGTCATATTCATGCTGGGTTTCAGAGAGCTGGCATGCAGCAGGGAACGCTCCCTTAGGTGTCTTTCAGCCTCACCATGTGCAGCACCACAGGCAAGGAGTGGGGTTCAAACTGGCCAGGCTTTCTGAACAGCAAAGGGGAGCTCAGCCAGCAAAACAGAGATGCTTTCAGCTTTGTCGTGAGCAGTTTCTTTCCTTGCATCCTTCATCTCCGGAGCTCATCATGGTTTACAAATATTAACTAATTAAGCCTCTCAGAGCTCCTGTGAGATAAGTAATTGCTACTCTAATGATTGGCATTATATCCACCCTCTTCTCTAAGCGTTGGACAGTGCTTTTTCACTACAGAGAAAGAAGGAGGCAAATCTTAAGCATGCAAAAAGATAAGTGATACGTTTGGATTATTTGGCCATCTAACCTGCTGGCTGGTGGCCAGAAATGTGGAGCTACCATAACGGGTACCTGTGGTGTTGCTTTTAAAGCCTGTGGTCCTTATTCCTCCCTCTTACATCTGTATAAACCCCAGTGAGCTCTACTGACTTCAGTGGAGGTTCCTCAGAGGCTTCCCCAGAGGGAAGAGAAACCAGAATTCGTTTGTTTGGGTAGCTCATTGTTTGCATCACGGATGGGATGTTGGTTCCCAAGGAAACAAAAAGAAAAATGGTGGTGATACTTTTTTTTTTTTCTTCCCCCCCTCACTAGATGGTTACAAGGACAACGTTCTGGTTTTACACTACCACTGCTCTCCTGTTCAGCCCAGTGTGAGGTGGCTGCTAGGCTCCCACAGAGGAGTACTGCTTTTGGGGGTATTACATGCTCATAAAATGATAAAATGAAGTCACGTATAATGTAAAGTAAAATTGGCCTGAAAACGCTTGTTCGTGTTGTACTATATTGCATTTTGTTTTCCTGGAGAGATGCATTAGCTCCGTTAGTGGCGCTGGAGTTTGCTGCCTGTGGAAGAGCTCAATTATCCCAGGTAGTCCTTACCTTTGTGAGGAGCCTGGTGTCTGCCTCTGCCTGCCTGGCTTTTTGGGGGCACTGCTGTAAACAGAGTAGGGATGGGAGCACTGCTGCCGTGGCCCAGGGTCACTGCTGATCAAAGCGAGATCGTGAGAGATGCTGCAACCTGGCACTGTGTGCAGACAGCAAGTGCTGTACTTGTCGCTGTACCTTCCCATCTTTCACTTCAATGACCACTTGATTTTATTCTGCTGTTTGACCCTGATATTGGATAACTCCTTGACACTGTACGGAGGGGTATGTTGCAGTCCAGGATATCCCACAAGCTTTTTTGGTTTTGATTTATTTTTTTCCACTTGCAAGTAGATTTTTGGCCAAAACAAGAAGCAGGAATCAGAAGGAAGTAAACCCTGGCTTTATATCACATAGGGATGGATTGCAAAGCTTTCTTAAAGACATATTTGGGGGAAAATTAAAAACACTCAAAGATCAGACGGAGGCAGAACTTAGGTACAGTCACTGCAATTTATTTAGGTCAAGCTGGGCTCTGTAGCACTGTGTAGTTTGTGGTGATTGGTGAGCCTTAGAGGTGTTACACCAGAGGTAAAAAATGCAAAGCTGTCTTCATCCTTGGGCATCTCTGCTGGGTTTAATGAAAACCTGGATCTGAGAGGCCTTTGGGTGCTGAGGTACTGGCGGGCTGGCTCACCACATCTCCTCATCCATCCTTTTGGAGGGATCTCTTGCCTCTCTGCATCTGCTGTTGGCAGTTTCCAGCCTTGAGTAAAGGGTCCCCCCTTGTCCTGCTCTCTGAACAGGAGCATGGTGCCACCAGCAAGCAGCCCCAGTGATGCCAGATGGGGCTGTCTGTGGCTGTGCTTTGCAGGGATGGATGGGCACGCTGGCTTTTCAGTTTCATGCACAGGTGTGAAATTAAAGGGATTTTGGAAAAAAAGGCTGCACTAGCAAAGCTAAGCTGCCCTGGGAAATGTGTGGAGAAACTAATTGTCCAAGATGTGGGAATCCCAGGCTTCCCCACAGACTCTGCCTTTCCAGTCCTGGCCAAGCTGCCAGCTCTCTCTCCTCTGGAAAGGGAGATGGACATTAACTGAGAAGGCTGTGTGTAATTTTGGGGGCAAATCTAGAATCTAGGCTGCAAGATGTCTGCAGAGGGGAACTGCTGCATGCAGGGATGGACCAGAGTAGCTGCCTGGATGTGTGGGTCCAGCCTGTGCTCTGAAAAGCAGGGGAGGCTGAAGGGAAACGCAGCAAGATTACACAAGCAAAAGGAGGAGTGAGTCACACAAAATTTGGGGTGGGAAGAAACCTGGGCTGCATCAGTCTAGTAGGTAGGAGAGTCCTAAACCAGTTCATTTCTGTACACTGAGAGAAGCTCAATTCACCCTGGCCCCCACCAATCCTATCTGCAATGAGCTGGCAGGGTTTTTATGTAGACCCAAACTGACTTTAAAATTTTTATTTTCTGCTTGTTGATAGCTATGTTGTTCCAAAGCCATCCAACTGAAGGCAGAGTCCTGCCCAGCAGCAAAGGGACAGGAGGCAGGAGCTGAAACCTTGCAGCCGATCCAGCAGCTCCTGGTGTAATGGTGTCTATCCAGAGGAGTGCTGTGATTTTACTGTGAACACCATGTGTTATTTGGCTGTATGAATGAGAGCCAAATTTCTGAAAGACTCCTGTAACATGCCATCAGCTGCAGGCCAGGGCTGTGTGTGTTCCCACGAGTGTCCCATCTATTCCAGGTCAGGGAATGGCAACCTCTGGCAGCTGCAGCAGTCCTGGGGGGCCAGCAAGGCTTCCTGACATGAGAACAAGCACCTCGTCTCTCCATGGTCATCTTAAGGCTGAGACAGGAAAAGTTGGAAGATAAACAAGAAACTTTTTCATGTGTATTTAGACCACTTGAGATTGCCCATACTCTAATGACACATTCTGCAGATTACAGAACCTAGTAATTACAGCTAATAAGTCCAAAATGTGTAATTACCCTGTAAGCACTTTGAGCTAGAAGACAGAAATAAGCATGGTCGTTACACACTCATTAAGTGATCTATTGCTTTCCCTGTTCAGCATGCGAAATCCAGGAGTGGCAGAAAGCATAGCTGTTCTTTTTCCCCAGCCTCCGTCTTCATCAGTCCTGGGTGAAGGGGGGAAGCCAGCTTGTTTTCCTGCCTAGCCAAACCAGCTCCAAAATCTAGTTTCCTTAAGAGAGATGATTCCTGATCAGATTTTCAGATCTGGAGTGGGAGGCTTTTGAGAGGAGGCTGTTTTTTTTACTTCCCACTACCTTGTTTTCCTTCCTAATTAAAGTAGGTCTTTTGTCAGTCCCTGAATTTCTTGCCCCCTCCAGTTTTCCCAGAGAGGCTTCTTAACATTTTCTGCCTCTAATCAATACACAATTTATATGCAATAACTTTGTCCAGAGAATAGGGAAGCAGCTATCAGGGTTTCTCCTGTAATTCTAGCGTGCTGTAGCCGTTGACTGAAGGTCAATGCAAGGTTGACTATGACTGATTTTTACTGTCTTTGGGCAACCCATCAGCAAAATGCAAGCTTTGTAAAACCTTGACTCAGTGCGGGCCATAACAGATAGCACTATGCAACCTGCCAAGCACACCATGAAGCTGGCTTCCTTGGCAGTGCTGCACGCAACAAAGCTTCTCTCTTCTGCTTGTGCAACCCTTTCTGGTGAAACGAGGGGACCCCACACCTCCACGGGGAATGACAGATATCCTGACAGATGCTGTTTTTCCCGATTATATGGGTAGTGGCTGCTTTGATGGCAGGTGAAGTTGGTACCTGCTCATGGAGTGAGGAGAAGAGCTCCATTAGGTGCCCCTGGGGACAGCAAGACAATTCTGCAGAGAGGACCTTGTGCTGGGGGAGTGGGCACCTCATTTAACCTGCCTCCCAGTGAGGCTTGTGCTCATCTGTCTCCTGTCACTTGAGATCCTGCTGTCATCTCTTCAGCATCCCTCTGGCTGTGGCTGTACTGGTACAAGCTCCCACCAGGAAGGGGGCAAAAGGACAGAGAGCAGGAGAGGCAGGAGAAGCTAGTAGCAAGGACCAGAAGTCTCCACCCTCAGAAATGAAACTTAAGGAGATGGATGTCATTCTCTGTGCTTGTGTGTACCCTAATCCTTCCATGGACATTGCCTGGGAGGAGTGGATATGGCCAGTGGGAATGACCAAGGCCTCTCCACACCATTTTCGGGTGTCCTGTGATGTCTCGCAGCAGTGGGATCAGCCGGGGACACTGCAGTTGACATGCTTAACAAGCAGGGAGGCACAGACTCAGAGTCATTTGGTGTCTTATTAATCACATTTAATGTGTAGGTTGCTTTAGCGTTGATCATTTTAAAATTCCCTGTCGGAAAGGTTAGCTGTATAATTATAGGTATAAATCTCAGGGACGTTCTTGCCAAAACAAATGGAGCATCTCACACTCAGGCCAGGGATGAACCCAAAGAAGCCGTAAAAAGGGTTCGTAATGATGGACCAGGAAGCCTGCACCCAGCACAGGGCTGAGAAGAGCTGTGTAACTTCAGAGGTAAATGATGTCTTTGGGTAGTTGGGAAGAGTTCCTGCAGTTGTCCTGACTTGTACAAAAGTAGGAGCTATGGATCTCCAGGCTTTGAGCATTAAGGGATGCCTCAGTAGACAGAGTCAAGGAAGAAGTTTGTTCCCAGCCACATGGGTGCTGCAGGGAGGGACGTGGGTGACCTTACCATGTTCTGGCACCAACCAGCCCTGCCACCTGCTGCTACCGGTTTCTGGTCATTGGTGGCAAGATTGGGAAGGGCTCCAAGTCTGCTTCACCTGCTGCTGACTCCAGCAATATTCAGGCTGACATTGCAGTCAGAGCTGTTGTTGGCAGTGTTTCTCAGTGGCGTCTTGAGCATCATTGGATGCAGGCTTGGAAAAGCACCACACTGCATGAATGTGACCAAAGGGTGCCAGCTAATGGGGCTGGATCAGGCTCAGATGGTGAGGAGTCATGAGGTGCCTCCTTCCAAAGGGTCTCAGGTGTGGGTGAGGAACCTGAGGATAACCTGTTTATGAAGCAGATCTGGGAAGTGCTGATAAATATCCTTGGTTAGCAGCAGAAAACTTCAGTCTTTTTAGTTGCTGGCTGAAAAATGCATGTTACTTGTTCTGTTAGTGAAGAAAATGGAGCTGAGCTTGTCTGCCTGGGGTTTTTTTTGCTATTTGAGATGCACAGGCTAGGTGAGAAGTCTGTCAGAGCATCAGTAAGTTCACATGTGCCCTTAGAAACCTGGCTGTTGGGAACTGCCTCTCCCCTGCCACAATACCTTGTAAAACCAACCTCACACCTTTTCTCCTCTTCAAATTGCAAGTGCTTCCTGACCAGAGCAGGTCTAGGAGATACTCACCCTGGTTCACACTCCTTGTCTCCTGAAGGCCACATTTGTCCTCTTTCCCCCTTTCTGGAGAGGATGCTAAGTGAGTGGTTGCAAGGAGAGATGCTGATTTGGGTTTTTGGTCTGTGCCTGTGCTCAGCACTCAGAAGGATTAGTCATGAATCACACTGTCATAATAAATCAAGGTGCAAGGACAACAGTATATTAGAAATAAAATATTCTGTATTAGCAGTAAGAAGAAATATTAAAGACTTCAGTGTTTTGGATTGCTAATTGCAGGATGTCTTGATTGCAAAGCAAGCAATACAGGCTCTTCTATAAACTCCAATGCCCATAGCTTACATTATGAATAGCAAGAAGAGTACATTGGACATCATCTTGATGAAAGCAAGACAAACATCTAAAAACACTTAAAATACTCATCTGAAACCATCCTCATGTCTCAGTGGTATCCCAGTTAATCACAGCCCTCTCTAAAAGCACTGTCTGGGTTTTGTCTTTTACACTTATGTTAGTTGCTTCCAACTTTCTCATCAGTCTCATCTATAAATTCAGACTGTTCTTAAATAAGACTGGTGCCACACAAAACCGCTTCTCCCATCCCCGTGCACTGTCTAACGATTATTCCCTTATCCCTTTATATAACTGAATCAAGCCTGACACTTAAAGCACTCCCTTAGGGAAGTTATTGAATTTAACAGGGCTGAAACCAACAGGGTTCTAGAGAGATGCTCTAAAAACCTGTGCAAGATAATGGAAAACAATATCCTTTCTATAAGTTTCTGAACCACCCTATAAAATTCTATGGCAAGAATGAAATTCCGTAGGACTTTTTTGCCCATAAAGACTAATTATGAGTAAATTGGCCTTGGTGCTTTTATTGCTGAGCCCCAAAAACTCAGTGGATACTGCTATCCTGCTTTTTCTTTCCCAGGCAGAAGAATATTTTGGCTCTACTCCTTAGCAATTCGTTCTCATTTTGATCACAGATGGGATCTTGTCTAATCCAGACCTGTGGTAAAGAAGAGTTCTGCTGTGACTTGCTCCTTGACCAGTTTTTCCCTGTGAGTCCCCCACCTGCTCACGGCTCCCACGGTGTTGGCTGCTTGGCCATCTCTTCCTGCCTCCTTCCCCCCGCTCCTTTTTTTTTTTTTTAACTTCTGAAGGAAGCTTACCTTGTTCTCTCCATTTGGGCTCAAGGGAGAGAAAGTGGATGGGGGAGGAGAGGCAGAGGAAATATGAGGCACTATGAAACAGAAATGGGGCAAAGATAACAGTTCTCCAAGCTTTTCCAATCTTTTTCCAGGCTTCCCAAGCCACATAAAAAAAATCAGCTTAGGCCCTCAGCTCTCAGGAAAAGATGTTTTTCATTGGACAAGGAGGATTACGGAGTGTCCAAAGCTTTGACGCTACAAGGGATTTTGTATTACCTTGCCTGATAAATCTCCCAGGAGCCTGTGCAAATATTCTTTGAATGAAAACCAACGAGGTACTTTGCTAGTATTTGCAATTCCTTTTATTCACACCGACTTTTTCTTGCTGAGATTGCTCACACAAAGGGCGAATAAATATTCAAAGTGCTCATGCCTGAAATGCTCCTGCCAATGTTATGAAATGTTCTTTTTATTATTTTTCTCGGTGCGTTCAAACAATTTCAATTGATGAACCTTAAAAGAAACTCCTGCATGTAAAGGGAAGGTGACTCAATAAGGGAAGAGAAAGAAGATCACAAGGTGGTATTAACGTCATTACCTACTCACCAAAGTGAAAAAACACCTGGCAGTGACTAGGGGACATCCAGATATTAATTGAGAAGCTGAAATGAGTTCATTTAACACTCCTTGCACAGATAGTCAATGTTTCATCCCATTGACTTGTTTGTTTGTGTGTTTTGTTTTGTGTTCTTTAACAAGAAGAAAGGGGGTTGGAGGGGGGGGGCAAGATGCAGCCAAAATGCTCACTGTAAATAATTCAACTTGCTCTGTTCTGTTATTTAGAGCGGTGGATAGAATGCCTACATTTGAAGATGTCGTTCAGGCTGTGCCCCCTTCTCTCTGAGGTGTACCTTAAAGTTGGCTTTCAGCTCAGCATGATGTGATCAGAGATGACATCTCATTGTTCTAAGGACAAGGTAGGTAAAAAAGAGCTGAAAAGGAACGGTGCAATTCATGGCTTGGCACAGCTGAAGGACCCCAGTGAGAGGGATGGGTCTTTCTCGGTGGAAGGAGACAGATGTGTCTATTTGCATCCATATTACTAGTGCATCTCCAGTTTAGTCCTAAGCTTTCTCTCCCAGTACCTTGAACTGGAAAGATCAGAACTAGCTAGAGTCCCAGGGAGTTGTCCTGAAACTGTAGCATTAGTCTGCATCCTTTTCTGTTGGTGGACCAAAGTCTGGGGCTGCTGAAAGCCCACTGCCTAACTGGTGTCAACCATTTCTCATTGTCTGCCCTGTGCAAATGACACCAGTGTAGGGACAGCTGCCTAAAGCCGTCTCAGCAGAATGGTAATGGAAATACCGAGTGGAAAAAATTAAGGCTTTTTTTTCTTTTCTGTAAGTAGTAGATAGAAAGTCAGTTCCATTTCTGGAATTGTTTTTAAAATAACTCTTAATAAAAGTATCCTCACTTGAAGGGGTCAGGACGATAAGAAGGGACAGACATGTCTTGTTTTGTCCAGCCAGAGTGAGGTTGCTGATCTTTGCAAGGAAACTCCTTGCTCTGGGGCACCCAAAATAAAGCTCCCCTTTCCTAGGCTGCACCTTCCCCTCTGGAGCGGGCAGCAGGATGCTGAACGCATGATCTCCTGCACCAAGGCTGAACTTGTCCTAGACCATTTACTGAGTCCATTGGTTTGGAAAGGAGGATCAGACACCTTGGCTACAACTGGATCCTGGCTTTGGTTGGCAGACACACCCTGAATGCCTGGTAGATCTCCATCCTGAGCTGCACCAAGAGGGTGGCAGAGGCACCAGGTACATCTTTTTGTGTTGAAATGCAGAAGCGAGCCAGCTGGCGGTAAGCAGCACACAGCCTTGCGCTGGCATGTCCTTCCCGCTGGGATGAACAGGTCCTAACCCACACCTCATCATTTGTGCTTGCCTTTGAACTGAGCGAGTTCTCTGCTCCTGGCTCCGTAAAAGTAATAGATTATGGCAGGTGGTGGGAGGCATAGGAAAAATGGTAGTGTTAAAGAGACCATCTGAGTTACTTGGGGAGTGATCTGCCCAGTGTGACCAGCCAGGCCAGGTCTGGCAGGGCCACGCCATTTCTTCATTGCTGTGCCTACAGAGAATTCAGATGTCCAACCTCAACTATCAGTATTTTGCGTTTCCAAGGCAACCCCATCTTTAACAGTCTTCATAATGACATCATTTGGTTGAAATGAGCATGCATGATCTTTTGATTACCACTGGAAGTATAAATTAGGTTACTCTCCCTACCCCCAGGCACCTGAAAAATAAATGCATTGGCGGAAGGGGGAGAAAAAAAAACCCTCAGAAGAGGGTAAAGGGAAAAATCAATTTTTACAGTAATGGAGTCCTCATTCAGCATTTCTTCTTTTTATAGATTTAGATAACAGTGATATCTTAGTTTCACAGAGCAAAGAAATTAATTACTTACTAATGGTGCAATTCAGAAATTAATTTATGTTGTCTATTTAAATGTGTCATTATTAATCAATTTAAAGGAAGGGACCTGTAAGCGGGCACCATCTGAACTGACTTATGTTGCCAGAGGACTTCCCCTGCCTTCTCCGTGCTAGAAAATGCATCATTCCTGCTACATGCAAGTTGTTGCACCTCGAAGTGCTCTGGCATCCCTGATGCAATAAAAAAACCAGGGATTCCTCAATCCTGATGACTGGACCCACCCCCGATGCATTTCCCTAGGTACGGACTGGTGCCAGGGTGCTGCAAAGGTTTTAAGGCTCTTTTCATACTTAAGTTACTCGAATTCCAGGTCTGAGGTTCAGTCATTTTCTTTCCTGTTTAAAAAGGCAATGTACAGAAAGAGGATGCCGTCTCCTGAGGCAGCTGCCTTTTGGAGATGTTTTGCTGCTGGCTTCCCAGCAGGTCTTGGCCAGGTCATGGGGTTTTAGCACACTATGGGCTCCCTAACAGGGTCAGGATGGGGCAGCCGCCTTAGGAAGGTGATAATTAAATTGTCACAGATCTGATTTTCTTGATTCTACTGCTGCATTTAGATGGGAAGAAGCAATATATTGCACAGAACTCTTCTTTTTCTGAGTAAGGCTTGGCCCAGGTTGAAAAGGGGAACTCCATACCATGCAGTAAATCATGAAGAAACTAAAAAGTGCTGCTCAAATTCTCCTTGAAACACCCAGCATATCAGTATGTCGCCGCTTTCCGTACCTGGCTGCTCAGTTTTTTCCCTGGCTGGCAGGAGCCTGATCTAATGGTTTATGTTGTTCCAAAAATGTTGGATCTGCTGCATGTTTTTCCTTGTGCTCCTTGAAGCAAATGGCAAGGCTGATGACTTGGGAAGAATATCTATCTGCTGAAGGATCCTGTACTCAAATCTTGTTTGGGCTGCTAGTATAGGGATGATAGCCATTCCTTTCCTGTAATGATATACTGTCATGTTAGTTTTGGTGATATCCCAGCGTAAAATAGAGGGATGTGAAAGCCTGCAATCTGAGAGTCTGCTGTGGTACCTATCTATATTTATATTTATATACAGGTTCTTTCTTTCTTGCTTCTTCTCCCACCCCTTTTAAAGTAATGCTTGCATTTAACGTCTGCTGTAGTGATAATGCTTCTTTATTAGGTCTGGAGAAGTTTACACACATGCCTATGGTAAACCAAAGCCTTTATCTAGCTAAAAGGGTTTAAGATCAGTTTCATATTCTTCCTCAATGTTTTGTTTTTCAAACCAATTACTGCCCTGCTGCCCACAACAGGCAAATTTCAGCCTGAAAGTTCTCTCTGTTGAGCTAAAATATTTTCTCCATGAAACACTGAGCAGCGAGGACTAGAGGCAAGTAAGCAGCAGGTTGCAGAATTAATCAAGAAATCATTTAGTGCCTGCAAATAAATACTTGTATCTGAAGTCTTCATGGTTTGTGGTTTGTTTTTTTTTTTTAATTTCCCCCTTTGTTCTGGATAAATCTCTGGCTTCAGAGCAGAAAGACTGCAGAGAAGCAGCTGAGATTTAACAATTTGGTTTGACTTTGCACTGGAGCAGATTATGGAGTGTCCTCACTGTCCCTTTTGCCAGCTGTGGTTGAGGGTCACCAAATTTTGACAGCAGGGAGGTAACCCAGAAGTAGGAGACAGTGACAATATCCCTCTTACTAACCTTTCCAGAGTGCTCATGTGCCTATGCATGATAATAAGACTTCAGCTCATCCTGGCTTGTGCCTTTTTGGAGCCAGAGAGAGCCAAAAGATACTACACCCTCTGGCCTATCCCTTGAACCTCCTGCACCCAGGAGTAAGAAGAATTTTTTTGTGATTTCTCCCATGCAACAATCCATTTCCCCCATATACCATAAGTCATGAGATAACTTGGCAGTGGGTTTACTGACTGGGTTCTGGAGGGTTTGGTGTAGGCGTTGAGCCTTTATTCATTGCTAAGCACAAGGACAAAAAAAGTGTAAAAAATATTAGCGTATATAGCTGTATAGCATTTGAAAGCTTTTTGCTTTCTCTGATGTAGAAATTGAGAAGCAAAGATAAAACCAAGTTTAAAATCTTGGTTTTCAGATGTTTAGTGCTGATTATCTCCACCTAATTTTCAGAATCATTGTCCCTTTTTGGGTTGAGAGAAGAGCAGTCTGGGGCATTGGCAGCATGATTTTTATTCATTTTCCTCCTCTTTCCTTCCCTCCTTGTCCAATAGCCGCAGAATATGTTGGCTGTGTTTTTTTCTGGTGCTCTAGACTTGCATCGAGGCATACTCTGACCTTTTTTTTTTTGTGTGCTGACAGCAGCTGCATAAAATTAGGATCTAGGTCCTAGATTGCCCTTACTGCTACAACCTGTTGAATGAATTTTGAATTGCCCTTGCTCCTGAGATACCAGTGAATGGCTCGTAACAGCCCTTGTGGGGGTTACAAGCCAGTCCAAGTCTACCTTGTCCCCAAACTGTTGTGGCATGTGGTAAGTAACTCCAATACACACAGCACTCATGAGTTATGTGACCTTTATGCTGTGCAGTTTCTGGAGAGCTGGATTTGCTGCCACCTGTGGCATGTGAACATGGGCCCTTTATAACCCAAAAAGCTCAGATTGTTGTGGTTCTGCTCTGTTGTTTTTCTTTGCCTGGTCAAGAGGCTCTTGCCCCATTTTTTCTTGCATTTGTGGTGTGTGCCACCAGCAGTCCTTGCAGCAGGGAAGGGAGCAGCGTGGTTTGGAAGTTGAATCCCTCCCTCCTCTAGCAAAGATGCAGAGATCCCTTGAACCCTCTGTGACTGGCAGGGATCCTCTCTTCCAAAATACAACCTATGCTACTGCCTGTGACAGGGTCTCGAGGTCCCCAGCCTTGGCTCCTGCCTTTTGTGTTGGATGCAGGACATCGCTGATGTCAGTGACACACAGGAAGTCAATTACAGTGTTACACTTGCCTAAAGAAAAAGGTATTCCCAAAATTGTGGTAGCATGGGGAAAATGTGTGGCAGTAAGCTACTCTGCCACTGTTTATAGGCTGCAAGCAGAGTTTTGCAGACAGAGCTGCTCTTCCCATGTGCACATCCCTGCCACAGCATGACTGAGGCTAGAAGGGAAGGGGTAAGGTCACAGACAGCCGTCCTCTATGACCTATGAGCCAGGTTGCTGCCCTCGGGTGCTTGCTGTCATCAAGGCTTGAAGTTTTGAAAGCATAAGGAGATTTGGTGTTTGAGCCATGTGAATGATGAGCTGCCTTTGGGCTGGGCAGCATGCCCTTAACTCTGCAACCCCAGGGTCAGAGGTGGTGGTTCAGTTATTGCCACGGCCTCAGTGGGCATGGCCACCCCATCGCTGCTGTGGGCACCCATGGGGGAGGACCGCATGGGCATTTCTGCACCATCGTCATCACCTGGAGAGAGGCGGCGTGGGGAAGAGTCGCCCAGCGAGCACGATGCTGGTGCTATTTCAGCCTTCTAGCTGAAAGCTCTTGAGAGGCAGGGAAGGTGTATGAAGGGGTGGGAGGGGAAGCAGAAAATAAACCCACAGCAAGCCCTGCCTGGGAAGTGCCGTGCCAGCAAATAGAGCCTGGGTCAGTAAGAGCAGGCAGCTGCACCTCTTGACTCAGCAACTTTTCTGCTGGTGGCTGGGGGAGTGGAAGTAGATTTTATGGTCCTTGTTGCCTGTCTTCCTTTGCCGTTCTGTTAAATAAAGTCCCTCTGTAGGAATATAATCTTGCCGGGCCAGGAAGCTTTGGAAATGCCACTCATCTCCTCCTGCAATGGGTGTCATCATTGCTGTAAGGAGCAGATCTCGATAGAGCCTCGTTTCTCTAATCCCATACTGCATCCCAGTGACAGCTGCAGTGGTGCAGAGCAGAGCCCCGTGGCAGGAGGGCTTAGGGCAATTTGCTCCCTAGCTGAAGCTAATCCCTAAAGATGGTAACTGGCTTAAGACCTGAAAATAGGGTCTTTTTATGACTTCTTAGTTATTTCTTTCTCTCCTAGTCTTAACAGTGCAATCCACGGGGTCTTCATACCTACTGCCACAAACCAGTTTTCCCCACTCCCTAGGTGTAGTATTTAACCTAGCAGGTGTTATCCGATGTGACTGTCTAGGGTATAGGTTGAAAATAAAGAGCTGAGACCCATAATTCAGGCTATTAAAATGTGGGAACAAGATCCACAGTAAGACAACAAAAAATCTTAGCCTGAAAATGAGTGACACATGGAAAAAGAAGAGTCCATTGTGAATACCCCGAGGGCAGGGCTGTCCCCTCACCCTGTTGCGATGAAGTCCTCTCACTCATCTTCAGGATGGGTTGAGCATAAGACACAACAAAGCCTCACAGCAGCAAATGATGCATTACAGTAGGAAATATTATGGGGAGCAGGAAGCAGGTGGCGAAGTCTGTCTGATGATAATGTCCTGGAAGCACATAACTTTTCCCCTTTCTATAACTTACTTTGATGACTTAGGTCCTTGCAGGCTCTTCTGTTTCAGTGCTGCTGTGGGATTCCCATGATCTGCTCCTGCTCCCAAACCGCTTTTTCGGCAGAGCTCGGGCTCCTGAGTGATCAGCAACCACCCCAGCTAATCAAGCTACCTTCACTCACTGCTGATAATTGCTCACAGAAGAGAATGTTTGTGAAGCTAGTCACTTTATCTTTTCCTGGCTGCTTCTAAGGGCAAGACCCCACTGCAGTGGGACAGCAGCCTGTGAACCTCATCTGCTAAGAGGCACTAGGCATCTCTAACACCATTTTGGCCCATGCCGCTAATTACCTTGCATGAAATGAGAGTTCATTCAGGTAACTAGTTGAAGCACAGAGGACAGCTCAGCACCAAATAAATGATGGGTTGGTATGGCAGCTGCCAAGAGCAGCAGCCTGATTTGCAGGTTTGTAGATCTGCGAATGCAACTCATCTTCCTGTGAGTGGATGGGGAGGGGAAAGGGGAGAGGATGGCTGAAGGAGGAAGAAACTTGGAAGATGGTTCAGCTGGAACCTGGCCCCTTCAAGTGACAGTGATTAATGTTGCATACTTTGCCACTAAGCAGGCTGAACATGTGGTAGGTGTCTACCAACGCTTCCTCTGAAGGCACTTATCTCATAAAAATGAGTTCTCCCGTGTATTTGACAAATCTTGATTGATTTTCATCCTGCATACCTTTCTGGTCTCTGCCTCTCACAAAATCACAGTGTAGGTGAGAGTTTCTTCCAAGACAAAATCAACTCTGGAGCTGCGTTAGCACCAGCAAGAGGAAAAACTGGGACCAGTTCCTTTTGACACAGATCTTTTTGCCTGGCATGCACCCCTCTACTGCTAATGTCCTTCCCCTATCTTCAGTGCTGTCTAGCTCTACCTGTCAGTCAGTTAAGCAACATCCTTGCAAAAGTTTTTGAATAAACTCCCTGCAGTGCAGCTGACCACCACTCCGGGACACCAGAAAGGAGACTTGCAAAGGGGTGGAGTTACACAGGGACAGAACTGCCCCTCCAGGTACAGCACTAAATGCCCACAAATGATGAAAAATACTTTTTTATTAAGCACACATAGTCTGAGGTCAGAGGCTGAGCAAGCCAGGCTGGGAAGGAAAAGTCAGAGTGATAGGATCGTCTTCCACAAGCAAGGTATGACTGCGCAGCTAGGGAGCTTTGTTCCCATCTCATCTGAGATTAGGACATAGAGCGCCCATTGGCAGCTCATAGCTAGGAAAAAAATGTTTATATTGATAGCAGGTGCTATATTTTCATATATAAACCTTACAATTTATCCACGCGAAAGAGTCCTGTGACGAAGTAATATCTGAGATTATAAATGTGTAGAGATAATATGAGGAAAAGCTTCTCTCCAGCACATCTATCTCCTTTTATCCTACCCAAAGCTTTTCTACCTCTACAGTATTAGGTAGTACCAATGAACAGAGAGCTGCTTTTTAAACATTGACACTTTGAAATCAGTTGTATATCCTTGAAGTTACAAGATAGGTGCAGGAAAATACAGCATTTGCAAAGCATTCTTCAATTGATAAGCAATTTAGCAGTAGAGTACCCTCTCTGAGAAGATGCAGCAAAGGAAGCACCTTAAGAAATTGAAAGGTACACCTGGATCCACTTAAATGAAAGGATCTTGTTAGGGAGGTCTAATTCGGCTGCCTTAGTCAGCTCACCTGTGAACAGCTTTGTAGCTGCAAGAAGTTATAAAAGCAGGAGTCAAACGCTTGTGAAGTTTTTGGCTTCATTCTGGAAGCTGAAGTTAAAGTGAACTTAAGAACTTGGGATAGCAGGTAAGAAACATTTGGAGATTGTGGGTGTTGGAGCAGATCTGAGCTGATTAGTTTCTCAGAGGGCTATTACTTTGTTAAGAAATTCTTTTGGCTTAACTTGAATATGCGTGCAAGTAAAGAGGCTGAACTAGATGCGATGTTTTTGGAGTCCTCCAGGACTGGGAGCAGATTGTCTTTTGTCTTGCAAACAAATACTTTTGAGAATGAGCTTGGATCTAGGGTGCTCTGTTGCAGGATGCAGGTGAAACAGTGTTTATTTCTGTTTCTAGAAGAGATTAAACGAAATGGGGAGTAAGAAATGTTTACCTGAAGAGTTAAGACTGCAAAAGTGGCACAACTCTTGTACAACTTCTTTAAAAAGGGTTTTGTGGTGCAAGCAGGGCTGCTTCTGGGCTACAGGGATGACTTCAGGGTGCTGTAGCTCTCCTACTGTGTCTGCAGCACGGACAGCTGGGAGGGCAAACTCTGCATATACTGCAGAGACTAAAATAAGAACAATTAATTCTTCAGAGGTTACCTACTCTCTTACAAACTCCGGTGTTTGGTCATGGAGTAAAGCGTGTGAATAAATCCTGCATTTTAATTTTTATTTTAAATGCTGTAAACTACCAGGAAAGGAGTAATTTGGTGTTGGATGCTCTGTCTGGAGGACCCAGAAATATATATTTTGCTGATAGGGGCTGCCTCCTTGGGAACCTCCTTGGTTGTATGGGTGGTGAGCAGCCTTGGGTGCTTCTGCATTTTCCTAGTTTCCTAGATCAGGCGATGGCCCTGGTTCAGTTTCGGCTCCAACGTGCAAGGTTAGACCAAAGCTTTGGCTGTAGTTGTTTTCTGGCTAATATTAGCATGCTGCTGGTGTTGGCTCAGTCTCCTGCTCTATCCTTTCCTCTTGTCTCTACCTTTTGTTACAGAACTGCAGGTAAAAATGTTACGTGTGCTGCAAAAAGGCTACTCAGATCAGTTTTCTAGACAAATGGCTACAAGGACAAGAATGGCTATCTGGTTTTTTTGGGTTTGTTGTTTTTTTTTTTTTTAACGCCACCTCTTCTGATTTATACCCCTAAATGCATTAGCTCAGTTAAATTTCTCCAGTGTAATGGCAAGCTAGCTGCTTGGCTGGCCTGTTGTGCTGTGTGTTATGGTGTTGCACTTTCCTCATGAATTGCAAGTCTGATAAATGCATGGTGATGTCTGCTGTTCTGGGTCCCTGTGGGCACCCTGCTTTTGCCCCCGGATTGAAGACCTTCCTCTCTACATGGGTGGGAGCCTCCTGTTCCTCCCTGTGGTTGAGCTGCGCGCAGACAGGAACGCTCTGCCTGGATGGGCAATCTGCTCAGAACCATGCCTGGGCGTGGGAACCAGCAAACTGAGAATACGTGGCCACCACTGGAAGATGGATTTGGGGGAAATAAATGCGGGTGCTGAACACATAGCTGGGTTTTACTTGTTTAGATCTGGTGGCTATTACAGTGTTAGAGAAATCTGGGTGGTTTTACCTGTCTGGGATTCAAGGCAGACTCCTGTATCTTTTCATTGCTGGTTTCTTGACTGCTGCTGAGGTCTTTGTTAAACTAATTTTATAGAAACTCCCATCCCTACTCTGGACTTCTCTGCTGGTAACAGGGTTGCCTATATTTTTGAGGCTATCGCAGGCCAGACTGTTCGTAGCTGCATGTTGCTTTTTTAAAAGAAAAACAAACCACCCCCAAACTCTCTTTCTTGTGTGGCATTGTGCTGCCAATGCAAAGGCTGTCTTGCTTTCCCAGTGATAGACTAATAAATTGAGTTTTCCTGCAGGAGCAGGAATACCCTCTCAGCCATGAATATCCATGTGATCCCAGCCATGAAGAGTGGTGTTCAAAATCAATGATGATGAAATCTTTTCATTAAAAAAATAAAAATAAAATTGGACTGACTATTACTATCTCTTCTCTGGGCCCCCCGAGAGTACTCTCTGAATTCCCCTCTGAGTAGATCTGTCAGTTTGCGGTACTTGGGGCAGCACTTCTGATAATTTATCTTCGGTTATTTTATTTCTGCTGGTTTCTAAGCTAATAACAAGTGATGAGGGCTCATCTCCTGCTCTGGGCACCTTCACGTTACTTAACTAACAATTAATAAACCAGATAATGGAGTGTTTCTCCCACACAAGAATAAATACTCACTCTATTAAACTGTGGCAATGCAGTATCTCCAATCTGTTCAGAAACTGCTGCCAGTGCACAATTCAGTGGCCTGCTCATGTGGAGGTATTTCTACCAGTTTGCAATGTGAAAACGGTGCTTGATTTACTGGTTTCTAGGCTGGATCAGGTAAGGTTTCTTACCCACTAAGCCCACTTGGGCTAAGAGACACTGATCCAGCAGCATGGTCACCCATGGATTTGTCCTGGGAAACCTGTGGCCATTCCATCTCTCAGGGATGCTCTGCAGGTCACCTCTGGGCCATGGGGAAGAGGAGAGGGGCAGGTCTGCAGGCTGGCTCCTTGCAGTCGCTGCATGTGAGCCCATCTGTGGGAGGCAGTGGGTCTGTTTGTTTGCAATACACTTCTTTAATTGCTGGAGCATAGGAAGGGTGCTCACTTATTACAGTGTATATACCTCAAAATAAGTACGTTAACTCCATATAAACATATAGTTGCTGAAAAGCCTCTCATTAAGAGTTCTCACCAGCAGGCATCCATTTACTTATCTTGGCAGCCTCTCATGTCCCCTCCTCCTCACCCACTCCCTAGTGTCCTGGAGGAGGGCTGATACTTGTAGCATGCTCTGGAGGGTGAGGAGGAGGAGAGTGGCTTCCCCACACTGCTGGAGTGGCACAGAGAAGACCTGTGGTCTCATGACCAGTTTTGTGTACGCTCCCTGTTCTTATGAACAGGCTCTATGCACCTCTTGTGTGAGCCACAGGCTGTTGTATGAGACTGGGAGGAAACCTTGGAGGTTAGTGCACCGTGCTGGCGTGACCATCGCACTCTGACATCCCACTGTGCTGTCAGCTCTGCGCTCCAGCATTGCATAAGCTGGACCACAAAGTCCCTCAGCATGCAATTGTCCTTTTAAATATCCTCTTTTTTCCCCCCTTGCCCCCCTACCACTGAATCTTTTGATTGTTTCACCTCAATCTGTCCTTTCAAAAACTAACCCCTGCAGAATATTGCTGGTGGCGGTGCATACTTCTTTGACATCCAGAAGTGTGCTAGACCACTGAGCTGCCATTTGGAGAGATCAAATGATTCCTGTGGCTTTAAAATTATGACACTAGCCTTGAGGGCTGGAGGAAGTGGATAGTCATGAGCTGAAAGCTGCCCCTTTGAAGTCTGGGATTTCTGGAGATGTCATCTTTTATATATATCACTAGCCAGGTTGCTTTTCATTTTGTTCAAGTGTTATTCCTGTGTAGATTCTTAGAGAGCAAGACCTTACTTCAAGGCAGAAGGGATGATGAGAAAGATATATGAGCCCAGACACTTATGCATTACATATCCCTTTGAAATATAATAGTTCAAATTTTTCAAAAAACCCAACATGCTAACGCCTTGCGCATTTGTACGCAGTGCTTTTCTCCTGGACAAATGTAAATTGGAAGATACATGATCTGTAGGGGAGAATTTGTGCTTTGTTTGGTTTGACTTGTGCCAAAGCTGAGCCTGGCTTCAAGCCAGAGGTACTTTCCCAAAGTTGTGGAGTGGATCAACATAAAAATCTGTGCTCTTTGTCAAGGGACTGCTTTGCTGTCCCCACTGTAATGCAGACAATCACTGATGGCAGTGGTGGTGTGACAGCAGATGCTGATGTGGAACAAAGAAACCTCTCTGTGCTCTTCCTGGCGCAGACCCAGGCACTCTGAGCATCACTTCTTCATAGGGTTGTTGGAAGGACTACTGAAAGCAAAATCAGTTAAGCAAACTGATTGACAGTGTTTCAAAGGGCTGTGCTTTCTCAGCTGGGGGTTGTCTTGTTCCCTAGGTATCCCTTTAGCTACAAGTTGGGGGACTGACTGAGACTGTTTTGTAATGTGCCGTCAGGTGGTACATGACAGGTACAGGTTATGTGGGAAGAGCCTTTCCTCTCCTTAGAAGAAAAGGAATAAAAACCCAACCCTGCCTTTCACTTCTGTGCTTTTATCACTTTTACTGCCTAATCCTCAGAAAATCCAGATGCAATGTAAAATTGTCCAATGCGTTTTGTGAAAACCCACCACTGTTTTGCTGCCTTTTGGCCATGACGCTGACATCCCTATCTTCTTCTGGCATCAAGCTGTTGAGGGGCCTGCTCACTGCATTGCTGTTTTTTTTCCCATTTTTCACCTTTTATCATGCTAGGACATTTTTAACGGAGTCATTAATTGTGTTCTTACAGTTAACATCCAGTCTAGGGAGAGAGGAGCTGCTCTGTGTCCTGCAGCATCCATCCTTCTCATCCACCAGGTCATCAGACTTGGGCTTACAGGGTGTCACTGTGGGAATGCATCCTCATGTCAATCTAGTGCAAGTGCCTCTTGGCCAAAAATCTCATCTGAAGGTGGTGTAGCTTGATGTGAGCCACCTCCCGCTTCTCAAAATTTTTGCCTGATCAAGAAGTGGTCCTGACTGGACACTGCAACAGAGCAATAGGCTCTGCCTGCATAGATACAGGCTTGAAAAAGTAATTCAGCCAAAGAGGGCTAGCTAAACTAAACTAAATTTTTCCTTGCTGCTTGTGACCTAGATACTGTGTCTGAAGAGACCTCTGTGGCTGTGGTCCTTGCTAGCAGAGGCAGCAGCTCTGGCAGGTGAGCAGGCAGAATGAGCTGCGGCAGCCAAAGCTGCACAGAGGCTCTCCTGTCAGGCTCCCACATACATCAATGTCTTGTGCCTGTGAGGAACTCTTGGACAAAAAAACCCCTAAAAATAAAAAATATCCCCTCACACACAGAGCAGTGACAGATCTGGATTGTCTGGAGAAGATGAAATAATTTATAAGCTTCAGTTTAATGTTCCTGTTTCTTTTTTTTCTACAGCTGCCACCTCCCCACCTTCTGTCACTGTCGTCTAAATGAATTTACAAGGAAAAGAAAATAGTTCTCACTAATGTTCTCACACAAATGAAACATTAGCCAGAGAGACAAAAAGAAAATAATTGATTGTGAAAGCAAACCCCCTCTGAGACAGTCTGAGCATTATCAGGAGCAGCCTGGGAGAGGAACCGGGGGGAAAGGGAGAGGGAAGGAGGAGAACAGAGCAGGCTGGAACAACAAATGTAGCGTTTATGATAATTATCCACATTTTAATCCCCGTTTCCAACGAAGCATTCACTTCCTTTAATTAGTTCTCGATTAGAAGGAGATTATCTAATAAATTGTACAAATAAAGAGCGGGTTATCTTTGCGGTGTTCCTGCACGCGAAGTTCTGAATGGATGGGGATGCAGGGACAGGGTTTGAGAGGGGCGAGAGCACGGAAAACCTTGCTTTCCTTTTTCCCCCTCATTCCCTTGGCTGCAAATATTGGCCGTTGCTGGCATTAGCAGTGCAACCAGTGAAGTAAATCCATAATTAAACTGAATTAGCATGTACTTGGAAGTTTTACATGCACAGACACAAAGAACGTTCCTGCTTGGAGCATTTCCAGTATGATTTACAGGGAGGGGGGAAAGAACAAACAAAACCTTATACTTTATTTAAAAAGTACTTTGCTGAAGTTGGTTCTGAATTTTTATCATGCTGTGTGCTTAGAGAATGTAATTTGGGGTTTCTGGATGGCTGGGTGAACAGGACCCCCTTAGTTTACCAGGTGATCTTTGAAAATGGCATGTTGAGAGTTGCCTCTCGGTTGGTGTGTATGTGTCATCTCAGTGTTGCTGTGCTGAGGTCTGTGGCTGATGTACACAGAAATTAGACAGGTAGAGTCAACACAGGCAGCTCAACCCATGTGCATACTTCAGCAGAACCCCTTGCCCTGCCTGGAGAGGGCTTTCATCTTGTGTACCTTCACAGGTCCTCACTGTTGACCTGAGCTGGCCATCTGAGATCCCCTCATAGGAAGAGAATCAGAAATGGGTGCATCCTGGGATTAGATTTTTCTGGGCTCTCTTTGATCTGAAGAGAATGTCAGCTAATCCCCAGAAGCGCGTGTTTTCTTTCCATTATTTATGAAGGGAATGTACAACAGCTTTCATGGATGCTCTGACATCCTGAACATCTACAGTGGGACAAATGTGCCTCTGCCGTGGTTTCTGTAGCAGGTGCTTTCCACCCCTCGTCTCTCTAGTGTGCTTGAAACTTGGATGCTTGAGTTTTTGTTGGCCTCCACAAAACACAGAGCCAGCTCTCAAACCTAGCTTGGCAGCGTTTGTAAGCTGTGCGAGGTGGATGTTAAAAGGTAGTCAGGACTTCTGCTCCTAGGAGGACAATCTCTGAATTGTACATCTTGCCCAAATGCAAAACAAAAGTTGTGTCAACAGATTAATCTACCAACCCTTATTAGCTTCTCTTGTCAGCTCTGATAATGTTACCTGCGCTGTTTCATGAGGTTTTCAGAGCTGGTGGGAGACACGTTACAGTGGGAGCTGTCATGCTTGCCCTGTGTGTGGTTTTATCTGTCTGAGGAGCGCAGCTGTGCACTGGCTGTTCAGATGGGTCTTCTGGCAGGTTGGGTCAGGTCTAACACCTTCTGCTCTCTCAGTCCAGCTGCTTTGAGTTGCCTTTCAAAGGCTCTATGTGACCCCTTCTAGCAGAGAGCTGGATTTTGACTCTGGCTCCGCTTTGTAGTGGGGGCTAGGTACTGAACTCTTAAGCTTCTTGGAAAATGTTTTGATTTTTTTGTGCAGCAAGTGCTTTCCAGAGTCATGTCTGAGTTACGACTGGTGTTAGCATTTCTGAGAGGGGAGAGTGCCTTGATGTACTTACTATTAAATACAGCTGGGTGGCTTTGAAGGTGAAATCCGGCATGTTTGCAGTGAGGAGGCTCTGGGATGCCTTCGCTGGCAGAGGAGCTAGGTTGTGCAGTCACGCTGTGGTCTGGCTCCACCCTTTCTAATGATTTTCTAGACCTGTAGTTGAGCAGTCAATAGTTTTGTTGTCTGGTTTCAATCCAACTTGACAGGGGAGCAGAGATCTTGAAGATACCGAGCTCATGCATGCTCCTGCCAGCACAGATAAATCAGCCTGTAGCACCCTCTGACATTCATTGCTGTTGCTGGTATTGCCTCTTGAACATAGACAGATGTTGGGTGGTATCCTCCAGTGTGGTGTTGCTGGACTGAAGGATTTTTGTCAGCATCTTGCGATGTCTCCTGCAGGTACTATATGACCAAGTTTGTCAAAACCATGCTGTAATAAGAAGTAAAAGGGGTACTTGGCAGAAACAGGAATGAGAATTTGGGTAGTGTCTCACTGGGTTTGTCAGAGTGTGTATTTCAGTCAAGGACGTGTCCTGCTTGCCTATCTGCCCAAAGTGACCTCCCTATCGACCAAGGGAGTCAATAGGCAGCTACTTAAGAATAAAGTTCCATTTTCTTTTCTTATTTCTTCTTCTTTTTCTTCTTCGCTTTAATTATCTAAGATAGATAAGCAGCTACAGGCCAATTAGAAAACAATTACCCACTGTAATCAATGCTGGTGTGGAAAAAGGGTGAGGGCAAGCATAAAAGCTGAAGAGATGTTTTAAAACACTGTGCTGAGGTAACTCTATATGCAACCCCATCCTTGAAAGCCCTTTGTCTTAGCTTTTCCAAAGTAAAGAGCCAGGAATGCCTGTGCAGTGAGGAGTTTGTCAGAAACGAGCCAAATCAGATGAAAAGACTATGGAAACCCATTGCCCCCCTATCCCCCAAAAAAGGGCAGAGTTAAAGACTTCAGGATAAGGAGGGTCACAGCAGCCCTCTGATTTCTGAGCCAGTCCCTCTGTTTTCCTGCACTGTCTTCATGTTGGAGAAAACAATCCCAATTTATACAGGCAGTAATGGGCTCTGCACTGGCTGTTGCCAGTCACCAATGAGATCTTGTGGTTCTAATAGATAGCTGGATGAAAATATCAACTCTGTTCTCAGTGGCAGTCAAAGGAAGCAAATAAAATGACAGGAATTGCTAGAAAAGCAGAGAACAAACCGGCAAACAGTATTATGCCACAATAGGAGGGGGCATCCACATTGTGAGTGCTGTGCGCAGCTCTGGCCTGCCATTGACTCTGGCAGGAGAGGGAAGGATGGGGAAAGGTTCAGGGAGAAGCAAGGATAGTTAAGTTACTGAAATGCTTCTTGCACAGACCAGCTTAATAGGATAGGATTTGGAGGTAATGAATAGAAATGATTGCTGACTGTTTTTTCCAATAGAAAAGCTTGTAGGTATCAAGTAAAACTAAGAGATAGCACATCTGAGGCGAAGAAGACTACTTTTTTTTTTTTTAATATGATGAGTAGCTAAGCTGTAAGCCTTTAAGGATGTTAAACTTCATAACTGCTCAGCATGCAATTGAAGGGCCCTATGGAATGATGCAGCACAGCTGCATCCTGGTGTCCCCATACTTTGCCTTGTCTGCCAACGTCACAAGGACATGGCCATCCCCAGCTGTGGTGTATGGCCACCAGGGTGGCAGAGCCCTGCTTTTGGGTAGACTCTTTACGTGCCATTGAAGCGAGTTAGACGTTAGCACACAAACGGATTTGCTTCCTTCACAGCCCAATTCCAAGGCTGCACTGGTGGTTTGCTGACATCACTGTCTGTCGCCATGGTGATGGCTGGATTGTCACCATCTTGGCATTATGACCTCGCTGCATGTGCCCAAAGAGGAAAACCACGTCAAGTGAGAGAGGGAAAACCTTGGTTTAAGCAGTGATTAACAGCATTTCATTCTGTTAGCCTTTGGTCTCCTTGTGGCAAGAAATCTGCATGCCAGTGCCCTTCTGAAGTGTGGGACATTTAACCTTCTAAAACTGCCATTAGAAAGGGTGAACCTAAATTTTTGCCAGCTGAGCTTCCAAGTTGTGTGTGTCTAGATCTTTTCTGCCCTCAGCCCTGCCTGCTTCTCATGACAGATGGCCGGCTGAAAAGTTTTGGCGTTAAATTTATTGCTGATGTCCATGAAACGCAGTGACTGAAACAGAGGATGGGATGACCAGTTATTAGAAATAAAACAACCTTTACAGTCCTGCAGCCCCTACCCTGTGTGATAAAATCCCATAGAGACGTGGGAATGACACCAGCATCTCCCTGTTCATACCAGTTCCTCTCTGTCTTGCCAACTTGCCTCGTAGAAAGATGTGATGTGGACCTTTCTACTCTTTTTTTTTTTTTTTTTTTTTTTTCCCCTTTCTCCACAGCTGGGTGTGCCTGGAAGGTGTTATTTTTGTAGGGAGGTCACCAGAAAAATGCACCCTAAGAACAGGTCCTACCTTTTTGGACTTGGTAAGGACTAGGGAAGCTGGGTGACCTGTGTAGTTCTCTGATGTCAAATGAGCTTTGCCCAGAAAAGGTGGAGATTACTTAGCTGTGTTTATGTGACAGGAGACAGCACAGCTGGAAAAAATGGGATGTTTTCCTGCCTGCTGGCAAGCACTTGTGCCATGTCGTGGGATCCACAAAATGAGGAGTTTATGTTCACAGTGTTGGGCACCTGGCTTTATTTGGGTGTTGAGAGCCTCTCAGAGGAGCCTGAAATGGCTGAGCCATGGGTGAATGTCTTGGAGAGCCTGTTGGATGCTCCAGAAGTTAGTGTAGTTTTGGGGTGTACTCTGGGAGCTGTGCCTGAGGACCCTGTCCTGGTTGGCAGCATGTTCCACTGGACTGGACTGGAGAGAAACCACCCTGGCTGCTTCTGCATCCCAGCACCACTGGTGAGCCACCAAACCTACTGCAGGCTGGTGGAAAATAGCAATGAGGTGCTCCTCCACACTGTTCAGCACCTGCTGAGGTCAAAGCTGGTGGGGGAAGAAGAAAGGGAAGCAACCGGGTGAGTCTGGAGCACAAAATGCCCCGGGATGTAACCCATGCAGACTTGTGTCTGTGTCGGTGTGTCGGTTATTTTGCCAAAGGACAGTGTCAGCTCAGCTACGTTGAAGTGGCTCCTTGCTACAAAACCCAGAATCCCTGCTTGTGAACTTGGAAGAGATGAGCTCTCCTCCCACTTCCCTGGCAGGTGAGAAGCTCTCAGGGCAGATTTCCCATCTCTGCCTGCTTTTTGTGCTGCCCCTGCCAGTGCAGTCACAGGTAAATAGCCGTTTGGCTGCCAAATAGATCTGTGTGAGCAACAGGTGGACAAGCAAGACTGAACTGTCCGCAGTCCTTGAGAGCCTGAAATCAAAAGCTGTGCTGGGGCTTCCCAGCACTCATCAGCACAAAAGGAGCGAAAGGTGAATTTTCTCTGCGGTTGCCAGCTTGGTTCCTCCTCTCCTCAATGCCCATGCTGTGCTTCTCCAAGGAATGCATTCCAGCCGGCTCTGAAACCAGAAAGCAATGCTAGCACTGGCGCTTCACTTGGAAAGGCTGTTTGAGAATTAGTGAGAAATAGCAGCATTTTCCCTCTGCACTTAATGCCACTCTGATTGCCTCCGACAGTCACTAATATTTCTGTTTCATTATATATTATGTGCAATAACAGAAGTTTTTTTGGTGAAATATTAACTGCGTGTAAGTGGTTTGCTTGTAATGAACCATCTACATGGAGATCGCTAACTGCAATGTAATTATCAGACCTCAGTGAATAATTCATAGTGAATAATTTAATCATTTTAGTCCTTTCTGCCTAAATCAGACAGTGAGTCACGATTTCCGAGAATTATTCTTAGAATACTTTAATGGTGCCTATTTTGCTCTGAGGTCAATCAGAAGTATTTGAAGTTTGGCTGTGGCAGGCCGATCTGTTCCTTGACCAGACGGGAACAGGCTTTTGTTACAAAATCTTGAAAAAGGAAAGATAAAAATTATGATCTTTCATTCAGACTTGCTGCTCCATGCTCTGCTATTCTTACATGGCTTTGCTGGTGAAACTGGGGTGCTGAAATATTTGTGGTGAGACCAGTTCATGAAAGCAGATACCATAGCTGCCGTAATGTGGTGTTTTCATTATTTATCCCATCCTAATAATCACAAGCCCAGCAAACAACAGGCTTTAAGCTCATCCTTGTTGTAGGTCTGTGCCCAGAGCCCGTGACCCCAAAGAGCTGTAGGGATAGAGGGGCAAGAAGAGGTTTCTTTCTCCTGTGGAGCAGAATGACACCAGCTCTGAAGTGAGAAGAAAAAGCATAATGTAAATGTGTCTCACAGGCCTTTTGCTTGGAGAACTTTCTGATCTATTCCCCAATTCACTTTTTTCCAAAAGCATGCGTGCTGCCTTCGCTTCCCAAAAACATATACGATTTGTCACAATTTATAGCCTCCAGTTTAGTGAGGAAGGGGCAGACAAATTTATCTCTATAAAAGCTTCTTTTCTTCTATTACAGTTAATACGCACCTTTTGCCTTGTGTAATGGAACTTACATTTTGGGAAAAAAAGTTTGACATCTTCCTATTTTATATCTTATTTCTCTTTTGCTGCACGCAGCATCCTGCTCCATGTGTGCACGCTGGGCAGAGTAACGGGGCAGCGTGTACAACTTTTCATTCTCTGTATCTCCCTTTCAGGGAGATGTGGCACTGATGTGGCTGTTTTGCACAAACCTCTTTCTCAGCACCAGTATGTGACATATTTTAAGTATTACCCAGCTGTACAGATTTCCTTATTTCCTTCCCTCCTTTCTTATCTGAGATCTCAATGCTTTGCAAATCGCTGTAGAGTCACCATGACTTCAGTGTTTTGGCTTCCTTTTGCTGGTGAGAAGCATCCTGTAGGTGAGGCCGTTTTTTGGGGAATCACGTAACTCTTGACATCACCTCCTATGCTGATCTGCTCCCGAATCAGGTCCCATTGGCCCCATGATGGTTACGGTGGATGTAGCCTAGTGCTCTGTGGGAAAGGATGTTGGGTTGTGATGCTCCTGAGAGGCACCCATGGGGATGGGTCCCGCCTTGGGCAGCAGACAGGGTCAGCACATCCCCCCAGTGAGTTGCCTTGCTCTTCAGCATTGCCACATCCTTCCCTCCTGCGGTCTCCCCTCCTTTCCCCATGCTTTCCTCAGTCCACCTCCGACCCTTTTATTCCTGAAGGGGCTGCTGGGCTCCTGCAGTGAGGAGACAGTCTCCTTTGACTTTGACGTGTTAGACTGTAAAAGAGCTGACCCCACTGGGGATCAGGCTTGACCCCAAACTGTTAAGGAAAAATGCAGACAATCCTGTAGCCCCATCCTCCCTCCCTTTGTGCCCTCTCTCCTCCTTTGCAGGACCCAGGAATGCCGCCGCTGACTCTGGCAGCCCTTGGCCCTGCTTGGCTCTCGGGGCTTTGAAGATTTATTGTATGAAAACCGGGGACAAAGAGCTTGAGGGAATGATTTTTAGAAGAGTTTCTAGGAAAGGAGCGTTGCCACTTTATTTTATTACATTTTTGTTATTTTGCCCCTAAAAAAAAAAAGGGGAAAAAAGGAAAAATCAGAAGCCCAGTCTGCTTTGATTTCCCCCTCCCCTTATGCTGTTTCCCACAGCTGTGGTGAAAGCACAACACATCATCCCTTCCACCTGTCTTCTCCAGTGGGCACCTGTGTCTCTGGGTGGGATGCCAGTGCTGGGGTTTTAAACGGGTCCAGGAGAGCTTTGCCCAGCCTCTGCATCACGAGTTGGTGTTTTGTTGGGGAGATTTGGCAAATCTGGTTTTGTGCTGTGAATAAGGTGGCCTTCAGGGGAGACGCGGGCTGAAACCAGAGGGAATCAGGTTTCTGTTTTCCAGGTAGCTTTGGGAATCTCTGGTTTAAAAAAAAAAAAAAAAAAAAAGTAGCAAATGAGCTGCTATGTATTTTGCTGCAACACTTTTAAGCTGAGAATGTGGCTTGCACTGTGCCTGTTTGAGAGCTCAGCTGGAAGTTCGATAATCCAAGTTTAGAGAAGTAGAGGGGAAGGAAAAAACCCGCTAAAACACTAAAATATCTTCTTGTATTACTTGATGTGGAAAAACCCTGGAATGTCAGCACCTCCCGAGGTCCCCACAGTGCTGCTGAAACATGAGTTCTCCTTTGAAACCAACTGGAGCTAGAAAGAAGGCTGAGCACCACGTTTGCCTGGAGTATCGGGAAATGTCTGCTGCATCTGACAGCTCCCTGGCCTACAGCCACAAAGGGGTTAAAATAATGTTTTTCTCTTTGCTGTGTTCAAAAAAAGATCACTGAAATTATGCTCCTTTTTGGAAATGGGCACCTTTCTCCTCTTCTTCTGGTTCCTGCCAGTGCAGAAATGTCTGGGGAGGAGAGTGAGGTATCAGGTACCCTGAAAAATAGTGGGGTGCAATGCCTGTGTGAGCAAGGAATATGTAGCTATCCTCCAGGGAAATCCCATCCCAGGGGAAAAGCAGTTTCCAGAGGAAAAATGAAGATGGGGATTACTGGGGAGGTGTGTTAGGATAGCAGTCCACCAGGTTGTGCCTGTGCATGAGGAAGACCAAACTCACACAACATGGGCATTTTTATTCTGTCTGAAAGGAACAACTTGAAAGCTACTGCCAAGTTATGGAGCAGAATGTACAAGTCTGACTTTTTTTTTTTTTTTGAGAAACAGATGTGAAATCTCATAAACAAGTGAGAAACTTGGTGTCGGCTCCATATGATTATGGAGCCTGGAGTAAGATCAACATAAATCCATGTAGAGAGGCTAGTTTGCTCTGTCGTTAGCTCAGAGTTTTCTTGGTAGATGATCCCCCTCAAAAATGGTACATCCTAGATCCTTTTTCTAGTTTTGATAAAATGTGTCCCAATAGTTACACTTGCAAGAAGCAAGACCTGGATGTCTTTGGAATATTAGAGTTGGGGTTTTTTTTCCAAATCAAGCTGAATAGGGCCCCCGTCTCATTTCACAAGAGGTACTGATTCTCTGGGTGCTGCCTTAATACTAAAATTAACACTAGATTTTGTACAGAGTATGCTGACATGAAAAAGGAAAAAATAGGCTCTTTTCTGAGTAGAAAGAAATTGGATGGGTGCATTCATACACACTCCAGATTTGGATGCTGCATCATTGTGAAAGGGGTATGAGGTAGAGAGTATCTGTGGTATCGGTATGTAAAAGAGCACTTTAATTATTGCAGTTTGATTGCTGATTTTCCATGTCTGCTGGAGCTCCTGGATCCTGTGTGGATGTGGAGTTTACTTGGGTCAGGTGGGCAGCTGTGGTCTTGTAGCTGCTGCTGGCACATCTGGTCAGTATGTGGAAACTACCTAACCTGGGGTGGGATATGGGAAAAAACAGATGATGATGATTTTGGTGGTGTAACATGAGGTCTTGAGGACTGCTCTTAAAAACTGGGATTGAGGCAGAACAGGGATTCCAAGTACTCCTGGGAGCTCCAGGCTGACCCCCTCCAGGCACTGCCTGCTTTCCTTGTGCCACAGGCAGAACATTTCCATGCAAAAATATCGGCTTGAGCTTTGTGCAGATGGTCCCGCACATCTTCCTTGTCTCCTGCTCTCCCCAGTCCCCTCTGCCTTGCCCAGAGGTGGGGAGCTCCCGGCCCTGCGAGGGCTTTGCCTCCTCGTTATCTCATGGATCCCCCCCCCCCCCCCGTCTGCACCCTAGGCTTTTCACAGACCCCCATTATTTCCAATCCCCTTCACTTGTCAAAAGTAATTTGGTGACTTATTATCGGTCAGACAAAACAGCTCTGGGCTCTGCTAGCCCTGATGAGGGGCCGGGGTCCTTTCAAACTTTCATCCCCCCATCCTCCACGCAGGCTCTCCTCTCTCTGGCAAAGCCACTGAGTGAGCTTGCAGCAGGCAGATCCCAGCCCCAATTAGCAGCCTTTGCAAAAGGGCAGGAATTTTAATTAGTTGAGCAGTCAATTATATCAATGGACAGCCTTTGCCCTCTCCCCTTGCTCCCCTCTCTTCCGCCCCGCAGCTATCTCCCTGTCACCCCTGTCACTGTCCGTGGGCGAAGCCGCCCGCCCCTGCTGCGAGCCCTTTGCAGCTGCCGGGGACCCGGTTGTTTCGGAGCTTGGTGGTGCCTGGTGGGTTTGTCCCTTCTGAGGCACGGCCACACTCCTGACCTCCACTTGAACTGGGGCTTTGTGCCCTCCCAGAGCTGCCCTGCCAGTGGTGGTCTGAAAAAGAGGGAAATCAAGTGGGAAAGTGCTTCAGATTAGTGCGGCCAGCAGTTTAGGCTTGATATTCTCCGTTGGATGTTGGGGGGAGGAATGGGACCGGGGAAGTTTTGAGAAATGAGCCTCTCTTCCTCTGCATACGTGGCTCTTGATACTGATCTGACTGTCAGCTCTCCTCTGAGATGGGCTTAGAAGTTGGGACACCAGGGAAACTTCCAGGCTGTTAATACTGTCACTCGCCTATCAGGAATAATCCCTTTGGATCTGATCTGCTATTTCTATTTTATTTGCTTCCTAAAATTGCCTTCTCTCCCACTCTTGCACCACGCAGCTGGCAGCGCTTGGGGCTTTGCTGCACCTCCACTGTAGGTGAGGGCACTTCTACCCACCATTGCCTCTTGACCTAGCTGGGGCATCAAATAGCTGTCCTAAACACGCTGCCCCTTGCCGTTGATTAAACTCTTCCTGATGTTTGGCATTTCTTATTGTTTCACTCTAAGTATTACTCTTCTGCTGTAAGATCAGGCTGCAGTGAGTTCTTAAATCTGGGCAAAACCACATCCTGAAGTCGCTGGACATGCTTTACAAGGTGATGGCAGCTGATAGCAGAACTTGGTAAACAGATGAGCTTCCGCACAGCTGTTCCTAAATTTTGGTTGCAGAAGCCGTCCCAGTTCTCTTCTGCACAGCAAATGTCTCTTCCCAGGGCGTGAAGCAGCTTGGTTGTCCATCCATTCATCCCACCTTTACCCTGCGGCAGGATCTGACTGTGTCTTAAGCAGCACATTAAAGACTGAGCCTGTGTAAAGCTGAACCCCTGACCTTTTGATGCAGAGGTGCAAGTGGTGGTAATTGAGTTGTAGTGACACATGCTGGTTATCTACTGTAGTAATTACCAGGCGTTTAACAGCATCTTGGCCGTTGGAGGGGGAAGTCCTGTCCCACAAGTTGCAGGCTCTGGCTTTTGCAAGAGGAAACCTGTAGCAGTGCCATGTAGGGATGTGCACACAGATGCTCTGCTACATGCATGCAATTACTGTGGGCACCTTGTTCCCCTCTGCAGGGGCTATTATATATCAGCAGTGGCAGCAAGATGATCAGGAGCTGATGATACATGATGGGGAAGAGAATCTGAAGCCATCTGTCTGTACCGAGTGTGATATGGGTAACATCTGGTGGGCACGTGTAAAAATAGGATTATGAGCAAAGAAGTGACTGTGGGAACAATATCTTGCCATCTTTCCTTAATCCCCCTCCTCTCCTTATTCACTGCAATATCAGACATTCTCAGGTTGTGAGTCAAAGTATTTTTCTCTGTGCATCAAATACATACAATTTAATAGCTGGGTATTTTAATATGCTCTAAGAATGGGAAAAATAACTGGGTCTGTTTCCACTTAAAATGGGGAAGAAGTGGGGGAAAAAGGTTGGAAGAGAAGCCAAAGGCCATGAAGGAGACAGTGATCTGCTGTTCATCATTCAGGCTATTAGTGGCAAAGAGGAAGGGACGACTCCCATGCTATGACTACACTTACTCTCCTGGAAGGTACGACGTACGCTTGTCAAGGGACTGATAAAGTCTCCTTGTTTCAAACCAGCATTATGTTATAAGTGGATAAAGTGCTATACAGAAACTTGGGTGAGATTTCCTACTGGGAAAAAAAGAATAATAAAAAAAAATGAAGTGATCAAAGTGAGGAGAAGACGACGTAGCCAGACTAGGAGAAAACAGCTGATACCATGCTTCCCTGTCAAGTGTGTCTCTTGCTTGGATTGATCTCTGTGAGGAACAAAGCCTTGCCAGGCTGCCAAGTGTCTTGTGTACCCTGTCGGTTTGGTTTGAGTTCCTCCATCTATTGTGAGTGCAAGATCTGAGATGAACGTGTCTTGCTTGAGATTTAGCTGCGTTCCTTCAGTTTCCATCATTTCGAGCTGTAAATATTCCAGGATTAGACCAAAACTGGCAATTCTGTTGCTCACGGGTGATGCAGAGCGGGACAGGCTTTGACTCTGAGGGGCTGGTAACAGTGAATTGACAGTTTTCTCATTAAATCAAGTAGATGTGATTCATGGGGATGAGATATGGGCAGCACATTAGCCACCTCCTTAGAAGGATGGACACCATTCAAACTACAAGAACACCACCCTCCTTCACTTGCTGCCTTGTCTTTTATCCCATGCTGCTGGGGAAAGACCTTCAGATGTCATTAAATACTTCTGTTTCCCCTTCAAAAAACCTGAAGGACGACAGATGTGTTCAGCTGCCTGGACTGCAACATGAGCCGTCATACCTGGTGTTTGCTGCCTTCTGAAGGACCCAGCAAAGACAGGCAGAGATACTGCTCCTCGTGGCGAGGAAATAAAAGCCCAGGAGCTCATAAATATGTGTGAAGTGTCTCATTTTGTGCCTGCAGACGGGGAGTGAAGGGTGTATGTCTTTTCTACCCATCCTCCTTCCTTCAGGGTAGAGATTCCTATAAATGATCACGATGCGAGATCAGGATTGGCTGTTTTTTAAGACAGTTCAGCCTTCACTTAGGACCCTAAATAACAGCCAAATTCTAAGGACGCTGCATCCAGCAGCTCTTAATATTGCTGGGCTTACTTGAAAATACTGGCTGTAATGGCTGCAATTATGAATTGATGGCCTTAAATTCGCCATCAGACCTAATGCCTGTTTTTTCTGTCTGGTTGTTGTTTCCATTCTGCTTTTTCGTTGGTGTTCCACAGCCACAATTATTTGTCATTAGTCATTAATCTTGAAAGCATCAGCTTTTTTCTTTTCTTTTTCCCCAGGAACTGTTGCCTGCTCCCTGGTTTTATTGTTCACCGTTTTCCATCACTCTCTCTTGCCTCAGTCTAATCAGTTTTGTACAGCTCTAAAAAGTTTTGGGTTTTGTTTCCCCCACCCCTTGATGGGAATAAAGCAGCGCAGCAAACATGCCCGAGAGATGTGTGCGCAGCTGATTCTGCCTATGCCTATGGGATGTTTATGCCCTGCTTACAGCCCAGCCCGCTGGGGAGGTACCAGCATTGAAGCATTTTTCATTAGAGCTGTAAGGCTCCTGGATTTTTCTGGCTTCTAAGTTGAAGCACAAGTAATACCTGTAAGCGGCAGGTTTTGGCAGGGCATGGGCATGACCATCATCCTGCAGACCTGCCACTGCAGCAGGAGAGCCTCCACGGGGTCTTTTGCCAGGGACCCAGCTGCTACCGGTTCAGAGCTGATGCTCTGCCTGCAGAGCCCGAATCTCATTAAAAGGTTAGCACAGGTGGTTCTCAGCCAGGATCCTGCTGGAAAATGATGAAATAATATGAGGGGCAAATCTGTCAGACCTTTGACCAACATCAGTGGCAAGAGCAAAGGTGTAAAAGAATAAGGCCATGTCTGAAAAGCTGTAAAAGACCTCAAAAACATGTGAGGGTGTTTAATTCAACGCTTCTGTCTTTCTCTGGGAAAGAGCTGAAAGAGCTGTCTTGCCAGTGACGTGTTAGGATGGGTCCTCGCTGGCAATGCAAGCCCACTTTAAGCCAACACAGGCATATTCAGTTACAACAGATGTGCATTTCTTACAGCATAAATTAATACATTTCCAATTGTTTGAATCCTTTGGCTAAAAAAAAAATATCATCCTGGTGGGGTATTTTTGCTTTGTTTTAACCCTCCTTTAACACTGGACATGAGGAAGTGCAAGGAAATCTGTTGTCCTTAACATGCAAAAGGTTTTGGCTTGCTGCATGTGCCCATTTGTAAGCAGCCAATAGGTGCTGAGTGAGACCTGGTAATTGGCAGGTGGGGAGTTGTGCCATGGAGCTGAACAAACCTTCTGCTGCCAGAGCAGCCAAACATCTCCCAGCTCTTACTGTCTTCATCCCCAGGGACTGTCCTGTGCAGGAGAGGAGTGCCATTAATGGGGAGGCCCGCTGTGGTGGGTTGCATCTCATTTGCCTTCAGTCATCCAGACAGTATCTTGGTCCCTCAGTAGAGAGAGGCACTACTAAAGATTGCTTCCTACTCTGAGAACTCAGTCTTCTTCTTTTACCCTTTTCAAGACAGACTCTGACAGTGTTTTTCACCACTTCTGAAGTTCTTGTCTTCCTTACTGTTGCCAGGTTTCTGATATTTTTTTTTCCCCTCCATGTAGTTTTTTCCCCCTGGATCCTGAGTCTTTCCAAAGAAATAGCAGGGGCATTTATGCTTCAGCTGCTGCCAGCCCCTCTGGTGCCTTCCAGATGGAGAGAGTCAGTGCTGATCAGTTTTCCTTCCTCCGTGTACACAGAGACTGGTATGGTATGATAGGATAGGGAGGACGGAGGAAGTCTGCAAAGGATGGACAGGGTGAGAAGTGAAGGACTGTGCATCCATCCCATCACTGTGAAGAAGCTGGAAACAAAGCAGGGGCAAATAGAAGCCAGTTAAATCAGGCACATGTCCAACTCATGCATGAGTCATTTTGGCAAATGTGATCAATAGTGGCAAAGCATATAATCTCTGATAGCTGAGCAGTCTGTGGCTTTAATTATAAAATTCACCAGGGCTCTGGCAGTAGGTCCCTTGGCAATAGGAGATGGGGAGGGAGGTAGAAGAACAGAGGCTCTGGACAGCAGCAAAGTTGGTTTTTTGGATTTTTTAAAATATTTTTTTCCCCCTAAGATGTTTGTTCCACTGCCTGTCCCCCCTGAGGTGAGACCAAAGGCCTTTGTCATACGCAGATGGCCAGGGCTGTTTGCTTCTGGGTGGCCTTGATGGGAGCAGACAGCATGAGATCATTGCTAGATGGAGGGCGATGCTTCTCGTCAGGTGCAGCATCATTTCAGTGGCGTTTTGTGTTTGGCCATGTCGCATTGCATCCCTCCGGGTGTGCAGCATGCTGTCAGATGGGTTGCCTCTGAAGTCAGTAAGGCAGAACAGACCTGCTGGTGGAAAAGAGAGCGTGCCACCCCTGGGGGACTTGGGAGGGAAGAGAACTCGTGATGGGCTCGTGGGGAATGAATGGCACTGAAGTGGGACCAAATGGGACATTGTGGGGAGAAGTGGGACAAAAAGTATCTGTTTGGAAGACAATATCCAATAAAACCTGAGAGCTGCAGGAAGGAGAGAACTTGTGAGATTTAGGGAATAGCCTAAAATTCAGGCAGATGTGTGACCAACAGGGAAGACAATAACATTGTGACATTTGCGGCCCAACTCCATTAAAAATAGCATTGTTGAAATGTGCCAAACCCACATGTATGGCCTCCTTCTCTTTAAATGTAGGAAAATGGTGGTGGGGAGGAAGAGGGAAGAAAAGGGTTATTTTTGTTTAAATACTGAAGGACTAGAAGGGATCAAAAGCTGTGCTGAGTCTTCCCTGAAGCATTAAACATTTCTTATGCCAGCCAAGTGCCCAGGACTTGGCAAGCCTTCCATCAACTTGATTGCTATCCAGTAGTCAAATGCTGTTATGGAAATCTTCCAAATAGCTGATGACTGATCATTAGTATTGTTTAAAAGCATGTTCAGCTTTTAGTGCTGGGTTAAAACACGTAAGGAATGTGGAGGTGCCTTACCTTTCAAAGCCAAGTTTAATGTTTCCCAAGGCATTGTAGCTCTCTCAACCCTGCATCTGCCTCTGTTTATAAACAGGGAAGATGAGATTTAGGCTATGGTATCAAAGCTGGTGAGTTTTTTTTTTGGCTCGGTGCCAAGTCCCCTTGGTAGCAGCCCTTCACTGCTGTCGTTTGCTCTGTGGCCCTGCTCGTGGTCAGCAGGGATGCAAGTCCTCAGCAGTTCCCCTGCCTGCAGTGCTGCAGCAATGCCATGCCTCAGTTTGACTTTGCCTCTTGTGGCCAAAAAGAAAGGAGGATGACAGGCATCTGAAGGGGACAACTCCAGCTAGCTGTTCTAGCAGGCATTCACTGTGTGTGCATCTGCCTGTCTGCATGCCCCAAAGAGTGAAGCTCTGCAAAGGATACCCACCTTTTGCTCAACATCTTTTCACCCAGTTATTTCTGAACAGAAGGGAGGGTGCAACACCTTTTTGACTCCGTTTCCCATCAGGAGAGGCCCACCAAGGCTTTTCTTGTCCCTGTAGGTGAGGAATGCTGGAGATGTCAGCCCGCTTCCTTCCTTGGTAGTCTCCTTTAACTACTGGCAGAAAAGAGTCATGGGCTGACTGTGGCAGAAACAGATGGAGAATTCCCAGAACACAAAAACCTCCCTTGTTTTTCCCCTGCTTGGTGTGGATGTGTTGTCTGCTCTTGGCAGCAAAGGCTTGGAGACCTCTGAGCCCCAAGGCCAGGCACCACCTCCTGCTGCTCCCAGCTGGAGGACACCAATATCCTTCCTGAACAGTTGGATGACAGGAGGAGGGTGGCTTTGTGGAATGGGAGCTCCCCTGATCCTCCAAGAGGTGGGGAAGCATATGCTGCCCTTCTATGCTGAGGAGGGAGGAGAAGGACTGGATGTCTCTGAAAACCCTCCTTCCTTTTCTTACCCTGGCTGTATCTGATCATCCTGCTGGGACAGTTAGTTTTAAAGCTCATGGAAAGGGAGAGCAGTGTTTGACATGGCTTAAAAAGTGCTCATGTGTTCATAGCCCTAGAATTAGCTGAATGTTGTAGCAGGGCTAAGGGGAAAGAAATCAGCCAAATCCTCTATTTTTCCATCTAAAACTAGCTAAGATGGATTTGGGAAAGACTGAGAGGGAACAACACAGTCAAAGTGGACCTATTAAGACAGGGTAGCAAAGGCAAGTCCTGAGTTTCAGAATATAGTGCCTGCCCTTTCTTGCTACCTAGCAGAAATCAAAACAAAACTTAAGCTGAAAAACCTTTTCCAGCCTCATTTTCAAAGCCATCTGTGGCCTGGAAATAGCCCTGAAATAAGTCTGAGAAGTTAAGAGCTGCTTAGGGAGGGCCCTGGTGGTGTGCTAGGAAGGTTTGTTTGTGTGCAAAATGTATTATTACATATCTCTGAAAACAGATGACATTATATTGCTTTACATTTGTGCTATTTTTGCTGTAAGGCTCCAGTGTGATTTGTGGTGGTGGGGCCAAGGGAAGATAACAAATGGGTGTCGGCAGCCTGTGAAGAATGGAGTTTCCCCCCGTTCTGTTATAGTATTAAATAGCTATTTGTATTACAGCAATTTCTTTTTTTTTTTTTTTGTGGTGTGCTGAGATAAAAAAACCTTTATTTGCTAATGCCACATTATTTAATTTAATCAGCCTGAAGTACACCTTTAATAAATTTGCCTCCAAAATGAAAAATTACAAAAATGTGGCAGAAGAATATTTTAATGAAAACTGATGATATAGCAAGTTAGAGCAGAATTATGTCCCCTTCCTCCCTTTCCTACCACCCAACAGCACAGGAAAGCAGCTGATATCTCTCAGAAAATCATGAGCCATGACATGTAAGTAGTCTCAGTTTTCTTATCCTGAAATCTACTTTCTCGTGGAGTTTTTTCTGATTTCTAGATGACCTGCCAAGAAAGCAAGCCCTTGAGTAAAAGCACTGAAATAAGGCAGGCAGCAGTAGCTATCACTGTGCAGGATGTGTAATGCAAGGCTGGACTGACCAGGTGTTGAGGTGTGCGTGGGGGGGATTGTTCAAGGGCAGGGGATGCGTGACAAGGAGGGCTATTCTTAGATCCCTAACTAGTCCTGAATCCACCCTGCCATCCTTGCAGATGATGGCACTCAATGGTGCCGGCACATATTTACCTAGCCCCAAAGCAACTTTGCTGCTGCTTTTGCTGGGAGAGCAGTGACTGATGGATGCAAAAAATCAACATTTGCAAGTATGTATAGGGAGGAGAATATACATGCACTCAGGGATGCTCTTGGGAGAGCTGAATTCAGTGAGGCTGACATGAGCCTCTGAGCCTTTTCAAATAACAGGGTCGTTGCCTTCTTCCCCCCACCAATGCTGGAATTCAGTCTTCGAGCATTCTGCTTTTGTTCTGTGCAGATATATTAAGGAAGAGTAACCATGGCTTTATCAACAGTCTAAGTTGCAGTACCACAGCAACATCAAACAAGGTCTTACCTAGACACATCCCTGTTTTCCTCCAAAACCTGTCTTTGCTCATAGAACTGCTCAGCTGTCAGTTGGAGGAATGGAAGCTCTTGGAAACGGAGGAAAAAAACAAAACCACCAGAAAACAGAGCAAACCTCCCCAATTAAGAGAGATGTGTCTGCTCTTGGAAGCAATGTGTCCAAACCTACCATGTTCATCAGATCTTGCTTTGGCAATAAATACAAAAGCTAAATCTGGGCTGAAAAGCATGAATCCCTCCCTGTTTCTGAGTGCTTCCTGCAGGCATTTGGGTGTGAAGTGTCCTGTTGGCCGCGTCACTGCTGCTCTTTAGAGAGAAGGTCCTTTGCTTAGCCCTGGAGCCTTCTGCTTGGTCTGTCAGTGATGTCATCATGATCACAAATTCATGATATCAGAATGTGAGTCCGTGGGAGCAGTCATGACAGATGAAGTATTATGGGTCCCCTGCAAGCAGAGTGAAAACTCAGCAGAAGAAAACTTAGATGAAATGTATGAGTCCTCTCTAGGAACTGATGTCACTCCTGGCCTGGGGCCACCGTAGCCAACAGGGTTTCCACTGCCTGTGCCATGGGCCTTGCTCTTGCAGGATCAGGCTAAGATTAATCCAGCCAAAACCAATACAGTGCCCCAGGGCACAGAGGCAGTTGTTGGGGGGACCTGGTGTGAAAGATCAGCCAAAGGTGGAAGCACCCAGGGGAAATACAGTGCGTGAGAAGCTCTACTTGCTGGTCCATCTTTACCTGCTTCTCGACAAAAAATGGAAAGAACAAAGCCAGTTACAAAGCTGTAAGACAAAAAATTACACATAACTTTGTTCCTCATCGTCTAGCTTACTGGATGGGCCTTGGTTGTTCTTTAGGCTCATCCACCAGGCATGATGAGCATGCCCATGATTTCATTCTCTGCATAATGGAGGTTCAGTAATGAACTGCATCCACTAGCAAGCTGGCAAGCTGTCCACGTCATGTGAGGTATCTCTTTTCCACTTCTCAATAATCAAGGCTGAATTTCAGCTGATGGCCTCTGGATTCCACAGTTGCTTTCTTGGGTTGGGCAGACCTTTAGGGTGGTCTCATGTACCATCTCTTCAGCATGCTCCATCAGCTGCAGATCAGCAGTGGCAACAAAAGCTGTTCATAAAACATACTCTTCCCCAAAGAGTGAGCCGTGGTTTTCCAGGTTTGCTCGCTATCCTTTTACTAGTTTCCATGAAAACAAATTGCAGTTTTCATAAACATAAACTACCATCTGGCCCTGAAACATTGGTGGGTGTTTTTATCTCCCCGTCAACGGGATTTGCAAACTGTCGTGAAAATCCTAGCAAGGTGAAAATGGGTAGTTTTGGCACGGCTCCACTGAGCTTCTGCTCCAACCCTGACTGCTCGCTCTATGGCCAGGTTTGCTGTTGTGGGTTCAGCTGCCTTGATTTTGTAGAGTGCTGTATAGCACCACCCCAAGAAGGCTTTTCCTCAGGAAGGCTTCTTAGGGCCGCCTGATCCCTTCACCTGAAAAGAAGCACACACACACAAAAAAAATCCTCATCCTTTAAAGCTGTTTCTGGTGCATGTTTTTGTTTAGTGGTGGCTCAGTCCCGGGTGTGAGCCTGGCACCATCTGCCTGTAGCCTGGGTATTCATGCCCCAGAAGCACAGCACGAGCACAAAACCAGCACAGGACTGGGATGTACGGGTTTCCCACTAGCACAAACCCAGTTCCGTCATCCTAAAGCAAGGAAATGCTCCCCCCACCCCCAGCTTCACTTAACAAAGCCATTAGCACTCCTATTAAATATTTAGCTTGGCATGTTGTGTTATCCTACCTGCAAGTGGGGAAGGGCAAAGACTGGAGCAGATGGGATGGGGATGATTCAGAACATGGTGTTATGTCCCAGAGCGCTAGCCAGGGAGCTGCTTAAATCAAATCAGGCTTAGCAATGGGAAAGTACATAATTAGATGCTTTAACGATCACGGCTGCCCTGTGTGAGGTTTTGCATGATCTCTACAGACTACTTTAGAGTGAGTCAAGTCTTGGATGAATTCTCTGGAAGGGTTTCTGTGATTGATCTGCGTTGCGAGAATGGAGGGGACTTCTCCAGGATGGTGGGGATTAAAAGAATATGCTTGTGCATGTGGCAGAGAAGACATGAAAAGGGAAGACCTTACTGAAGGTTAGAATTCAGGCAAAGGCATGCCAGCTTTTTGGGTGCTGGAGGATAGAGGTCATAGGAGATCAGCAGAGGTATGGTTGCCTTCAGTATCTGTGTCTTTTCACCAAAGTTAATCAAAGGGTGGGAGTCTGACAACAGAACATAGCTAGCAAGGAAAAACGTGTGTCCATAAAGCTGCCTGGCGATTGCAATGCACCAAAGAGTCTTTGTATTCTCACTCTTTTGCAAATAATGTTACAGTGTTGTTGTGGGTTTGGTGGATGCTGGGTAGAGAGCTGGCATAGAGGTGGGGGCTTGACTGCTTGAGGGCTTGCTCACTTTCAGCATTTGCAATGAAGAAGGGCTGTAAGATTTTTGTTTGGTTGGGTCTTCTTGGGAGGTGGAACTTAAGAGGATGGGTTTGATACACAGACTCTTGGCAGGTCTCTTGACAAAAGTCATGTTACAAATACATCTCCAGACCAATGGCACTTCTAAAACACCTTCTGCCTGCATTTCTACCAGTAAACAGTTTCAACATCATAGTAATATATGATGGAAAAGACCTTTGAGATCGTGGAGTCCAACCATTAGCCCAGCACTGCCAAGTCCATCGCTAAACCGTGTCACTAAGCACCACATCTACACACCTTTTAAACACCTCCAGGGATGGTGATTCCACCACCTCCCTGGGCAGCCTGGTCCAATGCTTGACCACCCTGTCAGTGAGGACATTTTTCCTAATATCCAAACTAAACCTCCCCTGGCAGAAGTTGAGGCTGTTTCCTCTTGTCCTGTTAGTTGTTACCTGGGAGAAGAGACCAACCCCCACCTGCCCACAGCCCCTGTCAGGCAGCTGGAGAGAGCAACAAGGTCCCCCCTGAGCCCCCTCCTCTCCAGGCTAAACAGCCCCAGGTCCCTCAGCTGCTCCTCATCAGACTTGTGCTCCAGCCCCTTCCCCAGCTCCGTTGCCCTTCCCTGGACACGCTCCAGCACCCCTACGTCCCTCCCGCAGTGAGGGGCCCAAAACCGAACACAGGATTTGAGGTGCAGCCTCACCAGTGCCGGGGACAGGGGGACAGTCCCTGGCCTGGTCCTGCTGGCCACGCTGTTTCGGACACAAGCCAGGATGCTCTTGGCCTCCTTGGCCACCTGGGCACACTGCTGGCCCATGCCCAGCCGGCCGTCAGCCAGCACCCCCAGGGCCTTCCCCGCCAGGCAGCTTCCCAGCCGCTCTGCTCCAGCCTGTGGGGCTGTGTGGGGTTGCTGTGACCCACGGGCAGGACCCGGCACTGAGCCTGGTTGAACCTCATACAGTCGGCCTCGGCCCATGGGTCCAGCCTGTCCAGACCCCTCTGCAGAGCCTGCCTGCCCTCCAGCAGGTCAACACTCCCCTCCTACTTGGTGTCGTCTGCAAACTCACTGAGGGTGCACTCGATCTCCTTGTCCAGATTGTCAGTAAAGATACTAAACAGAACCAGCCCCAGTACTGAGCCCTGGGGAACACCACGTGTGACCGGCCGCCAGCTGGGTGTAACTCCATTCACCACCACTCTTTGGGCCCGACTGTCCAGCCAGCTTTACACCCAGTGCAGAGCACACCCGTCCACACCATGAGCAGCCAGTTTCTCCAGGAGAATGCTGTGGGAGATGGTGTCAAAGGCTTTACTAAGGTCCAGGTAGACAACATCCACAGCCTTTCTCTCAGTCCACTAGGCAGGTTGTCTTGTCATAGGAGGACATTGGGTTCATCAAGCAGGACCTGCCTATCACAAACCCACGCTGGCTGGGCCTGATCCCCTGGTTATCCTGCACGTGCCATGTGATGGTGCTCAGGATGATCTGCTCCATAACCTTCCCCAGCACCGAGGTCAGGCTGACAGGCCTGTAGTCCCCAGATCCACCTTATTTATTCTGTGGGATACCGTAAGAAGAAAAATACCCATCCTGAGGAGATGTTTTCCAAGGTAGTCTCCAGAAATATAATGAGGCCCGACATTGCCCAAATGGCTTGGGAAAGCCTTTGAATACCTAAAGGGCTCCAGCAAGAGGATTTTGATATGTCTGTCACCTGTGCTGAGGCTTCAGTCTGTTGCTGGTGTTAAAAGATAACCTATAGCTGAAAAAGGAAGGAAGCTGGCTGGACGTGTTTTATGGAGCTTTTTCAGGTAGAAATGCTTACTCATAGGGCATCCATCCAGGAGATACAGGAGTTCATGTTCAAAACCTCTGCCTGATAGAGAGCTGGCATTAATTAAATATGCACGGGGCCAGAGAGAGAATCAGGCAGAGCAAACATGCAAAATCCTTCATCTTCTAGGGAAATGCTTGCAACCTGCGTATTGTATTTCTTAGGCTGGTGTGCATTTCCTCTCCCTCTTGAAAGAATCCAACATGAAATTAAAAGGTCTTGGAAGAGAAATCCCTAGATATCCCAAATCACACAGTTATTGTTTTCTGGCTAGTTCTTATTCCCAGCACAGGATATTGACATACTCGCCTAAGGGTAATTCTAGGGATCTTCGGGCCTTTCTCGGTTGCTGGTCTTAACCTATGTTTAGACATGGTTCAGAGTCCATTTGCTTTTCAAAACCGATCAGAAATGAAAGTGGTCATTCCTTTGTGCTCATATTTTTTCCATCGCTCCCATGTTCCTTAATGTGCACTCCCCCCACCAGCTTTCCTGCTTCAAATACAGAAAACTTGAATGTGGCTCCTCTTTACGCACCCCCCCCAGCCCCGCCGTGGCTGATCCCTGTGCTCCCCACCCCTGCAGGGCTGAGCAGCTACCACCTCGCATCCCCTGCATGCTTGGTGTCCCATAGGTACCATCTTCAGAGTGTGCAATATGCTGCATGCTCTTTAAAACTGAGGGGACCCCAGTGACTGATGTAAGGGTCTCTTCCTTGAGCTGATGGCACAAATAGTAGGCAAGGATAAATAACTTAAACGTGGACTGATTTGGTGCTTGCCAGAAAGGGCTTTCATGCGAACACTGTCTCAAATTGTTGCAGATGAGAGACAAAAAGAGAAAAAGTATCGGTATGAGTCTGTCCTTGGACACTTCCATTCTGGTCTGCTGTTCCCTTTGCAGCTCTTTCCCACATCACTGAGACAAACCAGGAGCTCTCTTCTTTTTAATAATATGGGAAATTCAAGTGATTTCAATCAGCCAGCCTTACTCAGGGTCTTTGGAGTACTGCAGCTCCAGGTCTCCTTCCCTTCCCTATTGCGCTCAAAAAATAGCCAAGAATATCACATTTGTAGGTTGGCTATTAATAAAGAAATGGCATTGTTCAGAAAAATAAGTAAATTATGTTAAGAGTCAGGCTAAGGGCTTGGCTGCTTAGCAATGAAGAGAGCTGTCTGAAACGGTGTTTTACCCTGCTTGGCATTTTTTAGACAGAACACTGTCCATCTCTTTTGACTGAGAGAGAAATAAATGTTTTCCAGGGGCCAGCCTCGAAAAGCTTTTCATCTCAGCTCTGAAAGGGAAGAGGCTGCAGTTAACCTGTGGGAGGATCTGATTGTACCTGAATGGATCGATTCCCCCCAGCTCCCCCAGCCCTACAAATTCCATCAAACTCCTGTCTATTAAAATCTGTTTAAGTAGCCGTCCTTGCCTCTGGCAGCTGCTTCTTAGTGGTACCCCCAGCTATCAGGGGAACAAGAAATAAGTTACTGACGTCTACCTGCAACACCGAGCTGGTGCAGGGAGTTGAAGAAGAGGGAAAATGAGAATGTTGACTCTCTTCCTTGCTCTGCTCAACATGCAAGGAAAAAAAATCCTCTTCCTTTAGTGAAAGCAAAAAACAAGAGAAAGAAGGAAGGAGAAAAGAAAGGAAGAGGAAAGTCACTACAAGGCTTTGAATCTGAAGGTCTTTTAAATCTCATAAACGGAATGTAGGTTGTCAGCAAAGAAGAAAAGCAGACACTTTGCTGATAGCACAGGTACCAGTAAAACCTGCTGTGCTTCTGATGAGTACTGACAAAGCACTTTTGGAGGGGAGGGAAAGAAAAACCCAGTGGCTTTTGGAGTTTGCCCTGTGGTGTGGCCTTCATCTGAATGAAGACACTTAGTGAGGAGGCCTCGGTGGTTTCTCATCTGCTTGCAGGACTGTCCCTGGGCTGTGAGGAAGGAGGAGCAGTAAAAGTGCTGATGGGGTCCAGGAGTGCTTTGGCAGGGAACAACTACAGGAGACAGCTCCTTTCTGGCATCCAATTTAATACTAGCAAAGGGGGTTGGGAGGAGGCAGCCCTGCACACATATGGATTTAGGAGAAACCTGAACTTCCAGAGCAAGTCTTTCAAGATTCTGATGTTCCCCAGGGCTTTCTGTAGAGCCTTTCTGAACTCAGCCTCAACAGGGCCATGAGTTGCTGGTTTAGCAGCCAGTGCCAGGTGGAGGTGCCATAATGGGATTATGCCTATAGCTATAGGCTCGTGATATCAGGCCATGAGACCCACAAAAGGCCCGTGGCATGCCTTTTGCACCTCTTCTTGGTGCCCAAGTAATAAGTAGCTGCCTCATCATGACAATGAATTTTGAACTCAGGGGTGAGCAATTTTACCACCAGCTCAGTCCATGGAGTGAGATGACAGCATGTGTCCTCACCTGCTGCCTTACATCCCAGCTGTGAGCAGATGTTTTTCCTTTATCGATGGTCTCATGGAGCCCCTTTTCCTGCTGCTGGCTGGGAAAGCAAATATTCTTGCTCGTGTTGCAACTGTTGCTTCCAGTGTTACTCTCAGCAGCTGCAGAAGTAACTTTTCCTTTAATGATAATGGGAAGAAAGAGTAAAGGTGGACAAGAAAGGCTGACAGCAGTGTGAATTAGCAGTCCACACAGCCAAGAGATGTATGTAGTAACCTCTTTTATGTCTTATTCTCGCCCAGGGATACCTTTGTCTTTTGCAGCATGGAAGGATTTTTAATCTTCCTCACAAAGACAGTCTTTGCAGGAGGGGGAAACAATCAGCTTTTATGAGGCTGTTCACTCCTTTATTTATTTGCAAATTCTTAGCAACAGTCAAACTTGAGCAAGGGATAAAAAAAAGGGGGGAAAAAAGAAACAATACAGAGAAGGTGAACAGGAAGATGGGTATTTTTCTTCTTACTGTATCCCACAGAATAAGAAATGGATGTCTTACACATATATAAGTAATAGCCATCTATAACCTACCAGTATTGAGATGTAAATGAGGTAACAGTGGGAATTTTATCTCATTCAGCATGAAAAATGAGTCTCCTGTTACAGGGGAGTTTAAAGGCATGCCTTTGAAACTGAAGGTACAAACCCTTCGCTGAAGCACAGTGCAGTAAGGGAGGCAGGCAAGTGACCTCCCGCCGAGACCCCTCCTGCTATGTGGGCATCCCCCCATGTAAGGTCTCCAGCAGAGTGGACAGGCTTCCCTTCACCAAAAAACTGGAGGGTGAAGAGGAATGGTCCATGTGCTGCTGAAAAAGGGATCAGGATTAGTCTGCTTGAAGCACGGGAAGAGGTCAGTCTTGATTTCCTTCACTCTAAATTGCCCCTACAAAGCAGCTTACCTGGCAGACCTTGATGCCTGCCCCTGCCTGATGCCAGAGAGAGGTGAGGAGACTGTGGGCTCTCCTGTGGCACCTGTGCTCTCCAAGCACCAACACATTCCTTGGTGCGGGGAGTATCAGACAGCACTTTGTATCCACCCTTTTCTCTAGTTTTCCGTCAAAAGGTTAGTATACAAAGGACTCTTGACATGTACAAGAGTCTTCCCTCTCCATGAGTGTTTTCAGTCCTGGCACACCAATCACTCAAGCGAGCTCCAGATGTCTTATTAACGATTCCAAGTGAGATCCTATTAAAATGGCGCTGTCAAGTTGGTTAGAACTAGCCTTTCTTCATTTGTCAAGGAATCTCCTTTTGATTCTAACTGCTTTTAAACAAAAAACCCAAAAAACCACCACCTCAAATTCACATCATCTGCTGGTAAAACACAGATATTGGTTGTTATTCTTTAATTTTATGGATGTCGCTGTTCATGCAAGCTTAAGCCCACGTGATTAAGCATTAGGAAATCAGGGTCACAAAGATGAAGATCAATTGTAGTTTGGCTGCCTCTGAGAGCATTTGTGAGACAGAAGGAGATGGAGGAAAAAACTCACAACAAAATAAGATTCCTGTAGTGCTGTCACATCCTTGGTTTTTTGCAAGGTTTTTTTTTTTGTTTTGTTGTTGGTTTTTTTTTCCCCACAACAGTATGACTGGAAAGTCTTTTTGGAAAAAATCATGTCATGCTATTGGAAAGATGCCATTCTTGAAGATCTCTGTGGCCTCCACTCCTGAATATATATATATTCTTTCACTCATTCAAACACAGACAAGCAATTAGATCCTGCAACTCAGACTGTGATGAATTATTCTACAAATAGGGTATGGGCATAGAGAAAAAGAATGGTTCCATTCCTGAGACGTGGTTTTGTGTATCAAAGTGTTCATCAATCAGTGAACAAACTGGGAAAATCTGTGAAAACATCTGTTTGTTTCTGCGTCCCCCCAAGAAGTCAGGGCTGTCTCTGCCCTTGTGTTCTTAACCCTAAAACCTGGCCTTGCCTGTAAAACACGGGTTTGGGTCTGGATAGATAAATGCTCTATTCTTGGTGCATCGTAAACTTGGAGTGTGCAGATTCATCACTCTGCTCCTCAGCTGTAGAAAAGGGAATAACAGCATTTCTTCTTGCTGCCTCTCTCTGCTTTGCCTACCCGACTGCTGGCTTTTCTTTGGGGAACTCTTTCTCTGATGCATGTGGTTTGTTCACCATCCCAGGCTACTGACTTCTTTTTTTTTTCTTTTTAACATCTAAGGGCTACCGTAGTAAATGGCCATTATAAAGCTACTCCAATTAGGAAGCTGTACTTAACTGAGTGAAAACAACAGAGGAAAAAGTTAGCTGCTGCTGCAGTCCTTGATGAGGAGACCCTTGAACTTAGCAGAAGGTATTCTCAGGTCACTCAAGTGTCTGGATAGTAGTCAGATTGGATTTTTTTTTTTTTCCCCTGAGTTCAAGGGTATGAGTGGAGAGGCTGAGCCCTCTTCTCTTAGCAGTCACATAAATAGGTAAGTGATGTTAAAAGAATGGGAAACCAAGAGTTGAGTGGTTTCTGAGGTCAGATACCTAAGCCTGATGTTGGACATGCCATTTGGGCTGCAGACGAGTGATGCACCCTCAGCCTCACATGGCTTTTTCTTGCTGCCTGTGGATTTATTGGCATCGCTCCTAATGAAGCAAGGCCCTGCTGCCCAGAGCTTACCTTTCATGGAGCTATTTCATTCTTCGGGCATTCTCCTTAAGTGCTCCACAGCATCATGGGGGTCCAGAGAGAAACCAAGGGGTGAGCTTGGAGGAGTAAGTGACAGCAAGGCAGCCCCCACTTGCTCCCAGGCTGTCCCCAGAGCTTTGCTGAAGTCACCAATGATGCTGGTATCTACCAAAGGATGCAAGCACTTGGACAGGACTACAGCCCAGGGTGGATCAGCAGACTAAGGAGCTTTATCGTCTAACTTCTACAATAGTATCACAAAAAGCAGGGTCTGAAAATTACATTGAAAAGAGTACTTGAGAGTGTCCTTTTCACATTGCTCAGACACCAGCCTTACTTTCCAATGCCTTTGTAGCAATTTGCATGCTATTACCCACAATGCCTTCAGCTTTAATGCTATTACATCTTGGCAGTCTCTCTAACCTAATGATGACAAACACTGCAGTATTCCTTATCTGCTCTTTGCCAAAAAAGCCCAACAATTATTTTTGGGGAAAAAAGTGATTTGTCTGCTTTTTATGTTTTCCCCTCTCTTTTTTTTTTTTTTTTTTTTTTCTTCTTCTTCTTACCTTAGGAAGGCTCTGGAGGAAGGAAACGGGAGAGCGATAACATAACTTTAGGACAGGACTGGCCGTTATGCCAGCTACCAGGTGGAGACCACACTGCTCTTACTGCTCGCTCACAGCCCCTGTGTTTTTCACACCTCTTCCACAGCCTATTCCCTGTCCCCTTTGCAGTGGTTCTCCTATCACCTACTTCTCCTGCCATTTTCCCTGATCCATTTGTTGCAAAGTAGTATTTCCTTTCATCCACTTTCATCTTACCTTTGAGGCAGGGGCTTGTGTTTGGGAGTAATGCTTCCAGGTGGTGGTTTAAATGCCATCCTCTTCTAGGTCTGCATTGCTCTTCAAGCTTCCTTGCTCTTCTTTCAGTAGGAAATACATATCTGAGTGATGCAATGAGATGTTATGAGCTTTGAACATAATTTTTGCTTGGGCTGGAGATGCTATACCGGCGTTTGAACCTGAGGCCATGCCAGCCAGCTGCTTGTTGCCTGGCAAGATGCCTGTAACATGGTGGTTGTAGACCCAGGCTTTGTAATATCATGTTTGGTAGGTTCCTGACTCTACCAGAACTGCAGGATTCAGTCCCGGGGAGGGCACTGCTGTGCTAAAAGGACACCCTCTGGAAAGTCAGGGAGACGAGTGCTTTGGCAGGGTGGCAATGTGGCATTTTTCTTTGTTCCCTGAGACAAACCCAGCTTTTCATTATCTTATTAATGCAAACAGAATTGGGACAATAAGCTCTGTTTGTCGGTTGAGCAGAATTAACTCCCTGCACACAGCCATTGTTGATCCAGCCCAGGTGATGGGGACATCCCAGTGATGGGTTCAGGCATCCCAGGGGTAACGGTGCTGAGCGAAGGGCTTCGTGTTGTGGCTGGCACATGGCTTTCTCCAGTCTGGCCGGCAAGGAAGAGAGAAGCTTTCTGCCAGAGAGACGGGGGGGGATAGTGCAGGGCATAGTGCCGAGCTGGCCCGTCAGCAGCGTTTCTCCAGACAGAAAGTGGTACGAATAAAGCTCGTAAAACAACTGTAACAGCTCTGGGTTTGGCTCCTGCAGAAGGCCCTGCTGCTTTCCTCTCTTTAGCTTGCTTCCTATTCAAACGTCCCATGGACTCCCAGGGGACAGCAGGGAACACGTGCCTGGGATCAGTTTTTCAGCAGCCAGGCATCTACATCCCCATCCTTTATTTTGGGCTCTGGGAGGAAACGGGCTGGGAGCCAGGGGCAGAGCAAGATTTGTTTAGAAACCAGCCTGAAAATAGAGTCGCAGCAGCACATTGGGTGCTCGCTGAAGTGTGGGAGGGGTAACCAGGTTCTCTTGCAAAGCCGCCCCTCCCTCCTCCTCCCACTCCCTGGCTTATTAATTAACCTCTGTTAATTAAGCCACAGCTCTCATTGCTGGGAGGTATTGGTGTGTTCAGGAGCTTAGCAGGATTAAATATTATTAGATGTTCTTGGATAATAGGAATGTCTCTGTGCTTGGAGCTCAAGTTTGGTGGTTGGCCTGTAAACTGGAGCTGGAAAAGTGAAGGAGAAAGTTTTTATTCATGTAGTCATGCCCAAACCAGATAGTCTGGCCCTGTGGAGGAAGAAAAAAAAAAAAAAAAAAAAAAGCCATTTTCAGTAGCAGAGCTGTCTTTAACCTCACCTGGCAGCCAGAGGCTGGAGCAGCCGCTGCAGAATAGGATTCAACAGGAGCCGGTGACACAGGAGATATTTTAAACCAAACACAGGTGCTTCAGTTGGGTGAGATTAGCTGAAATTAGTGTATTTTGTGTTACCCCTTTCCCGCTTCTGCTCAGCACTGAGCCTTGCGAAGCTACCCTAAGGAGGTCCTACTACCCACTGCCCCAGGAAAGCATCCTGCCGGGGCTGGGGGTGGATGTTTGCATCCTTCTCCTCCTGTGTATGATGATCCTATAGCAATCCTATAGAGAAGCAAAGGCAGCTGTGGAGCGTGCCAGCTTATAAAGTGAGCAAACATAATATTTACATCAGTAAGACTCCCTGTGTTTGACTAGAAGCTAAACAATTTAAGGGAAGATTGATTTGTTACGTTAAAGGGTAAACCGGGTCAGGGTTATAAAAAGAAGCTTTAAATACCATTCACAAAAGCAACATACCAAATCCCCCCGCTGCTCTTTAAGCGCTGGAAATGTCACAAAGAGATAATTCAAGCAACAGAGGAGCTGCCACATGAAAGCAGCTGGGAAGATGTCCACTTTTGAGGGCTTCATCCAGTTCAATACATGCAGCTGGATTGAGAGCTGGAATCTGTGTTGTGTCAAATATTCAGACCGTTTCCAGGTTGTAATTTGATTTTTTTAAATTTTTTTTTTTTACTTAAAGGCAGAAAGTTGAAAATTTCTCATAAAATAAGTCAGATTCAGAGAAGCAGCTTGTTTAGATAACAATGCAGCAACCTAAAAATGTTAAAAAGAGCTTATAAAAGTAAACAAAGCGAACGTGAGAGAAATTCAGATTATTCCCTCCCCCCCTCCAGTCAAACTTTTAATTGCTGGGAATTCAAAGCAGCTGCATTTTCTGCTGGAAAAGTGCTCTGTTGCATTTTTATAGCAGTTTCCTTTACTGTAGCAGCCTTGGGAGCAGGACAGAGCCTTGCTCCGTGGGTCAGATAGGCTGTGCGTGAGGCAGGAGATTTCAGGAGGGGGGAGGGAGGAAGCCAAAAAGGCTCTCAACGCCTATTAGGCGCCTAATAATCTTTCACTGCAGAAAAAAACAGGGTTATTTGGCCCTGAGTCATGCAATGAATGGCCTTTAGCACGTTTTGCCCTTTTTCCCATGAGCAGGCTGTGACTTTTTCCTCCCCAAATGAACCGTGACAAGCCCCAGTCCAAACAGTAATAGTAGTAGTAATAACAGTAATTATCCCAGCAGCAATATTAATTATTAAAACCTTAATTATTTTTCTTTTTAATTCGCCACTCTCAAGAGCATCAAGCCACTGGTGTGAACTGCCTGCCTGGGCTGACTGCTCAGGGGTCCTCCCTGTCCCAGGACCTTTTTGGCTGGGAGCACACTGACCCATAGCTCATCTGGGTGCTTGATATTCATAAGCAGGGTGCATCGAGCCCTCTGGGGCAGAATTTGGCCCATTTTGGACTGCTGGAAATCCTTATGCTTGTTCCCTTTTGCTTTCAGGGATGGCCAGTGGCTCTGGCTCTGCCACGTGGGTGCGGGCTCCCACACACCAAAACCCAGCAGCCTTATCAAGAGTGAATTAAATCCTCCTCTGATACTGCTTGGGCTCTAGCTCTGTGCTAAAGTCAGCCGTAGCCCCAGGTGCTCATCTGCGGCAGCTGCCCTTTTCATTCCCAAAGCTCTCTGGGTGCAGGGGAGACAAGGCAAGACACATGTGTAACGGCTGATGAGGCTCATCCAACGTGAAAGGGCAACTGGGTGAGCAGCCTCCTGGCTTGATATTCTGCTGCTTGGGAGCCATTTCCCTCTATTCCCTCCGCACAGGGAAGGGGAAGGTGGGAGAGCAAAGCAGCCTTTCTGAAAGAAATGTCTTCGGAGGCCTGCTGGTATGTCTCTGCACGTTCAGGTAGCTGTGTCCCAGGCTGCAGCAAGAGGTGATGCTCCTCCATGGTCAGCATGTGGAGGGGTCCCTAGCAAAGGCCAAGGAAATGCAATTGGGTAATTAAGAGTTGGGGGGAAAAAATGCTTTAGGAGGTCATGACAGATATGCACAACCAGGGAGAAATCCTGACTCTGCTAAAGCTAGTGGTGCTTTTGCTGTTGTCTTGTCAGGGGCTGGGACATGTCCCATGTCCCAATGCTGGGGTGAGAGGAGTGGGCAGAGCCGCTCGCAGCACTGGGATGAAGCTGTACTCCCTGCTCCTCTGGCCGCACAGCCCTGTCCGGTGCTGGGAGAGGCGTGGGCTCTCCTCCGGAGAGAGACGGGCAGCCCCCATCCCCATCTCTACACTGAGCCAGCTGCTTAGCACTGCTGCAATTAATCACTTTGTAAATATCTTCTGGTTTGTTATATAAGCAATAAGCACTTTGTCAGAAATTGCATAACTTATAATCCCATTAAACAATAATTACATTGTAATGGGTTTGTAACTACAGCATTAATTAACTTTTATTGCCCTGTAAATTAAGCATGGTATTGATACGGAGTTGAGAGCAGACAACTGGCTCCGATGGTGGCAGGACAGGGATGGGGAGCCCCAAAAGCTGTTGGAGGGACCATCAAGGCCTGTGGTCAGATGGTTGGCCTTGGCAAGAGAGAGCTTGGCAGGAGAGATGTCCGTGTGCATCCTCTTCCTCCTGGGGAAGTCTCCTTCCCCAGGGAAGGGAAGGGTCCTGGTGGCCAGAGGTCCCTGGGGACCAGCTTTGCAGCATTGTTGTGGAGCCAGCGGCAGCACCAGCAGCTAGTGGAGGAGTGGGAAGCCGGCTGCATGTCAGGAAAGCTTTTGCACACCTACACGTTGATGCTCATCCCTACAGAGCACCAGATTCACCCACAGTTTGCAGGTGCTAGAGATGGGAGTTCTGGCCAAGGTCCTCCAAGGTACTTTGATACCTATCGTCACTTCTGGTGGGAGTATCTGCAGCTCACTATTGGGAAATTGCCTTCCTGGAGGGGGTTTCTTAGCTGACGATGGCACTTCAAAGCGTCTGGTGTTGATGGCAAGGCAGTGCGCTCACGCTGGCTTGCTTGCTGCCAGCCAGTGGTGCTGGGATAGTGCTCCCTCCCCAGTTAGTAGAGAGAGGAGCCCTGGGAGAGGCTGGACCAGCAGCTGCTGGATGGTTGCCCTCCACTAGCAAAGCTGTTCCACTGGCAAGCCTGGAAGAGAGGTGCCTTCATTCCAGCCGCCCAGACAGCTTTTAAGCTGTTGCCAGGCTTGGTACCACTGCGGCAAGCAATAAGTTGCTTCAGCAGGATCTCCTGCCTGTGGCTGTCTGGGCAGGGAGACTATTCTGGGGAAGTGGAGAGTGGGGAGGCATTTTGCTCAAGGCTTGGGAGGCTGCTGCTTTGTGCACACAGCTTCCCCCGCCCTCTTTCTGGAGGGACGTGCTTGCGCATAAACACTTCCAGCCGCTTCTGGCTCCCCTGGGCACAGCCAGCTCTGCATGAGTGCTGCGGGTCAGGGAATTGGAACCAGAGCCGGCAGCACCATGGGTACCCCACTGCCTCTCACCTGCATCCACCCTAATCCTTACACCCCTGCTTTGGCTCTGCTCTAGATAGGGACCACGACTCCTGGGCGAGCTGCTGCTTGCCCAGCGTGAAAGGGCTGTGAGGGGCAGGATTTTGCAGCAGCCTCCTGGTAGGGAAGGGCAACCAAAAACCTATCCGGGCCATCTACTGCAGGCTTTCAGGTGAAGCAGGGAGGCAAATCCTACCTCCATTCCTCACCCCCATTTACAGCCAGGGATTTGGTGACTGTATGTGAGTAAGGGTGTGAGGGCTGGGACTAATTTCTTTGCTGGCTGGAGGTGCTTTATATGGGATGAGTGGCTTTTCCTAAGACAATTCAAGCAGGAAGCCAGAAAGTTCTGTCCTTGTGGGACTGGTAGCAAAGATGCCAAATTCTGAACAGAAAGCTGCTTCATTTTGGGGGGTGATTCTGTCCTGTGCCAAGCTCCTTGACACCTTGGGAGGCAGCGAGCCTATGGGTGTTGGGGGAAACATCTACAGGCTATATCTCCAAGTCTTTCCGGGTTTGCCTCTTCTGCTCTGAATACACAGCAAACAGGTCTGATGAAAGATTGGCATTTATTGCCAAGGCTTTAGAAACATGTTCTTTACACTAGGCATGCTTGAAAACGAGAAAATCAGCACAGTTGCTCGGCTTCTCGCATAACCGGTAGAGTGATGCAGATAGGGAAATGTAACAAAAATAATTATCCTTTTGATCTGGCATAATCTCTAAATCTCCTCCCCACCTTCTGAACCTTGTTGAACTACCTCTCTGCTCCTTCCTGGGTTTCTACATCTCCAGCATCCTTCTGCTTTGCCACGTGTCTGCTCTGAACCCTGCAATCACTCAGGACGCACAAGGAGCCATGATTTGGCCGTGCCTTGTCCTAGTTTTTTTATGCTGCTTTTTTGAATTTGGATGAACGTATTTATTTTGAAAAAAAAACAGTTTACATTTGCAAAAGACCCATCTTTTTTTTTTTTTTTTTTTTTTAAAAAAAAATAATGACTTGCTGGGGCTCGGCTGCCTTCTCGGCAGGGCTGGCAAGCCACGGCTGCTGCTGGTGGGCTTGTGTGATTGGGATCGCAGCGTATAAAACAATTATGGAGACCTGCCACCTTGTGGGAGCTGAGAGGTGTGGCAGGACCACCCCGACCCCCAAGCCCCTCACCCTGACTGCTGGCTGGGTTTAGGGGCATCTCCATGCTGGGTTTTGGGAGACGCACCTCCATGGAGGCGAATTGCGAGCCTGAGGATAGAGATGGGCAGTGCTTCACCTCACCTTGATTTAGACTGGGTCCCGCTGGATGCATTCTGGAGCAGGTTTCAGTACTTAAAAAGGAGCAGAATAGTTTTAGCCACCAAAAGGATACTTAAAAAACATCCCACCTTAAAAAAAAAAAAAAAAAAAAAAAAAAAAAAAAAGGAGAGAGAAATAAGTGAAGAGAGACGGTTGGAGGTGAACTGCGGGGATGGGTGATGGGAGTGCCATCCATCATGTTTGCTTTCGCCCGATGGGAATTTCCACTCTCCCTCTCCAGCCTGCGTTCAGGCACTGTGACTGGCTCAGTGTGCATTTCCCCAGTGCCCCGTCCCCTCTTCCTGGGTCAATAGTCCATCTTCTCTTGCTTCGCTGAGAACCCACCGCTGCTCCATAGGGCTGTCATTAGCAAGGTGAAGAGCATCTGCGAGAGAAAATACCAGTGTTTGTGGCAGCTTGATTTTTCTCTTAAAGAGCTGCTGATCCTGCAAGACAGGTAGATGTAGTGATGCGTGGAAATCACTCCCCAGTATTGCTCAGGAGCTTCCCTAGTTTTGCTACCCATTTTATTTAATTTTTTTTTTTTTTTGAGGAAGCTGGTTTTCCTCTTACCTGGATGTCTGTCCTTCCATCCCCAGCTATCACGACATCCTGCCTTTCTGCAGTGATGGGTTATGATGTTGCTACAGAGACCTCTAACTTCAGGTGGGCACCTGGTAGCAGGAGCCAACATGCTCCTCGGGCAGAGCAGTCTGGTGTTCCAGCAGCTCCCGTGACTGGGGGGGGGGGGGGGGGGGGAGGGAGACATAAAGGAAAAAATAGAATGATTAACTGATGCTAAAAATAGCTCTGAGCTGTTAAATGAAATACTCTTCATGGCTGGTTATGAAACATCTGTGGGTTTTATTTAATGCCCAGGTTTTTCCATCCGTCCAGCTCTGTTAGCAGACATAGCTCATGTATTTTGTTCCCCCCACCTCACCCTGGAGGCCAAAGGCTTTGCTGATGGCAGCTCTCTGTGTGCCAGCAGGCGCTGGGGAAAGGGGAAGGTGCTTATCCCCCAGTGGGGCTGTGCCCACAGGTATGCATCCCTGCCCAGCTCCCAGGGCGGGCAGGGGGTGGCAGCCTGGGGCTGCCCCCCAGAGCAGCACCCCTATGGTGCCGGGAGCATGTAAGCATCCTTAGAGTGCCCAGCACTGCACAGCTCCTCATCGGAGCTGACAGGGCTGAGGAGAGGGAGAAGGGTGAGAGAAGACACGGGGGCAGCAAAGCGAAGGTGCTTCCTGGCAAGAGTCCTTGGGTACCACAAGTGTCCCCAGACAGGCCAGGCATGGGCAAGGGGCGGTCGGCAGCCCCTTACCTCGCTTTCCCCTCACAAAGGGGCACCTGGGGTTGGTGCCAGCCTGGGGCTGTGACTCGGTGGTGTCAGGCGAGTGGGAGCTTGCTGGGAGGAATAGAATGAAGTCCCCTCCTGAGTGGGAGGAGAGGGCAAGAAAGCCAAACAAGCCAAACTTCAAGGAAATTTCCTTTCCTTAAAGGAAATATATCATTGCCCACATTGCTGCAAGGAAGCAGAAGGAAAAAAACCTAGATGGGGGCAGGCAGGACCCAGCTGTGGGCACTGGGTGCAGCCCAGGCTTGGGCATGCTGCGGGCAGGGTGAGTAAGAGGTCCCGTGTGAGTGCTGTCCTTCCAGAAAGACCCAAGAAGCACATTATTACTGATTATTCAAGCTTTCTAAGCTGGCAAGTCAGAACCTGAACCACATCCCATTGAAAACCTGAGTCCCATAAACCCGCTAGTTAAATGGGAATTCATCGAGCATTAAATCCACCAAAACATTTATTTTTTTTTTTGACTCAGTGTGAGCAGGATTTGGTTGCTGACACCTCCCAGCTTCCCCTGGGCTGAGAAGGCATTTGCAGCAAATCCAAGCATCCCGGTCCCCCCTGTGCCAGGTAAAACATTTGGGATGCCCTTGGTCACAGGAGACTGAAACATTTTGCTGGGCTGTGGCACAGGTGCTTGCGCTTTTAGAAGGGAGGGGAGGGAGAAGGAAGGAAGGGTAATTAATCACCAAAGATACTTTGCTCGTTTATTTTAACAACTGGAGTTTAGCTTAAATTATTTATGCCGAAGCTTCATAATGCACTAGGAAATGCACTGCAACATATGTCATCAAAAGAATGAAGCCTGGGTAATGCGAAACCGCACTCCAGCCCTATTAAACTTGTGTTCAAGTGGGAAGAGGATGACTTTTTTTTTTCAGCAAATTAATAATGTGTGCTGATTAGCACAAAACAGATTAGCAAGGTTCATCTCTATGCGCTTTGTTTCGTCAATAGAAAGTTAATTAACAACCCTCTGCCTTCTGATACACAGTTATAAGACAACACTCCAGCATCACACAGACCTTAATCTTAGATTATGAGTTTGTTTGTTTTCTTTAATTTTAGCTACCATTAAATATGAACTGGCTAGGAGGTGTGTTTCAATAGTAGATGGGGCCCAGTTTGGATTTTCTGTAACTTTCCGTATTTCAAGGCAGTACTGTATGGCATAGAGCATTGGGGCTCTCTCTTCCAGCCTGCAATTGTGACCTAGTTTACCAAAAAAAGCACCAAAAAAGTTATTACAATGGTATGCAGAGTATTTGGGACATGGTACAGATAAGTGGGTGTGATAAGGACAGAAAATACAGTATGGCATGTGAGATGGGGAGTCTCTAAAGCATTTTTAATAAGAGGATAAATCTCAATAAAATGAGAGCATCGCCCTGTTACAGTCCCGTGGACCCAAACAGACCTGATTACGGAGACTCAGCTGTAAGGTGCAAATACCTAGTGTGAGGTGCAGTGCCTTATACTTTCTAAACTCAGAGCAAGGAACTGTCCCATGCTGTAGTATCGTTATGCTAGATCAAATTAAAAATAAAATAAGGCCAAATTTCTCTGAAGCTTTGGCACCCCAGAATATGTTCCTCCGCAAAAGACACACTGTTCATTAGACAATCCCATATGTGCTTCAGAAACTTGCACATAAAAAATATCATTGTAGTGTGGCCCTTTGCTCATACCTTTAGCTAAGGCTGCTCTTTCTTACATCCCTGAGTGGTTTATTTTCCCACATTTGCCTCTATTTTCCCATAATTAGTGTGCTCGCTACATTAAAGCTCTGGCAGAACTGCATGCCCTATCTGCATAAAAGCTGGTCATCTCCCCCTCCCTTAGGCGAGTATCTGGACCATCAGGTTTTACATGCGGGCATTAGCCAACCTGCCCGAGATGCCCACATGTGGAGTCCAGGCGCCACCCAAATTCCTCTTCAAGTTATGGCTTGAAAGAAGGGGAGCCAAAGTCCTGCTCCCAACTCGCCCTCCTGGGCTCCAGCCCTCCCTTTCCAGCCCAGTGTACGCCTTGGCATCCCAACCACCACCATGGAAAAACCACAAATAAAAGTGTCTTTTGCCCAAAGACGCTGCCCAAATTAAGGACGAGACGAGAGCTCCCGGCCTTTGATCTTGTGCGCGGCGATAATAACTCATCTGGCTGACAGCAGCCTCCCCCTCCGCTCTCCTGCCCCCACCCCGCTTAATTAAAGGGAACAAAGAAAAAGTTGCTAATTAAAAGGAGCAGGGGAAGGAGGGGGAGAGCATGTGGGAAGGAGGGTTGCGGCAGCAGAGCAGCACAGGGCGGTACCCGCAGCAGTGCTGGGGACAGCAGGGTATGCATGCAGGGTTGGGAAGGAGCTGAAAGCAAATCTTTATTGCTCACGTACAGGGTGCAGGCTGACCCATGCTGTTGGTTTGGGCAGGGGCTGCTGCTAAAGCACCCCAACCCTCCTGCAAGCCAAACCCAGGGGGCAAGAGCCGGCAAAACCAGCCATATGCAGCACTGTCCTTTCCCATCTTGGGGCTCGCCTTGCAGCTCCTGCCATGCTGTGATTTAATTGCAAAGCTGCCTTCTCCCCACCCTCCAGCTGCTCTTCTTAGGATGCGGGGAAGGGCAGCCCGTTGTTTTGGCTGGGCCCCCCTGCTGGCTCTGGCCCGGGTGCCGGCCTCCCCACTTCGTGGCCTGTGGCAGTTCTGGTGCACTGTGAAGGAGGGTTGGTTGTGAGAGAGGGACTGAAGTGCAGTTACAGAGTAAATTTGCAGGCAAATGATTGGTAGTGCTGTGGTGGGAAACATTTGGATCTGGAAAGGTCTTCTGGTGACTTTCAGAGGGAAAACAAATGTAGCCTGTGGATGCAAAGACCTCTAACAACTGTAGTAATCTCCTGGCTTTATCAGCCATAAATCTGCTTGTTCTTAGTGAATTTGCAGAGTCCCTTCAGTCTCAAGGAAGAGTGACACACTCCAGCCTAACCATGCTCACATGCAGGACAGCCAGACACAGTGTGATTCAGCCCCACAGCACTTGATTCCTGCAAAGCTTCAGGTTATGGGCACTGTGTGTGGAGAGGAGGGATGCTCTTCAGAGGGGCCTATGGCACAGACCTGCCCAGTTGCTCCCCGTGTGGCATGACACCTGCCTCTGCCGACAGCTCCCACCAGAACTCATCCTCGCTCCTAAGTGATCCATAAGGACTTTTAAAGGTTCAATAGAAATAGATTTTATTCGCAGTTTCACTGTGCAGCTTTCGGTTAATAGCTATCCTGCCGTTTCACAGTACAGTGCTTTCCAATCCCCTAACACGCAGCCAGGTGGTAAGAGACCTTGGTTCACGTGCTCTCCTTCTTCAGTAAGTTCCCACTGGGCAGATCGCCCTCCCTGGCACTGCCTGAGGTCTGTCTCCCCCAACTCTGGATTTGCTGGCAGGGTGTGTGTTCTCTGAGGGAGGCAGCAATGCCAGGAGCGCTGTTTCAGACACTGCATCTCTCCCTGGTGCCAGGGGAGGCTGTCTGCCCTGTGTTTCTTTTACGATGGGTGTGCTGATGTGGGACTGAGGCAGGTCAAAGGAGTACCTCACCCAGGAATATGTCTTGAGCCAAGGGCAAGAGAGAATGTTCAGGGAAAGGGTTGAAAAAAGTATGGGTTCAGAGTTGCTCAGGCATAACCTGCCATCATCTTGCAATCCCCAACAGAAGAGGTCCAAATGCATCCTCTCATCCCACGCCTGCTCCCTGTGGTCCCCATGAAGGGCATGTTCCCCTTCCAGCCAATGCTGGAGGGCCCTTTCAAAACCACAAATCAAAGCGGTTTCCATCTTAATCTCCGAGCTGTCCATGTGCCTGGGTTTGTGCATAATTCATGCGTTCAGGCAGATGTACGCTGCCCCTCCGTAGATAATGCCCCACTCTTGCTGAAGTTGTTCCTAACTCTTTTGCCATGTGTCTGAATCCTACTACCTTCCAGGCCAGTGGCAATTTTGGAGGAAGACCCTTGAGCATTTCTGCATCCTCTCTGGGAAATGGTCCCAAATCTTAGAGGTGTAATAATAATAATAATAACAACAACAACTATTATTATTAATGATGATAATAATAATAATTTTTCATTGTTGTCTTCCCTGTGAACCATCCTTCATCTGCTGGCAACCTGATGTGCTGACAGACAATCTGACTTGACATCACTGGGGTCAAAAAATTTTAAATCCCAAAGCTAAACAATAAAAATAAGCAGCCAGGGTTGGCAGAAGAAGGAGAAAAAGGGGTGGCTCAGGGAGCTGAGTGGCTGCCCATCAAGCAGAGGGGGAAAAGAGGGGCTGGGGGAGAAAAAGCAATGTAGGATGGAGACGGGGCAAAAATCTTGTGAAAGTCAGAGAGAAAAGGAGGACACAAAGAGTTGTAGGGGAGCAGGAAGAGTTTGTGAGGGATTTGGGAAAGATTTCAGCTACATAACTTCATCTGCAGTGTGCCAGCAGTGCAGTGGTCCTGCTGTACCTAAGCATTACCCAAATTACCTAGAGTTCCTGGAAAGACACTGCTCACACCTATTGTTTTGAAAAATGCGTCCTGTTCTACCTGTCTACAAATAGAGGATTGACAGGAGTCAAGGGGAACATCAACTTCCATCCAGGAGTGAGGGGCGAAGCAAGGAGGAGAACAGCAGCAAGGGTAGGGGGATAGCCCATGTCTCTGCCTCCTTAGATGTAATTAACCCCAGTGCTAATGAAGTGCAACCAGACAGCTACCTTCACATAATGTAAAGCTCACAAGGAGCAGCACTGGCTAATGAGGACATTAGAGGCTGATCTCTCCCTTGTCATCCTCCTATTGTTTTAATATTAGGCTAATTTCACTTTAATGTAGATTAATTGGTACCTTTCTGCCTAAAATTTCCTTGGACAGTCAAAATATTTTTTTTTTTTTAATTTTATTTCCTAGCTGAACAAAATATTTCCTGTGGCTTTGGAGGAGAGGTGGAGAAAAGGAGAATATTTCTTCTGAAATCCAGAAACAAGACTCAGTCAGAGGCTGAGCAGAAGGAAAAAACACATTTCGTTATTCAGTGAGCAAGTTCATCTCATCCATTCCCTTGCTGGGCAAGTGCCATTCCCTGTTTGCTTAGTGTGATGGCAAAGCAGAATGAAAGGAGGCTAAATATGGCAAATAATGTGAGGAAAAAGCAGGAGCAAGCATCATCAAGTGTCTAGCCTTGCAGACTAAAGGAGCCAAAAACCTTACTATTTGTATAAATGTCTGCTCATTTTCCTTCTGGGGTGAATTTGGCAATTCCTCTGTTTCCATGTGTGAGCACCCATAATACAAGCCTGCCCATACTGTCCCACCATTGTGCTACACGGCTGGAAAAGGAAAGGGTAATTGCAAGGATCCAGACACTGGCTGCATCCAACTAGGGCGAAAGTTGGGAGGCTTGTGATGGCATGGAAAGTGGTGCCAGCTCATCAGGAGCTATGAAAGAAACCTCCAGCTCCTTTTAGAGGGTTGTCAGATCAAGGCTGAGTGGAAAAGCAACATGGGAAACCACCACAGTCTTCTGAAAGCTGTCTAGCAATGGGACAGCAGGCCTTGCACAATGACAGCCCATCCATCACTGCTGAGAGACAGGATGGTGATTCAGAAAGGGAGACAAGATTAAAATAGTTTGCAAATACGCTTCGGGTTTGTGGACCATGCTGCTGGTGGTACCAGCTAGGATCATGTGGAGCATGGGCTAAATAGACTGAGGCAAAACTGATCTGTTTTGTTGGTGTGTCTTAAGTTTTCATAGACGTGTAGGTAGGGGAAGGGAAAAAATAGCGAGCTGGCTGTGACTTTGGCATAGGGTGAACTAAGGGGGAAAAGATGGGGAGTGGTAACGGACAGATGCAAGTGGAATTGGTTGTTTTGCCACACTGCCTTGTTAATCTATCCTTGGACTGAACTCACTGGGATTTTCCTCACTGGGAACCCATGTTGCTGCGGGTGGCCAGATGTGTCTCAATCCAGCCCGGTACTGTGTCTCAGAAAATACATGTCCACTAGCTGCAGCTAGATGATGCTGTGTTCAACCCTGAACTCCCCAAATGTCCACACTGCCCGTGTGTTGCCTCCTCGTCTGGCTGGAGTGACCCAGGTGGCTGGCTAGGCAAGGAAGCCCAACTGTGAGGAGCAGGGACTGGCTTGGTCACAAACCTTATTGCCATAGGCAATATGGCCATGCCTGACTTCTGCCAATGGGCGAGACGCAAGTTCAGCTGGCAAAGTCCATAATGGCTCAGCTGGGACTTATGGATCAATGATTTTCTGCTGCAAGAAATACTTTCTACCCCCAAGCATGCAATTTCAAGGTAATGTTTCCTTTTAGTAATGGAAAAAACAGGTATCTGCAACCTTGGAAGTTCTTCATGTTTCTCATTACTGGTACCCTAATCAACTCCCCAGAAAAAAAGCAAGATCCTTTTACACCTGACTAATTCTGCTGCTGCTACTCAGTGCTGCTTTCACACCACTTCCCAAGCCTGCCAAGACACCCTTGAACCTGTTTAGAAAAGGTTAGGATGCTAATTAAGAAAAGCTGTTTCCCACCCCCACCCCACCCCCCCAACCTGAGGGAGAAATGTAAAAACGTGCATGAGCTGGTGTTGGATCTATTATTGCTTTTTTTTTTTTTTTTTACTGTGTTATGAAACGTATGTCCCACTTTTCCCCAGGAGAATATGCCGCTCCTGCAGGTCCTGTGTGCCAGTGTGAATACGGGACCAGAGGTTAATTTGTAGCCCTGTGATGCACGAGCTTTCCCTTTGCACAAATATTGATCTAAGGCTGTTCAAATATCCATCCTGACCGTAATAGCAGCAGTGTGATATTGCTGCTGGAGAATATGCAAGGACATCGGAGGGGAAGGGAACGGAGAAGGAAAGGAGAGATGGGTAGGAGGTGCAGGCTGGGCATCCACATTCTTTCCTTCTCCCCTCCCTTCTCAACTTAAATATCTTTTTATTGACATTTCTCTCACTGGGCTGAGCGATCTTTCAAAGAAGCGGGAAGCAGCAGCTTTGTTCCACCCTGGGCATTCATTATATGATATCGTTTCACCGCTTGAGTTGTCTGAGCTGCCTAGGTAGCGTTTAGGAGAAGGTTAAATATAGCTGTTGAGTCCTAGGCAAGTAAATCTCCCTTTGCCAGTTCAAGCCATAACAGAGGAGACCCTCCGCTCTCCTGCCCCTTCCGCAGAAGAAGAGCAATTGGCAGGCAGCACAGGTAGCTCCTTCCCTGAAGGAGCATGACTGGGGCTGGTCCCATCCTTCAGCAGTGCAAAACGAGACAACCTGAGAAGATGCGGTGGTTTTAACCCACTCCAATGAGTTCTGAACACTCTCTGCTTTAGGCAAACCCCCTGTTCCCTCTGCTTGGTGGACTACACCTCGGTCTGCACCAAAGCTCTCCAGAATTCTTTCTCTGTGAATAATAATGAAAAAACCTTTGTAAATTAGCTGATTAGTCAGCTCCACTAATTAGCTAATTACTCTGCTCTGCTTTCACTTGTGCCTTCCCGTCATTTTCCCAACCTCAGGTTGAAGGAATGAGCACGCACGTGGCTGCGCTGAGATCTTATCCTGCTTTGAAGGCTTTAAACTTGCATGATTCAGCCATGTAAGGCTGACACGCAGCCGACCTTACACAACTTCTCTCTTTAAACTCTTTTGTGTTGAGTGATGTACTTACCTCGTGTGCCAGGGACCAGCGAGTCTCCAGTGCCAGCTTATGCAACTGTCCCCTCCTCCACTCCCGCTGCCAGCATCTATACCTGTTAAACTCCAATCCATCTTCCTGCTTCATGTGACATCTCGCCGTTGCCTACAAATCCTGCGGGTTTTCCCCAAAGCTGGAGAAGAGGGCATGTGTTGTCTCTCAAGCTGTGTCCTGGAACTAGCGAGATGTGAAGGTACCAGGACACGATCACAGTCGTGCCAGGTCAGACCAGGTGTCCCCCAAGTACAAGATCCTGTCTGTGAGGCAGGCAGTAATGTACCTGGAAACCTGTGTAAGTACAGGGTGAACAGCAGTGGTAATGCTCCAGAATACTTCCGCAGCCACCTGTGCTTTGCAGATCAGGGACCTCCTCAGCCGTAAGCGGTGTGTTTGTACATAATAGTCTGGGCAGACAAGCTTTCAGCAGAAAAATCCAGGGGTTTTATGAACTCTCGTGAGCCTTTAGCAGCCACAGATCCTCTGTTGAAAAGTCCCATGGCATAGAGACACACTGGCTATAAAAACAGATCATTTTGTTTGTTCTGAATCTGTGAGTTTCCTCTGATGTCCCTAGTCCTTGCTCCAGGAGAGGTGGAAACAGCTTTTCTTGTGATTCTCAGATCTCTGTTCATATGCCCTTCGACGGCTGAGGAGCCCTTACCTAGCTAATGTTCCTCGTTCCTTTGATCATCTGGTTGCCAGCCACTGAAGTTGTTCTCTGAATCTGTGGCAGTTACCCTATAACCTTCAGATGGGGTGAGGAGCACAACTTCATGGGGAACTCAAGGCTGAGCTACTGCTTGCTGCTTTCTTCTTTGCCCTTCCCCCTGTGCAAGTCTATCCCTTGATCCTCCATGGAAATTCATGAGCATGGTAGAAACCTGGGAGGGTCAAAGAGAGGAGGCTGTCTTGGACAGTTAGCCCAAGGAGGGAGACTGCAGGGGGAAAGTGGATAGATTGTGGAAGAGAGAGAGAAGCACAATGGGAGAGAAAGCAGAAAACAAGGGAAGTGCCAGAAAAAACTGATAATGAATCTTCAGGTGGGCATTTTATATGCGGCTTTGGCTGTCCTACATGTTGTGCAGCTGCTGCCCTTTCTGCAAGGCAAGTGTGGGAGGTGAGCAGTCAGTGTGGGTCACACCATGACAGAGACCTTTCCCTTATCAAGAGCTGTACAGAGGAAGAATGAGTCACGCATTTACTATCTTGCAACACAGAAGTTTATAATGTAAGAAAACAAAACTTCAGAGACAAAGTGCTGGTTTTATTCTAGTAGAATATTGGACCCTTTTTGAGGTATTTGGGGTGACTATGAGTGTTATCAGCTGTAGGTGACATACAGAGGTTGGTTAAGCAAGGAACTTCCTCACCACATGCCTAATGTTGGCTGTGAGAGAGCCGCTAAGTTGACTTTACTCTTTTGCCACTGTCACATCGTCCTTGTGAAGGGCTCAGCAAGTGACTGAGAGACGATCCCATCTGTAGTAAGAGGCAGGGACACCACCCCCCCACCCCCCCCCACCCCACCCCACCCCCCACCCCCCCCCACCCCCCCCGCCTTTCCCATTTACAGATAGAAATGAAGTCTGTGGTACGGACCCTTAAGCTGGTTAGACACTTGAGACTTGGAAGTCCTTAAGCACATTAGCAGCTGGAGGTCCATTATTATTCATTGAATCTCTCCGGGGCCGATTGGAATCCTCCTTTTAATTGTCTGCATTCCCCTCTGTCCTTTTATCACAGAAGAAAGAAAGAGGGCGAGAGGCACAGCAATCGGCAGTCGGGTTATCTCATTACCCATCCTGGCCCCGAAATGGGACATAGACTTGAATCTGCTCTTCCCCTCCAGCAAACGGAGGGAGCGTCACCCATTTTACATATTAATGGAAAAATGACAGTGTTGTGTCCTCTCCCCCCTTAGCACGCTGCTGTTAATAATTCACATTTCATTAACATGTCTGTGTGGCCTTACGGTGTGGTGTTTATCTTCTATTGATGAAGAGATATTGGGAAGGCTTAGAGGAGCAGGAACTGGGGCAGGACGAGCTAAAACAGCTGCTTAGATCGGTCAGGCTGGGCTTGAAGCAAATGAGCTTTCAGAGCAGGGGACTTTTGGGCACTCTTCTGCATATTTACCATGCCACCCAGCACAAAGCAAAGGTGCTGGGGCCGTAGCTCCTCATCAGCTTGCAAAGAAGCAGAAGAAGATCCTCTAGATTGGCCACCAGTGGAAGAAAACCTGATGATATCATCCCATTGAGTAAGCAGGTGGAGTAGGGTAGGAGGACTGCTGTGGACCATCAGACCACAGGCAACCCTCTGCTTGGCTGTAGCAACATGCCGCAGAGGGGAGGGAGCTGGGTAGACGGGGACACCAAAGCCCACCTGAGCAGCTATCATGGGCAAGTTCTGCTACCCCATGGCACAGCCTTGCTGGAGATCATGAGTGCCCCGCACTTGTAGGTCAAGCACTGAACTAGTCACAGCAGAAGTAATTTTTAAGGGGGTTAAATGAAATACACCCTTGGAGAAGTTGGCCATACAAGCCCTACAGCCAGCTTAAAAATTTTACATCAGGAAACTTGCCTCTTGAGCTTGGATTTCCACACACTGAAACATTAATCAACTTTTGAACCATGTACCGTATGAAATATTAATCTCTTCTTCTTGTGAAAAACAAACCAGAAACCCCAGCTATCTTCAAAGCTGTCTTGTGGCATTCCATGCTCTGATCCTTTAGGAATTGCTGTGTCATTTCCACCTAAGTTTATTCTGTGATTGCTGGAGAGCAAGCGAGCTAAAAATCACTTACTCCTAGAGTGTCTTTACTAGTGTGTCTAGGCTTTAGAGACAAATGTTTCTTAGCTGGGAATTTGCTGGCCAGACCTGGGCTGGTTATATTTCCATTAAGGAGGGAAAAGGGGTTTAAAGTCATTTTCAAACCTAATTTCATGGGTAGCCAATTCATGCTGTGATCCAGTGGCAGGTGATTTCTTTATTAAAATGTTTGAAGATAAAGCAGCTTAGATCAGCCATCCTTGAAAGGGGAAAGTCCATCCTGCCAGTTCTTTAAATGCTGGTGGAAAACCCTTCCCCAGTGGGTATTGCTGCCTTTCAGGAAAGGCAAGAGCCATGAGACTTGTAGGGATCATCCTCCCTTTCACAAAGAAGGGTGAATATATCCTCAGCATGGATCCTCCTCTGAAAGTTATTAAACTATGTGTGCTAGAAAAAGAGCATAATAAATAACTGAAAAAAAAAAGAAAAAAAAAAAAGAAAAGAAAAAAGAATAGAAGTAAAAGAAGGAAAGAAAAAAATAGATAGAAAATGTACCTTCCATTAGCAGACCTTAAGGCACTTTTAGAAACATTGAATGAAAGAAGTCTCTTCATTGCCCTATCTGGGGTAAACAAATCCATCCCGTCCTTCAGCTTGATCTTGCAGTAATGTCATAATCCCACCTTTATTACATCACTGTTGTCATGGAAATAACTGTGATTTCATAAAGTCTCTGTAATGACTTTACCACAAGATCCATTAGGATGGGAAGATGGATTGTGAAGGCTAGAAAAATGCTTTCTTTAAGCAAATGCATACTGGATAATTAGCAAATGCAGCAAAGGGAAAGATGGAAGTTTGATGGGAAAAAATAAATGGATCCATCTTTAACATGGGCTATTTATGAAATGTTTTCTTTGATTTGGTTTCATATGGCACAAAGGCACTATTATAATACTCCCAATCATGTCTAAAAGTCCCATACTTCAGGGCATAGTCAGCACATGTTGAACAAAAAGCTGGTCCCTGCCCTAGCTTCATCCTTTTTAAATCCCTTAGACTTTTAAATAAAGGTTTGGGGCTTTCACTGGTGGCCCAAGAGCCTCCCACTTTACCTAGCCATTTGCCTAGCCTAATGGAGGAGCAGGCTGGGTACATGTTGAGGATGGGGATCCTGGGGGTCGTCCTAGCCAGGAAGTCTTATACCTGAGCACAAACCCAGCCCATCAGCTCACCTTGGAAACCCTGCCATCATCTCACAAAAAGTCTTTGAATTTGCCTGAACTAGGGAACCCCTCCACAGAAGCATTTGCTGCTGAGGTGTTGGGCATCTAAAGGAGGCAGATGATGAAAATAAACCCTGGGTGATCAGGAGCTGTTGGGAGTCAAACTATAAAGTAGCCAAGAAACTGCTTTAGCTGGCATCTCGTGACAGGGTGTTGAAAGAAGGCGGCTGTGTTAACTCCTTAAAAGTATTTGGAGGTGCGATGTTAAAAGCAGTTCTTAGCTGAAAGCCAGGCCCGCGGGTGCCACCTGCATTGCATCCTCAAAATGCAAACAAGTGGCTACCGCCTGTTTCCCTGCAAGGAGACACAGGCAGGTGATTAAAGGCTTGATGGAATATCAGAGCTACCTGAATGAGTCTTGCATCTCTCAGCACTCCAGGCATCGAAGTGACCTTGCACTAACAGTTAATGCATGAAGTAATTCTGACACTGTTTTCTTCTCCCTGAGAGCAGTCTGATGCTGATGGTTTATTCCCATGTCTTTCTGCTTCCCTTAGGAGCAGATGTCCTATTGACATATATTTATTTTTTATTTCCAGAGAAAAATATGGTATTTGTGATGATGGGGCACAGATTGCTCACTGAATATCCTGGCCCAGGCTATGCTGAAAAGACTGGAGAGTGCTGGCAGTAGATTTCTGCTCTGACTTGTGCAATCTCTTCCTTCCTACCCCAGTACCTTTGTGCCATGGCTGGCAGCACCACGTGCAGCTGGCTTCCCAGAGATGCTCACAGCTCAGAGAGCAAGGAGGACCAGGGCACTGGAGTTCAGAGAGGAGGTGTGAGAACATGATGTATGAGAAATGTGCAGGCACTGGACAGATATGCCCAGCTGAGGTCTGCTGGCTCAATGCTAAAACACCTTTCTGTGAGCAAGGGCTGCTTGTGCTGCCATTCCCTTCAGAGCTTTAGCATCTCTCCATTTTTTCTATGCCTGGCCCAGGAGTAGAGATGCAGAACAGCACTCCTGAGCTAATTGAAGGGGTCACATTCTAGCCAGCAGCATTTCCCCTATTCCCAAATTTGATGTAAATCTCTTCTTGGTCAAGAAAAATCTCTCTGCAATTCTCTAACTATATTTACATATTGAAATCCATGGATGGTTACTGGATTGGGCCATGATGTGACTTGTGGGGATGGCTCGTGAAGCCCCTGGCACTGCTGGCTGGAGAGGGTATGAGGCACTAGTGACACTTGCATTCCCCAAATTCCCCTCTGAAGGGCTCCAAGTAGCAGGGTAGCTGGAGTCCAGTTCAGATACTTAAAGTAGTCTTGAACTGATGACTTGACTTCTCTTCCTGGTGTGTGAAAAATATGTAAGGCTAAGGAAAAAAGACTGTGGTAGGACTCAGTACAGATACATGATGATCAGCGCATGTTATCTCATTAATTGGAGGGTCTTGCCTAACTTTAATTTGCCACCGTCATTACTGACTGCTGTCAAATCCATGATGGAGGCGTAACGTGAATTGGTTTTGAGAGAAATAACTTTTTGTGATTAATTATTGCTGCTGGTCACGTGCAGTCTTAAACAATCTCCTGGGATGTTTGGCTGGAGCAGGAGGAGAAGGTATTAGCCACTTGGTCTGGCTGGGCTCCAGCTCTGACTGGGCTGATGGGCCAGACAAAATTCATACTGCGCCCATCAGCCACCCATCATGGTGTTCCTCACTTCATCCTGGCAGTGACAGAGCAGGGTAATGTGTGGTCTGAAACATCTGTTGCAGTTCATAAAACCAGTGAGCTATGGGGAGGGATTATTCTTTTCTGCCAAACATGTAGTAAAGCAGGTGACCATCGCTGCTAACAGGGGGTGGAAGAACTTGGCACAGCCGAAATGGGAACCACCTTCCCCCTTCCCGTGTAAATACCTGAGACACCTATAAACTGCTCTTGGACACATCCCAAGTTGCCTTAAAATGCTTTGCTGGAAAGCAACAATATCTCAGTGCTGACTCACCATCAGCTCCACCGTCTGCAGACCGGGGATGGTGGCCACATCCTGGCATGCAAATCCCAGCCCTGCTTCCAGTCTTGTTCCTTCTGCAGGCTGCTGAGGTGATTTTGGGGATCACGGCTGTGGGGCTGTGGAGCTTTAGCACAGAGCATCTTGGCTTCTAAACACATTTGCCAGCTACAGTGGTCAAGAGAGCAGATTGGATGGGGTTTTTTCCAGGCTTTGGGTCTGAGTTTGGAAATAAGGTGCCATTGAAGAAAGTAACTTGTGTTTTAATTTCGTCGGTTAAAAAAAAAATGGTTCAGGGTTTAAAAAAAAATAAAATACATCAACTGAAACCAGAAAGTGAACTATGCATTTTGAGTAAAATGAAGCATTTTTGTTGACCTCCAAACCATTGTTTTTGGGGTGTGATTTTTCAGTTGGACTGGTGAACCAGGAGACCTATTATTCACACTGCTCTGCTAATGAGGTCCTGCGACCTGAAGACTAAGTACTATATTGACACCTCACTCCCTTCTCGTGTCTGATCCAAGCTCTGTGAAAGTCAGTGGAAAAAAATGCTTTTAATAGGAGTCGGACCAAGCCTCTAATGTCATGTTTTGTTTGGACCTGGTTGAAGGACATGGGGATCCTTTAGGATGTGTTATGAATAGAGTCCTATTTTTATAAACAGTGCCACCTTTTTACTTCCCTGAAGTATATTCTTAGGCAGCTCTCAAATAACACAGATTTATTCAGATAGGCTGCTCAGGGCTGCAAATTCTGCCTATTTATTACCGGGATGTTTTCATCTTTAAACATATGCTGCTGTTGATGAGGTCTGTAAGGAATGCTACTTCTGCAACTGTGGTGATGTCTTATAATAGCCAAGTAGCAGCAGGGCAAGACAGCCTATCTTCTTGGCTGCCCATGCCATTCGGAAGAAGAAATCCTTCCACCGTGAGAGGTGTCCCTGCACCATGAAGTGCTCCTGTCGCTTGTTTACATACTTGCTTATCTTATTGGCAGTAAGAAATAAGCCTTTAAGCAAATCACCAGAGATTTAAAGAGTTACTGCCTGCCAGGGCTGGGGTTGAAAAATGTTTTAAACCAACTTGTGGTCTTGAATTTACCCTGCTCTGCTCGCTTTGGAGCAGCTAATGACTTGTGGATGAATACCGTATCTACCACAGCAGATGAGTTGCAGACATACCGCTATACACAGGGTATCTCCAAAGAGGGATCAGAACATGCCTGTGCCACTGTCCTAGTGCTGTATTTCTGTGAACACTGGTGGTCTTCAATAATGCTCTCTTGACTAAGAACAGATAGGTATTGCTTATTCATGGCTCCATGGATGCAGCTGAGCTGTCGTCTGCTTTCTCCCCATGCTTAAACAGATGTGAGCCATGCAATTTGTCAAAACACCCTTCAAAAGAAGTAAAATATTCCTGGCGTGGGAAGCAATAAGGTGTCCAAGAATCACCATCTGTTTTTCTTAGGTACATAGTCATCTTCATACTCCTCGGTGCCTCCATGAAGGGCACCCTAGGTCACACAGAGTTCAGAAAAGAGTGCAGATGGAGAAGGGAGAATGTGGATAATTTATTTTTTTTCTCCCCCATAGGAAGAAGTTAGGAAAGGTTCAGCTTGGTCTTTTTTCCAACACAAAGTATCTAGCTGCTGCGGTGATTTTTGCTATAAAAGCCTCTGTTCAGGGTAAAGGAAACAACACACACCCCTGCAGCTCCCTGCTTTCTCCCCCTCCTCACCTGAACAGAAGAGATACCTGGCTCAGCATTAACCCTCACCTGCTGAAGACGTACCTCTGCAAATGTACAGTCTTTCAGGATGATGGGGCTAATTTGCCATGATATTGTACCTCTGTTTGCTCTGTTCTTTGGTTTTCCAAGGAGTGTTTCTGCAGTGCTGCAGCCCTACATCTGCTCTGAGCAGATGCAATCAACCCCCTGTCTTGCCCCATACAGTGACTGCAAATGGAAGGAGCAGATCACGAACATTTCAAGTGCAGATCCCAGCTTGTGCAGCAAATACGCCAGGCAGGGGGTCAGCCTCATGGATCTGAACAGCCACTTCTGACCTAAACCTCAGGCCGGGCTGCGAAATCAGCTGAGACTTGTTCTTACAGCACTGCAGGCTTAAAAATCAAAGCTGAGCTCCAGGGGGAGCATAGGCTGCGTTTGGAGAGTCAAGAGGAGCTTGACTAGCTGGTAGGTCTGATTAGCCCGACACACCGCCGAGCCTCCCACCCTGCCATCGCCGGCGGGGAAGAGCATGGGATCCCTCCATGTCTTAACACACCACCCTCCTGCCACTTCAGCAGTGGGTCTAATCACCACCTCGGCACAGGCACAGTGCTCGAGAAGCACCTGCCTTGATTTACGCTGGGAGAAGGGCGAGGGGGAACCGATGGGCTTGATTTTTCTTCCACCCCTTGTCTGCAGAGGAACAGCTCTGAGTCTGAAAAGCTCAAGAGCTTTCTCCGTGGCTGGGCTGGGCTGCTCCCCGTTGGAGACATCGCAGCTGTTGGGAGGGCAATCCTTACCTTATATCATTTTCTATTTTCATTTCACCACCATGTTCAGGACTGAGTGGTAACAGGCAGGTTCCCAAATAAGCCAGACTTCAGCAACAGCGTTGCTTTTCTGCTGCAATGGAGAAGAGAAGGAAGTATTTCTAACATAGGTTTTTCCCATGTGTGGCTTGCGTGCCCCCATGGGAGCTGTGGGCTGTTTCTAGAGGTCTGGTGTGGGGGACTGAGCAAAGCCAGCCCATTGCCGACAGGTCTGAATTCACCCCATGGGGCTCACAGCCCCACTGGAAAATCCGTAAAGCTCCACAAATCAAGAGGTTGAAAAATCCCTGGCCTGGAGTGCTGTAAAAAGGCCTGGGGATGCACAGCCAGTGATTTGTGTGAAGGAGGATTTCTCTGAGAAATAAGGCTTCAGACAAACTTGCAGAAGTGGAAGTGCAGCTTAACAGCAGAGCCAGGTTCATTTGTCAAGCCCCTTTCTGCTTCTGTACTTAGGAGAGTAAAATAATAATTGGGAGCAAAGCTGAGGTTAATCTGTGCTGAGAACATGATATTCAGTAGCTTTATTAAAAGAATGGGTGTGTGGGGAAGCACAGGGCTTTTGGGGCTCATTTTATTTTTCAGCTTCATCTTTGATGCTCACTGGCATTGGAAAATAACCCTCTTCTTCACTGACCAAAGTGCTGTTTGAGGAAGAAATCTCAGCTGGAGAAGGCAGCGAAGTCGCTCCCTTTCAGACCGGCCTCCTAATTGTGAAAGGTGCTGTTAGACAGCTTTGGAAATAAGCCTCCTAGGTGTGAAAGCCGCTTTCCTTTTGCGAGCTGAAAAGGCCAGTGTGGCATTTGCAAAGCCCTGGCGAGCATCGTTGGTGTGAAATTTCCCTCTGTCCCCTTTCTAAATCCAGCTCCCTGCCAAGCTGTCCCTGAGCATCTTGGGTTTCCTTCCCACTGCAAGCCACAAGAAACCGGCTTTTCTCTCTCGTTCGCTCTCATGGCCGGCTGCTTATTCTAGCACGGATCTCCACTGAACCTGACAGTGGCTTTGCACTGGTTTGGTCCATGTGATCAACCTTGCGTGATCCGGGATGCTTTGCTGGGTCACCGTTCACCCAAGAGGGGAATTAAATGCCAGTGTCTTCCAAGTCAGGTTATTTTATTGAAATGGGAGTTGAAGGGAGTGCATCATAAGAGTAAGGAAGGCTGGGGAGAGGGAAGAAATCCCCTTCCCCTGCTCTGGTAGCTAGACCCCATCCCTTGTAAGCCCAGCTTGCTGGGAGGTTGCACCGAGCTGAGGAAGGCCTTCTCAGGCACTAGGTAATGACTCGGGATGTCCCTGGGACCCCTCAAAGGAATTATAGGGCCATAACTCACAGCTGCTGCTATCCAAATCTCCATACATACAAGCATCTGTCAGGAATTTATTACTGATATATTTTTATACTAGCCTTTATAATAAGTAAAGAAAGACTCCGGCTGCCTCTAGTGACCTTTTAATCACCTAGGGATGCATCCAGCTAAAAGACCTACACCTGAGGTGACAAACACCCACCCAGCCGATTGGCTGGAGCTACTCTGCTTGATGTATTTATGTGAGCTGCATGGCTTGTTCTACAGCACCTCATCTCTCATAGAAAATAAAAACAGCTCTTCATCCTTTATGGCTGTAAAGAAAGCCTTTCTGGAGCATAACTGGTGCAGCAATGTCTTTCCTGAGCCAGCTCAGGAAGCAAGCAGTTGTGGTTTGTTTAAAGCATCTCAGGTAGGTACTTGGGTACCGTGTTTGCCAGTTGGTGTGAGGGCAGAGCATGAAGGAAGGCAGGCTGCCTGCAATAATGGTGTTGTGGGGTGTTTTCCCTTCTGCACAACTAGGGAGAATCCTTTTGGTGTGCCGGTTAACCATGCTACAGAAGGAACAGGGAGGGGTCATTCCATTTGGGAAGATCTATTCTATTTTAGCAGTGTTGTTTTCCAATGTGCTTAATGGCAAGGGTTAGATTTCTTTGCAGGCTTTCAGAGGAGACCCTTCAGGCCCCCAGAGTTGAAGCAGACCAAGTTATGATACTCTTAACAGATACCTAGGCTGCAAGGGCTCGGATCTGTCTCCCTGGAAAATGCCCAGTATCAGTCAAAATGACAGCTGTAGCAGTTTGCTTTGGATAAGTAGCTCAAGAACCTCAAACCTTTGTCCTCATTCTTACAGCTCTCCTTACCAGGTTGCCTGGAAGTGTAAAGAACAGAAGTAGAAAGGAGATAAGCAAGAGCATGGTGCTCTAGAAGCCAAGTATCTCAGCTTCTTCCAATTGTTGAGACTCTGTATGAACATGCAGAGAGATAAGGGCATAGGAGGTCCTGAGATGGTCTCATGCTTTTTGGAGGAAAAAATAAAAAAAAATTCCACATTCACTGGAAAAATAAGCTTTCAGGGGTTTTGGTGCTCTCTTTCCAAATTCTCACTTGCTGAAGAGAAACAAAGGCTTTGTGTTAGTGGGAGAGTTGAGCTTATCTTCTAGAAAAGATAGGGTGGTAGAAAAGGATAAATGGGCTGGAAATGGAACAAAAGGAGCAAGCTGCTGGGCAGTGGTGACCCCTGAGCACTCCTAGCATGGCTATATAGCTAGTCCATCAATACTTTGAAACTTATGGTTGCACACCCGAGGTGCAAAGCAGTGTGTAATAAAACTGTTTGGTTTGGTCCATAACAGAATCTTAAACACAGAAATTGAAACACAGCCTCTGGCTCGGAGTATGGAAATGGCAGACTGCTGGGAGGGGAGGTTTAGGGGAATAATATTCTTTTCTTGTATTTTTGTTCTCTTTCCCAAGATTTCTGCTAATAAGCACAGCCTGGGGAGGAGATGGGTTGGATGGACCTTGGGTATGACACCGAGCAGCCGTATATCCTATAGTGTGCACACATGGTGACAGTATCACTAACAAGATGTGTAAGTCCCTCTAACACTTTGGTTCACAAAGTTGATCTTGCTTGACCATACCGTGGTGGGGTTTTTTTCACCGCAAACCCGATGGTTTCAGAGGGCCACACAAAGAGCACTGTCTGCAAGCTGACAGCAGAGGAGGGTCCTCCACTGACCCTTTTCCTAGCATCTCTAGGAACTCCAGGCAGGTTTCTTCTGTAAAGCCTCCCCCTTGGTTTTGTTCCTCCATCAGACATGGCAACAGCTTCTGGGAGCTTCCTGCTCAGCTGAGCACCAGGTTAAATTCAGGTTTTCCTGGAAATGTCTCTTGATATATTTTACAGTTTAGTATTTGTCCTTTGTGAAGTGTCTTCCTTTCATACTAAATGTGCACCTATTATATGCATGGTTTATTTTCAAATTCCTAGAGGAGGCTGGAGGCTCAGTCTGTCTGTATCGTAGAGGTACGCATCTCTCCAGCACATCTCAAGCAAGGAAGCTCCCAACTGTAAGTGACTTTCAACCTAGGACCTTGGGAACTGGGTTTTCCCCATTCCTTCTGGAGGATTTTGCTAGAGGCCATGCAGGCTTCTCCCAGCCACAGGCTACCAGCATTAGCAAATTCAAGGCTAAAATATTTTGGAAGGGCAATGTGGTGGATTTTTTTTCCACTTGCTAGGGAAAGCATTTATGTCTGTATTTGTAGAAGTGACCTCCTGCCGTCACTGTGGATTTAGGAATCATATTCCACTATCAGTAACTTTTACCAAGTTGTAAGGGGCTGATTCCCTACGCCCCCTGCCCAAAGCTTGTCTTGTTAGACACATTTGTCATCAACTCTGGGGTCCTGCTAAAAGAAAACAAAACAACAAAAAAACCAACCGGCCCCTAACCAGTAGATCCCAGACTTGTACTTTGCCAGTAGTAAGCTGGGATGGACTTAGGATTTTATTAAAAAGCTTCTCCAGTCCTCCTGAATTTCAGTGCAAGCCATATTCCCAGCCTCCCTCACCTCCTGCTGATACCACAACACTCAGCCAAGGGTTTTCATTTGATTTATTCTGAAGACTGGGCATTTTGCAGGTAACTCATTGGGACATGTAAGTGGACGTGGGCAGCGTTGAGAGGCTGGTGGTCCTGCCTGGGGTCCTGTGCCTCTCGCAGCACCCACAGAGGGGTCTGCAGGACTGAGGCATGCTTTTGCCACCGCAGCTCTCTGCGCACAGCAGGAGAGGGAGGCAGCACGTAGTCGTTCATCATTTTGATCAAGCCTCCTGCCGGGAGCAGTGCGAGTTTCAAACACTAAATTAAATGAACCAGGAATGTTGTTGTTTCAAAAACAACTGGCCACAGTGACCGGTGTTGACATGCATCCTAACATCTGACGGGTCCCCAAGGAATAAAGAAGAGGGAAAGGGAAGATAGAGGAAGTATGAAAATACATCACCGGAAAGCAAATTTGATCTTGGAAGAGTTTGAGCAAGAGGGGACCTTTACTCCTTTAATAAAACTTAAGTGCAAGGAGCTGTCTACAGTGCAAGGATCCATTTCAAAACATCTCTCACAGAACAAGCTCTTCAGCTCACTTCACTGGAGAAATGCTTTCTGCTCTGGTAACGTCTGCATTGCCGAATTTGCTTCTTTGGGTACTGACAGCATCTGAAACCAGAAAAGGGGGGAAACAGGAGTTAGTTTGAAAACATCAGTCCCTGTTTCCATGCTCCCAATTCTCTCTTGACAAGAATCTGACTACGCAGAATGGATAAACTCCTCTTCTCTTGTGAAAACTGGGAAGCCCAGAGGGAGTTCCCAGGAGAAAAAAACAAAAAACAGGTAAGGTACGAGATTGTGGTGGGAAGCTCTTCTCGCCCCAAGCTGCTACATAGTGGAGATCAGGGCATTGGTTTGGCATCCAGGTGGCCTGACCAACAGCATCCCCAGCACAAACCAGTCCAAACCGCTATGGACTTGCAGGAAAGTGCAGGGTAGGTTGCTTTCCCTCACCACTCATTTGGGGCCTGCAAGGTAAGTGTCAGATTTGAATGACTAGACTGTGGGCAGCCAGTGCAGAAAATCAATTAAAATACCAAGCAGCTTAGAAACAGTAGCTTTAATTACTCTACAGACAGGTCTTTAGAGGGGAAAGAAGCCATCACCCCTGAGTAAGACCTCCTCTACCCTTGTGCTTTTTAGCCCAGGAGTTCTGGGACAGCTCTTCAACATGTTTTCTGCACATCAAGAATAGGTAGCTGGATCTCCTTTGTGCTGAGCAAGGCATGGGCACAGGGCCTGCATCTTGTTTTGTAGGTTGTGAGCTTTGTCACCTCAGGACACGGGCTGTGCAGGCTCCCCGTGCTGCAGGTTGTAGGGGCTCTGATGATGGCCAGGCTTTAGCAGCTGGTTTGCAGCGAGGGGTAAAACTGCCTGGCAGGCAGCATGGCAGGGTGGCCGATCTCTGTGACTGAGGCTTAGGCTTTTCATCCAGAGTAAAGGCAGCTCTCCGCAGGACCTGGGGCTCAGCAAGCACTTTGTTTATCAGTGGATTGGGTTTGCAAGCCTGGGAGGCAAAAGATGCCCTTGCGCACACAGATTTGCTGACAAAGTGGTGGGTATTGCGAGGGGTGGGGGGAAGTCATACTTTTCTCAGGGAACACCAGGCTGTAGAGCCTGTTTATCCTGTCTGCCTGTTTATTTGCTTTCTGCTGACTTACTGTAATGTATCCAGCATGGGCCTTCAGCAATCGCAGGAACCACAGGGATTTCGGTGGGTCTTTAGTGGCAGCAATGGGCCCGCGGTGGCCCATCTCCTCCTCCCTCTTCAAAGGAGGCCAACACCATTTGCTGTGCTGTTGCACAACCAAACCAGCATGTTAATAATACCCCGAGCGTGGAAAGTTTAGAACAAAACAAAGCATTGATGAAACTCTTGCAGACTTTCCAGATGCCCGTCCACATCAATGTCCTGCTGGGAAGTACACAGAGTGAAGTAAGGCTCAGTGGGAGCCAGCCAGGGAACGATCTGCACTTCTCTCTTTTTTTCCCAGCCTGGTGGAAGAGTCTCGGGACACGAGGTTGCTCTGCAGGACGTGCTGCTGGCTGCCAAGAGAATGAGGGAGCCTGGTTTTATTTTTACGTAACTTCGGTGGCGGGGGTGGAGGTGGGGGGAAGACAAGACTCGCTTTATGCTCCACATCAAAAGTTTTGATGCACAAACTTTCAGCTCTTCTTTCTGGCTGCCTGCAAGAAGCAATTCCAAGTCTTCCTGGAGTTTGCTACCCAACTGTCATTCCCCCACCCCAAAAGGAGGCAGGAGGATTTGAAATGTAAACTCCTCATCTAGAGGAAAATAACAATAACAATAAAGGAATCTGCCTGGAAAAAGCAGAGGAGACTTCTGCCTGCCTGCAGGGAGGGAGAGATTTAAAAAATATTCCCTGTTGACGGAGAGATGAATTATTGCAATTCCTGAGCAGCCTGGATGGGGCAGAACTAAAAGCCTGTGCCGTGCAATGGGGGTTATTGGGGGTCTGGCAAAAGGGGCTCACGCCATTGACCCCTGCTTTTTGGTGGGGTTGTGCTCCTGGCCTGGTTTGCAGCAATGCTGCTCTCGGGTCTTGGGTAGCTCAGTGTGTTTGCACCACAGTCCATGCCGTCTTGGTAGGTGTTTTTTAGCGAATGATGGAGCCAAGACGGGGGAGCTGGAAGGGACACATGCTGTTGTCTGCTGAGTGCTGTGCTGCCAGCTTTTGCTGTTCTTGAGAGAGTCTTGCAGCATCTGGTGTTGTTTCCTGCTATTAGCTGCATGGCTATGTGATGTTCTGTGCTTTCACTTTTCCTTTTGAAAGAAAGTTTCCAGGCTTGAGGCTGCCAAAAACATCTTGAAAGCTAAAAGCTGAGCTCACCCAGGGGCTTAGGAACAGGAAGGAAGAGCAGTGAGAATCAGTTGCTGCAAATTTCTGCTTTCTGAGGAGGGGGAAAGGACTGAATGCTCCTTCTGGATCACTGGGGTAGAGCTAATGCTGCCTTGGGATAAGGGGGACAGGACAGGATCCCCTCCCGAGTGTCTTCCATGTCTGCATCGGGGACCTGGTGTGTGCAATATCCTGAGTGACCCCATGCTCCTGACTGATGTCTTCAGCTTTCTTGCTGCTCAGACTTTTGGAGGGTGTTGCTTGGGCATGGAGCGGCTGTGTGCCATAGCCTTGTCCCTTACGCAGGGTCAAGCTGCTTTGGGCTGCTCCCAGAGCTGCAGGGACTGGCTGTCCATCGCTGCTCCCACGCAGTGCCCGGGACACGCAGCCCCATCCGAGTGCGGCTGTGCTGCGTAAACACCAGCTAATGAAGCTTCCTCTATGCTGAAGCCAAGAGATGACATTGCAGAAACAGTCTAGGTCAAAATAAATTGCTTTCTGGCATTCTGAGATTATCTAAACCCTTCCTTTTCCCAGGATGAAAGGGAACAAAGGCTCTTGCCTGCTCAGGAAAAAGCCTGGAATACCATTTATGTGAGCCATGAGAGCTTATTAGGGGTGAGGGTAAACAAAGAGATTTGGGGTTAATTTACTCAGGAGGAGGAGGAGGGAAGAACAAGATGCTGTTTTTTTAAAGCCTGCCACTTCTTCTGTCAATAACAGCAGGTTGCTGGTTTGGGTTGTCACAGGCAGCAGTGTCTTTTCAGTGTATTGACTGGCAGCCCTTGGTGGTTTCTCTAATGGCACATTGATTTTACATGGACTCTCTTCCAGCTCAGCAGCTGCCCAGTTGATTAAAGCGGTGGCAGTACTACCGTGTCACTTCTGATGGGGCAAAGGGGGCTGTGAGTCAGCCCTGGCTGCCAGGGGAGGCTTTTTTTGCTGCATGGGGAGCCCTGTGGCCGCCTTCTACTCAAAGGCTGTGGTGGTGCTGTATTCCCCTGCTCACCCTCCCACCACATCTTCCTCCGCTCCTGCCGTCTGTTCGGCAGCAGATGCCTGCGCACCTTTGGAGGCAGAGGATGCTGAGTGTGTTCAGAGCTGGCAGGCTCAGAGTCCGACGGCAAATCCCTGTCTTGGGTGAATGAAGCTGTTGGTACCGCTGATGGTGGGATTGGTCTTGGCTCCTGGTGCTGACTCCATCCTCAGCACACAGCACTCCTCTCCTGAGGCAGCAGGTGCTTGCTGAGGAACAAAACAATACAGGAGAAGCAACTAATAAACCTATGTGTGGATTAAAAAAAATTTTGACAATATATTTCTTTGCTTAGTAAGTGGGTTTAGTGATCACACATTGAAGTCCTTTTGCTATGGGAATGTCTCCTCTGGGTTAGGTGTGCATGGCAAAGAAAAGTCTTTTCCAGAGCAGCATGCTGAACCTTCATAGCTGGGGATTTTATCTGAAGTTTCATAAGATCCTCATTCTTTTCATGCCTCTGGCTGCTGGAGCCAGCTGAGAAGCTTCTCAGTCACCTAGTCATAGTAGAAGCCTTCCTTTTCAAAAGGCATGTAGTTCCACTTTAATGCCGTCCATGGAGAGCCATGGTGTGGAGGGAGAATTCGTGCTCCGAGCTTCCAAGCTATGGACTAAATAAAATTATCCCTTCCCCCCTGCCACCAACTCACTTCAGTGAGTGCTTTTCTCCTGCTTGGGAAATAAAGGAGATAGGTCTGTAGCTTAAAGATAAATGTTTAGGTTTCTTAGCAAAAGCAGTTCCTGCTGGGGTCCTAGAAAGAGCAACTTGGAGGGTGTTTGTATCTGTCGGAGTGGGGCAGATCTGACTGTTCCCCTGGAAAGAAACCTCGGACTTTCAAAGGAAATTATAATTCTCATCTGGTGCAAAACTGCGAGCGCTTTGATTTATCCATGGAAATATTTTAGCAAAGAAAAATGTAAAAACATTAATTTTCTCCCCACCCCAGTGTCTTCCAGCTGCCCGTGGGACTCCTTGGATGGAAAGGCCATGCTTCCTACCTTACGGGGCAGACCTGTGAATACCAGCACACCCTGGTTTAAAAGCAAATGCCTGCATCTTCACCCTCTTCTGTGGCAGAGCTGTATCCTGCAAGGCAGGAGCATTATGGACCAGGCATCTGGGTTGCCTGGTCCTTTGCCAGGTGAGTTGGCAGGAAACTGCACATCACTTCTTTAAATCCTCCATGGGGTTTGATGGATGTTTGCTGCTCAAAATGTTTTGGTTCAGTTTGTCAGGTTTTGATGAGCAGCCACTTGGGCAGGAGGTTCCCGCTTTCCACTAGGGAATTCCCAAGGCTGGCAGAAGCTGTAGGGGATATTTGGGAATAATCTCTTGAGTTTTCTATTCCTGAACTTTGTATTTGGAGAAAATACCTCCATGTGGGCTGAATCTTAAAAGGACCATCACTTGCTTATCATCCTCTAATGGTAAAACTTGGTTCTCCCCACCCCCGCCACCTCAGGCAGACGAAGCCGTATTATAAAAGCAACCTTTACTTTTTGTCTGTCAGTGCACGAAAACCAAAACCTGCTGGGGGACTGAAGCTGAAAGTCACCTCTTTGGGTAGATTGAGAGCTTCCAGAGAGAATCCCAGTTCTCATCCAACACTAATAGAGAGAAAATTTCCCTAGAAAATACTGGCATGGGCCAGGGAGCATTAAACTGGAACCTTACGCCAATTAATAGCCATATAATTACAACCCGTCCCCTCCTACTTGCTGCTGACTTCCCCATGTAATTTTCTTTTAATTTTTGCTTAATAGGCACGCATAAAAGATAAGTTACTTGGGGCACTGCTTGCATTTTATATGTAGTAGACTCAACAGTAAGGAAGACTTAGACATGCTGCATCCGTCCTGGGCCAGCCCAAGCTACAGTAGAGTGACACAGCCTGCCAGAGCAAGGAGCGTGTTGGAGGGACGAATGCTCTTCTCAGCTCTTCAAGAGATGGAGAACCTTAAGGGAAGTGGAGGAAAAAAAAAATGCTAAGGCTGGACAGGAAAAGCAAAGTGGTGAGTAGAGCACGGCTTTCCCCCTCTCTTTCACCAGTCCTTTACTCTGCTCTGGTTTGGGTCTGCTGTAGCACCCAGCGCCCTCCATTCTCACTCATTTTCCTATGTCAAAATGCAAAAATGGCATCTTCTCCATCACCCAGAAGGCTCCCCTTCTCCCTTCAGAGGGGAGAGTCTGTCCATGCCAGCCCTGATGTAAAAGGCAGAGAAACTTCTGCAGCCGTCCTCTGCTATACTAATTCCAAGGAGGGAGGGGAAAAAAGTCTGAATTGGAGACTTCCATGAGCATTAAATTAAAACAGGGCGCAGGGTCTGTTTTGGATCCCAGGCACGAGCATTGTACCAGCTCTCCACTCTGCTTGCTGTCTGATAACAGTGGTACCCACTGGCAAGGCTCAGCCTGTGGTATGATATGCAAAAAAGAGGGAAAGAAATAAAAAGCAGAAGCCTCGTGTAACCTGGCAAATATAATTTCGGGTCGTTTGGCCTCTCTCTTTACTCCTTTTCCCTGACTTCCAGGCAACTAATTCTGCAGAAGGAAAACCCCAACTGTCTGACTGAGTCATGCTGCCCTGGAAATGGTGGGTGGTGGGAGCCGGGAGGCCACTTGGGCTGTGTGCTTAGCAAGCTCACCTGTATTTCCTTCCTGGATCCTTGACCCAGAAGAGGTGACAATGTCCAACTGGAGACCCAGAGAAAGTCTGTGGGGTGCACAGGGGAGTGAGGGAAGGTGAGAGCCCCTTTTGGGTACATCACTTGAGGATGGGTGGAAATGGGGCTGTGCAGATGGTGTCCCCCTTTTAACTCTCCCTGCACAGCGCAGGGAGGTTTGTCATGTGCTTAGCCCCTTGAAGATGCAGGTGCCAAGCCCTACATCAGCCATAACACGCAGGTCTGGTGCAGCCCCTTTTCCTGCCTCCTGTTGCAGCAGGGTTTGATGCCTTACAGGGTTTGCACACAAACCACCTGAAGACGCTGCTTCTGGGCTGTGGCATCCTTTGCAGGGCCTCTCCTTGATGCACTTGTGAGGTAATTAGATAACTGCCACCAACAAATATGTGCATTTAATAAGTATGCTAATTGGTATTGACCAACATGTGGCAGGCACTTTGTCACGTGCTAATTAGGAGTGCCTAAGAACTGCTTGAGATATGAGAGGCTGGTGATTAGACCTCAGGGTGGGGAGCTGAGGAGGTATTGGCTGCTAACCTGGCTGTGCCAGCACCTCGTGTCTGACAGGACCCTGCAGCCCTGGCAGAGAAGGGAGGCAGGGGTGGGATGAGCGCAGGGGTGTGCAAGGTGCTTCTTCTCAATCCCATAAGCATGCAGGGGCTTGCCTGTGGTGGATTAATTTGATCGATATCAACCATGCATGGTGGTGTTATGTATGCCCCTGCGAATGTAGGGGGTGGGATGAAACAGTTGGATTAAAGGGACCTGCTTTTGCCTGGGTATGTAAGGCAAGGCTAGGACAGACCAAACAGGACCATGTCTGTGGAGGAATGAGTCCTTCAAGTTCAGCCTGCACATGGTGGCAGAATTTTGCTGAGCATAGAAGAGGGGAATAAATGGTCAGCCATGGCTGCTGCCCTTTCCCAAAGATGCTCTGTGCCGGCCCATGCTCCCACTGCAATCCAGTTTCACCCAGTGTATTCAAAAAGTGAGTGTGAGCTTTCCTTTCCCTTTGTTAAACAGGTTTATTCCTTCAGCAAACATGCACTACAAAAAGCTCTCCTTTCCCATTTTTTTACTTCTATCATGTTCCTAGGAAAACTTAGCTAACCAGCTCTCTTCCCCAGGTGCAAATTATAGATGGCACATGCTGCTGGATAACCAGGCAGAGCAGCCAAAAAGCCCCTTTCCTACCCATAGCAGCGGGCACTGACTGGATGCTGTGCGGTCAGTAACACCAGCAGTCTCCCTCCAACCCATTGGCACTGCCAGCTAAAATTTCAGCCCAAACTAATAGCATGGTAGAGTGATTTCTCCACCCAAAACTACAGGTGTGTATCTCGGCTAGCTGCCTTCCATGTGAGCAGTGTGGGGAGGAGGCCCTGAGATGCTCAGAGGTGCTGATGTTGCCCAGCTCTACTGTGTGGCCAGAGCTGCTTCCTGGGGTCCCTCATGGCTCTGCTGTCACCCACCTTTGCAGGTGTTTGGCTGTGGGGTGTCCATCACTCCAACATGAGTCCCACTCCCACACCAGCTGCTTCCCACTGCATGTCTGCAGCAGCCTCCCCAGAGCGTCTCGGATACTCTCATTCGCCTGGATTGGTTTATTTATTGCTACCATTAATTAATTTTGTTTGGGTAGGAAGGACAAGTCCCCTGAGACTGTCTGCGTGCTGGAGACCATTACTGCATTGGTGTCTGAAAGCTTCAGCACACAAAAACTTGCTGCTGTCAGCCTGGCACAATTAATCAACCAGTACCATTCAGAAGCTGCAGTCCAGTGTGCCTCTATTGTATAATGAGGTTGGCCCTGGGACATCTTTGCTTAAAGCCTCAGTTAGGGTAAAAGGAGCTTTGCTCGGAGGCATGGTTACTGCTAGGACCCCAAAGCTGCACCAAATACACCATCTTTTTCTAAGAAGGGGCCCAGGTATTGAAAAGCTACCCATCTCTCCAGGTGGTGCTCATGGGCTCCACCTCGCTTCTGATGGAGAACCCCAAGGATCACACATCTGCTGTGTGATGGGTCTTGGGGCTTTAAGCTTAGCTGAAAAGCCGAAACAGAAGCTTATGATGGTCCCTCTTGACTTGGCCCAATTCAGCCCCTGCATCTTCTTTGTAAGAGCAGAAGAGAACAACCCTTGCTTTCTCCAGGCTGTGCCACTGTCTCTGCAAATGTAGCTGGTCCTGGAACACAAAAGCAAGTGAGAAGGAGCAGGTTATATGCTATGAGGAGCACATTTCTCAGTACTACAGTGACCTAATCTCACTCTTATTGATTTTGAGCTATATATATATGTGTACCACGCACACACAGAGGGAAAGACACACACTGCTGAAAATACAAAACCCTGAACTCCTGGAAGGGCAAAAATTGTTTCCTCAAGGTTTGTTTTCAAACCCAAAGAAACAAAGGAGCAGGCAGAAGGGCCTGATCCAGCTCCTGGTTGGGTCTATGAAGTGGGTCCCTGTTCGCCCTGGCAGTGCTGCAGGAGCATAGTCCGTGCTGTATTTAAGTAGGTGCTCCTTCCTAATCCCGGGGCTGGAGGTACCCAGCTGCCCAAGAGCACTGCTTTCTGTTATTACTCCTTCCCTCCCTGGAATGTGGAAAGAGAAAAGCCCCAGCAAATTAGGCAGAACATTTATCTGACAGGCCAGTGCTTTCCTAGATAAAGGAACAAACAAGAGTTTGTCTCGTGGTCAGGGTGACACTTTGCCACAAAAGAAGAGCAGGGAGAAGTTAATTAAACTCTAAAGAAGCCATTTATTAGAAAAGGAAAGTAAGACATGGCTTTTCTTCAATAGTGGAGAAAGGTTCATTATAGAGGGAAACCATTCTTTAGCAGTTAATAAACTATCTTCTACCACCTGTCTTTGAGGAATGGCTAATGGAGTGTCCATGGCTCATTTTAATGTGCAGTTTTGCAAGGTGTCCATGGCCCATTGGCTAAAATAGTTTAGAAAACAGCTGTCTGAAAACTAGGGAAGTGGAGAGCTTGGCAGGTCTGTAACTGAAGCACAAGCTTTGGTGCATCATTTCCCATTTGCCCTGCGTACACAACTGCCGTGCAGTCCCTGCCATGACCTGTTCCTGCTGGGACACGCTGGTGGTGACATGCTCTGTCACTGGGTAGGAGGGACCCTTCTCTGTCCATACCTACAGCAAGAGCCTGGAGTCACACGCAGATCAGGAGCCCTCGTCAAGCAGGCTGGGTACCGGCTGGAACACATCTGGAATACTTATTCCAGATGTGCTGGCAGGGACAGCCTTTTCCTGCTGAGGGCTGACACTTTAAAGAATTCTTTGCCACTGGATATACTTTAAAAACAAAAACCCCAACCAAGCATGGTTTTTGATGACATGGAGCCAGACATTCAAACAGTAACTACCAAGCCCCAGCACCTCCATGCTGAGCAACCGTTTAAATCCTGAGTCTCTGCTCCCAGCTGCGTTCAATTTACCCTCGTAAGTCTCTCCCTTTGGGGTAGGAAAGGAAACCCCTCCTGTTTTCCTCAGGGTCTGAAAGCACCCGCTTTCACAGAGGTGGTGGTAAATACCACAGTTACAACTCCAGAGAAGAATTTACAAGCAATGGACAAACTAACTTACTTTAGAGAGGCTTTTTTTCATTTCAGGTTATGTTAGCCATGCTAAAATTCAACAACCTTATTATCTGTAAAGCCAGTGTGCATGGTGGTAGGAGTGACTTTCACATCTGCACCCTTGTGGAGGATGCTGCCTTGAGAAGATGCTTATGCACTTGCTGATGATACAGCATTGACATGCACTTCCTTTGCATCAATCTGGGTGCATCTCCCTGAATCTAGGGAGTCCAAGTCGGTCTGGGGAAAAAAAAATAAAAATGAAATAACGCTTGCTGGCAATACTGAGTTAATACCAAAAAGATTAAAATCCAGCCAGCCTCCAAGAATGGGAAAAGGACCTTATGATACTTAGTGAGCAGATAATAAAACGGCAGATGAAATTCAAGGCTGCTAAATGAAAAACAGTGCACAGGGGAAAAATCATTCTAACTTTACACATACAGTGATGGGTTCTGAACTGGCTATTACTGCTCAGGAAGGAGATCTGAGAGTTATGCTAGAAATATCTATCAAAATGATGCTTCTGCTCCATCATAGTCCAAAAAACAAATATAATGATAGGAATTACAGGGAGGTAAGAGAGAGTAAAATGGGGAATGTTACCATGCTGTTTAATGAATGTCTGGTATGTCCCACCTTGAATAATTTGTGAGTAGCTCTAGTTTTCCCATCACAAAAAATGGATAGGAAGAAGCCTAGAAAATTATCCACTGAAGGCAAGGATTGATAAAAGCAGGGCAAGATATGAAATCGGTTGTATCATAGAGCTGAAGAATTAATCAGCAATGATTGCTCAGATCAAGAAACACTTGGTTTCAGGAGTATCATAGAATTATAGAATGGTTTGGGTTGGAAGGGACCTTAAAGGTCATCTAGTTCCATGGGCAGGGACACCTTTCACTAGATCTGGGTGCTCAAAGCCCCATCCAGCCTGGCCTTGAACACTTCCAGGGATGGGGCATCCACAGCTTCTCTGGGCAACCTGTGCCAGTGCCTCAACACCCTCACAGTAAAGAATTTCTTCCTAATACCTAATTTAAGTCTACCCACTTTCAGTTTAAAACCATTACCCCTTGTCCTATTGCTACAGGCCCTACTAAAAAGTCTGTCCCCATCTTTCTTATAAGCCCCCTTTAAATACTGAAAGGTTGCTGTAAGGTGTCCCTGGCCCCTTCTCTTCTCCAGGCTTGAACAACCCCAACTCCTGCAGCCCCCTGATCATCTTCACAGCCTCCTCTGGACTCGCTCCAACAGGTCCGTGTCCTCCTTGCGCTGGGGGCCCGGAGCTGGACTCGGTACCCCAGGTGGGGTCTCACCAGAGCAGAGCAGAGGGGGAGAATCGCCTCCCTGGGCCTGCTGGCCACGCTGCTTTTGATGCAGCCCAGGATGTGGTTGGCTTTCTGGGCTGAAAGGGCACATTACTGGGTCTTGCTGAGCTTCTGGTCAACCAACATCCCCAAGTCCTTCTCCTCAGGGCTGCTCTCAAGCCATTCTCGACCCAGCCTGTGTTTGTGCTTGGGATTGCCCTGACCCAGGTGCAGGACCTTGTACTTGGCCTCATAGAACTTCACAAGGCTGACAAAGGCCCACCTCTGAAGCTTGTCAGGGTCCCTCTGGATGGCATCCCTTCCCTTCTAGACACAGAGAACACCTAGAGAAGTTCCAAGAGGCTATGGGAAGTTATAGGTGCTGAAAGCTTACCTAGACTCAGAAAGTGGTTAGATATTTTCACAGGAAAAAACAATGATGCTGTGTGTGATGAAAGGCTTGTTTCTCCCCATCCTGTTGCAGAGCAGCTGCATGGTTTGACAAACAGAACGAGCTTCGCCGGCAGCTCTACTAGGATCTGCCCTGTGCCACCAGCAAGAACCGATGGTCCCATCCAGCCGATGGCTTCAGCTTTCTGCTTTTTCCACCTCCATCCAGACCTGCTGAGCTCACTTGGGAGGCTTCTGAGCAGACTGGCGTGTGCCCAGACGCCATCTCTGACATGGCTTTATTTGGCCAAGCACAGAATTCAGTTCAGTTATTATTTTCATGGTAAGTGTTTAAAGTGCATGCTGAAGGCATTCGTCATGTTCTTCCTCTGTCGTAAATACATTGGGAGCAACCCTGCATACTGCCTGGCTACCCACCCTCTCCCCATGGGGTATGTGGGATCTGGGTCTCCTTCCCTGCCGCAGAGCTGGGGCAAGTAGAGCCTGGGCAGGCTTTTGCAGACACAGTAGTCCTCAGACCTGGGAGGTGATGCTTCATTCCTCGGTGGAGTCCAGTTGCCGGAAATAATCTGCCTGATGGTCCACTTTATAGCTGGGCAGACAGGCTGAAATTCACGGCCACCACTTACCAAAGAATAATGAAACATTTCCTGAGACGGTAATAAATATCTCCTGCCATGACAACACTTACCAGTGCCTCTTCGATCCAGGAAAATGTTTTAAAACTCAGCAAAGTGGGATTTTTTTACGCCTCTACTTGCTGGTTGCAGTTGCCCTTGGCTGCTCCTAGGCGGGGGCGGGGGGGGGGGGGGGGCGCGGAGCGGTGTGATGTGGTTCATGGCTCCCTGGGGAGCTCCAGCTCTGGTCCAAAAGTGGGTTCTGGGGGGTAAGTTCCTTTCTGAGCTGGCCTTATGGACCCAATAGCTGTACACCATCCTCATCCTCCTTCTCCCATCTGTGGCCTTCATCAAATGCCCCCTAAGCTGATTAAAACAACGTGAGTGAATAGCTTATCGGTTACAAGGGATCAATAACTCCTGGCTTGTGTTCCACAGTCTAGGAAAACCTGAATACGATGGGGCAGGGAGGATCCAAATAGTCATTGTCGATTGATAGCTCTCCCCACACGAGCCTGCAGTGGGTCAGTGGGTGAGGGTCATTTATCAATGCCACCCTCTCCCTCCCTCCTCAGCATTGCCCCGTGTCGTCCTCAGTGGATGCAATTAATCTGTCCCTGTAATGTGGAGCAAAGCAGCGCCTGCTTGCTCACCTCTGCTCCTGCCCATGCTGCCTGCAAACAGCATCATGTCCAATTAGAGGTGCTTAATGAAAAACAAGCAAGCTGGACGGACGCACACACATGCTTACGTGGCCACCCGGGTGTTGAGGAAGCAAAGCTGTGTTTGAAAGATATCCTTGAGTCAGAAGGATGACTGGAGGAAAACTCTTCTCCCTAGGCTGATGGAAAGGGAGAAGTTTGCGGCTGCTGTCCCCTACCAAGAGGCTTTGTTCTGGTCCAGAACAGCTATTTTCCATCACAAGGAGAGGCTGGCAGCATGGTTCATGCCAGGGTCTGCTGGAAATATGCTGCACACTCAACACAGCCGGCTTGGCTCCTTCCCGGCAGGACAGTTTTCCAGCAGTGGGGGTGCACAACATGGTTTCTTGATGTTGGGCTTTGCAGATTGCAAATAAAAGCCACCAACTAGCAAAAATTATCTCCAGGGGCCTCTGGGCCATAACATGAGGCTCAGGGAAGCTCAGCCAAATGTGGTCAAGTCCTCTCCAGGCAGGGCTGACTATAGTGGAGGCAAGCCAGTCTGCACTGGCTTCCCTAAAGGGCTGGGCTCCCTCCAGCCCACAAAGACAGAGTTACCATGGCCAGGAGAAAGCTCCATCAGCACCTGCCATGGCAGGGATTTATCCTGCCTCTCCACGCACTGAGGATAACCAGCCCAGAGCCAAGGCACAGTGGCTAAACCTGATGTCCCTGTGCACAGGGCAAGGGTGAAACCAGGAGGAGATGGGGTTACAACAGCTTGGGCCAGGGTCAGCACAGGGCTGGGGGGGTTTTGCCACCTCTGAGCTGGATGAGAGCCTAGGGATGCCTGTCCCAGGAAGAAATGCCCTTAGCAGCTCTGGCCACAGAGGGAAAAGGAGGCGCTTGGTAGCAAAAGAAAAGGTGATGGTGGAAAAAGTGTGGGGAAGCGATAGATTTTTAAAACCCAGCCAGTGAATCAGTCTCATTGCTGTGGTCACTTTAGGACAGATCCACAGAAATAAAGTGAGTTTAAATCTATAGCAGCTTGCAGAAGCCTGAGCAGTAAAACGAAGTCAGCATTGTGATGACTTGCTGGTGAGCTGGTTGGGGTGCAGCCTGTGAGCTTGCCTTGGCTGGGCAACCTGTCAGAGCTCTGCTCCACGTGCACCCAGCACACAGCGGAGCTGCGCTATGCACCATGCACTGATGCCCAGCAGGGCAGGCAGCCTCCCCACGCAGCCTGGGCCATAACATTTCAGTCCCCTGCATCCTCCTGCCTTCCTCAGAGACCATAACAGCTACAGGCAGCACAAAGAGAGGGGTGGGAACACACAGCAGGGAAGAGGGAGACATCGGATGGATCAGATGGCAGTAACCAACAGAGAAGATTGACTTAATGGGATCAGCCCTCATTTTGCTCTTATTATCAGCACCTTGGGACTACAGCTTCTCTAATTAATTCCTTTGGTCTCTAAAGCATGCAGCTGAGGCTTGTGCCCCATCAGTGACTGCTTGCGCTGGTGCTTGTGGGCTGGGTGCAGGCAGGGAAGCATGGAGGTCCCTATGTAGTCAGTCAGTGCCAGCTATCTCTCTACAAACCTCTTCTCAAGCAAGTTGGCCCTCCTTTGGCGGAGAGAAAGGGCTTTAATAACTCAGGTATGAGGGAGGACTTTTCTTCCTGATGTTGTTATGGTTGGCATTTGTTTGTTTGTTTTGCAATGCTTTTGCAGTGTTATTCTGTTCAAGTTACAGAGGGCGGGAATGGCAATTTCCAGAAGTCTTCTTAATCCTGCTTGGGAAAGAGTGATCTCTTCCACAAGACACCAGTATCTTCCAAAATCGGTGTGTCTTAAATGCATTTGATTGTAAAGTGGAATTTTCTTGCTGGCTGCACAAGTGCCTGGTGTGCTCGTATCCAGCCAAGTCTGGGTCTCCCTGCTGTCACGTGGCCACCCATCCAGGGGCTCATGGGGGGAAGTGTTTCCTTTTGGTTTCCATCAAGAGTTCACTGGGTTTTTAATGTGAAGCAGGAAGAAAGGAAGAGGTCAATTTATGCTCTTGGTATCACTCAGCATTTTATATGCCTTTGGTAAAGTTGTGATTGTTATCAAGGCTATCGAAATCTCCAGAGTCTGAAAATCAAGGTGAAAGCTTGCTTTCATGGATTATTTTCAGTCACTTTTCTTCTGGCCCTGCTAAAAATAACACAGGAATAGCTTTCTTCAAACTTTCCTATTCCCTCCTGGATGAATGGAGAAGGTCAGGAGGATGAAAGTGAAAAAAGTGTAGGGGGAAGGAGTCACAGCGAACTCTTCACATATATGGATTTGGATGAAATTGCTTTCTGGTTTGTTTAGGTTTTTTTCTTTGATCTAAACCTTATTAACTTTCTTTCTGCGCTTCTTTCCTGTAGCGGATGCTAAGGCTGGGTGTTTTGGTCCTTCTGGAGCAGAAAACTTGCCATTTTTAACCATTTCCTTTTGAAAGTTCATTAGAAACATCCCCAAATTGAGAGGCTGGTCTGACAATATTGCCCCCTGTGTTGTAGGACCTTTATCTAAGACCTCAGGATGATGCTGTGTTGCATATCTTGTGCTAGGATAGCTGACCTGCTTTCCGTTGCAATGGTTATGGTTTTTTTTTAATTACTGGGTTGGTGCCTAAATGTGCTGCATCTTTTTAGTCTGAAGCGTTTCTATGTGATCTAACAGGAGATAATGGTACCACAGTAGATAGCTGAGGTGTTATCTCAAGGTGCGTGTCCAGGAGAGGAGAACTCCTTTAGGCCACTCAGAAACTGCAGAATAATAGCTTCTCCCCAGAAAAAAAGGAAAAATGAGAAGCCTGGTGCTAACTGCAAGTGGGAAGGCATTGCAGCTGAAAAATCCTCATATGGCAGGGATTTCAGCTCATTACAGAGCTACTTCACTCAGCTGTGAGTTTCTGAATTGTGATGATATTTTTCAAGCAAGGGAATATTGTGATGTTGTTTTCTTTGGCTGCTCATTAGTGGTGTAAATAACAGTGGATCTTCTGGTATCCTTTCCCATCCATAAGCTCATATTGCTTTTAATATCCTTTCTTAAAAAATGAAGGCAGACTGTCCAGTGTCACTCATGAGAGAATGTACCTTTGAAAGACAGATATTTATCCTTGATGCTGGCCACTGTAAAAGCTCCACTCAAAGTCTCTTTATTCCTTCTTGACCACTTCAGGGACAGGTAACCTCTCTGCAAGGAAATAAGGTGAAGGGTCCATCCCAGCTGCCTCCTGGGGGAGGTCTTTGCTCTTCACCATGGGCCAGCCTCTGATGGACACCCTGCTGCCCGCAGGAGCAAAGGGAGAGGTGTTTCCTCAGCTATGGCTCGTTCCCTTTTCACCGTTTTGTGGCTCACGGTGGTCTCTTCCTCTTATAAAAAAGAGCTTAAAAAGCTGCCTTTCCTACCCAGCCCTGCTGCCCTTCATGCTGGCTGCCAGCTGCAGCAGGAGATCACACTGCAGTGCAGGAATTTCTGCTGTGGCTTGGCTAATGAGAGCCTAACTCTGTCACTTGAATGTACCTCAGGTTAATTAGAGGTGGAAACAGCCTTTTATTTTCAGTTGAAACACATTGCCTGCAGTTTTGCTGCTTGCCCTGAGCTGGCACAGCAGCACTGCACGCAGGAGCAAGTGGTCTGCAGGAGCTCACATGAGGTCCCCAGTTTCTGCTTCTGGGCTGTCCCAGGTACACCCAAAGAGCTGAGCTGGCTCCCCACATAGAAGAGATGCCCCTGCAATAAATTTGTAGCAGACTGGCTCCTGTGGAGCGAAGAAAGAAAGCCCTGATGGTCCCATGGGGAGGAGGTCCTCAGGTTGGTGGCACTAGCAAGCTCCGCTAACTTCTTTGGTCATGAGTTATTGATATTATTGGGTGCCCACCTCGATGCCTAGACAAGCAGTGTTGCTGATAGACATTGTTCCAACCTTTACAAGAAGGGCTTTTCAGAAACATCTCCCAGGATGTGAGCAGTGGAAGGATAACCTTGGAAAAGCAGTAGGAGAGGTGTGTGTTTCTCCAAGGCTTGTGATGTAAACCCTAACTCGGTGCAGGGTTTGCTGGACAAGACCTTACAGGCTATTGCCAGTTTGCCAAGTAGGGCAAAGCAAGAGTTTTCCCCTCTCTTTCTGCACTGGTGTAAATAGTGGAAGAATCAGGCCCTGCTTGTATTTTGGGGCAGCATCTGCAGAGGCCAGATGTGTAAGACAAGAAGGTCACTGGGGATGACAAAGATGGTCACAGGGGGAACTGGAAGAGAGCAGGAGCTGAACCTTCGGGGTCCTGAAACAACATCAGACCCTTCGGCTGCCAGTGGCCCGGAAAGCACCAGGACACAGCCCAGTACAGAGCCAGCACCATGGGAGAGCATCCCAAGGCAGCCTGGGGTGTCAGGTGGGATGTCTGGGGACTAGCAGCCACCTGAGGTACCAGTTGAGGCAATGCCGGGTGCCAGGCACAGTTGCAGGATCACCAGCCAGATGGGAAAACTCCGAGGCTCTTCCAGCAGTCTCCTCCTATATCGTTTAGGGAATTAAATATTTATTGAAATTTGTTGTGTCATGCCATGCACTGGGAGCAGCAGATATATAGGAACTTAGGTAGACTTTAAAAAAGAAAAAAAAAAAGCAGGATGTGGAAGTGTTTGGCAAAATTTCTGCTGAAAGGAGTAAATATATATTTATGTGTGTGTGTATATATGTACATACATATATATAGCCTGTCACTGCCAAAGCTGTGGTCTCCCTTGCTTCTCCAAAGAGAAGCGGACGAAGACTCACAGCACACCTGGCAGGTAACATGAAGGTAATGCAACGCTGTATTTTTGGGGGGGCAGAGCATTGCTATCATGAAGAGTTAAGCTGAAGCTGTAACTGTGCAGTATGTTCCCAAAGATGAGAACGAGACAGGCACTTACAGGACATACAGACATCAGTGGAGCAGGGGGGCGCACCGCTTGGTCCCCTATGCCTCAGTAACTAAGTACCACTTGTTTATAGAAGCGTATTATGGGCAGAAGTTGATGCCTGCGCCTCTTCTCCATGGTGGGACAAGAGATTGTGGAGACCAACACGAGCCTTTGAGCGCAATTTAGAGCAGCATTGATGAGATTTTTGTCTTGCCACTTCTGCTGGCAGGGCTTTGCTTTTGTTTCCCAGTCCTATTAAACAGCATCTTCCTGTGATACAGTGATCTTCCTCATTCTTAGACTAGGAAACATTACGTTCAAAATCATTTTTTTATGTTATTCTAGGGTACAGGAGGGTTCTTTTATATTTAATCATTTTCTTGTCTCATAAGCGACAAGCTGGCAGGCATAGAATGAACCTCGGCCCCGATCCAGATGCACATGTTTACATCTCAAGTGTGTAAAGTAATCCACAGACACTGATGTGATTTCTAAAGGCTTGGCATTAATGATGGCCTTAAGTGGTTGTTGAGCCTGAGATCCTATTCATTGCACAGAAGTAGTCACTGAGCAGCTTGTGAGCCAACGTTAGCCCATGGATCATCTCAAGTGGTCACTCCAGCTGTTTATTATTCCTTATTGGTAGCGTGTGACTGATCACTGAAATTACCCTCTGTTGCTTCTGTGCTCTGATTAGATTCCTGCAATTTTGGAAGAAGTAGGATAATAAATAATCATGAGGAGCGAATAACAAGTGCCTCTGTTTGTGCCGAGGGGTCCTTCTTTGCATGCCGAAATGGGGATTTATCTGCTGTTGCTCTCCTCTGCCCGCTATTTTTTATTAGTGCAATGAGTTTAGTTATGTTTTTCCAAGGAGCAGCTTGGGTCTTGCTGAAGCTAAGAGCTCTTTGCAACCTGAACATGCATTAGCCAGGGGAGCTGGCAGCATTTGGCCAACTCTGAATCTGCTGAAAAGCCTTTAAGAGAAGAAGGAAAAAAAAATAATAAAGCTGGAAGGAGGAACCCAACCATAATGCTTTTTGTTCCAGCAACTTTCTGCCGCCAGTTAAATACAGGAACAAATATGATCAGCCAGGTAGAAAAATAAAATGAAGACTGGGTTTGCTTGACATTGCTGCTTGCTTTGGCTGCATTTTTCTCCCAGTGCATGTGGACTGCCACTGCTGACATAGTGTTGGCCATGTCAGCAAAGGCTAGAAATATTTTTTTTCATCTGGTGCTCTCTGCCTGCAGCTGTCAGCTGCTCGGACAGAGCCACCTCCCTGTGTCACCTCAGCTTCTGTGTCCTTTGAAAGCCAGTAGCGTCACCTTTTCAAAAGTAAGCATAAGGCTAAAACTCTTCTACAACTTTGCTGGAACGCTGTGGAAAAGTGGCAGTAAAGGTAAAGTCGACTAAGCAGGGAGATAAAGTGCTTTCATGGACCCATTAAAAAAAAAAAAGTCCCTCCTCTGCATGGATGGAAAAGGTATTTTTTGCCCAGTTCTTCCTCCTCTGTGCTGGCTGCTGTGCTCAAAGGGGAGGCAGCTTCCTGCAGAGGGATCCTTGCACCTTGTGGAGCATGCACCCGGTCCCCATGATGCCAGCAGGAGCTTTGCTGTCAGCATGCAGCGGGGCCAGGATGCCACTCGTGGGTTTTGGTGTGGCTGCAGCCAGACTTGCCTTTCCAATGCTATTCTGCAGCGCTGAGTGTGGCACAGGTGTTTGCAAGGGCAGTGCTGGAGGTACTAGCAGTGCTCCTCAGGCAGCTCTGTGAAAGCCAAAATCACCCCCAGCCCCTTTCATACCCGCGGTGAGTTGAAGTGCTTGCAAAACCAGTCTCTTGCTCTTGGCTCTGTGCACTGTAACAGCATTGCAGGCTCTTTCTCCCTCCTGCTTTATTTTTTTTCTTATTTTCCCTAAGCACTTTTGCTTTGAAATATTCTGTTGATTTTTTGATCTCCTCTACTTTTGAAAAGGCCGCCAGGAAGGTCTTGTCAGCAGTTTAATGGGGAGATAAAAGAAGAAGGAAAAGGGGATTGTTAACAGAGAGATAGGGCCTGACATCTGGACGGGGCTAATGTGTGATAAGACGGGAGGGTTGTAGGCAGATCTGCTGTGCTTGATCTCTCGCCAAGGCAGGGCTCGGACTCAATGGCTTTAAAGCACGTCCATGTGGATGAAACCCGAGTTGCCCAAATCCCCGGCGATGCCTGCAGATCAGGTATGTGGAGGCCTGGGGTTCCTGCTCAGATGCTCACTGAAGTTAAATGTCTTTTGGTTGACTTCAAAGGGATGTAAGCCCAGTTTATCTACCCTGTCCATTTTGGCTGGGGAGATTAAAAAAATAAATAAATAAAAAGGAATCTGCTGCTTCAAACCTGAGTCCTCAGCACATGGAGAATGTTTGTAGGATGTGAGGTTAGCAGCCAGGGGTTTGGGGGTGCTGGTGTCCTTCTGGAAAGCTTTGTGTCATGCAGAGCTCCTGGGCGATCCACCTGAACTGCATGTGGAGGTGGCTGGAGCCAGCGCTAGGGAGAGCAATTACTGGCTTGTTAGTTATTGAGCTTGTTAATGACTTGGTTTAACTTGGTGCTTTTCCGTCCCTCCAATAACTCTGAGCTGGAGTAGCTGGTTTTCAGTAAAAAACAGGTGAACAAATGGGAGGATATGTTTAGATGCTGGCTTGAGGGCCCTCTGGGGCTTCAAACACCCTTCAGCCCCAGTGGAATTGAGAGCTGATACTTTAATAGATTGGTTTTGTAGTAGATCACATCCACCACCTCATCCCCAACCTGTGTATGGACCTGGGGGACATATCCAAATCCGGGCTCGTTTTGCTGCTGGGCCCCATTTCTGGTGTCTGCCAGCCTTCTTGGCAAAGGTTTGTTCTGCACCGGAGAAAAACATGACGACAAAAGCTCAGCATTTGGGAAAGGGCTTTTCCGATGAGCACAGAAGTCTGTGCGCAAGCAAAGGTTCCACCAAAGAAATCGATGTCAAATGCAAATATATACTGCCTTCCTTTTTTGGGGGGCTCACAGCTAGGAAACAAGAGACGGTTGGGATTTTTGTAAGGGCAAAGAAGGCAGCAGTTAGCCATGGAAATAATTTTAGCTACTGCCTGTATTAGAGAGAACTCTCCATAAGAGATGCTGGCTCAGATGCTTCTTTCCCTCCGTCCACACGTGAGAACAACTTCAAAACTTAAATCCAATATATAAAGGCAGAGAGGGAAATGTTTAATTGTCCTGACTCTGCTGCAGGCTGATAAGCTCACATCGATTTTCTGTAGCAAAGTCTCCAGAGTGTACGTGTTGGTGTGTGTGCATGTACGTGCGTGAATTTTTCTTGCTCCTTGGGTATTTCTAATCTCCCTTTGTGTGGCAAGAGCTCAACACTTCCTCCAGAAAATGGCCATTTACAGCACAAGTTTTAAGGTTATTTTTTTTCATCCTTTCTATTGGCCTCCTACAAACTTTTCACCAGTTTGTAGGTTCAGAGTGGGGAGAGAGGTCTCAGGAAAGATGCCTTCACCAATGCATATCCCTCAACCTGAAGCTCAAAGGCAGGTTCATATTCACCACATCATTTAAAACTATCCTGTCCAAGGCTCTAATCCCTGCCTATTTCTACTCGTAAATACAAACAAAGGGAATAGCACAAATTAAGGCAGTATCCAGCTGGGGCTTTACCTATAGCTTGAACTATTTTGTACTGGAGAAGTACAGAAAAATGTCCACTTAACTCTTTGTTTTGAGGATTTGTTGCGGGAAAAAAAAATGAATGCAGCAAGAAGGGATGGTTCAACAAGTTTATAGTTCATCCCTGAAGCCTATGAGCTCCAGAAATTTTGAATGTCTAGCTGGAACTGGGCTCTTCATCTCACCTGAGCCTCCAAATCCACCAAGATTTTTTTTGCAGTGCTGTTAAAAAAAAAAATGTGTTTTGTCTGTGGTGATGGAGAAATGTCCAGAGGAGCCAAAAGGAGTCAAGCAGCATTCAGATGGTAGGGGGAAGGAAAAGGAGAAAAAACTAACCTCCCTGGAGATGTAATAGGCTTAGTAGGCCTGCTTGACACATGTCGGATAAAATAAAAAAAACCCAAAACCTCACAACAATGTTTATAAGAAGATTAGCTTGAACATGGTGAAATTTCTCTAGGGACTGTCCATGGCTGAAGCTCAAACCAACAACTCCCAGGGTCTTATCAGACTAATGAATTTACACCAGTTTGGGCCATTAAAAATCCTCCCCCAGCCCCTTTCCTCACCCAAAACATCTTTGATTTGGGGCACATCTGCTGGGGATGGTTCAATTTGTGCCATCCCACTCCTCAGCGGGATGGAGGTGCAGCGTTGGGAGTGAACTCACTGGAAATAACGTGATGTGACTATCTAATTTGTGGCTGCCACCCCTCCGGGAAAAAGACCTGTCTCTGGACCGCAGATTATCCTTAGGCTCATTACAACATTGTTCTGAAACAAATCCCCCAGGCTTCTGCCTGTAATCACTTTTACATACGGGTAGGCAAGTGTCTCGCCATCCGTGCTCACCACGTTGCAGGTGGAGATGGAGCCAGAGCCGCGTGGCACCGGGGAGAAGAGATGTGGCTGTAACTGCCTGGGTGGGCAGTGACCGGTAACCATTGGTACTAACCACTGGTTAAGCGTCAATTGAATTTAGGGCTAGGTATCATTTTCCTGAAAGCCAGTAGGCATGGTGTTGAGGTCTTTTTGTGGTTGGTTGGGTTGGGGATATTTTGCTTTTTAGAAAAGCAACTAAACAACAAATGTTAAGAGATCAGCCTTCAAAATTTTCATCTTAAATTCCCAGCAGATGTAAGCATGTGGGAGAGCAGAGAGGTTAACTCATACTTCCCGTGGCTATTTTTGCCCTATCCAGCAGTACCATGGGGCTGCTCCAGTGTTTTCAGGGTTCGTGCCAGGAAGCCTTGACTTGCTGGTGTTCCAGTGCTGCATGCTGCAGCGCTCCTTTGCTATTGCCACTGCTTTTTCTGTGAGTGCTCTTCTGCTAAAAGCCATAATTATCATGTTTTTAACCCATCTAGTTCGGTGAATAAGAACAAACCAACCCAAAGGCCACAGCCAAGTGGCTCTTTTATATCTGCTTAATGGTGGGAAGTACTGAAGACCACGCCAGCACCAAAAGCAAGATTTTCTCTAGAGGTAGCCAGTCTTTAGACACTATTTGGGGACCTGTTTGGGGATATTTTGGTGATAGCTCTGGGGGCACATGTCAGGGGGCTGGTGGTGTTGGCAGGGGATCTGCAGCACATAGCTGTGAGTTATTTCATACGTGTGGTGGTGATGTGGGGTATCAGGTGAGCAGCTTGTGATGATTGGAATGTTTGTGGTATATGGAGGGCACACCTGTGGTACCAGGGCAATTTGAGTGGGATCTGTGATATTTGGGCATTCAAATTTGGAAGGTCTGAAAGAGTGTGTGGTTTTGGGGGAGGGTTGTTCTGTGTAGTTTTTGGACCCCTTGAGCTGGCTTCAAGAAGTCCAGTATTGCTGAATCTTTTCAAAGCTATCAACGGCTCCAGCCAGGTTTATTTACTCTGGTGCATCAAAATGCACCTGCCCATCATCCTGTGATTAGCCAGCTGCAGCAACATGCAAGCTTTTGATTATCAACGGCTTTACAGCAACCCAAGAGGAGCTTGGTGCTTGCTGAGACAAGACAATGCGCTTTGAACTGCCTGCATGGCTAACATGACCAGAAGCTGTCAAGAGACAGAGGCCAAGGTTTGAAGCCATTTTTTCCAGTGTGTGAAATGCCCGGATCCAGTCCGGAGCAGCTGGCGGGGGAAGGACCCTGTGTCAGCAGCCAGCACTTGCATGGCTGAACCCACGTTCACCCTGGTGTGGTCTGGCACACTCTCCCATCCCTGGCAGCCTGCTCCTCCAGGATTACAAGTGATTAAGCAGGCGTGAAAACACAGTGACCCTCCCTTGTCGTACAGAGGCAGGAGCAAAAGCATGGATGTCCCCTTTGCTCTCCTTCCCACCCCTTCCCTTGCTCTCCTGGGCATCCAGGGGTACATGTGTCTTGCTGGCCCTACAGATTCAGGTGGGAGGAGCCATGTAAAGGGCTCGGGAGTGGCCCTTGCTTTAAAAATTGCTTTTGCAAGAATTTGCTATGGCAGAATTGCCCTTGCTATAGCAGACATCCTCCTGGGATTTGCATGGTGCACCGCAAGAAACTCCCCAAATGCCAGGAGATCTCTGCCTAGTCTGCTTTTGCCTCCTTTCTCTGAGTTATGATGTTCCTCTTGTCATCTCCCTGCTCCACCACAGTGAGGAAATTATTTATTTGGGAGGGGAGGGGCTGTTAAGGGAGATATATTATGCATTTGTGGTTTAATTACATAGAGAAGGGAGAAAAGACTGTTCTTCCTTCTCCCCCCCTTCCTCAATCTCCCTTGGTGGGCTCAGTGCTACATTCCATATTTTTCATCCAAATGGAATGGTTTATTTTTATCTCTTTAGAAAAATAAGCATTAAAAGTTACAAGATGGATCACCCACACGCAGATCTTCAAAGGCTGGAGGGGAAGGCTGTGGGGGAATATTGTGACCGAGAGGAGGCTGAAGGAATAAGTCAGTAATATGTGTGGAACTGAAAGGTGGCTGAACCATTCATTCCCATTATGAAGAGGTGCACTACCATTAATAATCATTTTAACAAGAGCTGGCCTGAGCTAGCAGGTCTGGGCTACATTTCTGGAGAGCGAATTTTTATTTAATAAAAAAAAAAAAAAATGCATACAAATGAAAAGGTACGGCAGGCTTACTTCTCCTACCTGATATTTATTATTGCTTCACCTGCCTTGAAATAGGAACATTTATTTGGCTAACACATATTAAAAGGGTTGTGCATGCCATATTTCCTTTCCTACAGCACTCAAAACCCAGAATACTTTGACTTAAACTTCCAAAAGTGCTGGTTTCTGAGCAGCTGTCACCTTCCCAAGGAGGAAGGGACTACCTCACCTGGTAGCATTTAAAAAGCATTTAACCATCAGAAATCCCATGTTTCTAAAGGGCGGTCATAGAAATCTTGGAGACTGCACGGTAAGGCTGGCGTTTGCCAAAACTTCTGATTTCACTCAGGTGCATTTCTATAGCTCTGGAAAATCAGTGGAGCTCAAGAGATGAAGCACTACTGAGGATTTTACCCATAAAACCACATCTTTTAAAATAGATAATGTGTTCCTTTTTAAAGGAATAAATGAGTAAAAACCTTTGGGTCTTTTATGAAGCAGCCATCAGGAGGAAAGCTTTTAATCTTGGTGTTTTAAGAGAACGGGGAAATTAGCTGTTAACCGGGCAGTCCTCATTTTAGGGAAAAATCAGCAAGGCAAAGAGCCAAACCCGAGACAGGGGCGTTTGGGCTCAGGCTGGGAGCTAACTGAAGCCAGCCAGTACAATGCCTGCTCCAGCCGTGTTGCCCAAGGCTGTGGGGATGTGGGCAGGGGGAGGCATAGGAGGTCTTCCTGCTCTTGCATGTGCCAAAAGCATCTGTGCACCTAAATATAAGCACCTTTATCGCAGTGTACCAGTATTTGTGTCCACAAATGCCAAGGCAAGTATGCAGGACAGGGGACGTACAACCAGCCATGCATGGAGCAGGTTCTACTGAGGGGGGTGGGCTGTGGCACCTTGCAGTGCCACCAGAAAAAGTTCAAAAGGGCAGAGAGGTTGGGCACCACTAAGCTAAGATGTTCATTTGGATGTGAAGGTTGCACTGAGATATCTCTGGCAATGAGGAAAGGACAAGTGAACTCTGGGGAAGGACCATCCCAGGGAACTCCTCATGCCATAGTTTTATCAGAGTGGTCCTGCTCTCCTGGCACTTGATACAGCATCCTGCAGGTTGCAGTGCTCTACAGGCAGGCTCTTCTCTATAGACAGACTATTGCTATGTTAAGGTTTTAGATTTGGACACAGTTAAGGTCTGAGAGGTCTGCAGGGCATCCCAGTCTGTTTTATGCTGCTGATGGTATGATTCCAAAGGGAGCTTAGCCAGTATGTCCTCAGGAAAGTGTTTTTTTAATTAATACAGAAAAAAGAAGAGTGAAAACACAGTATCAGCTGGGCTCCTGCTACATCTGACACCTTTGTCTTTCCCTCCTGATGCTGCTTGGCCAGACTGTCTGGTAAACATATTTGATGTTTTCTTCTCTTGGTGTGCTGGGATAATTGATGCTTGCCTCCTGCCAAGCACAGGGTACCACGCCTGCGAAGGCACGCCACGCGAGCCACATGCTGTGCGCTTGCTGGGCACATCCCAGCATACACGGGGGCCTGTGAGAGCTTCTGCACCAACAGCAAACCCCTTATTTTAGGTGAATAAGTCTCTTTTCCCAGGGACTCAGCTCGTTTCCTGCTTCAGACTCGGTTAGTAGAGCACTGGGCTTTCAGAGGTGACTCACCATTGCAAGGACAGCACATCTGACTGAAAACATGATGGTTTTTGGGTAGCATCAAGCAGCTGTTCTTTGGAAATGAAGGTGATCCTAAGTGCCAAGGGATGGGGACAGCTCACTTTCATTAGTCACTGTTAAGATCTTGGTCCCTGGATCTTGCAAAGGCCAGGAGAGGTTGAGAATTTGCTATTTTCATGGTGTCACAGCAGCAGATGCTACAGGCTTGGTATCTGCTGGGTAGTGGAGAACAGAGGAGCTATCTCCCTCGAGGAGCCAAGGAGATGGAGAGATATCTTCCCTTCATCTAACTGAGCTTTCCTGCTAACTGAGCCACTTCAACCTTCTTTCCAAAAAGACCCTCTCCTGGGGTAGTACCTTTGTTTTGCCTTCAGTGAGGGCACTCACAGAAACTCCCTCTTGCAACGTTCGCCCCAGATGTGTGGGGATTTGCTGCTTTGAGAGTGCTGCCCTTCTGCCAGATTGGATTTAAAGAAAACAGATTTAACAGCTAATAGCAGGGGATGGGCAGACAGGTGCTGACGTACAAACATGGAGTGGGGTCCCATGTACCTTTTCTCCTTAGGAAATGAGAAAAAAATTACCAAGATTTCAGTTTCCTCACTGATGATCCACAGCCCTCATGTCTCCATACCCAGATCACCCCATACCCCCACCTCCTGTCTCATACCTGCTCTTTCCATCTCAGAGATTTTGGGATTTTGGATCCATCTGGTTCCTTCTGATGGAAAGATAGTATATCACAGGCAACACAGGCAGGGCCCTGGCAGAGCTGCAGCGTTAATTAATGATAATCCCTTAATCCTAGGGTGATGCGAGAGACTGCGTTGCCCACTTTGTCCTCTCCTGAGTACAGAGAGTGTCGGACCCATAGCAGCAGAACTGCCTGTCCAGCAGTGCACCAGGCACCAGAGGTGGGGGTTTTCCTCCAGTTACCTATGTTTGAATAACTAGGTATTGTCGCAGGGGGTTGCCCCCACTGTTGGTTGTCATAATCTGGTGAGACCACTTTTGCCACAAAAAAAAGGAGGGGAGAAAAATCTTTCTTTTGCAATTTCAAGGGGAATTAGGGGTGGAGTTTGCTAGGTCAGGTTTTCTTCCTTTCTGCCCTTCCCCCTGGCATCAACATCTTTAATCAGAACGGAGCCCTGCATGCCAAAAAGCACCATTTTACTTGGAAAACTGAGCATGGCTGATCTGGAATTTTCCTGAATGCTTTCATCCAGTCGATCAAAATTGTTCAGCTCTCAGCTATCCAACATAAAATTATCTTTTTTTAAAAAAAATAATAATTGTGTGTGTCAGCTCTTCAATACCAACAAGAAGCAACAAGAGCAAACATCAAGATCACATTCCCACAGAAAATCACATTTGGATGAAAAAGCCATTCCCTGCCCCCCTCCACCCCCGAACAGTAGTTTGAATAAAATAAAACAAAAAAGAGCTAAATATTGACTAGTTCTGCTTCTGATGGTGTCTGTATTTCCTTTGCTGAAAAGAAAGCACCCAGTTCCCAGCATATGCTGGGAGGCACAATTGGGCTGCAAGTGTTAAGGCCACAGTGACACAACCTATGTTCTTACCTCTTCCATTTCCCACCAGCAGACTTTGAGCTTTCAAAGTTGCTAGCCCAGTAGGAAACAGCAGGGCAGTGTTTTGATGGCCTAAATTTCATGTGAGTCACCTTAGCTGTGCCTTTCTTCCCTTTAATTTGCTCCATTATTTTTGTATTGACAGCTTCTGCATTTCCCATTGTAACTCAGCCTTGGGTCAAGGCCAGCATTAAGCACATTCAAACCTTCAAAGGAGCTTGTTGATATCTTCTGTTGGGTCTGGAACAGGGGTGAATTTTATCCCTGGATCATGCTGACCTGGAATTTAAAAGGCCAGGAGACATCCACAGCTGCAGTGTGATGTGGCTCTGCCCAGGCTGCACGTTCACATCAACTCTAGTTCTTCTGAGCTGTGGTGAGGTCAAGGCTAGCAAACCAGAGCATGCAAAGGCAGGTAATGTTTTGCTAAAATTTGTTATTTTATGATGTGAAGCTCCTTGGAGAGTCTCATACCCTCTCCAAGGATGCTTGATGCTTCCTCTTGGACGTCTTCAGCAGGGTGGTCTGAGTCATCCTCACAGCATCCCCTGCCCCCTCCCTGCGCTCCTTGGGAGGGAAGGATTTACCCTGGCTTTGCCTGGGTGTAAGATTTAGGAGCATGTTCACCTTTTCTCAGCATCATCAGAGTTGTAGGAACACTAAAACCTGGGCTTCAAATAAAAATTAAGACTGATAACATTCCTATATGTGTCATTAAAAAACTGCTGGGTTAAACAAGTACGGCGCATTTCCACATGCCCAGGAGTGCTCTTCTAGGTCTAATGAAACCTCTTCCTCTAAAGCAGTAAAGTATGAATATTCCTCCAAAGCACTCTCTTTAATAAATTCATCTCTGCTGTAAACACCGGCCGTCTCTGAGGGTCTCCAAGCAACTGCAGTGGGGGTCAGTCCAGTCTCCAACCTGCTTTTGCTGCTCAGCTGCAGGGAGGCGAGCTGGGGGGGTTAACAGGTGAGGCACAGTCTCTGCTGAGGCCGTCTGAGGGGACCCAGGTGCTGGGGGATCAAAAGGGAAGACCTGAGTAGCACCGGGTTAGCTGGGGGCTCTCCTTTGCTGAATGTCTGCTGCTAGGCTGCTGCAGAAGGAGCCCTGGCTCCGCTCTATTTAAGGTTAGTGTTTACTAACCCTTTAAGCTTTTCTTTTTCCTTTATTTTAAAAGCTAAAAGGCTTTCTGCCCGTGCTACTATTAGCTTTCTGCACTTTTTCTTATAGATAGGAAAAGGTTTTGGGGAATGTAGAGCCTGTCTTTTCGTCAGCTGTTAATATATTCAAGGGCAGCAGCTTTTCTTTCTCTTTGGTGCTTGAATTTCCTTATCTTGTAGTGCACAGAGCAACCTTTTGGTTTATGAAAGCTGCATGTGGGAATTCCTGGGAAGTCAGGAAAGATGCCTGCTGAAAGCGTCTTGGTCTCTGGCTAGTAGCAGCAACAATCCTTCATATGGGAATTAAAAATCGTGGAGGAGCATAGGTGGTGCGATATGTGCTGATGCTGTGTGCGTAATAGCTGAGATGTGGATAAAACCCAAGCTGTGTTTAGCCTTAGTATTATATTACTTCGGATGGGTGAACCGGAAAAGGAAAGAAATGAAAAAAGGAGCCATACATGCATAAAAATTAGAGATGGAAAAGACCCAGGTCATCTACTCCATACTTTCCTGCTACCAGATGATTGTTCCTGGACAGAAATCTCTGCTTGGAGTTGTGGCTAGGAATACATTAACCTTTAAAACAATAGTATTGGAATGTTATATATTTTCTTTAATCCAGATGCTGGAAACCTGGTAAATGTGAAGTGCAGGTTGTGTCTGAGCAAGTGGTCCCCCAGGAAACCCGTTGCCTGTGGGGCTGCCTTTGTGAAGGAGCACTCAGCTTGTTGTAGTTCACTTGACGGTGGTGGTGACCTGGAGCACAGCTGACCAGCCTCTGCCCCACGGGGCTGTGCTGTGTCCTTCCAGGGCTCTGTGAGCACCAGTGCAGCAAAGCCAAAGCCGTCAGGGTCTTTGCAGCAGTGACCCTGTGGTTGCGCTGGTCCTGCCATCCCCAGGACTGCTCTCTGGTGGAGTCCCAGCCTGAGCTGTAGGAACAACTCACAGGAGTACAAGGAGAGGAGAAGGTGGTGTCTTGCAGGCATGCAGTTGTGTGGGTTTTTTAACCTCTCATGTAAGGTAATTAAATGGTACTCTGGACCTGAACTGTAGAGGTCCTGGGTAACTTCAGCTCCTGCTCCTGTGGCTGTCTCCTGGAGGTGGGTGGCAGGGAAATCTTGCTTCACTCTCTTCATTTCAAAGCAGCATAGAAACTCTCAAGGCAATGTGTTTCCCTGAGTTTTCTTAGTACCCAGGAAGGCACTTCAATAGCAATGATTTATCTGCCTATGGAAGCCACTAATATTTTCTTTTAATCTTCTGTTTGGACTGTTGTCTGCTGCTTTTCTGAGTTGTTCCGCAAGTTGCGATACAAAGAGAGATGTACCGTTATTATTGGTGGTTGTTGTTCCTAAGTCTTTATTGATTTTTATGAAAGAAGTAATAACAATGTGCATGACGTATCTGGCTAACAAAAGAGGTCCTGCAGTACTCATCTTGAATTAAATATATAGAAGCAGAATCCAGCCGGGATATTGACAGGCAAATACAAAGCTTTGTGATTCAGCGGAGTGCTGGAGTGGAAGCAGGGCTTTGCCTTGCCACAGCCCGCCTTGGTGAGGAGAGCATTGTTCTTCTCCACAGCTCATGGAGAAACATGTCCAAAACATCTTTGCCTGAGGCTAGAAATTAAGTATGTTATCAGTAGGAGGGAGCTGCTACCTGAGACTGTGTTGGGCTGATCTGTGCTAACTGGGGAGGGAACTGGGATGCCCCTACAGCAGCAGGAGTGGGGCTTGAACCCATCCCCTCGTAATGCAACAAGGTAACCCAATCAGAGTGGGTGAGCAGGTCTTGTTTCTGTAGAGTGTTTCTGATGGTCATTTGTTGTTTGTCTGGGTTTCTGGTGTAAGTCAGCTCAGGGCATCCTGCCTTTCAGCAATAAAAAGACTATTAGGAGGGAAAGCAAAGAGAAAATCTCAATTTGTTTCTCATGGTTGGTCTTTTTTTTTTTCTTTTTTTTTTTTTTTTCTTACTGGATTAACCTACCACCCCTTAGTTGATAGTTGATGCATCCCAAGTAGGGAAGGATGTGAGGAACCAGCTCTGAGGACTTTGCAACTGCTCTGAATTCCATCCACTTTAAGCCGGCCCTAACAGAGGGGTCGGAAAAGCTCGCTCTCCTTTTTTTCTTTTTCTCCCCTTACTTTTGCATGTTGTCATGCAGGTCAGGATGTAACCCATAAGAAAGACCATGTCACAGCTGTTTCACCTGGGAGCAGAAGCTACCAGGTACAACATGAAAAGGCATCACAGTCTCCTAGGTTTGTTGCCTGATTCTCACTCCAGAAAGACTGAGAAATTCAAACAAGGTCCAGGCAATCCTGTAATGTCAGAATTTGTCTCTCCATTGACTTTACAAGGAATTCCTGAGCGCGATATTGAATCATAACCATATCTCTGCTCTTAAATAATTTCCTCTAGCAAAACATCACCCCATAGAGGAAGTCCTTTCAGCGAAGACAAAAATGAAAGCGTTTATTGGTTTGAAAAGATCCCTCTGTGTGCCAGAATCAGTGAGAGAGAGAATGGAAGTGTTAGTGCCTCTGGCAATGCCTTTGCAAGGCTCTTTGTCATCCCAGCACAAGAAGCTAAGCACACACAAATATTAAACTCATATTTTTGGCGCTTGGTGAATTTTGATTGTCAGTTCATGGCGCCTGAGGCAGCAAACAGGAATGAGATGCAGTATCCTTAAGCTTTGTATTCATGGCTGAATTGATGCTCCTTTTATATTTATTTTCTAAGTATGTATGACTCTTAGTATTGCTATTTATCTGTTGTTTGAGAGAGAGAGATGCTAATGATAGCCAGTAGCAGGACCCAACCAAGACTGCCAAGTCAGGAAGCAAAACGGCAAAATAAACTGGTTTTGGTCCTCGAGATGCTGCCTACACTAAACTGATGACATGGCAATAGGCTCAAATGTGAACGGAGAGCCGGCTGAGGATGTGCAGGATCACTGGAACAGGCTCCACATTTCCCAAATCTCTGCAGTTTGGTGTCAAAATCCTTCATCCTACCTAGATATGGAGCAAAAGAAGAAAAGGAAAGCTGAGACCTGGTTAATAACCAGAAGGTCAAGGCTAGTGCTGAGGCTTTTGCACAGCTGTGGGATGGAAACCTGTCCTCTTCCTCCAGATGTGCCTTAAATTGGTGCTACCAGACTTGACTTGGAGGACCTGGGATGTTTTTTTCTTGGACGAGCACTGAGGAAAATAAACGAGGTTGTCAACTGGTGACCCTTCTGAACAGATGAGGCCACCCTCTGTGCTCCAAATAGCCACACTGTTGGCTGAGATGTACTTTGTGGAGAGTATACCAATTATGTGGGCTTTCTCAGAGCCAGGGAGCGGCGTGAGCTGTTATTTTCTTGAGTGAACAAGGAAGAGGCTGAGAGATAAGTGAGCTGATAGACAGCTTCACAAGGAAACAACAGTTAACTCAGAGTTAAACTTAACTCCCTGGGAACACCAGGAGCCAAAGACAAGCTTTGTGTGGCAGCACATGAGGACAGGCACCCTCCCAGCTCCCTGTGCATGGCCTCGTGGAGGGAGCTTGTCCAGCACCAAGCTTGTTCATCTCCAAGCTCCTTCCTATGGGGAGATACAAGAAGATTCCCACATTGTGCTACTTGTTCAAACCTGGGGCAAAAATCAGCTGAATGATGAAAAGAAAGGGCAAGAGATTCTCTCTCTTTCTCTTCTCAGCCATCTTTGAGGGTGATTCATCCTCCCCAAATTCTTGGCAGTTTCTCTCGGTGACCAGAGCTCTGTCTTGTGTTGCTGACTCATAAACTGCTGGAAGCTTCTTTGGCTGAATTCAGAGTAAGGAAAATTTATGCGTTGGCTTTGATCTTGCATGAAGTTGTTTTATAGAGGGCAAGGGGCAACCCAAGAGAGGGAAGGAACAAAAGATGTAGTGAGGAAAAGGTAATGATGAAGGAAAAAAGAGGTAAAACCCAAGAAATGAAAAGTGTACGTGGATTTTGAGCAATGGGGGGGGGAACATTCAGCTGCTCCAAAGCCAAAAAAAAAATAACAGCATAATGAATGATGCAAAACTATGCACTGCAGTTGATTCCTTATTGCGGCAGTGATATTAGTAATAAAATCAATACCAATAGTTATCTAGACCTAATAACTACACAGATTGGATCAGATTGGATTAGATTGATATTACTTCTCCTAATAACCTGCTATTGTTGCTATTGCATGTTAGGTAGGAACAGATATTGTGTCTTTTAATTAAAATGGGCTTCAGCACTTTTATTCACTCATAGTCATAACTGGAAATGGCTAGTCCACACCCCAGCAATGAAATCTGTCCTGAAGGCTCTTATAAATGAAAATAAAGAGAGAATCCATTGAGAATCCTCTGTCTGACAGCCTGGCACTCTGGACATGTGTGACAACCAGGGGAAAGGCATAGAAAATCAAGGTAATTAAAAGCCGGCTTGCCCTCAGCTTTAGAATACACAAAAGCCCCAAAATAAGCTTTGCAACAATTCTTGAGGCTCTGACATTAGGTTTCAAGGCTACATTTCATGCTGGAGCACAACCAAAGCCCTTCAGATGTTTATCGAAGAAGACTGTGTTGAAATGTCTACCTCCAGATGAGACAGGTCAGGCTGTGGGTCACCACCTCTCCTGGCTCGAGGTGGCCACTGTGCCCGGCATCTCACCTCAGAAACCTCCCTGGTGATCCCTGGCCTCAATCAATGCGCTTCTATGAAAAACACCAGCTTAGAGCAAACAGCATATTTAAAAGCAAAAGGCACGCTGGGTTTTATTGAATTTGTTCCAAATGGTTCTACATTCAATCACCCAGAAACTGTCTCCCTGCAGGCAACAATATCTTCTACTAACGAGTGTTTGCTGTATGAAATAGCCTGTCTTGTACTTCACAAGTTCTTTCCTCCAACTCCACACCTGCCCGGTGTTAGGGCTGCTTCCTGCTGCTCTTGTCTTTTGGGGCTTCTTCATGTTAATGAAACCACCTGCAAAGGGGGAAGGAAGGGGAAAAAAAACAACCCCAAGACCTGAGGTCACTTCAGGTCTGAAGTGTGGTGAGAAAAGTGTTGTGTTCATCTCAGATCCTGGCCCTGGGGGCTGGAGTAAGACCCTTTGGGTTGCTCTCCTGATCTCCAAGCAGAGCAGGTCATAGTACAGCATTTCGGCTGAGTTCCAGCCTGGGTGCAGCCTCACATGCTGTGGTGCAGGAATGCTTTCGGCTTCTGTGGGGGCTGGGTGTGTATCAGCTGCACCAAACCAATGCTCGTGGTCCTTTGACTTGCTCAGACCTGATGCTCTGCTCCCCACCAGCTTTATTCTGGGTGTCTCTGCAGCACAGCGAGAGTGTTTTGGAGGAGCAAGCTGTTCTGCACCATGGCATTGCAGCCTGCATTGCTGCCTTCGACCCTCTTCCACTGGTTGCCTCCTTGGTTTTGGTTTTAATTGTTTTATCTTTTTTTTTTTTTTTTTTTTTTCCTTTAAAGCAACTGAAATACTTCTTGAGGGTGAAGTTTCTGCTCCTCTGTCTCTCTTCCCCTCCCCTCATCCTCCCTAGCTGTGGCCACAGTCACTGGTGTTGCACCCAGGGGACTGCCGGGTGTCCCAGCAGCAGTGGGACCGGGATCTAACTCCAGCCTTGAGGAGACTTCGGTGAAGCAAGATTAAAAAGCTGAGTAATGAATTGGGCCAGCTGAGCATGGATTAAGTGAGATGTCTGCCTTGCAGCTGTCAGGTGACAGCCATCTGCAGAGGGAAGAACTGGAGGAGCAGGCTGCCCCTCTCCCTGCCCACTTCAAATCCGTGCTTTCAGAAACAACAGGAGCTTTGGGGTTTGTGTGTTTTGCAGAGCTGGAAGAGGATAAAACTTTCCAGCTGTCCAGGAGGGAAAGAGAGAGAGACTTTGAATTTCTTTCCTTAAAAAATAAGTCACTCTAATTGGTTTTTTTTCTTCCTTTTTCTCACTCTCACTGCCTCCCTTTGAATCAAGGATTTATCTTCACTGGCCCGTGTACACAGGGCTATCGCAGACAACGCTGTCTAGCAAAACACCCATAAGTGAGTAGCTGCTGGTGCCACTGAGCCACTCTCCACGCCTCCAGGACCCACCCTTCCCACCCACACGCTGTGCATGGCAGCATCTCCCACCTCACTCCCATCGATCCGGGTGCAAGAGTTTGTTAGCCAAACTGCTCAGACAAGCAGAAAGGATGGAGCAAGGGGGAGAAGAACACACTGAGGAGACTGGGAAGCAGGAGTCAACTAAGCTGCAGTGAAGGAGGAAAGCTGGCAGGATTCCCAGGGTCAGGACCGTGCTGGGGGGCTGTACTGCTGCCCTGTCTCGACAGCATCCCAAGATGGAATGCTGAAGGACACCACACCTGAAACAAGACAGACCACGCCTCAAGGTCAGCTAGCAGCCGTCGCTGGATTTTCCCCACTGGGTTTTCAATTAAATAGCTCAAACTTTGCTTGTTTTGCCAAACCTGGGTGTGGGCGCTGTCCCAGCACAGCCAGTACTCAAAAAGCTGCAGGGTGTGGGTGAAGGGGTGCTCGGAAGGCATCTGCATGGGCATCCACCCCGGAATCTACTCTCACATCTATGCCAGAGGGATATATCTGCCCCATGCAGGGAGACAGGTACCCCATGGTGTGCCCTCTCCCCATGCAGCCATCGCTGCTGGCTCGTTTCAGCAGCTGGTGGCCATTGGCAGTGCATCCAGCCTAAAAATAAAAAGACAGATTGTCCACTTCAGCTGTAATTACTGATTGAAAAGACCCAGTGGGGAAAAGAAGGGGCGGGGGATGTGAAAGGGAGGACAGAGAATGAAAGGGAGGACAGAGAACGAAAAGAAGAAAGGGAGAAAGCAAGAAAGAAATGCATCCTTGAACAGGTTATATCAATCATCGAGGCTGCTGCCTGTGCAAGGTTCCTCTCTGGTCCCTGGGAGGGATAACTGCATCCTGCACTGGGGAATCATCGCCTGAGTGGTTAGCTGGAGCCGTGGCTTCCTTGGGTTGCAGAAGGAGGGGTTCCACCCTGAATTATCCATCTACTCCATTCCTGCTGTTCCCCAGCAAGCAGGGCTGGCTGGGGTTGCTTACCCTTGCCCTGGGGCCAAGCCAGGCTCTTTTCTGGGCAGCATCAAGCTGTGTGGTGTTCTCTACTGGTCTTTGATCAGCCCTGGCCTGTACCCACATGCAGAGCTGCTGGCAAGCACTCATGGAGTGGGGAATTTCCTCTTGTCAGGAACCAGGACTAAAATACACAGGAACACTAGATCCATGAGAAATTTTGTTTGGGCTGCTTTGCCATCCTCTCCACCCCATATGTGTCCAATTTGCTCATGTCTCCATTTCTCTGGAGCCTTTAAATATCATCCTCCCCACCAACTGGGTCCTATTTGTAGAGCTGTGGTTTGGCTTATATTTATTTCTTTGGTTTTAAGTGTATCTGCCCCACTGATTGGAGAAGCTCGTGCTCTTTGACAGAACCAAATGGGAGGGAAATGCAGCACCATGCCTTCCTGGTGCCCCAACCCTGGTGAGTGATGATGAATCCTGGGTGTCAGAGGTGGAGGGTGCTGAATTAGCTGGAGAAGCAAAAAGCAGCTTGGGTGACGTTCCCAGAGTCGCTGATGCTTCTTGGCACTGCAGCCAGGTGTCAGAGGCAAGGATGGGCCCTGGGGGAGCAGTGGCACAGGTCAGCCAGAGGGTCAGAAAGGATAAGGCAGTGATGACCAGCGGTAGGGAAGTCTTGGGGTTGTGGCATCGGGGCTCCTGTGCCTGCCACAAGATGGGTGAGATGCAGCCACTCCCGCATGGCTCCATGAGCCAGAAACTCACCCTGGGGATGGTCACCTTGCCACCTTCTGGCTTCCCACCCCCTCAAGCCTCCTCTAGCACCCAGAAAGGCTTGAGACACCATGTGGAGTCACTCCCTGGGAGACAGGAGAAGCACTACAGCTGGCCAGAGACAGCATGACAGATGGAGAGGCATGCGTATACCCCAAGCCCATAGCTCAGGCTATGCTTGTGCGAGCTGCTGCCGCTCTTTAAAATGCCAGCAATGTCCTGTCGTTATCAGCTAATGCCCTCTAATGGGTCCATTAAACAGCTCTGTCTTTGCCTTGGCTTCTAATTCCCCCTCCCCTACTCATAATCAGGCGGCATTACCTGCTTCAGAAGATACGATTACACTACTTAATTCTTTCTAAATGACATCGCTGAGCCAGCAGCAGAGTGCTGTTGACCCTTACTTGGCCAAGCAAGACCCCTGGGAGCCGGGCCGAGGGCAGCAATGGCAGGAGACACCCAGCTTTCCACTCCACTGCTGCAGCAGCAGCATGGGTGTCCCTGAGGCCACCTCCCTGTAATTGCAGCAGATTTATAGCCAATAGTTCCTCCATCCCTGTCTCCATTCCTATGAAGCAACGGGCCCTTTGCTTTATCTCTACCTAAAGCAAGTCTTGCCAGCCTGTGCTTGACCACCAGGTTTGCTGCCCCTCCAGCCACCCCAGCCCAGGTCATTGCAAAATCTTCCATGAAACCCAGCAGGACATCCAGACGCTGGTTCCTGTATGCTCTCCACGTAACAGTCTCTTAAAACACTAGAGGAACATGGACTAGAGTGACTGAAAATTGCCTGCTTTTTGCTTGATACTTGGCTGGCTTTCTCTGGAGTTTGGGGAAATTTTTAATAGCTCCGACTATTGATAATATGTCACTGGGAATTTGCTTAGCACTTCACAGCACAAGCGCTAAAAATACAAGGTCCCACTCCCCAGAGTGCTTGGAAACATGGAGAGAAAGCAAACTCTGAGAAGAGGTAAGGTCATGGAGAGATGTGGAGGTCCCAGGGGCACAGCCAGCCGAGAAGGCTGCTGGGGATGGGCCTCAGCAAGGCTTCTGGGGGATCCAGAAGAGAAAAGGGAGAGAAATGTGGGTCTGTTGGAAGCTCAGCGTCTGCACCGAAGGGCTGATGGAACATCATAATGTCAGGATCTACCACCACCACGTGACCTTGGGTCAAGTCATTATCTTTTCACTACTCTACTTTCCCCAGGGGGGTGGGGAAAACAGGGCTCTGGGGGCTCTTTGAGATCCACAGGTGGAAACCACAGTGATATTAATTTTGGTTGTTCAGAGGAAGGCTAAAGGAAGATGTAGACAAGAGGAGCCACAGACCGGAGAGAGACAGCAAAATGTGTGCGCTGCTTTGTGTCCTAGAGCAGAAGGTTATTTGTAGCACACGGCAATGACAGAAATAGCTTTTTGAGACAATATGGCCTTTCACGCAAACTTACTGTGCGTTCTACTCTGTTTTATGTGTCAGTTTTATTCCTAATGACCCCTGATACAGGAGGCAGGCCTTCATCTTCTCCTTTTCGTGCTGGGCTGTACACTTCTTGAGGTTTGGTGGGGTTTTTTTTCTTTCTGTGTTGCTCTGTTATAATGTCATGCTGAGCTGCTAAACCCAGCTGCAGTTTTGACAGATGATGTACTAGTTCCCTCTGCTTTGGATTTGACATTTTCATGAGCACTAAACACACATGCTTACAAATTTTAAAAGGGAAAAGAACCCCACCATCACCACTCTCTCCTGGTTTTTTAATTTGGCTTCCTTTTGGAGTTGATGAAAGATGCCAGATTAATGGGTCTTGAAACTGAAACCCTCTAGCTGCTGAAAAAATGGGGTGAGGGAACCCACCGCACAAGCTGCTCCTGCAGCAAGCCTCACCCCAACGGCAGCACTGTCCCTGGCACCCTCGCGACGTGGCTTTCTGCCTTGGCTGTGGGGATACTGCTGCTCGGAAGGTGTCATCCATGCCACTAACCTCTCTCCTGTCACTCTGTGGCTCTGGATTTAGCACACAAAGCTCTAAATATTTCATGGCCGTGCTGCTAGACACAGATACTCCTTCCTTCTTCACAGCCAAAGCAATGTTGTGCAATGGTTCAAGAGGGATGATGCTCTGGGGGATGAGAGGGAGGGCTAACCCCAGAAGGGAGCCCATACTTGAAGCCTGGTCTCCTGACAGAGAAAGGACAAGGAAAAAGGTGGGAAGATATTTAAAACTGTCAGCCCATGCTGATATTTTGGAGCTTTCATGCTGCAGCAAAAGAATCCAAGGGGAATTCTTCCTTCCACATTGATGGAAGTGGGATCAGGGTATTTATCTTTGATGGAATGCCAAGAAATGGCCGATTGTGTTTAGAAGCAGCAAAAAGGTATAATAAATAGTGCTTCCTGCTCCAAGATCGGACGAGAAGTGGGAGTGAGGAGACCAGATCTGTTAACTATCTGCACACATTCTTTTCTGTGCTGTGACTGATGTGACTCCAGTATCCACAGTGGATCTCAGGCTACAGAAGACATTGAGGTCTATCAACGTTTCTGCCATCTGAAGAGCTGTTTAACCTTGCATTGGGATATTAAAAAATGCGGGGAGTTCTCTGGGTTGGCAGATCATAGAGGTCTCACTTCCATAGGGTAGCTCTGAATAATGCAGTGGGAGATGCCATGGGTCAGTTATTGTACAGAAGACAGGCAGCACTAATTCTGAGAGTGGTGGGGCTCACCTAACTGTGGAAAGCCAGCTGATAAAGATCATCTCCAAACTCCAATCAAGACAGAGAGAAGCTCCAGGCTGCTATTTCTTGTATGAAAGTGCCATGAAGAGAAGGCAGCAAGGGTTTGGTGTGCCATCCCCTGCCAAACCAAGGGTAGTTGAAGGAAGAAGAAGGAGGAGCTCAACACACATAAAGCAAATGTATCTGAGTCTGTACTCAGCACCCTCCCAATTTCTGTCTAATGCAGTGCTGATTCTGTTATTGGTGGAGCTGAAGCAGGGTGAGATTTAAGAGGTTAGTACAGTCAACTGTGAAGTTGCCCGTGTGAAGGTTAGGTCAAATACTCTGCTGGGCTGCACCCAGCTGCATGGTGTTGGGGCTGTAGGTGTCGTGGAGGAGGTGATGTTTTGGTCCTCTCACCAGATGCCGCCTGTGCTGGCATCTCACAGAGGTTTGGTCTTCAGAAACAGCAAGCACAGTGTGGAGGCTTTTCTCTCTCTCTCTCTCTTTTTTTTTTTTTTTTTTAAATTAAAACCCTAACAGGTGAAAAAGAAATCTTTATTTCTTTCAGGGAAAGTAAATGCTTTTGTGCAACACCTTAATTTTAAATGCAAGGGGGAGAGGATTTTCCTTGGTTTTGGCCCATTATCAACCCATCACTTTGTCAACTGTACTTCGTCTGAATTTAGGCTGGGAGCACCTCAGGCCAGGGCTGCCTCTTGTACGCAAACCAAGGGTGTAAATAAATGGAAAAAGAAACAGCCTGGTGTGGAGGGGAGTGGTCACCAGTTTTTTGTTGGTGCTGCTTTGGGCACTTGCAGAACAGAAAAGGCTTTGGACCATGGGTCAGCTCTCTACCAGCTGGGATGCAGATGGTGGCCAGCTCGCTGCCACCTCAAGGAAAAGGTAGGTGCGTTATTCACTTATCAATATTTTGCACTGAAAATTGGAAGGGCCGCGTAAATCCTAAATGCCATTATTGGTTTTTTTTATTATTATAATACAGCCAGAGGAGCAGCAGCAAGCAGGAGTAGCACACCCTGCCCAATCACAGGCTTCAAAGCATCTCATTGAAAAGATGGTTTTGCCTATGCTGGCCACCCACTTCTGCTTGCAGGGGAAACACTGACTCATGGCACTGCAATGGGTGAGAAGGGAGAAGAGGTAGGCCAGGTGTGAGAAAGGCAGACACAGGCAATCAGGTAATATTTCCCTCTGCTAGTCACAGAAATTAATGCTGCCTGAGGCATAAAAGGAAAAAAAAAACCCCAGAGGATTTGATCTTGCTTGCTGTTTGTGCCTTGTCCCCAGCATGGTATTCACCTCCGCCTCTTGGACCCTCAGCAGCTGGACATCACCTTGATGCCCTTTTCTTCACTTGGGTGCTGGGGCAGGAGTGTTGTACCACTGTGCTTGAACATCAGCCCTGGGGAGAACAATGGGCATGGAAGAGGGGAACAAAACTCCTTGAATACGGCAAAGCTGGGCTGTTGCTGGAGACAGTACTCCTGCTGGGTTCAGTCTGGAAGGAGAGAGTAAAACAAAAGGGGCAAATTTTTGCCAGCATCATGACTATGCTTTCCTTAAGGCCCTTTTCATCTTGATCCTACGTGCTCTGCTGAAAAGAGCTGGCAGGCATCTCTGACACACACCATCCCGCTTCGCAGGAGGAACACATCTTAATTTCAGGGCTGAATGGACGGGCAAACTCCTCCACTGGAGGAGCTCCCACCCTAATATTCCCTCTGAGATTTCCCAGTCAGCAGCTTGCAGTGAAACTCTGCTTTTTATTTCAGATCCAGAACAGTGGGTGGCTGGGTGCCAGTAGGAGAGGTGGCTGAGCAGGACCCCATCCAGGTAGGAGGCAGCGGGCAGAGACGTGGCCGTTCATTTCCCAATGAGGTGTCCTGCCGGTCAAACCCAGCAACCCTTTGCATGGGGAAGTTATCAGGGAAAAGACCCAGCTCCCCATCTTCCCCATCTGCACCCATGGGACTGCTCCTCCGGGCACCCTGGGCTCCCACGGCACAAGCTCTCCTTCGCCAGGGAGAGCATCAGAGGTACCGGCCTGTCATCAAGCAACAAGCAAAGAGCACAGGTAAGGTAACAGCTACCCAGATGATGCCTCCCTTTTTTTTTTTTTTTTTTCTTTTAGCACTGATGATCTGGGGGAAATGCATTTGTTTGGGAGATTTGAACAGAAGTAGCAACAGATGCACTGTGTAATAAAAACTCGAAAGCCACTATTATGCTTTCAGGAAGAGAACAGAGAAGAGAAAAACTGCAGGCATCAGAGATAAACACATGCAGAATTATGGAAAGGCAATATTTAATAGTTCACCAATCACATTTTCATTTCCAAGGTATGTTACCCCTAGAGCTGAATTAAATATAGATTTTTTTTTTTTAAAGCACAGAAACAAGCACCTACCACCACCAAAAAATAAAATGTTAGCTGCTGCCCCTCCATTAGGAGACCTCTACTTTTTCCCACACCTGCACCACTTTTAGGCAGCTTGGGTCTGTTCTTGTCCAGCATCATCTAGCAGCCCCTTCCCAAAGGCTCTGCCCAGCGGGAAGTCACCCTGCTGCTTGCAGGGGCTATGCTGTGTGCCCAGCAAGGCAAATCGGGTAGTGGTTCTTTGGAGCCTCTCCATAAAGGCTGTGTTTTACCCTTCACACCTGAATGTTTTCACTAGCACTACCCCAAATCTACAGAAACTCACGCAGCTTGATGGAGGCTGGGAAGAGGCAGTAGGTAAGGGGGAAAGGGCAGTACTGATAGGAGCTTCTTACACCAGCGTCACCTCTAAAAGTTGTTACAGGGTGAAATCAAGGTCCATCCAGACCAGTATATTTTCTTCCATGGTTGCCATACAGGCATATTTTTGGGGAAGAATAAAAACAGGCAAGCTGACGTGACCAGTCCTAGTCTCCTCATTTTCACATCCCTGTGTCATCGCTTGTTATTTCCTTCATCAGTGAAGGTTATTTCCCTGTGCATGAGGCAGAGGTGCCAGGTCCTTCAGCTACCGTCAAAGTTGGCGTTGATGTGCTAAGGCTGCTATGGACCTTCTTGTTCTGCACTAATATCCCACGGAGTACAATAGGACTTGTGAATAGGTCTTTAAGGCACTGCATTAATACCACGAATAAAAAAAGAATAACCGTCCCTAAATGGAATAGCTCTTTCAAGGAGGTGTTACCTTTAATCATTTTTAAATTTGTGTAAGGCAACTTGGAATTACCTACAAAGGGCTCTCTATAAAGCCAGATTGTATTGCATTTAATACATGCTTTTAGCCCTCTCTTTCCTTATTTTCTTGTACTTAGGTAGATTTTCCTTTAGAGGACTTTTTTTTTTTTTTTTTTCTTTCCAAGTGTCTGTGCTGGCTCAAAAGTGACTCAGTACTTGATCAATACCTGTGGTGGCTGTTGGTACAGCCACTGATGGGAAGCCGGCAGAGAATTATTCAGGTGAAAGCCTCAGAGAAAAATCGGTCAGGGGAAGGTCAGTTAGTTTGCTTGGTTTAAATCTTCATTGTTTTCAGAAACAGGAAGAAACCAGAGAGACAACCAGAAAACAGATTTTGGAGAATGTCAGAAGCATTTAAAAACTCAATGGAGGGAGGCGGGAGTTTATAGCAACAAAACACATTACCAGTAAAACAAAAAAAAAAGGCACATTTCCAATAGTACTGCACTTTGCAGCAGGAAAAAGCCTGTAAGGATGTAAGAAAGGCCTTTCTGGTTCAGCTGAAGGGCTCATCGGTACTCACCACAGAGGCGGTCCTGACCTCCAACTGTTTTCCTCTCTGGGGAATCCCAGTCTGATGTGATTTTGCTGCCTAGTAACACCCAACAGATTTTCCTCCCTACCTTCACTGCATCCCCCTGTGAGCCTACACAAACATATTACCAGAGATACGAAAGGTGCAGAGCAACAATGTTGGCATTTGCAGGTAGGCATGGGGAGGGGGAGGAAAGTCAAAAAACTCCTTAAAGGGTCAAATTTCCTTGTAGTCTTTTACCATGGTATGTGCTGCTGGCCTGTTCTCCAGCACAGCCCCTCAGCCTGGAGCAAACAGGAGGACCCTCCTGCCTTTTCCCTTTTGTCCTTGGGAATGAAGTTTCTTCCTGGTGCTTTCAGGGTGTTAACCCCCCAGCAGAAACATCTGATGCCAGGTGATTCAGGGAGCAGTTCTACTGCCTGTGATGGGGACCAGTCCCATGGCACCCTGGAAAAGTGCTGCTTTCCACCTGGGACTGAAGCAGGTCACGTTGCATCCCGCACCCTTCTGTGCTCTGCTGTCAAAATTCTCCCCAGGGACCTTCTGCTCCATCAGAACATCCTGACCTTGCGGCGCTGAATGTACTTGAGAAAAGACCCGCATCACTTCTGTGTCTGGTTTTGAGCAGCTGAAGGGAGGAGCGGCAGCTCCTTAGTGCCCAGCAGACATCTCTGCTTGGGAAACCCAGCCCCTGCCAGCAACGCTTTCTCTGGAGTCTTGCTTGCCTGCCTCACTCCAGCCCCATGCAACGGATGCTGCGCTACACGCCGTGTGCGCCATCCACCTTTCCAACCATGTGCTATCATGTCCTCCAGGAAGGGGCAGATAAACAAATAGGTCTGGAAGAGTTTTATTCATTGTAGCGAAACTGCTTCCGTGGGACAACGGCAACCTGTATCCCTCTGTGGTCTCCAAGTGCTTACAGGTGATGCTTGTACCTGGGTAAAAAAGATGTGGAGCCAAACTTCAGGGAGCCCCTCGTTAAAGCATTTGCAGCACGTCACTGCATTGGCCTGTGAAAATGTGACTGTCACCCCTGGGCTAAACCCAGCATTGAGAAACCTGGCAGCCTAGGTGGAACCAGCCACGAGCCTCTTCTCCCTTCCTCCTCGGGAGGGAAGATAAATGTCATAAGTCATCAGCTGTCACGGCTTATACAAGGCACATTTTTCTCATCCTGGTGCTGAGCTGAAACCGCTCTGGATGGAGGGAGGGTGAAGGGAAAGCACGGGAAGGGCAAAGGGGAGCTGTGAATTCTGTTGTGTCCCCTGGGTGGGTCTGTCAGCACCAATAGAAAAATGCGTGCATAAAACTAGGGGGAACAAGGCATGCGACCGCGTGAGCACTGGAAAGGCAGCCCAAGCAGGTAGCTAGACGGGAGCCTGGGTGGGCAGGCATCTGTGCAACACTCAGTCCTGCAGAGACTGAGCACAAACTCTCCTCTCAGCACCTGCCACCTTTGCTGAACAAATGCTCTTTCAGCAAGCCACTGCTGAATGCAAGCAGTGGTGGACCACAGGGGTCAGGAGCAGCTAGAGGAGCTGAAAGTCCTCCACCCCTTCTCAGAAGCTGCCTGGTCATTTTTGACATGGGTACCTCAGCTGAGCAAGCCCGTCCTTCACAAGTCCCCTTCCTTGGCTGAAGTTGCACCTCAGCTGCCCATCAGGTGGGCACCTAAATCCTCCTGGCACCCATCAGCCCCAGCTTCAGCTCCTTCTGTGCAGCTCAAAGGCCATGAACCACGTTCTTCTCTCCATGCATGGGAATGAGTACAAGGGAAAAGTTTGCAATGCTGAGAAGTCAATGTTCCCTTTTTCTTCAAGAAAGTCACATACCTCAGTGGATCCTCCTTATTCTGGGCACGAAGGAGCCGGCTCTGCTTTCTACAAAGCAAAAGTCATCCCAGTGGCTCGTAAGCAAGGTGGCCATAAGGAAGCAGCAGACTGGAAAGGGTTAGAGCAAGAAGAGGAGATACGCCGGGAAGCCCAGCTTCTCTCCCAGATTCCAAGTAGTTCAAGCTTAATGGTGAGTAACAATTGCTGTAAAACCAGTTAATCTCACATTGCAAAGGCCAAGAAAACATTTTCAGCATGGGCAGTGCTGGGCTGCACAGGCAGGAGCAGGCAGGGATGGCGATATTCATCCCAAGAAGCAGGTGTGTTTTCTGAGAGCCAAAATCTGATTTGAGTGATTCGCCACCCTGCCCCAGGTTTGCATGGGGGATGAAATTATGGGTCTCCTCTTCCCCAAAACCCTGGTTGCTGCTGCTGGGTCTCACTTGTCAGAGGAAGAGGAGGAAAACCTCACCGTCAGCCCATGGCAGGCATTTTCCTTGGGGATACCCGAAGACAAATACAACTTCTGCGTATTTAAGAGTCTGTAGTGGAGCCTTACCCATGATCTTGTCCAGTATCTCCTGGAGCCCACACATCCATGGCATCCCTTAGGCTGTAGTCTTGTGCTCCAACACCCTCTGTTGCGTGAAGAATCACTCTTCTTTACTGCTTGAAGAATATCCTCTTCTGACAGTATTCCCAAGCCATGGGCTCTGCCAAAACACCTCGATTCAGGTTGAGGACCACTGTGATATTTCTGCTTTCAATTCATCCCATGGAGAAAAGGACAAATCTTGCTGAATCCAGGATGGCTTTGGGTCATGCAGATAAACCTCCACCACCAAACTTTGCTGGGTGATGTGTATAGCTATATAGCCTGGCAAATAATTCCATGCAAATAGCTTGATAAGTGAATTGAACTTCTCTTGCCTCTCGCAAACCACCTGTGAACATGCTGCGACCCACGATGTCCTCAGGTAAACCAGTTATTGGAAAAAATTTGTTCTTGGGCTTATGGCATTCAATAAGCAAGCTGTGCAGATTGGCAGCAGCTGGTCACATAAATCACAAGGCATTTTCTTTCCCTTCCTAAACATGCCAGAAGTCAGTGAAGTGGGATGCATCCTGGAGAGAGACGGGGGACACACAGGATTAGCAAATTTTGGAGCATTTCAAACCTTTGCCTCCCTGAGCAGTTAAGCCTTGTGTAACACATCACTCCAAGGGAAAATAGACCCTGGCAGAGAACATAGTTCAGATTTAATCTTGCTGTATTGAGTTCACACATAAATAATTACCTGTGAACTTGCTGGTTCGATCTGCCCCACTGACGGGCCTCTGTCGAGGCCTGGGAAATTCTCCTTAGTTAGATGTTTTACATAAGATCAGCCAGAGGAGAGGTGCCAAGGAGAGGAATGATTTTTTTAACATGAACACATCAGGCAGCATTTGCAACATTTGCCCAAAGGATATTCAGTCCTGGTATCGCTATTTTTGTGGTGGCTCTTTGCAATGAGTAATTTAAAGTGCCAGCATCAGGAATCACGGGAACGTATGAGAAACCCGTTTTTTAATAGAAGCAAGTTTCCTTCCCAACATTACAGAAGAAACTTGGAAAAAGGTCATCATTAAAGACGTGTAGAACATCCCTCTGCTTCTCATCTAATCTCACGGGTTTTTATTCCATTTCTTAATTTGGAGAAGAAACCCTCTCGTTTGGAGTGCACCATATGGTTGCAGATCACCAAAATGGAAAAGCCAGTATCATCCAACCTTTAACAGCAGATGCCCCAATTTCCCACAGCTAGGGTGCTCAACAACACGCGCACCAGCCACCACCTTACGTACATCTTTCCAGAGCTTTCATGAAAAAGTTTGGCTTGTGATTCCCAAAGCACTAAGCAAGGTGTGCAGATACAGGATGGTGTCTCCATCCATCGCTTCCCTGTGTATAAATTGAATCTTCTCCCTTCCCACATGGTGGTCCTTCCTGGTCACTGCTTGGTTCCCATGTACGGAGAATTGCTGCCAGCCCTTGCCTGGGGTGCCTTGTCTGTGCATTATTTGCTTGCCTTGATGATGCAGCCTACTTCTCCAGGCCTTCTGACAATGTCACCTTTTAGGGACCTTCACTGTGGCCATGAGCTTGTCTTTTCTCACATATTGTAGCTTTTGGCCTCTTTATGACTGCTGTGCAGTGCTGAGAAACACGTGGCCTTTGGTTGGGTATGTGGAGGAGGTAATCGCCATGCCTGTCTGTGCTCCAGCTTAGAAGATGGGACCTCTTAACCAAGGGTGGGTGTTGGTTTTCTTTTGTTTTCCCCAATCTTACATTTTGAAGCAACATCTTACTGCTTGACAATGCCAGGCAAAGCCTTTTCTGTAAATTTGCAGTCTGCTTTTCTGCAGCTGTACTTTGGATGTGGCGCCAGGGTAGCAGGTGACCCCAGTGTTCCTATTCTCTCACCTTACATGTGCCTCCCTGTCCCCATTCCAGGTGGCTCCATGGGCATCTCTGGTCTCATTGCTTCCTAACGGCATGTGCTGGATCTGCCTGGACTCCCAGCACTACCACTGCTCTCAGTCAGGCAGAAGAAAGCCAAGCTTCCTTCAAACCAGCCCTGGACATGGGCTAGCGTTGGGGTAAAGCCACTCAGGTGTTCAAGCAGCTCAGGTTAGATACAGCAGGTCAAGTGTGCTGCAGCACAGAGCATCATGAAGAGCCACTGCTTCTCCTAATGTGCTAGGTTACTGTCATGCCAGGTCTTCTCCACCCGAACACCTTCCTATGGAGGCAGGGAAACAGACCTCTGGGTGATAGCCAGGCAGCTGGAGGGGGTCATACCCACCACGTTTTAATTTATCCACCCAATTGGGGTGAGGCATCTCACCCGTCAGCTGGAGCTGGGATTTGTAAAGCATTTCTCCCACATCCTTAACCTCAAACCTGTCCACTTTCACAGATGTTGCATGTACGTGCATTTTGCCTCATCCCAGCTGACCCTTCCCTGCCTCAACAATTCACCAAAAAAGTAATCTCCACACCTACCCCAACACTCCTCCATCTTCTTCTGTTATGGCACCTTGCCTTTATTATAGCATGTGCATTTCTCCTCCCCGTTCCCAACACCTTGTGCTGGGCACCCTGGGGCAAATCCCATCCCTTATGGTAAACTTGCCTGTAGCGAGTAGAGGGCTTGCAGTTATTTACCAGGGAAAGGATAAGCTACGGCGTTTATATAAAACGTATTAATAATTTCGCCCTTTCCCTCCACATTTACCAAATTGATTTTTGAACTGCTAGCAGTCATATTGCAATAAATATAGTTGAAATCCATTGCACGTAATGGTTTATAAATTGTGAGTCATAATTCAGTGGGAGCCTTGGGTTTGGTTTGCTGGCTTCTGTTGGTGCGTGTGTGCGTGCCTGTGTTTTCCTTTCTCCAGCCCTTAAGCCTGCACGACTCTCCAGTGGAGTAATAAATTGGGAATAATAGAAGCTCTGCTAACTAAATTTCACTTGTCAGTTGGAAGATTTCATGCTGTGCGTTAAGTTCTTGCAAATAGTGCAAGGTAAAAAATAAAAATAAAATAACTGATCTCCCCCCAAGATCTCCGATCTGTGTTATCAGCATGTCTGGATGCAAGGAGAGCTCCCATTTCCCACTTCCAGCAGTGGTATCTGTTTATCCCCACCACGAAAACGGCCCCTGGTGCCTCTGGGCAGCGTTGGTGCTGTGGGAGGGAGTAAACTTGCAGCTGTTTTGTGATGGGATCCTCTTGCTGAGGTGGCGCCAGTACCCCTGCCAAGGTGGAGAGGGGAGGATCGGCAGGGGACTGAGTGCTGCCCCAGGATGCGGCAGCATCAGGTTATATATTCAGTTCACAGCACGGGGTCCTTCCTCTGAACCGTGTTTGGCTGTTGTCGGAGGTGACTGTTTTCAGTACATCCCTGGATCTGCACAGGAGGAGGTTTTGGCACCAAGCACAGGAAGGTCACTGGGGCAGAGGAGACCTGGGTGGGAGCAGCTTTGCCCTGGCTAATCCCCCAAAAGTTTGTCCCCAGTGAAGGAGACACTGGGAAGAAGGAGTATCCAGCAGCAGGGCAATACCCCCTAGATGGGGATGGGGATGACCGCTGCCTCCACCAAAATCACCTTTGCACAACCACACATGAGATACTGTCCTTGCAGCCACCATCCCCAAAACACGGCAGCAAAGGTGCCGGGCAGGGAAAGCAGGAGGGTTTTGTGCAGGTGTTGAGATCCCCCCAGGGTGCAGAGACCGAGCTGGAGCTCAGTGCAGCACCCGGGCAGGAAAATCCATATCTGCTGCAGATTTATTACCTGTTGGGCAAAATGTAGCACAGATATTTTTAAAACGTGGGGCCATTAAGCTCTCCAAATGGGCCGGCTCACCTGCTATTTTAACAACACAATGTCACACCATCTTATTTTATAAGTATTCCTCTTGGACTTATTAACACTAAGCTGTCGCATCCCATTTTGAAGGAGGAAAATGCCACCAAGATGACCGCTGTTGTCGCACTGAAACTATTTAATGAGTTTTTATGGGATGCAGGAAATTTAAGCACCAGTTCAGGACTTTGGAGGGGAAAAAATGGTTCAGTTAGGAATGGTGTTATTTACATTGCTTTTCATTTTCCTGCTCTTTTCTCTCCATGGCCTCGTGTTTATTGTGGGATGGGTGGATGACAGCCTGTGAACTTCCATCTGGGTCCCAGTGATGAAAAGGACGGGAATATTTAAAGTGTCATCCTGGCAACATGAAGTGTCTGCAATAGCGGCACATCCCTGGGTGCAGACCCTTGTTTTGTGCCAAAAACCCCTTCTCCTGAAAAAACACACACACGCCTGGGTGCTGCCAGCAGCTGGCGTGTGCCCTTGGGCGAGAGGAGAGGCAGTGCCAAGAGAAACGGGGGTGAGGTCATGGAAAAGGGAAAACAAACTACGTCTTAGGTCTGGGAATCAGCTGCCAGCACGGAAGAAGGGCGGAAAGAGGGACTTTGTGGCTTCCCAGCCCTTCGCTGGCAGCAAAGGGATTGGGGCAGCCCTAGGCATAGGAGAGAGCTGGATGCTCAGTTCTGCAGCCTGAGTCATTTTTGCCCAAATGAGTTTATTCAGAGGGGAGAAAAATAAAGTAAGAATTAAAAGCTTTGAGGAAAAACACATGTAATGAGATGCCAGGAGGCTGGCAAGCTTGGGTGCTGCTTGCAGTGCCGCTGCTCCATCATGCCAGCCAGAGTGGCACATTGACAGGGGACCGACTCGGTGAGCTGCCACTCGGCACAGGACTGCAGTCCCCTGCCAAGCCCTGCTCCCCACATGCAAAGCAAGTGCAGGTCTGCGAGCCGGGGTTTGGCCATGCTATGCCCTTGACACACCATGCCAAGGCAGGGGTGTCAGGGTGGGGGTCTCAGTACCCACTTTCCAGTGTCAGTCCGTTGCCCTTTCCCTGGAACACAACTTTCCGGCAGGAGCCGAGCGCTCACACCCGCAGTTGGAGAAGCAAGCCAAGTAGAAGCATGACACATCCCAGAAAAACAACAAAGAAATTACTGTGAGGAGCTGAATTTGGAGGCAAGGAATGACAGTGTTTAACCCTTGGCAGGACATGCTGCTCTTGGAGACAGTATATCGGGTGGATCAGCTGCAGCCAGCCTGGCTAATTGGGGAAAAACAGCCAGGTGCTGAAGAGAGGCACCAGTGACACTCCGTCCCTGCCTTTCTGTTGCCTGTTAGCGATAACCATGTCCACCTGCAGAGCTTTTAGCCAGACCTGGGCTGTGACCTGACCCCTTCAGCTGCCTCCTAGCCCTATGATCAGCTTTAAAGGAGGCTTGCGGATGCTGCTGTTGGCCTCAGCATCTGGTGGATTGGAGATGTCAGATGTGGGTGCTTGGGGCCCCCAGAGCTGCTGGGAGAAGCTGTGTTGCCTGAGCACTGTTGGATGCACAGGTAGGAGGTACAGCAGCTGTAGCATGGCTGTGAGAATTGAGTGCCTGTCACAGAGGGTTGTGGGGTGTTTTTTCAGATAGCCCTTAATAATAATTTGCTGATGTCCCTGCTCTGCTACCAATACTGGCAGGGGTTTATGCTTTCTGATGCTGTTCCCTCCCACTCCCCCAGCAGAGCTGTGTGCACACCTTCTGGTTTTCACCTTTAGGAATGAAGAAGGAAACTTTGGTCCTGATTTCTGGCAGAGCATTCTCCAAACCACCTGTGCTCTGCCTCATTCCCTTTTTCTATGTTACAAACACAGCAGAGCTTTGCTTGGAGAAACTGGAAGAAGTAGCCAAGAAGGATACATACAACTACCCAGGAGAGATAATCAGTTGTTAAAACATGCCTGCTGCTCTAATTAGAAAGGAAAGGAAATTGAGTTTAAAGTGGAATTAACAGAAGGCTCCCTTATCCTGTCCATCTATTGTGCTCTCCCAGCCCTTCTGGACAAATGTGATGGAAAGAAAAAAGAAGGCTGATTTTTCACTGAAGCCCCCATCCCCTGGTGATCCCTCCAGAGCCTGGACCTGAACAATGCCAGAGAAAGACACCCAGCCCCTTCTGCTCAGTCAAAATATACCTTCAGCCTCAGTATCACCAGTTACATGGGTTCGTGCAAAGCTTGTGTTTCACTGCTGTCTTGTGCTAAGTTTTGGCATCCAGGAAGCAGAAGTAGATTGCCTGTGTCTAATAGGTGGTTTAAGCTGCTAGAAATTATTTTCCGTTTATTAAATCTTAGTTGGTACCATAGGTATCTTCTGCTTCTTTGGGTGAAGGTGAAAAGCTTGTGTCATTGATGCTAATATAATGGCAATAACACTAATAGATTTTGCCTCTCCTTTGAAAGGCCTTTAAATCTGTCCCCTCAGGAGGAAAGTGTGCAAACAGGTAGACTGTGTTATGTGGTCAACACACTTTCATTGTCTGTTTGTGATCCTTCCCCTCTTGACAACAGGGTGATCCATCCTTTGGCCTTCACTGGAAAGGTCCTATCCCTCTGAACAGTTGTCACTGCTCTCTGCTGTTTGGAGAATGACTGGGTTTTCCACACGTGGCCGAGGCTTTCCAGGATGCTAACAGCTCTTAGAAATAGGTGAAATTAAATATTAGCAATGATAAAAAGAAATGGTAAGGTGCCCCTAGTAACATCTGCAAGGACACTTCCCACAGTGTCTCATTACCCTGCCTGACACCTTTTACAGTAAAACACCTTCCCTGCTTTCACTCGAAATCTGGCTTTGCAGTTTCAAAGGAGGAAAAACACGATGTTAGTGCTGTGTCAGAAGTTCACCTGCAAAACCAGAAAAGATATCTCTGAAAGTGGCTTGGGGTGGTGATGGGCAGCTCCAGGACAGGTACCAGTGAGGATCTCCAGCAGCACATCGTTTGCAGGTAATGGTGGGAGAAGCCCACTGATCAAAGGGAGAAGAGAAAACTGGCCATGAGAAGACTTTGCCAGCACAAATGCAAGGTGAAGTTTGCACCACAAGTCCTGGCAGGGAAGGCCTTATCTGGGTACCAGCTTGTATAGCAGTAGCTATGCCAGTTATTATTCCTGTTGGCTGATTGTATATGTATATATTGGCAGAAGTCAATGTTTGGAGATATTTGCTGATTTTTATATTTCTGGGCAAGTTCCTTTGCAGCCATTTCATACCACACAGCCTCTGTTACTGCCTCTAAGCCTGAATGCCGTGGGCAGGACCCTTCCAGCCAGACCCACCCAAATTGCTCAGGCCCTAGTTAAGCACTGGAGAGATGCTTCACCAAAGAGCGTGGTCCATCTTAAAAAATTCAGCTGTTCCTCCTCTCCCCACCATCCTCCCAACATCTCCTCTCTGTTAACCTTTGCATTTAATACCTGTGCAACTCCAGGAGTTAGCAAGGTATAGCAGTCATGCTAGAGCTGGCAAGAGGTCCGCACATGAAGCCATCAAGGTTGGAGTGTCATAGGGCGCTGCACCCTGAGGCAGAGAGTTCCAGTAGTAAATCAGCACCACCACCCTCAAAAAAGAGATCTTTTCCCTTTAAAATTTAAATCAGCCTCTCACTCCCCCATGTTTTCATGCTGTGAGAAAGGGAAAATACCTTCCCAGGACCATTCGTTATGTCTGTGCTCTATTATGGCCTTCTCACTCAGCTGCCTTCTGAAACTGCCAGTCCCTGACCCATCAATCTCTCCTTGTCTGTGCTGGTTTCTATTACTTGTCTTAGAGCCTCTTGTGTTTCTGCTATGTCTTGTCTTGAATTAAAAATGCAGCCATATATTATATGTCCTCTGAGGAGTTAGGGGAATGGTGAGTGGGCTCTTTGGAAATGGAAATACTCAGGACTAAGGAGCTGCTGTATGCCCAAGTTCATCTTGATGCACTGCTAGGCATGTACCAGAGTGTTTTGAAATGACACATTGACAATACATTAGAGATCCTCAGCTGGGCCATGCACAAAGGAAGGAAGCCACTTCTGCCTTTTCCCTTGGATTGAATTCCAATAGATCCCAGCCTTCTGCCCAACTGTCGTGGCTGGCTCTAAGGAGATCCTTGCTGATAAATGAGTGAATTGCTGGATGGCTGAAAAATGTGCACTCTGCGTCCTCTGTAATTTGTACTGCCACACAACTATTTGTGGAAGTGAAATGCAATCGATGGATCAGTCCAGAAGGCTCTAATTTAATCTCTGCAAACACTGAAGAGTCAAAATTTTCTCTTGTTATCATTTTTTTTTCCCCCTCCAGTGCCACCAAAGCCCCATTCCATTACGCTCAGACAAAACCTTCAGGTAATTTCATACCTTTGTACTTCTTGTTTCCTTTCTTTGAATGAAACTGTCTCCTTGCCCAGAGGGCCAGAAGATGCACCATCTAAATCCAGCTCAAATCCTGTTTCCCCTGATTGGGTGATCAGCAAAAATGACTGAGTCAAGTTGATATGTCATCTAGTTCACCTGGCTGTCCTGGGCACTTATGCTGAGAAGAGCATCTCTGATGATTTTTCTTTTCTTCTGCTCATGACTCCATTGTGGCCCTGTTCTCTTTGATTCAAGACGCAGAAACCTCAGCTTGTCCCTCTTGCACTTGCCTGCCTGGCTAGGGGATGGATTGGGACCATGATCTTTGCTCTGAAGGGTTTCTGAAGGCATCTAATTTGGTTCAAGCCCAAGGCATGGCACAGCCCTTTGAACCAGCATTGTGTCCCAAGGAAACCTCATTCACCAGGATGCTTGTCTGCCCTGTCCAACCTGCAGAACTGCAGAGAAGTCCATCACGTAGCATCTGTGAGATGGCTGATCTGCATAATTTTGTTTTACTTGTTTCAGTGTGTTTTAATCTGTTGCAATTAGTTAGCGAGCCTTGTTTTCTTCATGACCATTTGTAGTGCTGATTGTTTGCCATATATCTTTGGGCCTGAGCCAGAGAGAGCGGCAGTCTGGAAACCAGCTGGTACCTGAAGCTGGTCAGAGCACAGAGTGGACTGATGCATGGATCATTTTATGATGACTTATTTTAATTCAGAGCCACGAACAGGTCAAAATTTGATCTTTACCAACCAGGAGTATCACTCCCCTAAAAAGCAAAACCCCCACAAGCCCCCACCCCACCCCCAAGAACACCAACCCCAAGCCTTTACTCATTAACTCAAATGTTTGGCTCCATCAGGTCCAGGTTACACTGGAAAAACTAGTGAATCACTGTTCAATATGAGTTGAGGAGACCTTATACTTGATGGTGGTCACAGGAGATGGATATTCTGGGGCTGCTCCATGAGCCTGTCATCTGCAGGAGGAGGGAAGCATCACTACTAACTCCGGGTTAAGGTACCTGACTGTTGCCAGTTCAGAAAAGGTTTGCAGGCCAAAGAGTGTAGGAACTTGCTCTCAGAAAATTTGGGGCGCATGAAAAAGAGTTGAAAGCTGCTTTGCAAATCTGTTCTGTGTTGCTTGTGGTGTAGGAGTGGATAAAAGAGCAAATGTGTCTCTGGGAGGTAAAGCATGTCTTCAGTGGAACTTGTGAAGTTGCTCATTTGCAGGAATTGGTGCCCTGATTAGTGGAGAAGTCTGGGTGGTATGGGCACTGCCTGAAAGCGTTTGGAGGTGGTGATGTAGAGACACCAGCCTTGCTCTGCGTGCTGTCCTCATCTTGCCTTTTCTAGGATGCACACAGTCTGAGCCTCTCTTGCTAACTGAAGGGCTGATGCCAGTCAGGGTCTTCCAACAGGCTCTTGCTGCTGTAAACCTGGGTTAGCCCCAGTTACTTTCCCAGGAGGCCTGACACATAAGAGATGGGAGCATCAGCCACCTGAGCTCCTCAGAGGTTAAAAATAATCAGTGATACCTAATATAAACTCAAAGATCTACATCACCTGAGCATGGCCACTGTTGCTTAACATCAGGAGATGTGGGCAGATGGGGACAAAAAAAAAAGCGGGGGGGGGGGGGAGGAGACTCCATCAGGACCCAGCAAATATACACCCATACATTTTCATTGATGTTATTGTTTTTACCATGTCCCTTTGCCTGGGCTGTAAGGCAGAAGTCCAGGGCATAACTCTGGTGCAGAAACAAGGCTGGGAAGGGTGAATAGCTTTTGAGTATCCTTGTCACCCTCGGAATGCTTCTATCTCCCAGGTGCAGCTATGGGGTGGAAGAACCTTTCCCCCATCCCTCCTAGGTGTATGGGATGCCTGTGTGGGAGCTGGGGCTGCTCAGGTTTCCTGCTGTGCAAGACATTGCATGGAGTCAGCCCAAGATAACAGGTGCTGCTGGGTTAGAAAGAAAGAATAATTCATGTCTCTGTTCCTGGGCCACACTTGAAATTAATGAATGGTTTTGAAAAAATGGGCAAGTTTCCTTTTATTAATATAGTTTGGGCTCTTTCTTTGTCTGCAGGTGTGTGGGAACAATTAGGTCATGCTTTAAAGCTCTCTTCCAACCTAGAAAATACAAGATTTTCTTTTGTAATGAGAACAGAGATGCCTTGCTAATCACATGACTCCTGAAGCAGGGTCTTCAGTGGGAGAAAAAGCAAATGTAGTAAGCAGCCTGTGATGAAATCAAGATCAGGTGTGACTGGCACATGTAGATATCCTTCAGTAAGAGACATAAAAGCCCATGCCAGGATTCACAGGACTGTACTAAAGTCATCGCAAAGCATTTACTGCTGGATAGCTTCCTGGGTCTAGTTCTTATCAGGTCTTAATGGGCAAAAAAAATAGGAGACTACAAGGGGGACCCTAAAGCAAAGCCCTGATTGCAAGGCAGCATTGTATTCAGTGCCACATCCAAGCATCAAGCTTTTTGTTACAGATGGATGAGAGGAGCAAGAGAAGTGGCGTTTCTCTGAGACCACATTGAAGACATGTGTTTGGCAGGTACCTTGTCAGGAAGGATTACTTTGTGGGCAGAAGTGCTGAAGGAGAGGAATATTAAGGAGAGTTTGCAGGTTTTTCTTTTCTATGGGACTTTGAGGCATGCATGCACACTGCTGTAAAAAGGAAAGCCCCAAAAAGCTGCTGTGGCTTGAGCATCTCTCCTGTGGAGCCCAGCCTTCTTGGCATGGGTCCCCTCCTGCAGCCCGCTGGGGACCCCAGGCCACTGCTCCCTTTCCAGCATCATCTGTCTCACCTTTGTCCTGCATTTAAGATGTTAAAATGTTAGCTTGGGGTGTTCTGGATGTGTGTGTTGGGTTTGGATGCTAGGCTGGCTCTCCCTCTTGCTCTCCCTATAGCCATGGGCACTAGGGTCCAGGCACCCTGGGGCTGTGTGCATGGATGGTGGTGACCACAAAGCAAGAGCGGGGAGGTAGGGAGAAACCACGTGCACAGGAGGGGAAAATAATCAAGCCAAGGGGAAGGAAAAAACCAACTTGTCCTCTTACAACATAAAAGCCCTTCTCCCCTCAAAAGAAATAAAAGCTAGAGTGAAATGAAGGTAAATGCCAGAGGTTTAAGTACCACACTGCCGAGTGTGTTTTAAAGGTTACCTTTCAGGGGGTTGAGGAGAGCATGAGCAACAGAAAGGGAAGAAGTTGGAGCACTTCCCATTGAGAGGACTACTCCAGCTCTTAATGGATTTTTATACCCTGTCTGCTTTTCGTGACATTATTAAAATTGCTTATTTTTAATTTTTTTCCCCCTTTCTTCATCTGGGGAAGGGGGGGGGGGGCGAGGAGGAGTACAAACTCTGTTGTCATGGAAATAACCAGCTACTCAGTGAACATCTGCATCACTGATCTGGAGCAAAAAATGACGTTTTGGGATAGTTCTTAAAGATGAGAGAAAGAACCAGTGTCTGGGAATGTATGCATGCACACATGCATGTATGTGTTAGAACAAAAGTCACAGGGTTTAATTACAAGCGTGGGAAGGTGACTGTTTCCAGTGCTTACCTGACCAGGATAAAGAAATGAGGATCCTGAAGCAAGGTAAACACCCGTGTATAATGTGAATGCTGTATGGCGGACACTCCCCTCCTTGCCTTATGTCTAGCAAATATTGCCCCATTTGCTCTTCAAAAAGTATGCCAAAATGTATCTCTGCTTTAGGTATATGCCTTTACCTTTGGTAGGTTGTGTATGTGCCTGGCAGACCTGGGAGATGTGGGTCACTAGCTTCTAAAATCAGGGACAAACTTGCTGTCAGATGGCAAGTACCATCTTTCTGCACCCCGGAGGGCTCCCCGTCATCTCATCCTGTGCAAAGTCAGCTTGCTGGGTACAGCCTAGGTCCTGTGGATGGCCTCAGCACCTAGCAGTCTGGGGTACCAAAGCGAGATGGGCTGATGGCAGAGGACCTGCCAACACGCCTGCTGGTCCACTTGCAGCCTGCGGCGGGCTCCTTGGCATACCCTGCCTTTGCCTTCCCAGCTGGATAGGCAGCAGGAGGGCCACTGAAATACCCTGGCAGACAGTTTTGCAGCAGGAGGGTGTCCCAGCTCCTCCTCAGGACAGCGAGGATGCTCTCTGCCTTGGGCTTGGCGTGGTTTTCCCTCCAGAAGGAAGGAGGTCTGGGGAGCAGCATGGCTCGCCAGCACTCACCAGCCCCCCCGGCACGGCTCTGAGCTGTCATGCAAGCTGCTGAAGATGGCACAGCCTTACCTTCAGCACTTGCTGTCCTGGGAAGGGTGATTTCAAAGACACCGACAGAGAAAGCAAAGGTCTTCTCTTTCTCGGGGAGGGAAGAAGCCTTCCTCCCACCCGCATCCAGGCAGGTAGGAAAAAAAGCATATGCCAAAGGTGTCTGCTATACTTCTGAATCCTGCTTTCTCCTTCCATTTCCCCAGCCCTTTGACTGAGTTTTCTCTCTTTAATTTTGTGTTCTTGTCAGAAGGCAAACCCAAGCTATGCACCCAGTGGTGTTCAGCTTCCATCATGGCCAAATGAGCTCAAAATTACTCAGAATGAGCTGCCCACCCCAAAAGCTCCATCTTCCCTGCCCACCCAGCCATCGGGGAGAATCCTGTTTCAACATAGCCCCTGAGCCTGGCTCTGTTAACTGCCTGGGTAAGCTCTTTGCTCCATACTTCTCACGTGCCTCATTCTTGTGACATACTGGCCAAAAAAAAAAAAAAAAAACCAACAAAAAAAACAAAACCCACAAAAAAACACAAACAAAACCACACACACACAAAAAAAACCCCACTAACACCAAAACCCAAACAAAACACACTTTAGGTTTCTGCATGGGATAAACAAATCATGCTGGGGCAAAACTTGGGTGGGAACCAGTACTTCTGCTGGTCACCTCCCATTTCGGGTCACCTCCCGTTTCGCTGGTGCAACTGAGATGTCCAGGCTGCTTGCTGGGAGCAGGGTAACATCACCTGGTGCTTAAAACATTGGTCCACGCCAGGGCTGTCTGAGTGCAGATGCTCTGTTTCCTACGATGTCTAGCGGGCATGGGATCCTGGGGTGTTCAGCCAGCAGCATCTCTCTTTTCCCAGGGATGGAAAAAGATCTCAGGGTGCCTAGCCTGCTCTGACTCTTGGGCAAGGGGGTTGCCTCCCCTCTGCTGCCAATCTCCTCTGTTCACAAAGTAAAAGTGCACAGAGTAGGGGTGAGAGGCAATGCCAGAGGCTGGGATGCTTCGGCACCAGTTGCTTTGGCATGGTTTGGTTTGACTCTAGCATCCATCAGGGCTCAGGCCCTCCTGGCAGGATGGAGGGGTGCAAACCTTCCTGGGAGGACTCGGGAGGTGATATGGAGGGAAAAGCCCACGGCATGATGGCAATCTCCACCTCTGTGGACCCCAGCTCTCCCGCTGGGCACCCTGACCAAGCTCTTGCTGGGTGTCAGATGGCCTCACAGAAACAAATTATCGCCTTGGCTGCGGTGGTTGATGTGATTTCCTTCACTGCTGCTTTTACCAGCCATGTTTGGTGCCCAGCAGGACACAGGCAGCATGGCTGCACCGGTGCAAGGGGAGGCCAGGGGAGAGGAAAGAGGGTTGTCCCCCTCAGTGTTGTGCTCAATTTTAGCCACTCTCACAGCTCCTGTGGAGCGGGACTTGCTGTGATCACACACACAGCTAAGGAGGAGGAAATCCCATGGCATGGGCTGCCATGTGGGATGGCCAGGCAGAGCAGGGTCCCCTCCCATAGGAGATAGGCTCCTGCAGCCCCCTCCCACCTGGCCACAAGCCTTGTCTCCAGGGGAAAGGCTTAAGCTGTGATCCCAGCTCCTGGCAGGGAAGGTGGATGCTACTACCTCTGCTTCACCTGCAGCCCCCTCTGTGGATGCATTGGTGGGCTGCATCCATACCCCCACCGAGTGCCAGGGCAGGGACACAGAGACACCACCTGCACCCAGAGCTCAGTCCTGGGGGCAGCACAGCAGCCCCGGCTTTGTGTCACCGAGCCCACTCTTGCAGGACCTGCCATCCCACCACCACACAGCTGCCCAGGCACATCACCAGACACCATTACTCCAGCAGATGGTGAGAAAAGAGTTAACTTGTTTAAACTTTTCAGCTTCACATCTGAAATCTGTGTTTTGTCGGCAAACAGGTAGTACATCTAATAAAATGAACCTAATCTTTACTCCAAAGCTGTATTTTTTTAGCTCCAGGGGCTCTGGTAACTGCTGCTATTGCTCTTATTTCTTTTGCTCTTATTTCACCAGAAAGCTCTCAATAAAAATACGGTGGAAATGCTTGGAGAAAAGTAGTTGTCAAGACAGGCAGTTATTGGAAACACTTGGGGCTGAGGGGCTCCACAGAAGTCATGCAGCAACCAGGTCGTGTGACCCTACCAGCTCCTCCTGCACCCAGCCAGGCACACTGGGAAGAGCTCTGCAGGGACAAGCCTTTTCCAGGGACGGGCTGAGGCCAGACCCTGGTGCTGTGCTGGCCATGGCTCTCGCTGCAAGGCAGGACTGGAAAGGTATTAGCCCTTTTTTTAAATTATTTTTTGTTTGCATTTGGGTTTGGTTTTTGTTTGTTGGTTGTTTTTTTTTCTTTTGGAAGAGCAGGGTTTAGCATCTGCACTTAAGGAGAGCAGCAGTCCCTGTTTGTGCCGTGCTCGGACGTGTTTATGGGGTGGTGGCAAAAGAGAAAAGGATGGGCTGAATAAAGAGGGAACCATGCTATCAGGAAGACAGAAAAAAACACTGGTCAGCCCCTCCTGAGACTACGCAGTGCATGCCGGTGTATATATTTAGGTTTTGGTTAGCTTTCCTTGCCTCCCCGCAGCCCCAGAGTGGTACCCCAGAGACCCAGGCGAGCACTGCAGGGACGTGCAGGCATACCCGATGCCTGCGGTGATTGCTTAATGTGGACAGCACTCGATTAGGACTTGTGTCTATTGCTTTGGTTGATAATGTCACTACAATAGGGGGGGAAAAAAAGCATGAAAGCCAGGGAGAGATGGAGATTTAATTGGATAATTCTCACTGAAGCATCTCCTGGTTAACCAGCCAGAACCCCCACCTGCATCTTTACATTATTTTGCATGTTAACAAGGTCTGTGTCCCATGAAGCGGCTGGTGGGGCATGAGGGGTTATTAAACCTGGCAGCACCACTTCCATTTATCCTCCAGGGTAACTAAAGTAAGTAACTGGATGTCAGTGCTGCTCTCCAGCAGCCCCTGGGGAGCCAGGTGCTGGGCGGGGTGGCTGGGCTCTTCCTTAGGATGTTCACACACAGAGCTGGAGGAAAATGCTGTTGTTTAGGACCTTGGGCAGCTTTAGTGTCATCATGAGCAGACGCTATCCACCAGCAGAGAGAGAAATTACAAGGTTTCAATATATAACCTCCATCAGGGTAAACAAACAGGAGCACTGGCTTTATTTTGCCTTTTCGCCTGTGCTTGGCCGATGAGTAACAGCACAAAGAAGGGTCGTGGGAGCAGAATCACGGAATTGTTTAGGTTGGAAAGCACCATTAAGATCATAGAGTCCAACCATTAACCCAGGGCTGCCAAGTCCATCACTAAACCATGTCCCTAAGCACCACATATACATGTCTTTTAAATACCTCCAGGGATGGAGACTCCCCCACTTCCCTGGGCAGCCTGGTCCAGTGCTTGACCACCCTTTTGGTGAAGAAATTTTTCCTGATATCCAATTCGAACCTCTCCTGGTGCAACTTGAGGCCATTTCCTCTTGTCCTATTGCTTGGTACTTGGGAGAAGAGACTGACCCCCACCTGCCTACAACCTCCTTTCAGGTAGGTGTAGAGAGTGATAAGGTCTTCCTTGACCCTTCTCCTCTCCAGGCTAAACAGCCCCAGGTCCCTCAGCTACTCCTCATCAGACTTGTGCCCCAGACCCTTGACCAGCCTCGTTGCCCTTCCCTGGACACGTTCCAGCACTTCAGTAGTTTTCTTGTAGTGAGCAATGGAGCAACCAGGACAGCTAAAAGTGTCTGGGCTTGTTTATTTTGCTCTCCTTAATTATCCAAAACAACCTGAATGGATGGATTTCTTTCTCCCAAGGCCGGGTTGGGCACAGACATTAAGCTGAGTGGGGAAGACCTGCATGAGACGGTCATGGGCAAATGCTTAAAAATATAAATATATCACTGGAAATTTCTGGAGCTCTTCCCATCCCAGACAACCTGACCTTCAATTTGTTGAACTTCATCCCACGATTTAATGATTGTCAGTGCAAACACAAGCCAGTTTTCCTAGAAACACTGAACCATCCCCCAAGCCTTGAGAGAAATTCATGTCGCCCTTGTCTCCCCCCAGGAGGTTTTGCTCTGAGCGCTTTATTTATCTCAGAAGCATCGTGCTTTTCTCTCGGAGGTTGCCCTGCTCCGACCCTCAGAAAACATATCCTGAAAGATGTCACTCGGTGGGGAAGCAAGGCATAAATGCATTTGTCTGAAAAGCTGCAGAATCAAACTGGGGAAACAAACACCAGGAAGGTGGAGGAAGATCTCAAGTTCTCCACTCGCCAGCATTGATAATAGTCCTAGCAAAGAGTGAAGAGCCAGAGAGACAGACGCTGTAGGACCCACTTCTGCCATAGGACCCTCTAGTCTGGATATTTTTCATACTGGCTTCTAAAAGGGGAAAAATTTGAATGAGCAGCTGATAATCCCGAATTCTCTCTGGGTAGTAAATCAGCAGCAGCAAGTGGAGGCAGGTGATTCAAAGTGACTCACAACAAGTCACGGGGAGCATCCTTCTCCCCGAGTGTGGTCACAGCTTGGCTTCATGCAGCCTTTGACAGGTATCCTTTAACCAGAGGGAACCTCTCTGAATGCCATGGAATGCCATCAGGTTTGCCCACGTCGGCACTGAGTCCTGCTCCAAAGGGAGGTGCTTTTCTGGTAATTAAAATTAATGGGCTCTTACATCCTGGCTCCATCCAGGTTTTCCCAGGTAATAGATGCCATGGGAGGACTGGTCACTGCATGAGCTGCTCCCTGAGCTGCACGGCTCAGACTGAGAAGGGACATCTAAAATCCCCAAGGTCCCCAATCCAGACATAACTTTTAGCTAGGGAGCACAGCCCGTAGCAGGCATTAGAGACACCTCACCCACCCATATCCACTACAGAAACACAGACTCCATTCAAAACCAGGCACCTCCAGCCCTGTTACTCACAGAAACAGACGTCAGGCTCTGGCAGCCTCCAAAGCCTTGTACTTTGGGACCTTGGACTTAGGTCAATGTAAGTACAGTGTTCATTTAGCATCAGCAGGAAAGGCTCCAGTCCCTTAAATCCATTCCTGGTGAATACACACCGCCCTGGGTTTGCGGTGGGGAGGGAGTTTTCTACATTAACCATCAATGCACAGCACCATCTTTAGTGACTCCCCTAAAAGACCAGTGTTGGCAACAGCTGACATAGTGGATGTGCCTGCAGGTACAGGCAGTGGGCACCTCCACACTATCAGGAAGCCACAGCTCTGGTCAACGGCTTTGGTGTTTGCCAGGTAGCATGACGGTCTCCTTTGCTGCTTGGTAGATTTTCACCCACCTTCTTGGCAAAGACAGCAGGAGGCTTTGTGCCAGCCACCCCTCCTCCTGAGCAGCTCTAGTTTTCATTTGATGAGCCAAACTCAAGCCAGTCACCATCCTCCTACGCTTCCCCCCTTTACCCAGCATGGTACCTTCGAGCCCCACTTCAGCATGTGAGGATGAGAAGAATGAACACAACATTTACAGGGAACTGCCTTTTCCCTTGACTTCACTGTGATTTACTTGCTCGTGTGGGACATAACACAAAGGGTGCTAGACTGAGCTGCAAGACTCCATGGTGGTGGAAAACCACACTACTTTTCCCTGGCAGCAGAGACTGGGAGTGCTCAGCACCTCCACAGCCACCAAAGGCCCATTACAGGGCATCATCCCCAAGCACTGGATGGCTTCAGCCAGCTGGAAAACCAGGAGATGTGATTCGAGGCTCATTGCAGATAGAAATGCACTGGGATGTGTGGCCAGAGACCCCAGCTGCTCCACCCCATGCCCTTCCCGGATCCAGCCCATCTGGCGGATAGCCCCTGCAGCACCCCTGGTGCTGGTGCTGTTGGCAGGTATATTGCAGAAGGAAACTGGGCTTTGCCTCAGAGAGCACCAGGTGTCATTCAGCAAAGGATGTTCCCATCACTGGGCAGTGACACACATTGTTAGCAAGGCCAGGCTGAATCAAGAAAAACAAGTGAGATGACACTCAGTGATCAGTAATTCCTCCCCCTCACCCATAACTCTGTCAGCCCTTTCAGCCAGATTGTCAAAATACGTTTGTCACAGAACAATTCCTACCCTTTTTTTTTTTATTATTATTATTATTATTTTCCCTTTTTCAGACTCTGGCTGAACTCATCCATTTGGAACAAAACCCAATATTCATTTCCTCTCTGGGCAGTTGATTTTATTATTGGCTCACCTGCTCCCATGGTTGAAGAGCTATAAGACTAGCTGGGTCTTCAAAATTAAATTTTGTTGGGTTTTAGGTGGTGGGTTGGTTTTTTTTCCCCAGCCTCATGTATTCTATGACTGCAGGTTACTGGCAGAGATTTGAAGATGTACTTGGCAAAGGCACTTTCTGTCTGGGATGGGGATGAGCAAAACAGGAAACCTGCTTCCCTCTAAATCAGCATCTTTCCAAACGTTCAGACTATTCCAGAGCAGGACAGACCTTGCTTGTGCCTTGCACGTCTTTTGCTGGGGGTGAAGTCGAGCTGTGGGCAGTCACTAGGTGTTCTACCAGGCAGACGAGGCTAAAAGAAGAAAATGTGTGTTACTTTGGGGTTTCTTTTTGGGGAGGGGGAAGGCTTCTGCTCAGCCCCAGCTTGGCAGCTGGGAGCCCTGCCAGGCTAGGATGGACTTAGGACGTTGCTTAGTCTTGGGATCCTTCCCAGGCTCCCTGATTCCTGCCATGGCAGGATGAATTTTTCTGCTTCGGGGACTGTGTTCAGGAGGCCAGGCTCAATTCTGCATTACACTGCCAGCTTTGCCTATTTTGGTTACTGGTCTTCTCTGCTGGTCTAGTAGAACAAAGATCTTGGGACAGGGAGGGAGGGGCACACGTGTCCTATTGCATCGCTAAGACCGGCTCTCCAAAGCCAGATCCAAAATGCTCCAAGGGCTGCTTGGAGAGCGGTGTTAAGGCTTTAGTAACTCCCGATTAGCCACTGCTGGATTAAACTCCTCACCTGTCTGTGACTAGGTGATGTTATCTCATTCTGCAGCCAGAGGAGCGAAGCCCAAGGGTAGGAGCAAAACCCTAATCTCTGTTGACACTGGCTTTCACCTCCCCAGCAATATTCTCTGCCTCACTTGTCCACGCACATGTTTTCTATGCCTCTTTTCCGTGGGAATCCTGGCTGAGACGTTTGCTCCCTCGGAGTTCCCTGCAAATGCTAAATGCAGTGCCAAAGCCAAAAGCTGACCTCATCGTTTCTCAGCAGGAACTCAGTTTGCCAACAACTGCTATTTTCACTGACCTCATACGGTGAAAGATCTGTGTCCCATCTTACCTGGAAATGCCAGCCACAAGACAGCACTGGTAGCAGGAGCCAGCGTTTTTACTGGAAGGAATATTTTTAGCTTGGCAAGGCGTCGCACTGGAAAGCTTATTCCTTCAGACAGTAATACCTTGGTCCAACAGAGCAAGCAGACAGGCTCTCTGGCTGCAGCACCCAGAGGAGCAGCCCGGCAGGCTGGGGGCTGCGCCGGCACCGCACCATCCCGTGCATCCCCAGCACCGTGGACGGATCCAGACCTGCCTGCCCACCAGCACAGGTCAGGGCCAGGCTTGTGTTTAAACACGAAAAGCAATTGCAGCTGAAAATGAGAGGAAGGGGAAGTGTGAAGAAAATCTCGCAGGCGTCAGACGACACCCCCCCCCAAGCCTGCCCTGAGAGGTCTCCCTGTTGGATCATGCCTGGGGAGGGGGCTGCTCCTGCACGCACACTTGCATTACTGCCTTGCCCAAGGAAACTGGTGCCAAAGCTTGGTGGCCTGGGGAAGCTGGATGCTGCTGCGGTGTGAGGCATCGCACTGAGCCACTGTCCCCTGAGCTGCCAGGCCTTTGTCCACGCCACCACAGCTACAAAGCATATAGAAATGTGTAAATGGGGGTGGGCATCCATGAGGTGAGAAGGGCCACCCACCCACGGTCCCTCCAGGCTGGCATTTCCCCCGTGATCCTCCCAATAAGGTGGGCGCAGGAGGATGGCGAGCAACACGAGCTGTCATCTGCTGTACCTGCAGGTTGACTGAAGAGAGGGAAGGAGCTGGCAGACACTACGTGTCCTACGCACCAGGCTGCCCACGCAGTTTTCTCCCTCCCAATTACCAGCAGTAATGAAGGAATGGGCAGGACCGGCCTCATTAGTGGGACTGGGACTGGAACTGGGACAGTCTGGGCTGAGTTTCCAGCCTTCATGTGGGCTGTGCACCTGCACCATGCAGGATCTTGCAATGCAGACGGAGTGGTCAGGGGGTGCCATGCCATGAGGCTGAAGCAGGCTCCCAAATGGCTGGCTTGAAACCCAGAAGAGGAGGATAAATCCCACTGGAGTGTGTGCAACACCTGGATTTTGGAAAGAGCAGGACTTCAGGAGGGTCCATTGGGATGCAGGGCAGGCTGGTTTGCTGGGGAAGCCTCTCTGCCTGCATCCCTGACCCGGCACCTGCACCTTCAGATGACACCAAGAGGTTCTTGCCTTTGTGCTGATCCCCCCCTAGCAAGCTCCCTTGCACCCATTCCCCTGTTAAATAAAGATCTCCATCCTCCTGATATCAGCACAGTTTTCCCAGGCAGTCCCAGACTCCGATCCACCCTGCTGAGACCTTACCCACACTGCCGCAGCAGCAGGCTGGGGGGGAGGTGGCGATGGGGTGGCAGGTGAAGCCCAGGATACAGAGTGCAACCAAGTAGGTGATTATTTTATTCTTTTGGGGGAAGGAGGAAGCAATTTCCATGTGGCACTCCCTGGTATACCTGGAGGGTGCAGCTGATGAATAGGAGTGTTTTACTTGCCGCAGGCTGAGCCACGCAAAGCTCAAGAGTTTTTCTCCTGAGCTGCTCCATTAACACAAACAGACAGCAATGCTAGCTGCTGACACCAGGGTTAATTAAATCCATCTCTCCATCAATTCTTATTCAGCTATTATCGATGGTCATTAGATCAGCGACAAAGTGACAAGCAAACAGTAATAGACTCATTTTAACCCTTGCAGTGCTGGAGAAGTGTAAACGGACCAGGTGAGTGGGGAGGTGGCTTCTCTGGTGCTCTGCTCAAACTCTGCTTGCTCTCCCTTAGAGCATCCTACCTGTATTTAGTCACCTTGGTAGGGCAGGTCACCACCCTTATTCCTCTGAGAGGCAGAGTCTGTGCCCGTGTCCCTCTCTGTCCCTTTCCAACAGCTTCACGGCCCGACGTCCCCACAGGAGCTGTGCTGTTTCTCAAGGATGCTGGGGACAGCAGATGCTGTCAGTGGCACAGTGACATGCAGACTGAAAGCAGAAAGGTCCTGATGCTGCATCCTTCTTACCATGACTGAAAGCAGAAAGGTCCTGATGCTGCATCCTTCTTACCATGACACAGAGATGGCAGGATGGAAAAAATGGTCCTTGTTACAGGGTGGTCCTGAACTGCCCAGCAGAACGATGAGGGCGATGCCACCCTCGGAGGAGAGACCCACAGAGCTGCTGCGCACACCTAAGCAGTGAAACAAACCACAGGAAGACTAGTTACTGGAATAACTCCCTCTGTGGAAGGACTAACAAGAATAAGGGAAATGTGTGCTGTTGGCTGCTACAGCCCTTCCTTCTCACAGCAAGGCAGAGCTGACTTGCCCTCCCCACCCCCACCCCAGCCCGTACCCGTGTCCTGAAGGCCCTTCCAGTGCCACTCACACTTTTAGTCAGGCTCGCGGGGGAAAGCTGCTGCTGCTGCTCTCCTTCCTCTCCCCCTCTGATTAACAGCTTAAATGAGAACTGAAGGCTGCCCAAGGGCTGCAATACATTTTCACGCTTCTGCCGCTGCAGCCAACAAGCCGATGTCCAGCTCTCTTCAAGGTCACTCACAACCTTCAAGTGACTTTCCAGCTTGCTTGGGGAGTCATGCTGGCGTCCGGTGGTTTCAATTCGCAGAGCAAGGAGACAGGGTCCTGCTGGGAGTGCTGGGGATGGGTCTCAGTGGTGGCTTACCTGGGGCATGTGATGATGGGTTATGAAATGCCTGCAATAAAATGTATATATAATTCTGTGCATATGTGCAGGTAAACAACTGGCACGTATTTACCCTGACTTTTGCCTGCCCATAGGTGAAACATTGCCCTTGGTGGTCCAGGCAAGTCTTTCCAAAAACCTTGGAGACAGTCCTTGGAGGTTCCACACACACGTTAGATAGCCCCTTGGCTAGGAATGGTGAGGACTACTTGTGGTGACAGGGCAAAGGCACTGCTCTTTTATCCAGTATCTGGGGGGAATGCTGTAGCCCAGAGCTCTCCAGATTTCTGCTTTAGAACTACATTAGCAAAGTTACAAAGTGCCACCAAAGACCTGTCTCCAGACTGGTAGGATGGAGCTTTCAGTGCTTGTTGGCTTGCAGTAGAGGCCTGCTATGACTTCTTGACCCAGCACAGTGCAGGAAAACCATTTAGAAAATATACCACTTTTCTCCCTCTTACAATCATTCTTGTTCTTGTGTTGCTAGAGTTGGGCTGGATGTGGTGGTAGGGGTGTGATTTTCTGGAGAAGCTGCTTGAACTCCCTCCTTCCAGCCTCTACCCTGAAGGCTTTGGTGTGAAGACAAGATTTCTGAGTGCTGGTACAAGTGCCTCATGATGGCCCATCTGCTCTGCCATGGAAAGAATGTGTTCTTGCAGGACTGCCTGAGGTTTGTGTTTCTGGAAATAGTTAATAGTTACAGTGCTGGTTCATTGCTCTTCAGTACATGCTGCTGCAGCGCTTCGGTGTTTTTGCGGGGTTCAGAGATCTCAGCGTGCACCACAAATAGCTTTCTTTGTGTAGCTCTTTACAGCAGCTTTTAACACCTGCAGAAGCTGCAACATGCTTGAGAGCCAGTGAAGAAACGCTTTACAATTGGTAAATCCTTTGTTGCTGGAGTTGCGAAATAGGCATGAACGAAGAAAATGGCCGGGGGAAAAAAAGAGCCAAGACATCACAAGGCATATGTGTGACAGAGTGACAGACCTCTGGCAGGGTCCGTGCCTGGATGGTGCCTCATCACCTTCTTGTGCCCACAAGAACCACAGAGAGGCGGTGGCAGGTGGTATCTGCCTGTGATGGGCTAATCCTGGTCTCCTGGCCCTACCCCCAGTCCTTTCCTTGGAGAAGGGAGACCTTGGTCCAGGCAGGGAATAGGGAAGCAGAAGCATAGCTTTTCCAGTCATCCCTGTAACCAGGATGTGTAAGTCTCTGACATTCCCCCTGTGCATGCACATATCTGAGGCAGTATTTTATCCCTGCTTTTCCTCAGTGAAGGGATACAGGATGGGCATGTTAGAAAACGTCCTTTGTTTCTGAGCTGGTGGAAACAGCACAGTGGGGGAAAGTTGCTTTGGGCTCAAGCAGCTTGCCTCAGCCTAAGGACAGAGCTGTGAGGGAGAGCAATTGCCCTCCTAACCGCAGCCCTCTCCAGCTCCTTTGATCCAGCAAAGTGCCTGTGCCCAGCAGGGACCCTCGGCTTAGCTGGAGGGCAGCAAGACTGAGCCTGAACACGGCAGTGGGAAAGATAAGAGATGGTGGCTCCATGGTGGGGTGAGGAGGGGGCAGCAGCACTGCATGCGGTGGTCTGCGTGCCTGGCTGGCAAGCAAAGCCCAGGAGCAGCACTGCTCCAGGTAGGGAGCGCAGCTCTGCTTGGCAGCTTAAAACTCACACACATCCCATTTCTTGAAAAAGGAAAATAATTGCCATATTCATTTGTGGAGGGAAATAATTACTTCAGTCATGACATGAAGTCAATTTTTGTCCTGAACCAGAGGGAGCCCTGTACTGACAGAGGGAATTTTAGAGAGAGCAAAAACAAGCCTGGCATTTGTACGCCGCAATTAAGGGCGAGAAGGAGCCAGCGGTAGGGTTTTTTTTCCCCTCTCCTTCTGTTTTTTTGCACATCAAATCAGATAACGGGTAAAATGTTCTGGCTCAGGCTGGGGGTAGAGGAAAGGTCTCGCTTAACTTTGTTAGCCGTGCTGAAATGCTGCGGTTCAAAAGATGACTGCGGCAAGAGAGCGCTTTTCCTCTGCCGTTTGCCACGGCACCAGGTGGGGACTGATGGGCAGATTGAAGGAGCCTGTTGGCCGGTTAGCAGGGCCAGGAGAGGCACAGGCAGGCACTTAATACAGGTTAAACAACTTATGGGAATTAAAAAGGAGAATAATAATAATAAAAAAAGGCTGGAAGGCCTTTCTGCCTGTGCTGGCGATGGGATCATATCTGAAATCCATTTCTTGGGAAGATCAAAGGCCCAGGCTGGGACTTCTGGGCAAGCAGCACAAATTGCTAATGGACTCTGGGCTTGCATGCTGCTGTGCATGGGCATGCTTGCTCGGCCACTGGCATGGGCAGCAGCAGCAGGCGGCTTTCCCCCCAGCGCTCCAAACGGAGGTGAAGTATTCCTGTTGCAGCCGGGGAGGGTGCAAGCCCACGCACCCCACTGCATGCTTTGCTGCCCTGAGCTGGGGTCCCCTGGGGAGCTGGGGCCAGGGTGTCTCTCTGCCATGGGACCTGGTCTCCAGCATGTGCCAGGGAGCGTGGCTGCCACATAAAAATGGGGCTCCTGGGAGCCCCGGGACAGGGGGAAAGGGCAGCTGGCATCCTGCTACGGGGGCACGCAGGCCAACGCAGATAAATTATAAGCCAGAGCCTTGGGTACGGCTCCTCTGCTGTGAGGTGGTTCTGGCTAAGTGCCGAGCTCCTCACTGCGAGGAGGCTTCCCACGTTCCGTCCGGATTGCCTACGACTGGCCTCTGGCTGCCCCCGGCTCAGCTGCTCCAGAAAGAAGTGGGGGCACACACAGCTTACCCCAGAGCAGCGGGGAAGATGATATCTGCATGGGCTAATTGACACTAAATTATGTGGGGAAAAGAGGAAACTGAAGGTGGGCGGTTCTGTAAACATATCTATTTTTCACAATCTGTACCACCATGATTGAAGCTGGTGTCAGGGGTGATATATGATAGAAAATTGATGAAACATTGATGTCAGGGGATGAATATTTCAGGAGGAGCTGTATACATTGTACAGTGCTTTTCTTAAATCTTTAACCAGTGTTGGATAACCTTGAGAGGGGTGTTTATGAGTTTATTCTGTGGCAAGGGGAGCAGGGAGCCCAAGGGGATTTGGGGTGTGCTGCCCCAGGGAGAAGGGAGATGCGCTGGTGCGAGGCTCAGTGTGTCCCATTGCACAGGGCTGTCCTGCTAAGCTGGCATCGCACGGAAAATCCTCGAGGCTAACATGTGCCAAACCTTTCCCAGCTCCAAAAGCAAGCGTAGGACGTAAAGGTCAGCCCTGGCTCCATCTTCCTACAGCCCTTAGAGCATCCCCAGACTGCGCTTTCCTGTGCCACCGGCTATAGCTGCTTCCCAGCAGCTTGACCTGATTCTGGCCTCGCCTCAACATGCTCGGGCACAGTACACTCAGACTGATGGAAAACAAGTTTGCAAACTGCTTTCTCCTCCAGGTTGACTTTCAAGCACCAGCATCTGGCTTCAGCAGGGAGGTTGTCCTCTTTCAAGGGAGAGCGAGAGTAACTGGAGGCTCAGGGTCCGGCTGGGGACCGCGAGCACAAGCCATGAGCAATTACAACAGAGGGGAAGCTCAGAGCAGCTCACAGCCTGGTGAGTGGAAAAGTCCTGCTGGCTCATAGCTATTTTGAGGTAAGGCATTAATTGAGGACCAGAGGGAAAACAATGAAGCCATCCCCAAAATAGAAGCTGTCAAAATGTCGTTGCTAGGAGTGAAGCCGAACCGGAGGTTTTTTTTCTTTTTCCTGTTGCGGAGCCTGTCAGCTTCAAAGCAGCTGCGAGGCGAGCAGAGTTTGGGGGTTTCCTTTGCTCCCACCAAAACCAAACTTCCCGATCTCCCCTGTGCCCAGAGCAGGGGCCAGGGAGGCAGCGACAGCCGGGCATGCGTTAGGACTAATGCTTTTCAGTGACATTCAGAAGATTCCTCGGGGCCCCTTTGCATTTGCTGCTCTGAAGATTTGCTTGTTTATTCTGGAAATTAGCAGTGTTCAAGCTTTTTTATTAATAAACCTCTAAGAAAAAGGAATTTTTTTCACATGGAGGGCACATTGTCTGGAGGATGGGGTTTGGCGGAGTTTTGGGTCCAGGATGGGGAGAGAGAAGAAAATTTTTTAAGCAGGAGGGGTTTTTTTTAAGAGCAGTTTTGATATTTCATGTACAAAACCAGTGTTATTGTAACACTCGAGTGTGCCTTTCCGGGAGCAGGACCTCCTGCTGCATCAACTCTGCAGCGCCTGCCTGGGGCTGGTACCTGGGAAGGGTCATCAGCCCAACAGGACGGCTTCTCCCCAGCAGCCCCAAATGGAAGCAGAGACGGATGATTTACACTTCTCCGATCTCACTCTGCCTTTCCATAACCAACATCTCATCCGAAGAAGTAAGATGAGCGTGAGTGGGGGGAAAAAGCCTGCCCTGCTCCCTGTCCCATCCCCAGCTGGGCACGCGTGGTGACCCTTGGGGCTGTCAGTGCTGCTAGGCAGGGAGCCCCTCCTGCACAATCCTTTGGGTTGTGCCCATGCGACAGTTTCTGAGGCCCCATCAGGAAGAGTGTTCTCCTGCCACCGATATTATCTCATAGCACTTGCCATCTTTTTTTCCCCCACGCAACAAACTGCAAGTTGAGACCCTGAGGCATCCGTGTAGCACCAAGAAGACTCTTGTATATCTTTTTTAAAGATACATTTTTGTTTTGCACTGTTCAAACACCATCTGCTGTTTTGTACGGCGGCACTTTCACAGGAGGGGGTCATTTTTAGGTGTAAATTATTCCTTAAAGTACATATTGACAGTACTGAAGGCTGAAATGGCTGGGAGAACCCTACACTGAGCATAGAAAGTACCACAACCCCGGTCTGTAATGGCTATCCTCATTGTGCGGGGACTTCACTTCTTGCCTTCCCACCTGGAAAAGCATCTTCTACCCTCGGTCTCCTGCCATCCCAGGGACAGCTAGCAACTGAGGTCCTGGTCCTGAAATACTAGCTGGAAAAAAAAATATTCCCTGGTCACTTGACTGAATCAAGGCCAGCATCAGCCCGCCAAAGCTACTTGGGCTTATAATAATAAACTGGTGATGCTGCCTGTGATGTGTAACTTACAGAGGCTCGTGGTTATCAGGAGTGATGAGGCATTGTGTCAGAGGGATGCACTTGGCCAAAACCAGGCTGCCGGTAAGAGCCCCCAGGTTAACCCCCTGGGCACTCAGTCTCTATTTCAACGTGAGCAAAGCAACAGTAAATACCTGGCAAAGAAAGTTAGTCCCTGATCTGTAGCACTTAAACAAATACGATTAAAATAATTGCTGCAGCTGGGTGGCTGCTCTCCCGTTTCTTGTTACAGAGTGTCACCGGGATGTAATGACTGCAGCAGCACAGCCCTGTGCTATTTCAACATTAATTTGGTATCTCATTTCCAGCTATCACCTTATTTATATTAGAAGCTTTAATTTATGTCAGGCCAGGTGTGCCAAGTGTCCCAATTACATGAAGGTCGGGGAGCGGCTCCTGCAAAGAGCACATGAGTCGAGCCGGGTGCTGGGATCTCCTCCTCCTCCACCAGGATGGTGCTACAGGAGCTCCTACTGTGGTCCAGGCTGAGGCACGCTCCATAGCCCAAGCATCTTCAGCCAAGTACAGGGAAGCAAATGATGTTTTTCATGTGTGCTTTTTATTTTTTCTCCCCCTTTTCTATGTTTTTTTTTCTTCTTTTCTTTCCCTCCCCCCCCCCCCCCCCTCCCCCCAGTTCTAGCTTTTTGCGGGCAACAAGAGACGTTATATTTTGACGAGTTAATAAACATCTCCCGCGGGAGCGAAGGAGCTCCAGCATGCTCTGCTTCACCATGTTTTACGTCTGACTAACAGAGTTTGCAGAACAAGAGGTGTTTTTCTAATCTGAGAACTTGGTGGATCACGTTTCAGCCTTCTCCCTGAAGCTGCTTCGCTTCCCTGTGTCTCGGAGACTGATATCATGATGCTTCCGTGTTATCTCCTGGGGGCTAACACATTGCTGCAAACTCCCCCAGCCCTTTCTGCCACCCCCCACCTGCTCCCAACCCCAAATCATCACTTGGATCTCATGTTTTTGAGCCGTTTATCAGCCTCGGATGTTAAGATACCACTGTACATCTTGCTCTGTGGCGTCTCTGGGATCTGCATGGTCCCATGGTGCAGGGTTCCTGTGCTAACAGGAATCCCTTCACTGCTGGAAAGGCCACCAAGGAACACCAGGCACTGCTGCAATGAGCTGCTGGTGGATGCCAGGTCTCTGCATTGGGCATGCACCTTGCCTTGCTCCTCCCGAGCACCTCCATCTGCTAACACAGATTCCCACAACCTGTGGTTTTTATCAGTCAACCCAAGAGTTCCTCATAATTTTGAGACCAGCAGGTGAAGAAGCCCTTGGAAACCTGAAGAGCAGGAGCAGATGGACACAGCTCCAAAGCCTGCCGCTGCTAGGATGCCCCTAATGGCCATATCAACCTGGAGGTGGCTGCTGCCTTCATGCCTTTTGGCAAGAAGAAATGAGACCTTGGACATGGTGCAAGGCAGGCATGGGAAGACAGCACACAGTCCAGGGAGCCAAATTGCCAGTTCGAACTTGTAGAACATTATTGCTTGTGAATTATGGATAGTTATTGCGCCTCCTGGACGATAAATTATTGAGTTGACATGCTGGATGGAGACCGAGGAGCGGTGCTGTGTTTACAGCAGGCGGATCTGGCACCTGGTGTCTTTGTGGGGAGTGGGGGATGTTTTTCTCCCTTTCTGTCTGAGCAAGAGCATCTCTGCCTGAAGCTGCAGAAACAGCAGGGCTCTGCCCACCGTAACTCACTGAGTTAACTGTGAGGGCAGCCGCAGGCAAAAATCACTGGCAAGGGATCCCAGAGGAGGTTGGGGGGGTTCCCCCCAATCCCAGAGGTTTTTCTGCTTGCACTTTTGTCAGGTTTGCACTTTTGCTAGGGTTTGGGAATGGATAACACCGGTCTGCGAAAGGAAATGAGATGGGTTCCTTAAACCCAGGCATAAAGCAGCTCACCCAAAGCAGGAAGAAGGGCAGCGTGCTGGCCTCTGGCTGCAGACAGCAGCCTCTTCCCCCTCCACAGCATCAGACATTGCTTTTGCCTGCATAAGAGGAGAAACTCAGCTTTGTCTGTTTAGTATGCAGTCAGCTGCATAATATTTGTGTTGGAGATGGAAAATAATGCAAGCCAACCAAATCTGTAAATGCGAGGGTGCCTTTCAAACTCCGCTGTGTACATAGACGTGGGAAACCAGCCAGCCAATATCTTAGCAAAAAAGGATTTTATGGGGCCCATGGCCATGCTTCATCAGCCCGGGCACTCATCTTGCTGACATGAAGGGTGAGGACTCTTCCCAGGGAGCTGTGTGATTAGCTCCAGTGCTCGGCTTGAGCACAGCCTGGTCCCAAAGTTTGCTGTGGCCCTGGCTAGCCAGCTCGCCTATCTCCCCAGAGCAACCTGCCCAGCAGCTTGGTGGGGACAGAGATTTGGCACCTGGCTGAGGTGGTCATTAATCACTCCCAGCATCTACTTTGGAAAAGGGGCAGGCAGCAGGAGGTGCCACCCCGTGCTTTCCAAACCTAGCTTAGTTCAGCCGTGAAGAAGAGCTGTGGGTTGGTCCCAAGATGGGGACAGAGCGAGGCTTGTTTCTCTGCTGCTTTGCTCTCTTGTGTCTTGTCTTTGCTGCTTGTGCCCCCCCAATGCAGCTTTGCAATGTCTAGGGCTTAGTGCCACCTGGCACTGGGACATGGATATAAACCCTGGTGTCCCCCCATGCCCCTCTCTGCCTATCCTGTAGCATCATCCTGGGCACTTCTGAGGTCAAATAACCTCCCCGTTGCCCTCAAGAGGACTTGGGGAACAGTTCATTTAGGCGATGAGACACTATCCATTTATCTCCCAGGCTGTGCTGGTCTAGCACCCCTGGCAGGGGATGGCAGGTCTGCCAAACCCCTTGTCCGATGCATGCTCCCAGCAGCCCTGAGCTTAGGGACTCCCTGAGGTGGCTGCTCCATCATGCTTAACAGACCTCGACAGACCCATGTGCCCCTTGAGTTTGCCTAAATGCTTTCTGGGACCCATTTAGGCTGTAGGTCTCCATAGCACCCTGTGGCAATGAGTTCCATAATTTAATCATGAGTGGCGTGGAAAAAGCACTGTCTTTTGTTTGTCCTTAAATTTGCTGCTCGATAACTCGATTTGGACACTCCTAGTTCCTCTGTTGGAAGAAATGGGGAATTATCACTGCCTCTGCACCTGCTCCATGGCACTGGTGCTTTTATACTGGCCTGCTGCAGCTTTTCTTTCACCTCCCCCTCATTCATACCTCCTGGCAATTTCCCACTCCCCTGCCAACCCAGCCTGGCATCACATGGAGGATGGAGCCAGAAAGGTATCTGCTTTGCTTCCTGGCTGTGCTCCTCTCCACTTCTCTCCAGCTCCATTTTTTATAGGTGTGGGAGTGATGCTGGGGAGGTATGGCTGACTCTGGTCCAGATGCCAAGAGGATCCCTCTGGACCAAACCATGGTCTCGATGAAAATCCCCAAAGCATCTTCTGGTGGTTTTGGGTTCTCACTCTTGCCTGGTAAGTCCACATGTGCACATGTAGACCCTTCCCCAGCCACCCAGCAAGGGGAAGGGTTCATAATGTGAGTTATGGTCACCTTTGGAATTACTTGTCTCCTAACCAGGCTTTCCTGGCCCCAGGGGAGCAACTCCCACCTCCGTCCCCATGTGGGACAGAGGTGTTGTGAAGCATCACACAGGGTGGAGGACAGAGGTGACACAAAGGCCTGAAGAGGGGACAGGGAGAGGGGGGGTGTTTGTGTCAGGCTGTACCCCCGCTGAGCTGGATTTGTATTGTAGCTCAAGCTGAAGCCAAGGAGACTCTGGAGCTGATAGAAAGTGAAGCGCTTTCCCTAATCGAATCACACGCCAGTGTCACTCGTAAAGCTCTGCAAAGCAGAAAGGACTTGGGAGCCACTGAACCACAAACACCTCCTCCCTCCCCAGCGCCTCTGTGGAGATCCTGCCTCTCTACTTCTCTTCATCTCTCGCCCACAAACACAGTTTGGGAGGGAGCCAGGGCGGGCTCAGGGATCCCACATGTGCTCTGTGTCTGGTGCAAGGCCATCACACCAGGTATCTCATGGGCTCAAGGACTTTGGGAGATATTGTGCTTCACAGTCTTGGTGGTCATCTTGGGATGTTCCACACTCTCTGGTCATCTTCCTGACAGGGATGTCTCCCTCCAAGCAGGCACTGGGCATGCATCTCACTAGTCCAGTGAGTCTTCTCTGTCCTCAGCTTCTGTGAACATTCTCCTGCACCTTGCTCAGCTCCTTCACAAGCCCCTGCCAGCCTGAGCGTGGGATGTGCAGTGTACAGCCACCCCATTTGGAGGCGATGGGCAGGAGGACAGCTTTGTCTTCACCTCCCTGGCCCAAGCTGTAAGGGGTAACCCAAGGACTACAGGACACCTTTCCCAGTATGGGGTTGGGGAGCCCATGGAGCTGGGGAAGGAAGGACCAGTGCCAGGTATTTCACCCTCAGAGAGCACGAGAGTTGCTGATGGAGCTGGACATTTCTGTGAAAGCCCTTCATTCAGGTTTTGACGATGCATCAAGCACCAAGTACATTGCTGCCTCCGAGCATCTCCATGGAGCTGTGCACAGAGCAAAATTAGCAGGGAGGCTGGCCAATGTCAGATCTAGAGGACAGGCTGGCTCCATTCAGGTGCCCACCAGCAACAACCTACCTAGCAAAACACACTGGTCCGTCTGTTTTGCAGGGAACCCTGCCCTCTCCTCCTCCAGCCCTTTTTCTGCCCTAGCTTTCCTGCATTTCAGAGAGAAGCAAATTCTCCATCCTTCACAGGCACCGGCTGGGACTTCTTTGCAGCAGTAAACAGCATCCTTGCAGCAGGTCCATCAGCGGCAGTTTCCACAGCCTCCTTCAGTGCACCCAAAGCATGCAGGTGAGGAAATTGTCGGTGGCAGGGGCAAAAAAAACCCAAGCCATCGCTAAACTCAGTGTTTACTTCATGCCAGGGCTCTCTTGGTAACAACAAGCTCCCCAGAAAAATCCCCTCTTTAAAAAAAGCAGGGAGATTTCAGCCCGGCTGGATTCCCAGAGGAGGGAAGTGGCTATTTCTGGAGTGAGAGAAGATGTGGCTGAGCCTCCTGCGGTGGCAGGACCGACAGACTTCAGCAGCGGCTGCTTTCCCTGAGCTAGACACATGCAATTTTCCACATTTGGTCCCTGCTGCTGTGGAGAGCCAGTGGGAAGCTGATGCCAGGGCGTTAGGGCTGCAGCATCCCAGGGAAAGCAAAACGCTGTACAGCCACGGCTTTTCCTTGCTGGGGAAGCCCTTTCCAGTGTCTCGACCTCACATTATCTGTAGCTTTGCTGCATATCCCCTGTTCTTCCCCTGTGTGCATGTCTTCAGACACTCTCTTCTTACTAATGCCTAATTAGGTTGGTGGGACTGTTTAGCCCGATAGCATAGTTATGGATAATGCTATGCAAATTGACTTGAAGACCTATGAACCCCCAAATAGATAAGCACCTCCAGCTACCCCCATGCTTAGCTGCCTGCAGACCATCCAGCCAACTGCAACTGCAAATAGCATGTGGGGGTTTTAAAGAAAATGCTCTTTTTTAAATAAATAAAAATCATCCTTTCCCCTCCAACAGAAAATTCTTTATACCTTAAAGATGTCTTGACATCTCAGTGCAGCCAAGCCCAGCCTTATCTCAGATATCTGAGATATTTAGTGAGGAGCATGGTCACCATCTGAAAGAAAAAGGCACTTACAGAGGACATTTCAGCCCACCTAAGGTCCACTCTGCCTCTAAAGTTTGGGTGGGAAAAGATACCCACCTCTCCTGTGACAACGTGATCACAGCTGAAGGGCGCCGTGACCTCAAAGTCTGAATAAGCGAGTCTTTGTCTCTCCTCCTGATTATGCTTTGGAAGTTTCCTCTGTTTATTATTCATCTGATTGCAATCTTTTTTAACGCTTTAATGCAACCTCTGTCCTGGCTATGCTAAAGACCTGAATGCCCGACCAGAGACATGCACTGGAAAGGTCTGAGGGTCCCTGCTCAGATGCTGTGTTTATCACGGGTGGGATGTGGACTGCTGGTCCTCCTGCATCCCTGAGCGGGGGCAGTCCCTCCCTGTGCCCACTGCAGAATGCCAAAAATCAGGCATTCCCTCTGATGCTGCCCCTCTCCTGAGCCATACCCAAACCGGGTGGTGTGGACCTTTTCCCATGTGCTGTCTGCTTCCCCTCGGCTTCATCTGGCCCTGTCACCTGCCGTCCCTCCAGGGCTGGTTGGCAAGGGCCAGGCCTTGCCGGTCCTGGTGCTGCTGGGCAGCTGAGTCCTATGCAACTCATCGCACCTCCTGATCGGCTGCTGGAAGTGTTCCTGCTGCACAGAGAATTGGATTGACATATGCACGCCTGGCCATTAGAGGAAAATGAAGGGTAATATGTAAACACCTGGGAGGAAAAACAGTCCTTTGCCTTAATGATAGTTTGTCATGTCACATTTTTCTAAAATTGTGAAATAGTGGTAGGCTAACCATTAATTTGTATTGCTTTAATTCATATTTTGAATACCAGACAATGACTTAAACACCACCCAATTTAACCCACATATTCTCACTCATTTCTAAAAAAACCCTCCATAATAAAAGGCACACTCTGATTCCAAAAGCAGGAGTTCTGAATGCCCGCCAGCTTCTCCACTCACTGATACCAATGGTATTGCCGGTACCAAGCCATTCTTTGGAGCCCCTCAAAGTGCTTTATACACTGGCCAGAGCGTTACCGGTGTTATTAATGAAGCAATAAACACCTGCCAAGGCACAGAGCCCTCTTGCACAAAAGGTCATTGAGCTGTGGTGCAAACACCCAGGCTTTGGGACTGCACGTGGGGCCAGAGACAAGTGCTGATGCACCCTTGCGTCACGCTGCCATGAGCTGCACATGAGCCCAACACGTGGTCCGATCCGGCTGGAAAACAGCCTTTGTTTCTGGTTTATTTTCCCAGACCTCTCACCCCTAGCCCCTCTCCAATGCTGGCACCACTGCATTTGTATCAGGTGCATCCCTTCTCCTACCCGCTGCCAAGCCAGGCTCTTTCTTCTCTTACAGCTTCACCCCCTCAACAGCAATTGGAAATGAGATTTTTTTTTTCAATCATAAGCCTTTGCCGGCACGTCCCACTGCTCTGTAAATACAGGCTGAAGTGCAGCCGAGTGTGGGATGCCCGAGGTAGCGCTCAAGGCACTTGTATTGCTGTCAATGTGCAGGTGGCATGAATGCTTCCTGTTTTGGGGTCTGTCTGGGGTACCCATGCAACTAGCCAAAGGAGAGGGTGCTCTGCAAAGGTGGGAGAAGGCAACTGGGCAGCAGGAAGAGCTCATGCTGGCTCTGGAAGGTTTCTGAAGGTGGATTTTCATTTTTGGGTGATGCCCAAAAGGCCCATCCCAAGCGCAAAGGCCACCCAAACCCTCCTGCATCCCCCAGCAGAACGCACGGCCTGCATGCAACACCCCAATTCAACAGCAGCAGCCGTCCCCCAGCTTCTCCATCCCATCAGGGTTTGCCCTATCCCTCTGGAGGTGACAACTGAGCGCAGGCCAAGAAGCAAATCCGTGGCTGGAGCTGCACGTTGGGCCTGGAGAGAGCCGGCGCCAAACACACAGCCCTGTTGCACCGGGCTGGCGGCGGGGCACGGGCTGTAATTGCCGCCTGCCTGCCAGGGCTCCTTCACCCCGCTGCCCTACCCCGGAGGAGCGGAGCTGCCAGCAATTAAAAGTTGTTAGCAGTTCCCATGCTATTTTAACCATTTGCAGGCAGCAATGGTAGCCCCTTTTCCCTTGGTGGAAGGAGCTGTTCTTGCTGCCACCCAGCGCTTCGCAGCCCTGCTCGTGGGGACGTTGCTGCGTGAGCAGGGGTGCTGCTCTGCTGAACCCGGGGCTGTCCCCTCGCCCGGGCACGGCTGAGCCTCTCTGCCCCCTCCGGGGAGCCGGGGGGGATTTAAGAGGAGAGACACCCTGTGGAAAACCGCAATCCCGCCGCTCAGAGTTTGCAAACCTGTAAGTTTATTTTTAATGCTTTGCAAGAAGGGAGATGTTCAGATACTGAGGAGCAGATGCAGGACACCTCCCCCGGTGTGCGAATATTGGGCTTGGGATTTTTTAATTATATTTGTGTGTGTGCGTGTCTGGGTTCTTCACGCTCCTGCGGGCACGTTCTGCAGCCTGGGTCCCTGTGCCGGTTCTCGGGTGGGTGTGGGGGGGCTGTGACAGTCCAGGACGTGACCCTGCGGCACTCAAAGCGTTCGGGGCAAAAGGACACGTCGCTTCACGCGTTCGGGTGTTTTTGCCGGCGTGCCGCTCCCCGCGGCGGGCACGGGGGGGCACGGCGGGCATAGGGGGGCCGGCAGGACGGGCACGGCGGCTCCCGGGGGGGACCCGGCGCCGGGCGCGTTGCGGGGCTCCCCCTGGTGCCCGCAGGTCCCCACTGCAGGGCAGGCTCGGAGGCGGATGCTGAACGTGGCTTTTCCATCCGCGCCTGGCAGCCCCTCTCCTGGCTCGGCTGTGCGCTCCCCTCCCCGGCCGCACGGGACGGGGTAGGTGATGATGATGATGATGATGATGGAGGGGGGGAAGCTGAGGCCGGCCGCAGCCCCCGGCAGGCGCGGGGCGGTGCCGCCCCCGCTCCGCCCCGCCGGGCCGCGCCCCGCTCCGCCCCGCTCGGCGCCGGGCAGCCCGGCAGTGTGGCGAGGCGGGCGGGCAGGCAGCGCCGCGCCGCTCCGCTCCCGGCCCCGCCGCCATGCCGCCGCCCGGCCCCCGCCGCCCCGCCGCCATCCTCCTCCTCCTGCTGCTGCTGCTCCGCCGGGCGCTGGCCGCCGCAGGTAGGGGGGCCGGGGAGCGGGCAGAAGTTTTCGGGGCGGGGGGTGGGTGGGCTGCCTCCCCCTCCAAGTAAAAGTTCGCTGCGGTTTACCCCTTTTAGGGGCAGCTGGGCGAGGGGGGGATCCAACCTTAGGGCATTTCTTTCCTTTTTTGCTTTAATGCAAAGGTTGAGGGGTGTGCAGGGGAGCGCGGTCTGGGCGGGGGGAGCCGGGCCGCGCTGCGCTCCGGGGGATGCTCCGGGGGTGCGGGCTGGCAACGGCGCTCCCTGCCCGCCCCGCCGCTTTCTTATACATATATTTTTAATGATTGGGAAAAGGAAAACAAACCGAGCCCTGTTTGTAGTGTCGCCGGCTGCGATTCCCCAGCGGGTCAAATAAGTAATTATTCAGCCTAGATAATTTTTTTTTCTGCCTTTTTATAACCCCAGCTATTGATGGCCGGGCAGTTAAGTGGGCTTTTCCTATGGCTCTTCAAAGTTTCCTGTGCGCAACCCAATCTTGTGATAGAGATGCACTTAAATCCAGCCCTTCTGTTGGTAATCCCAGCCACAGACAATAAACAGAGGCACGTCTCTCCTGCTGCCCTCTCTCGTTGGGACTCCTGTGATCAAATTCAGCCCTTTCCACGATATTTTTGTGTCCCGTCCCGTCGTCCCCCCCACCCCGGTACTCGTGAACATCCTCTGCATCTCAGGACTTTGCCCTTTATCATCCTTCGGTAGTGGCAAAGCAAAGGTGCTGGCGTTTATCCTCTAGTTATAAAAAGATGTCCTCAAGTGTAGAGCTCAGAAGTGGAGCCCTATAAAGTTTGATGGCTTTTAGAGGCTGGAAGAGACCATAACCATAACTGTCTGGGCTCCGGTGATGGGCAAGGTCGTCATCCCCGCGGGAGCTCGGGAGGAGAGCCCGTCGCTTGCTTCCCGCAGCTTCTGGCAAGGGTTTGAGGGCGCGTTGCAAAGCTGCGTGCAGCACAGATCGGTCTTGTTAGTAGTTAAAAGCGTCTCCTGACGAGCTGATTTTCTAGGAAAATGAACCAAGCCTTCTTTTCTGAAGCATAATTAAGGTGACGAGGAATTTTTGGGAGGGAGTTTAATTAGATTAATATTTTTTCTGCCTCTGCCACACAAAGATCTAGTGTGTTTCGGCAAATGGAAAACAGAAATGGCACTATTGACTTATTCAGTGGCCTGGATGTTGCTGCAGCAGCATCCTTCAGCCAGAAGAAACTCTCCCTTGCTGGAAGGGGAGAGATTTGAGAGCTGGCAGCTGGTGTCCCGCTTGGCCGGGAGCAGTGCTATGTCGTAGAGGTGGGCAGTGAGTGGGTCTGGGGGCTCAACACAGTGTGGGGTGCAGTGGATGGCAGGGGCTTCGGCAGGTTGGATTAGCCAGGCTGCTATGGGTCTGGCTTTTGCTGTGGCCAGGCGGCCTGGGGATGCTGGGGTGGGGTGGGGATGTTACCTGGGTTGGTGGTGCTGGACCCCCGTGCCTGTCCCATGTGGTGCTTTTTTGCATGCACCAAGTTCATGCAGGGGTTGAAATAAAACTGGGCAGGAGGGAGGGGATGAAGAAGAAAAAACAAGTCAAACCTGACTAAGCTGGATCAGTTTGAGTCTGGGGAGCTTTCTAAAGGCACGCTGTTAATCTGGCATATGTAAATGTGTATAAAGTTTTTAGCGGTAGAGCTATAATTGGTGTTTCTCCAGGAGTGTTGTGTAGAAATTGCATGAGGTGGTGCAGAGGAGAGAGCTGAGATGGTGCTTAGCTCCGGTGATAATCTGTTCCCTGCTCTGCCCTTCACTGGTTTTAAGGAGGGAGGGAAAGGCATCACCCGGGAAAAAAAAAATTCTCTTTTAGTAACAGAGAATGTACTTATTGTTTATGTTGGGTTTTGCAATAGTGGGGAGGGGGGGAGAAATGTTGTTTTGTATTGGGGTTTGAAACCCAGAAGCAGTCAGCCCACTCATCCCCAGGACGGCTGCTGTGCTCTCCTCTGCTGCTGGGGGAACCCCAGCTCCCACCCACATCCCCCTCTCCCGCTCCTGGGGCTTTGCCTGCTGGGCTGCTCACCATGCCTCGTTCTGCTTGTGTGTGCTACGCTCAACAGGAAAACAACTTGGTGTGAGGATTTTGAGCTTGCTTGGGGGCCTTTCCCCACGACGCTGGCTGCACAGAGGTTGCAGAAAGGCTGTTGAAACCCAGAGGGTGATGATGTTGAAGGGGGGGCTTAGGTGACAAGGGGTTTTTGCAGGCAGCGTGACACTGCCATCGTGGTGAAGGGCTGTCCTTCCATCCCTCTGCTGTACCACAGGAAAACACCTGGGGAGGGAGAGAGGGGGGATATCGACACTGCTGTTCCCCACTGGCGTGGGTCATGGGCTCATGCACGCCGGTAGCAGACTGCCTGCCTGCCACTGTCATTGCGTGCAGGTGGTGGGGGAGAGATGCTCCAAGACCTGTTGCTCATCAGCAAAGCCTGCCCTTGCAGGAGGTGGAGGCTTGCTCTCTTGAGGACAGCAGTATGTGGAAGGATCTGCTCTGGCTTTTTGGTCCCCTTCTCCTTTAGCTTCTTGGTTATGGAGCCCTTTCTCTTTTAGAAGTAGGTGATGTCTGTGCATGATAGTGGCAGAATGAAGTAGTGAAACAACGAAAAAAGGAGATAAATGGAAAAGTACTATTTTGGAGAAGGCAGAATTTCTTGGAGGTGATAGCTGGGGAGCAGGGAGAAATCCAGATTGCATTTTCTCTGTTTAGAAATCAAAAGTGCACTACTGCTGACCCAGTAAGCAGCTTGGAGAGTCCAGCTGCGTCCTTTATCTCCTCTTCTCTGTAAGGTCCCATGGGTCCTTTTAGTGCTATGTATGCTGGCTCCCTTTCTGTCCCTGTTCTAGCTCAACAGGAATAATTAAAAAAAAAATAATCTGTATTTTAGGTCACTTAAGTGAGCCAAGATGATGCAAGGAGCTTGGTTTTGCTTCCACTTCCAGCAGCAGCAGCACTTTCAACTGCTCAGCCCTGTGGCTTTCTCCCTCCCAGCATGTCTGGGTTCGGTGGGATCAGCCTGCCAGCCCCGTTAGTTACCAGAAGAGTCGGTGAGCCAGGCTTCCTTGGCCAAAGCCAGGCTTGCGAGCTGGTGCCGGGGAGGTGGCAGGAAGTGCCGGGCTGCGAGGTGAGGATGGAAGGGGCTGTCTGGAGTCTGCGAGGAGTTCATTACAGCAGATGTTGGTGCCGTAAAGCCACAGGTTCCTGCTGTTTCCTATTCACTTATATCCTCCCGGCTTTAGCGATGCTAATGCGAGTGAAAACATTTGCAGGAGCGAAGCGGGGGAGGCATAAATCACCAGCCCATTCCCTCTGTCCCCTCCTGCCATTCCACCCGTGGGTCTTGCCTTGGGAATCAAAGAGATTAATACGGGTGCAAGGGATGCCTGAGCTGCTCGCTGGCTGCCATCAGCCCCACTGTGGCATTCTGAGGCCCACTGCCTCTGACTTTGGTTTTCCTTAATATGCAAAGCTGTAATTTGTTGTAATCAGTTGTATTGTGCAAGCCACCCCTGCTTGTGAGTCAGAGCGCGGTGGCAGTGAGCTGACACAGCCCTGGCCCTTTGGATGCTGGGTTGGGGGGTGTCTCTCTCTGGTGGCATGAAGACTCATTCCTCCTGCTGTTCACACTGGGGTGAAGGGAGCTGGGGTGACCCTTCCCTGGCTCTGCCAGAGCTCAAGACCTACAGGAAATGCTGTGCGAGATGCTTTTCCCTCCAAACCAGAGCCTTTGTGGGGCCCCAAGAGTGATGAACCTGTAACTTTTGAGTGATGTGGCTACTTGCCTTAAGCCAGGGCACTGGGAAAAAATCCTGTATGACCTGCAGCGGGGCTACACTAGGGCTGGGAAATGCAGAGCTTTGACTTGGGTGAGGCAGAAAGCCCCATAAAACTGTTCTGATGTCTGGTTTCACACCCGCCCTCTGAGGGACCTCTCTTGGTAGGAGCCTGGAGGCCCCTGGCTGAATGCAGCACCCTCCCTAACACTCCCTAAATCCTCAGTCTCACTGTCCCTGCAGCCCTGCAGGCTTGGCTGATGCTTGGATTTTTACTGTTGAGGCAGTTTTGGAGTGTGGGTTTCCTTTTAGTTCGTGCTGCGGTCTCAGCATGGAGGGTGATGTTCTTGAGGGTCCCGGCTGGGTTTTGGTTTAAGTCCATTTTGGTCCCGTTGGGGAGCAAAATGCTAAAAACAGAGGCTGCGTGCACAGGGGAGACTGGGGAGCCAGAAAGCAAGCAAAGCATCCTGGCTGCACGGAGTATTATTTTTGAAGCCTCCTGGTTTTTCGGAGGCCTGACTCACGACGCAGGAATGCACTGGGCTGGCAGCCCTGGACCTGCTCCTCAGCAGAGGGGAAGAGCTACCTTCTCCTCCTCCCGAGCCCGTTCCCCATCCCCTCTCCTCCCAAACCGCTGGGCTGGGCTGGTAGCAGCCACATGGTTGCTGAGCTTGGATTTTTAGGGGATTTTTTTTCCCCCTTTGCTATTTGCTTTTTCATGTAGGAGCTGCTTTTTTGGTTTTTTTTTTTGATGGAGCTGGGGCAGCTCAGCGGGTCATAGCAAGGCAGCTCTGGGTTGCATTGGGTGGTTGGAGGCAAGGGAAAGGCAGAGCGAGCCCTTGAGATCAAACACGAGCCAGGCTGGGAAAGGCTGGGCAAAGCCACGCTGGAAAATGAGGGAAGGGAAGGGAAGCAGGAATTATTTAGCACAGGGCTTGCTCCAGCGTGTCCTGCATGCTGCCTTTAATCTCCTGCTAGTCCCTCCCCGCTGCAGCCCGACACGGCCCCGCTTGGGTCTCCTCTGCTCCCCACTGCCTTTTGGCTTCTCCCAGACCTGCTGGCTCGCCTCATCCTTTTTTTTTTTTTTTTTTTTTTTTTGGGGGGGGGGGGGTGGGGGGCTGTTCCCTGTGGCAGCGAGCTCTCCCAGACCCACGGGGGTGTGTTATCTGGGTTAGGTTTGCAGTTAAACAGCTGGGGGTGGTAGGTCCTGGTCCTCATCCCCAAACTGGGGCTCCAGGTGCTGCTACCTGGTGTAACTTGGTGGGTGTTGAAGCTGTAAGCCTTAACCCAAACTTTTGGTGGTTGGGAGTGTACCTTGGGGTAAACCTAGTAAAGGGACCGTTTGGCTCCCTGTTCTTTCAGTGTTGGGCTCCATGGAGAAATTCAGATGGGGAAGGGGAAGAAGTATGCAAGCGAAGCAAGCCACATGCCACCGCAATGCTCAGCGGCAGGCAGGGTGTCTTGCAGCTCAAGAGGGAGAAAGTGTTTTTGTCTTTGGTGTGGACTCTGTGTCCCATCTTCTCTTGGCCCATGGGCTTGGGCTCTGCAGGGTCTCTTCCCTTGCCTCCCTGCCTGGAGCATCGACAGAGGCCACTGTCTTCCCTCCTCCTGCTTCAGCCCTGAGGCCCTCTCCAGAGGGGACTGATGACCAAGCACCTGCTTGTTTAGGTGCTGGGAAATATTTCCTTCCCAGCTAATACATTTCTGGCCTTACCCTTTGCTGTGAGGAGGAGGAACTACCAGGTCCCAAGCCCTGGGGGTGGTTGCAAAGCTTCCTGGGGCACGTGCACAGGGATGGAAGGCTGTGGGGCAGGAATTGTGGTGACACAGGAGTCCCAAAACTGGGCTGTGACCATGAGACAAGGCTTCCTCCTGGAGCTGGATTTGTGCAGGCAAAATATCGGGAGGTGCATTCCATTGCCTGTCATGCAGGGCTTGGACTGGATAGAGGGGGCTGACATAGTCCCCAGGATCTAAAAAGCAAATAAAGCAAATTATCTGAGTCAGTTTTTTCCCCTTTAGCATTGCTTAAGTTTAAAGGCGGTGCTGGTTGTTTGATATTTATTTATTTTTTTTTAGTTTTGTTTGTTTTACCCTGGGAGATAGAGGACACAAGTTAAGATACTTATTAAAGAGTAATATACCTGGTTATACAAGAAGCAAACTGTGCAGAACTCTAGCCTCAAACTCTGCTTTTCTTCTGCTTACATTTGGGGTCCGGGCTGTCCCTTTCTCTGGAGGAGTGAGTCTTCAGGTAAGGAAGAAGACCTATATAGATTTGCAGAGCATCTTTGTGGGTCTCCTTCTCCCCCTTCATACCTCTTCCCACAAGTCTGATGAGCAGCAGCCCATATACATGTGTATATACACACATATAGCACATCTGCCCTCACTTCTCTGCTCTATTTATTCCCGTAAGAGCCAGGAGGAGGAAAAGGGCTTGTTTGCATTGTGAGTGATCCCTTCCATGGCCAAATACCCAGGGCTGCAAGCATCGGCAGTCATAATTGGTATAAACCCCTCAAGTGAGACACAAAAGTCAGATCCCGGCATCCCTTATGCTTCCGGGGGGTCCCACTGGTGTGGTTTCCTTAAAGGTCCCATGAGTAACCTTTTATGCCCACCCCCCCGGCTCCCCTCCTTCACAAGCCTGTGCCAAGTGAGAAAACTGAGGGATTGTTTCCTTTTGAAAGAGCGTGGAAAATCTCATTTTGAGACGTTTAATGCATATTAGATCCATCTGCCTTTCCCTTGAGTGGAGGCCACCACAGGAGGAGAGGTGAGGGCTTCTGAGTGCAGATGTCCAGCGCCCAGGCAGGTTTTGGGGCTCTGCAGAAGCAATGCTATGGGTGGCGTCTTCAACTGGAGGATCTGTGCGGGTGGATAGCATAGGATGCGGAGCAGGGAGGGAACCCCCCAAAACTTCCATAGAGGTAGAGAAATGCTCTTGGTATTGATGTCACTGCATGGAGGTGCAGGATTGTTTTGGATGGTCTGGCTTGCCCTAGGGATGGGATTCAGCACACCTTGGTATATTGAACCAAGTGGCTGTCAGGTGCAGGTAAAACGTGTGTGAGGGGATTTGAGTGCAGGGGGGTGCATAGGGAACACGCTTGTAAGGCATGATGATGCTTCTTCCCACCAGGCATCCCTCCCCATTGAAGTTGTATGGAGACAGATGTGGTGGCTGTTGAATGATAGGAGCCTTGCAAGGGGGAGGTTTGCACTGGGCAGGGAGCATGGCTAAGATGAGAGCAAGATTTTCTCCACCCTGCCTTTGTCCTGCTGTTGCTTTGTGAGTCTTTCCTTTTGCAGAGCGACTTTCCTCCCTGAGAGCTGCCACTGGCCTGGAAATTATCCCCAGTTGCCCCCTTCTTGCCACACTCCCTCCTCGGTTGGCAGCACTTGCATGCCTCTACATGTCCCTCTGCATGACTTAAGGAGTTGTATGGGCTGTCCACCTCTGGGTGGGCTCCTCAGTGTATCCGCGTCTCCTGGGTGGTGGTAGGGTGGAGGGACAAAACGTTGTAAAATATACCCAGGCTTCCCGGCCGGGTGGCTTGCGGAGGCGGGAGGCTATTAAAAAGGGTTGTGTTGCATTGTATAACGTGGGAGTTTTCCTTAGGCAGGAGGCTAGAGAGCCCAGAAACTCCTCGGGACAGATTTAAATGGGAGAAGGGGCACGCCTGGGATGCAGTGTTGCTGTCTCCTGTCTGAGGTTGCTGTCAGCGGGTGTCCTCAGTGCTTTCTAGGCTGTGAGATTTTGGGCTTATTTGTGACCAGTGACACACATGAGCACATGCACCTAGCAGTGGCTGAACGTGATACCAGAAGTTTAAAACGAAGGCACCAAGAAGGTCCTCAGCAGCAGACCTTGCTTTGTTGACTGTGTGGTTTGCTGGTGGACTTACGTGGTGTGCTGGGAAGTGGTAGTTCTTCCTTTGGGTGTTGGTGACCCCCGGTTGGAGGACAGAGGAATGGGGCTTCAGGGGGTTTTATGGAGATGGATGAACAGAGCTTCCTTCCACTGGGTTCATTGGCCCTGCCTCTCTGCCATCTTGAGGGGGTCTTGTCCCTGCCTCGCATGGTCTGTGAGCGGGGGCTGATCTCCTCTGCGTGCCTGTTATCCCCTGTGGAGACCTCACCATCCTACGCTGTCACCCGGCTGCGTTATTGGCTCTGTCTGTTTGGGTTGGCTTCAAGAACAGAAGGAGGGTGTTTTCCAGCAGCCAGAAAGTGGTTGCTATTTAAAACGAGCAAAAAAAAAAAGAAAAAGAAAAAGCGCGATCTGCTGCTTGCTTTTCATCCACGTAGCCAAATGGAGCCGAGCAAGCATCCCCACCCTCACCTGGAGGGGCATCTCTGAAGGCTTTGCAGGGCCTGCAAGTGAAGCTAGTAATTAGTGCTGGTCATGAGGGTGGATCTTGCAATGTGGCCATGCTGTCTGCTGTGGTCTGGCCTGGGGCCATTGCCTCATTTCGGATGGCCGCTGCTCAGGTGTGGGATCCCAGCTGCCTCCCTCCACCCCTGTTTATCCCAAACAGGCTGGGGATGCCGCTCAAGGTGCGAGTACCTTTGCCTCCCTGCTCGGCACAGCTGTTCTTACAATTGCTGGATGGTGCTATGGCGTGCCGGCACTAGAATATCATTTTGAAGGTTTTTCTTTCCCCCTTGACAGATGTGAAATGTAGAAACATGCTTAAAATTAAAGCATGGCTCCAAAGTCCAATTACACTGCAATTAAAAATGATCAGCGGTCTGGGTTGCTGCATTGGGTACTAGGCTTCTTGAAGGGTTTTCTCTTCCAGCCTATCTTGGAAAAGCTTAAATGTCCTGACTGTTCTGCTTTGAGACCTGAGCGGAGGACATCTTCCTAGAGTTGGCGAGGTATTGCTGAAAATGTGCATTAGGCTGGAAGTGAGCTGTTCCCAGTGTTTGGGAGCTCCTCAGTGGGGCTGTGACATCCCTACATGGCTCCGTAGCATCTCCTCTGAGTTGCACCAGTCTATGCACTTGGTGACATGGTGTTGCTGCTGGGTGCATGCCCAGCTCTGCCGGCACCGCTGGGGCTGCGGGCTAGTGCTTCGGGCTGGAAGGAAGAAGAGGTGGCAATTTGGGCTCCCCCACCATCTCCACCCATACGTTTCCACCTGGATCTCCAGTTCCTATCATCTTCCCCCGGTCTTTAGGAGACGCTTGACTTGTTTGTGGAAGCACGTTTTCCTGGAGGACACGTGATGCCAGCGGAACATCATTTTGGCTGCTTTTCTGCAGTCAGAGCCCTGCAAATGCCTTCTTCTGTGCTCTGGTGTTGGCACTAAAGGGATTTGTTTCAGGAGAGGGGATTTGACAGCACAGCTGTGCAGCAAGGAGTTGCTTGGGTGACCGGGGTCCGGAGAGTGATGGTGCCGGGGTGAGGGCTGCCAATGGCTATAAAACTTTACTCCCCCTTTTTAGTCCCTCTTTTTTTTTTTTGCACATCTGTCTCTAAGTGATTTGCTACCGGTGAATGACTAGTCTGTGCTTGGGTGAATCGAGCAAGGCTGGGAGGTGTGGCTGTGGAGGCTTTGCATGTTGAAGTCCCACTGTGGTGCCATAGCTTGGTGGCCCAGTTTTGGGTTGCAGGAGGTACAGCCCCACTGTTAATCTCTGTCCTGAGTCATGGGTATTTTGGCTACCCTGTTAAATATACCTCAAACAAGGTACTGAGGCACATATTTCAGACTCTGAAATTTATACATGAAGATAAAAATGTTGGCTCTGCCCAAAGCTGGAAAAGCGAGATCCAAAAGCTGGGAAGAGGGTTGGGTTTTGTTTGGGCTGAACAGTGACTAACAAGAGTTGAGTTTTTAAAACAAATGCTTGGGATAAACTGGTTATGCAAACTGGGGCAAATTGGGCAGGTTCCTTTGTAGTTTACAACAAAACCCCAGGAGTCTGGGGCGTGTTGGGGCTGGTCCTGCCGGGGATGGAAAAACCCACACGCCAGCTTTGCAGATGGGGTCCCACCTATCGGGGAAGGATCCTGGGGGTACGTTGTAGGGAAAGCCACAGGTTACTGTGAGGCCTCATCTGTCCAGCTAAAACCTTGAATAACGCCAATCCTAAAAACACAACAGATCAAAAATAGATATTTTTTTAAAGTGTGGTTTTAGAGTACCTGCTAAGGGGAATTCATGCTGTGCTCGGCTCCAAGAAACTGTCAAGCTTGCTTGTCCTGTGCTGCTGTAAATATAAAGATTCAGAGTGTCTTTGGGTTTTGTTGCTGTGGCGTTTATCGGCCATGGCCAGGAGGATGGTGTGGGGTACGCAGGCGCGCCAGCAATGCTCGGTATGCTTTGCAAAGGCAGTTGGGCTCACAGACTGCAAGGCTTCTGGTTTCTATCACAGCTTGTGCTGTTTTGGCCAGGGGCATCCATCCATCCATCCATCCCACAGCCCTCCCAGGCTCTGCAAGGCTCCTCTAGAGTGTGGTGTTTTAAGGATGCTAGAAAAAGGAAGTGGGTACAAGGGCCCTTGTGAATTTTTAACTTCATCCTGCAACGCCGGCTGGGGGAAAGTGGTGCCTTGCTTGTTGGTAAGGCAAAGTAATGCTCCGTAAAAATCCCTCTTGCCATTTCCCACTGGATCGGTCCTCTGGCTGAACAAAAACTGGCTTAGGCTGCCATCGTCTTTTTACGGGGAAAAGCCTGGCTGCTGGATGAAGCAGAAAATTAGATGAAAACTGCCTAACAAGAAAAGAAAAGATGATTTTTGCAAGCAGAGAGGGGAAAAGAGGAAGTGAAGTTGCTGTTAACCCTGCTGGCTTCCAGTGCCTGCCCTTCGAGCATCCTCCGACCACCGGCATCCTGCAGTGCCTGGGCATTGCTGTGCCCGTTTGCTGTCCCTGCATCCTAAGGGATTGCTGCTGTTTCTGGCCTCTCCTGCTAGCGGGGAGGCTTGAGCAGGGCAGCTTTTCGGTGGTCTCCGGCTGGCTGGGGAAGGCAAAGCTCTGCTTGCAGAGCGGGTTTTTGTTGTGCACGTGCTTGCTCCCTCCCCCTTTCGGTCTCCATATCCCAATGACACACTAGCTCTGTTTTCATTAGTATTTATGGACTGGCTATAAGAGGACGCAGCAGATCCACCCGGGCTGTTAATGACCCCTGCATGAAATAGCAAAGCCCACTTAGCAGTCTCGGCCGAGGAGTTTTACTGCAGCCTCTCCCGGTCTGCCTGTGACTGTCTCCTTCCCTTAGAGAGTGACGGGGAGGGCTGTGGGCACAATTTCTTGCTTAAAGAGAAAAGAGCTTGGATTTGTGCGCCTGTGGGAGGCGGGGAAGGAGAGTGTGTGTGAGTCTATGGAAAGTATAGGGGGGAGAATGTAAACCATATGTTTCTGCGAGGGTCAAGTTGCAGAGCAAAACCAGTGGGGAAGCAAAAGAAGCTGGAGTCCTGCAGTTTGGCTGTGCTTTGCATCCCGGTAGGTGTGGGGGGGTATCCAGCGTGTCCTACTGAAGGATGATTTTAAAAAAACCAAACCTACCCTAAAAGCTGATTTGGCTCCCTGCCTGGCACTCTGTGGTGTCACTGCTGTCCCATGTATTTAGGGCTGGAGTCCAGGACTGTTTCCAAGCCCTTGGGGCTCCTATAAATAAATGGCAGGGATGCTGGGAAGAAGCTTCACTGGGTTGCCCTGAGTTCAGGGTGTTTGCAAGTTTTATAGGAAGTGAAGGGAAGAAACTTTTTGCAGGGAAGCGAGTGCCTGCAGCTTGCTGGAAAAGCACAGTGGTTGGTGTGCCTTGCACCACGGCTGTCCTTCTGCTCTCCTTCCAACTGTGGAGAGGAGAGTCAGATGAAAAGATCCATTTTCGCCTTCTTGGAGTGGAAAAAGTTATGTGCAAGCATCCCAGAGAGTTGTATAGACTTCAGACCTAAGCAATATGAGCTAGATTGAAGTGCTTTTAAAAAGAAATCCAAAAATAGGGGGAGTGGGGGGGTCCAACAGTAAACTGTTTTAGCTGGGAGTCATCTTTTGTTTCCCAAACTAAAAGCATGGAGACAATGTCTGATTCCCTGACTGGCTCTACGGAGCTGTTTGCAACCTGTCAGCTTGGTAACCATCTGCTTGCAGCCCGCAGGGACGATGCTATATATGGGATACAGGAGGAGAGAGGCATTGCTGTGCCCCCTGCCCCAGGAGCAGCTGTGGGCTCCAGCCCCTTCACAGGAGGGACTATGGGCACAGCATCTCCTTGGTCCATACATCAAGAGGAGCTCCTGTGCCTAAGACACCAAAAATCCCAATGGATTTATCTTTTGGCTGTCTGGCTTATTTGGGGGTTTGTTTGTTTGGGGGAGATTCCTTTTTTTTAGCTCTACTTCCTACAGAAAATCCAGATTATTTTTTTTCCAGTCGTGCTGTTTGTGTCTGCAGCCCTCCCACTCTTCGACTCAGAAGTAGATGTCTTGCAATTAAGTGGCTGCCTGATCAGGAAATTAGCGATGAAGTTTTTATCTAGGCGAGCTGGTTGGCCAGTGAGAGGATCTATTAATATCCCACTAAAAAAATCACCAGCATAACACTTGCCACCTACTATTGGGGAACACAAACGCCATGTGGGCGTGAATATTTTGAGCAGCAAATCTACAGGAAAGCAGGTTTTGTTCTACCTCTTAACGGACTGTGTCATTTTTGCTGAGATGGAGTACCTCAAAATACATGAAGGACCAAGAAAAACGTTGGAAAAACCTTTGGCAAGGTGAGAGAAGCGTGAAGAATGCCTTCAGGTCATGGCAACAGGTGCTTGTCGGCAGATGACCTTTGTTGTGGAAGGAAAGGTCCTTCGCTAATGATGGTTGAGTGGCTGAAGGGGAAGCAGGAAGAAAGCATCCTACACCTGGGACAGCTGGGGAGGGGGGGTGGGCTTCCTTGTAGCCTATGTACATGCTTTGGAAGAAATTGCTGGGCATGTTGGATGTGGCAATTTCTTGGGGCTCGCCTTGCTGTCATGTGTAAAGAAAAAAGGGTTAAAAAGGCATTTATGTAAACTGTGGGGTCTAAAGGTTGGAGGAGTTTGGATTGTCACAGACCTTTGGGTCAGGGATATTCTGTAGCTTTGGCTATTAATGTTTTTGGGGGGGAGCAGCAGCCTCTGACCTCTCCGAAGGTGGAGCATCAAGGGGAAACGATTGAGGGAAAAGAGCATCTTCCTATTGGCATGGTGCCAGCTGCTTCTGCAGGTCCTGAGGGTCTCTGAGGTTTGACCTGACTGGCATTTGCCCCTAGATAAGTGCCATAATAAACCTGGTCCTTGTTTCACTGGGAGAGTGACCTCCTGGCTTGTTCCAGTCGAGCTGCCTAGGAGCTGCTTTAAGTCAAGAGGCGCTGAGCCTGGGGAAGGGCTGTTCTGGGGCTGGGTCACCTGGGTGGTGAAATGAGTCCTTGTCCCATGGCAGAGGTCCCTGTGTTTTAAACAATGTTATTTGCAGAGACAGTCTGTTAATGAAGTGCAGAAGGTGGCTTGAGAAATCATTAAGAGGTTCTCAAGAAGGTGATGAAAGTGAGAAAATGGAGTTAGGAAAGCAAAAATGTGTTTTCTTCCAGTACCAGGATGTTTATTCCAGATAAGACACGGGTCATAGAATGGTTTGGGTTGGAAGGGACCTTAAAGATCATCTAGTTCCAACCCCCCTGCCATGGGCAGGGACACCTCCCACTAGACCAGGTTGCTCAAAGCCCCATCCAGCCTGGCCTTGAACACTTCCAGGCATGGGGCATCCACAGCTTCTCTGGGCAGCCTGTGCCAGTGCCTCACCACCCTCGCAGTACAGAATTCCTTCCTACTAACTCATCTGACTCTACCCTCTTTCAGTTTAAAACCGTTACCCCTTGTCCTGTTGCTACAGGCCCTACTAAAAAGTCTGTCCCCATCTTTCTTATAAGCCCCCTTTAAATACTGAAAGGTCGCTGTAAGGTGTCCCTGGCACCTTCCCTTCCCCAGGCTGAACAACCCCAACTCCCTCAGCCTGTCCTCACAGGAGAGGTGCTCCAGCCCCCTGATCATCTTCACAGCCTCCTCTGGACTCGCTCCAACAGGTCCGTGTCCTCCTTGCGCTGGGGGCCCGGAGCTGGACTCGGTACCCCAGGTGGGGTCTCACCAGAGCGGAGCAGAGGGGGACAATCGCCTCCCTGGACCTGCTGGCCACGCTGCTTTTGATGCAGCCCAGGATGTGGTTGGCTTTCTGGGCTGAAAGGGCACATTGCTGGGTCTTGCTGAGCTTCTGGTCAACCAGCATCCCCAAGTCCTTCTCCTTTCTGATGCAGAGAAACGGCATCCCTTTTAATAATAACAATTTTTTTAAAACCCACAAAAAACCAAACCCAAACTTCTGTATTGAAGCTGCTGAGAATGTGACTGCCCCTTGTGATGTTTCACTGCTGAGATCATTTCTGGCTGAGTTAATCCACTCTGGAGGTTTTAGTCTCAGTCTGTATGGGTGAGCTCACAATCTGAATTTTTTCAGGGAGAAGGGGGAGAAAAGTCCCAATAATTTTTGACCAAAAAAATAAAACAAAGCTATGGAGAAACATCTGGGGGAAAAAAGCTTTCAGGTTTCTGGGTGAATTGTGATCTGGAGCTGCTCTGCTGTAACTGTAATTTTGCACATACAGATAAGTGAAACAAGAAATGCAGACCATTTGGTAAAAGAACATTAGCAAAAGCTGGAAGGAATTTCTCTTTTTTTCAGAAATAGGTAATAGGCATTATGTTTGGAGTAATTAAATTCCATGAATGTTTAGTTAGAAAGAAATTGACTCTGTTCACTGTATTACAGTAGACCTTTGGAGAAGATACTAAGTCCGAAGGAAGTGGGCTGCCACTGGGAGCAACTGAGACTCAGAGCAGGGCTTTAATTTTGGTGGTGTATCACTGTAATAGTATTGTTTATAAGCTTCTCTTGCCACATGAAAGCAATGTTGCATTATCCTGGTTGGTCCTAAAAGCAGTGAACCAGCCAGAAGAGGCTTGATTACAGAGCAGCAGCTCTTTCTTCCCATCACTACAAAAGAATAAACAATAGAAACCGGCATCCAGTTTGAGCTCCAGTAATGCAGTGCTCTCCTTCTGGTGGTCATGTCACATGCTGCCTGAGTAATTCCCATCCTTGTTCTGCCTGGAAAACCGGCCTCAGTGGGAGGGAGCAATGGCTTTGGCTGGGTGATGCTGGGATCAGGTGCCTTGCTGTGGGTGCTGACTGGTGGAGATGGTGCTGCAGGTGGTCCTTGGATGAGACCTGGAACTGCAGGTTTGAGGAAGGTGGTGGCCTTCAATGTGCATTGGAGTGGTGGTGCTGCAGAGCTGCTGGGTTGTTGGTTGGGGGTTGTTCACCTCTACAAATGGGGAGCAGTTTGGCTGGAGCCTGGGGTTTGCTTGGAAGAACAGCCTGAGGTGTTGGAAGAGGAGCTTGCAAAAGCACCTCTGTGATCACTGCTTGCTTGGGCCATAAGCTTGTCATCCATGCATGGGGGGGGTTATTAAGGCATGGCAAATGTTGAATGAAAAAAAACCACCTCAAAATCCACAAGAATAACTTGACCTGTGAGTAGCTGCAGGATGTGCGGGGCAGCCGGGAGCTGCACAGCCTCTCCCTTTTGGATGTGGTGCCTGTTGGTCAGGTTACCATATATCTGCATCTGTGCTGCTGCTCGCCTTTCTAAGGTGCTTTGGAACTAGGACAGGGTTTTCTTTCCAGCTTGTTTTGTTTGCTTGGCTTCCCCAGCCTGGGCAATCGTCATGGGATTTAACAGGTGAATGGAGAGCAAGTGATTGCTAAGGAGGAGAAGGGGGACTCTAAGTTTGTGTTGCAAACTCCATCATTGCACAACGCATGGAGAAAACTCCGGCAGAGTTATTTCTTAAAAAAAGCAGCAACAGATCGCAGCTGGCTTGCTTTGATCCAGGCATTCCCAAAGAGCTGTGTGGAGAGAAATCTGCAGCATAAACTTCACAGCTCTTTGTGCCTGGGACAGAGTTGGTTTGGAGTTACAGGGAACAAAAGAAGTGGGAGTGGGGGGAGGAGGTGTTGTAAGATGGGTATTGGAACTGGGACATAGCAGGGGAGGCAAATGGGGCCATAATGAGCAAATATGTTGTTGCTGATGTTTGAGGGTGCTGGCTCAAAGCTGGGGAATATTTCACCAGACTGGTGGTGTGGATGCCGATTTTTCCCACTTCTCTGCAGTTTTAAATGTGCAGAAGACAAACTTTCCCTGAATGCCTTGGTAGCAGGAGATGGGTGCCCAGCATCAGCATCCTCATGCTTAGCCCCCAGCAGCATGTGCCAGGGATGCTGCCTGTCCCGCAGATAAGCCCCAGACCTGCTGCCACCCCACAGCCTTTGGCATCTGTAGTTTTTTAACCTTATTTCCCCCAGCTCATTCAGTTTACAGTTAATACTTTTTATATGCTGAAGACTTACGGTTCAGCTTGACTGTTATACTGTTATCACTGCAGTGTCTGCTAAGTTTTCTGCCTTGAAGCCCTGGAGAAGCGCCTGTTCAGGGTTGCAGCAATAGATTTTCCTCCTCTTTCTCAGCTGCCCAAGAATAGTGTGATTTTTACTTACTCCTTAACTGAGTGGAATTACTTTCATCAGGGGAAAGGAAAACGTCCTAGGCAGCATTGTCCATAAGGCTTGTGACGCCTCTCTCTCTGCTTTCATAAATTTGTAAATGGATGGCAGGACATGCAGTTAGGAAAGAATAAATCTCTGATTATTTGAATGAACTTGGACCATATGAAGAAAGTGGCAGGGAAAGGAAGAAGGGTTTGTCTCTGTGGATTGTGGAGCTGGTGGCCTGATCTTGGGTGTGGAGGTGATTTGCGGGTGGTGGGGGTGGTGGAGAGGGCATGATGGTTTTATGTGGATGATGTAAAGTGGGGAGTGGTGGAGGCACCAGGATGTTGTGTTTTCCAAGAGCAGAGATGCTGAAGCATCCCTTTCAACAGGCTTGCGATGGGGCTTGGCACTGACCATCCTCTGATGGCTGTGAGATGTGAAGTGCAATGCGTAAATAGAAGGGTTTTTTCCCCCCAAGTTGGCATCTTGCTGCTCCTCTTCCCACCCTGCTCCTGGGTCTTGCTGGTAGGATGTGGTTGCAGTGGTGGGACTGAGATCTTCCCCAGGACCTGTTGCATGTGGGGTGTGGATTGGTGGGTTGTTTGCTCAGTAATAAATGAATGGCTCAACCACCCATTGGGATGTGCCTGAGCAGCTGGAGGGATTTGTGGTTTACAGTGGTGTCAAAGTGGGCATTTGGGGCAGCTTTACCCAGGCAAAGTGAGGATGTGGTACTTCTGGAGCAACCCCTGCCCAAACCATGAGCTAAAACATAGGCAGTGGGGGAATGTGCCACCCTCCTGTCCCTACAGGGAGGGTGATACAGGGTCCCCATTGTAGTCTGGTAGGCAGGAGGAGATACTGTGTGGTGTGGTGTAGAGGAATGAAGGCAGTGGGCTGATTAGCAGTGATAATATGCAGCTGTGGCCTTGCCTCAGCGGCAGTGGGTTGATTGACATGGATGATGTGCAGCTGTAGCTCGTTCCTGCTAAGTAGTTAAATGGCACTGAGGAGTGTGGGATAGGTGGTTGGGCCTCTGGAGGGAGGAGAAACAGCGCGGACAGTAGAATCTGACCGACAGTAAAAGTCTTGTCGCAGTCTACTAGTTTGTTTGTGCTGCAACGATGTGGGATCCTGAGCATCCGTGGAAGCAGCCTTGTGTGCGTTAATCAGAGCTGCTTGCGCCTCCCCTTTCAAGCTGTAATAGCCAGAGCTGAGAGAATCAATCCATATCTATTTAAAGCACTTCAATAAATAAAGACATGAAATAAAGTTGTAATGGCCCTGTATTCTCCCCCTGCCTCTAGGATTTCTCTTCCCCCCCTCCCTGCATTTGCCTCTGGATGCACCCAGAGGCAAAGGTGAGGAAGGAATGGGGACTGTCAGGAGTCTCCTGCCTTGGGTGGACAATCCACACCTTGCAGCAGTGGTCTGGAGCCATGGCACCAACTGGTGCTACTACCTGTGCCTCTGGCAAGCAGCAGCCCTGTCTCATTGGCATCAGCAGGGTGATGGCAGCAAGGGGGTCAGGATGCACTGAGCTGCTTTCATCACCCCCAGCAATGATGGTGGCGGGGGGGGGGGGGGGGGGGGGACAACGATGACACACTCTCTTATGGAGGTTTTATTAAAGGCAGCTTCCTTACCTTCCCTGACTCGGGGGAGAAGCTCCGATGGCATGTGCACTTGTGTTTTTTTTTTTCTGTGGCAGGGAGGTGACAAGTGGGAAGCTGGCATTGCAAGCCCTCTGTAATGCTAATGGGAGCTGCAGGTTGGCACTCCCCGGAGGTTGTTGGTTGGTTGGGGTTTTTTTGTTGTGTGTTTTTTTTTTTTTCTTCCCAAAGACTAACAAGGGAACACTTGTTGAAGGATAAAATTAAAAAGCCCATGGCGGTTTATTTTGAGGACAGTGTGTTTGCTTTCACATCGTGCTGGAGGGAATTGCTCTGCTACTGTCAGCAAATAAATAAAATAAGAGCTTTGTTTTAAATTAGACTTTCTTCTGGTAGCTAATTAGGCGAGCTGATACCTGCAGTTGCATTACCTAGGCACCAGCTGTACCGTGCATATTTGAGGCATATGGCTGGTGTCGGCAGCTTCTAAACTTCATTAGCCCCTTATTATTATTTTTTAAAATATCCCTTTAATTGGATGCAAATTCCTTGGGGCTCTGATGGCATCAGCAGAGACCTTCTTGGTCTCGGCCCGTGGAGCCGAGGGGCAGGTGCGGGTTCGCCAAGGTGCTTTCAGCCGCCGAGGGGAAGGTTCGGGACCCCTTGAAGCAATTTTTGGGTGTTGGAGCACCCAGCCCTCGCACCGGGAGGGAGCCCTGGCTGCTGCCCTGCCCGGCGGCAGGCGGGGGTACGCCAGCAGCTCGGGTTTCGCCGCCTCCCAGTCCCCCCGCTGCTGTCCGGCTGCTGGAAGGTCCCGTCGGTCCCGCCGGTAACGGAGATCGGCCCCGAGCTCCAGCGCCGGCGCCTGGGCACAGCCCGTCGCCCTCCTCGCCGGGGAGGAAGGCTCGGGGCGGGGGGCAGTCCTCCTCCCCCTCCCACCCTTAAAGGCTGCTCCAGGTTCGGGGGTCCACAAGCCGAGTCCTGAAGGTCTTGGGCTTTTTTGGGGATGGCTCCAGCCTCGCCCCGCATCTCTGCGGGGGGGGAAGGGGGGGGGGGGGCAGCCGCCCCCAGCCGGGGCGGGGGAGCGCGGCGCTCCCAGGCTGTCGCCTCCTCTGTCCCCTGGGCTTTTCCCCGCGGGATCAGCCCGGCCCTGGCTCCTCGCTCGGCTTTTCCTGGAGCCGGCCTACCCAGGACTTAACTTTATGGGGAAATTAAGCAGAGCAATTATCCCCGGGATAATTACACGGCCCTTGCGCAAGGCGGTGGGTGCTTCCGAGCCCCGCGGCCGCCCCGGCAGCAAACGCTGGCGGCTGGGCTGCCGGGCTGGCTCCGAGCGAGGGGACCGAGCCGCGGCCACCCACCCGAGGGGGTCCCGCCGCTCCCCCCCCCCTTCCCCGCCTCTGCTAATGGTGTGCAGGGGCTTGGCGAAGGGGGGCTCTTCCTCCCCCCTGTCTCCTGGAGCTGTTGCAGGGGCTGCCCCCATCCCACATTCCTCTTCGAGAGGAGATAAGGATCCTGTCTGGCGCCGGGGTTTCAAATGTGCTCCCTGATTATCAGCCGGCGCCGGGGCAGAGCCCCAGGCAGCAGATAAAGAGGGAAGGGGAGCGGGGGAGTGGGGGCTGCCGCCCGCCCTGCCCTGCTGCTGCCTCTGCCCCACAGCCCCCGGACCCCGCCGAGCATCACCGCTGCTCTTAGGAGAGCGGTAATCCCACTTGAAAGGGGATTTCAAATTTTTTTTGTGTATTGTCCTGCGTGCACACCCAGCGCTCCTGGGGCCTCGTGGCTGACGAGGAGGGCTTGTGGGGATGGAGCGGGACGAGGAGATGTGCCGAGCTCAGCAGTGTGGGTCATTCCTCCCCCTCTTTGCTCACAACACGCAGCCTCTCAGCACAGCGCTTTGCCCCCTGTCCATGGCCGTGTGAGGTTTTGGCACAAGGATGTTGCCACCAAGCACGCCGTTGCGTTATCCTCCCCTGGAAGAGGGAACGTGCATGTCTGACATGCGGTGGTGCAGCAAGCCCAGTGTTGCATGCTTCCCCTACCCGGTGTTGCATTGCACGTCACCCACCAGCCACTTGTGTTGCATGTAACGGCCTTGTGTGTTCCTCACCGGTCCCTTGGGTCGCACATCTTGGCCTGTCCCTCACCAGCTCCACAAGCTGAGCTTGGCAAAGGTGCCCTCTGAGTTTTATGAGCTATAGGGCAGGCGATGAGCCTGCAACGGGACAAAAGCTCTTACCAATGCTTGTGTCCTGGCCATGGCATCTCTGTATGCAATTAAACCCCATGTGTCTCCTCTCTGCCAAGGAATCTGGAGGCGAAGGAAGAGGCTTATCTTCCTGCTGGTGGCTGGAATGCTCTTGCAGCCCAAAGGCTGTGCTAATGCTGATATCCGGGGTGGGGGTTGGGGAAACAGGGAGTTTTGCCCTCGTTTCACTATTAAGCTTATAAATAACAGTGCAGCATCCTGGGGAGGGGTGGTGGGTTTTGTGCTGTTGTTTTTTGGTGGTTTCTTTTTTTTCCTTTTTTCCTCTTCCAAGTGCAACTCTGGGCTGATATCCCAGGAATGTGATCTGTTGTGCTCATAAAGCCCAGCTTCTGGCCTCCTTCTTTCTCCTTCTTCCTTCCCAGGCAGTAAAGAGCCAGGCCTTGGGGATGAACTGTGGTGGGATCTTGTATCCACTGGGATGCTCCACAACATATGGGGCCTCTGGTTTCTTGTGTGATCTCTCTGCAGCTTCCTGCATTAATATTTGATGATCTTCCTTGGGGTGAACATTAAAAAGAAATGACCACCACCACCACCAAAAAAAAAAAAGTGGTGTTGTTTTTAGTGGGGAGAGAAAGAAGGAGGAGGAAAAAGCTGAAATGCAATTGCTTTTTATGGCTTCCCGGAATGGCTTGGATGTGGGTTGGACAGCAGTGGGTCAGGAGCAGAAGGAGCAGATAGCCCCATGATCGTCTGCCTACTTGCATCTTTCCCTTTCAGGTCGTAAATATAAAACCACTACTTGAAAAACAAAAAGCTCGTTAAGCTGTCAGCAGGCTCCCTCTTGGAAGGTCATAAATGTGTCTCTTAGTAGCGGCTTTCATTCCTGTCTGGACTGGGGTGTAGGCACCATGTCCCCCATGGGGCTGGAGGGAGGTCACTGCCCATAGGGACAGCAGTAGCTGATGGAGGGGGAGCCTGACTCTGCTAAATGAGGGGAGTAACACGCCACCACTACAAATTTTGAGGCTACCTATCCATTCTTGACCTGTGCTTTGGTCTCCTATGTAGACCTTGGAGTAGCACCTGTAGGTGTGATGGTGCTCCAGTGGAGCTGAAGCACAAACGCTGCACAGGCTCTGTCTGCTGGTGTGTTGGTGCAGAGTCAGGGTCATCTCTGCTGGCCAGGGACCACAGAGCATTGGCTTCTCTTATAATGCTTTTGGTAGGGTGATAAAAGATAATAAAACATTTGAGATTAGATTAACTTGTGGTAATAGTGAGCTGGGTGAAGGGGAGAGCATTGTGGAGCATGATGGAGCATTTCTGCTAAGCGATCTCTGAGCACCATTGGGTTTACAGTTGCATTGGCAGTAACGAGCGGTGGCCCTCATTGCCGGTGCTGCGGCGGGGGCAGGCGCCGCGGGCGCAAGGGTACAGACTTCTGCCTTTGCACCACCTCATTGATTTTATTGCAAACGGCTCATCTCAGCTCCTTGCAACTTCCTGAGGCAGGTGTTAGGGATGATTCAAGCAAACAGCAGAGAGGAGGAGGAGGAGGAGGTGGTGGGGGTGATGGTGATGAAGATGAAGAGTATCCTGCTGCCTTCTCCTGGGAGATGGTCTACAAGGAGCAGCTAGGAGGGCTGGTTGGTCTTGTGGCAGGTATTGACCTAAACGCAGGTTGTTTTGGGACATCTGTTGTCCTGGTGGGGTTTGGCTTGCTGGTTTTCTGGCTCCATTACAACCAGACAAAACCACCTTGGAGATTTTTCCTGTGCCCTGGTGAAGACGTTGGATATGTGGATGGAGAGGGAGGAGATCTGAAGCAGGCACCTTTGTGACCCACAGGCATCAGGCAGTTTACTGGTGGGTTCAGAAGCAATCCATCCTGGTGTGGAAAGAATATAAATTTTTGGCCTGTTTTTCTTCCAGAGAGATATTTTCCACACTGAGAATAGACGCCCGTCCCTGTGATCTGTTTGTCATTTAGGGCCCCAATATTTTTTCTCTTGGTTACACCACGTGCTGAAAATGCAGCTGCTCTCGCATTAGCATCTAATTAGCAGCAGCTAAAAAACCTGAAACAGGAGGAGAAAGAAAAGGGTGAGAAATTAAAGATGCAAAAGACCTGTTAGATCATCTGGCCCTTCCTTTGGGATTGTTTCAGTAGGGTTTTGTCCAGTCTTGCTCAAAAGTCTCCAGGGCCATTACTGCTTCCCTCGGAGGCCATTTCATTGTGTATTGAGAGAAACCTTCATAAATATAAAAGCTTTATACAATTGAGGTAAAAGAAACAGATTGAGTCATTGTATTGTTCTTTGTAATCAGCTTTGCTTTTCATTAATTTCCTCCCCAAAGCCTTATTTAGGCTGGGAATTTTAAAGAAAAAGCAGGGAAACAGCACGTGCGAGGGGTGGTGGGAACAGGCTGCCTGGCTCCGGTGTGTTCCTGTGCATCACCCTCCTCACCCCGACAGCCTGGATGTGTTCCGACGTCTTCAGGAGCCGGTCTGCCTGCTCACTGGGCCAAATTTAGCTGTGGTGGTGTGCACCAGGGACTTGTCCAGTGCTCTCACCTCCTCTCGCAATGGAGTCCAACTCGTCTGGGCAGCTGCTTGCTGCTGTAGCCTTTTAATTTAGCTATTTTTAAAGATGACAAGTAATAGTACAAAGAAAGGCTACAGGTGGGCATCAGCTGGTGCAAACATGACCAAAAATCAAGGAACAAAATAGGACTGGGCTTTTGCAGCACCTTTGCTGCTCCAGTGGCTCAGAGTGCTTGGTGCTGGGGAGTTGTGCCCTTTGCTGCAGGGTGTGCTGCAGCATGGGCTTAGGCATGCAGCACCCTGTGTCTCTGTCCTGACACACTGGATGCTTTTTGCTGGCCGTGTGTTCTGGGTGAGGCTTCCTTAACTAAGTCTCTGTATCCTCCAGTGTTCCAGTGTTTTAGCTTTTCTAACCTTGCCAACCTGCTGGATAACTTTTTTTCTTTGAAGTACCTTGGTTCTTTCCTTTCCCAAACCACTGTCCTTCCTCTATTTTTTGGTTGTTTTTTTTCCTTTCCTCCTCCCAGTTTTTGTTTCTGACATCGCTGTTCTCATCCCTAATGCCTCCTTTTCACTCCCCAGGTCCCCTGCATCTTGTCTTGGCTCTCCAAAGGGACATGCTCCCAATTCAGGCAGGCTGCCAGTGTGGGTGCAAAGCACCCCAAAAGAAATGTCTTTGCCCTTCCTGCTCTTGTGGGATGCCTGAACCGTGAGCACTATCGCTTTAGGCCCACAACAGTCCTATGTGCCGCGGCCCACAACAGTCCTATGTGCCGCTGCCCACATGTAATGATGAGAAAAGAGCAGCAGGCACCACATACCGTGCAGCCAGCTGCTGCTTCCTTGCTGCTGTGGTCCTGCGCCGGACCAGCTTTAATCCTTCCCACTGGAAAATGCGAGATGTTAATCCCAGCCTCTGCCAGAGCAAATGGGAAGTATATATATCTCTGCCTGCGTAGGAAGTGCAGAGGAGATGTTTCAGGGGGAGCTGAGGATTGCTTTGGTTCTGTCTGGTGAGCTGGGGGAGGGTGTCCCATCCTGTGGAAGAAGTGGCTGGTTTGCTCCAAGGAGTTGAGTGAAGCTGGTTTGCCAGAAGTTTGGTGCTTTACTCCATGCTCCGACGCAGCTGGTGTAACAGTGGAAGAGGCAGTGGAGCTGCTCCGTGTGTTTGGCTGTGGTTCTTGCATTTCCCAGCTGTAAATGCAGGTGGGGGTGCATGTAGATCACAGAGGTGACTCCTGCTGCAATCCAGACCAGTCCTGAGCATTGCTGCTCTTTCGTTGCTACCTAATATCTCTGTGGGGTTGCTTGCATCCCTGTGCCCCCCTTTTTTCTCACCCCCAGAGCACCCCTTTGGCTGTGGGTGTGTGGAGAGGGAAGGCGTGGGATGGCAGCTTGGGCTGGTGGCCACGGGGGAATTCCCCCGTGCGGAGGGGCCTCGGCTGCGAGCCTGCCAAGCCAGCTTTCCTCCTGCGCAGCCAGGCTGGAGCCTGCCCAAGCATCAGGCCCTGCAGCCTCCACAGGCTTCCCGCGTCTGTGCGTGGGGTAGTGTGCTGGGCAGCTCTTTCTGCAGGGCTTTTGGAGGAGTAAGAGCAGGTGATGAGAAACAGAAAGAAGAAGATGCTTCTAGCCCCTGTTTCTGCTGGGCAGGACCTCCTATCTCCTGCGGAGAAGGATGTAGGGCATCTCTGAAGGGCTGGGAAGGTGTGCCCTGGTGCCAGCTGACTAGTCTACCTTCATCCTGCAGTGCTCAAAGCCCTGTACCAGGGTGTCTTGCAAGTTTGGGGCATCCTTTAATGCTAAGAGCCCTGCTCAGGGGTGTCCCATGATGCTTGGAGCCCTGCACAGGGGCATCCTGCGGTGCTTGGAGTCCTGCAGCAGGATGTTCTGCTCAGCAGTGACATGCCCCAGGAACTTTCCTCTCTCTGGCAGAGGTGCTGTCCATGCACACCCATGCATTGCTGGGCACCCATGTGGGAATAGCACAAGGGTTTACTCATTTCACCCAGCACAGAGAGGGACGGGAAGCTCAGGACTTGGATCGCTCAGCAGATGAGACGAGCTGGGTGATGGGCACAGTGTTCCCCCAGGAGTGCCCTTCTAGGGCAGGGGCAGGGGTTTGGGTACCTCTGCTGATGTAGAGTTGTAGGAGCAGGTAGCTGGAGCTGTGCTGGTGGCTGGGCTTGCAGGACAGCTGGGGCCAGATGTTTGCCAGATGTTACTCACTTCCTGTCTGGCTCCTCCGCTTTTAGCTTTTTATGTACTTGTTTGTTTTGGACTACAAACAAAATAAAAAGGGTTTTTATAACCCTGTTCCCATGAGGCTGTGAGTTCAGGATATAATCTGAAGTCTATTCACTATTGTCTTGATCCCTCTCCCTTGCCCTTGGTGTCGTCCCCGGGCACGCACAAACTCACACACTGCTTTTGTTAAAATGGCTTTTTTCCCACATGACGTCTTTTCTCAACAGGCCACTGGGCATTTTTCCTTGTGACCTCCTCCAGTGCTCAGAGGAGCGGTGGGAATGTCCCTGGCCAGTTTGGATGGAGGCAAGAGGAAGAAACACCACATTTCTCGGTCCTGACCTGCTCCTTGCCATGGGCTGCATTGTTAGGAGGGTTCTCCTGTACTGTAAGAGGATGGGAAACTCATTGCACTGATCGTATCCAGCATCTTGATGGATTTTGTGCCAGCACCCAGCACGTTGCTTTGCTGAGGATGTTTGGAAGGGAATGGGGGGAACAAGGAGAGAGTAAAATAGCCATGTAGACCGTGGTTTTTTTTTTTTACAAAAAGATTAAAACATTTGGATTAAAGTAGTTTGTATTTGATCAAGTGAATGCAGGGGTTAAAACAAGAAAAAATAATTGAAAGGGGGTCAGGAATGGTATTACATAAGGGAATGCTGTCGGCTTAGGGGTAGGGAGGAGGGAAAAAAAACCCCTTATCTAAAAGTATTATATGTTCTGGCATGTCAGGAAGTCCCAGCAATCGCTGTAACCAAGAGCTATTACAAATGCAGCCGTGGAGTTTTCCTCTCCTGGAGAGGACCCGGAGCAGAACCGGTCCTGCTGCTCGGCAGGCTCATTCAGCGGATGCTCCCCTGCCTGTCCCCCTGGTTCTCAGGGCATCCACTGTAATATCTGCCAGGCTCAAACAATCGTGGGGAAACAAAAAGAAGCTGGTAGTGTCCCTTTAAAAATGTGTATGTTCAGCTCTTTCTGGTCTCCTCTCACTTCATCTTTTTTTTTTTTTTTTTTCTTTTTTTTCTTCCTCCCTTTGGGGTTAAGGCCCCTTTTCCTCTTTTCTTTCTCCTTCTTTCTTAATTGCCTGTTAAATAATTTAAATATTTAGGACTAAAGGGCTTCAATTATCCATTAATTTACATTAGTAATTTATATATCAGGCTGAATGGACACACTGTTAGTGTAATGGGTCCCTGTGGACAGGCAGAAGCTGTGCTGCAGTGCATTTTCCTGGAAGCAGAGCTGTTTCTTTACACCTCCCAGCCTTTATTCCAGGCGCGTGGGAGGGAGCCCGCTGCCTGCACGCATGCGGGGTCAGGCTGCTGCAGAGTCCGGCGCACTCCTGCACGCTTGCAGGTGGCAAATGCAACCCCATCTCCTTGGGTTTTGATGCAGCTGCTTGGGGTTTGATGCAGCAATATTATTTTTTTTTTTTAGTTTTTATTTCTTTGCTGTTTGAATTGTGCTTGCAAGAGCCTGGCACTGCCCAGTGCAATTCCAGCACTATATGAAGCAAACCTAAATGTACCCTTCTGACCTCGGCTACAAGCAACACTGTCCTTAGGAGGTTCTAGCTTATACTTAGCACTAGATTTGAGACTAAACTGTGGCTTTGAATTCAACCAGAAGGGCTGTGTCACTGTATGGGTCTGCATTTTATGATTGCTGCTTGCTGGCACTGAGGAATACTGTTTGGGGGCTCCTGTAGGCACTGGGGGGCTAAACTGGAAGAGCTCATCGTGCTTCCAGGAAAGCTTGTCTATCTAGGAGTGGGGAGGATCCTCAACCTCATTTGCTGCCTCCTTGGCCAGGGCGTGCATTGCAAGCTCTGGTTTAAGCCTTGCCTATAGACAAGCCACCTGGCCAGGGCTGAACACATCACATGGTGGTGGACATGTTCCTTGGTGAGGACAGGGTTAATTTGGGAGTCACAGCACAGGGCAGCAGGGGATTTCTGAGGCTAAGCCCCTTGGCCGAAGCAAGCTAAAGCCATCCGTGGGCGCTGTGGGGACACTAAGCCTTAGAGGCCAGTGTCCCTTGGGTGGTGACAGCTGGCTCTTCCATCCGGTTACCCTGCGCCAGGACAGAGATGGGGCGATACCCCAAATCTTCCCCAAATGGTATTTTTGAATGCAGAAAAATAGGTATTTCAGATGCTTGTCCATGGCTGGTTTGCACCCAGCCTGATCACCAGTAGCCCGGACTTGCTGGCAGCCACGGTGGCCAAGTCACAGTGCCACGGCATTGCAAGCAGCTAGTCCAGCCAGGGCAGGGGCAGCCAGACATCATCAGGATCCATGCTTGCTGTGGCATGGGCATCAGGCAAGAGAGAGGCTGTTTACTGATTGGGCTCCAGGGAAGAGCAAATTGGAGCTGAGCTCCGTGACTGCAGCATGCCGGGGATATGGGAGCACGCCCTGCTCTGCGGGGAGGCTGGCCCATGGCTCTGGGTGCAGGGCTCTGCACAAGCCCTGCCTGCCCTCCCAGAGCAGAGGTCACTTAATGACTCTGATTACCAACAGCATGGCCATATTTAAAGCAATTAGTGCAAATCACTTATGGAAATGAAGCCGCTGAGGGATGGAGAGGAGAAGAGGACAAGGTTGGAGGGCACAGTGTTTTTTTCCTGCTTTTTCCATGTGCCATGCGCTTGATGCTCAATATGCATGATCCTTTGCCCCTGTTCCCTTGAGACCTTTCTGGACCACCTCTGGTCCCTCTGTCTTGCTGCACATCCCTTGGAGTTGCCTCTGAGACCTGCAAGAGCCGTTTCACTGCTAGCTTGACTAAGGCTATGCCTTGGGTGCCCTGTATCTGTCCTAGCCATGCTCCAGTTCTGAGGTTGGAGATGCTCAGTGCATTTGTGACCATAAAATCTCTGGATTCAGTGTCCCAGACTTTATTTAATTTGGTAGCGTTGCACCTTGCTAGCACGCATCCTAATTTTTTAGGGAAATTTTTGTCAACACCTTGGGGTCTGGTAGCATCAAGTGAGGAGGGAGGGAGGGAGGGGAAGGCATGGGAGGGTGCGTGACTTGTGTGTCAGTGTATTACTACATGTAGGTCTGTACAGGTTGCAGAGTCAGTGGGGTGCAGCTGCCATGTGGGGTGGCACAGACTCCTAAAGCTGGGGCATTTCCAGCCCTGGCACCTCCAGTGCCAAACAATACCTACACTGAGAAGGGGAGGATGCTTGCAGGGAGGCTGGTCCACCTGGGAGTCGTGGTTTGGACTGTGGGGCAGAGCAGGAGCTTACGTGCCGAAGGACAAAGGGAGGAAAGAGAAACTCAGCGCTGTGGAACATGGTCTGTGTCCAGAGAAGAAAAGGTGGAAATTCCCAGTGGTGAGAAAGGAAGAAACTGGCTTTGGCAGCTTGGGGTCCCATGGTATTTAAATGCCAGGGAGCATGGGGAGAGGAGGGGAGGAAGGTGCCAAACAACGTTAGGAAGCTCATGAAGGCTTCCCACCTTGCTGTTGGTGTGAATGGAAGCGTGAGGGAAAAGGCTTTGTTTTTTGTAGGGGTTTCCTTCCACTGGAGCATGGGGTGTGCAGACGGGGAGGCAGCGATGGCAGGCACCAAAAGTAGGCACCCACCAGAAAAAAAAAACCAAAAACCCAAAAACCCTCCCAGCTTTAATCAGTTCTTGGTTTTTTTGCTCTCTGTAAAAGCAGGTGTGAAGTGCTAGGAGCCCAGCTGGCTCCCGGGTTTAGAGGGAAAGGAATACAACTAATCAAGGTAATTGCTAAAATCCTTTTGCAACCGGCCGGAGACCTCTCTGTACTGTGATGGGAAAGCCAAGCTCTGGTCTCGGGTACCTGCTCTCCTACCTGCTCTTGGCTGCAGGGTATAAGAGAGGCAGGGGGATGGGGTAGCCTTGTCCTCTAAGCTAGTCTTGCTGATTGTTTCATTTTTTTATTTTTTATAGGGATATTGCTGAAAGAGGGGGGAGAGAAAAGTCTTAATATTTGATACTCAACATCAGCAGGGATTATTTTTTTTTCTAAATCTTTTTCTATCCCTGCTCTCCTCCTCCCCCTTATTTTCCTTCTGTGTGTCCCTTATTGTCATAGTAAAGTGAGAAGGGAAGAAAAGGGCAGGGAAAGGACAATGAAAAGCAAAATGTTTCCAGCCTCAGTTTGGGGGGGGGGGGGGGGGGGGGGGTCTGTTGGTTTGGTTTTTTTTTCATAGCAACAAATCTGAAAGATTAAGGGCAACTTTAAAGACTGTTTAATAAAGGGACCTTAATCAGCCGCTCTTGTGGTGTTCCTCCCCCAGTTGAATTAACAGGGAATTTGGGGCATCAAATAGACCTTTTGTTGGTGGTGGGGCTTTTTATAACTAAAAATTAATGTAATTATTAAAATGATTTATAATCAGTGCAGCATTGCACTAAGCACCTTCCTCTATTGAATTTGGGTGGCCCATGTGGTGGGAGATGACCCCGGCTAGTGGGTCTGGCGGTGAGAGCCCTGGCACGGGGAATGGGTGCTGTGGGTGCTGGGGAGTTGGTTGGTGCTCCCAGCCCACGCCTGCCACCGAGCGAGCTGTGGGAGAAGGGTGGGAAAAGCGTTGAGGAAAGTAGGGCAGCATCTGGCGAGGGGCCTGCGGAGAGTCTGGCTGGAGGCAGCGGGGAGCATCCTTCCAGCCGGCTTTGGCTTCCCAGGGCTTGCAGGAGCTACTAGGGAGGAGAGTGGGTGAGAAAAAGACAAAAAATGGTGATGAAAGAAAGCTTTCTCATATTGTACTGCTCTTCCCTTCTTTGCAGTCAGCTGCCTAAACGTTTTGCTTTACCTGGTTGGGCTCATGCCATCCCTTGCTTCCTGCATCAGCTTCCTTGGGGTGGGACATGCACAGCCCTCCTTCTCTGGATTTTGGCACAGAAGTGCCACCTAGGACCATCAGACCTTGTGAGCCACTTCTAGAGGGCATGGCTGGGTTGTTACCACTCATTGTTTGGCATCTGGATGCTCAGGGGGCAAAACCTGCTCCCCCCCGGGCTTGCAGCCCCCAGTGATGTGTGTGTCCGGGCAGTGGTGCTTGGAGCCTGGATGGATGCCCGGTGGGCAGCACAGAGCATCCTTCTCTTCCCAAGGAGCACCGGGTGGTTTGCAGCCCTGCTTGCTGCTGTTTAAAGTTGCTTTTCATGCCCGAAGCCAAAGCAGTCGCCTCCGGATTTGCACGTTAAGGGGGAAAAAAGAAAACCATTGCAAAACAGCCGCCTGGAAATTGCACTGTCAAGGGGAATGCTGGGGAATTTACATTTTTAAATATGTATGTAATTTGGGCGAAAGGGAAATAGCTTTCTGTCTGTAAAACTGGCAACTTTCTTTCTCACGGAGTTAGCATTTTAAAACTGCATTGCTCATTTGATCAGGAGATTTTTATTTTATGTTTTTTCCAGGGAGAGATTGCATCTTGCACTTGGTTTACTGCAGTTTGAATGATAATTAATAATTCCTTGGACTTTCTGGCATTAACTGGGGCAACAAGTCCTTGTTTGTTCCTTGTTTTCTTTTCACTTCTCTCTTTTCTTGTTGAAATTATTATTCTTTTCACAACAGAAACAGTACATGCCATACATGTGAATAAACAGCATATTACCGCATTATCCGCTGCTGGCTTTTTTCTTTTATGAGCCATAGCAAATAAATAAAAGTTCTTATAATTATTATATCCATTAAAAATAACGCTGTAGCTCAGTAAACAGAACAAACTATACCAGAGTACCGCTACAATGGAATTAAAATAGCACAAAGAAAATTGTCCGTGCCCATAACAAGAATCAGTGCTAGATGAAATTTGGAGATAGTTTTCAAACATAACTGCTTCCCTGAAGGAAATGTGTAAAATAGCACAAAAGAAATGAGCACAATAGAGCGTAACAAGGATTTGCTACATAATTCCTCCTCTTTTCTTTCTTTCTTTTTCTTTCTTTCTTTCTTTCTTTTTTTTAAATTCATCCTCTTTTCTGTGGGTATTTACGGGGATTCACCGAGGCTCACAGCTCTGCTCTGTTAAAACTTGAAATAACGAACAATTTACTCCAATCTGCCTGCATCATGTTATAAATCTATATAATGAAAAATGAAGAGGTTTGTACCATAAGGGATCTCAGCTGTTTACACTTCTCAGGAGGCTTCGCCTTTGATTATCATAATCATAAAGATAAACAAAAGAGTAGTGGCTCCATAAATACTCCAGCATAATGCATAATCAACAAGATAAATCTCTCTCCTCCGAACTCCCAGCAGGGGAAGTTGCTGCCAGAGCCTGGGTGTTTCTTCTCTGGAGATGGTGGTGGTTGGGATTTGGGTTGGATCCTCTTAGCCGTGGCTTGCAGTAGCACAGGGATGCTCTGGTGGGATGCCCCATGTGAGGGCACCCTGCTTTTAGGTTTTTCTTTTAGGTTGCTTTGCAAAAGCATGACCTGGGGATTTAGCTAAAGAGATTATTTGTTTTATTTTGGTCAGGTGAAGTGGTTTTTGATCAATAAGGCTGTTGCATGCAAAAACATCCTTGATGCTGCCCAACTCCTTCTTCTCACCTTTTTCTCAGCACAGCCTTTGCTTTCTGGTCTCTTTTTCCCCCTCCCTGTCCAGTCCTGGTTTAATAAAGGTGTGCAGTGAGGGAGACCAGCTGCAGGCTTTTCATTTGGCTGGTAGAGGAATCTGCTTATTTTTTTCCAAGGGTGTAATTAGGGCTGGCTGGGTACACCCCCTCATTACCCACGCTGGGGAGGAATGTTCTCTAATTATAATGTTTGCCTGCTGCCAGGCAGGGAAAACTGCTCACCCAACTGCTAGAAATTGTCTGTCTGTCCTGGTTGTCTGTCTGTCCCAGGCTGAGTGGGGTCCTCGATCAGCTGGAGGTGATGGGATGGAGGGACTGGGCTCACTCGAGGCTGGATTTACCCTGGGGGGTGATGCCACTTTGGCAGGAAGGGGATGCAAAGGGACTGTGAAACTCCTGGGAGAGGGCAGTCAATGGGGGAAAATAAGTGTGTTTGTCAGGCAGAGATGTGTGGCAGAAAAGGTTAAGCGGTTCTTTCCAAATTTAGTTATGAATAGAAGATTGGTGAGAGTAGGGAGGCTCTGTTGTGTTGCGTGGAGGGGGACAAGGGGCCGTGGCAGCAGCATGTCGGTCTGTCTGTGCTGCTCCATATGAGGGGGTTTCCCCAAATGCAGCCCATGCAGCCAGGCTTGCAGGTGCTTTCCCAGCTGGTGGGAGCAGGACGGGTGGACTCCACTTCTTTGGAGGGCAGAGAGGAAGACCCTATAAATGCATGACCCCAAGGTGGAGCAACACCTTCTTGCAGACCCCAGCACAGTGCTGGTAGGGAGGGTTGAACATGGCAACGTATTGAGTGCTGTGTATTTTTGGTCCAGCCTCAGCTGAGTTACTATTGCATGTGCTTGAGGGAGGTGTCAGATGCCACCCCATGAGGATACCAGTGGCTGGACATTCCCACAGCTTTTTGACCTCAAAATCCAGCCTTGCTCTAGGCTGGTGATGAGATGCCAGGTACCCGCGTTTCTCATTGCTACCCCTGAAGGCTCCATGCTCAGTTTTTTGGCCTCTGCAGGCAGCTTGGGACTGTCCCATCCCATCCCCTCGGAAAGGTTAATGAGCGCCGTGCTGAGTTAATGAGGCCGGGGGGTTACATCAGCAAGCTGCAGCCCTCGGGACGGCAGTGCCAAGGGCCTGTTACATTCCCTGCGTCTCACTTTCATCAGCGCTTCCCTGCTTGTGTCTAAACCTGCTCTTAACAATTCAGAGTGTTTCAAAGGCACAAGAATTTGTGGGCTCTGTGTAAGGAGGCAGCAGGGAGAGAGCTCCACTTGGTGCCAAGTGGCTTCAAATCTTCCAAACCCATCCTCAATGACAGCCTTTATTTTGGGTCATCCTCCTTTCTCCCTGCTTTGCATGCCATGCGACATGTCCGCAGAGAAGGGGCAGTGGGCTGTGGCTTTGCATGGCACTGCCCAGCCTCATGGAGGATTTGTCTTTGAAGATGCCACTAGCTGCCAACATCTCCTCAGCAGTGGAGCCCCATGTTGGGGTGCTTCATGTTGCAGGACCATGCTGGTGTGCGGGATTTGTGCGATGGAGAGCAGAGCAGGGAGGAGAATGGGATGCTCTGGGAAGAAAGGATAATGTTTTGGGGAGAGAGGATGCGTCAGGGTGCCTTTAGGAGGAAAAGCTGTACTATGTTTTACTGCTGGACCTGTAATTATCCCAAGGCGGCACTCTGCGGTAGGAAGCCCTTGGGAACAGGGCAGGCCTGTTCTCTGAGCTCAGGGGATGAACTGAAATGTGGTGGGATGAGGACTACATCCCACGTGATGACCCTTGCTAGGGTGGGAATGCCTTCAGGGCTTGTAGCAGGGGTGTTCTCAGTCCGGCAGGTATTCTGGCATGGGAGTGAGCCATGCCAATGCTGAAGCTCCAGCATTGGAATTTGCTGGAGCTTCAATGGCAACAGTGCTAATCCCTACATGAGTCTGTTTTTACATTTCCCCTGGAGGCAATAGGAGAGGGGATTTGGAGTGGGGGGAAAGCCCCACTCCAGCCTTTCAGACACATCCTCTAGGCAAGCCAGTGGCTGGAGCATCCCCACCAGCCTGGTGTGTGGAGCCAGAGCTGTCCCCATCCCCGCTGGGGGATTGGGAACACAGGCAGCTCTCCTCCGGCACTGGAGATAAGCTGTTACTTTTTTTTTTTTTCCCTCCTTCTACCAGAGGATTTCTACCCACCGGGCAGTTGGGAATGAGTTTAACTGTTGCCTCTCAGGCCCTTGCCCAAAACTGTGCTTGCCCCAACATAGGTGTGAATGGGGGGATGTGGAGGCAGAAGGGGTTAAGTGCCCACCAACACTGAGATTTAGTTGGAGAAACCCAGCTGGAGAAACCCAGGCATCCTTGCTTAATCCTTACATCACATTCCTGCCTGCCGGGTGCTGAGGGGAGGGATGCGGGGAGGGATGCGTGGCTGTGGGTGATGGGCACCTAGCTGGCTGCTGCTAATGCTCCTGTAATCTTCCAAATATTTGGAGGGATAACAATTGCAGAAGAGAGGATTTTAACGCTTTCCTGCAGAGGTTTGCTTGGCCATTGCTGCAAGAGGAATTGCTTTCTGGGCTGATCATTCCTTGTGCTGTGTGTTTGGGGTATTGTAGGGGTTGTTAATGCTCAGCCCTGGCTCCAGTGTTGCTCCCAGTGCAGGCTGGTGGGGCTGAGTCGTTGGTTGGGGTCACTGATCTTCCACCAAGCTGCAAACGCTGGCTGCAAACTCTGCAAGTCACCCCCCAGGGAACAGATGCTGCCGATAATCCAGCTCAGCCTCATCAGATTAAAATGTGTGATGAGGGACAGGGGAGAGGAGGCTGGGGAGGAAGGCAGGCATGGGTGCCTGTTCCCCTCCGCCGTTTTCCATCCCGCTGCTCCTACCACGGATCATCCTTGGGGCTTCAGGGTTTAGTCCTATGGCTCGAGCCCCGAGCTGCCCCCTTCCTTGCCTCTCCTCCCCGAAAATACGGATCAGTGCTGAAGTTGCTGCTCTAGCCTGTCCCATAGCACTTCGTGTCACAGCACCTGACTGCGTGCTCCAAGTAGTGTGAGACTGTGGGATGGCAACAGCCTGGGATTTAAAAAAAAAAAAAAAATATCCCAAAAGGGAGCTGGGAAGCCGGCAGCCACCTCCAGCGGGAAAGGGGGAAGCCGGCAGATGGGAAACCCCTGTAGATGTCTGCCAGGGAAATGATGATTACAGTCAGTGCAGCACACTCAAATATTTATTAGTTTGTCGCTGCTGAGAGTTTTATTGCTTGTCTGATTGCAGTACTGGAAATCCCGGCTGTGCAGGGGTCCTTCCCTGGCTTCGCATGCAAAACTGTCTCTTTCGTGTGCTGCTCCTGCAGCCCATGGGCCGAATTGTCACCTCAGGTGGGATCAGAGCAGCATTGGGCAAAGCAGAAGAGACCCCTGGGCACATGTGGGTTAAAGCATCCCTTCGCCAGGGTGATGCTTATGGCCAGCTCCTTGCAAGCACCCCTGTGAACCCTCCTGCTGACAAAAGGTCTTCGCTGGCATTAACACTGGCTGAATGTCCCAGTGCATACCCCCAGCCTGAGGTTGGCTGCCTAGCCTGGAAAAGCCAGAGTCCTGCTTCTTGCAGGGTTTCTTACATATGCAATGCAACCATAATATTATTATTATAGTAGTGTTATGCAAGACCATTGCAGGGAGGGGTTGTCCTAGCAGAGGATACCCTCTCCTGCCTTTACAGGGCCATTTATCGATGTCCTTATTACACCAGAGCAGACCAAAGCATTTCCCAGGCTCTCCATCCTCCACTTTTTTAATCCTGGCACTGACAGCACCTCATCCTGGCTGTGCTGCAGCTATTTACCCTCCTGTCCTAGGGAGGAAGGACCACATGGAGCTGATGGTGTTGCACCATTGGGAAGGGGCTGGGTTTTTTTTTTATATTTTGCAATTGCTGCTGGATGATCAGGGCAGCTGAAAGCAGCAGTCGTTCCTCCACAGAGCACAAGCAGGCATGCTTTCCCCCCCACCGACTATATGTGGATTTGGGGGGGCCCCTGCCATGATCGTTAGCAGAGCAAGAGGTTTCCCATGCGGCGGGTGGCCGGGTGTCAGGATAGGGGATGAAAGGCTGGGTTGATGGCTTATGATAAATGTGCCCAGCATGCTTCTCCTCCCTTTTCTCATCCACAGTCCCTGTTGTTCCTCTGCCTTAATTCTTCCCCAGTGCATTTAAATACCAGTGGCTATATCATGCTGGAGCCAAACAGCCTGCCCAGCTGCAAATGCTTTACTTTGACTGCACAGGGCTGGTTTCTGGATGGAGAAATCAGCCTCCGCCTTGCTTTGCTCCCATCCATGAGCAGACAGGAGCCTGGGGGAGTTGTGGCGTTGGGGCTCTGCGGCACAGCCCTGGTTAAGAGTATGCCACGAAAAGCCCATCATTTTTTCCCCTGTCTCCTGTTAGAGCTGCTTTCTTGGCCCCAGATGTCTCTTGGCCAGAAATAAAACTCTCAGCTGTTGTGAGTTTGCACGATTTAAACTTCCCCAGCAGCCAGGATGCTCCTGTCTTTAGAGGTCTGGGTTTTTGGGGTTCAGACCTTAAACTGAGCAGGTTTTTATAGTCACTGAAAGCAGATGCTGGAGGCGAAAGCAGATACCGGAGTCTGGCTGGGGCTGGGCTGATCAATCCTGTTCCACCACCCTTGTCCCCAAAGTCACTGTGCCCCCTTGGAAAAGAAACCTGAAGCGCTGAGCTTGAGAGTCCCAGCACGGATTTGGGCATGTCCCGTCTTGGCGCAAGAGGCTGGATGGGACCCGGTGGTGGGAGGGTGGTGGATTTTCTGTACCACTGGTGGTGGTTCAGCCCCTCACCCTGTGCTGGGGGACCACAGTGACTCCTCCTGCAGATGATTATGGGTGAGTCACAAATCTGCGTTTTTCGTCCCTGTCAGGTCATGATACCCTGTCCCCACTCCCAGATCCCCTCAGATGGCTCAGAGTCTCTTACAGCATCACCAAAATGGTGGTGGGGTGGGAGAAAATGCATCTTTAGTGTTGGCTGCTGGAGGAGGACCTCTCCTTGCCCACTGTTTTGGGTCAGGGGACACTTGCACTTTGGGGTGTCACCCCCATAAGGGAAGGTCCTTCCAAAACTTGGCTTCTTCAGGGGCGTTGGGTCTTTGTGGGTCACCCTTATGGTGCTGGTTGGGCTGCAGGACTCCTCACTTGTATCCTGGGGTGTTAGACCTGGACTGGGGAGGGGAGGGGGGCGGGGGAAGCGCAGAAAAAAGGAAGAAAGAAAAGAAATAAAAAGCAGCTGGCACAGATGCAGAAAAACTTAATGAGGAGTTTCGGGCCCACATTATGGCCAGGGATAGTACATCTTGGAGTAAATACCATCTCTACCACTGCCCTCAGTGGTGTCTGACGGGGACAGAGGCTGGCCTGGGACAGAGCTGGCAGGGGGGAGCCACCTCTGTCCTGGGGATGGGTGGCAGATGAGACCCCAGGCATTGCACCAGTGGTTGTTGGAGGGTGTTGTGCAGCCCACGCTACCCGCGCCCTTTCCCACCTGCTGAGCTTGGGTCCGACTTCACAGGCTGCACACTGCAGGGATGCAGAGAGCATCATTTTGGAGAGATTTTCACATGAGCCCATGAGTGAAGTTTTGCTGGCTGCCTCTGTTGCCAGCTAGATTATCTCCTGCCAGCCCCTTTGCCAGCAAATTTAGATTTGTGGCATTGAAGTGGTTTAAAAAAAAAAAAAGAAAAACAAACAACCAAGAAAACAACAACTCAGTGGATACAAAATTGAATAGTAAATTGAAAAAGAAAAAAAAGTGTTATTTACTGCTGTGATACAGGTAAGAGGCTGCTCAGCAGGACAGGGGAGCAGGACCAGTGGCCTGATGTGAGCACAGGGATAAGTGTGGGACTGTTCGGGGAGGGGGGGGCTTGCACCTCCTCACGCCTCCATCCCCCTGTCCGCAACGTGGCCCTGGGAAAATTACAGGTCTGCAAATGAGATGGGGGAGGAAATGGCCAGCAGTGGAGAGGTGAGGAAGAGCCAGCCAGAGCAAGAGAGAAATTAGCCCGGAGTTTAATTCATTGTTTCCAAAAGAGCAGTTAATGGATTATGACAAATGTCCTACCGCTCTCCCTTAGTGCTGTGTTAAATGGAAATGGAAAGTCAATTTTCCTAAATGGATTTTAAACGACTGACCTCGTGTGTTTTTTTCCCTCGCTGACTTTTGCTTGGGAGGCAGCTTGGTCGTGTTGTTTTCTTGATGCATCTGATTATTTTTTTCTTCTTCTCCTTACCTCTTGGAATTCTCTGATTCTCTCCGTGCAGCACTGCTCCTTGCCAAGGGTGACTAAGGGAGTGGGCTCCTTTCTTCCTTGCCAGCTCTGGAGATGTTATCGCAGGGCTGGGGATATTTACTGTTTTCCTGCACGCTGCGGTGCCTGGAGCTGAGAATCACAGCTCTCACTGGGGGAAGAGAGGAGGAGGAAAACCTCATAACTCTTTTAGGTGTAAAGAAAAGCCTCATGATGTGACCTGACTGCTAGTGAGATGCCCAGAAACAACAGGTTAAGCAGTAGCATCCCAGGCTGTGTATGTCGTTTATTATCAGTCCTGCGATATTTGGGTTTGATCTTAACGGGAGAAATGGCTGGAAACAGGTTTCCTGTGCTGGATGCTGCAGATGATCCCCCAGCGTTGGTCACAGCATCTTCCCAAGCTGGTGCTGGGCACAAGGCACCCCGAGGCTCTCTCTCTTCCAGGATATTATGTCCCTGGGTGAACACTGAGGTGCTTGCCCCTTTTCAAGGCTTTTCTTTTCCTGGCCAGGGCAGACATGATCAGTTTTTCTGGTTATTTTTTCATCTAGATTGTTTTAGAAAACAAACAAGCAGGAAGATGGAGATCACCAGGGCACTGACTCAGTCTGGTTTCTGGGGTGGGATAGCGTGAATCCTGGCGGCATATTTGGGTGATGTTCTCTGAAGGTGGCTGGGCTGGAACCAATCGCTCACCTGTGGTGGGCAAATGGCAAGTTCCTGGGGGCTGCACCAGCCGAGGCTGCTGGTGTCCCCCCCATACTGTGTGATGCTGAGATCCAAGAGTTGATGGGGGGTGTGTGTGTGTGTGTGTGTGAGGTGTGGGGGGGTGAGATCCCAAACACGGCTCCACCAAAGAGGGGATGTGTGAGATTTGTGCTGGGGTTGTGGTCAGCATTCCCAGCACAACCCCTGCCATCATTTTGCTCTGAGCATGCCTGTGCATTCCTCATGGCTGCAGGAGGGAGGCTTGGCATGGGTGACACCAGCCCCTCTGGAGCCTCTCTGTGTCCCTGTCACTATCCCTGGACTTTGGCTTGTTTGGATTTTTTTCCTCATGGTGTTCTCTAGCAGGATTGCCCAGGTTTTGGGGTTGGCCAGGGCTCAGGGTATGGATGAGGGGGCTGGTACCCAGGTGAAAACAGGGTGCGCTCCACAACAGCAGCTCTCTAGCTAGCAGAGATTTGCTTTTCGTAGTTTTTTGGGAGCCTCCAGCCCTCTTTTGCTTTTCCAAGCATCCTCAGCAAGAACTGTTGACGCCACTGTACGCAGGGCAGTCCTGGGAAGGAGAAGGAGGGATGAAACAACGTAGGCAGGAGTTACATCCCTGCTGCAATGGGACTAAGAGCACCTCCCAACCCTCTCACTCCCCTGGCAGGGCTGGAGTACAGCGATGTGCTGCCCGACTCCTTCCCCTCAGCTCCGGCGGAGACCCTCCCTCACTTTCTGCTGGAGCCACAGGATGCCTACATCGTGAAGAACAAGCCGGTGGAGCTCATCTGCCGTGCCAACCCTGCCACCCAGATCTACTTCAAGTGCAACGGGGAGTGGGTCAACCAGAACGACCACGTCACCAAGGAGAGCCTGGACGAGGTCACCGGTGAGCAAAGCCACCCTGGCATCCCCCTGCCTGCCCTTCCCCTCTCTTCTCTCCAGGCACTCCTGCTTTTTTCTCTCTTGCACATCGATGCTGGAGGTGATTCTCCTCCAGGTAGACCAACAGGTCTCTGATTCATTTTTATCATTCCCAGGTGACTGCAATCTCATGAGGTTGCTTTTGTGTGTTTTCTACCTCCTTGGTCCATGCACAGCTTGTCTCTCCGTATCATCAATGAATTTTGGTAGAGGAGCTGCCCCTTTCCAGACCTTTGATGAAGGCACGATGATGGTATGGGTCACCGTACCATATAGAAGCTTGGGGAGATCAGCACGTGTGCTTTGCACACTTACCCTTTTGCAGAACTTGAGGTTGTTAAATGGGATTTGAAAGGCAGCACGTTTAAAAGTGATTAATGAAAAGGAAACTCTTCCTTAGAAAATGCCTAATCAACACGTAGGAGTCACTGCCATGAGGGGTGGCAAAGGCTGGTAGCTTACTCCGGTTCACAAAGGGATTAGATGTTTAATGGATAGTGAGAACATTTGCAGGTAGAATTTGAAATGCCTTTTAATGGCAGATGAACTATTCCCTGCCTCGGAGGACAAGTCAGCTGCTGTCTGTCTGAAATACGTGTGTCTGTGGGGAGGGAGGGGGCGGTGGGCGGTGAGAAAGGTGGTTTAGGCATTTTAGGAGGTGTCTTATTCCATGGGGTTGGACTCTGCAGAGTTGCTTGTCCCATACTTTGAAACATCCCGGCATGAGAACAAGGTGTGAGGCTTGGATATATCAATCACGTTTCCCATGTAAGGTCTGTTCTCTACAAATCCCTGAGCACGTGGCATCCCTCGTCTTCGGAGGGCTTTAAACCAAGGTGGCCTTTTGAACTGCTGCAGTGTTGGCCCCAGAAGGCAGGCTGGGCTTAGAGGAGAGACTTTGTCAGCCTGGAGGAGCACAAGTATTTTTACAGAGTCTCCTCTGGTCCCTATGATTATTTTTTTTCCACAGCCTTGCTCTTCCCTGGCATCTCCTCGTTTCTTCATCTAGTGCTAGCCCTGAGCCAGTCCTTGCTTGGGTTCATCTCTGAACCTGCTCTGCAAAGGGAAGATAATTTCTTTTCTCTGCAGCTTTTTGAGTCTTTCCTCCTAAAGTTGCTTCATCCATTCCTGAGGTGGTTTTCTTCCAAAGGATCTCTTTGTGAAGGATGGTGAAAAACGTGCAGGAAGGCTGTCCCCCTTCTCCCTGAGGCTGTCGGGCAGACTGGCAGCACTGTTTCTCTTTTTCAGGGTGCATCTCCACCTCCCAGCTCTCATGGAGGCCAGATTTGAAATCCTCAGCAGTCTAGGGCAAAGTCACTGCCGATTACTGACCAAGCAACCTTCACTGATGGGTTATTAATTTATTTATAACGTATGGCCACGCTGGGTCAAGCCAAAGGTTCATTTGCCGTGTGTGTGGCAATGGTGGTTGCTTGGGGGAAGAGCATTGAACCGGGACAAGGAGGGAATGATGGACCCTGCTTTGTTACCCTCCCAGCTTTCTGCAGTTCATGATTAGGGACTCCCTCGTCCGGTGGCAATATCTTAGTAGTATAGTCCAGCTCCAACTGGATTTTCCACCCTCTTAATTTGTCTAAATGCTGTTAGGACTCATTTCTCCTCTGGATTGTCCCAGAATCCTGCAGCAGGGATTTTCATGGCTTAGTGATGTGCAGCATGGAAAAAGCACTGTATACTTGGCCCCACTATTTGCTCCACCTCTTAGGTGAATCCCCCTTACCAAATAACTTGCCTCACATAACTCTTGAGCAAAACAGGCTGGAGAAAATACAGCAGAAAGGGAGCAGAAAATCTGTGCAGCAGGAGCTTACCCTGTTTTAGGAGGGACTCATTTGCTTTGGACCAGCATCTCCCTCTCAGATCCCAGTCTGCAGATGCAGAACATGTGCCAGCAATTTGGGGAGGAAATGGTGCACGCCACCTTCACCCAGGCTTCAAACATGGTATTGCTGCTATCAGTGAACAAGCCGACAATACCATCAGCGTGGAGGTGATGCCGTGCATGTAAAATTGTGCCGGTGTGTGCTTATATACCCAGCAGCTACCCTAAGAAAAAAGGAGTTGGAACCAAAATGGTTTACTGTGCTAAAAAAATCTGCATTTACAGTGCCTGCCGTTTGTAGGGAAAGCTGCTACAAAGGGCACGGGGGAGAGCTGGCCACAAAGCGATTGGTTAGCATGGTTAGTTGTTCGCAGCTTTTAAAGTGTCCTCAGTTAAAAGCTTGGAAAAAGGGACCTTTAAAAAAAAAAACAACACCAAAAACCAAAACAACTTTTAAGATGACGTGTGTTGAATGAGCTGGGATCAGTAATGCGCTGACTGCGTCTCATCCAAACAATTTCATGCGGAAGAAAGCAAAAATAGGCCAAGTCAGAGAGGATAATTCAGGTGGGCGAGAAGGGACAGTCAGTAAGAGTGGCTGTGTTTGAATGCCTGCAAGCCCTTTAAATAGTCACTCCTGTGAGCCATAAGCTGAGTCTACAGTTTTGGGTAGTCTTTTTTGCTTTCAGGGGTTACAGGGATAGCAGGGCATTTGCGGAATGCTCCCTAACTTTCAAGGCAGCTCAACCCCCACCCCACCAAGGTTTTCCAGAGAGATGAGATGGTTTCAAGCCATCTCCGTCCTGGGTCCTTCTAAAATGCCCAGAGTTTTCCAAAAGTGCTTGGCCCAAATGCCTTTTCTTTTTATTTTTCCCCTTAATAGTGGCAAAATAAATTGTATTTCCTTGGTGCGTGTTTGTCAGCTCTTCTGCAGGAAGGTGGCAGAGAGACAGTAATTGCTCCTCGCAGCACTGGGAGCAAGCTAACAAAATTACAGCTGGGGAGCATGCAGCTCTCCATCACCATGAAATTGAGGCCTTTTTGTAAATAGAAGCTGCAAAAAAAGGGCAGGTATTGCTTAAAATAAGGAAAAATAAGCCCCGAGTCCCTCCTGCCCTTGGCAACAGCCATGCCATAAGGGGCTGATGTGTCAGGCAAGCCTCAGCATCCTGTGGTCCAGGGGACTGTGTCCTAGAAGTGGTGGTGCCACCTTTGTCATTGCACCCCTGCCACAGCCAGGGTGTCCTGGCAGACTTCACGGGGGCGTTGGGAGGTTGTTGGAGGTACGTAACTCTTTTTGGAGTCAGTGGGCATGAAGCATCATCATTGTTGAATGATTTCCTTAAGATCTTTTATTTGTCTTGTTATATCTGTCTTTAAACGCCAGCTGACAGAGATGGTTTCTGCCCACAGCAAAGCCTTGGAGGCATCCTTCAACCCTGGGGGGTGGGAAGGGGTCTGGTCAGGGATGGGGATGTTGGTGTCAAGGGAAGAGGGATGGTGAGGGAAGTGATGCCTGTGGAAATGGTCAAGAGCTCCTGGTCCTGCCCAGCCAGACTGGGGAAGAATAAAAAGAGAAGACTCCTCTACATGAGCCATTGCCTTGGCTTCAGCTCCAAGTCACCCTCTGGAGGGAACAGTCTCCCTGATTTGAAGAGGTGCCAAACCCAGATGCCTTCGAGATGCCTCCAGCCTGCTGCTTCTATCCTTGAGCTTTGTGTGTCCACCAGCCCCTTTCGGTTTCCATTCTCCCAAGTGCTCCTGCTGAGCTGATGCCATCCCTCTGTCGCTTTTCAGGGATGCTGGTGCGGGAGGTGCAGATCGAGGTCTCCCGGCAGCAGGTGGAGGAGCTCTTCGGCTTAGAAGATTACTGGTGCCAGTGTGTGGCCTGGAGCTCCGCAGGCACCACGAAGAGCCGCAGGGCGTACGTCCGCATAGCATGTAAGTGCCCAGGATGTGTAGTGCTTGCCCAGACATGACCCCTCTGACAGCGCTCCCTGCTTCTCTGCAAGAGCTGCGTTCACCTACCTGCACTGCTTCAGCTCACAGTCTGTTAATTTAGTTCAAATGAATCCTTCTCCCACCTTCTTTTCCAGTTTGGGAGCCCCAAAAGGGTCCCAGAGGGTACAGTCCACTGATTCAGAAATTGTTTGCAAAGCCTGAGGTGTGACCCTGGATCCCAGGATGAAAAAGCAGTGCTGTCAAGCCAGGTGTGTGCTGCTTCTGTCAGCAACACCAGCTGAAATAGTGGCCAAGTTGTTCATTCCTGGCTTTCTGGGACCTCTGAGACACAGTGGGTGCAGCTGAGCGGGGTTGGCAGCGTCCAAAATTTGGCTCCCTGTTGAAAGCAGGGCTTTTTGGTCAGTTGGAGATGACCCATCCTTGCTGGATGGCCCTGGTCTTAGGTCCCCATCACAGCTTTACCTTTGCTTCTGAGCAGGCATCATTCCTACCTGCCTGGGCGAGAGGCTGTGGCACTACCTGGGTTAATACCGCATTGCCCATCAGCGTGCTCAGCTCTTCCCAGTGCTTTATTATCGTTAATAACCCAGCGGTTAGCACCTTGCACGCTTTGCCTGAATCAGCGACTCTGTCTCCCTGGAGCCCCTGCTGTCATATGTCACTTCTCTAAGCTGCTGTTTGCGGGTGTCAGCCTGATTAAGGGTGAGTTAATCGGGCTGTTACCCGGCTGAATTTGCTCTTTTAGCAAATGAGATGGCAAAGCTATAGGACAACAGCCAGGCTTCCCCAGTTGTAAACAGATTTTGCTATTAGAGGGCTAATAATCCAACACATTATCCAAAACGGAGGTGGCTGGTGAATCAGCTATGCTGTTGAAGGATTTAGTCAGAACAGGGAAAATGTTACGAGGCACAGGGCTGGCTACTGAGGGAGCCGATTTGTCCAGCCCCAGCTAAGGGCTTGGTGTTTCTCACAGCCGAGCAGATGGAACGAACCGAGGGATCACTGCCCTTCGCAAGCGGAGCCGCAGCTGTAGAGGGCTGGGTGCCGTAGCAGAGGGTTGCAGCACCATCTAGTGATGCTCGTGCTCCTTTCAAGGCTCTGGAGCAGGACCCTTCCACATCTCCCACGTCCCTGGGGGCTCTGCTGAGCTTCTTGCCTCTCCCCCTTCCCCAAAGCACTGGCCAGCCCCTTGCTGAGTGAGCCTGGCTTTTCAGTAGCATCCGTTCCCTATTTCGGCTCCAGTGTGATGGCCAGGTTTCCAGCGAGTCTGGGGATGGGGCTTAGCCAGGACTGACTGGGGCAGAGCTGAGCAGCAAGGCCCTATAGCCCTGATATTTGGGGATTCATTTTGGCACTGACGTGGGAGCCAGAGCTGTTGTGTAAATCTCATTTTTTTCTCCCTTCAACAAAGAAGTGTCCTGGTGCAGAGTCCAGAGGTGAAAGGGAACGTGAGGGTTGAAAAAACAATAGTTAAGCTGAGGTTTAGCCCCAAAAGGAAAACACAGGAGGGGTTCTAAGCTTGCAAGCACATGAAGGAGGACAGGCATCATCTTTGAGCAGCATGTGCTGTCCCAGATCCATCCTGGAAAAGATGCTGCTTTGGCTCCTTCCTCCCAGGACATGTTTTGCTTTAGCTGTGCTGTGCCAGAGGGACTTCCCTAGTCGTGGGCCCCTGGTGATGCTCTCTCCCCACCAAGGTTTTGCAGGTTGCCTTGTTTCTGCAGTGGGCTGGTAACCCCTGGGTTTTCCTTTCCCTCCCAGACCTACGGAAGAACTTCGACCAGGAGCCACTGGGCAAGGAGGTCCCGCTGGAGCATGAGGTCCTGCTGCAGTGCCGCCCACCCGAAGGGGTGCCGCAGGCTGAGGTGAGCAGCTCAGCAGTCAAAAAAATGGCCAGTGGGGTGTCCCCTCCCGTCCTGGGGAGAGACAGCACACATCCCTGCAAGATGGCTTGCAGCTGTGATGGATGGCCTGGTGCTGAGACCGTCAGCTTTCATTATTCAGCAGAAGTGTTTATATCGAGCAGTGGACCTGCTATTCTGACATCTAATAACAGACGTAACCTCAGCACCTGCTCAACCCAGCCCTCCCATGCTTCCTGCTATGCCATTAACCCGTTAGAGGGAAGATCTAACAAGGGGGCACCCAATGATTTTTCTGAAGGGGAGCAGTCACAAGTGCAAGCCAAGGGCTGGGGAGGTCAATACAGATGGGTTTCCCTAGCACAGTAGCAGTGCTTCCCTTGCCCACAGCTCCGTCAGCCCCCAGGAGGTGTGCGTTGGTGGTAGCCACAACGTCACATCCTTGGCCAAAACAGCAGTAAGGTACCCCTGCCAGGCCTGGTTTGGCCCAGCTTTCAAGGAGAGATAAATATATTCAGAGGCAAAGTTGGCCGGTCAGTGGTTGTGGTGCTGAGGGTATCGGTGGTGTTGGTGATGAAGATGAGAGGGCTGTAGTGCACATCATAGGCTGGTCCAGGGGGTTTTTGCTCTCTGTCAGGGCTGGTGAATTGAGCTCCTCCAACCTGATGTTTCTCCTTGCTTCTGCCCACACCTGCACTTGGTGATGGCATCAGCTCGCACCATTCTCAAACAGTCTAGTTAAGCAATTGTGTCTTAGCTTAACTTTGGGGCCCTTGGAGATCCTCATGGTGGGGAGCATGTGGGATAGGCATTTCCACTGAAACCTGTGACAAGTTTTCCATGACTGAGTGTTCAGTTGTTGTTCAGCTTAATCGCTATCCTTACACACCCCTTCCTTTGCATTGCCAGGTGGAATGGCTGAGGAATGAGGATGTCATCGATCCCACCCAGGACACCAACTTCCTGATCACCATCGATCACAACCTCATCATCAAGCAGGCCCGGCTCTTGGACACTGCTAATTACACTTGCATGGCCAAGAACATCGTGGCCAAGCGCCGGAGCACCACAGCCGCTGTCATTGTCTACGGTAGTGGCCCTTGCTCTTGGGGAGGGGACCTTTGCTGATGACCTTGTCTCCAAGCCAAGGGGAAATACAGGCACTTCCTGGGAGTGGTAGTAGTAAACCCCACCAGAGCATTGCATTAGATTAGGCAATAGCCAATGTCTGCAAAACAGGAACCTCTACCAGCTTGCACAGGCTGCAGGTATTTCCAAGCCTTCTCAGTTAGGTACAAAGGTGAGGGGAGGTTGAACCCAGCCAGATTGCTTTGACTCTCAAAGCAGCTAATAAGCTGCATTTGGCTGAACTTTGCTATGAAACCAAAGATCTGTTGTGGCCAGATGCAAAAATACTTGCGAAGTGGGAAAAGGACCAAAGCAGGCTTGAGCACCTTGTGCATGGAGTATGTGACATGAGAAGGAGTTTCATGATTTGCTTTTCGTGAGGGTGAGCTGTTCCAGCGTGTCACAGATGATGTAAGAACAGAGGATTCAGCGAACCCTAGGCTTAGCTCCAGATCCTGCTGAAATGGGCTCCATTGACGTGTTAAAACTGTCTGTCTCCTCGTGCAGTGAATGGTGGCTGGTCCACCTGGTCTGAGTGGTCTCCTTGCAACAACCGCTGTGGCCGGGGCTGGCAGAAGCGCACCCGGACGTGCACCAACCCTGCGCCGCTGAACGGTGGCTCCTTCTGTGATGGGCAGCCCTTCCAGAAAATCACCTGCACCACCCTCTGCCCAGGTAAGGCGGGTTCGGGAACCGGCCTGCCCACACTGCCCGTCCCCCGGGTTACACAGCCCAGCTGTGCTCCCAGTGTACCCCAAGCAGAGAGGGGCTCAGAAGACCAGTCCAAAGCACCTTTCAGTCTGACAGGACTTGAAAGAGCTGCAGATGTCTGCAGAGATGCAACTTAGCCTCCCCAGACAGGGGCTGGGTTTGCTGGGATAATGTGCCCCAGAGGTCTCTGGAAGCCCTGAGATGGGCGCTGGCACCTTTCTGCTGCTGGAGGGATCCCAGCACTGGGGAACAAGCCCTGAGGCCGTGCCAAGGGGTTTACTGACATGCCTGTGTTTGGTGGCCCACAGTGGATGGAGCATGGACAGAGTGGAGCAAGTGGTCAGCATGCAGCACTGAGTGCACCCACTGGCGCAGCCGTGAGTGTGCCGCCCCAGCTCCCCGCAACGGCGGCAAGGACTGCAGCGGCGTGCTCCTCGACTCCAAAAACTGCACCGATGGGCTCTGCATGCAGAGTGAGTATGCAGGAGGGTGGACAGGGACTGGTGCCGTAGATGATGCCAGCAGCTGTGGTGCTCTGGCACATGGCCACACTATTGCTGGCAGTGCCTGCAAGTTGATGGGGCAGGCAGTGCTGTGGAAGGCACCTAATTTTTACATCGTGTCTTTAACAAGGTTTTTTTTAACCGGATTCACCCCTTTCAAAGCTAGTTCTTACCCAGTGGAAAGAAAGGTTTGGGGATTTTTGGTGGGATCTAGATGTCCCACCAAGCCTTCTGAAATGGTGCTGGATTTGGGGTCTCTGCTGAAATAAGGCTGGTCGTGGTTACGGGGGGCAAGCCAGGAGGGGTTTCTCAGCCTCACCATGAAAACACCTGGCCTGGATCATTGCTCAGCAGGAGCTCTGGAGCAGCAGGTACAAAAAAGCCCAATAATGGTAATAATGGTTCTGCTACACTGAGTGGGCACGTTGAAGGCTGAGCAGCCGATGCTGCCACCTGCTGCTGTGTGACACCACTGTCCCCTTTTATGCTGCCATGGCCAGAAATGCCCAAAGTTAGCTGGGGACATGCACCCCGGGGACTGTCTGGCCATGGGAACGTCCTTGTCACCATGCTTCTACTTGGCTTTTGCATGCCCTGGGGAATGATGCTGCTCTCCAGTTCCTCCCCACCATGCTAGGGCTCCTCATGCCCCCCGGGCTGGCTTCCTCCCCTGCCTTCTGTTTCATCTCATCCCCATTGCACCATTGCCACCTTCACCTTTTGTTTTCTAACTTTGTTTTCCCTAACAGATAAAAGAGTTCTAAGCGAACCCAAAAGCCACCGTAAGTGCTCATTTCATGGCCATTTTGTTTCTTTGCGAGGCATTGCTTTGGTTCTGTTCTGTTGCACTCATGGTAGGGCTCCTCAGCAGGGTGGGCAGGGTGGGAGGAGGGAGCGCCTAAAGCCCACCCCAGAACTCCTGTGTACATTAAATCACATGCTCTGCTTGAAGCTATAAATATACAGCCCACTTTTGCCCTCCCACTCCCATCCCCCTTTTGCTGCCTGCAGTTTCTGGGTGCACCCTGATGCAGCCGGTGTCACACCACCAAAGCTACTCCAGGCATTGTCACCTCCCCACAAGGACTTTTTCCTCAAGTTAGAGGTCCCAGGGCACAGCAGGGTTCCTGTTTCTGGCAGCCGGGTGGAGAGACTCAGGGATGAGGTGACACCTCCCAGCAGTGTCATAGGCCTAACGCGGTTGAGGTTGCCAGGCTCAGGACAGGGCTTCACTCCAGCACAAAACCATAAAAAAGAAAGAGTTGCAGGCAGGTGTGGAGGAAGGGAGGAGAGAAGGGTGGGCTGAGCGTGCTCAGCTGCTGCTGCTGGACGCTTTACCATGCTCTGCCTTCCGTCTTTATCCCTCTCCTTTCTGGGCAGATATATCCAAGCTATACCAGGCATGTAAAGATAAGAGCCTTGTGGCAGGGGATGGGAAGATGGGGAAGCTGAGAGGTGTCTATATAGATACAGTGACTCTCGATCTTTCTGGATGGATGCACAGCTCAGGTGCATATATGGCATGCATGGCCGGGCATTACGCTTACCCCTCAGGGTCATCTCTGTCAGGGTGTGAGGGTTGATAGCTTTAGATTAGCAGACCTTAATGTTTCTGGGATTCTTGGTGCTCAGGTAAAGTTTGCACGTGCTGTGGCAAGGTGTCCTCCAAAGGTTTGAGGGGCTCACCTCCATCTTATTCTCTGGCATTGCTCTTGACTTCTGGACTCCTTAGAAAACACCCTCCATCCTCCTACCACAGCCTTTCCAGCAGGCCCAGTACACATTCTCCCCTTCATGCCTGCGTCCTGAGGTAGTGGTAGAGTTGGGGAGCAGTGGTGGGGCTTGACGTGCATTTCTGGTGCTTCTTTTTTCACTTCTGTTTCTTTAATCCCTCCAAGTGCTGGAGGCCACAGGTGATGTAGCCCTGTATGCTGGGCTGGTGGTGGCCATTTTTGTCTTCATCGTGATCCTCATGGCTGTGGGAGTGGTGGTGTACCGGAGGAGATGCCGGGACTTTGACACGGACATCACAGACTCATCAGCCGCTCTCACTGGAGGCTTCCACCCTGTCAACTTCAAGACCTCCCGGCATGGTAAGAGCCATAGCCCGTGCGGGTCCTGCCTGCCAGCTCAAGACCAGGCAGAAGGAAGGTCAGGCTGCAAATCACAGTAGGGGACAGGTCCCTGGTAGACCCCCAGCCCTATTTTCTAGGGGAATGTGCTGATTTTTGGAAATTGAGAGCTCCGTGGCGGTGGTCAGGTGTTGATGGTGGGAGACAGGGCAAAGCATCTGCAAAGCAGACATGGTGGGAATTTACTGTGGGGTGCTGCTCCTTGCTTAGTCGTAATGCTGAGCAGTTCCCTTCCAAGTGCCTGGTGGAAGGTGGACAAATGTAGCCCAGGCTGTACCCACTGTACCTCCTACGTGCTTTCTATTCCTTGCTGAGCGAGGAGGGCTTTTCACAGGCATCTCTCCCAGTCAAGCAGTGCTTTTACATCCCCTTGTTTCCACTGCCATCTCCATGCCATCTGAGTTTCCTGCTCCCATAGATAACCCTCAGCTGCTGCACCCCTCGATGCAGCCGGACCTGACGGCCAGTGCAGGGGTGTACCGTGGCCCCATGTACGCCCTGCAGGACTCCTCTGACAAGATCCCCATGACCAACTCCCCCCTGCTCGACCCCCTCCCCAACCTCAAGATCAAGGTGTACAACTCCTCCTCGCCGGGGCTCCACGATGGGACGGACCTGCTTGGGAGTGTCCCTGCCACCGGCACCTACCCAGGGGACAACACCAGGGACGGCCACTTCACAAACATGCGGAGCAAAGCCCTGGGCTCCCAGCATCTCCTCAGCTTGCCCCGGGAGCATGGCAACAGTGCCAGTGGCACGTTTGGCTACCTGGGAGGAAGGCTCACCATACCGGGCACCGGTAAGCCCCAGGCTGGGGAAGAGGGCATGTTTGGCTGCTGAATGATCAAGGGGTCGGTCTTGTTCCAGCAGACTTGCCTGCTGTGAGTGGTCCTTTTCTGTCCCAAAGCTGGCTCAGGGGAGGAAGGCAGCAAGCCATTCCCAAGCCAGGCTTCTCACGCTGGAGGTCACAGCCTCCTGGGACTTTCCTGGCCAGCCCTGCCATCAGTTCAGGGCATTGCAAAAAGACCCATCCTGTGGTTTTGCTTCCTAATGCAGTGGCCTGGCTCCTCCCTGCAGGTGGTGCAGCTAAGAAACATCTGGAGATGTTTCTCCAAGGGTACTCTGGGCTGCCCTAGCTCACTGCTGTCTGGGGTGGAGGGGTGATTTCTCCCTGGCAGTTTGTCCCTCACTTTGTGACTAACGCCTGTGTGTGCCATACTAGGAGTGAGCCTGCTGGTGCCCCATGGGGCCATCCCCCAGGGGAAGTTCTACGAGATGTACCTGGTCCTCAACAAGGCAGAGAGCACCCTGTAAGTCACACTGCACTGCCTGTGCTTTTGTTCCTTGTTGGCTGCTGTGAGACTTTCTTTCCAACCGGTGTCCCCTCTCCCCGCTCCAGCCTGCCCTCTGAAGGCACACAGACAGTGCTGAGCCCAGCGGTGACCTGCGGACCCACCGGCTTGCTCCTGTGCCGCCCCGTCGTCCTGACCATTCCCCACTGTGCTGATGTCAGCTCCTCGGATTGGATTTACCAGCTGAAAACTCAGTCCCACCAGGGCAACTGGGAGGTAAGGTGGGAACCCAGCCCCTGCAGCCAGCGAAGACCATTAGCATTCTGCAACACAACCCTCTGGACGGCGGGCTGACCTCCAGCCTTGATTTCCCATCCCTCCCTGTAGGAAGTTGTGACCCTGGATGAAGAGACCCTCAACACTCCCTGCTACTGCCAGTTGGAAGCCAAGTCCTGCCACATTTTGCTGGACCAGCTTGGCACCTACGTCTTTGTGGGAGAGTCCTACTCCAGGTCAGCCATCAAGAGGCTCCAGCTGGCGATCTTTGCCCCCACTGTTTGCACCTCACTGGAGTACAGCCTCAAGGTCTACTGCTTGGAGGACACGCCAGATGCTCTGAAGGTAACATCGCCTTGTGACACGAGCATGGGCTGCCCCTGCTTCCCAAAGCTGTTTGTGATGGTGGCAGGGTGCTGCCTGATGCCTCTCTGGATGGCCTGGCCCTGGGGAGCAGGCAACCTGATGCAACTGCCTGCAAAGTGACCACAGTGAAATAATAAGCGTGTTTACTGCTTTCTCTGTCCTTCCTCACCCTCTCCGAAGGAAACGGTGAGGATGTTGCTTAGCTCCTGTACTAGGTACCACTTCTGCAGACGTTACAGGAGAGGTTTTGCTGCTGCTGGGTGGGTTTTCTCTCTGCCACGCAGAAAAACACTTGCTGCTGTGATTTGCCTTAGTTTTCTATAGATCCTGTTATTCCTACGTGGAGACATGTTTCTCCCCTCCTGGGAGGGTTTTGTGCTGACATCGAGTGCAGTACAGGAAGCTTGAATTGTGATGCTTTGGCCACCTGGACCACCACCTGTGGCTGGTGGTGTGTGGAATTAAAACAGTGGCTGTTTTAATTCTGTGACTTGTCCTGTGGCGTCAGGATTGCTGTAGTGCCTCTAGGTGGAGATGTAGGCAGTGCTCTGGCTCCTGGATCATATTTTTCTGCTAGGAGTGACTAATGTAACAGTGGGATGGTGTTAAAAACAAAAAGAGTGGGCACTCTTCAAGAGAGTGCCCGACCTTTGTGTTGGACCTTTGCGTTGCCTGAGGAGTACAGAGGCATGTACAGATGCTCGCGTTACACAATTCAAGTTATAGGTGGAGCTGGTGTGTGAGATGAGTTGACAAGTTCTGGCCTTGCTGCTGCTGGCTCCTCTTGGCAGGAACGTGCTTGGCTTTGGGTACAGAGCAGGGAGAGGAGCAGCCTCTGCTCTTCTCCTGGGTCTCACATTGCCTGTCCTGTTGCTCGCAGGAGGTGCTGGAGCTGGAGCGAACACTGGGCGGGTACCTGCTGGAGGAGCCCAAGTCCCTGCCCTTCAAGGACAGCTACCACAACCTGCGTCTCTCCATCCATGACATCCCCCATGCGTTGTGGAGGAGCAAGCTGCTGGCCAAGTACCAGGTGAGGGGCTGAGGTGGGGGCAGCCAGGGTCCCAGACCAGGGACAGAATCTTCAGCCAGGCACCACGGGGTTGTGACTGCCCTGGTCTTTGTCTCCAGAGTTGTCTCCTAGAGGGATGGAGGAGGAAGGGGGACCAGGTTTCTGGTCTTTCCTGGTAGGATGCTGTCTGTGCGGTCCCTCTGTCTTGTCTCATCCCTGTGGGGTGGCTGGAGGAGGTTTGATCTCTCAAGGGAGCTGTGGGAGCCTTTGCTGAGCCCGTGCTTTGTGGTCCACAGGAAATCCCCTTCTATCACATCTGGAGCGGCAGCCAGCGAGCCCTGCACTGCACCTTCACGTTGGAGAGGTACAGCCAGGCCTCCACCGAGCTCACCTGCAAGATCTGCGTCCGGCAGGTGGAAGGGGAAGGGCAGATCTTCCAGCTTCATATCACGCTGGGAGAGGTGAGCAGTGGGGAGGCAGGGGGACAGCAAGGGGACACGCTCAGGAGCTACTCTGTGCTGCAACATCTCACCCTGTCCTTCCCTTTGCAGCATGCCAGCTCCTTCGACACCCTGTGCTCCCACCACAGCAGTGCCACCACCGCCCAGCTGGGACCCTATGCCTTCAAAATCCCCCTCTCCATCCGGCAGAAGATCTGCAACAGCCTGGATGCTCCCAACTCCAGGGGAAACGACTGGAGGCTTCTCGCCCAGAAACTTTCCATGGACCGGTGGGTTTCTCCATGCATTGCTTTCCCCTCCTGTGCCCCGAGCATGGGGGCTTCGCTCTGTGCTCCCTTCCTGCTGCATGCATCCAGCTAAGTTATGGCCAGCCATATCGGTCGACCCGTAAATATGGATATAGCTGTGCATGGTTATACCCATCTGTATTCATGCATCTGTTTGTGCCGTTTCTGCCTAGCTTCACCTTCAAGGACTGAAGGCAGGGAGGGTAATTTCAGCAAAACAAAGCTTGTGTTGCTTTCGCGTGAATGCCAGCACTGTATAAAAATTGAAGACAGTTTCTCAAGGGCTTTGACATTTGTGTTACAGCATTTCCATCAGGGTTCATGTTGCATTCCTGAAGGGCACCGCACCAACCTGGACCTCCTCTCTGCTTCCCCTTTGCAGGTATCTGAACTACTTTGCCACCAAAGCCAGCCCCACCGGGGTGCTCCTGGACTTATGGGAAGCCGAGCACCAAGACGACGGCGATCTCAACACCCTGGCCAGTGCCTTAGAAGAGATGGGCAAGAGCGAAATGCTGGTGGTCATGGCCACAGAGGGGGACTGCTGATGATGCTCCCTCCCCACAGCTGGCGGGCCGGGAGGACGAAATGGGGGGCGAGGGGGAGACTCTTCCCTGACGGTGGAGGGAGGCACATCCATCCCCGGGCAGTGGTGGAGTGAGGAAGGGCCGAGGCCTTTGCTTCTCCCTCCTTCCCCGCATCACTGTCAGCCTTAGAGACCCATCCTCAGCGTTTACAAGCAATTCAAGTGTTACGCAGCATTCCTATTCCTCCTCCTCCTCCTCCTCCTCCTCATGGCCTGGGGAGGAATTAGGGCTTCTCAAGTCGGGACGGGGGCTTTCCTTCTCCTTTGTTTGGGTTCCCCTCCTCCTCCTTTAATAGCCTTTCTGCATTGAAGGGACAAGTACAATCTAGGCGAACAGCTTCTGTCAAAAGCTTCAGACAGCATAACAAGGCAAATAAGAAAGAAAAAAGGAAAAAAAAAAGTTTCTTAGGAAACGCAAATAATTTATTATCCAGATCTTTGGATGAGTCCTTTTTAAAAAAAAAAAAAAAAAAAAAAAAAAAAAAAGACAGATTTATAAATCTTTTTTGTGTGTGTGAGAGCAAGAGCGTTGCTATGGTCAGGGTGGCAAAGAGAGAGATTTAAATGAACATGCTTTTGTAGGGAAAAGAGTGTGATTCAAGTCAAGAAAAATGTGTTTACATGTCCTGGGACCCCCGGGAAGTCCGTAGGGTGAAGTGCCTCTACGCCCCTCTGGTTCAGGGCCAGCTGAGACCCTCCCCAAGAGTTTTTTCCTTGCAAACTCCCCTTTCCCTGGCAGCAATGCCCAGTGGAGTGAGGGGTCCACCTCCTCCTTCAAGGAGAGATGAGGGATGCTGCCCTTCATTTAGGGTTTGGCAGGGGAGTGTGTCCAGATCTGGGTATTTTTAATGAATTCTTCCCTGGCATCGTTTGGGGGAGCTTTTTAGGATGACTACGCCTTCATTTGCATAACTTCTGTACAAACCAAAGATTTCAAGTCCTGCACCAACCTACCAACCTACAGGCCAAAGGAGGGATGTTTTAAACCCACCAGGATTTTGTAGTGAGCACTGGGCTTGGGGGTCAGAGGGAGGTGATAAGCAGCTTGTGGAGGGGTCCGGGGAGAGTAGAGGGCTGGTGGGCCAGGATGCAGCCCCTTGCAAACTGCATCATTTTTGGGATCTTGGGTTTTGATGCAGTATTTCAGCAGGAATTCGGGGAGGGAGACATTGGTATCTCCAAGTTGCAAGCCAGGCTGAGCATTTTCATGTGAGGGACAGCATCATAAGCAGCGATTGGGTTTCCATCCTCTCATTGCAGCTCCTTTTTTTCCCCCCTGTAATAGACTTTTTATAAATGATGGAGAAGTGAGATGAACAGAAAGTAATCAAGGGGTAGGCAGGAGTAAGGTTCCTTACAAAGATATGGTGTCTAAATGAAGGTAAAAATTTAGATTGCCTGCAGATAGAAATAGTTACTCAGTAAGTGCTCTATCTTAGAAATATGTCTGTTTAAAAAAAAAAAAAAAAGTAGGGGAAGGTAAGCTCAGGATTAGACTAGATCACACAGCAAGGCTGTGGATTCTCCATCAGTGGAAGTATTAAGAGCAGGGTCTGAGAGCAGGTCCTGTTTCAGGCTGCAATGTGCAGTGTCCTGGCTGCGAAGCCCTGGACTGGTGTTGCAGGGTGCCTGCAGCATCCTGAAGCGCTCTGTGGACCAGAGCAAACTCAGGGAGCCCTGCCACCAGTGAGAGCATTGCCTTTGCAGGGTGGCTCAGGGGGAGTTTTCAGTATTGCTCGGGCACAGATATGATTTCTTTCAGCAGTTCTTGAAGCAGTGATTGAATATATAGAGCCAGTCCCTGTTGTGTTTTGGGGTCTCTTGGGTTCATTTCTTGCTGGGTTTTCAATGCTGTGGGAGAGGGGGGTTGTTTTTCATTTGTGCTGGATGGGAAGACTTCTACAGGGTGAGCTCCTGCATCATGTAATGAAGGGTTTTATCCATCCTTTACGTTGCATTCGAGCATCTGATACCTGAGACCCCATCTCTGAGCTAAGAGGGAGTAAGCAAATTTGGAAAGACATTAAGAGCTGACAGACCAAACTGGCTGCTGGTGTTTTATAGGGCTCCTTTCTCAGTGCCGCAGTGCTCTCTGTGAGATGAGATCCTCTGCTTTGGGGTTGCATCTGAATCTCTCTTGCTGTCATTCTCACTGTCTCTGGTTCACAGATCACTACACCAGCACACACACCTGTCTGTCCATCCGTCCCATCCGCAGGTGCCTCTGCCTCCATCCCCATCCATCTGCATTTGTCTTCCCCTTCCTTTTGGCGGGCAGCAGCTGCCTGGATCCGCCAAAGTGCATGTTTGGGGAGCTTCTCCCCTTTTTTCAGACCAGGGAACCTGCATCAGGAGCGGGACAGGGAGGAGGCAGGGTTTGCCCCCCACCCTGGTCCTCTGAGCACCTGTGCCCATCTTCCATGGGTGCCAGCTCCCAGAAGCCCTTCACGCCTCCCTCCGTGACCAGAGATTTCTCCGTCTGGGCATTTTGGCAAAGGCAAACCCGTGGTCCGTGTCATGCTGGCAGTGTCCATCTCTTGCTCTGCAATCTGTTTCCATATTTATATGTCCAGGGGATGGGCCTGGTGGCATCCTCTAAAAACCACATCTGTTTATTCTGTAAACTAAAGAACTGTAAATAAAGTTTAGCATTCCTATTGTAACAAATTAATTTTTATGCAATAAATTATATTTCCTAGTCTAATAAAAAAAAAAGAGAAACAATCTGTTCGCTCCTCTCACGTTCATCACTCACCAGTTCCTGCTGGGTTTAGCATCTGCAGGGGTTTGGGTCTGGCTGGAGCAGCAGCAGCAGCATGGGAATCCCCTTGCGCATCCCCTCCAGCCTGTTTTTGGGTCCGATGCCTCAGGTGTCCCAGCGCTGGCAGCGGGAGGATGTTGCTGTCGGAGTCCCTAATGGAGGTAAGCTGTAAAGATTGATTTATGGTTTGTTTTGGACTCGCATGGATGATTACAAGACAGGAGACTAGTGCTACAACTGTCTCATGGGCTAAGCCACAATCAAGCAGTTAATTTCCTTCCCTGAGGGATATCCTGCAGAAAGCAGTGCCCCTTCCAGCAAGGACCAGGCCCAGGGTGCTTAACTGGGGAGCGGGGAAAGGAGTATGGAGCTGTAGTACATAACTTGGGCACCCCTGTCCTCCAACCGCCACCTTGCTCTTCTGTGTCCTTGCCTTGCCCCATCACTCCCTTGGGGACCGCCTCCACCACACTGCTCCCCTGCGTTCCAGCACCAAATACTATGCTGGGGGAGATACCTTCTCAGAAACAGTAACTTTCTCTTTGCATCTTCATTCCTTTAACCTGTTTGCCAAGTTGCTTTCGCTGGGCACCTTTTGCACTAGCCCATGTTTCCAAGGGCCCAGAGCTGTGGATAGCTTCAGCTGACTGCTGCCTGAGTCACCTGATGTCCTCCTACAGAAATACCCAGCTTGTTAACTCCCCTTAAAATTAAGCTGGCCCAAATCCTCTCTGCAGTTTATACACATAAAATTCAGTCCCCATGACAGATTCAAAAGTCACTGCCGTGCCATCACTAAGTGTTGACAGATTTATTCATCCGGAGAGAGGATGCCCAGGAGCACTGGAGCAGCGCACGTCAGGGTCTCTTGACTTTTCCATTGTGTGTTCAGGAAATTTCCTTTGGGCCAGTCCCGCTGGATTTTACAATTCACTTACCGTGAGCTGCTCTGTGCACATCAAGCTGTACCAAGGGGTGGAGGCAGCTGCTCTGTAAGTCCTGGTTAATAATTTTTAATCTCGGTTTTAACCATTACTTGCACGCCCTTTGCTCCATTATGCTTCTAGTGTGGCAAGGGCAAGTAGTACTATGGATGCCCATAGATGTCCTATGGCATGGGATAGCCGTGATACCCTCTCCGCTCCTTCACAGCTCACCCTGCTTTCAGACCAGCGCTGGCCCTGTATTATGGGGCTGGGGTGGAGGGAAGCAGCCTGAACCCTGCTTTGAGCACAGGGGTGTCCCTAAAACCTGCCCTGAGCCCATGTGGGGGTCTGTGTTGCAGAGGGTCTCTCGTGTATGGGTAAAATTGACTCAAGGGGCCGTCACGCCTTCGGTTAAGCGTGGACTGGCTTCATTTCCCCTGCTCGGCCTTCACGGTCCCTTGTGCTGATGTGATCTGAGGCTCTTCTCCAGCAGTGGATTTTTTGACATGATAGACGGCAGCAGGTCAGAAACATCAGGCGAATCCCTCTGAGTTGATGGGTTACTGACTCGGATAGGCTGTGCCATCTCCTCAGGTGCTTTTTCAGCCTGGCATGTCAATGTGGATGAAAATCCCAAGGAGAAACCTCTGGAGAGAAACTCATGTGCCCCTCTAAAGCCTTTCCATTTCAGCACACTGCCAGTGGGTTGGTTGTGTGCTTCTGCTTGTTTTGCTAGTGAAAGAAGGGGGTGGAAAATAGAGCGTGCAGATTTCTTGAGCTATTTTAACATTTGGGTGACGAAAGCCATCTGATCTGCTCTCCTTGAAGGTTCAGAGAGGCTGGAGATGGGTAATGGCTGGCCCCAGCCCCCAGACGGTGGCCAGCTGTGTGTCCACTGGTGCTGCTGGAAGGTGAGCTGTCTGGGTTTATCTGTATTTCTCCCATAGGCAGCTGTACACGGAAAAAAACCAGACTGGACCATCTCAGGGCCTTCTGCGAATAAACAGAGGCTTATTTTGCTTCGATGAAGAAAGGCTGGATATATGTGCAATGGAGGAAAACACAAGGAAGAGACCCAGGTTGGTTATAGTTACCTGCAATAGTGGAGATGGGGAAGGCTAAAGGCAAACAGCTGACAACTGGAAACATAAGATGTAAAACTCCACTAATTGCCAGCACAAGTGCAAACAAATTGGCAAAGCGTGTCTGGTTGGAGTGGGGCTGCAGAAAAGCTGGGGCCTCACCGGTTTATCTTTTTCATGTGTGGCTGCCCACATGCCAAGGAGCCAAACCCATCTCTGGGGAGGGAAGAAGGGAAAGAGGAGGCAGAGGAAGGCTAGTGATGTTTTCCTTCACAGTCCCATGGTGCCCTCGGGGCAAGTGTTAAAGTGTAGTTTGGAGGAAACTGAGAGCTTTACAATGAAATTAATCCTAGTGGGGCATTGCAGGAAGCCAAGTGAGTAAAGGAGGAGCCCGTGTCCTGGCTCTGGCAGGGGCCCCTCATCCTACAGAAGATGCTCCCCATTCCCCACCCTCATACCCTCAGGAGGGGACCAGGTGCTCGCACTTCGGTGACATCCACCAAAACCCAAGTCCTGGCAAAAGCTTTGCCGTGGCCGTGCCGTGAGCCAGGCGCACCAATTTTGAGAGCGCTTCTCGTTTGTAAACCGGGGGGCGGGGGGCAGCGCTGCTTGCGGTGCAGCTGCAAGAGGCCAGGTGGAGACAGAGGAAATAAAAAAAAAGAAAAAAAACGTAAAAAGATAAAAGGGGGAGAGGGTAAAGAAAAAGGCGGGAGGGCAGGCTTCGGCGGCGGTGCCGGCAGCAAGGGGCGGGCGGGGAGGTGACACCGCCCGGGGGCCGGGCCGGTGCCACCCCCGGGGGGGCGGAGCGGGGCGGCCGGGCCCGGCTCTGTGGGGAAGGAGCCGGCGGGGCCCTGCGGTCCCCCCGTAAGTGCTGCGGCGGGGGGCGCAGGTGTGCGGGGCGGCGGGGGGGGATGCGGGGGGGGATGCAGGGAGGGATGCAGGGGCGGGACGCGACGCTTCCTCTTTCTGGAACCGGAACGCTGCCTGCCGAATCCCCGTTTTCCGGCATTCCCCGCCCCCCCTCCCGCGCGCCCCCCGGCCCCTCCCGTGCCCCTCCCGCACCCCCCGTGCCCCTCCCGCGCCCCCCCCCGCCCCGCGCCCCCCCCCGCCCCGTGCCCCCACAGCCGTTCTGCAGCGCCCGCTGCTGCCGCGGCAGTTGGCGCTCGCCTCGCCTCGCCTGCTGGCGGTGCGTCAGCTTACAAGTCGTTTTCTAAAGCCCGGTGACGTTGTGCGGGTTTATGAGTCATTTTTTTACAAAGCCTTCGCGGTGTCACGTTAGTTTACAAGCCGGTCGGCGAAGCCTGGCGGTGTTGCATTAGTTTACGAGTCATTTTAGGAAGCCCGGTGGTGTTACGCTAGGTTACAGGTTGCTCTGCAAAGCCTGACGGAGTTGTTAGTTCACAAGCTGTTAATCTTTTTCTGGAGCCTTGTATGAGCCGAGGGTTCCTGCTTTTGTAAGGCCAAGGGGACGGGTTAATTATTAATTATGGATGGAAACATGGGTGCTGCTGCGGCAGAGCCTGTCCTCGCCGTGCCTCAGTCCCCTTTCCTATGGCTTTCGGGGGTCCAGCCACCCCCGTGCCGGTTCAGCTCACTCATCCAGCGTTTGCTGGGCGATCATGGGCCAAAGGAGGGGGAAGCTGGGCGCAGCTGCTTGCGAGCAACAGTTTGCAACACTCGTGATAATATCTTTTTTGGTGGTGGTTTTTTGCAGCGTGCCAGCACGATGCATCCGGCCACTGGCAGCTTTTCCCCAGATGAGGAACCCCTGATTGAAGAGCCCTTGGTGAACAGATACAGCCGCCAAAAGCCAAGCGACCGCTTACATGGGGCCTATGTTATTTTTTTTCTCCTGGGCATCGGGTCCCTCCTGCCCTGGAATTTTTTCATCACAGCAAAGCACTACTGGATGTACAAGCTGCAAAACTGTTCAGAACAGGCAGGCCCAGGTGGGCAGGCAGCATCGGATCTGCGGGTGAGTGTGCTGCTTTTGAGGCAGGAAAAAAAAAGCTGATTTCCCTCCTGACTCGTTCCTTTCCCCTCCACTTCCCCGGAAAGTAAATGAATGTCCTCTGGGGTTTTGCTTGTTGCAAACCAGGGGTAGAGGTTTATTTGGGGAGTGCAAATAGTTGCAAGAAAGATGCTTCGAACTAAAAGGTGTAGCACTTTATGGTCTGTCTTTTACCTGTACTTGAAGTGCTAAGGTTTAAGGTGCATTTAAAAAATGTGGCTTAACCTGCCCCATAAGCAAGACTGCCTTTCATAGGGCGATTTCTATGGTGCAAGGTAAAAATCTCTTTGTGGTTTTGGTGGGTTTTTTTGTTTTGACCTTCATGTTTGGTGAGCCCCTGGGCCCCACAGGGTTCTGTGCTTTCCCAGCCAGACTTGGCTGCAACTCTGAGCTTCTGGCCTTGTGGCGAGGCATCGAACACATTTTAAGCACTTTTTCCCTTGCACTGGCTGGTGCAGCACGTCATTCAGAGGTGGCAGCCGGGCTTTGCAGGAGCACCAGCCCTGGAGCATGTGGCTTCTGATAGTCTGAAGCCCCTCTGGATGCTTTACTGCTTTTCCTTCAAGATGTGGCAGTTGTGACCGGAGTACCTCCTCGCAGTGATAAACATCTGGCTTTTGGCATATGGGACAAGGAGCTTGTCATGGGGTAATTGATGAGCTGGCTTTGGGATGGCAGGCTTGGTGGCCTCTCTTTTTCTGCCCCAAAAAGCCACCTTCTCTTGTTCCTCCTGCCGTGACAGGTTTATTTCTCTGTGCCCCTGACAAAGCAATGGTGTTTCTTTGTGGCTGGAAAAACTGTTGGCATGATGAGGCTGCGTCCTGTCCTCCTCCCATTGCCAAGCTTGTTCAGGTGGTTTGGGCATGTTTTATTTTTATGTAAATACAGAGCCAGGTGTGACACCTGCATTTACTCTATGATTTCTCACACCAGTATGGCATCCACAGCTGTTTTAATTTTAATAGCTGTGTCATGGTTCTAGCCAGCAACTAAGTACCACGCAGCCACTCGCTCACTCCCAGCCTCAGCATGATGGGGAGGAGAATCGGGAAAAAGGTAAAACTTGTGGGTTGAGATAATAATTTAATAATTGAAATGAAAGAAAATATAATAATAATAACAGTGATAATGAAAAGGAGAGAAGAATAACATCTACAAGGCAAAAAAAAAAGATCCCTAGTGATGCACATTACAGTTGCTCGCCACCCACTGCCAGATACCCAGGCAGCCCCTGAGCAGCGTTGGCCGCTCCCCACCAACTCCCCCAGTTTATGTACTGGGCATGACATTCTATGGTTTGGAATATCCCTTTGGTTGGTTCAGGCCAGCTGTCCAGGCTGTGTCCCTTCCCTATTTCCTGTGCCCCTCCAGCCTTCTTTCTTCTCCTGAGAAACTGAAAAGTCCTTCACTTAGCTGTCGCGAAGTCATGTTTATACTAAAAACGTCAGGTTGGTATCAACATTATTCTCATACTAAATACAAAACACAGCAGCTACTGAGAAGAAAATTAACACTATCCCAGCCAAAACCAGGACAAGTTGTTAAGCTGGCTGTGTTTTTGATGGGGAAGAAGCAGTGTGTCACCAACCAGGATGCTGAAGTACTGATGTGCTTGTGTAAAAAAGCTGTTTGCATAGCCCTGTTCTTGGTTGGATCAGCCATTACTTTGTTGGAAAGATGTTTCTTCTCTTTCTGTATGGCCTGGCAGGATGCTTTCTAATTCCTCAGTGAAAAGCAACTGGCTTTCCCGCGGCAGGCAAGTCTGATCAAAAATAAACCAGTCGGCCCCATTTCTCCCCTGGGATGGCAAGCCACAGTGCTGCAGCAGCTTACCTGCAAATGGAGCTCAACTCTGAAAAGATGTACCTGTAACTGGCAGCCTGCTCTTGGCTCCAGCCTACTTGCTGCTGCTAATTTCATGCCCCATGCTCCAGGTAACGCTCTGGTGCTTTCAGCTGCCGCCATGGGCCTGGATTGCTTTTCCAGCCCGGCAGGAGCCAGCCGCCAAGTCCAGGCTGGAGCAAAATAAAAACTACTTTGCAAAAGCATCTTGGCAGCACTGGCCAATGCTGGTGACTGATTTGCCACTGTGATGCTTTGTTCTTGTTTGGGATTTTTTTAAGGTACCAAGTGCGCGGTGTGCATCGTGGCAGCATGTTGGAAGATGCTGTAGTTAATACAGGGTCAAACGCCTCCATTATGTGCCTTGGCTCCATGGCTGAGGGATGAGACCTTCCCCCATGAGAGGCAGAGGTGGGAGAAAGGCAGCTCTGGGTGGCAAGGAAGATGTCACGTTTGCTTTGGTGGTGGTGGTGGTGATGATGATTATTAATTGTTATTATTATTAGCAGGTAGGAAAGGGCTGACAGTCTTTCAGTGTTTGTGTTTCTCCTCTAAAACCATGTTGTGGTAAGGACCACAGCCCTTGTGAGCAAGGGGTGCCCAGAGATGAGCTGGCAGGTCAAGGAGGGCTCAGCAGAAAGGGAGAGGAGCTAGGTATATCTTGCATAGACAAAAGTTTGCTCTGAAAGCATATCTGTGATGGGTGGGAATATCCATCCATGGAGAACAATTACCATCTGAGCTGGATTAGCACCTAAGGAGCAGGACTGAAGAGGTGAGATGGGTGCGGAGTCTGATATTTTCCATTGGTCTGTGCATGGATTAAATTTGCCACTCCTCATTCTGCTGCTGTATTAAAAATGTGGCGTGAAGGCTTTCTTTTTTCACATAAATGACAGCAATTGAAACCCTTCTACTTGACTTTTCTTTTCTAGCAGGGTTTGGCCATGCGTAAAGCAAGGTAAAATTTCCCAGTGCAGTGCAGGCTCCTTAGTGCCTTAAATACTTTCCCAATTTTCTTCCCACCACTGTTGTGAGCACATTACTGGGAATGAATGAACATTTCCCCAGGGTGTTTGAAATGCAGCATCTCTGCTGGAGTACTTCAAGTACACTTCTGTTTCGTGGAAAGTGTTATAAAGTCCTTTTTCCTCCCCAAACAGAAAAGAAAATTAACTTGGAAGTATATTAAATATCCCCAGGCTGGTTTGGGCGTTTGTTTTAAGTAGGTTGGTAAATAAGTCTTAGTTTTAGCAGCCAGCTTTGCATTTTGCTTTGTCTTTTCTCCTGTAATTTATCATATGGCCATAGTGTTTTGAGCTTTCTGCTTCACTAAGCCGATGCCGTAAGTGCAGGCATTTATGTCTCCATCTATATGGACCCTCTAGGAGAGATTATTAGATTTCCTGTTGCTTACAGTAAAGCTCCTGATAGGGAAGAATAGGTGAATGTGCTTGTAAACTGATTAAAAGACTAGGATGCAAAGCTAAAAAAAAAAAAAAGGTGATGTGCAGAGAAAATGTGCCAAGTGCCTTCTCGCACTCGGACGTGACATGGCCCCATCTCTGTAGCTAGATAACTGCAGAAAATGAAAGCCCATCATGATGGGGGTGGATATGCAGGTCATAAACTCTTTGCGAGCTTCGTCCTACCTGCTGGCTGAGATTCCCACAGGAAAAACAAGGGATTAAGCACCTTGAGGGGAGAAGATGGAGCAGACGTGCTTTAACAGCATAATACATAAAATGGATTGAAAATGTAAGCATTTGGCTGCAATCTTGGCAAAGAAATCTCTCTCTCTCTGCCATGGTTATTGCTTTCTGTGTGTCCAGCCTGACCTCTGTGTGAGGTGAGCTGGTGTATGTTGACTGATGCTGCAACCAACTTGCTTGGACGATATACAAGCCCCCAGAGTAAATGTGTGTTGAGTCTCAATATAGTTTCTCAATGAGTTTTGTGCATGCAGAGAGGGAGACTGGCAGGGAAAATAGTGTCCCTGTGTCCCCACTCAGCCTGCTTTTGTTGGAGCACGTTCTCAGGCATGGTGTTGCGGTCACTGCATGAAAGGGGATGCACAGGTTTGCTAACCATCACAGGCTTTTGAGGCAGTTAACTAATATTAATGCTTTTGTGCCCTGATTTATAAAAAACAGCTCACAGAGCTCAAGTAAGATGAAACATTCAGGGGATTTGTCCCGGATGCTGCAGCTAGCAGGATAGATTCATACCTCCTTATTTCGGGTGCTGCCCCATGAGGCCAGTGCAGCACCAAGGCAGGTATTTCCTTAACCATTTGTGCTTCTGAAGTTTATATGTCCCTGATTTCTTGAAATGTCCCAGGACAGGACAACCCCCCCCACCCCGGGGCCGTTCCTGCTGCCTATTGTCCTGAGCAGTTTTGCAACACATGCTACAATGCAACAAGGTGAACACCTACACCAAATTGGAGAGGAGTGTTGACCTGTTGGAGAACAAGAAGGCTCTGCAGAGGGATCTGGACAGGCTGGATGGATGGGCCGAGGCCGATTGTATGAGGTTCAACCAGGCTCAGTGCCGGGTCCTGCCCGTGGGTCACAGCAACCCCACACAGCCCCACAGGCTGGGGCAGAGCGGCTGGGAAGCTGCCTGGCGGGGAAGGCCCTGGGGGTGCTGGCTGATGGCCGGCTGGGCATGGGCCAGCAGTGTGCCCAGGTGGCCAAGGAGGCCAAGAGCATCCTGGCTTGTGTCCGAAACAGCGTGGCCAGCAGGACCAGGCCAGGGACTGTCCCCCTGTCCCTGGCACTGGTGAGGCTGCACCTCGAATACTGTGCTCGGTTTTGGGCCCCTCACTGCGGGAGGGACGTAGGGGTGCTGGAGCGTGTCCAGGGAAGGGCAACGGAGCTGGGGAAGGGGCTGGAGCACAAGTCTGATGAGGAGCAGCTGAGGGACCTGGGGCTGTTTAGCCTGGAGAGGAGGGGGCTCAGGGGGGACCTTGTTACTCTCTCCAGCTGCCTGACAGGGGCTGCGGGCAGGTGGGGGTTGGTCTCTTCTCCCAGGTAACAAGTGACAGGACAAGAGGAAACAGCCTCAAGTTCTACCAGGGTGGGGGTTAGTTTGGATATTAGGAATAATGTCCTCACTGACAGGGTGGTCAAGCATTGGACCAGGCTGCCCAGGGAGGTGGTGGAATCACCATCCCTGGAGGTATTTAAAAGATGTGTAGATGTGGTGCTTAGTGACACAGTTTAGTGACGGACTTGGCTGTGTTGGGTTAATGGTTGGACTCCATGATCTTAAAGGTCTTTTCCAGCCTAAACAGTTCTATGGCTCTATGATCGTAACTCCCCATGCGTGCTGTATCATGCCGTATTTAGGACCTGAAATTCATGTGTTGTTCCCCCCACACACACCTGTTTTTCTTTGCTTTTTTTTTTTTTTTCCTGGCAGGACTTTTTTGAGAGTTATATCTCCATTGCTTCAACTGTGCCCTCGGTGCTGTGCCTGGTCGGCAACTTCTTGCTGGTCAACAAGTAAGTGCTGCTCTATTCCCAGGTCTATTAGCCGCGGCTCTCCCTGGCTTTGCCTGTGTCACTCCTTTCTCCGGCTTCAGCCATGGCTCCCAGCTCAGTCTCCCCCTCCCCTGCGGGGAAGCCATGGGACACATAGGGCATCATGAGCCTCCCTGTGCAGCCAAAATCCCCTTGTCTGTCCTTGCCTGAATTGCAACCGGCTGAGATGAAGCGGAGTGAAGCACCCTGCTCCCAGCCAGCAGCACCTGTGCCTGGAGCTGGCTTGAGTTGCACTACTGTAAATAAATTCCTAGTAAATTCCTTGGTTAATTGCTTGGCAAATGGTCTTTCCTCTTAAAAATGCCATTGTTGTTACCAGGGGATGGGCTGACGAGAGCTGAACTCATCCAGGCAGGAGTAACACCTTGCTCTAGTCCTACCAGCCACTGAACTGGGTTAGGAAATGGACCATCTGTGCCTTGTTGCAAGCTTGATTTAAATCTAAAATAGCCACATCCCTTCATTTGTACCCTTCCTTATGCCAGATCAAACTCCTGCACGTTTGCGGGCAAAGAAGGACGTGTTTGTGTGCTTGATCTCTAGATCTCAGCTGCCGGTGTGGCTCCCCACCTCTGCCTTGCCCTTCCGTCCCACACCCCAGGCCAGCCCAGCCAGTCTCTCCGCTGGGTAATAAGTAACCCCCATGCTCAAACAACTAATTATCTGGTAACGATATGCCTGGTTTTGCTTTCACCCAGCCTGCCGTGTTTCCCAGGCAGGCTTTATTGCTGCTGCTGTTCATTGCTCCAGCGATGGGGATAGCTTCAGATTTCTGGGAGAAGTGGGTATTGACAGCTCAGTTGGGCTTATAGGCTTAGTCCTACTGATGGCAAAAGTGGAAACTGCAGAGTTAACATCTAAAGGCGTCTGAGAAAAATAATTACTTTTTATTCCTCATCTCCCGACACCTTTCTTTATTTTCTTTGATCCTTGCAGCAGAGGAGTTGGCGTCCTCTGCATCACACCTTCATGTTATAGTTTTAAACGCGGGAATCTCTCTTTCCCCTTGTGCCCAGGGTGCCTGCCAGCATCCGGATCCTGTCCTCCCTCTTCATCATGCTGGCTATCTTCCTGGTGATCACGGTGCTAGTGAAGGTAGACACCTCCACCTGGACCACCCATTTTTTTGCCCTCACCATTGGCTGCGTGGTCGTCATCAGCAGCGCCTCAACCATCTTCACCAGCAGCATCTTTGGTCTGAGCAGCTGCTTCCCCATGAAGAACTTGCAGGCACTGATCTCCGGTTGGTGTCCCCCAGCAGTGCTGTCCTGGTGGGATCGTGCTCTTGGGTTTTCTGTGGTTGGGTGATTGGTTTTCTTTCTCTCCTGCATGCATCTGATGTGTTTTCACAATGGGTTTATTTTTAGAAACTTTGTCCTAAAGATAAAGGGAAGTTACTGAAGGAGAAACATGCTCGGTCACATGAGCTGGTGCTTTCATTTCTGTAAATACCTTTAAACCGAAGTGCTGAGGGCTCAGCAAAGACAAGGAAAGTGGGTCCTTCACCATCCCTCCCCAGGGAATGAACGTCCTGCAGAGCAGCTCGTTCAACCACCTTGACCTGGTTATTTGTTCTGTGCAGGGAAAAGGGGGGTAAGGAGATAAGTCCCTTAGCTCCTCGGTTTGCAGCTGGAGGAATCTTCAGCTTTGCATTGTTCACCTCCATTCTGTTCAGCATTTCCATGCATCTCCATGAGTGACGAGGGGAGCCATGAGTGATGAGCTGCCTGGAGGTTTGATAACATTATAAATGTGCTGGAGTGGCTGACAAACAAAGAGGGGAAGGGGAAAAAAAATCAAGATGGAGAAATTTTTCCTGGGGCCGAGACAGGAGTGTTTTAATGAGTTTAGCCCACTGGGGGAAATCACTGCATCCCCAAGATGGCATACCTGTTGCTGCTGGCTTGAGTTTCTGTCTGGGGGAGTGCAGAAGAGAGGTGGTTACACATGTGCTGATGTAAAGCCAGGTTTAGGCTTTGGGCAGGGTCTGGACCTTCTCTGCAGGACTTGGCTTGTGCAAGCCCAGCATGTTGGGTCTCATTGTGGCCCTTGTGTAGTGCTGCAGCTGTGTTGGAAGGGGATGCAGGATGGGACCTGGGTGGTGATGCCGTCCCACAAACAGCGGTGTTGCAGCAAGGTGTGGAAATGGAGATGAGGTGGTGTCTGCAGTTACACCCTGAGCTGGGTTTGGGGACAAGCGTGTGGGGCAGGGGATGAGCTGCTTCCCCTGGGGTGTTTGTGCATGCCGGAAGCTGTTAATAAGAGGATGCTGCTGTTTCCGAGTTCCCTCTCTGCATCAAAGTCCTGCTTGCTGGAGGTGCTGTGAATTGCTCTCTGCCACTTCAATGTCCCTCACCCGCACCCATCTCAGTCAGGCTGGCTCGCCCCCAGGCACTGAGCTCCAGGTCTTTGGTTCCCCACACAGGTCAGGCCATGGGTGGCACAATCAGCGCCGTCGCCTCTGTGATAGACCTGGCAGCAGCAACTGATGTTACAGACAGTGCCCTGGCCTACTTCCTCACTGCAGACATCTTCATCGTCATCTGCATCATGGTGTACCTTCTCCTTCCCAAGCTAGAGTACTCCAGGTGTGTGCACCAGTCTGCCACGGGCATCCCACAAGCATGGGTTGCGGGGGATCGCTACTGTTGATGCTGAGTAGAGCTGCTGCGGGGACGCTTGCTATGCTGGTCCTTGCCCTGTCACCCCCCAGCATCCCACCTCATGTGCTCCAGCTCTGACACTGTACCGCTCAGCCACACTTCCCCATTTGACCAAAACTGCAGACTGAAACTGGGCTTCTGCCCTGGCGCGTGATGAGTTTCTGGCAAAACCTCACCTCTCTGGGGAAGCGGGATGCTGACACCAGGGCTTTTGAAATGTGTGAAGTCAGCAGAAAGCTGTAATCTAGAAACAGCCAGTCAGATGGGTCCCCATAGTGCGTCCATATCTGCAACATCATGCACTAATGTGCATGCGTCATTGGTCTTGTTGGTGCTTGCATCCCCAAAGCCACCTGGCCCCCTAAATGGCTGCATGCAATAGGTCCCCTCTGTGAACCACCAATGGTGTAAAGGGATCCCCACAGTGTGGAAGGGGGTGAGTGGGTCCCTAAGGGGCACCTCTCCATATGAGGCAGGAGCTGGAGGTGCGATGGGGTTGCTGCAACCTCCTTCACTGGGTCCAGCAGACACCCCTGTGTCACCAACTTCTCTCCTGCTCTCTCTCCAAATCTCAGTTTGTGTTTCCCTCCCCACCACAACTTGGCTAATAATCTCCCTCCTTCTCTTTTTCCAGGTATTACATGAACAGCCAGAAGGAGAGCCCATCTCTGGCCACCATGCCACCCAACAGCTCCACAGAGGACAAGGCAGAGCCAGGAGGCACCACAAATACATCCTTCCTTGCAAAAAGCACTGGCATCCCCCCTCTTCGCCCCATCCTGCAGAAGACCGCCCTCCTTGGCTTCTGCCTCTTCTATGTCTTCTTCATCTCCATCATCATCTTCCCTTCTCTCTCCTCCAACATTGAGTCTGTCAGTAAGTCCTCAGGAAGCCTGTGGAGCACCAAGTACTTTGTGCCACTCACTAGTTTCCTCCTGTACAACTTTGCTGACTGGTGTGGGAGGCAGGTCACTGCCTGGATCCAGGTCCCCGGCCCCAAGAGCAAGCTGCTGCCCGCCCTTGTCCTCCTCAGGACCATCTTCCTCCCTCTTTTCATTCTCAGCAACTACCAACCCCGGGCTCACATCCAGGCGGTGGTCTTCAACCGAGATGTCTACCCAGTGGTCTTCACGGCACTGCTGGGGCTGAGTAATGGCTACCTGGGGACATTGGTCATGGTCTATGGCCCCAAGATTGTGCCAAAAGAGCTGGCCGAGGCTGCGGGGGTGTTGATGACGTTTTACCTCATGCTGGGGCTGGCTGTGGGGTCCGCCTGCTCCATTCTCATTGTCCACCTCGTGTAGAGGAGCAGCCAGGGGGGCTGACCTTGGTTTGTGGTACTGCTGTTGGGTATTTAGTGGGTTTTTTTCCCCAAGAAGCCAGGCACACTGCAATTTTGGGGCAGGCCACCTGTCTTGGCAGGAGGAGCTGCATCCACAGGGAAAGTCCTCCTTCTGGGCAGTGGGGTCCCCTGTGCTTGGGAGGTTCCATTGGACCTTTGTCACTCCCTGGCTTGACTGGACCAAATGGACCAAAAAAGCCTCATCCTCCCCAGGGACCTCAGGGGGCACCAGGAGCACAGGGAAACCTGGCTCTCACCCCAGTGCCAGTGGGCAAGGGTGGTGGCTTGTTGGTGCCACCATGCTGCTTTTAAACTGAAGCCAGGGTTTTTGACAGCACCTTGGGTTTTTCTGCCTCATTGCTAGGAGTTTAGCCCTGCGGTGTTTTGGTGGTCTCGCGGGGATTCCCCTTTATCAAGCTGCCATGATGGTGTTGAGCTAAAGGGGGTTCGAGCCTTTGAGCACCTTCAAGCAAGCTTCAGGAGCAGGTAGCAGCTGCGCCTGTGAGCAGGGCGACATTTCAGGGAAATTTCATACATTAATGCCACAAAAAAGCACATATAAGGGAAACCTCTCCATTTTGACTAATGCTTGCTTTAATTTTTCCAGATTAGATTGAATTGAGGGACCATCCACCTCCCAGCACGGTGCTACTAGTGCTGGAGCTGTATGTTGTGGCCAGCCAGGGGCCATTTCTCCTGCTGTGACTGCAGTGTGATGGTTGTGGACACCAATTTACCTGTCTGCAGCTGAGCCCCAAGGAATGAAAAATGCTAAGTGGTCCTAACTCAAGATTTTTAAGGCGCCTTTAGTCTGCATTGAGAAAGGTCTGTAAAAGCCAGGGAGAAGTATTAGAGAGGCTCTGATGTGATGTTAATAGCAGAAAGCTGATTAATTTTTGTAGACAGGTGGCATATGGTCTCCAGATGTTTTCAGAGGGGGTGAGCTACTGTGATACCCAAATGTGGCCCACCCAAAGAGGACTGGCTTTTAAAGTCACTTAAACTTCCATATGCAAATGCAGCTTGAACTAAATACAATTATGGTACTCATTTTCTCAAATTGGGTGGATTTGTCATCTAGGAGAGGTGAACTGGTAAGTAAGGATGTAACAGCATAACTTGGTATTGCAGCTGGTGCCTTAGGGATGCTATCTATGGAAAATAGTTCCTTCAAAACTGGGTTATTAGCAGATGCTGTATTAGTGGGATGCTCTCTCAGCATCACCTGCCTGATCAAGTAGCAGTGAAGCTGCTGGTCTGGGTTGCCAGGCTGTCTCCGTCTCGTGCTGGATGTGGTGGTTAGCGAGGGGCTGGTGCCTTTCCACCTGCAGCCGCCCTGGCTTTGCTGGGAGAACAGCAGGACCAAGGGTGGTTATTGCCATGAGGTGACATGTAGGCTTGGTGGGTGTTGGTTTTTTATATAAATCATTTCCAGTGTTGAGTTCAGGCTCGTTGGCAATACACACAGTTTTGCTTTGCGGCTGATTTTTATTTAAATGTAAATTCCAGACATGAGTGGAAAATGTACAGGGCATACAGTAGCGAGGAGCAGCTTTACAGCACATGACTTTCCATGTGCGGGCTCTTAACCCTGTTGCTTTGGTAGTTTTGCAGCTTTTCAGCCCCTGGCGCTTGGCCAGCGGCTAGGACCCAGGTGAAGGTCCACCTCAGCCTGAAGGGCAGCCCAGGGGCTGAGGGTAGCGATGCCGGCCAGCCGGCTGGGTGCTGCTCATGGGGGTAAGCGCTGCTAGCGTGTCCGTGGGTGCTGGAGCATTGCTTGGAGTAATGTAGTTGGTCGTGGCAGAAAAGCCCAAGCCAACCTCTTGCTGGCAACTGAAACGTCCCTTTGTGGCCTTCAGTGCTTCCCACTTGAGACCCTGCCACACGACCTGCTCTCCTCAGCTCATACGTTGTCCTCTGGGCTCAGGATACATGAGATTCTGCTTGTTTGCTGACTGTGTTGCACCTCTGCTGATCCTCTCCCTCATGTTACAGATGAAATACCTCTTGAGATAGAACTTAATTATCCAGTAGCATTACTAATAAAGACGATTCTAGGTACTGTGCAACTGCTGGTGTATGGAGTGATTTCTCTTGGAGATACACTGATGCATGCCATTTTAGCTTGCATTTTTCCTTCTTGTCATCCTTCTCTCCCAGCTTGGACTGTAAACTTGGAGAAATCACTACAAGGGCTGGGTGAAGGAGCCCTGAAAGAATTGCTTTGAGAGTCCAGTTATTCTAATTTAATATCTCCAAATGACCTACAGGTAGGTGCGGGGAGCATACTTCCTGCATCTGCAGGGTAAGCAAGCAAAAAGGGAATTTATCCTTTGTCTTTGATGTTATTCAGCTAAGGAAAGTTAGAGAATTGAGGGGAAAAATCAATACAGGTTCAAACTGGGCAAGAATCAGGTCTGGTATAAAGCAGGGAGTGCTGGTGGAGCGCTGTGGTACAGGGATGGATGCTGACAGGCAGCCTGAGCCATGAGCATGTGGGGGAATCCCCCTGCAAAAGGGGATGGGTAATTTATAGGGTACAGCATATAACAGCAGGGAGGTAATTACTGCTGTATAGTGCCGGGGCAGTCACATCTGATGCTCTGTGTAGGCCATATAAAAGAGCTCAAGATAAGAAAATACAGAATGATGAGGGAAACTGTGGTTGGGAGGCAGAATGAAGGATGCTGTATGTCAGATGCATTGGTTGGAATGTAACAAGTTTATTTCTTCATGGTTTTAAATCATATGTCTTTGATAAGGAATGCAGCCATTGGCCCTGGTTTCCAGGTCAGGAATGATGTGGGCTCCCTGCTCTACACCAGCATCAAGGCAGAATAGCCAGCAGAAATGCTGTGAGCGTCCAAATCTACTTTATGGTGTTTAACTAGGCAATTACACTTACTTTCCTCTAGGTCTCAGAGAGCTTTACAAGAGGGACTTGCTCCCCAGGTCATTGTTTGGACCTGGAACACGAGGTGCAGAGGAAAACCTTAGGTATGGGCAGGGCTGGGAGTTGAGCTGAGTCCATTGGATTTCCTCACCTGTGCAAAACGGCATGGCCAGATTTTATCTCTTTTAATTAACACCATCCCCTCAGCTGCTTAAGAGAGACTAGCAGGGCTGTAAATGTTTTCACCATCTTTCACTGAGGAAAGTGGGTTGTGATCTGGCCAGTGGGGGGAAGGACCTTGTGCCCTCTGCAGGGCTTGGCCTCATCTCACCGGTGGGCATAAAATGAGCCATGCAGGTGCTTGCAAAATTCATGAGGGTGGGCCCGTGAAGTGAAACTAATTCAAAGATAGGCATGAATCCCTGCACGGCACCAACTGGCAGAGCCACCGTTTGTGCAGCACTCCAGGTCAGCATTGCTGGCAAAATGAGCCGGAGGATGGAGGGCCCCTGCGCTCCCCCGGCTCTGTGGAGGGCTGGCAGCCTGGTCTGGTCAGGATGCTGTGCCTGCCCCATGCTGGTTTCTCCAATGGTCTTCCGTGTTAAATCCAACTAGCTGAGGGGAGATGAAAGCTGTGAAACTGGCAAAGCAACACCAGTAAGACAGGAGGGTACGGGGAGCGGGGGGGCATTGGATGAAAGGGCAGAAAGTGGTGGAGATGCATCTGTTGCAGCTTCTGCTCAAAGCAGACTAACTGAGCCTATGCCTGTTTTGTTTGTCCTCTCAGCTCAGTGGTGCCAGCTACTCCTTGCTTCAGAGCTGGAGCATTGAAGTGTAGGTATTCAGGGCTTTAAAGTGCCTTTAAAATGTGGTCTAGGAGGAAAGGAAACTTCTGTTATGGAGTGATACTCCTCTCCCATCAGCTGCAAGTGACTTTCTCTCTCTCCAATCTTCAAAGCCTTGTGGTGGCGAACAGATGAGTGGACATTGGCCTTAAACATTGCTTGGTACAAAAAGACACCGGCTTTGCTGACTGAGGTACGTGGCAGGTGTCACGGTCACAAGAAAGGGGACACCGGTTTCTGGCCCTGCAGAGGCAGGACTGAGAAGGTATTTTTTCCACCCTTTCATCCTGTGGTTTTGGTGCCTGTCAACAACTAACTGCACATGTGCAGGGTCCTAAGTTGTTGACCTTGGGGAGGGTCTCATCTGATGCGACCCCAAAATGGTCCCCGTGTGACCACCCGGGGATACACTGAGCCCGCGCGGAACCAGACCGCACCTACCCTCGCACAGCATCGCACCCACCATACGTATGCATGAAGTTTCTTGGAACCCAGCAGAGCTTTTGAGACTTGGGCTGTATAAAAATGGTGCCACCGGAAGCTCAGGTGGGACCACCACCACCACCAAGACACCCAGGGTGAAGAGGACCAACAGGATGCCACTGGATCCATGCGTGGTGATATTTCTTCCCTTTCTCTCTCTCTTCTCTCTCTCTTCTTAGAAACGTGTGGCATGGGACTGGCTTATCCAGTGAAGTTACCCAGTTAAGTAACTGCCATTGAGTTATTGTATCTACCCACATGCCTTGTATTGTGCACCAATACATCATAAAACTAGTTGGCTGGTGTCATTTCATCTTAATTCAGCCCAAGAGGATCACGAACTTGGTTGTTAGTCCCAAGGGGAGGGAGCTTGTCCTGAATGGCTCCTTTCAGGTTGTGACACTTATCTAGCCCATTCCCACTTGGTAGAGTGCCTCACAGGGTAGAAATGCTGCCACCTCTCCATCAGTGATACCAGCCTTTGCATTATAGGGGTTTTGGTGCAGCACTATTACCCTTTGGGAAGTGGAAGCATATTTGAAACAACCGTGTTATCCTTCAGTATCACCTTGGTCATGACCAAAGAGTGGCTCTGCTGCCTCTTGGCTGCTCCATTGTATGTGTTTTGGGGCAGGATTCATCCTTTCAGTGTTTTACTGGGATGCACTGCAGGTCAAAAGCCCAGACAGCTGAAGTGGAATTGCCTTTGGTGGTTCAACTGTGGGAACAGGGGCTGCTAGGGTGGTGGTACACAGTGCCCAGCAGGGTGTTCACCCAGCAGCACGTAGCATCCCTGTGCATCTGCATCCATGCCTGTCCCCAGCACCCCAGCAAAGCTCCTAATGAGCTCTGGCAGTCCCCGTGGCCAGCCAGGGGCCGACATGCATGACCTCGTTCTTAATTACCACCCTGTGGCAGCTTCATTTGTATGGGCAGCAGGGTTCGCAGACAGCGCCCTGTCTGCACAGCCGCTCGGGCAGCATGCGGAGAGCCATCACCCCACCACAGACGAGGTGATGCTCTCCAAACCTGCCCCTCCAAAATGCTGCTTCCTCCCCCTCCACAGCCACGGAAAAGGCATTTTCAAGGTATTTGGGCTCTTGCCCCTTTTTCCCCTTTGCACATACTTGCATGCACAAGGTTGAAGGTTGCCAACCTCTGCAGTGAGCATCCTCTTGAAAAGGGGTGAGTGAGCCAAGGGCTCAAAACGCCATGGTTGTCTTCCTTGGTGGGGGCTCGGGGAGGGCCACGGCCTGCAGCAGTTGAGCCGAGCTGATCTTGCCCCTCCACAAGCGCCCCAGAAAAAAACCTTCAGCTTTGAAACCTTGCCAGCCAGCTGCAGGCTTGCCCGGCTGCTGTTCTCCTTTTACATGTTTTATAGAGTAATTTGTACTATATTTACACAACGGTGATAAACAGTTTTTAAAATGGAAGCGAAGAAAACGCTGTTGAATGAATTGTTACAAAAAAGCCCTGTTTGCCATTCCAGCAGGGGGAAAAAAAGGGATAAAAATCACCATCCCAGGGACATGCTGTTCATCAGATCTGGGTATTTTTTCCCTTGATTTGTGTGCCTAATGTGAGAAGAAGAAGTCGCAGATGCATGCTGAATTCTGCAGGGAACATATGCATGCATTTAAATCATTTACAGCATTTACTGGTGCAATTGTAAAGCACATTATTTTTCTGCATTTGTAATTAGGCTCTGAACAGATGGTGAAGGACTGTAGCTTCTGATTAGACAGGCTTGTGCTCTGTTGGACGGCACTGTGAGAACAAACTGAGCTGAGAAAGTTTTCCTCCTAATTTATCATGCCATGGTGGGGTGGTAGAGTATCTGGGGCTGGCTGAGCACGAATTTCAGTGTGCCTGTGGCAGGCTGGGCAAAGCTGAGCGAGCCAACAGGTCTTCTCCCTCTTCCATCTCTGCTTGCTGATGGATGGGGTACACACCTCCACCCCCACCAGCTCAGCTTCAATTCCAGATTTTGTAACCTGTCTCGCTCTGCGCTGCACAGCTTCAGGTACCCAACAGCGCAGGATGGAGCATCTGCTTTGACAAATGCTTTTAATATGAAGCAGAAGGCTTGGGTTTGAGAAGAGGTTTTAAAGTGAGAGCAAGCTCCAGGCTTGTGGCTGCGTACGAGGAGCAAGCACATGTGCCTGGTGTTAGCTCTGCTCTTTGGCATCACCTTTTTTCTGCCACCCTAGTGAGTCCTTGGCTTGATGAGGTGGGTAGAGCTCTCCTGCACCTCTACTGGGGGCAATCTTGGGAGCTTCAACAGCAACATGTGGTTGCCCCATTGGATCTTTAGCTCTAAGACCTGACTCCCATTTTAAATGTATCACCTCGGAGACCTGCTAGCCTCATTTTTGACCTAAAACAGCAGCAACAGCTCTTCACAGACAAAGTGCAAATAACTCCATGCTGAGCCTGCGCTCCCTTGCGTGCACCCTCACTTCAGCTGGTCGGGAGTCACCCCTCATTATTCCGTAGTCACACAGAGGAGAATTTATTAGGTATTATTTGTACTTCCTACAGGTACTTATTTTCCTGGCTTATCTCTTTAAATTACAGGCATGTGAACCCAGCCAAAATGCATTAAACAAGAGGCAACTGGAAGAGCAGAGCAACACAGAAAAGGAGCACGGCGTGGGCCTGAGCAGCTCAGGTAGACCCATGGGGCTGGCAGCTGGGTCACTGGGCGAGCAGCATAGGTGCCCCCCCCCCCCCCCCCCCCCGGGTTTCCTCTGAGGAAACCTCTGTGTGACCAAATTTACTTTGTGTCCCCTTTGCTTGTTCCCTCCCAGCTGTGCAAATGGCAATCACCTCCCCTTGTGTTTTTATCTTGGTGTTTCCCTGGGTTCACCATCAGGGTCACACACAGCGGTTGCCCAAGAGCTGGCCAAGAGGGAGGTCATCTTCTCCTTGGCACAGCGATCTGGGCAGCCCCTGACACCAGACAGGGGAATGGTGGCATGTGGGAGCAGGGCACCCTGGCCTGGGCAGGGGCGATGCTGGAGCTGCCGTGTGGGTGCTGTGCCTGCAGATGGCACCTTCTACTCTGCTGAGGAGGAAAGAGAAAAACACCGGAAAAAACCTGTCTGCTAAGGTAGGGCTGGCTGAAAGCTAGGAGATGCTTTTGGTTCGTGGCACGAAGGGACACGGGGTAGTCAACCCCTGGGGAGTAAAGGACCCGGCTCCCAAAGCTGCCCCCCCCTCACTGTAACTGCTTTTGCTCAAGATTCCCTGTCACAATCATCACCAAACCATCGCTACTCTGTGAATTTACTAACATTCCCTGTCAGTAGGAAACACCTAGGGCTGTTTCAAAAGCCAGTGAAAAGCACCTCCAGCCACTCAGAGAGTTGTTACGAAGGGGTGGTCTTACTGTCATTAACCCCTTCTGGAATATAGCAACCCTAGCCAGGGGTCACTGGGCTCTCCGTGACCTTAGCAGAGGACATGTCCTGCCTGCTTCCATCTTGGGCTACAAAGGGAGCCAATGCATTTTGCAAACAAGTTGCTTTGGTGTCTGCAAAGGGCTGAGCTTCAGGGCTTCGGCAAGGTCCATTTGGGGTGGCCCTGCAAGGCTTTTTGGAGCTCACACCTTGGTCCTTCTGGCTGCAGCTCCGGCTATCTAGTCCCCATTGCCCTAGCCCAGCTGGGGATGCTTGGTCCAGGAGTGGCTCAGCTGCTGTCAACATGAGCTGGCAGATCCCTGATCAAGCATGCCACATGAATTGGGTGTATGCTTCAAATGTGTGCCCAGCTCCTGCCCTTCCCACCATCTTTAAACATATTTGCTTTACCCTCTGTATGGACTATCACCCTACAATAATGCAATTTGAAATGTGGTACTTCTGTATTTCTAAAGCAAAAAAAGAAACCAGCTGCTTTTCAGTGCTTTTCTTCTACAGAGAGAAAAAAACGCAAGCAATCCCTGAACTTTGCTCAGATTCCTCTCCAGCCTCCTTCACTCATAAATTCCTAAACAAACAGCATGATCCTAATATTGGCCTTAAAATTCTGTGTGAAATGGACCTGGAAATTAATTTCACACCGGAAGAAACGGCTCACCGTCAGCCACAGCACAGGTGGTCAAAAAGAAAACCCCGCGACTGCTGTACAAATTAATTCTGCAACTCGGGTGAGAGGGTAGCACAGTGGGGAGCTGCCTCCCTTGTGCTGCTGTCCCAACGCACACTGCCATGTGGGGTGCTGGAAAGCCATGGGTGGTGGAGGATACCTCCATCCCCAAGGAGCTTGTAGCCTGGGGAGGCAAAATCACCATGTCCCCCAAGAAGTGAGAAGCAAGGGGCTTGGGCTGCTTCTTCCTGAGCAAAAAGCCCTCCTGCACTTTTGCACAGGTTTTATTTACCGAAAGAGGATGGTGGTTTGGGGAAGTACGTCAAAGGATACTTGTGGGAGACTCCTGGGGAAAAGGAGGTGTGAAGAAATGACTGACGGTACAATATTGCACATGCTGGCTGTCAGGCAGCTGATGTCTGTGCAGACCCTGGGGTCCACAGCAGTATGTGGTCTGTGGCAAGCAGAGATAATTCAGTACTTAGCTGGGCAGAATTTTGCACGTGCCTGCATTTTACCTGCTTTCCACGTGATATTTTGTCTGTTTAAAGATTTAGAGATGAACAGCCATCCCACCTGTTGCAGCAGAAAGGCCAGGGAAGGCAGAGAGAGGAGTGATACACTATAGGGATAGCTGGATGGAGGAATGTTCTGTGGTTAGATAGAAAATGAGAGGAGGAGAAGCCCTGCAGTATAATTTCAAGGTTGAACAAGTGGTGCCAAGAGGCTGGGAAGGCTCTGCCTAGCTGCTCCACTTGCACAGGCAGGGTGGAGAGGGGAGGTCACAAGATCTGGCCAAAAAAAAAAAAAAAAAAAAAAAAAAGGTTTCTCAGTAATGAGCCCATGGAGAAAGGCTGGGATAGCAGGAGGGACAGCCCTCCAGCTAACCACTGTGCTCTCTGCCTTGTAGGGTTGGCACTAATTGTGGTGGTCAACGGCAACTGGGAGCATCCCTCTGCTCACAATGCATCGCTTCATTTTATTCCCTTTTTTCCCCAGCTATGAGCTTGTTAAAAGGCAATTGTGATGGTGCATCCCCCACTGGCTGCGTCTCAGAGCAATGTTGCTTTCCTTCGACAGGAGCTTGGGAATGTCAACCCAGTAAGTTGGTTTGAGGTCCTGCCGGCACGCAGCTATTGCTTTTGCTGCCTGATTTAAACTAAGATTGACAGGGAGATACAGGTCACAAGATACTGAATTCCCGTGGGTTTTGTAAACCTAGGCAGTGAAATCCCAGTAGTCCTCGCCCCTCTGATGGAAAAGGCTGCAGTCTGGTCTCAAATGGGAATTGGACCAGGAGTCCAAGCCAGACCTATGGCCAGGAGGAACTTGGCTTCATTAGAGCCGACATGTAAAAGAGGTGACAGGTCTTCAAACTGGTCAGGATGCGAGCTGAGAGCCAGCTGCCCAGATTGCACGCTGAAAGCTGTGGTGTGAAGCCAAGGCACAGGAACTGGGCAACGATTAAGCAGAGGAGAGGTGTGCTTCTATTTAAGTAGGAACACTGACCCAAATTTATCATGAGAGTCATTAAGCAAGACATCACTTGTGCAAAGTCAGAGTGGCCACAGACAACATCCAGGCCTGAAACAGGTCTTCAAGTTGCTTAATATATGGGTTTGCTTTGGTTGTGTCCCCCCACCCCACTTTTTGTTGTTTCTTCCTGTAATTAGTTCCCTGACTTTATGGATGTGGATGGGATCGGCATGGTGCAGGTATCCTGGCTGTGTATGCCCTACCCCGGGCCGATGAAGAGAACAAGGGAGGGAAGAAAAGCCCAGGAGAGATAAACCACGTGGGCTGGCTGGTGGTGGGCTCAGCTCATCAGGATGCTTGGAGCCCCGCACTTTTTACGCTCCATGTGACCTGCAACTTTAGGACAAGTTAAGGTACTGTGGGCAAATCCTTAGCAAACCCAATACAACCCAGGTGTGATGTGAGTAAATTATTTGCCAGCACCTCAGTTAACTGGAGACAGCTCATTGCACTCAGCTGTTAGTCAGGGACTTTTGTTTTTAACCCAAAGCAGCTGCAGGTGTGCCACAGCTGGCTCTGGTGTGCAATATGGGGCTTAGCACGCCCCTGCCCTGCAGCTTAACCCGATCTGGGGGAGGCCCAGCAAGGGGAAGGGGGGATCCTCATCCTGGGGGCTCTCCACAGGTGAGGGGCCACTGCAGAGCCCCCATGCCCAGGGTCAGGGTGAGGGCAGCAGTACCAGACCTCTGTCCAATTCAAATCAATTAGCCCAGGAGCTGTGGTAATTGCATAATTAGTAGAAGCTGCTCAAAAGAGGCAAGGGCTTAATTATCCCCTCCTGCTCCTGCGGAGGCACTTGCCCACTGCTGCTCTAGGAGGAGGGATGTGAAGGTGAGTGGATGGGAATGTTCCCGGCATCTCCAGGCAGGGCTCCAAGAGGGGCTTTAGCAGTACAAACTGCACTTGTTTAGCATTTTAATTAAAGCTGCTTGTGATGGGGCCTGGTGGGAAGGAGGTAAAGCTCCTTCAAGGCACAAGTGATGGGAGGCTTGTGTACGTGTGTGCAGCGGGGCAGGACCCGAAGTCCTGGCCCCTCCTGGGGTTGAGGCACGTGGGGGGGGGGGGGGCAGGACCTGAAGTCCTGGCCCCTCCTGGGGTTGAGGCACGTGGGGACGGGTGGTGTTGCAGGCTTCTTTCTATGGTTTTGTTGCTTCCAAGAACACAAGAAATGGGGTAAAGCGGTGGGATTTGGCTGCCTTCCTTAAAGTTGCATGTGGCTCGAGCTGTAGGCAGGGATTTACCCTGCGACCTCCTCTTGGGTTTAGGAAAGCTGGGAGGGCCTGGAGGAGTGTGAGGGGTTAGGTGGAAACATGCAGGGGTGGCATGGCAAATGCAATGCCGTGTCTGTAGAAACTGAGGTTCTGAGCACTCAAGGGAGAGGAGCTTGGGAAGAAATACTACTGAACAGCTCTCCTGGCATGCCTGCGAGCGCGGTGCTGAGGCCGGCGTGCTGCCCGTATCGCTTTCCCACTCATGTATGATTTATGCGCTCCCTGGGCCTGCCAGCTGCTTTTGCACCGAGGTCAGAAAAAATAGCAATAATGACCGAAAAAACAATATTAAACCCAAAGAGGCTGAGCTTAAACTTCATGTGGCCAGCGCCTGCCTCGGGCTGAAGTTGCATTTGAAGAGGCAACTGCTGTCTCGGGGTGCACCCTGCCAGCCCGGGGGTGCGCCGGGGGTCTGGGGGTGGCGTGTGTGGGTGGGTGCAGCCGGCGCTGAAATACCCGTTACCTGGGCAAGGGGCGCTGCGCCGCCCGCGTCAGCCGCCGCTCGGGCTCCTTCCCCACCCCTTCCTCCTCCTCCTCCTCCCCCCGTGGCGGCTCACTCGGCTGGCAGGGCGGCGGGGCTGGCAGCCGAGGAGGGGTGGGGGGGGGTCATGGGGGACCGCCGCTGACACTCGGCACCGAGACCACCGCCGCAGGTAATGCCCCGCGAGTTTGCCTTATTCCGCGTTCATTTATTTAGGGGGGTGCGCGGAGGATGCGCGGGGCCGCTGGCACCCCGCACGCCCCCTCCCCTGGGGCCAGTTCGCGCGCCGTCCTCCTCCCCAAACCCCCTGTATTTGCTTCCACCGAGGGGACAACTTCTTTGGGGTGAGCGCTGCCGTCGTTATAATTTTTTTTTTTTGGGGGGTGGGTGGGTGGGGTGTCGTTCAGAGCGGTGGTTTCAATGGCAGGAGGCGGGAAGCACAGCCTTTCCTCCTCTCTAGAAAAGCAAAAAAAGAAAAAGTGTGTTGGTGCCTACCGCCTTGCCCCCGAAAGAGCAAGCGCTGCTGTGTGCCCCCCCCCCACCCCCCAACCCATCCTCGGTTGTAATTTGGAGTTTGGATGGGAGGAGGCGGGGTGCGGAGCTGCAAAGTTTCTCTGGCGAGCGGGGCTGCGGCTGTCCCGCACCGGGGGCGCGCACCGGCCGGGCTGCCGGCAGCGGGGTGCTGGGCTCCTCTGGAGCCCTCTCAAAAACCTATTAAACGGGCAGACAGCTTTGCAAAACGACAGACTTGCCCTGACTGGTTTCTTTTTATTTCTTAAGAAAACACTTTATTTGAGATTTATTTTTTCTTTTTTTTTTATCCTGCCTCTCTGCTTGCTCCTCTTTTCCTTAATCTCTGACAAAACCGGCAATCCTCTTTTCTTGAAATAACTGTTTTCCTAACCACCTCAATACCGACCCCTGTGTGCATCCAACTTAGCTTTGGCCCGACATCTTTCGCTTCGAACTGTTTGGAGTCGTTGCCGGAGCCTTTATTTACAGAAAATGCCCAAACTTCAAGAGTCTGGTCCCTGTTAAAACCGGGCAGCTAAATGACATTACCCATGCTTTTAACTTGCAGAGTTTGGGGTTCGTTAGGGGCGTTTCGGCTCCAAGTTCTTTGTGGCAGGGGTAGCTTTTCCTTTAGTGGTGTCTTCCAGTTTGATCTACCTGCCACCAGCCCCTTTGTTCTGGTCCATGATTTTTGGATGCTGTGTGAGGATAAATAATAGCCTGTACCCATCTGCAATTAGAAATATGGGTGTGGGTGTTCATTACAGGCATTTAATTGGGAAAATATAAAATCTGTGATGTTGGTAGTAAAGATCTGGTAAAAAAAAAAAAAATTAAAGGCTGTTGACAGAAAAGGCAACAGTTCTTTACTTTTCCCTCTCTCTTTTTTTTAAAAAAAAAGAGCTGGGGTGGCTTATTTGGCCTAATGAAAGGATGCAGCAGACAGGATTATGTGCTGCTTGTCCACAGGTGAATAGTGGGGCTGGCTGGGGCAGAGGTGCAGCCCGGGATTTTCCCATGGCTGCCCTATGTGCGAAGGGCAAATTCAAAACCAATCTAATGTTGGCGATGTCCAGGGGTGCTGCCAGCACCCTCTTGCCAACTGCTGTAATTTCCCTAAGCTGCCTTTCTTATTGACTGTTATTTTCTGGGGGAGGTGATGCTGGAATGGGAAGTTTTCTGTGCTGGTGCATGTTTTTTGTTGTTTGGCTTTTTTACCCTGTGTTGGGGGAAAAGCCCTGTGGGTGGCAGATCCCTTGGGCATGATGGATGTTGAGGGGGTCAGGAACGCTGTCAGAGCCGCTGCTTCCTGGTGTCTGATGTGGTGGGGCTGCATGCAACAAGCCCGGCTCTTTCCTGGGGTCTTCTTGGGACAGGACGCCTTGTGTGTGTGGCTTTGGTGCATGATAGCGCTATGGGATAGAGCCGGTGCATGAATCTTTAAAATATTTTTTTTGGTGGAGGAGAGTGAAGTATTCCTATGGGAAATTCACATTTGTCAAAATGCAGGTGAGTGTTTTGAGGGAGGGAGTTTTACCATTGCCTCTCTTTCTCCTCTGCCCTGGGGAAGGATGAGAGGAAATCCCTTTGCAATTCCATTTTCCTCCTCCGTCCCTCTCCCTCCCTCTCCCAGCACAAAGCTCTCTTGTTTCAGAAGGCAAACTGTAGGTTTTGTAGTGCCAAGTCAAGATCGTGTCGTGAAAATACAATGCCTTGTTTTAAGACCAAGTTGTAAAACACTCCCTTTATGGGAAACTGTAAAAATTGATGTTCTCCTTCTTTTCTTTTCTTTTTTTTTCTTGGGTAATAAGTGGGAGAAATGATGTTTGCAAGAGGTGGGAGCTGTGCAGCTTGGCTGTTTGCTGTATCTGGGCCTGGGAAAGATACTCGGCCCACAGGCAAAGAGGCTATGTGTCCCTCCCAGGGGCAGACATGAATACGGCAGGAAGGTAGCACCAGAAATGGTTTCTGCTGCCCAGCTGCAGTGATCTCCAGAATAATGTCCATGATATGGTAGCTTCCCTGCTGACCTGATGGAGGTATGCAAAGAAAAAGGGCACTGCAATCCTCTTTGGAGCACACCTCGGGAGCAGCTGGGGTGGTGAGGACATTGTAAAAAGGATTTAATTTATAAAGTTTCTTAGATGTTCTGTGCAGATGGTCTTGAGCACAGATTATTTTTAAATTTAAGAAGCTTTAGGATATGGAGTTGGCTTGATGAGGGGTTGGCCTGTGGCCTCTCATTAGGGTGTAAAATGTCCCAGCTGCTTGCAGCTGGGCTATTGCAGCCTGACTAATTTAGCTGGAGGTTTGCTTTGTGAGCATAAATAGTTCAAAGTGCATCCCAAAACTTCTGTGTTTTTTCCCACTACAGTGTCCTGCTTCCTCCAGTAAGACTTTTAATGGTGTTACAGGAGGGTGAGGGTTAGTTTGGAGCTTTTGTGGCCCTAGACCTACAAACGTGAAAACTCATCCCTTCATGCTTGTATTGCTATCAGAACCCAGGTTCTGCAGCTGAAATGGGGAATCCCAGTGGTCAAGGCTTACCCAAATCTTGCAGATGTCCTGGATCTTGCCTGTGGTTCACTAATGACCAGGACGCTATAGCAGGCACTGGAGTAGCGTTTGTGCACAGGCTGTGCCATGCAGCATGCTGAGCTTGAAGCTTTGGTCAACGTGGGCAGGAAATCTTTGGTCATGGAGCCTGATGGCTTTCACTCCCTGAAAATGTTGGTACGTGGCTATGGTAGGTGCTTGCTAATTACGGTGTGCTCCATAAGTGATCAGAGGGGTCATCCTGGATGCACATCTTCTCTTTTTCTGCTAGATAGCCTTGCAGAAGCATCTGCTTGAACCCATGCCCCAGGGCCAAGGACCTTGCTGGATGTGTCTTGCAGTGGAAACTTTGATCTGGCCGTGGGAGGGCCATAATGTCCCCTCTCCAGCCTCTGCCAGAGCCAGAGTTGCAGTGAGGCTTTTTTCTGTCCTTATCCTGAATTGCTTTGCCCTGATCTGTGCATTTGATATAACAGCTGCTTTCCAGGGGAGAAAGATGTCCTGCTTGGAGTATGTTGGGGAGAAAGTCACTGAGGGCAAAATCCTGATAGAAATAGGGGGATATGCTGGTGCCCAGGGTGCTGCAGCTTTGAAAAGGGCACGTAGCAGAGGGACTGGACACCTTAGAGGGTTCTTAGTCACATCTGGGGTCCTAGCAGGGCTTGCATGAACAAGCCTGTCACTAGTGATGAACTACTGTCATTAATTCAAATATCTTCATCTCTGCTAAATCCCTTTGTCTTTCAGTTTGATCCCCTGCTCTTGGGGATAAAGGGATTGCGGTGGTGGTGGGGTTCCTCCTAAGTAGCCCCATTTCCTTTCCCTCTGCTGTCTCTACTACTTTGTTTTTTCCCCCCTCTTAAAATTTCAGCTAGCGAGTGATTAGCCACAGCGTGCCCATGGTGTTGCTCCATCAGGCAAAGCCTCACTTTTATTAGCTTGAACAGCCAGTGGGCCTTGAAAAGGTCTGTTGCAGCAAAGTGCCTCTCGCTGAAAGTTAAGTGAGCTTTGTGTGAAAGCAGCAAGGACACTTCTCTCTTGATTTGGGTGAGGCAAGAAATGGCCTGAGAGCTTTTGCAGCTCAGGTTGCTCAGTGTGAGGGTCGTCAATTTTTATTTTATTTTTTTACTTTTCCTGGTTTGGGTTGTGTTGGTGTTTTTTGTTGTTTTTTTTTTTTTTTAAAAAAAAACTCTTCTAAAGCACCCTGTTTTTTAAGATCTACCTTTCCAGCCTGCAGTTTGAGTTACCAGAGGACTGAATGAATAGCCTTGTTGCTTCTTTTTAGTGATGCAAGCAACCAGCCTGGAGCTTAGGAGTAGCTGGAGACGGGGTGAGATCCTGGGTGCACGCGTACCTGGGGTCCTGTGCTGACAGGGCTTGGAGTGGTGTCTGCTGCTATGAGTGTTTGCCTGGGACGATGAAGTTCGATAAGTAACCCATCTTCTGTGGCAGGGCTTTGAAACGTAGTTTGGTTACTGATTGTCAAGAGCTCTTGGTTTTGTGGTTGATGTCTTGCTTTTGAAGTTGATGCTGAATTTTTTTTCATTGTGTTGCTTGCGCTGTTATGGGTGTACTTCTTAGAATGAAGCTTATAGCGTGCTTGCTGCTGCTGCAAAAAAGCGATGCTTGTGTTCAAAGCTGCACCGGAGTGTGGCAAGGAGGGAGGTGCCTGGCTGGTCCCTCTGTGTCCCTGCAAGCGCACAGCCCTGCCGAGCCTCCCGCTTTGCTCCTGTGCAGCAGGCAACAGCCTGAGCCAGAGGGCTGGAGCAGTAGGTATCTGCTGCATGTCTGTTAAGTGTGCTTATTATTCTGTAAATGAAGTGGGCAATATTTAGGTGAACACTTTTTTTTTCTTTAATTTCACTTCACAGATGTCTTCTCTTCTGTTTTTCCTTTAAAAACCATAAGTGAAACAGAAGTTGCGTGCTTGCATCTGAAGCATTGCAGGCAGGAGTGCTCCAGGATATGTAAGCACAGGCTGCGTGGCAGCGTTACAAACTCACTCAAAAATGTTGTCAGAGCCTGAGGATGCTGTACACCTCTCAACCATCGTTCTGATGGTGGTGCTTGCAAGTCCAGCCAGGCTGCCACCCGGCCTCGGGCAGCAGGCGAGCCTTCCTTCTTCTAGGCAGGGCACAAGAAGAAAGTGTCTGGCCTCCTGTTCACCAGCAGGCTTTGCGTCAGGCTGTCAGCATCTTCACTTTTACCACTTTGTCCATTGCTGTGTGCTTGCTTTTTAAGAGTCTGGAGAGAGGTTCCTGTCTTTGAGACCAGGCTGCATGTACCGCTTCACTGAATTCAGCTTTCTACCTCCTCCTAAGGCAATAACTCCCACCCTTCCCCCTCCTTTTTTTTTTCTTCTGTTTTTGGTTGTTGGTTTGTTTTTTTTTTCTTTAAGCTAAGCTCTGTTGCTGTTGGCTGCTTTTCCACCTTTTCATCCCACGCTGGCATCTGCTCTGCAGCCCTGCTGCTCCTTTGCTGCGTTGGGTCCTTGTGCTGGGCTCTGTGTTGGTGCAGCCAGCCTCTCCAGGAACCAAGAGAGCCAGGAGCCTGTTAGCTTGGTCTCCATACCCCAGCCCAGTCTGCCTCTTATTTAGGAGCTGTGGTTCCAGCTTAAGTGAGGCTTTGTGATGGAAAATGGTTGCTAGTCACCATGGGCATCATAGCAACCTGTGCTGGAGACTCAGTAGAGCCAGTGCTGCCCCACTCAAAAAAAAAACCACCCAAAAACCAACCAAAAAACCCCCCCAAAAAACCCACCAAAAAAAACTCACCACAAAGCCAAACCCCAAAAAACCCAAACACACACCCACCCCCCAAAAAACTCCAACCAACAACAAAAATCAACCACCAAAAAACAAACGCAAAACTCAGTCATCTCCTCTTCCACCTACCCAAGAAGGGTGCTACCTTGGCTGTGGAGGGGTGGGTGGGACTGCTGCAGTGCAGAGTAGGGGGCCCCTTCCCAAAGCTCCCAGGCTATTATTTTAATATTGCATGAATAAAGAAGTGAATTGGATGCTTGTACTTGTATGTATCACTAAATGACTTTCCCCGGGCATACCGCAGTTGGAGTGTGCTGTGGTGGAGGGTTTGCATGTTGCTAATGCAGAGCTGGGTAGTTCTGAGGATTATTTTATGGCACTTGTAGTGACTTGGAAAACTAGTTTCACTTCCAACCCAGCCAAAGTTTTCCTGCGTGGACTGAGAAATTCAAACATGACATTTTCTTCTGGTCTTGGGCTTCTGGTTAAACAAGGCGTTAATGTCATCTTGCAGCTAATGCTTGTTTCCTATGGGTAATCAAACCTCTCACAGAGGAAATAGAATGTTTCCACTCCTCTCCTTGTTTTGAAATGGGAGTAAACTGCTGGAAATGTGGGAAACTTTGGTGTTACTAGTTGTTAGTGAGTAACAGCTCTAGCTTTTTCCCTGCTAGAAGAAAGGTTTAAATACCACCAGTTGGTGCTACCTGGGATGCATAGAGCAGCTCAGACTCGCTGTCAGCTTTGTGGGAATCCCCTGAACTGGGTGGGGAGAAAAAAAACTGTGTTTCCAACCTCGGATTTGCTTTTGGGGTGAAGGAAGGGGAGAGAGTGTCTCTCACGCTTTTTCTCGTGCAAGCACAGTCTCAGGGCTTAGGTGGGTTGTGGCAGCTGTGCCCCTTTGCTCCCTGTTCTGTGCGCATCCATCCTCCCCCACCCCACATGCATACAAATATGTTAGTCTGTATTTATTTAACAAGGAAATTTTTTCCTTCACTGCAGGGAATAGAAGGAAAAAAAGGCAACTTTTTTCACTGGGAACAAATCTAATTTTCAAGAGTCCTGACAAAATGAGCCATAAAATTACAATATTTCAAAGTGCTTCGTAATTCTAGTGCGGACGGCTCTTCATCATGGAATCTGAAAGCTCAGAAAATATAAAACTCATTAGATTAAAATAAACCACCTACCGCATGGAAGAAAAGCTTATTTATCAGTATCAATTTACTTCTGATTACCCTGTTCTGCAATTTGTTATTTTTAGGAATTATGATTTGTGTATAGCTCATGCCAATACGTGTGTGTGTGTGTGAAAATAAAAATTAACTTTTACTTTTTTCCTTTTGAATCCTACCTATTGTAAAGACCTGGCCAAGAAGCATTAAGAAGAAGAAAAGGTGAATTTCTAGTGGTGCTTCCATTTGAGGAGCAGAGGGATGGAAAAAGCTGGGGAGATGGGAGTTGCTGTGCCTCTTCAGCCCACTGTGTTTTGGCATGAGGGTTGGTGCCAAGCAGTGTGCTTTGAAGAGGATCGTGGGGGTGGTTTCTTTGATGCACGTTTGGTGGTGGCCCTTGTTGGAGCATCTCATGGCTGCTCTTCCAAGGCAGCCAGCTTGATGGGGATAGTGGGCACAGATGGCATGCCCTGGGGAGAAGGGTCTTTCCAGCATGTGGCTGGATGCCTCTGGCATGGTGGGATCCTGGTAGCATCTCAGGGACTTCTACTCGGGTGCAAATGTTGTGGGTGGGCAGTGCTGGCTGCTGGGCTCCCCTCTTTGGGGGACATCATTTGTGCTGCATCACTGGAGAAGGAGCTTTTTGGGAAGGTGCGTACAGTTTTTTCACATAGAAGCCTTTTGGGAAATGCTTTGATTTACACTTTCATTTCTTCTTTATGCTCCTGGAACAGCGCAGAGCAAACAGAGAGGCTGACACTATAAATTCTGAGGCGCAAGCGTTGTGGTGCGGTTTGGGGAAGGGAAGACTGGGTGGGGGGTAGAGGGACCAGGGGTTTGGGGAGTGATTAAAGATGCTAGCAGCAGCTTGATTGTGAAAGCATCTCTGCCAACAAGGCACAGCCTTCGCAGAAGCCACTGCCGCCGCTCTGATGCGGGCAATTAAATGTGTTTTGTATGCATGCGAGCCGTTCTCACATGCAAGTGCCCCAACAGTGCACTGAAAAATAACCAATACAGGTGCACAGCCTGGAAACCGATGCATAAGCACCCTGAGAGTGATGTGTAGCCTAGGCCTGAGAAGCAGGAGCATTGCTACTCCAGTGTTTCGTGGAGGTGAGATGCTAGAAGGCTCTTGGAGCCTCATTGCCAACTTCACTGGGATTAATGTGTGCTGTGGACTGGAGCGTGTGCTGGCCAGGCTCCATCTGTGTAGCCAAGCAGGTGGGATCTTTGCCACATTTAGGTATGCTGCAATGCTGTTTAAGCAGCAAAAAAGCTACCTCCAGGGCTTGGGAAGGAGACATTTGGGGCAAGTGGGCTGAAAAAACTCTGCTTGACCTGACCCGGTTCCTAAACTTTCAAGCCCCGGACTTCTTTGCAGAGCAGTGTTTCAGTAGTAGAGGCTCCTCCAGTTCCCATCCATCACCATTTAATGTGGTTCTGTCTGCCGCTTCCCGTGCCTTGGGGAGCGGTTGCCAGTAGACTGGGAAATCTCTGGTTTAACATTAGTACTTTTGCAGCCAGGAGACAACAGTTAAGTTCCCAGAGATGACTTGCCCAGAGACATTATTATGCTGGAAACTGCACCGAATGCTTCCTACAAAGAGCCTCTTTCAGGCAGAAGGTGCAATTTAATATGCTCTTAGTCACAATTTTTAAGTTCTCCCCAGAGATTTCTCAATCCCGTTCCTAAATTTGCAATATTCGAGTGAACCTTCTCGGAGAACCAGTGAAGAGCTGCAGTATTAATGAAGACAGACAAAATCAGAATGACATTTTAGGCAATTACTTACATAATGAAGTGACTGACTTGGAATATACAATATTTAGATTTATCATGACACTCAAAAAGGGATGCTTTCAACTGCCTTTACTTCTACATCACGTAAATTGTTTTTCCACTGCCCTGTTGCTTTTTAAACATGGTCTGTGAAGCCTGAAAATGTTTCCGCTCGCTTGGGTTGATAGCGGTGCTGTTTTAAAAGAAAGTTAGTGTTTTCCTCGATGGCATTTTGGTGTAGCAGAAGGCAGAGGAAGAGCTTGGGGTTGGGCTGCCTTGCTCATCTCCATTGCATCTGCTCTGGCAGCAGCATGATGAGCTTTGGCTCTGCGCCCTGGGCTTGGTGCTGGCCAGGGGGATGTGGGGGCCTGGAGAGCACCGTTGTCTAGGTCCAAGATTTTTTCCTCCCCAAAACCTATCAAAGCAGGGGGAAAATTGAGAGGTTTGGTGTTTTTCTTTGTTAGAAGACACTATTTTGCTTTTGCAAGCTGAATCTAAAGATTTAAAGGGCCTGATATGATGCCTGGCTCCTGGGAAAGAAGTAATTTTTGTTTAGAAACTGGGTTTTTGGATGCTCTGCTGGCACCAAACACACAGAAGTCAAAAACTGGTCAGGGGGATAGAGGATTAAACTGTCTTGCCCTGTCTGTTTTCTTGGGAGATTGGCATGATACGCCTGAAGGTTAGGCAGCACTGATCCCAAATGTCTTCTCAGGCTTGTGCTGAATTTCCTAAAGAGGCACAGAAAAGACCACAGCACCTTTTTTCTTTCCTAGGTGCAGACCTTTTCCTCCCAGAGACCCTTTTGTGGCAAAATAGCTGAAGCAATTAGAATTAGGGTCCTTTCCATGGTGACAGAATTGTTATGAACTGTCTTTTCTGACATATCTAATAGTAAAAGTAAAACATATGTAGCTACTGCTTTGAAGCTTTTTCAGGAGCATCTACTCGTTCTTGCTGGGGTGCAGGCTCCCCAGCAGAGGTAAGGACCACCCTGCGGGGTGCCCACGCATCCCTTAGGGTGGTAATGGGGTGCGGACCCCTCTGCCCTTAGCTGGGGTCGCAGCTGCAGCCTGTGCCAGGACAGTGCCATGCTTTGGGGTGACTCCGTGTTGGTGTTGCAGTTGGTGTGTGTAGAGCTGGGTGCTGTAAAGGGAAGGCTGAGCTGCTGCTTTTGGGGCAAGTGAGGAGTGATGGTGGGTGAAGGTGGTACCCTGGGTTTAGGGGTGAACTGTTTCTTTGGGTGTTCCCTAAGTGGGAATCGCACATCACAACAGCTTATTCAGGTCTGTTTGTTTAGTGGTCTGTTCTCCAGGTGCTGTGAGCACTGGTGAACGAAAAGCCTGTGTGACTACTTGTGAATGTAACAAGTCCCTACTTAGGCTGGTAAACTACTTAGGGAGGTGTGATTTATTGCTCATTTCAGCCCTCACGGCTCAGGTCAGTGCTCAGATCTCAAGTGGGAGCTGCTTATGCTTTTAACGATGGGTTCATCTCTGTTGCTGTCACATATGCTCTCTGCTTTTCGTGTTCCTGGGTCTGCTGCTGTGTGGATGTGCTGAGCTGGTAGGAAAATGTTCCCTTGCCCCATGCCTTTCACAGCACCTGCAGAAATATGGAGAGCTTCAGGGATGGGTCACTGAGATGTTCTGTCTGCTTCAGGCTCTGAGAGCGCTGCCTGGGGGTGTCCGTTGTGCCTGTACACTGTGTCTAACACACATGATTTATACTTGCCTCCAGGATGAAATGTTTTAAAATATCCCATGGAAAGCGGGACTTTGAGGTTCTGTGGGGTTGGCTCAGGAAGAACTTGGGTTTTAACGATCTGAAAACCACGCGAGGATGTGGCTGTGCTAAGCGGCTCCCTGTTACTGTTTTATTCTTTTTGCCTTGTTGTGAGGAGTCGTGTGTTGTGGTGAATGTGAAGCCAGGGAAATTTGAGAGGCAGAGTAGGATGCAGGCACATTTGCAAGCCCGTCTGCTTCTAGTGCTCTCACAGTGCCTGTTTTGCAGCCACCCGGGTGGTTTGAGAGGTTTGAGGAGTTATGCGTTGTCCTCTGAAATCCTGGTGCCTCTTCAGTGATTCTGGGTCAAGCTTCCCACGCAGCTCTGCCAAAACAATCCCAGTCCTGATGGCTCGCTGCTGTGTTGCTCCTGGCTTGCAGCAGCTTTTCCTTACCCTCAACATCTTGCGCGATGCTCAAGCAGCTTGTCTCAGCTGGGGCTGCTTCTGCTCCAGTCCTGACCGCAGAGATCGCTGTGCCTTATCCCCTCGCACGAGATGAGCAAATACACTTTGGAAAGTGGAAAATAAAAAATGTATCACCTATGCCAGGCTAATCATGATTTCAATTTGGCGCTTGCCAAGAGGATGGTTGGGGCTGCATGAACCAGGAATGTGATGGTGGCAGCACTCTTGGGGTGAAGTGCCCTGTATAAAAGCAAAGAGTCAACAAAATGTTCATCTCCTGGGTGCAAGGACATGCACGATCCCAACAAAAAGGGATTTCTCTAAGGTCCAAGCTGGAGCAGGGTTGCATCCCTGAGCCTGCTTTGGGAAGACAGGGTAATATTCATAAAGCACTGGACTTGATGCTGCCTTTCTTCTTTGACAGGAGCCATGAAGCATCACGCTGCTGCTGGCAATTTTCTGCTTCTCCTGCTACTGGGGCTGGTCTCTCTGGGTAAGTCATCTTGTTGTCTGTCCAGTGCTGTGCTTTTTCTCTCTCCCTTCTTCTCCCTGCTTGGACCTCATGTTTGTGAGGTACAAGGGTAAAAATTGCTGTATTTGTGGTCTCCTGATGAATATCTGAAGTCGGAGCAGCATTGCTCTGGTGATGGGGAGATGTGGCTGGTATGGGCAAGCAGATCACCTCTCTCCATTGAATGCAGTCCTGGGGACCTGCATGTTGTGCTCCTATGCAGCTGCTTTTCTTGCAGCCATAAGAGGACACACATGGCATCAGGTGGCCCTTCCTGGGAGAGAGCAGGTGGGACTGGAAAGAGGCTTGGAGGAGGATGTGCTGGTGATCCCAATGGTGGTAGATGCTCTTGTTGTGTGTCAGTGGGAAGACCATGGCAACTTCCAGATGGGGTTCTCAAAGTCAAAGCTAGTGGTAGACATGAAGTTAGGTCATTTTATGTAAAAAAAAAAAAAAAAAAAAAAACAAAAAAAACAAAAAAAAACCCCCAACAAACAAAACTACAGGAAATTAGAGGAAGCGGATGAAAGGCAAGAATGTAAACCAGAAGCCTGTTAGCTGTTCAGCAGCAGAGGTACTACTGGCAGGGCTCTCCCTGTGTTTTCAGCAGCAAAATTATTACCTGAACTGTGCTTTAATATATGCTGTGTGGGGAAGTAACTCTTCTTTGAGCTGCAAAACCTCTTTTCTAATTCCAGCTGGAAGACAGGGCAGTGCTTTGGGCAGGCATAGCCTCCACGACCAGCTTTCCTCCCAGTGCTGGGCTCTGCCCTGTGAGCATGATGCTCTTGGTCTTCCCTGGGACACGAGCTTCTGGCAGGGGACTGTGGAGTCCAGCCTGGCTGCTGGGTAGGAGCTTGTGGGACAACTGCCTTCTGGTGTAGAAAATATGCCTCTCGGCCCGAGCTTTGGCATATCATGGGGTGCATAAGTACTGTCAATGTGTGACAAAGCCCCATGAAAATCAGGATTGTTATGTGGTGAATGGGCTAAAGCCCCTGGGTGCTGGTGGGAAGAGAGGGAAGCTGGGGGGTTCATGCCTATGTGGTGCTTGCTGATAAACAATAGTGAGTGTGTGTCCATTTGATAGCACTGTGCCCTCTGGAATAAAAGCTTTTTTCTTTTCTTTTCTTTTTTTTTTTTTTCCCCCCCATACTAAAGCCTCAAGATGGCTTGCCCAGATTGGCAGCCTGATTAAGCAGTCAGTGGGTGACATTAGCTGTGACTGACAAGCACAGTCAATCTCCCTCTGGTGTCGTATTAGATCAAGTATAGCCTCACTAGTTAACTGCCCTGTCACTCCTCTGGAAAGGGAAAAAAATAAGTAAAAAAGACAACCCAGTGAGTCCTTTGCCCCAGTGTGAGCTTCCTAAAACTTGCCCCTCAGAGATATCGCTTGCCATGAGTGGTCCAGTACATCCCATTGGAAGTGGGATGGTGGGTTTTGCTTGCCTGGCTGGGGACTTGTGCCTTCATCCCTTGCTGTGCGGTCAGTTGCAGCACTGCAGCTGGGGTGTGCACGGCTGTGCTGCCAGTGCCTAGCTGGGCGATAGCAAGCTGCAAAGCCTTGGGGTGGCAGTAGGTAAATGGGGATTTGGAGGCTTGTAGGTCAGCGGTGTGTCAGCCCTACCCTGCCCTGCCCCGGGCTTGGTGGTTGTGTCCCCAAAGAGTGCCTGCCCTCAATAAGCAAGCACTGGCACAGTTCTTGTGCCTGGGATCAGAAGTGCGTGGATGCCCTGCCATATGCCCTGGGGACAGCAGGTGATGGAGCTCTTCTTCCCAGAAAGCTTGCAAAGATTCTGGCAAAGTAACTAGCCAGGGTAAATGTGGAATTGCAGCCTGAATGGGCTTGGTGTATTGGAAGAGGGTGGCTTAGCTCTGGCACGGCAGTGAAGTCTCCGTGTTCCTACCCAGCTACTGCTGCACTTGCTGGAGATGAGCGGAGACCTTCATCTCTAGCTTAGGAGGGACCGAAGGATGCTAACTAGAAGAACAGGTCTGTGATTACCATGCTTTCACATCAGCCATGGTCAAGGATGTGAGTATGGACTCTGAAGGGCAAAGCAGCAGCAGTTTTTACAAGAATAGTGTGGAGCAAGTGTGGAAGACACAGGGAAGAAAATCTCCCAGCACATCAAAACAACATTGTTCATGATCTCTTGGAGCCTGTTGGTAGCACATGAAGGACGAATAAAGGGTTACAAGTGTGTGGTGGAAGTGATGGTTTTCTGCCACGCATCTTGCTGCGGGGCTATGTGCAAGAGCCATGTTGAGAGATACAGCAATGGTATATCGCAGGGTATTGCCAGGTGGTTGTGACAGTCTTGCAGAATGAAAATCCAGCCGATGATCCGTTAGATGAGGACACAGATGATGGCTGCTTCACAGTGATGCCTTTGCGAAAACATGAACTTGCTTTCAGGGTATGTGGTGTGTAGCTGTGATTCCCTGATTAATTTCTGTGAAAGCACCAGTGTGTCCAAAGCCAACAAAACATTGCTGTTGTCTTTGTCAAGGAAAACTTCTGGCCATCCTAGACTAGGCAGCAGGACATGTGTGGGAGACTTGAGGTTTGCAGACTAGCTGGGCATCCTTTGAGAGCACCCAGGTTATGAGGATAAGAGCTTATCTGCATCTGAGATGTGGAGAAGGTTCCTGAAGGTGTGCTAAGGATGCAGCCCTTGGCAGTAGTCTGGGCTGTTGGGGAGCTGGAAATAGCTGTGGTGGGACACAAGTGTTGAGGCTGGCCAGGGGACATAAGGCTGGTGGCTTCAGCCAGAGCATCCCTTTTTTATTTTTTGGGATATGGTTTCCATTTGTCATAGCATGCATCCTTTGACCTACATTTTTGTATCATTCAGATGCTTTGTCTCCATCCCCTCCCATCTCACGCTGCCCTCCTGAACACTGATGGTCTGGCAGCATGGTGACAGCCTGGCTCTGTATCTTGGGATCTGCAGTCCAAAGCAGAGTTCTACCTCCAGACCCTCCTTCAGCTTTCCTCAGTTCTTAGGTGCCGGTTGCCCTCCTGTCTTAAGACATAGATAACTGTGCTTGCAAACTGGTGGTTTGAATGCCTCCCAGCGCCTGATGCAGCTGGCTTTGAAAGTTGCAACTTATTTTTAGTATACTGGTGATATTAAGGAATCTATTTTGAAGTAGAGGGGTTTGCAGAAGTGGGTTCCCTGCGACAAGGGCTGCTTCATGTGTTTTAGCCTTATCTGCTCCCTTCAAAGCCTGCTGGCCCTGCCATGGCAGCTAGCTACAAGTGTGCTTCGAAGCCTCCGGAGATGCCATTAGCTCTAAATAACCCATTTTGTTGGGGTCCTTTTCATTTTCTTTCCAGGTACTTAACACCAGGGGCTGAGATTTAAATCTTGCCTTTGCAAGAGTGCTGCCTCTAGTGCTTTCCCACTTCTCAAGGTGTTTAAAAAACCTGGTGCCTTGGGAAAAGAAGACAGTGCTGAAAATCCTTGTCTTGTTACAGAGGGTGCCCGGGAGGAGGCCAGGCTGCTCCCCCATCCTGTGCGGGTTTCTGTTCCTCCTGAGCGGGTTTCCTGTGGGTGCTGAGCAGGTTTGTGTGGGAGCACAGCTGGGACCTGTGCTCAGAAGGTCTTGGGAACATCTCCCATCATTGGGAGCTTGGGCAGGTGAAGAAGATGCTGAAACTTGGTCTGGTTCTTGTTTCTTAAGGTGGGATGCTGAAGCACAGGGCATGAAGGTGGTGGCAAAGTGCAGCATGGTCAGGAGGGACAGCTGGACACCTGATCTCATCTGGGGTTTGCTATGCCTTTTCCTGAAGCAGTGTCTTTGCTTCAGCACAGCTGGTGTAACGATGGAGGTGATGCTCTGTAACAGCTGTGTTGAAAAGACCCTGGCTGGATCTGCATCTGGTGTGGTGGGGGGTTGTGAGGGGGTTTGCTGGCAATATTTTATACCTGCATGATCTTGGGTTTGGCTCTGCTCACCTCAAAGGTAGTTATGAGGGGTCACAGTGAGGAAGCGCTGCCCTGTTGCTTCTAGTGAGACTCCTTGCCTCTCCCCCTCCTGCGACTGGCCTCTGGGGTTCCCCATCAATGGGCATGAACTGTTCTGGCCAGACCAGTTCAAACTTGTGCTTCCCTGTGCACAGCCCTGCTTTTGCCGCCTGGCAGCTGAATTGCATTTCTTAAAGCCTGCAGGCTTGGCCGGTGCCGGCTGCCTATTGAGGAAAACCCATCCCTCAGATGTAGCCTGCTCAACACCAAACCTTCTTGGAAAATTGTTGCATTTCTCTCCTGCCACCTCTTTTCCTGCATCCCTCCAATAGTAAATCTTTCCTGGTGGACTTTTTCCCTGGTTCAGGGTGCGGTTGTTGTTCTCCTGCGTGCTCTGCACTGGACTCTGTCACCTAATGAGGCTGTGGTGCCGGGCACTGCAGTCCAGGGGCAGGCTCGTGAGCTTCCAGCTCTGTAAAAAATGGAGGAAAAAGAAGTGAGCCTGGTTATTAAAGGTGAAAGAAGGCAATTAGAGGGAAAGGCAATCAGGTGATGGGAGAGGGGAGGCACACCGGGTTTTGCTGGGATGGCTGACAAGGCGAAAGGCTCTCAACCGTGGGAACAAAATGAAGGTATTAATCATGCGCTAAAACAATAATTGATGTTCCTGGCTCCCAAGCTGTTGGCTTCCCCCGTCCCCTCTGCCTCCACCCTGTAAAAGAAAATACTAAAATAAGAAAGGCCAGCGGAGGGAAGCCGCTCCCCAGCCAGCCCCTGTGGGGGACCACATGGTGCTCTCCGTGCTCCTGTTAGCCCTCATCTCAGAGTCACCCCTTGCCATCACGATGCCAAATGGCAAGCCTGGTCCCTCATGTGCATCTCTGTGTGCCCTGAGCCTCTCCCAGCCGTGCTGGCCCATGCACGACAAGCCAGGGAAGTAACACCTTGCTTTTGTCGTCTTTGCAGGTCAGGGCAATCGGCTGCCGTACTTCATAAACTACTTCTTTGACACCTACCTGCTGATCAACGAGGATACTCCTGTGGGTAAGTAGGGTGTGCCTGTGGGCAGGGTGTCCACTGCTGCTGACCCCCTGATGGAAAAGCATTAAAGAAATGCTTTCCTTTTGACTGACAGATGTAGCTTATTTTTCTTTCTTTATTTAGCTAGGGATCGGTTTTTAGTAAATGCAGAAATCGACCTGGTCATTCTCAGCCTCTTTCCAGGCTCCCAGTCCATTAAACTTGTGCTCTTCAATCAGGGCTTGTGACTGGCTTTTAATGTGTGAGGAATCGATTGGGAGTGGAGGGTGGCTGGGATGGAAGCTGCGGAGGCCCTTTCTCACATCTACTGCTGCCTTCAACTGCACAGCACCCCCCTTAAAAAGGGCTTTTGCTGCACCCAAGTCGTCACCGGGCTGTCAAAGGGTTGGAGGACTCCGGAGAGCACTCTAGTGACTGCTCAGCTCAGCCAGGGCTTCCAGCTGAGGGTTCTGTCTCTTCTTGGGGGTCCCCTCAGTTGCATCATTTGCAGCCCATGGTGTCTCACTTGTGGGATGGTGTCTGAGCAAGTAGGCAGGACGTGGAGGCTTGGTTATGAGTTTCAGATAGGTGGTGTGGAAGCTCCTGGGCAGTAGCTGAGCTCTGCGCAGAAATGTGTCCTCAGGAGAAGGCTTGCTGGAGCTGCAGCTGTCTGCCTGGGGAGTTTTGTCTTGCAGTGGTGCTCAGGTTTATTTGCAATGTGAAATAATACTGGCAATGGCTGCTCGGGTGCCTTTACTCACAGCACCACAGAAGGCAAGCTGGAGACAGTGTGAGGAAAGGAAGGACCTGACTTCACTGTAATTTTTTTTTTTTCTCCCAATGACTTGCACCTGTGCCACTTTTTTGTGGCCTTCTCCAGCGAGCCCACCCCTTACAGGTCCCTTGGCACCTGGTTTCTTTAGTTTGCTGTCGGTGTACTCCCAGCCTCTCTGTTGCCAGTGTCCCTGCAGACACACTTAGTGCTGGATGTGCCCCGGACAAGTCCCAGGGAAGGAAGCAACTGTGCAAGGGCAGGAGTGAGAGCTGGTTGGGAACAGCTGAAGGGAAACGCTTCCTCACAGTGTATGTGGTGCTTGAAGTACCTTGGACTAAACTTCTATTTTGGCAGAAAATGAGGGAAGATTTCAGACAGCCTGCTTTCTGGTGAGGTATTGTGCAAATTATTCTTGGAATTATTTGGGGGTTTGAATTTTTTTTAACTTTGTATTACACTGTATAGTAAGAAATTCACTGTTAAGAATATTGGTACCCTGGGATTTTGTTTCCAGATGCATTGGGGGAAATGTCAGCCTTGAAAGAGTTGACAAACAGTGTTTCTGTGGCTTTTGCTGTTAGGTGTTTTCTGAGTTAGGCTTATGAACTTTAAAAAGAAAAAAAGGCATAGTCTGGAAACACCCTTCTTATATCCTGACTGAGGTGTAAGTAGCAGAACAGTATATGGTGCTTCTTATCTAGGGGGGGGGGGAAAAGCAGCTCCTTTTTTGAGGTCTGTTGGAAGTGCCCATCACTGTGGTGCTGAGTGAACACCCCCGTGCAGCCCCCCCCTCCTTCCCTACGGCATCCCTGGGTGCAGCCTCACCTAGCACCAAACGGAGCAGTCCCTGCTTGCTGCCTGCCATGCCGAAAGGAATCTTAAGCAACAATTAAGAGATCATTCCCCCTCTAATCACTTACAAGAGTAAATTAGTCTTGTCAGGAGCTATTAAGACAGAGAGCTTGGAATTCATTAGGTGAGATTGGGCAGAGGGAGCTGCTGGCGCTGCCGCTGGTCCAGGCTGATTAATTTCTCCCAAAACATCATCAATGCCCATCTGTTTCATTTAGGTCCGGGGAGAGCAATTTTCAGGTGGACTGACCCTCTAGTCAGTTATTTCACCCAGAAGTAATGGAAACACACACATACACATGTGCACACATGCAGAGGGAATAGGAGATGTGCGCTTGAGGAAGCTAAAAGCCTTTGAAGGAGCCAGGGAAGAAATTGCCGGTGGGGGGGGGGGGATGCCTGGAGAGGAGGAGGAGGGATAATGACTGGTTGGGCTGCAGTGGCACGGGCGAGACAGGACACCGGGAGAGCCCACGTCAGCTGCTTGTAGCTGGATTGCAGTGTGTTTTACTCCAGTAGCAGGAGTGCTGGCTGGTTAACAGCCCTTAGAAGAAGAGTTTGCATGAGGGGGACTGCCTGTCTTTATTGTGCTGCTCGCTGCCTTTAGCAAAATCATTCCAAGGGTCATTTTGTTTAATCCCAAACCTTTCAGAGGCCTTGTGAGTAAGGGAGAATGGCATGGATATTGATGCCAGGTGAGTTGCTGGAGGCCTCTGGCAAGGTGTGACACTCCCCAGTGTGCTGGGGAGGTGGCATTGCTGCAGGTGGGGTTACCTGTAGCCCTGGATTTGAGTGGGGATGGGCAGGTGCTCTGGGTTTCTCTTGGTTGCGGTCCCCCCTTCTGCAAAAAGAATGTTGCCTTAGTAGAATGTAATGACTGAAGTCTAATTGCCCAGCAAATGGATTTGCTGTATGCAGGACAGGAGTGGGAAAATGAAAATGATCCATCATGTCAGGTCTGTAGCTAGCCTTATAACCACCTAGCTTGGATTCACCCGAGTTTCTCAGAGAGCTCTCATGCCTCAACGCCTTGCAAAATGCGTGACAGAGAGGCTATTCAGATGAGTGCAATTTCACTTTCCCTTCATCCTAGTGATAACATGCTACCATCACTGGAATAATGTTGTCTTAAGAGTGGGAAATGCTTTAATCACAGCAACTGAGCTGACAGCATGAACTTGGTTTTGCTCTTGGGCTGTGCTCTGTCAGGGGCATGGTCACCTGGGTGGGCTGGGGACGATGTGTCCCTCCTTCCCATCAGACCTTGTTCCCACATGCCCTGCTTAAAACTAGAAGAGGGGACTTGATCTGGAGGGCTGAACTCCTCTGTGAAGCCTGCTGGGGTTGAACAGTGCACTACAGAGGGGGAAACCCACTGGGATTTAGCAGCAAGGCTTGACCACCCCCTGGGCAATGTGAATCTGAGATGCAGCTGGGAAAGGCACCTGGGATGGCTGGCAGGTGGGGAGGGCGGGCTCCCACAGGGTTTCTGCCAAGGCTGCCTGCTGTTTGAGTCCCTTAGTTATTTCTGGGCAGGAGAGCGTGCAGCTGAAGCTCTCTGCCCCACCAGCTTGCTGGGATGCTCCCCTGGGGTCATCACTGGAATGCCTCTGGCACCTGGTGAGATGCTTGGACCCGGCTCCCCCAAAGTTGGCTGACTCAGCATCTCCTGCTTGTTAACCCATGACAGTGTAGAGCTAAGGAGAACCTCTGACTCAGCAAGTCCTGTGCTCAAGGCTGACGTGACAGCCCTGAGTGGTGCTGGCTCAGCACTCAGAGCCTGGCTGGGGGCAGGTTTTTGGGCTAAAGGCCTCACATGCTCCCTGACTCAGCAGCTCAGCACCACTTCGGTGTGGAATGACAGGTGGCCAGGGGATGCTGAGTGCAGCACCTGCAAGGAGGTGGGTATGTGTTGGGTTGAAATCACAAGAGCATGTGTGCAATGCGTGAGGTTGTGTTTTCTGCTCAAAGCCTCCTTGTTCCCTCCCTTTGGCTCTACACATCTCCCAGGAGGCGTGGGCTGTGCTCTGAATCCCCTAGGTTCACCGTGCTCAGCAAGAAAGGTGGATGACTGATGGGGAATTTTACAAGTTGCTTCTGCCCCTTTTTGCTATGTGCAACTTCTGCTGAGCTGGTAAATGCACTGTAAATAGCTTTGGAAACAGAGTGGGTATGCCTTTGCGAGCTTACAAAAAGCCCTGCTCACTCGGGGATTTGCCGGTGGTGACCTCCAGTGCTGCTGCAGGAATCCAGTTAAATGCAGTAGAAAGGAGGGTGATTGCTGGAGACACCCAAACCTCTTGGTGTTGGTGGCTGAGTCACAAATTCTGCTGACGAGAGTACATGTGGAAGCAGTCTTGCTTGGGCACTTGGCTGTCTGTTAGCTCTGCCATTGGATGGTTGAGGATTGCAGTCTGGCTCTTGGCACTGAATATGAGAGCTTTTCTGCCTGACAAATTTCTGGTGGTGTAGTTTGACTTTCTGTAGTGGGGAACTTGGATTACACTTTCCCAGGGCAAGCTGGAGCCCTTCCAGAGCAGGCTGTGTTGAGTAGACCACCTCCTCCGCTCGCACAAGGAATTTGAGAGGAAAGCTGATTGATTTTTTTTTTTTTTTTTTTTTTTTTTTTTTTTTTGTCCCCAGGGAAACCCATGCCAGCTTAGAGACTCTGAAACATATCGATGTTTCTCCACCAAGTTCTGAGAGGCAGAACCTTGCTCTTTGAGACCTGTTTCACCAAAATAGGCTGTAGTGGACATTTCCCATGGAGTTGTGGTTCTTACTGTGTCTCCCAAGTTGGTGCGGCCTAAGAGGGGCCAGGGGTGCTGGAGTACTGCTGCAGTGTAGGTGTACTTTGTGGGCTGGTGGTGATTAAAGCAATTGGCTGGTGTGTGTCACCTCTTGGCTTTCAGGGCCTTCTGGGACAGAGAGTTATTTTGCAAGAGGACTGGGAGAGGAACTTGCTCTGTAGCAGGCAGCGGTAGGGTGCTCGCTGGTAACGCTGCATGTACAGTCTGGGGTAGCCTATCCCTCTGATATTTGCAGATGACTTGACTTGATTCTCCATCCTAGCTGAGGAGCAGGCCAGAGGGCTTTTATTCTCCATACAGGGAAGGCTGCCATCCTCCATGCACTGTATCTGTAGTTTCCAAAGCAATCATTATGTCCACCACAGCCTTTCACTGTAGTGCTCTGGTCCCGGGCGGCCAGATGCTTTGGCACTTGGGAAAGGTCCCTAGGGGTGCCAGGTCATTCAAGCTGCCGCTGAAGATATGGTTATCTGCATGTGGTTGGGCACGGGCTATCTTGGCTAAACCCTGCCTGCTCTTTTGATCCCACAGCTCTAGACATCTGCTGGCAACTGCAGTGGCTGGGTTTCTCCATGATGGCACTTGCCTAATGCATCCCTGGAAGGGAAAAAAAGTGCTGGCTCTCTGGTCTCTGCATACTTCTGGACTGATTAAATTGTTTCAGAGCTGTCTGGGCCAGATAGCCATTCATGAGTCTTGCAGGCCATCTGCTGGGGACAGCTTTGGAGGGGTAGGACCGAGTCCGGCACAGCCACAGGACCCTTTTCCCTTTGGTGTCTTCTGGCCTCCTTCCTTGCTTGCAGGGGCATGCAGCTATTGCTGGCTGGGGAGGTGGGTGGGGTGTGCTGCCCTAGCATATCTGCTGTTGGGTCCCTCTTGCTCAAAACTGAATACTAAGGCTAAAAAGAGAAATCAATTTAATCTCTGTGCACCACCTGGTTAAAAGTCACAGTGGCAAGACCAGAAAGCATTGTGGGTGCACTGTTAATGAGGTGCTAATTGGGTACTAAGGAGGTGTGGCTCAGAAGAGTACAGCGGATGGATTTAAAGCTTGGGGTTAACTCCTTGAAAGGAGCAAGGGAGCACAGGGTGTATCAGGAGCCCTGGGCAGGTCAAGAGCCTTTGTGAATGATACAAGGTAGCCTGGCTTTTAGCAAAATTTGGCAAGTTGGAAGATGCTTTTGGAAAATGTGGTGGCACTGGTAGTAGAGTGGGTGGAGAGCTTGGGAAAGCCTACTTGTTTGTAAGAAATTCGTTAAAGCAGCGGCTGTGCCCTGTTCACGCTGGTGCTGCCAGGAGCTTCCTTCCCATGACTACATACTTGGCTGAATTTGTGAGGAAGGGCCTCTCTGCCTGTGCTTGGTCTAATTAAAGATACCGCCTGCCTTCCCTTTAGAGGTGCTCCATCCAAGGTTGCTGTGTGGTGGGTTGAGCCTCTGTCCAGCTTCAGCAGCTCCAGACACGTTAACTGTGTTCCCCACAGCCAGGGCTGCACTGAGCTATTAATGCCTGCTGGGTTAATGGGGGAAACTATCCCTGTATTTTTGTGTGCATGTGTTTTGGTTTGCATTCTAAAAATGCTCCAAAGAAAAGCTAGGTAGGAATGTGCAACCAGGAGGAAGGAGAGAGCTCAGCAGCCATGGGACCTTTCCTCACCCCAGTTACACCAACGCTCTGTGCTTAGATGCTAGCTGCACCCTATTCGGTCAAGGATTTTTCTTCCAGTCTGTAAAGCTAGTTTTCAGTTAGTCCAGCATTTAGGCAGAGCTGATGGTAGGGTTGTGAGATCAGGTGGACATGTAAGTCATAGGAGTCTAGACTGTGCAAGAGGCCAAGGGAGGCTATCCATTTGCTGTGGTGCTGCCTCAGATCCACTTCAGCTGATGGTGAAACCGTGCTGCTGTGTGTTAGTGCTATATATAAATAATCCTCAGTTGAGAGGGCAAATGCATAGCAGGAGAAGTGGGCAAGTGCATGATGGAAGTTGGTCTGTGACCGGTTACAGTTTGGGGACTGCATGGCTGGTGTCCCAGCCGCCTCACTGCATTAGCACTGATGTGGGGGACAAGAGTTTCCTAATAGTAAAAACCTGGTAAAGATTTTTCTGTTGTTTATTTGGCAGACAAAAGGTGAGTTGGGAAACATAGGTAGACTATAGACTACTTGGTTTGCTGCTGGGTGGATGTTCTTAGCCATAGACCACAGGGGAGGACGCCAGCAGGGGTTAAACTGGGGCTGGGGTCCAGCCTGGGATGTTACCCGTAGGTGCTGCTCTAAGCTGGTCCCCCTGCCGTTATCCATCCTGTTCAGAAAAGGGTGAGAGGGGAATGACGCATCTTTCCAGGGCCTGAAGTAGTTTGCTCCCCTTGGTAGCATCTGGGGAAACATGGCTCTTTCTGCTTTTAAAGCTGTCCGCACAACCGGACTGAATTTGGTGCAGTTGGCAAACAGGCTGTGTGCATCCCTGGCAGGTGCCCAAAGCCCAGCTTTTTTAAACGGCCTTTGCTCCAGGCAGCTTTGGGGATTTGGGCTGGTGTTGCAGCAGGTGTGTACAGCCCATTTTCTGTACGAAGGCTGGAACCGGTGTGCCCCTTTGGGCTGACAGTGTGAGCATATACGTGTCCATCACCCCAGCAGGGTGTGTGCCTGTGTGCAGCTAGCAGAATTGATTTGGCATTTTACAAAGGATAATTCCGGAGGAATATGCTAGTGTCTGACTGTGAGAGAGATTGAGATATTTTTGAATAGGAAACCTGCTTTGCAAGCTTCATTATAGGCATCGCTGAGAGCGGGTGTGAATATTCTTCAGAAAGGGAGGCTATAGGGACATCACCTTCGTCTTCAGTATTAATTGAAAGCGATGTTATCACCCAGTGTCTATTTACTGTTCGAAACTGAACTTGCAGGCTGCTCGAGTGCTCTGTGAAGGAGCAGCCTTGTTTCAACGTGTGGTAATGACCCTAATGAACAGCAGTATCTGAGGATTATTTTTAAGAAAGGGATTTCAGCATTAGAAGGCCCATTGATGGAATTGCTTGTTGAGCTGTAGAAAGTACAGCATCGTTAATGAAAACTCAAGGCTAGAAAATTAGTTATTCCCAACATCAGGAAACTTGAGGAAACTTAAGCTCCCCCCACCCAAACCCTTAACCCAGTGTCATTAAATTAATCACTTCATCAATCACTTAAATTTTCATATTTGCTTTGCTAAGAGGCAATAACATCAATGCCTTATGTTTGGGAAGGGAGAGACAGAGAAGGAAGAAAGTATATTTGCAATATAAACTAATTAACATGTCAGGGTAACTTTGCTTTTGGTAACTGCCTCGTCAAACCGTTTGAAGGTTTGATCTTGCCACCCTTCACATTTGTGTGTGAGCCCTTGCTTGGGGGTTGAGCCTTTTTGAAAGAAATGGAGAAAGCTGTGTGTTTGTGGTAATGAGGTCTGAGGTGATTTTTCTTTTAGATGACTGTAGTAGTGTTAGTTATCTGTACAGCATTGTCTGTACAGCTTCGGGTTGTGCCAAGGGAGATTTAGACTGGATGTTAGGAAAAATTTCTTGGAAGGGTTGTCAAGCATTTGACCAGGCTGCCCGGGGGAGTGGTGGAATTGCCATCTCTGGAGGTGTTTAAAAGGTGTGTAGATGTGGTGCTTAGGGACACGATTTCATGATGGACTTGGCAGTGCTGGGCTGATGATCTTAAAGGCCATTTCCAGTCTAAAGGGTTCTATTGTTCTATGCAGGAGCTTTATTTGTGGGCTGGCTTCTTGCTAGGTATTGGGCTGTGCTCAAGAGAGTGCTCCTTGTTACCCTGGAGTGTCCACACTTGGACGTCTGTACTGTCCCAGCTCAGTTAAATCGGCTCTTTTTTTCTGGCTCGTTGGAGGTATTAGCATGGGTGACAGACCTGATATAGAGCAGGCATAGCAACATGAGTCAAGCTTAGTAAAGCAAAAAAAACACAGGGCAGGGGGGGAAAGTTTATATGTATGTTTATGTGTGTATATATTGGAATTAGGAGGCTATATATACGTATCTTTGTGGAGGTATTAATATTCTAAGGCAATGTATTATGGGCCAAGAGTATTTCTCTGTACTGTAGGGAAATACTTGTGTATGCACGCACTCGTAATTTTTATTTTTGGTGGGGAAGGTGAGCTGTGTTTTCACCTTGAGTCTATCAATAGGGCCTCTTAGAGAAAAAGCTATGGTTGCAAACAGTGATAAACACACTTGTACATTTTGCTAGATCAGGAACTCGATATATTTGGATTGTGTGAGCTTAAAAAATAGGGGGGGGGGGGGAAGAAAGTATACCCTATTACCCCCTATTTCTGCAAACAGAAGCTTGCACACAACATTTTCATCCAAGATCTCTGCAGTCTGGATCTGCTCCACCACTCTGGCTAATTTTCTTGACTGAGGAGCAAAGCAAGAGCATGTGAGAGGAGGCAGGGTGATTCCCATGCATTACACGACACTCGGGCGAAGTTCATGCCAAGCTGGAGGAAAGTGATGTATGTATGTAATGACGTGTTACACTCTTCCATCTCGGCACACTTTGCCATCCAGCCTGGGGCTGCGGGGAAGTGGCAGGTGTGTTGAGTGAAGGGTCCTGGGACTGGATGGATTCAAGATGGGCTGGCATCCAGCTGCTGGCACAGTTCAAGGTTTATCAGTGAAATGCCGCAGAGGTGTGCATCCAGCTCCCAAGGCAGCCGCATGAGGGGGGAAACAGCTCAAGGCACATACCTTCTGCAGCAGCACAGGAATCCCATGGTAGTCTCAATGAATCTTTTAACACAAGTTTCATACTTTTAGCCTTGTAAAAAAAAAAAAAAAAAAAAAAAAAAAAAAAAAAAAAAACCAACCCAAAAAACCTTTTAATTAAACTTTCCATAACTGGTTGCTGTAGAAGTGTAGGCAAGAACTTTAAAAAATGAAAAATTCAAACTATTCCCCCTTCCCCTCCCCCCAGTTCAGTGTTGTTGCTGGTGTAAAAGTCATAAAAAGCCAAAAAAACCCCAACAAAAAAGTAAAAAAGGTCTGGCTTCTTTTCACCTGCATCAAAATCATCTGAGCAATTAAAATGTGAAAATTTACTTAGCTAGCCCTCATTGTGGAAAACCACCACGTTCCTGTATGAATATAAGCTCGTAGAAGAGAACCCTTTTGGAAACGTATATATATGCCATGGCGCTGAGACTTTGGAATAAAACTCCCACTGATGGGAAGTGTCCAGGCAGAAAACTGCTGTTATCCTGACGAGCATCCCCTGTTTGGGGCCAGGGCGTTGCACTGCCCTGACAGTGTTGACTGCGTGGGTGGCAGGGTTGTCTCTTAGGAAGCTTGTCTTATCATGGTTTCTGCAATTTTGGGGACCACAGGACACGCAGCAGGGGTCACCTCAATGTTGTTGCACAAATCCATCCCTTCCCCATCTCCTGGCTTTTAAAACTATTTCTTGCCAGCATGTCCTAATGTACATTTCTGCCTTTGAATGGCTTAATGTGCTTGATTGGCAGGGAGAGTTAATAAATTGGTTCCTCCTGTCAAACTGCTCCTATACAGTGATGGCTTTTGAATTAACTGTAACCACTCGGCGGGGGGGGGGGGCGGGGGAAAGCTGGAGACAGTGTTGTTGGACAACTCAATGAAAACATCTGTTCAATTTGCAGTAGCGGTCAGAAGAGTGAGTAAGCTCTGTGCGCTCCCTCTCTTAAAGATTTATTAATATTGCTCTTTACGCGAGGGGGAAAGATTTCAAACACTTGACATTTAATGGTTAGTAACTCAATTTTATTCCATTCATCTGCATGGGTTTGTCAAACGCCTGCTCTGTGGAGGCCCCAGCATTGTATTGCGCAGGCTGTCTTTCTGCATGCGTGCAATTAGGAGGGCGATTCAGTACCTGAATGCAGTGGAACCTTTCTTTTTTCTGTCTAATTGATTATTAGGTTTGGGGAGAGAGATCAGATTATGGAACGTAATACCCTTTCACAAACAGTGATGTGGCTTTGTTTCTTATTCCGCTGTTCAGTATCAAGCAATTAATTTGAAAATAGGAAAGGAAAAAAACTTTACAATGTAGAAAGTCCAAGGGAGACTAACAATTCCAGGGTATGGGGAGAAGTGAGGATCATTCTCACAGGCCCAGATTAATGGTTGTTAGTAATGATTTTGGGAAATAGAGGGGAAGAAATAGATATAGCAGAAGACTGTAAAATAAGTAACGGCACTGTGGAAAACCTTGACTCTTGAAACGCACCTTTTCCCATATGACAGCCCCATCAAATTTAACACATCCTACCGGATAAAACAATTTTTCTGTACAAAAGGGCACTGATGTAAAACTGTGTAGGGGGACGGTAAGGCAAGTAAGTGAAGGGACCACGCAGAAAGCACCATCCTGCCTACGCATCTATCCCACTGCCCCTGAAGCAGCTTTCCTAGTGACATAAAGGAAAGGGGGGGGGGGCGGGGGGCAGAAATCTCCCTGGCTTCTGCAAGTTGTTCTTTGTCTTGGAAAAATTGTTGCAGTCCTAGGGATGCTGTCTGCAGTCCCGTCAGGTACGGAGCTGGGAGCGACAGCTTGCAGAAAGAAAGCACATCAGCCAGAAGCCATTACCTGTGTACTTCAGTGGGGTGGGGGAAATAGTCATAAATTGTGACTCCATACTGGCTGGAGAAGGCAAGGGAAAAAATAAAATTCCCAAGCTGGTATCATCATGTTGCAACAGGATGCTCTTGCAGAAACCATAAAACCCAGCAGGATCCTCTAAGTTTACACAACCCTGAAAGCAAGGGGCAGAGGAGGGTGAGCCCTGCAGGTGCAGGGGCTCTTTGCAGCTGTTTTCTGGCAGATAGCAAGAAGAAAAGATGTCTCCTAGGAGGTGGGGGAGGCTCTTTCCTCCCTGGGTTTTAAACCAGGAGCTTGGTTTTGCATTCCAGGTTGTAAATTGGAGGTATATTTTTTTTTTGTTTGTTTCACACCTCGAGGAAGAATAGACAACATGTTCTGGTCCTGTTGCAGAGCAAGCTTGCAGGTTGCAGAAGGAGAGCATTTTAAATACGAGTTGCTGATTTGCTATTTTGTTGTTGTTGTTAGAAGAATCTGGATTCTTTCAATTTCACTCAAAACCATGCTGTTGGCTCGGGGAGTTGTTGGACTGAGTCATTAGGTGGCTGTGTGATTTCGCGTCTCCATTTCCAATCTTGCCCTTGGCTTTATTATAGCCCTTGGTGCAGCATCTCTGGTTCTTGGAGACTCCCCTGTGCATAGCTTTGGGGTCCTGCTGGGTGGGGGGTGGGGGAAGTGGGCTTTGTCTCCTGCCTTGCTTCTGCTGTGTCTCATCCCCAGCCCATAGCACAGGGCCTCCTATCTTACGCGGTGCAAAAGGAAACTGAGGCGCTTGTACAGGACACATGTAGCAGACTCTTGAATGCAATTAATCTAGCTTGAAAGTAATTTCCTACTTTCAGGACAGCTGTTGACTATTTGTTTGTTCTGACCTTGTCCTTTATGGCTAAATTTAAAATACCAGCTTCCTATCCAAGACTGAAAAAGCATGGCAGTAGCACATGTGTGTGGTGCTAAATGTTACAGAAACCTGGTCTGTGTTGCCAGGCTGCTGAGCTGGAGAGGTGTATTGGAGCTGTATGTTCTGTAGGCTACGTCGAGGTGGGGTAGGCTGGCTTGGCTTACAGTATAAATAGCAATTAGCATCTGGATGCTCTTGCTGGACTTTCTCCATAAAATAGTAGAAAGGTCCCTGGGCTTGAGGAGAACTGGGGCATTTTACAAGAGAACAGTTTTCCTTGCACGTCTTGTCAGCAGCTTCTCTTGGACTTTGCATCCCTTGTGAGTACCAGGGCAGCACTTGGACTGACACAGCCAGAGATGTCTTTGGTAATGACATCAGGAGAGGGTTTCTTTTTTCTCTTCCATAAGGGCTGGCTTGAATCTGATGGTTGTGGCTTTGCACTCAGCGGTGAGTGCCCAACTTTTTTGGCCTCAGCTTCCTAAACTGCGGCAGCAGTCTGGGGAAAAAAGCTCGGGGTTTGTTTGCTGTTCACAAAGAGCTCGTTAGTTCATATCAAAAGCCAAAAGTGCTGGGCATCCTGTTGTAAAATCAACTGCAATCTGTTGGAGATGCTGTTTTCCAGCATTTGGGGTTGTTTTTTTTTTTTTTTCCCCCACCCCAGAAATATAAGCACACTGTGGGGACCAGCAGTACTGCATATGGTTTGGTTCTGGCTTGCCCTTTGTGTGTACTGCATCCAGTGGCATCATCCAGCTGGGCAGAGGAACAATTTTCATTGGGACGTTGATTCCAGAAATGAAGGAATATTGCTGCCCACCAAGGTTTGCTAGCACAAATCTGCATGCAGCCTCTTTTGGACAAGAACCAGCATCAGTATTTAGCTGTCCTGGTGGGAGGGTGCCAGTGGGGTTGTGTGAGGTGGTGGCTGGGGGCGTTTGGCTGGGCAAGCTGCTCTACCAGGCGTGGTCTGGTCCCTGTTATCTGTTAAATCCACTGCATTGTAAAAGTGGAAGTGGCCCCAGGTGGTTGGTTAATGGCATATTTAATTGTGCTCTGGATGAGATTAACTTCTTATCTGACAATTTGACATCTGTATTATTATTAATGTGTGAATAATATGGTGTGGGGGTTTTTTTGTGTAACTTTGGTAGCAAATGTTTTTCTTCTGTTTAGCACTGTCTGTCACTTTGCTGGTTAGCCACCTCCAGATTCCCAAGCTTCAAGGGCAGGGATTCCTGAGGTCAAGGGCTGCTGCTCCTATTTCTTTCCTTACTAAATGATAATTGCCATTGCATTACAGCTATTCTCACTTATTTATTATTTTGAACTGTGAGTAGAGGTGGTGGCAAGCAAGTCCTCCAGTGAGTTTGGAGTTACTCAGGCAAACGGGAGAGGTGATGGGTCACAAGGAGCTAGGGGCTGTCTCTCCCAAAGGCCAGTCAGGAGAAGCAATATCCATGGTTTGTGTTTTTTAAGGGAAGGGTGGCTGGCACTGTTCCAGAGAGATATTATTATCACCTTAAAAACAGGGTACAGGTTTGACCATTTACCATTGCCTGGTGAAAAGAGAGAAAATGATTCAAAACACTGTTGCCTTACAGTGGAAAAAGTGCTGGCCATGGGAGACAGCTGCTGTTGGGCAGGGGACTTGGGATGCTGCCAGGGATGGGCGCAGGTGCTAGTGGGGCTGGGGGTGCTCGGGCTGGGGCTGTCTCCCCCTGTCAGTGGGGAAAGGAGCTGTGGGGGGCGGGAGGTGGCTGCAATCAGTGAACTCCATGAAAAGTAGTTCCTGTGATGTAACTTGCTATTAAACGGGATAACAAGGTCACTAATGCCTCTGCCTGGGAGAGCTTCAGCCAACACTTCTACCAAAACCAATATTAATTTTCACTAATTAGGAACTGCAGCTAATGAGTGTCACAGCTAATTTACCTCATCCATAACGAGGGAGAGGAGGGGGTCAGGCACCTGGGATCAGAGCCTGCAAATCTGCCTCCCCTCTGCTCTCCCTTTCTCTCTTGGCCAAGCGTGCATTTGTCAACCTGGGTGGCTTGCCATCTGCAGGGACGTGGGCACGTGTGTGGCCCCCCTGCCTTCCTTGGGGCAGGGGAGGGGGGATGATGCTTTGGGGATGCAGGGAAGGGGCTGTGTGGGGAGATGTGCCACACAGCAGGTGTTGTCTGGTCCAATCTGCAAGGAATGAGCAGGGGAGTGACTGATCAGGTGAGGCGGAGAGGGCTGGCATCATGGTGTCACCCAGCTGGCAGTGCTGGGCAGAGCAGGCTGGTGCCAACTGGGGGGGGGGGGAGGGAGGGCGGCGGCAGCAGGTGACCCGCTGGCTGCCTGCGAGAGGGTTTCTGGAGCCTGACTGAAAGCACTGAGAGAGAAAAAAAGAGCTTGGAAGGATTTGCAAGGGAAATTTTGGGGAAAAAAGGATGACTGTTGTCCTGAGGGGAAGCTGTAGTAAAGCGTGTTTGCTCTTGAAACTCTTTAATTTCAAAAGCCTTTCCTGTACCTTTTTTCCCTGTTCTCTTCCGTACCTTTTATCCAAGTGACTGCTGTATGCCAGTGCATACAAGCCAGCCTGGAAAGCACCCTGAGCACAAAACGATGAAGCAATATGTCTGTCACCGTACAGCCTTCTGACTTGCTTTAGGGAGTCTCTTTCTCTGATTGCTGTATTGCTGCAGGTCTTTGATTTTGTGACAAGCTGGACAAGCATTGCAAAGGACAGGCATGATTGTAGGGATTGAATTTTTTACCGGATAGCTTGCGTGCTGTGCAGGTTGGCTTCCTGCACAGGTCGCAGGCAGGAGTATTCCATGGACATTGTCAAAAATACTAATAGAAAGCAAATTTCTGGTTTGGAGTTATCCCTGTTTGTCCTGTAAACTTGATCTGAAGGCTCAGGCAAGGGAGGAAAGGGTATGTGCTCCATTGTGTCCTCCTAAAACTGCTTGGGTTTTACAGTCTATGCTTTCTAAACAAGTTGTAGACTAAGGATTATCCACAGAGATTATTGTTTTAAGTAAGAATACACTGGAGAAATTTGTGGTCTGCTCTCAGGCAGCTCATTGTTAGGGATGGCCACAACGACTAAAGGATACGTTGGTTTTATTCGTGTTGCCCTGACTATAAACCTCAGGAGCCTTCCTTGTCAGAATTGATCCATTCTGCCAGCAAAGGGATAAGCCTGTCCTGATGTGTGCTTTAAAGAGGACAGAAGAGCTGTTGCCTTGTCCAAGGCAGCTTTCTAACAGACATCCTCCTGTTTGGGGTTTCTAAGGTCTTGAGAAAAGGATTTGGCTTTTAGGTACACCTGAGAAACTCTCACAGGGAAGTGATGTGTAGAAAGGAACCTCTCTTGGAAACCATCTCACTGAGAGCATCTTTTTGGAGGGTCCCATGAGGGTCAGGCGGGAGCTGCATATGGTCCTGGCTCTTGTCTGTATGCATGGTGGGCTTTACCTCTGGCAGCCCACCAAGTTGTTTTTGCTGCCAGTCTATATGCAGCTCCCCAGCTAGTCCTGGCTTGGGCCAGTTTATTTGATTTGTTTGAGCTGTTGGTCTGTGAAATTGCCACTCAGCCCATGGTAGCTCCCGGTACGCATTTTGCCTCTACCTGCTCTGAGGCTCACTGCATTCACAAATGGCTGGGCTCCTTGACTTGTTCCTCACCAGCTCCTTCTGTGTCTGTCGTCAGCCTTGATGGGGAGAAGAGGGTAGCAGCAGAAAGGCTGTGAATGGGTTTTGTATCCATGTCCTTAACATAACCAGAAACAATAGGGTCCATGTTCCCTTGTTTGTCCTGAATGCTTGGGTCTACAACAGAGACAAGGGAAGCTTCTGGGTAAGCAAGTCCCCAAAACCTTTATAGCTTAAAACACAAAACGTGAGCCTGTAGGCTTTCCTGTAACCTTCTTTACCATCTTCATTGAGACTTTGACACCACAGTCAAATGCTTGTTTTCAAAACAAGTTAGAAAGGAGGAATAGTAAGAAATTGAGAGAGCAGGACATTAGGATGTAGTCCATTGCTTGATGATGGGGCCTGAACTTCATGGCCAGCTACTTGTGCAAATTAACCCTGCATATAGGTTTTTGATGTGCTTTTACAGCCTTTGATGCGTATGTGCAACATACCCGGAGGTACATGCAGCCCAGTTATTTCCTTTGGCCAGAGCACGTCCAGTGGCTGGTCAGATCTCTGCTTGGTGAGCTGACAACACAGACTTTGAAGGGCAGAGAGAACTCCCCATTAGCATTTCCTTAGCTAAATTTGCTGTCCTCTGCAGGTCAGCTTGAATCTGAGGAGCAGTAGTTAGTAACCTATTCCTCGACTTCATCATGTCCAGGACTTGTTTCCCCTCCTTGAAACCTCCCACCATCACCAGCCTGGCTATCCGCCATGCTGATAGCAACAGTGGCAGAACAGTGTGTACTGTAGATAACTAAGGTGGGTAGTTGCTCTGCTGATTGACCCTGCTTTAAGCAGAAAGACACAGCTTGTTAATACGTTGCCAGGAGCAGAGGAATGTCTGGGAAATCTTAGGAGGGGAAATCCCATCCTAGAGAGGTTATGCAGTGCGACTGTGCTGTCTTTGCATGACAAATATGTGGGGTTTTGTTAATGTGCTGGATGAAGTTGTATTTTCAAGGTTTACCCTGTTTTCTATGGCACCTGTTGGCTGTTGGAGTTGCAGTACCAGTCACGCTACAAAAATAATAGCGTGGTGCTGACAGTGAAATACAAGCAAACAGCAGCATCCATGAACTCCTTGATGGTATTTGTGCATAGGAAGATGTAGCCTCATGCATCAAATGTCTTGTGGCAATGGATTCTCAATCCTTGAAAAAGAACTGGGGGGAGTGGATATTGTTTGCAAATCTCTCAGCTGTATGTAAGCAGGTGTGACTTGCTGTGCCATGTCAGATGGCGGACTTCCTTTCTGTGGGTGTATATGTTTACCCGATACATTGAGGATGTGGAATTTGGGATGGGGGAGCTCTCAAACCAGGGTGTGCTTTTCCTCCCCAGTGGAGGCTGCAGCAGGGGCTCTGAGCAGATGGGATATTTGGGACTGCTTGTGCAACTTGAGGCTGAGCGTGTTTGCTGGTGACTGTCCCCTTCCCCCACTCTCCTGTGTGGCCTTTGGTGGGGACCAAGGTGACTGAGAAAGTTTCTTTGCACTTATTGCCCAGGAAAAGCGACCTTCAGGCAGAGTAGTTCTTGGGGAGAAAGCTTCCCCAACCGTGACAGATTTGACTATAAATCTCCAGTATTAATGCCCAGGTTCCCAAGGTCTGTCATCCTGCATGCCGGCGAAGCACGTGAGTTGCTCAAAAACAACGTACCAGCTCATCAGTCATTTTGGAAGCGTGTCAGAAGGCTGCTGCTGCAAGCAGGGAGGCTGAAGGAAGGCTGTGAGCATGTTTGGAGAGGGGGGCGGTATGTGGGACAGATGGGAGAACAACCTCAGCGGGGAGCACACGCAGGCATCCCAAAGCCTGGGGAGGCTGGGATTGTCACGTGCAGGAGACAGAGTTGAAAAAGAAGGAAAATGTTTGCATGAGGTCTTTAACTGCTTGAAAATACCAGGGGTGGGGAGGCTCGGGTCCAGAGCCCGGGCAGTCTTATTGCTGTCGAATGACTGAAACCCCCATGGGGTCAAATCCAGCTGCACAGCGGTCCTGAGCCCCATAGCTGCCCAGGGTAGAGGTTTTCATTTACCTTGTTGTCCTCTGCTCTCTTCAGTACTCATTCTTTACATTGTCCCCAAATTACTCTGTGCCCGTCGGGAGCAGGCTGCGGGTACCACTGGAAGCCGTGCATTTTCCTTCTGTGTGCGGCTTTGCACACCCAAACCGGGCTGGCTTTTGCAAGGGTTACTGCTGCTTCAGTGCCACCAGAGTGGCAGATAGTGCCAGCACCTAGCCAGCTGCCCCCTGCTGCAGGAGGACAACTCTGTTGCAACTGGTGGCATTATTTTGTTCCATTTTTTGTAACTGCCTTAACAAGTGACTCTGAAAGAGGAAAAACAATGTATCTTTGCTTTCTCTCCTCATGGAAGGAGTGAGATTGGTTTTAAAATAGACTCAGTGTGAGTATCTCTTATTGGTATAGGTATTAAGCGAGTTATGAATTTCTTGCACTTTGGGTCCTAGGAAAATCCTTTCCTTATTTCTTTTGCATTAACTCTTGGTTAATAAGGCTTATTAGCACTCTTTAATAATGACAGATATAATCTCAACCCAAATTTGAGGAAATTTTGGGACCTACCTAGGCCAGGGTGCTGTCTGCATCCTGCCAAGGACAACTGAAAGAGAAGAACAGCTGTCCTTCAATAGGAAGGAGGAAGAGAGATGCATTTCTTCCTGAATGGCAGGAAGATGCTCACTGCCCACAAAGCAGCACTGTATGTGAGTACCTGTGGTGTGGTTGGGTTGGTGGAGTGAGTATGGTCTGGATTTTTCTTTGAGGCTTTTATCTGTCTCATGCTGTGGAGATTGCCAGCACCTGCCAGCTACTGGGGCAGTGTCCTTTCTGGGACAGCCTGAGGTCCTTCTGTAGAGCCAAGGGGACAAATGGCTGGCCATGGACTCAGTCTCCAAATCATGGTTTCAGGTGGAGAGAGAAGGGTGGATTTTCTTTGTCCGAACAATGGTCAAATAGCACAGGAAACGTTCAGCTCAAGTGAACCGGTTTTCCCAGTTGAAACCCTTGGCACTGAACTGCCCTGTCCATGCTTCCATCGTACCCTGGGGAGGAAGACATGCGTTGCTTAGCCCCTACTCTTCCTCATGGGAATGTTGCGCTGAGCAGGTATTGCTTCCAGATGGGCTCCTTGGCCCCTCTGGCACGTGTTTGCGGTGCGACTCAGCGTGGTGCTGTGCAAAGCCCTTCAAGAGAAGGAAGCTGAATTTGCCTGCAGGAGCTGGCAGCATAAACATGGATCACCGAGAGGACACTTGAGAAGCACAGGAGGTTTCTGAGATGCTGTGAAGGGGCTGTTTTACATGCGAGTTACAGGCTGGTGTTGCCAAAGGGGCTGGAAAATACTCGATGTACATGACGCAGCTGTCAGGGCAGAGGTGGCTGCGACTCGTCTCTGATGGGTACAAGTAGCTGTTGGCAAGTAGATGCTGAATTCGGTGGTCAATACCCGTTTCTCTCTCAATCAGGGCTTCAGGGGAAAGAGAAGCTTTGAAAGTTTTTACTTTGAGCGATTGAAAGAAAAAGCCCAAAACTGTCTCTTACTGGATCACTTCTCTCTTCGCAGGCTTCCACTTTTAGAACAGTCTGTGAAACCTCAGTGATTGCTTTCTTTTTGCCTTCAAATAACCCAGCAGCTGGGATTTAGCAAGGAGTTTTGTTTTCTGTTTCAACTTTAAAATTTTGTTTTTACGTATGACTAAGGGAGTTTGAACGCTGGTTGGGCTGGACACCAGGCGAAGGGTGCATAGGCTTAGCCACCCCTTGCAGCTCTGACCCAGCTTCCAGAAAGAGCCGCATGCAGCCAGGCTGCCAAAGGTCACCTTGGCCATGGGGAATGTCCCCGGCTGATGTCTACCTTAGGCTGGGGGGTCCTGCTGGGGTGACTGATACAGTGACTTGGGTGAAGCTCTTGGGAACTCTGTTGAACGTGGCAGTGCAGTGGGGTAAAGGACCAGGAGCACACGGTCTTCCAGTTGGTATCTCCTAAAATTGGGTCATCTGCCTGTCCCTAAAGTGAATGTAACGCTATAGAAAAATGACAGCTTGCAACAATACGTGGTGGATAAAACTGAGCCCTGCTGATGTCCCTGGCACAGGGTCCTGCCTACTACTGTTCATATGCCTCTCCCCATGTAGCTTTGGGCTGGGAACAGAGAATTATAGAATTCTTTAGGTTGGAAAAGACCTTTAAGATCATAGAATCCAACCATTAACCCAGCACTGCCAAGTCCACCGCTAAACCATGTCCCTAAATGCCACAACTACATGTCTTCTAATTGCAAGCAGCGCTGCTTCCCTGTGTGGTGTTTGCTTCTCTATCTTTTTAACATGGTGACAAAGACCATGGAAAAACCCGTTCCACTTGTCCAAAGCAGAAAAATCGACTTGTTCTTAAACAATAAAGACTTATGGTGTTGTGTTGCCCCTCACCCTCTGCCAAAATGCATCCATCTCTGGAGCAAAGCTTGGGGGCAGCAAGGGAGACAAGTGCCTTGGAGCAACATTGTGTAGAAGACTCAAACTGTTCTTGTAGGAGGATTTGTGATTTCAGACATGTCGGATGTACAATGTAGGCTACAATTTGTAGCAGTACGCAGGCGAGGAGGAGTCTGGTCTTGTTGCATGCCTGAGGGATTACATCAATCTTGGAAACAGCGCTTCACTACTTCCTTTCTCACCCCACTTTCTCTTGCTGCTGTGATGAAATTCCTGCAGCACACATTCCCTGGAGTTTTGACACAAAACACACCTGGGTAGACAGGATCCTGAATAGGGAACCCTGTGGATGCTTTCAAGGTGTTGTGGAAGCTACTGAGAGATGTTTTCACTGGTGTTTTGCATAAGTCAGTTAATTCTGATATTAGGCTCTGTTCTTGTTCTCTTTGTAACAGCCTCTGTGTAAGTTGGTTTGTGTTTTTTAGGGAAATTCAGGCAGCCTAATTGCTGTGCATTTGCGTGAGGATATGTTTTTGTGCAGGTGCTTCCACAGACACTTGGAAAGTTCTTTTTGGAGGTATATTGCATTCCATCAGGATGCAAAGGCATTCCCACATGACCACAGTGACCGTTTACGTGGTGTGAACAGCCAGTTGCTAACATTCAGAGCAACAGTTGTAGGAGCATTTAGCAAGAAGCCCTTTGAAATATGTTTTTAATAAACCATTCAGTGAATATATTCAAATAACAAATTTCTTCAAATCCAAGTCTATTTGCAGACAACTCACAAATGAGAGAGGCTAAATTAATTAAGCACTTTCGTCACTAGGGATAATGGTCCAGCTGTAACAGAGAACTCCAGATGTTTGTTTGCAGAAGAGTATGCTTTCCTAGGAAAAGAAAAACACTCGTGGGTATATTAACTCAGAAACAAGTTTACAGCTGTGTGCTTGTGTGCTCTGCCTTGCACTCCCACCAGTGACTGCAGAGCTCTGTTCCAAGGTTTCCGCTTGCAGTAAACAGCCTCTTTATTTCTTGCTCATTGTCCTCCTGGCCATGTTTAGACATCTGTGACGTGCAAAGTGAGGTAATGGCCCTGTGAAAGCCTCCCTGGCTCCAACAAATATCACCCTTGCTGTGCTCTGGGGTGTACCACGTGTTGCCAGTACAGCTGGACCACTGCTGCTTCCAGTTTAGGCTGTTGCGGCTCAACTTTTCCCATTTATTTGGGCGGGCTTGATGCACAGGACCATAGATTGGGAGAACAAGATACTGTGTTGTGTTATGACTGCTGGGAGCTCGCAGGGACGAGTGGCAGAGCTTTGGTGGTTGGAAAGGGGGAGTGCTTTTGGTTTAATTTCACCTGAAGACTGGAGCTTTGCCCAGCTTATACCCAGGAAGGAGCTTGGCTTTATCAGTGCGTTAGAGTCAACAGTCCAGTGCACTCCATCCATTTCCCTCAGTCTTATTTTGTTTCTGTTGTTAAACAGCCCAAGCTGGTTTTGAAGCCCTGTAGCTGAAGTGCCCCATTACTCACAGGCAAGAGGACAATAGAACATGGGGCCGCTCTTAAATGTCTCTCCACGTCGGCATCATTAATAACCGTAATGCTGGCATCACTTGCTCCTAAATAGCCTCATTTATCAACAAGCAATTTACCGTGGTGCTCTGGCGGGGCCGCAGATAAGCTTGTGCCTCAGATACCCAGGCACCACCTGCCAAGCCTCTCCCCACCTTCTCTTTGGCATTTGAGTGGGAGGGAGAGAGAGAGGAGTGGGGGGAGGCAGGCATGGTAGGAAGCGCTCCATCCAAGGTGTGGCAGTCATTGCAAGGCCCAGGGAGTTGGGTTGTGTTTGGAGGAAGGCGACTTCAAGGTCAGGACAGACGGACGAATGGGTTAATGAGTTGCACACGTTGTATTTCTCCAGGCTGTCACCTTTGAGAGTCTTCCAAGCATCTGGTTGTTTTTCTTGGTTCTCTTAAAGGTTTACTTTGCTTTTCAAGGGGTGAGAGGAGCAGGAAATGTAACCTTGCCAAATCTGGCTGCTTTGGGCTTCAGATTTCTGGCCCATTTCTGTAAGTCTTCCTTCTACTGCAGCCATATCTTAGAGATCAAGAGGTGCTAATTCAGCTCCAAGAGAGATAAACCAAGAAGGAATTTCACTGCATCTTCATCATAATGAGGCAAAATTCATCACCCAGCACATGTTTTGGAACCTCGGAGAGTTACGATGATAGTCCAAGGCCAGTTTGCTTATGGATCTGAAGTCTGCAGACAAAAATCTGACTGCTGGTACCATTTCCTTCTGGTTTTGGGACTTTGACACACATACCAAAACATGCTTGTGCTGGAGCAAAATACCCGGTGATAGTTGGGCTGAGAAAGGCTATATTTATTTGTTCCCTTGAACCATTCAGAGAGCGGAGCAGCTGGGCTTGTAAGCAAGCTGTAGCGCTAAAGGTTTTGTATTCCCTGTGAGACTGAGAGCCTCGGGGATGTTTCATCTTTTGTAAGGCGCAGATGAGATTTCAAACAAGACGTGAATGAATCCTGCTCGAACTTCGCTTGTGCAAGTAAAACTTGCTGACGGTTTTGGTTTTTGGTTTTTTCTTTTCCCCATTCATATTGATCAGCTCCTCAGCTTGACAGGGTTGCTGGCGGAGGAAGCAGCGCTCAGGCAGCACTACTTCAGAAGTAGCATTTTACACTCTGGGTCGGCCCTGTGACTGGAGCACCGCTGGCATCCCACTGATGTGCTGTTGATGGAGGAATTCAGCACTGATGTTTGCATGACTTCTCCGTTAGCATTGCATAGCATCATTGCCTAACTGTTCTGGGGTTGTCTTACAACCCACGGGTGTCCTGCAGTGCTGCTCAGTGCCAGGACAGTCCTGGGACCTGGTCCATAGGCGTTGTGATCTAATGAGCTTTATCTCTGACCTCATGTTAATTGCAGAACAGCTTCTCTTTTCTAATTAACACAAAGCTATGTTACCTTGTCTGGGTAAGATGCAAACTACTGCATGTGTCATCTTACTTATAAATCATGTATTTACACCATATAGCAAAGCACCTCATTAACTAGGTTTCTGGGGACCTGCTTTTCTTCTGCGTGCTCCAGTGTATTTCTAGAAAGCTTGGTAAGGCCAAAGAGAAAAGATGAACTTGAGGATGATGGGTCAGCTGCATCTTCTAGTCTCTTCTGCCCTCCTGCTTCCTGCACTGAGTTGGGAGATTGCAGTGGGCATGTATCCCTGTTTTTCCAAGTTGAGGAGAAGTGACTCCCATCTGAGTGATCTCAGTGGAGCTCCTGTTAGTTCATTGCATCTACTAAGTGGAAAGTAATCCCTGGAGCTAGGATTTGGTTTCAGTCCTTGCTAGTCTCCCAGCTGGCGGAGCTGGTTGGTACTCTCTGGACATATGGTAACTCTCAGTCTTCCACCTGCTCTGGACTTCCCTTTCTGGGAGGGCTGACAATATCTTGTGTCTTGATGGCATGTTCTGGCTCATTATCCTCTAGGCAAGCTTTGTCCAATCTTTCTTAGCGAGAAAGCATGGCTTGCTTCAGCTGGCTACCCAGTCTTTATGTCCTACTGGCAGATGCCTCTGAAAACATGGGTGCTCAGCACCCCTGCTGCTACGTGGTTTTAGCTAGCAAGATGCTTCTAGGTAGCCAAAAAGGGAGGCCATGACAGGTCACTCACTGAAATGGTTTCTTCTGACCTGTGAAGCTCGTTGCATGGTGTCATGGTTTCTCTGGCAGGATCAGGAGTCTCTTCTTATCTCTGTTCCTTCCAGCTGGCAGTCAAAATGTAAGCTTCCCTGGCTCTGTTTAGAAAAAGAGTCCTCTGCCCTTCAACTCCCCAAATAGGACTGACCCCAGCACTGTGGTGCTGCTGATTTAGTCTATGTGCTTACTTGTACATCTTATTTGGGCAGTTAGCATAACTTGTTTCTGGGAGCACAGTGACCCCAAGGAACAGCTTGGAGTGGTTGCTTTGGAGTTTTCCCAAAACCCTATCTCTGCACATAGTCAATAAAACTCCTGGGAGGAAGGTCTCCAAGAGAGGTGGGATGTCCTGCTCCCTGCCTGTGCAGGTTCACGTTAATGGGACACCCGGCAACCATGTCTTTTAAAGAAAAAATGTTGCGACCCTAAGAAGGAACACTTTCTTTAGTTTAGCTATTATTTTCATGAAACTTGTAGGAATGCTGTATTTTCTGTGGTGCAAATACTTCTCCTGTGTTTGGCTGTAACTTGCAGGGAGGCTACTGAGCTCTTGGGGAGAGGATGGCCATTGTGGGGAGTGCCTGCTGCAAAAGTACTCGTGCAGCCTCTGGTAGGTGGGTCACTGAATTACCTGGATGCCCCACCCTTATGTATGTCTGTTTTTCAAAGTGTGGTCTTCTAAAAGCTGGCCTCAAGGTAGGTGTTGGTACTGCAAAAAGCTGCCTTCAAAAATGGCATTTGGGATAGGGGGTGTTGCAGCATGTACGAGGTGTGAGATTTGTACAGACAGATGTGTGCACACCACGGGCACTTCTGGTAAGGTGTGTGAGTATAAGGGCAGCTTTAGGGGTGGATGCCTCTCGCCAGCATGGAGTAGACTTGATTAAACATCTCACCAGTGACCCAGCATCCTGAGTCCCTTCTGGTGGCCTCCACCTCTGTCTTGGAGCTTGCCCAGGCACTGGTGAGAAAGCAGGGTGAGGGTGAAGGTCTTGCCATCACTAATAATCTTGGTTTTCTGCCTTTTACCAAACTGTGACATTCATGCAGAGGAGAACTGGGAGGTGTTTCTCTCGAACTGGGAGGTGTTTCTCTCCATTGTGGTACCTATGACAGTTTCCGTTGACCCATGAGTGTTTAGTTAAAAAATGAACCCTCTTCTTTTTGGAGGGGGGGGGGGGGAGCCTGACAGAAGGCAGGAAGGAACAAAGGAAATATTCCTTATTCGTCTTGGGCTGCTGCTTATTTTAAAAATTAATTAGAAAAGGATATTCTATGGATTTAGGGTTTAAACTTTGTGTCAGAAATGTTAATCAAGACTGCATTAGCTAGATTTTCCTTGAGGAGTGAGTGGTGGGGGTGTACGGGGTGTTTAGGGTGTTTCAGAGAGGCAGGAGGCAACTTGGAGCAGTGCTCGTGGGGATACTTGGCAGCACGGCCGTGCAGAGCGGATGGGTTTGCCTTCACAGGGGGAGCACCCTCCTCCCCATCCCTGGAGCTGCTGAAATTGGGGCTTGGATCTCATCTAGGGAGTGCTGCTGGGGCTATTCCAGTGCTGGGAGTGCTGATTTTGTAGCATCTTTTCCAGGCCAGTTTTAAAAGCCCCCCAGGCAATGTTAGGGCTTTTTGCCATTATTTAACACCTCAGTAGATTTCACTGCTGGGATGTTTCTGCTAACTCCAGATTTATGTTTTCCTTTGCTTTTTCAGTTCATCCTGCCTCCTCCCACCCTTGTATGTGTGTCTCATGGATAGTTGTTAGCGGTTGCCTGAGGGCAGCTCTAAGGAGCAAGGCTGCATCTAATATTTAGGATTTTCCAAGAATCCCCTTCCCCAGCCTCCTAGGCGGAACTGTGCGGGTATTGGTGCAGATCTCTGTCTGATTTCCGTTTGGTGTGGTGCTTAGAAACGTAGGAGATATTCCTGCCATAGTGGAGTTGGAGATGATCTTGCCTACGCTTCTGAGAATTGCCCTGGCCTTCAGGAAACCTCGGGCTTTGTAAGGCGCTACACTGAGTGCTTTCCTGGGCTGACAGGATGTCTTGTTCGTTCCTGTCTTCAATTTACAGCTCTACTGTAAAATACCAAGTTAATCTCATGTGATTTCCCCCTTTATAACCCCACGATGCTTGGTGCTTATGCTTCCCTTGGTGTTTATCTGCCCCTCCCCGTTCTGTATTTATTCTGTAAGTTTACAAAGCGTGGACTTCCCAGAGTGGAAAGTCTAAATAATTTCACGATTCCCCAGTGCTCCTCTTGTTCTCTGACCCTTCTCAGACAAAGGTGTTAGTGAACCACCAGTTAATTCCCTTTAAAAATATTTTTAAACTAAGTGCCTTGAATGGTTAGCTCACCTGCAGACCTCATCCTTGTGATGGGGTTGCTCTCCTCACTTGTGCTTTGGGCTCTGCTCAGCACATCCCAGCTGGAACTGGCTCCTCTCCTTTCCCCCTCCTGTTGTGGGGATGAAGAGGGAAGGACAGATATCAATAAAAGTGAATGAGACTTTTTGACAGAGCAGCTTCTGTGAGGGAACTTTTTTTATGGCACAAACAATGGATGGAGCAGAATTTGCATAAAACTCATTAGAAAAAAGTACAAGTTTCATAAATCTTGTGATAAATTAATGTGATATCATTCCAAACATGATGTATTAATTTTAGGATGAAATGAATGGGTCTGTGATCATTGTTGGTAATTATGAGGCTCCCAGGCAGTTTGGAGAGGAAATTATTTTTAAGAGGGCTTTTTAAGTGCGGGAACCCTTTTCACACCAGGAATATCTTAACAGACCCAGACTCCTTTTTACAAGTATTTATTTTCTTATTTTGCTCTCCTGGGTTGGTGTTTTGATGTAATTGTACTTAGTTCCCTCTTTCATGCTGATCAGCCTATTCCTTCCCAAAGAAAAGGAAACAAAAGTCCTTCCAGTTTTTGCAAACTGTCAGTGTTCTCCTTTGTCCCAGGGAAGGGCTGTGGGTTTTGTAGTGAACTGGGGGGCAGGAATTGCCAGATCCCCCCGAGCAGGCAGGGGGAATGGGGGGGGGGGGGGGGGGGGGGGGGCAGACATCCCCTAAGCCCACTGCTGTTTGCAGGGGTTTGCTCAGGGATGAGCATTTTTTTTAATTCCTTTTTTTCCAGGCAGATTTGGAGATGCCACAGTGACACTAAGGCATATTGGTGATTTTTGGCAGCAATACCCCAGTGTGGTTGGAAAGCTTTTATTAATAAACCTCTGTCTCTAAGCCAAGGGGGGTGCCAGAGGGTGAGCAAAGGCTGTGACCTCCATCCGCTGCAAAGACAGCACTGGCATGAAGACATTCATTTTAAATTTGTTTTGGAGAGCGTGCTTGCTTTCGGCTTTGCTGTAAGATCTGTTTGAAGGTAGATGGAGGGACATTGCTCTGTTCTAACCATGTTGAAATAGGTGTGGACTTTAATTGGAAGGACGCCACTGCCTGCGTGCATGGCAGCAGCCCAGTGACTGCCTGCACAGCATCTACCAGGAGAGCCTCAGGTATTCTGTTTAATGGTAATGTCAAGGAAGTTCAATATACCACTGTTGTTTGGGGGTTTCTTATCCCCCCCCACCCCTTCTCTTGTAAAATTAACTGAAGTGCTCAATAAATAGCGAAGTAAAGCAAAAAAGCCCTCTGTTACGGCCACTCTTGGTGCAAATGCTTGGCTCTTCTTTAACTACTGTTGCACTACTCCTTTTAAACAGCTTTAAACACCCTTTCAAACATTTCTGCGAAAGCTGGGGAGGAACAGAGGCAGGCAATATCTCTTTCTGCAGTTTACTGCTGGCTGTCAGGTCTGCTTATGGATTCCGTCTCGACACTGACTCCCCACTTAAAATAACTAAATGCAGCAGAGAAATTACAGGTTCTGGCTCTGGCTTTCAGCATCTGTGGAACTAGAAGAACTCTGCTGTGCCTTTCACTTCCCAGCTTGATAAACTCCCTCCGAAATGGTTTTGACTGCACAGATTTGTTTCCCCTCTTCTTTGTCACCCCTGTGTTTGGCTTCTTTCTCTCCTGTATGTGATGGGTGATGGCAGTAGCATCAGTGGTTCTTGGACCAGCTTGTGCTGGGCTTTTCCCCCCATAATTGTCAAAGACCTCCTGTTTTTCTGATGGCAGAAATAGTTCTTTTTCTCGTTTATTTATTGTGAGGCCCTTTTTGAAAAGTGCTGGTGTGTCCCTGCCCTTTTTCACTCATTGCGCAGCACAGTAATCAGAGCAGAGGCAGCCTCGGTGGTGGGGTAAGCTGATGTTTCCCATTAGCACCTGGAATAAGAAGTGTGTAACACTGAGCTCAGCTTCACTTGTAGGAATGGAAACTTTGTTTGCTGAGCTGTTCTGGAAAGTTTTGGCTCAAGTGGTTGAGCCTTTTCAGAGGAGGCCAGAGAGGATCTGTTGAGGTTGTGTTTATGAAACAAGCTGGCAGCCACCTGCTTGGGAGAAGGGCTTGGAGACGGATGAGTGGGTTGCCCTGGTACCTGTTGGTGTGCTTTTAGGTATCCCCGAGTGTATCTGCGTGATGTTGGCCAGAGTTTAATCTCAGCATGCTTGCATGGTGTGAATTTTGCTGTTATTGTTCACCCAAGGCATGCTCCAGCTGTGAGGAGCAAGGTCTTCCCGGCAGTAGCAGGCTGGAGCATGTGCTGGTTAGTTTTTTTAACTATGGCCATCTGTGACACTGCTCCATGATGCTGGGACTGACTGGGAGGAAGGCAAGAATGAAGGTGGAGAGACCCCTGGTATCTGCAAGGGATTTCCTGAGCCTAAGTGTGCTTTGGTTGCTCTCCTAGCCCACTGCGCATTGTCTACTCTCCTGTCCCCAACTTTGTGTCAGGTAAGGTCTCCTGTGCAGGCTCTGGCCCCAGCTCTGGGTCATCCTCCCTGGGAAAGCAATGAGGCCTTATCCCAAACTCAGGAGCAGCTCCCACTTGCAGTGGCCTCCTGCTTGAAACTAAATTCTTGCTTTACTTTGCTTGCTAGGGAGTCACTGTCCTTTCTTCTCCCTCACATTGCTCAGCAGTGCAGAAATATTGGCACTTCATCTTTCCTTTTAAAAAAATCTTTGGAAAAACTTCATGGAAGGGCTTTTTTTCTTCATTTATTTTTTTTCTGAAAGGTGAAAGAGAAAACAAATTACAGGGAAAGAAAAGGGAGCAGGTGACAAATGAGAAGAACAGGGTTTGAATTTCAAGATCAGATCCATCAAATCCTGTCACCAAGCACATCAGAGGCCAGCCTGCTGTGATGAACTGGGCTAATTGGAGATGCATGTGCTGGGGTGACGGGGGCAGGAAGGCAGCTAATATGGGGAGTGGTGTGGGAGAAGTGAATGGGATGCGATTGCCCCATCTCCCTTCCAAGGAAGGAAGGAGGGGGAGCCAAGGAAATCTGGTGGCATTGGCCTTCACTTAAGGGGATTCTTTGCTGCAGGGTGCAGATGCTAAAATGATTTTTGTGTAAACAAATTTGTGCTGTTTTGAGAAGTTGAATAGCAACTGAGGGCTCTGTGTGCCAGCTTGTGACCTCAGTTGAGGACCATAGGCATCACTCTTGGCATACAGGCTGTCTCCCTGCTGCTTCTCTCCCTAGTGTGCCTGGTGCCTCTGATCCGTTTGCCTCTGCTACTTAGAAATTTCTGACTTTTTATTCTGCAAACCCCCTTGCCCATAAGCTGAGTGCTCATGGTGCTGGCAGTCTCCAGACCGTTCTCAGTAGTGGTGGCAGAAGACAGGGGGCCAAGAAGCTGTGTGGTGACTGTGCCCAGAGATACGATCTGGAGCTCTAGAGGGGTGGGAAATGATAAGCCGAGGAGAAATGGGCACAGGCATTTAAAAAGAGGGATTAAAGTTATTTTAATATTGAAGTGTACCTGATGCCTGAAGTCTTGAGCCCCAAAACCAGCGGAGAGATTCCCATTAACTCCACTTTGGGTATGCATCAGACCTTTTAAGAAAGCATCTTATTAAGCAACTAATTATAAACCTGCCCCTTCCATTGGATCCCAGTGCCCTCCATCCCACCTCATTCCTGTGCAGACTGTGTCAGCATCTTGCTCAGGCAGCTGCTTTATCCTCTGACTCTTTCTGGGCCCTGGGGCTTAGTGCTTCCAAAATGCTCCAGGAGCTCTAAAATCCTTTTGGAGAGTTTACTTTTTCTCCTTTCTCATACCCCTCTTGAAAGCAAAACCAGTTGAGAGGAACTGGGAGGGCACAGCCCCTTTGCCTCCTTTCCTCCTTGGCAAAATGAAAGGTTAAAGAAAAATACACAGGTTTACAGCTGCAAACAAGATGCTGAGACAGGAGTTCCTGTATGGGGGGAAGAAGTACACCCCATAAAGCAGCCAAACCTAAAAAAAAAAACTGAATAAAATCCTAGCAGGAAAAAAACAAGAGGCAACAGCAACTAAAAAAGCTCCTGAGGTCAATCAAAGTTCAGGACTTGGAGAAAGAAGAAAATCTGTGTGTATGGGAGAGAGAGGGAGAAGTAGCCGTGATTGAGAGAAAGGAGGCAAAAGGAGACAAGATAAATTGTGATTATCTGGTGGAATCAAGACACTTAACTGCCCTGTCTGATTCCTGAGGGGAAACAAATGGCATCTATAACTTTGTACTGCAGAAGGATAATTTGTCCCTGTTTCCTCAGCCCTCACTGGAGGCCAGGTCGGCACTTGGGCTTGTGGTGGCTCAAAAGGCATCCTCAGCACGGCCCCCAGCAGAGCTGGGCAAGCTGTCTGTCTTTGCACGTGCCCCAAGAGGGGTTTCTGACAGATGTGGTACTCCTTGGGCTCTGCACACCCTCTCCAAGTGGGACCTGTTGCTTTCTGATGATTTCCCAGTGATACAGACACCCTTGTGTGAAGATGCTAGTGCTGCTTTTGCAATCCTTTGGCAATTCCTGTGTTGCTTCTGTGAAAGAGTGTGGAGTCCAGCTGCAGAGCTGAGTATCGCTGGGTCAGGTGCTTGCCTTGGTCTGGCTTCATCTGTGGGTTGGGACAACAGCACCTTCCCTGTGATCACCCTGGAAAATGGGATTTCTTGCAGGCTGTGAAATGGTGACCATGGCACAGGTACTCCAGCTCTGTTTGCCTTGTGCTGTCCAGCTAGCCTGTTCCTCCTCCCTTGGTGCTGTACATTAAGAGGGGGGAAAAGATATGTGGGGGGTAGCAGGGAAGAGGCATGAAAGAAATTGATGCTAAAGAAATCTGTGGAAGGTCGCTTACGTGGTGGTGGAAGTGCTGAAGGAGCCCCGTGTGCTTTGCTGTGGTCCCCTCTCACTGCACCCTGCGTGCCTGGTTTACACCACATGCCTAAATTTAGCATTCCCCTGGGGTAGAGCTTGCAAAAACCAGAACAACAAATGACAAAGCAGTTATGAAGCCTCATTTCTTATTTCAGGGATTTGATCTGTATTTTATGCCTTTTTTTTTTTTTTTTTTTTTTTTCCCTGTAATGACTTTGGAGGTGCTCTTAAGTTAGGATGGTGATTACTGACTGGACAAGTAAGGGGAGCTCTTTGTTCTTGGAGCCTCGCTTGTGAGGGTTTGAGATGGTATTTTCTTATGATACGGTGCAGCTTACACTTTAATGTTCTCAGCTGCCCTATCTATCTCTTAATGAGGTTTCTTGTTTCTAACAAATAGAAGGAAAGAAAAGTTGAGGAGGGTACAGGCTCTGAATGTTTTTCATGTGTTTTTCTTTCCTCCTCTTCTACCCACCAAATCTGTCCTTCAGTTTTATGCCCTCAGACCAGAGAGCAGCCAAGCCCAGCACGCTGTTTCACAGGGATCTAGCTCTACATGTCTGCAGACTGGCGGGAGCAAGAGACACAGGTGGGATGAGGCACTCTGCCCAGAAAGGCCTTGCCTCGTTCTCCAGGTTATCCTGAATTTAGGAACTTAATTTAGGAACTAAATTCCCCAACAGTGGGAGGTAGCTGTAATGCAAAGAGACGAAGAAGAGTTACATGTTCATTTGCTGGTTGATTTTGTCTTTTTTCTTTTTCTCTCCTTTTTTTTTTTTTGTGCAAGTGCGTTTGCAGCACACAAACCATGAATGCAACTATGATTAGAGCTGGGTAGGGCATCCTTTTCATGTTCAGCAGGATTTTTAAGATTTTCCTTTCCACTGAGATGCAACCAAGACCTTTTGGAGTTTTGAAGTATTTGCGGTTCTGGAAGGAATTGCAGATAGCCTGTTGATCCAGGGTTTTTGAATGAGATGTAAAGGGGGAAAATCTGTTTATCCCATTAAATCTGAGAGAATACAGAGGTATGACCCTGGATTTATCTTGTTCTAGTTACTGGCTTTCACTGCAATGGGGACAGTCACAGTCTTTCTTGTTTCCTGGGGCAAAAAACCCCCTTTTCTAAGGATGGCTTCAGATGTCCTTCAAAATAAAACCAAGCTAGTAGCTAGTTTTATATCAAGGCTCTGCCATTTGAGAAAGTAGGGTTGCTTCATATCTCTGGTGTTGGCTTCACTGAAGATGGGAGCATTGCAGATAAGCTAGCTGATCACAGGACTCTTGCTTTTGGGTCTTTGTCCAAAAATGTCTTTGGTCATGACCTGTCACTTGCTTGCACCTGTGTTGGTGGAAGGAATTTTTTTTCCAGTGATTAATTGTAGCTGCTGCTTTAAAAAAAAAAAAAAAAAAAAAAAAAAAAAAAAGAGCTATTCCTTTTCCAAATAGAAATTTGTCAGGATTTGGGCACTGAGTCTTGCTGTGCTTTCATGCTGTGGAATAGTAATCTTACATTTTGTCCTCCCCATGGATGTGCTCTAGATGGCCTGAGTCATCTTGCTCTTTGTCATAAATGAAGCTTTTCATTTCATCAAAAGTTCAAGCTTTTAAAGCCCTTGTTAAATGTAAAGCATTTTGCTAGCTCTTGACGGTTTGTGGCTTCCTCTTGCATCCGGTCCTGAAGCTGATGCAGCCAGCCAAGCAGCTTGCAGAATTGCAGCTTTGGCAGCAGCAGCTATATAGCCCTAAAGTCACTCCTCTGAGTGCTCAAAGAGCACCGTGGCTCTGCCAGCCAGGGCATGGAAGGAGCTCCTTCCATGAATGGACCCTCAGGCCTGCCAGAATGACTGGTTTCAAGATGCTCTCCTCTAACAGCTATGGTCTACCAGCCTTTTTCAAGGGCATTTGGAGCAGGGTTACGGAAACAGATTTTTATGAAACAAGCCCGAGTTACCAAGAGCTTCACGTGGCTGCTGGTCCTCCCCACTATTTGTCACCAGAGTTTGCACAGACAGCTGTTTCACGTCATGCTAGGATGTTCCCCTGACTGTGGTCAGTGGCCTTGGGACCTGCCAGGCAGCTGGGTCCTCGCTTGAGTGCACTTCATTGATGCTGTATAACACTAAATTTTTAATCAGAAAGTCACGCAGTGCTAAGTCAAATGCCTTACAAAAGTCTATTATTTCTTTGCAGTTACCTTTATCTGCCAAAATTGTAATCTCATCAAAGAATAAAATCAGGTTTGTTTGACAAGGCCTATTTTCTATAAAACTGTGTTGACTGGCATTAATTATGTTCCTATCATTTAATTCTTTATTAATGGAATCTCATATCAGCTTTTTCCATTATTTCCACTGTGATTGATGTCAGCCCAATCGGTCGGTAATTGCCAGGGTTGCTCTGCTCGCCAAGCCGTGCCACCGCGTTTGCCCTCTGGCCTACTGGAGCTTCCCTCCTCTTCCCAGATGGATGAAACTTTGACATCTGTTCTCCTCGGCCAGATGATTTGGGGTCTTGGAGTGCTCTCTTACTGCCAAAGATTGCTCACACAGAGAAAATTCCACACACCGCATCCTCGAGGCCAGGTGGTCAAGGGGGTCTCCCATCCTTAGCTCTACCCATCAGCTTTTTTCCTCCCATCTTCTCCCCCTTCCTGCTAAGGAGGGGACTGAGAGCAGCTGGGTGGGTAACAGGCAGCCAGCTGTAGTCAGCCTGCTACAGCAGACTTTAAATGTGCTCAGAGCTGTCATGGAGAGATCTGAAATTATTTGAGGAGGTTCTTACAGGGCTGAGGCTCCAAGGGTGGTGACCATCCCTTGCTTTTGGAACAGTAGAAGTCATCCTGCTCCAGGAGTAGTGTAGAGATTAGAGAGAGGACACATGGCCCCCATGCAGCAGCTTCAGACAGTCTGGGTTTCCTCTCTGGTCAGGAAGAGATGTTTACAACCACATGCCCGCGAGGGATGGCTGAGCAAGGTCTCTGTTTTCTGGGGTATTCAGGATGCTGCAGAAGATGGTTTCAAACATAAGCTGGCAGAAGGTAGTGATGGATTTCTCCCAGTGCCTCTTAGACTCTCTGGTTGTGTGGGTTCCACATATGCCAAAAAGACGAGTGCTTGCTGCAGTTGCTGTGTTTAGAACAAACCCCACGTCTGTGTCTGGCTTCAGGTCCTACCAAATCCCTGAGCCTTGAGGCACCTGTGGGCATCATGCCCGTGCTCTTGGCCTTGGGGTGTTTGCTTTTAACTCGGGAATGTTTTTGCTGGTGGTGTCCCTTGGTGGAGGAAAGTGTGAGGGAGGCTGGTAGGTGCGTACCCAGAAGAGGCATGGCTTCCTCTACCATCTCTAGTGCCTGAGATGGCTGCACTTCTGCTGAGCTAATGTGGTTTTTCTCTTTTGAGAAAAGCAAGAGAGGAGCTGTGGTTCGATTTATCTGTGCTAGAGGGAACAGTAAGGCTCTGCACAGCTTGACTCCCCTTGCTGCTTGAGCCATTGTAGCACCATGAGGAAATAACTTGGGAATGACTTAAGGGACAAAGGCAGAAGACTTGCATTCCCCGACAAGGACAAGCAGGATGTTTTCAGGATTTCTCCCTCTCTGACCCATTTTACTCATGGTTTCTTTTCTTTCTGTCTCTCCCAGGTTCCTCAGTGACTCAGCTGCTGGCCCGAGACCTGGACAATGACCCACTGGTCTTTGGCGTGGTCGGTGAGGAGGCCAGCCGTTTCTTTGCAGTGGAGAGCACGACAGGGGTTGTCTGGCTCAGGCAACCCTTGGACAGAGAGGTAATGCTGCTTGCTGCTGAGAGCATCCTCTGCTGAGGGGGAGGGAAAAAAGCCTCTCTGCTCAGATAAATGGTGGCTCTCCACCTTAAGTGGCAGCTGAGATGCAGCCTGGGTGGTGCTCCCATGGGGAACTGGGAATCCAGGTGTGTCCATGATGTGGTCTGTCCCTAGCTACCCTGTCACTGTCCCCAGCTCAGTGGGGACAAGGGGAGCAAGCAGGGCTCTCTGATTCGGTCTGGATTGTTGGTTTTCCTGGATTCTGGAATAATATCTGTAAGTCTGGAAGTAAAGAAATTAATAAATGGAGGTGATCTGCCAAAGAGCCAGGATACTCATACATTCAGGGAAATCTACAGGCTGCTTCTTTAAAGCTGTATTCTGATTAAATCCTGTGCTATTTAGAGCAGCATGTGAAAAGATGTGAGATATCCCTGCTTATTTCAATGTCATCGTGACTTATAATCTGTGGATTCAGGTTTCTGGATGCTAGATCTGGAAAGATTCTTGCCTGGAAGCTGTTTCACACCCCTATTTTCAATGGTAGTTTTGGTGTGCAAGGGTGGTATCCCATCCGGGTGCCTGTTTTACAAAAGCCCTGGCCCTTGCAACATTCCTGAAGCAGGGAGGAAGGGATAGCACAGGCGCTTGGACAGGAGCTCGGTAAGACTGGGAGGAAAATACCGTATGGCTTAGGCAACAGGCTTCTTCCCCTGTGCTGCTTTCTGTTGCCTGTGTTCGGTTCTTCCTTTGCTAGCAGCAGTGTTGTAAAGATAAAAGCCCATTAACACACCTCAGGGCTGTCCCAGCCAGCCAGATGTGGAAGAACTGGGTGGTGGATGCTGCTCAGGCTGTGGAGGGCAAACCCAATTTTACAGTGTTGAGAGCGAGGCTCTGGAATATGTGTTTTTCTTCACCCCTCTCCCCTTCGCCTCCCTGTGCCAACAGCTGCTGGCATGAGTCATAAATCTTCCCTTATTCAAATGCCTACTGCTTCCCAATACTTATGATACCAGCCTTAAGCCAAGGAGGGTGATCAATAGATTTTTAGGTGTCTTTTGATGGAGAGTGGGAAAGGAGATGGGCAGAGCTTGCATGCATGGCTTGGCTGAACCAGGAGAGGAGCCTGCGCTGATGCTGGGGCTCAAAGTCAGTGATACCTGAAAGAGGGTGAAGGCAGACATGTGCATAGCTTGGTATGGGAAAGGTGTAAATGGCAGTCTGTGGTGGAGGAAGCAGGATGGTATGGGAAGGAAGGGATGGAGGTGGACAGGACACTGGGAGCAGAGAGTGCTGGCCTGGGTTCATGAGTTGAGAAAATCAGGGGAGAGAATACCATACAAGAAAAGTCGTAGGGGAAAAAAAAAAAAGCATAAGATCAATTATTGTACAATGGAGGAGAAAAAGATTTGAAAAGGGAGAGGGAGTCATAGTAAGGTAAATAATGCAGGAAAAAGGAAAATAGAAAGGAAAAAAGGAAGGAGCAGATGTATAGAGGCAAAACAAATTTTAAAAGATTTTTTTTTTTTACTCCCACAAAGATTAGAAGGAGAACAGGTTTAAAATAGAAAAAAATCCCACCTGAGGCTAAAAAACGTATGTGCTAACATGAAGGGTGGAGGCAGAAATTAGCAAGTGGCAGTTTCTCAGATTATTTTATGAAGTTTTTAAAATTTAAATGCTCAACAGGTTGTTTCTTATCTCCTATTTTTCTTTTTTTCCCTACTGCTTTGTCCCTCAAGGTGGCACCGATGACTAGGGGGGGGATGGATGGAAGACTGCTGCAGTAGGGTGGGATGTTGCAGGGAGCAGAAGCTCTCCTCTGCATAGGTCTTTCAGCTCGTCATTCTGCCTGCAAGCATTGCCCCAAGGCAGGAGCTGGGAGAGGCTTTCTCAGGCTGAATTTCCCATCTGTTTGGACCGGGGGCCTGAGGCGGGGGCAGATGTGGGGACAGGAGGGGTGGACACTATGGTGAGCTGTTTCCCCAAGTCCTTATCCAAGATGAACTGCTACCCTGGTGCGAGCAGAGCTCCTGGCCTGGGCACTGGTGGCTGCTGCCTGTCCCTGAGCCGGTCTTATTAGGAATAAATCAACCAAATTGGCGGCGTGGTGAGCCTTTTCAGGCCTGCTGTCCAGCCTGTTCTGCACGATGCTTTGGAAACATGAGGTTGCTGTGCTCTGGCAGCTTGGGCTGGGACACAGGGGGCAGGAAGGGATGCTGGAGGAGGAAGGGGTTGCTGGGACTGGGGGAAGTGAAACACCAGCTGGTTCCCAGGTACCAGATAGGTATGGTGGTCCAAGTCCTGCTGTTCATTCCTGTGCGACTCCTTGGTAAAACTTGAGCGAAATGATAGCTGCTGGAAAAGAAAGGTCTGCCTCCACTGGCAATATCCCCCTGCCCTAACACCGAAATAATCCCCTCTTCCCCACTTGTCCCTCACCCCAGCACCAGTGACTCTAGCACATTGCCATTTAAGACCGAGCTGTTAATTTAGTTAAAGCAATAAGGGGCAGAGAGGACTGCACAGGCATTTTTTTTAATAGGCTTATGGGATTTCAGCCAGTTCTTACTACAGACCCTGGGCTTATCCCAGTGTTCCCAGCTATGTGATATCCCAAGAACTGCTGCATAGCAGGTAAGTTAGGAAAGCAGCAGCAAGATTTAATGTCCTCAGTGAAACTGTGGTATTGTCATCTCAAACAAAAGCTAATTACACAGTTTTTTCTTTGGACTTTCTTGTCTTTTTGCATCGTCCCTGTATCTTGCAGTCAGAGATGGTGCCACGCTACAGTACACCGTGGGTGGAAAACTGCCTTTCTCTGCCTTGCACTTACTCCCTCTTGCTGCTACAAGCAGGCAGCCTGCAGCACCAGTGACTGGGCAGGCGTGCAAAGAGAGCTGGGGCTTGCTGGCACGCTACAGAAGGTTAAACAGTGGGCTCCTTTCATCTACTTTAGCCTAGTTGTCTGTTTAAAGTGCTCAGTCGGATAGTTGGTTCTTTAGTCCCTGCATCCCCCTGACCCAGGGCAGATGGCTTTCTGCCTGTGAAATGTGGCTGGAGCCTCGCTGGCATTGACATTTCTCAGCATTTTATACTTAACATAGGTAATTGCACTCAAGCACTCCTTCTCTTCTTGAAGGTCCTGAAAGCATTTTGCATGTAATAATATTGGCTAAAAGTCCCAAGCCTGCCATCTGCAGATAAACACTACAGTATCTTTAATTATATGTTTTCCTTCTCCTTCCTTTTCAGACTAAGTCAGAATTCACGGTTGAATTTTCTGTCAGTGACAGCCAAGGGGTAAGTGTGACTTCTCATTTCATGGTCTATGGCACAGGTGGAGGGGAGACAGGAGGATGAGCGTGGGTTGCCGGGGGACCTTCTGCATCACCCTGGGGGTGTCTGGGGAGTGGGGCCAGCCCTGGCCATCGCTTGCCGAAAGCCCGACTCGGAAAACATAGCCACAAGCTTCTTTTAGGTTTTAAATCCATGCATAAAGCTGATGTCTGCTCTCTGTCGTTATCCTTGTGACCACAGGTGATCAAAGGGACGGTCAACATCCAAGTTGGAGATGTGAATGACAACGCCCCGCAGTTCCACAACCAGCCCTACAGCGTCCGCATCCCGGAGGTAGGGATTGTCACAGCCTCTCCATGCAGCCTGGCTCCTGGCTTTTCCCTCGGTGGCCACACTTGCTGCCTGGCTGCCACCACTGGGCTGTCTGCTTGGCTGTGTGTGGGCCACCGAGGTACAGAACTATTCTCCTGCCCTGCACCCTCCCTGGGGCTGGGGGAAGGTTAAGCCTCTGGAAGTTACTGTTGCCTGAAACTGGGCAGAAGTGAAGTGACCATGTTCTGGGTGTTGGGGGAAGGCAGGTGGAAGAGGAGACTTGGATCTCAGAGTCTTTGCAGCCTTGGTGAGGTCTTTCCCGTGACAAATGTGAAATTTGAAGATAGCTGTAAATGGGTACCTGTTCTTTTTCTTCTCCTTTGAGACGGGGGTGATGTGCAGCTCTTGTCACAGAGGCCACCTGAGGCAGGAATAAATGTTTCTACAAATGCCAGATTTCTGGCAAAGTCCTGCCCAAAGACTTCTGCCTTTGCTGGTGGTTCCCTTTGACAGCTCCGTAGCAGGACTTGTCCCATGATGTCCTAGGTATAAAATAGGTATGAAGGGACCACAGGAGATCATCTGGCCCAAGCTCCTGCTAAAGCAGAGAGTATTTTCTTGTTAGATCAGGTTGTTCAGGGCTTTATCCAGCCAAGTGTTGAATATCTCCTAACACAGAGCTTCCACAACCTTCTGCTGCTCTATCTCTGTGTTGGCCGTTGCAAAGGAGGTAACACCTAGTCATACCATCAGGGAGAACTTCTGCACCTGGAGCTCAGCTTGGCAAAAATACGCCAGGAACTTACAGTTCTGATGTGAATTTAGACTTTAAAGATGTGGAGTGGAAGGTGGTTTCTGGTGCTAGGAGGACAAGGTTTGGGGCGTTAGATTTTAAACAGGGGATTAGTACGGCATTTCATATCCTCCAGTGGAGGAAACCTCTCCCTCTTGCATCCTGGTGCCAGGGCAGAGCCCATTTTTCCCAGTGCATGCTTTGGGGTGTGGATGAGGTCAAGTGTGCATCTGTGTGTGTGTGTGAAATCAAGCAGTCGTTGGTAATTGAGAGGTATATATGATTGTGTTACAACAGTTTATTTAATATGCTGGCTGCTGATGCCCTGCTGTGCTGGGCTTTGATCTTTCCCTGTCCCTCAGCTGTGAGGATGAGGTTTCTTCATTAAGTTGCTTGTGATGTACGAGCCAGGAGTTTTAGTCTCATCTTTGCGCCAAGTCATCTGAAACCTCCTTTTGAGAATGACACTGGGTCAGAGTCATTTCTTCTCCTCTTTACAGCACAAATGGTGCAGAAATGGCTTGACAAAGGCTGCACAAGCTGCTCCTTGCTCTCGCCTTTCTGCTTGGTCCTCTGGAAACTGATGGTGGCCACCTTGCCTTGCTGCTTCTGGTGATGGGTTGTCTGCAGAAGTCTGCAAAGCAGAAGGAATGTCAGTTGGATTGAAGGAGAATAGTCTCCTTTCCTGTGCCCTCAGACTTACCTCTGGTTTTGCTATTTACAGCACCTGGTACAGAGGGCTCCCTTCTCCACATGGAGGGAGAGGGGAAGTGGGTTTCTGTGCCTCGGGAACTGGTGTTGTATTAACCCTGGTGTTTATATACCTGGGGCGTCTGTGCTGTATTTCCTCTTGCTCATTGCTTCTGCCCCGAGAGCCGATACTGCAAATCTTAAGCCTTCCACATTTCCAATCTTAACCTGTGTTAGTCCTGCGGAGCGGGGAGGACAAAGGTCCAGTGCTGCTTTGGAAAATTAAGGCTGGGCGAGGAAAGGGAACTGCAGACAGGTCATTTGGACAAAAAAGTAAAATAAAAGGAGATTGAGCCCCAGAGTCTCCCTCTTGCTTGTCATGCTGCTTTGCCATGAGTAACGATTCTGCCGGGAGGGATTTCCAGGACCACCTAGTTGTTTGGGGTGTAGCAGGCACAGTGCTTCCACCAGAGTGCCTGCTCTGCCACTTGGCCTTCAGAGCTGTGCTTTTCTGGAGGTTGTCCTAATCTAATTATAGAGCATAGCCTGCCAGTTTCCAGTTTCTAGCCGTGATCCTTAACCAAGGGCACCAATCAGAAGTAATGAGCCACAACTGTGTTGCTCAGCCAGCATCCTGGAGACACTTCTGTTCTTCTGCCAGGGAGAGAGCCTTGTCTTGTCAGGCACTGTGAGAGCAGGGGGTGGGGTCCAACCACCTAAAGAGGACCCTCCAAGGGCTAAGGCCCACAGGAGATGTGAGCAGTGAACTTACTCTGTGTGTACTGGCACAGATAGATCTTGAGGAAAAGATGCCCACTTGCTTTGAGACCTTTGCTTGTCTATGGTTTTTCCCTGTTGCTTGTCCACAAGTATTCAGAGTTTGAGGTGATGTGTCATGGAGAGGAGCCTTCAGAAGCTGAGGCCCCCAGAGTCTGGGCACACCTGGAATGCAGCTGAGGCAGGGGAACCAGTCATGGTAGGGGATGATGCTGTCATCCCCAGTGCTCCAGACAGCTCAGGCCAGGGTGTGCAGCAAGGGTGTGGGTAGCAAAATCTGTCTTAAAGACCTGCCAGCCCAAGATGAAGGGCCTATAGCTAATGAATAAATGGGCTGGAGCTTGGGGATGGAGAAGAGGCTAGTAGAAGTGCTGGTGGGGCTTTGCATAGACTGGCTCTGTGCAGAATTGGCAGCTAATGAGGGTTTTTCTCTTTTTAATTTTGAGATAAATGGATGTATCGATTTGCAGTTGTCCTAGCTAATGGAGCAGCAACAGAAAGGCTATTTAAACCTCGCTGCTATTGTGTGGCACTGGGAAAGTCAAAAGAAGAGTGTGCATAAATAAATGGAACATGAAGTAAACTGACCTTTAAAAACAATACTGCCTCTAAATACCCGTCCTGGCATTTTATGCAGTCCACTTGATTTGAGAATGGGAATTTATTTGGGCATGGGCTGCAGACTGTGATTCCTCTCTAGCATGGGGAGGGGGGAGAGGATGCCCAGGTTAACTGTGGGTTCTTCCTTGTCACAGCAGCTCTGAATACCCAGACCAGGGATTGCTCATGTGTTAGGCTGATGCCGCTGGTCCTCTGCGCTTGTCATGTCTTAATCGCATCCCTGGTACCTGCCTGGAATAGCTGACCGAGGGCCTGTGTGTCAGGAGAGGGATATTGCTCCAGCGTAATCGTCCATCCCGTCTGGGCAAGGGCGCCCTGTGATTTGCTTGTCAAAAGGCAACGAGGCGGTGCGGACACTTTCAAGTCTGTAAAGAAAAGGGGAATCCTGCTAGAATTGGCAACTTAATTCACCAAGCTGGCCTCGACAGAGCTCATTAAGTTCTCGTGTATTCATTTCAGGCTAATGGCTGTCATGCTGACTGCTGTTTGATTTGCTATAATAGACTTTTATGGCTTTCCAGTTTGCTAGGACGTGTGTGTCTGTGCCCTGTGGTGCTGCTGTAGTACATTAGTTAGCTGCTCATGTGCTTGCTACTCTGACCTTCAGGGTTTGTTCTCCTCTTAGATGCATCTCTTGCACTTCACCTCTTTCATGCATTCTTTTTCACTCTCCTCATCTCACCCAGCCCCAGGGTACCGTGTTTCTGTGAGTCTCAGGGTTTGGCTTTTAAATCGGGAGAGATGTATTGCTAAGCCCATGGCAGGCTGTTGTGGCGATGCCTCAGTTTCTGACAAGTCCGATCTGCTTTATCTAATCTGTTTTTCCGTTTCACTGGATCTGTAGGAAACTAGTCTTGTTGGATTGTCATGGTCCAACGCTTTTACGTGAAGCAAGTGAAGTGCAGCCAAAGCCCCATGTTGGTTTTGTGGTACCTGGTGTGGTGTTGGGATCAGGGTGGGCTGTTCCCTTTGGTGCAGGCTTTCTTGTCCCACCTTCCAAGTATGAGACCTTCTGGGGCATGCAACCCTCCACTTTGCCTTTGAAGCAAGCAACCTTTAAGCTTATGCTTAAAAGGCATAACTCTGCAAGCCTCTTCTGCATCTGCTACTTCCAGGTGCCACGCCGTCTACAGATCTTGGGTCCTGCAGAGCTTCTGCAAATGCGGAGGCCATCATGTGGTGTGGTAACCAAGTCCAGTATCTTCTTGTGAGGAGCTGTTTTCCCTCACAATTCCCCCAAGTCTTGAGCTTGTTGATCAAGTCCAAACAATCTCTGGCGTTCTCTTGGCCCTGAAGCATCAGCAGTTTTCATGTGCTGGCAAAATGGTCACTTAATTGTTGCTTTCTTTGCTGAATGTTTCCTTGGGAGGTTTCCAGTGGGACTTTCTTTCCTTCAGTGCTTTCCCCACCTTGTTCCTCCTGTTATACTTAATGCATTGAGTGGTTTATAAAGCAATGCATATTATTGGGTTACATCTTCCAGCAAAAAGCTGTCCTCAGCCAGGCTCTGGGCCAGAGGCTGCTGTTTAGCACCCCAGCTGCTCATGAGATGACAGTTAGACCACAAAAAAGTATCTGTAACTTGGCAGGAGATAGCAACTGTAACAGGGTGCTCTTTTCAAAAGGCACCCACTGCATCTACAACCACAACCATCCACCTTGGGACTGTGCTTATCTCATCTTGAGTCCAAGCAAGCATGAGGAAGGGCTGTGGGAAAGGAGTTTAAAAATAGAAAGGAGAGTTTCTGGGCAGCATCAGCTAAGGTAGCTACAGTCCAGCTTGCAGGTGTCACATCTCCTGAACTCGGCCCTGATTTACCGATTTATTTTAATTGGGAGGCAGGCAGGCACTTACCATCAATAGCAATCCCTTCTGCTCAGGGAGTAGCCTTTGGGATTGAGCCTTCACAAGCTGCTGGTCACCATTTCCATCTTTAATGTGGTGGTGTAGTTGAAATAGTGGCTTTTATGACGTGTGTGGTTTTGTTTTTTTTTTCCAACTGTGTAGAAGTGTTTGATGAGGAAGGGGAGGAAAAGGAGGGGACTGTTGCTGCCCTGTCCCATTACACAGCCTGGAACCCAGACCATGCTGGATGGTGAGCAGGGGCAGGGAGGATCAGAGAAAGCCCCAAAAGCCCTAGCTGTAATTAAAATTATTATTTTGCTTTAATGGCAATAATGTTGGTAATTACATCAGTTTCCCTGCCATCCTGCCCAGGAGTCTTCAGGGGCTCGTATAATTCTATTGCGATGGCTCTGAGGCCTGATGCTGCGCATATGAAGCAGCTGCAGCGAGTGTGAGCTCTCGCTTCAGCCACATTAGCCATTCCCTTGCACGTTCACAGGCACCTTTTGCTTGTTGTTTGTTTTGGTTTGTTCATGTGTCCCCCTGTCCCCCCCCTCTTTAAATAAAAAGCCTTTACATTGAAGCTGATGATAACAGAGCTGATAAAGATGTTCCCACTACGTTGCAAAATGGCCTATAATCATTGTTGGCTGCTTTTCTTCCTAGTTTTGTTGGGTTTTTTTCCCTGCTCTTCCCCTCTCCCTCCAGCCTTCTCCCCACTCACTGTTTTCCTTCTCTCCCTGCCCATACGCTTTTGTGTGGATTTTAGAACTGAGCAAATGATTTACAAAGAATAACTGATCCACCAAGTACAGCCTTACTCTCCTTCCACCACTTCTGCGCATGCAAAATTTTCAACTAATACAGTTCAATACAAACTCCTCTGCAGCACTTTGGATGCAATTTAATTTACTTATGGCATTTTGTTTTTAAAAGAAACTTCCTGGAAAGGCAACAAACAAATTTGCTAATTATTCAAGCTTTGTTTATTAAACACTGTTGGGGAGAAGCCAGCCAGTTGTCTTTTGTGGGTAGGCAAGCATCTCCACCTCCCTTCCACCCTGGCATCCCATGGGCATGGCCAGTGCTGGGGACTGAGGGTGATCTCTCACCCCTGTCGCAGATGTGGGAGGTGAGGCTTCAACTGGCGGTTGCTGCAAGAAGAGAGCCTGCACTGCACAGGTACGCAGTGATGATCTGCAGCAGGTGAAACATTTTCCAAACTGCCTGAGCATCCTCATTTCTAATTGTTTGTTTTTGCTGGGTTTCAAAACCAGCCTCCCTCAGCCCTGAAGGAATAGCTGGCTGACAAAATGATGGGTTAGATGTCCACATTGTCTCTCCAGCTTCACAGAGCTGGTCACCATGCACTTGTTTTGATCTTTCTCCTTTACAGACTTTGTTTTTATTACTAACTTTGTTCAGCAAACTCCTGCAAGCAGAGACGCATTGTGAAGGCTGTGCCCTTCCCTTCAATAGTCTTAAGATCAGGCGTACTGTCCATCTATTAAAAAGCCATCTCTTAGCTGGATGAGATAATCCTTTTGAGAGGGTTTCATCTCCTCTGTAATCACTAGGTAGAATATAATATCCCTCAAAGAAATTATGCCTCCTCTCCTTCTCTCTCAAACCCAGCCTGCATGATCCACCAAGATGGGGTTATTTCTATATTGCCTAGGAAGATTGAATGTTAAAACATATCTTTACGTGGAGAAAATTGCCAGGTCAGGATTTTGCCAGCAGTGCCATGGGATGCCTGTTTTCATCAGTAATCGAGAGGCTGTGCGAGTGGCTGTTTCCTGGCTTGCGCTGGCATGGAAGAGCAGAAAGAAGGGGAGCTGAGAAAGTAGCAAGCGGGTAGGGACTGAGGGATGTGAATAATGCACAAGTCATCAGGCTGAGTTTACTGGGGGGAGGGGGGGGGATGCCATGTGTGTAGGCACGCTGGGTACGTTTGGCTCTGGGGCAAGTTTGTAAATATTCATAAAGGTCCCACTTTCCACATGCAAGCAAAACATAAATGGGCTGTTTTAAGTGTAGGGAAATACAGGCACCGTCTTGAGTGTTCATTCTAGCTTTTGGATGCTGGCAGCTCCTTTGAGCAAGAGCTTGGAAGCACACCAGGCAGCAGCTGCCATCTCCCTGCTCTTTTCCGCCAGCACTGAAGAAAGGCATTTAAACGAAACGGACTGCAGTGCATTGAGTAAAAAAGGGTGTTTGGGCTAAAGGGTTTGCACAGCTGACACCAGAGATATCCCTGGGATTTCTGTGGAAACTTTACTTTTCAAGAGGTGAGATGCTTATGAGAGACATATGCTGCATTTCTATGATGAGACATGGAGGATTTGAGTGACATGGCTTGGGTACGGGTTGTTGTATGGGGCTGGGAGGCTCATAAGAAGTCTCTCCTTTCCTTGCATGGAGGAAGCCAAAGTAGGTGCTTGGACCTAGAAGCATCCTTCCCTCTGAAGGTCATCTTGACAAAGTGCAAGCTTTTGTCATGATTGTTGCTGCATATACTGTGATGCCAGACGGAGAACGTCATTGGGTCTTGAGTGACGTCCTGATGTCCTGGGGAGAAAGTCAGTCTCTGCCTCTGGCAGTCCTGTCCCTTGTCTGGCTTCACCAGTAAACAGGAGACCCTGGTCCTTTAAAACATGTGCCCAAGGAGTGAAATGAGAGACGCAACAGAAACTACTGGGGCGGAAAACTCCAAATGGCGTGGAAGTAATGTGTAAAGTGTCCTGGAGATAACAGTCATTTCCACCAGGCAAAACTTGGGCTGTTTCTGGAAGGATACTGCAGCAAGGAGGGGGGGCAACCTGAAAATCAGAAATAGTCATGCTGTTCTGACCAGTGCAATGCTGGGGTAGACGAGGGGGACAGGGGACAGCAGGAAGGGGAGAAAACAGCAGATTTAGATCTGAAAGGAACGCTGGTGTGGGGCAGCCAGCAATTCAGTGCTGTTGTGCTGGGGAAATAAGACTCCTGGAGCCAAAGAAATAATCTTGGGGTTAAACCACAACAGGGCAGAGGAGGAGAAAGTGTACAGGAGCATTCTCCAAGCCAGAACCACCCAGATGAAGAGGGGAAAGGTAATTTAGGCAAATCAGTAATCATTCCTCTTAGAAGAAATGGGGACAAGGCAGAACACCCTTGCTCACTAAGCTCCTGAGCAGCCCCAGGACACAGGCACGCTGGTGATGCTCCACGGCAGTTTGTATGGGTGCTGAGGCCCCAGATCTGCCTGTCCCTTGCAGATTTTTTTTTTTTTTTCCCCAAGGCTCTGAATTTATTTTGAGTGTCCATCCCAGACCCATCCCCGAGGTCAGGATGATGTCCAAGCTCAGGATGGCCGATGCCAAGTGATGATGGCTGCCAGGGCTCCCCTTGGCCCCGCTGGGAGCGAGCGACTGGGTTGCTGAGGTGGAGCATGCTTCCTCTGGAGCAGAAGCAGCGGCTGCGGTCCTGCAGCATCTCTTGCTGCAGGAGCCATCTAGGCTTGGGCTGAAAGCCTGCTCTTTTCCAGGGGACTGGAAGCACCCGCACGGGGTGTTTGAGCCCAGCCCTTTTGGTATAATTACACTTACACATCTGGGCAGCAGATGGCTTCAAGGTCTCTTCCTTGTCCCCGGCAGGAGGAAGGGCGCTCTGCTGCCAGAAACGGGCAGAGGAGCGAGGAGCTAATGAATGTGACCTGATAGCAATTACTTTTATTTTATCTCTTTCCTCCGATTAAGATATTCTCCCAGAAACACTGGACATAACTTCTTATCTCATGCCAACTAACAAAAGCCGCATTCCTTCCCTCTGTGTCCCTGTGTGGTTTACCTCCCTTTCTGTACATCATCTTTTAAGTCAGCAGCAGGAGCGTGTCTGGCCGTATAAACGTTTATTAACACGTTCAGGCTGCGAAGGCAGCGTGCATGTAGCAACTGCTCAGTGCAAGGCAGCAAAAGAACCTTCACTGAAAGTGGTTTTGGGGGTTTTTTGGGGTTTTTTTTTAGCCTACATAATCATAATCATGTACTTTGTTTTGGGCTCCTTTTTCAATTGTGGTGCCTGTATTAAGGTATAATTAAGGTCATGCAGAAATGTACTGTGCTGGGGGATGGTGCCCCAGCTGCTGCCGTTTTAGGGTACGGGCTCTTTTCAACATGAAGTAATTGAGCTCAGCAGGAGACTTGTGAGGTGGGCACATGTTAGCATCCTCACTCCATGAAGCTAGGGAAGGTGAAGCTAGAGCTGGCAGAAGAGGCTTGCCAAAGCATTTTTTCAGTAAAAAATGCTGGGTTTAATTAAGATAGAAATATTTAGGAAAAATCTTGCCATTTTGACAGCAAAGCTGGGCAGAAATAGCATTTCAAAAGAACAATAAAAATCACTCTTGCAATAGATTCATCCAATTTCTTTTTCAGAATTGCATTTTGTGTTTTATTAGTTTGTAATATGTCAGTGACAGTCATGTATAATAAGGTTTCTATGGCTGGTCATACTTTGTGATAAAATAATAGACTAAATCAGTCTATAAATTTTTAAAATATTTATATGTGAAGTGAACTGCTGCTATCATTTTCAAACTATTTTCATTACAAATTGAAGAAATTTGATCAAGGAAGGTGGTTCAATCAGTATTAGGCAACCATTACTTAATTTCAACTCTTAATTGCTGTTGAGACTTAAAATGTGGTTGATTTATATTGTCAGTGTGAATAATGAAGAAGCAGGAAAACTGAATATAAGGTTCAAGGTAATTTTGTTTCAAGAAAAAAAATCCTGGAAGTCTTTAATTTTCGTGATTTGCTTTAGGGGGGATAAGAAGAGCATTTCTTATTTTTTAATTTTTTTTCTAAATGAGGATGCAAACCAAATTTGGATGGAGGTCGGTTCAGACAGCTGATGTCCTGTGGGAAGGCTTGGGCTGGGAGGCAGTGTGATGCTGAGCTGCTGGGCATCTACAGAGATAATCTCCACCGCTGCAATATTGCCATCAGGCCCGCTCCCTTCTGAGCAGCTGAACTGAGCAAATGTGCGGTAGATGAACTTTGCAAACATGCTCTTGCGGTTTTCTTGCCTACCTGTTGCCCCTTTCCTGACTCCTGCTGCGTTTCTGCCACTCTGCCTTGCTCTCCAAAGGTGAGGCTCTGCTCTTTTTTTTCGTGTGAGCAGCTCACCAGGCAGTTTTGTGCACACACACACACTTGCACGTGCATGCAAAGGGTCTCGGCAGGTAGCCATGCAAGCCAGCTCCGCGTCCTGATGCAGCACAGCTCATCACAATTTGCTTAGTTATTTGGAGGTGCATGGGTGGAAGGAGAGAGCTGGTGGCTGTCACCCTGTGTAGGCTAGCTGTTTGTCCCGCTCTTTCCAGGGACAGAGCTTATTCAGTGTGTTGGGGGTGGGGGCTTCGCTGGGGTGCCAGTATGGTGTGTTTGGCCACAGCCTGCCCGTCTCCTCCAAGCTCAGGTGGGGGTTATACAGACGGCCTCCCTGTTTTTCAAACCTGCCTTGGTTTTCATCATGTTGATATGTCACTTCCAGCTGGGCTTGGCCTGCAGCTGTAAATCAAACTTGAAAGGGTAATGGGAAGGGAGAAGAGGAGATGTTGAGTCAGCCACCTCCTGCCCAGCCTGTGTGCGATGAGGCTGGGTTGCTCATATGTGTTTGGAGGTGCCTCCTGCTTAGGTGACCTGGGGTCTGGCTGCTTTTGCCAGGGTGGCCACCAGCATTACCTTCATACTGGTATTTAAGGAAGGGAAAAAACAGGAGTTTGTAACTGGTAGGCAGGTGTGCTCACCTCAGGCATGTTTATTTAGCACTTCAGTTCATCACCAAGAATGGAAGATGTAAGTATCTTCCTCTAACTAGTAAATCTTTATTTAGAGGTAAGTTGAGAGCACAGCCCTCTGAGCTTAAAGAGGGGACCTAACTCTGCTTTATACCATAACCAGACCTTGATGAACAACTTGAATGGGGAATGATTTCTGCTCCATGTGTGATTGGGAGGACCCCAAACCTACATGGGTCAGGAGCCACTGAGCCAGCACTTGGAAAATAGCTCTATTGGACGTTCTAGAAATGCACAGCCAGATGTTCTTGCCTTTCAGGTGGGCTGAGAGGGTTAAAGCATAAAGCTGTTCCGCTGCAGTGGTTAGTTGATGGCCCGTGAAGCATCGCAGGGGTTTTCAGCTGGTTGGTGAAACAGCAGGACAGGTGGATATTTTGTTTTCCTATATGTAACTTGTGTGATTTGGGAAGCAAATTTTGCAAAGAGGTTGTTTCTTCTGGTAGGAGCCCCAGAGGACTGCGGCACTGCTGTTCACCCCTGTCTTTACAGTCAGCAGGGAAATGGGTGTTGGGGCTTAAGGCAGGTGGCAGGCAAGTGGGGATGTCTCTGCCCTGTGGGACACAGCTGCAGCATTGCCTCACAGCACGTCTGTGCTGTGTGCAAACTCCTGTTCAGGTCTGAGGGCTGCCCTGAGTTTCAGGGGATGGGCTGGGAGAAAGCTGAAAGCCTGCATCCTCCTAACATGGGTGGGCCAGCCTGGTATCCCACCGCATATCACAGGGGGCCTTCTCTGCAAGGCTTTCTCTTGACAACTTCATATCCAAGGGCCTTGAACACAAGAGCTACCTATCTGCAAGGCAAATGTGGGTTTTTTCAGCAAGGTTGTACCTCCAGAGCATGTGCTTCATCACCAGTCCCTCATCGTCATCTTAACTGGTGTCTTGCTGTGTGCTCGCACATCGTGTTTGGTCTGCTTAGATGATGCTGGGAGGATGGCAGACCTACTTTTTGCTTTTAGTTGTATGAAGCAGTGAATCCTTCATTGCGTTATTTTCTTGTGGTGAGGACGGCTGAAAAGAAGAGTGTAGGCAGCTGTGTTGTGCTGACCTGCTTCTGTGGAGGCGTATGGGGGTGTTCGGTGGCCCAAGCAGCAGCGATGGTGATTTCTGGTTGCACCTAATACGCGTCTCTGAGGTGTCTGGTCTGTGTGCCTGGTGGTTGGGCTATGGGGGCTCAAGAGGCAAGTGGAGGCTGGAAGAAGAGCAAGGAGGAGCCCAATCCCTGGCAGGAGGGTGCCTGGCAAGGAAAAGACAAGGCAACCTGGAGGAGACCTTCAGGAAAGGTGGGTGGCAGAGACAGGAGAGCCAAGCCTCATGCCTACTGCAAGGGCTGTGAGCCGCATCCCTTCTGCACGTTCGCGCTTGAGGCTGGGCTGCAGCAGGCATGGCGTTTTTTTTGGGGGGGTGTTGGTTAAAAAGCCTCACCAGAGCGTTATGGAATCGGAATGTGAAGGGTAATTGAGCTGAAAGCCATTCTGTTCCCGCAGCCTGCACCGCGGGACCCACTGAAGCGCCCTCAAATGCCTGCCTGGGAATCCCGCTGAAAGAGCGGGAGGTGGGGGGAGCGTCCCCTCAGCTGTCCTCCTGTCCCCCGTGCTGGTGGGCGAGGGCAGGAGGTGGTCACTAGAGGGGTGATGTGGAGAAGCCAGACTAATGACAGATGAAGGTTTCGTGTGAAAAAAGCACAGAAAGGTAAATAGGCTCCTGAGCTGCAATCTCCGTCCGTGCAGGCATCGGTATGCTCCCTGAATGAGTCCTTGCAGCTTGGACGGCATCTCCCTGCATCCATCTGTGATCACGTCCTCCCACTGCACCCCTTCTCCGTGGAGGACGTAGGAGCAGAGTCCCACCAAACAACCCCGCGCCCCCCTCCCCATGACACCCATTGCACAAATACCACCCACATAGGGAGAAATGCCCCACTGGCATGGCCAAGTAGGTGGTATTTTCAAATAATTAGAAGGACTGGATGGATTTAAAAAAGAAGAGAGGGATGTGGTTAATCAAGAGAACTGTAATTACTAAACACTGCTGTGAGATGTTAGTCACTGCTCCAGTCCTCTGCCCCTCTAGTGGAGGGAGCATGTGGAAGGGGATGGGGGCTTGGAGAGCTGCCGACACAGCCTCAGGGAGGGGATTAGCAGAGACCCCTGTGTTTTGGACTTCCAGAACAGTGACGGCGTGAAGTGCACGGCCCGATTGTGTACCTTGTCGTGTGTTATTGATTGCTGAACAGGCGCAGTTAAGTGCCTCTCATTAATATTTGTTTTGGTCTTTTCCCTGAATTCTGATGAGTGGAGAAGATGCTTCTTATCTCTTTCCTGCAGGTTTTCTTTCTAGAGGATTCCTCTTGCTAGTGACAAACCTGGGCTTTGTAGCTGCTTGTCCCACTTTTGGGAGGAGGGATGAATTAGTAGCTGACAGGAAATCTTGGGAACTCTGCAGAAGGAAAGCGAGGAACAAAAATTAACACAAAATTAAGAGGTAAAAGCGTTCTGCTCATGTCGTGCAGATGAAATATGGATTTCCAGACTTGGCTAGGTTTGTAAGTCTCTTAAAAAGGGACTCTTTGGGCACATGGGTGATGCTGACTAAACTTATAAATGCATGAGCAGGGACAAGTGGTGTGAGCTGTGGAGCAGGTAGCCAGGGACTGCTTCTCAGTCAGTGCTTTTGTAGCTGGTTTTGGTTTCTGATTGAGAGAAGAGACTGTGGCCAGTGGGTGTATTGTCCATGTCTTCTGGACTGACACTGTGAAATTGGTCTTTTGCTGTCTCTATTGTCTAGAAGAGGGCCTTCTCTTTGTCTCCATTCATCTTTCTGCTCTAGAGATGTGGCCTGGCTTGTGCATTCTTATGACTGTTGGCCACCTCCCACTCACTGTTTTTGACAAGAGCCTGCATTTCAGCATCACATTGTGGTGGTGCTGCCATTCTGACATCATGCCTGTTTGTACCAGCTGTTGCTTTTGAGGCAGTCTGCCGTGGCCAAATGTGCTGAAGCTGCCTGCAAAGGTTTCTCATCTCAGCTGTTTGGTTTGCTTCCCTGAACAACTACCACCTTGCAGAACAAGGCATGGAGGAAGTTGTCCTTAGCTGCTGTGTCACATGCTGTTTGATGTCCTACGTCTGGAGCAGGTCCTTGCTCCCCTCCTCTATCCCTAACCCTGGCTGCAGTGGATGACTCTTCTCTTTGCTTTCCTTACCCCTTCTCCCAGGTGGGGGGACGGGACGGACGGACGACTCTAGATGGCCATGCAGGTCTGAACTGTTGCGTTACGGTCGGTCTCTCTCATCAACTAAGTCATGAAAGGGGTTTCTGAAACTTGGCTTTAGCTTAAATAGAGCAAAGCACTATTTCTTTGTCTTGTATAATAGTGCCTTGCTTGTTGGGCTTGACTGAACCACAACTGGTCCACCCAAAGCTATTGAAATTATTTTGAGCAGCTCTTTCTATCTATTCAGGTTGTGCTCCCAGGCACTTAGGTGTAGCTTCTAAAATGAAAGATTTCTGGTGTGCCCAAAAGGAGCGAAGAGAGCTATTTTAATGTGGTTGCTCCTCTGGCTTTTCACTGGAGAGTTGGGTTCAGGTCTGCTATGAAGTGATATTGGAGTTCATGGAGCATGAGAAACTGCATTTGTTTGTGGGTTACAAATGAAGACCTGTCAAAAACCTTTTTAAGCAGTGACAGAAGTTTTCTTTTTCATGATACATTTAACTTAAAAGGCTTTGCTTCCCAAGGAGGCTTGTCTCTTCTCTTTCTTCCTTTCTACAAGCTGGGAAAAATATGGATGGCAAAAGCTGTTGTTCTCCTTTTCCCCTGTCGAGCCATCCATTTGGTGGGGTGTTTGGATCCTCTGGGGTGCTCTTGCTTCTGGAAAACAGTGGGGCCAGCTATGAAGGGGAGTGAGGAGCACCGGGAGAGAGGGGGAATAGGAAATGGGCCCCCTCCTTGTGCTTTGAAGCAAGTGCTTTACCAGCTGCTTGTGGGAAGAGGGTGCAGGTTATTTCCATCGATTTGGTGTCAAGAGGTGTTTTTCAAAGGGTAAATGTGTTTATAGGATTTCTGTCGTTTTGTTGTAAGAAGTAGGATGTTGTTCCTGGACACAGGAGTTTGCTAGAAGTGTCGCATCAGCTCTTCATCAATGTGTTTCATGTTGCAACCCCATTCCTAGGTGTGCTGTGCAGGTGGCATGTAAAACTAGGTATTGCTCATTGCCATCCGCTGTGACTGAACCTTTTATTCAGTACAGGCTCTGGACAGCCATTGGGAAGCTGGTTTCAGGCACCATACCTCGACTTCTGTGCTCCTGGCCATGTCTGTGGCTTCCATTTGAGCGGCTGAAACATCTGCTGGGCTGTAGGTTTAGAAATATGTACACAATAAGGGCTGTCAGAGTTGATTGTTTCCTGCCTACTGCAGTCACAGCTCAAGAGTGGTCTTAAAGCATTTGTGAGGAAGGTAAGAAATTGTCACAACCAGTGTTTTTGTGCAAGCTCAGCAATTTGAATGCTCCCTCCATCTGCAGATTACATACTGTGGGAGGATAGGGGATGCCAGGATGTGTGCTGGTGGGTTTCAGCCTTGATGCAGAGAACCCTCTGGCTTAGGTCCTTTTGCACCAGGATGGTGAGGAGGATTCCCAACCTTATCTTCCTCCCATTTATAGCACTTTCTTTACCACACCTGAGGAAAACAGGTGTAGTTTGTAGCCTTCCTTAGGCCAATTGGTTGTAGCAGTATCTACAAATAATGAGCAGAGATGCTTTATGGAAGGAGATGTTCAGCTACCCAGAATAGTTCCTCACCTCGAAGGAGAGAGAAACCAATAACATTACTCTGTGTTCCAGCTAAGCAGGTGCCATTGCTAATTAGCAAGGGATTGTTGTTAAGAGAGGTTTCTTGCCACAAGCTGTCAGCCCTTTGTGCCATGCTGCAGTGGTGCTGCCACTCCTTGGAGCCATGGTGGGTGTCAGAAACCCAGAGAGCTGCCAGATTTTGTTGGTTGGCATGCTGGTAGGGGGTGAGGAGGAGGGAGAAGAAAAGAGAGGAGGAAGGAGAGGAGCTGCGTACCATTCACAGAAAAAAAAAAAAAAATCTGCCTGCAAGTTCCGAAGGACCTCACCTGCAAAGAAGCAGCAGCATGCTGTTGAATGTTTGGGGTTTTTTAGCAATCCAGTGGGAATCTTTGGAGGGGAAATAGTGGTGACACACGGTCACCTGCAGCTCCCAGAAGGTCTGAGAAGGCGGCCTTAATTAATTTGTTTTTTTGTGGGTGTTGCACATCTCTAGTCCATTGCAGATCCAGCTGTTTCTGCATTTGTTTGTGTGGCATGTTTGCCAAGTGAGAAGAGGGGTCAGTAGCGGGGAAGCTGAATCCTGCCCAGCTGTCCTGGCAAGAGAGTGGTCCTAGTGAGAGAAGCCTCCAGCATCCTCTGGTCCATGTAGGACAACAGGCTGGTGTTGGGTGAAATGGTAGCCACAGGCATGGCGCTTCTGTGGCTGTACATCTTACACCTGCATAAGGTCTGTCTGTACTGCTTGTTCCAGCAGAGCACCAAGATATAAAATAACATAACAGAAGATGACAGTTCCCTCCAAACCCTTGGGACTGACCCACAGTCCTACAGAAAAGTGACTGCAGCCAGATAAGATGGAATCAAACCGGATGAAGTAGCAACAGTTTGCACCCCCGTAGCACATCTGACACTCAGTTAAACAGAACCCGCTTTAACACAAACTTAAACCCACGCTGGCAGGAAAAGCTCGGCCAGCTCTGTCTGAGCCTCCTTCCTTCACAGTCACTGTGCAAATCTCTTCGAAGCCCAGCAGGGCTGCTGCCCAGGGCACTTAGGATGGCTTGGAGAGAAGGTGGTGGTCCTGCATATCCTTTTGGGTGCTCCAGAGTGAACCAGAGTCTCTTCTAAGGAAGCTGCACTACTGTAAAACAAAAGAATTTATGTTCCTGTAGCTCCTTAAAGAAAGGATTGGAGAGAAGGATTGATAGCTGCTCTGGGTTTGGCTGCCTCAGTTTCCTCAGACATCATCTTTCTTCCCCTCTTGTAGCATTGTGCAAGGGGTGGGCATCCCTTGGTTGTGCGGTTGGTGGAGCGGCTCCTGCTGCCCGCCAGCTGTGTGACACCAGTGTGGATGGGGTGAGGCACGTCCAGGGCTGGTCGAGGGTGCCTGAGGCAGCATTTCTACTTGTCTCCAGCTCATGGAGATGGAGGAAAATGTGGCAAGATATATTTTGCCCTGGGCAGTGGACTAGGTAGGACAAACTCCTGCCTTCCACGCTCCAGTGGCGATGAGTACAACTCCTCACGGTCAACACTGTGGAGCTGCCCCTGCTTGAAAATCTGCCACTTGTCCCCCCTCCCCAAGTCCCTTTGCTCCTGATTTCTGAATTATTGGCAGAATAATCTTGCTTGCTTCCACCTTGGCATATTGCTGCCCTGTGCCTCTTCTCATCCCAGGTAACTGTGTTTCCACCAGATGCATGGTCTGCTTGAGACAGTCTGTCTTTGGGGTCCTGGGGTCCACAGGCATGTCTGATTGTTTCCAAGCCTGTTCCTTGTAGGTCGTATCATGTTCCCTGCCGTAATGTGAATGGAGGAGGCCAAACACTTCCCCTCCTCTTTCGTGCTATCTTTTTCCAGTAGGGATTTCTCTCACAAAGCTCACTTGTTGCGGCCCATGTATTTTGGGTTGGCATGCCAAAAGTGCTTTCATTTAACAGATCTTTCATCAGGGTCGATCTTTTCTATTGCTTTTTCCCTTTGGGTGTGCTTGGAGGAATTTATTCTTTTTAACAGGTTTATTGGTTTTAAAAGGCTGGGGGGGCTCTTTCATTTGATGCCTGGCGAATGTATTAGGTTTCTGATCTCCTCCTGGGACTGGGAGGGGAGGGATGGATGGAAAAGAGGAGGAAACTGCAACCTGTTCTGCCCATCTAGCAACAGTTTTCTCATCCTGTGTGTGTTTCACACTGGCTTCTCTTCCACTGCCGCCACCAACCGAGTCCTGCCGCTGGTCCTGCAGGAACCCTAGTGCAGCTAAGGTGCCAGACGTCTCCTTGTCTGTTTTAAGTGGTGCATCTCTAATTCTTGCAGGTAAGCTGTACCGGCACAGTTAGCCGTTTGCATGTCATCTTGGTGCCGTTACTATTTCTGGTGGAGCTGTTACTGGTGTTATCATCCCTAGCAGTATCTGTAGAAATAAGCACTTTTTCAGCTCTTGTTGTGAAGGTGTGAAGACAGTGATTTCATGAACAGAAAATGTATGAGCTGATTGAAGTCCCTGTATGAGGACTAGGGGAATGGAGGCACAGAGATGGCATGATTCCCCCCACCCCCCTGTTGTTTTGCCTTTATTTCTCCATTATGTTCTGCAAGTCTCAAGTTTCTTATAAACAAAACTAGAAGTGGGGTTTTGGTTTGGTGATTCGGTTAAATTGCTAGGATGGATTAAATTGAGAAATACCCCCATACATCTCCCTTGCAGCTGAGGGCAAATTTAACCACCAATTCCAGAGCTTCTGAAAACTGCTTTGTCTGAAAATGAATTTTGGCCTCTCAAAGTTCAAACATTTATCCTGAGCCAGAAATATACACAGATTTGCTCTCTAATTTAATAAAGCCATCCAAATAATATGATTTCTCCCATAACCATCGTTTATGTTTCACAGCGAAATGATAATGAGACACTCATTAGAAGTAATAAACAAAACAAAACCCACACAGCAAATCCTTCACCAAGCCTGACTGATGGGAAAAGCAGCAGCAGCTAAGTCTTAGGCCACTAATGTTTACTGGGTGCAGCTGTTTTGAAGGAGATGTTCTTGAAACATTATTTTGCTTGTTGCATTTTAATGGGATTTTGCTGATGGAGCAGGTGGGCACAAACAGTGCACAGGAGCAGGTCTGCAGTTGGGTTAAACACTGCACCAGGGCCAAGCTGGCACTGCTTCTTCCACCTCTTGGGAGTTGGCTAGAACTGATGATTAAAGGGCATCGTTCATTCGCTGAAATCCTTCTCCTTATCACAACTTTGACAAGGTAGCTATTGTTTTAATTCCCTGGTTAAGGCTTGAACCAAGGCCAGGCTGGATGGGGCTTTGAGCAGCCTGGTCTAGTGGGAGGTGTCCCTGCCCATGGCAGGAGCTGGAGCTAGATGATCTTTAAGGTCCCTTCCAACCCAAGGTGTTCTGTGGTTCTGTGATACACCTAACGTGTAGACAACAAGAACTGCAACTGATATCTTGATATCAAAAGTCTTCTCCTTTTTACTTATAACTGTATGTGCACTCTGGGCCGCCACCTGAATATTTGTTTGTGGGCCATCCTCATCCAGGTGAATTTTCCTTTGACTTCAGCATTTTGCTTTAGTAGGTTTGCTTATCTTTAATAGCTCTTTACCGTTAATAGCATTTATTGTTGCTATTTCTCAGTTCTGTTACCCTTTTGCTACCTGACTGTGGCACTTAGGGACACGGTTTAGTGTTGGACTTGGCAGTGCTAGGTTTATGGTTGGACTCAGTGTTCTTAAAGGTCTTTTGCAACCTAAATGATTCTGTGGCTTTTACATAGCTCTCCTTGCTGTGAAGTTGTTCCAGCTGGGACCACACAAGGTGGCTGGTCCATCTTGTCTTCATTTTAGGGTGCTGGGGAGGGCAAAGCAGAGGTGGCCAGTGGGACGGTGTGCTGTTGTTGGGGTGTTGGGGGTCTTTTCCTGCTGCCTGTGCCGGGGGCTCATGCCATGCTGGGCCATGAAGTCCTGCCTCCAGCACAGTGTTCCCAGAGCCAACATCACTGCAGTTATTTGGCTGATACTATTGTGCCATTCCAGCTCTGGCATTTGTTCTTTTTGGCCCAAAATAGCCCACATCTGTTGCTGCTGAGCATTCATTCACTGCTTCGCATCCAGGCTTTGGGGAAGGGATAGGATGTGGGGAACGGCTGATATCTGGTGTTTTGTTGGGACTGTTGGTCTTCCTTACAGGTCTCATTCATTGGCTTTCTGATTCGAGGGCACCCCTTGGTGATTTTTGTGCTTTCAAAATCACAATGAAGGTATATGGACCCAACACAAGCTTATTGTCTTTGTCCTCTTAATTATAAATTAATAAATACAACAATGTGAGCTGCTGCTCTTGTGCATAGTCAGGTCTGCAAACTGTACATGCTGAGGGCACAGGCAGATCTACAAAACGTGCTTTCTCCAACCACGGCCACTGCACCAACTCTTTCTGTTTAGCTCCTTTGCTTAGGAGAGCACAATGTCTGTTCACAGTCAGAGGATGCAGAGTACCACGAGCTGCGAAGGTCTGCTTTGGTATGAAATGACTCCTCTTTAAAGCTTGTTTTAGTTGTTCCTATGTATGCGTAAAGGTTAAATCCCATGCCTTTTGTGAAACTCAAAAATGGAAAGGTTGAATCACCCTTTTCTTCTTTGTTCTGTTTTTTGGGGGGTCATGTTGATTTTCGCTGTGAAGAATGGGCATTTGTCTAGAAAGCTGGTGGGGAAGGGACACTGGAAGCAGGGAAGGGTTGCTGCAAGCAGCAAGGTTTAGCAGTGCAAAAGGTTCAGCTTGGCCAACGTAGGGTGCCAGGAGAGACGATAGACGGGTTTTCTTCTGCTGTCCCCTTTTCCTGGCTCTTGCTGTCATCTGTCCCTTATCCCTGGGCTTCAGCATCCTCCTAGCTCCCAGAGTAGCTCCAAGGACTGTCTGTGGTACTGGTGGTGCTGAGCCAGGTGTGCCAAAGCTCCTCTGAGCCGGAGGCTGCACGTGTGGCTCCCTCTCTACTCCTGTCCAAGAGGGTTAATGAGTCCTTAGCTTTTGATCCTTCTTCCCTAACCTGAGCTAAGTGCTAAGAAATAGCTCCTCCAATTAAAAAAAAACCAAACCAAAACAAAAACAAACAACAAAAAAAACCCCACCCAACAAACCCACAACCAGCCAACAAACGAAAAATCCAACCCAAACAAAAAGGCAGCTCACCTTTTGTTTCTTCTGTATACTTTTAATAGAAAATAAATGGTAATAGAAGAAACTCTGCTGGAAGGTTTCAGAGAGCATGTCTTGTGCATTGCTCTTTTCCTACTGTATCGCTCCTGTCCAGACTGATGAACTAAATGATGCAATGCCAGAGATAAAACAGCTCTTTTTACCTTACTTTGAAGAAGAAATAGTACATCCAAGCTGTCCCTGGACAAACTCTTACCTGCCAATGTTTCAAAAATTGCTTTATTAGGGTCATCCTCACTCCCTTCTTGCTTGTGCTGTGATGTCCTTCCTCCTCCCTCCTAAATGAAAACCTTATTTTGGTTTTCACCTTTTGAAAAATGGTTTTAAAAAAACCAAAATATAAAACCAAGCAAAGAAGACCAGATGTGCACACACTGGAGCTGCATGGTGGTCAGAGAGGAGATAGCTGTTCTGGCTTTTACCTGTTTTTCTACCCAGATATGCTGTGAGCAGTTGGCTGTCCCTTGAGAAAACAAGGCTCCTGGGTCTCCTGACTGCTTTCATTCAGGGGAAACTTTTGTACTTTGAGTGTACTTAGCACTAAGTCGAACATGGGTTTCCCCCAAGCCACTGAGAGCAGCTTCCAGCCTGTTTTCAGCAGCCTGCTTTTGACAGGGAGCTGCTGGGTGTGTGAAACCTGTGCTTGATGAAAAGCTGAAATGCCCGGAGGCATGCTTCTTAAAAATGAGCTCCCTTCATGTTCAGAGGCAAGATCTTTGGCTGGAGGTGCACAAACTTGTGTTTTCCAAGCGGCTGATCCTAAGGATGCTTTTGCAGGTGTACACCTGCCCTATCAGGGAAAAGCCAAGTGATAATGTCCTGTGTTGTCATCTTAGCTGCTAGGATGCTCGCCTGTCCCTGGAGAACAGGATGGCTCTTGTGGGTAATGAGCTCTGCTGGGGCTGAAAACAGAATTAATCATCACTTGGGAGTGCTGGAGGAGATGCTGGTGGCTTCGCATGGCTTTATGGACAGGTGTAAAACAGATACTCATTTTCTGGAGATGTCGAAGGTTCTCTAAGATGGACCTTGTGTGTGGCTGCAGCACGGAGGAGTTAAGCAAAGCATGGAGATTGCTATTTAAAAGATGCTGATGGAACATGACTGTCTTTTGTAGGAAATAAGGGGAATTGACAAATCTGATTTGTTAATGATTGCAGGGTTGTGTTGGGTATGCTGGCAAAAACAAAAGAAGAATTGTAAACCCATATTTTCTCCTGCTGCCTCTTTCTGATAGAAATGCCAGTGCACAGGCCAAAATACAAGAGCCTGGTTTACTTAAAATCCCTGTTGGGATATTACCTGGCAACTTCTCTCCCAGAGCAGCGTGCAGCCCAGAAAGAGAAGAGCTCCCTTTTACAGCCTTTGCTGGGAAGATGCAGGGGGTGATGGGGCAACTGTGTTTTTCTGCCTGGCTTCTCAGCTCCTGGCAGAGATGGGGCAGCATCCCCAAGTGAAATGCCCACCCTCAGCAAGGGTCCGGTATCCCTCTGAAGGCAATTCTTATTCAGTGAACGGTTGTTTGGAAATAGTCAGTCATCAGGCACTTACGGATCTTTCAAGCCCCTTTCTCTCCCTAATAATCCCACCTCTTGGGAGGTATTGATTCTCTGCTGTTGGCTACCTCTTGGTATTCTGTGGTCCATTTTTGTCTGTGCAAATCGCTGCGCTGTCATTTTCACGCAGCAATTACCTACTCTTGATTTTTCTTTCATCCTGAGTCCTTTGCCAGAGATCTAAACTCTGTATTGACAAACCACCCTGGAAGAAACACAGAGGTCAGGGTTTGGGAAGGAGTTTTACACAACAAAAACTTTGGGGAGAGTTTCCCCTGGGGTGTGATCATCTCAAAGGTGTTCAGTCTGTCTTTTTATATTTTTTTTTTTTTACTTGTCAAACACGAGAGGGATGCTGTGGCTCCCTACCCTGCAAATGTGACTTTTATGCCTTGCTTTTTGCTCATGCTGAAAACGTAAGAAATTCTTCGCCTTGCTGCGGTGCGAAGGATCAGCCTGGAGAGCTGGGGGAAGCAGTTTTCCAAGTCATCCTCTGCTGGGGAATGAGCACCCATCCGCGTGAGCTGTGGCCTGCTATATAGGCCAAGTTAGACCAGGCACAGGTGTCCAAGCAGAGCTGTGCTTTGGGTGGGCAAAAGCCCAAGATGCATCATAAACCAGACCAAAAGCAGCAGCTGTGCCAACTTGAGGGGTTTGGGGCAAAACCTTCCCCATGCTGTTGCTCTAGAGGATTTGGGTCTGCGCATGGTTGCAGCAAGAGAAAGCAAGGCAGAAAGCTTGGGAGATCTCTCCTCTGACAGAAGCACTTGGTATCAGTCGCCATGGGTTTTAACTAACTCGCTATCTCTTGTGCTGTTCAGCTGGTGCCTCGTGTGTGGAGGGTACCCTGGCTTGTCACCTGAGACAGTGGCTTGGCTTTGGGTGACCTGAGAGCGCACCTGGGTGAGGTGCTGCCGGCAGCTGCATGTGGGGACAGGGTTTGTGGAGCATCAGGGGTGTCAGGCTGTGGCTCCGCGGGGTGCGCTGGCAAGCGTGGATGGGGCTGTGCAGGAGCGTGCTGGAGACCAGGTGCTCACAGACCAGCAGTATTGCAGGCTAAAAGGACAGGCACCTTCCAGTCTTAGTGATTGGTTTACATTTCCAGTCTGAATTACAAGGAAAAGGGTGGAAAATGCCTTTAAAAAAATTAGAGCAGAGATTCATGCTGACATTTCTAGGTCCCAAGAGTCAGCAGGAAGAGCAAATGCCTGCAAACACATGTTTCGGAGGCCTTTTGTACTACAGCAGGTTTTTCTAAAGATGTGGGCACAGCTGTAGACAAAAAACAAAAAATAAAATAAATAAACAACAAATACAGACTAAGAAAGGTGCAGCATCAGGCCTTGAGCAGGAATTTTGTGGTCTCGGGTAGTTTTGATGGTGATGAAGGTACCGACGCAGCAGCTGTGAGCTTCCTCTTGCTTTCCTGGAGGTCAGGCTTTGTTTCGGGGTTATGGTTCAGCCATCTGGGGAGGGGGGGAGGTTTGAGAATTTGTTTTAGTCCCAGATGGTTATTTTTTTTCTTTCCGAGTAGATGAAAGTTGGAGGAAATAGTGATTTACAACAATGGGGTTTCCTTCAGCCCATCTGCTGCAGCACAGGAGCTGCGGCTCCCCCAAAAGTGGCAAGTGCTATACTTAACCTGGCACAGAGTCGCACCTCCAAACTTGAAAGGCGTTTTGTTATTAAAATGGCATGCCTGGCTGGTGAGTGCTCTCACTTGAACAGAATCCCCATCCTAGCAGAGAATAAATTAAGAAGCCAACTGGCCACAGCTGCCTGAGGAGCGCCGGGACCAGAGATAGGGCCAGAAGTCAGATAACAAACAGTGTCCAAAATTGCAGTGCCTGGTGCAAGGCGTGAAATTAAAACCTTTTCTGCCTCTTCCTGCATGCTGTAACAAAACAGCTCCTGCCACAGTCTGCCGGCACCAGGAGTGAAGGGGAGAATAATTAAATAAATGGAGATTTTTGCGTCTGAGGGAAAGGATGGTGCTTCTCTGCCACAGCCCTTGGTGCTTTGCTCCTGCAGCTGGGCTAAAGCTGGAAGGGTCTGTGGGCTGCCCTGCTAAGCTGCCTTTTGACTGCCTCTGCTACCTGGAGGTGGGAGGAATCGGTAGTCTTTTTTTTTTTTTTTTTTTTTTTCCTTCTTTTTCCTGTAGTTGCTTCTTCCTCTGAGTTTGGTCCCTCTGCCTTCCCTTCTGGGCTGCTTGGCAGCAGCCCTGGGATGTGCTTGTGTCATACTGGCTCTTCTCTCCCCAGACCTTGCAGGCTTTCCAGACCTCAGGAAGGACGTTTCTCTGAAGTTACCACCCAGGAGTGATGAAGAGGGCAGCACTTTTTAATCAAAGTTACATTAGGTGAAGCTCATATTATTCACTCTGCTTTATTGCAGCTATTTTTACACAGGGGTTAGAAGTTAATACTACCCAGCGAGCCTGGTTTTGCTGAATTCTGGCAAGCGCCAAAATCCATCAGCACATCCAGACAGGGTAGGAAACAGCCCAAGCAAAAAATAAACTTGCTAGCTGAACTAAAAAAGCAGTCAAAAAACCAAACCTTTAAAAAGAAAGAAAAAAAATACAAAAAAAGAAACCAAAACCACACAACCAAAAAACCAAAACACCAGACCCTCCATAATAGAGGGGTCTGGTCTGAAGGGGCAAAAACCAGCCAGGACCATGAGCTGTAATCAGCAGAAGGACAAGCTTTTGCAATCAGCACAGGAAGGGGAGCAGGAGCTGTAGCAGGAGGGCTCCGGGGGCTGTGGTGCTGCAGGGTTAGTTCTTGCCTGCCTTGGCAGATGAGCCTGGCCCTCTCCCAGTCCTCGTCCGCAGCCACAGCTGATACGATAAGGCTTAAGCTTAGTCTGATTCTGCAGGAGGGATGTCGCTGCTCGGGAAACGGCTGTTAACTGCAGCCAGTGTCTCAAAGTGAACTGTTTCAGCAAAGACGGCTTTGCAGGGTCATGCGGGTTGTGGTTTTGGTGGGGTTTTTTTCCCCCTCTCAGGTAATGCCAAAGGTTTAAGCTGTGCTAATTCCTTGGACCGGCCAAGGATGCTGGCAGAGCTGGGATCCTCCTCTGTTGCTTGAAAAAAAATGAGAGGGGGAAGGAGGGACTTGTCCCTGTGTTTCTAGAAAAGGGCCAAAATGCAGCATTTTCTTTCTCACTTCTGTTTTCTCTTTCTTTCTTCTTTTGCACCTTTTTCCCATTCTTAACATAGAGATCCCTTGCTGGAGCGTGCTTTCTGTGCCAGTGCTTTCTAAGCCTTTTACTGGTGTATTATCTCTGCAGGAGATGCTATGGCGAGACTGTGGGATCCAATTGCCTAGGTTCTTATGATGTTCTCAGGGGTGTTCAGAGATTGGGGGCCCCTTTAAAAAAAAAAAGTCAACCCAATCCTGAGCACTTTTATTACAAAACACCAGGTATTTTTAAAAACCACTTAAGGTATTTTTCAAATCTGCTTTCAAATTGCTGTCACCAATTGATTGCTTTGACCCCTCTTCTGACGCAACTTCACAGTATGCTTGGTCGGTTCTTTGGGCTGTATTGCAAAGGCTGGTTCCTTTGGCAACGCTATGAGAAATTTGGTAGAAAAATTATTTGCCTTAACATAGTTGTGAGGCCTCAGGCAGATGCACGGAGCTGCAACAAAAAGCATTGTCCTTGCCCCAAAAGCTGGTAAGGTATCAGCGAGAGGCGGTGAGCTGAGAGGGTTGTGAGGAGGCAGGTGGAGACCATTGGTGCTGAGCAAGGAGCTGATTCCTGTGCTGCTTCTGGCTTGGGACATTCCTGCTTAGCTGGGAACTGGTTTGGGGTGTGCTGTGATGGGCAAGTGGAGGGCTGCTTGTTTTTCTTAACATCCCTCCCAAAATGGAGGTTAGGGAGTAGTTCAAAGAAGAACTCGGCGGCTTTGCAAGCACTTACAGAGGGTTTCTGTTGGGCAAGGGGAGGTTTGAAAGTCTTGACGACATCCAGTGCAGCCCAGGACTGCAAAGGGCAGGATGGCTGGAGCTGAAGGAGCTTGTGAGGGAGACGGGAATCTTTAGGAGAGGCCTCTCAAGGCTAGATGCAAGACCTGTGCTGTTCCCCATGCTGTTAGTGTAGGAGCCTTCAAGGATATCCTCTGGAGCTCTCATGGAGCGTGTTGACAATTTAGGATGATGTTTAATGTAGCATTACTGAGCTACAGTGTCGTAATTACATGCTTGTATTAAAGTTTATCCACAAAGCTTTTCTGCAAGCAGAAAGGCACCAAACAAAGGTTTGGTCCCTGGTTAGTGCAAAGAGTGCAATGAGCCAGCGTAAGGGGAAGAGGCAGGTTTAGGGGTACATAACAAGCACACCTTGGGCCATTGGTCCTTCTGAAGAGAAGAAGGGAAAAAGGAGGGCAGCCTCATACAGAAACTGCCTTGTGCTCCTGTGGAGAGTAGTGGGCTTGTAGCCAACACAGCTCAGTCCTTCCTTTGCCACAGGTAGGTCTATCCAGCAAGGTGTCTTACAGAAGTATGGCTGTGTCTCAGGCTGAGCGCTCTGGGTGGGACTTTATGCCTCCAGCTTCAGTCTGGACATGAATAGTATGGAAGAAGAATTGATGTTTTGGCTTACCCTACCGCTTGTCCCTGGCGTTAGAGACAAATGTGCATGTTCTTCCACATGGCAGTGGGGGCAGGTCACCGTGCCCTGAGGTGCAGGGTGTGGGTAGTGTCAAGGGAGAGGCTGGGAGGGAAGTGCCTGGGGAGTCTCTGAAAACCTCTGCAGGAGCCTCAGCTCTTGCTGGGCGTTTTGCATTGCTCTTAAGGATGAGAGGCTTAAGGAATAAGAGAGAAAAGGAAAATATTATTTGTAATGTGAGGCTGCATCTAAGCCCTGTCCAGCGTGATTGCGTTTGTGGGTCCACTTGATAAGCTGAAGTTTTGAAAACTGTCATTAGAAATAGGGTGTTTGTGCTGTGACTTAACCAATGAGGTGACCAGCCCTGACCGTGTCCCGAGCCATACCCTCTATACCTCACCCTGCCTCCTTTGCCTTGTTGCAACCTCAGACTTTGCCAAGGCTTGAAAGATCTCCTCACCTCCTGGTCAGATTTCTTGTTCCTTGGGGATTTAGAGGCAAAAAGAGCTGATGTCTTTGTTTTAGTAGTCTGAAGCTTCAGTAGCACAAAGCTGTTTGTTGTGCCAGGAGCAGGTATTTACAGCCGTGGCGTGCACTTCCTCCAGGGTATCAACTTGGCGCTGGTGCTTGCTCACTTTGGGGCCACCTCTTCAAAAGCAGTTCCTCCAGCCTTCGTTTAAAATCAGGAGAGCGGGTGCCAGAGCGTGAATCAATGTGCTGTGCTTTGTTGGGAGGGTTTGTAACGTCTCAGCCTTGTAAACAAGGGGTGGTGATCTTATTCCCCAAGTACGTCCGCTGCGGGGATTGTTTAGCTTATCCCAGTCTTCAAACTACATGAGCAGAGGTATGTGAGTTGGGTCTGCGCTGGCTGATGGCGTTCCTGGTGTAACAGCATCATGCTCAGAGGGGTTTCCTGCCCTTCTCCCCTTGGCACTGCTTTTTGCCAAAACGAGTCATCTGGAGGCTGATGTTGACCGGTGCCCACGCTGGTGTGCCTTAGTCGGAATTTCAAGTTAGCTGAAGAAGAGCTTGGGTACATCTGCGGTGAAAAGCATATACCTCAGCTTTGGGGCTTTTTGCCTTTGCGTTCCTGGGGCTTGTCTAGGCTGAAGGGGATGGAGGGAGAAACTTGGGCTTAGAAACTGGTGCTTGCCTAAGACTGACAGACAGTAGGACCCTGTCAGACATTGGCAATGAGCTTCTGATGCTGACGAGGAGGAGGTGAATGAAGGTTGAGAAGCAGTGAAAGATGGGAGGGGAGACCCTGATTTATTTGTAATTGTTGTGAATTTTGTTTAAGTTTGTAACCTATAAACCAGTGATGCTAAAGAAACGAAGTTGGGCAAATAATCCATTTTCTCAGCTGTGAATGAGAGTAAAGCTGAGGGAAGAGGAGAACCAAACTGACCCATGTGAAAAGAATAGACTTAACCCCGTTCCTCAGGCAAGGTTTGAGGGGATTAAGCTGGATTTGTGCCTGTTTCCCACCACACAGATGCTTCCCTCAGCTGAAGAGTTTTGGCATAGAAGGAATGAAGGGAATTCCAAAACATTGCTCCTTTAATTCAACCAGATGTGCCAGTCAATGTAGCCGGTGAGCTGAGTCCTCTGGGAAAATCCTTTTCATTAGGAATCCTGCTAGACAGGGAAACAGCACAATGTGAGCACAATCATCCCGGCTGATGTGCTGAGATCCCAGCCTGTATTAAAGAAAAGCAAAGGTGAAACAAAACAGCCCAGAAGTTGAATGATTCAAAGAGCTTTATTGCTGCAAATGAGCCCCCCATGCTTTAATGCCAGCTTGGAGGACACGTTGCTGACCAGGATAGGAGAAATGCACTAGTGATGTGGCTGCGCTGCTGCACCCGATGGTTCACAGCCCTTCCTCTTGCTCTGGGAGCGTGGCTGCATTGCTTTTGCAGAGCATCCCCTAACACGGGATGCTCCTGTAGCAGTTATGCCTCTGCAAGAAAATTAGCTGGAGAACCATGAAACAAGGAGACAGAACCTTGGAAAAACTTTCCAGAGCTGCCTTTCCCCATCACCTGCACAGAAACCCTCAGCCTCACCGAGGGCAGTGCCAGGAGCAGATCTGTCTGTGCTTTCCTCAGGGTAGGTTCTAAAACTTTAATGCCAAAACAGTAGAGCCTTAGTAAAGCTATAGGTGTGTGATGTTTTATAACTTCCCCAACCTGTAACCAGAGGCAAGGATTACTTGCCCCTCTCTCTGTCCTCAAGAGGCCGATAATTTTAGTGGCCCTTTTCATGCTAATATTGTCTTTCCACTTCAAAAACAACTGTGGCATGGGTCTGCATGGTTAACATAGTCACAGTAAACTCGGAGCATTAGTCCTCAGTCTGGGTTTAGCAATGAAGGATGCTCTTCTGTTATTCTAAAGCTGAACGTCATTGTCTGGTCTGGCACAAGGTGGTGCTTCCCTTCACAAATCTTGCTGTGCTCCCACTTGCCTCTTTTCCTCTCCTTTTGAGGCAGGTTGGCCCCTGATGCTCCATGCTCAGGCACCTTCTTTTGGGGCCGGGAACTTATTCACCATGTACCTCAGAGCTCTTGCACAATTTTTCCTGCCAGCACTGCTGGCTGAGGTTTTTGCCTTTGATCTTCCCAGGTGGGAAAACCTTACTGTCATAAGAAGGTGTGAAAAAATAAACTGTGCTGTGCAGAGTAAGATGAGCATCCTCTGTTTGTAGCAGAGGGCAGGCTCCTCTCCTCAGCATGCTTCATCCTCAGTGCAGGCAGGTGGCATCAAGTGTAACAGTGATAAAGCTGTTCTGCCCATGCGTTCGTGATGTAGCACTAAGCAGGGAGATTTCAGGTCAAAGCAGGTAAAGCTGGGGTGTTGTATGTTGATAAACCCATCTTTTGTAGCGTGCATGCTAGCAGAGATGAGTTTGGAGTGTGGCACATATGCCATTCCTTGCGCCTGTTGCACTGTGCTGTGTGAACCAGGAGACTTGATGCTTTTCTTCCCATTTCTTCTTCCTTTGGGTCGCTAGGTTTTCTGTCTTTATTATATGTCTTAACTAGCTTGGTCTAGCTCCTCTGCTGGGTTTTCCCACTCTAGCAGTTCAAGGGCAAGTCAGTCTTCATATATTGTATTTAAAAAAAAAAAAAAAATTCCCAACACGTTCCTTTGTCCCAGCTTTGTAACTGCTCTATCTGCCTGTGAGCACAGCAGTGGTGGTAGGAGTCAGCGAACTGGGATGCTAGCTGTCGTGACAGAGTGATACCAACACTGCTGGAATCCCTCCAGGGGAACAGTGTCACGACATGGCTCAACAGAAATGTTTTGTGCTGTAGTTTGCTGTTTCAGCAAGAGCAAAGGCTGATGAGGAGACCTGAGCTGAACTGTTATCGATCCTTCCTCTGGTAATAAAGCCATCCATGGGAAGACAGGGAAATATTTTTTTTGAATCAGCACAGCTGTATGGATTTTGCTTTTGCTTGTGTTGAGAGCGATACCTGCTCTCGGGCTGCTGCAGAGGCTCTCTCAGGAGTTTCTTTTTGATGGATCTTTGGGACCTACAAATCCCAGACTTCAAAGAGAGATATTTTTTTTCCCCCTACTTTTCTGAGGACAAATTACTTGCTCCACCTACAGTCAGAAGGGAGCCACTCTGTGCTGTGAAAGGCACTTTTAGCTTTTCTACCAGAACAGGGGATAAACAAGCAGTAAAATAAATAAATAAGGTAGTAAAGCAGGTGGGTTTCTATCTGCCTGGCTAAAATGATAGTGCAAGAGATGACAGAAAGAAATGTGGTACACTTTACAGAATACATGTGCTAGATCAGAGGGTCTTTTGAAGACTCGAGGTGGTCATTGGGTGTGTGGGAGAGGTAAGAAAAGGAGATAGCAAGACGTTCTGGAGGTGATGTGAAAGCAAGTCCTTGTCCAGCTAGACTGGCCACTAGTTCTCCTCCAGGGTGGCTCAGGACAGCTTGAGAGCCAGGGAGGAACAGGTACCAGACTGGCATGGAGAGGAATGTATGAATAGATAAGCATCCACAGATTGTATGTATATACTTGCAGTATGCTGTATAAATGAATGCAATACCTAATGATTCGTGGCTATTATTTGAAGGGCCCCACTGTTACAGATTTATTTGTCATTTCTTGTAATAACACCGATGATAATGAATTCATTTGTATTAATGTGGGTGCCGTGGACTTCTGTTGATATTCTGCATTAATTAATGTACCATTAAAAGAAAGTGTCACCCAATTAATATCAAGTAGAAGCAATACTGCCAGTGTACTGTCATTAGGGTTTCATTTGTAATGCATTGTATCAATGCTCTGCCTTAATGGAAGTAATCTGCAGTCCGGAGCATCACCTGATGGGCTGCCACAGGGGTGCCAGTTTGCCCCTCTTGCAGCAAGGGTTATCCAGACGGATCACTGGGGACAGGCTGCGGTTAAGGGTAGCCCTTGTTACTGCCTGGGCTTGGGGCACGGCAGCCTGCACTGCTCCTGTCCTCCCTGCCTGTGGCACGGATGGCTCCCAGAAGGTTGGTGTGCTCCTTCCAGACATCCTTTGTCCCCAGCTTAAAGGCTGGTGCGTTAACGTAACCCACCTCTTCCTGGGTTTAGAAGATAAAAGTTAGTGGCAACTGCAAATAAAATGGGATATAAAAAGTAGGATCTGTCCAGTTTGTGGTATCACCCGTAAGCAGTACGGGTAGCAGTAAATCACACTGGTGACTTGAGTTTGCTACTGAATTTTAATATTGAGGGAGGGATAGTGAGAAATCTCGCTGGCAGCTGTGGGTCAGGGCTGTCTGCTTCCCTGGACAAAAGGTACCTCTCTGAGTGCTGAGAGCCAAGGCAGGTGTGGAAACCTTGACTGTGGCCACCTGGATCCACCTGGTCCATGCCTGCCTTCTCTGGCAAGATGACAGCTGAAGGGGGGCCGTGCCATCTGCAGTGCATGCCCTTGCAAAGGGGGAGATGGCTCCAATCGCCCTCTTCCAGCAGGAGAATCACACCAGCAGGAGTGAAGCGGTGCCGTCGAAGCCAGGAGTGCTCTGACTGACAGGTTTTCACATTCTTGGCATTTGCCTCTGACTTTCAACTGTCTCGTTAGACCATCTTGGGTTCCCATCTGCCATCTCTGAAATTGGGACTGACATAATAGCAGCCCAGGAGGGCAGCACAGGCTGCCTCCCAGCCCTTGGTCTGGCCCTGCCCTGCTCCTTGAAGGCTGGAGATGGATAATGGAACAGAAATGGGAGAGAAACGTGGCTTCTCCAGCAGGATTCGGCTGTGGTTGCGTAGTGAAGTGGTATTTGCTTCACTCTCTTCTCTTCTGTCTCCTCCCAGGGCAGTGGGAAACAATCTGCTTTAGAGTGATCTCCCTTCCTAGGAGAGCTGTATTTTTTGGTTCAGATATAGGACTCTACATTTACACATTGGGGAAAAAAAAAAAAGGGCATTGGCTCAAACCAGTTGCTCGTAATCTGCTCTGTCCATAATCTGTGCCCTTTGTTGTTTACTCATCTCCCAACTTCTGTGTTTCCATTCTTTCAGATGACTAGTAAAAATCAAAGACCAAGACCTGCAGGTTCACTGCAGGACTCCATTAAAAATATTAAAAATACACTTGCTTGATAATATTTGTAGTTTACAGTTGTATTTTGAGAGCTACATGCTTAGCTGACTCTGATTTTGAATTATTCTATGTGTTAATGTCACAGAGCACCAAGTCATGTGGCTTAGAGGTGATGATGTACGTGACTTTGTCACCCTTTTTGACCAAGATCATTCTTTGGTGGAAAGGTGAGAGAGAATAGAGCAGGATCTATTGTCTGTCGGTCTTGTGGGAGGTGTTAATGCTGCTACTTCCCTTTAAATTCCCTATTAGCCAAGAGTGAGCTGTGCTGAGGGTTTCATTATTTTGCCTGGAATTGATGTAGCAGAGAGGTCTGAAGTCATTCCTGTTGTAGAAACCCTGACAGCGTGTTGGTTGCTCTGCCCAGTCTGCTGCTGCTTGTCAGTGTTTGCAACACTGCTGAAAATAATCAGGAATGGTCCAGCAAGTGCCTTGGCCATCGCCTGTAACACTTGTTGGCAGGAGTTACCAGACCTGCTGACTGAGGTGTGTCTTGCTGGAGGAAGCTGAGGGTGATCTGAACAGGGCTCCCTCTGTCACCTTTTTTCCCCAAAATAGAATAGTATCAAAGTGGAATTCCCGCCCCTCCCCCCCCCCGAAGTGGAATAGAAACACTTTTTTTGCGTTATTATTGACAACTGTCATTTCTCTTTGGGGGTAGATTAGTGCTATGTTTAATGAGGTTTTTGTGGTTTCTGGGAAACTGGAAAACTCCTAGGTATGAATTTGTAAACTTTAATTGGATGAGTTTGTCTAATTGGATGAGTTTGTACTTATGTGCAAGGCAATTCCAGGTAACCTTTGTCTGGCAGCAAATGTCACCACTGATGCTCTGTTTGCAGATGCCCAAGTCCATACTCACGCGTCCACCTGATGGACCTGCATCCTCACGTGTGCTGTGTTGGGAGTGTTTTGAGATTGGGTTGGCAAGGGGCTCTCAGCCCAGCGCTTGCTCCTCCGTGGTCATTGCAAATGAGAAACACTGGTTGTGGGCCCGCTAAGGCAGGAGGGGCACGGATGCCCCTGGGCTGCTCTGGTGCAAGGCAGAGAGCATGGTGCCTTTTGCAAGGAATCACCTTCTGCCTCACCTGCTAACGGAGGCAGCCAGGAACCCCAAAGGGACTTGCAGGGGAAATAGTTTGTGAAGAGACCTGGAAGGAAAAAGAAAACTAAATTTTTAAAGAAGGGGTTGAGAACTCAAAATCTGTTTTCTTTTTCTTCTGGCACAGAGGAACCTTCTACCATCACCCATTTTAAATAATCTCTGGAAGATATATTTTGCCTCGTAAAGATTTTCCTTACAGGGGAAAAAAAAAAATCAATTGAAATAGCTTGTTTTGACAAACTTTAATTATTTTGGAATTTCAGTTATATCCACTTGTGGATGTACATAAGAACACCATAAACATTTTTAAACAATGGGTCAATGATTTTGAAAATAGAAGTTTTTTTAAAAAAAAAAAAGCTGAAAACGTAGACTGCTTTGTCCCTGCCTCTTTTCAAAAGACAAAATGAGTGATGACTCCACGTGGGGTTTTCAGATCTCTCAAACTGTGCTTCTGTGCTCGCAATTTTGTGCTGCTGTAGCTGTATGTTTGTAACGGTTCATCTTGGTGGCTTTTTGGTTGCTGGAAAGGTTCCCCAAAGGTTCCCCTACACAGGCTGCGTAAGCCTGCTGGGCTTAGCTTTGCTCTTCATCATTACTTCTCACGGAGCCGCTTGTGCTCTCCTGAGATCTGGGCCAGCAAACGCAAAGCCAGGGTGTAGTGTGATAGCTCGAGTTGCCTTGAAATAGAGGCTGTTGAGGGAAACGAGCTTGGACAGACAAAGCTGGCTGTGTGCTTAAATAACTAGTAACAGCGTGGGCGGGATGGCTTCTGGAGAGCTGGTGTGGAACTTGTGTTCTCCGTGCTCCGTTTCTTCTGGTGCTTCACCCACATGGCTGCTTTCTGTCCCCTCGTCGGTGTGGGTGATTGGGCTGACTGGGGCACGGGAGAGACCGAGCACCAAGGTGAAGGCAAGGTTCAGAGGGAGGGAAGAAAGAGACAATTCCCTGGTTCTGGTGGTTTGGCTGGGGATGATGGAGGTTGTGGTGCAGCCTCTGCGCAAGCCCAAGCCTTGCGTTTGCTGCCGTCTAAGGCAGGCAGCTTCTTTTGCCGCTGAAGCTCCGAATTAAAGCTGCGCTGTATAGTGCTTTCCTCTCCTTGCTTTCGACTGTAACTCCGTTCTGGATGAGTGCCTGAGCCGCGCAGCCACTCCGCTGCTCTGGAGAGCAGGAGGGTGACAGGTCCCACTTAGCGTATCACTGCCTGGAAGGGGCAGCAGCCAGAGCCAGTTGGGGAGTTATAAATAAGAGGAAAATTGTGATTTTTCTTGTTAGCATTTCCTTTCTCTCCCATCTGCCCTCTCCTGCCTCCTCTGGGCTTGCCCCTCGAGACCTGTGCTGCAGAAGTGACAGGTGCCACAAAGGGAGGTGGCAGAGCCTCTGTGCACCTAGCTTTTGGGCATGCTGTGCCATAAATCAGCCATCTGAGCCCTGTGCTAGCAAGGTCAGAGTTTTACTCAGTGGAAAATGGGGCAGCTCTGGGCTGGAAAAAGCAAGCAACTTCATCCTGTGGGATACCAGTGTTCCCTCTTGTTTGTGGCTGCTTGCCCCTTGCCTTCTGAGCGCTGTTGTCCTGTCAGCGTGGCAAATTCCCCCATGGGCTTGTTGGTTGCAATGTCTGTTTCTTCAAGACCGTGCATTGGGTCAGGCTTTGTCTGCCGTGAATAAGTGCTCTCAGCTCTGTGTGCCGTTATCCAGCCACTAATTCAGTTTCCAGCTCCTATAATGCATCTATTCCAGCTGTGTTTATGGTGTTTTCAAAAGCCCCTCAATTGAATTATAGCTCTGTGGTGGCCGTTTGCCAGTGTCACCTGATAATGAGGGAGGTCACTTAATAGAGATAGCAACAAGAGATACATATTAATGAGTACTGATTGAAAGGTGGGGTGAATTTCAACGAAAAAAAAAAATAAAAAACGGAAATTATCAGGTTTTAAAATCAAACTTTGAAATTGGAAATTGCTTGGCTCAGACTGGCAGTAATGCAATTAATAAATGTAATTAAAAGTGTAATAAAGAATACAGGAATTGGAAGTCCGCGCACATCCATGCGAGCATTCAAAGCTGGCATGTGAGCAAGGGACCCAGTCTGGCAGTCGGACTGCTTCCGAGATGGAGCCTGGGGAGGGAAACCAAAACTTGGGATTGTTTTTCCTCTCAGCAGAGTCTGGAAGAGGGACTGGCACTTGTTCTGGCTCTGCTTTTGCAGCTGTCTCCTGCAGCAAATGAGACTGTACAGGGATAGGTGACTTAAATCTGTCCTCGGCAGCCCAGGGATGAGGGAGCCAGGATTTCAGCTGTGGCAGAAGAGCACTTGGGTTCGGTGTCAGCTCTGTTACACAGCACTTCTGAGATGCCCTGCCTTGAGCAAGAGGCATCGAACCCTCCTTCATGCCCTGCAGCGAGATGGGATTGGTGTGAGTGCCTTTGACTGGAGCAGAGGGATGTCTGAGCCGGCTTTTAGCAGAGCGTAAAGCTCCTTTCATCTGTCTGCTGCACGGTGGCAAGAGGCAGGGAGAGGGAAAAGAGCCGCCTGGAACAGCAACAGGGAATTATTTAAGAGTAATAGGTTGACCTGAGATGTAACAGGAGTGTGAAGCAGCGAAGCATCTCCTGATAGGAGCGGTCAGCTCCTGCCTTGATGCAGGGGCAGAGCAGGGGAGGGGGAAGCAGGACCCGAAATAAGGCTGGCGAGACTGTTCCAATGTTGACGCGAAGATCACAGCGCAGGCAGCTTGGTAGGCTGCCTGCTGCTCCAGCTCTCGTGCCCATTGCTGTATGCCCCCCAGTCCGTTTGCGTCGCCTCATCTCATCGACCTTCAGACAGCTGTTCGGCCAGATTGCCTGCCGTTTTTCCACATTATTTGCGTTGGTACAGCACGCGCGTGTCCGCATCCTAATCATTTCTACCAGCTTCTGCTGGGGTGCTGCTGGGTGACTTTGCCCTGGGAGGTCAGATGGAGGTCCTCTGTGCAGCCAGCCTCTGGAGACGGGGAGCAAGCTTGAAGGGATTATCCCCAAATAAACATTTCTAGTGCCTAACCAAAGCTTGTAAGAAACCTGTCTGTAGGTTGGAAAAGTGGATGCATTTAAGAGAAGGGACTATCTGAGAAACTAACTCCTAGATCTCCTCCTCTTCATCTCCCACCTTTTACTTCTATCTGACTCTGACCCTGCTGTAAAAAAGTCAGGGCCACATATTCCTCCTCTCAGCCCTTTGCGCACAGGTGTCAGACCAGTTGGGTGACTGATGGATCAAAGCACGTTCGAGGTGTTGGCGGCCCGTGGCCCGTGAAATGGTTTTGCTATGGTGGAAAGCTCTCAAAGGCGCCGTGCAAATCTGCTCCGTTAGCAGGGCGAGCGGCTGTCTGACAGCCCGAGGGTTTTATACGCTCCGGGAGCAGGCGCCATGGGCCTGGCGAAACGGCACGGATGCATGCTGGCTTTTCTGCAGACAGCCTTTTCATTTGAGCCCTGTGTGAAAGAAGAGCTCATTCACATAGCTTTACGTAAGCCTTAAAAATTATCCACCCTGAAGTTTTCCTTGATTTGGCAGTTTTTTCCTCAGCAGCTCCTCAGCCAGCCCATCTCTTTTCCTGGTTTGCTGGTGTGGTCCTGCTGCTGCTTTGGTCCCCGGTGCTTCTCCAGTGCCAGCCCTCACCCTGGCAGAGCTGGCTCTGCAGCCCTCGGGGAGCATTTGGGGGCAGACAAGAGGAGACTATGCTCTGATGCTTTTAGGGAGTCCTGTCAGTGTCCCTCGTGTTCAGCTGTGGCCGTGTCGTCTGCCTGGTAGGGCACATCGTGTCCCCAGAGACTGCGTCTCCTCCAGGTCATAATCTGCCTTGTATTGCTGCGTTGCGTTGGAGCAGTGTCCATTAGAAATTTTATTGCTAATGCATTTTATAGCAGGATTCATAATAAGATACTAAAGACTATAGGTGTGGCCAGAGAGCCAAGGTGTAAATATTTTAAAAAGGCCCTTTTCTGATGACCTTTTCTTCAGCCTTAGCTGCCCTTTTGCAGAGAACATTGTGTAAGGCTTTGGTGGCCCAGTGTGCCAGGGTTAACGCAGGACACATCTGTCTGGTCACTTGTGCTGCCGGGTTGCAGGAGGTGACAGGCCAGGCCAGGGCAGGTGTTTTCTGTGGTGGGCCACACTTGGTCCATACTCATGACAGCTTTGGGATGGAAACAACTTCATCCTGGTTGCTCAGAGGTGCATAGAGCCTTGTTATACTGCTGCATTGGCATGAGAGAGGTAAGATCATGGTCTCTCCTTTGCTTCCTCTTTGTGCAGCAACTCTCTTTTGTGTTTGGACAGGGATGTTAGGGTTGTTCATTCCTTATTTTAATACAGGTCTATCCTTGCTCCTAATAGAGTAGTCTTCTAATGGTTGGAGATTTGGGCTCTTGTACCTTGCTGCTTTTGGTTTGGTCCTCCTGGTGCTTTGGATAGCCATGTGTAAACATGCTGTTACCATTCAGTACTTTTTTCCAGCAAACAAGACACCCCCCACCCCAAGCTTCTTCCTATAAGATTTTTACAGCAGTTTGAACCTTTTATTCATTTATTGCAAAATAAGGGAGGCATGAATGGCCTCACCACCCTGCATCCCGGGTATCCCCAGCCCACGCAGCTCAGTATTGCAGCTGGCTCACTGGAGCCCTTTAACTCCCAGAGCTGCTCGGGGGGGACCCGAGTGCTCCTGCAGAGCTGTCAAAAGTTGGATGGGGTGCTAGAGACAGGTCGGGAGCGGATACTGCTCCCAATTGCCACCCTCCTCCTTTGCAGAAGGCATCTGTCTGCATGTTTATTTTTATCGCGCATCTGCTGGCATCATAACAAAGATTTAATGATACGACACAGTTTTGTCACTAGTTCTTTTTTCTGTAGTGAGTGAAGCTTCATCACTGGCTGCTGGAGAGAGTCAAAAGCTTTAAAAATGACAAAATTTGGCGACTCGTGTAGAAAACTCACCTGTTTGCCACAAGCACCTGTACACTGTCATCTGTCTGAATTTCTTTTCTTCTGGGCAGAAAAGATAATATTTGATATTTTTGCCTGTTGAACTAAGCATAACCACAATTAATCTTTGCTAAGGAAGAGCAGCCATGAGGAACACGTGGAAGAGTCTTATAAATGGGCTAAATGCTGAAAATGCAGAAACACGGTCAGTCTTGACGTGGCCCTGTTACAGGACTTATCAGTTCCATCTCCCTGGGGTGTGCCCTCTGCCTGTTATTTACCATCTAACACAAACCCCAGCCAGTTCTGTTTATACAGATGTTTTGCTCCATTGTTTAGATAATGGGCCGCATCTTTTGAGAAATAAAGACGTAGGCCTCCTGCTGAGGCGTATCTTGAGCCTGTTTGACCCAAAAATGGGAAGATGATTTTAAAGGCATATTACATATGATTTTTAAGGCAGATGGTCTGACATTCCTCTGAGTCCTGACTGTGTCCTGCCTGGGCACGAACATTGAAAATGAGACCTCTTTTCCTGGAGGACTGTTGATGTGGGATGTCTGCATCCCACAGCTGGTTTTGCCTTGCTAGAATTGGTAGTTGGGTTTTTTTGCTTGGATTTGAGCTGGGGAAAAAAAGATGCATTATCTGGAACACTTCTTATAGGTCTGTGTCCTTTGAGCTATATGTTGTTGAGAATAAGGGCGTGCATTTGGCAGTGAAATTTTCCCACCGACCTGTGCACTCTGGGCAGTATCAGAGATTTCACTCTTTGTGACCATGTTGTTCTGCTTCAGTCTCCTGTAGCTCTTTGGGTGCCTGGGAGCTCTTCTGCTCCCCTCCGAAATTCACCCGTGCCATGCTTTGCTTCTGCATCCACCCTCGTGCTTGCAGGTGCCCGCTCCCCGCTGCTGAGGTCCTGTGCTGGGATGCCTCCCAGCCCCTCCCTTGGATGCTTTGGTGTAGATGCCTATGACTGTTTCCTAGGGCTAGCCAGATCTTTGCCCAGAGCTGATGTCCCACTCGTACAGCTTTTGCTGTCCCAGCCAACGAAGGGACCTGGTCAGCAAAGCTGTAAAATAAGGATAAAAATACAGTAATCGCCAAGTCAAAGCTCAGGCGGTATCTACAGGGGCTGGAGCTGAGAGCACCAAAGCTGGTGACCTCCATGTCCCTCCAGGCAGCTTCTCCTTTGGAAGGACGAGGAGATGAACTGTCTTCAAAGCCTGCTTTTGGGCTATTGTGTGAAATACAATGCCGGGGAAATCAAGCTCTCCTCTTTCACAGCCAACCGAGCAGCCCCATAATCACGGGTGACCAGAGCGGATTTGCATGTTAAAAGAAGTGGCTAGGGGCACTTAAAAAGAAGAGGGAAAGTATTCATCAAGTCCAGCTTTATCCTTATGAATATTATTGTTCCTGGGGACAATATACCCTAGACCTCATCGGTGCAACCCTGCATCTACTCTTTCGCTGCCTCTCCCCTCCTCCCCCTATTAATGGTTAATTTGTAATGCTCTTCGTCATGACATTGATATCCTGGTGGCTCTTGAGGAGGAATTTGAGAAGGCAGTTGTTGGAGCATGTGGACGGCAGCAGTCGAAGCAGTGCCCTGGCAGCAGCGAGAGTAGGGCTGCAGGATGCTCTGGGGCTGTGCCCTGCTGATGATGGGTTGGGGGAGGCAGGTAGCCTAATGCTGGATGGGGAGATGCTCTAGTCCTGTCTGAGAAGATGTCTTGGGAATGCTCAGAAAGCAAATACCCATCACAACCCCCTATGAAGGGCTTCTCCACCTCAACTTGCCTCCCGAGCTGACTAAGTCCTAGTTCCTGAACGGTCTAAATACACGAGCCAGGATTAACGTGCTGTGTGTGTGGCACAAAGTCAAGGGCTTACATGGCAGTGGGGCAGATCTGGGTTAAGCGTGCCAGAAAATGAGCAGTTGTAAGGCAAAGGGTAACAAACTGCGGGGACAAATGTGCTGGGGAGGATATAGTGTCTCCATCACTAGAAGGCTTTAAGGATGGGAATGATTTAGGTGTAGTGTGGGGAAAGGTTTCCCTTTTGAGGTCCCTTCTAGCTATATCTTTTATGCTTTTATGATTGCTGATCACAAAAAAACTTGAAGGTGCTTTAAAAAATCATCCTCAGGCCGTGCCCTGTGAGGCTTGCTTTAGCAGCTTGATTTAGAGAGGGGAAAAAAAGAAAGAAAATGAAAAATCTAGGTGGGAACTGCAACCTCTCGCACCTTGGCAGAAGTGACACTGAAGTTAAGAAAGTGGAGTTTTGCTGGAGCCTGAGGCAAGCTTAGATATCAGAGTATCCCTGCAGTGCTGTATGGCTGGATGAAAGGGCTGGGAGGCGTGAGGGACATGCGTGGATGAGTGTCCAGGGCCTGGACTCCTGAATGTGAGGTGTGGGACGTGCCCTGGGTTCCCTGCTCTGCCTGACCAAGCTCACAGAAAATCCTGTCACCTGCCTAGAAGGCAAGTTTCTGCTGGCCTGAGCCTTGCCAGGAGAAATTCAGATGCTTTTGTTCTGTTCTGGTGCCATCACTCAGTATTAAACCAGTTAAACTGAATCTCCTGAGTGCTGAGTGCTGGTTTCTCATGTTTACCAGTGGAGGTGGTGGGCTGGGACAGTCTTGCTGAAGCCCTGGTTGTGGTTCACTGCAAACTGTGTGGTTCCTCAAAAAAACTGAACATGGCTCAGTCCGTTGCTCAGCTTTGGCCAAGTATTTGCAGGAGAAGCTCCACTGGGAAGCAGTACCCCATCTTCTAAGCTCTTCCTCTCCTCAAGTCTCCTTCCCAGCTTCTCAGCACTTCATGATACTACTGTATGAGATGAGGATGAATAATTTAATATGAATGAAGGTAACAATAAAACGCAGAGGCTTGGGAAGAGGTTTGCAGAAATAATCCATATTATCCTAACTGGCCCTGGCCAGCCACTGTCACATCCCACTTCTGACCTTTGCTGTCTCGCTCCCAAGCTTTAGCTCTTTGTCAACCTTTAATGTGTCTGTGAACCTGTTACAAACATACGGACTTGCCCAAACAGTCGTGATCTGTGCATACCTGCAGCCTGGGTTCCCGGCAAAGCCTTTTTGCTTGCAGTCTGTGCTTCTGCCTTTAGAGAGACAAGAATATGCATTTAAGATTTGCATAGGAACATGCAGCTGTTCCACCAAAAATGGATAATTGTTCTGCCTGCTGTGAAGTTAAACAATAAGAAGTGCCAAACTGCATTTGCCATTGCTGATTTTTGTGCACTCAGCTGCATATTTTATGCATGTAGATTAGTTCCAGATTTATGACGATATAACTGTTAACGCCTGCGTTAATCGGGCCAGGTTGTAGTTGCTGTGGAAACTATAACTTTGAATTTTACGTAAAATTTTGTGTTGCATTTAATGCATTTATTTTTTTTTAAGCTCTCTTATATTTAATGCTTCATGGTGAAAACAGAGAGGGAATCAGCACTGAAAATAAAAGCACCTTTGGGCAGAAAACAAGTTTCAGCAAAGAGTATTTTTTCTGGAAAGTTGTGATGTCTGGGAAAATAAGGGTTTGTGATAGTGCCATCTTGACCACAACTCTATAACTATTATTATAAGCATGTAACAACTATTATAGCTGCTGCAATACTATCATAAAGAAAACAGCTGTACAACTTATAAATGTCCTGAAAATATAGGACTGAAGTTCTTGGGTGTCTATATATTCCTTTTGGTGGGCAAAGGAAATTGCTGATGTGCATTTGATGGGAAAACAGGATGATGCACAATTTTACCAGATATTTTTTATTATTATTTTTATTTTCATTTCCAGAATACACCAGTGGGCACTCCAATTTTCATAGTGAACGCCACGGATCCAGATCAGGGGGCAGGAGGCAGTGTGCTTTACTCCTTCCAGCCTCCTTCCGATTTCTTTGCCATTGACAGCGGCCGTGGCATCGTGTCGGTGATAAAGGAACTGGACTATGAAGTAACTCAGGCGTACCAGCTCCAGGTCAATGCGACGGTGAGTCTTATCCTGGCTCTGCTGCAGGGGAGGAGGTGTTTTGTGGAGGTACTGCAATGGGGAATGAGCTGCTGCTTACTTGTTTTGTTGCCCTGCTCTGGCATTTTCTCGGGCACATCTAGCATTTTCAAATTTAAAAAGTATGACAGCAGTGCGGTGCCTGGGTAGTTTTAAATCACTGCTGTGCACATTGTGGAGCACAGCTGCACCTCTCCAACAGCATCTCACGTGTGTCGGGCAGGAGCTCTGCATAAAAGCAAGCAGATCCTATAGTGAGGAAAGCCAGTACAGGGCATACAGACCATTAAATCCTCTGGTTCAGTTCCTTGTGCATCGTGGCTTATTACAGGTGGATTCGCTTGTGTTAAACCCCCTGAGCCTCACTCAATGAAAGCTGAGTTCAGACATCAAGAGTTAAAATTCTGGTGGATAGAGGAAAAACCAAGATCTAGTTACAGTCAATACTGTCATACTGGGAAGGGATCCCTGGGACATGTATGTCCAGGTAGCCACCATGGCAAATTACTGTCCCACCTGAATGGGAAACTTCTTTCCTGGTGTCAAGTCTAGTGAGAGCTTGATAGGGAGCCTGTGAAGGAGGAGCACCGCACAAACAGGCGGTGGAAGGAGCAGAGGATGGTGAGATTCAGCCCTACAATATACCTGATCAACTCTGTGTTCAGGAGGGGGGGGGGGGGAAACCCTTCCCGATCCCTCCAGGCAGCTGGCTAGAGCTCTTGAGCATGTGATTTAATCAAGATAATTTTCTTGATGCAGAACCACAAATGTCACAAGGACATGGAGGGCTGCGCAGGGCTGTTTTGCTCTGCATGGCCACGGAGACTGGGCACTCACAGACTGCATGGCCATAGGCAAAGAGCTCAACCTTTCAGCCCAATCCCTGCGTGTTCCAGGCTGTGGAATTTTCCCCAGAAGCTTCTTTTTTTTTTTTTTTTTTTCTGAAATGTACCTCATTGTGGTTTAAATACTCCAGTAATAAGAAGCCCTCTCTGTTGTTTGTTTCCTTATTGGTCTCTGTCACCAACATGCTTTCCCAAGGCATGCTGTTGAACTATCTGTCAGGTTAGAAAATGTGGGACCAAACACAAGCCCTGCTGGAAACGTGCTTTTTTTCCACGTGTCTGATTCTGGTTTCCTCAAGGACACAATGATGCCACCTTGGACCATCCAGCTCTATCTAGCCCCATATCCCAGGTGCAGTTACCAGCAAAGATAAAATGGGAGCATATCTGGTACTTGCTAATATACTCCTGGCTTCTAGTGATTTCCAGCTCAGGGAGTTCAAAGACTCAAATATTAAGTCTCTGAACTGGCCTTGATTGCAGCTGTGGGGACACCTCCTCAGCCCAGTCACAGGATGCTGGTAAGTTCTAGCAGAAAGGCAGGGAGAAGCCCCACGGCAAAGCTCCGCCTGGGAAGGAGGATGCGAGCTGCACCAGCACAGCAGGAGCTGGAAGACGAGTGCAGTGTCTTGCCTGCCTAAGGAAGAGTTTGCATGGTCCGGAGTGGGAACTGGGGGGATGGTGAATTCAGGGTGGCCGCAAGGGCTGCAAGAAGGGCTGTGGAGCCTTGATTCAAGGTAGGAGCCATTTCATCCCAGGGATGCAGGCAGCAAGAGGCTGGAAAAGGCAGCATGAGAGATGGTAGGTGAGGAAACTTGAAATGTGCTTGCTTTTCCAGTATTATCTGTAATACTTCAACCAAAATTTAAGAGGTGAAAGGGAGGGGGGGAAAAAACATCATCTGAAGAAACGAAAGACTTCAACCTGATAACACTAACAGCAGAGTGAGAGTCGGAAATAAGCATCCATCCAGACCATAAACGCTGAGGTTGCAGGTTAAGAGGATAATGTACAAGCTGTGTTGTTGAATACGGTTTGAATTAACATTAATCTTGTGGCAATCAGTCCTTGCTGCTGTACAGAGCCATTTTGCAGAAGTGTGCAGTAACCTCTAATGGTCGCCTTTCACCACGATGCTTGATTAGGGGGTCAGAAGAGATTTATTTCCTTCCCTTCATGTGTTATCTCTTTGCTCCTACCCTTTTAGCAAAGGGCTGCGGGCATTAGGGTCACTTATGAGCACCCATGGGATGAGGCTCCAGCAAGACAAACGGTGGCATCAGGGCCCTGCCAGGGTAAGCCGTTGGCAGTACGTACTGCTGTTGCTTTGGCTGCTGGAGAAGGGTCTTGCTCTGGGAAAGTGCTTGCAGCTCCCTCCTGCTGGGTTGTGATGGAGTGGGCATAAGGGAGGTGGCGCTTCTGCTCAGAGCATTGAAGTGTTCAAGGGCCACTGGTGCTCACCATAAGATTGCTACGTGCTTGTGACCTGGTTTGCAGAGCAGGGAGGATGGCTCCCCGTCTTCCTGCAGCTGTGGAAGCAGCTTGGCTTGCGTTGAAAGGCAGCTCCTGGTTACCCTCATCCTGCCAATCTCTGCGCAAGGTGGGGAGGGAGAGGTCTGCAGCTTATTGGAGCCAAAACCATTAGCCCAATAGAAAGGACGTCGCCACTGTGAGGATGTATTTTGCAGTTCAGGTTTCCACTCCGCCTTCTGCACCAGAGCTGAGGCGTCCTGCGAAACCAGAAGCAGCGCTTGGCGTACATATCTCCTGCCAAAGCTCGGAGCAGCAAATACAGAAAAGAATAAAGCTGCAACTGTAAGGCAGCCCGCAGGGTTATGAAGAGCAGTGGAAACGTGGGGGAGCTGGTGGGCTTTGTCGTGTTCCAGCTGACAGAGCCCAAGCTGTGTGGAGGCCTCAGCACTGGGGGGTATGGGATGCTCTGCTGTGATGTGCTGGTACGAGAGTCTGCTGGCAACCACACCTGGGTCTTACGGTGCAGAGGTACCATAGACTGTATCTGTGTTTTGAGGGAATTTATATTTTTAAGTATATGTTGAACAGCATTGCTTCATTTTCACCCAAAATGTGATGAAAACTAAATTGGTGCTTTCTTTTAAAGGGCTAATGCTGGAATGAAATGCATATTGTATTTCAGCTTAGAAGGAGGTACAGTGAACAATAATTCCAGCAGGTAGCTTGAAAAAGAGATGATTACCTGGACTATTAAGTTCTGGTTGGATCAAAATTTCTATGAGAGACTTGATGCTGTTAAATATTTCTATTCTTCTGATAGAAATCCTTTTTTCTCCCCACCGCAACCCTTGTTTTTTCAAGGACCAAGATAAAAACAAGCCACTGTCTACTCTGGCCAACCTGGCAATCACCATCACAGATGTGCAGGACATGGACCCCATCTTCATCAACCTGCCCTACAGCACAAACATCTACGAGAACTCACCTCCGGTAAGGGCTGCTGCTTCACTCTGGCGTGCTTGACCACAGTGTCACACCAGGGGCTGGACAGGGTGTGGGGTAGAAAGCACAAGGTGTCCCAAAAGAGCTGGAGGAGAATCTCCTCTTTGCAGAGAGATTCCTCCTTCCTTCCATCTGACATAGGCTTGCATTTCTCTGCCTGATGTTTGTGACTTGAGTGCAAAGAGGAGCCCTGTTTCCATGCTGAAGTGCAAATGCTCTGAGCTGTGATATCTTAATGGCATCCAAAAAGAGGCAAACTTTTTTCTTTCTGAAATAACGTTTCAAGCCAGCTCCAACATATTCTGCCCCTTTTTAAAAAAGGGAGCCTAAGCGAGGAGGTTTAGGAAGCCTGAAATCAGAATAGAATGTTTTCCTAACCATTTTTTCTTAAGTTTAAAAAAGGTTTTATGTTGTTTTTAGCACACAGTCCCCCTATTCCCTCCCCACAGTGTATATGCATGCCATTTCTAATAGAAAACTTGAAGAAAAATTTAAAGGTTCCTGAAATGAGGCAGTTTTGAAAATGCCAGAATCATCAGCCGTTTCAGCACTTTGAGTATTTTCCCCCAGGTTTTGCCAAATTGATCCAATCATTTTAGTTCTTCTGAAACTCGGTTTGTCAGCAAACTCGCTGTTTGTGGAAAACGTCTCCCAGTCTCTAAATACAGCAGGGCTGTTTTTCCCCTGCAGTAGACAACAGGGAGCATGGTGGGCAGCTTCAGCTTTGGGAGCTGTTTACTCTGCTCCCAGCAAGGGTGCCCAGGACCTTCAGCCCAAGCACCAGCCCTACTCAGCAGCATCTGCCTTCCCAAGGCACGGCTGTGCATCCCGTCGCTTTGTCTATAGGGCATATAGTTTTGTATATGGATGGAAAAACCTGTCCTAAAATCATGGTGTCATAGGCGTCTGTACCACACGGGCATCCCATAATGTCTCTGGTGCACTGGATCCAAAACGCCTGGTGGCTCGGTTTGTGCGGCGGTGGGGGAACTCCAGCTTGCTTCATTTTATGCCTTTTTATTGACTTTGGAGCGAAGTGCTGGCTCTGATGGCATGGAGAGTGCTGGATCGATAGGGCTGAGTCCTAGTGTCACAAATCCCACGGTCAGACAGCACGTTGCCTGTCTGCTGGCCCGAAGATCACCAAAAATGGCTTCGTGAATTACTTTCATGAAGTGAAAGTTTCAATGTGTTTTGATGCTGTTGAGATTAAGGAGTATTTCTGTAGTGGGCAGCACGACCTGCAGGGAAGAAAAAAAATGCAGCTTAGATCACCCTTAAGTGGGGGCAAAAAAGCCTTATACAAAATTGTAGAAATAGAAGTCCCACAAGTATCGAAAATTACAGACTGCATCACCTTCGTGGAGTGACCTGGTATCCAGGAAATGGGATCTCTCTCAAATTAATGATATATGTTGAGGCCGAAGTTAATACACCGACAAGTACCACAGTTATTCCCCAAATGTACGCTGTTTGCAGGAGGCAAAGCAGCAGATAATCGCTGTGTAACCTGAAATAGGAAATGAATGAAGGAGTGCTCACCAAGCTGTTAGCAGCTTGCTGACAGGTTCAGAGATTTTAATTTCTCTTGGCCCCATGTGAGGTCTCCAAAGGCGTTGAGCTATCCTAGATGGGTAGGTGCCAGCAGAGAGGAGGAAGACTGCTGAACATGGGCAGTGCTTTGGGTGGTATTGCTCTCTGGTTTGGACCCAAGGTCCCATCGTTCCTGGGAGAAATCTCCACTGCTGAAATAAGGACAAGGTGTGCAAGCTTGGGGTTCAGCGCGTGCATTTTTGTCTCTCCATGGGAAGTCTTCTCATCAGCTCTGCCCTACCTGCCGAGGGAACCAGTCTGATGTGCGGCGGGGAAACTGTTACCCTGCAGAGTAGCTTGGGTACCGAAAGGGTAACAGCAAATCCGGGTGGGAATTCTGGCCTTGTCCAACTTCTGTCCAAAAACAGGCTTCCAGGTCAAGCCAACAGTGTGTAGGGCATCTGTGGGTAACGTTTGACCTGCTGTTGGGCTCAGCAGGTCAGAATGTGCCTGAGACATCCCAGCCCTGAATCTGCAGAGCGGAGACTTGCTGCTTCTCCCCGTGCCTGCTCTCCGTCTCTCTTGCCTCTTTTTATCTGTAGTGCACAGCATGTCTGTGTTCCTCTATCAGTGTATCAGGCGAGAATACCTCATCTAAAGTGTATACATTACCTAATAAAATCCTTCTTATTTGGGATTATTGCATCAAATTTTAATTTCCTCACTCGAGTAACAGCATGTCAGCCGGCCCGTCAGTGAAGAGCCGATAGAAGGTGAAAAGAGTGGATAAACTGCAGCAAATTACCGCAAACAGATCTCTATCAGCCCTTTGACTGGAATTGACTGGAATTAAGAAGTGAGAAATGGGATTTTTTTTTGCCATGGCAGCTTTCTGAAGCACTCCCCCCCACCCCCTCCTCCTGCTGCTGCAACACTGGGCTGCGCTTTGCCTTTCAAGTCCCTAATCCTATAACAGAAGAAGAAGAAGAAGGGGTGGAGGGGGGTGAGAGAGGAAAGAAGTGCTGTTGTAGCTCTTCATTTTTCTCAGGCCGGGATCTGGTGGCATAATTTAGAAGCATTTGGGGCACATGCTTATTTGGACCCTGAGAAGAAAGGAATGTCTTATCGGGCAAAGGAAGAGGACGCAGCAGGGAGAGCCCCTGCTGTCCCTGGAGCTGTTGTATCTTCTTTCTTGATGCTGTTTATCATCCCAGCATGCCTCAGACATCTCTCCCAGGGCACCTGAGTGCAACAAAGCTGCTTGCAGCTGTGGCAAACCTTGGCGGCGTTGTAGTTTTTCACCCTCAGTCTCTTTGGGTGTCTGTCCTCACGGTGGCTGTAGACCACATAGCGTTGTTGATGTTCTCCAGAGAGGTTAGTAGCGGCTGGAGGAGAGGGGCCGTTTCTCCTCGCAGGGATGCTGTTGGTCTGATGAGCCCCTGCTTTTGGACTTCAGCTGGTGCATGGTCCGAGCAGTATCGCGACTTCATTTTGGGGCTGCAAGAGGGGGGAGCCACTTGTGAAGAGGCAAGCTGGGGCCTGTGAAAGTGTGCTTCGTCTCACAGGGAGCCATGCGAAGGCAAGAGGGGGAGCAGACCCATTGGCACTTGGTCCCCAGACCAGCAGTTGTATTCCCTTGCAATAGTGTGGTACAGATATGTGTCAAGTATCATTAAAACAGTTTTAATTCTTCAGCACCATCCCCTCCTCCTCAAAAACTCCTTGGGCTGAAGAAATAATGTAGAATCAGTGCTATTTTTGCCCTAGAGTCTCAATAGCTCCGAGTTAATTCTTTCTTACAATATTTCTAGCCCATCAGTGTGAACACTTTATTAAAAGCTCAGGGTTTTATTAAAAAAGGATTGATTTACCCCTGCCCCTCTTCAAAAAAAACCCCTCAGATTTTGTTTGGATAATGTGCCATTCTTTATTTTCTTTGCCTTTTTTTTAAGCATAGGCTTTTCCAGATTATTACTTTTCTAAACCTTCTTCCTCCTTCCCTAGAGGGAGAAAGTTATTCTGTTCTGGTGCTTTGGTCTATACCTGCCAGCAGAGTCTTTTCCTTGCAGCCACCGTTGTCTGTGGTAGGTAGGTGAGTTGTTACTTGTTTTAAGAAATGTCATGGATATTTGGGAGTTTCTGAGAGCTGCAGGTTCATGCCACAAATACCTGGGGTGAGCCCTGGGCAGAGGAGCTGTTTGCACTGGAAGTCAGCTTGGGGTTTCTGTGAGTAAGTGGAAGCCTTGCCAGATGGGTTCGGCTAGAAACAGTGGGAGGGTCCCCTCCAGTTTAGGGGTGCAGTTGACTGCCTTAGGGAGCCAGGGCACAGAATCTCCTGCCCTTGCCGTGCCAAGACCTAGATAGCAAAAGGAATAGTGTTGTGGTCCAATATGATTTTGGAAGAGAAATTGGAAATTGTTGAGATGTGGTTGGTGAGAGGTCAGTCTTTGCCATCGTGGTATGGCCATGATCAAGGGTTTGTTTTGGTTTGGGGTGTTTTCCTGTTTCTAGTTTTTTCTCTCTGGTTAGTTATCTCTGCTGGTACTTCATGATCATCACAGGTACTAAAAGATTAGTATAGCATTGTATAGTGTCGTGTTTTGTGTCACATCGTCTCACTCCAACACATGCTGAATGAGACTACTCCTGTTGACTGTGCTCCAAGGCTGTCTTCATCAGTTGTTACCACCCACTACACAACCAGTAATTGCCACTAGCAACGTGGATAAACATTATGCCTATCCTGTGGCACTTGTTGAGATTCTTCCCCAGAAGGTTCAGGATTGATCCTAAGCACTGTGTAGATGCTCAGGGAAGGTGGGATCTGCCAGTCTTGGGATATTGGAAGACTTGTGAAGGAGCTGGCAGGAAGGATGGAAATCAAGCAAGATGTGAAGAGGTGACCAGGTCTCTGACGTTGCCGTGGTTCTAGGAGGCAACATCCACAAACAGAAGGGAGCTCAGCTCCACTCCAGCACATGTTTCTTAGTCACTGGTGAGGTGTGGCTCATCCCCAGGCGGGGCTTGTGGAGGAGGAGACACACAGGGCTGTAAGGAGAACGTGGAGACACAGTCTTGAAAACCAGCAGCATGGAAGCCATCATCATGGGCTTGCCCAGGACCACGTGAACCTTAGCATGCTCTGTAGCAGCCCTCATTCTTGCGCTCAGATGTCTGGATAATTTCTTTCCTATGGATGTCTTTATGGCACACACTACTGAGATACCTGAATGAGACTACTCCCTCCTACCCTCCCAAACTTTCCCTGCCACAACATCTGTGCTTACCCTTTTATCTCTCCCAGCAGCCCCTTCCCTTAGCTCCTATGGGAGGGACCTTTGCCCACAGATAAAGTGGCCACAACATCGTCGGGCTGATTGCTATTCCCCAGCCATAGCAGGAGCCCTGCCTTCTCCTGAAGCTGCCTTCCCTTTGAAATGTGCTGCACGGCAGGCGACACTTATCATTCTGTGCCGCTCCCTCGCTTTTTGACAGGAGATGAGTGAGCTGTCAGATGGACCAAGCGCCTTCACCCACCGCCTCTGCCACAGAGGAGCTCTCGCTTTGCCAGGGAGCAGAGAGGGGCTCACGCCTGCCCCATGGGGATGGCAGATTAAAGTGTGCTGGGGTAGAGCACACTGGACTGCATGCCTGTCCTTTTTTCCCCCTCCACTTTGTCTTGCCCTCCTTTCCATGTCCCTTGTTCTGCTTTCCCACCTCCTCCTTTCCAGTTTTTCTTGTGCTTTTTATCTGTTCTTGCTCCTTTGGAAAGCACGGTTACTGTCAGTGATTTAGAGGCTCTCCAGTGGCTGCTGAGCCTCGCCAGCCGAGTGCTGCTCAAAGGCCAGTGACCTGGGATTTATGGCTAATGTTCTCGGTTAATAACATGGATTTACTTAAGGAGTCCATTGAAATACCCTCGGACATCAAGGAATGGGCAGTCTGCCTGGGCCCAGGAGCCGCCTTTATGGCCAGCAGTGGCCAAGCATCTCCACTGAGCCCACAGGGGCATGGCTCTGAAAGCAGGGGAAGATAGCAAGTCCCCGCTTTCCACTGGCGATGTTTCTGCAGCAGCTTTGCCTTTGGCCTTCAACTGATGGATTGCAGGGCAAATGCAACACTGCTGTCCCACTGTGCTCCTTCATTAGATATGCAAACGTCTCTGTCGACATTTCCTTTGAGGGCAAAAAAAGCCCCGACAAACCTTGCTTCTTTTCTCACTGTTATTAAACCAATGAAAACAGGAACAGCTGAGCTGTAAATTTTTTCATGCTACATTAATTATGTGCATGTGCATGTGTGTTTATTCACAAGGGCTCACTGCAGTGCAGTGGGGGAAGTACGGCTTACAGAGTTGACATAAGCGCATGATGTTTGCATTTAAAGAACTCAATAAGAATTTTGGGTCAGTTTTATGGTTTTCATTGGTTTGGGGGGGGACTTTTGGCCTTGTGGACCTTTCTGCTGGGCTATAAGAAACAGGTCTGTCATGCAGGATGAAGGATGAGCTGGGTGAGCTGGCAGCTGCAAGAGCTCCTGTCTGTGGGCAATCCCCTGTTCTCAGCATCTGTCTAACCCTCCTCCTGCTTAAAGGTTTTGATTCAAATCTCTGCAGCTCGCTTAGCTACACAGCTGGATGCCGATGGCCAGTGTGAGTGTCCCTTGTTGCCTGGCATGCCTCATTTGAAGAACACAGGGGGAGAAGAGGAGCAGTTGGAACTGGGAAGCCAGCAGTAGATCAAACTGGTGTAGCAGCCAGTGCTGAAGGTCATGGTGAGAGGGAATTGTTGCCTTTGGCTCTCAAGGGACTATAGAGTGAAAATCTCTGTGGCAGAGGAGCATATGCTTTTGCCCGTGTAGCTGCGATGCTGTGAGGAGGCATGTCCTGGCTTTGGCAATGCTGCACCTTCAGTTCCTCCTTCCTCTTCTTCCTCTAGCACTGATAGCTGTGCTTATCACACTGACCTTGCTTCAAATCCTCCTCCTCTGCAAATCCTCCATCTCTGGGCAGGGGATGAGCAGCACAGTCTGGTGGTGCTCTTTCCAGTCCCTACAGAGACTTGCCCTTGTACAAACCTAACGCAGAGTCAAGCTCATCCTGCTCAGTGGTTCAGTTAGAAGACATGTTGTCCTGGTCATGCCTTCAGCATCACCAGCTGCATCCTGGGGCGGGTTAGCAGAGTTTTGCAGCTTGCACAAGAGTGATGAGCAGTAAGCCTGAACTGCCCCAAGAGGCAGGTGGTGCAACTTTTCTGTGACATGCCTTGTCCTTGGACAGGTTTTCCTAAGCCCAAGGTAAAAGGTGCCATGCCTTGGTAGGGAGCCCCAGCAGTGCTTGGTCAGCGTGGCTGTTAACGTGTTCTCCGCTCCCTCCCCAGGGTACCACCGTGCGGATGATAACAGCGATCGACCAGGACAAGGGCCGTCCCCGTGGCATTGGCTACACCATCGTCTCGGGTAAGTCATGGGGGGACACAGTGGGGAGCCCAACAGGCGTGGAGGATGGAGCTCTGCAGTAAGTCTTTGTACGTTTCCTGCCTGGGAAATCACATTTGGCTAAGTTTTTCCTTGGCTGTACTGCTTGCTGTTCTGATTCAGCATTGCTAATTACTGTAGTCTACTGCTATGGCTGAAAGCTTTTACCCTTCCGAAAAGCCTTCTCTGTGTTCAGCGCTGTCAGAGCACCTCGTTTATGGCATCTCCCTTTCCTCAAGCAGCTGATGTTATTTGTAAAAAATTTGACAATATCCGATAGTGAGACCTTTCAGGCCTAATGATGAGGCACAAGCAGCTCCGCTTCACACAACGCCATGGAGGAGACCTGTAAAGAGCTGGGTGTAAAACTCTCACTGGCGGTGCAGTGGTTATTGTTTAGGGAGAGAATGGGACTGATTACGAGCTGAATGGCTCCTGGTGGTTTCCGCAGTGTTTCCCAAAAGCTTCCATGCTGAGGGCTGGCCTCCCAAAGCATTGCCAGTGCTTTGCAAGCTGGGAGGCAGGGGGCTAGAGAATGAAGCTTAATTAAAGCGGTGGAGGGTTTCTGCCTTCTGACAGGTACATGTGATAATACTGCCTTTGCGGACTGGCTCTGAAGCCTGGGGAACCCTTCCCAGCATCTGTGGGTAGCTTGCTAAAACTGGTGTAGCCAGACACCTGTGGATCCTTGCTGGGCGATGCTTGGCTCCTTTGGGTCCATAGATTGTGGGTGACTTCTGATGGTAAAAGAGCCAGGCGCAGGGCAGGGTGGTCTGTGCAAGTGTTTCCAGATAAAATATAGCTGCATTTTGGAAAGGTCAATTTTTGGAGCTGGACCCATCTTGTTTTAAGATGCCTTGAGGTCAGCAAGCCCCTGCCATATTCAAGGCAGACTTGGATTCTTGCTGGCCTGCACTCAGGTGCTGCTTTGGTGGGGCTGTGCCCCAGGAACAAGCTAGTCAAGTTAGCCCAGGAGTGAGGGACCAGCTCGGTGGGTCTGGGTTGTAACTCTATTTCTGGCATTTATTTGGGGAGGGGATCTTCACAGCAAGAAATGGCAGCAGTGCCGCCTCCTCCTCGCTGTGTCACGTGCTTTGGGTGCTGGCTGGCAGCTCCTTTGAGCTACACGTGCAGAAATAATTTCCCAGTTTCTCTTTCTTAAAGCCCAGCCATTTCAAATGTTCTTTTAATGAACCTCCAGGGTCAAGGTGATTTCACTCTGACTTTCAAGTCCACTGATCCCAACTGCAAGTATCCAGGTCAGTCTGCCTTTGAAGATGCAAGGATTATTTATTCCTCTTAATTCCCTCTGCAATTTATTCTAATGTTCCCCCGGCATGAATTAAGTGAGAGATTCCCCCCCAACTGTGGGTATCAACTGGCCAAAGCACAGAAGGGACTTTCTTTTGGCTGACACAGGCCCTTTTTCAAGGGAGACTGAAATCTCAAGCTAATTTTGCAGAGGCCACTGAACTACTGTAAAGATGGTAAAAGCCTTCAGCTTACAGCAGCCTCACCTAGCTCAAAGCCTGAAGATGGTTAGCAGCTGGGAAAATCACTCTTGTCTTGTTCATACACCTTCCTTTGTGTATCTGCTGGTGGCCACTGCCGCTGTTTCTGTTTCAGTATGGGTTATGTTGTAGGTATCTAACTTTCCTTTTTCAGCACTGGTGCAATACAAACAGCTCTGAGTTTCCAGGAGCCTTTATTTGACAGCTTAAACCTTTTTAAACAGAAGAAAACATGCAGACTATAGAGGGTTAATTTGCTAAATGTATTAATCCACTCATGGTCACAACAGGCTTTCTGCTTATCCAGTGGTCAAGGGATCAGGAAAACAAAACTTTGGACCCTGGATTTTTACCTGCAGTGTTCATGCATGCTCTTATTGTCACGTCTATCTTTGTTTTTCCTGCGAAATAGCCATGATGTCCCTTTGTGAGCATCCCCCACATAGTGCCAGGGTAGCTGTCAGCCTGGCCATTATGGCCAGGCAGGCAGGATGGTGGAAGGGAGCCAGGCATGCTCCAGGAGCCTGGTGGTGGTGGGGTGTGGGGTGACAGGCAGGCAGATCAGTGCAAACAGCCTCGCATCTGCTTGCGTATGCCAAGAGCTTAATCCCTGCTCCCGGTCCTGCCTGGTGGGGGGCAGCTCTCATATCGGAGAATCAGGCAGAACACATCAAAGAGTGATTAAACTGCTTTGCATTATTTATTTATTTTTTTGCCCAAACATGAGAATTGCAGAGTATTTTTGTAACTGGCCGGGAGTCCTGCTCCTGACGGCACCAGCACCTTGCAGAGCAGTGGTGCTGGGAAGGATCAGCCTGTGGATGGACTGACGGACAGCTGCAGACACTTGCTGTCACCTCCTGCCCATCCTCACCCTGCCTCTAGCTTAAGGCAGAGGTTTCCAAAATCCCTGAAGCCAGGCTTCAGGATGCTTTGCTTCCACCTTGAATTGAGTTTGCTACCAGAGCCAGAGTTCTCCAGCTTTGTTCAGCTGCCGGACTGTGGCCAAGGTGCATGGCTGAGGGCAAATTTTAAAGAAAACATGGTTGTGGGGCAACCAGGTTTTTTTCTGAAGTCAGTAGGGCTGTGAGCGCCTCTTCCACTCTGCTTAAGGCATTCTCTTATACTTTCCATGATTTGCTTCTTGCTTTTGAAAGATGTTACCTTTGAAGTCTGAGAGTCCAGACACAGGAACCAGTAGCTAGTGTGCTTCCAAAATCCTGTTCACCCAAGGCAAGTGATTCTTTTTTGGTAGGCAGGTAAAGCCTAATTAATTTGTCATTATCCTCAATCACAATGGTAAAGGTTAGTGAGCAGATTTTGTGCCTGAGCTGGTAAATTTTTATGACAATTTTGCAAAAAAATGGCCTAACATATGGGAACGGGGAAGCAAATTAAATTAGAAACTGACTGTATGCAAAAGTGAAAGTGGCTGGTGGAGGTCTTAATTATACCTGGCTCTTCAAGCTCCTTTCTGTGAGGGGAGATGGTGGTGATGCTGTTCCCGTTTCACGGCTGGGATGGATGCTGCCTCTGCCCAGCTACCCCAGGTCTTTGGGCACAGGGCTTGCACGTGGCTGGTCAGATTTTACCATCTGGGGTTGAATATACAGCAGCGAGAGAGCTAGAAAGCAGCCTAGCCATTTGTCATTCCTTTGGTATTAATATCTAAAGCATTGGTATGATTTGGAGGTGGGGTATAAAATTTAATTTGGAATTGCCGGTGTCCTATTCAGCTCTATCCCTCGGGTAGCTGAGCCTCGGGATATACTGCAGCAGCTCTTATTTATACAGCTATCTCCAGCACAAGGTCCTTCTGTGGCAGGAAAACAATAAAACTAAAAGATTAACCATAACCACATAAAATAAGACTTAAGATCTAACTTTATGCCGCCAGCTTACAAAGCTGTTAAGCCTGAAATAATAGAGGGGCACTGATCTAGCGGTGTCATGGCTTTGGCTAGTTGTCCTGCCAGGGATGAGCCTGCCTGCTGCCTGCCTGCACTGGGAATCATTTCCATGTCTTATAGGGTGAAGCCATTCAGTTGTTTCTCCTCCTTCCTTTGAATCTGAGATTTCAGCCCCACGTATACCTGTGCTTTTTCGACCCGCACTTTGCCAGGAGTGGGATCGCTGCCCTGCAGAAGGCCATTTGGAAAAGAAATCCAAATGGAGGCCTCAGGATTCAAGCCCCTTGTGCGACAGGCTGGTTGGTGCCGTGGCTGTCGTGGCTCCAACCGGTGTTTCTGCTGCTTTTCTCAGGTGAAAAGGAGGGTGCAGGCAGCAGCGGGCAGTGCTCTGCAAAGCCCTCCCTCCTCATTCCCTGGCTGCTTTGACAGGTTGGAGATGCTCAGCTGCTGAGGTCAGGACTCTGTTTGAAGGACAGATAATTAATCCAGCAAAGTAATCCACAGTTCCTTTTTGGCAGATTTATGGAGATAGCCTCTGTACCGGGGACTCTGCCTCATCATCTTTCATTTCCCAGGCAAAGCGAGTGTCTTGTTGTATAACACGACCTGTTCTAGATAAGGCTTTTCATTTAGGGGAACTCTCTGGTCTAACAGAGATTGATTTTTCCCATTGGAAATCGGAGAGGCCCGGTGCTCTCAGCAGGATCAGGCCTGCAGACGGCAGTGTGTTTTCACATTTGCTGCTGCTGCACATTGCCTGGGTTGTGGGGAATCCTTTGGCTCTTTGAGAGAAGGATTTTCCTCGTGAATTAAATGGCAGTTTAATTAATAGGCAGAAGGGGACTTTGGCCTGTGAGCTCTTGTTAAGAAAATATATTGTAAGATTACAGTCTCGCACTTTGCTCACTAGCAGCAAACCTTGGGTTTCATTTATTTCCAGGACAGTCAGGAGGCTTCACGTCTCCTGGCACGAAGATGTGAAGGTGACCTGTGCAACTTGGGCAGGCATCAAAAGGTTAAACCAGAGGAAAGGGTCCTGGGGCTCTGCAAGATGCCTGAACTTCAGTCTCTGCCTGCCTGACATGTTTCAGGTGTGGTGATGGATGGGCAATGGGAGATTGCACAAAGGCAATCCATACGTCCTTCCTGAGCCTTGGAAAGTCCTGCAGGGGAAGAGAGGGGAAGGAGTGTGGGGCTTTTGGTCCTCGGGGCTCTTCACAAACCCTTAGGGCTTTTTTTCCCACCCCCACAAAGTTGATTGTTTTAGGAGACTGATGCTATTTCTGGCAAAGCATTCTCGTGCATCCCAAGGGAAGCATGAATTAAAAATCATTATTTGCACAACATAATAGAAGCGTGAGTTACCAAAGCAAGAGGGAAATGTGTCTGAAGAGTTGTTCTTTGTCTGTCTTCTGGTTTTCCTGCTAAGGAATAAAATATCATATATATATTAAAAAATGTAAAAATCGGTGCAGTAGCTCTCAGACCATGTTTCACATGGTCTTAACAGATCTGGAGTCCCCCACTGCCTGCCTTTTGGAAGCACAGCACAAGCCCTTGAGGTAAGGTTAAGTGGCCGAAGAGCTCTCCCAGCCCTTAGCTGCTGGCACATCCCTTCACATTTTGACCTGACTTAATAAAGCAGGCAGGGCAAAGCAAACCACTTCCCTGAGTCCCTTAAACCGGACATCAGAGAGCATCCTTGGAAACAGGACCTGCTAATTTAAATATTCCATTGCCAGTTGGCCTACACCGCACCGGCTTTTTCCCCCCATTTGGATCACTCGGAGAACTACTAGGGTGTTAAAGTCCTCATAAATTACACCTGCTGGGAGGGCCTTCCAGGGTGATTTAAAGGCAGTCATCATAGCAGAACATTTCTGTAGGAGGACATGCTGATGGGTGGAAAAGTGCTTCACACAGAGTTATTCATCAAAGGCTGTTTTTCCCACCCTGCCAATGCAAGGGGATGAGACAGCACAAAGAGATGGTGGCTGTGGCCACAGCCCTCTTTTCTTGGCTCAGTTGCTCCCCATCTTCCTCGCCTCTGCTAATGATGCTTCATCGTCAAGTTGGCATCTTGCTTTGGCTCCCTGGCAATCCAGAAATCACTGGAAAGAGAGACAGTTGGGATAATGGTTTGCATGGCAGGTGGTTCCCCAGCAAATGGCCTTCAGTAATTAAAACTATACATTCCTGTTTATGTGTAAATATGAAACAAAAGCATATTTTTGGTTTAATTTCTGAGACTTCCTGTTTCACTTCCTGGGATTTAATGTGTATTCAAGGTGTTGGCAACTGCTGGAGAAGAATGAACTATGCTGTCTCCGTTCATGTTGGGGCTAGAGAAAACAACTGGTTCTGAGATGTTTTCTTAACAGAAGATTTTTCTGGAAGATGTCGAGCCTGGAGATGTGGGGTTTATGTTAAAAGCTGATTCAGACTTGTTACCGGGCATATTACAGCGTACTCCTTTCATGTTCTTCCTGACGAGTCTGCCTACTGCTGTGGGAGAGGCAGGAGAGGTGATTTGTGGGGTTCTCAAGCCAGCCCAGGCACAGTAGCTGTTAAGAAAGTGCCAATTTTATGCGTATGCATCCTTGGGATGCAGGCTGAGAGTGTGTTCTGCAACTGCTGCTCCGAGGTAGTGATGCCGGGCAGCCTGGACCAGCCCGTTCTGTCTGGGAATGCACACTGCCTTCTGCACCGTATTTATTAGGACAAAATCCTCTGCAAGCTCAGGTGGAAGGTTAAAGTGTTGCGTTTACAGAAATGAGTGAAATAAACACTTATGGTAGTTTTCCCTGCATTGCTCCGCTGCCTTGACTCACAATCCAGCTGTTGGCTGCTCTCCCGTAGCAGGTTTTAGGGTTAGTTTCATGGAAAGAGGAAAGGCTGGGAAATAAAAAAGGCAAGCCAGGCAGTGCTGGTGATTTGCCTTCCCTTTGAGCCACTGAGCACATTTTAGATGACATGGGGGAATGGTGCTTGTCGTCCAAGACTCAGCATCCTTTCGTGTGATGAATTACACTCAGAACAGGAACCTTTAAACTCTGCAGGCTCTGTTCTCCTCTCTGATACTCATCCACAGCTCCTGGTGGCTTCGGGAGGGGGATTGCACCTTGGGTGATAAATCTCTCCTTTTATTTTCTCGTACTGTACATTTGGTTCTAAAAAAGGGAACCATGCGAGCATTTAATCTGAGCTTCTTTCGTGGCTCTGCAAGATCAGAAATTCTGCCAGTTGTGCTAGAACGGGCAATTAAATCTTTTGGGGAAGATACTAAAAATGCCTGTTTGCAGAGCAGGCGTATGCGGAGGAGTGCCGGCACGCGGCTTTTGGCCTTGAATCAGTTGTCCCAGAGAGCTGCATCTTCTGAGAAGAAGAAAAAAAAAAGTCCAGTGCAGAAGAAATGGGCATTGTTTTCTAGAGCATCTTGATTTCACGCAGAGCAAAGAAATAAAGCTCAGGTTGTAATAACCCCTTTTCCTTTGGAAATAACTTGTTCCCTCTGAATTTAGGTGTGGGGCAAGGTATCTGCCCTGGCGTGCTTCCCTGCATGTTGCACAGGGGCAAAAACTCAAGGTGAAGAGCAGCGAGGTGGTCACAGCAGCTGATGGTCTATTTATATGATGATAACTGTGTCTGTTGCTGACTCTATGAACCACATCCAACAGCATCTATTTCGGTGCCGAGGAGCCCTGACGGAGCACATTTTGATTAATAAATTATCTGGTGCAAGGTGTGTGATGGGTTCCCCTTTCACATCTCATGAAAGTCATCCGCTCCAAGTTCAGCAGCTTAGCAAGCCCGGTGCCTTTCGGGGATGTGCCTCCCTGATACAAATAGCCCTTTGTGTAGAGGTGGGTGGGAAAATTCTCCTTCATGGGGGAATCAGCTTCCCCTAGCTGACAGGTAGCTCTTTGCTAGAGCTGGGCAATAGCTCCATCTCTCCCTCCTAGGGATTTGAATGATGCTCAAAGGCCAAAGCGGTAGGGAGGAAGGGGGAGACATCAGTGCCTTTTTTTTTTTTTTTTTTTTCTTCTCCTTTTCTTCCCCCTCCCCCCCACCCCCGGGTTTGAGCCGGTATTTTTAATGGCCTTTTTAAACTATGAGAGCATTCGCTGAGGGCAATTAAACATTATGGCCCTCATCTATAAAACCCCTTGTTATAGCAGTGTTTCTCCAAAATTATGCCTATGCCACCATCCGTTCCTCAATGAGCCTAGAAAAACACTCTGAATGGGCTACTGTGATCCATCCCATTGCTCCTAACCCAGCGCTGCATTGATTCTAGTCTTCCCGCTTCCCTGCCTGGCCGCACTTGGATGTAGGAGCTGCTGTCCCCATACCTGCACATGGACAGAGGGATGGGAAAGGTTTCCTTCTGTTTTTACCTATGTCATAACAAGAAACTGGGCTTGTATGTCCTGAGCAAGCTTGTTCCTCACCAGGTGAGAGCAATGAGTCTGCCAGAAGTACGTTTATATTGCTGTCTTAGAATTAATTCTCTTTTTTGTTGTTGTTCTTGCCTTGCCTCTGTCTTTTTGAGTATTTAAAAACATTGTCTGCTTTGATTTTCTTCTCTCTGCACTCCTTTTCGCTGCTCAGCCTTTCCCTTCCCATCCTTGAATTTCTGCCCAGCTCTGACTCCTACCCTGGGTCTCTCTCCTGCTGTCCCCTGCCTTGCACTGTATCCAGCTCTATAGGTTTGCAGCGGTAGCAGAGAGGTAGAAGTGGAGCTTGCCTTCCCACAAGGTGTCCCACACCAGTGGATGCCACCTCCTAGACAGCATCACATTTATTTTCTGCTCCCTGCCCTGCTTTTCTTAAGGCCATCTTTGCTTTGCCTGCTCTGTGCCATGGAGCTGGATTGCCTGGGGTCTGTGAATGCGCCACATCCTCGTCGGGAAGTCTCAGTTTAGCAGAAGCCAGAGTGTGGTCTTGGGCTCCCTTCTCAAACCAGAGGCATGGAAGTGAAGTCCTTGGTTTTCATCTAGAAATGCTTCGGTGGTTCAGACCAGGCTTCAGGCTAGGCAATAGATGGCTCAAGCAGGGACACGTCCAGCAGCTGCTAACTCTTGAGCCAGGTGAGCAATTGTTTCATTGCCTGATGTGGAGCAGAAGGATGCGTGTGCCATGGCACAAGCACTGCTCATGAAGAAAGCATGTGAGTGGGACACAGAGGAGGGAGGGCAGTGGGGGCCTTTCTTGAAGGTCACTTGGCTTTCCTGTCAAGTGTGGCCACAACAGTTGCTGTCTGTGCCATTATAACAGTTTGCAGAGTGCAAATTTGGAGACAGAAAAGTCTGTGCCATTCTGTGTCCTCTGAGAAACAGTATTATCTGGGGATCTCGACTGGGTTTGAAATCCCTGCGGAGGTGCTCCATCATCCCCTTTCTGTTCTCCATCTCACGCCTGTGCGCTGTGGTATTGCTTCAAACCCATGGCGAGCAAACCACAGTCTGCTCTGTTGACATGCCTGGCAGGCAGTGCTGGCCACTGGCCACACAAGCCATCAGCTGGAGCGTTGGGGCAGCACGACGAGAAGCTGGCTCAGCTCATGGCATCCACCTGCCTCCGAGGCCACCTTGGGCACAGATGACTGCGGGTGTCCGGCTGGGAACTTGCAGGAGGGAGCAAGCGCTGGGAAGAGTGGTGAAGCGGACAAATGGGTTGAAAGCTGACAGCCAGTGTAGCCATTTGCACCAGCAGCTGCGGACTAAGCTGTGCTTAACCTGGGCTTGACTACTTTGTGGGCCAGGAAGATGGCTGAGAGGTAACAGAAGAACCAGGGTGAGCGGAGAAATTATACAGAGGGGGAGGGAACAAGAGACTGGGGGGAGGGAAAGACGAAATTGGCTATTTTTCCCCCACCGTATCTTTTTTTCCTTGCTCTGAGGAAAGTGAAGATATGTGAAGATGATTAGAGAGATTTTTGCAAAGAAAGTGTCTTGGGGGAATGTGCATTGTTCGGCAGTGCGAGTACTTCAGTGGGGATCACTGGTCAGAGGAATAATGAAGCGGTGGTTGGAGAGGTATTGTAGATGAAATTATGAAAGGCCTCTGAGGGACGAGTTTGGAGACACCTCTTTCCCTTCTGAGGCTAATTTGCAAAGCTGGCAATTCTGTGCTAGCAGAAAGGCACCCCGGAGGGCGTCAGATGCATATCTGCCATCTGAGCGATGTTGGGGAGGCTGAGCTAGAGAAAAGCCTCTGATGTGCAGCCTAGAAGGGTATTTGGGTCCCTAATTTATTCATCCATCCTTCAGAAAATGACTGTGGTCATATATGAAACGCACAAGCATTTTTAGGACACGTTGCTTAGTGCTGTGTTTAGTCCTTTGTGTCAAATTCCTGCTCTCTTGACCTATTTCCAGGAAAATCTGTTGGTCCTCATGTTTAGATTCCTGTTAGCAGAACAGTATTTTGTGATTAGAAAGGTATTTTATTACACTTTATGTTAGGGGGAGTGTACCAAGATTGCCCTGATGCATAAACTTTGCCATGGCAACATGGCATCCTAGAGCATTTAAATCCCTTGCAGCACAATTCAATACATCTTGTGCAGTGTCCTTCAAAGCTGGTATCTGAATAAGTCTCCTGAAGGGTCAGCTATAAATTACAGAACAAAGGTGGGAAGTCAAGATGAAAAGAAGGGAATCGTCCGAGGGAGGAGACTAGAGATCTTCATGTATGGCAGCAAAAGTTAGATTAAAAAAAAACCCACAAGGCTGCTACTAATGTTTTAAGTAGCCATGCATCAGTTCATTAAGCTGGCTAGCAGTCAGTGTACCATTTCAGATGGAGAGAAGAGAGGACCAAGGACAGGAATGGGAGGCATTCAGTCCAAGAGGAAGATATAAAAACTTGGTAATGGGGGAGAAAGGTGTTATGTCACTTCGGGCTCTGGGAGAGAGAGGAGATGCTGGCAGCCAGCAGCTAATGAAGGCCAGGTGGCTCCTGGCACTGGGAGGGAGGAGAGAGCCTGGAAGCTTTGGCCATCCTGCAAAAGGTGCAGCCATGGTTAAATGGAGGTTTGGAACAGAGTGAGGTAGATTCTGAGTTATGTGAAACAACTTTTTGTGGCAGCAGATCTGTCTTGCAGCTCCCTTCCAGGGAAATGACAAATATTGTGTGTGTTTCATTCATGCTGAGATATATTGAGAAGACAGGAGTATTTTTATTTTTGTCTGGGATTAATATAGCATACCTGCAGGGTTTCCTCATTCCCGTTTGGGGCTGGATCAGGGGTTTCTGCATACTGTGAGACGACGGAGTGGCGTGGGTGGCCATATGCCTGTGCATAACCTCCTTGGTCATCACTAATTCAGCAGACACCTCTGGTATTGTGTCAGGCTGGCATCAGGTATCCCAGGCTCCACATACCGACTGCTTTCTTTTGTCTGGCTGACGGGAAAAGCACCTGGGACCGTCCCAAGGGCATTCCCAGTGCAGGACATTTATCTTTTTAGCATCTGCTGGCCATGAGAGTCAAGGGTTGTCTTAATCCTTTCTGGGTGTCTAATTCCAGAGGAGCAGTCACGCTCAGGATAGGATGGTCCGTGGAGGCAGCACAGCCCTCCATGCCGCCCTGTTTCATTGCTTGCACCTAAGGACTGGCACAGAAGCCAAATTTGGCTCAAGTAAAGGAAGGCAAGGCAGCTGCATGGGGTCAACACATCTGGCAAGAGCATAAAAGCAGGGCAAGTACCTGTAATACTTACTCTAATGCTCTCCCTGGCTCCAAATATGTCCAGCTGAGAAAATTCCTGAGCTTCTCTGTTATTTGATGGATTTTTTTTCTTTCATTAACCTCCCCAGTCTCTCCTTGAATAAGTATGGACATTTATCATCTTCAGCATCTTCTGGCAAGAGGCCGCACAGTTAAACTACCGCTTGTTACATGAAGAATTACTTGTGAGCTTGGTCTGTCTGTGCCTTCCTCTGATTAACCTGGACTGATTTCCCGTAACTCTTGTATTTTAAGAAAGAGGCCATGCCTACCTCAGGGAGATGGTGGGCATGCAAATGCAGGTGGTTGTTCGGAGGGGAGCACCTGGATTCAGCCCTGGTTTCGGCTGTGCTGTTGCATATTTTAATAACTAAAACCCTTTAAAACTCTTCAGCTGCCTGCAGCATTCACAACTGTATCGACCGTTGAAAGGAAAGCACTGTTTTGAGCCCTGAGCTGGGACAGGTGTGAGGAGAGGAGGACTGTTACAGCCATTACATTTTAAAGCACATTGAGATAATGTGCGAGGTTCACAGAGCCCGCTGCAGCCTGTGCCCAGCTTGGAGCTCCTGGCCTGGCAGCGGATTTGCTCTGTAAAACCTCTCTTTCAAGCACTGGGTCTGGTCATGCATAAAGACTGGCAGAAGAAGCTCATGTCCTCCTGTTTCCCCCTCTGTGTTACCCCCAGCACCATTCAGCGTCGGCTGTCCCAGCTGGTCTGCTCACACTGCCTGATATTTTTCCCAGGTAACACCAACAGCATCTTTGCACTGGACTACATCAGCGGAGCCTTAACCCTGAATGGGCCACTGGACCGGGAAAACCCCTTGTACAGCTCTGGATTCATCCTCACAGTGAAGGTGAGACCGCCTCCATCCAGGAGGCACACCAGCAGAGCAGGGTGGGGAGGGCATCCTGCTCAGGGACAACTCTTTCAAGAGGTGGAGGTGCAGACCTGGGACATGTTGCTCCCATCCATAGCTGTGACGTGCTGTTCCCTGGCCAAGCCAAGCATGATATTTAACACAACCCCTTTGTATGGTGGCCCAAAACATGGTTGCCTCTATATGGATGTATAAAGTCATTTTTGGTGCCCTGCCTGGTCTCCAACTAGATCTGCCTGCAGTTGTATCTCCTGGCAACATGGATGCACCCTGGGATTGCATGAGGCACCTACGTTCACACACCTGAATTGTGCCCACTTGTGCCTATTTCCCACCCTTCCCCCCCAACCCCCCAGAAAAACAAGTACATTTTGTCATTTCACCAGGCAGTGGTGTAACAGGGCATCAACTGCATCTACCCAGCACAGGCAGGCACAGTGAGGGAGTGATGCTGAAAGTTGCCTCGTCAAGAAAAGGCACTGGAGCGTGGTCTTCCAGCCCCACCTGAGAGCAGCTTCCCAGCTCTGCTCACAGCCCTGTAATTAAAATCAATACCAAGCTGGGCAGCTGGTTGGAAACACATTTAGAAGTATAGATTCTGCTGGGCCAGGGTAGGGAAAAATCAGCATTGTAGGAAGGGTCATTGATTGGGAGGGCAGCAGCCAGCACATCGCCTTCTCATTTGGGCAAGTGCAGTACTTTGTCGGGGGTCAAAGAGACAAGGAATTACAGCACGGGTCGTACTGTGGGGCTTTATGCATGGGGAAGAGATCCGCATCCATCCCTGGTATCTCTTGGTTTGGGCTTTTATAGTTTCAGTTCAGCAGAAATTGAGACAAGGAAAATACTTTGTTTTTAATAGGGACAAAAATATCTGTTTAATCTTGGAAAGGTTTGTGAACCTGAAAACTTGCCCGTTTTCCTGCCTGCATGATAATGGAGTTCCAACTACATTTCTATTGATCTGATAGATTTTTATTTTCTCTCCCCACAAACTTTGCATCCTCCCGCAAATGCCAACTCTCTGCGTCCCGTATCCCTAGGACCCAAAATGTTCTCTGCTGCTCTCATCCTGGAGCATGCAGTGAAAATACAGCTGGATTGCTTCTTGTTCAGATCAGCCTGTTCTGCTGTTGTGTGCAGAAGTGGTGAATAGCAATGAGCCATGTGGGTCGTGTTAGCGTTGCTTTTCTGTGCCCACAGCAAAGCAAGATTATCCAAAGGACAGGAGGAGGGACTTTTCTTGAAAAGGCTGTTTCACAAGTCTTGCTTCTCTGGCAATAAAAACTGCACTCTTTCCTTTTGGGAAAGCAAAATTAAAGTGATTCTTGAGACAGAGGTGTGATACGGAGTCATGACTCAGCTCTGTATTTAGACACATGTTGCCAAACCTATTTTAGGGTCTAAATCTTGTTTTCCTCTGTTGCCCTACTTTTCTGTCCCTTCAGCAGCATTATGGTAGTTAGCTCCCTGCTCCTGGTCCTACCTCAGAAGATGGCAGAGGAGAAAATAGGAGTGCTCTTCACTCCATCGTGGCTTCCCTTATTTTGAGGACTGTCCCCCACATCTCACAAGGCAATTTTCTGGTTTAAATGCTTGTGGCGAGGAAATCACCTACTCCTCCCCTAGCATGACTCTGAGCCCTGACAATTTGTTACATGATAGGGGCAAGTGAGAACGTGGCCGAAGCCATCCCAACGGAGATGTTAAACCGCTGGGAAGGCTTGCAAGAGTGCTGTGAGTCTGTTGTGTGGGTGATGGAAGAGCTGGGTCAACATCCGTGTGTGTGCGTTAATGGGTCAGCAGTGTGGAATGGTGCTCAGGGTTAAGGGGCAATGCCAGAACCAGCTGAGCATCCTTCCCTGGCAAAGTGGAAGAAGCAAAAGCTGCAAGAGTCTCTAGTCACGGCATACACACTTTCTTTTACATTTATTCTTTGAAAAATAAAGGCTGCCTTGTTGTTTTCTCTCCTTGCAGGGGACAGAGCTGAACGATGACCGCACACCCTCTAATGCCACTGTCACCACTACCTTCAACATCCTAGTCATTGATGTCAATGACAATGCACCTGAGTTCAACAGTTCGGAGTACAGCGTGGCCATCACGGAGCTGGCCCAAGTGGGCTTTGCCCTTCCCCTCTTCATCCAGGTGGAGGACAAAGATGAGGTGAGGTATATCCCCTCCTGCAGGGGCTTCTGTCCATCCTTTGTTGGGTAGCGCTGGTGTGGTTTTGGGAGGTGCAGGGAAGAATAAGTCACTGAGGAACTTGTGATGAGGAGCATCTGATACCCACTTAATTCAGCTCTTACTGCTGCCGTTGCTCTGCTTGCTCGGTACCCTGAGTGCAGATGCCCTCCCCAAAGCATAGGCACAGCGTGTGCTTTAATGTAGTCAGGATTGCACAGCCACTGAGAGCCAGAAAATAGGATTGTGTGGGATGCTGATTCTCGCCCGCTTCCAAGGGCTCTTGTCGGTCAGTCCTTTGCCAGTCTGCTTTAGAAAGGGAGGAGGTTTTCTGCTGGGCTCTCAGGGGACCTGCCAGGGACGCAAAGGAAAGGACCTCCAGGTTCTCTGCCCCAATGGGGACAGATACCGCTGCTGTCAGGGAGAAGGTAAGAGATACCCAATGGCATGGGGCTGGAGAAAGTGTAGAGGGCACTGAGATACCAGTTCGTAACTGCAAATGAGCTGGGAGCATTGTAGGCTTGTGCCTCCCTCGTGTTAATGGAGCTCCTATTTGTTGTGCGCTGGTCCATGCCACGTAGGGACCGCAGCATGTTTCCCAGCCTTGGGCTTGCAGTCTTCAATTACTCTGATTATTTGACTTGTGCAGTTCACATCTGGCTGCTTCTGTGTGCTGGTACCCTCCAAGCCTGCCACGCTGCGTAGTGTCTGCTTCAAACAAGTACTGATACCTCGTGGTGAACTTTCCAAAATCCCTTGGAAAGGCTCTGGCTACAGGCTTCTGCCATCCCTATTCCTCTTCAGGCCAAGTGAGATGAGGGGAGAGGGTTTGTGAGAATAAATGGCATTGTCAGGATGTTTTCCTGATGCTTCAGGTGAACAGTGTGGTAGCACTGAGGAATAAGAAATGGAACATCTCCCCCTGCCCCCAAAATCTCCTAAGATGCCTTTGCTGGCTGAAATGATGGATTTGCTTTTCCCCAGCCCTGGATGGAGTTCACCACATCTTGTAAAGCCAGCCAGAAATCCCATTTTTTTTCATATGAAGTGATTATGACACGGAACTAATAATCTACTTGTGACATGATGTCACCGTCCAAGAGTTATGAGTTCAGCCAGAAGTGGTGCAGATGAGCTATTAAGCAGATAAAGAGACTGTTTTTTCTTGAAAATGTCAATTGCTAATAAAGAAGATATGGATATGACAGATGCTTAAGATAGTTTCTGAATAGAGCCGCTGTCGTGCTTTCTGAGAGATGTCAGCAGATCCGTTCTTGAAGGGCATTGTAACACTTCTGTTTGTGCCAGAAGGATGAAGGATCTGTCATTATTTCTGGTTAAAAGCTCATTTTACTGGAGTGACTCCCATTCAAGAATTCACTTTTCAGCCTTGCTAATTTTAAAATGGGAGAATAAAAAATAGCCTTGCCTTCCCGATCACACCAGCAAAAATAGACTCATTCTTTTGATGTATTTCTTTAACATCCTGAGATTTCCCCAAAAGAATTGGCTGAGATTTTGAAAACTGCTGAGAGGGAGGACCTCTTGTGCTAAGAGAGTCTGAAGAAGTTTTACTGTACGCGTCTTTGGAGACCATCATGTTAGCACGGATTGCTTTGACTGTAGCATTATTTTCACGGATAAGAAGCACAGGATTGCTGATGTCTTGGAATATCTGGAGGGAGGAAAATTATAAGCAGTTTGGGTTCTTTTTCTGCATTATCCTGTGGTGGACCTTTCTTGTTTCCCTTTGTGGATGCTTGCAACTGGACTAACCATCAAGGTAGCACTTTAGGGGAGAAAACTGGGAAGAGGATACCCAGGTCACAAAAAGATGTGAGAGAAAGTGGGACTGCATCTGCAGCGGCTTGTTCTAGCATTGCTTCCCAGATAGGGTATTTATAGAAGTCCCAAGACCCCCAAACTTTCAGTAAAAAAACTTACAGAATGGGAAGATAGTTGCCTGACAGTGATATTTTGGATGCTCAAATACCTCATGAGAGGCTTTTAATAGTGAAGGGATGGGATGGCGAGTACCAAGGTCTTCATGCAGGGATGTGCCCGAGGACATGGCTGACGAAGCTGTTTCACCAGCACGGCCTTCATGCTGGAGATGGCATGATTTGTTTGTGTAAGGGGCAAAGGAAAACATGAAGACAATTATACACCTCTCCAGGGAGAGCAGGTAAATAAATAAATGAGAGCAGATGGATACAAACACATGAAATCAAAGCCTACAGTCTTTGGGAAGATCATTTTACTCAAGTTTTGTCTCCTGTCTCCCAAACTATCTTGTTAAGTCCTGGGAGAGCCCCTTGGCAGGTTGGTTTCTTTCTTGAGCCGAGCCATCCAGCCTGTTCTGGCCCCTCTGGCAAATTTTGATGCTGTTCCTTCAGCCCTCATACTTGTTGAAGTCCTACTTGGATGAAGCAGCCCACACCTGAACCTTGCTGCACGTGGGGGTCCTGTGGGGTTGGGTGCCTTTGGGGAACCTGTTTGCCATCATGCTCTGGTTGTGTCTTTGTAGAGCTGGGGAAAGTGGTGTCCACATGCCTCTGGCCCTTAAAACACACTGCGTGGGCTGCCAAGGCTGTTAAACAAGAAGGTATTTTGTAACTAGGTCCACACAGCCTTTTCAGATGATGGTGTTTTGGTCTGTCTTTCTTCTGGTATGTTTTGCACAAACTTAAATGATTGCTTTTTGAAGGAGTTAGATTAAACAATTCAGCAAAGCACTTAAAAACCTATTTATGTTGCATGCAATGCTTGAAAGACCGCTTGAAAGCATGCGCTTGAATTTACCTCTGTGTTTAAGTGCCTTTCTGGAGCTCGGCTGCGTTAATGTCTCAGACAAGGTATCTAAGCAGAGTGCCTCCAAGGAGAAACCTGTTCCTCTGAGTTTGTCCCTTGCAAACTCCCAGATGCCATCCCTCAAACATGGTCATGGCCTTGCTCCAAGAGGAGCTGGCTGGGGGTGGGAGGTGGGATGGGGAGCATCTCAAGAGGATGCACCCAGGTTGAGTTGAGATCAACCCAGATGTGGATTTGGGGTGCAGCCAAGAGGTTTTCATGTAGCTGTGCTGGTTTTACTTTTTGCAGTCTCTATGGCGTATTGAAAACACTTGAACACAGGAGAAATAGGTACGCAGGGTATGCACAGGGTTTTGGACCTGGCCTTCTATGAACCAAGAAAAAAGCGTTAATTTCTGTGCAGCTGAGTTTCTCTGTCTGCCACACAGTCAGAAAACCACTTGAATACCTTTCTAAAGCTGTTTGAGAAAATCTGTGGAAGTTTCCCAGTATTTAGACTGAGCTTGTTCTCAACTGGACACCACAGAAGACTGGTATCTATATGCACCGAGACTGGATTCTCCTCTCATTCATGTTGCAATAGATCAGCAGGGGCAAATAAATTCTGTGTATGAGATGGAAGGTTAAAGCCTTGAATTATCCATTTTTGCAGCAAGGTTTGTTTCCAGGTTGAGAGCAGGAGCCTTGAGCTGTGGAATAAGTTTACATTAATTCGGAGGGCTGATTAGCTCCAGCTCATCTGCTCTAGGGCTGGCTGAGATGGGGGACATGGATATCCTCTCTGGGTATGCTGGTACTTTACAGCCTGGTGGCTCGATACAGTATTTTAGGGAGAAGGCAAGGGTTTGGCCATGTAGGAGAAGGAGCAGGGCATCCCCCATGTGAGCTTCCTATCATCAGAGGATGTACAGAAGTATATTAAAAGAAATGGCAGCATACTTCCCCAGGACACGCCAGAGAAACCAGCTCTTCTACCATGGTTTTCACTTGATTTTCCTTGATGCGGTTGACTGAAGAAGAAGAAAAGGGCAGAGGCTGTATAAAGCGCAAGTATGATGGTCTGACATTTTAGAATAATTTTGAAACAATTCTCCAAAATAAGCATATTGAGGAAGATAAATGGGGAATTTAAAAAAAAAAAAAAAAAAAGAAAAGAAAATACAGTCCATGGGAATATGCAGTATTTGTTGCTTAAAGCTACATCAGAGACTCGCATAGGGATATCATATGTGCCCATGTGTGTGCAGGTGCAATATATGAATCATCCGTAGCATATATATGCATATGACAGACACACGCACTATAAATATGATCTACGCAGCAAGGAACTGTAAAGGGGAATTGACGGCACTCGAGTATTCTCTCCCAAAAGTGCCAGCTGCCAGTCGGGCTGAATTAGATTTCACAGGGGTTTTTGCAATACATGGAATTCACCAGCAAATTACCCTTAAAGAGGGAAAATCAATCATTTGGAGCAGAGATAAGCTGAAGGCGAGGCAGCCTCGGATTGATCCCGTCTGTGCAGGCGTGTGTGGAATTCAGCAGATAACCTCGGGAGAATGGGGAAGGAGAAAACTCCTCCAGGAGTGGGGGAGCAGGAAAGGACTGACACTTTGGACAGACAGAAAGACAGGAGAAAAGGGCTGCCAGCGTGGGGAGGAGGATCGGAAAGGCAGGGGACTATTTTGCTCCAGGCATCCTGCATCACACACGACCCCAGTGGGGTCCTTAGGGATGCAGGGGACGAGCAGCCGTGCCCAGTGAGCCCTCCAAAGGGTTATTGATACTGTCGTGCTCATGTGCTGGGTGAGCAGTGGGTGCTGGGAGCCTGGGCTGGCTGGTTGGGCAGTGGGAGAGAGGCAGGCAACTCTGGAGAGGCTATTCAGAGCAGTCGAGTTAAATGCCTTGAAGTGGGTGGAGAGAATAACCCTCTTTATGCCGTGTGTTTTCAAAGGAAGGATTAAGCTTTATTTGTCTCTGACTAGCTAGAACCCCAGGCATAAGGTATCCAAACTATACAAAGAGGCACTAATTGCTTTTTTTAAAAAAAAAAACACTTCCACCCCTTCCTCCTCCACCACTCCTGAACTCTTAGCACTTTCCTTTCTTTGCAAACTTGCCAGAATGAGAGCTATTAAACACTCCTCAGCTTTTTGTAGGTAATAGCCTGTGCCTAGAAAGTGGCTGGGAGGAAAGCTGGAGTTAACACTGGATTTTATGCTTCAGAAAGACAGGGCTGTCCCTTTTGTAAAAGCAAGCTGCAGCTGAGCTAGGATAGAGAGAACCAAAGGCAGCCCTGTACTGTGTCGGCATGAAGAGAAGAAAACTGAGGATCCCAGGCTGCTTTTCCAAAATCTAAGCTCACTTTGTGCTGAAAATGATTGCAGGCCACCAACCTACCTGTGCACCTTGGTGATTTCAGGGAATGGTATGGTTGAGGAAGTGGTGGTTTGATTGTCTAGGGGTTTGGGTTGTTGTTTTTTTTTTTTCACTTTGAGTTTTTTGCGTAGCCGCTGGTAAGTGATGCTAAATAATTGCTTTGACTGGTGGAAGGCTGAATGATTTCTGAAGCATTTCTATGTGCACTCCCATGAGAAAGGGGCTGAGTAGGAGCAAGAGTGATGGATGAAGCCAGTGGGCGATGTTGGGTGAAAAAGCAGGGATAAAGCTTATGATGCATCCTCAGTCAAAGCTGGAACAGCTGCTGTGGCTGCTCCTGGCCTTCTGCTGTGAAAAGGGGTTCCTGGATTTGTGGTGAACCATGCCCTGTGAGCGTGTCTTGTGGGTTGGGAGAGCAAATATTTGGCCGTGATTCGTAGCAGGTGCCTAAGCAGGGCCCACATGGTGCCTGTGACTGACCTCTGGAGGGATGCACATACCCACCTCCTGGCATCTCACAGCCTCACACCTGAGCTTCTGCCCTTACCTGCTGGTCCGTGCTGTGCTGGCTGTGCCCAGGGATGGTCTTCCCTCTGCTCCAACCCCCTGGATTTTAAGGAGGATATTGGGTATGTGGGGCTGGCAAACAGGCCTGTCACAAATTGTTCTACTATGAAGCGTTTGGGGTAGATCAGTAAGTGGTTGCTTTTTTGGAACTTGAGTATCGGCATGAGGTTGATGCTGGCATTGTGGCAGCAGGGACACGATGCGGCTCCTATTACACGCTCCGAGGAGTACACATGCAAAGAACAAAGTCATAATTACACCCAACTGCAGCTACGATTGTCTTTTAGCTGAATTGACATGAAATTTCCATCAGTTGCGGCGCCGGCTATGGCTCGGAGGAGGTTTGATTGCTGGGAAGGAGGCAGCGGGCAGCAGCCTCAAGCCATAGTGAGTGCTGGCCCCACGCACTGGCACGGGATGAGATGAGCTGGGAAATGTGCGGCTGTGTCCCAGCTTTGTGCAATAGCGAACTTCCCTCCGAAGCCTGTTTCTTTATGGCTCAATTTGTTTCGGATGGAAAGCGCATGCAGACGGGTTTATTATTGTAGGGTTGCTAAGCCTTGGCAGGCTGCTCGTTTATTTATGCCTCCAAAGGAAGGCAAAGGAGCCAGTTTGTTTTCAGTGATGGGGGGGAAACTTGAGCAGTACAGGAGACGGTGGGTAAGGAGGCTGGAGGGGGGAAATGAGCAGGTAAAGCAGGTCATGCACCGATAGCACACCAGTGCATCCCATGCTTGTCCTTGGCACCGCAAAGAGATGATGCTCGACCGTGAGCCCACCACTGCACACCAGGACCTTTGCAAGCCTGGGGAGATAGCGCTTGGTTTTCTTCTTCACGAACACATTTCAGATCCGTTGTTTGCTCTGGGTGGCAGGAGCAGGTAGGAAGGGGTGAGGAAAATGTAAGCAGCTCCCTGTGGCTTCCTCCAGAGCAGAGAGGGTACTAGCTGTGAGCCGGGCTGAGCCAGCCCCTTCTGCTGGGCAGCTGATAACAATTTGAATATTCAGATTTGCTTTCAGCCATCCGCAGGGGGCTCGCAGGCTCCGGGAACCAGGAGCAAGGAAAGCAGCATGGGGGCAGAAACAAAAAAATAAATAGCCGAATAAATATATAAGTGGCAACTTGCAGCAGCCCTCCCGAGAGGCAGATGTATTCCCCTTCTCCAGACCTCACATGGGGAGACTGAGGCACTTGAGGGGCTGCTAATTAGGGATGGTGGGTATCTGGAGGCTGATCTCCTTCCCCAGCTGGAGGGGAATTAATCCACCCAGCTCTCTTCCCACAAATACTTGGATTTCTTTTGATGTTTCAACCTTTATCTCATGGCTCCAACAAACTCGCTTCTCTCCTGCTTCCAAGAAAATCCCTCGCATCTTGCCACCACAAAAGGTGCTTTCGTGTACTGTGGGGAGGGCACTGAAAGGTGCTTTCATGTACTGTGGAGAGGGCACCGGGCCCTGGGAGAGACACCAAGGGCTCAACACTAGAGCTGGGGAGAAATTCCTCAGTGAAATGGCTTTTTGTTGCTGGTGGAAAATGTTCATTTGTTATAAATTGGCATCTGAAGGGTAGGGTATGAAATAAGGTTTGGGGAGTGATGCTTCCTCCTGCCTTTCTCTGTATCATCTGCTCCCTTCCTCCCAGGCTCTGTACCAGTGTCAGGGAGCATCCCTCACTTGTGCTGAGGTTGGCATTTCCCAGCTGGCCAGCAAAACAGCTTTTGGAAGGAGCTAAGTCTGCCCTAAGACAGGTCCCTTTTCTTCTCTCTGTAGGGATACTGGCTCCCCGCCGTCCACCAGCTGAGCATTTCTGGGCTCCTGGGGCAGTGGGTACCCTTTGGGGCTTGCTCCTATCAGAGATGCTCAGCTTGCCCACAGCTCCACAGGCTGCTGGGGGGTGCAGGGGAGGGAATTCTTCTTGTGTCACTGGTTCTCAGTGGTCACACTTAGCCAGTTTTCGCTATTAGTGCCCCTTCGAGCATTTAATTGGTCCCTTTTTCTGATAGGTGGGAGGTCATTCGAGAAAAATTGGAAATTCAGCTCTGGCAGCTTCTGGACTTGTTTTTCACGTGCTCTACTGGGCCGTGCTTTGGGAAGGGTTGTTGTGCCTGGAGCGAGGGTCCTAAAGTGCTGCTGTCAGTATATTGGTGGTCCTGCTGCTTTGCTGGCTAAGCCTTGGGAGAAGAGGAGTTTTCCACTTCACAGTTTGAGCTGCCTTACTAGAAAGAGCCCTCTGCATGGGAGAGGTACCCATGCTGGGACCGCAGCACAAGGCAGTGAAATCCAGGTGTGTGATACCCTGTGCAGTGTGTGGCTCTTAGAACAGTAAAAAGGATTTTCCCTCCAGCTGTGTGCAGTGCAGGTTCATCCCAGGGATGCATTCCTTTCATGTGCACATAGATTTTGTATAAAATGGGTGCACGTGAAAAGAAGATTCATAGAGTTCACATGCATTGTACACCCAGTAAGCATAATAAAATGCAACAAAGAGTGCTTAAGGTTGGTGCCAAACCCTATCACTCGGTTAACCAAACCCAAGCAGAGAAACGCTCCCCTATGTCTCCAATAATTGCATTTTTGCATGTATGAAGGCAAAGGGCTGTACCCAAGCTGCTGGCGCTTGGAAGTTTGCACCTGATGCGCAGGCTTTGCAGCAGGGTCAGTGCTTTTGTCCTGCGCTTGCCTCCAGGTTGCCCCTGGTGCCCACAGCCTTACCTGGGGACTGTGCCTGGTCCTTACTCCTTTGTCACTGTCAAACCTTCCTCTCTTCCCTTCCCAGGGACCCAACAGCATTTTTGAGGTTTACCTGGTGGGCAACAACTCCAACCACTTCATCATCTCGCCGACCTCTATCCAGGGGAAGGCAGACATCCGCGTCCGTGTGGCGGTGCCACTGGACTTTGAGACCATTCCTCGCTACGAATTTTCGGTAAGGCTGCACCTCTTGCTTTATGGGATGGCCATATTTTTAAGTGTGACCTATGAGTGATCAGAAACCATGCTTCTCCTCTCTCTAATCCACACGATGAAACTTCAGAGCATTACAAAATGGCCAAAAAAAGGAAATAATAAAGAAAAGGAGGATGTGGGGGAAGAGATTTGCTCTGCATCTTCTCCCTGTTTCCAAGATCTGAAAGCTCTGCTGCAAGAGCCGAAGTAGACCATGTTCCCCCTTGCTATGTCATGGGGCTGTAAAGGCTTTATAGAGTATAAAACTTAGTTTTAAGTGCACCGATCAGGCACCAAAGCTCTCCCCAGCCTCCTGCTCCAGCTTTGTCTTGCTTTCTGCCTGAGCCGTGAATTCACAGGGAAGACAAAGCAGGCTTACACCGCACCAGTCCTGCAGAGACGCTTTCATACCACCCATGGAGAAAGATGAGCAAAAGCTTTCCTAGCCTTTCTCCAGGTTTCAGTGGGGTGGCAGGTCCTGGTTCCCCAGTTTGCCAGGCAAAGGCTAGGACTGTTCAGGGCAGGTGGTGCAGGATGCTTGACTCACCCAAGGACTGAGGTCACCCAGAGCCGAGCAGCTCCCGGGGGAGAGGGAAAGAGGTTGCTTCTGTTTTTTGAGCAGCTACGCTTTGGTGGTTAGCACTGAGCATGGAGCTCAGGAGAGTGTTGTTTTCTGCATTAAAAAAGAATAGATAACTTTACCAAGCTTTGCAGACAGTGTGTCCAACCTTGTCCTTTGCTTCCCACCTCTGCCCAGCTCTTTGCAAATGAGAGTGTCCCAGACCACGTTGGCTTCGCGCGTGTGAAGATTTACCTCATCAACGAGAATGACAACCGCCCTATTTTTAGCAAGGCTCTGTACAACGTCAGCCTGTTTGAGAACACCACTGTGGGCACCACTGTCCTTCAGGTCCACGTGAGTAGGAGCATCCTGGCTCTCTTTGCGTTTGGCTCCATGGTGCCCGTCACCAAGGGATGGGCTGGGGAGCCTGGTAAGGGAGTGGTGGGAGATGCTAGCGGTGGGTTGTAGCCCTCCCATGGGCTTTTGGAGCAGATATTTTGACCTTCCCTGGTCTCTGGGAGACATGTGTGGTTCCCACCACATTGGGAACTTGGGGAATGTCCTGCACTGATAGGTCTCATATGCAGACAACAGCTTCTCCTGCAGACACTGATCCCAGTGGTCATGGTCTTGCTTCTCCCTCCTCCTCACTGCGTGCAATCCACTGAGTACTTCAGTCTCATCACATATCCGCTGCCTCTCTCTTAGCTTACTACTTATGGGAAAAGATGCTCTGGTACCTTCTGAATTTGGTCATTTCATCAGTGAGAGTGAACACCCAACTTCTGTCTTTCAGCGTGGGTTTTCTCACTGCCTTGTTTGGAAGCACCAACTTCCTCAACAAAATTGAGGTCAACTGAGCCAATAAAAGGGTGAAGGGTGGAAAAAGAGGGGAATGACTGTATTTAGCAGAGTGTGGTATTAAATGGCTGGTAGCAGAATGGTGGTGCAGCAGACAGAGGCGGTGACAATAGCGGGGCATTTCCATAAGGCTTGTCACTCCCATGTAGGTTAGTGGAAGCATCCAGAATCCATGGTGAGAAGATACGTTTCCAGGTGCGTGAAGACACTGTCAGTCTATATCAGTGCCAGTGTGGGGCATAGCAAGAACCAGAACAAAACTCTGCACTGAAAAATAGTCAAAGAAAGAAGCAAAGCTGCTCTGGGACAGGAGATATCAAAGTGGAGAGCATCGAAACCCCTGCTAGGCTTTGGATGTGTTATTACTGCTATCGTTTGTCGTACATGGTTTAGCTTGGCTCCCTCTCAGGCTGCCCTCCCGGCTCCTCCCTTTTCCCGGCTCTGCCGGGATGCAGCCCCCAGTCTCCCCTCCACACAGGCATGCCGATCCAGAGAATAAAAGCCCTGACAAAAGGGTTGGGTGTATGCGCCTGTGCGTAAGTGTGTTTACTCTACAAACAGATGGTGTGAAACTGTATAGAGCCCCTGAGCTGTTCCCATCTGACAGTTATTAATATTTCAAGCAGATGCTTAGCTAGTCAGGCCATCAGACACTAAACAATGAGATTGTTACTGCGTCTCCTCTTTCCCCAACTTCCAGCTATGCCAGCATTTCGAGCGAATGCAAAATGCCAGGAGTTGAATCTTCTATGATAAATCAGAATGGATGCAATTAGCGTGGAAATCCAGATTGCCCTCCCAGCTGATCCCAAACTTTTAACAATCCTCATAAAGTACCAGCTCCTCCCGCTGCTGCCACTCGCCTTCGAGATTCAGCCCTCTGCTTGCTTCCACGGCACTGCACGACTGCATGGTGCCTTTCCAACTGTCCCACGTGCCACAGACAAAAAGTCTGCTTTCCTTGCTAATAAATTCTCCCTTTTCTTTTTTTCCTTCTTTTCTGCTTGCCTAGGAGCACTTCAGGGGTATTTACCCGTAGGGGTTAGGGATGGGTTTTTGACAAAAGCCTGGCCAGCCACGTGGACCGCGCACTTCTTTGGTGGCCGCTGAATGACGTCCTCATGAAAGGGGACTCTTGTTGCCCCCCTCCCCGCCCCCCCCTTGCTCGGTGCTGCAAAATGCCTCTTTGTGCAAATAAGTGCAGGTTTTGTGCCAGCATTTGGAGGGCCAGTGGGTTTCCAGGGTGCTAAGGACAAACCAGGAGGTTTGTGAGATTGGGATGAACAGGGGAGTGCATGGGCTGGACCAGCAGTTACTGAAGGATGGCAGGAGGCTTCCTGCCGGTGGTGGCCAAACACAGCTGGCAGTGCAGAGCAGCGCCTGCAGCTCTTTCCCAGCAGGGAGGTGAGCAGCTAAAACCATGGGGGCCAAGGCAATGGGAGATCGCTGATGATCTGCCCAGCCCAACATCCTAGGGAAGGAGAAGTTACTCCTAGCAGCCCAGAAGACCCTGGGCTGGCTGCGCATCTTCCAGCAAGCTCTTACCTGGTAGCCCCCCTTGGGTGTGCATGGTCGGGTGGGTGTAGGCAAAGGGAAGGGGCTTCCTTCATAACCCGGGAGGAACAGTGAACCTGCCCTGCCGAGCCAGCACACTCCTTGCTGCCGCCCTTTCCCCGCTGCCCTCTGCTTGGCCAGCTGGAAATGGAAAGGCAAAAAAAAAGGAGCAAGCAGACTTCATTTGTGGTGACAAATGGCCATTCATCCCTGCAGCATTTCAGCTCCTAATGTCAGTGACAGCAGAGAAACATTGCCTGTTACATGTATAAATCAACTGTAAAACAACCTGAAGTGCAGGCAGCCAGCAGGGACCCAGAGCCCCTGCCTGCTTTCTGCTCCCTGCCTCCCTCCCTTTGCCCAGAGATGCGTGGGCTCCCATGCACGCCCCTGCAGCTTCCTGCGCAGATCTCCGTTACTTCCCTGGCACAGCACAGCCTTGTCCGCCCTCTAAGATTTTGTTTGTCTGCTCTTTGTTCTCTATTTTGCATTCCTGCTGATTCCCTGTCTGTCCATGCATCCATCCATTTGTCTGTTTAATTCTGTCCGTGAAAGGCATTTATCATATAGATTCCGATAGTAATTTGCTTGCACGAGAACAGCTGGAGAGTCTAGGCTTGACGGGAATGGCTCCTGCCCTGTGCAGGCAGCCTGCAGTATGCCCAAAGGCAGCCTTCTCCCTGCCTCCTTGCTCTTTACCCACCTGATAAGCCACTTAGGCCAAAGGTGGCTTGCGCGTGTGCTTCTGCAGAGATCAGTGTGAAGGGATCCTTACTCTGGTCAAAGCTTCCAGGTTGCCCCATAACAGAAATCATTGCAGTTTGGAGTTATGCATGCATTGCAGCCTTCAGCAGGCTGTCTGGGTCTCTGCCCCAGTTAGTGGCCTTTTCCCATGCAAACTTCTTTTTTTCCCCTGCCACAGGCCCTGCTGCACAGGGGTAGCTGGGCTGGAGAGGCTCAGAGCTCCTGCACAGCAGCACGCTCCTGCTGCAGGGCAGGGGTGAAGCTGGGAGGTGACCAGCGCTCAGCCTGAAGATATGGGCAAGTTCTGCCCCAGCTACCAACAGATATTGCAATTTTTTTATTTTTTTTCTGAAACAACTGGCCATGAAGCCTTTTAATAACATAACAGAAAAGGTCAGAGAAAGAATTTCACACTTCTTGAGCAAGCAGGCAGCTGGTATAACTTCATGCCTTCTAGGAACAAGAGGCAACAAGAACGTATACTGCACCCTAAATTAACTGGGTCCCTGACAGCTCTGGCCAAGTGCTGCCTGGGCAGTTGGTGGCTTTCAATGGGTGCCGGCAGAAGGTCCCAACAACTGGTTTTCTCCTGGGGTGAGAGGAGCAGGAGAGAGGAGGGTATCTCCAGCCCTGTCTCTCCCAGCTGGGAAGCCAGTAGCTGCAGGAGAGGATGAGCTGCTGGAGTAGTGACGCAGATGCAGATCTCAGACCAGATGGAAACTGTATCTGTTACAGAGAAGGACAAATCAACAGGCAGATGATGGAGGGATGGATAAAAGGGTACAGTCCGAACATCCATGCCTTACTCTAACAGTATTGAAACAAGCCTTGCAGGAAGCGAGGTCAGGCACAGTGACATTCCCAGGGCAGATCCCCTCTACAGGGGAAGAGCAATTGCATGGGAGCAGGGAGACCCAGAAGGAATGCCCTCTGCTTTGGGACAGAGCGCTGGGAAGGGGGTGAGGTCTGGGACTACAGAGTATGAAGTGGGTCCAGTCCATTAGTTCTGTTTGAGTCCAGAGGCAGCAGAAGCCCTCAGGCATGTGTCCCCATGCTACTGCTACTCTCCATCCTGCTCTAAACTGCCTCATTGCCGACAGCAGGGTGTAGTATCACTGTTTCACAAGCCCCCGTGTAGCACATCAGCTGAGATGAGAGCAGAAAGAAAAGTCTCAATGTCCTCTATGCCCCATGGCTGTGAAGAGGACTGATGCCGGTTGCTCATGTCTGCTGCTTCCTTTCCCAGATGTGGAGGCTTTGAAAGCAGTCCCCTGAGCTCGCATTCCACTAGCTGTGGTGGGGCCCCCACGAGGAGCTCTTCTGTGACCTGGGGAGGTGGAGAGTCAATGGCACTACATGGAGCTTTCAGCTGAGAAACTTTTTTGGGTGGAAGAAGCTATGAAAACATGACCTTGCTTCTGGGGTCACCATGACCCAGCCCAGATTCCAGTGAGCTCCCCACAACAAGGAGAAGAGGAGTGAGATTCAGTCCAGCATCCCCTCCTGTCCTTTCAGTGGGGTGCTGGGGCTCTGGCACCAGCCGTGCCCCTTGTGTGTGGTGGAGGATGCTTGGCTGGGAAGAGCAGGGGAGGTACAAGCAGGTATTGGCCCCTGTTGCACGGAGTCTGTGGCATGCCTGGGTCCTGCTGCCTTGCAAGACTGCAGGGTCTGAGTACTGGGATGGGTGGAGCGGAGAGCCAGTGCCCCTCCAAACCTGCCTTTAGACGCTGCTGCTTTGAGAGCAGCTGCTGTGAGCTGGGCTCAGTGTGGTGCCAGCTTCCCAAAAACCAGGACCTGCATGATGGCACAGGTGCGTGCTTTGCTTTCTGTTGCTGATGTATTTGCTAGACCTGGAGGAATGGTGAGGGGGCCTAAGAAGACCCAGCAAAAGGTAAGAATTAAGGGGCGGGAGGTCTCCTTAAGCTCTTCGTGCACTATGGATCTGCACAGTGAAGTCCTCCTGAAAAGCTCCGATAACCAAAATCATTAAAGCCCAAACAAACCAAGAGTAACTTGTTTTTAACACACAGTGCATTTGATTTGCCTTGAAGGGTCTGGAGAAAAATGGTTCTCCAGGGAAGTGTGGAAAGTAATCCTAGCTCCGTGATCCCTCTTTTCTGCTTTATTTGCCCTGGTCTGGCGTGGCTGCGCAGGCTGGGATCGGTGGCTGCGGGCTCCATCAGCTGGCTGGCAAGCAGGAGTGAGCTGGGAAGGCTGCTGCGTGGCCCCCCTCCCAGCCCACGCTCCCCGGCAAACGGCTGGGATGAGGCGGGGGAGGCACAGAGCAGTCTGCAGGGAGTGCATTATCCAGCTGCCCACCTTCAACCCCCACGCAAGCAGCTCCCAGCAGGGCCTTTAAGCCCTGTGGTTACCGATGCTCTCCTACCAGCTCTTTCTTATGCAGGCCAGGTCAGATGAGGCAGCCACCCATTCAGGCACCTCTCTCTGGTGCGGATCAGATGAGCTACGCTTTGAAAACGGTGTCGACACCTCCCTGGGATGGTTGCATAGCGATCTGCCCCAAATCCTTGCTGCGTTAGTGACTGCCTTCTCCCTGGGACCTTATCCTCCCACATCCTTGCGAGGTTATGCTCTTTGCCTTGCCTTGGTGTCCTACTTACCTAGAAGTACGTCTGGTCTGGGATGGTGCTGGGTTTCTCCCCGTGACAACCACCCTTAGAAAGTCTGAAGGGGATGCTGAGACTTTTCAGAGCTTTGAAATGTCCCTCTAACTTCCACAGCATTTTTGGACAAGCCTGCTGGTGTACTTTCCCAAGTTATCTTTTGCAGACCCTCAGGAATAGTCTGAGAACCTCCAGCAGTCCGCACACCTCAGACTATAAACTGCAGTGCCATCAGGCATCGATTTCAGTGTGGGAATGTTTTTCTGTAGCTTGTGGTATGCAGCAAGGTGGGTGAAATAAGCACCGTGTTCCCTAGGGTCTCAATAACCTGAATTTGTAAAACAGTCTTGTGCTTTAAAAAAACACCACTTCCCTTTTTGGGTTTTTTTTTTCTGAGTTTCAGATTGTTTTACAGAGTGGGGTGGGAAGAGAAGGTCCCTGTCTTTTTTGCAAATGCATTAGCCTGTGTATTCTTATATATGTGTATGTATGTATTGTTTTATATAGAGAGAGTCTGGTTCGCATTCCTGAACAGTCCCTTTTTGCTACCCTCCACGGGTTGTCCCCTCCCTGATCATCATCCCTGACACATCCATTCACCTGGATTCTCATCTTCCCCCTCCCTGCCACTGCACTTCCTTGGGAGAAGCCTTGTTAGTAAGAGCCTAATGAAGTAAATGCGCTAATTAACCTTCTATTGCTCTCCTCATTAATGCAGCCTTTAATTTGGTTGGCAAAGTTTCTCTCCTTTACCACCCAGCTGTCAGTTTTCTTCTGCTTCTTCGATCTCTCTTTGGCCTCACATCGGGGATGGGAAAATCGATCCTGGCCTGATTTTCTTTCCCCTTCTTTCCAGCCAGCTGTAAATGCCAGTCAACAAGAAAGTAATAATGTAGTTTTCTCACCCTGGGAAGGAGAGTTGCAGACATCAATAAGCACCTATTTAAAATGCAAATCGCTTTCTCAATCAGCCATCACCCTGCCAATGGCATGAGTTTTGGGGGGGGGGGGGGGGGCAGGGAACAGGGATGCCATGGTCCTTGGGCTCCTGCATCCTGGCCTGGAGCTTTGTAGCAGTCCCAGGGCACCTTTGGGGTGCCTGGGAGGGTTGCATCCCTCTGGGTTTGTCCTACTCCACGTGCATGTGGGATGGGGCTTTGCAAACCTGGGGAGGTTCCTCCAGTTGCCTGTGCAGCCTTCAGGTCTCACCCCAGCCTGCATCCCTCCATCCCTGGCCAAAGACACCCACTTTCCCCTAACGTCTGTGTAGTTCCCACTGTCTTGTTTCTTGATGATGTCCAAAGCTTTTAATTCCCTTTCTTTTTCTTGGAGAAAAAGTGAATACAGGACACAGAAACAGTCTGAGTTAAACAGCGGTGGTTGCAGAGGTTGAGTGGAGAGGCTAGCTGTAGCTCTGAGCTGCTGGTGCTGGTGACTGTGTGGACCAGCCCTGAGGGAAAAGCCTATATTGCTCCCGATTTTGGGAGGGTTGCATGGAGTAAGGAACATAGCCTGTCAGAGCAGGGAGTGAGGTGGGGAAATGCCTTACGAATCAATTGATAGATTAAAAGGCTTCCAGCGATGAGCATACTTTCAGCTTCTGTGGGGAATCAGAGATAAACTATCCCGTGCCCCATCCGTGGTGCCTGGGGTGCTCTCCCAGCATTAGGACCAGAGAGTGGTGCAGTCCATCATCTCATGGGGCATTGGTGGTCAGCAGGACAACATTCCCTGCTGCTGCTGTGAGGGTAGCGCAGGGCTTCTCAACCTTTTGCAGTTGACTGACCCTCTAAATTTTTCTCGGGGGGGGTGGGGGGGGGTGAGTGTGTGTTCTGCTCTACAGGGAGTCACCCCCTGCACCTGTGTTAGAAGTAGCTTGCACCTCCCCTGCCTTCCCTCATGGGTTTGGGGAGTAAAGGATGGTCAAACACCAGGATTTCCAGGTCAGCCTCCATCCTTTCTTTCTGCCTGAAGTGAACAGAAAATGTATCAGAGAGCCCTTGATGGGGAGGGTGAATGCAAGGGAGGTGGTAATGGGGAACTGCCAGCCAAACATCCAGGGCGAGCTGGATGTTGCAGAGGATGGGCTCAGGCATGGGAAGAGGACGTTTAGGAAAGCAGGGGCGAGTTCACAGGTCACTGATGGAAATAGGAAAACATTTCCGATGTCCTCCAAGCCTGGGCTTTGTCCCTCCTTCCAGTCCTTCTCCCCTCCCTGGCCCACACAGCTAACCCTCCCTGTTAGCATCTTAATTGATCTTGTTGTTCTCAATCCCCCCCCACCCCCCCATCTCCTTTAGCATCTTAATTGATCTTGTTATTCTCAGACCCCCCCCACCCCCCAAAGTGCTTCGACTCCAGCTGTGCTTAAACAGAACAAAATCTCTTCCAATTTCCCCACTGCTTAAAAGAAAATTGAATCCTTTATCTGCAAGAGGAGAGGAAAACTGCAAATACATGAAACAGTAAATAGTTAAATAATCAAAGTGGATGATTCCAAATTGCCTGGAAAGTTAAACATGAATGGCTTGTCGTCTTCCTGCTCGCTTCTTGTTTTATTAAAAACATAAAAATATGCTTGCGCTCCTTGTTCCCGTTAAATATTCTTATCAACCCAGCTCTGTAAATAAAGAGAAGGGGAGGAGGGGGTTACCAGGTAGCAGTGTGATTGACAGATCTGAAGTCCTCATCTTTCTGTCAGGGCCCAGTGCTCTTTGGCTGTGTTTATCTCTTTAATCTAAATATCAATCCGTAAAACCGAAATAGGGTGGAATAGGAGTCATGACAGCCTGAGCGCTGAGGAGAGACACTCACTGCAGCTTTTGCAGCCGCTTCCTGTCCTGATGGAGCTGTCAGGATAAATGCACAGCTAAAGCGTAGGGGTAGGAGAAACAAAACAAAATCACAGCCCCCCAACCCCCCAAAAAAGCAAGTCCAGACTGTGGGCTGAGAAAGAAAAACATGGAGCAAATCCAGACTTGCTGCTGTCTAAATTCCATCCAGCAGAACACAAGCCAGGCAGCAGGATTTCCCCCACCCTACCCAGTGTTCCCAGTAGGAGACAGGGTTGAGTCGTTTTCCCTTGCTGTGGGCTTTGGCTGGTGATTTGAAAGGTGGCGAAGGGAGAATATTTTCCCAAGGTGATGCTTGCTGCCATGTGAACACCCCAGTTTCACATGTCCTTATCAGCAGTCCCTTCAGGGCAATCGGCACCTTCACCTCGGTATGTCCTCTCTCAAACTCTGCACCTCTGAGCAAGGGCAACTGTTGTGCTTTCCCACCTGCAAAGCTCCAACAGAGCTTTTCTCCTGGGATTTTGTTTTCTAAGCTGACTCCGGCCCTGCCACTAGCACCCACGTCTCTCCCAAACCAGCTAGGGCTGTGTTTCCTCGAGCAAAGAGCTCCCTTGCGAACTGGCACCCAGCGGGTGCTGTTAGCCGAAGCAATGCTGTGACAGAGGCAATGTCACCCTGTGGACAGATGACCTTGTGCAGTTCCTTGTGCTGCTGATGAGCTGCTGCTGGGGTGTTAAGGGGAGGATAATTTACCCAAACCAGTCGTTTGGGAGCCATGAGATGTGTAAATCAGCCTCCTGAGATCCATCGCACCACCCAGAGGCTGCTTCTGCCTTGGGCCATAAGCTTTGCTTGATCTTCTCCTTTGCTATTTCCAGTCACAGGAGTAAAGCTAAGGCTCTCTGTCCCCTAAAACACCCCTGAGAAGTGCCTGCTTGGTGTCTGACTGAGACCTGGGTGTAGTTTCCAGCTCCTGGGGAGCAAGAATGTTGTCTTCCAAGAGCTCAGCCTACGGCTTCCAGACTATGGTATTTCTTGGGCTGAACAAGGAGCATCCCTGTTGCTCTCTCTGGGAATGCCTGTGCCTGGCAGGGATGTGTTTTGGGCTTGCTACCCCTTGCTGACAAACTGAAAAGCCTGCTCTCTGGCTGGGTTTGAGTCACACTTGAAGCAGCCATGGGCTGCATCCAGTTACAGGGTGAATTATCTTCACTCCTGCTGGACAAAGGTTGGGCTTTGCCATTCCGTTTCTCCAGTTTGGGATTCAACATGTCCATGTCCATCTCCAGGCAACAACCAGTTCGGCTCTTCCCCCCTCCTTTGATTTTTTTCCCCCTCTCCCTGCTGTGCCCCAGATGATGCTCGGCACCTGGATTAAATGGAATTGCAGATGGTGGGAGGCACGACTGGCTTCCAGAAGCTCTTGTGAATACTTCAGAGATCATTGGGGATTTATATTTCTTCCACCAGACTTTGACCTTAATTTCTTCCGTTTTGCTGGGCTGTAAAATTCATTAGAGGCCCAACAGCAAAGTGAGATGTCAGGCCAGGCAATTGTGTGGTTATTTAATCTATCAGATGTGCCACTTGCCATTTAGGTGGACAACAGGAGAATATGAAATCAATACGGTTCATTAGTGGAGTGCTTGCACCCAGCTCCAGCGCAGAGCTCCAGTAAAACCCACCGAGGTGGGTGTCTAAATGGTCTTGGTGTCATCTTGCACAGTGAAAACCCATGCTTGATGTGCCTGCTGCTCTCACTCAAGGGCCATCTTCTGTCAGCTCGCGTTTGAAACCCTAGTCTCCAGATATTGCAACAGCCCGGCTACAGTAAATTACTCTCTGCTAAATCAAGGCTGCCCAGGCAAGTGTTAACCTCGCTTTGCAAGGAGCTGATGTTGCAGGGAACGCTGTTATAAAACACAATCAAGGAGGCTGTTGTTTTCCCCGGTGGCTGGCAGAAGAGGTGGGGAAAAGCTCTGCAGTTCCCAGGGGGGTTGATTGGCTATTTTTCCCCCCCTCAAGGCAGGTTCAGTGCAGCCCTCTGGGGTCACTAGTGGTGACTGAGCTCCCAGCTCGACCATGGTCTGGAGCTGCTAGGGATGTGGCAGAAGTGGTACCCCAGCATTGCTCTGGTTCCCCACTCCTGTCTCCCTCCTACTCTTATCTCCCTCCTTCCAGGCTAATCATGCCACTGGGCTCTGGCACGATGACGCTGGCCTGCCACCGGCTCCGCTCTTGCCTGATTGCCACCTCCCACCAGGCAGCTGCTCTTTAAATGCCTGGGAAAGAGCATGATCAGGGCGGGTGATGCCAGTCAGAGCTGTTTTCCACGTAATGACTTCGAGTAGGTTTTCCGTTGGTTTTCTCGATCTGGTTTTGCAGCCTGGCAGCTGCTTCTCATGGAAGCTCTTGGCCCTTCATGTTTCTCTCCCCCAGATCAAATCCCAGTCTCGGTAGATACCAGAGGTTAGCTGTTACTCCCTTGGGACCTGAAGATTGCAATAAGTGGCATTTAAGAAGGGTTGTTTGCTGTTTAACACATGCAGGTTTAGGTGGCTCCAAAAACCAGCGTGATGACAGGGTATGGCTCCCCACCCTGTGCTGCTTGTACCATGGGTCTGAGCAGCCCATGGCTGCCCAATCTGCCTCAAGGAGCAACCTTATCTGCATCATTTTCCTAGAAAACTGGAAAAAAGTAGGAATCAGATGGGAATTCCCCTCCCATTTGCTTTATCCTGTGGCCCAAGCCCCAGGCATCTTACAGGAGTGGCGGAGCCTTGGTCTCCTTGCTGCCCCCCTGGTGTGGCCACGGGAGCAGGCAGGCAGTGGCAGGTTGAGACTCACGCCCAGTCACTCTGGTACCCTGACAGCTTTTTGATGTTCTGTAATTGCTTTCTTGCTACAACTCTTTTAAGCAGAGAGATTCTGGCCAAAGCAACTTGCTGCTCATCAATTTTTATTTCCTGGCTTCTACATGCAAGGTAAGGAAGAGAAAAACAAAGAGGGCAAATGAGAACAAACCCAGCTGGGACCCACTCCGGCAGCCCCGTGTGGAGGGGTTTGACTCCCTTGGTGCCGGCAGAGGCCCTCTTCAGGCAGGCAGGACATGGCAGACCGTCTCATCCAGACAGCAACAAGTTGTCCTTCCATCACGCTTTGCTCACCCCTGCAACCAACCTCCAGCTGCTCATCCTTGTCTGACTGCTCTGGGGGGGGAGGACTGCCATTCCCAGGGGCTCCGCAGGGGATCCGCACTGCCCTGAAAGGCTCTTCTTGGCTCTCTAAGCCCTTCCCCGCTCCTCCTGCCGTGCTCCCTGAAGCTGCTGTGAGTAGAGTTAATCTCGGGCAGTTTAAGGAGTCATTGAGTGGGGCTTGGCGGATGATGAATGTCGAAACCATTACCGGCAAAGCTCCGTGGAGCTGTTTAAAACTGAATTCTCCCATGTAAATTTCTGCTCCATCAATCCTGATGACATGTCAAACATTGCTATTGTTTCCCGAACAAATTGGACGACATGCCCTTTCCTGCAGATTTGCCCACGAGAGCAGAACCACTTGCTGGCTCCTTGCTTTTGTCTCTGGCTCTGCTGGCCTGTGAGCTGGTGGGGAAGGATGGACATGATAGCCCTTGGTGGGAACAAAAGGGAAACATCCAAAATATTTGTGTGTGGGGGAGGGAGATCGATGGAGATCTGGGCTGTGGGTATTTTCGTGTGCCTGTGATTCACGTGCTGGGTACGCACGCTGTGCTGCAGCTCAGTAAATTAATCCTTTGTGTTATCCAGGCTTTCTTTTCTTGCCGCTCTCCCAGAGTTTAGCTGCGCAAATGTAGTTTCTTTAGAAATGGTCTGTGCTGGTGACAGCTCATAAGAGTACAGATGTGGACCTGTGTTTTCATCCTGCCCTTTTGCAGGCTCCAATGGGCAAATCCTACTTTAATATTCTGGGCAGGAGAGGAGCAGCCGTAAAAGCCATTTGATTGCTTCTCCAGGTGGAACCCTGGGAAACTTCCAGCCAGATGCCTTTCATCCCCGGGCTGTGGGGATGGATGCATGCGTGCCCGGCGGGGACCAGTCGGCAAGGGGGGCAAGCTGCAGGAAAACAGCTGGTACTCAGGGATTGCGAAAGGCCCCGCAAAGCCACCGGCTTGGTGGGATTTGGAATATTCTGCATGCGGGTCTCCTGTGCTCCCTGGGAGCCCTTGGGATTGCTTTGCAAAGTGGGTGTGTGTTGTCTCCCCAGGGGTTCAAGCATCTGAGCATCTTTTTTACCCTTAGAGGGAAGAAGTTTGGTAATGCGGAAACAAGCATAGATCCAAAATTAAATATGCTGAGCGTGCATAGTTTTGCTTTTTGCATATTCCCTGTCACGCTTAAGTAACCTGCTCCATTGCCCTGCATTATGTCCATGATGTTCAGTTGCCAGAAAAGCCATCAAGCAGGCATCACCTCCCACCTCTCCTGGTGTAAATCGGGGTAATTAATTAGCCCGACTGGTGAGGTGGTGTACAGGGCACAGTTAGGCTGCCTGGCCTCCTGGCTCCTCGTGAGTGGGTTGCTTTGCCTTGCTGGTGCTTTTGGCTGGTCCAGCATTGCTGCAGCTCAGAGTCGAGCCCACCCTCCTGGCTCGTCTCCCCAGGGTCCCGCTGCCTCCCATGCTGAGCAGCTCTGTGCTAACCTTCTTTTAACCTTCCTCTTCCCTATATTTTTTTCCCTGGCAGAAGAAAATTACACTTTCCCAGTGTTGTCTGTCACCACAATAAACACTTACAAGTGCAATTGTATGGGGCCAAATGAAGGGAATTAGTTTTGCCTGTGCTTTGTCGCACTGTCATGGCCCCCTGTAAATCATTATCTTATCACCAGCTGATCCAGGTGCTTGGAAAATGCCTTTCTGGGCTCTGCTCTCGCACCAACCACTTAGGGATTAATGGGCACAGAAGTAACACTGGGAGAAATCCTGGCTGGGAGGTCAAGGGCTGGCTCGTATCAGGCAATGCTGAGGATGCTCAAAGCACTCAAGGATTTTTGAGAGGGGAGACCCAGGGCCCTTGTTGGCCAACCCCAGTCATGCTTTGGGAGTTTGCCACCACGATTCACACCCACCTGGGCTGGTGGCAAGTGTTAGGAAGGGGGATTAATACTAGTATTAATTGGCTGAGGAAAGCTGGGGTGGGCAGATAGTAGATTAACCCCCCTTCCATTCAGGAAAGCACCTAGGCTCTGTCTGGGATGGAGCACCTTCATAGGTGTTCTCTGTGGAGGGTGATGTACCCCAGAGGGGGCTTGCCCTCCAGGAGCAGGTGCATCTCTTGGGGCAGGTTTTGGCAGGTTTGTTCCATTTTACTGAATGCAGCTGCTATGCATGCAAAAAGTTAATTGCACTTTAGCAGTGGAGAGGAAAACCAGCAAAATCAGTGGATCTGAAAGGTTGGCTCCACCAGCACACCCTTCAGCTGGTGTAAAGCAGCAGGAATTTACCACTCAGGCTGGGGGAGCATTTGGGGAGAAAAAAAATGAATTAATCCTGGCTAGTTTTAGTGCCTTTTTCCTCTCTGCCACCCCATGGTGTGGCAGGTAAGCAGCACACGGGGTAAAGCAGTTTGATGTACTCAAGCTCCTACTCTGCTGTCAAGGGTAATCAAGGCCATCGATAAATCAGGAAGGTTTCAGGAACGGGTTGTGTTCCATGCCAGTCCTAAAATACAGCCTTTCACTGGTATTTGGACATAAAATGTGTCTCTGACCCTGCTTTTTTCACAGACCTGTTGGTGTCTAAGTAATCCAGACAGGACTCAATTTAGAAAATATACTGGGGGAGAAAAAGTATATTTTGGGGCTTGTATTCCACTTTTCTCACCTAAAAATGAAATTTTCTACTCCTTTTTTCCTGCCGCCACTCATGCATATTTTATATATTCATTAGAGAAAAGACTTTAAAACATACATAAATCTTGCCTTGCTCATCCAGAGCTGACACACCAAGTTTCGCACACCGTCCCCAGAAGGTGCTGGTTGCCTAGCCGTGACCAGCCTGCTCCAGCTTCAGCAGCTGGCGGCAGGGTATGTGCATCCAGTCCTGCCACCGGCAGCGGCTCGGCTGAGAGCCGGTGCTGCACGCCCACGCCGCAGCATCCCGAGAGGCATCGGTCCATCAGTGGGGTTGCAGCAGGCTGAACCCCCAGAAGGGTTGTCCAGCAGGAGCTGCTCGTGGAAAGCAAGGTCTAAATCTCTCTCCTTGCTTTTCCTGGTCTGTATTTTAATTTGGAGGTGGGGGGGAATTTTGAAGCAGGATAGGCTGTTATTTCTCTCCCCGCAGACCCCGGCATGCTGCCAGCCCTGAATGCACGTGGAATGGTAAGAGCTGTGGATGTGGTGTGCTGACTCTTTTGGCTTCATGGGGCCAGGAATGGGCAGCCTGCAAGAATTGTCCCTGGAAATCTTTATTTCACATGCACTTCCCAGGTTAGCTTAGTATGTCAGGGAAAGTAAGTAAGCATAAAATTTTCCTCTGCCAAAGGTTTTGGGATTGATACTGAGAGATGTCGATGGAAGGCTGTTATCTAGAGCAGGCTGCAAGTCAGGGACGTGCAGGATAACCCAGGGGGGCGCAGACAGCCCCAGCCCTGCATCTCTCAGGTGATAAACAGCAGCACACAAGGTCTGCACTGGGTAGAAGCAGGTAAAGAGGATGTAGTGGATTCACTGGTGTGTATAATGCGACATTCCCATAAATACCTTCATTTATAATTAACTTATTTTTTCAGGCAACTGACAATGATGTGGGCACATACGGGAAAGTCAGTTATTTTTTCAGCGATGACCCTGACCGGTGAGTGTGACTGAACCACTGGCATGACTTTGATTCTTCAAAAAACTCTTCTAACCTTGCTAAGAAGTCGCGTGGCAATTAAGAGTATTTGTTATGTCCTACCTGTGAGAGAAACTCTGGAAACCCCACTATGCTGTCTCCCAAAGGGTTGAGTTAACTTGAGCATATGCCTGGTGCTCGGCACATTTAATTACTTTGCTAAATCAGGACCTACAGGCACCAGCATTGCTTGGGACCAATAAACGCATTTTCCAGCAAGTTGTTGGCCCTGGAGCATCGCGTGCAACCCACTCATGGTGAGCAGCTGGGGGAGGCGTGTGGGCTGCCTAGCAGAAGGATCTGGGGGCCCCTGAATCCACTTTCTCTGCCTGTAGATCAGGGGTCCTCAAACTACGGCCCGCAGGCTGGATACGGCCCCCAGGGTCCTCAGTCCGTCCCCCGGTATTTACAGACCCCCCCGCCGGGGGTTGGGGGGGAAACCAAGCAGCCGCAGATGGCTGCCTGCCGCTTCATCCGCGCGCCGGCCCCCTGGTTAAAGAGTTTGAGGACCCCTGCTGTAGAGCCACACTGAGGATTTTTACCCCCTCACCTGCGCTAAGCTCTTGAATATGCTCTGGGTCCTAATATCCCTCAGAAGAAAGTCATGAATTTCACCCACTACAGTGCTGCCTGTCAGGCTGCTGGCACCCCATCGCTCCATCTCTAGGATGTGGTCACCAGGACTTTCCCCTTCCTTTCCTGTCCCCTCAGTTTCTCGATGGATAAGGACACAGGTGTAATCCTCCTGACGGCTCGGCTGGACTTTGAGACCACACAGCGCTACACCCTGACTGTCATCGCCCGGGACGGTGGCGGGGAGGAGACGACAGGGCGCGTCAGGATCAATGTCCTCGACGTCAATGACAACGTCCCCACCTTCCAGAAGGAGGCATACCTGGGGGCCCTGCGGGAGAACGAGCCCTCCATCGCCCAGGTGGTCCGGCTCCGGGTGAGGGACAGGAGCAGCTCCTCCGCTTGGGATGTGCAGCAGGGACGTGAGAGTGGGATAGGTCCCCATCCACCCCTGCGGCCATCCCTCCTGCATCCCTCCTAAAAACTGCCTGGTGCTTTACTGCAAAGTGCAACTGCGTGCAGTGCTGCAGCCATCAGCTGCCTCCCTTCTCCTCCTCTCCTGTAAGTCCCATGCCTGTACGGCATCCCCAGGACCTGGGCTTCTCCCAGGGCACAGGCACTGCCTCCACATCGTCTCACTGTGCCCAATAAAGTCAGCAGGCACGGAGGGGAAGGTTCTCTGTTGTTGGTGGAGCTGTAAGCCTCTGCTGTGGAGGGAAGGAACGTACGGGAAGCTATTTTCTCCTTCAGCACAAGAACAAACTGCCATAATGCAAAAGCATGACTTTCCCTCCATGAGCCAAGCCAGATGAGTGCCATAGGGAGGGGGGAGAGGAGGACTGGCTGAGTCCTTCCTGGGAGGCGGGATAGGAGGAGAGCTGGTTTACAAAACCCCTCAGGGCCTCTGACAAGCACATCTTCCTCCATCGCTTTTCCACTTTCCTCAGGCCCAGCCTGCATCTCCTGGCCCCACGGCTCTCTCCTGCTACACACCACAGGCACAGCTCCCATGCTCATTTACTCCCTCTGCTCACATCCTAGGCATCTGATGAGGACTCCCCTCCGAACAACCAGATCACGTACAGCATCGTGCATGCATCTGCCTTCCGTGACTACTTTGACATCACAGTGTCAGAAGGGTACGGAGGTAAGTGCTGGTCCCAGGACCACGCTGCCCTTGACGAGCAGCAGCAGCAGCTTGGGCTGCACTCACACCCCTGCAAGCAGTCCTGTCAGTAGGCTTTAGGAAGCTGCTCCAGCAGCTTCTCTGCTTGTTCCGACCTGGCCTGCAACATGGTGCTTTGCAGCCGATCCGCTGCAGAGCCATGTTTCCATGGGTTATGCCACTCCAGGTCATGCAAGTGCAAGGAGCTCAGTAACGCCCAGCACTCGTGGCTTTGGTGCATTGCCAACTCAAGCAGCTACTGTTGGCCCTGGGGAGGTGATGTGGATGGGCGACCCCCCAAGCCTGCCCACCACCCTGTTCAGTGTGTGAATGCCCCCCTTGACTGCCCCATTTTGCATACTTTCAGTGATCAGTGTGAACCATCCCCTCGACTATGAGCAGGTGGCCAATGGAGTTATTTACCTGACTGTGATGGCCAAGGATGCTGGCAACCCACCGCTCAACAGCACCGTCCCCGTCACCATCGAGGTGTTTGTAAGTATAGCGGCTGATGATTCTGTTGTGGTTTCCCTGCAATTGCTCCGTCGCAGTGTCGTTAATACATCAATAACCCAGCAAGCCTGTCTCGCCCTGTGGATGTGTATGTGTGGATTGCAATTATGTGTGTCTCATATATGTATATATGCATCATATATGTCTCACGTACATGTGTGTCATACACGTATTGGTTAAAGAAATGCTGTCCCTGACATTGGTAGTGTCTGAGTGACAGAGGGTGAGTGAGAGTGTCTCTGAGGGGGTGTCACCATGGAAAAGTGCAGACGGGCCGTCCTGACCTCATGCACCTCCTCCCTCTCCTCCGCCGTGCAAAATGTGCAGGGAAGCCACTGGAAGTAATGTGGCCCTGGAAGTAATATGGTAGGAGCCACAGCTAACTGCAAGGCAAGGAGCAGAGCTTGGGACGGGGTGGGGATCAACCCTCTGCCCTTGTTTTTGACTGGGGAGGTTCCTTGAGCACCCAGTAAACCTTTCTCACCCAGCAGGGAACTCCTGACTGGGATGCTCTTCCCCTCCACCCCCGTAGCCAGAGGTGCTCACTGCACCTCTGATGCGGAGGGGAGAGCTTTGGCTGCACGTTAGCACTTGTAGAGTTGGAAATTATCAGTCCCTGAATCAATCACGAGCAGTTGATTGTGTATCTGCCCAATGCTGGCTATCCCGGCCAGGCTGCAGGCTTTGCCATGCATCTCACGTGCTGCCATAGGTGCAAACCCCCGCGAGGAGGGGTTGCTGCCGGGAGAGGGAAAGCATCACAGTGTTCCTCAGGAAGATTAGATTGGATTGTCATTTTGAGGCACGTTGTGGTTTGAAGACACCTGGAGGGACGTATCAGCGATGGAGACAGTTTGCTTGATAACCCGTCAGTCTTGCGGTGATGGGATCTAAGCCAGGCTGGTGGCAGCGTCAGTCTGGGAAGATGAAGAAGACGAAGTCCTCGGTGCTGTAGGTTGGGAACAAAGTCCCATGAGCCTGCCTTTCCTCAGCTCCCTCACTGTGCTTGGGAGAGAGGGAATAAGGCTGTGCCGAAGGGGTTAGTGGTCGTTAAATACATTCTTCCCGTGCTGTGCTTTAGATAGCATAAACGCCTCTTTCTAAAGACCACACTTTGATGGGTCATCTCCTCCAGGTTGAGGTTCTGGGTAGCTGTCACTTTTCCTACTCTGAACCAAAGGGATTTTCTCTTAATTGGAAAAAGAAAAGACAAAAAAAGCAGAAAATAGAAAGAAAATGAGGAGGAAGTGTTTCACAATGGCACTTGAGGAACAAGAGCCGTGAAAAGGCAGAATGAGAGCGAGTGCAGAGGGAGGTAATTTTTTTTCATCCTTTGGTTGTTGGTTTTTAATAAAGAAGTCAAACTTGCCTTGTAGATTTCCCATTAGGGGACAATACGCTTTTGTAGAGGGAGCCGCCGAATCAGAACTAATAGCACGCGCCACGCCAGGATCCGGGGAAATATCACTGCTAATAAGTTTCTGCCTCACTCCCTGCCGCTGACGCCCTGTTCAGGGCGGTGAGCCAGCGACTTACAGCATGCATACATCTGGAGGGAAGGGGGCTGTGTGCTTAGCGTGAGCATCTGCGATTCTCAGCAACTTTGAAGATGAGATGGTGGCTGTCTGAGGGTGAGGGAGGAAGGCTGAGGCTCAGGGGAATATGGGAAACTGTTTTTAGCTGGTTAGCGGATGCCCTCTCCCGTGGGAGCAGAGGAAGCGTGCCGGGTCGGGTCTGGCATCGCTGTGGGTGCCACAGGAGGCACACGGGAAGGTTTGCAGCAGAAACCTTTGGAGTTCACATTGCTCAAGTGGGAAATGTCCTTCTCAAGTAGAAAAGCCATGTGCCACGCTGCAGGCAGGTGCACGCCAGCTCCGGCCAGATGGAGAGCTGGCCAGAAGCGAGCCCTTGCCCTCCCAGGAGCTGGCTTTCTGGGCCATGGCAGTGCAGAGCACGGCCTGATGAACTCAGGATCACTAACAAAATGGCACAGCGTTTGCTCTGGCTTGCATCCACCCAGCCTGGACCGCTGTGCAGCTCACCCAGGTCCGGCTGCACATGGAATGTGGATGCATGCTCAGGCTGTCCATTTCCTTTGCCTTTAACCTACCCAGGGCACCTGGGTTTGCCTTGGGGTGGTGACCCCAACCTGGCTCTGTGAGGAGGAGGCGGGATGGTGAGGACAGCACCCCAGGCAGCCAGCAGTTTCCTCATCACCCTCAGAGGAGGCACGATGAAAGCCGAGTGATGTAAAGGCTGATTAAAGACCACCTGCTTCCAGCAACGAGCACAGAGGATGGCAATTTAATTGCAGTACGATGGGCATCGTTGGCATGTGAAATTGCCTCAAATATCAAGTTCAGTGGCAGCAGGAGCAGCTGATACTGTAGGTCCATCAGCGATCTCCAGGTAGAAAACGTCTCCACAGCAGCCCGAGGGAAACAGCAAAGTCCATAACGGTGTTTTAATGTCCTGGCAGCTCCATCCTTCCCTTCGTAGGTGGTTTGGGTTTGGTTCATTTAAGGCAGATTCTTAACATTATTTAAACAGCATTTAAAGCCTCCCTGGGGGAGCTTAAACTGGTCCGAAATCTGTTTTGAGGGATGTTTCGAGCAATTGCTCCTGCTTGGTTTCACCAGGCCGGCCATAGTTGCTGGCAGAGACAGGCCTGGAGGGAGCGCATTGGTATGCAAACCAGCTTCCCCCCTGAAAATGCTGTAGCTGGTCTCTCTGCAGACATGCATAGCATTCCTCCTCTTAAACAAAGGCAGCCAAAGCTCAGCAGCTTCCCTGGCCGGTCCAGTTTGCCTGGTGGCCTCATGGCCAGGGTGACCTAGAGCACTAAGTCATTAGTGTGCTGTTCTGAGAGGGAGGAGTGAGTCTGTACACAATTCTGCTGTGCTTCATGCGTTGTCTGAGTCTTCCCAGGGCTTGTGGTAGAGGCAGGAGCCACTCAGAGGATGCTTGGCTGCAAACGGCAGTGGTTCCTCAGGCCCAGGGTGCTGGATAATGAGTTGGTCGGTATTGTGCCCACTGTATGGCTCAGCAAAGTCATTGACAATTAACTTGACCGCAGCTGCTTTTACAATGAAACCGTGTGCTCAGACCTCCGGTACCTTACCCCCAAGCCTATCTTCCCCACGCTGATGTCTTGAGCTGGTCACGTCTTGAGATGCACTCAGCCGGGGGCATCCCCATACCAGACTTCTGCAGCTACTTGACCTTTTCGCCTTTTTCCCAACCAGCCTCTTGACCTTCTTTTTGCTTCAGGATGAAAATGACAACCCCCCCACATTCAGCAAGCCCTCCTACGTTATAACTGTGATGGAGGACATTATGGCAGGTATGGAGCATGCCCCTGCTCCTTCTCCAGGCTAGAGTGGGTGATGGTTTGTTGGGGAGGTAAAAGGCAGAGACCTGGCAGTTTCACAGCCATGAGGTCTGGAGTTTGGCCCCACTGTGCATGCAGGCAAGTGGACCCCCTGGACAGGTGACCTGCAGGGGTGGTGTGGGAGGATAGGGCAGCTGCGGAGAGCGGCTCTGGGCTGCTCATAGCCATCCCATCCCTCATTTCTGCCTCCCCAAAGGAGCCACAGTGCTGTTTCTCAATGCCACGGACATGGACCGGTCCAGGGAGTACGGGCAGGAGTCGATCATTTACTCCCTGGAGGGCTCCTCGCATTTTCGGATCAATGCACGCTCAGGTGAGCCTCTGTACATGCTCTCCCTCTTTTCCTTTCAATTCCCTCTCCTAAATTTCCCCTGGTTTTCTTCCCCATCATTGTTTCTTTTTCACCCTCATTCCTTCCTCTGCCCTTCCCAAGCAGCCTGCTTAGGAGGTGCACAGTTTAAGGGATTCACCAGATTTCAGACACCACCACTTGCTCGGTCACCATGAGAGCTTTGGCAGAGGCATCGGTGGAAGCTCGGCTCCTGGTGGGCATGACACCTAAGAAAAGGCTTTGGCCACAAGGGCGTACCTTAGCTAAGTTGCTGCTTCCCACCTTCCCTTGCTGGCATCATTTTCAGTTCATTACGGGCAGAAACAAGCATGAGGGATCACAGGCAGTTGTTACGTAGCTCCCATGGGAAGACACAGCACACACAGGAGCTTTCTGACAAGCTGACCCTTTCAGGGTCCATGGATTTGAAACCGAATCAGAAGAAAGGGCCCCTTTGTGAAGGATTCTCTCCCTTGTTTTGAGTGTCCCTTTTTTCCACCGGTGCCCCTGTTCACCATACAACATCTCTAATGCCTCTCATCTCTTGTGGCTGCAGGAGAAATCACGACGACATCTTTACTGGACCGGGAGGCGAAATCCGAATATATCCTCATTGTCCGGGCGGTGGATGGAGGCGTGGGCCACCATCAGAAGACAGGCATTGCTATGGTGAGTCTGTGAAGGAGCAATTCCCATGTCTTCAAGCCACTGGTGCCTGCCTGGGGCTGGTGTTGGGAGGGGCTGGCCAGGCACTGGTGCCTCAGTTCCCCATGCTAGCAGTGTTTCTTTTTAGCTGTGTGAATGGGTAAAGAGCATACAGTGGTGCCCCGCCGCTGACCGCAGCCCTTGCAGAGAATGACTGTCTGAGCTGTGTAGACTTTGAAATCAGGCTCCCTTTCCTGGCAAGCCATTCACCCAGGAGCCACTTGACCTTCCAGAGCTTTATGTGTCCAGCTCTCCATGCAAAGGTGGTAATGGGTACCTGTTCCACCTGTGGCATGGCTCCCTTTGTTCATGCCTCTTGAGAAATGCTTAGCAGGAGAGCCTGCAGGCACACTTAGTTGTTCCTGATGACTACAGTCCACATACTGGCTAGATCAAGGGTTTCCAAGCAGTTTGTCATGCCTGGGCTCCTCAAAAGGCTCTGGTGAAGTGCAGGCCATTGTACTGCAGACTGAAGCCTACTGCTTTGCCTTGCCCTTTGCAGACATCAAGGAGAGCCATTGTTTGCAAAGGGTTTGTAAGAAGTCTTTGGAAATATCAGGAGGTCAAAAGCCAAGGATCCATCTCTCTGCTCATGGCACCACACCACGTTGCTGTGAACATTTCTTAATAGTTGGGTGCTCTTACTCCTGGGGTGCTTGGTTAGGCTGAGGAGAGACGTCCCACGCAATAGAGCACGATGCAGGGAAATAATGTGGTTTTGCTGAGGAGATCCCTAAAATAGTTGTCACTACTGCCGAGGGCCATAAGGAGGTGTGCAATCTGGGTAGCAGACTAGAAGCCCCCTATGGACCCTTCCAGAAGCACATGATGGCCTTGGCCGGACAACAGCATGGCCCGTTGGATGCTGGGTTCCCCTGTTGGGGCTCCAGATGAGATAATGTTCTCCTAAAAGCTTTATTGAAAGGCAAAATAAGGCTTTTGCCACACAGATTGCGTTTTGAAAAAAATATAAATGCATCGTGATTCCTAAATAGTTAAAGAATATTAAAACTCAGTGAGAAGTGGGTGGCCAATTAAGTTTGTCTGTTGTCATTAGCGAGGATATACACCCAGGACTCAAAGCTGTTCCCTGTAATCATTTTTTATCTGGGAACGGGGGTCCGTTTAGGGGCTTTGCAAGATCCTCAGATGATGGACAAGCACCTAGGGTGCTCAGAGTAGAGATGGGTCACCAGCCTTCCCCAGGAACCACGGTGGTGCCTTAGCTTGTGCCCAGGGCACATCCCTGCAGACTGTGCTATCCAGTTTTGCCACTTCTACCACGGGATGGCACCAGCAGCTCAGCCTGGTGCCGAGGCAGGACCCAGTACCTGGGAGCAGAAAAGATCCCAGGAGAAGCTCCACTGAGACCCCTGCGTGGGGGTGGCAGGTGCCAGGGACTTCCTCCTGTCCCTCTGCCCCCCCTTTCCTTGAAGTGCAGCTGTTCCCTGAGGCATCTTTATAGGCTTACAGGCTGGATTGACACGGGTGATCTGGGAGGTGTGAGACTCACAGACAGCAGGATGCATCCCACAGGCTCACTGCTGTCACTTAGATGCCATTTCTCAAGCTGCAAATGAAGATAGGTAACACTTCAGAGCACCTTCCTCTCCCGTGCACTCTTGTCTTTGCACCTCCCACCCCCTGTTACTGTACCCTCTCCCGATTTCTCATTTTTTCTTTTTGTTTTCTTGCTTTTTACCAGTGACTCAGTTTTTTGCTTCTTTTCCTGCCATGCTCCTGCTGCACCCTCTCCCCCATCACCATGACCAATTTGCATCCCCCTCCCCACCCCAGTGAAGCAGCTGCTCAAAAACATACCTTGTGCCCCTGCAGTTGTTTTAGCTGCAAGGTAATGAGTACACGTGAGCCAAACCGAGATCAGATATGCCAAGAAGCCTTGGCTATGAAGATACAGGAGGTTGTTTTTCTGTGGGTTTTCCCTTCAGAGAGTGCATGTGTGTTGGGTACCTGGTGCTGCTGTACCCCCAGGGACATGCTGTGCTGCCCCAGGAACCTGATGCAGTGTTGCTTGCTTGCTCTCTCACAGGTGAACATCACGCTGCTGGACATCAATGACAACTACCCCACGTGGAAGGATGAGCCATACTTCATTAACCTGGTGGAAATGACGCCCCCCAACTCGGATGTCACCACGGTACATGCGAGGGAAGGCGGCTGTTGCACTAAAAGCCTCTTTCTTTCAGCTGGCAAGGTTGTCACCTGCTTGGCTGGAGCAGGGAGTCGCCTCCAAAGTGGTGTCACCTCCTAACTGGTGTCACCTCCAGTCAAGCACCATCTTGCAAAAGTCTATTTAAAAGGTTACTCCTGAGCCCCCTCGCTGCTGCCCCTCCTGTGTGTTTCTCCTGTCTGCTGGGCTTATTATCTTTTTTCTCCCCAAATTGTGTGGGTTTTGGCCAAATTCTCCTTTTCTTAGCCTCGCCTGCGACCTCCTTCAAGGACCTCTCTGAAAGACATTGATTTACAACCTTTCAAGTCCCTCTGGTGAAATAAAAGAGAGGGAGAGAGGAAGGCTTGTACTCCATCACGCCGGGAGAAAAATGACGGGCACAAAACGGAAAATAAATGAGAGAAAAGTGAAGAGAATCCACAAAATCGTATAAGGAGGAAGGCTGCGAGAGAAAAGGAGTTGGGGGGAAGAACAGTCTGGTAGAGCCAGAGCACGGCAGTTTTCTGTCTTCTGTGTGGCACCAGCCCCGCTGCTTGGTGCCTGCTTGAAGTCGTCTTGCCTTTGACATCCCAATTAGTTGCTGGGAAAATAATTACTGTGTCAGCAATATGATGTAAATTCAGCTGCGGGACAAGCAGCGGGGGCTGGGGAAGTTATGAGTGTAATGAAGTTGGGGTTTTTTTAATGTAAAAGTCCCCTGTAATTAAAAATGTCACAGGGAGAACAATAAAGCACAAAATGTCTGGCGTGGAGGAAAACTCCACCAGTGAATTATTTCTAGGATTTCCGATGTGGCAGCACAAGTTCCTCAGAAAGCCTCTTTGTCCCGTTTATTTTATTTTTCTGAAGGGTGCTTGTTTTCTAGCTGGTTTTATTTAAAAGGAAAAAAGCCCATTTGATTGCTGTGTGCTCATGTCTCTCTTGCCTTGCCATTACCTCTTGGGCTTGCAGGCCAATTTCAGTTAGATTTAACACTACAGTAGAGGTCTCGAGGGTACAAACCCCCTGCAAATACCATGAAAATATACAGCTGTATAGAGGAAGGAGAACTTCTCGCTGCCGCTGGTACAGGGAAGCCTCTCATGAGCTCAGCCTCATTATTAGACACTGGTGAATCACATGGGGACTCACCATGGGAGTTAATTCCCATCGCTCTACTTTAATTTTTGCTCTTTCTCTGTGGCAGGTGGTGGCCATTGACCCAGACCTGGGGGAGAACGGCACAGTGGTGTACAGCATCCGACCCCCCAACAAGTTCTACAGCATCAACAGCACCACCGGGAAGATCCGCACAACCGGTGTCTTGCTGGATCGCGAGAACCCCAACGCCCAGGAGGCCCAGCTCATGCGGAGGATCGTGGTGTCAGTCACCGACTGTAAGCTCTGCTTTCATCCCACTCCTCTTTTGCCACAGTGGTTTGTCTCGCTCCACCGTAGCTAGAAATCGCTGGGGCTCAGGTTGTGCAAGCATTGCCCTCCTCACCCTCCGCTTTCCCTCCCCGGTGGTTTTCACGTGTTACATGGAACTTTCGTCAGCCTGATCTTTCCTTTATGATGACGTTTCTTTTTTTCCCCTGTTTTTAGCATAAGTTGCAAAGATGTTTCTGAGGTTAAAAAATGAGAGTAGGTTAAAACCTGCTGCTAAAACAAACCAGAAACCTTCAAAATGTGAGCACAGTCATTTCTGTAGCAGCCCTGACGATGAGCCTGGGAGGCAGAAACTCCCTCTCTTCTGTCTGGCTCCATCAGTACCTAGGAAAGTCAATCGAGCAGGTGGGGGGAAAAGAGCTGATCAAGCAGCAAAATGTGTTTTTCTCTGGAAACAGTATCTTAGGGAAACTTTTTAAGGAAAAAAGATAGAGATATGAAGATAATTTTCTATTATCCAGCCTGTTTCCAGCAGTCAGGAGGCACATAGAAGCTCATCTCTGCCCCTTTCTGTTTTTGCATAACCTCTGCACTGTGCTAAAGCCATCGTCCCATCCGTCCTGCAGGAAAGACAGAGACAAGCACAGACTGGTCTCGCTTTCGTTTCAAGCTGCATGCACAGGTAGCCATCGGTCTGCCCGGCATGCCAGCTGCCAGGGAGAGTTTTCCCCTGCCAGGGAGCTGTGTCATTAGTCTGAGGGGCTGCAGTGCAGGGGGTAACACGGACAGGTCAATGCCTTGAGGATGCAGCCCCATCCTGCCCTACTATCTGTATAGGGAGTGAGGGCTCCTTTTTAGGGGAAAGGGGTGGAAACAGCTCGAGGCATTAACCTTGAGACCCCGTTCCTGGCCTCCGCAGGCGGGAGGCCACCCCTGCGAGCTACCAGCAGCGCCACAGTTTTCGTCAACCTGCTGGACCTGAATGACAACGACCCCACTTTCCAAAACCTGCCCTTCACTGCCGAGATCGCTGAGGGCCTTCCTGCAGGCTCCTCTGTCTTCCAGGTGAGCGTGTCCCATTGCCACCATGCCCCGCGCTGAGAGCTGCTGCTGTTGTTGCTGCCATCGCTTCTGCAAAGCAAGCTAGCAGTACATCCTCTCCACCCTCTCCATCCTCTAGCAGTGCAACTGGGGGGATGCAGAAGGGGTTGTGGCATCCCACCCCATGTGCTTGCTCCCAGCAGGAAGGATGCTCTGAGGCCTCTTTGTTTCAGCCCAGAATCCCTGGGGACAAAGAGATGCTAAGTGTTTATGTACTGTGATTTTCATTGTCAGGAAATGATCAGGTTCGCCCATGCTCACCCCTTCCCTCCGCTCTCCCCACCAGGTAGTAGCCATCGACCTGGACGAGGGTCCAAATGGGCAGGTGACATACCGCATGCAAGTGGGGATGCCCCGCATGGATTTCTTCATCAACAGCACCAGTGGGCTTGTCACCTCCACCACCGTGCTAGACAGGGAGAGGATTGCCGAGTACTACCTGCGGGTGGTGGCCAGCGATGCCGGTGTGCCCTCCAAGAGCTCCACCAGCACCCTGACTGTCAAAGGTGGGTACACCGAGACCCCTCCAATCCTGTCCAGCCGCAGAGCCCCCTCCAGTCCCAAAGAGATGCATGACAATGACACCTGACCAGAGGAAATGTGGTTTATGTAGGAGACACAGCAAGGAGTCAGATGGATATATGATCTGACCTGTTAGGTGGTTTTGCATATGACAGCATGCAGGGAAGGCATCCCATCACACTGCTCTCCCCACGGGCTGTGTGTCTTGCCCGGTGTGGTGTCAGCATAGTAGAGAGATAGAGGAAAACATGGTGTTTCTGGCAGCACCCCCAGATTCTGTATGATTTTTCCTCCACTCCCTCATCCCCAGTGTTTCTTTTTCTTTTGGCTTGCCTTTTGCTTCAGCATGTGATTCGCATCAGCTGTGTGTCTGGACAGCCCGTGTAATCCTGATTTCAGAGCTGGACTGCTATTATGTGGCCTGTTTTTAATTTAATGCATTTCTATTTACTGGCTTCACATGAGCCTAGTGCTGAGGGTAAGCTTCATCTGGAAATAAACTGACCCTGGATTCTTCTCAGGACTGGGTTGGAAAAAGAAGTTTCTGGTCCTGTAACTCCAGAGCCCTTTGCCATACGCCAGGACTTACTGAACTTACATTTAAGCCCCAGATTTTCTTCTGAAGGGGGATGGAAATGAGTTTGGTGCAAACAGTAACTTTCCTTACAGTTCTGTAAGGCTTCTTTGGATGTGGGGGGGTGATCTGTATGTGTGAATCAAACACAAAAAAGGCAATCAAACACAGCCTGCAGCCAGGGGGACCAGTCTGTTTTACAGCCAGACTGCAGGTACCCCTACCACACAAATGGCAGGGAGCAGCAGGCAGAGCATTCCCTGGGATGCTCAGAGCAGCAGGCGGGTGGTTTGGGGAGCCTGGAAGACGTTAGCCTGGCATCTGCAGGAGGGGCAGCCCTTGGGGGGGCACTCAACTCCGCTCCCCCTTTCAGTTCTGGACGTGAACGACGAGAACCCCACCTTCTTCCCAGCCATCTACAACGTGTCGCTGCCTGAAGACGTGGCCCGGGATTTCAAAGTGGTCCGGCTCAACTGCACGGATGCTGACATCGGGCTGAACGCTGAGCTTAGCTACTTCATCACAGGTATGAACCCTTTGCAAAATGCTGCGAAGGTGACCCTTGGCTGTGGAAATGAGCAGGCTGCCCCGGACCTTGGCCAGGGTGTTCTGCACATCAGCGCTGCCTTTTCCAGCCCCTCCAAACCTTGTACGGTATCGCCATCTGCTGAACAGCCCCGCTTGGCTCCCCACCATGCTGCCCGCTCTGCCCTGTTCCTGTGCCCTGCCTGGGGTAAACCTTTGGCCCCCAGCATCCCCTGCCCTCTCGCACCACCGGCATGCAGCCGGGAAAGGCACGGGGATGGGCTGAACACCACGGGCTGGGGTGACATTCACATAACGTGTATTTACGGTTGGAAGCCTCTCTGGATTTTTAGGGCATCTTGCAGCCCTGCATGCAGGTGGTTTGGGGTGGGCAGGGAGCAGGCAGGCAGCGATGCCTCCCGGGCAGTGCCTGGCCTGCACCGCAGCTGCAGCACCTGCAGCAGGAGGCTGGGGAACCCCCTGGCCACGCTTTGACTTGCAAACTGCACGCGTGGCATTTAGCCCTCAGGAAGAGGGCAAAACCAGAAGTGTCACCAGAGAGTCATTTTTCTCACAATAGCAGCCTCGCATTTCATCTCACAGTGCCTCCAGCCTCTGCCGCAAGAGCAAAGACATGTGTTGTCCCACAGGTACCACAGGCCACATGCGAAGTGATCTCAGTTTGCTTCTGAAGCATTCAGGAAATGATGTGGCTCTTACATGATTCAGCTTTTCCTACAACGATCGTTCCTCTCTTGGGAGGTGGACATGGCACTTGGTGTAGCAAAGCGAAGGTGCTCTGGCCACTTTTGCTGCAGAGAAGCTTTGTCTAGGACAAGACACAAGCTTATCCTACAAAGCTTGCCTTGCTCACAAGCGTGTAAACTGCAGCCCTTCAGGAGGGCAGACTGGGCACTTGCGATTTCCACAGCTGGGCTGACGCCGTGCCCAGTGTGCAGCGTCCTGCAGAGCGTGGGCTCTGCTCCCTGCATCCGGACAACAGGTGACCTGGCCTTTGTCCTTTGCTGCAGGTGGGAACCAGGATGGCAAATTCAGCGTCGGCTTCAGGGATGGGGTGGTCAGGACAGTCGTGAGTCTGGACAGGGAGACCGTGGCATCGTACACACTGGTCCTGGAGGCCATCGGTAAGGATTTCTCACCGTTCCTGTGGGACTGCTGCCATGCAGCCACATAGGGTGGCTGTGCACGTGCCGAACTGCCTCGCCAGTACGTGGGAGAGATAGCAACCTTTGAGGTGCTCTATAAACCAGAGCCTGTGTCTGGTGTTAGCATTTCACAAACCCATGTGCATTAATGTGTCCCGTTGTCATCGTGACTTTTGCAGATAGCACATTCACCCCTCAGGCTCTCCCAGCCCCAGCGTTTTTCCTTTTCCCCAGGGAAGGCAAGGCTCCCCGTTCCCAAGAGGCTCTGTACTGCCCAGGTCAGACCTCCACCCATGAATGCCAGCACCACAGCATCGTTCCCCTAATGCCATGCCAGCTCCATGGCTGCCAATTAATCCAAAGCCGCCTGGCACGGGCAGAGGGCCCACATGCCAAATGCATCTTGGCTGTCATCCCCAGAGCTTTATAATGAAGTACCTGTTTACAGAAGACTTGGATGTCCCTTTTCAAAGGAGAAAAAAGTGGCCTGGTCAGAAATCTTGGAGGCATGGCATTGCAGGTGCCACAGCACCTGCAGCAGGGATGCTGCACTGGCTGGGCACACAGGACCGGATCCCGGGTGGTAAAGGGTCCATTCTGCCCCTCTGATGGGTATCAGACTGCTTGTGTTTTCCCAGACACCAAATCCCACAGGCTCCAGCCGGGTGGGTTTAGTGCTCAGGCACGTTAGAAAAACCAAACCCAGCTTCCCCATTGCCTCACCCTTCGTGGCAAAACCAAGAGCCACACTGCCATGTCCTTCTCTACTGAACATCAGCTGGTTCTGGTGGGTGCCCTTTGGCTGTGAGCTGAGCTGGGTCTACAGAAATCTCCTCAGAGCCCCCCCTGCCTGTCTTCATCTCCCAAATCACTGATCAACACCAGACCCTTCCAACATATATCACCCTCTTAGTCTATGGAGCTGCAAACCCTCTTTAATGACCAGTTACGTTTCCAGCCTCGCTGGGCAGTGGCTCCATGGCAGAGCTTGGAGGTGGTTCAGCTCTCCCATTTTCTTTCAGGATAGGCAGGAAAAAACCCTCCCATTGTTCAGTGTGAGATTTGGAAGCTGCAGAAAAGATGGAGGATTTTAGTTCAGACTTTTTGGACCTGTTATTTTCAGCAGCTGAGGGCTGAGCACCACTGTGCAAGGAGGAGATGGAGATGACTGAAGCTCCCCTCACCTTTCTCTCCTATACAGACAACGGCCCCACCGGGAACCGGCGCACCGGGACTGCCACTGTGTACGTGACTGTCCTGGATGTCAACGACAACCGACCTATCTTCCTTCAGAGTAGTTACGAAGTCAGTGTCCCCGAGGACATCCCAGCTGGCAGCAGTATAGTACAGGCACGTGGCGCTCTTCCACCGGGTTCTTGGGTGGGTGAAGGGAGTCCCCTGCTCTCCATGCTCTGGCACCATGGCACTGAGATGCAGGAAGCCCAGGGTAGAGATTTTCTCTCCCCATCAGTGGTCTGTTCCCCCAGGCTAGGGCAAGGTTTGTTCTTGCTTGTGCGCTCCTCTGCTCCTTTGGTAACCCAGGCTGTGAGCACCAGGGAGAAGACAGAAAAGCGCAAGGGAAAAATAAGAAGTTCGCCCCGCTTCTGCAGGGGGTGAACGGAGAAAACACAAGCCCTGTTGGCAAGGGCCCTCTGCCTGACTGCCTCCCTGCTTCCTCCCTCCTCCCAGCAGAGAAGGGGCTGAGAGTGGAGATCTGAATGGGGAGGGAGAAGAGTGCATTCAAAGAGATGCTCTGAGAGGAGGGGGGAAACGAAGGGAGAAAAGCATTTGGACTTTGCTTTCATTTTTGTTCCTCTTTGAGGGACTGGTGGGCAGAGCTGAATGGCTTAGTGAGCACCCGAATGAATGTGGGCATTCACGCGGCCTCTGAGTGCTTCCAGCATCCCTTCAAACCCAGGGCTCTTCTGGAGCGGGCACCAAAGACTCTTTGCAGAGGGTCCTGGGAAGGCTTCTTCTGCCTTGAATGCCTCTCCCGGCACGGGGAAAGGGGCAGCTTTGTCCCTGGCTTTCACGGGCAGGGTGAGTCACCAGGAAAGAAGAAAGGAGCCTTTTGCCTCTTGCAACAAAGGTTTGCTGGCAGCCGGGAGCCATGCGTCGTGCTTAGGGTGGCCAGTCCCCACACGTGAGCCCTGTGGCTCCCCATCATCAGTTGTGCCATGGCACGGGATGTGTGATGTCTGTATCACCGTGCCTGTCTCTAGGGTCAGGCATCTACCTGACATTTCTGCACCCAGGGTGGAGCTGTGCAGGGCAGCTGTGCAGGCAGAGAGGAGCCCTGCCACGGGACTCCTAACGCTGAGCCATTTTCTTAAATTGGAAGACTGTGAGTGGAGGAAAACCAAGCCTGACATCAAAGAACCTTTTCTTAGAGCATGCTTCCCAAAAGAGGGGGATACCCTTGGAAGTCTGTGGCACAGGAGAGGCGGTATTTGGGGAAAGTTGTTTTTCACAGAAAAAAAATCAGAGGGACATGGAAATGAGCAAATCACTTGGGTTTAGTTTAATTTACACCTTTAGTGTGAACCATTTGTACTGAAGGTCTCCCCCTTCAAATACACCCCACATCCCTGTAGCAACCAGAGAGTGTTTGAAGGTTTCCCCATCCCGTTCTCCAAAAGCCAGGCAGCCCAGGGCCAGAGGAGAGCAGGAATGTCCCAGGCAGCCCGGAGAGGTCCTGATGCAGAGGTGCAACCTGCAAGGATCAGAAACCATGTGAAACCCGAAGAGATGGGGTTTGCTGCTCACCGTGGGGCCTTGCTGGGCACGGAGACTTCACCCAAAGGGGTGAAATTGATGGATGAACGTAGTGTGAGCTGCAGACCTGGAAGAATTAAACAGTTTTTTCCTACTGATTCCTTTAAGCACGTCAGCTTACCTGCTGGCTGTTGTACACTTTCCCAGCAGAAACAAGCAGCTCAGCTTTGTGCAGTGCCTTTCCAAGCTGGCAGTGGTTGCGAGCCTCAAAAGGCCTCTTTAATGCATTTACAGACGTGTTTACCTGCTCCCGCTGCTTGTTTATTGAAGCAGATTTCCAGCAGACAGCTGTAGCATGTATCCTTCCAAGCATCGACCACAGCAACCCACAGTGCATTGCATGGGGAGGGGGGAGACAGGGACCGAGCAGCACTCAGAGGTTCTGAGCCTTCCTCTACCTGCTCAGGAGCACATCGTGGGTGGCAGTCTCAGCTAAGGATGGCTTTTTGTGGAGCACGTTTGCCCCAGGATGCTGCTCTTCAAGGCGATATTTGTTACGCTGCCAGGTTGTTCTGCTTTTGCCTAGGCTGTTTGTTCAGGTGCCTTGCAACTTGCACAATGTTTTCCAAAAGAAATTAAGCGGCAATATTTTTTTGGACTGGATGGTGATAGCTCTGTGTGGGTGTAGTTTGGATACCTCCACCTTTCCTGCCAGGAAACCGTAACCTGGAAAGTGTTTGGGAATCTGAAATAGCAGAATCCCCTGTCACCTTGCAGCATTGCTGCCTGGAAATGAGCTGCTCAAAGGGGCTCTGCTGGGATGCCTGGTGTACCAGGGGCTGCTTGAGAAGGGAACTGGACCTGAACCAAAAGCTTGGGAAAGAATAGGATTGCAGGGTGAGTTTGTTCCTGCCAAGCAGGATCACATTTTGGTAGACTCCATGATGTCCCAGTCCTGGCTGGCAGGGGAGCTCTTGGGGCAGGCGAGCTGTCTCTGGGACACTGGCCGACTCCTCCTGAAGGTGTTGATGGAGCATCGAAGGGAACCCAGCCGTTTCCAGAGCCTCAGCTGGGGCTCACTGGCATCTGCCGGGTGATGGGGCATGCACTCATGGAGCCCAGAGCGGGACTGGTCCAGTGCTGCTGGCTTGCAGAGGGTGACAAAGATGAGGAAGGTTGCCAGGAGGAGGAAGATGCAGACGAGCGCAACGATGACAGGCAGCGGACCTGCCATCGCAAGGGATGCAGGGCTGGGGGGGACCAGCTCAGTGGTAGAAACCAGAAGCCCAAGGAGAGGCGGGGTGGGAGAGGTCCCGTTGCTGGCATCCTCTGTGCTCATATTCCCTGCAGTGCACAAGGTGACACAGCGAAGCAACATGGGTGATCACTTCCTAGAGGCTGGGCAGACAGTCACTGTCTCTAACCTGATGGATTTTTGGCTTGCCTTGATGTCCAAGGTCCTCCCAGCTGTGTTTTGTGTGACACAGGGGAACAAGAAGAGTCTGTCTGCTTTGCCAGCAGGCAAAGCGCAGAGCTGGGATTTATAACTGCAAAGTACTGCCCTGAACTGAAGTGCAAAACCATCTGGCAAAGAAATCTAGCACAGGTAGTACTGCGTACATGGGGCACCATGGCCCTGGTGATGACACCTGTAGGGAACATGCACACATGTTGCATGCAGCTTTTCTGGAAGCAGTAAATAACCATATGCTAGAGAAGGTCCAAAATCGTCCACCCAGGCTGCTGGGGTTTGGTTCTTCTCTGTTCCCCAGAAATGTGGGTTTGTGGAATTGACTGTCATTAGGGTTTTTTTGATTATTCCCTCTCCCCCAAGGAAGATGGATAGTTGGTTGAGCCTCTGCCCAGCTAAGTCCCCATGGAGCTGCAGTATGGCACTAGCACTGCCTTTTTGGTTTTTTTGCAGGGGTGAAGCTTAACGCACTCACCCTGCTTGTGCCAAAATCTTCTTGTGTTAGGCACTCTGCTGACCTGGTTTCAGGTTCAGACACGTCTCAGGTTTCTCAGCCAGTTCTGCAAACAGTGATGCAAACCAGCTTCCCAAAGCCTCATCGACATGAGCTCTTACTGAACACCTGATGGCAGCTGTCCTCTCCTTTCCCCAGTGGGTCATATCCCCGCAGCTCACATCCTCGGAGCAGTTTGCACCCATCATTTTGCTCCCATGCACCCTCCTGCACCTGTTCCTGGCCCTGCATGGGCTGTGTTGGAGGCCAGCGTCTCCCCAGCTCAGAGATGAGAGCTGGGGAAATATTGCTGTGCCAACCCTCTGCAATGCGACAGCTTGGCTTAGCCCTTGGTGCTCTAACCAGTAGGCTGGAGGTAAAGCTTTATTACACTGACTTTCCTGCAGAGATGTGGGAGTTAGAAATAGTGATGGAGGGCTGTTGTACTGGTCTGTGGTGGGGCAGTCTCTTGGCAAGTACTGATTTGGATCGAGCCAATTTAAAATTAAGATCTTAGGAGGGGAAAGGCAGGGCTGCAGGGACTAGCCAGTCTCTGGGTCTGCTCTTGCAGCCACCACCCCAGAGCCATGCAGGTTTGTGTAGGCAGCAGCCAGATAAACACTGTAAGGCATTCAAAAAAAGACAAGACATCAGTGACATGTCTGTAATTGCTAATTGGAATCTGTGAGACACCCCGGTGGAGACAAGCCCAGTGAGGCAAGCATCACTCACTGTCCAAATTACACGCCAGTAAAGAATCTTAAGCAAACGCTGTGAGAGCTGCAAGGCTGAGTGCTCAGAGGTTAAGGAGTCCTTGAACTTGAGTTGTCTGTGCCCCAGCTGTACCCGTGGTATGTGGGTGCATGCTTGTGTAGGTGAGCTCCCAGCTCTGGTTTGCCAGGACCCTGCCTCGTCCCGGAGGGGACAGATGGATCCTGTAGGATCTGCACACCTCTCCTTGCAGGCAATGAGCTGAGATACAGAGGGTATAAAGTCAGAGGTTTCCACTGGAGTTGGGTACCAGGTTGGAGGCTCTTGGGAGATGTGATTTATTTCTGGAACACTTTGCATTATCTGGGCTTGAGCTGTGATGCTGGCAGCCTCAGGGCAAGGACTGGATCAGCCTGGTCAGAGCTCGGAGGCTCTGAGGAGATGTGGCTGCTGCCATGGCTCATAGCCAGGTCTGCGCTCAGAAAATGGGAAATGCAAAAATAAATGGGTCAGCATCTTGAGAAGACTTCAGCTCAGGTGAATCCCTGTGCATATTGCAAGCAAGCTCAGGGGTCAGGGCTCTCATCCCCTCCTCCAGAGTGATGTTTTCCCTCTCTTCACCCCAAAAGCATTTCTTTATTGTGCAGCCTCTCCTTGTCTGGCTCAGCCCCTTCCCCTCCAGCTTTGGGAGCAGAGCAGCCCCTGGCAGCTGCCGCTGTCCCAAAGACCCCTCGGCTCCATGGGCAGGCTGCTCCTGTGCGCTGCTAGGCATGAAAAGCTGCAGGCAAGGCTGCTGCTTGCCGTGCACACCAAAGGCAGCCTGAATCAGGGTTACCACAGCTACCGTAATTCTGGCATTTACTGACCGCATGTGGTTTGGCTTGGTGACCTTATATTGTTCGTTGAAAGCAGCCAGGAGGCATGGGCAATTTCTTCAGGTTGTTTTTTGCTCTGTTGGTGGTGGCTGTAGGGTTGGGTTTTTTTTAAATCCAGCTGATTGTGTCCCTTGGAAACCCATCAGAAGGGATCACGCTGATGTTTTCCCAGGCTTTTCCAGCCATGCCCTCTTCTATTGCTTCCTATCCACCCTCTCCTCACACCCAGTTCAGCTGGCAGAACTGCAGGGAAGGTCCGGGCTGCCCCTCACCTGATCTCTAAATCCTACCAGAAAAAGAGCCACTAAAAATATGGGAAATCTTTTCAGACTACACACAAGTGGTGACTTTCTTTTAGGGCCAATAACTTTTCAATGTATTAACACAGACAAAGGAGGTTTCCGCCTCACCTCCTGCCTGAGACAGAGCTACAGCCGTTTCAGCAGAATTTCAGCAAAAAGCCACTAAAATTGGGATCCTATCAGCAGAAAAGTCAGGGCATAGTACGAGCAGCACTCCCGTGCCCCCATGGCATGCATGGGGGTGAGGGCTTCCCTCCCGCAGGGTGGGAGCTCAGTGCCTTTTCTGGAGCGCAGCAATGGACTAGCCATCCTCAGCATTTTGTACCCACCAGCCAAGCTGCTGCCTGCATCCCTATTCATAGTACCACCGCTTCCCAGCATCACTGTCCCACCCAAGCCCCATGTTATTAACTCAGGTGGGTTAATAAGAGGCTTGCCCAGCCTGGCAAACCCCCGCAGAAGGGTCAGCCCTGCCTGATCAGCTCTAACTTGAGATGGCCCCACAAGCACTTGGGACCCAGCACTGGGCATGAAGCAGCTGAGATCAGAGAGGAAAAAAAGAAACTGCAAAATGCTCCTGAGGAAGGTGGAAAGGAAGAAATTATTCTTGTGTGTGAGCAGCAGAAAGTGTTATTCTGCCCAGCACGGGGTGCTGCCTGCCTGGCCCAACGGCCTAGTTTGGCAGGAGTTTTTCTATACACTCTTCCTCCCTTTTCTCAAACTCCTGCAAAGAAAAGGCTCCTTTCAGGCACTTCTGTGCCTGTAATACAGCTCGGGTGAAAGGCAGCTCTCTTTCCCCTCCCTGTCTTGCTTAGCGACGCTTTTCTGGGGCTCCCCAGCTTTTCCCAATGCGCTAAGTCTTCCCCTTGCTTGCAGGAGGAGGAGCTGGATGGTACCAGACACCCGTCTCGCCGACCCGGATAGTTGGGTACTGAAAGCAAAGGGCTGTAGGTGATGCTGTACTCCATCACCCCCGCTGTTAAGCAGCAGCACTGCATTTGCAGGACTTTCCCCTGCTCCTGTCACTGGGACAGGCGAAGCAAAGTGGCAGGGAAGGGAGGACAGACGGCTGACTCCACACCCACCGCAGCCTTCGGTCTCCCCTCTCCACCCCTTTTTGCAGTCCTTTCCCCAGGCAGCTGCAGGGCTAAGGGCAGCAGCTCTGAGGCTGGGGGGGGTGGCACATCCCTGCCCTGGCTCGCTCGCCCCTCGGGGTCAGCCTGAGTGGCTGGTGGTGGGTTTGCCGCGGGGATTTGGGCTCCCTACCTCTCACCGGCGGGCTGAGCCCAGGCTCTGCCTCCCGTACGCTGCCTTGCCGCCTCTCCCACCGCGCTCTGCCGGCTGCCAGCCCCCTCCCTTCTGGAGTGCGAGGGAGGGTGGGAGAGAGACGGCGGCCAGGCTGGGGATAGCTTGAGTGTGCAAAGCCAGGGGGGTCCCTGAGCCCCCTCCTGGGCTTTGCCAGCACGGCAGTGCCCCAGGGCTGCGCCCTGCTGGGGCGAGGCGTTGAGCTCCCCGGGATGTTTTTCCCCGGGCTTTGCTGAATGGTACGGTCGGTCGTGGGCTGAGTCCCCCGCAATGGGGAGGGGGCAGCGGGTTGCCGTGCTCCCCCTTTTCCCAGCAGCTTTGTGCCAAACTGCCTGCTTTTTTCCCATTCTTTTATTCCCTGCTCCTTCCTCCTCCTTTTCTGACCCCTTTCTAGCGGCTGGGGGTGTTTGAAACATGGCCTGCGAAGGGCTGGCTATGCCTGCAGTCTGCTCTCTCTAGCTGCACAAGGTGCCTTGCACTAGCATCAAAAAGAGCTTTTCTCCCACCACTCGCACTTGAGTGCAATCATTTTCCCAAGTTCGGGACAGTCTGTCAAAGTATTGTGTCTCCTCTGGGACCTCAGTAGGTCAAACCAGCAGCAGCTGAGCTTTTTCTAGGCTGCAGGCTGGCAAGAGCATACATTGGTTTAATGCAAACTACTTTTTTTTTTTAATAAAAAATAAATACCTGGGCTGACCCTTTTCACCTGGTTTCTGTGCCAGAGCTGCCTGCACCAAATGCTTGTGTTGAGCTGGGAAAAAGATGGCTAAAGGGGTGTTGGTGGAGTGCAGTTTGCTCATCGTGTTGAAACCCTCCCCATTTGTTTATCTTGAAATGCATTTTGTCAGGCACAGCGGGGCAGAGAATGGCGCAAAAAGCTGTGAAGGTTTTTCTCCCATCCCTTAGGTTTCCCTCCTGTTGCGGCCCTGGTTGCCCCGGCACCGTGTTCCAGCTGACATGATAGCTTTTCCCAGGGGGGAGCCAGTGTCATGCCAAGGCAGCCGGTCTGCCTGGGCATCGCTCGCCTGCTGGTGCGGAGCCCGTCCATCACACTGGAGAGGAGACAGCCCAGCTCCTGCCCAGAAATGGCCTGGGGAGCCCTGAGGGTAGAAGAGGTGTCCTGGGAGGGAGAGCTCTCTTCTGTGAAAGGAAGGTGCTGGGTCCGTGGTGAAACATGGAGCAAGGGATGGGGTTGCATCTGGCTGTAAGACAGACGTGAAGTGGTCTGGGGCAGAGGAGAGCAGCGTGTGTGGCACAGGGGTGGCAAATCCAGGTAGTTTGCAAGTGCAGGGCTCAGCGTTTTCTAAGGTTTCTGCTGACACAGGCTGATTTGGTGGAAGGGAACAAGAGCAGTTCAAGGCATCTCAAAACTGTGTTTCAGAACAGCATCTGTGAGTCCTGCAAGTGTTGTGTGGGGCTGCAGGTGACAGCCAGTCCAGGGCTTTAAAGCTGAGCCCCTATAAATGGCCTTGCTGTTCCGACTGCACATTCACCCTTTGTAGCATCCCCTCCTCTTTTCAGTGCAAGTCTGGGTGCAAACCTCCACCTGCCTGGGAAAAGGAAAACAGCGGGTGATATTTGTAGGGAGAAGATGCAGCAGAAGATGCCTTGCCAGGGGAAGCAGGCAGAGAGTAACCGCTAAGGCGTTCCCTGCATCCTCGCCCCAGTGATTCGCGCAGTTGTGGGAAGCGGTTTCTGCGGAGGGGAGATGCAGCGGCTCGGTGCCAGCTGGGGAGGCAGCCCTGGCCCTGCTGTCCCTCACCGGGTCCTGCTTCCCAGCTGCCGGGCTGCTGGCTGGGGTTTGCGGGGAAAGCACTGCAGTGTTGTTCAGCGACACCAGAGGGGACCCGTGTCTTGGGTTTCCCAGGGCGGACAGCTTAATCGGTATGTGCACGGGCTGTACAGCGCATCGCAGCTAAGGGGTGCTCCCACGCACTGCTCGAGGTCTTGCGAGGACTCAGACCAGTGTCCAGACTACCAGCATGCTCTAGGCTGGTTGCATTCGTGTTTCTTTTGGTTATTTTTACATACGCTGTTGCTTGGGTGACTTGACTGATGCCGTGGGCTGCATGCCCACCAGCCGCTAGAGCAACTCTCCCTGCCCAGTTCAAGCCATCTCTGCAGTCAGGGAGACTGTCCCCAGCGGCATCTCCAGTGAGGCAGGCACCGGCATGCAGGGCAGAACCAATGGAGGCACCTCCTGCACTGACACAGTGGTTTCATGGCATGGTCCTCAGGCTCAGCTGCCACCCCAAGCCTACCCAAGAGATAACCTGGCAGCCGAGGGCTCCCAAGCCTGCTATCCCTGCTGTCTGGTGTCGAGGGAAGGGTAACTTATTTCGCTTTGCAGTTGGTAAGTGCCCTGGCTCAGATGGAGGAGCAGGACGCCCAACCTTGGCGGGGTGGGAGGACTTGTCACAGTCTGGAAACCTCTGCCCTTCACTGCTTTTCTTTTCTTATGCAGGTGAAAGCCACAGATGCAGATGAAGGCATTAACGGGAGAGTGTGGTACAGGATTGTCAAAGGTAAGTCCATGTGCCCCCTGGGTTTGCACCAGGCTCTGGCCAGCAGTACGCATGGCCTCAGGAGGTTGCACTCTCCATCCTTTTGCACTTCACAACCCACAGAAACGTTTTCCCCACCCCTAAGCAAAACTTCAGCATTAGGGTTAATTGCCAGAGGATGATTTGTCACGGATGGATGCCTAGATGCCGTAGCTCCTGGCTTGACCAGGGCCAAACCCTGTTGTAGCTGAGCGTGATGGAGCTGGAGGTGACGGGGCTTGGGTTTTGCTCAATAGTCATCCTCCAAGATAGCCCCCCAGGGAGGGCTCAGCAAGTCACCCAGGCTGATGCAGTGGCAGTGGGCCGCATCCATCTCGCTTCCCCCCCACCAGGAAACGAGCACAACCACTTCCGCATCAATCCCAGCAGCGGGCTGGTGATGCGAGGCGTGCGGCACCTCGACAGGGAGCAAAACTCCTCTCACATCCTGGAGGTGGAGGCGTACAACACAGAGCACGGACCCATGAGGAGCTCTGTGCGGGTAAGGACCCTGCGGCCGCTGAGGGATGGGCAGCAGGGCAGAGCAGCAGAGGAGATCATGCAAAATGTTGGGGATGCTTCATCGGAGGGCAGTCATTTCCAGCCCTTTCTGGCATGCAGGAAGTTTGAGAGATCTGGCATGGAAATGCTGATGGAAAGTCTCTGGTGGCTGCCTGAGGGTGGAGAAGAGCTTGTTGGGGGGGTTGGGGGAGTGCTGTTTTTTCCTTTTTTCCTATGACACTTCGGTGCAATGATGAGGCTGCTAAGTGGTGTGGCAGTTGCTGTCAGAGGGAGTCCTGCTCACCTGGTGAGGGACAGCTCTGCTACCAGGAGGAAGAGCTGAGCCTCAGCCTGTTGAAAACTGTTTCTCCTGGCCAGGCATTTATTTAAATCAGCCAGGACACAATGGCAGTAATCTTTAGCAGTGACACACCAGCTTCCCAAAGTTCCCACAAACTCAGCCTTCTGGTTAATTCTATTTTTAGACCCACTGGTGGGGTGGGCTCTGGCCAAGTGCGATGTGCCCGCAGCACCAGCAGCAAACAGAAAACCAGGAGGAGAAAGGATGTTCCCTGGGGAAACAGCAGCTCGACCCACTGAACTCTGAGCAAAATTTCCCACCGAGTCATCAGCGTTTCTACATTGAGGGGTCTCTAACAGCAAGGTTTCGAGCAATTAAGGGGGAATTAATATATAGACTGTACCTCCCTCTGGCATGGGAAGGACTGAGTCACTGACCATGGGGCTTGTTTAAATCAATGATGTTAAACTGTGTGTGTTCACTCTCCATCACGTGGTGTTTGTAGTAGAGATAACATTCCTCCTGCACAGCAGATGAGTACCATGAAGGATATATTTTCCCTCACAACTGTAAGCAGCTGGTGAGGGTACAGCAGCCTGCCTGGCTCACCCGTGGTTTCTCCGGGGGGATTTCACAGGTGATCATATACGTGGAAGACGTCAACGATGAGGTGCCGGTGTTCACCCAGCGGCAGTACAACCGCCTGGGGCTGCGGGAGACAGCGGGGATAGGGACTTCGGTGGCAGTTGTCCGGGCCACTGACCGAGACACAGGTAGGCAGCTGGGGGTGAGAAACATCCAGCCAGGGTGGGAAGCGGTGAAATCAGCCATTGCACAGATCCTGGCTTGTCCAGCTTGAAATCCTTATGTGGGATGGGCTCTACTCCATGGTCAGGGTTGGCATCAGTAGTGCCTGCCTCTTTGGGATGCTTAGTCCAACTGGCACCATGGTTCCTGCTCCTGCCCCAGGGAATGGCGGTCTGGTGAACTACAAAATCCTGTCGGGCGCAGAAGGGAAGTTTGAGATTGATGAGAGCACGGGCCTCATCACGACAATTGACTACCTGGACTATGAGACCAAAACCAGTTACCTGATGAATGTCTCTGCCACGGACCAAGCACCTCCCAACAACCAGGGCTTCTGCAGCGTGTATGTCAGCCTGCTGAATGAGCTGGATGAGGCTGTGCAGTTCTCCAACAGCAGCTACGAGGCTGTGATCATGGAGAACATCCCCCTGGGCTCTGAGGTGCTCCGGGTCGAGGCCCACTCCATTGACAACCTCAACCAGATCACCTATAAGTTTGACCCCAACAGCAATCCCCAGGCACTTTCCCTCTTCAAAATCAATGGGATCACTGTAAGTAGCCACGGCATGGTCCCTCCTGTCTTGGTTGTCCACCGTGAACTTCGCTGTTGGTGGCTGGCACAACTGTTGTTCATCCTTGGCAGGGTGTGATCACGGTCAAAGGCCAGGTGGATCGAGAGAAGGGGGATTTCTACACCTTGACAGTGGTGGCCGATGATGGAGGACCAAAGATTGACTCTATGGTGGTGAGTAGCTTTTACCTTCTTCTCCACCATCATCTGTGCAAGCAGAGCTGAGCTCAGGTCACCTCCCTCTTCTGGCACAGGACAGCACGGCACAGGACAGCAGGTCCTAGCTGGCCTCTCTGCTCCAGCTGCCAGGGTTTGGAAACCCTGACCTAGGGGAAACCCTGCATTTGCATAAGCATGGGCCAGTGCCTTTTAGCTTCTACATGTCATAGGGTGGGATTTCTCAGAACAAAAAAAATAAATAAAACACCCCAAACTGTAGAATTTGCAGGTCGCTTACCAAGCTAAAACAGTTTTGAGGGAGGTAAATTTGGGGGGCCTTGAAATACTTTACGGTAGTTGATGTTTAAGAGGGCTATGTTTGGCAGCTGCAAAGGCAGCCGAGCAGGGGGGGTGATTTGCATTTCTCTGCTGGGGCAGGAGGCACACTGGGTGCAGGGCAAGCCCGATGGGCATGCTGCGGGCAGGGGCCGATTGGCTGGCACTACCCACATTCTACTGGTTTGGGCCAGCTGGAGGAACTGGGCTCTGGGGAGGAGTTTGAAACTGGAAGCTGGCCTGCAGCAATGGACAGCACTCTGTGTTTTGAGCGTTCTCATGTTGTGGCGCATCTGTTGCTTCTAAAAAGGATGCTGGATAGCAAAGGTAGCGAGGCTGCAATGTTGCCTGTCCCCCCACCTTGGGTGCCAGCAGCTGTGCTCTCCGCATACAGCTGTGCTCTTGTCTTTGCCAAGCTTATGTAGAAAAAATAAAGGGGTGCACCAACAGCCTCCAAATTGTGGCAGGGGAGGTACCTGCAGACCCCAACGCTGCTATGGTGGGATGCAGGGCTAACCCACTGCCCCTCACATGTGCACCTCTTCATCTCCCACTAACACTTAGTTCTTTGTTTTCTGTTTCCCCCTCTGCTCTCCTCCAACAGAAGGTAAGCATGACCATCATGCCGGCATCATCTTGGGGGCCAGGATCCATCCCGAGTTCTGCATTATACTGTGGGGAGGGACTGGGGTGGAGGTCTCCAGCCCCATCCCACCAGCACCAGCCTCTGTAACACCCCCCTGGACATGATGCGGCACCTGTGAGCCACCCTGCTGCTGGCAAGCAGAGATCCCAACGCCCTGATCTGGCACTTGGGACAGCAGCTGCCGGATTCGTTGCAGCAGCTGAATGGGCTCTCCCCGCTCCTGGGTCTCTGTAATTCAGCGGCAACAATAACCAAATTGCCCCAAGGCACACAACTTGCTCCGGGGCTTCCTCCGGGATGTTGTCGCATTCAGCCTGGCCACACCTGGGGACTCGGGCACCCATAAATAGAGCCCCGGGAACAGAAAGGCTCTTCCTCTCTCATTTCTGTGTCGCGTTGCAGCTCTGTGATTACAAACACGATGAGAACATTTCCTCTGGCTAATTGTAGCCGAGGTAGCCTGGGCCCTGGTTGCCTGCAATGGAGTGCCCCTTTGAGCATCTCCTGCCCAGTCTGGCACTCACCCATGTGTCTTTTCCCAGGAGGCAGCTCAGGTCTCCTCTATGCCCAGCTTGCCCTGGTCTAGTTAAATACACACAGCGCTGTCTTCTTTGTGCCCATTTAGCTTTAAAGCAAACACTGCCCAACCTCTGGTGCTGTGAGCAAAGATGAAATTGCTGCTTGCGAAAACCTTTGCATGAAAGGGTCACTTTGCAGCAGTGTAAGTTGCTCCATGCCCAGCTGTTTGGCAGATAAAAGAATGGAGGATGCTCCATAGAAAAATCCACCACTTGAGAGCTGCATCACCTCTGTGCTTTTTCTAAGCATCCCTCTTCCTCTTCCTCCTCAGCAGACAGGGATGTAGCTCCAGCTCCTGGGTTCAAATACCTGCACCCATTCCCACATGGGATGGACAACACTTATGCTGTTGGCACCTCAGAGGGGTGCAGTGGGTCAAGAGTTTGCTGGGGGTGTCAGCGTGGCTGTTGATGCTGGGTGGGCAGGGGGAACAGCTCCTGCCCATGCCCTGACTGAGCCCCATGCCATGCCCACAGGTCACCATCACAGTCCTGGATGAGAACGACAACAGCCCCCAGTTCGACATCACCTCCGACTCATCTGCAAGCGTGGCGGAGGACAGCGCCGTTGGCAAGCGGGTGGCTGTGGTCCTGGCCCGCGACCCAGACGCAGGCAGCAATGGGCAGGTAGGGAAGCCAGCACAGGAGGTTTGGGGCTGCACGTAAAGGTACGGTAGTGTTTCACTGATGCAGAAATGCCTCCAGCAGCATCTTCCCAACGCCTTCCCCTCCGCTCCCCTGCATCCCTACAAAAGCAAACTCTGGTCATTGATGCCAGCAGTTTTGGGGTGTTTGTGCAAGGGGGTACCGGCACTCCCCAGTCAAGGCTTGCAGCAGGAGAGTTAAAACACCACCCTTGTGCTGCCTGGGTCACAGAGGTCTGTGGGACGTGTGTGCAAAGGAGCCCGGCAATCTGAAAACCAGCTGTGTGCCACGGGTAACGGCAGTGAAGCCCTTGGCAGGCTGAGCAGGAAGCTCGCTGACATTTGTTATTTTCCTTACCATGCAGACAGGCATTAATGAGGCCCTGTCACCCTTCATACCAAAAATCGCTAGTGCTGTAGGAGGGCTGTGGGTGAGACTGGGCTTGGCCTATGGGTGTTTGCGTCGGGGTGGCTGCAATAAGCCAGCACACCCATGGACCCCAGTACATTGGACCTTTTAAAATGCTCCAAGACTTCCCGAGGCATTGCTGGGTTTATAATTGTAGGGTCTCCTGTCTTCTCCTCCTCACAAGCATCATATTGCCTGCCCTGTTCTTCTTTCCCTGTTATTTTCCAGGTGACTTTCTCACTGACGTCAGGGAACATTGGCCAGGCTTTCGAGATCCGTACCACCAACAACACCTATGGTGAGGTGTTTGTGGCACGGCCACTGGACCGGGAGCTGCTGGATCACTACACCTTACGGGTAAGCACCAAACCACCCCACTTACCTCCTTGGGCTTCTTGCTGGTTTGAGCATTGAGGCTCTTGCGTTAGGGTTGTGAGCTTAAAAAGAGCGTTGTTTTGAAAATCCATCCCCAACTGCAGATCCAAGCCTCAGATAGTGGTGTGCCTCCCCGGAGGAAGGAGCACACTCTGCGAGTGAACATCCTTGACGTCAATGACAACCCCCCCATCATCGACAGCCCCTTCGGCTACAACGTGAGCGTGAGCGAGGTGAGCATGCAGCCCTGCTCCTCTCCTTCCATCCTCCCAAGGTGAGGTCTTTGTGGTCAGACCTCACCTTGCATGATTTGAGGGTTGATGGCCCCTTGAAAAGCCATCACCCTTAGGCGATTTAAGGGTTGGTGGCCCCTTGCAAGCTCTCTTCTGTGACGGCCTCCTACTTTGGGGCTAGGAGAGAGTTCTGCAGGTAACTTAAGCCTATGAGGCTGCAGGGACCAACAGGAAGGAGAAGTGGCTACACACCCCTGGAAATGCCACCAAAGTGACGCAAGAGGCGGCACAGTGCAGAATAGGAATTGCTCTCAGGAAGCAGCTCAGCACGAGCTAGATAATTAAGCAATAAAACACAATCAGGCATGAGAAAAGACAACTTATTTCCTGACAGTTTAATTCCTGGACTGGGGGGGTGTCTCAATTTGATGATGAAAAATGAAATACAAGTAATAGCCAGTGACACTTAGCTGTGAGGAAGTGCTGCTCGTGATTAATAGCTTTGCATTAAAGTTATTGCCCTGTTAGGATTTTCTTATCTATTTAATGCCTGTTCAGAGTGGATTGGAGAACAGAATTTCTGTTTTATTTCCCCCGTAATGGGACTATCCAAAAATAATTAGCCGAGCTGTGAGTCTATTACACAGCCTTCACCATTGCACACACAGTGGTTTTTACACTCTTCCAGGCTATGCAAGCCTAGATAGGACCTAATGCACAGCTTTCTGTGACAGGGAATCAAACTGGTTCATTGCAACAAATGGGAGATGCGATAACATAAGGAAAAAGAGGTGCAATTTCAGCATGCAGAGGCAGCTGGCTTTGGTGACCTAACAGCAAATGTCGCTTGTTAGTGTTATTCCATTTTGGTTTAAAAGCTAATGTAGAAAATACATTCTATTTCAGATTTTTAAGCCAAAAAGGATCTGAGTGCTTTAGCAAAGGGCAGAGCCTTCCATTGCTAAGCCTGTGGCTGGTTCTCAGATGAGCTATCAGTGGCAGGGCAAGTAGCCTTGGTTAATTTTTTGCATGCAGATGCATCTATTCATAAAATATTGTTTGCAGTAAGCACTGCAAAAAAGGCATCCAGGAGCTGACGGAGGAGGGCAGCCTTCTGTTGGCTGCTGGGTGTTGGGGCAGTGAGTTTGGAGCCTCAAGTACCACAGTGCCTGGAAAAAACCCTCTCTGAGTTAGGATTATGTTACTATGTACTTTATATGTTATGAGGTGCGTGTGATTTCTGTTGTGTATCTCTGTCGCTCACCCTGCCATCTCGCCCTGCAGAATGTCGGCGGTGGCACAGCAGTGGCCCAGGTACGTGCCACCGACAGGGACATAGGCCTCAACAGTGTCCTCTCCTACTATATCACCCATGGGAATGAGGACCTGACCTTCCGCATGGACCGCGTCACTGGTGAGATCGCCACCCGGCCCTCCCCACCGGACCGCGAGCGGCAGAGCTTCTACAGCCTGGTGGTCACCGTTGAGGACGAGGGCAACCCCTCCCTGTCGGTGAGCCACCAAGATGTGCTTTTTGTGGGGAAGGTGGAGCTGGGCAGCACCGCAGGAGCAAGCTTAGCACTGAGATGTCAAGCATGGAAGGGGAGAACAGACACAGGGTGTGATATTTTGGTGACCCAGCCATGACACAGGGTCCAAATCTGCTGATTTGATTCAGAGCCTCCTTCAGCACCCGATGCTGAAGGACCCTCTCTTGCAGTCGTTTGGGGAGCTGCTGTCTCCCACCCATAAATGCCAAAAATACCAAGAGCATCCCAATGGGCAAGCATGCTGGTGGCTGCAGGTGTTGTCCTGCCTACCGGCTCCTCACGCTCTGCATCTGGAAGGTCTCAGGATGTTGCTCACCTGTCTCAGGGCAAGGGGTGGCTGGAGCAGCAGCTGAACCGTGATTCAGGTCACCATGGACTGATGTGTGTCTGCTCTGGTGCTTGCAAATGAGAAGACCTCCAGTAATTCCTGCTATAGCTGTTGCAGTCCACACTGTGTGAGATTTGGGCAGCTTGTCAGTCACCTTGCTGCCATCCAGAGTGCCTTACCTTTTGGGGGCTGATATGAGACCCCATCCATCATCCTTTGGTCTGGGGGGGTTGCCGCCTTGCTTTGTAGTTATCAGCCTGCAGGAGTGCCCAGCGAGATAACTGCATTTGCTGCGGCCTGGTTTCTCTCCCTTGCACCTCCCCTGCTCCACAGATAACAAGTCCCATTATTTCTGCCTTTAAGGAGGACTCTGGCATGGGAGAGTCAAAAGAAGAAATAATATTTGGGGCGTTTTCCAGCCCCGAGTCCCTCCTAACCCCGTGGCTCTGCGGGGAGGTGAGCAAGTGCCTGTGTGTACAAAGCAAGCCCAAACCATGAGACAAGGAGGCTTGACAGCCTGTGCAACACCCTGCCATCCTTCCTCTCACCCACCTCCACCTGCTATCTCTTTCCATCTCTCTGATCTCCCAGCAGAGCACTCTCTGCAAAGCCCAGCTCTACATTGCGAGGAAACAGATTGCAACCAGCAGTGTAAACTGTGGCTTGCAACTCTCGCTTCAGCCTTTGCACTCTCAGCTCCTCCCTCCCGGGTAGTTCTGCCTGCCTGTGCATCACCATCTTTTTCTTAAGCTGTCCTGCTGCTGTGGCTTAAATCTAGGTGCCTCTTCCCCCAAAATGAGAGGAGGCAGCTTCATGTAACTGCAGCACCCAATGTCGCTAGCTCCTCCTTGTCCCCATTGCCCCAACACTGTGGGAGTATCGCCGAGGTGAGGAATGCCATGTACCAAGCCAGCAAATCTCATTGCCATGGCAATCCCCTCTTCCCTTCCGGGTGCTGAAGAGGACAAGTGACACAACTTATTGCTTCACACTGCCAAAGCAGTGTCCCAGCAGCCTCACTTGTCCTCAGAGTTTCTGCTGCGTGACCACTGTGTCACCAGCACAAGTTATGCCAGCAGCGATGATCAGACTCCTGCCACACTGAAGCAAAACAAAGCATCCAGTGACCTGATTCCTGAGCAAAGAGAAGAGTTTTGGCCCTTTTCAGAGCTTGAGGATGCTTAGGTCTTGTGAAATGCTGTTCTGCACATTGCTCGGTGACCGCTGGCTGTGCGCCTGGGTGATGAAATTATGTCTGTGAGGAGTTTGTCACCTACTAGAAACTTTGGTTTCACAAGTAAGTCTAGGCTGATGCAATGATGCACAAAACGAGGTTATTGTTTGTAATTTGTATGTCCCTTCATGTGCTTTAAGATTTGGCCTTCTGGGTATGGGAGAGGCAGAGGAGACAGAGCTGGGAGAGGACTTGGAAGACCCATGGTGATCTGTGATACCCAGGTCAGCAAGGGTGCCTTGAATACTGGCTGTCCTCTTGGGAGCTGGAAGTGCAGGGGCAAAAGGGTAAAATGCTAGTGATAAAAGGAAAGCATTTACCCCAGAAACCGTTGCAGGAAAGAAAACCTTCACAAGCTGGTGAGCTACAGCTGGAAGGTCTTCTTGTCCTTGCATGAGAATTGCAGGAGTCACCCAAGCTCTTTCCAACCCTGGTGCAAGCCTGCAGCTGCACCTCCCCAAGGGCTGGCCGTGCTCTGGAGCCTTTGGGACACTTCCCGCAGCAGAAGGAAGGATGTCTGCCCAAGGGAGCTGCAGCACCCACATGCCCCAGAGCAGGGCTCCTCCTGGCACCCGCAGACCCTGGCGCCGGTGGCTGCAGTGAGGCAGGGCGCATTGACAAAGCTGCTCCTCACCGCCCAGATGCCTATCTCACAGCCTCCCCCAGCCGGGGCTGCTTCAGCCGCTGCAGTTTCTGTTCCTGTCCACCCACTCTGAAACAAGAGTTCAGGTGAAGTGCCACGGCTCCTTGCTCGCTCTCCTCATGAGCGAAGCCCTGAGTGCTGATGCAGTGGAAAACAGCCAGCAGCAGGGTGCAGCTCCACCTGTGATCTCAAGCCAGGAGCACCTGCAAGAGCTGGTAGGAGCTGGCAAGATCCATGAGGGTGTGAGCATCTTGCTGGGTCACCTTTACCATAAGCATCCTGCCTGAAGGTGCAGCACCATGCCATCTTCTCCACCAGTGGTGGGGGCCAAGGTGGGGTGCCGGCACCCAGCATGCCAGGGCTTCTGCTCCAGCATGTGTGGAAGGCTGGGTATCCATTGCCTTTTAGGGGAAAAAGTCATTAGTTTTCCTTTTGACAAGCTTTCCAGGTGGGAAACGATACCTGATACCATGCAGTGCCCCAGTATGCAGCATCAGTGCCTCTGGCAGAGGATGTAGCTGGTCAGCTCGCCTCTGCCTGCCCACCACACCTGTCTGACACACGGGGCATCCCAAAAAATGGGATTCCTGCAGCACAGTAAGAAACCTGTTTCTAACAAAGCTTTATTCTGTGGTCAAACAGTGCATTTGTTAGCAGAGGGACTTGGAGCAGGTTTCAAAACAGTTAGGACCCACAGGCAGGCAAATCCCCCCTGTGCCTTTCCGGCTGCAGCTGCTGGGACGGGGAGAGGGAAGCGCTGGAGGCACTGGGCAAGCTTCCCCAGCAAAGCCAGGAAAGGGGCTGAGCCGTGGGTGGCAATAAAGTCCTGTGCTCAGGAAGTTACGTCCGTGGCGGGGGGCGTTGGTTCTGGCTTCTCCTTTATCCCTCTGCCTGCGGCTGCAACGTCCCAAGGCTGCACTTGCTGAAGCCAGCACCAGATTAATCGAAACCTGCAGTGGGCCAGGGTGTCCCCAGCCCATTGCAGAGGCAAACACTGTTTCCTCCAGCTACGTAGCATGAAAATTCGGCATGCTGCCGGGGATGCTCTGCCTGGGCATGCTGCCTGGTATGGCTATTGCTCACGTCTGACGCTGTTTTGGTATGACTAATGTTTATGTTTGTCTAGTGGCAATTTTTTTCCCAGTTTACAACTAAAAACAAGACAAAAAACCAAACACACCCTTTGAGTAACAGTGTCTACTACAAGGTTTTGTCTCCTCCCTGGGGCCTCAGTCACACTGGAGGCTGACCCACAGCTTCTTTTGGATAAGCAATGCCAGGGTGCAGCATTCAGCTGGAGGATGCTGTGAGGGCACCCATGTCCCCCAGAGCATCACAAGGTCTTCTGGCGTGGCTGAAGGCAGTGGCCCCCAGGACAGCTGCTCTGGCCATGCTGGCCCCAGGAGGATGGGGGGAAGCCAGTCAGAGCATTTTCCCAGCACCTACTAGGTGCTCCCATGCCCCTGCCTTTCCGCGGGGCTCTTGGTCACATCATGGGACCATCCTCCAACACCCACCAGACAAACTTTCTAATTTACAGGCATTTAATAAAACAAACAAACAAAACCCATAAACATCCTTTTTTTTCTTTTAATCAGCACTGATAATGAAACAAACAGAAAGACAAACTCCCCTAATCCCAAGCCAAGGATAAAATCACAGCAGAAATAAGGCTCCTCCTGATGCGTGTCCAGCTGAAAAGACAGCAGCTTTGCAAGTCCGTGGCTGTCTCAAAAAAGGCTGGTGGGGAAAAAGGGCTCTGCCAGCAGCAGAGAGCCTTTCCCCTTCCTGTTTTGCAAAGAAAAAGGCAGTACAAGATTGGCTGATGACCCTGTTTTGTCTCGCAGTGGATAAAGTACTTCACCATCTGCTCCTAGGGAGGATTTTCAGTCAAAGATGAAGAAACAGGTTGCTTAAACGCCTGGCAATAAGTTAAATCATCAGGGAGATTTGCAGGTGCGGGTCATCCTTCCCCACATCCTCGGTTTTCAGCTAGTCCATAAAATGTGTGCAGCACAGAGCCGTGCTCTTCTCCATAGAAATAGGTAGTTACAAACCAAACTCCAGGCAAGAGACGTTCACTTCTAGCCCCTTGGCAGAGCAGGACAGGAGGCGAGGGCAGGGCTCCTGCACTCAGCTTCATTTCTTTAAGGCTTTGCTGCCCACAGCCATGTTGCCCTCCCGGGGGTCTCAGCTGGGCAGCTGCCTGGCCTCTCCGGGCTGCTGCTGCGGGCTGTGCTTTCCTCTGGGGTCTTTAGGCTTTCAAGGAATTTGGTGAGTCGGGAACAGGATCTGGAAAAGGGCAGACCAGGGGTGTTAGTCCAGCTTGCAGCTGTGGGGATATGCTTCAGGAAGCGGCCAAACTCTGCTTTTGCATGGAAAACATAGGCTTTGGGTCCTTCCCATCCTCAAAGCCCTGGGACTTCATGTCCCACATTAACTGCAAAGTTTGCAGCTGATATTTAACCCCTGCTTTCCCATTCACCCCCCAGCTGCCCCTTTCCTTCCCACCCCTCCCGGAGTGGTCCCCATGGGGGCTCAGCATCACTGGTCACTCACCCAGTGTTGGGAAGAAGCAGTCCCCGGGGCCAGGGGGGGACAGGGGGGTGCTGGGCTCAGAGAGCAAGTGCCGGCCAGACTCAGAGGGCTGCCGGCTGGCCATGTAGGAGAGCTGGGGTTGGGGCCGCGGCTCCATGCTCGCCGTGGGGACCGCCTCGAAGACAGGGTTTTCGATGCCCTGGGCGCTGCTGCGGGAGAGGAGAGGGTGTTAGGAGTGGAGATTTGCATTTTTATTTCAGGAGCCTTTTTTATCTCTGAGGTTTTGGCTGGGCATGGGAAACAACCAAGCAGAGCAGGGAGCAGAGGTCCAGGCGGTGGCACCTCAGCTGAGAGCAAGTGGGGAGCCCAGCACAGGGGGGAAAGCTTAGCCAAAAGGCACTGTGGTTTCAAGTTCTCCTGGTGCATGAGGAGATGTGTGTCCTCAACACAGGCAAAAAGAAAGGAGGCACTTCCCACTCGGAGACAGGGAAGAGAAACAGCAGCTGCCTGGAAAGGAACAGGGCTCTGGACATGGGTGGCCCCTGCATCCTCTTTGCTCTGCTGGGCTGAGGATATACACTGGCTTCAAGGGGAGGGGAGGAGAGGAGAGGACAAGACCCTTGCAGGTCCTGGGATGCAGGCAGAGAGGATGCGAGGTGGCTGGGGGGACCTGGAAGCACATGGATTTCCTCACCTCTCCATTCTGACGAGCTCATGGGCACCTGCCAAAGACAAAATGGTTGGTGTGAGTGCTGGCTGCATTCAGGCCAGTGTCAAACCCAGACCCACCGCCAGCACTGTATTCTGGTGTCTCATCCATGTCCAGTTTCTCTTTTCCTCTACATTCCTCCCTCCCTCTCCCCTTTCTTTAGCATCAGCCTCTTCTTTGCTCCCCAACCTTCTTCTCCACATCCCTGCTGTCTTCCACCTTGTTTACTCCCCAGTCCCAGCCTCTTCCCAGATTGAAACTGCAGGCTCTGAATAAGGGGGAAGGAGGTGCTTCTGCTGACATGGGGTGTGAGGTGAGGTGCTGCAGCACCTAGGCAGCAGCCTGGCCCCACGCCTGTCTAGATGCACCCACCACCTGCCTGTGACACCCTCCTGGGGCTTGGCAAAACACCACCCTGGCATTTGGCTGCCACTATGTTTATCTGAGCAGTACCCTGTTATTTATTCCCTCATCCCTTTGCTGCAGCACATCCCTCAGCCCATGTTACTCGGGTGTGCTGGATGGCTGCACAGCCAGCATCCCGAGCTGAGACCCATGAGGTCTGGCCCAGGCTGTGCTGATGGAAAGTGCCTGGTGGCAATAACTTGTAGCTAACCTGGTCCAAGACAGCCCAGAAGCAAATCCCCCTGGGTTTTGCCTTCGCCCGTGGCTTAAATAGCATCCAGGTGATGCTTTGCAGCACAGCAGGGGAGCTGCACACTGGGCAAGGCAAAATGGGTGTGTGAAGACACACAGCCAGTCTTTTCAGCTGGGGACGGATATTGAAAGCGCAGTTCCCATTCTCATGGCTGGCATCATGCCTGCCGCTGCTGCAAAACCCACTTCTCCAAAGGGTTTGCTCAGAGCCACACAGCCACCCACCAAGCTTGGTGAGAGAAACCGCAGGGCCCCTGGCTTGCCCAAGGCCTGATGAAATGGTTCTGCTTGTTAAGGTGGTGCCCTTTTTGGCTGAATTACCAAAATCACTGGGAGCCAAGCACAGGCAGGAGCTGGCAGCCAGCTGCACCTTGGCACTGCCTGGCTTTCTAGGGCTGGGGCAGTGGGGAGAGACCTGGCTCACTGTGATCCTGTCGTCATAGACGTGTAAGGGTTCTTTTTAAAGGAGTGGGGAAAAGCACAAATAAAGCTTTTTGAAGCACTTAGAAAGCAAAGCTGCTATTTCAGGTGTGCAGTGGAGGGAGGGGTGAGTAAATGAGCCAGGTTTCACAGTGGATGGGAAGGAAAGGGCTCAGCGGGGAGGGGTTCTGGCAGCACCTTTGCAGTCTCAGTGCCCCCAGGATGCTCCTGGGGTGCCTGGCAAACATCATGGGTCCTCCTCCCACCCCACGCTCCTCACCAGCAGCCTGCAGGCATGCCCAGCCCTTCCCAGGACAGCTTTGCAGGAGGTACCTGTCAGGAACCTCTCTTTGGGCCACCTTACACAGTGCACAGCCAAACCAGCTGACCCCAGCGAGACACGTCCCACCCCATAAAGGCCATGCTGCTGCAGCCCAGGAGATGAGATGGGTGCTGCCGAGGGGAAGGTACTTACGTCTGCTGCTGACAGCTTGTCTCTGCTTGTAAATCAGGAGCAAGATGAGGGGCAGGCAGAGGATGCCCACGATGCAGGCGCCCGTTGCCAGCGCGGCAGCTGTGATATCTGCAACAGAAGAGGGCAGAGCTGGAGCAGGTGGTGGGGAGGGTCCACCTTGCATTTCCTTGGTTTCCTCAAGCCGTACCAGAAGCATGGGGCCCCATGCCTGATGCAGTGCGGTTCCCACACACATAGATGGTCCGCTTGGGATTCACACCAAGTGTGCATTGCCAGTTGTACAAATAAGCTCTGAGGCATTGGTTTAGGACCTTGACCAAAGTCCTTCGCTGCTGGAGGACATCCCAAGGTCTTTCTTTGGTCTAGAGAGGAGTAGGGAAGCAGGGGCCCTGATAAAGCCCTCTGAAGTCAGCAGAAAGGCTCTCAGCAATTTCAAGAGTGTGCTGACTCCAGCCCACAGCCAGCTCATCAAAATCAGGATTCCTCAAAGTGTTTAGGCATCAAAGGGCTTGTTACACAAGGTCTCTGCTAACAAATGTGCCCCTGGAGAATGCTATCCTTGGAGGCTCCCCAGAAAGGCTGGCAGCCTGCAGGCACGTCTGTGGCCATCAGAGTCCATGTGGGATGGCTTGTGGTGGGGTCAGGGGTTGCCTAAATCAAGGGCAGGTTCAGCTCAAGCCCTTGTCCCCTGTGCCTCCATCTGGGGAAGCAGCTTCTTCCTCCAGGTGGGTGTGTTTTGGGGTGGGGGAGGACAACACAAGACATGACTTTTTTTCCCCCTTTTTTGCCCAGCAGGACAGGGTGTCAGCACTTGAGACTGAGGGGTTAGGGCAGAAAGCTCTACTCATGGGGAGCAGGGGGCACTTTCCCATGTCTGGACCAACCCCAACTGTGCTGCAAACCAATTTTAGCAAAGCCTGCCCATTTAGCAGCCAGCAGATGGGGATAGACAGTGACCCACCAAGAAACCACCTGCATAGCAAAGTGTGGACACCTCCAGTGTCTAGACGCAGCACTGGGGAGCATCGTGTTGTCTGAGCACTCGAGCAAGATTTGGGTTTCCCCCTGCTAGAGCATCTCTGCTTGGGGCAAGGTGACATGGGCTCAGCATGGTGGCAGGCTGTTGCAAGAGGTTCCTGCAACTCTTAACCTTTCTGTCCTTTCCCATCTGCTCATGGCAGCAGCTGCTAAATCCCCAGTCACATCTGGGGGGGCCTCAGGTACTTTATAACCGCAGGGTGAATGATCTCCACAGGTTTCAAGCCAGTCATGTCTAAATGACAGGCCAAAGGAGGTTCCCCTCAGCCTGAGGACATGCCTGGGAGATGCACCCTATGGGGACAGCCTTGGAAATCACCCTTCTGACACCCAGCTGTGAGGTTGTATATGGACGCCGGTGTGTTTATAGCAAGCAGCTGCCCTAGGGAAATACACAGGCCAGGATGGTGAGCAGCACATTTGAGAGAGGTTTTTTTTCTCTTTACCTTTGCTGGTGGCAGTGTGAAACGTGCAGTTTTGAAGCCCTCCTCTGCCTGCAGTGGAGAAGAGAAAAGCGTGTTAGATCTCAGGGGACTTGCTCAGGTACCACAGAGCTCCACTATCTGCTAGCTGTGCTTGCCTTTGCTCACCAGTATTGGGAAAATCAGCCCAGACCATCCCATAAGCAAAAGTTTAATCCTGGGAAGCTTACACTGAGATTCCTGCTGCAAGACCCCTTTTCCCTCACAGCAGCAGGACCTGTCCCTGGCCATGCATGCTTTTTTTTTTTTTTTTTTTTTTTTTTTTTTTTTAAAAAAAAAAAAGAAAAATTGTCTATCCTAAGGCTGTAATTCAAGGGCAGCAGATGCCTTTCCCTCCATGTCATACCTCCTTGGGCAGCTCTCCCTGCGGGGCTGCTGCCCTGAGGCTATCTGCGGACTGCATCCCAAGCAATGTCTATTTGGACCACCAGCCAGCTCCTTTTATGTTGAGGTTTGTTTTCCTCTCCTTCAGAAAAAGGTTGAAGAAGATCACTGAAACTATGTAGCATGGATTTGATTGCATTCCAGCCTCTTGATTATTATTTTTTTTTTTCATGTTCCAATGCTCTCTGGCCCTATTTCAAACCTTCAACATCTGCTGCTCTTTGACTTTTGCAACATGGCTTGGGCTTTCAGCATCAGCGTGCCCTGCCCCTCCGGCTGCGGTGTTGCACCCAGCATCCCCCACAAGCCCTTATCTGCCACCTTGCCCTGATGCACCCCGGCATGAATGAGGGACTGGCAGGGGCTTCCCTCGCCCCCCTCACCTTGCTGAATCTGCAGCTCCACAAAGCCATGAGCGACCTGCAGGGTGTGGGGCTTGCCGTGCTCCCTCCTGGCCTCCACAGCATAGCAGCAGTAATTCCCACTGTCCTGCAGCGTCAGGTTCATCACCACGATGTGGAAGGCACCATGGTGGTCGGGGACAAACTCCACCCCGTGATGGCTGGCTTGGCCCTCAAGGGGAGATTTTTGGGTGCTGTTGCCCAGTGGCTCATGGTGCCTGCTCAGGTCGTGGTGCAGCTCTTTCTCAGTGATGTTGCGGATGTGCTTCTTCTCAGAGCAGCTCTGGTCACCATTGCTGCTGAAGTACCAGGTTTTGTAGAGCAGGTCGTGGCGGTCGGCAAGGGGACCACTGACCCGGCAGGTCAGGGTGACGTTCTGGCCCTCGGGGCAGACACAGAGCGAATATGGGGTAGTGATCAGGAACGCTGCTGGCCCTCCTGCCAGAGAGATGGCACGACAGCCCAGTCAGACCCTACAGCCCTCGGTTTGCCCTGAGTTTGTAGCAAAATTGGGATCCCTCCCCAAAACAAGCACCACAGACCCCACCACCGATGCTGGCAGAGGGATGGCTAGGGGTTGCAGAGAGCAATCACAGAGCACCAACACCAGCCTGCAGGCAGATGGCAAAAATACTTCACCCATGCCTTTAGGACAAGAAATAATCACGAGCTGCCCATATCCCAAGGCAAGGGAGATGGGAAACATGATGTGAGCCCTTCACTTATTTTGTAGCAACATCTCAGCAAGGCTGGGAGCACAACTTCACCCTAGAAATAAATCCTGGAGGAGAGGCATGCTTTAAATATAGCTAAGCATCAGCTTTTTATAGCAGCAGGGAGGCAGAAGTTTGCCTGGGACCGGCAGAGCTGGCAGAGGTGTGGGGCAGGGAGGCAGGGGGCTGCTACAGGGTACCAGACCTCTGCAAAGCATGCACAGGATGAGAAGAGAAGTGGGGTAGTGGGGTATGGTTCATGAATGAGGAAATACAAATGCTGCTGCGCCAGCTGCAAAAAGAAAAAAGAAAAACAGCTAGGAGGAGCCCATGCACCCGAGGTCAGGTGGGGAGCAGGTCCCACCCTGCTTTTTTTTCAGCCCCTGGGGAGGAGAAGGGGGAACTGGCCAATGCTGACTGCGAGGAGCTGCTTGAAAATGAAAACAATTTTCAGAAAGAAATGCCCAACCACTGCCGGCCGCAAAACATGGGTGGGAGGCCTGGCAGAGGCGCAGGAGTGGGTGGCGTACCGTGGCATTACTGGTCCCGTCCCAGCATGCTGGTGGAGGGTACTGGTGGGCGAGGGAAGCTCTGCATGAGGGGAGAGAAAAGAATGAAGACGGGCAAGTCTTTGGTGCTCTGGGCCCACTGCCACTTTGTGTTTGCCCAAGTGCAGACATTACCTTTGAAAGTTGAAGAAAAAGCACATTCTGGGTTGATTTTCTTTAAATTATGGGAAAAGTGAGGTTTCCTGGGGCTGGTTTGCAACAGAGAAGATGGTATGAGGGAAAGATGTTACTTTATTTTGGTAACATCCTGTTGCACCATTAGCTCCACCACCATTTCGCTTTGAGGTTTTTCACTTGCTATACTGAGCGGGCATCAATCGCAGGCAAGGTGTGCTGCGCCTGCCTCAGCCCAGCCAGCTCCTTCGGGCAGGGTCACCGCGTCAGTGCCCCGGCACAGGACACCGCTTGCGAGAGTGAAACTGAAAATGTCCCCCGTGCCTTCCACCCCTCGTGGTTACTTATGGCTATTAGGATGATGGTGTCAGAGCAGCCATGAAGTCCCCAAGTCCCAGCAGCCTGCCTGAGGGTGCTTTGGAGGGAGAGGGGAGTTTGGGGAGGAGGGTTGCCCCGTTGGACCCCTCCCCAGTCTGCAGTACACAGTGCCGAGGGGTCCCAAGGAGCCAGGGATGGTGTGACCTTTGCTGAACTTCTGCAGCTAATCACTCCAGCTTCATGCAGGCACCTCAGCCTGCTCCTCACGGCACGCACAGCAGCACATCCCTGGGGCAGCTCTGGAGCAGAGGTTTGTGTGGCCTGAGCTCAATACTCCCTCGGCTGCTCCTCATCCTTGGATGCTGCTGAATCCGGGATGCCTGACCAGGCTAGCTAGGATTTGGCACACAGCACAGCGGGTCCCCCACCTCCTTGCCAGCACACTGAGCACAAAAGGCACCTCAGATGTGTTTCTCGATACCTGCCACAACGGGAAGTGCCCCATTCACATCTGGGGTCCCCTGAGAGCCAGCGGAAGGGAAGCCAGGGCTCTATTGGAGGAAGCTGCACTTCCAACACCTTGGAAAAGTATCTGCAGGAGTCTTTGTTTTCCACACACCCTCTTCAAATAAAACGGGGCCGTCCCGCTCATCGCCACATAGTTTGCAAAGCTCTGCCTTACTAAACCATCCAGCCTCCACCTCCGGGGTTTGATGGGAACCGTCTGGATGGAAAGTCAACACAGCCCACGCTTTCAGCAGCAGCGCCCAGCCGCAGGGAGGAGCAGAGGCTACCACGTGTGTGAACTCTTCGGCATTACTAACTTCCCTTTTGCCAAAGCAGGAGAAGGCTTCCAAACACCATCAAGCGAAGGAGAAAACAGCTGGGGAGGAAATCTGGCAAGGCACAGTGTACCCCATAGCAGCACCAGCGAAGTTGTTCCCTGCCCAAGATGTAACGAGGTTTTAAAGCTGTGCTAGATACCAGATGGTGCCCGGAGGAAATGTCTTCTGTCGGTGTCTTTACACTAAAGCTTGCGGATCTTAATCTCCCCTGGGTGCTGTGGGCTTTTTCCATGCCCAGACCCCAGGTTTGGCTCCATCCCACCCTGGTCAGACTGTTCCCTTTGAAGTCAGCACTGCTGGCAAATGCCAAAATAAACCCAGATGCCCATCTCTATGCATCCCCGGCTGAAAGAGTCTGGACCCATCAAGGTCTGAGCTGAGAGCTGTTGTCTTGTCACCATCTGGTAAAGACAGATGAGGTCTCAAGCAAGTGCCAAAAGTGCCCCTCTTCCTCTTTGGCACCTTGGTATCTTTGGCTCTGACCCGCAGCATCGCATTGGTGTAGCACAGAGCCTGGTGCAGTGCTGGTACATCCCTAGTGCCAGCACCACTGCCTAGCTTGAAATCTGGGAGCTCTCCTTTCAGAAAAAAAATGTGCAAAAATAGTCCTACTGCCAAGGAGCCTGTGTCACTTTGCTGACCAACAGCTTAAATAAAACAAGATTCCATGCCAAATTGTGGGTCGGTGACCAAAAGCCCTCCTGGCTGCTTCTCTTAGCTTTGGTCCCCTGCTCTGGCAAGCAAGCGTTATTTACACTCCTGTGACTTACAGAAGTGATTTCCATATGATGCCACCTCTTCCCACCGCAAGGAAATCTGGGTGGGAGGGCTGCAGCCTTTGAAGAGGCTCACCCACCACAGAGGAGGGGCTTCTGGAGAGAGAGTGGCTGCTCAGTGCTGGGGCAAGGAGCCTGGCTTTAATTCCTCTTCTGGGAGCTTTTGTAACAGCCTCACATGAAAGTGCTGCCAGCCCTGTTGTCACTGTGTTGTCATTATGCTTCAGAGTTATCAGCTAGCTGAGATGTGCAGGGGTATCCATACCTCAGCACAAGTACTTACAGCAGGAAAGAAAAAGGAGAGGAAAAAACTTCCTGAAGATGCCAGAGATGCCTTTGTTAATGGCCCTCATCTCCTGCACCCCAAGGAGCCAAATGGCTTTTCAGCGGTGGGGCTGCTCCCTGGGTACCCACCATCCAGACCATGAGGAGATCAGCCTGGAGCTGCTGCGCCTGCCAGAGGATCCTGCCTTGCTCCTGTTCCAGCACAACCCTGGCTCAGGGACAGGGTCACAACACTGGGTTTGTGCTTGGGATGTGAGTTTGGAAAGCCCAGCTAGCTGCCGTCCTTTGAGTGGGCAGCAGAGATTTCCCCATCCACCTAGCTGCCAGCATCCCCAAACTGTGTAGGATGTCTCCAAGGGCTCTACTTCTCCAGCAAGCCCTGCTAAAATTAACCAGGGGTTCAGAAAGTTTTGGCAGGCACGCGGTTTCGTGAAGCTCAGTTCCTCTGGCACCAGGTTCAGGATGAATATCAGCGTCCAAGCTTGTTGCATTGCAGAAGGCCTGACATTCATTCCCAGTGCCCTGACGTGTAAATTAAATAATCCAAAGACCCACGGAGATGCTGGGAATCACTCCCTGATGTTGAGAGACTTGGCTAAGAGACAAGGTATGCTTCAATCCACACCAGTCTTGCGGTCCCAGAGGAAACAGGAGAAGGGACCCCTACCCCGTTGCAGTGGGGCATAATTTCTTCCTGGGAATGCACAGGCAGAAATCCTGGAGGCGGTCACTTTGCCGTCCCGGGACAGAGGGAGAAGCCAAGCCCGATGGGATGCTTGTCCTCCGCCTGCACAGGGCAGGGAGGGACCACGGTCCTCCCCGGCTTAGTTCTCTGGCTCTTTGTCCACAAACTGCGGGTTTAGTTGCCACCGCCCCTGTTTCGCTGCCTGGTCCCGGAGCCCTGGTACGGACACGCCAGGGCTGGGGCACAGTCGGGCGCGAAGCATCCCCCTCCCAGAGTATCCCCCCACCACGACGGCGTGGGAAGCGCTCGCCCGGGGAAGGGAGGGCGACCAGGCGGCTGCCCGCCCGGAGAAACTGCCCGGCACGGCCCAGCCCAGCAGTTACGGTGGAGCGGAGCATCCTTAGGGAGGGCATCGCGACCCTGCTCGCACAAACCGCCTCTCTTCGCTCCCCCGGAGCTGAGGGAAGGCTCCTTTACCCCGGCACGGCCAGGGACCGCTGCAGAGCCGGGGCACGGTGCTGTGTGGGAACAAGACGGCTCTCCCAGCTCGGGGTCCCCAGCCCCCGGGGGCCTGGCAGGGGCAGGGGGTGGCTGCTTTCCTTCCACGCGTGTCAGATCAAAGCAAAGGAAGGAGGGAAAAAAACCCCACAACAATCCCGGAGTTTTAAAACAGCAGCTCCCCTGTGACCCCTTTCCCCCGACACAATCAGCATCGTGTGAAACGCTGGCTCGATCCCCCCGGAAAAAAACAAACAAACAAAAACCAACAACAACAACAACAAAAACACCACAGGCTGGGAGAGGAAATAACCCCCCAAATACCCCGAATTCCTTGTGCCGAGGCACAGTGCCGGCCGGGCGAAGGCAGTGCCCCGGGCGGGCGGGATGGAGAGGAAAGCAGGCTGGAAGCAGGCTGGAGCTTACCGTGGGAAGCCAGCAGGCAGAGCGCGGCCAGCAGCAGCCCGGCGCGGGGGGACGGCGCCTCCATCGCGGCGGGGCGGCCGGCGGAGCTCGGCTCTGCGGAGCCGCCCGCCCGCTCTGAGCAGCCCCGCAGCGGCGGCCGGACTTGCACATACAGGAAATTTCTTTGAGGTGCTGCGCGCAGCGGTGGAGAGAACTGCGAGCACCCCCAGGAGGTGAGATGCTGCAGGGAGCTGCGGGTGGGCGGCCGCACCCCCACGGGGCACCCCGACCGCACGGGTGACGCTTCGGTCGCCACCCGCCCGGGCAGCAGCGGGTGCCTCTGCTGGCTTTTTTCCCCTTACAGCGTTGCGGGCGGTAGCTTAGAGCAGGCTGGTGCGCCCTGCGTGTGTTTTTGGGGTACGCAGGAGGTGGCTGAGGGGAACACTCGCGGTGCAGGAGGACACGCGGGTGCTCAGCCACGAGGGGCTGGGTGCTGGTCCCCATTGCTTCCCCTGGTGGGTGCCGATCCCTTCGGGCCGATCTCCAGCTTGCTTTATCAAAGTGCACTTTGCTTGTAATTATTGTTTTTCCCTTTTTTGTGAGGATTAAGTGGGCAGAAACCCTCCTAGGATGAACAGGAGGCAGACACAGGGAAGGCTAACTCAGCAGTGCTAGCTGGGGGAAGGGAATGGAGCTTTCCCCAAAAAAATGGGGAGCAAAGCATCCCCCTCCCACAGCCCGTTTACACAGAGGGAGGCCTTTACTCTGCCCTGAAATAGCAAAGCAGTGCCATGGGCTAGCTCACGTAACTCCTCGTGGAACTTTGCTTCGAATTCAAAAGGCAGCAACAAAATCTCCAGCTGCAGCTGCAGGTCACCGTTTCAAATTGGTGTTCCCTAGAAAGTGGAGCCTGGAGACACGTGGAGGTTTGCAAACCGCAGGAAACTTTGCTGCTAACCTGCTCTGAATTTGGAGCGTGTAGTGTAATAGAAAAGTAGCTAATTACTGTGGCTTTGTGGTTTTTACAGCAAGCGCGTCTGATGTTCCTGTTAAAAGTGTAACCCTTGTCTGGCTGGAAGAAATTTCTTGCTGGGGAAAGGTGTAGGCACAAAGTCCAGAGACTCCAAGAAAATGGTTTATCATCCTGAGACCCCATGTCTGAGTTGAGCCTTCAGGCAGGGTGGCACGGTCTTGTCACCTCCCCCATCCCCAGGTGTGTCCCCATGCTGACAGGGCCAGAAGACAGCCTTCAGTAGCATCCACATGCCTGTGCAGAGCCACATACAGCTGGAAGAGGGTCAGGGCAGGCTGAGCCTGACTGGTGGTGAAATCATGGCCAGCGGGTAGACGATGGGACCCACAGGAGGTCCGTCTCGTTGTCTGAGATGCTCATTTTTGTTCCTCCCCTGCACCATAGCAGCATCATCTCCAGATGTTTTCCATCCTACCACATTGCCACCCACAGTAACAACAACCAAGGTGTCCCCAATGTCAAGGTGAGGACCCACACGTGTCTCCCCTAAAGGCAGTGAGGCACGATGGGTTCAGCCTCTGGCTTTCCCTCTGCCATGGGCTGCTCCCCGGTGTTACCAGCAATGGTAAAAAACGGGTGAAAAGGAAAGGGATCCCACAGAGACGTGCTTTGCTTGGGAACAAGGGTGTGATTTAATCTCTGTGTTTATCTCTGTACCCAGCCATTGCCTGGAGATGCGTCTGCAGCCGCGGCTCATTTCACTTTTAGCCCTGCACCTCGTCTGTGTCTCTTGGCAGGGTTGAGCCCACATTGTTCATTGACCTTGACAGGTCCAGCCTTCCCCAGCCAGCACCAGGGGTTGGCAGAGCTGATTCCTCTGTGGTGCTTAATGCAATGTCCCCATGTCCCACAGGCTACGACCACAGTGTATGTCACCGTCCTGGACGAGAACGACAACGCTCCTGCCTTCCAGCAGCAACTGTATGAGGTGACCCTTGACGAAGGTCCTGCCACACTAAATGCCAGCCTCGTCACTGTGCAGGCCCTGGACCAGGATGAGGGACCCAATGGCACGGTTGCATATGCCATCACCGAAGGCAACATCTTGGATACCTTCCACATCAACAGCACCACGGTCAGTAAGGATGCCAGCCCCATCCTGGATGTGTCCCTGTCCCACTCCCTTCAATCCCAGCTGCTCTTCCTTCACCTTCCAGGGGGAGATCCGCACAGTGAAGGAGCTGGACTACGAGATCAGCCACGGACGCTACACCTTGATCGTCACGGCCACTGACCAGTGCCCCATCTTCTCACACCGGCTGACATCGACTACCACGGTAGGGAGCTGCTGGCAGGGTTGCGACACCATGGCCTCTTTGGAGTTGTGGAGTTCCCCCTCATATGAGCAGTTTCACATCTCCTTCCCAGTGGTCACTAATTGCTTTTCCCAGCTGTGGCCAGTTTACCCAATTGCTGTGGGCCCACTCCCTCATGAAGTCTGCAAAACAGAGACATGGGCAAGGGATGCTCATGGGTTAATTAACTCAGTTATTTGGTCCTGCAAAGACACAAACAGAAGAAATTCCTACAACGGCTTTTAAGGTGCATTATGTTTTCTTTAAATGTCCCCTTGGTACTTTTTGCTTTGAAGGGTGAGTAGATAGTAAAGCATTACTATAGTATTAACTTCTGCTTCATCTTTATCTCCTCAGATTATTTATCTGCTTCTAAAATTCCTTTTTCATTCCTTGTATGGAGGCTGTTTATAGCTGCTAGTCATTTTTTTGTAGCTTTTCTCTATAGCTCTTCCATTTTTTCTGGGCCATGGTAACCTGAACTTAGCACACTGTTCAAAGCGTGTGTGTGTGTGTGTGGAGGGGGGGTTGTAGCACACAGACTAGCAGCTGCAAAGCAAGTGTTGTGCAGGAATTGAATCAGCTGATTATTTTTGGGTCCAAAACCAAAATTTGGCAGGTTGTACAGCAGACATGACCCATGCCAGATTGATTTTGGGGTCTGCAGGTGGAAGGGGTCAGTTAGATCATGCTTTACCCAGATACCAAGCCAAGCATTTTGTAGTTCCCTAAAAGGAGGTATTCTTGTGTGCAAAGAAAAAAAAAGTGAAACTGAAGGGGAGATACCAGTGTGGGAGATTTCCATGGATAAAATCTGTCCTCACAAGCCTGGCAGTACTGTGCTCCATGCTTGGGCAAATGGTAAGCCTTCAGACATGTGTGTCTGATGCTGCTGGAGATGCCTTCCTGGCCCAGGAAAACTGCGGTAGAAAGTTTGAGACCTAGGGTTTAACTGCCAGCAGGGAAGGCAGGCATGCTGCAGGCGAAGGCAGAGCTTTTCCTGCTTTTGACCCAAGCAGAGACATGAACTTGGAAACTCCTTCAGCAGCAGCTACCAAAGCTAGAAGGGATAGGAAACACCCTCCCTATGTGGTCCAGGGAGTTTGTGCCAGCACCATATGAAAACAGCTTTTGGGAGGAGGATTAATGATTATTTAAGATCCCAAGTGATGAGAAATCCATCACCATGATAAAGTGTGCCAGTGTTTGTTTTCTCCACTGCTAGGAAACGGGGCAGAGGCTCAGATACACTCTTCTGTAAAGATTAGATTCAGCCAAATGCCCATCTGATAGATTTTACTATTCTTTAACCCAGGAGGTCGGAATTCTCTTCATTTTCAGTACCTTTCTTGTAACCAACCGTACCACCAAAGCTTAGTATTTTATTAGCCACTGGAGACTCTCCTCCTCAGGCAGCATTTCTCCGCTGTGCAAGTTCCCCAAAGCCTAGCAAGGGGATAACCCTCTTTGCAATACAGTATAGTATAGAGCTATATAAATGTCTTCTATAACATGTGACTCAGTTAAAAACCAAGACTCAGGTTCAATCCCCAGCCTCACCGGCAGCCCTGTGGTCTGCTCTGTCCTAAAATTGTTGATGTTTTCCCCTTTTGAGATCTGTAGAATTGATTTCTAGCCAGCTAAATGTGTCATAGGAAGGGATGCTAAGAGGGGAAACGTGCCAATGTGTTGGTGGTGTTTTGTGTTGGAATAAGGACACAAGCTGCAAATTTTTTAAAGTTGACTCAGCATTAGGAACAAAGTCCTTGGTGGAAGAAAAGGAGTGAGCAAGTGTGCAGCTGGCTGCAGAGATTGGATCTCTCAGAACTCATGGCTTTGGAGGTCAAATCCATGTCTGTGGTTTTGTCTATCCAGCTTGGGTTTCCGGATGTGAATGTGGAGAACATTTGAATTCTCCATCACGGTGTGTGGCCCAGTGGTTGAAAAGGGCCCCACCTGTGTGTGGCCGGAGTTTCATAGTGTCACTGTAGGATGGACATGATCAGGAATAACTGAGTCTCTGAACTGTGAGCTGGATGTTTGGTGGACCCAGAAAAGCCAGAAATACAGGAGGCGTTTTGCGATGTCACCCATCCATGGCTTCCCATGGTCATGGCCAGCGGGCTGGTCTCCCCTTCCATCCCTCTCTTCTCACTGCCCTTCACCCTCTCACCGTGACTGCAGGTGCTGGTGAACCTCAATGACATCAACGACAACTGTCCCACCTTCCCACGGCCCTACGAGGGTCCCTTTGATGTCACCGAAGGGCAGCCCGGCCCACGCGTCTGGACCTTCCTGGCCCACGACGGCGACTCGGGACCCAACGGGCAAGTGGAGTACAGCATCATCGCTGGGGACCCCCTCGGTGAGCGGGGATATGGGGGCGTCCCCTCTCCTTCTGGCTGCCCCGTGAAGGAGCCTGGCTTGCAGGAGCTGGGTGGAAGTGTTTTAGAAAAGCCATCCTCCCTCCCCGCACTTCTGCGAATTCAGCCTTTCGACACCAGGAAATCCTGTTTTGAGCAACAGGAAACTTAACTCGTTCATGGCCAGCCAGTGTGTGACCGGGGCTTATGCAAGGGATGGGGGAAATCTGCTAAACATTTTGGGGGGGTGGGGTGGGGTGGGGGGTGGGGCGGAGAAAAAGAATACTGCAGAAAGAGCAGCCACGAGTTGCAAGTGCCTGGCCCCACATCCCCTCACCCCTGTGGCGTCTGCAGGGTGTTTGGGGACTGAGTTGCTCTACAACCCCTGGTGAAGCTGTATCTCCAGCCTCACCAGCACCCTGGAGCAGGTGGCAGAGGAGCTGTGGGCTTCCCTAATCATGGGGACATAGGGCTGTCCCTCTGTGAACAGATGGTGGCTTGAGCCCAGTCCTGCCTCCCAGCTAACCCTGCTGCAAAGCTTTGCTAGAACAGCCTGGAGGCAGCTCCTTGGCTTGGTGGAATCCATGTCATGTATCCCACCCTGCTCTGGCCATCACAGGGCATGGGCAGCTGCTTGGAGGGCTGTTGGCATCTTCAGAAAGGCCCAGCCAAGGGTTGTGAGCATTCTTATTTGCCATTCAACCCATGCCCTGCTCCTGCTGGTACCCGCGGGTGCATCCAGGATAGTCCCTGGCTACCACGACCGTCCTGTATCTGCAGTAATGGGGCATGGTTTTGTCCCCAAACCCACCATGGTCCCTGTCCCCCGGCTCCGAAACAAGCCGTTCCCTGGGGAGCCGGGCTGTGCACAGAGGCACGGCACGAGCCAGGGCCCCGCTGTCTCTGGCAGGGGAGTTTGTGATCTCCCCGGTGGAAGGGGAGCTGCGGGTGCGAAAGGATGCAGAGCTGGACCGTGAGAACATCCCCTTCTACAACCTCACCATCGCTGCCCGGGACCGAGGGGTGCCCCCCCTCAGCTCCACGGTGAGTCCCCCAGTGCTGCACAGGGGGGCTGCGGGGTGCTGTCCCCTATCCCCAACTCCTTCCTCCTCGTCTCTGTCTTCACTGTCCTCCCCTCCTCCTTCTTCCCCTCATCCCTGGAGCTTTCCTCCCCCAGACTGTAGTGGCCTGAGCAGGGAAGCCCCTTCTAACCCCAGGGGGCAAAAAAAGGATGGGAAGGATGGAAATAGGTGCCACGGGCCCATATCACTTCTCTCCCCGGCAGATCCTGGTGGGTGTCCGTGTGCTGGACATCAATGACAATGACCCTGTGCTCCTCAACCTCCCGATGAACCTCACCCTCAGTGAGAATGCCCCCATCTCCAGCTTTGTCACCCGCATCCTCGCCCAGGACGCAGACAAGGGGCCAAACGCTCTCCTGACCTTTGACATAACAGCAGGCAACACAGAGAATGCCTTCTACATCAACAGCACCGTACGGTCCGGGAGGGTGGGATGCTGGCACATGGAGGGTGGACACCCCTCGCCCTGGAGCCCTGCCTTCCCTGGGCACTTATGGGTGTCATCTGGCATCCGTGCCTTGGCAGGAGATGCCCCAGGGGAAGTGCTCCTCATGTCCCTTGTAAAAGTGCTCTCTTTTTTTTCTTGGTAGAGTGGCATCATCTATGTAAACCGCCCACTGGACAGGGAGCGTGTGGCAGAGTACAGGCTGACCATCACGGTGAAGGACAACCCTGAGAATATACGCAATGCCAGGCGGGTAATTATGGACGCTTACAGGGCCTCCAGCAATGCAGGTGTCAGAGCGGATGGGAGAAGGGGTTCATGCCGAGGCCAAAAAGACAGTGCATTTACCCACAGCATTTCCAGTAACAGCCATGTCCACCAAAAGCATCTGGGGGTCACATAGAGGGGGCTGCAACCCTCTCCCCAGCAGAGAACAGGACCAATAGGATTTAGGGCAACTCCAACATTGCATACTGACCCTGTGCAACAGCAGTAGGTGTCACGGAACGTGGGACAAAATTTGACAGGAAAGCTGCATAACCACAATGATACCAGAGCATCCTTTGGCCCTGCCAAGATGTCCCATGCGTCATGCTTGAGGAGTGGAGGCTGGGAAGGGATGCCCAGCCCCAGGGTGAGGGTCCCTGCAGACCCTGCAGTGTGATCCAGGGAGCACAGCGTCATGGTTGCACAGGGCTGCAGCTTTGACCAGCAGCAAGCTAGAGGTGGGAGAGATGGGAGGTGATGTCAAGAAAAGGATGCTGCGGTCATCTCCCTCTTGTCCCCGTTTTCCTTTAGGATTTTGACCTGCTGGTCATTTCCATAGCAGATGAGAACGACAACCACCCCCTCTTCACCCAGAGCTCCTACCAGGCCGAGGTGATGGAGAACTCAGCCCCGGGTAGGTCTTTCTTTGCTCATATATGTGGCTCCTGGAGAATCCCTTTGGGGCCGGGCGAGGGGAGGTGTCTCCTGGCCGTGTGGAGGAGACCCGATGCTGAGCAGGGAAAGGCTGCAGGTCAGTGGGATGGGGATGCTGAGTATGAGGAGCTCCTGCCAACGGCCTGGGGAGGTCAGCACTGAGGAGACCAGAGCTTTGCTCTATGCTGCTGGTGGAAACCCTTCCTGGCACAGGTCAGGCACAACCCTGCAAGAAATCAGATCCATTTGGGAATTGCTCAGCTGCAGACAGCAAGAGGTGCCTGCGGCCTGAGCCGAGCGCTGGGGGCAGCCTTGAGAGCACCAACCTGCCCAATATCCCTGCAGGGGATGGGAAGCCATCTCTCCATCACCAGCACCTGGAGCTGCCTTGCTCCAGCGGTTAGAGATAAAGCAGACCAGCCTGTCCAGGTAGACATCTCCCAGCCAAAGAGCTAGAAATACTTTTTTTTTTTCTTTCTTTCTTTTTGCCTTCCTGCCATTTAAATTGCTCCCTGCCCAAGACCTCGGGTACCTTCCTGTCCTGCAATCGAGAGACAGCCCAGGCAGAGGGTTTGGGTGCCTGCAGGTGATGCCCTCAGCGGCAGGGTGCTGGTGCCGCCCATCTGATGGATGTGTCTGTCTGTTTGTTTTTAGCCGGACGTCCCACTGCCTCACCTGGGCCTCACGAATCGGTCTGCAAGGCTGCAGCAGCTGCCCCCTGCCCCCGCTGCCTCGTACCCTTCGAGGCCCCTCTCTGTCACCTCCTCCATCCATTCATTGCTGTCCCTCATGCATCACTGGGGTGGGAGGGGGATGGGGGAGGCTCTGCAGGGGTCTGCCACCCACCCTAACCCTTATCATCCCATCCAGGGACTCTGGTCACGATGCTCAATGGACCCATCCTAGCTCTGGATGCTGACCATGGCAGCAATGCTATCGTGACCTACCAGCTCCTGGAGGCATCTCTGGACGTGTTTGTTATTGACAACAGGACAGGTGGGGTGGCTCAGCGGGTCCCAGCTCCCAGCCCAGGGCCATCAGGCAGCTGTGGGGTCTGTCACTGGGCTTTTCCCCCTCTCCAGGTGTTGTTTCGGTGAAGCCTGGCAGTGTGATAGACCGAGAGGCTTTGCAGGACCCTTGCCTGGAGTTCACGCTCGTGGCTCGTGACGTGGGGGGGCTGAACAGCACTGCCAGCCTGGTGGTGACCATCCTGGATGACAATGACAACCGCCCCATCTTCCAGCCAGCATTCGTCACGGCACGGCTGTTGGAAAACAGCCCCCCAGGTCAGGAGAGGGCCGGGACTGGACGTGAGGGTGGGTGATGGGGAGACCTGGGTGTGCCCCTGGGACTGTGAAGATCCAGCTCCATTGTCAGGGTTGGCCAGCATGGGGGTGAAGGGAAAATTTGGGAACTGTGGCTGCCCACACGGTTTGACAGTATTTGCCTTGTGACCAGGGGCTTGTTGCTGCCTCCAACCCTTGCTTGAGAGAGCTGTTCCCCCGCTTTCCAGGCTTCTCCATCCTCCAGGTGACAGCCACGGATGCTGACAGTGGCCTCAACCAGCAGCTGGATTACCGGATAGAGGGCGGTGGCCAGGACAGGTTCCTGATTGATGCCACCACGGGGGTGATCCGTGTGGCCAACATCACCATCGACCGGGAGGAGCGGGATGCCTACCGGCTAACGGTGGTGGCTGTGGACCAGGGCACGCCAGCGCTGTCAGGCACTGCCACTGTCAGCCTCTTCATCGATGACATCAATGACTGCCGGCCCGAATTCATCAACCCCATCCAGACTGTCAGCATCCCTGAGTCGGCCACCCCTGGCACCGTGGTGGCTGAGGTGGCTGCCATTGACCGGGACCTTCACCCTCGCCTGGAGTACTACCTGCTGGAGATCGTGGCCCGTGATGACACGGATGCACTGGTGCCTGAACAGCAAGGAGTATTCACAGTGGATTTTAGGACAGGTAGGAGAGCGGGAAGGGTGGCACGGGCAGTGTGGACTCCTCTCCTCGCTTCTGCTTCTTCTTCTCTGCCTGGAGGTAGGTGTCTGAGGCATGGAGAGATGATGCTCCTCTCCTGCCTCCCCGCTGTCCTCCTCCTGCTGCCCTGTCTTACCCTGTCCTGTCCTCTCTCCCTTGGCCAACCAACTTAACTAACCCTTTTCTTTCCTTTCCGGCTCTCAGCTCACCAGGTTTGTCTCTGTGTCTGTGCTTGTTTCTCTCTCCGTGCCATCGATCGCCTCCCTCCATCTCACCCATCTCCATCACAGGTGGCTCTGCTGCAGGCCGGGCGCTGCTCAGCCTTGGCAGACTGGACACAGGCACCCTCACTGGGGGGATCAGGGGGGACTCCAGGGTAGATGGTGGGCTCTACCCTCAGGGAAGGAGGGCCAGGAACTCCCTGCATCTGTTTTGGAAGCACAGAGCTGATCCAGGAAACTAAAATGCCCTCGTTGTAAGGGTTACTGGGCAAGACTCCTAAAGACGCCAGAATGCTGAGCTAAAGTGGATGGGGTTCGGCAGAGGAGCAGCAGCAGTTGCTCCCAAACCCCTCTTGTCCACACAACACAAACCCTTACCCCAGCTGAGGCAGCATGAGAACCTGTTAGCTGGGCAGAGCGGAGCAGGCAGGAAGGCAGGAGATGGAGAACAGGGGGAGAAAAGTTGTCTTCTCCTGTAGCTACCGAGTATTTTCCCCATTTAGCCTTTGGGAAGAGGCAGGAGAGCAAGTGCAGCAGAGGTTACAGCAGTCGGCTGGTACAGACCAGGCTGCTGAGGGTCCTGAATGGAGGGGCACAGGCACAGCCTGTGACCCCCACCTTTTTGGGGTTCCCAGGAGCTGTGAAGATCAAAAGTCCCCTCAACCGGGAACTGGTGGCCACCTACGAGCTCACCATCTCCGTCCATGACAATGCCAGCGAAGTCATCGACCGCTCAGTCAGCGTGCCCAACGGTAAGCGTGGGCTCTGCCCACGGAGCGCAAGGCCAGAAGTGGCAGCTGACAGGGGCTGGCACAGTTCCCCTACCTCCCTCTCCATCCTGAGAAGCAACATTTCCAGTGGGAGCAGTCCTGGGCCAGCTCCCATCAGGTTCGGTTTCTCCTCTGGGCCCTCCTTTAGCGAATGGCTCGGGCATCCCAGGGATGGAGAGAACTATTTGTCCATAACCTTACCATGGGAGATGCCCACTTCTTCATTACTATCCCCATCGTGTCTTGCCACCCTGCTCCTGGTAATTCCAGGCCCATGTGTGAGAAGGCACATACAGATCAGGAGTAGGTCTCAAGCAGGTGAGACCATGTTATGGCCAGGTCAGGGCATAGCAGCTTTGCTGAATATTGTCATTTTTCTTGGTGAACTAGCTCCATTTAGTTGGCTTTTCTGGAGTTTCATGCTTGTATATTTACAACCCTCCTTTCTCCCGTTCTTCTTTCCCTTCTCTTTCCCGCTTGTTCTCTGCCTCTTCTCTTCCCCCGTGGTCTCCACCATGGCCACAGCCAAGCTGACAATCAACGTCTTGGACGTTAATGACAACACGCCCCGCTTCCGCCCCTTTGGGGTCACCTATTTCACTGAGAGGATCCTGGAGGGAGCCACACAGGGCACCACACTCATCTCCATCTCGGCAGTGGACCCAGACAAAGGTGCCAATGGGCAGATCACCTATGAGCTGCTGAACCTCTCCCCAGAAGGCTATGCCTGCCTTGAAGACCAGTCAGCAGGTTGGTGGCCTTGGGAGCTGGGAGTCTGGGCAGGTCAGTGGCCTGGGGCAGGTTTCTTATTTCAGGGTCTCCTGTCCTCTAGGGAAGGTCGTGGCCAACAGGACAGTGGACTACGAGGAGGTGCAGTGGCTGAACTTCACCATTCGAGCCTCTGACAACGGCTCTCCCCGCAGATCTGCCGAGATCCCTGTGTACCTCGAGATAGTGGACATCAATGACAACAATCCCATTTTCAGCCAGCCATCCTACCAGGTAAGCTGGACTCCCTTGTTCAAGTCCCTGTGGGGCTGGGCAGTGCCTTCCTTGTGATGACAGGCACAGAGCTGGGGGTTGTCCAGGGACACCTTCTCTTCCTCTGTCGGTGGTTGAACCATATGAAGAAGATGGTCAACCCACCAATGTACTCTGTGTGAACATCTTGTTCTGGGTCCAGCTGTGCCCACCCCTGGGTGTCACCCTGCACCCTGGCTTACTGCCCAGTAAAACAGCAAGTGAGGGAACAACCCGTCCTGCCTGTTCCCTTTGCTTGCAGAAAGCTGTCTTTGAGGACGTGCCGTTGGGTACAGTCATCCTGAGGGTCAAGGCCACAGATGCAGATTCTGGGCGTTTTGCTCTCATCCAGTACAGCCTGGGGGACGGAGAGGGCAAGTTTGGCATAAATCCCAACACGGTAAGGAACAAACCAAGGCTGGGACAGAGCAGGGGAAGGAGAGGGATGGCTGACATGGTCCCACCTTGTGCCTTGCTCCCACACCTCACTTTCTGCCCCTTCTCGAGTACCTGCTCTGCCAGTCAAGGTCTACCTGAAAGTCTCTGTGTGCTGCAGGGTGACATCTATGTCCTGTCAGCCCTGGACCGGGAGAAGAAGGATCACTACACACTGACAGCTGTGGCCAGGGACAACCCTGGGGATGTCTCCAGTAACCGTCGGGAGAACTCTGTGCAGGTAGGGCTCTCCTCCCACCACCCCTCATGTGATGGTCACCAGTAAGAAGGTGTTAAACCTCAGGCTTTCCTTCCCAGCAAGCTTGCTGGTGGCTCGGGGAGGAATTAGCCAGAAGGAAGAGTAGGTGACCCCAGAGCCTGTAGGGTAGATGGTGCAGGGCACTTTGTAATGTGGGAACAGTGTGTCAGCAGGAGGGGACAGAGCGGGGGGGGGGGCAGGGGAGGGTGACATGATTGTCTGCAAGTGCTCCAGCATGAATGGGTGTCCCGGCCATGGCCACCCCCATTGTTGGAGGCAGGAATTCGGCTAGCAGATCTACACGAATAGCAGGAAGGGCACTGCGCGCCGGCAGCGGAGCCGTGGGTCGTGGCAGGGATATGGCCCCCAGGGGCTGCCCAGCTGTCTCCAGCCTCATGTCACCCAGCTGGCTGTGCTTTGTCAAAGGTGCTGATCACAGTCCTGGACATCAATGACTTCAGGCCCCAGTTCAGCAAGAGCCAGTTCAGCACCAGTGTCTATGAGAATGAGCCAGCAGGGACCTCGGTGATCACAATGACTGCCACCGACCTGGACGAAGGGGAAAACGGGATGGTGACCTACAGCATCGAGGGCCCCGGAGCAGGTAGGTGCTGCTGGTGAGGGGCTGCTCCCCAGGGAAGAGGGTTATGATGAAGAACAATTAGAGGAGATGTAGGGGCCAAGCTTACATGCCATGTCCCACAGCTGGTTTGAAGCAAGGTTGTGCGAGCGCTGCCAGGAGCAATGCTGAAAGCGTGGAGTTTTCAGTATTGCTCCACATCTCCCAGTTCCTTGTGGCGTGACATGTTGCAGCCTTGCCTGCCTTCATCCTCCAGCCCAGCCTTGGTTCATCCTCTTCTCCCCCACCCCAGCAGGACTTTCTATGTACACAAGTGTGTCTTGTAGCAAACCCACTGCATGCTTTAGAGGAAAGCTAAGAAGAGCTAGGAGGAGGTTGTGGGTGGATACTGGTTGTGCCTGTATCTCTGCACACCAAGGAGTGATAGGAACCAGGCAAAAAACAACATAAATGTAGAGGGGAATGGCAGAACATTCATTTTCCCGAGACTCATGGACTCCTCTGACCATCAGCCTGGGCAGGTGCTCTGAAAAACCCTGAGACCATTCACACACCTGGCCTCAGGCAGCCTTCATCACCCCTTGACAGGGATTTCCCACCAGTGAGGGGTGTGCTTCAGCGGTATACTGGTTTCTAATTGTAATTTATCTGACGTGAAGTGTCCTGAGTCAGAGGCGTGTTTTTCCTGCCCCCAGAGGCTTTCAAGATCAATAAAGACTCTGGGCTTGTCACATCCCGGCGGCGCTTGCAGTCCTACGAGAGGTTCAATCTCACCGTGGTGGCCACGGACAAAGGGCATCCTCCTCTCTGGGGGACCACCATGCTCCACATCGAGGTCATCGACATCAACGACAACCGCCCTGTCTTCATCCGCCCACCCAACGGCACCATCCTGCACATCAAGGAGGTAAATCCTTTGGGAGGGAGCAGGGCTTGTGGCGTGCCAAGTCTGTGTCTGGGAGCGCTCCTGCCTACTGGTGGCAAAATCCAATCTCCAACTCTACCGGGGACGGAACAAGACCTTGATTTGACGGGTGGTAAGAAGGTTTGGGTCATGAGGCTGGGTGATCAACAACAGCCCCTCTCCATACGTGTGAGTGGGGGTGCTGGGGAAGCTTTGGGGAACAGAAACACCAGCAGCACGCAAATTAAACAGCCAGTCTGCTGAGCCTATTTATAAACAAGGACTGAAATGCTGACATTTAAGATGTTTCTCCTTTCTGGGAAGCCAGGCTTGGCTCAGCCAGTCCCCAGCACCTGCACGGAGCAGCCACCCTCCCAAAGGGAATGATGGCTTCATGTTGCCAGGCTCCAGTTGGGTTTTGGGGAGCGGGAGCCTGTTGACCCCAATACAAAGGGGTCGGAGGGGCAGGGGGGAGTGGAGGGCTCAGGTGCAGTGCCGGGGCTGAAGGGCTACGTGTGTGCAAGCAGGAGATCCCCCTGCGATCCAATGTCTACGAGGTCTACGCCACGGACAAAGACGAGGGCCTCAATGGAATGGTGCTCTACAGCCTGCTGAAAACTGGGGCAGGGAACAAAGACTGGGAGTATTTCAGCATCGACTCAGTCAGCGGGCTGATCCAGACGGCCATGCGGTTGGACCGGGAGAAGCAGGCAGTGTACAATGTAAGCCAGGCGGCAGCGTGCCCGTGGGGTGGCCAGGATGGTCCTCGAGGCTGTGGGTCTGGTGTGGGGCTAGCAGGATGCAAGGGATGTGGTGGGGATGGAGTCAGCTGCCACAGTCGTGAACTTGTCACCCCTTAGCAGGAACTGGGTGGTTATGAAGTGGCATCGGAGAGTTGCCCCCTGGTGGGCCAACTCCCAGTTCCCTGTTAAACCCCCCAAAAATCCTCCACCACCCGTCTGTCCCGTCTGTCTGTGCCTCCAGTCCCCTGGCCCGTGTGGTTTTGCCCAGGACGGCCTTTTGCCTCTCTCCCCAGCTGATCATCGTGGCCTGCGACCAGGGCCAGCCAGCCTACGAGACCATGCAGCCCCTGCAGATCGCACTCGATGATATTGATGACAATGAGCCCATCTTCCTCAGGCCACCCGTAAGGCGTGGGATGGAGGGGGTGGGACACAGGGCATGCAGGGATGGCGATGTCGGCAAGCACGTGTGATGGAGCATGCATCGCTGGGCATCACCATGGTGGGGAGCACAATGGGATCTGTCTGCTTTTATTTAAAGCCACCTCAGTGCTCATAACACTCCCTTCTCCTGGGGTCTCTGGCAGAGGGACAGTCCCCAGTACCAGGCACTCTCCGTCCCTGAGCACTCACAGCCAGGCACCGTGGTGGGGAACGTCACCGGGGCAGTAGATGCGGATGAGGGCTCCAACGCCATCGTTTACTACTTCATAGCAGGTGGGTGCTGAGCCAGGAGGGGACGGGCAGCTCTGCATTCCTCAGCACACCCCTTCCCAAGGGTTTCTGTCACTCCCATCATCTCCTCACTGCTTTTCTGGCCTGGCCAACGGTCAAGGTGGCGTTTCAGAAATGCCAAGCCTAGAGGGGAATAACTGGCAATCCTTTTCTACACCCAGCTGGGAACCAGGAGAGCAACTTCCAGCTGAGCCGAGAGGGGAAGCTGCAGGTCTTGCAAGACCTGGACCGGGAGAAGGAGCCATACTACTCCATCATCGTCAAAGCATCCAGCCAGAGGAACTGGTCCCCTCCCCAGGACCAGCAGGCGGGCAGAGCCCAGCCCTGGGACCTCAGTGGGGACCTGACCCTTCAGGAGGTGCGGATCTTCCTGGACGACATCAATGACCAGTCCCCCCAGTTCACCAAGTCGGAGTACACAGCGGGTAAGGGGTGCCAGGGGCTGGGGGGGGGCACCAGGAGCCAGAGATACTCCGGGGAGAGTCCAGCAGATGAAGGGGCAGTGAGAGCCAGCCCAGCCCCAGGTTCCTGTCCCATCTCTCTCTCTCAAAGGGGTAGCCACTGACGCCAAGGTGGGATCGGAGCTGATCAGAGTGGTCGCAGTGGATGCCGATATAGGCAATAACAGCCTGGTCCTGTACAACATCTTGGGCATCCGCTACATCAAGCATCAGTCCAATGACTCTGAGGAGGTGGCCAACATCTTCAGCATTGGTGTGTACCCTGCATGCTGTAGGAGCATGGCATCAGGGCCAGAGACATCCCTGTGGGCAAAGACTTCCCCGTGGTCAGGGTCACTAATCCTGGGCTTGTGACCATCCTTTCCCCAGGAACCCTTGATGGGATCCTGCGGACCTTTGACCTCTTCACAGCCTACAACCCTGGCTACTTTGTGGTGGACATCATGGCCTCTGACCTGGTGGGCCACAACGACACAGCCATTGTGGGGATTTACATCCTACGTGATGACCAGCGGGTCAAAATCATCATCAATGAGATCCCCGACAAAGTCAGGCAGTTTGAGGAGGAGTTCATCAGCCTGCTCTCCAACATCACAGGCGCCATTGTCAACACGGATGATGTGCAGGTAACCACCCCTGAGGTTGCTTGGAGGGGTAGGTAAGCTTTCACATGCTGGTTGGGAGATCTCCTTTGAGGGTGCCCTGTCTGTATAAACTGTAGACACCCCTGAGCTCTGAAGGTGACAAATAACACCCCAGGCTGGGGTGTATTGAAGGGGTTCAGACCAACCCCATGCCAAGCTTGAGGGTCTCTGGCCACATGAGCACGTCAGGGCATGCTTGGGAGATGTCCTGGGAGGAGACACCTCTCCCACACTGCAGACCTTGCCGTCTCTCCCCAGTTCCATGTGGACAAGAAGGGTCGGGTGAACTTCGCACAGACAGAGCTGCTGATCCACGTTGTGAACAGGGAGACCAACCGCATCCTGGATGTGGAGCGGTATGTCACCTGGCCCATCACCCAGCCCATCACCCAGCCCGTTGAGTCCTTGGGGAGCCTCATTAACATCAAGATGCCCAAGCAACCCTTCTCTTCCCAGGGTGATTCAGATGATAGATGAGAACAAGGAGCAGCTGAGGAACCTCTTCAGGAACTACAATGTGCTGGATGTGCAGCCTGCCATCACTGCCCGGGCCCCAGATGACCTCTCAGCTCTGCAGGTAATAGCACAGCTGGGGCTGGAGATGGCTGCTGCTCACAGGTGGGGCACTGTCCCTTCCATCCTCCATGGCCCTCCATGGACTGGGGAGATATTTCACCCAAATAATTTCAGGCAGGTGCCCACCACTGGATGCTGGCTTCATGCCAGAGGTTGCCACTACCCTTCTGTCTCTCCTAGATGGTGATCATCGTGCTGGCCGTCCTGCTTTTCCTGGCTGCCATGCTCTTCATCCTGATGAACTGGTACTACCGGACAGTGTAAGTAACGCCTGGGCTCTGCCCCACTGGCCGCAATCTCCTGATGGGCCAGGGGGCACCTGCGTGGCTGCTCCCGGCCCTGGCGGGGCTGGCAAAGGAGCTTCCCAACACCTTCTGTGGCAGGGCTCAGCTTGGGTTCAGAAATTGCCCTTCTTCCCCCAAAATACAGTGGCTTTAACACTGATAGTGCCCCTCCCCTGCAAGTTTTCCATCCTTATTGCTACACGGGCTGTTTACAGGTTTATTGCAAATCTGTGTCCCCCTCTCCTTTTGAGCATCTTGATTTTCTTCCCTGATATGCTGTATTTCTTTCACAGGCACAAAAGGAAATTGAAAGCCATAGTGGCTGGCTCCACCGGTGAGCAGTGTTTGGGGTTTTCCAGCTGCATGGACAGCAGGGTGCATGAAGAGCACGGAGGGGGTACAGAGGGAGATGCGGGAGATCTCAGTGGGGTGCAAATCAGAGGTGACCCTGCCCAGCAAGGCACAATGCAGGGAGGCTTTTCTTAGCATCCAGGCTCCGCATTATCAGTGTGTTTCTCATGCCACCGGTGCCTGTTTGGTCACTGCATTTCCCCAAGAGCTAAGTGCCATCCTGTGGTTTGATGATCAGCCCACCAACATGCCACGCTGTAACCCCTGCTCCTGCCTTTTGCAGGGAACAGAGGCTTTATGGACATCATGGACATGCCAAACACCAACAAGTACTCCTTTGATGGGTGAGTCCTCCTCTTCCTTCCCCTTGCCGGTTTGCCACCTTGCGGGATCACAGGCTGCTCCCTGAGAGAGGATGCCTGTGTTTTGCAGCCAGGGATGCACAGGAGGCGGAGGCATGATGCCTCTCTGCTCTGCAGAGGGACGGAGCCAGCCATGCCATTTGGGGCATGACTCTGGCCCTGGGACACGTGCTTACCTCGAGAGCTTTCAAAGACTTTGTGCTTTCTCCTGTGACTCTTGTCTCTGCCAATACTGGCCAGGCTTGGGGTAAACAGAGATGATGGGCAGGTGTCACACGTCTGGATCCTGCACAGGCCAGGAGGAGGCAGCGCAACCTCAGCATCCTGGCTCTGGATGGGGTTGGGGGTGCTGCCCCTCTTGCTTGTGCTGAAGGCTGCTCCTCTCCCCCGGGCAGGGCCAACCCGGTGTGGCTGGACCCCTTCTGCAGGAACATGGAGCTGGCAGCGCAGGCGGAGCACGAGGACGACCTGCCGGAGAACCTGAGCGAGATCACTGACCTCTGGAACAGCCCTGCCCGCACCCACGTGAGACATGGCCCCCACCGGGACCCCTCCTCCCTGCGCCCACCACCCGCACCGCCTGTCAGCCACTCTCTCCTCCCACAGGGTACCTTCGGCAGGGAGCCTTCCGCAGCCAAGCCTGAGGATGACCGCTATCTGCGGGCCGCCATCCAGGAGTATGACAACATTGCCAAGCTGGGGCAGATCATGCGGGAGGGACCCATCAAGGTGAGTGTTGAGTGTGGGCACCCTCCACCAAGGGGGTCTTCTCCTACCACTACAGTTTCCAGGTTCTCGGCTGCAGCACCAGAGGGTCACGTTGCTCGAAAAAGTGCTGGGATGAGGCCATCCCCCCTGTGACCAAACCATCTCCTTTGGGTAACCCATCGTCTCTCCCCCTCCACCCAGGGCTCTCTCTTGAAGGTGGTTCTGGATGATTACATGCGCTTGAAAAAACTCTTTGCCCAGCGGATGGTGCATAAGGCCACCACCAGTCAGGGGGACCGCTCCTCGGTCTCAGAGGTAGATGGGCTGTGCATGGGCGCGGGGAGATGCTTGCCGTGCCCTCTGGGATGCAGTGTGTCTTCCTGGCCCCACAGGCCGCGGTTGCTCCCCGTGGCTGCAGTCCCCATCACTCGGTGGTTCCCTCATTCTCTGCTTGGCCAAAATGAGCCAGGCGCTGGTTTTCCACTGAGGCTGCCAGTTCCCTGCAGTACCCCAGCTCTCGTGACCCCCTGTGTTTTCTCTGAGCATCAGAGACTTCTCCTTCAGTCTCTCCCACGGTGGGGGAGGACCTCCCTCTTTGGAGGGTGGGCTCTGTCCATCACCTCCCCCTCTCTCTCGAGGCTGGCCAAGAAGCTGCAGGTCCCTGCATGCACACAGGGACATCTTCCCTACCCTCTGCTTCTCTAAGCTTAGCAACTCAGCAGGTCTGAGGCAAAAAGGCTGAAATAGAGGGTTTTGGTGCAGGAGGGCTGGTGTGGGGACAAGGAACTCCTGCAGCCTTCCTTCTCTTCATGGGGGGGCAAAACTTGGGGCAAACAGAGCAGAGGAGAGCAGTGGGATGGGAGACACCTTTGAGCCCTTCTGCCCCCCATCCCTCCTCACGCTTATCCCCCTCCAGCCTTCCCTCAACTCCTTTCCTTGTCTGCCTCCTGCCCCACCACCCTCACACAACCCCAAATCCCAAACCCAGTCCAAACTCCTCCTTGGCTGCTGTGGGACACACTACCCAGCTGGCAGCTGATGCCTGAGCCGGGATGACCACCCAGCAAGTGCTCTGGCTGGAGATCATCATTGCACTGGTGATCCTCATCACCGTGGTCTGAGGCTGCTTCAGAAGACAAGGGTCCCATCCCTCCCGCTGGGCTCCGCCATTGCAGGAGGTTTGGAGACGTGGAAGCCAGGATCTGCTCCGGCTGCTATTGTGATTCCCCTGCTCCATGAACCTTTTGCAGCTGATCCAGAAGGAGCTGGAGGAGGAGGAGGAGGAGGAGCGCAGCCCCAGCCAGGGCAGCCTTCGCTTCCGCCACAAGCAACCAGTGGAGCTGAAAGGTCCCGATGGCATCCATGTGGTGCATGGCAGCACAGGCACGCTGCTCGCCTCTGACCTCAACAGCCTGCCTGAGGATGACCAGAAGGTGCTGGGGCGCTCGCTGGAGACTCTGACCGCCGACTGTGGGGGCTACAGTGACCACAACGCCCGCACTGAGTCAGCCAAGTCCACCCCCCTGCACAAGATGCGGGAGGTGATCATGGAGAGCCCTCTGGAGATCACAGAGTTATGACGAGCGGTGGTGCTGGTGGTGCTCCTCTAGGCAAGCCGGGGCCAGCAGGGATGAAGCACGGACCAGGGGGGCCGTGGCGGGCACTGTGGGCACCCCAAGACCAGTGCTTGGCCCCCTCCTTCACCTGCAGAAGGAGTCCAGGCCAACCAGTGCAGTTTGCTCTGGCAGCCTTGGAGAGCTTGGCCCCAGGAAAGGGCTCTCAGGACCAGTATGCTTTTACTCACCTGTCATTTATCCATGAAAGCATTAAATTTTTTTTATTTTTCTTATTAAAAAAAAAAAAAGTTTTTTTTTTTTTAAAAAAAAAGAAGAAAAGCTAAATGAATCCAATGAGTCCAGACTGGACAGGGGTGAAGGTGCAGGATGATAAGCCGCTGCAGCATCCCCAGGCGCAGGCTGGAGACAAGCAGCCATCACACCTCAACCATGGGCAGAGGGAGGGCTGGGACAGCATGGGGAGGGGCTGTGTCTGGTTGGCATAAATGTCACCTTTCCAGCAAGGAAGGCCCCCCCAGAAAAAAAAACAAAGAACAAAAAACAAACAAAAAAACCCCCAAGACATTTCTCCATTTTGCTGGCTTTACCAAAACATGTTGCGACATTGAAAAAGAGAGAGACTGACAATAACTGGGGCTTCTGGATGTGGAGTGCTTGTGCGTGTTTTTTCTTGCCCTTTTCTTTCCCCTTCTCTCTTGCTTTTGGGTTTGTTCGTTCGAGGGTTTGTTTCCAATCGTAACCTTGTGGAGAGTTTCGGGCACGGTCTGTTACGGGACTCAGAAATACACTGTCTATGGTTTTGGGTAAACTGTCTGTCATCCTTCCTCCCCAGCTGCACTGTGCCAGATTCATCATACCCAAACCTCCTTTTGAAGAGAAACCCCCCATTTCCCCCTGATTTCACCCCTCAATCCATCACCTTCACGAGATGCTGCCCTGGGTGTTAATGCACCCCAGATTTTGGGGGAAACATTAAATCTTCCCCAGATGTGCCCCTCCTTGCTGCGCCACCGGCACCCCAGGAGAAGGAGGAGGGAGACAACCAGCCGGGCTCACAGGATGAGTTTATTTGCAGTGAGATGCTCCCGTGCATGCTCAGGACCGGGTACTGTGGGTGTCCTCCCTCCTCTGGCAGGGAGGGACAAGCCAGCACCCCACTGCCCCTCACCTCTGCAGCTGGGTCAACACAGGACCCCCTCCGGCAGGGATGTGTGTGAAAGGAAAACTTCACCACCAAACTTACTCATGTTGTGTTCAGGGGATCCACCTCCAGCAATCAGCTGGACACAAAATTGTTGTACTGCAAGTATCGTGGAAAACCAGGCATTGCAGGTAAATTTAATCCACTTTGTTCCTTTAACTGGTGACGGGTGGGGGAAGCCACCCCTGTTTGAAGAAGGACCAGCAAAGCACTGGACTTAGCAAAAGCCGATGAGACCTGCACTGCAAGGCTGCTGGCAGCCAGGCATGGAGGGTCGGTATGTGGGAAGCAGAAACCATCCCAGTCATAGGGACAGATCTGGGCCTTAGGAGCGGTTCAGGATGGGATGGGGATGGGGATAGAGATGGGGACAGGGATAGAGATGGGGATTTTGCAATCGCCCCGAGAAACATCAAGGCTGAATCCCCAGTCCTGGAAATACTAACGAGTCCCTTAACCCGATTTGGAAATCCAAGCCCCAGGGGTGCAAAAGGAAGTGGCAGAGGTGGCTGGGGCACCCCATGGCCCCCACCGGGGTAGCGAGGCCAGTGGGCTCCTGCTGTCACCATCCATGGGTACAGGCACATCCCAAGGGAGAGGGTCTAGGATCCTGAACCAAAATGGCAGAGCAAGCCCGGCCAGCCAGGGATGTGGCTCCTAGTTCCATAGGTGACGCTGGCAGTGCTCGACAGCCTGCAGGAGAGATGGGGAGGGATGGTGGTGGTAGGCAGGGACCCCCCCCCCCAGCATGCTGCTGACCCCGACCCAGGGGAGGGGATGCTGCCAACACTTACGTGGCACTCAACTGCCGTGGCCATATTCTTGCACCAGTAGTGCGGGCCCCAGGCACAGCGGTCCGAGCCCAGGAGATCCTCCTCAGTTGAGTCACAGGCTCTTATTTTCTGCATTGTAAAGGAAAAGGGGGGGAGAGGGAAGAAAAAACCCCTATGAGCACCCTTTGACACCACTGCCCCCCTCCCAGCTCCCCCAGGCTCAGCCAATAGACGCCCATCTCAGTACGGGCTGCCCCAGGGAGCGGGTGCAGCACCCACGGCATGGGGACACTTACGGTGCAGACGAAGGTGGGGTCCATCATCTGCACGAGGAGTCGCATGGCTGCTGGCTCGTACTGCACCACGAGTGCTTCACACTGGGAAGGAGAGGGGGGGGTGAGCCCAGCCAGGGGTGTCGAGGGTCCCATCCGGCTGAGCACTCCCCTCCCCGGCTCACCTTGTCGGTGAGCGGCGTGGGCAGCAGCTCACAGCCCTTCTCCAGCATGTCACCCAGCTCTGCCAGCGTGTCATTCTTCAGCAGCTCGTTATCGAAGTACATGATGACGATCTGGCAGACATTGCAGAAGGTGCCTGCGCCCACTGCCAGCTGCTCTAGCGTGGCAACCCCTGCGGGACATGGGGGGGCCATTAGCACCCCCCAGAACCCCACTCACCAGGGGACCTGGTATCTGGGTGCCATCTGGGTCCCCCCAGCTCACCTTGGTGGGCGTCCACGCTCCGGGGGCAGCAGCGCAGCATGGTGCAGACGGCTGCTGGGTCAGTGGCCTCCAGCAGCATGATGACCACAGCTTTGCCGTAAGAGTCAACAAAGTCCTTGCACTGCCCGATGACACCGTGGGGCAGCATGTAGCACACCTTCTCGATGTCATTCACCAGTTGCTCCTGCCGGGAGAAGGCAGGCAGAGGGAAATACCCACTCCTTGATGTCCCCTTTGCCCCCCTTTCTCATCCCTGGACCACAGCAGCAGGGCTCACCTCAGTCACGTTGTTCTCCAGGAGGCTCTCAGCTGCCTTCACAGCAAACTGGCACATCTCACACAGTGGTGTGGTCTTCTCCTCATCCTGTCAGAACAAGACAGTGGGACACACACCAAGCACCGGCAGAGCTGCCCCCATCCCACCCAGCCATCACCCCCACAAAACACATATCCCACCTTGGAAAAACAGAGATCCTTGAGGAAAAAAAATGCAAAATAAGGCTCTCCCTTCCCAGTGTTTGGATTTTAGGGAGCACAGCAGAGTCAGGGCGGGTCCTTACTTACCCCCAGCATGCTCAGGACCTGTGCTACCTTCTCTGTGATCAGTGTGTGGAGGGGCAGCGCTGAGGTGGAGGAGCAGAGTCCCAGCTGGCCACACAGCTCTGTGGGGTCCTGGGGAAAGAGACGTCCCAAATCGGGTGGGCATTGCCCCCGGGGAGGGTGAGCCTGCACCCATTTTCCCGTGGTGGGTGATTTCAACCCATTGTGGCATGGGTCTCACTTACCTCAGCCTGCTGCCAGTGGAGGAGTCAGAAAACCGCAAGAAAAAATGAAAATAAAAAAGAATTACAGTGGTTCCAAGCGAGAGAGAGGGGAAAAAATACTTAAAAGTTCATAGAAATATAAAGCAGTGGGTTTAATTAAAAACAATTTGCTGATGAGGTCCCCTTGGTTGTGCCACTTAGCCTCCCTCATTGTCACCCACCTGCCCCCGGCAGCCCCAGGGAGCAGCTCACCCGCTTACCATGTACTGGAGCAGTTGAGCAGCTGTGTCCGTGTACTGAGCCAGGTAATGCTTGCACTGTGCAGGGGAGACGTGGCGTTAGCACCCGAGGGCGGACACCCCACCACCCTGCCCACACACCCCCAGGCACTGCTCAAAAGCAGGCAGCTGCAAAAAATGCTCCCATGCCACGGTGACATCGCAGAGGAGGAGGAGGGAGCCCAGCATGATGCTGGCACCCTTACCCACTGTGCCAGCTTGGGTGACAGGCCCTCGCAAGCCTGCTCAGCGTGGGCCACCAGCATCTGGACGAATGCGGTGTGGGTCCCCAGCTCCAGCTGCATGGCTGCCACCAGCTGCAGGCAGTCTCCGCACACCTCTTCCATCTCCTGTGGGAGCACACGGGTAGTGACACATCAGTACTCCCCCGAAATAAAACCTGAGTGCCCCCAACGCCTGCATTTGCAGAGCTGGGATTTAAATGCCAGTTGCAATCTGGGGCAGTTTTTTGGTCAGCATCCCTCTGGTCCTCCCCTGCATCATCCTGGCCCCAAACTGGTGGCACCCCTAATCAGATGCTATTTCAGCTGTGTGGTAATTTTAATATTATTTTTTTATTATTGTTCAATAGGCGATGCTTAGGCAATTCTCGCCCTTGACCAGCATCAATGGCACTTGTGCCTGTGCCATGGTACCTGGGCTGTGCCACGAGGCAGATCCTGGGGATGGAGCAGGAGGGGCACATTGGCGATGAAGGGGGAGACCAGGTCGACGAAGTCCTGAGCAGGGCCTGCAGGGGCTGGCGGTGGCTCCTGAAACTTCAGGGCCCCTGTGGGGCTCTCCCGGGGCTGGCACAGCTTGATAGTTCCACACACCACCTTCGGATCTGACTGGGGGAGCAGAGGGGAGGGGGCTTGGAGCTACATCAGCCCCGTCACCCTGTTCCTCCGCCATCCCCAGGTCATTTCCATCCCTGTCTTGTCCCCACAGAGGTTTCGTCCCAGGCTCCAAGAGCCTCCTTTGCCCTGCAAGTCCCCAAGTGACCCCAAACCATGGAAAAACTGAAACCCAGGGGTGTTCTCCACCGGTTACCAGCACTTGCTTGCCCAGCTGGACGAGGATGAGGATGCCAGTGTCCACCATCCTCTTGCACTTGACAGACCAGTCCTGGAAGGGCAGGTACTGGCATCTTTTATCCAAGAAAAGCCGCAGTTTTTCCTAGATGAAAGAGGAGAGCTCAGGGCCAGGCTGGCCTTGGGAGGGGGACACACCAGCCATGCACCCCCCTTCCCAGCCGTGACCCACCTCGGTGCGGTTGTCCTGCAGGATCTTGCCCACCACGGAGACTGCCACCTGACACAAGTGACATGGGATCCCCTTCTGCTGAGAGAGGGGACACACTGGGACGCTGCCAGGGCACCCAGACCTACCAGTTGCAAAAACACCCCACCAAGGGTTACTCGGGAACATCCCAAGGAAGCCATTCACTTTTGCCACTCACTCTACAGATACATTGCTGCCTGAGAGCATCAGCAGATGCTCCTCTGGGTGCCCAGCATCGAGGTGGACAGGCAGGGGTTCTCTGCCCAGCCCCATGTTTTGGGGCAGGATGAGTATATCCTTCCAACCCCCTGCATCCCCCCTCCTGGTGTGGTTACCCCCAGGGCCTGGTCCCAGACGGTGATCCGGCAGAGCTCCAGTGCCCCACACTTGGCTGCTGTTGCCACATCGCGACACCAGTCCTCCGGCCGCTCGCTGCATTCTCGGAAGGGACTGGCCCCAGCTGCAGGGGGGGGAAAGAGGAAACCATCAGCCCCCAGGGCACCCTGAGACCATCTCGTGCCCCCTACCAAGCTCCCCACCAGCACCCCAACCCTAACTATGCCCCACAAGCCGAGGCAATGCTCCACAACCTTCCACTGTGATTTGTCCCCTGCTTTTGCAGTGGTTGCGGGTTTGTTGGGTTTTATAAATTAATTTTTAAGGCCAGAAAAGGCCATCTTTGCTGGGTCACCATGTACTGAGGACTTTTCCAACAGGATGCCACAGCAACTTCACACCAGCATCAAAAGCAGAGCAAATTTTGGGATCATCCTCAGCCTCACAGCACCTTTCAACATGCTGGGGAGGTGGCTGCTTATAAAAACAGCAATAAATCTTGCAAAATGAGCAAACCAAGGGTGCCAGTGCTCAGCCCTGTGCAGCAACCATCTAGCCACACCATGTCTCCCGGCAATGATTGAGCAACCCCAGTTGTGGGGGTTTTTTTGGTTTGTTTTCTTTTCATTTCTTCCCAACGACGGCATTTTCTCCTGCCTGCAAATCTGTGGCACGGCAGCAGTAGCATCGCCCGTCCTGGCCGCCTGGGCAGCACAGTGGCATGGTGCAACACCAGCAATTTCATTGCCACCTTGGTGTCTCAGGATTCATTCGCAATGGGGCAAGTGTTTGTTCCCACTGGGGGCTGCACCCACCCAAGATGGGGCTGGGGAGGAGGCGAGGAGCTGGCACAACCCAAGCCCTTCACCACCCTGCTTCAGCCAGGAGCTGCTCCAGAAAGCATGGGGAGCAGGACATGAATAGACAGACGGACAAACCCTGCTGCATACGTTCTTGCAGCTGGCCTAAGCACAGCACAACCTTCCCAGAGCATTTGTATCTAGTTTTTACCACTCAGTCCTGCCCATATGGTTTTGCACGGCAGGAATAAAGCCAAAGGCAAAAACCTGCTCCTTCCACCCACCCTGCCCTTATCAGGTTTCTCCCCAAAAGCTGCTTCTCCTGCATGTCAGATTCCAGCAACGCCTTCAGCTTATCCATGGGATGTGTTGGGGCAGCAGCTTGAGATGCCCATGGCCACCCGAGGAAGTCCCCGGGGGTGGGGGCTACAGAGAGCCTGACCCCCCACCAGCTCTGCCTGCTCCCAGCAGCATCGGCACAGCTTGGCAGGTGCTGGTTGGCATTTCAGCCCCGATTGCCCCATCAGGCTGATGGCAGCACCAGGGCAGGAGTGAGCCCCAGGGCAGGGCGAGTCCCCTCAGGTTTTCCATGCACAGCTTCCCACACACCTCTCCAGCAGCACAATGCCACAGACCACATCAGCTGAGAGATAGGTGTTGGGTTTTTGTTTTGTTTTTTTTTTACTCTGATGCTAGCATCAGGCCAAACAGGAATGGCAAGTCAGCAGAAGCATTAAGGGGCAGCACCAAAAAAAAAATAAGGGAGGCAACAACCCCACAGCTTGTTCCTGAGCTGGTCCTGCCTGACTCACAGACACAGGCATCTCGCACAGCCCCATGCTGGAGATGAGACCAGCGGTGTAAGAATGCTGCCAACAATAGTATGGCTGGTCTAAAAGGCACCAGTGGTCTGGACCTGCACCCTTCTGGCTCACAGTGGCTCTCAGCACAGCGCTTACTCCTCCCTCTACTCAAGCTGCAACTCAGTCAACAAGTACTGGGCCAGAAACATGATTAATACCAACCATACCACCTAAATGCTGAGAGCAGGGGGAGCTTCCCTGGGTAGAGAGCATGGCCACAGGGCAAGCAACCAAGGCAACCCGTGCCCTGTGAGCTCTCCTCCACATTTCAGTGCTGTACCAGAGCCACCTCATGCCGATGGGCTGCAGGATGTCAGGCAATGCCAATTTTGGTAAAACCACCACGGTGGTCCCAGGCCAGCCAGGGCTGCCCTATCCCCAGCTGCCAGGCCCCTAGGCTGAGCTGGGATTTGTTCAGGAGAGTCCAGCACTGATCTCCGGACCTAGCCGGGCTGCGCCAGCATTACACAGAGCACCAGAGCACGCTGGCCCAGCCGGCAGAGCCTGGCAAGCCGGTTGTGACGTAAACCCTGGGGGTGGCAGCATGGGCCCCAGCGTCCCAGTTCCCAGCCTGGCGCATGCTCCTGTTTCAGCAGAAGTTGTAAATACGCTCTTCCCAGCATCAAAATCCTTCTTCAAGGCCTGCAGCAGCCCCTGGTCCCACAGCTCTCCCAGCCACACTATGCCCTGTAGCTGAGCCACTGCTGCAAGAGCTGCCATCAGCTTCCAGGGCAGGCATCGCCCAAAGGACGGACGTGCCGAGCATGGGTGAACTTTCCTGCTCTGCCTGTTGCTGGCTGGAACACCTCCACATGTCTCCTCCACTGCCAGGCCACACATACGCAGTCACAACTCCACTGCAAAGCCAGCACCTGGACAGGTCACATCAGAGAAGCCCAATGGGCTGAGCCTGAGGTAATCAGGGTGTAAAAGGGATTCTTCCCTCTAAGAGTTTTTGGGTGTTTTTTTGGCCTATGACAGCAGGGCTCCACAGCTTACTCAGGGAAATTTCCCCTGGAATAAGCAATTTCCCCTTGAGTAAGGATGAGGGGTCAGAAACAGATTCTTCCCATCTTGTTTCCCAGGGATGGGCCAGGCATCACCTTCTCACTCTTTATCGGGGGGATGGTCAGGGAACGGCAGCACAAGCTCATCTGCAGGAGGATGTGCTCACAGATACCCAAAGGCCCTGCTGCACAGGGCTGCAGCACTACACTCCATCACCCTACCCAGAACTCTGCCAGCCACAGCAGAGAAGGCTCCCTGCCTCCTGCACCTTGTACAAGGCTCCTAATGAAAACAACAGCTTCAGGTGGCACCACGGCCACTCCCTCACACAAGGACAATGACTTCCCCCAGACTGCATTTGAACAGCCAGGTCCCAACACCAGGGACAACAGACACACAGCCCTCTCCCCCATCACTGTTGAGACACCCCATCAACGGGCCTCCCTCCTTCCATACCCAGCAAAACACCAGCTCCCTCCAAATCCCCGCTGGCCGGAGAAGCGAGGGAGCAAACCAACCGCTTTTTGCCCCGAGATCATCTTTAAGGACAGAAGTTGCAACGCTCGCATCCAGGTAGGCAAGAAGTAAAGCAGCCAATGGTGCTACCTGCCCCAGCTCTCCTCCAGCCTAACTCCAACGCCACAGAGGGATGAGGAGGCACACTACGTAACTTAAATAGCCAGGAACAGTTTTGGGGTTCAGAGGGGTTTTCTGGGCTCTCCTCGAGTCCTACCCCCAGGCCTGGCCTTACCTTGGTAGGAGCCCAGGCACACAGAAAGGATCAGCACCCAGCCACTCCATTTGCTCTCCATGCCGTTCCCAAGATAGTCCTCAGTGGCTGGTTCCTCTCCTCTGCTGCTCCCAGACTGAGGAATCTTGGATGGGTTGGGAGAAGTAGTGAGAACCCACACCTACACAGGGCAATTACCACACCCCTCTCCTTACACCGTGATTATAAAATCACCACCAGCCTGCAAGTGCAGGGAGGGACCAGAGCCAGGCAGGTATTCCCGGGAAGTCAAAAGCAGCCCAGAACCTGCTGCTCAGCACTAACCTCACTACTCCTGGCTGCAAAGGATGGGCACAGCAGGGGAAAACTGTCCCAAGTGCCATGCAATACGGCAATTTTCTGTCCTCTTCACTGAAGAGGGTATCATTCCTTACAAAAACAAGAAAGTCAGCAGCACAGATATTAAAGACCAGTAAATTTAGGACAAGTGAATTAACAGTGTACTTGGAGGCTGTCAAGTAGTCTGCTTAAAGCATTTCGAAGACATCCGTTTTATTGCAAATAAAGCAAGGAATGAAGACGAAAGGAAACCCACATTAAATGCAAGTCAGCACTGAAGCCTGATATCAAGCAGCTTCAACAAGAACTCCCTCCAGCGTGCGCAAGACAGGAATTGCAACACAGGGCTATTGCCTCACAGTCAGGCATTGCACTCATCCAGGGAAGAGTGCAGCAGTGGCAATCCCTGACAAGCCTCTTTAAACTGTAACTGCGCTCAACAGAACAAAGGCTTGATGGGACACGCAGGTTGTAAGCCAACAGCACCTCACTAGGACCCTGAAACCTGCCATTCAGCCCCAAATTCCCAGTGACATTTTGGGACATAACTTTTCCTGGCTCTGCAGCAAAAGGGGACGATAACAAGATCCTTCGGCAACTAGCATACAACAAGGAAACAAAGAACACAAACTTAGCGGTTTACAGAAGTTTTTATTGTTCATTAAGGAAGCTTTTGTGCAAAAAAAAAAAAAATCAAGACAATGTTCTTCAGAAAGCAACTGCACGTGTCCCCCCAGCATAACTCAAGCGGGTCAGGTGCCACGGTCCACAGGAAGGGAGAAAACTAAAGAGACTCCCAGCACTAGCACAGGATTTCCCCTGGTTCACCTTGCCAACAGGTCACTAACATGAATCCTTCACTATTAAAAATCCCCAAAAAATTAAAGCCTTGCCAACCTCTAAGAGCAAGTGTTAATCTGTCCCCACCTCCCCCCAAAAATATTCATGTTAAAGAGAACGCCATCCAGTTTAAAAGATCAAAATCCCATACTACATGCCATGGTGTAACACCACCTGTACCTCCAGGGTAGCGATGCTGAAGAGAGCCCGTTTCCTATCTGGCATATCTACCCCAACAGGGATATTCCACTGGAACCACTGCACAAGCCTGCCCAGACAGAAAGCTGCAGGTATTTTACATCTTTAGGGGAAATCATTTTTATTTTTTAAAGCCATGAGTGCTTCAGCATTCTGTACAAATGCAAAGAGGAAAGACAAACCAGTATTGCTGGTCAACACTGCTCAGACATTTAGTATGTACATATAGTAACCAAGAAGCTGCAGTCAAGTGGTTTTTTCCATCAAACTGCATGAAAATTACTTTGCTCACTGCTAAAGCATTGTCACTGGAGCTCCTGCCTCACACAAGACGCCACAGGAACAGTAGCAGTTGCCGGCACCTTTCTGTACAGGACTGGAATTTTCAAGGCTCCACCTCTGCCCAGCTCCTCCTTCCCAAAAGTCTCCTCAGAGCTACTTTGGTGCCTCTGTTTCAGGGGTTAACTTGTTCAGAACTACACACTAAATGCTGGCAGGGGATGCAAGGTCTGTCTCAAGCAACATAAGCATGATTCTCACTTGAGGCCCCCACACCTCAAGGGCCTGAACTACTTCCAAAGTAGCAGCCGCCTGGAAAAGCTTTTGTTCAGAAGTTCAGGCCACGTCAGCAGGATGCTGCAGAGTCGTGAAAGCCAGGTTGTCAGGTATGCCAGCAGCACTGCCAAATACCTGCTACAGTGCTCCTGCCATCTGACATGTCCGCTTGCTACTCAGATGCATCTCCCAACAGAAATGGGAACTCTAGAAAAAAAATTATACTTCAAACTACTCAGAAGGATGAGTGTCAGTGAGAATGGCTGGCAGCAATGCAAACAGCCCACAAGTCTCATAGCACCTCTGAAGTTTTAGATGCCTGAAATATGCTATGAGAGAAACACAGATCAAGGGGCAGTTTACAATAAAAAAAAAAAAATTTCCATGCATTCTGCCTGCTATGCTGAACTCACTTTGACATGTGCACAACCCATGCTGTACCTTTTCCCCTCCATCTTCTACTGACCCAATTCACTCCACCTTCTTGGCACCCGGCTGGCTGCGTGTAGGAAGCTGCAAGACTAAGCAGAATTGAGCAATAAAAAAAAAAAAAAAAAAAAAAAAGACAACCAACTGAGCCATTCCTTAAGTATGTCAGCATGCTTCAAAGACTGAAATCCCACTGTACAGGGCTTAACAGTAGAACACCCATGCTGAGACTGACTAGTCCAAGGAAATAAAGAGGACGTGATCAAAGGCTGAGGGAGGGTTTCCTTAGCTATAACACCACAAGCCTAAGTGTGGTCACTCCAATGCAAGTGCATCTTTTTAGGTACCAGTTACTTTGAAAGTTAGCTGGGCACACAAAGTCCCCTCTTCTGCATCTGCAGAGCTTTGAAAATTCCACCTGAAGGAATTGGAGATTCAACATTATCCCTTTAAGAGTTCCCCTACGGTTACACAGAAAACTAATATTTGAGCCAGATGTTAAATATGCAAAGCATGTAATCTTCCAAAGGCTGACTACAGAAAAGATATTTTAAAATTTAGTTGCTATCTTGTTCTTTTTTTAAATTAAAAGATAAGTGTCTTGTTTTATTTCACCTTTGCCATTCTTCCCAGCACCTAAAAACATTTCAGCCTACCAATTAAAAATCTACAACACACTGACTATTTTTAGGAGCATAATGAGTTAAACTGTACAATCAGAAATATCTTTGTTAAGTCAACAATGAAGATCTGATCCTTCAACAGCAGCACTGCTACAGAAGAGTTACAATAAAGGAACCTGAAGGTCAAATTGTTAACAAGGCAGAGAGGAGGGACATTTGAGATACAGCTCTCCGCCAACCTTGGCCCACATTTTTAAGAGCCACAGCAAACTTTCAGAACTGGAAATTCTTCTTCTAGTTCCACACATGATGCTTGCAATGATCAACAGCCTAAAGAGAAAGAAATAGTTTTAAGTTACTGGGAAAAAAGCCTGTCTGCAAACAAGTGTGCATCTATGCACACAATTCAACACCTTATTCTGAGACACAGTCTTAAAAGCAAATCTATTTTTCTTACAATAAGTGATTCCAGAGAGGACTAGAATAAATAATGTCCTCCTCATCCCCACCCAGAAGCTTCAGGAAAGAATGCTGATGACCCTTAGCCATTAAGGCCTGGCAAAGAAAGCATCAGCCCACAGCAATACTGGCGGCCAACTTTTAGAGCCTGATGAGAGGCCATGACACAGTCTGCCAGCTGCAGGAACAAAGACTAAATATAAAGCCCACGTTGTACCTTACCATAGACTCTGAAGTGCTAGCACACAGCTGGGGGACAGGAACAAAAGGGTGACAGAACAGTCTGCTTTAAGAAAGCTGAGGGCTACGGAAAACCCTCTAATCAAACTCAAATACCTTCAGCTAGCACCCTTCTGCTTCCTGAAACTGGAATTCAGCCACTTGAAAGTGTGGTACAGATGCTGGCAAAGTAGCTTATAAGGAGCTATCAAAGGCCAATAGGAAACTTGAGGCAGAATCCTGCTTTACGTACATTGCACTGAGCAGCAGTCTCCATGTTCTTACACCAGTAACCTGGACCCCAGACACAAGCATCATCCCCCAGGAGAGGCTGTTTAGCTGATCCACAGACCCCAAGTTTCTGTGAATAAAACAGCAACAGAGTCAGCATCTTTCTGCTTGTACCAAGAGATCTCAACTTCATTATGTTTGAGCTTCTACCTGACTGAGTGTGGAAGCAACACTGAGGTAGCTTCAGGAGCTCCCACAGTATCATGCTCAGCTGACAAATGCAGTCACACTTGCAGCTGAACAATTAGACATGAAGCAGTAATCTGACACAAGAAAGAATTAAGTTACCACAACTGCTCCCTCATACTAAGTTTCGAGAAACAGTTTCTAGAAAGGGACCTTTCTCAAAAGAAGTCACTTTGCTTCTTCTCATCACATTCAGGGCACACCACACCTTGTTACGGAACCTCAACAGTGGGTAGCCAATGGCAGCTCTTTTCTTCTATCCTTCCTTGCACAAGGCTGGCAGTCTGACAGCTGTCCATTCAATAAGCCCAAGGCCTTGCACAACCATGTTTGATCCAAGCATTCAGTCTGCTGATTTTTATTCCAGCAGAGTTTCTGGATGCTAGGCACTGAAAGGCATACAGAAGAGTAGGCAAGACTGTATCGGAGCCCATACTCAATAGAGCGAAATGCAATAATACTCACAGTGCAAACAAAAGTGGGATCCATCACCTCTGCCAAGAGTTGCACAACCACAGGTTCATACTGTTCCACAAACTGAACACACTGTAACAAAAAAAAGGTTGAGAGATTCCTCTCTTAAAGCCATAAACAGACGATACGGTCACCAGTAGGCAGGCATGTACACAACACCAAACATCCCAACAATCACTCCAAACTGATAAACCAGAGGCTTGAGTTCTGCAGATCAAAAAGGACTCAGCATCGTACTAATCACACAACTACATAATTTTTTGCTAGCTCATACCTGCCTGCAGCTGTCTGCAGAAAGGTTATGATGAGAAAGCAGACAAAAAAGGAAGAGAACCAAGCAGGACAGACTCCGATTTGCAAAGCTCTAATTGTGGAGATCACTGCTGTCTCAAGAGGAAAGCACACTGAACAGGCTGGAGACAAACATCCTGAACAGGGCAGCAGCAGTGTAGTAATGGCTCTTAAGCACTTTTAGCTCAAGCAATTACTATTCACTTCAGGCCAGGCAGCAGCACAAACACTTCCCATCGGCAAGAGCCAGCCCTCTAGTGGGGAGGCCATTTCCAAAGCACAGACAGATACTGGTATTCTTAGCTGAGACTAACGGCACCAATTAATAAGCAACCCACAGCTATTAAACAGCCTCACAGCGGTCAGCAGGAATAGCTGTTCCGTAGCCACTTTAAGCCTGTATACTGTATGCCTAGTAAACTTATAAGCAGTTGCCACTTGCTGACACTCAGCAGCCACCTAATAAGATTTCCAGGTAAATCTTGATAGCCATAGCCTAACAGGTATTGCTTTCTGCTGTCTCACTGAAATTATGCCAGCCTACTTCCAGTTACTTTGTTAATCCCCTGAAAAGGACCAGCGTTGAGGAAAAAACCTTCAGCTGTTCCCACCCACTGTTCTCAGAGTATTTCAAGGCAAACCTTTACTGACTGCAAATTAGTACAACCAGCCAGCCAGCCAATTCAGGCCCTTAAAAGTCTTCATCTATTCAAACGACTGCCAACCCTTGAGGACCAGGAGTGCAAAAACCTAATCTCCCTGCACCCCCAAGTCCTTCCAGCCTCTAGCAAAGGAAGACTGACTACTCAAAAACCACCAAGAGATCCTGCTCTCTTGCTTTTCCAAACACTCTGCAAAATGTTTCATCCTTCTATTCATCTCTATCTGCCTTGCTCTGACCGGAAGGTAGGCTGCCACACTGAAAGGCCTGTGCGGTCCTTTGGCTGCCTCAGATCAAGCTTTCTCCCTCTTTTTCTGTCTACTGCACACGACAAGCCGCTATGCTTTGGTGATAACTAGTAAAAGAAAAAAAAACTTAGGAAGGATCAGTGCTGAGCACAAGCCAGTCCCAGCTGCACCTGTGGACAGTTTGTCTCCAGCCAGAGAGCAAGGTAATTGCTCAAACACAGAGACCTCTATTATGAGTACCTGGACATTTATAGCAGAAGTAGAGACACTTGAGAGATGGACCTAAAATTAGCATGTAGACAGAGCATCAGGTGCAACACTCAAAATTAAGTAAGTGTAATTATCACTAAGACCTAGGTAAACCTAACAAATCAACAAAGACAGCTCCCAGCCATCAAAACAACCACTGCTTTTTAGCCTGCCTCCTGCACAAGCACTTTACCTGATCACTGACAGACTCTGGCAAGAAGTGACAGACTTTTTCCAATAAAGCTTCGATTTCAGCTGTCGTGGCATTCTTCTCTAGTTCTTTGTCTGCATAAGCTACCACCATCTTGCAGATATCACAGAAGCCACCTGCAGGTTTCACTAAAACTGAGAAGGGGGAATAAACAAACACAAAACACCACCACAAATGTCAGCACTTAAGTAGTTCCTCCCAAAAGAAGAAAGGAGGCAGCAAAGTACTAAAGCACATGTCCTCAAGAGATAAAGTCACAGGTGAACTAGCTCATTTTGCAACACCACCAACCTGGCTGCTGCGGAGGCTTGTTGGCTGCACAGCATTTCAGCATAACACACACAGCTTCAGGATTCGTCGCCTCCAAGAGCATGTCAATCAAAGCCTGGCCGTAGACATCTATGAAGTCCTTACACTGGTCTTTGACACTTGCTGGGAAGAGGTAGCAGATCACCTCCATTTCGTGTACAATCTCCTCCTGAAGCAGGATGAGGGATGCATGGCAAATGAAGAACAGAAATCTAACTCGATTCTAAGTACATGTTTTCTTACTCCAACCCACCCAGGATGAAAATCTTGCTCTCATGAAAACAGACAATACAATTGACTTTCCTTCCCCTCTTCCAATACAGCCCCATCTTAGCCAAACCTAGGAAGAAGTACTATTTCCATCACTTACACACCTCTGTCTTGTTGCTCTCCAAGAGGCCAGTCACTTCTTTCACCATGGTCTCGCATATTTCACACAGGGAAAAAGTCTTCTCTTGAACTGAGGCTTTCTGAGTACACAGAAGAAACATACAAAACAATAAACCAGCACTTTACCACTTTTGACACAACTGGTGAAAGATCAGTCTAACAGCACTGACATTCACATGCAGCACACTAATTCATTTACCCAGCTAGCCAGCTTGAACTGAACTCAAAAGGTCATACAGAACCCAAAACCAACCTCAAAGGTCTAAGTAAAAAGTCCTTCCAAATGAACAGTCATTTTGTATGACTAATTAAGACTACAATCCCCAGGCTGTATAAGGAAAGGAGCTGAATTCAGTAGACACAGAAATAAGCAGCCCCACAGTGACTGGAGTCAAGGGAAATTGGAAGTGTGTTTCAATACCGCAAGGACAACATTTGCTAGAATTGAGAGCATCCTCCTGTTCGCAAAAGAAAGCTATAAATTGAGGGACTTGAGGGCAATTGTTTGGAGCCTGTTAATCAGAAATTAACTGTCCTCAAAAAAGTCTTCCCTTTCAAAAATAAAACTAAAAAAAAAAAAAAAAAAAAACCTCAGCCAATGTCTCACATAAAGGCCATGAGAACCTAAGGTGCTTCTCCAAATTCAAGAGCTTCGGCTCTGACTCTGCTCATTCATCTGCACAGGCAGAGTGCTGTCCCATTTTTAAAAGGGATGGAAGCTAACTCCAAATGTCAAGCAAAACCCAAATCCAGCAATTTGCCCTCTAACATTTGAAGTGTCATTTAGAATGGCTGCCACACTACTGCTGGAACAGGAGTTCCCATTTCAATCCTGAAATACTACTTTACAGCTTTGGTTTAGCATAGGCTCCACTATTTAGCAAATCAGACAGCTCTTCTTCACAGATCAGCTTCAGTAACAAGAGGTGGCCAGTAATGTACATGCAGGGAGACTTGAATTATTCTATGCATAAAAGCTCTTATTTTTCTGTTTCATCTAGTTCATTACACCAAAGCAAAAAGGAAGGCAAAGCTGTTGATTACCAAGAGTCTACCTTACCTCCACAACTTCTGCTTTTACTTCACGAACCACCTGAGCTGGCACCAGAGTCTGAAGGGGAACAGATTTCACGGAAGGACAGAACCCAACCATGGCACAAATGTCCTTTGGTTGCTGGAAAGAGATGTATAACCAATTTTAAGAAGTCCAGAAGATTCTGTCCTTTCTACGGAGCCTGTGAGCAGGCACAGAGAACAGTTTTAGAAGGCTCCAACACAAGTTTCATTACTACTTCTACTTCAAGTATTGTCAAAGCATTTGATATGGTTATAGGCAGGATAACTACCAAACAAAATTTAGCAGTCCGTTTAGAAGAGGAAGAGGTTAGGCAACATCCATTTAAAAACCCCATTTACCATGAGCTAATACACTAGGCAAGCCCTTCAAAGGAGTTGACTTAAGAGCTACCAACACCAGAACAGGCCACCAGCATCACATTAGACCTGCATCCATGAAGCTGCTCCCCTGAAAGTTTTAAGTAATCACAGAAGAGGCTAATTATCCTGACTTCAGAGTTCACCCAAAAGCTGGAAGAAATGCCTAGAAGAAAGGACTCCTTTTCTCTTTCCACAAACTACCTTCTTTAAAGTATCCAGTAATGTCACATTTTGCAAACAGAAACACATTCCCACGTTATTGAACACAGCCTACAAGAAACAAGAAGTTAACCATGTTAAAACCTAAGTCTAACCCTTTTTACAAGTATCTGCAGGAACTATTTCAAGTATTCTTTTCACAGTAAGAGGGGAAACAGCAGAGACTTAGAAAGCCTTTTCAAAGGCTCTGTGTTTCTCAAAAGTTTTAGAAACATACATTACTAAAAGCAAAAATAAATGCTGGACATGAGCCAAACTGCTCTAAGGAGGCCACATTATATCCACACAAAGTGAGAAAGTAAGTAATACACGAAAGTGAGAGTAATACACAAAACTTGAATTTTCCACCTAAAGCCTACTTAAGCTAAAAAAGGTACCTTTGGTCCTATGGTTAATTAGCAGATCGTACCCCACCCTGTCACCAGGGCATCAAGCTTCTTACAGCACAGGCTTATACAACAGTTATCATGCCACAACCTCATGCACAGGCAAAAGCAGTATCTCAGAGATACACTGCTGCTTCAGACCACTCCAGGCAGTACCTTTAGGTCAAGCCCTTCGGTTCATGCATCGTAAGAAGCATTTCCAGATATTAGTGTTACAGCAACACCCACATACACACAACATGTTCCCTCACAGACAGATGACAGACACAAGGTCTCCCAGGACTTAAATTAGAAGCCCAAATAGCTCTAAGGAGCAGGAGCTTAAAGGCCTCCCACATCTTCTTTTCAATTCATATGCTCCAAACGTCTATACCATTGTCCTAGATTTAAAGGTTAACCAAAAAGAGACCCAGGGACAGCTGCACTCACGCCCTTTTGAGCCCAACCTTTAAACCAGAAGCTGACAGGAGCCACCGGCATGCTTTTTCCACATCTATCCTTCTTGCATGAAAGTGAGCATATTCTATGCTCTACTGGCCAAAACATAATCAAGCTGAAATCTCAATAGCACAAACCGGCGTCTGGAGCTGGAAGTAGGACTGATCCAGTGGAGGAAGTCTATAGTCTTTCTCTGTTTTAATCACATAAATATCCCTTGTATCTGTCAACACTGAGTACAGTCACACCATGTACACAGCTAATAGAGCAAGAAGTAAACTACAAGCTCTTTTAGAGCAAGAAGTGAACTACGAGCAGGCTATCACCACAGGCAAGTTGCTCACCTACCTGATCCTTCTGTTGACAGGGGAGATTGGAGACAGGAAGAAAGGAGAAATTAAAGATAACAGTTAAGAGAAAAAAATGCCAAGCACTTGGAACTGCATACATTCTTTCCATATAGATGATGGAATATGACATGCTCCCCACCCCAAAGATCCTTAGCATTGCTAAAGCAACTCACATTTAATTGCACAGTGCTAACCAGCATTATTCATCTGAAGTCATTAAAGCATCCTGGGCAAGACTACCTCCAAAGAGTCTGAACAACACTTAGCCGGATGCAAGGTGTGGTCATATTCCAATTTCAGGTAACAACAACAGACTGTATTGCAATGCTTATGAGAAACTAACTAGCTGATGGAACAAAGATTTGCTGCCACCCCCAAATGCTTAAAAAGCAGTATGAGCTTCTAAATAGCCTTGAGTGACTGGAAACAAAAAAAAAGGGCGCTGTATTACCAAATTCAGGTTCAAGTCAACCACATACTCTAGCCATAAATTCACTTATAAATTGTTCATGTTACTTGTGGCATCAAGGCACTGCATTCTCTAAAGAAAATCTTACCTTTGGGTTTGTTTGTGTTGGTTTTTGGTTTTTTTTTAAAGGTTTCAAGATCTCTGGATAAAGAGGTACTATGGATGTGGTCACAGGTAAAATACACTGTATGTTGCTGCAGAAGAGGTAGTGCAGTACCACTCACTTTCCGTGGCTCCTACTAAGAGCCCAGAGAGCAGGAGTCTTGAGATAGCAATTCCAGAAGAGGAATGTTTTAGTCTTGCTTCAAATAGACACAGTATCTCTAACACTCGAGCCAATTTTGCAAGACTGTGACAAAAACCAACTCTAATACGTTTAACACAGTATCTAGTGAGGAGAGGGGAAGTGGTGTAAGTACAGGACTGAAATGGAGTATAAAGGAACATATGTAATGCATCTTCTGTGTTTCAAAGGATTAGAGTGCCTTTTGCACTGCTGAAGTAGTTCTGAAAGAAAAGGAAAGTGCTAAAGAAAGCATTCTGAGACCAAAGTTACTATCCAATTCAATGCCAAGTTCAAAACATTAACACCAAGACTTACAGAGCAAGGGTTCTCCCCAGACCTATGCAGTTAAAGTTTCCCGTTTCCAAATAAGTTAGCTACACAAAGCAGAAAAACTGAGAGCAAATATAATATTCTACTGATCTTACCATGTGCATCATCATTTGGATAGCCAAGTCAGAATATTCAGAGATATAGCTCTTGCACTACAGAAAGTAGGAAAAGAAAAACTTGTAAATACCAAACCACTTAAGCTGTAGAGTTGATCTAGAATTTTCTAATACATCTCAAGGTATTAATATACTTGCTCTAGTTAGTAACTATTCTGTTGTCTTTCAGAGCTTGTCCCAAATGTAAGATGGCATTTCACATTACACAATCATTGCACACGTAGCTGCTTATCTGATAAGTCCTTTTCTCTTCCTCTCAGGGCAAAAGCACTCCCCCTCATTGATACGGCCACATTACCCTGCCAGATCATTTTTATAAAAAAGGCCTTAAGGGCTAGCAGCAGTCTTAAATCTTCTTCCTCCTCCCCAGTGCCATACACCCCACCCAATTTTCTTGACCTGAAAGTTTATTATTTCAACGTTGTTATACTGCGTAACATGTGACACGCTCTCCTTTGTTTTATTAAATAGAGATCATACTGAGAGGATTAAGTCACATACAGGAATAGATTTGTGAACAAAAAAATAGCTTACCATATCAGACATTCCAGGTCCCAAACGGTCACACTCCTCTTTAGCGTGAGCAACCAAAGACTTCACAAAAGATGAGTTTGTCCTCACAGCTTCCTGAACATCAGTAACCAGCTGAACGCAGTCTTGGCATACATCCCCACTTCCCTGGACAAAGAGTGAAAGGAAACTTAAGTTGACATATCTTCACATAACACATTTCAGAAGCTTCCGTTACTACCAAGTTTTGAAAGCTATTTTGAAGCATATACAAATCTTAATGAATATTCTATAGAATACATAAAAGCCTGAGCTAATACTAGACAAGCTGCTGCTGGTATGTGCACCAGCCACTAGATGGAGATTAGGTACCTACTTGGCTCCGAAACCCGAGATAACTGTTAAGGTACCCAATCTTCAAAATCTCTTGGTTTTGTTACAGACCACAGCGGGAAGGTTTCTAAATCTGGCATAGATCTTACCTGCTCCACCCACAGCAGCTTGTTCTCCACCCACTCGACTGTTTAACTCCCATATCTAGGCTTGCTATCAAGACTCTGCCTCTACTCCCAAGTTTATCATCTGATTACTCCCCTTTGGTAACTACTTGTTCTTTTCTGATCCAGTCTGTCACCTCTGAATTCAGAGATGAATGCCTCCCCTGAAGGGCACAGCTAGCAGATTACTCTGAATGTGGGAGAATTCTTCCTTTGAACACTGGTGCCAAGCTTGCTCTAAGAGAAAACTGTTTCCAGTAAGACCTGCTTGACTACTACAGTCCTGGATGGAAACAGCCCAGCACAAGAATTGTCATTATACACTGTGGTGGTTAATCCTAGATTACAGGTACGGTCCACAGGGGCTGCAGCTGTCATTTTTCTCAGCTTTAAACCCACAGGGTAAAGAAAAAGGTAGTTGTCTGTATGCATCAGCATAAAATTCAATAGGAGACAGTCATGCAGGTGAAGCACATCAGTTTAACCTGTGCCCAGTACAACAACGCCTTACCAAGGATCATCAATAAATTCTTATGCAAAGGAGCACTGAAGCTCTGGAGCAAGAAACATGCACTTCTCTTGCATGCTGGAATAGCGCTGCACCCTTACCTTAGACTTCTGCTTGGGTCTGTCCTGAGGGTAAAGGAGAAGAGGCACATTGGCCATGAAGGGGGATGCCAGTTCAGAGAAATCCAGCTCTGGTATCTTATTGGACTGGAGTTGTTTCTGAAGTTTCATTGCAGCAAGCTGCTTCTGAAGAGACTGGCACAGTGAGAGGGCGCTGCATACAACTTCAGGTTTATCCTAGGTGAGAACAGATACATACATAAAGCTCTAGACTGATGGCACTTTTGTGTGTGCATATGTTTATACTGAAGTTCAGAGTAGAGAGTCATTCAGCTGAAACAATTATCGGAAGGTCAAATGCAGTCTTGAAATTTACACCATTAATCCTTACATGATTGAAGGTTCATATGCACAATATTACGTAGAAGAGAAATTCAGGCATCAATAGGAGCACAACTTAATTCCAATAGTTGCAAATTGTTATCCACTTACTAGCTCTTCTTTGATCATATCCATGATAACTGGTAGGTAGGAATCTACAATTTCTTTACACTCGGAGACAAGGCCTTGGTCAGGAAGAAACTCACATGTCTTTTCCAAGTAAGCACGGATCTCATCCTATAAGAGATGAGTTAAGGCTATAGACTATCAAAATCTCTCACGTGTGCTCTCTCGCTCACTCTCATGCTCTTTCCGTTCCCAAAACACCCAACACAAAGCCTAACAAAAGCCCCTTGGACTCAGGTAGGCCCAAGCAGTTGGCAGGCAAAACTACAATGAGGTTTTAAACTATAGATCTGTTTTCCCTAGTCTTGGACCTTCAATGCGACCCTGCCGAAGTGAAGACATGAAATAACTGCTTGCAAGACCTCACAACAGAGCTTTGCCAGCACAGAACATTTACATTCAAGAATTAGTGAAATTATGGACTAGTGGAAGAATTATCTGTTTATACTAAGTACTCCCAGGTTCACAGAAAGGAAGGAGTGATGACAACCAAAAAAAAGTCCACTTGGTGTAATCATCCACTTCTAGAGACTGAAGTATCCCACCTTTTAAGACTGACAACCCACTGGCACAAGAACAATTTTATTAAACACCTACAGTCGATCAGGGATGTGTTAGAGCATGAGAGGCTCTAGAATTTGCTAATCTCTAAACGAGAAGAGGCTGTTTAAAAGCCTTTCCCCATTTACTCTGTCTCTGGCCCCTTTCAATATTTGCTGCTTAGCTTGAGAAAACATCATGCATACTACTCTTCCACCCCCTCACCTTGCAATCTTGTAAGGCAATGAAATCACATAGTGCCTTGGGGCAAGGAGAACAGCTTACCTCAGTGCCATTATCCTTCAAAACCTTGCCAGCCACTGTCACAAGTTCCTTACACAAGTCACAGGGGATACTGTTCTGGAGAGAAAAGTAGAGAGTTACTTTGAGACTGAATTAACTAACTGTAAATGCAGTGTGCAAACAACAATGCAAAGAACGAGGGTCACATTTGGAACTGAAGCAAAGGAAGAAATACTGTCTGAAGCTGGGGTGGGAAGAGGTCGTTTTAAATGAAGAGTGAGGCTATTCCGAACATGTCTAGCTCCAGTTTCTTCAGTAAACATGGTATGAAGAAGCGAGCAAGTGGCAGCATGCCTATTTCACCTAGCCCCACCTCCCTTGAAGTACATTGCCTCCAGAAGCCTTCTCTTGAACCTCTTTTACCTTACTCCTTGAAGAGTTCACACTTACTAGAAATCTAAGAACTTTTTGGGCATGCTTCCCTCAGTTGGGCTCTGCCATTCTGAAATTCCTCCCTCCCCAATCTTTTCCACAATCTGAAACATACCTCGGCACAGATATAGCAAAGGTGGAGTGAACGCATCTGTAAGTAAAATTCCTTTCTCTCCCTGCCCTGCCATCCCCAGAAAATTGTGAAACAATATCACAAACTGCAGCTACATCTAGTAAAGCAGCCCTCACACTTAGTGTAAATGCAACTTGAAAAGCAACACTAAATGTAACATTTGTACCATTAATCAATCTCATGGCTTTAATAATTTAGCATATGCTGTGTCTTTTTTTGACCATTAACTTAGGAGAAAGACCTAAAGAAGCATACAGCTTTTTTAGTAATAAGCTTACTAGTTTGGCATTGCTCAAGTTAAGAATAAGAAAAGGCTTTACGAATTAGGAGTCAGTTTAATGAAGAGGAACAGTCTGAAATCCACCAGCTCCATTCCACACGCAGCTCATGATTGTGCAACAGGTCGCAGAGAAATCAGCAGACAAGTTGTGCAAGGCACAGAAGTGGGAAGAAACTTTTATCTAGCACTCAAATTAAGGCAGTCAGATTAATTCTAATTGGAGAGTTCAAAAATCTCCATCAGCATATGAAAACCAGCTACCTCAACTACAGGTGGGAAGAAGTCTCAGTAGTTGATACTTACTACAGTAGGCTTGTTCCAGACATTCTGCTGGCAGTGTTTCACTGCTCCACACTGCGATGCTGTCCGAATGCTCTGACACCATACTTCTGGTCCCTTTATGCAGTCCTTCTGCCACAAAACGGGGCTCGCCACAGCTGCCAAAACAAGAACCGTTCTTTCACATACTCGAATGATTTCCACCCAGCGCAAGGAGGCTAATGCTGTATGGAATAAACACCATCTCTCCAGTATGCCACTTCAGTTTACTAGTATTTTTAAAGCACGTTTCAATCCAGCAATTTCTGACCTGAAACATGAGTCTCAAATACAGATTACACAGCCAAAGAACTCAGAAAACCTCTTTAACAGTTGAACTTCCCTACTGAAATGCCTGTGTCTCAGCACTTCAGCAGTCCATTCCCCCATCATCAAACTTTTATTAAAAAATTTTGAAAAACCCCAACAAAATCCCACTTTGCTTACCACAAAAGAACTATCAGATGACTTGAAACAGAGAAACTGCTCACAGCAGAAATGTACGGTTCAGACAGCTGATTCCCAAAGCTACAGCCTCCCTGTTCTTCTGTCCTACCGTCCTTGCAGTTACATCTAGCTTCTAACTGTTGTCTGTATTCCTTCTCCCAGGTGAACCACCCTTTTCATATAGAGCCACTGAGAGAATTAGGAAACTAACTGGATTAGAGGCCACAACACACACATAAGTGGAAGACTTAAGAGCCAGGTGCAGACTGAAACACTGACCATAAACAGAAAATTTCAAGTCAAAGCAAAAGAGGGACTGAAAACAATGTGAGACATATTCTATCGTAATAGTTTTTAAGCCCATTAAGTCTATTTAGACTTTGTTTTCTCTTGGTCAGTTCTTTAATGGTATACACAGAAATTTGTGGGGGTGAAAAAAAGAAGTACAAGTCCTTGTCCAGACATACCTCCCACCCCACACAAAATTGCCTTGCAACCTACAACATTTTGAAGTAAAATACAGAATGCCATTTCTGGACATTGTTCCTAAAGAAATGTAAAAAGTCTGCACCATTAGTAAGTAATAGGACAAGTTAATCAACTGCACCTTTTAGTTGACTTCCCAAGCTTGTCCTTTTTTGGGTGTGCTATTTGGACACCCAGCTCCTCCAGGTTTTCTAAATCCATCCTTATCTGTCAGCACGCCTAGTTTCTTCAGCAGTCAATCTCCTATGTTGCAGTAACCTATGAAGAAGCAACTCCTAAAATCCTACAAGAGACAGGCTCCAAGGAAATCTGTCACGGTCTAAGCCTACAAGACACTGCTGTCAAAGTTTAGATTAAAAAAACCACCACTAACCCATCCAAACCTATTAGCTATATAGGTGTTGTTTAGGAGCCATTATTTTTACATCAATGCCATTTACACATCACAAAATGCTGTAAAATTACATTGTCAACCAAGAAGCACGAATTCAAACTGTTGGATTCCTACAAAGTTTCTAGTAAGGTTATGACAGATGAGCTATTACTTTCCCATTTCTCATGTCTTGGTTCTAAACAACCTGATGATCAACTTAATGGCTGAATTACCACTGCATCTACTAGGTACGTAGCCACTACACATCAAAAAGAGCCAGATAAACACTAATTTGTAGGTGGCACTCTGCAGCCTTCTCCTATTGATTTATAGAGCCTGTTTACACTGGGTTTCACAGAGGAATGACCCATTTATTTTAAGGAAAACATGCTTTGCATGCTTAATTTTCTACACAAGAGCTCAAAGTTTACCATCCTCCCTCCCAGCAAAAAGCCTAGATTGCCTATTAGCCTTCAGCAAGGCAGCACACTAGGACTGCGCACAAGACTGTAGGAACAAGACTTCAAAGCTTCCAATAATGTATGGTTAGCACAATATTTACAGACCACCTATTCCAAATTACAGCATTATTGATCTGGAAGCACTAAGAACAGTTAAGTTTCAAAGTCAGAATGGTCAGCCAAATAGCTGTCAGCTCTGGCAGGATGACAATAACCACGTGTACGTTCAGTTGAGGGAAAGAGTTATTCTTCCCTTTCAAATACTGGTATTGGACAGTGGTAGGAAGGCTCTGCAAAGCAGAGAATCAAGCTCTGGCTAAGGTCAAGCAAGACCTTGACTTTAAACAGTGGAATTAACAGCTTTCACTATAGCTTTTAACCTGTGCCTTTAGTTCTGGAAATCAAAAGAAAATTACTCCCCCCTCCCATTCGAAGCATACTATAGAACTACAAAACTAAATTATAAAACTACAGTAATAGTTATTCCAAGTAGTTTCTCAAACTCTTAATCCAAGAGGCCATTTAAAACCCAAGCTGAGGAATTCACACCATAACTTGCACCAGTTCAATCTCCCAGATCTTAATGAACTTTCAGGTTTTCTTTGGCTTTTTCTATTAAGATCCTGCCACTAGTATGACTTTTCAAATCAGTACCACCTTTAGCAGAATGTCTAACAGCTAGTCTTGTTCTTTCTTCCTCATAGCCTCTGACCTGGTCAATTTAAGTACAGGACAAAAGAAATACTATGTGTCAGATTTATGCTTACTTATCAGCTTTTTTGGCTGTATGTCTCTAACAAATTCCCTACTGCATGGCTTCTGTATCAAACACATGCTCACACAGAGTCAGTCACCAACGCTTTGACTTGCCAGGACACAGCAAAGGGTATCGCCAGAGCAGCAGGGTTTTGTAAGGTTACAACACTGAGGCAGAAGAAAACTGAAGAGCAAAGCAGAGGTGAGCAGAGTGCAGGCTGCAGATAATTCTGTTCAGGAGGGGTGGAAGAGTCTTAAAATTAGATTGATTTTTGACAGTACATTAACTGCTTGATGCCTCCGATTGCTCTGCTTCCCTGCAGTCTCACCAGTCTGGAAGGAGAAAAAGAGTAATTTCTCAGAAGAAGAAACAGAACACATCTAAATTTTTTTCAGATTCTACTCAAAGCACTGCTACTGGCCACACAGTCACTTCACATTTGAGAATAAGGACACTAATGTTATCTGCAATCCTCTACAGGAAGACCAAAGACAAAAAAAATCTCAGAAGAGCTGGAAACCAGCAAGGACAGTGAAGAATGAGAAGCATCAAACTATCCACAAGCCAGCGAACACTGAAAATCAGTTTTAGGATGCAAGTAAGCACCCCGAAGACCTTCCCCACTTGTATTATTTGAAGTCTTCACTCCTGCACATCAGAGCAAGATGAAATGCAATATACCTACATAGCTTTTCTGTCAAAAAAGCCAACAGATTCAGGAAACCTGAATCAGCTATGCCATGAGGAGGAACATTTATCTACAGAAAACAGAAAACTGAGGAACGTAAGTGTCCTTTCAGTTATAAGGTACACTGGTGAAGTTCTTTCCTTGCAAGTAGACAATTCTACAGTTGATGTTTTCCGTACATCATGGTCAAACAGTGACTAGGCAAATTTGTCTGTTAGGGCCACACATTGCTGGCACATTGTAGAAAGCAGCTACAGAACACATATGATGCGCACTAAGGATGGCTTCTTTTCTTCCATGTTCCACAGTGGATTCAAATATAGTTAAGCTCGGATTAGTTTATTCTGTATTATGCTGAATTTTTTTATTACAAAACTTAATGTCTAATATTAAAGGATGTACCTTCACTACAACAGTATCTAGCCTCCCTTTCTGACTGTCCTTGGAAAAACAGAAACAAAACCAAAAAATTCCACATTAATTCAGATCTTGCAAATTCAGAGAACAGCAGCCTGAAATCCTTTACTGTTCCCACAGCTTTTTCCCTTTAGCTTGTTCTCCTATTTTTTTATGAAATAGCATTTTTCCTCAATATATTAATTCCCATTACCACAAAAGCAAATATGCAAGTATGTTAAGACATTGTGCTGTTTCACAACAGAATGAACAGTTTTGAGTCTTAACAGTTATCTTGCTGTTCCCTCAAAACAGCCTCTGCCACAAGAAGAGCGACACCTTAATGTGGTATTTCACATCCCCAGAACAGCAGCTACTCAAGTGAAAACAAAGTCCTGTCAGTTACCTCACACCACTCTTAATGCTTGCTGGATAAACTCAATGGGATTATCTTCTTAGATACCTCTGGGATCCCTTTATTTCATATATTGTTCTTTTATCTAAGTAATCCATTTTTAAATAGATTTCTCCTTTCTCTGTAGACTAGCTCTCAACAGTCATACACCATGCCCACCTAAACCTGCCCCCCTTCCCTGCAGTTCTTGCAAGCCACCATTTTTAGAGCACCAAACAAGTTTATCTGTGAAAGCCAGGATGTTTACTTGTCCTCTTCACTGGTTCCTTCCTTCTTGAACCGCTTCAGAGATGTGGTTTCTTCAATTTTTTTAAAAGGAACAGTCTTTGCTCCAACACATTTTTCCTAAATTAAGCAGCAAAAGGAAATGGAGGAGGAAGGAGAAGGGGGCATGGAAAAGCAATCCACATACAGTGTCTTTAGATGTGAAAAACTTCAGCTTTCTAGCCTTCAGACTTCTAGCCAAGCTGACAGCCCACAGGCACCCTAGGACCCCTGCATACACTTGCAGCTTCTCCAAGCAAACACAAAAAAAAAAGCTTCATACCCACTCTGACCTTTCTGATGCTCATCCCTGGCAGACAAGAGAAGTCATCTCACAGAACAAGCAGTGCCTCAGGAACACAGCCTGAAGCCCAACAACATAACCAAAACACTCTAAAAGACAAAGTGTAACAGCAGAAAAGAAAGAAGAAACCTTTTCTTTGAGGCCCAGGTGAGAAACCTAGCACTGCCACAACACCAGTAACACAGTCCTGACAAGTGACAGCTACTGTACATCACATGGCACTCTGCCAGGAATTCACACAAAAAAAACCAGTTTAAAGGCTGTGAAGATAAAGGGAAACCTGCAACTTGCACACACAGTGGTACCATCCTACTTCAGCAAGCACGCATGACTCCCTGACAGTTCTTCAAAGCAGCAGATATTATCACCTTCTCCCTCAACACTAGGTATCTGGAATGGAAACAGTAACATACAGTCTGCAGCTAGGGAAGTAGAGGTGACAGCTCCCTCAAACAATACCACCTCTTCTACCTGGAAAGCTTAGAACCATGCATATGAAAGCACAGTTCAGTTCTTCACTCCTCTTCAGAGAGCAGGAACGTAACAGCATGCTTATAATGGCTGGATTATCAAGGACAGCTACTGGAAAATTAAGTAATCACCTTCCCTGTGAATAACCTTCCCTCAAGCATTTGTGTTAGTTGTCTTCCAGGGACAGCCAGCCTGAATTTCTTACTGAGATTCTCTGAAAAAAATTCTAAGCAATCCCCTCCAAAGCTATACTGAATCTACTAATGAGACTTTTGTGTCCATGCTTGTAAGTTAACCCCTTACATAAGCTTCTACAAACAGGGATTCTATAAGGCCCAGATTCCCTAACAAGCCAGAAGGTAAGCCAGAAAACTATACCGTAGCACACAAAGAAATTCAGCTTAAAGACTTAAACCTCCTCCAAACTGCTAGGAAAGCCTTGGTGCGAGTAGTATTTTTACAGACAGATTAACCTGCAAGAAAAGGAAAGCGCTGAGCTGCTGTTCACTTTAATTGGTTGAAGTCAAATGTAGAAGGTAACCTGAGGTGCTGCCAACTCTCATATCTTTATGACACCCTAATTTGTTCCAAGTGAATAAACATATTAATCAGCAGAGATACTCTTTCCCAAGCCCCATTTGGCGATGTTAAAAAGAACAAAAAACCAAAAAAAACACGACTATTATCTCCCAGAAATGCCCACAGACCGAGCGAACACATCAGTGTCTGCCATTCTGTGCTGTTAGTTACCGACTTCCCCACTTCTTTTGATAACTGCAAAAGCAAAGTGTGTTTAAGTTAAAGATGTCAAGAGGGATCAACTCCTCTTCATCAAATCTTACACAATGTCACCAAGTCAAGGAGTGACCTCAACTGGAAGTTATCTGAAGGGCTCAGTAATCCACTGCCTCTCTGGTCAGTTAGTAAATCTAAAGTTTCAAAAGTTGTAACTGCATCACACACTAGTAACTCATGTCAAAGGTCTACTATGCCTCTGGATTAACAATGCAGTAAAATGACGGCATATTTGAGAGATTACAGGCAATTTGTGGAATAAACAGATGAAACCTGACTAGCTGTTATCAGTAATCTAGATGTTGATCAAAAATCTGTCTTCCTGTCCAATATCTACTAATCAAGTATCAAGCTTGAAACGTTTGTAACTAGCACAATTCACAAGTAATGAGTTTTGAGTTTGCCTCTTCCTTAAAGTGGGGAACACCAACCTCATCTTGGTAAACTACTTCTGCTGTAAAACACTGTTCCTACCTCAATGAGCAAAGACAGCAAAATCAGCTCTACTGTCCCAGTTACAATGAAGATTACAAGAGAATAACAACCACATTGACCAGAGGTTGCTACCAGGTTGCCAAGCAAGCCAACTTCTGCCTGAGATTCTTCTATGACAGAATCTAGAAGAGGTATTTGGACATCCAAGGGCATCTGGTAGTCATCAGGTAGTAAGCAGTCCCATACAGTATGTTAAGATTTCCCCAAGAAGTTAAAAGAAGCATTTTTCCCCTGCGGCAGATCCCTGCAGAAGTAAGTCTGAACATTTTGCACATACTTGTTGTCCATCTCCACTCTTTCTGGTTTTCTTTTGGAGTTTTTTTGGATGGGTGGGGGGACAGATTTCATGTGAGTCTCGGCAGAAATTCTGTATTTAGCATCCCCCTTTCACCAGGCAAATATATTCACACCACAAAGAAAAGAAAAGTCTGCCACTTATGCAGAGAGCCACGTCTGTAAGAGCAGACAAAGTTCCTGGCCACAGGTTACACTGCAGTCCCAGCAAAGCACAGGTGAAATTGTAGAAATGTCAGAAAACAGGGCAGTTCAAGACACTGCCAGGAAGAAACAGAAGAGTTGTCTCAGGAGCAATGCTCTTTGTCACACTGCTGCCAGAGAAGTGCTTTAATGCAGAATGAATGCCAGACACGGAACGCAACTCAACAGCAAGCTCCCTTAGAGGAAAGGGAAGATTTCATACCCCTGCAGCTGAGCAAAGAAAGTATGCCAGAGGGATGAAAAGGCACATTTTAAAGAGCAGCTTCAGGAAGGACAGCAGTTAGCGATGGAAGAACCTGGAAAAGGCAACCTGTAGCACACAAGGTGAAAGAATAACCTACCCAAGAGCACAGTGATGAAGCAGCTGATAGCAGGAAAGAAGAAAGTGTTAACCCCCTAACATCTGTATACTAATAGCTTGCATCCCAAGGTGAACACAGTCAAAGGATTTTAAACCGTTAACATTTGAATAAAGCAAGCCTTGAAATCTCATTGCAAGATTCATTTACTCAGCATCACCAAGAAAATCTCTTTACATGCAGACTTTTAGAGTAGCAGAGAACAAAGTTCAAAAATCAGTGAGGGTAAACAGTGTAAAGGGAGACTCCTCACTCCAAGAGAAAGAAAAATACTGATATCTGAAATTAAACATTGCTCTGTGACCAAATACAGAGACAAGCACTGCCTCAAAATATACACACACTTCAAAGACCACAGAAGTACCCCTTTCAATTTGCAATAGTAACTCTGATATCTTAATAGCAGCAAATTAACTGCATACAAAAGCTGCTACATAAAGAAAAAAAATTAAACAGAAAATTAGCATCAAGTGAATCCTTAAAGAAGCTTTTTTTGTTATGTAGTTCTAAGGTTGCCCCAAACCTGCTTTGAAGAATCAGATCCACATGAGTTATTGAAACAAAAACCCACTGGCAGCCAGCAGTAACTGGCCCTGCTACCCCCACAGAAGCAAGTTAAAAATCTTCCTGCACCTTACACTGGAAAACCCTCCCTAAAACAGCACAGACCAGCCTCCCCGAGAGTCCCAACTGACATCACCATCACCTGATGGCAACAGTTTTGCTGACAGGCTCCCACTCTCTTCTTCCACCCTCTACTTCATCTCTGATTTCAGATATTCCCGGAACTACTTTTGTGGTATGCCAAACAGCAGAAACTGAGATTGTAAAAAGACCACATAAGACTTCAGAAACTCTGCAGATGCAATCGTACATTTTGCCAAGCGTGACCGTGACCAGGCAGAACAACTTGCGCAGCTCCTCCAGACAACACCAAGAACAACTCTATTTATACCTCTTCTGCAAACAAGGAGGAGATTGTGCAAGGGCAGGTTTACCCAAGCCACATGACCAGTGCACTACCAAAGCCCCACTTTGTTACGTGACAGGCATAAAGTGCCTCGCACCCACAGCATTCCCTATCATTCCTCTAAGAAAACAGGGACATATTTTTTAGACAGTAGGCGAACAGTGGAAGGTGTCTTATATAATCTACAGTAGTGGGCTGCACCAACCTAGCTTTTTTGTCAGAAACCACATTCCCAACCAGAACAAGCCTGCAAACTACAGCACGTAATCCCAATTATCTGCTTTTTCCACATCCTCCAGAAAATGCATGTCAGACTAACTCAGCCTTCCACTTTCCTGTTCCCAGATGTTCTGACCAGTGTTTGTTAGGGGAATTAAATATTAGCTTGAAATCTTTGGAAGAAGGAAGATTAAGTCTACTATTTTAGCAAGGATGAAGTAATCACATCCTAAACTTCTTACTTTCTACTTCCATCTTCACTTTTATTTTACCAGGAGGAAAAAACAAATACAGCTCAAGAGAAACTGACTTGTTTTAACTGCACACCCAACCTTCCCCCTTTCCAGGTCTCAAAGACATGCAATAATCAACGTGCGTATCAGTAGTCCAGAGATCCCAAGTCCTGTACACCCTGTTTTAATTCCTTCATGTCTCCCTTAAAGGGAAGATGCACAGAAGCACTGTAAGTAGGTCAACCAAAACCCTCATGGCCTACCAGCCATGCTGTAAGCTAGCCAAGTAACTCCATTAGGATACGCCAAGGGTGGCTAGATTTTGATACAGCTAATTAGTCAGCTTAATAGACTAAAACAGCATTTCAGGTCATTACAGTAAAATCTTCAGAAAATCCTACACAATACTATCATAGGTGAGCCAATTAGTATTCATAACAGAACCTTGGTGAAAAAAAAGACAGGTGTTTATTTGTGTTAAAACAGTGACTTCCTAAAGAAAAACAGGCCTAACAAGTCTTCTGCCATACTCAGCTGTATACACATGCCTTTAACAGGTAGACCAAGCTAATTCTCGTTGCTGAACTGGTTTCTCATTACAATTTCCCTAAATACACTAATGAGAAACCTGGTAGATACTGCAAGGCAAATCCTTTTCACTTTTAAAGCCCAAGAAACTACAATTACTTTAGTGATTCGGAAACAGTCCCAACAGAAATGATTAATGATGTCAGTCAATTCAGCGCAGAGCAGACAGAAGTTGTATTATTAAAGCAGATAGATATGCAGAAAGATTTTTTGCTTCCTTGTTTCCAGCCTGAAAAGTCTGAGATTCTTCACTAAATTGTCCACATATCAGTATGTTAAAACTCCACTTAAGTACAAGACTATTGCACAATCATGCATGATCTCAGAGGCATAAACTGCAATCTGCCAGCTGGTTATTCCTATCACTTTTAAACAGCTAGTCAGGCTTTTTTTTAACTTGACTTGTGAAATATGGCAGGTTAAACTCATAAGCAAATAAGCTCTAGGTTTAAAATTGTCTCATTTGAAGGCAAATTATCCAAAACATTGTGTGCATCGCTGTATCAGACCTTCAATTTTGGGGGTTCTACCCATTCCATACCACGACCTGAAGGTGTAATTATCCCTCCAGTCAGTCTATGAATCATTTCTGTAGATCTGTCTAGCTTCTGCAAAGCACATGATACAAGCATTGTCTTGTTTAACCTCTACTTCTATCGCTAAAGGTATTTTATCAGCTATTGCCGCCGCCACCTCAGCAACAAGTAACAAAGCAGCAAGCACCAAAATTAGTGGAATTTTCCATGTGGAGCAGAAGACCCTAATGAAATTAGACTGCTAAAAGCATGCAACAGAAAAGACTACCTCCTTCCATCTGAAAGAGGATTACAGCCATCTATCCCTGAAGTGCCAAAGATAGAGTTGCTGGCAGAAAAAGTTTCTACCTATTGCTCTTATTTGGCTCTATGAGGCAATAGTTGCCCGATTCATCACAATATCGACACAAACCAACCCAAGGCTACCGCTGTGGGAAGTCATTTTCCTAGCGCAGCGGGAAAAGCTGGTTTCTCGCCAGGACTTTCCCCTTCTCCCAGCGTTTACCTGACGGCTAACCTCGGGTGCCTCCCCCCACCCCAAATACCGCTTTGCCACCGCTGCCACCCCGGCGACGCCCTTGAAATGTCCGCTGCTGCTGCCGCCCCCCGGCCCCAGGCCCTGCTCCGCCGGCAGCACCGTTAGGCCCCGCACCGAGCTGCGCCACCGCCGGCGGGGTCCCGGCCAGAGGCTTCCCCGCCCCCCTCCCTCACCGCTACCTCCTCTCCCTGCACTTTCGGCAGCCGGGCCCGACCGTCCTGCTGGAAAAGGAACGGCCTCAGGGCCGGCCGGCCTGCCCCCCGCCACCCCTCCTCACAGCGCCAGCCGCCCTCAGCCCGCTCCCGCCCGGCCAGGCCCTCGGTGGTGAGGGAACACCGCCCGCAGGTCTTCGGGGCTAAGCGTGAGGGGGACGGGCAGCAGGAGGCGGAGGCCAGGCCGGCAGGGCCGCTTACCGGCGGCCAGAAGCCCGAGGAGGCAGAGCAGCCACCGCGCCATCGTCCCCGCGCCCGTCTGCAATGCGGCGCCGCCGTCACCGCCGCCCCCCCCGCCCCTATAATAAGGCTGCGCCGGGCAACACCGCGCACGCGCGCCCGCCGCCCCGCCCGCTGCGCATGCGCGGGGGAGGGGGCCAGCGCCTCACACCCCCCCCCACCCCCACCTCACCCCGCCGCCTTCTGAGGGCGCAGAAGTGGCGGCGGAGCGCCGCAGCCGTGGCTCCAGGGCCTCCTCTGGGTGAGGGGCTGCGGGCCTGCGCCGCTCGGAACGGCCCTGCCTGGCCGCAGAAAAGGCCCCACAGGCCGCACGAGGCGGTCTGCCCAGCGCCGGCCCGGGGCCCCCCGCAGGCAGCGCCCCTGAGGCGGTGGGAGCACCGTGGGCCCCCCCCAGGGTCGCGTTCAGCTGCGGGCATCCCGCCGAGGGGCAGGCTGGCACGGGGGGGTGCCACCGCAGGGCTCCCACTTGGAGGCTTCACACTCTGTTAGCTGGGGTTAGGAGGTGGGGGGTGCTTGTGTGTCCCTACTGCACCTGGCAGGCTCCTGCTCGCTGTTGTCACTGGGCAGCTACGTATCTGTGTGGGCCAAAGGAACAGCGATCAAAGGTACAATTAAGAAAACTTGAATTGACTTGATACCTCCTAGCCTCTTGCTCCTGCTGCATCCCTTGTGCCAATTCAGCCAACTGGAACAACAAACAAAGAAAGAAAAAAAAAAGGTAGTATTTTCCTACTGGATAAACAAACCGAACCAGCTCAGCTGAGCTGGTCCCTCTAAGGCAGAAGCTGGGATCACCAGGACTGCACAGAGCTGCTGGACCAGCTCTCCTCTTTCAAACCCATGTTCAGGCTTTCTGTTGCTGAAGAAAGGGTCCTGATAAGCTAGGTGCTTCTCACACGCTGGAGAGCTTTGCTCGGATACCCCCTGCAGCCCCACCATAACTCACAAAACTAGTCATATCTGAAGTGTTCAAAATCTGTGAGGCTTACCATGCCCAGTTTGTGAGGATCTTCAAGGTACTGACCTTCATCTAAGGGCATACATGTTGTTACCATGTTGGGTGCCTACCTACATGTTCATTTTTCAAGGACCAGACTTGTCAATAACGTTTAAGGTTCAGTTGCGGTTTAAAGGTTAGGAGGAAGTGGATCTGTTCTGTTTGTCAGTCTATACCAAACAGGATAATGCACATTTCTCCTCTGCTTATTAAGATCTTAAAATTAAGAGCCCAGCTAAGAAGCTACCGTGAGAGGCTTGTTATCTCGCTCTTCTTTGCAAGACACAGCAGGAGAGCTTGATGCTTACCAGGGCCTTTGCCCCTTGCCAGTCAGCACTGCTTCATTCGGAGCCTCCCAAGCCTCTATGCTTGCCATTACTCAGGTAATTCCCAAACTGGAGCCAGACACACCCAGACTGAATCAACAAGGCAGAAAGTCACCCCCAACAGCAATTTTGGCCCGACTAAACAAGCAACCTTTGGTGCTAAAGCAACCTTACCTAGGCAGGGCTCAGCCGTACCTCTCTTATCTTGGGAGCGCGCACACACAAAGTGTTGATGAGGCAGCTTGAATTTCTACCCAGCAGTTAGCTGCTAGCTTAGGAACACAAAAAAACCCACCAGCTTTGTGAAAAACATTTCAAAGAGGGGTTAAGCAAGACTGGAACAGGTAAGCTATTTCAGTGGGCAGGGTGTTTTTCTTCTGGGAACTGAAGGACAGGGGTAAGGAAAGACTAGCAGTGAGTTAATGGGTGTCACCCCCAATCTGATCTCATTTAAGGCACCAAGACCACCCATGCTAGCCCAGGTTTCCCTGAAGATTCACCAGTTCCAGTTCATCTGGGGACTTTTTTTTCCTCTCAAGTACAGAGCATATAATATCCACCCAGCAACTTCCAGCTTGTCACCATGACATAGCTTTCCTGGTTTAGCCATACTGCCTGCTAGTTTTCTCACATAAAAATGGGATTAAAAAACCAAAATGGCATCAACTGCTCAAATACTGGGCATCTGCCATTGACAACAGGACTTTACAAAAGCAGGAAACCCCAAAGGGCAGCTCACCCTATTGAGACCAGGTCCAGCTTACAGATGTGAGGACCAACTGCATGAAGAGACACCTTGCAGCGAGGGCGTGAACTGCAGCAGCCTGCTGTCTGCCTGCCACCTTCCGCTTCTGCAGAGCTTCTGCTCAGATTTGGGTTTTTTCCCTGAAAATAAACCTCCCAGATAACGTGTCAGATGAGTCTTCTCAGGAAGGACCGTGGCTTGGTGGTAGTCAAATACAGCTGAGTCACTTTTCTGTGGCTAGGAGAGAAGGAGGCCTTCCTGGCCCAAGCTTGATTTTCAGTCCCCTTTTTTGGGAGACCCATGCTCTGCGTAAAGTGAGTAGGAAAGGCCCATCCTCCCTCAGGCTGGAAAGCTGTGGCCAGACAAGGGACAGTCCTGCAGCAGAACACATGACTCACATTCCAGGGGCTGGCGTCCAGAAGCACTGCCTCCCCTACCAACCAGTTGGACCAGGCTGGCACTGGAGCCCAGCTGGCTCCAGAAAGCCTGGTGCTCGGTTTTATCATGCCTACGGCACACAAATTCCTTCCACTGTCACCTCACCCTCCTCACACCCAATTCTCCGCTTTGCATAAGCGGCGCACATGAGGCATCTCTGTTTGGCAATCTTGGGAGACCAGCCAGAGGCCCCTGCAGGCTCTGGTTTTGCAGCCTGCCACTGCGAGATCCACAGAAGTGCTCTCATTGAAAACAAAACAAAATAAAACTTAAAATAAATAGAGGCATTTTCTGCAGCAGCCTGGCTTTTGGTCCATTTTGCATTTCCACTCAGACTTCAGCAAGCTGTTGGAGAGCAAGTAAAGCCAGCCACAAATTACAGCCTGGCAGCCTCAGGAAGAGCCTTGGACACGTTTGAAGCCCAAGCAAGAGCAGCGTCCCCGTGACTCACCAAGTGGTTTGGCCTGTGGGTCCCAGCTGGACTAGAGACAGATTCCCCACTGCACACCCCCTTCCTCATCACTAACAGGTTGCAGAGAAATAACTCCCTGTCCGACATACTTCTCAGAGCAGAAAGCATCAGAGCAATTTCCAAACAGGAGGGCAATGCTGCAGGGATTGCGTCTGAGGGCAAAGCTGCAGCTCGACAGCACGAGGAGTGGGCAGGGCAGGTGGAACAGCAGCATGTCTCCCTCTTCCTGGCACTGTTGCTCATCAGCCCCTATACTGGGCTTGTTCAGCTTCCTAACACAGCAGGAAAACCCTGGCTCACAGAAGCAGATGCTTCTCTCCTGAATTAGTGGCCTGAATCAGCCCAGGGCACAGAAAGCATCACGTGATGAACCAGCTCGGCCATGGGAGCAAGACAGCAGTAACCCTACACTTTTCCAGCCTCTCAGCCCCACACATCAGCACAAATAGCTGTGCGCTCTACTCAGCCCAGCGACTGATCCAGCTATATGAGCGATCCGTTCCTCTCCCAGGGCAGTTTTTCACCTGGATCCAGTTTACTGTCTGAACACTTGTGGCAGCATGGTGTGAAAGCTGTTGAGGACCGTCCCCTTTTGGCAGCTGCACAACAGCAGAGCTCTCAATTAACACTAGCATAATCACAGGCCACACTCCTTCCCGCATTCAGCTCAGCCACAACTTAATTATCAAAAGGGTTCACATCAGGTGCACTGGATTTTCCAAGCAAAGCATAACATAAAGACTCCAATCACTGCAGCTAATTCTCATTTCAGTATTCCCTTTGTCAGCTGGCACAAGTTTTACATTTTCATTACAAGCTGCATTTTGTTTCAAGGTTTCCTCAGCATTTTAGGTACTGCTTACTGGGATTAGACCCCTATTCCAAGGCAGACCATATCCCAGGGCAACTGTTACTTCAAACCCATTAGATCAACACAAAGAGAGTCAGCAGCCACAAATGCTTTGCCCTCATGAACTAGGATTTCTGAGCAGGGGTAGCAAGACATGGAACAACAACAGATTCACCAGAAAAACAGATGATTTCTCCTAAATACAGGCGAATCAACAGTGCCGCATCACCTCATAAAGCCCATGCTTTAAAGGACACACACAAAGATGCAGAATCCTGTTTCTGCTCTCATTGTGTCATTTTTTCAGGGCTGTAAGCAGTAAGAAAGCAGCCAGACAAACCTCTGCAACAACCTTTGAAGAAGAAACAGCTCTTTTTTTATAAATGGAAAGAAAAATGAAATCATATATTTTTATGTAAATCCTACACACTATCCCTCAAAAAAAAAACCCCAACAATAAAGGACAATGAATAGTGGATTTAAAAATATAGATCAGAAATCCTAGGAAAATAAAGTCTGACCAAGCAAAAGAGGAGGATGAGGATTTTAGAACACCTTTGGTTCCCATTCATGCTACAACAGAGAAAACACTCCCCAGCAGCCCCCAGGAAGCGCTGCACCTTTTCTTTCCTAGCTTGTCTATAAAGATTGAAAGCAGATGACTTGGGCTGCTTACTGGGCACTAAGATCATCTCCAATAAGAGGAGCAGGCTTGATGCTTTTTAGGACTTCTGCAGGGAGAGACAGGGATGAACAGAAGGCTGCTTGCCCTTACCTCTTCCTGCTTATTGCTGCTCTCCCTCCCTCAGTCACATTGACCTGTTGCATTGAAACTTACCACCATTTTCTAGAGCAGCCATTTGCAGGCTCATCTATCCCACTTTCCAGAAGGTCCTTTCAGTGCATCACCTCTATTAAAAAAAAAAAAAAAAAAAAAAGGAGAAAAACAGAAAAAACCTAACCTTTTAAAAAACATCCCAGCCTGTTTCTAAGAGTGGGCCCTTCTCAAAGGATGGCATTGCAGAAATAAGCAAGTTTTTGGTTTGGGTCTTCAAAGCTTAAGGGGAAAAATATCACCACACCCAGCCCTGGCTGACACCCCTGCACACATACCCTGGCAGGTTGCCAGGGCATCAGCAGGTTGGTGTTGGGGCACACAACCAAGACCACCGCTCTGTCAGCTTCCCAAAGGAGGCCCTTGCAGGGCGTTTTACATGCACCCCACACAGCTTGCTGCCAAGTAGGGAGTGCATTTCCCAAAGCAAGTATCAAACAGCATGGCCAGGCCTTGCCATTAACTCATATGGGGATAGTGAGTGTGTGGGTGGGGACCCCCTGTGTGTAGGGTCTTTCTTTCACTGTAATTTTTGGTTTGGAGTGAAGATTATTTTCCCTTCACAGAGCTCTCAGGCAGAGCAAGTGTTACTACCACGTGGGTGTCCTCAAACAACAAAAGAGCATTGCTCAGGTATCGCAGAGCAAAGTCTGATACTCCTCTTTTCTGTGCATTCATTCCAAGGTAAAAGGCAACATATTTCCCATCCTCATCTTCTACCTCTTCCTCCTTTACCTGTCCGTTGCCTCTGCGCTCATCTCAGCTCTCAACGCAGGACCAGCAACTTCAAATACCACCACCCTGCTTTTAGCACTGCCAGCCAGAAATGGGCAAAACTTGCCTGCCCAAAACTGAAAAGCTTTTACAAAATACAGGGTGGAGTTCCTTTTATTTGCTTTCTGCTTTGCAGGTTTTCAGGGATTACAGTTGGTAGCTCTAAGGGCTTTTTCAGCAGTGCAGACTGTTTCAGTCCAGCCCTTTCACAGCAGCTGAAAAATCTACTTTGACTCAGTTCAGCTCACACAGAAGTGATTAGATAATCACGGGACTCCACGAGCTTTAAGAAAAAGCACAAAGTATTATAGGCTTTGCAAGAAAAATAAGTTGTCAGGGGACAAAAAGCTACAAGAGCTCCTGTAAGAAACCAGACTGAGAAGACACCCATCCTCCAGACTCGGTACATACAATTTCTTCTGATATTGAAATACTTGCTTTCTCTTCCCTCATTATCCAGGCTGAAAGGGAAGGCACTGAAGGGAACATATGATTTGGGGAAGAAGGTACCGAACAGAAGAGATTGGGCTGAGATTTGAGCCCAGATAAGCTGTCCTCACAAATCTGGATGAGCAAATAGGGTGTTAGCTGGCGTGTCAGGAAAGGAGCGGGAATAGATCAGGGAGATCGTATAGTCCAAGATCTTAATAAGCAGCCCCAGAAGTCCGGCACGGATCACACAAGGACTGCTGCTCGCCTGCTCACTGGTTGGTATGCTGTTGCAAAGTCTGCAGTCCTTTTTCTAGGTCACAAACTTGGGAAGCATCAGGCTTCCTCACGTGATCCCGCCTCAACTGCATGCTCGCTGTCAAAAGCATTTCAGCCAAGCAGTGGATTTTGGTGGAGTCTGCAACAGCAGCTAACTGCTGGCCAAAACTGGCATGAGTTTGGATTAATCAAAGTCACAAGGACACAGTGAGGGAAGTAGCAAGTTCACCTACTGTGGCTTCCACCACAGGGTCTTTCATCATCTTAGTCACCAACAGCACACAACCCACACCCAGAGTCGCGGGCATCTGAATAATTGTCCTCTGCCCTCTTGTACAAAAGGCTAAAAATACAGTCAGAGATTCAATCTCCTTCTTCCATTGTCCCAGCTAAATCTGGGACTTAAATGGTTGGGAGCAAGCTACCCACTGCAGAGTTCATCCCTTGCATGCTCCAACTGTGACAGAAAGATCCCATATCAAACTTACTGAGCCTCTTTTACTGTTTCTTCATCTTTCAGTTTCATAGAGCAAAAGCATGTTTCACACTAGGAAAAAAAGCCAACTGAACTGCAGCACAAGTAAGGGACACAGCCACAATTCAACACCTTTGGATTTCACAGGAGAATTCAGCAGCACCTTTCCCTGCTAGCAACCTCTCCTTCTGTGTCATTCCCACCATTCACCCAACAGTAGCTGGGGAAACATTTGAGCATCTTCTCAAAACAGCAAACACAGGGCAATAGAAATGTTTTATGGATTCCATGGGCAGCGCTGTGACTAATGAAGTATTGCCAGCCTGCAACCTGGTTTTCCACAGTGATCACAGTTTCCATGATTATTACCCAAGGCGTGTCTTTGAGACTTGCTCTTCACCTCTTCCCAGAAACTGGTGTAGTAAAAGCTTGTTTTAACCCTCAATTTGTAAATCACAGACCTGAGAAAGTCAGTACCATGTACCCACATAAGCTCAGCTACAGCCAGGAAATAGCTAGACCAAAACTCACCATTCTGCTGAGCTTTGCCATGGCAAATGTCAGAGAAGAAACAAAACCCCTCTTATCCTTTCCCAGGAAAGGGCAGAGAGGCGTTGGAGTTAACTCTTAACCCTGAGCACTGTGACCCAGCCAGCTGCAGAACAAAAGCATAGCTGAGCCCACAGAGAAAGAGAAAAATGCAAGAAACACCCCTGTAAAGAACAGTAAATGTCATTCCTGGCTTAACACACTGAGTCAAACGTACCACCTGTACAAAGAGACGCTGACCCAGGACACCTCATGAACCTGATGCTAACCTGAGGGGAGGGGAGGGGAGGGGAGGGGAGGGGAGGGGAGGGGAGGGGAGGGGAGGGGAGGGGAGGGGAGGGGAGGGGAGGGGAAACAAACAACCAGACAACCTACTCCCATCCATCAGGCCACACTGCAGCTGCCCTTTAAAACACATCCAACAGCTGCTTCCCCTCAGGTTGTAATTTTTTTTGTTCAGCTGCAGCTGATCTCTCTCTGTACTCCTTTAGTTGGACAAGGTTCAGAGCCATGTTCTGTCCTTGCTAACAGATCTGCAAATGAGAGTTAATTAGCCCAGAGAGATTTGGAAACTGTTTTTCCATAAAAATGAGGATTATCAGGTTTGCCCTGCTCCTATTTCGCAGTAAAGCTTAGAAAGCAAACAGGTTTTGCTCTTACTTGGTTTTCCTGATGCTGCCTGGGGCAATCAGAAGATAAGTGGAATTTATAGTGATTTTTAGCAAAAATGTCTGGATTTCCTCATAATCTTTTCCTAGGTTGCTCTGAACAGCCGCCCCAATGACAGCCTCCCTACCGCCAGGTCATATTGTTCTTTTGCTACACTCAAAGACCATCATGTAGTGGTGGTTCCTCCTACAGATGTCCATGCAAAGCGGATGATCTCCAAGGTGGACCTGCTACTTCTGTCTTTCCGAGACCTATGGGTTTTACTACCAGGAGGGTCCTGCCCCACTACCTCTTGTTCCACAACATGCCCTTTAAATGAGACCCACCACATCCAGAACTGTCAGGGTGGAGAAGTGTCTCATCCTTACAGGCTGCCAGGATGCAGCAGTGCCATTTCCTAGAGGTGGATCTTCCAGAGGTCCAGCTACAGGGCTTGGCTGATCCTATGGACATGCCAGAGAAGGTTTGCTGTTAGTTTTCTGCTCTGATGCTTTTGCTTCAGCTTCTTCATTGAGAAGGCCCTTCCCCATTGCGAGCAAGGCTTCAAAGGTCAGGGTGCCCTTATTGTCTGGTAAATGGCAAAGATTTGGTTATCACCAAGCCAGACAAGGTTTCCAGGCAGAAGCATTATCTTCCTTTTGTAAGCAGACCAACAAGGCTACAGCATGACTACTAGGGGATTGTCAGAAGCCACTGTTGTCTGCCCTTCTGCAAACAGTGGCTGAGCTCCTGGAAGAATTAAATCCCCGCTGCAAAAAAACCCTGGCGGTCAGGCAAACTAGTACCAGTCATGCACAAGGGTGAGCTCTGATCCTTCAGCCAGTGGCTGGGGAATGTCCAACCTGAAAGCTATTTCAGAATAGGATGAATATATGTGTGTCTGAACAGGGCTAAAGCAGGTTTCTGTAGGCGCGCAGTGCTGTTCAAAGTGAAAGCATATGCCTGAACTGAGAGCTGGAAGGGGCTGCCCTGCTGTCTCTTGCACCCTGGTCAAGCACTCCTGCCACTTCCCTGTCTAGGGGCAGACCGACCCTGAGTGGATCTGATCAGCTCCTGATCCAACTAGAAACTCACCCTGCAAAGGAAAAGCAATAAAAGAAGTTTTCAGGCTCATGTTGCTGCAAGTGACACAAAGGAAAGGGGAGGGAACATGTGCTGGGGACAGAAAGAGCACAGGACAGTCACCTCTCTTCCCTGTCTTAGGTGGATTTAAGCACATCATGAAATTGCAGGGAAACTGAAAAGACGAGATACAAATAACACATTAGGATAAGGAAATAAGCTGCATCAATAAACCTGATTGATGAGAGCATTCAGCTTGAGGACCCTTTTCTAGCCTAAGGTTCCTTAAAGGTTTCATCAACATTTGGGAACATTTTTATAAAACCACATGCTCTCACAAACATCTTGACACCAAGGGTTTGGCTAAGGTATTAATAAGTCATCACAGCCAGAATTTATTGTTATACTCTTCAGACCATCTTATGATGTTCTCGGTGAGAGAGCATCCCTGGCACGCACTTTGGTGTGTGCTTGTGCCCCTGTATTACACCACCAGTGGAAGTTTTAAGAGGAGTTAGCAGCCAACCCACCACACAGCAAAGCTATATCTTCTAGTTTTGTAGTGTGGGCTTCAAAGAAGCACGGAGAAAGCTTGGTGCAACCTTGCAAATCGTGTTGCAAACACCTGCTCTGCTATAGAAACTTGCCAAGTAAAACCCAGCAGGCAACATGGCTGAATAGCTCAGCACAAACTGGACACTGAGCACCCAAAAGCCTGAGTTACCCCTGGGGTTTTCTCAGTGCTGAGTACTTCTTAATAAAAATTGGTTCTCACTTCCTTCTTTCAGAGGGGAGAAAATGGTCCAAGTCATGCTTTTGCAGACATTTCCTCTCCTGATAAGGCTTAAAGTGGGTAACTGAACACAATCGGCTCCTTTTTGCAGGGGATTTCTCTTCATACACGGGCTGGTCAGAAAGAAAAGCCAGCTATCAGTCTGGGTCAGTCTCCCAGCTGTGAATGTTGGACCAAAGGAGCTTTATTTGGTTGATCCTAAATAGAGTTCCCTTCCATGAACGGTGTGTTGGGAGAGCGGGGTGCTCAGATGGGGAGTTTTCCACGTGTGGAGAGCAGGGAGACCCAGACTTTACTCAGCGCAGCGTGCTGCTGACCTTACTAAGATGCAGACAAGTGCCTGATAGTATTTTTTTCACTGCAGTGCAGCACCAAAGCCAATGGCACCGGTACAAGTGCAGTTGCAGTCTGTATGTGATACCCTCTTTCTTCTCACTTGCCTTTTTTCTCTGTGCCAGAGACTTAAAAAGCCAAACCAAAAAGCACAAGGCTTCCTGCTCACCTGGGAGAGCAGCAGACTGGCCTTGCTGGCAGTCCCCAGGACAGGGACATCAAGGCATTTTCTACTACGTCACTATTTAGGGCTTGCCAGCCTCTCTTCTTACCAGATGTCCCCCTGGCTTGGCTGCTCTCATCACAACAAAGTGGATCTTTGCGTTGCACATTTGGAGAGTGCACGGATTAAAAATAAGCTAACTTCTTTGTTTCACCCTCAGCAGTTTTAGAGAAGCAGAATTGAAAAAGGAACAGAAAATGCAGAACAGGGTCCTTTGAAGAGGTTGCACATGTTGTGCATGGGGTCTGCAGGAGGCAGCAAGGGAAGGATGTGCAGAGGTCAGTCAAAAGCACATCAGCTGCAAACACTGAGTTTCCCACCAAGCTCCCACCCACATTATGTCTGCTCATTTTTAGCATAGATGCTGGGTGCAGGGGGGGAAAGACCAACTGACAGTCTCTCTGGGAAGCTCAAATGGTGGGATTTGCTGGGGCTGCACGAGCCCATTTGCGTACAGAGGACAGCTAGAAAAGCGAACATGAGAAAGCATCCATCGCTGCAGGTACTGGATAGAATCTGGCCAAGTATCAGTTCAACATGGGCAGCAGCAGCCCCTTCCTCAAGTCATTTGCCGAGCAGAGGATGGCCTGAATAGCCACCCATGGGAAAGTACTGATGTGCCAGACGGCAAGCGCGGTGCTGCCGTTTCCCTTGCAGAGACCTTGGCCCGCCTCCCCTGCAGCAAATCATTGGTTTCTTTAATGAACCCAAGCGCAGATGTTGGTAGTGAGTCAGGCCTAGTCTCCAGCAAACGCTCCTGGTTTATGGATCGCCCTTTCCATCCTGTTTGTTGGCCAGCATCTTCCCCAGCCCCTGGGTCCTGTCAACAGGGCTGCAGTTTGGGCTTGTGGCCCTCTTCTGCCTCGTAGGCTGCACCTTCCCCTCAGAAGGTGGGGTACCAGGGCTGTGCATTTCCATGTCAGGCCCATCGCTCTGGTCTGAAACACCACCCTGGGAGGGGGGCTCTGCCAGCAAGGAGAGGCTCCCGGTGGCAGCAGAGATGCCGAGAGAGGAAGGGGCATTGCGTGGGGAGGCGCGGGCTGGGCAGGCAGCAGGCAGGAGCCAGGGACTTTCTGTTTCAGCTGAGTAAAGGGAGGGGGACGGAGGCACAGAAAAAGCAGATGTGGGCTCTGGCCGCGCTCGGTTTCCCTCTCCAGCCTGCAGGACCCGCTGGGATGCGCTGCCGGGGGGCGTGGGGTGGGGGGGGTGTGTGTGTGTGTCCCTGCGAGAGGAACCCCCCGAACCGAAAGCGGCGCTGAGTCAGCACCCGCTGCGGTCAGGGCCGCGGCTGGCAGGGACCGCGCCGCTTTGCAAAGGAGCAGGGGAGGGGGCGGCGTGCCGCCGCCAGGTGGCGCCAGGAGCACGCGCGGGCAGCGGCACCGGGCACCGGGCAGGGGGCACCGGGCACCGAGTACGGGGCACCGGGCAGTGCGCACTGGGCAGCGGCACAGGGCACTGTGTACCGGGCACCGGGCAGGGGGCACTGGGCAGGGGGCAGCAGGTACCAGGCACCGGGCACCGGGGCAGCAAGCAGCGGGCACTGGGCACTAGGCACCAGGCAGCGGGCACAGGGCAGCAGGTGCAGGCAGCAGCAGCACCAGGCAGCGGGCACAGGGCAGCAGGTGCAGGCAGCAGCAGCAGCAGGCACCGGGCACCAGGCACCAGGCAGCAGCAGCGGGTAGCGGGCAGCAGGCAGCTGGTAGCAGGTACCAGGCACCAGCACTGGGCACCAGAGGCGGGCAGCAGCATAGGCAGCAGCACTGGGCAGTGCACAGCAGGCGGCGGGCAGCAGTATCCTGGTTCTCTGAAATATGGTGTCAAAGCATTTTGTTTCAAAAAAGTTAGCTTTTTATGTAGTCTTTGGCATGGGACCCGTCAGCAGCAGAGAGGGTGAAATGCCCCGTTTATAGTTACATGGGGAGGTTTCCCGATAGGTGGGTTTGTGTTTAGTTATTGAAAGATCATAAAAAAAAGAGACCGGGAAAAGTTTCAACTAATGGTTCTGCATTCTGGTAAACAGGCTAGCCTTGGCGGAGAGGATGAAAACACCCCTGTAAGGCTTATGTGGAAAGGTCATCCAAGAGGAAAAGTCCAAGAACAGGTGGATCAGTGATTAAAAATGGCATCTGGCATTTGGAAGAAAAAAAATATTTTTACACTGATGGCTTCTTCATATCAGCCCACAGCCAGTGAGTCATTAGAGCTGTTGTTGAAGAACTTGAGGGTGCATTTCTTGAGAAGGTTGGGTACAGGTTATGGGCAGGCACGCTGCATTCAGCTGGCAAACTGGGTTCATCTTCATCTTGAACAGGGCGTTGCCTGCTTTCCACTCAGGGTACAGGTAGCCTTAGTGCTCTGGGATGGCTGTGCATGCACTCACACACACACTGCTCCCAGCTCCGGGGCTGATACACCCGCACCCTGGCACTGAGACAAACCTTCTCCCTCTTCGGAGGCGGATCTTGGCTGGCCAGCTCAGGCTCTGTGCTAGGACCCATGCTGCATATTTTCATTGAGTATGAGTGTCCACGTGGCTTTAGGTTCCCCATCCTTTTTGCCAGAGGATCTACAGGACTAGAGGAGGCAGAAACCTTCTTTTGACAGGGGACCTGGTTCCCTAGGCCAGCTCATGCAGCTGTAGGCGGTCCTCAGCCCAGCCCCAGCTGGGAGCACGTCCCATCAGCAACTGTCCTGCTGTCCTCAGGTGGGGAAATCCTGCCATTTGCAGGCACCTGTGCAGTCCTGTCCCCTGAAACCACTGCACCCAAGTTCCTGTGCCACTGGAGAATATTGTTTCCTGTGCTGTGTTTGCAAAAGGTCCTCATGCAAAAGGAAATGGGGATGTTTGTGACTCGTTTTGCAGCTGGCAGGTCATCTCCCTGCCACACACCGTCGCCTCTCCAAGGAACGCTCTGAAAAGCAGCTTGCTGCAGTGCGGGCACCTGGCCACAAAAAGCAAAAGGAAGGCTGCCAACAGGTTTCCAGCTTTCTGAGGAGCAAGAAACAAATCTGAAGTGAGTCCCTGCAGATTCAGCCTTGAAACAAAGCCAGGTAACCTTCTCTGTCTCATAACCTCGAACAACAGGCGTTGTTCTGCTGTCTCTCATTTCCAAGCCACATCATGACGTCCTGGGAAATAAAATACTGAAGTGCCTCAGGGGAAGCAGCAAAGCAGAGGAGAACTGGGTTTCCCTTGCACTGCAGCTCTCAGACTATTTCCAGGTGCACCATCACCATGTTCTGCTGCCAGATGCCACCAGACAGCACATGAAGGGACATGGGGATAGAATTTGGTCTAACCCACAGGCAGATTTCCAGGCAGACGCTGCGCTGACTTTAACAGAGCAAAGACCAATGGAAGCTTTTTTTAAATTGGAGCCCGACCTTTTCACTGCCACATCATCTGCATGAACCAAGGCTGGAAAATGAGTGTCAGATGCCTTTATTCCCCCAAAACCCAGAGCATCCTCGTTGCTATAGTGACACATCCCCCTTTCCTTGCTTCTGATGTCATTCCGGGGACTGCTCCCCAGCCTCCTGCGTGGCAGGCATGTGTGTACATGCGCGACACAGGAAGAGAGGCAAACTGTAGGGCAAGGACTCAAGGATGAGAGTCTGAGCACTGTTAGCCCAATGAATGGAGACGTGTTAGGACTTGTAGGGCATAAGCCCTGGGAACAAAGGAACAAGTTAACAGCAGACTCGAGCCATAGCGGTTAAAATGCCAACCCAACGGTTGAAATGCCAACCCAACGGACAAAAGAGGGACATACAGCAAGATAAGGGAACGGGTAGTGCTGATAAGGAACTTTGTTATTCACGAAAGTCAAGTAGGACACCCCCCCCCCCCCCAATCTTAGAATAAAGATTGATGCTAAGATAATATAGACTAATCAGTACCTATTGTTTAAATTATGTGTCTTAGAAGATAACCAGTGTAGTTCACGCTTAAGATTTAACCAATCAGTGTCTAACATGTAGAAGGTAGAAACTTATATTAATGTAAAAGAATCACTAATAAATCGACATCTTGCTTGCATCAAGCTATGTCCCGTCTCTTTATTTGCTGCAGAGAACAGGTTATGTTATCCCTGGAGGAAGAGGAGTGGGTGATGAAGGGAATGTGATCCCACAGTTAGTGAGGGGCAGAGGAAACACAACTCCCTGCCTCTCCTGTCGACTCTCTCTCAGCAGTTTGCAGGGAAGAGAAGGCACTTTGTTCCTCCCTGTGCCAGCTTTACTTATTGATGAAGCAGGAAGGTGATCTCCATCCAGAGCTCTGCATGTGCGTGCAGAGCAGGCAGGGAGTGCACCCTGGGTTCAGAAGGATGGGTTTCAGCCCAGGCTGTGCCCCATGCCACAGCTGCATGGGGAAGGGTCCCTCCCCTGCTCCCACCACCACCCCAGGACCACTGCAAAAGCATCCTGCAAAGACAGCGACCCCCTGTTGGTGTGGGTGTCCCACGCCCCACCAGCCTCTCTCTGCCCTCATCTCAAAATTATTTGCATGTTAGGGATGTATTTTCACCAAGATCTCCTCTGCCCACAAAATCTGAGGCAGAATTCCTGTTGCAGTTGAAAGAACAAGTGAGGAGCTTAAAAATGCTTTGCCATGATCCAAAACCCCACGAAACTTCTGCGGTGTGCAGCCAGCCAGACTTATCCACTCTTCTTGACATGATTAACCTGACAGCCTACACAGGTCTGATCCTGCAAGCCCTGGTTTTGCCTCATTTAGGCAGAGTTTGCAAGACGCTGCCCTTTACTGCAGCTCCATCGGCAACACTGTGGGAGCCAGAGCCATGGCAGGGGTCTACCAGAGTCACCATGCCCGTCTGCAGCTGGATCACAGAGTTACTGGCTGCAGGATGCCCACTAAAATGAGAAAAAGCAGAAGGATGTATGTATGGAGGCATGGAGGCTATACCTTAAACATCACAGCCAGGCTTTCCTGCCTTGACGTGGGCATATGAACTGTGCCACCAGCTCCACGTGCCTCCAAGCAACAGCAGGCAGGTTCACAACATCCCCGTGTTAATATATATCTCTACATATATATGCATACACAGGCATATATGTTTGCACACACCCACTGTTGCTGCAAGCACAGTGCTGGCACTTTGCGCATAAATTCATACACATTACCTTCGCTAATAGGAAGCCACTAATGAGCTGGGCAGGTCATTGCACATGAATGCCAAGAAAACCTGCATTTTTTGCCTATGCCACATGCGTAGCTGTAAAACCATGCCAGGAATGCGAGAGAGCTGAAACTTTTTATGGGGACTCGTTTTTTGGATCTTTCTCTGCCCGCAAATCCAGATGTCTTTCAGCTCCTCGGTGTCTAACGTTACAGAGCTCTGAGGGAGCTGTATGAATTTCTGCACGTAAGGCAGAATAGCTGTTTCAGTACAATTTAGTGCTCCAGACCTTAAGCCCGCCCTGTGGGGACAGTGACAGCCGCTGTCCCCCAAAGCTCCTGGTCTGCTCCCAGTGAGATGCTCGCTCCCTGCCCTCCCGGGGCATACAAGTACATGCTCACCAGCACGGCACACCATGGTGTACGGCCATCACGTGGAGCAAACTCACCCACAGCTCCTGTATGGGGAGAAAACGGAGTTCAGTAATTTGGGGAGAAAGTGCTGACCCTGGAGCCAGTTTTGGTTGTGGACAAGGAGAAGGAGCCTTCCAGTGCCTGCAAGGTGGTCATGGAGAAGATGGATCCAGGTTCCTCACGTTGTGGGAGGGCAAGAGCTGGGACAGGAGAGGTTCAGAGCAGATATAAGGAGAAACATTCCCCACGAGGACAGCCCGACACCGAGCAGGCTGCCTGGAGAGGTTGTGCTGGCTCCGTCCTTGGTCCTTGGAGGTTTGCAGGGTGAAGCTCTGGCCACCCTGGTGTGACCCCGCTTCGGGCAGGAGGCTGGACACGAGCCTGTGGCCCGAATCGCTCCGCGGTGCCCGGGAGGGGAGACTCGCCTCGGCCCTGGTGGGACACTTTGGCGGGGGGACACTGCGCCCGCGGCCCCCCATTTCCCCTCCCAGCGCCCAGGCGGCCTCTCCCAGCGCGGGGCAATCCAGGGGCTGGGGCCGGCAGCTGCCGGGCTCCAGCCGCGGCGTGTCGGGCAGGCGGCTGGGGGGCTGGCCCGGGGACCCTGCCCGGCTCCGCCCCGGGACCCGCATCCAGGCGCCGGGACCGCTCCCCCCGCCGCCGCCCCGGGAGGGAGGAAGGAAGGAAGGAAGGAGGGAGGGAAGAGGGGAGGGAAGGAGGGAAGGAGGGAGGGAGGGAGGGAGGGAGGGAGGGAGGATGACAGCGCCGTGAAGAAAAGCAGGGGACCCGCTGCCCTCCCTCCTCCCGCTCGGCAGGACCAGGCGAGCTCGCCCCGCGAAGCGGCCGCCGCCGGGTAGGTGCCGCGGGGCCGGGGCCGATGGGGTTGGGGCCGGAGCGCAGCCGGGCTCCGGGAGCGGCGGGCAGCGGGAGCTCCGGGCCGCCCCGGGGCGAGGGGGGGGATGGCGGCGGGGGTCGGGCCTTGCTCTCCCGGCGCGGAGGGGAGTTGCGGGAAGTTGGGCGTGCGAGGAGGGGCCCCCGCCCCGACCCCTCCGGCAGGGGGAGCGGGGCCGGGCCGGGGGCGGCGGGGAGGCCGGGGGGCTGCGCGGCCGCATCCCCCCGCGGGGGCGGCCCCGGGCTCCGCCGGCTCCTTTGTGCTCCCTCCGGCCTCGGCCGCTCCTTTGTCTCGGTGCGGGCCCCCCGCCGCCCGCTCCCGCAGCGGGGCAGCGCCGGCGATGCCTGCCCGCCGGCGGGCCGGCCGCATCCCAGAGCCCTGCCGGGGAGGGAGAGTCCTCTCGGCTCATGCCCGCCCGAGCAGCTCGCTCCCTCGCCTTCTGTCGGGGAGAAAAGAGGGGAAAAAATAATACGTGAAATCAGGGCGAGCTCTCCAGCTGCAACGCCGAGCTTCCGTCCGGAGCGAAGCGCGCCTGGGTCGAGACAGGGAGACTTTCTCACAGCCATCCCGGAGTTGCATCATCCGGCCTGACAGTCCCTACCAGGGAGCACTGGAAAGTTGTCCTCGCCCTTTCCCCTCCTGCCCCGGGCCTGCTGGGGGACCCTGGACCTCAGCTGGCTGCCGACCACCAAAAGCCAGCGGCTTCTCTGCTGGAGCTGGGGCACCGGCACCCTAGCCACACCGGGCACCCAGACAGGCCTGGCTGCCGGGGGTTACCTCGGGGGGGAAAGGACCATCCGGGCAGTGTCCCCACTCAGCGCCTGCCGGGCTTTCAGCAGCCACTCCCGGCCACGTTTGAGGGAGCTGCCCTCCTTTGCACCGTGGGACCCGAGCCTGGCTTTTCCTTGGTCAACGATTTATAACACCACGCCAGGACAGGGATTGAACTCCACAATTTTCCCACATCTACTGCATTGCTTCAGTCTAGGATTTGTTTTCACACACCCCAGTCTCCCTGTGCTGCCAGGACCCAGGCATGGTCTGTATTTTCCCAAGGGCAGGAGCGACTCACTATTGGCCCAGTGAACATCTCTCACCACCAGTCCCTCACAGAGGTCCCCAGAGGGCCAGAGACGCCTGTCTCGGGGTGAAAAGGGAGCAGAGCAGGGCACAGAGCGAGCGGTCTCTCTGATTTTGGGGTGGGTTTGGTCTAGGAGCTTCCAGGCTAGTGTGGAGCAGTGAGGAAAAGGAGCGCAGGGCAGTGGGAGGGACCGTGGCTCTGCGCCCCAGAGAAAGGGCTCATTGAAGCAAGGACGGGCATTTGCGGTTCCCAGCGTGGCCAGGGGGTGACGGCACGCACAGCAGCCAGCATTGTGCCACTGGTGCCGAGCAAACAGGGCTGGGCCGGTCTCTCGCCTGTCTTGGTGGTCTGCTGTCCTGCCCCCCTTGCTGCCTGGCAGGCTGGTGTGCTCAGTCACGCACCTTTGCTGCAGGTGCTGCTGTAAAACCTACCCCACTGGTGTCTGTGGTTTCCAACAAGTTGGTTTCACAGTTGTAGGTGTTTTAGCCAGCTCAGCTGGTCCCTGCTAGCTCCTGGTCCAGATCAAAGCCCAGAAGGCTGGTCCCTGCCTGGCAAGGCAGCCTGGCACAGCTGCAGATGCACGTGTTTTACCCCCATGCCCAGCACTGTCGTCTCTGGAAGTCCTGAAACATGATGCGTTCGCTCAGGTGCCAGCAGCAGCTGTCTTCTCTGCTGGGTCAGGAGAAAACACCTCTCTTTGGACACCACCCAAGGTGAGGGAGAGCAAAGACCAGCCTGTCCTGACGACGCTGGTCCTGTCACAGGCAGTATTCTGCCCGACGCCAGCCTCTAAATCCCTTCTGGGCAGTGCTTTTTGGGACACAAGAAGCAAGTACAGCTCATCTGAGTCATCCCAATACTCAGCGTGCCTTCTCAGGGGGCTAACAGTAGACAGAAGACAACCTCGTGCACCTGGAGTTTGACAGCACATGCAATGACAAACAAGTTAAATGGTGCTTGTTTGTACCAACGCCGGCTACTGCTGCTGCTCCTGAGCATAACCTCCCATCTCCGTGCTTACCTGTGTGCTTCAGCTCCTGGGGGTGGCTTTGCCCTGGGTGCCCAGTTTAGAGAGGAGCAGAGGACCAAGCCAAGGCAGGTCAGAGGGGCAGAGCCAGGAAGGGAATGAGGAGGAGAAACAAGTGTGACCCTTTTGTTAACTGGAGGGACCAAATACATGGAAGAGCAAACCCCTGGCCGTGTCCCCGGAGGGCTGCCCAAGCCAGAGGGGCAGCACATCTGCCCTTCCCATCCCAATCCGCTCACATCGGGGTTTCTCTGTGCCATGGTGGGACAGGCTGGGGCTACTGCAGGTGCTGGCACCCTGTCCCTGCCCGCCCTGTTTCTGCCCAAGCCAGAAGGACTTTGCATTCCCAACTTTCTCCTCCAACAGGCAGCTTCCGGGCTTCAATTTGATGAGGCCTGGGGCTATTCTAGGCACTTTATAAATACTGTAAGAGCTGACTTCCCCCCTACCCCCCACCTTCCCCTTTTTTAGCTTGAATACATGTGTTTTTAACCATAAAATACCTGCCCGGACAGCCCCCTTAGCTGCGCTGTGGGGAGCAGACTGAAGTGGTGCCACACTTGGAGAAGAGCCAGGGGCAGGATGAAAATTGCTGGGAGATAGAAGCACAGCGGGAAGGTCGGTGGTGTGTTTCCCAAGGCCAGCATCAGGAGGAAGTCAAGAGCGGCAATAGTTGATAGAGTAAATACAGAGGGATTTGGGTTTTGTTCCCCAGGTTGCAGGCAAAGAGCAGCAGGGAGAACAGATAAGCCTCTGCACCTTATCTCTTTGTTGTTCTGCCCCTGTGTTTTGCTGGCCCATGTTGCTGCTGTAAATCTGATAAAGCAAAGCACTGTGGAGGAAATTACTAAGAGCAGCAGCAGCAGGTCCCCATGAGCTCCTTTCTCCCAGGTAGGAATGCACAGGAGTGGACGAAGGGGTGGATGGACAGAGGGATCTTGGCAGTGAGGGAGCTTGCAAGTAGGTGTTTGACTGCTGTTCCTTGTCTGGAGCTCAGTTGCTGCCTGTTGAGTCACTCGAGGAAAATGTGACTTCATCCAGTCACACCTCCAGCTGGCTTCCCCCTCCAGCCTGCAGGCATCTTTCTGTTCCTGGATCCCACCTGGTAGGTGTTCAGGGAAGCCGGAGGAGGGGGATGAGAGCCCCAAAGCTTTGTGAAAGACCTTCCCTTTTCCAAAATGGAGCCCAAAACCCCAGCTCCACTCTCCCAGGCCGGCAGTCCTGCGAAACGCCCTGCAGAAAGGTGACAAGAGCATCCCTTACCCCCTTCCTCTCACTATGGGGCTTTGCTGTCCTTGCCCTGGGGCTACACTGCTCTTCTCACCCCACCTACCACACCAGTGGGAGCATCCCATCCATCCCACGAGCTGACTTGCTGCAGCAGACTTGGATGATTTGGCACCTCCGTTACAGAGTCCTTCCTTCTTGCTCTGGCAGGGTTAGGTTAACTTGCTAGTAGTGGTGGATATATACACCTGAGCAGCTTTGCATGGAAACAAAACCCGCACCACCACCCGAAAGAAAAAGCCCCTTTGCTGGCTTTGACTCAGCCGGGAAATCCACAGAGCTTTTTATCCTCCTGATGGTGGGAATCATAGCCATCCCTGCTGAAATGAAAAGCATTTCCAGCCTGAGGGATAGGAAAAAGCAAGGAGCAGCACTGAGGGAGTTCCCCCATGCTAAGCGTGCCACCTTCCATGGCAGTGCTCCTGGAAATTATTCCACTTTGCTTTGAGATGCGCAGAGTAAGAGGAGAGCGTTGGCCGGCTGCTGCCTGCGGGCACCAGAGGTGATGTCTGTCTGTCTGCTTACACTGGCGGGCACACATCCCCTGGGAGCGGCCGCGGGCGCTGCACCATGGCACAGTAGCAGCATCCCAGTGGCTCTCCTCACACATCCCAGCCCAGCGGAGCCCCGGCAGGCGTCCGGTGGGGAGCACATGGGGCGCACAGAGCCCCTCTGTTCCCACTCACAAAGGGACGCTTGTGGCTTGCTCACTGCCCCGGCTCGCAGGCCCCAACGAGGAAGAGCTTTAGGACACCAAGCAGTCCCAGCCAGCCTCGCTGCGTCACCCCATGTGTCCCCCAGCCCCATGGATCAGCCCTGCACGGGCCCCTATGCTTGTCGCCGCCGCCCTGCAGGTCCCGGGCAGGATGTTTGCAGCTGGCTGTTTATTTAACAAATTATGTCTGCCCCAGGCCTGTGAATCAGGGTTTTTGCCAGCGCTGCTGGAAATGGCTCTCTGTGTCATCCCCACGAATAATTCCTGGTCTGTGGCTCATTTGTGGTTGGTTGGCTGGGGGCAATAGAGGGGGAAAACCCCGTGCTGGCTTTGCCCAGGGATCTTGTCTGAGCAAGCGGTCGATGCCATCTCCCACTGCTTGCGTGCTCGGGGCAGCGAGGGGACAGTCCCCTGCCCTAGGGAGGCAAAGGAAGGGATGCAGACTGCCTCTGCCACTGCTTACCAGGTTTCCACAAACTCAAAAGTCCTTTGCAGTGGCAAAGCCAGTGGCTTTGCCAGGTGCTGAGAGACATGGCCACACACCGAAAACTTTGTATATTTTTTTTCTTCTCTCAGTTGCTCAAATTCTCTGACAAATACTGTCATCACAGGGGCACCGAGCAGGACTGAGGAGGGGGGGACTTGGGAGGCAGCACAGCAAAAGGCACCCATCCCGGCTGCTGGCCTGTCCCGTCCCTGAGGAGCAGCCAGTTGACAAACTAAACTAACAGGGCTGTTAAACACACACACATGTTGGCCGGGGCGGGGGGGGATGCTGGTGCCACTCGCTGCAGGGGGAAGGGGGGAGCTGGGATGCCACCAAGGGAGGGCTTGGGAGCTGCCGGGGCTCTGTAGGGTCCCTGCAGCCCACCAAAGTCCCAGTTTCCTGGGTGCATGGGTACGGGTGTCTCTTTAGCAGCTTTTGCTGGGAAAGAGATGGCTCAAAGCCAAGCCCTGGGAGCAGAGTGGTTTGTTCAAGCCAGGAAACTCCTGGTCCTCCCACAGAGAGGGCCGGGGACTGGGCGGGCTGGGATGCTGCCCTGGCCATGGGGCACATCCCTCTCCTCCTGCCCACATTCCCTCCTTCCCAGTGGGAGGGACATACAGTGAGCAACACCAAAAAATGCACATTTTGGCTGAGGACAGCGCTGAGGAGTTTTGGGCGTGACGCAATGCCTGGCAGGACTTCCCCACTCCACCCCCTGCTGGGGCTGTGGGTACCGCAGCTCAGCCAGGGCATCTCCCCTCCAGCAAACCCTGGGGGTCCCCCAAAGGACCAGGCTCCGCTGGGCTCCCCCTCCATCACCCCTGAAAGCAGAGGCAGGACAGGCTGCTAGGGTCACACTGGCAGGAGCCAAACCAAAGCTAAATAGACTTTCCCTGAGTCACCGAAAGTCTGGCCAAGAAAACGGGATGAGCAAACAGCATCACCCACGCAGCCAGCCGCCGGCCGCGCGAACCAGCAGCCAGGTAGCAGGTGCCAGCAAGCTCTACGTGTGTAAATTTGTGCACACGATACGTACTAGAGACCCACCTCAGGGTCCTGAACGGTGGCTTTGGCCCCCAAAATCTCCACCATGTCCCAGCTGGGATCTGGGTTTGGTGCAGCTCAGAGGGGCTCCCGCCATCACCCCGATTTCATTGGTGCTGGGAGGAGGAGGGCTGGGGGTGGGGCGGGTCCTTTCTGCTGGGCAGGAATGCTGAGTCTCCTGGTGGGAATTGCATCCCACACCAAGCAGCTGCACCATCGTTTGAGGTTTTTTTCTTTTTGGAAATAGCCCCCAGGAGCATTTTATGCCCCAAGCAGGACTTGGCGGCCACAACAGCAGTTTCTAGCCCGCCGTCATTCTAGAAACCCTCTGGGTTTCATTTTCGTGGCTGAGCCGCCGCTGCTGTACCACGGGAAGGCGGAAGCTGTGCAGCCCCACGCCGGGACCCCACGGCAGAGCCTGCAACCCTCCCCAAAAGTAGCTCTTTCCAGAGGCTGGGAGCCACGACGCTCTGTGGATCGGGATGAGGAGCTGCTCTCACACCTAGTGGGGACCTTGCTGCTGGCAGCAGTTTTTTGGCTGGCGGGGAGCAGGCAGTTGTCGGGGCTCTGGGGATTGGGTTTCAGGGCTGGCAGGGGCAGCCGGCAGAGGCATGAGAAGGGGTCCTGTCAGGAAGATGTATTTTGGGAAGGAGGGGGAGCAGCTGATGGGGGCTTCGGGCAGCTGCTCCTCACAGGCAGGATGGGATCGGTAGGGGGGAGCTCCTCCCTTCTTACTGCTCTTGTCAAGACCTTGTTGGTCATCCCTTGTGGGAAGGGTCAGCCTCTGACCCCTTCCCACTCTCCTGTGCCTGCAGAGAGCCACCACTGCGCTGACCCTCCTTCTCCCCACAGGCAGGGCCGGTGGGGCAGAGGATGCCGGGCAGCTAGCCTAGGACAACACCCCCACCCCCCCCGGCAGGCAGGAGGGACACGGGTGTCCCCTCCATGGAGATCCGACGTGCTTTGCCCCAGGATTTCTGGGAGCTGCTGCACTGCCTGAAGATGAGGAGCAAGTACGCCGTCCTACTGGTCTTTGTCGTTGGCCTTGTCATCATCGAAAAGGAGAACAACTTCATCTCCAGGTAGGGAGCAGATACCTAAGCCACCCCACACTTTTAACCCTTTCTCTCCCACATCCCAAGCTCCTGTGCAGCGGGAGCCCCCTGAACCCCCATGCTGGGACACAGGGGTGATCCCGGTCCTCCAGGCTGGGCTGTGTCTCCCTGCAGGGTGTCAGACAAGCTGAAGCAGTCTCCACAGGCGCTGGTGGAGGCCAACGGCACAGAGGCCAGCCCAGCGCCAGCTGAGAATGGCTCACTGGCCTCGCTGCGAGAGCTGGATGCTGCCTTCTCCCAGCTGAGGTCCCACCTGCGCAACGTCACCCTGCAGCTGGTGGGCGAGGGGGACCCCGGGCCACGGCGGCATGTCTTGTTGATGGCCACCACCCGCACCGGCTCCTCCTTCGTGGGGGAGTTCTTCAACCAGCAAGGCAGCATCTTCTACCTCTTTGAGCCCCTCTGGCACATCGAAAGGACGGTGACCTTCGAGCCAGGGGGAGCCAACGCAGTGGGCTCAGCCCTGGTGTACCGGGATGTTCTCAAGCAGCTCCTCCTCTGTGACCTCTACATCTTGGAGAGCTTCATCTCACCAGCACCTGAGGGCCACCTGACACCCTTCATGTTTCGGCGGGGCTCAAGCCGCTCTCTCTGTGAGGAGCCCGTCTGCACACCCAACGCTAAGAAAGTCTTCGAAAAGTACCACTGCAAGAACCGCCGCTGTGGCCCCCTCAACATCACCCTGGCCGCCGAGGCATGCCAGCGCAAGCAGCACGTGGCCCTGAAGACGGTGCGCATCCGGCAGCTGGAGTTCCTGCAGCCGCTGGTAGAGGACCCTCGGCTGGATGTGCGCATCATCCAACTGGTGCGGGACCCCCGGGCTGTCCTGGCCTCTCGCATGGTGGCCTTCTCCGGCAAGTACGAGACCTGGAAGAAGTGGGCATCCGAAGGGGAGGCTCCCCTCCGTGAGGAGGAGGTGCAGCGGCTGCGGGGCAACTGCGAGAGCATCCGTCTGTCAGCAGAGCTGGGGCTGCAGCGGCCGGGCTGGCTGCGGGGTCGCTACATGCTGTACGCTACGAGGACGTGGCACGGGCGCCCTTGCAGAAGGCAGAGGAGATGTACCGCTTCGCCGGGCTCCCGCTCACCCCCCAAGTGGAGGAGTGGATCAGCAAAAACACACAGGCACCCCGTGATGGCAGTGGCGTCTACTCCACCCGCAAAAAACTCCTCTGAGCAGTTTGAGAAGTGGCGGTTCAGCATCCCCTTCAAACTGGCACAGGTGGTGCAGGACGCCTGCGCCCCAGCCATGCACCTCTTTGGGCTACAAGCTGGCCAGCAGCCCCGCCGCCCTGGCTAACCGCTCCTTCAGCCTGCTGGAGGAGGCACAGCCCTCCTGGGTCACATAACGATGCAGGAGGGATGGCGGTGGGGGGGCGGGGGAAATGAGGAGCTGTGGCCGTGCTCCCAGCTGGCCCACAGGAGACCAGGGGATTCCTGCTCCTGGAGATGCTCCTCGCTACTGCCGGGGTGGAAATCAGCAGCCCCAGGAGCCGGGGCATCCTGGCAGAGCTGACTCCAGGTCCCACAGAGCCCAAATTACACATTTCTCCAGGAATGGGGAAATCACAAGGGTGAGAGGCAGTGGGGAAAAGTAGGGGATTTGGCACCAGGGCCACCTCCCCAGCTCACAGGCTGCACTGAGGAAGAGGAGGAGGGCGAGGACAAGGTGAGGAGGCAGCAGAACCAAGCACCTCCACATTGCCACCCCTCCAGCTAGGACAAGGCGAGGACAAGACCCCCATGGTGCCAGAAAGGACCCAGACCGAAGAGGCCTTACTGGTTTAGTGCCTTTATACACCAGCACAGACTGGGAACTGCCCCAGAGGCATGCCAGGGCAGGAATCACCCACGGAGCCCTGGCAGGCACTTGGGCTGTAATTAAGTGGGGTGACTTTGTGGTTCGGTACTCTTCAAAGTTAGTTTGGGGGGTTTGGGGTTTTTTCCCCCGCCCCGTGCATTTGTGTACCAGGGTTGCAAAGTGAATTTATTTATTTATTACACAAAAAAAAAAAAAAAAGAGGGGGAGGCAGATCAAGGAGCTAAGCCCAAAAGTCAGACCAGCACAGTATGTTGCAAAGAAACAGAAAGACACCTAGAGCCAAGGTGGTAGAGGTCAGATTTCAGACCACCACGTACCCTGCCGCACGACCCCGGGAGAGCCCCCGGGGTCTAATGAGCTATAAGGCCCCCAGACCCCCAGCGGAGTGCAGCCAGTGCAGGGGCTACACCCACCCAGCACGGTAGCAACTGTGAACCTCAGTGCCTGCTGGAAGATGGTTGGACTTATTTAATTAAAAACAAAAATACATTGGCACAGAGTCCAAAGCACCTCCTGTCTCATTTGGTATTCATATGCGTCCCCCACCCAGGGGGAGCCCCAGAAATACTTGCCGGCAGCATCAGTGGGTGACCAATACCTCGTAGAGGTATAGGGAGTTGCAGGGTGTTTACCACATGCAGAGATTCAACCAGCAATAGCCTGGCGCCAAGCTGCCTGCCCACCCCCACCCCCCCCAGTTCACAATTAATGGATTTAAATGCCTATTTTTAGCCTGCTTTGCAGCGCATCCTTTTACTCCCCGTTTATTTTGGGTTACGGCTGCCCAAGGGAGAAGGCAGGCATTTTGGTGGAGGGTAGCAGTTGCCTCTGCCTAAGACTTACCGGGGGAGCCCTGAGGGGTCCCCACTGCCCCCCAGGCATGGCCAGCAGCCACACGCCACTTCTCCCCAGCCAGAGCTGTTGGCCAAAAGCAAAAATAAGTAAGTAAAGTTAGGCAGCAGCTGGCCACAGCTGGGCTGCGTTTCTGCCGGCGGAGGGTGGCCGGGAAGAACATGCTGGGCTCCAGCGACAAGCCACGGCTGGGGCGCTCACAAAAGCCGTGTTTTTGACCCAAGAGAGAGAACAGAGGCAGCATTGAGGAGCGCGGGGGCCGGCTGGCGGGGAGCAGCCATGCCGGAGCCCTGGGCAGCCACCCGCCCGTGCCGGCTGGAGAGGTGTTCTGAGCATGGCTGCCTCGCTGGCTGGGAGCATCTGGCCTCAAGGTGTGAATTCAGGGTGCTCGATGCTGGCTGGCTGGGGAGAGGGGGCAGAAGTGGGCTTTTTCTTTGCTTTGAGCGGCATGGGCAATACCATCATCGCTCGCAGGCGATGGAGAGCAGTCAGCCCCCTCCCTGTCTCACACAGAGCTCTCGGCATTGCTAGCGGCCCTGGGTTTGCTGCCTGAATTGGGTTTTGTTTGGAGGCTTCCTGCTGGGTAAGTGGTGGGGTCACCGAGGTCGATCGGATACTCCACAGCTGCCTGCTGAGAAAAGGCCACGGAGCTTGGCCAGCACGAGGGGCAACACAGCCAGACCCAGGGCAACAGCTACAGGCAAACGCCTCTCCTGCGCTTCTGCAAAAGTACCCATTAGGTTGGCTTTGGCAAAGCAAATAAAGTTCAAATTAATTGCTCCTTTGCAGAACAGCACAAGGGGTAAATAGCTCTTAGCTGCCAGAGCTGGGAAGGGGATGTCAGAGGGGCATCCAGCATCCCCTTCCCATCCCACCCTGCACGGAAGAGCCTCAGGGCTTGGGCAAAGCAAGGTTTAGGGGGCAAGGACAGGCAAATAAAGGGAAATACAAAGCAATCCGTGAAGGATGGGAGAACGGGGCTGAGCTGAGGCCAGAGGGGACGGTGACAACTGCCAGTTCTCACCTGGGCTGCCTGCACAGCCTCAGCCCTGGCTGGCTCCAGCCTGTCATTTCTAGCTAAGCACCAGCATTTCTTCCTGGACGCCCTCCAGCTTCCTGTCAAAAATGCCACAGGACAGAAAGAAAACGCACCCCCAACCCATGCAGATTTCTGCAGGGGCTAATTGCTCCCATTAAACCCACGAAGCCGTGACTCCCACACAGTGCCAGACGCATTGGGAAGCCACAAGGGACACACGGCTCCTTTTGAGACTAAAGCAGCTGAATTCTTCCTGTGCCAACTGGGGAGGTTTGTCCCCCCAGGAGAGGCACTGCCTGCTCGTCCCACCCCAGCCACTGTCAGGCCTTACCCTGGTCCTTCTCTATAGGAGGAAAGGCATGGATTCAGGAGGAAAAGCACATTGGGAAAGCCCCAGCAAGAGGCAATGCCATAGATTGAGAACATACCTGCATTCAGATGGGTCACACAGGAAACAGGAGCCACAGCAGATGCAGCATCACCCTTCTTCCAACAACACCAATGCAAAAACACCCACTATCCTCCCTTCAAGGGATTCAAGCTTTCAGAAATAAAACAGCTCCTGAAAGGATAAGGTTTGCCTTAAAACAAGCAAACAAATAAAAAACACCCTCCCACCCCTTACTTCCCCAGCCCAAGGCTGCTCCCACCCCTTTATAACCTGCCCTGAGCAGGTCAGTGCCTGCAGCTGCGCTGCCTCTGGGCTCACCCGCTCAGCCTGCCACAGCTGTGTTTTGGGAGAAATTCAGGCACATTGTGGTGATTCTTATTGTCACCAGAGAAACACTTTCTGCAGTAGCCTAGAACAGCAAGGGGACACATGTCCTGTGGGACAGGGCCACTAGCCGAAGCCTGCTTCTCCTCAGGGTTATTGGAGGTGACACGAGATGATGGAGCACCAGAGAGAGCTTTAATAAATTATGTATGCATGGTTCCTTTCTAAATGGGATCTTTCTGGCTGACGCTTCCCTCTGCCAGTCTGATCCAGACTTGACTTTGGACAGCAGGTACACGCTGCTGTTTCTCTGCCTCCCTCTTGGAGACACTCGGGGCTTGCTGGGGCCACGCTGACGTCACTGGGCTTGCCATGGAGAGGCCATTCTTGCTTGAGTCAGAAGATGCCTGGCCCACCAAGTAAGAGAGCAGTTGAGGCTCTGAAATGCCACCTTAGATGCCATGCAGTTTAAAGGTGCCCAGGTGGCGAACTGCTAACATCAGCTGGCAGGGTGGATGCCTGCTGGGCCATGAAGCCAAGCCACCAGGCTGGCCCATGGAAATGCATAAAAAGGCCTTTTTCCAGCTTGGCACAAGGTTTGTCCCAAACATCAGAAGTCGTGGCTGCTCTGCTGGCTGTCCTGACCACCCCCCCCCATCCTCTTTTCCTCACTTGCTCCAGCTCCATTTAATGGGATCGGATGAGCTAATCCCTCATGTCCCCTAGCAGTGCTATCAGATGGGATTTCTGCACCGTGCCAGAGGGAAACCCATTGCCCAAGCAATCGTGTGCCCTTACAAGCCCCGCTGGCTTCTGCTGGAGACTGGATCCACCCTTGCCCTTCACTCCATTGCAGTGCTTGGTGTGGTTCCCACAGGGAGCTGATGCATGGCTACGGCTTCACCACCCAAATCCCAGGTCGGTGGGGGGACCTGCGGGCCAGTGAGGGACTGGGGGCTGCAGCACACATGGACATTTCAGCATTAAATGACAGCCTTGTTTTCTGTTGTGTTTTTTTAAGAGACTGCATGCCTGACCAGACCACATTTCTTGGTCTGCATCCCATATTTATCCTGTAATTACACCTTCAGACAAAGGCTGCCTGTCTGTGAGACCGATTTTTTTAAGGACACAGTTTTATTATATGCTGTGCTTTCACTGTAATGAAATCGGGGGGGGGGGGGGGGGGGGGGGGAGGACATGGGGGGATGGAGACGGACAGGGAACAACTCCCCACAATTTGGGAGTGAAAGCTGTTCTTTCTTGAATCCTTCCCCAAGAGTGAAGGAGCTTGCCTAAGCCCTCACCCTTCCTATTCTTGGGGAAAACCGAACCGCTGACATCCTTACTGCTTCTCTACCACCCCATGAGGATTAATGCCACAAAACCCCTCTCCATGTTGTCCCATAAGAGAAACGTACCACGAAGCCACTGAGCCGCAGGCTCCACTGCCAGAGGAAAAGCCTTGCCCAAGATGTCTGTGCAATCCCTGTAGCCAGCTGGCTAAGCTGGATAAAGCTGTTGGAGCCTCTCGTTGCACCTGCCTGGATCACAGCACAAGGGATGAATTCCTACAAAATGGCATTTCCATGAAGTTCCTAATGGGCGCCACGCGCTTGGCTCTGGAGGGGTAGGGGAGATTTGCACCATGTAAAAACAAAGGCGGTTGTTGGGACTTGTTTGAGCAGGGTTTTCCTCCGAGGGGAAGGAGAGCCCTGGCACTGCCCGTGCGCACCCTGTGCTGGGGCCTGCCATGAAACTGGCCACGCTTCGGTTCCCCAAAGCCTGCGCTGAGGTGAGCCTCTTGAGAGCCCTAATTTGTAGGTGCCTGAAGACGGGTGAGATGAACTCTGTCACAAGAGCATGCTGAGCCTGGCGAAGTCGTCCTGCATGTGGCAGGAGGTTAGGTGGGAAATGAGATTTTCACAGTGCCCTGCTGCATTGCACAGGGGGAGAGGAGATGGGGAGCACCTTGGCACGGAGCCCGCTTCAATCCCAGGAACAAGGAGAACAGCACTGTGGCATTGCTCGGGGACAAGGCAGACCCCTGCCACCGGTTCCCCACAGCTCTCCTTTTGGATACAAAGTTCCACAGAATCACAGAGACTATTGCTTTTCACCTTTGGGGTTTTCCTGAATCCCTTTTCCACGTGGGATCTGCAACCAGCTGGCACATACAGATGCATTGCCTATAGATACACGTGACTGGCTGGTCCAGCCTAACCGAAATAAGGTGACTTTGGTGCTGTGGTTTGTGGGAAGCAGCCAGCAGCTGGGCTTCTCAAGCTGATGTCACTGTAAGGTTTGCTGTGGAGAGAATAAATAAAATGGGACCTTCTTGACTTCTGCTAAAAGTAAATTTTATTCATAAGGTCTAAAATAGACACTATCGATGTTTAAAAGTAGACAGGAACTGGTCTGAATTGGTTTTTCCAGGAATTCTTTGCCTTGGACTGACCTGATTCCACCCCAGCCGTGGCAGAGGTCCCCGAGGTATGCAGGGTGACCAGATCACCTGAACAAAAATGGGGAGCCCCAGGACAAGTGTGAAGACAGGCAATGCGGTTTGTCCAGTGGAGAGCAATCCCTTACCTCACCCCTGGAAGACACAAAAATACCCTTTCCCTGAAGCGCAGCCTTGAGCCGTGCATCTGGAAGGCTGCAGCGCTGCTGCTGCCACGGGGGCTGTCGCAGGATGATGTGCAGGCAACGTCTGCGGGCAGAGAGAATGTGGTGCATGAGGCTGCTGATACAGAAGAGGACGAGAGCGCTTGTCCTCGGGTTCTGCGGAGATAGCTGCTAGCCAAGACACACAGTAACAGTCTCCTTGGGAGCGATTACTGCACAGCAAGCTTGATGACATTTGTTGTCGGGTTCTGAATCATCTCTTTATTTTAAGTTTGCGAGCGACGTTTTCCCCTCCCGCATTGAGACCAGGAAGAGCTGCAGCTGGGACAAGTCTCCTTTGGCTTTACGGGAGTGACATTGCCAGTGGGGGGACAAACAGGACCCCACCAGCAGCTCAGACCTGCCCGGGAGGGATAGGGCCTTCGGGCCAGCCCGGGAAGGAGAGCAGCTCTCTGGCAGAGGAGTGAAGGGGGGGACATTAACGCTTTTCCAGCCTGTTGACAGCTACCGCAAAGCTGAGGAGGCTAAGCCGCCCTGAGATGCTCATGGTGGGCAGGACAGCTTACAGGGGGCTCAGGCAAGCGCAGAGCAGCGGTGCTTGTGGCATCCTAAGGTCTTCCCATGCATCACCGTTGTACCCATGCTTTGATTAATCAGACTCAGAGGGATGTCTATTAGCTCTGGCTGATGTTGGATTAAACCTGATGAGGGAAGGATACAGACAGATACATACCCATGCTGCCTGTGTGGCGCCTCAGAGCGGCAGAGCTGGGGCAGGAGCATCCCGCAGAGCCCCTTCCCCACATCTCTTCCTTCCCACTGGACCCCTGCCATCCCACAGGGAGCGTATGGTCCACAGGACAGCTGTGATGAAGAGGCCAGGGAGCCTGGAAGAAGCCAGAGCAGGCTGACTGCTGCCCCCAGCCTCCTCACAGAATAGATCACCAGCAGAAGACAAAACCCTCTCTTGAAGCTGGCCAGCTTTTACTGCAGCCATCTGCTTGCAGCCAGCTGGAGAAATGTCATCAAAACAACATATTTCCCAGTGTTGAGCACGCACCAGCAGAAAGCTCTCTCTGACCACACTTTTGAGTATTTTAAGTTTCTTCCTGTTTACCTGAAGTTGGATGCGAGGTTTTCACAAAGGCTCCTTTTACCCCCTGTTTGCTTTGGGCATGCTTTTCACCACTGACCTTGTCTTGCTTGTGAGCATCTCCAGCTCGCTGGCCCAGAAGCTTTTAACCTGATTTTTTGAAAGGTGACCCTGATCTTCTGGTGTACGATGGAATTCACCCAACAATAGCCCTCATTGCCTGGGAGCAAGCTGTGGAGGGCAGTCCTCGCCAGTGACTTTGTCTTAATTTGAACACAACCAAATCCACCGCTGGCAACGCCTTGGGACCCTTTGCCTTTTTCTTGGAGGCAGGATAAAGACATCTGTCTTGTAAACAGCAGATTTAGGGCAGGAACAGAATCTTTTTCTTTGTGCCAGTCTGGTACGAATACACCTGAAGGGAGAAAACACTACATGATTGGGGAAAATAGGCAGGTACTCTTGGAGTAATTGAGTTCTCCAAGCAGTGGGTATGTGCTGTAAAATATATGCAAATGCCTGACATGAAAAAACAAAAACTGCCTCTGTAAAAGCCAGAGCTGGGCACAAAGGTGCAGGGGAAGGGGGAGAGGGCAGTAGCATGTGGGAAGTGGCAATTCATCCTCAGTTTCCCCATCTTCTAGGACTGGGCCTTTGATCCAGCTTTGCTCCAGTGGGATGAAATGCCAGGGAAGTTATGCAGGTAAGGACAACCCTGCCAGGAGTGGGATGGGTTCGCACACGTGGGGCGTGAAGCAAGCCAGCCTACGTAATTTGAGGGGAGTTTAAAAATCAGGGTTTGATTGCTGAGTTCTTCCCTGCAGAAATGGAGGCGAGTTTGGGTTTTTACAATTTTTGCGTTGAATTACTCTTTCCCAAAGCTGGCCAATGCCAGGCTATCGCAGCAGCCTCCTCAGGATCAGTCCCATGCAGGTACCTGGAGAGAGAACAGGGAGCAGACAGACCTGGAGCACTGTTACCCTGGGGACACTTCCCAGCCTCTGGACGTTTGTAGCTCCTGGATTTCCTGGCTGGAAAACACAGGCGTCTCTGTGTTTAGCAGCTCTGGAGGATTTATATTTTCTGGATTGATCAAAATTATTTTTCCCCCAATGAAAATTCTAGCATCCTCCAGCTGAGTCCTGTGTAACAAAAAGCACAAACCTGCCGTCAGCTTATTTCAGCAGAGGCCGTGGGCTTTCCTACCACGGACCTGCCTCCACTCCCAGCCTTATCACCGGCTGTTCCGTCCTTCTGCCCCCAGCTTTCTGCCAGGCTGCAGAGTGTGCGGTGCAGAACGTCTCGTTTGCAACCCCTTTGTCACCCTTCTCGAGCCCCTGAGCATCTGGTGCCGCATGCAGGGCTTGGACACTCGTGTCCTCCGTACCAGGTCCCCACGGCTGAGCTGGCGGCACCCTCTGGCGGCAGCCCTGAGCCCAGTGCTCCTCCTGGAAAAGATGCCGAATCCTTCATCATCTCCCACCCACGCGGTTGGGGGAGCGTTGCTCGGGTCCCCGCTGGGAGGGCCCAAAAGATGCCGATTCCTTCATCATCTCCCACCCAGGCGGTTGGGGGAGCGTTGCTCGGGTCCCCGCTGGGAGGGGGGTGTTTGCTGGAGGAAGGAGGAGGAGCAGAGGGAGCCCTCAAACCACGGCGGGGAGGGGAGCGCGGGGGCAGCCCTGCCGGCTCTCGGCAGCGCGCTGTGCGCAGCAGCTATATTTATCCACGTGGCCGGCAGCTATATTTATCTGGAATGCCACAGGAGCCAGAAGTCTTCAGGGCAGTTTCAGCGCTGTGGAAGAACACAATTTGGATGTCCTTTTTACTATAAACCTTCTCTGCTCCCCTTCTCCAGGGGTCTTGGCCACCTCCCCGGCCCTTCCCTGCTCCTCCTTACATCCCACTGTCTCCACCACGGTGGTGCTGGGCTCGTCTCCCTCGCACAGCCCTCTCCGGGCTCCCTCTCCCGCCGCCCCTTGGAGCAGACACATCTTCCCTTCTCCCTCCAAGGGAGTGCTTTGCCTTGCTGAGGGGAGCGGGCCATCCCCGGGCTGCCTTACTCAGGCAGCCCACAGCCCCCCACCCACCGGGCTGGGGGCGTTTTGCTCGGGACCCCCTGGGAAGGGGGCTTCGGCACGGGGCCGGAGGAGCGAGGGGCGGAGGGAGCCTTCAAGCCATCACGGGAGGGCGTGCGCGGGGGCCTTAAAGCTTAAACCGCCAGCCCTTCGCGGGGAAGATCCCGGCGGTGCCCTTCTCACGTGGAGCGTGTATGGGAGCGGACGTGGAGAAGGTGGCAGCTCCGCGCTCGGGACTCCGGCGCTCCCCTGGGCGGGCCGGCCGCCCCGGCGGGAGGCAGCGCCCCGCCGCCCCGCAAGGCCGAGGCCCGCAGGCCGCGCTCCGGCCCGGCGCCGCCCAGCCCCGCCGGCAGCCTGGCTCCTCCCGCCGCGGGGAGGCGGGCGGCGGGGCGGGCGTGCCCCCGCAGCGGGCCCGCCCCCGGCTCCCGGCGGGGGCTGCACCGGGCGCGCCCCGCACCGCTCCGCACCGCGGCGGGGCAGGCAGCGCCGCGCCATGGGGTCCCGCCTGTCCGTGGACGGCTCCGTGCGGGTGGTGGTGGTCGGGGGCGGCTTCGGGGGCACGGCGGCCGCCAGCCTGCTCAAGGCCTGGGCCATCCCCTTCGTGCTGGTGGACGCCGGAGATGCTTTCCACCACAACGTGGCCGCGCTCCGCGCCGCCGTGCAGAGCGGTAAGGCACGGCCCTGGCCCCGCGTGGTCCCGGCGGGCCAGCTCAGCCCCACCGCTGGCTGCGGCGGCTCGGGGGTGCGCGGGGAGGACGGAGGGATGGGGTACTGCAAGTGCCTCCTCCGCCCCGGTGATGCTGAACGACTTGGTGTTTTCCGTCTGGAAAACAAATACTTGGCTCTGCGAGGACCTGCGGACCGTCTGCGTTAGGCGAACTGCATGTCCGCTGGGAAAACTGAGCAAAAACTACTGGAACGGGCCTTCTTTTTTTAAACTTCGAGTTTAGAAGGTGACTAAGCTAAAACCGGCGGCAGCTGGAACGGGTGAATAATGTCTGTGTCTAGCACTTGAAATGTCGAGCAGCTCAGCAGCGAGGCCCTGGGTGATAAAATTGTCAGCGAGCTGCTCAGGCTTGTCTGGGATCTCGCTCAGGAGACCGGGCTAACCCCATTACTCCTGTCACTGGGGATTTAGGTGGAAAATCTCACGTTCAAGGCTGGGAGCAACCATCAAAAGGATGTCGAAAGCTCTGTCTAAGAGGCAGATAACATGACAAAAAGCCTCGGACGTCCTGCTTGAAATGCTCTGGACCACAGTGCAGCACTTACTGGCAAACCAGTACAGGAAATTCTGTATGGGGAGCAGAGACAAAGCAACCTAGCCGAGGGTGTCACCGGGCCTCTGAGGAGCTGGTCTTGTCACCAAATTCGAGGCAAAGGTCCTGGAGCTCGTTGCTTGGCAGAGATACTGCACAGCAGAGGCCGAGCCTGTGGTCCCAGGTGCATACAGTCCTTTTGTCTGAGCAAGGATGGCGTGAGGGGAGAAGGGAAGAGGGGTTCATTAGCCTCCACAGAGATCTCCTCCCTGTTGTCTCCTCTTACCACAGGATTTGCCAAGAAGACATTCATCTCCTACTCTGTCACCTTTGGGGAGAGCTTCCGCCAAGGCAAGGTTGTTGGCATAGACCCTGGAAGGCAACAAGTCTTGCTCAGTGATGGCGAGGTAGGTGATGCAATAACTTGCAATCAGTAACTTGGCTGCCTTATGGCATCACCTGCTAATGTGCAAGAGCCAGCCTTCAGCAGGGTGTGTTGCGAGTCTCTCCTCTGCAGGGTTGCTCTTCAGCTATGTCACGGCTGTGAGAATGCAGTACTCCAAATGTAGGCTCTGTTGGTTTTGACTGGTGACATCTGGTTGGAGAAATGACTTGGAATTTAGTTTTCAGACTGCTGTCAGCTTGGAGTCCTCTGGAGGGAAAGAGCGAGATGAGCAGGACCACAGGGCACCTCCAGAAACTGTGCCTCTGAGCAGGAAGAGGAGTGTAGCTTTTTATCTGCCAGGGAGGGGGTGTGCGTGTGCAGGACACAATCCTGCTCCGGGAAAAACAAACAGAACTTTTGCCCTCGAGTGGGACGAGAGCTGGGAATCCTGTTCGGTTGTGGCAAACATCCCAGTGTCTCCTACAGTATAGGTCAGCTGAGCACGTGAACCCTGACCGATCCAATACCCCTGGGCTGAGAGTTCACATGCACAACAGGGTTCCTGTTCTCATGTAATCGTCTGCTTGGCTGAAACGCCTGACCCCAAACACGCCAATGCCCAAGCCCTCTGGAAGGGCACTGATTGCATTCTCTAGGTTTCTGTCACCTGTGGGCAGATACACAAATGCTCGTGCTTAATACTGGCCCTGTAAGTCTAGGGGGTAGCGAGGAATGAAACCAGGCAGAGAAGCAGCCCCCCAGGCATCTAAAACCAAGAGGCAATGTGGAGAAAGACTGTAGCATTTACTCATCCTGAAGAGCCCAGCAACAAGAGACCATCTTTCCCTGCACACGCTAAATGGCACCTCCCTTCTAGCCAAGTGGCCTAGAGCTATGTTGGGATGTGGGCGAGCGGTAAATACCACACCCCATCTAGTGCTCAGATAAGCTTTTATTCTTAGAGGTGGATTTAGAGCTCAACCATTAACCCTGGAGCTCAGATCCTTATCAGATTGCAGGAAGAAATATGGGCAGCAGCTCCGATAACTTTTCAGCCAGAGCATCTCAGCTCTGTTCCGATGAGGGTGAAGGACAGAAGCTAGTCTCTGGAGCCAGCTGTGTTGGCAGCTTCTGACATAAATACCAAGTTATTTCCTATAACTTTATGGCAATTTTATTAAAGCTCAGCTTACCTGAAGAACGACGCTTCTCTCAGACCCTGAGGAAGGCAGTTACTTGGTGTCACCTGTACCAGGTCTCTTCCCAAAGTCACTTTCTGACAGTGGCAAGTACTTTCCTGGTTATTGGTGAGGGCTGGAGGAGAGGGAATGGGCGAATAGTACCTATGAGCTAAGAACTGTGTGCTAGGCTCTGTTTTTAAGAGGCCTAACATCCTGCTCCACCTTCTGCCTTCCCAGGAGCTACACTACTCCCATCTCATTCTTGCAACAGGCAGCGATGGGCCATTCCCTGGGAAGTTCAACAAAGACATTGACATGGAAAGTGCCATCCAGACCTATGAAGACATGGTTAAAGAGGTGAGGAATCAACTTACTTCCTAGGAAGTGTTGCCTGCCTTTGTTCAGCTTCCCTGTCCCAGACACCACTATGGGTATCTGGAGTCATCCATGTCTAAGAACAAGAGGCTACACGATGCCTGCAGGGACAGACCAGGACAAGGAACATGTGCTAGCTTGTCTGGCGTTGAGCATGCCCCAGGAGATCAGCTGTTTGCACAAGGGGAAACCTGAAATGCTGAATGGTCTTGCACCATACACATGAAGAGCGCACGGGGTTCTCATTTTTTTTGTTTCCTTTTAATGAACTAGGTGGTTTATTGCTGTAGGGCGGGTGCTGTACCTCAGAAAGGTCTGTTCACAGAGTGGCTGTAGGTATCTGGCTTCCTGCACTTAACAGTTCTCTTGTAACACAAGTTTCCTCTTTACTTCAAGATTGAGAAATCTGAGCGCATACTGGTAGTGGGAGGTGGTGCTGCTGGAGTCGAGATGGCTGCTGAGATCAAAACAGAGTACCCAGCCAAAGAGGTAGTAGCATATTGGTTACAATTAACTTCATCCTTGTTTCTGAGACCATTCTTCTGTGATGGTCCTGCTGGATCCTACAGATCACTGTAAATCAGGAGTTTCCAGGCAACGGCAGCCTTCACCCCTACTGCTTCCTCTTCTGAGAGCACCCTGTAGCCCATCCCCAGCAATTACTGGCACTAGATGCCTTTCACTGGCTCACTTTCCCTGGGCGTTCAGTGGGGTGGAAGGAAGCTAGCTATAGCTGCTCCCGCCTGGATGCGGCGAGTCCTGTCCCATTCCTGTGTCCCCGTTTGCTGTTTTGTCCCCAACAGGTCACCCTCATTCACTCAAAAATTGCGCTAGCTGATGTGGAGCTGCTAGATAGCGTCCGTCAGGAGGTGAAAGAGATTCTCCTCAGAAAAGGAGTGCGGCTCTTATTAAGTACGTACTTAACAATGTCTCTGAAGGTCAAGACTCTGACGCTCTATAAACTGCTCTTCCTTTATCCAGAGCATTTCCTTCTCACATCCTCTTTCTGACTTTAACTAAGCATGGCTCCCTCGAATTCCCGTTTCTCTAGATACATCTGGGCTGGCTGGGAGCAGCAGCCTAGTAAAGGTTTGTGACCCGAGGTGTTCTCTTGCAACAGGTGAAAGGGTCAGTGATGTGGAAAATCTCACACTAAACCAGTTCCAGAAGGACATGGTAGTAAGGACAGAAAAAGGCACCGAGGTGGTTGCCGACATGGTGGTCCTATGCACAGGCATAAAGATTAACTCTTCAGCATATGCTGCTGCATTTGGTAAGTGAAAAAAACCACGCTGGGTGGGGAGAAGCAACAGAGTTCTTCAACGTCTTGTACTTGAGTACTGTGAAGTTAGGAATCAACCTCATACAACCTGCAGTGGTTATTCCATGATACAGCAAATGCTCCAACATCACATTAAATACTTAACTGTGATATGTGACCTTCAGAAGCTTACAGACCATAGATTAAGTGGCCAACAGTCTTCTCCAGCTTCTGCTAATACCTCCAAGGAACCTTAGTGTCCTAGTTCAGCATGAGGCAGGTGACACATAGATGCTGATGGTAACTCCTGCTGTCAAGGCCAGCATTTCATTCTAGATACAAGCTTTCTGAGTGCTGCGCAAAAATAGGCCCAGCACCTTCAGCGTTTTCGCTGACCTATCACTGTCACAGGGCGTTCAGCCAGTCAGTTATTTGGTGATACATTTTCAATCCTCTCACAGCTCAGTTTCAGTTATGGCACTACAAATATGGAGCAGTATGACCATTATACAGTCTCTTTCTCACGCTATGTATGTGAGCTCTAAATGTTTCTCAATGTTTCTACTGCAATACCAAAGGATGAGTCATTGCATGAAACTGCAATAATTAACTACAGCAAGGCAAAAAGCATTTCTTCCCTGACATGTAGCAAAGATGGCGAAACCCCAACTCCTCACTTCATGTCAATATGTTTGATAACATCATCAGCATTTTGGGGTCTCAGGCCACAATAAGCAACATGCTCCTTCTAAGAACTTACTGTTTGGAAAAACAGGGGACAAAATGGCAAGTAACAGCGCTTTGAAAGTTAACAAGCACCTCCAGCTGGAAGGTTATGAGAACATCTATGCCATTGGGGACTGTGCAGATCTGAAAGAACCAAAGATGGCCTACCACGCCGGGCTCCATGCCAACATTGCAGTGACAAATATCATCAACAGCCTGACACATAAGCCTCTTAAAACCTACGAACCAGGTAAGGTAATCTACCACCTGGCCTTAGCTGTTGGGCTGCTTTTCTGCAGGGCACAGCTGTTAAACACCTACACATCAGAACTTGCATGGGACACTGATTAGAGGTGAAGGAACTCACAGCTGGGGGTGACTATAAGCTTATAGCTCAGGCTTCATCCTAGTTCTTGCCAAAGATGCTGTAGACATTAGTTACCTGTGTCAGTCTACAGATGTAACGTGTCCTTTCTTCACTAATGTCTTCCTGATATATCTACTTGTGGGTGTCTGCTACTCATGAAACTTGCTTCTTTTTCTTTAAATTGCTTACTGTCCAATTGAATTCTAGGAACAAGATGACTTGACTTTCTCCTCCTTTCTCCCCTTAAACTATACCACAAGCACAAACTGAACAATATAGTCTCAAAAATCTAGCGAGGTGATGGGTCTCATTAATAAACAATTGATGTAAGTGCTTGCCATAACTATGTTGAAAGCTGTTCCACATGGATGGAGGGTATCTGGACAGCAATTTGGCTTTTAAAGGCTGCCCTGATTATTTACGTTTCTTTTTACATAAATTGTTGTTTACCTCTTGGACTCCCTCTTGGGAGGAGAGAATCATTCTACACCATGTGCACAGACAGCCCAATCCTTCAGCATTCCTATTACTGAAAGAGGTAGAGCAGATGACAGAGAGAGCTGTGAGTAGTTCTCCTTGGGTCTGCTTCTTTGTCATTCAGCACATGGGTCCTGTGCTTAGCTTGTGTGGGTATGAGCCAGGGAGGGGTGGGAAGGGAGGGATTTTGGAGGAAGTACAACACCTGCATGTAGTAAGGTTTCATACTTAGCTTTAAAACGGCTTAACTTAAACCTCTACATCTTCTTTCCAGGGTCACTAACATTCCTGCTTTCAATGGGTAGGAACGATGGTGTAGGACAGGTGAATGGTTTCTATGTGGGACGTCTCTTGGTGACCATTGCTAAGAGCCGGGACCTGTTTGTCTCCAAGAGCTGGAAGACAATGGGACAGACAATGCCCTCTTAAGAGGGTATCAGCAATAAACCAGCAAGGAATACAGCAATTGGAAGAGGGTGAGGGTGCACTTATATTGCTTGGGCAGACCACTACTGTCTCCTGCAGCACCTCCTAAAACCACCTGTCCACATGCTGCTTTAAAGGTTGCCTTGCTGTAAAGGGGAAGGAAGCACCTTCCAAATGAAGCGCACAGAAGTTCTCATGATAAAAACCAGGGGAGGTATATTTCTTTACTTCCCTGTTCTAGCTCTGAGCAAGAAACTTGGTTTATCTTGATTAGTAACAATAAACACTGTAGTTTTCAAAATCTCTGTGGTTTGTTTGTTATGTAGTTTTTCCCTGGATTTCTCTCCTCTTGCTCTTCTAAATACTACCTGCCTCTTACAGATCTGCAATCTGCTCTGCAGCATGCAGGAGGAATGGCTAAAGCCTTGAAGAGGCTATGGTAACCTGGAACTCAACAGAATATAATGCAGCTTTGTGTCAGCATCTCCACAGCAGCTTTAATTATGTCACATAGCTCTATGCTTCAGCCAGAAGAGCTGGTTAGTTGTGTGCTAAGTGTGATACAGCAAGCACTTATTTACAGATGCTGCTGTTTTGTGGTTTTTTTAAGGTGAGAGATTCCCAGAGCAAAAGTAGGTTTATAACAATAACCACACTTGACACATCTTTTTCTTTTTTCTTATAAAACAAACAAAATCACCATGAAATATTCCCAGTAATTACAGAGATTATTGTGAGTTAAAAGCAAAACAAGCTCCTCATGCATCACTTCTAAAATCCTCTTCCCCTCTCTGTGGGCTGGAGGCAGAAGTTTACCCTCAAGGGAGGGGAAAAGGGAGCAGAACACTTTTAAGAGCTTTCTTTAAAGTGTGTGTGTGTGTATGTGTGTGTGTGTATGAAAAATTTATCACTACAAATCTAAAATGAGGTTACTCTTTAAAAACTTCTAAACTAAAGTAACAAGGGACACTAAAACTCCTGAAAAGAAATGGTAACTCAGTTATTTAAGGTGATATAAATGGCTAGAGGATGCTGATAGCATGAAGAAATCGGACTAAACCCTTCTCATCTCTAGTCACAGCTCTTCATCAAGTCACAACACATCACACTACTACCACTCCCCCGCCTCATCACATTGAAAAAATAAAACCCACCTCTAATGTTTTTAATGCTACTCAAGTTTGTTGAAAAATAAAGTTTCATTTGGCTGCCATTGCTACTTAGTGTCTAGCTTGGCCATCTCTTGCACATAGATGCCAATACTTTCACTGTCGAAGAGCAGAAAGTAAATGTTCTTCAAGGACGAAGAGCTGGTGCCGTCAAAATGGGTGGAAATAGCTCTTAGAGTGACCTGGGCTGCCGTCTGTTTTGGGAAGCAGTTTCTACGTGGTAGGGGAAGAAAACAGAACAAGTGAGTGTCAGCCAACTGTGCAAGCATTATGCACACATGATGCTGAAAGGAACAAGCTGTAACTGCTGTACCACAACTACAGGCTGCTGTTAGGACACTGCCAGTAGCAGTTTTGCAATATGTAAATCCCAGAAGCAAACCCCATGGCTTTGATAGCAATATTCATCTGCTGTTCTATTAAGTTTCCTTGCTGGCATAGTTACTGTTTTCATCTGCTTCTACTTTTCATAACCACACAAAGTTTTTTAACACTCTCTCTTAGAATTAAAGTTTTCCATGCCATGCTGGGCAGGCTAAAAAGTTCAAGCAATGATTATTTTTTTAGTTGAAAATGGAAAAATAATAAATATAAATACATCAACTACTTCGCTGATGTCCTCACTCCATCATTAAAAATACTTCGCTTGAGACATCAGTGAAAATAATTGAAATTACAACCCCAGTCCAAATTAAGGCCAAGATACATTCATTCATTCATTTTGATGGCGACATTCTCTAACCTACAATCCGAAAAGCTAAAAGCTACCAGTCTTTACAGTAAGTGGACTTTTCAACTGTGTTGACATCTCTTAGGGCACCTGGCCCACATCCTTGAGATTCCAGTTTCTCAGCAGCAGCATTTTTTCCATCTTAATCATTCCCATACTCCTTTTTTCAAGTCACAAAACCATTCAGCTGCAACAGAGCTCCTTCACCCTCATCTCTGTACTACAAGGGAACTGGCTGAGAGCACACTGCAAAGAGCACAGTTGCTACGAAGGTCAGCTGCTTTGCACCTCTGTTTATGTGAAAATACAACTGCTTTAATACTGGACATAATTTCAAGAACTGTTTTACAGTTTGACCTTGATACCTATCTAATGAAATACTCTGCCTTGCAGTATGCTCATGCTTAGGAAGGTCTCCACATTGTTCTACTTGTCTAACACTAAACAGATTCCTTAACCTAGAAAGTATCCCCTCCTGAAGAAGACACATGCATCTCTGCCAATGACATCTGGAGGGAAAGACACTCTCCTGCATTCCCTGCTGGATTTTCTCTGCTGCCTGACAACGCTTGTAATAGTTCTGCTCATTTTGCACGACACCGAAGAGTGTCAACGCAGTGCTTGCCACATGAGAATGTAGGAAGCCACATACCCTGGAGAGTATGGATGAGACTTTACTGGGACACACTGAATTGTCTGAAGGTGAGTTAAGACCCAGCTGGGGTTTCAGACGGGTCTTTGGGCATAACTCTGCTGGCTGCTCTTGAGTTTAATGCCTCCTATTTAGATTCTACCGCAGGATAATGCTCCAGAGGAAGTCAGATCCATGCAAAAAAACATTGGCCAGTACAACCTAGCTCATGTCCTTCCTCTGAGGCAGGATTATATATAAGTTTTCTGCTTCTGAAAAAAATTTTCTCGCCTGAAAATCTTCAGTGATGGGGCTACATCAGAATACACAGATAAGCCATCCCAGTGCCCAACAATCCTTACATTTGAAAACCCACCGTATTTCTTTTAATAGCATCCAGAGCTGCCTTTGCAATGCTTTTTCTTCCCCTGCTCCCCTGTCCCGATAGCACTGCGATGTGCATGCATTTTTGTTTCCCTTTCTAAGTTTAGTACTACTCACTTCTCCTTACTCAATTTTATGTAAGTGATTTCAGAGTACTTATCATATTTATATTAGAAACCACCCAAAAAACAACTTGAAAACTAGTCATCAACAACTGCTGTACCCATATCCACTGTAATCCAAATGATTACTAGCAAACAGATTTTCCTACTTCTAGTCCTCGGACAGCATTTGCAGCAACTCAACTAATACGCCTTTCTGGCAGCAAACTATCGATAAGGTTTTTTTCAAAATGTTTTTCAGTTAATTTATAGCTGCTTCACAGCACAAGTAATTTCACTTGAACTGCACTTCTTTACTTTTTAATGACAAGATCATTGAGGTGAAAAGCCCTGGCACAACTGAGATATCCCACCTATTGTTACTTTGTATCAGTTACTGTAAATAGTCTCAAAGATGGGACAGATGAAACATGAAAATCCACAGAACTGATACAGCTTAATCCCTGATCTACCCAAAACCCCCAGCATTTATTGTCCAGACATGTAGGTGGATTAAAATGATAGTAAAACCATGATGTCTTATTTGCAAAACTGCCTTTTTTCAGACAACTTTGAGATCCTTTGGTAAATAAAAGTGTAAACCAACAGCACCTGGTAAGACTTACCCTATATTCTGGAGGTAATTGCAAGAGCAACAGAGAGTGAAATGGAACTAAGCAGCAGAAAGATCTGCACTAAGAGTAATGCTCCAAGACTGGATTATTCTTAGATAATGCTCATTGGAGACATAAGGTCTATAGAGACTATTTCTACTAGCATTAAAAGCTACAGTTCATTTTTGAGAGATGAACTTTGTAAAACAATTTATCATGTTTTCTTTTGACTGAACAATATAAACAAAAAAAATATCTATGTATAAAGGAAGAAAAATAATTAAAAATTGCACCGCCCCTCTATTTATTCTTTTGTCCTGATCCATAAAAATATTATTTTGTTTTGAAAAGTGTCTGTGTAAAAATGGCATTTTAACCTCCTGTGTATTCAGTGATGTGTGGCAACTTCACTGATCAAAATACAGTTTTACTTTCATTTTATTCACTACCAGGACAACACAACCAGACTGTACTATTTACTCTACTCTTTGGGCATTACTAACAAAATCATTAGTTACATTTCAAATTAAATGTAAGTGTGTGAATTCCAACATGAAAGAACAACTACTACAGTTAGGAGGTCTTGCGTAACATTTCTTGTGATCAGAGATCAAGCAAGATTAACAAACTGTGGTTTGGTTTAAAAAAAAGCAAAAAAAAAGATAAATAGTTTGGATTTCTTAGTCAAGCACATTTTATTTGCTAGTTATTAACTAAGAAATGTGTAGTTTCATGGCTGGTTTCATAGTTCCCTTTATAAAGCAGAACTATATTTGAGAAACACTGATTTTCTTTTGAAAGAAAACATTCTGTTTGACTACTCTGTTTAATATATATTTTTGGGATGACTTAAGTGAACACCCCACATTTATCTGGCTCAGGTTACATCACTGTTACTTGCCTTCAGTATTACACTGGTATAATCTTACTAGTACAAATGTAGCTTTAGGAAGATTTACCACAGCAAAATGAAGGGACATAAAAACTGAGGTGGTGCAGGCCCATAGTAGAAGAATCAAAATTACTGCCTAGCAATAGTAAACACAGCAAGTCCATTCAGCTCTCCTGTGGGTTAGTTAATTTCTCTATATAAAGGCTTTCTGGTCATTGCATGTAAACACTGCACTTCAAGCTCCTTAAAGCTGGAGAAGCGCAGTGTCAGATGGCACCTGCCACAGCCATCTCTGGAGGCAAGGTCAGCCTCCTTTGTGCCACAGACCGGGGGGTAACCTCTCTACCACAGCAGCAGCTCTCTGACAGCTAACTACACCACTGCCACCCGATACAGAATCCTCCCATGCAGGAGGAGTCATACCTGCCACTGGGAAATGGGGGAAAAGCCACGGACTTCAATTTCTTGTCTTCTGCGGCTGTTAAGCAGTTCTTTATAGTCTCTTCAAGCTGCTCTTCACACTTGTCTGAGCCCCACTGTGGGATGTGACAGTGGATGACAAACTTCGCTGCTAGGCCGCTAGACTGAGTAAGTGCAGCTAACAGAAACAAAAATACAACATTTAGTTTTGAATAGAAACCACCCTGAAACGACCTCTCAATCCAACGTACTTTCTTAATTACATTACCTCTCCAAAGAAATACATTAGGAACTAAAATACACCACAATGGCTAACTCGCAGTCGTAACCTGTCTCATCATTACTTTTGTGATCAATTATTATTTCTTTGGAGACCAAAGAACCTGGGGCTTATTTGGTTAACATACAGCTATTCAATAATATTTTTTAGCCTTCTCATTCAGCATGGCCTCTGGATTTGTCTTATGCAAAGTATCAAAACCTTGTCTGAACACAGTATCATTAAACCCCCAATAGACGTTTCTGCAGTGCTGCCACAGCCTTATTTGAATGCTCTGCACAAATATCCTGCATCATCATTACAGGTCTGGAGTTTTAGGGAGTAATATTTAGACGCACTTCACAGCTGGGTAACTTCAGATGACACTAAAAGTCTCCGTCAGTTATGTCCAATCAGGAATCTCAGATGAATTTTTCAGAAAACCTAATATTTCTCCAGGACCTGCAGAGTCTACGGCGTGGCATCAGTTTGTTTTTGTTGCAAGAGTGACCGTTAGCACTTCTAGAAATCTAGGTCTTGGGAATCTCAGGTTAAACACCTTGAAATTAGCTATGCAATTAAAGCCCCAAAATGAAAAATCTGGATTTATTCACTTGTCTACCATTGCAGAGGAATTCTGTTGCAGACACAAAGGAATTCCATCTAATGTTTCACTGTGCTACTTAAATTTAAACCAGAGAAACATCAGGCCTTTAACCACAGGGAGCAAATTGACTGAAAACATAGGTATCCTGTAAGCAGCACTTGAATTCAAGCCCATTAGGCTGGAGCTTAAGTGTTTGCAGTAGACCTCCAGTGATTAACAACCATCTATTATCGCTTGCCTCAAACCGGCAGAAGGGGCAATTTCAAACACAGCACCACAACACAAATGCTTGAGAACATACATTTTCCTATCTATTAAACTAAGATTATCTTCTTTCCTGGGACTGCCTTAGTAGCATAAAGTGAGTCTATTTTCTAGTTAGGTAGTGGTGCTGACAGAGAAAAGTAGTTTAGTTTGATGTTATGGCATATACTTTTGATTCAATGCAAAAGTGAAGCAAAATAATTGTACAAAAGTTTCCGTGCCAGCTGAGATTATAAAATTAGGCTATTCATTTAGGAAGTTTCCAAAACTAGACTACTTAAATAATTTAGTTTCTTGAGTGTTGAGATACTAAGCCAAATAAGGCACTAGGAAATATATTGTAACTCTCTCCATCCGCCCTCCAGCCACCTTCAACTCCTATACATTGGTTTCATTTGTCCATAAAGGCAGGCATGATCTCAAGTCCCAAACTATTAACTGCTACAGATGTATTAAGCATCTGAAGGGAGCTCTTCTGTAATTTGTATTTCTATAATGCAGCCATAGTGCCTGGGAAAAGAGCAGCAACTGCTCTTCCAAAAAGCATGCCGGTTCTAAAGATTGTATCACATCTTTGTGTTCAAAGTAAGGTGATTGTTTGGATGGTACTGTTCATCAAATATGCATAAAGCAGAATAATTTATAAACTGCCACTGTTCTTATACCTCATATGTTTGAGAGTTGTTTCTGATTATTACTAAGGAATGCAGTGCGAATGGGACAGGAAAGATGGCACATAGGTGGCAGCACAAGTTCTCCTTAATTTTTGGACTCCCACAGACAGAAATCACCAAACATAAATTAATTGGCCTGCTGTAACTTGTGGTGGCACCTAGATGCCCAAAGACAGAGTGTGCATAGCATACAGGTGTCTTATTCTTCCTTCCTGCCCCAGGCTCCCACTAAGCAGGCTGTCTGTATCAGCAGTAGCTTCAAACAAGAAACAGAAAGATTTACATCACATAAGCAATATCAAGAAAAGAGCAAAATGTCCAGAGAAAAGAACATATTGAATGATCTGTTTCCAAAAGAGAATGTAGTATCCTTTTTACCTTCAGCAACTTCCAAAGGTCCTTGAGATTTGCGAAGCTCTTTCACTGTTTCTAAAAACTCTTTCCCTCCAGCCTTTTCCAATGCCTTGCCTGCAAGGACACAGAGCAAAAGGCCTTGGCTTCAAAGTATCACAGTGAAAAAACACCTCTACATTATTTCAAACAACAACATTGCACACATATTATCCTGTTTCCCTCTATTAGCAGCAGCTGATGTTTATGTTTACCACACTATCCAGTCACAGATAAAGTTTACTTTTCACTGATTTTGAAAACCCCTGTATGTTATTACTGGAAATTACTTTCATACAATTACCTGTAAGAATGCTATCCTACTCTGACTTATGGCTAAAATAGTGAAGAGTGGGATTTTCAGGACTCAAGATCTTCAGCCTCCAAAATAACTCAACATACAAACCCTCCTACTTTCTGAAATAAACACAGCTGAGATGGCAGTGGAAGTCTTAATGACTAACTGTATAAAACAATGATCCGAAAGCCTGCTGCTAGGTTCTGTGCCTCTCTATACAACTGTCTGCACAGCTTTTTTACCTCCCTCTTGCTTCAATTTCTGCATTTGTAGACCAACAGTAATAATATTTCCTTATTTCACATGAGCAGTATAAGGCTTGTACATGAGTATTTCTAAAGTATGTAAAATCCTACAATGAAAAGCATACTTAGAAGTGCAATTCATATATAATTTTGTCACAAATTTCAGAGGCAGATGTAAAAACAATCCAACAAAGACCGCAATAACGATTATTTACACCTTCGAGGCTCATGTGCTTCAACAAATTATCTGTTTTGATTGTCGTAAGGCATCATTAAAAAAAGATAAATTAGTCATTAGCCTGTTATACCTAGTCAAATCCAGCCTGATTTTCAGAAGTGTTGTAAGTGATATTTTATGGCCTGGGGAAGATTCAGATGAAACAGGATGGGATCTCAGCAGGCAGTTAGTAGACCAGCTACTGTTCCAACTCTAGATCTGTTTTTTCTGCGCGTAGCAGAGCCTCACCTATTTCCTCCTTAAGGTCTATTTCAGCAGTTGTAGGGTGAACGATGCCTTCTACTTTCATGGAGCCAATATGGCTGATGTCACTCTGTGTCAGAGAAAGCTGTAAAAATAATGAGGGAGTAGGAAAAAAAAATAGTAATCCAAGTGCAAAATCACTTTCATACGAAAAAATTAAAATCAAAGAAGGCTGGATTCAGTCTTTCAGAGATCTGTAATTCTATTGTGTCCAATATGTGCATTTCTGATTTTTAGCCTTTAATTTGTATACCACTCAGATTATTTTGTGATATGCCTATAGCTTGGAAGCTTGCTCCAGAGGAAGTTAGTGCCAGAAAATCCATGTTCTAGCATCACACTTTGAAAAGGCTGACTTTGGAAATGCTTCTATTTAAAGACAAAAATACTAAAATTAAAAAGCTTTTCTCCTGTACTTGCCCTCAGCAAACTACTGTAGGGGGCTGAGAAGAAGGGCTAAACACTATCCTGACTACAAAGGCTTCACAACCCAAGTAATTAATTACCCTTGCAGTTCCTGGCATAAATAAAATAAGGAATGTTTTACCCACCCACATATCCAGATATAGGAACTGCCCAAAACCTGATGTCTTAAGGTGCTCAGAAAAGGCTGTCCCCCAGATCTCACAGCCTCATCTCTTTGGGCAACAACAGAGGACAGAAATCCTACAATAAAAAGACTTTACAGTTGCTGAACATGTGCCCAGCACACCTCACTTCTTCCAAGGTACACTGTATAAGCACTGCCCATTTTAGAGAAGAAAGTGCACAGATTCTGGAGGAACTGAGGACAGGGATGAACTCTAATAGAGGAGATCCAAGTTTCATTTACCTAGCCAGATTACTGATTTTAGCAATCTTTTCGATCTAGTATGTGTCTGGCCCATTCTGGACCACTGCTTTAGCAAAAATGGGATAAAGCAGACTGAACTCTTAAGCACTGCTTCATACAACAGGGTACACCATCAGTACGAGGGGCTTACAGATGCAGTTTCAGGAAGAACACTTTTTCTAGACAAAGGTACTATTGGAAATAATAATAATAATAATAACAACAACAACAAATAATCTTGACTATATCTCCACAGTTAAATCTGTGAGGAAAAACTCCAGATTCCCTCAGAGGGTCCAAAAATTAAGGCAGGCAAAAACATCTTCCTCTTGATGAGTATAGGGGTGGGAAAAAAAAAAAAAAACCAACCAAAAAAAGGGACAGATGGTTGGCTGGACACCAAAGACAGGAGGGTGTTTTTTGGTGGCACAGTTTTGTATTCCGGCCAGGCAAGGTGTCACAGTCCGTGCTGAGGTGGAGAACTAGGCATGCCCTGCAGCTCTGGTGAGGTCCTCAGTTTGCACTGTGAGAGAGCAGTGCCCCACAGCCCACTTTCAGATAGAGCACCCAGGCTTCTGACACAAAACAACATGTGGAAGTTCTGGGTGATCCTGGGACCTGGCCCAGAAATAGCCCTTTATAAATGATAAATAGCCTAGGTTAAACCTAGTTTGGCAGTATGCCAGGCACAACACAACCAAGTCCAAACTGAACAAAACTCTAGTACAGCTTAGGCCAAGAAATTAATCAGTATGGTTCTCTACAGCAAAGAGAGGCTGACCAGCCTTATTCTTGGAAATCTTTTACCTGCAGACACATTTTTTGAGACCTTCTACCCTGCCCATGACTTGAGTGAGTTTTGGCCTTGAATTTGGAACCCCTAAGGGGGAACACAGGGATTTTGTACTGATGTTAGATCAAAAGCATCCTTCTATTTATGCTAGGCTCCACTGCTGTGATCCCGATCTGTTATAACTTCATATTACCTTTTGTCCTGGCACAAGACTCTTGGAGGACAAGATAGTGAAACCTTCCCCAGGTCCATCTTCAGATGTTGAATTTGAAGCTCCTTCTTTTTCATTGTCCTTTTGTTTGTTCTATTTGGGGGGAGAGAAAAAGTAAGAATTCTCAAAGGAAAAAAATAACAATATTCACCCTTATTCAGTAATGGACAGATTTAATGAATTACTACAAATATCGTATTCTCAGATCAATATATCACTCATAGCCTTTTAACCCCAAAAGATTATGTAGCAACAGAGGTCTTCACTGTTTATATAATGCTAAAACATCAGCGGTTCATCTGAGGCATTACATACGTTTGTAGTCACATTAAGAGTCAGGGCACCCACATCCATCTGTAGTTTTACCAACAGTTAAGGTTGTATTCATGGGTGGGTGTGTGCTAGTTTATTTTTGCTGCTGACAGAGCAGAGCTTATACTAAAACAAAGTTAGTAACTTAGTAACCCAGTCAAATTCTCCAAGCTGAAGGAAAAAACAACCTTATGAGCTGAAAAAAAAAAAGTTAAGTCTTAGCTAATAAATCATAAATCTGAATCCCTATTGACATGAGTGAGCCATCACACCTCCACACAAGCAGTCAGAATGGCAAAATGAGATAAATAATAGCTGAAGTTTGCATGAAAAATCCCCTTTGTGGGAGACACTCCTTCGTGCAGCCTAGATCCATGAGCAGCAAACCTGTTTCTACCAGGGCTGCAGGAGCATGTCCTCACATCTCTCAATATTTGCTTTAAGGTATGTCAAGAAGATAACTCTTCCTATCAAGTGCTAAACTCTGGATGTGCACAATTCAAAGTAAGGGGGTAGCAGAGATCAATACACAGAGGCATCCTATTGAGCAACTCTTGTTTTCTTTTTTAAAGTACTTCTGCATATTCTCAGTTATGGAAAAGTATTGAAGTTTTGAGGCCTCCAGAAATATGTGCTTAACAGCAGTTTAAAAAGCTTAGGTCAAAGCTTAATATTGTTTAATCCTACGCAATCAAAAATTCAGCAGTGTTTTTAAGATGCATGCTCTGGAATGACAAACCAAGAGCACTGATCTGCATTACTGGTTTACCAAATCAAACCACTTTGGATGTGATAGAGGATGGGCTACCGTAAGGGAAGGTGCAGTGGTCAAATTCCAATCATTTATTCTTCTTGCAACTACTTTAAAAAAAACATTAACAGTACAACTAAGAACACATGAATCAAAGAGCTTGTCAAAATGACATTTATGTACCATGTCAGGACACGTCCTCTGGACAGTGAAAAATCTTGAAGACCAACCCAGTAACAGTACAATGCTGAAGGCCTGAGATCTCTCAAGTAGAAAACGTTTCCAATTACATCTTGCTTTATTTTAAAAGCTAGAGTTCACTGTCACATGGTTAGTGTGGAGATAAAGAGATTCTACACAGTTATCAAGAAAGTATTGCAAAGGGTGACATGGAAATCTGAAAAGTTGCCCTCAAAGCTTTAAAGGTTTTTGTTATGAAAATTCATTAAAAAAATACTGTGCGTGCCTTTTTTTCCTAAAGCTTAAAGAAAAGATAATCCTGGTGCATCTATTATCATTTCCTACTTCGCACTTCCAGTTGCTACAAACAAACAATGCAGAAGTGCCGATCTATTCCTCCTAATAATCTTAGTTGGGTTTGATCCATTCCCTCTCCCCACACCTCTGGAATCCTGTACCTGCCGCGTGCTTACCTTTTTGGGTGTCCGGGCCTTGGTAGACTTTGCCTTCTTCCCACTCTTTTTGTTCACCATGGATTTCCTTCCCTTCTTCTCAGGAGTAGGCGAAAGGATGGTCTCAGATTTGCCTTTGGCACCCCGTTTCTTGGCAAGAAGCTCTGGCTGAATTCTGGGCAGAACACCTCCGCTTGCAATCGTCACACCTTTTAGCAACTGCAAGGAGAAGCCGTGTAAAGGCGCATGTTACAGATTCTCTTAACCTGCACTCAAGCTATTCTTGCTGACTACATTACATGGATGCACGTAGAGTCCACTCTTCCTGAAGCACTGCACCTTGTCTCCTTATCACAGAAAACCCAAACCAACCCCCAAAAAACTATTAGGGAGAAAATCCATAATGACAAGCGATGTGGCAGGTGATGGTGATGCCAGCCAGCATGTCCTGGAGAACTCTGTTACTGTACTGGTCAATCATTTGTCTCTTCCAGTGCTGGTCTTTCTGCATACCTGACCTTGGTGACTCACAAGCAGTGAACAAGGGTAAGAGAAGGTAAGTGCCTGCAGGCTACTTTAAAAAATTACTGCACCACAGCCCTGCTCAAAGGACTAGTTGCAGATGCCTTTGGCAGGGAAACAGATTCAGCGAAAGCAAATATGAGCCCCAAGAACCTGCTGTGCAGAGGTGAACAACAGGAATGGGCTCTGATGTTATGTGGAGGACAAAGTCTGGCTAGTTCCTAAAGGACAACACTAGATCTTCTCCAGTTCACAGGCCAGTGACCAGCACCATAGAGCAGGGAACAGGCTGGTGGTGTTAGCACACTTTTCTCTCTCTCTTGGCCTCTGTTTTGACTTTTCAGTCCCCTTGACTGGAAACAGAGCTAGGTGGCTTCATGGGCACCACATTTTCATTATTTAAAGCAGTCAAATTAAGTGCAGGAATCTTTCAAAGTGTGAATGATGTCATATATCTTCACATGGGGCCAACCAAGAAGAGATACTCTGATGCTGACTGAACTTTTCCAGCACCCCTGAATGCTGCAATTCATAGCCTATGCTATGATATCTCTTCTCACTCAACAAGTTTAGCAGACGTGATCCCACAAGTGATCCTCAGAGTCAGAGCACTGCAAGCCGCAGTCTGGTGGCTGGTGGGAATACAGATAGGGAGGCAGTCCTGGAGGCAGCAGTAGCAGAGAGTGAGCCAGACCCCTACCCAAGATGCGCCTCGCAGCCAGTATAATAGAAGACATACATTACTACAGCTTTTGGGAAAAGGTCTTCCATATGGCATGTTTTCTTTAAATGTTGGATGTTCCTGAAGAAGAAATTAAGCATCAAGTTTACTCACTTCAGCAGGACTCACAGGCTACAAAAGAAGCAAAATTTATATTGAAAGGATTTAAGTTAAGATGCTTCAGAACCTTCTTTTTTGTTTGCTTTTAATCAAGAGGGCACAATCATGTCATCTTCTGCTCTAGTAATTGCATTCTCATTCACATGTCAGACCCAACTGTTTCTAACCTTCCATGGTAGCAGCTTCGTTTGTGCCACAGCACGTAACTCTCATACTGAAATGTAAATGGATACCTGATTCAGTTCCTCATCATTTGCCACTGCCAGGAGGATGTGTCTGGGGGCAATTCTTCCTTTCTTATTGTCTCGTGCCGCGTTTCCCGCTAATTCTAGAATTTCAGCTGTAAACACATTGACATAAAAATTAATAACAAGAACGTAGCTTGAAATTCCTTCTTAATATCCATTTACCTTTTCAAGGGCATTTCCCAGTTTAAATGGTCTTTGCTACAGAAAGGCAGAAACCAACCACACTCAACATATTTGCAAATTTACCTAAAATAATTCGTCCTTCCTAATTCCCTAAAGGATAGCTAGCAGAAAATATGCTAAGCTTGGTTCACATAACTTCTTTTACAAGTCCCAAGTCAGAATTCTCTTTCAAAAGAACAAGAAACGCCCTATGAAAATGTACATCAGCAGTCCAGAAATTTAGCAGTAACCCTGTAACAATATAACAGTAAAGCATGCAATGAAACCCCAAAACCTAACACAGACAGTTCTAACAAAACAGCAAGGATTCTCAGAACCAGCTAAGATGAAGACTGAGGTGCATTTAAAGAAATACTTTGAAAGCCAACAAACTAGCCAGGCAATGCTGCAATTCTGCATTAAAGGGCATTGAAAATCTGTAGAGAAGCTTAATTTCAGAACAAGATATGAAAGGTTTGACTTAGATGCAAGCAGAGACAACGTAAGAGCTTCAATGCATGAACTATTGGTAGAAACTTTCTTCTATACCTCCAGGAACAGGAGGCCACTTAAAAAGTAGTTTCTTTAAATTTGCAGTAACATTCGTATTGTGACTGAAGTCCCTGAGCTTTTTCTAATCGTTAGAGAGGAAACACAGATACATCTTTCTGACTTTACTTGAACTGCAGCACTCAGTATAATTCATTAACTTACACAGTTTGGCTCCTACTCTGAAGTTATTTCTCATCTAAGAACTCTACTGAAACACTGAGAAAGAAGGAAGAAGGGAATGTTTTGCTCCAAATAGTCATAAAATTCATATTCATACTTTGTTTCATATCAAAAGTATCAACTGTCCCTGTCTTGGGTTTGTATTTACATTTGTAAAAAAACAGGGTAAGTAAATGACAGCCCATCAGTGTCCTATTAATGATATCTTACTCCTTTTCATAAACTAAGTAAAGAACTGTAACTATTACAAAAAGAAGAACTTTCACAAACAAAAAATCTAGTGGAAATCTACATAATGCTCTTTGGCTAAAATCCAAAGGCTTTCAACATTTTAGCTCAGTTCATGGGAAAAATACAAGTGCTCAATTTCACTCAGAATAACAAAAGTACATACTTGTCATCCAGTTTTCTCTGCTACACAGCATATACCTTTAACTAATGTTGGAGATGTAAAAGCTATTTTTTTAAAATTATGCACACATTCACAGTGAATTGCGTAAGAAACAGTCAGTGTCTGTTGAAAATTTTCACAATTATTTATGCAAAACTTCCAAGAAACATTATCAAAGTTGTGAAGACAAGTAATTAAACTTTAGGAAATAACAGAACTGTGGTTGTGTGTCCTGGTTTCAGCTGGGACGGAGTTAATTGTCTTATTAGGAGCTAGTACAGTGCTGTGTGTTGGCTTTGATGTGAGACTTTTCAGTTTCTCAGGCTTTTTTATCAAAAAGGCTGGGGGGGCACAAGAAATTGGGAGGGGACACAGCCAGGTGAGCTGACCCGAACTAGCCAAAGAGGTATTCCATACCACAGGATGTCACGCTTGGTATATATACCTGGGGGGTTGGCCAGGGCGGGCAGATCATTTCTCAGGGACTGGCTAGGCATGGGGTGGTGAGCAGTTGCATTGTGTACCACATGTTCCTTTCTTCCTTTCCCTCTGGATTTTACTCTTCCCCTCCCCCTTTTCATTATAACTGTTACTGTCATCATTGTTATTACTGTTCTTTCATTCTTACTCTGTTTCAATTGTTCTTATCTCAACCCTCGAGTTTTACACTCCTTTCCAACTCTCCCCTTCATCCCTCTGGGTGAGGTGGGAGTGAGCAGGCAGCTGTGTGGTACTTAATTATCAGCCAGGGTTAAACCACAATATTGTGATAACTAGGCTACTGCCCTGAGGAAAGCAGCATTGTGCGATCAGAAATTAGAAATAGTACCGCGCTACAAATACAGACTGGGCCTACACTGAAAGTTAGGGCAGCAACCTTGGCTCTAACATTTCCTAACTGTGGAGCGTCTGACTTGAACTTTAAAGGAGGAGACTGAAAAGTGATCCTGCATAATTCAGCTATATTCACCCCTGTGGGCCTGCAGGGCTGGAAGTTTAAGACCCTCCTCCCAGACCTCTGCCAATGGAGCTAACGCAGCAGCAGACAGCAGGAACAGATTGCCATCCATTGTGCAGACCAGTACAGAGCAAGAGGAGAGACCCAGGCTTCTCCGCTGGGTTTTGCAGATATGTGCTGACAGCAGAGGAAAATTGCATCAGGGAAGAAGGAAAAAAACAACAAACAACACATACTTACCTGTGTGGTAACTGCAGTTCTTTCAGATGTGCCAACAGGCACATCCTGCTACCTGTGTGCTCACCCCACTCCCCCAGGTTCTGTGTCCTTTGGCCAGTAGCATCCTGATGGTGCACTCAAATGTCCTCTGCCTAATGTTAAGAGCAAAAAATGCAGAACACTCAAATGCCAGCCATCTACCATGGGACACCAGGAAGAAGGGAATCCAAGGTAGAGATGATGCACGGCAGACTGTGGAATATGCATGTAACAAAGGGTGCCAATTATTTGCCTAGGTAAACAATTGCCTTACCTTCTTCTAACAATTGTTTATATGCATAGTTTTCTAATGCTGGAGGCAGGGACTCATAGTCTTAACAACATAAAATGGCACTTGCAAAATGCAACATCAAATCTAAAGGCTTCAGTTATCACATCCTCTGATGATAATAACAGATCCCTAAATAAACTGCTTTATATCTCAAGTAGAAACATCTTGACAGCTGAGGTTACCTAAACTCTAAGAAGACTAGTCTGACAATATAGGTCCCATAATGAAGTCCTATACTATAACAAGCTCTCTTGAAATTGGGCATCTTGATACTCTCAGACAGAAGTTGGTTTTACTTCACATGCTCTCAGCAGCTGGCATTAAGAATGAGTGAAATGTGAAATACTCGTGCCTCCCTCAAGATTCAAAGAAACAAAGATAGGTCCACATTGGAAGCATAACTTCAAATTCAGACATCTTCAGCACAGATGGCTAAAGGCAAACTAGCTTATCTATGCACTCCACAGTTTACCTTGGCCTCAGATAGACATTGAATTGCTGGTTAACAGAGTAATGCCTGGAACTATCCACTGACTCTACACAACATCTAGTATTTTTAAAAGAGCCTTTTCTCCTGATTGATAAGCACTCAGGACCAGGGAAGAACCTAACTGTCTCCCAACAGACACATGCAGGAGCCAAGCTATGACTTGAATGGGATTACATCTTCTCATCCTGTGACATACAGGAAAAAGAGGTTTCTTTGGCTGATGGATCAACAGATCTGGAGTGTCTGGGAACTAACAGCATCCTAGCCACCACAGCTATTCATTCAGCTGAGCTTAGCCTGCTTTTGTGAAGTGCTCAGCTGGACTGATAAGAAAAGCATATGAGAACTACTGATAGCAGAATTGGAAAGATTTCAGACAGGTTATCTTGGCTTTCCACTTCCCCTTTAGGATAAGTTGTGACAGTTCTTGTTACACTACCATGTTCAATTCTACCAATAATACCTTTGCTCTGAAAAGTTGTATCAGATGATGGAGTCCTTGGTCCTCAATTTGCAACTGGAAAAGTATCTGCTTGATTTGTCTCTTGGTGGCAGATGAGTACAACAGACAGAAGAGCATGCCAGCTGACGTCCTTTGAAGGAAGAAGTATTTGCTGGTGTTGTGTTCTGCCCTAATTTTGAGAAGATGACTTTCCACTGACATCTTCCATGACTTCCTCTGACCAGCACACCATTCATGTCTTCTTCTTCCTAATCAAAAGGCATCTGTATTCTCTGCCTATATTTTGGGAAGGTGCATTATGGGATGCATGCAGGTGATGTTTGATATAGATGATGACTGTAGTCAGCCCTGTGCACACTCAGAGCACAGTCTGGCATGCGTCCGTTGAAAAGTCCATAAATCCAATGGGACCGAGGCCAATTTTTCATGGAGATTTAACTCTGAAGCCAGTGGAGCCCAACACTGTTCCAGCAAACACAACCTTCTGGACAGGAATTAAGCTGCAGTTTTGCAGTATGATTTTCAAGCCTAACATATAAAACAGCATAGACAGATTATAAAAAAAAGGCCTTAGAACACTGATGAGATCATCTTCACATTAGCTCATCAGCTGAGGTAAAAGTACCTCTTCTTGAGATACACTGTGGTGATTGCTGGTATTTTAACAATGGGGTTGATACGCCGAGGTACAGATTTGGCATTGATAATGGCTGTGGGGTGCAGCCACAATCAATCTTGCATACAAAGGGAAAAAATGGGGATCTAGTAGCTCATGACACAGCACACACACCTAAGCCAAAAGGCAGCCTGAACCACATGGCAGCTGGGAATAAGGATCCTCAAGATGCATATGCACCAGATGATGCTAGTCAAGAGACTCAGTGCTTCAGGGCAACACAAATACAGGCCATCAGCAGACCACGTGCACTGTTACCACTCACAGAAGAGTCACTGGTCCATGCTAGGCCCTGGATGAATGCAACCACACAGCTCCGGTCCTGTTTGACCCTTCCAGCCTCATCCACCTTGCCCCTACCCCAGCTATGACTTGCCTTCCCAGCTCCATAGCTGATTCTCCTTTCCTTGAGAATCCACACCTGAGACTTCTATCTGAGTTGCCTTTCCCAGACAGCTTCCATTTCTCATGTCTGCTCTTCACAGCTGTAGTAATAATCAGGCTCAATCTTCCTTTCTAGGTTCTTCATTATGAAGACCCCCTCCATCCAGCCCTTGGCCTGTGCCCTATTTTTCCAATCTATGCTCCAGCTTCCCAGCAGGATTTCTGGACAGCCCTTGCCATTTATTTGCCCACTGGTCATCAGCTCAGCTGTGCCCACTAGCCAGATCCATCCTGGCTATGTCTCTAACATCAATATTCTTCTCCCATAACCATCATCTCCTCAAAGTGTCATCACAGATCTGCTCCCAGTCTCCTCCTCTGATCAGCATGGAACTTGTTCCCAGTCTCCCAGTTAATTCCAGCCTGCCCTTCCCACCTCACAGACAGTAAGCAGGATTAGCTCTCCTTCAATTCCTATTCATGTACTCCCTGCCTTTGGTCCCAGACCTCTTGTCACCTGCTTCTGTGCGGCTTTTGCCTTCACATCAGAGAACTTCCTCCCCTGTGCTTCCCAGTACCGCTGAGACCACAAAAAGCCTGCTCCCTGCTCTCAGTGCTGTGACCAGGAGCAGCCAGGAACAGCAGTAAGAGGGATAGTCCTTCTGAGCACCTGTAGCCATGGGCTGAAGTATGCTCAGCCGCTGTGTGGAGTGGCCCACATGCAGTCCTGTCACACATTGGAGCTGAGAGGTTGAGGCATGCTCTGTGGGGACAATGCATAGGCAGTCTGGGCAGCACTGGGAACTGAGAGAGGCTGGAGCATACTCAGCGAGGACCAAGTCTTCAGAGATTTTAGCTGTTAAAACCAAAGAAGTCTCTGCTGAGCATGAGCAACCTGTGTTTTTTCAGTTACAGCTTAGCCAAAGACAGTAGATTTCTCCGAGATGGCAGAGACCAGCAGTCCCCTTCCATAAAGCATCGAATTTATGCTTAAATGCAGAGAAGCACCCAGGTGTTTAAAGTTCTCATGAATGCTTTAACAAAAAAAATATGGTTCAACCTGCTTCTGTAAGACAGCTAAAGAATCAGACTCCCTTACTCCCACCCTCCTACAGTTAGCCTGAAGCAGTTGCCCTGTATGCAGTCTTACAGCCTGAGTAGCCACCATCTCATAGTTGCAAGTCCATAAGACAAAACTGGAATCTGTCACAGGAAGTATCAGATAATATTAAGAAAGTTACCAGTTTGACATATAATACCCTCTTTGACAACAGCCTTGGAAAACCACATTTCTAAATTTCTAAAGTTTCTAAAGGCTAACCAAAGACTGTATTCACACACACATATTAGGAATAACTAGATCAGCAGGGTTACATGTTGCAACACTTTTTAAATTAAACTATCCACCTTTGCAGTCTTTTCAAACAAAACTGGATAGAGCACAGAAACTTCGCTATGGGAAGACCACTATCCACAAGCAGTAACTGTTTGCTCAGAAACATTATTCTATTACAATATATACAGGGTTGGAGGAAGATAGGCTTCTCTCCCTGCTGAACCAAACAGCTTAAAATAGTATTCCCTTACAATTTATGTGGGCCCCCAGCCTACACCTCTAGCAATTTTCTTGCCTGGTTGACTACACACGCTTTTTTCCTAAAAACAAAGTGTAGGCCCACACATAATCTGCCATTACCATATTAATGATTTAAATTAAACTGCATTTACTAGCCATAAGCAGAGCAAAGATTTACAGCGTTCTAGTTCAGATAACAGGTAAACAGTGCTGTTTTTAATGTTATAAAAAGATGACCGTAACTCAGTCTGCATTACCAAAGTGCTGCATATACCAGATGTGCTGTTGACAATTTATTACTACACCTTGTAACAATTGCCACGGCTCAGAACAAGCATCTCCAAATGTTTATCCTAGAAACTCCTTTGAATGCTATGAATCCCTGTGGAGTGGGAAAAGGGAAAAAAGTATTCTTCCCCAGACTGAAGGTCAGCAGAGTCATTATGCAGCAAGCTACTCAGGTATAAAAGCTAGTGCAGTTTCCAAAACCCATGTAATATGGTTTTCATCTTGCAATACCCAGACATCCAGAAGTCTGAAGATGACTTTTAAGTGATTCACAATCAATGATAAAGTAAAGCAAACATATCTTGCTATAGAGAAATGAATATTTATGACATTCCTGAAGAGGCTTGAACCTCCACTAGAAAACATACAGATGCCTACAACAAATACAAGGTTTAAAATCACTGTGGTAGAGCAGGGGAGCTAGAAGAGCTATGAATTCTCTATCCTTCTCTCCCCCTGCTTCCCCCTCCCTACAGCCTCTGAAGCATCCCTGCCTAGTAGCACTCCATGCTACAGAAAGCTAAACAAGCTCTGCAAGTCACAGACTTCCCTGGTACCGCATAACCGCACCAGCTCCACTGAGATGTATTTCTGCAGATACAAGATTTAATTTTTAATGTATGAAACTGGATTGTACAAATATGAATACATGCATGTTCTTAATGAAATGAAAGATCTTCTTCAAAATCACTTAGACGACCGATCTTTCTCTATGATTAAATGATCTTAATATCAACATGTTTGTTCTTACACAGTAAAAAAAAATAAAATCACTCAAGTGGGAGAGATGTTCAACATCTTGGATTTTGATTCTGCTTTTCAGTGCTGTTATTGCAAAACCAGCTCCTTTTCTGGACTTATCTCCTGAAGGAGCACGGCATGAACATAAATACAAGCTTAAACATTTTGTTTACATTTCTTCCACATAAACAATACTTTTTCACTCCAGAAATAGCCTCAGAAAGAAACAAAAACAGACATTGATTCTCATCCTGCAATTAATCAGCACAGATGCTGCAGTTTCTGTAACACGGGATTAGACACCATCAGAAATTTAATTTTAATAGTGAAGTTACCAGATTTTCTCCAGACCTTTGAAAGAAAATAGTGCGTGAGAACAGGCTTTCATCTGTAAAAAAGACGATAATATTTCCATAAAGACTGGCATGCTATTATAGGGACAACCAGGCTCCATACAAGCTTCTTCAATGCCAGTTTGGCAACAAACTATGCTCCTGAAACATAACCCACTGAGCTAATTCCATGCTGGCTTGTGCCTCCTCACAGGTTCTCTAATGCACCTCAGTCTTGATCTGTAATACCTAAGTAACCTAAATCAGAATCCTCTCTGCACTGGGCATTATAGCAATTTGCTAAGGTGCTGTTTTCTACAATTAAATAAGAAACCGAGCAGACATGATATTAGGACAATCTGAAATATTACAATACATCACAGTATATTGTATCACCATATAGCACCTACCCCTTCCTCTTGAGGTCAATTTCAGAAAGGAAAGGAAAAGAAAACCCAGGGTATGTGGGAAGATTTAAATACTGAAACACTTTCTTTATACACTTAGGCAAGCCAAAAGGTTTTATAAAATACAAATGAACAACCTCCATATTTTGTAACACTTTGTGTTCTGCAAGGAGAAACGCAGCCAGTGAAGCAGTTTATTCACTGAAAAAGCACAACAGATGTACAAGGTGGGTTTGCTTTTCTTTCTCCTGTTATTCGCATCCAGGTGTATCAAAAGCCTAATTCACATCAGTTTTCTCTTGGACAGAAACTACCTAGATGTGACTCCTCACTCTGCAGAGCAATAAAAAATAATTCTTCCAGCTAGTGACCAAGCACGGTGCCTCTAAAGGAGAAAATTTCCATCTTCAGCCTTTTCAAGAAGCAAGTTAATCCCCTTAGCATTATAAGCAAATTTCAACAAATCCTGCAATGTCAGAGCCTGATTTTCAGAAGTGCTGAACATGTTTGCAAACCCATGGATATCCCTGGCTTCTGTGCGTGATCAGCACTTCCAGGATCAGGTTCTTGGTTTACCTGCTAGGTACTCTATGACGGCTGCCATGTAAACTGGTGCTCCAACACCTATCCGGTACTTGTATGTTCCTTTCTTTAAGTAGCGCATCATTCTCCCCACAGGGAAAATAACACCTGCCCTGCTTGAGCGCGAGAGTTTGGACATTTTCTTCTTCCCACTTCGGCCCGACATCTTGCAGCTTTGTGCTTTTCAATTTGCTGGTGATTCTTAACCCCTTGCTCCAAAAGCTGCAAAAGAAATAGGGTTGGTGTTCAGCATGCGAGAAACATCTTTACACGTTATCTTATTCTTCCAGAAAAAAAATCCAAACCCGTTCCAAATACCTCTTAAAGCTGACACATTATTCATTAAAAGCTGGATAACTTGAACATTTGCTATAACTTTTCTTCTGACTACTGCACTGTCAGTGCAGCATTATCACAGAAAAATCTGTTTGGAGAATATAAAAAAATATTAAACAATCAAATGCACATTAAATGTATCTTAAAAAAAATAAACAAAACATCAAACAAAAACCCCAAACAACCACAACCACATCACACTAAGGCAGACATCCGCAACATGGAAGATTTCCATGCTGACTGTTAAGTCAGCAAGTTATGAACAGCTGAGAAGTACTCACACAGCGGACAACATTAAATAAGCAGAAGAGCAGATGATGCTGTCACCTACAAGTAGAGGAAGTCATACTGCTTGCACAGGAGAAGGAAAAACCTACCTACAAACACACTGCCTCTTCACAGGTCTTTCATATGGGGAATTCCACATGCAGGGCTGAAGAGGAGAAGCAGGCAAGCAGCTGTGCTTCAGCAGCTCTCTCTCCATGCCGCTGTGGCCTCAGGAACTGAGCCCCAGGGGCCAGTTCACAGGCTTCATAATTCTCCACAGATCACTTTCACAGCAGCTCCTGGGCACCCCAGAAGCCTTCCTCCGGTGAGCTAAGAGGAGGTCTTTAATCTCTCATCTTAAAAGGACCAGTTTTTTCTGTCCATCAAGCTCCCTAAAGATGTGGTTTTTTCCCTCCACTAAGAGACAATTAGGTGTATACATAGGAACAAAGAAAACGAATCTCACATTCTCCTTGTTTTTCTGGCAACCATGAGATTGCAGGTAAACAGACGACAAACGCTGCAGCCACTCCACTTCAAAGTGCGCACGTGGTCATCGTTACATCCCTAGCTCTCAGTCAAATAATGGGGAAGTTTTAACTCTGTTTACAAAAAGTGTTTTTAACTCCATTTTGATAGTGGCCCTGGTGTCCTGATTATGATCCTGGTTACTCCTCTGAAGTAACCAAAGAGCATGTCTGCCACAGATGGTATTTCTGTCAATGAAGGCACAGCCATTTAAGTCCCAGTATTCATTCATCTCAATGAAACAAGGAAACAAAAGGAAAGAGATAATTTGAAAAACATTGTGATGACTTTAGGTGATACTGTTAAATTTTATCACAATCTGCATTTTAAATAGCCTTCAAAAAAAAAAAATTGACACCATTGCAAGCCCTTGGGAACAATCAACATTCATCCAAGGAGGGCACAGAAATCTGTTTTGGTCTTATCCTGCTCATTACAAAGCAAGTGTATATACAAAGAGGGTCACCTGTCCCATAAGAAGCCAGACATTCACAGAAACCAGCTCATTCATAATAGCCAAAGCCAAGGGTCAGTTTCTAGAATAACCTAACTTGAACGCTGGTTTTGCTTACAATATGAAGGAAATAAAATCACCACAGGGTCTGCAGTGATTTATAAAACCCTGGCATGTCCTTGTCTATCAGTCAGATATTTTTTTCTTTCTTTGTGTAATATATTACGTGGGCACAACAGCAAAAGTCGGAAAAGATTAAACCAGTAAACCTATCAGACACGGACACCTCAAAATTAATGTTGCTCATCATCCCACTCAAAGTTCCCTGGGAGCTGCCAGCCTAGATCACAAGTGGTGGTAAAAGAGTTCATAAACTGCCACTTACAAGTGCAGATTAAAGGCAACAGAAACTTCAAACAGATACAAGTGGAAAAAATTTCCAAGCAATCCAATAATTGCATCGATGCAGGAGTAACCAGTTGTGTAGGACAGGGAATATCTGCCAGGAAGCAGCTTTGCTTATTAGGACCAGCAGGTTACAGCGGGGGAAAAAAACCCAAAGCCGTTTTGAAAAGGCAAACCTTGCATCAAGGCGCATATAAGCAAGAGGACAGCCAGCGCTGAGCTGAGGAGCCACGTCCAACCACAGATACCACACTTCAGGCATGCGCAGCAATGAGAATCCAAAGGAGGTTGATAAGAACAATCAGACATCTAACACAAACTAAAAGGGAAGGCAAAAAGAAGTGGGGAGACATGATAATGGTCTTTGGAGATGTAAAAGGCTGCTTCAAAGGTGGAGGGAGTAAGCGTTCCCTGTAAGAGTACAGGACAAGAGCAGGACTAAAGCTGTGTAGCAGGGAGGAGAGTGGAACACTGGACATGGTCAGACAGGGAGATGGCAGAATCTTCCCACCAGGACAACTTTAAACCGGTTAGAGAACATATGTCAGAAATGGATCTGCCTTGGGAGTGGAGGATGGATGAGGTGATCTCTTGAGGTCCCTTCCTCCCAGCCCTCTTGCTCAATGAAATGCGCAATTTGTGATAAACACTTTATAAACTTGCAATTTCACATTACGCTACCAATTAACCTTTATAAAGTGTCCTTTTCAGTTCGTGATAACTGACATTCAAATTAATGAATAAACGTAGGCTGGGAATTAGGTTTCTAGCCATCAGGGGAGCAAACTTCTGCAACAGCCTTCTCTTATGAGTAATACGAGCAACAGTAACTCATTTTAAGGTGGAACTTAATAGATGTATGCACTAAGCTACAATGTGATTCCTGCAATACCAGCAGGACAGTTTCATCATCTGAGAGTTCAGTCCTGTACTAAAATCCCTACAGAGAACCATGATGAAAGAGTACACTACAAACAACCATGTATCAAAATCATATTAAGCAAACCTCTCATATATTTCTCTTGGAGTACCAAATCCCAATCACAGTGTAAATCACGGGGGAAAAAAAGCAAACATCATGAGATTACATCCACAGAAAATGCTGTAGTTGCACTTGATCTCTGCAATAGAAAATCGAAAGATATTTGTATAACTACACTGCTCTGGGGCATGCTGTTGCATTATATAAATTTCTGTTTAATTAATTACTTCTGGCTCAATCTTCTGTTGTCTCACTGAACTTTCCACCCCTGTCTATCCCTTTATTTTTCCCTTCTGTCTCACAGCAAGTCTCAGGCATTTTTCCCCCTGCTGCCAAGGCAACCTTTGGAATCCCAAAACATGTTTCCAAATACACTGCAGGTAACAGATCAGGTATGTTTGTGGAATTTTGTGAGAGCCTAAATACAAAAGAGGTTTCAGAACTCTGCTAATGTGCTCTCTCTCTCTCTTCTTTGCAACTTACATGGACCAGGAGTGACACATACAACAGTATGTTCTTGTCTCATCTTGTCTTGAATCCTACGGCAGGCAATCTTTGGCAGAAATCCAAGCTATGGCATAGTCACATCTAGAAGAATGTAACTCCTGTGGACCTGTACAAAGACATGTGGCATGCTGGGGTTGCCAACTATCTACGCTAGGCACCTTGGAAGGTGGACACTAAGGGAATGGTTCACTGGTTCAGGTGACTGTCAGTCTTTGGGATCTTGAAGCTCTCTTGCACAGAAGAGCTACGCCTGATCTGCAGCAAGGCCCCAGGTGTTCGGGCTCTGTGGGCTCATTCCTCTCATGGGCAGGGATTTGGTTTACCTTGCAGAATGCACGTCAGCTCAGCCCTGACAGTGTTATGTGGTGCACTCACCTGAACTCACCAAAGCTGCCAACAGCTGAAGAGCTACAAGTTGAACACTGCTGTCCCAGTTGTTCTCTTGATACAGCTAAGCATCAAGGGCTTATCAGCTGAGAAGCACTTCAGTCTATATTGGTTCCCTCACTGCCTGCTGATTAATTGCTTCTACGTTTGCCCTTATAAACAAGTCTCCATTAAAAAAAAATACAGCCATGCCATCTATGTGAAGCTCCTTGGTGAGTTAGAAGTGCGTCTATATCTGGCTACCATGACATCATGAGGCTTAGGCAATTTAAAGCAATTAATTTTTCCAATCCCTTAATTGGTCACGGCACACTCCTACTCTGCCATGATTCCAACATCCCTGTGTTGCTAGGGGGGATTTAGTAGCTACCAGATTTCCCAGAGCTCTCTACAATACGATGAAAATAGGGTAGAATTTCGCAAGATGGGCTTTCCTCTGTTGAGTTCTATCTTCTTCAGAGCCCAAAGCAACCAGCAACATTTTCCTTCTACCTGCTGGAAAAAGAGCTCTACCTCCCCACCTCTCTCAGGTAGGTCTGCTTTGGCCACTTGGGGAGGGTCCCTCTGTTACAGATGCTACCACCTTGTTTTCTTCCACCACGATTACCAGTAGAGGGTGATGACTGCTGGACACTGTAACAACAGACCACCCTGGGACATTCCTTTCACCATTGTGCAATTTGCATCACACCACATCCCAGTGGATCAAGTTTTACCAAAGCAACTGTAAAACCACTTCCCAGTTCTTCCTACACAGATGCTCAGAAGAACAAAATCTCATAATCATCTTTAGGTGGCAAGGACAGATACAAATTTTAGAAAAGTAAGAACAACCTGCAGACACAGAAACAGACTGCAACCTCCAAGTGAGCCTGAACTTGAAAACCCGGCCAGGAAACAGTTTCAGAGGTGAACATGTAAAGATCTGGTAAGAATGCACAGATGCACATCAGAAAGCTCAGTGCAGTACAAAATGCCTAAGATATACGAAATCTAATTTTTTCTTTAAGAAAAATCACAAAAAACAGTAATAGAAAAGAAAGATTAGTTTGCACAAGATAGCAACAAAACTGGTGCAACACTGGTGGAGAAAAGTAAATTCTGGCTGTTCCTCCTCACATCCCAGATCACACACAAGACAGAGGCAAGCTAACAGCTACACCAAATGTGAAACACATGCTAGCAACTAGTTATCACTAAATAACAGTGCAGTGATTAGGTAAATTCCTAGTCAGATTAAAACAGCTGGCATTGCAGCTTATCCTTTTGGACTTTACAGGTGGCCACAATGTCATCTGGCAGACAAAATTTAGCAGTGTGCCGAACGCCCTCCCTCAAACAGCCAAAGGTTTAGAAACAGCCATCACACTGGGAGCTACACCAGAAGCTCACGTGGGCTAACATTCAGGCACCGCTGGATGCCAGCCTTGGTGGCCTGGCTCACAGAACTAACACCCGAGTCATTGCAAGGCTTTGTACCAGAACCGTTTCTACTAAAATTATTCACCAATGATGCCTTGGGCACCATCCCCAGACGGTTAATACATACTTGGCATCTAGGAATCTTGACTTCCAAATATTGAGAAAACTGGAACTCAGCAGGCAAAGACTGAAATCAAGGACATGCAGGACTACCAACACACCTGCACTTTCCTCACCTCCAGCTGTTTGAAGAGTGAGGAGTTGACAAGCAATCCAAAAACACATCCAGGGGTCAACTCAGACTGCACACTCATATACAAATGCCACTTTATGAACATAACTCAGAAGACCTAAAGCAGGAGCTTGTTACCTCAATAAAACGGTAAGGCACAGCCGATGCCCTATTGCACAGGGCTACTCAGTGGGCAAGTAGTACGCCACCCGGATAGACACAGAATGCGTTTCTACTGGAAGAAGCTTCACGGGCACACCAAAGCCAAAAGGACCCTGGGGTCCTACCAGAAGCAGCTTCCCCTTGCAAATTACCGAGGCTGACTGCCCGCGGCACAGCACGGCTCGCAGACTGAGGGGATGGGCCTCCATATCGACTCAGAGTCTTCTTCTGACTTTGCTGAGAGCTGCTGAGCTCGCAGGGGCCAAGCTGATCACCAGCAAGCCGCGGAGGCCGCCTCAGAGACCACCCGGCCGGGACCGCCAGCTGAGGCGCCGCGCCGTTGCCTAGACACATCCGCCCCGCCCACTCCCCTCCTCGCCCCGACGCGTGCCCCCATTGGCCGCCCGCAGAGCTGAGAGCACCGCCCTCCTCGCCCGCTGATTGGCCAGCAAGCCGAGCCCACCTGCACGGGCGGAGGCCGCAGCGGAACCCGGGCTCGGAGGGAGCGCACCGATTGGCCGGGAGCCGGTGAGCGACGGGAAGGCGCCGGGGGTGCGAGGCGGGGCCGCGTGCGCGCTCCGCTGCCGGCCGCGCAGGCGCCCTGAGGCGCGGCGGAGGGGGGGAGTGGCCGCTGGCTTTCCCGCGCAAACGCTCCCCCCACCCTCCCATCAGCGGGCTCGCTCCCGCCGCCACGGAGGCTTCGTCCGCTGCTTGCGAGGGGCGGTGGCGGCGGTCGCCGCCGTGAAGCGCGTCTCCCGAACGGGAAGCGCTGCGGCTTCGCCGGGCTGCGGGACGCAGGGGGAGGGAGGCAGCGAGCCGGAGCCGCAGGCGCGCGGGGCTCGCGCGCAGGCCCCAAGGAGGCCTCGCGCCCCCACGCCCCCCGGAGCCGGCCCCGGGCCCGCGCGCGCCGCCGCCGCCTCGCGCCCCAACCGTCGCCCGCGGCGGTTCCTCCCCACAGCCGCACACCGCCCCCCCCCTCCCCCCCCGCCCCCTTCCCCTCACGGCGGCCGGCCACTAACCCCGGCCCCGGCCGGTCACCCCCGGCAGCTGCGGAGAAAGGCAGCAGCGGCGGGAGGAGGAGGTGGGTTGGGCGGCCGGGAGCGGGGAGAGGGAAAGAGAGGAGCGGGCCTCGCCGCGGCCCCGGAGCCCCCGCGCCGCCGCTCCCCTCACCTGCCGGCGCCCGCCGCCGCCTCCTTCTTCTTCTCTTTCCTTCCTTTTTTTTTTCTTTTTTTTTTTTTTCTCCCTCCCCCTCTTTTCCTCCTCTCCTTGCCCCCCTTCTCCTCCCCCTCCCCGTCCCTTTTTGGCTCCCCCACCCCCCCACCCGCACCCTTGCTCCGCCTCAGCCGCCGGCTCTCTTCCCGTATTGTATGTTTCAATGGCGATGGCGGCGGCTCCTCTTGAGGGGGGGTGGAAGGGGTTTCCTCCTGCTCCGCATACCGCCTCTAGGAGGAGTCACTGCAGCCCGGGCCTGCAACAACCCCCCTATCGCTGCCGCCCTCCCAGACATCGCGCTGCTCCTCCTTGCCCGGGCCCCAGGGCTGCTGCTGCTGCCGCCTTACCACAGGCGCCCCCTCCCCGCCTCTTCCACCGCTTCCCACCCCACGCACGCTGAGGGGAGAAAGGGCTACTCTGACCCCAGGCCCCAGGAGCTGCCGAGCTTGCATTCGTCGGGAGCATAAAGGGAGAAAGCCCGGCTTCCCATCCTTCCCCTGGTCACAGGATGGAGGAGTTTGGAGCCGCAGAGGTTTCAAGGGAGTCCCAGCTTGGCTAATGCTCGAGGATAGGTTTTGAGGCATCCTCCGCCCACCCTGCCCGGTTTTTGTCTGGAAGGGAGCCGCCCATCCCTGCATCCGTTAGGCAAGGTGACCTGCGCGTCTTGGAACGGTGCATCTAATCCAAATGTTCCAGCATCCCCAAACTGGCTTAAAACGGCCGTAACAAAGAGTACTGGCAGCTCTTTGTGTTTTGTTGCATTGGAGCATTTAAGGCGTTCACAAGCTTTTCAACTTAGCCAGGAGAGCTGCAAACTTAACTCGCTTTATAAATGAAAGCTGAGGGTTTGGTTTTTGCTTTAGTTTAGTGTTGTGTATTTTTTTTTTTCCCTGCAGTTGCACGGGTGCAATAGCTTCAGCTCTGAGACACGCAATAAGTGATTGTATTACAAGTCTCACAGTATTATCTGTTGGCAGCACTAAATACATGATCACACAGACTGAAGATCACTGCAAACAGAAAAGTGGAGGGCAACACCTCTTAAGCTGGTCTGAGTGATTTTTTTTTAACATAAAATCGGGTTTATATTGTCATTCCTGTACAAACATTCTGCATCGTTGCACTGATGTCACTTGAAAGTTATTTGGGGGCTACTGTAATGCACCAGGAAGTACAGTATGAACCCAGACCGCTCCAACTCAGGTGCAATGTTACTTTAGGAGGGTGGCTGGGAACAGAACAGACTGATAAAGAGGCATCCATGCTTTCAGCTTTCCTTTTGTTGCCGTAAAAAAAATCATAAATGTTCACTGGCTTCCTGGAGTTTGGTTTTGGCTCTGCCAAAGTAAACTGTTGTGTCTGAATAGAATAGCATCTGGTAGGGAAAAAAGCGATGAAGAATTCCTGCAGGTTATATTAACTGTGGACCACACCATCTCCTGAAGAAAGAGGGTGCGAGCTGAGAACCTAGGGTTTTCTCAGCTGCTCTGTGACCCTGGGTAAAGCATATTACTAAATGTGGCTGTGTTTTGACTGTCACTAAAATGGAGATAAAGATACCATTGCTTTTTTTAAAGAAGCCATTCAATGAATAAGCGATGTAATGCATTTCTCTGGATTAATGCTTTGGAGTCTGTTCTCTTCTGCACTTTATTTTGAAAAGAATGTCAAAATGCTTTGAAACCAAAGGAGGAAAACTCACATGTATGAGCCTGAATTATTTTATGTGTAATGGGAAGCCTCACTTGGCTCTTCCCTGTTGAGACTTAGAACTTAGCAAAGGAAAAAAGATACCTGTAGAATTGTAAGTGTATTGAATCATATTGGGAGGGTAGAAGGAATACGAATATTTTGGAACTACTAGGCATAAAAATGAAAGACAATGTAAAATCCATGTGAAAAAGTAGGAACAGTATTGACATTTTTCTATTTCCAGATACAAATAATTGCATCCAATAATCCTAGCTATCATGCATGTGGTACATAGCTTTGTAATTAAAAATAATTTGAGAGGAGGCAAACCAAGCATCACAATTTTTTGAAAACATTCCTGATATGTTACAGATTAACATCAAATAGTTGCTATGTGGTAACAACACAAACATGTAGGAGGTCTTTAAGGGGAAAAAAATATGACTCTGTATGAGACAAACTTTCAACATCAGAACAGCTCATTCTGTTTACAAAAATATTTTTCTGTTTATAAACAGCATTCTCCTTACATTCAGACATACTTTCAGATTTAATTTTGCGCTTGTCACATCCACCACATAGATGTGTACCATTCAGATGGATCAGGTGAAATAAATTGATGTAAGGGTGGGGCTCCTCTTCACATTTGCCTTTCATAGTATGATGTGGTTGTCAAATGTTACAGCCTTAGAAGAAACTTCCCACATCCAGTGAGTGCGGGGCTGCGGCCTCCTAATACAGCTTTTGTGTTCCCTGAAATAAGAATCTTAATTCCTGCAATTTCTTCTTTATCACCAGCACCAGTTTGTTCTACCAGTTTTCACAGCGTCAGTAAGGACAGTACATCCCAGGAGTGGTCGGTCCCTGAGCAAGTCACTGCACTACTGGCAATGAAGCAGGTATGAAAGAAGGGAACTATTTTGCAGCTGGTTTCTGCTGTTGCCTACATTATTTCTGTGGGGACTGAAGCCTGGGAAGAGTTTCTGTGTTTGGGGAAGCAGCACCAGCATGGAGAAAACACAGATACTTAGCTACCCTTGATAGCTAAGGAATTGTCATTGACTCACAAACCACAACATGGCTTCCCCACAGTAGGAGACTGAAGGAAGCAGAAGTGCTAGAGGAGGGGAGGAAATCTAAGACATTCATACTGTACCACTGGTTTTAATTTTTTTTAAGTCAGTCATAGATGTCTGAATTTAATACTAATACTCCTGCTTTTCTGGTTTTTAATTGTCCCACTATAAAGTACATTTCACCTCTGTCTTTCTCTCTCCAGTGGATACAGCTTGTCCTTAACCTAAACGTTAATAGCATTATATGTTTATGTTGTCTTAAGTATTTCTGGAAGATTCTGAGTTGCTTTGTGACACAGGAATAAAAAATTTTTGGGTAGAACAGATCAGAGCAAGGCAACATTTGAAAACAGTTACCACATGTGAATTATTCTGCAGTAACTGCAATTTTGGAACTGCCTGCCTTTTTAGAGCAGCTGTGATACATGGGTTGTCCTCTCCAGCTCTGAGTTCAGTGTTGAACACTAAGACTGCAATGGAAAAGTGGTAAGCAGCAGGTCACCTAAACCACGTGGTGAGGAATGTAATGCAGAAGATGGATGAAAGATTTTTGGTCACAGTAGCTGTATGTTCTGGCCATTTAGATCTGGTTGTTCAAGGGAGAATTGTTACCAACTAGCATTCTTCAAGACAAAAATTTGCAATGCTGGATTAAGAGAGAGCTTTTCCCAATCAGCAGAAGTGGATCTGCCCTCACTAGGTTGTGCAAAGACCATCTGCCGGTTGACTTCCCAGTGCAAATACAATCTGTTACGTTGTCAAAATAAACAACATATCTATTGATGGAGCCTTTCTAGACTGCTGACTGCCTAACTCTAGCTATTGGGAGAACAGCCTGTTTATGGCACTCTCACTTTTGGGCAAAGCTGTTACATCTCAAACATTGTAATGAATATTTCATAGCTTCAGAACCAAGAGATATGGCTTTACTCTTGCTTAGGCTGGCAGGCATCCAGGGTCATCCTGGCAGCACACTAATGTCAAGTACTCCGAAAGCTCTCTCTTATGGGTGTATATAATCCAGAAACTTTATCAAATCAGTGTAAGCGCTGTCATGTCATTAGGATAACCTAGTATGATCAAAGTTGATGTGTGTATGTTATGGCAGTAGATAACAGATGTAATAGAGTTCTGCAAATAATCTATATTTCTGTAATGACTTCCCCCCCCTCTTCTTTGAGCTGTTTTTTAATCCCTCCTCCACCCTCCGTACTGCTTATGGGGTTATTATACTAGTAGGTTGTGTACAATGAGCTTTTCTTCTTAAAGCTAAATCCTAACTTTTCAAAGAGTTCTCTTACAGTAGCATTTTTAAAATTAGATCATCCCATCTACTTCAGAATTAAACTGTTTTGTGTGTGTCAGATTCTGACATGGTGTTTAAGGTAGATTTAGATAGTTAGGATGTCTTCAAAAGTCACAGGTTAGGTAGCGCGTAAGCAAGGAGAGAGGTCTTTCCTGCTCGTACACTGACAGATTCTAGAAGTCAAGTGATGCTTGTTAGCTTAAAACAGAATAATTAAAAAATTAAATGTGTTTCCATCCTTTTTTTAAAAAAGGAGTGTTTTGATCCTTGCTCCTTATCCTTAAACATACCAATGCAGACTGCAGAAATTATTGTCTTGACTCAGTTATTTCTTAATCATATAAGTAAAAATACCAATTTAATACAAATATTTGAATGGTTGTGTTTATTTACAACAATCACTATTTTTTTGGTCAAGTGGAGATTTATGAATATATCTTTCAGAACTGCAGAAAACAGAATAAGAGAACAAAACCCAGAAAGAAGAGCAAAGATGGAGCACCATGTCATTGCACTGTTGATCATCAAGTCACTCATCTACAGATCACTTCAGATCCATACTGCAGGCTACTTTCTTAGCAAACTGGCATATCACATACAACAAGATCAATATTTCCCACTTCTCACAATGCTGCAAAGGGATTTTTTTTATAGTTACATCTGATCAGTTTTTCCTGTGCTAGTAAAAGATGTTTGTCCCTTTGCACTTACACTCTTTGGTATAGTTTGGAGCTCTGACACATATTTTCTTTCTCCTCTGGTGACATTTACAAGAACACTATCTTCCTGGATGGGACTATTAAGCTCCATGTTCTTTTCAGAGAAACTTCATGGGACAGGACAGCACTGCTTGTTTGTCTTGCTTTCATAATTGTTCCCAAGTTGGGTTTAAAACAGTCAATTTACATTGTTAAAATAACTGATTGTTTTTTCCAGAGTTGACTAAAAAAACCTGACTATTTTTTTTTTTTTTACAGAGCCCTCAGGGGAAAAAATATATCTAAAAGTCTCAAACTGTGACCTATAAATAATAAATGAAGATGCATAGAAATAAGACTACCTTTGGGTCTCATGTTTGTCTGACACAGTATGCAGCAAATCTCCAAAACTTTTATTTATTGCACAAGTGCAAAATTTTACTACTCTTCCAGGGTATAACAATATATATCCAGAAGCCATCATTTTTATAAAGCAAGAGTGACCTTAAAGCCTTAAGGAATGATAGAAATCATATGTTCCAAACACATTCTCCTTTCCAAGTTGGAGCATCCAAACACACTCATTTTTCTATGTAGCTTAATGCATCAGTCACTGTTAAACATCCAGATCCTTGAGGATTTCGCCTCATGATCCAAGGCTCATTATATCTATACCCGGAGGAGGTCAGGAGCGAGAGGCACTTACTTTTGCTGTCTGGCAACTCAAGAGCTAGAGGTTTTTCAGCAAATCACTTTCATCTCAAGGAACCACCACTGCATCAGTCTACGTGTGCCCTCCAGGCTAAGGCAGAAACAAACCCAGGCGTACGGGAGAGGAGGAGTAAATAGCAGTCTCTAAGCAGAGCAGGGAAGGAGAGATGGATGTTCCTGGAGCTGCCTCTTTCTCCCCTTTGGCTGCAAAAGAAGCCAAGGGAAACTTGCTCCAATGTAGATATCTAAAGTTAGATGAGAGGAATCTATCACCGGGGTATATGCAATCAGCGCAGTAGGTGTGGTGGCATTCATTCCAAAGGTACCTTCCCCCTTATTACCATGCCTTGCCAAACCCAAGTCAGCAGGACAGATTCTGCTATGCCCGGACCATTTGCCAAAGGCTCAGTCATCACATTTGTTTGGGGGGGTGTCATCCCCACCCATTAGCAGGGATTCTTAGAATCTCTTAGAAACTGAGCAAACATTTTACTTTAGATGGCATCCCTTAACAAACAGCTGCCAGCTATTGGCTTTTGAGATAGATATATGCTGCTTTATTGATTCTCTGAAATTTGAGGGAAGTAAGACAATACACAAAAGCTGATCATCAGGATCATTTCAGCATGAGCATAACTGGAGAGTCTGTCTCTCCTTTGGTCTTGGCTCTGTCCCCTCTGTTTGCACTCACTCGCTGTTCCACAGTTTGCGTAGCTTTGTAGTTTATGGTTGATTAATTCACGTCTTAAGAAAGATCTCCACTAAGGCTATTCATGCAATGGGAGGGTTCAGGCTGTCTTTCTCCCAGGCCCATTCCCCAGTGTCCAGTAATACCGCTCAGCTGATGCCTTTCCCTTATAACAGGCACCAAGCAGGACTCTGTCCTCTATCTGGCCGTTTATTTTCATAGACCTGGGGATAACAGTATTTTTGAGACTTCTGTCCCTCTGCCAAATGGGTTGAAAATTGCCACTTAGTTTCGTCATTACTGGGGCTGGCTGGCAAACAGCAGATGGCATGATTGCCTTAGGATAGTAACCTAAAAACAATCCCCAAATGGAAAGACGACATTTAGGTGAATTTATGGTTTATTATTATTTGCATGAGCTGTCATTTACAAAAGACAGAAACTACGTAGTAAACAGGTATTTTTATAAAAGGAAGAAGAAAATATGTACATCAAACGTAACAAATGCAGATTGTACTGGAATATATATGGCACTCAAGTTAAAATAGAAACCTCACTAAAAACATTGACACAAAGGAGTAAAGATTCAAGTCAAGGCATGGGGAATTCATCAGACTCCTCTCAGAAAACGATGGGATGACATTTTAAATATGGTATCATGTTTACCATTGCAACAAACAGCCAGCCCAAGACATTTTTACATTTTTCATTACTTCTTGCCTGTTTTTTTTTTAGACCTCTGGTTTTCCAAAAGTCCATTCCCCAAACTAACTTCCTTCTGGAATCTCTCATCTTTATTCCCGTAATGATGTAGTGAATAGGCCACGATATTCAAAACTGCATTATCCAGCTCTTGCATAGCAGTTTTCATCATAATATAAAATATTGTCTTTATCTGATGAATGGATACTGGGTGATTAAACATACAAAATTTCCATCTTTTACAAGAAGGTAGAAATGCTTTAAAAGGCACTATAATTAAGCAGCAGCTTACTTTTACAAAACTGAACTTTATATTCTACTGAGCAGCGATTCAGTTCTTTAAGTGTACACCCCTAGTTTCAAGGAGAGGGGTGATCTCATTGAAATCACTGGATTAGTCAATGGACACAGGAAATAAGTAACCGAGGCACAAGTTTTGCTCCGACATAAAAATTCATAAGCTATTTTTCATTCATACAGATGGAAATCATTTAACTGAGTCCCTTTCCTCATACATGTTAAGTGCTTAATTCTTTAGTGTCTTTTCAATTTTTATCACACTGAGAAAAGATTTGGTTAAAACCTTAATAGTGGAAAAAATATAAAGAAAAGCAAAATAATTACAATATTTCCATTCTGTTATGAACCATAACTCCTTATGGCACAGCTATCTACTTTTCTAAAATATGGCTAGAAATAGTCAACATAGATTTTAGAATTTCCAGAAGTGAAAGACAAAAGAAATCAATGTTATATTTTCAAGTAAGAAGTGGAAAATAAAAAGCAAATGCTCATTTTGGCTGAAGAAGCGCCTACTGAGGTTGAGAAACTTGTGGGAAAGAACAGCCCTTTGTTCTCTTCATTCTAGCAATTATTTAATGTGGAATTTTCTTGAAGGCCGAGAAATTCTAAGTAGCTAAACTATGTCAAAAGGAGTTGAAATAATGTCTTAGAATCAGCACAATGACAGTAATATTTACTGGTAACACAAAAGTATATTACAGCACTTACATTAATGAATGCCAAGTAACTGGATATTTACTATACAGGCTGAAAAGTTCAATATAAAAAAAAGGTGTAAAAAGTGTATTCAGATTTAAACATCTCAATCAGTGTTTTATAAGAGTTACGCAGAAACAATGCCCTGTCAAGATCTACTCACAACTCATCACTTTACTACAGGTATATTAAGTATTGTACATTCTATGCCACCAAAGGAAAAAAGAAAGAAACAATGAAAAAAAAAAAAAAAAAGTAAAATCTTTCCTGTAAAATTCAAGGAAAACGGATATGTAACAGCAACACATTGCTTCAGAAATCATTCTCCTGCAGGGATTAGGTCATTAATGTTTGACTGATGCTGGCTGATGAGCGGATCTCTGACAGAAAGTATCCCTGTATCAAAGAATTTGGTGTCCAGATCTTATTAAGATGAGAAACAGGGGCAGTGCCAATGATGCAAGCATTCCAGCTGTGGGGAAAGCACCTCAGTAAGGGGGTTCGCTGTTGCTCCGAGGACTCTGAACACTAAGGGAGTATCTATTTGACACCACACAGCTTTCTTGGTAGAGCTGACTCATCTGGATGGGGACGCTCTCCTGCCCACCTCGCAAGCCAGGGCATCGAGAGCAATGCCTCCACCCGGCATGGCGTGGGGCTGGGGAGATATGCTCCACTGCGGGTTGCAGGCTGCAGCCCGGCACGTTGCATTGGCACTGCATTCCAGATCAAAGGTGTGGCTTTTAAGCAAATTTCTTGGTTGTGCCCATACACTGTGCTTTGGCTCACAGCACAAAACACTCTGAATATACCAGCTGGGCTCCTTCTGGATGGTTCTACACCTGGGTCAGGGCAACCCCCACTATCAATAGAGTCTGGCCAGAAAATGGACTGAGAGCAGCCCTGAGGAGAAGGACTTGGGGGTGTTGGTTGACCAGAAGCTCAGCAAGACCCGGCAATGTGCCCTTTCAGCCCAGAAAGCCAACCACATCCTGGGCTGCATCAAAAGCAGCGTGGCCAGCAGGTCCAGGGAGGCGATTCTCCCCCTCTGCTCCGCTCTGGTGAGACCCCACCTGGGGTACTGAGTCCAGCTCCGGGCCCCCAGCGCAAGGAGGACACGGACCTGTTGGAGCGAGTCCAGAGGAGGCTGTGAAGATGATCAGGGGGCTGGAGCACCTCTCCTGTGAGGACAGGCTGAGGGAGTTGGGGTTGTTCAGCCTGGGGAAGGGAAGGTGCCAGGGACACCTTACAGCGACCTTTCAGTACTTAAAGGGGGCTTATAAGAAAGATGGGGACAGACTTTTTAGTAGGGCCTGTAGCAACAGGACAAGGGGTAACGGTTTTAAACTGAAAGAGGGTAGAGTCAGATGAGTTAGTAGGAAGGAATTCTGTACTGCGAGGGTGGTGAGGCACTGGCACAGGCTGCCCAGAGAAGCTGTGGATGCCCCATCCCTGGAAGTTGAAGGCCAGGCTGGATGGGGCTTTGAGCAACCTGGTCTAGTGGGAGGTGTCCCTGCCCATGGCAGGGGGGTTGGAACTAGATGTTCTTTAAGGTCCCTTCCAACCCAAACCATGCTATGGTTCTATGAAACTGGACCAGAAGGCAAACTCCAGAAGCACATTTCATGTATCCAAACCACTAATGACAGTGGTTAGTCTGTCATTAACCACTAGGCCAGACTAGAGCAGTCAAAAATTAAGCCTCCTGAAACAAGGTAGTTCTTTGGCAGGACCCGTTTTGTTCTTCAGACCTACTCTTCTCACACTGCACCAGCAGGTGCTGTAGAGATGGCCTGTAACTTGGATACTGCAAGTTGTACTGCTGAAGAGCCCACGACATCTGCAAGATTTTCGCCGTAAGTCAGAAACTCCCTCCCATTACTGTGCTGTTCAACATCTGGAGTCAATTTTACATCATTAAAAACTCTGAGAACGTTGCAGAGTCAGGCCATTTCACCCTGCATTAAGGGGATGCTCTCAGTCCTCCTTTTATCGGGGTGGAGGGGAACACTGCACTGACGATGTCCTGCCCCAATTTACCCTATCTTTAAATTTAAAATGGTGAGGGACAAGGAGGAATAATAGAGAAATGCTGTTTGGTTAGAGATGTGGAAAGAGCAGCGGAGGGCAAGCGCTGCTGCAGCTGAGGAGGAGCCTGGATCAGGGCCCTGAAGGCCTCTGCTGTGGTGGTTTGTGCTTCTGCTCCACCTCCTTCCTCCACGCTGGCTTGGGCCCAGGCCCACGGCTGGGCACGCTCCTGCGGCCGCGCCAGCGTTCCCTTCTGCGCCCCTGCCTTAGCGAGGGGCTGCTTTTCCAGGCAGGCCAGTTCTCAGCAGGGGCATTCCGTGACCACGCAGGCGCAGCCAAGGGAATGGTAATGGAGAAAGTAATGGCTGAATGGCCAGGCACCAGGCACAGGGCAGGGGTCTGCTTACGGTGGCCTGTGCAGTCTCGCTGCCAAATGGCCATTTCTCCTTTTCATTTGCACGGTACTGCTGCAGAAAAGGCCGTGGGATTTAAGATCACGTGCTCCCTTTGGAAGGCTCCCCAAAAGGGTGAAACTGCTTGGTCTGTGGCACTGCTGGTGGTGTGCTGCATCAGGGTATAAGCAAGTCTTTGCAGGAGAGTAGAAGGGAAGATTTACTGAAGCAATACTTTGAAACACTACTGTAAAAAAACAAACCAATGGAATTATCATAAAATGGAATTTCGCCCCCCAGCAAACCCCTGCCAGAGACAATGGACTGACAGCGTGCAATGGAAAGCAAGAATGCAAGTTCCACTCCACAAGTTTCACAACCAGTCCTCTCATACCTACCATTAATATGTCTAACCTCCTAAACTTTTGCGACAGCAGTTCAAAGTCATGTTTTGCAGAAAAAAAAAAAAAGTTCAGCAGGTTTTTCTTTTAAAAAAATTCTGCAATATTCTGACTAATTTTGGAGTCTGTGTAAAAAGAACAGATTTGTTTAATAACTTCAAAAAGCAAACAAAATTGTAAGAAAGCTGCAAATCTAAAGTGGTCTTGCTGCCTAACATTTTAAACAATAGAAGCTTTACAGTCAACTCCAAAAAATATCAACAAACATCTACAATCTTAATTCATGTTTTGCTGTGATGTTTTCATCAGATCAAAATGTTTGACAAAGAAGGGGTACTAGAAGGGAGTAGGTATAGATAATAAAAGTTAGTAGAAAAATGATCAGAAAATTTTCTGAAAATGCAGAAAAAGTAGCCATTTTGTCTGGGACAAAGGCATCTGGAAGCAATAGGGACAAAAACAGGGGAAGGGGGGGCAGGAACCCCAAACCAAAAAAGTATAAGAGAAGGGGAGACCCTCATCCAGCAAAGCATTGGCACGCAGGCTCAGCGTGAAGCAAAGCCTAAAGATAGGCTGGAACACAAGCGCATTGCTGGATTTAGAGGGAGGAAAACACTTACAAGAGACAACAATACTTTAGTAGGTACCTACCAAGAGCTTGCTGTTTTCAAGAAAACGTGTTTCCTCTAATTGTTGCTTCAGAGTTTTCTAGCTAAGCCTGAGATTTTGGGCTGTAGAATGCTGCTGAAAAGGACACAGTGACTCTTGCCAGACTAATTGCTTTACAACAGACCACCTAAGATTGGAAGAGACTGTTTGCAATCAACTGGTCCCTAACATAGCCCTTTTGAATTCTGCAAATGTAAATGGAGTTTTTGGAGAGACCGTTTTGTCTGGGAGAGGTCACTGGCACCTGGTCCCTCAGCGTGGCCTGTGTGGATATGTTTATCTCCACTAAAAACTGCTTTGCCTATGGAAAGCACCATTTTACTACTGAACTTGGGGAGAAAAAAACATGACAGGAATGTCCTTAGGACATTTTGGGTGAGGAACTTGAACAAACTTATTCAAAAGCCCATTAAAAATACTCCTAGAAGAAAACAAGAGCAAACAAATCGACCCCAAAAATCATCAGTAAGAAGAAAAGGATAATAACGTTATCAAACTATATATATAATTGTTTTCATTAAAAAAGAAGGAAAAAAGCACACCTACCGCCTGCAGTTCTGGTCAGGTTCTCCCTCCTCCCCCCACAAAAGTAGTAAAAATGAAAAATACAAATAAAATAAATTAACCCTTTCATCACCCTGGTTCCTAACTGAAACAATTTCTTCCCCTATTACTGTAGTTACTGCATACATCTGTTAGAAGTCTTGAGAAAAAAACCAACCACAAACCACCCTGCAATTCTTCAGGTGAAACTTAAAGTAGAATTTTTTCCCCGGCTCTTTGTAATCCTGGAATTATTTGACCAGTAGACTTTCCCTGCACTAGTATGAGGATATGGGTGCCAGGTACCGGCATCTTTATGGGATGGTCAGGATTATTCCAACAGCATTGACAAAGGGCATTTGAGTGAAGGTTATTGCCTTCCTGGGACTTGCTCTGGTTTAAAAGACATCACTTTGAACTTCACGTCAGCGCTTTCTCTCTGAACTCCAGTGTTAATTGCTTATCATTTGGTTCTGCCTAATGATTTGGATAATATAATTCATCAACTCTAATAATAATGGCCCTGACTCACAGGCGTACTTAAATATGCAAATAGCATCATTAGGCCAATGGGAACCACACACTCAAGGTTGAATACATGGTTTAGTACCTGGGCAAATGAGTTCCCCAGTGCACTCAAGGAAGTAGAAAAGTTATGAGTCATGGTCACAAGATACATACTTAATCATTAATTTTAGGGTTTTTTTTAAATAAATTGCAAGAGCCACAGTGGAAAGACACTGTAGCTTACATGTGAACAGAACTGAACCCTTTAGCAATGAGAGCAGAGTAAGGAGTGCATTCAGGCAGCTGGGAAACATCCCCTGCACCCCTCAGCGCTTTGCTAAATCTTTATTTCCCTTCAGTGAATGCATTAAAACATGTAACAGTGGAATTTAACCCTCATGATCCTTATTTTCCCTCTGGAAGTACATCTGTTGAGAGGTACCCACAAAAGGGCCTTATTGGGCCAGTAGAATAACATTTCTGCAGGGCTCCAGACAAAATACATCCAGCGTGCGCGGTGGAGACCAAAGCAGAAATACAGGAAGCAAAGGAATTACTCAGTGAAACCAGATTTTTTCCCACACTCCACATTTTCCTCCTCTGACAAGATATTTCACGCCTTCAAAACCCAGCAGGATTTTCCCTTTTCAGCAAAAAGGCACCATCAATTCTTTACAATTTAAACAGGAGAAGAAAGTTTGTGATGAAAAGGTTAAGGATGGAATCATAATTATATAGGTGGAAGTTTGTCATCTGGTAACCAGAAACGGTAGCAAAAAGTTTTATCACGTCTTCTCTGAGCAGCGCTCTGAACTGAACGTGGTGGGTTTCACCAATTTTTCTAAAGAAATTGTTCAAGAAGGATTTCTTTCTTGGATCAAAGGATCCCCCCACAGAAACATTGTCTAGTCTTGCACTCACTTATACAGCAGCTGCTGGAAAATGAGCCTAATTCTTCATCTGAAGAGTCTGACCACAATAATAGAATGAAGTGAAAATGACCAAAGAAAAAGAATATAAATGGTGTCATTTTCAAACCCTGCCACTGGCCTCTTGGAGAAGACAGAAAGCAAAGCAGAAAGCTCTGGCACACTGAGCCCCTGCAGCCCCAGCAGGCAGCATCTGGGCAGATTCCTGGTGTGCAGTTGAAGAACTCTTCCCAAGCTCCAGGGACAGAACTTGCAAAGCATCTCCAAGCAAATCTTCAGGAAGGTCCTCCTTCTCCTTTCATTCTGCTGTCATTTCCCAAGCTTCTCCACCCTCAGGTTTGTCTCACTTTTTGGCTATCAGCCAAGGAGTTTGACCCTTGAAGGGGCAGACAAACAGTTTCACTTGACGATGGCCAGGCATTAACAGATACCAATGGCAACAGCAACCGAGTTACAGGTTTTAGTAGGGATGGACTCTGAAACTAAACTGTCAGGTTCAGGGTGCAAACTCAGCTTCTACCATTTGGTTTTTTCTTGAAATGCAAGGTGCAACGCTCTTTGGGAAGAGCGGCTTATCAGTGAAGTTTCATGGATTCGCAGGTCTCTGGTTTAGCCCCAGTGGCTGACGAGGTTGTGTCAGTATCAGGGGCTGCAGTAACGGCAATCTGAAATGGTTACCTAAGCTACCTGAGTTAATAAACCGAACAGGCTGTGGTCTGCAGCAACCACAGGGAGCATTAGTCACCATTTCCAACCTTCAGTGACAGGTGAATGGGTATCGTACACATGCTTTTTCCCTAGAGCTACGTCAGCTGTCTCATCTTCTGTACAACTGCTGCAGATAATCTGGGGTCCTGTCCCTCTCCCTGCGTGTATGCTGTGCGAGGTGCTGTGCTTTTGTGGCAGTCAGCCGCTACAGCTGCTCAAGACTTGATGCCCAGAGGCAAAACTTACAGAGAAGCACTGTGGGATTGCCAAGACACCCAGGCACCCTTTGTCAGTGTTGACTGTCACGGGCTGAGCTCACAAAAGTATTTAGGTGTGCCACTCCTTAGGTGCCTGCTTCCTAGGGCAACCTGTGTGACTTAGCTACCTCAGCACCCTTGAGAATCAGGTCTAAGAGCAGAGTTTTCTTCACAGCTGAGGTCTAACTATCCCTTTTGCCAAGATGCAAAAGGAGCTGCTGGTTTACAAGTAAAAGCAAAAATGAAACAAATTTTCAAGTCAGTAGACTCTCCTCTGATATACCGTTCCCAGAAAGGTTTTAAAATGCTTTTTGCTGAATTAAGTTCAGTATTTTAAGGGTATGCCAAAGGAAGCACCATCAGAAGGTGATGAATTCTGCTGCCCACAAAAAGCACCTGTAGAGCCCAGAGCTAACCTGAAGCTAAACCAATGGTATAAACAGTGTTCTGAGACAACAAAGAAGAAAAAGGTAATAGGGGTGAAAGCATGTGTTAATGCTCCGTGTGTGAGCATCTGTGTTTTGCTGGCAGAAAGCGGCCGAGTCCTAAGGAAGCTGTGGCACCATGTCTTTTGTGGTTTTGCACTGGAGTAAGTCAGGTGCATCACCACTGTAACAGTAGAATTACACTGAGTAGCCGGAAGTAAAGAAAATCAAGCCTCTTCTGCTCATACTAGCCCTCCTGTCCTGCCTCTTTACTGACACCAGTGAGGTACTTTCAAGAGTTCTGGCAATTGCATTTCAAGGCCCCCCTATGCCTCCGGCAAAAGCTTTCTCTCTCACAAATACATCGGTTGAAAACCAGCCCAAGAAATAAGCCAGATGCAGTATCATCTCAAGCTACCCTTTAGTAGCTGTGTCACAACAAGGCAACAGAGGATGCTTCAATCATTTTTAGATCACACAAACCCAAGCAAAGACAATCCCATGCGGTGCAATCACAAATAACAGTTACAAAACAAACCCACACAGACACCAAAGTGAACAGGGAGCATTGGCAGGTTTTTCTGAGGATCTGTAAGTTTCTAAGGATTAAACACAGCCAGCATTTTTAAAAGGGACCAAAGCACTGAAATTACCTACCTTGTGAGCCGAGCACTACAAGACCAGAGCAGAAATTCACTGCTGCTACTACTACTACTATAACCTCCCCAAACCAATGTGCCATCAGCATACCTGGTTGGGTCTTTAGTAACTATCTTGTGTTTAGCAGGTGTGCAATTAAAACACCAGAGTTGTGTGGCACTCGTTTAAATAAGTGGTGCTGTTCCAATTAGCTAAGCTTCACAGCTGCAAAGCCTTGTAACTGAGCTGGGTCTTATGTTAATGAGATAGATTACTGAGAAAACAAACAAGGATCCCTCACTGCTCTGTAGTTCGTTTTCTTTCTGTGTCATTTAAGCTCTAGTACCCCAAGCATCTCATGAAAACATCATGCATGGAAAAGTTTAATCCAAAGGACAATGCTGGTGTGAGAAGAAATAGTTGTAAATGCCATGAATTGGTTTAGGTTGAAAGTTTGCAAGGAGTTTACTAACTGCAAGAGCAATCTGAGTCAGCACCAGCCCGTGGGATGGGGGGACAAGGGACACGGGGGGGTAGAACCCTCGCTGTTTTTTGGATGAAGTCCAACAAATTTCTGAAAGGGTGAGGTGGCAAATGGATTGCAACAGTCGGGATGGGCTTGGTTCCTTGGGCAGTCCCTGGCAGGCCTTTTCCTATGCGTGCAAGAGAAGTGCATCTCCTACTCTGTCGTTTTGCTCTGACAGTGCTAAAACACCGTATGGAACTGGTTGGAACCCCTCCTAATTAATAGTTTGTAAACAGATGAATAGTTGAGTATAGGGGTTGAACAGCTGCGTATAGGAGGTGGTTGTAGTGGTGACCACTTCAGCTGGCACAGCTGTAGCCAGGAGAAGCTGCTGCGAACACAGCCCATGATCCATACGTAGGGCACCGCGGGAGGGGGTGCTGGGCCCCGTCGGCAGCGGCTCTGTTATGCCAAGAGCAGGGCTTCAGCAGGCCAGTCTAATGAACTGCCGCTTCTGTTTCTCCTTCGGCATCTTTAAATACTGATAACTTCTCTCCACCCACTTCAAAACTTCTGGGTTGCAAACTGCCTTCCCCCCTTGCGCGAAGGACCAAGGAAAGTGGATGTGTTTTAGGGGAAAGATTTAGGCTTCCACTCCTTTGCTTATTTTCAAAGGCAGGTATATTGTGATCTTCACTTTAGTCCTAGGGTATAATTTTTCTTGATGGGTAGTTTAGACTTGAGACCTTAATAAAGGTAGGTCAAGAAGGATAATTAAGATGTACATATGCAAATTAAGATGACACAGCAAATTTGAATGCGACCTTAACATTTTAAAAAGCCGTGTGGATTGATTTCTTTAATACACATTCATTAAGATATCATCAAGGTATTCTGCTGTATGCAGTTTTAAATGAGGCTTTAATTAAGCAACCTGCAGGCCTACAATTTAGACACGTTAGAATTTCTTGCTGACCAGGACTCGTTGCCATGAAGGTTGTTCTAGCTAAGTAACTGCTCATGGGAGGTGCGAGAGACTAAGAGCTTCTCCTTGTACAAGCTAACTCCACAGCTCCTGGAGGAGGTGGTACCGTTCCTGCATGGCCCAGGAGCTGGCGGGAGGCCATGCTTGGCTGGCTGAATATGATCAAGAAATAGACCTTGTCTGATAACTATTAATCACGGAATCTCTCCGCTCCCAGCATACAGTGGCTACTGTGAGGTTTTTCAGCAACACCTTAATTTAATCACAACAAAATTCTTAATGTTTCGCTTTAATAAAAAATACATAATAATTTGAAGTATTTTTGAACGATCCCAGCTTGAAAAATGAAAATTACCTTTAAATCTATACAGGGTAGTTCCTTTGGGCACTTTTAATACAATAATTTATTAAGTTCCTATATTCATCATGTGTGCACAAATCTCATGTAAATATTACAGCTGTACTCCATGACAAAACAAGCATAATGCAGACAAAGAATTATACAGAGAACTGACAAACAGGGAAGAAGGAAGATCTAGTATTTTCTGTACAAAAAATATGCAGCTTTTTGATAATTTGTAAAAATGCATAACTTTTGGCATTTCAGAGAAGAACACTGTATAAAAATAAATATTCTATGTACAGTAACACACACAGGCCAGTCCAGGGTTAGAATCATCACTGCAAAAGAAAACATAAACGAGTGTTAGTGACAATTCACTAACAAATGTTAGTGACAGCTCAGGAGGGGAAAGGCCACTTCATGGGATAGAAGGACAGCGGGACAGTGTTAGGGAAGCTGGCTCTGGAGTCTCCAGGAGGAAAAGAAATGGTGCTGGATCTCAGCAGAGATCCTTTTCACTTCCCTGGGCAGGGAGGACGGGAGGTTCAATCCAGGCTGACTCTCTGCCTCCACTTTCTTCCTACCACTGTGGCTTGAGTACTTGGCATTAACGCACGCAGCAGGTGCGGAAGGTGGGCTAGACCCTGAGGAGTGGCAGAGGAGTCTGAGGGAACTTCAGAAGGGGACCCCTGAGGCAGCTGAACCATCAGAAGCAAAGGGAGGGTAGAGGGGACAGGTACTTGCACCTTCCTTTCAGTGCTAGCCCCGAACTGAGCTAGCAAGCCCATTCCCTCCCGTTCTCTCGCGGCGGGAGCACTGCGGGGCCCAGTGCCGAAAGCCCGGCGGGGACATGCAGGAGCACAGAGCCGCAGCTCAGTCGTTCTGCTGAAAGCGAGCCATGACCCTCTGCCAGCTCCCACCAGCCTCCCGTGGCACCAGGGCTACCTGGGGCATGCCAGCTCCCAGCCTCTGCTGAGTCAACTAGCCAGAAATCTAATCTGTACGCAATTATTACTGCTCTTCAAGGCCAGGCAGCTCAAAGGACACAAATTATCTCCTTTTATCCCATAAATATACAAACAAGGAAGAGTTTTGCTTGCTGCTTTTCAGGGGTATGGTCCTGGAAATCCCATGCATGCCTCCACACCTCTTTTGCTTTTAGCCAGACTCATTGACAAACATTAGCAGGACCTGTAGTACTGCCAGCTCGGCACGGTCACAACATTTCCAGGATTGTTTTACCTTATTCCAGCAGCCTTGAACTGGAAGGCCATCTTCTCCCTGCAAAAAAGACAGGTGAAATAGCAGTTTAGAACACAGAAAAAAGTTCAGAGATCGACGAAAGAAGGTGTGGGTTAAGTGTTACAGCTGCAACAAACAGTCTGAACCAGGGCTGGAGGAATATTCCTGAAAGATATTCCTCACCCCTTTGGAGTGACCCAGACTACTGGCTGACATAACCAGTGTAGCTTGAAGCAAGGGCTGAGACTGAGGAGGGGGTTGGCCCGCAGGCTACGCAAGGAACTTAATGTACGTGAGGTCCATAGGCTCATCCTTGTTCTTCGCTGAGGAAGGTGGGAGCACAGGAGGTCCCATTCAGCCAGAAAAATACCGCAGGCAGATGGCAGTGAGTGGAGAGCATGAGATGGCTGGTCTGTGTCCTCAGGCTTGACTCCGTAACGCTGAGGTTGTAAGCAAACCCCAGAGGCAGCAATAATCTTGGGTCCTGATGAGGGTCTGGAAAAAACTCCATTTCCTTTCTGCCCTGTTTTTAAAGGGTTTGCTTTATCATGTGAGAGATTGCCCAGCTGTCCCCTCCTGCCTCTGAGAAAATCCTGCCCCAGGAAAATTAGAAAGGCAAGTGGCTAGGCAGACCCTGTGCTGGTGGAGGATGTCTCAGCTGACTCCCTGAGGGGGAGCTTTTGCCTCAATAAAGTCAGTTGAGGTTTCCGCGAGAATTCCCTGGCACTTCTATAACCCTGACGTCTTGGGCTACACATCCCAAAATGGGAGTGTCGTTTTTAATTTTGTTTAAATTTTAGTAACGTTGAAGAAGGTTCGCTACTTTAAGGGTTGTACTACTAAAAGACTGAGACTATATGGCTGGGAAATGCTTTTGTGAATTACTGCCATTACTTTCATCTCAGTGCAGCCCAATTTGATGTAAGAATACATGATCAGGTGCTCTTCAGCAGGAGATGTAAGGAGATACACCTCTGACATAAGAAGTCAAATACTTCTGCTGTGTGTCTGTGTCAGATTTGTGGGCTATTGCTGTTCCTCAGGAGAACTCAAGACCAGGGAGTGAAATTGTACAACGCACAGTGCAGGCACGTTTCTGTAGTCAAATGACCCAGTTCTCACTTCTTCAAGTACTGCGTGAGAAATCTGCAGTGCATGTCATCCCATTTGAGAAGGGGAAAGGAAAAAAAAAACCAAACAGAAAAGCAAATGCACAGTAGTATATTGAGAAATAAACTATTTAAAGGACATGCACTTTCAAGGGACCAATGAACTGAATGTTGCCATGATGCTACAACCATATTGCTTTTCAAACACATTTTTTTGGACTGTGGTCTCCTTGTGCTATTTCCTTCCCCCCATTATGTGGAAATACTAAATTGCGGGTTAATTACTGGGTAAATTGTGGCGTTCCCATTGGTACACTGGTGGTGGTAGGAATGACTGGTGTAGTGCATTGCAGGAGGAGATAGGAAGTTAGGTGTATGAAGGAATGGGAGGCCAGGGAGTTACAGCTTACGGATCAAAGGAAGACCAGGGTCACAAGGAAGTGTTTGTTGCAGGCGACTTTGCTGAGAACGGAAATGCGACATGCTTATTAGTACCAAGTATCTCCTTCCACATATCTCAGATGCGTAAAGCATTAGTTCACAGCCTCCATGGATTACACACATGAATGTGTCAGCTGGATGCTAGGCTTTTAACCTAGTTGGATCAAAAAACATGCTTATTCACGTTCCCAAGCTAGCTTGCATGCCAGAACACTATATATAAAAAAATAACGGCATCTGTATTTCATCAGATTTTTTGGCAAGTTTCCCTTAACAAAAATAGGGATGAAAAGAAGTATACATTCTAACATGGCCATGCAGGGTAAATCCCAACTGAGAGGAGAGACAAGAAAAGAAAGGTAGTCTGCCAGGGCACTGCTAGAATCTTTGCACCTGTGAAATTAGGTGCCTTGTTCAGCTCACTCCATAGAAACCTGGCTGTTTTCAGTGCAAGGCAAAACACATGGCTCAGTGTTTTTTCACCATTGTGGACTGCTCTGGGAAGGTGTGATTTCACCTGTGGGACTGGCAGAAGAGTTTCTTTCTATTACCTGACATTTACGGGGCAGCAACTGAGACTTTACAAGCGGTCACTGTTGCAGTTGCTGCCCTAAAGGGACACTGGCAGCACCCAAAGGAGGGAATGCTGGAAGGAAGACCGTTAGCTCTTCACAAAGGTCAAATACTAAAGGCTTTTAATGGCAATTTCAGGGCTAGTTTGCTCAGGAGACTAAGAAAACCTCCCAAACTAAGTGTGGCTTTTTTCTTTGGCATTTTTCCACCTATTTGAACTGATTGATATCCCATCCCTTGTAAATGGCATCAAACATCTTTAAGTAAGCATAAAGCTTGGAATGACCATGCTCAGGCAAATCTAGTCATGTCAAGCAGGGGCTAGAAGGTCAGAGAAGTACAAGTTTCAAAGTATTACGGAGTTGTTGAGACTGCTGTAGGGAGCAAAAACCTCCCGATTGCCGCATCTCCAGAAAATCTCAGAATAAATTGATAGATCAGTGTTGTTTAATGGGATACTTAGAAATCAGTTGAGATTAAGCATTACTGAATACCTCTGTCCTACAGTAGTTGGGTTAGACGAGGCACTAATACAATAATCATCCTTTAATACTTGAATAAGGTGGATATTGGGAAACAGGCGATTCCAAATTCAAGTTTCTTCGATGCTATGGGTACCATTTGTACTTCTGGGGAGAGTCACAAATAGGAACTATCTAGCAGGAATCAAGCATCCAGTTAATACATTTCGCATGGGCTCGCTAACAGGGTAACTCTCTTTTTTCAGTCATGTTAATGTACAGGGTGATTGAGGTAATACCAAGCAGCGTCAGGCTGTGCTAGCCACGTACAAGCTCTTAGAGTTAATGAAGGACATGAGCATTAGAGCTCCTTGCTAGAAAGCCAAGGCAGTGCAGAGGCAGGTCTTCATACGTTAGTCTACTGAAAGCTGTCAGTTTGCAGGCAAAGGAAGAATTAAAGCAGCTGTAAATAAATCCTCATTCCCACTGCATTTTCCCTCGTGCCACAAAGTAATGCTGGCAGCAGCTGTGAGTCTCAGCATGAAGGGAAGGGCCTGTTTCCGACAACAGCAGCGTGAGGAAGGTGGGATGGAGATAGGTAAGGAAGGAATTGCCAGGTGTTTCTAGGGCATGCATCTATTTGAAAGTATCAGAAAATAACAACCAAGATAGAAAAAGCAAACGAGCATGCAGGAAAGGGAAGGTACGCCATACCAATGGGCATGGGGCATCCAGGCCGTCCAGCCCAGGTAACCCCGGCTCACCCTTCTCGCCTTTAAAACCTCGGAGACCCTGTTTATGAAATCAACCACTATCGTTATTTCAGTTAATGCCAGTTACCTCCATGTCACGGGAGGAGAGGCCGAGTCCCCCACTGGGATTATCACAGGGCACTCTGCTGCATACCCATCATACAGATGGCCCGTGTTTTCTGTCTTAGTTTTGCCTGTGTAATCAGTAGTAGCAGTTTCCTTTCTGTTGTCTGCGAGTCAGGAGAGACTTCTCTGAGCTAAATCTGAGAAGGACGAGAATGGTGTTTCCTCTGTCCTGAAATCATCCGTTCTTCCTGTCCTCACTAGGAAACTCAGCAGCTGGATTTCTGGATGGATGATCCACAAGTACTCTGGGATTTATGGCAGTACTGCAGATTTTTGGCAGTTTGCCGCAGTGTATGAGTTTAGATGAAAATGTACACAAATTCCTATATTTATTCATTTGTCTACATTTATAGACAGTATCTTTTGACAGAAACATATCCCTTATGAAATAAGTGAGATTTGTTTTCCCTCTGGGTAATGCAGCTCGAGTGCCCTGTGTTGCTCTCAGGCGATCACATCAGCTGGCTGTTATTCCAAGGCAAGAAAAATAGCATTCAGGTTTTGCCGTTACGTAGACATGATGACATTAAACACCTCCAGAGAAGAGCCACAACCAGCAGCAGAGGAGACACAGGGCTCTATCCACAAAGGAGAAAGCCCTGGGCTCCCAGCACATAGGACACCCCATGTACCCCAAACCTTTGTGAGCTCCGGAAGAGGAAGGAATATAAGCATGGTCACTCAACAGCCTGATTGCTCAAAGGACCAGTGGTTCCCCATCATGATGGCAGCTTTGCCATTGATAGCAGTGGGAACCAGGCTGGGCCTCACCTGAGTGTTGTACTTTTGCAAGACCATTATTTATGTTTTCCTTCTTTCTTCCCCATCAACAAATCTTAAAACAATACATTTGATGAAACAGAACATACCAACGGACAGGGTGCATCTAATCCAGGCGCTCCTTGGTCTCCCTTATCCCCTTTAGACCCTCTAGAGCCTTTCTTGCCCCTCTCCCCCTGTAAATAATAGTTTAGTCCAAGAAAAAAAGAATACACAAAAGCTTTAGGATCATCCATTTCAAACAAATGTCAGCGATAGTTTTAAAAAAGGATAAACATTTAGGAAACATTTGAAAAGAAGAGAAATCTCCCTTTGAGACATTGAGTGGAAAACAACATATGGAGCTACTAACCATTACTTAGCTGCATAAACACATGGGCCATTGCTAAAGTCCCACACTGGTAGACTGTAAGGGCTCTGCATCAAAGGGATTACTAGCGCCTCTGAACTTTATGGGCAGGCCTGCAAGGAGCACTACTCCTCCTCCATCAGCACCATCACTATGAGATGACTTCTCTGGACTTCCTACACCTTCAGTACGGTATACATTTGGAGAGAGAGGCACCCACTGAGAACTGGCTGGCCCTAGACACACAGGGTCCCTCCTCTGCCACAGGAACTCTGGGGAAGCTGCCTCCGATGACCAGACCTGCAGCAGACCCCAGGCAGCCTCTCCTGCTGTGGTAGGAAGGCACTGCCGGCACAGATGCCCTCTGTTGATTGTACTTTTCTCACCACTCTGAATTCTCATTCTCAAAAAAATTCTCACTCATGGGAAAAGGTTAAACTGTTTAATGAACACTGCTTGCCACCATGAGTTGCTAGCATTTCCTTAAAAGCTGGGGGTTTTTTGGGTTTTTTTGGGTTTTTTTTTTTTGTAGGGGGATGGGGTGTGTGAAGGGGGGGTTTAGGGATTTTGAGAGGTTTTTATTTTATTTTTTTAAGATGTACAATTACTTCTACATCTCACAGCAGCAAAGCTTTAACTTGAATGAGCGTGTTTGCCCGAATCTTACAGTCATTTGTGCACTGGGGTGCGTCAACAATGCTAAATAGAGAAGAGCCAGAGAATGAAGCATGTACTCGGCCCGGACAATCTGCACAGCCTGCTTGTCATTTGGGGCGCTCTGAGTAGTGCTCCCCCAGACAAACCTGTTAGACAAGGGGCTGACTAGCCCTAAGCAGCACAGCCACAGGGCAGCGGCTGCCCCTGGCCCTCTGCTCTGGCAGCACAGACGTACCCCAGGGCGGTATGATTCTTACAGCAGTTTGATACTGCAATTTTTCCGCAGGCTCCATGTTGAGTTACTCCAGAGCCAGGGCAGAGAGGACACAGTTTAACAAATCATAACCAAAAAGGAGGCCTACTCTCTTGAGGAGGGGCAGCATTAGGTCAATGAAAGCCAGCCACGCCACGAATGGGGCTGGTGGAATGCCTAGATGCCCTGTTGGCTCTCCCTACCCAGGGAGGATACATCCCTCCTGTAGCCGGTCAGCCAAGGCAGGGCATAGCATGGGTGTTTGCCAGTTTTCTCTATACCAAATCTTTCTGTATAACAGAGGAAATTCTCACAGCTGCTAAGCATAAAACAGGAAAAGGAGTTTTTGCACAGGGAGTTGCATTTAGGGTCCTTGTGGGGAGTGTTAAAGGAATTAAGGGATAAAATCAGACAGCACAGGTTGCTGTTTCTTCTTAGTAAAAAAAAATAAAAAGAAAATGTTAAACCCAAAGCTGGCAAGAGAAATGGATGGGAGAGGAGAGGTAATGAGAAGTCACCCAGAACCAAGCACTGGAACAGAGAGGATAATCCAGGAAAATGAGGCATGGGTTGCTCTGGAGGAAGGAGGAAGGAACCGGGAAGAAAGGCAGAAGAGGAGGCAGGGATAAAGGGGACAAAGGTGGACCTGTAGGAGTGAGGAAGACGCACATACACACAGGAAAAAAAAACCACAGGCATTAAAATAACAGTGAAAAGATCAGCCTGGTAGCAAAAATCAGGGTTTATACTTTTTCAGCTGGGTTACTTGAAAGGCCATCTGTTCCCATTGCTACCTAGTGCCACAATACTCTCTCTACCTGTCCCCAGGTGCAGCTATGCTGACCTCCCACTCAAAAAAGGGCAGCAGAAGCATTTCTGGGATTTCAAACCACTGCTCTGCATCAAGTAATAGAAAGGATTTTGGCAAAGTATTTGGGAGCTTAACAAAGCGGATCCTCATTTTTAATGTGCTCAGCACTGAAAACCTTCACACTGAAGCGCTGTGCTTACTGCTGCTGTCTGAAAGGAAGAGCTGCATTTCAAATGGACACATCTCCCACCTCCACAGAGGCCAGTGTTGTATCCCAGCCCCTGTGGAACAGGGCAGAAGTGGGGTGTTGCCTTCTCTTTTTGACTTCACAGCTTTCTTCTTGTTCATTTGCAAGTCTCCTGACTGAACTGCTGCTATAGTTTTGCCAGCAGTTGGGAGAGACTGTCCCACACTTTTGAGGAGGTTCTGGTGTGGAAGCCATGTGTCCCACTGTAGGGGAGACCCGGTGTTTAGGCTGCAGAGCAAATCCTGGAGAACCAGCACTGTGTCCAGTTCTGCTAAATGGTACTTGACAGATCTCTCTGATGACTTCAAAGGGATGGAGGCATTCAGACAAAACAGCAGTGTAAAGGGGACTCACCAAAACCATGCTGTTTAGCTCTAAGCAGTAGTGACCTGCTCACAATTTTTGAAGAGGGGAAGCCCCTGTACAAGGACTCAGTGGGAAAAGTGGTATTTTCTAGGATACTACCTGCAAAGATATTGCGCTTGCCCTTTTACAGTCTCAAGTTTCTCACACTTCTCATTTCAAAATATTGGCTACAGTGATGCAAAGTGCATGCATGCTTCAAGGGGCCAACAAAACTTCCCACTCATGCTTTCCAATTCATCGTCTACAAGGAAGTGCAGTTTCATTTTTCCTTTGTTTTCATGTGAAAGCTCAGTGAAAGCCTATCTACAGCTAATAAGGGATCCTTCTTTTAAAGGAGATGCCCAGTTTTACAACCAACTGAAAAAGTCTAGGAATTCTGTTAAAGTATTTTTTGTTTAGAAGCCGCACAAACAAAATAAAACACATCTTAGTGAAGGGGAAGTTAAGAAGCAAAGCCAGAAATGCAGTGATTAAAAAAGGGGAGAACTTCAGAGCTCCCATGAAACGTGGACCTTTCTCCCCTAGTTTAAGATGCCAGTTGGCTACTGCTTTCCAAAATTGCCCATTCTGTGCAGAGTAAGCTCAGAAATACATTGCAGATAAAGGACAGAGAACACTCACTATTGTATCAAAAGCAAATTCATATAATGAAATCACCACACAGGCACATGCACTGTAAAACTTTACATTTTCAGATAAACTTAGGTGATACCAGAGTCTTATGAAGAGAATGTATGTGCGAGTACATGCATAAAGACATACAAATCTGTGCTATGTTGAACTACTTGACGTATTTATAAAACTATAATCTTACAAAGTCTAATCCAGAAGACATTTATATTTCTAACTATAAATTATATTCAACTATAGCTCTCAACTGTTTTTATCAAAAAGATTCAGAGCCTTAACAGGCAAGAAATTCCTTACATTGTGGAAAACCTGATGAAAAAGCAAGGATTTTCTCAACATGCACTTTTTAGTAACGTTTATTTTTCTGTAACACAGGTGGTATGACAGAAAAGCAGCCATTCATGTTATTGGTTTTGACCCAAATCTTCACCATCACATCCATTCAGGACAATGCCTGAGGAGGCTTCGTGTCTGATTCTTTAAGATAGGTGAATTTAATTTATTTTTTCCAAATTTCCATCTGCCAAATTCTCTGGAGGATCATTTGCTAGAGGGCAACCTTCTTTTTTTCATGTTTCAGAGGGAATTTAGAAGTAACGTAATAAGATTTGCTGGCTCTCCTCAGTTAATTCTTATGGGAATCGCTACACACACCAGTAAATAGATACTCAGGATTTCCTAAAGCATATCATGTTAGCCTAACTCTACTACACCTGAAGTCCCATGCTTCAGTGAGAAGAGAGCTGTGACAGCAATGAACACATTAGAAAATCCCTCCTATAGTTTTCATTTATACAAGCTACAGGTATCACCTGCTAAAATACAAGTTTGTAAAGTTACTTATATGAAGGTCAAGCAGGCAGAATTACATGCTAGCTACTTAAGGTTGCTCAGGAGTTAACCAGTCTTTCACTGTGTGAAGACATTAGTAACTAAATGCAAGAAGTTTGCCTGGTAACTTACCCGGATACCTTTGTCACCAGGTAGACCTTGTAAACCCTGAAATACATCAACACAAAAAGAAATATTTTAAAATAAGTAGGCCCCATTGTATTCCCACTCAAAAAGAAGAATGTGTGCCCAGTTGTTTGCTTTTACCATTTGTACCAATTGCTGTATGGTTAAAAAAAAACAAAAACAAAAACAAACAAACAAAAAAAACCCCACCCTGACAAAAAATTTTCCAGCAGACAACCTCCTTTTCACCTCCACTAGACCACCCAGGTTGTAACACCACTTCTACTACTCTAAGGGTTCTTCAGATAAAATACTAACTAGCTCAGAGAATGCAGCCCCTGAAAAAACCAGCAAACACAACAAAGCAGCTCCATGATTACATAACACTACAGTTCCAACACGGGCCCCATTTTGCAAAAAATAGTCCCAAACAGTGGAAGTAACCTCACTGAAGGCAGCTTTTGTCACTGCAATGACAAGACAGGCCCTCCCAGACAGGTGGGAGGCAGGCACCCAAGCTGTGGAAAGGGAAACAGAGCAGATGTGCTCAAAAGCAGCTCTTTGGGCTAAGATAACATGTCCTGGGAGTCCTGTGCAGCTTCTTTTGGCAGTTTGAGGACCAAGGCGAATTAGTTTGCCTTCAGCTTCATCCTCCTCGTTCTGAATCATTGCTCTGAAGCTACCAAGCTCTTTCTGTTGCTCTCATAGTGTAAATAGGTTTGCAACTTTGGTTTTTTATCACCTAACGTAGCTGAAACTGCAAATGCTGTATTACAGCAGCACCTTAAGCTATCAACCACAGCAAGGGAAGAGGCACTGTAGGTAAAAAATCCCTGGTACTTCCATACTTACAGGAAGCCCTGCTGGCCCCATTGGTCCGACAGCTCCAGGATCTCCTTTACTGCCCTGAAATGAAGACAAGAGTGTAGAAAGTCTTACATTCCTATTCAGTACAAACAGGCAGCACAGCAGTGCCTATAACAGCACTATAGAAGAAAAGTAAAGGACCCCTTTCAAAGCACCTGAAAACCCTGAGGATGAGATACTCAAAATTCAAAGAGGCCCAGCTGAGGGTCTTACATGCACGAGGAGAGAGCGGTTCCAGCTCTAGAAAAACGTAGAGCTTCACCATCACAGAGACTTGCGGTATCTTCAAAGAAATTACAGAGCATTGGTCCGTTCTGAAGAAAACTCACCCTTTCTCCTTTTGGTCCTGCTGGTCCCGAAACCCCAATTGGTCCTGGAGTACCCTGTAGTTGTAGGAAGGAAAACACATCAGGATATTTTTATTCCAGGGCCTCATTAAAGGCAGGAGACACTGCTGCTCCTTTAGGAAAAAGCACAGCTGGGAAGGACAGTCTGGTGGTGGAAGGCATCTAGCACCACTACAGCTTTCAGTGTTGGTGGCGATGGATTTGAAGTAGCTGTTACAGGCAATTTGAAGAACATGGGAACTACTGTTACATTAGATCACACCAGCACCATTTTACAAAGCCTTATTTTTAATTTTGAAGCTCTCTCTTGACAATTGTTACAGCAGGCATTGCTACCAGTTCCACAGGAGGGATTTTTTTTCTCTCTCATTTTCTATCAGACAAGGCTGAAAGCTGTAGCAGAATAAAGGTCATTTAGATATATGATAATAAATTTTCTTTTCTTTTTCTTTATTTCCTTATTTTCTCTTCCCCGCCACCCCCCCCCCCCCCCCCCCGGCCCCGAAGTCAGTTGAGTTGAGCAAAAATGAAAGAGGTCTGTTACTTGGTGGCAGGCAGCCAGTCAATCATGCAAGTTTAAAAACAACATGCTGCAGAGGTGAATGCAGATGTGTACCTACACAGATGCAAATGAAGGGCTATCATTCAGTCCCAGTCCCTCTGTTCCCTTTTTGCCCTTTATGTCACTCCACCAGGCTCCCAATCATGCTAACAGGAAAACACAGTCTTTTTGCCAACCCTCTGACACAGGGGCCATCTCCCACTAGCATACCAAACTTACTTCCCAGTGCTGCTGAGACTTGCTTGGGCTTTGGGAAATTAACCGAAGATTATCTTTAATGCCGGCAACAGAGCAGTTAGGCAATAGTCCTTCTGGCTAGGCACTTTCAATTCAGCATAGACTGCTTGAACTTGTTGTGGAGTATTCCCACTGGAAGGTCTCTTACAACTCTCCCAGACCACATTCTACAGTCTAGATAAAGGATAGCTTTCTAATCTGCGGTGTGCAGTACGCCCACCTAACTACATAATATAGACAGGTGTTTACCTTCCTAACCCTGTATCACATGCTTTTAGATCAGCAAGAACTTTGCTAACCGTGTAGGTATCGAGCCACAATTCCTTCATGGAACCTCGACGAAAGGATACCTTTGAGGTTCATTACCTGCCTTCTAACCAAAGGAAGACGCTTCCAGAACAGGGACACCTTTCTACAGCCTTATGGAAAAGGTCTTGCACTTTTTAGTGTGAGCTTGTAATCCTTAGGCACTAAAGTAACCCCTCCAAAGTGAGCAGGATGACTCATGTGGATCAGGAGAGCTTTTCAGACAAGTTAAGATCTGCAGAATGTAAGCGGAGAAGTAGCTCGTGCAACACAACTTCAATGTAGTGAAGGAAGTGAGAAAATCAGGTTCTCCCTAGGGTCATGCACAGGAGTTCACATCACAGAAATCTCAATTGCCTGCACATATGCATTATTTTAAGATCATTGAGATCTCGCCACCACATTTATAAAGTTAAATCTACAGTTTCCCAAAACAAGTGACTATATAAGCTGCCATTCAGATTCTGTTCAGAAGTTAGAGAGCTGAATTATTTCCAGTTATGCTGAGAAGGAGAAATTGCTTTTTCTTTTTAAATAGTCAAATGGATTGTACATGAGCGATGTGTGATTTCCCAAGAGGGATTAAAAAATATTTGGCCCTTTAACAGCCAAGAATAGCATTCTGTTACCCAACAACAGCAGAATGGCTTGCAGAACCAGGTTAGCGTTACTTGTCTCATTCTGAATTTGACAGACTGAGAAACTTAGGCACAAGGAGTTTGTTTCCTTCACATCTCACAGTGAGTTAGCAGCAAGAAGTGGGGCTCTTGCATCTTCCTGCTCCACTATTAGATGTTGCTGCCTCTCAGAGGTATATATTAAACTGGAACACACCCCACCACTGGCACCCTCAGGCAGCTGGGACTAAGCAAAGCATGTGTGGAGTTGCTGAAGTTGCATGGCATTCTGCTGCTGAGAGGCGAAGGGCTAGTCCTGCTTGCAGGCGGCCTTTTAGATGCAACTTCTTGCGGTGAGCTGCTTACCAGGCTATGGAGAGGTACCTTAAGCATACCTGCAACTCACAGCGATGCAGCCTGAAGTGCCATGTGTGAAAACAAAGCACAAAGCTTTTTGCTCACAGGACAAGACACACAGTCATTATTATGCCTAAGGCAAAACTGAAGAACAACTGTCCCTACAAGATGGCAAGCAAGGCTACTGTGGAGAAAGACAGGATGGAGACCCCTCACAATAAAGAGGACAGGAGAACAGAGCAACATGGAACCATGCAGAGGTTTCATTCATCTTGTTATTGAGATAAAGTGGAACAAGTAGCCTGTGATCCCAGGATCCAGACAGACTGTAGTATCAAAAAAGACAAGCATGTGACAGCACTTCTCAGTCTAAGTTTAACCCCCCTCCCAAGCCTGCTTTGGGAGAAAAGAAGGTTATTCCTGGTGTAAACGAGACTCTGGTGGAAGAGACGAGACAAATCACGATACTGGGGAGGAGGAACGTAGGGTAATGGAGAAATGGAACTCACCGGTGGTCCAGGCCTGCCGTCTAAACCTGAAGCACCCTGAACAGACGGGGGAGGGTTAACAAAAACAAGGCAAGAGGAGAGGGGAGGAGGGTGAGGGGGAAAGGAGAGGGGAGGGGAGAGGTGAGTGAAGCAGTGACTTGAGACAAACATATGCTTGCAATAAACAAAAATTAAGATCTCAAGGACAGGTGATGGTACTTACAGGCAAACCAACAAAAACATAGAAACACTGAATACATATAATGTTGACCTGCAACTTTTAGATCCCTTTGAGAATGCAAATTTCCCTCTCTATGTGCCACCAAGAAAACCCCTGAGGAAGAAGCTGTTCTGTGACAGGTGGTGAAAAGGACAATGTGACAGTGGAGTTGAAACTTGCATTGCCTTTGCAGCAGACTAGGCAACACAGATGAGACACAAGGCTCAGAGGACTAGAGGCCTGTGGTTACAGAGGCATTTACAAGCAGAACAGAGCCATCGGTCCTACCAAGAAACCCAAGTCCTGTAGGACTTCCACGCTTAGCTCCAGGCTTGCTCCACTCTACGTCCAATTGTTCGGAAGCTTTTAAAACAGGTGGCTCATCTTCCTGTGTCACCAGTGCAGATTTTCACCAGATGAAGATTATGTGGCACTTTTCTGAACACTTGGCTCTTGCCCTGAATTTCCTCATCCATAAAACTTAAGAGTGGCTCTGCCCAAGGCCCATCTAGCCCAGTGTCTTTTCTCTTGACAGTGGCTAGGAGACACTCAGCTTGTTGGCCATAGGGAGAAGCCCAAGGCTACTGCAATCAGTGCTGAAATGTGCTGAAATTCTGGCATGATGTCAAGTCCTAAGTAACACATGAAAAGGCAGCAGATCCAGCTGTGGGATTTTACAGAGTCTGTCTTTGAAATATTTCAGTACCTGTTTGACACTGCATTTAGTGTGACAGGCTGAAAACACACTGGATTGGGCATGGGAAAGCTCATGAAGAGACTTAGGCAGCTCTGAGGAGGAATACAAGATCCACAGTATCTCGCTGATCTTATTAGCAGCTCACTAATCTGTGCTCCCTAGTTGGCCAGCAGATATTGTTGATCCAAACACAAAACATTTCTAAGAGGATGCTTCTGAGCTGGTCTTCCCGTCTCCACAGCTCAGGAAGAGTGATGCAAAGAGCTAAGGGACTTTGGTTTCTCATGGGGCTCACTGCTGTAGGAAAACCAGGTAGCATGTTCCCTGCCACGCTGATAAACTTGTCAGGATAATTGCTGGGGCATCTTCTGCTCAGACTGTCATAAAAGCCTCTGTCCCCTGTCCCGATACCCCACAGATACCCCACTGAGGGAATAACCATTTACACAGAAAGCTTCCATTTGCATTTCTCAGGGCAAAATGGGGACTGGGTTTTTCCTCCTCTCTGCTTCGCTGAGGCACGATCTTCTGCATTTGAGCCTTCCAGAAGTGTGGCTTTCTCCCCCCTTGCTCTGCACAGAGCCACAGTGAATACATACATGATGAGGTTGCTTGAGAGCCTAGCTACATGCGATGCACCCAGGCCCTAGAAGGTAACTGCTATATAGCACAATAAAAGGAGGAAAACGTTTTACAAACAAGGACACGCACATTTCAGTCAGGGACAAGGGATCTGGGTGATCAAACACAGGCCAACAAAGTCACACAGTACACAAGATGCGCTTTGCGGAGCTTGTTTCCAGGCAGTGTGTTCAGCAAAGGGAGAGGGCGTGCTCTGCCACTGGTGCTTTTTATGAGGAGAGAACTCGGGGGCTGCAGAGCAACTGGGTGGAACTAGTTACCACTAATTCATTATCATCTGTCAGCTCAGACAGCGGGAGAAGAGGCTTTTTACATTGTGAGCTTAGAGCTTCGCAACGTCTTCAGGTTTGTATCTCTAAAGCTACTGTAATTTCTTTATCATTCTGCCAATTCCCCCTTGCTAAGCTAAGCAGTGCCCTAACACTAGTCTGATGTGGCTGAGTTCACATATAGCAGGGAACACAGCAAGCTTCTACCATGTCAGGGGAAGCATTGATTCCGTTGCAGAAGTGAGAGGAAAGTATCGGCTAGTGAAGAAGCTGACTGCATTCAGAAGCACAAAGCTTTGTACAAAGTTTGGCCCAGGTGACAAACAGCTGGAAAAGTGTTTTCTTTTTCACGTCTTTTTGACTTCTGTTTCTGGTCTTGTGAAGTGCGAAGAACCCACAGGAAACCTATTGCTTGTTTTTCCCAATCCTGCCAGAAGCAGGAAGAATTAAAGTGATCAAGGATCTATTTAACAGATCTAAAAGATAAAGGCTCTGTACAGAAATTGAGGCTTTAGGTTTAAAAAGCAAAGACACAGTTATTTATAGATCATCTCTGACTTTACGTGTTAAATCCCTGTGTGCGTCTCCTATTGAGGGATCTTTTTACAGCTGATATAAGTTTGGCTCATAAAGTGCTGCTTGCTTCCTGGATACTTACGGGTAATCCCAGTGGCCCTCTGTCTCCTTTTTCACCCTGGGCACCCTTCTCTCCTTTCAGTCCATCAATCCCTGCTTCCCCCTAAAGGAAGGATGAAGCAGAAAATAAACCCACCATAACACCACTTATATAACAAACATTCCTCCTTTCAGAGAGCGAAGCAGCAAAAAGAATACAAGAGGCAGCAGAGTAATGCTTTAGCCCGAGTCTCAGCCCAGTGGAGAAAATCAGTACCAGCCAGACAACCTCTGTGTAAGCACCTCTTTTAAGTCAATGGCAGTAAAAGGACATTCAGGCCCAGTGCTTAAAGACGGCCAAAGGGGAGCTGAGCTCACTTCTGCGTTGCTTTCCAGGCTATTGCAGGGAATGGCAGGTTAATGTAAGTAACTAGAAATTGTCTGGTAGGGTGGTTTTACATTTTAAGATGTGGATCCACTGGAAGTGAATGACAAGCGTCTATAAGCTTTGAAAAAAAATCATACCGAAATAATTTTTGGAAACACTTTTGTAAATGAAAAGGCATCGATTTCAACATTTGGCAAAAAAATAATTTCATCATTTTTTTCCAACTATATTTTTTAAATTCTGTATTATAAACTATAAAGCAATATTAAACAAGATACTCCTTTTTCATAAATTCAAAATGCAACCCAAAGATCCTGCTCCCCTCCTTCCCCTCCCCCTTCTTGTTCATAAGGCATTTTAAAACATTATTGTGGTTGCATTTTGAAACAGCAGTGTCAGAAGAACCGTGTTTGCACAGTAACAGTAAGCCTGCTTGCTGTACTCTCCTACCACTGTAAGACAACACATTGCTGACTCACTCTGCCAGCGCTCCGGTTTTGATACAGCCGTGCATCACTGCTCTACACCAGCATTTGGCTTGAGCACATGCCTGGAAGAGTTACTTATTTCTGACATGTCTGCAAAGGGTGTAAAATGCTCTTCTTTCCCACTACTGAAAGCCTCATTACAAAAAGGCTTATTACGGGTTGCAGGGATGGAACAAAAATTTCCACACTCAGGACATCTCGTTGCACCTGCTGATTAAGTCTACACAGATCCTCTGTTCAAGGAGGAACTGGTGCAGTACTGCCCCTGCCTACACTCCAGTCTGTGCTGCGCCAGGCTCACCTGCGTTTGTTTGGCACATACCCCAAAGACAACTGCCTCTGTGGAAGTTTCCTAGACACTGGATAGCAGTGGCTAGTGAGGTACAGACAAGCAAGACAGATAACTATCTGTAATCAACACTTGGAGAAAAGATGAATCAGGATAAACATACCATCCCCTTTAGCACTCAAATAGCGCTGGTAGCCAACTACTGAGCGTAACCAGAAGAATTAAGACACTTTCCGTATTTTCCAATCTTTGCCAAGAATGTCAGAGGAAAAAGACCGCTCTCTACTGTCATTTGTCATATGTACTGACATACATACATGTCTCATACTGAACATTTCTACTCAAATATTTTTTTCATCTCAGTACTTTTTTACAGCAGGCGGACCAATGGTGTATTCTGAGCATAAACACATGTAGATGGAGATTAGAAAACTCCTCATCACCAAGGGCAGTGAAGTTCTTGAGTGGCTTTACAACAGAATTCACAGGGTATAGAACCTGGCTAATTTTAAGCTAGAGCTCAGTTACTTAGGATTGTATGACAGGCTGTTCATCCCACTGTACAAACCTTCACCCTTCAGACAAAGATTTCAACTATGTTCTCATGGGAAGATTTCCAAGGGCTGGTGACTCCCCACTTCTCTGAGTGAAAACTGGAGGGAATGACCAGTTTTCTGGGTCCTAAAGTGAGAGCTGCTAATCAATTTTTTTCAAGAAAATACCCAGAAGGATCTGTCCTCTTACCACGATGGAAGAAAAGCATCACTTGATAGCTAGGAAGTTGATACTGAAGGGAATTCTTGCACCTGGGACAATTCTCTTAAAATTTCAGGATGTAGTGTTTTACAGCCTTACCTTCGGTCCTGGGAGGCCCTGAAGACCCTGTATTTGGGATGAGAGACAAGATATGAGTAATGTTTAAGGGTGTGCTTTAAAATCCAGGTTTCCCAGTTCAGTGTGCAGTATAGAGTTTTCCCTTTCTGTCACAGTGACGGCACAAATGATGAGCCTGAAAGCCTCTTTATTTGTCCAAAGGGCACTTCATGTACTGTTCTCATCTGGTAATGAGACTCTTGCCAAGGACAACCTGGCTTGGGCCAGGCTTGCTATTAAGACCTTTTCTGCAGTTGATCCCTTTAATCCCATCCATCCCGTCTTGCTGCTGTCTTCCCTTTCATCTCAGACTAACATAACGTTGTCCCTCTACCTACCCAGCCCATCATAGCTCTGACCTACCCTGGGGAGGTGGTTTTTGAAGTGATACTAATCACGTCCCTGTTTCAGTGCTCCGGTGTTTGTGGCTCTTTTCTCTGCCCAGAATCTTCCCCAGCCACTTCCCGCTCTATCCTTATTCCCAGTGCCTTGCTTCTCAGGTGAATCACTCAATACTTACTGAAGGTCCTGGTGGGCCTTGGGGACCAGGGGGGCCAGATATCTAGAAAGCAATGCAAGAGAAGTCGCTGTCATAATCTGCTGCTCTCAGAGGGGAACTGCTGAGAGGGGAGGCAGGGCACAGGGTGCAGCAGAGCCTTACCAGGCTTGGAAACCTGGACTCCCCCTAAGGACCGAGTTCAGAAGTGGCAACAACCCAGGACAGAGTAGCTGAGAAGCAGCAGCAGGGCTCTGGGGAGGGTTATGCCGCAGTTGAGGATATTTAGGAGGAGGGAAAGCAGTGAGTTTTTTCCAGAAAAAGATCCACTGCCACTACTCTACCACCATTCCTGCAAGGAGGCTCAAGGCCAACAGCTAGCAGCTGTTTCAAAAGATAGGAAAGAAGGTGGCTGTCTCCACACATACAGAAGTGTATTGGATAGCCTGTGGGACTCCCTGCTGCAGGGCATTACAAAAGCTAGGGGTGATCTTTGAGGGGAGAGCAGGCAAAATCAAGAATCAAAATCTATTGAAATATATATGCATGTAGATACATGTGAGTATTGTTCAGGAAATCCATTCACCACAAATGCCAAGGAAAATATTTGTCATGCTTTCTACAATCTTCTAGTCTTCCCCAGGCCTTCATTATCAATTGCTTGTTGTGAGATAGATTGTTCTTGTGTAAGGGAAAAAGTAGGGCATCGGGAGCTAGAGGTGGCTGGCAATTCATTCGCACAAGATGAAACTTGCTGTCCTCAGTGAAGGGTGTGTCATAAGACAGTGGGACGTGCTGGTTGCCGGCAGCACTGCTGCCAAATCATGCCTCCCCAACTGCTGAGGTTGCAGAAGGAAAATGGGAAAGGTAACGTACCGATTCTCCCGGATTTCCTTTGTCTCCACGCTCCCCAGGCTCACCCTTCTCTCCCTGCACACAATAACAGACCCTGTCACAACCAGGTGCAGTCTGGGGCCTCACTGCATCAGAAGCCACCTGTGAACCACCCACCCGTATGCTGGCAAGCAGCAGTTCCCCAAAGGAGGAGATGGAACACACCATATCTTCCACAAACAGCTCACTTGCGGCTCTCCTGCACCTCTGCTTCCCGAGGAGACACCCTACAAAGAGGGAAACCTCCAGGGGCGGTATCTCGTGGCTGTGCAAGGGGAGCGCCACAGGGCTTTGCTTGCCTTTCCCCAACAGCAGCCTGACACCTCTCTGCTGCACTACAGCCCCTAAGGGAGGGGCTATGGCAAGCAGGTTGACAACAGAGTCGTGCTGCCAGCAAACTGGGCATCTCAGCTGACAGAGCCGTGCAGGGGCTGTGGGCAGCCACCAGAGCCAGCGCCTCCAGACTGCAACGGGAGCAGACACCCAGCCAGACCCCTGCCAGTCGCTGGAGACCTGATGGACATTCAGTGACACCTAAGCCCCTAACTAAGGGGTAGGGGTTTGAGGCTCCTGAGATACTCAGCACTTTGGGAAATGAAGCCTTGTGCATTGCTCTGCGCCGTTTTCTCTTTGCCAAGCAGGAAAGAGCAGCCTGCCTTTTTCATTCTTACTGTCAATCCTGGAAGTCCAATGGGACCCGGCAATCCTGGTGGTCCTGGCATCCCTTGGTCACCTCGTTCACCCTTCTCTCCAGTGGGGCCATCAAGACCCTATGGATCAAGAACGATTTGTGGATTCTTTGCAAAGCTAAGTCAGGCAGACACACAAGACATAGCTGCAAGAGCTGAGACTGGCTCTGGTTACCGCAAGAACACACTGAAAACCCCAGACAACCATCTGGTGCCCTGGGAAATGCAGGGCTTCACTAGTATTGAAACTGGACATGCAAATGCCTGAACGTCCTCCTCTCATCGCGGACGTGCCAGTGCCCAGAGTGGGGATGGGGTACTGCTTTCCCGCCTCCACGTTGTGCTCATGGTTGTGCGGTTTGCTGGAGTTCACGCTAGAAATCACTCCCCAATAGCCAGTTGTGACAACAAGAGTTTTACCCTAGTAATCTTGTAGAGACAGAAGCTTCTTGCATAAAATCCTCTCAACTAGTGCTGGGGACACAGAAGTTGTGACAGTCTGTAGCTGGGAGACTGGGTACTCTGCCCCAGTTAGTGGCAGGGATATAAGGGGTTACCCCAAGCAGTTGCCTTCCTAGGAGGGCATGCATGTTGGTACCTCAGCCTCCTCACTCATGGTCAGGCCTGCTTGTTTACAGTGGTTTTTCAGTTTAAGCAATACAGCAGGCAGCAAGCTGAGGAAGTGACACAGTGCCCAGAGAACAGGGCAGGTAGCTGGGGACAGCCGCCTCAGCAAGCCAGGGAGCCAAGACATCACTTCCATATTGGCACGCTTCACACAGCAGCAACGAGGTGCCTCCAGCACCCACCTCGGAGGGGCTCTGAGGTATCTGAGAAGTCCCAGGGCCTTGCCCCATAACCTGGACAGCTTCAATTTACTCACCGGTGAGCCGGCTTGTCCTGGTTCTCCCTTATCGCCCTTTTCTCCTGTGACCCCAATATGACCTGGCTCTCCCTTCATTCCAGGTAGCCCATCCTTTCCTGGAAGTCCATGAGGGCCAGGGGGCCCTACTTCTCCAGGCTTGCCACGTGGTCCCTAACAGAAATCCACACAACATAAAGTGAAATATTTACAGCTAAGAGTAAGGTTACTCCTGCAGAGCGACTCCCTGGACCAGAGTCTCTTTCACTGCTCAACCTCTCACTCACAGTAATGCCCTCTGAGGAGTCACGGGCAGGACAAAGTAGATTTGCCATGCCAACCCAGCTGCTCCTTATAAGTTAAGACTTTGATAAACCATTAATGCTCATTTTTGCGAAGCAAAATACTTTATTCCACTGTGGGAAAAGCAACTGTGCAATGTCAGTGACAGAGATGGAACATACTAACTCCAGATAAGAACACTGAAGGAAAGAGCAATTCACAGAGGCAGTGTCTTACCTTTTCTCCATCATGGCCTGGAGGACCTGGCAAGCCAATTTCACCCTGAAACACAGAATTGGTACTTTGGCAGTTTGAAAGCAGCTGTTCTGACTCCTCCTGCATGGCACCGTGATGATGAAGGGTGGACATTACAGAAACAGTCTGCAGGGACTCTGGTAACTAATAGTCACCAAGAAAAAAGCATGGAAACCCCTGTTGAAACAAGCCACATTGTGTGACTGCCCAAGAATTTCACCAGCCTTGTTTATCCTGACTGACAGTTCACAGTCCCCAGCCAATACAATCCCCACACAGGGATCAGTTCCCATAAGCTGCTTCCTAAAGTGGAGGGCAAGTAGAAAAGATCCTTCAGATCTTTCAGATAAGATGTTATCATTGTGGGAAAAGATATTTTCAGGATATTGTGCATGAGGAGTGGTAGAGGCCAGCAGGACAGTCTGATGATGCTGAACAGGGAGAATAGGAGCTTTGGGGAAGGTTGTGTGTAGAAATTCTTCCTGCACCACTCCTCTGTTTCCCTTAGCTCTGCGAGTATGGAACTGAGCAAATACCTTCTGTCCTGGTGGCCCTGGAGGTCCAGCCACACCGGGAAGTCCTGGGGGTCCCTAGATAAAGAAAAGCTAATTTTCAGATTACCAAACAGGGCTTTTACTTTTGTGTTTTGAAACCAAACAGCTTTTCTGAGTTTAGGGGGAAATAGCTGGGGAATTTTCCAAGGGACTCCTAAAATTGTATTTGTGTGGGAAGACAAATAGTGACAGTCTATTTGTGAAATATAGACAGTGAAAGTGAGCAAAGGCCAGTCCAAAGTGAATTGGTTTTATGTATGTATTTCTTTATACTTTCATAGAAGAAAACAAAAATGACCACAGCTATTTGCTTGTGAAACAGAGATGAACTTAACAAGGTTTTCCCTTCCTATCTACAAAAGTATATGTTTAGAACAGAAATCATAGGAAACACTGCACTACTTAGATCCCAACCACAGCTTAAACAGAGCTAAATGGCCTCACATTTCCCAATTGGTCTTGGCAGTTACCACTTTAAGGAGACCTAGGGAGCAGTCTGGCCTAGCATGTGTTAACAACTGTGTGTCATATTGCATTTTAAACCCCCAGCTTTTTTCCTAACTGGGTTTCTTCTCCTGAGAAGAAAAATACAGGGACACTTTTTCCCTTATTTTGGCTCAAAATAACTACTTTGCCTCTCTTTGTCTTCAAACAGCTTGTAGTCACTGCTGTTTTAAATGGTTGTTTTTGTACAGGACTGTTATGTCAAGTTATACTTACCAATGGTGAATATGTCCTCCCCTCCCATCACAGAAAGTGTCCACCACAGACTGCCAGTATAAGCTTTCTTGCAAGGCACCCAGAATCTCCTTTTTCACTGCTTTGGTCAGCCCCCCTTGCTCTTCCCTACCCTTTCTCAGCACTGCCTTTTTTGAGCAGCACCTATTACTTCTTAAAGCAGAAAAATAAAGGGCCCGATTAGAATTCAAGTGCCAAGATGAGCTCTTCCTCCAGCTGTCAGCTGACCCAGCACTGGTTCCCAATAGCAAAGGTCAAATGTTTTAGCCACACCTAAATTGCTAGGAACTCACCATCAAGGCCAAAGTTCGTATTTCCTAGGAAAAAAAATAAATTAAAAAAATCAAAATGGGAAACAATGATTGGAAAACTAAGCTTTTCCTGGAGATCGCTTGTTCTCCACTAATGTAGCACTGGCCTAAATGAGCAAGGAGCCCCAAAAATGAACAAAAGCAAAAAACTACCTTTGTGTCCCATGGAGCTGTTAGGCTACAATTTCCCCTTTTTCCAAGTAGAGCCCAGGCTAACCCAGAGCTGGGCACAGCCGCTCACTCTGCACATCATCAGTACATGTTTTCAAGGAAGCTTTGCAGTCCTTTTATTTGCTGTCTACCTCAAGTCAATGGGCCACTCTTGAGGGGATTCACATGACCTCTATGTCCACCAGTGTTAATATATCAACTAAACAAGGTGCACAAGTATTTCCCAAAAGACTATAAGCAGTGAGTTGTGGGATGAAGGGGACTAAGGAACAACTAGGTACTTTCATTTGCTGCTACTGCTGAGGAAGCAGAACTCCATCATTCTCAGCTGTCTGCATCCCTTGGGAAACAGTAAAGCACCCAGCAGTCACCTCATGGGATAGGAGGGCGGTTGCTCACCTGGAGAGCTTCACTGATGTTCCCATCGTAGTCCATCATTTCATCCTTCCCAGGCTCTCCTTTAGGGCCCTGCAAAATATCAGCTCTTTAGCCAGGGCTTGGGGATTGCCCTTTCCATGGAGTACTCAGACCCCTGAAAAAAGGGGTCTCAGAGGGGCCTCTGTTTCATGAGCTTCCAGTTTTTCATTTATTAAACAAAGCTCTTAAAAGCACATTTTATACAGGAAACACTACAGCAGCGTAGCCAGACAAACCCAGATCACCATGCCATGACCATCAAAGCTGGCAGGTCTGGTGAATGGTGGAATTGTGGCCAGAATCCAGGAACCGGATTGTCTGATTGCCAGACTTGGGCATGCACCAAACACCCTCTTGCTGCCCTTTGCTGGTATGCCAAGGGTCCGAGTTCAGACTAGGATGTCCAAACCCACCTCCTCCTATGAATAAGCCAAGCACGCACCCGGAGGTGGCTCAGAAGACTTTTCTTCCCCTAAGGTGGGAGCATCTTCTGGTGAGGGTGTGGGAGTGGAGAAATGGCCTGTCTCAAACTTAGCCATTGCCCAGCTATAAGCACTTTTAGTGACAGTGAGAACATCTGTTAAGAAAGCAGAGGCCCAACCTAGACTGTCAGTGTGGTCCCACCATCCTTAGACTCCTTTGAGTGGCCAAAACTCTTCAAGTGTTAGTGAAGGGACACCTACCCTTGGGCCCATGGGTCCCTGGTCTCCTGGTGAACCAGGTTCCCCCTGTAACAAGAAGAACATGATGTTAACAAAGCCTATCCCCTCTCTTGCTTGAACTCCAGGAATCATTGTTCTCTGCTAGTCCTCTGAAACAGTCTGGGACTACACAGCTTAATTTTAAAATGCTCCTTTTCAGCTGTTTTGTACATGTAGGAACAAATTTGCAGCTACTGAACCTGGAGCTGGGCTGTGCAGAAGCATTCTGTACCTTTTCCCCGCGTGACCCTGCAGCACCAGGCCGGCCAACATCACCAGCTTCTCCCTGAGAGAAAGAGAAAGGGGAAGGGGTGGGTTTGTATTGTGTGGAGGGGGCCAGTTTTGCATTTCCAGGAGGAAGAATTGCACCCTTCTGGGCCCCCTTCTCCTCCAGTAACCCAAGTCTCCTGCCATGACTTCACACCAAGTGCCCTTCTGTTCTACCCAGTGCAGAGGCAATATTCAGCATGAAGGAAAGCACCCAGTTCAGACCCAAAGTAAGTGCACAGGAAAGCTGTTCCAAGTGCATCTGAGACTGGACCTCAGATTTAAGTGTCCTTGGTGTCCTTTGCCAAAGGGCAGGATTTTACTGCTGCTGCTCCTTGAGGAGGTAGATGAGGAAGGGGAAAGGAGACTTGGAGGGCCTCCATCCTGCCTCCCCATGTCTACCCTTCCTCGGGTACCACAGGGACTAGAGGTTGTTGTTTATTCTGAGCACCTGGTTTCTCACAGAGCCTAGAGGGGAGTTACCTGAGCACAAGGAGGTTATTTTCCTCCCAGAAGCACAGTTCACAAATTCTCTCTCTTTCAGCATATAAATCAACAGAACAAAAACAATCTGCAGAACCCGACATCCCTTCGGCAGGTGATCAGAGGTGGGCAACCTTTGCCCCTTCCTACACACCTCCTGCAGGGCACAGTGCCTTACAACACACAACTCCCTGCAGGAAAAAAACCACTCACCTTTGGTCCAGGGGGCCCAGGCAGACCTGGAGGGCCAGGTTCTCCTTTACGTCCCACCAAGGCATTCTCAGCATTCCCCTTCTCTCCCTGTTTGCAAGGAAGAACAAGCTGTGTGCCACAGTTCAGTTTCTCTATGTCTGTAATTTCACTTGCCAAACTGTGGGCTTAGAGAGACAGAGCCCAAGACAAGGTCCATCAGCTGGTCTCTTGATAGCCCAGAAATGTCACTGCTCCAGGGCCACCAGCGGTCCAGGAACCGGGCTAATGTAGTTCTGCCTGGGGGCTCCACCTAGAGCCCTGCCAGCAGCCACAGCTTTGGCTGCAGTGCTTCTGCTCGGCCCTTATTCCCAAGGCCATATAAGCTGCCTGTGGACAGACCTCATCCCCCAGTCTCCAGTTTGAACACAACAATTTTCTTCTGCTATTGAAACTGAGCTGATAAAACCACCGATGATGGCTTTTTTGGGTACGTCTTCCTCTGGAGCTGTAGTCATCAGCCAGATAATGAGCCCTGCAGACCACATCCTTTGCACAGAACAGATACAAAGGCAGTACAGGAACACTTTGCTTACACCATGTTACCATTACACCTTCATCCTTTCCTGAAGTGGCCACTGTCATTCAGTGCACTGTCCCCTTTCCCAACGGAGAAGCACCCTGTGAAAGTCTGACTTGAAAGGTGTGGTTTCTATGCACACCTGGCAGCACAGGGAGAAAGCCACAGCTCCAGAGCTTAGCTTTTGCTGACCTGCCCTGTGTCTCTCCAAGCACAAGGCTACTCTTCCAACTCAGAGCAGCTCCCAGAAAGTCCACCTCCTCCTCACACATGGATCTTGGAGCAGGAGAGAGGCTGAAATGCCATCGTACATCTGAGGTCATGCATTTAAAGGGGATCTACCAGAACATGATTCCGTGGTCACAATCCCAGGACCACAGCCTCCCCCTTCTTGCAAGAAGGTATGCAATTCCTCACAAAAAGGCATCCTTTGTGTGACCCGGTCACACCTGCTTGGGGATGACATCCAGCTGAGCTCTGCAGAACATGCTGCCGTATACTGGGACAGTGACCTAAGAGCGCATGAGAGGAAGGAGAGGGGATGAGAGTAGCCCTCCCCCCAAAAATCAGAGAAGATACAAACCTTCATGCCAGGGAGCCCAGGAAGCCCAGGGTCGCCAGCTCGTCCCTTCTCACCCTGTTGGCAAAACAGATATGGTCGGGGCTGACTCTGCAGGCTCTCTGTTGTGGAGGAGCAGTCAAAGGATGAGCTGCTCATAGTTTCAAACCCTCTTTCCCTTCCCCAGAGGATTTTATTTTAGCTATAGATAAGGCATCCTCCAGCAGTACCTGCTCAGGATGGTGAACGTTTTCTCCTGTCCTTTTGACTAGCTCTGCGCATCATTGCCATTTCTCTCCAAAGGAAGGTGAGTGGGAAAGGGATCCAGGATCCCCCCCTGCACATCTTCCTTATCACTCTGGTCTGCTAAACCCTTTTCTCTGTCTCTGTTAAGAATGTTTTCTTATATTTTTTATTATATATTTATTTCTTATATATATATATTTATTATATATATTACATAATGATTTCTTATATATATTATTTTATATATATATAAAATAAAACATTCTTCAGCACAGGCTCTCCCCATTCCATATACCAAGAGAAGCTGTTGCCCAGGGCAAATTTTATTTGGAGTGCCCTGATAGAGTTCAGCTCTTTTCACTGAAACTGTCCACTGCTTGAGTCCATCCCAGTTTTCACACCAAATTACACTGCTTCGCTTTGGCAAAGCTCTCACAACCAACATTCCCACACTTCTCCCAAGTTGTGTTTTCTGCCTCTGTTCCCTAACTCCAATTCCCAGTTTCATCATGCTCTTAAAAAAAATGTGTAGTGCAGCATCTCAGTTAGCAGCCAAGCTCTGTGACACAGACTGGTCATGAAAAGCAGTGAAAACAGGAGTGGCAAAAGTGGCAGAGGCAGAAGATGATGGTGTAAAATGACAGCTGGAGAGCAAGGCCTGCAGGCTGAGCTGTGAGGCACCATGGAGTATGGAGGATGCCACAGGCAGTGAGTGATGGAGGGCATCCAGCATTCACTCGATGAAGTGACTTTGCGTAGTTCACCATGACATCTGGGCCATCTTTTGAATACTGGAGCTCAATTAGTGGTCTTTATGTTGATTTTAAGTTCTATTCAGCTCATTCCATCCAGCTGCTACACCCATGGTTTCTAGCTACTGTGTCCTGTTTGGCAGCCTGCATTTTGCCAGGACAGACAGTGATGTCAAAGGTTTCTGTTACCATGAAGAGATGTTTCAAATGCATCATCAGAAAAAGGTGTGTTCTTACCTGCAGTCCTCACACCTCCAAGACTTAACAACTTGTACAGATTACAAAGAACAATTCAAAACCCCTTTTCCCCAGCAGGTGCCTAGTTCTCTCCACAACAGCAGCACACCAGATCAGCAAGGCTAGCAGGGCTCCTCCCGGTGCCATACTGCTGCCTGCAGAGGCTGGTGCTGCACACCAGTCTCGTCTGAGCTCAAGGACACACACTTGACATGCAGGGGACTTGCATCAATGCTCCAGGAACAGACATGCACTGGTGGCTCCATAGAAAATAATTAACTAGCAGCAATCTTATTTTTTTTCAGGCAATTCTAGAGTGCAGTGACCCCTTTCTCTAGGGTAATTTGGCCTCCAGCCACCTGTCAGGCCCGCATCCAGCTTTCCTCCCCTGCCAGAGCATACACACTGCTTCTGTAAATTAATGCTTCTCTCCCTGGCAAGAGGGAAAACGTTTTCAGGACCTCCTACCCAAAGAAAAGGTTTGGCCTTTGGGGTTTTTGTAAAGATATAATCTCTAATCCTGACTCAGGCCTCTGTGAATCCCTGATTCTGCCTTGCTCTGCTTTTGGTATCCTGCTTTTCATTCAAGGTCTAGTTTTCAATACACATGTCCATAAGGGCTACTGAAAACATCCTGTGCTACCTGAACAACGGTGTAAAGAAGTAGATTTCTTGAGGAGGGAGCTGAGATTACTGAATCCCTGTTTAGGGTGTTATTTCTGGAGTCAAAAGATGCAGCACTGTCCTTAATCACTCCCAGGACAAGACTACATCCCAGACATCTCATGCTGCCCAGCCTGCCACCAGCCCCCCATGTCCTGCAAGTAGGAACACGCAAACACACTTTACCAAGGGGCAAGAGCCAGAAAAGGACACACAATCCCCTGCAAGCACAACAACGCAACACAAAGCAGGCTCCCACCAGTTCCCACTTGCAGGGAACACAGCACAGCACTGCCAGGACACCAAGCCCAAACACACAATGTCCTACCCGCTGCCCCCTCTTCCCTGGCAAACCTGGGGGGCCCATCCTCCCTGGGACTCCAGGATCTCCCTTCGTGGGGAAGAAAAAGAGACAGAGAATGTGTCTGTTATATGGCTGTAGCATGCTGTAACATAACCCAGTGAGCCTCAAACAAGAGGAGCCAGCTGTCCAGAAACCAAGCCGGCTGCTTAGTGATGGAGAGTGATGGGATATTTTTGTTCTGTGCCTGCCACAGGAACTCAAACCAGGTCACGCTACACTGAGACAGGAGAGACTATGCAGGGCAGTTACTACAGTGCATGACAGAAGAACAGCCCCCTGCAGTAACATGGGAATACTTCTGGCGGACACAGAAGTACTGGGAGGCAGAAGGGGACAGGGAAGGGGAGAGGGAACATACTTGCTAAGCGAAGTGTACTGTGCTTATTTGGTGGAGTAGGGAGGAAAGGAGGAAAGCAGCTGGAGGGTATTCCGGTCAATACAGACATGAGCAGGAGGAAGGGAATCTGTTTGCAGTATGGTCCCCCTCTCACTTAGCATCATTGTATGCAACTACCATTTTGCTTACACTGGCAGGTGCCATCAGGGCCTGGATTTTGGCACTGGGAAGTACAAAGCCATTCCTCAGCTCCCTCAGCTGCTCTGGGAGGGGAAAAAAATACACAAACAAACCAGAAGTGTAGGCTCAGAGCAAAGCCTTCTGAGAGTACCTTTTCTCCTGGAGTTCCGGGCTCACCCTGGTGAGGAAGAGACAGGAAAATAAAGTCAAAAAAACAGAAGGAAAGAGCACAAATTCTCCTAGAGCTATCAGAGTGGAGGAAAGAACATTAATCTATCGAGGCCATGGGCTTGTAAATAAGGACCTAAGGATGCTTTAAATGCATGTTAGTATTTGTGCCTGGAGCTTGTTTTATCTTCATTAGCCAGCTCCTAGGCTGTTGTAAGAAACCAGCAAACCTCAGACAAGTGGCCTTTATAAAACTGAGTAATCACCTTATCACCTTGCAGTATTTCAAGACAAAGTTTACCAGGTACAAGAGAGCAAAATGAGACAAGATGCACCTACTGGCCTTAAGGAATTTGCCTACTCCTAGCGCTGTGTGCACAGGAGCAGAGCAAGGCTGCGGTTGCAGCTGGGGCTGGGGGGAGGCTGTGTTGATACAGGATCGATGTGGCATCAAGGAGGAAAACCATCCCCACCAGCCCTGAACATAACTTCTTAGTTTCTTTTTCGCCAGCAGCTGGAGGGAATCAGGACAACAGGTAGCTGTCTCATTGGGCATCTTGGATCCCCGGGATAGCTTTAACCCCCCTAACCCTGCTGCCATCCCGAAACGGCTGTGGTTTCACGAGTTCACCAATCTCTCTGCCTAGAGAGATGAGTAGCAGGGGTGCTGCTGGAGACGGGTCTGGCATCGGTGCCAAAAGCGATAGCAGTTCTGATAGTGCCCGTTAGTGGGCGCTGTCCGACCACTTTCCCGTGCCTTGCGCTCTAACTCCAGCCCTGGCTCCTAAGCGCGCCCTGCTCGAGCCACGGCAGCGTAGCCTACAACTGACCTTCATCCCTGCGGTGGCCATCCCAGGAGCGCCCTGGCGGAGAGAGGAAAGACAGGAACACCTTGTTTGAAATGAACCGGACACAAACTTTTAAAAACAAAACAAATATTAACCAGGTGGAACTAAAAAAGCAAACTCCACATCTTTTCCTTTCCAAAACTGAGAAGTAATGCTGTCACACCACACAGCACGCATCGTCCTTCCCTGTGTGGCTTGTTCACCTATGGCAGTGGCTCTGCTTTCCAGAAAGCTCCTCCAAAGGCAGGCAGGCATCATGAGAATAACCCAGTCAAGACAACCAGATTTCCACCCCGCAAGTTTTAGTCCTGCAAGTGAAGCAAAGGCCAACAAGCAGAACAGTGTCACATAACTGAGGAATGCAAAGACAGACTGAGGACCAAACACTCAGTTCAGCATTTGATCCCAGATACACCAGCTCAAGCACCCCAAGAAAGGCCAGCTTGTACCCCAGAGCCTTGGTCTTGCTATTTCCCCTCATTCTGTTTTTATCACAGAAGGCAAATCTTGCAGTAAAATGTTTTCAGAAGAGCTCTGAAGCCAGCCACCTTAGGAGAAAAAAAGACTTCCGAGCAATTCAGGCGTTATTCTACAGCACAGAGCAAGCCACCGCCAGGAGACCGCGGAGTCGAGCCTGCCCTGCAATCCGAGACAGGTGCTTTAAAACCCCAGGAGGCAGCTGCCACCACAGGGACAGTCACATTTCCCTCGACGGCGTTGATGCAGAAAGCAGGTCTGCCCTATCAGCCCTTTGCTCTGAAATCTCTGTATGCCTTGTGTTAGTATTAGTTAGGTCCTGATGAAAAGGTCCAGTTACAAAAGCAAATATGAGGGATAACAAAGTCTAAGGAGAGGGGAGGAGGTGAAGTAGTGTTAGAAGTTGGGAAATAAGGGGGGTTGGGATGTAGCACATGAGGCAGAGAGGACTGGGAGCCAAGTTCAAAGTGAAAAGAGATTGGAAAAGTTCAAACAAGGAGGAGTGGGGAGCCAGAGAGCAGCAGGATCATACCTCTCAGCTTTCTGAAACAGAAATCAGGGACAAAGCTAAAAAACACAAGGACAGAAGATGGAGATCAGGGATTCTATGCAATAAATGGGGGAAAAAAAGCATTCCAGATCATCTCAGGGGTCAGTAGGTTTTAGTGAATACGGACTAGAGCCATGAAAGGGATTACGTGCAGCAAGTGGCTTGGGTTAGACTTTCACAGTGCATTTGGGATGCCTGTTCCTCACTCTGACCTTTAAATTACAGTGAATGCAGATGATGTTATTTTCTAGTATTTATCCTAAAACTGCAATACACACGCATGCAGGCTCGCTCACACACTGGCCCTGATTCAGTGCTGCATTAGTCTGGGTTCACACCAGTATAACCCTACTGATCGCAGTGGACTGACACACATCACTGAAGGTTGCAGTGGTCACTTGGGACCCCCAATTTAAAAAACACCAATTCCCTAGAAACATCAGCAATTGGCTGCTCTCACTAGTATAAAGCATTAAGATCCTGATGTTGCAAGACAGCATCAGACTGGGCATGCCATTTGCTTTGTAGAACACTTCCCGATCATCTCCTTCATAAATTAGACCCTATGTCTGGCAATTTAGAAGCAGAAAGAATTCAGCTGAGGATAGTCATTGACTAATAGACACACACACAAATCCAGGTGATGCTTGTGCATCAGGGACAGTCGAGTGGTATGGGTGAGATCAGGCAGACAGACGTCACTCCATTGTTTACAAGGTACCTTAGTGCCATGTCTTCCTGGCAGCCCTGGCATGCCTCTCTCCCCCTGGAAGGAGAGCAAGAAACACAGAGAAAGAGAGCAAGAGACACAAGATGAGTCTTCCCAGGGCTCTAAGGAGTGCCCAGGGCACAGGTGATGAGAAAGCTTCTGGGTGAGGCGAGGCACAACTGATTTTCCCGTGACTCACCAAGCTGACTGCCCTAGCATTGGCCATTTCCCACCAGTGGTACCTCTCAAGCCTTGTGTGTACAACAGGACTGACCCCACTGGAGTGCCACAGCAGCAGCACTGGGAACAAAGACAGTCCCTGTCTCCTGCTACCGCATCCTGTGCCATGGTATTCTGCAAGGCTTAGGGAATCACTCCGTCTGCAGCGACTACAGGATGAACAAGCTTATCTGGAGAAACAGAAAATCCAAGGGTTGCCTTGTATTGTTACCCTGAATTTTATCTGGTGCTGATTGGAAAATAAAACATCTTCAAACAATCTACATATTGCAGTTATTTTGTTCTGGGTGTATAGTCCTTGTTTGGAAGGTCTATTCAGCAGGGATGTACATACATGCTTTTTTAAAAGCACTTTTTGTAATTGTGGCATCCTGTAAACTGTATTTTGTAAAATACCATCTAATACCATAACATACATAACCTAGGTAGCATGTGCACCTCCTGCCCTATGCAGCATACATACTACGGTATTTTCAGCTATAAGAGAAATAAGACAATAATTATGAATGTTTTGTACTGGAGAAGAGGGGACTACTCTCTCCCTCCTTCCCAGCTGCACTCCCTGCTCTTTTCCTTAAATGAGACCAAGCAGAAAAGACCAATGCTTTCTACTGGGAGGCACCCACACTGCTTGTGAAGACTACCCCCACACAGCAGCCCTGCATGTGAAAGTAATTCCCCATCCCAGAGACCTCCTGGGAAGAAACTGCCTGCCTGAAGAGCTGTTTAATTATTTAGCCCTGCAAAAGCAAAGCCACCTCAGTGAAAGGGAGCAAGGTAGCCCCTTACAGTGAGCAAGGTACAGAGCAGGCGCTCTACGTTTTCTGGTGATGGCCTCAGCTCACTTGCACAGCCCCCACTGGCAGGATCACACAGGCACTAGAACTAATTAAAGAGCGGGAGCAACAAACACAACATTGCACCGTTAAAGAGCAGAAAGAAACACCAGAACCAAAGCCAGAGAATAAGCAGAAAAAACAACTCTCAATAACATCTTTAAACCCTTAAGTATTTGAAAGCCATTGTAATACAATAAGAACCCACAGGGCTGATCCTTTTGAGATCCCCCAGTACCCTTTGGGTTGCACAGGGTGTCAGAGCCAGGCAGCAACAGCCCACCAAAACCAGCATTAGAATGGTACAGCCAAGCCAGAAGCTGAGAAACACCACCAAAGGCAGATACGAACTGTAAAATGCCCAGTGCAGGTCCCTACTGGGCTCCAGGAAGATGGTCAGCAGGAACTCCCAGCTCTCCTGAGCTTTGTGCTGATTTAGGGAATACTTCCCCAATCTCTCTGGGAGAGCCGGGCTACACCTCTCCCCTCCAAAAGAGAGAAGACCCCCATATTCTCTTCCCTTACACCTGATGTGAGCAGCTTTATACCCACTGGGTGGCAATCATGACAGAGCATGCCCCATGCTGATCAGCTCATTAGCAGTAGTGGCTACAGGTTGCCAATTAAAACAGAGACCCTTCGGTTTTTGCTCCTTGATGTCAAAGATGGATTATGAGGGGCTTATTGAGCAAGGCTGTAGGCAGTTTCTTTATTGTTCTTTCCTCAGAGCATGAGAAAAAGCCTCATCCTAATGACCTCTCAAAAAAAAAAAAGAAAGAAAATGTCAGTAAAGCCAAATGTGACGGCTAGGCTAGGGGACAGTGAGTTAAATCCTTTTTCAAATGACCCAGGTGATCACATTTACTGGTTGTCTAATTACCTTTATGGGACACAGATAAAGGTCTCAATATGATCAAAACACAAACGGTGGCCACAGAAGAAAACAGCTAAGCGAGAATCTATGTTGTGCTGCATCTGTCACTGGGTGGGGAGAGGTTATTAGATGAACAAGGGGTCTGTGTGAAACTAGCAAGCCTCTTCAGACCTGAAATGTTCTTCACTGCCAGCAAAAGCAGTGATACGCTATGCAAAATTGGTTGCTACAGCAAAACTATGAATTTTGTTTGCCCAGGGCTCCTCAAAGAGAAGGCAGAATGTAATCCAAGTAACCAGACCCAAAGCTTTCCAGAGTCCCAAACAATCTTCCTAGGTGGGAGGACAACAGAAAGAAGCGATTTCCATAGTCAACGAAAGCATGCACTGCTGGACGTTCAGGAGCTGCTACCGAATGATGTCTGGCTGCTGATTTAAGGATACTTCTGCACTTCCCTTTCAATTCCTCTGAGCAAAGAAGAAAGGAAGTAGAGAGAAAAGTGATCCTGGCGATAACAAATGGAAGTCTGTGTGTGAAAGAAGAAGCTGCTTTGGAACTGGGGAGGTGCCCCTTTGGAGCTGCAATTTAGTATCACAAAAAGCAGGATGGGTTTCATCTTTACTCTTTATGAACTGGGATGAATAAGGGCCCAGGCAGCAAGGGTCACCCCGAGTCACTGTTCTCTAACACAGAACCAGGAGGGCTCTCACCCATGGGTGACCCTGAGACATCACTGGAAGACTTGGAGACTTCTCTGTTGCCAGAGCCCAAATGAAGGGCTGAGTAATCCTTGTAGGTGGGTGCAAGCAGAGCAGGTGTCTGCTAGCAGTGACACATGGGAGATCAAGCAGGGGTGGAACACAGCCTGTCTTTCCAGCTGCCACACTCTAACTTGAGTCCTCCACTGGAGCTTAATGGGAGAGCGAGAGCACCTGGCTGTTGAGACAGCAGCAAACAAACTCCTAGCCTCCAAAACACAGTAGTTCTGGGTGAGTTCCACTTTCATTTACACTGGTACAAACCAGAAATGATGCCTTTGAGCTAGAATTACACTGATGTGAAGATGGACACAGGGTAACCTTTGGATGTCACATGCACCACAGGATCTCTGAGGAGGTATTATTTTCTTGTAGGAAGACAACTGCTGCTGTTCTATTCAACTATGAACCCAGAGCCTGCATTCCCAAATAACATTTCTTTAAACTTGATATAACACATCCATGTTAAGTTCTGAAGGGGCCTTTTCTCCCTTCAAACAGTAATCTACCCAGATGGAAAAAATATAGAAAGTGTATATGCTGCACGATAAATGAGATGCATGCCACATACTAAATACTTGAAATGTATGTGTCATTGTTAATGCCTTTCAAAATATTACAGGACCAGTCTTTTCTCATGATGCCTAAGATGTATAGCATGACACAGTATGCTCTGACTGTCATGAACGCTTCCAATGTTGTAATGTTTTAAGCACAGTCTACATTGAGTAATATACTTTAAACGTATGGGTACAGTAAATCTCAGTCAAATAGATAACATCTGGGCATAGACCATATAAGCCTGTAAAACGTGTCCAGAAACAGACAGAAAAGCTTGGTGCCAAACCTCAGCCTGAGTTGCAGAGTTTGAGTGGATTTGATGCGTCAGCTAACCAGATTTTATGAGGAAACCCCAACCTAGCCCATCAAATGGAGAGATGTAGCAAATCATTAGCAAGCTTCGTAGTCAGAGAAATGCCTTTGGTAAGAATCAAATTCCACCGAATGGATAAAGGCTGCTTTTATTGCCTGAGCTTGGAGTGTCTGTCTGTGGTTAATCAGAGCACAGATGTGTACTCCATTAAATACCCTCAGAGCTGCCTCAGACCCAGCTTCCTCTTACAACCCATCGGCCCAAGGAGCAGTATCTCCCAGATGACCTACCATGTTCGAACACCGTATTTCTCATGCCTACCTTGACGCCAGCATCCCCTTTTTCTCCCTGCCCAGCAAAGGAGAGAGAGGGAGAGGAAACAGAGAGAGGGACAGTGAACATAAAGTGAAATTGAGCAAACAGCATAATCATAACAGCGACGGCCAAAGAGAAAGTAGCTGAAAGAGGGAGTGTGTGGTAAATGCAGCCCCAGGCCTCCAGAGAACTGGCCTCTGATAATAACGTGGTACCAGCCTAAACACTGGCTGCAGCCCACCCCTCCCTGGGAATGCAAGGCAGTTTATGTCGCTGGAGTGGATGCTGGAGGTCGCCTGTACTAATGCTTTCCTACACATTCAGGGTGTAGACAAACCATCAAACCGTTTTACAGACCAGAGTATCCTCGTTCTCCCAGCCTTAATGCAAAAGCCTCTAAAAGGTGGGTCAGTTTCATTCTTTAACAGGCGCCTGTGCTGGGCTGAACTTGGCCCTGCTTCAGCACAGCAGGGAATTGCTCTGGCCAAAGCATTGCCCAGGCCCTTTACGCAGGAGTGAGTTTTTCTGTTTACATGGCTTACAGCAGGCTCTAGAGAGCTGCCTCCAGCCCCGACCTTCTGTATTCCTATAGCATGTCTCTAAGCTTGCATAAACTTCACTTATCTGCCCTTGGGAGGTGGCCCCGCTGACTGAGTTTAAAGTGTTACCTTGGGGCCAGTAGCTCCAGGGAGGCCATGCGCACCGGGCAGGCCTGACTCGCCCACCTCACCCTGAGGAAGAGAAGAAAGAAAACAAGAGAAAGAAGCAAATACAGTGAGCAGCAAGAAAAGAAGCCTGTGGGTTGCCTGAAAGGTCAGCAAAGATGTGAGAGACTCCACAGAAGTGCCCACCACACACAAACCTACCATCTGGGTCTCTCTGGGAGAAGAGCACCATTCTGCATCAAGAAAGTTATTCAGGGTGTAAAACGTATGGATTGCAGGGAGTGGTCCCACAATCCTGTATCATATCAGAGCTAATATCTTTGCTCAGCTCTCTGCCCTCTTTTCCCTTTCCCCTGAGCAGCTCACCAGGGAGGATTTTTCCCCCTGCTTTCATCCGTTCCTTCCACCTTTCCCAGAGAGAGGTCACTACCTAGGGCTCATTCCCCCAAGACCAGTGCAGGCTTTTTGCTTGCCAAGTAAATTAGCCACAAGTCATTTCATGTAAGAGGAGCTCATAGGAGAGGCCCTCACTGCGAGGTCATTGCAGGGACCCCCTCACCGCTCCTGTGTGCTGAGAGCTGCCCACCCAGTGCACAGAGAACAGGATGGGCTCTTAATGGAAAAACCGACAATTCACTGGAAGAAGAGGCAATAAATTGTGTCTGTCTGAAGGAGCAGGCTGTGGTCCATGGGGGCTATAATTTCCACTTCCTGACCTAACAAAAACTTCTCAGTTTATACAGAACTAATTAAAAAGCTCTCAGGTCTTGCCATTTTGCTCACAGAGCACCTATAAAGCAACATGGTGATAACATGGAACACAGGACTCCTGCCTGCTGGGAACACTCGCCTTCCCCTTGTGCAGCTGAAATCTCCTTTAGCAGTATCTTTTCATTCCCTCTCTCCCCTTTGATCTTCCTTTGTGTCTTTCCCCCGTCTCGCTTTCTGTCTCTTCATTACACTCTCTGGTCTTGACAACCCTGCTGTTAATTAGCTGCTGCTGAAGACATTTGGGCATTGCCAGTTTCTGCCTTTCAACCTGGAGCAGGATCAACTCTTTCCTGCTTTATTCCAGAGCGCAATACACAGCCAGGGATTTGGCCCTTTCCAACCTCCTGTTCAGGTCTGGATGCACGAGAGGTATATTTCCACTTGGAAATTGGTGTAGAGAGGCACACAGATGGGGAGACATCTGTACCATAGCTACTGGAGAATTAAAGATATCTCTGGGTCCAGCCTCTCCTTACGTGGGTGATGACAGGCGATCTGTGTGTCTGATGCAGCCCCATGTCCAGCAAGAGCAGAGTTCAGTGGAGGGCTCCAGAGGAGTCCACAGATTTATAGCCATGATCCTGCAAGGTTTAATGCAGCTTAATTCATTTAACAATATCGGAGCTCCTACCTTTCTGCCAGGGTATCCCTGAATCCCAGGGTCTCCCTGCAAAAAGCAAAAAGACAAAAGGAAGTGAGGCTTGGCCCGAGAACGACAAATCCCTGTGCTTTTCCCTGGGTCGATGCTGGGATGGAAGGGCTTTCCATGGGGAAAATTCACCTTCTGCTCAGAGTGACTCCACTGAGTTCTGAACCCTTCAGAACCATGGGTCACTGTTACCCGCACTGGACTGAGCCCTAGCAGGAAAGATGCAATAAGCAGTGGCAGCTGGATAACTCATGCCAGCTCTGCACCTCAGCTCTGCAGTTTCCTATCTCCTCGCCCTGGCTACATATCTCAAGAACAAATGGGGTGGGTGGCTGCAGCTGAAAAACAACAACACCCACCCCCACCCCCGCACTTTGGCAAGTGAATAAATGGGAAATTGTGGTGGAGTTAACAATAGCATTGCAAAATCAGTTCCTGAAGCGCTGGTAAATGCTTTGAGAATAGAAGACGCCAATAAAGCTGTGTGTGGCAAAGAATTTTGCAAGAGGGGCTGATGAGGCGTGCCTTGCCCAGTCAAGATGCAACTCAGACATGTCGCCTGGACGAAACCCATGAGTCAGCACATGGGCCAGGCCCCAAAGGCAATACTGAGCTGGGTTAGAAATCTTCCTCATCTATTTGATGTAACCTCCTTTCCCCTTCCCCTCCCCATCAAAGTGTACAAATCTCTCCTTGCCAGGAGCATGCACCTCTGTTTACCACTGTGCTACCTCTAAGTGAGGCGAGATGTCTCACCTTCGGTCCAGGAGGCCCAGGTAAGCCCTGCAGATAAAATCAAAACAGACAATGAAGTTGGCAGATGTAGACAACATTACATGGACTCCAGGGTGATGGGAGATGCTGACTGCTTTGGTTTGAAATGCCCCTTTACAGTGATGATTCGCACTGGTGAGCTCAAACATCCCCAATCTATTCTTCATGCAAATGAATACTATTTTAACACATACACCCAAATAAATTCATGTCTACAGTGCTCCATCCCCCCAGGTCTGGTCTCACTGAATCTGAAGACGAAAAAGCTGCTTTGCCTTATGCATTGTGCTCCAGAATTGTTTCTGTTTCTCTGGCTTTGCTTGGGAAACTTGTTCCCAGCCCACTGCGCAGCTCTGGAGTAAATCAAGCATTTGCAGCTTCCTCTGACAAGCTAAATAGAGAGAATGTATTAACAAACAAACCACTTGTGTTTTTAAATGAGAAATAACCAAACAATTTACCTGATACAAACCATGAAGCATACCAGATATGTGTGTATGTAAATATAAATAAACAAAATATCCATGTGGGAGCTGCCTTCCTGATGTGAGCACAGGGAAGGAGAAATCTACTCTAGATACACTCTGATGCCTATACCACCCTTGATGTTGCCTGCTTATAGCAATTCAAATGTTTAATCATCATGTCCTTGGCTCCTCAGAGGTCAAAGGGAGATGAGGATGATGCTTATGGGACACCCAACCCCTATATTGTGTGTGGAAAGGTGCTTTTCCCTCCGGGAACAGGACCTGCTTGTCCTGCTAGCAGGCCTTGAAAAAACTTTCAGATGGAAACTCCATTCACACTGCAGTGGCTGCAGGGCCAACATGCCATGTTTCTCCCTACAGCTCCCAGGAACTGAGCTGCTTTCTGGTACCCACCTTTCCATCTCTGCCAGGCTTCCCAGGTTCTCCCGTTCTGCCCTGTTGTGAGAGAAAGATACGTTAGCAGGATTTTCTGCCCTGTCCCCTGCCACTTAGCAATGGTATTATTTAAAATGCTGCTTCTGTTTTCACCCTTCTCGGCTGCTTGCTACCAGCCTGAGAACAGGACAGGGGGAGGACTTCAAAGGTGTCGTAGGGATTCTTATTGGTCAGGTTTCTGCTGTGAGCAGGACAATTACACCCTTTGTGTTACTTCCTCCCTGTGGCTGCCTGCAGAGGCTGAGGAGGAGGAAGCATGCCTGGTGTCACCCACTCACGTGTGCGTGTCCAGACACAGTGCCAGATGCACACCTCTGCCTGTCCTCCTTCTCCCCCTCACACCTGGGAACTTCTTTCTCCTCACACATCTGCATCCCCTCTAGATCTCATGTCCATGGCTGTATTGGCTTCAGAAGAGGCAACAAAAAACAAAGGAAATTGTGCCCTAGTAGGGAAAGATGAAGTAGAAGGCTTTTTTGTAACTGGACTTACAGGTGGCCCGATTGGCCCAGGCTGTCCTGGGGTTCCTTCAGGTCCAGCCGGTCCAGTGGGCCCTGGTGGGCCAGGGGGCCCTGGGGGCCCTTGGATTCCCGCTTGTCCTTGTTCACCCTGCAGATTGTTAAAACAAGGGGTTATCAGCAGGCAGAGCAAACCCTTCACACCACCACCCCAAGGGCCCAAGGCAGGCCAGCCTGGCTGAAGCAGAAGAGGTAGAAGCAAATCCCAGGTTAGTACTAGGAGAGGTTTCCAAGAGTGAGGAAGAGCCCCGCTGAGGATGGCTGGGCTACCTGGGCAGCAGGAGCCAGCACCCTACAGTTTGCAAAGACATCCGAGGCCACCTCATCCGAGCTGTCTGTAAAAGGGATCTACAGATGACTGAGCAGCCCAAAGAGATCTTTTTCTTCATTGAGTCATTCAAGTACAATTTCTATATCAAGGACCAACATCTCTTGAGCTTCTCAGGAGGCTTTCCAAAGCACTTGACAGTCATCTGTGAAGCAAAGCCTCCCGTGACCACAGTGGCGCTTCCAGGCAGAGCCACAGCGTCTTACCTCAGCCTATTTTTTTCCCTATGCTATATTTGTTGGACAACACTCCCTCTGTTTTGCCAAAGACCAAAAGTAGAAATGCCACAAAACCAAAAGAAAATAACACGATCATCATGGCATTTCTGGAGCCCACCCAAAACAGGCCTATGTACACTAGGCAGAGCCTGTTTTTGTAAGATTTAACAAGCTCGTGCGTGCAGAGCCACCTGCCACTTTAAGCTTTCTGAAACTAAGCTGTTTCAGCCGGTTCCTTCCCAGGCCCCGCAGTAGCCATTTGGTCGGTGGCTGTGGCTCATGCCTCAGCAATGTCATTTGGCCCAAAGGACCTGGACTTGGGATCAAGCAGCGCTGAGGAGACAGTGGGTTGGAAGCGCCATGTTCGAATACCAGACTGCTGATCTATAATTGATGCATCCAGCGAACTCCTAAGGCACCGCGGCACCCATGCTAAGCTGTTAGTTTCATGGGCTCCCCTCCCATTCCCCCTCCCTAGATAAAATACCATGACATCCTACTACTAGTGACCCAATTTAAATTTGAAAAACTCTCCTTGTTGGATTCACGGGAAGCTAGAAGTCAAACACGGGTTTTTTTCTTAGTTATAAATCAATGGGTGTGCAGTTGGGTCTCTGCTGCATTTATCCTCTCTACAGCTTTACACACTGGTGCTGGGTAAAACTAAGTCTTCTGTCACGTACTTGTGTGTGCAGGAGATTTCATATCTTTCCTCTGCGTGTGTTCCTACCAAGTGTGCTGTTTATCCTGGCTGCCTTTAGTAAAACATGAAGATACAGGGATGTTCGCTTTATTTAGAATGATAAATGAAAGTAATAAGCTGAAAATTTCATCCCTTCTGCCATGAGCTCTATTTAGAAGAAATTTTCCAATATGCGGGCCAGGCTCATGGGAAGCTTAGTCATGTGAGGAGCAACAGCCCTTCTCCTCAAGAGAGCCACCGCCTCAGTGCCTGACCCGCAGCCCATGCTAGGAAGCCTGATGGGCCAGCCAGGAAAGGCACCCTCCTTTTCCTCATTTTGTAAGCAGATCCCAGTTCACCTTATGGTCCATGCAAGGGAATGCAAGATCCTTCCTGAGCTTCCCTATCCTCCATACTCAGCGCTATTCAACCATCCTGTAAACGGTCTCATAGCTTTTAAATCTCAAAGGGAATTTGGATCCAAGGAAGACAAGAGGCTTGGAGGACTCCGGAGCATACTTCTGGATTCCTGCTTGCCCTGACCTCTCAGCCCAGCTTCAGCGACTACCCTCCCATTGCACCTCACAGCACCCCCACCATGGGTGCACCACGGGAAGGTGAAGGGGGCTTTGCCTGTCTGCCTTTGGCTCTCCCTCCTCTGTTCCCACCTCAGCTGCTCTCTGTCAGCCCAGTCCATGTTCCACTTAGGGCACTAAAATGCAGCATAATGCTGGGAACAGGTGACGGTACCCTGGCAGGGGAAGGGGAGGTGGGGAGAGTGGGAGCCCTGCCACAGCAAGGGAAGCGGCTGGAAGGAGCTCGCCCAAACTCCCTTTTGCATTGCCTTAGCTTTGCTGCCTTAGACACAGTGTGCTTTGTCTAAGTGAGTACCTGTCCATGCAGATCCCTACCCATGCAAAATATTATTACAACACCATTATAGTCTTTTTAATGCATTCAGCACAAAAAGACCCCCCCAGATCTAACTGGACGGTAAGTGGATGCAGTAAGTTGGAGATCAGATGTCATTCTATATTTTTAGCCTTTGACTGGAGCTATTTTTTGGTTCTTTTGAACACCAGTTAGCCACCCTGATTGTGCCCCAGCAATGCAATGCCTGTTCAGCCTCCTAACAGAGGTCTCCACTCAGCCCATGTCTCTCCTAAGCCCAAACCCTTCTGCAAAGTGCTCCTGCTGTTGTGCTTAGAGGCACCACCAGGATTTTCCTCTCTCAGGCGCTGGTGCTAACATTTATTTTGCAGTCTCACTTTTTTTTTATTTTATTTTATTTTTTTTAGATTTAAATGTTGGGCTCCTGGAATTGCCTGGTGCTGGCAGATCTGTAGGAGTGGATTACACTTTGCTGCGCTTAGAGAATGAATACAGCGACAGCAAAACAGATCACGGCAAAATTGTCTGGCGAAGTTAGCCTCTGGGGACAGAGGGAATTTGCAGCCCTGGCTGACGACAGGCCGGAGGGCAGCTATTCAAGTTTCCCACTTCATCCTGGATGCAAACATCAGCCTTCAGAGCCTTCCCAAGAGGTCAGTCCTTGGCCTGGCTCTCCAGACTGTTACTTTGAAGGGCAAGCAGTGCAGGTTGTGGGCTTTGTGTGGTGTGAATACTGAAATCGATAGAAACTGAACTGAAACCATGGGCTCAAGCGATAAGGTCGGGATTTTGTCAGCACTGGGCAAGGACCAGGCACCTCGTGGCAAAGGCTTGTATTGCAGACTGCAATTCCCTGCGAGCATCTGACTGTCTAGACAGGCAGCAGGGTGACAAAACCCAGCCACTTAATAGAGGGTGCCCAGCACACTTCAGCAGGGTAATTACAGCGGTTTGTCCACACGGGAAAGTTAATCCCAATTGATGGAACAAGGGAGCTTAAAGTGGGCTCATTAAAAGCCACATGAACTCTGACTATGGACACTCTTATTCACTATTCATATGTCCATAATTCATTTTATGAATTAATTCCCAAAATCAACTAAACTAAACATGAGTTATGGCCCTGGAAACCAAAATAAATGTGTTTACACAAAGATTTAATGCAATTTAATGAAACCATTATAAGAGCTTATTTAAACACATTTTCCCAAGTGTCTCTGACTAGACTAGCCCTTAGAAGCAGCGTTTGCCTATTCATTCATCTCAGTTAAATTTCACAGACATTAGCTGCATTTCAGCAAGAGGTTTCTAACCTCGCCAGGAGATTGAATATGCAGGAACTGACTACTTAAGGTAGGAGACTGCTTGTCAACAGTTCTCAGAACAGTTTCATGGCCTATTTATTTTTGAAAAACTGGCTTCACTGCATTTCTTTTTAGCCACATTATCACACCAAAGAAAGATTTCCTCCATTTCCAAGAAAGTCCCTCAGCTCTGCCCAAGCCTCTTGGAAAACCCTCTGTAGGGGAAGAAAGACAGATAGCAAGCTGATTAATCGCAAGCATCAGGCTAAGCTTAGAAACAGGCAATGAGGAGAAGTCTACCTGGAAAGTGCGTCTCTTTATGACCGGAGGTGGAGCCAGCCGCACTGAATTGAGGAGAGGCAACAGCTGAAGAAGATCAAACCAGAAGGTCGCAGGGCAAAGGAGGCCATTAGGGCACCGAGAGTCAGAGAGCAGCCAGGGGAGAGAACAGAGAAGAGGGGAACAGAGAGATTGATGTGAAAACAAACCCCCATGAGAGCCGCGCACAGGTACCTGCTGGCAGACCTCTGAGCTCCTCTGCGCTGTGCGCTGCTCACAGGGGAATGAGCCACGTGCCAGCCCTAGCAGGTGCAGGGTGACCAGTCCCATGCTCCCACCACGCAGAGCTTTTACTACTTTCTCTGCTCCAAAATACAATTTATGCAGGGGATTTTTGACAGCTCCACTGATGTCCTTAGGCAGTATATACCACAAGACATTCTCCCACTGGCTCCGCTAAGCTGTACAGTGACAGGACTGTTTCTCTTAATTTCTCATCACCAGATTTGAGGCAACTATGCAAATGACAATTTTCTCCAAGTTTTCCATGTGCAGTTTCCTAGTACTATCCATCTTCCTTTACAAGAAACACAGTGTATCTCCAGGCCTCACCCATCCTCAGGGTGTGGAAGGGAGTGGAGAGAAGCTATTTGGGGCCAGCAGCAGGCATCAGAGCCAGTGAACAGGTCCTGGAGTGGTTCATTTAGCTGGGCAGACACAACCGTCATGGCCAAGGGAAAAAACTAGGCCTTGGTGCTTGAGCCCTGAGCAGGGTATTGCCTTGGGAACCTGTGCTTTGCTTTTCCTTGTTTAACAGTAACATCAGCCTATGACTGCTTATAGCCAGGAATGCTGCCTTAGGGCACAAAGCTGACCCGGACATGCAGAAATCAAATGCACTAAAGCTCAGGAGCATTTGTTCACCCTTCTGCTGTATCCAGTTTCCACTTGCATGCAAGCTGCTGTCATCCTGGCACCCACCGTGCCGGCTCCAGGCTCAGGAATGCTCCTCTGGCCTCATCCACTTTCCTGTTCCTATCAGTTTTCCATTGAAGCTGCTCTTGATTTACACAGGGAGAAGAGAAAGAGCCTTTCTGTGCTCAGACACAAATATGTGCCTGTGTGCAGGGTTTCCACATGTGAGCTGCATGCTCAGATCTGAGAGGTGTGCCCATAGGACTCCCACGACAGTAACAGTATGCATCCAAGCAGTGCGCTGTAATACCTTAAACATTGTTCTTCATGTTTCCAGTGAAAGCAAGGATCCAGTCCTGTTGCAAAGTGAAGTGCAACCCAATATTGCAGCATTACCGCCCCGTGATCAGGTGGTCGTGTTCAAATGCACTGATCCAGAGAGCCACAAGCTATCACAAACAAAAGCAGTGCCACTGGAAAACCAGCTAGGCTGATTTTATCTGAAGGAAATCCTTCTCTTTCTAAAAGACAGTGTAGGAGGACCCATAGCTCAGGAGAGCGTTTGGGACTGTGCTGATCTTCTCAAAGGAGACATTGCTGCAAATCGCCACCCTCCCCATGCTAGGTGTGCCTAGCACATCTGTATGAGTGACCCAGGCCCAGCTGAGCTGGCTTTGCCTGGCTCCTCAAGGGCTGAAGTGTATTGAAATATTATGCACCTCACAGGGAAGCAGGGGGAGGATTGCTGGAAAGGATAAGGAAGAAAATGGAGAGAAGTAGTCCTGAAAACAGAGATAAGACAAGACCCAGCAATGGATTCAGGTGCAAGTAGGAGAGTTTAAAGAAGAAGCCTCTTCCACCCAGCTCCTGCCCTGCCCCCTCCATGTCCCAATGGCAAGTTTTTTTTCAGAAGACAGCATGCAATATTGGATTTGCATCCTCACGCCTTTGCATCAGAACTGGGTCCCGTCAGATCATTACCCACAAACCTTCAGCGTAAGGATCTGGTTAGAACGCAGGGCTGCAAGGGTGGTACTTAGGTATTCCTATGGGACAGTGAAGACACATGACACAAACAGGGTCAGTTAGACACTCAGCATTTCTGAGAGCAGGTGGAGCACAGCTAGTCCCCCCTTTCCCTCAGCTGAGCATCCTTCCTCAGGGTGGCACTTTGGCACAGCTCAAACAGCCAGCTCACACAGAATGGGTAGCCTCACACCTAGGCTTGTCCCTCAGAGCAGTGCAAACTCATACAGAAAAAATAGGAAACTACAAGAGCCAAGGCATACATCCTAACTTTACATTTCCTTCCTAAGAAAACAACGATGAAACAAAACTGAAACAACATTCCTGGTTTTCCAGGATGCTGGGTTTCATTTCCTCACCCATAATATCTGACAAAGGAATTTGTCAACTTGTCAAAGCAAGAGCAAATTGCAATTCAGTCAAATGTGTAGCATTTTTACAAGAAGGTTCATCTTAATTCTCATTTTGGGAGGAAGAGAGAACACTGCACCTCTGTTGGCTGATTTGTACCTCTGGCTCCCTGAACCTGCAGTCTGTGACCAGATCGTTCAGGACAGCCCCCTGTGAGCTGATCTGAGGACAGTTACCCTTCCTGTGAGCATGTCTCTGCCTTGGAATGGCTCATCGGCTTTTTAAAATGCTGAGCTTACTGCTTCATGAGACCAGAAGGACCTCCATGAGATCCAAGGAAACATCGCTAGGCTTTGCTGGGATGTGAGGCTTTGCACTCGCCCTTTCACTGCTGTCACAGCCCTGCAAGCATGTCACCCCTGGGTGCCTACAACCCTGATGCACCAAACCAGCATGCCTTTGCCCCTAGGTCTGAGCCCAGGGTAATCCCAGTGATGCACAATCTGCATCTCCATTTCCCAGTGTTGCAGCAGGTTCTACTGCTGCTTTTCACCTTGAAGGACTGAGGACAGTCGGAGCGAAGGGCTCTAACAGGAACCCAGGACACCACTCTGGTGAGTGTTGTTGTTAGCTTCTTTTTAACATAACAACCTAGTGAGCCAACTTGCCTAAATAAACACAGCTGACTGGCTATTATTGTACAGGGGCTGGCACATACCAACAGCCCCCTTCTCCCTTGCTGCCAGCCAAGCTCCCTCCCCTGCCTCTGCTGCTCAGAGCATCCAGGGTCCTGTTCCCTCTGGGCCAGGGACCAGAGCCCAGCTAATTGTCCAGAAGCGCATCAAAAATAAATAGAAAGCCCTTAAGCCTGTCTCCCTGTACACCCAGATTACAAATTCCAGCCACTTCATATGATGTCGTTCCAATGCATTTCCAGTGGATTTTCAGTACTCCGGTTGCTTTTAGAGCTGGGTAAATTTTACCATTGTAATCCCCTCACACCCCATGATGTACCCTCTCCTCTCTTGGCTGCGGTACATGCCAGCCAGGCCAGATGAAGAGGTAAGTGAGGCAGCAACCTGGCTTTCATTAAACAGTTGCTGGCATCAACCCTCCCTCTCTGGCCTCTTCTTTGCAGGCAGAAAGCCCACCAGGCTGGGGGACTGGCATGGGGACCAGCCAGAGCATTGTGACCAGGGAGGTCAGGGTTACTTTTGGGCAGGGAGCACAACCCTTCCCCTTTGGTCTTAACACTGCATAGACACATGTGAGGCAGAAAAAACGGAGGAATGACAACAGATTTTCCCTGTTGCTCCTGGCCATGCAACTGCAGTGGAGGCTGTGGAAGCCATGCAGAACTGGTGCAGCAGCACAAGGTGTGAGCGGGTGACCTCTGCTCCTCCAGAAACCCCAGGTTTTTTGAGGGTTTGGGGAGAGAACACAGACCTTCCCTGCACTGGCACAGAGCACAGCAGGGTCTCCAGGAAGCAGCAATGACAGCATTATCTGGGGGTCAGCCCCGGTGAGCAGGAACAGACTGGAGAACCCACATCCCTCCTGGAAAACCTTATCTGCTGCTTCTCTGTGAAACACATCAGTCAGCTGAGCACTGCCCTCAGGACCCAGATGACGCATCTTGTTAATGAAACGATCTATATTTCCAACAAAAAGCCATTCAAACAAAAGAGGATTAACATGCAGGAAGGCACGAGACAGATGATAATAATGTTAATGACTTACCCTGTGAGGGTACTCTGCACACTGACCCTGTGAAAGAAGGGGATTAAAAGGAAAGAGTTTAAACCACAGGGAGGACCAAAATAGACACACAGAGTCAGATCCCGAAGGTGTAAATCATTGTGACTATATTGAATTCAGTGCAGCTATGCCAATTTGCACCCCAAAAGCACCCTGCCTTTTGTCCCCAAAGCCCTCTGTTCTTGCTGCATTTCTCAGCCACTCAGACCAAGCAGCACCAAGTCCACCGAGTCCCTTCCCTGCTCACTTTTTACACTGAATTTTCAGTACGTCCCATTAAAATTACCTTTTCTCCTTTTTGTCCTGGGGGTCCCTATAAAAGAAAAGTGATAAAAAAGCCCTCAGTAAATGAAGGAGTTCAGTGTATGCAAGGGGAAAGGGATTAGGAGAAGGTGAGATTGCAAGAGATGGAATACTTACGGGTTGTCCCCTGGGACCTGTAGCACCCTTTAAAGAAACACAGTGATGAATGAGAGAGAAATTCCCATTTTACAGTGACAAGAAGACAAAACCTCTAATCGTACGGAGTAGGTGGAAATTCGGCTTTTAAAAGCAATTCTAGAGAAAACTCCCAAGAGAGATCTGGGTTCATTTTGTTACTCTAGAGGAATGAAAACGCACACATGTTCTGGCTGCACCGTAGGGGGGGAATTATTAGAAGAAAGAAGAAAAATCATCAGGAAAGCACACCCTTATTGTTCCCAGGACCTCAGCTGACAGCACGTCTCCTCAGTCGGCACACTGGGATTGAACCAGAAGCAGCCAGGACTGAAGCCTGAGCTGCAACTGCCTGAGCTAGGATTGTGCAACAAGGGGATGTCAGCTCGGAGGGGGGATCTTCAACATATGCTTGCCAGAGGGTTATACTGACACTCGGGCTTAAAAAAGAGACTTAGCAGAAGAAAACATTGAGTGAGTGAAGGTGACTACAGAGCTGCTAGCTTGACATACTCGTGTTTGGGGATTTCACCATCAGAGATGTTGAAAGGAACAAGACCGCATTTAGGTTTCCATCAAGTGCAGCCTAAGCTTACCATTTTCAACCAAAATCATTTTAGTACAATGCATATATGAAACAGAGCTTCAGGAGGGGGGAAATAAACATTTAAAACAGAAAATATGCTTTTTTGGGGGTGGTGTTAGATAAGTTGAAAGCTGCCAGATGAGTTTAGAAAAATCTTTCCATCAACTTTTACTTCTGCTATGAGGCCAACCACGAAAAATGTCAGCTCCCAAAGTATATTTAAAGAACATAATTGCTAACTGCAAGGAAAACATATCCCATGTGTAACTACAGACTTGCTGTTGTGACATGATGAATCTGATAACCATAATGTAAAAATTACAGTCATGCATCCCAGCACTGCTATTATGAAGTTACAGAATTAGGGACACAACCAGTGCATTAGCTGAACTAACATCACTACTCTGCCTATGAGCTCATTTTCAGCTGAGAGGTAACGTCATTTCAAACCAACCCATCACCCACAGACAAATGTATATTTTTTTTTACCATCTCCCCCTTCTGTCCAGGGTGACCCTGCAAAAAGAAAAGTAAACATGCATCAGCTTTGGCTACTGCAGTCTGTAGAAGATGTTGACTTAACCTGCTTAAGTCTTTCCTCAGGAGGTGCCTACAGTTCCTATACCTTGTCAAGGGCGATGCAACACTGTGCGTGTGGAGCTTTGCTCACACACCTAACAGGGCACTGCTCCCTGCTACCCAAAATACCGAGAACAAAACTCTGGAGGATGAATGCAATGTGCAAAGGCTCTGGGGGCATGCCTGGGACACAGTTAAGTCCCCCTTGTGCTGGCAGAGCAGCTTCAGCTGAGTGCAGTGCACTGTGCCTTGCTGGGGCTCACATGGGTGACCCCAGAGAGATACAAGAGACGCTGTTTGGTCTCTCTTGAGGGTGATGTTCCTCATGGCAAAAATAAGGTCCTGCTGTAGGAAGTTAGGTGCCAGAGGTATGTGCTACCACCTCCTTCTCCATTACAGCATGGCTAGAGGAAGTATGGTAGATAACTTGGCTAAGTGGCTGCCTGGAGCTATGGGTTTCATGTCAGTTGGGTTCATAAGGAAGTAGTTATGTTTTTACCTAGCTCTCTGAAGGATGGGAATAACTTAGATCTGTCTCTCTCTACTATAAAGCTGATTATAAGGAGGCTCTTTAGGGTCCTTTCATCTTCTACTGCAACTCTTCGCAGCACAGCAGCAAAGAGAAAGAAGCTGTAGGGTCGACTTCAAATGAAGCTGTTGGCTGTCTAAGGCAGAGGGCTGGTGCCTAGGGGACCTGCTCTGCCTGTCTGACTTGGGATGGGAGTGCCTGCTAAAGCTTTCCCTGCAGCAACCAGGCTGTTGCACTTGTGAAGTGCTATTTTATAGGTTTGCCTAGAAAGGAAACAGCCACACTCTGCCTTCCCTAATCTCCTGACTCCTGCATCTCCCCCAAGGCATCTGTGGTATCCTCCTGCCTGCCAACCTTCTAATTTTCTTTTAATCCAAGCATGTGCATGACATTGCAAAATAATCCTCTTGAAAACATACTCTCTAATACGCAGGCTGACAGGACAGTGCAACCTAGCAGGAGGCAGGGCAGAAAGTCTTGAGACAAGCTGTTTGCTTACCGGTTTGCCGTCCAAGCCAATAGGGCCCTGAAATAAAAAAGGAGAAATGATTAGAAGTGCTTTCACTGGGGTGTCTGTCCATCTGCCCCAGCAAGCACTATGTGTTACAAGATTGCATGGACTGAAGAAGGGATGCAGAGGTGAAGTGACTCTGCCCTCCTGCCGAGTCCTGGCAGGTACCTGGCCCACTGAGTACCAGCCCAGCTTCCCAGTTACTTCTGCAGTGACCTACTCACTGTCAGCCCATTTCAGCAGCAACACTGGACGCAAGGGGAAAGGAAGGAAGGAAGGATTCATAGGCAATTTGCAAAAAACCCTCAACGTTTCAAATTTTGCAGCATCCTGTAAACTGGTTGAAAATCAGCAGTTTTCTTGAGACTTTGGTTTAAAAAGGCACCCACCTTTGGGGGAAGAGGAATTTTTGCAAATGATAGAATAATAAAACTGTCCCAGGGAAGAGGTGACATACAGCTCGGCAGCATGTTGAAGGTACTATTTGATGAGAAACAGGCTCTGCAGAGCGCTGTCCCACCCGGCACTTTCTCATGAGCTGGGCTGATTTGTTTTCTGCTCTTCCGAAAGCCAAAGACCACAAAGGCCTGGAGAACATTGCTTCTCCTCAGCCCAGGGACAGCTCACAGCCCCCCTTTTTGCAAAGGGCAGAGCCATGGAGCCTGGTCAGACAGCTTGGAGGCTGCCAATTCTTCCCATTTTCCAGGAGTGAGTCTCCCCCACAGACCTGCTGTGGCACATCTCGTGTCCTGGAGCAGCAGCTGAACTGCCTGGCAGGAGCAGGGATGTGGGGGGGTGTTTGTGTTTGCCTTAGGCTTCCTAGTCATCTAGGATAAATGTGTAAGAATAAATAGCAACTGTTTGAGCTCTCCAGCAGCCTCAATGCTTGAGAGATTGTTGCCAGCAACTGTAGGACTGAAACGAAACTTGCTTTGTCCTCTCCTGGGCTTCTTTTCTGTTCTCTTGCCCATCTCTAACAGTGTTAGAGAAGAATTCCCTTCCATGCTTTTTGTCTTTTCCCTTTGGCATGACCAGGTTACTCAGCCTAGCATGGTCCCCAGCTGACCTGCACCACGCAGGGCCCTGTTTGGATCACAGGCACTCATTGCTATTGCAATATCACCTAAAGGCTCAACTAAGGTTGGAATTTCACCTACCTAGAGATTATTTTTCTTTGTTTGGGGGTATTTCTTAGGATGGTTTTCTTTTACTGAACAGATCTGGCTTCGAGTATGTTATTTTAACACTTGTGTGTTTTTTTTAAATTAATTTCCTTTCTGAGTTCTGTGGTTTATGGTTTCCCCCCCCCCCCCCCAACCAGTATCATTTAAAAGAAGAAAAAAAAAAAAAGAAGAAAAACAAATCCAGAAAAAATTACTTTTTCAGTCATATCAGATCAGGTCCTTGGTCTCAGACAGAAATGATGAGATGCAGGAAGCACTAATGAGGCTTCCTAGTAATATCGCACACCCATAGCTCATAAATTAGTTACACTTACCGGGAATCCAGGAAAACCTCTTGTTCCAGGCTGTCCCTAGGACGGATGAAACGTAGACAGCAGTTTAGAGTAACTGAGCTAGATTTTGATGGACTCTAAGTCCTCTCTACAGAGCCTTTTCTTCAACCTCTGCCCATTTATCCTGCGACTCTGAAGAGTTACCCAAGACCCATTCCCCTCCAAGGGGAAAGTGTCTTGGGAAGGAGAGGAAATCTCTCATCCCCACTCCAATTTGTACAGGGCCAAGAAAATGCTGGAGCAGGTCCAGTTTGGATTGTAAGCAGCTTCCTTGAAGCTTCTACATTAATTAAATGGGTGTCCCCAGCCCATACACTAGGCTTTTGGAATATATTCCAGAAGCTGAGATCATTTTATGGCAATTCTTGCTGCCATAAACCAGAGGCGTTTAATGCAGGGTGCTGCTCTGTGCAAGACAAACCTTGCAGGTCACTGGTGTCTAAATACAGCCATCCCTCTTCTCTTCCCCAATCTCATGTCCCAGTGCATTCACTTTCCTCACAAATAATTCTGGACAAGAGATGATTTTTTTTTTCTCTTCTGTTTTTTCTCTGTGAGAGCTAAGAAGAAAAGGAGAGCTAGGTAGTGTGAGAAGAGAAACATGAGTACCAAGTCCTTTCCCCCACCTCTTTCTGGCTAGCCAATGTTGGCTACCAGTTTGGGATGAGGTACAGAAAACCCTGTGATGTGTTTGGCAGCTTCTTCATCACCCACTTAAAAACACTGAAAAAAAGAAAATGTCCTGGCTGTTAATTTTTCATAGTTCTACAGTTCCTGGGATCTGTGACATCCCAGGTCCCAGTTACCCTCGATTTGTGTGTATCCAGTAAAGATACTGCTTTACTTAAGGATTTTTTAATTTCATTTTACCAAAAAGTATGTGAGCCAAGTCAGGAAGCAATATGGACCAGACTTCAGTAGATCTGGAAGCACACCCATGTAGATGGAAAGAGCAAAATGAGGTAAATCCTATACCACACTCATCAAGGGACTGTTGTGGCATCTTGCCTTCCTTAAAAGCCATGCTACAATGCCAAAAAGCCCAGGTTTCTTATGTGTTCTCATGCTTCATTTTGGGAAGAAAATGCTTTCTTAGGCAATTTGAGACACCATGCCCAGACTGTTTGAGTCCCACAAGGTTTCCTAGGGAAAAAGCTTGGTATAAACAAGGGTTTCCTTCTGAAAAGAAATGCTCATGGGTGCATTTCTGCCTTAATCAGAGTGATCCCGTTTGGTGCTGAGGGAAGGGGAGGAGGGGATGGGCCTGCTGGGTTGTGAGGCTGAGGTTTGCCACAGTGAAGAAACAATAATCCCTTGGGAGAGAGGTCAGAGCCACACTGGCAGGGAAAACGTTCACCTTCAGGTTGCATCTTATCTGCAGAGAGACTCAGTGAAGGTTACCTCTTCAGAGGATGGGGCCAAATAACCTCTTTGCAGAGTTTGAGGGATGTCCCTTCCACAAAACGCCTCATGTTGCACTGAACAGTTCTGGTTTTATACACAATGCTAGCAGGACCTAATCACATTTGCACTGTTTTTTTAGTTCTGCAAAGCTGAACTTGGTCAGCTTTGCTTTGCAAGATACATATAAAACCACCTGGTCCTGTTGGCCAGTGACCAGAAGGGAAGATAGGCTATAAATTAAAGGATCTGTCCACCACTCACTTCTGAAAAGGCAACAATGAAGAAGAGCCTAGCCACAATTCACTAATTTTGCTTCCCTGTTGGACGCCTCCCTGGACAAGAAGTGCTAAAAAAAGAATTAGGGAGAAAATCTGGAAATGGTGCAATTTGGCTTCCTCTGTAGACTACAGACTGTTGCCTTTTTCTCCTTGAAGGACGGCAGAGTGATTTGCATGGTATCAGGCCAAAATAACAGTTCAGCAGCGAACGATTCCAAGAGACTGTTTTTGTTGGGTGGCTGTTTTTCCTTGTCTTCTTTTTAAAATGTTGATCATATGAAGTATGTAATCCCGAGAGCTGCCAAATCATGGAGATCGTCTGTTTCTGCCACTATCGGTGCACTGTCCCTCTCTGGCCAAAAGTTAAGCAGCTCTGAGCCTGAGCAAAAACTTTAACCTCCAAATAAAAATCTGGAAACTATTTGTCATCCCACGTCCTTCCGAGTGGCCCCTTGGCCAGGGTTTCTGTGTTTGTATTCAGTGCTGTCATCCTTTTGACCTATCACCAGCTCCCCAGGAAACTGGATCATCTTCACAGTAGGCTTTGGGGTGGAAGTGGGGAGTTGTGCCAGTCCTGGCACCTCAGGTCTTTGACTGGTGTAGGCAAACCCCCATTTTAGATATCATTTGCCATCTAAGTTTTCTACTGCTTTGGAGATACAAGTGTTCCGCACTTTCCCAAACAGCAGCAAAGGCAATGAGGCAAAGCAGCAGCACCAAAGCAGACATTAAAAATTGTCCCTAAGACCAGGCATGTGTCCTTCAAGGAAACAGTGGTGCCTACCTATTTGCAGGACCTACAGTGACAGGGACTGATGGCTTTTCTTTCCAATTACTTATAACCACGGTATCCAGAAGGCTGAGAGCTACAGCTTGTGAGAAACAGCAAAAGTGACCAGGCATTTACCATCCAAAATCTGCTGTTTGCGGAGCAAGGTGGTCTGGCTCAGCTTGGCACTGGCAGACTCTTCACCTGGCCATGTGGCCAGGGACCATCTGCTGGGTGTAAAACACTTAGGGAGACCCGTTTGTGTCCTGGGCTTCAGTTCTGTCGCTTCTCAAACTCCAGTGTGCTGAGGAGGGGGGCCTGGGAACTGGCAAAGCTGTTTGTTATTAGAAACACTTATCATGGGCTTTTGGAAGCTTAATTGGAAAGCCAGATGTAGCCAAGTGTTCGCACTGCCTAGGTCTCTCTCACTTGACCTCTGCTGTGAAACAAAAGTTGCTGGTGGCCCATCCTCTCTGCAGGTCAAGGACGGTGCTCTTCACAGGTTAATCAAAATCGGAAGTGCCCACTGGGAGGGAGAGAACTGAGTCTCTGGGTCTTTTTTCATGGAAATCTCCGGTGGAGGCTGTGCAGGGGCAAGGGGAGAGAACTGGCTGCATCCGCACAAAAGCAGAGGCTTGATGGTGAACAGCAGTGCAAGAAACATCCAGCATTTAGGGCACCTCCAAACCTTCATGTTGGTCTTTTTTCATGACCTTACCCTTGCAAAAAGCTTTGACTGACTGACTGACTCGTTGCACCTTGCAGGGATACTTCTGCTGGAAAAGGGGCACAAAATCCTGCCTATGCTTTCCTCAGCACCCCAGCCAGCTAAGGGACTTTCCAGATGGCAGTAATTGTGCCGTCAAAGATTTTCCAAGATTTTGGGTACTTGACAAGGACTTCTGAACAACTCTGAGCTATCCATCTTTGTGAGTTCCCCTTTCACCAGCTTAGCTCTGATCCTGCTCTTCCGCAAAATCGGGGGGGTTGTCCTCTGCTAATGAAACAAAAAGGCTGGGATCAGCCAGGCAAAGGGCGCGTTTTCTCCAAAAGCAGAAGCAGCCCTGTTGCAAGAAGGAAATATGCTTCTTCCTTTTAAATACAGGAATATGGTTTCCTTGCAAGGGAAGGCTTCCTCATTTGCTCTGGAGTATGAGCTGTAATTTCATTATATATAGTATATAATAGCAGTATAAAACCAAGCGTGGCTCAGCATGGGAACCACATGATACAGGGTTTTTGCTGTCTCCAGCTGGTGCTGTGTCTTACCACCCCTCCTAAGTTTTTCCCTGTAACTTGCCCACATCCTGCATCAGTCAAATATAGACAGAAAAGCCACTTACGGGTGGACCACGGGGTCCAATGATAGACATGCCCGCTTCTCCTGGAGCACCCTGCAAACAACGGAGAGGAAAAGGAGTGAGAAAAGGAGGAGAGGAAAACACAAATACAATTATATTCCCATCAAGAATGGGGTTAAATTAGGGTGCCCAAAGAGTAAGACATTCAGGGTTTATGAGGCAGCTGCTGTTCTGGCCTCCCCCAGCTCTTGCCCTATGCTTTGGGAGAAAAATGGAAGCCGCACAGCAAGGAAAACTAAACATTTAAAACACACTCAGGCAAGACAGTGGTTCTGCCCCACTGCAAGTGTGAAAGATGGCCTGAAACCCTTGTTGTTTTCTTCCTGTGAGTCCAGGATGACTGCTGTGTCCTGCAGAAGAAAGAAAAGAAGTGATGTGATGGGCTCCAGGAAAATGGGAGCTATAGGCAGATCACTGGCTGCCTCCAGAAATGCCTCACTTGTATGCTTCTGAAAATCAGTTGGGATGCGGATGAAAACAGCAAAGTCCTTGCTGGAAAAGAAAACAGCTGCCTCTCCAGCTCCTAGCCACCCACAACGTGTGATGGGCAGGACATGTCCCTGTCTTTGGAAAACATACTCTATTCCTGAGACGTAGCTCCAGAAGCACCCAGGGCTGGGGAGCTTTGGGGTGGAGCATCCCATAAACCAAGCATCCTGCAAGCAAGCAAAGCTCTCTGCAAAACAAAGCTGTGGCCTGCTGACAACCTAGAACTCTCACAGAGGGCTTTGGGGAAGCATGGGCAATTGAATGATTTTTCATTTGTTTGTATCTATCTGCTGTCCCTTCACGTTGAAAGCTTTGGACACAGAGAAATGCAAGGACACACAAAGAAAAAGCAGGATGGCTTCAGGCAGTGAAATCTTGGTCTGTTAGGTAATGTTGGCTCCAATGAGCAAGCAGTGGCTTGAAAACAAGGAAGGACAATCTGTGTCCTACCTTGCCCTTCCTTGCTGTGTTTTTGTCTCTCCAGTGAAGAGGAGCAAATGGGCCTGGTATGGCAGTGCATAGATGATCAGGTGAATGTTCATCCCTTTCCTAGTTTCTACACATTGTTATTCAGTTATTCACACACCCCAAACACCTCCATTTCATTGTTCTCCTGGGTGGGAGGTGCTTACAGCTCTGAGGAACATACACTAACGCTGAAATGTCCAACACTTCAAAATATGGGGGCCGGCACTCGAATGCTTTGCCAACTACCGCTTCTTTGAAGGTACAAAACACCAATTCTCTGCATGGCAAACAGTTTGCGAGATGGTGTCCCACAGACTTAAACTGCACCATCAGTTTTCCTTAGGAGGAAGAGGTCCCATCATGTCAGAAATAGGAGCATGCTGTGACATTTTCTTCTTTGCCACAGCTTGCACCAGCATTCAGGCTAACCTGGGAGGTGAAGGGGAGCTGCACATTGGTTAAGGCAAACAGAGCTGCCAGTGAGGAAGAAACTTAATGGTTAAAACCCAGAAAGCCTCAAGGGGAGCCCTGTGTGTGCCTGCTGGCTCTTATGCTATCAGTAAATTGTCATAAACAAGAAACAAAGTGTCTTTGGAGGCTGAGTAGCCTGGATGGAATTTGGGAGATAAACTTGCACTGCCAGGGAAGAGGAGGCAGCCCGGGGAGGGGTGAAAGTCCAGAGCTGGCTGCAGCAGCCATGACTGTGACCGGGGGGCTTGGGCTGGTCCTAGAGGAAGACAGTCAGGGATGCTATGGGCTGTGAGGAGCTGACTCACCTTCTCTCCCGGTTGCCCTTTTAGTCCCTGGGTCAGTGGCACCCATCGCAGCCACATGCAAGAGGGTGCAGGAGGGCATGGGGGGAGAGAAAGAGGGAGGGGGAGAGAGAGAGAAAAAGAGAAACACAGGCGTCAGCAGCAAGGGCACGCTTCCCCACCCCAAAATCCTGGCCATGGGGCTGGAATGAGTAGGGTGGCCTCAGCTCCTGCCCCGGCCCTCTTCCCTATCCTCATCCTGGGAGCCCAAGCAAAGAGCAACTCCAAAATAAAGTGCTCAGCCAGGCAGGTGTAGCCCCCTTTATTCAGGGTCAGACTTATTTGGAAAGGGCAGCTGCCGGTGGCAGGCAGGGGTGCATGTTAGCAAGCCCACAGTTAGCAAGCCCAGCCGGCGGGTGCACGAGGTGGCAGCAGGAGGCACCCAACCTAGGGGGGATGCTGAGCCAGAGGAGGGCCTGAGCAATACAGCAGAAGGGATGGAAACACCCTCCCAGTGTGTATGCAGTTTGCAGGGCTGGCCGCCCTGCTGCAACAAGGAGAGTCCTTCAGGCACAGACCTCAGTGAAGGTGGCTTTGCTCATGCTGATGCCCAGCAAGAATCATCCTGAAAGCCCCCCGCCCAAAAAAACCCAATCTTGAGGGTTGGAAGAGGATGGGGAGGACAAGGCACATGCAAGAGGTTTCAACTTACCGGCCGCCCAGGGATCCCCATTGCGCCTTTGTCTCCCTGGCAATTAAGGCAAAATCAAAGGCAATTGGAAACTGGCCAAAACCAAGGTTATAAAACCACACAAATAAGCTATGCCACAGACACTGCTTAGCACTGCGGTGCAAGTGTCCAGGGATTTTGAGAGAGGGAAACGGCAAGTTAGAGAGTGTGTTTGCATGTTCCTGAACCTGTCTTTAAGAACACGTGTAAGCCACCAGTTTGCTTGTGCATATGACAAACCAGCACATCTCACAACAGAAATTACATGGGGCGATTTAGGCAGCAAAAGAAGGGCAAGGGTTTTCAAGCCTAACAAAGCATAATTGCAGTTTCCAGCACTTCATAAAATCCAGGTCCTGGGAACTGGCTTCCTGCAGTAGCCAACTGTTAAATTTTTCTCCTTCTTTACCAAAGTCATCTGGGTGATAGCTATTTATTTATAGTTATTGCTTTAAAACAGGATTCTCTTAGTCTTGAAAATACGGTTCTGTCCAGAAGCAAGAGAAAAACGTGGGAAAACAAGCTGACACAGGAAAAAGCATGTCTGGAAGAAGACGTATGAGCAGCTGTGTTCAGTGTCCTCTACCCCTTTGAGATACTTCCCAGTGCATTGTCAGGGTGTGAACAATCCTAACAGTGGTTTGGGGAAGGACTTTGGGTCAGGTGACACTGAACAGAGCCTCGTAAACACATGAACACAAGACCAGTGGCAATTTTCTTCAGCCATTTACCTACAAGGCAGTTTTCTGCCTCTTCCAGTTGAATTTAACTATGCAATTTAAAAATAAATAAATAAAAGTAACCCCCTCTGCAATCCTGGTCACCAAAACTGTAGGCTGTGCAGATTTGGAAGACAGCAGCTGATTGCTAAAGGATCTTGATCATTATGGCTTCAGCAGTCATGTAACTTTTGCTCTATATTTTGCAAAAATTATGTGACAATGATCTCTCAGTTCTGTTTCCAGCAATGTTTGGGGTTTCCTTATGTTAAATGGAGTGTCCCTGGCCCTGGCTGCCTTTGTCTGTAGATGTAAACATGGTTTTCTGGTTTCTGCAGCTGGAGACACCAGCCCCATCGGTGCCACCTCCGTGTGTCTTCCCCCATGTTCAGTCCCAGCATGTGTGAATGTAGTCTGAAATCTCTGGAAGGGGAATGCTCTTAACTCTATTTGTTTTGCTGGGTGTACACAGAGGCCTCTTTGGCAGTGCATCCTAAACATTATTGCCTGGGATCAGCCTGTTACTTGCTGAAGGTTTAGCTGCTTCCCTCTGTGGAGCTAGGGGGATGTTCAGTGTTGGGGGCATTCCTTTCCACGCAGTGCATATTTTGATAACTTGAAAAGCAATATAAAATATACTTTGCAAAAACATACCTTGCAGATAGATGAAATGCTAAACAACTGCTTGGTTTTAAATTGTGTAGATTATACATTATAGGAAACTGCTTTCTTCTAGGGGTTTAGGTGGGTTCTCTGTTCCACTAAAATTTGCCTATCTCTGTGTGCTGACAGTAAGCTAAACTCCTGGTGTCAGCATCTTGCCCTGGAATGACTTTGTGGCTCCTGGAGAACATAACACTGAGTTTTCCTGTGCTTTTAGTCTCTTAAATGCTGCTTTCCTCCAGAGCTGAGCTCAAGCTGAACTCCCTCATGGTTTGGGGTAAAAGCTGATTTTGTTTCTCCTGGCTCTATTGTGGCTGGTGCCTGAACAGGAAGAGCCAGAGGCTGGGGCTGAACTGTATCAGTTCTCCAGCAAGTACCTGGTGTCGCAGTGCTACATGACGGCACTGTGTCTGGTATGTGACTGCGCCGCATTACAGCCCTCCAAGCAATAATAGCAAAGGGGAGGCCCTGGTAGGAAAACAAATAAATGCCAGATGTTTATAAGGAAAGGTTGCCTGTGACAGGGAGCCAGGAAAGAGCACTCACAGTGGATGGTACCATGTAGGCTGTTTACAAAGTCATACAAAGCTGCCTGAAGCTCCCACGTTGGAGCTGGAGGAGCATGAAAGGCAACAAGCAGCTTCTGTCCTGAGTCAGGGGTAGAGCCAGCAGCACATTTTGGGTTTTGTTCATTAGGAAACTGTTACAGCTGTTGCAGTCTCCAGGTGAGTCGCAGCCCAGGGAGCCATCAACAGGAAAGTATGCAGCTGTAACCCCCTAATGCACACTCCTTCCTCACTCATGACTATCTCTCTCAGATGCAGATACTGTTATTATGGACTTTTCCATTTGTCTCAGAGTGACTTAGGCCTTTTAAATCCTGCTGCAATTAGCAAGCCCCATCACCAAGAATACTGCACACGGTGCCTCTTCAACCAGACCCTCAAGCTGACAAAGGCATCTTCAAAAATAGTGTGTTTCCCACATGCAGGAAGGTTCATAGGGATTATGTTACCCTTAAGTTTGGTCCTACAAAGCTCCTGTGGTCCCTGTTCTGTTACAAGCCATGTCCTGTTTACAATATGCTATTCTACATCACATTTGCTATGTGAGATCACTACCTTCTCCCAGCTTACGCACCCTCAAGGTCTACTGATGAAAGTACTGCCAGACAGAGAGCATGAGGGAACAAAAAAGAAAGAATGAAGTACTTACCGGGAGTCCTGGTCTTCCTGTAAGGCCCTGAAATAAAATGCACAGAAACGGTGAAAGTTAGCTTCAAACTCTGAAGGGAGGGCTCGATAAAGAGATGAGATAACATGTAAGGTTTTAGGAAATAGAATGGTTAAAAAGCTCCTTGACCATCAGCTCCGACTGCTTTGGTGTCCTAATCTCCTGTTTATGAAGTTTTCTTTCCTTTGAGCATGGCTCTACCCACAACTCTGCATGAGCTCTGAAGGTATCTGCAAGTCCACGGAGAATGAGCTAATTACAGGGCTTTGACTTTCTTCCTTAGTTTCCATCTGCTAAATATTATTTTTTCATGTATGGAATTGCTGCAGTTGCCACAGAAATGTTGCATGTTCACAAATGGGAAAGAAAATGTCCGTGAGAGGATCTTTTCCTTCGGATGTGGTCCAGACAGCGAAAGAGTCTGGGAACCTCAAGACTATTGCACGATTTCATCATTTCCTTCCTTCCTTTGCCCCTTTTAGTCCCAATCTCACCAAATTTCTTACATGACTGCGGGTTGCCCTTGCCTTCACCAAAGCCTTGACTGACTTCAAGAATAACGATGGGAGCGTCTGTTGGGCAAGAGGAGAGCATGAAGGGCTCTTTTGCTGCTGGGGTTCTGCTCATCCATTTCCGTGGCTTTTCTCCTGGTCATCCTAGACTACAAGCAAGGCTCAGCACATTTCTAATGAGTATTTCTGCCGTCCCCACACCCAAGCTGACACCAGCACCAGGGGCTAAGCCCTGCTGTCCAGCATGTTGTGTTTCGCAAGCTGGGAAAACAACCCAGGAGAGAGATGTGGGGTCATCAGCACTTTGGGGTTGCTATCTGGAATGATGCATATGACAACCAGCCAGGCAGGAGCCCAGGTCTGTTGCTTATAAACATGAGTTTCCATGCTGTTTTAATCACAAGAAATATGGGGTGAGGGGGTGGGGGGAATAATTCCTATGGCGACATGGAGGACTCTGCTTGACTCTTCAGCGGTGAACTTTTGCTCATGGTGACTAAGCCAGTCTTGCTTGCCAGCCGATCAGAAACCCAAGAGGTCCTGAATGAGGCGAGGGTGCTGTTAGCCCAAGATAAATTCCGCTTTGGCTAACGATGTTTGGTCTGCCCAACTTCCTCTTGTTATTTCCATTGGCTGTAGCATTCCTCACAGCCTGTCCTGAAAATCTGTGTGCAGAGACAGGTTCAGGGGTTGCAATAAGCCGGGATACAGTAGCATATATTGTCAGCACTTCTCTGGTGGTCCCATGTGTTTCTGCCAGGCTTCAATGTTTCATTATGATATTAAGTTTCTAACCCTTATGGCTACAGAGGAAGCCTGGAGTATGCGTCTTCCTCACCCTGCAAAGGCGCAGACTGCTCTCCAGGAGATGTCTGTATTGACCTATTGATTTCTCTCTAATTTATCACAGCAATAATAGAAATGCCAACACCACTACCAATTTTGTGCCTGCTCCACCCCTTTTAGCGCCTACATATGCATGCTCAGGGTGGAGTAGTAGGGACAGCCCTGGATGGATGCCACTTGCAGCCCCCTCCAGAGCAGTGCTTTCCTCCCAATAACCCAAAGCTAATGCTGAAATACATACTTCAGCAGCCTCCTGAAAGCCCCTGGGATAAGCTATCGCTGAAGGTTTACATGGATCAGGGCTTCCAGCTGTAAAACGCTTTCAGACCTTTTGGCCTAGAAGGTGCAACTTTTTGGAAGATTGTTGTCATTAAATCAGGCTGTGCTCGTATATATGTGGGAGTTCAGTCTGTAGCATTTCGACTTGATGAAAGGGGAAAATAGGTTGTGCAGCAACTACTTCTCAGAACATCATCTGCAAACTGTTTAAGACATTTTTGCATGAGCAGACAAAAGATGACTACCGTATGTTTAACTTCTCATGTTTCTTCACAGAAACCCAGTATAGTTACTCTATTGTATACGAATATAAACCGTTTCCTCTGGAAGGACCGTGCTAGAGACAATATAGTGTTTCTTTATAATCCTGAGAGATGTCGATACATGGCTTCATTCCTTGCATTGCTTCTTCTGGTTCACTGTCAGTCTCTTAATAGCTGTAAGAAAATTTCTGCAATAACCTAGCTATTTTCCTGAAGCCTAAATCGTCTGTGCTGAGGTTTTGCATTAGCTAACATTTGAAAAGGAAGCTGTCAACACAGTTTTTCCTCTAAAATTGATAGCTGTGCAGCTATACTTGAAGGCCCAACAGTTCAGCAAGCTTGGGTGAGTAGCAGGGAACAAGTCCCTACGGCTCAGCTCCTGCCATGTGTTTGCGATCTATCTTTCCCTTTTTCACAAACACATCTCATTCAGCATGTGGCATCCAATGCATGTGGAGCTCATACAGCCAGTTCCCCTGGGGTGTGTGGTGCCAACGGGTAACATGCAAATATCTGCTTCCCTCACGGTTGCCATGACCCCATCCCTGCGCTCCCTCTGTCTCACTCGTGGAAGCTGCGAGACAGTCAAAAGCAATCCCACCCCAGTACTGGTCCTGAACACCCACAGTACTTGCTGTTTGGGAGATCCCAGAGTGCCAGGGGTGCAAAGGTGGCTGCCGCACCAGACACCACAGACAGAAGACTTTGCTAGTTCATGCCCCGCAAACTCTGTGTCAGCAGCTTCTAGAACCATAGAGGTTGGGTACTTACAGGTGGACCTGAAAGAGAGAAGAAAAATAAACAGTAATTAATATTTTTAATACAATAAACCCTAACAAGAATGGTAAATCCTAACAAGAAGGGGTAGATAAACACATTGTAACATTTTTGGGGGTTGATCCTGATGCTACTCCCATTTGCTCATGCACTTTCACCAACTCCCTGCTAATTAATTAAGGTATTCCCACAATTAGCAGCACTGCTTACAGTGACTATGAGTGCAGGGCAGCCTCTGAAAGCCCTGTAAGTCAGGCTCTTGACACCATTACATTCCTTTTCAGTCCTTTACCATACAGGGGTCCCCTCCACAAGTGTGATAGCACTGACTGTGCAGGACTCATTACTTGTGTGACTCCCCCTTGCACCCACCTTGCACTCCTACCCACCCGTTGGGATTGAGAAAGTTGAATCTGGGGAGGTGAGACCCACTTTGCTGCTAAAATGCCTATGCATTTTTCACCAGCTTTGGTAACCTTGCAAAGGCATGAAAAGGTTAACAGCAAACCACAGCTATTAAACACATCAGGTATCTTCTCTTTAGTACAAGCTAATTTTCCCTTTTGCTCCTGCCTCTGCTCCCATAGGAGCCAATCTGACCTCTTGGAGGAAATTCCCTCAAATCCTTTGGGTTTGGTTTGGGTTTTTTTGAAAGCTTTTTGGAACCTGCCAGCATGAAGCACTGCATCTCCTTCATACAGAACCGATGTACAGTATATATCAGGGCTTAAACAGCACATTTCTTTCATCAGTTCCCAGAAAATTCCTCAAAATCCTGACAGATATTGTGTGTGTGGAAAGAAACCCCTGGACTCACTATTTTGTGGTTTCCTCTCTGTGGGAGAAGCAAGACACACCATACAACTGTCAGGGGTTTCTACATTTTCCATACTTTATAGACATTCTGTTTTCTTTTTTTTTCTCCTTTATGTAAAGTGCCAAGAAGTAAGACTAAGCAGTATAACAGGCGAGCTGACAGATAACAGGCAGCAACCTCTTCTTTGCACGGGAGGCGGATGTCACAGTAAGCACCTGCAGAATACGTCGTCATCCTTAAAATGCCCCTGGCTGAAAGTCCATAAAAGAAACTGGAGACTCTGGATGAACAAACATTTTCCGCATTAGGAGTGTCTCTCACTTAGCGTGACTCTTTCATACCAGAGACTTCAGCAAATGGTTTGGCTATCAAACTTTGGTGACCTAAAATCATACTGTCAAATGCCACTCTTAGACTTTTGCTCAGCTTTCACTGTGGTTGATCAAAGGAAGCTACCTCTAAGGGGTACCTTTTGGTTAAAATAAATAGTAAAGCTTACCACTTTCACGGTGACTGACAGACAGAGCTAAGGCTGACATTCACAGTCAGAAGGCTCAACAACTCAAAACAACTCCACCTAAATTTAGGACAGAAGTTGCAGCAGGGACACTGATTTGGTTGATCTGACAATTGCCCATGACTGATGTTGGTGCTGAGGTCTCTGTCCTACTTGGTATGCCAAGTCTAAACAACAAAATGATTTCTGATCAGAGTTCCTCTTCGAGGGCAAGGTCAGACTCAGATCCAGGATTCCTAATTTATGCCAGAGTGGGAGAAAAAAAAAAAAAAAAGGTTTCTGAGTCTGGCTTGGATGACAATAAAGTTCTGTGAGAGAACTGTTTTGGAGAGATTTTGTTTCAGAGTGAGCACCCTGTCACAAGGTCAATGCTTATAGCTTGCCAATACACGGACTTTATTTCCATTAGCAACACTATAGACCCTTATTCACCCGCCTACCCGTCTGCTGCGCAGGTTTGGGGCACTTGTGGATTGCATGAACCAAACTGTTTAGCTAACACTAAAAGGAAAATATAAAGGCAAGCAAACCCTGAGCCATCTCTGTCCTTCCAGACCGAACGCGACCAGACAGCAGCACAGCCTCTAATGGTATTGCAATACTGCCGAGAGAAAACAGCTTTTGTTTGCTCCAGAAGCTACATCCGCAGAGCAGAGTAAATCAGTGATGCTGGCAGCTCTGGGCCCATCAGGCCACGCACCCCACACAGATCAAAGGCAGGAGGCATATTGGAGGCCCATCTTTGTTATATGCCCTCTATAAAATTAATGGTATGGGAAGGGGGGTTGCGCAGTCTTATGTAAACACACATCAGTGAGCTGCAGGAACAGAGTCTTGGCTGCAATAAGTCAATCAGTAGAGACCATCCAGGGACTGCGCTTCAAATGCTGGGGCTGTCTGTGTGACTCAGGAGAAAGCAAAGCCCTCAGATATAGTAAATTCTAAAAGCAACATCATCTTGCATGGGCTGGAGGGGAGGAAAGATGTCCCAAGAACAGTGGGGAGGGAGGAGGTGCTGCTGCATAAGCTGTTGTAAAAGCACTAGGGATTTTACAAAGTGAAATAATGCTTCAGCAAAGTGGATTTGTCATGTTCTGTCACAGTGATTAATGAGAAGGCCTAGCAGAGCTTCTAAAGAGGCTGTCTTTAATATAACAAGAAGTAACTTAACGCACATTAGAGGAAAGAGTGGGCAAAGGAGGGACGGGATCCTCAAGCCTCTGCTCTCAACCGCTCTAACCACTGATGGCTGGGCTAAGCCAGCCTCTCCCAGGCAGCACCAGCTATGCCACGTGTGCAGCACACCTGGCTTGGCCCTGGCCAGGGATCTGGCAGAGCGGCCCTGGCCTGGTCAGGGATGCTGGCAAACCTGCAAACCAAGGGAGCAAACTTACAAGTTGATGAGGCTGCACAGGACCCTTCATGAAAGCAACGTGAACTGCAGCAGAGCCACCACATGCAACACCACTGTGTGTTGCCCCCCATGCTCCCCAGCTCCTGCAGTCCCTGCCAAATTGGGGCAGCTGTGTAGAAAGAGGCCTGATTGCCCCTGCATAGGCCAGGTCTTGATGGTAGTGAACTTCAAAGAGCTCCACAAACAACCAAGAGCCAACAACCTGGACAGCCACAAGTGTAAATCACACCTATGGGGGTTCCTCCTCTTCCATGTTTACAACAGGCTCCTTTGGGGTGAGACAGAGGTGGTGCTGCTTAGATGAGCTACATCCTCTTTCAATAAACAGTAAGGGACAGCAGAGCAGGGATCAAGGCTACCATGAACATTTCTAAGCCCATTTTGTAGCTAAGCCCAGCCATCAGACAGACCCAGAGCTCCCAGATCACCAAATTCCCCAACCTAGCACAGAACAGTAGTCTACACTTATAAGTAGAACCTCCAGATCTGGTGTGTTTTGAACCTGATCTTGCCAGGACCAGAGCAATACTGGTGCTGGTGTGCAGGCTCCAGCACAACGATCTGCCCATGACAAGCAGCTCAGGAAGCATCTCTCCATGCTGGCCTCTCTCTGAAAGGCACTGGAGGGCTGTAAGCAACTGCAATTGCTGTTTATCCAGCTGTGGGGCTTGTTGAGCAGTGGGGGGTGGGAGGAGGGGATAGAGCAAACGTGTCAGCAGTGGATGAGTGGGAGGAAGCAGTGGCCTCCTGCAAAGAAGAGACCTCCAGAGCACCTTTGAAAATGAACATTGAGAAAACAAAGAATTCTTCTGGGGGTACCCGGGGTCCCTCCAAACATATGGCCTCTGGCAATTAGCACCATCTGCACTGTCCCTTCTCAGCTGCACTGGCTTTCATGCAGATAGAAACTTCCCTTAAAGACGCTTTGCCTTCCCTGTAGCCCAAGTGAGAAAATGAGCAGCCATGGTCTGCAGACAGGATGAGTCCAACTTATTGCACATACAGAGGGGCCACACCTGTGAGGAACAACAGGGCTATGCCACAGAGCCTTCTGCTCACTTGTCCTTCCCCGTGGCCCATTCAACCGCTAACTAAAGCAGAACTACAATGACCCCTTTTCCGTCACCCACACAAAGAGATAAAAAGCCATCCTCCACACCGTAGCCTCTTTGGGCTCAGAAGAGGGGATGCTTAGTTTTGTAAGTGGGTCATATTTATAATAGTCTGGAAAGTTCCATGTCCCAGAATATGAGATCTTAAAAGTGGGACAGTATTAGAGCGGGTCAGTGTGGTGTGAGATCTTCTGCTGATGGCAGAGATATCCTCCAGCTTCGGAGACAGCAATGCTTTCTGGACTGATAGGATCATTGAAACAATCTCATCCATTTAAGGGCATTTCCTGATGTCTGGAAAAGTATCCGTTCTCAAAAGGCTTTCAAATGCTGTTGCTTAATTTTTTTCCCCTCTATCTTTTTAGATTCAGGCTGTCCACTGTCTGCAATGCGGTTGTCTTGCAGCCTTCTCTAAAAGCTCACATATGAGGGATTATTTTTCTGCTCTATAGCATACACAAGATGAGAATGACAGAGAGAGAAAATAAAGACATTATTGTTGCTTACTTGGGTCATCCTCACTACAAACTCCAGCAGAAGGGGAGATATAAACATGTAATTGATCCATGTGAGGAAATCCAGCCATTTCACAGACCCAGAAGGCAGCCTTAGCGAGTTAGAGAGATACAGTTACTTCCTGACATTCAGGACTATGTTAATTGATAACAAGATACCTATGTCCAGGCAATTAGTTATGAAATGCTGATTAAAATGTCAGCAGCCGGAGCACGACCTTACCCAGGGTGGCAGTGATCCCCTCGTTCATGGCTCCACGGGCCTTCAGTGCAGCATGACCCCATTTTAGAGCAGGCAGACCCCAGCTAGGTGCATGGAGCCCAGATGCTGAGTTTGGCCTTTTTTAAAGACTGGCCATGCTGCAGTTTTCATGCAACAGATCCAGGGTACTCACAGTCTCTTAGAGACATCTTCCCTACCTTCATCAGGGAACAAATGATATGGGAGGAGGTGGAAGGAGCATTGACTCAGATAGCTGCAAATGAAAAGGCAAAAATTCCCTGTGCCTTGTCATAATTCAATATTATTAGTTGTAGGGGAAATTAAAGACAGCACGTATCTCCAAAACAACAAGAAAAATTTTAAACAACAGTGATTACCCAAAATACACCCTCCAGAAATTTTGCTTCAGGTTTTGCCAGCAACAGCAGACAATATAAGTGCATAATTCCCTCTGGAGAGCATGAGTCCCTTGCAAAGGTCAGGCCCCTCTGTCCCCAAAACATCTCCCTTCCCAGCTACACCCTTGCAGAGTGGCAAGAGGTTCTCCAAAGGATCGCAGAAATGTTGGACAGCAAAAAGGCTATCAGGGTTTCACTGCCAAAAAATGTGACCAACGCTAAGCTGAGGCACCAGGTTATGCCAGTCACTCAGGCTTGCCTCCGAAATCAAACCCATGACATCACCGAGACTCGGCAGTTAATATCAGCAGCTGTTGAGGATAAAAGTCACTGCTCAGGCACTCTGAGCATCCCGGTACACCACCACCAACAACACTAGCCTCTGCCAAGGAGACGGCCTCAAGCACAGCACTGAGAGAAGTCCATGGGAAGCCATGCCCAAAGCGAACAACAAGGTGGAGCCTCTTAGAAAGAATAACATCAATAAGCAGCAGTCTCAAAAATAAAAGAGAGGGCCTGATAGTGGAGTTAAGTCACAGACTCTAACTGCATCTCCAAGAATCTGCTTGTTTCAAGAAACATCTATAAGGATGACAGGAGCCAGTCGGCCTCCAGAGCCAGAGGAATCTGATGAGGAAAATCTGGGCCATTGGCATAATCCCAGTGAGCCCGTTAGGCCAATTAAAGTGCTCAAAGATGAGAGTTCAACAATAGACAAACAGAAATAATCTCACAAACATTTGGGAGAGCCCCTTGTGGAAACAAAGGGCAGGAAAGGGCCAAAAGCAGATGGCTCACACGGTGCTGGCTGCACCCGGGATGAATACAGCACCTCCGGCACTGCTGGGGGAGAGACGGTGGGATGGCCAACACGGGGCAGAACAATGCTCATTTCAGGCAGGCATCCATGGGTCAACAAGCTCTTTCCAAGCAGCAAACAATTGCATTTGTCCCTGCCATGCTGAAGCACTTAGCACCACAGAAAGCAGAGAAAACAGGGCTGGGAAGGGCCCCTGGGGTCAGCTCGCCCAGTGGGTTTTCACGCTTCGGATCTGGAGGCCCCCTCAGGGTTTTCCAGTAGCGGTATGGACCCCTGGACAGTAAATTGAAACCCGATGGTGGCAGGCTCACTCCGCTCCTCCACCTTCTGCCAAAAAGCCAGCGTGCCCCCAGGCTCATGCAAACCGCCAGCAGAAAACCGCTGCTCTTGACTATCCCCTTTCTCTTCCCCTTCTGCCTCCCCTGAGCAAACCGAACAGAGATTAAAGGATTCCTGGGGAATGAGCGGGACAGAAAATTGAGGAGGGAACCTCTTCAAAGCAACCAAAGGAGGAAAAATCTCTACCTAGCCCATTTGGCCAAATATTTCTCTAACCTGTTGCTGTCCTCTGGGGATGGAGACATCGCACTTTTCCCTACTAATCCAGTCGAAGCGATACCCATGCCCTGACTTATAAGGCCATATTTATTATCTTTCTTAGAGACTACCCAAAATTTCCAGTGTTGTTGTTTAAATCAGTCAATGACCTCTGATGCACAGCAATCCCAAAGAACAGCTTTTTATATATCTTTCCTTTTTGCGGTTACCTTTTATGTGTTTGAAGTCTGCTGTCCTGTTCCCCACAGTCTTGTCTTGTCTTTAGACTAAACAAAACCTCAGTCTTTCCGCAGAGGCCATGTTTTCTGGACCTCTAGTCATTCTTGTTGCTCCCCCTCAGCGGTCCGTTTGCCTCTTGAAGTGTAATTCTCAAATAGCAACCTGCTGAACGCCTTGCCACGTGAGTCAATGGCAGACAACCTGGTGAAGGCAGAAGGCATGGTGTCTGTTTACCTTATCCACAGGGTCTTAATCACAGAGTGAAACTGAGTTCCTCTCTGTCACCTCCTCTGCCTTGCCCTTATCTTCTGAAACATCACTTGTCCTCTATGAGCTCTCAAAGGCTCGGAGATTTCTTGCAGCATTTCTCTAAGAAGCCAGTGTCCTCACTGCCTGGTGTGACTGGCTGTCATGCTCCAATGAGAAGGAAGGTCTCCTCCTCACTCGCAATGAACTACAGCATTTTCTTGGTGTCCTTGATAGTCCCACCTCCCCCTAAGCTTTCAGATTTTCATCTTGCATACCCATTCACTTTCAATCCTTCCAGCTTTACTTTTCTTCTGCCTTGAATTTCACCTTGCTGTGGAGTTTATAATTTTCTTTAGTTGATCACTTCCTATAACTCCTTTGCACTGGGAGAGTTTCAGCTCATGCCTTTAACAGAGATTCCCTGCCAGACTGCCAAGTCTCATCGACTTCTTCCCTAGCTCTTGCTCCCCAGGTGCACCACCCCACTAATTCTCCAGCTCCTTCTGTGTTTTTGAAGTCCACCTCAAACACTTGGAATTTCCACAAGCACCTCACAACTCTTAGTCTGAAGACATACATGCCAAAGCAAAAAGCTACCACTCCAATAAAATCCTACTTTTGGCAGAGTAGATGTTTGAGAGCCTTTCTGCAGCTCCCACCCTACATCCTCTAACATCCTATTCCACAGCAGGAGTATGGATGGCAGTGTCTGAAAGCTCTGGAGATCCAAACCGGTTTGAAAACTGCAGCTGGTTATGCAGGAGAAGTCTGACATTCCTCCATTAAGGAGCTGACCGCTTCTTCAGCACTCAGTCAGGCCCTGCACAAGTCCTATTCCTCACAGAGCTGCAGAATTAGGAAGGAAATACAGAGGAAAACTAGCCAAAGTAAATCATGGCTGGGTAAAGCAAAAAAAAAAAAAAAAAAAAAAAAAATATCCATGGCACTTTTACTTCCTGCAGAAAATTTCAATCTCTCATAATGTGGTTGTTTGGGAAAGGCAGAATGTTGGAACTTACTATAGCTAATAATAATTTAAATAAATTCTCTAATTATGCACTTAAAATGCAAATGATACTTTTTACTCACTTGTCAAATGGCATAGATTTATTTTCCGCCTGTTTCATTTTTGCACTTACCAGCTGATTCTAATATCTAGCGCACTGCTATTCCCCCCCCAAGTTCTTGTTATTCTTCCCTCTTTTCCATCTGCTAACTCTTTTTTTCTTCCTTCCTTCTTCCAAAATACTTTGCAACTTTTATAACAGCAAATTCTGTCACCTACCCGGGGAAGAACAAAAGACCATTGTGTTCAATTTATCTTTTAATAGACTCCTTCCTCAAATACCTCACAGACTGCCAGTACTGTCTTCCAGACCCTGTCTCACACCCTTTTGAGTTATGAAAATGTTTGGGAGGGTCTTTCCTTTAACCAAGACATTTTTCCACCCAAGTTGATTGATAGCTCCCAGTTACCACTAATTACGCTATCAGCAGTTGGACATAAGCCTAGCCACAGTGCTCTTCCTCCAGAGGCCGGCAATGCATCCCTGTCGCTCATTATCCTCTTCTTCAAGGATGGAACAAACTGACTAATTAAAGACAACATAAATTCTTCCTTCAGGCTCTTTCCTGATTTGCTAACTTGTTCCCAAACAGAGCATGTGGAGGAGAGCAGGGCTGATGCTACTCCATTCAAAAGGAAAAAATGCAGTGGGGTTTCTGAGTCCAAGTGGGTTTGCTCAGCATGTCTTATTGTGCAGGAAGAGGAGAACATTCGTTCATCCAAATCTAGCTGATGTTTTCTTAGCACATCTCGAATGCTGAGAGGTTTGCTTAGCTTGGCTACCCCTGTGCAGGGCTGTGCCTGGTAGGAGCAAGGCTGGGGCATGGACATATGGAGACAAACCATATTGGCTAACAGGGATAAAAGGATTCATGGCTTTCCTTACCTAGAGTGAACTGAGCATGCAGATCCCTTCCATGTCGCCTCCAGTGCCGAAACCAGATGCTTTGCACAGCACACGCTATAGAAAAAGCCATCAAACTGGAAAGGCAAAAAATAACCCCAAACAACTCCTGCCTCCCTATTGAGCATGGTCTGGAAAGCACCTGTATTCTCTCATCTTCTCACTGCAGCAAATTTGACTCAATAAGTTTACCAAACTCTGTCGGGATCTCCATCTTGTTTGAGACAAAGATTTTTTTTCTTATTTAGGCATGCAGGTTGTTATTTTTTAAGGTAGTGAGAGATCCCATTATAACCTCAAGAAGAAGAGAGCACATCAAAGATGGAAAAGAGGTATTTGCCCCTGCTCCTGGAGCAGAGTAAAAATAAATTGGAGGAAAGCCAACAAAGTTTAGAAACTACTCTGAAGCTCTTCCTCCCAGTCACACGGAAAGGCCCTGAGGGCATGTGGGGAAAAGGGAGGGAAACTTCTCCAAAGTACATGGGGCGCACTGTGAACATGCACTGCAAGGTCGCATGCCTAGCAAAAAGTGTTGGGACTGCTCAGTCACTGCTAAAGAGCCCCAAGTCCTACCGAAACAGCAAGCCTTCACTGTTCTAAGGAAAAAAGAGCGAAGAGGAGTAATGAGGGCCAAATTCTGCAGCAGTTTGCTGCATGGCAAAGGCACATGGAAAAACCCATGTGGAGGAGGCAGCAATGGCTGAACGCATGCCAAACCACATAGGGCTGAGGACAGTGCATGCCCCGCACCAGCCCTCGATCCAAGAGTTTTGTGTTTGTAGCCACTTCCCATCACTGTCCCAAGAAAATCCAGGACCCTTGCCCATTAAAAGTCAAATAAATGCAATAGCAGAGCATAGGGATCTATCCAGGATGGCTTTGAATTTCGGGGAAACAAATGTTCACAATCACACCCAATAACCACCAACTCCTCCTGTTTTGCCAGAAAAAAATAACCATTTGCTACAAGCACACAGGTCATCCATAAGCAAAAGACCATCACACACATGAATTAGGGGTTAACTAAGAAATATGAGGTTACATCTTTCAGAAAAACATACTTCCTTCCCCTCTCCTTTCCTTCTGTTTTTAAGCCCGTGTTAAATCACATTGCACAGGGAATGCCGAACAGCCTTGCAATACCACAGCTTTTCCCTGGGTTTCGGACAGGTCAGGGCCAGCCACATAGCTTCCTCGTGAGCAGAGGGCTGAGACACAACTCCCTCACTGTGGCCAGGACTGGGCCACAGACCCATAAGCTCCATGGAGTGCTTTTGAGTTTTCAACCCCTCTTTTACCTGTGTTGCACTTGTATATAGTCGGTTTTAAGGGAGAATTAATCTGTAGGCAATGACTACTGTTTTGGGAGACATAACTATTCCTTCTTTGCTGCCAAAATCACTCTAATAAGGAGCTAATATTTAAAAACTAAATAAAAAGGCAGGGAGAATCCCAGCCATTGTGTGCTTCAGCTCTGTTAGCAATGAGGCCAACGCACAACTCCTAGCAGCTGCTGTTGCCTCCAGCAACATCTCCTCCCTTGGACAGCAAGGACTGATGATAGAGGAGGAGGAGGAGGAGGAGGAGGACAAGAAAAGAGCAGCCATTGGGATCTGGCCATGTCTGCCCAGCACCATATCCTGGTACCAGGTTCAGTCTCAGGAAGACCCCTTCCCAAAAGCAAAGCACAGCCCACAGTCCTACCTGCTACCAGTCGAGCCACACAGCAAGGGGAGCCTGGTGTGGATGGGATCACTGGGTGGTCCCTAGCATAGTGCACACACTGCCCGGAGCAATATCAAATCATAATAAACAAGTCCCTTGCACAAAGTTCTGTCAGTTCAGATTCCAGTTCAGTTGATATAATCTTCATCCTCTCTTTGAAAGAAAGGAAAAAAAGAAAAGAAAAAAGAAAAAACCAGACATCCTAAGGGAGAAGACTGAGGCAAGCAATGGACTGATACTGCCCGTGTGTGTCTCAGACCCCCTGGTGTGGGGAAAATGTGCTGTTAATCAGCTGCCCCCCTGGGGAATATGCTGATTTAATTACCTCCTGCTTGCACAGTCCGGCTGCAATGCTGCTCCCACAAAACATTGCATAGGGAAGAAACAGATACTGAGTGTCAGAAGCCAGGCTGGAACAGGATGGGTGAGCAGAGCAGGAATCACCCCAGCTCTGTTTTGGGGAGCAATGGGGTGTATTGGTCCAGGGAGACTGTGTGAATGGGCTGCCTCTCAAACCCATACGTTAAAGAAGTAGATAGCATCAAAAGGCATATCACCACCCCACCAGTATCACAGGCAATGCAGAGGGGATGGATGCACCAAAGAGTCACCTTTCCCCTATCTGAAACACGACCTTATTTTGGGGGAAACACAGCAAAGAGATGCAATGGGCAACAAGGGGGTTTCCATATAGGAACAGGGAAGCACAGCCAGATGAAATGAAGGGGAGATGCCCAGTTAGCAGGTGTCAAGCCACAGCCCCTGCTCCCCACCGGCTGCATGGCAGAGACCCTGCACATGAGCATATCTCTCTAACCCTCCAATTGTCACACCCCTGGCATTTTGCAACATTAATCTGGGATATGTTGGAGCATTGCTCCAATACAGGCAAATATTTTCCAGGGTTTATGTTTCACAGTGCTTATGAATGTCAGAGGCAGTGCACAGAGGGGCAGAGACCCGGTCCAGCTTCTGGAAGGGAAGAGTTGTGCCGAGTGCACCCACTCACAGAGCAACTCACTAGACAGTTTCTCTGCAGTGGCTTCAGCACGAGATGTGGGTTTCTGCTCTCCCACCTAGGGGACATCCAGGATGTTTAATAATTAATGGCTGTATACTTGCCTGCGAAGGCCAGCGCAAAAAGCGTCGCTGCGTCTTTAACGGCTGCCAGCGATGGGAAACTCATTGGAGTGTGTGTTCGGAGGGGAAGAAGGTTAAGATGATTAACTGGTGCTAACAAGTTTAGGATGTGGAAGAAGTATTTTCTTGGACGTCCATCAAAGAGAGGATTGAATGTTCCCTGGCGGGGGAGGCAGGGGGGCGGGCGGTATGTGTTTAACAGATGAGGTTTCTGCCTCCCAAAGCCTGCCCAGCCCCGCATGATGCAACCTCTCTCTTTTAAACGCTGCATTTCCCTCTGTACCATCAGCCATACCTGTGGCCCCAGCCTGGCACTGAGGCTGAAAGGCAATCAGGGGGAAGGAAAGCTGCCCCTCCACCCTTCCTGTCGATCTGTGCCCTGGGACACCCTTTGGGCACTGGCAGAATAGCCTGGGCCTCGGTCCTCACAGGGCGAAGGCGCAGGCAGATGCCCAGAAGAGCCAAGAGGGAATCGGGTATCACCCGCACCGAAACCCAATGCGCCAGAGAGAGGGGCACCTCCTGGGCCTCTGCAGCCCCACTGTAAAACCCCACTCCCTGCCTCACCACAGGGACACCAAACAGAGCCATCCCTACAGCTGGCCGGGCCAGCAGCCTGCTTTTTACCTCCCCATTGCTCTCAAGTGCATGGTGGCAGCTAACATTAGTGCCAGAGCAAAGTCCCCTTGCAAACAGCTTTGGAGTGAGCCACTTGGCGCCTGCAACATCTCCCTTGGCTTGTCCTGGGTATTTTTGGTGCTCTTCGCCGGCTGGCGGGCGCCCACGCTTTGCGCAAGGGGCTTGGACGCTGCCAGGCACCATGCCCCGCCGTCGAGCCTGGCGGCCAGTGCGACTCGCCCTCATTCCTCCGGCCGCCGCAAAGCTGCCAGGATGGGCAGCACACGCGAGACCCACATCACGGGGCCCGGACGTGCGTCAGCAGCTGACGCAAACCAGCCCGGCCATGTGCACACAGCCCAGGCCTGGGAAAAATCCTCCACCCCGGTAGTGCGCTCGCACTGAATCAAAGCCGTCGCCATACAGTAGCAGCGCAATGTGCTCTTTGGGTTTCCCCAGCCAGCTGGGATGTTTTTGCCTTGCTTTGTCAAGGCACTGATTTATGCCCATATGTACCATATACATTGTAAGCACAGGCACGCAATGGTATAAACACTTCTACCAAACATCTGTATACAAACCCATCAAATATGCAGAAGCTCCCTGCTGCAGCCCTCGACACGTGTCCCGGGTGCCCCACAGGCAACCTGTCGGCCCCTGGTCTGCATGCAGGGTGCCATTCACCACTCGACCTGTTATTCAGATGCGGCCTGGCAGGGACAGTAAAGGTCACAGTGGGACCTTTACTGATATAAATCGGCACAGCCACAATGCTTTTCTCCTGCGCTGATCTGTGCTTCAGGCTGGAGCCTGCCACAGCAGGTATTTGCTCCTGTGCAGTGTTGTGCATCCATTCCTCCCTCCAAAATGTCTTTCCCACACATTTAATCCTTGACGTCTTTCTCTGCACCATAACCTTGGTCTGGGGAAAAGGTTAGTTTACCCCTGGTTTTGGATGGAGGATGGCTGTATCGAACAGCCAAGGCTTATCCAGGGCTGGGATATAACCTCTGAGGCACAATATGCAAGCACCATTAAAGTTAATGCACACCTGGACACAAACGTTCACCTGTTTGCACCTTTGGGGAGAACTCAGCCTCCAGAAAAAAGACCTGAAGCCATTCTGAGCCTGAGAGAATTTCCTTCCACCTTCCAGCCAGTTTAAAATAAGAAAGCACATAAAAGGACAAAGAGAGGGGTCCTGGGGCATGTAGGACACAGGCCTGAACATGGCAAGAGGCATTATACAAACAAGCAGACGAATGTAAACAAACAGACCACCCTCTTGCAGAGCACTTGTGCCCATCATTGTGCCTCAGCACCTTCCCTTTTTAATGCATTGACTGTTTCTAACCGTATTTTGGATCAAGGGGGAAAGGCAGAGGTTTTGGCCTTTCTAACTCTATCAGCATGGTGGCACCATAAAGATATGCGCTATCTCCCCAGCCATTTTGCAGCCCTGGCAGCGCTCACAGCTATAATAATGCTTTAAGCTAGCTCTCCTAGTCTGCACCGTCACAACAACAGCAGGTTCACTAAAATCAATTAAATACTCCTTTCATAAGGTCAGTTTAAATCCTAAATGCAGACTAAGCCGGATGAGTTGATGCTTAGAGGTATAAGGTGCATTCTTGCTCCCTCTTACAATCTCTCAGCCACGGATGTGGCCAACTCCAGGTGACAAAAGCCAAGGCAGGGGTGACTTCTCAAGCCACTCCGGGCAGTTGTGTAAAAGCACAGCTGCCTACGTGTTTGGAGAAAGAGAGTTAAGTGACCAAACAAATTGTTTGTTTTTTTCCTGAATCGTTCATCCCCATCTATTCATAACTACTCACAGAATCCGTGGAATTCGTTGTGTGGTTTGCATCTTCAAAACAAATGAAACAACAGTATGTCTAAACCAAACAAACCCCAACCCAAAATACAGTCAGCAGGCTAAAGGCGCATGAGCAGCCTTCGAGGCTGAAGTGTGTGTATACTCTGGAGGGCTCCAAAAATGTGGATGGGAGGAACATGCTTAAATTTCAGGGAATAACAGAATTCCCAAGGAGATTTCTTATAAAGGCGGGAAAAAAGAAGTATTTAAGCAATGATTATGCTGCAATTTTTCTTCCAGATGTGCCATGCCATTGGGATGTTGTGCCAGAAAATTGCATTTTCTGACATGGCAACATGCTGCTCTGGCTGTGGTGGTGCTGGATGCCTGTCTGCGGCAGCCCAGGCACTGCTCCCTCCTGAGCTCAGCTCTCTGGCCAGCCTGGCCACAAGGGTTTTGCCAGTGCATTCAAGGGAAAAAAACAATTCAGAAAGCTCAAAGATTTTGGCAAGGAGTGGCTGCTGGAGCCAAATGTCCTTTTTTCCCAATTTTTTGGTTAGAGGTTGTCAAAAAGCTGGTTTTAGACAATTCTAAAGGAGAAAATACCTTTTGCATAGTCAGCATAGAAAACCATGCTGACTTACTGTTCTGAAAAGAGGTCAACCGCAAAACTGTAGCATTTTGACTAGTTCAATACACCTCCTGACAGGAGGGCCACAGGGACAGGTGTTATGTTGCACACTCCCACATCACATTCCACGTGACTCTGAGCCGGGGTGAGGGCCACCGACATGGCTCATGGTTGCTGATGTTTAAATAGCCAGGGTGACCTTTCCACACCCTCACCCCATGCCACATATCCCAAACACCTCTACCTCTCAGGGGTCACTAGTCTAGGTGTTCAGACTTTTATCTCACAGGAGCCCTCAGGTCTGTCCGAACAGCCCCAGCAAGCTGAAGGAGGATCACATTAAAAATGACAGCAAAAAAACAGAAAAGCCATGAAAACAACCTGGCAAGAGGCAGAGCACTCTGGCCATGGTGCAGGGCAGGGGGGAGCAGGCAGTACTCAGGCACTGACTCCCTTTTTGGCTCACCTCCCCAGAGGCGTTTGGGGAGGAGGTGAGAATCCTGAGGGAGAAATGGATGCAGTATCTTGCCCTGGTGCTGCAGGCTGAGGGTCAGCCTGAACTGCCCAGGGGTCTCCCCATCCTGCAGCCATCCCTGCCACCCCCCCCTCCACCAGTCCAGGTCTTGCCCTTCCCAGTGTTTCCTGCCTCTGCTGGCTGCCTGGGGGGCCAGGCAGGGGTTGGGACGTGGGAAATCCTGCCGCCTCCTGCCAGCTGGCCCTGCTGGCTCTGGGTGACACATCCTGGGTGGGAGCCAAAGCCCTGCTGCAGACCCGTGTCATTTCTTGCTTGTCTCCTCCAGCAGCCGCCGCTGTGCCAAGAGGTCCTACCGGCACGGGAGGGCTGTACCCAAGGGGGTGAGCAGGATGCCTGGGCTGAGTGCACACACCATGTGGCCCACAGCCCCAGGGTGCAACTGGGGCCACCACTGCACCTTTGCTCTCGCAGGTCACCCTGCAAGAAGTGAAACAGCAGCACCACTTTCAAGTTGCAGCCGCTCCTGATGATGTTTCTATAAGGTGAACTGGAGCTGAAGAGAGTGGCCAAGCAGCTTTCCCTGCAACCTGGGCTGAGGCAGACAGGGAACATGGGTGAGGGTTTGTTTGAGAAGTGTCCAGAGGACATTCCCTTGCAAAGCCTCAAAGACATTCCTGATAGTTCCTGGGCAATGCCAAAATCCTTGCAGCTGCCCCACACCAGCCTCCAAGCCCCTGTAATGGCAGAAAGCAACTTGGTTTGTGGCAGGGATGTGCAACCTCCCTCTGACCTCCAGTCCCAGACCCCGAGAGCCTACTGGGCCAGCGCTGTCTCCTCCTGTGGCCCAGGTCTCTCCTCTGCCCCCAGCTGCTGCCACAAGGAGGGATGGAAAAGCCATTCGGCATCCCTCCGAGCCACTTCCCTGCTTGCACGGCTGACCGCCTCCAGTGCTGTGGGCTCCCAACCTGCCCAAGGAGAAACCAGACCAAAACAAGCATTGCGGAGGCAGAGGGAAAGGGGCCAGCCTTTTTTTTTTTTTTTTTAGGGGATATTGAAGATTGGAGCAGAGAGCCAGCAGAGTGAAAAACAGCCACATGGGGACTGTGAAAATAGGAGCTGAAGGGAGGAAGATGGGAAAGGTCTAATAAAGTCAGTCACAGTATATAAAATACACAAGTGCCCACCTCCTCCAGGAAGGTTGTAGGAGGGGTTTTTGGTAGTAATCCCTGGTTGTTTGAGACTGTTCAGGCAGGCAGGGTATGGATCTACAACTGGGTCTGGATTAGACCAAGAAAGCTTAGGTTTTCATCCTGTCAACCTGAAACACAATTCTTTCTCCTCACAGCATTTTGGTATTACGTGGCAGAAATCAAAGGAGGTCAGTTGGCCATGAAAGGATCCTCCAGCCTCAGGTAGCTCTCCCGAGCTCTCAGCCACACCCAGACCCCATATGGAAAAAAAGCATTTCCCACATCTGAGCAAAAGTCATAGAGGGAGGTTTGCTCCTAGAATTCAGACCCACAGTCCCACCAGCATCTGCTCAGCCCCAGAAAAATTCCTCAAGTCTCATCCTAGCATATAATGACCTCAGATCAAAACCTGTGCTGAGCATCCCATCTCCACTTGGCCACAGTGTGGCACGGGGTCTGGGAGTGGTGAATAGCTGGGTACAGTCATTGCTGCCACTGAGGCTTCAAGGCTCTTTCCCAACCTGTACCAAGTTATCCCAGATCCTGGCAGACAGTGGGGATGGAATCACGCAGATTGTCTCTTGAAGGGAACTGAGACACTGCTGGAGAAGCCCACTGTGACCTCTGAACTCAAAAAGCACAATGCCAAGGAATGACATCTCACTCACAGGTAGTCACACCCGGTCCCAGACCAAGTGATCTGAAGTAGCAGCTTCCCAGCCGAAGGAAACTTGTATTTCCTTATCGCTCGCTATAAATACAGCTGCACTGTTTTCCTGACTGTGTTATTTCTATGGTCATTATCACATGCACTCAGATAGCCACAGCACAATCACACACTTCACAGTCTTCTTGCTCCCCTATTCCCGGCTTTTCCAAACCATTTACGTTAACACCCCACCATGACCTGAAGCTCTTCTATGGCAATGGGTGACACTGCCTGGGACCTTCACATCCGTGCTGAACAGGCCAGTAAATGAACTTGTCTTCCTTTTTCCCCTTCTTTGCCATGCAGGGTCCTGGCTCAGAGTTAGGGATGTACTCAAATGTCACTTCTGGTAAACATTTATTTTTGTTGAGGAACATGATGTGTTTATAGGCTGTGGAGTGGGCCAGCGAGAAGCAATGGGCATGCGCCAAGTCTTGCAACATCTTGATACTTCTCAGTGCTTCTGAATACCTTGGTCTCCCACAAGGGTCATGTCTGGTCCTTAGGGCATTTTAAACACAAGGGAAAAAATGCATTGGGGAAAAGTATTCCCAAGGTCTCGGGCATGTTTAAACAGCACGACAGTGCTTTCAGGTGGCCTGCATTGCATCAGCCTGGAGACAAAAGGGAAACACCCCCAGAGCAAAGGGTCTGAGATGAGACAACAGCTGGCTGAATGTGCCTTCATTTCAGCACTGCCCAAAGCTAACCAAGACTTCACCTGCCACATCAGCTTTGGACCATAGCTTCATTTCCCTCAATGGATTAGCCAGCAGGGTACAGGACATTTTTACAAACAATTTCTGTGTCCATAGGATATTTGATGGAGACAGGCAAGTTTGACTGGTAAAAAGGAAGCCTGAGCCTTTACGAGACATTTATTATTATTGTTTCTCTGTATCAAAGTTGTCCTTCAGAAATACCATGATCTTAACAGAATGAATGGATGCCTAAGCGTTATGAGAAATCAGCACTTACTGCTGCCAAGACTTCACAAGGGATGTGAGTATCTGTAACCAAGTACTATGATCTTGATGCTGAAATACTCAGGTGATTCATCTATCACACATGTGGCATAGGAGGTCACATTCAGATGACGTCAAAATTCAGTGAATATCTTTTTTCTGTGCTCTGTATTCTAGTTCTGAGTTTCCTTCTCCAAGCTGGCTCAGAAACACCAGGAGAATAATCATTCCTGTAGTTTTATAGCATTTATATGTCAAGTCTAGGAAGGAACTTGAAAATGGAGTACTGCTATGGTTTGTGTTCCCACTGAAGAGAAAAGGTTGAAACTTAAAAACAGTTGAACTCAGTTTTGATCTGATCACTGGAGAAGAGATACTTAGAACACATTTCACTTGTAATGATTTTTAAATTTAAACCAAAGTAGTTCCTGTTGTTTCTTACTGGGACTAAAAGGAAAGCCCAAAAGTCCTGATGTGGACTAGTCAAATCAGGCATTTTCCAGTGTTCTACAATCTGGATCATGGATTTTATCTCTTTTCCCGCACAAACCTGTATAGCTTTACCTCTTGCTTTTATGAGCTGCTACCCTACAAATCCATTTTAGTCTGACAAGAAACTCTCCCTCCTATGTCTGTACACAGGTCTAAATACACTGATTTTGAAACATTACCTACAGCAAAGACAGACCCCTTCATCATTTCATCCACCGTTATCCTACTGTTGACCATACTAAAATACACTTTGATACGCATGCCACCAGACGCTGTCAAAAAGCTCACATTGGGCACCAAAAAAAACAAAAGGAGAAACCACAGAAAATGGAGATGCTGCTTTCAGATGCTCATCCAGACACAATTTTCCCTGCCTCTTTCTTTTCAAGATAAGCTTCAGCTACTCAGTTTGGATATACACATTGAAACTCCCAAAACTTCGACTTTGGATATGAGTGGTAGCTGGCACTTCTCTGTTTTTTTCTACACAGTCAGATGCATCAAAAGACTGTAAGGAAGGCTGAATGATTCATAGTAAAGGAATGAAATGCCATTCACAAATGTTTTTTCCATAGCAATTTGTCACTTATTGTATTGAAACCACTTCTGAAGATGTGTCTGAAAGAGCCTTTTGATATTAGCATGATTTAAAACATAATGCAATTAAACAATCCCATAATATTTCTGTATGTTATATGAGCGGGACCTCAAGTGACCACTTCATTCAACCCCCTGATAAATGGCTACTTTAACAGAAGGATGGCTATTATTCTGCAAGATACCTCAAATAGTTGTTTAACGCCAAGGAATTCAAATCTTCCCACCCCAGAGGCATTTTGTCACACCAAAATTTAGCAGCTCAGCTCTGGTCTTGGGTCTAGCCTAAATGTCTCAACCCTTCTCAAATCAGCCAAGAAACATGCACCTCCCAAGAGCCGTTCTGCTCACTTCAAAATTGATGTCTAAAATTAATGAGAACATTTGCCCTCTAGATGTCTCTTTCTCTTTTTATTGACCACCTGGATGTCTATCACTTTTCCTATCATTTCTGCCATATGCAGAGTTACTATTTACATACATACCCGACATGTTACACACATGTCCACGACACTGATTTCCTATACCTCAAGCACATTGTTACACAAGTCTGCATAACTTTGCATTCGCATACCACATGACATTAAAAAAGCTTTCAACAAGATGTAGACAAAAAAGGCCCTTCCAAAGTGCTAGCCATCCCAGATGCCTACCTGCTGGGCAGTTGCATCGCTGGTGTGTGTCTCGAACTTCTCTATGTCTTGGCAAGTGGAACTTTAATTTCTGTCAGGGGAGGAAAAAAGAGCAGAAGTATTCATTAATACCATTGAAACCAAAGCCTCAAATTCTTGGAAAAGGGGGACTGGGGGTGCTGCCCAAGTAGAGATGAGAGAGACAGAGCAGAACAGTTTGGGAATTAAGAAAGGCATTAAAGATCATAGTCTTTAACTAGAAATGTGGGGGTTGATTGGAAGCAGGCTGAGGGAGTTTCGTAATGGCCTCCAAATGTGGTCCTCCTGACAGGCATTACAAAATCAAGAGCCAGCAGTGGCGAATAAAGAGGTGACTGTGTCCTCATGAGAAAGCCATGTTTTCAGAAGACCCACTCAGCAGATGAAAAACAGAGATCTGAAGCAGGTACACTTCTCCTCTGTGGCACACACTTATGCTCATGGAGACACCTGGACAGACAGAATAGTCCCACTGAAAAACTGTGGCTGAAGGTGGCCTGATTAAACAGCAATGGCATTTCCTGAAATCTTCAGAGGCTGTGAATTTTTCTTCAAGCATAGAACAAGACAAAACCTATCAAGAGCTTCAACAAGGTGGAATCACATCAAAATTTGCATTTCCAATGCGTTTTTGGATACAGTGCCAGCATGTAAGTCTCCTGCTCTCTGGCTCCATCTGTGAATCTCTTAAAGGGGCAACAGTCCACCTGAGGCCACCACATCTTCCCTCACTGGAAACATTATTAAAATTGACCCAAGTCCTGAGCAAAATGTGCTTTAGGGACAGCATCCACACCACCACTCATAGACTTTATTAAAAGAACTGATTTAGTGAAGAAAATGCAAATCAATCCAAATAAGTTATTCATTAATGCCTGTGAACCGCACTGGGTTAATGATTTGAGATTATTTGAGAAGACTGACTGCCAGGATGCCTGTACTAAGGAGTCACTCCCTCTTCCATTCTAACCCTCAAGCCCAACTGTTCATCCCAGTTGCACCTTATTATTGTCCAATCTACTTCACAACTGAGGCCAAAATTTCAAAAGAAATAGCCTGATGTTGGGCTCAACAGAAGCCCATGCCCAGGATCATATAGAAATTATGTGATTTGCACAAGTAAAAAAGCACCTTCCTGCAAGAAGGTATGAGTCTGGGGAAAATTTCTCTTAGGAAAAAACTAAAGCAGCATATTTCTGCCTGGAATGAGGGAAGGCAGAACTGGCTGGAACACTTCTATTTTTCACTTTGAAATGACTGGCTTCCTTATTGCAAGTCAAAATCACTAAGGGTTGTTGTGACTGACTAGAAATTGAATATTTTCAGAGCTTTTTTTTTGCATGGTAGGCTGAAATGTTTTGATAGTGAGTTGATTTGATATCAGGGCAAGGAAAGGGTTTCACACAAGGAGAATTGCCAGTTCCCATAACAGCATTTTATCTGTATTTACCTTCTCAGTTTAAAAACACAGATATGTGAATCTTCGCGTTTGGGCACTTTCCCATCTAGCTGCCACCCCCAGATGGCATGGCTTTGCCCTGCAGCACTGCCTGGCTTCAAATGCTTTGTGCTAATGGTCAAACATGGGCACAAACCAGACAGTGGAGCCTTTATTTGGATACTCACACTGGTATGTAGACATACGCGTTCCCATTTCCATCTCCACATGTGCCAACCAAAATGTCTGAACACTAGACTGCCTCATTTGGGTGGGGTTCCCATGTTTGGGAATTGGGCTTAGCACAGAGAAGGGGTGATGGTTCACACAGGCGGGAGCAGAAAGTAATTTCCTAGCCAGAGAGGGTCCGAACAGCCTGGCTGCAGTGGGGCCCTTTACAGGACAGAAATCTGCAAGGAAACGTGCAACAGACCCCTGCCCCACCAAGCGCAGAGACCTCAGGGGCCAAGGGGGAATGGCTCAGGGGGGAAGGCAGAGCTAGGGTGTGCTGCAAGAGGGTCTTGGCTGGGTTGCTCTGCCGGCACACGAGGAGAGGAGAGGAGCAGCATAACTGGACTTACTAGGGAAGTGATGACCCAGCAGGGCTTGAGCATGACTAGGAGAGGAACAGAAACGATAGCATTTCCCCGTAACTATCTGCAAGGTCAGGGTAGTGGAAACACCTCAGACAACTGAAATAGCCTTCTCAGGGATGGGGGCTCCTTGGGAGGGAGGTGCAAATACTGCTGGGCAGGGCTGGGGGGTACAGCCCCAAGCACTGGTACCATGCAGCCATCAGGCACTCACTGGCATTGGGCATTTTCCCCATCCCTGGCCATCGCAGTGCTTCCCTGGAGCCCAGGAACTCTGCACATCCCTGGGGAGTGCAAAGGGCAGTGGTGCCGTGGGATTGCTCCCCTTCAGCAGGAGGCAAAACCTACTAGGAATTTAGGAGTGCCTGGAGTTCAGTTTCCTGCACAGTCTATTAAACAAACACTAACTGCAACAGAAAAAGTCCTGGCTTCTGGAGACCTCAGTTCAACTTCAGGTTGAGATGGTGAAACAAAATGAATTCCCGGCCTTTTCTGCTTCCTTCATTACCAATGTGCAAAATACCACCAACTCAAGAAGTCAGCTTTGCTCAGGAGAGCCAAAAGAAAGGGCTTTCCTCTAAAACTGGCCTTTCAAAGAGAAAACTTTAATTCCCAGGCAAAACAAAATCTTTCCGTTTTAGGGCAAGGTTGACTTCTGTAACCAAAACCAAAAGAACATGGTCTCTGGCAGTCTAGTGTTTAAGATTTCCTTTCTTGGATCTGGGGTTTGCTATTTCAACTGGGGGACACCTAGAGGATGAAACATCAGAGCAGCAACACCTACACATATGAAGGTGGCTGAAAAAGCCTTTGCCAGAACTGGGGCCACAGCTGACCAGCTCTGACCTGGGGACTGTGCAGCTCTGTGTATTTGGGGAGCCGAAACGGAAAAACCTTCTGTCTGCATGAGGGCTATGCCAGAAAAGTTGGGTTGAAACACATGCTGGAAACGGGCAATAAAGCCAGCACGGGCTTTTCCCTTGGGTTTTGTTAACTCACTGCTAGCGTGACAGGACAGGGCTGACTTGGGTGGACAGAGCAGTGAAAGCGAGACCTCTTCTGACATTAAAAGACCATGGCTGTGGCCTCCTAAACCTTGCAAGTGCCTGTCTATTTTGGATGGGCACTTGAGATTAGGTGAAAGAGAGGGCACTTCTTCAAAGGGGGCAGATTAATAGCTCTTTAGCACATGTAGTTGTTTGCAGTCACGCAGGGAGGTGAAATCATTTCCCACCACTATCTCCAGCAGCTAAAAGAAACATGTCTCAAATAGATAATCTATTACAACCATAAAGAGGATTTCAGGGGTGGGTGGTTTTGTTAACTCTTATTGTTTTATCTCCAATTTAGCTGTTTTTTCTTAAAGGGCCAGCTTCTGGAATCACAGGACCATGTGGCATAGAGCAAATGCAAACAGCGAGCCCTCCCTGATAGAGCAAAAAACCTGTAATTAACACCATCTAGGTTCAAGGACTGCAAGCAGTTGAAATGAAGTGGGACTTAGCTGCCAGAGAAACTGGAAGAAAAAAAATAGATCTCATGATTTTGGGGTGGAAAACACTAAGCTAAAGATTGAGGCAGTGGATGTTTAGAGCAATCTTGCTGACCCTGGGAAGCAGAATTGAGCAGTGTGCTTTGAGACACTGAAGAAAAAGGAGGAATAAAAAGCTTTAAGTCAGGAGGGAAAAGGAGTTTTCAGGTATCCTTCCTTTGCTTCCATAAGTAAGGAAATAGTCCCAGGTAAATGAGCCTATTGGGAAAGCAGTGAGGATCCATGCTCCCTCCCCATCCATGGCACAGTCCCTGAATCCTTTCAGCATCACTAAAGACACAAAAAATACCCTCAACACAAGCCTCTGAGAGCCTGAGCGCATTCAACGCAGTGCAGAGGGACAGCTGATCTTCCCCCAGACTTTACAGGGTAACTGCTGTTTTACACATACACACACTTCTCTCTACAAGCACACAGATTCTGGGTTTTTTTCCTAGTAGCAGCACTGAATCCATCCCGCTCTCCACCCTGATGAGCTTTTGGCAAATGAAGTAGTACCAAATGTTACCTGGCACAGGGAAGGACTGTGTTTTCTTCTTTGGAAAGAAGAAAACATTTGCCTCTCCTGCAAATGCCAGTAGTGAGTTTATTTGTGCTCTTTGTATGATTTTATAGTATCCCATAAATGCAGAGGAATTCCTGCACAGAGTTAAAGTTCTCCCTGATCTACCTGGTATTGCCCTGTTCCACACAGAGGTTTTTGTGGGAAAACTCAGTCAATTTGTGTCTGGTAGAAAATTCCCATCTGGTATTCACTGACACTGTTCAGAGGTTTACACAGCAGTGAATGAAGCAGCACTGGTCAGGCTGCTTCTGGGAAAGCATCTGCCGCCCTCTCCCCGCTCATCCTGATCCGAGCTGGAAACACTGCTACAGCAAGCCATGGGCGCTCCATAACTGGGCTGCAAGACCAGGAAAACATCCCCACCAGGTGGCTTAAAATTTACATTTAGAACAAACCAACCCAGCTCCTCTCCCTGCCAGTTTGCTTTATATTTGCTTGTCTGGAAGATGGGCACCTAACAGGACTTTGGCATTTTGCACTTTTCAGTGCAATCTGCATGGCGTCCCCATGGCTGCTCACAGACCCTCGGGAACCTCTGGGCACAAATACAGCACAGTCTGGAGGCCACCGCACACTCCAGCACAGAGCAGTAAGGGGTTTGAGCATAAACTTAGAGCTCCTCTGTCAGCACTTGCAGACTTTCCTTCTTCATGTTCCTCCAGCTGATCTTCACAGCCACCAAAGCTAGAAACGTGCTCCTGTGCCCATGCCCTCACCTCCCACATCCCTCCCTGGCTTAGACCAGCTTTTTGCAAAGCCAGTTGCTTTAAAGCTTTGCTATTTTATTTTATGATGGATAACACTGAGCTGGCAGCTGTGAAACCCATTAAGGTCGGAACACCAGGAAACTCTGTGAGGATGTGGCAGTGAGAAGCAGTGAGGGTCTGAGCAGGGGGGGAATGAATATTTCACTTTCACGTCCATCATGGCAAACCCAGCCACAGCCCGTCTCCCCCCAGTCACACCAGGCACTGTCTCTTGCTTTCCTCATTTTAATTCCTACATCCTTCCTCTGCTCCTCTATCTTTCCTGGTTTTCCCTATCCTTGTCCCTCATCAGCCAGTCCAGGACACCCATCCAACTTAGCCCCACTTCAGACCTAATGAAAAGAAGGACCAGGAGATTTGGTTTTCTTTCCTAAGCAAAAGCCCATATGCCACCCCACCATCTGTCTGCCAGCAGACCCCCTCCCTGAACCTCAAGCCACTTGGCCCACACCAGTGCCTCTGGCTGTGCTGTGGAGGTCTGAAGTAGCTGATTTAGGACTTTAGCTGAAGCAGGCAGCAGAGCTGGGGACGGTCTCCTCCCCACGGGGCACAGCCCTCCTTCCCCCATGGGCAGCACACCTTCCCAGGTATAAAGGGACAGGACACCTGGGTCAGGCATCCCTGCTCCTCCACAGGCTCCATCACCTTTTTCCAAGCTATTTTTGCAGTTGTGCCCCATTGGAGAGCTGGTAACCCCGACAGTACCTGGGAGCAAGTGCCCCTCAGGCAGTGGTTCCTGTCCCATGACTGCTCTCCACATGGACTGCAAGGGGGCTGGGACCACGTCCAGGGGCTCAGGAGGGGCTGCTTAGAGAACAGAGGTGCTGCCGGGCATGTGGGCATCACAAGAGCCTCATTTCCTTGCTAAGCCAGGCTATAAAAAGGCGGAAAGGTGCAGCGGCCAGCAGAGCCAGCAGGACACAGGGGGCCATCCGGCCCCCGGGCACTGCTCCCGGGAGGCGTCCTGTGGCACGTCTCAAATCACTTGGTAGACATAAACTGTGACTTCCCTGGAGATTCGTGCCAGCAGCAATGAAGGGACTGCTACACATTATCCCCCGCCCAGTGTTGGGGAAGGAGTCCCTGTGAAAGGGCGCAACCACAAGGCACAGGTCCAGCCACTTGCAACACTTCTACCTCCCTTAAAAGCCTTTTTTCTGTGGGGTATTGCTCCATGGACACTGTCTCCCCCTTATTCCTCATCCAAAGAGACCATTCAAAACCACATTTCTCAGCTCCTACGAGTTTGTTGACTTGAGGTTCACAGTTTTTGGCTGCAAACCCCAGCTGATCCAGGGACTGTTCCCATAAGACCCATAAACAGTAGCCAAGCCTGTCAACTGTAGGTTTAAACTCCTCACCACAGACCTTTTCTGCTCCTAGAACACAGCGGGGGTGGGGGTGGGGGATGGTTCTGGGGTGGGGGGTGTCCCCAGGTGCCAGGCAGCACTGCCCTGCGGCAGGTCCCAATAGTCACTCTGATCATCCCATTCTTTGCCTCATTTGGCAACAGCAGCACACGAGATCTTTTCAAGACACAAACAGGTTTTGGGCTAGCCCTGGGGATCTCTCCAGCCTGTCTCTAGCCAAGGCTGGAGTAAGCACAAAAAAAGAGAGATGGGTGGAAATGGCCCCAGCCCTGAATACTCAGCCTTAAGCCTCCCCTAGAGCTGTAAGAACAGGTTAGTGTGGACCTTCCTGGAGACTGTAGAGATGTGAGCCACCATCTGCTCCCTGACACATGTCAAAACCACTTCAAAGCCCTGACAAGGCAAGGAATACTGCAGGATACTCATCCTGCCCAGGGTAGGGGTACCCAGGCAGCCCTCAGTAGCATCAGCACAGCAAAGTAAAATGTCATCAACAAAAATCTGTACTTTTGTGCCCTCTTTATTGGTCTGCTGAAGCTCAGGCTTCTTCAGCAGCAGCTGTGCCCTGTCCTCAAAGGAAGAGCCCACTGTCTCCGGTGGAGTTTGGATGGGGTTCAAGCAAGCATAGCACAGCCATATGCTCTGCTCTGATGCTCTGACAGTACCAGAAACTATCCTGGCAGTGCCAGGGTATCTCGTTTTCCTCAGTCAGGAACCACGGAAGAGGTCAGGGCTGGCATGGCAGCAAATGAAGCCTATCATGACATCGGTGTGTTTGCAGTTACTTCCTCCTTCGGCCACACCAGCTGTAGCATGCCTTGCCTGTCACTCTCCTGGGGCTCAAACCCACACTGAATTCCCAGGTTTAACCTCTAGCTCTAACTCTTACAGCAGGCAATGCCACCTGTCACCAGATGGGTAGGGCTGGAGGCTCTTCCCTCCCTGCTAGGACCAGGTATGAGGTTTCTCCCTTTGCAAAGTGCCGGGGCTCAGCTACAGCATGGGCTGAGCCAGAGGGAAGCAAATGGCAGGTGGATCCAAGAGGCGGGAGGGACCTGAAGGCATGGGAAATTCAACTTAGCAGCATCACTTGTGCAGAGATACACTTTTAAGGGGGTTAAAAAACAAATAATGCAACTATGCAAGCATCCATGCGCCTAAAATCCATACACACAAAATGAAAGGATACCAACCTCATCAAGCAGTTGGTCAACTCGTCCCAAAATAGCTGTCTCCATTTGGTCTGCTGAGAGCCAGGCAGGGAGCTGTGTGGGTCTGTCTGCTTCCAAGTGGGACACCCGGGACTGCAGATCGGAGGTCCGAAAGTACAGCAGGAGGCTCAGCACCAGAGAAAGCAGGGAGACACCAGGCAGCCCTGAGCCCAGCAGGAGAGGGAGGCGGCAGCATCTCTCCCCATCGCTGGTCCTGGAGGGAGCCACGCACCCCCTGTCAAAAGCTGCCTCGCTGACGCCTTTCCAGCTCTTCTCTTCCAACATTCCCTCCCTGTCCTGAGAAACAATAAATAAATAAATAGAATAAATAAAGCCTCACTCCTACTCCAAGAAGCACAATCCAGAAGGCATAGAAAAAGAGCGTCCAAGGGGATCCCAGTGCCAGCAAATGACAAACAACAGCAATAATGACAAAAGTGAATGGGGGGGGAGGGAGGTGTCGTTAAAAAATAAAAACAAACCACACACACATAAAAGGGGTGCAGAAAAAAAGGATCCAACTGCAGCAAAGAGTGGGAGAGGAAAAAGAAAAATCTGGTCAGGATATTTTTTTTTCCTCCTGTGTTTCAGTCTTTTGGTTCGCTGGTAGGTTTTTGTTTCCTTCTAAGCTGCCAATTTCAGTTCCTTCGCAAACTGGCCAGGAGCTCGCACATGAAAGTCCCCATTAGAGAGAGGTAATTCTCAGCTGCTCCGGCGACGTTGTGCTCTGGCTGATCGTGGCTCCCCTGTAACATGACACACTCCCTCCGAACTACGGGGCTGGGATGAGCGAGCTGCGCGGCTTCCCAAAGTAACCTCCTCTGCTCACCCTCTCTCTCCACCTCTGCCTTGCAGCATGATTTATTTATTTATGCAAAACACCAGGGTGGGATCAGGCAGCGGGACGCCCCTGTCCCACTCAGTCCCCAAACCACCTCTCCGCCGCCAGCCCTTCCCTTTGAAGTTACACTCGCCAAGGTTATTTATAGCGGCAGGAAAGAGACTGTAAAGCAGAGGCTGGGCTCACACCAGGCTGCGTCTTTCTTTCCTGCCCGCAGCCAAAGGGCATTTTACAAGATGGTACAAACAGGCTGTCGCGTCCCCCGCGCAGACCCCAGGGCAGCTCTGAGACACCAGCAGTGGGGTAGTCTGACCCCAATATTTTGAAGAGAGCAGCCATGCAGGGTGAGAACCAGAGGGACACATCTGGAAACAAGACCTGGCAGCTGAGGGCTCTGCAAAAAACAAGCAAAGGGCAGCAGGGAGCAACACCCCAGGCGGGCAAGCTGCAGTGCGAGGGGGGAACCTTTTGGGCTCGGTTTGGGCATACAACCTACCGAGCCTGGGGGGCACCGAGGGCGGCCAGAGGAACTGATGTGCTGAGGCCCTCTAGTGAAGCAGAGCTTCCCGTCACCTCCTCCGTGTCCTCCCAGGCATGAGGTGCTGGACAGAACACCCCCTTGGCGGGGAGCAGTCTCCCCAATACGTGCCGTAGAGCAGCTCTGAGCCACGCGTCTGGGAAACAAAGCCTCTTTCTGTTCTTCAGGAGCAAGGGAGGCCCACCTCTCCCAATTTTTCCGAGTATGACATGCAATATTTTATCCTCCAGGGTGACATGCAGGCTCTACTGAGCCCCTGCCTGTCCATCTGTCCATCCTTTGATCCCCTTCTTGAGTGCACACAGCAGTGAAGCAGCACAAAGCCCACTGCGATACACAATCATTAAAACCCAAGCAGCAAATTGGTCTCTTAAAATCAAGCTCCCTTGTGGCTCTTTCGCTGTCATTTACACATTTTAAATGAAGATTGTGCGTGCAGCCTGTGCTGGAAATTACTGGCAGAGAAAACTCATATTCATCTCTTGCCCGGTCTCTGTTTCAGAGGGCTGGAAGAAACAGACGTTCTGGGAGCAGGTTAAAGCAAGCATGAGCTGTTTCTTCTCCACCAGACAAACCCTTGGAGGGCCCAGTAGCACACAGCCCTGATTCTTTGAATGGCCTCATGCCTTTCACAGCCACTCGCTTCCCGAAATGGGGTTTTAGCGTCTGCGAGGCAGGAAATCCTTTCTTTATTTCTTTTAGCAGGTTTCTTGTCATCTCACTGCTCAAATTCATATTGCTGCTCTGGCATGCATGGAAAACACCCCTCTGATGGCTGTAGCCTTTCAAAAGTATGAGTGGGGCAGAACCATGTAACCCACAGAGACCTGATGCACACAGGGTGTCTCTTTGTTCAGAGGCACAGCCAACCTGGTCTCCTACCTCCTCCTCAGCCTCTTCTCAGCTATGCCTGTGTTAGCAGCTTATTTCTCTGAGAAGTAAAAAGGAGTTTCTGAGGCTGTGGCTCTGCCAGAGAAGAAACATGGTCCGTGGAGCTATCTTAAGATGCTATCTGCCATCGTAGCAAATAAGCAGACAGTGGTAAAAGAAGGAGACATGCTTAGAGACTGACGGTGCAGCGTTTGGGAAGCAGAGATCTACACAGGGAAGTAACAGTTGGCAGCTGGGATGCTGAGCATACTAGAGAGCTCTGAAGCACACTACTTAAAGACTGGGGTTGAACTACTGATGACTACAGCTACTTGCCTGTGTTATACATAGTTTCACCAAAAGCTCTCTCCTTCTCCCCACCCCTCCACCCCCCTTTATACCAGCCCAAGCACTAAAATCACAAAAATGCACCCTTTAAGCTGAAAATGGAAATCTGTTGGGTGTCTACATTTCATTTCCCCATGCTGGCTGGGGAGAGCTCTCTGCTCTTTCTCTCTGATTTCTGACAGAGATCCTGCTGTCCAGACACAAGCATCGCCTGAATGACTCTGTAAGTACCTTTTCCTGCCTCCCCACCAGCCCCTCTCCAGCTGATCAGTTCATTTAGGGGGTATGTCATAGCTGCTGTAGGCTGGGGAGCTGCACTCAGCCAGGTTTCACGTGGAAGCCTTAGCTGCAGATGTGCAGGAGGGTAATTTTTCTATCCGTGAGGCCTTAAGGAGCCCTGTCATCCCATGCCAATAGAAATGGACTAATTTAACTACAAATCTGAGCCAGCGCATGTTGAGTCTGCAGCACTGTTCAGCAAACAAGCTGCCTCCAGAGACGGGCCCTGGCACGTGGAGTCATCTCGTTGCTCCTTGAGTGGAGCACAGCCCAACCTTCAGCTCTCTCGGCAGCCTCAGAGGAGGTGGGTGCTGGCCTGAAACCAGTCCTCCTTCAAGTTCATGACTCTTGAGACTGGTCAAGTAGAAGCAGATGCTCAGTTGCAATCAAGGGAGTGATTTCACTGACCGGTGACTCTTTGAGCAGGCTAGATTGCCCTCAATATGCTGAGCTTGAGGTTATATCCCTCTCTCCTCAGGGAGGTTGATGCAATGCCTTACAAGGACAGTTACCACACACTTCCGCTGCTTCTAACAGGTCCTCCGGGGTGGTTATGGACCTCAGCACAAACATGTAATGAAATCTGGAGCAAATATAAAACAAAATATACCTCCTAAAGAGCTGAACCCCTCTATACAATGAAAGAAAATGTTTCACATCTAGCACATGGCACTGGGTCAATTGACATGCTGGACATGGTTACACACAGGTATGGAAGCCTCCAGATTTATCAGTATGTAGCTGGTACTGGCACTTTGTCCTTCTCAAGGGCATTTGCATGTGGGCAAAATGCTTTACAGAGAGGTTGTTCAGTGCTGCCCTGTGACAGACACACGGAGCTCACAAAGGGGCATGACATGCAGGAATTCCTTGCAGGGCACAATGTGGTTCCTTGCAAGAGACCATAAACCCTCTTTGACCCCAGGTAGGTACTGTGGGCATGAACCCCTCCACACCACACACAGGGTAGGCCAGAAATGGAAGAGCTGGGCATGGATGAGGTTCTTGCTTCCACACACATGGTTCAAGCCAGCAAGGTATCTACAGCAAGTCTTTGTTTGGCCTGGAAAGGGGTGGGCAACAGCAGCAGGCCTTTCTCACTTACCTTCATTTTAAGCAGAGCCTTTCATTAAAAAAAAATTTAAAAATTAAAAAATGCCCTTCCTGTCACTAGCTGGAAGTTGAAGCCAACCATATGGAGATGACCGTGCACTCAATTCCACCAGCAATCTCCAAAACTGCCCGAGGAGAACATCCCCTTTACAGGCCAATTACTAGGGAGAAAAATCCCACCCCACTTCTCTTTTTCTTTCTGGGTTGGTTTTCTTTTTTAACTCTCAGGAAATGTGGGGGTCTTGGTGTGCTCGAACGAGCCATTAACTAGCAGCCGACATCTCCAGCTATTGTAAATATATTAACTCGAGGTCTTTCGTTGCATTTATTAGACTCAAGAACAACATCTGGAAACAGATGTTTTCTGAGAGCAAAAGAGAGGATGGAGGAGGGGAAAAAACAAGGCGGGGGGGAGGACCCTTGCAAGTGTAATTGCATGGGTCTGCAGACCATCCCTTTGCAAAATGCTGCTCAGATGCAAGAGGCTGAGGACAGCGCAGCTACATCCATCTTAGACAAGGCAGTGAGAGCAGGACATCTCAGGGGAGCCTGTTTGAGAGCAGCAGTGATGGGGGTATAGAAAAACCTACATCTGCTTTCAGGCCCTTGTGATGAATGGTCATAGCACTCTCACAAAAATGGGATATGAGGGTGGGGTGGTGGGTTTTTTTCCCTATCCTGGTCATGGGCCTTCCCAGTTCTCAGTTGCTCTGCAGCCTAGAGACTGCCAGGCTCATGGACAGTAATGTCACCTCCCTAGAAGTTTGGCAGCATCTGCCACAGGGACCCACAGAGTGGGCAAGGTCTAGAGTCCCCACGGGACACCACCACAGTGTCCCATCTACCCCAAGCAGCCCTTCTTCAAAGGGCAAGCAGAGTGGAAACCTCCCATCCCAAGGACTGTGAAGGACCAAGAGGTCCTGCTCTGACTTGGAGTCTCCATGCCATGGCTCAAGTTCAGACAATATTTAGAGAATTGCATGGTGTTACTAGGGACAAAGAACAAGCAGGCACATGCACGCTTAAAAATATATCCCATAACATTATTGGTGAAACTCCATTCTCAACCAAATACACTTTGGCTTAGGCACCAGAGATGCCTAAAGTACAACAGAGATCTGAGATCAAAGATTCCCTGCATTTCTTCTGAAGGAAATGTAATTGCACCCATACACATACACTTGGTTTTCATAACAACAACAAAAAATCCAAAACCTCCAAAACTACACAACCAGTATTTTGTCATCTTTAACTCTAGGTTCACCTCTGACATCTCCAGCCCTGTCTCTCCTCTGATACGCAGCTACAAATACTTCACTGGTCAGGTCAGGAATATTGAGTATTACTTACCTAATTTGGCAGTTGTTTATAGCAAGTATTAAGTAGCCTATGGAGCAGAACAATTCCCGCCTGAGGAGCTGCTCTAATCCATTGTGGAGTTATAGAATAAAGACACATTTGATCCTTTGGGAAAAGGGTTATAAAAATACATGGAAAAAATGTACTGTCCGCGCATAGTAATATCATGGCTGGTTTCAATCACTTGGTCTCCTACAAAACAAAAGGGCTTGCTGCACAATATAGACCCCTAGCCTTGACAACAGCAAGGGCAGAAAGGAAGAAGTGAAGCTGGTAGTATCTGGTTGGGGCTTTTTTTTTTTCATAACCCTAAAATGCCTGAGCTCATTATTGCCTCCTTCCCATAAAAGCCAAACCAGCTTCACGCAGCTGCAGTGGTGGGAACCTGTCTCCAGGGCTCTGTGAGAACAACTGAGCAGAGCTGGGCTTCGCCAGGGGAAGGAGCGGGGGAGCCCGGCCACCAGCTGCTCCTGCAGAGGCTGGGTCAGAGCCTTCAAGAGGACTGAAGCAAACCCAGCTTTCGCATGGTTTCAGGCCAACCCTTCCTAAAGGCTGACCACCCCTTCTCCCACACCCCCCACAGAGGGAAGACTTTGCAGGAGGAGAGTGCAGGGCAGCAAGTGGTGGATGCACAATTAAGCTGCCCATGGTCCTCCTTGTGTTCTCAACCAACCTCTCACCTTTTGTTCAGATGAGGGGGCATGGCTCTGAGCAAACCAGGCTCTGCATCCTTCTTTGTGGAGAAAAGAACTTTTTTCCCCTCCAACAGAAGCATTTCACAACCAAGTTCAGGGTGGGGAGAAGTTTTACTTCTTTTCAGCAGCAGTTTGTTTGGGTTTTTTTCCTCCTGGTCTGGAGCTGATTTTTAATGGGTCATGCTCAGTGTCATTGGAGTCTGTAGAGACAGTCATCTCTGCTAGCCTGGTTTTTGCCATTATCTCAGTTCTTGCAGAGCATGGATGGGAAAGAAAAGCTAATTAAAAACAATATTACTATAAAAAAAGACAAGAAAAAGCCTCCAGCCCTGCAGCACTACTCCCCCATACCTTGCTAGCCTAAAAACTCACACAGCAGCCTGTGAGAAGTGGGGTTTGCTCAGGACCGAGGTATGCTTATGCCAGGAAAGCCGCTTTGGAAGCACTTGTCATTTTGGTGAACCTGGGAAATACCTGGTGCAGACTATCACTACAAGCTCTCATCCCAATGTGCAAAGCATTAGCCTTAGCAAAGAGGCACTCAGATCAAATGCTCAAAATCTGCTCACACAAGTGGAAAAATAAGGGTGAAATTTTTCAGGCATGAAACCAGCAGAGCCAGTTCCAAGGGTGAGGGGCAGCTATCCCTGGGACACAATGTTCTCCAGCACAAGGCTGAGACTCTGAATAAGAGCTCCTCAGTTCCTCACTGCAACTCCCCTCGACTCCTTGCTGAGTAGAAAGCCTCCCTTTACTAAAGCCAAGCTCAGGCATTGTATGCTCAATTAGTTACTCATGCACCGAGGTGCTTGCCACGGTGCATTGGCACGCGTGGGACTGATAAGTCAGAGCACTGATTTGCATTTGGGTTTACCATTAAACATTTTAGTGAGAAGCTCCTGCTGAATGCCTTCAGCCTCACTGCCCAGCCAGGCTATTGCATCCACGCCAGGGGCCCCCCTCCTCCTGCCTCCCCCTTACCTCTGTCAGCCACAGTGTTCCCATTCATCCCCCACTACCTATTTACACACACACACACACCACTAAGAAAACCCTTTCTCTTTGCCTTTGGCAGATGCATATCAGGCTTGCGCCCAGGCTGCCAGCAACCTGGGACAACCAGTCAACATATGCAGGGTGAACATGCTATAGGGTGAGCTGGAACCCCCAAAATCCTGGGGCCAAACAGGCCTGCCCAGGGGAGAAGAGATGCCGCATGCATATGCGGAGGCAGGCAGAGCTGTGTCACAGCTCTGTCTAGGAAACCAAACCCTACAGTGCTGGGGCAGGCGTGTATCCCTGCGCAAGCAGCTGGGGAACCCACAGCAGCTTTGTACAGACTTTGAAGTTGATGAATCAGAGCTGGGAGGATTGGGAAACCCAGACTAAGTGTCAACTGCAACAGGAGAAGCAAAAATAGTGAAGTGAGGCTCCCCTAGAAGACTGATTGTTTCAGAGTCCAGAAGTGAAGGGGAATGGATACAGCAAGCTCAGGAAATTGAAAGTGATTTTTGGTAAATACTTCCTCTCACTCTAACACTTGGTCTTTTATCAGAGCTTGTTCAGACCCTGACAGCAGCACACAAAGCAGCTCTGCTCTGTCGTAATGCAAAAGACAGGCCCAGCAGCCAGGAGGTTAGTGGCTAATGGAGCGGAGTTGGGTTCAATTTCCCTGGAAATCGCTCGCAGAGGAAAGCCAGGAGACAAAGAGCACTGCTAATGTCCTGCAACGCTGCTGCTTCCCCTGCATGGGGCAAAGCCCTTGCTTGTGCCCTCTGCCTCCCATGCTGCAGCTCCCCATGGCTCGACCTTGCGCTCCAGCAGGAGGGAGAGCAAGCAAAAGTGAGGCAGGAAGGATGTGAGCCCCCATTCCTGGGAGTGGATTGCAGGTGCTGGAGAACAGCATGGCTCGCTTCGTCAGGGTATTCCTTCCCACCACTGTTGCTTCTGCAGCACCCGATGTAAACCCTCCTGGCAGGGTGATTAACCTGCCTTATTAAAGGCAGCTCTATGAGTAAATCCTCAGCCATCTACAGAGCCTCTTCCAGCTTGTTGGGTTTTTAGCTGCCAATGAGGGCTTGTCTCCTTTTAGCAGCACCACGAGGCAACTATGGAAGGATGCTTTTCCACCCCAAAGGCACCCCTGGAAATGCTAGTTCATATGTGGGGTGCACAGGCCACAGCCAGGGCTGCAGTATTCCATCGAGGCACCGCATCCCCATCAGGCTGAGTACCCAAGGGGCATGGCCAAAGTGCCAAGGAAGCAACTTGTTTTAAGAGAAAATGCCCAATTCCTCTCGCTTGGGAGTCATTAAAGTCAATGGAAAAAAGCCCTTTTTAGCTTCCTAGGCTTTGCCACTTATGTGTCATGCCAGCTTGACATCAGTGTAGTCACTCCAGATTTACACTGGCGCAGAAAAGGGAATCCGTTGTGACAGGTCCAAATAAGGAGAGGGGAGACCTGGGTCCTCCAGCCACAAAACACATATCCACGTGGAGAAGCCAAATCCCCCATTTTTACCACAGGTATCTGAAACCACCTCTTGATGCATTATAGCATTGTCCCTCTTTCTTCTCACCAAATCAATGCTATGCACTTCATATGCATGAGAATAAAAATAACTGGAAGTTACACTGGTACCTGCTTCAAATTTGAGAGGGCTGTTGCTGATTACAAACAGCAGGCAGTAAAGTATATACACTTACTAGATCAATATTAAGAAGTACTAAACACACCCTTGCAATTTCCCTTTAAGGACATTAGCTTGTAACTGTGGTTCATGTCCTTAAAGCTCAAAATATCGTCTTTTTTTTCCCTTTGGCCATATGCTGCTACCAATGTAGTGAATAAAAAACACTTCTTTGCTTTAAAAGGGGTCAGGAGGGAGACAGTGAGAGAGCCTCACTTCGCCAGTGCTGCTGCACACCACCCACCTTGCAAGCACCAATCTTGCCCATGTCGGTAGATGCTGCAATGGAGCAGGGCAAAGCCACCATAACCCGTGTCACCCACAGAGGTTTGCCTTTCTGGAGGGCTCTGCTGCATATTGATGAGGGGAGAGCTGCTTCCCACCAGTGCCCCTGCCTCAACAGCGGGGGATGGTGCTTGGCTGCGCACACAACTGTCCCTGCATATTTGGAGCACGGGGGTTAGCGCAGAGGCTGAAATATCATGCCTATCAGTAGGGCCCTGTGAACAGAAAATAGCAGAGGATCTGGTGGCAGTTTCCTTTCAAGACGTACAGGAATAGCAGCACACATCTCTGCCGGATCATATGGACTGAATTCCTCAACCCAAATCCTTCAGCTTTGAATTCTTCTGCAAACCATTTTTCCCCCCTTGGCTTGTTTGTTGTTTCAGGACCACTAAATCACCAAGAATGGTTTATATTATATAACCACTATGTCCTTATTGCATTTTGAGGAGGAGACTCTGACAAACAGCCAGATCTAATTTGTACTTTAAATTGGCTTCTGGGCCAGATAATCATGCCTTCCAGATGGAAAATCCAGTTGCACTCACCAGCAGATATCCCGGTGCATTCGGCTCCCAATTCAGCTTTATCCAAAACATGCTCTGGCATTCAATTTGCGTTCTTACAGCCTCAGAGAGGCTGATGGTCACCACAGTCCCTGATGAGGCAGCACCGTTTTCCATCACCTGTACCAGTTCAGCTGTCAGCCCTGCCTCGCTGTCCTGTTGTTTTTCCTAGAAGCCTATCTGACAGCTGTAGCAGCTTTATAACTGCCACATTCAGGATTTGTCTCCCTGGGAAAGTCCTTTCAGGTTGCCTTTTCCAAGGGTGACTCTCTGCTACACTTGCTCAACCTGTTTAACACTACCCCAAATAAAAAATAATTTTAAGAAGGCAAATGCCATACTGCTTTTCACACATGCAAAGATTTGGATGGCACAAGATCCTCTTGTGTCCTGCCAGGGCAGAATCAAGGATACGTTCAGCTCTGGTTTAGGTTACAGCCTGGGCCTGGACAGTGGCACGTTATGCACGGGACGCTAACCTTGGTTACAGCTACAGGGTGTTAAAATGCTGCCATTGACAGCGAAAAGCCTGAGCTGTCATTGCTTTGAAGGGGGCTAGCGAGGCAAGGTGGCAACTTCCTTAAGGCACCCCAGGACGTGGCTGGGAGCAGATCTCTGAGCTGCCCTGTTCCATGTGTCCAATTCAGGGACATGGTGGGGACAGCAGCCCAGACTGAGACATACAAACTGTATCTCACAGGCAGGTGCAATGCCTGCGGCTGGCCACTTGCTTCTATACATCCACAGGGTAACAGCATTGGAAGATGCCCATCATCTGCACTGGAGGCAGGCATAAGCCTGGATACAGGGTGGCCTCAGAAGGTCTGTGGTTTCCTCACAGTCCCTGTGACTTTTTTTTTCCCCCCTTTTAGCCTTTCTGTTGCAAGCCACATGTAGTTCTAGGGCTGTATGGCCTGATGGATAGACCACTAGGTCTTTTTCCCACCTCTGCCACTCTTCTTCTTGGTGGCCTTTGGCAAGGCCTTTCATTCTTTGAGTCTTCATCCCTTCCCTCTGCAGTGAGACAAGGCTGCTTTTTAAGTTGTTCTAAGATAAACTGCTGATCAGGGTTATCGTTCAAGGAAAAAAGATGAATAAACAGCCACAAAGCATTTCAAGCTGGAGTTATCAAACTCTGACCTTGCAAGTTTTGACTCTCATGCTGCCCATGAATACATCCTCCTCCTAGTCTGGAAAGGCTCCTGTCACCAGGACATGATTTGAAAGCCTGCTCATGTTTACCTCACACCTCCGAAAGACATGTCATGTATCATCCAGGGAAAAGCAACAAGCAGTTCTGAGGGAGACCCAAGAAACCCTTAGGAACAGCACTGAGTGAGCCTCCCTCCCTTGTAATGCCTTGTCTAACACCGATAGAAGAACAATCATCCCATTGCAATGCCTCTGTGTCCTTCCCAAGTTTCTCCATGTTTTCAGGAGCTTTGTCTGCCTAGCAACATGCACAGGACTGAAATTGCCTATCTGGGGAAAAGACAAGACCAAGCTTCCTTGGGGACATCATCTACGGACAGCCAGAGCTTTCAAAGAAGGTCAGAAGGCTGTCAATCATGCTGTAGATGGGCAAGATCACTCCTGAAAGACTTGATGAGAAGCTCACCCCTAAAAGCCAATGCTGTAGCTGAAAGCGTTTGGGTAGACTCCACCCTGATGGGCTTTGCAATGAACACTGTGTTATACAACAACTGGACTACAGTGGCTGGCCTGGACAGAGAGGCTCAGCCAGGCACATTTCTTGTGTGGGAGAGCTGAGGTGTTGAGCAACACACAGCAGAGACAGGCAGATCCATCGCCAGGTCTCCACTACACAGCCTAACAGTACCCACGCATCTCCCGAGTCTTCATTTCCCAGTACTTGTAGGGACACACATTTAGCAAAGAAGCGTAAACCACCATCAAATCTGAATGGCTGCACTTTACAGCCACTTCAGCTCAGGCCCAAACAATTACACAGAGTCCACAGCAGCAAAGACCAGGTCCATATATTATTTCAATGGAGTAGTTTGTTTTGGTTTCACTCCCCTGCCCCCATCTCTCTGAAACTGCCCTCTGTTTGTTTGGGATATTTGCAGGCATGCAATGTTTTCCTGGCCGACTCCCTGGCAAGGGATATTGCCTTCCTAACAGGCTCTGCCTTTGACTCCTGTGCTGCTGTGGCCAAGTTCTTGGACTCATCTGTGAAGTAAATCAAATGACATGTGCAAAAGCAGATATGAAAAAATAACGTATGCAGATGGACTTACATGTTAAACTATGAGCAACAACTGCAGGTGTGCAAGAGAGCTCCAGGGCTGATGCTTGTTGCTCTGCTGGATAAAAAAAATAAGTGTGTCTAGGACCAAGTTGCTACACAGAAGGATCCAAGCCAAACTCATGCAATTCTCCCTTCTCCCTAGAAAATGGCATTTTGGGAAGCGGGAAAACTGCAGCATAGTGAACCCAAAACTGCTCCCAAATACTCTCAGGTTGTAAATAGTTCCCCCCAGCCCCTTCCTTGGTTTGATGCTCCCCTTGTGCAGGATCGGGAGGCCTAACAGCAGGGACTAGTGAGAACTGGTTTCTGGAAAGATGGAAAACAAGTTTCCTGAGCGAAAAGAAAAATCAGGCTTGTTTCACTTTGAAGCCTTGTTTGTTTGGTGCCTTTGGAAAAAGGAAAGAAAACAGTGATGTTTTTGATTAAAAAAAATGCCCAAATGCAGAAAAAAATAATGAAAAATGAAATAAGACAGTTATGTCTTTTGACAAAAAAAAAATGTTGGCCAGCCACACTAAGTCAGACATGGCTGAGCATCGCTCGGCAGCAGCAAGGGTCCTCATAGATCATTGCTGGCAACAGCCGCTGAAAAATCCTGCCCTGGATTGGACCTCACCCCCCTGCTATTTATATTAATTGTTTGCAATTTGTATGAGTGGTACAATCTTGGCAGCATACATATTTATCTTTATCTATCTGCTAATGCCATGCTGTTGCCTGCCACACACAGGGTCACTGGGTCTCTCTTCTTGCTTTGCCTCCATAAAGACAGGGCCAAGTTTACACAGCAGCAACCCGATACCTTTTTCCACTCCCACTCTACCATGCCAAGAAGCATCCCTTGTGGATCAAAATCTCCTTCCCTCAGGCAATTTATTTCATAAATACCTTAATCAGGCCGATTTCTTGGGGCTCCACTTCCAAAAGGCCATGCAAGGGTTGCTGTGGGGAGCTGTGTTTGGAAGAGCAGATGGTAAACAGCTAAACACTGTTTCTAGTAAAAAGCTAGGGCTGTGCTAACAGCAAAGCAGCCCAACAAGCTGCCTCATGCTCCCAGACTCACTAGGAAAAACCACAATGAATAATCCAAAAACGTAGTCTTCAATACCCGCTTTTAGCCCTAAACCAGTTAATCTGCACAGTCGTAAACTATATGTGATCCTACAATAAACCAGAGGAAGGGGGATACCTTTCTTGGCATTGTCTCAATTCACATCACAACAGCAATGAAATGATGTTATCTTCAGTTAACTTTACACATATCTATCAGATGTCCTATAGTCAAAATAAGTTGTCTCACAAAATATGTTATCAATTGCAAGTGTCAAAGCAGCTTTTCTTCCTCTTTACTTAGACAAAACATGTACATGCCCCAGCAAATTAACACATTGAGGAGTTTCTTACACCATTTCAGAAGCCTGGGAGGTTCAGTGCCAAACCTGCACATTTGCCATCAAAGCATCTAGTGCTCTGAAACTGAAAGCCCACCCAAACGCTTCCCTTAACTCACTTTCAATGAGGAAACTAAACTAAAACCTTTTGTGGACCCAGCAACCTGAACTAGTGTCTACAAGGTTTGGGCCTACACCTCAAGATCAGTCACTTAAACACACATAGATGAACCCCACATTTCTGTGCTTGCTTTCCTCCTCTTCCTCATATAAATAATACTATGGCAGGTTGGCAGTGGCTGGCCTGTCACCCCCTCAGCCACTCTCACTCCTCAGCAGAACAAGGAGAAAATAGGAGGAAGAGACTCAGAAGTGGAGACAAAGATGGGAGATCCTCCACTAGTCACAGGAAAAAAAGCTTTCTACTTGGGGAAAATCAGTTCAGTTCATTGCTAATTAAAATAGATTTGGATGGTGGGAAACAAAGGCAAAATTAAAACCCTTCTCTCAGGGTGCACCCATGCGTACCAGCCCCGTGATGGCGTCTCCACAGGCAACAAGGTAGTCCACACCACGATGCTTGGAGCACTCCCTCCCCCTCTCACTCACCCACACCCCCCTCCAGCGATTACAGTTCTTCACTTTTTCCCCTCATGCCTCTCATTTTTCCCCTTTCTTACCTCCTTTTCCCCAGAGCCTCCCACCAGCAGGGCTGCAGGGCTGGGCTGTGCATGGCTGCAGGTCCCGGGGCAGTTCCCGCCTCTCCTCACAGAGACCTCTCGGCCCTGCCACCACCACCGCCACAGACACCTGGCCCAGGGCACAGGGGACCTGCCCAACCTCGGTGGTCTGGACACCTGGAATAAGAAGGTGCTCATGCTCAAGGAGGAATCCCCACTTCCCCACAGGGACCACCCAAGGGCTGTGGTGCTTCCCCACCAGTCAAAGCTGCCATTTCTGAAGGTCTCGCAACCCTGTGTGCACATGCACACCTGTGCTCGACGCACTGCTCTCCCCTCCTTGACCCAGATTTCCAGAGAGGACAGTAATTAAGCTGTAAATGCTGTGCTTTCTTTCCCTCCATCTCCATGTGTTTTCACTTCAGCCAAACAGCAGAAATATTTCCTGGCAGCTGTCTTCAGCTGAGGGCAGGGAGGGAGGTAAGCTGGTAGAAACACCCATGGAAGGGACATAGTCTCGGAGTCTGTTTGGAAGAAAAAAAGAAAACTGTGTGGGGAAGGGGGAGGAAAAGTGTCATTGCTCAGTTTTTCATGTCGAAGATGTTAAGGACAACCACAGTGAAGTACCCACCCCATTACACCTCAGGTCCAGCTGACAAAGCCTGCACACAGCTGCTCCTGCTCCAAGCTGCATCCTACCATGCCAGGGAGGTGCCCACAGCTGGGGTCAGGGATGCTTCACAAAAGGTGAAGTGACTTTGCAGAAACCTGTCTGGAATAGTAATCCACTGACAAATCCCTCCAGGATGCCCAACTGCAAAAAATGGAAATGCAGGGAAAAAAAGAGCCCAAAGCCAAGATGTTCAGCCCCCATGGCTGTGGCCGTGGCAATTTCATGCAAAAGCAGTTCAGTTATCCCTTGTGCTTTGTAAATCAGCCCCCTCCTGCTCCCCTGTCCCTTAGAGCCCCTTGCATTAAGGGCTGTTAAAGCCAGGGCAGCATAGTAGGGATGGATAAGCACCAGCTCTCTGCTTTTCCATCCAGTGCAGCATTTCAGGGACAGCCAATGAAGCTGGTGGACAGCTGGCTTGGCATAAAAGAAGGAAGCCAGTCTTTGCCCAAGCTGGCTGAAAACTGCCTTCACCATCAATGGCCAAAGGGACACAATGGTAAAGATTGTTTCCTGCCTTGGAGGTGAGGGGACAATTTCCCACACCATTTTCCAAGCCCTGGAAACACGAAGTGTCCCCTGCAATGCCTCCTAATAGACAGCGTACTGCATTACATCTGTAGAGCCTGTGGCATCACTGGCAGCAAGGGATGGAAGGTGATACTGTCTTGGCTTTATTTACTCTTCCTTGCAATGAGCTTGCATCTCTCCCAGGGATCTCCATTCACTCATGGATGCTGAGAAAAAGGTTCCTATCTTCACTTGCATATTTCCTTGCCTGAAATCAAACAAGGAGAATCCCTCCCAGAATCAGCACAGCAAATGCCAGTACAGAAGCCAAACCAGGAACAGTAACCTTAGCAAACATCATGCTGGCCTCAGCACAATGCTCCTGCCTGGGAAAGCACAGAGGCACCACGTACATCCCCACTGCTGTGCACTCACATGCAAGCTGCAGACACAAGGATTAACATCCCTGGCCAAAACTGGGAGCAAGAGGCAGGAGCTACAGGCTGAAGGATTAGCACTGGAAAAATCAGAGACCACAGGGAGGTGGAGATTGGGATCCAAACCTGCTGCGTGTCAGGGAGTACTCAGAAATGGGTTCAGAAACCAAGCCCTGGCCAAAAACTCAACAGCTCCTCTTCACTGGCAAGGCCTTATGCCATCAGATTCCTGGGCAGAGCTCGCCTGCGCCACCTGAATGAGACAACATTCGTAAGCAGCTCTTGCTCTTACAAGCTAATTTCACCTCACCGGTGTTCCCTGCACGCACACATAAAGCTTTTCTTTGCTTTCCATCTACAGGACATGAGGTTTTCTCTTCAATATTATAACCCTTCCAGCAGATCCACTTGTACTTTCTTCGTATCCTTAGCGGGACATATTAAAAAAACAAAACAGCACAAGCTGTTTTCCATGGATTAACATCCAAGTTGCCCTGCTCCTTTCTGCAATCCCAGCTTTTCTCCCAAATCCACCTTGTACCAAAACATTTATTTACACTTGAAACACACTCCTGCTGTGTCCCAGCCCCTATATTGAAGTACAACAGCATTGTGAAGTGTGTCTGCCATTTCCAGAGGAAAAGCACAGTAATTAATGACTATCAGAGCCCCAGCTAAACATTCTGCATGAGTTACCTTTGCATAGAAGCCAGCAAAGTAATAAAATCACCAGGGCCAGCGTGAATTGCTGCATTGCCCAAAACATAATCACAGGCTGCTATGATATTTCCATAAAACCTCATCCCCCCTCCTTCCAGGCCACTCCATCCCAACGTTTATTTTGCTGCACTGTGAACTTGAAGGGAAACATTATCACACATGTCATGTGTGTCATGGAAAATGTCAGAATATCTCAACTGGACACCTGCTTTTATTCTTCACCTTAATGGCCTGCAGAAAACCCACGAAATGCTAAAACATGCATCATAGTTAAAAACCAGCACATACAGCCATATTTAATACTCAGAGCTCTGCCTCGCTTGGGAATATCCAGAAAATCCTAATTTTGCAATATCCTCTTTACCTTTCAGGTTACTCTAGGACCCCAGTCCTGTGATGGTAGAAACTGAGCCCCCACCTTTCTAAGCAAGCTTCCATCCTTAGCTCTTACAACCTTGTGCAATCGGGAAGGTCACTCTTGCTACCATGCTTCCAGGTGGTCCCAATTAATCCCACAGAGTTAGAACACAGCACGTAATAGGGAGCTCGCCTGCACAGTCAGCAACTGGGAGCCCTAGACACACTGCATTTATCTGTAAATCAAAGTGAAGCTAAGCAGCACCCTGGCCCTGACAGCATTGGTGTGTCTCCCAGAACATATTACAAATTATTTTTATGACATGCTATGTGCCTTTCCACATTGGACAACGTGTTTACCCAAGAGTTTCTTCTAAAAAAATGCCAGGGACTGTCCACTGGGACAAGATTAAATTCAAGAGGATGTGCCGTCCTGTTTTATTTTTTATCCATCAATAGCCATTGTGCTGTTTAAAGAACTCAGAGGAGTTTTGTTAGTGGAAAGATTTTCCAACGCTTTGATTTCTATTTCCCCCACTCTCCCCCTCCCCCCCCCCGCCTTCTTTCTCCACAAAATGCCACTTGCAATTCACCATCTTTTTTTTTTTTTTTTCCCCCCCTGCGTGGTTAGGCTAAAACTTCTACCCGAAGGCTTCTGTCCAAATTTTGCCTTCAAATACACACATTCAACTGCCGGTGAAATTAGCAGCTTGTTTACAGTGCAAGTTGGAAGAAGGAATTTGACTCCATCGGCAGCATTTTCCAAGTGGCCACAGCACACATGCACACCAATTGTTTGGACCTGCACTTCAGACACCATGGCCCAGGGGCAACCAAATTCCCCAGACCCTTGCAAGTCACATACCAAAGCCTTCATGCTGGTGAGCTGCGCAGAAAGCATACCTCAGCCCTCGGCACTGGGGGGGGTCTGGGTGTAACATGCCCACATGGCATGCCACCATAGGAGCTGGGTGGTGGCTTTGCTGTCCAGCACTTCACCACCTTCTTGGCCAAAACCCTGCTCAGCCACAGGTAGGGTCAGCATGGAGGAAAGTTGCTGTTACACACACACACACAAAAAAAAGAAAAAAAAGAGAGAAAAGTGCATTATCCACACATTGAGGATCTCCCTGGTGTTCTCATGGACTGCTGAGTGATTCAGCTCATGTAGGAACTCACTTGCTCTCCACTGATTAGAGAAGGAGATGGGTGTCTCTGTGTGTGTGCTGCCTGGAGTTATGTCACCAGTTACCCACAGGCTCAAATATCACCTCCTATCTGCCACCCCACACAAAGTGCTCCCTGCCAGCAGATACTGCTGAAACTCAGTCATAGGTTTAAAACCTGTGGGACATCCGGAGGGACATTCAGGACAGGCTGGATCCTCTGTAGCACTTGCAGGGAAATCAGCTGCTTCCTGGTTGAGGGAGGTTTGTTTTCATCCTTTCTGGCACCTGGAGACGTACAGCTACTCTTCCATCATCTGCTCCTATTCAGACTGGTACCTCTAATGTGTGGTGGCAGAACAGAAGACCTTCAAGGGTGTCTCCTCCAGCTCCTCTAACTGACCCTGGCAGGAAGAACAGTAGATCACAGAAAGGCTGCTTTCACGACTGTAGCAGACTCGGATAACAACTCAATTGACATTGTGCCCAAAAGTCAGATGAGCCCAAGCCCAGACCTTTCCCACAGACATATGTGCAGTTAAATGTGTGCATGTGCATACATTTAAATACGTGCAGGCAAACATAACATTAGCATCCCTCAGCCCTTCTTGATTCTGGTAAAATGCAATTGTGATACATGCTAGCCTTGTGTTTTGGGATCCTGGGGTGACCAAGCTGTCTTAGAAGAAAACCTGGTTTTGGAAAATCTGGATCCTTCCTTCCTCAGTGCATGTGTGTGCATGATGGTCTCCATGGACCAGTCTGCTACTATGGGGAAATTGGGACAGAGGAAGTAGCACTGTGCGTGGCTTGTCCCCATGTTATTTCAGTTAGTGGCAGGGTGGTAATGAATTCCAAGATGGGTGGAGGGTGGAAGAGCGAACCAGCCCAATAATAATCTCTTTTGTTCGTTCAGGCTAACAGCATAATCTCCAAATGCCCACAGACTGCTCTTCAAAAAAGAGGATAAAGAGCAAACGAAGTAACATGCCCACCACATTTGCAGCCCAAAACCCTTTCTGGTATTCATGTCTATCTCTGTTTCAGTCTTAACAACCCTTCCTCTGTGCTGAGACACATCAGAAGAAAACAGAATCCCTGACCCAAGACCCAGCCAACATCCTTTTCAAACCTCTCTTGTATTTTATGAACCAACCCAAACACGCCCTGAACCAGGCTGGTCATAGAAATCTCCCAAGCTAGCTGTTGAATCAAAGACAAATATGGCATTTCCAGTCTACAGAAGTTACCTTTTTCTTTACAGCGTTACTTAATGTCTCTGGACCAGCACTTTCTTCCAGGAATACCTATCTTCTGACAGTTAAAGGCTGAAAAAATCTTTCATTCAGTTGACTTCCTTGGCCCTTATCCTATGGTTCATGTTCTGCGACAGTCCTACTGACATCTGTGAAGCTGATCATTGGACAAATACTCCTTGCCATCAACAATACCATCATAAGGTGACTTTACAGAAACACATGTGACTTACAGACCTATAGGCATAGGTCAAGAGTTTCAGACCTTCTGCATAAACAGTGCCCGTGAGTGATGGGCTTCAACAGCTTTGCTTTGATTTTTGACCTGGAAATATTTCTAACATGCAAAAGCCTCTGTACCTCAGTAAATGTGAGGGGTTCTTTTTGGACTGAACCTGTTCTCTGGCATCTAAGTAGTCCCAGTGGAGCTGAACCAAAAAAAAAAGCCCAATAAACTGCTCTACTAAAAGAACAAAAATAATTGCCCCCAAAGGAAGAACCTCTCCAGTGTCTTGGCTACACAACACAATGATAAAACTGAGTAAAACTGGTCTCAATGTCTGACTCCAGGGACCTGGGATGGATTTTGTTGCCATCACTTTGAACTGAAAGACACAAAAGACCTCATTTATTCTTCCTTCTTCATTCCCTGCCGTAAAAACCAGGAAATGCAGTAATATGGCATTTCCAGTGCCATTTCATTCACTTTGTGCCTGAATTATTTTTATTTCCCAAGGCAAAAGGAGAAGCGTGAGACAAGCGTCTGTCCTTAATTCCAAATTTCCTGCCATTGACCAATTTGAACCATAGATCTAATGTTGTTTGGACAATATTTTCTTCTATATGTATCTTACTATTGATGTTAACCACTTACTGTTTATTTCCTACAGCAGCTGGGAACATGGAAACATGTACTGAAAGGGCTGAGTCACCTCCCTGTTGTCTAATGTTAGCCTCGCAGCCTGGACACGGTAAGGACATTCTTGACTCCAAAACCAGAGGCCCCCCATCAGGGTGGAGCATGGACCTTCAAAGAGGAGAAACAAGCAGCAAGGAGCACTGCCAAATTGGGGAAGGCCAGACAAACAGCAAGCAGGGACAGACGATCAGACATTAATTCCACTAAATGGAAAGCCCTGAAGGGAGGGAAGATCCTGCTACTCTTGTCTGGTCATCAGAACAGCCAGGATTTCAGCTCTTCATGGACAACCAGAGCTGGCAAGGAGAGGGGGAAGCCACTGCATTTATCTCGTCCCCAGTCTATATCATCAGCTGGAGACAAGCCCCCAGCAGCAGCCCCTGGCACCAGCCTGGGGACCCCCCATGGACTCAGCTTAGGTTAATAACGTCCGTCCTCCCTGGGAGCCAGGGATTTGTTGTAGAAATGTTGCCAGAAGAGCCTGACTTTGGCTCCTCTTCCCAAACATTTGTGAAAAGGCTGCAAAGCATCTGCTAGAACCCCAAGCTGAAGAAAAGCCAAAGACAAGCGGGGAGAGATGTCCCATCAGGGCTACGGCTCCTGCCAGAAACGTGGTGCAGCATCAGACCCCGACTCTCCTGGACAGGGATGGGTAGAGGGTCCTTTCTTTCCTTCCCTCCTCCTTTCCAAAATCTTCTGCCATAAAAAAAAAGGGGAAAAGCTAGATCAAAGGGTCCCATAGGCACCAGGGGTGAGAGCTCAAGTGTGCATTGCTGCCCGCTCCACCTTTGCACCTGTCCATTGGTAAGGAAGGTGCTGTTTGGGAGGTAAGCAAGGGGTGCAAGAAAAAAATAATTATTTTCCTATTATTTTAGGGAAATAAAAGAAAACAAAGATGGAGAATATGAGACTGCTAGCAGGAAACCAGGTCTTAGCAAAGTGAGGTGTAATTAACAGAAAACACCAGTCCATAGGGCTCTCCACAGGGGACAGTCACAACCATAATGGAGCCATCAAAAAAATATTGTTTTTCTTACAGTAACACCTCAAGCCTAATTTACTACAAAGAGGAGAGAGCTGTAAAAGAGTGGGAATTCTCTTCATCCACTGCTGCTTTCCAGGAACTGCATGAGGCCAGTCCAATTTGCACCTTTTATCACCCCCGCTTGCATCTCACTTGTGTGCAGGAACACTCTCCCCAGGGCAATAAACCCAAAATTACTGCAGAAAGGCGGCTGTGGAAACTGCTCACCTGAAATTCCAAGGGGCTTTACTGGGGCAAGAGCTGCCAAAAGAAACCCCTGGACCCCTCTGCCCCAGGCACCCAGTAACGCCCAATCCCACTAGCACCCTTCACACAGCACCCGGTGCCTGTTCCCTGCACTGAAGCAGTACAAGCTGAGCTCCCCCATTTCTATGGGTGCCCTCCCACCCATGCGTTTATTTCTATCTCTGCTCAAAAGCCCCAGCCCAATAGGAACCTGGAGGCTGACCCCACCAACAGAGGAAGACTGACCAGCTCTGCTTGAATTTTCAGCTTGCAAGCTTTTCCCAAGCTTGGATGCTTGCTCTTGTCATGGAAGTATAGACTAACCCTCTAAATTACAGCCCATTTTAGGGCCCAGCTGCTAACTATGAGAGCAGCAAGTCCCTCTCAACTTTTTCCATCTTTTTTCTTCTCCATTTCTGGACCATTCTGGGTCCACACAGCTCCCTGCCTCTCTCCCACTGCAACGCTGCAGAGGATGAGAATTGCCTTGAGGAGCACAAAACCCAAAGAAGCTGGCACAGGCACCAGCCAGCGGAAATAAAGATTTTCCTGAGGGGTGTCGAGGGGTGGGAGGGTGATCAGAGAGGATGTTTAGGTGCCTAGCTGGGTTCAGATCAAGACAGCCAGGGGATCTTCACTGATGCCAACCCCCCGTTCACTCCAACCTGCCAAGGGCATCTTTGCCTGTCATCTGCATGGCTCCATATAGGCAAGAAACTAGAAAAATAAGCAGTCTTGCTTTTGTGGACTGATAACTGCTGTGAGCTGATACACTGCAGCTTTTCAGGGTACTGTAACCTGCCAAGCACCCCCTCCCTGACCCAGCGCTCCTCTCCCACTCAACTTTGCTTTCAGGAAAAATTAGGCTGAGTTTCAAGCAAACCTGGGCTGAGCCTCAAGTGAACCTGAGCCAACTCCTAATTTATGCCGTCAGCATATTGTTTGGGGTCAAAACCAAAAGACACACAGAGGCTTTGCCTCGGTTTTGCTCCAACCTGGAAGCACATCTGAGACATCCTGGCTGCAGCTCACTGCCGGCAGTCACCTGGATCACAGCACAATACAGGACTTGCCTGGGAGCAAGAGGAGGCAGGTCTCAGAGGGTTAATGCACAGGGTCCCAGGGTCCCAAGTCTGGCCCAGGCTGTTATTTCAGGGTCATGCTCCTGAGTGATAAATTCTGAAATAAAATCAAGTCTCACTGCAGGAAAAGATGCTGTTACTCTTAATTAGGCAGAGCTGCATCTTAGTGACTAATCCTTTACCTGCAAGAGCGCTGCATGTGAGGCGACATGGGAAATAGGTTTCTGGAAGCTGCTAGAGGCAGTGTGGCTGGACATCACCCCCAGTTAGCAGGGTGCAGTGCCAGGGCACAAAGAATAGGGCTCGACTAAGGAAGTGCTTCTTCACTTAAGGACACCCCAAAGAATAATTTATTTTGCAGACACTGGGGTATTGAGGGGGATGTCATCATACATGTCTGTCACTCTGCAGGCATAAGACACTGATGATACTTAGCTCTGCCCCTCTCTCTCTCCTCCCAGCCCCTTTTGAAACATCATACCTTGCACTGGGTATGAGGGCCAGAAAAGCCACTGACCCATTTCCATATCAAGGCAGGCATTCCAAACCAGGGGTGCACATCCAACACCCCTGCTTCCCACACCATGGCCGAGACCACTCACACCACAGCGCTGCTGCTGGAAAGGCTGTTCACAACACAGGTAAAGGTCTTACCTCATAACAGATCTGCCCCGCAAACTGAAGAGCAGGAAGGCAGACTTTGTCATCTGGACACCTCTACCCCAGTCCTATGAAATTCAGAGAAAGGTTTTAGCAGGCTAGGGCTTTGTCTGCACCACAAAAACCAAAACACACCTCTAATTAGCAAGGGGAATGGTAAATCAAACCAACATAGGGTTGCTGAGATGGGAAGCCTCCCCCATTCCCATGACTTTTAGCAACAGCATGGGTGGAAAAGTTGGCCAAGTTTTTCCAAGAGCATCCACCCCAAGCAAAAATTCCCTTTTACATGTGGCATATAGGTATGACATACAAGGTGTGTACAAGCCACCTCAACAGCATCAACACAAGAGGCAAACCATAGTCTGCAGTGGCAAGTGAAGGGTCTGTATCTTCTTTGATGGCAAACACTGGCCTCACAGCAGCCACCAAGACGATGGCCTCCATGCCAGCATCTCAGTGGAGGATGACAGAGCAACACAGCTCTTCTCTGTAAGTTTTGCTCTACTCTATGAGAAAGTTTAGTCTTTCTGGGAGGCTGCATTTATATTGTGGCTGAACGAATTGTTCCAAACTGGAGACCAGTAAGTTAAACAATCTTCCCAGCTTGTCTTTGTGCTGCAAACATGTTCGGCAGTGCTTCAATAGTTTGGGCAACAGTGGGGCTGTGTGTCATGTATTATTTCTGGCCATCTGGAACAAGCATTAACCACAAATAAGCAAATTTGCTTGTTCTTTGCTGCAAAGAAAGAAGAGCCTTGCCAGAGCGATGCTCATTTCCACTGATGACAGATGTTTGGGGCATGCTTGGGTACTGCCTGCTGCATGCAAACCAGAAGTCTCCCTTCTCCATCCTAAGGAACTGCCAAGTTTTATGGGCTGAGATTCTGAAAAACTAGAAAGTGGGTTGTGGGGGGTGGAATTGAAAATATCAACCTTTTAAGTTGACTCAAGTTTACTTTTTCCCTGGGTTTTTGACCCAGTGTCCCTGCAGAGTGAAGCTTACCCAGGGGCACTCTGTTCCTTCTTGCCCTGCCAATTTTTGCAACCCTGGGCAGCTTGCAGGCGAATGAGATCAAGCTGCCCAGGACGCCTGTGTGGTTGAGGATGGAAGGGTTCATAGAGGCAGGGCCCCCTGTGGACCGTCTGAACTGGTGCTTGGAAAAATCCCCAAATCTGGGGATTGTGAACTTCCTAAAGTGCCAGCCCCACGTTCTCCATATCCCTCTTCTTTCTCCCCCTCCCTCTCATACACATACACACATAGGCGGCTGCTCTTTTACTTTCAACTTCCCACACAAGCCAGAGGAACAAAATGAAATCAATAAATAACCACTGTTAACTCCTGCATTTTCAAAGTTGTGCATGGGGATCTGAGTACATGTAACTTCCATTAACCTCATTTAGAGTCAAAAACGTAACACCCTGGCCACTGCTCTCCAAACACCAAGACTTTGCTGCAACCCACTGATGCTGGCAAGCCCTCACTGTTTCTTTGCCCAGACCAAGGCTGGGTGTCTGGGGCTGGGGGGGGGTGTGTGATTTTTTTTTTTTCCAAACAGGGGTGGCTGCTGTCCTGAAGTTCTCATTTCCCTCTGTTATTGTTTTCAATTGCTGGCATTGTTCAGAAAGGGTCTGCAATCCAGGACCATCATATCCCTGTAAGTCAGGATTTCAGTGCCAGGCTGCTGAAGTGCCACCCAGGCGGTCCCCTTCTCTGCAGAAGTTGCCCTGAAAACATGCGTGCCAGGAGCTCCTGGCTCAATGCAGGAAAGGCTTTAGGTGCTGTTTTCTCTTTCCAGGCTTGTACATATGCATATTTATTCCAGAATGAGGGCAGAAACCAGCAAGAAAATAAAACCAATGATAGGTTGAGGCCAACCCCACTGGTGCTCAGGAGCCTCTGGGACACTGCACCACCAGTGCTACTCTCCCACCGACAGGAGCAGATACACCTACAGGCACGTAAGCCTCACAGAGTAGCTTTCAGAGAGCACATCCTCTCCATTATTCCACAGATCCAGAGGATTTCCACAAAGAACTGTAACACCATGCAGCGCTGACAGCCAGTGCTGTCACCCAGACAAAGAGAGCTGGAAGCTGTATCCCACACAGCTTTGGCAATCCAGATAGCACTGCTGCCTCCCAGCATTACTGGCATTTATCATGCCTTTGCTAAACAACCCTTTACAGCAGGTAAAAACCAAGGGCTTGATTGCTGCAGGAATTACCACAGCCTGAGAGCAAAGGATTTCTTATTTTTGCATGTTTCCAACCTTGATAGGTGATGGATGTAATTAGCAAATGAAAGCAATTGCAGTCTGCCTTGCCTTTGCTCAGTTGCACCAAGCAGCTCTCCAGAGTGCAGCGTAATAACACATTGCTGTATATGTACGCCCTGATCAACCTAAACCTTTGATTGTGTATTTTTAGAGAAGCTTTAGGAGACAAGGCAATTGTCTTCCTTTTTAGGAAATCCTTTTCAAGAATACTAATTTCTAATCAGAGCTGGGCACAGAAGAAAACGTCCTTCCACAGGAAAGGACCTTCAAAATGTTTGACAAGTTCGGGAGACAGGTTAATTGTTGCAGTTTTCCTTTGTACTTATTTTCTCTTTTTGTCTACTGGAAAGAGGACAAAAAATAAAAGATGTGTTTTGTTTAAATGACAAAACACAACCAAATATTTTCATAAGAAAAATTTAAAAGAAAGGAACACGTACATTTAAATCTCATGTAACTGAAGACCCTACTTCAGGTAAAGACACTTCCATAAGTGTTTGCTTCCTATAGAGGGAAAAAAAAATTAAAATTCCATTTGCAACACTTACAGCAAAATGTTTTTAAACAAATGCCTTTTGTTTAAAGAAATTCAGCTGCATCTCAAGCAGTTTAGCATACGTAAAGAAAGTGTGCATGCTGCTGGCATTTCTGTCAGAGCATTTGCAAGGCTTTCTTATTAAAGAGAGCACCTATGGGCTCTTTTCCTCTCCCTCGGCATCACCAGTGTGGATGATGAATGCATGAGCAGAGTTAGTGGAAAAAACATCATAATATTTTATGTTAGCTAAAAAAAGTTATGCAAAGACTAGTTTTGCTCAATAAATGACTTTTTAAAGTTCTCAGGTCATGCCCAGAGAGGAGTGAACAACCCCCCAGAAGCTGTATTTGTACACATGGATGCACTTCCATACACCTGGTCATAACAGAACAAGTCCATCTACACAGAACAAAGCCACTGACACAGGAAGATACATGCCGTTGTACACAGCTGTGAAGCAGTGGCGTTTACAAAATCTCATTTACTATGTCCTCAGACATCTGGCTTGAACTCTCTGGTGTCTGATACAAGCTGTGCTCACACAGCCTTCCCCTGAAGCAGAATGTGGAAAGATATATATTATTTTTTTTTAACCTTTCTATGAGGCCACCTATTTTCCCAAACCCTGAGAAAATTTAAAACCCCTGGGGATTTGTCCCTCCCTGCCCTTAGCTCAGACTGAAGCTGGCCAGTGGATAGATCCTATCAGAGGCCCATGCGCAGAAGTGCTGCTATCATCTCCCACTTCATTTCTGCAAGAAGCTGGTCAAACCCACCAGCAGACAACTATGCATAAATGCCGAGTCTCTGCTCAATTAGGCACCTACATCCAGGCGTGGAGCGGTATGAACAACAGTAGAAAACACTACCTGTAGTGCAGGGGCACAGGTGAGATCTGCCTAGAGGCACACACACGTGTCCCCACACACCTCACACCATCATCCTTGCCCTCACATAGCATGGGATCTGCCACCTAAAAATAGGCAGCCAGCCGACAGCTGATCTCCCCACAAACGACCCTCCATATCCCAGGAATTCCACATGGCTGACAGACAGGGGAGCAGCCCTTCTTTGTGCTCCCAGCCCCACATAATGCTGTCAGCCCACCTGTCCCTTCCTAGAACTGCAGCCTGGAGCATCCTCACAGCTGAGTTCGCTGCAAGCCCCAGCAGCCCCACACACGCCTCCGCAAATGCCTCTCCTCATACCCTGCCACGGAGAAAGCCAGCATGGATTTACACTGGCATAGACAAACATGGGCTTTTCTTATTCATGAAGACTGGGCTGACTTTTGATCTTGCAGATTTTGTGATGGGTCTTTTCCACTCATTTTACTTCCTCAGCCTAAATCTATGCTTTTCACCACATTTTCGCTGAGTCCTTGTAGTCTTTATGGTGGTGCTTTATAGCGCCCATGCAAGCAGCTCGGGGCAGGGCACAAGCGTCATGGGAGCTGAAGCCTGCCAACCCCAGCAGCAAGCTATGAAACAAACCCAGACCCCAGAAGGCACAAAGCTGCCTGAAAGGTATCAGCAAAGTGCTGCTATGGGTAACACTATGAAAATTATGGTGGTTTTGAAAGTAGCCAGCAAGCTTGGAGAGGACTTACTGCCTACTGATACATCACCCTTCATATTTTAAGAAACAGTACCACTGTACCATTGGTGCTGCTATGGTAAAACATTGCAACAACCCATCATTTCTATACCATCATTAGGCTGGTGCTTTTGTTCCTACCCTGAGAGGAGGTGGGAAGCAGAGTAGAGACAAAGCATCTGGGGGCAACAGCACTTCAGGAGGAAGCCCAGCCCAGCCAGGGGGAACACCGGGCAGGAAAAGCCCAGGTGAAGCTGCCCAGCAAAACCAGTAGGCAGAAGGACAAGCCAGCCCCCCACGTAGAGCCCAAGCCTCCTGCAGAAGCAGCAGCTAGGGCTGGATAAGCCCAAACTTGGGGCAGCACATGGCAGGTGTCACTGTAAATTACCAGGGATAGAGCCAGGACAAGCAGGGCACCTTTTTAGGATGGCAACAGCCTTGTGTAGAAGTCTGGGCAGCCAAAGCAGGAGCCAACAGCTCCAGGCTCTGGCTGGGGTGTTAGCAGATACTAGGTCCATCCAAATGCCACCTGCTACATCTAGTCAGCATCACAAAGCAAGCCCACTGCAGATGGACAGAGGTCCATAACTGGCTGATAAATGCCTTATCTTGTCATTACATTACCCATATGCGCTTAAACCCTGGAGTGGATTTCGCCAGCTCAGCTCCCCAGCTGCATTTCCCTGCTCACGCCTGCCGGACTGGGCAGCAGGAAGGTGCAAGCACTGGTCTGTACACCAAATCTCTTTGTTGTCTATTTATACCCTGTCCTCTGGAAGCAGCTCACTAGCGGCTGTCACTTGGCATCTTATCTCTCCTCACTTTGCAAACTGTCTCCTGGCAGCCCCATGGCAGTCCTGCCATTGCTTGGGAGGCTGCTCCCTTCCCACTCACTATTTTTTCTAAGAAAAGTATCATAAGACACACAGATTGCACTGTTTGGTTAAAAGGCAGGGCTTTACACTTCTTATGAAAAGCATAAGGATTTGCCAATGATCCCAAGATCCAAACCTTTACCTTCATTTTGTTCCTGACATGCAGAAGTTCATGCCTCCTGCTGTACAAGTGCGTACGTAAGGCAGGGCGCTGAATAAGATTAATCACAACAAACTGCAGTAGTCCCTGCTTAGCCTTAGATCTCAAAGCCCTGTAGAAGAATTTCTGTATAATTATCCTTATTTTACAAAAGGGAAACAGAAGCACAAAGGAATTAAATGACTGCATGTGTACACCCAAAAGCCATGATCCCAAAATCTTTGAGCTTGTAAAGCATCAAAAGTACCGGGACAGCAGTGACTGACTTATGGATGCTCATAGCACCTACCTCCCCTCATGTCCCTGTTGGTCAGCATTTGGGGCTTATTCAATTTGCATCTGCAGACACTTCCAAAAAACACACCACTTTCATCAACCACAAGACTGGTATTGGATCAGCGCAGATAAGGTTTCCCATTAAACCATCTCCCCGTAAGGCCTTCTCCTCTTGTACGTAGGACAGACAGAATGGAAGAACCAGTGTCTCCCTGGGCCTTTCCAAAAGCCACCATGGGTAGCACCACAAACCTTCCTTGCTCTGATGCAAATGAAAATCCAAGGAGCTCTTGACCTTCCACCTGAGCATGTTCCTGAGGGCAGGGGGGCTCAGGGCCACACCTCCTCCTGGACCACCTCTAGGGTGTGACAAAAACTTTAAACCAAGGCCATAACAGGCTGTTCAGCAGCTGCAAGAGGATACTGGTCCCTGAGCAGTGGCTCCCCACACAGCGAGTCCACAGTGGTACAGAAGCCCAGCCTCACATGGGGATGAGGGGAAGGACTAGGGAAGGATCATGGGGCACCCAGCCAGGATGCTCTGGGCACCCTGATGGGAGCCAGCCCCCTGTTAATCCCCATTTTTCCCCACTCCAGGGCAGCAGATAGGCACCTAGGCATCAGGACTGACAGACAGTTGGTTTCATTGTTTTTGTTAGGTTTTTTAATGAGCAGTGCATGTCTCTGCAGCCCAGGGAACCTCCAGCTGCCTCCGGAGCTGTTTGCAAAGCCACAAGACAAGAAAGTAGAGGTGCCATCCCTCCCCAGGTCTTGTTGCACAGTCAGCTGGTGGGGACAGTGGAGGAAAAGGAGGGCAGCCATGGGAAGCAACAGGGCTGTTGACACCTGCTTGTCACAGAAAAGCAAAAAGTAAAACAGCCAAAGCAGGGAGCAGGCAGAAGCAAAGCAAAGACTGACTCCAGCTTCAGTGAAGGGAAGGCAATAAGGTGCTGGAGATCATGATCCCACCACAGTGGCAGGGATGGGTGCAAGAAAAGGGGCCACCCCCAGGAGCATCACTGAGGACAGGCCCGCCATTGGACCAGGTGCCTGGTATCACAACATCCACTGCTGCAGCTCCCCAGGCACCCCCTCTGTTTCACCCAGCTGGGGCTTCTGTCCTTATTCCTCCTGCCTCCCAGCTGCCGGTCCTCAGAAACAGGCTGGAAACGCAGTCCCAGCTCCGAAAAGCTGCTGCCATCTCCTGGAAAGAGAATCCTTCCCTGGAGAGTGGCGAGAGCATGCAAGGGCCACTGGGACACGTGCCAGAAGGGACCTGTGGCCACCAACACCTGCTGCTCCAGGGATGGCCTAATCCTCCCCTGTGATGTCATACTTGTCACCTTGATGGCCGAGGGTGATGTCAGATGTACAGGGTTGTGCTGCAGAGAGGGTGTGGCGGTCCGTGTGGACAACAGCAAGGGGGACTCTTTATATCAGCACAGGCTTCCCATGGGCAGGAGAACACTCCTAACTTATAACCAGCGCAGGCAACACACTTGGAGCTGCTTTCTTCCACTCCTAATTGCAAAATCAGAGCCTTTGACAGAAGGAAATGGTGCAGGGTAACTCCCACACACCAGGCACTGGGACCCCATTGCCATCAGGAGGCTGAGGGGGAAATCATTGCAACTCCTAGGTCTCCTTTCAACTGCAGTGCCCCTGAGCTACTGCACAGCTGCCCAGATAGAACCTGCCACTTCCACAAGTCCACACAGAGATAACTTGCAGTCCCAGGAGTCTCTCTGGCACTGATACACATTTTCATAAACACATCTGTCCAACAGGGTTGGGGTGGATTCCCACCCACCCCCCCCAAAAAAAAATAAAAAAATCTTAGCCATCTCTCCTGATGCTGCAAGACCAAGACGTTCAAATTGCCTTCCTCAAACAGTGGCGCCTGCCAAGGCACAGCTGATGGCCCCACAGCAGGCTGCATGCCACCCGTGAGCTATGAGCTGGCCCGTACAAGCGTCACTGCAGTATTTATATCCTTTTATTATGCTTTAAACCATTGGGGAGAAACAGGTGCAAAGCTGTCTGCAAAACAGTGGCCAGCAACATCCCCCCAAGCCTCAAGCTTACATACATCAGCATGGACACACACATATGGGAGGACAGAGCTGGGCCTTTTAAATCCCTACTGAGTGCTGAAGTTGTCGATAAAATCAGTCCTGGAAGAGGACACACACACCAATGCACAGTAAAGATTTGATGGGTAGATTAAACCCTAACAGGTAATTACTCTGATAAAGACACCCCACTTCAGCCCATGTGGCCATTCAGCACAGCTGGCTGGGGACACCCCCATGCACCCTGGGGAACCCTTTCTGGCTACTTCAGCAAATAAATCACCACTGCCCTTCAGCTGCCACCCAGGGAGCGTAGCCTTAGTGCAGCTTGCTCTCCCAAAGGTGCCCAGAGCAGGGTATGCAGCTATGGGGTTGAAGAAAGGCCATTTTTGGTACATGCTGGGCTTGAACTGCGCCTCTCACCTTGTTGCTCAGCTTGCAGCCCCAGGGGGGATTTGCTGGGGTACATCTGTGGGTCCTCCATGCCGAGGTGGGGAGTGTCTTCTTCAGAGAAAAGCAGGTCTTCTGAACACAGACCAGGCTCTGACCACTTGAGAGCCTCTGAAAGCTCCCCATCATCTTCCTTAGGAGTAGGTTGGTTGGCACCTTTCCTTGGGGGATCCTTAAAGGAATCTCCTTTTATAAGCTGGAGTGGAGCCAGAGTATCCTCCAGCAAACTGAAAAAGAAGCATGGCCTGGATATCTAACCAGAGATGAGCCTGACCCAGACTTTCCCCAAGGCAAAATTAAGGGACAGCAAGAAGATGCTGGTAGCTTTATAGCCTCAAGTCAGCTGGAGCAGGAGTGAAGCGCCCTCACCAAGCTCAGAGGTGCCACTACTCAGGCTGCATTTGGGGGCACCTCCCAGCCCTATCCAGCTACATAACACATCAGGGGGAGCACTATGCAATGGCTTCAAGTTCACGGCTGTCTGGCCACCCCTTTTCGTTAAAGCAGGTAGAGGGTGCTATTAGGATTAGCAATATAATAGCCCAGCGCCTCGAGCCTGCCTTGCCTGGGACAGCAGTGAGCTGAGCAGCAAATTTCAGACAAAGTTCATGAATGTGGCTTGCCTTAGGACATGCCTGGTTTTCACGGGAAGGAGACAGGAAGCCTTGGGTTAATTGATGCAGCATTAACACTTCATTGCTAGAAATCAAAGCTGAGTTTAGCTTTGAAACCCATCTTTTATGGATAGAGGCATTACCCAGTGCTGCACCATACTGTATTACTCCAGACCAGGAAAAAGCCAGGTACCACTGTGACAACTGCTATTCAGCCTTTCCTGAAAATGAACCTTTTTCCTTCCCTTTCTTCCTGAGCAGGGAAGGAGCAGAGGGGATTTGTGTCAGTGTCCCCTGCAGTCGAGCACCTCATAAATCTCCCCTTTGGAAAGGCAGAGCAGCCCCATTCTGCTCCTGGGGAAGAAAGCAGGTATTGTTCAGCCTCAGGTACACCACAGGGAGCTGAAACCCAAACACATGTGCTGTGGGATGGGCTGATGTGACAGCCAGGACAGCCCGGGCTGATAAAAGACCACAAGTTTGCTCCCCACCAGGTTCCAAATAATAGCATTTCTGATTTTTACATTGCTTCAAAGAATAACCACACACTTTATAATGTATGAAATGGAAATACTGAGATCAGGTTTACCTCCACCACTCCTGCACACGTGCCAGGGGTACGTGTCACTGGGCAAAACTGGGGGGGGGGTTCTGTTTCCCCCAGCAACATCCCCAGCAGGACAGAGAGAAGTTTTTGTACTCCACTTGCCAGCATCCTTCTCCTTGACTTCAAGGCAAAGCTCTGGACACCTTTCCCCACTGACAGCCTGGGTTTGCAGATCTATATAACATCTGGCTCGGCAAGGGGAGACCCCATCCTCTGTGTCACCACCATGGGGAAAACGTTTCCTCTCCCTCTGCACACCTCCCCCAGGAAACCAAAGGTCGGGGAGCCAGAGGGAAATTTATGGGCTTCCCCTCCTAAAAGACTTCTCCAGATGGGCCTCTAACACTGGATTTTTTTTCCAGGTGAAGGAAAAGAGGAATAGGGAAGCAGAGGAGGGGAGATGGGTAAGGGCAAGACTGCAGGTCACATTTTTCTGCTCACAGCAAATGCGTCAGGCAGAGAGGCCAGCAGGTGGCCAGGCTTCTACTCCCACTCAAGCTGCAACAGCATCAGAAGGTGCAGGCTCAACAGCTGGCACAAAGCTGGCTCAGACTCTGAGTTCCCAGCTCGTACCAGACCAAATGCAAAACTCCTTGTGCAAAACAGGGATATTTTGGTGATTTGATGCAATAGCCCACACTGGGATTGAGCAGCATTTTAAAGATGAAGAGGCACCACAAGTGCTATGCAACACCCTGCTCACCCCATTTCAGCCAGACCCACAAGCGCTAACCTCAGCAGATGCCAGCGCCTGCTTGGACGGCAGGGCCAGGGTGACATTATTTCAGTGCCCCTGTTTTTCATACCAGTCACCTGCAGGCAGCCAGCACAGCAGGACCATGGGCATCAACTAGCTTCCCCGGATCGCCTGTCAGGAAGAGGAAATGCCACACATTTTTCCAGCCGCTTGTACCTGCGCCAAGTCTAAATGCCACCCCTAAAAAAAAAAAAAAAAAACAGTGGGAAGGAGGGCCACACCACCATCTGCTCACCTCCCCAGCCAGACCACCGTGGCCACACAGTTATTTTTGAATGAGGCAGCAACTTGAAGCAGCTAACAAAGACCCAGCCTGGGCTTTTGCACCTCCCTGTGCAGGTCAGCAGCAGACAGCCCAGTGTCACCTACCACAAGGCAGCAGCAGAGCCACGACAACACATTCCAACTGGTGGTGGGCAGAAGTCACGGACATCTTAGGAGCTATTCTCAGCATCCACAGGACACCAGGGATTTCAAGCAGTGTTTCTAATTAAATGAAGCTCCTGCACTGCTTCTATCTGATCAGTGGCCAGCCCCACATAGCTTTAGCCCAAACAACTTTGATCCCTCTGGCAAATGACCCCAGGCTCCTTGCCAGCTCCCCCAAAAGCTGCAGCCTCCTCTCCCCGGTAGAGAGAGGGAGCACTGCCCCCACACTGAGCAAAGCTGCCCACAGCCCCATGCCAGTTTGCATCAGTGTCCAACCACAAAAAGCATCCCTTAGCCCCAGACAAGTGCACCCAGCAAATCAAAGGGCCCCAGCCACAGCCTGACTGGAGAAGCTCTCCCATTTTTTTTTTTCTCCAATTGAACAGTGCCTTATTTCAAGGTCTGAATTGTTCTAAGTAAATTAGGATGAAACCATTCAGCCACTGAGAATTACCTTCAAATTTCCAGATGCTTTCTTGCCTCTAACAAGCAGGAGGGGAGCTGGGACATTTCAGGGAGGCATTAGACACTTCAATGGCCCACAGCCCTGGGGGCACATGAGAGGCCTGAGCTAGGTGTCATCTCCCTGCAGCCCAAGCCATTTCTCTGGGGGATTTATACCTCCCAAAAACTAGCACAGTCCAAGGGTTATCACGTTGCTGGTGCTGAGTAGGGACAGCTCAGCAGTGTCTCTCACCTCCCTTCTGAAACACATCCCTTCAGCCAGTGGTACCCACACAATTTGCCCCAACAATCACTCTGAAGCCAAGGGACAGTTTTGCCATTTGCCGTTAAAGAGCTTCCACGTCCCACCCCAGGCCCTCACACGTGTCAGGGTGTGATGCTTCAACAGCATCTTCAAAGTGATCAGCAAAACACTCTGCGAGTCCTTTCAAGGGCAAGAAACATGGTAGCTTCAGCTCTGCAACCCCTTTAAAGGCATCAGTCTCAAAGACAACAAAGCCCACTTCCGTCTGCAGAGATAGAATAGGAACAACTTTCTACCAAATTTATATAGAGAACTTGCTTAAACGTCAGGCTGGCTAAGCAGGACTCCACAGTGCTTATTTAGAGCAAAATAACATGTTTTTTTCCTGTGCAGCACACTCCATTCACCTCTTCGAAGCCACCCCAAGCTCTGCTTGGATGTCCAGACCAAACAGACCCACCTGATGCATCTGAGCATCCCAAGACAAAAGGCTTCTGTGAAAATGAGGCGGGTGTCCAGGGTGGGAGCACAGAGGCCACTAGAGGCACATGTGCAGCTGCCCCACATCCAAAGGGATGCACTGGCACAGCAGGGAAAATTGATGATGATGAGGGAAGTCCATCAGGCTGCATGCTGGCCCCACAGATTGATGGCCTCTGCAATGAGCCACACATAATGGCCAAGTTCAGGCTGCAGTGGCCAGGAGCTGAAAGGCAACAGCCATAAATAAGCTGGGGAAAAGAGGGAAGACAGGAGGCTGGCAGGGATAAATAAATACTCACACTGCAGCACGGCTGCGGGAGGCACAGGGAGAGGGGCTACAGCACCGAAACAGGATACAGCCTACATTGGGATGGAAGTGCTGCCACAAAAGTGGTTACTTTGGGGGGAGAGCTCCCCATTCAATAACACCAAGCAAGCCATTTCCCCTCAACCCCCCCAAACCATCTTTCCACCCAAAAGCACAGCCAGCTGCTAAAGGGTCCGTGTCACACATCCTCCCACAAAACACAACAGGGGGATAAAAGTAACCAAAGGGGCTTGGTACAGGGGACTTTAGGGTTATAATCCCACCATTTCCAAAGCTCCACCTCAGCCTGATACTCCCACCATCCCCCACCCCCCCGCCTCAAGACCTTGTATCTCAGCAGGTTTTCCCATTACTGAACTGGCTGGCTGGCCTTCCCTCATTGCCTTGCTCAGCCAAAAGTACCAGCCTCAGGGTTTTTCCCTTTTCAGTTATTGCCCATTAATGAATAGGGGAGATATGGGAGCAGAGGGCATGGAGCTGGAGGTTTCCGTCATTGTCCCCCATCTGCTTCATTCAGGCTGGTTACCCTTCTCTGGCTTAAATAAGCCCTTTGCATTTTGTTGTGGTCTCCTCTCTTTCCTTGCCTCCGCTGTTTTGTCAAGAAAAACCTTGCCCAAAGAGCCACTGTGATTTACTGCAGTGTTAACAAATGTCAGAGCTTGGAAGCCTTGTAGGAACCGCTTGCTGGCAGCCTGCCTGGACAAACATACTAAAAGTCAACCCTGGCGTGGATACTTGAGGAATTAGTGTCCATACAAAGATGCATTAAATACAGGGAGAAAGATGGGGGATTTTTACAACAGAGGTTTGAAAGCTTCCTCAGGGCTGTTTAACATATGGTGCTTCTCCTCTGCACCTGCCCCACGGCCCCTCACGAGAGCGGCTCCCAGATTCCCATCCTTGTCACAGAACCCAAATGTCACTAGAGTTAGAGTTCCCCATGGGCACTGCCTGTCTGGCAGGGGATGAGCCCACCTGCAAGGTGGTGTTTTGTACATGTGTGTTTTAACAGCTAATTTTTCCCCAGCCCTCCCTGCCAGACAGGTTGTGCTCGTGGCGGGCATGTTGCAGAGCAACTCCTGCTCAGCCATGCAGGGTTCCCCACTTGCTGCCAAAAACTTATTTTAAGATACAATAAGAGGGGAGAGACGGGATATCCCTAAATCCAACCTCTTGCTCATGAAACCCGTAAATCCAGCTCAGCCATAGGGGAGCACATCAGACCCCGGGTACCCAGAGAGGAAGAACTATTGGGAAATGAGACACAGTGACCAATATAGTGATTTTAAAAACTCTCAGCATTTCTTCAATGGCTGCCAACAGCTCCCCAGCCCTGCCTGCACTGGCCAACCATTGCTGCAGGCAGGCTGGGCCAGCCATGCATCCCACGCAGCCCTGCTGCTCTGCTATTGTCATTTGCACAGATCCCAAGCACTGTACTAGGAAGGAATATTTTACGTGTGCATTGTGTGTGTTTTAAAGGTTAATTCCTCCTCCGGCACCTTCTGCTTGACAGATTTGTCCAGCATCATCTGCACTGTAGAAAGCAACCCCGTGCCAGGAGAGGCATGCTCAGCCTTGCAAAGCATGGCCAGGCAATGTTCCTTGGCCGATGCCAAATTTCAAAAAAAACCAAAAACAAATATAGAAAAATATCATGTCATAAAATTAAAATAAATAAATAAATACATACATACCCCCTGGGGCTCTTGATAGAACAAAACATTTTTCCCAAGCAAATCCATTCCCATATATGCAATGCCTGGCTCTGAGGAAGGGTAGATGGGGAAGGCCTGGGAAGTTGGTCATCTGAACTGACACACTGTAAGTCTCCTGCATTACGTGAGATATCATAACCCACAGTAATTTAGCAACTTAAGGCTCATCATGTCAACCCAGCTGACATGACATTACCTTAGCTTACCTCTGTGTCCTGCCCCCAAAGCACAGCTCTTTGCCCATCAGGCAAGACCCATGGGAGCACACTGGGAACAGAGGAACAAGCTTCTGGAAACCTCTCATAGGTATTCATGCAGATGACAGGAAACAAAAGGAAACCTGGAAGTCACCAGCCAAGTAGTGCCTTGGCAATACTGCTTCACGGGGGAACGCCTGGGGTCCCTACCACTTTCCAGAAGAGCCTTCCAGTCTCTACTGACCATGGTGGAAACACAGCAGATCAGGTTGGAGAAGGGCTGCCCAGCTCTTTGGCCTACTGAAGGCTTCCCAGGGATCTTCATCCATTTAGGGCTGCAATCCATCACAGCCAAACACACAACCTACACATGTTCTTCTGGGTGTGAGGGGCAGGCAAGCACTTTGGAAAGCAGAGAGGAGGGACTCAAACCAGAGTTGGCAAGGGAATAGAACAAAAAGAGAAATTCCCACCCCACCACCCTCAGTGAGCAGAGCCAAAGTCATCCTGCTTCAAGCCTGGACCTCATGCCCTCACCCCAGACATTTGCCTACACAGCCACAGCCAGGAGCAGGGAAGGGAAGATCCAGTCAGATGGTCCCATCCCCTACTCCCCCACACCACTGGCCTCACATTGGGCATGGCTCACCATTCCCAAAAATGCATTTGCTGGATGAAACTCTCTCCTCCCCCACCCCATGACAGCTTTTCCCCAACCAGCCTCCTCCTACCAAAAAGCTGCTCCTCCATCAGGCAGCTGCCAAGGACCCAGGAAGAGGCTTTAATCTTCAAAATAGCCAGGGTGTAAGAGGCAGAAGGACCTTGTGGAACAGCCCTTCAGCGTAGCAGCTGACCCACCTCCATGAAGCAAGGGTAAAGGACCACTCAGCTCTCCCCACAACCTGGCACCCTTCCACACCAAGCTACCAAACACCCTTCCAAACCACAGCTGGGCTTAAATAGAGCCAACCCATGGGTGTAGGTAGGCCCCAGGTGAAGCTGCTCAGAGCCATTAAGGCCAGTTGGTGTCATCAAGGCTCAACATGGGGAGATGCAACTAATAAGTAATCTAGCAGTGCTGTCCCTGCTGGGGATTGTCCTTGGGGGGCTCACAGTGCTATCTGCCCGTCCACTGTGCATAACCATTGCACTGTATTTCACCATGCCCTAGTTAACTCTGCACCCAGCCCCACTGAGCAGTTAAATCTAGCCCAGGACTACTGCACACAGCCTTTCCTTTACTGCACACTGTCCGTCCCCAAAGCATAGGCAGACCAAAACTCATCTTTGCACCACAGAGTCTTTGCTGGAATGCTGAGCCTGTTGCAGTAACAGTAGGGCAGGGACTCAAGGCAAAAAGCCTCTTTATTTGCCCTTCCAGGCAAATAAAGCTCAGCTGGGGTACAAGGCGAGTCCCAAATGCAGGGAAAGCAGCTGCTCTGGCTGTGGTTCCTGCCGCAGGAAGCCCTGGCACTGTCGCGGGGCCTCCAGCTCTTCTCTCAGCCACCACCAATTCAGTGGATCCGAAGCCCAGTCCCAACCGGATCCAGCACATCCCAGCATCACCAAAGCCACCTCTTTGCCCAGCAGCACCTCTGACAAAGGCTAGCCTGTTCCTCGCCTTTCCACTGGTGCCACGTATGTCACCGGGCTCCGCTCTCGGCTTTTCCGTTGGAGATGGCCCTGAGATGAATAGGTCCCTGTTTTGCCCTCATTGTGGGATGAACGGAAGGGCTTCAGCCTCTGCAGCACTTCGCAACTCGGGATTTTATTAGCCCCCAGCCATTCCAGTTCCGAGAAGCTCTAAAAAGAGACTTTGATTTCCAGGGTCTGTTTTTTCTTTGGGAATTAAAATACCTTTCATCGTCACAAATAGCACAGCAGAGTTACAGAAAAAGGGTGGGGAGGGAAATTAAAGTAATTGGGGGGAATTACTGGAATGCACAAGGTCTCTCCAGGCTCATCCCCCGCCATGGGAAAGGAGCTTCCATCCCATTTCATCAGAGCACAGAAAGTCTCTGACTGGCCGATAAGCATTTCTCCACCTCTCAGGGATGTGGCAAAGGCCCTCCACACAGACCCAAGGCAGAGGTGCGGTGGGGAGCCCTTGGCAGATTCTTGGTGCAGCCTGCCACAGACTGCTCGGCCCCAAAACCCAGCCTGCCAGCTTGTTGGAGCCTTTACAAGCCCCCAGACTCCCACAGAGCAGGAGCAGAGCCATCTAGTCCAGGTGAAAACATTTTTCTGCTGAAAAATAAGAAAAAAAATAGCTGCTTAGGAATGCTGACTGCAGTTAGTAAAGTCAAGAAAGCCATATAAAGAGTAATAAGTGTTGAGAAAGGGCTGTTTAACTTCTGTTTTGATAAAAGTACTAGATCAAAAGTGTGTTGCTGTGCATTATGGGCTGAAGTACACCCATCTTACTGATTTCTTCTTTCCAAACCATGAAGGCTTTAAGACCCTGCCCAGCAGGCTGCACTGCCGGCTGGCCCGGGCTCTGCCACAGTGGGAACCATCCCAGGCTGCTTTGGCGGTGGCCATGCGGTTTGGCCCCAGAGATCTAGGCCCCATGGCCAACACCTTTTTATTTTAATCTTCATTTTTTAAAATCTTTTTTTTAATATACATAAAGATTTGGGAAAACAAACTGGCTTCTAGACGTATGAAAAAGCTGGGCCAGTCCCTACCTGGCCAGTGCCCCTCTGAAGTGTCCTACGGAGCAGGGCTATGCCAGGGTATCCCAGAGAAGTGCAGGCTTCCAAAGGTAGAAACGGCACTTTAATCCAAAATGCCCTACAGCAAAAACCCCTACAGACACTGCTCCCCACCCCCACTTCCAGCCTTGCCAAACCCTGCTTCCACTGGTGAGATTTTCCTGTGAGGGGTTACAGCAACAGTAATCAAGAAGCCGCGGGGATCCCCCGTCTGTGTTTTATGGGCTGACTTCTCTGGGGTGAAAAGTACAGGGGGAGCAGTGGGGAAGGCAATACAGCCCCCTCCCCTCCTGCCTGCCTTATTTTTAATTTGCTTTCTGCAAATCCCTGCTTCTGCAGCAAGGCCAGGTCATCACCACAGCCTCACTGGGGCCAGTGGTTTGGGTGTGATAACGAAAGATGAGAATTGGTGAAGAGCAGCAAGCAGGAGCGGAGCTGGCAGCAGAGGGGCCAGACATGCTGCCCTCCCATGGGAGTCCCTGTCCCAAAGCCAGGAGGGTTGGAAGGAGGGGTGACAGCATTGTCAGGGGCAAGCTTGGGCAAATGATCATGTGAAGAAAATTTGGCCAGTGCTACAAGAAATGTGCATTTTTCTCTGCTCAGCTGCCTCCTCCAGGTTTTCCCCCCTCACCAGTAGCAGAGCTCATTTCTGCCTGGGTCAGGCTGCCTGGGAATAGTGCAAATGCAAAAACCAGTGGTCTCACTTAGCCCCTACAGTGACAGATACAGCCAGGACAGCCATGGCTATGCCATGGCACGGACCTTCAGGCCAGGAAACGGTCTAAATTGGGCTTCTCCCCTTCAGTATCCCAGGCTGCTTCCTGAGATATTATTGTTTTCCTTCTCCCTCTTGATGTATTGTCCCGTAGCATATTTGGGGTTTCCCAGCATGTGCCAAGAAACCGCTGGCCGTGACGCACCAGCCTGTTTTTTAGGCTGCCAGCAGCAGCTCCTTCCTGCGGGGAGCCAGGAAGCACGGCCCCCACGGGGCTTCCTAGGGTTCCCCCACCTTCTAATCCAGGGGAACGAAAAGCATTCATTTTTAACACTGTCATGGGATGTGAAAAATAACAATCTGGGGGAAAGCAGATGACAAGCAGCGTCTCTGAGGCCCTGTGAATTGCATGGAGCTGTCTGCAGAGCAGAGCCTGTCACGCTGCTCCAAAATGTAAGCCATCCTCTGCATTTTCCAATTCAGCCAAATAAAGGGGCGGGGGGGGAAGGAAAAAAAAGCCCAGGCCACTACTTTCCTCAGCCTGGTTCCGAGGTAATAAAAATATCTTGGAGCAGGAGCCCCAGCTTCACAGCTCAACCACTGACAGAGTCGGGTTGTGGGCCAAGACAGTAGGGAGCTCACCTGTGTTGCTTGGCTTTGCTTTCCCACAGAGTGAATTTTGAGGACCCCAGTTCCCAAGCAGCACTGGCCAAAGCCATTTGAGTAAGGAAATTAATGGCCTTCCCTTCCCAATGCTCCCATGGACCCCTTCCTCCTCCTCCTCCCTGTCCATCACCCGCTTGCGGCGCTGGTGAATCCCTGCAAACTCCAAAAGCTCTCCTGGGGATCCTATGCCCAGGGCCACATTTTTCCAAGTGTCTCTCTAAATATATATGTCAGCAGCAGAAAGGGGAGGAGAGCAAGAAAAAAACATTTTGTGAGTATCCATCTGTTTGCAGATCATTAATTCTCCCTGGGGAGCCCCAGAGCACTTTCATCTGCTGTTTGCTAAGTTTAGGTTAGAGAGGTTTTCGGGTGCAAGCACGGTCAGGGAAAGGCAAAGCTGCCCTGGGCTTTAGCAGATTGCCAAGGAGGAATTTGGGCAGGCAACAGGAAAGCTCTTTCCGCGGCTGGGAGGCATCCAGTCAGGACAGAAACACTCCTGGCCTCTGAATGCTTTTATAAAAATAAGAAGAATAGATGTTTACTCGCAGGAAAGCAAAGAACGGAAAAAGTTATCAACACCATTGTTTGCCACAAATAATTTCACCTTCTCTAGTCATATGGTGTATTCAAAAAAACCCTGCTCTTTCTTATCATATACCGGCAACTACGCAGCACCTACATAGCTGGGCTCGCTCCTGGCAGGCCTCAAGGACTCAGCTTGGACCAGCCCCATGGCAGAGCCCGTTCCCCATCACCTCTACCTCGCTCTCTCATTCCTGGCGCCTTGTGGCCAAGAAGACCTGACCCGAGTCCTGCTTTTACAGCTGAACTGCCCCTCTGCAGCTGCGTTTATGAGGCTGACAGCTCTTTAATTGCTGTTTATGAAACACCCTGCCACTGCCCCGAGCACAAAAGCTCAGCTAAGAAACTGTCTCTAACCCAAGCTGGCTGCAGCATGGTTTGCCTAGGGGTCCCCCCAGGACCACAGTGGGGTTTGGGGGTTCACAGGCAGGCTTAGGCAATGTCAGAGCAGTGAGGGACCAAAAATCTCCCCAAAATACTGCTCTTTAGGCATAAGCTGTGGTTTGTCCTCCACAACTTCCCCAGCATGCTGCTGCTGGGGAAGGAGTCTGATCCATGGCTCCCTGGTTTTCCATCGGGACCTTGCAAAGGGCTCCTGCCTTGCCAGCCAGACCCAGCATCGCCTCCCCCCTCCCCTCACAGTCCGCCCAGCCGATGGCTCCCTGGAAAACACAGCCTGCAGAAGGCCGGCATCCTGGCCTGTGTCTGGCCAAGGCCAAGGGCGCAGAATCCCAGCACCACCTCCTGGCAACGCACCACCGTGCACGGCCGCATGCTGGCTGTGGCCAACCCCCCCACCCCAGCAAACCATGGGGACCACCTGAAGACAGAAATGGAGGGCTGCGCAGACCCCAGCCTTCCCTGTGTCTGTCCAAGCCTGGGTATTTTCCCCTTTCCCCGGCAGCACGGCCAGCCCCAGGGGGGCTGCTGACGTGGGACCCCCAGTTGCATCCCCCAGCAAGCAGCAGCTGCCTGCTGCAGGGTGAATAGCGGCGCGGCTCACCCGAGAGGCGACCGAATTTAATTTGAGATGAATGGGCACCCCCCTGCCGCCCATGACATTTTCATTGCAGGCTAACAAGGGGAGAAAAATCCAATTAGGTGACAAAGGGGGTCCCTAATCAGCCGTGCAGCCCGGCGCGGGGCAGCCAGGACAGCACAGCATCCTGCGGGAGAAGAGGGACAGACCATGGGAAAACAAGAAAACCCTCCGAAAAAATCCTCTTGTGATAGTGCAAAGGCCAAACTGCAGGATAGCAAGGCTGCTGAAGCACACCCAAAAAAATGTAGTTACAAAACCAGTTGGTCTTTACACCCCCAGGGTGCCATCCATAAGTCTCCCAGGTCACTGAGATAAAGTGGTCCAAAGCAGGCTGGGCAGGGCAGGGGCAGCTCCTGGGTACAGAGTCTGAGGGCAGGGGGATATATAACCTGCAGCCAGGAGCATGCTGCTCCTGAAAATAAAAAACTAATAAAATTTAGCAGGCTCCTTCCAGGGCATCCACCCAGCACCAAGTATTCAACAAAACTCAGTTCCAGGAGGAGGTAAGGATGAACTACATCAGGGTTTATTACTAGAGGAGCTTTTTCAAACCACAAAAGATTTTGGCTAACCCTGGATTGCAGTCTTTCCAATAACAGGTGCCCTTTCATGGTGTTAACACATGCAGCCAGCAGTACCATTTATCTCCAAGCTCTGGTGCCTAAAGCAGGGGGGATTGATGGTGGGACACCCATGTGTGCAAAACCCCCTCCTGCCCCAATGCGGGGATGCTGGGGCATCGCAGCATGCAGCAAGGGCATTGCAGCACACTGGGAAAGGCAAGGGGGAGGCATACATAAATAACAGCTGGGTTTTAAAGGAGGAGTGATAAATGGGAACACTGTGCTCCCTCGGGAATTATTAACGATGGGGGAGGCTGAAACCTTGGCTTTGCCCCCAGTATGGGGTTGTGTGGTGAAAGCCAATGGATGGGAGCAGGCAGGGGGAGCAGATGGCTGGAGGAGGCCAGGGGTCCAGCCAGGAGCAGGGGGGTCCCTGCCAGCACAGCGCAGGGGGCTGTGATGAGGTACAGTGGCTGCATCTCCCATGGGACACAGCTGGGCCATGCGGGGGTAGGACCCCCTGTGTCCTCTACTCCCTGGAGCCCCTCAGGTGGCTCCAGCTGCAGCTCCAGGTGGCCACCGCTAAGTATTGACCCAGTGCTATCTCAGCTCCCACCTTATCAGGGCAAGGGCCAGCTCCGGGCACCAGCACCTGCCCCATTAATCTTCCCCCTGTCCCACGGCGGCAAATTCTCGGTGGCTGAAATGATCTGCCCAGGGAGGGAGCGGGGAGTGCTCCGGCCGCTGGTGCCTAGGGTCTAGGGATGACAGATTGGTACCTGGGAGGTGACAGGGAGATGGTTTTCTTTTTCTCTTTAGCTCCTGCCATCGCCTCTGCCGGGGGAGGGGACCATGGGCAGGCAGGTGCCTTTATACCTAGGTATATTCATGATAGCATTTTCCACTGCAGTTTGGGTACTGCAGTCTTGGGGATGTGGTGCCCTGAGGAAGAGAGGAAATTATCTCCATTTGCGTACACAGGGTGTGAAAGGAGGGGGAGATAATTTCCCTTCAATTGCTATCTGAAATAATGAGCTGAGCCTGAGTAAGGAGCCCACGTTTCACTCACAGACTTCAGGGTGAAAATGGAGATGTGATTCCTCACACCAGGGCTGGCTCCACACAGAGTTGCACAAAGTCCAAGCAAAAATCACATCTGAGGCCCTGGAAAAACAAGGTAAAGCCTCACAGCTCTGGCTGAAATAAAAACAAAAGCAGCAATTCTTCATGGCTGCAGCTGTGCAACTCCTGACTGCAAGGGTTAAATGCAATCAGAAATGCCTATGGGGACCATTAAACACAAAACCTGTGTGTGTCCCTCAGGGAGAGAAGTTCTGTGCTTTGCCCAGGGTGGGAGCCTCAGCAGTGATGGCAGGGACTAAGGTGGTCCCAAATGCCTCATCCCTAGCACCCTGCTCTCACCCATACCCCTGTGAACACCACTATGAGAGCGCACAGGGCTGTAGAGGGGCCAGCAAACACCCAGTGGAAAACTCACACCACCTGCTTGCCCCCACATGGGTTTTTCTAGGGGCAGCCCTGGTCAGAGAATAACCAGGGAGGCAGGATGACCCAAGCAAAGCCAACACTGAGCTTTTGCCATGAAACCCATCCAAGGACACGGTGTCTGTAGGAATGAAGAAAGATGCCATGGGTGTTGTCACGCTCCCCCTCCCCCAGGGAGGAAGAGCATCACTAGTAGTCTAAGCTGGGAAGAGTCTAACTTGCCAGCAAAGGTCTTGGCTTCACAAGCAGATAGGACCTGCTCAGAGGTTAGGTAGCAGAGTCTATCCCAGTTCCAAATACAAATACACATTGACTGATCATTTTCTTCTGCACTATGAAGCCCACAGCTCCAAAGGAGTGACGTGCACCAGGTCAGTCTTTTCAGAATGCAGGGCTACCTCATCAGTTGTGTGCTGCAAGGCCTCTGAGCAGAGGAGAGGACATTGTGGAGAGAGAGGCCACACCAGTGGCTGCTCCTGGGGAACTCACTGCTTGGTTGATGCTTTCACCCTTTCCTTAAAGGTCCCTTAACCCCTCAGGTTACCTTTCCCTTGACGCAGAAAGGCCCAACACTTTTGGCAAGGGCATCACATGAGCCCCAGGCAGGGCTCGAAGGCAGCTTGGGGCACTGGCACCCGGCACCATCCCCCTTCCTGCCCTCCCTGTCTGGGCTGTGCAGACAGGATGGAGTTTCCCCCTTCCTCACACAAACTTGGGATCTCCTTTCAGCTATTGCTTTTTTTTGTATTGATTTTTAAAAGGGGGCACTGCAGCTTTAAAGAGCTTCCCAGACTTGCCTTTGTGACCGGAGGAGAGGGTGGGGTGGTGGCGGAGGTGGGGACCCAGAAGAATGAAATAAAGAGAAGTACAACAAAAAGAAGTTAAAAGTGTGAGTGACAAGTTTTCGGCAACAGGCTTCAGCCCCTGTGGGGTCGTTTGGGAGAAGAATGGCAACAAATGAACAAATGAGCTGGATTTTCATGCTTGGCGGACGGTGAATGAATAAGCATCTTTTAAAACCCTATCAGGAACTCTTTGGATTGTCATTATAGCTTGGAGGAGGGGGGAAAAGGCAGACTTTTGAGGGCTGACCATGTGAAAGAATCCCAATTCTTTGCCTTTTCTCTGCCAGCAAGCACGGCAACACCGAAACGTGCGGGCGGTGCAGGAGGACGGGCATGCAGCCGCAGCCGAGCATCCTGCCACCACTCAGTGCAGGAGCACCTCTGAGGGACACTGGGGCACCCCAGTGCACATTGGAAAAGGCGAGAGGGTCCGCTTTGCTTGCAGAAGCCCCCGCTGATTCCCAGCAGCAACGGAGGGGACAGGCAGTGGTTTGCAGCCCCTACTGCCTCCTCCGCCAGGAAACCTGACTGCAATGTCAGAGGCAGACAATGTGAGAGGGCAGGAGGCGACTCACTTAAAGCCATATTTAGAGTGCAGAGTCGAGGCCTGAGGTCAAAGGAATTGCCCTGGGATTATGGGAATCACCTTCATTTTCTCATCAGCCTTCAGACACGAGGGAGCAGCCAGAAGCAAGGAGGATGGGGACAAGTCTGTCACTGAAGAAAGGACGCTGGTGTTTCCTCTTCCCTGGCCCTGGCAATGAGCCTGGCCTCTCTGAGCCACACAAATAATTTGCAGGTTCTGTTTTCAACTGTTTTTTATCCTCAATCCCCCATTTTAACCTTGAGCAGAACAGAGCATTGGTGAGGTAGTTGCAGGAGACTGCTTTGGAGGCACAGCCACAGTTCAGCAGTAAAATGTAGCTGTGGAGGAGAAGGAATGCTCAGGAGGAGAGAGGTTTAGAGTCTCCTGATTTCTGTAATAGAGGATAATAGCACGTATTCAAAAATCTTGTCTAAACAGACAGAGACCTAAAACTGAGTGCTGGCAGCATGAAAACATCAGCTTGTAGCAAGGGGTTCTGCACTGGCTGAAAAAAAAAATTGAGTCCACCTTGCATGGGATTTCAGCAACCAAACCTGGCAGTGCCCAAGCTAAGTTTGCTTTCAACCCACTGCCTGCAAGTATGCAAGGGCACAAGCCTGCATCTCTGAAACGGTTGCAGTCCCAGCGGCCACCTGTTTCTTCCACGTCAAAAAGTCCAGAGGCCATTACAGCAGCCATGGTTATAAAGGCCGGGCACTGGCACTGGGACAGCCCCATCAAGAGAAATGAGACGATCATGCACTAAACATAGAGAAAAGATAAATGGAAAAAGAGTCTTTCAGTCTTCATTATCAAGTTTCCATGGGTTTGCCAAAACCATAGCAACCAGTTCAAGCAATGATTAACCTAATAATGTGGAGGCAAAGAAAAAAAAATGCATTCAATCCCCTAAAGAAGTCACTAGTTCTCCAGAGGTAGTAAATCCACCCGCCCCCCACCCCCCCTGCCCCACAACGTATAGCCCCATGGCTGGAAGACCAGAAGCATCCTAAGCCTCCAGAGAAAAAAAATCTTCAGTGTAGTAAAACCCATTAAAGTGACCACTCTCTAAAAACACAGCTGTATAGACGTATTTTGGAACCTTTGTAATACCTGCTTTCCATGAGACTCTCAGGGTCTTCTTGCCCATACAGACCCTGAGCTCTCTTTTGGAATATTTTGCAAAAATGCTACTTTTGCAGACTAAGGGAGTGGTCATTATCCTCCCCAGTCCCGTGGCACACACAGATAGCTAGGGCAAGGTGATACCTCCCATAGGGAGATACCAGAGTGGAGCTGGACTAGCAGGGAAAACATTAAATGATTTTATCACCCAAATAATCACAGTGTTTCGCCTGTGGCCACACACGGAGGCCTTGGAGCACTTTGCAGACTGTTAGAGTATGAAAACAATAAGCAATTCAGCCAGAAAGGGGGGGAGGGGGAGGAATACTATTAGGTCTTTCATTCTGCCTATCTGATCTACGACGCAGATAGATCACGTTCAGGACTAAAACAGTACACACAGAGATAGGCACACACTGCCTTTTCCTAGTCCTCAGCCTTGCCCCATGGCCTGTGTTTCTCCAGCAATGTGGGTATTGCTTCTCAAAGCAATGAATAGGCAAAGTAGTGGGGCTCTGCAGAGATGAACGGCTCCCAGGAGGCAGCAGGAAGAGCAGGTCTTCAAAAACTCTCGAGTAGAAATGGAGACCTGCTTGCCTTGCTTGTCAGGGCTGTAACTGTAGTGCCCTTGCTCCCTTCTCCTGGGTGCACGGGGCACCTGCAGCTCCTCTCAGTTCATTGACCGAGGCTGGATTAAGCACACAAGAACAGATTGCTGCTTCTCCAAAACCCACCAAGCCCCACGTGTTTTCTGAGCTGCAAGGTGTCTGGTGAGCACCGGGAACCAGCTGGCCTCTCCCTTCGCCACAGGACTGGGCGACGTTGCCCACAGCCCACCTGAAGGCACAGCACTCTACAGCCAGCCCCCACCTCGGCTGAGTCCAGCAAGCCCGAGGAGCAACGCAGCAGGCGGGGGTCCGCACCGGGAGGGACTCCCCAGCCCCCCGTGCCCGGCCAGGGCACACTCCGAAGGCTGAGCCCTGGTTGCGGGGGGGGGGTGGGGGGGGGGTGGGCAGGCAGCAGTGCGCGGAGGCCTGGGGCGGGGGAGCACCGCGCCGCGCCCCCCGCCCGGCGCGGGCCCGGCCACCGCCTTCAGCACCATGGCCAGAGCCCGCGGCGCCGGCGCGGCCCGGGGCGCAGGGGGCTCCGCGCACCGCGCACCGCTCCGCGCACCGCCATCCCCCGCGCCCTCCCGACGCCGGTGGGTGTCCCCCGCCCCAGCCCGCCCCACGGCTCCCGGGGAGCGGGAGCAGCGCGGAGGGGGGATGCGGAGGGGTCGCCCCCGCTGTTGCCTCCCCCAGTCTGAGGGGCAGGGGCGGGGGGACAAGGCCCCCGGGATCCCGTACCCGGTCAGGTTGCACTCTCGCCTCTTTTGTTGCGGTGCGGGAGGGGGCTGTTGGGGGCTGTTTGTGCGTGCGTCTTTGTTTCCAGTAACCAAATTTCTTTTGTTCTACAAATTGCCTCAATAGAGTCTCTTTGCCGCGAGCAAACGGGCTCAGCTGAGAACAATTAGCATCACAATGGGCTTTTGGCCTCGCGGACCGCTTTGTCTAGTGACTGCCGAGCGCGGAGACGGGAGGCGGCCGGGCCGTAAATCTACCGGCTACAAATTGAGTCCCTGGAAGGAGAGGGCCGGGGAGGGCTTGCGGGATTCATGCGGCTCCTCTTCTCTTCTTGCAGTGGCGTGGGAGGTATTGCGCTCCCCACCTCCTGCGTTTTTAACCGGCCTGGCGCTGCCCACCCCGAGCCCCCCGTCTGCCCCGGCTAAATCCTCCCCCACGGAGGATGGGGTCGGCCTGGGGCAGCGCTGCTCTGGGGACACGCTCCGTCTGGAGAGCTGGAGCGCTGTGTCCCGGGAACATCCCCAAGATAGCCCCGGGGCCGAGCCTGGCGCTGAAAATCCGCCTGCGCGAGGAGGGCTGCAGCCGTGGTGCACCTTGCCGGGAGGCGGCGGGCAGAGCAGGGTAGCTGCCCGGCGGGACCGGGAACTACACGGACCGGCCGCAGCCCTGCGGGAAGCGGCGTCTGTAAAGAGAGGTCGGTTTTAAACGGGCGCATGGGCCCCGACAGGCACACGCCGGCGTGCGCACAGGCGCAAGACCCCGCTGCGCCTCTCTCCATCTCCGCTCCTCCCCACGCAGGGGAGCGTCCCTGCCCGGCCACACCCGGGACCCCACGCCAGCCCCCGCAAGGCAGGCGCTGCCCTCTACGGTGCGGGCTGCGCGCGATTTTGAAACCCCCAGAGAGCCCTCGGTGGAAAGAACACGGCGTTGCACAGGTCTGACTGTGACACACTTTATTCTCCTCTTCTTCTTCTTCGAAAAACCCGAGATACAGCCGCGGCTCCCCTTCCCGGTACGAACAGCTGGACCACCGCTGCCAAAAATACTCTTATATACAAAATATATATTTTTTACGAAATATAATCAATAAATACCGATAGCGACAAATTAATATAATTTACCGTTTCCGAGTACAAAACCGTGATTTGTTTTTGTCCGCCCACTCCCTCTGCGCTTCAGCCAAGCGGGACGGGGCAGGGGGGAGCAGGGCGCCCGCCGCCCCCCGGCGCGCAGCGCGGGGACACCCCCTCCGCTCCACCGGCTATGTGAGGGCCAAAAGCGGGGGACAGCGGCTGGGCGGCGGGCTCAGAGGAAAGCGGGGAAGGCGGCGGGGCCGCGGCGCAGGGCGGCGGGCGGCGGGGCGGCGGGGCAGAGCGAGTCCCAGGACCCGGGGGAGGCGGTGGCGGCGGCGGCGGGGGGCGGCGGCGGGGGGGGCTCGGGCAGGCCCTGCTCGGCCAGGCGGAGGCTCTGGGTGAGCGCCCAGATGTAGTTGTGGGCGAAGCGGAGCGTCTCTATCTTGGTGAGCTTGGCGTCGTCGGGGAAGGTGGGCAGGACGCTGCGGAGCGCGTCCAGGGCGGAGTTGAGGTGGTGCATGCGGTTCCTCTCCCGGTCGTTGGCCTTCATGCGCCGGCTCCTCTTCTGCTTGCTGAGCAGCCCCTCGCTCCGCGCCTTGCCGCGGCCCCGCCGCGCCTTCCCCTTCCTGCGGGCCGCCGCCTCCCGCGGGGCCAGGGCGCTGCGGGCCGGCGAGGCGCCCCGGCTGCCCGCGGAGCCGCCGGCGGCCGCGGAGGGGGCGTCCTCAGCGCCGCCGAAATAGGGCTGCCCTTCGCCCGGCGAGCGGTCGCTCTGCGGGGCCATCCTGCAAAGCCAAGCCCGCGTCAGCCGGCGGGGAGCGGCGCTGAGGCCGGCCCGGGGGAGCCTTGTCCCCCGCGGCTCTACCTGCTGAGCGCGGGCGAGGCTGCGGGGCAGGAGAGCGGCTCTCGCTCCGCGGCCCCCCCGCCGCTGTCCCCTCCCCGCTGCCCCTCGAGCGCGGGCAGGAAAGGTTGTGCGGCCGGCACACGACTGCCGTTAAGCCCCTATATATATAGGGCCGGCAGACAATGGGGATTTCCCGGCCGGGCGGCGTGTGCGCCCCCCCGCCCGCACCCACCCCCTGGCACGCTTTTATCTTATCAGCCCGGCGGGAGCGTGCCGGGCCCGGCACCGCCCGCCGTCCCGGCCCCGCCACGCGAGACCCCGCCGGCTCCCACGCTGCGCCGGGACCCTCCGCCTCCGCCCGCCCCCTCTGTCCCCGGCCCGGCCCCCGCCCTCCCTCCCTTCCCCGGGCCGGGACCCCCGGGCCGAGCCGCCGACCCCGGGCGTGGGAGGGTCGCACCTCGGCCGGGGCGACCGCGCACGCCTGGGCTCCGCGGGGGGCTGCGGCGGGGGCGGGACAGGCGGCCCTGGCACAGGGTCCCAGCAGTGACAGGGGGGCTCCCGGGGACTCGGCTACGCAAAGCCGGGCAGCGCCGGGCCCCGCGCCCCGGTGTGGCCGGGAACGCACCGCCGGGCCAGGCGGGGTCCCTCCCTGGTGCCAGCCGCGGGGGTCCCCCCGGCCCCGTTCCGGCTCCGCTTCCCTAGGCAGAGCCGCAACCACCTCTCGCCTCCCGCTGCCCCGGCGCCGCGGGGCGCTCCCGGGACCCTCCCTCCGACGCCGGCAGGGGAGTGAAGGGACCCAGCCACCTCCTGCGACCCCCTCTCCGCGCCGCCACTGCGCCGGACACCGCCCCGCGCCCCCCGGGACCGACCGGCGGAGCTGCGGGCGGCGAGCGCTGGCACCGGGAGGGGGGGGGGACGCGGGACGCCGTTCTCCAGCCCTTTCCCCCGTGCCGTGTCTTTGCTTCCCCCGGGCGAACGGGGCCTGGGTCCCGCGGAATAAGGCCCCCCCCCGCAGTCCCCGGCCGCCCCCCGCCCCGCCAGCCCGGCGCTGAGCCCGGGGAGGGCCGCCCTGTCGCCGGGACTCGGTGCGCAAAACGTGCCAGGGACTTTTGCGCACCGGCTGCGGCAGGAGGCGGGGACCGGCCTGGGCCCGGGACACCTTTCCCCGGCGGAGGGCGGGGGACCCGGGGCGGCGAGGCCGGACCCTCCCTGCACGGGCTGGCGCCCCCGGGGGTGCGGGCAAGGCTGCCGGGAGGGCGCAGCCCCGGCGGTGCGAGAGCCCCCCGCTCCTTCACCAAAGCGGCGCGGCGGATCCCGGCCGGGGGTTATCGGCGCCGGGAGCGGCCGGACCGGCCCGCCCGGGCCGCGGCGGGGCAGGGGCAGCTCCCCCGGCCCGGCCCGGTCCCCAGCCCCGCGGGGCGGCCGCGGCCGGCGCGGTGCGGGGCGGTGCGGGGCCGTGCGCGCTGCCTCTCCAGGGGCGCGGCGCGGCGGGCGAGCAATCCCGCTCCCCCGCGGCGGCGGCGCTCGGAGGGCGGGGGAGCGGGGCCGAGGGGGGCCGGCCACCGCGGCGGCTCGGGCGCCCCTTCTCGAAGGGCGTTTCAGAGGGCAGAGGAGGATGAATAGGAAGGGCCCGGCGGGGTTTTTTTTGTGTTCTTTTTTTTTTGTGCCTGTGCAATTGGATGACAAAAAAATCTGGCGAGCGAGTTTCCAAGCCTCAGACTGCCCACTTCAAACGTCCTTCAAACAAAAGCTGAAGAGGAAAAGAAAGCCCCACCTGGTACCGCTGTTTGCTAAAATAATAATAAATAGATTTCGTTTAATAAATAATTACAAGAGATTGTAAAGTGGAGTGCTTTGGGAAGCATTAATCATGGGGCTGGGGGCAGACATCACCTGCTGGCAAACAAGACAACTTTATTGTTAAATCACCTTCCCACTGCCACTTTCCGATAACTCCCTCCTGTCGCCACAAAGCCCGGCCGGGTATGTTTACTCATAGTTAGCATAACAAGCACCATATTACCACAAACGTGATAAAAATCTCCGGGGGCACCGCGGCGGGCTCCCGCTCACACCTGGCCGGGCCGCCCGGCGCGGAGCTGGCACCCAACGGCCCTTCCAGGAGGGGCCCTTCTGCCGTTTACATTGGCCTAGTTTATGCTGCTTTATAACAGGTTTACTGCAATCCCTATCTCCCGGCCCTATTTGTCTTATTTTATTGAAAACATATGGTAACCAGCCCAGCCCCGGCGCATCCCTCGCCTGCCAGGCGTCGGGAACGTTTTGCGAGCCGGGGCTCGGCCGCAGCCCGCCTGCCCGCCGCGGGCTGTTTACTCGGGAGAGCGGAGAGCAGATAAGGCCGCGCCCGCTCCCGACCCCTGTTCCCCAGAGCCGGGGGGCCGCCGGCCGCCCCGCGCCCTCCGCACGCCCCGGGGCCGCCGGTGCGCACCCGCGCCTCCTGCTCACCCGCGGGGCCGCGGCGGCCGCACGGCGGAGGCACCTGCGGCGGGGCCGCCCCTTCCTTCCTTCCCCCGCTCCCCCCGGCCGGGGCTGCTCAGGAGGTACCGTGATTTGCGGTGCCATATGTCGAGCGGCTCGGCGGAGCGCAGCCCTTCAGAGCCGGAGCAGCTGCTGCCCCGGCCCTACCTACCCGGCGCATAATACCTGGGAGCCGCAGCCCCGCGTCCCCCTTTGAGAGGGCAGCGCGGCTGGGCCGGCTCCGCGCCTCTGTTTTGTGACTTTATTGTGGCGCCCAACAGATGCACGCCTGCCCCTCCTGCCCCTCGCCCCGGTGCGAGCGCGCTGCTCGGGACACAAGGAGCACAGATGCCAGGCGCAAGGTGCACCAGATGCCCCGCTTTGTGAATTCAAACAATATTTCTCCCTTCCTCCCCCCTCCCTCTTCTTCCTACAAGAGGGAGAGGAGAAGGGGTACAAAAAGAAAAATATATGTAAAAAAAAATAAAATAGGAGAAGAAAGGAAAGCCCCGGCAAGCGCCGCCGGGAGCGCGTCCCCCTGGGGCCGCCCGACGGGGCGCACGGCTGGGCGCAGCGCCGCGGCCCCGAGCAGGGGTAGCGCAGCGCCGCGGGGACACCCCGTCGTGGTCCTGGGGACACCCCGCCGCGGCCCTGGGGAGGCGACCGGCCAGGGCGGGCAGGGGCCGGGGGTGCCCGCCGGGGCGACATGAGCCTTCCCGGGAAATCATTAATTATCCGGCGAGCGCTGAGCAAGCGGCCCCCCTTTGCGGAGTGGCAAAGGCTGCTGGGGAAAAGAATGGTGAAACCCATTTTGGCACCGTAAATCTTCCCGGCTTTTGTGGCCGGGGTCCAGCACACAAGAAAGTGTCCGGAGCAACTGGTACATGCACTGAGGGCTTGGCTGGAAAAAGCTGTCCCCGGTGTGGACCAGGGCTGCTGGAAAGGGTGTCCTCCCACCTTGGCTGTCCCTCCCCAACGGGGGCCAAGTGAGCTCTGCTCAAGGCAGAAGGGGCTGTGCAAGGAGAAACAACTCCCCAAGGTTAGACCCCCTTCCTGCCATGGACAGCAGTGGCACGAGTCCCACCAGCTGCAAATACCTATCCCTTCCATAACCATCCTGTGACCCTCCCCCTCTGTGCTGCAGAAATCTGCCACAAAGGCCTGACCCGTGCCAGAGCTGATGGGTTTTCCTCTAGCCCCACCGGGAGCTGGGTGGCACACCTCAGATGCTCTGACTTCCAAGGGCTGGGGGCTGAGGCTATTCGGGGGCAGGAATGGCCCAACCAAGCCCTGGGGTGAGGGGTGCCGACACTGCACCAGAACAGGAGAAGCCCTGGTAAGTACACTGGGAAAAGAAAGCCCAAGAGTTTCCAGTGTGCATCCCACTCTACAATAAACCTCCCTCTGTGCTTATGTGCCCTTAAAACACAGCCTGACAGGAGATGGCTTCATAAGGCTGCAAGAGCAGACAGCTGCTCTGACACTGAAACATATTTTGGGTGAGCATGCAACAATCTCGAGCATAGCAAAACCCTTGATTATGTCTGGATGGGAGAGAAGAAAGGAAAAGAAAGAGCATGGAAAGGCAAGGCAGGGAACAAATACCAACTACAAAAGGGTCAGTCAGATACTGGGCTGGGATGCCTACAGGTGAGTGCTGTGAAACCTGTTAATGTATTTACTCAGCCACCCAAGCATCTGTCCAGGCAGGGAAAGACAGTCCTAACCTCTCTGGGAGTTGGTCTCCTCCTGTCATTCCCAGCACTGCCAGCCTCTCTGCCCTCTCCGCTTCTGGCAAGTGGTCCCTTGCCCCAGCCCATTTCACCTGCCAAAAAGAGGGTTTCTCCTGGGCAGACAGGATGGTTTACATACCCAGAACACTCTCTCATTTAGGTTCTCCAAGTGCTTTAAGCTTTACAACGAGTTTCTGGTGAGATCTCGCAGAAGCCACCACCACCACATTTCTCTCTTGGCTAAACAAAACACAATGAGGGCTTAACAGGCGTTCAAGCACAGGTCCATCTTTAACTTGCCAGCAGCCCCAGTGGCCTAGAGCAAGCCCATACTTATGTATCTGCCTGCATGGAAATCTCAAAGAATAACTGCAATTAGAAATTTACTGTTTCCACAACTACAATTCACCAGAGGAAGCTTTCATGGCAAGGTAGCTCCAGCACTTGGACTTTACCAGCTGGCAGTGGTTGTCTTTGGCTACCAGTTGGACAACACAGACTTGAGGCTTCAGCAATCGTTTGCATCGAACCTCCTTTGGCTATCAATAGACAAACACAGACCATGGAGATGCTGATTTCAGACTGCCGTCTTCCTGATCGGTGCTTCTGTCCAGTAAGGGCAAAAATCTAACTTCCGGCATTTTGATGCATGGTGAAGTGTGGACTGGTCATAACGGCTCACCGTGAAACTCCTCACCCACCAGCTGCCCATGAAATAGACAGACGGTGCTTCCTGATCTCCAAAAATAAAGATGTTCTTTCCTCTCTGGTTTAGAGGCTCCACCGGTCAAACTTTGAACATACCAGAAGGCACCAGAACTGACTTTTGAGACGTGAAAAGGCTGCTAAAAGCCGGGAGTCTGGGAGGAAATTCCCCTCCTGGCCTGAAAACAAGGGCAGAGGTGTCTTGATGGACTCACACACTACTAACACCTCTCCAGAGCTTCATCAAAGCTCTCAACAAAAGACTGAGCAACATGTGGGGGCTTTGACCCTTCCCTTACAAACCGACGTTGCTGCCAGATCACTGCCACCACTGGGCACTGGGCAACGTGCCCAACATGGTGCTGGGGTCACTGCTCAAGCCAAACCACTGCTGGCAGGAGTGATGTGACTCATAAAGGTGCGGCATGGATATTTTACCTGCTGGCCCTGTGACCTGCCGAGGACTAGCTCGTGCTCCTCCCAGCGCCATTCCCAGCTGTGCCGTACACATCTGGCAGTCTGCAGAGCTGTGATGACAGTTCTGGTACCAATTGTCACAGGGGGTTGAATGCAGTTACGGCCCCCCCACCAACCCAAGCAACACCAGGTGCTGTAGCTCATCTGCCCACACCCCCAGTGCATGACCCCATTCCCTCTCTGACCATCCCTGTGCCAGCCCCTACTTCCCATCTTCCCCCTCCTTCCAGTCTCAGGAAGAAGCAACCCTCCTTACCCACCTCCCTCTGTTCCAGCCTCACCGCCCCCCTCGGTCCCATCCCCACATCTTTGTGCCCCTCTCCTGGCATGCCTTGTGCTGGTAGGTGTCCCTGCCAGGCAGCCTCAGTGCCCCATCCCAGCTTTCCCCAGCTATCCCTGCCCACACACCCCATCCCAGCTCCTGATGCTGGTACCCCCTCTCCCAACCCTCCATTCAGCATCAGGGTCCCATTTGCCAAGCCCCCAGCCTTTGAACTGGAGCCTTCTCCTGCCTTGCACTACTGCGGTGCTGAGGACGAGACAAGTTTATATCCAGAATGGACCATTTTCTTCCCTGAGTCAAGGTGTATAATGAACCTGGGGAGCCCACCAGCAGCACAGGACCTCCTGCCAGCCTATGCCAGGACTTCTGGGAAGGTGAGCAGCAAGCCTGACTTCAGTATCACAATGAGAAATGATGTATTTGCAATCAAAAGGGGAAAAAAGAAATATGGATATTTTCACACAAAACACTGTGCAGTTGTAAGCCGTAATGTTAGCTGCAGCCCCGCTCTGCAAGACAAGATACCACCAGCCTGTAGCAGTCCCTGGCAATGTGATTTTGGTGAGCCATGATCTAACCTTATGCCAACAGGTTGTAACACTGGGTGAAAGGCAGTGATCTCATGGCAGGTGACAACAGGGAAAATTCAAAGCCCTCACCCACCTGGATGCATCCAGAGCGTTTTAGCCACCAGTCCCCAGCTGTGGGGAGGGGAGCACCGGCTCAGTACCAGTCGTGCCTGCACAGCCAGGCTAAGCATGAGCCAGGGGAGGATGCTCCAGCCCACAGCCTACAGGGATAGGGCTGTTGCCCACAAAAGCCCTCAAGGACGGAGACTGTCCCCATGAAGCCCTGTGAAGCACTGCCAAGTCCTTTGAAGCCATGCGAGGGTCTGAGCTGAGTCCCAACCTTGCTGCAGGTTGGTGGCACAATGCTGGCACTGGAGACCTGGGGGGCACGGGGCTGCCTCCCCTACATGCACACGTGTCCCGGCAGCTTCCTGGCTTTTATCAGCACCCTTATCAGTTTCCTTCATTACTATGTTTCTTCAAACCTGCTATGGCTCCTTCAGGCACCCTGCCCCAGCCACCCCTGGCAGCTCCTGGGTACTGGCACTTTTAAGGGGGGGTCTGGCTGTGGCAAAGCCCCATACTCAGGAACACATCTGACATCCTTTCATCATCTGACATCCCCTTGCCCCGGGGGCTACAGCTCCCTCCCCCAGCTCTTCACTGCAATCCCCACCATTTTCCACCATCATTTAAGTTTCTGAAGTAATTTCTTTTTTCTTTTTTGTCCCCCCCCTTTTTTTTTAAAGCAAACCATCTACCATATGTTCTCCCCTGAAAGGGGTAATTGTTAACAGATCATTAAAACACCGTGGCAAGTGCTCTGAGATTCCTTCCCTCGTCTTACGCATTATCCTGTCTCTGTCACCCTTTCAATGCTGCTTTGAGGGCTCTGCTTTTCTAACTTCCTTCTCCGGGGGAAAAAAAAAAAAAAGAGAGAGAAAGAGCCACTAAAGTGACCCTCTTCACAGCTCTCCTCCTTGCTTTTCAATGTCTTTTTCGACACCCAACAATAATTGGGGCGGGGGACTGGCATGCCACTGCTGCCGCCATCAGCAGGGCCGCATCCTGCCCTGTTCCTGGGGTGCCGGGGTTGGGAAGGCAGGGCGAGGTGTGGCAGGGGTGCTTCAGCCACCCCATGGGCACTGACAACCTCTCCTTCCACTGCTGCATGACAGGGCTGCTTGCCATGGGATGCTCAAAAGGCGCATCCCATCCAAGATGGTCCCTTTGTCCCCACGCCTGGGATGGGGGTTGCAGGATGACCCTGTGACACACACACGTGTCTTGGGCTGAGATGGAGAGTATTCCTTACAAAGCTTATTTCCTCAGGTGATTGGATGCTTTTGGTGGCACAAATACATTTTATATGAAAATAAGCTAACAGCTGGCTGGGAATTGAACTAAGCCCAGAGATGAAGCTGTTCTGGGAGGCTCAGACATTTCACCTCCCTTTCCTGGGGAACAAACACTATTTAGGAAACACCAAATGCTGGGAAGCTGGCATTGACTGCTTTTAGCTGAACTGCTGTCTCAGCCAAGGTGAGTATGGGCACAGCACCACCATCTGTCCCCTTTGTTGGGACAGGAACCTTCCCAGAGCTCTGTCTGTGCATCTCCCACCCCCATGCACAGGGATAGGGACCCCAGGAGGGCTGCGAGCACCATTCGCAGAGCAGTCCTGTTCAGTGCCATGTTTAGTGATGCCATTTTACAAGGAAAGTGAGCCAGCAAAGCTACGTTAATCCTGGGATATGCCTGATGCTGTAGCAAGCCAGTGGACCATCACCTCGGATGCCCTGAGATAAGCCAGGAGGGCTTGCAGCTGCACAACCCCTCACCACCAAGAGGAGAGCAAGGAGAAGAACCAAGGGAGGCAAAGGCACATCCTGACAACAGCATTACACATGCCCAGTGCCAGCATGATGGCTGCCAAACTCACCATGAGCACCAACAACAAAGGTCTTGGTCTGAGGGACACCTCGTCACAGGCTCCCTAATCTTGTGATTGGAAAGGTCAAGGCTTTCAGAGCTCACATGTTCCGTACCCACATCTTCTCCCCTTGCATCACGGACTTGGCCACCCCCCCAGAGGACCATGTTCCCTGACTCACTGTAGCCTGCAGTCGAGCTTTGGGCACCATTTGCACCACTCCCCTGGCGTAGGCCCCTTTCCCAGCATCGGCATGAAGCCCTTTGAATTTGCACTTACCCATCCCAGCAAAGGGATGTGCCCCATGGGACCGGAGAGTGCCCAATACACGCGCTGTAAAAGATGGGGAGGAGGCAGCTGTCTCAGTCAGCAAAACCCAGTTACATTTGAAAAAACCCCAGAAACTTCAAAGCCCTGCACACAAACTTCTCCAAGAGCCAATATTCTCCAGCAGCTCAATGACTTTGCCAGTGCCTGCATGTAGCTCCAGGGACCTCACAGAGAGACCTCCCCTCGGTCAGGCACCTGCCAGCCTGACGCCCCAGCCACTTCACCCCGTGGCTCTTGCCCTTCAACCAGCAGGTTTATCCCAGCACCCTCCAAACCCCCCAGGGCCTTGTTATGCTCATTTCAACCTAGCGAGCTGTGGCCTCAAGCAGGAGGAGACAGTGCTGCTCTGCTTTGCTCCAGTTGAGGGACTGGTCCCCCACGGTTCCCACTGCGGGGTCACCAAGCATCCCAGCAGTGAGCGATGCTCAGCCAGTGACAGCAGCTCCTTGTGCTTCCCCAGGTAAAGCCTTTCCCACCCCACAGCGTGTGGCAGGCAGTGACACCCCCACCTGAGGTGCTGACCTACAAGAAATCTCCAGGGAGGGCTGAGCACCGTGATGGGGCTGAGATCTGTAAACTAGTACCCAACACCCAGAAGTATGAGGCGGCTTCACCCTGTTGCGCATGTCCCAGGCAGATTGGCTCTTCTCTGCTTTCCAGGATGACGGCTTTCACTTACCTCTACCTCTCCAAAAAGGAAAAAAAAACTTTCCACGGAAGAAGAAGTACCTCCTTCAAGGGAGCATGCTGGAAACAGGCAGGACACGCACTTCCCCAAGGGGATTTAACAGCTGCCTTTGCCAAGGGCTCTTACCGCTGCTGCAAAGCAAAATGTTACCCCCCATAGCTGCAGAGACAGACTTACAGGCCAGGAGCTGAACCCAAATGAAAGCAGTGCTCCCATCCCAAGTGTGAAAACAGACTGGGCCTGGGTTGGTTTTAGAAAGCACTGTGGACTTAATGTAATTTTGACAAGTTAAACAGCAGTGTCGCTCTCCGCACCAGAGATGAAGATGCCACCCTTTCTCCCCCCTCCCCAGAAAGGTACAGACAGAAAATGAGGATTCAAACCCAAAGCAACTTCATGTGCCACAAGTATGCTCAGGGTCAAGCTGATCTCCCTGGCCCAGCGGAGCTCCAAGGATGCTGGGCAGTGGGAACACCTGCACGCAGCGGCTGAACACCCACCACATTATTTCTTACCAAAAAGCAATTCCTGAACTCACGCAAACACCTTTTAATAATCAGCTTGTAGCCGAAAGTGATGAGCGCTGGGAAGTCCTGGTGAAGAGAAGGGCCTTAGGAATACAAATCTGAAAAATAACTTTTAGCTAACTGTTTTTTACATATTAAACACCAGTTTTTTCCCATCAGGAGGAAATGAGCTCATCCTGTCATCCTGCCTCCAAGGCTGGTTTTCCAGGTCAGGTTGTAATGAGCAGCCATATCCTGAGTGCCCTTTCTGCCCATGAACAGATGCTAATTATTGCAGAGTTTCAGGGCTAATGAGGGATTTCCAGCTTTGGCAGGGACGAAGCCTGTGAAAACTGTGCCCGTGTGAGGGGGCTTCATGGAGCAGGGCATGGGACAGGGCCCTGAGAAACCCCGGTGCTGTATGGGCATGCTGAATGGAGATTTAATTCACAGCAATCGGAGATTTAATTAGCACCTTGTGATATGGCATATCCACACCACCAGAGGGAGAGCTGCTCAGCATTTCTCCTCTGGAATTGTGCTAATTAAAGATTTTTATGATGTAACATCATCGTACAGCACACACTGTGCACGATGCCCCAGCCAGGCCCTCAGCTCACCCACATGCATGGCCCGAGTGCCGTGCCAAGTCTGTGCCTGGATGGCCTGTAATTATTTGAAATATAGAGGTAAATGTCTATTTCTAGCCAAATGGTGAGTGGTTCTCAGTGCAAATCCCCTCCTTGCTGCTTGAAGCATCACAGCGTCCCCGCTCTCTGAACCCACAGGGGAGGCAAAGAGTCTCAATCGGGTATCACTGCCCAGTGGCTCGGCAGGCAGCCACCATAAGGAGTTGTCGCAACCGTTCTGTTTCCTGGTCTTTGAACGGGCAGCTGCTCTGCGCAGCCATCCCATGACAGGCAGAAAACCACCAGGATGCAGGCAAGAGAGAGGCAACACAGGGGTCAGGCAGCAAGGACTGGTGGGGGTGATTTTTGCAGGCAAGAGCACAAACAGCTGCCCAGCATCTGTGGAGGGCAGGGCATTGGGGGGAGTGGGGAGAGCAGGAGCACACAGAGGATGAACCATGGGAAGCTCACAGCTGTCAGAGCACTTTAGAATTGCATGTGCACATACACGCACGCAGAAATTCCACAACAGTTCTGGGGTTTTGCAGGCTTGCATCAGTCTTTTAAACAGCAGGCAAGGAGCATTTTTAAAAGCAGGTTAAGGATGCATCTGCAAGGAGTAGTACAGCTGTGGCTGCTCCTGCCAGGAAGGCAGGGATTGAATTAGATCAACCTTCCTCACCCATTTTAAAATCAACTTTCACGACAGCTGTCTGGAAAAGCCTAGATGACCTTTGCTAGCGTGGCTGCAGTGGTTTCCACTTACAGCCAAATGCAAAAATCAAACCAGGACAACATTTTGAGCATAGCCCTTTGCATACTTACAGTTGATTTCTTTGCAGACTGGGGGATGTGCATATTTAAAAAGAGAATGCTGGCAGTTGAGTCAGTGATGTGTGTGCAGCACCAGCTGGAGATGAGCCACAGGTTCACTCACACCACACAACATCGCCTCCAGACCCCGCTTGTGCAGATGAACCAGGCAGGATGGAGCACACCCCTGCAGGGTCAGCGGCTCAGGATAAAACCAGCTACTTGTAAGCATGTGGAACACCTTGTACACACTACAAACCCATCCAAAAATCAATCTATTAACAGGAAATAGCATGGCACACTGAAGAGAGCCAAGCTTCATGTTTAAGAGCAAATTCACACACACCCCCATCGCAGCCTCCCCATCATCCCCAACAGCTCAGGTGCCTACAGGCAGCTGAGCAGAGACCTGCTGCATCTCTCTCCTCCAGTGGCCTCCCGATCAGCATCATCCTTCCCTCCAGTCACCATGAGCCTGTGAAACGAAGAGTTATTTCCTCACATCTGAGGGAGTGCCAAGGGTCAATAGTATTTGAATCAATCATTTATTAAAAGGTCACACATGTTTAGTCCATGATTGTTGGATAGACACACACACACCCCAGCACTGCATATGACAGAGAGCACTGAAGGTGACTGAAAATTCAGTACAACCCACAAAATTCCTTGCTAAAGGAGAATTGCTCCCTGGTATCCCCAAATACTCTCTCTGTTCCATTTAAACCAACCAAATTTTAACCACGCTTCCATCATCTCCTGCTTTCCCAGATATCTTGTACTTCACCACAACATTTAAAAGGCACTAATAGTAAAACCAAAAAAATTACCTTTGTCATTCTCTCCTTCACAATTTATTACAGCCTTCCTGCCATCTCAAATTTGAGTGTTAGCCCCTTCTTGATAAAGGCCAGGACACAGCTTTGTCTGTGGTGATACCTCAGCTTTCAGCTCTCCCCTGCCCAGCCCATCCTCCACAATAAACCAATTTTGGCTTCAACCTTCCCATCCTTCACCAGCTCAGTCCTCCAAAGCTGTCCCCTCCCTCTCTTTGTACACAAATCCACCCTTAAAACACACCTTGTTTCTTGACTTACCAAAAGACGTTATTCAGGATAGAGACCAGGAAAATTTAGGTGACATCGATATGGAGCGATTAAATATGTAACCATGTGTGGGACCCATCGCTAGAGTGTGCTGTGTAGGAAATAACCTTGCTCTGCAGATGATGGGCTTGACAGCGCTGCAGGATCTCTCTCTCTCTCGACGCTGTCAGAAACACTAAAGAACTGGATGAGTCATTTTATGGCTCCTGGAAATGCATGAAAATTCCTCACCTACAAACACTGAGTTTTGAAGGAAGCAACAAACATGCCCAGGAGAAGTAAAAAAAAAAAATAAAAAATTAAAAAAAAATAAAAAAAAATGGGGGCAAAGCAAAGCAGCAAGGACAGAATAATATCAGGTATTCCTCTGTGTGGCTTAGTGGAGTGTCAGAAAAGAAGAGATTCACAAAGGCAGGATAGAAACCAAACCTGCTTTATTCTCACCCTGAATTTCTTTATTTGAAGCACCATGATAATTAGGGTTTGCATTTTGCCTGCAAGCCCGGCTGGGTCTGGAAAGGCTGCAGAAAAGTGCTCCTGGAAAGGCTGCAGAAAAATGCTCCGGGACAAAGCAACAAGAACAAAACCCCCAGAGCTCTCGGCGACGTCCCAAGTCTTGTCTCTAATTCACTAAGAGAAGCAAGTGAGGCACAGACCTTCAGCGACCCTGTCCAAAACCCTAGACGGGTCAGCACCCAAGCCAGATCACAGCTCAAGCTAGTTCTACCTTTTGATTCAGCGTTTGAGGGACAGGTTTACCTTAGGTAAGGAAATAAAAAGCATTTTAAACAAACTTCGTGCTTTCTAAAAAAAACAAACATTGTTTTTTTTATTTTGACAAGAATAAAAAATTTAGCAACATCTCAACATACAGGACTCAAAAAAAAAAATCGTAAGTCATCTAGTTAATTTACTAGAGGAAAAATACAGTACATACAAGACTCAAACATGCCATAAGTTTATACAAAAGCCAGACAGTAATAAATTGCATTAAAAATACATCAAGCATTACCTGACTGATTCAACATTGGCATTTGTCCCATTATTAAAAGGCACAAAAGACTGGGCAATGAAAGTATTCAGCATCACATCCATTATTGTCAGTAAATTCATCAAGATTAGCTTTAAAAATTTATTAAACACATGTTTAATATTCAGCATGTAGATCAGTAAGAAATGTTTTTTGGAAGGAGTAAGAAAATAAAGTTGGAAAGGGCAAACATTTAAACACAACATCCCAAGACACAAAGGCTCTTCCTAGAAATCTATTTTCAAATCCTCCCAGAAGAGTTTTCCCGTCTGCGCATCACTTGGCAATCATTCAAAATAGATTTGATGACCCACAAGCCCACCCCTGGCAGCGTCGGGATACCGCAGCAGCATCGTCAGCAGCACGGAGCCCTTCTGGTGTGCCTTGGGTTGCAGACACACCAAGAGCGACGAGGCTACAGAGGTATCGGCACGCTGCCGAGCCACCACTGGTCTGCTGGCCGGTTCATTACACCTGCAGTCTGGAACAACCAGCACAAACCAGAACAGGTGGATTTGCCTTTTTATAACCATATTTGAGGTTTCCAAAGTCACCCTGGGTAACACATACAGCAGCCAGTCTCTGCAAACTCGGGGGCAGATCTCTGCCCCGCTTCTTCAAACAGCCTTTCGCTCAGCTTGTGCTCGGTGATGATATCTTCCACCCGGGTTATGTAAAGCAAGGATAACAACACTCCCAGGAACTGCAAAAGGAAGTGGCATCTCTAGTCAGAGATCAAACAGCACTTATTGAACGCTTCTCGAAGCAGTTTTTACAAACCATGTATACATACATTGGATATATGGGCAGGTATGTGGTACATATACAGACAGAAACTCACATTGCTATTCTTCTTTGCATACAGGGGTATAAATGGGTCATTTTTGTGAAGAACCAATATAGCAGAAGAATTGCCATCCCTTGGAGTATTAGAAAGTCTCAGTGGACACAGCTAAGGGGAGGGAAGGAGTCAAAAATACCAAGCAAAACCAAATTCACCCACCAAATCCTGTAATATATCACAGTAATGCTACTAAATTACTGGAACGCCACCTCAGATTCATAATGAAATGCAGTTGAATGGGACTTCGTGTGGTGTAGCAACAAATCAGATACTTGCTTTAATGGATAATGCACTGGCCCCTCCTCACCTGGGGTAGCAATATGCCAAGCAGCACACCGGCCATGATGCTGTAGTTGTCCAAAAACCAAATCAGCACTGCGTTCGTGCATCCCCGGACATATATAACATGCTGAACACTCAAGCGCTGCAAAATAACAGAGCAAATGTTCAAACAGACAGTCGCACTGTTGTATGATACAGCAACACATGATAACTCCATATTCAGGGAGGCAAATTTGGTCGTCCTCCTTCCCATCTCTTTAAACCTACTGAATTTAACAGTGAACTCATCACTAATTCTTCCATCTGTTTTTAAGTTGTTCCACACCTGAACCAGTTCTTTTATTTTTTGTTAACCCTTTCCCCCCCCCCCCCCCCCAACTACTTTTCTAAAAGAAATGCATCCAACTCTCACTTTAGACCACTTGGAAAGTAGGTAAGTCTCTCTTTAGCTTTTCTCTCTGCTTCCAAGTTGAAAGTACAGCAGTGGGAAAAATTGCGGACCAAGTGCTTTGCAATAGACTCTAAAAAGGGCAGGAACAAGAGGATTTCAGATTCAGTCCTGCAAGCTGCGCTGCACCGTGACCCCAATCGATAATATAGAACGCACTTGAGGCTGCAAAGAGCCCTAAGCAGATGAATGGGGTAAAGTTAAGCATGTGTTTAAGTGCTTTGGGTGTTAGAGCCAGGCTGGAGCATTTAGGTGATTAAGCCATAAATCAATGAAACTAAATTAAGACAGGTCATATGTAAAGGTAACCAGTAATCCCAAAAACCAACAACTGAAGCTGGCATTGTGCACCAAGTGCCTCAAATGAGCTGGGGAGAGGGTTTTTTTCAGACCAACCCTGCACCAACACTCCAAAGCTGGGAGTGGCGAACTCCCGGCAGATCCAGTTACTGATTTCCCTTCTTAATCACTCTGCTATTAGTGCCTTGAGCCGACAGCCTCTACTCTGGAGTCACTGGGGCTATCCCCAAGAAGGACGACTGAAGAAGGAGGTGGCCCCATCCTGCTTCTTGAGGGAGGAGAGGGCTGCCAACACAACCTGGGAAGTCCCACTCCTCCTCCAGGAATAACTATTACAGGCTTAAAAAAAACCCCACCCACTACTGGGATATAAAATTCTTCGGAACAGCTACGTTTGCTTTACCAAAACTGATGTTACTCAGTGAGAAACTCTGGCTTTTAAGTATTAAAATCTTTCCCCAACTCAAGTCACTACTTAAAAGTATGAAAGCAGCTTTCTTTGCATTAGTAGTGTAATTAGCCTGAGCGGGATGAGCTTTGGGAAGATGTGCTTCATGCAGGTCAAACAAGGAATTGTGGAAGATACAAAGAAGAGAAGATAACACAGTCAAACAAGATTAGCTTTTTTAATATGTGAAAGTTATTTCAGATAAAATCATCTAAACTGCCAATTTAGCTGTCTGGTAGATTTAAGCATGCAGAAGACAATTTTATAACTGACAAAAAAAAACCCAGAGAAACACCACCTTTTGCCACGATGGGGCAGACACTGGTTACATTACCTCTTTGTCAATGGTTTTGTATCCGCACATAGTGTTGATAAGGTCTGTCTGAAAAGAAAACAACAAATATAAACTGCAGCAGAAAACAGAAGTCACCAAAAAATTATCGTTACTCTTCTTGTGTTCACCCAGCTTATGTAAGAGCAACAAGAGGGTTCCGTCCCAGTCCAACACCAGTTTCTTCCAGCAGCTTCAGGGCCAGATATATATATAAAGTCATCTACGTGACTTTAGAGAAATCAGTACTGCCACTGTGTCACAACACAAGGCATTTGAACCGTATCTATCCGGAAAAAACAGTATGGCATTAGAAACCACAGCTAGCTACGGCAGAGCTGTACGCCACAGCTGTTTCCAAACAGCTGGGTTTCATTTTAAGGCCTTAATAACTTAACACATCTCATTAAGAAAACCAGGGTTTAACATGGCCATCATGCCATCACGATGACAAATTTAAGCTCAGAAATATCTAAACCCCAAAAGCCATCCTATACTATGAATGCTTACGTGAACAATTTATATGACCAAATTTATTACAATGTATTTTTATATATCATTATATAAAATTCATATATTTAAAAAAAGGCTGAGTGCTTGCATTTATCACAGATTACTAACACATTTTCTGTAGCCATTTAATATTTTATGGGGGTCCCAAAGCTCTACCTGGCCTGGCAAAGCTAACCTGAAAATACTGCCCTTCACTTACACATCAGCCAATGTAAAGCCCAGTGGCACCAAAGGAAGCAATGAACGAAGCCAAAGAGAAGGACAAAAATGAGAATACACAAATGAGGAAAACAATGCAGAACTAACTCTACTGTCTTGATATACCTTCCCTCAAAATTAAAACAAGATGTAGAAATGCAATTTCTAAATGCTGGTGGCCTCTGAGCAGTAGCCTGGGGTTCCCAGGCCACCTCCCCAAGAAGGAAGAGGGATATTTGCAAAAAGATGGAAGATGGATGTTACAAAACACCAGAAATGCCATCCAGGGTCAAGTTTTTTAAAGCCCTCAAAAAACGGGCTCTCTCCTCAACCATGCAACTTGCTGACAAACAAGGTTCAGTGCATTCCTAAAAAAATAAAAGCTCCGACTACTTCATAGGGCTGTTGGGAAAAGGTGAGGGGTACCCATCTGTCAGCCAGAGGTAATCACTTGGAAGTCAAAGTTTGCAAGACCAGGCATCAGCGTGTTGCTGTGTCTGCTGTCAGTGACTTCACATTTACAGAACGCTTGAGCCTAACCAACAAACGTGCGGCCATTCCCAAAATATGCAACCGCAGGGAACATTCACATCATTTAATTTTAAACACAGTATTTGCTAACAACATCGTGGCACCAGGAAATGTACACGACTGAGATAAATGTATTAGAAACAGAGGATTATAGACATTTGGGGACCAATTTTTATCTACTATAGTAGTGTAAGTCTTTAATAAATACTTTGATTTAAAAATAGTCCCTCCAAAGCCCCCCCAGTACGAGCCTGGCTCGTGTTAGCACAAGGCTTTTTCAAAGGATCAGAATCCAACCTCTGACATTAGCGGGAGTTTTCCATGACTACAAAGCGAATGAGTAATCACAAACCATATCTGTCGTTTTCCAGGACAGAAACCAGCCTGTATTTGGAAGCATTTGTCAAACATACAAGATTTATCCATCTTCCAGTTGGTTTTGTTTTGGGTGTTTTTTTTTTTCCCCAAGGCAGCTGGCCATATAGCCACGGTGTTTGCATCGTCCTGCCAAGTACGTGCCCACACCACTTGGGCTTCCCAGGGCCCATCGATGGCACCCCGGTGCAGCAAAGCCACAAGCCCTAACACACCACAGCACCTTGCTGAACAGCCTACCCTTAAATAAGAAGTTTTCTTGTTATTTTGGGGCTTCTCCCAGCCTTTCGATTAACTTCCTTGCGTTTAACACTTCACAAGCTACCTTCAGGCTGCAAGTAGCCTCATCCCACCCTCCCCAGCTGCCAACTAAGCGTACAGAGAATACACACCCTATTTTCCTTGCAGAAGTTTTTATTTTAGCACTTTCCTGCCTAACAGGTTGCATCTGAAATCCTCAACGTGTTTGATTATTTGTGCCGTAGCTGGAAAGGCACCTGGTGTTACTGGTCACTGGTTATTGCAGCGCTTCGCCCTCACGGTACTGCTGTATTTCCACACACATGAACTAACCTTTTAAAATAAGACTTCAACAGAGAAACGAGTGCTACAGAAAAATAAGCAGTAGTTTGAATGGCGACTAAAAAGCCAGATAGCTCTTTACTAGTCAGTTCTATCTTCCTTTACCATAATCTGAAAGCAAAAATCCTGAGCTCTTCTGCTCCGTGCAGATGTGGATCAGCAGATACTATTTTCATATACACAACTTTCTTATTCTCAAATACCTAAGACTTAAAGAATAACTGTTTAGCTTTGGTTTCTGAGAATAAATCAAAGCTCAGCACAGATTTAAAAAGACTCTCATACACAGAAAATGTGTAAACATACGTAATAAACACGCTTCTCAGCAACACCTAGCAGGATTCCTGACACAATTACTGCATTTATTTCCCCCTTTTTTTTAATTAACAGTCATGCTCAAGGCAGACACTGAAAAGGCAGCACATAACAGGTACCAGTAGGCTATCCATTCTGAGCTCTGCTGTGCCTGCTCTCACACAGGCTCATGCTCTCTGTCCCATGTTCAGACCAAAGACCAAAACCCAGTGAGACAGGAATTGCCCACTCTGGTTTTAGGTTGAGGTATAGTTCTTCATCAAATTCAGTGTTACACCCATCCCTCAATGAAGAGCGATGAATTAATACTGCTAGAACGTATACAAAACACATTTACATGGAACTTAACGCCTGGCCCTAGCACTGTCAGCACCACTTAATAGCAGTTCATCACGGAGTGAGAAACTGGTCCAGACTCCAGCTGGCAGGGTGTCCTTCCAGGCAGGGAGTTTTTACAGGGTGGCAAGGCGGGCAGTTTTTGAGGTTGGGTTAGGGCAGAGCAGCAGCTGCAGTCTAGACCTGCGCCCACAAGGATGCACTGACCCTGAGGGCATTTGCCTACATTTCTGGATTTTCCTGGATGACGGGGTTGTTCTGTTTGGGTTTTAATTCACACAGCATATCACTCCAACCCCCACCCACGGAATCAATCAGGGCCCAGGCTTCCTGGCAAAGCTGGAGCAGCAAACCCTGGGTAAAATACCAGCAAAACTTAATTTTAAGCAGCCCTGGTCCAGGCAAGCCATGAGGTTAGAGGAGCTCCCAAGATCCCTTCTGCACTTCTAGGACTGCATAGCGGGACAGTAAGACAGACTGGAGCCAACCCATCTAATTCATTATTTTCTTCTTTTCAAGCTGTCAATACCCAAGGATCCATAGGTCCCATTTTTGGGAGGGACCCATTTTCCTTCGCTTCTTCCCCCAGACTTTCCAAAGTAAGGTACCTTTTTAAGCAAAGGCTGGCAACCCAGCAGAGAACAGCGATGCTGAGATGCCAGGACTTACCTTATTCGTGACGCAGCAAGTATAGGGCACCCCGCAGGCCAGCGGTCCTGGCGCCCCACAGTTGTGGTACACATTTTGTGACCAGTCTTTATAATCTTCCCCACCACAGCACTTAAACTGGATGAAACGACACAAAAGGCAAAGGAAAAAAAGAAAATCGTATCTTAACAGAAAAAAACCTAAGAATAAAACAATTTTAAGAGCACTGAGCTACCCAGAAATTCTGTCATTTTATCAGCAAGGTACATAAGAATGGATATGACAGATGCAACTGAAAAGAATTAAAGATATAGGTAGGTGTTTCTGTATCACTTATCGAGCTATTACCCAGGGTACCAGAGCAAAGTACTCAGTGCTAAGTTCCACCTCCCATCTTTTCTGAGTTGAAAAATTGTCTGTTCAGGTCTGGACATCATTAAGCACTGTTTTTACATTCATTCCATCTTGAGCTATAACATCCTTCTGTTTTTTTAAGGATTGCGACTACATTTCTAAATGAGTCTAAAAGACAAAAGTGTTGCTATAAGGCATAAAAATAACCTCACCAGAACATTTTGGGTGTAATTCAGTAGAACTGAAATCTGGCAAACAAATACCGTAAGTTTACACTGACTTAATACAAACATTCACTTTGTACTTTAAACAAAGGGAAAAGGAGCAGTTTATTTAATCACTAGAATGTATATTCACTGTACATAATTTTGGGCAGTGCATGGAAACTTTAAAGCATTATGAAGTCTAATGACAAAATTTCCTCAGGATGGTTGGCTTTTGACAGACTTTCCATGCTAACTTTGTTTTTCAAAGCAGGCTGCCATCTCCATAACGATGTCTTAAAATATACATATCACTTCCTAAGTTTTGGTTTGTTTTTTTTTTTAATGATTATTTGGCATGGTCACTGACATCACATGGGCCATGACATCACATTTCTGAAAATTTTCTGCTTCTTCTATAGCCTCTGAACTGCACTGCAGAACTCTTCAATAATCCAATAAACATTTCAACACACCAGCCTTGGAAAAAAAGAAGGCTGTGACTCAACTACACGTGCCATTAAGTAATGCTCAGCTGGGCTCAACACAATTTCTGAATTTTAGTTACAGGTACAGATGCTTCCCCAGGCATTTCCTTTGAATAACCACCTTGTTAAAGAGCTGGATATGTGCCCTTGAATGAAAATACAACAGCCCAGGTTCAAACAGTGTAACTGCCACCTAATTTCTCTTTATCCAGTGCCTCCTGTTAATAAGATGCTTTTGAATGTCTTGGACCAGCGAGCAGAAATGCTGAGCACAAGAACTTGGGTGGAATTTAGGCTGAATTTGCCTGAATCCAGCTGTGGAGCCCCTTTAAGGCTACACGGTTGCAGGATCTGGCCTTGAGCATCCAAATCACATCTACCAAGGCAAAAGCTGCACTTTGGTCCCCCTCTTCTTGCAGTCATTTAGAGGGCTTCAAATGCCAACTGGGATGCTGGCGGAGCCCTGACCACAGCAACACTGTAACAGATGACACAGGAAATCTCATCCCTTTCATCAATAAGAACTTGATTATCACATCACTGGAAAAACTCAAAGCTGTCACTAAGGTCCTACTGCATCTCAGCACTGAATTTGTCCCAGAAAAAAACCCCAACAAACAACACAAACCTGCTTTTGAACAGAATCCATGATGTTCTTGAAGTCTAAATCATCATAGTAATTCTCGATTCCTCTTCTAATATTATCATTCAAAAAGTTGATTGTCTAGAAGGCAGAAATAAAACAAGATTCATGGTTTACACATACCAAAACAAAATTAAAAGAGCAGGTTAAAGTGGCATGTGTAATCGATGAGCACAAAAGGAAAGCTGCTTTTTTAAAGAAAAAAACAAATACCAGATAAATCATGGCACAGTCCTGCAGGGACTGACCACCCGTTCTCTTTTAAGGAAGCAGCCTCGCTGCTGGTTTCGTGCTGGGAGGCACTAACAGTGCACCACCTCCCCAGCAAGGTGCTGCTTCTGAGGTTCTCCAAGCATCTCCTACAGATGGCCCCGTTACCCCTGGGCAGGATCTCTCCCACTGGGCACTGGGGATCCCTATCACTTTTTGGGTGACAGAACGGCAGGTTTGGGTGGTGTGTCTTGGCACTGTGGTCTGCACTACACTCTGGGCAACAAGAGCTGACTCTGTCCTTGCTCAACATCTTCCATGAAATTTAATTTCCATTAACTTTATTTTCACCGCTTTATTTTCCAAGGAGTCCATAATTGCCAGATAGAGCGATTCATTCTATCTTAAAAAAGTGTATCTATGTTTTACAGTGGTTGTTTTCAGAAATATGGCAGTGGAGCGGTGGCGGCTATAAAACAGTATCTCCTCAGCTTGTCATATTAGAAATTAAATCAACAAAACATTTTTAAAGTTCAGAAGATGAAGGAAGGAAAAGAAAGGGAGAAAAAAAAAAAAAGAGTATTTAGTTTTTAACATCCTTTTAACATCCAGCACAATCACAGTATAGCAAAAACTGAGACTAGTCAGAACAGAACGTAACGCCTTTCCTTTCAATCCAGCTGCTAAAATGAACACAGTTAAATCCTTACAGGTCAGAAAGAAACCTGAAATACATCTCCTCGTTTTCTCAGTATTACAAACAAAGCAGGACAAAAACAACTATCACGTAGATGACTAGGAGTAACACGGGACTTTGCAAGACCAGCCTAACTGGCCAAGAATGAACAGCAGCAAGTACCAGCTCTGGTGCTACCTGGATCGCCTCATTTAGACTCAACAGATTTGAGCGGGAAATAGAGAAAGAAATGGGAAAAAGCAATGAGGCATGCAAAACAATCAGCTTTTAAATAAAGGCTATGACCCTAAGCTTTTTTAAATACTTCTTTCTCCTCCCCATACTAACCCCAACTTTTCCATTAACCTCTTAAAACAAGCCAAGAAACCCATCCCTGAGCACAGCTGTCCCGCTCGGACAGCAATACCTGTGTTGGGAAACCACTTACTGCACAAAAAACCCAACAATACTTTTTCTTTGTCTGAAAGTCAACGGCAATTCTTCCTCTCCCTCTCAGCAAATACCATCTTTGGCATTTACTTAATCTTCTGCCAGTCACATTCTCTGCATCCCATGATGCCCACGCTCCTACACCGGGCAGGCTGAGCTGCTCCCTTTGGATAAGTGCTCCCGCCACAATTCATAATAAATCCTTGTGCAGGGCCAAGGAAACACCTATAGCAACAGCTAATGAAGGCTTCTAGAAATTAAGATACTCATCCACTGCTCTCACAAGTCAAGTTCATGATTTCAGTCCAGCACAGAGTAAGAAGAAAACACCAGCTATGGAGAACATAATACAACTTCAAAACAATGTGTTGTTATTTTTTAAAAAAAATCTTTTTTCAAGCTGCTTTTTTTTTTTAATAACTTATGTAACACAGTATGTATGACTTCTTTTTGTGGAAATGAGATCAGTAGGATTGGGGTGGGGAAGGAAGAGGTCGCATTATTCAGCACCTCCTTTTAACACTCATACTCTGCTAGATTAGAAAAAAAATCAAAGAATGGAAATCTAGTACTTGCCATAGTAAATATATTTATCTTTTAAAGCATTTCTAACAGGAAAAAAAAAAGTCTGCTGCTTTTTTTTAGAAAAATTAAGTTTTTCATATATGGCATGCTTGTAAATGATGGGGTCTGCTACAGAAATTCCTTCTGCTGCATATGAATGTGGGCAGGGAAGAGCTGTCCTTCAGGTATGGTGAAACATTTTGGCCACTAAAAAACAACAAAGTCTCCAAATCCAGCTGGAAACTTTCCAAATCAGCAGTCTGAGACCCAGATGGCAAATCAGAATAAAGCACTTTGTAATACATGAATAGCTGGAAACTTGTTTTGCCTGTATTGCACGTTCTTTCTTACCAGATTTTCTTCAGATTGTCTAATCTGGAATTAATCTCCAGAAGGGGCATCCAATCCCACCCATCCCCAAATCTGAAAGGCCCTGAAAAGTCTGGACCTGACTTCAGACCTCCATCAATCAGTGCTCAGGTGACAATTTTTAACACCTTTATTTGCTCAGTAGCACAGCTGTAACGGCATGGATTGTGAGTAACATCCTTGGTGATCAAAACCTCAACACAAGCAGCTCACCTGGTTTCTGAAGATCAGGGCCACCACGCCACCAGTCAGCTCGATCAGCAAACAGATGCCAAGAATGTACATGAACTGCAAGAAAAACAATTGCAAGTGAGTCCTTAAACAGAACAAACCCCAAACACTCTTTCAATTAGTGTCCTTAAGTCTGTAACATTCAATTGCCAACATACTTGGCTTTCTGCACGTGAGATGTCATTTTAAAGAAAGATATAAAATTATGGTTTTGTTCTGACAAAACGGTTCATGTCACAAGAAAGCCTTTTTTCCTCACTTGAGCCATTGTAGGCTTTGCCCAATTGGCAAACACATCATCCTTCTGCTTCGAATGGACTCAAAAGTGATAGAGCATTTATCATGACCAAATGCTTCTCTCCATAAGAGCATCCCAGAGAAGCATATTAATGGACTGCTACAAACCACACTGCTCTGTGTTTGTATGCTTCCTACAAACACACCACTTACCTGTTAGCTTTCATTTCTTGGGTAAAGCAGTGCTTTAAGATCAGCCAAACCATCTTCTACTAAATTGCCAGTGTTAAATCAAAGCAAAATTCTGGGCTCGGTACCTTTTAGTGTGTTGCTTCAGAAGAGGGAACTGAGCCGTCCTGCATGACCAAGCCAGCTCAGCACAGAGGCTCCAAGATGGGCACTAACAGGACTTACCATGCTCAGCGGTAAAAAACTGACATCTGCTAGCTCTCTATTTACTTATTCCTGTGTGTATATATACACATACTCACAAATGTGCTCACACACAACCACAACGTATGCATCTGTGACTAGTCCAAGTGCATGCTGAATATGAATAATATGAAGAAATCCATAGCAACACCCAAGATAGCTGTGATGTGCCTGTACTTGAAATGTTTTCCCAACCGAAAAGATTCTTCAGGCACAAAAGATGGGTTTTATGTGAATTTAGGTCTGCTTCTTAACAATAAACTTCATCGGGAGCAACGTTTTATGATCCCTCATCTGAAAATAATCCCTAATGCTCCACCCTGAAAGCTGGTTTAAACTCCCGTGCTCTCCATACCCAGTATCAGCGTCAGTAATTCACCAGGCAGATGCCTTTTCTCCTGCTAAATCCAGAATCAGCCTGAGAAGCAGACGTCAGGGACTTTCTTCGTTTAAATACCCTACCAGGTTTGCTACCACAACAGGAACAGAAAACGTCCTCGGCATCAGATGAGGAGACACCACCGTGCTCAGAGTGAAAGAAGCCACCACCACCTAAGGACAAACTCCCAGTAAAATTCCAGCGTAATTTCAAACCCCACAGTTACCTCTTGCTTTATCCTACATGACATACCACGTATTTAGCATTTCTTTAAACCCAGCTGGCTTGAAGGTGAAACCCACACTTTGGTGCTTTATTTTTAATTAGTCATATGTGCAACTTCCATCTGCAACCACAGCGTTACACAGGAATCTCCCTAAAATTCACCCCTTGAGAGGCACTGGAGAGAAAAACTTTGTTCCTTTCATTTCTCCTTTAGGGCCCTTCTCTCAAAGCTCTGTGGTGCTCCACAGCAAACCCTGTAGCCCACGTTCCTCCATCTCCCCTCACTGTTCCACTCCCCAGACGAAGGCAGAGTGACCCCAGCTACCACCAGCCTGACGGATGTCAGCCTGACCTGGGGTTTCTTTCTCTAGCAGCTTCCTCCCAGTCAAAACGAGAAGTGTTTGGCAAACCACCAGAGACCGCAACTCATCTCTGCACTTAACATCCCAGCAGGCAGGTTCATGGCTTTAGGACCCCCCCATTCCAACAGGGCAATGCTGGAGCCAGCAGCTGCCTCTCCCTGGCCACGGGGCAGCACTCTCCTCTTCTCCCACGCAGCTCTGAGCAGGGCACGTGCTGGGGTATGGCCAGCCCAGAGGAAAGGCTAGCGTCAAATAGTACACCCACAGCTGAGTTTGCACAAAGTACACGCCAGCTGATAGTAATTCACATTCCTGGTTGTTTTCCATAAAGCCCTCAACTATTGGAAAGCTGGTTTTCCTGGCACTGGGCTCTGACCCTCGCCTGTCCTGTCACCGGCAAGATGAAATATTGCTGCTCCCCGACGGAGGGACATCCACAGACCATGGTTAGGGGACCACTACCATAAAGCAGTTTCAGATTTAATTAAAATTAAAAGAGTGACTTTGTTAAAAACAATTTAAATGCAGATAGAGTTACGGGTTTAAATTCAGGTGAAGCTGAAAAGCAAAAGCAATGAGTCTTAAAAATTAAGAATAAAAACCCCAACACTTACTGCTTGCAGAAGGCTTAAATTGTCTCTTAAGGAAGCCAGTACACCCACAAAAGATACCAGGAACATTATAATGCCCAAAAGTATTAAAATAATTGCTGGGGCTAGAAAGGCACTTTCTAGAGTTTTGTATTTCTGTCTTTCAACTTCTGCATAAATCCCAACAGCAAGGACAAGGGCTCCAATCACCTGAAACAGAAAAAGAGAAGAGTACAGATGTTATTCTTTCTCCCGGTAAACACAGAGATGACATTTTATGAGTGAGTACACATGAACCTGTGACCACTCACTTCAGAATTAATTATAAACAATCAAAACACTCAAATCAGAAGTTTGAATTAAAAAAATGAAACCAAAACAGAAGACCCTCAAAGATTAAAGCAGAAAAAAGCTGAGTTAGGAAAAAAACCAACACCGCTGAGATTTGTTCATTTTAAAAATGTATTTATTAACTTTTTAACATTCTGGAAGTTAAACAAATTGAACCATACATCACTGGTTGAAGTGTAACTTATTTCTCATCTGAGACCACAGACATTACATATACTAGCAAATGCCACGGCATTAATGCTCCTCCTTTGCATGTCTGTCTGTCCTTCCCTCTGTGTGTGCTTGTGAATATATATACGCCTCTAACATAACACAATTTCTAAGCCAGTTGGCAATCAAGATCTTAGTACATATCCCTTAGTATCAGCTGCTATTGTATTTAGGCTCCATAAATAAGGCCAGGTGTTTCCTATACCTCCACTCCTGCCATCAGGGGAAATGCACTGGATTAAAAAAGGAGAAAAAGAAAAGCAAGCTGGAAATTACAGCACTTTCTTAAGCAACTACCAGATAAAGCTGACAAGTGAAACAAGATGTGATGCATTTAATTTAACAAGGTAAAGATATTTCAATCAAAATAATCACAGTTAAGTCAAAATAATTTGGTATTAAACCTATGGTGTTCTGCAAGTCACTTTGAATTATACTGAAGTAAAAAAAAAAAAAATAGCCCACAATACTTAATCATGAAAATTGCAGTGGGAAAACTTTATTGCAACTCCAACAGCCAGGCACATCCCAAGGGAAGAGGCCAGGTTCAAATCGCTCATTTTGGCAATCTGATAAACAATGTTGCCCTTTTCTGACCCAACATTTCTGCAGGAACCCTGGATCTGCTCCCTGCACACCAGCGGCGAGGATAACATGCTTCTCAATCACACAAGGCTTTTGGATATCATGTGGTATACAACAGTGAAAGGTCTAGATAAATATAAAACATACTTACTTGCAAGACAGTGAGCCCAACAGCTGAAATATTGTTTTAATTATGGGATATCTTAAAATAAATAACTTGCTGAAAAGTCTTGGTTTTCTACAAGAATGAATAACAATCCCAAAGGACAGTATGTGGGGAATGCCACCAAGTTATCATTTAGAAAAGAAAAAACTCAGAAGGGTTCACCCATAAAAATAAATGTACTGAAGCTATATTAAATGTAACTTAAATTTTCACGTGACCAAATTCAGAGTAGCTTCCCCTCCGAACAATTCAGAAACTGTGCTGTAAGGTAACAGAAGAGAAAACATGGTGGGCAAATAACAGGTATGCAAATTTACCACTTACATGCTTCCACTGTAAAATGGTAATTAGGGGTTTTTTATTACTGAATAGTCAATCTGCAGTGTTAGCTTTATTCTTAAAAAAAACCCAATAATTTGGGCAATAATTTATAAATTTTGTTTCAAGCAGATGACAACACCAACAAATCAGGTTGACATTTTTAAATACAGCTATAACAATCGAGGAAGGAATCTCAGAACTATACAAAACAATTGCAGATTATAAAACTGGTGACTGTACATGTATATGTGATTCAGGAGTTCTATTATTATGATGATTTAAAAAAAATTTAAAACCCCCAAACCCTAAAACCCTGATACCTTTGTGTCTAGATGGCATTTATGCTGCTCAGAAAGCAGCAGATCTATAAGCAGCAACTTAAAGGCAGCATCTCCCGCAAACTCTGAAGCACCATGAACAAGCTCAATGCTTGCCTGGTAGCTTCCTTGTTTAGAAAATTAAAAAAACAAAACAAAACAACCCACCAATATTGGACATAACACACAGGTATTAAACCTTGATGGGGATTATCTGAATGTCAGAAGTGTGTTAAGACTAGAATGTTTTACTGAAATGTCTTTTTCTTAGCCATAGTTTTCTCATCAAAACATTCAATGTAAGATTTCGGTTTGTTTGTTTGCTTTAAAGATTCAAAGGTGCTTGTGAGCAGAAATACAAGGCGCATTCCTGCTTTCAGAGCTTAAGATATATAGACACATGTAGCAACCTTTACACACATACGTAACTTCACCCCGTTCCATCTGCACGTTTGCTCACATACCCTCCAACACCACCTCTAGCATTTTAAGTGCACGAGAAACTTCAGTCCTGCCTTTTGTTTCCTGATACGAGCTTGGCCCCCCAAAAAATCCCCAAATTCCCCCCTTACAAATTCCCACCCGTTACAGCTTTTAATGCCCCCAGTGGCCGATATCCCACCCCAGACAAACGACAGGATTAAAGCCGCCTTGTGACCAACGGGGCATAAACAGGGGGAGCTTCTCACCACTCCTCGGCTCTCTTCTAGAAGTGCCCCAAGCCGCTTGCTCTGCAAGGCTTCAGGATACCGGGCATGACAATTATGTCACCCCCCAAGAAGAGGACTACAAAACACCCATGTAAAAAAGCTCCCTCAGGCAACCCTAAGTTAACAGTTCGGCCAACGGTGGCACGCAGAGGGCACACGCCGCACGCTGCGTTCAGCAGCACTGCTGCCACGCCAGGAGAAAAACATCCGCCAGCAAACCAAAAACTCAGAGTGACCAATCATATAGCACACACGCACACACATTCCAAGTTTTATACAGATTTTGAAGTATAAAAAACTATTACGGGGTTGGGGGGAAAGCCTACCTAAGTATGCAATTAAAATCTTCATTCCTTACAAGCAGGATTTACACTTTTATTATCTTCCGGGTTTTTAAACATTTAATAAAAAGATTTTAAACTTTTAATATGGTCAAACCAATAGCAGCAATTATTTATGCCAAGCAGATGTGCTAACTTGCCAATCATTCTACCCCCATCTCTTCTCCAGGACTGTGCTCTCCCTTCCTGTGACTAGGGGTGGGAACGCAAGCTTTACGTAGGTGGCCCAGCAAAATACACACTGTTTACATCCTGCATCCTTCACAACAGCTCCCAGTTTGGTAATTCACCCTGTGTCCGCAGGAAAAATTAACTGGCCTTAACTGACATTAAACGAGTATACACCAGCAAATAGCTGGGACTTTCACTGGGGCTTTTGCATGCACAGAAGCTGCTTTCCCAAGAGAAATGAAAAGCATTTATTTATAAGCAGCGGTTTTAACCCTTTACTTACAATACTTATTCTTAAATAAAGCAGTGGCCACTCAATAACAGCACCTTCTGTTTAAAATGCTGGACGTTGTTTCAGCCAAGTGAGAAAAATTACATTAAAGCCTCATTCACCAGCAAAACAGTTGCCTGAAAAAGTTACAGTGATGACTAGTTTTTAAAAAAGCCCCGGGTGACACAGGAAGATACAGCAGTGACAGGGCTTGTAGCAAACGTCCCCTCTGGCACTCCCAGCGATGCTTTCATTTCCTTTCTGCCTTTGGATAAGGCTGATATTTAGTTCCTGCTGATTCTAGGCAATCCTGGGTACTCGAATCTGAGTGTTCATCACTCACAAATGTAGCAGAAGAACAGCAGGGAGGAAACCGAATGGCTGCAGCACCCTGTACATCAAAGTCCCCAAAAGAACACAAATCACTCAAAATTTAAGCAAGCCAATACACAAAAGCCAAACTTTACTCCCACTTACACCAATTTTTTTTTTTAAAGTCAGCAAGAGTAACACAGCTGAAAAAAGAACCAGACCACTGACATTTACAGCTGATGATGAGATCTGCTTCCCTAAGCTAGAATAAAAGAAAATTTCGAGAGAGAAACCCACGCACCATGGCTCACACAATACAGTGTGTGTTCGGCCTGCATGCCAGGAGCACGCTGCCCAGCGCCAGCCAGCCGGCCAGCCAGCAAACGCCAGTGGCCCCAGCCATCCCCTGCCCGCAACCCCCATCATGCCTGCCCCCCTCTCTCCCCCCCCAGAGCAAATCATCTCCCTGGCAGAGCTGACAAATGGAAGCTCTTGGTTATAAACAAGGGCAGAGCACTGAAAATGCAGAACAAGCAGCTACAAAGAGTAAATAAAATCCTCAGGCTGCTTAAAAGAGGCTTTGTCCTCCACAGATGCTCAGAGACACATTTCAGAAGGGCTCTTTTTCTGCTACCGGATTAATTTTTACACCCCACCAGTAAGGCCCCTTGCTGCCAACAGAAAACACGGAGTAGCCAATGTGCACGGCCCTTCATGAAGGACCTGTTGCAAAAGAGTTTGAAAAATAATGCAACAGGTTTCCCTTTTCTGAAAACGGTACCTGCAGAATAGCAGCTGTGGCATAATGCAGGGAACTTTGGGGTCGAAACCCAAGGGTTTTCCTCAGTAGGTTTGTCTAGGAAAGACAACAAGGTAGCCAGGATCCCCACATGCCTGAATTACATCCAAACATTTTGCATTTCAGTTTTTGTTCATTCCTAAACCACAGCTTTAATCAGGCACCTACTATCGAAGCTGGTGGCTCTAAACCTCTTTTCACACGTCAAAAGCTTCACGCTCCCACCTGGAAACACTGTGTCTGCCAAGGCAGCAAAGCAAGCGCTTCTGTGGCATTTAAACTGAGAGGGCCAGAAGGAAATCCTGCCCGAGCATCCCGTGCGTCGGTACAGCCTGGGGCCAGTGCAGCCACGCAGCATCACCCCAGTATCCCGGAGCCTGAAAAAAAGCAGCTTTAAAGTGGTGGTCCTTCCCAGGAGCCCCAAGGCTCCTTCCAGCCCGAGGGTGCCGGGTCAGGGCGAACTTGTCGCGTTTGAGGAGCCCGCGGCAGCGGCCCGGAGTCCCCGTCCGGGAGCCCAGGGCTCGCAGGGGCAGCACCAGGTTCCAGCGGGTTCCAAAGCTCCGCGCATCGCCCCGCGGGCTCGGAGCAGGAACTGCCCCGCACGCCGGCGGCTGGCTTTGCCGGGCAAAGGCTCTCCTTGCCAAGCACCCCGAGGGGGATAAGGCGCATTTTCGTACAGGCATACATAATGAATTTTATCCGCCAAACTCCCAACCCCTGCAAGTCCCCCATCTGCTAAAACCAGTTTATCGGTCCCTCGGGAAGGCAAGGGAGCTGCACCCACCGGCACAGGTGTGCCAGCCGCCGGCTCGCAGCGCAAGTGTTCGCAACTGAAAAACCCCCGTGCCTGGCGCGGGGGGGACGCGGCGCTCCCCGCCGGACCCCCGCACGGGGACCCCGCCCCACCGACCGGCGCCGGCGCCCCCCGCACCCCCCGGCCCGCCGCAGGCTGCCCGCCCCCCGCCGCACCGCGGGCAGCCGCCGCCCTCACCCAGAAGGTGGTGGAGTAGGTGATGAGGGTGAGCTTGAGGCAGAGGTAGGAGAGCCGCCCGCAGTACCGCACTTGCTCCGCGTCCCCCGCCGCCATCCTCCCGCCCCGCAGCACCTGCCGCCGCCGGCCCGGCCCGGCCCGCCCCTTCCCGGCGGCCCGTGCCCGCGGGAGGGACCGGCCGCGCCGCCGGGCGGGTCCGGGGCCGCCGCCGCTTCCGGGACCCGGCGGGCGGGGGGGCACACCGCACGGGGAGAAGCGGACGGCACGGCATGGGGCGGGAGGTGGGCAGCACACACGTCGGGAGCGAGATGCAAAGCTCCGACACGCTCCCGGATTTGTTTTGTTCTGGTTTTTTTTTTAATTAATTGCCTTTGCAAATGCCCCGCGGTCGGGGGGCGGCCCGGTCGGGGCTGTCCCCGCCGCTGGAGCCATCGGGACACCCCCCCACCCCACCCCCCCAGCTCCTCCCAGAGCCGCCGCAGCCCCGCAGCCCCTCACCGCCGTTTCAAACAGCGCGCACAGCAGTCCACGAAGCTGCTGCCTGGGTGTTTGGCGGGGCGTCCGGGAGCACGGCAGAGCGGCACCCCCACGCTCTACGGCAGCAAACCGAGCGACACCGCAGCGTTTACCGTCCCTTGTGACACCCGCAAAGCCGCCCGTGCCAAGGGGGTCCCGTCCCGCAGATAAAGCGCAACAGCTGATGTGGGCGCTGCCCTGGCCGCCTGCCTGCCTAAAGGGACATGTGCCCGGCACAGCGGGTCACTGTTGGGTCTGCACGGCCCTCATGGACTGCAAACGCCATTCATGCCTACCAGATTAAATAACCCCTTCCAAGCTGGCAGTGCTGCGCTCCTGGCCCACAAAGTGCTATTTTCCTCGGGGGGAGAAAGTCTCATTCAAAGTGGCAGCCAGCTATCAGAGAGTTGGTTGTTGCATCCCGGCCTTGAGCACAGACAGATGGCCTTGAAAATCGGCGTCTGGTATCAGAGAAGATGACGTGCAGCAGCATTTATACTTAAATTACCTAGTAAAGAGACTGTGGAAAACCTCGGAGCTGCATATGCAAAACTGTATAAGTCGTCAGCCGCACGTGGTTTTGTTGGCTACATACAATACACCAGTAGTTGCTACCAAAACCTCTTTTGTAAAGCCTAAAAAATATTCCTGGACAATTCTGTTCTTAAAAGTGCCATTGGTTTTCCATGCAGCACTAAACTCTGCTTCCTGGAAACAAATAATGCAGCCCAGGTCCCTGCTGGTGACAGGACAGCACATCGCCTCTTGGGTTTCTGACAGTAAGACATAATACAATGTCCTAGAGCATCCATCTTCTAAAATATCAAGAACTTCAATTTTCAGACAAATTTGCAAATATCCCTGACACCCACCAGTGGCACGCAGGCTGGAAGTTGCCTTGCATACCGTGTCAGTGCTAGGAGTTAGTCTGCCGCACGGGCTCCATGTCTCATGGGCATCGCTCGCACCCAAACACGTTCCCGTTGCTTACGCATCTTCCTTGTTTGTGTATTAAACTAAATTAATAGTTTTCTTCCCTAACACCTTACCTTGTGATTTGTGCCGTGATTTCTGCAAATAACATTCCTGGGCACGACTGGATGGATGCGAAGCTGATTAAAAGGGGCATCCATTTCCCTGTTGTTTTCACTCTGAACTGAGCCAATATGTCAGAACAGGTTCCTTTTATGAAACCGGATGAGAATAACAGAATAATACTTTTCTTTGTCTGAATCCTAGACTTTGTTTAGACAATGAAATGGCGAGGTCTCTGGATACAATTACTATAGTTCAGTGGCAAACGGTGGTTTAAAGTAAGATGCCATGAATTGCCTGCAGTGCTGAGGGTCCTCGGCCACGCTCTCTCCAACTGAGCCCAATGCAGCACACAGCCGCAGTTTTCCAGCCGAGAGTTTGGCACCTCTGCCAGCATCGAGGCAGGCTGGGCATTACAGCCTCTGCTCCCGAGACCATCCAATGGCTCATCTGGCGGGGAGAGTGTGTTCATGTTAAGGATCAGTAACTTCCACATTTCCTCAATCACCTGCAGTGCCACCAGGGTTGTTCCAATTGTCTACAAGGCATGGTAGATCCCATGGACGGTCTTCAAAAGCCATGGTCTGCAGAACATTTGACCCAGGGCTTTAGGAGATCTGCAGAAAAGGGAAGTGAACCCACAGCTAGCCCTGCACCAAAGAGTGGCAGAAGGACCCTAAGCTTTTCAGAGCTAGCAGCAGCATTTTTGCTGCCTTCTTCCAGCCCAGGCCTGGCTGATAAAGCTGCAGTCTGGCTGCACGTTGCCCCACCCAAGGTGGCTGCTCATGGACCTCACGTCCTGCTCTCAAAACTGTTCCCTGGGTAAAGGTCCTTCCTCCCAAAGCTGAATCCAACGTGCAACATGATTAAAGTTTCTACTGCCTGTATTACCTTGTACTGTATTATTTTTCCAAAATACAAAATGCACCTTATTCACCCTTCCTGACCTTCCAGACCCACATCTTTTGTTTGCATCTCTCACCTTTCACACAGGCCTGGAACTGGTGACTCAGCACAGGAATGTTTGGCCTTGAACAATCCTGCCCATAATAAAAACAACAGTGAAACCAGCCAAGCACAAATACCCTCTCTCAGATAGTCCCTTTCCCTGGTATAATTCCAAAATCATTGGAGATGCAAGTTTTGCCCATAGTCCCAGGCAAGTGTGACTTTCCTAAGGAATTTGGAGCCTGCCTTTGTAAAAAATCATTTGATAGCACATGCTAAATCACTGGCCAGGCTCCAAGATGATAACCTTGTCAATGCACAACTAGCAAACAAATAATAGGTTGGGTGTGTATAAACGAAAGCAAGTCCTTGATGACTTGTATGATGAAATGGTGACCAAAGGATGGCTGCTTTCTGATCATCACCCAAGTAACAGGGACCAGGGCAGGTGGTTCTGAAGAAGTTTTCTAGGAAACGTGGGCACCCTGACCATCTTCAAAGTCAGCCAAGAGAGTTTATGGTTTCACCATTGAAACATCAAAAAGTACAGTCCTTCTTCTAAGCACTGGCTTGTGGTCTGCTTTCTGTAACAAAGACTGGTACAGCACTTTAGCTGCGCTCTCAGCTAAACGTACAGAGGTTTTTGCTTCTGTTCTCCTTGGAATTTGAAGAGATTTGAGAGAGGCAAAGAAAAATTCTGAAAAACACTATTAGCTGTTGGATTCATGTTGCAAATCATGAACAGCCCTCCTAGACTGCATACGGAAAGTGGAAGGTTCATGAGTTGTTTAATGAGGTGTCAGTGGAAGACCTGCAAGAAGAGCCTGGAACAGCTTTGCAGTGCATGTGGAAAGACACGTACAAGTGTGGTTTTGCAGTTTCTGGGTAGGGAAGTGAGTGGGATTACCTGCAGAGAAGTCCATCATGAGGAGAAGAAGATATTACATGTAATACTACAGGCATTAATTTCTAAAAAAACAACGCTTGGGTAATACCGTATCAGAGAAGACCTGGTTTAAAGAGTTGTGGTGAGGTGATGGGTTAACTGAAGGCTACCTCCAGAAATTAACGAAGCAAGTCTGAGCTGGTGGGAAGGATCCTGAACCAATAAATACTGCCCTGTTACAGGGGAGACTGGCACAGCTGCAGCTCCAGCAACTTTGGGAGCTGGAAAATTACTGCTATCCCAGTGCTGTGTGCACAGGGAGAGTTTTTTCCTTTATGTTACTTTCTGAATCCTGAAAAGAGGTTTTCGTGTCCAAAACCAGGTTTTAATACCTGAAACACTTTCGGCTTCTAGCACAGCAGGCATAGCCAGTGCCAAGTACCCTTTGAAATCTCAGCCTTGACATGTTGCTTATGTTTGTGTCCTTTGCTGCAAACCTGACAGCGAGCAAGAGCGCTGTGCTCTCAGCAGAGATGGGAGTCAGGGTTCCCCTTTCCTGCGAGGACCAGGTACTCCTTCTTGCATGCGTGAGGTCGGCAAGTTTCCACAGCACATGCTGGGAAAGTGGATGCAGTGGTGCAAAGGGGGAATGCCCCTTGTTCAGCCCCTTAGCATCACAGAGTACAGAGCATCACGAAGCAGAGGCTCCTCTGGATGTTTTCATGCTAGACAGCAGCCAGAGAAGGATTTCTGGACTTCCAGATGAGATCCTGGGTGCCAGCTTTCCACTGAAGCCTTATTTGAAGTCTCAGCTCAGGTCTGGCCTTCACAAATGCCTCTCTCCTGGCTTTATTCAGTCGACCCTTCAAGCATCAACAGGACATGTTGCTGGAATTTAAGTAAGTTAAATCATACCAAATCTACTAAATATAGCTGCTCGAGTCATATTATATAGAGCAGTTACCATTAAGTAATATGTATTAAAAATGCAGATAAGCCTCCAAATAGCTGCAGAGAGCAAGACCACCTTGCTAAAATTGTGCTGAATATATTTTGTTTCTCTCTTGCTATGAAAGCTTGGAGGAAGCCAGGGAGGGTCCTGGAAATGCAAGCACTGCAGTGCTGGTAAACCTGGCAAAGTGGCTACCCTTGCATTTAAGCCTGTAAAACCTGGATATAGCAGCATGTCCATTTCAGAGGTTATTTCAAAACAAATGGAGGGGAGGGGAAATTTCAAGTACCACTCTGCCATGTTTCATTTGATGTCAAATTGGTTGTTTAGTTTTTGCCTGCAAGAGACTCCACCTCCTTTCAACATCCCCTTAAACCCTGTAGAGAATTTATCCCAGCACAGCTCCTGCCTTGCACTTAACAGTTACGCAGGCAAAGAAAACCAAATTACCTCAGTCCCGCTGCAGAAGACTGAGATACCTGATGCCTTGGAAAACCGCTCCCCTGAAAAAGAAGGATTTCCACTTGGATTAAGGTGTTTGCTGGCTTGATGTTCCATTTGTATTTTCTTGTCCCTAAAAATAATCTAAAGGAAGACATTGCCTGTCACTGACCTGGAAAACACCTCTTCCTCCCCTCCTTTTTTTTTTTTCCTTTCTCTTTTTCTTTCTTTTTTAGAGGAAAAAGAAACTCAAGGGAGAGAGTTGTTCTTTAGTTTTTGCTCTTCAAGTGTAGGTTAAAATGCCAGGCAAGGAGGCGGCCCTCAGTATCGCTCATCTCCTCCTGGAACTGCATTGCATCACTTGGAAAACAGGATGAGAGGACATGAAGCATCTCATCCCGATGTCTTTTTAACGGCACTTAGTCATATGCAGGGGGATTCATAACACCAGCATCTACTGCAGGAAAATGAGCAGATGCCAGAAGATTTTATTTTACACTTAGCCGAAGAAAAAACCATGGGCATATTTTCCATTTCAAATGCTAGCAACATTTCACAGGCTGAATCTCTTAAGGACAGTAGCAATTGGACGGCGGTAACCCAGTTTACCCAGCCGGGATGGCGAATTGCTTTGTGGGCTATCACCTATTCCTTCATTGTTATCACATCCATCATTGGCAACATCACCATCATCTGGATTATTCTTGCACACAGGAGAATGAGGACTGCTACCAATTACTTTATCGTTAATTTGGCTCTTTCGGATTTGCTGATGTCTGCTTTCAATACCATCTTCAATTTTATTTACGCTAGTCACAACGTCTGGTATTTTGGTGAAGAATTCTGCAGGTTTCAGAACTGGTTCCCCATCACTGCAGTGTTTGTGAGCATTTACTCCATGACAGCTGTGGCTGCAGAAAGGTAAGAGGTGAATGGAGAAGATAAGGTCTAAAAAATCCACTGTAAGTTAAAAAAGATTGTTGCAATACTTTGTGCAATTGGCCTCCACCTACTGTGTCGGGTGCCTTATCAGCAAAGTGGGAAGAGTGCCAGGCAAATAGACTGCAGGGTTAGATGCTAGTTATGGCATGAAAGGAAGGTTCTTTTGTTCTATCCCTGGTCTGAATCACATTCAAATCTGTAACGAGTGGAAGTGGCTGGTATTTTATTGTTCCCACATTACTGATCATAAAGTTTCCCAGTCATCCTGCAAACTCATTTGTTTTTTTAAACCATGGGAAGGACCCACCATTTGGATAGAGCAGGAGTGGTACGAATATGCTGTGGGATGCGGAAAGTATCAGCATCCACAACCCTGCTTGTGAGTCCAGCAAACCACCAGAAATAATGGGAAATGGATCAGAAAGGGCAGAGTCTGCTCCAATAGTTCACAAGAATTACTTATTCCAAGAGACAGGAAAGTAATTACAGTGATTTTGTTTGACTTCTGAGCTAATTTGATATTTTCATAATACTCTCTTCCATCTTTTACTTGACTTTAAATTTGTGGAGTCTGAATGTGTTTACAGCTCATTGTTGAGTAGCATGACACTGTTTTTCTTTTTACTAGAAAGTGGACAAAAGTCCATGGGAATTTCCTCTCTTAAAGACAGTGGTATGTAAAAAAAGTAGAGGAGGTTAAGCTCCCTTCTAGGCTTTCTGCGCTCCTTCCCTCCATTCTTCCCGTCTTCCCTCTGTTACTTCCACTCTCTGCCTGGTCCTGGGAACATCTGTATCTTTTCCATCCTATGTCCCTGCCACATCCCCATGGTGAACGTCTTTCCTGGGGCAGCCAGACCTACCATCCAGAAATACCTGGCAGTCCCTCTGGAGCCATCTGAAAAGCATTACCCTGTGAGTCATTGGGGTCGCTTCCGTAACTCCTACCCTTGCTTGCAGCACGGTTCACACTGGCACACCCAGCTCCAGGAAGCAATCGATAGACAAACCAAACCAGATAAACTAGCAGGAGAAAGAAGGCTTCGCCCCTTGCATGTGTAACGCCTGCTGAAACCTGCGTGGAGCCGGGACATGGCTCTGTAGCGGGCAGTGGCCCCTGTGGTCTCTGGAAGGATGGCTCATGGACACCGGGATGAGTGATGTGCTTATCAGCCCACAGTTGTCCAGATGAAAGCATGAAGCCATGGCAGCTGTTTTAGACTTGAATACCCTTCTGCTGTTCCTGGCTTTAAATCAAGGGTGGTTGGTAACTGCTATTTTACATGTGGTCTGCAAAAGTATATTATCTGGGGAAAAACAAACAAACAAACAAAAAAATATCCATTTCAGCCTGTCCTCATATCTCCCTACTCTCCTCAGGGACTTTTGGTGAAAGTACCTATACACCCACATCTCTTTAGTTACATGGCATGGATCAGAAAGAAGACTTGGCATCTCGCTGCAAACCATATTTAGCTATTCTTTGCTTCGCCTTAAAATAGATCCTGACACTGTCTCCTGGAAACTCACAGCTTCCATTTATTGTTATGAGAACTTGTGTCCACTTGGGCTCCGTTGTTTAACTTTGATAAAACAATGTCTTTTGAAGTGGTTTATTATAAGGAAGGAGGCTAAGAAGTGGCAGCTATGTAAGTCATCTTTGTCTGCCATAGAAAAGGCTCTGGCAATGTTGCTCGCCATTAGGTTTCGGACCACTCTGTTCCCTGATTTCCCCAGGCACAGCTGTTCCCACTACACACTTTCCACAGCACTATGGGCAGAAATGTGCTCTATCGGCTCAAGTTTCCGAATCCAGTTAGCAAAGTCACCCAGGCCCTCTTCAAAAAGTGTACAAGAGTGTCCAAAATGCGGCTTGTTTTGTCTGCATGGGATGAGGACCAGAGGAAGAGTGCTGGGAGCACCTGTTCCAGCACCCTGGGCTGTCCCTGGGAGCGGAGCATGGACGGAGGGCACAGGCAGCATGAGCAGCAGGGGGACAAAGCCAGCCCTGCCACACAGCAAGAGCAGCCAGAAGATCTCAGCAGATTTGGTAAATCTCCCAGCTTGCAGGAGCTTGCCTAAAAGCGCGGCTTGCCGTGGGGGTGCACGGCTGGCTGAGTGTGAAAGCCCCCCCCAGCAGCCCTGTCACACCTTCGCTTTCCGCAACAGGGGCTGCGGCGGCAGCACACGGGGGGCATCGCTTACAGCCAGAACTCGCCCTTCACCCAGGGCCACAGACGGCCAGTGTGAGTGCATCTGCAGGCAAATACTCTGGAGAATATCCACCCACCGCTTGATTCCTCCCTGACCAGATTCAAGCATTGTATAACACTGCCTACGAGCAGCTAAAGAAAAGCAAGGTGACATGAAAATTTTATAGCTAAATAAGGCTGTGCTGCCGCACGGCTCTTGCCCTGCCTGGCTGGCCAGCCCCCTCTGTCCTGCAGCGGCAGCCGGGCAGAACCCCTTCCCAACGGCCTGGCCAAAGACAGCACGGAGTCTGTCACATGTTTGCCATGAAAACTAAGAGGCAATTGGCATTTTCCGCTCTATTTTGCCTTTTGAACAACCATAGCAAAGAGTACGGAAAGCATGACAAGAAATGCATAATTGATTACGTACTCATTATGATACCATGGGTTTCTACACAGGGAACTTAAAACCAAAGAGTGCTCTGGGCTTGCACGTAATCTAATAGTCAGATGTGCCGTGAGGGCTCTGAGCAGGTGTGGGACAAAAGGGTCAGCCTCTCCCTTCCACTGCAAGCACAAGTGCTCCAGCGTTTACAGGCAGAGGTGGACAGCACAAGAGTTTTCCACAGCTAAAAAATCAGTGGGGAAAAATTCAGGGCAAAGGATACTCAAGACACCACTCTGCTGTTGTCAGAGGAGATTGGCGTGATTAGGGGGAAATAGAGTGTTCAGAGGTTTTTTGGTAGAGGCATAATTCCAAACTAATGCAAACAGTTCACCACCTGAAATTTCAGACCAAGTGTATAATGCATTTGAAAAAAGTAATTAAAGAGGAAAAAAAGAAAAATTCAAAGGGGAATACTTGCAAAGACCATACGCAGAAGGCCTAGATGTCTGCTTCCTCCTCACACCAGAAGCATCCATCCACATATTCTGCCCTAAAACTTGCAATTGCTCTCTTCAGAAAGGATTTAGCACCTTCTAATTATTTACAGCCTGGAACCTATCAAAATGTCGCTATAAATAAAGGCCGCTATACCATCCTGGTGAGTTTTTACACTCGCTGTATTTGTTGTATAGTTTACCATTGCAACTGTAAAAGCATTACCTATTTTTCTCGCAGGTATGTGGCAATAATTCATCCCTTCAAGCCCAGGCTCTCTGCTGGGAGCACCAGAGTCATCATAGGGATGATCTGGCTGGTGGCATTTGGGCTCGCCTTCCCGCAGTGCTTCTATGCTGAGATCATGACAGACAACGGAACAACGAAATGCATCGTCGTCTGGCCCGATGACGTCGGATCCAAACACCAGCTCACGTAAGAGAAACAAGAAAAACTCCTAATTTGTGCAGTAGGAAATTCATTTCACCTCCCCACTGTTGGCTACAGGAAGCACGGGCAGAGGGCAGGGGGAAGCACGGGTCGGGGGGGCCCACCTGAGCTTGGTTTAACCAGCTGTGGGGAAAGCTGGCAGGTGATCACGGCTCCAGGTGAGGAAGGGTGAGGTGCCATCTTCCCCTGCTTTGAAAACTGGTTCTAAGATCTAAAAACCTTAGATACAGGGCTCAGTGAATTGAAGAGAAACCAGCACAAAGTCTCTAAACAAGCAATAAATCCTGGTTCCAAAGATTCTGGATCTTCTCCATCTGTCAGGCAGGAAGAAACTGGGTATCTGTAATGCTGAGAAGCCACATAATTAGCTAAAAATTATGGTGCTCTCTGGGGGGAAAGAATTAAAAAAAAAAAAGAAAAAGAAAAAAAAAGGGAAAAAAAAAAAAGAGGAGCATGTTTCAGACATCTTATGGTTTTATAGACTGACTTATCTGGGCACACATCTGCGCTCCTAAAAGCTTCTAACCCTCACAGCAATTTCCTCCTGCTTTAAAGCAAGATTGTTCAGACAGATGAAACAAGCCATACCCCACATTTACGGGATCTGCTGCGATTAATTATTATTCAAAGCACACGATACACAGAGCAGTTTGAAAAGTTTATCAAGCAAAACATATTTATATGAAGTAGTAACAGAAGAACTGTGGAAAAGGAACAAATCAATTAACAACACGGAAATAATTTTTCAAACTAAAACCAAGTGCTAAACTCCCTGTGTCTGTTCTTCACTGTGAACGCTTCTGCCCAGCTCCGTGCACCAGGAACATTTTTCCCTTCTCAGTCTTCATCTCTGGCAGACAGCTGGATGACTCCTACAGTTAGTTATTACCAAAGTAACTGGGTTTCACACTAATCCGTGCCAAGTTCCAGGAGCCTCATGTAAGTTTGGCCAAGCTGCCAAGCATACTCAGCCACTGGTGGTCAGTTGTCCCCAGAGTCACAGAAGAGCAAAGAGTAAAATTAGGCTTACATCGTGTTGGGTGATGTTCCTCCCAGGGCTCCTTGGTTGGTACCCCATGGCTCATGCTGGGAACACAGCGTGCCAGGCAGGCTCCTGGCAATGGAGAGGAAGGGATAGTAGATAAGCACTTACGTATAAGTCTGATGACTATTTCATTCAGATAAAAAGCATGAGGTTTATTTCTCCCGCATCCACAGTTTAGGAAGGATTGAAACAAGTTTCTCATCATGCTGACAAAACCTCTGTGGGCTGGAAAGGCTGGTCCTGAACTCAGCAAATAACGGGGCAGGTTCTTTCTGGGATACCCAGCTGAAAAGCAGCCGCAGCTCCCAAACACAACACATCATTCACCAGCTCACTCTCCCTGAACAGCCTGATTTGCAAGGTTCAGTAGTGCTCCTAGCAAGGAAGTTGGAAGCAGCGCTCCCCAGAAATCATCTGGAGTAATGGATCACCTGGGACAGATGGTGAATATGGAGAAAATGCATGGAGAAAAAGCCACATGCAGCCATTCATGTGCTAGTCCAAATACCAAGGAAAAGAAATACTAAGACACCCAAAGAAAAATAAAGAAAGGGAGAACCAGGTTCCCCTGTTGACTGTGGGTTCTCCAAATCCTTTATAGCTGAGTAAAACCAGCCTTCAAGATTTCTAGACTTCAGAACAAAGGAAAATCCTTTTCTGCAGGAAAATTGTGTATAATTACGATACAAACAAGTGGGGAAAACCCCCAAACCAACAATACACTACCATGACTACTAGAGCCTGAGAAATACTGGATATGAAGGGACTGAATTTGTAGTTCAACCAAAATAAAGAACCTTAACCACAGAGGATTTTTTTTCCCGGTGACAGGTTAACTTTGCAGCAAAGTAGGAAAACTATAAGACTAGAAGTTTCTTTTTGCCATGTGCTCAGGCTTAGGCTCCTGTCCTCCCCTCCTCTTCCCAGGATGGGAACTGTAAAGGGGCTTTGCTGCGCTCCACACACAGTGTTAGACCTTCAAAAGAGGTACCGCTCTGAGGACAATTGGGGAAGCTGGAAAACAGGCAGGGACAAGCTTGCCACATTTCACAAATACAGTATTTTTCTATTTGCAGCCACCCCAAGGAGCCAACACCACTGAGCGCCCCGACACCCATTTAGACGGCGCCCTGCAGAGCAGTCGGTCACTGCAGAGCATTGTCATACTGAGAAAGACCATTTGCACCCAGCCTTTCGTGGTTGCCAGCAGCGTGTGCCAGAGCCCTCCTGCCTTAATCCTCAGTTTTACACTGTTTATGTTAATTTGACAGCTGCTGTAACCGAGTGAGCAGGTTGTTCCCTCCCCATAAATGGTGGTTGCTTAAAATAATCATACTCCAGCACGAGGGAACCAGCAGAAGCTTGTGGGGTAACACGGAAAGTTAGGAAGGGGCAAGCTAAAATACAGCTTTCGGCTGGAGCAGTAACTGAGTAGCCTCTTGGCGATACGTTACTGTGTGTGCACAAATAAAACCAGCCAGCAACGCAAATGTAGCAATGACTGCCGTTCGCTTTCTCTGTGCTATAAACAGGCAGTATTCCTTCCTTGCAATCTGCGGAGTCTTCCCTGCCAACTTTGTGCACCCTATTAGCAGCCAACTACATTTTGCAGTCCCTGATCCAGGTTTCTTCACCGTAGCCCGATCAGGCTGTTGACACTATTGCATTTGTCAAGTTACTCTGTCGTTTTTGGAATATTCGTTTTCCATATCTGTGATTTAAAGGTTTATATTTTTACAGCCACAAGTCTCAGATGCTTCTCTCTCCTGACTGCAGTGGGATAGCGCAGGTAGCTGCTGACTGTAACCCTCTGGTAAAAGACAAGTGGTATTTGTCTTGAAAAAGCAGTGAAACCAATCCAAGGACTAATCATCACAACACAAGAGAGAGGAGCTTTTGTTGTTTACAGAAGTCCCTGTAACAATGTTGTAGGCAAAATTTCTGCTTCTTTACGCTCTGAGGTTGAAGTTAATGGGAGCCAGACACACATATCCGAAAGACAGTTTCTGAAAGAGCCCTTCAAGAGACATACTGACTACAAAAACACGCTTCTTGTTCTTTTTCAGGTATCACATTGCAGTGATCGTGTTGATTTACTTACTGCCTTTGATGGTGATGTTTGTTGCATACAGCATTATAGGAATTACTCTGTGGAGCAGTGCGGTTCCAGGCAACCACCTTAATAGTGTCCGCTACGAACACCAACTTAATGCCAAAAAAAAGGTCAGAAGTGAAACTTAAAAATAATTACCCTCAGCATACCAGCCAGGCTGGCTCCAATTCCAAAACGGAGCTTGCACTTAATACAAAATCTTGTGGGATTGGCCATGAAAAGTTGACAAAATACATCGGGCCAGGGCATCACTTAGCAAGTATGAAAAAAACCATGGTGATCTACATGCACCAGCCAGCCTCCAGGGAAGAAAGGCTCACATTGGCAGGCAGCAGACCAGTTCCCAGTAGTCCTTAAGAGAATAAAGCCCAGCTTCCAGTGAACCTGCGCATCGCAGGATAAACCAGGGAAAACCTCTGGACAGGGGGGAGAGGTTTCGGTGAAACAGCAGCTCTTGCATTTCCCTACCACATCTCTCCAATGTAGCTGCCAGCAGTTCCCCTGCAGAAAGTGCGCTTTGTGCACCAGGAAACACTCGCTTTAACTCTCTCTCTGCTCCCAGTTTCCATCATCAGGACTGGTTTCTTTGCCATAGCAGCCCAGGTCTACATATCATACAAGGTGCCTCTGGAGGGCAAACCAGACCCAAAATAAAAGCAGCACCTCCCATTCCCCCAGCAAGCTCAGGTGATCACCCAGAGACACAGGAATAACACACTGGTTTTGTTTTCCTAGTTCGTGAAGACCATGGTGGTAGTTGTGATTATTTTTGCTGTCTGCTGGCTGCCCTACCACATATACTTCATCCTCGGGAGCTTCAAGGAAGACATCTACCAGCAGAAGTACATTCAGCAGGTTTATCTCGCAGTCTTTCTTCTTGCCATGAGTTCAACAATGTACAACCCCATCATATACTGCTGCCTTAACCAAAGGTGAGTAGCGTGCACATGTGTGCACAGAGGAAACGCGAATCTCAGTCTGGGAAAGCATAAATCTCTGGAGGTGAGAACAACTGTGATTTTCAACCACAGTCCACAGGCTGTAGTAGACAATTTATACTCTGCTAATAATGTAAGACAAGCCACACTCTGTGAGTGAGATTTTAACTCAACCCTTTCAACCCTTAAGATTTTCTGCCTCGGAATAAAGTGCAGGCAGCAGGTTTATGACAAGCACAGCCACATGTGCGCCCGTTTCCACACGCAAACTACCTTATTTCCAAGGAAGGAGGGAGGAAACTGTAATCCCTGCAACACATCTGCTGACCTAATGCTGGTCTGGCTTGGCCACCCGCTCCTCCCGGGCCACCACCCCCCACGCAGGCACTGGGCTCACCTCCCTGGGGAGCAGAAACAACCACGGGCGGCCTGCCCAAAGTCCCGTCAGGGCGCGCAGCTGGGAGAGCACAGCCCTGCCATGCCAAGAGATGTCCCTCTTGCTCCGCACTGCGAACAGGCTCTGGGGAGCTGCTCTAGCTGCCCTGCGGATCTCCGTGCCAAATCCTGCCTGCGCATCCCACTGGCAGACCTCTCCCTGACCCGCACCTCTCTTCAGCCTGCCTGGGTGCGCAGTGAGCTTTAAGGGTAATAAAAGGTTACGGGCACACCGCCGGTGCGGCTTCACTGGGCTCCACCAGCCAAACCTAACTCCGGGCACGGCCATCTAGGAGGCTCGCAACTCCAGAACGTTTCAAACAGCATCCTGCTTGTAAGCTCGCAAAAAGAGGCAGTTTTGCAGCCTATTCTGCCAGTCTGCATTTAATGTGAAACACCCAAACACGTCAGCCTCCTCTCTCAGAAAGCAGGCGTCTTCCTCATTTAATTTTTCGTGTTTTCTAAAAAAGCTTCCAGTGGGTAAACACACGTATTTCCCTCAGATGCTCTGCTTCTCACAAATGCTGTTACCAGCACAGTCAGCACCATCTACTGAGCACGTCAAACATCCTGCCATTTCACTGATCTTATACATTTATTTAAAATACAAGGAAGTCTGATCATAAACTCCTATTGCACCGCCCTCCATGGTTTTATACATTTAGCTCGTCACCTCACTCACTCCTTGGATTTCAACATAAACGTTTTATTTCCATGATCGTTCAGAGGTATAACCAAGTCGCACACTTGTTCTTTCTCTGTGCAATTAATTTTAATCATTTCTTTTCTTACAGGTTTCGTTCTGGCTTCAAATTGGCCTTCCGGTGGTGTCCGTGCATAAAAGCAACCGAAAAAGACAAACGTAAATTTATGTCCCCATCTCCTTACCAGACAACCCGCAGGAAGTCAAGAGCAACAAGCTTCAACACAGAAACTCAATTGAATGAGAAAGAGAAGACATCATTTACTCTCACCCAGCTAACGCTCTGATTTTCTCCTCCCGGTTCTGGCTCTACCCTAATACACCATTTCAAGGCAGCAGATTTGTAGAAGCCTGAGGCATGTCTTGTTTTCTAGAGCAACTTTTTCCCACGGGACTTTTTCAGATGCCATCAGCATTGAAAGCAGTCTGCTGATAATACTTACATTCATTTAGGTCCAAATATCACCCAGCTATGGATGCAAGTTCAGCCCTCCCTTACACCAACAACTGCAACACAGAACAGAGAGGTTTTGCCCATGAGGTCAAAAAACCAGTGCAGCAGACCTGAGGCAGTGCTGGTCAGTAGAATACCAGTTACTCTTTTCTAGGTGGCGATCTGCTCTCTGTTCCACCAAGACACTTAAATCTGGAAAGGAGATTATGGAGCAGAAAGGCTGGGGTGCACACCTGGCCCAGTTTGGATGGACCCTTGGGGCTGCGTGGGCAGCTAAGTCCCATGGCTCAGCAGCCCCAAGGTGAACAAGACTGTGGAGCCAAGTTTGTTTACAACAAAGGCAAATAGTAACACATCCAGACTGAAAAGCCTGCCCTGAAAATTTTCTGAATTCCAGGATTCTCATGCCTGCAATTTCACCAGCACCAGCTCTCATCAGTTACAAGTGAGAAACAGTTCCTCAAGATGTTGTCATTTCATGGATTTCTATAACCTTGTACCAAAATATGATGTCATTTTCCTATTAAACTGTGCTCAAGCGATTCCTTCAACTTCACATGGTTAATTGTGGTGCCAGATTTGGAGAGTGAGGCTCTCTGAAGTGTCAGTAGCCAGGTGTGGGATGGTCACTGGCTTGACTAGCGCTCATGGATCCAATCTGAATCCACCTCCTCTAACTCCTCTTAGTACTAACTGCAGTCTGACCCATTGCTGTCTTTTCCCAGATAGTCCCTTCATCTTCCCTTTCCAGCTTACCCCGTATTTACCATCACTGTTCTTCTCAGAGATGAAAATAAAGGCTGAAATATGTCATCTTCAAAGCCCAAGGCATTATGTGCAGGCATGCAAAACAGGAAAAGCTGAAATATAAACATTCTGTGAAAGTAATATAGTATTTAACACTGCTGTGCTAAGTAGCACCTCACCATCACCTTCATCTTTCGTGACAGCTTTGTATATATCAAAGAGCCATACCTTAGCATAAAGCTTCTACAATGTCAACAAGATCGAATTATTACAAATATTCCCCTTCCCTCTGTGAAAGCAAAACTACAAAGTGTTGCCAGGCTTAAATTCTGCAGTAAATTCAGAGGAGAGATTTGTGGCTTGAACCGAAAGAGTGCTCAGGGATATGATTTTCCCCAGTCTGTTTTAATACAGGAACCAGCAGCTATTTCTTCTTTCTCCACTTAAACTTTGTCACCTCCCTGGCTGCTGTGGAGAATGGTTACTTTACACAGAGGCCCAACAACTTTGTCTTGTTAATGGGACAACAGAGCGCAGGGCTGTATGCCCTTCTTTAAAAGTTTATTATTTTAAATCATTCTGGCAGGTAGTTTCTACTCTAGATGTTACCTGTCCAGCCTGCTCTTCCTGGGGCTGTGCGGCTGGGGTGCCTGCAGGGCAGAGGGAGAGCCGTAAGGGGCATTTACAGACAGCCACCACCAAGGCTTTTTTCTGAAGGGTTCCAAAACAATTTGGGAGGGATGCCCTGCAAGGCACACACCTCTGGGATCAGACTAGAAGGTGCAAAGACTTGCTCCAAGGAACTGAAGGACACCTATGCACAGAGTTCACTATTTCATATATATAAAAGCTGTACCTCTCCCGTGCCCAGCCAATGTGATTGTAAGGCCTTTAGACCCTTTAAATCCCGCAGCTTTCCAATGCAGATCTTTTTAGACCGAAGAGCCTGTCTTGAGCATCCCATCTTCCCATCACACTGTAACAGCCAGGCAGAGCCTATTTCAAATACCCTGAGTGTCACACGTGTGCTGGCAGCGTCTCCCCTGGGCGGTCCCTGACAGGCACCAACATTTTCTGACAGCTCAAGGCATCTCTCTCTCTCTTGCTCGGGTACAGAAAGCAGCGGATGATTTCTTCAGTTTGCAAGTGAAACTCCCCATGCCCTGAAGGACTCACACTGCAGATCTTGAGAAGTTTGTCCGCTAGAAACAGCGACAGTTCAGAAAGCAGAGATGCTCTAAGCCCTTGTGAGATACTGGAAGAAAGGGCACGCCAAGGCAGGCTACATTATGTCCTGTGATACACAAGGTAAAAGGAACACCGTGCTCCATAGTAAATACATGCAATTCTTCATATAAATATACACATGATTAAATACCACACAGCAGTAAAACACCTCTAGGTCAGCAATAAATCCCTTCTCTGCAGTTACTTGTGCTCTAAGCAGCAACAGAATCAGTAAAGAAAAACATTTGAAGAATCTCATTTTTATGGCAAAGGAACGAACAAAAAGCACAGAACGGGGTTCAGAAGTTCAGAAACACTTTATTTTGCCTTCTGCTATTTTCTTAAGAAAACAAAACAAAACAAAGTCTGCTTGTTTTAAAACCCATTCAAAAGGCTTCTGAGAGAACCCCCAGAGGAGCAAGGAGCAGATGACATTACAACAGTGGTATGCAAATGGTCTTTTCCCCAGGAAATATAAGATTTTTGTGTTCATATTGCAGTAATTACAGCTTAACAATTAAGAGGACTATGATTTTATTCACCAAGCCTAAAAGCTTTAAGTAAGACATTCAGTCATTGCTTGGATAACATTGGAGACATTTCTTCGGACAGTTATAGCTTGTGATTCACTTGGAACAGTTTCCTAGGGGTAAGAAGTAATCTGAAAATGGAAATCCCACCAGGTCTCCCGTCAGAAAAGAACTGCTGTGTCTTATCGAGTACATCACCTATGGTCCACAGTAGGAAAAGTTGCACTGTTAGAAACACAAACTCACTCCCTATTTGTTAAGAGCTGGATCCAATAAACAAAACGACCTATGCCAGCACCTCCAAAATTCACAGTCACCCTGAGACCAAGTTTAACTTCCACTTCTCATTCATCCTCTATCCTGCACTGAGCCTAGCCCTCAGATGCTGAAGAGCTCCAAACCCAGGTCCCCAGGCACAGCTCACACCACCCCTACAGCACTGCCGATGGGCAGGCATAAGAATTGCAAATCTTCAAGCAATTAAAATGCAATGTGTCCCCTGTGCCCAAAAAGTTTCTCACCTTCTTCTACTTGGGGTCATAGCTGCACATCAAGGATGTCAGAGACTATTCAAGCTGTAACGTAACATGGGTTATTGGAGAACTACAACTTTAATGCAAGCAAAAGGGGCTTTCGTATACAACTCCAACACAGGACTTGCAAACCAGTGGGGTGTGAGCACCTGATACTGTGATTCTGCAAACGTTAACCCTGTGCACACAGGGAGCTTACAGGCTCTGACATGCATCAGACTTCTGTGGGGAGACAGCGACTGTAACGTATCCATCACTGTGTATCTGGCAAAGCCTAATAGAATCACATCGGCTGTGGTGCAGTGGGCTGAGGTACTCCTGCACTGCAGATACCCCTGCATTAGGCAGGGCATGAGATGCACCCAAACAAGCTACAGGCCCCCTAAGATTTGGGCGTTGTCAGCTCTGTGCCTCTGCTGAACTACGAGGCATGGGGACCTGGGTGAAATCCACCCTGTTTGAATCTGACCCCGAATGCCCGGGAATAAAAACACACACACAAAACGCAGGCACCACTGGGATTAGGTTGCAGCTCTCCCTACACAATAGCTCTTCCCAAAGCACTAAGCCACCAGTCAACAGAACCTCTTCCAGAAAGAACCACTAAACACCAGTTAACGCACATCAAAAAAGTTTAATATTTTCACAAGTATCACGTAACACTAGTATCGGAGCTACTAGTGTGCAAAGTAAAAAGACTCTCTACCTTTGCAAAACCAGTCAGGCATGCAATTTTTCAGGTAGACACACACTTAAAGCTGTAATGACTGTTTGTGACTCACGTTACTTTACAACATTCACTCACAGTGCACCATAATGCATATTGAAATGTTATTGATAGGTAGGGCAATCCAAATCTTAGGGAGTGGAACGAAGACAAAGAGGAATAGCCTGCAAATTTCCATCTACTTTCTGCAGGAAAAGGCAGCAGGGAAAATCATGCAGACATCTCAAACTCATTTTTGGTAGAAGAGCGGGAATTAAGGACTATTGTGTGGTCTCCCTCTTTGCAGAAAGTAGCACGACTTGCAAATGTCATTCAACATTTGCTTTCCTAACTGCTTCTCAATTTAAGTAATGCAACTGGTATGCAAATATAATAATGGCATCGACTCGACAGAGGACAGGATACACCAAGTGTATATGATCTTCATTGTTGCTTTAGTCCTTGGAATAAGCTGAGTCCGATTTTGGCTTTGTGGTTTGTTTAGTTTATGCACCCGGGTCCTCAAAGGCAAGATGAAAACCAAACCCTCCTATACCTTTCTGTTCACTAACTGTAGCTGAGTGTTTGTGTTTTGAGTGGCTGCTTAACAGTATTAAAGGTTAAAGCTTTGTGTGGAAGCAAATACCCATTTAAGGCAAGAGACAGAAGTATACACACCCGAGTGACGCTGCCTAGCTGCGGATTCAGTAGAAGGGCAGCTGCAGCGCCCTGATCTACACTAACAAGATAGAAAATACTTTTTATAAGAACTCTTAAACAGAAGAATACAGCACAGCCCGTGTAGGGACCATAGATCTACTGATTTCCCAGGACTGGAGATTTGGATTACCCCAATCACCAATGACTTTGTTTTATTTTTTAGGGATTTCTTGCCAAAACGTGACAGATTTCGCCCAGTAACACAACACTATTCACAGAAGCGATGGGAAATACCAGTGGAACCAGATCTGTGGGACAAGGGCGTTTTACTATGACAAAACAAGCGTCAAAGAAGCAAGTCAGTCGCATTGTCAAGTCCCACTATAGAGTTACGTGCGTGCACAGTGCTGACACACCATAATGTTTTCACAACCTCTTTAGACGGAACAACAGCAGGTAGATATGCAGGAGGGAACTGTTGCTTCCCCTTCACTAAAAGCATCAACACCCAGGTCTGGTGGTCAGTGTGCTGGCGGTGTGCTTAACAGGGATGCTGCAAAGAACATATTTGGTACGATGCAACGGTAGCTCTCAACGCACATCACTTGGGGGCAATTTCATGTCAGACAACAACCAATTTTTGACAGCTGCAGAAATTATAGACTGATTTTTCCATGACCTACAGATGGGGAAGGTACCAACATGGTGAATAAGAAACATGCAGATTGGGGTCCAGAAAACAGGAGATATTATTAACAGCACACATTCTATCTTGTATCCTATTTTTTATGTCATTAGTTGTATTTTTTTTTTTCCCCGATAAAGCAGTGAGTTCTGGGTTTTTACCAGTTCTGACTATGCAGTCGCTGCTTTATGAGAAAGTGCTCACAAGACAGAATCGGGGCCAGGACTGTGGAGTTCAGTTCTGCTCGGCATCGCGAAGCCTGCATCCCACAGCTGTGATGAGCGCTGCCCCTTTCCCGCTGCCGTCCTCTGACAGCAGGAAGGTCACGTCGCAGTTGGGTGCCAGATCTTTGACTGTTTGGTGCATGATCCTTGAAAAGCTGCAAAAGGGAACAATGGCAGTGGGTGAGGGAGGTCCCGCAGCACCTGCAGAGTGCAGCACTGCCATGGGCCTTTGCGGTGCTCCCTGTTTCACCGGGGTAATAACTAAAATGCTGGAAACCTGGATGGATTTGAAGGCCGGGAGCAGTGGGAGTTAAAGGCAAAAAGCACTTGCAGCCCACCTCTGCCTCTCTGCTGCCGAGGAGGTAACCCAGATTGCTGGTACCACAGCAAAGGGGAAAGAAGAGGCCACGTACAGTGTCTCCTTCCCACCCATCTCCCCCCATGCACACCAGAAATGGGCACTAGTCATCTCCTCCTGCTGCTGCCAGTTCTTTTAGACTCCTGCCCTTGCCTGCCATGGCTTCGCAGCAGCTGATCTTCTCTGCACACAGAACAGAAACATCCTCTAAAGAGGCACCAGGCACTTCAGCACTGCCCTGTCATTGCATAGTCGAGAGATCCTTCCCTTGCTGTGCAGCCTCCAACTTGTTTGGCAAGCTGCTTTCCCTTCAGTCTGTCACTGCCCCAAGAATCCTTCACAAGTCCTTCCTGATCCTCTCGTTGCCGCCCTTTAGAAAGCCCTGACCACCCCTGATTAAGACTTCTTTTCCCTGGCTCTTATCCTAGCAAGATTGGTGATTGGTGTATCAAGAGAAAGGATGTACAAGGAAGGCGTTACAGATCGCAGGCAAACAAATGCTGAGAAGGTGAATACTCACTGTGGATGTAGTTTGTACAGAGTCCCATCCACACCAACCGTTATCTCCAGGTGCTCTAATCCTCTGTTCTCCCTAATTTTATCTACAACTGCAGCCATTCCGGCACCGCACAACTGAGCTGCTCGCCTTGACACCGCTCCGCACACAGTCTTGACAATGATACTGTCATCACAGGTGCTGTTGAGGCCCAGCTGCTGGAGGATGGCTCGCACCTGCAGCAAGGCTAACCTGTCACTGCAGAAGCAGAAGAGCATGGCATTCAATTAAAGGTTTCTCTCAGTCACGCCACTGCCACAAACCCCACTGCGCTGACGGCTGCCCTATGCACCCACACCAGGCAGCAGCCTTTCCTGCCAGCACAAGAGACCTTGGGGAATGCAAATTCGTTCACTCCAGCACCATGCCACAGTGCAGGAGAGGGGGCACAGGCAGCAAGGGAGGCTCTGAGCCCAGCTTTGCATTGCCTCCCCTTTTCTTACCAAAGGGCATGTGAGGAAAGTATTTTTAATCACCAGCTTGAGGGTTTCACCCCCATAAAGACTCAACAGGCATTGAGATTGCTTTGAAATACAGAGTCTGAGCAATAAAGACAGAAAAACATCCACTAAATAATGCTCATTCAGCTAGTGTTCATTCAGTTCAACAATTACAGCTAGACACACAAGGGGGACAGGAAAATGGCTTGATTTCCAAGCAGGCAAATACAATGATACAGCAGGGGAATCCTTGCTGGCCTTTTCCATGACTTAGCAGTGAGCATTGCTAGAAATTTAGATGATGCTGCAAAGAGTCCTTCTGCACATGCACAGGCTCTTACTGAAACCCAAATTATCTCTGAAGAACCAAGGGATGTTCTCCAGCTGTCCCTCCCCTCTGGCAGTGTCACCCGATGAGTGTTACCACATGATTTCACCCTAAACAGCCTCTCATGCGGTGCTCTTACCTCTCAATCTGAGAAAGGAACTTGGTTTCAAAGATATGTCTGGTCTTCAGTGTCTCTGAAATCTGGCCTCTGAACAGGAACCCCCGCTTGGTGAAGTCGATCAAAATATTGCGGACTATTTCCCCCAGGTACATCCCGCTGATCATTTTCTCATACCTGCAGCGGAAGACAGCAGCACAGCTCAGAGGGACACTGCTCATGTTTGCAAAGGCAGCATCACAGGTACATTATCAGCCAGGTGTCCAGCCTGTGCACACCGGGGACCTGAAATATGGAACCCCATTTTCACAGAATGGCCATTTACTAGAAAAACCGGGCAAGAAAAAGCATAAAAAACTCAGTGGGAAGGCTTGTGAGCCCATCTACAAACACTTCCATCTATTCCTCACTACCATGTTCCCGCAGACAGGCTGTTATTAATGACAGCTGGTATTTCTCCCAGATGGAAGAAATGAAAACCTGTCTCCCCAGAGCAGAACAGTGCCCAGATGAAAGCCAAATTTGCTGTGCATCCCGCAGTGACAGCCCTGAGTGGACCCCAGAGAAAACTTGTCTTCACTGCACAACATCTGGGAGCCCTCTTGAAGCATGGCTGAGACCTTCAACAGAAAAGCTCAGTGGCTCCATGCAGCAAAATTACAGGAAACCCACAAAGTACGGCCACTGTGAGCACAGCATTTTTAAGGGAGTCCTGTGCTGCAAAAAACCCTGTGAAAGATAAAATACGTGAAAAGGTATGTCCAGCACATTTGCAGGATCTGTAAAATTACTGACCTAAAACCTAAAAAAAAACTAGCAAGCTGGGGGTCCAAGGTTGGTTTATGCTTTTCAGTTAATTCCAGCAGCTGGTTTCCAGCAGGGAACCAGTCATCCAAAAAACACATGGACAAACCAAGCTGTCTTGAACCCTTCTTGACCCCGCTCTGCTGCACACAGGACCCAGGTTTCCCACTTGCAGGCCTGCCCCCAGGCTAGAGAGAGGGAATCTCTTCCACCTGCAGACCTCCTCCTGGCACATGACAAGGAGTGGTCCACAAGTGATGCTTGGCACAGAGCAACCATGTGCTGAGGAGGGCAGGAGTCTGCTTTGCACTCCTTCACTTCCAGCATCATTCTGGTCTGAAGGGATCATTTTGGCGTCTGCGAGCTGTGCCCTTACCAATGAGAACTGAACACTTTTCCATTCCATGAAAAGTGCATTCAGCGATGCATCCTTTATTTCACCTCCTGAAGCTCTAAAACAGAGTTTCCGCCCTGGATTGAGCAGAGCGCAGCATGCCATCCTGCTGGAAGCAGGCCACACAGTCCATTTAATACTATGAGCTCTCTCAGGCTTGTACCCAGCAAGTGTCCCCCCTCTTGAGTGCCTAACTCTCTCTCTGGAGTAAATCATTCCCACTGGCAGTCTCCGCTACTGCCTCTGGCTGCGTACTCCATGCCAACTCTGCTGCTGCGTCAGGCTCGCTCAGCATCTGCCTCTCCGTATCCATTTGAGCTGTAACTTCTAAAGAGCTTCCCAAGGGACCTGCCAACTTGTCTGCATCCCCCAGGTTTTCAGGCAGATTTACTGTAGTCACAAAATCTTTTTAAAAGCTCCTGGCATCAAAGCATAGCTGCAGAGAAATTATGAAAAATTGTAGCCTGGGCACGCAAGCAGTTTCAGCCCAGTTTTATCGGTACTGGGTACACCTCCTTGTCCGCCCTTTCTTGAAGGGGTCGGGGAAGCCCTTGCCCAGACAAGTGCTGGACCCTCAAAAGGGGACCAACCTCCAAGGCCAAGAAAGGGAGGTCCTCTAACATGACATATTTCATCCAGAAAATTGCCTGAAGTAAGAACTGGCTGCAACTGCTAGAAAGCTCCTGACCACTCTCCAGTGAGCAGCTCCAAGCTCCAGCCATGCCATGCCAGCTGGTCTAGGCTGATGATTTCTAGAGACAGAGCCCTCTACGCAGACAGTACAGCTAAAAGAAATTAAATTGAGACCAAGGGCAAAAGAATGACAATCCATCTTAATCCCCTTCAGTACAACACAGGATGAGAAAAAGGATGTCTCGGTAATTTTCAAGACTCTCAAGTTCTCACCAAAAAGCCTGCTGCAGTCCCACGGCAGCAAATAAGCTGCAAAATAGCAGCAACCAGGAAAAGCACAGGAGAGGGAGATCCCACAGGATAGCAGGTCTGCAGTCAGTTTCCACTCTCAACCTCTCCCTTCTCCAACTGGGAGAATCCAATTCTCTCTCAAAAACGTTTAAGGCAGCCTGGCTTATACTTAGCACACCATTTATCGCACAGTACCTTTGCTTTCCAGCATTTAGTGAATAGTCATCAACTGCTTTGTCATATATTGTCCTGATATCATCCAGGCATCCATTATCCCCGAACGCTCCCCACTCTGTGTTCACGCACATCCGTCCTTGCTCACCGTCCACCATCTCTATGTTTCTCATCTCCTCCATGTAACAGGCATTGCTGCCAGTTCCTGAAAGAAGAAAATACTGAAATTACTCTTTGTCTGGAACAAAACAACCTAGAACAAGCATGACAGCCCTGACAAACCTTCTGGGGGATCTTGAATGTGCTTTTTCTGAATCATGAAGTCAACCCATCATTTGAAACATCACAAAAAACCCCACTATTCAATAATATTACTGCTGCGGTGGCTCAGAGAAGAGGCTCAGCCAGGTCAGCTGGGCTGGGAGTCCCATGCTACAGGGAGGAGCAGCAGCGTGGCACTTGTGGCACACCAACACTCATGTGTTCTGAACACAAAACCCCAGCAAGCAACTAGCTAGATTTTGAAGTTAGGAACCACCTTCCACAAAGCCCACAGACCCACAAAATTTAGGAGAAAAATTGCCCTAACTGAAAACCTCAGCAAGTTCTGAGGCATCAGGCAAATAAAACCCCAGGGGTTTTAACAGCTAATTGCAGGGTAATTTTTAGCTCTTGCTAGGTTTTTTTCTGATTCAAATTGCTTGAATAGTTTCTCTGGCAGGAAGGTTACTTCCATGTTGAAATGATGCCATATCTGATTCTGCTTAAAGGGGATCCAAAGTAGCATGGAAATTACAGAGTGCTCTATGTATCCAGAGGCATTAGGGAGCAAAGCTTCATTAGCTTTGTTTCAGAGGCAGCTTTTGCTGCTACCCAGGGCAAAAGTTTTCTTGAAGTTGCCTACCAAACTTTTATGTAACCCTGCACCACAGGTTCTGCATCAATTACATCAGCAAGTCTGTTTTCCTTTGCAATTTTTTTAGGGTACTATAACAATAAAGTCTGAGCAAAAATAGATCCTCCCACAGTATTCCCCTGCTGCACGAAAGCGGAGCCACAGCACAGGGTCTGGGGGGAAAGTCTGGGCTGGCAGACCAAGACCCGGTCTGCAGGACCAAACCTAACCCAACCCAGTTGTGGACCATCAGTGCTGGCCCACATCCCGACACGAAGCCTCATCATCCAGAACAAGCTAAGTAAGGGCTGCCTGAATATGTGGATACCTGTTAAATACAGGCTGTTGGACTGACAGGCTTTTAGATGATCTCCTGTTGCCAGCAGATGAAAAGCAGAGACCTGGTTTCATCGGTGGCAGTTTCCAAAGTATTCAGCAACGGAGACAAAGCCTCTGCTCTTCTGGGCAGGAGAGGTGGCACTGGGCAGAGACAGGGCGCCAGCATGACATGAACTTGCCCTTGCAAGAATATTTTTCCCTGCCAAGCAACAGCGGGAAAGTTCATCCAGCTCCCTGCACTGGCAAGAGCAGGATGACTGCTGGCTGTGCAGGCTCCTTGGCAAGCACCGTCAACCCAGCCAAGGCAACTCAGGCAGGGCAGAGGGAGCTGTTGGAGCCCCGGGGCTTTTGCTTTCATTATCCCAGACCTTTCACTCTCATTATCCCAGACTACCCAGGCCACCGCCGACCCCCTGCTCTGCACACAGACAGGCTGGCAGGAGCATATCTGGCAGGGATGCAGCAGACAGTCCTCAGAGGGTGCTCTTGGCACCCCAAGGACATGCTGTCCTTCCCGCAGGGAACTCTGTCCCTGAAAACACGCCACTGACACTGATGGAGCTGCGCAGACAAGCTTCCTACCCACACCGCACTGTGCTGACTCATCCTGGACATCTTCCAACTGTCTGGAGGAGAAATTGGTGGCATTTTATTTTCCTACAAGCCACCTCGCAACTGAATGCGTTCTTACAGCTTGCAGGTGCCTCATCCCCTTTTCTCCCAAGGAAAACTAATTTCTCTGGAGAGCTTTGGGAACTCACACTGTCTGGTGCCTCAGGCACCCCAAGCGTGACATTTGCAAAGGCATCGGCAGTCGCCCGTGGAATTATTTCAGCTGTCTCGCTGCTGGGAAGGGAGCTGTCAGTCACAGCACTTTGTCTATCAGAGCTTTCCATCACATGCCATTTGGGAATTGTGGCTGTGCTTCACAAGTTTATTCTGAGAGACCACATGCTCCAGGGAAGCTGTGGGCTACCTGAACCAGGGTGTTCAGGGAAACTCTTACAGGCTAAACTACAGACACTCCAGGAGTTGGTGAGGCTACCTGAGCCCATGTTTGCTCACTTCACAAGCAGCACAGTGCCCTTCTCTAGATAAAACAGGCGGGATTTGTTCAGCGTTACAGCCTGTGCTTATCTCAGCTGATCATAAACAGAACTAAGCTGACTGCTGAATTTTGCTCTGAACTCCTTCACGCAGCTTACTTGTGAAGAGACAGCTGTGAATCTCAAAACCTTTCATGCCTGGACACCCTAGCTGTATTTTCAGTTCGCCACAGGGATGTCTCCACCAAAATACAGACAGATGTCTCGACGTGCTGTTTAATAAAAACATCCCCCCAAAAAGCAGCTCTAACACATACCCACAATGAGTCCGATTTCACAGTTTGGGTCTTCGTAAGCACAAGTCATCATTGTGCCCACCGTATCATTCACCACAGCCACCACATCCAAGTCAAACTCCTTTGGAAGAGAGCAATACAACCGTGAGAACTCTGGGTTTGGGGCAACCCCTCATACCAAAGGGAACACGACAGAAGCACACCAAAAGGGATGCTGTCAGAACACACTGGAAACAAACAACTGAAAGTGCCAGCCCGATTTTACACATACAAAAATAGGAACTTAATCTATCAGCAGGTAACTAAGCTAAGACTCCTCGCACTGTCTACCTACAATAAACTGTCTTCAGAAAAAAGTATATTTCTGGCTGTTCTCTTTGATTTAGGCATGTTTAGGTACAGATCTTGTATATAGGCACATGGTAGAAGGCTATCGCCATTCTGTGTTACAGCAGCACAGTAACAAATCCAGTAGCAAAAGTTTTTATAGCCTTTTTTTCACTTACTGATAAAAAACTTCAAAATTAATGCTCTCCTCGGGCTATTTTTTCCCCTTCCTAGAAAGTTTTGGTGAAGTTGCTTGAGGCTTTTTCAAGATCAAGGGTTGGGAGGGGGAAGAACTGTCATTTAGGGTGCACTGAGGTGCATTCCTACAATCATTGTATTGAGAACTCTGGTTTTCTCCATGCTCTGATGCAGTGAGAATTGCCACAGGGTTTGAAAGAAGCCTTGAAAAGTTCTGCCAAATTTAGCAAGTTAGAAGCCTCCAGGTAAAACGAAAACAAACAAAAACCAAGCAATGAAACAAAATCCCTATGTAGCTCATTTTGAGTAGCAGTCTTGGTTTGGTGGCTGAACTCTCCCATTTCCACTGTGCACCCTCTAGAGCATTCTACATGGTGGTCAGGCTACATGTCACAGCCACACGGCAGCAGGGGTTGCTATACCTGGACCTGCTGCAAGGCACATACTTTCTGTGCACGACAGGAGGCACAGCCCGTGCCCTCAATGCACACACATGCTGTGAGAGGGAACCAGCCTGACCTATGAGGTCTGTCAAGCCTGGAGGGGATGGAGAAGCAGGAGGAGAAAAAGAAAACAAAACCAGAGGAAACATCACCTCTCTTCTTTTAATTCCTTCTCTAAGCAAATACACCACATCTTCTCCCTCGCAGTCTGTAGCTTTGAAGCCTTTTGTCCAATTGAGAAGGATACCCTAAAAAGAAAGAAAACAGGTTTTCAAGTTTCCTGGTACACTACAGATTGCCCCCAAAATCCAAAATACTCTAAGGGATGAGGACGGAGCATTTCTGTCTGATAACTTCCCTGCATTTTCCCACCCCCACAGCGTGTAAAAGTGTAATATCACAACGCTTCACAGAGGTGACTACAGGTTACTGTACACCACAGCTCTGACCCAACAGTCCCAGCAAACAGCCACGAATAATTATGGCCAGTTGTGCACAGACTCAAAGGGGCCCTGAGCTCAAAGAGGAGGCTCTCCAGGATTCACCTACATGGTGCTATGTTTTGCTGAGCAATCTGTCCTCTCTCTCAGTCACACTCCAAAGCCTCCCTGGCTTGGCCAAGCCTCCTATCACCAGCAAGATGACAGCACTTTAGAGCTGGACATTTGAACGCTGCTCCTAACATCACTGCCTAATTCCTTCTTCCTTATATATGAATATTAAACTTATTTTCGCTAAAACTCAAATGTTACTCTGTACACTTGGCATTTCAAATGTTTTAGTGTGAGGTTATACAAAAGTCTCTATGAAAAGGAGTATCTCCTTATATATATGTGGAATATGCACCTAAAACTACTAATCATGCTTGGTCTCCAAATTTCCAGAGCAATGCAACAAATAAACAAAAAGAAAAAAAGAAAAGTGTAACAGAAACAACAAATTTTTATTTAAAAAAAAAAAAATAGTGTGACAAAAAGTAAGTCTTTCTTCAAAAAAAGTGCTACATAGACAGGAAACTTAACAGCTGCACAGGTGGAGTTGGTGGAAGTATGTGGTAGTGAAGGAAAACACAAAAGTGAAAAGAAAAAGGGTACACTTGACAGGGACATGCTCAGGCTACACTGTCACCCTTAGGGTAACACAGCCGAGCAGGCCCTGGTCTACCCACTCCATCCAGTGAGATGAGATCAGCTGGGGAAGGGGCACTGGCAGCAGCGATGGACTCGTGCTTTACTGCTCACAAAACCAGGGAAGTATCACACTCCAGCAGGTTTATATGATTGGTAAAAACATTATAAAAAAGGGAAATCACATCCATGGAAAATTTAAATGCTATTACCTGTCACAGCCATGTGCTGAGCATCATTTGCATTACTACCTTTAAAGGAACTATTTATAGGAGCAGCTGTACTGGTCAGGGTCAGAGCATGAACCCTCCCCTTGTACAACCTCCTTGTAAGTGTCACGTCGATGATAAGGAGACAGAGAAATCTGGTCTAGCATAAGTACAAAAGCCGATTCAAAAGATACTAATGAACTTACAGCATCCAGACTGGTCTGCTTGCAAGGGAAGGAAAATGTGAAGCCAAGAGGGAGACGTGCGCCTTTTATCCCCATATAATCCAGGAAGTCAGAAATGCAGGTAACAATATGATCAAACAGCTTTAAAGAGAAAAGTCACGCATTTGAAGTTGTACATGTCACATGCTCTTATGAAGGTATTTAAAAAGCAGCAGTGCTGCAAAAGAGAAACACACTCACCTCTTCTCCTGTTCCCTGCATCACCTCTATAGGAATGGCATAGATCTTGTTGTGCATCTCAACTGTTCTCCTTTTACCGCTGCGGATTTTCACCAGCAAAACTCTAAAGTTCGTTCCTCCAAGGTCAAGTGCCAGAAAATCTCCGTTCTCTGTAAAAGAATATGTGTGTATATTTAAAGAACCATAAGCAAAATCTAAAGAAGACATAAAATCTCTTAGAAACTCAGCTGGGAAGATCATCATTTCAGATGCTGCTCAGATTATTCCAGCCCTTTTTTGTGTGGTTTTTGGTTTTGTTTTGTTTTATTTTAAACCAAGAAGGGAAAGAGGACCCACGCAACTGTTCCCTAAGAGAAAGCAGTGCAGACAGGGTTCAGGGGGGTTTGGGTTATGAGCTCAGCTGTGGTTTTCTCCCCTGTGGCTTGCTTGCACCCTGGGACAAGGACACAGGGCCACGCTGCCAACACCCAGCACAAGGGCAGTGCAGGCTGCCCTTCCCGGAACTGAGATTTCCTCCCTTGCACGGCTTGGGAGGCTCCTCTTTCTTCGCACCAGATCTGCTCCCCCTCCACCAGACCCAAACCCAAACTACACCACTAGGAGCCCATTTAGGGCATCCTGCAGCTCAGCCGGTGCCCTCACTCTCACAAGGGCAAGCCTTTACCTGTCCCATCCGGTGTGCTGCGGACGAAGGTGGGCAGCATTTTGACTTTGGCAGTCTCATGAGTCTTCTTCTTCAGTCCCGCTTCCATCTCCGCCCTCATCCTCCTCTTCACCTGCAGCAGCTGCTCATGGGTGAGCTTGAACTCAGCCAGCGTCTCGTCGATGAGCCGGTGCTGTTCTGACAGCCGGTACGCCACCGCTGTCACCATCGCTGCTCCCTTCCCACTGCCGCTCTCCGACAGCAGGAACCGCACTTCCGAGTCCGGCACCAAGCGCCGGGTGGTTTTATGCAAGCGCCGGGCGTACCTGCAGGGAGGGGACCCGGCTGCCAACCCGCCATCTGCGCTGCCTCCCCCGCAGCCCCCAAAATCTACGCTGCCACACGGACCAACTGCAAGGGGAGCAGGGAGCCTCGTCACATCTAAACTAGCTACGGCCCCCCAAGTAGGAAAACTGATAAGAGCAGCTCTCCTCCATGGCCTCTTTCCTCCTGAATTTCTAAGAAAAGCCAGCAAAAAGCAGAGGAAAGCATCAAGTCCCATCCCCTGAACCTAAGCCCAGACAGAAGAAACCCTCTGACTCCAATGCTGCTCCAGTCCCCTCTCCTGGGGTCATCATCAAGCTGTCCTGAACTCACCCATTTAGATACTGTGGGGAAACAGTTCAGAAACAAAAATTGCCCACATATGTTATCTTAACACATCCTAGACCTGCCCATCGGGAAAAGCTACTCAAAATAGTGTTCTTGGAAATTCTTTTGTTTGTGAAAATGTTATGGTTTTCTTTAAATAAGGAAAATATCTTTTTTTCAATAAAAGAATGAGAAACTGAAAATGAAACATTAAATATATTTCTCCTTTCAAAAGTTTCCTCATAAATGACACTCAGCCCTTCCAGCCAGCTCTAATGCCCAAGGTATGTCCCGTAGGCTGCACTTCTGCTCCCCTTCGGTACCCGCAGCTAAATCCTACAGCTGAAACTAGAAACTGACTTGTTACCACCAGTTATAATTTACTAAATAAAAGCCTTTCAGCACTTGTGCATAAGCGACACCTGCACACTGCGTATTTCTTCCATTTCTTTATTCTAAACTTGAAAACTGCAAAAAATCAGGTTCAGCACAGTCATTTTCAAAACAATGGAGTTTAAATGAAAAATGGAGATCAAGGTGCATTAATGCAGGTCTCCTCACAGCCCAATCCAGGGACACAAAGTAATATTTTGTACAAAGAAACTCTCCTTCCAAGAGGTCTACGGAGATCCCCTAAGGTATGTACTCAAACCACCAATTTTCACTGATATTGCAGTATCCCATTACTCAGGGGGTTGGCTCTTCTCTTTATGGTGTCACTGCTTTTTTAAAATCTCATCTTACTTCACTTAAAGACATCTCTCCCTTCCACTAAGCTCCCCACCTCAGACCAAACCCCCACACCCACGTTTCGGGCTCCTCATCTCACACCCAAACCGCATGCCTGGGTGATGTCTTGGGGTTACATGCTCGACCCTTTGCAAACCAGAGGCTGTGGCAGGTGAAGAGTGTTAGCGGCAAGAGCAGACAGACTCACTGTGGATGCATCTTGTAGAGGGAGCCGTCGACCCCCACGGTGGTCCGGAGGCGGCCGACCCCTTTGTTGTCCCGCAGCTGGTTGAGGATGGCACCCAGCGTAGAGGCAACCAGATTGGCCGAGCGGAAGGACACGATGGTGCAGACGTGCTGGACGGCGATGCAGTCCTCGTGGGACGGCTCCACCCCCAAGCGGGTTAAAATTTCTTTGGCTTTGTTCAAACCTTCTTTGCTCCTACAAAAAGAGAGCAGTAAAGCACACTCCTTAGTGGGGGAGCTATCAAATGCAGGACTGAGGGGCAGCCAGCCGTGGGTATCCCTACCGGGGATTTCCAAAGGGGGTTAGAAAGAAAATTTCTTAAGAGTTCTGGACTAGGATGTTCCATGGTGCTTGAAATAAAAATGTTCTAAATATGCATCCATCCACAGACAGAAACAGCTTTCCATTAAAGCATGGCGCAAACACGCAACCTACAAACCATTCAACTTCAGGTACTATAGCAGCCACCCTATGGGCAGGATGACTCCCATATGTACCCAAGCACCTGCCCTCCTTCAAGTTCACTTCCCACAAGGCAAGAGGTACATCATGTCACTGGAAACCCGTCCAATGACAGTTATGTGCAAGTTTCTCTCTAACACATGCCACATTTTCATTGTGCCACATGATCAGACCAAACCTTGTACTGAGCGAGTTTCCTGTACTCCAAAAGCAAACGCACGAAGCATGGGACTAGGACCAGCCCTGTCCTGCAGAGCCAGAGCACCCGCCAGGACCACAGCACGTGCAATAGCTTGGGCTGCAGGTGGTCCAACAATGCCAGACCCAAAGCAGAGCAGCACCCTCATATGGCAGCTCCTTCAGCACACCCACAGGAAAATTAGCAACTTCCTCGCGCTTTTACAGACCTGGAGGAACTACATGCTTTTTCATCACACCGATGCTTTAAACTTCAAACAGCTTCTCCCTGGAGTGGGGAGCACCAGCCCCACAGTTCTGCACAGGCCTGAGCATACACCTAATCCCATGCTTGCTCATATGTCTCAATAAATTAAGCCCAGTGTGAAAAACAAAACCCTGAGCAAAGGTTGCCTAAGTTATTTCATCCTAATGGGTCTCTCTTCAGGCTTTTATAACCTCCCTGAATTTCTGCCTCTTGCACTGCATTTTCCCTTATTAGCAACCAGTCTGAAAGCAAAGTTTCTGGCAAAACTTAGCCACTTTCAGCTCTGTCATTTCCCAGACAAAAGCATCAGGAGTATATCTTGTCATTACTAACTGCATGCCATACATCTTTTTAAGGACTCCTGTACCTTGCTAGGATCAGCTAGAAATCTGAAGCTGCACAGGGATGTGCCCCTTACTTATAGCCAAAGTGCTCTTCAGGAAGTGAGGTGGGATTTCAGGGCAAATTTTGTTCTTCATAACTGAACTTCCCAGTAACTGCATTTTTCTCATTGTTGCTCAACATTACATTGGTCCATTACACAGACCTCTGCGGTTAAGACAAATGAACGCAGACATTTTATGGAAAGCTGTTCAGATAAGACAGTCTGTGGGGACAGGAATAAAATGGGGCAGGGGGCAACAGGTATTGTGGCAGTTCCTGGGTGTTCTTTTGGTGTTACGCTCGCAATCAACAGTACCTCTATACATATGCACCCTAGTCAGCAGCGTTTCGAAAAGTAAAGCCAGGCCACGGACTATAGTACAAACCATCCCAGTGACGTGAATTTTAAAATCACATGGGAAAGAGTCAGTAAGCACTGACCAAAGTGGCGATGACACCATATGAAACCAACTGGTGCATTGCTCAGAGGTCACCATGTAGCACCCGGCACTCCCTACAAGACTGAATGCTCTGCCTTGTCACGCTTGTTTTCTTTCTGCCCAGCGATCCCGTGGATACAGCAAGGAGCAACACAAGTATTTGCTAGGAGGCACTAAGCCAATTCACTCCCATGTTTAGCTTCAGGGTAGCAACTTCTGAGTTCTTGCGGGCAGAGTGAGAGGCAGCACAGCGCATACCCTGTAGCTGCATGGAGCGGCAGGCTTTCATAGTTCCTCCCAACACAGAAAAAGGGAGAAATCTCGGGGAGGAGGGCACAGACCGTCTGCTGAGTGTCCCCACTTGCCAGCTCTGTACCTACGCTGGAGGATGGCAGCCACCCCCAAAGTAGCACATCTCCCCACAAAGCAAAAAGGGATGCTGGAAAATTAACATTCAGAGTTGCTGTGAAACCCAGGGGGCGAAAAGGGATAGATACTCACTTTTCTATGGCAGAAACGTGCTTTGTCTCAAACTTCCCTTTGGTGAGAAGCTCAGGGGTGATTCTCCCCTCAAAGAGCAGCCCCTCCTTGGCCATCTTCACCAGGATAAGCCTTACCAGCTCCCCCATGTACAGCCCACTGACCATCTTCTCAAACCTGCAGGAGAGGACAGCAGCAGTCACCCACCTGCCCATGGGCAGCACTGGGAGGCAGAGCCCAGCTGTGGCATGCCACCACACCGCCCAGCCCAGCCTGTGGTGTGCCTCACCAGGGGCAAAGTCAAGCTTTCTTGCAAAGCTCACAAATAACTGCCTCACTCACAGCTGCTTCCCAGGATTAAGGGATCCACGGTCGATCTCTCGATCAAACTCGGTCCTGATGTCTTCTAGCGAGCCATCATCTCCAAAAGCTCCCCACTCCGTGTTAATGCACATCCTGCCCTCGTCCCCTTCCACCAGGTCAATGTGCCGCATCTCCTCCATGTAACAGGCATTGGTGCCAGTGCCTTTAGGGAAAGGACATCAGAAGGTGCTAACCAAACAGGCCAGGCAAAGGGAGAAAAGCCACATGCATGCTGCAGCAGCAATGTGCGTTACCAATGATCAAGCCAACTTCACAACGCTGGTCATCAAAACCACAGGTCATCATCGTCCCGACGGTGTCATTCACAACAGCCATGATATCTGCATCATAGTCCTGATGGAGGAACAAAACGTTACTCGGACCATATGGCTTCTCTGGAAAACGGTTTTGTGTTTATCACCAGTTTGCTTATATCAACTAATTTCACGAGGAATAGGAGACAAATAATTTGTCTGAATACCACAGCTTATCTTTTTAAATATCACCTGTTCTGTCTGCCAGTTCCCTATCCCACGTACCCAAGAAGACAATGACAGCAGACTAATGCACCAGGCAGACAATAAAAGAGCAGCGGTGTAGTTCTAGAGAGCAAAGACCTGCTCTCACATAAGCACCCTTAGGCAGGAAAGAAAAGGGACGGAGGGAGGGGGGAACTCTGGAGTTAAACATCATGGAGTAATTTGATGTAGTTGTTTGAGAAGTCAATCTGGAAAATATCCCCAAGTTACTTATTTCTGATAGAATTCACTTAAAACATCTAGTTTTATTTCAAGTGAAGGTTTCAATACAAAAATATAAGCAAATAATGCAATTAAATAGGCTGTTCAAATGGCATGTACTCATTCCTTTCCAGCTTCTTCAGCGTGTTATTCTACCTGATACCAATTCTCATGACAGTAACTGACTACAGTAACATTGTTCAGCGACAGTAAAACTCAGGTTTGCTTAAGAGTCCACAACTGCCCAAATACTGCCCTGTTTCCGATGAATTTGGATGCCGAGTAATCAGCATATCTCCTGGCTGCAAGCATTACAGAAACGCAAATTAATTCTATTTCACACTCCGTGCCTTTTTATTTGTTTAAATCAGCAACCTGGTCACCTTCACCCTCTATAAAAATCAGCAGTGAGAAACTGCAGGGAGCAACACAGCTCACCAAGCCTGAAATCCCCCTCTCTCCTACTCTGCTTCTCTCCTGCTCCCAAGCAAGGCGTCTGCAAAACCCAGCTGAGCCCAGACCACGAGAGGCAGTTTCTCAGGAACAGGATGCGTCAGTATCCCTGAAAAACTGTGGCACTGACACACAGCGCCTTCTCAGTTTTTGGAGAGCAATAAAATTGCTGAAGGACACCGGCAACAAACCACAACATAGTAACTCAGTTCTGTGCTATGAGGAAAATCACAGCTTCCACACAGCGGCTCGGACATCACTCCATTTTCCCAGCCAGCGGCCAAACTGCACATCTTCACGCAAGAAAGCAGAACCGCACCATCACTCAGATCGCGTGCTCTGCTCAAGTCAGTGACGCGAAGGGTGGTCCCTGGCAAAGAAATGCCAGTTTGCTGCGATACAGAGTTGAAAAAAGGATGAAGTACAATTTACCCCACGTTTCTTGATGGCCCTGTTAAGCAGCTTCACGACATCTGCTCCCTCCACTCCGCTTGCTTTGAAACGCTTCGTCCAGGTTATCAGAATACCCTGACAAAACAAGAGAGCAACATTCAACACGATGCCACCATAAAACACAAATGGATGAGTTTTTTTTCCTTAAAACCAAGATTTTCTACTTCAAAAGATCTTCAGGTCTCTTTTCTTACATGACCTAACAACCCAGCCTGAGACAACTGGCGGTCTTTGATTCTCGTGACAGTAAGCTGAGAGATGGGAAATTGTTTTCCCTTCCCTTGCTAGAAAATGGTTTGTTTGCGGTTTGTATTTTCAGCCCACTCTTCTCCCTGTTACTCCTCGACAGTTTTTCTTGGAAAACCATTTAATCCTTTTGGGCCATGGAAATCGACTGCTTTCAGAAAAAGCTGACTGTGCAGGACTGACTATAGAGAAGGGAGGTGATGTTTTTATGTCCAGGACTCAGCTGCAGCAGGGATCAGACTGCTGCACATTTGCTGTCTAGAGTCCCAGTTATCTGGGCTTGTTTCACTGTGGGATCACATCTATGGGTTGAGGCAAACAGAAATACTGGAATGTAGCAATGTATGTCCCTAACTTACAGCATGGATCACAAAGGGAAACCTGGGATCAAATTCCTTTTCTGCAAACTGTCATAAAAAGCCTGCAAATCTCCTAAGGTAATGACTACATCTGATTTTTTTCTATTTAGATAACACCTAGCTGATTCAGAGCAATCAGTATACAAGTAAATAATAATAAAAGAAAAAAAAGAGACCATTGACAGTAGTCAACAGGAAAGATGACTCAAATCAGCTCAGCTTTTCATACCCACCACAATATTCACATCTGTCCTGGTTTCAGCTGGGATAGAGCTAATTTTCTTCTTGGTAGCTGGTGCAGTGTTGTTTTTTGGACTTGGTTCAGCGGACTTGGAAAACAATGTTGATGGCATGCTGATGGTTTCACTGTTGCTAAGTAATGTTTATACTAAGTCAAGGACAAGCTTCTCAGGCCCTGCCAGCGAGAGGGCTGGAGGGGCACAGGAAACTGGGAGGGGACACAGCCAGGACAGCTCACCCGAACTGGCCAAAGGGATATTCCATACCACGGAATGTCATGCTGAGTGTATAAGCTGGGGGAAGAAGGAAGGGGGGGACGTTCAGAGTTACGGCATTTGTCTTCCCAAGGCACCGTTACACGTGATGGAGCCCGGCTTCCCTGGGGATGGCTGAGCACCTCCCTGCCCATGGGCAGTGGTGAATGAATTCCTTGCTCTGCTTTGCTTGCATGTGCAGCTTTTGCTTTACCTGTTAAACTGTCTTTATCTCAACCCACCAGTTTTCTCACTTTTACTCTTCCCATCCCACTGTGGGGGAGTGAGCGAGCTGCTGCGTGGTGCATGGTTGACAGCCAGGGTTAAACCATGACAACATCTATCACAACTAAGGTCCAAAGAAGCTAAAAAACAGAAAAGCTGAAGCCTATAGGCACAAGCAGACATTTCCCAGGTGTACATTTGCCCATACCTCAGCTTAAAAGAAGTCAACCACATTTTGTGTACATTCACACTCCCAGCTGGGATAGCTACAGGGGACAGAGGGGCCAGGGCTGCTCTTTCCAGACCAGGAGCTATCTTCCACCACTAAACCACAAACTCAGTTTGCCTATGTTTTCCCACTGTGCTGCCCTCAGCATCACTTAGAAACCCAGCAAAGCTGTGGGCAAAGCCCACCTTGCGGGCACAGCTTTAATGGGCAAAGGGGCCCCTTGTTCCTTTTATCATTCAGGAATCTGGTCAAACCACACCGGCAAGGAGCAGCTCCTCTCAGTGCGACTGACTGCTGTGCTTCCCTAGCAAGGCCCTGGCAGCAGGGAGGAGCTCTTGGAGTACAGCAGGGTTGAGTGGGACCCAACCGTGTGGTGCTACCTTGTCACCCTCGGAGAAACCAGGGACCACACTGCTTCCTTCTGCTCACCAAGCACAAGAAAACAGCACTCAGGCAAGCACAGCCTCACAGAAGCAGCAATGCAGGAACAAATCTGGCCCCCAGAATCAAGAAAAACGTATTTTTCAAACACCCCAAATATCACAAAACCTCTCAGTTTGGTTTTTGGTTTTGGTCGTTGGTTATTTTTTATTAAAAGACACACTCCCTTGTCTCTTACTGTCCTCCTCCACCCTGCCACTGCTCATCTCCAAGTCTCTACAGGTGTCTCCAAGCCATCCCACATGCTAGCTGCCTGCCCCTGCCCCACACAAGCATGACTTCACCCCAGATGGCTTGAGCAAACCAGCCCACAAACAAATGCTTTTCATCATGCAGCTAAACAAATTTTCTCAAGGGCAACCAACTTCACAGCCACATCCCCAGCACGACTCTGCTGCGGTCAGGAGCCTGAACCTTACCATGCACCACGGCCAGACTGGAGAGCTGCACCAAAATCAGCTCCTCTCTTCCGAACTGAGGCAGGAGCAGGCAGCTCGCTGTTTTAACTACATGCAGGCCCTGAGCTAGTAAGCACCCTTGGTTTGAACTCGCAGCATCGCTCAAGGAGTATGAAATGTAATAAAAATCGTGCCTCACCCGGTCCTCCTCAGCACCAACATCTGGGGAGCTGTTGCACCAGGCTAACCTAGAGACCTGCAAGCTAGAAAAGCAGGTCATGCTTTAACAGTGCAACCTCTTAGCGTTTTGTGCGGATTTCATTTTCCTGCATTAATTTGCTACACTGTTGCCATAGCAATGCTGTACCAGGAGGCTGCTGAGTCATTTGTGACATAACGTGCAAAAGGAGGAAAATACGTAGCATCCTTGTCATGGGAATCTCATCAGTCACTTCCTACAATGCTGGTTATTCCCATCCCTTTTCCAAGCACGTTGCTGCCAGGTGGCCTGCCCGACTGCCCTTCAGTGCTGAGCACCCAGTCGGTGGCAAGGCTCAGCACTGCAGCTCAAGAGGGAGACCCTGATCTGGATTGGTGTGTGCACTTGCCAAGTTCAGCAAAATCTGAGCAAACACTGCTGGGCTGGGTCCTTCCCAGTTACACCCCATGGAGAGGCGAAAACGGCTGCACAGGAGACAGGAAAAGCTGCTGCTGTGTTTACACAGTGAACCAGGAATACTAAGGAGCTCATGCAGAGGCAGTACATCTCTTCATCATCTGTTAACCAGCTCTTCCAGACAGAAACAAAAACACAAACATGAAGCCTGACAGTGAAATGTAACACTCCCTTATCCCGAAAATGAGACCTGTCTGGGATACTGCTTTCATAGCAGTGTTTTAATAACATGGTAGCTCTTCTGCGTATTAAGAAAATTGGGAAATCTTCTTACCTCATCTAGCTTAGATTGTCGACAAGGGAAAGAAAATGTAAACCCAACTGGTAATTTCTTGTCCTTGATTTGTTGTTTCTCCATGAAGTCTCCCAAGCATTCAGCAACATGATCAAAAAGCTATAAGAAAAGTATAAAACCACCGTGACTAGAGATACAGTTTCAGGGAGAAAATATTTCAGACTGCATATGAAAACCGTACTGGGTGAGGGGAAAGGGGAAAACATCTACTCCATTTTTTTAAAGATGTATAAATGACATAGCTATGAAAATAACTGTCAGGCAGTGTATATTAACACCTTAATAATTAATAAATTATGAAATACATTGTCCTTTTATGCACCTAATTCTGCATGGCATCTCTTACCCCCATACAAAAATGCGTTTCCTGAAACAAGGGGCACGTGGCTTTTGAGCCTGCTGTTACCCTTTCAATAACAGGAAGAAGCATCTCAAAAGAACATTTGGGATCCAGTCCCACAGGAGGTTGAGCAATTTTACATCTGCTTCACTCCAGTATTGCTGAGACCAGAGAACCCAGCACTTTGCAGGAGCCACCCAAAAGGCCACCATCTCTCAAATCCATTCCTAAAGCACACAGCAAACAAACAAAAAGGAAACACTGGGGATTTGTCTGAATTTTTTACGTGCTCTGAGAAACAACCTGAAATGGGAACATTTTCTGCATTTTTTTAAATGCTGAACTATGTAAGCAGCCTGCACTAGGCTTGCAGGTACCAATTCCCACCCAGATGCCTCGATGGCACCCTGTGACAATAGCACTATGGGTCCCTATCAGCCAGACGTGCCAGGGAGCATGTAGGCGTAAAGGTGAGGGATGTCTCTCACACCAAGCTATTTGGAAAGCCCCTCAGGTGGATTGCAACACTCAAAGCTGAAATCAAGCCCTAGCAACTGAAGCAACTACAATGCACATCTGTATCTACCAGTACCAAAAAGCCAGACATGCCTTGAACTGACCCTTGCCACAAATGGATGTCAAACTGCTAACAAGTCACCGTCTGCCCCAGAAGATAACTGTGCTTCACGTTTAAATTCCCTGGAAAAAAAACCCTAAACCCAACCCTATCTGCAGCACTGGTGGGACAAGGCCAGGTAAACTGTCCAGAGGATCGGGGATAATTGGAACGGAGTACAAAAAGACAGCTGCTGGTTGCAATTAGCCTGTGCAGCTTTATTCAGTACAATTTACAGAATCTCAGAGAGATGGGAAAGCACTACAACAGGCTGCAGCAAATGCAAAAACCGAAGAGGAATATTTTGCCATTTGAAGCGGGTCAAGAAGCGGTCTGTGTAATGTTACAATTTAACAGAGCACCTTAAACACATTCCTAAAATGAGGTCAGATTTGATTAAGCAGAAGCACAGTAGTTTTCCAGGGAAAAAATTGTCCTGAGAAAATCAAGGACATTTCACCCAGTAGATGCAGTGAAATGGTATGGGAAAAGCAATGTATGGTGTTGCACTTCTGTAAGACTATTTTCAGCTGTCCATACGAGTGAGAGAAAGAGGAGTTATGAAAAGAACTATAGTTAAATAATAAAATATGACAACTTCTCCAGGAGAAACACAGACATAGCAGGAGTGTATGTTTTTATTATGCTTTGCATCTAAAAGTATCTTGCTAAATACTCAATCCTACTAAACTTTCAGATGCTCCCAGGATTACAAATGATAACCAGGGGCCAACCGCAAACCCGCCAGGAATTCAGAGAGCAGGAAGCAAAAATATCGACTGTGGATTTTGCTACAAAAATTCCTCTCATGCAATGAGCCACGACTGCACAGAGAAGAGACAGGACCTGCTTTGTAAGTCCAACTGCAAAAGATCCCTGGGCATTCCCAATGCACTCAGGGAAGTCCATGCACCTGCCAGTGTCCGGTGCACAACCCGCTGAAGCTCGCCTCCATGGGTTAGCGCGCACGCTTGTGGCAAGCGATGCACCGCGAGTCATCAGGGCTCGGGGCTGGCGGCAGGGCACGCGAGCATAACCCATGCTGCAGCCTGCACGGGCAGATGTGGTTAACTATTAGCCACATTCCCGACACTACAGAGCACTGTCTAGTCAGTAATGCACGGTCTGGCTGTGCTACTGTTTTCAATAAAGCACAGAGGGAAGGTGCTGCTCAAAAGGAGAAAAAAAGAGGCAGGCATTTGTTAATTTTGATACCATTGACTGTCATAAGATTTTTTCCTAAGGTGACTTGAGTAAGCATCTGTATGAGTCCGTGCTCATATTAACATCCAAACCTTACGAATGCCAAATAACTCTGACAGGACAGTAGAGGCAACATTACAAAGTTCCTGTTGGTTTATTTAAAGTAAGGCAGACTGAGGAAAAATCCAAATTCCCATCCATCCACAGGTATGCAGTAGGGAACAGCATAAGCCCAGTATTTTATCAAATGTCAAAGAGATTGACAGAGCGAATGCCACAGCCAAGAGGAAAGGACCAGTCAGATTTTACACCTGTATTGACCCGAAGCAACAAAACCACGAGATGCTGAGCAATGTGGTATCAGGCTTCATTACTTCCTTTGGCCATGAAGTTGCCTGCTCAGGTTGGGCTCCAAGAAGTCTCCACAAGGATGCATTTGGCTGGCAGCCAGTAAACTTTGGCAAACGGCTGAAGATCCGAGCTCAAGCTCAAGCCCCTGAATGGGGAAGACTTAAGGAGCAAGGAAACCACAGTTTCAAATCAGGAGAACAGTCATAAATCCACAACCTACCTCCAGCAGCGACGGAACACAAAAAGCAACACCAAAGTCAAGCCTCAGGCACGCTCCCGTTTGCTGAGTTCACACAGGAGACAGGTTTCTTACAAATTTTAGACCTGCTATTACACTGCTGAAGTCAATGAGAGTTTTGTCCTTGACTTTGACAGGGAACTGTCTCTGACTGGCAAAGCTGTCAGCCCATGCCTGACAGATGGGCAAAAAATAGAAGTTTGAATGCAATGAAGTAGAAAATATCACAACGAACTGTGCTAGTGAGGCATGAAGCCATAAATTGCAATCCTTTCAATAAGCTGATTATATATTAGGCCTTAAGACTATAACTCACTGATGTTAATGACACAGCTTGCTGAAAAACACGTTAGTAGCCTACCCCTCACAGGCAGTTCCGTCCAAGTATTCCACTAATCTGGCTCAGAGATTTCAGAGAACCTCTGCCTTACAGGTCACTCGTAAGCACCAAATCATCACCTGCCTGTGTGCCTCCTGGGCATCTGCCATGCTGCTCTGTGAAGCTCACAGCAAGCGTTTTAGTCATGGCTGGTTATAGTCACGGGACAACTTCAAGCCTGGATGCAATTCTAATGATGCTTCCAGTTCCCCTTTTCTTTTCCTGGTACTGGAAGCAACTGTCCTCCCAGGGTCAGCGGAAGCCTTGCTCGCCTCTCTTTCAGCTTAAAAGCCATGACAAAACGTATCCGTCTGAGCTCCACGTTGCTGGTTCCCAACAGCCAAATGACCTCAGGATTTGTAAAAATTAAAATGTAAGCACGACAAAGCCATGGAAAGAATGCAGACCTGGCACCTCCTTTTCTGGCTTCTCCTTACCACCCTTACTGCATCTCTACCAAGTCTCACTGTAGTCGGCCTGCCTTGCCCCCCTGGGACAGACACTTGCCCCCAGGTGTGCAGGCAGCCCTGCTGCTTGTCCATCTCCAGCTCCCAACACCTCTTGATGGACAAGCAACCCCGCACGCCAAACCTGCCTCCAGGCAGCCCACCTGAATTCCCTGCCTCCACCAGCGACAGGCATCTCAGCCCAGCCCCTCCCCCCCCCCCCCCAAACTGGTCTGTGGGAAAGCCACTGCATGACCTTTTAGTCACGTAACAAAGTAATAACATTAGGAAAAGTCTTTAGAATAAAAAAAATTATTGCTGTGGTTCAGACAGCACAGCAATGCCTATATCAGTGTCACTTACAAGCCATAATTGCTGTCTTACAATCACTATTGCATAAGACTGCAGGAGCAGTTATTAGACACATACATCAAGGTGACTTCAGAAAATATATTAAGGATAGAAATGCTGTTTGCATGATTTTTCTTCTTTTCCCTCTGCTGTTTGTTCTTCTGAAACAAGCTATAAGTTTTCTGCAGGTCTCATGCTCCTGAATAGCACCTCATTCTAGTAAGACTTGTTTCCAACAATGAAAATTACCTGTTCCGTCTTACACTGACAGGGAGACAAATCTGTCAGTAAAACGTTCATTGTAATCCACTTCCTGATCATAAAAAGAAAATAAATTCTTCCAAAGAACCCCATCTGAAATCCAAGTAAATGAATCCAAACATTTTCTACTCTTGCAACATGGGGGACTAAAAAAAATCCCAACATTTATTCAGCAAAAATTAAGTTGAAGTTGTGCCAAAACATTCTATCAGCTTCCTCTAATTTTTCTAATGTACTTTTCACCAATGGCGAGTTGCTCAGACTGCCAGGACAGATACGTGGCTGTCATGGGTATTTCTATCCTTCATCTAACATTACAGCTGCAGGGTTGGTCACGCTCATTGCTTATAAAGATGAAGTTGTTTTCCTGCTCTCCATTCCTACCTGTGTAAAGTAACTTTATTATAAAATCAGAATTTTTATTTCTAAACTATTTTTTACCTAACTCAGCCAAAGGTCTCCCACACAATGACAGCAGATTTGCAGCACCCATGCACGCCCCATTAAACTAACTACTGCTTATTTATTTTCATGTATCAACAAAGAGCTGTAGTCAAGTCTGTACACTGTAGGTGCAACTGTTAAGATGCTAAGGTCATTCTTGTGGCGTTTTTCTAAAATGGCAGTGTGAAAGCAGCTAATATTTAAGGAGACGTCCTAAGGAAGAGGTTCTTACCCGTGTTCCGCTGCCATGCATGATATCTTCAGGTGTATTATAAATTTCACTTTCCATTTGTACCGTCTGCTTTTTTTCATGCGATACCTTCACCCGCAGAATTCGGAAATAAGAACCACCGAGATCCAGTGCAATGAAATCTCCTTTCTCTATGTGGAAAATAAGACATAAGTGATTAAAAATTGTATGCAACACAAATCTGGGAAACATCAAGTTTGGCTAAGTATAACACACAGGCAAATAAATGTCCAGTGCCTACAGCAAGGAAGTTTTAGCTGCAGGGTGTCCACTTGAAGCATCAACCCAGTTCCCTACAATTTAACATGAAGTTGGTACAATGGCAATGCCAATCACCATTGATACACAGGCAACTGCAATGAGGGTTTCCCCAAAAGGAATGGACTAACACTGGAGAGTCTGCATCCAGATCTCATGATGAATCTGGCAAGAGCAAAGATCTCAGCAGAAAGCCAAAAAGATGTTGAAAACAGAGACAGTAAAATGAAGGGATGCCAGGGGATGCCAGATCACTGATGAGAGTCTTTTGCTGTAAACGTATGTGTGACATTTTGGAAAGTAACAGTAAATGGTGGCTGGATTCTGCACTACTCTAAAATCAATCAACAGACTACACAGAGAAGTGGTTAAAGCAGGAACCCCTTATTTCATGCTTGGAAGCTGAGATTCACTGCAAACTGCAGTCAGATAACAGAAGTCAGAAAAATGTCAGTTTGAAAAATGATGGGGCAGCCCTGCACTGCTGCAAGAGTTATTCAGAAGTTGTGATTGCGTGCACAGAGCTCCCAAATACCTCCCCAGGAGCCAGGGAAAGAGTTAGGATACCTCCATCTCCCTCTGTGGTGGAGAGGGATTTGGATTTCAAAGGTGTGAAGCCAAATTCATCATCCCCCCCACCTCCACAGACCTCAGGGTGTAATTCAGGCAACAGAGATGCATGGTCTGGCTGTCTGAAGAATGACACTTTCAGCACCCCTTGGAGAGCAAGGCAAACACATCTGACTGAACCGCTTGTGCTATCTTGGCTTATCAAAGAGGGAGCAAACAAAGACAGCAATTGTTAAAGCCTGCAAAAAAGATAGTATTTAGGTAAGTAGTGTGCACAACTTATCACACAGGAGTGTGTGTCCAGGCTGCAGTTAATCACTGAGGCTCTTTGCAAGCATTTGAATCTGTGCATAGCATCCCTGGGCTCACCGAGGCTGCTCAGAGGGTGAGGAAACTGAGCACAGTGCTCTTTCATCCTGGTTTCCTCATCAGTTTGTACTTTTCTGCAGCGTCAGAAGTGCCCCATGCTGTGGCAGGATGAGTTGCCTCCCCCACATCCTGCACCACTGATGCGTATTGCCAGTCCCGCCCTGCAGCACTCTTTGGCCTCATTCTGCCTTCCAACTTTAACCTATGACTTTGGGAAATGCCATTCCCAACCATCACTGTTTTTCCATTTCTACCTAAATTCAACGTGGAAAGACTTCCTAGCAGGTGGGAAGACCAGTACATTTTGATGCACTACCTCAGACTTTGACTCAGCTCTCAGAGCCTTCTGACCCCACACGGTCACCAAAATACCAGATATGCAACTTATCCATGAGGATTTCCAGACCAGACTGCCTCTGAGATTACTCTGCCCTATCTCAGATCAAAACCTCCGAAGCCTGGCTTAGTGAGCTGCTCCTCACCGTCACCCCATGCACCTCCAGGAGCCCCATTCCACTGAGCAAAGCCAATGAGCTGGAAGAGGCATCCCTGAGGGCAAGACCTCTACCAAGAACAGCCAAAGAGAGGCAAAGACACTGCAAAACCCCTTACCATTTTCCAAGGTTGCAGTGTAATACAGAAACAAAACACTGTCATGCAAGAAACCACAAAGAACAGTAAGCTCAGTACACAAAAACATAGCAAATCGAGAGCAGGAGCCCACAGCCCCTAGTAATCCTCCTAATTTTGCCACATCGCAATGTAACTTTTCCTTCTTGCTGCTTTAGACAATGGGCAAACTCAAGAGTTTGCCAAAATACAGGTCTTGCAGGACTTCCCTATCTGTTCCTGAACAGCGTGGCTTTAAACATCACTTTGCTCCAATATGAATGTCATTTAAAATGTAAACACATCCAAACTGTAGATGCAGTTCCCTTTAACGGGTTCAGCGAAACAAATTCAGTAACTCAGAACCACCACCACCCAGCAAGACCAGAACTCAAACATTTACCACAAGTGTCTCATTAGGTCAAATACCCAAATAAGCTTTATCATATGAGTATCATTTGTTGAATGCAAGCCATTACCTCCAATAAATAACGGAAAAATCAACACTGGACCAGATGGCCCTTTTTCAAGCCTAAATGCACCTTAGTATGTACCTCAAACAAATACTGCACTTCAGAAATATCTTCCCTGGCAGTAAATGAACAGATCAGCCTTGGAACACCAAGGTGCAATCAAACCTGTTGTAAATTTCTTTAGGAAGATTCTTTGGAAGTATTTTGAATTAGCTTGAGATACTGTTCTGGGCACTCAGGGCAAAAAAACCCTTCTGGGTTTTGTAGATTAAGCAACTCAGAATGAAGCAAAAAACACTGTTAACACCAACATCTCCAGAGTCTCCAAAATTACTATTCAAAAGCTCCTTGTTAATGAAGTACACAAGCATAGATCTGAAACTAAACAGCAGTATTTTTCTGAATAGTCAGCTCTCATAATAATAATCAGACTCAGAGGAAAGAGCTTACAAGGCAGTAATTAGAGACGGGCCAGAGAAAAGGGCAGGCTTTCAGCCTCTGGCTTTTACGGAGGGACAGCTGAAGGTAGAAATTGCCATCGGCTGGGAGCCGAACCCATGCTTTGGGCACAGCGACACGGATACATCCGCGAGGGCCCCGCAGAGCCTGCTGGAGGAGGAGGGCTCCGTGCCTGCCCTGCCTGCCCATGTGCGATGGCTGAGCCAGGCGTGACAGGCACATGCAGGTGAGTCAGGGAAAGAGATGCCATGACACCCACCCACCGCAAATACTGCTCATAGCTGGGGTCAGAGCATGTCCGTTCTGGGAAATAATGGAACCGTTTCGCCTGCATTTCTAACAGCTATCCAAAGACACGCTTGCAACCTGCATATACAGGTTTCTATCATGTTATACAGAAATTGTCTGGAGCAAAGCACTGCCTTGCTCTAATCCATGCTGCAAAGACACTGCCCACAGCACGCCTGTCCCGGAGAGGCTGGCAGGAGCCAAACGGACATAGGATCAAGAACTGAGCACCCTGTACACAACACATGAGGTTGCTTTTTTAAGTAGGTGTGTAATACATGATCTGCAATGAATGAATGCCTCGACCTACAGATACACTTAGGCTCAGTCAGGGCTACCCACTGCTCTGGCTCATGCTTGGTCTCAGCAGCACTCAGCTATCTCCTGCACCTCTCCCGGCCAGGCACAGATCCCCTTTTCCCTGTCCCATATGGCATCTCAAGATCTCCCTGGTTTGTGCCATGGAACAATTTGCAAAACTATCTGACTCACCACAAGCAGCTTAGATTCACTAACGCGCAGTGCCTGACGGAGCAGGGCACTGGGGACATGCCTGTATCCAACTGAACTCAAGTGCACACGAAGGAAAAAACAGGGATTTCAGAGTTGGTAAACATGCTGGGATTCCACGCAAAAGCCTTCAAGTCACCTCAGCTGCAAATCCTTAGAGCAACCCCTGTCTGTCACCCAGCTCTGCGTGGCAGCTTCTGACTTTCTCAACAGGCTGCGAATTTCAACGCAGCATTTCAGCCTAACAGCCAGCAGCGCTAAATTAAAGGAAATGCAGGGTTCGAGTTTGTTGAACCCTTTGGGATTTTTTTAGAGAGAGAATCACGTTTCAACTAAAAAGCTTAAGGTGGCAGAAAGCAACAGCGAAGCAGAACTATCAAAGATTTCCACCTGTCAGACAGTGTCAAGTAACACAAAGCACCAGGCTTCGTGTTCTTTCATCCAATAAATTCTTGATTTAAACTTCTAAAAAAGCCTCAAAACAGGTAACCGTGTTATACAGTTCTTGCAGCTGTGCAATTTCTGCACACAGGGACATAATTTGTGGTAGGCACCAAACTACAGTTAACCAACTCACGCTACATGAGAAGGAAATCCAGTGTTACCGCTAAATAATAAACACTACTATATACTGTTTACAAATAGATTTATAGACTCTATGTATAGTGTTCTTTTTTTTTGTAAACACTGAAATAAGGAATAGGGGCAACCTTGGTCTCAAATACCAACACAACATTTTTGGTTTCTGATCGTAATTTGTGCCACTTTCATTAGGTACAGTGAGCACAGAAAACCCAGGTCCTGTATCTGGATGGAAGAAGCTCAGTACACCAGAGCAGCAGCTTTGGAGCCGCACACTGCAGCCTCCTTGAGTTCTGCAAGTTTTCCCCTAAGACAGTCTCCAAGAGGTAGCTACAGAAAGTAAAATGAATGCCAGGAAACTCTAATTCAGCATATAAGGGTTCACACTTCCACTGGGGAAAAAACAAGATGAGACGTTGAGTCAAATAGCAAATGACTAAAAGCCACTGCCTTTGTTAAGACCCTAGATCACATGAGTGCGAATTGCATAAATCAAAAATCTTCCTATGTGAAGTATTGATTGTTGGCAGACAAAAATCAGTGTAAATGTACTGGCTATTAGTGGATTGATTGCTAAGAAGGGCTCTTCTATTGGCATAAAAATGGGTTTGATGCAGGAATCACAAAAACCTCCAGCATCTGTGGGAACAGACCTGCACAGAGGGGAAGCTGTCTTCAAAACGTTGTCTGAACTTGCCAGACAGCAAATTGCTTTTGTTCTTGGTAGCATATTGGTGTATTTCTAGCACGTTTCCCATGAAGCACACTGTGTTTAATATGGAAAACAAATGCTCAACTCCTTACCTGAACCATCAGGAATGGACCTCACAAACGTAGGAAGCATCTTCACTGCAGCCGTTGGATTAAAATCTCTGGAGAGGCCATTTTTCATCTCTCTCCTGAAGCGAGCCATAACGTCTATCAGCGTTTCGTCAGAGAGCCGCATGGCGTAAAGGTATTTATCAATCTGGGGAAAAAAGACAAACACCACCACAGAGTGAAAGACCCACCCTGAGGTGCCCAGGTGGGGCTATACCTCTCTTTGATTGCAAGAACAGCGTATAGCCCCAGCTTGGCCCTGGGATTCTGGCCAAGCTGACAACACAGCCACGCACCGCGCTTTGTCTTTTGACTCAAAATCAAGGAAATGTGCAAGCGCTAGGGAACAACATGAGCTGAAGCCCACCCCATCCTACTGCTTTTCAAAGTCAAGACCCAGTCCCACATCACTCCATCTCCTCTTTTCCACCGTTCACCCACAGCCTCAACCCCACTATCTCCAGCCCTCACCCCACTACTCAGCTCTCCTGACTGTCCATGAGCTGAACAGCTGAAGCTAAAAATCCCGCTTTTAGCGCCTTGTCCCAGCTGGGGTGATGTGGGTGTCACGGCAGTCCACAGACGCACCTTGTATTTAAAGCTTTTCATTGCAAAGGACTTGCCACAGCAGTTTCAGGGCTACGTCCCAGGCTGAGAAATTACTTCTGTGTAGTAGACCATTTTCCCTATCCCACTCCAAAGATATCACAGCCAGAGGTAGGAGAGGCAGGACTTGGCTGTGGGCAGGTAGTGTCTTCCTCCTCAAGACAAAACATCAAATTAAAAGTTGTTGACTTCTCCTGTGTGGCTACCCAAGACAGGAACTTTCCTTACCTCCCTGGAAAAAGGAGGTGGTTCCAGTTTTCCAATAATACTGCTTTCCATAATAGTATACCTGTCTTCAGCATGAGGAAGATTAAGAGATGCTTTGATGTCTCAAGAATACAGCTTGGCCTTGGGGGGTTCTTGCTAAGCGCTAAACCCACCCCTTTTACCTCAGCCGCCAGTCTGTTCTTGCCTTGTTTCATTATGTGCCTTGGAAATTCGGTTCTGCAAACAGCTCAGACTGAAGCCACACCTTGGGGATCACTTTTGCTTGCAGGTTAGCAGGACCATCAAAACAAAACCCTGCCCATGTTTTCAGTCTTCAGCAAAACTGGAAAAGCCACTTCATTTTAAACCCCAGGCCATCTCTGTGTCAAGACTCTCTACGTCTCCTTCACTGCTCTGGAAGCCTTGAGAGCAACTCGTCCTCTCAGCTGGCATCAGGTCTTACAGTACCAACGCCACAATAAAACACCCCACCTGAAACGTATATATGCAAGTGCTCCATGTTTTGGGGACTTTGAGACAGTAAGCGATGAATAATGCCATTTGCAAAGGAAAAGCAGATAATCAAAATGTAATTAAACCCTGAACTGACTGTAAACGCAGCGCCCATTTAATTGCTCCTGCAGAAAGTACTTCTGCTCCACGTAGTCAAGGTCTGCACCAAAGATAGCGTAATTCCCCAAGCCAGACACCCTCCCACCGTGACCAAGCATTTACACAGATGAGGGAGGAAGGCACAGACAGTGCTGCTAGGCGCAGCGAGCTGGCCTGATCCTGAACCACAGGGCTGGGGGCCAGGCAAGCCTGAATCACAGGGGGTCACAGCCAAAGGCTGCACGAACTGTTAAGTGTTCAGTGCCACTGCTTGCAGAGGAAGAGCAAACCAGTCATCAAATAGATGCTAAGGGGAAGTTCCAGTGCAACATGAAATAATACCATGCATTTGCTCCACAAACTGGTGAAGTGATAGTGCAGGCATATTTCTCTACAACAGAGGCCAAACACAAGACCCCAGGCAACACCCTCACACCCCAGCTGTGTCCTGTCCTGTGCCGCTCTGATGGGCTGACAGCCTCCTCACAGCGACAACCACAGCCAGCCACTGGTGTTTTCACTCCAGGAACAAACACCTGGACAAGATTCACCCTGTCTGCAGCCCCAAATGCTGGGGGGATGGATGCAGAAACTGGCATCAGGTTCAGCAGGAAGGTCTCTCCTCCACAGCAAACCCTGCCGCAGTTGTGGGGTTTCTTTGAGCAGAGTGTCAAATCATGATGCCAGAGCATGAGGTTATTCCCTTTTAAAGGTCGGGGTCGGAGGCAGGGGCAGGGGGAAACACCCTTTTATTAAAGCTGAGCTTTCAGCAGCCCGCGCTGCCACGCAGAGGCCCGGTTCCCCCTATCTCACAGTGAAAGCTACACTAACACACCATTCACAGTCAGACTTCACTATGCAATTAAAATACCCCTCTAGAAAGCCCCACCGCTGCTCTCTTCTCCCAGAAACAGGGCGGAAGGATCCCTCCCCCCCTCCAAATGCCCCGTTGTGAACGCAGGGTTGGCGTTTGCACAGTCAGGACCAACCAGACAAGCCCTTTCTCCCCCCCGCTGCCCCTATGCTGCCCTCAGCAGCTAGGGAAAACGGGAGGGAGGGCTTTTTTTCCTCCTGTGAAAAAAACAATGAGCGCTGTCAGCGCCCTTACATAATTGGGCTGGACCCTCCTGCGTGCAGGGCGCATCGCATCCCATCGCATCCCATCGCGTTGCGTCGCATCGCATCGAGGCCATCTTCAGCGCTGAGACTCACGGGGCAGGGAGGCGGGGGAGATGGGGACTAAACCTCGGTCTGAAACAAAATCACTCCTGTGCGTTACAGTTTCCAAAACTGGGGGGGGGGGGTGGGGGGGGGGTGGGGAAAGTGGTCTTTTTTTCCTCCCAAGCAGGAAAAGGGTTAGTCATTCCGGCAGCACAGGCAGCCGTACAAGGGATGAGGGGACGAGGGATGGCAGCCCTCTAAGCGAAAACCCTCAGCAAATAGCCATAAATAACTGGGGGGATGGGGGGGGTAGCTGGAGGCTGGATTATGGGATAGAGGTTTAATAACTCCCTGCTCTGTCTGCAATAAAAGCCGATCAGAAAGCAAATCTCAGACTTATCCGAAAGCAAGCTGTGGAGGGGCTGCTAGGGACAGAGGCAGGAGCTGCCGGCAGCAGCCAGCTGGACCCACAACGCCACTGAGGCTCCTGCGGCTGCGGCCCCCGTGGGACATGGATGCCAGCCCTTCCTGGGGACGGCGGAGAGCAGGAGCAATTTCAGGCAGGCAGTTGTGTGGGCAAGGAGCAGAAAACACTCCTTTATTTAGCTGCCATCTCAGAGCCACCACCCCAGGAAGGGCACCTTCCCACAGTGCCACTATGGGAGCCCTCCGAGAGCTCAATCACTTTTTTTTTTTCTTAATAAAAATAAAAAGCCAGACAGAATCTGTGAGCAATTTTTTTAAAAATAGGACTTCATAATTTTGAACATATGCACACAGTTATGCCTGGTCACATAAGAAAGACACTTTTTGTACTTGGGTAAAAAAAGTTTCTGAAAATCCAGCCACCACGGCAGCCTTCACGGGAAGTTGTGAATAATTGTAAGTGCATAATGAAACAGGCAGCACTAAAGGCCATTCCTTAAATGCATGCCTCATTCCCCAGACACTGACAACAGTCAATGGTATCCAAGAGGAGAGCACTCCCACAACAATTTCAGAAATCATTAGCACCTATTTTACTGACACAGCCTTTGCACAAAAACCCTTCGCCATGTAAACATTTTTCTGCAGAGCTAATCATACTCCATGCTCCTTTCAGCATCAGGAAGATTCACCAGGAGCCAAGGCATGTTAAAACAAGTAGTTTAGACATCCTGAAACTGTTTGTGCTTACTTATGATTTATCAGATTGGTTCCTAAAAAGCCTTTATACTGGCAGGTCATCGCTATGGGGCCTTTTTTGATGCCAGTTGCTGCCTTTTACACCCCATTCCATCACATTCTTTTCAGCGTTGAAGGATATTTAAATGTCAGTCTTGGATTGCAAGATTTTTTTGTTCTCTCATCAGGTAATATGACAAAAAGGTACTGCTCCCCTAACAGAGAGAAACCAGGAAGACCAAGAGGCTCCCTTTGCTGGGGCCAGCTACTGCAGGTACAAACCTGCTGGAAACAAAAGGCACTCCAAGGCAGTTTTCCAAAAGCTCTCTTGCACACAGGCCAGAGGCACAGATGCCAGGGACACTCCATGATGCCTGTATCCCTGAGGATAAGAGCCAGCCTTTTAGAGAAATCTGCACAACCCAAACCAAAGTCCTAAGTCCTCTGTCACAGCCAGGATGCTGAGCTCCTGTTGCTGCCCCTGGAGGATCACAAACATTCAGGGAACAGATGTTTTCAAAAACATCTAGTTAATTTATCCCGCTTGGAGTAAAACCACCACATGTGTATTTATATGGTACAGGGCATCACACACTGCCTGCTTGCTCCTGCGCAGCAGGGTTACGTGCAAGTGCCCATACACGTGCTCTCATCAGAAAATGGCCCCTTGCAGGGGCTGCAGGGCCACAGGGCTGCCAGCATGCGATGGACAACCCACACCTTCGACACTACACATTCGCCCTGCCCATTCCTCCCTGCTTGCCACAACTCATCTTGAAAAATGTTCCAGAAAATGCAAATTTCAAAAAAATTACTCTCAGACTTAAAGGGTATATAAAATCCAGCAAAACCAGTACAGAAGCACTAGTTCTTAGAGCCAGGGTATCCCGAGGGCCCGAAACCACCAGCACCATCTGTGCCCCTAGGCAGGGTTCCCACCTGGAAAGGCAGCACTGAGCATTAGTGCCATGCAGGGGTGGGAACCCAAAAAACAGAAGGAAACAGGGTCACAAGGGAAGAAGAACGTTCAGCCCTGGTGCAGCGGAGACCGGGTAACAAATCCATTCCCAAATTCACCACATTGGTACTTCTAACCCTTTGACACCCGCAGCATCTTCAAGGTGATCTGCCACCTGTGCCACCAAATGCCGAGGCAACTGCTGCCATGGACCTGCGAGGCAGAGGAGCAGCCGCCGTGGCCAGGAGCCCCGCAGGGCAGCGTGGCGAGCGGGGGCAACGCGTGGCCGGCAGCCCCCAGCCACAGGCACGTACCAGCAGAAAGTGCTGCTCTTCCGGAAGCAGGGAGAAGAGGGAGGGACCTGAACCAAAGCCATGTAGGCACGTATTCCCGTAAGCGGCACGCTGAGATGGAGCACAAACCTCGCAAGCAGCACGCTGAGATGGAGCAAAAATCCCTTTGCCCCACGGGAAACCAGGGAGCGGAGCCCACCGGCTGCCAGCAGCCACGGGGCTGAGCCTCCCACTGCTGCAGAAACCCTCCCCGCGGGACAGGCAAAAGTGAGGGGGCTCAATATCCGCTCCAAAAGGATATCAACAGGAAAAGATGTCTCACATCCTCCAAAACCAGTAGCCTGCTTTTTTTTTTTATTAATTAAATGTTTGGTCTTTTACTTTTACAGACAAAACCAGGTTGATCCATAAGAATGCTTTACGGCTCCCTGGCCAAACAATTTTCCATGCCGTCAGACAATAGCCACCTCATGGTGCCAAACCAGCCTGCAATAAATAACCACCAGCAACACCACAGAGTTCCCCCCATGCCTGTATGCTTCCACCATGCCTGCCTTCCCCCCACAGCTCTTCTGCTGCTCCTTGGCCAGCGCACACCCTTGTACTTATCTTGGGTTTCTAAATATAACAGGCACAGCGAGGCAGAGAAGGCCTTACCCAGGCATGCACGCCTGGCACCAGCAGCAGCACTTACGAATCCCCTGGGAAAGGAAAATCGGGGCCTGAGGAAAAGAGTGAGCCACATACAAGGGGCCAAAGGTGCAGAGGGCTGCAGGCTGCGTGCAGCCTTCAGCTCCTCATCAGAAAAGCTGGGTGGCAAAGCAAAAGTCCTAAACCATGGAAGGAGATGTGGAAAATGCGGGGTGCCGTCTCAGGTTTTATCCAACGAAGGAGTGGGCACAGGTGAGCAAGTCTTGAGTGGGGCAGGTTGTGTCACCCAGGCAGAGGAGCTGAGGTCTCCCCAGGCACAGCCAGAAACCCAAAGGGAAGAGGTGCTCTCCTCCCATCAGGACAAGCCCCGAGATCAATACAAATCAGCCCTGCTAACACTGTCACTGAGGCTTTCCCAAAATATTTTAGGGATGCCTTCAGCAGGCACCCAGCCATGCACCTAGGTGGGTCACGCAGCACCACCGGAGGAGGTGGCAGAGGGGAAGCCTGTGCTTCCTGACGTCAGCCTGGCTCTGTGACAGGACTCGGAGATATTTGCAATTATTTTCCCAATGTGTGGCCCCACATCCCTAGCCCCAGGCCCTCCGCTCCCTACAGCTCTGCAATATGCTCAGCCGGAACCTAACTGCCATGTTTGTATTTACCCTGCGCTCTGCACCCGTTCCCTTGTGGCAGTGCTAAATCACAGGGCTGTACCATGCATATAGCAGCAGTCGCCTGGTGCCAAAGGAAGAGAAGCCCATAAAAATACTACTTCTTTTTAAGCACAACTGACAACCACTTCCTGTAAATTCAGAACCTCCAGTGACACATAATTCAAAAACTACCTGCTCTTCGCCTTCGTCACCCCGGTGCTGGCGTGACAGATGCCCAGAGGCACCCTGGGGAAGAAGGGCAGGTCCCCCCCTCTCCAGGGATGCTGGTGCCTACTGGATGCCTGAAAAACCATCACCACCACCCCCGCCATCGCCGAAGCCCCCCAGCTCCTGCCTGGCTTTGTCAAGGCCGGTTTCCACGGGCGGCGTGCATCACCCGCGACCCCACTCCACTCTCCACCGGGGATGCCTGGGGGATGGGGGGGGGGGGGGGGGGGAGGCGCCCGGCTAGGCGTAAAACCGGGCTTATTCCCCTTTCCCCCACGGCAGGGTGGCTATGGGGACAAAACGACAAAACCAACGGGGGGGGAATAAAAAGCCATCTGGCGTGGGGGCGAGGGATTTCGATCTACCTTTTTGACCTGATCCTCCTTCAGCTCCGTGAAGTAGTAGGCCAGGAGCTGGGCGGCGATCATCCTGCCGGCTGCAGCGGGCGGCTCCGCGCACGCAGCGATGCGGCGCCCGGGGATGGCCGCGCCGCCGCAGCGCCTCCCCTTCCTCCTCCTCCTCCTCCTCCTCTGCGGGCCGGCCCCGCCCGCCGCCCCGCTCCCACCGCCGGGCGGGGACGTGCCGGCTCCGCGGGATCCCTGCTCGGCACAGCGGGCAGCAGCAGCAGCACCAGCAGGGCCGGCCCCCAAAGAGTCTTTTAGGGCAGCCTTGGGGGCAGAGCGCTGAAGGTTTCTCACTGTTCCTTGAACTCTGCTGCGGTATGGGAAAAGCAAACGGCAAGAAACCCCCAAAAATCCTAAACTAAAGGTGTTTGCAGAAGAGCGTCTGCACTCAGAAGTCTTTGAGAAAATAGCAAAACTGCGGGACCCTCCACTACCACCAAGCCTCCCCTGCCCGGCTGCGATGCCACCTCCAAAGCGAGCGGGACCCAGCCTGGACCCCCTGGGCTGCAGGCTGAGCTGCTGGGACACTTGCAGGTGGGCCCCAAATACCGTAATCGCTTTGACAGTTTTACTTTTGGGAACCCCGCATTCACATTCCATCAGCAAAATCCCCACATCAAATACACTGACAGACAGACGGGACCTCTCCTCCCCCTGTGCGCTTGCCCACATTTTTGCACCGTTGGAGCGCAGTCCCCAGCACCCCCAGGAGGCATTCACCGCTGCGAAGGCTCCGCAGGCCCCGTGTGCACCCAAGCGAAGCAATGCAATGCCCCTCCGAAAGCTGAAGGCCACATGCTGATGCCAAGGCGACACATGTCAGCAGCTCATGGGACTTTTGCCTGCCTCCCGTCCATCCATGGGGACAGGAACACACACCCACGCAAACGGCAGCGATGCTGGAAGCGTGATTAGCACAGATATTGTCTACCAAAGTCCAAGTGATTAAAAACCTGTTTCTTGAGTTTCCGGCTTCCTTTTCAGTGCTACTTTAATTAAATGGTTGCACTGGGCAAAACCAAGAGCTACTTTGGCAGATACATCCTCCCTTAGACTGCCTTAGTCGCTGCAGGCAGGGTGGGCAGCATTTCCTTCTCCACCTCACCACGCCAGCTTTAAGCTCATTCTCAGACAGATTTTCATCAAGCGTTTCGCCGATCTGCATGTGTTACCCCTTCGTGTTTGTTTGGCAAGCTAATAAGCAGCCATGCCAGTGCCCCCCAGCACGGCCAGGCTACCTGGCCGCAGGCACAGCAGCATCGCCGTGTGACCAGGCGCCGTTGGAGCTTGCACCGGCAATGTCACCCAGGCTGACCAAGTTCTCACTCAGATGTAATTCACTGTTCAGCCACACTCCTCTCCTCTTCTGTCAGTTGGATACTATAATTCCCAGACCAAGCTCGCGCCTGTTTTCAATCTCTCTGTCATCTGCTAAACCTGTCTTTCAGCTGAAATTGCTCTCCTCGCTCTCAGGCGTTTGCTTTCTATAAATACAGAGGCAAGTAGCCGTGTATGTCCTCCGCTTTGCTTCACTAGCTAAGACAGACCGAGCTCTTCTTTCGTCTCCTTTCCCTGAAAAGCCCAGGCTGGTTTAGAAGCCTTTTTCCACACTTGCTCCAGCCTGAACTCACCTCTATCAAACACAGTAGCTGAAGTCAGGTAAGAAAAGGCCAAAACCCCTGCACTGACGTTCACCGTTCTCCTACCAGAAATACGTCACCAAATGCCTTCCCATTAACAAGCACAAACCCTGACGCTCCCAAGCTGCACCAGGACACCAAGATCTCTCCATGCCATAAGCCCCCGCTCCCAGGAGACAGCAGATCTTTCATCCCATGACAAAAAACATTCCTGTTCCTGCTCCTCCAGCACGGCCAATGGCATCCTGGCTGCCAGAGATGTCCTCACTGAAAAAGCTGCCCTACAGCAGCTCAGATCAAAATTTAGAAGCAAAAAGTCACTTTCAGCGCATGTGTGTTTACATTTGCCTTTTGTTGCTTTATGAACACCGCCTGGCACTGCTCAGTTGCCACAGGTTCTGTATTGGTGGAGCTGTCTCTGCACGAGGTTTACAAGCCCTGCTCTTTATCCTCTCCAGCTCAGACACCTAACCACCACCTAAAACCATAATACTCTCATCAGTTACCTCGCTGCAGGAATGCTTAACTGCTCAGTTAAAACACTTGGACACAAGCTCAATTTGTTTTCAACTAATCTTTGACCAAATGAAAGCAATTCAAACCATCCCCTCTGGCTCTCAAGGAATTCAAATCAGCCAACTAAGAGTTTGGGAAGTCCACAATATTCAAAGTGGTCATGGATAAGAACGGTCTTCTCTTTAACATGACACCTGCTTTAAGAAAGTGCAAGAGGAGGAGAAGTTTTCTTCATCTGCCGAAACTGTGACTTAGAAGTGAATTCAAAATGTCACAGATCATTAAGGTTGTGGTTCCACTGACCATTTGTATTACAGTGTATTTCAAAACCACCAGAAACAACTGCCTCAGGTTTCCTTTAAGCTATAAAAACAAGAAGCAAGTTCAAAGCATCAGTACTGTGAAGCTCTCTTGGTTCTGTGCAATGAAAATAACACACACACACACATATTACAAACCCCCAAATACATTAAAGAATAAAGTATACTCTTACACAGGAGGTGGTTCATGTGATAAAGTCAAAAGCAATTACAGTATGGCTAAAAAAGTATTGCAAATAATTTGCTTTGTCCCCAGTTGCTGACTAGGCATGCAGGAAAAATGAACTCTACAACCTAAAAGCCATTAGAAAAAAAGTCACAGTCTATCCAAGGCAAAACAGCTGCAGTGTTTAAACATTTAGTATTTTCAAACTGCTCCTTGCAAGGATGAGTAAAAGTGCATGACGAGCTTTGATGCTGTAACCGTCACTGGGTTGCATGAGCTTTCCTCCTATCAGAGAGCTAGAAGGGCAGTGAAATATCCCTATGGACACCCAAACCATTTGCAAGCCATCTTTGCATATTTCTGGGGGGCCTGGGAGGAGCTGTGCACCGGCTGCCCAGCACATCCCTCATACCTCCTTACCAGCTGCTCCTGGGTTTTCCCTTCTGCTTTACTGGAAGAGATCAATTCAGCAGCCAATTAATTAGCAGCACCTAATGTACACTGCCAGGCATCCAGCAGGCTATTTTGAAAACCACCGTCCTCTAAGACAAATTACTGGAGGCTGAACGCGACACCTGATGACTTGCAGCTATTTTGACTGTGCTCTAATCTCATTGCCAGGTTTAACTGCACTCAAGTGTTTCAACTGAGTGAAGTAATTCAGTGCATCAGGTCTTCTGGGCGCAGGGCAGGGTTTTTTCTGCTTTGCCTATTCCTTCATTAAATGTTTACTGCTCTAATAGCTATCTGCATTCAGATTTGACTCCTATACAATGAGGGGATTTGGGTTTTAATCATGTCCACCACGTAGTTCTGATGTACACAGTTGCTAGAGGCTTTCTGCTTTCATAAGGGAACAATGAAGTTGTAGTTGTGTTTGTTGTTCTTTTTTTAAGCATCTGAAAAATGATCGATCCACTTTTCCCAACACTGCATTTTCCTTTCACAATACTTAAAGCTAAGTGAAAAAAAGCACCATCTCTAAGAAACAGTAAGTTCCCAGCTTGTGACAGCACCTCTGAGCAACAAGGGAATTTTTTAATAGTCTGTGAAGCTCCGGTTCCAGGGGTAGAAAACATGTTTGCACAGAAGAAATGATCACTCATTTGTGCTGAACTTGGTTCAGAAGCTACTAAGAAAATCTAAAAGCAGCACAGATATTGATTTAATGAGCAATTCAGCTGAACAAGGTTAAATGTGTTACGCAATTTCACCTTGCTAGGAGTCACAGCAAGCAGGCACTACCACATCAGATCAATCATCACGGCTGGCTATGTTTCCCCTATTAAGGAAGAAGATCAGCTTGGAATGCCTTGAGGGAAGCTCATTCCACACACAGGAAAGGCCACGCAACACGCGGAAAGAGCAGCATGCACTTATAAAGTGGGTTTTATGCTCCTGGTAGAGCACACCAGCAGTATGTTTCCAAAACATGAAACATGGAGCCAGGCACTGGATAACCAAAGGGCCGGGACAGGCTCGGTGTGCCTCACCGAGCTCGGCGCCACAGGTTGTGCCTGCACCCGAACACTGGCAGGGCTGAAAGCCAGGGGCTGCGTGAGATGCCAGGCTCTGCTCCAGCAGCTGTGGTCAGAGAGAGGATGCCCACCTCCAGCCCCAGGAAAGCAGGATCTCCCTTCCCAGCCTTCTGGCAACAAAAGCCAAGGATTGCCAGTGCTACAACTGGCTGACAGCTGTTTTCTCTTTTTAATTTATAACAGCTTTATATTTTACACGTCATACACAAATAAATCTATTTTTATATATTATCAAAATTATAACTCATAATTAAATTCAGGTAATTCAATTAGAAAGCTAACAGCATTTTCTGTGCCTGGCAGCATATCCAGACTGTCAGGCAGTGCCACCGCATGCCGCAGTAGCTGGCAGGGGCACAGCACCCACAGGTCTGTGCCCAGCCCCAATGCTGTCCTCATCAGGTCCCCCAGGGAGGGTGCGGAGCACAGTGTCCATGCCATGTTGGGGATAACACAAGAAAACATCCCACATACTTATACACACATGCAATACCCAGCCGTGTTTTAGGCACAAGGGATACTGCCCGGTTTTGTTAGAGTTGCTCCAAGGAGATGGCAAACTAATTTTTAATAAAAACCCTTTGGAAGGATCTCCATTCACTGACCTGAGCATTTGAGGGCCAAATGACACTACGGAGGGCTATGGCTTTCAAGACTTAAATCCCAGTGACCTCCAAAGACAAGGCGGTATTTCTGTAAGCTGTGTACTATACAGCTAAGGAACGCAAACAGCCGTGTCTAGGCTGCAGCCATGATGAGTGGAGAAGGAAGCAAATCCAGCAAAGGAGAAGCGCTGTCTACTGGTTCACATGGGAACAGAGACTCCTGGGGCAGACGGAGATGTTCTGTGTCTTAACCCCCTACATCTGAGCATCTGGCAGCTGTGTTTGCTTTTATTTCTTTTAAAGTAGTTGTCATTCTTCAGCATCAGAGGGATGCAGAGGACACAACCCCCACAAAACCAAGAGATGCAAACCAGAAATCAGATAAATGCAAGCCCAAAACTCATGGCTTACAATAAAGCCCCGCTATCTGGGAGGCTTGGCTGACAATTTCTTTTTAAACCTCTCAGTGATGGCAAGCTTCATTAAATCTGGGACCATCTCAATTATTCCATCTTTAATTGATACTTCCAAAACCTATGGGCTGCACAAACTACACTGCAAAGGACTTCACTACCCAAATTGTCACATAGGTGGGGAAAAGAGGAAACAGCTCCCTGGAGTCACACCACCACAAAACTTAACCTCTAGCTCCTCCACTGCACAGCAGAGCTGCTCTATGCAGCTGAGGAAGTTGCTAAAAATTCTACATTCTTTAGTGGTTTCTTGTGCATTTTTTTCAAGAGAGAAAAACCCCCCAGTGCACATGACAGGGCACTGAAGGCAGCACAGCTGAAGGATCATGATTTATGGGGAGGATAAGCAACACTGTGTCCAAACCTGCCCTGCTGGGAGGTGAAGTGGGGTAAGGAGAGGCGTTTCCCTATGGTACAGAGAGAAACCTATTCTTTGGTATTTTATAATGTTTAAAAGCAACTTGAAACCCTAAATACTCTCCCATGACAGATACCTTTCCCATAGCAGTGTACTCAATAGCTCCAACAGCAGCAGCTATGGCAAAGGGGCACCTTTCTCACAGCATGGTCTCCCTTGTGCTGCAGGTATCCCCAAAAGCAGCGCAGGGACTAAGTGGAAGGGAGAGCCCCTTTTGCTGTGGGGCTGATGGATAAACCAGAGAACCGTTTCCCTAAAAGCTTTCATTCCCTGGCAGAGAAAGTGAAGTCACTGCTGTGCTAAAATGCTCTGCGGTTGAGTAGAGGCATCTCCCCGCACCAGAGAAGAGTCCCCAGCCATGACAACGCATCTGGCTCAGTGACACCTCTAGGGAGTGCACACACCACCCACACTGCCGACAGCCATGCTGCAGTTACCATCAATCCTGGCCAAGGAAGTGTGTGGTTAAAACACAAATGTCTTGTTAACAGTAAGCAGCCAACACAGAATTCAAGGCACTCCTGTCCACGCAAGATGCTGAGCCTTCTATTAAGCTGAGCTACAATGAATTAAGTCAAGAGGTTTCCCAACCCATTGTTGTTTTCCAACATAGATCCAGCCTGCTCACATCCTTGGGCACTTTGCATGCAAGTCCACTTGCTTTGCTCTTCCCTTACACACTAAAAATTAAATACAAGTATAATCCATCCAAACTCATCTCTTTTCTTTCTCCTCCTGCCCTGGGTATTCTCCACTGTAACTTCTCTCTCCCCAGTGCCAGACTTACAACTCATTTTACATCTGTGCAAAGGAAAGCAACAACCACCCCTGTTTTCTGACTCAGCTTGTGGCCCTGCACTAGTTTAACATTTTTTCCACTGAGGCGAGAACTTCTGCATCAAGCAACCACTTTTTCTAGTGTATTGGTAGCAAGTCATTATTGCAGATCACATTACATACAAAGCAGACCATACACACACACACACGCGCATTTATATGTACACAGAAGCATATCAGCAAACTCAGTTTACAAGCCAATAGAAGGCTGGTGGTGCTATGGTGATGAACCTAATGTCAATGAGTTGCCTTTCCTAACCAGGAGGTGAAGCATTTGTTTCATTTCATGAAACATCTCTTGACTCCAGCAAACTGAAATGAGCACAAATGCAGATTTCTGATGCTCTACTAAATCTCCAACATTAGTAAAAACTGTTAAAAGAAATGTCACTGAAAAAAGGGCAAAATACAGAGTGGAAGCTGGTTTGCAATTTCAGAAGTCAAAGAAATAAGTTTAAAGTATTAGCAGTTGTTTGATTCAAATCTTGTATCTTAAGAAGAGGCAGTTCAGTACCAGTTAAAGGATATCTGCATAACCAGCAATTCACTGAAGTGATGAGGCAGTTAAAATTACTCAAATAAAGGAAAATATAACTTAATTTATTGTACTATATAGAGACAGCTTTTCAAAATCTGCTTGCAGTTCCCCACAGATCACAGAGCTCATTTGTCAAAGTTTAGCTCTAGCACACCCACTGTGTGGGAAGACTTACAAAAACAAAGCCAATCCTTCACCCTTGCCAAAAGTCGTTAACCCCCAGCAAACAGCTGGCTTCTGTGCACTGATATGCACTGTCCCAAGGCTGGAATGGCAGGGTCCAGATCGGTGCCTTTTAACTATAGCGCATCTTTGCCATGTGAGCAGTAAAACTAATGAAGAGCTTGCACTTCCAGCATAGAGAACAGGACCTGCCCCTCTCTTTTGGCTATCTGCTAATACAAAACAAGGCAATATGTCCCAACCCAGGCTGAGAGGCCAGTTTCCACTGAGCATACACCTTTCTCCTTGATCCAGCATTTGATGCTACTGAAAATCAGTTTGCACCACAAGTCCCAAACGCGCAGGGGTGCACGCAATAATTGCAGAGGCTTTAGTTTTGTGCTCCTTTTCCAGCAACACCGTGACAGAGACTCTCCTCCCAGGCCAGGTTAATAGCCCCACAACACAGAGCTCCCCCCAGGACTAAGTTCACGACCCCCACCCTTTCGCCCAGAAGGGGTGCAAAAGCAGGCACTTACTTTGCACAACGGGAAGCAGCAGTAGCCAGGCATGTCCAGGGTGTCCGGCTCCTTCCGTGTGGCCATAGCAGAAGCACCTCTTGCCACATCACATTGTCATCACAGGGGGCTGTCAACAACAAAGGAGGCAGAATTGCAGGTTTTCACATCTCCTTCCCCAACCTCAGGATGCCTTTGAAAGCCACACACCCCACAGACAGCTGCTCTCTTAAAAACCCATCCAGCAGCTGGATTACGGCAGACGCAGACCCATAGTTAGCATCACTCCCAAGACAGAGGGAAAACTGGGAACACTGGGGCTATGCACTGCAAGTGTGACCCAAAACAGTGATGGAAATGGGGAATGTGTTGGCAAAGCACTGGCCCTCGCATGGCTCGAAGATACGGTGGTGCCATGGGATTCCTGCCACACACAGGGAAGGAGGGCTTAGCAAGCAAATGTGCAATAAACCACGTGAGTCCCGCAAACAGTTCGTTGTCCTAATTAGAAGAACCCACCAAGCCTCGAAAATACAAAGTATTCACATTAAAAGCCAGTGCAGGAAGATGGTCACAGATGTTGGACTTGCAGCTGAGCATCGTCCAGGAGCAACTGCAGATTTTTAGCTGCTCTGCAATAATTTGGTGATACTTTTTTTTTGGCCAAAGTCCAAATCCTTCTTAACAGAGACTACAGGCAGATGCAAATGGCATCTCTGAGCAAAAATTTGGCTTCTGCAGTTTTACAGGCTGTCATCACAAAACATTTTAGGGTAGGGTCAGAAACCCAATGGGGCCAGCCCTGGACAGGACCTGGAGTATCTACATGGCCTGTTCAGGGTCCTCTTCTCTCCCCACCCCAACGTTTGCTCCCTCAAGCCATTCTAGCTCTCTTACGTCCTTCCATGTGCCTGTGCCCAGGGGCAGCAGTGGGACTGAGGGGTCTCTGTGAGGAGAGGTGGGAGCTGCCCTGAGCTGGACTCCCCTGCAGCCCATGAGGAGACTGCAGTGGAGCAGGCATCCATACTGGTGGATACTGGTGCACACTGATAACCCTTCCACACTGGGGAAAGTGTTGTCTTAATTTTGTCTTTGTTTCTCACCATCCAAACCTATTTTAATTTTCCCCAAGTGGAGTCAGTTTTTGCCCACGATGGTGATCGGTGAGCCATCTCCCATCCCTGTGTCCACCTCTGAGCTGCTTCTTCCTATTTTCTCCCCTGCCCGGCTGAGGAGAAGATGGAGAGCAGGCTGCACGGGTATCAGGCAAACACAGCCAATCTGCTACACCAGGTCAAATACAAACCTAGATGAGATTCTGGACCCCTATTTTCATTCTCAGATTTTCACATGCAAAAAAAGTAGAGGGGGAATAAACAATTTTTTAAAATTCATGTATGTGTTGGAAAGAAAGCTCTTATTTTAATTAAATAGGTTTTTCCATCCCTCTGACCCATTCCTGGTAGTAAACCTGAGATTCGGGTTTCACAGCATAGCTACAAGAGATGGGTGATGGAGAATCACTTTTTTTAAAACCTAAACCAAGAAGTTTTTGTCATTTCAGTGCTTTAAATGCGTGAGACAGCTCTGTGGGCTTCCTGGTCAGCACCTCTGGCCCCAGATTTCAGCAGTTGTCCCCAGTACTTGCTGCACCACACATAACCCCATCCTGCTTGTCTCGCCCTTCCTTCCCCGAGGAAGACAGAATTTTTGGCAAAGCAAAAGCATCCTCTCAAAAGACCCAGTATCTTAGGCCACTACAATTCATTCATTGCTAGCTCCTTTGACAGCTGCCATGAGTTCACCAGTCCCGTCTGGAATGTGGCCCAGCATCGACAGACCCGTGTCTCACTCAGGGTATCTCTGTCTTTCAGCAGGGTTACAGATACTTCTGCTCTGACATTTGACATCGATACAAACAAATGTTTTAATCACAACTTTCATCTATAACCACATTTTGGAGAGATAATGGTGACAGCAGTCTGTGACTATCAGTCAACATCTGAGACCGAGAAAATACCCTCAGCTGTTTGATGACCTGCCTGTATTATCAGATGGTACTAACTCAGGTTGCCAGCATGAAGCTGCAGGGATGCAAAGAGGAGTGCAGAAGAGGAGGTCTCATGCTGTCCAGTATCAGCCTGGTCAAGCCCTTTCCTCCCCCTGCACAGCAGTGCCATTGCACGTGGTTTAACAGATGCTCTCCTGGGTGGTGGGACTAGCACCCTTCTTACAGAGCTTTGTCAGCACCCCAAGTACCCCAAGTGGATTTTTGCCTCTCTCTGCAGCACTGCATATCCAGAACAACAGGGTTCAACTTGGACTCCTTAATCTTTGACCAGAGCTGGGACAACAAATCCAAACGATTTCCAACTGCAAAAGAGGAATTCGCTTAAAAATAAAACTGAATTTTTCACATACCCTTGGCTTTATCTGGAGAGCAGTCTGGATAGTAAGACACAACCACCAGCACAAACAGGATCCCAAATACATTTAAAGAGCAAAAGAGCCTTTCTGCAGTCGGGTGACAATGGTGCTTCATTTGGATCTGCTTTTCAAACACTTACACAGCACGCCCTTCCAATCACAACATGCCACTTTGAAATGCCAGTACCACTTAGCTCCTGAGTCTATTAGACCATGAAGCAATAAACCCAGAGAAATAAAAATAACCCAGATACCTACTTTAGCACCCAGTTGAGTTGACAGGTGTTATCCAGAGGGCTCCATGGAAAAAGCATCCTCAGAAATGCCATACCTTGACCTTCGCACAACAGGTGGCATGAAGGTGATCTCCAAAACTGTAGCGTCTTCCCGAAAGGTGCTAATATTAACTATAGCCCTTTGTTTCTTTGCACTCAAGGTTTCTCCCTGTCAGCTTTCTGGCATTTGCCAGCGTGGTACACGCTTTACTGGGCAGATATTGAGCTGCAAATTCCTTCATACTTCTCTATCCACAGCATTCTGCAGCTAAAGCGCTAGCCGGCCAGCAGATGAAAATGCCACTTACTGCTTATTCCTGCTGCAGTTTGTTGAATTAAAACCTCTTTTGTTTGCAAGCTGTAAACAAATTCTTCTTAATCTTTCAATAAAAAATGTCAATTATGCTCTCTAACAATGTAACTTCATTGTGATGAAAGAAGGCATTGCTATTGCTCTAATCATGATAACATATCAGCTGCTTTTAGAGTCAATTCCTTTTTGTGCAAAATTTAATGACCATGCAATTATTCACATTTCAGACTAACAGACTGGGCTTTAGACCTACAGCGCTGCTCCCTTGCTCTGAAAACATACACTTGAAAGCAACAGAAAAGTCTCTAGAGCAGAATTTCCAAGTTCAGAACACAAAACACCTTTACAATTCATTCAGCACAGCCGGACTCGGGCCCATGTTAAACACAGCTACTTCATTAGGGAGCCAAGGAAAGAAAGCCAAATTATCAGCACGCTATCGCGGGCGCTTCTCAGGCCCATGGCTTTCATTTGGCTTCACTGGGAACTGTGTTTATGACCAGCTTCCTCGTCTCTCTCTGGTTTCAGTGCATTTCCTGCAGAATCGCTGGCCACAGCAGATGTGCCCTTCAGGCATTTCAACTTTTTTTTTTTTTTTTTTTTCCTCATGCCAGTATTTATCCCATTTGTTTCCAGAATCAGCTGCAGCTCCCAAAACAGCGTCCGTAACTTTCCACTTTGAAGTATTCAGGACATGCCTGCTGGGAAAGCATCTTCTTTGTTTACCTGCTCAGATCCTCACAGCCTTTCCCTCCATGCCCTCCCACCATCCATTTTCTCCTCCTGCAGAGAGCTCCCCTCTACAACCAAGTTGTCCATCACCAGCTAATCTGCTCCATTAACCACTTACATTCCAATAACCGCTTTCAGCATCCCAACCGTGCTTTATTTATGCTTTCATGCAGCTGCAGCCAGAGATGGCTGCTGCTCCAGGATCTCACCCCATAAGGCGCCTTGACCCCCACCACTGAGGGACTGCCTGTGCCAAACTCAGCCCGAGGGTCGCATCCCCTCCACATCTCCCTGCTCTTCAACTCCCTGTGGCAGCAGAGGACAGCCTTTTTCTGCTCCCAGGAGGAGACACAGCCTGAGATGATGAGGTCAGTCCTCCACAATGGCCTCACAGGCAGTGGTCCCAGTCCCATCGCTAAACAGATGACCCAGCACCACTGTACGATTTGGCACTGGCCAAGACAGCCCTATAGGAACAGGGACTTTCTAGGTACACAGAAACCTTTGGCAAGCTGAACATCCAAATAGCAAGCAGCAAAATAAGAACAACAAAACCATCCCTCCAGAAAACTACATTGAAACTACACTGGTGGTTTTGAGAACCGATCCCTGGTATTTCTGAAATATCTGAGGCTGGGAGCTACATCTCACCCCCAAGTCCAAAGAAAATGGATGCCAGTAAGGCAGCAACCCCATTGCCTCCCTCCCTTTTATCCTGCCCACAGAATAATAAACAATGAACCAGTTAACTCAGTTACATCCTTAAATAGTCCTTGCAATTAGCTGCTTTTAACGTATCAAACCTTGCATTGCTGTCATTCCTTTTCCTCATTATTATGACTTAAAGTTGTTCTGATATGTAGTAACAAATTTATGGGGAAGCTTGGACTGTTGTTGTCCCGTATTCTTCACGCATCTCTCACCTCTTCTCCAAACAGCCTTTATCATTCCCATCAAAAGGAGAAAAGAAAACATAGTGGCAGTAAAATGTCCCAGTCTTCCCCCATCTCTTTTTTGTTTGTTTGTTTTTCTTTTTTTAAATATAGCTTTTGTTTCTTTTTAACTTATGCTTTTCTAGGTGAAAATAAGAATTTGGGGTTCGGGGGCTTTTGAGGTTTGGGCTGTTTGTTTGTTTGGGTTTTTTTTACAACCAGTCAGGAAAGATCAAGGGTGAAAGGACCTTCTTTTCCTCCTTCCAGCAAGATCCTGCTTGCTGAGGTTCCCCAGCATTTGCATCTTCAACTCCCACACAGGAGACCTCCAGCCTGGAGCCTTTTGTCCATTTTCCTGTAGCCAATTCCTTGTGCCAATGGCATGGGTCTTTTGGAGAAACCCATGTTTACCAGGTTTCTTACCAAATCTGCTCTCTCTTCACAGCACGCAGCTTTTACTATCTGTAGAGGTGCCTGGGCTGCGCAAGGCCCTTGGACGCAGGGTGCAGATGAAGCGTAAGGCTGCGTAGGGAAGGGGCTGGCATCTGGGGGACATTAAAAAGCACACAACAAGATCAAAATCATTTTGGAATTCCTCTCTCAGATAGACATGACCCATCACGTTTACAGCACCTGCAGTGTGCACCTGCAGTGTGATATTATCAATGAGAGAGGGGATAACATTAATTAAACTTTTGGTGGTTTTACATCTTGCTTTACATCAACTTCACAGGGTGGATGCAGTGCTGGGACAAAGCAGGCCTCTCATTTTCCTTCCCACTCTCACCCCAACAGGCCATCCATACATACAGGAATAGGTCTATTTTAATATTTAAAAATACACATATATAAATATATCTCACTTGGCAAGCCACTCACTTGGACAAGTCTGAGAAATGCTCTGGACAAGCCCTCAATGACAGTCCAAGGCAGTGGAGGTCCTTTCTAGAGGAACTGTAAGCTTACGGATAGCTGGATGACATTCGCCGAGCCTCCCCTGCTCCCTGCCTCCCTCCCTCCCTCCCTCTCCACCTGTTGCTACAGGGACATTGTATCTGAGACCCCCAAAACAAAAGCCAGCTCATTTCACCAAATGTAAAGAAACAAATCACAACAATACTTTCATTTTGGTATTGCCTACATTTCAGCCTCAAACTCCTTTACGCTAATCTGCTAATCCTATATTATATTGATTTCCCAAGAAAGGAGATTATGCTAATCAGGATTTCTGAAGGATTTACACATGATCCTATATTTACTTTTGAACTTTGTCAAAGTGACAAAGGGAATATGTCACCACCGAGCTGTAACTGCATCTTCTCTGAATTACAAGTCAAGCACCAGCGCTGTCCAAATCTGTAACCACCAAAATGTCTCTCTAGCAGACAAACATCTTTAGGATCATCTTTTCCCCACAGATGAAAGGGTAACTGCAACCTTCTACTGGGAGTTTCTGAAAAGCACAAACCTTAGTACATCCACCCAGTAATACTTCTATCACACCTGTGACGTAAGATCTTTTAACCTTCCAAATCAAATGTATGACCTAGATCCGAAAAAGGATGCTCACATCTTCAAGCAGCATCAAAACAAAATCAGTAAATTCAACAAGTACTAAACATATTAATTGGAGAGAAGACCCACAAAACACATGGAAATGAAGCACCACAAAGCTATCCAAAAAGCTGTAGAAAAGCCCATCTTAAACATGAAACAGGAAGAATCCCATTTTATTTTAAATTGACTAACAACTTCATGCCACGAATTGTACTACATATTCTTCAGCATTCGGTATGCTGTGTTACATTTAATGGAAGGCCTCTACTTTTATTTTAAGCTAGGGTTTGAAAATGAATCACCACATATGATGTGCAGAGAAGGGTTTTGGTTCAGCGGCTTAAAATCTATACAAGGGAGACTGCAAGTTTGCAACAGTCCTTGAGTTTCCACATGTCAACATAATCAGGAACATGATGCTGCATCATTACCCAGATGGAGAACATTCTGTTTCAGAGTCAGCCAAAGCGTCAGTGTGTTTATGGGATCCCTGGGAAACCACAAGTGACTTTTGTATGCCTGGTAAAATCCTGCAGTAGCCAATCCTTCTCCAGGCTTGCCCAGCAAATCTTTGCTCATTCCCTTCCAGAAAGCAGCAGCCTTCCCAGCTTGGATGCCATCTCCCTGCCCAGCAGATGTGTTTCAGAGCTGCGTGGGAGCTGCCTGACTTCAGAGCAAGCCAGCAGCCTGTGGAAAAGGCAAGCGCATGCGTGTCCCGGGCCTTAGGGACCTCAGCAAGAGCCACAGGTTGCCAAGCACTTTGTGAGCAGTTTCAGGTTCATGTGATCGGATTCCACGACACCCACAGACTCAGTGGAAAAAAACTGCAGATGCAAAAAATATTATTGTGTGGGCCTAATTACTGCAGAAAACAAACAACTGCAGCTGAGGTGTAAACTGACACTGTGCAAATATTTGATTTCCAAAAAAGACTAAAAATAAAAATCAGAGCAATATAGGATTCCTTTCTAAGTGTAAAGCAAGGATCCATGCAAGGGATTTACCTTGTTTTGTTACTAATTTGCATTCTGATAATGCAGAACAGACAAGAATAAAAGTGCAAAAGATACCGTGCACCATACTCACGTGGCCATCCTGGGGCAAGTCCGCATCACCTCACTCCAAATATACGGGGACATCCTTCATCCACAGATGCACTTTTGCAGATTAGCACAATCCACTCCCCCAAAAGGGCCCAAAACTACAGACAGCACAAGATTTCAGACTGCGAGGGGAGAAACAGCCAATGCAGAAGAGCTATTCTAGGCTATTTCTAGGCCCCACATAGCCCCAAGACCTGTTGTGGTTTTTTTTCTTCCACACCCAGCCCCTCAAAATTTAACCTGCTCATCACCAGGAAAAAAACTTTGTTTCCAAATAACTCTGCCCCCATTACATAGCAAGCTTTGATTTCTGTAGCTCTGTGGATTCTGAAATATAAAGAAAAACTCAAATACTGCTTCTTGACAAAAGAAGGAAAACATTAAATGTAATATGAATTCACAACTTGTCTCTTCCCAATTCCTCAGTATAGTGAGCTCAGCACCATGAGCAACTCCTTCAGAAGTGAGAACTATTTCCAGGTACTATTTTTTTATCCATGCAGTGACTCCAACAGACACAGAGCTGTTGACATGTCTCTTTTAGAAACTACAAAACAGGAAAGGTCTGTAGCTTCAAATTTTGAATTTGCCATTGCTAAATTTAAACCCATCAGCCTTGTACAGACTGTTACATAAACGCAACCGCTTATCTCTCTGCACAACAGTTACTTTTCACCTAACCAGACTTAAAGCACATTTCTTGGACCCACTTTCTGCTGCCAGCCTGAGAGGAAGCAAATACCCAAGAAGAGAGGATTAAAGGAGATACAGGAATACTTGAGAACAGAGAACAGCAGGCTACAGATTTGCTGCTTCTCTGTACCATATTATTATTTCAGTTTATTCTGAGATAGGTGAATCAGGCAAGGGACATTTGGTCACACAAGTGCATGGGCTCTATCTGGAAGCCAACTTCGTAACAACTGCAGCGCTGTTGAGTACTGTTATAGACAGGTTTAAAGAAAGCTCCCACTTGCCTGCACGTTTTTCTCACAACTCAGAAGAGGCACTAGACAGAGAAGCAAAGGCTCACAGCACCACAGATTTATTTACAGCAGACTACACACAGGCAGAGCAGCAGGCAAGAGAAAATGAAAAACAAGGATGAAGTCCTTTCTTTATGGAATGGAATGGAAACTATCCTCTCATAAACAGGCAAGGAGATAACTAAGGGAAAACAAAGAAGAGAATTTAAAAAATTCAGGTGATTTTTTTTTCTTTCGACACAGCTATTTTGGTGGCCCAATGAGTAATAGATTTCATACTCACTATGTAGCCTTGTCATAGACATGTTAGACCCTGTAACTGCTTCTAAATTCCTTCTCCCAGTATCAAAAGAATCAGTCACAGTCAGAATCCACCCAGCATCAGATTTATGTGCACTCAGATACACTAAAGTATTTTGATACAACTGGTATTTTGTGGAATCATATTTTTTTCCTTTACATTCATCTATTAAACATGTCTCCTGTACTCAAGGGAAGTATTACATTATAATACACTTGCAACCAATGTAGTAGAGGGGAGAGCATCACTGACCAAAGTCCATTAATTTATTTTACCTGCAGATTTATTGTAAAACCTGTGAAGCATTGAGCAAATATGTCCACTAGGTAGACGCAACATCAGGATCTCAATATTCCTTAAGCCAGGCCAAGCCAAAACTAAAATACACACAAACCCTAAGAAACTGGTGATAAACTCAGTTGTGGTGCAGTAGCTTAATTAAGCCATTGTAAAAATGACACATTTGTGGTTGATTTCTTGTTTTGTTTTGTTTGCTTGTTTTGTTTTCACTCTCCCATGTGCATTATAGATGGATTGCAGGAAGTACAGAACTGAGTAGGTTGTGGTATGCCAAGACATAATGCCAGTGGGGAGCAGAAACACCTGATCCAAGTTATCAAAGGACAAAAGTCCACAATCCTGGTTGGTCAAAAAAACAGCTGCTCCTTGAAAACAGGTACCTGTGTACTGGTGTCTGGCAAAGCTATCTTGAATCACGGCTCAGCAAATCTCTAGTGCACACGCCTGGCAGTGCTGAAATGACCTCTCATTTTTACTTCTGTCCAATATTATGCAATCTTTTTGCTACTGCAGTGATGAGGGCAGCTCCCTTTCCACTTCCGTCTTCAGAAAGCATGAAAGTCACATCACACTGAGGTGCCAGTTTCTTCACTGTTTCCTGCAGGACCCTAGAAAAACTGGAGGGAAAGGGAGAGAAGAACAGAACATTTTAGCAGCTACTTTCTGATCTGAGATCTTTATATTTATCTGTTAGCAAGGAACCATGACCTCAAGCCATCTTCCACTGGTTCTCTACAGCATCTCTTTCTGTTTGTTTTTCCTCCTGTTCATGAGAGAGACAAGTTTCTGTATACAATCAGATTTTAATTTCTATTTCTCCACTTTAATTTTGTTCAGCATGATGCCAGACAACCCCCTTGCTTTTAAAGATCATAGAAGAGGCTGTCTTCTCCCAGCAAAAAAGCTAATGCATTACTTGTAGGCCTTGCTCACAAAATAATGACCCAACTCCAAAAACTCAACACAGCTTTCCATCTGGGAGACCAGGATATTTTGGAAATCCCCCACAACATGGGAAAATAAATATTAGAAGAGTAAGTTCACTCAACACCCCACAGAAAAGAGCCTCCCAGTGGTAACCGGACTTGGCTTCGTAATTTTTGATCCTTTAGGTAGGCAAGGGAAATGACAGGATGCAGGGAAATATGTTAGAATTTTATCCTCTCTTTCATTTATCATCTTGGCAGAAAGCTGGTACAGCTCGGTATGTTTTCAAACTGCAAACAAGCCAACAGCAAAGGGAAGTGGTACCAAGGTACTCACTGTGGATGGAGCTTGTACAAGGTCCCATCTACTCCAACGGTGATTTGCAAGTGCTCCACACCTTGATTTTCTCTCTTCTTCTCTACAACAGCTGCCAGCCCTGCCCCGCAGAGCTGAGCAGCTCTTTTTGAAACAGCTCCGCACACCTCTTTCACAATGATGCTGTCTTCACATGTGCTGTCCAGGCCAAGCTGCTGCAGAATTCGCCGGACTTGGAGGAGGGCAAGCCGGTCACTGCGCAGAGGGAAACACACACAACAGCAAGGCATTAGGGGAAGCTTCAGCAGGCACGCAAGTCTTTCAGCTGAGACTTTGCCATGATCCAAAGGAAATGCAACCACTTCTCCAACTGTAACACTCTCCAACTGTTCTAAGGCAGATGCCAGTCTGAATTCAGATGGAAAACTTGCTCCTGGCATGCCCTTTGCTATGTTAGACTGTATTTCCAGAAGGCACAACTAGCAGTTATTCATCTAACTCCCAAAGTCATGAGGGAGCTGAGCCAGATCAGCCACTTGTGTTATTTTTGATCTCAAGGCTGAGACACTAACCTTCCAAGGTTTTCAACAGAAGAAAGGGCTTCAAATAGAAGGAAAGAAGAAAATTATAATTGACTTCTTGAAGAAAACAGCTCCACACACTTGCAGAAGACTATTTGCTAGAGGTCCCAGAAGACCTTAAGGATTTAAACCTTGTAAATCTAAGAACTTTACCTCTCAATCTGAGACAGGAATTTTGTTTCAAATATGCCTCTTTTCCTGAGTGATTCCAAAATCTGTCCTCTGAACAACAGTCCTTGCTTGGTTAGGTCGATCAAAATTTGCCTTACTATTTCACCTAGGTACATTCCACTGGTCATTTTTTCATACCTGTTATGTAATAGAAGAAAAATATGTGCTTTTAAAGAGATGGCATGTTAGTTCTGTTTAACATGAGTGGTATGTAAACACCCTATCCACTCAAAAAAGTCTAAGCTTGCAGAGAAATAGCCATTGAACTCCATCTTTCAACCATCAAAAATCTGTTTTTAAATGTTTTAAATAAACATATTTACCTATGTTAAAAGGTAACAGAACTAGAAAAAAACCTTGCAATATTAAACAGAACATAGCGTTAAAGCCAGAGTCCACACTGAAAAGACAGTTCCCTGTTGCCCCCATGCATTCACCAGTGTGTCATATGTAATCAATGCCATCTTCATCAAATTAAGAACATTCGAGTTCCGTCTATCCTCTTGCACAAGTTGTATTTTGCACAAGTTGTATTTTACCCTCAAAAAAACACTCCAAGAGGAGGAACACAGCAAGAGCTGCATTGTTTGGTAACTGCCCTAAGGTGAAAACAGTGCTGTGGTAACAGAAACAACGTACGTCTTTGGTTTTTTTCTGAATATCTGCATTATTTACCATGCAATAAATGAAATGTAATACTAAAATTTCCTTTCTGATTATTCATTCACTAAGCACATTTTAAAAAGCAGCCAGTGTGTCTTAAAGACTGACTTTATCAGGCTCTTAGCATCAGGACCATCACGTTTACCTCTGTTTCCCTGGGTTTAGTGAGCCTTCATCTACTTCTTTATCATATTTTGTTCTGATGTTGTCAATGCAGCCGTTGTCACCAAATGCTCCCCATTCTGTATTAATGCACATTTTTCCTTCATTCCCTTCCACTATTTCTATGTTTTTCATGTCCTCCATGTAGCACACATTGCTGCCTGTTCCTAGGAGGAAAGAAGTGACAAGGCTTCAGCCACAAGAGTGAAGTAGCAGCTGAAACACATGAAAGATGATCGCAGCAATCATTTTAAAAGCTCTCTTCTCCATATCTGAAATTTCAAAGATGTCTCCATATCTTACAGAAGCAAGTGCTAGCCAGTAATGTTAACAGTGCTGTAATTTATGACAACAGAATGTTACCAAGTAAAATGGGTCCTTCACAGAAAATTTGCAGCACAGAGGAATGAAGACTCTCTGTTACAGATCAGAAGTCGATTTGGCAGTCGTTGGCAAGCACTGATCAGTCATTGCTGCCAGTCTGGTTGTAACACACCACAAATCATCTTGCATGACAGCATGCAAACACTGTCAAGAGCCTAGCAGCCAGTCAAGCAGCTGCCAAGTCCAAAATGATTTGGTGAACAGGGCCTCACTGCTTGCAACATGGGTTACATTTAACTAACATAAGGAACAGTACTCCAAACAAAATGAGACAGCTACTGCACTTCGCCAGAAGAGTCTATTTTCCAACTGAGGCTTCAGGTCTTACATGCTTAGATGTATTCCTGGCTGAAAACTTGGAGCAACCTACTGGGGGAATCATCTAGAAGCCCAAAAAGAATCCATTCAGATTTTTAAAGATATTTGTTTGTTCCAAGGCCTATGACCTGGCTACACAGTAAATATCCATATACTAGTCAAAACAAAGATTCATGCTCTGTCTTGCTGTTCTCATATTCTTTTACCATGCACACACTTGCTAGGCCACCATCAGAGATATGACCAAAAGTCCAACAGATTCAGGATTCTATCTGCTACAGGTGTTAATATGTTCTCTGTCGAATACCATGCATTTCTGCTGAGAACCCCGTGTGAGTAGTAACACCATATATCAAATTCAAATAAAAGACGTCATACAAATTCCAAAATAGGGTGTGAAGCTTAGCACCTGTATACATGCTTTCTTCTTGCAACTGTCACTTCAATATCACTGTACCTGCGATAAGGCCAATCTCACAGTTTGGATCCTCATATCCGCATGTCATCATTGTCCCAACAGTATCATTCACCACTGCTACAATGTCCAAGTCAAACTCCTAAAACACAAGTGACAATCAGTAGTGGGGTCCTGGAGGAAGAGGAGGGGTGCATTAAATACACCAAAAAGAATAGCAGAAGAGAGTAGTAGCTCACATTTCTTCTCCTGATGGCCTCTCTCAGCATATCAACAACATCTTCCCCCTCACAGTCTGTTGCCTTGAAACCTTTTGTCCATCCCACAAGCGTCCCCTGAAACAGAAGAGAAAGAAAATCATAAGTGAAGATAGAGAGGACTGTATGTTCCAAGCATCAGCCTTTTCTTGTCTCCACTCTTTCTTGTTTTGTTTGGTGGTTTTTTTTAACTAATATATTTCCCTGGACAGGTTACTGCGAGGGTCTATTGCAGAGTGTGTGCACATGTATCTTTGTTACTCGTTTGCTGTTGGTAGTGACTCCAGGTTCACTCAGCTGTTTATCAAGACACTGCCAACTCAGTGCCTTCTAACACTCTCATTTGGAAAACCTCACCTCACCTCCTGCGCACATAGCTATTGCATTATATGTAGGGGAAAGACCATAAAAAATACTTTTGCTGTGAATAATTAAACACCCAAAAAACATGAATGAACATCTGCTGTTAACTTTTGGCCTGTTTACTGAAGGACATTTGGTATGATCCCACTACTCCAGGCAACACTAATCTGTTTCTTTTTGGACAGCAACCTGGCCTAACAGAAGTAGATTTGACTCTGGATTGTCTGCCCAAATAAGAAAAAAAAAAAAAGAGGGCAACTGGGAGAAAAGGCCGCTCTTCAAAAAATCCTCAAGTTCTAGCAACACTAAAAGACCAAACACAGAAGGCAACATACTATGGGACACTGACACAAGTGTGTGTCACTTGTTTTGCCACCACTGCTGTGGAATTTGTTTCCTCATCTTTTGCCAAGACCTAAATACTACGCTGTAGGTCTGGAAGGCATATTGAGTGGTCTCCCCACAACCAACCAAGTCTTATTGCTATACTGCCAACTGTGATCTGGACATTGAGACAGAGCAAACTAGCTTCTAAACTTAGAACTATTTTGAAACCCCCCAGGGCATAAAAACATTCAATAAAATAGAAGTCTCTCATTTCCCCAATATCCTACATATTTGTCTAGAATTAAGCAGTACAACCTTCCCTGCCCCTCTGTGGAAATGCATCAGAATAATCTCTTACATCAGATCTGGAAAGATGAAGATATGATATCTGTCAAAAAGCCAACCCTTCCAAGCTGAACAAGCAAGTTCTGCCCAGTGACACTCAACAGGAAGAAACTAATGTAGTGCAGACATTATACAGTCAGACCTGTGCAGCACAGTTAGGAAAACACCCTGGGATTGTAGCTGATCAAGTAAAAGGAGACATTTGTTACCACTTGCCATCGCAGCGATAAGGCAGCATGAGAGATTCCTGGGCTATTACAAATATGTAGTCATTTTGCTGTCATAAGGACTTAACCTTTATAGAATAAGAGCAAGTAACATCCACCTCTTATCAGATACAAGAGATGAAAGTTCTACCTCCCATATCCATGTAGAATAACTTTCTCACGAAACACAACTAACTTGCACAGTAGAGTAATAAAATTCCTGTAAAACAGGTGAAATATTCTCTCCAAAGTCTAATTTGCACGCATCTATCTATCTATCTTTTCAACGTTGGGAAGTCCTACTTGAAAGAAAACATTTAGAAGAATAGCTTTTTGCTTGCAATTTCCAAACCAGCAGATCACCCTCACCCAAAATGATGTCATTTACCAAGCAGATGCACTGTTGCCATTTGAACCATTTGACCTGTTCTGTGTTGCAGTTCTTACCTTGTCAATGCTGGCTTGCCTGCATGGGAAAGAGAAGGTGAAGCCCAGAGGCAATCGAGCACCTTTAATCCCCATATACTCCAGAAATTCTGCTATGCACTGGACAATATGGTCAAAGAGCTGGAAGGAAAGAAAAAGCATATAAATATAACAGTAATCCCATGCAGTGGGCCTGGATCAGTTAAACATTCATTAGAGGTTACCTCTTCCCCCGTCCCTTGCATGATCTCCAAAGGAATGGCAAAGATTTTGTTATACATTTGCACTGATCTTCTTCTCCCACTTCTGATTTTGACCAGCAGAACCCTGAAATTTGTCCCACCAAGATCAAGGGCAAGGAACTTTCCTTTCTCTGCAAGAGAAGAAAGGTATTTCATTTTGGTGTTTCTCATCACATGTTTGCCAGTCAGCACAGCACACTCTGCCACATATCCCCAAGAATGATAGCACACTGCTTCCTATGGCATTTATCCCATTGATCTGCTCACATGGGGCTAAAGGGCCAGCCAGATAACATCGCAGGAAGCACCAGTTTGCCAACATATATCACCCTGGCATCTGCCAGAATAATTGGTGTATTCTTCCCAGAAAACAGACAAGCAGCTTTCCTGAACCACTTCCAGGTGATCAGGAAGTGACTTCACCTGTTCCATCTGGTGTCCCACAGACATATGTGGGTAACATCTTCACTGTGGCACTAGCTTGCGTCTCTCGCTTTAGCCCATATTCCAGCTCAGTCCTCATTTTGTTCTTAACTTCTCTGAGGGTCTCCAGGGACAGCAGAAATGGTGCAAGAGTGGCATCAATTTGCTTGCGCTGAGCGGCCAGCCTGTACGCCACCGCTGTGACCATGGCAGCCCCCTTCCCACTGCCGCTCACAGAAAGGAGGAACCGAACATCACAGTTCGGGACCAGTCTTCTCACCACCTTGTGCAGGCGTTTGGCGTATCTACAGGAACAGAGTTTCTTTAGACTCTCACAAGCACTTCATGCATGGTTTACTTCACATCACACACATTTCCAATATATGCACACAGCCAACAACACAAGTGCTGAAGCACAGTCAAGAGGAGCACAAGGTCAGAGACAGATCTGGGAAATGGGTACGATGATGCTGATTTCTGGCTATTCTGCAGAACCTGTACACTTACAGGAATGTGAAGATACCTCTACACAAGCACCAGTGCCAAGGGAGAGCGACACTGGAGAAAAGCCAGGCAACAGTAGAGAGGCACAAGCACAGAGAGTGAGTCTCCATCTGGAATCAGACTTCCATCCTGTTTGGGAGAAATGTTTGGGCAAGTTTCCAGTTGGAGAAAGCATAGGTTCAAAAACAGGGCAGGGGGAAGAAAGAAGGAAAAGAAAAAAAACAGTGAACTGCAAGTGCCCTGGAGGCCCAGGAGTCACCTTGAGGAATCAAATGCTCTTCCCCAGACACCATTATCCCATGTGTCATGTTGGTCCCACCCCATCCTCAGGTTCTAAAGTTCCTGAGACACCTTTGCAATGACCAAGCCAGTCTGATCCTTCACACTCCACCAGATCTCACCCCAACCCCAAAACCAGCAGTTTTCTGAAAAGCCACATATAATACGCAAGATGGAGACTCTTTGCAACATCAACATGTGGCCAACAATTACCAAATCCTCTGTAGTTACTTACTGGGGGTGGGTTTTATAGAGTCCCCCATCAATTCCAACAGTGGTTCGCATCCTTAATAGTTTCTTATTCTCTCTCAGTCGGGTCAGTATGCCTGCTAAGGCAGCAGCACAGAGGTTGGCCGAGCGAAAGGAAACGATGGTGCAGACATGCTGAACAGCAATGCAGTCCTCTTCAGAGGGAATCAAGTTCAGCTCCGTAAGGATCTCTTTTGTGTTGCTCAGACCTTCCTTATATCTACAGCAAAACAAAAGAATACATCATCTAACACAGGGATATTGAGGCAACACATAAATCAGTATTCCGCATGTTGGCCTAAGAAGAAACGAGAGAAGACCAGGGCACAACCCATCAGGCAGCATCATAATTGGTTCCCATAAACCAGTAATGCCTTTCCTGCACTTTTCCCAAAAGTACCTGGGGGAGATACCAAACTTCTAATTAGTCCATAGAAGGAGAGCACAGGAACAGACGTACAGCTTCACTCAATACAACAAAGAAAATTATTCCTGGAGTAACGATGAGACCAGGATTCACCTTCAAAACACCAGAATCTGTCAGTTTTCCATGTAGTCATCCATTACCTGATCCAGAGTCTGTACTACAACTCCACAACCCCAGTATTCCCACACCACAGAAGCTGAAAACTGTCACAATCATCCCATGCACTCAGGTCTCCAAAGAGGTTATTTAACCAACCTGCACCCGTGATGGTTAACAATACATTTGCTGCTGCGGTACTTTGCTAAAACTTTAGCTTCCACCAACTCCTACATACAGAAAGATCAACCTTTCTCCTAGGCAAAAGCAAAATCAAGTTGAGCAGTTCAGGATTGTTCCCACTACTCACAGATTGTAATTACACATTCATTATCATTATTGTGCTTGTGAAAGACTAACAGCCACTCTCAAACAGCACATTGCAGGTTCTTACTTTTCCATTGCAGACACATGTTTCATTTCAATCTTGCCCTTAGTAAGCAGAGCTGTTGATGCCTTCCCATTGAAGAGTAGACCTTCCTTTGTCATTTTTAGGAGAATGAGTCTTACAAGTTCTCCCAAATACAGGCTGCTGATCATCTTCTCAAACCTGGAATGAGACACAGGAAGGCTTACAGGTGTTCACCAGCTACCCAGAGCTATGAAAAGTTCAAATATAAGCATCCTCTGTTCTAATGCAGGTTGGTCACATTTAAGCATGTATAAAAGGGGTTTGGGAGCTAGGTTGTAGATGGAATGCCATCCAGAGGTCCTGGGACCCAACAACAGCCCCTCAAGATAAGTGAGTGATAAAAGAGAATTTTCAAAAAACTTGCCAGCAGCTCAGCCAGCAGAAGCAGTTTTGATAAGCCAGGCTTTAAAACGCCCTTTGTTTACCTTCCTTCTCTCTCTCCTTACCCCTCCACAGCATCGTACCAGAGCAACCACCTATTTTTAACAACACACCAGCAACTGCAGCAGCAATTCCTTGGGCCTGTGAGGCAGGGAGGTGTGAAAGGTACCCACCCTTCCCATAAGGAAAAGGTCTGAACAGGACAGGACCAGGATCAAGCCAGCTCAGCTTCACTTAACTGGATTCCTGTTCCAAAGGGGTTCCCGGCATACGCTGGAAACGCAGTCAGTTAATTCAGACTGCTGAGGCAAATCAGCCAGGAAATCACTTACAATTGTTTTCCAGGATTGAGAGATCCCAGATCAAGCTCGCGATCAAACTCTGTACGGAGGTCGTCCAAAGCACCGTCATCTCCAAAGGCACCCCACTCTGTGTTAATGCACATCCTCCCTTCATCACCTTCCACCAGATCGATGTGCCTCATTTCCTCCATGTAGCATGCGTTGGTGCCAGTCCCTGTGCGTGGTCGAGACAGTGCAGATAAATTACCTGTTTGTTCCAGGTTTGCTTTTTGTTTGTTTTAAGTCCACATGTTTGCGAATAAGTCAGTATATTGTCTTTGGAAGAAAATATAAATACATAACCCTGTGGTACAGGATATTAATATCAAGCCACCTGCAGTTGTTAAATAATCATTTCAAAGTGAGTGAAAAAAATTTTGAAATTATTCTAAGGCTTGACTTGTTTAAAATCATTTTTTCTTTTTCAAATTTATGTCTATGTGCCTTAAAAAAGCCACCACAGTGCACAAAGAGGAGACATTGTGGAAAGTGTAGCTGATACTAACTACCAGACGTGAGAGGAATTCAGCTTTCTCTGGACAGACAGACAGTAATTTTCTCTACAGTCAGCAGAAAATTTTAGTATGCTGGTCACAACTGAACCCAGACAAAATGGGGACTGTGGTATTCGATGGCAATGTGATCAGCATAAAAACAGCTGCTTTACAGAAGGCAGCCAGGCTTGAAAATCCGACCATTGTTTTTTCCATTTTCTTCCTGCTCTTTCCTGTACTGGGACACTCTCTTCTACTCCACATTTGTTAGAATTAAAAATAAGGGGGGAATAAAACCTGCTTAATGAACAGGAAAAATTACCAATTATGAGCCCAACTTCACAACGCTGGTCATCATATCCACAAGTCATCATGGTTCCCACAGTGTCATTGACCAGTGCCAAAACATCAACATCTATGTCCTAATAGCATAAAGATGTGTGATTAACAGAAAAAAAGTGCTTAGAAAGCATCCTGTGTGTTAAAGCAACATCATGCAGACATACTCCCCTGGTCATACTTTGAAGGCCTAGTTCAGGAAAGCTCTTCAGCTGAAAGACACACGATTTCCCTTTGTAACACTATCCCCCCCACAACCCTGCAAAGCAACATCTCTGAATTTTCAAGTGCTTGGCCAGCCAGGATCTTTGCTTGCAGGACTTGTTTTTCCCCAATCTATCCTCACTTGTCAGATAAGCAACATGTCGTTGGTTTGAATTTAGTGATATGCTAGCACCCATGTATCTGTCTTTATGGGCTGCACGACACGATAACGTCCAACTGCCTGAGCAGACGCCACCAAATGGGACAGAAAATATACACACATAAATGCAGCTATTCAACACAAGGCCATGCGCCAATATCACACTCAAGTAAAAAGTCTTTCCATCAAAGCTATGCAGTTTTCCTTTCACACTGAGGTAACTTGATAACATAAAACCGAAGTTATCAAAGGATTCTCGTAACTCAGATGCCAACACTAGCGGGGGCTGGACTTCACCCAGGAAGTTTCAGATGCTTTGTTCATGCTAACTACAGCAAGACTGATGCAGAGAAAGAAGTGAACCAAAACCAGGGCTAGATTTTTACCATGCAAGAAACCAGTAGAATAACTTCCTGTTTACTACAAAGTTGCCAAGGTATGGAAAGATGCTTTGTATTTCTTAGGTGGTGTTACCAATAGCACTGAACATGAAAAACAAGGTTTTCCAAAATATTAAAACATAATGTTATTCAAAGTTATACACTAGTTCAAGGGCAGATTTAATAATGTCTTACAGCTGACCTTAACAATTAACCACTCATTCACAGAATGAAGTGGATGGGCAAGCCCTGGTAGAGTTAGGCGTGCTGATCCCAGGTGATAGCTTCCCCTTCCCAACCTTCATCTCAGAAGCCAGGCTGCAAAACACAGCGTGCATCCGCATCTGATCAAACAGGCTCACAACAGATTCCCTCTAGCTCAGACAGACAGCGGGGCCATGCTGCTCCACGGTCACAGTCAGACCCATTTACAGCGTGCAGCTGCCATCACTGTTAGACCACCCTGGGGCAGCCCGAGTCCCCTTCCAGGGCTTCAGCTCCAAGGGACATCCAAGACAGTTCTACTAGCTATACAGCCACATTGGACATCTGTTACTGGTTGACCTTGAAGGATGTCTGACAACTCCCAAAGCAACCCACACACCAAGAGCTGATCTCCCAAGGAGGAAAATCTGGAGCCACTCAGGTTCGCCTCCTGCAGGTATGAAACTTGCCTTATGCTTACTGAGGGCCTTGCGCAGGGAGCTGACCACATCTGTGTCCTGAACTCCTCGGACCTTGAAGTGTTTCGTCCAGGCAAGAAGAACACCCTGCAAAGTAACAGTCAGGTGACCCAAAAGCTCCAATTTTAGCATACAAACCTGCCACAAAGACAGCCAAGACCAGTCTACGGAGAATCCCACTATATCTCTCCACAAATTAAAATGCAGGTCAAAACAAGTGACAGTAGAACATCTCACCTTGGGGTGCCTGTCAGTACAAACACAGGTACAGCAATAAAGTCCCAATCCTGCAAATGCTTCTCCCCATGCTTTGTTTTAAGCATGTGCAGCTTTACTGATGCTCATCACAAACTAATAGCATTAAGCACAAACCATCTGTAGGACTGGGACCCAAAGCACAAATCCATAGAAATAAGAGAGAGACTAGAATAAAAGACCACAAAGTAATTGCAACCAGCCCTTCATTTCCCCATGAGGCCTCTCAAACAGCTCAGCTACAGCTCTTTCCTATTTAGCATCAACTGTAAAAAAGAAACTGAATGAGAATGATTTAAAAAAGAAACTTCAGAACACAAAAGTATGTTTTACAGTCTAAGTCTTCATACAAGGGCACATAGTTACTGTGAAATTGAGTACTGATCAAGTAAAAGAATAGCTTTAGCTTCAAAATCATGTTACCTTGAGATCAGAAAAGAGTGTCTTAATGGTAGTCAAATCTAGTTAAATGCTAATGGTCATCCGTGCCTTCTTCAGAGAGCTATGTCAACATGACCCCACAAAAAGGCCACAGGGTAACACTCCCATGCAATAGCTTCTCTGGGGTCTGCAAGGAGCTAGGCTTGCCAATAACATTTCTTTTTGCATCTTACCTCTTCCAATTTGGCCTGTTTGCATGGAAAAGAAAATGTAAAGCCAAGAGGTAACTTCTTATGCTTCAGGTTTTTGGTCTCCATGAAGTCTAACAGACAGTCAGCAACGTAGTCGAAGAGCTGCACAAGAAAGGAGAGGACAGTCAGGCTGTGTCCGGCAGGCATGCACCCAAGCAGAGCACCACTACAGAAGACCCTGCGTGCCCTACCTCGGCTCCATTCCCCTGTATGACCTCCTTGGGTGTGGGGTAAAACTTGCTCTCCAGCTGGCTGCTCTGCTTCCCATCATCGAACACCTTCACCTGGTGGGCACGAAACTGGGAGCCACCCAGGTCAACAGCAAGGAAGTCACCCTTCTCTGCAACACAAGTGGGCAACTGTCACCAGTGATGGCTGAGAAGCATGGCCCAGATGCCATGCTGAAGGCCACAGCCCAGGGCCCCTCCCCCACCATGGCCACAGGCTCTCCTGCCCCATCACGGCAGGTCCTTATCCCATGGGCCTGGGAGCATCACCAGGAAGGCTAAGAGCTGGCAACCCTAAGCAAGGGTTATCAGGTCCTTCCTGTTAGCTTGAAATGTGGGGAAATGGGAGTTTGAGATCATTACCCACATCCAGTAAAGGATGCAGGATTTGCAGTCACGTGTTAAGACTTGGCCCCACTGCAGAAGTCAACTTCCAAGTGGGGCAAGACTAATTTTCCACCCAAAGTCAAGCAATACAATCATTTCCAAATGCCTTTAGGTGTTTCTGCACAAGTACCATTCTTGTTTCTCAGTCAGCAGCTCTTAGCTCAAACACATTCGTCTCTAGCAGGAGACCTCAGGTGGAAGGACAGTTCGGCCTGACTCTACAATACAACAATTATCTATCCCGTACACAGAGGAAGGCCTTTCCCTAAATGCAGTGGTATGGGCATAGCCTTGCATGATCTTTGTTCCACAGTCCAAACGCCTGACTAAATTTTATCCCATCTGGCCCCAAAAGGGAAGGAAACAGGAAGTTCTACCTGTTAACACCATGGTTAGATATCACAAAGGTGAGGAGGCAAACTGGGTTACTCAGTAAACTGTGACATTAGTCAGACCATTAATACCTAAATGATTTAATGCTCCATGTGGGTCATTTCAGGTAGCAACACTGAGGGCACTGAAAAATCTGAAAGTTCATTGCTATGGCAAACGGGAAAATCCTGTCACATTCGAGGTGTTTACACCTGCTGGAAGTGTTGTCTGGAAGTAAGACAACCAGTAAGGATTTTGCAAGAGAGCAAAAATAGAAAAATCAATGTGATGCTTAAAATAGTTAGTATGTCAATAAGACACAGCCCAGCTTGACTCTGCAGCATGTCCTTGACACAGCAGAAAGGTCACACAAGCCAAGAGAGCGTTGTCCAAAGTCGGCCTTCAGGAACATGAAGTCTTGCGACAGTGATGACATTATATGCAGTTTTCCAAGTCTCCTGACCTCAGGGGCTCCCTGCTATCTCAAGGCAGGGTCAGTGCCATATGAGACCTCAGGACCAGTGATAGTCACTGAGATAGCAAGGATTAAGCTAAAATTTCTTTTTCTTTGATGAAGGTAGTAGCAAAAGGAGGAGTGCCCAGATACAGCCAGACAGTTGGAGTCAATTATACATAATTTCTCTCAGACATCCCTCATTTCAGGGAACTAGCCTCCAAATGTTCCCTGTATGCCAGTAAAGCCACTATTTCTCATTTGACTGTAGGAAAATTACCTTCAGAAGGAATACAGTCCTGTGGAAATGAAGTACAAAGCAAACATTTAAGTTTTCTGAACAATTGTTATACACCAGGTCCTGACCTAGGCTAGACACAGTGCCCTGCACAAATTCATAGACTTGGATAAACCTAGGATAAACATACTTTTCTGTCAACCTGCACTGCCAGGAGCCAGCTGAGCCAGGAGTTATTCTGAATGCCCATATTTCTCCAAACAAGACAGGCTTTTAGACACTGCCTCACCTCATATCCTCCCAGAGGACACCACTTTCTCCCTCTCTAAGTCTCAGGGGCAACTGGAAACAAGGATACAGCTGCAGGAGAGCTGGCTGTTCCCTGGTAGACCCCACACAGAAGCGGATTTCCCCAGTGCAGAAGGCAAGGAAGGCAAGGAGGGGATCACTTTTGGAGGCAACAGAGAAAGCAGTGCAGAATTTGCTCTCGGAAGCTGAGAGGGGAACATAGCTCAAAGAATGCCACGTTGCTGCCACTTTGCAATTTGAGGGATCTCACTGCAGCGCCCTGCCTTCCCTGTAGCTCCATGAATGCCAGGGCCACAGCAGTGCCCACATCTCCACACCTGCAGCACGCTGCACTGCAGGGTCTGAGCTGTAGAGGCTGCCCTTGCCGTGTCCAACCACAGCTCCTGCAGCAAGGCCTGCACTAGGTACAGCCACATTTGCAGACAAAAGAGGCCGTTTTCTGAGCACTTACTAGGTCCTTTCCTCAAACGAGCAGCACTACATCAAAATCTACCTGGTGCAGGGAAAAAAATCCTCTTCAAGCACTCCCCCAAGCTGTTGTCTCCTCAGCACACACCTGCTTTCTCAACATGAGATAGGCTGTAACCCGGTCCTGGTTTCAGCCGCTGCCTGCCCTGTGCCTTTGCCGTGCCTATCATTGAGTACTGGCAGCAACCCATCATCTTCCTAAACCAGCACTGCTGGGATGGAGCAGGGGGAACTCACCTGAGCCATCGGGAAGCGAGCGCACAAATGACGGCAGCATCTTTACTGTTGCCGTGGGGTTTGTGTCCCTCCCCAGGCCCTTCACCATCTCGGCCTGGAAGCGAGCCATCACATCCAGCAAGACATCATCGGAGAGACGCATGTGATACAGGTACCTGTCAACCTGGAAAGATGAAAGGCGTTACTCGGGAGGCATGCAAGCTCCTCAGCACTCAGCAGCTGCCTGGGATGAGCACTGCTTTTACACTGTAGAAGGACTCTCCTCTGTGTACTGGGGGGGGGCTTCCTTTAACTCTGCAAGCAAAGAAAATGCAGGAACTCCCTAGCCACCTGCACTATTTTCTCACCAAGAGGGGCGTAGTCTGGCATGAAGGATCTCAAAATCCTGAACTCCAGTTCTAGCAGCACCCTTGCATTATGCTGGACAAGTATTATTATGCTCATTCCCACCTGCTTGATGGGCATGAGGCTAAACAGATCCTAAGGAAACAAAATAATTCCTTTCACATGTGTAACAAATTGAAGGTGAGCATACCACCTACACAAACCCCACCTTTCTGATTCTAAAACTCCATTTCATTTTTGACCTCAGCACCTAAATTCTCATGATTATCAGTGCAAGCAAGCTCCAGAACATCATCAGAACATCTACTCTTCTGAAAACTTTATTTTGAAAACGTTTAATGCAGCCTTGGTGAATTACTGTCAAAAACTTAGTCATCTTTTCTGATGGCTCAGTAACTTGCGAATATACATAAGCCCATGAGACTTGCTTGAGACCCTGACAAGCTGTTTTTACACCATCGTCTCCTCCAATACATGTAATGAACTAGAACTGCAAAGCATCTTGACCTGGTGAGAATGTGACCTCTCTGAGTCAGGTCCAGAAAATGCCATCAGTACCCAAGCGTGTCAGCCACAACCTGAAAACATCTATTCAGCTACTGCTTCACTCCACAGACAATTAACTTTGTTGGCATGCCAGGCTGAAGCTTAAAGCCTTTTTCTCACTCCAACTCTACGCTTCATTCTCTTGTGATTCTAGGATTACACCTAAAACATATTTTTGGGTGCAATCAATATCCTAATACTGCAATGTAACTTGCAGCACACATCAAAATAAAAGCCAGTTGAATTTAAAGGAAATCAAAAATATCTAAGAACTAGCAGACACTCATTCAGATAAACTGGTAGAGAAGCTAATCAGTGTTTCTGTACAGCTTCATCAGAGCAAAACTTAAGATTTTCCTCTTCAGGACCACACACTGCTTGGACTGACATTTGCCTGCAGGGCTGGATACACTGCTGTAGGTAAGGTGGCCTAGAAACCACATAGCTGGGTACAACAAAGGATTAACACAGCAACGTAAGAATCTGTCAACATCCAAATGCTTTTCCACTGGGGAGTCAGACTTCGGTGCTGTATGAACAAACACGATGCAGGCATAATAATTCTGTGCTCCACACAGCTGGATGTTCCCTGAAAGGTAATCTGTGTTAACATCCTACTCCCCACAACATAAGATGCAGGGCCAGAGAGCAGTAGGTAGGGCAGAGGCGGGACAGCTTCCGATGCTTTGCTAGTACAGACACTCAGCTCTTGCACCACGGGCTACATTATTAAGCTGCTTTATCGGTTCAGAGCATTTCATCAGTCCTATTTACATATGGAAGCCTAGAGGGTTGTGGGAGAACACGCACAAAACAAGTTCCACCGGCAATAAGGCAGGATTTAAAAAGTAGCATTGTTTAAACAGAGGAGAACGCAGGATGTAGATAAATCGTCCTCTTCTTCAAATTTGGACTGGCCACCTGTATTAGTGAGGCACAAACTAATTACCTATTCACATTCTCATTTTAAACTGATGTTCAGCAATGACCTACCTGAAAGAGCCAGGACCCTGAAAGTAACTCCAGCACTTGACTAACAGCAAAACATATACACACAGAGGAGAAAGTCTTAAACTACAAGATGCAATTAGCAATGAGCAGCAGCTACCTTTGGATACACATGTGCCTTGAAAAGGCCATTATTTAGATCTTTCTTTGTAGCTCTCATTTGCACAAGCGCTTGATTTCTTCCAAGGCTTTTTTGAGTCCCCATCACTGTGTAGGATCCACCACCCCAAGCACCAGTGCTGCTTTTTTGGGCATACCATAATTCAAATTTAAAAAAAATAATAATAATAAAAGACTGGAAACATACCACACTCATGCACTCTCACACAGACCCAGACAACCTTGTGCCAGAAGTCCCTGTGGAAAAAAGAAACCTAAACAGTAATAAAAGTGATCATACCTGTCTGCAGAGAACACGCACTGGCTCCCTGTTCCCCATAGAAATTGCATTCCCACCCTGTTCACCTAAAACCGCCGGAGGATACAATCCTCTCTGAGGAACCAGATAAGTCAGAGCCCAGGAGAACCTGCTGACTATCTAGCCTGATTTACAACCAGAGCAAGGGCCTGTTCACATACCATTTGCTTGTAAACACAGGAACGGCCAGGCTGTGCAACGCTCTGTCTCGCTGCCTCCCTCCCACCGCGCAAGGACAGTCCTTGTTTTCAAGTGTCTTGCCTCAATTATGGGAACAGCATTGTCTTCATGGCAGGGAGGCTCTTGTTATCGCCACCAGAGAGCAAATAAGCCTGGGGAGGGAGAGGTGGGAAGGCATTCCTTCTTACTAATTAGGGAGAAATCAACTCTGCTCCATACAACCTACCCTGGGCTTCTTAAAAGAGAATTCTAAAGAGCATGTGGTTCCTTACCTTCAGGCAGGGCTAGTTTGTATCTAGCAGAAAAACTTAATTTTTTTAAAATGGCTTTGCCAGAACACCTCTGCCCCTTCCCCTCCACTGTCCTCACTTCAGGGAAGTCCTCCCTCAACTACACTCTGGATGCTTCTCTGAAGAGCCCACTCCACCCAAGCACTGCTCCACAAGGTCTCCCCCTTTCTTAGTAAAAAGTAAGAAGAAATACTGCTGTCTAAATGAAAGATCTTAGGTCAGATCCCCACTCAAGAAAAGGGCATTGGGGGCCCCTTCTGATCACATTAAACCCTGGGGATAAAAGGGCTATGACTGAGGGACAGAGTCACAGACATCTGATTGTTCAGATACCAGGACCTCTCCTGGAACACTTCTTTTCAAGGCAGAATTAGTTGAAAAAACCCCACCAAAGAACAAGCCACTCCATGTCTAAGCAAGGGCGCAGAGAAGGCAACCCAGTGTTGCTCGCTTTGTGGATGAGAGCTCAGCGGTGCAGGTGGATCTACCCAACAGGACTTTGGATCTCCCGCACTGCCATGCATCTGCAGACAGCCCTGCCTCCAACTGGCTGGAAAACAAACAGGACAGAGCCTGGCAGCAATGGGCACCACAAAGCACTCAAGAGAACACCAAGAGACACCAAGAGAACAGAGGACCCACTGGGGACATGTCTAGAAACCAAGAAGCTTACATGTCTGACCCAAGAAGCTTACAGGTCCCACGTGGTCTTATGATTGAAAGCCAAAAACCCATTACAGCATGGCCATGAAAGTAGATCAGGGAAGAGCAACCATTAGATCGCTCATTCCCAGTACCGGTGGCTTCAGATCTGGGCCACCTTGAGCTTTTCCTACTGTAATTAAAGGTCATGCCTACAAATATCAGAGTGATCAGCCAGATCTGAACAACCAGAGAGGAGGCATAGGCACTTCTCCCACACCAACACAAATTGGAACTGCCTCTCGAGTCCCAGAAAACCTGGCCCAAAGACCCCAGGAGTCTTCTGTACTCCTGCTACAACATGAGCGACTGATTCCTACTCAGCTTTAGAAACCCCATTCTTCACACTACACTCGCAAAGCAATTCAGCAAGAGGTTCCTTTCTGCCCTCTGGACTACACCACCCCATGCCAGACAAAGTTTAAACACCATTCTTCCCTACCGAAGATCATCTGTTCCATTACTGGAAGAGAACTTATAACTGCGCAGGGAAAAGCACTAACCAGACATATTTTCACACTCATCAGATGGTTTAGGGTCCAAATACTTCTTACCCCATTCGGCTGTATGACTTCAGTAGATAAAGCCATCATCTAGTCTGCATTATGTACTGCAGACCCCACAGTACCTGAGTAACGCAGTTCTCAAAATAGAAATCAGCTAAGGCTGCATCTTACCTTTTTTATTTGATCTTCTTTAAGCTTTGTGAAATGGAAAGCTAGCAAGTGGACAGCAAACATTTTCTTGAAGCAGATGGATGAGTCAGTAGTGACAGAGCTGCTGTGAGTAACTCCAAAGCGACAGGTCTTTTACTCACGAAGCTGGAGCTAGAGAAACTTCAGCTGAAGCATTTCCCCCAGGGTGATATAGTGGAGTTCCTGGGAAATTGAGTCCAGAAATAAATCCATCCAGTGTGATCAGTTCAACGATTAAACTTCTGTCTCTTTGTATCACCCCCCTCCATCAACCCAAAGTCCCTCCCTCCCCAGCTACACACTTCATTGTGCCAGAGCAGGCACCTGGAGAGCTGCCAAGCTGAAGGGGAGAAAAATCGATTTTGTAACTGCCCCACTTGGGAATTGTTACCACTTCGCAATGTAGTTGCTATGCAGCCTGCCCTGCTTTGCCCCGCTTCATTCCTGGGGGGCTGACCAGCTCCCACCAGCACAGAGTGCAACAAAGTGCTGCAGGGTGTCTGGAAAGTTAAAGAGACGATTTTAGGAGGTTTCTTCCTTCTGCTCAGCACTCCCACTTGCAAGACGAGCTCTTCTGCATGAATGAACTCCACTCTGGTACTACACAGTGTACCCTTATCTGCGGCTTTTTTCCAATTAAGCTTCAGCCATGTAAAGGAGAAAAGAGACACACAGACCCCTGCCCCCAGCTGAAACACCTCTTGCACAATTTCCAGCAGAGAGGTTTTGTACAGAACATTCTCCCTTCACCTCCCGTGAAGACAAAGTTTCAGACCAATGCAGATCCTCGGTATTGCAAAACCTGGGAAGGGAACAGATTTACCTGGCAGCCAACAGTACTGACATCTGACTGCCTCGATAAACACTCTTAACAGGCAGCACAGAGTGCCTACAGCAGGAGCAGCTTCCTTACACCATCACAGCTGAATCTGACAGCCTTGTAACTATTACCCTCCAAAGTTCATTCTGAATAAACAAGTGTTTCCAGGATTTTGTTACTGTATCAAGCAATATGGACAATGAAAACAACACCCGAAGGAAACTGGGTGAAACAAAGGAGAGAAACAAAAAAGATAAGAAAGAAAAAAAAAAAAAAGGGGGCATTCTCATAGGGTAATTACAGAGACTCACTCTCAAACCACACAGACACTCGGTGTTTCCCCCATTATTGTTCAGTATTTCAGCTGGCACTGAGTGTACTTACTGCACTGGCAGACAATTGCCACCCAAAATTTTGCATAACAGGATTACTATTGAAAATTAGTTTGATAAATTAGAAAAACAGCCTCGGGGCAGGGGGGAAAAAGGGAGATGGGAAGCGGAGGGATTGCCAAGTAATGGGAGGAAACACAAAGAACTACTAAGCAGAAGTAGAAAATTGTCTACACAGATCGAGAGCAGGTCAGAAGCTGCCAGTTAGCAGAAAAGGATCTCAGGCTGTATCAATTCATAGCCTGAAGCGGAACCAACAATCTCCTGCTATTGTAAAAAAAGTACAGTTGATCATCATGCTGGGCTGCATGAACAGGAGTATAATCCACAGACACACAAAACACCACTCAACTCTATACTCTGCACCAATCTCAGAAAGAGGACTCTGCCCATTCCTGGCAGCTACAGCATGCCACGAAGGCACGGATCAGGAGACAGCTCTGTTGAACATCAGGAGCAGTCACAGGTTACATTTTTTCAGCCTGTGATCACCAGGAAAGACTGAAAGAGCTGAGGAGGGGAAGGGAACTCCCTCTGCAGAGACACATTATAAAGAACCTCTGCTAGGAAAGGTCGAGGTCTTTTTCTGCCCTCGCCCCCTGCCCCAACCTTGCATCAAGGATAAGCTCTGGATGCTGGGAGATCCTGCCAGCTCTATTTATTTCCACTATTCTAGAACAAGAGCAAAGCAGACAGAGTGGCTGAACAGTCCATAAATAGGGCTTGTTCTAAAATTAGGCCTTTGATCTTCAAGAGAAAGGGAGAAAAGAAAGAAGAAAAAAAGCCACACTACCAGCCAGAAAGCACGGTTCACTTGTCCTGTATTCATCTTTTAATAACTGCTGGCTCGTTAAGTCAGACACTGACTCCCAGAGGGACTGTCTCTTTCCTCATTGTTTACCCATGCCATCCGAGTCACAACCCCTCTGGCCAGCAAAATTGAAAACATCACCTTTCAAGCTCCATCCCACTTTGATCCAGAGCTTATTGTGTCTGTAATACAGTAGATTTATTTTTCATTCTCTCTTTTCTTTCTTTCTCTAACGGATGCAGCTGGAAAGGGTCTCAAAGACCTAAACGTTCCTAAACTGGCAGCAAGCTCTGTTAAATACCTGACATGTCAGAATCACTGCATAACTTGTTCGCTCATCCCTGGTGCACCCTAGCTTCAGTCAGGCTGTTGTGCAGGAAAAGACAAGACATTATCTCATTTCCACACAGACAGCAGTTCGATGCACTAAGGGCCCAATACCCAAATATGTTACAGCCATTTTGTACATATTCTGGCCAGTACAGAAGAAACAATCCAGGACCAAGTGAACAGATCAGCTCCAACTGCACGCAGCTCAGAGGCTTCAGGCAATGTTGGTTTTTCCCTTTGTTAGAGTTACACCCAACTACAGCCACAAACCATTCCCCCTTTGCAAGAGCCAACAAGACTTCAAAGTTACAATACCCCTCTCTCCACTTTCTTCTCCTGCAGTTCTCCCTCCAAACACTGTCTCAAGGCACAATGGAAAATCCTGAGGAGGCTGGTGCTCACGTAGCCCACCTGCCTCCCACAGCCTCGCAGTCAAAGGCCTGCAGAGAAAAGGAGCTCACAGATACAGTGGGAAAAGTCAAACAAATGTTGAGTACAGCAACCAAACAGACACCAGTTACCTCCTGAAAAAGGTACCATATTAATAAGCATTTTATTGCTAGAGAAATGCATCTGTGGTGAGGTATCAAAGGCAGTGGCAACACTGGTTGCTGAGTCTGGCACCCCGCTTAACAAGGAGTCAGTGGGCAAGGCTACAGGCAAGTTATCAAGAGAAATCCTTCTTTGTTATAGCTTATGCTTCCAAGACCAACTCTTAGAACACGTTTCCCCTCCCAGTAGCAGCAGCTTTGTTCCCCATTACATTCCCACAAGTTCATCAGAACAGAAAGGGGTCTCCACCTTTGTCCTGCATATACCCATCTTAGGGCAACATCAGGCTGAACATGAGATGAGGGGACTGACAGGAAAATCCACTCCAAGAATAGGCATTATTTAGAAGAGATGGAGACAGCACAGACAGAAAAGCATTGGCTTAAGAGAAAGAAGACTTTTACCAAGTAGTGCTGTTACAATCAGCATTTTACATTTGAAGCATAACAAATAAACACAAAAAAATTAAATTGTGAAATCAATAAACTACCAAACATCTGTAACTTTAATGTTTGAAATTAGTTCGGAAATCTGAACACCTGAAATAAACAGTTTTGCAAATGTGGTTCCTAGATCAAGTGAACAATGTTGTTGAAGTTGTTTTAAATGAAAAAGTTTCAGCACAGCCCCATGAAGAGCAAGAGGCCACTCAGTCCTCCGCCAGAGGCTTGCTTGCACAGGGCACGTTAAAAACGTGCAGCTGGCATAGCTTTGCACCACACCAGTCCGGATTGTACCACATGGGACCAATTTGGCAGCCATTCTAATGGGAGTCAATGACAGCCACACCATTAGCTCAGAAGAAAAGAAAACTTTCATAAAAAGTCAGCCTGGAAACGCCTGAATAAACTTCAGAGCTCTTAAAACAGTTACTATGGAGTCACTATGGAAACAAGCAATGAGTTAAGCCAAGTGCTAATCTCAGCAAAATACAAAAAAGAATGCTTATAGTCATTTAGCTTCCTTATTGCAAGGCCTGGTGCTCAAACACAAGGCTGGCTTATACCCCAAAGTCCCAGCCACTCTCTCCTTACTCAAAAATACACACTAGTATGCAGCTTAGCATACAATGAAAGGATAAATTTATCAAAACAGACTACAGTAGCAAAGTGGGTCTCCTGCAACCCAGTCCCACACCATTGGGGGAGAGAAAACAGGAGCTGTTCTTCCACAAGCGTAGTTTTAAACAGTGGTTTGCAGATTCAGCGAGGAGCCCAGTCCAAGAGGTAAGTGGGCAAATGCATGCTGTCAATACCCGTCTGCAAGCTCGAGCAACTACGACTTCCCTTCGAGTCTGTCAAGTGCTAAAGACACAAGGAGGCAATTGATACCACTCAATCACATAATCCACATCACAAAGCCTATTTGAATAGTACTAAATGGAATACATTTGTAAGGGTTAATCGCAAGTTCACATTCTCTGCAAGTCATGTTGCTGTTAAGCAGTGGCTGTCAGGACTCTGGGAGAGCAAAGCAGAATTACTCATCTGCAAAGCAGAAAATTCACAACATTCATATGGTCATTGCTGCACATGTATAGCTGCTTGGTTTTTATTGTAGGAGTAAAGAAAGATGGGGCTTTGCAGGGCAAGGACTTAAAATTTTCCCTCCCTACCAGCCTGGTACTGAAATCAGCAGGAGATCATGTGGACCAGAAACATTTACACACTGCTTGCTTTTTAGTAAATAATGGGGAAAGAGTACATGAAATATGCTGAAAACAGCTGTTTAAAACATTATTCAAACTGCTGCAGACTTGTTTCTGAACAGCAGCTTAAAGGATTGATACTAGGAGGAAGCAAAGAGGACTCGGAACAAACTTTCAACCTGCAAAAATACGTGGTTGATCATTTTAGAAAGTCAGGTATTTGAAACAGTGAAATTCAACCTGGCTTTTACAAGTATCCCAACACTAACACAAGCAGGATCTGCAGACGTGTATATAGCCAACCCCTGAAATATGGTTGCTGCAGCATTATTCTCCTCAGGCAACCCCAGGTAACACATCCTACGCTGAAACCCATTTCTGTGAATACACAGCAGTTTCGGCACCCAATTATTTCCACTCTCCAGTATCCCTAACTGGGAGCTCAAAAGCATACCTTAAAGCTGCTCACAATAAAAACTAATGACAGAGCATCTGCATGTGTATGAAAGAGGCATAGCCTGGTGGTGCACTGCCTTCAACATTATTCAGTGACACTGCATCAGGAAAAAAACTCCTGTTCCTGAGAGCTTAGTTCCAACAAATTAAACCTTCCGCCAGGTGGTAAACACCTACCTTTTCCAGCTGATGATAGCCACAATAAAATAGGTATGTGGAAATATTACTGGCACAAATATCAACCCACAAGCTGCTACTTAAACTATAAGCTGTTATATGAACTTAAGTAACATATTGTATGTCTCCTCTCAAAATTCAGGTATCAGAAACAAACTGGCATGTGAAGCAAAAAAAAAAAATCTATGAAGTGCAACAGAATAAAATTATTTGTATGAAACAAATTAGAAAAAGTCAAGGAGAAACAGATATTTGAAGTTCTCAAAAGTAAATTGATTACACCTATGCCCCTAACACCTCCTCCCCATGCCTCCCCCCTCCACTTTGCCTGAATCAGTGTGACGAGCTTTTCCTGGAGAAAGAATACAAGTTAAAGAGCAAAGACAGATTTTGCTTTGTTTCAGTAATTATCCCCCAGATGACAGGATTGGAATTTACTCAAAAATTCCTGTGGCCAGAATTTCATCGTTCCACAACACATTAACACAAATGCTTTTCCGCCTCCTTCTACATTTTCACAGGACACAGGTTAGAGGTGCATGACTCCTATCACCACTCTGACCCAATTTCCTGCCAGGTTGTTCATTACTTGCTCATTATCTGTTAAAGTCTGCCCTTTGGGAAGGGATCAAATGAGTAGCTAATTCATTACTAGTGAAATATCTGATGTTTATTAACAATGTGAGGGTATCTTGCAAGAAGACATCAAGTTCAAATTGTCACATAGCAGTGGATCATAGACTTATGCTGGACACATGATTGAACCAGTGTACAGCTGACTGGTAAAAGCAAATTTATGGCCTCTGAGCTTTTAAGAGTCCATTTCTCCAAGTGCTTCACGTAACATCACAGGAGAAGGAGAAACATCAAGGCGCTGCAGCATTGTAGACATGAAATGCCAAAGAAGTTATTAAAATAGTATTTTATTTCATGAATAAAAACTAAAGAGAATTAGGACATGGCTCTATTTTTTCTTTTTCCCCATTTCCTTTGAACTATTCTGATCACCTCTTTTTGAACGAAGGCCATATCTACCATTCCTGTGCTGATCCTGCCACTCACTCTCCAGCTGTCTTAGCATTTCTTGTGTTAGAAGTCCTTCACGCAGCAATCTGTTGGCAAGAGATCCATGTCCATAGCTTTTCAGATCCTCCTGCCTTGTAGCAGACTGATAGGCTTTCAAGTTCTTTGCACTTCTTTCTCCTGGAACCTCCACTGCAACAGAGTGTGCCTCTGTGGATTTTGCACCATGATGGTCTGAAATCGCCCTGGTATTCCTCTTAGTCCTTGAAAGGGGAAAGTCTTCTGACGCAACGTCTGCTGTGCCAGGAGCAGCGGCAGATTGTGATGCTCGGATCAGCTTTGTGATGTTGCAGACACCAACTTGTATAATGTCATCTAGTTTTTTCTGAACTTCCCTTACAAGGACAGCATCAGGGAACATATCCATGAAGCGGTAACTGAAGAGAGGCAAAACAACACACAATTAAACCTTTTCATTAAAAGACTGCTGACTGGGACAAAAATGAGATATGTACTATGTAAAGTAAAAAAAAAAATAATATTATATGTTGCATGGGAAGGCCACTGTATTTTAAGTGGCATTTCAGCTGCTCCAGTCCAGGACCACCTTGTTTCTAACTTTCTCTCTCTGTCAGTCACAAAATGTTCTCTGCAGAACCCATGACTGCTCCCACAACATAGCTACATTTGCATTTGTCAGGATCCTCTAAAGGGCTAAAGGAGCCCACCACATGCACATGGGCTAGAAGACGCTGTTTTTCTAGGACTGTAAGTCACAAATATTAGGAAAAAATAACAATAATTTTCAAGCACAAAGACAATACCTTAACCACAGATAGAGGTCAAAAACATCATGAACAGCTTCAAGGTGTACAAGTTCTTTGATGTTCTTTGGAGCAGCTAATGGCCACCTGGTGTGCCGACAGAGCCAGTCAAACGTCAGAGGCTCATTTCTACTGAACTGTCTTGCAAACTGAAAAACAAAGATTCAGCAAAGTCCTCAATTAGGAAGGAAGAAATCCTAAATTAGTTAAATTCCCTTGGGTCTGTACACACAATACTCCAGAAAAATATCTGCTTTGTTTTACACAGCCCAAATACCACACATTCCTTTACTTAATTACCCAACATAGGAATCACCTCTCCTTTTCAGGGCCTCATTAACACTGTTTGTCCATGGGCCATGCACAGAGTTAAGCAACAGAAGTATAGAGCTATCCAGAAAAGAGTAACACTGAAGACATATGATTTCACTCAGCAAAGCAGATGGACTTTGTCTTTTTTTCTTCTTGCGCACCTATTCTGTTCATTATCTTGTTTCAAAATCTCCAGGGTTGAGAAAATGTTACATGTGTTCCCTGACTTAGGAAACACACTGTTCACAATGCAAACAGATTAATCTGCACTAGAAATCAGCCCTTCTGAAAACTAGACATCTCAGCTCTTTTACTAACAGATAAACAAACCAAATAAGATTTACATTTAAAATTTTCAGAGGCATTGGATGACTTAAGTGCTTCTTAACTGGCTGATACCAGAGTTTTTCTGACAAGGAACGGGGCTTAAATTCACAGGCATTCACAACATCCCTCTGACATGACATTATGCTCCTCTGCACCTTCATTACTTGGGATCTGAATGATAAGCATTTTTTTAATGAAGCACATCTTTTTTCAACTCCAATCACTCAATTTCTAAAGAACATTATTAGCCATTTCTGAAAAGCAAGTCTAATGTCTGTGACACAAGGGCACATATCAGTTCTATTTTTATTCTGCTTTATTAAAAATGTTTAATGCATTCTCTAAAAGGGGACAAAGGCAACACTGTCTAACAAAGTAACAGTCTCAAACAAAATTATTAATCCTGAAAAACTTAAATCGGCTGACTACAAATTCCTCAAAATAATCACTCCAGGGGCACAGCGGAAAACAGTTCATCCAGGTCTGAAAAGTGAAACGACATAATTCTGAGAGCAACTTACAGCACTCAGGTTTTAATTCTATGTAACTGTATTATAACATCAGCAACCACATTTAACCCCACATTCTTTTCTTTTGTTGACAAGCAATAAGCAGTGGTATCTTAGTTTTTAAGGATAACTTTTAAACACACTGTAGTGTAAAGCTTAACAGTGCACATGTCTACGTAACACAATTCTGATCTCTTTCAGTTCAAAGATCACCTGCAAAGCAAGCAGGTAAGGTTCTCTGAGGCAAACAGCAGAAAAAGTATCCAAACTTTACATCACAAAATGAGAACTGGTTCGCAGAGGTTATAAGCTTTGGCCAATAAAAACAGTGAAAAATGCAATAAAAAACCCCAAAACATCTCCAGCTATTTTATATTACTACCTGTGAGCACTTTAAGAATCCTCTCAAGTTATCTAATGGCAAAACCCACAATAAATATAGCACCTCGATACAGTCTCAATGCATCAAGACCCACTTTCTCTCTCATATAAATACCACATCTTTTGGATGAAAAAAGTGACTGACCTTCAACAACATGGTACACACAAAAGGCTCTTTTCTGTTCAAGGGTGCAGTGCAGAAGACATATCGTGATCGCAAGTTTAGTGGAATGTGCTGAATCATATCTGCTAGAAATTTAAAGTCATCAATATTGCAGACAAAATAAAGCCCATCGACTTGTGAGAGACTCACAAAAATATCCTGTGAAAATATAACCAAATGAAGAGGATGTTATTACAGCAGAGGGCTGTTAAACTTGGTATTACCAAACAAAAAAATTATTTATTGTTTCAAAGGCTAATTACACTGAAAGAACAGCTAAAAATATCAAATTTGACCACAGTAACAGGGCAGGAGAGTTCCCTCTCCTCTTTTAACAGGATTGTCATTAAATTCTCTACGACAGAGTCAGAGAAGAAGACATAACACACTGCTTTATTTAAGCATTTTCAATTAGCCTTCTAAGTAATAAATACAGTGTTCTGGAAGTGTACATTTTAGTTACAAAGAACACCACCACAGGAACCACTTACTACTATGTTTAGAACTTGTTCCAGGTTTGGCACTTACCTGACCCAAAAAGCTAACTTTACAACATAAAATGCAATAATTGAGGTACTTTTAGCTCAATGTCAAGAACAGATCTATTTTAGGAAGAAAGAAATCACAAGATAAATACAGTATTGCAATAGAAGGCTTCAAATAATACCTGAAACCTATCCAAGGTTTGGAGAAACAAGAGCTGCCACTGCACATCGCAGGGGAAATTTTTTTGGCACCCAAAATTATTTCTCTAGTGTAAATCTTGGAAAGATTTTTCAAAAGATATTTAAAGAAACCCTGAGCTTCTTAATTAAATATGTGACTGAATACTTAAGAGATCAATACTAACACCGGGTTTTTATATTCACATTTCCATGCTAGTCCAGAAATTCTCAACAGTGAAATTTTAAAGATGTGCTGTTACCCTACCAGCCTAAGTCTTCCAGGAGATCTCCAAGTATAATCTTTTACCTTGAGGTCAGAAACCCTACACTGTGCTACATAACAGCACATCAGCAGAGAACAATAATACACATTTAAATTAATGAAAGCTGCTAAGAATTTCTCAGTGTACTAAAAAACGTGACACTATTTTTTAAATACAGCATTGGAAGATTAACTTCTACTTTAAAAGGTTTAGGCACTTCTAAAAACTCTCCTATTCAGCTAATGATGAGATCAAGTAGATTCCACAAAATCTGTTCCCTCAAAGTAAAGCATGCACTGGTTTATCATAAAGTCCACAGAAACAGGAAAAAAAAAATCAAGTAGCTCTCAGATGTAGAGAAATCTGATATAACTAGCACAGTTTCCCAGGAATTTTCAAATAAATTTATCAAAATTTCAACCTCTAGTATTTTCAGCCTCAGACCAAGAAGTCTGCATTTAAAATACAGGAAAGGTGAAATGAGAAAGGTTGTTGTACATTCTTCAACACACATAAGCATATTTACATGCTTCGACAGCTTTCAAGTTTATTATAACACAGAAGAGTTAAGCATTCTAATGGTATTTGCAGTCACTGCTGTAGTAGATAGAAGAATCCAACTGATAAAAGATACACACAAGGCCGACTGTTAGGTTCCCAAAGTGCATGTTCATACAAAAGCAGTGACTATAAGCGATGCTTAAGTTTTTAAAGAAGAAGATAATATTTTGATAATTCTTACAATTAGATTGGATAGAGTGGCATCAGGGAGGTGGTAAGCAAACATTTCTATCTGCTCAGGAGTAGGATGTAGGCCAGCTGCCTAAAGGGAAAATAAAGAAAAAAATTTCCATTAATTCTCAATATTGTTATAGTTAGTGCATCAGAAACAACATGCAGAAAGACAAAATGCAAGAAACCAAAGCACCCCACAGAGTCCAATTTATTTACCACATCTACCTAGAACTTAAGAACTTTTGTGTTTGAGCTTTTAACCCTTAAAAGCACAGCTTCAACATAAATGACATATCGCAAGCCTCCAAATGGGACAGATATTCAAGTCACTTCTGCATGACACAACCCATTTTTATTACTTACTGGTAAACGGACACAAGGAAAAATAATTTGGGATCAGACCATAGTAAAACAGCTCCAGAGCACATCTGTCCAAACTAGGTACTAGGGCTCTCACCTTCACAGGGCGCACAGGCTCATTCAAAATTTCCTTCAGCTGCACAAGGTCATCACGATGCATTGTAGTGACTTCTCCTTGTTTGAAGGATGAGCCGTAACGCCCAGCTCTCCCAGCAATTTGTAGAGCCTGAGAAGTTGTAATGGAGTCTATTTCCTTTTCTCCCTTCTCATTGATAGTTGGCTTTACTATAGAGTTAAAAATTATTCTTCTTATACACCTGAAATATTTTAACAAAACCAAAGAGGAATCCTTTTTTGCAGATTGTTTCCAATATACAACCTACTACAGAAGAATGAAAAAAATTTTTGAGCTTTTTGTCCCTCTGTACATTAAGGGACCACAAACACTACTTATGGACACAGCATATTCAAAAGGGAAGCGTAAGTTTTCCGGTTAATTGCAGGAGAATCATTACCCACACACACAACAACTGTGTTCTAATAGGGTCCCAATCCACTCCTCATCTGCCTCAGCAGTTTACAGCAATGTGACTGCATCATCTTCAGCAACAAAATACATCTGAAACTGGACTGAAGTTACCCTGTGTTTCAGAAATGCAAGAGACTAATACTCTGACAACCTAGCATATCCAACTCCAGTGAATCAAAAGGATCTTAACAGTGCCTACTATCACACAGAATTAGGCCAAGTGAGCCATTTAATTCTTAGAATCGGTTTTTAAATTAATGCTTAGTTCTACCCAATCAAATTGAACAGTACTTCAAAATTAAAAACTTTTATGTATGTGTTATCTAGACATAGCCGATATCTAGCCATATTAGTCAAACTGGGGAGAAGCAAGTGAGGATATTAATGCAGGTATCACACCCAAAGAAAAAAATAATTGTACCATAACCTGCTCCAAGTACTTACAAATTGAGTCCCATTCCAATTGCATCTGTAGCAACTAAAATTTTGCATGGATCATCAGGATCATTGAATTTCTTTGCCTGTTCAAGTTTTGTTCCTAAAACAGAATGACAAAACACTTCACATAGCAAACTCTTCTTACAAAACAAAGACCATGTATCACTAAGCCCCATGCCTTTATAATAGGCTGAGGGAAAAAAAAATAATTGGTATTTGGCTGTTGTTGGGGGAAGGGGGCAGGAGGGATTTACATCATTCCCAGAGCTGTGGATGGACCTCATTTAATAACATCTATCTGAAAATCAATATTAAGTACATAATAAAGGTCTAATCCCAAGATTAAAGCACTAGTCTATGAAAGTTGATTAACTATACAGAGACGCAAAAATAGGAAAACTTGTATTGCTTAATTCTAAGTTTTTTTAAGAAAGTGGCAAGAAGCAGAACGTTCCCTTTAAAATAAACAGAACAGTGCTTTACCTGGTGGCAGACTACCATATATGACAGCACATTCTAATCCTCTGGCTTCAATCTGTCGACTGATAGAATAAATGTCATTCTTACTGAAACAGACAATGCAGTCCCCAGGACGGAGGTTATCTAAAGATTCTAAGGCATAATCCAGGACAGTAAGAGGAGTCAGTCTCTTGTAGTTTCGGACCTAGAATCAAAGGAGTTTTCAAAGATAGTATGTTTTTAAAAGAAAAATCCCTGTGGAATATCAGCCAGCATGGTTATCATCACAATTGATTGTAACACTGAGGGACCTCTCACAGTCCTGAAGGGATAATTATTGGGGAGAAGCTGACATACACCTTAAGCATTTGCATAACTGCAGCACTTCCCAAGCTGCAAACTATATGGCCTTTTCAAGAAACAGAAGAACTATACATTTTTACATGTAAACTAGATTCAAGAAAAGAAGTATACAGTCTGCGTAGCAATTCTATCAAGACATTATTCCTGTTTTCAATCATCTGAATGCTATAACTGGTCCCCCTTCAGAACTACACACCCCACCACGCACAGATATACAAAGCTACAGTTAATTCACCATGAAATCATGCAGGCTGGACTTCCTTAGCACTAAATTTTATGTTTTTAAATACCCTTCACAAAGGAGTCTTCCCAAGGAAAAAAAAAAATATTTATGACAGTAAAGTTTGGTTTCAGAGATCTTTCAACTTTCTTCTGGAGGTGTTACCTTTATGTCCCTTCCTCACCATATGGAGAATAACTATCAACAGATCCAGCAACCTCAGCAAACATGAGGGTACTGTGCCCTCCAAGAAGAACAGAACTGTAAAGAAAGATCCTGAACATCTGTAGCATTCCCTGAGGGGACTCAGCAAAGCACTTACCTTCTTTAAGCAAAATAACAGCACTAAAAAAAAAATAAAAAAAGGAAGAAGAAACAACTTTGTAATGTCTCCTTTGGTTTAGAGGAATTGAGAAGCATTTTAACAAGAATGCCTGCAAGAACAACTTTGATCAACCCACTAAAGACCCTAAATTTTTGCCTGTTTTCCAGCAAGAGGAACCTGATCTGTTCAGAACTTTACAGAATTAAAAAAGCTTACTTCAACTTCTTCCCCTGTCGTGTACATGAGCTCTGTCACCAAGTCAATAGCAGCAGCTTCCCCACAAACGTGGATTTCTTCTGCACACAGTCCTGAACAAGATCCAGTGAAATAAAATGCAAAATGTTACATATTTATAGACAACAGTAGCTTTAGCTGACTTCTGTGACCCAAGAATCATACTTTGCTCGCTAAACACATCAACAAGGACCGTATTTCACCTCCCACAATACACTACTTCCTTAGAGCTGCTCCTGCTCTCATACCAGCAAGTGATGCTTGGAAATCTACCAGTATAACAATCAGAGCAGTTAATATGTTCTTGCACCATCTCAGCCAAAGCAAGAGGTACCCTCAACCACTGAACAAATGGAGCAAAGCTTTGAGTATGTTTTCTTTACTATTAATGTATTACTAACTACCAAAACAAACCATAGCAGAACTGAAGAGCTTTGTTTTCTGCGTGACCTTCTAAAATTATGAATGTGGAGCCAGAACAGAAAAAGGGAAAAAAATAGGATATAGGAGAACAGTGAAAATTACCCTGTTAAACTTAGCATCCAAAGCAGTGAAGGGAAGGGTGGGGGAAACAGGGGGGCGGGTCAATAAAATTTCAAACTTCTGTTCAAAATCTCAGGAAAAAAGTTTAAAAAATTCCCCTTGAAAAAATGCTAAAATTATTGAAAGAAGCATTCTTCTAAGAATTTACAGATCAATGGATCTCTATAAAATGAGCTATAATTTGAAATTAACACTATAAAATATTTATTGTTTATCATGTTGCCATACATTTAACAGTATCTCTTCATAACAAAATCTGTGAAAAACTGTGTTGTTTTAATTGAACAGAAAAAAGCAAGGTTTCTAGAAAACAATCAATGCAAAAGGACAGCACAGTGTAACAACAGAAAGATTCCATATCATCCAAGGAAGCAAAACTAAAAGAGGCATCTGTGAAACTCAAAGAGCATAAAATTTTACAGAAATAGTAAGTAAAATATGAGAGGTATATTGCTGCCATACAGACAAATCCTTTGAGGCAGAGTATCTCTAACTTGCTGTGAGAAGACATATGAAGAAAAAACACTTTTATTTTGCATTATATATTGTAACCACTCATGAATATAGTGACTGCTAAGCTTGAATGTAGTGTGCCATTCATAGTCACATTAAATTAGTTCATTGTCAACACAAACAAACTTACCTAGAAGGGCTCTTGTCCAAGCCCACCCTCTGGCAGGATCTCTGATCATCTGAATTTCATCAATCACAGCAACCTCATCTTAAAACAAAAAAGCAAAATATGATGCACTAAGGAAGAGCATCTATAACAGCAATACAACACAGGAAGGAACTTGAAGGCTTTCTAAAACAGATTACTCAAATCAAGTGAATCCTCTATCACCAAAAAGCTATTCTGAGATGATTCAAGTTTTATTAACTGCTCTAACATAGTTCAGAAATTGTTCAAATAAGTGAAAAGGAATAGTTCAGCCACTTCAGAGTCCAAGCAATAATACACATAAAGATACCATAGATATGACTGAAACAATTATGGATACATACAAGGCGTATTAGTGCTGCACATTTCAATGGTACAAGCAATATGAGGAGCTTGTCTGGCATCTTCATTGGCATACACACGCTCTTCTCCTGTCACCAAGTCACATGGCACATTCTAAATGAATTCAGAAAAAACTCATGTTAAGTTTCTTCAATATAACAGAATCCCCTTTTCAAAGGAGAAAAAAAAATCAGTTTCTTAAACTGGCTCTAAAACAGTATAATGGAAGCTATCCCGAAAATAACTACTCAGCCTTCTGAGACTTGTGCTTTGTATTTAAGTCCTATCAGACTGAAGGGTACAATGAAGAGGTAGTATCTGTAATTAGAAACTCTCTCCTATGCCTGGCAAGGAGATTATGCAACCTCTGAGCACTTCAGAGCTGTCACATCTGCAACAGAAGAACTGTCACAAGAGCTGCAGCACAAGAGGCTCATAAAGCAAGGCCCAGCAGTGAAGGAGCCTTGCAAGCTCCAGCCTTTTGCAGTTCATTTGGGGATTGCCCTGTTGGGTGTGTTACCTGCTGCCTTACACTCACACAGCAAGAGTTCATGAAGACTAGCTGTGCAAGACAGCAGGGGCCACCACACTCTGTCAGCTCTACACTTGCCAAATCTCAGGCAGATGGCTGCTCCTTCCATACCTAAGCCACCTGCAGAGCCACGCAGGAAGCCCCGTTTAAGCCTCAAGGGCTGCATATGATCCATGAGCTGCCAAGTGAAAAGTCCTCACACTCACTGAATACATGGGGAAAAAAAATGCGGTAACTACTAAGAAGGAACATGCCTACATGGTATCCACATTCACTACATGGTACACATTACAGGTATCTCCTAGGACAAGCTAATCTTTCTGACATATTACTTTGATAAACCAATAATAGGAACTATAAACGCGCTAAATCAAAGACTTAAAAAAAAAGGAAATCACAAGATCATTTGGTAAACACTACTGTACATACACACTATGCTGCATTAACGTGGTATGTTACTGTACAGCTTCAGAACTGGCGTGGTTCTGTGCAGCTGGAAACACACTGGTGAGGAGCTCTCAGAAAGATGCTAGAAGCTATAAAAGGAAATACTAATGAAAGCTTCCTCTAGGGACCTGATACAGGACACTGCTCTTCAACTCAACACATCTGAACCTGCAGAACTTTTTATTAGATAGTTGAGTGAAATATATTTAAACATTAAAGCAGAAGGTTGAGGGGAGTTAAGCAAGGGTAACTCCTTGAGTACAAGCTAAAATAAAGGTCATGGGCAAAAGAAGCCATGGTTTCCACACTGAAAAAGCTAATACTGGAACCTGGCTCAACCCAGGGAGCAAAACATTACAGGAAAATGGAGGCAGGTTACAGGGATGATTGCATAGCACATACTTCGGGGAGAGTGATGTTCCATTCTGCACACCTAAAGCACAAATGCACAACTGGTATTCAATGAGCTGACACTACTGCAAAGCAAAGGCACCCATTCAAGCACACTGCTTCATCGACTACCTTAAGCAACTACAGTACTTCACAAACATGCATTCATGAGTGTTCCAGTACTAAGGATGTAGGTAATTAATATAACATACTGACAGCATCATTACTCTTTTGGAAGATCTCATGAGCCAGCAGTTTTAGTGGACCACAGTATATTGCAGATTTTGCTGACAAAAATCTCTGGATAGCATGGTAAGTTTTTCCACTGTTTGTAGGACCAGCATGGAATATTATCTTTCGCTGAATAGCCCTGGCATCTGGATACCTAAAACATACACAAAAAAAGCAGATCTGTTGAACATTTATCTAGTGTTCCTGGTACTCGAGGGAAATTGCAAATTAGCTTAAACTTTTACATATTAATAGACTTTTTAATGTGTGGTGAAAGCAGAAAGACCAAGTGCTTAAATAGAGACAATATAAAGAGGTTACAATGTCTTATAGATTCATCTTCTAAATCATACAATGCTTTCAAAGATTTAGAGTGGAACTCATACAGTGCGCTTAAAATAATTCTCATTACTGTGGTCTCTCTCCTTGGGTATATTACCATTTTAACGCTCTGGCATGCTACCTCCCAAACAGATACAGCCAGAAGACAACTTTCTGGAAAGACAATACCAACTCAGCGACTTTCATAGCTGATATAATCTTACTTTCCTTTTAATTGATTGCTACATATCTTATAACAAAGATAAGAGTTCCTGACACAAATTATTGTAAAAACAGAGAAATGGAACTGAAAATACAGTGCAATTATACATCATAAAGCTTAAGTCCACAGAGTATGAAATTCTATGACACTAAGAAAAGAAAATACTGCAACAACTTAAACACACTGACCAGTTGGGTGGCAATCTTAAATCACTAATCTTGCGCAGATCATCCATACAGTCCAGCATTGGAAAGATCTGCTTTGCATGCCTCAGGAAAAATGGAAAGAGATCATCCACGTGACCTAGAAGACAAAGCCTTTTAAGAAAGTTTGAAGGTGTGTATCTTCACAATAAACTTTAAAAAAAAAAATCTACTACTTCCACCACACACTTACGCAATTCTTTTGACTTCTGGCTCTTACAAAGTTCAATAATTATCTCAATGGCAGAAAAGTAAACTAACATGAGTACATGGACTCATTAAGCAATGCAATACAAACACAATAGTATATATTTAAATTTTTTTTAAAGTCTCATTTAAGTATATTCACCCTGGTTAGCCTACATGTCTACAGAACTTCTAAACAAGATGAGAAGCTATGGAAAAAATGGATGAGAAATTGCTTTTCTGTCCCAAGAAGATTTTAGCCTTTTCTTCCTAAATTCATATGCTGCCTTGGAATAAAATAAAATAAAAGCTTCTAAAATGCTTTTACAAATAGAGAAAAACAGAATAGTCTGCAGCTTCCCTAAGCTACTAAGACTTGGGATGCTGATTCAAAATTGTCAGTCTCCAATACCTAGGTGAGAAAAGAAAAATCAGCTCAGAAAAGACATCCATATTCACTCGTCTGAATGTTTGCAGAGTAGACACGTGGCTTTAAAGATCTCATTTTAGGTCACACGCCAATGGCCCAGCACTCACAGTACTTCAAAGACCCATCTGGATCTAAAAAACTGTTATTATCAAGCACACAAACACAAAACCGAAAGCAGTGTTGTTGGTTTGTTGTTGGTGGTGTTTTTTTCAATAGCGATTTAGTATTCAATGAATCAAAATTATTGTGAAAAATCTGAAGAACTTAAAAACTGTAGTATTTTCATTTATCATCTTTGGACAAGAAAAACTCAACTAAAAAATCTTCAAAACCACCACAATAAATGACCCTTTACACTCCTACATATGTGAGCTTTAAGGCATACATAAACAATGTTCATATATAAAGTAAATAAGGAGTGGAAGTGAGGAAATCGCACAGGAGATTTTATGCACAATCATATAAAAAGACATTTTAAATATCCTAAGACAGTAAACATTTAAAATCTAGATATTTACATTTTATGGCAAAACTAATGGCCACTGGAACCTTTAAATTGCCATCATTAAAAACACACACAGTATGCCAAAGTTCTGCAGCCCAAATTGTGGAGAAGGCCGTTTCTGCTGTTATCAGCTAGCAACACCTCTTTAGTAAAGTGTTGTTAGTTACAACACATGATGCACTAAGCAAGCAAACAACACTGACTTCTATTAGTGCCACAGGGAAACAAAGCATAGTCACAGAGCTGTACTCCCAAGTACTTAAAGCCACCTGCCAGGAGAAAGCTCTCAAAGTGCCCCCTAGTGACTACTGAATTTTGAAGAGAGGAATAAATGGAACAGTACTGTTTTCATTTCAGCAATGAATAAATGCTATAAAACAACAGACTGCTTCTTGCTAAGACCTCCACCTCTCTTGTTTCCACTTCAGAAGTCTTAATGACAGAACACTCCATAGGACAGGCACAAATTTTTAACCTCTTTTACAGCATAGCAGGGGGGTCCACAGGTACCTAGGTAAGCATTCAGGTCAAAAACACAAAAAAAATTTGCTTATTTTATATTACAAGCACTCCAGATACTTGCCTGCACCACAGCATATATCATTGAGAATAATATGCAAATCAGCACTCACAGAACTGGATTCCATGATATACTTCCTAAAGCTTATAAATGCTTGGTGAAACAGGCGAGCTAGAGAAAAAAAAAAAAAGAATAAAGTGAATGTCACTGGGAACACAAACTCATATGTGTAAACACACAAAAAACCACTGAAGTAGTCCATGGAAAACCTACACATTAATATGAGATTTTACAAGAAAATATAAAGGTTATTTGAACCGAGTGGCAGAGAAAACCTAAACAAGCAGTGTTGTGAGACCCAGAAAAGATCAGATCTACTTAACATCATATCTGAATAAAAACACATTCCACATTTAAAAAAAAAAATAAAATTAAGATCTGTGAACATTTTCTTACCATCTAATCCATTTTCCACTCCCAGTCTTTGGATTTCTTTTCTTTTGTAGAACTTATTTAAGTTTTTTAGAACTTCACCTGTAGAAACAGAGTAACATTTTATTTTAGTTTGCTCAAAATTAAATCACATTCTCCTGGCCCAAAAATCATGGCTCATAGCCCCCTTGCTCTGGAGAGAGGGAATCTATGCCATACTGAACAAACTCAAATGATCTTTCCCTAAATTAAACACAATCAGCGACTGAGTCTACTGGGGAAAAGGATAATCTTAAACTGCAGCAGTGTAAGAACTGCCATGAAGATGAGGTCAGTATTTGAGACACTCTCCCTGGTACTTGATAGAAAAGCATAAAGGTGGTAACCCATAGCCAAGATGTTATGCAACAACATAATTAAGGGTTTGGGGTGGTTTTTGTTTGATTTTTATCAGGACCTATCAGAAAACAGCACATTTTAATGCGAAAAGTAAATCTGCTTAAACTACTCGGTGACAGCTTTTACTAAACACCCTGAGAGATCTTCTTGTCACCACACTGCTACCAAGACACACTCTCCAGAAAGATCAGGCAAACCAGATGCAGTATTCTTCCTATTTCTCAGGTTAAATGAAGGAGAGAAGAAGAAAACTCACCAAAGTTTCTCAATATATATGACAAGTTTGTTTGTATAAAATCTCTAATTCTAAAATTATTAATAAATCCTTTCTCTCCCTTAAAAGGCAAGTTCAGTGTTGCAACAGAACTGTATTTACTAATGTACACTCTGAATTTAGTTGTTATTTAAATCACAATGCCAAAAACATGTCCCCTCTCCATCCACAGCAGATCAGAAAATCACAAAAATCTAGCAAATATCATGAGCATCTACTCATAAATTTACGCTATTCATAAAACTCAAGTCTACAAACCCTATATTATATAATGCTAGGATGGATACATAATGCAATACTCCCCTGGTTTGCCAGCACAAGTCACTGCACACAACACTGCCAAGCTCTGCTCTCTGCAACTAGCTCTGAAACTCTGAATTCTCTGCCATGACATGGAAAGCTTTCCACAAGAACAACCTTAAATTATTGAAAGATTGCCTCTCTTTCTAAAAAAACCTGTACTCTAGAACACAGCCCACTTCGCACAATGAAAATCACCAGGTGACAAGAATATGGCAAAGTTCAACTGCAGGCAAAGCCAGAAGCACAAGAGCAGTAGCTACATCCCATATCGCATGTATGATTGCGGTAGTCTATTAATGGATTAACTTACAGTTTGAAATGTTCAGAAAGGTAACTAAGCAAGATTGTCAGCAGGCTTTAGGCTTACTACACAGGCATCCACACTCTCATCAGAAAATGTTTAAGAGCCCAGAAATTAACGACAGATTGGAAAACACCACTAAAAGAAAGTACAGGGAAGTTACAACAGCTAACACATCATCAGCCATATAGCTAAATTCACAGCCTACTGGCCTTACTACACGATGAAAAGGTCAATGCCAGAATATTTGTTACTATCCAAGGCAACGTGACATTCAGATCATGGCAGCCCTCAATGTTCAAGGTCATGAACCTTCCTAAGCACAATACTTGTCTTAACAGTAAGGTGTATCAAAACAAAACAAAGCTGGCATTGCAGTCCGACAAGACAGGCCCACATTAGTTTAATCTAACTGCACATAGTAATAACTATTCCTATAGCAACAGCTAGCAATCAGGATACGTGCTCAGGAGATCTGTCTCCTGCCTCTATCATTACCCTTTTATTACCTTTCACTCCTAAGATTTCCCTTTCTTTTCCATTTCCTCATTCTAGAATAGTATTTTAGCTCTTAGTCCTCAATCACTCTGACTTCTCAGCAGCATTTGTTAAGGTTCTGTGCAAAAAGACGTCCTGACTCTATGGTTAAGTTCAGAAAATATGCAGTTAGCCTCCGATGTATTAAATTCATTTAGAGGTTTCAGCCCTATTTGCAGGAAGACTTTTCAACCATCTTCCTGCACCTGAGATGACAGCAGTCCATTTCAGTAAGGCTGTATGCTACCACTGGGGAAGCTGAATAGCTTTATTTAAAAATTTCTCCATGACTATTAGATCTCTATTGTCCAGTCCAAGTGACCTTGTGCATCTAACTAATCCACTCGTTCAGGCACCTCCTGTTTCTGACACATGAATTGCTGACAGTATCTCATCTTTTCTAGCTTACGTTTCTTGCCAGTAAGCACAGCCCTATGGTCTGACAACCGAAGCCACAGAATTGACATTCAATGACAACTGAGCATTAGGGCTCCAAATCAACAACCATTTCAAGGATTCTGTGAAGCCACATGGCACAAAGTGCTGACCTTCCATACAGTAGATTTCTGTTTGCATTTACTTCAAAACGGATAATGGATCATCTCCATACCAGAGGGCCCACAGTCAAACCAAACCTAATCTGTGCTGCCCAGTGACTTGGCAACATTCAGGCCCAGCACTAAAGATCATGAAGCCAGGTACCAATCTTCCTCTCCCTGTACTGATAGCAGATCACCTACCTTTACTACATTCCTATCTTCTCTCATTGCTCTTTACGCTTCTTTCTTTTGATACTACATGCATGAGCGGACCTTTTGTTCCTTTTCACTCTCCTAAGTTTAACACCTATTCTTTTTTCCTTCGGTTTTTTTCATAACTGCTCCTTAGATATTTCACTAAAATGTGTTAGTGTTACCTTGTCACTCAACAATTATCTTGTTCAATAAGGCAATCATACAAGGGGTTTTTAGTAAACCCCTATTTACTTACATCTTAAATCATTCCATCATATGGTAATTTCATACTGTTCTATTGTTTCCCATAACATCGTGCGTTTGGCCCTTTCACAACAAGGACATCATCATCACACAAATGTACCAGGAACATTACTAACGTAAAAGCAATGAAAGGCTAGAGAAAGACAAATTCTGCCATAATCTCTGTAAGAAAAGCTCCAAAGCAAAGCTCCTGCTAACTGTGACCTACTTGATATACCAAAATTGAAAGCATACATCACCACTCTTAAGGACTTCCTATGAAGTCCTAGAAAACATGCAGCAGTGAATGAACTGCACCACAGGCCATTAAGCAGCAGGTTTGTGATAAAGGTTTTGCAAAACTGGCTTTGCAAAAGTAAGCTTCTGAAAGGGCTTCTATTGTACTGTTTGACTAGGGTGAAAAATATGATCACTGTCTCACTTCAGCAAGTAACAAGCTAAGAAGATGATGCACACTGTAAGTAACAAAGTTTCTTCATAAGCTGTAATCAAAAAGCCTGTAAATATAAATTTTTCTTTATTGAATCTAGTTCAATATTTGACAGCAGAATCTGACAGAGCATCTTCATTCAAAATATTGAAAAAACATGTATAATACTGTGTGTGCTCACAATCTGAGGTGGGAAAGCAGAGGAAGACTTTATTTCATAAACATAAAAAGAAATGGATGACATTTGCTAAGGAAGGTTTCATCCAGTTTCCTCTTTATTAATGGGTTTCAAAATACAAAATTACTGACAGCATAACAGAGAGCACACTACAGGCCAACAAGCTAGAGGAGCACTATGTTGGAGCACCTGGCTGGTATTCCTTGCAAGTCTCACATGAAAGAACTTGAGGCTGAGATAGTTAATTTTCACCTGTGGGAACATGAATAATTTTAGCCAATCTGTTCTCTCTCAACAAGTTAGCAGAGACCAAGCGGAATCTATATTTATTTTCCCAGAGCATTTTAGCTGTACCTTTGAAGACATCCAACATAACCACTCACCTGAGAAATTACACAAGTATTGTACAAGTAAAATGCCACCATTCACATTTATTGGCACCCGAGAAATGCACTAATAACATAAGCCAACACTCAAAGACAAGTCTGAAAACACCACCATTATTTGCATTACAGCAGTCTAAAATTTTTCCTCCCAGCTAGGCTTTTTATGTCAGGACCAGGTGTTCTTTTCTTGAGGGCTCTGAAGAAATTAGGATCGTTTTCCCATGCTTCCTATACCTGGAGTTCATACAAATAATATGCCATCAGAACACTTAATTAGGAGACCATATGAAGAAAAAGTTTCCATTTACACCCTCTATGCTTTGGGATCACCAAATATCAAAACAATCAAGAACTTGTTTATCAAGTCTTTAAAGATGGCATGCTGGCACAGCTAGGTAAAGTAAGACCTTTCCTGAGCAGAAGACTGAACGCAGATGAAGAATGAACAGGATGTATGGTTCATAATTAAAGAAAAGGAAATGCTGAAAAAGCAGTTACAACTCACTTAGTGGTTCTTGGGATATAATTACAAGGAAAGCCATCAAAGAGCACAAGTGTAGAGCATCTAAAGGTAAACCACAGAGTTTCTTCTCCGTTTCCACTTAAATGTCAAAACACTAATGTGCCAAGTAAAATGGCAGGATATATACCCAGCAGACAGGTAAGAGAGAAAGACATTGAGAGACACTGAGAAAGATGTTATTTTACTTAAAGGCTGAAGTTCAAACTCCTATTCTGCCTCCAACATACTCTGCAGCTCTCGTAACTCAGAGGGCACTGAAGCAGACAGCTCAGCAGATCTTTCCCAATTGATACACAGACATCTACACTTAGCATTTACTTGCTCGTACTTTAAGACGGGCAAACCCGAGAATACACAAACAGACTTGCACTGTTCTAACTGGAAATTAAACTTCAGTTTCTAACACCGATGGCCAATAACTAGAAATACTAAATGCTTTGCCCGATTCTGATGTAGCCACACACACATGCAGACAACACGCTTCTGTTGGTAACATCAGTATTTGAGAAAACTTCTCAGAGAAGACTTCGAAGTTCAGATGCAGTTACGGTGTTGGAATGCAACAAGATTTCAGCTTAGCTCTGGGCCCTGCTCCCACATCAAGCACTGCGTTAAAACAGGGAGCGGAGGAACCAGGCCAAGAGATCTTTCCCCCGCACAGGGGACGCCTAACGGCCGGCCTCGGTCAACACCTCGCTACGGTGGCGCTACCGCACCCGACAGCTTTCATCCCGCCTTCGCCTCGGCGGACACGAGCAGCTACCCGGCTCGGACACGCCGCACGGGAAGACCCCCGCTCTCAAGGGAGGCATCCCCCGCACCCAGCCCGGCGGAGCGGCGGCCCGGGGCTCAGGAGGCCGCCCGGCGGGGCCCGCCGCTGCCCCTCAGCATTTGAGAGGCCCCGGCCCCGGCGGGGGGCCGCGCACCCGGGCCCTGGCGGGACGAGGGCGGGAGGCCCCACCGCCCCTTCCCGCCGCCGCCGCCTCACGGGCGCCCGCGCTCACCCTTGTCGAGGGGCCGCGTGAGCTCGGCGCCCACGTCTTCCTCGGCCGCGTCGCTAACGGGCTTCAGCGGCACGGGCACGAAGAGGGAGGTGTCGGGGGCCCGGGAGGCGCCGTCCCCGCCGTTCGAGGAGGCGGAGGAGGATGCGGCGGCGGCGGGGCGCAGCCGGGGGGCGGCGGCCCCCCCATGGCGGAGGAGGAGCCCCGCGCGCGCCGGGAGCCGCAGCAGCGGCCACGCGCACCGCCTCATCGGCAGCGAAGGGCAGCGGCGCGCGGCTCCCGCGTCACGGCGCCGCGACCGCCCGGGCACCGCGCGCATGCGCGGCCCCGCCCCCAACCGGCGGCTGCGGAGACGGAAGCGGCGTCACAGGTCCCGCGCCGCCGTCCCGCCACCGCAACACGCTGCGACGGGCCGAGCTCATCAACAAAGAGGACGCAGGTGTTAGTGAGAATACAGCTGGTTTAATAATTCCCAGAGCAGCTCGGTATGTTTCCCGTTTATTATACATGGTTGCACAATCTGAGGCTGGTTAAATACAATCACGTTTTCAAAACCTCTTGGAATCACAACATGCAAGTGACCATGAAAATATTTGGCTTTTTTCACTTTATTCTTTGAATTTCTGAACAGGCACTTACATGAGGAAGTTAAATTTGCTCTCATTCAAAGATAGCCGCGTTAGAAGTATACCAGCATAAAGTACAGAGTCTTGGTCTGCTTTATCAAAGTGCCACAGTAATAAAACAGTTCTTACAGAAATGTAATTCAATTATTTACTTACTCATAAAGTAAGGTTACCAATGACACTTGCACCAGAGTTGAGAAGTCTTGGTTTAAAGGCCAAGTGAACTACAAGTGCAAGTAGCCTTCCACACAGCAGGCCTCGCCTCACACCCAAGCCACACACCAGGTAACAGAGGACACGCTCAGTTGCGAGCGGGTGAAGGCTAACCCCTTTAAGCTATTTCTTCATACACTAAATGCATACGAGATGATTAAGACAAACGATCTGCTGCCTCTGACAAGCTTCTAGCAGTTTTAAGGCCTGCCTGGCTTCAAAATATCTTTCCAGCAGACCACAAAAAGCTTGTTTGCCCTTGTAGCAGGCCCAGGTGGAGTAGGCAGAGGGTGTCCTTTGAGGACGCTGTGCCTCCTGCCAGGACAGTGAAGAGACAGACTGTGAAGACAGCGGAAGCATGAAGCCAGGAGGAACCACATAGTTTCATGTATTTGCAAAATAATCAATGTTACCAGCATTTATTTCATCAATAAGGGATAATTATGTTCAAATGCTTTACCCACTCACCACCTGAAAGTGAAATCATGACAACATCTCTACAGTCACTAGTTACAGGGCAACAAACCCCCAAAAGTCAGGAGTGACTCGCATGAAAGGCTTGGAGAAGTATGGCAGAGAAAACTGGGGGAGGGAGGGCAAAGATGCTTCCTAACGTTCTTTGCTACTGACAGATTCAAAGCTTCTTAGAAACCTTGGTAAGGTGTCTGAAGGCTCCACAGTTACCATATTCACAGTGCATATACATGCAGTTTGTTAAACCCTGTCTAATGTAGTAATTAGAAGTCTTTAGGACCAGTTCACCATAAACCTCGATTTTTAGTGTGATTTAGTCAGTTGTGTCTTACTGTAGTTTCAAAACAAAACAAATGCAAATAAGCAACATTGGAAAGAAACATGCAATAAACAACATGAGAGAAGGGAAATGCTTTAGTCTACACTGTACAGGTGATCAGCAAAATCAAATATGCCAGCCTACCATGCATGGAAATAACCAGATTTAAGCTTATGCATACCCAAGTGCATATAACATTATCAAATAAAAGTAAATGTGCAGTATAAAATAGTAGCTTAAGAAAGTTCCAGTGTTTGAGAAAGCACTTTATTTTAAATGTATATACATACTTGAATGTTTAACTGAAGAACGCTTTAGTAGTATGGTAAATGCAGCACTGCAAGATGAAGGAAGACAGTCGTAATGGGAATTTTGGCCTTCTTTTCCCACAGGCTGCTGCCACCTTTAACCTGCTGAAGCATTGCAAAGTTTTTCACCTTATACCAGTTCACATTTCAGGTTGCTCAGCAGATGCTTGTGATTCCGGAGATTCAAATCGCTGGTGAAAGTTTGTCCGTTGTTTCCTCAGCTTCTCAGGAGCTTTTCTCCATAAAATTATTTCCTGTTTGAGGAATAAAACACTTTTGAAACCACCATGTACCATTAAACCAGCAGCATCAAGTATGTGAAGTTCCTGATAGACAAAGACTTTTGGAAAAAGAAGGAAAAAAAAAACCCCACACCACAAAAAACTCTGCACCTCCTCCCATTACTTACAGAACAGTGCAGTACACATGGAAAGTAACAGAAAGATGAAAATTAAGTCTACGCTTAGTTAAAGTCTAATTTAGTTACCTTTATCAACCTTGACCAGTCACCTCTTCCTAAACAACTCTACTCCCAACTTTGATAGTATTAAAGGGTTCAAGAGCAACTTCTTCCTCCTTTTCTCAAAATCCAAAGCCCATCATAGCCACTGTATGTTCCATTTGCCTTTTGTTTTCCTTAATTATACTGCCTTGTCTATTCTTCAAAGGGAAGATTCTCATCTAATCCACACAGCTTGATTTCAGTGAGCCTTTTTGCTATTCCTTTCCTCAGCATGACCTCAACTTTTGTTTTTGGCCAAACACCTTAGACCTTATTACAGTTCTGCAATTCTGAACCTAACTGAACCTGGGCTAATGCTGGGAGGGGAAATTATCTGCAAAAGAAAGCAAGCAAGCAAATGCACCTGTAGCTCATTTTACACACAAAGCATTTTGCCTGGATATTCACAATGCAAGGTTGTTTATGGCACTGAGGTCCTATCCTTGCTGAAACAGTATCCATCAAATCCCTTGGCTCCTTTTTGCAAGCTAACATTTTCTATACAGCTTCCAATACACTTGCCAGCAGAAATGCTTATGCCATACATGAAGCACAGGTGGCTTCTAACATGCCAAACATTCAAAGCAGCATGTACAAGAGCCTAGGTAATTCTGCAACAAGATTCCTATAAACCATACCTGCTGTTTGAAGTATCGTCTGTCTTCTTCATCCACAAGCACTAGATTTAAGAAGTACCTCACGGAAAATTTTTTGTTCACATCCCTCATTGTTGGAGTTGGGTCATAGCCTGCTAAGAACAGTCTTATAGGAATTGATTCACCTTAAGAAAAGAAAGTTTCAATTAGTTCCTTAAAACTGAATGGCATTAATGTAGGTTCAGAAGACATGCAAAATAAAGGCAATTTCCCAAGCAGTGTCTGCGTCCTTTCCTTGGTTAAAGGAAAAAAAACCCAACAAAAATACACCAAACAAAACACCACCACCACCACAAAACATCACCAACATAACACTGAGCTCACAGGCAAGTGTGATACCAAGAGTGGGAACACTTCCTCAGTGGAAGCATGGTAGCCAGGCAAGACAAAAGGATCTTGAAATCTCTAGAGCTAGTCTACACCATGGAGTCAGGTTTGAGGCAAAGACATAAAAGCATTGGCTGTAACATTTCCAGTGGTAAATAAGGGTAAGATTTACCAAGTGAAATTCCCCAAGTCAATATAAATGCCTGCTTCAAATAGGAAAATCCACTATCATTTCAGCCACCTAAGGCTAAGTGGTTTCGCCAAGAAAAATTTATACATGTAATCTCTTCTCCTCCAGACTTTTTTTTAATAAAATTTTAACTCAAAGTGCTTACCCTTTAAAACAAGCACAGTTATTTACCTTTAACTGGTGCACCATCCATGATTTCATACTTTGCAATGGTTTCAGTCTCTGTTGTGGTACTGGGTCCTGGTGAAACAAGTTTTCACTGTGAGAACACACGCTGCAATTTTAAACATTTACAAAGCTTTATCATAGCAATTCCTACTCTGCAGAATTTAAATTACGCAACACTGAAATTTCTGCCTTTGTCTTGCATACGAGTTACACACAGCTAAAGCAAGAAAAACCCTCTCTGAGGCAGAGCATCTATTTCTTAGTCTCTCCTTCCCATGCTGACACAGAAGAGTCAGCAGCCAGTGCTTCAAAGGAGCCCTGGGTATGCAGGCTTTAAATAAGGGACAAGCATGGCAGGGTAGGACTTGTGAAACCCTTCTATTTGGTGGGCTGTGCCAGCAATTCATACTGCTACGCCATGATCAGACTAGAAACCTAAAGGGTTATCACCCAACCCAAGGGTCACCTTTCTCCGGGGCCTAGGATGAAGAAACCAGAGTGCCTAAATTAGGCACAAAAGCCAATAATAAAGCAGAGCTTTCTGCCATTCCTCTATTGCTACGGCAGCTTTCTCATTACCCACACAAGCAACTCACTAGGGGCCCAGCCACTGGGGAATGAAGTCACAAGCCACACACAGCCTCTTACTGCCTTCCTAGTTCCAGGCTGTTTCTGCTTCAAAGCCTCTTGATATTTCCATCTTATCAGTTTGAGGCTGACTGAAAACGCCACATTTCTAGAACACGAGACATTCATGCTAACCTTTACCAAGCCCATTTTACCAGCTAATCTCTGCTGAGACAAGAGGATCTTCAGGATGCATTTTACACCTTTTCCTTTGTTCATTATCAAGGCTGATTAAGCTGCTGCATATTTATGCCCAAGTTCCATTTACAAGGGTTTGCATTTGTGAAGCTAGCCTAACAGTTACAATCCCAGAACAATGCTACAGACCAACAATGTTGCTAAGTATGATTACCAAAGCATGAAATTTAAACAGCAGTCAAACACCAGTGAGAAAGAAGCACATGGAACACTAGTTTAGCCAAAGCTGCACTCTCTGGGTTTGCAAAAGGCTCAACCAGCACACAAGCTGCCATTTCTCTTGGACTTTGCTTCTCTTACCAATTCCAGTAATCTCCTTTTTGATCAGCTGCAACTCCATATGCTGAATTTTTATTCTCACTAAGAGGAAATAAATTTTTCCAACAATCACATCCTTTAAGTGATACCTTTAAAGGAACAGAACAGGTGTTTTCATTAAAGAAACACAGCTTTTACACCTTCTTGAGTACAAATTATACAGGCAGTTACCTTATCTGCCTGTTGACTACTTGGAGGTTACTTCCCCACTAAGCTAAGCACATCAGCCAGACCTGTACAATTAGCACCCTTCCATCATCACAGTATTAGTAAAGTAAGTACTATAGTTATAATAAAAAAGCTTAAATGCAGAAATCAAGCCTTAGATATTTGCTAGTGCCTTTCCTATTAGTACTAAAGGCAGAATAGATAAGTATTCCTCAAAAAAGGCCACCCACTGTATAATTAGTAACCAAACAGCCCAACACAATACTCATTGAACATGTTGCTTTACATTTTAAGACTCCAGATGCCAAGGTTGTTCATCAAATATTATGTACTCTGCCCTTTTTCCTGATATATTTACCAGAATATGGTTTATTCTAAGTGACACTTACTTTGACTTATTGTATTCAAACTCTATATGAAGACAGTCTTCAATGCCTACTTCCATTTTAATGGAGTTGTTTACATCTGGGTACGTAGCAAGCTGGTGAACAATCAGATCATATTCTTTCACCAAGTCTGACAGCCGTCTCACTATTGTCACTTTCAGAAAATACCTAGGAAGGAAGCCACCAAGTTAGCCCTAATTATTCAGAATAGCCTAAGTAAAAGCCCTTATGTTCTGAAGTACAGGTATTCTTTGAAAGACAAGAGTACATTCTCATAAGATGAAGCAGAAAAGAATAAGACACCAAAATACAAGACAAAACACACAGATAGAAGTGGGGGGGCGTTTTGTTTGGTTGTGGTTTGTTTTGGGGTTTTCTTTTTTAGAGGAGAGACATGGACTATCTTCCCTTGATTGAACTAAAAGAATTTTAGCTACACAAACAACACTGAGCAATTCCAAACAAAGCAGAAAATCCTGATCTCTAAATAATACAATCTCAACAACTCAAATCAAGGCACGCTAGCTACCAGCTGTTACATGTCTGATTTGAATTCCAAAAGGAGGAAGATGGGGGAGCAGGCAGCAAAATTGCTAAATTATGTATTTTCTGCAGAGGAGGAGAAGGCTTCACAGTTACAAACCTCAGTCTGACGTTGGCACCAATGTAGGATTCATATGGCTTTTCAACCTGCATGAATTCAAAGTCATAGCTTCTGCTTTGGGTCAGTTCTCCAGGTAAGGCCAGTTCTTTCACCAAGTTTACGAATTCATGGGTGTTGCTTTTGTCATTGAAGAGTTCTAAAGTTGAAGAAAGGAAAACATATTTCAGTGTTTATTTTTAGCAAACAAAACTGCCTCTAATTCAGCAGGAGCAGGTGGGAGAGGACAACAGAAGCAAATAATTTGATTTAAGTTACATCTATTTGACCAATTGTTTTATCCAGTCTGTCAAAGTTATCTTCAGTTTCAGCAACATAGTAAGCATTCCTAAAGAGCTAACTGCAACAAACAGGACACATATTTGAAGCTTCACTAGTACAGCATCTTTTTTTAATGACAGTTTAGTTAGCCTTAATAAGTACTTCTTGCCTTGCATTTTCCGTAATTACCATTGCCTGATTTTGGCTTCCAGCATTTATTGCTGAAGGGACAAAATCCTTTAAGCAACATCAAGACTGGCTCATTCAGAACAGGCCAGTGATCCCAGCTGGTCTCCCACAAATTAACAACACATATCAAATGGCTTATTATTACTACTCGTCTACAATCAAATGGCTTATTACAATCACTGGTCTAAGTCAGTGATTTGGAAACAAGTCCTCAACACATAAGCATAGACACAGCAGTTTCACAGCAACAGCATCTCCTGTCCCCAGACCAGTGTCACTATTATTCATCCCTAAATACATGTCATGCAATTCTCACCAAGATAAAAACTTAGGAAGTCAGGAAAAATTAACATTACCATAAAAAAATTCGAACACTTCTGTACATAAAACCAAGCTTCTCTACAATTCACAACTGAAAATATCAGTGATAGTTGATTTTACACAGACTGAAGCTTTTCAGAAGAGAACAGAACAACTAAACACACCAACTCCACAGTTTATCATTGCCAGTTTGGTAGAAACTGATGCTAACTAGTAATTGCTTGTTTTCTAATACGACTACAAAAATACAGAAGTACTTTGTTTGTTATGACAAGCATTTATACAATACAAAATTTATTTACTGTTGCATATCCAATACTTTTTGTGCCAGTCAGAAAAGTTGGAGTCTGAAGGGTCGGTTTAGAATAAGTCTTTAACATGCAGCTGGAACTAGTTTCCAAGCACAGAGACAGATGGCACTACTGGAATGCTTTTTGTATTACAATATTAAAACCTGAAAGAATACAAGAAAACATGGACAAGTGCAAAAAGCAGCAACTTAAAGCACTTCTGCTTAACTCTGAAGACTTCTAAACAGTAGCACAACAGAAAAAGCCCCAGAAACACTATATCAAAGTCATTCAGAGAATAAAATTTATACATCAGAGTAGGCGAAGAACAGCCTGTACAGCTATTAAAAGACAACAGACTAAATTAAACTGACATACCTGAGCTCTATTTTTTTCTCCCCATCTCTAAATGCCTCAAATGCATCACACTGCTGTTTTATTCTGGAGGTTTGCTTTTACAACCCCACTGATCAAAACCTCAAAGAATAAAGCCGCAGGTGTCAGTACTCAGCCATATCTGCTCATAACATTTCAGACACAGGGTAGCCGAGCCTACTGACTGATCAGAAACAGAGAATTTGTGAAATTCCAATCAAGGTTGATTGTACGAGGCTGAAACTTGAAGAACTACTTCCAAGGGGGACAATAATGCAAACAGCCCTCTAACAGACAGGGAAGAAATTTTAGCATCAGCCTAAGGATGCAGAGAGATTACCTTGACAGGTAAGAAGTTAGATGTGATCAAGACTCTTCACAGTTCAAATCTGACCAGCCTTAGATACAGTTATAAGAAAATTACATTTTTAATGTCAATACCATATTATCTTGCTAAAAAGCACAGAAAACCTCTGAAGCACCAATACTGGTTTATTTTAACAGCTTAAAGCTAGGTTTTAGAAAGCCAACCAACACAGAATTTTTAGAAGTATTTTGCTATAGGCTGCCCCATCATTTCTTTTCTATGCCTCTTTTCTTTCAGAGCCAGAATTAAAGACCACAAGTTCAGTTTTCAGAAATCTCTAGTGATTCAAGCTTTTAACAGGTCTGAGGCAGACTAAATACTCACCATCCCAGTTCTCCTTTATATGTACACAACTTCCCCCCCAATGACCTCTGACTAGCACAAATTAGTACATCACTTGCATTAAAATAAGGAGGATACAATCTTCCTTTGGCACTTATCATCCACTAACCCAATCAGGTAGCAATGTTTGAGCCAAAATGCTGACAGTCACAAGCGCCAGGTTCCATAAACCACAGGCACCTAACTTTATAGCTTTAACTTAAATAGCTTAAACTCACCAATTTGTCCTACAAATTCAATTCTAATTCCTTGGTGCTCTAGTCTCTTCCCATGTTTAAAGGAGATGTTCACCTATCAAGGCAAAAAAAAAATTAATTTTTTCAACACTTTCACTCTAATACATGATCTCAGTAAAAAACATATTACTACATGCCTATGAAAACTGAGACCTCTTCTCAAAAGCACTACCCGAGCTTGAAAGCAACCAAATCAAACAGCTGATTAAAAAATTAAGCATTACCAAAGCACCACTAAAGCATTTAAGAAAAATCTAATAATCTGTGAGGCTGAATTTAATAACTAAGTTGGAAACTTTTGAGTCCCAAAGTTAAGAATCCAAGCCAGAGCTTAAGCAGAGTTCACATAAGCCAGTCGCGACCCTCTCACCATCTCTGAAGGCAGAGAGCTTCAAAGCATCTTCTGACAGTCCAAAAAAGCACTGCCATGAGAGGTGTTCCTTTGGAATCAACCAAACTTAAGTCCCTTCCCCAGCAGATAGCTAAGTACTGCTGTTAGAGAAGTCAATGCAAAGTAACAGATAATGAAACCTACTATCAAGACCTTCATTTGTGAATTTGATTCTCACAAACAGACCTCACCTCACAAGAAGAGATTCCATAAGGTTACTTCCTATGAAAATATGTAAATATTAAGCATATGTAATGCTTTCTTATGAGGCAGTGATGACAGGAGCAATTCCTGTACCTTAAAATCCAGTACATCGTTGACATCAGAATAGGAAGTAAACCACTTGAACAATCCATCTTTGTGGTGAAAAGAAGAGAGGTAGAGGGAAGTTGTCCAATAAATTACTGGTCTTCCAGACCTCATCCCACTGTGCATCCCACCAAAACTCCTCAGGTACCTCTCAGATGTTGCCGATACAAGTGAGAAGCACTCAGGCCAGTGAGCATACAAAAGCTAGTTCTCACAGTTTCCTGAGTTTGAGGCTCACCTTCTGGTATTTTCATGTCACTGACAGGATCTTTCTAGAGGACCAAGATCTTAGCATGAGAAGATATCTTAAGAACAGGAAGATGTCCAGTAACAACAGGACCGTGAAGATCAAAGCAGGTATTTAGAAGTCAATCTCAGAACCCAATACCTGGCTCAAGTGTTTTGGAAGAAAAGTGAATCATAACAGAAGTAGTCAGAGAGGAAGAATAGCTCTAGTAAAATCAGACAGCAAGGAGTTCCTAGGTGCAATATAGATAGTATAGAAATCCTTCTGGTAGTAAGAATTTTATTCCCCCCCCCGCCCCCCAAGAAAAACTCTTGTTGACTCAGCAGCCAGCTGAACTTCCTATGTTGCTCCTCTGACGCAATCCCAGAAACCACTTCAGGGCATAAAACACAAGGCTTAGCTTCAGGCATGCAAAGCAGGTCACCAGCCAACAATTACTGTTACACATGCTGGGCTGTGGATTTTGGAGTTCAAGAAGGGAAAGCTGGGGGATCCAGTTTGGAACAGTTTTCTTGTCGGAAACAAGAACAGGATTGCACGTGGTTGCACAAAAAGCCTATTCATAAATACAAGATGACCAGAAACAAGCAGCTACTAATCAAAACATTCAGGTTTATCAGTTGCCTGAATGACTAAGGTTAAGACAACCATATATAGGAAAAGCATTTCCTTTGAATAACAACACAAGCTGAAATCGCAGCTCTTCTTATATCAGTTTTTTATTCAGCTTCCTACACACATCTGCATGCCAGAATCAGTGCAGTAATTAATAGTCACTTGAAATAAAAGCATTACCTTTCCCGAAACGGATTCTCCATCATAGAAGAGAAAATGCTTTTCTACTTTACCATCTTCTGTTTTGATTTCTGCTGGTTTTCGTGTTTCAGCATCATTAAGAATAACATCAATCTCGCAAACAGGAACAAAAAGGCCTCCAAGAAAACTCTGGAATAACAAAATTAACATAAATTACTACACAGTGGACACACCATTTTATATGTGGTATCTACTTGCAGCTGTACACTATACACTGGGGAAAAACACCTGTACTCCCATGAAGTTATAAAGCCATTATGTATTAGAGACCAAAGAAAGAGCAAAGAAAAGAGACAGCTGTTCATCTAGCAAATAATTGAGATCAGGTCAGTAAGAAGCAGCAACAGCTCTTAAAAATATGATGTTTATTAAAAAGTACACAGCATAATTACCATTATTACTGCTACACTACAATACAATACTACCAAGTATTTAGAACATTAGCTTTGCAAGCACAACTTTGGTTTCTATCACTGCAAAGTTTCCAATCCCTGGTTTCACTTAAACAATATTTCTGACAAATTTATTCCATCTAGGTTAGGATTCAAGATATTACACATACCAAAGAATTGCTTATTATTGCTTACACCCACTATAACTTACCCCATAAACAGCAGTAACAAGGATGATCAGAAGTAAAAGGAGTAACAAAGCAGGGTGAAAAGAAACAACAGGGGATATAATACAAGGCATCCTCATGGTTGGTGAAGGGGAACAGGGACTTTTATTTGCTCTCTACTCCTGCACCTCATAGTCCTCTTAGCAAACAAAGAGAGCTCTAGCAGGTTCAAGAGGCAGCAGTTCTTCATACAATCTACCTTAGCTACACAACTCTACCATCAGACAGAGTGGATGTTACAAGTTTACCTGTAATACTGCTCCAGGCACCAATCCTTATGAGCATCAAATGCCTGTCCTCACCTTACAACATTCCCTAGGCACGAACTTTTGACTGGCACCAAACACAAGAAACTAGGAGAGATCATCCTTTGACCTTCCACAAACATTCTTACAAGAATCTGCAAAACATATTAGTGGCTCTGTAGGAAACCCTACAGGGTTAGCACAAAAGCCAATGTTTCCTCCTAAGACTTAGGCACTAACCTGCTTTGATGTACCAAAGCAGAAACCACTAATTCAATGCGATTTTTGGTTCTTTTGGAGAAATTACACTGTGTTCGCAACGACAGCATCCATTCAACTACATTAATGTGGTACACATGAAACACATTCTCACTTTACCAATTTAGTATCAAAACCTGAGTAAGAACACATTGCAAGACATTCTGGGGACCTGAAGTTTGAAATGTAGCATTAATCACAGAAGGTCTGGAAGAAAGTTTGATCTGAACGCTACTGCTTCACAGTAGCAACTCTTGAGTGACTTTTTGCTTACCTCTACAAGGCAAGCACAGTGTGAGCCTGAGCCATAAAACAGCAATTCACACAAGACTAAGCTGACTTTGTACTTACCCAGATAGCAAGCAGCCCTAGTCCAATCCACAAAGATGCATATAACTAACTGAAACCTAGTTATACCTGCTTCACATTCTCAGAGGAAAACAGAAGCAGATGACTAACAAGGCAGTCAAATATAAGATTGAAGTCTCTGCCAAGCATATATTCACATTAACTGCTGAAACAAGAATTTGTTTGTTTGGTTTTTAGTGACTGTACACTACAACCATTCTTGATTTTAGGCTCCTGGGGAGTGGGGAAGAGAGAAAGAAGAAAGTCTAAAGACTTGGAATTCTTGTTGAAACTATTTAAAACTGTTACAGAAGTTACTTTCGAGCATGCCTGTATTTTTTCCTTAGAAACTGTACTTGTTTTCCAGAATGGCGTTATACTTTCCCCACCACCCCCCAAACTAGGAAGCACGTTTCCTTTAAGCAAACATTATACAAGATGCTCTCACAGCGCCTTCCAAATTATGAAACTGTACCATCATTTAAAAGTCAGCCAGACCTAACATTGGTAACACGTGGCTTCTTAAGACACTGCATGAGTATTTCAACTTTACCCCTTAGAGACTAGCCATGAGCTCATCCAAAGACGACAAGAACATATGGAATAAAGAAATAAACAGCTGGTATGTCCTCCAGTTGCTACTGAAGACACTGCTGCGGGGAAGCTATGCAAAACAAGAAGTATTTTAAGAAACCATCATATGGCTTATATTACAGCTTAAAAAATTAAGACAGAGAACTAGGGCCTTCAGAAGCTGGCCAAACGCTAGGCTACATTCCTGATTTCGTGCAAAAGACAGACGCTGAAGATTTTGCTACATCAGGATGAAAATCAATCTGCATTCCATCCTTATGTGTTATAGCCGTACTAAAGGACTTGCAGGACTCCCAGCAGCTGATAAATGGTGCAGAAATCCCAGCCTCAGCTTCAGACAGAGCCTTGAAAAGCTTCTTCGTATCCAATAGAGATAGAGACACATTAAGGAATCCACACGCTTCAGAAACCTGAAGTGCATTGATCTAGCTGATCCTTTAAAAGACTTGTTTTGGGGTTTTTTTAACCTACCCAGGACAGCACACCGAGCACTGTGCTTAGGCCGAGGCTGCTGAGCACGAAGCAGCCGCTGTCCCACAGCCCCGAAGGGCTGGTTACCCCTCACCGCAAGCCTCACCCGCGTGCCCGGGATTGTCACACGCACTGTCCCCAACGCCTCCCCGGCAGCAGCTGTGTAGGAAATCACGGACGCAGAGTTTCGTGACAAAACCGCGTACTGGGGAAGGCAGGCGCGGAGGGGGAGCAGCAGGGCACATCCCCAGCCTCCATCCGTAAATTATACCAACCGCTCACCCACCCCGGGCATTCGTTTATCGCCATCTCGGCCCCTGGGGCTTTGCCCGCGGCCCGCCCCCCCAGGCCCGCACCGCCTCGCCGTCCTCCCCGGGGACCCTCCGGCGGGGGGCGGCCCCGGCCCGGCGCGACTCGGGGCGAGGCGGGCGGCGGCGGCAGCGCGGCCGCATGACGCAGGCCGGGCAGGGGGCGGCCAGGCCGGCGGGCGGGGTGGGGGGCGGGCAGCGGGCGCTCGGCGGCCGGGCCGGGGGCGAGGGGAGGGACTACCGGGGGGCGAACCGCGCCGGGCGGGGCGGCTCTCCTCAGGCACGGCACGGCGCCACAGGTGGGGAGGGAGGGAAGGAGGGAGGCAGGCACAGCCCAGCCCGGCCCGGAGCGGCCCGAGCCGCCGCCTCAAGCGGGGGGTGCGCGGAGCGGCGGTTGGCGGGTAACGGCCCGCGTAACGGCGCGGGTAACGGCCCGCGTAAGGGCCGCCCCGGCCGCACTCACCATGGTGCGTGCCCCTCCGCGGCCGACTCCCGCCCCGCGCGCCACCAGCACCAGCCGCCCCGGCCCGCGCCCTTGTCATGTGACCTTACAGCCCGCCACGCCACGCCCCCCGCCGCACGTGACCGCCCCCCCCTCCACCTTCCCGTCGCCGCCGCCGACCGCTTCGTGCCCGCCGAGGGCCGGCCGGGGGGCGGGCGGGGTCGAAGCGGGGGGGAGGGGGCGGGCAGCGCATGCGCGACGCGGCGGGAGGGCGCCGCCTAGCGGGCGGGAGGCGGCAGCGCCGCGGGCGGGCGGGAGCGGTGCCGCCCGTCGAGCGCCTTTGCGGGATTCAGGCGCTCGGGCGGGGTTTGCGTGACCCGCCGGGGCTCCCGCCACGCAGCGGTTTGTAACTTACTACCCCCGGTACCATCCACAAAGGTCGGGCAGGGCCCCAAAACCCACGCTCCCCGCGGTGGGATGGCCGCCCCACCTGCTGAAACCAAAGAGCGCGTTCGGCCCGAACAAAGATTTTTGGGGCGAGTAGAAGCAACAGAGATCTCAAGGCAAAGTTTTTTATTGATTTGGAGCTGCTGTAAAACCGCTCCGTGGCCGTTGCGCCGGGTGAGGCAGCGGGGCAGGGGCGCGGGGGGGCGGCACGGGGGGCCGATGCCTCCAACCCTACAGCAGCAAATCCTCCTCCGTCAGCTTCTGCTGCAGCTCGCTGCCTCGCGGGCCCGCTGGGAACACCGGCAGCTTCCTCGTGGAGACACTGTCACCGTCCCCGAGCCCCGACCCAGAGGCTGGCTCCCGTTCCCTCATGTCATCGGACCCAGAGCCGGACTCCGGCCCCGACAAAGGGAACGTGTCCTGCAGGTCCTGGTATCGCGCCATCCTGAAACACAGAGCGGCAGCCCGTTTATTCCAAATGTATTACTTTGTTTGTTCTCTCTTAACACACCGAAGCCTCATGTTGCCCTGTGCGGGTGAGCCGCGCTGTGGCAGGGCTGTCATGGCAGGGATACTGCGTGGTTTGGGTGCCAACATTCAGTGCGCGTTCTGTAACGAACTTACAGGGACATGTCTGCCATGGGAGGAAGGATCCTGTTGGCTCCACCGGTGGGCACGTAGAACCAGGGGCCCTCCTCCTCGATGCAGTTAGCAGACCAGGCGTCGGGGCGGCATCTCACCCTCTTGTACCGTGCCTTCTGCAGCGGAGCACCTGGTTGAATCAGCTGTGCGTTATTCACTGGGAACAGGACGTTATTCACCAGGACCTATTAACTTTATGAGCACCTAGTAAAGCTTAAAGGAGTGGAAGAAAGTCATTGGCGTCACCCTGACTTCTCAACTGCCTTAAGCTAAATTAACCCTGAAAACTTGTTTTAAATGGCTACTGATACCCTAAGTGACATCTTTGCTATCAGAGGCATCTGGTGCTTCTCACACATGGCACCAGGAAGTCCACAGGAATTAGAAATGGAAGCCCCATGGGAAACCAGTGCCTCACACCAATGTCACAGCAGGGCTCATCCCTGGCTCAAGGCATGGCACGTCCGTGGGAGACCTGTGGGCTCTGCCACCTGCAGCTGTCCCCAAAGCTGGTGGAGGTATCTCAAGATCTCCTGGGGACAAGCCACCCCATGGAGAGCTGTCTCCAGCGCCCTCCCTTCCTCTGTTGGCCTCAGCAAGGGTCAGAACCAGCTCCGCTTTGGCTTTGTGTGCCTCAGCACAGCCCCTCTGAGTCCAATGGGATGAGTTTTGGGGGGGAGGTCAGAAACCGAAGGTGTGCCAGGAGCCACCTGCCACAGGAGCAGATCTGGGGACTACGCAGGCTCTCGGAGCGTGTCACCGTAGCAAAGACAGTTCAGGCATCTAGACACGACTCGGGGTTTTGCACACCCACGGTTTCAGTGCTGGTGCCCCCCAGGTGCCTGATCAGAGCTGCCGCTGAAAAGCAGGTATTCAAAAAACACCAAAAGGACAAAATAATGATCATGTAGTAAAGATAAAACCAGTGGCGTTTTGTCCTTCCTCTTGGTCTCATGTAATTAATTTGTTCTGAAGCCTCCTGGCTCATTCTCTCCCTGATGGCATTTCATCTATTTTTTTTCTCAGTTGCTTGGGAATATCTTTCTGTAATTACACTTCTCTATTGGCCTATATATTTCCATAATGTACTAGATGACTTTCAGATACCTCCTACACTCTTCTATAAGAGAAAAAAGATCTCATGGGTATCATTTCCTGATTCTTTTTCAGCATATTCCTTTTTCATACATATTTTCTTCTCTTAGCATATTCTTAAGAAGGTTTTTAATAATAAGTGGCAAAAAAATAAACAACTGCAGCTGAATAATTTACAAATAAACAATGTACAAGAAGCAGGCCATAATCCCTCAAGATCAGCCTCCGAGTGGTAGATACATAACAAAAGCCCATCACTATCACAGCCTTGGGTTGGGGACAAATTATACTCTACTTGCCTGAAAAGCACTTCTCTCTTGCAAGAAACAAATCCACAGAGTAAGTAATCATGAATCAATATTTTCTTTTAACTGTTTTAGTGCTGCATGTTGCAATGTTCTACCAAAAAAACCGTTCAATTTCCTCATACTTACAACTAGTTTCCTTTCCTGTCCCCTCAAGAAAGTAGACCAACAGAAGTTATGACATGGGAACTGTTACATACTTCATCAGTAGCTACATAACTGAATAACAGTAGTAACTGGACCACTGTGAAAGGGCTGGTTAAAAATATATATATATTGAAATCTATGAATTGAAAAATGTACACACATACAGCCATGTATTTGATGAAGTATTTTTCTCAGAGGAGCTGGGAAAGGGACACAGAAATGCTCCACTTGCAGAAAGCAACTTTTCTTTTCACTCCCCTTCCAGAAAATGAAATGTTAGAAAAACAGGTTTTCTGAGTACATCTCATTACCCCTAGAAGAAGGTCAGTTTGAAAAATTTGGAGGCTGCCTACTTGGCCTACACCGCATAGCCCAGAAAGAGGATTACCAAGAGAACAACCACCCCGTTTTACCTTGTGCTGTGTATCCCACAAAGAGGATTAAACAAATAGCCAGGAAAATCCTCCCGTTACATCTGATAAGCAGCTGCATTTTGGCCGGCATCCCCCCGCTCGCCACCAGCCTTCACCACAGCTTCGCGCTTCAGAAATACGACGGGGCAAGGGGATCAACTTTTAGAAAAGGTTTCCAAAACCTCAAACCCAACCCATAACCTGCGTCACTACTTCCTGATTGACGGGGGTGAGACATGTACAGAAAAGCCCAGCACTCTGACCTCCCAGCCTTCATCACTCAAAAAAAAAAAAAAAATCCCCACTGCCTTCATCTCCAGTTTTGCCTGAGGAGAAAAGCAAACCCAGGACCAAGCAGCCCGACTGAAGGTGTGTGCTGCCGGCAGCGCGTCGTCCAGGCGTGCATCCCACCCGGTGCCTGCCTGATGCTCAGAGGGCTCCAGGGCATTTGCTGTTTCCTCCAGAGAGAAAAAGCTGCTTTTCATGTCTCCGACTTTCAGGCTGCTGCATTTTTGCATTGGCACTGGCAGTGATTTTCCCTGCCTCGAGCCCTCAGTCCATCAGGAAGGTTGAGAACCAGTTGCTTGCAGTCAGTGCAAGTTTCACCAACTGGGAAATAATCTTTTTCCACAAAAGCAACTTGCCTCTGGAATCTCATGCCAGGGTTGTGTGTTCTTTTTCAAAGTGGGATCTCAAATATTCACGGTAGAAGTGAAAAAATATATTAATTTAGAGAACATATTCTGGTAGAAACGTGTCAGCTCTTTTCTGAAAGGGCACGGAGGATCCACTCAGCCAGATCAGCACCGTGTGGTGCGAGTGTCCCGGGGAGTGTGGCAAAGCATTCGGACAGCGTGTGGCTCTGGGAAGAGCCTGTCTGAAAGCCATGAAAGTCCTTACGTAGATAGACACATGGAAGCTGCCTTCCAGCTAGCTCATACCTTTTCTTGCCTTTCAGTTGTGATTAAGCCAGGCTTGAGTTCACTTAATAAATTACAAACAACAAGGTTATCGAAGCGGTGGAGGTTTTCCTTAGTCATACCATTAGCTGCTGGATTAACTGAGGCACCGACGTGCGGGCCTAACGTGCTGCCAGCACCTTTGGCAGTGCTGCAGCTGATAGTGTAAGTTCTCTGTAGTAAATCTATTTTTACGCAGTGGAAAGTCCATGGAGGCTGCCGGTGGGGATCTGGGCTGAGCGGTGACTTGCTGTGGGGCACGGTGCTCCACCAAACCCCCACAACTAGTGGAAGAGACCCCTGCAGCAGCTCCCCTTTCCGGGCTGGGATTTACCGACGGGCCGATGGACCCAGCTGCACGTTCAGCATCAGTGAGATTTATTATGAACCTCTGCACACAGAGTTTTTTTCTGGCACATAAAGAAAAGGCGCCTCAAACCTTTTGCAGGCACAGAAGGACTCACGTGCAGTGGTTATTCCTATCAGCCTCATTTCTGCTTTGTATTTTTAGCATCAACTCTTTTTTCTTTTGTTTTGTTTTTCAAGGTGACGCTCAGCATCAATAGGAAGCTGGGTGAATGCGTGTACGGAGGTGATCAGCTTCCACCTGCTGAGGGCTGCAGAAAACGTTCCGGCAATAACACCTCTCATTTTCCACGGGTCATGGTCACGCGCTGACCCCCTCCCACACCCATCCAGTGTGGGCAAACAACACCCCATGTGAGAAAGCACCCCTCCACTGGCTATTTCTGCCTTTCCCACCGGCCTGGGGCTCTTTCCAACCCAACACTGGAAGCCCTGTGGGATGCAGCTGGAGAGTTGCCCACCAGCAGGCATGGTCATGGGAGGCCAGGGATCCTGCAGGGGCAGGGGGAGCTGCTGGGGGTAGGTGGGAGCTGTAAACCCCCTGTATCTGGAGGGGGATCTCGCAGAGCCGAGTTATCTGTCTTGCATCATCAGCCAATGAGGGAACTTGTAGCGCTGGCAGTTTTGCCACACGGTTTTGTTATTTTCTTCTGTGTCAGCGGCACGCCTCAGGAAATGAGATTGCTTTACAATTGGTAACCATAGGAAGACCAAAGCAAATTTTCCACTCTCCCATCTCACGATGACCTGCGTAATGGGGGCCAGAAGCCTGCGGGGAGCATCAGCCTGGGCCCATCTCCTTCTGTCCTGCTGCGCTTTGCAGGTGCCTACACCCCACCATGCTGGGCAAGCAAAGAGCTTTCCACCTTCCCGCAGACATGGAAGTGATACTGGATAACTGGATCTGAAGCCATCTGGGATGTGCAAGTCTTAAGAATAAAGTGTGCCCTTTGTAGTGTCATGGGATGCCCAAGAAACACTGACTGTGCCATTATTTACTTCTCTATAAACCACTCAGGACATAAAATGCAAATAATCAGCACAAATTTAAAAAGTCTCATCTTGAGCTAGAGGCCACAGATTGCTGAAAGTTAACACACTTTTTTTAAAACACAGAACAGCACACAAGCTATACGAAACTGGAACACTAACCTTGAAATGTGCTGTGGCGTGACTAACAGTTTAAAAGAAAGAAGGTTTTTTTAAGTCAAATATTTTCAATCCAAGAGGAGATTGGATACCTACCTAGGTCACCATACCTAGGTCAGCTACCTCAATTCTACATCCTGTAAACTGCAAGGAAGATTCAGAGGATAATACTCCTCTTGCATAGATCCTGTGTATACAGACTAGAAAGTTAAATGCCCCAACAGTATAATCCTGTAAAAAGAAGAAATAAATGAGGAGCAGGTATTTGAGAACGCAGCTCGCTCCTGCCTGGGGTATTTCTTACAACTACCACACTGAAGCGCTGCCGTTATTTTCAGATCACATGCAAATCTGATTAAGAGCTTTGCATTTTTCTAAGGCATTAATTGGGGGAGCAGTGGGCAGGTGGAGGGAGGGGGCTGCCTCAGCATTGTGCATCCAGCCCCTTGACCAGACACCGAGGACTCTTCAGTATGTGCCTGAAAAATCTGGGAGCAGCCCCTCCTAAACTATAACAAACACTTCAAAATCTAAAGTGATGAACTGCTCCTTAGTCGTAACTCTTGGGGCTATTTTATCTCCCACTTGGCTTCAGAAGTAACAACTGATTTAGTGACATCACTGCATGGGGACCACAACACAGGAATGCCGGGTGCGAGGGTATCCATCCTGCTGTTGAGGGCAGGGGATGTAGGGCAGAGAAAATTGCCCAGCGAGCCCACTTCAGTAACCCAGAGGGGCATCATGGGGGTGTTTCAGCCAATTCTTTGGTGGACACCAACCCCTGCACTGCTCTAGCCCAGATAAGTGCTGGCAGAGCAGCTCGGTCCAGAGGAGCAGTCCAGAGGAGTGGTCCAGAGGGGCAGTCTGATGTAGCCGCATCAGGCCGCTCTGCTGCTTTTCCTTGCCAGGCAGTGCAGGTTTGCTTTGTAGCCTGTATTTCCTACAAGGAGCCAGCTGGACAGATGAGCTCCTGTGGGTGCACTGGCACCCACCGTGCTGGTGCTTATCAGCAAGGCAGGCAGACAAGGCGATACCCATCCAGATGGGGGGGTCCTGATAAGAAAGTTTCTCATTCATAACTGCTCAGTAATCAGATAAGCCCTAACTGTTGCAAGGCCCCTCTGGCTCTCAGGGTCAGCTTTTCCCCTACCTCAGCCAGCAGGAACTCAGTCCTGGCTTTGGCAGGGATCCAGGATGATCCCTGCACCCCTTGAACACTCATCCCCAGCACTCATCCCCAATGGAGCAGCAAAGCCGTCAGCTGGCTGGAGCAGCCAGGGGTGCTGAAGCACTGGGCCCTGCTTGCGATGCTCAGCTCTTTATTTACTCTGCTGGGAAAGTGGAAATATGGCTTTCGTACAGGTCACTGCTCTGGGGAGCAGCCAGTACGAAAAAGGCCACATCTGTTACAAGCAGGGTGGGAAAAGGGGGTAAAAAGGGAATGATGGCAATAGATAAAAAAAGAGGTCAGACTGAGCAGAGGGGAGAGTGTCTGAACAGCAGCTGGGTTGAACACGATGAGCTTTTTTCTTGCCCATCCTGTCTTTTGGGAAGGCAGAACGGGTTTTTTTCCCCAACACTTGCTGGTGAGGTGGGACAAGACCTGTCAGACCTGGACATCCAATGGGCCCTGAGCACATTGATCCATCTCAGACAGTACCCACGAGCTGCCCCGTTAAAACACCCCAGAATCACCCTGACTCCCCTCAGCAGCCTGCTCCCTTCCAGGCAGGCAGCCCAGCTAGATTTAAGGATGCTTTCTGCCACCAGCTCACATTCAGCCAGCGAACCTTTAGGGGCTGAAAGCAAAAATATATCCCTGCCTCCAAACAGCAAAGAGCTGGCAACCCCACGGAGGAGTTTTGGGTTGATCTGGGGGGATTTCTAAATCCAACCCTGAGCAAAGATGAATCCTTAACCTGGGTCACACCTGAACTCAGCACCTGGCCCCTGTATTCACCCGTGTACCCGGAGCATCATGGCATGTGTAGCAGGGCGGTACGTGGCATCCCTCAGCCTCTCGTGCCGCCGCCTCTTGCCTCCTAGAGCAGTATCTGGACCTGGGCCATGAAGATAAGATTCTGATCTTGCAAGAAATCATTAACACCCACGTCCATTGGGTAGAAATCAGACATTTGCTACCATCTAGATCACACAGAAGAGCAACTCTTTGTTTTTTCCCATGATGAAGGTCAACAACAAGGAGAGATCTTTGCTGGAAAGCCGCAGCTGCATCAAGATTGAATGCAGCCACTGACTGACAGGAAGCTGCCAACGGCCTTTCCCCATCAGCGATCTCCCCTCTGCCAAAAACGTTAACCAAGCAACAGGCCTGTCCTTCAGGACAAAAGAAGCAGCTTTCCTTCGTGTTGGGAGGTGCAATGCTTTCTGCTTCCATGCACCAAAGCCTGGCACAGCATACTGGCTGGCAAATGCGGGACTACAGTTTAAAATCAACAACTTGTTAAGACATGACACAGCAGCTGAGCTGCAGTTTCTGATTCAGGAGGCAATTTCAGTAGCCATCCTTCCATCTGTAAAACCTCATCCAAAAGCAGCACCATCCCCATGGTGGAAACGCCCAGCCCTCACTGGGGGCAGGACTTGCACAGTGGAGCAAGGGGGAAGGGAGTCCCTTTCATGCAGCTGTTCATTGAGAAAATGCCCCTAAAACCACAAGGAATTAACTAGGGAGAGAAGGATGGTGGGACAAAGATGTTTTAAAAGCAAAGCCTGCTGCCCTGTTCCTCTGCTGCTTCTCTGGGAGTGTCTTTTCATTGCAAACCGGTTGGTATTGATGCATACGTAGCTGGTTTGAGCTCAGTTACCTGGGTATGACACACAGCTGTTTTTCCGGAAGATGGTTTCTTCAGCACAGGACAACTTCACATGAGTAAGCTAGCTTCTCAGCAGCTTTTAGATGCTTTATGTCAGCCCTGGGGCCTTCCCCCATCCGATCTCCACCCCAAGCAGCTCACCTTGCCTCCACTCTCTGCACAAGTGCAAACCTACTTCTAAGCACAAGCACCACCAGGGCCACAGAAAAACTTCACACTGTGTGCGAGGAGAAAAGGCATCAGTGGATTTAGGAAGACGGAGAGGAATGGGAAGCACAGATGGTCCTGTGGAGGTCTGCCCTGAACCAGAACCACTTCTCCCATCCCATGTGTAAAGTGGAGCGGAGCTGGTGTTCAGACCCCAGTTAACCAACCCTTTAATTACAGTCACAGTTTTGTGATCTTCACTGAGTTGTTGGGGAAAGAGGTGAAATTACATTTAGAGTAAAAGAGAACAGGGGGTTTGTAACTCCTATTGGCCAAAGGAGCTGGACATTTTTAAACTAGTTTTAAGCGTGTTTGTTTTAGAAGAAATATCCTTTTGTTTTTGAAATGTGACACACAGAAGAGAAAAATGAGGAAGGCATGAAAAGCAGGCCTGCCATGGGAGCCTCTCCCCAGCAGGACCGGCACACCCCAGCCCACCAAGCCCTTTCTGAAGCATCTGCTTCATGCTCTTGGGATGGACACTGCTGCAGCACAAAGCAACATGTTCCAAACTGGTGTCCCTCAGGTTCAGAAACAGCCTGCAGTGCAGACGAAGCTCTCTGCCCCTGGCAGCACAGGGGATTTCAAGATGGGTACATCCCTTTAGAAAACACAATTTGCATTCATTAGGAAAAAAAGCATTTTTTGCCTTTACCTACTTCAAAGAGATAGGCTCTGTAATAGCTCTTATTTTTTCATCTCTTTTAGTGCAGAAGAGGACTCAGACAGGGGTCAGCCAGCAGAGAAAGCCGAAGGCTGGGGCAAGATTCATCTCCTCTAACCTTTCTAGCAAACAGTGCAGCAGGGAGGCCAGGACAGGCTGACCAGGGAGGTAAGACTCATAAGACCTTGCATTTGTAATACCTTGAGCCTTTATGGTGTAGAGAGTGAAGTATGTCTTTCCATGAGCTCTATGTAATGCTGGCAGCTTGGTGGCATAAGAGAATATTAAGGCAAAGCACACGAAAAAGTTAAAAAGGATTTGCAAGTTATTTGCCACAAGTTCCAGATGTGGACAAGCAGGATGGATAGCAGCGTGTGGCACCCATAAGCCCTCAGTGTCCGCACACAAACCCTTGGTAAGTATTTGGTGTTCAGAGTATACTTCACTGGCAGGAGATTACGGGTATTCTTTATTGTCCCCTCCTTGCCTGCAGACCACATGCTGCCAATTGGATCCAGCATCACCATTTCTGTCTCCTTGTCTGTACCGGACATGGCTTCTGGGGTGTCACTACCTCCATTATTTAAAAGTTCTGCCTTTCTAGTGGAAGGAGGCTCTGTGCCCACTTGACTGCATCCTCTTGTGAATTGCTGTGAAATGGCTCTGGTGTTTGCTGAACCCACAGGCTATCCAGAAATGGGCTGCAGGAGAGCAGGAGGGACTTAATAGCCAACACTCCAAGTGGTTTGAGACCCCACCTGTGAACCACTTGCTTTTGTGTCCCTCCAAGACATACAGCACACAGGAAATCATCGTGTTAGTTTCTTCTTCTTTTGCCCCATGCATTTCACCTGTGGATCTCAGAGTAGCTCTCTGACGCAAGTGCTTGTACTCTTACAGCATTCAGTGACTAACGCCAGCTCACTCCATTACATGCCCATCGTGACCTTTCCTGCAATCACTCATCCAGTTCCTCTTTGTTTCAGCAGAAAATTGCATTAAAAACCTCAGTGAAATCCTTGAATCCTTGTTCAATTCCAACTAGTAAGTCTTTTTTATAGCAACAATGAGCACGTAAAAAGACCAAGTATTTTGTGCGTACCGAAGGCCAAAACCTCAAGCACTAAACATTCAAAACATGGCTAAAACCACTCACATTATTAAAGTCCTTGGTGTTAAGCCACCACATTATCAATCACTTTGCCCTAAACAAATGTTTGATACCACAGCCAATTCCCATTCTGAAAAGAAGCAATGCGTTTGCAAAACACGTTTAGCATCCCAGCAGTCCGAGAGTCTCTCTGGCACACCATCCAGATCTTCAGCTGTAAAGACACAGTCGTACAATGGTCTTGGAAAAAAGGCAGCCAGGCAAGTAGTCTTGTCAGGAAATCTCTGTTTGTACGCCTACCCATGACACAGAAGAGCTAGAAACCACCAGCCAAACTGCAACACTAAAAAGTGCTAGCAGGCACTTTACACAGAGTTCCTGGGAAGTATGCAAAAGCAGTTTTCAAAGCAAATTTTAAACCTGCATTAATAATTTGTGGTGAACTCTGAAGCAGTCAAAGATGTTGCAATTGAGGAGGAAAGAAAGTTGACAAATGCTTCACACCACAACTTTACACACTTGATTTTAACATAACAGTCTTTAGTTCTGTAACTTCAAGACTGCAGAAGGGTTGGCCTCATCAGCTGCCAGCCTAGCTAAGTCCTCCTTCACAGAACTAATTCTGGGCATCTTACAGTGAAAAGTTCCACAGAAAACACCTAGGTAACACCAACTGTCTCAGTTTTTTTAAAAAGACTCACACAAGTAAAGCTCATCTTCATTCTCAGCATGGAGCGAAAACACCAAACGAACCCAAGATGAGTAAAGCCACGCATTAACGAGATCAGCCTTGTTCCTCATCGTCTGATGCTGAGCTTGATCAAGCTCCCACAGTATTTCTGGATGTGGAAGCACAGCAGCAATCAAACCCTGTGAGTGCTGCACTGATACACTGACGCATCTCTGTTTTGCAGATAGAGAAGGAAACCATCCACATTGCCAGGACCACATGAGCCTATGCCGGGGCAGGACCAAAACTCCCAACAGAGGAGCCTTTGGGCAGGTGAACAGAGCGAACCAGCCCGGGAACCTTTTGGTTTTGCCACACCAAGGCAGCAAAAGCCACCAGCTGCTCCCTTTGCAACACAGGGGACCTGTTTTCCTGCTGCAAAAGGGAAGCGAGGGCTCGCTTCTGCCTGCTTCCCCCCGTATTTCAGCTAGCTTAAAGAGGGGAGAACGGAAAAGGACATGGCTGTCACCTCTTGCTGCTCTCCTTCAGCCCGGTTCCCTCAAGGGGAAAAAAAAAAAAAAAAAAAAAAAGAGCCTCCTTTGATGGGTTTGCAGGGAGAGACACAGAACAGACGCTGGTTTCTTTCCTGTAATATTTAAGCACAGCACAACCTTCCTGATCGACCTGTTTTATAACACATACCATGTCTCTAGCCAGCATGAGAATTAAGAGCACTTCCATTAAAACAGAACTGTGGGTTTAATCAAACCAAATTACTTCTCATTAGTATTATGCACTCCTTGAAGAAGTATGCTGAGGTTATAGCCTCCCAGTTCAGACCTCACTCTCAATATGAATCTTGCACAAACATGAGCTTCTTGTAAACCTCTCTGGTTTATGCTGGGTAAGGAGAAACAACTAGTAGAACAGAAAGGAGGTTTCAGTTGTAAGATTCTGTTGCCGTACAAATAGGAAAAGAAATGCAGGTTAAATGGAGTTCACAGGAACCTAATCTTTTATTAATCTTTGAAAAAAATGCCTGACCTCACACACACTTTACAGTTAAAACTCAACATTCCTGAAGGCAGCTTTGCTGCTTAATCCAACAAGCTCCCTGCCTCCTTTTAACTAAATATACACTCTTACTTAACTTAATTCTCTCAAATAATTGAACAAACAGGAATTATTCAAAACATTTCCTTAAAAAGACATGCCTTAAAAGAACCACAGTGTTGTGTGTTGTGCTGAGCATCTGGCACAATACCATCTCCAGTAATAAAATATACCTAGCTGGTGACAGTCTTGAATGTTTACTATAGAAGATGAAGAATTGTCATCATTGGTTTCTGTAACTCCATATGCATTTATATTAAACGCATTTACACTGTACTGCATGGTTTTTAAGAAAAGCTGCAAAGCTGAAGTGTTCTGGGTATCTTCAGAGGAGAGAGATTTCCAAATCACAGCACCAACCGCACAGCTGTATTGAAAAAGTTCTGATCCCTCTTTATTTCTAGGCCTTCGTGACTATGGGCTCACTCCTACCTGTCTGCTGAGCTCTCAACAGGATTTTGGTGAATTCGGAACATTCCTCTGCACACAACTGCTGGTTAAGAGAGACACATCGCCCTGCACTTCACGTGGCTTTGCCTACCCTGCAGGTAACTTTTGACACTTGCCTCAGACCAGTAGTTGAAGGATATGACAGGAAAAAGAAGAGAAAAAATTATTTTGCATGCTGGTATAGGCCACAATCTACCTTTCCCCAAATTACAAGTAAACTGAAGTTTGATGAACTAATCCTTGCTTTTAAAAATTTGCTCAAAGGCTCTCAGTGGTGGAATATTGATGTACAAAAGAAAAAAAAACCCAACCCCAAACACATATTCTTCTACTTGAATATGAAGCTAAAAGCTAACAGGAAAAACCCTCTAACTTTCAAATCACAACTTTGTGGTAAAAGTGCATGCTAGCTTTAATTGAAATCATAGACAAAAATAACGTGCAATACAGCCCACTGAGAACCGTTTCACTGAGAAACTCTGGGTCGCCCTAACTTCAGGCCACAGGAAGAACTGAACTGAAAGATCTGACAGCATAAAATAAACTCCTAAAGGCTGACTAGCCAGTTTAGTAAAACAGGAACACCACACACACACGTGCACCTACTCTCTTATTCTGCATGCATGCAGGGAGCTGGTCTAGTTTTGAGTTTTGCTGTCTCTCATTTCTAGGACCCATTTGTTGGCCTATTTGTTTGCGGTTAGTCTTCTGCAGAGAATCCTGCAAGCTAGAGATTTTTACCACATGTTTGAGATGTACATACACTTTTGCTTGCACATGCTTCCCCTCACACCCTTCAAGCTAACGTCATTTTTTCCCCCCTTGTTTTCTTGTACTTTCCAGAAGAACGCAGCTGTGTTGACTATACTCCTTCAGTGCTTTCTATTGCTATTCTTCCCACAAACTTGACAGTGGCAAGGCTGCTGGTGCACAGAAAGGCACACTATGTGCGCCCCATCACCTTGCCACTTCACTTTCCCCATATCCCCTGGCATCTCTGACCATAACCTCTTAATATATGGTTGGACAATGTGCTCAACCTATATTTTATCTAAAACGGGTCCTGGTTCATAATCCTTCTATGGACACCAGAAATACAGAGACAACCTCTGTGGCCATTTTGGGTCAGAAATGCAGTCTGGTTTTCTATAAAGAGTAAATAGGTGGCTAAATTAGAACAAGACAAAGGTAACACATTGTGCAAGGCCAGGAACATTGCCAGATCAGCAGGTCCTTAATGACAATCAGGACAACTTCAATAGAGAAGTCAGCAATTGATGGCACACAGGCAAATCTGGAACAGCACTTCAGCAGCACTGGGATCTGCAGCAACTTCAGGGAGTTCCCCGCTTGCAGCTCCTGCTAAGACAGCACCCGGGCTCCCTGACAACACAGGGTAAGAAGCCATCCATGGCATCCCAGGCATTTAAGCTGTATTTGGCAACTGTTTGAAGCACAGCACCTCTTAACCTGTGAATTCTCTATAGTATATTAAAAGCACGGTATCTCCTCCCACCACAAGCGAAAGTTTGCTGCTTTCTTGCTCTTGGTTCTGGCACTTCAATTGTTTACGTTTTTACTGAAGATACGCACATGGGAACACTTTCACAACTATTTATTTTGGCCAAAGTTGTAACATAGATCATATCTTAAAACACAAGGAAAAATAATTCTAAGGACTCTGAAAAAACATTTAGCCAAGCTAGTCCATTTATTGAGCCTCTATCAACTAGGTTTTGATTAACAGGGGAAAAAAGAAAATACTGAGCAACATACAAAATAAATACTGGAAATAACATACAAAGTTCCCTTCATATGGATAAAGTTTTCAGGGGATGAATGTCAGAAGAGGTAAGATGCATTCTAGTTGGAAGAACATGCCTCGGACTTCTTAGAAAAATTTTCCTAAAGAAACAGATTCTCTTAAAAGAAAGAATTTTCATACAGCACTACATTTAGAAACTAAACCATATGCCAAAGGGAAAAAAGTAAGGAAATAAAGGTTTATCTTTACATACAGGACAAACAATACAAAGCATTAGCTGGACATTAACTTGACATTTAAAGTTCATACCATTAGTGTGGGTGAGCTACTGAACAGGACAGCTCTGAGTTTTTCACACATACTACTGCAGGCTCTGGATGGAATGCCAAACTGTAGACGCTTCCGTTGTATCCATCAGTACAGAAGCTGTCTGACAGCACTGGTTTTGACAGATATCATTTTAATAGTGCACATTTCCTTCAAGGTAAGTATTTATATAAATGGACATAGTTTTGCTCTTAGCCTTTCCATTCTTGTTGGAAGAAGACCCACCATCTCCTTACTGAGTTCTAGTTCAGTTTCAACAGCACGGACAGCATCTGGATACTTCTCACAATAGTCTACCAGAAATGTGTAATATTCCAATGATGTCTGCATGTTTTCCAGTTGCTTTTTGCTATCTGAAGTAATAAGCTTACCATATAGTCGTGCAATATGAAATTTAGCCACCATTGCAGGGCGAAGAACATCTTCCTCGAGCTCTTCAGGAAACACCTTATCTGGGTTCCTCAAAGAATCTAAGAAGAGTTCATAATATTTGATTGCTAACTGAGCCAGAGAATTGATTTTTTTAATTGTGTGGGAGTCTAGCTCCTCCAACCTGTTACCAATAGCTACCTTTAAATCCATCATCTCATAGTAGGTGTCGGCTAGTTCAAACTGAAGCTGCCGACTAATCAACAGATAGTACTGTGGATTCAAGTCTGCATATATAGGCTCCAGCATGTCTATTCTACGCTTGTGCATTTTGCAGCGCCTCTCATAGTCTTCTTCAAAGAAAGCAAGTACCTTAAACAAAGCACTGTGATCCTGAACAATTTCAATATGGTCAGTAACATAACCATCAACCTGAAAGAACTCTTTTGCTTCCTGAACATAGTTCTGACCAACTAGGAATATTTCTCTGGCTTCTTGAAAATCTAAAGGATACACACTGCTCACTTTCTCTTCCATGGCTAAGACAGAGTCACAGATATCACTCGTCCCAAAAAGGACAGCTTTTTTCCTGCCCTTCTCTTTTTCATCCTCTTCCTTTTTCCTTTGGGCTTTAAGCTCCAATTGCCTGTCTGGATCCAGCTCTCCTATGTTATCCTGAAATGACAAAGCACGCTAATTAAAAGTGCACATGGCTTATGGAGAGAGACTTAAGACAGAATCATTTGAAATACAAACTAGTTAGCAACAAGACAGAAGAGAAGATACGTTGGCATATAAGACCTTCTATTCACACAAAATAACTATGTACGTTACAGTCTATCTTAAGTCTTAGGTTTTTACAGAATCTAATTTAGTCTCCCAACCCTGTGTGACAATATAGCTAAAACAATAAATGTAAAACCCAAAGGCCCTGACCCTGCAAAGCATTTCAGCAAATGCTTAAAGGAATGAAATGAACGGTTGAATGAATGAGAACACCAGCACACAAAACTGCTGCATATTAAGACGACGCTCTTACTAGCCATTAAATAAGAAGTAATCTGCCAAATCAAGCTGCAAGAAAACGCAGCAGAGAGAAGGGAAATCTGTGAAGTTGCTGTACAAGTAGCACAGTAATCACACTACAGAGATGATCTCCTATCTGTGCTTACTTCTAAGCGCTGCATTAAAGTCAAAGCATACTACAAAATGCTTGCTACATTGCGAGCGTCTATTGTATTATTCATTGGGTGATTGCTTATCACTTGCTACCAACTGTGAACTGATTCCTGTTACATATATCAAATCAGACTTTGTTTTTAAACAAATGACAGCTACATAACAGATATTCTGTTACCTCAAGTAATTTCCGAGCGCTTTGCAGGAGATTCAGGCAATACTTAATCCAGCATCTTGCAATTTCAGCTTTTCTCTGTCGAAGGTCCTGTTGGTCTTGCTCTGTTTCACCTATTGAATGGACATAAGCACATAAAAACTTCTGGAGAACTTGAGCACTCCAGCAAGAACTTCAAATGCTACACACAAGGAGTAAGCTATTTGCATGTAATTAATTTTTCCTCATTGTTAGAGAGAAACATGTTCTCCACATTAAGTTATATAATTCTGTAAACTGTCATTCTGGTAGAAACCCATATAGATTAATATGGATTCCTCATGCATGAATTCTTCAAAAAATAGATCATAATGTATGTTTAAAAAGACCTTCAATCGTGAAGGTGTTTTACTGGAAAAGGTTTTCATGCCTCTGGTAACAAGAGAAAGAAACTGGGATAATTTGTTTTTTGAGATTCGGCTGCCTGCCCAGTAATCGTTCCTGAGGATGATTAGGGCCTTTGTATTGCAACGGGCCCCAGACTTGTTACCAAAAAGGGAACAAAAGTAGGGGAAACTGCCTTTGGTTCAACCACCTGGTACTAACAAAGTATTTGTTAGCTCTGCAGATTTGGTATTTTTCTCCCCAGTTTCCCAACTGCCATATAAGTAGCAGCACTGCTGATGTCTCAAGGTAATATTTTCAGAAACCAAATGAATTTCAAAGGGAATTCATTTCCCAGTCTCTAGGCAAAAAGCAGTGTGTTACTTGAACAACGAGGGGACACTAGAACTCCTGTTCACCAAATCAAAAGCCAATTTCAGACTCAGATCCACTGTGTTTATTGTATTTCATTACAGCCAATCAAGTTGTTCTTATTAAGGAAATAATTGTTGCTAATCTAAGAAAAGGCACCTTTACTAAGTATCTGTGTGTGTGTTTATATTCCAATTAACAGGATAAAATGAATGTGCTTGAGAGCAGCCAATGCTGACTGTGTATTAGTCTTTCTGTAAGTTAGAACTTTCTGCATAATGATCTTCAAGTCCACAGCCCAGCTCCCTGTACTGTGAAAAGGAAGGGAAAATAGGATAAATGTTTACTCCATTGAAACAAACACAAATATCACTACTCCTGTTTGTTGTAGGAGGAAGTCAAGATAGAAGTTAGCCAACTGGACCAAAAATCGCACAAGAAATTATAAAGTACCATTAAAAATAGGCCTCATCTACCACTTCTGGTCTTGCACCTGAATCTGAGACCATAACTGACTGTATGTTTCTACACGCCTACTGAAAACATAACCTCATTTTTTGGCTTAAGTATCATATACTGATAACTGTGCAGTCAGGTACCTATGGAAGCCCATAAACACTGATTCAGACCTACTGAATCTTTCATAATATACTGTTTTAAAACAGTCTAACAAATTAGCATAACCTGACTCTCTTGACAGCCCTATTTCCCTGAAACTAAAAAACTTTTAGACATCATCCTCAAAGTACTGAAAGGCAACTGCATAGAGTTCTATATTTTTGAGCTAAGAGAAATACTAAAAGCAACTAATGTACTGTCACTGCACATCAATTTAAAAAAGTCAGCTGTATCTATTCAGGTTATATTTTAACCTGAAACAACATCAGTGGATTAAACATTTTGCGTTCTAAACAGCTCAAACCATTACAAGTTAACCAATATATTCACTGTTGGAAGTCAGAGTTATGAACTCACACAGGGGCTACCCGAGTACTTGCTCACTCTCCATGAGTTAAAGCTCTATTGATTTGAAGCTTCCACTTGCCCAAGCCACAGAATGTAAAAAGATATTGCTGTAGGTAAGTAAAGACTAAGCCTAAAACAGAGGACTGACACTATCATGTAACCACAGGTCCTTAACTGCGGTCAGTTCTCTAAAAGTTTCTTTTACTGATCTTCACACTGAATCACAGAGTTGTTCCTTTGCATCAACACCAAAACGACAAGAAGAGCTATGACTCCAAAAATAGCTATTGATGAGGCTGCAGCATCCAGCAACAAAAGACGACACAAGTACCTTCTGGATTTGGGGTTTTTAAGAGCTGCAGTTTCCCTCTCTCTTTTAAAACTATCCCCAGGAAGCATCTGGTTTGGTTCATTGAGTTCACTGAATCATTGCCCTCTGATTACCGAGAAGCAAAGGCAAGCTGCATTTTAAGCACATGTAGATGAACAGAGATATTGCCGCTACTGAAATGGATATTGGTTTATATTTCACTTTTGTTCCGGTATGCTTTCTGAAACACCAGCAACAAGCACTTGAGTTTTTCTCACAGGGTTTACTCATAGCCAGTCTTCAGCTGTAGTAGCAGCAGCTCTTCAGAAACATTCCACTTTGTTTTACTTTATAAAGTATTATAAAGTTTTACTTTATAAAGTATATAGTATAATATTATTATAAAATTATACCATATACTTTAATATAATTTAATATAACTATAAATTCATTTATAAAATTATAAAGTATTCCACTTTATAATTGTTAATTACAAAGACTTTAGAAAATTAACACTGGGATTGTTTTGTATGTATTGCTAGACTTCAGTATTAACATTGTGTCTCAATCATGCTTAATTCACAGCATTTTATTCAAAACTTTTACATGAACTTACTGTCTTCAGCAGATGGCACCTGTCCAGCTTGGCTGAAGATGACACTGGCTGCTGCTAAACAGTGCCGGGACTCCATAAAGCATTGCTGAGAGAAACAAAGAGCAGCATTTAACAGTGGTATAAGCAGCCTAAGCACTGCCCCTCACCTCTAGTAGTAAAGATATACAAAGACAAGGGAAATGATAGAATTGAGAGGCTCTGGAGCATATTCCCCTGGACGCTGGGAAAAAAAGACAAATTTTCCCACGTCTAATACTGAATACAGTATTTTCTAACCAAACATTTTCTCCCTACAACAGCCACAATAGCAAGCCTTGCTTTTAATATTAGATACATACCTTGCGAACATTTTCACTGTTCTGATCTATGCTACTATCGCTTCCTTGCGGTAAAGGAAGTGATGTCTCGTGGTAAAGATTGTATCACAGAGTGTTAGTCAGAATGAGCTTCACATACAAGTCAACATTATGAGTCAGACCTAGGTTCCTTTACTCTTATGTGGCAGTTTAATAGCCACTGTTTAATGATTAGTGCTATCAATGCATCAAAGAGACACAGACATTACAAGTTACTGTTGAAATTAGCATTAACTGGCTTAAGTACAGCACAAGCCTTTTAAGCATCTGAAAAAAGCGTCTGAATAGTCTGGACTATACATGTTCCTAAATAAAGCTGAAGCATTTCCTAACACAGTAGATTATTTAGAGTCAACACAGATGTGTGGAAGCAAGCAGCTACCATGTTACATACCCACTTCTACATTCACATAGACTCGCACCGGTCTTAAGCACATGCTAAGGTACAAAGGACAATAATTTATACGAAATGCAACATGTAATTACCTTGGCCCTCAGATGTTTTTGTGAAAGAACAATATAAGAAATAATCTAAAGTTCAGTGATTAGAACCTTAAAGTTTTACTTACTAACATGTTGCATCATTACTGACACTTCATTAACTATACAGCTCTTCTTATGTCTACACCCCTGCTCATTTTTCCTACTGCCATTACACCACCACAGGAAAGCCACTATGTCCTCTTCAGAAAAAACTAACAGGTGTTTCACACCAGAAGACAACTCGTGGTTTTACAGGAGTACATTTTAAATTCAAAACGAGCCCCATCTCAAACAGCTGTTTAAATAATTGTCTTACTCGACAGTTACATTTATAATTACAGCAGAAAAATATGAGGTATATTACCTTGGATAGATAGTACTGTGACAACGTAGCAGCATTGAGTGCCCATTCTACTGGGTAGTAGCCACAATACTCAAGCTGTCGTTTAAGAGTTGTATGACAATACTGGGCAGCCTCCTCAATCATCTCCAAGTGTTGGTAGACTTGAGCCAGATAATACAGAGTATGTGTATAGGCTTTTTCAAATCTGGAAAAATCAACAGTCTCTTTAGATTTCCTCTTTTTTTTTTTTTCCCTCCCTGAATACACCTTCATAAATTAAAAAAAAAACAAACAAACAAACACAAAAAAACCCAAAACAAAAAACCAAAACACAAATAATAATTTGTGTATGCTGCTACACGTCTACCTTTTGGATCTTTCTTGGTCTGTGAGTTTTTCTTCTTCTGCCATGAAATGTTCACTGGGATCCAGGGGAGGATTTCCATCCTGCAAAAGTACAGGATAGGTTCAGCAAACTACATTTCTCTTACTTTGTACTCTAGTGCTTCCTCTTGTAGCTACAGATGATTTACCGTTTTTCAATCCCAAATCCAACAAAACTTCACATAACGTGTCTACACCTATCTCAATATCACACCTCTGGAGCAACTCCACAGACCTCCGGAGATCTAGAGGTTGAAAGCCACAATTCCACACAGAATTACATGATTTTCAGCTTGTAGAAGACTACTTCTTATATACTTTAAAGTAACGCATGCTGTCTGCAACCACAGTCCTGCAGAATCTGAATTAGTCTACAGGACTGTAATTGGGTGTCTTATTTTGGACAATAACCTTCTGGCTTTTAATGCATCAATTTAACACCACACATACCTTCAAGTGTGAAATATTCGTTTGCCTAGCTGCACTGATCAGTAACAAGAAAACACCCTGCAGGAAGTACTGCAAAGAACATTATGTGCAGAGAGTGCTCAGCAGACGTACTGTCAAGACTTACCACTGTGAAATGACTCTCTTTATTCACAAGCTGGCAAGACTATTTACCCAAATATATGAGACAACAGGCAATGTCTTTGGAGGATGAAGCTGCTAAACCTTGATACAAGGTACGACCCACATGTAAGCTATTAATGACGTAAACTACTTCAATGAGAAATGCTTTTTTGGTTTTTAAACCATGGGTTTTGTCAGAATCGTTATACAGACAACTATCATCTTTCAGCATTGCTGTGTCCAACCTTGCCTTAAAACAACTGTTGATAAAGTTAAGAGTCTGCATAACTGGCAAGCCCAACAGATTTACATTGCTCATGGCAAAGTTTTATTAGTCTGTGCTTATCTAATTACCTTTGTAGTTGTGAATACCTTCAGATGCCAATTCTAAAAAGCTTCAAATGCAGGTGTCTTTCTAAAGGGGTCTTTTTTTTTCATTACACAACGCATCCTGAAGGATATTCAACATGTCTGCTGGCAACAGAGCCTAGCTTAGCACACAACTTTCCTAGCCCTCTCCTAACCCCATTTATTTCTTGGCACAAGAGAAATTAAGGCAACAAATAAAAAGCAGTTCAGAGAAACACTTTTCTTAAGATGATAAGGACTCAGGCAGGAATAGAAACAAAGGTAGAGAATGCATTCAGTTTTATAGGGAAGAAAACATATCCTTATGTTTGTGCTTCTCATTTTAAAAAATCCTGAACGGATTTGTTTGCTTTTAATGGAAAGGTTTTATTCACCTACAAGGATGAACAAATGGGTTTGAGACAATGACAAACAAATAAAAGTGTGTTTAACCTACCAGAGAGGTGTAGGGGTTTTTTTACATGATCTTTTATTCTTTATGGTTTTCTGTTTATACCTCATTGGTTTATAAGATGTGAATTTATCTTGTTTTCTTTAGATACAAAGGCTTACAACCTTACAAAGGCACTCAAACCTCCTAACAAGATTTGGAGTATATTCTGGCAAGACTAGAGCTGTTCCTGCAAAGAAAGCAATTGAAATGACACAGTAAGAAAGACCCTTGCCTCCTTCCCCTGTCTACATGTTTATCCTCCAATGTCAAGCCTTATGCCTTTAATTATCCTTTGGAAGAACTCTGCAACTTTACAGGTGGACTTTATCAGCCCAGGCTCCTGCCCATGAAGTTTAGCGCCCTCAGATTTTCATTGTAGTGCATTAAACAATCAGCTTTCCTAACAGCAAAATGTTGTTAAAATAGATAATTGTTTTTTGGAAAAAATCTTGAAAATATATGTAAGCTCAAAGCATTCAGGAGCAGAAAGCAAAAGGATTTTTTAACTCTACCAAAATAATTTTATTCTTGCAATTGCCTTGGTTTTGCTGTAGTTGCTCGTGGAGGCTGGGGCTGGGGGGGCGGGGGAAAGATAACCCCACTCAATTTGTAAGTTAACTAGACCCAGTTAGTAAAAAACTAAATCCACCAGTTCAGGAAAACACTTCCATCAACAGTTTACCAAAGATGATCTGACAGGAAGGCTTTCGGCTTTCTGATAGCCTAAACACGAGGCATGTTAAGAAAAGTACATTCAGATTTTTAGAATCTGTGAATTATGAATGTTGACATGGTTGTACAAATCCTAAAGATCAAACACCACTGCAGGGAACTCAAGTCCTTTTCATAAACCATAAAGCAGCCTAACAAGCTCCCCCCATGCCCTGTATTTTGGGGAGATTTTTTGTTACTTCTTTGCAGATTATGTCAAATACAGTTCAGTATTTTCAGAGAAACATGGCAGAAGTCCAGTGAAGTTACCACAAAAGCTCTTTTGTTGTAGTTCCTTCTCAAAAAATGTCTTTAGGCATAGCTATGTTTGACTATATAATGCCCTGAAATATAAAGTGGCAAATAAAAAAACACCGAGGAAAAAAAGAAAGTGACAAAGTGACCTGATGTGGCTTACTGACAGTCACATATGTATACCCCAGACAGGAAACAAAGCCCCAGGAAGAATATTCACTAGCCACTACTAACAAAAATAAACCGTTGCAGAAAAGTCCACAGTGAAAATGTGGAAGTATTCAGCTGCAGTGTTTAATCCACTGAAATAGATGGCAGTACCAGCTCAAGTGCCAGAATCCTTCAGAGGTGATATGGAAGCTAAGAGTATCGTATCTGGTTGGGTATAAACATCCAAGCTGAACATCAGGAATCAATTAGAGAGGGTCTGTAGAGAGATGTGGTACCTCTAGTTAGCCTAACTGATCCAGAGGGCAGGAAACAAACAGACAAGCAAAAGCAGAAGTGGGATTTTTTTCTGGTTCTGTCTTTTCTCTCTCCTGTTGCTGTAGGATAGCCAGTGTGGCGACAAAGGTGGGAATATGGCAGTAACCAACCAGCCAAGACTAACCCATTCTAAAGTTCCCATGAGAATAATCCAAGTTCACATAAAACCTGAAATGCAATTTCATTAAACTAAGTTCTGTCCAACCTTTACAGTTATCGGAAGACACAGATACTGCTCCTTTAAGGTCACAAATGTTTTCAGCTCACTCGGGAACTGCCCCTGATGCAAGTCAGTGTAGGAACAAATTTGCAAAAAGCTTAAAAATAGCACAGAGGAGCCTTAGTCAATACACAGCACAATCCACAACTCAAAAGGTTATTTAATATGCATGAGGTTTAGCTGTTTATAAGACTGTCCTTTTGGATACAGACCTAAACTACTTGCCTCTATGCAACACTGTGCACAGTCAGAGCAAACCATGCAAATACTAGTTTTGTTTCCTTTTCCCACTGAATGCAATGGATTGACGTTCTACAGCATTTCCAATGTAAGATTAAGAATAGTCTCAATTAAAAGCCAAATCCTACCTAGCTCCAATTTTGAACTATCAAATCAAAGAGCTTTCAAAAAGGACCATTATTTTTGAGCAAAATTATTTTCCTGAATAAATCCATTTTGAAATTAGCAAGTGACCCTCTAGCTTGCCTCTTCCTATGCTAACAGTACAAATCACATCACTTTTGAAAAGTATCATAGCAGCCAGTATAAACTGCAGAAACTCAAGTTCCATCATGGGGGGGGGGGGGGGGGGGGTTTCAAAGATTACTAAACCTGTAAGTATTAAGTGAAATTAAGACCTGTCACAATTTTAATAAACACAGTACCTCTTTCATGTATTGATTATACAAGGCTTCCGCAGATTCCAAGTAAGTTTGTGCAGTTTTAATTTCATCCCTTTCAGACCACAGGATACCTAGATTGTTCTGAAGGTAAAAGAAAAACTAAGTTAGTTATTTTCCCATTATGTCCCATTTAGACCACACATTTTCTTCAGACAATTTATCAGTCTTCATTCTTATACAGACACGTTCTAATACAAAGGACTTCAAAAAGCAAAAGTTGTGCTCACCCGTTTTATTGGCAGTTGCTCAAAAGGGAAGGATCTCACACAGCTGCAAATACATACAAGTCACCTTGTACAATATAACTTTCTGTATTTAGTGTGCTAAATAAGGATTGGTGTGTTCAAATAATGAGCTTTTCCCACACAGTGTATTCTTCATCTGATTCTTGCAACTCTGATGTTATATATAAATATCATTTAAAAAGAGCCAAGGAATTAGAGATTTGTCATCATGACTGTAGAAAAATTTAACAGGGGAAAGATACGCTCAGAATGAATGCTTGTGTATTTTCAATAACAAAGAGAGATTAAAAGAGCTGTTAAGATGCAAAAGCTACAGATTACTGCCTTCAAATTAAAATTACAGCAACATACATAGTAACATTACTGCACCTGTGAATCCACCTTTTAAAAAAGCACTTCTAATTTTATTAATAAGATGAAGGCATTAATAACATTCTATGTCTCATGTGCTAATTTAATTCCTAGGCAGTGTTGTTACAAAAAAACCTGACAGGGCTAAAAAAACAAACCACCTTCAAAAGAGTTAGAATCTGTAGCTGTGTGCCAGCCCTGTGTCCCTTTCAATTCCATTTGTTCTATTACTTTTATAAGCAAGCACCACGTAGCACGATGCTTATGAACAGAAATACTTTGTCCATGGCTGAGCAGTGGGACGGACTAAATTTACTTACACAGAAACTGTGATACACATCCTATGTAGAAGCTCTGAATTAGGGCTACAGGAACAGGCCCTGCAGGAAAAAGGAATGCTCCGTATTTCAAAGCAGAAGTCAGTGCCATGACAACATATCCTACATATCCCAGAACCTGGAGAGGTATAGCCACCGTTGACAATTACTGCTTTTACATCAGAAGAGTTTTTTAATTAAATACTCAAATCTTTTACAGCCCTGGGGACTGCAAGCTGAGGGCATGCCCGTTTACCATCCTGCCCTCAGCTGCATACTTGATGACAGTGCTCCAGGCAACAGTAGACCTATTTACTGTTGGACCACAGCACTTCACATGCATGACACAGAAACTTTACCCTGCTTTTTGCTAAAAGCCCCAAAATAGGAAAAATCCATGCAAACATCTGTCCAATAGAGAGAAGTACTGCTTTCCAACACACCAGTTCAAAAGCACAGTGGAATCCCCGACCTTCAGCCACAAAAGCAACAACTCACCAGGAACGTGTAGGAGTTCCTACACCCTGGGAAGATGCTATCCTACTTTGGCTGCTCAAGCAATCTCCAATCCTATGAGTAATAGATGTGTAGGGTGTACCCAAACCGTCACACTGAAGGACAGCGAGCAGATGTAACCTCACAAATTCAATTCAGTTAATTTAACCAGGATAAGACAAGTCACTGTTTAACTAGCACCCTTCCACATGAATACACAATTCCTCGACAGTTTTGCAGCACTGAACAAGGAAGTATTACCGAGCCTTTTCTAATTACAGCAGCCATTTTTGACAGAGACCTCCAAATAACTATTCTATTTAATTTAAAGTCTAGAGATAGATATTTAAGTATACACCAGCTGCCATGACAGAGCAGTTGAGCAAAGACCCTTTTGTCAATCTTCACACGACAAGAACTAGTTTTGTTCACAGTATTACTTTCTTCAGAATAAAAATGTGAATATTATTATTTTTAGCCCTACAAAACTTTATTTACTCATCTGGAATAAAATAAAATAGGTTAAGAAATAACTGGCAAGGCTGAAAAGCAAACAAGTAAGTGACAACATCTGAGAACGATTTACTTTTTCAGGATACTGCATAAATAAAAGCATCTTCCAACTTTACTTTGACAACAAAAGACAGTTAAGGAATCACAAATAAGCTCTGGACATACCGAGGTCTTCAATTGAATTTATTCTTGCTCAGTTCTTACAAAGTTCTGTCTCAGCCTTCTATCCTGAAGAGTACACCGTTTTGCCAACACCTAGTTGCTATTAAGAAAATAAACTGATGCTCTGCACACCTAGAGCCACCAGCAGCAAGCTTAATGCAGAACAGCATCTCTCCTCAGCTGCCACCTGCCAGTTATTTCTTCGAGCAAGAAATAAAGGCCAGGACTGCTGGTGTTTATCATTAGAGCCATACCCATCAGTAGGCCGAAGCCCACGAACACCCCTTACCCTGCCTGCAGCCCACTGTACAGCGCGGCCCACAGACACAGGACACACACACCCCCCCCTAGCCCACCTGCGCCTGTATGTAGAGGGAGACGCAGTCAGGGGAGAGGCGGTGCGGCTCCAGCAGCTGCGTGCAGCGCTGCAGGTGCTCCTCGCCGGCCGACAGCTCCTCGGTGTCCGTGTGGTTGACGCCCAGCTCGTACTCCAGCACGGCCCGCCGCACGGCCAGCAGCCGCGCCTCGCCGCCATCCTCGGCGGCGCTCAGCAGCTGCTTGACCTCCTGCAGCAGCGCCCGGGCGCTGTACTTGGAGCGGTAGGGCTCGGTCTCCGGGTCCTTGCGCGATTCCACGGACGAGAGCGTGCGGGCGGCGCGGAACTTCTCGCACACCGCTGCCCACCCGCCGACCGCCGCCATCTTCCCTCCGCCGGCCGCCCAGCATCACGCGCGCCGGCGCCTGACCCGCCGCCGGCCAATCACCGCGCCCGGCAGGGCGGCCCCGCCCCCTCGTCAGGGCGACCGCGGTGCCGCCCCCCTCCCGCCGCCACAGCGGGGAGCGGACCCCTGGCGGGTCGCCGCTCTCCCCTCTCCTGCCGTTTGAAATCCTTCGTGTTTTCCCCTACAGCCTCCGTGACGGGGCTGAGGGCAAACGGTACCAAGCACTGAGAATCAGCAGAGGGCAACAGGCAAGCAGGAGCCCCCCCAACAGCCGCCAGAGCCCCAGCACCTGTGGGATGCTCACGAGAAAGGGTGCAGAGGGTCTCAATCTCAATTTTTTCTGAGAAAATTTTTTTTTGAGAACCAGGTTTTTTAATGCAAGGGTTGCTGAACAGGCAAGGTGCAGTAACTGTCCACGTTTGAAGGCGTGCTGTTCGCCCACAGCACCGAGTTTCCAGTAAAACACTCCTCCCTGCAGAAACACATAGGGCAGGAAAATGGCACCAGCTGGTTTGCCAGGCAGAAAGAAAAATCTTCCAAAAACTCAGTCATTTCAGCAAACATGACTGTTAGCCATCCTCAAAGGTAGGCTGCTCTATCAAGGAATAAAGACAAAGAAGAACGTCTAACAGGCTTTTACTTTTTCATAAGTCAGCTCAGTCCTGTATCTGTACCAGAGGTTAATCAACTGATCTGTTAAAATCATGTCCCCGGTTTCCACTCTTAAACCAGTTGTTTCTCCTGAAGCTGCTGTCACTTTGCTTCCCATTTCTAAACCTGGAGAACCCTCGTCCCGCCTCCTGGGGACACTCTTCCAGCTCAGGCAATTCCTTCGCCACAGACAGTTGCCAGCGCCTGGTGTCCCTCCACTGTTCCTGAAACAAGACCAATGTAAGGAGAATTTATGTGCTTGCAGGTGTGTCCAAGGTACCCTATGTCATTTAAAAGCAACATTGAATGCAAAGGCATTCCCAGACAAACCCCACCCAACACCAAAACAGGTCAAGAGATCCCTCACAGCGAGGAGATAACTCACAGTCCTCAGACATAGGATAAACTATCACAAAGGGACAAGAGGAAGTGAAGTCAACAGAAAACTGGGTAACTCTCAATTAATCTGGAGAGATCAAAACCCAGAGTAGCCAAAGAACATTGGATTTTGTTTAATAAAATCAGGTAATATAATGAGAACTGAAATGAGAAAGAGGCATGACAGCATAACTTCTAACAATTGTGCTCTGTTCTTTCTAATGACTCTGTTGTCTATGCAATGCTCTTACTAAAACAGAAGCCTTATCCTCCCACACCACCCTATATTCAGTCCTATACATGGCAATCACCAAATTTCAGATTGCCAGGTTCCAAAGCCAGTTCTGGCTACAAAAACATACCTGTATGTTACTCAGTTCGCCAACAGGGATATCAAAGCACACACCCTATAACAGAGAAAAAGAGGCATTTACTTTCCAAAAATACATCCAAGAACAGAGATATGCAACTCCAGTCAGGCAGCACCTGCAACCGCTCATACACACTTAAGTGTAGAAACCAGAAATAGCAGAAGCACGGTCTTTGTAAGCTGAAAAAAAAAAGAAAATAAAACGCAGACTCAAATGCTCCATGCTGACAGTAGCATTGCCTGCAATCAGCCTGTCTGTTTAAAAGTAAGACAGGCATCATCTGGCACCACAAGCTCTCCAAGAATATACCTGCACAGAAGACAGATGTCAGACACATCAGGAGCCAGGCTGACAGTCAGGTGAATGCTGTATTGCTTGGGTCAGGCAGTCAGTAGTCAGTCACTACCCTACTCTACAGCTGTCTTTCCAGTGCAGTGGTATACAGTGTTAGCATGTCACAACAACCACTCCCACTATATATATATATATATAATGATTTTTTTTTCTTTTTTAGGAGAGAATTCTTGCATTATCATTTAGGAGCAACATATCCATTCAGATCAGTGTCTTTTGAAACACTCAGCTAGCTTTAATATGTGTGTGTGTTTGGTTTTTTCAATAGTGTATACATAAACAGCAGTTTCAGGGGCCCTCATGATAGGTTACCATTTTCAGAGAAATGAGAGTAAGGTATCAGTATTTCTGTAAGGGTATTTCAAAACTCCTCCCTCAAACACTGCAAAAACTGGCTGCGTGTATGTGTGCATCTGCACACACACCCCCACCCCTTCCCCAAGGTTGGGCCAGCTTACCATCTTCCCCTTGAGGAAACGCATCGCAGATACTTTGCCATCTACCTCCTCACCAAGCTGTTCTTTTAGTCCTCTCCAGGCATAGCTCATGGTATGCATTTCTATTGAGCACTTTAACACCATGGTCACAAAGCCCTTTGGGAAACAGAAAAAAAAGCATTTACAAGACTAAACTTGGTTGGACAGCCTGTAGCTTGCTCACTGATGAACTATGTAATAACTTGTTATTGTAATGTAGCATTTAATCCTAAGAAGTCAGCTTCCTGAAAGTGAAGCAACCAAAAGCCTCCTAAGAAGCCAAAAGCATCCATGTAACCTAGGATTGCCCATTGATATTAAGGCAAATAGAAGACCCAGAAGCAAAGACACACCTATTCAATATATACAGAAAGTTACCAGTAGAAAATGGGTTACATAAAACCCAAACTCATACACAGTCCAGTCACACACTATTTCCAAAATTGTGTTACCATGCCACAAACTGGGCCAATTTCTCCCTAAATGCATCAGAAAAAGGAAGAGCTGTACTCTTCACCTGTCAAGATCTCTTTGAAATCAGGTAATCACATGCTAGACTTACTTGAAATACTACAGAAATGTAAAAGCTTCCTGGGAAGGGAAAAACTACAATAGCATGAACCAACCTATTAGCTTGTAAAATGTCATTAGTTAAACTCTCTTAAGAGCATCCAAGTTTTCTGTCACTTAGGTGTCTGGAGAAATTCTTGTAGTTCTCGTTACAAGAAAGTTTACTAACAGATTTCAAATTTCTCTGGTTTGCTGCAGAGCACCAGCAAGAGCTGATTTCAGTTAAGGAACAACCAACAAACCAGGAGCTGGGGACAACAGCTATTCAGAAACCCTACTGAAAGAACCCGAGATGATGATGCCACACTCTGACTGGACGCAAGCAATTCATTTATCCATTACTGTTAACACAGGCATGACGTTATTTACCGCAGTTGAGTTGAGTAAGGAGCGCTGCTGTACGTAAGATGCCCCAGAAATATGGGCTAGAGCTGCTGCCAGGGCATCAACTGCCCCTTTTTCATCTATGAGCTCTTGAGCAGATTTTCTGAAGTAGTCTACTGCAGAAGGAGGAATGGCCTCCAGCAACCTACATGGTGACAACAAAAGTTTAAGAAATCAGCAAAGGCCAGTGTGAAGTGCAGTCATGTTTAAGACATAACCTTCAGACAGCTTTCAAGATTAACATATCATCTCTAAAAGCCTTGGCTATCATACTTATGCTTCACTACCACTCATTTAACTTGACACCTTCAGGATGTTGAATACCCACCTTCTCTGGTCATCAAGATGAGCCTCCTGAAAGATGCGTTCAAAGTTGAGGATTTACAACATGGCATGTTTGACAGCATTGTCAAGGGAAGGCTCTAAAATACTAGCAACTCTTAACGCCATACCCAAGAACCCACAAGAAAGTGTTGCCAGCAAAGCCAAGAAGCCCTTGCTTTTACTTCACAATGAAGAGAAGCAAACCACTACAATGCCACTGCTGGGCTGGGGCAAGGCACTTCTTGCTCTCAGTGCAAGCTGATTAAATTGATTATTTCTGGGAGAGGCAGTGAAAACAAGCTGGGAAATTGAGAACAGCTATTTCTCTGATGCTGGTTTTTGGTACACCAGCACCCTTCACCATTTTTTAGTATGCAGTGAACTCAACACCATGCCCATGGTCTCCTTTACACTGGTCAAATCCCTACCAATTATAATAATCTCTGTCAATGCAGTTTCCACCAATGGGGCAGCAAATGTAAACAGAGCTGCACAGAATAAAATCCACAACCCTTGATAATAAAACAATACAAAGAAACACAGGACACAGCTACAACACCCTCATTATGCCAGAGTAACTCCTCATTATACTAAGTATTGCTCCTTACACACTAATACTGTATCATCTGAGCAGACAAAATCAGTTTTCTCTCACGACAGTAATTCCTTGTTCTGCTACTGATTTCTGGTTATATAAACAAAGGTTAATTTTAGCAAGAACTTAGAGAACATCAGGTTCTATCAAAAGGTCTATGTTCAAGCACACAGAGGTTTATCGATATCATTATGAAAACAAGTCAGAGTTAACATGCAAAGCAGCTGACTTTTACAACATAGGCAAAGACACACTCACATACAGGTCTGCACCCTTGAAGCTCTGCAGTAACAGCATTGTTATTGGTAACATCTTTTTAGAACAGGCAAATAAACTTACTTTTTGGCATCATTACTTGAAGCTTTGATTACATCTGTAGCAGAGGGAACGCCTACACGCTTAAATGTAATCCCCTGAAATCAAGAAAACCAATTACAGTTAAAGGCATTTTCGGCACTCTACAGCTCAATCCTAACCGAGTCACATTATTGAGACTTCTAGTTACTATTTAGAACATCACTACAGTCTTCACTTAATCTATTTCTAAAGCTAGAATGAGGCTTTTAAGTTTCCACCTTTGTTAATCTGGAGCTACTTTACACAATTTACATGCAGATTATAATGCAAGGCATAGTCTCCTTCATGCATTCCTGTCACAGTCTGCCTGCTGACATCAACAGAGTACTGCCAACATGGGAGAACTAGTAAGAGATTTGAACAGGCTACTACAAAAGCATGTATAAACGCTTACCAAATATGAACACTTTAGGCCTACTACTCTATGGGACATGAGTCCCATACTGGACTCATAAGCAGCCCATCATTACAAAGTCTAAGAGTGGCAGAGTCTTTTTAGGAGCTGAAAAAATTTCATTAAACAGATGTCTGAGGTACAACTCACCGCTTTGTGCTCAACTTGTTTCAGAAGATCTTCTTCTCTTCTCTGAAATAAACAAATGCAGATCCCGGTCCGGCCAGCTCGACCTGTACGTCCAGAACGATGGATGTAGGAGTCAACATCCTTCAAAAATTCAGATTAACATGAGAAAACCTTATGTCACTTAAACTGCTGACATTTATAGATTATAAGAGAGAGAAAATGCAAGCTAAATTCTAATTCAAAAGCCTAAGGCGTGATTCATTATGTCTCTATACCCAAACCACTCAGATCTGCTTATGTTACCCTGCCCAAGGTATGCTGCCTCAGGTTTAAAAAACACTATTAAGTTTTTTTCAAATAAAAAGCTCCACTGGCGTTGCAAAAGAAAAAAGACAGCAGAAATGTTTTATAGAATCATTATGAAACTCAACAATGTTCAGAAGCGATTCAGAAATGCTGAAACAATGTCAAAAGCTATCTTACGACTTTGCAGAGTAACCAAAAACTGTCACTTTTACTTTAACCAAAACTCAAAATAAAAAAACTTAACTAGGAAATTCTAGGCTGGTGTTTACAAAAGAAAATCCACTTAATTTGTGAATCAGAACATAATTCTGGTGAAACACAGCAATAACCCACTGTTATGTCACAACGAAATAAATTACAATTTTAGTCTCCCCTAAGGACTTACTTTTGGTGGTGAACACTGCACAACAAGGTCAACCTCGGGAATATCCAGGCCACGGGCAGCTACATTTGTTGCAATCAAAACTTCAAACACACCATTTCTAAAGCCTTTTAATGTAATTTCTCTCTGTGTCTGTGGAATGTCACCGTGCAATGACTGGGCATCCTGTCAGTGAAACAAGCCATTAACATGTTATTTAATGGGGCAGCCTACACTGCAGCATCTACAGACATTTAATTACAAAAGCCGAAATATTGTGCAGAGCAAGAGAAAATAATTACACGGCCAATACCAAAGGAATATAAAGCATCCTACTTTGTGGTTTGATTCTTCTCTGGGACAGTAATACTCATAAGCAGTAGTTTTACCATAATATTATTTGTAGCACACCAACAGCAAACTGTAGAAGTTGCAGCCTGCCACACCAAAAGGGCCCACTTCAGCTCTCACTTCCACTGGAACAAATGGAAGCAACTTTTCTTAAGCAGTGCTCATCAAGAGCTAGCAAAAGACTTTGCTCCCTTCCCTGGGAAGCCATCCCAAAACCCACAGAAGCTGAAGTGAGGTTTTCAGGACCTTCGCAAACCCTACAGGTGATCTGAACAACCTCTGCTTTTAATGGGACAAGATCAAGTGTTTGACAAGGAGAGAGGGAGAGTCACAAGCTCAGAATTCAAATGAGTAACTGCTCTCTAAAGCAGAACTTACTAACATAACAGAAAAATATGTCACATACTGACACAAGAACAAACCCGTCAGATTTTCTGGGAAAGCAGCAGAGCCAACAGACAAAAGTTGTTGTTGCAAGATCTTAATGGGCATGGTATATGACGTTTATCAAATACTGGGGCAAGCCATGTATTTCCACCACTGCTCTTTCTCCATAAATTAGTATTTGCTATCAAACTGAATTTTCTCTGAAAAAAAAATCCAGCAACTTTCCCCACACTCAAAAATAATTCAAGCAAGCATAGAAAACCTGCTCAATAGATCACCTGAGCTCTGATCAAACTATTAAATGACCTTCCAAGGGCAACAAGAGATTCCATTCTACTATATTAGTTGGATTTTCCTGAATACTGACTTTTCAAATAAATGCCATTACAAGATGGGAATCCAAAAAGCACACTAATGTGAGACGGAAGATGTGCACTATACTAGCTCCTGTTTATTACCACTATTACTGTCTCCTATTCAGCATGTGCTGCATTTTTTCCATTGATCCTGTCCTGCGTGATTTTAAAGCCAAAGGAATAAATTCATCACAGCCAAGAGGGTATCTTAAACTGCAAAGCTCTACTTTTAGAAGCAGCTTTCATAAGTCTTAAAACCACCTACAGAAACAACTTCATCCACGCAGTTGCAACCTCACATTTATTTCAGGGCATTCAACCCCTGCATATCTGTTACTGCTGCTCTCCATTCAGACTGCAGTACCTGTTTGAGCGAAGCATTCATAGCCAGTTCATTTGCTTCCTTTTTGGTCTCACAAAAGACAATGGTCCGCCCACGGCTGCCACTGTAGACTTGAATGATATCCCCAAGAACTCCTGCTCTCTGAGATGAGCGACACTGTATAGCCAGGTGCTGTTTGGGAAACAATCATGATAAGCATCTATGTTAAATCTAAACCACACAAGCACAGACAAAATGAACACAGAAAGAATATTTTTTTCTAAGCTTGCATACTGCTTCCATATGAAAGCTCTGCTTAACAAAAATAAAATAATAATCTGTGTGTTAATCATGCGAAAAGTCATTGCACAGCCCCATGGGCAATGTCAGTGCAGAACCCATTTCATCCAGGTCACATACTCTCAGGACCTGCACTGCTCTGCAGCAGAATCACTCACTTCCACAGTCGTGGCAGTCCTTTGAGTCCTCTTTCCAATCAGGTCAATCTGTTCATATTCATCTTTCATGTATTTTTTCGCTACATCATATACCCATCGTGGACAAGTTGCAGAAAACAGCAGTGTCTGGGGGTTGTTCTCAGAACCTGGAAGGAAAGGCCACCGATTCCAGTCATCACAACAGAATCTGAAACTTGAGTACTGATAAAAAAAAGCAACAGAGTTGCTCTCAACTTGAGAGGCTTATATGTGCAGTAAGTGGGCTACAAAAAGAAAACTTAGAAGCAATGAAAACATTTTTAATATCCTTTAGACACAAAAGGCAAAATTACAGTAATTTTAACTGGACCAAACTAAGTCCTTCATCCTGCCTGAGAAGAAATGCAAGACACACTTCGACATCATCTGCTAAAAATGGTTTAGAGTGTGCCTGAAGTCCTCCCACATACTTGAAAGATCTCATCTCAGTCCTTCCTTGCCTGGTATTCCAATACTAACTAGCTGTGAACAGTATGGCTATGTGTAAAGGAAAAAGGCAAGCTAAAATGGACACTCTGCAGACTAGGGGCACGAATTATATAACAAGATAGATCACCCCAGGTAAAAACAGCTCAACAGCATCTTGAAAAAGTTTAACCTACCTTCATAACTCCACAGGTTCAGACAGAAAGAAACACACACTGCAAGAGGACACTATTATACCCCAAAATTTATCTTCCGGTTATGAAGAAAACTTTCAAAATTGAGTAACTACAACAACTCTTCCAAAAACTATCCAGATCTCCTTTTTCAGAAGGTTATCTGTGCTTTTTGGCTGTCAGGACACAGACCAACTCTGCAGAAATGGGGAGAACCTAACAGTTAAGTAAAAATAACAGTGGCTGTACTGGGTCAAACCTAAGATCCATGAAGTTCATATACTCTCCCCAACAGTAGTCAAGTGTAGTTAACAAAGATGTTAAGAAGCAGTGTCAGTAGCCAAGTTTTTGTGGCTTCCAGAGCCAGAAGTGATACCCTTGCTTTTAGTAATCCTTGATATTTCCACTTCCAGTAATTCAAGCCACTTTTCAAAACTTTTGGTATTAGTATAACGTGGGAAGGAAGGAACTTCACACTATTAAAATAACTTTTCTTCACTGCCGTACTGGCTATCTGATGGCTTCGCTGAATGCCCACTACATCAGAAAAGAGCAAATATCCCCCAACTGTGAACTTTGTGTGATGCCGAGCGTACATGCACACCATAACCGTAACCCTATGCTCAGCCACCTCTCTCAGGACGAAGAGCATTAGGGCTTAGGGAGCTGGGCTGGGTTTGTTACTTTTTGCCATTTCCTCACACACACCCTCCTTTCAGGGATGTCATTCCAGCCCTTGAGCCATCTGTTACCTTGCTTTGAATCTTTTTTAATTCTACCTTACCCTTTTCTCTGAGGTCTGATACTAGCATTGCAAAAAGGATTCGAGTTAGAAGTGCACTGGCAGTTTTCAAAATAGCATAACTGCACTTTCTGCATTATCCCCTATTCCTCTCCTGCTGTCATAATTTACCTTTTTTATAAGCAAATCCTAAGATTTCTTCCACTTGTTCAGCAAAGCCCATGTCCAACATGTGATCAACTTCATCCAAAACAACATGCTTCACACTGGAAAGTTCCAGCTTGCTATTCTGAATGTGGTCTTTGATCCGTCCAGGAGTCCCCACTAGAACATCAATGCCACTTCTAAGAAGATCAACTGGAAGATGACAAAAAAACAAGGACAGTGTCAGAATGCTAAGAAACAACAAGGTAAAAAGTCACCAGTACACAGCAACACTTCTCATTTTAGAGCCAAAAAGCGACTGCTCTCAACTTTAATCTCTGAATAAAGCACTAGATCCAGTCCAGGTAACAAACAAGTAAACTTAATGGTGGTCCAAGTTACTCTTGTCAGGAATACCAGCTAAACCACAAGCAAACTTACAATAAGATACATCAATTTCCAAGCAGCAATCATCTGCATTAGAAACCTCCAGAGCTTTGTAAGGAAGAACACTTTAGTTTTTCAGCTGATTTCTTTTTCACAGCTATCTCTGGAGACAGAAAGAGCCACATGCACATACAGAGTTCTCTCCCTTCTTTGGATGGTCATCTAGTCCCACAAAAACCAGACAAACATGCAATAAAGGAGAAACTAAAAGGACTAGTCACTTTGCAGACCTATAACCATTCTTTTAAATAAAGTTTCATTGGAACTAAAATAATTCAACCCAGGCTTATGCTTCCTTTGAAAGCAATGGCATGGTTTCTGACTGAAGTGAAACTCCAAGGAGCAAAAAAGCCAGTTTTATTCATGGAATGCATTTGGAGAAAGTCAACTTCAATCCTGTAGTAACTCCTTAGCATTTACTTACGTTGTGCTTTATATGGTGTTCCTCCATAAAAACAAGCCACTGACAGTTTCCTGGTGAGATTCTTGAAGTCTTTGGCTACTTGAGTGGCCAGTTCCCTCGTTGGAACAAGAACCAGCACCTGGAGGGAGCGAAAGGAGACAAAAACGCAGCTGTTGCTTGGGAGAGGGTGCTAGGACAAAAGGGTTTACTTCATGTCAAACACCTTGTACTCCCATTCTGACTCTACACTTGCTGCAGAGATGCCCACAGCTCCCCACCATCCAAGCAATATTTCCTGCCACCTGGAGCCCGCACACAGCCTCATAGCCATCATGAGGAAACAAGGCAAAGCATGACAAAATAACTGAGATGTAGAAAACAAGTTTGGGTTTTTTTCTTAATACCAGATAAAACAGACACTTCATTAACATAACCAAGGACAATGAATGAATTCAGCATTAAAGGATAAGAGCAGGCACTAAGCAATCTGGACCAGTAAGGTCTTAAAAGATACACAGCATGATGCACTCCACCTATCTGCCGCCTTCCAGTATCTATCCTTCTCCCCTCCATTTCGTTTAAGAATGAAACGATTAAAATAAAGAGCTAAATTATTCTCTAGAAATCTTTCTGACAGTAAGATTTTAAAACTTACATTGCCATTAAAGTTAGTAAAACAGAAGGATGGAGTAGGCAACAAATCTGCAGACTACAGCAGCTTTTCAGTCTAATGTTAAACATATATACTTCATTTGTATGGGAATACATCATCTGATCACAGATATCTCATTATTGATTCCTACTTAATGAGATTCCATGATTTGGAATATAAACACCACTTGCATCCATTAAGACAAGTCTCCAGACATAACAGGGGAAAAAAACCCCAACCAACCAAGAGCCTTCAGTTATCACCATGGAATTCATAGTGAGAAACAGCCTCAGTGAACAGAGACACAAGTCCAGCTGACTCAACCGCTTCCTCAGAAGAGGCAGGGGACTGAGCCCCAAAGCCGCAAGCTAACTTCCTGCAGACAGCAGTCTGGAAGTCCGGTAGGTACTACTGCAGTGCCCTGACCATTCTCCCTGAAGCAGTCACAAGGAACCCTAAACATGAAACATGTTATCACTGTGATGCTGCAAGATCTGTCACACTGTAGCTCCTGATCCAAGGAAAGTGTTCAGTATTACAAACACCAATAAAGGAGAAAGAAGTCCCAAACAAAGAGTCGCCAAAGCAATTACAAAATCACTTTTGAAAACTGCCACATTCTAAGGTTTTGGTATTAAGCCTTAAGTGATAAATTACTTTTGGTGCACGACTTCTTCTCTCATCTTGTGAGACACTCTGAAGTTTTTCCGTCAGTGGAAGAGCAAAAGCAAAGGTTTTCCCGGTTCCTGTTCGAGCTTGAGCAATTACATCTTTACCATCGTATATGGGCTGAAAAGTCTTCACTTGCACAGGGAACAGGTATTTTATACCTCGAGCTGTAAGATAACCCAAAGAGGTTTCATTAAAAGGTAAACAGCTAGAAGCCCTCAGATATAACTAGCCCAAATATGTAGGGCACATCACATCAAATCCTGCACACAACAGGAGATGCAACTTGGAAGAAAACCACGTATCTTTATTTTCACTCCTACTCTAGATCAAAGGATATTCCACCCCCAAACACACAGCTGAGTATCCACAATGAAATACGGTCACCTTTGTGATGTCTGGTGTAAGTCAACAGGAGAGGAAATAACAAATAAAAACACAACATGTTTTTTTCTGATACAGCCCAAGATTTTGTGGTAGCTTGGTTCCAAAGGGTGGGAGGAGGTAAGGGTGTTTGTTTTGAAATATTCTAAAACTCCAGAGAGATTTTGCACAGTGGGAATTAAACAATCCATCTAAGAGAAACTTTTGAGTAAAGAAAACATGAAGGAACAAAGAGAATTCTTTCTGAGGAACAAGAATAACACAACTTACCACCACAGAGGACAAGAACTCTACAGTGATTACTCCCTCAACAAAATTAATCAAAACAAGATATGAAAATGCCCAAAGTATGAGAATAATCTGTTCACAGAAGCCAAACAGTCTTCATATACAAAACACCTTTACACTTAAGAAGTGATATTGTAGACAGCAGATATGAGAATTGAAGATACATAGTAAGTAGAATGATGCTGACAAGAAGAGAAACCTGTCTCTAGAACGTGTATCTAGAAATGACCACAGCATGAATGAACAAACTCACCTTAAGGCACTTGAAGCTGAACAAAACAGAAACTTTGTTCCTAACTAACAACAGCAGATTCTTTGAATCTACAGTGACTACTCACATGCATATTGTTACCACACAATAAGTGTATGACAAGTGCAGGCTTCTGTCTCTGCTTAAACAGGTAAACAGTGCAATTCTGGACAAATGCTTACAGAAATTTCTTTCACCACATTAACTAACCTTTGAGAAGGTTGATGGTGTTTTGGGAGAGAGGAAAATTAGAGAAGGCACCTTCTTTTGCTTCTTCTGTCAGCTCCTAACAGGATAAAAGAAAAAAAGAAAAAAAATAACTTAATAGTTCTAAGAGAAGAGCAAACAACATAGCCTACATAAGCACACAAGAAAAGCTGTGCATTTGCTTTACCACTGCAATTTTACCAGCTACCTCCCTTCTGTTTAAAGAAAACCCTTGCAGAGCAGGCACTTCACAAACAAAAATGTCATCACAGAGTGAAGTGGGAAACTTTAATCTGGCCACCCTGTATTAGAAGACAAGACACATTGACACAGGCTATACCACTCAGTGTGACAGAATTCCTACAAGCAAATCCTGGCTTTACATCAGTCTTAAGACCTCCCGCCAAAGGTATTCCTGTGCTTGTTACCTGCAACAATTTGTTCAAAACCCCAATTACTGCTATCTCATCCCTAGTTCAGATATACCTGTGCCACCTTTTAAGACCCCGGCGAACAAAAGGGAGTTGCCCCTTCCACGTGATCTTAGTGCATCATGCACATATGCTTGGCAAGTTCAGGAAAGGGAAACTACTTGTTAAAATCTGAACTGGAGTCCGCTGAAATCATTAGAAAACTTCTTCACAGCAAAATGTCACAATTCACTGCATGAAGCAGGAATTTCCCTCCACATCACACCTACTCAGTACACCACAGAAACAACTTCTTAACTTTGCACACCACTAGATACTTACTTAAAACTCACAATTTAGCTTCTACTTCAAAGGTCCAAGAGATGACATCATTACACCCAAAGTACCAAATGCACTCTTGATTCACATTCCCATCTTAAACACACGAGAGAAAACTGCCCACAGAAAGCCCTATACAGGGGAAGGCAAGCTGCAAGGCCCTCTCGTATCTACATGTGAGGCCAAGGGTGAAATCTGAAGAGGGAGAACTCCAGAAGTGGGAACTAATTAAGATAACTGTGACCTTCCCTTATAGGACACCTTGCTAAATACTTCTTTGAAGGGCCAGCCAGCAGAGAGAGCACCACCACAGCACAAAGCGGTGCGCGTTTCTGGGCTGGTGACTGCCTGTGCGGCAGGGAGAAACCCTGGCGCTGCAGGACGCACACCAAGTGGCTACATGAAGATGAGCCAGCACACGGAAGCTGCTCCGTGCTAGCCACCCTCCTTCACTGCAGGATAAGCTACTCCAAACAGCCCGACGTTTCTTACAAGGAGAAAGGCACAAAGAGAGACGGGTAGTCACCCGCCCCAGCATGGCCCCAGCAGGCGCGATGCCGGGCGCTCGCTGACACCCAGGACCAGGTGCCGCAAACCTATGAGGTACAACAGCCTAACGCTGCCACTGCCCTCACACACCAAGTCTCCACGCAGCACCCACCGCATATTACGCCCGCTCATTACCACGGAGCCTTCAGGCAAGCTAAGGGCTCACGCTGGCACCGCATTAGTACCTCTGCGTCGCTGTCCTGCTCTCCAGCGGCCGCACTGCCGGACACGCTGTGGGCTACCGGGGACACCACGCCGTTGCTCACAGCGGAGGAAGGCTGCACCGTGTGCTCGGCGCCGCTGCTCTCTCCAGTCAGACCGTTACTCTTCTCCTTGGTTTTTTTTGTTTTCTTGGCCAGGGGCGGCCCAAGGTCACCGTCGCCCAGGCCGCTCTCCTCAGGCTGGGCCTGCGCGCCCTCGGCCTTACCGCGCCGCTTCACTCTCTCCCGCCGCTTCAGCTTCTTCTCCTGGCTCTCCTCCTGCCGCAGAGAAGCCGGCGTTACACGGCGGACCTGCCGCCCTCGCCCGCCCGTTCCAACAACCCGCCGTTATTCGGTTCTAAGGCCTCAACGCCCGGGCTGCCCCCGGGCCCGCGGCGGGGCCGGGCCGTACAAAATGGCCGCCCCCGCGGCGGCACGTGGCGCGCGGCCGCCCGCTCCCACCTTGACCTTCCTCCGGCGGCCCCGGCGCAGGGACTCGTCGCCCGCCGGCGCTTGCGGCTCGGCGGGGCCGGCGGCGAGGCCGGCGGCGGGCATGGCGGCCGGCTGCTCCCCGGGAAGGCGTGCGGCGGCGCTCCCGCCCGTCTCGCAGCGGCGGCCCCAGCCCCCTGGCTCCGCCCCGGCGCGCAGGAAGTGAGGCGCTACGGGCGGCGGGCGGGCCGGGCCGCGGGGCAGCGCCGCCGCCAGCAGCAGCAGCGGGGCCGCCCCGCCGCCGCATAGCCAGCCCCGCTGCCGCCGCCCGCTGAGCGGGGCCGCCGCCGCCCGGGCCGCGGGGAGCCCAAGCCGCGCCGCGCGGCCCCACGCGCCACCCATGCGGCCGCTGTGCGCCGGCCCGGGGCCGCCCCTTCCGCCCGGCCGGTCCCTTCCGGCGGCTGCCGCGCCCCGCCCCGCCCCCGCCCGTGCGCCCCCCGGGCCGCTGCACCGGCAAGGCGGCGCTCGCCGCTGGCAACGGCAGAAAATACTGCTTCTAACGCGTGCAAATGCTGCCTGTGCCACAAAATACACACCCCAAGCACTACTCGCCTTCGCCCAGCACGGGTGCTTCTAAAACCTGCTAAGAGAATATATTTTATTTTTTTGGAAAATGTACAGGTTCGACCAGCAGTTAAGATCTATATATTATACAGTGAGACACGGTACAGTTCTTCTGAACGTGACAGCCATATTCCCAAATAAAGATTTAGGTCTTAGAGTTGAAATGGTAATACGAGAAAGAAGGGAAACAGTAAGTTTTATTTTCCTTATGTTTTTTTTAAAATGAACAGAATGTTGTTGATGACCAAAATAGTACTGAGAAGAAAGAAAAAAAATAAAACCAGACGACAGATTTTTCCAAGTGGTACAAACACACAGGAACAGCCTATTTTAATGTAATATAAAATACTGCAGTCCCATTTTTTCCACTTCTGGATTGTTGAAATTAACGATCAAATGCTCTGTCAAAACTCCGCTTCTGGCCCCTGCTTCTGAATCTGTTTCTACCAGAGCTACCACGTCGCCCATTCCTGGAGCTTGAGAAGTTTCGCCCATTTCCTCCTCCTCCTCCTCCTCCTCGCTGTGATTCTACTAACTCTGGTAATTCAGTTGCCACACACAATCGCCATTGTTTTGAATCTTCCCATCTTGCCTATTGAAATGAAGTCAGACACAGCAAGTTAAATTCTAGGAATGCAAATACAGGGTATTTCATAATTATTAAATTTGCTCAATTGAAACTGTAAAATTGTGAGCTAATATAGGGGATTCAAATTTCTAACTAAAGTGGACAATACTGGTTTCAAAATTTTAAGCATAGGAGCTACAGCTGAGTATGTCTCAGGTACTACAGAACAGAACTGAAATCCACCTTAGAGCTTTACAGAGCACCCCCAGCAGTAAACCGTCTCCCTACCTTTCAGTTATTAACACCACCACTGTAATTATTACTGATGACAAACCCACACCCTCCCCTCAATTCCCCTCTAATCCAGAACCAAACATGTTCTGGGAGTGAATGAATGCTAGGGCATGTATAGGCATACACTAAGGGAGAAATATCTGAAGTTAAGATTGGAAGTATGGGGAATTTTGGCACAGGAACACTAATTGTGCCAAGCAAAAAGCTGATTTTTTTTTTTTTGAATTCTGAAAAAAAGCTTCAATTTTTTTGAGAATTCTGGCTGAAAAGAACAGGGTGCAGGGAATAGAAAAAAGGTGATGTTCTTCTGTAATAAAATTCACTGCCTACAAAGAGTAAAGATTAATCCAGCAGCAGTAACAAGGGGTGGATTGTTCACACCACCACCCTTCTCAGTGCAAAAGTTTCAAGCTACAGATTTTTGGAGACAGGGGAATACTTTAGGAAAGTAACACTGTACGCTTGTTCTGTTCTTCAGCTCCTGCAAAGCCATCCCTTATGCCTCTAGGGAAGGCAGGATACAGGCTACATAATGTTTTCTGCCTAACCCAGTCCAGTCAGGTTCATCTACAGTCCACTATAACCAGAAATTTCAGCTAACATACCTCTATGTCCTTTTGGTCTGCTGCAGGAATATCAAAGCACACACCCTAAAAAGAAAGAATAATTTTAATGAATACAAGTTTAGGCTTTTAATTGACTGCAACTGGGGGGGAGGGGGGGGCGAAGAGCCTACAGATCTATGTACTAGAAGAGTTTTAAATTTCAAAACATTGGGGTTTTTTTTAAGGGACACTTAAGATAATTAGAAATCTTTGACCACTGAGAGTTTCATTAATACTTCTCAAAACACTGCATGTCCTTAACGTTTTCCTCAGATATACATATTTTCCTTTCCTCTGCATAGCCAGTCACATTTTCTTGCTCGTTAACCATAAGCTTATAACCCTCTCCATCCTGAACTGTGGTCTATTGGCTTCTGCATTACTCGTTTTGTAAATTCTTTCAAATCAGAAGTTTTAATCTATATTAAAAAATGTATACACCAGTAAACTGAATATTTAGGTTCAGACTATGGTGTCTGTGATGGAAACTTCAACATGAATATGAATGAAGTATGCATGGAAATGTCAGTGTGTGAAAGCACCAGAGAAATAACAGCAGAAGGAGGGATAAGAGCATGCAAACATTTGTGCTAACAGCATGCAAATTAAGTCACCAAGATCACAGCACCTCTCTGTTCTATTTCATTGATCAGGGTATATTGAGAAACAATAAATACACCCAGAAAAACACAAAGATGGAGCAAATCAGCAATAATGCCTAACAACTCGCAAAAGCAGGGCATAAGCATTCCTTGCCCTCTGTGCCACCACAAATAATCCCGGACACACTATTTGATCAGTTTCATGTTTGTGAAAATGCATACAAATTCTGAGACAAGAAGAGTGAGGGGAATGACCTTTGTTTAAAGTAACTGTCTCTCAGACATTTTTGCTACAGTTGTTGCAACATGTTAACTTTCTGATCTTTCAGTTTCAGGTACCAGAAACATGAGGGACATGCACTATCAGAATGGACTGTCCTAAGATACCCAGTCCTATGTTTTGTCATTAAGGCACAGTTAGCACAGTTCATACCTTCTACCTGTCCTGCTAACCCTACAGCCACGCTATATACTGCATTATACTACTTCCTCAGCACGTCAGTGGAGCAGAACCCTAAGCCCCTGAGAAGCCTAAGGCCTAATAGAACAGATGGAGGCCCATCCTTCTACCAGTCATGACCTTATGAACAGAGCCTAGAACAGGGAAAAAGACCAACTATCTCCCCCCTGACAATTGCTGAGAAAAGGCTACAATCAGAAGAGCTCAGGAGCAAAAATACAAGAAGAGCTTACCATTTTTCCCTTGAGGAAACACATTCTGTTCACCTTCCTATCGACATCATCCCCCAGCAGTTCTCGCAGTCTCCGCCAAGCATAGCTCATATTGTTTATTTCTTCAGAGCAGCGTAGTATCATTGTAACAAATCCCTAAGGAGTAAGAAATGGGGCATGCTCCCTTCAGTCAGACCAATAAGCTTCAGCACATCTATCTGACAGGAGAAAGCTACTAATTTACAGTTTATAAACAAAGTTTCCAAGTGAATACTGCTACAAGAGCAACTACATTTATAGCCACTATACTCTTGCTTTTAACTAAATTAGTAGTTCCTAGTGGCTTAAGTACAGTTCCCATAAACACAATCATAAGGAGACAATTCTCTATTTAAACAACACAGAGGTGCGTTGGGGTTTTTTTTCAGATTCAAGACAAACATTAAGCCATGCATCCTTACCGCATCAGAGTTCAGCAGAGAGCGCTGTTCAATGGAAGTAGCACCTGAAATATGGGCTAGAGCTGCAGCCAGAGCATTAACTGGTCCCTTTTCTTGTATTAGGAACCGAGCAGATTCTTTGAAATACTCAATAGCAGTCAGAGGAACAGAATCCAGACACCTAAGTAATTAAAGCAAAAAAAAAAAAAAAAGTATACACTGTTATTTACTAGGCTCTGGAATAGAAGAAAAACAGCAGTCCAAGACACTAATAGCGATCAGCAAAAAGAGTTCAGAGAGAGGCAACAAAGAGTGATCCAAGCAGCCCTTCTGAACTAGGAAGATACAACAGGGCTTGAATCACTGAACACACCTGATGGCGTCTTTGCTGGAAGCCTTTATTATATCTGTTGCAGTAGGAACACCAACACGCTTGAATGTAATGCCCTGAAATTTAAAAAGCAAAATACAGATGAAAGTTGCAGATCATAAATAATTCAGTTCTGAAGAAACAGTATTGAACTCCACTGAAACAAGCATTTAAATCTACCATTTTTCTTCTTTTTTGTCTTTTAACTTACGACTTTTGCCGGTGAAAATTATAAGATTAAGCTTACAGGGAAACGGATAACACTTAAAAGCTGCCTATGTAGCTGGTCAGTCTCACTAGGCAGTGACCTTAAACTGAAATAAATAGAAATAATTTTGGCAAAGTCCTACAAATTCTAAATTATTAAATTTAGTCTGAATTACTTGTATTCAAGTACAAGTTACACAGCCTTTCTAAATGTAAGTCTGAGTTTTATGTCTGAGACTAAACCATCTCATTCCAAATGAATACTTAAGTGGCAAGAAACTACCATATGGAACAGTGCACAAAGTGCAAAAATGGATGTAACGGTTCTCAGTAAAGCTACACATAAGCAAATCACTGATCATACAATAAACCAGGGTGAACAGTACACTGAAATTCTGCTAGCCCTTTGTTGTCTCCACAGGTACAATCTTTCTGGCATTGGCTGAAAAAGCATGGGCATGAGAACCTGCAGCACACTCCCCACTCCACAGTATCTGACAGTGCATCCAAACTCTGCAAGGTAACTGAATCGCAACTGGGTGCTTTATAAGCCATATTCTGTAATTGAAATATTGAACAAAACATGAAGATTTTACATGCTACCCTGACACATTACATTTAAGTGCTCACAATTAGAAGAAAACTATACTTTACCGCTTTTTGTTCCACATATCTTAACTGATGTTCTTCCTTTCGCTGATAAAAACAGATACAGATCCCAGTCCGTCCAGCTCGACCTGTGCGTCCAGAACGATGGATATAGGACTCGACATCCTTCAAAATAAATAGCTTTATGACTCATCTGATTTATTGTAATTTAATCAATTCATTGCATTCACATAACTTATCAAAAGCTGCTACAGTTAAGCCTGAACAATACACAATACCTGCATCACAGAATTAATTATTATTTTTTTTCACTAAAGTCAAACGAGTAAGTTATTCCATAACCCTCCAAAAAACATGGTTTGAAAGCCAGAGCACTGATCAAATAAGTCTTGTTTTGGCATCACCACAGAGAATATGAGAAAACATTTTGAGTGTGTGTACCTCTATGACAATCCTGCTCGCCCTCCTGCACACCACCTTAAGCAGGGTTACTGAAATATTAATAGCAAACTCACTGAAATATTATATTTTTCTTTTAAACCCTCTTAACTTTAGCCAATGTTCTCATTGTTGGGGTCTCCTCCTCATATATGCCCCAACTTAGTGAATCATTCTTGCAAGACAAAATAGCTTTTCTTCACTTCCCGCTGTTCCCAGACTTGCAATCACCATTGAAGGGAGAGGCTTTGAGAACAGCCTTAAAAGAATAAGGAGACCATCTTTAAACATACTAGGGACTGATGGACTCTGAAAAAATCCTCTAAGGAACTACTAGGGTATATCAGGACATTTCTTACCTGAAATGCAATGCTGATAAACTCTGTGTGATTAATACCATCACCTGATAGCATATACTACTTGAAAACAAGACTGCAAATTATTAGAAGATGCCCAACATAACCATCTCCTACCTTTGGTGGTGAACTTTGTACAACCAGGTCAACTTCAGGGATATCTAAACCACGGGCAGCTACGTTGGTTGCAACCAGAACTTTAAATGTGCCATTTCTAAAACCTTTCAGTGTAATCTCTCTTTGCTTCTGCGGAATGTCACCATGCAATGACTGACAATCCTGAAAAACAGTAGTAGTATTATAGGACTGTAGCAAAAGCCAAGACAGTGCCTCATTTTATGGTCAGTTTTAGGTACAGGATCTTGGTATTTGACAGACACTGTATGGCAAGATACAGAAGACCTGAATTACCAGAGTTTATATTTTAGGTATCTTACAATATTTACTCAGTACTTCTCATTCATATACCCAAAGACCTTTACCAAAGGTAGGAAGACAGAATCACAGCATGTGTCTTGTGTCCACCTCTAATTACCATGACCTATGAAAACAACTATGCCCTAACTTGCCATCCATCCACACCATCCAAGAAAGGTTTAGCTCTCTCAAAATAGCCATTGACAATTTTCTCAGGCCTTCTTAGTATTCATTTAGACATCTTCTCCAAAATAGTACTGCTTTTTAATCACCCTTAATATATTAATTTCCCCCACTAGCAATTAAAGGATTAAAATAAGTGGTCCTAAAAAAATTAACTACAGCTTCAAAGATATATTTTTTTAAATCCAAACATTCTGAAAGTCCTTCTGTATCACAGTAATAACAAGTATAAAGACCAAACATCCAAAACCTGTTTTTTCCTCCACATTTCACAGCTTGCCTGTAGATGGTTATCATGTTTTCCACACACGAACAGAGAATGATTTGAAAAAAGTACTAATGCAATGCTAGGGTCAGCACAGAATTCAGAATCTCTTTTTCAGAAAGTTTTGGATTAATGTCAGCTGGTAAACAGAACAGGCATATATTCTATTAGCAAGTATTAATATGCTAAACCAGAAACATTAAGAAATTTCTTTCTCTTACTTGCCAAGATCAGACTTCTGCATTGCCTATGCAAGATTTGATATTACTAACACCATCAGTAACAGAGGATAAGGTTCCACACTCAGGTTTAGCTGTTACTGAGGTCATCTAGGAGTGTGCAAGAAACACTCCTGAACACAGTTGTAGCAGGTGTAAAAGCTTCTCCTTTCCCTGGGAACATAACAGTATACTACTTTCTAGACATAACCCATCTCCTCAATGAAAACACACAGAGAAAAAGTAGTTACTGTGATACCAGCACCAGCCAACGTCACCACACATCTTGAACACTGGACCACCACATCAACAAGTTAATTTTCCACCAGTGCTAGAACGTGCCATACCACAGATCTCAGGAATACACTAGAGGTCATACACAAGAGACAGCAGATCGAATTCTTCCTGTGGAGAACTCTTGAACAATGAGAACTCTTTAAGAAAAAAATCCTTTATAGCCCAGCACCTGTTAGGGCAGCCTTGTCCTGAAGACTACATATAATGCTGTAAACTTTCAACCAATTGTTGGGGGTTTTTAAAGGTTCTCTTTGGCGGTTTTGAAACTGTCTGACCACCTGCAAAAGCCTGTCTTACCCACTTCAAAAGTATCTCTTTAAAACTTATTCAGCATAGTACTGATATCAACATAGGGTTGATACATCTCTGGACAGGTTTTGTTACTTAATACAGATGACAAAAATACCTGTTTGATTGAAGCATTCAGTGCCAGTTCATTTGCGTCCTTTTTGGTCTCACAAAAGACAATGGTCCTCCCGTGGCTGCCACTGTAGACCTGAATGACATCTCCAATAACTGCAGCTCTCTGAGACCAGTGACACTCTATTGCCAAATGCTATGGAAAAGAATTCCAGTGTTTAGCTTACATAAAAACACAAGATTCTTTTTTAATACATTTGAAACTGTAAAATCCAGAAACACTGAAGAGTTACACAGTTTCCTGATGGGCAAAATATGCTAACTCACATTCCTGGAATCTGCAAAAAACCATAAGGCTCCTATGTTCACCACAATTAGCCTAACATTAAGCAAATAATTACAGCAAGAGGGGAAAAAAAGTTCACAATCTAGAAATCACTTTTTCAAAGCAAGGGAAAAAAATCCAGGAGATGTTATACCATTTCTCTGGAGGACAGTCAGGGGTACAAGATTTTGTCACAATTCTATCAACTAAGGCTTCATATGTCAGATAAAGTGAAAATAATAAATACAGTGTTAAAAGCTTTTTTCAAGCACAAGATTAACATTCTTTCAATCCTACTGATACAACTATGATGTGTCAACTGAGCTGTCAAAGTAACCGCTAAGCAGTACATAAGGAGAAACAATACCTTATTTTATCAAGTGAAGATAATCAATTCGGGCTTCTAGCATATACGTGTTGTGTTCCTGGCTATGGCACTTACTGCATAGCAAGCAAAGGCCTAGTGAGGTGAGATACCACAGGAAGTTTGAAAACATCTGTGTACAGAACAGCCAAAGTCCATTGTGATGTCTGTGGTGATTTAAATGTGTCAGGCTGGTGTTGAAGTGTGCCTTTTGCTTTCAACTTGGATAAATTCAGATACCGTTTTTCTCTGAAAACCAGCAAAACTAACTGGTAACTGAATCCTCAGTCTACCCAAGATTATCTATATGCTTACCAGATGCTATGAGAAGAAAGGCAGATCCTAAACCTAAAAAGTTTGACAAGCTGTAATGTGCCTTAGGATTAAAAAAATAATTCTCAGAACAAACTTTCAAAATCATTCTGATAATGTACCTTAGGATGGGATGACCATTTGTAGCATAAAGAAAAAGGAAAAAGGCCTGAACGCGTTCCACATTAGATAAATTACTCACTTCTACTGTTGTAGCAGCCTTCTGAGTTCTTTTCCCAATAAGGTCAATCTGTTCATATTTTGACTTCATGTATTTCTTAGCCACATCATACACCCAATGCGGGCAAGTTGCAGAAAACAGTAGCGTCTGGGGATTGTCTTCAGAATCTTCAAACACATAATAATGTTTCAAAAACTTCACGGTTTATCTTACATAGGTATAAGAGTCAATTATATGGGTCATTAAAAATATGTGGTCAAATATCAATATATAAAATAAAGGCGGCAATTCTGCTTCTTAAAGTTATGCAGTATCAACATCTGGAGAAAAAAACACTCTCAAAAGCCTAAATATTTTCAAGATTAGGAAAAAAGTTACTATGACTAGAAATCCACTCTGTTTTCAAGCAATGAAAAGGGTAAAAAGCTTCTAATTCCTTTTAACTGCAAGAAGTCCAAGTACAACTTGTAGATAGGTCTCAAAGTTATTTACAGATCCCTCAAGTACTGGATTTTAAGCTCTGCAAAGTTTCTATGACTGATTCCCACTTTCATGTCTCCTCATGTACTGCATTCACAGTACGTTTCGTACAAAACAAAGCTACCTTGCAACTTGCAGAAAATTATACCTGAACTTTAGCAGACTAAAGTATTACTAATATTTCCTACTATTTGTTTAAATTTTGAGATTACCCTTCTTGTATGCAACTCGTAATATGTCTTCCACTTGCTCAGCAAATCCCATGTCCAGCATCTGGTCAACTTCATCAAGTACAACATGTTTCACCTTGGTAAGGTCCAGCTTGCCATTCTGAAGATGGTCTTTGATTCGACCAGGTGTCCCAACCAAAATGTCAATACCACTTCTCATGAGATCAACTGATAAATAGAAAAGAGCAGAAAAGGAGTTAGTGAACTAGGAATCACTGTCTGCTTTAGAAACACACGGTAGCTACGTAACAACGAAACAGCTTCTTAAACCATACTAAGTGCTCTCCTTACAAATGTAAGTGAAAAAAAATGAACAGGAGAAGAAAACTTGGGGGAGAAAAAAACACCCCAAAACTGGTAAGGTAGAAGTTCTACTGCTCTTCCTGAAGGAAAAGATTTCCCATCTGCCTTCCCTCTCCCGATGGTTTAAAGTGGCAAAGAGGTTCTTTTAACATACTTCGGAAATAGTTAGCTCTTCCCAAATTGTCTACCTTAATAGGAAACTTTAAAAAACCCTGTATTTATTCGACTATCCAATTACTGAAATCACCTCCTTCCTGACATTCTGCAGGGGAAAAAAAAAAAAAAAAGCCATCCTTAACGTCTCAAGACAGATTACGATGAAAAAGCTTACTCTCATTCCTGCTCTCATTTGCCTTGTTTACAATCAAGATGGTAAAACGTGCTGTCACAATAAAGAAATTCTTCTCCACTTTACAAATCCTCTAGATCAACACTCACAGCTCTAAGACTCAGAAAATATAAATGTTTACAAAAGCTGAAACCCAAATACAGTATAATCTCTTTCACTGTGTTTTAAGGTACATGAGTAAACAAGGAACACCAAGGATATAATTGACTGCTATGGTTATTTCACCCCTTAAGAAGATATATTCTGAGCTATTGAATTCCCCATGATACTCTCCAGTTCCTGAGTTAATAAGTGAGTGTTTGGAAGGACTAAACTGCAATTCTCAAATATGTCAGTCAATCAATATTTCAATTATTAGTGATAAGTGTCACTTACTTTGTCCATTATACGGAGTTCCTCCATAAAAACAAGCTACTGTTAGCTTTCTTGTGATGTCCTTGAAATCTTTGGCAACCTGATTTGCCAGTTCTCTTGTTGGACAAAGAACTAGTACCTAGACAGAATGACAAACAGATGTTCTCTCAGCACGGCTTCTGCCAAGAAACCACTAGACTTCTAATTGTTAGTTTACGTCTGACCATTTCTGTAATTTAAAAAAAAAACCAAACCTTGTTTAAATAGCTATCTAAGCAAAGATTAGAGAAACACACTGCTTAAATCTCTTGTAACATCATTAATCTCCTTCAGCCCATGCTCTTTTAGGACAGGCTAACCTCTTTTTTAATGAGATAGATGGGAGGTACTTAAATCTTACTTAACCGTAGCTCCTGAACAGATCTGCTACAAGTTTTCTTCTACATGCACACATGCTGTTTGAGTGCAAGACCGAAGGATCTGGGTTACAAAAGGTTTTTACACATGCTTGGTAATGCTTCACAGTCCTGCAAGAAGGTGTAAGAAAGAGCCATCAACTCTCTCTCAAGCTTCCCTGTGACTCAGGGAAACATATGTTCAATCTGCAAAGCTGGCGTTCAGTGTGGTTCTGGAGCCTGTGCTGATATCCTCACAGAAGCAATCAAGGAACTGTCCTCTCTTCCAATATATAGGCTTCATCCAGGTGTTTTAAATGATTTAGTTTAACTTGTGATCACAGTATTGCTTTCAAATACGGCATCAGTGGCTTGACAGAAGGAACCTTAAAATCTTTATCCTGTTACTTCTTTCAACGTTGAAAGACATTACAAAAAAGATAGTAGTAGTGTACTATGATAGAGTGAGGTCTGAAGTCTTTAAGACTTGTGATTCCCTCAAAGAAAGCTCTCCCTTCTCTGCAAGACTATACCACATCTAGAGCCAGCATTCTTAGTTGGACAGCCAACGTGATGGGCAGATGCAAATAAAACAGCTAGTACTAGTTTTGGAATGAATTTCAGGTAATCTATAAGATGGGTGACAAGATGAAATAAACTGACAAGGAAAAAATTCCACTATTAATGGGGATACAATAAGCTTTGGCCTATCTAGTTTTGGAGGGCATCACAAAAATTTGATGAAAAAACATACATGATATTCCCTAGCAGAATGAATCTGCATCCTCTGGAGCAGAAGCTTCAAGTATCTGTTGGTGGTTCTAGTGAAAGCTAAGTCTATTTTTAAAACTTCCCACCATTTACATGCTTAAATAGATATGTTTAAGTAGACAGCTTTTATCAATCAGAAAAAGTCACTGATCTGTTACTCATCTGGGAGAAAAACAAGTATCCAGTAACCACTGGACCTGAACAGCTAAGGTGATTGAACAAAACTAAAAAGGAACACATTGAACACCTGTAGTTTCAGTCTCCCTGTAAGCAGAGAAAGGAATTGACAAGTGGACAGTGTTATTGTACTCTTTACTCTTGATCAGAGGGTATGAGGCTGCACAATGCAGGTAAAGCCCAATGAACACAGCTTTCAAATAACCTTTAATGTGAGTTAGCTTATCCCAGCACAGACCTGAAGAACTTTTCCAGCGGGTTAAAAATCTGAATCGCTTGGACATGAGACAAAGCAAAATCAGCATTCCAAGCACAGTTACCTTTGGTGAACGGCCTCTTCGTCTTTCCTGTGAGTCTCCCTGAAGCTTTTCAATTAAGGGAATAGCAAAAGAGAACGTTTTCCCTGTTCCAGTTCGTGCTTGAGCAATTACATCTTTGCCAGAATATACTGGGTCGAAGGTCTTCACTTGCACGGGAAACAGGTATGTCACTCCTCGAGCTGTAACAATTTCAACAGACTTCCTTAATACAATCATTTTACAAGTGTTCTTTCATACTCTTCAGAGAAAGTTATCCCAAGCAGAACTTCCATCAACTCCGAAGTAAATCAGAATGATATTACGACCTTCATTGTTTTATTTAATCATGGAGTTCATCTGTAAAGAGTGCCCTGGGACTGTCCATTTCATTCTTCCACTTCATACCACCAGACATAGTGCTAGCTGGGACAGACGAAGTTACTAGCCTTTAATTAAAGCCTTTAAGTACTGTGACTTTATTTATGTAATACTCCCCACCTATCTATGAAAATCTCTTCCTTTCAAATAAAATGTATGTCAAACCCACTTTTCTCTTAATTCATACTAAGTCATGCCAAACTAATGCCACAGACACTAGATATATCTGGGTTTCCTCTACTCACACTGAAGTAATTTTTAATTGAAAAATTCTTGCACACAATTTTTTTTATGCTTATGTCATTTAAAATTCTACTGTAAAGGCTGAACTGGACAATACTGCAAACAGAAGTCTGTTCAAATACATATTTAGAGTATGCAATCAATATGCCTTCTGTATAGCATCTGTACTTGCATATGCACAAGCAGAGCACATCGCAAAGCTCATTGATTATGTTGAGCATAAAAACACATGACAGATCATTTACTTTCTGTGGTCACATCATGCCAAGAAATTTACCTTGAAGAAGCTGAACGGTCCCTTTGGAAATAGAAAAATTGGAGAAAGCACCTTCTTTCTGTTCTTCAGTCATCTCCTGTTAGGTGGACAATAAACATTCCATGTTAATATCATATGACCATCAGAAAATTCAAGGTAATAGCATAGGCTCTGGTGTCATACTCAAGGGTCAAATTTTGAGTGACAGTATCACAGCTGCAGCTAAAGAGCCTTCTTTGTTTTTCTTACTATCATATTTCAAAGTTAGACAAAAGTGATCTGTAATTTAAGTTAAGACTGTTTCATATCTAATGTCCTAACATTGTAAATGCAAAACCCCCAAATTAAAATTCTGAAAGCTCTTACATTAAATTCATCTTAAATTAAATTCTATTTTAAATAATTACCAATGGCCTAACATACTATGTTGTGCCATGTAAGAACCTGGCTTGATACCTAGCCTATTTCCTACTTCCCAATTAATACAGCACAGTGATTTAGAGGTACAGAAATCAATCCCCAAAAGAATAACATTACAAGGTAAAGCATCAAATGCATGTACTTTGTAATGTATCAATTCCATATATGTCTTTACAGCACAGTGATTAAAATGCTACGCGTGAGGAAAGAATGCTAACCCTGGAAACCCTGGATGTTTTTGTGATGCATCAATTGGAACTAGAAACAAAACCAAGCAACAGTAGAACATAAAAGTGTAAAGACTTTTCAAAACAAATCCTAGGTACAAGATATGTTTCCCTTCAAAAAAAAAAAAAGGTGGTTCATGTCAAGCAATTTTAAAGGAACTCCAACCAAATAGAACTAGACAAAAACTTTCTTACAGAAAGGTTTAAAAAGACACACAAAACTGTTACAACACAGCATTTTATTACATTAAGGACCATCTTATTGCATTAACAACTACTACTTAATAAGATGATACATAAAAGCATATTAATACATTAACTTTTCTTCTTCCACTAATTAAGGCCAAATAATTCTTATTTCACTAGCAAAGTACTCATAATACCAACAAGAAGTCAATTACAATCGTATCTAATGATGCTGAATCATATTAAAACACCATCTCACTGCAGCTTGTCCACCTGCCAACAGCTACCACTGTACCGGACTGTTGAAGTGAGAAAACCATGGTGCGCTGACCTAGAACTTCAGGACTTTCGTAATCTAAAATTTTTGCAAATAACTGACAGAAGGGACAGTTTAAGTAGCTTTAAACTCTGGAAGTTTACAGCAGTCTTTCCGCTGACTGGCAGGGAGAAAAAAAAAAAAAGGATAACCTGCTCTAAATTTAACCTTGTTGCAACACCGGAGCTGAAAGCTAAACACATCACTAACTAAATCAATTATTACTTTTACCTGCTCTTGCTCGCTGTCACCATCACCACTTGACGTTTCACTAGAATTACTGTGCCGTTTTTTATGGGCAGATTTAACCTTTAAAGAAGACAGTCTCGTGTTCTCCGGGCTTTCTTCTCTCGTATCACCGTTCTGTTTAGCCGCACTCCTCGATTTCTTGACTTTCGGGGAATCGGCCTCATCCTCCGACTGCTCGCTTTCATCCATCTGAGGCCTCTTCCTCCGAGATTTGTCATGGCGTTTAGATTTCTTCTCTTTTTTCTCCTTCTGGTAAGGCACAAAGCAACGCGGGGTAAATGAAAATACACGCACGCCACCCAGCCGACACGAAACGGAGAAGACGCTGCAGAGCTGTTAAAAGGAGCAGCCTACTGATGGGCGGGGGGGCTCGTCCTAAAGCGACGGACCGTCCCCGCCGGCCGCAGGTGCCGCCAGGAGGCATCTCCCCGGCCACGACACCCGGGCCTTCGTTCCCGCGACTCCTTTCGCCACAACGCGCACCCGAGGCCGCTCCCCGGGCCGCTGCGCCATGCGGGCGGCCGCACAGCTGCCCCGGCAGGGCTCCACGCCAGGCAGGGCCGCGCCCCAGCCCCGCAGGCCCCGCCGCCCTCCCGGGACGCGCTGCAGCCGCCGCGCACGTGGCCGCCCGCCCGGCCCGGCCCGGCCTGCCCCGCGGCCGCGCAGACCCACCCCCGGCTCACGCCACCGGGGGGACACGGCACGAGGCGAGATCCGCCGGCCGCGACACCCAGCGTGCCGGCGAGGCGGCGCGGCCAGGCCGTAGCCGGCCGCAGAAGGCCCCAGAGCCCTCCCCGGTACCTTGCGCCGCCGGCGGCTGGTTTCCAGCGCCGACTCCGTCTCCATCGGGCACTCCGAATCCGACTCGGCCCCGCTGCTGGCACTGAACCGGGTAGCTTCGGGCATCTCCGCTGGCCGGCACCCGCTCCGCGCCACGCTGCTGCCGCCGCCAGCCGCCGTGTGACAGAAACAGCCCCCGCCCCTGCCCCGGCAACGCGGGGCGGGGCCGCGCCGCCCGGCAGCCAATAGCGTGCCGCTCGCGCCGCCAGACTACAGTGGCCAGAACGCCTCGCGGCTCCGCCCGGACTCCAAGGCCCAGCGTCCCCCGCACCCGCACGGCTCGTGGTGCGCCGCGCGCCTTCGCCGCGAGGCGTCCGCCATGGCGGGGGGGAGGGCCGCGCCTCAGTCCCCAGCTTCCCGCCAGGGCCGACGCTTGCCGTGCCGCCTTGGCGCGGTGAGACCCTGGGAGGAGTTTGTTAGCCCAGCGGAAACGCTGGCAGGCGGCGGCAGCGTGAGGCGCTGAGGGCGGGGAGCTACCGGAGCAGCCTGAGAGGGGGAGCCCCGGTACCGGCGTGACGGGAGCGGAGCGCGGCGGGCGGGAGAGAGCGCTGCGAGGCCCGGCCCCAGCCACCGCCTCTCCTTCCGCCTCCTCACAGCCAGAGGCACCTTCCCTGAAGTAAATTTTCTATGACTTTAACTACAGCTTTAGCCTCCTGTCTCCGCCACCCCTGGAGACAAGTTTTGGGCAGTGAAAGAGCCCGAGGCAGTCACAGCAGTGTGACCGAGCGCCTCAAAGATCTCAAAGGACCCCAAGCCTGTGGTGACTATTGGCATGAAACCAGCGCTCTGCTTTTAGCTATAGGAATAAATCAGGGTTAAAAAGTCAAAATCAGTCTTCTGAATTAAAAGCTGTAAAGTGATCCCGACGGCTGCCACACGTTGATTCCTTCAGACAAAGAGAGGGGCGGGCTGGAGCAGGGCAGGAGCCGGCCGGCCCGCGGTGGGGTCTCTCCATGCCCCTGACCCCTTACCTGTTGCCTCTTGCACGTTTTCATTTGCAAAGACCAAATCCTGCTTGCCAGGTATAAACACGCCAAGTAGATCTAGCTGAGATTTCTCCAGGACGCAGTGAGAGAACCTTGGGATTCAAGGAATTTTCGTAGCAACAAGGTGCGTGCTAATCTAGTTTATTTGCTTTGTGTTCTGACAGGGGAGGTGGAGCATGCAGTTATTTCTGTGGCACAAGTCGGAAACACTTCCAAGAATTACAGTGTAAAACAGTCCTGTCCAGCTGATACAGTTCCTATCAGAGCAGCACGTAGCCTTTCCAGGTTAATGGTGTGATCCGAACGAAGCATACCAGTTCTTATTTTTATTATCACAGGGGTGCAAAAACTAATCAAAGATGAAATCAACAGAAATACACATTAGCTCTCCAAAGCCTATGGTCAAAAGTTTTAACTAACAACTTTGATGTAGACACAGCCTCATGGATGTGACTTGATCGCATTTACAGTCCGATTCCATTATTACAAAGGGAAAGTTTACAAAGCCTATTTAAAAAAATAATCAAATATTCACAACCAGAGTAAGCTAAGGCAAGGAATTTTCTTGTGAGCGTCCTTCCACTTTGTCCTCCTCTTTGCATTAGTATTTATGCTTTTAGAATTTGGCAGGAAGCTTCATCTTCCTTTCAGTCCACCTAAAATAACAGAATTATTAGACGTCAGGCCTCACATTCTCAATATAAACTGAGTTGGCTTAGCTTCTGATGGCACAGATGGCATTGACACAAACGATCAAAACGACCCTTTGAAATATGTTTTGCTAAAAAGCATCCAACAGATTTCAAATGTTCATGTCTGAGTAGTATATTAAATGCATGCTCGAAAGTGTGCAAAGCCAAAAGCTGCTTAAGGGGGAGGGAAAAAAAAAAGTCAGCAGAATTTCCTTAAAACTTGTAGTATGTGATTTGCTCCTTCATATATTAGCTTCTCAAGGTGACAATACATATCTAATGAGAACTCATGATTTAATTACACTTAAATACCAGTCATTTAAGATCTTAAGAATATGTGATGCTACTAAAAAAATTGATATGATCTTTCCCTCACAGTATTTTAACGTACATTCTTGCCAATTTAGTTAACAGTTTTGTAGGTCTTCTCGACATGCAACTGTGTAAAGAATTTTCATACAAAAAAAAAGTTTCATACCAATTTGTTTTACATTAAGGGATTTTTTTTCAAGTATAGTTACAGGTAAAATGTATCCTATGAAAGGAAGAAGAAGCTTCTAGCTCAAGTGATGTACACATTTTCCTGTCTGTTGTAGGCATGTTGGATGGTATTTTGTAATTTAAATTTTGATTGAACCCCTCTATAAAGCTTATTATAAAGACTTTTTATTCTTCGTCTACAACTGGGGAAACTAGGACTGTATCTGTAATGTCATATGGCAAGATCAACGTTAGCTGAACCTGCCTGGTAACAGGAGTTTATGTTTAACACTGAGCTTATCAATCAACATTTCTGCACTTGGCCATCTCCATCTGCAAGGCAGAGCTCATGCTATTTTCTTGCCTCATGAAGACAAATGCAAAATATAAACAGCAGCATTTGTAAAGCTGATTTAGGGGGAATGTTCATGTAAAGAGACATGAAAATTTTGTTGTTGGGGAGTGGGATTTATGATTTACAACAACATTTCTGCCTAAATCTGATTGTTAATTTGAATATCTAATAATCTAAACATCTAATATAGTTACATGTGTTTTCTTACCTTGGGGAGTCAATTCCACTGTCTCCTGTAATGCTGTGGTTTTCAGTCCCTTCTGAGTTCTGTCCTGATATCATAGTACATGCATCCTTCAAAAACAGACGTTTTTTTCCCAGAGGGTTGCTCAATTCTTTGGCCTGTGAGTGCAAAGCACAGCATGCCGCTACTTCTATGTCATAGCTGAAGACCTGCAAAGCATCAGCATCTGAGTCAGCCTCATTAGCGTGGCAGAAATCTGCTACAGTTGAAGCCTTCGTACATTCAGCAAGGCTAGTTTCTTCTTCCTCTCTGTGACCTATTGCAAGAACCTGACTGCACAAACAACTTTCTTCTGTAAAATCTCTTGGATACTCTTTTGACCCATCTATTGATTCTGCAAAACTAGCACTTTCCTTACATCCATGCTCTCCAGAGTCATGTTTGTTTACAGTTGCGTTGTACTGGGCAGGGTAAGCGTTAGCCATATTACAGTTTTTTAGGGACATAGCTGTTCCCAGCTTTTGCACAGCTTTACTGCAGGCTCTTGTTTCTGAAAAAGCATGGCCAGGAGGCAGGTGACAAGGTTCATTGCTTTCAAAATTGTCATCCAGGTGTAATGAGTTACAGGTGTCACCATCATGTGCTTTTTGGTACAGAAGATGGCAGTTACCAGTAAATCCTTCACTTTCAAGCTTTATTGATCCAGAATGGCTGGCACAGTCGTATTTAAATACAAGTTCACTCTTTTTAACAGTCTTTTGTCTGTGTTTCACACCAATTGTTTTTACCGGGTTAATATTGGCTGTATAATTTGAAAGACTGACATTTTGAAATTCATTTGCTGTTTGGTCCAATAACTCACATGCAGTGTCAGCTTTGCACCTGCAATACTCATCTTTCAGATGTAACACAAATTTTGCATCTTCCTTGCACACATTGTTATCTTCAGTGTAGGAGCAAGGAGATTTTTTAACATCCCCAGGATTTTTTTTTACTCTTCTTCTTTCTATGTTTTCTTCAGAAATATTACTCTCCAGAAAGTATTTACTTTTATTATCTATTTGCAAAGTACTGCCTTGCAGGTAACTAAAGTTTTCACTTAAACTGTCTTTCTTTAGTTGGAGGGAAGACCTATTAGCATGGAGTAGCTTGTTTTGCTTAGCTTTCACAGCCTGTGTTTCAGTGGCCAGCTGTTCAGTTTCATAGTCAAAGGGTTTTGAGGAGTCCAAGGACTGCGGCCTTTGTAAAGCCCTTTCTTGCTTTCGAATCCGGGACTTCAGCTGACTGTTAATTGTACCTTTGTACCCTTTCACATAAAAGTTGCGTCTCCATGACATACCTTGAAAAGGGTTCTTAATTTGTCTTTTATATATGACACAGGATTCCATGGCTACATTGGATGACTGTTGGTTTCTGGTAGGCAGTGAAAGGTTCTCTTCCAGCTTCTCATTTTGGGATGTTAGCTCATGTATGTGAGATTTCCTGTTGCTTCTGCTAATCTGCTTCTCTTTCTTTGATTTGGTTTTCCTCGTGTGTTTTGCTGTTTTACTTTGTGTCTTTTGAATACAATCCTTTGAAAGATGGTTTTGCCTGACTACTGACACTTCAGCCAAGGTACCCTTACTGATATACTTTTTCTGCTCCTCAAACTTCTGCATAAATATTGTGTGTTTAATCAGATTATCAACTGTAAGGGCAGGGTTAATACGCTTGACAATTTCATGCTCAATATCACGTGGAATATTATCTAAATCATCTTCATCCCTGACTGGCCACTCCTTGGGAGGAAACTGGGCTGAAAAAGTCGAGTACTGCTTCTTATGTTTTTCTTTTTTTGAAGTGCTTCTCCAGAAAAGGCCAAAACCAAACCTTTTGCTTTTCAGTTTCTCTTTCACAGATGTCACCGATTTTATGGTGTCCCAGGAATGGTTTTCAGCAGATGTGGAAATGCCTTGAGTTTGAATTGAAAGCTTCAATTCACTGCAGCCTTTTTTACCTCCTCCATTAGGTTCATGGTTCATTGGCTGCTGTTGTCTTTGTTCACAGAGCATACTCTGGTCAGGGAAACAATGGCAGGATCTGTAACGGGATACCGCAGGAATGTTTTCTTTCACTAGGTCTGCATAGCGCTCAATGTTTACCAGGTAAGTGAGAGAAGGTGATGAACAGGAACAGCTGTCCTCCAGTGGGACCCTTCTATTGTCTTCTGTGGCATCATTTGTGATAAAGTATGTGTTGGGAGTCACAATGAAGTATCCTTCTCCCGTATGATAGATTTTCCTTTCTTTAATTAGAGTGCCAAGGATATTATATAAGATTTTGTGGGAGGGAACTGGAATGCCTACAACAAAGATACAGATGTTTCACATCAGGAATAAGTTTTCAAATAAAATGGGAGCTGGCCAAAAAATAACTTACATACAACAGATCTGGAAGCAACAGAACATGAAATACCCAAAGTATGTAGTTCACAGGATTCCAAAAGAAGTTTGAAACTGACCTGGCAGCTGGAGTTTGAGTAAGGCATACTCAATTTCAACATGAAAGTGTCCAGTATCACCTGACAAAACGCAGGATTTTCTTAATACATCACTATTCTGCTGAGCTCCAAAGCCTGCATGACATCTTGGGGCCAGCACAGGCTGCAGCCCTAAGGCAGGGAGAGCTCTTCTGGGCCAGCCAGATGAGGGCAGCACAGAAACATCATCCAAACGCGTGCTCTGGTAGGTGAAATCCTGCCGGCGTCTTACAGATCGGTAAAACTCAATCTTTAACTGCCGCGGCCATTCCTCACTGATGAGGCAAGTTACCCCTGAGGAAGAAGGTACAGGCTAGCTGTGTTTCTGGTTGTCACTACGGCACTGTTGTGATGGAGCTTAGGATGTTCTTGAAATAAACAAGGATGTTCTCTTTGTGTTTGTCAGGATATGGCATTCATGAGAGAGACCTTTCAGGTACAAACCAAACCATGTGCTGTTCAAAGCATTTCTCTTTTGGCAGGTTATTTAACAGTGCCTTTTATCACTCTCCCTGAAGCTTCTGGTGTAATTTTGTCAGATGACAGTTCCTTACCTCACTGGGACTAGTCTCGGCTACTGTTTTTCCCTTCAAGTGTCACAGTCCCAGAGTCTAGTGATCTGATCTACTGCCCCAGGCTTCTGCTGATCTCCTGCCTAAAGGAATGAAAACTTCCAGCAAGGAGAAAACACAGCAAGAAATACACTTTCTCCCTACAAACTTTGGGAGTGCCACTTCTGGCTGACCTAGAAATGCTACCTTGTGGTTGTCTCAGTGCATGTATGAACTGTATCACGTTCCTGGTAGGATTCTGGGCCAGTTTATGGGGTTGCATCAAAGTTTTGCCCAGCAGTGAAAATGCCTACCAGATCAACCTGTAACATTTTCAGAGCTGTAAGATTAAGAAGACTCAAAAAAAGGAAGCTCAGTATCAAACAAAGCGATTTCCTGCAGAGGGCCCTAATAAGCCTTTACAAAGTCTCACATGCACACAGACACACACATTTCAATATTGCACATCTAAGGGAAACAGAACGTTTTTCAGATTGAAAAGAAAACACAGCATTTAAGGGAAGTGGCTGCTACCCCATCAGAAGAGAAGGATTACAGCTCATTTAGTGTAAGTAATTTGCTTTCAGGAAGGAAGGGGATGGGATTTGACCAATGAACCTGAATTTGAGGCCAGTTGTATTTTTTAATAGCAAACATCAGATGTAGACTTCTATCCAGTCCCTTTGCTGTCAAAGTCAGCTATTTGCCTGTCTCTTAAAGGAAGGCTCAATTTTTTTTTGTGATCTGACACAGTCTATTTTATGCTGTTCCCTATCTGGCACCTAAATACCTCATATCCATGCTTTCCCACCCTCTGAAAGGGCATACTCTCCAACATGCTACTGCACTCAATTCCCTCTTATTCTGAAGATTTAATAAAATCTGTAAAAAGCATTACAGTCAAGGCAATGTTAGCAACACTCACAAACTGATAAGGAATATGCACATTCGTATATTCTACCAGTTGCCTGTTAATTTACATTCTTTCATATTGCCAGCTTTGCCTGTAAACATTCAGTGATCACTTGCCCAATACCAGAACCTCAAGCTTGATGATACAGTCACTTTTTAAAGGAGGGAGAAGTAAATACATTACCTGGATAGTTTTTCACTAACTGCTCCATTAAAGTTTCCTGTGTGACCATCGCATGATCTGCATTCATGTCTGATATGGTACGGCATATTCCTTCTGCCAGAGGAATAGAGTGTGACTGTGAGAGGGGATTCATGAGAACAGGGATTCACATCACCTGAAGACCAGGGGGAAAAGAAAAAGAAAAGAAAAAAAAAAGATTGTTTGAATGGAATAGTGTTTTGCTGTGACAGTTTTTCACTGAAAAGATCTTGTGTTGCCTTGGAACAAGCACCTTATCCTCAGCTAATTTTCTTTGGCAAATTACTTGGAAATATTTCTCAGAGAAGGGAAATTGCACTAGCACTTTTCAAGTGCCTTTGTAATAAAGGAAACAGAAGGTTACCTTAAGCACATTAGTTTGTTTGGTATTAAATTCCAGCTTAAACCATCATTTAGCTTAATAAACAGGGAGCTGAGACGAAAGTTATGTCTGATGACTGCTGACTTTTTAGATGACTGTTTACATATGAAACCATGCAGAACCTGTTTTTCTCCAAGCAGTTAATGGAAAAGGTCAACATCCAATAATCTAGGTACAATGTCTTTTCACTGAGTCTCAGAATGCAGGGGAGGGGAGGAAAGACCAGCAACAAACTTTGTCCCTTGTCTAGCACATAAATTTAAATAGAAATGGTAAAAATTCCATTTTTAGACTGGGCTTTAGAACTAGAGATTATCTACTAGACTGGGCAGAGGGCAAAAACTCTTGTTACAACTGCATGCATTTTTTAGGCTACCATCACCATCTCCCCTGGTGAGAGATATTAACATTGTCCCTGTTATGCATGATGAAAATAGAAGCTCAGAGGGGCTGAGAGTGTGGTCCAGGTTCCTCAGTAACTCTACAGCCCCAGGCCAGGGGGCTGAAAAGGGTCTTAGTCCTTCACCTCAACTCCTCCATCCATAAAACACAAAAATAAACACTGCTCTCTCTCCCCTTTCCAAGACAGCAAGACCAGTAAGAGGAAGCCCAGCAAGTACTTCTGACGTGGTACCAGTGAATGATGTAGGAAAACCTGAAATAAGTATTTTCCCTGAAAGTGGATGACAAAGCACAAAGCAGGGACTCACCTGAGGTCTCTGCGTGCGTACAATAAGACAATGACCGCATACACCTTCTCAGAGAAAAAAAAACTTTCTTCTTTCTTTTTGCTTAGACTGATCGTCTGTTCCCACTGCCTGGTGATATTCTGTGCTTCCTTGTTCTGTGTAGCGCAGAAAGCCCCTGGGTATCCTCAGTGCCAGAGCAGGCAGAAGGCAGCTGGGACTCCTGGTTACTTCACAAGGCAAAACCTAGTGTTAAATGCTAACAGTAATTTTCCCCCAAGTAAGAAGTGACATTTTAGATTATGTGATATTCACGTTTAACTAAACTGCAATTGGATAATCTGTTGGATGACTCTGTAACCTGATATTTATCCTTTAGGTAGAAAACTGCAATACAAACATTTATCTGAGTGAATGAATTAAGCAACAGCATTTTGAAGAGCTTAAATTGCTCTTGACCTTTGTTTTACAACTCCTGCTATGTTCAACAAAAAGCACTCAGAAAAGAAATCCTGGCATACAGTTTCCTCAGTGATGTTGCTAGGATACTCCTTGCAGGTGCAGAAGCCATTGCAAGCTTTCTTTTTGTATGGGAAAAGACCATCAGCATTTAGTAATAACTCTTGCAAACAGTTTGCTGTCTAAAGTCTCTGCTGTGCCACTACCAGTTTTACCATTTACTCCTGCAGAGCACCAAACTGCTAAGGAGTAAACCACCAAGAATAATCAAAATGTTTTAATTATCTTTGTTATTATTATTATTCTCTTGCTATCATTGTCTGCATCTGTCTCGCAACCTCAAATCCCATGTCTCCATTTGGGGAAGGCCCTTTCAGAATAACATTTTAAGCAAAGCATTAAGCAAAAGCTAGCTTGATCCTGAAGGGAAAAAAACCAACAACACTAAAACACAAATCTGTTTAAAATTATCATTGCAGATAATAATGCCAGAGTGTGTGCATGCTAACAACATGAATATTAGATACCATTCCCTCCTGACTTTGAAATAAAATCTGAAATAGTGAAAGCAAGAATTAGATCATTGGCAACCTTGATAAGCAATGTGGGAAAAAGCCCAGGCAGCACCCTACAGGTGTCTATCCATTTCTTATTAAAAATTTTTTTATTTACATGCCATAGCTAAATAACTGATGCAGTTGTGCTTTGGATGTTCTCCTAATTTTGATAGAAATACATAAAAGCTGCATCCCTTAGATTTGCACAGGGAGCAGTGTTAAGGATTTCTGCAAACTGTCTTATAGGCCTGATGCAAAATCACCAAGATGCTGTGCTTGTTAAAGCTCTTCGGTATCTGTCCCTTAACAGCTCAAAAAAGACTGCAAAATCCTCTGCCCCCTTCCCTATTCTACGTAAATTGTCTGATGAGAATCATCTTCCTGGTTTCCTCATAGTTTTTAGGAAGGACTTGTTTATGCCTGTGTGCAGGGTACCTGTCAGAAGTCATGGAACTCCAGCTAATCCTCTTGATTGTTTAAATACAGCACAGTTCCCATTTCACACTCTGCAGCTCTTGCGGAATCATATTTACCAATGCCAATCTAGGCAGCTTGCCAGTACTCATGTATTATTATCCCCAATGCCAATCTAGGCATCTTGCCAGTACTCCTGTATTATTATCCTTCAGTTTGGTTTACCTATCTATTCAAACTGCTCATTACCTGGACACCTGAAACCCCAGAATACCCTTTTGGAGCACCTGTCAGTCACAGTGTGGGGAAGTCATCTGTAATGTGAGCATCAGATAATAAAACAGCGCACAGTAAAGCCTCTGGGTATTCTTGACTAGTACAAAGTGATTTCTTGTTCCATCTCTGTAATGTGAACTTTATCATTTTTCACTGAGTTGTTTAACAATTGCAGAATTTTTGCATCTTCTGGCTCTAAGAAAAATCACATACAATAAAAGTTTTGCCCAGGTAAAAATCTGGCTAGTTCTGGGGAAGTGAACAGAGGCATTTTATTACAATAGCACTCCATTTACTTCTTAAAAGTTTGGGTAATCACTTTATATAACAATAAAGGGTTAACAATAAATTAATTCCAGGGAAGAAAAACACAAATGCAAACCAAGAATAAACTCCCTTATATGATTCCACTTAAATCTGTAGAGACAGAGAAGACACAGCATGTGGAAACAAGATTCACTTTTCTGTTTTGTAGATGGAAAGATCTATCTTGGAATTGCTTTTTATGCTTATTAAGCTGAACATAGAAAAGATCCCACAGGTCCTGTGGCTCTTTGCATGAGAGCCCTAGCACATTTGATGTACTTCACTTTTTGCAGAAATGCACCAGGAAAGCCATATGGCAGTAGTTGTGCTAGTACTGCAAGGCTTCTGCTTTCTATAGACTCGAGCACATCGTGTTGGCATTTTATAGCAAAAATTACATTTTATAATTACGGATGAAACATTTTAAGGAACAAAAAGTTAACAAGATCATTGTATCAAGTTGGGAACTGTAGCAAAACACTTTTTGAACATTAATGAAGATTTTATGAGATGTTTCCTTGCTAAAGGATGAATATGCTATATAGCTTACAAATACAGAATTAAGATCATTAAAACATTTTCAGTTTTAAGTATATAACAGGGAAGCTTTATTTTGGCACAAATATTGCATACTAGATCCTGTTTTCAGGAACATCCTTTTACTAAAGCAAAGAGTAAACAGTTCAATTGCGTTAAAACTGTCAAATCTCGTAACATGTTTAAATCTGATACTGAAACAAAAGCTGTCAGGAACAGCAGACGGTATCTTTCTGTTGTTTATTTTGTACAGCACTCAAAGAGAGAAATGAAACAATTAAGTGTCAGTGAAGGTCACTGACACTTCTTCAGTTAACATTAAAGAAGAAGCTACAAACACACCAACATGTCAGATTTCTGTCCCTACTGATTCCTGCCAGAACAGACACTTCCAGATCAGGACAATTAGGCAAATAATGTCCTCCGTTTGAACTCAGTTGCTGGTTTTGGTCGGGTTTTTTTGTTTGTCTGGGTTTTCTTGGCTTTTGGGTGGTTTTGTTTGTTTTGTTGGTTTTTTTTACAAACAGAGGATGATGCCATGCAACTTGTAAAAAAATAAACCCCAACAAAACCCACTTTTTCTGCCTTCCCAACAATATCCAAAAGTCTAGTCCCAACTGCAAGTGTTATGAACTTCTAGAAATATGACCTGTAAAGGCTTTTTGATGTTCCTAGCCAAGAGCCATTAAATCCTTACTCTAATCTTAGGGCTCTCTTTTCTTTCATTAGCAATAAAAAAACCCATCACAGGCAGATATGGTAAAAACAAAGCAAGATTCAAGAAGAAAGGCAAGAGCTCTCTTCTGCAATCTCGGTTCAAGCCCCCAGATAGGAACAAGTTACACAGCAGACACCGGCACGTTCAGTGTGGTAGTTTTCCTTAAGCCAAGCACAGTGGGAAAGTTTTTACCATTTACTGATCTTCGGAGAGATCAACCTTTTCAACACTTAGTGAGGGCACTGACTTGTCCACTTGAATGCTCCACGTACATCTTGGGAGGAGGTTTCAAGCTCCAAAGATCCTGACTGAACACATGAGCAAGCACGCAGCAGACTGTTTAAAAGAAAAGAGCACTTCTGTTTGCTTGAAGATTAGCAGGCAAGATGTCCAGTGGAGATCTGTGTTTCACCTCCAATGGCTGGCAAAGCAGCCAACAAGCAAAAACATACAAACACACCTGCCTTGGGGCATTCCTGCTGCTCACTGCATAGCTGGCAGAGAAATTGAACTATAAGCAAAAGCACTCAAGATAATTTTTTTTCACATACTTTTAGCATGCTGATAGCTTTTAAGTCAATTCACATATGGCACTGAACATAACCAGCACAGCTGAGAGCAAGGAATATCATCTTTAGTCATTGCAGCATTCAGTGTCAGGCTTGATTATGAAAGACAAATTGATTCAAAAGCTTCATTGCAGGGAAATGAAAAGAACACAAAATGAAACAGTCCCAGGCAAGTTGCAAAACTGTCAATGACTAGCCCATGGAGCCAAACAACAGAACAAGAATAAACAAGTCACAGGCAACATCTCTGGCACCTTTCACTGTCTGCAGGTGCTGCCATCCACCACTACTGGAATTCGACACAAGTATGTCTTTTCCACTTGGCCTGGTCCAAAAAAGTCACTTCACAACCCTGGCATTTCTCCACTGAAACAGACCTGCCTTTTCCTTGCTCCTGGCCTTGTCCTCTCTTCTGCAATAAATCTCAGACCATCCAAACAACTCTTTAATGTCAAACCTTTGTTCTAAGCAGAAAGCGTTACTGGGTGTCAGTTAGGTACTTACCTATACAGCAAAAGGCTTATATAAAACCATCATGCAGTTGTGTGTTCCTGTGCCTGTTCAGCTAAAGGTCAGCTCCAATGGCTGCAATATTCCCAGGGCTGACTTCTCTGCCTGGAAATGTGCTGTCACACAAAAGGCAGTCACAGAAAGTACACAATATAAAGCTACAGTTATGGGAGTAAGATATACCTGTGGTCATGCCTCTCCTCCCCAGAATGGACCAAAATTCACCTCTTCGCACACTCCTTAGCTTCAGCTCACATTTACCCCAGCCACGGAAAGTCATGTGCTAGTCTTTCAGAGGAACACCACCCACAGAGCTATTCAAAAGAAAACATAGCCCCCTGCAGAGGGTTTCCAGTAAACCATGAATCAGAGGACACATGACAGCTATTATGTCCAACTCACTCCCAGGCAACACTTAGCTAAATCCCACCCACCACAGAGGCAGCTGTCAGAGAGCTTGGCGAGCTGCAGCTTCCCTCAGACCCAGACCCTGGCTTGCAGCGTGGACAGGAACCACCACCACACATTGAGGTGGACTGAAGCAAGCCTCAGATCCTGTTTCAGGACATATCTCACTGCAAGGAGTTTTTTTTCATTCAGCTGAGAACAAAGTTTTGATGGTATATGGGCAACTTCACACCTGCCTGAGCAGCTCGTGATGTTGATGGATGTGCACTGCCACTTTTCCCTCCACTGTCCCTAAATGGATGTTCAACTTTAAAGATGTTCCCTATGCTAGAAAATAAATTTCTGCACCCTTTCATTGGGCTGGAATTTAAGGCATGTGGAAAAAGAAAACAAAAGCAACAACAAAAAAGTTTAGAAGTTAAAAGCAGCATCCTTACCACCACAAGAGGTCTCAGAGGAGTTTGGATACTGCAGACTAAAAAGCACCTAGCTTGGACTTGAGGACGTTACCCTGCAGTTCCCATATCTTTCTGCATGGGTTTGGCGCTATTAAACACGCTTTTCATGTTTCAGTTCATCTAAATTTCATCCAAAAGGAAGTGATAGAGGATAAACAGAACAACTGAGCACCTCCACTGTATCACAGAAGAGTCAAAAGCCAGTTTAGCAGAGCCCTTATTGTGAAAACACTGGGTTGTTGGATGTCACAGACTGAGGTGCGGCCTCCAATGGAAATGATATATATGCAGGTGCCTGCAGAATGTTGAAAAATGTAGGAGAATTATTGCAGGGGGAAAAGTAAATGATGCAGTCCATGAAGTACCTAAGCAAGTGATCTGAATGACAGGCTAGGATTGCTGAATATTTTCTTGGGAACAAGGGAAATATATCATCATTTCAATGGACTTTGCAACCTTGGAAACTCAGCATATAACTGGCCATAGCCCACAAAAGAGAAATCCAGTATCTGGGGGAAAAAAAAATTGCTAAAAGACAAAAAAAAAAAGCGCAATTTTTTTTTTATTATTTTTTTTAGAAAAGCAGAATAAAGTTCACAGAGGTTCAGTTTATTTCAGTTTTTCAAACAGACAGTGTTTCAGCTTTCAAAACAGACTGAGTTTGCTAAACAAACAGCAATTGCAGTTTCAGTTGTTTCATTGCTCAAAGATCTTTCTGCTTCAGTACAAATCAGGCTGCTTACAGGGAAGCTGTGCACCACCACCAGTGAATGGAACATGAATCACTGCTGATGCATCAGTATAAGATAAAGTATACTAGGGGAAAAAAAAATGTTTCACATCATATATTAATTATTCCTAAGGGTTTCACTGTATTCTCACCAATGAGGGTGGTTTGTTAGCAGTTTGAGTCACGTTAATGACACACACTACTAGCATCTCTTTACTTCAGTTTTCTCAGGAGTGTTTTTATAAAATAGTAAGGAATTAGCAGAGTGACTCTGGATAGATGCTGTTTTAGAAATGCAGATATCTACATATCTCTGATCTGTTGTTTTAAAAAAAACCCAAAACAGATACCAAGAAAAATCTTGTGCAAGTACCACAGCAATTTTACCAGGTTAAAGAAAACCGTGCTGTCACCAGCCTCAGCTTCTCTGTATACATTCGTGCTTCATTCAGCAAATTTTTAACTCATGGTTGTATAACCAAAAGATCACTAAAGCTCTCTAAGTATGAAACAAGAAACAAAGTTGTCTGAACAAAGCCACTCACCTCTTTCTGCTGATACTTTTAATCAATTCTTATTTGGTATTGAATGAAAGCAAGCCTTTTAACAAGGCTCCTCAGTATTGAAGAGGCTTATATTACTCAAACAGCAATGAAGGCCAAGAGTGTCCTTGGCTGTATTGATAGGAGCAGAGCCAGTAGATCAAAGAAAATTATTATCCACCTCTACATGGTGCTTGTTAAAACTAAATCTAGTTTGGGGCTCCTCATATACAAAAGACATCTATAAATGGGAGCAAGTTCAACAGAGGGCCACCAAGGTGGTCAGAGCTGGAACACTTGTCCTGTGAGCCAAGGCTGAGGGAACAGGTCTTGTTGAACCTGGAGAAGAAATAGCTTTGGGGAGACCTGACAGCAGCCCCTTAGGAAGATGGGGCCAGGCTCTGCACAGCAGTGTGTGGTGAGAGGATGAGAGGTTAACAGCCATCAGCTGGAACAGGAGACGTTCAGACTGGCTGTAAGGAAAACCTTTTTGCCTTTAAGGACAGGACAGCAGTGGAACAGGTTGTCCGTAGTGGTTGTGCAGTCTTCAGTATTGGGGAGTTTCCAAGATATGACTGAAAAAAGCCCAGAGCAACCTGGTCTGACCCCATAGCTGACCCTGCTTTGAGTAGGATGTAGGATAGGCTCCCAGGAATAAGAGTAGTTCTGTCATCTGGTTTAGTTGGATGCAGGTACTTGTGCCTCCCACAGCCACTCTCACCCCCCACATTGACCACCTTGCTTTCCGTAACCCAATGCAATGGCCCTTTTGACCTCCACCAGCTGTGGAAGTTTTCTTGGGTTACACCAAATTAAAGAAAAAAGGTTACACTTATATCATGTTAATAAGACCATACAAAACAGTGTCCATATGGTAAAAGGACTGGTGTTCTTTTCAATATTCAAATAAATAGCTACTGGTTTTGTAACATTTTTTTCATAACTGAATTCTACCTGTACAGGCTTGTTGTTAGAACTAGTGCTCTCCACAGTGATGGAGTGGACATGTCCTAAAGCAGTAAAGAAAAGCTAAAGCTAGCCTTGAAGTCTCTGATTTTGAAATCATATCAATCACCATAGCGGAAGCGCTACTAATTAATGCAATTTAGTTAATTAACTTCATCATATTAACACAAACTGTTGTCTTTTCTGACTGACACAGAGAAAAAATTAGCCCTGTTCAAATTACCCTCATCTGAAAAGAGTATTAAGGCAGTTAAGACCTGCTGTTCAGGATTCAGGGTGCAAGAATTCAAAACACTGAGGATAGCACAGCTTAGCCTGTTTTCTTCAATTTTGTTTTCTCACTCAAAAGACAGAAGCAAGAGCTTCTTCTGCCGAAAATCTTTAGCACTAAGAAATACACAATACATACCAAATTCTTCACAACTGATCTTGTTAGAGGTTATTTTAAGAAAAATTCAGAGGAAACTAAAGTGAATGGAGCTTATTATAAAAAAATTATACACTCCCGTTCAGTGGTACTTGTTAAGCAGTGGGACTAGACAAGACTTGCTGAGACAGTGAAAAAATTTGCATGCACACACACTTGTGGACGGACTACACCTTTCATGTAATTCCATCCAAGCAGATCTGGTAAACGCATCAGGTTTTTGAAGAATGTTACAGTACTTTGTACCTTGCTGCTGTGAGTTCAGTCCGTAGTTTGAATATAGCATTTGGGTTTAGTGCAATACATATTCAACTGAGAAAAGGCTTTTATAATACAGGATTAATGCCTTAGAAAGAATTTGATATGGAAATTAATGAAACATGCAGGGATATCACCTCACCTGAAATCAGTGGCAAGGGCTGAATGCCAGAATTAGGTGCTAAACGTTATGAAATAACGTTTACATAGGTTTACATAGCCATTTGCATAGAGAGAATTAAATCATAAGCAAATAATAGCAAGGTAGATAAAAAGTTGTCCTTCAAGGAGTGCACAAATGTTTTCTTCCTTTTTTCCTCCTGAAAATGTATCAACAGAGTCACCACTGGATCAACTGTGATAACCAGGAAAACCCAATTACAACAGAATATGCAAGTTAGTAAGTTCAGAATCAGATACCTTACTGAAAATAACTTTAAAAGTAATGTTTGAGAGTAAACCAGTTTTTTAAAAACTCATTTAAACCCTTCTTCATGTTCTGGCAGCCTATACACAGCAGTGCAAAATAAAGCACCATATTAGGTCATCCACTCTTTTCAGGCCTGAGGAAAACAAAAAGGAAAGAACTCTTAAATAATCCTGAGCAGTCCAGTATGAAGTATGACCACATACTGTGAGTTACACTTCACAGAAGCCAGCACCATTGAAGTACAAAATTTTTCTCCTTTGACTTGCAAACCTAGATCCCTGTTTGTGAGGCAGGATGAAAGACACTGGAAGAAAGGGACTCCAAAAGAAAGGAATCCCATGAAGCACATCCCCAGCCTCTTGCTGAGCTGCCATCCTCATTAAGATTGTGTGTTCCTGTGTGTCATTACAGAGTGCCTGACAAACAACATCCACTCCAGAGTAGGCAAAACTACCTTTTGTAGGCAAAACAGGAATCGGCTACTCAGAAGGCCATAATTTCATCTGTAGCTTCACTAAACACAGAGCGCAACGATGCTGATACTGACATTAATTGTTGCGAACAAATTTAAATTATTCAAATGAAAATAAATCTGTCCTAAAAACTTGTCAGGTCCATTTTGGAAGAGAATTTGACGCTCATTTTAAGCAAGGTTGAGAATTGCTAAGAAATTGAGAATACTCAAGTTCTCAGTTATAGATGGACTCCAGGTGTACCAGTTCCACAGGTGGCACTTCAGAACTGTTGCTGAAAGCTGGCACAAACATGCAGAGAAGCTCAGCATGTGTAGGACCTCCACAGTGATGCTACTCGTGCCTGCATAGCCATGTGTCAGCACTGCAGAGGTCACTAAATAAGTGATTTATTATAAAAATAACTTTATTAATAAACAAACACTTTGGACTCATCACACAGGAACAAACATAGCTCCCCAAAATGCCCTCACCTCCTTTGGAAGGTAATTACAGCCCATAAATACAACAGAAGTTTTACTCCTTACTCCACAAGCTGTTGCTGAACATTTTTCAGGAGATGCAATTCCACCCCTCTCCTATCACAGGGATTCTGTCTGAATATCATATTAGCATTAGTCCCCCCACTCCCAATCAAGGAGCTTCAGAGACCATCTCCGCCCATTTTTTAGCTCCTTTTCAGTGCTTCTCCTTAAATTCTGGGAGACTCACACAAGAGAAAGATGTGAGGAGCTGAACCTATCAGATTACTCCACCAAATGCACAAACAACAAGAACACAAAACAAATCCTTGTCTCATCTCATTCCAGTTTGGTCAATACCTCCAGCAAAAAAGGATAAAACTGAACACTTCACAGAAAAGCGTACTGTCCTTTCAATGCCACTCTTCAATAGAATATTTTCCAAGTGAGATAAATTTCCAGCCTGCAGTACGGACTTAAAGGCTCGGCAGAGCCCAAAAAACAGAGTGCTCATTGAGAGAGGTGATCACATTACGTGACCACAGAAAAGGCAAAGTCTGCATGCCAGTCCCAGCCTCAGCCTAACTGGAAAGTGCAGGGCTTTCCTAGCTTCCCTGGTGAATAATTTGTAGCCCTGCAACAGAGAAGCTGAATCCAGCCTCTAAAGGCTAAGCAACCTTAGGAACCACATAAAGGGAGTCACAAAAAGGGAGTCAGGCAGTTCAGGCACATGCTAAACACTGCTGTCGAGAGAAGGCAGGCTGGGATAACAGAAACGAGCTGGTTATGATCAAGGACAACAAGCAAGCAGCTACTGAGATGCATTCTCCTGGACTGTCGCCTCAGTTTTTCTCTTCAAAGGCTCTGGAGGACAGTGCCCTCAAACTGAGTATTTCCAACTGTATCTAATCTCAGTTCAGAGTCCCCTACTCCTCTCCCAGCACCCACCCTGCATGCATTCCCTGGGGCTGTACAGCAAAGGTGGAAGAGAGCAGTTTGCCCCTCGTTTGGTGAATAATTGACTGAGTAACTCAGCTGGGCACTGGAGATGGTCCCACAGAGAGAGATGTTAGCATTTTGACAGAGACTGCTCAGTTATCAGATAAAAAGCTTTTTTTAAACTAGCCCCTACTTTACCCTCTGAGGGAGATTTTAATTGTCATGATTTTCCCTTCCTCTTCCACTCCACCTCGCCAAGGGGAATGTAACAGCTCCTACACAGTCCTGGGTGTACCATGCAAACCAGAGCTGGGATCCCTATCAGAAGGGAAGAGGGAGACATTTTGGATTTTAACTGGGAATAAATACAGCAGGACAGTTTGTGATTCTTTATAAGCTTTTGGGACTGTATTTTCCCTTCATTTGATTAATCTTCCAGTGCCTGATATCAGTCAAGGTGTAGTCTAATCTGTAAAGTCAGGATGTCCAACTCCCCAGTGTTTCTTTAGGACAAACCTCATTTGAACTGCTGGGATAAAGAGTAACACCAAAATCTGTGGGACCACAGTGTCTTCTGAGGATGAGCAATAGCCAGGAAAGCTCCTTGAGATATAGCATTGAGGAGGACTTCTGAGTGCTGAGGGCTTTAAAATCAGCATGCAACAGAGACTGGAGCATGCCAAGACAGTAGTATAATTCTTCACTGAAATGCGACTTGGCAAAATCAGTGCTCAGTGCTGCATACCCATTGCTTCCCACTTGCTGTCCAGCGAACAAGTGGTTGTGGATTCAAAAGGTAAAAACTCAATATGGTTAGCTGATTTTTCTCACGAGTCTGAAAACTCAGTCTTGACGCTTTTCATGTGCTGCAGCCAAGGACAAAGATGCTGCAGGACAAGTGATTCCCACCACTGATGCCTGGTGCCCCCAGATACCTGTGAAAATTCACCAAACACTGCTGGAGTTTGCAGACACTGCTGTTGCTATGTGCTACAGGAAGTGCTTCCTAAGAACCACTTAGGACACTGCTTGGTTCCCAACATCCCAGCCTTTAGTCACAAAGCATGAGAAATCCAAGTGGCTTGAATTTCACGTTTTTGCAAACAGTCATATGAGAGCAGGTAAAAAAAAAAAAAAAAAAGAAAAAAGCAGTCAAATCTCTCTCTACATAAAGACAGCAAATGGGATACCAATTTCTTCATTTTAAAATATTAATTCCTTTAAAAAACAAACCCCATGAAACTCTTGTCCCTTGCATTTGTCTAACATCACTTGCTCTTCTAGAGCAAAATACACAAAAGGAATGGGAAAAAAAGTCTTCCAGAGCAGAAAACGGTCATTCTGATGACTGATGGAAAAGAATGTGCAGAATACATAAATTTTAACCACAAAATTACCTTTAAAGACACTCAGATTGTCAATTTGTTTCAGTTAAGCTTTCAGAAATGGAAGTAAAACCATGAAAACAGCGCTGTAACATCAATTGTCTGAAAAAGTGAAATTCACAAAGAGAAGATTTTCAAAGTCATTCGATTAAAGAAACTGAGAGAACTCTTGTTAGAAACCCCTTTGGGTGTTACTGCTGCAAGAGACAAGATGACAGGGGAAATTACCTAATTCTTTTACCAAAGTAATTTACATTTGGATTCAACCAGCCACACTATGCATCAGAAAAGAGGTTATTGGGAAGCAAGGAGATAAAAAGCAAAGGAATCAAGGACTGTCTCTAAATCATCCCCCGGAGACCCACAAGTAACATAGCAATATTCACCAGTGATACAGAATGTAACTATAGTAAGAGAGAACCATTCCCAACACTCCTAGAGATTACTGCTTTTTACATGGAGACCAGCAAGTAAAACACTGTTCTTTATAACACCTCACCTGCATTAAGAGTTGAGATGTCAGCAGGCTACTTGTGATTAAGGAAGATGAACTCACACTGCAGGAGATGTTACCCCTCTATTAAATCTACCAGACTGCCTGAGAAATGAGACTGCAGAGAGATCAATTTTCTAGTCAGAAAATGGGTCTGCAACAGGGAGTGGCTGTTCTATACAAATTATTGGGCAAGAAGGGTAAATACCAGAATTAAATTAAAAAATAAATTTAAAAACCAGTATGTGATTTAAGCTAAAGCCAGTGTTAAGCATAAGGAGTTAAGCTAGCCAAGGACAACACGTGCTAGATAACAGAAATTTTCCTGTTAAAAATTTTGAAACAGAACATCAGATTTCCTCAAGTCTTCCAAAAGTTGTCAAATTTCTCGCTTAAAGAAAGAATTCAAAACTGCACGTTCACTTGAAGAACTGCTAGTTAGCTTCAACAAAAAGCTTTTGTGATCTAATTATATCCAGTTCAGCCTGACATAAAAAGTACTTGTAACTTAAATTATAATTCATCCCCAGACAGAGAGGATTACAGAGCTACACTCTCAAACTCTCAAATAATGACAGCTATGAAAATCCCTACTAACCTTTGGAAATCCAACTGAAAACAGATTTGTTTGTATGTTACCAAGTACCTAGAAGTTACTATGAGGTTGAACAGCTGTACATCCTCACTTCAGCATCTTCTACTCGATCTGATCTTTGTTAGCAGCATTCCTGGTTTGGCTGCTAATGCTTTCAATCCTTTAGTTTTGGGAAAGTTAAAACACAAACGGTTCACATCAAAAAGTGAAAGCAGACATCTGAGCTGACACAGAGCAAGGGCTGCACTGCTCACTTACCTGTGTTGTGCTCGGTAATTAGAACTTGGTAGCTCCTCTATTCACCTTCAACACAGAGGAATCCTGATTAACCCTGCCAAAACCACACAGAAAATTGCAAGAACTACAGAAGTGTCACAGAATTGTCTTCTCCCACTAATGGTTGGTCAGAAAAGAGCAGCCTTCCAGGATGCTCTGTAGGATGAACCAATACAAGCCCCACAGGACCAAAGGTAAAACTCAAGGAAAAAGAAGATTCAAGGATTAATGACCCCAGCATACCAAAGTCTGCCCCCTCCCAGGAACTGTAAACAGTAAAGGGATTTCCTGAAGACCACCAATGCCTCAAGTGAAAACTGAAGAGCTGTGAGGCGGCAGTCAATACCGGGAGCAGACATTTAATCTGCTCTGCTTATGAACCACAATTATCATTCTGGCTGGTGTATTCTGCAATGCAATCACTATCATTTCAGAGGACTTTCTGTGGCAGCCTTGCATTAAGAGCACTTGATAATCCAGTGAGTATATGTTTATGTATAGACTGAGCCCCTGATTGGAGCTTCATTAGACTGCAGAGGTCACTAGCACAATTAGTTGAATATGAACCAATTGCAGGTATCAAATAGAAACAACGGCTAAATAACCACCAGTACAATCTAGTTAAAAATACTAAAAAAAATTCCCTCAAGCTTGTTTTGTCATTGTTGTTACTGCTGCCAGATCTGACAGCATGCTCTCTGTGTATCCCATGGAAGTTAATAGATTAAATTCAAGTGATGAGGGGAAACAAGACAGTGCTGCAATGTCATCTTCTGCAAAATTCTGATGTTCTGTAATTTTGAATGTAACTACATATTTAAGGTAGCAACCTGACTGTGTCTGAGCCTTATTTCTTCTTAGCTCTTCCATCAATTTCACTTTTATGCATTTTTAGAAAAGATTAAACGTATCACTTTGTAGGGGATTGTTAGTTTGGCGTTTGGTTTTTTGGTCAACATTTGCAGAGGAATTAAAGACTAAAAGCAGCTGCTGACCTCAGAGCATCATGTCTGCATTAGGTGGCAAAGCGCCTTCCCTGCCAGGCAGCTGTCACCCAACTCTTGGTGCGATTTGCCCTCCACATTTACCTTCTCTGATAGCAGCACATTGTGTAGCTCTTTCTCAGAGAATTTTTTGTGCTGAGTCAGTCCACAACACCCAGCCCCAGTGTTTCTTTCTACGCATCATTCTTTGTCCAAAAAAGTTCATAATCAATGAAACTAGTCTTCCACCAGTTATGAATGCACCTTCCAGTTCACTGCAGCATCCGTTTCTGGACACATTATATCCAAACACCTCCTCCAGGAAACAACTTAACTTGCAACAAAACACTGAAACCAACCAGCACACCTGCTTCCTATCACATTTTTCCTAAATATTGAGTGCCCATGTCTACACTGCAATGACTCACCGAGTCACCACTGACTTGACTTCAAACCAGACTGCCAGCAACTGAAACCCAGTTTGTCCCAGCATCCATACTGACAAGGAGACTGTGCTTCTGGAGAAAGCTGTGGTGGTGATGCCCTGCTCGCTCCCTGCTTTTCCACCAGCCTGGGTACAGGATTTCTGCCCGCCAGGATTTACACTGATACCGCTCATCAAAAAGTGCCCTCACGTGCTGTGAGGGTGGTTTGGCATTTCCTGATGATAAAGCCTCTGACGGCAGCTCAGGCTACCCTGCCTGAATCAAGAAGCAGCTCTGCAAGGGAGACTGGAATTCACCGTCAGGATTATACAGGCAGGCAGCGAAGGAAGTAAGAAATAGTCAAGATGAAACTATTTCAGTGGCACTGGAGAGCTCCAGCACAGGCTATGTGCTGCTGCCGCTGTGGTCAGCCTTGCCCCAGCTCTCCCCTCCTCTCCTTGCTGCTCCAGGATGGGGCACTCCCCCTCCACAAAACCCCACTCTGGGCTGGAGGAACTTGCCTCTGCTTTGCACTAAAATTTCAAAGAGACAAAAGACTCCCCCAGCCCCACGTTTTCCTCCCCCAGAAGCAGGGCTCTTGCCCTGTCTATGGTTACACTTCCATGAAGCCGGGCCCTGGCAGAGCCGGCAGGGGAGGCACTAGTGCAAAGGCACACAGGCCATGCTTTAGCACTGCTCTGTACAGTTCTTACATATTACTTCCATGGTTTGTTCCTATCCCGCAGAGCTACACAGTGCATCTTCTCATTTACTGTGGAAATTCCTGCAAAGACAAGATAAAGGCACTGCTCACTTTGAACTCTGGTGCTTACAGAGCAATTTTGTGTGTTCTTTAGGGAATTTGCATAGGTTCTTAAATTGCAGGTTTCATTTCATTAATCTTTTTTTCAAACCATCTTCATTGAAAAGTAAGACTAAGTGGATTCATTTTAGCGTGAAGTAGATACCAAAATGAATTCACTGCTCAGAATATCTGCACAGCCATCGCTTACCTATTCTGGGCCCCTGCTACCCAAAGGTCACACTATACAACTTCTGCTTTTGTCCATGGATCACAATTTTTGTACATGGTATTACCCCTCCACAAGTTCCCTTTTGTGCTGTCCATCATTACATGCCCAAATCACACAACTGAAAATGCTGACTGCACATTCCTTGCAAGCATATTACTTGATTGCATGGATAATCAGAGTATTTATAGATGTGCTGCCACCATATATGACCCAGTACTAAAGGTCATCTGTTTTTCTTCTCAGTATAATGAAAAGATACCACACCACCCCCCAAAAAAAGAGATCATCAGCTTGATTTCAGGAAAACACTATGACAGAAAATCAGGTTCAATACTGGTAAGCAGCTAATCCTAATTTTCGTCTGTTTAGTCACATTATACATGGCTCCCTTGTATCAGAGGAAATACTTGACAAGTACAAGGTTTTTTTCTGTAAACAAATGTTTTAAGAATACTCTCCAGCTGCATTTGGAAACCCTTTCCCAAGATTTTACACCATGCAACAATAACATTGTAACAGTTACATTTAATGTAACATATTTAAGTACTTAATTTGCTAAATAATACTTTGATAAAACAAGGGATCAGGAGACAAGCTGAAAAGGAGCCTCTTACGTGAGACCTAGACTTAACTCTCATAAAACAGAAGTCTTTCCAGATGTTTAAGAGAACTTCCAAAATACTCTCACTTCTTATTATAGCCAAGCTGAAAGTCTAACAGCCCATCTCTCCAACCTGCATGTACATTACACTTAAAGTGAAAATTGCCTACTTCTTTAATTTTTCCTCTGCATATACACACTGGACTGTTTTACAGTAAATCAGGATGTATCTGTGAGACAGGTGTTTCTTGAGACCAGTATTGCAAGGTACTTTTAACTGCAACAATTCATTTCTACAACATGACATGTGGCAGCAATTTCTGCTTTTTTATATGCAGCTCTGCTGGCTACCATCCAGCCCTGCTAAAAAGGGACTGAAAATGAAGGCTGCTGTTTTTCCAGCTGTTTCTGCCCCTTGCATGACAAAACAGGCATGTAACTGGATGACCCTGCATCAGGAAGGCCAAAAAGAATTAAGCAATACAGGGACAAAAAAAACCAACTCACACTCAAACAAGTCCTTCTGTATAGGACTAAAAAGGCTGCAAGAAAATAACAAAGCAAATTAGTACTCTAGCCCTGTCACAGGATTATCTACCTACTTGTTCCAAAAGATCACTACAACACTCCAGTATCTGCTAAGGTGGAAGATTTTAGAGCATATTGAGAGAATGGACTTTCAGAGGCACCGCATGGACCACACCACTTGCCTCCCACCAAGAAATAAAAGGGTCAGACCTCACCACACCGAGAGATTGTTGCCCATGGGAAGTTCACACGACCGGGCACTGACACTGCAGATCAAGTTATGAACAAGAACAAAAGCTAGCAATGCAAGCTCCTTCCTCAGCCTGGAGGAGATAGGGAATGAAAGGTATTAGTTCTAAATAGAAAGACATCACTGAACAATTCCAACCATTTCAATCAACGGGCACCTGTTGCTTAACATGCTCTGTAAATGTTTAGAATGTAGTGAAGTACTGCAGGAACTACAGGAAAAGCTACTAGCTCAACCTCCTAATCCTGCACCCTCAAACAAATAAAAATCAAATTGCACCATGCAACAAACAAATCTACTCAGCAACACTATTCTGCTGGCATTTTACAGAGAATAAAGAAAACTGAACTAATATCGGGGTAGATACAACAGCTTGCAGGATTACTGAATCACACCTGAAAAGATTGTTTCTCACATGTGCTGTAGGGTACTTGACCTGAATCCTTGAACAAGTTAGAATCCACTTGTTAAAGAGAACAACAATTCAAAAACCATCAGGATACAAGAAAATCAAAAGCAGCGTACAACTGCAGTGTCACATGTTTTCAAATACAAATTCAGGTATCAGGTACCTAAAAACTCAGAAGCAATGATCCTAACCACAGTTAACATACTACAAAACACAGGACTTCAAACAAAATTCGGTGTGTTCCAAAACTCTTAAATTTATATTCTGTATCATGATGCCACAGATTATATAGTAGATGACTTAAAAAGGAAAATTACTTTTGCTTGGAAGTAACACATTTTGTTATTAGAGCTTTTTACTGTTAATACTTCATGCAATAATACATCCAGTGAGACCTAGTATGCAGAAACATAAAAGTTTAGTGGGAAAGCACTGGCAGTTTTGACAGCCAAGTAAAGATACTCATCATTTGTGCCATTTTTATTGTTGCACTACATGGCAATATACAAGTCCCAGCTGAATTTCTACTGAACCATTTCTGCTTTCTGCAAAATATTAGCATTAAGTGTGCTAAGTGTGCTACCTACACATTTTGTAATCTTACTGCTGGCCATAAGACTCAGTCACTCAAAATGAAATATTTTATATTTTTAAATATAAACTGCACTGAACAAATGCATTCAAGGTAAGAACCTGACCTGGGTACACAAAGATTACAGAGAAGCAAGAGAAAAAACATGTTTTGTGCACATTCTGGATAAAATCACCAGCTAAAGTTAACTGTGTTACATAAGTCCAAACAGATATTCACACAGCACATTACTCAGCAGAAAGATGGACTGAAAATTCATTCATCTCTCTCAAAGCAGTTAAAACACTGAAAAAATAATGTTATCTTAAAGGACTAGGCTGCATAATGTTAGATTCTGAAACAACTCAATTGTAAATGCTGGATCTGTGGACACCCATGGGCACCAAAGAATTCCAGCGTCTGCATCGTATGCTTCAGAGTGCCCAGGCTGTCGGAGGACACTGGATAAACCAAGCAACAACCGGGAAGTGATTTTGCAGCAGTGCCCAGGCACTGCATGCACAAGCATCAAGCGCTGGGCGAGTCAAAAAAACATTACATATCTTCATCCTGGTAGAACACACAGTGGTGCTGGAAGCAGCTCCATTATCCTGCATGCAATCCTCAACACTTCAGAAAACTTTGGCAGAAAGTAGTTATTGGTCTACTTGCCCACTGTTGCTATGTAGCACTGAAACTATGTAATTCTGCCTTTTTATGCCAGAGCAAAAGCAAAGGGGCCTCAAGAGAGTCTATTCTAGACCATTTTGCATACACATGAATCACTTGGAACTTTCTTCCTAGCCTTACTCATAGACATCCGCTAGTCTGAGTATTACTTTATAAGGGTTTAACTCATTAATTCCACCATACTAGACAAAATACAAAAGGGGAGGAAAATAATCTATGAACTGAGCATTTACTGGCCTGCTGTAGCAGTGCTTTCTCTACAAAACAAGGCAGCCTGAGATTTACAATTTTCTATGGAGCATCCATGATGATTCTACAACTACAAACAAAAACCAGACTTTGAGGCATCAGGGTAAAAGTCAGCTCGGGCTCACTTTTACCAGCAACTCATAGGTAACACAAGACTTAGAAGTGCAAAGCCCGTGAGATGCAAAGTGTGGATATAAAATGCAAAAACAGTGTTCATAAATTAAAACTGACAGATTGCTTCTCCAAACCTCTATTACTGATCTGTATTCAACTTTTTAAGAATTAATTACATTTCTGGGAATATTACCGAGAATCTTTAGCTAATACACAGCATCAGTACTAGTCATACACAGAATCTTGTGCGGTTTGGTAAACCAACTTTAACAAGCTGAGGAAGGTATCTGTTCTTCCTCAGATTATTTGTGCTTCAGGAGACTGGTCAAGCTCTGTAGGTTGTCAAACTTTTCCTTGTTTTTTTTCCTTTATTCTTTACCCTTTTGAGTTCCTTTCCAACATAAATGCAGACTGTACATAGTATTGAAACACTATTACATCAAAGCAATATAAAGATTACAGTCATTCTAACAAATACTTTTTTTCTTAAGTACTGTAAAAATCTGTTATCACTCTAGCAACTATCTCACAGGGCCACTTACTGAAACACAAGATGAGGCCTGCTTGTGGCAACAACTGCTTTCAGCTCAGCAGTTTAATGTAAAAACACCCCAGCAAAATATTTCAACAGATGTTTCAGTGTGCCTAAAAAGTGTTGAATTCTAGAATTATTTTCTTGTAGGTTCACATGTACTGCTGAAATCCATTAACAAAGTAATTCAAATGCAATCCTTTCAAGTCCATTTAAATAAACAGTGCTCAACGTCAAAAATGAAACATGCCATCAACAATTTGTACAAAGGTAAAGGTGAAAAATATAATTTGATTACAAAAGAATCTGTTAACACCATCTGTACACCACAGGTAATGCTTTTTGTAAGACAAATTTATCACCATCCTCAATCATTCTGAGATGTTATCTCTTAATTCATAAAGCATGCATTTTCTGTGTACTTATATGCAATAATTAGTGTTTTTATAGTACTTCCTATTTTAGTGTGAGCAGTTACGATATTATACAGTGACTCAACTAAGATGAATGAGGGGGAAGCTTATGCATGTTATTTTAATGAAAAAGTATTTCACTGGTCTAGCTTCAAAAGAGCCAAGAAAGCTAAGTGATAAAAGCACCAGCTTAGACTCTTTTGAACATAAATTCAGGCATTTTAATGTGTATCTCAGTAAACCTACATGAGTTTCCATGTAGGTTATTTATACACGTTATGGCACTTGGACTCCCCCTAACAGGTATTTAGTTACCTAGGACATCTAGGCTAAAAAAGAAGGTCTGCTAAAATGAACCATTTCTGTAAGATAATGTTTCTGTCCCAACCTTCAAAACCCTTAATTTTCCTGGAAGTTGCACCAGAAGACTGTTCATATTTCACATTATTTGAATAAGTTGCCTCTGACAATGATGTCATGTTAACTTTTAAGTCTAGATCTCTAGTGATTTGTGAACACAAATGAAAGGAATCTTGCCCACTTCCAACAAACCAAGTTGTGTCCTGCTCCGTAGCAGTTATAACATGGAGTACCGATACTTGTGTATCCATTCTTTTCTTGGACTAAAGCCTTTGAAGTTATTACACATGTTAAGAAAGAGGTCCAAATTTAATTAAAGGCTGTTTACAACGATAGCATTTTCTCCATGTAAGGCATTATTCTGACATCTACTGGCCTGGTATCCAACCATACATTTTCATACACTGCATTTATTATTAGGAAGGAGCATATATATTAATCCAGAGATAACAATTAAATGAACACAATTGACATACATTTAAAACAGGCCCATGTATTTTCATATAAATTCCACAATACTACCAGTATTTTGGTAGGTTTCTATTGCTTTCTTAACTCATCTGAACTACTGTATATTATGAGGCTTTAATACAAGCAGCTTGGGGAAGAAAGTTGGAAGGGAAAAGAAAGTTGTGACAAGTAAAAAAAAAAAATCCAAGAAGCTTTTTTTTAAAAAAAGTCTTTACTTGCAAAATTAAGCAGCATGCTATTTTGTGATTTATATTTGAATTTAAAAAGACTAATTAGACCGAAATAAAAATAAAAACCTAAAAATGGCAATTCTATAAATAATGAAAATTTTGATTTCACTAGACTTTAATGAAAAACATTTGGTAATTAAATACTTGCTACTGTTCATTACATTGATGAACTTTATTAGGGTTAAAACTATAACAAAGTTCATCCTAAAACATTTTGCAATGCAAAATTATTTTCATTTGAGGAGTGTCTCATTGAATGCTAAGAATTACAAGCAATCTTCAAGGAGCAGACACTCACATTCATAAAACTTTATACATCTTTTGGAACTAAGATATTTATACTACTAAAATCAAACATGCATCACTTCCCATACATTCTGGTATCATGATTTATATTACATTATGTAACACCATTCTTCTAAACAGCAGCAGTTTTATCATACGTTTGCTCCATTTTCTTTGGATTTCTGATCTTTATCTTCGCTCTTCACAATATCCTTTAAAAGAAAAAAGGGAGAGGATAACATGAATTCTAGAAGTACTATTTCTCATGTGAACTGTAAAGTAGCATGAGACAGATATTGTTCAGTGTCAACTTTAAATACTATGTGAACTGGTATCTTACTTTTATAACCAATTAGTATTTCCAGTATCTTCCTGAAAAATTGAGGTGGCAGAAGCTAAATGTGACCTAAGCTGTTCTGAAGGGAAGCACAAAAGAAACCTCACTTTCCATTCTAAAGGTCTGGGGGTTGTTGGGCCTTTTTTTTTTTTTCCTTTTACCATCCCTCCACTCCACCCATTGGTTGGTGGTTGTTTGTTTTTTTTAAAGAGCAAGTGAAAACAGGTTTTGCACAATCCGTTATATCAGGCTAATAATTTACTGCATCAGTTCTAACATACAATACTTACATCGGTCAAAACCACCTCAAAACACTAGGCTTAGAAGACATTTCCATCTCAAACATATAGACAGAATGAGCAAGGACATTTAACTGAGCTAAGAGCATGGCAAAATAGGGTTAGGCAGTGCCTTCAGCAGCCAGTTCTGCTGGAGTAGCAGGTCTACGCTTAGTGAAGCACAGGACTGCGTAACACTGATTAGATGGCTGCAAGGTACTACCAGTTTAATAAGCTACTGTGACTTATATGATGTGTCACTTGTATCCTACAGGGAGAGGGGGGGAATATTTTAACATTTGTTCCAGGATTTTTTCTGTGTGTGGTTTCGTTTTTAGACCTTCTGTAGATGCTCTATTGTCTTTTCAAAATAAATACAGACAGAAAGAAGCACGGGTCCTTCATAGTACCAGTTTGGCACCCAGCAGCCTTCATAAACTACTCTTCAGCCTTACCTAGTGAGCCCCCACAGCATTCCTAAGGAATATGCAAATATATTTTTGTACAGGGCTAGAAATACTCTGGAGCATTATGCAGTTTGCTTAAAACTTGTTTTACTGAAATACCCCCATATAATTTTAAATACTTAAGTTCTGCCTTGAAAAATTACTCCTAACTGATCAAATGGAAGAGCAGATTTGGACTGTTGGGGATGGACAGCAAAACATTAAGATTGTTTGAGACTTAAATATTTTTTAAAATACATAAATGTTAATGTAAGTCAAGAACATGTGCTTCAAGCTTAGAAAATATAAATTTTGTTATCTTTAAATAATCAGTATTGCATTGAGCATCATTATATGTTAAGATACTAGTACCCTGAATTAACGTAAAGATTCCTTTTTATTCTTAAGTTTTTGTTCTGATAATCTAGTCTACATGAAGCTTGCAAACAATAATAACAAATGGAATTAAATAATTCTAACCTGTTTAAGAACACTCTGTATTTCATCCATAACAGTAGCTAAATTTTTGATTGTCTTATTCAGCTGACCCTCAAATTGCAAATTTTTATCATCTGAGATCTTCAAATTTTCTTGCAGTTGGCCAAGGTCCTTTTTCACTTCTTTGAGCTCCGTAGATAGACTTTTGTTAGAATTCTCCAGCTGTAGTATGGTCTTTTCATCGTAATCTTTAAAAAAAAAACAAAAACAAAACCCAAAAAAGTCTGTCACTTCCAATGCCATGTACTTTGCATCTTAATATTACATTTACATGCCAACACCATAACTAGTGAAAAACCTGCACTGTATTACCATTTGATAACACTCAGTTCTGACTACATTTTGAACTCTCACATTCAACTTGAATAAAAAACGAAAAGCATTTCAGCATGGCAACAATGGTACCCAGTAACAGTTGGCATGCAAGTTCAAAAGGCTTGGGAAATAGAAAACAGAAGCTTATGGTAAGCAAATGGCTAGGAAATGTAGATCACAAACACTACTCAAATTGGTTTTACCTACTTGAACTTCTTAGTGTCTTTTATCAACCTAAGTACCACCTTCAAAGTAATGTCTCACCTGTTTTTTCTTCTAGTAACTGAAGCTTTTGTTCTATCTCTGCTCGCACTCTTTCACTCTTCTCCAGCTTCTGTAAAAGGCTCCCAACATCCACCATAGCTCCATTGTACACGATGAGGCCAACATTTTCTTCTATGGCTTTTGATTCTTGCTTTATAGTGGGTGACGGTAACAGTAATCTGTTTCCTGTATTAGATTAAGTAGCATTAGGAAAAAATCATTCTGTCATTTTTCAGTTCTTCTAGTGACCAACCTCAAAAACTTCTTTAAAGAATAAATGGCTGAAAGAATGAATATAGATTCAACTTTGCTGGTTTATCCCTCACATTGCTCTCCCTGCTGCAAAAAAGGGGAGTGTCTCCCGTTATATTGTTTCTATGCCCGCCTTCTGCGGCAGTGTTCTTCAAAAACCAGGCTCTGTTCTACCTACAGCAGTGATCCTCCTGACTGCAAAACTGCTGTGAATGAGAAATGTTGGTCCTCCTTCCTGCTCCAAGATAAAAAGATTTCTCTTACAGATATAACAAGATGTGTTGGAAGCCAGAAATACTGTAATTTATGAATGAAAAAGGTTTACTTCTTCGAACTGGCAGGTTCCCAGCAGACATGAATTAGTTTCTGTAAGAAAGCAGGTGTCTCAGAACTCTCATTATCATTCCCACAGAAACAATTATCTGGAAGTTTGTGGCATAAAAAATAAATAATACTACCTAACATATCTTCCTGAAGCTCTTCAGACTCTTCTTGGTTTTCTTCATCTTTAGAAGTATCTGTTAGTCTTCTGTAAAAGCAAGATTCTCTAAGCACTACTTTATTAAGTAGCTTCTTGACCTAAAACACAGCCATGGAAAGAAATACAGTGTTACTTCATACATAGACATTGTAGTACCCAAGCAAGAACGTTTTAACTTGGGAAACAGAGAAACTGCCAGCTTTTTGAACCTTAACATACTGGGGCTTAAAATGAAAACAAGCTGGGGGTGGGGCGGGGAGAGGAAGATACAGTATCGAGGCAAAAGCTACATATACGTTATGGGTGTATCAAGAGCCATAAACTTCACCTTTTAAATCCAAAACAATTTACAAAATATTAAGCTAGTATTTCATTGTAAATACGAAGTGGCTACATAAAAATCAGGAATAAAGTATGTGAGCAACAGCCTTCAGAAGCTAAACTGTATTCCTCTCACTTAACAGCATTCCTACAATGTTTTCAAAGAGATTTCTATTACTATACAAAACCTGAGCACGTGACAGGTGTAGTCCAAGAGTGTACAGTATCTCCTCCATGTCCTTCTCCAGAAGATATCCACAATGACTTTGATCAAAATAAACAAAAGCCATCAGAAGATCCCTATTAACAGTTACCATCTGCGTCTTGTCTTTCTCCTACAGAAAATTCATTATGGGATCATTAGATTAAAAATCATCTACTAAAACCACAAACTTCTCAGTTAACAAAAGTTTTCCTCAGTTCATTTTACTGTTACTTTCAGCAATGCAATTAATGTAACTAGCATTTACCTACTGAGCTCAAACATTATACAACCAAGCTATTTCGGACAAGTAATCCTTCAAATAATTTGGACAGTAATATTTGGTAGACATACTTTCCTTTTGCTCATGCTAATATGTAAACAAAATTCCCCTAACTCAACAAGTAATAGTAAACACGCCTTCTCTCCATCATATTTTACTGAATGGCTGTTTTCAGAGTGAAAACCCCATAAACATGTAATGATTGAGCATCCGGCTCTCACAGCCACAGTAATTCTGCAGACTCTTTTCCCATTATTCCTATTCCTACATCTCCTATTTTTCCTTTAAGAAAACAAAGAGAATCAGAAACTTGTTTTATTCTTGCATTTATAAACAAAGTTTAAGCGTAACAAATGAAACTTATGCTGTTCCTTAATCTGAACTGTCGAGGCAAGCTATTGGCCTCATGACACAAAAAGACTTCTATTTTCCCGCAGGGAGATGTAAAAACATAACATGATTCCAAGCTCCACAACTGAAAAGCCAGTTTATCAATCAAGTTAAGCTTCTACTTTTCTTATGTAAGAATACAGCAGTTGAAAATAACAGATAAACCAATCACAACTGCTGCTGCTTATGTGCACATACAGCATTAGTCCTCACAGATCAGTACCTCATATAACAAAGTTTTTCCAACAGCTTTCACCAAATGAACTTGCTCTCACACGTTCCCTAACTTTTATATACACTTAATGTTTCAGTCCGGAAGTGCTGAAGAAATCAAGGAGTGCAAGTGGGTCTTCTAATAAAAATAAATCTAAGCTCTAATTAGAACACCTCTAACAAGATTAAATGTAGTTCTTAAGAAAGGCATTAATTACTTTATCTTTAGACGACCTCTCTTTACAATGCCTATTTCCCTCTCTTCTGTCCTCCCGTTTGTTCATTTCCTCTTCATCCCGGTCTGTAAAACAGGAAGAAAATTCAACATACCCACAGCAAATGATTCTATAACCTCAAAATACATACGTTCATTAAAAAAAAAGTTCACACACACACCCCCCCCAAGACCTGAAATAAATATATTTCCCTGAAAAATAATTTACAAAAAAGCATTGAAGCGAGTCCTGTCAAACTTTTGATTTTTCTCTGGGTCTTACGTTAACATAAGCCATTTATCATTTTCTTTCCCTGTGTTTCTTTCACACACTCAGGAGAGAGGAGTTGAAACAAATGCTAACTAGGCCAAAGTAAGTGCCACCAACATCACCATCTATTTAAGCGGTGTGCAGAAAATGACCACAATTCTCCCTAATGAGGCTTGGCAGAGTCTGCAATTCAGCTACAGTTATTCCTATTAGAACAAAAATCAGTACTATTTACTCTCTAATATTTTATATTATAAAACCCGTATCAACTATATAATTAAAAGCAATGTTTATACTCATGTCTGAGTGAGATATTACTGAACCTATGATTTAGATTCTCCAAGAAGTTACAGATCACATTGCTTACTAGACGTGAATTACAAACTGTAGGATTTTTCTTTAAAGGTAGATGGTACAGTAAAACTAAATTTACAATCAAGAGAGAAAAAGGAATACGAGAACTGCAGGGACAGGTCATGACACGTAGCTCTGTACCTTATGTGCAAGTCTTTGGTGAGAGAATCACAGGCCAGGTTCACCTTTAAGCTCACCTTACTTGTGAGGAAAAACTTTGGTAACAACTATGTATCACACCACTTGACTAATTTTGCACACACGTTTTGAGAATCAATAGCTTTCTCCTGCACCTCCATGGCACATTGGATTGTTCTCAGCAGCTCTGACTGGGAACGGCACAAGGAGGGATTGCGGGAAGTAGCAGCACTGGTACAGAACAGACAAGACCAGGGTGGTCTCAGCCAGATCATAAAAGTTGTTTGAAGAACCACAGATTAGCACCTATTTTTAAGGCTGGTGCAACAGTCTGCCAAAAATACAACTGAAAACGCTGGGGCTGAAGTACCTAAACAGTTCAAACCCACATCTCTAGCAAAAACTCTCCACAAAGGAAAAAAAAACCCAAGTACAAAACAAAAAGCATACAGCATGTCTTACGCCCTTCTGAATCTCTGAGCAGGGAAAGAGCTATTGCTGCTCCCTGGAGACAGGAAAGTTCCCCAGCCCCTTTCCCCATTTCTTCAGGCAAACACAAGTCCACCCAAACAGAAATCAACTCCTCATATCCTCATGTAACGAGCACCCCACACCACAATCTGGCCTAATAAAAACAGGATGACATTTCAGAACTGAGGAATAGGAAGGTAGGCACTTAAAAGTGGCTTGGTTTTTCAGAGGTGCTGAATACTCACATCTCCTACTGACTTCAATGGGAGTTGCGAGTGGTCTGCATTCTGAAAAAAATAAAACCACTTCTATATGCATGCCTTACTTTGAGTACCACAGCTAGTTTATATTAACTATGTTCATAAAATGCCTAGCATAAAGGCACTTACATTTTAAGAAGATCTTGTCAGAATTACTAAAATAAAATCAGTCTAATAATGCAATTTTAAATTGTCTAGTTCCAGTGCATTCTCCAGCTTGAAAGAACACATCAGTGACAATAAAAAAAAATTCTGGAAGCCACATTCATAATTCAAGATACCTTCATCTTCATCTTCAGCATCTTCTGCCTCCATTGGATCATATTCTTCTTGATTATTGTCATCTTCAGTTTCTTCTTCATCTTTAGAATCATCTTTCCTTTTATCTTCCCTCTGTAACGAAATTTCCTAAAAATTTAGCTAGTCAAAACTAAAAAACAGGGAAGTAAAAACCTCACTACCATTCACTGAAAATTTGCATGTTTATATTTAGTCACCTAAAAACTAAATACAAATCATGTGATGCAGCTGAATGCTAGATTGAAACATATTTACATAGATGAATGAGTCAAAACAATTAACTAACGCTACAAGACCTGAGTTTTCAAAAGCAATAAAATTAAATTCAAATAGAAACAGTTTAATATTGATCCAGACAGGAAAGTACATCATATGGGCTAGCTGCTGACCTTCTTTTCATCTCTGTCTTCTTTTTTGTCTTTATCGTCTCCAGATTTTCTCCTCTTAGGTTTTGGATCATCTGTTTCGTCATCTTTTTCTTCTTTTTTTTCTTTTCTGTCATCTTTTTTGCCTTTTTTGTCTTTTTTGTCCTCCCTCTCTGGGAGAGAGATCAGTGCTTTGTAAATTCTGACACCAAAATCTCTCTGAAGCATTTCATTGAAGAGTTCTGCAAACAATGATACCTGCACATAAAGGAGAAGGAAAAGAGAACTGACAAGTTTAGAAACCTGTGCATTTCTTCAAGGTATCATACAGTGACTATACAGCTATTGTAAACAATGTCCCAAAGAATTTTTTTCTAGGTACAAAGAAATGAACTTACTTATTTTGCTATGCTATCATAAACTTCAACAATTTAAGAATACTGCAGTCATCACACAGAATTTAAGAAAAACTAAGATTAGCTACCTGTAAGTAGCACAGTTAAATTACCTCAAAGGAATGTTCTTTATTATCTTCTAATCTGTAATCCAGAAGAACACTAAGAGACATAATGCTACAGTCAAACTTTCCACTCTTTGCTGCCCAGTTAGGATGTACAATGATTGCTGGTTCATCAGGCAAGATATATCGTCTTTCTCGCCGCTGACGTTCCATTTCTTCTTGACGTTTTCTTTCTTCTTCCTAAAAAGAGGCAACAACCCAACATAGAGCATGTTCCAAAGCTGAAGTTTCAGCCTATATATTAGTTTTTAGGACTTACTGCTTTGCACTAAGTGAAGGAAAGCCTAAGCTGCTGAATGCAACGCAGAAAATAGAATGCTGGTCCGTGGCTTCTGTCTACAACGCATACTGTCTCCACTGCCAACACTCACCTAAGAAAACTGGAAACTTGAGCCACACAAAGCAGGACGTGCAGTGTTGTTTAGACCACAAAGCAATGAGTACCTTCCAACTATCTTACAGTGCTTAACCGCAACATGCTTATTCAACACTGGAAGGACTCGAGCTATTTCTTTTCAAGAAATTGTATGCGAGCTAGCAAAGTGTCAATGCTCCTGAGGGGTCTTGTGTTTGTTTACAGGTGTTTTTAGAGCTGTACAGTACTGTAAACTGTCTTAATCCTTACACAGAAAGAGTAAAGGCTTTATACATCATCTTCTCGAAGATACCCAACACAGCTTAAGTAATTTACTTGGCTCTTGGTTATAGGAAATGCAATCTCTAGAGATAGAACTGATGCAAATCAAACAAAAGATTAAAAAAGGTGAAATACCAAGCAGCTTACTACTGACTACCAAGAGAGAAATACTCAGGTCTTATGGGTGTGGAGAAAGTGTCATGGCAGAACTTGTGCTTTTTAAAAAAGCAAGCACAACCAAAGTTCCCTTCCCTGATCTTAGAAGAAAACAGTGGCAAGAAACCCCAAGATAGTTGAAGCTCTTCCAAGCTGTGGGAGAAGGCAGCAGCTGACAGAACTCGCAAGCACATGGCCTTTGCTCCCTCAACAAGGTTTACACATATACAAAATTTCAAGTCACCCCATACTTCTTAGCAGGTAATACACAAAAAGGCAGGTTCAAAAGGAACTAACAAACAATACATTCTCCAGACATTTACAGCCCCTTCCTGTGGTTCAGCTTTGGCCTTACTACACAGATCTCATCTACCCTTGTGAAACAGCAAAACAGACTATGTAATATTAAAACTACCAAATGCAAAACTGAGAAACTTCAATACACAGGAATTTTATCCAAAAGCAAAAATTAAAGCCTCATCAGAAGGGGAAAACAAACCTAAGCAAACTATTAACTATGTGAAGGAACTGGGCTGTTTGAAACACTATAACCTTTTACAGCCTGGAACCTGCCCTCTTCCCATTTCCACAATAATTCCCTAAGGCTTCTATGTCCCCAAAAGCAAATACAACTAAGCAGCTGCTTTTCATGTAGGTTTAAGTAGTTAAGATCTTGTTAAGTGTGTTCACCTGTTCTCAAGCACAGTTTCTCTCAGGAGTTTGGGATTTATTTTTCCTTACATTTAAGGCCTGACATTAATTCAAAAACCCTTAGCATAGCTGTGTATTTCAACTGACTTTGCTGATAAAAAGAAATTCAGACTTGCCAAGATTTGGTTCCAATCCAGCAGCTCAGGTTACAACAAGAGTTCTCAGCACAGTCACAGAACTACAAAATTCCAACACAACTAGGCATATTCCTGTACTTTTAATGTATTAATACAGTATTTTATATATTTAATTTTATATACAGTATTTTACGTATTTATATGTATTTAAGAAGACATAAACCAAGTACGTCCAAAACCTAACCTCTTTGTCATCTTCAGATTTCCTGTCTTCCTCCTCTTCCTCTTCTTTCTCAGACTTCTCTAGCTCCTTTTGCTCTTCTTTTTGTTCCTCTACTTTCAGCTGCTTTGTCAGTCGAGCTATCAACTGAGATTTCAGTCCTTTAGAGCTAAGGGTTCGACTTTCTAATTCTTTGCGAAGGTCATTTACCTGGTAAATAAAGGCTCTGTAAGCGATATCAACCAGTGACATTGCAAAACATCTGATTAACAGAAAAGGTGAAGTAAAAATTAAGTAAGAGCACTGAAAGTCAACTGTATTTTTTAAATCTGTACTGAAAACCACTAGTATTTACTGGTACATAAACCATATTAAATTTAAAGTGTTCTCCTCAAAGAATACCTTTTTGAGGAGCTCTTCAGAGGGGCAGGGGAAGGATTTCACTAGAGTAAAATAGTTTATTACTATTATTCATTTAAGGAAATTTTTAATTATGTCTCCTAACAAATTTTTGTCTTAAGTACTGCCTTTTAAAACTAATATTAAAGTATTTTAGACCCCACATTTTTTAATGCAAGTAGATATGACCAGATTACCGCAGAACTTTCATTTTCCAGTTAATGTATCATATGCGATACCCTTTCATTGTACAAAGTTCAAAAGTTCTGAGTAGTTTCCATTAGCTGTATTTCACTTTTTAAAATCAGGAGTCACACTTGCATACTGTGATATCACATCTAATACCTACAAAATCAGCAAGGAAGTTAAAACACTACTGAAGCTTTTTGCTCAGTTAAGGGAATATACTGCTATATTTCGGGTGATGCCTTAAAAATGGAAGCGGCGTACAATGAAATAAAATTTTAAGAAAAACGTTAGTTACCTTCATTGTTTTTGGATCCAGTTTAGACCAGTGTGTAGGTGTAGAGATCTCTTTAGCTTCCCCATCATCCTTTTCCTCTTCGTCCTGACAAATAAAATTTAGAAATTATCATTCAGAAAGCTTGAAAGCATTTCAGTTATTTTTTAAATTCTGTTGCTGATCTGTGCAAGGTCACAACTGTTTCAGATAGTCTTCTCCTAAAGTTATTATTTAGACAAGTTCACACACACATTCTACCACTTTATAAATGATCACAGTGCCACTCAGCCAATACAAGCCAGATCTGTGGAACACAAAAGGGTGATAAGCAACACCACAAAGAATATTGGGGTTACACAGACACTGCTGGTCTCCTTTAACCACACAGTGTGTGATTTCCCCCCAGATTTTAAATCCCCCAAATTACTCTTTGTTCAGTCAGACCTTCCCTTATTCCAAGATGTTGATCAGCCACATGGCCTGAAATTCAGATGTTTCAGACTAGTGTTTTGTTCAATTTCAAATATCACAATTAGAACTGGCCACAAGAAAGAATTTAGGAATTTTAGAAAATGGCAAAATGTTTAAAGACAGCTATTCATAAACTGCATCTCACTCAACAACTGGTCCCAGATTCCAGCAACTACATCTATGATAAAAAATTTTCTGCGCATCATAAGCACAATTTAATTCCATTTGTGATTATCAGCATACACATTTAAAATTAGTGAACTAGCTGAAATAAAAATAAAAACCAACATTCACTACACTGCTGAAAGCTGGTTTACCAGTCATTGTTACCAGTTATGTTCCTCCTATGTATGTATGTTGTGTAGTATGTGGTGTGCAATTTGTGCCTGTGTTCCTGTGCCTGTGAGAAGCAGAAATAGAAAAAGGGATTAGCGTTCAGTGCCTGTTCTCCATCAGCCTCCTTGCGTTCACCCTGAAGCTTCTCGACCAGCTGCTGCTTGTATCCTCGGGAGAGGGTTTCCCACTCTGAGCGGGTGGGAAGGCAATGCCAAACATCCGGGAAAAATAAAACCACTGTCTCCACATGAGCTGGAACTGTACGCCCCTTGTGGGTCTCCTCAGGGCGATGGTAGCGAATCTCTGCAAAACGGTACCTGTTGCAAGGGAAGAAGCATGTTGGAAAAAAAATTCTACAATACATTTTAAAGAGCCTAGATCACTTGTAGCACATCAAGTAAAGAAACTTTGCTGCAAGACCTTGAAGTTTATCTAAAGAAAAAAATTATGGAAGCCATATTTTCTCTTTTGTCACATTTGTAAAACGGTATCACGATCGATAAGGAGGAAAACCAACAAAATTATTTTCATGTAACTTGTTGCTTAGCACACGTAAGTTTAATGTACAAATAAAAGTTGAAGCACTTCAAATTTAGCATACAATAGGCTTTCCTGGTATTAGTAAAACCGCAATGAGTGTTAACACAGGACAAAAACTCATCAAGAGAAAATATGGCTATATAACGAACAGCTATTTATTTATAACAAAAGAACAATGAAATGGAAGTTCTCTTGACGATCTTCTCCAGCTATGCACAAAATGAAAAATATTTTCAGCACACATTCATTAAAAATTACAGCATAACATATCAAAATAAATCCAGAATTTTTAATTAGTTCCTAATGCAGTACTCAGCAGAGTTGGCACCAATCAAGCTTATTACAAAACAGAACATCCTTTGAGTAGTTTACCTGCACTACCAAGAGCAGCTGACAAAGAAAAAAAAAAAAAAAAAAGGTTTTTCCATCTTAAAACTCCTGGTAACAGACAAGTATTTCTACAGTGTACTTTGCTTTGCAGTACAGTACTTACCATTGTGTGCACACACTTAAGTCAATCCCTGTAAGAGCCTTGCAACAGCGAATAGCCGTCTTTATCAGCACGGAAGGGTCCTTTTCTGGATCAGGTCCATCCAGTGAAGGGGACCAGTGTCCTCCAATAGCCATAGCTTCATCTTTGCCTTTCATACCCACTAAAAACTAGACAAAAAGAGTCTTCTGAATGTTCCCCTGCTAGGGGTAAAGAGTCATTTTTCCCAAAGTGCAAAGAATATTTCATAGCGCACACACTGAAATCCGTGAGTAAACTGTCACATTATTTTGAAATCTGAAAATGAAAGTCGGTCAAGAAAGAGTTCAGTTATTTTTCTTCCACATACTATTTCAGAAATGGAATAGGTTTAAAACATCATCACTCATTCTTGTTTGCAAGACTTTCCATCAAGTTTGTTATTTGGTACAGGTTTGTTCCTTTGCAATTAAAAGCTTTCTAGCATAAAGGACAGATACAGATTTAGATGGTGTCTTGATTCCAATACACATTTATAGGTGTTCCTGCTTAAAAGTGATAAAGCAAAGCTACTAAAGGTAAGACCACAAGAGCATTATATCTATAAATTCAAGTACCTCCCCACATGCTTTACGGTGATGGAGTTTAACTGGAAAACAAGTCTGTGTTATCCTGAAACACCACAGCACTTACAGATTGTTCAGTTTAACCACAGCTGAATTTCACTTAATACAATGGTTACTTAACTGTTGCTTTGTTTGTATTCTCTTCACAGCTGAGCCCTTAAAAAAAAGTCTTAAGTGTTTGTGAAAAAAGGCTAACAAAGTTAATTATTATATAATTAATGTAGGTTTCTCCAAATATCTATTGTTTAACTAAGCTGAACAAAGCAGTAAATATGAAAGCAGTGAAGATGGAGTTCCTACGAAGTGGAAAAAGAACTGACATTTAAACTAGGTCTCTTCAGATGAAAAAAATGAAGCCATCGTTTAGCAGCCTACAAACTCCTTCCTTATTGACAGATATTCTGAAGCTCTATAACCAACCTTTACTGCCAAAAGTGTCTGGCATTGAAGCATATTTACCTTTACAAGTCTAGCAGGATGCTGAAATCCATCACGAAGTTCTTGGGGATCTTCAGCCAGAGCACATGACTTATGATAGAGATCCTCCATACTAGGACTAGCCATCAACATCACCTGTTGTGTAAGTCAGATCAATCTTGTGAAGGTTTCCCACTATGACTGGTAAACAATGACCACAACTTGCAAACACATACATACCAGTGCTTTTTCCTTAATGTCACAAAAAATCAGAACAAGTAAAGGTAAAATAAAATTGTAGAGCTGAGTGTTAAAATGTCTGCAAGGACCAGTTTCACTCTGTCCCATATGGATGCAAAGTGTTATCTTATTAAAAAAAAGGATAAACTGAAAGCATGTAACAGCAACATGCTTCACATGTCATCACTATATGCCAAATACCCTATACCAAGAACCACACAGAGTACATTTCTGGTTTCAGTAACTGACTCTTTCCGCTTTCTCACAATTGCAGGAGAACTGACCAAGAGATTAATCTGCATCCTCGTAGCATCCCATTAGCCCAGTCAAATTTAACAAGATTGCCTTCTATCCTAAACAGGTTAATATTATGAATCAGGATGCTATTCCTCAGTTACTGAATTTATTTTGAAGCTTAAACTTCTGAAGGAAAGCTCTTGCTCTGAATCAATAAACTGAAAAAAACAGTATGTCTGATACTTGAGCCAAGGCTTCAAAGTTTTTATACACAGAAGTCAAGTAAAGTTGAGTCTTCCAGATATACAAGGATTAAAGGCAGTGTTGTTTCTAAAACTATCTTTAACATGAAATACTTTAAAACAGATTGACCTAGAAATCTCAGACCTATTTTAATGAAAGAGCTTTCAAATGAAAGTAGTTTTAGGAAGACATTTTGACACTGAGGTCTTTAACACATCATTACAGCTCTTGATGCCGCATTTTTTGAATATGCTGGGATTATGTAAATGTCAATCTACTTTCACCAAAATAACAAATATTGAAATGAATCTGAAAAGAAAGAATCACTAAACAGAAGAGCACAAACTGCACAGAAAGGACCCTTGAAGGAGAAAAAAACATAATAGAAAAAGGGGTGCATTAACTATTCAGAATGAATTGCCTAAGAAATACATTCAGAGATGTTGCAGAAGCTGGCTTTCTTTCCTATAACCACATCCATACAACTACGTACAGAGCAAGGAAGAGAACACAGTAAAAACAAGATTTAGGACAGCTCTAGTAAGAGAAAAACAAACTGATTTCAGTCATGACTCTTCAAGCTCTACATACTAGCTCTTCACAGAAAAGTTTAAAATGCTGTATTTTGCTCAAATCACTGCACAGTATTTTCAGTTCAGTTATAATCACTTTTTCACCCTATAAGTAAAAAAATTTTCTAATGAATAGTCATAATACTGGAAACCTATACAAACCTTTGCACTGTACAGATGATCAGCATCAGGTGGATCAAGGACCGCAGCATTTTTATCTATAGGATCTACTTCTCTATGCATTACGTAGAAATTACAGTAGTTCCCCAGCTGAAACGGTCTAGACATAGGAAAAGCATCCACCCAAGTAAACTGAGCATCAAAGAAATCACTTGGGATATACAAGTTCTGGTAACGCCTCCTCAGCTCCATCATATCACAGCTACGGCTGAAATAAACAACAGTATTTGAAAGATACAGCAATAAAAGAACGATTAATAAAGCACATAATTACAAGATATTAACTGGAAATATAACCATTGTCTATTTAATGATAGAGATATAAAATGTAAAGAGCAATGTATTTCAGTTAAAAGCGTCATGGGTCAAAGTTTAAACACAAGTAACTACTAAACACTCTTCCAATTAAGGTGCCTGTATATTAGAGATTATTTATTAAACAGGGTTATAAAGGTATTGTGCAGTAGCATTCAAACATAACAAAGAACCTAGTAAAAGTTTAACGTACAAGGTTCTCAGCCATTACATATTTGATCATTCTTTAGATTTAAGATCATCATTTAACACTCACTACACACACGTGTTGACACAGCTCACAGTAATCTGTACCCACAATTAAAGTGATACACAGGTAATCATCTGGCACTACAGACGTACCAGTCCAATGAAAACTTGGAAAACTGAACCGTGTAACGAGGAACAACACGTCGCGGTCTCCGAGGTGACCTCTCCCTCTCTCGTCTAGGTGATCTCTCTCTGGAGCGTTTTCTCTGGGGTGATCTTTCCCGGGACCTACGTCTCTCTCGTTCTCTTTCACGACTTAAAAAATACATACAAATATTTTTGAATGCTGGTAACACAAAATGGTTTCTAGCACAAAAGAAGCTAGACCTGTCAGAGTTGACTCACAAAAAGAAGATGAGGAAGTTCCTCATAGTTTCAGTGCGCTGTCTCTTTACCAGAGACCAATTATACAATTCCTTCATTTCAGATAGACAAGAACTCTTCGCCAACATCTAGTGGTAAAGGCACTTGTGCATATCACTGACCGACTCTGGAGCAAGAAGCTCAGCTCTGTTTGAAGACAGGTCTTTACAGAACGCTTTGATTATAGTCTAGTCTTCTACAACATACCTCCTGTCATCTTTTCGGTTTGGCATAGGGTCTCCTCCTCTGTCATTCCTCCCAGAAAATCTGGATGGTGGGTCTAATCTTCGAGCTGGCTGAGGCTGTGAAACTAGACGAACAGGGGGCTGTAACAAGCCACCTGAAAAATATTTGTAAGATCAATACATAATAGGGGGCAGCTATCTCCACTTTACAAACATTGCTGCTTTACAGTTGTTTCACTTGTGCATGTTTTCTGAATATCTCGAGTCAAATCTGTTTATTAATAACACCCATCCCAAGAAAATCAAGACACCTATGCTTTTCTTCGCAGATGCAAACAGACTCCAGTAAGCAGAATTGTTTTAGAAGCATCTTCTCAAGACAGAAGCTGATGTAATCCAAGTGTATGGAACCTATCACAGTAAACAGCTAAGCCTTCTCTTGGAAAAATAATTTAAGATAGGTATACTACCTATGCGCATGGAACTAAAGAAAATCTGAAACTTATTTTTGAGGCTATTCATAGGTAAAAACAGCCTCCTGAAAAATCATTCTGAAATAATTTTATTCTACCACTGCACTGATCCCCCAGCACATACTTTTGCTGTCTCAAGACATTCAACCAACCGACTGTAAATGGAGCAAACATTACTAACACCAACAAACAACTAGGACTAATTAGATTGTGATAAGCATTCATCCAAGAGTTCTGCTCATGTGATAGCTTAAGAACTTCTCTCTTGCTTTTACTGTGGGTAAGAAGTCTTAATTTTATCTTCGTTATCAATCCTATTACTGATTCTTCAGCCACTCAAAAGTTCAAGTCAACCACCATCATTGTTTGAGATTTGCCATGTTCGGCAGTTTTTCTTCTCTCAAGTGCCAACCTGACTAACTGAAATAAATAAAATGCCAATATAGAATACTAGTTTTAACGATGCAACTGTGTGAAACCCGATCGTGTTGAACACTCCAGAAGATGCTGAAGAACTACACTGCCATTAATAGTTCAACTCCCCAACCTGTCTGTGAATGTGTGAGAATAAAAATTACATTGAATTTGCTTTCAGATTATGAAATCTTAATACAAACAGGAGCCCATGGGAATTTCACTAACCAGGTGATTCTTGAGCTAGTGCCTGGCATACAGCTGCAGGAAGATGCACGTCCAAAAATAAAATTCTATAGGGTCCTTGCCATATTATTTCAACTTTTACTTCAGCCTTCTGACTCACAAAAAAATACCACCCCACACTAAGCACCAGAACGACCATGACAGACTGTGCACTGAAGGAGCACCTTTCTGCTGTGGCTGCTGCAGTAACGGCTGAGGCTGTGTCTGAAGCAAAGGTGTGATTGAAGCTGCCGATATCTGTGCCTGCAACAAGGACTGTGGCTGTGGCTGTGCCTGAACACTGAATGCAGTCTGCTGTGCAATGGGCTGAAGAACCGCTGGAGGTGTCTTCAGTAACGGCTGAGCTTGTGTCTGGTTCTAACAGCAGAAGAGAAAAATGAGTTGTGAGTGAGCTTAAACCCAGAAGCAGTCAGTGCCAGTTAGACTGGGTAACCCCATATACCTGATTTGGAAGTGTCTGGATCCTCTGTGCATTCCATTTGAATGGCATATTAGGATTGTAAGTAGCTTCTACCAAAACTCTGTCACCCACCTGAGGTGTCTTTCCTTTAACAGCACTGCAAACAATACAAAAAAAGTATTGTGAGAGTCTTATTTAACTAGTTTTATATTTGCAAGTTACATATAAAGCTGGGAGAAAACAAAGTTCATTAAAAAAGCTTGTAAAAAGAGCATCTACACCCCAAATCAGTTAAAGTACTATCTGCTTCAGCATGGAGTAGGCACAGTCTTTGGCCCAAAAGCAGAAGTTCCCTGAACAGTACTGAGTCAGGACAAGCAGACAGCAAGTTAGAACGCATTTAATCACCCACAAATTCTGCTATTTCCTATTAGAAGGAGCTTAATAATCTTCTCAGTCTCCCAGGCTTGGGCTTTGCATTAAGAAAATTCAAAAGCTCACATAAAGGAATGCAGATCTAGTGTTTATTAACTTAACTTGACTGTGTGAATTCCAGTGTTGACAGGAAACAACATACTAACTGCAGGCACTATCAATGGAGTCACAGAATTAAAACACAGTAATCTAAAACTTTTATTTAGTGAGGGTATCACAGAATACATCTGCAGGCAGGTATTTACATCTTACCTAAGCTGAAAAAAGACATCTTCATCCACAAAACCAAATGTATCATGTAGTTTAGTAACTACCCCAGTGAAGACACGCTGCTTTTGTGGTTGGGTTTGCTGTTGACTTGACCGGGGGGCTGGATAAGAAACAGTTATCTGGGCTGCCGGCTGAGGAGTAGACAGGCTAAGACTGGTAGGTAGTGCAACAGCTGGCTGTAAGCAAAATAAAGCAAACTATAAATCTTATAACCAGCTGAAATACCTACAACAAGGAACAGTTCCTTTACCCATGTAGACGGGAGTTTAAAATATCTCTAAAGCAATTCTGAACAGGGATTTTCAGAACATGGAAGGTTTTTTGGTTTGGATTTTTTAGATGGCTTTTTTTCTACTTTGAATGAAGACTGGCTTTGTTTATCCTTTTCTTTTAAAAAAGTCAACTTCCTCAAAATATGCACAATGTCTAGAAAAAACACAAAAAAGATGACTGTGTTATTGCTCGCAGGTAACCCGTACAGCGGGCCTGAAGAGGACAAAAGCCCTAATTTTGCTAGGAATACACGCTTAAAGAGATTTTTCTCCATTTATATCCCAACTGTAGTTAGAAGTCAGTAAAGGTTAAGGCTAAATTTCCTAACTCAACCTTCCCTAACTCAACAATTTATGTGCTTGCCTTCTTACAAAAGCAGAACATAGTAAGATAAAGAAACTAAGTAACCTATTTTTACCTTTGTATTTTAAAACATGTTTAAAAGGTTAAGTGAAAATGGAACTAGAGCAATTTATAGTGTATTAAATGGTTGCATGTTTTAAACCTGTCAAGTTCAGCAAGGTTCTTTTTAAACCTCTCTACAGACATACTGCATACTATTAACACAAAGTTAAATTCCTTCTCAAAGGCGAGAAGGATTTTCCCAGGTTGTTACTGCAAACAACTGAACACTTGAAGTTCAAACGAAAAAAAATTATTATGTAATCAACACACATTCCCTTCAAAATTAAGGAAAAGTGGTTGCTATTAATTTTTAAACCAAGGCTATGCATATTTTAACATCTGGATAAAATAAACCTCTAGCAATAAATTGTCCATTCATATTAGTTCATTTTACAGATTAAACTACCCAAGACGTCACAAATTTGCACTCTTATATTATCTGTGTTTGGGAATGAAGACCAAACAATAAAACCAAACTAACCTGAGTTAAAAGGGTCTGCTGAGGTTGCTGCAACTTAAAATAAATAAAGTTATAAATTAATTTTATATGCTTAAGGAAATTGTACAATTTTACCTCCTCTTTACAAGTAAGAGTTTTTGCTTAATCTGAGTCAGTTAATAGTCCTTTGGGGTTTGGTCATTTCAGTAGTTTGCATATGCATAAAATTGCACTCATGTGGTCAATTTTAAGATTGTATAATCCAGATTTATTCAGTAAGCAGAAATGCTGAGGGTTTTTTAACTGAAAATTAATACCAATACCAAAAAAAATTTTGGCAGCTGGAGAAGCTTAGGCCTGTAATTTCCATGTCCTTTTATTCTTTTTCAAAATCCTGTTAAATTCAAAGACCATAAAAAAAACTTGAGGGAATTTTTTTGGACGGCATCTTTCCAGCAGTTAAAATACACGGCCCTGTTTAGAGCAGAGTTTAGCAGGAATCGTGTACACATGGAATAGTACGTATTTTTAAATTTCCTTTTTGCATGAAGGTAGGTAGGTTTCCATTCTGATTACATCTCTCCAAGTTTATGAACTTCAAGCTCTCTTTCACTACAAAAAAATATACCTAGGTCCTTTAACCTCCCATATGAGGATGAATTGAGAAACAAATCCTACAAGACACACAACCAACATTATTTTTAAAGTTATTTGTGATGTACACAGTAAGAATCAGACAAACCTGTTGCTGTACACTATAGAGAGTCTGCTGAGGTTGTGAATATTGCTGAAACAGATAAGAGCAAAATATCTCATAAACAGGAAGTATTATTACCCCAATAATACCAAATACAAGTTTTCTACTAAGCAAGTTTTAGATAGAAACTATTCACAATTAACAATTCTAATGCAAAACATAACTAATAGTATCACCATATTTTACTTTCATAACAATTATTCTTAGCCTTTAGAGTGGACTGTGACACACTTCTAGCTAAAATCAGCAATTTTTCTTAAGCCTGACACTCATACAGTATCTAGGGCACAGTATAGAATCATGCAAAATGCTATTAAGGATACATAGAGTGATAGAAAATGCTGGGAACTTTAGATTCTCAGTTTAGGTGCAGCAAAACTCCTTTTCCAAAAAGGCTTTCCATAGCTAAAGGTCAGCACCTCCATAGGCAAAATTCCCACCTTCACAGGTTAACACAACTATTGATAGCTGCAGACCTAAAATCCCACTGTTTTTTTAAAAGGTTTATACTGAAATGTTCACCACTTTCCACCCTGCTTTTCTTCTGGATACTTTAGCTTTACAAAGCCACTGTTTCATATTGTTAAAGTTAACAGTCAACAGCAAACACTCCTTTTTCTTTACCTGCTGTAACGCAGCTGCTGCAGCTGCAGCTTGCTGCTGTAAAGCAGCTGTCTGAGTTAGCTGATAGTTCGTTGGTGTTTGTGTAGTTAGGCCTGCCGCTGCCAATGCCGTCTGCTGGGTGTATATTGTAGGAGAGGCTCCAAGCAGCGATGGCTGCTGTACACCAAGAGCAGCTGAAAAGAGAACACACAGCGTAAGCACTGAGCAACTTTAAGCAGCTGAGGTTTCTGAGTGTTATACTAGATGCAGTACTGTGGTGCTTCACTCCCAAGTCAAGCTCATGAAGTAGATAAATCCAATTCCAAAATTCAAGATAAAGGATCACACCTCACTAGCTCCTCTTCCAAATTCATTTACAAATAGTACAATACAGCAGAGGCACAGAGACAGCTTAATTTCCTTCTCTTAAGCTGCTTGTGATTTTACAGCTCTAGCAGTTGTCAGCTCCATCTGCACCCACCCCCAACACACACACACTGTATTCTTTCTTGAATGTATTTCAGATTTTGGATGAGCTGGATGAAGACTGTTCTCTGTTTTCTAAATCAATTAATACATTTCGTTCTGTCTTAATACATTTCATTCTGTCTGAGGGCAAGAGAAATCTTTACTGTAATAGCAGCTACGAAACATGTCCTCTGAAAATGCACAAGGCTTCGCTTCACTCAGTGCTGTCTTTGTCCCAGGGTGAGCTCGATTGTATAGATGTGGGGGCTGGTAGAGAAGGAATAGCCTTATAACAGGGAGTTTAATTGATCCCCACGTATAAAAGGACAAAGTCAAGCTCTCTCCAGTTCCTACTAGGAAGGCTTTGTGCTGCCCAGACTCAAACTGGAAGGAAACGTTAGTTTATGTTATTGTCACATCAGCTTTTAATTCACTGCCAAAGATTAAGCAAATCATGAAGACCTGCTATCCACATGCTACATTTTGCATGCATGTGATACTTCTGAACAAGGTATGCTTAAGCCTTACTGATGGAACCTTCAGGGACAAATAGCCTTGCACAACGCGAATCTGACTGAAGAGCTGCAAACCTATCTGGAAACCTGCTCCCTCTTTGGCAGAAGTTTTTAAAAAAGTTATCTGCAGCTGCATGATTAAATATCACTTCATCAAGCTATCAGTCTAGTCCACATGTTTAAATAAAACCAAAGAGAGACTCAGCAGGGAAACATATTGCCAGCAAAAACAGGTCAGCCAGCCACCTTCAGAACTGAAGAACATTCAAGTTGAACAACAGAGTTCCTTTCTCTTCCAAAGCCATTAAAGACACAATGAAATGAAAACCAGATTTACTGTACACTCTTCCTGCAGAGTTTGTGCTCCACAGTATTCTTACTGACCCAAAATGAAGCTTTCATTCCTGACCCAGAAATGCAGTGAGAGATTGCTTGTAGCCGGTGACCATCACCACAGAATACCCAAAAACGCTGTAACCAACTCAACAGATCCTCAGTACAGTAATCCTCTCTACCATGCTGTTCTTTCCAGCAGAGTATGATATTCAGACAACAAGTTGATGGCACTGACCGTCTTAAAATTTTGGAATGAAACATGGAAGAAATATATAAGCAACCATGACAATCACCATCACTATGACCTGTACTAAATATTGTCACAGAAGCATTCCAGGAAATAATACTATTTTAACAGTGAAATCAAGCATTCTATAGTACAGCAAGATTATATTATTTCCAGTATTACATGACTGTTTTCTCTAGAAAAGGCCAACATTCAGGTTTCTTTAGAAGACAAGCAAGCCAAATCTGAGGCTTCTCCCATGACAGACCCTCCGTTCCCTTGATCCTCTTGCCTCCTGCTTATCACATCAGCTCCAACTGAATGTGCATTTTTGATGATCCAGAAGGACATTTTCACCCGGAGCCTCACATAACACACCTGAAACAGACCTTTAAATCTAATGAAAGTGCTTTGCTGTTGCATCCTGGGACAACTTCCATTTTTCGTGGCTGCATTTGCTGGCTCACTCAAGGCAAACCACCAATGCATTAATCCTCCTCTTACTTCCACATGCTAATAGGAATTTCTGCTCACTGCAGAAATTCACTTCATGCTATTCCCTTTGAATCCGTTTGGCTACACTAGCTATTGTCAATCAGTCTAAAGTTCTATTCTGATGTTCTAACACACAGGAACGGAGCTGGGAAGCGTCATCAAGCAAGTTTCACAAGTTCTGTCCTACTTTTTGTACCAAGGATACTCACAAAAAAATTAACATGCTTGCTCCCAAAACCAGATCTTGGGGTTACACCACTCTTCAGTTTCCATTATGACAACTTCCCCTCCAGCAAAACCCATAATTATCTAAAACAACTCTCGGCCCACCCTAAGACTCTTATCTCAATTTGTCCATTAAGAAAAAAAAGTATTTTTTTGCCACCTCTACTGTCACATTAGGAGTATTTAGTATTAAATCGGGTATCATGTCATCTATAACTACAGATCAACTTACTAACAAAGGGCAAAGACAAAACACTGCTGAGATCCCCTCAAAGGATAACACCTGTAGCAACAAGTTTTTCAAAGCTGTATCTTGTTCCTACCAATTTGCCCTGAAGTATTCCAGGAGTTTAATTTGACTACCTTTCATCTATGTACTCAGTCGAACAGGCTCCAATTAAAGAGGCAACTGTGTTTGCATTAGTTTAAAACAAAACAAAAAAAAAAAAGGGAAAAAGAGGGAAAGAAACACAAAAAAATAAAGAGACAGAGAACGCATCACAGACTGAGTGTCAGAATGGACATCTGACTGCCATATTATTACAACTGACAACAGGCATCTGCAGCAACAAACAACAGCTTCTTAGGATTTCTAATTATCTCAGTAAGTACAGCGATGGAGATGTCTTCCTTCAAATGCAGACTGAAAAACCTCCATTCGCACCAAACACTGCATGGCACAACCATCCGACAGGGCTTGGATAGAAACTGGGAGTTCTGGGCTGAAGCTCAAGTATCTTTTTAGGTAACAAATCTCTGCTGTAACAAATGCAGAGATGGTAATTAGTAGTCCCTCTTGCTGCTTCTAAATTCCAGAGACCTTTTAAGACAGGGAAACAAAGTATGTAGCTACGTATGTCTCTTTGGTAAATGATGTATTAGGATTACAGTAAAACAGTACCCTATCCAGGGCTTTGGATACTTTTCACGGTTGTCACAAATTGTGAGTTTGAGTCCTTATTCTTTTAAGTTTCTTCAAGCTTAACACACTTGCAACGCAAACGCCGTACAATCTACTCCAGAGAAAATTCCTTGTTACCAGTACACAACAGAAACTAGGCTCGGTATTTTTATCAGAGGACATCCGTTTATAGCAAGCCAGCAAATTGTGCACCAGCTAATATTTCTTAGAGGCTCTGAGTTCCGCTGCATGCTCATCCTATTGTTACACTTTTCTTTAGTCACCTCATAGGGGACGCCAGCAATAACAGATACTGAGCTTCTGGCACTTTTGCTCTCATCAGTTGGTGCACTGCTCTTCGCTCTAATGCAATGAAGTTTTGCTGTAGCAAAGATGACACCGATCAGCCAGAACGCAGCATAGCTAGGACTTCCCCTTGACTACAGGTCTATGAAAACAGGCTTCACTGTGCAACCAGAAATAATAACCCTGAAAACAGTGTATGCCAAGCACTGTCACACAAATACAGCAAAGACATGTCAAAAAATAATAGCTAAGGGAATAATAGAGAATTTTCCTTTGCAGGTGTTTCAGGAATTTGCACATCATTATGTAAGTTAAAAGTATAAGAAGTACTGGCAAAAAGCAATCTGTGCTATCCAGGAATGTTGTAATTTTTAATTTTTTAAACTTTAATTTTCTGTAGTAGGCATGATTTAATTTATGCTTTAACAACATTTTAACAGCATAGCAGGGACTTTATTCTGGTTTTGGCCATATGATGCACAAAACCACAGACAAGGAATAAAGAAACAATTTCCCTGTGTTACAAGCAGGAGTCTCTCTTCACATGTACATCTTTGCTGGCACCTGGAATTGCCCATCTATCTTCTAATACCACAGGCACAGACAGTAATTACTAAGCTATTCCAAAGGGATCCCAGGAACTCTTCATTACATGGCATGTCACTCTACAACTACCTTAGAGCGTCACTCCTTAACAATTAAGGGCCTTAACTCATAGTTACCTCTTCACCAGGACAGCATGCAAGTCAGCAATACAAAAAAAACCCAACACACCACCAAAACTCCCAACTCTGAAATTATCTTTTTTGCAATTATCAAACTGGTTCATAACACCATCACTCACCACTTCTGACAACAGCTTATGAAAAAGTTTATATCATGTTGCTTGTGTTACAAAAATCAAGGTCTCTTTCCCCAATACTCAAGCAACTCAATGCTTCGCAGAAGGAATATGACGCAGATAAAAACAGCTGGCATGCATAAATACACGTAACACCTTTGGCTAATCTGAAAATATATAAAAATTTGGTAAATGTAAAATCAGTTTATGAACACTGAGATTCACAAGGGTAAGCCAATCTGCACAACTTCTTGAGCACAGCTGCAGGTCAGTAGCATATGCTAGTCAGCATGCCTGAGCACTGACAGCATCTCTCCATCAGGCAAGCAACCTAGCTGGACAGTCATAGCTGTGTGTTGAAAGGTGCATGAAAGGTGACTACTTAGCTGTAGTCCAACAGTAAGCGCTGTTCTTCAGCTCTCAGCAGTGCCAGCATGCTGCAAACTGCATACTTTGCAAGAAGTGTATATCTTATAAATCATAAATCAGTACTGTCAATAAAAAAAGCAGAGGAACAAGTATATACCATGGATACTAAAACAGGGGCTGGGCAGTAGAATCCCAGGGACAGGATTTAGTAGTACAGACAGGGAGGGAATAAAGGACACAGTCACTGTGTACTGCAGTAGCAACAGGAAAAGAGCTGCACAGGATACAAGAGCCTAAATGCCTTCAAGTGATACCGGAGAGAAGATATTACAGGGTGAACAGGGCTGCTAGGAACGCGAAAGAAGGTGGAACTAGCACAGGAAGGCGGCAAAAGTGCAACCAAATGTTGTCTTTAAGGGCTCTCACGTTTGAGTCAGGTGTTCCTGAATTAGATGAAGAGCTAAAAATCCCTGGAGATCCTGTCCTCAATGAGCAGGTGAAAAATCTATCACAGCAACTGATGCTGACCAGCCCTATCCCAATTAAATTTTGCACTTCATTTAAGGAGGCCCAGAAGCGGGCTGACCACAAGCAGTCCTAGGAATAAGAAAATGGGTAAGCTGGTGTGTGCTTCTAGTCCCTTGCTCCATTCCCCTCTTCTCCAGGGCCCCCTTCTGGTCCCAGCTCAGCAAGGTCTAAGATGGCTGCCAGCTCCTCCCCTTCCACAGGTTTTCTGCAGCCTTCCCTCTGAAACAACATGGAGCTGACCCTCAAGTCTTCCACCAGCATTTCTGATGCATTAGCTATCACACCAACCAACGTATCAAGACTAGTCCCGCCCAGATGCTGCCATCCTTTGATCACTCGGTATCACCCAGTCAGACACAAGAACCAAAAGCAAAGTTTCCCTCTTCCATGTTCCCAATACCGACCCTTTCCAGCTGTTAAACAGTTTCTTACAAAAGGAGAGTAGTGCCATTTAGATAAGGGAAGTGTGAGCTGTTCAGGGAAACGGTGAAAAACCGCTTGCAGGCAGCTGGTTAGGTACAGCAACAGTTCAGCTAGAAAGTGGGACTGAATGGGCATGGAGGAAAAGGAAAAGGCACACCGCGACAGAGTACTGTGAAACACGTGGCAGGTGGTGTGGCAGTTCCCTGAAGATACACTCAGATTGGACCAGCACCCAAAGGAAAAACTGGAGATGGAGGAGTAATTTTGGGAAAGAAAACTGAGTCAGAAGAAAGATCTGTTCTCTTCCCTGCCTCAGACACACACCTCCGAAGAATGGCAGACATTCCTAACTTTTGCTAAACTCCCAGACATAAAAGCACTGACAAAGGCTGTATGACATTCAACTTCAAAACAAACTAGAACAAGATGCGAAGGACAACTGCAAAAAACATACAACTCTTTGGAAAGACATTTCTTCAACAAGGTTACTGCCTGTGCTCACCTTCTGACATCCTGAATTCTCAAAGTACCACAGCTTTATTGAAGCCTTTTCACATCAGACAATGAAACTAGAATATTTAGGAAACACTTTGTATTCAAGGAGAGAAAAAAGGCATCCCAGAACCCGAAATGCAAGCACCAAGATTCACCGTGCAGGAAGCTTCACATTCTTGGCTCAAATCTTTTATGCTATAAACCAATGTGGAACATGAAAATCTAGCCAGCTAGGTTTTCAAATACACAAGCCTGAAATTAAAGGCTTCTTATCTAAATCAAAGGAAACCCTCTATCATTATGAGGGCTTTGGTTATAGGGATCCTTGAGTTCTAACTTGGCATTAAAAAAATACATATATACCCCCTCTCCACCCAAGCAACAAATTCCAGAGACCTGTGCATTATGTGAAGTATGTCCAATATATTAATACGGACAAAATACTTTGTAAACATTGATTCAGGCTGCCCTGGGAAAGAAACTCGGGCAGCATTTAAAAAATCTGTAATGCCTTACTAGTGCTGTTATTATTTAATCTAGAGCAACACAATTTGATAAAAGGTAATTTGATTTGCACATCTTTGGATAGGAGTAACTTGATATGTTGTTTACTGACCAAGAGAATCAATAAAAATTCACCTGGGGTTTTACTTATTGCCCCTAAAAAAAAACCCCCAACAAAACCAAGTAAAACAAAACACAAACCCCACAACCCAACAGCTAGTATTAGGCAATGATGTTTAAGGTCTCTGTTGTGTGAAAAACTCCTAATTTAAACCATTTAAACAGAATTTAAGTAAGTTAGTATGGTGCCACTCTTAACTACATACCCAACTATGGAATCTCCAAATCTACTAGATGTCAGGGTTCAAACATCAAGTGATATGTAAACTGACCTGGCTGAGATACTGCAGTGGCTGTAAACTGAGTAGCCCAAGGGGGATTCTTCTGTCCTCCAAACTGAGCCATGGCGAAAGGCAAAATCTCCTGGGTGTCTATCTTCTATAACTGCAATCTATTAAAATAAAGCGCAGCTACAATCTTTGAAAGATATACCATTAGACTATTTTAATTCTGGGTTAAAAAAAAAAAAAAGTAAGTATTGAAGGATTATCTTTACGCTGCTAAACCTGGTGGGCAACACGCATCCCAAGCGGGAAACACAGAAAGTTGCAGGACAAGTTAATGTGTTTTCCTAAAGGCACCAGCTCCCCCCCCCCTTCCTAACAATGGGGTCGCGCTGATCGAACTCCGGAATTTCTTCCAGGTCCCAAGGCAGGCTAAGGGGAAGGCGGCTCTGCGGGACGAAGAGCTTTTGCCTTTCATTGTTGCTCCTTCCCGAGGCCGCGGCCACGCCGCCGCTGGCGAGCGCTGCTGCTTGGGGCCCCGCACGCCGCCGGCCCCGGCTCAGCCCCCGCCCGCCGCCCGCTCCGCAGCCACCGCTCCTGGACACCGCTTTGACCCCCAGCACCGCCGGCCCTGCACACACACACCCCTTTTTTTCTTAGTTGTTGGGTTTTTTTTCTTTGCGCGCACAATCCGAGATACCCGCCGCTAACCGGGCCGCGCCGCCCAGCAGCTGGGGCACGGCACGGCAGCGAGGCCCGGGGCAGGCCGGCCCGGCGGCGGCACGGGCGGGCGGGAAGCAGGCGCCTCCCCACCCCCCGCCGCGCCGAGGCCGCCGCCGTCGCCCGCCCCTCCTCCTCCTCCTCCTCTTCCCGCCGCCCCCGGCCAACAATGCGGGCCTGAGCGCGGGCCCGCGTCCGCCGCGCTCCCCCCCCACCCCAAGCGCCACCGGGACCTGCCCCGGGGAAGCGGCCGGGCCCTCCGCGCCCCGCCCGGGAGCCTTGTGCTGCCGCCGCCGGTACCTGAGCGGCGCCTCGCCGGAGCCATCGCCAGCCCCTCGGAGCCTCCCGCACCGAGCGCGCCCCCAGTGCGCAGGCGCGCCCACCCCCGCGCAGGGCGGCAGGCCGCGGCGCACACTGCTTACGTCCCGCGCCGCCACCGCACGGCGCCGGCCGGCCCGAGCGCGCAGGCGCGGGGCGGGGCCGGCTGGCAGTTGGGCGCGCGCCCGGCCTGCCGCGTGCGGAGAGGCCGTTAGGCGAGGGGAGGGGCCCCGGCGCCATCTTGGCCGAGACAGGCGGACGCAGGGCGGGGCGGTCGGGCCGCCATCTTGCAGCGGGGCCTAGCTGTTGTGGCCGCGGCGGGGTCCCCCTTTGGTCCCCTCTGGCCGCCGTAGGCGCGCCGCTCGGCCTTCCCCCCGCCCTACAAGCGACTGCCGGGTGGCATCTGTCTAGGCGGCTGCGGAGACACTTCTCAGGGTACCTAATGGGTGCTCTGCTGCCGTAGGAAATAGGCAGCCCTCGGCCCGAAGCAGAGCCACGCGTGAGCCCCTGAGAGCTGACATTATGCGCACAAGCGTTCAGGCTGTTATGTGGGGGGGAGTAACAGGATCATCTGAGGTGAAGGGAGAGCAGACTCGCCAGAGGGACTCATCAAAGCACTTAAGATGCTTTGAAACAGAAATTGCAGCCAGGAATCATTGCAGTAAGTAGTTCAGTAGTTCATGTGCAACAGTAATTTCGGATCCCGCTTTTGATGATGTTATAATTGAGCCCTTCCATCCCTTAAATAGTTTTTTACACAAATTTGCTCCAGGTTAAATATGCATATGGGCTCTTCCTTAACATTTGAAAACAAAGTCAACAAGACACACTTTGTAAATGAAAATGGGACTTTGGAGTGTTTTATTTGTTGTCATTAAAAACAAAGCAATGGAATAAAATCTTGAGAGCAACAACATTAAACTCATCTGCAGTGGGCTGGATTCTGTTGTAGGGGGGCAGTTAGAGAAAGAAACAAGAGACCACCAGTGAAGGTGATTTTCTGTCAGCATTTGGTACTCAATAATAAACAAAAGCTGATCTGCCTTAGCTCTTTGATGTATATTGCAAATTACAGGGTTTAGATGTTTGACATTGATGAGCATATGTCTTAATTTTCATGCTTTAAATTTAGGCTACACATTTCACGCCCTATGCACTTCTTTTCCTGGTGTACCTCTGTCCAGCTCAGTCAGTTGACTGAAGCAGAATCTGTGCTCTTTAACCTGGAAATAAGATTTGAGACTAATAAGGTAACAGGGCTCTCTCCCACACTACAAATTAAAGGAGAAATTGTTGGCAAATGTCATACTTTGATGAAGTAGCTCTATTCCTGGGTCTTTTGGCCCAAGGCCATTTTATCCTAAGATGCATAATTTTTAGCAATGCTCTCAAAGTCTTAGAACCTCATGGGAAACCACAGGCCTGATTTCCTGTACCTCACGTAGAATATTATTTCATGTACTTTCTCCTTTCCACATACATATTGGTACCATTAGCTGGCACATTTTGCTGCTGTTGTGTATAGTACACTGATGACTTTTGAATTCTTTAGGTCTTTGTATCCTCTTCTCAAGGTAAACCATGTTGTTGTGATGAACAGTTACAATGGAAATCACAGTGAAAAAATGTGAGCACTTCTAGACTTTTAAAAGTAGGTGCTCTTAAGTGTCTTTCAGATACGTTGGACAATTTAATCCAAAATTGATGAAGGGGCAGAAGTCCAAAAGCTACAAGATTTCTACAAGTTACCTTAATCAGGCAAATTGAGAAAAAGATACAAATTAGAAGGCAAAAAACGTAAAGGGTATGCTGCTTCCAGCCGTCTTGGTGTTTATGGGAGTTAAGAATTTAAGCTGGGAGGTACTGGTATGTGTGGAGAGAAATTATAACTCTTAGAGCTTAGAGTCATAGAACATAAGTATTTTGGCACAGTCAGTACATTTAATAAAGATGAATGAAAAAAATCCACAAAAGACCTTTGGTATCAGGAAATGCTACACAGTAGTAAAATCTCATAGTGCACATAGTTAATGCTTTGGATCTCTGGCCTTTAGTACTCAGCTGCCTACCTTTGCTCAGGAGAGCCACGAGGTTCATCTGTGGCACTTTCCACAGTGGAGTTCAGTGCTCTTTACTAACCAGAGTTTTTCTGGAATGAAAACATGTATATATCCCCTTTGAATATAGGCTCATCTGGTACTTGATGAGATACTGTTATTTAAAAAAGTTTAAAACTGACAGCTTTCTGATTTGTTTTTTCAGCATCTGTGACTGAAAGAGCTCTCAGAAACACCACCTCTTTGTACACCACTTAATCATAGAGATAAATACATTTTCGACTACAACAGCACCCAGCATTACTGATTTAGCACTCTAGAAGCAACAGCTAATATACCAAAAGCATAAACACTGAAGTAGCAAGTAGAAGCATGCTGATCTTCATATTGGGTGTAGGTGGAGTACAGATTGAGAAGTGGGTATCACAGGTCACTGATGAGCATGCTGGGTGTTTAAAAAGCTGTGTATGGTTTGCATTGAGATAGAGGAGTTTCGCCATTAGCTCAAGGAATATGATATCGTACTGTTTCTGCATATAGTATGAATTTTGGACCTGCAGTGATGTTGATATATATCAACATTTACCACATTATATTTGTTGGTTGGTGCAGTATCTCGCCTTCAGCTGAGAAGGAAAAAAACTAAAATACTGTAACTCATTTCAGAGATACAAACACATTTGTCCTTAGTGAACCTGACTAATTATTCCAACTTCAGATCTCCAAGATGTCAGAGAAGCAGAAAAATAATCACATTTGTACTTAAACAAGTCTTTACTGTCTTCAGAGTGCTTCTAAGGTGTCTTGTAACACGAACTGTATCATGAACTTAACCATGAAGCAAAAGTGTTTGCTGCAGGGGTTTTGCAATCTTAAAAGGAACGACTGCATATCAGCTGAAAATCACATTTGTTGTTGCCTTTAGAAATATGTTCTACCTTACAGCCTTGGAAAAGTAGAAGTCCTGTTTTTGAAATAAAGTGAAACAAGTCCTGTTTGGTAACTTTATTGATGATCCGGACAAGGGGATTGAGTGCACCCTCAGTAAGTTTGCAGATGTCACCAAGCTGGGGGGGAGTGTTGATCTGCCTGAGGCCAGGCAGGTTCTGCAGAGGGATCTGGACCAGATGATCTTTTGAGGTCCCCTCCAATCTGGGGTGTTCTGTGGTACATAAACATCACGTGCAATATATGAACTGGTGAAGTTAGGTAAGGGAATTGGTAGTGATTCAGTCAAATAAATAAAGATCATGCTTTCAGAGAGCTCAGAGAAGAGTCTTGCCTCTTCATGAAAGTTGTTAGCATTTATTGATGTTGCAAAAGGAGTTGGAGACCCTAGTCTGAAAAAGGTCCCATTTCTAGAATTTTTATGTAAGGACTTCTAGTGAATGGCTTGTTCTGATCAAAATCTACAAACATTTACTGTCCCGAGTTAAAAAATTGCAGTCTTACAGTACAGAGAAAGGGCAGTAAAGTCTGTACATCCCCTAAATACTGAATTTCTGTTGCATCTCTACTCTGTTGTGTATGTTTGTGAGATTGGATGCTCTTGTATTTGTAATTTAAGTTTAAGGAAATAGTTAGGTGTATTTGACAGGAGGTTGGTCCTTCCTAAATTCAAGTTTGACCCTATGTTGTAGAGGGCTGAGTCCTAGAATATTTTACAGAGCATTGAACAGCTGTTTGCACTGGGATTACATGCAGAGGTTTGACTCAGTGAGATTATTAAGGGATTGGTCTTGATACAGCTCATTTTACTACCTCTCATTCATGCCACTCACATCTCGTAACTCGAGAATAAGGGTTTCTGCATTTTACTGCAGTTTATACAGATAGAATACAGCATTTAATCCCACTGTGATCCCAGTAAGTAGTACAATGTTTATTTGCACTGAATTTAGAAATGAATGGAATGAATGCTTTCCCAGGCAAAAAAAACCCCTCTTTATTAAGGTTGGTAGGTGTTCATAGCTGTACTTTAGCCTTAGTTGAGTATCTGGCACTACTCCTGGTGCTGAAGATGGTAGTGCAGAGGGGCTAAGGCATACTTTCACAGAGGAACCCCAGTGAACTCCATCAAAAGTACCAAGAATTAATTATCTAAGCTGTAAAGGTCTTCAAGGGTTTACAGAATGATTTAAAGGTAGAACAGATTTCTCATACTCCACAGCTGCATTGTGTGTGATACGATTAATATACACCACAGCTGCGTCATGTATGATACAATTTGGAAGCACATCCCAATATATTTCACAAAAAGGTTTTTGATTGTCAGTGTGATGGCTAAAGGGGATATGACAAGGGATGTATATATAACAAGGCTGGCTGAGTTCCAAAGAGGTTCTAACAGAAAACTGAAGCAACATCCACCCTAATATAGCCATGCCCAAAGTTGAAGTTAATTTGGAACAAATTAAAATATTTAGAGAAACTACCATTTTTAGAAAAATATTTGACATTAGTTTAAAAATCATGTAGAAAAATTAGTCTGTTAATAGGACAGTGCTGCCCACAGTGACAGCTGGACTGGAAAGGAGAAGGCTCTTATGATGGAAGTGATGAAAGTCTTTTCTTACAGGGCTGCTGTAGTGCAGGTAGTGGCAGTGCAGAGGAGATGCATGCTATTAAATGTGGTCTTGCTGTTACCTGAACTGTAGTTGTTGGCTGCAGTTATGGCATAAATCCTTCCGTAGCCTCTGTGGTTACATTGGGGTCGGGGGGAAAGCAGCTTAAGTGATACATAACGATCTCCAGCTAAAGATTTTGGAACACAGACTAGATTCAAGAGAGAGGCATATATCTGTAAAAATAACACAAGGAAGCTCTTAGCAAATTTCTGCTAATAACACTTAGAGGATATTCTGAGGTAAATAGAAGAGTGAACAGATTGTCACTGCTGCCAAGATGAAATGTAACCTAAATAGCGTCTTGGTGCCCTGGTAATGGGGCAACTTACCACTAGTGAGGACTCTACTGAATACATTTCTATTTCAGTTCAGAGCTTGGATCCCTGTGCAGGGGCCTGCAGGGTCTGTGTTGTTTACAGCTATTCTTCTGCCAATCCCATGAAAGCTTTGCTTTCATTCAGTTGAACTGCTGCTTGGGCACAGTAATTTTATATAAGCAACTAAACATTTTTTCCTAACCAAGTGTGAAATATTTTGTCTTCTGAATTGTCCTGTTTGACACTTCAAAATTCGAAAAAACACATTTTTATAATTAAAAAGGTGTATTAGAAGGAAGCCCTTTTGAAAATTGTTTTGGATTATCATAGTTAATGCTGAAAATTCAGAGAAACTTATTTCTTGCCAAAGGGAGAAATTTTTTGGAAACTAACCATCTTTTAAGAGTAAGGTAATTCTTAACTAAAATCAGACAGATTTGGTCTCAAAGTTTATGAATTTTTGTTTTACTTAAACATTTAATTTTAAATCAGAAGTACTTACCTAAGTCTTGTCTCTAATGTTGGTTGAAGGAGAAAATATTATGGTATTAGTTTAATGTGGAGGCTTCCTGTCTGGGGCTAGGGAAAGCTATCATATTTGACTCATGGAAGAAAAAAAGAGGCATAATTCATGTTGATCAGGGAGCACAGGAATAGCTGCCCTGCACGAAGGCATAGGTTTTAAGGATTCCTTTCTTCTTACCCAATCTGACTTATATTAGAGTGCTTTAGGAAAGTCCTTAGTGCCTTTAGGAAGGCCCTGTTTTTCTAGGTGTATCAGATTTGATTGTGTATATGAGAAAGCATTTCTCATCTATCTCCTTATAATCTTGGGGTAATCAAGCTATGTGAAAGACTGAGTTAATGCGCTTCTATAGGCAGGCAATAACAAAGAGCAATTAGAAGAAAAATCCTGACCACCTTTACAATCTTAGCTCTGTTGCCTGAAAAGCAGATCTGAGAGCTGAAAACTTGTTTCCCTTCCACTGCTGCCTGCAGTATTTAGCTTCTTCTCATAGCAGAGCACCAGCCTCTGATCTGAAGGATGGACAGGCATAATTCCCAGACCAGTACAGCTGAGCATAGAGATTCAGAGATTTAACTTGCTGTGGAACACATGGGGTGTGATTTGCAGGAGCCGGGAACATCTAGAGAACTTCTACATGCAATGACAGCCCCAAGTAATGTCTCCTTCAGTGGGAGACAGCAAAGGAGAATGACTAAAGCTTTAATTTCTACTCTGCTTTGCTCAAATGCAGTAGATATTACGTATAAAGGGAATACTTGCCTGTAGTGTGTGGGGTGATCCAGAGCCTCTGGCACTTGAAAGGCTTGCTGGTGAGCACTCTACAGTAAAGCGGTTTTTTCTCTTTTGGACTAAGCTTGTCAGATCTCACAAGAGCTACAGCCTGAGGAGGGTTGCTAAGCAGTGTCACACCTAGGCACTTACAGCTTCTTACAGTCATCACAGAACAAGATAATTTGCAACAGCCCAACGAATTTCACCCTTAAAATTTGTAGCAGCCGTAACCCAGATGAATCCTGACAAGGCTTTCTGCTGTTGTGGCAGTGAGATAGGGTCTACCACAGAGGTATTTGCTTGATGAAGCACAGGATTGGTAGTTCATTTCCCTGAGGGGATTCCTGAAGTGAAGGGAGCTGGATCATCACTGTGCAGAAACAGAAATCTACATGTAAAACAAAGCAGTCACAAGAAACTGAACTGCTGACTTCTTACACCACAGAAGGCAAAAGTTTTACTGTTCTGAGTTGAAAAATAAGGCTAAGTCATGATGCCTCCGGCAGCAATTCAGGACTACTTCAGAATCCAACAGCAGAAGAGAGTTACCTCGTTATGAATGAATGGAGATGTACACATGGTATAGTGGGGATTTTAAGTAATTTTTGGCCCCGTGTAAAAAGACTTTGACATTTTCAAGAAATCAACTGCCAAGAATTTTGTATAAGTGATGTGTATCATAAAAGGAAGAGTATCCAGAAGTAAGCAGACTGGACAGGGAATTAGAAGCCCGTCTTAAGAGTTGTACTCCAGCCAATGGTTATTGAAACAGGTGGGTTTAAATTTCCACATGTAAAAAATATTTCTCTAGTGTGTCTTCGATTAAAAACACAGATGGGTACTGCTAGTAATTGTTTTATTGCACACTATCTAGGCCATTTCTTGAACCAAAACACTACTAACTGAAGCACTAGCTTGCAGGTGTTTAAATTACATTTGAATATGATGCTCATTCTGATGTAGAAAATTCACCCAAGGTCCAATATTCTGATGAATAACCCTTTTGAAGATGTAAACTAATATTATAATATTTAACAACAGGAATCGGCATTAGTAGCATTCAAGAGCAAGCCCTGCTGTTCTGTGGTATTAGAGTACTGCAGGAAACTAACTGTAGCACTAGCAAAAAAGTTTTTCCTGCAGTTTATTGTTAACAGTTAATACCAAAGTATTGTAATTTAAGGCCATAACATCTTAAGAATGTAAAAGCAACCAACTGTGTTACATCAATATTTATTACCTGTGTGGTCTATATAAGAAATCCAACATATGAGAAAGCACTGAAGCCACCTCCAGGTGTTGAACTCTACAAGACAAACTCACATTTGGAAACCATTCAGGGATGCCAGAGTAGGTAAATTTGGTTTAGTTTTGTTCCCACAAGCTACAAGTGAAGCTGTGTTCTAAAATCTCTGTGTGTAATATGCTCCATCTTTGAAGAAGTGTAGCTCTGACTGGGAACACACTACCTGGTGGGAATGCCAGGGGAGGCAATATGCAGTTGGATGGCAGTACGTGAAAGGGAGCTGGAAAACGTTCCTCATTAATGTCTCTAATGATGTTCTTGGGTCTGCTCAAAAGTCTTTTTAAGCACCATTCAGAATCCACATGCCTTCTTAGACACCTGTGCCATAGGTTACATACTGTAGTATCAAACCATGGGATGCATAGCTCTATTGAAAGATTTGATAGTACAGTTTGGAGGAGGCCTGGGTCAAGCTGGGAGATGTTGCTATAAAACCCCAGTAATGACTGTCCTCTAAAAGAGCAGCAGATTACATAGGAGGGTAAAGGCTTCCTGTTGGATTACAGCATCCAGCTCCCAGGAACTAGATGCACCATATCACATAATGTAGTTTATTTCTAGGGAATTACTGAAGCCTGAGGACAGCAGTGGTTTTCAGCCCTCTAGGAGATTCCAGTTATCTGGAAGATTATTCTAACATCAGCTTCTTCTACTGCACTTACTGGAGAAGGTAAGGAAGCAAACAGGAACATTCAGAATTGTATTGCTCCTTTTCTTCAGATCTAAACAACAGGAATTCTGCCTGGTACTGTTGTTCTGCACTAAAATGTCACACAGTAAAGCAGACTAGTGCTGAGGTCTGTTTTGTCTTGAGAAGTAAAACCCCATACCCTCTGATTTGAAGCAAATGAAACGTGGTCTGTTTCCACTGGATGGGAATTAAAAGCCACAGTAAACTATTCCTATACCATTGCTCTGCCAGACAGAGTGGTAGGAAAAAAGACGCTGTGTAGACGTGTTCATAAACTGGTTTGTCCTTTTTAGTCAGATCATGAAGTTCAGAATTTTCTGGCAGCTTCTCTTGCTGTACAGCTCTGCCTGGGATGGGTCAGTCCTGCATGAAGCAGAGGCAGATGATAACAGAGACCAGATTTATGCCCATCCCTTTCCAGTGCAGAAATCCTGCTGACTTGGGTGAACCCACTGTAGTCCTGTAGGGCTGAGTTAATTCATAAGTATTTTTCCACACGTAAAAATGGTTATTGACATTAAAAAGTTACGAGCAAAATTTCTGCAGGGAAAATGGCTCATAAAATGAAAATACCTGTATTAGCAATTATTTTTTTACTCCTCCTTTAACAAGATGTTTTACCAACTATAGGGTAAATGATGTAAACATACAGAATCTGAAGACTAGTATTTTTATTAAAATTAACTCCTTGCTATTGCCAGAACATCTTTGTTAGGTTCTCAGCACCCTCAGAAACACTGCAGTACTAGTCTACTTCTAGCTCTAGAATGAGTAATTTTTAAATTCCTTGTCTAAAACTTCTAGCCACGTAACGGTTTTAAATGGGACGTACATGTAGCATTATATGCTGTATTATGACGCAGGGCACTAACATTGCTGTAAGTTGTACGTTACAGGCTCTTCTGGCCTAAATTTTTAGTCTTTACATACTTCAGCATGACTTTGTTTTGGTTTGTATTGGGAAAAACATCTTCCTTTTATTTCTCAAAGTGTTTTGGAAGAAATGCATGAAAAATGCAGGAAAGAAAAATTAGACGACTAAGTGCAAAATAGAAGTATAAAATTTATTTAAAACCACCCACAAAGTTCTGTGTAATCAGGAATGATACAATTTGTAATAGTCTTTTTAAAAACTCATGACAAGATTTAAAATATATTTTCAATTACAGTATTCATTTAGCCTTATTCAGTTAGGACAATTAAAAAAAAAAAAGAAAGTTTACGTTCTAAACAGATGAGACACACAAGGAAAATAGAACAGACAATTTCCACAACAACAATTTTTACATGTATGTTTCAATACTAGTATCAACATTTCAATGCATCTTGCTACATAAACATGAAATCATGTACAACAACTGCTTGCACCAAAAAACATAGCTTAATTAGATCTTTCAAGTAACATGCAGTCACAACTCACAAGTCTTCAAGTACTGCTGGTAAGGGTTCCCTTGTCTGCAAAGAAGATTTTAAGGTTCAGTTTCTCAGCTAGCGTAACTCTCCACAGCTCCACCAGCCTCATGAAGCTATGCTGTTATACTAGGAAAGAATCAGGCCCAAATGATTTTTGAGAACAGAAGTAATTTTTGTACTTTCTCCTGTAAATACTGTGACATAATGAAGTGCTTTTTCTTTCTGATTTTTTCCTCCCTGTACATCATCTTTTGTTTAAAAAAAGTTAATATTATGTTCCCGGTCTAAATACAGTAGGCTGGTAACTGGAAATAATCCAAACCCTCAAATTCAAAGTTGAAAAATAAATATCAATGCATCCCAAATAAAGAAAAAGAAAGAGAGAAAAGGAGAGAAGGAAAGAAAAAAATGCTGACTTTTTTTTTTTTTTTTTTGCTTTGGTGTACTACTAATCTTTTGATTTTGCAAAGCAGGAGAGAATTCATTAGCTGTAGCATTTCAGTACACTGTGTCCTTACATATTAATGTACGTTTTTTTGACAGCAAATTCTGAACAGTATTTATGAGCTGGTGTGATATTTGATATTGTCACATTATAAAGAGCCGTCTCTTCCAAACTGAACAAATAATTGTAGAATAATTAATTGTTAAAGACTGAAATGTTTGAATGTTTGTATTAGTTAGACCTGGCTTTCTTATAGTGGTACTGGGATATCACATTTGTTTTTCTTGCCTACGGTTATTTTTTCATTTTGAGGACAAGAGATTCATGAAGTTCAGACGCTGCCTTTCGAGTTGCATGGATTAGACTCGACATTCACAAAGTTAGCATGGAATCTGTTCTCATTAGGCTCTGCAGTACCACTGCAGTTTAGAAATTTAAGAATGAAAATACATTTTCTTTTCCTCAATTTTTTTTTAATAGAAGTTTGCATTGCATTGCATTTCATAACTACAATGTAGCAGGGCTCGATGCTTACATAAAGCTTCCACTGGCACCGAGGGAAGCTCTCCCTGCGTGACTCAAGCACACAGGGCAGTGCCAATGGTTTCACTGTGGAGTATCACCACAGTTAGGGCAGTCAGAAAATGCTGGCTTTTAGCTCTGTGTCTAAAAACGCACCACAGTGTGACAACACCACACAATACCGCACACCCTGTTGGGTCTTAAGTCAGAGAAGAACGGAGTTCAGTAGATTGTCACAACCCCATTTTGTATAATCAAGTAAAAAAGATCAAGTTATGATAAAAGGGAAGCAAGTATTTTAAGAAAAACTACCAAAGCTCAGAAATAGTATTATTGACAATTCTGTGAGATTTCTGGCCAGGCTGTTACGTATTGGTACAAATCTTTTACCACTGTCTGTAGCCAATGCTGGGAAAAGGACAGCCAATATAAGTGTATACTTAAAACCTGATGAAAACCAAGCCAGTTTATTTTCAACCTGTATTTCTAAACTAAGAACAATCTGGATGTTACTGGCCAGTATGTGCACAATGGGGATGATATTAAATTGATTTCACATGATTGTACAAATCAGTCATTTGGTAACGGTTTTGATTTATACTACTGACCTTTGCATAAAATTATCGTTATCAGTGTAACGGGATACTCTGAAGGATGCAAGCTAAATGGACAACATTTAAGGCCCTTTTATCCTTTTAATGTGATGCAAAGGACAGTAGTATGAATGAGAATCAGGGCCTTCATTCTTATTTTAAGATGACTCCCAAACCCTAGACCCCTTTTCCATTACAATATTAAAAATACAGACATACATGTAAAATATTGACCAGGTCACAAAACTTTCCACAACAGTATTAAAATGTTTTGTGGCAACAACTGCAATACCGAGCATCAAACTAGCACTTCCCTTGGCCCACTGCAACAGCACTTCTTTGGAATACAGTTCATCTGCTCTAACTGGTAGCTTTGTAGATTAACTGCCAAATCTGTCCTCCTTACGTATGTAGGTTTTTTGAGGTCTACACCTGCATCCTCTGACCTTATGAGGAAAGGTAGTAAGGTGTGCAAAGTGTTAAAACAAGCATTGTTAATGGGTCAATACCAAACAGAGCAAGTCACCTTCACATCACGTTATTTAGCACCCCAGTCTTGCATTCACTGTAAGTATGCTGTTGGAAGATTCCAGCACCTTAATATAAGTATGTGTGGAAAAAATACATATATAATCAGTACACGATGAGAAAAATATACTGTTGTGGGAAGAATTAAGGATACAGCACCAAGAAGCACCTTGTAACTGAAGTTACAAGTATGTGTACAGTTAAACACTGCAAACAATGTTGGGATGATGAACTGGGGAACTGGATTGAAAAAGAGTCCTAAAGTCTTTATATATTGGAAAGAGGAAAACATTGATGCTGACGCCCCTATACCCTTTAATAAAAGACAGGAACTACTTAAATATTTTCTGGTCAAGCTCAATCAATTCCACTTGCTGCTACAGAGGAAGAACATCTTTTTTCCAAGCAGTCCTGTGTTGGTTAAAGCATTTAACTTACGCAGTACTCGGGTTTCTCACAAGGACTGTGACTGATCTAACCAGATGTAAAGAAACACTTCTGCTCTTGTAATTGTGCAGTCTCTGCAGCATCTGTCTTATGACAAGATTTGAGCAGAGCTGGTAGATTAACTCAGAAGAAAAGAGGGCATTCCATAGAGGTGCTAGCAACAGAAGCAAATATTGTATTCTGAGAAGGGATGGTTTTTCCTTTGCAGGGGGTAAGCAGTTTTCTAGTCTTGCAAATTCTCTTTTGTTTGGCTAATTACGGCTATAAGGACAGAGGGCAACAACTACATCAAGAAATGTGAACATTAACTGGAAAATTGATTATTTGACTTAAACAGTAAGAAAACACTGATTGTGACATATAATGAATTGTTCCTCTTTTTTGGAATGAAAAAAAAAAAGTCTAACTGCAATATTCTAGGCTTCCTATGAGAGAACATGCAGTAAAAAAAAACCCCAAAGCCTAGAACTGTCCTACACAGAATAAAAGATGACTGAAGGAAACAGATTTTGGAAGAGTCAGAAGAACAGACTCTTACAATATTCCTGAGATGAAGACAGGCTGATTTACATACAAAGCAGCAACAGTTGTGCATGGGGAGTTCACAAGCAGGCTGGCAGCTATACTGCTAATGCCGAACTGAAGCAGATCTGCAGAGGATTAGGAAGAACTTCAGGAGCAGCTACAAGCATTTAAAGCAGCATTGAGCAGCAGGTTATAGTGTGATCTAGCACTGACTGAAAATAACTAGCCACAACAGCTGGTCCGTAAAGAGACCAGGGAGTGAGAAGAGTGGCTGTAGTATTTGACATCATCCATACAGTAGTAAGCATTACCTACTCATCAGCATTAGTCAAATTAGGTATTCTTCAGCGAGACAACACAGCATTATGTAGAATTAAGTCTTCATAATTTAGTCAGGTATGTAAATGACAGTATTAAAAAGTTTTGCTCACTCCTCTACAACAGCCAAAGAAGTTTTAATAGGGAAGTAATAAAGTAAACACAAAATACATTTTCAACCACTCTTTAGAAGAAGTGATCCATATGTCAGCTGGTGCCTGATTAGATACTACTATTAGAAATCCCTGGTCTTTAAGAAAAGCTCAAGTATAAAAATCCTTCCTTTATGTAAATACAATTTTGCAGCAGCATACTGGAGCTGCATGCAGACAACTTGTGAAAACTGACTAAACATCAGGTAATTCCAGAAGACACTGAAGCCAGTTTCTGTACTGTTCCACTAAGCAGCCACATCCTCAGGACTTTTCACACCGGCCACTCTTTAAGATTACAGGAGAACATAAACGTGTCACAGACTAAATAAAAAAAAGCATATGAATTTAAAGTTAGATGTACCAATATAAAGAAGTACCCTGGCAACTACAACATCTGTACAGAGAAGTCTGTCTCGAAAGCCAGCTGTACCTTTGCAGTTTTGCTGCGACTTACTCATGCTGTGCACCCCATCAGCTTTCCACATTCTATAGTTTGATCATGAGAAGGAGCAGCAGACTGGTGGTGATGGCAGTGCTCGCTGTCTTGTTCATCTACACAGATTAAAGGGTGACAAGCTCTCTCCCTCCTCTTTTTTTTTTTTCTCCCTTAAACCAGTATATGCAGGCAGAGGACAAAGGAGAGGTTACCGTCTCCAGAGGAACCGTGGAAAGATGAATTCATACATCTATCCACAGCTGCGTGACATGGCAACACACCCTTACTGCTTCGAAACAGTGCTGTAACAGACACTGCAGGGCAGTACCATGGTGTCACAATAATCAATGGCAACTTTCTCTACAGTCTAATTTTATGGAAAGATACTCCCTAAACACTTGCTCCTGAAGGTCAGATCAACACCTGATAAAATTAAGAAGAAAGCCAGAATTTCCAAATGTGATTGGACTGCTTCTCATCTCTAATTGTTTAACTTAAGATCAGATCATAGACAGTATCATAGGCCACAGTTGGGCAAACACCTTTCAGTCAAGAAATAAACCACCATTTTATGGTAGATGAGTCACAAAAACCCTAAGCTGAATTTTAGCAACCACAACAGACCTGAAAGAGAGTTTGCTCAGTGCTGCCTGTGCTGGTAACATATACAAAAGTGGACATGCCATTTAGTTTTCCGTGTATCTGAGGGCCCAGTTATTTCCTCCTGTTAACCTAGAAAGTACCAGATTTCTACAGAAAAAAGGAGAAAATTCCTATACGTATAAATGGATTACAAAACTGATGACTGCTTGATAAGAAGACCTAATTTCAACATGAGAGAAATTTCATGGGATGTGAGAGGGCAAGACTGACCGTATGTTTTAAATACAAAACCATCAAGATGCAGTTTTACTAGCATGCTTCTGCAACAACTCTCTCTCATTGAACAACCTATCACATTAAGAAAAATCAAAAAAGCTATCAAAAGCATAAGCCTGAAGGTGGTCTGAAAAAGACCTGCCTGCCTGTCTGAAATTTGAGGTGAAGGTTATTATGTCTCCCTACAGACCCTGAATCACTTCTCATGCTACAAAAAATAAAACCTCTCTGTTTAACCAGAAGTACGACATCTACTCCAAATCTCTCTCCATTTGCCCTTCCAAACCTGTTAATTGTGGTAGGGCCACAAGCGTCTTGAGTCAGCACTGACTTTGGTCAACTGTTATCCATATCCATCAGTTACATATGAAAATTGCATGAAAGCTTGATGAATGAGCACATTGCAGTCAATGGGGCTGCAGCAACATAAATAGACCCAAATTTAACCCACCAAATTTAGCATAATACTGCAATGACATTAAAAAGGTCTTTAAAAAGCCCCAAACAGTTGTATGTTACAAGTAATCTTAAGTACTAAAGTAGTTGTCATTTACCCATGCTTAACATAAAACGTTGCTTAAGATACTAGTTATTTCCTGTTCTAGGTATAAAGAAGCACTGACATCGGTAAAAGACTTTTAACAGCAGTTATTCCTAAGTAAAGGTTAGCTTATAAAGTCTACGGACTTTGTTTTATGAAACAAAGTAAATCTGAATACAGCCATTACAGGTAGAAAGCCACAAGTATTTGTAAGTTCTTAAAAAGCTTTCTGGATCTTGTGGCTAAAATATTTATAGGAATAATTTATTCTATTTTCTGTAATACAATAGCATGTTACAAATCAGTAAGCACAGAGAAACTGCATGAGTAAAGTTCACGATTTAATTGGGCATGAGTGCAGTAACTCCAACAGGGACTCAAGGAGTCAAACAGAACCGACTCCTGCAGAAAGCACTACTCCACCTCTGGAGCAAAGGGAGAGTGGTGGTACTGGCCCCAGCGGAGAAAAGGATGACACACATTTCTTCTGGGAAGCCAGAGGTGTCCCATGTTGGATCACGACAGTTTTTGCTAGCATACTGTGAAAAAGGATCAGAAGACAAACACGCCCCACCACCAGCCCACACCTGAATCCATTTTCTGGTTTTTCACCCACAGCACAGTGCCAGCTGTTGGAAACCAAGTAAAATATGCAGGTCTGACTTAACCAGCTACCTTAATTTTTATCCAGCTCCTGATTTGGCCATCCTGGAAGGACTTTGTTAAGGGGTAAGAGCGAGTTACAAGTGGTGGTGCAGGCTGCAAAGGAAAGCAATAGACCCACAGAGCTGCAAATTGTAAGAGACAAATACTGATATGAAACGATAACCTTACCCAAAACAACATAAGTTGTGTACAAGACTGATAAATATTCTGAAATGTTACAATAAATAGCACACAGTTGTAAAAACAGTAAATAGTTGCATTTTCTATACCGCAGTACAGCAATAGAAAATATTAGCTTGTCAGATCACAACCTGCTGTGTGCCACAGCAGGAAATGAAAGCGGCCAGCTGACCGACCTGTAGGTACATGTTCAAAAAGTAGTTATGTGATAAGACAGTCAAAGAAAGAGCACCGCAAATGATATTTTATTGTATAAATGATACATTTTCCTCATGTAAATAATCTTAATAAAGTAGTAACTGTGAGTTTTAGCACCCATCAGTAAATAGCATTAACTATTCTGTGAAGATAACCTTTTCTCTGTTAAAATTGCCATTTCAAAAAAGGTAGACCTGGACTTACTGAAAGTCTGTTGGTGCAGTCACTTGAGCAGTGACTTGCCAAGGGCTGTGTTTGGAGGTATCCTGGTAGATTCACCTTTCAGTTTCTCACTTCTTTGAGGAAAACTGCTGGTTTTTCAATTGAAATTTTTATCGTGAAGTTTCCAATCATACATAAGTTAAACATGGGCATTTACAGGGGAAGATTCAAGTAAAAATGATTCACTTTAATGATCTGAACATTTTAAAAGGTAAAGAGATGGCTCTGTAACTTACTTTGCGTAGAAAAATTATTTATATGGGAGTGCTAAATGAGAAATCATTTTTTTGGTGTGTATTACAGAAACTAAAATGATCCGCACTAATCTTCTCTGTAAATGATGGATCGTGGTGGACAAGGGTTTTCAGATAGCAAATACATGAATGGAACAGCTAGGGAACGTACAGTACTACTTACTGTATGGACAGCTGGAATTCTTGCTAGTCTTCAGCTCACCAAAAATATACAAGTTTTAAAATGGAAATCTAAGGCACACAAAATACCATAATGATTTGATGTATACCGTATATTACATAGTCAATAAGCATAAAACTGCTGGTACAAAATGATGGCATAATATTGGTTTTGTTTTATTATTTACAATCCCTTCATATCCTCTATTTGAACTAATATTAAGCTTTGAACTAAAATTTGCAGCATACCCGGTTTTTACAAATTTTACTTAAAATAGGTAAGATACAAAGAATGGGTTCAATTCGTCCATCCTCTGCCATCAACATTTTTGTTATTTTTGACAGGAGTCTGTGGAATTGAACCCAGGGTTGTTACATAGTGATTGCTACTTCAGACCTTGCTCCTGCAAACACTACACGTGTATACATTTATACAGGAGAACAGTCTCATTGATCTACAGCCACATTTAAGTATTTGTAGCACCAAGGTCCTAACTGGCACTATGTGTTAAAAATACAATTTATGTACTTTTTCGTACCGAAACTGTAAATATAGCGCTTAGAGTTCAACGTTTCAAGGAAAAAGCACCTTGTCTAGGTTTTAAATAAAGCAGATCTAGATATTTCATATTCCTCTGTTACAGCACCACTACATTATAATATTATCAAGTATATTATTAGTATATTTTCGCACTGGAAAACTCTGACCTCGTTATACCTACAGGTTACCCAGCCGGGGAGGACTCCGAGGCAGAATTAAGGTACAGCTTCGTCTCTGGGGCCTGATCCTGCAGCTCACAGTCACAAGAGGAGTCCTGGCTTGAGAGGTCCTCCTGGCTCTGACTGGGCAGGTATGGCTACGCAGAGCGGTTCTCATGGAAGAAGTTGCAGGATGAGGTCAGTCCTTCGCTAACGTTGTCATTTGGTAATTTGTTTAAATAAATAAGTTTAAAAAAGAAATACACAGGAGAGGAGAATCAGAAAGAAGGGTGGGATGCTACAGTATTTAAAAGCAATGGGAGTGTCTCTTTCCTCTGGTTTAGCAAATATTTGTTCCATGATATGTCACTTTTTCAACAGAATCTGAGAACACAGATTTTGTATGTTTGGAAGGAAGACTACAACCCTTCCTCCATGAAATGTATAAATAACTTCAGAAATTTACAAAACATTTTTGTAAAAAAACTGAACTTAGAAAGCTGGTGAATATTACAGATAGGTTATTCTTAATGAAAAATTTGCTGTTAAATATTAGAAATCTCATACTTTTCCAACACTTCCTTTGTACTTTCCCAAAAAAATGTGGGTTTTTTTTTTTTTTCCAGAATAGAATAAGGCAACTCTAGGGGGTATTTTTTTTTTTTAATCCCAAAACAATCCTACCCCTGAGGCATTAGGAACATTTGGTTGTCATGTTAACTTATAATGCTCCAAACGAATGAGACTTACGCACTTATTGCTCAAAGAAATCGTAAGAAATGCTGCCTTTAAAAAGAACAAATAATATTCCTAACTCCCAGTAACAACACAGACATTGACAGGACGTCTCCTAATTTCATGTTTGTACACTCTCTTGAATATAATAAAAATGTTTCTGTACTTTATAACTGTTGTTTATATGCAACATAAAATCTTCCATGAAAAAGGGCAAGTCTAAGAACAATCACATATGCTATTAGCATATATACTACAGCTGTAACAATATGGAACTCTACACAGCAAGAATAAAATTATTTCTTCTGTAGAGTATGCACAAACCATAGACAATATGATCCTTATACTATACTATTTCAAGTTAATTTTAAAAATAGAAAGTGCTTTTAAAATATATATTTACAGCTTAAAAACAACTTCCAGCCATCATTACTGATAACTTCATTTCATACATAATGACAAATCTCGAGAAAAAATTTCATTGGTTTTCTAAAAGATTTATCTGTAATTTGGACTATATAGCAATGGTTGGAAGTTGTTAAAGCAATGGCACCATGAAGTAATAATTCAGCTTATTTATTTTTAACTGTTTGATGTGGTTAAGCACCAAGAGCTGTGTAGAGCTATTACTGTATAACTTGATTTAACGCCATAAACTGTGAACCTGTTAAAATCCCTATAAATGATTTTTGTAGTAAACAGACTTGATTTAAAGCACCAAAATATAAATTCCTACAGGTAATAAACTGAATGATTCAATCAAGGTTAATAACCTAAACAAAATCTTTTTTAGAATGTATTAAAACTATACAACTTTTTTTTTTTTTGCTTAAAATGTGCTTGAGCACCACCAAATGTTAAAGTCACAGTTTAAGAAGAACACCCCCTCCCCCCCCCCGTTTTTTTACCTCAGCCTTAAAATGGTTGAGATGAGCAAATAGTAAACGACACGAGACTTGTTCTTTAACAGCACCTTAAAGAAACACTGTGTAACACTGCACCAAGAGGAGGCATTTGATACTAAAACCTATGCCCAATGGTTGTAAGGCCCTGCAACTCGTGTAAGGGCATAAGAAGATACTGTTATTACGTTATCCTTAGTTACTGTTAATGCTCTGCGTGATGGAATTTGGTTGAACTCATTGTCTTCATAAAAAATATCTCTGTTTTCACTTGTTTGCTTTGTTTTCCTACTGCTAGAGTTTAGTTCAGTATTCTCTGTTCCTAATCTTTCTGCTTCTTTTTCTTTCTCTTTCGCCCTCTCAGCCATCTTTGCTTCCCACATGGCTAAACCATGTTTTGGCTCATTTAAATTTTTGTGTTGGTAGAAAACTAAAGATATTCTGGTGGGATGATTGCGGTTGGGTTTTTTAATAGGTGTGGTAGCATGGAGTTCACGTCTCGCACATTCAATTAAGATAGAACCATGAGAAGGTGCCACAGCAACCCCGCCAATGTCATCATCCAAAAAATTGTGCTCACTGTCTGACCACAGTTCCTCAGCTTTTTCTTCAGAATCAGTCGGTTGTCCCAGTGCACTGTTTTGCTTTTCATCAACACAGTCAAAATCACACATCTGTTCTTGAAGGGAGCTGCCCTTTTCCATTGGGCATCCATGGGAACAGTCGGCTTCGTTTCCGACTACATCCTTTGCTGGAGATCTTAGCGGTACTGACAAATCACAAGAGCTGATCATCTGTGAAGAAGGAGAATTGTCTAACTGAAGCTGACAATTCTGTTTGTCTGGCTGACGTTCAAGTATAGTGGGCAGGGGGTCTTTATGGGCAGGGGGACCTGGAGCAGTGACGTCTGGAAGAATCGGTGGCACACCATTCATCTTATCATTCAGCAAAATTCCAGTATAATCTTTGACAGACACATCAAAGTTCTTACAATTAACATAAGGTGTCACATGAGGTTGCTTGCTACTGCATTCAAAATACCCGTAGGGAACTGAAAAATCTTGTTGAATATTAGTCACTGCTGTTATGCCAGGCTTATGTGCTAAAGATGAATAAGGATGTAAACTATCCACCTTAAAAGGGGAGGAAGCCGTATACTGTTTTAATAAAGAGCAATTTTTAGTAGTGTTTGAAGTATGTTTCATGGCATAGAGGTGATCAGAAGTCTCCGTTTTTATTCCAGGTTTTAAAGCCTCTGTTTTGTTCCCTAAAAAAAATGCACACCAAAGTGTAAGTACTTTTCCTCACTTAAGGAACACAATACACCTTTTATAATGTTTTCATACTTGCTTTCTAATACAAAAGACATACATGACGACTACAGAGTTTTTGAAAATGTTATTTTTAGCTTTTTTGGAATACCTCTGTGACCGTAAGTACATACATAATAACCTTGCTGAATTATCGACTTAACCTTTTCCAGTCAGAGTGTTGGTATATAAAATAGAAAGGTATTCCACAGAGCGACAAATAAAATAAACCGATAAAACAAAATAAGCACTCAGTCGCAATTCACACAGCCCAACTCCACGTAAAGTGCTTCCCAGCAGCTGACTGCTGGCCTTCAGCACCGCCCAGGCTAGCAGGAAGCACTATGTTCAAGTTTTTACATAATTAACGAAATTTAGTCTGCCTGAAATTAAGCCTGTGAAACAGTTAAAATTCTTGGCTGCCTTAACCCCATAATATTGTGATGAAATGAAAAAAGGGTGTTTATTGATCCTGTCCATCGCAGCAAAAAAGTTACTGAATTACTTGGTAGCACACAAATCATTGTAATTCCTCAGAAATTTTCTTAAAAATAAAAAGTTTCTGGCAACATACTCCAGGTAAATCCATTCTTACAAAGCTGTACCATGTGATCTGGCTGTCTTTGATCTAATTGCCATGCATTAATTATTTCAGATCTTTGTGGAGACATACTTGTTCCAATTTATGTCAGTTCCCTAATCAATTTCTAGTCTTGACACCCTGCAGTTGTGCTAGTTTGTGGAACAGCCTCCTCAAAAAGATTCATTCCCATCACAGGCAAGTTCAATCCAGAGTCCACTGGAGTAATGGGAAAGAATTCTATGGACTTTGATGGGCTTTGCATCATGGCCTGAAATTGCTTTACATGTGTTTTGCTGGCAGACTGGCACCCCACAGAGAGCTCCTGCATATTCTCATGAAAGACCACCTCTGTCAGCATTTCTTCTTTGTTCCATAAATACATAGAATCTTTAATTGCTTCACTGAATATAGAAGAACTATTTTTCTTCTATTCTGTCATCTAATGATTTATAAATAATGATGGATTAAAAAACATTCTTTTGGTAGGAATGCAAAAAAGGCAAAGTGGGACAAATTATGGACACAATAGGATGCAAATACTGAAGTTGCGGAAGGACATAAGGAAACAGTACCGATTCTTTAAAAACCTTTTCATGAAATCAAAGTATTTAATTGAAGACGACCTCTGCAGACCAAGGCCTTCCTCCAAAAGATTTGGAACACAGCATCTGAGAACTGCACTTCCCGTAATCTCTGAAGAGAGACCTGCATTCCCTGAAAATAAATTCTAACAACCCACAGCACACTCAAAATAGCCATGGCTCCAGTAAATTCGCCATTTCTTGCCAGAAGCTCCTTGCTCTGCAGGCCAAAGTAGCAGAGATTAAGAGAAGTTATTTCAAATATATGAGCAGAGGGAAATCAGTAACAGTTCAGGCAGGGTGGCATTGCTCCCCAGGAATACCTTCTGTTCAGACAGAGCCTGCTGCACCTCCACTGTTGCTGAAGTGGCCACTACTCTGCTGCGGCCAGCTGAGAAACTGTCTCTTAAGTTGATGGTTCCTCTCCTGCTCTGTCCAATGTGGGCCAAGAAGCATTTGACAGTATTAATGGAGATAAAAAGAACCTTTCTGTCTGTAAAGTTTATTTCTCCAGAATAACATGGTTAAATGACAGGACTATACAAGGAAGGATGTAAGGCCTCTATCTTTAATGCATGTTTCATAATAATTTAGGATTTCAAAGGCTCTCAGCATTATCACAAATGTAAAAATTAATAGTTCTGCTGCTTGCTGTTGGAAAAAGGCGCATGACAAGTGTACCCTATTTAACATGCAGTGGTTCTACAAAGGGTTGGCACCATGGAGATTCAAACCAAGTCTTCACATACGCCTGCGCTACCAAGCTGACATAATCAGTCTTCAGCAATCAGAAGGCCCTCCTCACCACCTCTGCTGCCAGGTGAAGACAGTAAAGAGGACTAGTGAGTCCTCTTATCTCTTTTTAATCTCCAGTTCTCCGTGTGGTGAAGACATGCGGGTTAGCAGGGTCTCTCAGGTCCCTTTGAAAAGGACACACTACATCTGTGTAACAGGCAGTACGGCATGGCCGGCCTTGTGACTCCCTCATCATCCTCCCAGGCTACTCCAGAGAGTGATAAGCCTCACATGGCCAAAAACATGACGGTATAGACCATGATTATCTCGTCTAACTGCATGTTCTCCGTATTCTTTTTAATATTTAAAAAGCCAAACCAATATTCTAAACTCTTGTCCTTGTTAGTAAATTGAGTACTATACATACACCATTCAGCCATACCTTTTCCTTTACAGCTGAAGTGTAGCTAAGTGTTCTTTTGTTCTTACATTAGGAGAATGTTTTACGTTTGAACGGTGTGACCAGAATTGAATGCCGCTACTAATATGAAGCGATGCTGATTTAAATAATCATTTCCTCTAGTTTACCATGACTACTGGATAGTCCAATCTCAACTCGTTTGTTTCACAGGCCCTTTGATTTTGTTTTCCTATTAAGCCTAACAATCTCAGCTAGATGAAAATTTTCCACTCCTCAGGACTAAAATGATACCTGCCACTGGCAGAATGGACAGAACCAATCAATGACTCATCCCCTGTAACCCCCCCAAAACCAGTACACACAAGTACAACACTGTAGTATTCTAAATCCATATTTACAGATCTTTGCATTTTACTGTGGGTTAGGGGCAGGGCAGCAGTGGTGTGCTGAGGTCTTTACCCAGCCGTTGTCCTGTACAACTAAACGCATAAGTGATGCGCATAAATGCTTCAAGTGATTTATCTCCTGCAGAGCACAACACCTTACGCTTTGCAAACCTGAACTTCCTCTGCCACTGCTGCCCAGTTACTGAAGCCTCTTTGGCAATGTTCACATGGCCAAGTGCAGCAATACGCACCATTGGCAACATTTCGGGATTGCAGTGTTGACACCTATTTTGAGAGACTCCACTATCAAAACTTCCATGACAAAAACTGCAGGTTGATGATAGAAATAAATATTTCATTTTTACAACTTTCTCACTCATAAAAGTATTTTTCCTTGCTCTGTGACTTATTTTTATCACCAGCCCTTGTAAATTACTTTACCAAAATACTTTTAAGTCAAATGAAGTAACTTGGTTGTTTACACAGTTACTTTATCATTTTTGCATGTTCAAGGAACAAAATTCTGTGTTCCCAAAGCATACGGCAAAACTCCGCACAGTGTACCATTTGTTAAACGCATGGGTTTCAGACACCAAAATCAGATCTATTTGTAACTACAATGTCACATTCGGGTAGGCAGTTTGTAACTCCGGTTCAGTGTTTCCAAACAGAGTTCCAGTGAGATCAGACAATTTCAGAATTCCTTCCCAAACAAGAGCCCTCTAATGCTTCCCATCCACCCTAAGCACAATGGAAGTTATTAATCATTGATTCAAAGTTACTGTTGGACGTCATCCTCAGCCTGAGGAGTCCTTTAATTTTTTTTCAAAGCCTGGACTGTGTCTCCCAAACTTGCATGTGGATTAACTGAACGTCTGTAATTTCCTGCGGGTGTCAGTAATACCGTTTTGCTTGTTCTTATTCCATCTTGCTATATGCAATGTTTATTGGTTGTCCTGACTCCTCTACTGAGGCAAAGCAGGGTACAGAGTACAAATGACAAAAAATGTGTCAAATGGATTTTTTAAAAAATTTCATCCCCCCACCGCCAAATGCAGGTGTTCTTCTAAACACATTTAACTGTTACTCCTCCCCTTAACTCTACTACGTATATCTGGATGTCTTTTATGAAATAAAATTATAGCAGACTGGCTAATTTTCCTATCTTCTTCTTAAAAGGTAAATAGGCTATGCTTTAATTACTTTTATTTATATTTTCCCCTCTAATAACAGAATCTAAGTCCATAGACTACGCTTTAATTACTTTTATTTATTTTTTTCCCTCTAATGACAGAATCAAAGTCCATGGCTCTCTCCACTTCTTCCTTCTTTGCTGCTTCTCTTTACTGCAAAGCTCCCTGGAATAGTTCTGTCGTCCAAGGTACTGGCCCACAACCTGACCCCAGGTACAACAGCGTAAATGAAAAGCGCCCCCGCACAGCTCAGCCAAGTCACAGTTCCGTGTTGCACAAACACATGCTACAGCAGGGGCCTGCCCACAGCAATCACCTTGTACCAGAACAAGCACGGCATACCTTTCACCTAGCTGCCGACAGATTCCACCTCTCTGGCCCTTGCTAAGAATATTTCAACGAACCATTTCAGTAGCGCTGTCTTATTTAATGAGACCTGGGGTTTTTTTGCAGCAGTATCCATACCATTGACAGGAAATTATCGAGTTCTGAGAAAGCCATTGTCTTTCATAGGAAGTGGGTAACACAGTTCTTGTACTTTCAAATGACAAAAATTCATGTCAGTTATTTAGATAAACATTCCTACAACAGCATTTCAAGATGATTCTACTGCCATTATTTATTAGAATATAGGAACTTGGAAATATTTCACTGGTGCTCACACACCACCAGAAATTTATTTTGGGGCAATGACCTGTTTTTTCTCCTGTGCCAGGAGAGAATATTGACTACAGTTCCTGCTCACTAGCCCCTAAAATGCAGAATATGCAGGTATTTTACAAAACCAAGTACTAAGGAGCATTTCCTTCCCCTCAGATGGGGAGTAAGAGGCAACACAGTATCAAGAGAGACTGGCAGAATGTAATAAGCACCACTCACCTAAACAATGCAGAGCGTTGCCAAGATTTTCTGGGGCTTCACTTTTCAGCTTTACTGGTGTTGAATATTTTTTATCCATTAATGGCTGCTTTTCAGTCGGGGCCCTCCTTGTGTCTGGTTTCTTTTTCTTTGTAGCTCTGAGAGGCTCAGCTAACATTCGTACTTCCCTGGGAAAAGCTGTGAGCACCTGTATGGCTCCGGCTTTTATCTTAGCTTCCAGTCCCTCTTCGGTGCCGAATTCATCTGTTTGTGAAATTTTGTAAAGAGGTAACACATGGAGCTGTTCATCACTTGGAATCACCCCCACTCTCCGGTTATCTTCCTTCGTTAATGTACAGACCTGGCAAGAACAGAAACATTTACAAATACAACCCCATATATAAAATACACAAGTTATTTAAATATTAGACTTCATTGTTTGCTTACCTTTTATGACCTGAATGCTATGGGTTTTTCAAATGAAAACATCTTACAAATATGTTGTTTGATTTACGATAACGCAGAAAAATTATTGGTACTTGAAGAATAATATCAAGGCACACATCTTGGACAGGAAAAATGAAACTTTGGCTCAACTTGTGCTATCCACAAATACATGCCAACCTTGGTAAATAATTTGAGCTGTAAATTCCCATGCATTCAGAATTTTTTTTGTTTTTTTTTATACATACTCGATGTTCAGATTAATTTTTAAGGACTAAAAACTATGAAAAAATAAAATACTATTTTTAGATTGAACAAGAAGTTTCTATGACATGGAACTGGTTTTGTTTTGGCTGGCAAATGAGAGAAAAAGCCACAAACAGTTACTCGTACTGCTCTTATGTTTTTAGCAAATCTCAGCTCTGACTCCCTCCCTCTCTCTTTATACACACTTCCTTAAATCAACACCCTTCCCCAGCTCTGCCTGCCTGCTGTAATGGAGTCATGAGACTCAGCAAATGTTTGGTTTCTCTTAGGCCACTGACCTACTTTCTCCTATTAGATTATGTGTTGGTGAGATACTGGAGCCAAGAGGAGAACGTTGGTTACATCCAGCTTGATAAGGGCACATCAGAAACATGGATAAATATTCAAACCTGCTGCAACAGTTTTCTTGCGATAATTGATTTTGCCAAATCACTGCTGAACATTTGCAGTACTTAGAATTTTCAGCACTTAAAAATTCTGGCTATTAATAATACCAACCCTTCACCTTGAAAGCAGCGCTAAAGCCAGCGGTATGCTTTCTGGTTTCACTCTGTGCTTTCCAAGGGATGGCAACCATTTTACATATATGAAAAAGTGGGCAAATAGTCGTGCCATTTTTAGATTTATCAGTTACATTCATAAGAGACTACTGTTTTTCACAACAACAGACTACATTGCTGGAAAGCCATACATTGATATCACGGCTTGCTTAAGCTTCTATTTCACAGGAAGTTACTAACTACACACATACAGGAATATGCACGCCATCCAAGGATAAGATGATACTCCCTAAATGGAAACGCTATCATTCCATCATTGTGTAGGCTGAACGTGATACCCATCATAAACAGTTAATCGAGTTTCCCAGAATCTTGTCACCATGCCTAACATTCCAGGGAAGAAGAATGATATTTGTTATTATTATTTAGAGGGAGGGGAAAACCAAACATACTTATTTTATTTTGCAGCACAGCTTTCACACAAAGGCATCACACAATTACTTCCAGAACAATAAAGTTACAGAATCACAAACTAAAAATCTGTAATAATAAGGTGGCAGTTAGGGCTTTATAAATAGCTATATGCGAAGCTTGACAGTTGCAGAGCAGCAAAAGGAGAAACTTTGAGGGGTGGAGACAAAGGAGAAGAGCTTTTCAGGTGGCGTTTTGAAAGGATCAAGAGAAGGGCTCTTAAGAAGGCAAAGTGAAGGAAGGGGCAATTAGAAGCTGATGGGTAGCGTTTACTGATGTGCTTGCTCCATGCGTACTTACCTCCGCTGGGCAGCCTCTGGACTATTGAGGAAGATTTAGAAAAAACAACAAGTTGTTCCATGAGCAGCAAATGGCGCCTGGTTTCCTATGGACTGCTCCGTCCCCACGCTTCCACGCGCCCAACCCCAGCACCGTCATCCCTGCTCCCTTCCGTGCCCCGCCACCACCTCCGCTGGGCAGCGAGCAGGAACAGGGCCCAGCTGAGGCTGGGTGCCACCTGGCTGCTGGGCCAGCAGGAGCATGCAGATAAACCTGGGCTGTGAGAACCATGCCACGTCCCTTGATGAAGGAGCCAACCTGGACCCATCTCCTCCACTCACCAGTGAAATTTCACAACTTGGAATAACAGGTTAAAATCTCCAAAGACAATTCAGTTTCCACAAAGGTCAATAAAATCTGGTTGAAATTTGGCAAGAGTTTCCAAGTCAATCAGGAAGAGTGAAAGAGAATAGGATATATAGAGAGCACAATCACATATGACTCGTGTTCTTAAAAAAGCCCAGCACATCGCTCCCCTTCTGAATTAAAAAGTAAAGCAATGATAAACAAGTACGGAGGGGCCTAGCTGCCACTTTCTCATCAGAAACAGGGTGATTCTCACTTGTCTTTTAAAATACTCTGTCCAACCCATGTCTCGACCCACGCACTAGTCTGAAAAATGTCCGTATCTTGAAGATTCAATCCACAATCTTGCTTACTTTGGAAACAGAGACCCTCATCCAATTTACAGTTCTAAATTTTCATGTATTTTACCAGACACTTTCATGGAAAACTGATCTTGTACATCTATTAGATTTATTCTTTTCCATAAAGATTTACTTTTAAAAATGTATTAATTATCTTTCATATGACTTACATTTAGGCAAACATAAGATTAGCTCTACATTTCCACGGTGCTTGGCCCAGGGGTGAGCATACAAACAGAGACAAAAATCAAAGCTTGTACTGGTTGAAGGAAAACCTATTTTAAGCAAAAACGAATATGTGTCACTATCACAAAGCCCACACAGCTAACAAACTGTTTTGAGGAACTAAAGATGAGGGCTGCAGGATACTGGCAGAACTACGTTGAAAGTATCGTCAGCTCCAATACACACAATATATTAAATACTGAGTCAGAATACATAAAATTAAGAAATCAGTGTATATTCAGAATTGTGTTAAAAACCTGATGACCAGTACGCCTACAGCCTAAATACCATGACAGCAAATCTAATGTATGTAAAATTTCAAGGTCAGTGTCCTCCATAATGTATTTTAATATAAAAGGAAGGACACAGTAGTAAGCAGGCAACTGAGAAGTTAATGTTATGGGGAAACCAGCTACAGATTAAAGCCCTACAAATAAACTGGCAGTTTACAGCTGAAGTAATCCACCAAATGAGCAACATCTACTTCAACAGCCACTCTAATATTCCCATCTGTGCAAAACGCTCTACTAAGAATCTTAAGAGAAGCTATTGCTGAGAAGTTAAAAGCAATAGTTTCCATCGGTACCGATACTGTGCTGCAGACCAACCAAAATGAAACCTGAACATGAGAAAATCAATCGACTCTGTTACAAAGTCCAGTTACACAGTAAAGCTACGTACCCTGCTACTCTAAATACTTTTTCCAGAACACACAGCTAAATCATCCAGAATGCTCAACAGCCAAAGGAAATGTTGGCCCAGTGGTTTGTTTAGGTTTCCAGTGTGCTTGGTGATCAAAACCATTACCTATTCTGGGTTTAGTGATGTCATGGTAGAACTTGCATGTTTGTAAAACTTTATTTTTGTTTCTTTTAAACTTAAAATGCACCCATGAACTCAATGAAATTCCCTCCACAGATTTCCAGAGAAACATCTGTAGCTACGCAGCTCCCAATGCATTATTCTGGGACTCTTTGATCTGCCTTTGTCCTCTTGAACTTCACATGTAGAAATGATGTAGCCTTTTCCACTGTGTCGTAAGAACAGCCGTTTTGAGTACAAGTTTCAGCAAAGCAGTCAAACAGCCTTTCTAAACTTGAAAGATGTAATCAAGTTTCCTATCCTCATCTTCCCGTGGCAGATGGAAAGCAGAGGGGGTGCCATTTGGGACTGAGGTGCTGCTGCATCATCACCTACCATTACAAATAGGAACAAGTTGATTTTCCTTTACAGCTGAGACAGACTGTGTGTTTTATTGGCCTGTTACACCCTGGATAAGCCTGCGTAAGTCTGAGAGTCAGAGAAGGGAACCCCAAACGTACTTTCCTTTTGGCCACTATATACACACACAGACGTACCATCAGTCCGCGTTTCTATATGTATGCTGCAAGACAGCTATGGTGCGCACACCATAGAGTGATCTTCTAATGCTTCTCCATTTTCACAGTATAAAGAACAGTAATGAAAATCCTTCCTTTACAGCTCTGCGGGGCTTATCTTTTCTCCTGTTTGGTATATTCTGAACCACCAGTAGTTTAAGCATCTAGGACTTCTGCAGTTCACAAAGCAAGCTGTGGGCATGGCCCAGAATGTATCTAACCTGCACAGACACATTCTGTTACATATTGCAAAGGCTTCCACCTATATGCAATGACTTGATGAGCTGTAACTAAGAAATACAGTAAATTATTGGAAGAGCAGAGGGTTTTTTTTTAAATAAATCAGGAATAGTTTGTTGATGGATTCCTGATTAGCGCTATTGCTGCTGCTAATACATTTTATATTGTAGCTGCCCTTGAAGCATAGATTTATCTTCCTCCCCTTCTTCCACAGTGCCTGCTACAGACTGTGTGGCACCAATGATTACACGTAATTGCAGCTTGTTTCCCTCCTTCCTCAAAAAGGACAACATGCCCCATAGGATAAGAAACACCCATATACATCCTATAGATCTAGTGAAGTCTTCATTCACCATTTTGTTCCAGTGATTTAAATGGATTCACACAGCTATGCAGAACATGATCCTATGCAGCTAATCCAACAAACAGAAATATTTCACAGGCTCCATTAATAACTACAAAGCTTTTATCTGTGTGTTGCTCATTTAGCTTCGTATCTACAAGGAACACTGCACCCTAACACTGCAGTTGTAAACGTACATCAGCGGTCCTTAGGAGAACGCTAAAAGATGACAAAAGGAGTCTGAGTAAAAATCGATGGTATATTTATTGACTTAAAAACTCAATCCGTAGGCAGAAATTACTTTTCCTACTTTCAGATAAAAATGTTAGTTTACACCTCTGTAGAATTACCAAGTGTGTTCATTATACTACAGAGCAAACAGAGAATAGTTTTAGCTTTTCTACCAAAAAGCAGCTCCGCTAAATTCAGGGCATGATTCTGCTAGCCAGGAAAGGTGTTCGGCAAATCAAATCTCCCATGGTAAACATCAATTTGTGTAAGTTAAGATGTACTATTCTATCTTTTATCTATAGAAGACATTTCCCAGACTTTTTCCCCCACTGCTAACAAAAATGACAGCCTCATTTTAACAAAAATGACAGCCTCGTTTATTTTCAGAATCGCATACAAATAACATAGCTAATCATTAAAACATGTATACCCAGAAAAACACAAGGAATGCTTTTCTGAAATTCCGGCAGAGACAGAGCAAGGGAATTATTATTGACAGCTCATTAGATAATACATTAGTATACAGTAAACTCTCATGCTTATCATTAAACTCATCTAAGTGCATTGCTGAACTCACGTCTGTGTCTGGTTTAAATAATTTAAATAGAGTCTGGTTTTCCTTTCCTTTTTGTGCACTGTGCAGCATTCCTTTCATATCTGTGGTAAGAGTGATTCACCAGTAACTGAAGGGAGAGAATGAGAAGGTGTCACTTACACCGCAAGTAGCGGTGATAGAGCTGGCAACGTTCGCAAATACCAACTTATAAGGTATTAATTTTAACCTTTTTATTCTAGAGGAACTTTAGATCTTATAAATGAAGATTTTGTGTTGGAATAAGGAGGAAGGGAAGAATTGTCTTACCAACACTAATGAGATGCAAGATGACAAGTACACTTTGGACATACAGATTTAAACTGTAAGGTGTGACTACCATATTAAAAAAATCAAATAAAATACAAGAGAAAAATAGGTTATGGAAGTTTGAAGTTTGTAAGGCAGTGCAAATTGTTCTCATTATGTTTATTACTATGTTATCAGAAAGCAATCTATATGAAAACCATCCCCTCAGATGTATAACTTGCACATAGTACGTTTTACAGACAAAACGTGTCATAGTTACGTAAATGACTCCTCCATCGTTATTACCGATTATTTATAAGAAATCATAATGTATTTTAAAGTAAGTAGGTAGCCAAAGTACCTTCTGGAACTGAATGGGAATGCAGCTGGTGACCAAACAGAAGCTAGAATCACACGTAGGAATTTCTTTTTGTGTTCTTACCACTGGTTTTCCTATCTTATTACCAGAATTGGTTATAATTTCGATCATCATCAAACTGATCTAGATTGACGAAAGCCAGCATGTCCTATCACCGTTTGCAGAACAGCAATGTTTTTTTCCTTTAGGCTTCCAATACGTACCACTGTAACTATATAGCTAGATAGACTGAATAGACAGCAAACTCTGTATGTCCTATCAGTCACAGCCCTATGTACTCACTGTGAAGGCTGTATATAGATCATTAGGTAACTGAACCCTAATGACCTTGCAAATGCCCCAATTCAAGTATATAAATTGAGCATTAATACGTGCAACTATCTCCTGTTTATATATAGCCCTTTGTTGCAAGTATATTAAAATAAAGAGATAACAAACCTAAATAAAGAGACTATCAGCTATGCACTAGTTATTTGTATGAGTGAGCTGTCTGATGAAAATTGGATTCTAAGGCCTGGTTTTCAGCAGTTACAGTAATTTGATAATGTCCTTCAAGGCTTACAAAGTTTGGCAGAACTTGATAACAGAACGACAGTGATAAGTTCTGGCCTATACAGCAACCTTGCACAGGTCATAATTTTCCATGCTTTAAGATTTGGAATTACTTGCAAACACATTATGCACAATCCATAGAAATAAAGTATCAACACCAGCAAGGATAATCTGAGGCTGAAATAACATCAGATGATTATGGGTGAATACATTTGTAGAACTATTCCCTGGTACATTCGTCAAAAAACCAGGGCTAATAGTCCCTTCAGCTGCTTCTGGCCACAACTTACAACTTCTCTGGGATCCAATGTGGCGGAATGAATAGCAGACTCAGTTTCTATTTAATTTGTCTTTAAATTAAGAGGCAATATAGCACATAAAGTATTATTATTTTCAGAATGCCTGAATTAAATTTAATTTAAAAGTATACCATGCAACTTGTCATGAAAAGGAAGCCTCATTTTCAAATCTGGGATCTTTAAGAGGTTTGAATTCCTACACTTCAGAAGATTTGAACGGACTGTACTATCACATGAGCTTACTCTCACACACATAGCATCTCACTAATAGTTTGCGAAGTATGGTTCTGGCACTTTCTTCCAGATTATGTGCATGTAAGTGGCATTCAACGCTAGGGCAAAACAGGACTGCCATTCCTGGTGAATTCTGAGACCTGCGCTTCTGTCCTTTAAAGTAACAGACATTTGCCCAACATACAAGCACACAACGTTAAACAGCTGTACCAGTCATTTCATTGCTGATACAAATGCCGAATGTTAAGTATGTGTGTGAATGCAACATTTTATTGATTCACAGCAACATAATAATACAATTTTCATTCCAAATTCTAAAAAAGACCCTTTCTAGAGTAGACAGAGATTTCAGATAATTTTTTTCCAGATATGCATTCCTTGATAGAGAAATTACTCTTGAGTGTACCTCCACTGACGTACAAGAAGTCATCTTAGCAATTTAGAGCACTGAAATGCTTTGAATACTAAAAAACACATTGCCAGTTTTTATCTTTTCTCCTTTGAGCTTGGCTTTCTTCAAGACTGTGGTCTCAATCACTTAACTGAGCAATTCCCCAATGTTCCCCCCCCCCAGCAATTCAGCAAGGTACTTGTTACAACAACTACGCACCAAAAAACCCACACCTGCGGGTTTTTCTTTCATACTGAGATCATAAAAGTCACCTGACTCCACCATGACACGGTACTCTCTATTTTTGGACTAGTAACTACACTAACATGAAGCCTGGTAAGTGCACAGTGCAAGATTAAGTTAATGTGATGAGAATTGAGCTTCGGGGGGTAGAGTTAATGATGAATCAGTTTGATTTAGCTCTTACTCTACAGCTCTTTCCATACGGCTCCTTGGTTAGGTAATTATTTGCCTTTGAACACCAAACCTCTGCTGTGAATAGCTTATCTGTCCTATGGCCAGTCCTCTCCAAAGGACCTGGGTGTCTCAAAGGAATGAAGGTATTTTGTAGTAGGGATCACTCCCATACCTTTCGTGGTCTGTTCTGTAATAAGATGAACTTACATCATCTGTAGACCAGTATTAAATACATGCAAATAATATGGGAATTTATAAATGGCAACATGCAGTTAATGTCATAATACCTAAAAAAAACCAAACCAACCTTCATGCAAATGTACCCGGCTAAATCAAGCAGCATTTTAAAACACACAGTTATCACAATAGTAAACAGTACAAATGAGAAAATCCTGTGTACGTACCACAGTGCTTCCATTGTGCATGTTATGTGTATCCTTATGGGCATGGGCACAGAAATCTATGCAAGCTGTTACACCAGAGAAAGGCCTACCGTCCTTAGATCCAAGCCGGCAGTCTGGGCCCATGTGTTCATTCTCCACCTAAAAGTAAAATAAACTACAGGTACTTGGGACTGAAAGTGAGCGGCTTGGAACCCCATGAGCCACAGCTGCACTTGGGACTGAACAAATGCAGCCAGTAAGAACAATCGGAAAGCACCTATTTTCCTATGAAATATGTGACACTTATGACTGGTTCTCAACAAGATAATCAGCTTCACCAGAGTCAAAATGCCTTTAAAGAATAAAAACATTTTATTCACAGTATTACCTCTAAGCCATTTACGTGTGCACAGCTCAAGGCATAACTTAAACATCAGTTTGAATAAAAAAGGTGCATTATTTTAAAACTAGCCAAATGAAGCAACTGCTGTAAATAAGCAATGGAGTCCACCACGTCTGTGAGGTCTGTGGCTTCTACCGACAAACATACTTTGGGGTTTCATCTTGTTTTTAAACTATGCTGTCTGTTCAGAGCTACAGCTACACCAGCTGAATGTCACAGGCCTACCTGGTTCTGGAAAGCTTCAGGAGCAAGCTTTTTATAAACCGGAGCCAAATCAGTAGCTAAAGTTTGCAAATTATTTTCAAGAAGTTCCTCCTGCAGAGAAAGGTGACATTTAGAGTGTTGTAATTTGCTTTGTAAGACTCTAATCCAGATTAAAGATGCCTAACAAGTCAGTCTGTATTTCACAGTTTATTAATCTGACTTCTCTTCTGCTGCCCTTTGTCACTAACCAGAAAAAAAGTTCACTATTGCATGACTAAAATACCAAAATCATTACATGTAAGTTAACCAAGTAACAATGGAGGACATCTGCTAAGGCGAAGAAACCCAACACACACAGAATCAATTTCTGCATCATTTCCCCCGAGCTGATATGTGGACTGTCAAGGAGGGAGGAATGTTTCACACAAAATAGAGAAGTAACATCCAGAAGAGAAAAATTACACCACATGCTGAGTGGAGATGGAACCCCAGGTCTTCTTGTAGCGTTTTGCTTATGGGGCCTTAATTTATGTTGTCACAGCCCTGCTAAAAGAAGCCTAGGTTTCCACCACCTTTTGCTTTTAATTGTATGAGTAACTCCCAGTAGCATTTAACATTAATTTAATCTCTTAGGGGAAAAGGTACATTTCTAACATTGCAACAGAACTTTTATCAGGAACATTTGTTAAATATTTTGTTCTTCGGAGGTGCAAAACTCAGGACTTTATGGAAATGTGTATCTACTAGATTTGGAAGTAATACTCCTTTCCTTGGGCTAAGCCATATAAACATGGAACCAGCTAGGTGGGCTTCTATGGCAGTCTAACATTTAAGCGCTTACTTCTAGAAACAACCCATATGTTCTCTTCCTAAATTTTTGCTTTTCCAGGAAAATCACCAACCAACTGGGAAAGAAAAAGGTGGTGATACACTGCCTACTTTGTTTTCCTCCAAGGGCCAGGCTTTGAGAGACAACCGCAGCTTCAGTTTTGCATACTGTATAGTGGCAAAAAGCAACAGTTTATTTTATTTTGTTTAAAAAAAACAAGAACAAAAAAATTTCCAAAACCAAAACTCCGTTATCACCATATACTGCAAACACAAATGTATGTAAACATACGGATAATTTCACATTTTTCAATGTGATGTGACATTACAAATTGATACTGTATTTTTTAACTCATACAGTTTATCAACAGTTGATTGGGACCACAAGTTTTTCTGAACTGCATTGAAGGTAACGCACCCTTAATTATCTGTCCTACGTACTATTCTTACCTAGGTATATTACACCCTTAACCTCATCTCACTCCATCCAGTGCCTCAAATGATCCAAATCTTTCTGGACTTCGAACTATCTTCTTCTTAATTTGCTATACCTCCTAGCTTTATGTCATCTGCAAAATCATCAATATCCAATATTTAGCTAAAAGAAGCATGTGCTAAAAAAATTAACGACAAAACCAAATTAAGAGAAAAATTATTTACCAGTAATTTCACTTCTTTGAAGTGCACTGACAAGCTGCATGCACACTGCACCTGCCCCAGCACCACTGCCACCAAGAGCTGGAGGCTTTTGCACAGTGGTAGCCTAAGGGTGCATGTGCTCCCCTTGCAGGCAGGCACACACCGCCTGGAATACCTGTCAGCTGTGCCACCCTCATCCCTCTCAGCTGCAGAATACAAAGAGGTTTTAAAACAACTTCCATGGAAAAGGGAAAGCTGCTATAAATGCTGTTGTGCTTCAGTAAGTGTGCAAATGGAGCTCAGGGTGGCCATTTGGCAGACTCAAGAGGAAGTGATATCACCAGCACAGCTTGCAGTCTCACAAAGCACATTCCCATCAAAGACAGATCTATTTGAGCTGTCTCGTAAGAGATCTGGCACAGCCTAATATTTCATTAGGCAGCACATATCAAGGTTGCCACCTTTGTTGATTCATCAGCCAATGTTATTAAAAACATTAGAAACCTACAGAGAAAACACATGCACAGAATGCTCCATGCCTAGCATTACACAAGGGAAGAACCTACAAACACAGGATCACGGAGAATGAAAAAGGACAAAGGAGGAGGAGCAGGGCTTCTAAGATGAAAGAATCCCTAATAAATACATTTTTCCATAAATGAAAATGTCTAGAACAAATTCCTTCTTGAGACAAGCAGGGCTATTTTCAGCTTGTACTGCCTTTGCCTTAGTTGTGTATTCAGTGAGAAGGGCAGAAGGACTGCGTGCGCTTTATTCTGTTTAGGCAGAAGTCCCCCCCTTTAAGCCCTAATGAAGTCTGTGAATACCCACAGTGCGAGTGGACAGCACAACTCTGAGGAGACTGAAGGGTTTGCATTCCCACACATATGCATAAAAGATGCTTCATCAAAAAATAGGACTTGGGAGGAATATTTAGCTCCAGTGAAACAACTGACTTCACTCTCTTCCAAGAAACAATTAACATTTCACATTGTGTATACACCACACATCAAAAAAAGCAAGAGTACCTCTGCTACTGTCTGGACTCCACCCAGCTAGGTATTTTCTGTAGCTAGCAGCAGTGGAGTTCAGGAGCTGAGAAAGATGATGGGCAGGTGACCCAAACAGAGCGCTAGGTAACTGACTGCGCTGTAGTATATGTCTCTTCAAGCATGCCAGATGTGCTAGTAAAGCCGTGACACTTTTATCTAGGAGTTCCACAGGGAAGTGGGGTTAGAGCCATCTACAGTCAGAACCAACGGTACTGTTGAGTTACGCTGAGGAACTTATGTTCATGAGGCAGTGGTTATCAGTCTATAACACCTGATTTCTTTTTCATTAAATTATTCCCATTGTAAAAAACATTTGGTTGGTTTTGGTTTTAGAGGTTTTTACTTCACATATCACCACGTTTTCTGTGCTGTCTCAGCTTCATGTCATCACTGACACTCATAAGCAGCAATTACAGTATCATTTCACTGTATCATATCTTGGCATGTTCATTTCCTTCAAGAATGTTTATAAAACATGCTGTTCACAGAAAAACCAGTTTATTCTAGGTGGCAGACAGAAGACCAGGTTGTCAGCGGGTCAGCCAGCAGTGTGAAAGCAGTGCAGCCCAAGGTACAAAATTTTCCATGACAAGACAAAAGGACTAAATCTATGAGGTGCAGGCTTTGGTGCTTAGGAAAAAAATTTAGCTGTATTTTATACTTGCAAAGAATTAACATTACAGAGTTACACAGTGGAGCTAAATATGCATACAGAAAAGCATTTAAGGGTAATTTTAGGGTATCTTAATACATCGTAAGGGACACTAAATTTTCATACAGTGGTAAAATTAATAAGTTCTACAGTTACAAAACAGCTGGGTGCCTGTGTGACAAGTTATGCATACATGTGTGAGAGAAAAGGGTGGATATCCGTAGATACAATTTCTAGTTCTGAAAATCATCGGAATAAATACCTGGAGGAAAAAAAACCAATGAATGAAATAAATCTTACTTGCTTAGGGTCATCTGTGAGAAGCCTAAATTTCCTGGGGTTTTTGCTTCTGGCAAACTTACAGCCATTGAAATACATACTCCATGAACAGCCAAATGAGAATGACGCTCCACAAGTTTCTGGATCAAGTCCTTGACATGCACAAGTACGACTATGAAAGGAAATAAAGACATACCAAGTTGGCCGATAACACAGCTCTTTTTATCTTTTTCCTTCTGTTTTGCTTGTTTAAGTCAATGCTATTTGCTAGTTCTTTTATTATACATAGCATAAAACCACAGGAGTTTATGAAATATATGATTTAACCAGATACCTTTTGTTAATGAAATACTCGTGTAGAGGACTGACTTTTTTCCCCATAAAGACAGTCTCAACTCCCCAAAGCCCCAGTTCTGGGAAATAAATACATAACAATCAGTTACAGCTATATAGATATACCCACACTACTTCAATTTTTACTTTTCCAGTTGAATAAAATTTTTATCCCAGAAAATACTACTGCTACTAAAGCCCACCCCTAAATCCACAGTTATTTTGTTACATGTGACACTACCACTGGTTCCAAATACCACTGATCCAACTCTGAAAGTCTTAAAACTCCACTCAGCCTGACCCTTTAAAAACACAAGCATTAGATTCAGGTCACTGTACAGCTATTAGTGTCTGTTAAACACAGGCTAGACAAAAATCAGCACAAAGGCAGCACTGCTACAGAGCCTCAGCTGCAATATATTATCTAGTCAATTAAACTGAAGTCCTCCCAGAGACACAGAGAGGAAGATCCTAACCTTGAGTGTTCAGTCTGTCACTTATTTAAACAAATCACATATCACCTTCTGAGCAGCTCGTTAGCATGGCCATGTATGCAAAGGGCACACTGACTGTCTTTGGGCAGCGTGCACAAAGCCAGAAGAGAAGCTCATGGCCATTCATTTCCCTGAATGCTCACAGCCTGGTCTCTAGGAAAAGCCAGGAACTAAGTTTTTTACTGAAATGACACCTAGTGGTTTGTAATTTTAAATGAGCTTTTTTACATTTATTTTATTAGTCGAACTATTGAATTCTCAAGTTACTTATTGCAGAACGTTCAACAAGCAACACAACAATCGTTCGCTATTAAATAACTTACTCTTCATTTAACGCACATCTACGGCTGGTGGGACAGCCGTATTTTCTGAGACTCTGTGTCAGTTCTTTGTACAGCGTATCAGCCAGGAGATGCGGGATCCCTTCCCAGGCCAGTATGAGAATCACGATGACGGCAGTTTGGCAGTGGTGTCCTGCACGCTGACGTACCAAGCACAGCAACTTTTCCTCATCGCTACTTCTTCGTATCACCTGGAAGAATCATTTTGTTTATTCTTTGATAAGCGTAGGAAACGCGTAACGTGCTGCTCTTCTCTGGGACATGTAAGGCCTGGAAGAGTAAGAAATACTGCCGCCCAAAGAGTGTCTGTCAGCAAGCAGGACTGGGACAGCATCACACACTGATCTCTGGTGTAGAACATGATTTTGCGTTGCCTTTTTACCTGTAGAAGAAATAGCAGTACATTTCACAGGAGGAGCAATATTTTAAACGTTCTACATGAACAACAAAGAAGATGCATTAAAGGAAAATAACCACTAGAAGGAAATAATAATCCCGAGACAACGTATCTGCTAAGAACCTAACAGTTAACCTTGAAAGTAATACAGAGAACATACTGCCAAAACCCAGCACGCAGGTCCATAGCAGCACACCACAGAAGCACATGCAGGCGTCTGTTAGGATGGTTACCACAGTTATGTATCAGTACATAAAATGGTTCCCACCTTGCAAAGTAAGATTAGAAGAAAGCGATGAGAATAAACTGTGTTCTTGGTGAAGGAAACAATGAGATTTTTCAGAACACATCCCTAGACTACCTACATTACAGTTCTTAGCAGAGCGCTGAAGTTCTTACCAAACTGCATGATACACAACGCAATCTTTGTCAACCTTACCCATAAAACACAAAGACTAATACAATATGGATCAGTACAATATACCAATGAATAAAAAGGAATTTTTTAAAAATATCGAAGAACTAGACAGTCCTACTCCCCCATACTTAGGTTTTTTATCACAATCTGAAACAGAGCTGAAATTTAAAATGAAAAACCACAATAAAGCTAGATAGTATTAGAACATGATCTTTGAAAATATGTTTCTTTATTTTTCCAACGTGTTTTAGCCAGCATAGCCTGTACGAGGCCTCCAACAAAGCTGTCAAGATCCCAGTGTTAAGCTTCAAACACATTAGGCCTGGACCTCTCTTGGGCAGCAAAGGCCAAATCTTCCTCCTCGGCTCCACCGCACATGGATAGGGACCAGGAGGTCCCTCCTTACTGCGTGCAGAGGGCGGCTAAGGCTCTGCCAGCTCCACAGCAATACACTCGCTCAGAGCAAGCAGTCGGTCACCTTGGCTCTCCACCCAGCGCTCCCTCTCCACCAGCAGACCTCCCATAGGTATGGCACTAGTCACGGACTGTAAAAGCAGGAAGACAACGGTGTTTCACTTACTCTTTGAAAACCTCCAGATACCTGAGTTTTCATGCAGATTCCCTACTGGACTGATGTCAAAGCTTCTTTGTTGCCAGAAGTGCAGCTGTCATTTATGTGTGACCCCCAGCCTGATCAGCTCTGATTAAATTATTTGAACTCATTAAAAGTGGGGACCAAAGTACGCTTGCAATTAATCTGCAAATGAGAAAGTTTGCAATAGATGAACAGTTTCAGAGGGAATCTGTGCCAGCTTAGCAGGAAGAAGCAACCTTAAAGTTAATTTGTGTCTTCTAAAGTTAATCATGCAGTCTTACAATCAGCTTTAAACATCATGAGAAAACAAGCAAAGGCATCTGAGGTACCCTTGCTCAAAAGGAGACTTGGTTGTGACTGACCAACGAGTACAGTATTTTTTACAAAGAAAGAAAAATAATGCAACTCATTTACATTTGAGTGAGGTTTACAGAAAATCTATTATGGCTGATACACAATACAGTTATTCACGTCAGTGTGAGCTTTACATTCCTGAGGCAGCACAGTTCCTTCAAGGAGGAGAGAAATTGAGGGGTTTTTACTCAGCATGAAGGGTGATGCTTTTACTTTTTTGTTTGTCTGGGGGTTTGTTTTGTTTCTGGAGTTTGTGACTTCAATAAGGTTATCTGGTACCTTATAGTTTCTCAGTACCACATCAGGTTGCCTTTTTTGAGTTCTCATATAGTTCTAAACTGGAAATACACAGTCCAGGAAAACTGACAGGCAAACAGGAAGGAAATTTATAGTTAAACATAGCTGGAATTTGCTTCATTATGCATACAGTGGAGAATGCAGTGCTCTTATTGGACCCAAAAACATTTTACAATTCATCATCTTTCAGGCCACAAAGGTAGCGAATTGATTTGTCAGCTGTCTGAATTTACTTTCCGTGGCTCTTGAGAGGTTATATGGTATGCTCATCTGCCTACAGGTGGAGTGCTCCCATCCTTTTGTTACCAGAGGTAAGGCACTTTTCTCACCTGTCTGTTTAGAAGAACACATCTTGCACCAAAACAATCACGGTTCCCCTGGGCCCGCAGACAGAGCTGGAGCCATCGTGCTTTTCCTGCGTAAACTGGCGATACCCCTGTCAGACGTGCTACAGCTGACATTCTCAAGCAGGAACAGAGCCTCTCTTCTGTGACAATATATCCACAGCAACACCCCAGTCAATATACAGAAAAGCACATTTGAGCAAGACAACCACAAACCATCAAGTAAATCCAGCCAGCTGAAACACCATGTCATTCTTGAGGATTTAACGGTTTTTCTAGTGGGGAAAGAGCCACGGCAGTTGCCATAGCTTGACTCGGTGACTTCTTAGTTACAGTAACACTGATGTAACTCTCTTATTGCTAGATGTATACTGTATTATAAGTGTGTGTGTGTATATACACACACATATGTACCTATATAAAGCAAAAGTAAAACTGCATTTTTGTTACTAGTGGTTATCTGAGTAATCCAATCCAAAATATGACTACTAACTGTGTAGTGCTGGTCAAGATTTTGCCTGATGTGCTTACAGATCTGACTTCTTACTGTTTTTTAAGTAAAAGAGCTAGTAAGGCTTTAGTTGACGGATCATTTCTTGAATTACTTTTTAGCTGTCTCCACTTTATTTCTATTCCAGTTTCTGCAGCTTGTAATTACTGGGGATGAATCCAAGATCTTTTCACCCTTAAACATCTCCTAACCATACAGTGTTTTAACCACCTGCCCCCGCCCCTTTACTTTATGGAAACATCACTTGTTAAATTCATACAACAGCAACACCATCTTAGTGGTGTCACCAGAAGAGTAGTATAAATAAAATCTCAGCCTACACTTTAGTTTACTTTATTCTTTTCAGCGTGCATTTGACACTGTGTCCTCCTCAGTAGGGTAAACGCTGTCACTACCACAGATAATACAATAATAATGCAATTTATTAATCAGTTCTTCATGCAATCATTTAAAATGTGTATTTATTTGCTATTGCTTGCAAACATAATTCCCAGTGTACTTATTGCTTACCTATGAAACACTGAGATGCCAGATATTAAGTTAAATATGTAACAAATACAGCAAGTCCCTGAATGTTTCCTCAGACTATAAGCCATGCACAAATCAGCTGGCAAATCTTGTGTCCAAAAGCTGTTGGTACTATTCATGATTTCTGTGATGTAGTTAACAACAGTGATAAAGCAAATAATTTAATACTTCAGTTTGTTTAATTTTGGTCCCTAATACATTTAAAAGGGATGAAAAATCAAACATTTAAGTGGTGGAATTTTAAAGCTCCGTTTTTAAAATGGCAGAATAAAAACATTTTCCCCTGCAATTACTTTTCCACACAAACTAACCATGTGGAAGTGTGGACTTCTTAGTAAGTCACATAGAAAAATAATCAACAAAACAGACTTGTAATAAGTCGGTATAACACTTGAATGTAACAAGCAATAGGACAATAGCAAACGGCCTCAAGTTGCGCCAGGGGAGGTTTAGATTGGATATTAGGAAAAATTCTTCACCAAAAGTGTTGTCAAGCACCGGAACAGGCTGCCCAGGGAAGCAGAGGAGTCACCAACCCTGGAGGCATTTAAGAGGTGTGTAGATGTGGCGCTTAAGGAAAAGGTTTAGTGGTGGACTCAGCCGTGCTGGGTTAATGGTTGGACTCCGTGATCGTAAAGGTTTTTTCCAACAGAAACTATTCTATAGTCATCTTTCTGCAGGTATGTAGGGCCAGATTATCCCTGAACTTGTTTGAGCAAGCACTAGCTGTCATCAGTACGAAGTATCCATCAAAAGATCCTCACATGAACAATGAATCATCCGTTTCAGCTGCAATGCAGCACTTCTGGAAAGCAACAGACCTAACAAACTCGCCCACAATGCTTGATCAGTACTTACCGGCCCCGTTCTGCACTCACAACAACTGGGTGTGATGTTATGTGCTACTCATTCCGTCACCTGTTTGCTAACATAACCATGTCTAGGACAAAAGGAAAAACTGAAATGGGACACTCCTCCTTCCAAAGAGCTGTCTTATGCACACGCGTATTTGGACACACGATACCACGATACATCCTTGCAGGCTGCTGAGTTGGGCAGGATGCTGATGTATTCTGACTGTTTTCAAAAACCAAGTTGTGTACATCCCTCCCGTGCTGTAGTCAGGCACCCACCCTACCACTCTGTACTATGCCTGTTCTGCATTATTATGGCTCTCTGTGTCCTGTTTATGTGTACATCTAAAGGAAGGCAGCAGTTCAAGTAATTTATTTTATTACCTAGCCCAGATATTTGAAAATGGCAGAATGTGAGAATAAGAGCAGGCCTTCAAAGTGAGCCAGCCAGCCAGCAAGGAGAGAAATACAATCAACAGCGACTATGGCAACATACCACAGCTAAACCTCTGTTTCTACACACCACAAAAGGTAGAAGTTTACCCAATTTTCTTAAGAGAAAGCATGAGCCAAAAGCTAAAGTGTATTTACTGAAGAAGAACCACAGAGCAGAATTTGCGCCAGCAATTCAGCAACAAGTTATGGGATAAACAAGAGGAAAAGTTAGTTTTTTCACTCCTTCACATACAAGGACAGTGAAGAGACAGAAAGGCATGCTAAGATTAAAGAATACAAGAACAGGACAAGGTCAGGAGCGGACTGTCCAGCCTTATCCTGAGAGTGACTAACAGCAGTTGCTAGGGATGAGGAGTAAGAAAGGCCCTTGGATGCGGAGATGCTTCTCAACAACCACAAGGCACCTTCCAGGCACCTGCCAGCAGCTTGGAAAATAATGGTCTCTCCCAGCTTTTGAAGGATTTGCTTTTTGAGCATCTGTCTACTCACTTCTAAATCTCTGCAGCATTCTACCACCCACTACCCTCCTGGGCAAAGTTCAGTTCCAGACTGTGTGAAAGAAAAAACCGATACCTTTTCTTCAGGGTGAGCTCGCCCCTGCTAGTGCGCCCTGGTTTTGATACAGGGTGACTGTGAATAACAGGGGCTATGCAGCTCTCCGTGCCACCAGAGCCTTTAGAGCGCCTTCTCCCCTTCCCTCTGCGCCAGGCCGATGGGTCTGTACCTCTACCTGCCTTTGCTAGTTCTGCTGTGCTTTGAGTTGAGGGACCAGAACTGGACAGTGTTCAAGACTGGGGTGCACCATGCTTTCTCACACAGGTGTAATTATGTTTTTTTAATGTTTTATGTTTTCTTTGCTCCTCCCCAGTAATTCTCCCCAGTTTCTTTTGGTGTTTTCACCACTGCTGAACGCTGAAGCTGACGTATAACAAACTGTTTATCCCAAGCAGTAACACGCAACCTAGTGCCCATCGCTGTATATGAATATAGAACATTCTACTTTTTGTGTAACTGTATTTATCAAGTGAGTTTTATCTATCACTTTAGCAGCCATTCGTTCTGGATCACAAGTCCTTCCTGCTCTTCCATGATATGTGTCCCTCCTCATTATCCTGAAAAACTTCGTATCGTCAGCAGTTTGTCACCTCAGTGTCTCCCACTTTTTTCAAACAATTTCTGAGTGTATTGAACAGCTATCGATAAAACCTGCTGCAGCTGTCCAAAAGCTGAAGTTCTACTTATTTGAATTATTTCTTTTAGATTGTTGAAGCAACTGTCTCAACCCTTGGCAGGAGCTCTAGAACAAGGAATAAGTACACTGTGAATAAAAATTACTTGATATCCTTAAACATAAGCCAGTCTATCTAAATTAGCACGTACATGACTTATGCAAGTAGCTAAGGGGCGACTGCAGAAGCTCAGCATACCAGATGCTGAATTACCACATGGATGAGAAATTACTTTCCAATTTAGGATCACCAGAATAGTTTTGTTAACATGACACAAACCAGACACCACCAGCAAATTTTAATTGCCAGCTAAATGCACCGCTATAAATTACTGGGTGAAACAAAAATAATGGAACCAACAAAAAGGTCCTTTTTAGGTTTATTTCATCGCCATATGGTTCCACGGGAATAATCCCTCCTGTCCATTCTGAATTTCTTCAGTAAAACAGGGTATCAGTAGCTGATTTTAAAGTGAGAACATAGCTCAACTGCTCACTGTGATTTCCTGAAATAGGCAGCTCAGGACACTCTGGCTCCAGGTTTTCCAACCTGCAGATTTTACCTCTGCACAAAGTTCACGTATGGAGTCTTTTCTACACAGGACAAGATTCTCTGCTAAGCTACAATTCCATAATAACCTACAGCAGTGCAAAATGAAAGCTCGGTGCTGTTAAAACCTGCTGCTGTTCTACCAGGTGATGCTGTGTAACAGCAGGAGAAACATTCTTGTCTGCCACAGAAGCAAGTCTGCCCTCCCTTTTTCCTAATTCACTCCTACACACACGTTAAACGACATTAAACTCTCTTCTTACTGGAAAATGTTATATCCTCATTCTCAGCATGTCTAAGAGATATTAAAATGGAAATAAGTTCCACTTCCATAAATTCTCTCTTCTCAAGTACTAGCAGACTACATTAAGAGTTAGCACAGAACAGTCACTGTCCATCACAATACTACGAAGTTACTTAGCTGTTCTTACAGGAGTATCAGTGAAGTGTGGTATCTCCAATTATCTGCAGATGGGTTTTTTCAGGTTGCTGCTGGGAGCAGTATTGTAGCGTTTACAACTGTGCAGATTGCAGTATATATAGGTTAAATGACTCTTCTACAATCACACAACCAACACTGCAGAAATGAGGACAAAATTCCAGTCTCAACTCCCAGCATCCTCTTACCCTCCTGACTCCCTCAGAATTCCCTTTCTGTCATGTTTCAGGCAATGGTAAACTGCACCTCTTATGATACGGATGACAATAAGAGTCTACTCTCTCTGTTCAGGTATCCCATTTTTTTAATTAAAGTAATGATAACAGGAACTTAAATGCTTGCTCTTTTTGTAATACTTAGTTAAGATAAACATAGCTTTTTCGTTTAATGTTTACTCTATTAAAATATTTGAGTTCTTCTTCATATTAAACAATATTGAAACTTTTATTTACTTCAGAAACCATGTAAAAGAACCTGATAATTTTGATTGTCAAAGCATTGCAGCACTTAACAAAAAAAGGCTTTACTTTGGATAACATTACAAACATTTTCACCCAAAATAAACTCCTCTAATTCTGTACTTAGCAGGTGTGCCTCCTGGCAAACGGTGAAAATAGTGCTTGCACAGCTACAGTACCTGCTACACACACAAACTGAATGTATTACATGATTATAGCAATAAAGTGACGCTCTAATACACCATTGTCCAAAAAAGTGAACAAAACTCCCACCAACCACCCTCCTTGTGTGTCAGAATTAATTTCCTTCCAGAATTCTCCTATGGAGAACATAATTTAAACATAGACACAGTTTAATAAATTAAATAAAAGCTTTAAGTACAGTAAGCTGTTTAAAGCAGAATGGAGCTGCACATTCTACTTAAACCTGTGGCCAGAAGACAGTCAGTCCAGGAGAATTTGCTTTAAAGCCCTTTTCAAATATATTTCAAAAATTTCCTACTCTGCCATGTTCCAAATAGCACAACAGCTTCACTACCCCCGAGCCAGCAGTGCCGCACCAGGCCTCCTGACCATTTCACTGCCAGGTGGGGTACACAAAGTACCTTGCTCATTTCTCAGTTTGTTTTCCCTAATAAATTACACATCTCTTCTAATACTAACAGTAACTTATATGTAGAGAGCCTAGAAGCTGGAGTAACTTCTCAGTTTTCTTGCTTTTTCAATTTCCAATTTCAGTCACTTACTCAAGTCAAGCTAAACTAGAAAACTGAAAAAAAAAAATAATCTCTGCATCTGCAGAAGAATCTGTTGTTATCAAGGCTCATGCAGCAGCCAACAAATTGTAGTTTTTGGCATTTAGCCACAAATTTCTATCAGTTCAATGATCTATAAAATCTTGGTTGTAACAGTGGGTTATCTAAGCATTACTTTAAAAAAAAATCATTAATTTCAGTGGCTTATATTAGGTTCAGGTCCGTACAGGACTAATTTCAAATTTAGCTGTATTTTATAAGTATTTGTAATCAGGTTTTTTACCCATTTTTAATCCATCCCTATTTTTTATTGTTTATATATCTTACTAATATACAACAACACTGTAATACTACAGGAAAGTTAATAAAGATCTGTCAAGTTATAAACATAAAACCCAAGTAAGGCAGACAGTACAGAAGTGAAAAAGTTTGAGAAACTACTTGCAAAAGATAGAAAAGCCCCATAATACTGTATTTTCAAACAAATCAAGGCCACCAGCAGGCTAACAGAATCTGAAGGGTCAACAGATCATAAAAGGCGGGGGGTGGCGGGGTGGGGGGTGGGGGGTTGGGGTGGGGGGAAGCAATCAGAGAAGATAAGGCTCAAGATGAAAAAAACACTGGTTTGGGAAGATTCCTATATCAGAAGCCTTCTTCACAGGGGATGATCAAGGATTTTTTTTCCTGAAGTTAAAGCTCTGACAAAAGTGGTCAGAGGACAAAACAATAAAAAAAACACCAAAAACCATGCCCCCCACCAAACAGTAGCAATTTGCTAAGTTCAAATAATACCCACAAAAGCAACTCAAGGATGAAACAACTGAAGTATTAAATGCGATGTGCACTGTTTTGATTTATAATACATTAGCATCAAAGGGCCTGAAGATTACCAAGAGGATACCACTTTATAAAAAGACCCTAGAAGAAATATGTTGATTCAGTGATCCCACTAGCCTGGTATCTCTGTGGGGCAAAGCCATGATCACACAGGGAACTATGAGGCACAGGGAAAAGTAAAATAAACTTTTCTGAAGTCACAGCTCAGTCATACTGCAGCTCCTTCTAGATTTCCAAAAGTCATTGAGTAAGGTTCCTTAGTAAAGGCTCTTAAAAAAACCCTAATGTGTCTTGGGACAAATCAAAAGACCACACATCAATAACTGGTGAAAAGACATGAAACAAAGGCTGGTATGTCTCCGATGAGAGCTCTGTAGAGCTGTGTTCAAGCCTGTGCTCTTCAGCATATTTGTTAAGGGTAAATAAAAGGATGACAACATTTGTTGATGACACTAAGCAATTCAGAGTAGTGAAGACAAGCACAATCTGCAAACAAATGAAGGAGGAGCTCATACTGCTGAGCGGGCAGTAAAATGGCAGATAAATTTCACTGTAGATGTGCATATTTAATGCACATGGTGAAAACAATTCTATTTTTAGATAAAGATGGACTCCGAGCTGGCCATTACCATGCAGGAATGAGAATCTGGCATAATGATAGAAAGCGCTATGAAAATGTCGAATCACTGCTCTGCAACAGAGAAATAGCACAAACAACTGCTAGGAATTACCGAGAATAGAGCACAAGGCTGAAAACATTACACCAGCATTTTAACTCCTAGCATAAGAGAACAGGAAGGAAAAGGAAAAACACAGATGGCAACATTTATGAAAGGCAACTGAACACAAAGTCACTGTCTCCAGCTCAGGGAACCACAGAGCTGTGAATTACTGGAAACCAAGTGAATCTTCTGGGAGGCAGCTGCCCTGCTCTTATACCTTTATGCCATCGGTCAGTGCCGGAGATGGGATATTGGCAAGAAAAACCTCCAACCTGACCCGGCCGCTTTTAATTGCTTCTTATCTCTTGTCTTTATTCAGAGCTGGAGCCTTAAAAATTATATTGCAACTCTGAATAAAGACGACAGATAGCAATGATAGCTTAGCTGATCCAAGCCAATGTCCACTGAAAGCAGAAGGAACCCACAGGAAATGGGTTTAATCAAGAAAACATTAAGACCTGCAGCTGACCCCCTCTGAGGTCAGTGACATGTATCTTTGACTTCAGTGCAGCAGGGCAAAGCCTACAGGAGTTACTCACAAACAACTAACAAATTCATAAACCATTTCACATCAGTCGAGGTAACTGTAATTTACCACCAGACATACCAAGAAAAGGAAAAAAACCAACAACCACCCCACAACCATGGGACCAACACGTGTCAAGTCACTTATCCCTGGCTGGTTATAGGGGATTCCCAGTAACATGAAACTTTTTATTATATGAATGGGTTACTAAGAATGACAGGCCAGTAATTTCAGTACTTCAAAGGGGTTTTTTCTTTAACTTATTATGAAGTATGACTTGGGCAAATCAAAAAAGCAAAAGAAATCCAAACAGAAAAGAGTACGTTTATCCTGACAGATGTCACAGAATGGGAAGTTATTTTCTAATCATACAGCTATCACCTACACAGATATCCACACATTTGAAATCTCTGGCAAAACTATTAATTCTGTTTTGACACAAAAATGAGACTATACAATTCGATGTAAAAAAAGTCAAGAGGTCAAGCAGTCGCCTTGCCACGGCATGTAGTGAAAACAATAGCAAGCCCATCTTCACTGCACAGTTTAGTTCACGTGGGTGTCGGTCTAATGCTTACACATACAGCTACCACAAGGTCTCAAACCCTAGGTAGTATTTACTAATAGTATTTAGGTTTAACTAATAGGAGCATTCTTGTCCACATCCAGAGGGACAAAGTATCACCCTGAAATATAATACATGAAAAAAATACAGGAAAGACAGATACTCATTTCTTCTCAAAAGAAAAGTGATAGAGAAAAGATTCTGCTAGTTTGTGATAATCTGAAATATAAGGAAGAAAACATCAGCTCCTTTCGGGGAGTCTGTTTCAGTAAGTGTTTAACACACCAGACACATATCTGGAGCCACTTAAGCAAAACCAGTTTAGGAGGGAATCAGTATTGTGAAATGCAGTCACTAACAGAAGAATGTTAGTAAGGTATCTTAGAAAGCTTCCTTTAATCTTAAAATGTTTCTAATGAACCAGTAAGACAAAATTATCTAGTAGAAATAGGGAAAATTAACTGGGAGATCAACAGATATATTCAATTTTTTTTAATCATATTTACTTCAGCAAAGCTTCATCGTGGTCCTCTCACCAGCAAGTCTCAGGAGCCCTAAGGGCAATAGCTTGTCCATCTGCAAAGCAGAAATTACTCTGTCCCAAAGTACATTGTAAATGAGTAAGTGAAAGTCTCTGTGCAGCTGACAGAACCTTGTGACTACAATTATCAGAGAGCACAGCAAACTTTTTCCACAAAATGTGGATTTTGCACAGGATGAAACAGTTCTACAGAGACTTCAGTGATTTCCTTCCCTCTCTTGTAGTGAACAGTCACACAGTAACAGCAGACTTGGAAAAACATTCACCTCTTTAGGTCTGAACTTGCACACACAAAAAGGCACTGCTGCATAAAACAAGATTGGAACTTCAGTTAAATGAACATTAAAGCTTACTCTCGCTGACACTTTACATACAGAAATGTCAAAATCTACCTAACTGGAGAGCAGGTCCCTATACCTTAACACAGCCTTTACTGTATGCATCCGAGTGCTTTCTGACTGTCATGATGTACACACGTCGGACACCTACAGCCATGCAGATATACAATAAAATCTATCATTTCTGCTTTACATAAAGGACAGTATGTTGATACTGGCAACAGAAAAATCAAGTTTAAGAGTTAGTTTTAAATGCCTTCTTCCTTTCAAAGGCTCACAAGTATTTCTGAGGTAAGATTTTTAACTCCTGTCCTCTGTTAAAACTGAGTGTTTTATTTAGTTGAAATACTGAAAAAAAAAAAAAAAAATCACTCCTTTCTTTTGGGGTCAGTTGTTTATGAAATTAGTTTTACCATCTTTTTTTCCTGGATGCTGATTTGTTACTAAATATTATCTAAAGCAACATGCACATATGGATTCCTTTCTGAGCAATAGTTTACGTATCTAGTATGGAAAACACACTTTGACTGTTCCAAACATGAGCAGTAAATATTTAGCATGCGATACCATTCACACATAATATGTAATAACCCTATTTTTGTCATGTAATCACAAATGTCAGTCTACCAACTGTACAGTTACCGTCATCCTTTTTTCAATCAAGTCTGAAATTCCTAAATACATCAATAACATTTTTTTCTTTTAACAACCAGGTTAATTTGTTTTTTCCAAAACTCAGTTACAAGATTTCCAGTCTACTTGTTACCTCCCTCGGTGGTTTCAGCAAAGATTAAGGACAATCAATTCTTGCCAAGCTCTCTCCTGGAGCTTGTGTCTGTTACCTCATTTCCTGGCTCCTATGAAGCAATGTGAGACAAGATTTTGGTGAAAACTATCACCATAACATTTACATTTCCAAATACTGACTTCAGTTTCTCAAAAATAGTGATGAACTCCATGGCATATGAGATTGAACTTCCTCATCCATCATACTCTCTTTTCTTCAGGTGTTCATAAACTAAAAAAATGTTACTGGATAGTTTTCCAACTCTCCCAAGCAAGCATCCCTTCTTTTCTCTCTTTCACACTTTCCAATAACATATTTCACTATAGACTCCAACTTTTGGTCATTGTCAGGGTCTTCTTACCCTTAATTTCATCATCTGCTACCTCTCTTAAGCACCTCTCACACTCATTCAAACCACTACGTAACACACAGCACCACATTTTAAATAAAGAAATAAGTAAATTGTTTTCTTTAGCTTCATCATTTACACAGACTGTAGATCAATTAAATGAAGAATGAAATCTTCAATAAAGATCAGAATATATTTAAGCTCAAGGACTACACATCACTTGATATTTAAAAGCCACACAAAATTATTTTACTGCTGTAACATAAAAACTTACCCACTTTGCAATTGGACACCCCTGAGAGCTTTTTCCTTCTTTTCCTGTATAAACCACTACCTCTATTCTTACAGCGCTTCCTTTTGCTCCATACCTGTATTAAAAAAAGTTTATGAGTAAAACAAACTACTGTAGATCAGTTTAAAACAGGAAACATTTTCAATAAAACAAGAATAACAACCTTAGCTTTACTGAGAATGTTAGAAAACCAAAGTATTTATAATGTCAAAAAATACTTAAATTTAAAAGCCTATTTGCAAGAGTGATTTTCAACATCTCTCTTCTGATAACAAGCTTCTGCCACTGAGGAAACATTGTCTGGGGAAGAAATGTTATCTGCATATAAGTCTTAGTGCGCTTAACCACTAACGCGACCTTTCTGTTCAGTTTGCCACAGCTTCTTCGCATGCAGGGCACTAGAAAAACTAATTCTACCAGCTGCTAATCTCTGTCATTCTTATTTATTTCAATGGCACCTGAAAGCACACTGCATTTGAAATTTAACCCTAAAGTTGCAAGAGCTCAGAAAAGACAGATGAGTTTGGAACTGAAATACGAACGCTCACCTCATGCACATCTGAACAGGAAAACATTTAACAAATGAGTACTGCAAGAAGTTCAGAAAAAGAAAGCTAAAACATAGAACCTGATTCCTCATAGCTCTTCTTCTTTCCTGTTTAGACAGTCAGAAATACTGCGAGCATTAAATGCTGAATTTTCCTCACCTGTTCTCCATTATTTCTCTCACAGCAGCAACACTTGGTCCTGTCCCAAGGTGTGTGTAATATGGGCCTTCATCTTTCTCTATAATTTGCTCTGTAAGCAGGTTGAGAAAACTAAGTTGGCACATATGAAATTTATTTACACCATTACAAGTAAGCTTAGAAATGGTTTACAGAAACATCTTCCAAAATAAATTACAATACAGAACATTTGTCCCTGAAATGTAATGAATAAAGAATATGGCAGATTTTTCTCCTCAGAGGCATCAAAATTATTTTATGCTTGTTTCCTCCTATTAATCTGCTAGTATTTTTTCTTTATGTTATAAAGTATTCCTAATTATAGTAACATTTTGCATTCTTTACAAATTTTCATTACAGGAGCTGGCATGTATTGACTAAATAAGCTTCCCAATATCCTTCTTGGTAGGAAAACATTATTAATTTCTTTCAGACAAAGGAGAATTGCAAGGGGGGGGGGGGAGGGGGGAGAGGGGAGAAATAATTAACTGATACTCATATACTACTGAACAGAAAACATAATCCAAGCCTCTTAACTAGCACTCTGTTGATTCAGAACATTAAAGCAAAGATGAAACAATCTGCCTGTGTACAATTTGTTGTTAAGCTTCTGACTTGTTTTTCCATCTGTGCGCTTTGATAGTTGGAAAACACAGCATGTCTAACACCACCAATCAAGCTGTATTTGCAAAACCCTCAATACTGAGGCCTGACATTGAGCCTGACAATGCAAATTATTACATGTGTGGCCTCACGTGAACTCCACCTTACCTCTCCTCTCCTCTACGAGAGGCATCTAGTAGACTTTGGCACAGACTCTTAAGGCAAACTGACATCAGTCATCAGGACTGTGACAGTAACAAGATTGTCCACAGCTATGCCCTGCTGCTTATTTAACAGCATTTACGCAACAATTACAAGATACTGGGAAATGTTTGCCCAGCCCATCTGGCAAAAACTAGTTCTAGACCATAAAAACCAGAAGCTGATACACTGCAAGTAGATTCACATGCAACACAAGTCAGCAATGACAAAACAACAAATAGAAAAACTCCTTTTCCTCCTGGGTTTAAATTTAAGCAGAGAATTTAAACCTGCCAGTTGCAATACCAAAAATACTCAATTCTGCTGTGCTTCGCAGGCCCAAAGAACCCCAGGCAAAAGTTACAGGAAGGGGAAAAAAAATTTCTTCTTCTTCCTATTTCCTAATGACGAAACACTGGTCCTTTTGCAACAGCTGAGTAACTGTCAAGTACAACTTCCTCACATTAGAGAAAATACATGAACACACCTACATCTGAAAGGCACAGGCAAAAGTTAGCAAAAAAGACTTACCAACACAGTCACAAGTTGGCAATTCAGATTGTCCTTTTTTTGTAGGTGTATCTATTAAATTTTTTGTAGGGGTATCAAGAAACTTCATAGGTGATTCAAGGAAACTGCTGAGCGTGTTTTTTGCTGGAGAACATCCTGAGTCGCCTGTGCTCTGTGGGCGGTCAGTACCCAAACTGGTTGACGTCAGAACGGTCACTTCGCCCGCACACTCCATATTCCTGAGAGCTTCAGCAGAACCTGGTACCTGGGCCCCACCACAGGGAACAGGCAGCACCGGTGACTTCAGATCTACTTGTTCTACAGCACCGTGCTGAACATAAGTTTTGTCTTCACTATGCATTTCGTTAGCTCTCAGGTTAGACTGATTACAAGTTTGAGGCAAAGGATGCGTCTGACTGACATTCGCTGTTTGCTGTACCTGAGAATTACATTTTTCTGTAAACATCGGTAGGTTTTCACTTGGTCTGTTCAATAAGGATGCAGTTTTCAATTGTGAAATGGCCAGAGGGTTACGGGAGGACAGGTCACCATGTTGGTTACATGCAACAACCTCATTTTTCAGTGGGTCAATGCCAAGTGGGTCACCGGAACCTGCAGTTTTGATTTGCTCATTCATGACGTCACAGCCAAACAATCTGTCTTTTTTTTTCTCTTGCAGTACCTCAGGTAAACATCTATGGAATTTTATCTGTGTTTGCGGGAGAAATAATCTAGTTTTCTCTTGTGATGCTGAAGTATTTTGATTCAGTGCTCTCTGTACTTTGGTTCTTGGAGATTTTTTTTCAGACGGAGCTATTCTGGAGTCCTGTGGCATGGTTTGACCAAGCTTGTGTAGTTTTGATGATATCCAAATGTCCTGTAACTCGCTATGCTGGCATGACAACAGCTCTAGCTGGCTTTGATTATTTTGTTGATAGCGTGCTTCTTGAGGCTTCTTTTTGTGTCTTGGTTTCCATGGTACAGCATTTCCTTTTTTATTTGTTGGTTGTTTTTGCTTTAACAGTAAGGAACTATAATTATGCCTAAAAAACACTGATTCTTTTTTCTGCAACACATCTTGGTTGTATTTTGGCTGCCTCTCGTGTGATATTAGATTAAGCAGCGATGTCTTTATGTCATTTTTCTGCTCTGGATTAGTCTGGTTTGACTCAATTAGCGCCGCAAGTTGAGTTAGTTGTGTAGCTACATCCTCTTCATCCTGGCTGTGAATTCCTCCTTCTTTAATCAAAGAACTAGTTTCCAAGTTCAAATCATTAGAGGTTGGCTTTTGCTCTAACTGACCAAGAGTTTCCAAGTTGTTACTTGTTTGCTGAACATTACGTGAAGCATTGCAATACTGTGCAAGGGTGACTGGATGATGAGCGTAATTTTTCTTGGTAGTATATCCTGAAAATGATTTTGCATTAGATGTTAAATCAGATAAAGTTTTGGTATCTCTTGAGGATAACTGTAATTTATACATCTCACCAGCCAGACTGGCAGGTTTATCATGCAATTCAGGGACTGAACTTTGGCCATTGTATAACACTGCCTTATTAGGGAGCTGCTTCTGCGAGTGAGCACAGTGAGCCAAGAGCTGTTGCTCATTCTGTAAGTAAGTGTCTTTGATTTCTTTTAATGCAGAAGATGTGAAGGAGGATGAGATATCCCTTTTATAACTATGGAGGAAGTTCGAAGTTGTCTTTTCTGTATATTCAGTACTTTCAGTTTTAGCTGGTGAAGTTGTTTCTAGAGGGGCTTCTGATAACTGTGTTAAAGCTTCAATAGCTACAACCTGCTCTACAGTTAAATTTCTGGTTTTAATCAGGGACAAGAAAGTCGGCTGGAGTGAAGAATCCTCATGCTGTGTCTCTGCATTAGGTACTTTAAAGCCGTCCTTCCCTACATGTACTTCCTCTTCAGGCAGTGGAGGACAACACAAGCTTTCTTGCAGATCCAAAGCGGAACCCGTCTGCAAACCAGACTTACCAGAACCCTCAAAGAGACTACAAGTGCAGTTTTCCTCTTTCATTAAAACATTTCCTTGTTTTTCTGGGTGAACACAGCCAACACCAGTTGTCAGAGTGTTTACTAAGTTATTCAGATTGCTACCCTTCATCCATTGCACATGAGAGTTGTTTGTCAAATCCGTCCTTTCCTCTACAGATACTTTTTTCAGTGAAGCAACTGCTGGCGGTGGTGAATAATGTAGAGTTTTTATGCCATTTTTGATGGTCTGTGCAAATGATTTTTTTGGCTCAGCTAATGGACTGGGAGAGACTGCTCTTTCACTGTCTTCAGCATTTTTCAAGTGTTCGCTGCCTGTCACAGTTCCATGGATATCTCCGTTGACATGGACACCAAAAGATGGCTTCTCGTTATGTGCCCACTTCTCTGCTTCTAAGCCTGTCATTCTTTCTTTCTCCTTACACTGCACATTTTCAATGGGTACTGTTTGGTTTGCTTTCACCCTGTATTTTTCACCATGACCACATATACTGCATTCCATGAGTTCTGGTCTGCGGCCATTTACTGGTTTGTTTTCTAAATTTGCCTATAAAATAATAATACAAAAATTTGATGTAACAGCTGTTCAAAAGCATTAAAAATAAGAAGCATAAGATTTACAGCAACTAAACCCTACTTTGACACAAATGAGGAATATCCTCATTAAGCACAGACACTGGGGGAAAAAAAACCCAGGAAGTCATTAAAAAACCCTGAAGCCTAAAGACCCTATCCATATTTATAGCCATTTTCCCCCCACTGTTGGAGGGGGCAGATGAAGAAAGCGTGTGCATGTGGTGGTGGTGGTGGTAGAGTAAAGAAATGAATGAACAGATAAAGGATGTTAGCATTTAGAATCACATCTAAGGATTCAATTTTTAATGAATTTCCATAAGCAGATGAAAGCCTCCCTTGAGTTCAAAGCAGGACTGAAAACTAAAGGCTTGTACCACAGAAAGTGTAGTAGTGATTTGGTATAATTATACCAATTTGGCTAAACCAATAAACTGATACACTTGGCTGGACACCCTAGCAAGAATGGCTGGTTTTCAAGCTTAGTTTCAAGTCCTTAAAAAAATCACAAAAGCTAAGCTGGATAGTAAGCCAAGTAACATTAGCTCACTTGAAAGTTACCCTGTAAATACTGTGTTTAGCATCTGTATTCAGATGGTAACTTCCAGGTTTCTGAACAGTCTCTCACGTAAGCTATCCTTTAACAGTATTTTAATAAACTCTAAATTCTAATATTTGATTAAATATATTCTTTATCTTCACTGGTGTTATACAATTGTGTGGTTGAAGCAGTAGAGTCAGAATATTGTGTCCTAGAAATAATAAGTATATGGGCCTTAAGATAGTATTATGAAGTAAGGAGTTACGCAATTCAAGTTTAAAAAACAAGGCAGGAATTCAAACAGAGACAGCAAAGGAAAAAGTAATAATTTTTATTATGTTATATTTATTATATATTTATATTAAATTGTCTTTTTAAAAATTTTCAGTCACAATAAACAGTGCTGGTACTTAATATTATTGTAACATCTAATAATTATTTAAATAACCTGTAGCCTTAAGCCCTATTTAACAAGAAAACCAGTACTGCTTTTCAAATCAGATGTATGCAACACAACTGGTTAATTAATCATAACTCAACACAGTACTTCTTAGCAGTTCAGTTTAATATAAAGCATTCAGTTAAATCAGACATGGTTTTGTGGCAATACCAACTAAAGTGCATGGACTTCTCTGAGAAAATAACAAATGCAAAGTAGATTTATGATTAATCATAACTATCAAGATGGAATTGCCAGGAACCTCCAGGCAAAACAAGGCATATGGACCCAGCTCCATCTGGAGCCCAGTGTTCACCTCACAACTGATTCCCAACTGATAAAAAACTTAAAACTGGGAATCCATAGCATACCCTAGATATTATGACAGGCATCTTAAATCCTCATGGAAATGGTATGTAAAAACATGTCCAGCACCTATGCAGCTAAGTCAAAGCTATGAAAATTACAGTAAGGACACCTTATATAATGCTTCTTCATTACACAGAGATGCTGACTAACGGTCTACCAGCCTGAACTCCTCTGGATCCTGATGATTTTCAATCAATGATGCACAGACCCAGGGGATCACTGAGCAATTTCTAAGAGCTCCACAAAAGTGGTTAAGCAGCTTTATTGTTAGCAGGGGTAAATGCATTACATAGGCCTCTGCAACCATACCAGAAAATGTTTTAAGGGTCCACCACGGAAAAGTAAAAACCCACAATTCTGTATTTGTGCAAAAGCTGAATTTCAGTTACGTTAACTTCAGAAAGAACTAGGGATATGAAATTGCTGGGGTTTTCTTCAGCAAAAGTATATCTAAGATCTCCATCAGTCCAAAATTTGTCCCCACCATGTAAAAGTGTTATCAGTAATTTAATTAGATAATTAGGAGGCTGACGAGATAGAAGCAAACAGATTAAAATAATTCCCCAGCATTTATACATTTTCAACACAACACGTGTTTTTGTATTACCTTCATTTTTAGAGGGTATCACTCACTACATTAACAAAAAAGTAAAAAAAAAATCTAAGTCTGGTAAATTGAGAGCAATGAAAGATGGGGGAAAGGAGGAGGGTTCATCCATGATCAGCTGAGATTAGACTGACACAGAGTCCACTGACAGCACTAGAAGTGCAAAAATGTCATCACACTTCTCTCAACTGTATTGTTCCTCAATAAAATACTTTCATCTGATCAAAAAGCACTGCTATGCTCAAAAATACTCAGAATATTCCCTAATCTGCTAGTAGTGCACAGGTGCAGTGCTGTGTCCCCGTAAGACCCCAATGATTCCAGCAGTAAAGTGGGATTACTTTTTAAATAAAATTATTCCTCATACATCATAATTTCCACTAACATTACTGAAAGCTGCCCACATGCAATGAGAAAGAAAAAAGAACCAGATGAATCATATCATTGGCATGATTTGGTTCATATTTTTCCACACAAAGAATAAATATTATCATGGAACTGGATTTTTTTTTAAAAATCATACTCTCTTCCTTGTGAGCACTATGTTGCTTTTTTCTCTTGTTACTGAACTGCAACGAATCCTAAAAAATACCTTTTTCTTTCCTCTCTTACCAGACTTCCCATGTGAAGTTATTGTCTCCCAATATAAAAAGAAATGCAGGCAAACTACCAGGGGCAGAGCCCATTTGATTCCTCTCCTCAATGTAAGCCTGGCAGACCAAAAGCAATAGCTCAGCAGAAACCTTTCGCAGCTAAATAACCTAGGAGCAATCTATCTTCAAGTTCTGCATCAGGACTCAAAAAAAACTGTAGTGAAAACTACAGACAAAGATACCACAATTCCAAGCAACAGTCTCAAAATTCATGGAAGTTAAGCACGTAAGTCTGATCCGATTGAATTCTAAATCTTTTACACAAGTGTAATGAAAAGCTGAAGAGTAAACCAGATCAATAAAAGTAATTTCCCCTCTTCCTCATTAAGGAGAGCACTACTCTATCTGGAAACATAAAACACTAATAAGTCATGCTCAAGCTCAGACTCTGTCTGCAGTAGTTAGTGCTATTAGGACAGGAACCACAGAGTACAGTCTGCTGTAGTCATTGCTGTATTAAACTTCAACCAGACATTATCTCTGATATACACACACAAACACAAACTCACTCTGTGAGGTAATGCTTCCAGCACACATGGAAAGGCAGTTACAGCAAATCACTTCACCATTCTGAAAAGGGTCAGAATATTAACCTTTAACACAAGATACCTCTGAGGCAGTGCAAAGAGTTCACCAATTCACAATCAAAATACAATACTAAAGCTACACTAAAGACATTTCCACATCATCTGTACAATAGAGAGAAGGCTATCAGTTTATGCCTCATTTCAAACCTCTACAGGTTGTAACAACACATATTGTACTAAAGGACACAACCAGAAACAATTACTCCCATAAACCAAAAATAACAGATGATGACCTGATCAAGTACTGATAAAATGGCTCTACGAGCAAGTCATGACAAGTTAGATGATCACCAATGCCAAGTCCCCCTAACTAGCCCTCCCTGTGAGAGCCAGGTCCCCATGAGAATACAATACCCAACAAATTAAAAAATACTTGCACCTCCTAGCTTGTGCCAATAACCAGGATGAACCGAAAGGCAGTTCTTCCAAGGTCACAACATTCATCAACATAAAAGGACAAGAGGGTGAGCAGTGCTTACACTTTGCATCTCTCTTCCATTACAGTACAATGGGTAAGTTTGGATCCTGATGCAGTGTCTGCAGCCACGTAGCCAGCCCCACATGCCCTTCCACGTTGGCACAGAGCTGGCAGCTCCTCAGAGCTCAAATACCACAACAGAAGTTTTCTTTCAGAAAAACTGTTTGGAAGAACACCCAAACACACCTCATCTAACATTTGAACAGACTGTTTTACTCATGGTCCAACTGTCAGATGTCACTGCTTCAAGAGGTAAGAAAGCACCAGCCAGCTGACCAGCAGCAATTGACTCCTATACAATTTATTCCTACTTTCTAGTGTTTGCTCCCCAGGACGTTCAGTGGAATGCAAGACTTGCACTGTACAGGACCAACATACAAGGATAAGGAGATAAGATATGGACAGGAGAGGGGATAGGGAAACAAACAGCACAGATGTGGAGAAACAGTTGCTTATGCTGAGTGCTGTGTAGAAAGCCATGCACTGCTTAGTACTGAGACAAAAGTAAGGTGGAAAGCTGTGGAAGGTATAGGCCACCTTCTAAATACAGCCAAGTTTTTTTGCATTCCAAAATAAATGCAGACACAATAATACACTTAAGGATAAACTATTTAGGACCACACTGGTTCATGTTTGAATACCATAATGCAGACAACAGCAATGTGCTGTAAGTTGCTGCCCAAGGCTGCAGCCCGAGCAGGGTTTCCAAGCAGGCTACCAGCAGAGAGCGAGCAGCTGAGTAGGGGCCAAGCTGCAAACTGGGGCACATTCCCATGACTCTCACCAGAAACATAAAGCAATTAACACCACACTTTTTTTAACAACCATGGACATGAAACAGTCTCTTAGTACAGCACACTTCTACAGAGGCTCAGGTAAGGCACATTTTCTATAGGTCTTTGTGCAAAGAAACACATTTGGACCCTTTATTAATGTAACACAGCCTTCATATACAAGATGTTTTGTTCCTCAAGAGAATAATGTTCATAGATGGCACTGAGGGACAGGACAGGTAATATTTAGAAGCTACTGCAATCAAAGGGAACAACCTCTACTCTTGGCAAAATGATACAGACAAGTTTTAGCAGACAGGCTGGTTTACACGGAATCTCAGGGAACAAGAGATTCTGCAAATCTGAGAAAGCAACCTGACCCGGGGCAGGACATCCAGGCTTTCCTGGAGGGATCCCCCTCACTCCCAATTCCCATGCCCCTGAATATCAAAATTCACCCAAAGCCACCAACTTCAGTACCACAGCAGGTACCATTTCAAACTGGATCTTAGATCAGCTGGAAAGTCTGCTCTAGTTGATAGTGCATTTTTTTTATATCCGTAACCACAATGGCAAAGAACATTCTCCAAGCTACAGCTTAACTCTCTCCTCCTCAGTTTCATCTCCATTTTATCTACACCTGTATCCTCTTTGCAATGGTTTTCAAACACCAGGCAGCTTCCCCACCAGCAAAGTTCCTTATCTTGTCTTTCCATAAGGAATTAGTACATTATTGCCTTAAAGTCTTTACATCTTGTTGTCTTCATTTTCTCTCTTACACCATTATGACAGTCCTCCTGCCCATGTTGTGTAACAACTTCAGTGAGACCACTTACAAAGAAGATCTACAGTATCAGACCCTAAAGGATGCACTTACCAACAAAGTAAAACCCTACAGGATACTGCTTCTGGCTCTAAAGGCTTCAAATGCTGGCCCCAGAGAAATGCATCTATTGGATTACTACTTGGAAATAGTGGCTCTCAGCCACGAACTCAAATTATTGTTTCTGTCACCTCTGAAGCTCTAGGTTGTAAAAGCTACAAACAGGAGCAAGAAAAAAAATTCAGAGTGCAGGAAACCCCATTCTCCTACACAGGCACCCAAGAAGTGGATATGTTAAGAAAGAAAAAAACCCCAAACATTACAGTATTTTTTCTGCCACAGAAGGAAACACAAACAAGGCTTCAGGCTTGGTGGGTTTTGTTTGGTTTGTTTTTTACTGGTGTTTTGAATTACTCATCATTTGTCTTCAACATTGAAATCGAGCACTCTAAAGAGACACTGGCAGCTCTGGAAAATATAGCACTCAATGAAGCCACAAAAGAAAAACGATATAATCAGCAGCAATATGTATTCCCTAATACAACCTTCCCCTAATGTGCTCTAGCTCAAAAGCAGAGATGAAAGAAATTCAGTCTCCAATTTTATCCATGCTAGCTGATGTCTCTTGCGGTCTACTCATTTATGAAACCATCACCACAGCATTAAGTACTGCCTGCCCCTTAACTGTAAGTGGAGAATCATCGCAGTGTTCATAACAGGGTCTTCAGGGAACACATCACAGCTATAGATCACATTTTTAGCAATAATCTGGAAAAACAGTGAAATTGATACTGATAAAAAAATATCAAATAATTAAAAGATCAGACATGACGCTTCCTAAATTAACTGGCAAGCCAGCTGCACGCACACAGTTCAGTACAGCTAAAGGTGAAGTTGTGTATCTAGCAACAGAGACATGGGACTATATTTACAAAATGCAGGAACTATAGAAACTCCTGCTGCAACTTCATGGCCAAAAGGGTTAGTGAGATTCTTGGATGTGTAAATAACAACATAATTAGGAAAAGACAGGTTACTTTCTATCCTGTACTTAGCACTTTTGCACCTGCTATATATAAATATGTAATAAGTAATAAATAACTAAAAGTGGGATAAAGCATCCAGTTCTGGCATACCCAATTCAAGCAAGACATTGATATGCTGGAGAGGGCTTGGAGGACCATGAGAACAACAAAGAATTGGAACATCTTGAAGTGAAAGCCTCAAGTTCATTCTACTCACTCTGCAATTTACCAAAGGAAAAGAAAATTGAAAAGCCACAAACTGCAGCTAAGTCTATGTGGAAAAGAGAGCTGATAACAGAAGACTCCTTGTTGTAGCAGACAAAACTATAACAAGAGTCAATGACTTTAAGTTAAGGCCAGAGAAGTCTGGGCCTTGAACGCTGGCACGCATTTTTGCAGAGGGACAGAAAAAAGGTAAAGTATCTTTTAGGCATCTTGTTAGGTGTTTTGATGCACTCTTCATCCATGGGAATTTTCAAATTCAAGTTCTTTGTGCTATTTTTAAAAGAATGCTTAACCCAAATAAATTTGATACAGTCTTACAACCCAACTTCTCAGCACAAGAACAAGTGATCACAACGATCTTGCCTAGGTTTACCATATGTGAACCAAACTGATACAAGTTAATTATTTCCCTTCAGTTACAGTTCAGTAAAGGATCTGAACCACTAAGGTAAGGTAATAAAACATTCTACTTCCTATAACGTAACCAGGAAGATAGGTAGCTCCTTAATCTAGAACCCAATTTAAGTGCCTAACCATCTGTTGTACAACCAATCATATTATTTAAAGTTGCTACAAGCTGGTAGCTGCTCTCAGACCAGATCTGCCAAGGACATACAACACCTTAAGTTAACAATGCCGGCCAGCCCTCACACACACGCATTGTTTTCCCCTCACTCTGAAGTATCAGCACAGGTCCCAAATACACATTGCAATGAGTTCACACACAGGTTTGCTCCAAATTTAAAAATCTATATTATGGCTACACCCTAGCCTGGTTTTAAATCGGATGGGACATCACAAGACTAAAAGGAATAATACTCTTTAGCAATAGAAAAGTCGGTGACAAATACGTCAGAAGAACAGCTAATGGTAATTCAGATAAAAGAAAGAAAAATAGTCATGCTGATCACTTAGCCACCAAACTACCCAGCTGCAGCACTATTCCAGATTTTGTGTCTATTTTTTGGTTATTCTCATAATGAAAAAAGCCTAAAAAATGGCAAACGATGCTTCTCTTCTGTCTCAGGCAGAGCTAGTACAGCTATGGTTTTAAATAAAGCTCAAAATGGAATTTACGCTGTATCTAACTTCCACTTTCTCTGTACAGGAATACCAACTTTCACGCACATACTGAAATAATAGCAACGTTGTTCTGGAGCAGCACTGCAACAGTGGTGTCGGCATTGCAGAATTCAGGCAGTGATCATCTGTCACAGAGGTAAATGCTTTACATTCTTTACATAAAGTACACAGAAATTTTTCCTGTTACTCACAAGTTCAGCAAAATCTTTAAGAAAATTAAACAGAGCTCAGTTTTATTACACAGCATCAATGAATAATATTACAATACCAGACAACACCAACAAAACACCAAGAAAGAAACTCACAGTCAAGCATCAAGACACAAACCACTCTATTTTAAGTCAGCCTTGAATAATACTAATATCCTAAAAGGCTTAATATTAAAGCTATTAGGACGACAAGGACAGCCAAATATATTCTACATACTAATTTTACGTAAGTTAATGACAAGTGACTACTGTTATTTCCCTACATGTAATTCCAGTTTCCTTTTTTCTTGATATTGGCTAAGTTTCATCTATTTGACATTTAAAAAGGAAACACCTTTACAAGAATGAAGGGATTCTTCTTACCTCCCAGATGAAATCCTGTAATTAGGAATTTATTTTAGTAGGAATTAAACCTTTTGGTCTCTCCATAGGCAAGGCTCCTACTAATGTCAACGGGAAAGTTTGCTGCAGTAGTATCTGCCATACTCTACATATTTAGATCTACATACTGTACATATACAATACTATATTTAGTAACAGTAAACACAAAAATTTTAGTGTAACATCACAAAGAAAAAACAGGTCACAGAAGTGAAAATCTGCTGTGCTCAAGAAAGTTTGGGATTTCTCACTTGTTTTCTCCTACATCAGTTACTAAAAACAACAGACTTGCTTAGCAACATGGTATCAGAGTCTAAACAACTAGCGCCCATTTTCAAAGCACTTTCTAGGTATTAGTGTCTATAAACGTATAGACAAACAGCAAACTGACAACAGATCTCTGGGATTTGCAAAGCCATCTCAATTATTTCAATGCCTGCGTTATATACAGCATCTACAAGTATTCAATAATGCTCAAAATTCAGTAGTGACTACAAATAACATCAACAGAACAACATATCTGGAATAGGAAACCAACATTTATTTTGTAATGCCGTAACTTAATTAAGAACATCTAAACAATGTTTTCAACGTTCCTATTCAACTGACCTTCATCTACACAGGTACATTTTCCTTTCTTCCCACAAACCATGTTACTGTTACTTTACGACATTTTTTTATCACACTTTCTACCTTTTTAAGAAGCTCCGCCTCTGAACCCACTAAAGTGGAAGACCCAGCACTGCACTAACACACATAAGTGACAGACAGTCAAGATCCACAAATAAGTAGTGATTCAAAATGTGTAAAAACCCTCCAAAACCACTGTAATCACTAGGTCAGCCTGGCCTGACTCACCACTTGCCAGCCACACTGTGCCTCTGCCTCCACCATTCCTGAAAAGTCACACTATCCTCACAACTGCTCCGCTACAGCAACAAATGAGTTAAAACACAAAACCTTACTCCTCCCTGCCTCCTCTCAAAGGACAGTGTCCCTTTCTTCCCTCAGCATTCTGAGGACTTGGGTTGTGGGGACAAAGAGTAGCAGGGCAGCGGAGCAATCAGTCCTGACAAGGAGGTGGATGGCAGAGGGAGCAGCGGAGGGGGGCAGCAAGGGAAGGAGAGCATCTCTGCATCCTGTCCAGCTCGTTCTGCACCACAGGAAAAAGTCCACAAGGGACAAGCTTCGACCTCCCCCCAGAAACTGGCTGGAACAATTAAGGATTAGAAAATTACTAGAGTAAGATTAATAATTTACAGACCACTTACAAAGGCCTTCTTTGTCAGGACTCCATTCACGAAATGTCTACATACATGAGTAGTCTTAGCAGTGCTGTACAAACAAAATATGGAAGTGCTTCTTCATATGCTCACGAGTGCATTCACCTGAAATGCTGGAAAGGCTGCATGTGCAAGTGTGCTATTAAATTACAACCATAATCATGCCTGCTCACATCATGAGGTGCATGAGCCTATCAAGAGGAAAAAAAAAAAAAAGCCCATTCAAACAAGCACATCCAGCTTGAAAAACAGCAAAATTAGAACATTTCTTTCACAAGTGATACCGAGACTGTTTTAAATTAAGTTTAGAGCTAAGGTACTTACTTATTTTAAAAATAAAAATTAACTAATTCGTGTGGGCCACTGAAGTATGCTCTCCCTACCAATAAAAAGGAGAGAAGATGCACATAAGAAATAGGCAGACACTTTCAACCAGTACTTAAAGCAATTTTAATTAGTATTTACTGAAGGAATATGTTCCAAGGTGATAATGTCCCCTTAAAAAAAACAGAAAGAATAAGATAAGTATTTGCTGGACAACATCCTTTCCAACTCATACTACACCATTCTGTTTTCTTCCTCTGTAAAATTCCACTGCAGTACAATTCCATCCACTGACTTGCTCATATCTTATTTTAAAGGGGAAAAAAAGTAATAAAATTAAATTTCTTCCAGCTAAATACTCTAGCAGATATGCACTAAAACTATACCATAATTTAGAATAAATGTTTAAAATCAGTTCAATTTATGCTCACTCAAAGCATTATCATGAACATTAACAGTTACTTTCCTTAACTTTTGTATGAGCCTCACAAAAAACCCTGCATCATAAAAAGGGCAACAGCAGGTCTGCCAAACCAACTTTGTATTTTAAAGTTGTTTTTGATAAGAAAAACTATGCTTTGTACGTGTGGAGGAGAAAAAATAAGAGAGTGCTCAAGTATGTGTTTGTAGCTTTGATGGAAATGAAACTTTTGCTGGTTCCTAATATGATTTTTATATAAACAAACGAAAAGCTCTAGATACTGAGTCATCTCTGGCTTTTGGCTTGGCTTAAACCAAACGGATTTTACAGTGCTTAGCAGGCATCATTCGCACTTTTCTGGCGCACACGATTACCATTATAGTGTTTATGCATAAACACGCAAACAGAATCAGTCAGAGAACAAAGAATGTGCATGCAGTTATAATAGTCACTTAGCGCTGCATATATTATTCTGAGTCTCTCCCACAGTTTCTTCCCTTTGTTTTTGTTTAAAAAAAAATCTCCATCAACACAGCAAACATCTGCAGCCATCCAAATGGTAGCCTTGGCTCCACAGAACCTAGTAGAAAGACCACAGACTGTACTACTTCATCAGCTGTATCTTGATTTGTGTGAGATTACCTTACTAGTGCCACTGCTGTCTATACTTGGTAAGTGTAGATTTCCCTGAAAACATGATGCCATGTTCAACTGTCCCATTCTTTTGAACTCTCTGTCAATCAACTTGCAAATGACTGCTAAGGAGAGGTGCGTTGCGCTGCTCAAATTGAGTGAGAATGCTGCTAAGTGGTTAAAAGGAAAATGGTAGTAGTAAGTGAAGCAGGGTGTATAATATGCCTTTCGAAATGCAGGTGAATTAATTTTTAAGTATTAATTCCTTCTATATAGACTTTCCATTATCAGGTATAAAACTAAAGAAGTGTCTACTTAACTGGGGGAAACACAATATAAACCGTAAGAAAAACCATGAGTATATTCCTTCCTTAGTATCCGTCACTATAAACTCGTAAAGATGCTTTCTTCAATGAGCATTTGCTCACTAGAAGTGATTAATATTTCAGATGTTCTTTCAAAATAAACATGCAGAACCTAATACAGTATTTATGGTATAGAATAATTTTCTAAACCAATAACCAGAAAGGAGCATTAAACCACAGGTGTTGAAAATGGTAAATAGTAAACAAAAGGTACAGTATAGTAGCATGTATCACTTTGTCTTCATGTTTCTTCCTGTCCAACCTGTTTCCAACAGGAACACATTGCTTATTTTCACCCTCCAGAGAATTTGTAAATATGTTGGTCCCTAAGAAGCACAATTAGAAAGAGCACTAGCCTTCCAAGTAAATAAATGTGCATCTATAAAAACTTAGGAGGATTAGAAAAATACTAACTCCACGTGTTATTGGAAGAAAATACTACACAACCTCCTTCAAGAAAGTGTACAATACCATTTGAAGAAAACACAAAGAAAGAAAAAAAGAAATATTCTGTTAAAATTTTGAAAGCGTCACTGGTCAGATGCCCTCAATTACTACGAATCATTAAATCTAATGTTGAAGTTACGATTCAACAGATATGACAATACCACTTTACATGGCAGTCCCACCAGTAACAGAAGCCAGGCTAGAGAGTCATATACCAGAATGTCATATTTCTAAAAATGCCCTTATAAAGAAGTCTGCAAATTATACAGCTTTTCCTAAGTTTACTGCAGCTGGCAGAGCTGCAACATAACTTGAGATGACCAACCTCCATCCTCCCCTCCAAAAACAAATGTAAAATCCCCTCAACCCCAATCTAGACATTCCATGATGCCTTCAGGGGTACCATGCCGTACTTGGTGGATGCAAGTGAACAAATTCATACAAAATACACTTCAGCACCACAAAACAAGGACAAGTACTAGAAAAACACAAAGAACAGCCCCTAAAACCAAAGAGAACACACTGAAGAATCAATTCAGCAAATGAAAGTCAGAGCAGAAATAAACGCAAGTCCGATGACTAACGTAGGATTCTACACACACACAGAAACAGACAAGCCTTTCCATTTAAGAGCCAAGGAAAAAACTCTTCAGAAGGCTTTTTGGAAAGGCGAGGAATGACAGCATCATATTACATAGCAACCTGCTCTGCCATCAAATCAGGAAGAGTGGCAAAATGAACTCAAAGAGAAAAATCTGAAGACCCACTACGAATCCCTACTGTAGACAGTCACCTAATACAACATATCCTCCTATAACCAATTAAAAAAAAAATATGTTCACACCTTGACAGAACAGGTGTCACACCAATTACACATAACAAAGCTGAACGACTCATTTACAAACAGTCCTTATTTTGCACACTACTATCAACCTAACCACACAAAACACAGAACGAACAAATGCTGAAGTTTTAACGACACCTATGCATTAAGTTACAAGAGCAACCGTAACTAAAATTAATAATTAAAAGCATATCCATGACTTACTGAAAAATGTTAATTTTTTAATGGATGAGTTTATTTAATACAAGGGGGGAAAGTACTTACTAGTGCTGTACAACCACAATTACTGCTATCATACAGGGAGGTGGTTTGCAGAACTACTCCCATGTGAAAAGACAGACACCCCCTTGAGGCTGGACATACTTTCAAGTCAAATAAGGTTATTTGCTCCTAGCTTAATCTTAACTTTGCTTTGTCTCACAAAAGCATAACTCCTTTAAGCAACTTTCTGTAACGTGTAACAGTGACAACGAAACTGATGAGAAACGGGGATGTTTTCAAATAAAATTACACTATATTCAGCATTTATCAAACCCACTATGTCAAATAACTTCTGAAATTTTAAGGCACTGAAACAATACTAAACTATCTTACATTACTTTTTTTATTATATCTAGCTGGTATAAAAGAACAGCTCTACAAGTTTAACAACATATACATATACACACACAAACATAAGCATTTTCTCATTTTCCTTAGCTTTGTCCTACATGTACCATCCATCTTACTTGAACCATCCATCCTCCAACACGTTAGTTTGCAACAACGGAATTAATGACTTACTTCTATTCAAAATACTCTAAAGACTAACTGAAAGATACAATACCGATGAGCTGCCACCTGTTACATTTTTAAAAGAACGTTAGCCATGAGTGTAGCAAGTTGATATTTTGTTATAAAAACTAAAACATTTCCACCATGCGAAACACCGATCTTTTGTTATCATGGAAGATAGCCATCTTAAAAATCTTGAAGAAACGTGTTACCACGTGAAACCGAAGGCTGTTGTAAGTTTACAGAATTTTCAGTTTCACTTGAGGTGTTCCAAAGTTTAAAGAAAAAAAGAAATCAAAACTACAGCAACGTCAGCATAAAATTTCCACTTTTGTTAATTTGGTTTGCATTATAACATTGACTTCTCATGTTAAATTTAAGACGCCACAAAATCTGCATACTAAAGAGCCCCACCAACATTCAGCTGTTACCTCTGGATGTAAGAAACTAGGAACAGAGGAAATTAAAGTGACTGGCTCCTCAGTGCAGTGGAAAGCAAACTTTTGGTCTGCAGACTTGTGTGGAAAGATTCAAATATGTATAAAACATGCCGGAAAAAAGGGGGAGGGGGGTGGTGGGAAAGAACATGTTCTACACTTTTAAAATTAGCTAATCTCCTGAAGAGCTGGAAAGCGCCAGCGCCGCTTCCCAGAAGTTAACCCTTTGGCTTCCTAGTCTGCATGACAAGAAAATGCCACTTAAAACGGGAGAGGATAAATATTAAAGCCATCATCGGTTACCTTTAAAACTCTTTGCTTCCTCCTCTGAGGCCTTTTGTTTTCAGTTAGAACCTAAAAAAACATCAAATTGCAGAATAAGTTGTGGTCACAAAGGCAGACACCTCCGATTTTATTCTCAAACTGCAATATTTCTGAAATACCCAGCGTGCTTTACATGCGGCACTTGAGAGGGCTGGCGGAGGCCCTACGCGGCCCCGCCGCCGCCACCCCGACACGCGGCGACGCCGGAGACGGCCGAGGGGAGAGGCCCCGCCGCCCCCTGGAGCCGGCCTCGCTGGTGCCCCGCATTCCTCACAGCGGCGCCCACGAGGCGGCCATCTTGCTTCCTGCCGCAGCGGCGCCCTCCTCCAGGCGGCGTCGCGGGCGCGAGCCTCGTGCGGCCCCGCCGCGCGTGCCCCGCCCCCGCCTCCCCGCGCCGCGCCGCGCGCCCGCCCGGCGCGCGCGCCTCCGGCACGAGGACCCGCGGGCCGGCCCCAGCCAATGGGGCGGCTGCGGCCCGCGCGCCCCCCCCGGCCTCCTCCCGCGCTCGCGCCGGCCCTGCCCACACAAAGGGTCCCCTGTGCGGGCGCCGCAGCGGCCGCCCGCAAGAGCCGGCACGGACTCGCCGCGCGGGCGGAGGCGGAGCCCGCGCCGCCGCGCGCCCCCGGCCCCGCGCGCGCGGGCGGGCGGGCGGCGGGGCGCGAGGGAGGGCACCCACCGGGGCCGCGGTGGCGGGGTCCGTCGGCTCGCGAGGGCCGCCGCGAGCGGGGTCAGGCGAGGACACGGCCCCCGCGCACCCGCACGCGTGCCCCCATGCGCGCGCCCAGCCGCGCGCCTGCGCAGCACCGGCACGCACGTGTGCGCGCGCCTGTGCCCACGCAGGTGCCCACGCGGGCGGGCATCGGGCGGCGACGCGTCGGGCGGAGGCGGGGGCGCTCCCCCGGCGGGCGGGGGGTCCGCTCGCAGAAGGGACCCGCAGCGGGAGCCACCAGCCCCGCCAGCAGCGCCGCCCGGGGCGGGGGGCCCAGCGCCCGCCGGGCTCACCAGCTGAGGGGCCCGCACGGCCCCTGCCCACCCGCCGCCTGCGATCCGCACGGCCCCGCAGCGGGGCCGGGCTCTGTCTTCGTGCGGCGCCCAGCAGGGTACCTGCTGCAAACCCCTGCCGCTGCCAACGGGCCACCACAAAAGCACAAAGCGCGGTTGGGTTGTTTCCCTGCATCGCCACCTGCTCAGCACGTTCACCCCGACGGAATAAGGGGTGGCGGGCTCACAGCGCTACCGCCACTTCTCCCACCAGGCCCCCATGCACCGCACAGACGCTTGTACCCATGGCCGACAACCCAGTAACACCGCACCTAACACACCACTGCTCACCCAGGGAGCGGTTACTGTAACCACGTGCAACCAGAAAGTTGGCCCTGGATTATCTGCTACACACAGGGGGAAAGAAAACAAAACTAAACAAAACAAAACACCAACAAAGTATAAGATCATCTTTTCAGCAGCTGCAGACTGCTATTTAAAAGGGGTTTTTATCTACGGCTAAATTACAAGTGTAAATCCTGTCTGGTTATTGGTGCAAATCAGTTTAGTGCAAATGCTCAGATGCAGACACACAGCTCCGTGCACAGTGTATCAATGCGGTCAGAGAAACCTGTTGCCCAGTGTTGCCTGACATTACCTTGTGTTTAACTTCCTCACCTGCTGCACCACAGTACTGTATCAAATAGGTTTTAGGATCAGGAAAAATAAGTAGTACTGATTTGTCATGTTTCCCCAAAACACCACATCCACAAGGATCTTTAAACATAATAAAAATGAGAGGTACGTACACTTGGGGATCTGATTATTCTTTGCAGTTTTGCCTACTTAAGATGCTTTACAATCCAGGAAAAAAATATTAATTTTGTTTGCTTAGAAACCTAAAACCCAGTATCCTGATTTAGTCCCCAGTTTGTTGCATGACTGGACAGCACTTAGGCAGTATTTTCAGATTTCCTTGTTAGCTGGCCAGTGTCCCCTCCTATGAGGATGGGTCCTCATACACAGGGGAAGGAAATGACCTGGATGAGGAGACAGCAGGTACTCTCAGCAAGTTTGCTGATGATGCAAAACTGGGAGGAGCGGCTGATACACCCAAAGGCTGCGCTGCCATCCAGCCAGACCCAGACAGGCTGCAGAGTTGGGCAGAGAGGAACCTAATGAAGTTCAGCAAAGGCAAATGTAAGGTCCTGCACCCAGGGAGGAAACGCCCCACGCACCAGTACAGGCCAGGGGGTTGACCTGCTGGAAGGCAGCTCTGCAGAGGACCTGGGAGTCCTGGTGGGCAGCAAGCCGCCCATGAGCCAGCAGTGTGCCCTGGTGGCCAAGAAGGCCAACGGGGTACTGGGGTTCGTGAGGAAGAACGTGGCCAGCAGGTCGAGGGAGGGGATCCTCCCCTCCTACTCTGCCCTGGTTAGGCTGCATCTGGAGTGCTGCGTCCAGTTCTGGCCTCCCCGGTTCAAGAGAGACAGGGCACTACTGGAGGGGGTCCAGCGGAGGGCTACGAAGACGGTGAGGGGACTGGAGCATCCCCCTTAGAGGAGAGGCTGAGAGAGCTGGGCCTGTTCAGCCTGGAGAAGAGCAGACTGAGAAGGGATCTTCTCAAATGTCTACAAATACCTTAAGGCTCTGTGTCAGGAGGATGGGGCTGGGCTCTTTCAGTGGTGCCCAGCGACAGGACAAGGGGCAATGGGCACAAACTGAAAGACAGGAAGTTCCATCTGAGTATGAGGAAAAACTTCAAAACCTGCCTGGATGCGATCCTGTACAACCCGCCCTAGGTGAAGCTGCTTTAGCAGGGGGTTGGACTAGGTGACCTCCATCCAGGGGTCCCTTCCAACCCTGAGCCTTCTGTGATTCTGTGAAAGAAACCTCTTCAAATAAAAATTTCTCTGTAAAAGCTACAAGAACTGGCACAGAAAACAAGAAGCAGTTAGAAGCAACTTTTAAAATGCATCCTCTGAAAATAATGAGACCCCAAACTAATTAATTTCCCTGTAATTTAGGCTACATTATAGTCCACACCCAGGATTACAGCAAAGTGTGACTTGCAATTATTTTACACACCCACAGAGCACAGGTGTGTACAATAAGAGTAAACTGTACCACTCCAACTCCCTGCCCTGCGTCCACAGTACACAGCTTTACTCATCTTTGCCACACTTTACCAAACTCCTCAAGCCCTTGTGCTATATCCCCTTACAAAACTCCCAAGTATCATATTCAAGAGGAGTGTTTTTATGCGCAGTCATTTTAAAATTTAACTGGCTTAAGTATTTCTGGAGTCTATTGTAAAATAAATACCACAAAGTCTAAATTTCTTGTCTGGCTAGAAAACAAGAATTCCATTTTGCTTTTATTTTTTTGAGATTTCGACACTTGGTTGTGTTCCAAAGCAGAGCAAACCTTTCAAAAATTCAAGAGGAGACAGATGGGATGTGGGAGACCAAAGTTCAAGCCTCTGGTCTGCATCAGGCAAAAAGCTCTAATCAAGCTGTTCTAATAATTCTCTCCCCACTTTGTAAGTTTTAAGCAGAAATTTCATTTGGAACCTTACAAAACTTTCCCCAAAAAATAGCTGCATCGAGACAGATAGTAGCTGTGAAAGCTTCCTGTTAAATCAGCATTTTCCATTCAAGGAACAGCTTACTGGAAAGTTCCCAACCAACTAACTGCAGCATCCTTTTTAAATATGTCTGGGTTTTCGGCAGCATGTTAAAAACCCACAAGCAAGCAGGCCCTTATTGTTATTTAATCTTTCCATGTTACTCAGATTACAGCTATTAAATAAGATGTCTCAAGACACCTTGGTCAACCCCAGTGAACTCAGGCTCAGTGACATGATTTTATTTCCAGTTTGTTGACTCCAGGTCCCACTAAATCTAACATGGTCCATTACCTAATACAAAATAAAGCTCTCCCTGCCCAAGAGGGGTGCCTGCCCAGGTAGGGCCTTGGCAAGCCTTGCAGAAAGCAGCCTTTGGAGATGAGGGCTCCTTTCAGCTGCTGGTTTTGCTGCAGACCTGTACGTTTATGGCCTTTCGGGCAAGAGGCATGTTACGAAACCCTGTAAGTTCACCTCAGTAATGGGAGCTGCTCAGCTTGGCACTCTCCCGGGCCAGGGCTGGGGCAATGGCTACACCCAGGAGAGCACTGACCAGCTGGGAGCCAGATGAGATCCGAATCCGCTTGCCCAGCCAGAGCCCAGCACACCGTGCAGTCAGCTCGAGCGATGACTGCAAGCACCCAGAAGACAGCATTTTTCATCTCAAGTTTGTGCTGCTACATCTGCAACACCTGCCTGTCCAAAACAAGATTCCCTTTTTGAAGGAGAAAATAAAATAAAACATGGACCACCTTCCCTATCTACATGGTGGTATGGAAGCCTACAAAATCCTTGCCCCACACTGCGATGCACCCAGACAGCCTCGACACGTGTGACAATGCAATGGCAGCAAAGCAGACCACTTGGAATGAAATACGCGTTTCGGTAGAAAGTAGCTGTGAAATAGCCTTCAGTAACTGCCACACTATTTCAGAAAACAGCAGTCTTGGAAACACAAGACTAAAATGTGAAAGCATCACTCTCATGTATGTAAACTTGTCAAACCCTCTTTTCACTGTGAAGCATTTCCACGTTATTAATTCCGAGAGGCACAGTAACCCAATATAAAGCCTTCTTCCCCTGCTTTTCAAAGCTTGCTTACATTTATTTACTGGGCTGCTCTTTCAAAAAATTCAGTAAACAAGAAGTTTTTTCCCTACATATAGTTTAGAGTTTTTCTTTACCAACTGCTAAGCAAGCAGCCACAGTGTGAATCCCTCAGGAAGAGCGGCATCACATATAACAATATTGCTACACACAGGGGCTGTGAAATAGAGCCCACAATGCTTTATCCAGACTTTCATGATGTCACATCCCTGCAAAACCCATTACATTCAGCAAGGTAAAGTATCACTGAAGGTTTATGTGGATGTTATTTTTAAGTGATATTTTTCAAGACCAATATAGTTTTCAAATCTTTATCTGGATTATGTGTGAATTAATGAAAATAACAGTAATGTAACTAATACCAGCTCCAAACATGCAACCGATACTCTCTGAGGGTTGAATGCTTGTGCACACACGGGCATGTGCGTTGGAATATGCACTTCAGTCTACATTCACAGCTTCCACCAGCCAGGCCTTACCCCCTATAACTGTAAATCCACATAAGTTCTTAAGGAAAACCAACACCTCTTTTTTAAACAGCCTCCATGGACTGCCAACCCATACACCGGCTATCCTACAGCTGTTTAATGTACAGAGTTTTGCATTGTTTAGTTAGAATGCGGAGAGATAATTCCCTTTAAGGGAAAACAGCAATGTTTAAACTACGTTTATGCAGAGCATGTCCACCCCCTACACCCGCCTCCCAGTGAATCACCTCCAAAAAATGCTTACATTCCACCAACATAAGAGAGATTTGCAAGACTCTTCTGAACAAGGAATGCACTGAAGACAACCTCATTTCTCTTAACTATTATGTTCGCTTTCTATACCATGGACAGAGACCTACAGTTTTGGGTTTTACCCAGCTGCCTTGTATTTGAAACACATTACTGTCACAGAAGTCCCAGCTGTTGCAGTTCCAGTCCTACCAGTCTGGGAAAACACAATGGGATTCTCTTAAGGAGTGGTACAATCTTATCTAGAGGAGAGCTGCTGAACAGAGTGATATAGTGCTTCCCATCCCCCAACATCTCCCCCTCTGTATCTCAATGTCTTTAAAGAGCTCCTGTAACATATCTAAATTGTAGAAATACTTCCCTCTTTCATTTTCTCAGAGCACGGTTTCGAGAGATTACAAATGAGCCGAGGCTTGCTTCTAGGAATATCTGAAAAGGCACCAGGTTTCATTCAAATACAATTTCCTAAGAAAATACCTGACATGTTCTTAAATGTCAGGAATACTTCATTTCCTCCATGCAGTACTCTGAAGCTTCATACAAAATTTAATGAGAAATGGAGGCAGCCTCTGGTGCTGCTCTAAATGCATTGTACAAAACTGAACCAGTTTAATAAAATAAAAGCACACCAAAAAAAAAAGCTGTCAAAGAAAAGAATAAAAACAAGGAATCTCCCGTAAAGAAAGCAAAAGGAGCACCCAGAGAGGACAAAGGTGAAGGGGCAAAGCTAATCTGCAAGGAAGAGGTCAGCCTGAGCAACACGAAAAGAAGTATGTTTAGCCTGGAAAACAAAGGTTGACAGAAAAGCTGGAGTGCTTCCTTTCACCAACCCTGCCAAAACCCTTTTTAAAACATAGCTTTTAGATCACTTCCTACCTCAACTCCACCAATTTGCTCCATGAGCTTCTTCAATCCCGCTGACTAAATATACAAAAGGATGTAATGTCACTACTCTTTTGCTGTAAAAAGTCAGGATCCGTCTCTATCACCTTTATTGTTTTATTTTATATATATACATATATATAAAGTCACATTATAGCTGTCCCTGTGTCCCCCACCCTTTTTTTTTTTAGCATTTACAAGCAGTTGAGACACAAAGAGGTTTTTGAATGAACTCTGAGCCAGGCTGTTTAAACCTACTTCCCTAAACATTATAACTTAAAATATACTTCCCCCACAAAGGGAAATATATCATATCCCCTCGCTGCTGCAGCGCTTTTCTTTCTGCTTGTCTACCTTAAAAACAGAACGGACTTCTCTGCAAACCCTGGTAAGCACAGGACAGAGCAGTAAAAACAGGAGGTCTCCCGAGATCTCCGCAGCTGGCGGGAATTTCTACCTGCTGTAAGAACACGCTTTTTTAATGAAACTGCTATTGAGAAAGTTTTTGCAGGTGCATTCTCCCCAGCATGAACCACTCCACTCAGAGTACACACTGGCGCAGAGACTTGAACCTGTTTCCCACATCCCAAGGCCATGTCCCAGTGACTCAACTACCAAGACAGCGTCTCCCCCTCCGTGGCTCAGGTACTATTGGATCATACAAAGCAGAACACTCCCAGCAGGACGTGGCAGCACAGAGGCTAACTGCAGCTCAGAGGTCAGGGAGTTCAGTTGGGATGTGGGAAATCTATGTTCAACTCCCTACTTACCTGATTTAAAGCCTGATCTTGAACTGAAATGTCTCAGAAGGTCACTGCTGTTATCACAGGGGCATACAGACTGTCTTTTCCCCTCCTCTTTGTTCCAAAAGTAATGACCTGGGTTACAAAAGGCTGATGAATCAGAAAAATGAGTAAGAAACACAGAAAAAGAAAGTATGTATGGGGGATGTGGTAGAAGACAAAGGGAGACAGGCAGGAGAAGTGAAATGAGAGAAACAAAAGAATAGACAATTAGAAAGGCAGAGAGATGTGAAAGGGGAAAATGCAGCTACAGTTTGGTCCTGAGGTTTATAAATTTATTTCCACCAAATCTGGCATCACAAGCAAATTACTTTAACTGAATTAAAGAGCAAACAGTCTGCCTTCCTTTGCTTTTTAACCTTAAATATTATGAAATACAGACTCTCCCCCTAATAACTCAGTCTCCTAAGACCATCCTCATTCCCCCCCTTCCCCACATTCTGCACTTAAGCCTTTCTCATCTCTTTGTGCCCTCAATTCATTCATTGTTTTGGCCAGTATCTGTAACACAGAGTTAAAGCCATACCTACCTCTGATTTTATGCATTTACACACCAGAAACAAGAATAACACCAGCTCACTTTAATCTACACCTCTACAGATGGCAAAAGAAAGTTACTATACAACCTGTTAGCTCCAACAGTAACCCTAAGCTCTCTAAAGCTGTATGTCCCTTTGCAGAACTTCAAGATGTACCGCAAGCCTCAAAAGAGTGCCTTAATTTGCAGCTTCTTTGGCTTACCTCAAAAGGTAACATGATTGGTGGTGGTGGCTTTTTCAGTTCTTCACATTTTCTCTTTTTACATATCCGGTGACTAGTTTTGCGTTTCCTGCAACAGCTGCATTCTTCACAATTTGTTTTCCGCAGACAGGGCTCACAGACTCCACAACGCCTTCGTTTCTTTTTCTCTAGCATAGGGAGCAGAGATGAATATGGAACAGGGTAACCACCAGCTGGATTTTTAAGAGAGGACGACCCTGAGGCCTCAATTGCTTCAGTGCTGTCGCTCACGTTGTCCTGAACCAAATTCAAGCTTACTCTGACACTTCCCAGCTGTGATGAATAATCATTATGCTGCAGTCTTGAGTCAGCTGGCAAATCCGCATTTATGGCTTTTTCTGAGGCAAGAGCAGAGATTTCCATGCTTGAAGGCAACTCTGAAATAAAACCTTCAGAGAATTGTCCAGAGCTTTCACCAGAGATTTTATCAACTGTGCTTTTTTCTAAAACTGAAGATAAAGTGGGGACATAACCTGAATTCAAAATTAATGTCTCTGCATCAATACATTTAACAAGCTGTTCAATGTCCTCCACTTCAATATTGTTTAAAGAGGTATCAGAAACTGGTTCACATACTGTAAATGTGGGGTTTGACTCAGATTCTGAATTCTCTCTTGTACAGCTCAAATCCAAATTTGAGTCAAGTTCTTTGTGAATGGGTACAAAATCCACAACTACCTTCATGTGGGATTCTGCAAGTGAGCTTGCACCTTCAAACCGTAAAAGCGAATTTGATTCAGTGGCAGCTACAGAGCTGGAATTTGAATCACTATCTTTATTCTCAGACTCTAAATCCCAGTCTGCCTTCAAGCAGGACTCTGCAAGTGAGCTTGCATCTTCTAATGAATGTTCTTGTGAGTTAAACTCAGAGGTAACTACAGATGCAGAATTTGAGTCTTGTTCTTCCCTAGGTAGCACCAGGTCCAACTCTGCTTCTATGTGGGATTTGGCAAGTGGGACCGACTCTTCTAACAGTACCATTGAGGTGAGGTCTGAGGTATCGACAGCACCAGAGTCAGGTTCTTCACTGTTAGGCACCAGATCGAAGGGAGTCTCTACAGACACTTTCAAGTTTGATTCAGAGGTGATTATGGAGTCAGAAGGAGAAGACGGAAGCACAAGTGCAGCATCTTCAACAAATACTTCAGCTGAACTACCTGTATCGAGATCGCTGGGTATCTGCTCACAGGACAGGTCTTCATGCTTGTATGTCACCTCTGACGTTTCTGTATCATTATCAGTTACCTGACTGCTTGGAATGGAGTTATTTGCTTCAGGTATTTCTACCTCTCCATCTTGACTAGCACATGTGGTAGCAGGCTCTTCACCTGCACTACATGGAGCATCTTCTACAGGCAGAGGCACTAACTCATTTTGTGCTAAATCTTCTTTCAAAACTCCTTCGCCTGCTTCAGCGCTTTTTTCTTCTACTGCTGCCAGGGCTTCTTGTTCATGTTTTTCCTTTGTTTCTAGCCTTTTTTGTACTGCAGCTTTCCTGGGTTTTGCAATTGCTGGAGTTTGGGACAATCTACGGGAGAACGATCGGTTACGGAGAGACATTGTAAAGCCATTGATGTTGAAAGAATCCTGGTTATGAAAGAGGATATTGTCAGCTTTGTCCAAACTCACCCAAGATGCTCCAGACAGGGCTCTGGTTACACTGCTTCTGAGAAGTCTACCTGAAGAGCTCATGATTGGTTTCTTTTCTTGCTGTTTTTTCTTAACATCTTTTTCTTGCACTGGCTTTTTGCCTTTTCCAGAACTAACAGCTTTTGTGGAAGCCTTTGTGGTTTTCTTTCTTACTTGGCTAGATTTCTTTTTGCCCTGGTTAGTTTTCCTTTTACCTAACTCTTCCTTTTTGACTATTCTGGAAGGCCTCGCATGGTGAGCCATGTCTGCGGAGTAGTAGAAATGTTAAGAGGAGAGATGGAAAAAAATCATGAGCTCTTGAGAGAACTTTTCAATAGAAAACCGCATACTCCCATTGCTGGTCTCTGGTGCTACAGCATTAACTCTGAAATAGAAAGAGATAAAAAACAGCTTTAACATAACCCTAATTAATGAAGGGTGCATATACACTAAACCAACCCTTTTTTAATATTTAAAAGTACACAGGTAGAATTAGAAATACTGGTGTTGGACATAACGTTCAATTAACACGAAAGCTTTGAAAATATTAGCATATTGCAAAATGGAACATGTAACACAAACGAAAAAGCAAATGGAGCTCAACAGGAAACATCACATGTTTACTGTTTTATGTCAGTTCTAAGAAGTTTGAATTTTCTCAGCCTTATTAACAGTTTATTAACCACCTCTCCCCTTGAGTAAGAACAGGTAAAGTTTACATCGTTATGTTCAACGATCACTGTAAGGACATTCAGGAAAAAAAAACCCACAGCTGAGTTTACTTTGTGTGTGTGTACACACTCATACACCATCACCAGGGCATCCTTCATTCTTTTACTGCCCATCAGCTGCCCACCACGTTACAATTCCAGATCAAATGGGAGAGGTAACCAACTCTCTGAAGATGTCTAACTTAATGTTACTCACAGGGGAGCTGAACCAGGGAAGAATTGCTGTTCCCAATGTCATCTCCCAAGATAAGATACTGGTGCATGGTGTTATATTGCAAGCCTTGATTCCATCCTGCCTAGCGATTTCAAACGTATTATGCAGGCAGTTGTCTCTGCTTCATCATCATGACTACTAATATATTAGCCCTCAACAGAATACCATACATTTGTCCTAAGCTTTTGTCCCCAAATACAATTGATGCGGAAGTCCCCAACTCCCCAAATACAATTCAGTCATCTCAGAAGATACAACAGAATCTTCATGCTCCAAATCAATATCCTTCAAGATGGGTTGGGTTTTTTTACATGTAAAGCAATTCTCATCAGTACATAGTTTCTAAGCACATGGTGCTTTTAAGTGAAGGCTTTTAAAGCTTTATTTAGCTGTCTGAATAGATCAGATGAGTAGACAAGGGCAGCCTAAAAATGGGAGCAGGCAGAGCAAGAGGCTCTGTAGCATCAGGCCGAAAGGTGCCCTCCCTTCGTCGTCATTCCTTTAAATTCCTTGAGCTCAAAAATCAAGTCAGCTACAGGCCACCTACACCTCACTAATGGGAAGAGGGAAAGAAAAGGAAGAACAAGAAAAACAGGGATGATGTCTAAAATTCTGACCCCTACAGAAAGTTAAAAAAAAAAGGGGGGGGGGAGGGGAAGAGAGAATCCTAGATTCCAAAGAAGGTAGAAAAGGGAAGAAGGGTGCTACCAGGCTCCTGACACCACCACTCCTTCCTATGACCTCAACCCCACCTTGAAGCCAGCAAGGTGATCTTATGGAGGCTACACTTGCCCACAGCCTGGTCTGAGCTCTGCAGATGGTGGGGAGAGCTACACTAGTGTTGCCCAATCTACTTAACACCCCAGAAACGTTTAATGGTACTACACTGGCCAGCTTTGACTGGCACAGGGCATGTGAAGGGCAGGCTCCACAAGCAGAACAGACCCCCAGACCACAAAAAATATCTACAGCAGAAGGGATGCAGAAAGCTTAAAACTACCTGCAGCAAACAGCACTGCACTCCTCCAAGATAAGCTCGTTAGCCTGCCGAGGGGATGGTCCAGCACAGCCAACATGCACCGCCTCTCTGTGGGACCACCAGCTCCTGCTGCTCCCCAAACCAGCACGCTGGCAGCGAGCTTGTTTCTGACTGCCTCAGCAGCCTGCCCAGTGGCCACAGTACCTACCAAGGCTAAGAGTAACTCCCCAAACTCTTTTTGAATAGCTTATTTAAAGCTTTTTGAAGCCTAGGTCTTGTTTATTCAGCAGTAGTAAGCTGATTGATCCTGTGTACTACAACATATAAACCAAGTATCTTACCTAAAGATAAGATTATTCTGTATCACATCTTTATATTACATATCAGGTGAACGTTATTACTGGGACAGCAGTTTTTCCACACACTCAAATACCATTTTAGAGTCAGCGCTGCTGTACAAGACAAGGCTAAACACACTTCTAAGGTCAGATCAGAAAACAACATATAAATAATACATTATATTATTTATATGTTAATAATATACATTTACATGTCATAATACAATAGTATAATATATAATTAATATGTTATGTGTTAATAATATATGCCAATGTAATAGATAACAAAATAACACCCAAACATGCAATAAACAAGCTAACTGCATCCCTCCTCCATCACAGCAAAACATCCAACCTGGAGAGACTAAGCAGACACGTGCAGTTGTTTATCATTGCGCATAATGCTTCAAAGGCCACAGAAAAGGAGACCTGAAGAGCTCCTGCAGAAATGCACTATACATAAAGCTGGGTCAGACACTGAAACAGCAAAATAAATACAAAGCTGAAAGGAAGGTAATCCGAGTCCATTCCTCCCCCTACCCTTCTCTGGAGACACACGGGGGAAGGGGGACATGGCCATTACTAGTCACTCCATGAATCAAAGAGGACCTTGGCATCACGTCAGCAGGTCCATGAAATAGTTGTTGGCAGCCTGCAAAAAGCTTCCCCAGTTTCTTGTGGTTTTGACAGAGACTGGGCTCCTCATTCCAAAGGATAGCCTGGAGGGCTGCAAAACCAGTTGGAAGCAAGCAGCAGATCTGTAGCCATTAGCAGCCGGGCTACATAACAGTGGCAGGAGAGGAAATGTGAGCTACTTGCAGAGGCTATAGCCAGGAAAGCAAGGAGGAAAGCAAGCAAACAAGGAGAGCCAGGCAGCATGGGAATGTGTGAATCAGGAGGGGGACTGAAGAGATAAAAGTTTTTTTCTCTTTATCAGCCCTGAAACAGAAGCAGAATGTCAAGAGGGTACGGGAGATCTGGAGTGGAAACAGAAACTGGATTTTTGAAGATAACTGTATATAATGCTTCGCTCCTATTATTTCTCTACATAAGCAGTTGCCACTGCTGTTGTAGAAGTTTGGGAAGTGTGATCATCAAAATTATCAATTAGAAACTTCACTTATAACAATTTTGTATTTTTTTTAAATCATCATTATAATTACATGATAATACGACTGTACCTGCATTTGGAAATTGCAACATGGTTGTTTCAGAACTGAAGAGACAAGACCATCCTGTTTTGGTTTTTGTTTTTTTTTTTTTTCTTTTAATACAGAAAAACATACCTGTCTAGCAAGAATGTAGGAAAGCATCAAAGCCAGTGTTGCTTCTTTTCAGGGCCAAAATTAGAGGCTATAAGCATGGAGTGGTTGAAGACTTCCCTTTTTCTTGGAAAGCACAAAATGCTGATATTTGTAGGAAACTGGCATTTAAATGCTGCAGTAAAGAAGATGGCAAAGGCTGCTAGTATTTGTATTGCTCAGAGATGACAATATGGGGCACAAGAACAGCAACAGTTTTATACATGTTTCAATTTGCCACTGGAGTGAATTTAGGTTTTCCAGAAAAGATCCAGAAAAGACCCCCTGAAGGAAAAAAAAAATAATCTTTCTTTTTTCCCCTCCAGTTAATACTAGACTTCAGTTACATTTGTCTGGGACTTTGAACACCTGACCCCCAAGGTGACTGCAAGCTCTTGGGAGAAATGCCGATCAGCAAGAAATCTTTGCTTCCCTTAAAGAAAGCCCACAGTCTTTATGAATACTAGTCCACCACAACAACCTTAACCACTAGGTAAAAACTGTCTAATGCTTTTTAAATAAAGTGTCTAATAAAACTAAATTACATTGTTACTTCTTTGTTTACCCTTCCACATTTAGGACCAAAATACTAGGTAGCTACAAGTTTAATACTAAAGTCTTGTTTTCTGTAACATTAGGAAACATTTTACCTTCCCTTTTCCATTTAAAACACTGGACATGACTGTTGATGCCTGCAGCAGCTGCAAATTGCCTCACATCATTTCTTAAGGACAACGAATTACTATCATATTGGTCACATTTCATAGCAAGAAATCAATTATATTTCCAAAATATCTATGTTGACTTAGCAGGATTATCAAACATAAACCTCATGGGGCAATATAACAACTTGGCAGTTCTCCACCATCCTGGACAGAAACAAACTTACTTCGGTGCTCTCTTCTGAAAGCCAAATCAGGCGGGACCTACCATACCCTCCCTGAGAGCAGAGGACAGGCATCTCTATGAAGTAACACAGGTAATATGCGCAGGAGGGTTTGCAGGGAACTTCCCCAGATAATAACAGTGCATCCCGAAGCTGTCTGTTACTTGAGCTGACTTATCTCTTCTAATTCATGTGCAAAGCTGAAAGCTGGTTTTAAGGTCAGTTGCTTAAGTTTTGCTCATTCACAGTAATAAATCTGGACCAATCCCACCGACTGCTATAATCCTCAACAAATACTGCTAAAAAGCTAATCAAGGGCTAAACCTTTTAGTCCCATCTTGGTCAAAATTCCAAATAATTATAATGAGAATTTTGCCTACAAAGTAATTGGGGAATTTAACCCTATACTGCTGGAAGGCTTCCAGAAAAAAAAGAAAGAAAATCCAGTCCAAAACACTCTCCCTGCTTTTCTTATTTACTTTCCCCGTACACAAAAGGATAAAAAAAAATAAAGCAAGTTTTCTTTATAGAGGTAATGTCCATCAAGATTCTGATCCATAACTTGATTCTTGTTGGAAGATGGGGGGAGAAAGAGAGATTAACTCAAAATGGTGGCAGCTTTATTATGGCATCATGAAAGACAGCAAGTGACCCCTGAACAAACACAGGTGCATGGGGAAAAATAATGACCCAGCTACGACTAGTTGAGCTTGGTTTCACTATGTCAGATGCACTAATTAAATAAATTTTGTTCAGTGTTTAGGTATCTTTTTAAAAGTCACTTGAGATTGGTCTGACAGGGAAACAAGACCTGGAAGCTTTCATAAAAGCCACTTAATAATGCACAGGTCCCAAGCATTAAGGCCCACAATCTGACTTCGAAGTTGTCACTCAAGCTCATATCTACAACTCTGAATTGAAAAGCATCTCATCTTCCAGCAGCAGATGCTCTACAGGAAGACACAAGAGACACCCAAGATGACAGACACTGGAAAATCTGACCCTCATGTTAGACGCAAAAGCTTTTTTCAGTCTTTTCAGGATTATGACATATCAACTGCCTATTCTTCCCAGCTGCACCGATGTCAACCTGCTTTTAAAACCTGCCTAATTCCCTGCATCTACTGATAACTCTGCACAATACTTTGTATATGAAAAGAAGGGAAATGGGTTAGGAGGAGGGAATTAGCTTTAATTTTCCCTTTCCCCCCCTTCTTCAGTTCCATTTAGTTTTGGTTAAGAAATAAAAATGAAACTTCTCATCTGCCTTCTCAGTACTGCGAGTGACTTCATACAGAGTCTTGTAAAGAGGCCTCCCCAAGTTCCCTGTGCAGAGGCACCCCCAAAGTCCCCCCCCACTGACTGTCCCCAAGATGTCTCTTCCCGCAGTCCTGTTTCGCATAATGTTTCTATACTCTGACACGTCATTCAAGAACACTTGTTTTCCGTTTTACTACGTGTAATTTCTCTGCTTTGCTTTACAGGATTATGCCACTCTTAAGGCAACGAGGCATGCCTTAGCCACATACATTAAACTTTGAGTTAAGTCAACCCTTTCCAGTAGCATAACTGCAAATCTGGGACAGGCACTGCAGGATGCCACCTCAGTTTCACACAGACAAAGGCACACACTCAAAGCATAATCCTTTTCCCACTGACATCAGTAACACAAGATGATGTTGAGCAGACCAAGCACCAAGGCTTTCCTCCTGAATTTTTGTCCTTGCTGGACCCGGAAGGCCACCTCCGTGCTTGGATTGTAAGTCTGGATAAGGCAGGGCTGCCACTGCATCCTACTTCTCTCCAGTACATGGGAAGCTGAAGACTGCTGTGAAATACATCCTCTCAGTGAATTCAGCAAGAGATGTCAATGTTTAACATTTTGCAATGTCATGACTTCATGCACCTTGGAGCCTGCACAGCGAGTGAAATGGATTTTAAAAAATAGCACCAAAAAAAAAAAAAAAAAGCCCTCCTGGGTTAGGAAAAGCTCTATTATATTAGAACGATTTAAAAAAAAAAAAAAAAAGAAAAAAGAAAAAAGAAAAAGTGTGGCAAGGAACCACACATGCTTAAACCACAAAACCGGATTAAGCCTCAAACAACTGGCACCAAAAATCCATTGTGAAGACTCACACCGCATGTGCAAGTATCCTCCCCCCCAGCCCAGGCAGGAACATGGGCTTGCTTTAAGCTCTGTTCAATGTAGCCAAACACTGACCTTAACAGAGGGAATGCTAAAAAGTAAAAATATACCAAGTAATTTCTAAGGGTTCTCCAAATGAAGGCCCATTCCACCAGAACACTCCAGGTACTTTTGAATACAAAAAAGCACAAGCAAAACAAACAAAACCCGTCAGCTAATCATATGCCTCTAATTCTACATTTATGCTGCTTCAAACACTGCATTTCTTTTTTATAACATTTGACTGCATTCTTCAGGGATTTTGCCTTAAAAGAAAAAAACACTAACTGAATCACCTTATCTCAAACTCAATTAAAAGAAGGGGGAGGTGGAGGGAAGAACCTTCAGGCAAAGATTAAGCCTGGAAAATTTCAGCCTGAAAGGTGTTTTGAAATGTAAGTAACTGAAAACAGAAAGCAGGATGGAAATGCTTAGGCCAGCTTTAACAACCCTGGGTAGCACGCCAGCCAGCCCTAATAAAACACTATCAGTGGAGATTTTGAATTACTACGCAGTGAAGACTTAGGTTTTACAGAAACCCTAGGTATTAGAAAGTTCCTCAGTACACCCCCCTTTGAATTCACCCCCAATTACCTGCTTTGTGCCACCCAGCCTGTCCTTGTCTCCCCCAGCACAACCAACCCCTCTTGTCCAGAAGGACTGAACATCATCCCAAGAGCAACCACCACCCATCCTTGTGCTGCCAGGAAACCGGTTCTGAAAAGCATCAGCCAACCTTCTCCCCTACAGTCAGGGCTGACCAGGCTACCCGCCCAGTTTTGCCCAGACCAAATATAAATGTGAAGTTCTCTGGATTCAATCTCTACTCCTAATTCGTGTTGACTGGCATTAATGAAAACAAGGTGATTATGGCTCAGTATAGCCTTCTGCTTCTCCACCAGAGTACCTTAAAAACAGTATCGAGAACAGCTGCGAAGAGCTACTATTTGGAAGATTATTTTTTTATTATTATTATTTCCACAGGTTTCCCCACTTGCTTTAAAATTTAAAGAGGCACCTTTGCCCTAGAAGTCTGCTCGGTCACATTTAGATACATAAGGCTGCAGTACATCTCTGCCCAGTTTTGCCATTCCGTATTAACACCTCCAAAAAGAGCTCTCTGGCCAGAGCCACGCTGGTGCAGCCCCCTGCCCCGGAAAGGGTGCGTGCACAGCCATCGGGGTGCTCCTGACCCGCTCTAGACGCCTACTTGCATGTTCCCCTCTCCTCCTTAAAGAAGTAGCATCCCACCACGCCGGGCTGCTGCTGCACAGGCCAAAACACAAGTGATGCGGACTACGTTGCTCTTTAAATATCTTTGGGGTGCAGCAGGCCGGGCCGGGCACACGACGGGCGCGACTCCTTTGCCTACCGCTGCGCCTGGGCCCTTTGCGAACCCAGCCTGCGGACCCAGCACGGCGCGCCGCTCGCCCTCCGGCACCAGCAGCCATGCCTCGGTAAGGTTAACCCGTCCTGCCTCCCGGCAGGCCGCCTGCTCCTTTCTCCTTACCCATCCCATTCGGTGAACCGCATCCTTCTCCCCTGGCTCCATCTCGAGCACGGCAGGGACCATCCCCGCCAACACCAAACCTCCAGCAGCGAGCAGACCACCGCCGCCTCTCCCCAGCTCCCAGACCAGCTGGGTAGGTGCTCAGCGCCCCGGGAGCACCTCGGGGGCTGCCGCCCCGCCGGGCTCCGGCTCCGTCAGTGCAGGCAGGCGGACCCCGGGGGGGAAGGGAAGGGGCAGGGGCAGGCAGGGCCCGCCTAGGGGAGAGGCAGCGGCTCCTCGTGGCCCGGCCCCGCCGCTGGCCGTGCCCCCCCAACCCCAGAAGCCCTCCCCGGGGCTGCAGACAATGGGGCCGGCCGCAGCGGGAGCGCTGGGGACCCGCGGCGCCCATCCGGACGCGCCCGGCTTCTGCCGCGGCGAAAGCAGTAAGCGGCCCCCGGGGGTGCGCCCCCCGGCCCCGCACGCCACCGGCACTCCGGAGGATGATGTTGCCGCCCGGCCCTCGCTCGCCTGGGCTTTTTTCGGGGGAAGGGCAGCTGCGGGGTTGTTCCGGCTGCCCGGGAGCCCCTGCTGCCGGGCAGGGTCCCTTTTAATTGTTCCCTGCCCTCCGCGGAGGCTGCAGGCAGTTTCTCTCGCCTGGCGGGTTTTTCCAGGCAGGCTCTGGCTGCTGCAGCGCAAACACGCTCCAGCACAGCCAGGGAGACCGGACTTTTTTGCTCTTTCGGCCAACAAACTACGTTTTGCATATGAATAACCCCCAGCCTGCCCGCCTGCCTCCCTCCCCGCCTCGGAACGGCTCCGAGCCCGGCCGCGGAGGTACCCCTGCCCCCCCAGCTCAACTTTGCACCGAGCCAAGCAGCTAAGCGGGAGGGGAAGGAGGGAAAAATAGGGAGAGGGGGGAAAGGGAGGGGGTCCGAAAGCAGGGGTCTCCGTCCCTCCCCCCCTCCCCCAGCAGCCCGGGACCCGTCCCACACACGTACCAGAGCTGCGGCGCGGCCAGCCCGCAGCTCCAGCTCACAGGAAGGGGCGATGCTGGCATGGCTTGTCGCCCCGCACTCGGAGGGGGCGAGGCGCGGTTCACGGCCCGGGCCCCCACGGGCGGGCGGCTCCCATGGCGCGACGAGCCCAGGCGCGGGAGAGGGAGCCCCGGGCCGCGAAACGTGCTCTCGGCGGCGGCGGCGCGCGTCGCCCCTGGCCGGACCCTCCGGGAGGGAGCGGGGAGGGGGCGGCTCGGCGGGGCGCTCGCCGCACCGAGCCCTCCCGGCAGGCGGCAAAACGCGCCCTGGATCCCCGCGGCTGGAGCGGGATTCGCCGCGGCCCCCACCCCACCTCCGCGCTGCGGGGCGAGCCGGCAGCGGCGGCACTGGGGCTGGCCCGGCACGGCCCCCGGGGACAGCCAGGGTGGCGGCCGCCTCTCCCCGCCTGCCCCCCGGGAGCCGCAGCTGGCGTGCCAGGCTGGTGACGGCGGGGATTGTTTAACAACAGCAAAAATAGATAAAATGACGATAATAAGAGAAAAGGCGAATTATTCCGTTACTCGCAGAGGCTGCGGTTTGACGCCGCATACCTCCCGCTCAGCAGCGGAGGTGACACCTCTGAAATCATCCCTTGTTTTTGTGCTGGAGGAGGGAAAGCCTGCTCAGCGGTGACGGGCGAGGGGTTCGCCGCGGGTTGGGGCAAACTCCCTTCCCTTTACACGTGCCGTCCAGCAGGGCCCTCGCACCTCGGCGTCCACCCGGGACCGGCCGTCCACGAGCGGAGAGCACACACCCAGAAGCATGGGGAAGATGCTGGCCGAGAGTAGGAAGGGCAGCTGAGCCACCCTCTCCCTCCTGCAAGGAGGAAAAAAAAAAAAAAAGTCAGCCTTGCTCTCCCCATCCCCCACCTCATCCATGAAAAGCCACTGATAATATTTGCTGCTCCTTCCCAGAGGGAGCCGGCTGAGCAAAGTGTTAGAGGAAGAGGAAGAGTCAGTCCAGCCTTCTTACACTACTCACTATCACTACAGCCTTTCTGTCAGAGTGGAAAGCAGGCCATCAAGTCTAACATCTCTTCAGACTGGAAAACAGATGTTGGAAATGGGATCTATAAAACAATATACCCATGCAGTACTCTTTCAAAAAGCTTCATTATTATCAAGTCTCTAGCTCCTGTCGTATAAAATACTTAAAATGTGAACCAACGCATCCAAATACAAGCCTGCAGAAAGGCTTTTCTGCTGCATAAAAAGAAAGCAGCACCGTCCACATCCACTCCTGTGAAGATGCTTTAAATGCCAGTGTTTTGCTAACTACTTCAATCGGCATGTGGGAAAGGAGAAGCGGTGGCACAGATCTGCACATAGTGTTAGGGCTGCGGTTCAGTGCCGGTGGGTAGGTAGCCTTCACCAATCTGTACCTCCATCCTCTTGTCTCCTCCCACTTATACTCCCTGCAGTGAAAAAACACATATGGTCTGGGAATCTCAGCCAAGCTCACAGACATTTCAGATGCAACAAGGTGAAACCAACACCACACACACCTAGTTTTGAACATTTGGCTGATCACCTCTCAGTGGCTGGTAAGTTTAGGAACGCACGAGTCCTCTTTGCTGGGTGTAACCATACTATCTCCTAATCAGTCCGAAAGTTTGCTGAGAAAACTGCTTTTCTAGAGGCCTGGATAGCAAGACTTCTGTCATTCCAAAGATCTACCCTGCTAAAAGAAGAGATAGCACAAGCTAGTTTCATAAGCTAAAATAATAGATTATTTGAAAAGTAAAAAACTATTGTTCTCAAAGTGCTGCACACAGCAAAATTAGAAGGAACTGGAACTGTAAGATGAAGCCCCACAGAAGCTGAGTATTTTCTTGGGAAGACAGTAATAAACTGGAAGTTGTGGGCTTGAATAAAATGCATTCTGAGAAATTAGTAACTGATGAAAGCAACAAGTAATAAGGGCCAAAGCTGGGTTAGAATAAGCAAGTTAATGGGAGCACCCAAACACTGACATGTACAATCACAGCTCCATTAAAGACATGCTAAAGGCTAGGAAACATACAAGAATTACTTGAACAGAACAACTGTCCATGTTCACCGCCACAGACATATATGCTCATGGTCATTTTCATCAGTAATAAATATCCCAGGAAGCATGGAGCAACAGGTGACAATCTTTCCTAGCAACACTAAGATACTCAGCCTACCAAGACAAGCTAGGTATAAACATTTGGACAAAGATCTCCCAGTAATGACTGGCTGGGCAACAAAATAGCGGATGAAATCCTTTCACTAAAATGCAAAGTGAGGCATGTGGGGGGAAACATGGAAGTCACAGCCCTTGAATTAAGTATTACCATTCAAAACAGAGATCCTGGTACAGTGACAGATACTTCCGTGAAACTGTTCTGTGTGCTCAAGTGGAGCACTAGGAATCGTTACAAAAGAAGGGGAGAGCAGAACAGGATACATCACTGCACCATCATTATCTAGTCCAGATCTATTGTCTGCTCACATCTTTAATATAACATGCAGTTCTGCTTAAAAAAGTGCAAAGTGGAACTTCAAAAGCCACAGGGAAATGTAGCAAGGGTGGCCAACTAAACACACCAATATTTTCAGCCTGGAAAGAAGGCAATCTGGGTGAAATGCCAACCAATATATTATAAAAACCAGAGCAGGATAGAAAGTGTTATCAGAGAGTGAACACACAGTTTCTCTAAAGTAGAGGATATCAAGCCAAATTATCAAACAGATGCATCAGAACAGAAGACAGCTACTTCTTCATGCAATGTGTTGTCAAACCATAAAACTCACTGCTACAGCACTATGTAGATGCTAATAACTTTATAGGTTAATTTTTTTTAAGCAAAATGGGAAAAAACAGTTAAAAGCTACTTAACATAAAAGTATTATTTTAACTATACGTTAATGGAAGCTGGAAGACCATGTTGCAAAAACAGCCCTGTATGTGACCCGAGCCTTCTTCCCTGTATACGTGGTCTTCAGGGTAAAGTTTTCAGCTGGTGGACCTTTGGCCTAGCACAGTGCTACCATCCCTGTGTTTTTATCCAGAATAACATGCAAATCAGTACATAGCTACAGAATGATTAAAACCAGACAACACAGTAGCAAAGAACACAGTGCACAAACCTGTAAGTAGTTCTACATTGCAAGCAGTACAGAAAATAGCGGAGTCTGTGGGGAGTATGAGAGACCTGCAAGGGGTAGCTGCTCCTCAAGGGATAGGGAGCCCGACACAACAGCCAGCAGGACAAGGACCTCACTAGCCAGCACGCAGCCCCACTGTACACACACAAGGTAAACAGGACAGGCCATAGGGTGGGATCCAGATTCAGCCAGCAGTCCAGATAATAAAACAGCTTTCAGGAGATGAGGCAGGTCTGGAACTGAACTAAGAACTCAATCTGCAAATCAGAAACAAATCTTATAACCCAATGGGTAAGCAAAGTTAAACACATTCCAAGTATAAATTGAACAGGGCCCATAATAGCTAAGCAGGACTGAGACAAAGCTCCAACTCACCAAGACCCACAGCTTAGCCAGGGCTGTCCTTTAATAGAGCTCCTGGGCGGGGGACAGAGGATGTGGGTGCGGGCCCCAGGTGCAGCTGGTTGTGTCCATTAAGACCTATTAGTGCCCTCAGGACCCTGACAACAGAACTACTCAGGTATATGGTCCCTAAATCAGTCCTGCAGTTATCTGGATCAGGTCTCTGCAGCAGGCATGGCATCAGTCCAGGTGAGGGAAGGTTAGACATGTCACTGATGCTGAACCTAAGTTAAGCCCTCCACAAACCAAAAGCTCTAGGAATTACGTTGCAGAGACACCTATGCTGCTTTGTAAGGGAAAGATTGGATCTAACCAGGCCTATCTCAGCTAGCCCTGCCTCCCTCGTAGTGGAAACGTGATGCTGAGACTTTAGAGCTGGCTCCCTGTGCAATTACAAAGCACAGATTACAGCATCTACCTTGCAAGTCCTCCCTCATGTTTGTTACCTCAAACTGCAGTGTGACAAAGTGACTGGCCTGCTCCCAGACCAGATGTGACCCAGGAAGCTATATGCTGCACTGATGTGGTGCTGTGCCTGCGAACCCCGCTGAAGACAAGCCAACCACTGTTAATGCCTTTGTATTTGTAATACAGATGATGAGATAAATCACCCACAGCATTGTTAGTTGGCAGTATCTGAAAGAGAAAAGTCTTGAACAACATGAGTTTAATGCAGAAACTCTTGAATTCTAATTGTGGTTTTGACAATGACTTCCTCGTTTAGTCTTTCTTGGCCCTGGTTCTGTAGATAGTTATCTAGCTGCCTGGTTGGCACTGAAAGTAAGTTAACATTTGTAATCACGCTGAACACAGACAGTTTAAGTGTTAATACCATTTTACGTTAATTAAGGCCAGAAAGGACTATGATTTCATCTTCTGACACCTATTACACAGGGCTATGGCATTTATTTAAGTATTTCCAATCAGATATTCCTGACCTGTGGTGGACAGCAGTTTGTCTTGTTTCTATTTTTATTGGAAATCTTGGCCCTTATTTCACTGCATGATTGTGCATGAGCAATATAAAGCATGAGTGCAGAATGACTGCGGCCAGTAAACGCTAAATCTGAGAAGACATGGCTAATACTGCATGCACCAACCCAATATTTTTGGAAGCTTCAAGTCTACTGCACTTTTGTCGTAAGCCACATACCAAAGGGCATAAAGTGCACACCTCTTCCCTGCACCTGGAAGAACAGAAAAGGCCTGCTTAGTTAGAGAAAATTGGCACCTTGTATTTGCAATCTCAGTGACTTCAGAGAGTCAAATATTTCTGTTCCTTAAAGACCCCACCTGACACCCTACAGGTGGGGACAGAGGGTGCCAACAGGTGTTAATGGCCTTCACCTGTCTCATCTGGGGCCTCCACCCACACACCTGGTCCATGGGCCCAGCAGCAACATTTAAGCAGAGGCCTTGGCCAAGCAATTGCTTGCTGTGTAAGCAATGTTATAAGTGTGGTTGGTTTGAGTCCTAATTTTGGTTTTGTTTCTTGTCTTGATCTGGCTGCTAGATGAACCTCAGACTTGTTTTGGGCCTTATCTCCTGTTGTTCCTCACTTGCCTCTGCAGATGAACCCTGGGCTTGCTTTGTGACCTTGTGTGACTGTTGATGGAGCCTCTTCCCAGCACCCAGCTCTGCCTGCTCTGTGGTAGGGCTGTGCTCTGTTGGTGAGAATATTATCCATGTATCCATGTTGTGGTCACCCTTGACTCCTAACTTGTTTCCCCTCAGAAAGCAGTGCTGTGTTGTCTGCCTGCTAACAGAGATAAAGAGAGCTCAGGATGCCACATTGACAAAGAATTGTGATTTCTGTAAGTATTTTTAATCTGCAAGCTGTAATTTGTGTTGCAGAAGAAGAAGAAAAAAATTCTTAAATTCCTGAGTCTCATGTGCAAAAAGTTCTGTACTTCTGGGGGTTTTTGATATGGTTTGGGGCAAATGAACAGACAACTACACAGGTATTATTTTGGATCACTCACTAGTAGACACCAGAAGCAAGCGTAAAGGGTAAAAAAAGTAAAATAAAATGTTTCTTACGCCTATAGCCCAGAGACATGACACTTCAGGATAATTTGTACAACTGTCTCAAAACAGAGCTAGATGTACATCAGCATTTTAAGAGCACTGAAAATAATCTGTTCAGTAACAACTGCCATGAGAATAGCTTACCTAACCTTAGCATTGATATTTATTTCAGTTGATAAATATTTGAAATATCTTTACAGAAGCAAGCATCCTCAACAACAAAAAATATCAGAAACAAATTACAGCTATTAATGAAGCTACCTGCCTGCTTTTATTTGTCTTCACGTTAGCAGCTCTGCTCTTGAGTACCTTGACGTTAATGTCTTCCCCTGTTTATCATCAATCTGCCAGGGAAGGATGACATAGTGTCAGGCACAAGTGTAACCTGAGTGTAACCAGCATTAAAAATGCTGATGACTTTTAAGAATGGATCATAAAAGAGAAGTCATCAGAGAAATTCTGTGAAGGGCATAAACGCTTCAAGGCAAAAAAGGTGAAGTGAGAGCAGTAAGAAGGCTAAGACTTGAAGGCACAAATAGTGAGCTACTGCAGAAGCTAGTAAAGAAAACAGAACTTCAGAGCATTTTATACCAGCAAGTATCTAAACCCCCTAGCTATACACATAAAGCTTATTGCTGAATTCCTTTGTGTGTTGGTATATCTCTATGAGATGTTCTGTTTAATTTTGCAATGCAAGTTTCTTACTGCTTTCCTAAACAGCGTGCACTCATGGTGCACGCTTGCCTAAATTACAAGGGCTGACAAAGTGTCTTCCTGAAATATCTTGCCTGTATCCAAAAGAAGTAACAGCCCCTTTATGCAGTTACCTGATTTTTCTAGTCACTGGTGAAACTCTAGAAACTGGATGACTTTCAGCTGTTAGTGTAGTTGCAACACTTTTCTGTGTGAAGTCAGTAAATAAAGTTTTTACAGTTAGAGCAGTATGATTGCTGGGGTGGGGGGGGGAGGCTTTTCCTGAGTAGAATCCCAAAAGAATACAAACTGTCTGGGGAAAACTGCATCAACAGTGACTTAAGCTTGCTTCAATAACTCACAGCACAGTTGCTTTTCCATTACAGACTTAAATATCAGAGTGACTTAGCCAAAAATTATGAATTTTCTAGGTATAACAAAAAAGGCGAAAAGGCTTGAGAGTCTTCTGCTATAAAGGACTTACTTTGCTTTTTCCAGAAGAAATGTGTCTACTTTTGCTACGTATTTTTTTATTATTGGAAAAAATGTGTACTTTAGCAGCCATTTTCTAAATATATAAATGACATAATGATCAAACAGAGCAAAATAGTTTTCCCAATGCTGAAGCAACCTTAATTTTAAGGAATGTAATGTGTTAAAGGGAAAAATGAGTAATTTCTGTTGAAGGCAGTTTGACACAAGCAGAAAGAAAAAAACGTTCCAGCAATTTTTTTTTTAAATAGGTTCATTTTACTTGTGCAAATGTTGAGGTCTGTTTGACTGTTTCCTCATGTTAAAAAACTGACATTTTTAAAAGGGTTTTTGGTATATGAAATACTTGACACTCAGGTCAGGATGTATGAGGCAAAAAGTGTATGAGAGATACATGAGTAACTGCAGAAAACAGAGAAAAGCTGACAGCATTAACTTTCACACCAGTGTCTAGCATCAAGTGTCATCTCCGTCCTCACACCATGCAACAGCTTTCAGGGAGCATGTTTGTTTTTGGGGTTCCCCCCCCCAAGTGTTGAGGATAAATGTTTAACTAAATACCTCCTCAAAAGCTCTATATGCTGTATTCAACAGACACACTGCAGAGAACCTAAAAAATTGCAAAAAATGTTAACAGCTGCAGAGATGATACTGGATTTGACCTTCCCGATTCTGAAAAAGCTGAACTCTTTTTTTTTTTTTTTTTATATATATCTGCTTCCCTTTCTGATGCATAATGAAACCTGAATATGAATAAAAGACTATTTTTTGCTAGATGTGAAACCGTAATTGTAGACAGAAGAAATACTGATACATGAAGTTTAGGTAGATATTTAAATGCTTAAAAAAAAAAAAAAAGCCGATGCATGTTATTGTATAGCCTAATGAAATTTACAGGTATTTGTTTCGGTTACACGCAGCTACGGGTCTAGAACTATGTTATTATTTGGAACCGGGCCACTTGCAGGCGGCAGCAAGCGGCCCCGGGGGTAGGAGCAGCTCTCGGGGCCAGCCGCGAAGCGGGCTCCCGCCCAGCCGACCCCCGGCCCGCCGCGGGGCAGCTGCACGGTGCGAGCCGGCCCCTGCGGCGACTCCGGGCGGGTCAGCGCGGCTCCTACCCGGGCGAGGCGGCGGAGGGAAGGGGCGGGCCGGGCTGCGCCGCCCCGCCACCGCCGCCTCTGACGCGATCCGCAGGCGCCGCGGCGCGGCCCGGCGGCCCCGGGCATGGCGCGGCGCGGCCGGGACCGCAGTGACGGCGCGGGCCGCCCCGAGCTCCGCCCCTGCGCCGCGGCCGGGGCCCCGCGCGGCACCATGCGCCGCCCGCGCCGCCCGCTCGCCGCCTGAGGGAGCCGCCGCCGCCCGCCCCCCGCCCAGCCCTGCCCCATGGCTGCTCCTGCGGCGGCGGGGCCCGGCGCCGCGCTGCCCCCGGGCGCGGCGCGGCGCGACTTCTACTGGCTGCGCTCCTTCATCGCCGGAGGTGGGTGCCCCGGGCGGGCCCTGCGCGGTGCCCGGGCTCCGCGGGCTGCCAGGGGCGGGCGGCCGGGCTTTAGCCGGGGAGCCGGGCTGCGGGAGGTCGCTTCCGTCAGTGCCCGCGGTAAGGCTACTGCCCGGGGCACCGCCGCCTAGGGGAGCAGGGGGCGCCCCGTTTCCCCGGAACGCGGTAGCGCAGGTGACGCGGCACACGCGAGTGACACGCACGTGTGTCAGCCAGCGACAGCCCTGCAGGCCGCCGGCAAAGTGCTGGGAGAGCCCACGCCCCGGTCGGGGAAGGCGGGTCACCCGCGTCCCGGGCCGCCGGTGTGAGTACTGCGGTGGTGCCCGGCGGGCGGGCAGCCGAGCCAGCACCTTGTTCACCTCGCAGAGAAACAACAGCCAGCCCGCCTGGCTGCGGGGCGCTGGCCCGGCCGCAGGGTTGGCAGGGCGGCGGCAGGATGCTCGCTGGAAGTTTTCCCGTCGCGCTTGCGCTGGCGGTGGGACCCCGCGGGGTCCGCGGCGGGCACGTAGCGCGCTCCGCCGGGAAGGGCAGCCAGGGCTGTGTGCCCCTCGAACGGAAGGGGGACACAGGGCAGAAAACTCTTGAGTAACTTTTTCTGAAAGCCTTTGCTCTGACTTCAGCAGCTGAGAGAGACAGTAGCCTGGGTTTGTTTAATCAGGAAAAGTAGCTTATACGTTTCGTTAAGGCTTTAAGGGTTTTGTAACATACCTCTAATAGAGGCTGTTTACTCGTCACCGTGGCTTTTTCCAGTCCCTAACTGAGTTTCTCCTCCCCAGTTCCGTTTAAAAATACGTTAGAAAAGAATCCCGTGTTTATCTGCTCATGCAAAGAACTTCTTCATCCTGTCGCTTTTCTGTTTCCCCTCTTGGAAAGGTGTTGCAGGGTGTTGTGCCAAAACAACTACTGCACCACTGGATCGAGTGAAGATTTTGCTGCAAGCTCATAACCACCATTATAAACATCTAGGTAAGATGGCTGCTGTGTGTCTTTAATTTTTGGTTTTAAATGCAGCATGTATGGTTTGGGTATGTCGATTTATTCAGTGATGTGGTTGATAACAAAAGTACTAATGGGGCAGAAAGTTGTATCTGGTCAGTCTCCGTGCTGTGTTTTGTGAGGTGTTTGAAAAGAAAAAGAAAGCCCTGTGTGAATAAGTTGCAGCATCGGTTGATGTCTTGAAGACTGAGATGTCAGAATAATCCTCAATAAGGCGTGTAAGAGCCAGGCTTGATCTTCCGCTTACCAAAGGCAGCAGGAGACTGGTAATCACAGGTTCAAAGCCTGGACCATTTATGTAAGAACTGTCACCGCTGGTGGCTGCTGCAGTCTGCCACGGTGGTGGGCTGGTTCCAGAGGGCTGTGGGGATCGGTGCTTTTGGAGCTCAGCAGCTGTCGCAGGGGCTGGCGATTACAAGGCTGTGACCGCTGAATCCAGCAAGACTCACATGCGCTTATGCTCGCAGACAGCAGTGTGGCTGGTATGAAGATAAAGTGGATTTGTGCTTGGCATAAGGCGCAGGTGATCCATGTTCGGCATCTCTATTGCATCATGGTGAGAGAATAAACTCACAGTTGTCAGCATGTTCAGAACCATTCTCTGTGGGGCTGTAACAGTGCCCTCTTGTGCATAGTATTTGAGGTGTCTTATGTCATTTGTTCTTGAAATGTCATCATATGTTCCGAAATTTAAGTGTGTTACAGTTGTCAAGAAAAAAAATAATAATTTTGAATTGGTTACTTTTACATGTAATGAAACTTCGGAATTTTTAACTTAGATGCTAAAGATACATTTTTTTAGAAGGCTGGAAAAATAAATCTTGAAACAAAATTAAATGGATATATATTCACTTCACTGTACCAAAAAGGGAAACTCAAGTAAATGTGGTGTTTTGCTAACAGTCACGTAACTATGTGCTCAAATCTGTAGTCTAAGAATTGAAGCCTGAAATAATTGGTTTGACTGATATTTTAAATCCTTATTTTCTGTTTGCTTTGTACTGTGCCATAATTGGCAAGTAAAATCTTGTATTATTCGCTGTTTAGGGTGTTAGATGTGATGCTGATTATTTGAAATGTCTGACTTGAATGCATGTCCTTGTTACATGCAAGCAAAAAAGAAAATTATGTGAATGAGATGCCTCTAAGTGCAGAGATACGATGGAGTAGTTCAAAGTCCTCAGTAAATGTTTTTACTGCCCTTGCTCTGTGGAGTTTGTGCTGCATGGATCTCAGAGCATGTGTTTTAAGAATTAAAAACAATACTGTTCATCATTGCAGAGAAGAGAGAAATTCTAATCATGGCATAAGGGTTTTCAGAAGCATGTAATAAATGTGACATCTTAAAAATATACTTAGTACTGTATTCTTAGAACCCCAGAAATTAATTAATACTTTTTATTTAAAGTTCAAATGAAAGTTTGTCAACTACTTTTTTTTTTTTGGCCTGAAAGTAAGATAAACGTGTAAGCCTTTTTCGTGTTCAGCTCTTATGTTATTAAGTAGTTGCGTGTGAATGAAAACTGTTTAACTATTTATTTCTTTAAAAAGAATATTAGAGTCAATTTGATAGCAATTGCACGTAACTAATATTATGTTTATAATAAAACTGTAGGTTTTGCCCAAACTTTGTGTGATCTTGCATTATTTCCCACCTATTAAAAGGGAGTAGGATTGCTTCTTGTTGCAATAGCTCTGGACAGGAAGTGTGAGATGTTTAAGTTGTAAGTAATGAGAGTCTTAAACTTGTTTACTTTGTTCCCTCAGTGATGGCACTTAATCTGTAATTTAGCATGTAGCAATATTAGATTGTTTTCCCGTGGTTTTAGATTTTTTTTAAGTATTTATTTTGAATTCACTGAATTGCAAAGTCAACCAGTTTCCTTCCTTCTGTTTCTAGTATTAGCTTCTGTGGGTGGATAGTATCATCTGCAATAGGATTACGTGGGCACGTCTTGAGGCCTGAATGCATGAGTTCAGAAAGGGGTTCACTGAGGCTGGGAGGTGAGGAAGCTGGTAAAACTTAACCTTAAACCTCTTCCTTCTGGCAATGTATGAGCATTGAAAGTGGATTTTCCACTCTCCATAGTTACGTGAACAACGTGATTCAGCCTTAGTTCTGTGCATACTTTCTTATTGTTAGTAATATTTACTTGATTTCTTTTTTCCCCTCTCCCCACAGTGTAATTGTTAAATACCTCTTTTTGTATTGCTGGCAGGAGTGTTTTCTACATTGTGTGCTGTCCCCAAAAAGGAAGGTTACCTTGGGCTGTATAAAGGAAATGGGGCAATGATGATTAGAATCTTTCCGTATGGCGCAATTCAGTTTATGGCATTTGACCAATATAAAAAGGTAGCTAATTTATTTTGTTTTCCTTTTCTTTTTTTCTGCCTACAATGAATGCAGATTTTTTAAGTGATTGAAACTAACACTGTAACTTCTGTGTTTCACTAATTAGCTGCATGTCTTTTCTAAGATTGCTTAATTTTATCTGAATCTAGCCATTAAAAATGGCAGTGCAACAGTGAAACTTTTTGCTGTGCTGCTCAAGGAAAAAAATTCCCACCAATTCTTGTACCTTTTTATTGTTGAAAATAATGCTGTGTTTTTTAATAAAAGAAAAAGGTAATATAAAGTCTGCTGCTATTTGTATTGCTGTAAGGTAGCCCTTTGTGAATAACATAGGAACAAAACGTAAAATGGAACCTTTTATTATAGTGTGTTGGGGATCTTCCTACTTGATGGATAGAGTAACCTAAACTTGAAAGTCTGTCTGGATATGACTGTTACATTTGACCTGACAAATGACTAGGTCAGGTTCTAGCTAAAAAATTACCTGGAAGAGAAAATGCTTATTCCAGGGTACAGCAAGATTTGTGGATTCCTTTCTGCTTTCACACATTTACTCTTTCATAATAAATACAAAATGAATTCCTGTAATCTTTTGGAGGTCAGGTGTTAGCATGAATACATCTTTAAACATTGCTGATATGTAATGAAAAATACTGTTTTACTGTTAGCAATGAGTTCTGTGTTTGAACAGTCCGATTTAGTACCCAGTGAAGTAAATTGCATGATTTTTACTGAAGATAGACTGAAATTGTGATTCCCTTCCTTAAAGAGCAAATTTCAGATGGCTGATACAAAGAAGCAACTGTAGTGAGTTTTGTATGTTCTTTTTTTATAGTAAAATCATAAATGCTGTTGATGTAAGTTTCTGTATAAGGAAAAAAAAATAACAAAATTATCTTCTTTGTAACAGAAACCGCTTCTTAAATAGTCTCAGTTATTTGATAAAAGCCTGGAAACCAGTTTCCAACTTCGTTCTAGGTTGTAAGGTAACATAGGAAGTTCTTGCTCTCAAATGCTTGTCCAATTTCTCTCGTCTCCTCCTTCTTTTTTTTTTTTTTTTTTAAATCCAGTTAAACAAAATCTTAAAAATATATTTATAGGAATACATTTCACATACTGCACAGATGAAAAATTTACTCTTAAATGTTTCACTTTTCAACTTTGCTCGGTGTCCTTTGCCCTCTATCATGCAACAAGGATAGCGTTCAGTTTGCCTTGTTTGACACACATTAAAGGGAACGAAATAAAAAACCTAGTTTCTGAAGGAAACAGTAAAACCACTTTTAACTAATGGTTTTGCTTTGTTAGTAGAATTTTAGCACTTTCATGTTTTTAGTAAGAAATTGGTAACGGCAGTAATGTTCAGTGAATTCTTTTAACAGTAATCAAGTGCTCTGGTTTGAATTTCTAGTGTTGCAAACTTCTTGGAAATAGCTACAGGCTTTGCATTAATGTGCTAATAAACTGTGATGCACTTCCCTGTATTTTCTGATACATGACTATTGTAAATGTTCCATATTTTGTAGGTAATAAAGAAACAACTTGGGATTTCAGGGCACGTGCATCGATTAATGGCTGGATCCATGGCAGGTACTTGGATTTCAGACATCCCTTTTGCTGAAAAGTTAATATTTGTTTAGAGGATGATTTGATGTGTTTTCAGGTCAAACTGTTGCCAATTTGTATTAAGCAAAAATACTAGTAAATGGTTAATGTAACAAATAGTTGCCTAACTGAAAATTGTTTGTCTAAGAGTATTCATTTTTTGTTCATGCATTGAATTCTGTGCTGTGTTGTAGAGCACAGATTTTACAGTGTTTATTATGGCTTTTAAAAAGGAAAAATCTAGTGTCATCAAGATATGAGGTATAAAGATGCAGGTTTTAGTAGAATTGGCTCATCAGCCTGTCTGCCATTGCTGCTAGGTTGAATATAAGCCCATAGAAATAGAGAGAACTGCAGTTCCTTAATTGGTGAATTCTTTGGATTTGCCAGAAACGTCTATTTAATATCCAGCGCAGGATTGCCATGATTCTGTTAGATCGTGTGTGAATGTTAAAAACCCATCATTTATCCATTAATGCAACAGCAGTGGGAAAACCCATTTGTAAACTGCCAGTATATAGTATAATACATTTCTGTTTTCCTCTTGCTAATCATTCAGCGAAAAGTAGCTAAGAAAAAACAGGGAAAGGTAAGTAATAGTGGACTGATTGTTAATCAAGGTGCTTCTTCGCTTGCTTTTACTTTGTAAAACTGGCTTAATACTGTCTAGTGACAGTCGGTAAATAGTTATGAATATTAATATTTAGCTTCTTTTGAATAAAAATACTGGGGCTTGTCAATACTATCTTTAGTTAAACAAGAAGACCTCACAGAAGTATTTAGGCTTCGCATGGCATCAGAGGAAAAGGAAGGAGAATGAAGTGAAACAGGTCAGAAGTCCTAAACACTAGCAAAAGCCATTTAGCAAGCTATGTTCCAGAACCTGGTTGGCTTTCTATCTGAAGGAAATGGGGAAGAGTATATAGATTCTTTTTTTCTTTCTTTCCCCCGACTTTAACTGTACTAAAGAAAATTTTACATTCCACCTTCCTCCACCACCCAAGAAAAGCTTATTAGCTTTTTCAGGGGCCTTGTCAGAGACCTGGATTTTATTCTGTCTCTTCCCAGTTTGGGTGACTGAAGGAGACTGCGTGCTGCATGTACCCCAGTGTTGGTGGAGGGGCATCTTTACAATTTCCTGGAACCTAATGTTAGCAGTTGGAAATGGATAATCCTTGTCTCCTTTTCCTTTCTGTCCCCTCTACACCGTCTAGTCACCCAGCTGTCTGCTTTCACTTCTGCATATGCTACTGATACTTAAATCTTGCTTATGTCACCGTTTCCAGCGTTACTAGCAGGCAACAGACCTGAATCAGCTTCAAAGTGGTGGGAAACATCTGAGTATCTTCTGTTAGTGATGAACAGGATCAAAAGCATATCCACTGGGAAAAACCAAGCCAATGTGATGGGGGGGTAGTGAAGTGGGGGAAAAGGAAAACCTATTGTAATGCATATATTTGAGGAGGCCAAGTTAAAGTTACTGTGGAAACTTTTAACTCTGAATTTCCTGAGTCTTGTGTGATTCAAATTTCAGTTCTAGCACCTCATTAACAGATAAATGGTGTATAACTTCTTTTAAGGAAACAGAGAGCTGAGGAGAAGATAGAGAAATCATAGAGGTTAGTGGGGTTTAGGAAACAAAATGACCAAATAATACTTGTATCACAGGATGATTTTGCAAATTAAATATTTTGTTTGTTTTCTAATTGAAAAATCTGAATTACAACACAGGAATGTGTATTTCCTCCCCTGCACTTGACTAATTTAAAAAAAGCCAAAAAGAACTAGATGTTATCTAGCATAAACTCGAATTCCATGAAATTGATACAGAAAGCATGTTTTTGTTTTTACTTTTAGTAAAACAGTATTGATCTAGGAGGATACTGATTGTCTCAATTTGAAATAGTATGTAATTAACAGTTACCTATTTGAGTTTAAAAGAATTTGTACTGTTTATTTCTTCAGGTGCATTTCAGAAGGAAACAACTATATATTGGAGGTCTAGAATTATTAGGGCCTTAAATGAGGCAGCTCCTTAACCTGTCTGATAAATATTCTTTGTCATCTATGTCAGCTATTTCTCTCTACATGTAGTTCCTGAAGCTTTGTCTTGTTCAGAAGATGCCTCCTTAATAAATTAATCTTCATAACACGAGTTAAGGAGCATATCTTTCACAGTTCAAGTCTGTGACTTGTGCTTATCACTTTTTGAACTTATACTTCTGATTCGCCTGGTAGTACTTAATTTGATCTACGTAGTTATTGCTAAGTACAAAGAGCATGATACAGAAATTATAAAAGTTTGTTTATCTGATATGTTTGCAGTACTTAATCTTTGTAAATGTGGGGTTACACTTGGTTTTTTTTTTTTTCCTCCAGATGTGCTTAAGTTTTTATTTTCAAAGAAAAAACTACTAAGAATAGGGGAATAGTAGGGAAATTGGAAGACAGAGATAAATCCCTCTACAGCTAATCTCACTGTTAACTCCCAAAGCCTGGGAAGCAAATCAACAGTCAGTCTAATTCCTGTTGTGCTTCATAAATGCTAAATCTCAGTAAAGGTCTATATAATCCAGTATCTTGTCCCCAAGAGTGGTCAAAGGTGCTTGAGGACAATATGATAAGTGAAGAATATTGTTCCCCTGACTTCCTTGACTTCTGCGTCAGAATGTGCAATAAAAAGTCTGCTATGCTTGAAGAAGTGGTTCCTTAAAGGAAGGAGTTGCTACATTGCCTTATTACGATCATTTCAGATCAGACACTGGGAATTGCAGTATGTATATTAAATGTTGAGATACTTCCAATTCTATCCTGTTTAACCAACCACGAGAGACATTTTTGGCTCAACTCATTATTTGGGACAGACTTTGCTTCTTCAAGATGGGGAATCAGCCTTAAGATGCTGTGGTCTGACTTCTGATAATTCATAATACTTAGGAAGATGAAGTTAGTAATTGTGTAGACTTCCCACAATGACTTTTTGTCCCAAAGTTGGCTGCTGTTCCTCTCAGAAAGGATAGTGTGTCTTCTGAGCTCCAAAGGAAATCTTGATCCCTTGTATGCACATTTTGCTTATATGAACAGCAAGCAGTAACATGCCTCTCCCAGTTGCTTCAAGAAAGCATATTTTGTGGCTGATGTTAGAAATCCAGGGTGTTTTTCAGAATTCATGGCTAGAGGATTTTAAGTTTTTTTTAAAAAAATTCCTATTAAAATCCTTACTACATATGGTTTCTTTTAGTTCCATCTGATTTTTTTTTTTTTTAGTTGTACTATTTTTTGACTGTGTTCACTAGTTAGTGCTTGCACTAGTTAGGGCATTCACCAAGCTCTTGGTTGGTCTGTTTGCTAGTTTTTGTTCCGAGAATATTCCTGGGTGCTATCAGTGCATGATTGGAAAGAAGGGGGATAAAGTTCTCTGTTTGTGAAGTAGGATGACTTTCCTGTGAACTCTTACACTCTGTAAAAGCCTTTTTTCTCTTACATTTTTTTTGAAACTGATTTAATCCATTTTACGGTATTTCTGGATATCTCAGGCAAGCCATTAGAAAAATGCTGTAGTGTGAGGGATTGCATTTAATAATACTGGTCAGTGGAAACAGTCCTAAAGTTGCTTTGGTGTTTTGCAGCTTCTGACCTTTGAACCCTGTGGGTGAGACAACATCAGAAATCAACTGCACATGTCTGCTTTGTGTTCAGAGGTATCATCCAAAAATCTCTGGAAGAGATGTTTTTGTCTTCTGAAAGAAATTGCTAGTAGGATACTCCAGAAGACCACAAACTTTAGTCTCAATTGACAGTTGACCAGTGTCAGCTTTTTGGATAGCTTGCTTATGGTGTTTGGTTTTTTCTTCCCATCTAATCCTGGTATCTTCTGTCAGACCATTCAGCTTAAAGTTGTGTTGATTTTTTTCTCTCCAGACATAAAAGTTATGAAGTTTCTTTGCTGAGTTGTTGTGTTTGGGTTTTGTTGTTGGTTTGGTTCCCCGCTCCCCCGCCCCGTTGTTTTCTTTTAACCAGGAAATGATACACCTACAAAGAGATATCATTAAGAGACTATTAAAACTAATGCTAGCAGGAAACTACAACTTCTTAAAAAGTGTGCTTATCTTCTGTAGGACTAGTTTTTAAGGGTGATGTTTAGCTAAATCAGAGCAGCTGCCAGAAAACAATACCGATCGCAAAGGTTTTTTTTCTTTTCTCCTTTTCCCAGTTTTTTGGTTTTGGTTTTTCTTTTTTTAATTTTTATTTTTAGTGATAGTGGTATAGCACCAGAAAATTACATCTGTTTTTTAGTAAATATTTTAAACTATTCCTTCCAAATAATTTGTCAGCAATTGAGTGGTTTACCTCAAAAATTAGCAGTAGGAAAGTACTTGTTATTCAGGTAACTGTTAGAGGAGTTGTTCTGTTCCCAGAATTGCAAGTTGGTCAGCATGTAATCAGTTTTGAAGCAGCTTATAACTGGATGAATCCTAAGATTTGATTATTTTGGCATCTTAAGTGTAGAAATAGCTTTTTTTGGTCAGAGTTTTAAAATGGAAGTGCTGGTATAACAGTGTTGCATTACTGCATTTTAATAGTTGTTAAGTACTCTTTATCAGTACAATCCTCAATTTATTTTAAATGTCATTAGAATATACTTTGCATTTTCAGATGCAGTGGCTACATGTACCCATATCCAGTAATCACAGCAAATTGTGACAAAACCTTTCTGAAATTAAACGTGTAAATTTGATGGGTTTCTTTTATTTTATTTTTTTTATGATATGGTAGGATTAGGTTTTGTGGTTGCAATCCAGTAAAGGTGATGAACTTGAGTAGCCTGATGCTTGTGAGCCATGGACTTAAAAAAAAAAAATTGCTTATGTGAATACAGTTAGGTCCATAAATTCTTTGGAAAATCAAGGCCTAGATGTGCAGCTTCGGTGAACACCAAGTATAAACACAAACCCTTTGTGTGTTGCTGGAGTTAAGTGTTTCTATTTGCTGCTAAGTGACTTCAAGTGTTTCTTTAACAAAATTTGTATATGCTATTATATTCACTGCCACAAAAGGAAATTTTAATTTTCAAACTAATTCTAGAATCAGATAAGGTGTAGGTGAGTTTTGTTTGCTTGTTTTGTTTTTGTTTTCAATAAAGGTATTACAGCAGTGATTTGTACTTACCCTCTTGATATGGTTAGAGTTCGTCTGGCATTCCAAGTAAAAGGGGAACACAAGTACATGGGAATTATCCATGCATTCAAGATGATTTACACAAAGGTATTTTTTCTTTTAATCTTCAGTTCTGTCAAAGCAAAATATGCTTTTTAAAGAATGTTGCACTGCATTGAAAATAATGGCTTGGTGGAAAATAACATGACTTCATTGCGTGCACATTGAATTTTTTAATGTAAAAAATTATCTGGATGCTTCCTTCTACTTAAGGCTGCTAAGACACATATAAATGGGAGGTCAAAAACAGCAGAGAATTTGCTTTTCAAGAGCGAGTAGTAATAGTGGAAAAAAATTTGGGGAGGGAGGGATATGTATAAATGCAGAAATGTCTCCTAGATTGTGCTGTTTGATGTAGATTTTTTCTCTTTCATTTTCACTTCGTCTCCTATGGAGCCAGGCAGTTGTCCCCTCAGTTCTTCAGGCACAAGAAATGGAACTTGATGTTAGCTCCTTGGTGCTAGATGATCTAGTCAGATTGCTGTCATGTGAATCTGTATGAACGGTTGTATAACTTGTACAACATTTGTTGTGTTTCTTGCCACAAATATACTTGTATTTTTCTTTCCAAGGAAGGTGGTTTTTGTGGGTTCTACAGAGGGCTGATGCCAACTGTTGTAGGAATGGCACCATATGCGGGTAAGTTAAAAACAGAATGAGGCAATCCTTCAGCAGTTACGTGTGCTACTAAATTTACATAATATATTCACGTACTTAGTTAATTAGCTTCTGTTAAAATCCAGTATTCTGGTTTTTACTGAATGCAGAGGGGTGGCCAGTAGAAGCATTTGCAACTCTTTAATCCCAATCTAGAATTCATCAACGTGCGTTAAAGCATCTTCAACAGGCATAGCCTAATTTTTCTGAAACTTGGAGTTGAAAGGAAGAGAGTTTAAGTAGTGGTTCTTTCTCTTCTTCCCAGTTTTCCCACAAGAAAGCGTGTAGGATATTTCTCTCAAACAGATAGATCCATGAGACAGTCGAGCGCTCTGTAGATGGAGGCCTAAGAGCCTCTGCCTCTGCATTGGCTCCATCTCCTGGCGACTCTTCTGTAAATGCTTACAGAAGCTAAAGCAGTGGGTCACGTGGGTTGGAGGGACATCAGAACTTCCAAGCGAAACTACGCTCATATTTAAGAGATGAGAGATGTTCTCCAGTTAAAAAGATCTTAGGAGTTACTCTTAACAGCAGTCCAGTAATTTAAAACCCACAGTTTAGCTCAGTTAAAGTATTCTTTTAATGTTAATTGTAAATGCTAATTCATTTGGACAGATTTTACTGTAGAAGTTCAAAGTAGTGTTTATCTATTTCTTTCTGCTTAAGAAAAACTTCTAAAAGAATTGGAAAGTAGCTTCATTTTATATTTGCAGCTTTTTGTTTATGATGATGATGCATCAACAAATAGTTTGCTTTTTTTATGAAAGTACATAAATTTCCTTTTAGGTTTTTCATTTTTTACCTTTGGTACCTTAAAGAGCATTGGACTTGCTCAAGCACCTAACTTGCTTGGACGGCCTTCATTAGATAATCCCGATGTCTTAGTTTTGAAAACACATGTAAATCTGCTGTGTGGTGGCATAGCTGGAGCAATAGCTCAGACGATATCGTAAGTTTGGGTATTGTTCGGGGTTTTTTTTTCCTGTATAGCTGTTCGTTCTAAAGAAACTTTTATCTGAGAACATGATTTTATGTAAGTCTAGTTATTAATAAAGTTTTTAAAACAGGTTAATCAGATGCTGGAATTCAGTTTCCTATTGTTTCATTTATTAAATATCTATTTAATCTTCAGGCTCTGTAAAGATACATGCATTGATTCTATTAAACAAATTCAGTTAAATCTCCTAAAATTGGTTGAAATCCTTTTTGGTAAGCTATGAAGTTTTGACCACGAACATAATGTGCAGAATTTTATTATTCCAATTTATTTTCAAAACGATGTGACCTGTAAAGCCGTAGAATTTTAAAAAAATAACAAGTCTTAGATACTGTATTTGGTGTTAATTTTTCTTACTACTTTGCCTGCTTTCTCCATTCTCATGCTGTTCTTGTCATTTTATTTTGTCCATAAATAATTTAATGGACTTACATGGCATAATTTTTTTCACTAAATCACTGCATTACAAATGTAATTTTCTATTCATTCTTAAACTGTTAATTTTATTTTTGATTCAGGTGTCTTCTCCCTCCAGCGTTTTACAGACTGTTTTATATTCTCATCTGATCTTCATGTGTCTTCCTTACTCGTGCCAAATGGAATATATTAAGAGATCTGATTTGCTGGTTTTGGTTATATAGGGGAAGTCTCCCTTTTTGGAGAACTTTCAGCTGTGTTGAGAATCTGAGCCGGATTCCTGACTCACTGAAAAGGGAGCTTGGAGGTTGCACATGGACTTCTTTGTATTCTTTTTTTTTTTGAACAATATTCATATAGTCATCACACACCTGGTTGAACTGCTGTTCAAATATCTCCTCTGTAGATATCCCCTTGATGTAACTCGTAGGCGAATGCAGTTAGGAGCAGTTCTCCCAGACTCTGAAAAGTGCCTGTAAGTATTTTCTTTTTATCCGTAGTAACCAAATTCTTAGATGTGTGAGCAAAGTTAAATTCTTAAAGTTTAAAAATAACAAAACAAAAAAAGCCCCCAAGCTACTATGTTGTTGTTGTCTTTGTTCTTTTAATGAGTAAGTTTCTACACCGACAAAAACTGTCATTATCACTCTGGGGTTAAAAAAAAAAACCCGAACTGATATCACAATGGCACTTTTGTTAGTAATGTGTGTTTGTATTAGTAACATTTTTTTGTATTCTAACTCAGCTTGCGATGTCTAACATCAGCAGAATCCCTAAGAGATAGACTGCGTGCTTCTACTGAAATGAAATGTTTCAGTGTTTTTTAATGGTGCAGAATCTGTTCCATACCATGATTTTGCATAATACTGTTTTATTTGACTTTTTTTATATTTATGGTAATGTCCCACACCCCACATGTGGTTGGGGTTCATCCAGTAGAAGTGGAAGTACTGTAATATCCTTAAAATCATAATATTAAATCGGTTCTTGTCTTGAAAAACTTTCTGAATTTCAAATTGCCTCAAGCAATTCTCAGACAGTTTTATTTTGGTTACTTTTGATCTTGTGGAATTGTGTATAGTGTGAACCTCCTGCATGGTGAATTGCATCTTACTAACAGCAGCCTGTCTCAGTGCGCTTTCATAAACAACCTAGATGTTGCTTATGGTGAAAGTTGCTGTTCTGTTTTCCTTAACAGCCTTAATGTTGGGGGTTTTTGCTTGGCTTTTTTCCACTTCAGATTATTTTTAAAATAAAAATGTGTTAATTGTTCTTAGTGGTTTACTTTCTGCATTTGTGAGAACTACTTTTACAGACATTAGGCTTCCCAGTTTAACAATACTGTTGTGACCATGTTGAAGAGCAGCGTGCCTTGAGGGAGAGTAGATCTGTGTCTTTAGAGGATGAGAGGATATAACAAGTAGGGAATCTTGAAGCTTTGAGGCATGTGGAAGATGTTCTCAAAGAGCAATGTCTCTAATAGCTGGGAAATCCTGAGCACCTTACAGTTTTTTATGTTGGTTTGTGTTGAATATTCATTTGCTCTGTTTCAGTATAAGTATGAGGAAAATTTTTCTCTTTGCAAATTCTGCTTTTAAGAAGGTCAAATATATATAATACTTAAATTCTAGCATTTTTCCTTTGAGAGAAAATACTAGGTCTTTGTCATGGTGGAGAAAGCTACACACCTGCAAGTTGTAGAATACAGAGCTAAACGCAGGTTTTATATGCAGAGCTTTAGAAGGATGGGTAGTATGATTGAGTGCTTAAAGAAGGAGAATGGGATATGAGCCTAAATACTGATCTGTAATGCAAGAAGTGTGTGCTACATTGGGCAAATGTTGTTTCTGTTACTCTGTATTACGTTTGTAAGAAGAATTGATGCTTCTCAACTGCTTCCTGCCAGATAGGCAACAGAATATACATAGCTGTTCTGTTGTGAAATGTCTGAATATGTCTTTCAGACTGAAACTTCTTTAGATGGGATTGCACTGTACTCTTTGCAATTCCCAGCCATTGTGTCCAGATTTCTTGCAGAAGCTCAGGCTGCCTTCTAAGTCCTAAAAACACTACAGTGCTTTGCTATATGGAGTCCCACATTTTTTTTCTCTATAGAACTCTTAAGAACAGAGTAAAACAAGTGTCTTGTATTTAAAGACAGTGATTCTCGCTATTGCACATGTGTATCCAATAATGATGTGAATTTTTTTTTTTTTCAGTACAATGGTGCAGACACTGAAATACGTGTATCAACAACATGGAATACGAAGAGGATTATACCGTGGTTTATCTCTAAATTACATTCGTTGTATTCCTTCCCAGGCTGTGGCTTTCACCACATATGAACTTATGAAACAATTCTTGCACCTCAACTAATGTTTTTTTAGACTTCCCTGTAAAACTACACTATCAGTCTTCAAATTATATTGGTGACTAAATTACTTGAAGTTTAAAAAAAGAAAGCTATCTGTTACTGTGGAACTGCTGTCGTCCAACATTTTTTATTTGCCGAAGTGTGGTTAATTTCCTGGAGTCAAATCAGGAGACAGATCAAAATAAACAGTAGTTAGCTATAAACATTTTTTTACACTTGATCTTCTAGGCTTCATTAGATTAATGTTAAGAATTACACAGTTTAAAAATTACACCCACATTTTATATGGGTTTCAAGCTGTTAGTTATTTAGCTTTATCACCATTCCAGGAGTTACACACATGGTTATGTTGCTTTTTAAACTAGTAGTTAGACATCTGTTCTTTAAAAATGAAATGTAATAAACCAATTTGAACAAAATGCAATGATTTTCATATTCATATACTTGTCAGCTCTGTAGAAGCTGAACTTAGCAGACCACAATTTAAGCATCTTTTCTTTCTTTTTTTGTCTAAGTTTTCTGTACGCAAGAACAAGCATGTATCTTCAGATTGGTACATATGAAAGGCTCTTCAACCATTTCAATAAAAGATGACAAGATGTATGTAACATTATTAGAAATCTTGCAATTTGGAAACCGGTTTCTTGGCATACATTCTATTTTAAAATATGCTGTATTTACACAAATAAAAGCAGGGGGAACTTTTACAGTGACAAGTGCTAGAAAAGGTCTTAAGGCAGTTAGTATGGGACTAATCTTAAAAGGCATTCCAGTACTTTTTCTGTGAGGCTGAAGTTCTCGTTTCAGTTTATTGAAGGCTGAGTATTTATGTACTTTACAGTACTAGCTCATGTAAACAGGTTTGTCCCTTCCTTAAAACATGGTGACAAACAAGACTGCATGCTGCTGCATTTACTTGTTTAGGCATATGGGCCATATCCAACCTCTCACGCAAGAAAAGAAAATGAAGATTGTATTGGAGTCTGTAGATGTGTATATGTACTGTTTCTAAGGTATGGTATGCAACAGACTGTTATGTTTTCCTCCTCTTCCAATTCCTTTTGTAGAGGGAATTATTTTCCAGACTTGTTTATACATTATTTGCATTGGTACTCTTGATTTTACTCACTTGATTCAGGAAACTGTAAAGCATTTACTTTAAGTGATGTCAGTTATTTATTTGTTGTAAATATTTTAAAGTGTCTTTGAAGAATTGATAATGTTTATGTTAAATGGTGGATGGTAAGATGGATTTGCTTAATTTTGACAAACTTGACAAACTCAATTTTGAGTTATGTTAAATACCAACTTTTGTGGCTGATTTCCCCCATGCCCCCCCAGTTTCTTAAAAGTATGTATTTCTTTGATATTTAACAATGTAGCTATGGACAGAGAATGAGATGTATTTGAATTTATTTTATTAAAAATTTTGAACTAATGTCTTTGTGTGGTTTATATGTTACAGTCAGAAAGAATGCATGTTTCTAGAATTATTTCTGTTTCCCCATGTAGGTAAATCTGCATAATATTGTCATTCATAACTAAAAGACAAGTAAGATTTTTTTCCATATGATCTTTAGTGTCACTTGAAGGAAAACTAACCAATATCACAATGAATTCTTGTATTTTAAAGCCCCTGCAGCAGAGCTATATCCACTGCATTAAAAACCACACCAATAATGCCCCCCCCCAAAAAAAAAAACAACCAACAACAACCACCCACAAACAAAAAAACCAACCCAAACCCAAGAACAAACCAAAACCAAACACTGGAGGAGATTCACCATTTTTCTTTCCTGTACTGTTCTACTGTGTGAGCAGATAAACATCTTTTCAGGTGCCACTTCCTTGCGATGTTAATACTGTTTAGTGTTACATCTTAGTTTCACTAAAAGCAATATATTTGAAGAACTCAAATAGCTTTGAACTGTGTCATGAAAAGTTACGCAGTTCTTACATGGAATAAAGCAGAATCTAGCAGATTCACACTTGAGAGGAAAAGAGCGTAAAAGATGTCCCATAAATAACTGAGTAGGATATTGAATATGAAAAACTCACCTGGTGGATGAAACTGCTGTACTTTCAGGATTAGTTTTTCAAAATAAAATTTAGAAGAGCATGAATAATTTTTACTTTGGAAGTACTTTGATACTTTTGAGCAAGGTCTATGAAAGAAACACTTTTGTCCAGGGTCTAGAGGGAACAAGACTGCAGTTTCTAAATTTTTTGTCTTAGTAGCTATTTCTAACTCTGTAAAGCTTATTCAGATATTTCTTACTCAGAACATAGAATTTATTTAGAATAGCTGACAACCACAATGGAAATATGGGATTTAATTGTAAGTCTGTCTTTCTCCAGTGCCAGCCCTATGAAAACTGAGTTCATTTTCTTTTAGAACTACTGAGGGATTTATTCCCTTGTTTTTCTTGTCCGTCTTGTTCAGTATACTGAAAATACTGAAAAGTAACATCTAATTTTAGCCAACAAAAAGCACAAGATTAGGCTCCAGCCAAGCTCATTTCTATGCCTTAATCACATACTTTCTAATTTTCTGTTTAATTTTTCAGCTAATGGAAGGGACCTAAATATCTGTTTTTGGCTTTATCTCATAATAATTCATATAATAATAATCTCATAACTAATAGTTCTATCCAGTGAAGTAATTACTTCTGTGAATAACTGGTTATGTAGCCTTGGATGATACTGTTAAAACTCTGTTAAACCCACCAATTTCCTGTACTCTTCGACATAAAAGTAGAAAGGAAAGCCTCAGCATCTTAGGACTCCTTCAGGTGAGACATTTTCATACAGGCTTATCCATGTTATGTCTTGAAAATCTCAGTCTCATGAGGGGTTGTTTTCAGTGATTAAACATTGTGCCTTTAAAGTAAACCCCGTACTTCATCTCCACGTTCTTAAAACTGAAAATTCTGCCTGCTCTAAGGTATTTGTATGAATAGTATTGCAGTTTGCAGTCATTACACAGAAAAGATCCATCTATTTGAACAATTATTTTTTTATACTGATTAATTCCAGTGTCTCTTTTTCATTACTAATATTTTTCAGATTTTTTTTGTACTTAAATGAGCTGAGACTTTAAGATGGACAAATTCTGTTGACACTCTCCAAATTTTATCCCCCCTCTTCCCTGAAAAAGGAGCGTGCAAAAAAAGGAGCCTTCTACAGCCTTATATGTAGGCTTATAATCATGCTAACATGGTTGCATAGTAAATCAGTTCAGGAAGCTGATGGCTTTCCTTGCAGTTAGTTTATACTGTGTCATTCTGCTATTTGGGTGCTGTTTGATGTTTTGCCTTATCTCAGGTTGCTGGGCTAGATATCATGGTGCTTCCTCATGTTTATTTGGAAGCAAAAGAGGAAGTCTGGAGAAAGAAAGACTTTCCCTTGGTTGAGTAGGATCATGTTAAGAGGTCACTTAAGCAAGTAACACCCACAAATCCATGGGCCCCCATGGGATGCACCCCTGAGTGCCAAGGGAGCTGGCAGATGTTATTGCCAAGCCATCCTCCATCATCATTGAAAAGTTGCAGACAGGAGACATGCTTGAGGACTGGAGGAAAGCCAATGTCACTCCAGTCTGCAAAAAGGGCAAAGGGGAGGACCCAGGAAACTACAGGCTGGTCAGCCTCATCCCCATCCCCAGAAAGGTGGTGGAACAGCTCGTCCTGGAGGTCATCTCAAAGCATCTGGAGGAAAAGAAGGTCATCAGGAGCAGTCAACATGTATTCACCAAGGGGAAATCATGCCTGACCAACCTGCTAGCCTTCTATGATGGAATGACTGGCTGGGTAGATGAGGGGAGAGCGGTGGATGTTGTCTACCTTGACGTCAGCAAGACTTTTGACACTCTCCCATAACATCCTTACAGGTAAGCTCAGAAAGTATGGGCTAGATGAATAGACGGTGAGTTAAGACTGAGAACCAGCTGAATGGCAGAGCTCGGAGGGTTGTCATCAACTACATGGAGTCTAGCTGGAGGCCTGTAGCTAGTGACGTTCCCCAGGAGTCAGTACTGGGTCCGGTCTTATCCAGCTTACTAATCAATGACCTGGATGAGGAGACAGCAGGTACTCTCAGCAAGTTTGCTGATGATGCAAAACTGGGAGGAGCGGCTGATACACCCAAAGGCTGCGCTGCCATCCAGCCAGACCCAGACAGGCTGCAGAGTTGGGCAGAGAGGAACCTAATGAAGTTCAGCAAAGGCAAATGTAAGGTCCTGCACCCAGGGAGGAAACGCCCCACGCACCAGTACAGGCCAGGGGGTTGACCTGCTGGAAGGCAGCTCTGCAGAGGACCTGGGAGTCCTGGTGGGCAGCAAGCCGCCCATGAGCCAGCAGTGTGCCCTGGTGGCCAAGAAGGCCAACGGGGGTACTGGGGTTCGTGAGGAAGAACGTGGCCAGCAGGTCGAGGGAGGGGATCCTCCCCTCCTACTCTGCCCTAGTTAGGCTGCATCTGGAGTGCTGCGTCCAGTTCTGGCCTCCCCGGTTCAAGAGAGACAGGGCACTACTGGAGGGGGTCCAGCGGAGGGCTACGAAGACGGTGAGGGGACTGGAGCATCCCCCTTAGAGGAGAGGCTGAGAGAGCTGGGCCTGTTCAGCCTGGAGAAGAGCAGACTGAGAAGGGATCTTCTCAAATGTCTACAAATACCTTAAGGCTCCGTGTCAGGAGGATGGGGCTGGGCTCTTTCAGTGGTGCCCAGCGACAGGACAAGGGGCAATGGGCACAAACTGAAAGACAGGAAGTTCCATCTGAGTATGAGGGAAAACTTATTTACCTTGAGGGTGACAGAGCACTGGAACAGGCTGCCTCCTTCTCTGTAGACATTCAAAACCCACCTTGATGCAACTCTTGTGCATCCTGCTCTAGCTGTGAAGATGCTTTAGTAGGATGTTGGACTAGATGACCCCCAGGTCCCTTCCAACCTTGACCTTTCCATGATTCTGTGATTAAAGCGACAGAAGACCAAACTCTTAATACATCATTTTCCTGAAATTTAAACTACATAACAGTGATACTCATGTTTTAAATATAGATTTAGTACCTGTGTCCTTCAATCTTCGCTAGAAGCGATGGTGTCAGCTCCAGAATACTTTGCTGAGGTAGTGGTTTTGAGGCCAAAAAAAGCAAAAGGATGTGTATATCTGAAACTTCCATATCACCTCTGAAAGCCTGTCTGTCAGTGAACAGCACCAAATGTAACAAGAAGTTCTCATCAGAGAACTAGTTTGACTCTCAGGCTGAGATTCACCCATAAGCATTTGGGAGCAAAAGGCACGTCTAATTTTTCTTCACACTACTGCACTGGCATCAGAAGAGGGGCCACGGTTGTAACAGTGCTTCACGCTTGGAAATAACCGACAGACAGGGCTGGGAATTGCCCTCCCTCGCACAGAGGTGCCGGCCGGCGCCCGGGGCCCGGGGAAGGCCGTTAGTTTCCCTCACGGATGGGCCCCGCCCCCAGGGCAGCGGCGGGACGACCCGCGCGCCGCTTCGCGCCTTCAGCTCCTCTGCCCGCGCGCGGGAAGCGCGCGGCCCGCCCAGCACCGCGGAGCGCCGCCCTCCCGGCACCTCCCATTGGCTGCGCGAGCTCTCTTTCCACCAATGGCCGAGCTGGGGGGGTGGGGGCTGTGCTGCGAGGGGCCAGCGATTGCCTGCCCGTCCGCGTCGGGGCCGGGGCGCGGGCTGGGCTGTGGCGCTGAGGCGGGACTTGAGGGAGCTGTGCGCGGCGGAGGCCCCGCTCATGGAGGAGAGGTAGCGGCCGAGTGAGGCGGAGAACAAGGGGGTGGAGACGTTGAAATTCAAAGTGGGGCGCGGGAAGGCCGAAAGGAGTCCTGAGGGCCGCCGCCGGGGGCCGGGGGTGGTAGGAAGCGCTCGGGGTTGCCTGGGGTAGTCGGTGTGAGGAGCCCGCCGCTGCTTGGCGAGTAACCGGCATGTGCGGCGGGCAGGAGGGGCAGCGGGGCGGCCGCAGGCCCTCGGGTGAGCGCTGCCCAGGCGGAGCCCCGGCAGGCATCCTTCGGGGTCAGGAGGGTGGCTGCTCCGTCTGAAATTTGGCTGTTGGCCGGATGAGAACAGAACCTTGAATATCGATTTTATAAACTTTAGGTTACGCGGGTAAAAGTTCGCTGTTTGTGTTCGAGGTACTTGGGTGACTGTGGGAATTCTTACGTGCGTTACAATGTTCAGGGAGTTAGAGGCTTTCTTGCAAGCATGGGGTTTGCAGTACAGTTATAATTAAAAATCAATATGGCTGTATAGACACCAAAAAGAAGCCCTATCTGCAATAGATAACTTAGTATTTATGCCTCCTTCCTTATGTCTCATATGTCCAAATACTTGGTTTTCATACTGTCATCCAAAGAGACAGCGTGGAAACGTTACCAGATTTCCTACTTTTTACCTGTATAGAACTAAAACCCCATGCTAAATACATGTAAAATTTGAACAGGGTTAAATTTGGGTTTACAGTTGAAGCTTTCCCTCTTATATATAGGTTGGCTGTTTTCTTTTTCAGATAGTATTATGTCTTTGTAATGAATTGTTACTTCAGTTTTCAGAAGACAGTGACTGGCAGCTCTGACACCATACTTAAGAATGGGTTGAACAACAGATACCTTGTGTTGGAAGTCAGCGTAAAACAGAGAAATGGAAGTGACCCTGAGAAACACTTGACAATTACAGCATCTCAGTCACTGGAAGACACAGAACTGTGCATTCTTAGGAATGGCTGGTAATGCATACAGAAATGGAGATGTCTAGAGAAAGGATGAAATACTGGATTGCTAAGTCAATTTTCTTTGTGTTGCCTTTGAGATGAGTTTTACTGTCTTAAACGTTATTTCAGAATATCGATCACTTTTATCTAAAGTCATCACTATATTAGTGTAATGGATATTTATCTTGAGATAACTGGTGTCATGTAACTTGTGTTTGGTGGATATTGCTACCTTAAAGTTTTAATTTGAGTTTGTACTAACAAAGAGCAAGAAAATAAACCAGCAGGTGATTTTGTTTAAGTGTTGTCTTGCAGCAGTTAGGAGAGTTTTTCTGAATTATGTACCCTCATTGTACATACCAATGTACAAAGCTACGTGTATGAAATGTGTGGTTTTGTACAGTTTGTTAAAATCACCTTAGCTTGAGCTCTGCTGCAGAAGTGTTTTCAAGTAAGGATAGGATTCGAATTTAGGTGTTTGTGCGTTTGCATGGCATGTTACAGCAGAAGAGACTAGCTTAGTCTTTTGAAATACATGGGCTTGCACATGCTGCTTGGCAATGCTTTTCATTTTTCATGAAAAGCCTGAAAGGGTGGAGAAAAGTATAAAACTCCATTTCTTGAAGGAAAAATGTAAAAGATCTTGAACCCTGAAATGTCTAAATCAATAAAAATATTTCTAGTTTTTGCTGACCACCTGAAACAAGTCGTATTGTTAAGTAAGAAGGTAGACCTCATGTAATGAAGAGGTTGTATGCCAGTATAAATGTAATGATACTTAACTGGCTCAGTACATGGATCTGGAATGATTCGAAGTCAACAGGATTTCCCTACATTCAGGCTATTCTGATGAATGATCCAGTACTCAAAATTATTGAAGTTCTGTCAGTAAAAATTCTTCTGTTCACTTTCAGAATTTATTTAGGTCACATTCTTAAAAAAGTATCATAGTAACCTGTTTTAAAGTATGTTGAAACTGATATATTAATATATAATTTCTAATACAGCGTGTGTATAGCTTGCAAATGGTTGTTCAAATGTATTACGTTACAGGGAGTCTGTTCCAGTTGTTCCAGGAGACATAATTCATTTAGAAGGGGAGTGTAGCTCCGGTACCTGGGTCATAAATGAACAGTCTGGATACCTGGTTCTTTACCCAGATCTGCTGCTTTCTGGCACTGTGATCTCAAATAGCATTCGATGTATGAGAAGAGCAGTGCTGAGTGAAAGGTTTAGGGTAAGTGTTCTAGAGCATCAAGTGTATTAATGGGTTACTGTTCCATTGAGGCTGGTGGTTTAGCTCAATGGTAAAACTGTCTGAGATGCCGTATTGCAAAATGTTGTTACCAGCTATTCGTAATGTTTATAACATGGAATAATTTAGAATGCAAACTGTCTATCTAAGGTTGGACTTATTTTGAGAATTGCAGCTAAAATAATCCTGTATTCTTAATATAGATAATGGGACAAAGAAATGGTCTTCCCACTTAAAATTCTGGCAACTCTTTTTATAATCTGTTGCCATGGTTTTTGTGGATATGAATCCTTTGTGAGGGATGTTCTACTTGCTGCCCTTAGGAAAACATAGCCACACTTGGCCAAGTATAAAGCCTCTGAAAAAAGAGAGCCACTTCATTTAAGAATTGGTGTGGGCTAACTCTGGAATGTGAATCCACCTGCTGGAACTTGAAAGGAGGAAGGGTTTCTTGTGGTAGTGCCCTTGCAGATATGTGGATGTCAGAGAAGCAACAGCTACCAGTTTCAGCCGAGGAAAACTTCCAGAAGTGGTAGGAATATAAATCCAAGGGATTTGTAGTGCAGTGGTAAACAGACTGGCTGGGAGCCTGTGGCTGAAACAAGAAAATTAAGTACAGGAGATTAAGAGTGTGAAATACTGTCAACCCTTAATTAGAGGAGTAGTGGGAATAAACTAATTGTTTGCAAGGGAGAATGCAGAGGGTCCTTACTCTGGGATAATACCATCCATTAGCTGAGTGCAACCTTCAAGTGCCATGTCTATGAAAGACAGCAGTAAATACTTCAACCACAGGGATAGATTTCCAGTTGTTTGGTGATGGCTTGTGCAGAGGTCATAGCCTACTACCACTTTCAGCTCTTAGGAGTCTACAGAGCCCAGTCCTGGTGATGGTTAGATGAGTTTCTGAGCCATTTTGGTGATATTTGGAATAATTTTGTGAATTGATAACACAGAGGAAACTGCTTCATGTAAAATATAATACCTGTAAGATTGTAAAGGCTTTTGTGTTAGGAAATACTGCTATTAATACTGCCCACAGGCAAAACTTGCTCAATATTTATTTTAATCTGTGCCTGTTTCGCACCTGTCAGTCACATAAGGGTAGTATCCTAAGGTTATCGGAGTTGGGGTAAAAAATGAGAAGGCAATAGCAGAGACCCATTTAAATTAGGCTGTTTTCACAGTCAGGTCTGAACAGACATTATTTAGTGAGGTGAAAGCTCTTACCGATTTTGCAATTAAATGAGTGTAGTCCATAATGTGCAGCAAATAAAACCCAGAAATTTTATAGAAAAGTTGGCGTGCAGTGGGTGTAAATCTTTGTGTGTGTGTGTATATATATAAAAATATAAAAAATGTGTGTTACATAACATCTGTTGCAGGGCTCAGAGTCTGGTTCGCGCCAAATGCTCATTGGTACAATTCTTCATGAAATTTTCCAGCAGTCGGTCACAAATAATTTGGCACAAGAAAAAGTAGAAGAACTAGCACATAGAGTTGTGTATGGACAGAAGTATCTCAAAGAAATGTAAGTAGCGTTGCAGATGTCTTATGTTTGAAATACAGGGTGGGAACACTTGAACTAGCAGATGGAGTTCTACATTAAAAAATGTAGCGCTAGTACCAGGAGAATATTCTGCTAAGTGACCTTACTTAATGAAACTTGGGTATCTTTTAGTAAGATAATTCCCTGTCTCATAATGTAATTTAATTTGCCTTCCCTGCTGAGCTGCTTCTATAGATCCGAACTATGCTTCTGAAGTAACTATATGTGTGGTTTTTTTTTTCTTTCAGGCTGAGCAGGTCGGAGTGTTTGTGCCTGTAACATTAAACTTCCAGGCATCTCCCATAGCTGAATTAAATGTGACAAGCATAATTAATTTTGGTGCTCAGGAGATGAACTAGAAACTTGTGACTAAGCAAGCATTGACATGTGTGATATTTTCATATTCTTTATCAGGTTACTTAGAGGACCTGTAACTTATTTTTCTCTGCAAAGTAGATAGAAATGCTAGCCAAATAAGTAGTCTCCATATTTCCATCAAATGGCAAGATGAATGACTGTCACTTCTAAGATTTTTACTGCAGACTCAAGTAAAATCTAGTTCAAGTCATGTAAAAAAAATACCCCAACTATATCTATGCTTTACATATTTTATGTTGGGCAATATCTGTTGGTCAGTATCTGTTAGCCCCAGATGGGTTGGAAGCTAGAATAGAACCAGAGTAATAAATCTTGTTACAATTTTATCTGCTCTAGGTAGATATTTTGAATTGTGACTGCTAAGGTTATTTAAAGGCTTTTGTGTCGTTCTGAGCCTCTCTGAAACTGTTGATTTGCAATTCCTCTTTGCATATGTAGGCTACTATTTGGATTAAAAAGTAAGTTGTGTAAGTCTGCTGGTTGTGGTCTGTTGCACTTGTGTGAACCTTTGTGCAAAAACCCACTTGTTTTTTTCTATGTTGCTGTAGAGTAATAATGTTATTTCCAGTGAATGCCAGCAATGAATTATCTAATGCCACATGATTAGGTTCTGCTTAATAAGACTTCTGCTTGCTTGTGTATCTGTAACTGGAGCAACTGCAGAGGATCGTGATTCCTTTCCAATTAAAATGGTTTGAAGCCTGTCAAAATGCATGTGAAAAACAAGTAGCAGATCAGTCTATTCAGACAAAAAGCAAACTGTCTTTTGCATTTTTTTTAAAATGTTTTCAATTTTGCATGAAGCATAGGAATAGCCATTTTTAAATGCATGAGTCTGGTACTCCTTTCTTGCATTCTGAGAATTAGTTGGGTTTCATTAAATCTACTGTGCTGATGCTTTCATTATGCTACATGTGCAGTTTCAAAAGTTACACCAGAAATGAACATAGTGTATTCTGTCTCTTGTAATGGATGTTCAGTTAAAATTTTATTAATTAATCAATTGAGATGAACCTTAATGAATCTGTCATAATCTACAGTTCATAGATGTTTTTAAAACTTGACAGTTATTTCCATTAACTTGAGGCAAAATCTTGTTAGAACCAGCAGCAAGTCTAATACTTCTGTATTCTTAATGTGTATGGCTTTATCTTTTAGGTATCACTTCAATCTGAAACAAAGAGAAATAATGCAGGAAGTGGAAGAATATTTGCCATCATTTTTTAAATGGGCGGATGACTTCATGTACAATCCAGCTAACCAAATTAAAATGCAACTAAAACTGTAAGAAGCCAGAACTAAAAGTTAAAACCATTGTACATTGTATATCCTGTTTTGGTTCGCTTTTAGTTTCTATAACAATACTTAAACAAATCTGCTCAGTGGTATGGAGCTAATTCATGGCCTTACTGACAAAATAGCTCATCTTGAAAGCTGCCTGTTTAGCTGCCATTGTGAGTTCTGGGGAAGATAATAAGACTGAGGGTGAACTGACATAAGATTCTTATTGGTCTTAAAACACTTCTAAATAGTGTGGTACAAAGAAATTTTAGCAACTGGAAAAGCAAGCATATTTGATCTACTCACTAAGCTAGAAGTTATTGTCAGTATGTGCAAGAGTACAAATCAGAATGTGAAACTATTAATGAAATGTAATTCTTCACTAAGATAAATTTATCAGTGAAATGGTGATTTAACTCAACTGCTGCTGAGCTCTTGCCTATGGCTTCTTGCAGTTAATTGTAATAACCCTGGAGTGTTAAAGTTGTAAGTGAAATGACAGGTCTGAGTAAAATCGATGTGCTACTTTCCAGTGTATATCATTAAACTTTTTGGAGAAACTAAGTGTTATAGAGCATGGTTATTCAGAAAAGACCAAAAACTATTAAAAACAGCTTAAGATTCTTTTTTAACTTTGAATTTTAGGTGAATAGCGAAACTATGTGCCAATGTGCAATTTAAAGTAACTTTCTGATATGATGCTTCCACTGTTAATGGGTAAGGTAGTTTGTGTGAGACTTGATGCACTTTATTTCTAATGCTAGTGCCTAAAGAGTGCCTATAATGAAAAAATGTGAAATACTTCATTACAGAACATTTTAATGTTTAAATATTAAGAATTAAGGGAAACTGTTAACTTCTGATTTAACTTTCTTCCTAGGTCAAGTGGTGAAAAACCTGAAGATTCCTCTTCTAAGATAGAGATTGTAGGTATCGTAGACATTGAAGAGAATATCTGGTCTCCCAGGTTTGGGTTGAAAGGAAAGATTGATGTTACAGCCAGGGTGAAAATCCATCGCCAGTCTGGAGTACAGTCTAGGATAATGCCATTGGAGCTCAAGTCTGGCAAGGAATCTAACTCCATAGAGCACAGAAGTCAGGTACAAAAACAAATGTCTAATTTCACTGTCAGTGGTTACCTGTATTCTTTTATTTTATTATGACCTGTTTTCTCTTAAGAATGTGAAACACTTTGTATGTGGTATAATCTAGATCTATGTTCTGCTGATTCTGGCATGCCCAAAGCTGCTGATACAAAATGAAAGTGAACTGAGGCTTGAGAAGTGTTTACATTTGCCACTTCCAAACACATTTATAGTTTTTATCCTGAAATATCTGTTGTTTAGTCTTTTCTTAGATTCAAGTATTAGGTGGAGGCAAGCTGCTTCAGGAATTATTGTACATCTTTCCAGATAGCTGGCCTGATCTAGAGGAGGTAGCCTTGTTACAAGTTTTTCTTAAGGAAGATGCCTTTTAATTGAAATCCTTGATCTGGTGCTTACTGCTTACGGCTTCTAGACGGTAATGGCTGCTTAACTGTATAAATTATGGAAAAGCTAAATACAGCTTATAATGTATTTTGGTTTTAATACACTGTAAAAAGTTTATATAAAATGTTTGCAGGTTGTTCTGTATACACTGTTGAACTTGGAACGGAGAGTTGATCCTGAAGCTGGATTTCTTCTTTATCTTAAAACTGGTAATATGTACCCTGTTTCTGGAGCTCGCATGGACCGAAGAGGTAAAGTTGTTCCCCTTCCCCAGAAACCATAAAACCATATTGTTGGTAAAATGAAACATTTTAGTAATAGTTTTAAGGTTTACTCTCAGGAACTTACTTGTACTTAGGGACATATTGCTTGTTATAATGTTACTAATTCCAATAAGCTTATGTTAAAAACTCAATTGTTTTATTAACTCTGCTAGGATTTTGCTATGAATACTCACTACTTAGCTGACTAAAAAGTTGATGGGTTGTTACTTCTGAGTTAGAAATTATTACGGATAAACCCAAAAACATCAGCTTAGTTTGTTCTTTTCTTGACAGAATTAATGAAGTTAAGAAACCATGTGGCCTTCTACTTAAAGCACAGTACATATAAATCTGCCATAGGAAGACAGCGTTCACAGCTTGCTGCTTTGCCTCCTGTCATTGATGACAGTCAAGCCTGTAAATATTGCTCCCAAATACACAATTGCTTTCTATACAGCAGGTAAAAAAAATGTGACTCGTGTTTTTAAATAAGCTTGAATAATTGTAGCTTTTGATAACTGTGATTTCATTTTTATGGTTGGCATTTTCATAATTCTTTATGGAGGAGTCTTGCACTGCAAAAGAATATTCCATAGATCCCGCTGCAACTTCCATAGTGCAAGTCCTTGATCTTGCAGAGACTTAATGTGTTTGCTCAGGTGTGTCTTCTGCAATAGAAAATGAGAAATCTCAACAAAATATTTGATGATGAGAGCAGGTTTCTTTTAGATCTGTGTTAATAATTATGATTTTAATAAGCTATATTCTTGCAATTTGTTGAAATGGGCAATCTTTTGGGGCTGAATTAGGGCTGGACAACAACTCTTTCACTTGGACTTTAGAAGATTGTTTCCATATAGAGCAGGGGTCCTCAAACTTTTTAAAGAGGGGGCCGGAGCACGAATGAAGTGGCAGGCAGCCATCTGTGGCTGCTTGGTTCCCACCCCCCCCCCCCCCCCCCAACCCCTGGCGGCAGGGGGGGGGGGAGGGGAGTGGGTGGGTTCTGTAAATACCGGGAGCTGGATTGAGGACCCTGGGGGGCTGTAGTTTGAGGACCCCTGATACAGGGTATCGCACAAGTAATGATACATTGGTATTACTTCCAAATGTTACTGCGTCTCCTGCTAAAGAGGAGCCATAAGCAAATATTTGATACATTGTCACATAAAGTTATAATAGTTTTTTAAAAATTCCAGTAAGTTTGTCTTGTCTTTATGCTGCACATAAACCAGAAGCAAAATTGTATGTTGAACAGATCAAATGGTTTGTTGGAACAGGATAGCTTTTGGGCTGATTTTGTGTAAATATAATGCCTAGTTGTTTTCAAAATTGTAGTGGCAAAATTGTATGTTGAGGAAGCTAGATTTGTGGGCATGCATGATATGTTTTTTGTAAACTGGTGTTTGTGAAATACTACTTCGAATATTAGTTGTTACAGCAACAGAATTATTACTGTGTAGCTATTCACTTCTGAATTAACTTTTTTTCTCTTTGGTTGCATTTTGTATAAGTGATTAGGTATACCATCTCACTAATACTCAGTTTTGAGATAAATTGACTTGTAGTCTGCTTGTGTATTAACTACTAAATCCCCCTTGCTTAGCTATATCTAATCTCAATACAGTATTCATATGTTACAAAAAAAGGAACAAAGGATCAACTATCTGAATGTATACAGTACTATCTTTGAAATGTCTTTAATTGGTATTGGTCTTTGACTAACTTATTTTCCTTAGCTCAAAATCATAGAGATGATGTAAATGACTAGTATGAGACTGTTCATATGAACAAAGGATACAAATTCAACTTTATTTCAGTGATGGTAGATTATTCTATTTGGTATGTTAAGGTATATATTTAGATTGGCATTACGTACATATGGACTTGCAAGGAAAAAGATGCAAGTTGACTCTTTCCTGTGTTTTGGTTCTACTCCTAGAGCTGTAGAGCAAAAGATGGACAGTGTGTGTCTTCCTCCTGCTATGGTACCCATTATTGAAAGAGAGACCCAGCACCTGAAACCCTCTCACTTAGAGTATTTCAGCCTGTGGTATCTATTGTTAACCTTGGAGCTGCAAAGTGGAGAGGGTAAAAAAGGATATAAAAATATATGGATGATACCTGCTTTGGAAAGGTAAGATGTAATTTCTAATTTGGTACAAATGATGCTCCCTTCAGTAACTGGAAATGAGGCACTGTTTCTTGTGTTTTCACTACAAGAACTAGAAATTTGCTAGTGCTTGTAGAAATAGTCAAATATGCTACTTGCATAGGTAGGCTTTTTGTGAGATGTGACCTAATGGAGACATTAGCCTAATAACGCAAATACAAACCCAGTAAATCTATGATACTTGGGTTTTTGTTGTTGTTATGCATAGGAAGGAGCAAACTGCAGCCTCAGTCTTCAGAAGCAAAAGTGGTACAATTCTGTGGTACAATTCTGTTCTCTTGACATCTCTGGGGGAAGAGGCTGGGTGCTAGCTGTGAGACCAGCTCATTGTGCTGGTGCCCTGAAGGTTTACTTGGCAAACAATGATGCATTTTGGACCGTGCTTCTAGGCATGGCTATGAACGTGGGTAAAAGCAGACTAAGGGCTCTTGTTGGCTGCTGTATTGTGTTATTATACATCACCTGGTCCAGTAGCTCTAGAAAAAATAATTGGCAGTTTGTATGCTCATTTCAAGGCATCTGTAAAAGTGAAATGTAGCTAACTGGTTTTAAGTGAAACAAGCAACTCTACAAGCAAATATGGAACAGCTTAGTGGAGTGGATCCATACATTTTGGTATTTGTTTTTTAACAGGAAATTATAGATAACTTTAGTCTAAACATTAGAGTCTGTTCTTGGAACAAATACAAGGGTTTTACATATTTTTACAATCCTTTTCTAGTCAAAGTCTCTATTGTAAAGTGACTGTTCAATCTTCCTGGCTCTTGTGTGAATTTGGGTTGAGGTTTTTTTGTTGCTTTGGGGATTTTTTGGTTTTGTACTTTGATTTTGGGGGTTGGTATGGGTGGTGTATTTTTTTTACTTGTGGACATTTCTTTTAAAATTTCTTTTACTGAGAGTATCTTGATACTAAATATCTTTTTCTAATACTTTTAGAGAGAAGGCTGGAGATTGTGTTGGGAACATGGTCAGAGTTGATGAAGTGCAGGAAATTTCCAAGGGACAGTATCTACATTTTTTTCAACGTAGAAATGGTGCCATACCTGGAAAAAACTTACTGGTTGGCGATAGAGTGGTTGTGAGCGGAGAGGAAAATGGTTTACTTGGTTTGGCTACTGGCTATGTTAGAGAAGTCGGTGTGGCAAAAGTCTCCTGTTGGTTGGACAGGTAATAGAACAAAAAGGAAAAACATCTGTTTAAAGACACTATGATACTGGCTTCAGGAAGGGTACTTCTGGGTGTCCAAAAAGCTCTGAATCTTCTTGCTGGGCTTGGGGAAGAACATTCAGAAGTTCTTTTACATTGATGGAAAATGTCAATACTTGGTCAGTTGTAGTTGCTAGTCTAACTAGGCTGTTTAAATAAAAGCATGCTTGAAAACTCCATTTACTGATGTCTCCAATATGAGACTATATGGATACAGTGATTACAGTGTTAATAGTAACTTTCATTGTTCAGACTGTATTGGCTTTAAATTGGGGTCTGATCATGTTTTATTATTAACACTGAGTTATTAGTGTGTTCTGGCTGTTGCTTCACTCTGGGACCTCTGAAATGTATCCCTTAACACTTAATAATAAGCCTTTAATCGTCAACATACTGCTTGTAAACAGAATTATTTTGTCCGTGTTACTGTCGTCCTTCAGGAATTTGTCAAAGCTCCCCGAGAACACCATATATAGGTTGGATCACGAGGAAGGAGATTTTGGTGTAGGAGTCCCTTTTGAAAACCTTTCTAAACTGATGGAAGATTCCCCAGTCAGGTATAAAAAATCAGATTAATTTCACACTGTCAATATTTTGAGATAGTTTCTCAACTGGTAACTTTTATTGTTTGGTTGGTTTTTTTATCCACAGTGAAAGGCTCCGCAATTTGATAATTGACTTCCACAAACCACGTTTTATTGAGCGTTTGAGCTCCGTCCTTCCTGCAGAAGCAAAGGAAACTGTTGCAAGTATTTTAAAGGGTACAAAGTGACTTTCCTCAAAACCCTCTGTTGTACATCTCTATAACCAAAGCATTTATCACACTAATTATAAGGGGTTTTTTTCCTACTTTGGGGTCCAGTCCTAGTTTTCTGCTTAAAAATTAAAAACAAGTTCTTACCTTGCATGTCTTCCTGTGATTAAATTAGTCTTGAACTAGTTGGAAGACCTGACCAGATACTTGTTTGCAACTTTATCTTACTCTTGTTAGTTGCTGCAGCTTGCAGTTTCAAACAGTGCCATATGATTACCTCTCTAACCTTTGCAAAAGGGAAGAACAGGGAAGGCTCTTAAGACACGGAAGCAGACTTTGAGGGAGTGTATGGAGATGAGCTTTAGTGTAAGCATTGACTTGTATTATCCCCCTTGCTGACTTGTTGGCTGCTCTGTAGTGTGTGATGCTTTGTGGCACTTTTTTTCTTAAAAACAAAATTTGTTTAGGTATGTGGCAGTGTTTCATATTTGGTGAGAATATTTCATTGTTCTCTTGACAGTTATTTCTGAAAGAAAATTAACTGAATTCTCTTAAAGCAGATGGAACTTTTTATAAAACTCAGTCTGAAGACTTGTTTTTTCTTGCTTGAGTTTTGCCTAGTCCAAATAATCTGGAACATGCTGCTTAATTGCATCAGACTGGGAAAAAACAGCTCTGGTGTGATGTTTCTTCTAAACAAGGTGATGCTGTATGTGCAACTCATTTCCCTTTGCTTTGAGCCATATGCTTAAACATGAAACTGGATATGATAAAATAGGAATGCCTATACGCAATATCATATGGAAGTGGTCGTTTATTGGGAAAAAGTCACAAAAGGTCTAAAAAATAAACAAGTCTTCAGTGACTTATTTCTAGGACTGTAGTGCAGACACTGTACTACGTGTCTTGTGTATTATGTTTGGTATCATTACTTCATCAGAACCTATAGACTTACTCTGCCCAGTTCTTTTCTAAGGGCTTTACTGGAAGAGGAAACTATAGATTTGTTTTATTAATCATTGTAATTAGTAACTGCTAAAGTTACGAAGTGTAGACATCTCATTTTTATTTTTCTTCTCGAAGGTCTAAATAAGCCTCAGAAACAGGCAATGAAACAAGTGCTACTTTCGAAAGACTACACACTTATTGTGGGTATGCCTGGAACAGGAAAAACTACTACAATATGTGCTCTAGTAAGATCGTCTACCCTGATGTTCAAATTTTTTTTTTTGTGAGATTTAGAGGATAGCGTTAAACAAACTGTGTTTATACCATACTGTCCAGAATTATTTGTCATGGCTTAGTCTACTGGTATCTGCTTAATTTCGAAGAAGAAAATGTATTTCTTCTTACTTAAGAACTTATGTTTGGTAGAATTAAAAATGTATTTTGTGGAGTAGGGTTCTCTTTTCTTGTGTAGGAATATACGTGGGAGGGAGGACACTGAAGTGTGATACTTAATCACTTCTGTGACACTTTGATGTCGAGTTTTTGGGCCCCAGATATCAAGAAGTCCTGAAATCCTGAGTTACAGCTCAAAAAGGCAGTGCCTTGAGGAAGTCAGTAACTTGACCATTTTAAGTTGTGTAAACCCATGGTGCTGAAGCTATGTGCAGCCTGCTAGCCATCTCCTCTAGTTGGTGGTTCTCTTTCCCCGGGAATGGATGTAGGATTCAGGCTGTTGGCTGAGCAAGTTTTTTCTTGAAATAGCAGTCATGTCACTTCCAGTTGTCATCAACTTGTGGGGAAGGAGGAGGCTGGAGAGCAAGCAGCTGCTGCTATTATTGGATCCACCCATTCCACTGAATCTGTTGTGGCTAGATTGTCATGGAGAACAGTGTGGGAACAGGCTGTAGGACCTATTCTTACAGCAGGGATCTTTAGAGTGCAGTTCCTTCTTTTCAGTACACTTGCAGATGTGCATGGGTGTTTGTAGCTCTCACTGTTGGCAGCGTGTCGGGTAAGCCAGCTGTTCATGAGAACCTTCAGGTCTGTTGCCCATATTGCTTGGACAATAGCTAGCTGGTAGATCTGGCCAGGAAGACTGATATAAATGAAGTCATACTTGTTGACTCCCTCCAAAACATCTTGTGTTTTTTACCTAGAAAACATGGGATTGTTGATCCTTCCATATGAACTAACAACTTTCTTTTCTTTCCCTTTGTATTCATTAGGTGAGAATTCTTTCTGCTTGTGGCTTTAGTGTTCTTCTGACTAGTTTTACACACACTGCTGTAGACAATATCCTGCTAAAGCTAGCTAAATTCAAAGTTGGTTTCTTACGCTTGGGGCGAGCTCAGAAGGTTCATCCAGATATACGGAAGTTTACAGAAGAAGAAATTTGCAAGTCCAAATCAATTAAGTCCGTAACAGATTTGGAAGAGGTCTACAATAGTCAGGTGAGAAAAGTGTTTTTTGCTAGTCCTGCAAATTATTATGGATAATTACATTAGTATTCTGGTTATTTGAATGCTGCAGAGAAGGAACCCATCCCAAGGGTGAGTTACTGCCATAAGAAGTCTGAGCTGACAAAGATACTCAACCTCTGCATCACTTCAGTTTCTTTATAGCCAATAATGACCCACATTAACAGTCTAAAAGTTGAAAATCATTGTTTATGTACATACAAAGTAACTTATCATTGTAAGTAATAAGTCCCCAAAACTCCAGTGCTTTTATCTGAGATCTTATGTGGAGGAGTGGTGATAAACTGCTGCAACCTCCTCCATCATTATTCACATATTGCTGCTGTTTGTCCCTTTTTCCCTCCCACTGGTGCTTGTTGTGCCACTTGTACATCAGCAGATGGGGAAGAGGAAGTGATGTGCTGGCCTGGCCAAACACTAATTTTTCATTGAAAGAGTAGTGTTACTGGTGTGGATATTAATGCAAACCATAATGGGAGCTGGGTAAACTGAGTCAGTGGCAGCTTTGAATTAAATTTCTTGAAAGAATGTAGTAGTACATTCTTTCATTTACATAGTAGTTGGAGTAAATGCCGACTTTGCAAAAGCTGCCATTTACTTTTTGTTGATAGGCATTGCAGGGGAGTGATTGAAGTCATAAGGGAAGTGACTTGATTCATATTTTAGTAATTTTGGATTGCTTGCACTGGAAGCATAGTAGTGGGAAGAACTGTGCTACTATTGTTTTGTTTGCTCTTTGGAATTTACAAGAAAGAGCATCATTTTCCACAGTACTTATACTGGCACACTATGTGAATTGTATATGCGTAGGACCTGATATCAATCTGAACACGTGGCAGGAGCAATTTGCTACAGTCTGCTCTAAAGCTGTTTTATATTTGTCACTTGCAATCAGTGCAAGAATGTGAGGCCAATATGTACGTAAGGTGTGCTTGTCTGATTTTTAGGATTAATAATTTAATTTCTTGTATTTTACTTTTTAGTTTAGTTTAATGGGAAATAATTGTTTTTTCTTTTAACCTGGAAAATGTAGTGCTAAAGATGTAAGACGTATCTTACCCTTAAAGCGTGTCTCAATTTTTCAGCCAGTGGTAGCAACGTCTTGTATGGGAGTAAATCACCCCATCTTTGTTCAGAAGCAGTTTGATTTCTGTATAGTTGATGAAGCTTCCCAAATAAGTCAGCTTATCTGTCTGGGCCCGCTATTCTGCTCCAAAAGGTTTGTGCTGGTAGGGGATCATCAGCAGCTGCCTCCACTTGTACTGAATGCAGAAGCAAGGTAAGATAAAATGCTGCTGGACAGTTACTAGTAACATGAATTCTGGGAAGGCTCTTGCAATGTTTTGACTGACATGTTTTTGGGTTTTTTGTTTGTTTTGTTTTGTAACAGAGATCTTGGCATGAGTGAAAGCTTATTTAAAAGGCTGGAACAAAACCAAAATGCTGTTGTCCAATTAACTGTGCAATACAGAATGAATAGGTATTTTAAATGTCTGTTTCTTGCATTGGGGTTTTAATGTGGGATTGAAACAGCAAGATTTAATGTTTTTTTCTTGCTTTTTAAATCTTCAGTAAAATTATGTCTCTAAGTAACATGTTAGTGTATGAAGGCAAACTGGAATGTGGTTCAGAGAAGGTGTCAAATGCCACTGCTAACTTGCCCAACCTAAAAAAATTGAAACTGGAGCTTGTAGATGCTTCAAAAACATGGTTGAAAGAAGTACTTGATCCAGACACACCTGTGTGTTTTCTGAACACAGAGAAGGTAAAGTTTTATGTTCTCCTTTCAAAACTGTATTTTTGATGAAAGTTCTCAATACAGTCAACACGTAAAACTTCATACAGCTTAGGTAGGGTAAAATATATAACTTGAAAAAATCATTTTCTAGTTACATGCAAAATGTGCAATGTGCAAGAAAGGTTGTTAGTATAGCTGATCAGTTAGGGTGGTACAACTAGTGGTGGAAACACTGCATCTAAGAGCAGCCGGAAAGATTAATGCGGATAATTCAGAAAATACTGTATGTGCTACAAACTTTATGCTCATGTACAGAGTGTAGCTTAAAACTGTGTAGCCATATTGGGTGCCTTTGCAACTGTAGAATGACATTCTAGGCCAAAGTTGGTTTTGGGTTTTTTGGTGTACTATGCAAACAAAATATAAATATAAGCATGTGTTATCATAAGTGAGACCTAGCTTTTAGAACTTTTTTCCTCTAAAAGTTTTTGGCTACATTAATGCTAGTGTGGGTATAAACCAACTGTTAATTAAAGCAGTGCTTTTCTGCTTGAAGAAAACTTGAGCACGTGCAAGTTTAGAGGCTTATTAGGTGTGATTGTGTGATTTTTTTTTTTATTTTTTCAGAATAGTGAATTAAAAAAACACAACAACCCAAAACAGTACAGGTCTTAATTAGTTGTTATGTGACAGGTTGTAACAACGGTTAGACTGAGTGCATGATAGCAGTGTAAAAACAAGTTTGATTACAGTACCTATTAAGCTGTGTAGCTGTTGAAACTGCTGTTTTGGAAAAGGCGGTGGAGTCTTCTAATATGTAGGAAAATATTTTCTGCTTCTGTAATCTATGCGACACACTAAAAATACACTGCCATGTAAAAGAAGCTTGGACACGTTGCAGAAAAATAGGATTCTTGCTGAAGTATGTGGTATCCTGCTTAAGCAACACAATAGAGACTACTGTTTTTGCATGTGGCTGGAATGCTAGAATAAACTTGATGCAGTGCAGATGTACTGCCTTGAAGACCAGTATATAGAGTTGCAGCACTGTTGCATATGGGTTTATCAATCTATTAATTTTTTGTTTATTTACCATGCTTTAGCATGTGAGACGTTGAACATAGATTACACTTAACGAGCTACCCAGTCAGTTGAATTCTTGGATTTGTGAAGCTTTTGATGCATATTGTACAACTCAGGTTCCATGTGTACAGTGGTACTGCTCTAGCAAGCAGATGCCACTTACCTGGAATACTCTTACAAATACTATGTATTAACCCACACGTTAAACATTAGAGTGATCTCCAAATTCAGCCATTCAGATGATATTGGTGTGGTTGTTTGGAGAAGTAAAACTGATCGTAATAGGATTCTGAGAGTGTTGCTTTAAGTCAGACTATACCACGTCCTGCTTTAAGTGGCAATGCTGTCATAAAAATGTAGAAGGAAAACTGAACAGAGTGGCATCTAAGAAAACAAAGTTGATGTAAGTCATTAGTATCAGTGGCAAATAGTGGAGTGGGTAAAATAGTAAATGAGTAAGGTAGTAAATGGATTTCAGAGCTGGAAAGCAGTTCAGTGTATGCTCAGTTTTAGACTGCTCTTAAGTAAAGAGGTTTCAACTTGACACCAGATGTTTACCTTGCATGACAGTTTACTAGAAGAATGATAACATCAGGGACACGTTTATTGCTAATGATAATATTTAGACTTTAGCAAAGGCAAGAGCTAAGCAAAGAGAATAAATTATAGAGCTGTGTTACAGAAATTACAAGTTTACATTGTAAACTTGTTTCTGGCTTTCTGGTATCATTCATACATGATAGAGCGAAAGTAAGTTAATAGTTAAGAAATGTTAAATTCAGGGAGTACTTTTTTTTTTACATTTGGAAGCTTAAATTTAGTACTACCATTTTGGATAGTTTTTCCTGTAGTTTTAAATGTAGGCTTTCAAGTATTAGGAAAAAAAAAGCCTTTCTGCCATGGGCAAGGGGAAAATTCACTGTAAAAAACATTAGATGAAAAGCATTAAAATAAAATTCTGATATAAAATATAGTTTGTTCTCTTACCTTGTCAGGTTGGGAAATGTCGTTTGGTTTTTTTTTTGGTTTTTTTGGTTTTTTTCCCCCTTACAGTTCTCACTATATATTGTATGAAAAGTCAGATGATCAAGCTTTGGCAGTTCAAGGTGACTTGCTAGTACTAAAACTCATTTCAGCAGATTTTTTTCAACTCGCTTTGCAAATGGAATGTTCTGAAGTTACTTTGCAGTATAGGCTTTTATACGCTAAAATTTTGCATTTAGGCTTATTTTTTATTAAAACTGTTAGGATAAATAACATGTATGATACAGTGAGTTAGGGATCGGAATGTAGTATGCTATTGTAGATAGCAATAGTAGTAATTTACTGTTTATATTTTTGAAGGTCCCAGCACCAGAACATGCGGAAAGAGGTGGTGTCAGTAATGTGACAGAAGCTAAATTAGTGTTCTTGCTCACTTCTTTATTTATTAAGGTATCTTTTTTACATTGTTCAGAGGGACAGTTTTATAATGAATCATTTTTACATCGTTATAGTGACTGTATGTATTGGGTTATTCTTTGAGGCATAGTCTTAAGGATAAACGTAAGGTTGGCTACCACTAAGTGTAAATGTGGAGCTTGAGGTCTGCATTAAGTTCCCTGTCCCTTGTCTGGCTGGATTTGGGATGCAGAAAAAGCTGGATGCCAAATTACTTTAAGAGATGAGGACATTATTGTGAGGGAGGGAAGAGATGAGAATTTGTCTTCCCTATTTCATCCAACCGGTTTCAGGAGTAGTACAGACTAGTGGTTCTGAATGTTTACCTCACCATTTGAGGAAGAAAGAAAAATGGCTGTTTTGGATTTCGAGGATATATGCCTCTGTGCTAGGTTAAGATGAAGCTTGGGAGCTTGCAGTAACGAATATTTTCTAATTTCTTTAGTTAATACCAGTTATTGCTAGAGTTCCATAGACAATTAATTTAGATACAATATCTTGCAGCACTGTTTGGGGGGGGGGGGGGGAAATTATCCTAGAGGGTCTTCTGACAGTAACAGGTATCCCAAGCTAACTGCAGTGACGTGACTTTTTTTTTCTGTTTTTTCATTTAGGCTGGCTGTAAGCCTTCAGACATTGGCATTATATCACCATACAGACATCAGTTAAAAACAATCACTGATTTGATGGCAAAATTGAATGAGAACAGAGTGGAAGTCAATACAGTAGACAAATACCAAGGAAGAGACAAAAGTATCATAATTGTATCTTTTGTTAGGAACAGTAGTGATGAAAATGTAAGTTGGTTCTACTAACTTTGTTGCAGTTAATTTTAATACTTAGATGAATTTTGAAAATCTGTGTTTTATCTACATTAAATGTTGACATTTAAGTAGGAAAAATAAAAGCAAGTTACATTTGTTTTAACAGCTTGGCACCCTCCTGAAGGACTGGCGACGTCTTAATGTTGCTATCACGAGAGCCAAGCACAAACTGATCATGGTGGGCTGCGTTCCATTCCTGTGCTGCTATCCTCCGTTAGAGAAGCTGCTCTGCCATTTGCAGTCTGAGGCAATGATATCCTTTTTCTCTACACTGTTTTGTGAAGGGGGGAAGGTAAGATTGACTTACTGAGATTAAGATTAGGGTGGAAAGGTCTTTCATTATTTAGGATATATATTCAACATCAGCAACGAGGTACAAAATGTACTAATAAAATATGCTTGAGATCAAGCTAATAGTGAAGGTTCTAAAGCCACCTGTCTTCAAAAGCAGGAAATTCCGTGCTGATTTGCAAGTCAACTTTGACTTTTTTTTTTTTAATTTTGAGGCCTGAATTTTTGATGTTTAATGCTTTCACACTTTTTTTTCTGTTATTGTCCTAGTTTCTTGGCATCTTAATGTCAGTATGGTGGTTTTCCTCAGAAATACCATGCATTTAGACGTATCTGGTGAGAGAACAGTTCATGAATAATGTTGCTAGAATGGAAAATGGTGTAACTTTCAGATGACTTGTTAATTTTTCCTTTCTGTCAGGCATGGTACTCGGTTTACTCTAACTATATGGGTGTTTCCATCTTCTGTTTAAATAGGGAAGACCTTGGCAGCTCCTTCCTTTGAAAACACCAAGACACATTCAAACCAGTCTTGTGAAAGCGATACGTTATCAAAGTGCTTCCTTAACTTGCTACATCTTCAATCTTCCAGCAGGGGCTCATGAAAGTATCCACAAATGTAACATTTTATGATGGCGAAGATGGAGAGTTTTACAGGCATTCACATATCTTCTTCTGGTGCTGCTCAATGTAAATAACTGATTCGTAGGGTATGAGTGCTGATGTGTACTGTTTAATCTGAGTGAAGCCCAAACAGAAATTGCATTCAATTATTTTAAAGGTTTCCTTTCAGTAAAATGACACCGCATGTTTGTTTCTTTAATAAGCCGAGTTGTTTCAGTACCGGTATACTTGTAACAAACCAGAAATATGAAGGACTTGGTTCCTTCCCATACTTGGATGGCTGCTTGTACATTCACTTTCAGCTTGGTAAACACTCATCTGCATAGGTGAATACGAAACACTTGAGGAGGAGGGGGGTAGCAAACCTATGCTGCATCAAGTCATAGTTTCCTGGGCTTAGTTTGGTTTTAAAAACTTCACTGTATGTAAAATACATTCTAATTCCATTTATTAGAATTCCTAATTAAGATGCTGTGGTGTTGTGCTGTTTGGAAAAAAAAAATTAGGATAAACTTCTTTCTCTTCTTCAGAACCTCACATGCTTTTAAAAATACTGAAATCTTCTATATTTATATACATAACTTAATTGACCTCATAAAGATCCCTTGATGACTTCTCTAATCTCTTGATTTTTGCATACATCTTTGAGACGTGGTGAATCATTTAATCTCATCCCTTTTTATGAACTAATGTATTTAGCAGATAAATCTGAAGTGAAATGCTGCCCAGTTGAAGGTCATAGTAAAACACTGTTATACTACCTCATACTCTAGACTGTTAGTGAGAAGCTTCTTTCAGAGATCACTGGTGGAAACATAAAATATTTTTTTATTATTATTCTTAAAAACCATTAGTATTTGTTTTCTCTTGGATCCATGTCAAATAGTTGTGTGCATATAGTTCCAGACAAACTTCCAGATGTTAAATGTGGGCTTTTTCACTCTTTTTGTTTGTTTTTTTTTTTTTTTTTTAACTGCTCCTTAACTTTTGTAATACTTGAAATAAAATGTTGATGTTGGTTTTGTTATAGTTGTTTATATTTTGTTAATATTTTATATTGTGCAAATATTTTTAACAGTGCGAAAATAATTTGAATAGCTGACAGGATAGTCTCTTTTTCAGGTGAAAATACATGCTTCATCAACTGTATGTGCTCTGGGTTTTTCAAAAGATAAAAATTATACCCTTATTACAGTAGTGATTTCACAATAACATATCATTGTCTAGAAATATTTTTCTATGTTTAGGATCTAGGTGTACAAAAATCTTTAAGACTTAGCTTATCTGTTTTCCTGGCTAAGCATAATTTCATATAAGAACTTTTCCTCATGCTATTAAAGTTAATAAATCAATAAATTGGAGGCATTGCTATCCCTCCACAAAGTTGTGTGAGGAACAGTCACAGGAACAATTCCGTGTTTCCTTATCTACTTCTAATATGTGTTCTTTCTTACTACATGGTAAAAATTAGATTGAGTAGAGAGCTACAGATAAGAAAACATTTTGATCTGGTAGTCTCTAAATACTCTTGCATTCTAATGAATATGTCTCGAAGTGATATCTTGTAAAAGTAAAAAATTACTTTTTCTGTTAGCCTTCAGAACAGCTTTATGAAGTGGAAAGTCATTGATACTGCAGGAAAACGCAGGCTGCGTATGGACTTAGCGCATTATGTGTTGCTGGGATTCTTAAAAGAAAAAAAGAATAGCTTGTTTAAACTGCAAACAGTGTTAATATATAGGTTATTTTGCTTTTAAGAGGTTGGGAATCATGGATGTAGAAGTAGCCCTGTCACCATGGGCTGTGTTCTGCCTCCGTGCTGCCCTCCTCATTTGCAAGCCACAGGGCTGATACTCTTTCTCAGGGCCGTTTTCGTGTGGCCTCTGCAGCGGGGGGAGGGGGGAGCGCACCTTTGTGTTCTGCAGTGTGATTTAAGGCAGTGGCTGAGCACAGCCAAAGGTGATGCTCAGGAGATCCCATGTCTGTGTGACTGGTGCTCGGTGCTGAATGCCTCGGCCCTCTGCGCCTGCACCATTTTTTTTTGTTTTGTGCTGAGATTCAAATGACAGGGGTTTTTAAAGAGTAAAAATAAGACACTTGAAAGGAGCCGCGATACGCGTTTTTTTAAAAGACCAGCTTTTATTCCCGGTACACTAATTTTCAAGGTATTTTTCTAGAACAGTATTTCTCCAAGGCTGGATAGTGTGTGTCGGAACACCTGCTGTTCGTTGGTGTGGATGTAGGGGTCGGAGCTGTCGCTCACAGGGGTAGAGAAGGCTCAGGCTGGTGCTGGTAGCTGCTTGCCCTTAGCAACGGCCATGGCTGCTGAGAGCCGGCTCCCGTCGGTGCGGCTGGGCGCCCACCCTGCGCGGGGCCAGGCCGCGGCCCCTCGCTCGCCCCCGGCTGCAGGGCTGTCGCGGCGGCAGGAGGCGGCGGCGCCGCCGCCCCTGGGGGGACCCCGGAGGGCCGGGCCGGGGGCAGGGCGGGTCCTCCCGCCGCCAGGGGCGCCGTTGGGCGCGGGCGGAGGGGCCGGGCCCACGCAGCGGCGGGGCGGGAGGGGCCGGGGGCCCGCAGGGAGCGGCTGAGGCGGCGGCTCCTCCTCTCCAGCCATGGGTGAGCGGCGGCTGCGGCGCCCGGGGAGGGGGGCTGCGCTGGGTGGGGGGCGCCGGGGCCGGCGGCGGGGGAGCAGGGGCCCTGCGGCGGGCGCCCCTCAGCCGCCGGGGGTGCCGGCTGCCAGCGCGGCGCCCGCACTGGCAGAAAATGTCCGCTGCGGCGGGAGCGGGGCTGGGGGCGGCCCGCGGCCTCGGGGGGTGGTGGCGGGGGCGGCCCGGAGCCGGGGGCCCCGCGGTGTGTCAGCGGGGGCTGGGCCCGGGTGCTGGCGGCTGTCCTCCCGCCCCCGCCGGTGGCTGTGCGGTGCGGGCGGCGCCCGGCTGCCCAGGTGTGGGTCGGGGGGGCCGGGCGTTCGGTGCCGAGGTCGCTTTTTCTGCTGGCTGTCAGGTGGCTTAGGGACACCTTGTCCAGCCTGTAGTCGTAGCAACTGCACGCTTGGGTTTAGTTTTTTTTTTTTTCTTCTTTTTTTTTTTTTTTTTTTCTTCTTCACAAATACTGTTTGCGGTAAGGGTTTGCTTATCCAAACTGGCTGGGAGGTCTCTTGGGCCAAGCCTTGCCCCGGTGAGGCCGGCGACATCAATGCCACCTGCAAATAGTCCCTGTCTGGGCTGCTGCTGCAGGGTGAGCGCAGCCTTTCGGAAGCCCTTCGTAGCTCGTTTTGCTCCACAGACGTACAGACTAGAAAACATGTTCTGTGAAATTCTAAATCTTGATTATTTTTTTAAGAAGCAGGTGAAGAAATCGGCAGGTAAATCACACTTTAAAATGGATCTGAAATGTGTTTCTCCCTCAGAAAGACGAGGCAAGAGGGCTGACAATTAAAAGGACAGTAGACATGTAGGTCTGTCTGTGGGACGGATCATCTCCAAAACTCAGAATGAGGTCACCTGAAAAAGGAATGTGTCAGGTGCCTTTGGGGAAATAGACTGAGTACGTGGCAAGGGAGAGCTGCCCACCTGACGTCTGAATTGAACCAGGCTTCTCCTACAATAATATTCATATTTAGTAATGCCAATAGCAAACCTTAATAAAAAAGCAGAAAGCCTGACATGAGCTTCACCCACAGAAACGCTCCTGTTGTTGCAAGCCCCCATCTGTTCCAGCCAGGGATGCTGGTGCTGCTTTCGGTAGGGCTGGTTCAGTCCTGGCGGCTGAGCGGGCGGGAAGTCAAGAGACAAACCAGTGAGCTGTGACCATTAACTGGATAAATTTTTGCCAGAGTGCTGTCGCTAATTGTCTGCTGTGTCTTCTGACATTTTCAAGTGTTCTCTGTTGAAGTACTGGTAAATTGAGAGACTATAAAAGTAGTTTTTAAGGTTATCTTGGGTACATAATCTCTTTTTTTTTTTCTGGAAAACTGAGGTTATGTTGTATGGTAGTAGTAGGGTAATTTGATATTTGACAGGCAGTTCAGAATACAAAAAATTAGAAAGTAATTTTCAAAGTTTCTAATATCTAGATACCTGAAATTGCGGTATGCGAGAAATGAGACAAGTCATTTCATTGCTGTTTGAGAAACCAAGAAAGTACCCATCTGTTACGGTGATTCTTTTTGCTTTGGCTTTAATGTATACAGTTCTTCACGCTTTCTGATGTGCGAAGAGATAGGGTCAATACTTGAACATACAAATACTCAAATTTGCAGAGGAAGAGGCTCACATTTTTTCTCAGACACAAATCTGTAGAGGTATTTGACATCTGTGTCTCAGTGTCTTAACAAATGAAGGATGCAGATAATATTTTTTGGGTTTTTTTACCTCATTTGTTAGATTTAATTGCAAGTAGCAGAAGACAGTAAATCATCATCCTTTTTTGCTTCTTTCTAAGCTACTTAGATCATGGTGAATAAATAGAGGGTTGTTTTGTCTCTGTTTCAGCCTGACAAAATAGAGGGTGGCCTGAGTGTTTGAACTGCTTCATTACAAATGAAGATCAACTAAGAATCTCCTGAACGCTGGTTTCAGTAGCAGGAGTTCTAAGAGGAACCTTGTCTGTTCTGTCAATTAAGATGATTTTCTAAAGCTGTGGATTTTTTTTACTGTCTACATTTAATCCCCAAATGCGTTTTTGTAGCATGTGTTTTGTGCAGTTTACCAAAAACATTTTTATGGTAAAGCAAAACCTTTAGTTCTTAAGTTTTCTTGTGTAGAAAATACTTTGTAGCTATAGTCAAAACTGAAATTTCAGTATGTACTATTTTCCTGAAACTGCTCCTGGTTTACAGGCTAAGGCCTTGTACAGCATAAGCAGGAAAACATGTGGTTATGTTGCTATGAAATTAAGACTAGAGCAGAAAGTGATTATATATAAGTATGATGTCTTTTTTTGTAGGTAGACTATAATACCCCAAATAGATACTTATATTAATAGGAATTTGATATGATAAGGGCACTGGCTGCTGTTATGCAGCAGAGTTTTTGAGTGCAGCATTGATGCCTGTGTTAATTTGCAGTTACTGACTGCTGCAGAAATGTACTGAGACAACACAGTACCTGAGAGCTGACATTGTCCGCCTCGTTTTTTCATTCATCTATTAAAACAATGTAGGGTCTGTAAGGGTGTTTGTTGGAGTGGGTGCTTTTCTTTAACATGGTGGTTTATAGTGCTTACTAAATTACTCCCTTGAGTTTATCTAGAATAAGGTAAGTTGTTCTTTGACCAAGGTGGTCATGAAGCATTTTATTATTTTGGGTCTCTTCTAAAACTTGAACCATAACTGGTTTTGTTTTCTTTATTGTCTTAGCTGTAAAGGACCCTACAGCTGTAGAAAGAGCAAATTTACTCAACATGGCTAAACTGAGTATCAAAGGACTCATTGAATCAGCTTTGAGCTTTGGCCGCACTCTGGATTCTGACTACCCACCTTTGCAGCAGTTCTTTGTTGTCATGGAGCACTGCCTGAAGCATGGCCTTAAAGGTGTGGTAATTGCTCTCGCTGCATATTTCTCATCCCAGACATGCTATCTTTCTTCCTTCCTTTCTTGGAGCGAGATAAAATCAAAGTGTGTTACCTTGCTTTAAGAAGTGAAGAAACTATACTCACCTTTTTATAATTAATAGTGTCATTATTAATACATCACAACATATGTTCCCACATTTACCAGCTTTTTCTTTTCTATATCATTTGTTGTTAGTCATCCAGGGATTATCACAACTGCATGCATGTATGTAGCTTATATTTTTAGCTAGCTTTCGTTTTTACACTATTTTGTTCTAGTACAGCAGTTTTATGTTCACAGTGAAGTGATTTGGAAGATGGCTTTGGATCTGATGAACTGGCCAGTGTCACAGTTATCAGTTATCTCTAAGTCTAGAATCAGTGGTTAATGCTTTCATCACACCAGCTATTTTGAAGGAAGCTGCTCCAGTAGTTGAAGTTAATTCAGGTATTTAATTTTTGTTTTCCTAGTAAGAAAATCCTTTCTAAGTTACAATAAAACCATCTGGGGTCCTCTGGAACTTGTGGAGAAATTATATCCAGAAGCTGAGGAAATAGCAGCAAGTGTCAGAGATTTGCCTGGCCTTAAGTAAGTAGTATTGGTAAAATACAGCAAGAAAATAAAGAACCTGATTGAGAATTTACAGATGTCTCATGATTTCATTTGGCATTAATCAAGTCTTTGAACAGCTAGCACATGATACTGGGGAGAGCACAGGTGAATCTTTTCATATTTTCATATATTTTGCACAAAACAGCTAAAAATGTAGTATTTTTATGTTCTTTTCTGATGTTCCTGGGAGAAAAGCTTTCGGAGTGGTGGACAAAAGCAGTGCAAAAAGAAAAGCATTTTGTATCAGTCTGCAGTCTAGAACTGCAGCAAACTCTTGAGTCTGGTCAGCAAAGGCTGTATAAAAACAAAGGGTAACATACTGAAAAGTATTAGGCAGCTTTTCAGATTCTTGTGTGTAGGGTCTGTCTCAAATGTAAATTTATGCTGTGAACTACAATCTCCTCCCATTCCTCTGCATTCTGCTTTTGTATTTAGCTATGTAATTGTCTGTACATTAAATTCCAAAAGAGTTTGGTACATTGTGATTGGTATATGAGAGCATAAGGGTTATAATTTATAGCTTTAGACCTTTATATCTGAAGCACGTAGGTATATAAATGTATCAGGTCAGATGACATAATACCTTTTGACAAGCATGTTGCGCTCTTCCTATCCTGACATTGCAGGCAGTCTAAAGGTTCATGTTTAATTTGTTGGGTATTAATATTTGCCAGTTACATCCATTTTCATCTTGACTTGTCCTTCTAAGATACCACTGAATTTGTAAACAGGTATCAGTTAAAGCTAGAATTCACTATGTGTTGTGTGGACCCAGAAAATAGGATTGGAAAGGCAAGCTTGTGTGATGAGTTGTAATGGACATTTGGTTACTTTTTTCACAATTCCTCTGAAGACTTTATAAGGAACTTGCAGAAAGGAGTCTGAATGGTTGCAGACATTTTACTGCAGCTAGAAACGGGACTTTCTTGATTATCTTTACAGGCACTGTCAGGTTATGAGGAAGGTGCTTACAGGAAAACAGCACCACTCAAAAATTCTTTCCATGCTGCTAGCCTTGCGCTGTGTGAGAACAAAGCACATTGAAATATAACAGTGTGGAAAGTTGCGTGTTTTCACTCTCTGAGCAAAACAGTTAATTTTACTGTCAGGCTCTTGTGCTTTCTCTGTTCCTGTTCTTTCCAGGGTCTGCTCCCAGGCCCAGCTGAGTTGAGGAAAATTTTTCTGATATTAACCCAAAGCTTGGAGTCAAAGCCTAGACATTACGGCTTCCCAGACTGCATTGCTTGACTAATAGTTTAGAATACCCTTTCAGAAATACCAGTTGTTCTACCGATAGTCTGGTAAGATGTTTAAGACAGTGAATTAATTGATATATTGTTGATTTGGGACTGTTTGTCTCCGTGCCCTTTTTTCCAGAACACCGCTGGGCCGTGCCCGGGCCTGGTTACGGTTAGCACTAATGCAGAAGAAGATGGCCGACTATCTTCGCTGTTTGATCATTCAGAGAGATCTTCTTAGGTAAACAATTAAGCAGATTTTGTTTATAATTTATTTTTACAGGTTTAGTCTCCTGGAAAAAAAACACTATTATTTTCTATTTGATACTTTTTAATGTATCCTTAGTGTAGCAAAGTGTATCTTCTGGACTGTGGGCTGATTTCGCCCAGTCCTCAGGGTAGAGGGACCAAACCTTGCTGTCTCATCAAGATTGAAGGCCAGCTGAGGGGCAAAGGGATGCTTCCTTCCCATCATGTGGGAGAGACTGTTCTTTCATGGGTGAGGGCAATGGGGCTCCCGCTGCATTCTTCCACCATGCAGAATATGGACTAGAAACCTCTGGAGAGGAGAATGAATTCACCCCTACCATATGCATGGTTTCCTACTGAGCTGCCATTACATGGAGGACTATTGCCTTAAACCTTCCTTTCACAGTTCTAAAACTGGCATTGCTCTCTCCTAGTGTAACTTCCTTGTGGTGGGGTAGTTGAAGCACAAAGGGGAAAAACCCTTGTAATCTTAATTTTAGTTTTATAACCTATACATATTTTTAAGACTTTTCTTGCATGCCTGGATAATGCTGGTATGTCAGGATGACATTGGTGTTCAGCAGCTATGGGCTTTTCCATTGAAAGCACAATTTGTTTCATAGAGTCTTAAACTTTATTTAAAAAACACAAGGAGGAGGACATAAATGTTGGTATTCTGTTTAGTGAAGCATTTTTCTTTTAAAATCCTTGTCAGCATTTTAGCCCTTTCCGTTTCCCTTCTCTTACCCATTTAATCTCTTACTTGGCTTCTTTACTTTCAAAATGTGTTCATTAAAGTCCAGACTTTTTCTCACACACGGTAACTTTTTTACCATTTTTCCTTTGTGTTCTCTAGTGTTTCTTAACAGCATAAGAATTGTCAGTGTGGCCAAGCATTCATCTGTTGTAGTATTCTATTCAAAAGTGGCTAATAACAAGTATATAGGGAAGAGCTTTTTTTTTTTTGCTTTTTTTTTTCTAAAGGCAAAATAGGTCTTGCCCCCCAAATTCCCCAGACCTTCAGCAGCTTGTAGCTCAGATATCTGGAGCCAAAGGTAGTATCTTTGATTTTAACAGCCTCTGAGACAAACCATGCCCTTTCAGTTTTTAAATATTTAGGAGGTAGAAGTATGGGCAGACCCAGTTCATCTTTAAGGATGTTGGAGTAAGGCTAAAATAAGAGAAACAATTCAGATTTAGGTGTCATGTTATTAATTTGTTGGATGTGAATATACTGTTTATACCAATAAGATGCAATTTTCTTTTAACAGTGAATTTTACGAGTATCATGCACTAATGATGGAGGAAGAAGGAGCAGTTATTGTTGGGCTATTGGTTGGGTTAAATGTGATAGATGCTAACCTTTGTGTGAAGGGAGAAGACCTAGATTCACAAGTAAGTCCATACAGGTAAAGTAATGTACATGCAGTCTATAAGATTTTTACGTACAGTGAGTTTTATTAGTATGGAGTTGTGACTTGTTAAAAATCTTTAGTACTAGAAACTGCTTAGGGCGTGATGCTGCTCCTTGATCAGTGGGGGGCTGGTTGCGTTACTATCAGTTGGGTCAGACCTTTAGAAGTTGATAATTGTCAAGAGTGCAAGGGTAACATCTTATGCTTTGTCATCAAATGCATGCAGTGGTAGCAATACAGAGTTCTTTCCATCTTAATTGTATCATTCCTCTGCGGGAGAAGTATAATTCCATGACCAGTTTATCCCAGTCAGTCCATTTATTGTTGTTTTGGAACATATAGGAATGTTTCAAGGACCTGAAACAAGAACTTGCTTTGCATAGTGTAATAAAAGACCTTATAAGAGGGTGACTGCTTTCAGTCTGCAAAACAAGACTTGGAATTCTTCCTCCTTTGCAAAGTGCTTTGACTTTGAACTCTGATCTTTTCCAATAAAATCTTTGCAGATTCTTTTTAAATAAAGTCAGCTGCACAAGTATTTATAAGTAAATGTAGGCTGTGTTCAGTCCTGATTGGGCTTTTTTCCAGCTTCTTTGTGGAAAAAATCATAATAGTTTGAGTATTATTGTGTTGCAGCATATATTTGATGAAAAAGCAATTTCTGTGGAACAGAAAAGTTACAGCTAATCGGGTGGGTGTGCTGTTTAATCATAGGGATAAGTTGTCTTTGGTTGTTCATTCTAGTTACTGTCTAATGTTTTAGGCACTGATCTTGCATACTGGAAGGTGTAACATTGAGAGGTGTGTAGTTACAGAAAACTTAATAATTTGCTTTTCTTAGTATTGAGAATTACTTATGTGTATTACAAATCACAAAAATCTGTTTCTAGCGACACCTTTGTTACCTAGGTCACTTGGTGGCTTTGCTGTATGAGGGGAGATAAAATGTGATTTTAGAAGGTAGTAGTGGCTGTTCTGATGAGGTTTTAGAGTAATTCTCCCTGTGAAGAGTAGTATAAATAACGCACCTTCTCAGAGAAGCCAGAGGAAGCAAGTTGTATTGAGCAGAAAAGAGAAACGTCTGAAGGATGATGGAAGCTGCATCTAGGAGCATAGTTCTGGTATGTTAGAAGAATGCTATTCAGTGGTATAATGTGTATATGTACACACGGAGAATTAAAACAAAGTGACCTTTATAGAGATAACATTTTACTTTTTTATAGACATAGTATTTTGCTTTAATAAGCAAAATTATGTTTTTTAAAAACCTTGTGGAGAACAAGTAGACCATCATAGGAAACTGACAGGAGAGCATTGTGTAAACCAAGGAAACATTGGACTTAGCAAGTTACTGGTATTCAAAAGCTAAAGGGATCTCAAGAAGGAAGCAGTAGATCAGATAAATTGAAATACTTCGTGAAAAAATCACTAGAGGCCGAAAAGGAAGGGTATTGGTAAAGCAAATGTGGTTAAATACTTTCATTACGTTTGTAAATAGAGTTGGAAGCAGAACTCCTGGTAATGTTATTTATAGTATATATGATTAAATTGCAATTGAATAGAAAATGAATTAATTAGATTCAGATTTAGAAAGGTTTAAAAAAATGAATGTGGTTGAGTTGACACACCTGGGAATCAGCAAGTGTGGAGAGGTAGTATTTGGCAAGGAATACTGAAAAAATAAACATGGGGGAAACATGAGTTTGGGAGATGTGTTGTGATAGCAAATCATGTGAAACATTACAGACAAATTACCACAACTCTGCTCAATCAGTGATAGGGTTGAGTAGTATCTGGTGATTCGCCAAACAAAGTCTTCCTGTAAGTTCTTGGCTAAGCTCAGTCCCCTGAAGTTGTCTTTTCTTTGGGATTTGATACATGGCAAATGGTTAATTTTGTTCAAATGTAACATAATTCTTAACAAATATGTGAGACTACCCTTCAAAAAAACAAAAACAAAACCCTAACAACAAACCTGCTTAAAATGTTACAGTTCATTCTTTTGAGCTTCTGGCTGAAACTGGACCAATCTTAAAAAAGTTGATGTAACTACTTAGATACAAGACTGTGAATATCAACAGCAGTTACTTATATGATATGAAACTGTACATTTGCTTTCCCCTAGGTTGGGGTGATCGATTTCTCTGTGTATTTAAAGAGTGATGATGACATTGGGGGTAAGGAAAGGTATGTCCTCACAAAATACCTCAGACTTTGCATGTTAACAAATGATTTCTTGACTGGTGCCCTGCACATTATAGAAATAAGTCAGACTCCCTAAAGTGAAGTCTTCTGATCTCATGCCTTGAGAAAAATGGTGTGCTACCTTGTTCTGTATTACTAGTTAGCTGGAAGAATATTTGCACTGTGAAGCAAGCTTCAGCGACGTTACTTAACTTACTTTACCTGATGGACAGTATTGGAGGATTGCAAGGTGGCAATGAAAAGGAACCTGCTAACCTTTAAGTGCTCAGCTTGGGATTTAGTCAGTGTTTATGGCAGAGTAAACATCCTTTTTCTTTTGCAACTATGTGTATGTTATGTTTCATGTAGAGAAACTGTTTGCAGTTAAAGCATTGGGATTTTTTGTCTCTCACTGATGTCACAACATGTAAGTTCCTGACTTAATGGTTGTGAGTGAAGTTGCTTCCTTTCTTTTTAAGAAGCACAATTAAGATGGACATTTGCATATTAATGATATGTATATTTTCAGTACATAGTTCGCTACATCATTTTGTTGAAGCGGATTTTATTATGTGCTTGCTTTAGAAATGTACAGATTGCTGCGATTTTGGACCAAAAGAATTATGTTGAAGAACTAAACAGGCAACTGAAGTAAGTATTACTTTGAAGTATGCATGTCAGGCCAAGCTTACAGGTAAAACACCTCAGATTCCTTTTCTAACACAGCTTTGTGAGAGAAAGGGGTGCAGATTCTTCATGTTTAGACTGAGGATGTAGTGAAGTTTGAAAGGATACGCGCTTCTGGAGAGACTCAGAAAGTCTCTCAGTTTTCATGCTTTTGTTTTTGACAGTCAGAACCTTTGTTCCTCAAAGAAACGAAAAACAGAAGGCCAAAACTGATCAAGGTCCTCACAGTTTATAACTTCACAGGAATGAAAAGCTTGATCTGGATTTTAACTGCATTCTGTTTAACAGTTCTCAAAAAGTGTTATTGAGTGTTCTGAGTGAATCCACATGGTTTTGTTTTTTTGCCTTTCATAATATTTTAGTTTGTAGCTTTAATGCCTGGGACCAAAACTGAGTAAGTTTGTTGCTTGCTGGCAACTACTTACACGCTGTAGGTTGTGCTTCCTGTAGAAACAGTTTTCAGGAAAGCAGCCTTTGCTGGATGGAGCAAACCTAGTCCACCACTTTATTTATTATTGTACAAATATAGCAACAGTGATTGTAATTCTCTGAGGAGTATTGTACAAAATTTAACATTGTGAGGAGCTAAAAAAGAAAAAGCCTACCAAAACCAAACAACAAACCCACAAAGAACTTCTGTAGAATCTGTAGTATAGCTGATCTTGATCCCTTTTTGAAATATAATCATATTTTTTAACTTCTAATGCTGTTAATCTCGATCATTAGTTACTGTGTGGCTACTGTTGGGGTAAAGATATTGTGATTTGAAGTTGTGTCAGTCAGTGAGCAGAAACCTTCAACAGGACAGAACTGAGTGTGTCAAATATGAGCAAAGTGAAAGGTAAGGAGAAAGGAACTGTCACAATTAAGAACAATTGCATTTATTCAGGTGAGCCTGTGTGTATTGAGTATATTCCTGTATGCTGGTTTTTGCAAGAGATAGAGATAACCCTGGGAGTTAATCGCTGTACCTCACGTTAAAGCTTTTGAGCTTGTTTGAATGAATTTTGATGTAATTTTGAATAACATTTTTTCATTTTCTTTTTCAGTAGCACAGTTAGCAGTCTACATGCAAGAGTTGATTCATTAGAGAAATCAAACACTAAACTGATCGAAGAGGTATTATTTTCTTTTAGTAACGTATAACAGATATTATTTACTCTCAAAGACTGTTTTTCTAAATAAACTTAGATTATTTAGTCAACATACATTCTGTATAATATGTTCCAGTAGCTGTATTTTGACTTGAAGAAAAGGTGCAGTAGCTGCAGGAATTTGAAGTCAGCTTGCCTGGGTAGCCTGCAGCATCAGTAAATTAATACTGTAGAACATCACCATTTCCCATTTTGGACAAAACCAGAAGAGAAATTGTTCTTGATGCCAGCTGTCAGTCTGATTTTGTGCAGATGACTAGTCTATAATAGATGACACCAGTTGCTACAAAGAGATGGAAAGTAGTTCACTAAGCAATTTCTGTTACTGTTCTCAGCTTTAGCCAAAGGATTGTTTCTTGCTTATTTACCGTATGCTTGTAGCAGTTTTTAGCCCTGTATAGCTCTGGTTTTGTATTTATATCCTGTATTTCCAGTTATCTGTGATGCTTGACTAGATTCCAGTATTTTTAGCTTTATAAGAGAGGCCACAATTTATTTTAATCCAAGCTGCTTGAGAAATAGTTAATGAAGGGGAAAATTGAATTGTCTACATTCAGTTGTTGAAGAGATAGCTAGAGCTCACTGTGAGTATTGATATATCCAGATAGAGGGAAACCATTTTTTATGAGCGTTAATTCTTAGATTATTCTGGTTCCTTTACAAGCCTTTAGCTCAACTGTCTACCTGTTTTGATCAGCTGGTTTATAATTCTGACATTAAGGCATATACTGTAGGGCCCAGTTCTAATGTTTCCTTTTTTGTTAATATGTTTTCATTTGGGAGACACTTTCTTTTGTAAGTTGCTCAGTATGATATAATAAGATGTCCAAATTGAAAGAAAAAATATAGGATGAGGAAATGAAGGTCCTTAAGTCATAATGAGGCAATGAAAAGAAAGCATATTCTTTACCAGACATGAAATAGTGAAGAATCTTGGAATGTGCATGCTGTTGTGTAATGGAAGTGACACTAAAACCAGGAACTTTGTTTTCTTTAAAAACAGTTAATCCTCTGTTTGGTAGACTGTGAGAATAGAGCAGAGATTGTCTTGGTCTTGCATTCATCAGAACGTTTTTTTCTTTATTCTACACACAAAAGCAGTCATACTGCTTTTCCTTTTCTTCTTTTCTTTTCTTTTCAGCTAGCAATAGCCAAAAACAATATAATTAAACTTCAGGAAGAAAACCATCAATTAAGGAGTGAAAATACTCTTATTTTGATGAAAACACAGCATCATCTAGAGGTATGTTAGTTCTACCGCATGTAACATAGTAACGTTGTATGGTTCATTGTCATTCAAACGTGCTTACATCTGCAACTTGAAGTACACAGTAGCTGGGCCAAATCTAAACCAGCTTTTATTACGGAAAGAACCTATTAAATTTGAGAAGCTTTAAAGTGGCATAAATACATTGAAATTCTAGGACACTAGATTGTTTTATAACCACATGCAAATTTTGTAGCATTTTTCCTTGCATTCTTTCTAGTTTTTTTCCCTTTTTTTCTTTAGACTATAAGCTATATCTAAGAGCATTTAAGGCCATGTTATCTGAAAATCTTGTCACAATAGTGTGTATTTTAGTTGGCAAACTGGCTATTCTGATGTGCCTCATTATATAGAATGTCATTTGGAGTAATCTTATATACGGTTGCTGAGCTTTTTTAAGCTGTGATTTATAACTCCTTATTTAACTTCCTGTATATTTTACAGGATAATTGGTAAAAGCACAGGTTAATCAGATATTTGGATTGCTCAGTACTGAAACGGCTATGCATTAGAGTGACTTACTGAAGGAGGACTGTAATGCAGTACAGATGTTTATTTTCCTAGATTTAGTCAGTTCTCATTGTAAAACTAATGACCACATAGCAGAAACAGCTTTTTCCATGTTTGTACTGTGCTTGGAGAATATGTTTTTAAGCCTTTATTCTCTGCTGCCCCCCCTCCCTCCCTGCCAAGTGTTAAATTTATGCTATTAATGGCTAAACTTGTGATGATGAAAGATAAATTCTTTGTATCTTTGTAGGCAACTAAAGTGGATGTTGAAGCAGAACTTCAGACATACAAGCACTCCAGGCAGGGTTTAGATGAAATGTACAATGAAGCACGAAGACAGCTTCGAGAAGAATCACAACTTCGACAAGTAAGTGTTCTTTGCTAGGATTACACAGCACTTCTAGAAGACATTATGCTTGAGAAGAGTCAGTATAAAAGTATAGTTTTGCTTTTGCTGAGATTAGATGCTGCCTTTAATTGACTTTAAATGCCTTTTCTCTAACTGCCTATAATAAGAAGGGTTTTTTAACAGAGCAAGCTACATCAGTATTTCTGTAAAAATGTTGCTAAAGCATGATGAAGCAAATACAATTTCATTGAGAAATTTTTAGGTAAGCTGTTAGCAATACTGTATGCTCTGTACGTGTGCTAAATCTTTCATGTGAAAATAGAAATCCTTTAGTTCTATTTTTGTAATTAATACCTAGGCAACTCTGTGCAACCCTGGGCAGGGTAATGTCTTATGTGAGTTGTATTATCCCAAAGTTAAAACCCCCCACATTGGTCACTAAGTGCATTAACATGTGATGTTTATGAAGTGGATAATTTGCAAAGTTAAAGAAGGGCAGGATTTCTGAAGCGGTGAAATGGGTGGTGCTGCAGCTCTGTTAGTTAGCTTTTGCCTTCTTCAACACAGAGATAAAATGTTGCATAATTACTTAAAGATTGTGTGTTACATTATGTTTGTGTTTTACAGGATATGGAGAATGAGCTAGTGGTTCAAGTTAGTATGAAACATGAGATAGAACTTGCCATGAAGTTGCTGGAGAAGGACATCCATGAGAAGCAGGACACCCTCATAGGCCTTCGACAGCAGCTTGATGAAGTTAAAGCAATTAACATGGAAATGTACCAAAAGCTGCAGGTAAAGGAACAACCTGCTGTTAAACTGATGAAATGTATTTGATGGGAGTGAGAGATGCATTACCATTTTGTTTAGTTAAATGCTGCTCTTTCCTTAATTTTTGGTTTGTTTCTACTTCTTAGGTCAGCTTGTCATTTTGGAACATTAGCGATGCAAGCATGATTTCGCACAAAGTAGTTCATAAGACAGTCACTTAATGTTAATGGGTTTATGGGAGAAAAGAGCGTGAGAATAAGACCATGGCCTAATAACATGCTATATGGAATCGAGAAAGTAATAGTACATCTAGCAGTAATGACACTTTTTGGCTTGCATTTTATAAAAACCCAAGAGAACGTAGGCATGTAGTGAGGAGTTAAGAGACCTGAACTTACAAAGTAAGGAAAGGCATTTGGAAAACAAGGTTGTGCTAAATGGAAAAAGCTAATTACAGGGTGGTGGATTTTCTTTAATCTGTTAACAAATTAAGAAAATCTGTAACAGTGCAATGCTTCCATGGGAGAATATGGATCTTGGAGACCCAATTTGCAGTTAACAAATGACCAAACACCAGGGAAGTTTAGCAGTTAATTAATTATATTTATGCTGAACAGAAATTTGATTTATGGAATAAATTATCAAAAACAGCGCAAGAAACCAGTCAAATCTATGCCAGAATGAGCAGAAAAAAATTAGGATGCTACAGAGAGATAATTGAGATGATGGACAAAGGGTGCTGCTTTTCAGCCTGCAATTGTGAGGAAACTGGACCAGAGGAAGAGAGATGGAAAGAAAAATAAGAAGAGACTGTTCTTCTGTATGTTAGGATCTGTAGGATTTTGTTTTTCTTCTAAAGCTGTACTACCGGGGACTGTGGGTAACACTGACTTCACTTAATGGCGTTCAGACCCACTTCCTGGGCAGAGTAAAACAGTTTAATTATGCCTGATCTCTGCTGTTTGGGAACCAGTTGATAGTGTTGATCTGTATAGCAAGGATAATGCTCTACCTTTTGTTCAGATCTTCAAGCTGTGGTTTTAACAGCTCTGCAAGCAGTCAAAACTGTGAAGTGTGTTAGTAAAATTCTTAAAAGATTTTTAGGCACATATGGTAGTTTGCTAAGAGTTGGAGAACCTTAGTGATTTCCAGGACTAAGCATCTTGGTTCTTTATTAGTAAGGTTCTAATGAGCTACTTAAAAAGATGATCAGTGGATTTAAGTTGACTTGCAAAATGATTAAGAAAGGAAACAAAAATGAAAAGTGTATACTTATTTAAATGGCATCTATGCTTGCAAAGTACAAAACTACAGATTTGCTAGGCATAAAATCTTAAGTACTGTCAACTACATTTTTTAGATGGGAATGTTTAAAATTAATCAAAACCTGAAGCCATTTTAACATCTTTCCCTTCAGGTACTGAATTAAGAAAACCCCATGAGGTAACAGTGTAATAATATATATCTACTTCAGTTTTAACCTTTTTTATACCACAGGTTTCTGAAGATGCTATGAAAGAAAAGAATGAAATAATTGGTCGATTAGAGGATAAGACCAATCAAATTAATGCAGCTATGAAACAACTAGAACAAAGGTACAGGTCCATCTTTTGTTTTTCTCCATTCATGTCTCCATCCCTTTACATTTTACTGCATTTCCTACAGTTGCCACTGAAATGTAACTTTCAACTAGAACATTTAAAAAGAACCTTTCTGAAACTTTTATTAGTGCTTTACTGTTTGATTTTTTTTTTTCTTCTTTTTAAAAAATACACTTATTTTAAAGACAAAATTATTGTCTGTTGCTTTGGAAGTACCATTATTTTCAATGATGTAAAGAGTTTTTACATGGAAAGGTTGAAAAGTGAAAGACTACAATTTACAGTATCTAAATTTACATTATGGTTAGACTGCATGTATTACATAATATTAAAATGTGATTTGTACATTTTAATTTAGTGGTCTATATGCAACATTGATCTTTTTAAATGTAAAATATAACATATCCATAAGCCCTCTCATGTTGGTGTTTGACATGTCTTTTTTTTTCATTTAAATCTGATTATGAAAAACATGGTTATATATTAAAAAAATTAGTGACATGAATATTCTTTTATTGACATCCTTTTTCCCTCTTTTTTCTTTTTCTTTTTATCCTTTATCCCAATTTTTGTTTTTACTATTTTGCTGCCTTCATCTGTCTTTGATTTTTGTCCACTGCATTCATGAAGTGACAAAGATCTGTTAACTCAAACTAGGACTATTGCAATGTCATTCGTCAAGTGTGCCAGCAATGAAGCTCAGCACCAGTACAAACTTGTCAAAGACATATCATTCTGAAAGTTCCTCCAGATCAGTTGTGTTTAAATAACTACTGATAAAATACAACTTAAGAATTTTAAAATTACAACATTAAATATCAAGTGGTATTAGAAATCCTGCACTGTAACTGATCGTAGCTGGGTTCTGTTTTGTTTTCTGAAAGAACATCATCTCCGATCTCACTTTACCCCTCTTAGGAGAGAAAAAAAAAAAAAAAAAAAAAAAAAAAAGAGTAAACTACTGCACTATTATTAAGCAGATGTGAGCTAGTTTTTTAATGCTATGAAATCACTTACTGTTTGTCAGTTTATTTTAAAAGGTTAGCCATCTTTACTTTGACTGTACGTTTTTATGACCTTTGTTTCTAATTAGTGATTTTTCCTATTCTTTGTGTTACTAATAGATTTAAAAAGCAGCCATTCTGACTAATATTTCCCTTCTCCCCTGCTTATTTCTTTCACTTTTAGGCTGTATTAATCCAAAAAGCATGCTCTCTGTTGGGTTTTTTGGTTGTAACTAGCACTGTTTTCTTAAACAGAGTGCTGTATCAGAACAATATATTTTAAAAAAGATGGTGATGTCAACATATATGTTCAGTATGTACAGTGGAAGATTTACAGGCGTTGGAGATAAAACAGCTAAAGCACAAATTCCATTTTGCTGATGTGATGTGGGGTAAAATATTTTCACAGAATTAAAATGTGTTTGGAGCCTGGACTTGGATGGGGCTCCAGACAGCAAGGACAGCCTGCTCTAGCAAATTCTGTAGCTGTGACTCCTGCCTAGAACAGCTGCACCATGATAGCTACAGTGGAAGTTGTAGTAATAAAAAGGATTTACATTTAGGGCCCAGATCCTAAACCTGTCTAACTTGTTTGTCAGCTAAGGATCTTGCCTGTCTGTGGCTGTCTACACTGTAGTCATAACCTATGGTTTTGTCCAACCCCTTTTCCCTCCCTCCGCCCATCACTAAGCAGTCTTTGCAACTCATATTTCTGCTTTGAGTTGCTGCTTGCCTGCACCACAGAAATAAGAGAGTTTTAGCTGCTGACTGCCTTTGATACGCTTCCCACTGTTTGCTCTGAAGTGTGGAGGGGAAGTTGACTGGGAAAAGAATCTTGGGGTCTTTCAGCAGAAGGAGATGAGTTTGCAGAAGTGGCGGCAGGACACAATAATACAGAAGGCTTTCTAGTCCGTGGTTATATAGTACCTTATTCCTTGGTTTGGAATTAGAAAGCCTTTTAACATGGGATGGCTACTAAAAAATAAGTACCTCCCATCCTCAAAGAAAACCCAAACCAGAAAGATGGAATAGAACGGCAGGTAGACCATAGCAGAAATGGGAGCGTTAACCATCTCACAGTCATCTATGCAAACAAGTATCTGCCTCAGTATCACCTGAGTTGCAAATTCTGCTGTGAACTGGGTCCAGCTCAGCATTCAGTTGAATTGGAGCAGTGCAGTTAGTCTTGGTGCTAGTCTAGAGGATGGTGCTGTAGCTTGGCTTGGCTAGCATGTGTCTTGGGTAGCAAGCTGCCTTTCTACCTTGGTTGTGGAAACTACACTGCAGTTTAATCTGTGATTTAGGGAGGACTTTAACTTGCTTTTGGTGTTACTGTCTCGTGTAGCTTCGTTCAGCTGCTTCTGCCCAGTGAATTGGTCCTCCTTTTTCCCAGTATTCTCCTTTCCATACATGTTTTGGCCCTCTGTGTACTACTGTTGCAAACGTGACCAGGAACATCCTTAAAACAACTGGTATAGTTGAATGAGATAGTACACACCTCATAAGGTAGTTTAATTCCAGCCTTTTCTTGCTGGTTTCCTGGCAGCTTTTGGAAACTCCTGCTGGTGCAACCTCATCAGCGGAAGCACAAATGTAGACAAATTGCTGACTTAATTTCTTTTTAGCTGACATCGGGAGTTGTGAGTTACTCTGCATTCAGCTAGCTGCTGGGAAGTGAGGAATCAAGCACAGAGAGAGACTATCACAGATTTCTCCTACCACTTACCTGAGAGGCCTTTAAAACAGTTTTGTTAAACAGGACGCAGGAGGTGGGGACATTCCAGTGGTATTTTACAGGCTCTTTTACTCTCATGCCTTTTCATTAGGACAGGTGTTGCCATGATATAGCACAAATTGCATTTTAGTACCTTTACTTTTGTTACATTACATCCATCTGTTTCTGGACTGAAGAAGGTGACTAAGCGGAGAGGAACCACATTGAACTAATGGATTCCAAGCGGAGTACTAGCTGAAGCAGAAACAAATCCCTGGAATTCAGAAAGGAAAGATTAAATAAAAGAAATAATCCCTCATTTCTTGATTAATCAGTTTTATTTATTTTGTCTATAGTATGGAGCTATTTTAACCAGTGTAAGAATGCATTATTTTTAATACAGACTATTTAAATTGAATAATATGATGTAGTTGAGGTAGTTCTATAAACGTAGTGGGACCTGTCAGGCTGTGTCTTGTTGTATTAGGCTAGTTAATTTTTTTTGCTGCCTGATCGCAGTGCTCTATATTCAGCCTTGTGCCTGAATTGTTTTGAGCTGCTTTTGCACAACACATGCTCTGCCCTGTCTTAATGGGTGATTAGTACAAGCCAAGTACTTTTACAGGATTTATTTGGGGGGGGTGAAGCTTCCAAAAATAACACACGAACATATGCTAAAGGGAAAAAAAAGAAAAAAGCATTAAGGTATATGCTTCAATTCTAAAATATGTATCATCCTGCTTTGTCATCTGTTATTCATGAACATAAAATAAAACAGTGATTACTTACAGTGATTACTCTCTTACTGTATGAAAAAACAGGAGCTAGTTCTCTAGGCATTGTATGGATTTCTCGTTTGAGTTTGTGAGTTTCCCCCAAACTTTGTTTTTATTTAGAAATGTTTCTATTTCCCCATTTTTCTTTTATTTGTCTTCTTCACCCTCTACACCCTAGTTCTAGCTTCAGTTTTACCCAAAGTTGATTTGAATTACACCAGATTGCAGCAAGCAGAGAAGGCTCAAATGGAGGCTGAGGCCGAGGATGAGAAACTTAAACAGGAATATGTGAATAAATGTGAAAGTCTGCAGAAAGAATTCTCCCAGAAGGAGAAACAGCTGTAAGTATATCTTTCATGTTTGGAAAACTACACAGTAGTACACATTCTGCATTGCAGTGCGTCGTGTCTTAATACAGGCTGGTTGTGGAATGGTTTTGAACAGAATATAAATACTGAAAATCTTCATGTTAGGTACTGGCAAGGTAGAAGAATATATGCTATTACAAGAAAGTCAAGCTGCCTTTGGTTGCCTCTAAAATGGTGTGCAGCTTGAAAGCGGGGGGAATAACAGCATTATTTTTTTGTCTAAAAGTGCCAGCTTAAGTCACAAGGAAATTACCATTAAGTGGGGGAAAATACATAGTGTAGTAGTAACAGTAGTAGATGTATACACAATTAACAAAACTCACACGTATATAGTAGTATGAACTTAAACAGAAGTGGCATAAGAATAGTATAATTGATCAAGCTTATGAATAACGTAGAAATGCTTTAACTTACCACTGGGCAGGAAATAAAAAATTATAATCCACTGGAGTCTTAAAAAGTAATACAAAAGCCAACCCTCTAGTTTTTCTCCTGTTAAAACCTTCAGTACCAATTTAAATAAATACATAATGTAAAAAGGTCCCTGTAAGGGCAGGTGTTTTCCCTGTTTGGAAAGGTAACAAGTAAATTCTTTAAGCCAGTTCAAATCTGTGGCACCAGGATTCAGTTTTAAAAAAACAGTGATTTCCAATCTAATTATTAGCCCACCCTACCTCTCTTACAACTCAAAATGTTAATAAACTTGTTTAACTGTCATACAAATGTTCACTTTACTACCACAGTCATCTTTGCAGATTTTGGCAAAAGAACAGTTCAGACCCCAGCCTTAGAATTCTGCAATTCTGAAACCTCAAGGTCATGTTCACTTCTGAACTTTTCCAGCCAGATGCTGAGGTAGTGTCCCGAAATGTAAGTTTTTCCTTTAAAAATGGGTTTGATTTTCAAACAGGAAAATTAATATGGATACAGGTTTTCCATCAAAAAAACCTTGCATGACTACTGTCAGATTCTTTCCTCTTTTATTGTGTTGGCACAATTTAGATCTAGAAAGTTGAGCAGTGCTTCCATCCTTTGGTTTCTTTGCAACGTTCTAAACACCAGCTCTTCCATGAAACTGATAGTGAAATTCCAGCTAGAGTGGATCTTCCATCAGAGTAGCCCTAATTCCTTTAACTAGACTCTAGTTAAACAAATAGTTTAGATCCTTCTTTATGTTGAACCTCAGCTATGTAGAAAGCTCACTTAAATAGTAATTTAAAGTCCTTCCTCCTTTATTTTCAATTCTGTTCAAAATGCCATAAACCTTAGTCTAAAATAGAAGTTTCACATCTAAGGGTATAATATTAAATGACTTTTTATGTGCACCAGAGATATATGCCATCGTTGTCAGCATCACCAAAGGCAGTGTGGTTGGTTGGTTGGTTGATTGATTTCAGAAACAAGCTGTGTGAAGTTAAGGGGGGCTTTGCCTTATGCATGTTTTAAAAGCACTTTACAATTTTGTGGTTAATCTTCTCTTGCTCATTTATTACAAAGGTCAGCTCTTCAAAATTATGCCATGTTCTTGGTCCTTTAAAAAAGCATATATTTTTTTAAAAAAGAATCTTTAAAAAAGCATTTTCTGAATGACAGTGTTTTGTTTTGTTTAGTACCCTGATGTCTGAAATATTATGATATTGATGCAGTATTTCTGTTTCAGAAAAGGTGTAAGATGATCATTTGTTTATTATGATAATAGTATATTGCACCCAGAAATAAATGTTTTTGTTTTTTAAAAATGATACTCTTATGCACAGTGATTGTTTTGTTTTGTTATGCACATTTTAGGCTCCAGCTGGAAACAGATTTGAAGATAGAAAAGGAGTGGCGGCAAACCTTAGAGGATGATCTTCAAAAGGAAAAGGAAACTGTATCTCAGCTGAGAATAGAGACCCAAGAAATAATTAACCTTAAAAAAGTAAATTCTGCAGTAAAACTTGACTAGTAATTTAGAAATTGACTGCAAAGTTAATTATGAACTTAGATGTGGTATTTTTAAGAATTTCTGCAAGTAGATAAGAAAGATTAAATGTATTTGCACAAATAGGTTAAGAAAAAAACATGTTTATTTTACTCCCCATTCAGTCCTCAGATCAGAACTCAGTGTTTTGAATAAGGAAAAACGAAATCCTCGTTTTCCTTTCTCATTGGTATCGAAGGCTCTGTTTTCTCCTCATAGGAAGTGCTTCAGCCCCTCTCTGACTTAGTATCCGTGGCTCTGTAGTAGTGCTGACCTCTGCAATCAATTGTTTTTCTTCCTGGAGAGAACTGCAGAAGCAAAAATGCTTCATCTCTTGGGATCTAAGAGAGTTTAATCCTGAGTTGTTGCTGTTCAAGTTGGATTTGGGAATCTTAATAGAGAGCCTGATGGGTCATTCATTCACTTGACTTTCTCAGTAAGGTCAGCTTTGGGTAGTAGCAGTTTTCTAGGCAGTAGGCAAATAGAAGTTTGAGAATAATTGGGGGGTTTTGTTTGTTTGTTTTGTTTCTTGTTTTAAGGAGTTCCTTAAACTCCAGGAAAAGAACAAACAACTGAAAAGGATATGTCAAGACCAAGAAGCTGCTCTCCAAGAATTGGCATCCAAGCTGAGCGAGTAATTTTGTTATTCATGATCATGATTATTTTTGTCATATAAACTTTAATTAAGAAAAATAATAGGATGGTGGTCATGTGAATTAGACTGTATATGACAGTATTACCTAGCCAGTTATCAGTTAGATTAGGTCTGTTTATTTTTATTTTTTGGCGGGTGGGCTAGCTGTGACCTTATGGGTAGTTATAGCGCTCTGAACAGGAAATCCTGGTTTAAAAGGACCTGCGGGCATTAGGAGTTTTTTTGCTTTGGAAATGGCTGGCTGGTTTGCGTGTTGTGGCATTCCCAGAGAAGAACCCATGTAGGAGATAACAGCTCTGTGTGCAGCAGGAAGGTGCTGATCTCTTTGTGAGGGTGCACGCTCTTGGATTCCTTTCTTTGAAGAGATGAAGATTCTCTGTATGACAATCATAGCTCATTGTTGCCAAGTCTGTAGAGCACGTAAGGGGTTACTTTATCAAAACTCCTTCGGACTATAGTGAGCAATAAATTTTTGAGCACAGCTCTCGTTACAGTTACATGTTAAAGTTTTACTTAATGATCTCTTGTCTTCTAAGTAGTTTTGCTGTGACTAGTGTGGACTTTCATGCCCTGTAGAATAACCTAATATGTATACTGTGCCTCCGTCAGTCCTGAGTGGGTTGGCACCGGGTGACTGTGGGGAGGCTGGTTTCTCCATAACAGCATAACACGCTCTTGTACAGGGCCAGAATTTTTTAAGTTCTGGTTTTGCACCAGTGCACCGTGCTAGCTTTAGGTATTTGCACAGAGCTGTGCTGGTACAAATACCCACATAACCCCAAGCAAACTTCCAGCCATTTGAAGGTTTCTGAGCTCTTTGGAGACAGCGTGTCTTTGTATAGTGCTTAGTATAGCAGGGCGTGAGATTGATTGCATCCCTTCGATGCTGCTGTAATATAAAATACTAACTAAAAGTTCAGAGTACTTAGTTTTTTAAGTACCTACAACTTTTGTTAATTATGGTCTAACAACTTTATATTAAAGTTTAAAATAACATTATCTTATTCTTTAGATCAAAGCTGAAAATAGAAGATATAAAAGAAGCAAACAAAGCATTGCAGGTTAGTAGTATTTGGAGGAAAAAGAAACTTTTGAAGTTTTGCCTGTTCCCTTTGAAATATTTTGTAAGCATGAGAAGACTTCTCTCCAACAGCAACTATTCAGAAGAGATTCATCATATGATTTCCTCCAGTGGGAGAGAACCACAGACACCCTGTAACCTCATGGGGAAAAAGATACTCAGTTGGTTTGGATTTTTCTTGTTTGATGTACAGCTATGCATTTTGACACTTTTCTTGCAATGGTATACCCTTCTGTGTTTTCCAAAGTGTGTCTGGGGCAGAATATGCAGACAACTGTGCTTAAGTTGTCTTACTTAATGTACTACTACTCAGTGATCAATAAATATTTGATCAGCCTAGGAATTAAGTAAACTTGTAGCACCAAAGCTGGTAAAATACAATCTGTAATGTCAAGAGGTTTGGAACTTTTTTGAAGATCTGCAGGGAGCACTTGAGAGCAGAGATTTTGTGTTTGATCATGTGGTGTGTCACCTTGCATGTTATTTCAGTCAAAGTAAAGGTGTCTGAAATGGTTTTGTTGATCAGATCCCTGGTTTTATTAATTGGTTTTGACAGAAGGAAATTAACAGTTCTTGACGCTGCCCTGGTTTTTTTGCTTTCATGCATCTTGGGGACTGATTCTCTGTGATGGGCAGGGAAATAGGCTTCAGCTCTGAAACTTGGATACCTTTCTGCTTTTCCCAGCTCTGCCACTGACCAGCTTTACTACCTCGAGCATGTTCTCTTTGCATCTGTTCCTGCTCTGTCTTGTCTCGTAAGGTTTTGCCGTGTTTCAGAGCAGTCTTGTACTGCTTTAGAGTGTCTCTGTGATATTAGACTGGTCTTGGGGCATTCAGCAATTCAGGCAGTAAACATACTGCTGTTGATTTGTCTTGCATCCTGGAACCCAAAGTTTAACTTCATCAGATATATATAGTTACGTTAATTTTTTCTCCAGGGCCAGGTTTGGTTGAAGGACAAAGAGGCTACACACTGCAAGTTGTGTGAAAAGGAATTTTCTCTTTCCAAAAGGAAGGTAAAACTTTAACAAAATTTCATCCAACTTGTTTACATGTATTATGAGAAAAACATTAATTATCTTAGAGGTCTGGCATGAAATGTCAACACTCAGATGAATGCATAGTTACTTTTGAGATGTCTTTCTAGTTCTCTGATACGTACAATACAGCTGGGACCTAATTTCAAAAGAAACACTGCCGTTTGGTGACGTGCCACAAAGGAGCATGCTTAAAAATTATTCAACCTACTTTGTGGCATCATCATCTCAAACGCTTGTCAGCTCTGGCACTGTTACAATTTGACATCTGTGGAAGTCTTTTTATGGCATTTTTTAAATAGACAAATTATGTTTATTGTTATTTTAAAGTAAAATGTGATATTAATCTTTATGTTTTATTAATGCATGCAGGAATTTTTGTGTTACCGTATTATGTTAATACTCAATTAGCTACCAGAGAGAAGCATCCACTGGCTCGAATGTCATTGCTTATATTTTTATATAGCAGAGTATGTTATTAATCTGGGGGTTGAATGAATCTGCAAAGCATACATATATATATGCATACACACACACGCAGAGTCCTAGACAGACTATCTACCATGGTCTGTCTAGGATTGCATCATATATTGAGATTCAGCTGAATTATCTTTTGAAAACTGATTCCATGCTTAGACTAAAGAAATGGAAGTGATCGCATTTTGGATTGCTTTGTGCATAATTTTATTGGTGTCTAATTACCAAGTGTATTTCCATTGTGAATTTTAATTTTTAATCTTCTCCCCATTATTTAGCATCATTGTAGAAACTGTGGTGAGATCTTCTGTAATGCCTGTTCTGACAATGAACTGCCTCTGCCTTCTTCACCAAAGCCTGTTCGGGTCTGTGATTCCTGCCATGCAATACTTATACAGAGGTGCTCTTCTAATGTGCCATAAGATTATTTTACAAGATATTTATTGCCTTTTGGTATTCAGCTAATCCTGTAATAAAATCCCAACTAAAGAAAATACAGCAGTATTGCCAGAATTTCAGGTAAGCAGTTTAGAGTTGCATTTTCAAGGTACCTGAGGAGGAGTTTCTTGTCTGCTTCCTGTTGAAACAAACAGAGAAAATGGGACCCAAATGTAGAAAATGTACGTGTTAAAAATACAGATGAGAATGTCAGTTTACCAAATGGCTCAGATGCTCAAATGGAGGAAGCCGGGCAGTTTATAGAGGAGACTCAGCGTTAACATGTATTTGTTGAGTATCTTAGTCGTTACAATGATCTTGAAAAAGGTGATACGCTTACTTGCTTTTACAGGCTAGTCTGCAAGAAGTCCAACCTAATTCTGCTGCAGAATGTGCCTGTGATGTGCTGTTGTGAAACAAAACTGTGTGCTAGCTGGTTTTAAATTGTATTTGAAAAAAGTAACACAATTAATGCAGTGGTCCGATAAGTTATTGCCAGATGCCGTAGTAGTTTACTTCTCCTCAGTTACTGAGATTTGATACATCCAAGAGTGTTGTACTGACAGCCCTGTTCTTTGTATGCACAGGTGTAAGGGGAGATTGTGCCAGGCAGGTGACAGACAGTGCTTCCAGGCACTTGGTGAGGGAAAGTGCATTTTGCTGAATTCATTTTTTAAGTTAACTATTTGATATATCTGTGTTTCCGTTAAAGGAGAGATGTCCGTCACAAAATTTTTGCCTGACGTTGTCTGTAACCTTCAAGGGATATCTTTGTGTTATTTTCGTGAGTCATGCTATAAAGCTTGTAAGTGTAGTCACTGCATAGCTCTAGAAGCAGAGTGAATCTGCCACCAAGAAAGATTAGGATTAAATACTGGGGTACTGTGTTCTTTCTGTGTTGGACAGGAAGGTTCTTCCTTGTTTTGTCAGCACCTTTCTCAAACTTTCAGAGTTTGTTCCTAAACTTCATTTTTTTCCAGAGCACTGTTGGGTAGGCCTAGGTCTGACCACTCTTCGCACTGATGGCAACTTCCACTGGAATGTAAATCCTTATGCTTCCCATAGACAAATACAAATACATCCTTTGATAAATTGTCCTTGCTTCCAGTCACTGCACTCGAACCAATCCACCCTCTTCCCTTCAGTCGCTTGTGCGATGGGGTCCAGCTGCAGAATCTCCACGCTGTGGTTGGCGCTGGCAAGCTGCCGGCAGAACCGTGAGCCCCATGGTTCCTTCAGCCATGGGCTTGGGAAATTCCTCATACTGACAGGAGAAGGGAGGCTTTGAGACAGGTCTTTTAACTGTTCTTGCACTTTGTTTAGCTTAGCTTTGTCTTTTGAGGATAGGTATTTAGTTACTATTCTAAAAGCTAATACAGCTGTTCTTTTTAACACCTCAATGTAGTTGCTTATGTAGCTTTTGTAAAGAAAAATGTTTTTTAAATTACCTGATGTAACTTTTTGTAAAATACAAAACAAATACTTGTAAATCTGTAAATAGCTTTTGGAAAAAAATAAACTTAATTGATCTGCAACTTAACTGTGGGAATAATGTCATTTCATTTAAATTTGTAATTCAGAGTCTTTTGAGTGTTTTCTTATGACTTGTTCAAGTTGCTTAGAAAGTCCTTGTGTACGTTGGGGAGTGGGAGCTACCCTGCTAATGACGGAACAAACCACGTGCTGCTCACATGCCGCCTGAAGGTATTCTGGGAGTGTTTGCTGGTGGGTTTTACGTGGAGCAGGTATGGAGGCAGCAGGGTTTGATCCAGGATACAGATGATGCTAGTATGTACTGCTTTAATATGTAACTTTTCAAAATGTATTCAACTGAACAAAATTGAGTTTTAAATAGTTGATTTTTAAAATAAGAATATAGTGTACTTCTGTAATGTGCAAGAAATTAAATGTCTGTTACTTAACTCCACTTTTTTCCTCTCCTCAGTGCTGCCCTGCTTGCATGGGAAACTGTCACTGAAGTAGTGTGTAATAACCCAGATCGCTTTTACTTACTTGAAGTAAAACTTCTGCCTGGAATGAAATGGTGAATACTGGATGTTCTATGGAGTTTTATTTCCCTTAGCATCAAACTATGTACCTGGCCTGCTTTTAGCAGTTTTTTGGACCACACTGTTATTAACTCTGTATTTTCGTCTCTCTGTGAACCCGTTTGACAGATTGCAGTTCTAACGCATCCTCCCACGGGGTGGAGGAGGATCTGTGGGGGACCCCTCCACTCATCAGGAGCCATAACTGCCCACGGGAGCAGGGCACCCCGGTTTGTGTTCTTGCGAAGTGACTCCTGAGGGCCGGAGCTGGGGGCATTAGCAGCGAAGCACACGCCTGTCCCCAGCCAGGGCCCGCCGGCGCTGTGCCCACCAGCACGCAAAGCTGGTTCACTGATGTTTGCAGCAGCTTCTCTGAAAGCCAGGGGGACGGGCAGCGATGCCCGGCGTTCCCCACGCCGCTGCTGCCATCAGCTGCTCCCGGTAGCCCCAACAAGCGCTTCAGCTCCTCCTCCTTCTCCCAGCCAAAGGCTGAAACGTAATTTTGCATCCACTGGTGGAATCAGAAACTTCTCAGTGACCGAGCAATCTCTGACCAGAGCTTTTCTTCTCAAAAACAATTCCTCTGCAGTTTGAACACTGCTTAAGTGACTGAAAAGGTGACCAGGCAGGTTCAACTGAATGCTGCTTGTTACAGGGTGGTGTCACCGTGGAAGGGACCACAGTCTGAGGGGATTCACTGTCCAGGATATGGAATTCCATTCATCGGGACTCAAGTTCAGCTTGCTTTTTGCAGATTGCTCGGTTATACAAAACAGCTGAAAGTTTCAGCTCTGGGCCTGCTCTCAAAGGGTGAGTCTTACACACGTTCCTGTTCCTGCTCATAAAATGGAACACAAGGTGTGCCCCAGTGAGGGAACAGCGGAGCTGGAACTCTTCACAGAGAGCTGTGGCTATCTGCCGAGGTGACAGAAAACACGTGCTTCCATTAAGCGCAGATGACTTCTACCTTGCTGTATTTTTTGCTGTAACTGGATTAACTCTCGTCCTGACCTTTGCCATCTTGTTTTATGAAAACACAAAAGGTTTTTCAGCAACAGACCAAGAACCCGCTAGTTTTAAAAGCGCTGCCTTAAACCAAAGCCCTGTAAGATCACTGGGGGTAAGATCACCTTCCCCCCCCCTTCCTAGCCAAAACCGATGCAACTGCCCTTTCAGCTACTGTTTCCAGTCACTTTGACACAAGACCACGCTCTCTAGCGAAATAAACTCCATTCTCCTCTCCCACAAGAAGACATTTATTACATATATAACACAGTACTAGCAAAACAGGTGACAGACTTTCAATACCCAAGATCACATTTGACATTTTAAGGGAGGCATTGAGGACAAAGCAGTTAAATTTGGGAGATCACACTGGCTCAGAATAATAAATACCTTTTTTCATTACACATCAGGTATGTTAAGTGTCTTCAAACAATAGTTTCTTACATATCTTACATGTCACAAATGCACAAAAAGTCTTATCAATGTGTTTGGGTAGCGTGTTACTGAATGAGTACCGGGCTTATAGTTATTTTAGAGATACTTTGTTTCTAATGAGCTCATCCATATACTGGCTTGTCAAGTTTGAACAAAATACAGACAAATTGGCCCTGTGCTGCAAAAAAAGCTGAACCATGTTTAAACACAACTTCAGGAAAGAAGTAGTCTACCTTGCTTCCAAATCCCCCACTTTTCTCAAAAGCTGTGTTTGTGGAAAAAATACTAAGTAGACAGCTTCAAATTAGCTAGTATTTGACCTTTCTAATGTTAGCCCAAAGCTGTGCTAGGGGTTTAGTTTAAAATGCAGTTATTGAGAGTGCTACAGCGAAGCACAGAAATAAACGTTGCTTGGTTTTGTGGAGGCACAAAGCTTGGGCACTACTTGTTTGTGCAGCTGTGTATTTGAAGATGATAGTAGAGTCCGGTAGTACAAGAAAGAAAGCCAGAACAATGACTTAGCTTCTGCAGCTTTATGCTGTGTTGAAATTATTACATACAACTTATCAAAAGTGTTTAGGAAGGATTGTTACCAAATAAAAACTAATCTATCCAGCTACTTTTTTCCCCTTAAACAAGTGAATTTTTCAAATTCATTCACTACACCAAGATTACATAGAACTGAATCAGTGTTCATAGGAGTTACAGTACAACCACCTTTATTGAACCATAGTACAACATCTTAAACCAACTGTAATCTTGAATATGTAATACATCCTTAGGAGTAACTAGTATAAAAAGTATCAACATCAGTGGTTTGAATATAAAAATTTATTTAAAGTCAGAGTATGCAACAAATAAAACCTACAGAAAACAGATTTTCCCATCACAATCTGTTGCTTACCAAATAATATTGTGAAAACACATTCCTTCAGTCATTATAAAGTTCTTAAAATACAAAAGAAATCAAATTTTGTAAGAAAGTCTAGTAGACCAGAGACTGTTTCTTCCAGGATGTTCTGTAGAAGCAAGGCTACCCTTCAATACATTCCACGCCATCCTCCTCCACCCATACTGCCTTGCCCATAGTATCCTCCACTATTTCCACTGCCACGACCTGCAAACAATTGACACAAGGTCACGCATACATACCTTAAAAAAAGAAAAAACGTGATGGGTAATACGGAACAGTTCGTTGAAGATAACTTCTACTAAAACAACAATACTTCAGCACTACTTTTCTAAACAAGCATCTGCTGCAGTAGCAAAATGCACAAAGCCCCGATTTACAGTTTACGCTGAACCACCACCCTCCTTCCCTTTCTTCCAGCACAGAAAGCCCAGCCCACCACCCTTCCCCACAGTCTGTCAGAAGACAGATGTTAGCAACATTTTACAAAATACATTTAAAAAGAGAACTTTTACTTACTATATCCGCCCAAGCCATCAGGAGTTCCGTATCCGCCACTGTAATTGCTACCCATTCCCATTCTACCAACAGAACCGTAACCTTGATCTGAAAAGCAGGAAGTGCATCGTTACAAGCCTGGAACTCCTTAAGACTTGGCAAAATGTCAGTTAAGCCTGGAACTGATGCGTACCCATTCCGTCTCTGCCATAGCCTCCCATTCCAGAACCACCTCCAGCAGTTGAATTCAGGAATAGCTCAATATATCGATGCTCTGTAGGGAACAAAAGCACCTCACTTAGTATTTGGTTTCAGAAACCAGAAGCATAGAGATGCAAAGCAAACCCACCCCACCTTACAAGTAAGTCACAAGCCCACAGAAATTGAGTTTGGTATGTGATAGATGGCAAAAAGCCTTCTGACCTGGGTACTGCCTGCACAGCAACTTCAGTTTAATGCAGGTTAAACCCTTATATTCAGTTTCCCCTTATATACTCTGGTCAGTGAAAGCATCAGGTGAACATGACACTCACGCATGTGATTTTTATCCTTAGACATGGCAGCTACTGCATCCTCATGTGTTACAAACTCCACATCAGCCTCTCCTGTAGCTCTTCCGTCTGCCCCAATATCAATGTGAACTCTTATGGGGTTCAATGGTGAGAAAAACTGAGAATTGAAACAAAAATTATAAATAAATAACACTAATGCAGAATTCGAGCCAGGTACTTCCTACCGCTTAAATTCAATTACTAATTTCCAAAGTATCACTTAGTGATGCTTTTGGACCGTCAACATTAGGTTAGTCTACACTTACAATCCATTATTATTACACAACTTGAAGAGCTCCGGCTACAGAACTTGAGGAGCTTTCTGTAAAGGCAAGGATACAAACAAGAATTCCTGCCTCCACATGCTGCTTTAAGCAATGAGTTCTAATATAATGCCATCCTGGAAGAGGAAAATAATCACTTCGTTTTTGAAGCAGCAGAGCCAAATGTATTTCTCAAAGCAAGGACACGTTTGTGGAATTCATAAAAAGCTGTCAATCAGACTGCTCTTCCCTGCTACATAACTCGAGAGATACAGTGGTATTTCTGACTAACAGCCTTTTTACCAAACAGTATATGCAAACAAGCCTTTGGTATGCCACAGAAGTACTACTCATCAACTTGCAACAACAGACTCTGAATCAAAGGCTCAAGTTTGGCCCTTGCTCTCAGAAAGTCTTTAGACTACAGATAACAATCAAACAGACACAAAAATACAGCCGAATTAAAAAAAAAAAGCCACCAAAAGAAACCAAAACAACAAACAAGCACAAGCTTAAGCATGGAGTCCGTCTGTCCCCCAAGAGAGGCTGTGCTTAAACCAAGCCTTATATCCCAGGAAAACTGTCTCCCTACAAACACCACATCTATACTGACACAAGAACATCCCAAATTCTTGCAGATGTACTTTTATTTGCCTCCCTGGTATCTTATGAGTAATGGGACACCATCTCCTCGAACTGAACACTGCTCCCAACAGTCTCCCCACCCTCTCCCTCCTAAAATAAAGTCTCAGGTCAAAAAATAAATAGGTCAATACAATCAAAGTTTCACATTTGCTATCACTCTTTTACAAAATCAAAAATCTTCAGTTAAGCTTAAACAAACTCCTGAAAACCTTAAAATATGGGTACTGATTGCAACAACTGCTCTCTCTCCAATACACCTTTTCTGGAAATGAAAGAGTACAGAGATTAACGATAAATATAGCTTGGCTGACTTCTTCAGTAATCTCACCTCAGATATTACCCTTCTAAAAGCTCGTTTACTACAAAGTTTTGCAAAACTTGCATAAAAGGCCATTGACTTCAGTTGGCGGATGTATTAGAGCTATTAATCACTTGAGATCTTTAATTGAGTTTGGAACAGGAAAGGCAAGAACGAGCCAACTCTTGGCATTAGAAAGCCCTTTTCCCCACTGTACTTACATTAGCAATATCATTTTCTGTTGCTCGAAAAGGCAGTCCTCTCATGTGAACAAAGTGACCGCCACCATGGAAACCCGACCCTGCCTCTCCAGCTCCACCATAGCCATGTCCTCCCATGCCTATTAAAAAACCCAAACCAAACAAAACCACACACCTGTAAGATCATCACAAAAAGCCAGAAAAGTCCTTACTACTGTTTTTCTGAAAGTGCTGACTTCATACCACTGCATGTAAGTTGTTTACATGTTCCATGTATCAACCCAAATACTAGCAGAAGACATGGCAAGCAATGTGTTTACTTTTTCCTAAAATTCCCCAGTCCTGTTTCCCAGCACCCCCCCTTTTTTCAACAACCTTCTTTCTTTACAAAATAATCTAATGAAGAAAGCAGTTATTTCTGTCTTGGTAATACTATGTTTTACAACTCAGTAAAAATATTTTTAAACAATTTATTTAAAAAGTATTTTTTTTACCTCTCCCATCCCTCATTCTGTCATCATAGCCATCATTTCCGTAGCCATAGTTATTATAGCCACCATAATCATCAAAGCCACCGTACCCTGTGCAACAGAGAGAAAGAAAGGAGTGATTACATCCTTACCCAAAATTCACAGAGCACTGCACAAGAGTCAATTTTTCAGTCTTTGGGCACCCAGCAGTTTGCAAACAGCCTCTACAGACTGGTAAACCTGAATTTCTGGACAGGGTGCAGGTGTATGTTTCCTTTTACATAGTGACTATAACATGCAAGTGAGAGATCAAATTCTGCTGAAAATACAGTTCCCTTATTATTTCCATTAATCTTAAACACGAAGCCACATTTGTTGATACAGCACAAGTAGACATTTTTTTTGAGATAACTGCGTCAAACCTAATGGGTACCGTAGCTACTGTTCATTTCTTTATTTCTTGACAAAGATGTCAGGAACACAAAACTGACAACAGAACCTCCAGTCATTAGATAAACATACCACCGTCATATCCACCACCTCCTCGACGCATTCTGTCATACATACTTCCACGCCCAGCTCCATAATAACCCCCTCTTCCTCCTAATGGTCTATCATATGGTCCAGGTCGTTGTTGTCCCATCATTCTTCTCGGCATGTCACAGAATCCTCTGATTTCACTCTTACTACTTTTGAAGATTTCAATATATCTAATAAAAGAGGATTTTCAAGGTACCAGTAAGAATACATGCATAAGCTCTCTGAATATTACACAAGGCCATACTACGTTTTCTATAACTAAATGTACAATCCAACAGAAGTGACTAGAGATGCCATACAACTTAAGTTTCTCCTCAAAACTGCAAGAATCTTAAGTGTATATACAAAAAACACACAACACTTTATACAGTGGCAAAAATTACTATGTGAAAATTCCAGCTGTACAGATTAAGCATAAAACATGTCTTTCCAGTATGAGAAACATACTGTTGAAAAACAATGTCTAGCTATAGTAGCATTTATCACTAATTACCCTACACAGGAATGATTGAAACAATTTTCTGAGTTTAGCAAGCTACCCAGAGCAATACTGTCTCCCCCACCCCCCAAAGCTACTGTATTTCCCAAGTTAACTTAGGATCAGTTATAAAAATTCTTAAAAAAAGCCAGTTCCATATAATGGTCCCCAACCCCCCCAAAAGCATTACTGACCCACAACCCCCAAAAATAAAGATTTAACACCATCCCAAACTCTCCATCCCCACCTGTGCCCTATTCTTTCCTTGTGTTTCCCCAGAGCATTTTCTGCTATCTCCTTTGAAGCAAACTGCACGAAGGCCTCCCCTGTGCTTCTCCCCTGGTAGTCCAGCGTCAATGTTATCCCATTTGGCACGATTTCCAACCCTTTAACCCAAGGACAAATAACCCCATCAAGGGGAACAGTGTTAAAGGCTGAAACATTCCCATCTGTAGCAAATACTTAAAAGCATATCTAAACAACAACAACGAAAAAGAAAACCACCTTGTTTCCCCCATCACCCAACAATACAAGCCAACGATCTTTCATTAAACATTTATGGATTTAGCCATACTTCTTTTCCCGTTTAAACTATGCAAAAATACAACCACCTAAGTTACATGAAACATACATAGCTACCAATCAAGCAATTTAGCTGATCCAAATGCTAACATTCAGGTTTTCCCAAAATGCATAATGCGTTTACCACCTCAACAAAATTAGATACGTAACTCTGTTTTACTACATCTATGGTTATTTGTATTTCATTTACAGGGCATAATTCTTACTTAAGATAAACTAATTTAACACAATCCCTCCCATCCACCCCATAAACAGCTATTACAAATTAAAATGTGCAAAACATTGTGTAAAAGATACAAGAAAACTCAAGTCACTATATTCAACTATACTAGAGGTACCTTGGAAAAACTGAACAATCTCTTCTTTGCTGCAACCAAATGGTAGGCCTCGAAGTCGTACCACTGTTCCATCATTAGTTGTATCGTTTGGCCCATTATGTTTTCCAGTCCAGTCCATCTTTTATTTAAATCAAAGCCTAAAAAGAAAAAAAAACAAAACAAAAAACTTTTGAGATTCCATACATGACCAAGTTCCTCCCCTCAACAGAAATCTGGTAGGTTTTCTTCAGACAATTAGTACTAGGAATAATGAGCTTTTTTTTTCTGTTATGTATTTAAAATTGTGTTTGATCATATCTACAGCACGCACACATCTAGAACCACCCCGCGCTCTGACGGGGGGGCAGCACGTGGGCGGGTACAGCACATAAAGCTCGTTATTTACTCAGAGTACCTCGAACATCCCTTCTATCAGCTTTGGTGGGGGCTTTCTGCGTTATTTCTGGGGGGGTTGTTATGCGTAAGTTGAGGAAGGCGCAGGAACCACGCAACGGTTCCTGCGCGGAAGCACAAAGCCTTCCTTTGTCTGCAAACAAAGCGGCCGGGGCCACGCTCCCGACTGTTTTTTCGGGTGTTTTTTTCCTTCCGCCAAGCCGGGCGGCGCGTTACCCCGCGGGGGCGCGGCCGGGGCCGGGCCCACCCCGAGGGCAGCCGGGCGGGCGCCCAGACCCCGCCGGGGACGGGGAGGTCGGGCCCGCGCGGCGGCAGGTGCGTGCACGCGCGCCGCCCTCCGCCGGGGCGCGTGCGTACGTGCGCGCGAGGCTCCGCGAGCGCCCCACAACGGGCCGCGCGGCCGCCCAGCCGCAGCACCCAGGAAACCGCCGCCGCCGCCCTCCTCGCGCGCGGGGAGGCAGGCCCCTCCCCCCCGGCCCGCGCCGCCGACACCGCGGCCCTGACCCACCGCCCGCTCCCCGGCGCCATTTACCGCGCCTCCCCGCGGCCGCCCCTTCCCGCCTCCCCTCTCACGCCCAGCTCCCCGCCGCGCCCCGCTGCCACCTCTCCGCCTCGCAGGAGCTGCCCGGCCTTCGCCCGCGCAACCTCGGCCCCCCGGGAGCCCCTCGCCCGCCGCTCTCCTGGGGCCGTCGCGGCCCTCGGCTCCACCACTCAAAATGGCGGCCGTGCTCGGGAACGAGGCTCCGCGGAGAGACGCCGCGCCGCCCCCTCCCCCCCGCCCTCTTTCGGGAGCGCCGCGGCCCACGGCTCCCGCATTTGCGCGCCGGCCCCGCCACCCCGTCGAGGGGGCTCAAAGGCCCGCCCGCCCCAGGGCCTGAGCCCCCTCTGCCACCGCCACCCTGCCTGCGGGCACCCCGGGCGGGCCCTGCTAGGGCTCCCTCGGCCCGCTCCCTCCGCACTCACCAGGAGACCCTCGCACACCCCTCGACGCGCTCCGGCAGGAGCTTCTGCCGCGAAGGAAGCTCCTCCTCACTTCCAACCTGCCGGTGGGCTCGAAACGTACGCAGCGGAGATGGGCAGGCGCGCGTCCCGGCTACGCAAGTATCGCGATAAGCCGCGCCGCGCTGCTCAGCCCCGGCCGCGCGGCCCCGGCACATGCGCGCCTCCGGGCAAAGGCGACAGCGCGTGCGCGGCGCGGCGGCCCGGCAGTTCCCGCCCATTCCCCTCGCGGCGGCCGGCGGCCGGGGCGCGTGCGCACTGTGCCTGCTGTCACGCGGTGCCTGCGTGCGCTTGGCGCCAAGCGGGCTGGGAGCGCGCGGGGCGGGGCGCGTGCCCGTAACGGCTGCCCGGGGATCGCCTCAGGCTGGTGGCCGTGCCCGCCGTAGCGGGGTCCTCCGGGTGTCCGGCTGCCTCGGCGCAGGCTTGGCGGCGAGGATGGGGGGCTTCTCCCGTACGGGCGCACGCAGTGGCAGCCCGCCTCCCCTCGGCTTTGCCGCTGCGGTAAACCCGCGGCAGGCCGCGCCCGCGGGCCGCCTCGCACGGCTCCCGCTTTCGTAAATGCTTCAGCTGTGGTGGGAGGGCCCGTTAGAGCGCTCTGGAGCTGGCGGCAAGCGGCGGAAGGGGGAGGCTAAGATCGTTTTTAAAGAATTGAAAGCAATTTGCCGAGCGCTGGGGGTGTGGAAGCAGGCCTGAGCCCACGTACGTGCTCGGAAGTGACGGGATGGCGGCCCGCTGGCCCCTCCTGCCGTCGGGGAAACATTAACAGAGCGCGGCTGGCGTTTAAGGGTAAAACTGGTCAGACAGCACCTTGCAGAGGGCAGGTTAAGACTAAATAGGCGCAAATGACAATGCAAATTCCTATTTTTACGGTTGATGCATTTACAAACCGGCCATTTTCTGGAAATCCTGCGGCAGTTTGTCTGCTTGAAAATGTAAGTTGAAAAATAACTTCTGTGAAGGACTGCAGTGGCGTTTACCGTTCTGTACTTGACCTGAGCACTCAGCACGGCATTAGACTTTGCTTCCTTCGCTCAGGAGTTTTGCTTGCAAGCTTTGTTTGCTGTTGCTCCAGAATACAGAGAAATTAGTGCAAGGGTATGCTTTTTTTTTACCCATCAAATTTTTTTTCATACAAGACACGCTTCGAATTTTTTGTGGGTTTTAATTTTTTTTTTTAAGGAATATACTAACTTGTTTTAACAGAGTTACGCAAAAAAGAAATGGCTTAATTTTAAAGGCCCAGGAATTCAGAATGAAATCTCTGAAAGGAAATGCTGTAACAGAATCAGTACTCTAGTTTTTGAAGGAAGTGTTAAAAGTGGGTTTTGGTGTTAGTGTGTTTTTTGTGTTCCTCCCTCCTTTTTTCTTTATTTTTTTCTCTTTCTGTGGAAAGAAAGTGGGGAAATACTGAACTGGATCTGAGTCTTTCACCATTACTGGGTCAGATTCAGCTTTGCCCAAGTTTGAACAGCGAATTTTTATTTTTTCAAAGCATGGTAGTTTTAGCGCAGTTGACAGTAGTCATCCTCATCAGGGCGTTCTGAACAGTTGGTACTAATCTATACACAGTTGACAATTTCTACCAAAACCTAATCATTAAACAGCATTAGAAATGTATAGGCCTTAAAATATTTGTATGGTAACACTTGATGAGAATTTTAAGTATGAAAATATATGTAGAGAAGTCAATGGCGGTAGCTTCTACTGACAATATGAATCTTCTCTAGATGTTCCTAAGCCTATCTAGGTCTCCTACACTATAGCCCACTTACCAGATCAGCTAAAGTTATGACTCGGAACATGAAACTTCAGAGGTATTGTTGGCCCCCTGAAATCTAAATTCTCCCTCTGAAAGTGATCTTACTTAAAACCTATGAGCTTCTAGTTGCATTTTTTATATTAATTTTGCTTTATTACATTAGTATATTGTGAAGGCAACTTATTTGCATGTTGCCTTTGGAATGTTGGGGTTTTAAAGTTATTTTCTACAGTATCTGGGGCTAGAGGCTTTAGTGTTAAAGTAGAGATGCTAATTCATAATTTAATTCTATGCTCCAAGAAAGTGTGGTGCACCTAGCAGCAATGTTTCTGTTCTCTGTTCCCTTCAGAGTCTCAGGAGATGCTTTGCAAAAACTTGGGAGTAAGGCAAGACTGGCAAAGCAAGCCCTTTTGGTTTTCAGAAGTGCCACAGGATGGCAGTATTTCAATGAAGTTCTGTTTTTAATAACATTCTGGTTGGTCTTTGTTGTGGTTTAGTATCTTCAGAGTAATTGACAAAAGTGTTTTCCTGGAATAAAGGAGAGGCACTTGTTACTGTAAAAAGTTAGATTGTTGTTTTACTGTATAGAATGCACTCTGCAAATACAGGTCTATGATACCCATCAGTAATGGGTATGAAATCTGGCTGGGAAAGGATTAAAGTTACTAAGGGAAATAAGTAAAGTTAGCAGGGCAAATGTTTATCTTGCAGAGGATGAACCTGACCAGGTCCACTTAGTATTTTGTTTCATATTTTAAAAACCAGATTCTCAAACCTGGCCAGTTAGCATAGTTGTGTGGAGATCGAGCGATCGAACAAAGGTGAAGTCAAATTTTATGTAATTGCTACAACTTGTGTATCCTGGGCTCAGTGTTCATTGGTTTAAATCTGTAGGCAGTTAGAGCAGAATGTAGTGAGCTTACAGCATTTTTGTTTTTCAGTTTCTCGGCTTCTGCTGACTTAGCATGTCAACTTGTTCTTGTTGTTCAGAGCAGTATCAAGGGTACAGCCATAAGGGCTGATCAGCCATCTTGGTTGTTGCCCTAGCCATTACCACATACCTCTTGCTGGCATGAATTTTTTAGAGTTTCAAAAAGTTGTAGTTATTTTTAGATTATGTTAATAATGACTGACTTCTCAGTGTGACTTTAGTCATAACTTTTAAAAAGAAGATTTGTGTTCATGGAAAGACTGAGTTTAGTGGGTTTGGTGATTTTATTTTCCATGTATTCCAAGAATTTGTAAACTAATGGGAGAGATAGAAGTGCCTATGTATCACACTGATTGAACTAGTTACCCTGTTTTATGCTTAAAAGTTTGGGGTTTTTTTTCCCCTCTCAGAAAGTGTTTTAAACTAAAAACTATGTTTATTATAATTAAATGTCTGTATTTATTTGATAAAGTTTGATTCTGCATTTTTTGGCCTGCTCTTAATTGGATTTTTGGTTTCATCATTAGGACCTGGGTGAAGAATTGCACCAAAAAATCGCAACAGAAATGAATCTTTCAGAAACTGCTTTCATCAGAAAACTGCACCCTGGAGATGACTTTACCAGAAGTGGGTACTTCCTTTTACCCACCAAAATCTCTTACAGGGGAATAGGAAGACACTGTGGGTGCATTTGTAAGGAATGATGCTAATTTGTGAGACAGCCAAAGCATAATTTTGGAACTGTGATGTATCATACTTAATATAATAATGAGCCTTTTGCACATAGATTCTTTATAAAGTATTTGTGCTCTGTATCAAGTTCATTTTACAATATGGAAACATTTATTATTCTTGAATTAGAGAATTTGTTTTAGTGTCTTTTACTAAATAAGTTGTACAGAGAAAGTGTCCTAAAAATGCTGTGCAAAGATCCTTCAGTTAATACTTGCCTTTCTATTAATAATATCCCGAGATAACTTCTTATACAAGTGGAAGATAGAGATGGAACATGCTTATTCCAAACACACAAGACTGCAAACTGAGTAGAATCTGGCTTGGATGCTTAGGAATTCATCACTGGGGTAACTAAGCTACTATTTGAGTTTGTCACAAAATCTCACAAGTTGTCTATGGAGCCAATACTGGAAAATAAAGGTTTCCAACAAAATTGGGAAATCTGAAGTTGCCCAAATCAAACACACTAGGTTGCTTGTTTGAATGGTTTGAGTGGAGGGACTTCACTGGTGTTCTTTGGTAAGGGATGTATATATTATGGGAGAGGAAATGGAGAGACAATAGACAAGATGGAAAATACCAGACAAATACAGAGTTTGTTCAGAATCACTTTGTGGATTAGTTTTCAGCTGAATCAGTTTACTGAATCTGCTTACTTTGCAGTTGTGTGATGGCATGAGCCAGGGGGCTGGAACCCCACTAGCTTGGAGTTAGATTCCAGGTTAAGGCATCATGTTGGCATCATGTCGCTTTGACATGATGTAGTGGCAGAGAGAAATAAACATCTCTGAGGTTATTGGCTGTCCGAAAGAGACCCTTGAACACTGTGCAAACAAACAGTTCTTTATTAGTTGATTGCTTGTATGGGGACTGGGATTCTGTAGTCTCTGTAATTAAAGAGGATTTTCTTAAAGTAGTAGCTATCATTGCTTACTCCTGTTGTTAATAAATTGGAATTTGTTTTAGGGTTAGACTAATTGCTTCAGTCAGGAAGTGGTAATACTTTTCATTTTTCATGGTAACTTTTTTTAAATCTTAACACCTTGCCAGTATGTTTACACATTTTTTTTTCCTCCAAGTCATCCATATTCAACTGCATATAAAGCTCCAGCTGCTTTCCCATTAAAGTGCTTTTGGTATTAATGGGACTAGAGTTTGTGACATCAGAACTGTACAGCTGCTGAAGAGATGCACAATTTTTTTGAAGGAATTCAGTCACTGAGCTACACCTGCAAATGTGTGTATTGAGGGGTGGGGGGGAGTGAGAGGAGACCAGGAACATTAAAATGTTGTTTATGAGACTGTCATCTGCTTCTGGAACATTAGTTGATGTAGTAAGGGCTCCTGGACAAAGAGTATGCTTTTGCAGGAGTATGAGTTTGATCAGTCATTTAATTTCATTTTAGCTTTAAAAAAATCTGTGTTATTTTAGAGATGTGTTGATTTATCAGAGTACAAAATGTCGTCTTAGTCTGAGTACATCTGCATGTCTCAAGCATCCAGGCAGGTGTTCCGAGTCACAGAGCTTGTCTGTCTCCAGTCGGTCATGGGTGACTCCATTTCCTCCTGCGTTCAGCCACAATTCCCACTTAGGGGAGTGCATTAATGCCGCAGGGCAGGCGTGCAGCTGGGTTCTCTGCCGTGCCTCAGAGCACTTCTCTGCCATGTCCATTAGTTTCATCCACTAGGTTTTGCTGGGACTCTGTTTTCATTACATAGGGGACTGACTTCAATGAACAAATTTTTCACGGGGGCAATGACAGGAGTTGTTTGTTGTTGTTTTTTTTTTTAAATATCATTTGGGTTTTTTGCACCTTTTGGTTGTGTTTGTATGGTAATTATTCACTTGAAATATGTTTTCGTAATCATTCTCTTAAACACCATGGGACAAGAACTCTGCAAAAACATCAGGAAACCAAGTATAGTGCATTTTGCTTCTAGTTCTTTTAAACAACAAATAGAAATATGATTACTAGTGGAGGGTTAGTATGTATTAGAGGCTTTTACCGGTCTTGACTGGTGGTTTAAGCAAAATAATTCATAACTGACCTAGCTCTGATACAGGTTCTATAATACTAAAAAAACTATCTTTAACCCCTACAGTGTAACCCAGCCTGCAAGCGTATAGAAATAGTGACTGTGACGCTCTAGGATTCCATAATATGCCAGGACACAAAGGCTTTATCAAAGGTCTCTACTTTATTAAAAATTACTACATATACCACAAAAATCACCAATAGCAAGTATATCTATGATTAATGAAGTGACTATATATATCTCTCAAGCTATTACAAATTATTATAAATGATCAGTAGTATAGCAGGAATCAGCAATAGCAGCAAGAAGTGTGTATCTACGGTATTACAGGTTACTACAAACTTATCACTAGTCAGTAATCAAACATCAATAATGTAACAGTAGTTATACTTACAGTAGATTACTTACATGTATATGTATGGTACCAAGCACATTAAATAGATTCCAGAGGGTAGGATGCAGCAAGCCCAGAAGTGGAAGGACAAACCAGACTCAGCCCAGAAGTGTGCCCAGAGGGGGACCAGTAAAATAGCAGTCTCAGTTTGACAATGATCTGTGTCATGGAGTTTGGAGTCAGCCGTGTGTCCCTGGCAAGGGTCCATGATCTCATATAAGGTTTGTGCAGACCTGTTTAGGACAGGCAAAAATACATGCAGCACAGAAAGGTCTTTGAGAAGCTCCAATTCGGGTAAAAATTAAGTAATTTTTATATCAGAGACATAAGAGAATACAGGACACCACCACTTGAAGAAGCCAGTGAATGCTGTTAATTCCAATTTTTCACATGGAACAGCCAATAGATAATGATGTTTTCTATTTTCTCAAAGCAGTTTTTATTTTTCCAGACTGTTTTCCTGTTCTTCCAGTTAGAACATCCAGTAGCAGTTAGATTCTTACTTTTTAGGGATGCTTTACCCTTTTTCCAGACTATATTTCACTTTTTTCAGGGGTTAAGTTGCTGTTACAGTTTGTTGATTTTGTGCTTACTGATGGTATCTTGATGTGTCTAGCTACCCAGCAGCGCTTCAAAGGTGCAAGCTTCGCTTCTCAAGGATGCTGCTGGTTCACAGGCCTAGTGCTCAGGTTGGCAGGCATTTCTGCGCTGTATTTCCTTTGCTTTTCTAACAAAGTAGCTTTTTTCTGTTACAAGTAGACTCCTGTTGTTGGCCTGACTCAAAAGCAATAGCTATTTCAAATATCAGTACAAAATAGGTTCCTAATAAGTCGTGTTTAAGACCAAGGCTGATTATAATGTGCATTTTGATTAACTGAAATGTCATCACTCTGTGTAAAGTTTTGAGATAAATTGAAGCTATAGACTTCTTCCACTAATAATGCATAATAAACTTTATTGTCAAGGTTCCTGCTTTGGACTCAGGTGGTTCACCCCAGCCAATGAAGTTCCTCTCTGCGGTCATGCTACACTTGCAGCAGCTGCTGTGTTGTTTCACATACAAAGTATGTTTACAATCTATTTATTACTATAACATTTTAGAAAATTTACTTATAATTAAGACCTCTATTTTCTGCAACAAAAGCAATTAAATACTCAGAACATTTAGAGAACACATCTAGAAATCCGTTAGGTATTGTCTTTTACAACTGCTCTGTAATTGTAAGGTAGTCTGATGCCTAAACTTGGATTCCAGTGCCCTACTATTACTCATTTAAGAAAAGTGTTAGCTGTCATCTGGGAGAGGTACAATAGAATTTGATGAATAAGGAATATTTCTCTTTCCATTAAAAGGAAATTTCCATTCATTCTAGGAATGTGCAGGAAAGATTCCCCAGCAATTGCTGTGCTTGTTACCTTCAGAAGATTATTTGTTGAGGTAGTTGGGGATTTTGTCTCACAATATGCAAAATACAGGTTTACTGTAGTTAATTCTATTTTAGCTGTATAACCAATTTTTCTGAATATACTGAGCTACTCTATTATAATTCAGATTAAAATCCTTGTGTTTGGTAATGTTGCAGTGTTATCTTTCTAGAAAACACAAATTCAGTTCTGACATTTGTGACACTGAGTGGGGACTTAAAAGCCAGACAAGTGGAAGATTATATTGTGCTGGACTTACCACTTTATGTAACCTACCCACAGGTCAGTCAAAATGTTATTCAGTAAAGGCTTTCAAGGAAAGTGTGTGTTTATATTTGTATGTGTATGTCAGTCTTATCTGTCTTGTCTGTAGTTGGATAGATAGACATATATATATTCTATCTTTTACAGTGTGGTTTGGTTTTTTTTTTCTTCAGGTACTTCATGAAGTAGAAGAGTTAATAAAGGTAAAAAAAATAATCTATATGTGGTCTTAGAAGCACATTTATAATAGCCATAGTTATTCTTATAATTGCTAAGAAGTGGCCACAAGGCATTGCTTGATGTACTCCTGAACTTGAAACACTCAACTTTAAAGGTCCGAGTCATGCAGCTCAGGAAATGGAATTCTCCAAAATGCTGCAGTTGCACTTTTGTCTCCCACTACCATTGACTGGAGTGTCAGTATTTATTTCAGTGGCATTTTCAGCCTGTTGTCTGCATGTGAGAGCAATCTAGTGGCCTTGCCCTCTTCTAGGTCCCTGAATTTCTTTCCAAGTTGACATATACAGAGCTCTTAGCACCTACCCATACCCATTCATGCACTTGGTGCATTTACTTTTCTTGCTTGCATGTACTTGACAGCTGCATGAAAGACCCTGTGTAAGCCCTGTTCTAGCAGGGAATTTGTTCTACAAAAATGTTAAGGAAATATTTTGTACTCAAATGATAGTGGTTTTTCTTTGTCTCCTTTAACTTTTCCACCAGGCAGCCATTGGTGACATGGTTGTTCAAGATCTCCGTTATTCTCCTGATACAAAGAAACTCTTAGTCCGCCTCAGTGATGCTTATGAAAGGTGTCATGCTTTTTTTTTTTTTTTTTAAATTAAGTGTGCAGAAATTGAGTTTGCGTGTTTAACCTCTGTTCCTTACATACTAGGCTCTTTTATCTGTTTTTTAAATGGGTGGAGGTTAAAACCTCTTAATTTTAAATAACTTTTTAACATAGGATTTTATCTTCTAATGTGAGCTGCTTGAACCTGCAAAGCTGAATAAGATCAATCTGAAATCTATGTCCAAGAAAAGGAGGTGTAGGAAACTATTTTAACGATGGTGCATTTTCCCCATCCGTCTGAGTAAAAAAAGATCCAGTAACCTAGCAGGAAATGAGGAGTCTTGCTTCTCAAATGAAAAAGTAATAGTTGCATAGCTGTAGAGGTCCTCTTAGTGAGATAGGGTGCATTAACAGAATACCATGGATTCTTGTTCCCAGTTGACTGTAATCTGCTTACCCATGCTTAACAGCATCATAAGTAGTTTAACAGAGAAAATTCCAATTCAAATTATTCCAAACCATTTGTTAATCTGAGGGAGCTGAACTTCATTAAGTCAAGTATGATTTGGATAGATATTGGCCAAACACAACTTCTTTAATCAGGCCAAATTACTATTATTTTCACTTGCAGTTTGGCTGAGCTAATGTTTAAAGAGTGGGCTAGCGGGGAGATAGAAATATCTTCAGCAGAGAACTATTTTTGCTCTTTCAGACTTTATTTTTTAAGGAGGTATCTGCAGCTTCTCAGACTTGAGGCTGTTGTGCTTTAGAATCCCATGAGGATCTGAATGGTGTTAGTTATTTGCTTGCTCTTTGCATTCTGTACTGGTGAAATATTTCTTTCAGTGATTAAAATGTTGAAACAAAAGTGTGCTCTTTTGTAGCTAATATTCCAGGATACTCTGCTTTCAGAAATAGATAGGAAATGCATGGCTTGAAATTTTTACTCTGTTTGCTTAAAGCATGTTATATTTAGGGTAGCCTTCTGTCCAATGACATTGGGAGGACAGTGCCCTAGCAAGATTCCTAAATCTTGTCTCTACGTTTTGCTGTGGCTGCTTTGGGATTGTAGAGAAGATGATTTAGTAGTTTTATGTTTCTTTTCAATACTTAATGTAAAATGAAGAATATGGGCTATTAAAATTCTATAATTATATTCAAGGTCTGTTTTGGAACAACTGCAAGTGAGCGCACAATGCTTTTTATCAGCTGAAAAGACGGGAAAGGTGAAAGGACTCATACTCACTCTTAAGGGAAATTCCAGTGGAAAACATAAAGGCCACGATTTTTACTCCAGATATTTTGCACCTTGGTATGGGGTTCTGGAAGACCCTGTTACAGGTATGTTTGTGTGATAAATAACTCTTACTCTTGTTTCAGTTCAGTTAAGAGGTTCTTATTAAACTTAATGAATCTGGTTTTGTGCTTTGGAGTCTCTCATAAATTACTGTTTCATATGGATAATAGTAGTGTGCTCATTAAACTGAAAACTTTCATGACTGTTGCTAACTCATTCAGAAAAAATCAGCTTCTTGCTGTCATCAGGCCAGATATTCCTGTGTCTTTTTCAGATCTTTTTTTAATCTCTTGTAATGATTTCTTAATAATGCTGCATGTCCTGGTGTCCTTGAGCCCTGGTAATTATGGTTACTTCACAGTAGAGTTTCCCGAAGGGTGTCTTTGTCCCTAGCTGCTAAGGTAGACTGAAGCAGCATTTCTAGCTATGAATTTGAGAAGTCCTCCTAAATTTTTAAGCCATCTGCCAGTCAGGAAACAAGAAATCTGTTTTCTAGTTTTCAGAAGCTGTGGTGAGACCATAAAGATCTCTTTGAGTTAGAGCCTGATACTTACTAATATTCGAAACTGAAAAAACCCTGAGGTTTTGTTGTGAAAACTGTTAGGAGAAGAAATAGTTTTGTTTTACACATTGACTTCTATGCACTTGTTCCTATTTTTAAAAAATACCCAAAAGTCTGTTCAGATTTTTCATGATTAGCTGTTCCTATTTCATTGAATAACATATTTATATGAATAACATTTTAAATATAGTATTTTGAGATTCTGGTATTAGGAAACCACTTTTGATAGACAAGTGAGTACTTCGGCTCAAGTATTGTAATAAAAACCTCCCACCTATTTGTTATTCCTACCAGTTGTGGCTAATCATGAAGCCCTCACCTAGGCAAAATTTCCAGTGAAGCCAGAAGATGAGGAAGTAATACTGCTTTATTGTAAATAAATGATAAAGCCTAAAGTTCTGTCTGCTGCAGACTCTTAGGTGTTTTTGCCCTAAACACACGTGTGGCACTTGATTTGTTTGTGGCATGTACCTTTTGGAATGCACTTGCTCTATAAAGTAGCGATTCTAATCTAATTCCATACTTTATTTTCCAATTTCTTTTAAGGATCTGCTCATGCTGTTTTAAGCAGCTACTGGTCAGAGCAGCTGGCGAAGAAAGAAATGCTTGGTAAGAGAAAATGTTTTCTTGCAAAGCTGCCCATTTATGTAAAAGCTACTCACTAGAAAAGGAAAAGTTATATTATTACTACAATCCAAACTGTAGCAATAACTCCCTATGCATTTTCTCAATATGAATAGAACATTATATAATATTTTATGTGTCAGGTCATCTTTAAGAAATGGCTTTCTCTCCTACCCACCAACATCATGCCTGCAGGGAGTTCAAAGTATCAGTTTCTAGATTGTAACTCTCTGCAGTTAGGTTTTGATCTCAGCTTTTGGGTTTTAGTTTTCATGATCTTTCATCATAAGTGAAGCTTGGTGAACTTCAGATGATGTTGTTTATGTCTTTTGATTGAATTTCACTTTACTCCTTGGTCTTTATGGCTTGCATTTTGGGTATTGGGAGCAGGTATCGTTTTCATTAATGATGTGTACTTCTCAGTACAGTTTGGACAGTGTTTTCCTTTCCCCTCATGTATATTAAGATGATACTGAAAAAAGTCATATGGTTTCTGCCTGATTGTGGAATTTTCTTGAGAATTACTCCAGATTAATTCCTTCAGTGACTTCTTTAGGAAACTTAGGGTTTAGAATAGCTAGTGTTATTATGGCTAGATAATAGGTATTTCTAACAGATTCTACTTACGGAATGTGCCTCGTGGTACGCTTTTTACTGGTTTCTGATACATCTGTGTAGGTATGAAGATCAGTTTTCCTCAGCATGATGATGTTTTACGTGGTAGCAAGGAATGATATAAGAAAGAATAGTCATGTTACAAGAACAGAAAGAACATGATTGGCTTTAAATATGTAAGCATGGGGACAAAATACATAGGCATAGGCAAATTTTGTTTGTGATTTTATTTGCAGTCTTACTTTTAAATGATTAAGCCTTAAAGTAGTCTGAGATGACTGTCCCTCTGAGGTCAAAAAAGAGATTTACTGGTATTCTTTCAGTCAGTGAGATATGCTTATTAAATCACATACTTGTTGTTAAGTAGTAAACTGAAGAACTTGGAAAAAAATTAGAGAAGCTTAATAAATGACAACACAAGAGGCATTGGGTGTCTCTTTGCTTCTCAAGTTTCTAGTGCTTTGCCAGAGAATGCACGAACAACAGAAGCAACACAAAATACCCTAGCTGCTATCTGGTTCCCTAAGAGGTGGCAGGGGATTACGATTCTTTTGTGTACCTGACTGCAATTAAGTCTTTGGTAATATTTTGTTTTGAACAGAGGTTGGATCCTTGATCTAATAAGGTTCCCTGTCCATAAAAGTAAACTCTTTTCCAAACAAACAGCTACCTTGAATATAAGCTTTCCTATATTTGGTCAAATGAATCTCAAAATGGATTTTGTTGATAAGGTCTTTAAAGGATATGTGATAAGTTATCATACAAAATGGATTTAAAGAGAACAAGTTCATTTGACATCTGATCAATATGTGGTCTCTACGTGTTTATGAGAAATAATTTTTCCTTACATGCATGTGACTGAGGGGTATGAGGTAGTACTGGGGCAAAATCTATTATTAATGAGATTATTTGTAAGAGATGGCTGGCAATCAAGAAGATTACATTATCACCAAAGATTAATAAAGACGACCATCATTTGAATTTTTAGAAATCTTTGCAGTAGCTTCTGTAATATCTGATACCTTTTATTGCAAGAATAAAAGAAGACTTTCTTGCATAAAATGAAAGATATTTTAGTTCAAAAATAGATCACATATGAAATAATATAAAAATGAAGAGCATTAAATCTATGTTCAGATCTCTTTGGATATTGTGACCTCTAGGAGGAGGTCAGCTGCATCTCTGCTGAAGTATCAGACATAATTTCCTGTGTTTGAGTTCTCTTCTTACTTTTATTAGACCAAATTCTCAAACAACAGGCACCACCCCCATCAACTACAAAGAGAATTTTCCAGCCTTTTTACAAGGTGAAATACTTCAAAATCTTTCTTGAAATGATGTATATGTCCTTGAATTTAAGCTGGGTGTTAAATCAGAGTTCGGTATCAGTCCTTGCCTTTTTTTCGTTTGAAGAGTCTCTGCAATATTTAAATATTATTATGTCTCCTATCAGATGTATAGACTTTCATAATTGCTAATGAATGCAGTATTTAGGACTACCTCTGTATCCAACCCTTCACATAGTTTTCACATTTCGAAGATAACATTTATAAACATACATAAGGAATTTGATGTAACCAAACAGATTAGAGGATTTAGCAAATAATTATGAAGAAAAGGGGCTTTATCCAGTACAATTTTTAATCTCGGTTGAAGCTAGAGGAATCTTTCTGTACCTCTTTACTTCAGACAACTGTAGTAATTTGCAGGGAAATTTTGGTTCTTGTTACTGCCTTTAACTTCTCTGATTCCTTCCCAGTACAGAACAGGTTTATAGCATTTGTTTTTTTTGTGGGAGGTGGGGTGGGGACCCAAACTAAAAAAATCCAACCAAAACCCAAACCTTACTTTGATAACTGTAAGATCATGCTTTCACAAATGTTGCTAGGATTTCTTTCAACAGAAAATCTGTCCCATCTTCTAACTTTTTAGTTTCCTTACTTTTTTGTGTGTGTGAAGAAGTTGCTTTTAAATCTACCTGTATTTAAGTTGTTGCTAATTTGAATTCCCATGAAGAGTTTTGCAGTTATAATCATAGTCTTCATCTTTCCCAGGTAATCTCAACACAGAGATTGATCACATCAGATTTATGCACAAGTGTATCATTTCTGCCAAAGGAGAGGAGTTTCCCTCCGTCAATCACCAGATTTATCCACCTTCTTTCTTAGAATAAAAAAAGTAATGGAGATCTTAACTTCACTTAAGAAAAAAGTGCTGCTTTCATCAGTCCTTTTACAGGGTTTAGAAGTTTGACCCAAATAATAATTTCTAAAAATAGATACTTTTAAGAGAGTGGCACTTGTTCCTGAGTTGATGTCATTATGATGATGTCATGAAGAAAATCCATTACTCCCCAAATTCTGTAAGCAGTGGTCATTGAGATCCATCCAGGCTGATAAGAAGCTCTTCAAAACAACAGGATAATACTACTACAAGGCTGCTGGCTGCTTTGTGAATGAGTGGTACATGATTCTATGATTCTGTATATCAACATGCTCAATTTCACAGTGAAATAATTAATCGCTTTTATTTAAATCTGCTGTCATGAGAGAGCGGGAGAGTTTAGCTGTGTATCCACACTTGGCAATAGTAATTGATCAAATTTAGCATGGTCTGGATCTTTAAGTGTCCAAAATACTCAACTTGAAGGCATTCCATGCATAGTTGTTATTCTGACGAGTTAAAAACAATAACTGGTGGTTCTGTAAGTGCAAAAGAACAGAAAGTATCTTTCTTTATGAATCTTTACATAGCTGCCATTTCCACTGTTTTGGAGTGTTTGCTTTGGGTGAGAATCTAATATCCTGTTATAAGGAAGACCTTTCTGAGTGGCTGAGAAATTGTTTTAAAGCATACGTTATATATGCCATCTGTTACAGGTCCTATGATCTGAATACAATCTCTGTCCAATATTCAAATTATGGGTTTGTGAGGAAAACCACGCCTTTTAGCTTTGAAGAAATTTTGCACTAGTTGGAAGTTTGAGTAAGGAGACTGTGAACGTTAATGCCTCTTCATCCATTTATAGCCTTTGACAGAAACAACACTAAACCCAAACCTTTGCTAGGTGCCATCTGCACCAGACCGTTTTCTGATCACATAGTTGTGCAACTAAAGTTGGACTGCTGAAGTAAGTCTGCAGACTGAACATGTGAGGTGAGCATTATCGTCTCACCTGTATATGACTAAACAGTTTCAGCAAAAGTTTAGTTCTGTAATTATTTACAGGTAGAAGGCTATTTCTACTTAAACTTTATCCAGCTATATTAAGTTATATATTCAGGATTATATAAATCAATATCTGTTCCTGTCTATGTAAGAATTTGGTCTCAGTTTGTGACAGCTGAAGCAGCATCTTTGTTTCTTTGTAGGCTTTTTCCGCTGCCCTGTTTGAGCTTTATTTTCCCATTATCCTGGTGTTCTTCCTTCTTATCTACAGAAATTGTCTATCGCATGAATGGGAGAATTCAGGACTGCTTTTGGTATGCAAAGGAAACTTGGTTGGCCATGTTGCAGCAAACTATCCTTCACTACTTGTCTTAACTAGCATTTTTGTCACTTGATAGTCAAGTTCTAACCTGAGATACAGCCTCAGCTAATCTTCGTCTGCAAAGACAATTCATCTAGGGAGTCCCTGCTACAGTGCTTGCTCTGGTGCTGCTTGCTTTGTGAAGACAGAGCTCTCCTTTCCCTGAGTTTTCATGGATTTTTAAATAATTTGTGATAGATACTAGGGTTTTTTTAACTGTGGATTCTTGTTTCCATTTAGCTTTTCAATGCTCCCGCCGTGGAGGAGAGCTGAAGATTTCAGTGCGTAATGATGGAAGAGTTGACATTGCGGGGCGAATTGCTATTGTATTAAAAGGAAACCTGGCTTTCTGAAGAAATTCACACTCATCTCCCACACTTTCAAATTATTCATATTATGCTAGTTATATCTTCACTCTAGGCAGTGAATCACCACTGGCCTCAAAATTATTTGATTACTTATTGTCCATTTGAAAAAATTGCTTCAAAATAATCACTACTCATCTTCAAGATCCTTGGCATTGTTTTCTTCACTTTCATTTTGCCACTTCCTATGTACACTGACCTCAAAAAATGTCCAAGGACAGCTATCTTGTTTTTCTTTTTAAATGATTCTGTTCTTATTTCCAGATTCCATGTTAAAAGCCATTTCTGCTTCCTGGACTGAATTGTAAACATTTCTGATTGATAAAATAATCAAACTTTTTCCCTTTTCAGTCATTTTCCATGAAATCTGACTACAGTCCTTTAAAAAAATTTTTTTTTCTCTGCCATACATCTGCCATATATGATGCTGATATGTTCATTAATTTACTTGAATTAAAATATGAAAAAAATAGAAATGGTTTAGAGATGTGCTTTGTAGTTCTGTTCTGAACAGTATTTTTGAAAGAGGGATGGTATTGCAGTGGCTCATGTTAAATGCTGCTTGGTCAATATTTTTAATTAAAGTTTTACAGAAACATTTGACAGATTGGCATAGTGATGTATAAAAAACTGGTCAAAAATCAGAAAGAAAACTTAGTTACAGCAATGTCATTTACTTTTCAAAGACTGAAGATTTGCACCTAAACTAAAAGTTTCTTCTGTAACTTTCTTCATGAAGTGTATGGCTTCAGTTTTTGTGATTTTTTGCTTTAGTGTTCTGGTCTTTCTCTGAATTTATTAGGAATATTGAAATGTTTCATTTACTCTAGCTAAAACTCAGTTTTCCCTTTCAAATCGCTTTTGTCCTAAGCTTTGCTTTAGTTTTTTTCTTTGCAATATTTCAAGATGAGGGATTTAAACTCAAAGGCATTTTAATACTGTGGGAATGCTGGATGTCAGCCTTATAAATTATGACGAACTTAGTCATGCCAAGTTGCCCTATTTCCAGTTATTTTGAATTTTACCATAACTTGTAACTTACATCTTACTTAAGTCTGACTAGCTGGAGGCAAGTAACAGTGTGAGAATCCTAGGATTCATTTGAAATAAAAGCTTCTAGTTCCTGCCACTACACAGAGCATACTAAAAATATGATTTTAATGCACTAGAAAGCCCAGGAGCTAGGTGGCAAGCAAAAGGATCTCCAAATGGAAATGCATGTTCTTCTTCTTCCTGAAGTTCCTGGACCTGAAATGTGGTTTATAAACATGGACTTGATCATCAGCTACAAGACTCGGCTATGCAGGCAGCTTAATAGCAGCGTTGCAACAACATGTTTAGCAGCCACCCTGACCTTGCCTTCTCACAAAGCAAACTGATAACTTTCTGGCTACTGACCTGGGTCTTCTTGGGCAATACCGCAGGCTTGTTTTGCTGCATTCGCTACTTCCTATCGGGTTATGCAGAGAGTGAATCTGGCCCATAATCTGAGATGCTTTGCAAAAAACCCCTTCCTTAAGAATATAAATGAACTAAGGAAGCAATTATTGTTTATCCGTCCACATTTAACAGACAGTACAAATACTTTTTTTTTCACTCAAGAGGTCTAATAATGAACAAAGCACAGTACATTGTAAACATATTTGCTATCTAAATTTCCTGACCAAACGAGTATCTTTGCTGCTTAATGCATTTTTTTTATAGTTTACTACTACTTTGTCACTGTTTCTGTTCAGGATAGAAAAATCACCAGAGCTCAGGTGGGAGACTGTGCAGTAATGTGTTTGTAATCAACAGATTAGTTAATCAGCCATGATTTATTAATGATGCATTAATTATACCTGATTGTGCAGTTCTGCTGCCTAAATGGAGCTTTAAAGGAGTTATTTTATTAATCATCATTGTGCTAATTGCAGACACTTACAGAAGGATTGCTAATTAAACATGCAACCATATGCAAAATAAGCAAGGCTGCTGAGAGTGGCAAGAAAAAGAGCACTCATTTTCTGAATAGCAACTTTATTCTCATGAAATATTGTGTAGTTGACCTGGTGATCCTGATTACTCACCGAGACTTATTTTAATACATTGCATATTTTCAGTCAGCAGTAAATTAAATTAATTGTGGCAAATTCTGTCCATCTTCCCTAGTGCAAAAAATATGTAGTGTGAACTTCAAATAAAATTACTTAGAATTTGTGTGGCCTTGTGTCACATTTTCATGTGAAGGATTTACCTGTTGTTTTTTTAGTTGTATATAGTTAATCTAACTTAACTATCTTGACTTGAGCAAGATCCTGAATGCTAAATTACCTTAGCACCAAATGAATTGTATGATTGCATTTGAAATGAGAATTCAGACTCAAAATCACATGAGTTTTACATCAAGAAAAAGAGGAACACAGTGATGTTTAACTCATTCAATTTCCAAAAGCTCAAGTCAGCATAGAAAATGCAGGAAGGAAACAGTGCTTCAAGGTAGATTTCTATGAAGAGACTACTGTAATTTAAATAAACATTAGTGCCATGTGATCTTCAACCTACATAGTACATTTTTTAGGCCCTTACAATGCTAAATACAATTTTTGAGTGCTATAGAATTTGAGTGCTATAGAATTTAACGCATTTTTTTTAAATGCAAGTTGCTAGGCCTTCTTCATTGATTAAATAAAACTTTGAGAGAATTTTCTAGAACTGCCTGTATAATATTACAACTATTAACATAGAAGTTTACAATTCAGTGTTTCTCTAAGAAAATAGTTAACTTGCATTGTTTTGGTAAAATATTGAATCAAAAGTTAAATTAAGTGAAGAATAAGTGAAAGGCTGGAAAAATGCAGTATCTCTGTTAGGGTTTCTGGTGCAGAGAATTTGCAGAACTGTTTTGTGCTGCTCTCTTATTAAGACTGTAGCACAGGGATGTGTTGAACCAAAGGCAAATACACTTCCAAAAATTCCTATGCACTTAAGAGTTATTTATCATGAAAGTGTCCAACAGAAGGCCATTAAGTTACAGGCCACTGTAAGTTTTGAGTGAGCCTGTGGCTAGATCCAACAGCTGAGATACGAAAATTTAGATCCACATTTGGTCATTTTATTTCTTTAGTGTGTGCCTTTGCAGAGGCATAGCTCGTGTAGAGGTCAGGAAGAAAGCACGGAATCATGAGGAAAGTAGCAAAATAAGAAAAAAAAATACATTGAGCAACAGAAACCATGTAAGTTTGCTGTTATGCAAAGGAATGTACAGCTAAAAGGGATGATAAGAAAATGGAAACCATGTTTTTGTTCAAAAGCCGTTTAATAGATTTGCTTACAGGATTCATGGCAATACTTTGATTTTCTTCTCTGTTATCTAGGTTAGAATAGAGAGAAAACATATGTTGTAAAGTTGTTATCAAAATTGGAAAATTTTGCAAAATGTGGAAATTAAAGATGTCTTGAATGTGTACACAGCAAGAGGCCATAGGAAGGAGCCATGTGCTCCGTAAGGTACAGGAAGGGGAAATTAGCAACAGATGAGTCAGTTATGTCTGGGAAAGGAACAATTTCTTTGTCTCAGTATTCATCAGAGTGACAGGGAAACATGCTAGGAACAGAGGGAACCTTCCCAGAAGTAAGAAAAGGAAACTAAATGAAAATTACGGGTGATGCCAGATCACATAAAAATTAAATTAGTTTGATTAAAAACTGAAAAAACCTGCCAATTAAGCGGTTTGATTCTGACTTTTACATTTTAATATTTTTTTCCAGATGAGTAGATCTGTCTTTCATTACTAGACAAAAATAAAAAGACAGAACAAGCGATTTTTCTATTTTTTCAGTTGCTAGTCACTGTCCTTTTGTTTTCTAAAATTTACTACACACTGTAATGAAAAAATTTCAAAAGAATGGGGAAGTGGAATAACAAAACCCAATATACTACCAGATAGTCAAAAAGTGTGAATTTTTTTTTATTAGACGTCAGCTTTAGGCTGAGACATTTAGTTTAGCCTTAATGTCTAAAGCAGAATAAGAAGAAATAAACTTTTCTATCTCTGTTGGTTTCTTTAGTGAGAGATTCACTTTGACTTGTGTTTTTGCCTTCCTGATTGGCGAAGGATGACATTCTCTGGTTTTTAATATCATGAATCTTACAAGCCTAAGTTTTATCCACGTGCCAGTGTCCAGTGACTTTTTTTTGGTGATAAACCCAAAGGAAGAATCCACTTTCCCATATGTAGTTTTTGTTCTGTTAAGAATTAAAGGGTAGATAAAATACATTAAGCAACCCCCCCAAAAATTGTCAATAACAATTCTAGAATTGTGAAGAGGAAAGAGTTTGAAGGGGATGAAGTAGGTTTGTGAGGAGCAGGAAGAGGAGAAGGAGGTGTACACGCCTGTGTAGACTCTGTAATATGTGAGCATAGTTACAACACCTGAGGGCATGCCCTCAGTTTTTGCTGCTAGTTGAAGTTAGACAGTCTGTGTGACCTGGGAGTCAGGTTGAGAGATCTTAGGCTAGAGGTTATGTAGATTATAGTAGAGGTGGAGCAGAGTATGAGGTGTGGCAAAGCCAGGAGCCTGAATTTGAATTGAAATGTATTCTCTACCGACCTTTGGCTGTGCTTTGGATCAAAGCATAGGGGACTTACCAGAGTGCCCACCCCACCAAGCTCAATTCAGGTGGGAAATTCCAGTTGGAATTCTTGAATTTTTCTTTTGTTTCAGAATGCCTCCTTTCTCCATAAGTATTTATGGCTGTAAACAGAAATAAATTGTAATCTTAACGACTATGATAATTTCAGTCATCCATTTTCAAAAAGAAATTGCTCCTTACTGGACAAAATAATTGTTTTAAAAACTGCCTTTTGGACTTCAGTATGTTTATGTGTAGCAGCTTTCTGAAGATGCATATAATTGACACTACATATTTAACATCACAGCCTCTACTCTTACCTGTGTTTTTAAGGAGTATGGTTACTACAACATTCAGAAACCTTTCAGCAGTTAATAGCAACAATAAACAAAGTACCCTCTTAATGACAAACTGCAGACACTTTCTCAATAAAGTTACAATTTCAGCAGAAAAAAAATGTAGATTAAAAGGAAGCACCTGCTCCTGTAAATTACTATGCTGCAGGTACCAACCCAGGAGACTCTGCAGATGGTTCTGTATTTGCAAACCTGACCTCACCACCTCTTCATCAATCTCTGACTGATTGATTCTCTCCAAAGTAGAACACACCGTGTCCCAAGGTACTAGACGACACCTTTGAATTAGTCCCAGTCAGAATACCAATTAATTTGTACTTCTGTTTCATTTTGGAAATTCTTAACAAAGGATTCAGTTGTCTTATCAGGCACTAGCACTGACTAAAAAGGTTGTACAGTCAGACAGTTCCAAGAAGACCTCCAAAGGGAATTGTACTTGAGGAGGTGTGATTTTTCCTAGATTTCCCTGCTAGCTGGGAGCGTGAATGATGTTGTGCCATGCCCTAGGATTTTGAGATGGACAAAAAGAAGGTGGAATCTTGATCCTTAGAATGGTACAATAGGAATTCATCGCTTCAGTTAGTCTTTCCTGCCAGCCATGAAAAAGTAGAAGAGAGATCATAAGTTCTGTATATTCATTTTCCCTCCTCAACTGTTTTCAAGCATTTTACTTCCCTTATTGAGACCTAAGACTGATTGTGCTGGTCTTTTCTTAACTAGGAACAAATTTTCTCACGTGCTTCCTCCAGTGTGTACTCATGCAAAGGCCTTGTACAATGTAGTGAGACCAGTCTAATCAACAGATCTTTTTTCTTTGTGGAAGAACACATAAACACCCTTTCTAGTAAACAACCTTTCTGAAAAAAATAGATCCAAGCTTGTGTTCCCTGTCCAGGTGTCATACATGTTCCTTTTTTGTCACCCGTACTCATCAAAATTTAGAGGAAGACTGAGTGATACAGTGATACATTTCAAATTTCAGTAATACCAGTAAAATATTTTGGGTTTGTTTCCTCTTCATTGAGCCTTTTGAATTTTATAGCTTCTTTATTCTCCGAATACCTGAGATATATTAAATGGCTTCAATTCACCTTAAAGAAGATACATGCTTTCCCTAAATAAAAAAGATTTAGAGACTAAATGAAATTAATTTGCATGCAGTTTACCAGAGTTCTTTGTAGTTTCAGACTTCTAGTGGCTTGCTGTCTTTTATTAGTAGGTAACTTTGGTAGTCTTTTCTGCATTTTATAGGTGCATCTATATAAGGCCATCATCTAATCTGATGACCTGAATGTGTACTGCAGACTGTAATAGTCCACAAAGCAATCTGTGGCACTGAAGGCAATACTTTGTGATTTAGGTAAAGTAGAATGACATCCAAATTTAATATAAAAATGTAAGCTTATGAAGAATCTATCATATTCCTTGATAAAATATATTTTGTGTTTCCAGTTCATGGTTTTCAAACTTTGTCCTCTAGCTATTTAATCTTTTTATGGGTTTGTCTGTTAGATTGAATAGCCCATGCTGTAAAGCTTGCATTCTTGACTTTTTAATGCTGTATAACTTGGGCAGGAAGTCTTCCTGGTGATTGACTCTAAAAGCATCCCTAATTCTTTAAATTGATAGCACTTCACTGCACATATATTGGTGAATCTAAATTGCAAAATACAGATATTACTATGCTTACACTTTTTTTTTAAGCTGTAAGGAAAAACAAAGTAATACATACCTTTTTGCTTTTCAATTGTATATGAGGAAGACCAGCTGCAGGGAAATATAGCTGCCTCAGTGCATTTTCTGTGTTAGGAATTAAGGTCTGGGAGCAGCTGATGGCATAAACCACAGTGTATGTCATTAAATAAAGAAGATTGTATCATTTGTTTTGTATATCTAAAAGGAAACCTGTTTATCAAAAGTGGCTAAATACATTGCTTTAAAAAGCCTTTCATTTGAAATTTTCACTGTGATATTAATTAAGTCTGAGAAAACTTCCCCATCCTCAAGTCTGGATAATTCAAGAGAAAGCTCCACTAAAATCTGATAGAATGCTGTCATTTGAGATTCTTGAAATCTCTGAAATAACAAGGAATGAAAAGAAACAAGTAGCTTCATGGGAGAAAAACCAAACAAGCTTTTTGATACCAAATATTCAGTCCTTTTTCCGTATACATTAGATGAAGTGGTTTTTTTGCTCTTCTAGTCATGGTTTATCACTTTTTATTCTCATTTACCTAATGGGAAACATTGTCCTTTGTGCATTCTAAATACAGCATTATGTATTAGCAATCACTACATTAAGTGTTTCTTTATTCACAACCAGCTTTACTAGTAGCTTTTAGAATATACCTGTCACATCTAATTCATTACAGTTTGGAAATGTGACACTTGGGAGATTAGAAAATCTGAAACATCAAATGTTACCATGTGCTGAAGTATAACATCTTAATCTTTTAGAATTGCATTTCTTTTGATGGAGAAACCTCTGTGGCGTCCTGCTGTCCATTTGGACAAAAGAGCAGATGTGTTATATGCCTGTGTGCATGTGCACTCATCTGTCTATGGCAGGATGCAAACCAATATAGCTATAGAAGTTCCTAGTTAATTTGGAAAGCATTAATTACAACATCAGCCCTTACAGTTGATAGTGTAAACTTTTACTTACACTGAGTGTGAATCACATTTTAATTATAAAGTAAAAATCTTAACAGTAAAATACTATACAAAATGAAGGGAGGTGTATATATGTTTTTTGTACATCTATGTATGTATATATGTGCATCTATCAATTTGTTTTAAGGTTTCCTTTTCTTTTACCCAGATATTTAATCCTTGCCATTTTTCAGTAAGTTTCAAATTTCAGCAAGTAAAGAAAACCTTATTGTAATTTTTTTTTTTAAATGTAAGTAAAAATGTGCTTGTGGAAAACGTAATATTTGACACATGCTCTCCCAGGAAAGGTGAATGCTATACTTTCATTAAACAAGGCACTTTCTAGCGCACACTAACAGCATTATGAACTGAGGGACTGGATGACCAAAGCTTACAGGTCTTTTGAAATGTGGACACCTGATTAGTCCCATTAACTGCAGTAGGATTACATAAACAGATGAAGGTAAGCATGTATGTGAAATTGGTATGTAGAACATAGAATTCTCATTTTCTTTACTAATAGCTTTTTTGTAGGACATTTCTTCACTTAACTTTCTAAAACATCTTCATGTAATATTTGCATGATAACTATTATACATTACTAAAAGAAGTTAAGTCTGCAGTAGTGTATTTTAAAATATGGTGTGCCCTTATGAATATAGAGTATTTAAAATGCCATGAGAGAGAATTTTTAATTTACAAAACTGAATACATTAAATATGAATAATATATATCAAGAGCATTTGATCCATTATTTAAATAACTTAGCTGAATTCTTAAATATACATTATTCTGTATTTAAATAATTTAACGGATTTCTTTATATATATTCTTCTATATATGTTTCTTTAAATAGAAGTGCCTTGAAAAAGGCACTTGGCTAACAGTTTTTTAAAAATGTCACTAAATATGTTACTAAATAAGAGAAATCTGTCTCATTTTATGAAGCACCATTTGACAGTTCAGATCCTTAAAAATGTTACTGAAAATACTGTCACTTCTTATTTGTACATGTTTCTTTGGGTGGTGACATTTATTTTCTGTACTTTTTCAGTGCAAAAGAGAAAGTTAAGAATGCTTCCAAAGAAATATCTGGACTGCATGGCTTTTACCCCAGAAATGCTGTTGTGACATACTCTGAAAACTGATAGCAGGTACATTTATGTAACAGTTTTGCAAGTATATAAAGTGAAGGATAATCGACAAAAGTCTCACTTGTGTAACATCTTTGACCCATTAGGGGCTTTTAAATCATGCATCACTGGCTTCAGGGTTGCTGTTGTCAAGCTACTTACAGGTCCTAGTTAAATCAGGCATTTCATATTTTTGCCCTCATTCGCTTTTGTTTACCAGCAGGAGACAAAATATTTAATTAGTTTTGGGGCATTTATAATCTCCTCTGGGCCAGCTCCAGCCGCAATGCTGGACGCCACTTCTGAGTTAATTCCAGTCAGGCTGGCCCCTCCAGTACAACATATGGGTAACCTATAAGTCTTTAGCAAAAGTTGCAACTGAACTATTAGAGGGGTGGGACCTCCCTGCTGGGAAAATACTGCGCAACAAAGCAAAAAGGGGCCAGCGTCACCAGCGGAGGTCAAGGCAACACTTAGACCAAACAGCATCTGGCAAACTGTGCCAAGTAGAAATCAATGAGAAGCAGGGCAGTGAGTAGTAATTTTATGCTTGTTTGCACAAGAAAATAGCTACTTCTGAGCTGAAAAATTATTTTATTAAAAGCTTACAGCATCCTTTGGAATTACTCTTGCCGTTGTTGCTTCATATATTTTTATTTCAGTCAATAAACTATATGGCGCAATCTATACACAATTTTGTTTTGAGCAAGCAACATTAACTGTAGCATTAATTATGTTTCAGGAGATGAGGAGTTTTGAGACTTCTTCCTAACTGGTTAGGAACCAGATGCATAACTGTAATTAGTTTTTGAAGTGCATTGCATTCTCTGCTTCACGTTACAACAGAGTCAAAGAGTTTGAGAAGAAAAAAAAAGACAGTTCCCAATATTATGGTCTATAGATTCCAGCCCCTGTAAACTGTTGCAACTCAGCCCACTTGAAAGCTTCCCGTGTTTTTCATTTTCCTTTTATTCTCACTTTGTGTTCCCGCCTGTATCTCTGCTTATATCTCATCTTGTGGCCCTTGGTTTTCCTCATTGTCTGTCTTTGCTTTTTCTCTTTTCCCTGAAATTACAAGTGCTGGTATTTATTTTAAATATTGTAAGCAGGCTGCCACTGAATTCAGTGGGTTTACTTAGGGCTTAATATTAAACATACTCAAGTCTTTACAGGTTTGTGGCGTTAGACACTATATTTTATCCCTTATGGAGCTTCTTTCTTGTGCACTTTTCTGTTTCTCAAAACAGGCACCATTCTCTATGGTTCTTGGTTTTTGTCTGCTTGTCAAGAGGTAGTTAAATTTCCAACAATTTTAATGCTCACTTTCATACAAACTACCTTATACTTTCCTACACATCGATTCTTTTTGTACTTTGACTGAAGCAGGTTGTGCATTGCAGATTGCAGTCTTTATGGTATAGAAATTATAGACAAGTAACAGTGTTTCATAAATAGATTTACTATCTTGCAGCACTTGCTTACGTGTCTCCTTAGTTTTTGTGGTTATAGGTGCTGGAAAGATGTCAGCTTCAGTATGAGGGTCTTCATGCCTCTTGATAGAGACAAGAATAGGCTATAGACAGTGACTTTTCACTGTAGGAAAATACGGAGAAAATGAATGTTTTAGTATGCTGATGGAAAGAATAAAAAGCTGAATGTTCATAGAGTCTGTTACAGGTCCTGTCCCATGGAAGGTTGCCATACGAGGAAAAAGAGGACTAGCTCTTGGTGTCTGGGGGAAAATAGTGCTTTTACTCAGAGACTGTGATATTTTGACAGTTATATATTATACAGAAAAGTTTTAATACAATACTTAAAAAGCTGCATTTTTTTCTACTTTTGTAGTAATGTCAAGCTACTTACTTGACCAAAATCTGCGTGTGCAAGCAGTTTGTTTTTTGATTTTGAAATTTTTTCTGATGATGTATCTGGGAAACTCAGTGGGAGCACATCCTTACATTCCTCTCTTTTGATACCATGAAGCACCTTTTATAGCTCCCTTTCTGTACTCCCCTTTCTCCCTGCAACAGGAAACAGAAAACTCCACTAATCTAACAGCTGTCTCTTCCCCAGGCTGTGATAAAGTAAGATCATTGCTCATTCAAAGAGACTATACTACTGTGTGAACAGTTTCAGTTTTCTCCTGTGAATCAGGAAGACAATCCCCACGTATCAAGAGAAAAAGGTATGTGAGAAAATAAAAAGGAGTTGCTTTTTCACACATCAATAATAAGTGATCTTCGAGAGCTAATTGGGGAGAGCCCTAACACCCCGCAACTGTAAGAACCTGCTATGACATCTGCAATGTATAGTTAGCATTGTTGCCCACGGTCTTGTAAAAGCTGGAAACCACAACAAAGCTGGAAAACTCAACAAAGCGAGGTAAAATGCATAATTCATGATTATCAAGTAGGTTAGATACAGGCCTAACTGAATTGGAATTTACAGTATTTGCCATTTTAAGTATAGGATTAGACATAGTCTTAGTAGGAAATTTGGTAAATGTTATACTTGTGCTGAAAATAAAAAGGTACAGAAACTTCTAGGGAAGTAATTTCATTCCAGGATGAATTTCCAGACTGTCTCTTGGCATAGTTACCTGTTCAGTTTCTATGTGCAGGAATTTTTGTGGGTTTTGTTCTGAATTCCAAAGAAAAAAAATAATTTTAAAGTCTAACTTGTGAATGATCTTGGTATTTTTTGTCTAATAAAAAAAAAGTTGTTTTGAATGTGGGACAATTAAAATGACATTAATGTGTTTCTTATGCTTCAGGTGGCATAGCAAATAGGTAATTTAAGAATTACTACAGTGTAAGAAAATGTTTTTCCACAAAGTCAGCTTGGGGAACTGACTCAACCTGTAAGTGCATTATTGCCTACCTTGCGAGTGTTTGGGAGGAAGCAAGCACCTAGGGACAGGAAAGGAGTAAGACCATCTGTTTCAGCAAAAGCCTGAAGTTTCAGTAGATAAAATGTAATAACAAATCATACCCTCTGCTAAGATGACATCCTAAACTGCATTACCTTTGTTGCTTGAGATTGTCTGACCATATCTTTTGATTAAGGAAGAACACTGAGCTAATTTTCCTATTAAGAAGTTTAGTTCATCCATTCTCCTAACAAGTTTAAGATTATTTGGGTTTGGTTTTTTGTAGCACTGCTGTTGCTTCTGTATCAGGGATCTCATTAAATTTAGTTACAGTTATAAACTTCTTAAAAATAAGTGCATGAATCCTAGTTCACCTATGCTGGTTCATAAATTGTTGGGCTTTGACTGTTACCATCTCTGCAGAATCCATTTGAAACAAACATCTCTGGTTTGAAGTTAAAAGGACCGTCTCGTTGTGTTTGGAGGGCAGGGGGCACAGGAGGTGAAACATGGGAGTTTATCCCCCTGTAATCTCAAATATCCCCATACATTTACAGAGGTGATTGTGATGCACAGGAGTGAGGAATGGGCAGGATGACAGTTGGATGGGAGGCATCTGAGAAAGTTCAAGAGTGTGTAAGGGCCACAACAGAGGGAAGTCAGGAACACTGATCCCTCCAGAATCTGCAGTTGAACCCAGGAGTCCTGAGTTTATACTTCCTTCTGGTGTGAGGAAATAGTCACATCAGCTGATGAAATATGTCCCAACCACCTACTTCATCCTTCTAATCCTGAGGTAACTGGTATGTTAAAAGACAGTAATTTATCACTTGAGCTGCTAGTTATCGTGTTAGAAGTTTTTCAGAACAGGTTAGAAAAACATCTAGGAGAGATCATAAAACCAGTAATTCCTGTCTGGAGTCAGGAAGGTAAAGCAGATCCCTTCCCTCATCTGTTTTTTGGTGCATAGCATAGGTAGCACTTTTAATAAACCTCAAGTTATGTAGTAAAGGAAGGTCTTCTCTTGAAGACTCTTGCCTCGCTGGATTTGGGTGTATAGGAAAATAAAAGATAGTTAAATGAATTATATCTTAAATACATGAATTCTGTCTGCTCTTGCCTGTGCCAGAATGCCTAACAAGTAATTTTAATTTTCTTAAAGTGGTTGCTGTGGGCATATTTGTAGTGCCCAGTGCTACTGAAGATAGCACTAAACGAGTTAATTTATGTTTAAAAGATGAACAGAGGATCGGTGTTTTGCCTGGGCTAGTTAGTTCAGCTGTAGAGCAAAACTTCGACAGCTGTAGTACTTGAGTATCCAGTCTTCCTTGCACAATGCTAGTTGAATGGTAAGCAGTGGACATCGTGTCAGGTAACTGCGTCCCTCCCCCCTGTTGTGCGTTGCCTGTACATCCCTTTGTGAAAAAGTTCAGGCCAGCTTTTGCAGATTACTGAGTGTGCACAGGTGGAATTGATCTTGATAGATAACTGTTTTTAACCATAGGAGAACCTATATGGTGCCAAGTACTCAGAAAATTTGCTAGCTTTGTAATGATGTGTCAAAGCTTTTTTTTTTCTGCTTTAGTGGTACAGTGGGTTGCAATATCATTCTAATTGGAAACTTTTCTTTTGTTGAGCTGTCGTGTGTATGCACGTGTGTATATGTATGTATGTATATTCAATACATAATACAGGTGAGAAACATTTTAGACAGTTAAAGATTCAAAACATGTTCCTCTAGTACCATGGTAAAATGAACTCTTTCTTATTTTTGTTTTTTGACATTTTAGACCTCCTGTTGTAAAAACATGCTTTAAAACAAAGTTATGTTGAAAGGGTGTTCTGTGCAGGATCACTGGGAGAAGCTACTTAAGAAAGATAACATGGAACAGAAAAGGATGACTGGCAAGGAGAAATGGGTAAATTGAGAAGAAGTGATAGCTGTCCGGTGTCATGGCAAGCAGAGCTTTAAGTGTGGTCGGGAGATTTGTTGAACTGTTAGAGAGAAAAGCTCACCCCAGAGAGACTTCAGAGGAAAATGAAATGTTCTAAGCACTCTAGAAAAGGGTGTCCAGTATGAGGTTGGAAAGCCCCAGGTGAAGTGATTGTAAATTCATCTTACTGCTGTAGATTGCTGTTCAGCTTCCCAGTATGAGTAAGTGTATAAATTTCTCTTCAGTTCAGGATACAACATTCACTTGTGAATTTGTCTGTTTTTTGATTGTCCTAGCTGTGATAACAAAAACAATGTAAATAGCCAAGGGAGGAAAATATGTTATTCTGCACACCATGGATTTCTAGCCTGTCTTGTGAGCTGAGTCAAATATTACTAGAAATTGGACCCTTAAGGATGATCATATTTTGGTAGTTACCCACCTGCTCTTAATTAGGCAGCGTACAGCATGCCAGTCTTTCAGCTTTGCTCAGTATAAACTACAATGGTAAGAAGTCTTGATGAGGCTTTTAGAAAGGATCTCTTGAGATGAAATAGTGAGTTCTGGCTAGAAGGACCAGGTAAGATTCTTTTTTTTGATATATTGCTTGTGCATGTTATTTTTAGTACCACTAGAGAACAGAAGCTATTGAGGAATTAAACTTTAACCAAAATTTCACTTTGACTTCCTTTTAAATTTAGTATTTGGCCACAGTCATTTCACAAGAAGATTAATTAAATTGGGTTTTCCATAGTAGTACAGGTGGAAGATATCCAGCTTTTCTTAGTGGATGCTGTGATAATCTCATCTGAGTTCTTCACTTGGACATCTAGCAAACAATTTTTTATGTATTTCTGTATGTAGTCATACATCTAGCAGACAATTTTAAATGTATTTCTGTATGCAGTCATAAATCCTGAAACTAGTTAATTTCTTCAGATGGAAACTATACTATATTTTCCTAATATCATTAGTGACTTAATGATGCTGAAATAATTTGGTTGATGACTGAAATAACATTCTTACCTGTCTCTCTTGTTTCTCTCTGAGAAAAATATAATATTTTGATTAAAGATTCTTTTAGAATTAAAATGTGAATCAAGAATAATGCTGCTATGATCATGGAGTAGTGCTAAATTTCCACCTGCATAGTTAGAGATTCAGAGATTGAAATCTGAGTAATTGCGTAGACACAGAACTTCTTTCTGGTGATTCAAATGCTCTTCTGTCTTGAGATTACGGTAGGAGTAAAAGGGAAATTATTGAGAAATGATTGATGTACAATAAGATGAGACCAATATGATTGGGATTTAGAAGAGTTTTTAGCACCACAGCAGTATATCACATCAGATTATGTTAATAGCTTTTTGTAAACATATCATAAAAATCTTGAGAATAATTTGAAAAATTATTTCAAAGAATAAGATCTCTAAGAAATAATTAAAAATAAATGGAGGAGGGAATAGAATTAAATAAGCAATAACTGTGACAAACTGAAATATAGAGGAAATCAAACCAGGTGGAGGAAACCTGGGAGAATTTCACTGATACCCTTTCCATTATTGACTGAGCAGTAAAGCAGTTTATTTTCTAGCTTGAGATAACGTATTTTCATATGGCTGGTGGGCTGTGCAAATGAACTAAATTAGTTGGTGTGGATAAGACCATAATACTCACTTTTCTTATTTCTCTTTTATAAAGCAGAAACTTAAAACAATTGTAAGTGATAAAAAGCAGACGTTTTGATCTGCTACAGAACAATTTTTTAGCCTTGCCTATAAACTATAAAATCCTGTTAGAGGTTCATTATTAATCCAGATGGATTTGGGCCCTTGTCCTGTCATTTGATAGTAAATAATTTATGATAAAGTTACAGTTTGTTCTGTAAGAGAGATAAATCATACCGTCTCCTTTGAGATTATATCAGTGTGTTAGTCAAAGCATGATAATGGTGGTGAATCAAGTAGGAAGGGGAAAATTAACAGCACTGTCATGCACTATGTTACTGTGCATTTGTGGGTAAAATGCAAAGTTTTTAGGAACTGATTTTCAATATATTTAAAGTCTTTGTTGTAATTCATACTGTCAGGACATATGAAGTTAAAAATAGGAAAACTGCTGACAAATGAAAAAAAAGGGTATTATACCATATGATATTTTAAAGGGGTCCTTTTCATACTTCTGGCATGAAGTTACCAGCACTCTTAACACTGAGAGTGATTAATTATCTGAACTGAGTAATAGCCATCTCATGAGAATGCACAATATTTATTAACTTACAAAACATCTTAATTTGATTGTGTTCGTTTACATTAAAAACCCCTTGAGATTCATTTTAAGAGACGAAGGATTTAACTAACAAACTTATTTGGGCGTGGAAGGTTGTAGCACTAAAATACGCTCTAGCAATAGCATGAAGTTCAGAGGTGTATTTTTTTTTCTACTGCATGTGTGATACTTCCCATGAAATGTCTTCAGAAAAAGAAGTATCTCACAAGTTCTAATTGCTGATCCTTCTGTGAAAGGCATATGGTTAATGTGGCTTTTTTGAAAGGTGCCGTTCTCCGCTTGCTCTCACACACAAATAATCAGAAATTGTCATTCAGAAAGTAGCGTTTTAATGTGTAGTAGTAGTTCTTTACGTTTGGGAGAATAGGTCAATGCACACAGATAGGAATGTTGAACATTTATAATGAAACATGATGCAGTTGTACTTCTTTAAAAATTGAAGATGTGGCATACATTTTGATAATGGAATAATGGAGACTCCCTACCTCAGCTATCATTTCTGTTCAAGACCATTAGGATTCAGAATATTAAGAGCAGAGCAACTGGGCGTTAACAGCCTGCGTTCAACATCTGTCATGCTGGAGTCCATTAGTGTTCAATTGCATGCTATTGTTTTTGGATTATTCAACCTCTTTCATTGTCATTGCTTCTGCTAGGGATTAATCAGCTGTTTACAACTACACCAAGTTTTGGAGTCATAATGAAAACAATTGAGCTATAGTTCTAAATAAATATACAGTATTCAGTCTCTAATGAAAAAAGTTACTGATTTATGAAAGCTGGTAACAATTTAATTAAGTTTGAAATCAATACAGATAATAAATCATTGTGTGGCAGGTTTGGGGTTTTTTTAACCTGTTGTGTATCTTATAAAATGATTGTATGATGTTTCCTTGTAAGTTTATGTAGATAATGGTTTTAATAATACAAGTACAGTAAAAGAAAGGTGTTTTGATTATGGGGTGTGGGTATATATGGTGGCTTCCCTATCATTACAGTTGGTAGCAGAAATAATCCCTTACTGCCAGCAACCAGATTTCTTTTTTTCACATCCTTTTTTATTCTCTTTACTTATTTAGGGATATTTCTAAGATGACACTTTTTTTTTTTTAAATTCACATAACATACACATATATTCTTCATTGTGATGTAGTAAAAAGGGCAGTTTTCAGATTATTTGTATACTTACATGTTTTTGTGTATGTCTATATCACAACCTATCTAAATATTTTTACAATCATTAGGTAAATTCATAGCTACATCTGAACTGTTTAAATATATTTAAATTATTTTAATGACATTAGATTTGCAGAGAGGTGAATACATAATCCCCTTTTTTTCAAGATACTACTCTCTCTGCAATGTTATGTACTTTATACAACATGAAAATTGTGAGTGCTGAAGAATTTCTAGTAATTAGAGTACTTATTTTGGTACCACATAGTGCAAAAGAGTAGTATTCTCAGCCATATACAATTAAGGTATTTCTCCTCTGTTTCATTAGAACAGTTATTTCTTCTACCCTAAATACTATCTAACCAGAATTTTCACATTTTAATGTACAAATACTACAATGCACAGATTTTTTTTTTTCCTGAGTTGCAACAGATTATCCATTGAAAGGATCTTTTGCTTAACTGCCCAGTCTTGTGGGGCCAGCCAGACACTACTCCAGATGGCAAGTTGTTAGGGCTGGACAGAATGGCTTTGGAAGACTTCTCAACAGATGAAGGCTGGCTGTAATGTTTGGATTTTACTGTTTTGTGTTTTTTTCTGCCTGTAGTTCCCAGGGTGGGAAGGTACTGGGATGGAAGCAGAGTGCCGCCCGCCCACCTGCTACCACCTGTTTAGCTTCTGCAGTTTCTATAAAGCCTTGTGTCAGTAAGACACAATCATTGCTTGCCGGCAGGAGTCAAGAAAGGAGAGATTTCTGTTATGAAGTTACGTCTTCACTTTGCAACAGTGCATCATTTCAAAATACTCTCCTAAACTGAATCAGAACTTCTTTCATTTGAAATGGTTATTTGGAGTGGATGTGTCCTTAATCCATTCAGATCCTTTTTGAATCAAGTGGACCATTTTCTTCAGCAACATACTTTTTGAGAATGGAGATTTCATTGTTTTCTATCTCTTCGAGTTCAAACAAATTAAAAGAATGAAAACATAAGACATTAAAACCTCTTTATTTTTATTTTTTTTTTAACAATAAGAAGCGATTTTCAGACATTTCCAGAAGAATCAGAAGACCTTTCATTTTATTTTTCTTTTCTTTGAGATGCTGAGAAAAATATTCCGTCATTGATATCTGGAAACAGATTCAAGAGGTACGCAGGCTGCTCACTTGAGTGCTTTCCCTACTGCTCTTTAGATACCTAATTTTTAAAAAGTAATCTCTGTGTGTGTGAAACTGAAGCTGCATTGAATATGAAAACCTGTAAATCCAGTCATTTGGATTCAGGTGTAGAATCAAACATCCAGTGCAGAAATGGACCAGGCTGTGTTGTGAAGTGCAGTTCGGAAAGAATGGAGAATGCTGCCAAGAGGAGACTGGCTGCCAATGCCAGGGAGAGAAGACGGATGCAAGGACTGAACACAGCCTTTGATCGTTTGAGAAAGGTGGTGCCACAGTGGGGTCAAGACAAGAAGCTGTCCAAGTATGAGACCCTTCAGATGGCTTTGAGTTATATCATGGCTCTCACTAGAATACTTGCCGAAGCAGAAAGATACAGTACTGAAAGAGAGTGGATTAGCCTTCACTGTGAACACTTTCATCCGGAGAGCTGCCACCATTACACGGGACAAAAAATGGCAATGGACAGTGATCCTTATGCACAGCGAATATTCAGCTATCACCCCGAACACTTTCAAATAGCTAATTAGATCTTTTTATGCACTGAGAATATGCCACAGGCCAGATGTGTTATTTAATAATTAGCAAGAGTTAATCTGCTTGAATAAGGTAATATTGGCATTATAATAGCTCGGTCTTGTTTGCATCTTATACTAATTTGACAAAATAAATTTGCTTTGAGAACTTTACATCAAAATGCATTTAAGAAGATTGAATATATTTAATGCTGGTGGAAAGCATACTTTTAATTTGAAATCTTTCTGACAGTTGCTTCCTTGTTCATGTAGTTCATTTGATCCTTTTATTAATTAAGTTTTTGGTGTTTTGTTTTTTTTTTTTTTGTAATGAATGATGATACTATTTTCTACAGATCATGGGCCAAATTGACCTGTGGTGTAACTGAATGGACTAACACCAGAAATTAACTTAATTCCATGTTTTTATTTTTATGTCAGTTTTAAAGTTATTCTTTGGTTTGTTTTCACATAAATGGCTCCCATGGAAAAAGTTTTATAATGTTTTGGAGTTCTAGTCCTCAGAGAACTAACTTTCTTAAACTTTGTAAGTTTAACATGTGGGTTCCAAAGTTGCGTAGGTTTGCTTTAATCCTATTTATGGTGTCTCTTGTATGCTCGAAAAAGAGCTAGTATCGAGTCATGGAAGGAAGGTTTTTATTTTCAATGGCTGTAAAAGCACATGTGATTGCATACCATAAATGACAATGCTTGAGTGAAAATAATCTAAACTTCTAGATTTTTTTAGGCTTTAAATGTTTGGATTTTAATTTTTAGGCTTATGTTATCTGGAAACAATAATAGATTTTGTAAATCGTAAATAAAGTGTTTTCTATGCTAATGTCCTCGCCAGCTATCTGAAATTCCTACTGTAGGAATTACTTACTAGTGGATTTCCTGCCCCAGGTGTTGCACTACTACCATCATAGTCCTGGCAGTTTAATGTGCAGAAGGATCAACTAGCAAATGATGCTTGCTTTTAAGTTAGAGTAAGAAGTGTGTTTTATGTACCCTCTGAAAAACAGACTTTAAAGATAAGAGTTTGGTAGAAAGTTATAAAGCCTTCTGCAAAGCAGTTGAGTTCATTTCAGCCCTGGTGGCGCCCTGAATGGCCTTTTGTTTGTTTGCTTCTTTCAGTTGTAGAAGTGGGTAGAAAAGGCAGAAAAGGACAGGAGGTGGGGAAGCTCGAAAAATGAGTAGAAGCAGGGCAGCTGGAGAAGCAGATGTGTTTGTAGCAGGATGTAGAGCCTGCAAAAGTTTGACTGCTGATGTCAGTTGTGATGGCGGCAGACTGTGAAGCTGAAGGGTACTGCTGCTGGTGCTGCTGTGGGGAGTTTCCAGGAACAAGCCCTTGCTACTGTTAGCCACGAGGGAGAAGGAGAAAAGGAGCTGCTGTCCCAGAACAGCTGTTGGTGGGTTTCCAGCAGGGAAGGCTGGCGGGTTCCCTGCTGGCTGCTGCCATGTCTTATATTTTAGAATTCTTGCAAATGACAAATGAATAGCTTTGATAGGAGTTATTTTTAACAATTAAGCAGCTTTCAGTGAAAAACAAAAGCATCAGTAGGAACTAAGCCCTGTTTTGGGAGAGCGGGGACTCTGCTGCAGGAACAGTTACATACAAAGATCTGACCTTACTGTCTGTCTTCTCTCAGAAGTCTTATTGACGTTTTGCCCTTGGTCACCATCATGCAGACTAGTAGGCTTCCTGAGGCGCAAGTTGGACTGTTCATGGAGTGAAAGCTGCTGGGACAGACTTTCAGGCTAGGTTAAACACATGTAGAAGAGGCACTGTATGTTCTGAGCAACTCTGTCCTTTAAACACTGGCATTCAGGAGTGGTTTTTATGTATATTTTAGCCTCTCTAAAGGTAATGAATTGTGTTAATTATTAAAATATGGGCTTTTGCTTCTTACGAATTACATTAGGTCTTTATCAGCAAACAGAAAGTGGATTCAGCCTTCTGGGAGTATGAAGTTATGTAATGGATTTATTTGCAGAATTATATATAGAGAGAATAGAATTAAATGTTGTCCATCATATACCCAAGTTAATACTGTTTGGATATTACTCATCAGTCAATATTACAGTTGATTTTAATAAAAATCAATACAATCCATAAATAATGTGCCATTTTACACTAATTCATTAACAAATAAGTAAACCTTAAGCAGACATTGTCTCACCTGCACTGCTAGCACAGTAATGGGTTTTCCATCCTGAAATGGGAGTATGATGCAAGTAAATCATGCAATTATATGACACGGAAAACTTGGCTTAGTGAAAGGTAACCTTCTAAATCTTAGGTGGGAAGGGTAATAAAATGCAAAAGCATAAATGTCAGAGTAGTGTGCAAGAACAGTACTGATGTGTTTCTGCACTTCTGGCATATAATTTCATTTAGTGGGACATGACATTGCAGTTTATATGTAATTTACATAAAAGTACTTAACATCCATTTCTCTTTGGATTTTGTTTCTTCCATGCAGCATTGTAATTTAGCATCCACTGCATATGGTGATACATAGAATTATAAAGGTAAGGGATTAATATGCAGTGAATGATTAAATGGTGGTAAGATCACATAAAGAGGAACAAACCAACACAAAATATCTGTGGTCATGTTACCAAAATTCATTCAGAATGGAAACTGAAGTCCTAAAAAGCACTTCAGCGCAATACATTGCTTGTGAACACTTTGTAAAGCAGGTCTTTGCATCAGTCTCTGTGATTGAACAATATAATAAGATTATAATCCTCCTTCTCTTAGATTTGGTTTTGCTAGTGGGAGGTGAATGTTTTACTGATCTCTTTTATCTTGATGCTAATTCATAATGTTACTAGTGGAAACATTCTGATTTTATGTAATGCTGTAGTATTTTTGTTTCCTGGGAGGGTGCAGTGTTGGGCTGGAAGTTGGGTTTTCCAGTTTACTGTAGTACTGAAGGCAGCAGAGTAAGTTCTTTATAGTGTATAGGCAGCTGTCTGCCTATTGATGATGTCAGTGCTTTTTGGGGAGTCAGTTGGGGTGAGGGGGAAGTTTAATCATTAAAAATTCTTTCTGGAGGCAGTCTAAGAAGCAGATACTATCCATGCTGGTTTGGACTTCTCAAACTCAACAACTTTTCAGGAAGTCAGTTTCTTTTTATAGCTTTCCTTTACAAATTTCCTTTACAAATCCTTCAGCGACACTTTGTGGATGTAAACATGACCATTTAACTTGGGTTTGATTATTGCTTTCAAATATTTTTTTCCCTACTGGGTGTTTGGTGCTTGTCAGATGACGGCTGTGACCCTTGTTCTGTGCTGGACTTTACTGGTATGGGCACTTGAAGCCCCTTCCCGTTAGATAATTGTTGCTTCCAGTGGGCCTCCAAATGAAGTAAAAGTTGAATTGCTCAGAGCTTGGTGTGTTTTTAGTGACTGAGTTTTGTCTGCTCAGAAATTTTTGTCCCACTGAACAGCAGTGCAAAACTGAAATACTTCTATTTGTAGTGTCATTACATTGTAATTCTAGAACCACATTATTGTGAGAACATGGGGGATGATGAGAAATGCTTGTTTCATTCAATATTTGTTGCGTGCTACACATACATGTCACACTATTGAAATTCAGTGTGAAATTCTAATGAATTATTTGTGGGAAATTAACCTTTATTCTTGCAAAAGGTTCAGACTGCAGAATTTTCTGTTTGAAGTAGCTATAGATACTCAGTTTCTATGATTCTTGAATCATATCACCCTGTTTTGACAAGATGACCAGTGTTATATTTGAACTGGAACTGGAGTGACATTTTTAGCTGCAGTAACTTTTCAGTGGCTGAAGGTGGAATTAGGGTAGTACATTCCCAAAATGTATGTTAGTAATGAAAAGTCAGTGGCTTCTTCCTAAGTATTGAGGTCAGCAGTGGATATGTATTAGCATGTCTTACAACTTTAATTCATTCCCATTTTATAGGCTTTTTTTTTCCATCTCACCATTTATAAGATATTTAGGGCACAGTCCATCTTGTACTGTACACACATACAGAGCAAAGCTCAATTCTTGACTAAAATTCCTAAACGATGCTGCAGTACAAATTCTGAAAAGTAAAAAGTTGCCAACCTTAATTTTAGTGAAGTCAGTGACACTGCAACTTCTTTGTGGGGGGAAGCATGAGTATCATTAGATTTTTTAGTATTTAGCTAAGTTGCCTATACCTTGTAAAGTAGAACTTCCTTGGTGAAATCTTTGTGGAAGTCCCAACTGTGATATGGTTCACTAGGCACAGATTTTTAAAAATATGATTTCCAATCCAATTTTTGATTTCCAAAAATAAGTGTTTGCCTTAAGGTAGTTACCCTTGCACTTAGATTTCCAGCTATTTGAACTAAGCAATATGGATGCAATTTTCTGTAACTTAGGAGTTAAATTTAGCTAGATTTAAAAAATTCAATAAGAATTTACAGAACAGCTTCTGTTTGCTCCAAATATGTTCAGCTGTTCTATCGCTACAAAATATCCAGGGAAAAAAACGAATGCACTGAGAATAAAGACGTGTTTATTCATTGAAGAAGCAGTCCAGTGTTTCCTATACACAGATATCTTGTAACAAACATTGATTTCACCTGGTACCTGGGCACTTCTTAAAAATGCTTTGTTTTTATAATTACATTTCAAGGAAATGTGGCTTTAAAAAAAACAAAGCAACCCCATGTATAATATTTAAATATATTTTCTACCAAAGAGTACATTTTAATATTGTCTACCCATTTTTTTCCTAATTTGTAATTCAGTTTTCATTTATACAGAAATTAGCATGCAAAATGTATCTTATACAGAATTTACTTAAAATGTCTGCATATGTAACTCCAGGGAATAAGAAGTTCATTGTTGAACGGCTTCCTGCAGCCCAGGGTGCATAGTCTTTTTCTTTTTTTTTTTTTTCTCCAAAATTTCAGAACATCTTCAGTATTTTTCCATTTCTTTACAAAACTGTGTTGCCTGCTGCTAACTGATTGTGTGATCCTAAAGGATGGTCAGTTTCTGAAAAGAATTTCCCACTGATCTAAATGGAGAATGCCACTTATATTCATAGCACATAGAGCCCGTTATTTCTTTGTGTTATGTAATAAATGGTCCTTCATATCTATAGTGGACTTGAAGTATAAAGGCATTAATAAAAGCAGCTTGTGTTGCTCAGAAGAAATCATAAAGTGTTTAGGAGCAGCTTTAGCTCATGGAGTTGTAGCTGAGCTAAAATGATCTTAAGAACATTGTCTCTGATGTAGCAGGCACAGAAGTACACAGAAATCAAGCCAGGTAGGAACAGAGAAATATAGTTACATGGGAAACCAAAATCAGTACCAGCAAATGCAATGTGCTGCGTCATTTTTTCCCCCCTGTTCTCTTCTGTACCCAAGCTATAAGATCCCGCTTCCTTCAGGTTTACATCCGCTGCTCATTTAAAATTCATTCCAAAGTCTGCTAATGGACCCTTATACAAATAATATGCTAAATCATTCAAGTTGAAAATGTATAGGGAAGAGTGAAATCTGATGTGGTTTGTGCGTTTGATTGGCCCTCATTTAGTTTTCACTTGTTCAAGTGCTGGATGCACAGCTAAGGCTTGAAAACAGTCCTCTGTAACAGGTCTTCAGTGCCCTACTGCACAGAGCAGCTGGGAGTGTTGGTCTAGACCCAGTAAACTGGTGTTCCAGGGGGAGTGTGTGGGCTAGGCGACCAGTGCAATAGACAGAGTCTGTATGGATTTTTGAGACACAATGGAGTTTGGCTATGGGAGACTGTAGGTAGAAGTATATGCTCAAGCGTAGGCTTTGGAGGCTAATTCTCCGATACACTGAGAATCTGGCAAATCTATTGCCCTTTAAAACATAGTGTTTGCCCCAAAGATTCATTGGCTTCTGCTCTGGTATCCCTGAGAAAACTTGTTCTTTCAAACTTTGATGAGTGGGCTGAGGTTATCAGAAAAAGAAAGCATAGTTTAAAACCAAAGCAAATTGATATTAGAACTGTTTAAAAAAGCAGCAACTGTATTTCACAATTAACCTGCTAGAAGCATGGCTAGTATAAACTTGACAGTATTTTATGATTTTATTCTAGATAATGTAAGGTCTGATTCCATTAACCAGCTGTCACAGTAAAGCTCTGAGGAAACCTCTGGTCTTGTTGCACACTTTCAGTTACTTGAACACTTGAAGGACACAGTTTTGTATGCAACACTGAAGCATTTATTTAGGCTTAGGTAAGACGAAAGTAAATACATTACTGAACAGGCAGGTGTTTGTTTTTTTCTTTCGTATGCACTTAAAATATACTCAAAACTGACATTAACATTTTTCTTCCCAGTGAGAATGACTTTGGATCAAAAAATAAAAAATATCAACTTTAATCAAGAAAAAATTACAAAATAGAATTTTAAGGCTCAAAGTGATTATCTTTGTATTGGAAATAGTAAGGCAATTAACAATTAATCACTTCTCCAATATGTAACAGTTAAAATATTCGGTTGGGTCTTGCTAGTAGTTTTGTACAAAGACATTTTCCATAAAATAATGCTTTTAAACCTGGTAGCATTAAGAACACAGTTCTTAAAGGAATTCTTATTCAAGATTTGTTGCTTTGAAGTACCTATGATTACTGTAAACAGTTGGGATTGGCAGTTGTTTACATATCAAGATAAAGACTGCAGACTTGGCTTTTTGTATTTGCAGTGTATGCTCTTATCTTCTCATGTTAGCAGACATGAGACATTCAGAAGGTGTGTTCCACCTTCCATATGGAAGCTGTTTTAAGGCAACAAGTCCAATGATATCAATGCAAACTGCTTTGTGATGCTGCTGAGGACTAGGTTTGCACCAAGCTGGACCAGAATTTTAAAACAAAGGTAATACTTTTGCTTTTTAGAATTGCAGCACAAAAGTTGTCATTTCTGCTCTTTGAAATACACTGTGCCTCTGTGATTGTATACAAAACTGGAACTAGAAGGAAATGGGAAACTAAATAAACCTACAAGATTCTGAATCAGAAAACAGTGAGAGGTTACAAATCTGAGCATTTCTCTGTCTCACTGATAAAATGCTATGCTCCACATTGTGGTGTTTTAATGGACCTTGGAAGCTAATAACTAATGCTGACTTCAGTTGAAGTTCTAACATTGATTTTTGTTGTCACAGTAGCCTGCCCTGAATAAGAGGATGAAACGCTATGTTAGTGTGAAGTGAAATTGGTTATTCAATTAAACAAAAACAATGAACAGCCAAGCTGTTCAGGAAAGGAGCACAGTTGCATAAGCTCTAGTGCATCTTGACATATGATAAGATAGTGCCGTCCATCACAGGACAAGAACTCAAACAGCATCACGTTTTGTGACAACTTAGTGTTGTCTCTGCTGCTTACACAAGCCTTTCCCCCTTGCCTTTTTCATGAGTTAACAAACACAATTTTTGTGTCTTTTTCTAGCAAGTCTTCTTTGTGATGAGCACATCAATACTACTAATTAACAGCGTTTACATCCATTCACATAAGCTTCCCTTACATACTTTTTATGGGCTCAGTATATGCAGAGAAATGTCCTGTAGCAGTTAATGAGCAAAATTTAACAGCTACAGACCATTTGGGATCAGATTGTGATTTTGTTTGTAGCAATTAACGAGCAAAATGTAATGACTACAGACCATTTGGAATCAGATTCTGATTTTGTTTGTATCAGATGCACTGAAAATAATTGAAATTACTGGCTTCTGCATTATGTGGAGAGATGTGATGGGCAAACTTTTGATCCTTTTGGTTGTAAATACTGCTAAGGAGAGAATATTGTAGTTCAGCTTACAGTTTTGTTGATCTCTCTCTGTAGCCTACCCGTCATCTGGGGCCCCTTCTTGAATGAATAAGAATTAATCCTCCTCACACAGATTTTTGGGAAAAGTCTTTCAACAGTAGCTTCTTGTCCTCTCACTTACAAAAAACTGAATGTACATTTTAAAAAAACATTATTCCACTTAATCCCCTGCTTCAGTTCAGGTTGTAATGATATAAGTCTGGAGACATTCCGCTGAAATCATGGAGAAGAGGCTGAAGATATATGATTTACATATTTTCTCTGTGCACTGTCTTTTAATTTGTACTGAGTTTTTGGGTGTGTTGTCTGATACTGAAAAATGTGAGGACCACTACCACTGTCAATAATATTAACAAGTGTGATTCCAGCACTGGTAACCAGATACTTGCAAATAGTAAGTACTAGTGTTCCTTTCTTCTAAACTACATTCTTCTAAACTCTGATTAAAGTGACCCTCTTGTAGCTAGAATTGCCTATTAGTATATATCCCAGTCAAAAAAGAAAAAGTTTGTGCTTGCTTGAGCTTAGTTTCTGCGCAGTCAGTAGGTAACTTAATCCACACAGGGTGTTCAGACAGGCAGTGGAAAGTAAAATAATTTAGCAAGTATAGAGTGATTTAGGTCTGAAGGAACCTCAGGAGGTCATCTGGTCCAACCCCTCACTCAAAGCCAGGCAAGGGGCCACAGGGGAGTTCTAAGCAGACAATTGCTTGACTAAACCTGTGAAGCCTGATGGCTTGTATGCAACTTGGAGTACTTTGTATCAAGATCTACTCTTCAGTTCTGGCATGAAGTAATGGGAAGACCAGCGCTGTTGGTAGGAGTAGAATTTGATCTTTCATGTCTTAATTTCCTCCCTTCCCACTTCCCAACAGCACTGGAATAAATAAATAAAATCCAATAATTTTTCTTGGATTTTTTTCCCAAGAATAGTTACTAATACAGGAAACTTTAAATTTTGGGTTGACCAACTCTGACTTAGTCTAGGTTTAGTTTTGAAATCCCTAAACAATCCTAAAAACAAGTGAAGATAAGAAAGATAAGAGGAGCAGGAGGTTCTCTGTCCTGGAAAATCACACCCACAATGTGTCTTAAGATGGGCACTCCGTAACTGAAGAATGAATTATAACTAAAGAAGTTCACTTCCTCTAACCCCTTGGGGAACCAACACTTAGAGACAACATAAGCTGTATTTGTAGGAAACCTGACAAAAGGCTGTCTCTTTCTCAGTCTCTGGCTATATCCAGTATCCTTTTGCTTTTAAGATAACTTCTCATTGTTTTCTTTGCATATGTAATTTTTTTAAGTTACGTTTTTAAATTTGAAAAAATCCAAATAAGGTCTAAAATGAAAGTTTTCTCTTCATCGCTGTGACTTTGATCAGGACTTTGTTGCATGCTGCAGCCATGTTGAAAGCAGTAAACAACTGCTAGAAAACAATGTCCAAAGAAAAGGGATAGCAGTAATTGAAAGATGAGGAAATAATCTTAGATATTCACAGACTGTAAGTCCTGGGAGGTATTAACACAACCGTATAGATGCTAAATAAATCAATTGTGGTGTTGTCACTTAACACCTTCTATTGCACTTTCATTAAATTGCCTTATTTATTACTACTATTAGTTACAGTAGGTTTTTTAGCTGTTTGCACAGAACTGTTGCTTAACTTCATTACTTTTTTATATCAACAGAATTTTCTCTCTCTTTATAGTAGACACCACACTTGTGATCGTTTCCTAAATGATGGTGAAAATTTAAATTCCACCAGATCGTAATTCCTTTTCAGTTGGTTAAAAAATGAGCTAGATAGCAGATGCACTTTTCTTTTAGTCACATTAAAAATTAGGAAAAAGAGACTGATATTCAAAAACCGTGAAGTTACAAGCTTGATACTATCTGTGTTTAAAGGCAGAGAATCACTAACATTGTAAAGAAAAAAGGTATGAAACACATCTGGAAAATAATTTCAGCTATGGGCTCTAGCAGACAACAGGAATTTTGGTTTCCTATGTCAGCGTCCTATGCACGTGCCCTGTACCTTACTTTATGAATCCTTACACCATGAGTACACAGTTCATGGAGTACACACACACAAAAATATAAATATATAGGATATACAGCTGTACCTACATGAAGTGCTATATTTATCTAGTCTTGAGTTCAAAAATTCTAAGGTTATCTGGCAAAATAACATAAAAATGAGTTACATCTTTTCCCTTTAACTTGTGCTTTGTGATTATCTGGCATGTTTTTTAGAACTACATTCAAAGTCTTGTTGTTTACCCTCGTTCAGGATTGTTGTTATTGTAATGTCAACATTTTCACTGGCAGTATTCCAGCTAAACATCATCCGTCCTTAACACGGCTTGCTACAGTACTGTAGCTTTAAATCAAGCAGTAATAGTGGTATTGGCTTTTAGGTGCTGAAAACTATGTTTACTATGTAATTCTTAGCAAACTACACAGTACTGAATTTATTGCACAACACTCCATACCACAATTATCCTGCAGTAAAATAATATGCAAAAGTCTCGTATGATATGTTACTTGCAACATTTGCAGCAGCAGTACACTTAATTACAAACAAGTTGCTTGTAAACCTTGAGCATCTTGACTTGTACCTCTTCCCCACCCCTACTTCCCCCCCCCAGTTCTACTGTCTCTGCAGGTGTAACTGGAACAATTGTTTGTTTTTCAAAGTTCTTCACTCTCCACCACCTTGTGGGTTGGGGATGAAAACAGCATAGGGCTTTCAGTAGTTGGGAAGACAGAAAAAATGTCGAGTCCTTGACCGGTAAGGTTTGCATACCGGCTGCCACCAGGTCGAAGCTTTATTGGTTGCGGAATTTGATGGTGCCACTGAGCTAAAGCAACAGAAACAGAACAGGCTGTATAAACATCTAAGTAAGTTAGCAATGAAACAGCAGAAGTCAATGCACACAACTGAAAAGTTGCTTCCAACATTCTTGAAGAGAGCACAGCATTGCTGTTCTGTTTTAGGCTCTGTTCCTTCAAATATTGTCAATATAGTTATATGTTGATATTTTTTATTAAAGTCTACAGATTAAATTCCATCCCTGTTCAATTCAATAGCAACGTTTACATGGATTTCACTAGGTCCAAAATTTAATCTTTGGAGCCTCCTCCAAAGCTCTTGCAATCAAAATTAAAAATATACCATAGCATGAACAGAGATGAACAAACTGGACATGGCTCTGATTTTGTATTATGACGTCCTCTGGAGAACTTGTCTTCCTGATATTTTTTTTTTCTGGGTGGTATTTCATTTCAAAGTAATAATACAGGGATATTTTTTTTTAAAGAAGTGATTAGAATTTTTATTTCCCTCTACTACTTAAAACTAGTATCACATTTCGTAGATTGTTTTAAAGATATTGAAAGATACGTAATCCAAAACCACATATTCAGTAATTTAAAAGTAACATTCAACATGTTCCCGTATGAACAAATACCATTACAATTTTGTAAGAATATTTAGCTATTATTTATATAATTAACAGTTATCATTATTGAAACACTTCAGAAAGGGGAAGTTGATATGATCTTTGCTGGTATTTATCCATACAAAACCTCCAGGTCTGCACCCAAACTGGACAAACTTATCTGTCAGCAATTAAAATGAAAGGGGAGAAGTTCAGGATACAATTCTCTGAGAACAGCTTAGTGTGGGAGACCTACAATCTACATGTTAAGCATTGATAGCAAGTGTCTTTCCTTGCTGAATCTTTCCATGCTGAATTTTGACGCTGTCTGTCTGGAAATACTTGGAAAAAAGCATCCTTTTTCCTTGCACCCCCCAATTTGTTTCTATTTGAACAATGCACTCATTATTTACTCTACTTTTTTTGTTTGCACATGTAATTGCAAATATCAGATGACACTTTCAATCCCCCAACCCCATCCATTCAAAATAGCACAAAGAAAAATGATTTCTGTCACTCCCTTTAGTGTTTAAGACTTCCAGAGTCTTTAGAAAATATGGTTGACATCAGGCAGCATTTATGACTGTCTGTCTTCTTCCTGTTTGTACCTTGAATCCTTCATATGAAAATTTAATTTGTGTACGGAAACATTTAGATACCTAAGGAGTTATTTTTCATTTTACGTGACCTTTTCTGAATCAGACTGTCACCAGCCCTCTCTTGAACATTACATTACTATTGTCTATATCACCACAAGGTGGCAGAAAACTGACAAAGATGCACTGGTGACTTGTGGTTATCCCTGATAATTAATTGGATTTTCTTTAAAAAATGAGAAACACAAAGTTGAAAACGTGTTGGGTTTTTTTTTTTTCGTTTGAGGCTATGGCTACAATCCAAGAGTTTGTGGAATGTTTTCTTTTATTTTGCTGCTTAAGTGATCAAAGTACTCTCTTGCTCTAGATAAATTGTCTTCAACTATTACATCTTGCATAGATACAGAGTAATTAAATTATGTGCTGTAGTTCTTGAACTGGGCTGGGGCCTTCCATGTCCTAGACAAGCATACTAGATGCAAACTAGCCTCCATTAATTAGGCATAGTTTGCATAATAATGCTCCATAGAAGAAGGGGTCTGCTTCCTTGTGTGCGATTTATTGTTCCATCTCAGGTCAGGGCTGTAGCACAGGCATGTGTCAGAGGGAACAGAGTTAAGGTTCAGCTTGAATACATGTTGATTATATGCTTATGGGCCTAGGGAATTTGAAAGGTGGAAAATGGGAGCAGAGAATATTGTACAAAACTCCTCCTCTGTTTTTTGTCTTTACCAGCTTTTAAACTGATGCAGAAGAGCTAATCTGGCCATTTAGCTGTATTGTGATACCTACTTCTGATGGCCATATTAAGCTGTGGCCATGCTGTGACACTTAATTTCTATTCCATGTCAAAACCAGAAATGTATGGACTAAGAACTAGGTGAGGGCTGGGACCAATCAAAGAGAATAAATTCTGATTTGTTATATTTACTAGCCGACACTTACCGTATATGTCAAGTCTAGCAGTACAAGAGACAATACCAGCTTCGTTTTTTGCAGACAAGGTATACCAGCCAGCATCTGCTTTCTTGGCAGGTTGAATGAGGAGGCAGGCATACCCGGTTGTATCTTGATGCATACTGGGAAAACAAGTGTTTTGGAATTAGTATTTCTCAAGAGAATATCAACAATGTTGATGTTACAATATGTACATTAAATATGAAATAGGTAAGTTGTAACTTCTATTCTCAAAGAGGTAGCAGTCTAAGACATTTATAGTCAATAGGTTGGCTTTCAGTATGTCCTCAGCCAATGATCAGAGTAGCTGAAATCTGTTCTTGCTCCTCTCAGTTGTGCAAAGCCATGGTGTGACAGTGTGAGCTAAATTGTTGCTCTCTATGTGTTAATATTGGAATCGTTTATTGAATTCCAATGAACTAACCCCATGCAAAGCTGCCACACATACTGCATTTTTTCCTAGTTCAGAAGTTGGAAGAATAATATAACAAAATACCAAGAACATTTGTACAAAGCTGTGATATTTTTCACAACAGCAACCAGAACCAATCAGAAACTTTCGTATGGCACCCTTTTCCTTGAGAAACTGACTAAATGGCAAAATCTTAAAGATCTGTTCAGCCAACACTCTAAAAGAAACCTGCTTCATTATTCCCTCCTCTTCCTTGCTCTTCAGTGATCTAAGACCTTCTGGCTGCGATTTCCAGGAAAAACTGTTCAGTAGTATATCAGAGAACTGAGGCTCCTCTGCTCTTTAGGCTGTGGTTGGTCCTTTTTATCAACCCAAGTGTTTCCCTCATTATAAAGGAAGAGGTAGGGGATGAGCACATCGGAATACTTGAAGTTGCAGGAAGTTCTGAAATTTGAGGTTTTGTTTCCTTATGAACTGGAACGAAACATCAAACCACAGAATTTCATGTCAAGAGGACATTTTGTGCTTCTGACAGCTCTTAACAAAAAAGGGAACATTTACCCTTTGCTTCCTGCACTACATAATTTGCTGTATTCTGGGAGTGGGGTAGTACAGAAGTACAGATATGTTCATATCATGGTACAAAAAGGATCTCTTGGCTTCAGGCACAAAGATAATAGTGACGCAAGACAGGGACAAACAAGGACAGTGCTGTCCATTGCTCCTGTGTGTCTATGTGGAACAACTCAAAGCCTTGGAGTGGTCATGACAGGCTGAAATAGCAGAGGCGTTACAAGCCTTGTCAGCTCCTGGCATTGTGAGGTGTGGGAGGTTTCCCTTAGTCATTCCTTTGCTGAGCTCAAGCAAAAACTTGTTTTCTAATCTTCTGTGAAACAACTGGAAATGAGACATTTTTAGAGCAGTTGTTCATTTTGCATTAACTACAGTGTTTGCGTGTGTATAACTGTAATTCCTGAGAAAGTACCAGTACTTGAAATAAATCCCTGACTAATCTGCCTAGAGGCAGAGGAATAAAGGCTACAGGCTATAGAAGATCAGAGTCAGGTGGGCTTTTTGGAGAAGGACAGCAGTCCCTGAGTGGGGACAGGGAGACCACTGCAATATTTTTTCAAGTAGAAAGCTTTCCCTCATGATAGGTGTGCATTCATAACAAGTGCTGTTGTGGACCCAGTTTTCTTTACAGATAGCCTGCAGGGTATGCATGTGAAAATGTACTTCTGATCTCAGAGATCCAATGACTGCATCAAACCGTTAGTTGGAGCCAAGTGAAATAAAATATTAAAAATCAGTTTTATGCTGAAGTAGAAATCTTTAAGAAATAAACAAAATCAATTATTTCTCATTAATTACAGCCAGGCACATTATTTCATCAGCTTTTCTTTTGCAAAACCTAAAAAATAGTGATGCATTTGAATGGAAGAGGTGAACCCAAACATTGTTGTATTTTATAAGCATGGATCAAAGTCTGCCTGTTTGTCACCAAACTTTGTTATCAGCCTTTGTGTCTGACAGGCTAAATTCTATTATCCCGTGCTCTGGGGCATCCAAAACTCTGTTCTAACTGTTTGGAGTTTGAATTCATCCATAATTAGAACTAAACTGAGGGAAAAATAGTTCAGAGAGAGAATAAGGTGCTAAAATGCATTAAAATACCATATCATAGTATTGCTGATAAGAAGATGCATATGCTATATCAGGCCTATGGCCTGAGAGGTCTATCAGCACTCTCTGAAGCAGTGGTGTATTATGTTCCATGCCTTTATTCTGAACCAAGGGAATAGCTATTGTTCATCTCACAGTGAGACCTTTTTAAAACTTTATGTGGGTGAAAGAAGTTGTTTTAAGAAGACCACCACCTGTCCTTCTCACACAGGTTTTCATGGAAACGATGGGTCAAGCCACAAGAAACTCCAAGCGTGGGTATGATAGCACAGTACCTCATCCTCTCTCTGTTTGATGGGATGGTCTCGTTATCCTTCTTCCAGTAAAATATGGGGGGTGGCATTCCCACAACTCTGCACTCTAATCTGACAGGGTACCCTTCAGGAACACCACAGTTCTGAAGCTTCTCCAAAAACATGGGGGCTTTTTTTACTTCCTTTGCTGAAAAAAAAAAAAAAAGAATTATTGAACAACAGATACTTTATTCTTTGTTTTGCTTTGAACAGTATGGTAGTGCATGACCCAAAATTATTCCTGTGATATCAAAATAGGTTGTGAATTTTTAATGGGAAGTTGGAAGGAAAATGAAATGCCATGACATATCCTCTGTAAGGGAACATAAAGAAAATAATAGGCAGAACTGATGTTCATAAAAGATTGTATGCATATCTAATGGGTCTAAACATGCTACCATTGCAGGAAATTAATGCCAGATCTATGAATTTCAGTATTTCACATCCTTTAAGGCCTTATTAAAGAACAGTATGCAGATTTGTATTTTTCTATTTAAAAACATTTTTAAACTAATAAAATTTGGATTGAAATCTAGGAGACGTCAACATATATTATTAATTCAAACCCTAAGGGAGAAAATTTCTTGGGGAAAAAATTAAGAATGTCGTTTTGCCGAGACAGGAGAGGTAAAGTGATGATGAGACAGAATTCTTGCAGCCCTCTTAATAACAGGAGTTTACCTATTAACTGAACACCTGTAGGTCCATATCCTTCCATTAGATGAGTTTTACAGCTGTTAAACTCTCCTACTATCAGTGGATTAACTATTTATGTTCGTCTGTTGGGAAACTAAGTATGGTAAGTTTGAAGAAGTATGTAAAAATAACTTCATCATCGTGACTAGTTTTTCCAATTATTCTTACCTACAACAGTGAGTTCCAGACTGAATGAATTTTGTCCTGTTTTATTAGTGGCAAGGCAAGTGTAAGTTCCAGCATCATTTTGTGAGAGAGGATCAATAAGCAGAGAGTGAACTCCAGTCTCTCTGACCAGCATCTTGTGGGTGCCATCTGGTAGCACAGGTTTGCCGTTCAGAAGCCATGTCAGTTCTGGAGTTGGTAACCCACTCACCTAACAGACAGTGAAACAGCTAGAGACAAATGTCAAACTGACAAACAGATTTTAGTAAATTCATAGGTAAGCCTTTTTTTCAAATACCATCTGAATAATTTCAGAATCTAGAACAGAAAGATTTATTATTGTAGTTCTCAACTTCTGTTTTTCTGCTTAATTTCAAAAGGGAGAAGAACAGAAAACAAACAAGCAACAAAATCCCAAGAGAAACAAATACATGAAATGCCTACATTTTTCTTAGTCAGAAAGGAAGAAATTTGGTTGTATATCAGATTCACAAAAGATTCCTAATAATCTGCTAGTTTGGGTTTTTTTTAGTGCTGACTATAAATCAGAACCCTGGATCTAAACCACTACAGAGTTTTAGAGATGAAAAAGAGTTCTATACAAATGACTTTGTATTTCATAAAATTTGACGAAGAATGATATAGTTAATTGTACATGTTAAACTTACGTGCTTTAGAACACTACAGGTTAAGTATTTTTTAGAAACATTATTGGACTGTATTATAATCTTAAAGGTCTTTCCAATAGGTGGAAGTACTTACTCATGTCTAAAATTTTGCTTTCCAAACAACAGTCTGCAAACCAGAGAAAGATGGAAGTGGAACTTGCCTGAACGAGGGCTGCTGTCTTCCAGGTTTGTGTAATACCAGACATGCTTTAAGGTTTCACAGGCTCTGCCAGGATAGCAGAACTAAGAATAACCAAATTCTTTGGCATGCTCACTAGTAAACTTTACATCATAAATTGAGTAGTAATGAATCTTGTTCATCTTCAGGGCATTAACTTGTGCTTCAGAGCTTCTATCCTCTTCAGGATAGAGACATTCTGGAGCATGGAAGAGGTCTGTGTCAGTACTACAACCTTTGCTGTGCTACTGGGACACAGACTACCAAAATACATCGGAGCAGAAGGGTTTCTTAAAGCTGTTCAATAATAGATGTTCTCTGCATGTACTCTAACCTCTGACAACTCTCATGTCAGAATTTGAATCTGTAAATGGGAGTATTTCTGCATCTGTGCATGCTGGGGAAGCATAAAACGAACTGGGCTCTGTTCCCTCTTTTCAGGGAGTATTAATCTTCAGTAGTTCAGTCCAACACAATAGGAACATTTGTTGAACAGAATACAACATGCTGAATCCTCTCTTTCTCATGGTTTTGTGCTATTCTGGATTATGTTCAAGAATCTGATAATGGAGCAGAACTTCTGGAGTTCGGACTGACTGCTAAAGGGCATGGTGAACCTATGTAGTAATTTGAACAACCTTGTAAGGGAGCCTTCTATTTCTAGGGTTGTGTTTTCTGTGTTCTTCATTCCATATAGCATGTGTTGGAAAGAAATCCCCTGAATCAGCTCAGAGACAGTGGTAATAGGAAATAATTCTTAAACATAAAGCATTACAACTTTAACAGAAATTGTTCACGCGTGCAAATAAAGAACATGAAAACACCCAGCAATACATGCGCAGAGGTAGGGAAAGTGAATATGAGCAGAGGAAATAGTTAATACCTTACAATCCAACCTACAAAGTCGCCCTTCGTGTGCTACCATGTCACCTGGAGCCTGTAGAAAGTATGGCCTGAAAAAGCGTTCTTGAACTGCCTCTTTGTCTCCCTCTGGCACCCGGGGTCGTGTTCTGCAATACAAAAATTGCTTGTATATGTTTGGAAGTCAAACTTTTTCCCTAATACTTAAAAAAAGGAAGAAATTGTGGAAAAGGATGAACAGATAGCTTGAGTTAAATAAAAGGGTGGAAAGAAATTATCTGATTGTAATTTAATATTTGTATATTTTCTATTTAGAAAGATTATCAAAGTAACTATATCATGTAGTATTGTTGGATTCCCAAGCTGTCCTTCACTTCTTTTTGCTTTTTTGGCTAGATTTCGTCTTGCTAATCCATCCCTTGCCTTTCACTCCACTGCCACAGGCAAATGAAATAATACTTTACACTTAAAACTTCCCTGTATTTGAAGATGACCTTCAAAAATAGTACAATCGAGAAGTGACCTGTTGGGAGGGAACTGCTGCTATTTCCATTTTATGGCTGAGACCTGAGGTACAGAGTGCATTGAAGTACAGTAGCTAGTTATTTTAAATGCCTTCAATTAAGAAGCATAAAGAGAGTCTGAAGGACTTGTGTTTCCTTTTACCTGTGAGGCTGAATTGTTGATATTCGGCCCCGAACGGGGATACTCTGAACCATCAGGTGTCCTGAACAACTGATTCTCCCCTGAAAATCACAATGGAAACAGAATTAATAGTTGGTTAATAGCTCACTTCATGTTAAAGTATAAATATTTAACATTTAGAATGGAGTAGGATTTATTTTTATAAAGTAACTGAACTATAGTTTAAATATTACTTTTTCAAAGCAGATGTTGTTAGCATGTGGTGGAGTGCAGTTGAGGCAGGGGGTTCTTTGTGTGTCTAGAGCAGTGTGTTTCTCAGACTCTTCAAGGCTGTGGCAATGAATTTAGCAGTGGTGCTATGTAAAGCAGCTTAAACAGTGTCTGTCCCTGCTTGTTCATTCCTGCCACTGTGTCTCCACAGGTACTGTCTGCTAGTACCTTTGTACTAGCATACTTATTTATGCAGCAGCACAGAAACTGAGAAGTAGTTGGGCTGAAATATATTTCAGTAAAAAGACGAAATTTAAACTGGAAAAAGTTGCCTGATCTTCTTGAGTGTACTGCTAAATAGCTAAGCTAGCACGTAGGGTGAAGGAGAATGGTGTTAGGGGATGAGCCTATTTGCAAATCCACATCTTTGCATCCTAGATAAAGAATAATTGCATTTGATAACACCTCCAAATTTGATGTTTTTTTTTCTCCCCTGCTCTGTTATTTCTGCCTGAAATATCATGCCTGTCTTGTCAACACGTCTTGAAAGGTATCTATCAGCAGAAGAGCAGCAGGTCAGAAGATAGGGCGGGAGTTATTAATATGAAAAAATGTCCTTAATGATTGTAACTGGGATGTGTAAAAAAGGGGTGGTCTCATCATTATTCATTATATGGTTTTCTCTTCTATCCTCTGAAGCATCTGATTTTTTTATACAGTCAGTACTCGATGTCAGACTAGGTGGCCCAATCTATGTTCTTATTAACATATATTAGAAAGACATGAAAGAAGCATTTTTGTAGAGGAAATCAAAACACCTTACTTGTGGGTTTGCAGCCATAATTGTGTAGTTGCCGTCATCATCATTAGTAGAAGCTTCAATATGTAAAGAACATGTTCCATCTTCTTCCCTGTTCATTTTGAAATGCTTGTTCTTCTTTGAAATCTGCTTGCCATCCTTGAACCAGTATACCTGTAGTGATCAGACCCCCCCACTGACTTAACACTTGCTCTGTAGTGGAAGAGTGACTAGAAAAAATGTAGATAAGAGCATGACATAAGTTGATCAATTGCTGGTAAAATTTTAGATTATAAAAATCACAGGTCAGTTACAGTGTGAAATAGAATGATTCCTGGTTGAACTCAGAAAGCTGTGTATCTCCTTCACATAGCTGGGCTGTTACTGGTTATCTCAGATCAGTTCTCATCTTTCTGAGAAGTTAATTTTTTGGGGGGTTATGAAGTTCTGTTTCTCTTGGAGTCAGGAGGCTGTGAGGCAGTCCATACAGCAGATCAAGGCCTGATATGTGCTCAGAAGCAGATACTGTTATTTTGGAAAGCAGGAGGGAAATAATTTGTTTTAGAGCTCTCTCCACAGAGCCGTGTTTTTAGGAGCGAGACTTTGCAGAGGGATGCGTAGAAAATAGCAAGTAGTTGTTTTTTTATTTTTTTTACTACTAACAGTGAGAATGACCTACCTTGGGAACAGGTATTCCGACTATTTTGCAAGTGAATGTAATAGGAGATCCTTCCATTACCCGAAAATGCTTGAGTCTCTTATCAAATATCGGTGCTATGTATTTGCCTGTAGGGATTTCCTCGTGTTGGACTTCATCGTCTGATTCATCCACTGGGGTACGTTCAAGGCGAAATTCTATTTCATTCATCAGTCTCTGTTCAAAGCTTGAAATCCTGTATTCCTGCAGAGTGAGAAGGGCACAGTTCTGAACAAGACGAGTCGTGTTCTGTGGTATTTGCAGTCATTTGTGCTTTTAGACTAATTCTAAAATGAGTGAAAATGAAAAAGCCTACATAAACTAGGACATATGGAAACAGTCTGAATTTGGTCTGCAGGCACAGATTCTCACTGCATCTTAAGTTTGCAGAATGCAACTAATGAAACTGAGTTTTTTCAAAGGCAGCTGAAAAATCAAATGTAATTCCTCTAAGTTCTTACAGAAAACCTATACTGTTGTACACTGTTGATCAAAAAAAATACCAGATTTTTGAGGAATTTATGTCCAAATATTACTCACCTGCTAATTATAGAAATGAATACTGCTATATATTTCAATTCAGAATTAAATAAGGAAATGATACGTACTAAAATAGAAAGCTAGGAAGAAAGTGAAATATTTTCAGAGTAATTTATCTTCAGGTTAAAACTTGACTGGATTTTTAACTGGTGTAACTGAGAAAGCAAAACACACCACGTTTAAATCCTTAGGAGATTAAACAGATGATGCAAGAAAACCAGTATATTCCTACATAGATGACCATTTCCAGATAGTTTGATGTGATTAGGAGCCTCCCCCTAATCCCTTGAAGTCAATTAGAAACCTCTTGTTACTTAGCTGTTTTGCACGAGAATGTCTCTTGTCTGGACCAAGAGGCGTTTGACCAAATGTCTTGCCTGTGACATGTGAAGCTTCAGACCAGCCAGCTTCAGTTTTTGACACCAAACCAGTGTTTATCCTGGGCATGGTGCAGCACCACAGATGCACCTGAATGTTTTTTTCTGGTAGCAGGTGCTGCCTAGCTACACTACCACAGACGGCTGCAAGAATAGCTCACTTAAGTAATTTTAAACTGTCTTGTGGGGAAGCTTGTATTACCATATGTAGGCCCGTAGCAGTAACCAAATCAGTTTGCTCAGACCTGGATTTATGCAGTTTCTAAGTCCAGAGCTTGCTTTCCTCCTTCTATTGAAGGGCACTGACACCTCTGAAAGCAGGCTTATGTTTTATTCTACTTCTGTGGGAAGTTTGGGTTTTCAGAATCTCACTTTGTCAGATAGTTATTACAGTGGGTTTTGTTACTGTGTTATAGGAAGGAAATGATCTGTGGCTTGAAAGAGAAATGCTTGGGCAATTCCAAAAGTGTAATTCTCATTTTAAAAATAGAATTTTAGAAATTGATGAATAGTAAATAAGGATGTAGCCTGTCTTTAGATATTTATTCCATTTGCTGAAAAAAACAAGGTTCAGAAAATGCATCTTGTCTGAAATCTTACAGAAAGTTGATTAAAGAACCAGCACAAATCCCAAGTCACTGGGACTTACATCCCTGATCATTTAGAAATTCCATCATACTGCTGATTATGCTCTTGACCAGTAGTTCCCAAACAGTAAGGAGCAAAGATGGAGAGGCAGCACGAAATTTTAGCTGGCAAAGACTTCTGATCTCTTGAGGAGACCAAAGAAACAGAAGTAGCCAAAGGTTGAGAGGTTACAGGGGAGTTTTGAGAAGACAGGGATCTCTGAGACTGGGGGTGAGAGGAGGAAAATGTGGCAGCCACAAAGTAGAAAAAATTGGAAATTGCCATGGTGGAATAAATGCCCTGGTAATATCTGACTTTGGCACTGTAATGGTAGATGTTATGTATTGGTCTCTTCATCTAAAATCTTTTGCGGGGGGGGGCGTTGCTGTAAGGTCAGCTCCAGTAAAGATTAGCTATGGTAGGAAAAGTCAGACAACTCAGAGTAGGGAGGAAAGGACTTTGATGAATGAACTCTCTTGACTGGAAATTGAGTCCTCCTTCCAGTCCTCCCTTCTCTGATGCTGCAGGGCTCTTCCTTCCACGCAGCTTTGGAGCAGTGCCAGCAAGTACAAGGTAACAGGAGTGTTCACAGGGAATTTAGGTTCCTGGGTCTCCCCCTTCAAGATACCTTCCTTACCTTTAACACTCCCTCCACTCTGACAGGGACAGTCTGCTGTCTGATACTTTCTTCAAAGGTACCACTGCAAGTGCAGCTTTGCCAGGCAGGAGTTTTTGAGCTTGCAGTCTGTAGAAGTGTGGGATACATGGCCCCAAGGCAGGGAGCCAGCCACTAGATGGTATCACCCACTTTCTTAGTTGGCTTTGTTTGCTCTGTAGGCTGGCCAACAGCTGGTGTCAGCAAACAGCCTTATAAAGTTTCATCTTGTTGAGCTTTTTTTCTTTCACACAGCATGTCTCAACAAATCACTTTGATAGATCAAATTCTAATCTCAGTTAAGCCAGTGTAAAACCAGAGATCCTCTCATTTCTGACTAACCAAAGCTATCATTTTTCCATGTGGATGGCAAGAGCTGGTTGTGCTGTTCCAAGGGAAAGTTAAGCAATCAGTCTTATACCCTTGATACTGAGAAGAGGCCTGTGTGTTTTTAGGAAGGAAGAATCAACAAAAATCAGGGAGTGACTGCTATGTTCTAAGAAGCAGCCGTGTCACCAAAATGTACTGTAGTCATATTTCTGGAGTCTCCCATAAATTAAGAAATTCAAACCTAAATGCTTCGTTGCAAGCAATGTACTGAAGAACATATTTGGAGTTTTGTTTTCCTTCCAGTTCTTTGAGAGCTTTCAGTGGTTTCCTTCATGTTGTTTAGGTAGTTCTTGGCAGCAGAGAGCAAGATCTGTGGCAAAAAAATTAACCTACTGAAAAAGGATTACCTTGAGTGTCTGGATTTTCCAGTAGGACCTGAAGATACTACATGTAATTCTTCTAAGAATGAAATAGTTTTCAGGGATTTCACATGCTGTGTGGCCTTTGGAAGTGTGGAGGCTAATTGAAGATTAATTAAGCTGGGGTAATCTCTTCCCTTCCTTCCCTTTCCGTGATCTAACAATTTGTCATATGAATAAAGGTCAGGGCAACATACCAAGTATGGCACAGAGAACCTTATTCCTGTTTAAACATGTTGCTGTTTATTGTATAATGATGCTCTCAAAAATTATGTAATAATTTCTGGATGTTGGTTATATGACAGAATAATTATGAAGCTAAATACACTCTTTTGTATACCTGTTTCTAATTTCTCATATTTGAGCACTTTTGAGCACTGTTATGCTCTTTGTAAAGATAAGCCATTTTTCAAGTGTTTTGTATGTTTAGAGGGCAACAGGGCTGATGGACAGAGTAGGCAGTGACTCACAAATCGGTTATCTCAGAATCTAGACACAGTAAGTCTGTGAAGAATTTTTAGTCAAAGAGGGCAATTCTGAACTCAGATTAGAATAAAATGAGTGGGTATGAAAAGTGTTAAGACTTCTCAGAATCAGATAGCAACCTGAAGGCAGTAGTCTAGAAGGCTAAAAATTGGAAGAGTGCTTTTTGCAAGAGCCAAGACCTTTTAGTTTAGTGCAATGTAAGAAAGAACAAAGGAAGAAAAAGTAGGCAGCCTGCATCTGCTCTCTCATACAAAACTGTTAAATCTACATAATCTAGAAGTCAGCAGACCAGTTATTTACTGCCCTGTGAACCTTACCAATAGGTAACATCATTCTTTTACGGTATTATATAAATCTGCCACTGGACTATCTCAGTTGTATCGCATCTTCAATTTTACTGAGCTATATGCATGTCTCACTAGACCTGTGAAGTCTGAATGTGATAACTTTTTTCAGAATGACCTAACTAATCTCTACATCAGAGTTTTCTTACCTCAATTTCCTGGTGACTGTGTCAAAGCAGGTTTTGGAAATGAAAATTGTGAATGACAAGAATAATGTTTCAAATTAAAAAGGCAGTATTGTACTGTTAATATATCCTCACCTGTATATAGTTGAAGACTGGGAAATCACTGTTTGGTCCCTGAAATCAGTTTTTCATCTTACGGTGTTCTCTAGCAGAGGGAGGTAATGGGGCTAGGAAGGCATTACTGTTATACTTTCAAGGCATCACATTAATGGGTAAGATGTTGACTCCAGAACAAAATGCTACAGAGTGGAGTTAAAAGGCAATGAAATACTGCAAGCTAATGGGAGGGTCCAGTATTATTTATAGATAGTTGAGTTTAGTCAGTAGTTTTTCATATTGATGTTTTTCCCCCCCGATTCACTGCTGTCCAAAAGAAGTCATGGTATGTAATAAGAAATGAATAGTGTAGTATTGCTGTAGCCGTGATGGCCTACAGATGAAACCAAACAATGCTGATAGAGACAATTAACATCTTTTATTTCCTCTTCTCAAAAGGTACAGGTTTGTCTTAAGTTACCAACTAACATAAATCAAACTTTGAGCAATTGTTTTCAAACTGTCATTAACCTAATGTTTCTTGCCTCTGTTTTAGATCTGAAAACATTTTCTGTGAACAGTGTATCATTTTTTCCCTGACTGATATGTTGAGGATATTAACTTACAAACTTAACTTTGTTAAGAAATATAGGCAGTTCTTTTTCAAGTATCTGCTTGCAGAAGAAATATGATAGAGGAAGGAATGCATTGCATAGGGACACTTTTAAGTTAATCATAGACAGGTTTTCTCTTACATTTCGTGAGTGCATGTGGCTCTGGATATATGGGCACACGCAGAAGAAAGGTATAAAACAAAAATAGCAGTTTTTCAGAACAAGTGCGTATTGCTGCACTATCAACACTGGGCTATCATTACCAATGGCTGCTTCTCTGCCAATGGAAGCCACAAGAATCATTGTGTTTCCATGCAAACACAACAGTCTCTGGCCAGCAACAGTGCACGCTGACTGCATGTGTTTGGACTGTTCGTTTTAAGGAGTTATATTCAAAAATACATTTTAAATTAGAAAATATTGAAGTTAGGGTTCCCACAGTTCCAAAGTGTTGCCTGTGTGTTGTGCTCATACTTCAGTCTTTTGTCTTTCTAAATGTGTTGTTTAGTGTGCATATGTATGCTTATATAAATTTACACACAAACCAACAAGACTAAGTTAACATTGCTGTGAAAATTTTAACACCAACATACATAGACTGAAGGTGTTATACCAAACTTATGAAAAACAGAAATCTCTGAAGTAAGTGGAATTACACTGTTATATAGAGAATATAACCTTGGATGGGTTTTTTGCTAGTTTGGTAGTTTGGTTTTGTTCCAGGATTAGCAAGAACAGAAGATAGTTAATAGTTAATACGGCTTTCTGAAGAACTGTTTTTATCACATAAGCCATAAAATTATTTCTGAATGTGGTTACATAAGTAGAGTAGGGCAAAGTGTTTGCGGTTGTGGTTCAGACAAGTATTTCGTAAAGCATCACACAAAAAACAAGTCAGTGTGATCACTGGGTACAATGTTAAAACTAGGCTGCAGTTCAGTGTACTGAGGACACTAAGGGAAAGAGTACAAAGGTTCAAGCTCTTTTTTGGGTCAAAAATGTAGGGTTCCAGCTGCTTTTTGGCAGCTTTCCTGGAACATGAAATTTGTACAGACAGGAGTTCACACACTTGTTTAAGATAATTAAATTGTGCTATCTCCCAGTTAGGAAACTGTAAAATTAAGGTTCCTGTCTAGAGGTGTAAATATTCTGTACCAATTAGAATATATAGAATACATACATATGTGTTATAATTGTATATTATTATCTATAGCTATATATGCTAAGTAGACTGCAGCTTTTGAAACCTGGATATTTCACATACATGCATTACCAAAAGGGGAATAGGCAGTGGTGGTTGCATTAAATTATCAGGGTATAGCTGGAAGGGTAAAAGACTTAAAACGGACCAGAGCAAAGCCAGGAAACCTGCTGGTGAATATGTGTCTTAAGCAGTTCTGGACCATTTTTCTCTAGTCATTAGTAGCACTTTATAAGTGAGCTGTGCGGCATTATTGCCACAGAGACGTGTAGCATATTCAGTATATGATTTCACAGTGTAGCTGAACCAGTTTAGTTGCCAGCTTGTTGTAGCAGCAGCATTCAACTGCTTCCCTCCCTGCTCATATTCACTTGCTCCCATACATCCCTCCTGCCATCACTGGCGCTCATCTGATCCCACAGTGATCTGTTCTGCAGGACTCAGCTAGAAGAAAGTTATCTGTTCTGCAGGACTCAGCTAGAAAAAAGTTAACTCAGAAGGGGGGTGGGGGGGAAGTCAGACAAGTTCTAGTGGAAATTTGGGGCAGATGGAGAAGTTACATGCAACTTCTCTTCTGGGGAGTTGCTAGCCTTTGCATTGCCTTGGAAATAATGTAGGGTGCTGCTGGATAGTTGTAATTTGACCAGTATGGTGAACAAAATCCATGCAAGTCTTGTTGAAGGTACAGATTCACATTGTTTTGTCTCTGGCCCCATCACCATCATTTTTTGAGCACCCTTGAGGGCAGGGCTGTTGCCTGCATTTTACATATGAAAAAATGAGGACTAAAGAAGCTGAGTGACCTTGTTAAGTTAACACAGAAAATCTCTGACAGGCCAGAGAGTTGGATCACGGTCTCCTAGATCTTGACTCAAATAATCTATTTCCTGGGCCATACCGCTACCTGTGAACCTTTTGGCAAAAAGGGAATTTTGTAGACTGTAGTAATTCCTGTAAGTTTCTAAGCACCTTTGTGTGTGAATATGAGTTCTAAAATCCTGGATCTGTTGAAGTTAAAACCCGTCTTGCTGTTAACTTTAGCAAGATTCAGATCTTAGTGAGAATACATGCTAACAGTTAGTAGAAGTTTGTCGCATCAAAATAATCTGATGTTAGCATAGTAACCCATTGAAATTACCACAAATAGAAAGACTAGAGGAACTTCATTTGAATGTCAATTTTCATATACTGTATAAAAACATAATTCTCTTTGTCACTCATTACGACCTGCAGATGAATTTCCCAATTTAATCCCAGTTTTGTAACTTTTACTAGATTGGCTTTTTGACAGTTGTTCTAAATCCAGTTGACAGTTTATCTAAGAATCTGGCATTATGTTGCATCTCAGTGTCTGTTTCCAAGCTGTAACACTCCTTGGCTTCAAAGTTCAATCTGGGCTACTCAGAGTGAAATAATGTGTGTAGTTTGGATTCTCACTCCTTCCTCTCCCCTCCCTTCCCTGTCAGTGGTCAGAATCAAAAACCAATAGATCCAACATGTTGCTTTTCTTCACTTATGTCCTGTGAAGAGGTATTACTGAAGTGACTTATTTCTTGCAGATGAATTACGTTGGGCCATTTTAGGTGGCACAAGACATGAATATCATGCTTTCCAAATGTAAACGCATGAAACACATCCAAATGCAAACAGTTGAAGAGTCTAGCAACTCATCTGTGTACACAGCTAGACAATGTTTGAAATATGGTTCAGCTCAGTGATTGAGCAAGAGGAAAACAGAAGAGAAAGCAAATGAGGTTTGCATCTCCAGCTCCCACAGATTTATCAGCTAGAGTGAGTGGCTTAGGAGTGTGTGTGAAAGCATGAGGAGCTCAGGTTCCCTTTCCTAGGTGGTGGGTTCTGCAAGCCAGGATCTTTACCAGGAAAACCTGTCTGTACTTCATTGTTGATTAGACCTAGGTCTTGAGAAGACAGCCACAAGTGGTTGTTCAGTTGTTCATTCCCACAGTTTTATACCTATTAATACCAAGATTTGATAACTTGTCTTGGTCAGGTTCTTAAATCTTTTCTCATTTGTAGTACAGAGCAAATGAGCTTTGATGTGGTTTAATTCCCATCCTTGGTCAAAAATTGCCTACATTTGCTGACCTTTGAGATGTGATGTGAAGCTTAGTTTTGAGCAAGATTTTTGGAGTGATTGACTTAAGGGTAATTCTTGTGCTCTGGGCAACAGAGTTCTTGGTGGTTCTTGGGACCTTTCTGAGGCTGACTGGTTAGTATGGGAACTGCGAGGAAGTGATTCTGTTTGATCAGTGTTGAGGTGTTAATGGTGATGTGGCCTGTGTGATGAGTTGAGTTCTCCATATGACTTTACAAGCCATGGATTTTAATGATCTAAAAACTTTTGGACAAACCCTGCATCTCTTCTGTTCTGAAATCTTGTTATAGAGTATTCCCTAGTAAAAGTAAAGAATGTTCATGTGAGGGCTGTGCATAATTTTCTAAACAGCTGTAGGTTTACTCTTTGTCCTAAAAATAAGGCAGTGACCATGCTGCTGTCTGGGTCTTACGTAAGACACAACCAACTAGCATTGCCACATGATATTCTTCATAGTAAATGACACAGATATGTGAGCACAGTTTGTAGTTCTTATAAACAAAAGGTATATACCAGGCCCAGGTACTTAAATCTCCTTTGCTTTATTATTGCACAGTTAATTCTTTTATTACTGTACAGGATTTTGAGGTTTAATTACCTAATTTTCCTATTATATATTATTTGTATAGCAAAGTTTTGAGGCAGTAATATCATTCATTTCTAAGTTCTGCCTGTAAAACTTAATTTCCTCTATAAATAGTCCCATTGGTGAAGCCTGTAAATGTTTTCAAATATCAGGGCAAGAGAATCAGTTTGCATTACACGTTTACACTTTTGCCAAAATCCCCTCAAATTCTCTGTCTGCCCTTTCCTTCCCACACATCTTTTTGTTTCTACATGACATAGTCCAACTGAACATTACCAAGATACTTTACTTTGTAAGTAAGTTAAAAGGCCCAGTGGACTAGGTGACAGGTTTGGGGAGGCAGAGATAACACTGGCTGTGCTCTTCTTTCACCAAATGGTGCAGTAGCCCAGACGCTCACAGAGGTTATGAGACTTGGATGCTTTGTCTCACAGAATTTCAACGTGTTTCCAAGAGGAAGCTCTGAGCTCCATGGTAGTAAAATATTATGGGAGTAGAGATGAGTGGGGAGGGAAGTTCTTTGTCCTTCTTACCCTCTTTTACTTTGCAGAAACATTGAAACATACACTGTAGCAAGGACAAGAATCCAGGTGTTTGTCCTAGTTCCTAGGCAGGAGAGTGGCTCTCTTTTTCTCTCTCTCTCTGTCTCTGTTTCTTTTCTCCGACACAAACTGGAAGAAAGCTTCCTCAAACATCCCTAACCATTAAGGTGAAATGCTATCTGAAGTGTCCTGCTAAAGGAGGGCCTGTTCCACACTGCTTGAAAGTCTCTAAGTTTTATTCGTTGAGTTGGAGAAGGTGAGAGAAAGGCTCAGGTATCATTTTACGGGAGCTGTTTTGAAAGGTGGAATTTCCAGGTTTTTATCCTGCTGATAAAGAATGCCTAATTATTTGTGCAGCCTGGGACAGCACCAACAGTACACATTCCCACTGGCAAGGGGTTAGGCTGTCCTTACAGGAGTTAAGAGTTATGAGTTCAACTGTTTTCAGGCCAAGGAAGAAACTGAGTTGTCTGCTATATGTTGGGATTTGTCCTGACCTCTTCCTGGAATTGCATAAAGCTAATCCTCATCTGGTATGTCTTCTGTTTGAAAGAACTGAGCAAATCTGACTGAAGACACTTTGTATAACTGAACCACATTTGTTTCAACACTCCTAATTGTGATGAAATCTCACCTGGCAATATAGCATACTACCATCTGCATAAATGACAGGTGTCTTTTTTTTTTTCTTGTAAAAATGGCAGCTTGTTATTTCACGTACTTGATCAAAGCTTCATCTAGAATCTTAGCAAAATCATATTTGTATTTCTGTCAGCACTGTGTGATTATCATAGCTGTGGAAGACCAGAGACTAATCTGTTCTGTCTCATGCAACATCAGCAAAATTACCAACTGTGTTCTGATTCTGGATTTCTTTATTGTTGGTGATGAATGATGTACTGGATGAACCAGAAGGAGTACATCTGGATCATTAGATGTCATGCTGACTACACAGTGCTGACACTTAGGAAAATCTTGACTTGTAAGCTAAACACGTTTCATATGGAAGTCAATGATAGATAATAAATAGAGCACCAGGATGTAAATCACTTATGTTCATTACTGCACTTTACATAGTAATATAAGACAATACCAGTACTTTAAGGCACAGACTTGTCATCTGCAGCTTTCATTCTGGATGATCCCTACATCCTCTGCAGGTACTGTAAATGAGACCAAATGCTGCTATTGAAATATGGGGCTACAATACAATTCTCTAAATAAAAATATGCTGTAGGACACCATATAAAAATACACTATATATAGAAGGAATTTTAAAAATAGCATGTAGAAAATACAAGGAAGCCAACACTTTGAGATTCTTGTTGGATGCTGTACTTCATTATGCAGTGATGTCTCACAGAGTTGCATTTGTAGTTACGAGAAAGCGAGTAAGAAGCCCTTTCCTACCATTATAATTTAATGCAGATATGCTATATATAGCATGAAAATGTCTCCTTTTTAATTGTGTTAGCTATAAGAGGAAAAACCAGAACAAAATGTATGGGTGTGAATCCAGCACTCCTACATACTATTCTCACAATGTTGATTGTTTTAATAACAGCAAATAGGAATTTTGGAAAATACTATGCATCTTCTCATCTCTTTAAATAATCACTGCTTTCATTGAGGAGAAAACTCAGACTTAATTTGCTGGAGTCAGTCAGAGCAGTGGTATTCCTGGGCGTGGAAGAATAAAATCAAAAGTGATTAAAGGTGGGAACTGAGGGAAAAATGAGCAATCTTTTATTGAGCAATCCTAAAATTGTTTTCTAGTTCATTATCATTGGCATTCTAATTACCATAACAATTAGAGATGTGCCAGCTTTGAAGTTTTTCAATGTTTGGGGGATTCGGGAATCTAGATTTTGGTTTGGTCTCATACAGAATAACAAGTAAGTGTATAAATAACTTTTGCTGTCAGCAGATAACTTTGACACTACTAGTGATCATTGTTTCTAAAGGGGTTATCATGCAGTTAACTCGAAAGACTGATTGGTATTTCACAGTAGCTCTCTAAATAATTTGTCTTGCTACCATAGCAAGTACAAATTGTAACACTTGTGATTCATCTGCAAAATGTACTGCTTGCCAGTTGTTTTACTCAAAGTGCTTTGGCAGCGTGATCTCTCAGAAAGAAAGGTCAATGGCAAAATTAAAAAAACAGGGATTATACTGCAGTTGTCCGCAGAGGGTAATTTGCTCCAGAGACTCCATGGCTTTTTGCTTATCTTTGCGTGTTCTCTGTCAGAAGGGCTAACAGACGTTATGAAAATTCCCTTGTTGATGACAGATCAAGGTAAACCATTATTTGCTGTGTTAAGCTTGAGCTGGCGGGACAGCTATGGAGGGCTTCCTGGCCAAGGTGAAGGTAGGATAGTGGCCTGCAGACAGAACAGCTATCTAGCAGTCCTTAGTGTGTCCTACTGTTATTCAAGGGCAGTTGAACCTGTTCTACAGTGATTTCAACCTTCAAAATATTATTTTCTTTTTTTATTTCTTCTTTAATTTCATAGACACTCTACAGATCCAGTGAATTTATTGATTCCAGTTAAGAATGAACTGATATTTAGTTCCTTGAACTTTGTAAAAGGCTTGTTATTTTGCTAAACTCTAATAATGCTAGGCCTGAAGTTTGGTGTATGCCAGTAACATGTACCAAAACCAGCTACCAAAGTCCCTGTCAATTCATACAAGAAGGGAGATCTGAAGGGAGATCTGGAAAAATAGGTTTAGTGCTAAAAATTGAATATCGCGTTTTAGTTCACCCAAAGTAAAACCAGAAACATTTTCTTAAACAATCTGATTACTTTACTCAATTTGTGTTAAAAATATACAGTGTATGAATGTGTGTGTACACAATGAGTTGAGCAACTGGTAAAGTGAAAAAATGAAATCCGATGTACAGAAGTTTCCATGAAAAGAAGTTTCACATTCCTACTGGTCTCTAACAGAGATTGTTAGAAATTAACAATGCTGCTCAGTCACAAAGTAAACCCTCTACAGCTGCATCCCCTCACACTTGGTATTTAAAGCTCCAGTTTGCTATTCCAAACCAGTACTTACCACAAAAGCTCACTTGGCAAAGCAGTGTAGCGGCTCAACCACACAAACACCTTTTGTTCCACAAGTCATAATACATGTCTTGTCATGAGTGAAATTTATTTTAATAACACTTGATTTTCTTACCTGCTGACTACTTTGTTGATTAACATCCTCTCTGAAATGCAGTTTTCTTTCCAGGTCCTTTACAAGTGCAGCTTTATTTTCACGAATAGAATCATCTGTTGCTAATGGCAGAGGCTTCAGATTTTTCTTTGTTAATCCCTGGATCGGGCTATTAAAAGAAAATTCTGATACTAACATGCAGCAACCAGTACGTATTTTTTTTTGTCACCTGTGTGATATGACATGTTACCCTTCAGTTGTCTGGGGGAACCTGTTATTTATTGATGTAGAGCCAAAGCACAATATGGGATTAGATTTTTTTTGGTACTGTTTTAATGATGCATCCTATTCCCATGCCAGTGAGAATTAAGGACACATCTTAAAGAGAATAAGCATTACAATACTATAATAAGCATTTGGGTTCCATTTATATTTATCCTGGAATAATGTCACTATGAATGCTAAAGAAATGTGTATAGGTGTTACCATAGGTATATAACTTGTACATTTTACTGTATCAGGCAATGATTTAAGAGTTAATACAATTTCTCATTGATCTTTATCTCACATCTTCACTGATCATTTACACTTGCCATGAACTTTTACTTCTTTCATTTCTCTCACCTTTTTATGACACCTAACATCAACAGTTCTTTTTATTTTTATATTATAGATGTAGTCTGTTTTATTTTAGTAAGGTTTGAAAATAGTTAAATTCTTAAATAAGACTGTCAGGGGACTGTGAGAGTGCACCGCTGAAGCACAGCAGCAGCGCACTACTAGAGGGTGTGCAATGTTCTGGTAGTTTACCAGAAGCTGGGATCATAATAACACAGGGGATCCAGGTAAAAGGCATAAGTGATGATTGCTGTGCAAGGTGTCTTCCTTTTGTGGCTCTGCAGACATGGTGTTCTCTCACTGATTTTGTAACCAGAATGAATATGATTGATAATGCTAAAAAAGGAAGCTGAAACTTCATTAGATATTCACAGATTAGCACAGAAATTGTCCAGGTTCCTTCCTGATCTTTTGTGCCCTCACTTTGATTCTCTCCCATGTAAAGATCTAAATTTGAATCTCAGCACAAAGAGCTGTAGTTATGTGGGAATTCAGCTCTGGGCTGGGACCCAGGAAAGGTGAAATGGATAAAACAGTATTTAACTACTCTACCTGGCAGGCGTATTGTAAGGATCTATTTGGAAATGCCAGTACAGCAGTTAGAAAAAGTAAAGCACCTGCAAGGGTTAAGTGTCATTAATGCAAAGAGAATAGGGCTTGAGCACTTGCGCACCAGCTCTGAAGGGGAGGAAGGGGAGTGGATGAGTAGTAGCAGTTGATCTTTTGCTTGCTGTTGCAGTGTTGTGAGAGCAGGCTGAAGGCTTGGGTTGGGTATTGTTAAAGCCTTCACTGTGAACCTTGGAACTTTATTATGTGTGCCTGCCCATGATGCCAGGCCATGAGGGCCTCCAGGCATGTGCCACAGAGTGATGGCAATTATGTGGCTGTGCTGGGCAGCTAGGAAGTCTGTGCGCAGGAGTGCAGTAATGGTTTGAAGGCAGGCTTCTTGGCACACACTGGTGAATGTTGTTTATACAGGGACACTTTTTTCTAATTATAGATTGCTCGATGTAGTATCAGCAGGATAGTTGGGAGATTGTGACTTACGGATGGCTATCACTACCTTGAAGTGTACCATTGGTAAAAAGGTGAAATAGTCCTCACTTTGTGCAGGATCTGGAGTTCTATGGATAAAAAGTGGTATCAACCTACCGGTGCCAGCCATGCTAACGTGGTGCTCACGTAGCCCACAAAAGGGATATTGATTTAAACTCCACTAGTAAAGAAGGAACTCTCAAGACCACAGCCTTTCCCATACATCATCATCCTTATCTGCTCGTATGGTGGTGAAATCATGGCGGCTGTCAATTAAAATATTTATGTGCAAACCATTAACTCTCCTGAGATTTTTGGGGGGACTTTAAATAGAGAAAGTGTTGCAACCAGAAAAATATCTTTACATAAGTTATTTCTTAGATTTACCTGGACTAAGAAATAACTTATATTATGAGGTACCTTTCAGAACTTTACTTGTTGCTGACAATAGATGAGAATGTTTTTATAGCTTATATAGCCATTGTCTTCGAGTCTTAGGTCTTACCCTGCAAGCTCATGAAATCTCTTTTCACCCACTAGTACAGTCTTGTGAGTCTCTGAGCCCCAACATTATTGTATAATCTGTTTATAAACTCATATTTCTCTATCTTCTTGTAGAAGCTACTAGCTCATCCTTTATTAACTAAATGTAAAAGTTAGATGAAATGACCAGAATATATTAATAACTCACTTTTCTATTTTATGAATGACTTGCATTTCAGTTACTCCCCATTGAACCCCTGAACAGAAATACATCTTAGTTTCCTTTATGAGTAGTTCTTGTCCCTGCTGCACATATGGTTTATGCTACTTACGTGGCTGGTGTACTTCTAGGCAGTCCCATAGCATTGGTTGATGGCCCAGTAGGAAGTGAAGGAAGAACAGCACTAAGGAAAGCTACTGGATTCTGAATCCGGCCAGTTGGGGACATAGGAGCAGGAGTCACACTCTGTGGCTGAAACTGTTTTACGCTTGATGTAGAAAGTGTTAGTGGAGGCAGCATTGATTCTTTAGGGCTTGGTAGAGACTGTTCACTTATGCTTGTAAACCCTCCTGAAGACCTTGATTGGGCAGATGGCGAATTTCCTGTGAAATTTTCCTTGTTGTTTGTTCTTTGAGTTCCTTGAGGGACGTTGCTGAATGTTGTAACTGAAGAGCTGGAAGAAGAACTGCTAGGCGGTGTGGTTTGTGATGGTAGGAACTGCTTAGGTCGGGGATAGCTGAATGCTTGTGCAGCAGGGGCTTTGCTTTGTTTGTACAGAGTTGAGGTGGACTGTTGAGGGAGCGAAGCAGCAGAATTCAATAAAGTTGTGTTGAATGACAACTCTCTTGTAGATGTCTGATACACCTGCTGCTGTTCAAGCAAGACCTGGTTGTGGAGCTGTTTTAACTGGGTTTGATCGCTGCATATAAAACAAAGATGCAAAAATTCAGTCAAGAGCCCTGAATTGGTGGCTGTCTACATTTCCTTATGTGAATTGCAAGAGAAAAATTCTATGTCCTGTGATACAGTAAGATGTAGGGGAAACTACATGACATATTCCCTAATGTTATGAGAAGAGCATAATATTAGTTTGCTACTAAAATAAACTTTTCCTTCCTCTCCCCTTCTTTGCCAGAGGCACAAAATTTTTTTGTCTGAAAATCATTTGACTGAAGATGATTCTTACATTTTATCATGTGAAATATAAATACAAACCTTACTTGAAGATATTTAAGGGGTAGCATTGTCAAATTCTGCTCTATGTCACCTTAGTGCCTCTCTGCTTGTGTAACGAAGAGTAGGATTTAGTTAATTGGATTTTTAAATGAGCATTTGTAAGATACTTGCTGTTATTTAGCTCCTCAGCATTATGGCTAATAAAGCTTTGTAATAATCCACCCAAAGAGATACTGCCAATGTATTTTAGGTGGTATTGACATTCAGTGATAGGCAGGAGTGCATAATTCAGAGAGGACTTGCATTTCATGCAGTTGTTTCTTAGATGATGTCTACTGTATGTGTCTTCAGGGCTTTTTTACTTTGCAGTTGGGGAATCATTTTGCCTTGTCAAGTGGCTTATTTAGTTGTTATGTATATGGAAATACAACATATAGAAAACAGGCTAATGTTTCCCCTTCCAAAACCAAAAAGGACATAGAGAATACAGAAAATTATAATGTAATAAATCATCAAGTATTAAATAACTGTTCTTAAAAAGCAAAAAATGTAGAAGTAGAGACCAACTACAACAGGTACTAACAAACCAAATACATGAAGTCAACAGAACTGCTTTTTCTTTAAAAGAATTATTGTTTCTATAATGTACTAAACAAAAATTGCATTAAAGGTATATCAAGATGGCAATTTCAAGCTTTCAAATAGTAGAATGTTAGAGAGCTAGAAGTAGTGCAATCCTGATTTTGTGTCCTTTATATATACATCTGCATAATAATGGACTCCTTTGTTACAGTTTATTGGGGGAGGGAGTTTGAGAGAAGTTCCGCTTTATAAAAACATTGGGTAAATTAAATACTGCTTCTGATCCCCCCTTAAAGACACTATAGCTCTGAAGGTATGTAGGTCTGTGAATATAGGCTTAACAAATTAAAAAAGCACTGTTCCAAGTTCTTCTGCTACATGGTATATAAGTTCTATCAAATTACATCCCTGCTTAAAGATACCAATTAATTACTTTATGAAGTCCTTCCTGAGCCTTTACTTAAAGCTTCCGCCTATTTAAGAAATGAAATGAAGGACTGCATGCTTTTTTTTAAACCAGATTTGGGAGGTTTAAAAAATGATGAAAATATATTTCATAACAAACTGCAGTGTGAATTCCGTAAATTGTCCTCTAAGAAAACTACACTACTTCTTAAAATTTCCCCTTGAGCTCACAGTGCACTAATCATGTGAATGCTTTTTAGTTCAAGTGGTTTCACATTATCAAACATTTCCAAGTATTTTATCTGTTTTAAGATTTACATTTGTGAGATGTAAAAGTCATGAGGCATAGCTAGCTGTTAGCCCATACTATGTATAAGACTGAATATATCTGATTTTGGCAAAATCACATACCTGGAATTGAATGAGATATGTTTGAAGAACCTGTTTTTATTTTGCCTGCATAAAAGCAGTATTGTTCACCTTTTGTTTGCAGCAAAAAGCATTGTGGCATTAAATACAATTTCAAAGGGAAAAACATTTTCCTTTTAAAATTGGAGAATGCTTCTCCGAGGAGGGTGATACAGAAAAAAATATCTACCTCTGTTGAGTGTGTTTTCTCAGAGTATGGTTAATTAGGCCAGCACCATGTGAAACTGGCTGTCTTCTTGTTCTGTATTTGAGATTTTTGCTCTAGTGTAATAGCGTCCTGGTCTGTGATTCCTAATTAATACCAGTGATGCCCCTGAGACTTAGAAACCCTTTTACTTACAGCTTTGGTTTAGCCAGCACTGGGGGAGGTTCCTTGGATGGTGATGTTGGCTCTGGTATTTTCATTGGCTGTCCATTTATCTTCTCTTGGAAATAGTTGGATCTGATTTGGTTTGTAGCACCAGGTCCATCCTCTGATGATGATTCACTTCCTTTATCATCTTCAGGCAGCTTGAAGTGCACACGGAGACCTATCTTGGAACTTGATCTGGGTTCATTGTGATTCACAAGAACACCTTCAAGTTTAGGTTTGGGGGTTTGATTTACTACACGATGGGAAGGAGTGTGTGGAGGAGGTTGATGTTCAACAGCAATTAAGTTGATTGAGCTCATTGTGTGAAGGCTAGCAGCATTACTACTGTCTTCAGTTGCTGAAATAGCAAATACCAAACTTTTGGTGAACATAAATTACCATAAATTATGGTGAAATGAAATTACAAAAGTTACAGTTGGAAAAAATCACTCTGATGTCTTTCCAGTTGGACTGAGTTGTTTGACCTCATTTGTTTAACAACAAATTCCCTTAACCAAGAAATATTGTAAAGGGGGGGGGGGGGGGGAAGGGAAGGGACACACTTCTTGTTTGGAAGATTCAGCAGTGCTCTTCAACCATGTCCCCCATGAATTCCACTAGTGTCTTTGAAATACAAACTTTCTTCTCAGAGAATTCTCTAACATTTTAGTTATGAAGAACACTGCCAGAACTTGAGCTGAATTGGAGTCAACGTTGCACTATGCTTTTATGTGCTTTACTTTGCTCACCTAATGGCCTTGGCAGCATAAATGATACAGGCAGTATGAAATAATCTGTTTTGAGGTTTCCTCCTTTGGGCTCTGCACCAAAGGGATATCGAAACAGCAAACTAGACAGTCCATAGAGATTCCAAAAATGGCTATTGCCCAAAACTTGTGGTCAGCAAGGGTTGTGCTTTTGGAAGCGCTGTGCGGGATTCATTCCCTAATGTTCCTTGTTCCTTCACATTTGTGATTGAGGAAGGACACTTTGAAAAGACATAGCAATCTATCTGTATGTTTGATAAGCTGCCTGGACTGCACAGCGCTGCAGCCTGCTCTGCTTGTATTTACTAGCAAGCAAAGGACTAAAACAAACTCTTACCTTTGACAGTTAGATGAGCTATACTAGATACCGTGCCATATTTATTGCTTGCAGTACAGGTGAAACTGCCAGAATCTTCTGAAAATACTTCAGCAATAACGAGAGTACAAATTTCCTCTGCAAAGCATCACAGCAGTGTCATTACTTGAAGTGAACATGCATTGAACGAACAAACAAACAAAGCCTTGATTACCCTTGGGGACATTTCCTTAAAGTTTTCCACCTTGCTCAGTTTGATTTTAGTTCCATCAGTATTATCAATTTTGGCAGCCTTTGTGTGCAGCAGCTGTTATCAGCATTGTCTGCAGCAACTGGTACCCTCTGTGCTCCAGCATGCCCAACGAAAGGGAAGAACAGGTGTCAGCAGTGTTTGGAAAACATTAGAAAATGTTTTCCTAATCACATGAAGTACAGAATTTATCTCTGAAGAACTTTAAATTTTATTTGGAGAAATATAGTCTACTTTATACTCACAACTCACTAAAATATATGTGTTTTCATCTCTTTGCAGATTGAAAGATTAGTTACAATTAACTGGGAACAATTCAAGTAGAGTCATTCTGTAAGGTGAAGAAATAAAAACCATATACATATAGGCTAGCATTTTCCAAAAGTACCAATGCAGATTGCAGATAAGAGGGGATTGTGCTAATTGTGCTTAGAGAAAGTTGCTTTTTCACTTCTTTGTGAAGAAGACCAGTGGTCATGAACAACATGCTAGCAAAATTGTACTTGCAAAAGATAAATTCCATCTTGAAAAGTCAATCTGGGGCTATGACATTCCTGTCTGACCAGTATCTGACATGTCTGGGCAGCAGTACTAGCTAATAAATACCTATGGTGATGGGATTTTAAATCTTTCATTTGGCTGGGTAGCTGGGATGGGGAGGGAGAGTAATATCTAAAGTGTATTGAAATGTGGGCTGATAGTGTTTCTTCAAGTAGTCAATGACTATTTTGCTACCATTTTGCAAGAAACTTTCCTAAACCCCTACTGGATTAATATTTGAAGAGTATTTCTGTAGAAGACCATACCACACAAACTTGGTTGTTTCATGTCATCACTGAGGAAAATCTAGTAGCAACAGAGTATTTGCTAACAACTATAGGAGAATAATAGTTTATTATAGTACTAGGATTATAGAACTAGTTTAAGGCATTATAGTATCTAGTTTATAGTACTTGGATTTGCCAACCACTGCATGCATGGAAATCCAGATTCCTTCTGAATGAGCAGCAGGTGATGAGGCAGTGACAACTGCACCCAACTGATTACCCTCTAAAAACTGCTTCACATTACTCAGCAGTGATGCCACTGGACAGTAAAGGAACAGCATTGGTGGGTTCTGGTAGAAGCTTCATTTATTCATTCCTAAATCTCAGAGAGAGACATTACAAGGAGAGGAAGTCTCTTTCAAGCCACTTTTCTGGGTAAAAAACTTTTAACAGGGTAAGGAGAAGTTACAGAAGTTTATATTCCATAAAAATTAATACTACTTCGGTAATTTTCTGCTTTAGGACGGGTAGCTTTATTTTTAATAGTGAAAAGTGTTACAGGGAGAGCAATAATCTCATGAAGAAGCAATCAAAATCTGTAAGGCTCCTTTGCTCAAATCACACAGAGTAGCCTACATTCTGCTCTGACCCTTGAAATTAGCAAATCCAGCTACTTTTTTAGGATTTGCTGATATCAGGGGTGGAACACCTGATGTGATACTCTCATATTACGCTGGTAGGGAGCAAAGGGAATGGCTGACATGGCTAAACATCTGATGCAATGTTCCCTAACTGGTAAACTAGATAAAAATAGTTCAGTCTACGTCATCTGGTGTACTTCTGAACCTTGGATATACAGGGGACCCTCACACATTAATCTTGTTAATCTTTAGCTCATAAAGTGACAACATTTAGGTCCTAAGTTAGAACTGGGTCAAAGCAGAATGGAAATACTATTTTCTTCAAAAGTGATAAAATTAATTTGGATTGTATATTTATGGAACAGTCTGCAGTAAAATACTTCTCACTAGTAGCTATAGAACATGGGGAAAAGAAGAAATTATGTTAATTAAATTATGGAGTTTGAATAATTCATATTTTGTGAGGTTAAATAACGACATTTGTATAGTCAAAAAAGTATGTGCCTTTTGATTATCCTCACCTGGTTCAGCCATAGATCGTGGTTCTAAAGGGAAGAAGAGCAGAATTAGTAGATTGAAAATACTTACTTTTGCCAATATTTTTAATTTCTTAAGCACTAAATATGAAGCTTGGTCTTCTCAATATGACGGAATACTCCTTTTGATCCAATTTTCTGTTTAAGGGGCGGTGGAGACAGCCAGGCCTTGTACCCAATGGTATGTCAAATCCACTGAACAATATGAACACTTATGAACACTTTTGAGAACTTATGAATAGGAAATAAATTCTGCAAGAAGCAGTTTTTTGCAATCTTAGTGCTACTTTATTGTGTCTTGAAGACAATTCGTCAGACTGTTACACACATGAGATCATCTTACGATAAAACGCTGTTTTGTTTAGTTTTGGTGTAGTGTCGTATTTAAGGAATTTCTTTTGAGTTTTAGCAATTTTAGCATTCCAGTGACTTATAAGAAAACTTCAGATATTTAGACTGCATTTGAAAATTAAAATAGAAGTGTATGTTTACAACCTATCATGTGCACACACAGGTATGTGTAAGCATGCTAACGTGTACATCAGGCTACTTTTGTGGATAAATAAGCAATCCGCTGCCCACAAATGCTATTATAATAGCACTTAACTAAAAGATGAGTGATTTACGGGCAGTGGAACTTATATATAAATGGTGCCAAACCCAAACACCAGATGTGAGGCTGAATTAGAAAAGGACATTGAGGTGGCAAAGGGGTCAAAGCAGAAGGCAAAACAATTCAGTAGTTTGGGGAATCTCAGATACTACCTGTGAGTATGCTGTTCAATTCATCCACAGCTTTGACTTCTGGAACCCAGATTTATTGCCATAAATGTGGCTTATATTGTTCTTACCATTGTAATAAGAAATTAAAAATGTTGCTGTGTTAGCAGTTCTGTTGCTGTGTTAGCAGTTTTGTTGCTTGCCTAAACTTTATTAGACACAGTATTTCCACACAAGAAACATACTTTTCTGTAATATCCTAAAATCTGGAGAATCTTCTATCAGTGTTCCTTCTCTATACCATTCAACCTTTGGGGAAGGAGCTCCTTTCACTCGACATTCAAAGACAACAAGCTGCCCCTCAGAAGCTGAAATATCCTGTAACATCTAATAGAGAAAATTAATAGACAGTCAGTAAATGTCTTACTGGTCTTGAAGTAATACTGATTTCAGTAAGATTTCATAAACCCACTTAAATCCTTGAATGGCTTATGAAATGCACAATTTCTTTTTTTAAACTTTGATAGCTAGAAAATTTTAATTACTTCTCCAAACAATGAATTGACCTCTTTAATTTTCAAATATGTCATAGAACAGATTACCTTTGTAAATACAGGAGCAGCAATTATAGGTCTTCCATCTAGTCCTTGCAAATAGTTAGTGGGGCTTTGCGCCTGTAGATTGCAAAACATTGCATGATGATGTTTAAGTGTACACAGGTTATTTTTCCATATACAAGAGAAACATGCATTTGGAATGACACAAAAGAGATTTTGGTGGGCGAAGTCCAAAGCAAAATATTAATGTAATGAATAAAAGTTGCTCTGTTGTAGACAACTGCTAGCGATCTGCCTGGATGGGTTAGTGCCTGAGTAACAAAAATGCTGTTATTGCCTTATTGAGTTAATCATGGGAAGGAAAACTTCACTGCAGGGTGTTATAATATCTTTCATTAATACCTCACCAAAGCAAATGTATGTAGGCTGCTTGGTGGTGTGTCCTTTTAAAAATTCTTTCTTACAAAATATTTATGGATGTTAGTAAGGAAAAGTTAATTCAAGTCATGTGTGTGACTGCTCAGTAATTCTTCTCCTTTGCCAAACCCAAACAATTTACAGAGGTGGAATATCACCCTATTGATCCTGTTCAGTGAAATCAGAATGAAATTATTCTCCTTCTGGAAAACTTCCTTATATAACTTGATTAATAGAGTTTTTCATTTTAGTGAAATAGCAGCTGCCCCAGAACAGCAGAATTAGGGATTCAGTATCTCTGGAAACATAGCCAGATTTTACAGGTGGTGTCATATAAGCCAACAAGTTTAAAAGTGGTAATTTTTGAGGTAACTATCACTCTTGATTTAGGCAACCTCTGTCAAAATGGCAAACTGTCTCAAAGGCTTAATTCTGTTCTCTTTGTAGTCAAAAGTAAATGTGCATTGTTTCATCAATTCAGTTATTGGCTACCATTAATTCTAGGCTGTAAACATTGAAAAGGCAGCATAAAGCGAGTTTGTCATGAACTTTTGAGTTTTATTTTTAAGTAAATATGGTTCTTCTTTCCTATTGGGAAAGAATTCACAGTTATGAATATCCTGATAGCTTGCAACAAAAAGGACTCAAAATGCATGCAAACATTAATTAGAAATTCTTTGATGTGGATATTAATGTTATGTGGTAAATAAGCCTATCTACATAGAAAGTAAACATAGTCAAATTATTTAGCTTAAAATAAGTTTCGTAGAAAGAACATTATCTCAAGTGAGTTCTGTAGCGAGGGAGAGGGAAAAGTTACAGGCTGCCGCTCATGGAAGTGAATGAGTCAGTCAGCAGTGTGAAGGGGCTGGTGAGCTGACCTACACATCCAAGTGCACTTCATGGCATGCAGTCTCCGACCTGCTGGAGTGCACACAGATTCCCACCGCTGGCTGAGCTAGCGGCAGCTGCTCCTTCTGCTCACTGCCACGGAGATGCCTGTAACCTGGGGATGAAAGGTTCCCTTCCCTTTGCCGGGTGCTAAAGGTTAGCTAGTAGGCAGGACATCTCTTCTGTATATGCAACTACCGTATGGCTGTAACGTTCAAAGCTGAAGTTCAACAGCAAAGCAAAAGCTAGAACATTTTGGGGGTTATGAGTCACAAACTGTAGAAGAAACACCTTTTTAAGAGCTTGGTTTTGGTCCTTGAAATTCACCATATTGTCTCCCCTACCTGATTAACTGGTGTTGACACAGTCTGGACAGGTACAGACACAGGCTGAACGAAGGCAGGTGGTACCTTGGAGGTTTCTTGATGCTTGGTTGCAGTTCTAACAGCAGGAGATGCTGCATTCAAGGAGGTGTCAGCTGGCTTTGTTTTGCTGTAAAATATTAACCAAAATAAAGTTCTCTAACTGGAAGCTAGAGTGTGTCCCTTAGCTATGTCTGTCCCAGTTACATGTCACTTCCAGCCTCACTTCTGGGATTGAATTCCGATTGATCTAAACTGATACATACTCCTAGGTAAACCACATTTTATAAGAGTCAGGCTGCATGTCTTGCCACTGTAATCTCTCATACTTAGTTCACTTACACCAAATGTAATAAATGGCCTGGATTAACCTAATCGTGGCTTGAAAGCTGCTGTTAGCAGTTCTGAGAAGCATGAGAGCACAATGCTAGTTTCTCAGAGGACAGTGCTATTTTCTCTTGCACTGCTCCCTGAGCTTGTGTGAAGGTTTGGGCCTATAAGGTAATGAAAATACTATGGTCTGCTTGCATACAGATTCAATAATTTACTGCTGAAGAATAAAAGAGAGGGGTATGCTTTCTGACCAACATATGCAATTTTGGTAGTGTACAGGTTGGCACCTTTTCACTTCTTCTAGGTTGTTTCTGTATGGAAGTAGAAGAGTTGACCTTTTTTGTTTTTATTGATAAGTGAAGTAATGCACACAATGAAGCGAGAGTCTTTTTATTCAGTTTGAGGTATGCAATGGCTGCTCTGGAATGTACCACAGGTCCCCCCTAGGAAAGGCAGTCTTCAAACCAGAGGAAGCCTTACTCAGAGTGAACATATAGTTGCTGTCATCACTGATTTCTCTTTTGAAATTGTGAACTTTTTTTTTTTTTTTTTGCATTTGTTCTCACATTAATTCCCTTTAATTACAGGTGGTCAGATTCCTTATGACAACAGCTGGAAGCTAAGTAAACACAAAAGACAGTCTGATTACACCCAAGCCTGATCTTTCAGAATTCTGTCATTTGAGGACATCCTTCTACAATGTCAGAGCAGCATTCTTTTTTTTTTCCAAGAAAACCAGAATGCAATATATTACTTCACAATTTAATGAGGTAAGCAGCTTACAGATGCCATCAAGTGATCATGGTCAACACTATATTAACACCTAATAAGATGAAATGGCTGAGACATTTGGAAAAGTCTGAGCTAGAACTATGAAAAACTTAGCAATTCATCCTAAGACCTTTGAGGACTTCTTGATCCTAAGTTTTATATTAAACACTTACATCCATCAAAGTCTATAAAACAATCCAATCTGGAGTATTTTATGACTTCGAAGTAAAAATCACCTACGACAGGATTTGCTGTCAGCCTGAGGTCTGCAGCATTTTGTATTTGTGTTTTAAAAGAAAATTACATTTGTAATAAGTATAAAACTCCTTAATAAATAATAGAAAAGAGACAGGGTGCACAAGTCTGTTTGGTTAAAATTTCCTCTTTATAAAGCACTGGTTGCTTTTGGGGTTCAATTAATGCATACAAAGGCATGCAAAATAAATGATTGATTATTTCGGTTTTCAACCAGTGTGGCTTCCTTTCCTTGATAGAAAGACTTTGATTCTGAAAGACTATAAATTTTAACAGCTTTGGATCAGGTTCTAAACGCACAGGGAATGGATTTCGTTTAGGAAAAATAATTTTATTTCCCAGGTTTTAGAATACAACTGATACCTTTTCTTACTTCTTATAGTTAAGTAGTTTTTTATACCCATTATTTCAGTTTACTCTAGTTCATATCTATTAATTTCCTTATCTTAAATCTAAATAATCCATGTATAGCCATGTTCTGCCAAAAACTCCATGACATACCATATTTTCATGTGAGAAATTTTACTACACATTTTTTCCAAGTCAGATGCTTAAATCATCATTTAAGTTGGATCTAGTCAAGCGGCATCTGTTTTAGTAAATTAATTTTAGTAGTTTAATCTTTAAGGTAATATAATTCTTCTTATGTTTATATTTGATATTGTTTCACTTCTGAAGCTGAAGTTGAAAACACACAAGAAAATGTGTATTTGTTCCATACTATTTGTAAAGCAAACAAACAAACCCCAACCAATCCAAACAAATGCAAAAAAAAAGCCTAATGTGTTGGAAGTCGCAAAATATTAATGGAAACTGAAATGTCTACACTTGTGGGGTTTTGTACTGTAAGAAATAGGAAAGATGTAATTGATTTTAAACTTACTGATCCATTTCGTCTTTGGTGATTTCACCTTCAGAGTCAGAAGAAGAGACTCCTATGAAAAAGAAAAAAAAAATCACTCAGCAGAGAGTTTTTTGCAGAAGTTTATGTATAAATGATACAAACCTTTATTCAAATTGCCTATAGAGCAGTCTAAGGATATATATTATAGTTATGCCAAACCAAAACATCACATTGCAGTGGAAATGAACCAATGCTGCATACTGTGTAAGATCCAGAACTGCTATTGACATAAGGCAAATTTGGGATGAGGTGCGACTGAAATGAGGAAAACAGCATCCAAGACTAAATGTATACCTGGGTCTTGTCAGATTCTCTTTAAAGTGCCACTAGTGTGATTCAGTCTGTAATTGCTGTTGTGAATCAAGAGCTTTTTTTTCTCAGACACCTGATACTACCAGTTTAAAAAAAAGAAAGGGAGAGGAAAGAGAGAGACCTGGAGTCACAGCTATTATTCTTAAGCTATAGCCTTATAACACAGTTTGGAGATGATACAAGCTCAGATTACTAACAGCTGTCTTACACTCCTGATGCAGCCTTTACTGCGTTTAGAATTTGCATTTTCTCTGCAGTTCGTGCCAGGGAGCATCTCCATCAGCCATGGCTTCCATCCAACATCCACTGAGTTAGGTAAAAGCAGGCCTTGGCCCCAGGCTCGAGAACTGGTAAATCCTTGCCAAGCACAGGCGTCTCCCATTAATGTCAGGGGCAGTGCAGATACTAAAAAAGGATTCGTCCTTTCACTGTCAGATTAGAGAGGTGAAAGAAGAATAACAGTAGAGCAAAATTAACCTTGTATTAAGTAGGGTATGTGCTTTAAATTATGAATGGTCCCACTGTTGTCAGTGATGGAACTCAATATATTTTTCTGCCTCAAAAATGGAAAAAAGACAAAAGACAAAAAAATTTCAGTGTGTTTATTTTAAATTTGTAATCCTGCTAGCACAATGATGGATGCAATTTAAAACCTTACCCCAAAAAGTGTTAAAAAGAAATACAATAAATAGACCTCTCTTAAGCCAAGTAGGATATATTAAAGAGCACAAGGAGAAAGAAGAGACACCTAAATCTGCAGACGTAGCTTCTGTTTTATTTACAGAATCTATTGTGCAAGTAAAAATATCAAATTGCTGGCATATTTATTTTGGTTACAAGGTCCCAATAATGGACTACTATGAAGATATATCCAATTTGTAAAAATTACTGCAGAGAAAGGGATTAATAAGAATTAGACACAAAATTGAGGTTCTTATATTTCTGTCAAGTACCACAGACAAAAAATGTAAGATGGCTTCAGAATCTGAATATTTCTAGACCTCAGTCTTGCAGTGAGATATATAAAATCCCTGTGAAGCAGCACAATAAAATTGTATCTAAAGGGAAGTCACTTGTCTGCAGAGTATTTTACAGAGAAATAAAACATATTTTGATAATGATGAAAAGCGTTGGCTCCTTGCTGGGTGTTTTTTGTGACAAATCTATTACACAGTTAACATACAAAATGAATAGTCGTATCTTAATGCTGTATAACCAATTTCAACAACCAGTTTCTTCAACAGTTCTAACATACCTTCTATGTAAATCTCTGCAGAAGTGGAGTCTGTTCCATAGATGTTTGAAGCAAAGCACGAGTAACGCCCTGTATCCTCCTCAAAAGCTTCAACAATAACCAATGAGTGTTGATCACCTGTCTGGATAATTTGAATATCTGGTGAGTTTTCAAGCTCCTTCCCTTCACAGTACCACCTGCAAGGCAAAAAATACCGTTTATCAGTGCAAGCAACTTGGCAACTAAAACGACAATGTTCAAAGTCTTTCTGAGGATAAAATGGGTGGGTTTTAGCCTTGAAGATTCTGACAGAGTACTGCAGACAAGTGTTGAATCAACAGTCCTAGGCGTAAAATATTTGTGATTTTCATAATACTCAATTACAGCAAATAATAGAGCTCCTTTCTTTGCAGTAGTTAAACATACTAACAAGCTAGTTTATCTAAGTGACTCTATCATGTATTTTTCTTGATATACAGATTTCATTAGTAGAGTACAAGGGCTGTGAATCTGGAATGCTATCAGTCCAGCTCTGAATTTCACTTCAGGTACATTCAGATCTGTGTTGAGGCTTAAACTGCAGCAAAAAAAAACCCCCAACACCCTAAGTAAACAAATTCACCTCAAACTTGTAATTCCAAAGTTCATATTGATTCAGAATATATATTCAGAAATCAGACTGAAATTTACTATAATGTTATGCTTTGTTTTGTTATATATTTAAGATAATCTGCTTTTTATAAAATATGGCATAAGTGTGTCACAAGTAAAGAGAAGTGATCTGTTACAGTATAGAGGCACTTCCTTACAGGGACATGGCCAGTGAGACAGCTGGACCTTCAATTCTTTTCTGGATCATATTGCTGTGTTTCTCTTTTAAACCCAACTACACATCCAAGCGTGTATTGGGCCCTATAGAGGCTTCACGCGCTCATCTAAGGCGTTCCTAAGTCTCTCAGTGTTCAGAAGGGTTGTTTCAGTAGAAAATGCAGAAATCCAAGCAAAAGTAAAAGCATCACCTGAAAAGACAGCTCCATAGGATGTATTAGTGAGAGTAACCACCAGCTCAACCTGAGAGCTGGTAGGCGGGGAGGGCAGGCCTGATTGCTATTGCTTGTTAATATGGAAAAGACAGAACAGAGAGAGAAAAAGCAGGTGGGTTTGCAGAACCAGATTCAAATTCAGTAAGACAATCTAGGTTTTATAGAGAAGGTGTAGTACTATGTATAGGGATCCAGTTATAGATGTTTGGGTTAATATCAGGAACACCTATATTTTTGGATAACTACCTAAATTTGAAAAGCCAAACTAGGGTGCATGCATCTTCACCGTAACTTTTCTCATAAGTATAAATAGATACAAAACTCCACAAAAATATTTGTATTTTTTCTTTAGTGCTGCTCTCTTAACTACATATGGTTGAATAATGCATCTTGTGCATGTGTGAGTGGGACTGTCATACTTATAACATTTTTTGATCAATGGACTTTTTTAAATGAATAATTGTTTCATACATCTTTATATGGTAACTTAGTAAAAGTACCTGCTAGCTTTTGAGTGCATACAAATGCTAACGAAATAATGGCAAATGTATTTACTATTATGTATTACACCAAATAAGGTTAGTTGCAGAAGGATGAGGATCGGTTTTTGAGTAATAAATTGTAATAATTCATATTTCCTATGCTGTACTGTAAGGTACTTTGATACATTTCCATCTCAGATAATTTAGAAAAACATTAATAAATAAATCTGTTTAATCATTCAATTGTATTCACCTCTTGGAAGTGGAACTTGGAAACAACAGGTTGTGCTACAAATTGAGCATGAAGAAAACACCAAATTAACATCTTGAGGGGGAAAAAAAATATCTATAAGACAGTCCCTACCCATGGAAGCCCAGAATTGAATAGAAGTATAATGTAGAATTGAAAAAGGACTCTTAGAGGGACTATGAGGTATGAAAGAGTACAGATTTGGAACTTAAATTCATATTACATAGCTAAGAAGTAAGCCATGCACTATTTGTGCACCATCAGTCCTAGCCATCCAACATGGCTTTCTTAAAGTAGACAGGGTATTCCCCAGTACGCTTGGAGTCGCACATTAGTGTAATCTGTAGCTGTACAGTCAACTGACTTGAACGTACAGCTTGGAAAACGTACAGGTCTGCCTGTTACATGGGGAAGCTCCCACACTGTAGAATGAATCACACTGTTTAACACAGTTTCCCCTTTTAGAAAGGCAAACTTTGTAGCTAGAGAGCTAGACCTTAAAAGTCTTGGTTTGTGTCTACATCTGCTTGCTTACCCTCTTTTACAAGCCTCCATTGTAACAAGAATTGAAAATGGGTCTAAGAAGATGACTTTTATGAATTTAACATTTCTGATTGCAATGGACAGTCATGTAGTAAATATCATCATGTTAAAAGAGGATGCCAGTAGGCTGTGAAATGTCCCAGCTCTCTCCCCTGACATTTCACAACTGAAGTACAGCTAAAATACATCCACATCCTTCTTGGAGGGTTTTACAACAGAGAAACTGGCACTGGTTTATGCGGAGAACTTCAACAGAAGTTACTAATTTCTCTTCCATTTGAGCCTTGGAGCTCTGATAGACAGGCTTTTCCAGATCTGGCAGCAGTACTTTAAATGTTAAAATCCTGATGCTGACTTCTTTGCTGGAGCTTTCTTGCTCTGGAGCAAGGATGGCAGGTTCTGACATATTCCCAGGCCCAGCTGCTACAGTTCTGGTCTAATGAAAATGGGTTTGTGCCAGGACACTAGACATGTAGATCTAGGATAACAGAACTATACAAATTCTCCTATATATCACTTTTGGTAAATGTTAATAGCCATAAAAGAAGGGTCTGGGCAGTCAGGAGGCTACAGCTGCATCTTAAATTGCCACAGGTTTTTGCTTGAGCTCAATGGGAGCCACAATGTTAAGGGAATATTCCTCTGTCCCCTTGAAGTTTGATATAGTCCATTTGCTAGGTTTTCTATCACTCTGGTGGGCAAAATGAGATGCTCCGATATACTTTCTGTCAGTGGACAATCTGCCTAGGCCAACACTTTACTCCAGGATAGCTTTCAGCAGCCATTCGGGCTACTTCTCAAACCTCAATGGAACTTAGTTTAAGGTGCTTCACAATACAGTTGTAAACAGTGTTCTGGATATTAACCAAACCTATACAACGTATAGCACCACTGGAAACTGAAGAGACAGCTGTCATCATATAAAAGGGAGAAATGACACCAGCACATACCCTAAGATGCCAGGTGAGCTAGCACATGTAAAAAGATAAATAAGAACTTATTGGGTGTTCTGGCTCAGACTACAAGTCCACCTAACCCAGCAGGCTGTCTTGACCAGTGGCTAAAAGCAGACACGGAAGAGTATAAGAACAGAGCGAATATATAGATGTATGTATATTCATATATTTCTCCAGAGTATCTAACCGTTCTTTTTGTCTCTTTATCTTCTATCTTTATCTAGCATTCTCTTATCTTTTTTAGTGTGAAGTAGCACAATTTTTAAAATAATTTTAAAAGGTGAAATCACTGGTCTTAAAATGATTATTTGCAAATTATCTCTGTTTTAAAGGATTTCACTGTCACAGTACCATTACCATTTTTTTCTAGTAGTTGAAATTATATGGTTTTTCACTAACATTTAGTTTGCAAATCCTGCTTTTTATTTGTGTCATCTTTATTTTGAAAGAGGTGATTTACACTTCCATTTGAAATACATTTCCTTTAAAAATAATGATCTTTCTAGCTTCTTCTGTTTGAGCTGTAGTGTTCATATTTCATCATAGTCCGGTCAGGAACCTTCAGATCCTCTAATACAAATGTCTTCAGACAGAAGGAACAGCTACGTGTTTTAGACTTTGTCCATAATGGCTTGCCCAAATCTGGTATTTTCACCACTAATAATTATACACAGTGGGGGTTTTTTGACTGGCTCCCCAGAAGTGCAAATCACATTTGCTTTTCTGTTCAGTAATGTCCTTATAAACATGTAGATACAGGCACCATAGCTAGTAGAGGGTCCTTGGTATCCAGAACATAAACGTTTAGTGCCTGGGATAAAGGAACAGCTGTACCATGAGTAAGTAGAGGCAATGTTAGCAGTCCCAAGGGAGAAGTATGCTACTGTGCATTACAGCGTCGATTGAAATTGTCCATTGAAAATGATTAGTGCCATTTTTAAATTCTAGACCAGGAAATCATGTAGGTTTCCTGTGATCCTGCAGGGAGAATTTTTTTTTATTCTATGTATAATATGGTTTAGTCTTCTGTTGTTTTTAAGATTTTCAATTAGTGATAATTGCAAATTATCCTGTGCAACCTGCTCTAGGAGAACCTGCAGGGGGGTTGGACTAGGTGATCTCCAGAGGTCCCTTCCAACCATGACTATTCTGTGATTCTGTGAAAATGGTCACATTTTCAGAGGAGAAGACCAAAGGTTCATGCACAGTTGTGTGACTACAAGCACAAATTTGGTACATGAATGTACAGGTCGCCTTTTAGGTGTGTAATTCATGTAGGCAACTGTGTGCTTTGGGAGGTGAGTCACAGCGCTTACTCATGTCTTTTTATATACCTACCTCATGCCTCTTCCTTATAACATAGCCTTGTTTTAGCATGTTAGCTTTAGCAGACATGAGAAACTATTAAAGCAAATACCCATGTTCTTGAATTTTATCTCATCTTCAACAGCATCTTTTCAGAGCATTAAAATAACTTGTATAGTACAGTGTTATTATATGTTTGTGTCCGCTCAAATGTGGCTCCTTACTTAAGTGACTCATAGGGCAAAACACAATACATAAAATGCTGCAATATAATCACCAGTAAGATGTAAGAACTCTTTGTGTTACTACTGATCAGCTTTTCTAATTAACCTGTTGTGTTTGTGGAGAGATAAGTCTGTATTGCATGCCTTTGTGAGGCACAATTCTTACTTCCTTTAGGCAAATTTGAAAACAGCATGTAAGCTATTCCTTCCAGTTATTTCAGTAGTTTGTGAGTACTATGTTCCTGTAGTAGACTCAAACACACAGTGAGGCAGGACTGAGTTAATTCTTTTCTTTGCAGTTATTTTTTCCTTTGGTCCAAAATTTGCAGTGTGATTTAAAACTTCAGGAATAAACTTCTGTTTCAAATCTATGTTTAGATGTCCTATGCACTGCCTTATTTATTCACTATTTCCACCATAATGTTAAAGTATTTTAAGATTAAGCTGAGAAAAAGAGCATGTTTGTTATCTCTTTGCAATGCTTGTAAATGGAAAACAATTCTCTCTTGGGAAATTAAGCTTATGTGAATCTTTGGTATGGCCATATCTACTCCTTGCTTATTCTTAACATCAAAACGTTGTACGTGGTAGCAATGAAATGTCAGTTCCAAGGGGAGTTCTGACATTGAGATACGTGGCGTGACTGAAGTAGCACTACTTTCTGTCACTGACATTTCATTCCTGCCATGAATTGTAATGATAGCTTCATCATACAAGGCAGGTTCACATTAAGCACAAGCGGTGTCGTCTGCTGTGCCAAATTCATCCTCGGTCTTAATCCATTGACTTGACTGGAGTTGCATGTAAAAGAAGTTTGGCTCTCTAGACTTTGAGCACTAAAACAGATACATGTTTTCATGTGGCAGCCAGGAAGAAAAAATCTTAATCAATCATACGTGGCTTCAGAGTCTCTTAAAATCTGTGATTGGTTGCAGATCTAGTATCCTTAAACAAAGCAGCACTAAAATGCACTTTTTAAGCTTTGTATGTTGATGTTAAAGAATGTTTTCATAGAAACCTTACAACATACAGCCCGTTTTTAGAACATCAAATCCTCATGACACTTCCAGGATAGCTGTGTATGCCAAACCATGCAATGTGATTCATAAGTAAAATTAACCTAGGAGTGATGTGCCAAACAGTTTGGAAAAATGTAGACACCTCTGAACTTGAGGGAGTAAGGAGTGCTCTCTTCATGGGGAGGAGTGAATGTCACACCTATCATTACTCATACAGAAACAAATGTGTAGAAGAAAGCATGAGAAGGAGGTCACCAAAACGTTTAACACTGGAAATATGCTACACACTTCTCTTAAATGCTTATTTCTAACCTGCAGTGTAGTCAGAGTAAAGTAATCAATCAATAATTGTAGTAGTGCTCTTTAATTGCGAGCCAATGTTTGAGCTAGCTAGAGGCCCATATACTAAAGTATCGATCTTTCTTCGTCTCTTCTATGATGCTGCAGCTGATGATAATGAAAAATGGGTGATGTTTCATTGAAACTTCTTTCAAGATAGGTAGGCTTAATGAGCTTCCTCTAATTTGTGGACCTGTTACATTAATGCTGAGTTATCTTAAAAAGCAGTTGGACAGATCTATCTGTATTCAGCCAAGCAGGATTTAGCTTCCCATATACTGATATTTCGAATCAGTTCCCAGTTTCTCCTCTTGTTCCACCATCCAGTTTTATGTCCCTCAGTGAGCCCTCATATATGCCAGGTAGCTACCTACTATAAATCATACTGCTTTATCATTGCATATATCATGATATTTTGACCCTGATCAATTGTGAATATCATTTACACCATTTTTACATCATCACTTTTGTTTTATACTCTCTTGCTTTCAAACACGGTATCTGTCCATCATATTTTCCAGTCCTTTCCATTCCTGTGATCAGCTTCTTTCTAAACCTCCTCTCTCTAATTTCTCTCTTACAATCCCTATTACATCAGTTTAAACATCTGATTGCTTCTAGTGTTGACTGAGAAACTGTGTTACAGAGCTTGTTGAATCTTATTCTTGTTTCACAATGCTCTGGGTTCCCACAGTACCACTTCTGCATCTTAAGTGTATATATTAATAGCATTATAAGCAAGCTGGGATTCCTTTCTGTGGTTAGAAAGTCCATTGGAAGTCAAAGGATGTAGGCAGGTATGCATTCACACACCTGTGTCCAAAGGATGCTTGTTTGCTGAACTTGTTCATTCAGCTAAGTTGAAGGAAGAAGAAATCATGATTTAAAGCCAGCCAGCATTAAGCTTTCTTTCATCAGTTGCTACCTTGCCACTTAGTCCTTTCCTGGAACTATGATTTTTGTGTCTCTCTTGCTTATCTATTAGAATTCTTCTCTCCTTGCCCAGCTCCACATGATACTGAACTAACTCACCACAAACCTTATAAAACTGTTACCCTCAAAGCAAGACAGTTTCCTGTTCTGAACTCAGTTCCACAACTATGGCCAACAAGATGCTTCCTTCACTATTTTGGAAGCTTTGCACAACAGAGCAAAGACAAGAACTCTTTTTAGTGAAAAAGACCTGCATTCGCCTGATCCCCATAGTTAATGGGACGCATACCCCAAGGTACATTATATTTTCTGATTCCCTTATGCTGTGGCAGTGACTAACAAGGCCACGATCGCTGGAACCACGTAAGTATTTATCACTCAGGCAAGTGAATTTTTTTACACCCTTTCTTAGTGTTACTCCTACACATTGGTGGAGTTGGAAGAATCTTGGATGAACAGGACAAAAGTTTTGTTAACAAAAAGTTGTGATCAGGAAATTCTGTTCAAGCAGCTAACATTCCCAGCTTTCTCCTGAATACAGCATGTACACACACACATACACAAACAAACACAAGGGGGGAGAGAGTTGAAACTTATCCCCTTGTGATTTATCTTTTATTTGTTAGTTTAAATAGTGGAACTGAAAGCTGAGCCTGATCTTTTTCTTCAGCTTGACTGCTTCAGACTGATTTTCCCTGTGGGTCTTCCCTGTCTGTACTTCCCTTGGCCTTGGGACATCAGCATATAAGTTCTGGACTTCTGCCTTAGCTCCTCTAGGACCCTGACCTTGCTACAAGCCTGAGTCCGTAAACCAGGTATGCTTTTCTGTTTGAGGCAGTACAGTGCCTGACAGCAGTGTATTATCATTGGAAAAATCTGATGGATGCTTACTCTATAAAAGTGTAACAGCTTCTGTATCAAATGTCATTCACATAAGTAGCGTATTTTATTATTTAAAATAAACAAAATCAAATGTCAAAGTAGAAATGCCAACGAAAAAGCATTAGTTTTGTTGGGACAAAAATAGACCCAAGTTAAAAAGATACTCGTCATCCAATTCTGTGGGTGCATAGGCATCCTGGCCATCCTTGGATGCTCCATGGGATGAGTCATTGTTCCTGGGTTCTCCGATCTGCCCTTGCGAGGCTTCAGTGACTTTATAGTGTCAGCTTCTAATTCAGTTAGTTGTTAAATGCCTATACTTAGATGGCATGAACACCTTGTCAGTTTTATGTATGTGTCAATGGCATGGGCATGATGTGCTGTTGTAAGGATGGTGTTGTGGCCTTCTGGAAAATACATAAAATTAGCATTGTGCACCAGAGTATATGTCTATAAACAAGAAATTCCATGTTCACCTTTTCCGAATGCAAAGAAAGCCAGACTGAGTTTGTGTACAGGTCTATATACATAAGAGAAGATTATTTCAGTTGTTTTCTTTGTATTATGAACTGTGACTGATGAGAGAAAAAAAATATTTCTTATGTCCAGGGATCCTACTGACATTTTTAATATAAAAAAGATTTATCGAGGCAAGTGCCTGGAGAAATAATTCTCCAAGTTTTTATAAGCAAAAGAAATTTTCAGAGACTGTTGCTAATATCTAGAGGATTATGATATTTCCTGTCTGTTTTCTGTCAAAACCCGCAAAATTCTGGCACTGTTTTCTCTCTTAATCAGACTCCTCTGTGAATTTAAGGGCTAAACACAATACAACATTTATAATGGCATAAGCTCCACCAAGGAAATGCTTCAAAATTGTTAATTAAAGCAGCGAGTATAGACATGAAGCATAGTAGAAAACATTCTTCCCAAACAAGGTATTTCCCCCAGCTTTAGAACAGATTCCTCTCCTATAAACGAATTATTCAGTCCTTTGGAAGTTCACCTTTCTGCCATGGACAAGAGACCCTGTGTGGCACCATGGGTCGAGGTCTTGTTAAAGGCTGAGAACCTACATGTTACTACTGAAGGTACTAGTGGGGCAAAATGGTGTGGCAGTCACAGTTCAGGGATCCTATGAACTGGGTAACTTCTTGTCTTCGTGACAAGGCTGTCCATTACAAGAGGATTTGTTTGTAGATCCTTGTTCCTATGTACTTAATATGCATTATAAAAGCTTCTTCCTTTTGAAAAATCAGCAGCTGGCGTGCCAGAAATCCAAGGGAGAGGAAGGCAAAGATTCTTTACCACAAAAATCTTAGGAACTTCCTTCTTTGGATGCTGAAACAGTTTTCATTTGATGATTGTGCCTATTAGTTTAGTGAAAAAGATGATAAAAGATGTTCACTGCAGTAGAAGTGGTAGTAGTGCTGTACTCAGCATTGTTGAAGTATATAAGGAAGACAGTGAGCTGACAATTGGAAACAGTGGACCATCTGTGACTCTCAGAGTCCTTTAATTAGATGCTGAAGATGCAAATAGTTCTTTTCCATATTTAGTTGAGCAACACAGATTTCTAAAATGCCTGTAAAAGGATAGACAACCGTCTAGACTGAGGGTATCTATGATACTTCAAATATTAGGATGCAAATATGTATAGTACATTTCTAAAAGGTGTATAGTGTGTCCTTTCTATTGGATTGCTACGATCCCAGCAAAGGAAATGTAATTCCACCATTGTAAGTGAGAGATAAATTTGACTAATGAGCTCTATATGAACAAATTTAGACTTAGAAATGCTGATGAGACCTAAGAATTTTTAAGATAAACTTGAAAGTAATCAGTTTCTTATTCCACTGATGTCATTGATGAATGAAGTGTAGCTTTTTCACATTTCCTTTAATTGTCAGTGATCTTTGCAGATGTTACTTATTCAGCTTTCAAAATCCTCATAGATATAGGTGAAAACTGAAGCACCAGAATTAGCAGGCTAGTCACACAACATGAATAAGTATCGGTTAATAGGAGTGTCTTATACTTGATAAAACTCAGTTAATAGAAGTGTCTTATACTTGATAAAACGGAAGTGCTTTTTCTAAGGTCACAGCAGAATCATTGTCAGAGTCTGAATTAGAACTGAGCTGCTCCTGGTTATTTGTATAACAGCCTAAATGAACTGTTTTCCTTTCTGTTCATGTATGGATGTTTTTGGTTTATAGGATTCTGTGTTCACTCATCTCAAATACCTTCAGACATCAGCATGAGGTATCATAGCCATGGGTGTTTTTAGCCGGTTTACACAATCAATCTTGTTTTCCATAAAGATAACTAACATTTCTCACTAAGGAGTCAGCATTTTCTTGTAGTTATGGAAGTACAGTATTTAAAAACAGTTATCTAAAATTCAAAGAAAGTAATGCGTTATCTTAAAATATAAGTGGCGTTTTGTACAACTTAAAGAAAACATTTCTTTTTTCTTGATTGACTTTCATAACCAAGATCGAGAGACTTCTGCTATAGATTACTGAAACATATGCATCAAAATATCTGGAAAGAGTAAGGCATACACCTACTGTTACAGAAATACAAACTGACAAGTGCAGAATATGTTTACCTGACTTCAGGTGTTGGGATTCCTACCACAATGCAGTCCAATTGCACTTTGGTTCCTTCAGGAACTTCCCTGCTCTTCAGTTTTTGAGTAAAGCGTGGTGGTTGTCCAATAGGCTCATCAGAATATACAGATGCAGATTCTGACTCTGTTTTTAGCTCTGCACTTGTTAATTGATTGATGGATTCCAGGTTTGCTGCCTGTTGATCATCTGTTTGCTCAAGTGTTTTCTCTGCTTTGTTTTCCAGGTCTTGAGGTACTGGCATGGAAAGCCTTTCTCTGTTTTCTGATGTGCTAGATAGGCTAGAGCAACCCTTTTGAGCAGGCTTATTCTTGGATTCAATTTTGCTCCTGTAGTTTTTGCATGTTCGGGGTCTTATTCTTTCAGAGTTGTGAGCTTTGAAAAGTGACGAGAGCTCCTCAATAAAATCTGCTGCCTTGTTTAGGAATTCCTTTTTTGATTCTGATTCAGAAGGGATGTGTTGTTTCTTTGGATCTTGAGAGCTCCCTTTGGAGCCTTTTGTATTTTTGACATGGTCCTGACAAAAGTTTGAGTGCAGGCCATTGTCTGATGTTTTCAAAGCTGTAGACTGAGCCATTTGTTTGTGTTTTCCTGTATTTTTCAGCTGATCTGGGGGATGCTGTGAATGTGCCTGAAGCTCATCCCATTTAGTGTCCAGTGGATTCTGATCGATAGCTTGCCTTGCCAGGTTTACACTTTCATCTAGCTCTTCTTGGCTCAAAAAAGCAGAAAGGTCTGGAAGGTCATCTTGGGCAGCTACCTCATCTGAATCACCAGAAGCGTTGCCGTAATGGAAATTATGAGAAGCTGGTTCTGATCTGCTTCTTTCACTCTTCCCTTGATGTTTAGTTTCAGCTAAATAACTTTCTCTCAGAAGTTGAGATATTGAAGCTGAGGATTCTAAACTGTCGTCTTGCATGCTGCCAACAAAAAGGACAAATAGGACCACACCTTATCAATAGCAAATTTTTTGATTGCACACATTCACAGGCTTCTGAAAGCAGTACACAACATTTTCAAAGTGCATCTGTGTGCTGAATATTAACTTGCAAGTATGGCCTTGTTTTAAAGGCTTTCCTCTGTACGTATGGTCAGATGCTATTGCCTTTACCCACTACAATTATTCTTTTATCACTTTCTACCTTTAGTAGCCTTACATAGCTAAAGCAACTGCAGGTGTGGTAATTATACTTTGTTCCAGGCAAAACTTCAACTACTGAGCTAGTAACTGAGTTTCTATGTCAAATCTTTATCATTGCTGATGTGTGTTTCTTAGCTAAGGAACAACCTTATCAGATAGATTAAATGCTGGGTATTTCAAGGACTGAAAGTTGTGAGAGAATAGCAGTACTTTTAAGTTAAGTAAATTTAGCTTGAAAGATACTGAAGTAGTACATAAATGAACCCTCAAAAGCATTTGAGGGATTAGGGAGGAAGAAAGGGAGAGAACAAAAATATTCTATAATGACAATTTTTCATTTATAATTCTTAAAGATATTGCATTATAGGAAGCAATAATGGTACTAAATGTTCTATCCCTTCTTAAATTAGGCATTATTTCTAATAAGCTATATAAAGTAAGTAGAGAACTGTGTCATTATTTGGCGAACATCATTTGTACTACAGGCCTTTCAAAATCTTTATCTTAGGTCATCCTAACAGCTAAGAAGACAGTATCAGAAAGCCCATACTTAACTTGCATACCTGATAAGCAAAGCTAAAATACCACTTTTGATACTTAAGTACTTCTGCATAACATTCTCCCTTTTATTTACAGAAGAGCCATTATGAATGCAGCAGGATTCAGACATCCTATTAACACACTCACTTAAGGTGGCTTAAGTGTGAAGAAGAATGAGACAAATACTCTTCACAACCTTTCAGAGAGCTGATACCTCACAGATACTGAAACGAGTGCACGACTATTTACTCGATCTGTCTCTTAGAGTATGCAGTGCACAGTATCACTCTCCTACTTCATTTATGGCCTGGCAAGTCTTGCTGTGATGGTTTCAAATATTCCTGCCCCAGGCTGTCTGATTTGTTGCACCACAGAAGGTTCCGTTCCTGTTGTGGCATCAAGAGAAGGGAACATGCATGCCCTTGCCTCATCCATTTCAATTCATAGCCTAATGTAACAGCCTAAGTTGCCAGAGAAAGAGAAGAAAAGTAAAAAAGGTGAAAGCTGTGAAAGGCTTTCTGCTCTGCTAGCAGGACCGTTGTCCCTGGAAAAGGGCTGGGAAAAAGCAAACAAGGTGGTAATATCTGGTACTGCTGCAGTATTTCTCCCTGGAATGTGACAGACAGCCCTTCTTCATTTACAGAAAGGTGAAGTTCAAATTAAGCTGTTTATATTCTTCAATAAATGAACATAAAGCTTTCATATTCCGATGTGCATTTTGAGACATTAATCCATCTGCCTGAGGCACAATTTGCTACGTTGAAATTCTTTTTGTTATGTAAATATTTGGCATTTTAGATTTACTGATTTTGTTTTATTTCAGTAATACTAAACAAGCAAAATTGGTAAGACAACAAAGGCACCCAACTGAAGTAAGTTTGGGCCTGTATGAAAAGCGACAAATGAAAAACCATATAAATTATATGCTTTTAAGCACCCAATCTAGTCCCTGCAACTGAGCCAGGGTCTACAACACTAATTGAACACTTGGCATTAAATTATCTGGCACAGTGTTTCAGTGAAGCTGTGGCACATAAGAGAACATTGATTTGGGAAGCCCACATGAGATAATGTTGTAAGCTGTTTCATGACTGGACAGAGTATGTAATTTAACCTCTTAAGAGAACAAAGAGGTCTCTGTGAGGCTTAAAAGTTCCCACTCTATGGATACTACTTCTGCTTGCTCAGCTTTTACTTCTTGAACAGCTGTGCAACCTTACTGAAGCTGAACGTGTTTAAGGGGTTGTATTATCTTGTTTATGTGCTGATAGCATGATATGCGCTATAAAGGTCACAGCTGAAGCTACAGTTTCAACTCCAAAGAGTTTAAATACATTCTAACATAAGGAGTTTACAGACTGGAAGACAAACCTCCCACATGAATGAACTGCAGACCTAGAATATAGCTGTAACATCGAGCAAGTTTGCTTCAGACCTCCTCCCCATATGCTGCCTTGTATCTACTTAGAAGGGAAGAAGCAGAGCCACAGCCAGCTCTTTCCTCTGCACCGTGCAGCTGGCTTAGCCTGCAAAAAGGGAGCAATGTGTGCTTTTTAGTGGGATGGCATGGAAGGTACAGTCTCTCAGAGTTGTCCCTAGAGAGATGTAGTTCCACACTAACCTCTCTACCTGTGGCTGTGGCTAAATTGTAACGTCCAGCTGTATCTTTGTGTAGCTTTAGATGCCACAGTGCAAGGCTGTATTTTGCATGGTTGGGGAGGTGTGTGTTTTACATACTCTTAAGGAGAAAATGCAAGTAGGGAAATAATACTGTGTGATCGAACCCCGCCAAAGTCAAATGAAGTTAAAGAACTCCTGCAATAATTTTGTTGAGAGGGTATATGCAAATCATCTGACTGAGTATTCAGGGTTTCATTTTCCTCTGGTGTACAGATACTGCTTGATTTTCTCATGTAAGTGCTATGTCTATTTCAACAGAGATTGTTAATCACGTTGCAGCTTTTCTGCAGATAACCATAGTAAAGCAGCTGTTTGTTCAGTACAGTTATTTGAGATTTTGTTCTGGGTCTTCATATCTTCTATTCATCTTTTGAACAAAGCATTGAAACATGAAAGAAGTAATTTCTGCTACTGTGAGAAATAATTTCTACTAATTCCCTTAAGGAGTATTACAGCAATATGAGGAGATGCTCTCAAAGAAGATGCAATTAGATTGGCAAAGTAGATTTATAATTCTAGTTTGCAAAAAAAGTTTAGTGAAGAAGCCACTGTCTGATAGCAAAAAGAGGAAAATAAAATGCATGTTAATGCAACATAACAAAATCAGGGGTGCCTGTACCTGGTGAGAATATAAAATGATAGAGGAAATCAAAGTGGTCAAATCAAAACTTCCTTGTACTGATGGTTCATTTTAGCTAGCTGCAATGCAGTTCTATAAAGCATCTTCCATTCAGATGACCAGGCCAGACAGCACATGGAAGACCAAAACCCACTTGTCTGTCACAGTCCTAAGGGAACACATAAGAAGCAAATGGACAAATAGCTGGTTCAACCCTGTCTCTGCCCCTCTGAGGGCAGTTGAGCAGATGTAAATGGGAGGAAACAAACTTACAAAGGAGCTGGGACAACTTATTTCCTTCTGCCCATTAGAGCAGGAGAGGTTGAAGGGAGCAGAGTGCTCCTTCTGGTGTCGGGGAGTAAGGTATTGATGAGAATGAATCTGATGCCAAATTCTTAATCTTTAGAGAGAGCCGTCACTTTTCTTTAGAGCTCACCCAGGGTCAGAATATTATATCTAACTCTTCTCTATTATCAGCTTGTGTGGAAGATAAGTTTTTATTCTATTTTTAGGAAGAAGTTGGGTACTAGTCAAATGTAGGACTTTGAGGCAGTGCTTGGCTACTGAAGTTTTAAGATATTTTGAATTAAGTGATGTTTCTAATTAAAGGAAAAATGTTGAGTTTCAGCAAATGTTGCTGTGAGGCTACCAGACAATCCAGTTACAATTGTTAATTATGCCTCGCTTATGACTTGAGAGATAGTTTCTTTTTGGTTGGTTGATTGGTTTGGGGTATGGGATGGTTTGGTTTATTTTTTCTGCAAGGAGTTATACTCTCCAAGGACTACAGAGGGCTGATGATGGAGAGAAGCACTGGTTAGGCTGAGTGATTCAGATTTCACAGTCAAGGGACAACAGCTTTTGTTCAAATGAGACCGCACATAGGGCCTGAAAGGGTCTCTGGGCTAGACAGCAATAAAGCTGAATTCAATATATTTCTAAAATATCTATTAAACCATCTTTCTAGTGAGCAAAAAGACACCACCAGAGGAACAATAATCAAACCTGTGATAGCCTAATTCTTCCTCTGATGGATGCCCCATCCCTGGAAGTGTTCAAGGCCAGGCTGGATGGAGCTTTGAGCACCCAGATGTAGCGGGAGGTGTCCCTGCCCATCGCAGGGGGGTTGGAACTAGATGATCTTTAAGGTGCCTTCCAACCTAAACCATGCTATGGTTCTATGATTCTCTAATTTAGCCTTTCTATAGCCAAAATGGGAATCTAAGCTCCAAAATTAAGATCTGGTCTTGAGTTCAGTGTTTCTCTTTGCCTGACTTTCTGGATTGTTTAGACTGAGATATGGAATTGGCCTTGATATGCCTTGAACCTTCCCTTTAATTTTTCCTGACTGGGACTTTGGCACAGAATAGTCTTTGTAGATGCACAGAAACCATCCCACAGTCCTGCAGTGACTGCAGATATCACTCTTGAGCAGATAAGTGCTGAGAGCTCTACAGATAACTTGAGAAAGCAGTAAGAAAGACAAACTCTAGTAAAAACACAGTAGCCAGCAATTTGTGGTGTCAATGAAAGCACCAATAATTTTGCAGCCTGGAAAAATCTGTCTCATAATGAACAAGTATCAAGGGGAGGAATTACAATGCTAGTTACAAATAATACTCTAAGCTGGTGTTATTTAGGATTGGAAGTGGGATGACCAACTCCAGCACTCTACTCTTGACTGGTTCATTACCTGCAGCACCAAACAAGTGCATTGAGGGCAACATCTCTTGCTTTCCTGAGACACTAACAACAGTGACCTTGGGCATTTATCATCTTGAGAGGCATCAGAGGATGTCGTGAACAAACCTGCATAAACTTCTTCTGTCTACTAATTCAGTTTACACTAGCCAAATAATTACACAAGCTTTCTGACCTTCCAAGAGCCTGTATATGGCAATGTTCTCTTATTAGCCAAGTGATCTTTAGGATAAAATATTCACAAAGGTAGAATTAATTTCCACAGTTTGTTTTGGCAGTGGCTTGACCTGAAAATCCTTACATGGAAGGGAGGAAAATCGCACCACAGGAAGCTTGCACAGCGTGACACCGAACCCTTTCATTTCCTCTTGTTTGGGGCTTGTTAGACTAATTGCTGAGTCATCACTGAAAGAATCTGAGCTTCCCCTAAGAAAACAGCAGGAGTGAAATCTCAGCAAAGCAGAAGGGAATCCCAGATATATCTAAATGCAGATCCTCTGTTTTATGTGGTGAGAGACATCTTTGAATCTTAATGCCCTAAAGATGTTTTTTTCAAACACTCCTTCTCTGTATCATAATAAAGAGGTTATCTGCAAATAGCAGATTCAATGCAAAAAGCATTTTAACATCTTTTGTCTTCAGTTGCAGTTAAAAATGAGTAATTTTACTCAGTATAGGTTGTTCCTATCTAGCTTTTCAAGCTACCATTACTTTAATTGACATTGCTTTTGTATGAAACCCCAGTGTCAGAACAGCTAGCAAACTGATGCTTCTTTCTCTGCATAGTGGCACCTTTGTGACCTTTACACAGCAAGGCTTTGGACCCATATGCCCAGCACCTCTGTTTGGGAACTGGAAAGTTTAGCAGTTATTAGAGGCTATATCCTTTTCCAATTAATTTAATTGCACATAAATTGCATTTACCCGTACACTGTTGAACACTAACAGTTATACATGTGTTTCAACTGTATGATTACAGCTATGAAAAACAAGCTAAGAGATGGCATGAGTGATCAGTCTTGCAGACATTTAATGATCACAATCACATTATTGCATGCTTGCAGGAATTCTCACTTAGCAGTTGCCATTGTCACTGTTTCTGTTACTGCCTGTTGACAAACTAGCTGCTGCAAGACAAACTTTGAGACTCCAGACACAGGAAAGGTTAGGCTGGAGCAGAGGACTAAGGTTAGTGGTTTTGTGTGTGTTTGAGGGTGTAAGCGTAAGATGTTTTTAGTAATTATATTCATAAAGGTATGTACAAGAAGGTAGTTTACTTTTCTGTTTTAGACCCATTAGCAGCTTTGAATTCCATTCCTTGTAATGAATCAAGAAAGTCAGATAACCAAACTCTCATTTCCAAGTAATGTAATTAAATAATGGAAAAGAGCCTCCAAAGCCCAGGAGTGTAACAGCTTCGGATGGAAACAAAATCCCTCTAAGAACAAGCAGGCTAAAGGTTATGTCCGTGTTTAGGAAACATCCTACCTCTTTATGTGTATTTTTCAATATAATCTATTTGATGTTCTAATATATGTTGCATTTTCTTCCATCTCTAATCCATTTTATAAATTCCTGATCTTAAAACTCTCACTTGATTGTAAGTCTAAAAGAGGCTGGTAGATATTTCTTGCTCACTGTTACATGATTCTGTAAATAGTGAAAAGACTGGTGGTGGTGGTGGTGGTGGTTTCGTATCTTCACATACTGCTGCTCTTTGCTTCAGTGTAAATGTCTGCTGTTCAAGGGTTTTTTTAAATTGCTGTTATAACTGATGTATGGCTACTACTGCTTCTGTTCAGAAAAATAAGTAGGATCAGGATCAGGCCCTCTTCTGTATGTAAAACCTGTAATAGTCCAGCTTCTGGCCTTAGCTACCTTGCAGGATAGACCTGCAGCAACTTCACTTAAACTGCCCAGGATTTACATGTAGCTGTGAACAGAATCACTAACTCCCACCCTGCAGCCCCTCTATTTTTAAATGTCACACACCTTAATTTTTTAAGCAGTTTTCAGGTAAAATGCAAAATTTTCCTCTACAAACTTGAATCTTAAACCTTGAAAAGTGTTACCTGTAAAAGAAAGTTTCCTTCTAAAAGGAAGAGAAAACACAGGAAGAAAGGAAAGGAAAAAGGAAGAAAGAAGGGGAAAAAAGGGTAAATGCAGAATATCCAATATTTAGAATTCTGGGAAATTTTCATTATCTTTAATAAGTTGTTAATGACTTGGGAATTGAACAATGCCTCATCTTTTGAATACTTGTGATAGTGGACTGGGACCTTAACTGGTAAAACTACTTCTAGATTCCTATTGAACCGAAACTGCTATCTGGATTTTCATTAGAAAGAGCATACAGAATTGAATTATCTATATACAGTTATATATAGTCTTATCTTTAGCTAAACATTTTATGCTGAAGTAATAAATAATTTGAATTTACAGAGATATAATTTAATGTAAATATTTTATGAACATTAGGTAAATGTCAAACCACAAGCAAGTGATGTGACGCTGGGAATTTTTAAGTCTAGATTTCTGTAGAAGAGGATCTATCTAGACTGCTTTTTGTACCAGTGTTGTTCTGCCCTAACACAGCTCTGTCCCTCTTGTTCACCATTTCACCCACAGGCATTTGAATGCAACTCAAAGTGTACAAATGTTAAAGTCTTAAAATCACCCGTTTTTCTTTAAGAAACTTTAATGCACCTTAAATGCACCTATTTTGCAAGCAAACAGTGATTATTTGTCCTTCTGGTGCTAGAAATGTGAGAGGTGAAATGCATTCTTCATTACTACTGCATTTAGTCCCTCATGTCTCTTCCCTTTCCTGCTGGCAGCATGAGTGCGCAGCCCACAAAAGAAGAAAAAGGTTGGAATTTATCATCTCAGAAATGGGATGGGATAAACCCTCTCTCCAAGTCATTCTGCAGAAGTCACTGCGAGAGGCCGATGCACATTTGGAGTCGTGCCCTGGCCAATGACCTCAGGGCTGCTGTAGCAGGCACCCTGAGCAGCATGAAATACTCAACTCTTCTCCAAGGAAAAAGCACAGTCAAAGCTCTTTAACTTTTTCAACATTGCCTTCATACTATCATATAATGAAAAGACCTCTTTTCTTTTTACTCTGATCACAAGAAGTCTTTTATTTTTTCATAATTAATATTGTCCCTTAGTAGTTTTTACAATGAGAAGTGAGACCCTTTCTTACCCATGTCTAAAGTTCCTTTTTCTCCTCAGGGAATCTTGAACTGCAAGGTAAAAAATGTCTTGAAGAAACTCCATATAAAATCAAATTGAAACTGAAATAAATTTAACCTGATTTTTAATTTAGAAGGTCAAAAAGGAAAACAGGTGATGGCTGTCTTGGAGGCCCACCTGGGATGCTTCTCCATCCTCCTCTCCCTTTGGCCTGTGAAGGCCTGGCCTCAGATGTTAGGACAAGCTCTGAGTGTAGTACTTCACGTGCCTGTGATGTAGGACAAGTTTTTATTGATTCAAGTAATGTGTACAGTCCAGTTTCCTTCAAGGATTGCCCATATGAGAAAGAGCTTATATGAAAGGCCCCAAAAGATGCAGCAGAGGTCCACAATTTGGTGCTGAACATACATCCTAAAGTCTTCCATGGAAAATATAATGGAACAGGCAACAATATTCAGTAACTGTGGTCCAAACGCAGGCACACCACTCTGCAAGCCTTTCATAGCTAAAATTGCAAATTTGCTTTCATGGACTGTGACCCAAATTATTTAAACTAGGTCACTTTATTATTCCTGCTAGCAGTATGTGTGAGCAATGCAGAAATCCACAAATGCATGTGGTTGAGGACTACTGTAAACTTTTCTTTTGAAACTGAGGCTACAGCTTAGCTCTTAGTGTTAAAAAGTGTTTTATGTATTGCATGGACTCAGTCTAGACTGACAGATTACAGCACTGCATAAGGTACTGTAACAAGAATTTGCACAGCTTAAAATGCTGAGAAGTTTCTGTGCTACCTGTTGTCTGTAAGTGGCACCAATGTTAAGGGAATCACATGTGTGTCTGAAGGCTGGACAGCCAACTGCTTATGTAGCCACACCGAACAAGCACAAACTGGACAAAGAAAAGCCCTGAAAAGCAGCAGTATGCAAACTGTGTGGCATTTGCACATCTTTTTGTTTGGTAATTTCAAATTTATGGTTTGTTATGGTTTTAAAATAAAATTCAGTTTTCATACAAATACTGGTTCATAGTGAAAAAGGGAACGCCAGCCTTAAATTAAACGCAAAAGAAATCTGGCTTGCATTTTTCCTCCAAGGTTTTTTAGTTGTGCCTTTCTTTTTTCACACTCTCACTATACTTATTTCTTTTTGTCCACTGTTCTTTTTTATGCTTTTTCATCAGTCTTCCCTAAGAACATTGTGACTTAAAAGCCTTCACATTTGAATCATATTTTCAAAGTACAATGTTCAAATGAGATTTGTATTAGGCAGAATTCATTTGCCTATCCCTGTAGAGTATTACTGTTCACAAAAACAAGTACTAAACCAGTTAAGTTTTTAACAGTAAAGTAAACTGTTTTTGGGGTATTTTGGTAGTGGTTTGTGTCCTGTTCCAACCCCCCAGTGATTTAGATCAAGATTTACATTGCATTGTCTAATTGCTGTTTCGGTATTGTGTAAATTTTTAACAAAACAACTTGATGTTGTATTTATGTAGAAATATACTTAGACTGCTAATTCTTAGCAGCTGTTGATAACAAACATTCCTCCAGTACCACAGCAAGACCTGCTGTAAAATCTCTGAAGAATGCACAGGAATAGCAAACCAGCACAGAACACACAGCTCTCCTTTGTCTTTGATAGTCTGTCAAATACAAAACCTAACTAACTCCTGAATTGACTATAAATAATTTCTGATGGGTAAATATCAGCTATAGGAATGCTCAGCTATAGGAACTCAGACACTTCCTATTGCTGTTTAATTTTGTTAGCTGTTTCTGAAAGAAAGACAAAAAGAAAGAAATATCCTGACCTTAGGAACCTTCAGGAGATGTAGGAAAGGGAGAAGAGTAGAGTTGAAGTTTATGAAGTTGTTCCATTAAGATTTGCTGATTTTTTTTCCACTCTTAAACTCTAGAGCGTCTTCACAAATGTGAGCCTCATGACCAAAACAAAACTACTGATAAAGTAATCAGTGTGTTTAGCACGATCCATATAATGTTCTATTGACGTAAACTCAAGAGCTACCCTGTTCTCTTGTCAATTGTTGACATATTATTTTGTAAAACTTAAGATGGGCTTCTGATTACTGCTTAATGTTGCAATATATTGGGCCAAACATTTGCTACTGACAGTCAAATACTTTTCTGAGAGAGAGAAAGAGAGCAAAGCAGATAGTGAGAACTCAAGGGTGAGAGCTATGCCCTTCTAGCAGGACTGTTTCTGCAGCTGTTGTGTATATTAATCCAGAGAGCAGATCTCCCAGCACTAAATATAGCCGGTGGGGTCATTTTACACGACAAAATAAATAAATAAATAAATAAATAGAAAGTATTTAACTATGGGGACACGTTAAATTAGGTTTGATTTTGCTTAAGAAGGAAATCCAAATTATGGCATCTTGGTTTAAAGGCTGAATACCAGAATGTAAATATTTCAGAAAGTGGAGGGAAAATAAGCAGGAAGAAGAATACAGTCCTGGCAAGGAACTTTTCCTGGTCATTACAATCTTCTGTTGACTCTTTGGAGGAGTCAGTCTGGCTCCAAGGGATTTTGACAACCCCACCAATGCTATTCAGCCCTTTGTAATGCTGCAGAACATTGTTTCCCTTTCACTGCAATACGCACGCCTCAGCATAATTCAAGTCAGTCAGTTTAAAAACTATTTGTTCCCTGTTTATGTCTGACCAGCAACAATTAGCATTCAAATATACATGCTCATCAACCCCTTCTGCACCTGTGCTGCACAATCAAAATGTAGACCGATCTAAAGTTGAGGGATTACCTTTTTTAATTCCTCCAGATGTTGCTGCCCAACCCTGGCAGTTAGTAGCGGTGACAATTATCCAGAAGTGTGAGATTAAAGTTAAGGAAGCGAGGGAATTCTTCGAGTCCTCAGGAACAGAAACAGCTAGGAGTCCGTACAGTGAAGGAAGTTAACCTTCGTTATTATGAGGATGGCTGTAAGAAGCTGGACAACCTGTCACCACCGGAGCAATAGCATTTGTCAGTTTGCAGGTCCCAAGTTATTTTGAGCAGCGTAAACCATGTGCCCACGGAGCATTCCACCTCATTGGACAGGGAATCCACTGCTCTGACAGCACCTATGGGCACCGAGTGCCTTCTCCTCACTCATGAAACATCCCCTATAGATGCTTATGTGGGTTTTGCTGATTCATCCAAGAGGCACCGTAGTGGCATTGTGTTACTCCTCTCAGCTGGTTTAGACTTCAGCCTTTTTAAATTACTAATTATTGCTATTGTCTTTATGTTTTGATTGGAACTCAAAGATTACAGTCACTGGGAAACCCATCAGCTGATAACAATGTAAAAGTTTTGCAGCTCCAAAGGGAAACTCGGCAAACACTTGTGATTTAATTATATAATATTCCTGACTTCTTTGAAGTGTTCAATTTAATAAACACAGTGCAACAATGCAGAAATCCTTAAGGATGGCCTGTAACTGCAAATCCTCAAAAAGCTAGAACCTCTAAACTTGTTATTGAATGCACAGAAGAAAACTGTTGGGGGAAAAGTAATTAAAAGAGGCAAGTGAAACTTCGCTGTAAATAAAACTGATATATAAACACAGGTGGAAAAATTTGAAAATATTTGAAGCAGTACACAGAGAAACTCTGTTACTATATAGCATTTAATTTTGTAAAACTGAGTTACTGGTTAAAACCTTGAGTGACTAAAACCTACCTTGGAAATGCAAGGAAAATTGCAAATCTGAAAAATTGAAAATGCAAGGAAATTTCTCTACTTGGAAAATGTAGAGACTAGATTTTCTTTTCTACTGATCCTATACACCAGCAACAGAAAATAATCTGTAATTCTCAACAGTTCAGCTCACCAGAAGCACTGCTTGATTTTTGATATATTACTTTATTAAAAATGCTCGTCACAATTCCGATTTTAAAAGATTACTAAAATGTTATGCATTTATTACAGGGAATGGATATATAGCCCTTTCCACAGCTAATAATATAATTAGATGTCTTTTTGACCTTCTCCCAGTTCTCTCAAAATGTTATTGAGTGAGCGCCTTTGCTAGAAAAGAGATTTCCTGTGGGATGTAGTTCTTCAGAAAGACATTTTTATGAGGCATAACAGTATGAAAAATCAGAGGTAAAGGCAATTCTTTTATGAAAAAAATCCTGAAGCATTGGAGATAGTTTTCTTTTGTTTCTCTTTTTGTAAAATAATGTTGTGGTTCAACCCCAGTTGGCAACTAAGCCCCACACAGCCACCCACTCACTCCCCCGCAGTGGGATGGGGAAGAGAATCAGAAGAGTAAAAGTGAGAAAACTGGTGGGTTGAGATAAAGACAGTTTAACAGGTAAAGCAAAAGCTGCACACGCAAGCAAAGCAGAGCAAGGAATTCATTCACCACTGCCCATGGGCAGGGAGATGCTCAGCCATCCCCAGGGAAGCCGGGCTCCATCACGTGTAACGGTGCCTTGGGAAGACAAATGCCGTAACTCTGAACGTCCCCCCCTTCCTTCTTCTTCCCCCAGCGTTCTATGCTGAGCGTGACGTCAGATGGTATGGGATATCCTTTGGTCAGTTGGGGTCAGCTGTGCTGGCCGTGTCCCATCCCACCTTCTTGTGCACCCCCAGCCTCCTCGCTGGCAGGGCCATGTAAGCAGCAGAACAGGCCTTGACTTTGTGTAAGCGCTGCTCAGCAATAATGAAAACATCCCTGTGTTTTATCAACACCGTTTCTAGCACAAATCCAAATCATAGCCCATACTAGCTTATATGGAAAAAATGATCCCCGTCAAAACCGGCACAAATATAATTGCCAGAATAGCTTATGCGCATTGGCTGGTGGTGTGGTTTCTTTAGTGATATGGAAAAATTGCAGTGTGAAGTCAGCCCTTCTTTGGGGACAGGTTAGGCATTTTATGGATTGAGTGATGTCTAATGTAACTTTATACCTGGAGTAGAGATCTAATGTATTCTTTATAATATCTGCAACAGTAGATGTGAGCCATACAATGCTGACAGGAACTGCACGTTGATACTGCACCTCATGCTACTGTGGCTTGGACATTACAGTATCTGTACGTCTGTAGGCTGCAAACTCTGAAGCCTGAAAATAAAGTCTGATATGTCTGATAAAATAACTGTAAGTCTATGTGGACTTCTGCTGAGATGCGCTTATAAAATGTGCATGGAGTCTTGCTGAGCTGTGAACTGCTGTTTGTGCATGATATGCAAAATTAAGCAATCCAAAGTGACTATTCAACCTGATCCAAACGATATGCAAAAATTTTCCACTTTAAGAGAGAGTTTTATATAAGATGCTAGAATTGCAAAATCATTGAATAATCTGTGCAACAAGTGAGCTAAGGGTTATGCAGAAAGTACAGCATTGAGCAACTGCAAAAGTTATGAGCCTTTACTGTGGCAAACAGACTGGCCATTGTAACAGCAGGTGGTACAAGGACAAAACTTCCAGGAATGACGAGAAGTTAGAGTGTACACAGTAAATGTGCCAGGTCTTGCAGAGCTGTCATCTTGACAGAGCAACATCAGAGAACTGGAGATTCACTAGTTTGAAAATAACAGCATAAAGCCCAGGAAAATACTGTTGTTCCTCTGTCTACTTTTTTAGAAGACCATGAGTTGAGGGTTTTGACTGCTGAGCACCAAAAGAACACTTCAAGGTATCATGAGCTCCAGCTTTATGTCCTTTTGTCTTTGCTAGTCGGCAGAAGAGAACATCTGCTTCTCAAGGGTAGGTGTAGTGTCCTAGAATAACTTACATGAGCACTAATTCTTTCCAGATCGTGCCTGTCAAATCCCAAAGTACCTCTAGAAGCAGCAGGAGTGAGTCATAAAATGGAACTTTGTGCATGGCTGGTTGGCTGTTATTTCACAGTAGGATTTTCAGACTGTAATTGTAATTGTAAACCTTTAGGTTTTAACATAAATGGAAAATTCTTGATTTTCTAGATATTAGGATGAAATTAATACAATCCTATTAATGGCATGTGCTGAATTGTTGATTGAGACATGAGATGGGTTACACGTTATTCACAGACAACAATTAATAGACATCTGTGTGGACTGCCCAAAATTATACGAGGAGTCTGTAGTGTCTTTTGGAGGTCATCTGAAGACATTCCTTAATACCAGATATATTGTCCAGCCTGACAGTAAGCCTGTGAATATGGCTGGGGCTGGAAGAAGCCATCTACAGTAGAGTATTGGAGAGTTTTAAAGCCTTAGAACATAAAAAAAGGCACCTAAAGATCTGAAGAAGTCATCCTACACAGCATTGATCTACCACCTTTTTTTTTTTTTTTTTTTAACAGTTCAGAGAAGAAGCAGGGCTTAGCTTACTGTCCCAGAGCAACTGAGGCAGATGAGCACTTCTCTGGGACATAGGCTTGCCTTAGTTGCAGTGATTTCAGGGTTACAATTACGCCCATAGTACATGCAGGTCAGTATGATGTACCTAGCATATAGCATATATTTGCTTAATTAGTTTGGAATAGGAAATTCTCCAATTCAAGCTATGTCAAGCTCAACAAATATACATGTATGAAAGTTTATTTCGGTTTTAGAGGTTAGTGCTGGAAATAGTCCTGACAGCTGCAAGTTGGCAGTAAGCTTTGGGACATATATTACAGGGCATCCTGATCAGTTAGATACTTATCACAGAAGCTAGTGATGAAAAACAGCTGGACAAACTTCAAAATCTTATTCTGAGCAGGAACACCACCTTAGAACAAAGGCCATAAAACTGAGTGCTGCTGTTGTTTACATAGGCTGGAAGCAGAGAGAGGACGGACGCCGGACCAGAAGGCTGGGAGCCAGCAGGGTGGCCATACCCATGGATCCAGACGGAGCCTCAGGCCGTCCAAGGAAGAAAAAAACCTGCACCAAGCTGAACATTAGCAGTGCAACTCACAGGAAAGAGGGCATCAGTTCCACAAACAAAAACTTGCTGGCAACATGTTTTAACAGCTGGTTTGTGAAGTGACTCTCATTTTAATTAAGCTCAACTGGGCTAGACCAAGCCACTTCCAGATCAGCTCCAGTCAGTTTACACTGTGTGCCTGTGGGGAGATCAAAGTACTGAGAATTTCTGCTGTTGCTCTTTAAAGGCAAGTATGTAAAATGGTATTGTAGCTCAGACGATGCTTCCTAACTCATTCAACCATTATAACTCGATCTGAATTTTTAGGGAAATGTAAATTTGTCAGTGATTTAATTGCATACTATAGAAACACCAGTCAAGAAACATGGAGAATCACAAAGACACCTAAGTCACAGAGCATGCCACAGTTACGGTTTCTTCAGTCATTGTCAGCAATCCCTGCCATCATGGAATGAGTGTTCCCTCCCCTGTATAACCAGAACTTCTGCTGGTCCTCACAGTCTGTCCTATGTTTCAGGTAGGCATCTGATAATCTGAAAGGGTCTGGATATATATTTGGGTACCTTTGCCTACAGGAGTAGCTCGCAATACTTCCTCACGTGGCAGTGTCTCTGGTAATGAAAGCTCATTCTGGTGTCCTCTTGCCTTTGTTCTGTCATTATTTCAGAAGCACGTAACAGCACTCAGTGTATTTATTCTGGGGTGTTACAAAGTGCCACCAGTGTCTACAGGATAGAGGAAGGATTTTCTGTTTTACAGCTTATCACTCTTGTCTTAATTTTTAAACCAATAAAAGGAGTTTGCAGTATGATTAAAGATATGGGTAATGATGTGCATAACACAGGTTGTGATTCTGTACTAGAAGCATTGGCTGATGGGCAAATACAGATTGCTGTTGTCATGCCTGCCTCTGCAAGAGTGCTGAGGCAGATCCAGAGAGAGTTGATATATTCTATAGATCACACTGGCAAAAAAAGAAACAAATAAAAAAAGAAAATGATGGTCCAGAACTGCTTCTACATTGCAAAAAGCAAGAAAATCTGGTATAGATATGTCATAATAACTTTTTACTATGCTGTCACAAATGGGTTCACGAAAATCTGTGTGCCATTAAGATGATGAAGGTGCTATACAATGCAATAGAAATTTGCTCTTGATTTAGAGGAACACAGTACATGCTTTTGAAAATCAAATACTGCCTATAAGACATAATTACAGGTTTCATGTGACCTTTATTAAAGCCCAGTCTACAAGAGAAAAGAGATTCAAAAGAAACAGTGATATCATATCAATAATTACACTGTATCTTCAATTTTCACAGATAAGAAAAAGTTTTGAGAAAAGACGCAAAAACCACCTTTTGCTTACCAGTTTTATTGGATTTTTTCGGAGTGATGTTTAGGAAACACCCAACATACAATGCAACAGCAGATTCTGCTATTGCCCATACGTGTGTACAATAGCCGCAACAATCACTGTGTTCTTGTGACTACCACATGTGACTTTCAGTTATACAGAGCAGGAAGATGGTGTTTATACAGCTATTTCACAAACACAAAATGTGGAGAGATGGGTAAAACTGGAAAAGGAAGAAAAAAACTGTACCATGTCTAAACAAGATTTTCTACAAGACCAGGTTTTTGCCTGTGGTTGTAATCCGATTCCAAATTACTTTCAAAAATATTGATATTGTCTTTGTAATTGGTTCTAGATTTGTTAGGGGTTTGGATTATGATTTTTTTAAATTCCCAGTGAAAATTCTAGAACCAAAACACTAAATGTTCTATTACTTGGAAATCTCCCTTAAGGTTCATTGCGGTCCAGTTCTAGTGAAGCAGTGATTTTGCAGATCTCTCTGGAGCCCTGTGGAGCGCAGCGTTACTAACTACTTTTAGTTTACATCCCACCAACCACTGGTCTTGCTTACCCCAGGGCTGAACACATTTCTTTCTAATGTGGAACATGAAATAGTGCATTAGGCATGTTTGCTCTAGTGGGCTGAAGGAGTGACTTCCTAAGAGAGGCTTTGCAGAACTGTAACCATTTTGCTGGTCAAATATGAATGTTGACTCATAAAGTACCCACTTTGTCTTTTGTGATAGTAACCTAGTTATACGAGCTTATTCCAAGGGCAGTGAATTGCTCCCTACCTGTGCAGCTTTGAACAGCAGTGATGTCTTTTCTTGACGCATCAGTGACTAGTTGCTGCTTGAGGCATTACATTTAAAGGTCCAGTAATTTGAACATCAGGGGCAAGCCCTATTTCTCTTTTAGATTATAGACTTTAATGACTTGAGGTGTTAATAGCAATTTTCTGAATGCTTCTGGTAAAGCTAGTTCAATAGTGATTTGCAAACCTTGTGTGAGATAATATGATTTGGGTATTTCCTATTCATATCATTATGAAGTACCTCTCTTAGCATAAGCCTGCCAGGTATTATCATAGAATCATTTAGGTTGGCCAAGACCTTTTAAGTTCATCAGGTCCAACCATACACCCAGCACCGCCAAGTCCACCGCTAGACCATGTCCCTAAGTGCCACATCTACATGTCTTGAATACCTCCAGGGATGGTGATTCCACCACCTCCCTGGGCAGCCTGTTCCAGTGCTTGACCACCCTTTTGGTAAAGAAATTCTTCCTAATGTCCAATTTAAATTTTCCCTGGTGTAACTTGAGGCCATTTCCTCTGTGTGTACTGTGTGATTCTAACTCAGATTCTAATTTTAGAAATGGAGACATATCAGAAGGATGAAAGAAATGGTAGCTCTTTTCTGTAGAAGGCACAACTAATAATGTTGAAACATTCCTTCAGTGCCTGTTTCTCTTTCACCCAGCCCAGAACAGGCTTTATCATTTAACAGGGCAGCACTTAGGTGAGGATTGCCTGAGTGTTACTACAGGATTTTTCAGTCTCATTAATTATTTAGATGAAATATGCTAGTAATTTACGGGGACTGATGCTGTTGCCAATGAAATCAGGGATTGTTCTGTCACTAAAATCAATAGGAGTCAGACTTTTCCTTTAAAGTTAATTATAACCACAGTAATGAAACCAGTCTTTCAGTCATCCACACAGAACCACAATCTCTTGTACTATCCCCATCCAGTTTCATCCAGTGTTCCATTTGCTTTTCAAAATGAATCAATAGGTAAAAATGTACCAGTATTTTGCTTTGTTGCAATAGAAATGGTACAGCTGAAAAATGTTACAAAGATCTCTGTAAAACACAGAGATAATCCCCAGAACATGAAATAATTGGTTTTGGGTGACAACTGTAAAAGCGTATTTGTAAAATCCCTTTTTTCTAAAAAACCTTTATTCAGTTGTTAAAGTGTCAGGTTCTTTAAGGTGGATTCCTTGCCTAAAAAACATGGAGGGCACTGTGTCCTTATTTTAAATTATGATATTTTTTTTTCTTGTGCAGTATTATCCGTTGTACAATACTATCTTGTAACAATATTAGCGTTTCAAAGAACTTGGTCAACTTGCAAAGATGCCTGTAATACAAAAGAGTTAGCAAAAAGTGTCTGTTCACAACCATTTTAAGGTTCCCTCTATAGTTAATATTTTATTAGGTTCTCCTACATTCTTCCTTTTGTAAGGGAAATTCTTTTTTAAGTTGGGATGTCTAAACAACATTTTACAAGCAGCTGGGTTCTTTAATTTGCAGCATTCACATTTTAAAGTGGATAGTTTCCATGTTCAAATATAAAGTGCATGAGCTCTAGTTGGAAGTGCTGACGTGGCTGAGTAGGATCTCCTTGAAGTTACCACCATCTCTGGGTGCAGGGTTTGGCTTACATCAGCCTTCTCTCTGTGGTCAGTGCTACCAGACTGCAATGATTTGTAGTGGACACAGCAAATACCGATATATAGAGACTGGCAGTTGCCCAAAGCAGCAAAAGTTTGATGCAACCTGCTGTATAAGATTGTTTTTAAAAATAATTTAAAAAATCAGATACAGAAAAGATGGAGATAATACTAATGCGGACTCCTATCTCTAAAGTCCAATGACTTGGTGGAGACTATGGTGATCAACAGAAACACAAGATCAGAAATGAGTGGATTGAAATTAATCACCCAGAAACTGGGTTTGGTTTGGTTACTGAAGAAAATATCAAGGGGATGCACTGTTCCATTCATGACTTTCTTTAGTCAAGTGAAGCAGGAGGAAGCTTGATGTGACATTGATGCCAAAAAGCCCAGCTTGATTGAAAGGTATGAGATTCAGAGTCAGGGTTACTACTCCCAGCATCATCAGAGACTGCAGGATCCATTCTGACGCTATAGGATTTCAGTGTCCTGATTGTGAGGCATGACTAGTCCAAAACAGATCATAAAAGGGCATCTGATAAATGCCATTTCTGCTGTCTTCACCTAATTTGGGACACACTGTGATATGTGATATTTGCATTCCCATGAGGACCCTCTCCTTCCCTGTCTTCTTTTATTTCCTCACTTTATTCCTTGTCTTTCATGTCTTTCCTTCTCTTGTTTTTAATAAGAACCTGACTTAGCAGATGAGACAAATTTTGCTATGTTGTTTCAGGTCTCCAACTGAGAGAGCACTGGTTGGCACCAGCTCGGTCCGATGCTGGTACACGTTTGCCAGATCTTGCTGTAGCTGATACAACAGTGGATTTGTTTTCTTTAGTTTATATGTAAGAGAGGGCATGGAGCCAAACACTGTGTTTGTACTTTTTCTTTTCTTTTCTGGGGTTTGCTCTCCCCTTTTTTGTGGCTTGTCTAATTTTTACTTCAGATAAAACAGGATTAGACCCTAGCAACTATGGATTACCTGTTTCAACTAGGTTCTTTATCTTTCTACAGAATGTACATCTCCAAAACATCTAAAAAGGATGTTTATAGCCATGATTAATACCAACTGAACAGATTGTCAGAGGGACTGGTACAGAGTGGAGGTATCTTGTCCCCTAAATCTAAAGGAAAACAAAATACAGGAACGTTATTAAAGTGAAAACCTTATTATATACTTTATATTTTGATTATTTGAACTTTTTCTCCTTTCATTTGTATTGTAATGAAAGTTTAATTTATTTTTTTCTCATGGTAGTTATTTCTGTGGTTGATACTAAGCAGACCTGACATCTACACTGTCTGCCTTTGTTAACCGCTTACTGTTGTCGAGCGAGAGAGTCATATACATGAATGCTTTTGACGGGGTTAAGATTAACACAACAACACATTATGGATTGTATTTTTAAAAGTGGATTAAGAGTCAGTCTAGCGAGGCGTATTTGGTAACCACACAGTCTCTATTTCCAATTACACATTCGTCAAACAGAGATTTACAGTGCAGTCCTTATTCTTATCACTTAAACGGCATTGCATATCTAGAACAGAGAGCAGAATTTCATCCAGGCTATTTACAAAGAAATTCCAAAACCCTTAAAGAACAGAGAAACTTCACTGAGAGTCTATCTGTAAGTGCTTTTAACATAAAAGAACAGAATAAGTGTGGCTGTTATTTGTGGGAACCTGATTAATGTGCATCACATGGTAATGAGGAAAATGTACTGAGGGCCTTGCCTTCTGTCTGAACTAAGGGCTTATATACCATTTATACAAAACACAGGTATCTTCAGTATCTTTTTTCTAATAGGGGCATTCCAGGGTATTTCTTTGTTTTATATTAGAGTCCCTGAGGCCTACAGCAAATTAAACACGAAGGCAGCTGGCAGGAGCCTGAGGCAGCTCAGCCTAACGGTAGGGCAGATCAGGGCCTTTGGGATTCTGGAGTAACCGAAACCAGAATGAATGGCTGGTGGTTTTGGCACCAGAGGCTTTTGCGCCTGTTATAGACAACTAGAACTTGTAGAAAATATAAGCTCTAGTCAGATGTTTAATAGGACAAAACAGTCAGTAACTTAGTTGCCAAAATTATACTTCATGAGATACGCCCCTAATTAGAGTGCCTTAAAGGGTTGTTGCTGGAAGAGAATAAGGAGGGGGCATTTATGGATAGTCTACATCTTTTAAAGTAATCTCTTGAGACCTCTTGCTTTCTGAGCACGCTCAAATGAGAGTTTCAGTGGTTTAGCCACAGTGTGCATGGCTGTCAGCTCATCTCTGAACTTGTGGTCATCAGATCACTGCAGCTAGGTAGGCCTGGGATAAACAGTTTGGAGGACAGCTACGTGATTGTTCAGTGAGGTGACCAGAGGAACGAACTAGAGACGAGGGCTTGACACACATCGATTAGGTAGGAGGAGAGCATAGTTTGCTAACAGTTCGCTAAAATATGACAGAAGCAAACTCCATGGAAAGGAGAGACTTACGTAGTATATTGCAATGGTGCAGCAGGATGAACTGGGAAATGGCCAGTCTGAAGGGACACAGCTGGGGCGGAGAGATTATATCCGTACTTGCACGGAACACACCATCTCGACACATGGTGGCAGCAGAAAAGCACGGCAGTCTTTGTGCCCAGTAAAAGGCAGCAGTGGCCTCTGGGGTTAGGGGAATCCTGTCGTCTGGTTCTAGCTAGGAGAATGAGTGCTAGCTGCTACTAGTTCACCCCTTGTGCACAGAGTCCAGAAAGCATTGACTCTGCCCAGCTCTCTGATCGTGTAGACAAGGGAAAAAAAAACTTCTGCACAAGTTATATGCCTTTAAAATTTTTCTTCCTTTGTATTAAAACCAGTGCCATTTTGTAATGAAAACAGAACTAGGGTGTCATTCCCAAACTCTGAATCTCATTAGGTGACTGATTTGAGAAATAGTTGCTGTTTTAACAGCGCTTCAGTGTGTCACCTTATTCTGCACACTTGAGATCAGTTTACCGGCTCCTCCCGGTGGTTCTGGCACTCTTTCCCTTACGCTGCCTCATCTGTCTGGAACGCCTTCCCTCAGGCCACTGAGTCACCTTCCCACTTTAAATGTTGCGTTTTTCATTGTAATTTTAAACTGACATGCATTATAACATAATGTGTAGAAATGCAGATGCACTGCAAAAATAGTATCTATAGATACTGATGAACCTTCAGAAAACCTGTTTTTTTTAAGGATAAAACTTCACTGACAGAATTAATTTTAAAATAAAGATCTTTCTTGTCAAAGCACAAGCCAACATTCAGAGGGGACAGAGATGGAAATTAAAGTAATTTGATAGTACCAGCTTATTAAACACCATCAGTATCAGAATCACTCTGTCCAGCTGAGTAACAAGTGATATACTGATAATGTAAGCTCACTTACTGAAGTAAGGATCATGACCCAGAAAATTACCTCAGAGCAGCAACAGCAGGAGGTACTGGCCATTCTGACTAGCCATGCAAACTGTTAAGTATGCCAAATGTGACTTTCTCACAAATATATAAGACAGAGACAGAGAAAGAAAAAGAGAGGAGGATAATAGGAAACTAAATAAAACCTCTAATTCATTTCAAATAAGTCACCTAGTAATAAAAAAGGTTATGAGTACTTTCCCAGGCCACATTTAAGCCATTGGTTCTGTTTATGCAGTTGTCAGTCTCCAGAACCGTCTAATCTCCAAACAGTTAAAATATTAATTTACTCAGTGGAAGGAGTCAAAAGATATATCACAGGATTTAAAATATATTCTGATCTGATAAACCACACATATTACAAGCCAAGTTTAGACCAACTGGTACATCAGTGACATGTAGTAATGCCATGTGCTATCACACAAGTTATAAAAAGGAATTCTCTTTCTGCCTAGGGTGCCTCTGAAAATGCTTTTTTAAATGTCTCACTTCTTTTTGCTTTAGAAAAAGAAGAATATTGGAAGACTCCAAACTGTGGCACTTAGAAAGAAAATGCAAATATTATAGTAAGTATTTTTCATTTAATCTAATTAGTAAAGGCCTTTTAAAGCACAACAAAACCTTTTTGGCACGCTTAATTGGTGGTGTGGGGCTGTGGAAGCTCAATATTTGAACTAAATTTTAGACATAATCTTAAGGTATATGCTTAATGTTAAATAAGGACAATATAGCAAATAAATTCCCATTATTTTATAAAGAAATATTTAGTAGTTTGGAAATTCAAAGACAGGATATGACTAAGCCTATGTTTTCATTAAGTAGTTAAAAAAATTTACTTTCAGTTTTCTTACGTATTTGTTGAAAGGCTAAGGGATTACCTGTGTAGATCCAGCAGCATATTCTCATTTAGTGTATCTATATAACTTCATATTGCCTAAGATTTTGTCATTTGGGTGACTAGAGGCAGTCACCTAAATCTTTACTCACCATTTTTTGAAAATCAAAATAGACATTTTGAAGAGACATACTTCAGAAAGTCGCAACCATAATGTTAATAACCCATGGGTATCGTATATGAAAATTGTTCCTCCTGCATAGAGTGGATGTGTTTCATTGTGCGTTCAGCTGTTGAATAGGATTTAAGATGTTTGAGTGAATAGAGAAGTTTTAAGTGGGAGCTGGAGCAGGAAGGGGAGCCAGAACTGCTGGTATCATGCTGTGTTGAATAGAGTTTATGTGAAATGCATTTCAGTTTGCTGACTGCACTGCATGAAAAGAGTATAAACATGTATTTTTTCATACTTGAGATACTCAGTTGTGGTTTTCGAGCTGTGATATAAAACGCATCAAGACTTGGCTAGTTTAAATTGGCATTAGTTCCATTGACTTCCATTAAGAAACAATTTACCCATCTGAGGGTTTGAGCTGGAGGAAAGGGAAGTGTGGAAAATGACAGCTTTCGTTTATTGGCCAGGGAGGGCCAAGAGAAAGAACTCAGTGGAAAGAACTTCCAGAGTTTTCCTAGCCTTAGTCAAGATAATGAAGTTTAAAATCCAAGAACCAGTGAATAATTTGATTCCCAAGAATGAGGCCTCCAATAACAGCCTCCACCTTGCAGATATGGCTACTTTCTGTGCCCTCCCAGGGGCTCCTTTTGATTACATTATTGAAACTATTAAGGAAGTAGAACAGTGCTCCATGCATTATTGTTTCCTTTCCTGGTTTTGAAAAACTTGGGAAAGAAACTCTTTACATACTGTATGCTTCCTAATCCTGAAATACTTTTTCTCTATGTACATCGCACAAGAGAAAACTTTTGGTTCTTTTGCAGAGATGTGAAGATCTCTCTGCTCTAGATCCTGAGATGCAGGATATGATGCAGCCAGATGCTTACATCAGAAAATACATGACAATGAATATATTATTAGTTTCCTGTTTTATTCTTTTTATGTTGAGCACCATATGTCCAAAGAAATTATAGCAGAGGCAAGCATGGTATTTGAATCTTTAATTATAGTTTAAAAAATATTGCAGTTCTACTTGTCAAATGGCATTTCTTTTAACTTGCTATAGTTTTGTTAGAAAACATCAGGAAAATTAATATAATAACAATATCTGTTATGTTGTTACTTGGGCAAATACTGAGTTCTGTGTCCAGTCAAAATTAGCTGAAAACTAAGGTGTAGGAACTTTTAAAGCTAAGACTTTAAAATTGTATGTATTGCTATTAACTATTTTTGAACTAAATCTTAGTCAAAAGAGAAAAGTTTTCATCAATTTTACTTCAAAATGTGCAGGCAATGCAATCTGAAATACTAGACTTTTAAGAGATCATTGCTGATATAACTCACTGGAAATTATGACTATTTGTAACCGCAATAAACAAAACACTTCTAGGTTCACGTCTATTACAATTCTTCAGAGAAGTCAGTAGGGATTACTATAGTTATGAACAGACTATTTTAATGCTTATGGTTATTATAAACTCAGAAGACAAAACAAACAGGTTTCTAATGTTGATGAGCTATTTAGAGGCTCAAACATAAACAAGAGGTCAGAAAAATCATAAAGATCACGTCATTTGCCTCTCAGAAAAAGTGATTTTTAATCCTAATGCTGTTTATTACAAAGCAACCACTTGGCCATAAGGCCAAATAAGCATTATTTTTGTTCATTTTATAAAAAAAAAAAAGTTATACTCAAAGGAATTTAATTTGTAACATTTCTGTCTGTTAAAGAGCCAGTTTGTTTGGCTGAGTTTGCTACAAGCTTGTAAGCTTACAGTATTGTTTGTATTGAATTGCCTGCAAAATTTTATCACATTGTGCACGTTATTTTTTTACAAGTCTACGGGCTAAAAAATAATGTGGAAGTGTTTTCTGATTAAATTGGAGTTTCAAGCTGACTTTCTTGCTGATAATCTGTCTGGGTTTGGATGTCTCCACTGGGTCATGGGGCATACAGGAGCTGCTGTGTCTCAGTTGGATGCTGTGGAAATGCTGTGCCTTTTCCTGAGACAGTCTTGGGGACAATCTCCCAGGGATCCAGTCCCTAGGACTACTCTTAGATCTATGTCTGTGTATGTTTCAGAGTGACTTTGTTGCTCTAGAACCCTGCCTAGAAGCTGAAAATAGCCCTGTATGCTTCCTTTATGAAAGTAAAGATATGTGTGTTAAGTGGGGACTATCCAGTACCCCTCAAGTGACCATTTCTGAAGGGGATCAGTGATCATATTTAGTGGTGTCCTAGTGGCTTGCTGACATCAATGACAAGAAATCCTTCATCAATCAGACATAGTGATGAATCACTGCTACCTCCCTCATCCAAGAAAAAAAAAAAAAACCAGCTAAATGCAATGGAGATTTGGCACAGGTGGCTGCTCTACTGTTTCTGCTTCCAAGTGATACATAGTTGCTTTAGCCTCCCCCTTACAAGCTTGAAGTTTTAAAATGAAACAGCTTTTTGCATGCTGCTAGACCAAATAAACAAAGAAACCTTACCCTAGAGACACCGTCCCAAGATTTTCTGGAGAGAAATACGAGCCTCTAAATAACTCATTAAAAAATCAACAACAAGATTGTCAGCATTTTGCACAACTCCAGTGTCAGTAAACAGAAACAAAAGCTTACAAGATTGTGGCGATTTTTCTTTCCTAAACAGGAGCTTAAGAGTATTGGCATAGATCTCTGGGAACATGAGGAGTCAATAGGTTTCTCTACATATGAATTGTGTGGATAGCAGCAGTGGTTCAATTTTTCACACAGCTATGAGGATTTGATTGCTCATTTCATACAGCTCACTTCCCTTCTGTCTCCAAAATCAAATTATTATTTTTAAAAATCTTTTATTCTAGTGCTAAAGTTGAGACCTACAACATAGGAAATTCAGACTTACAGTCCTCCAAGGACTCCAAGCTCTGACTGCTCACACATAATTTCTGTGGAGCTTCTTAACAACCTCAGGAAGAGAAATCTAATTTTCCATCTGTCCAAGAGTCTTTGTCCACTCTGAATATTTAATCCACTTTTTGACCAGAGTTCTCCTGTACTGTAGTTGACAACAAATGGCACAGATTCATTACCACTTTGACACCACATTTCAGTCCATGCTATACCAAACATCTATCAGTTGCTAACTGCACAAAAATAGATCTTAGAGTGTCATGCCCCTCTGGGTTTCAGTAATACGTGTGAAATCATGAGTCTTATCCTGAATTAAATCGCAAAAGCTGAAGAGTACTGTCCAGTCTTGTTTACTAAACAGAAATATCTTTGTTGTAAAATAGTCCCATATTTTTGAGCGATAAGTACTAGCAGAAACATCTGGGTGTAGTTTGAACATACTAGTCACAGTTTATGCCTCAGAGTTATTTTCTTCACAGCTATTCTTCATGGAGTCCTACCATAGGACCAGAGAAAATAGCATGTCCTTATAATTGTCTAGGCACAGGGCCACAGGCTACTACACCTAGCTGATGGTGGAGTCCTCAGCTTTCTAGAGACGCGTGCTGTGTCATCTTCTCTCCTAGCAATCAGCCCCAACATCCATTTCATGTCATGCCTGTTGTGCCCTCTGATACTCAAACGTTTCCTTACAGTTTCTTTTTTCTCCTCATCTGCAAGCGTTACTCTGGTCTAGGACCTTTTCTTTCATTATTTCTGTTCCCATGCCCAAGCACATCCATGCCTTCTTGCTACTGCCTGGGAAGGTGGGTTTTTTCTCTCAAATTGTACTCCTTGTAAAGGTAAGGACTTTATCACCCAAGAAATGGGGTGGGAGAGAAAGCTGAATATCGGGAAAAATTCAGTGTGGCTCAACAGAGAGGGGGCTTTATCATGGTATTTCTGGTTTCCAAACCAGCACGATTTTTTCTTCCATTCCACACTCTATTCCAGTAACGACAAACTTAATTATGTGAAGAAAATGCCAGCTTCCTCTGCACCTCTAAGAAAGAGACCATCTGTGTCATTTTCAGAGTTAGTTTTCCCTTCTGCTGTCTCCCAACCCCTCTGAGAGAACAGAGCCCTCCACCCCGCCTCTGATTACAGGAGCACCTTACTTCTTTCACAGTCAGGTCACCCTGTGCGTGGGATAAGAAATGACACTAAACAGTCCAACACAGAAATTTGCAAAGAAGCCAAGAGTGCTCACCATGAAGCGTTGTGACCAGCCTGTGTGTGAGCCTCAGTTCTGGTGCTCTCCTGTGCCTCTTTGTTCTCCTCAGTGCAGGCTGCTACCTTTCTGCTGCTCTTTACGAAATAGTAAGAAGGCTAATTTTAGGATGCTTCATCATCCTGCCATGCAAAGACACAGTGTCATGTCAGAATCAGCAGCATGTGGCACCACTTGGAGCTGCTATTTTATAAGCTGAGGTTCAGCGTGTTCTCTGCACGGCAGAACTGGCTCAATTATTGAGCTTGTATTCCCATAGGATTGCACCTTAGAAATCAAAGGTCAGTTTCAGCCTGACCAAAACCCCAGTTTAATGATGTGGGAACTGATGTCACAGCATCCAACACCTAAGCCAAAAATCCAGAAGATTACATGGGAATTTCCTGGTGTTTGGTTGGCACCTGGCCTGCTGCATTATTTATAATAGAAAAATTCATGTAGTAGTGCGAAACATCACTGCAATAAGAAGAGAATGTGCCACGTGCGGGAAGGGGCTGCACTCCCAGCCCTCTGTGTAGGATGCTCAAAAATGTTCAGCATCTTAAGCCCCAACCTGCAGGTGCCTGGGCACTTATGTGGCTTCTGCCATACTGCCAGGATATGGGGTGGTCACTCTGAGTGCCAGTTGTAGTTTGTGTGGGCCTGGGGATATTGGATCCATGCAAGAGTTTGTGAGCACGGGAGCTTCATGCCTAATGCAAAGGTCAGCTGGTTGTTTCCTTCACTGTAATCTTCCTGTCCAGGTTTCATCCTTGTCCTTCACTGCTTTTTCCGTTTTCTTTACATCTTCCATCCTATGAATAGAATTCTTGTGGCTATTTCAGTTACATTTGGTGGCCTGAGAGGATGAGGGGAACAGGGTGTTGCAGGTGTTTGGTTTTGCTTATTGTATTTTAAGGTATGACAACTCAGCTTATCCTTAAACAGCTCCCTTAATTAGACACCTCGAGTTAGACACAGAACTTGCAATATTTTTGATTTAGTATTTAGATAGATTTACCATCACAAACAGGTCAAAAACAGTTCATTTTTTTTCACGTCACCATCAGTTAATAAATAATTGGTTTTACTGGTAAGCACATTTGCATTTGAGCTAACCAGAGTCATTACAGTGAGCAGGGTGGGCAGAGGGAGAACTAAAACATACTCAGCTATAAAGTAGCAGACCATATAAAACGTGTGTGTGAGTTATCTGTCTGTGTACACAGCCACTTTCACTAAGAGAACTTCCAGTAAAACTGAAATGGCATAAAAGGTTCTGACTACCTTGTTTGTAAGGCTATTTGCATTCTAAAGCCTTTGTCTTAATCAAGAATATTCTACACAAAAGCTTCACACAAAGGTTAGTAATTTCTCACAGCAAAATGCTGACATCTCTAATTTCATGTTATCAGCTGTTCTGGACACCCATTTCTATTTTCTGTATTCTGTGACACATCAAAGTATAAAACAAAGGTGTTTGAGATGAGGAATTAATGTTTATAAAGTATGTACTGACTGTTGCTAGGAGAAAATGGAGGCAGAGAGCAGAGTCCACCTCTGTTGTTAGCTATACAGAAAGTTTTGTGCTGTAACACCGCAGGCTTCAAAACTGTGTTTATTAATTGGAAGATATTTTCCAGTGATAAAGCATAAAGTATACTTTAGTTAACACTATATATTATTTTTTCATTTTTGTATTATCTGAATGGGTGATTAACTGGGGTACAATTTAAAAACCACAATTTTGCTGACAGCAATCACCAGGCAGTAGCCAAGCATTGCTATTTTAATGGTGGCAGGGCAACTGAAAATAGTTTCCTACTTGTTGTGACCATCAGTGAGAAGACTGTGCAATTGTAATAGGAAACCCTTTGTGCTGAGGCACTCCGAAGGAGTAAATGCCTCCTCCAAAGTTAACCAGATTTAAATTTCTTGTTTTCACAGTATTTTGCATCAATACAATCAATGCAAAATACTGCGTTTTTTTGCAAGTACTATAATGGTCGTTGGGAATTTTGAGATGCAAGCATGCTCACGCACAGTTCTTTTGACCGCTGTGCCTACAGAACCACATTTTGGCAGATTTAATGCCAGTGGATGCAGAATTGGTTGCCCTGAGCGCCAGGGAGGCCAGGCAGCGGTGTGGTGTCAGAGCAGGTACTCCCTTCCCGCTGCTGCCTATCTTCAGCCCCATGAAGGAAGGGGCTTTCTCAAGGCACTAAGACAGGCAGGATATGGCTTCTCCAACACGGAGAAGAGGAGTTGCTAAGATAGGTAGTAAGTGGAATGAAAATATGGCTTATACTTTATTTGAAGGTGCATTTGAATTATTTCACTTACAGTAATCAGATTTTAGGACTAAAGTAACTGTTTTAAATAAAACAGCTATGTGTACCACAGAAGGAAGTTGAGGTCTGTGCAACACTGTGTGTTGTTTCAGGCTTTATTATTGTCTTATCATACTATTTTCTCATTTTATTATTATTTTCTCATTTAATGCATTAGGCCAGTTACACCAAAATACTTTCTTATGTAAGAATTGTACTGGGCGTATAATGTTCTCTTCAAGTACATGGACACATCCCCACACGCTGGTCAGAGGACACATTGCACAATGAATAACTATTTAAAATCTACTTCACAGTGTAATTATTCGTAGTTACCACTCTGGTGGTCTCACAAAACAAAGGGAAAAGGAAGTTTAGAAGATAAGGAATGAAATGTTTTCCTCCATTTGCTATGTGTAAGAGCTACTGCTAACCTTCTGTTGTTACATGCAGAATGGGAAAAGGCAAATAACATCTCCTCTTTAAATAACAGACCTGTGTTACTTGCTGCCTTGAAAAGTGCTGCATCATTTAGCCTTTGTCAGCTATGCAGCTCTCTCATTTTCTCAGTGTCTGAGTTTCGTGTTTCTGGTTTGGATCTTTACTGATAAACCTACAACCCCAAGTCCTGAGAAGTCCTGTAGACTCTTACCTATTTAGGTACACAAAGGAGTTTAATGGCTGGACCAAGACATCCCATCTGTTGGGTTGTTTTTTAAATGCTTTCCATTACGGGGCAAAAAGACCCCAAACATGGAACCTGCCGTACCCGTAGTTTGCAAAATGATTTGCTGTGAAGTGTGCTTGGTCCTGGCCTTTTTTACTTCCTGACCTACAGAAAGGTGGATCCCAGAATTACTGCAGAGAGGCCGCTAAGTAACGAAACCACATTTGGAATCCCAGCGTGTTCTACTTAAAAAAATTGCCATGGATTTTCCTCCTGGTACTAAGCAAAATCCTAAAAAACTTGTCTAGTGTGTAAATGTATCTTGCCTGCTCCACTGGAGATAGGTGTTCAGTGGAAAAAAACGTTTATGCCCACTTTGCGTATGCTCTGACACTGACGAGTGCTTGCAACTGGAATGCAGAGTTCAGAAACCTGCACCCACTTCTGTGGGGGGCCGTGCTGTGCTGGCCATGGGCTGGCGGGCAGCAGGGCGAGCGGGCAGCAGGGCTGGCGGGCAGCAGGGCAGCAGGGCGGGCGGGCAGCAGGGCGGGCGGGCAGCAGGGCGGGCGGGCAGCAGGGCAGCAGGGCGAGCGGGCAGTAGGGCTGGCGGGCAGCAGGGCTGGCAGCGGCCGCGCCCGGGACAGCGGCCCGCCGTGCCTGCAGCCGCTGCCGGGCAGGCGGAGCAAGCCCCGCAGTGCGTTCCTGCCGCGCCCCGGCGGCTCCAGCTCCTCCCGCTCACTGAGCGCGCTCCCTCCACGCCCTCGGAGGTGGGCCGGCGGCTCCCGCGGGCTCCGGAGGTCACGGCCGGGGAGCAGCAGCGCGCAGCCCCGTCCCGGGCAGCTCCGCACGGCCGGAGGAAGACGCCTCACGAAGCCCTCCTCGAGCAAACCTGGCGGGACCGCTTTGCCCCGGAACATGCTCATTGGGATTTTTTCACTGCTGATGTAAAACCAGTGCTGTAACGCAACGATGGTTTGTGTTTCCAAGCTGCTGTACATTTTTGCGCTCGAGTGCTTCCCCAGTCCCCCGCCGGCCTTTGGGCACCCCGGGAGGGCGCCGGCGCCGCTCCCCCGAACTCCTCCGGGTGCCGGCAGCTTCTGCCCGGCCGCCTCACAGCCCGGCGGCGGGGCCCGACGCGGTGACCGTGACCGCGACCGCCACCTCCCTCCCGGCTTCGGTCCGGAGCCCGCCCCGGGACCCGCCCCGGCCCCGCTCCGCTCCCGCTCCCGGCAGCTCGAGGGCCGCTGCCCCCGCGAGCCCCGCGCTGACGTCACGCCGCGCCGCCGCTGCGTCACCGCCCCTGGCCACGAGGCCGGGGAGGCGGGCGGGGGAGCGGGCGCGCGGTGGCCCCGCCCGCCAGTCGGCGCCTGCGCGGGAGCGGCGGCCCGGCCCTGTCAGCGCTCCGGGCTGGGGCTGCTCACGCCCTCGCGGTGGCCGGTGGGGCCTGCGGCGGGCGGGCCGGCCTTGGGCGCGGCCTCGCGGCGCCGTGGGGAGCGCAGCGCAGCGGGACGGAGCGGAGCGCCTGGCCTGGCCGCCGCTCGCCGGTGAGTTCCGTCGGGCCGTGACGCGCCGCTGTACCCCCGCGGTCCCGCGCGTGCCGCCCTTCGCCCCGCGGGGCCGAGAGGAGAGCGGCCGTGCCCGGCCCGCAGGGCCCAGCCGCGGGGCCGGTCGGACGGCGACCGCGGTAGCGGGACGGGACGGGCGGCGTCGTCCGCGGCGCGGGGAGGCGAGCGCGGGCGGCCGGTGGGCCGGGGCGGTTGGGACCGTTACGGGCGACGCCGCTCGGCAGCCGCGGGGCGCGCTGAGGGGACGGGCGGAGGCCCCGCGCCGGCCACCGAGCTGCGCCTTTCCGCCGGGGCCGCCCCCGCCCCGCCCGCGCCCCCCGGCGGGGCCGGCCGTGCCCGGGGGAGCCGCGCAGCCCTGGGGCCGCGGGGCGCTGCGGGAGCGGCAGTGCCCCCGCCTGAGGGAGCGGCGGGCTGTGCCCGCAGCGCCGGTACCTGCGCCGCGCCGGTACGGAACGAGCGGGGTGGTTTCCCCCGCGTTCGGTATTTGGTGTCACTGGGCTGCTGCTGACGTCACGGGTGGTAGCATCCAGCAGCTGACACCGTGAGCTGGCTGCCACGGCTACGCGCAGGGGTGAAATACTGCCGTGATTTGCCATCCAAGTGCAAAACTTACTTGGCTGCTGTCTCTGAAGAGAAAAAAGCACAAACACCACACACACCCCCACACACACACCCCGACGGGAGCGGATAGCTGTGCCAACAGCAAGGGGAACTTTCCTGCTTTTTGCCCCACTGGAGATGGAGATAAATCTTGACGATGAAAATCTCAAACCAGTGTAATAATCACGTGTCTCTTCTAACTTCTTGTGTTGCAGGTTGGAGCTTGCACTGCAGTCACTGCTACAGATGTGTCAAAACTGCTGTTGCATAGCTATGTCTTAACCGAAGACGTTTTCATGTTGGTGTCCCCTTCTGAATGTGGTAGGATATAGCTAGGGAAATACTTGATCATGCATCATCTCCTGAGATAGGTAAACAGAATGCAATATATTTTAAGCTGTTTGGGGTTTTTTGCTTGGGGTTTTTTTTTGGTGAGATTGCAGGTGTAGGCATCTTGTTTACTATGTTTTGATGTTTACAAAGAAAATAGTTCATCCTATTGTGCTGGCAAGAATTCTGCCCTTTGGTTTACGTAATGCTTAGGTGCGAACTGATGGCTTGCTTCTCTGAGCAGTTCTTTGTTTAGGCGGTTTACATGTGTTATGACCTGGCAGAATAAGATGGAATGCATTTGTAAGTGCATTGTATTCCATGTTCCATTTTACATGCTGTCTTCCAAATAATGGTCACAGATGAAAATTTGTAGCAGTTTTATACTGTGTTGCACTGATTTTTAAATTGCTCTGAAAATGTGTGGAAACTTATGTCGCTGAAGTGTAGTATAAGTAATAGTGAAAACATTGTCATAAATTCTTTTGAGTGCAATACTGAAAATGAAAGAGATGTGTAGCTTTGTATCCTTTCTAAATAGGTGCAGAGTTCGTCAGCACAAATACTGGTAATTGCAGTTTCGGCATTAGGCACAGGGGTCTGCGTGGGCAAGTTTGTGTGTGTGGCCTCCTGTTAACAGTAGAGTAACGATGAAGCTGTAGCCGCTTTTGATTGCAGCACAAGAGAGGGGACTTGAGTTTCAGCCATGTATTTTTAAGTTTGGTTGCCTCATAGTTGTTTAAATTTAATGGTTGACACCATATTATTTGGGTTGTGTAACTGGATTGATCAGAGCTGACCAATTTTTTCCAAGCTATGAGTCAAGTGTTGTTTTTGGGGATGATCTTGAGGCTGTACACAGTGCTTTCTGGAGATCCTTGTATAAAGAAACTAGCCTGTACTGTCTCCTTAAAAAGGCGTGTGAGGTCATTTCCACCGGCTAAAATTGGTTGTGACTGCCATTTGTATAGATCTGGATTAGGGATTAGAGAAGTTCTATGAAGAATATTTTAAGTTTTTGAAACTAAGTTTTATAAAACTGAGGACCTGCACATCTTACAAGTTGTATTGGAAATGGGAGGGAAAACGTTTTATGCAGAGTTAATGTAAATACCGTGCAAAAAGTAAATCACACTCTTAAAAAAGTGTTTGATGTGTTATATTGGTATATAGAAAGTGAACTTGTGGATTACATGCTAGATAGAAGGTAATATAAATGTTAGGGACAATACTGACAAACCCTACTTTTTTTTTTTTTTTTTGGAACAGCTACGCAGAAGGGATATTCTAGAAAAGCAAAGTTGGAAGATCTCTGTGATCCAGAGAAGCGTAAACATGTTGTGCTGGGGAAATGCATCGTTTGGACAGCTTGGATTGGGTGGAATTGATGAAGAGATTGTTTTAGAACCCAGAAAAAGTGACTTTTTCTTAAATAAAAGGGTCAGAGATGTAGGGTGTGGACTGAGACATACTGTTTTTGTCCTGGATGATGGGACTGTTTATACATGTGGTTGCAATGATCTAGGACAACTGGGGCACGAAAAAGCCAGGAAAAGACCCGGTAAGTTTAGAATTAATGAATTGTGGAGAGTGTGTGGTGGTGCATGTAGTTTTTTATCTTTTTATGCTACATCAAACCCAAGGTTGCCAGTGTCTGCGCATGTGCTGAATTGTATGCATATTAGTTCTTCCAAGAACAGGTATATTTTTAATTTGAAAAGCATACCTTTGCTTGGATTGCATCTTGTGACAGTTGGAAGCAACCAGCTGTGAAACATGGCTGTCCCCCCATGTTTTTGCCTGCTGTGCAGCTGAGTACTACCACTGTTTTTTATTTCCAGCATAGAATTGCTTTACCTAAGGCCGTGGAAGACGCTGGCTGTCTTTAATCTGAAGGGGAGGTGACCTGCTTCAATACATGGATTAGCATTGTAGCATATGTATGGATTTGGCTACTGGAATATGGTAGAAATGAATACCTGGCATACCGTCACTGAGAAACGTCCTGTGTGGTTTTAATTATCTAATATTTGATGTAGAGCAGGTCTGGTAAAAGCAATGTTCTTAATTCTCTGTTTTTTAAGAACTAACGATAAAACTTCTGATAAAAGACTTTCCAGCATGAGCGGTGCTACAGGAAGGGGGTTTGGAAAAGCCTGAAGGATGCAGTGTAAAACTTATTTGGGCTTTTTTCTTCCTATCTATGTTAGGCACGTGTTTCTGCTTCCTGCTAGCGCAGTTCTATAGCAGAAGTGGGTAAACATCTTGCAGGGACTGCAGAGGAGTGTGCACATGGGCTCTTTTCAGAGCTGTGCATGTGAGTCATATCTGCGTGCTACTGAGAGATAGGGAACAGTGCCTCTGACAGTACTTACAGCATAACATAAATGGAAGAGGCTTAGTAAGAGTTTCTTCTAATCACCGCTAGAGTGATTTTTCAAGTTTCTTGGGACAACTATTGATAGAAGTATTTCAGATGGAAACAAGGCATTATGCAATATTTTAGCAGTTCTTCCTTCAGAGTTTTGGCTTTGGTACCAAATAAAGATTTTTTTTGTGTAGTTGATAAGTAACTTTTTAAAACTAATTTGGACTTCTATTGGGTAACAGTAAATGGATATTAAAACTGATGAACTTTAGTCCTGTGCAAACTTCAGCTTCGTGAACATGAATTCATGATTCATGAACACGAATGACTCAGCGTATCAAATTTACTCTGAATGCTTGTTACCCACTTTGAAAATGATGCTGAATTGTCTTTTAAATCTAACAGTTACAACAAAAATACATGACTTAATTTTTGGTTTTTTAAAACAGTCTTTTACGAGCTTTTTTTATGTAATGGACAAACATCTACTATAAATCTTTTATTTTTTTTTAACACACTCCGACACAGTGGTCATGAGGATTGTAATGTCCTCCGTATTTTTTCTTTCATCTAGAGATTACTGACAATACTGTTGAATGTTCTAACATGAAGTCAGTGCATTGGGACAACTTCACTTGTGCAGCCTCAAGAGGCTCAGTATCTCTACAAATGGGTGGATGCTCTCTTTTGAATGTATTTTTGCTACCTGAAGATAATTTTGTTGTTGTCTTTACCACCTCCATGTCACCAGCGTCACTAGCTGTGCATTCCCTCTTTCCTCCCCACAGAGCTCTGCTTGCCATAGGGATTGTGTAGATGTTCCTTAATCCATATTAGGCAAAGTCAGCCTGGCTAGTTTAGCAGCTGGTGAAGATAGTCTGAGCTAATCTGCATGCTGTTGCCTGAACTGGAGAGTGCTTACATGACCTCTTCCACTGACAGAGCTGTGGAGGCTCTAATGGGCTGAACTGGGGTGGTAACCTCTTTAATCAGACCACCTGTTTAAAAAAATGAATTTGTCTGCTGCCTGTGTTACTTTATTTTGGAGACTGAGTGCCTGTCACGTTGCAGATAATGTTAGCTACTGTTTTGAATTGAGTTAGGCTATGCTAGGCTGCGTTTACAGCACTTGTTACATTGATAATACGCGGGCTTTTTCAGCCCTCTGCCATTCTTAGGCAGGAATAGAATTTCTGTGTCTGAAAACAGGGCACAAAAGCCCGCTTCAACGTTTTATTTAAGGGGACTGTTGAAAAGTCCAACCTTAACGACAGGCTCTGATGATAATTCTCCACTTCAGTGTTGCTAACATGAAAATGTTAAAGACTTTTGATCACAGATCATAAGCACAAAAACAAAATTTGAGTTTTTCCCAGTGTATTGATGCAGGCTACTGGAAAAAAGTCACAGATCTTTTAGTGTTTGCTTTTCAGAGGCATGCACTGTATATCTAGAAAAATTGCTCTGTAGGTTCTGTTTCTACAGTATTTTGCATTATAAAGAAGGACATTGTGTGGCTCATTGCAAAAACAGTAGCTTTAGTCTTTAATTTGCCCTGCCTTGTTCTGCAGGCTTTTTTGTTAATAATGAATAGGTGAATTTAATTTGCTGTGGTGGAATGTTTTCCTCTTACATAATGTCTACACGTGTAGTCATTTGACGATAATCTATTTGGCCTTAATATTAATTGAGTTTCTGTGCTCATTTTCAGATGGGAGGATTAGAAGGAGCCATCAAGCTGCACTTTTTTATGCACTTCTGTATATAGCTCCAGATACAGTTGTTTAGTTACTTTGGGGTGTCAAGTTCAACGTACTTCTAGAATAGCATGCTTATAATTGTAAATAAAGGATGTTTTGGGACATTTCTGGGCTTGCTTCTGTGTCATTTTAGTTGATATCTTAGTACTGAGTATAACTGTCTTGAATGATACTACCTAGTTAGTAGCTTCTTTTATTAAACAGCTAACTTTCTTTTTTTTTTTTTTTTGTTAGAGCATGTTGGTGCGCTGGATGCCCAAAATATTGTAGCTGTGTCATGTGGAGAAGCCCACACTCTTGCATTAAATGACAAGGGTCAGGTATATGCTTGGGGTCTGGCTACTGATGGACAGCTTGGCTTGCCAGGAACAGAGGAATGCGTCAGAGTACCCAGGTTAATATTAATTAGTATGTAATAAGTTATGGTTTTTGGGGAAAAAAAGTGCTTAAGTTCCATTGGTTAAGCTATTCTGCTGTTACAATTAAAAAAGCGCATTAGTGTATTTTAGCTGTGGCACTTGCATGCTGTAGACAGTTTCCTTTCTCAAAAAGTCAGCTTATGTGAGAAGTGTGTGATGGGTTTGGTTTGGTCTTGGGTTCTGTTTTGTTTTTTTTTTTTTCTTTAATAGTCATCTACTAAGAATGAGAGTTATGTTAGAAAAGTAGGATGGGTATTTCAAGAATGTAAATGGGGATTGACAACTGCCATTTAAAAGAAGTTAAAGAGAAGTAGAATGTTAAACTTTCAAAACCGGTTGTGGGAGTAGGTTTGAGGAAGGTATGTTTGTGATCTGATTTTGTCCTTCAGTTTTCACCCTAAATTTTTTTTAGCTGAGATCAAGTGATATGCCTTCTAGTTATAAAAATGAATGGTATCCAGATTCATTTGCTTGTTTTCAGGATGCTGTAAGCATTCCAGCTAGCTGAAGTTCATATTTTTACTGTGATGAATAGATTCACTGAAATCAGTGCAACTGTCTGTAGCAGAAAGTTTGTATATTTGCAAGCTGGAGGCTTTTTCTAATTTTGTATTTTACGTAAGCAAAAGACACATGAAAGTTACAATTCCTTGGAACATTAGTATTCATAACTTCATTGTGGCTATCTGTGACATGTCTAAATATGAAAGACATAAATAACTAATAGAAAGGGTTTTTTATTCCTGTATCAAATTTAAAAGCCCACAGGCCTTTTAGAAAGTCCTGGTTTTCTCATCAGAACTTGAAGGCATACTAGATTTAATTCACATTTGTATGTACTTGCAACTTCTTTCTATTATTGTGCAATACTTAATAGCTCTGTAAATGGAAGTTTTGATTGAAGTTAGTGTTAGTAGAGATGAAAAATTGAGTGTTCAACTTTATTCAGTCTTTAATATTGATAGAAAATGATTGTAAAACCATTTTTCTATTGGACACTAGAAAGTAGGGATCATTTTCTTCTTGCATCCAGTATTAATTTCTTCCACTCACCTGTGTGACATCTCCTTCCTAGCACATGAACCTCCCTAATTCTTCATTTCTAATTAAAGTTACAATATTGAAATTAGTTTCATATATACTTCAGTGAAAAGGATTCACTTATTGTATATTATTACCCTTTGGTGTGAGTTTGTTTCATACCGTGGCCTAGTAGCTTAATTCTTTCTCTGTTTTCTTATTCCAATAGAAATATTAAAAGCTTATCAGAGATCCAAATTGTTCAAGTTGCTTGTGGTTATTATCACTCGCTAGCACTCTCAAAAGGTAAGCCAAATTCTTTTGAAGCTTTGTGTACATTCCTACCAGGTAATTCTAAAGGTTTCAACATTTATTTTGTCTTTTTTTAAAACGTGCTACTGCTTAACACAGATGGGATTTCAGGTTGGTGGGGAAGTGTAATTTAACAATGGAAGCTTGAATGTAACAAATTTGAAAAAAAAACAACCCACAAACAAATGTTGGGCTGTGCTGCTTTTTCTTATGCTTTTTTGCTTTTTATCATCTTGCTTTCATGTTTCCTTTTAAAATTCATTTTTGTTTCTCTCCTTTTTCTGGTCCCCTTTCTTTTTCATCCTGCTAGCATGCCATTTTGTCACTAGTCTAGAAGTCACAGGTTAAAATAGTTACTGAGGCTTTCACATGATGACTTCCTTGTCAGCTTTTCTATTGGAAAGTCTGTTTTATTGGTGCTTCTGTAGTTAAAATTTAACGTCACATCATAACCCACTTTTTGAAAGGTTTAAACGTGTCTTCAAAGTTTTTCTAGAGCTGTGAGAACATACTTAGTTGGCCTCACTTGTATAAGAATATTGCATGTCTGGTTTGTATAGCTCTCCAGAGAGGAGTGTGAATTTAAATCTGTTGCCTCTTTGTTTCTTTGTGACAAAGCAGAGTTGTGGCCAAAACTTAGGTTTGCAAGAAGTGGCTGCTGGACAGGGTTAATGGAAATAGAAACTCAAAGCAAAAATTCCTGAAAGATTGTAGTCTGACAGTGTTTCTTAACACTGTTAGAAATGTAAACTAAACAAGCTGTGGGGAGGGAGGCATTAATTATATCCTGAATGTATTTGTTGGGGTTTTTTTCTTTAAATACAACAGTTTATACTGACTATATGTGCCTTGATCCTTTGTGTGACTTTTTGTGGGCTCATACTGAGTTTTCTGTGCTGTTATGTATTCCCAAGCATCTTTACCATTACAACCTAGTGAGGGTCTGTTGTTTTCAGGACAGGCAGAGATTTACAAATAACCCTTTGCCTGGGTTAAGATGAGCAGTAGAGTGTGGGGAGTGTCAGAATTGTGCTAAGTGTTCTGTTGATCAAAGGTGCAAGAATATAATAGGAGTTTATACTTTAAAATTCACTTAAGTGTTTTAAATAGTTATAAGCTGCAAGTACAGCATCACCATCCTGTTGCCAGTTCACAGATTTGCAGCTCTATGGTTCTGGTTTTCATGTGCGTTGTAGGGTGGGGTTTTGTTGGGTTTTTTTCTGATTGTAAGAGAACTTGCAGAAATCCTTGCTATGTAGCAAGGTTATGGTCTTAAAAATAGACCCCCATAGGGAGGAAAATGGGATGAACTTAACTTGAATTGGGCATTTTGAGAGGAGACTTTGTCCTATCTTCAGATCTACGTATGGGATATTGAACAGATGGATTAGTTCATGTGATAAATGATTGGCATAGGATTTCTTTGGTGTTAGGAAGATTGTTTTGTATTAAAGTAATGGTTTGGGGCTTTTTTTTTTTGGTTATTTTTTGTTTTGTTTTTTTTGTGTCTGGTTGGGTTTGGCTTGGTGGTTGTTGTTTAAATAAATACATAAAATCTGAGAGACCTGTACCCCAGGGGATGGGTTTCATTGTTTCCCATCTTGATAAAACTGTTACTGGAAAGATGGAGGTAGGAGACATAGGTAATGTTACTGTTTGAAATGTATCACATCAGCAAAAGGAGAATGTCTTTGTAATAAGGTGGTGATCTTCAGGATAGTCAATACCTTGGCAAAACATTGGTTGTTCAGTAGAACATTTTATTTTGGAGGCAATCTTAATATAAATAGCTCTAATTGTGATTTCTTCAAAATGTTTTTTCTTTATAAGGCATCAAATGACACTGTAAATTTTGTGCTTCATTGATCATTAATATTTTACAATTTAAAGTATGTCATTTAAATTGTATGTAAAAATTAAGTATGTTGCTCTACAAAAGCTTAAATGAGCCTTGTGATTGGAAATTGGAAATTTTTGCATGTTCAGTATTCAACTTCAGCAAGATCTCTGTATAAAACTATATGCAGTAGTGGAACTTCCAATGGAACAGCGTCTTGCTTTGTAATAACTGAACTCAGTTTATCTAACACTATTGAAACAAGGATGTTAAGAGCAATTTTTGGGGTTTAAAATGTGATTTAAATACTTTCAGTCCGATTAAATATTTGTGTTGAATGTCTGCAAATTACACGAACGCTTAGCTTCAGAAGTCAGTAATTTGTATACATTTTCCAACTCGCAAATATTTGTAGAGTAACTGTCTTAACTTTTAGCTTTTCTAACAGTAAATAAACTTTATATAATTAAACTATATTAATTGTATTTCTTGGTTTTGGTTTTTTTTCCCCTTTAAACAGGAAGTGAAGTGTTTTCCTGGGGACAGAATAAATATGGCCAGTTGGGCTTAGGTTATGAATATAAAAAACAAAACTCGCCACATGTGATTAAATCTCTGCTGGGAATCCCTTTTGCACAAATTGCAGCAGGAGGAGCTCATAGTTTTGTACTAACTCTTTCTGGAGCCATTTTTGGATGGGGACGCAATAAATTTGGGCAGCTGGGTCTTAATGATGATAATGGTAAGTAAACATTACTGCAGTAAAATTTCAGGCTGAAGGTCCCGGTTTGTGGATGTAAAGACATTCCTAGAAAAGGAGCAGACAGAACAAACCTTTCTTGAATATTGTTGGAGTGTGCTGATGTCGTGTGAGGGTGCATAAGGAAGACACAGAGGTTTTTTTTCCTCAGCTGTTTTGTAGTGAAAATTCTGAGTGTTACGTTGAAGTTCTAGCCTGCTTGGTTTTCTTTCCCTCTTCTAGACTTTTCTGTGACTTAAACTTTCTGAATGTGATTGAATTAAAGTACTGTGCAGCTGTTACAGTTTGAACTGAATCTTAGGTAGATGAAATAGCTTGACAAAACCAGTAATCCATCAAAACTACTCGGTTGTGCTTAGAGGACACATGTAAGGCATCTTAAATCGTTTTCTTACTGGCATGTGGGTATCTGCCTGCCTTAGGCCACTTCTGATAATCATTCATTATTTTTAGCGAACCATTTCCAAAATTCCCTCTGCTAGGTTGTTGATGCTCATTAATGATTTTAAACAAGTGGTTAGGTTAGACAAAAAATGGTTTCTTTGTTGGTTGTGTTATGTTACACGCACGCTATCTGTGCACAGGGTGCCAAGGTGGGAATGTATGCTATCAGGTTTAGTATTGAATAATCGATAGCTAGTTTCATGAATTTGAATTTTCTCACTGCTTCATTGTTGTCAACACCATTTAAAATTAGAAAAATGTGTTGTAGCTAAAATGTGTGTCTGAATTGATGCTTTAAATCTGGTCACACTGATGTAATAAGAAAATTACACATACTTTTCAGAAATCAGATTTTGGCAGGAGACATCAAGTTGCTTCTGCATATTCTTTGGAATGTATGTGACCTCAGTGTTCTATATAGCATCACGTTTCAGTAAAATCCCTTTTTTACCAGGCACCTTGGTGTACCTGACAAATTCTAAGACATTAGTGTTAACACTTTAAAAAATTGCCTTTGCGCAACTGGATGACCCAGTTGATTGGTTCTGGTGATGGAGGGAGGTTAGTTGTGCTTCCTAATTTTTCAGTATTCCTTTCTATTACACATTTAGTAATACTGAACTATGACCTACTGTTAACAACTTGTAGGAATATTTTAAAAACATGAAACACATAAACAACTCAAACCAGCTGTTCTTTTCTCGTGGCCGTCATGATTTATGTATTCTCGTGATCCTGTCCAGTGAAAATGAGACTATTTGCTATAAAGTATTTCAGTATAGTAGTGTCTCTGTTTTTCCGTGATAGCACTTCTGTCTCAGAGATATATAAACTCTGTCACAATGATTGCATTACGCTATCAAATTCAAAGTGCTTGTTTGACTAGAACTGCACTAGAATAAATAAGCAAAACTATTTGTTTTCTGATTTTGATTTTCAAAATAAGTGATCTGCTGCTGTGTTAAACCTTTCAGACAGGTATGTTCCTACGCTGCTAAAGTCATTGAGAACTCAGAAGGTTGTTCATATATGTTGTGGAGAAGATCATACTGCTGCCCTTACAAAGGTACAATATTCAAATTTAAATTACTTGTTTTTTTAATGCATACAGGTTTTGGAGAATATGCTACCTGAATAGGAAATTAGAAACAAAATTCTGCATAAAATTTCTTCAAGATTTATTGGATGAGGTTCAGGAAACACTGGAAGAATGGTTAAATATTTGAAAAAACTTAGCAAATACAATAGATCTTTCAGTAGTTTTAAATTTTTGACAGATTTAGTGAAATTGAGCATACAAAATACAGCGGTTTTTTATATAACAATTCTGTTTCTTTATTAAAATTACACAGATACTGAAATTTGCATTAGTGTATCCTAAAGAGATTAGCTGTTTTCTGGGCATAACACCTCTAGCATTGCTGTTACCACTGATCAGACCCGAGTTAATTTTTAATTGAAATTAAACGCTGGGGGGATTGGTGTTTGTGGTTGGTTGAAGTTTTCTTACTAAATTGCTATTTGTTGCTGTGGTGGGCTGACTCTGGCTGGATGCCAGGTGCCCAGAGCTGCTCTATCACTCCCTTCCTCAGCTGGGCAGGGGAGAGAAAATACAGGGAAGGGCTCCTGGGTAGAGATAAGGATGGGGAGATCACTCAGTTGCTGTCACAGGCTTGGGGAAATTAATTTAACTTACGGCCAGTCGAAAGTCAGAGTAGGGTGATGAGAAATAAAACTAAATCTTAAAACACCTTCCCCCATCCTTCCTGTCTTCCTGGAGTCAACCTCACTCCCAGCTACTCTGCTCCCTGCCCCGAGCAGCACAGGGTGGTGAGGAAAGGGCCCTGTGGTCAGTCTGTCACTGTCTCTGCCGCTCCTTCCCCCTCGCACTCTGCCCTGCTCCAGCCTGGGGCCCTCCCACAGGGCACAGTCCTCCATGAACATCTCCAGCGTGGGTCCTTCCCATGGGCTGCAGTTCTTCACACCCTGCTCCAGCGTGGGTCCCTGGTGGGGTCCCCAGCCCGGCCAGGAACCCTGCCCCAGCCCAGGCTCCTCTCCCCATGGGGCCAACAGGCCCTGCCAGGAGCTGCTCCAGCATGGGCTGCCCATAGGTCAAAGCCTCCTCTGGGCATACTCCTGCGCCAATGTGGGGTCCTCCACGGGCTGCAGGGGGAGATCTGCTCCACCGCTAACCTCCATGGGCTGAGGGGCACAGCTGGCTTCACTGCGAGCTGCTGAGTGGGAGTGTCTGACCCCGCACCTGGAGCACCCCCCTGCCACCTCCTGCACTGACCTGGGGGGCTGCAGGGCTGCTGCTCTCACTCCTCTCTTCCATCTGCTGTTGCATAGTAGTTATTAACATACTGTTAGCAAACCAACAGAAGAAATTGAAGATTTAATCCACTAGTGAGTATTACAGTTTGAGGTTCTTAGGAAAAGTTGGTCATTTATTTCAAGGCCAATTTGGAAAAAAACCCTGTATTCTGTGTCAGCACGGCGTATTCATGCAGAGGTGTAAGGAGCTGACTGAGAGCTGAAATGTATCAAATTGCCTTATACATAACTGTTGGCTAAAGGCTTTATTTGGAGTCTTAAATTTTTAAATTTAATCTGGAAACTTTTAGGAGCAACACAGAATGTATAAAGCTAGTGCTTTCTCGCCCTCATTTAAGTGATGAATAGTATATTTCGAGCATCAAGTGGTAAGTACCTCTGTTTTGTGGTGGGTAAAGCAATACATACCTGCTTATCTTTAAATGATTGACTCCTGTACTTTAATTTCTTTGTTTTGTTAGTTGGATTAGACTTCAACATTTATGTATAAATTATTATTTATTAATTCTTTGATGTTTCCTCTTGTTCATCGCTCTCAATAAAATATGGCAATTAATGAACAGAATATTTTGAGCTTACTACTGATAGCAGTAGAAAACAATTCTGGCTGATCAAGATTTGGGCAAGTGACTAAATACCCATTTAATGTCTGAATCTGTTGGATTGAGAATATTGTTGCAGAAGGCATTAGAATTTTGAAAGTAACTATTTTTAATGTTATATTTCTGATGAGAAAAAGCATCTGTGCTTATTTTTGGAAAATGTGTAGGGTTTTTTAATATGTTAGTTTGAATTTTTGCGCTGCAACAAGTTAAAAGCTGTTCTGAAGAATATGATCTGCCTCAGTGTTACCACACTTTTGTTGCTTATACAGGCTTAATTTTTTACAGTGAAAGGAAAAGACTGTTCACAAACAATTGCTTTTTGTCCTAATATATTCTCCTGCTTTGATGGGAAAGATGTGGCAACTTTGTCATCCTGAAATTGGTATTGATGTATTGTGCGAGGTTAGGGAAGTACAGAATATAAAGAAAACAGCAATCTGTAACTTAGGTTCTAAATGTTTTTCCCATTTTAATGTATAGAAGTTAACTCCAAACTTGCTTTAAAGCTGATGGACTTGATTAAGATACAGAATTTACTGTAAATGTTTCTTATGTCACCCATTTGTGTGTAGCTCCTTTTTTCCTTACATGTTAGGCCTTGCAGAATGAGGGGTCTTGGTTTATCTCTTTTTGTAAACAGTACTGAGTACACGTGCAAGCATTCTTCAGGTCCTTCTGATGTTCAGGAAAACCTGTCACTGTTTGTTATCCTGATACAGTGAATGAGGCTGTTGGTTTTTCTCAGTGGATGCTGCCATTTTAATTATGATTTCCAGCAGAGGTCCAGTCTGATGCAGGGTGGAATTGAAAGAAACAGCTTTACAATTTCAAAACTTTTGAAAATGGCAAGTTTTGAAGTTGTAGTAAGGTAATTTGTATAATTTCTGAAAATGTTTCTGATTTAACATTCTTCTGTTAAAGTTTTTGGTTAATTTCTTGATTAAATTAATCAAAAACACTTAAAAAATTTCCTTCTGAAAATGTTGACGTTTTCTGGTTCCTTAAGCTTTCAAATAACGAAGCTGACTATTTCAGTCATACTCTGCATCATCTGCCTGAGGAGGGCAGCTTCCTATTTGGTAATTGCTCTAAAATTTACTTTGACTTTTAAATTGTGAATATATACTTTTCGTAGTGTGAGTTTATATTATATAATATATTATATTTCATTGTAGTTCATCAACTATTTTTTTATGTAGTTCATCAACTGTATCAGGGGTCCTCAAACTACGGCCCGTGGGCCAGATATGATCCCCCAGGGTCCTCAATCCGGCCCCCGGTACTTACAGACCCCGGGGGTTGGGGGCCGGGGGGGGGAACCAAGCAGCCACAGATGACGGCCTGCCACTTCATCCGCGCACCAGCCCCCTGTTTAAAAAGTTTCAGGACCCCTGAACTATATAATAGGTCCTTGATGAACTATTGTAGTTCATCAAGAAAACTGGAAAAGAGGAAAAAGGAGGGTTAATATCTATTGACACAAATTGATGGCAGGACTAATGTGTAATAATACGGAAATTACAAGAACACAATTTAACATGAGTAAGGTAATACTTGATAGCTGTGCCACATTTTGATAACTGCAATTAACTTGTGACCTTTTTGTGTCTCTGGGCCCTCTTGTGCATGTATATTTTCTCCTTTCCCCACATTTCCAGAATCATCAGACAAGGAGCTTTATGAAACCCCTATTTCTGTTAAGTTTCTTCTTCTGAGATATATTGTCATTTTAATGCAAATAATTTATTTGTTTAGGAAGGTGGGGTTTTTACATTTGGAGCTGGAGGCTATGGTCAGTTGGGTCATAACTCTACCAGCCATGAGATAAACCCAAGGAAAGTTTTTGAACTTATGGGAAGTGTTGTCACGCAAATCACATGTGGCAGGTAAGGGCTATTCTATGCTAGTGCTGTGAATCTTACGAATAACTTGTTTTGTATGAAACTTCATGTATATTGCAATATGAAGTGAGGTTTTTCTTACCCTTTGTGGTTAGGAAAGACAAGATGGTCTCTAATAAAAGATATTTAGACACCTTACTGGGATTCTAAAAACATTCAGCAGACAACTAAAGGAAGTTACGAGTATTATTATGAGAGGCTATGATTTTCTGAACTGGAAGTGTGAATAACCAGTGAGAAGGTGTTGTTTACTGCTGTCACTTTATCATTTCCTATTAAAGAACAAGTGTGTTTGTGGAGGTACATGAGCATCCCTGAGGATAAGAGTAAAATTTGGAACCATAACTTGTTTTATACGATACCTGTAATTCTGTATGGCACTTCAGTTCCTAGTGGGTTTTTGTTGCATATATTACAATAGCACCCAAGAAATTGGAAAAATTCCCAGCACACATGAAAATGCTCTTGTCCAAAGAACTGCATTCTAAGATGACAAAATGAGGGAGGCAACATAATTTTAAGAGAAGGGCACACTTTATTATTTGGGTTCAAGAATATATGGATGTAAACCAGTCTTTTTAGCAGTTTTGTTGACATTGAGTGGACCCATTCCCTTTTAATTGTGTATATAAATTCAATACTGGTTCTTCCCAGACTCTTAGAATTGAGAAGGATGGGAGGGAAAAGGAGATGCAGCCAATCTGGTAGAAACTTCAAATTCGTGAATGTCCAGAGATAGGCTGTGACAGCCAGGCTGTGGTGAAGCAGGGGTTCAAGGCAGAACTTGGCATCTTCATTCCACGAACTTTTTAGTGGAAATGGGATACTGCCTATTGCAGCATAAATGGAGTATTGCCAGGGGCAGAGCATTGCCAGTAGAGGGGTGGCGTGTTTGATACTACAGGACCTTTAACACACTAACACAACTCTTAGGCTTGCCTGCGCAAAGCATGTTATAATGCTTAGGTTTTCATTACTGAATTTTGTTTGCCCTAGGCAGCACACTACTGCATTTGTTCCTTCATCTGGAAGAATTTATTCTTTTGGACTCGGAGGTAACGGGCAGTTGGGTACAGGAACAACCAGTAATAGGAAAAGTCCCTTCACAGTAAAAGGAAACTGGCTCCCGTATAGTACTCAATGCCCGACAATCGCAGGTAAGCAACATCTGGCATATTTACTGCTGGATTCCTGCTCCTTTGTAGTGTCTTACAAATCTTGAGATTCAAACTAAATATGGGCTAGAATCACTTTGTCCCAAAGTTTGTTTCCCCTGTGCTCTGCTCCCTAAAGTCCATTTCTGCTGTAGGAGATACATGCTTACCTGTGCTGTTGCATAAGCTCCTTTGTTAGCACTAGAGCTAAAACTTAGAGGTGTTGGCATTTACCATTAAATTTAAAAATTTAATTGTGACTATTATATTAAGAACATCTGCTTCAGCAAGGTTATTTAATGAAGAAACCTTTTTCTAATTGAGTGTTGATTGCATTGTCTTAATCATTTCTCAGATTCACAGTTGCCTGTTTTTTATTCCTGTTGCAGACAGTGAGGAGTGTTATTGTGTAAAGAGAATTTTCTCTGGTGGGGACCAAAGTTTTGCACACTACTTTTATCCACAGGTAACAAATTAAATATACTTTGGTTCCAAAATCTGTCAGTTAAATTTTGGGTTTTCTGATGCATTTTAAGAGATTTTCATACTGAAGATGCATGACTACATTGTGAAGTTTGTTAGAGCAGTGTGGAAGCACGAGACACTAAGTCAGTTTAGCAGTTGGAAGACTTGGATCCAGTTATTGAGTGTTAGCTGTCAGTGAGCTCTTGAGGCTTTTTGGCATGAGCTCTTGAGGCTTTTTGGCATAAGCTTTTTTCCTGAGTGATGGATGCATGCATTTTTTCTTTCATAAAGGAAAAGGGGATTTCTTCATAAGGGAAAAGCCTCAGTAGCTCCTGACTGCAGCTTTGCTACCTTCTGCTCTGCAGCCATTTTAGCATATCACAACGATGAGGAAACACAGAGCTTTTTGCTAAAAATTGTGGGTGATGACACAGTTTATGTGATAGGAATTTTATGCTAGTCTTACAGCTGAAGTTTTGAAAGGACAAGAATTGGTGTGTTAAAATTCTAGGATGGAAAAACAGTCTAGAAGGGCTTCAGAGTAAAAATGGCCATGTGGGAGTATGAGGGGAAAGGACATAATGTTAGAGGACGAGTTGGGAGGAAAAAAACAGGATGAAGATACATAGGACTGTTTCCATTATATCTCAGCCAGTATTAGACCACAGGGATTAATGAAGCATCAAGAGTTGAGTATGGGGGGGTGAAAACTAATTTGGACATGAAGAAAAACAGATTTTAGTGGGTAACATGTCAAGAAAAACTGAGTACAGGTCAGGCTTGCAGCAAGCCTTTGCTCCTGGTTGTACAGAATCAACAATTTTTCTAGTTGTTTGGGGTTTTTTTTCTTCTTAATTCTGATTGAGTTGTGGTAATTATTGCTGTATTTGAGAGAAGCTGGTTTAGCAGGTGTAGACTGGAAAAATTACTGATAATATAGGCTTGAAACTTGTCTATTAAAACTCCTTTCTTAAAAAGTTTCTCATGTGCAATTTTCATAATTACTGCAGTAGATTCTGACTGACTAATTGAAGTGAACTGGAGACTGTATGAATGCAGTTATTGTGGCATGTTTTGTACAAAAAAAAAATTAGCAATAGATGAACTTTGATGCTGCAAAAGGATCCCTTTTAGTACTCTTAAGTTTGGTAATTTGTATTGAATTCTTTCAAAGTTATGTGAATACTTTACTCCTGGGACTTGTGTGCCCTTGCCGGTTAAGGGGTCTCAGCCAAAATCTGTTTGTTTTCTCAAGTTAGTTTTTGGGCAGCTCACTTCTCCCTGAGTTGTTTCACTGTGGGTTTAAATGACACTTCGGCTGGACACAAAGGAAATGTCAAGAGGGTTTCTCGTCCTGATTCTGTAGGATGGGATCAGAAGTACTGGTTTTTGGCAACAGCAGCTCATCATTCTGCTGAGGCAGCTATGTTGTCAGGCTGCACCCTCAGGAGAAATATGTTTCCTTTTACAAGTGTAACCTTATTTTTGGTGCTCTTTCGCATCTCTTTTTGAACCAATGCTCTCTACTCCAAACAATAGTCTTGGTTCAGCTCATCTTTACTATTGCAAGTCTTACTGGAATTCATTTGGTATGAGCAGCACATCAAAATGCAGCTCGTCTGATGATGCAGTGATGTTCAGAGAAACGTGATTCATTCTCAGAGGAGTCTGATGGAAGTGGGGTGGGAAAGCAGCTGTCTGAAAAATTGAATGGCTCCTTTTCTGTATGCTCACAGCTTGGCAGTGAGCTAAATGGCTCATAGTGACGAGGGAGAAGAGATGCGTGCTACTCTTGTCTAATGCTTGTTAGTGTTCATTATGTAGAAAAATACGATATGTTTAGGGAATTTACCGTTAAGTAAACTGTGGTGTGAATGAACACACTAATCTAGATGGTTTTAGTGTATGCTCTTGCTTTCATAGTGAATGCAGAACTGCTAGAATCCAGTGAATTTATCCCTGGGCTTATTTCACAGTAATAGTCTGGGTAGGCAAATTGTCAGTCAATGAAGAGATAAAGAGCTCAACCACAGGACTGATTTTTCTGGAAATCAATTATGTGTGGTTGATTCTTTATGCTTTCTTTAAAATTTAGAACATGGTGCCACCAGATGATTTTAGGTATCCTGACTTTTTGAAGCAGATCTGGACTGTGAATGAAACGTTTATTCAAAGACTGTTGACTTTCCCATCTGGAAGACTTCCTGTAGAGATAGCTAAGTAAGTGATGCTGAGGAAAGAAGCTGTCTTTTATAATTTTACTTATGAATTGGGCATTAATGGGGTTTTGTACATACATAGCAAAGCTATTTTTAGTGAATGATTTTATTGTGTGCAGAGCTTTTGCTGTGCTCTCACTGTCATTATTCTGCTTGTCAAGTAGTTCAGATCCTTTAGTCTGTGTCACCTCTGTCACGTTTTAGATGACTATACAAGATTAAATTAAGTATCTAGTAGCACACTGAAAAATAACAGTATGTGTAAAGGAATATGAAAACTACTCAAAGATTATTGCTTCTACTTTAATAAAGGAGGATGCAAAGAAATTAAAAACAAATTACAGGACTTGCTTTGATTTGAGCTGTCTTAAACATTGAGTCTTGGAGGTTTTATCTAGCGTTGTTTAGTCATATTAAGTCAGAGTTCCATCCTTTGTGTGATGTAATTTGTTAGGAATTAAATACAGTTTTTTATTGCAAATGCTAAATTGTAAAAAAAACCCAAAGTAAATGTAATGTATTTCATACGAACAATTTCAGTGAAATTGATGGAACATTCTCCTCAGCTGGGTGCCTGAATGGGAGCTTTTTGGCTTTGAGGTAAGTGGTCAGGCTTTTAAATGAGTATTCCTGTGAACAGCATTAAGGGTGGCTACCTTCTTAGTGTCTCTTGTTGCAACCATCACACCTTCCCAGTATTTCTTTATCTTACTGTTACTCTGGTACCTGCAGTTTGCACTAGCTCCTTTATTGCCATACAGTTTGTCAAGCTGGCCCAAATGCAGCATGCCTCCTGCCAGTCTTTGGAAGTGTGTATCACCTGGCTGCTGCTGTGTAAGCCAGCAAAACTCAGTACTTCTCAGCCACAGGTTGTATGTAATTCAAGGGGAATATATTGCACAGGCTGGTTTAGATCCTAGTGTTGTTACATTGATCGTCTTGCAGTTAGAGAAGATTTTTTTTTTTTTTAGTTGCTTCAAAGGTCATGTAAGAAATGGAAATCTGACACTGTGATCTCTCGCATCTTAATTCCTTAGTAGGGCTAAAAATTCAAGGTGGAAAAATTCTGGAGTTGCTGAGAATACAGAATTCAGTCTTTTTCTCTGTATTTTTTTTTTCTTTCTGCAGCAACGATGATCATTACAAAACCAGCACTAGATTCTCAGGGGTTGATATGAATGCTGCTAGACTACTGTTTCACAAACTTATACAGCCTGACCACACTCATATATCACAACAGGTTTGTGCTGTGTATTTTCCTTATGTTTGGGATTAACTTTGTGTGTTATATGTATTGAGAAATATTATTGTTATGCTTGCTCGGACCCTTTTAATAACTTTCTTTACTCTTTATGGGCTGCAAATATGTAAAACTGTTGTGTTGTGACAAGTAACACTAGCATATTGTATTTTAGTATTTAATACACTGTCTTTTTTTCTAAATGTATAATAGTCTAATTTAAACTCTTGATGATTGTTTTTTAGATTATTTTTTATCTAGGTGGGCATTTGTTTAAATTCAAAATTGCATTAAAATAAACAGAATTTTATGATCTGCTGTAGGTGGCAGCTAGTTTGGAAAAGAACCTTATTCCTAAGTTGACCAGCTCCTTACCAGATGTTGAAGCTTTGAGGCTGTATCTTACTCTACCAGAATGCCCACTGATGAGTGATGTAAACAATTTCACAACGTTAGCTATTCCTTTTGGAACAGCTATTCTGAACCTGGAAAAAGCTCCTCTGAAAGTTCTTGGTAAGAAACTGAAATCTTTACTGTTAAAACTAAGGATCTCTAGATGAAAACGTGTAGAGATTCAGTCAGTGAAGACATGGTGTCAGCAACACCTGCTGTGTATTTATAGTTCTGTAGAATTCCCCAGTGAGAAAGTTAAGGGTTAACATTGCTTGATGTGTAAGAAAGCGCTTATGCTATTGCTTCTGGGTGAGTTAAATGGCCATTTATATGAATTTATCTCATATTGTAATTTTTGGACTGATTTCTTTTGGGAGGAATTAGACTGTAGTTCAGTGTATTTGATAAATGTCTTCACACTTTACAGTGAAAATTATGTGGTCAGACAGCTAACAAGCTCTAAGCAATTTGCAGAAGTGTTGCAGAGCAGATGTTAAGTTGTCTTTGAGTACAGCACCTGTTCTGTTGCTTCTGAGCCGTTGATGTTTTCTCACTGATCCTAAGATGAGGTCTTCAAATATGCAGCTGAAAATAGCTCTGGTTTGGGTTTTTTTTCAACTCTTCTTCCTTACACCTTCTTATTGTGACTCCTGTCATCTGAAATTCAGCTTAAAGAATTGAGGTTTCAGAATATTTCCTTTCTAATTGGCATCTTTTTGAAAGGGTACTTTCTTCCTCAATTATTTTTTGTATCGTAACCCATCTCTTGTATTTTCCAGTAGGTTTTGGTGAGAGAAAAGATCTTGTCTGCTGTAAAGAAAAGCAAACTGATAATTTCTTTGAACTGTGGATTCTTTTGTTTTCCATCACTTTTTATTGCTCTCCAGACTGTTTGCTTAACTCAGGGTTTTAGGGTTTGAGCCACCTCATTTTATGTCAAATGTTACTTGGTGATACTGTCATGTACTCTAGTTAAACAGAACTTAGAGTTGGGGTGTAACAACAGAGCATTTCAATAGAGGTTTCATTTATACAAAGAGTCGTTTGCTGTTTAGAAGTATGTACCACTCTTGCTATGTTAAACTTTTTTTTTTTTCCTTGAGAGTCTTTGGTAACTGACAAGTATCCTTTCTAACAAAACATGCTATTTAGTTAAAAAGATAGCATAACAATGTTGTAGTGGCAAGTACTAAGTTTGTGTTCACCGTTTGTTGACAGAAAATTGGTGGTCTGTACTTGAACCTCCGTTGTTCCTCAAGATAGTGGAACTCTACAAGGATGTTGTAGTCCACCTTTTGAAGTTGTGCAAGATGGGCATTCCGGCTTCTGAAAGAAGAATACTTACTAATTTTCTACACACAGCTTTCAGAGTTCTGGAAATACTGCATAGAGTATGTTTACGTCAATTTTAACCAATTACCTGTTTTTGTCAGCATCTGAGTGCTGTGTAGTTGTTAAAAAGAAGTTAAGTTGCTAAAGAGTTTTAAATACTTAGACTTGCATCTGCAGAGATATCTGTAGTTGTTCCATCTGGACCTATGAACCATTGGAATTCTGGATTCCAATCTGACATGGTGATGGAATTACCTATTTTCTTGGGAACACAGACTGACCCAGTCAATTGCATCTGTGAGGGTATGTTGGAAAGAATTGCCTCTTAAGCTTGAAATAATAGCAAATAAGATCACAAATGGAAGAGCAAGCTGTATTTTGAACAAGAAAGATCTGCACAGTTTTACCGAGACAGACATTTTCTGATCTGTTTGAGTTTGTTAGTACTGTAACTTCCTGATGAATTTAAGAACTTTGAACAAAAATAGCCCAAATCATTTGGAGTAACCAGACTGTGCACATCACAGTGTATTATCCAATTGCTGCTGAGGTTTCCTCTCCCACCCTCTATTTTCCCCCCTCTGTAGTTTATTCTGGTCCTGTGGCATTTTGTGTTTATGTGCTAAAAGAATGTTTTAGGCACTCCTTAAGGCACTGGCCAAGTACTGTATTTGTACAGTCTAGCAAAATCGGCACAGGTGTCTAAACTGGACCTTTGTGTGCTGTATGCAAGTGCCCTCCTCCCTAGGCTGTCAGAAAGAATGGAAAAGATTCCTGCTTTGGAAGCTGGAATTGGCATGCTATGGTTTGCTCAGCTTTTCTGTATTCTTTATGGAGATGATGAAATTAAGGCTGAGGGTGAGACTGTGTAGTAACTGTCCTGTGTCACAAGTGCAGGGTGTCCATTACAGATTCCCATATGGAGAGCCATTGGTATGTAATGATTATTTTGCTGCCTTTTCTGTCAGTGCTCGGGCTTGCAATAGCTGTAAATCTTAACAGCAGAAGTTGATCATAAAATCTTAAAGCCTGGTGGGTGATTGTAGAATTGTGATGTGGCTCTCCTAAGTTCCTCTTCCTTTTGAAATCCACCTTTGACTAATATGTAGCTACGTTGTAGAAATAGTTAAATTTGTACCTACCCTGCTGCCAACTGTTTGTATTGGTATGATCTTAGTAATTGGCTAGTAGGGACTAGAGTCAGAGGAAAAAATGGGGTGACATAGCTGGGGTACTTCACGGATTTAGTATCTAGTGGTTTTGGGGGAGATGGGGTTGGTCGGGGAGAGGATTGAGAAAAGTAGATTTAGATTATCTGGTTATAAAGATAGAATTGGGGATCTTGCTGGTTTTTGGCAGTGAACAGTGCTTGGGAAAAGTGTGTTAGGGAAGTATGGATGCTTCTGGATTTAAATTGTAGACAAGCCTGTATAGACAAGCCTTTGTATAATGCTATTTTCCCATGTTTTCTCTAAGCTTAATGTTTTTAGATGGAAACTGTGCCTCTGGTCATAGGTTATAGAGATAGCATTCATACTCTAATTAAAAATAGAGTTCTTGAATTATAGTTCTTAAACTTGTGCAAATAGTATTCCATTGTATACATGGATATACATATTTTTCACTGTTCTGTGAGATCATACGTTGTTTCAAAGTGGCAGTACTGTGTTGTGCAATACTGTGTGCTTAATTAATATTATTTTTCTTTGCATCTTTGATGGGATTGTGAAAAATCCGTGTCTTTAATGTTGTTTTTGCATTCTTGTGGACACAGTTGTTTTTCTAGAATTTTTTAGTAGCTGCATATCTGTGGCTGATGTATCAAGTGCTTGAAAAACATGGAAGATGTCCTTTTGAAAACTGTTACGCAAAGTGCTAATAAAAAAATGAATTGTACTTCTTCAGGTAAATGAAAGAGGACAAGTTATACAATATGACAGATTTTACATTCATGAGATACAAGATTTGATAGATATCAGAAATGACTATGTCAACTGGGTCCAGCAGCAGGTATTTGGAATGGTAAGTTGTGTTGGTTTTTACTTGTTTTTTGGTGGGCTTTTTCCCCCTGTGTTTTGATTTTGTTTTGTCCCTTTAGAGAAGTCTGTAGATTCTCCAAATAGTGGCACTTTCTTCTCGTAAAAATGTCTTCATGGATCACTGATGCTGAACAAACTCATCTTATGCCAGTTATGATCTAAGGAAGAATTGTTAAATAGCTGTGCTACTTGTAGGGTATTGTTCTTAGGACTGACACTGTTCAACATTGTAATCCATCAATTAAAAAGTGACTTACAGTGCTGTCACTTGAGACTTGCTACGTCAAGAAGTTGAGGAGTGATAATTTACAATCGGAAAACATGGAGAACAATCTGAATTGCTATATAAGACAGATTCAGTCATTGAGCAAGCTGAAACTGTCTTGGAAAACTAGGTCTGGAAGCATAATAGGGAGTTACAAGAGACGTAACTAACATAGTTTTCTACTTTGTGTATGGTAGCAAAAACTGAGATAATTAGTTCCTGGATCTGTAAACAGAAGAGTGGTAAGTGGAAGTAAATTAATGACTGTGCAGAGAATTAGTGTTGGATATGATTTTGCTACATATTTCTTTGACTTACACTTTGGAAGAATATTGAATAAGTTAACGTGCTTTCTCTAGCCACCTTAATTTAGGTTTTTTTGTAGCAGGACCTGGAAGCACATACTGTGCTGTATTTTATGAATACAAAGCAGATGGTGCTGTCTACCTAAGAATTAAAATTGCAGTGTAAAATAATAACAGCAGGGAGATTGGGGAGCATAAAGAAATAACAAGCCAGTATTAGCAGTCGTAACAGATACTTGTTTCAGCCAAGCTTGTCTGAAAAAGTCCCCGGTGTGTGCTGTAGGCTGGTGTCGGTGGCTGCGAGGGGTGCTCTGCTGGGTGAGGTGCAGGAGCGAGGGATGAGCATTGTGGGGCCTTGGAATCAGAGGCAGTTTGTATGCTTGGAATGGGGAAGGGTGCACCAGCGAAGGGTAGAATTTAAAAGACTCTGACTGTTGCAACTGTGCTTTAAATGGATGTAAACAAACCCAAACTGCATATATTATGATCAGAGAAGACAATACTGAATGTGGGGACAATGAGAGCTGGAAAATTGCACTGTAATGAAAGTCTTAATCTCAGTTTGTTAATTAAATCAGAAGATTGGACTTGATATTAAGGATGAAAATACCAGATACTGAATTTCCCTTTAGTTGTCATGATTTTGTCGTGCATTTGTGCAGTTTCAAGTTCAGCAGAAAAATTTATTTTGGTTTATTATAGGACTGAAAGAAATTCCATGGCCTTAAGTCAGATCTCCTTCGTAAATGCTTTTGATGGTCTTTTCCTGCCTTCGTATCCACTTGTTTCCAGTGATGCTTGTCTATTGAATCAGTAATATGAATCAAAATTTCTTTTGCTAGTGTAATTTATATTGTCATAACTTGAGGCAAAAATGTTTGCTCAGTTCCTTAATTGAAACGTGGAGAGGAAAATATAGCAGAGAAGAGACTCGGAAGTATTCAGAGTATTCTCAGAGAGAAACTTGGAAGAAAAAACTTTTTATTTTTTCAGCAACGGAAAAATGAGTGGGGAGAAACTGACGGTACTAAATAATAAACAGTTGATTTGAAGGGGTGTTCTTTAGATATGCCTTAAAGGAGTTGAGAAAAAACATTTGAATTAGGAATAAATAATGGTAGATACAGTCAGAGTACAAAATTGCATAAATGTAACTGTGACGAGTAGGACACTCAAATCTGATGTTTCCTGTAGGAACTGGGCATACAGATAGAAAGCAAAGTATTCTGGCCACGGCTTTTTGTGAGTCATGGATGTCTACATATTTGACTTCTGAGTTTATATATATATATATAAAGACATATATAAAAAAATAGAATTTATTAGTTTGCCTTTACCTTTTATTCTTTTTCTGCCTGATAGGTGGAAATGAACTTAGCTTTCAGTGGAGGATAAGGAGGCTAACATGGCTAAGAAACAAAATAGTAATTCTGGATTTAAGTTGATCTAGCTTGTTGTGGAAGCCTCCAGAGTCCTGGCTGTATGTGTTGGTCTGTCTGGTCCATCTCAAATTTCAAGAGTCCATTGCTTTTTTCATATCATATCTTATCATGAACCCAAATGATTCTTGAGACTTTATCATAAAGTGATGAGGTTCTGTATTTTTAAATTTTTTCCCATTAAAAATGTTTACTGTTTAATTTGACATGCTACAGTCATTTGAGAATGAAAATACATAGGTAAAAGCAAATATTTATTAGTGTATGAAAGTAAACATTTAAAAGGTTTCCTTTTTTGCATCCAAGAAAATGTGATTATTTTAAGTCACTGTTTTTTAAAGACTGATATATAGGGCGTTGAAAGGCATGGATTCTATTCAGTACATTAATTAGAATGATACTTACTTCTCAGTAAATATTCTCTTGTGGGGGGAGGGAAGCTGTACATAAGTATTTTTAATTCTACATCATAGATGAATAATTAATGCAGACACTAATGCTGCTTTTTCATCTTAATTATTGCTACCTTTGTGCAAATGCTGTCATAGGATGTCAACCATGGATTAACTGAGGTAAGATTTGGTTGCAGTGTGATTTCTTTTGCAGAATGTAAGGAAATCAGAAATATGAGTGTCAAGGGTTGTTGTCTGTGTTCTATTGGGACTAAATATTTAAGGTAGTATGGCTGTAATCTGAAAAAGTTTTTGTGGGGCAAAAATATGTAATTTTTTGTATTGCAAATTTAGAGCAGCATTTGAAATCAAGGACTACTTTTATATCTACTAGCTGTAATAAAAGTTCTGAAATTAAAATATACTAAGTGAGCGTATTGTTTGTGTTTTGCTGTGGTTTGTTTGGTTTGGTGGTTCTGGTCTTTTTTTAAGTACTAAACAATTGAACATTTACTTAATTTTCCTAAGATGCTTTGGTCGTGTGTTGATGATGATTAAAGAATTCTTTCTCTTTCCAGTAAAAGAGATGTATTAAATGAATATTACTGCAATGGCTTCTTTAACGGTAATTGTGTTTTAAAAAAGCAGAAGTAAGACATGGTTCTTTTCATTCTAGTTAACGGATATTCCTGTTACAATTTGCACGTACCCATTTGTATTTGATGCCCAGGCAAAGACAACTCTCCTACAAACAGATGCGGTCATACAGATGCAGGTAAGAGTCTCAGGTTTTAATGTTACGTTTTGGTTTTTTTTAGTTGGTGGTCTTGGGGGTTGCTGTGGGTTTTTTATTTTATTTTTAAATCTGTGTAATCCTCATAAGAATGAGGGATGTAGTTTTAATCTCAGGGTATGTATATGATAGGAGCTAGGAGGTTTTTGAGGTTTGGACCTCGTTGAAATTAGGTTATTTAATAATTGCACAAATGTCTAAGGAACTTCTTTTCCTTCCGTTAATGAGATGGCTTTTTTTAGGTGTTAACAACCCATAGTACAGGGTTTATAATAATTTCCTGGAATTAAATATTTCCTGAGATAAAAGGAATATGAAGAAGACTTGGGCAAATTTAGTAGCTCTCATAATAGCTATTGCCATTCATGTCTGCTACACTTTTTAAGATGAGACTGATGGACATTTAATGTTGACAGGAATCTTGTTACCTACTGACACTTGCACTTTGTTTTTTTTCCAGATGGCTGTTGATCAGGCTCACAGGCAGAATTTGTCTTCTCTCTTTCTGCCAGTATTTGAATCTGTCAACCCATGCCTGATATTGATGGTACGGAGAGACAATATTGTAGGGGATGCTGTGGAAGTTCTAAGGAAAACAAAGAATGTAGATTACAAGAAGCCACTCAAGGTATTATCAAGTACATATTGCCCAAAGTGTTTTTCACTGATGCGCAAGTAACTGAGAATATTTTTTTGACAAATCTTGTTTCACAATCTGTTTTTAATTCAGTGCGAACTGAATTGTGTGTTTCAGGTTATTTTTGTAGGGGAGGAAGCTGTTGATGCTGGAGGTGTTCGCAAAGAATTTTTTTTGCTCATCATGAGGGAGTTGCTAGATCCCAAATATGGAATGTTCAGGTATTATGAAGACTCCAGGCTGATCTGGTTCTCTGATAAGGTAGGGAGGGTGTTATCTATAGTCCTTAATCTTCTTTTAACTTACAATATTTATATTAATAAAGTATAAGCATAGTAGTTTGTGGTGGTTTTATTTCAAGAGGAGAAGCTGATGTAAGTATTCTCAAAAAAAGTTTATTTCTTTCATTGTTAGGTCAAAAGTTTCCCCATTTGTTTTCCCCATTCCTCACTTATTCCTTACCAGTCATCCCCAACGCAGACAAGTTTAGTAGGAAGAAGTGCCAGCCAGAGTAAACCGATTCCAAGAGCAGAATCAGTGAATAAGGATGGCAGAGAAAATTATTTAAGTGGCATGTTGAACAGGTCTTTCTGTGTTCAGTCACATTTATGGGTCCATTTCATAGGCAGTTATCTAGTCATACTTTCCTGAAAGTTTTTACCATTGACTTTTTAGTCCTCTTTCAGAGGAAAACACTGACTAGGTGGCTGTATCACAATTACCTGAATGTTAGCATTTCCACAGATGTGTTTTAAGCCCTGGCCATTAATGCCAAGGGAGTCAATATTCTTCTCCCAAGAACAGGGTTTTTTTAAAACTAACATTTATTTAAGCACTGCATAGTGCAGTAAATCACTGACAAAACCAGAATCTTAATGTGGTACTTCCAGCAGTATGCATCACTTGTAATACAAAATACGCTGTATCTCAGTTATTGGTTTTTTTTTTAAGTAGGAAGAGTTCTGTTTACCTGGATTTCAGTCTCTCTCAGCTGCTTAAAACTTTATACTCTTTTCCTCAGTACTTACGGATGTGTATGTGTTTAAAGAAAATAGAAATGAAACTCACTCAGATTATATTGCACTGTACGTTTTTTTTCTAGACTCTGCAAGATTAAAATAATTTCTTTATTTTAAACGATCTTGTCTGTTTTCTGTTCTTAGACCTTTGAAGACAGTGACTTGTTTCATTTGATTGGTGTTGTCTGTGGACTAGCAATATATAATTTTACTATTGTAGACCTTCACTTCCCTTTGGCTTTGTACAAAAAGCTACTGAATAAGAAACCTTCCCTGGATGACTTAAAAGAGTTGATGCCAGATGTTGGCAGGTAAGCAAGAAAGAAAAATGAGTGTTAGTGGGAAATAATTTATAATTCAACATTTTCCTTTAAGAACATAAAGATGATCTGTTTTATTTTCATACTAAAAGTGTAAAGGGCTTAGAGTAACAATAGCATGTACTCTTTCTCAAATGACGTGGTGGCTGCAAGTTAAATGTCTGCTTCTAAGTGCTTTGTTTTAATATTTGTGTCTCTGTTCTATTACCCTACAAGAATTTTAGGGGGAATTTAATGTTTGAAATTCAAAACCTTTGAGCCATTAATTTTATATGCCCAAGTGTGAACATAGTTTTCATTCTGAAGGGCTCATTTAGTCCACCAAGGAATCATTTTTCGTTTTTTCAGGAACAAATGCATGCTAAATATCTGCCCTTGAGTAGGGATTTGAATGGCACTAACAGGTAGGAGGTTCAAACAAGCCGAAGTGGGTGTTTGATTACCTCAGTGTTGTAAATGCTGAAGTTTTCATAGATTCAGGAGAAATCAAACAGGTTAATGGAAGAGCCCATCAACGGTTATTGAACTCTTACTGCCTCTGGTTTGGGAATCCCTTAGCTGAAGAGTACAATGTGAATCTTCTCTCTTCACACCTGAAGATAATCAGAAGGAAATAACACTACAAGTAATAGCAAAACAATTGCTTGAGATTTCCCAACACTGTACAAGGTGCAAGTCAATGAGCTCATAAATGAAAGAACAGTAGGAAGAGTATTAATTTTTTTTTTAATTTGAATTATCAAAGTGTAAAGAACACTTCAGTAAAATAAGTTTGTCTTTTTTTCCAATGGTACCAAGTACTTTGTAACTTTTTTTGCAGGGGAATGCAACAGTTACTGGATTATCCAGAGGATGACATAGAAGAAGCATTTTGTCTTAATTTTACTGTAAGTTTTATATAGTGTTTGGAGCATTTTTTGTCAAGCTCATACCATCTATTATAGCTGCCCCTGGAGTGTTTGAGAAAAAGCATCAGCTGCTGATTTCCATGACTTTTTAGCATCTGTGTCTGCTGTTCATGTTACTGTTAACTATGTGGTGGGAAGAAATACTCTACATGGTAAATAAGACATACTGGTTTTGTTTGTTTTAAATAGATCACTGTGGAAAATTTTGGTACAACAGAAATTAAAGAACTTGTTCCAAATGGTGCTGACATTCCTGTAGTGAAACAAAATAGGTGAGTTTCATGGGTTACAGGGTAGTTCAGTGTTGCAGTCTCCCTTGGGAATGTAACTGGACTGCTGTAAATATCCTTTGCCAAGCTGTTACACTAATGCTGAAGGCAAAACTCTTTGGTTGTTTTTCCAAGCTGTTCTTGTGTATCTTTAAAATAGCTATTGTATTTTATTGATACTGGCGCAGGCTGCCCAGAGCATTCATGGATGCCCCATCCCTGGCAGTGCTCAAGGCCAGGCTGGATGGGGCTTTGAGCAACCTGCTCTAGTGGGAGGTGTCCCTGCCCACGGCGGGGGGGTTGGAGCTAGATACTCTTCAAAGATCCCCTCTAACCCAAACCGTTCTGTTATTCTTTATTTAAGGATTTCCCAGCTGTGGACAGGCTATCTGATTTTACTCAGAATGTGTAATACTTATTTTTCACTTTGAACTTAAAAGTATTTTGATGCACTTTAGGGCCCATTTTGATTACATGGTCTTTAATTTTATAAGATTCAAAATAGTTGTGTTTCTGCAGAACTCTGTGTATAATTGGAGTTCAGTGAATAACAATGAAAACTTCAACCTAGATGCCATTGTATGGCAACTATTAATATATGAAATATTATTTCAGAGGAGTCTTCCCTTTGTAGAGTGGATAAATCATTGTAATGTTATATAGTGTTATTGTCAGGAAAGTGAGGAGTGAGGTTTTTTCCCTAGTCAAGGATTCTGTTACTTCTGTTTACAAAAGCAGCCTCTCCTACCCTTTGTTCCCTTTCTGCTCCTGGAGGATAGGCAGAATACATCTGTCTCTATCTCTGGTGGTGCTTATGTCCCTTTTTGCAGAATACTACCATTTTCCTATTTTTCTCTGCCCCTTTTTCTCGTATATTCCTTTCTGTTCTTTAATCTTTGTGAATGCTCTGTGCTTTTACTTTTTTCCAGAGTAAAGGGAGACTCTAATGGAAAGAGCATAATACTGTTATGAGAACAGAATGCATCTAGGCTGTCCATGGTAGGAACGAGGGAGAAAATGTACCTCTAGGTGTGTTCCTAGAGGGCAGATGTTTTGGGCAACATTTTCTGTGACTAGGTCTGTTGTAGAGGAAAAAAGTGATGATAGAAGATTCTGAGGGTATCATAAGCCCACACACATGTGCAGTGACAGTACCTCCCACAGCAGAGTGCTTTTTATCCTCCTGACTTATTCTGCCATTAGCAACTGTAATCACCACCTATACCTGTCACACTTCTTTAAAAAAAATTAAAAATCCTTGGCTTATAGATGACGATTTGTGATACTTTATCTTAAACATAGTAGTTTTGAAGTTCTGGTGATATTATTCACATACTGTGGATGTGATTCAAACACAGTAGGTTTCCACAGAGAATGTATGTTGGTAGGATAATTATAATCTATAATGGAAGTCACTCTGCCAATGTACAAACTAACAGTGATAACTAGGATTGATTAAAATGGTAATTAAAACCTCCATAATCATAAATCCTGTATCACATTGAGGAATTTTAGTTTTCCCCCTAAACAATGTGAAGGTGTTTCCAGCAAGATATGAAAACTGCTTGTACGGAGCACAGATAACGGGCCATCTGTTTTTCAGTATCCCAGCTCCTTTGTACTGATCTTTGTACTGTGTAGGACTCAAATGTCCATTTGAAGTTGATTTGCATTTTTAGTGCAAATGTGGTAATCTTTAATTAAAAAAAATGCAACAGCGGTTTCAGGACAGTGCATGTCATTCAAGCCTTTAAGCTTGTTGCCATTCAGTCCAACTCACTGCAATGCACACAAATCAGAAATGTTTATAGTGCCTGAAATAAATAATGCTAATGTTACTGGTTTTCTGTTGCACATTACAGACTGTCTTGGAAGGCATGGTGGGGAAACACGTTTATGTGCTGTTTTCACTGGGTTTATCTTCACTGTGGTTGTAACATGAAGCAGAGAATATATTAGGATCGTTTTTGCTTACATTTCTCCGCTGTGTTCTGTGCAGAAATGGCTGCCATTTTATTGGTAGAAGGGTGGTGGGCACATGCTGCTTTTTTTTTTTTTTTTTTTCTCTCAACATAATTTGTTTTTTCTTCTTTGTACAGGCAAGATTTTGTAGATGCATATGTGGATTACATCTTCAATAAATCTGTGGCTTCCTTATTCAGTGCATTCCATGCTGGCTTCCACAAAGTATGTGGAGGTAAAGTTCTTCAGCTCTTCCAGCCCAGCGAGTTGCAGGCAATGGTGATTGGGAACACAAACTATGATTGGAAAGAACTGGAGAAGGTAAGAACCATAATTAGCTATTTGTATCATACATTTTTAATTTCAAGATACAAACCCAAAATCTTGAAGTGTCCTTTTGAGTTCTGTTTTAACTAATGTGATGTCCAGCCTTGATTATATTGACTGTATGAGTGAGGAACTCCTTTTAAGGTGTCAGTGAACGAAGACACTAAAATACCATTTACTTTCCTGCTTAAAGTTTTTCCATCTAATTTCTAAAGGAAATCAGACTTAGGAGAAGAGAGAGGAACAAAAATCCACAGAAACAAAAGGCAGCTGTATACAATGTTTTATGTTAGAAGGGGGAAAGCGAATAAAATGCACACAGTTAAAAAAGTAAATATTACTGATTGCCAAAACTCATTGTGAGACTTTTACTCGACTTTATTGGGATTGAAGGTGCTTTGGAGTATGTGCATCTGTCCCTATAGTTGAAGTCTGACTGAACAGCTGAAGAAAATTGACACGGAAAACAGTAATATGTCACTTGCAGTACCCCTTTACACAAACTGCATTCATTTTACTTTAATGTCGGATTATCCTACTAGTTTTATGTGCAAACAGTAACCTGATTTCCTGCTCATTTTAGAATACAGAATATAAAGGAGAATACTGGGCAGACCATCCTACAATTAAAATATTCTGGGAGGTTTTTCATGAGTTGTCTTTGGAGAAGAAGAAACAGTTCTTGCGTAAGTATTTGAAATGACTTCACTAAGTTGCTCACTCAGCAGGATCACTATTTCAGGCTCTGGCTATAAGAGAGCAGTGTAAGCGTTTGTCTGTAGTGATGTGGTTAACTTTATTTAGGAGAAAAAAAATCCTAGTAGAAAAAAATTGATTGTGAGCTTGTTGCTGATTTTACTGGCATAGTCTTGAGTAATTCTAGGAGGTGGGCAGTTACAAGATTACAATAGACCAGAGCACCATTAAAAACATAAAAGAAAAAAAGAAAACCCAAACGCAGAAGGACCCTACAAACTAAACTGCTAGTGTCATTTATCTGATAAGTAGGAATTTTTTTCTGTGTTTTGACATGTTTCACATTCTCCATTTTTTTCATTGCAAATAGGATGAAATTTTGGAGTTATAACTGACTGTAAATATGTCAAGGTACTGATATGAGTGGAAGTGAACAGGGGAAAAAACAAGGTTATTGAAGTATCCTGCGAATAAGCTTTAGATTAGTTTCCAATTCCAACAAACTAATTCTGCATATTTGCAAGATGCTTGCAAATGCTCAGTAAAGGTCTAGCCAATGGATTTTAAATAACGAATCCTGGTGTTATAGCTATATTTCTTATATATGTATTATTATATTTTATTATTTTATATATTATATAAAAATATATAATAAATTTGTATATATCCAAAAAAATATTATATTTTACAATATAAAAAAGAATGTTTAATAACTGCTTATTCTCTCAGCCCCCCTTCCCTCCCTTCTTTTCAGGACTCTTTGGTTTCTTATGCTAAAATGAAGTGTTTCCCTTAATGTATTACTTGTGTTACAGTCAAGAGTTTACTTACTTACACTTACATGTGTAAGCTTGTAAGCTGGAGATCAGGTTAAGTCTCATTATTCCCCGTTTCTCAAACTTTACCAGAACAACTTCAGTGTGAAAAGCTGACCATTGCTGGAATAATTAAAAAATGCAAATAGTGATTAGAACTGTGTATATGACACATACAGTATTAGTCTTTACTTTCAAGACTTTGTTTGTTTTTTCTTGGCAGTGTTTCTGACAGGCAGTGATCGTATTCCAATTCTTGGAATGAAGTGTCTTAAACTAGTCATCCAGCCGACAGGAGGCGGAGAAGGTTATCTTCCGGTAGCTCACACTTGCTTTAATCTTCTTGATCTTCCAAAATACACAGATAAAGAAACTCTGAAGTCTAAGTTGATCCAGGCTATAGATCACTACGAAGGTTTCAGTTTAGTATAACTTCAGAAATGAGAGTTCTGTGTAATGTGGGATCATTAAACTAACTTTTTGTGTCTTTCTTGTGGTGGTAAATTCAGTGGATTAAGTGATGGGTTGATAATATAACTGATAATTTGCAGAAATGTTCAGTGGTACGAATATTCATGGGAGCCAAAAAACATTTATAAAAATGAGGAACTGTCTTAATACATACCTTCTTGTACAGAACCATGTGGATTTTGCCATCTTACAATAAAAATGAGAGTATTGTGAATGGGAGTCAAGTTTCACTAACATGAATTAACATTTCACTTTATGCAAACAATTTGGCGTGTGAGTGCATGGGAGACTTGCTTAAGTTTTTCAGATCACTTAGTAAGAACATTTAACTTTTTCCCTGATAAATTCACTTGGTAACTTTTCATTTTGTAAATAATAAATTTTTGTGATAAATAATTATGTTCCGATAGCAGTATGGTTTCTATTGCTTGTAATTGAATATGAGCTTATTTTACGGCTTTTAACAAAAAAAGTGACTACTCTGATTTCTGAAGATATATATATTTTTCTGGTTTGTTTTAAGAACCTTAATAATGAAAGTGATTGTTTAAGAGACATTCATCTTCACAATGTACAATCCATGAAGCAGTCACTTAGTGCCGGTAAAAAACTGCATACAATGCATTTTTAATATGTGGATGGACAAGCTGACTTAATACACTGTTTTATTTTTAAGGACTGGTTCTGTAATTAAGTGGATGCAATTATAGAAGAGGTTAATTTATCCTTTGAAACCTCTGCAGCCATGTGTCAAGAATACAGCTTAAAAAAAAAAATGCACCAGACAATTATTGCTGTCAAGAGGTTATATGTTTATTTTTAAATGCTGAAAGCATAGTTTATGGTTTCTAATAGAATTTTCACCTTTTTTCCAGATAAATGCATTTGAAATTAACTCTTTAACACCCCCTCCCCTTTTCTTAAGATTTTATTTTTAGTATAATTGCCCTGAGACGACTGTGCTTAGCTGGATACTTTTGGATTTGACTTCCTTTCTCTGGTTAAATCCCAGATTTTGTGGTGTTAATGCATATGTGACTTGCAGCTGTGAAACAAATATTTATTTTTTTTAGATTTTTAAATGCAGTGAAAAAATTCAAGCTGTAATAAAAGACTTGAATGAAAACCTTTGTTGGTCAGTGTGTATGGATGCTTGCATCATGCATATTTCTTCAGTTAGAAGGTAACTTTTGCATGCATTAAATCAAAAGGACAGCCAGGATACCAAGACCTCACTTGAAGAGTGAGGAGATTAATTCATTGTAATAAACTGTATTACATGCAGTTTCTGTACTAGCAGTAGAGGGTGGATGTAATACAACACAGTACAGTTAAAATTATTCTTTGTTCTTAACACCGTGTTTCTACAGCTTTCTCACGCAGTTGTAACCTCTAGTAATTTCTTTATATGCAGCCCATTTCCTATCTTTCCCAACATTTGTTACCTGGCTGGGAAATTCTCCCTCCTGTGAAAAGCAAGAAATCAACAAATACTAAAGCAGCTTAATCCTACTATGCATGGAAGAAAGAAAAGGAGAAAAGAAGAAGAAAAAAAAAATTAAAATATTATGCCTTCATTTTACCAGGTAATATTAAAACACTGTTTTTAAATTATGAGACACCAAGGTTGCAAAGGCAAATTTTCAAAAATTAGGAAGTGGCTAATGTAAAGCTGCCTTCCTTTCTCCCCTAGCTTATTATTACATGAGCCAGTGCTGTTTTCTTTTTTAGGGGACTTTTTCTTCATTCAGTGTACACAGTTGATGGTGTTCACTGAATAACAGGGTTATTTTTATGTTCAGTTGTGCAGGTCTAAGTTTGATCTATTGCATTATTCTAAACCTTGCACTATATATATATGTATTTAATTTCCCTATGGGGTTTTCTCTGATTTGTGCTGTATTGGGTTTTTCATTGATCTCTAATATGAAAGATGAGTAATAGCCTTATTCTGTAGATGAGGGGCTCTGAGACAGAATCCAAGCGATAGTTACTGAACGCTTGTCAATTTTTGGTGCCCAATTTAGGATCTGCCTAGAGAACTTGGATGCCCTTTCTCTTTGACATGCAGCTATTGTTGACTAAAACTGCTGTGGCAGTCGCTTCATATTGCTGCAAAAGTTTCTCCAGTGAAACAGGGCAAGATTTTAAAGGATTAGTTAGGATAGGTTTGGTACCATGCTCTGGGAGATGCTCTGTTTATGTTGAGCTGTAACAGAGGCAGCCTGTACTAAAGTAAGAGACCCGAGGAATGTACTCTGAGCAATCTAGCAGTCATAAATAAAGATCAGGTGGGCATTTGAAGGAGATAGGAAGGCCATGAGTCAGGAGGTTTTGTGTAAGCTCCAGAAACTAGGTCATTGAACAAAGAACGTTGAAAAGTTCAAGCGAAAAAGAAGATTGAGTGACCCCCAGAAGTGCGGCTGAAGAATGGAACGACCACCCAGAAGTCTCCCAAAGGAAGATTCTAGAAGAATCTGCCTCAAGCTCCGCCTAAACCCTGCCTATTATGAATATGATGATTAGGTATCAAAATTAAATGAAAATGTATGTAAAGATGTAACCTCTCATGAAAACTGTATAAATTACCTGACTTTTTCACTGAAAACTTTGGAGCTAGTTTGTCCAGTGCAAACCAGCTAGCTCCCCAGCGTTGCACAAAATAAATACCTTGGCTGCTTAAAGACAAAAATTAATCTCTGAGCAGTTACTCTGTGCCGTTTCGGTATCATTTTGGCAAGCCAGGCAGGAGAACTCTCCGCTGGTGCTGGAATCCAGGGGGCCTGGGGACTCTCGGGGGCTCGCGACTGGATCTTGGGTCAGCGAGACTCCCCTACCCCTCGGTTTCTCACACAGGCGGACAAGGACTTCTGCTTAACATAAAAGGTATTTATATTTGTTCTTTGGTTTAAACTTGGTTGAATTTACCCCTTAAGATGAAGACGAGACGCCATCCTCGCAGGGTTATGAGAAGGGACGCCTTCTGAAAAGGGGTAGCAGCCCCTGTCTGGTATGTTATATTTGGCTGAATACTGTTCATTTTGTCTTAAGGTTTGGGAAGCTAAAACTTCTATGTTTCTTTTTGGTCGTTGTCTTGTTTGGAATTCCCGAAATGTAAACTGAAATAGCACGCTGTGTTTTGGTTTATGTGCTGTCTTGTTTTATGTTCAAAATTAAGAGTTAAGGGTCTTTTATGGGAAGTAATTCTGGTAATTCTGTGCCATTTTGGTATCATCAGCCAAGACACATTTCTTACTCTCTTGGAGCATTAGTGGACATTAGTAAGCACTGAGAGGGTGAGGGTGGGGAGTCTTGAATTGTTGGTTGAATGTCATGTTAAAAAAACCCTGGCAGAGCAGGGCTGGGGTCACTTTCCTCATGACAGCATTTGCCCGAGACATCTTTCTGTAGTTTTGGCCTTGGTTTTATCCACCTCTGCCAGAAATGGAGTTGGGTCCTACAGAGCGTGATCGTACTTGCTAAATGCTCCTGATAGGCTTACAGGTGTGTGTTAGCTTATTCTGGGCAGTGAGACAGGTGCCCTATTGCAAAACTGACATTATCTAGCTAACAGGGTAAAAGACTTTTCTGTAGTACTAGAAGAATTACCAGCCATTTCATTACTTTATCAAGCAGGTCAATACTTTCTGGAACGCTTACATTGCCATTCGTTCTGTTCACAGCCGTAAAAGCCATGTGAAGGATCTCCGCAGAAGCTGCGCACAGTTAAGTGTTTCCTCTGGCTGGGAAAAGGTGGGCAGCAGGAACTGCTTTCTCTTTCTTGGACCCAGTATCATTTTGCGTATAATATTTGATGCTGTGCATTGTGTGAGAAAAGGAAAAAAGAAATCCCTTCCACTCTATGCTTAGCTAGAATAGCCATGGTGTTAATGAAGAAAGCCTCAGGCTTTCCTCGTCAAATTTCCAATGAATCAGGAAAGCTTGCATACCGCTTTTAAAAGAGTAATGCAAGGAGTTGAGGGATAGTAGTAGTTTGGGCTGCGATAGGAGCATTTCACGAATATAAAAAATCTTTAAAGAAAGTATTTTTATTTGATAATTACGTTAGCATTTTGATAAAGGTTAATAATTATCACTGGAGAATGCTAGTTGCTTGTCAAACTTAGATTCATCTCCATCACTGTTACTAAAGGAGAACTTGTCATTGTCATAGCAGTGCGGTTGTGTACTGGACTTCTTGCACATGTCACGTTAGTACAGGGCTGAAGAATGAACTTGCATGACAAAACTACACAGGCTGTTTCAACTACACGTATAGCAGAAGTTTGTCCCTTGTGTTCCAGGGGAAAATTGAAGAACACTGTTGTGCTGCACCAACCAGGATAGAAGCAGTGAGCCCTGATAAGCATAATGACTTGTCTCCTTTGGCACTTTTTGGGAGTTACTACTAATAACCTTAGTAGATGTACAGCATCAAACTGTGGTATTACAAAGGATTTTAGTTTGTTGCACTACTCTCTGCTGCAATAAACTTGATTTATCAGGAATAGATAAAGTTTAATATAATCAGATAAACCACCAAAAAGAGAGCTCTTTGTTTAAAGGCACATGATGTCCTGCAGGTAGATAAATGCAGAATAAAAGCTTGCTTTTAAATACTGTGGTTTTCAGCATGACAGACTGGTATATAGCGAGCACCACACAAATGGCTGTGTTGACTTTCTCCATTGTGCAACCAGAACTATGTACTAGCGTGTACTGTGTACAGCTGTCTTAGTTGGGGGAGTGTGTGTTGGGGTGTGTGTGGGTGGAATGGGAAGAACAAAATATTTGTTTCTTCTGCTGACAATTCCTGTTGCTTACCAAATGGACATTTTTTGATTGGAAGGTCAGTGTGGGATTTGGGAAGTAATCATCAAGCTACTATTTTTGTCTTTGTGTGCTGTTCAGGTTAGTGTTGATCAAGTTTGGAGCAGTAACTTTAAAAACATCACCTTAGGCTTGGAGCATCCTCTATGACCTCCTATAGCCAGATTTAATAGTATACCTTAGAGCCCAAATAAATCCTCTTGACTGTTTTCCTGATACATGTGCACACTTAATCAATGAAATAACAAAGAGCCATTTCTATACACTTGAGTTCCCAGACCATTTGACTGAATCCTCAATTTTTTTTTTCCTTGAGAAGAGGAGCCTGTTCATGCCTATACACATTATTTAACTCTGTGCTGTGACACTTGACTTCCTTTCTGCAAGTGGAGTATGTTAAAACTTTTGAACTGCAAACTTTTGCCTGCCCGTTTCTGCACTGATGCAGGTTTGTGGAATGAGAAAGGTGTCTTTTATCTTTTGACCACAAAGACAACTGGGGGGAAGCAGCTAAACCCAACCGTGGCAATACCATAGGCATATTAGAACTGTTCAAAAGTGTCTGGAGGTTGTTACTACCAGTAGACCAAACATCGAGTTCCTGCATATCCCTTGCGTTTGGATATTACTGATCTTATATAAACCAAGAAAATATGTGTTGCTGATGCCAGGAGTGTTAAAGAACTTGGATGGGCTAGGGTAGCAGTCAGCATTTTTTTTTTTTCTGCAGCCAAAGGCATGTGCATCGATCTCAGATTATTAGAAAGGAAAATCAGGTTCATGAATCTTGTTTCACATGCGAACTACAGAGCTATTATGTTCAGCATAGTTAGTGTGTAGGGTGCTAGCTGGGATCTTTATCTCACCAAGGCTCGAGGCTGGTCTTAGGAACAGGTCATACCCAGCACATGTGAATCCTCCACTGTGCAGTGCCTGGAGGCCTGTGAATGTCTACAGGTAGTTGCTGCTTTCTCCCATGTGCCCGGTTTACAGGGGGAATTTCAGTGAGGAAATGGATTAATGTTGGATGAAGACTTAAGTTTGAGCAAAGTGCAAAAAAGAAGTTCCGTTTCCTTCGCTTTTTTGAGCAAATAGCCTAGCTTTCCATTAGAAGGAGCAGAGATGGCAGACTGTTGTTAAAAGTTAGCTTCCTATAGAAACTATAGAAAAAATTTAAACATGAAACTAATTTAATTATTTGTGACTTAATTCCACACAGAAGGTATGCGGGTGCACCTGCCAGCAGCAGCGTTTGAGTACTGTGGGAGCTGCGTATAGCACCTCAACAAGCCTGAGGTGACCCGCTGGCAAGGTACGGACACCCCAATGCACTCTGAGGTGCCAAGATTAAATTGGCAATAAACAAGGGGAGAGGTAGAAGAACCAAAACCCAAATCAAACCTGGGGAGATAAAGGAGATCAGTAGTACCTTGAACTGAGGGAGCAGCCGGAACGGGGCTGCAGCTCCGTAGCGGGCAGAGCCCAGTGCCCCGACGGGTACCGGGGGTTGCTGTGGGCTCCTCTCTGTCGGTGGCCAGTAGCCAAGGGCTGGAGAAGTTGTAAAGGCTGGGGTGAGGAGGTAGCGGTGCCCCCTGCCAGAGCCGAGGGCGCTGCTGCAGCGCACGGCGTTCCGGGGCCGGCGGCTGCGTGCAGCCCCGCGCGGGGACGGGCAGCCCCTTCGGCGGAGCCGCTGCAGGGCGGGAAGGGGCTGAGGTGGCGCCGGCGCCCGAGAGCGGCTCCGCACGGTGCCACCGGGGCCCCGAGCAGCAGGGCGGAGGTGAGCAGCAGCTCACCTGTGCCAGGTTATCTTGTATCGCAGCGTCCCGTCGGCACACTGAGCGATCCCCGGAGCCGGCAGCAGCTGCGGCCGCCCAGCCATGGCGTGCTCACCCGGGGGCGCAGCACGGCCGCGGCGGGCGGCCTCCCTCAGCGCCGTCTCGCTCCCCTGAGGTAACGGCCGGCAGAGCGCGGGCAGCACCCCAGGGGCGCCCAGCGCTCCCCTCGAGCGGCGGGAGCGTCCCTGCGGCCTGGCCACGGCCGCCCCTCCCGGCCGCCCCTCCCGGCCGCCCCTCCCGGCCGCCCCTCCCGGCCGCCCCTCCCGGCCGCCCCTCACGGCCGCCCCTCACGGCCGCCCCTCACGGCCGCCCCTCACGGCCGCCCAGCTGGGAGCTGCCAGCGCGGGAAAGCGGCGCTTCGCCGTTGGAAAGCGTGCGGAACATGACGTGCGGAATCGAACTCTACAGCTCGAGGAGAGTTGTGAAGCAGGTATGTTTATTGCGGCGCTGGGTGCAAGGGGGATCGCTTCTCCTAACACCGTTTCAACAAGCAGTCTGATATTTATTATACAAAGTCGTGCGTATATATAAGGCTTCCAGACAGTCAGAATCTCCTCCCTCTGGCGCCTCTTCAGGATGTACTTTTCATCTTCTTGGGCAGTTACCTGAAGTTCTTGTTTATTTTTGCATATATTAGCAGTCTTTGTTATTTAGGTTCTGTATCTTAAAACATCTGCTAGCTAACGATTATTCCTTCCATATTGTCCACTCTAAACTAACACATGCCCACTGTCTATATCAGCATGATCCCCCCAGTGAGAGATCCACCTTCTTCGGGGTGGGGGCCATTTGAGTAGGAGGTCACTGATCTACTACTGCCACAATTATTTTTAGCTTGGTTTATTTTCTTTTAGCAGTTAGCACGTCCTCGTCAGAAGGCTCCTTGTTTACGTTCTTGTTGAGCTCATCTCCACCGGTACTAACTGTCCCTTCTCGAAGAGCTAAGTGCTAAGCTCCCACCCTTGCTCTTTCTCGGCTGTTAATGTTTCTGTTATGTATGTAGCTTCTGTCTGCATCACTATATCGAACAGTAATTGCACAGAGCGGGGGAAAAAAAAGTAATAATCCCCGACCAAACAACAAAACCCCGCTGAGGTGGGTCTGGAGGTTGTTTTTAAGGGCTTCAGCACTGCGCTGCTCTGGGAGCCGCAGGCCGCTGCTGCCTGCCGCCGTCGGTAGCCCCGCTGCGGGGACGGCCCCCGGGGCGGGGGGCTGCTGCTCTGGGAGGGCAAAACCAGCCGTGCCCGGCTCACGGAGCACTGGGGTTTGTGTCGCTTGTAGAAACTGCGTCCTTTGAAGACCTGCGGTCATAATACATCTGCGCCCACCGCACCAGGCTCGGGGTGCGCCCGAGGGGCGCTGCGGGCTCCGCGGCTGGGAGGGCGGGTACAAACGGCGGTGCTGTCTCTGCCTTTCACTGGAGAACTGCGGTGCTGGGTTAATCAGAGCTACGAACTGTCTCCACCTGTAGCTAGTTCAGGTGTTTAAGAAGAGAGCGCAAAACACTCTTTTCCTTGCAATCCTCTTCGAGGACCTTCAGTAGTCCTGTCCCACCTGACTTTGCCCAGTTCCTTTTTGAGGCTGCTTTAAGGTCTAGTTGCATCCTGCAGCATGGAGTTTTGCAGCTCCTCGGCCATAGCTTACTTCAGCGCCTCTGCTTTTCTGCATCTTCAACTGAATGGTCCTTGGGCCTTGTGCTGGTACAGTAAATAGCAAATCTCTTCTCTTCATGCGCATTGTTAATGTTATCATTACTTTTCCTACTGAGTCCTAGCAGCCTCGGTGCCTTCTCAAAACTGGTGAGCAAAGAGTGAGTTAGTAAGGCTATTCTAATGAGTCCATGTCTTTTCTTGATGAGTTATAGCTGGTTTAGAAGCCAGTGCTACATAGACATGTCCAGTTAGCCTGAAATCCTGCGCTTTGAACTGGGTTTTATTCTCCAGTCGCTGTGGAGGTAAGTGTATTATGCAAAGAATTGCAACTGCCTTTAAATTTGACCATCCTGGTTCGGTATTTCAGCATAGTTGTTGACTTTGAGGTCCTGAACTGTGTCTTCCTTTTTTGCAAACTTTTTTCAAATTTTCTTATTGATTCTGAATGCTGGTTTCATTCAAATGTTGTACTTTTATAGCCCCTCCCAGTTGGATGTTGTTCAACACTTTGCTGTTGTGCATATAAAAGCATTATGTATTTTCCGTAATCAAAAGCACTAAAAATGTACTGGATTCAAGATAGGTCCATAGAAAATACACAGTCATTAAGAAGAAAAAAACCCCACAGGATTTTTAAATATGGACTTCTTTTACATCACTTGAAATACTTTTGCAAGGTTATTATTGTGTCTAATGCATCAAAATAGACTGAAAGGAGGCTGGGGAGTGGCAATGTCTTACTGAAGAAACGCTTGTACTTCGTTTTTTTTCAGTGTGTCTAATATAAATGCTAAGAGGGTTAAGATGCTTTCATGAGAAAAACAAGTAATCTCTTTGATATTGTACATGCTCTTCTGTGCTTCCAGATGAATTTTGTGTAAGATGCTGAATACTTAGGGATAACAAAGAGCTGTGGTAGCAAACATTTCCCCATTCCCATCGTTTGCCTTGTGATTGTTTTGATATGTAAAGACAAGATCTTCACTACAGGGAAAGGATAGTGTGTGAAATAGAGGAATAAGGTGTCACGTTCTAGTTTGGGGTTCCTCTTCTGTTCAAGTAATATTGGCAAAGATACATGAAAGAACAAGAACAAAAAGCGGAACTACTTCATTTTGACATAGAAAAAGGTGCAGCTGTTTTATTCTAGAGGAGAAATGTTTTTGAAGTCCTTTAAGAGTAATAAGCAATTGATAGGGAAACATTATCTGTGTAAAAAATTCGTTTTTTTAATACTTCTTATCTCTCAAGTGTGTGAGTTGCTTATAAATAGGTGGGACTTTTGCCTAATACAAATCTAACTTGTATTTGAGGGAGTGTCATACAGAAGTACGGTGGAATCATCAAGATAGTAAGGTGTTACATAGTGGAAAACCAACTAAACTGGGCCCTGGCCCTTGAGGGCCAACAGGCGTGGATCTTTGTAGCATGCAGGGGGCCAGTACAGCTGTAGCCCTGCGACAAAGTGCAGCCTGACCTGCCTAGGGTGGTCTGTAGTTGGGCTTCAGCCATGCTGTGACGGGCAGGTGAGACTGCTGCCCAGAGAGAAACACACAAACCACAAATGAAGTACATGTGACACCAAAACATGCCCTGATCTCCCCAGTGGTGCAGGTTCCTTACAGAGAGCTTCTCCTGGACACAGCTGTTCAGGGTTGGGGCAGAAGCAACAAGTGCCAAGCACCAAGGAAGCTTTGGGATGGGTCAAGAAAAGGTGGCAGAGCTGCAGGGTACTGGAATGCCAACAGAAATAAACACTTGTTCAGCAAAGACATCTACAGTTAACGTGGAGTTTGAAAGGAGGAAAGTGGTTTTCTGAAGGACAACATTCCATTGTGGTTTAGGAGGCCATTTTACCAGAGACAGTGCAGAGTAGCTTCAGTCAGGCTTTTTTTTCCCCCAAGGGGGCAGACGGAAAAAAGCGATTTACTATATAATGCCTTACAGTAGCTAGGGTATAGCTTGACTTCATAGGGCCTCTTTTGTGAAGCCTTTAAGATCTGACTAGAAATTAAGAGAAACCAGAAATCAAATGACAATTTTAATAGACTTCAGAACAAAGTGTACGAGTATAAAACACTGGGTTTGTATTTCAAAAGTTGCAGGAAGATAGCCAGTCATTTTAAACAGTCTTCTACAAAACATATGCCAGTAGATTACATAAAAGACACTATATACAATATAAAAGAGCAGAAAACAATCCTCACTGTAAAAATAATTTAAAACAAAGTATTTCAATTTAAAATATCTCCTATAGCACAAACTAATACATTGTGACATGCAAGTGAAAACTAAACATATTGCATTCTTTAGTGTAGCCAAGTAAGAGCTGTATTAAATTTGGACAATGAGATAACATGCCAACATTTTCTGATGAATACAGGAGGCTGTTCTTAAATATTTATTAACTGATGGATCTTGTGTTCAAAGAACAGCTACTATACATCTTCCAAAATGTAATAAATATTAAAGCAAAGTATATGAATAATCTACATCATAGAGTTTATTTGGGCCAATGTTGAAAAAGTGGTTTATAGAAAAATGCTGTTTCACTTACTACTGCACTGTGCAATTTAACAAAATAGTTCTGAAGGCTTGGAAACAATCTGCACTTGAACGTTTGCAACACTCAGTTGTAAGGCAGCCTAGCACTTGAATATACAATGCAGTAATTTTGGTAGCTACTTTGCTTTTAACATGCATGGTGGAGCTAGCAGGTGGAAAATTATTTTCCCAACCTGAGACATGACCTCAAAACAGCGTGCTTCCAGGTTAAGTTATTTATCTGTGTTTTATCCACGCAGCGGTATAAGCAGAGGCTCTCAGTACTTGAATTAGTTTCTCCTGGTTTTGTTGCATCTAAGTACAAAGGAAGAGCTTATTTTTTTTGCACCTTCTCCCATGCTGGTAGAAACGGCATTCTGAACTCAGCCTGGCTTCCACATTAAGAGTCTTGGCAACTTATCAAATGCTGTTTTTAATGCAAGCTGCACTATGTTTGACTTTTGTACGACATGAAAAACTTCTACTATGGGGGATCCATTTTGTTTAAAATACCAGTATTAAATTGCTAAGGAGCCAAGATCAACATTGCTTCATATCCACAGGAAGTATTGAACTCAGTAACCTAAGCATTTTCACAGCACTTCTTATCAGCCTAAAAAACATAGGACTTCTCAAGTGCTGGCTGTCTTGTTTCCATTTAACTATCTACTTGCATCTAAATGTGTCTCAAACATACAAGATAACTTGTTAAAGCAAAAGATTAGCTGCCACAGTAGGTCTTGGAAAATGCCAGTGTTTAATGATGGACTAGCCAAGAATTAAAAGTTTAGCAGAAGTGTGAGAAGGTTTTAAATAAACCGAACGGTTACAAAGCAAGAGGTGTGAAAATACCATTCTTTGGTCTAAATTAGCTGTTCCCTTTATATTAGTTAACATTCCAATGGCTTTTTCAAAACTGTTTAAAAATAATATAAGCTGAAATTCATTAAGCAAAAATATGTATTATATACATGGATGCCTAATCAGACAGATGAACTTAAAAGTGAACATAGTGACAATTGTTTAGATATTCCTAGTACCTTAAAAAAAAAAGATGAGTTAGTGTTGAGTGTGCAGTAATAGAATTTTATTGAAAAAGGTAAAAAACTAAGCATGAAAATCTGTTTTAGTTATTTATAAACACTACATCCTTATGTTTTTGTTGCGCTAAATCCAGACGTAAACATTCATTCTGACATGCCAAAGCTCCTAATGCTGGTGGGAAGTTCCTGTAACCAGTCAGTGATCACTTCACAACTTGTTGCCTGGATGATCAGTCCCTGCAGCTTCATTTGTGTAAGATGACTCATCAGCTGCCGATTCATCTTGTTCAACTCCATCTTCCCCAAATCCGGGTTCCTCTTCCCTTTCAGGAGCATCCTCATCCTCTATGCCATTGTAAAACTCTTCGATCTCACTTTCATCTTCCACATCTAAGCTCTGACTACGACATGAACCGCTTTCACTACTACTCCCACAAGAGCTAGAAGATATGATATCATCTTCAGAATCTGAGTATACCTCAGCACCGTGGAAAATATAGCGATTTGGTGGTAAAAATAGATACTGAGTACCTGAAACAGAATTTCAGAAGTCAATAAAAGGCTAAAATAAATAATTCGTACAAGATCTTGCAGACTTCTGGTTAAAAGGTACCTGGCATGTATGTCTTTTCCACAGTGACACGTAACCAACAGATTACATTCAAAATGCATTTATTTCAATGTATGTGTATTTATTATGAAGCACAAAACAAATGCTTCACTGAAAAGCTCAGTGTTCCTTCTCCTCCCTCCCTCTGATGCAAAAAAAGCATTTAAACTCTTCAGTGCTTAGCAGCTTTTTTCATTGGTACATGTATTCGCAGCTAGATTTCCATTACTTGTAACAGCACTAGAACCCACTGCACAGAGTATTTGACAAAGTTTAAGAACAGTGTTTGCTTTAGAAAGTTGCAATTTAATACCTGGTTCTTCATCCACACTGATTTTCTAGTGTGATAGGCTCCTTGCATCAGTTAAGAGACAGCATACTGGAAGGCTTCCTTGGAAAGGCTAAAGTTTCCTTCAAAATCTGCCTGGGTCCAGCTGTGAGACTTGCTTTTCAGCTCCTATCATGACTCCATCTCTTAGTTCTACTGCCTTACCAAATCATGACCTAGTGGACCAGCTTCTTACCACTTAAGGATCAAACTATTTTTTCTGAAAATGCATTTGAAAATGTTAGAAACTCATGTATTTTTTTATATCTACCTTCAACCTCCAAAACTTTGATCTTTTCGGTGAGTATATAATAACTGATTATAAAAGCCATTATGAATTACAAAAAGAATTCCTATCAGCTTCTTCAAAAGAAATAAATGATACAATTGTGAGTTGTGTGGACACTAGTATGAACAAAAATAACCACCAAAACCCACTGATTCCATCAAGGATAACTTATTTATTGCTTTAAAGTTAAGTCTAGAATAAACATCTTTGCCAAAAAATGCAAAATACTGAAATGCGTTAACACTTACCATCCAGCCTTTTGCTAATCTGTTCTTTCGCAGATCTGTTTACCCAGCACTTCTTCAGTATTTCATTTTTTCCTTTATTTTCTCCGTTGTTAGATCCATTTTCCTTCATTGTTTCAGAGTTCATTAGTTCACTAGTAGGATCTTCAGGGTTTTCTGATGACGTCTGTGTGTCCTGAAGCTTTTCCTCTGTGCAGGTCCCTTTAGTTTCTGACACAGGATCACAGTCTTCTACCTTACATTCAGCTGGGTGTTCTGAAGACACCACTGAAGTATCTGGTGGGGTCATTCTTTCTGGTGAACTAGAGTCTTCTGAAATGTTTAAAGGGGTAGGCGGTAGCTCAGATGAGTGCAGTTCGAGCTCCTTGTGCGTTCGTGGAGGCTTTTCTGTTATTTCTGAAAGTTTTACCGAGTTGTAGCAAAGTTTTGTGTATTCGCTACCTAGCCTTTGACATAATTCATTAATAATAACATCACAGTCTCCAAGAAGCTCCACGTCAAAGTGTAGATGAGGCAAAGGTTCCCTATTAATTAAGATCTGAGGCACTTCATGGGGGATGGAACCTATATATAGAAAAGAAAATTTAAAGCTAGTCACTTCAGTTTTAATTTCAGCAGAGATCTACTTAGAAAGCTTGATTCCTCAGACTTCTCTTCATGCCTTCACTTGTAACAAGACCAAATCAGACAGATCGGGAAGAAGACAAGCAAATCCCAAATTTAACAGCAGTCTGTGGTGCTGTGTTTACTGTAGCCTATCTAGACTTTTTTCCCCTCTTTTTTTTTCCAGTAAAAATTGTTCCTCTACTCAATCACTGAGAAACACATGCACTTTGTGATATTGACTACGGCAATGTTTGGTCAAGCGTGAAAAAGATTACTAAAATTAGAACTGTAATCTCTTAGAAGAATAATGTTGATTTTGTGCATTCGTTGTATGTACCAAAGTGCCATGAAGAATCTACTGCTGGTAAATGACACCCCCTTAATTAGGTCAAAATGTTTCCAGGTACAAGCTGTATATACACTATATACAGGGTTGCTCAACCCATCTCTGACGTTTAGGCTTCCAAAACGCATCCGTTTGGTAATGCAGCACTGATTCCTCAAGATAACCAACTAACGAAATCCAGTTGAAGGGCACAGAAAGAGCAATGGTTTGTGTAGTGGATCTTAACTTTCCAGTCCTTAGGCATTTCCCATCAGCTTAAACACTAGGTGAAGAGGATGTTACTACGAGGGTCACAGATGCGGTACTGTTCCCAGTTAAGAGCAGATGCTAAGCACATGTCCTCCTTAGGCTTACACATGAGAATTTTTTAGTACTAGTAAGTCTAGCACTTGGTAGGCAAATAAATCACTGTCACGGTATTTTCTCAGCCTTCCTAAAGTGCATTTTTCTATAACATATATTAGTAGAGATGTTTTTCCACATCACTTTTAAAAGCTAAGGATCCAAATAGTGACACATTATATACTGCACACTGTGTATCATTTAGTTCTGACTTTAAAATAAGCTACAACTTGGACACCTGATGTACTTGATCTGATTTGTTTGACACTACATTTATCTTCTTAAAGATGATTCCTTTCTAAATCTTTCAAGTAAGTCTGACAGCACACTGCAAGCAGGGAGGGGCATGAACTGAATCTCGGAACAAAGTCATTCAAGTTTTAGGGGAGTAGCTTTTTCAGATTATCATTTTGTTACCTTGATATTTGCCTGGAGTGTAGAAAAAGCACTTGGAATTTGTTACTTTCTCTATTTTGCATTTCAGCTTTAGAGAGATAATCAATTTTCATCTTGGAAAACTAGATGCATACTCTAGTTTCTTCACTGAATTGAGCCAAAAGCATTTCTTGGAGCTCTTAACTGAGAATTTCTTTTGATCCAAAATTTTTGGAAGAAAATATTACCAGAGATAGTAACTTACTTGGAATCAATGCTACTGGTCTTACTTTCAGTGAAGACCCAATGACAATAAGGAGATCAACTTCATTTTTGTCATACTTCATAGCGCGATGAAACTGCTCGGGTAAGTTTTCTCCAAAGAACACTATGTCTGGCTTCATGATAGCGAGCGGTTCATCAGGTGGACATCTGGGACATCTAGGTACAACCTGTGTTAGAACAGTTTCTATTACTACAGTTCAAGGCTGTGCCCTTGAAAACCTCAGACTTTAGCAATTCACAGTAACTTATTTTGGCAAAAGACAAGGAAGTTTCAGTGATATTTCCTCACTCCATTTTTCTGTGGATATTCAGATATTACATTTCTTACCCTAGCCTGCAGCAGCTGCACACCGAAATAAAACTACAGCAGGAATAAAGAGGGAGTCCTCTTAAGTCAGAAGGGAGAAACCACACAGATCTATACCACAGGTCTTTGTCTGACAACTAAGCCAAAATCCAGAAGTCATGCTCAGCACCAGTGAGTAACTACTTCCTGTTTGATAGGAATATATTTTTCTCTGTTTAATCAGAGCAAAACCTTACAATTTCACGGTCATTTTCCACTGTAGGATCTGATATAAAATCCTTCCTAATCAAAGGGTGTGTTGCAGACCTTCACTGCTCTACTTTCTCCTCTCCTGAAAGGGTATGGTGTTTCACACAAAAAGCAACATGGAACTGTAGCAGGTGGCTACCAAAAAGCATACAGGACAAGAACATAGGAAAGAACTTTTGTTTGGTCTCTATTTTAAACTTTTCCAATTCATCCAAAAAAAGAGAAGAATCCTTGCTCACTTAAAGTGGGTGAGAGTTATGTTTGTGGCGAAGTATGCTTCCTTTCCTCCCGAAAAGAGAGGATTTTCTGATCTTTGGGACCTCTTTCAACTCTTTCCTATCTTAAGACTTTTTCAGAGAGAAGAAAAACAAGGTGGTGATTGATCTATGTACAGACAGTACTTCAATTACTACTGGGCAACTTTTCTTTCAAATAGTTCACATCTTCTTAGCCGTAGTGTTAAATACAATACCCCAGAATAAAATCTAAGGAGCTAAACATAACTGCAGTCGTATAGCAGTCATCACAAGCAAATTAGTGCTATGTAAAGGTGTAAAGGGATGTGTATTACCTACTGTAACAGGAAAATATATGAAAAGTGACATTTAAATGCCAACAACTCCCTTTTGTACGGAGAACATATGCAGAAAAAATAATACAGAACTTAGAAGGTTTAAATCAAAGAACCAGTTTATGGATGCCTACAGCAGGACAAAAGACAATGCTTTCCAAATGAGAAAACATCCCAAGTAAAAGGCCTTCCTCTAGTGTCAGAGACCTTTCCCAAAACTTTAAGCCTTCAAACAAAGAATCAATTCTCCTTTGAAGAAAACCTTGTGGGAGGGATGCATAAGCAGCAATATGGCACAAGAATTGGGATTTGGTATGGAGGAAACCTTCACCATGTGCTAGTGCCCAAGGGAAAACAACTAAAGAATTCCTGAAAAAGGAGCAGATGGGTGGAATGAATCTTGAACTTTTCCCTTGGATCCTTATGTATCAGAAAGACAGCTCATAATGCACAAACAGCTTAAACTTTTCTGAAGATTTTTACCCTGCTGTCTCTTCTGTTGATGTTAGTGATGCTTTTGCACTTTCAGTTGGAAGCTTAAGAAGGGAAAATAATTTGCTTTGTATTAGGAGGAAGATAAAATGAAGACAACCTCTAACTTTAAATTTAAAAAGACCAAGTAGTATAAACTCCATTTCTATAATTTCTCCCAGGAAGTCCAATGATTTGTGACTTAGTGGATCATAGTAAAGGAACTGATGTCCCTATCCAAATCACTTGAGTCACTGTAATGGGCCCAGAAATGGGTTCATTCAACACTACACTACTCACCAGCTTCTCTGCTAATTCTCAGGAAGGTTTTCAGTAAAGGGGAAGATCTATTCCAAGAGCTGACATTGATACCAAGAAGTTAAAGCTAGATAACTGGCCACTCAATTGCCTAGGGTCCTGTTTCCCTCCAGAAGGAGCATTTCCCCAAAATCCCACCACCACCTCTGGTGATGTATTTGTCTAATGAAAGAGAAATGGAATTTCTCATTGACTATTGATGTTATCTGTACATCAAAAACAAGATTAGTAAAGACTACGTAGGCTTAAGAATATCCAAGAACTGGTGTGCATTTTCCATTTCTTGGGCCTTTTCTTCCTAAATCTGAGACCCTTTCACTATTTCTTGAAACTGACTAAAATAGTCAAAAGCAAAGTAAAAGTGATACTTTTGGAAGCGACTGACAATTGTTTTACTCGGAAGTTCTATGTGTGATGTATAGCTACTGCTTCTCATCCAGCAGGATGCTTGTATACAGCAACCAAGACAAAGAATCATGCTACACAGGGACCTAGCAAGTTATCTTGGAAGTGGCAAAACAATGGAGCAGCAACAAGAAATTTGTAGTTTTCTAAACAGATGACCTCAAACAATTCTCAGTCCATAATATGCTGAAAGGAAATCCTGGCAGAAAGATGCTAGCTAGACTCACTTCCTTGTGAAGCACTTACCACCATCAGGGAAAGGACCAGAGCAAAAGAAAGGTAGTATTTTTAGGGAAACCTAAGGACCTGGAGCCTTGTATAACTGAACTTTCAAGCAGTGTAGGACTGCAGAGACCAGAAACTGGACTACCTATTAGGACCCAGGTGCCAAAACCATTTTTCTGAAGGAGGACTTGTTAAGAGAACAAAGCTGTTGAAATGGACAGTGTTTTGTTTCATAAGTACAGAAAAAGTTTCTTTTGATAGATATCAAAAGAACCAAATTCTATATTCTAGAGAGGCAACAGGAAAAGAAACTGCATAGTACTGGTTTGGGAAATGCAGGCTATGGAATAAAGATAACGATGGCAAATAGAACAATTTTTTTTAGGCATAAAGGAAGAAGGGTATGTTTTCTTTCAATAGCTCCATTTCTTCTTGTGTGAAATTATACTTGGCAATAACCACATTTATTTTGCATTATGAAAATAATTCAGTATTACAGCTAGGGCCTGCCCTGGAAAGATGTACCTGGTAACAGTACTGTAAGATTAAGGCTAAGAGACTGAGTGTAAAAAGCTCCTTCAGTCCTATCTCAGAAGTAAGAACTCTTTTTTTTCTCTTTATGCAAAAGTTTTGCTACAGTCTTCTGCTCTCCACTTCCCCATGCTTCCATTACTGACCACCAGCAGGTATGGGCCATCAGGGCAGAAATTTGGTTCAGCACATGAGCATACAATGACTAAAGTGTTGTTGGGAAGCGGAGACCTCACCATTAAAAATCAAAACAGAAAATTACAACATGCTTAGGAAGGCTGTTTAGAAGGAAAAAATCTTAAACTCCAATCAGCTGGCTTTGATGGTAAAGGAACAGCAAACATCTGTAAGATAAAAAATTCTCAAAAATAATATTCTTAACAGCAAAATAAACCAGATTTCACATTCAATATTCCAGTGTTACAAAGCTTCAGGCTTATGAGATTGACATTTCTTAAAGCTTTAACTCAAACATCTCTTCTGAAAGGGCTTTCATCAGGTTCCATTTCAAATGTAATACCTGAAGGACTTACATTGCTTCCATGTTTCTCATCTAAAGTTGCAACTGTGGACCTAAGCATTTATCAAAAAAACATGAGCCTGCAGAAAAGAGAGTCCCTTTCCATTTGTATAAACAAGATCTCTTTGACCAAAGAATCATTATTTCTGTTCCTTCAAAAGAAGGGGAAGAAGAGCAAAGAGGGTTTCTCCAAGCCAAAGGTTCATTCTTCCAGAGCAGAACTAATTCCTGCCTCGGCCCTGGGGCATGTCACACCCAGATGTGTGCAGTTCACAATATGGAGTAGTTCAGAACTCCTAGAAAGCAACCTTCGACATTTCATTTGATCCTCTTCATTGCTCAGAAGCTGCTGGCAATTTCTCCTTGCATCACCTACTGTTTAAACATATTTTTAACATAGGTAGGTGCTCAAAGAGCAACCAATGTTATAAACAGATAAGAATGCTTTCTCAGTGTGACTGTGAGTTGAGATTAACATAAAACAGGTATAAATCCAACCTGCTATTTACCATTTTAACCTCTACTTTTCTCGGAGATGCCATTAAAAATGGACTCTTATGGTTTTGTTCTGCTTCTTCCCATTACCTAATTTTTGCAGTACAGCATCTGAGTATACTTTCAAGTGTTAGAGGAAATGCTAAAATGCAGATAGGCACTTTTATGAAATACATGCAAAGATAACGTAGCCTTTTAAAAGCAGATCCTTTAAGCAATCCAAGTGTGGTGTTTTGGGTTTGGTGTTTTGTGGTTTTCAGTTTGTTGGGTGGGGTTGTGTTTTGTTTTGTTTTTTTGGTTTTTTGTGGGTTTTTTTGGAGAGAATTACTTATTAGAAAGCTGCAGTGAGTTAAAGTAAAATTTTTACCTGGTTGAAAATATCTCCTCGAACAACTTCGCAATCAACTTTGTATTTACAGATCAGGCAGGAAGCTGTTGCAAAGGAACCTGAGGGGAAAAACCCGTACAGTTGAAATAAGGATTTTCAGTCATTCAGATTTGGTTTTTTTGTGCAAGCTATTTTGACACAAAGGCTGTTATGCTGCAGTGCTATAAAAATCAGTCATTAAAAAGTAATGGAAAATTAGGAGGAGATACTTGTAGTACTACAAGTAGTTCCAGATGTTAACAGAAATCTTGGTTTAGGAGTAGTGATATACCACATGCATGTCAACAGAGATTATATTGTGTCCTCTCATTCCCCCAACCTGTACAAGCATATACTGCAAGGGGAAAACAGAACTTTCCCTTTTCTCTTTACGCAACTAACAGTAGTGCCGACAGCTCTGCAAACAGCATCAGCTGAAAAAGAACCCACATGAACTCAAGAATCTGTAGGGCAAAATAACTAAGAAAATGCATTAGTAAAGACTTGACTGTAGGCAACTGAATAGGAGTACTGTTCCTTTCAGCAGAAGTGAGAAGCTACAGCTATATTGTTAAAATTGAAATACTGCTCTGAATCTGGTATCCAGCTTAGCTACTGTGTTAATTATTTGGCAAGACTGTAAGTTTGTTGCTCCATCCATCTACTTGGTAGCTCTAACTGGCCTGTTCCTGAAGCCACTGAGGGTGATGCCCAAGTGGTAGCGCATTCACGTCTGTCTCTGTCTAAAGGGAAAGCATTGGGTGGCTAACACACACATGAAAATATAGAGTATGAAATCACTGTGGCAAACCAGAGTGGCCTTTTATGTGTGCATCTGTCCAGGAGAGAGAAGTCTACAAGGCCTTTTATCTGCAGAAGGAAAAATGCTAGAAGTTGACAGAATGCTGAAGAATGAAACGGAAAAATTGACAGACTTTCTCCTAACCATGAAACAAGGAGTAAAAAAAGAAAATTAAAAAATGGGGATCTTTGACCCTGCGCTAGAATATGTCACTCATACAGTAAAAGTCTGGAGCTATCTAATTTCTAATGGTGATACGAAAGCACCTATAAGTAAGCAAGCCCTGTGACTGAGCAATGTACAAGGGGGTATAAAAGCCTCTCTTCAAAAGGAAACTTTTAGAAAGGTAACCATTAAGATGTTGAAAGCATTGCAGAAGAACAGTTAAAAACCTCTGGTACCAAAACTTTATCCGGAGCATTATTTTAAGCCACCCAAACCAAAGATGTTTTCTGCTCATAACCTATGCACAGCAGTCAACCAACACTTACACTGCTAAATGAAGGGATTCTGGGGCTAAGTACATCATCAAAATATGCTTTGGGGATATTGTATCTGGGTAAGAAAAAAAGAGTGAAAGCACAGAAAAACTTGGAGCAGATTGTTTATGAACAACTGGCAGTTCAGCTTGCCTGATCGCTGCTGGCGTGGAAAGTGCACAGCTTCTGAAACGCTTGCTCAGCACTGCAGCTGCCAGAACTCGAGGGACTCCAAAAACTACAGGAAGTATGACAGTTATTTGCTCATTGTAACTTGTTTATAGTAATAATTGAGGCCTTTATACAGTATGCTAGGGCTGTGTCTGTCAGGCTAGCAGACTTAACACTGTCTGAGGCATTTGGTGCTACCTACTTGCAACTCTAGTACTTGAGTTCTCATTTTTCACCGTCAGTAGTTGATTAAGAAGTTATGCTGCTCCATGCACGAGTCATGTGTAGCCAGCAGGCCACCACCTCTGATCATTCTTCTACAGCAATGGCAAGAAAAAGGATCTAATTCCAGACATGCTGGTCGACTGTAATAGCCATTTTAAATTCAGAAAATGCATCTAAGATACGGTGGTTTTCACAATAGCCACTTTACTGTAAGTCTGCAGTGTGAAATATGTTCAAAGGTTCATATATGGACTTCCCAAATCATGAGAAGGTTCCTTGTCATTTGGCACACATAAACGTGCCATTGCCGCAGCTAGACAAAAATGACAGAACATAGCAGTATGAACCCTTACATAATGGTTTCAGTTTCTCTTTTACCATTAGTCAACTAGCGTTTGTTGAAGAGCAACATAACTGTATGTCAGATAAAGCTCGATGTGCTCAAAACTTCACTAATGTCTGGAGGCCTCAAAATCTCAGAGTTCATAGCATGTTTTTAAAGAATCTTTTAAATTTAAAATCCACTTATAAAGAACGTACACTGAAGATGGTCTGAAATCTAATACTGTAGGTGTGCAACTGAAAAAATGGAAGCTAGAGTGTGACGTGATGTGCAAAACCACAACCATGTAAGAAGTTCATGATAAATACCTCATACAGAATGACAACCAAAGGAAAATGCGTGACACACTGAGCACAAACAGAAACTAGCACCAGATCTGGATTATTTGACAGGTAGGATTCTACTGCATGCTGTACGGTCACCATGACAGAGCACTGTGTTTACTCTGTCTGAAAAAAGAAAACTGGCGAATCTGATGCTGAGCTAGGCTTTGCAGATAAGGAAACCAAGTGGGTTTGGTCCCTGGAAAAGGTGGAATTAGATAAGAAAGGTCTTACAAACATGCTAATGCTGCTTTTAAACAATTTATTTGTCAGAAGTCTACTAAATGATCCAAACGTGCACTTGAAGAACTAATTTTCTATATCCTTTCCTTAAAAATGAATCCTTGGACTTTTAACTTGATATTTGCAAGTCCTTAGAAATGGAAAGCATATCAAGCAACTAATTAAGAGATTCCACTTAATTTGGTATCATCATTACAGAATGTGTATGACGGGGAAAGTGTAACAGGATGATCTTCAGTTCAGCTGAACTGGTGATTAATCCACAGTATTTTATTCATGAGGTAAATTCACTGAAGTGTCAGGATGTTTTAAGATTTCAATGGAATATAACCTAAATAAAGAATGAGGTAACAGCCAAACTCCATTTAATTGACAGACAGCAAGAGGGACCTATGAAAAGACGGATTTCCACACTATGTTCTCATACATAAAGAAACACCAAATACATTTTAAAAGTTAAGGTCTAAGCTTGTGCAGACAGGGTGTGGATCTTCACTGATACACAAAGACCACTGTTTAACAATTTCTGAAAGAAGTATTTCCACTTGAACTTCTGATTTAAATACTTCAGCTACTTAAAAAAAAAATCAACATTTTAAAAGCAGAATATTTGTTGCCAAGAGATACCAATTTTAGAAAAAATAATTTAATTCTAATTATTACCTTGTCACATGCACCAGTAAAAATCATTCCTATATATAAAATAAGTGAAACTAAAACCACTAACCATGACACTGTATTATCCTTTGGATTCCTGCAACCTGTTCCAATGTGTCTATGTTTTGAGTATAGTTGCGAAGTAGTTTTCCTTCTTTATCCATCAAAGCTATGAACTTGTGACAAAGAGACGGCTGGAATTGTCCTGGATAGATTTCCTAGGGAATCCAGAAGTACATTAGAAAGTGTAAATGTCTTTATTCCAACTGCAGCAATTCACAAAAACCTAAATATTATCAATAATGATTATGTCAGCAGTTAATGTTTTCTGGGAATCCTTTGCATTTTGCCATTTCTCCCAGATCCAACTCTTCCTTCAACAGCTGAGCTTCTAATCATGTCAGGATGAATTGCTCCATGCAGGTTGATGTTTTGCTCTTCACACAACATAAAAGCAAGATTTAGATATTTTGGGGGGTTTGGGAATGGTGAAATAGGAAAGCTTTTTTTTTTCCCCCTTTGTATATGTCAAGTAACCTCAATATTTGTTATTAGAAACATACATGGTTTAACTGCAGTCTCACAAATATGTCATGAGGAATTTTAATTCTGGTCTTCTGGTTTGGTGTAAGCAGTTTTTACTCCTCAGCATTATCAGCAGCTGTTCCTAGAGGATGAAAGCCCAGAAAGCAGAAAGGCATTGGGTATAAAGGGGAAGATCGGTCGTATTCAGACCAGCTTTGCCAATTTAGCCACTTAGCAGTAGTCATCAAGTTCAAACCATATGGCTTAGCAGAACAGTTCTGCTATGCCTGACAGATTCTTAGCCCTTTCATTAAATCAAGGTAGAAGAGGTAGGTGTATCTAAAGAGCATACAGGAAATAATGTAGACACTTTTGTAGAATGTTTTCATGTTTGCTCACAGTGAATGAACAAGGAGCCTGTCAAAAGGAAAAAATAAATGTGGGCACCCAGCTGAAAGCGTCACACTAGAGGCCTCTTTCTTGAGCTGACCACCTGGGTGGTACCTCTGGTTGCTGTGCAACAAGGAGGACAACAGCAGCAGCAGCACTATTGCTCTTGGTCAGGAGCACTCATTTAGGGGAGGCACTTTAATTCCAGACCCTCTGCTCTCCAGTCACTTTCACCACTGAACAGTCAACTGGCCTTTTAACACTGGCCAAAGCTGAACCAAAAGTTCTAGCTCAACAGTGAACTATTAAATTAATATTTGTAAAGGCTCTGCCTTCAGCTCTGTATAGCCCAACTATTAAAATGAAAGCATTTGGTTTTCCCCCAAAATATTTCAAGTTACTTCTAATTCTGAAGCTACGTGAGTCTCTGGAGTTAAACTGCAGCAAAATGAGCAGTGATTGCTAATAGTGCTATTAACTGGGTTATGACTAGACTATTATAATTATAATCAGATATTCATATAGTCCTAACCGCTTTTATATCCTGGTCTGAAGAAGTAAGACATGGTCTGCCACTGAGCTCTGCAAATTTATACAGCCATTTCTTTGCCCCTAGAATTAAAGGAACTTAAGACTTCATGGAATAAGAAATCAATATTCTTAACTGAGCTGACGGACAGAAAAGGAGAAGGAGAAATTATTTTAGTAAGAAAGTATAAGCCAAATTGGATTTGGTCTATTTGGGTAAAAACTATGTATAACAGGCTTCAAGTAAGTTTTGGTTTTGTTTGTTTGCTGTAAGGTTTTGGGGGCTTTTTTTTTTAATATTAAAAAAGCAAGTAACTGAGTATACACAACTGAGGATAGGAGGCTTTCAGAGAACCCCAAGCAGCTGAAGAATGCATTGATTTTTCTTTTCCAATCTTTGTAAAATAAATAGTGCAGCAGTATAAATTACATGCAAAGGGAAGAAAGAGCACTATTAGTGATTGATTTTTACAAGTCCTTACTGATCCTGTAGTAATTCTTACAATATTTTGGGGTTTTGTTCTTTGTCCCAGGGAAATTCCAGACTAAATGCAGGTTTGTACATATGTCTACAGCTTCTACAGTTCCTTCTTGTCTTGGAGATGTAGTCCCTGCTTTTTAAACTGTTTAGTATCACTACATCTTTCAAACAACTGTGTTCTCCCTTTTAAGCGAACACAGTCCCTGCAAAAAGGGTTTAATTCTGTAACATGTACAGATCCTTGTAATAACTATATCAAAACCTGAAACAAGAACAAACTTATTAGTGCATGAAACTGCTTCAGTCCCCTTTACTATAAACACAGTGCTAAAATGAGAATGTATTCTATTGAAGAGCATGCCACAGCACATCAAATTCAAATGTAGCTTTCCGCATTACTCATGTGCTGGCCAAAAGTTTCTCGTACTCTGTCATTTTTCAGAGAAAGTAACAGCTGCCAAGATGATTGAGGTTTGATTAAATAATTACAAGTTTTTATTTATCCTTCCTGAAATTAGAGACATCATCTAGAATGGTTGAATATATAATGAACTTACAGTGCTAACAGTAAAAATAAGCTAAAAAAAAAATTGTTGCTAAATATTTCTAGTAAGGCTAATACCTGGTTGCATACAATGATGCAAGTAACACTGAGGATATAAAGTTGATACATTGCAAAGATGTGCCCAAGGAGAGTTCCTATGCCACTGCATGAGGTCTGTCATTAAAATAAATTCAATATATTACCATGTTTTTCTATCTTGTTTATAAGAAAAGACAGAGATACCATTTTGTTAACAGAATAGTTTTATATCTGGTTTATACTTTTTAATATTATCTGTCTTTACTGACCAAGATAAGAACTGCTGGAAAACCATACCTTTGCAAACTTAAAAAACGGCCTGGGATCCTTTCTGAAGTATTCTATATCAAACATTGCTTGAGGATCTGGAAGGTCTGGGAAGTCTACAGCAAGGCGTGCATAGATGCCATCTCTTGATCTAAAGTCAGGTATTCCACATGACACAGACACCTGAAATATATTTTTGCAATCTGAAATAAGCAAAACTACCACATATTCGGCTATAAAGAGTTGCTATGATACAACCTATTTGGGAAACCACATTTCTGTATGCTCCGTGCTCAGAGACGTTAAGAACAAAACCAGGCTGGGTTCTCTGTATTTATTTTTCTTTTCATTTCATTTTTTCCCCCTTTATTTTTTTTTTTTTTGACCAATACAACAATTCCCAAATCACAAGCAGGAGAGACAGCACAGAAACAACGTTTGACAACTGGACAAAAAAAACCCCTTTGGTACAACCTGTAGAGTTAGTAACAGGACACCAGAATTTACTTTTACTACTGGAAGTTCTATAAGAAGTGAACAAAAATTTAAAATTGCATTAAATTTGATTAGTAAGTGTTCATGGATCTGCCAACTTAGGCTTGGACAAAGTGGCCGATTTTTTGGTTTGGTTTTTTTTTTTACATGCTAACACAGTAACTTCTAAGGCTTACTTTTTCTGAATAACCCCCTTTTGATAAATAAACATTGTTTATCACAGCATTGTAGTAGTCAATAAAGACTAAAATTTATTGCCTCAGACTACCCCAAAACACTATGGGAAGAGGAGGGGAAAAATGTGTATGATGGCAATTATAGAAAGAGCAAGACTGGGTAACAGAAGTAGTAGAACTTTTCTAACAAGCTGATTTGAATTACTTATCTTTTCTGAATGGTGTCCTACCCTCTGTGTATGAACAACAGAAGCAAAAAATGATCGACTTTTCTATCATATTCTGGTACATGGGTATAAAGCTGCAAATGTACAACAGTTTAAAAATCTTCTTTAGTAAAACAGTGAGTAATCTTATTACCATCATAGAGCAGCACATGTTAAAAGTAATATTCAGTCTACTGAAACCTAATCATACTCTTCTTACAATCCTCACACACAGAAACTTTTTATTTTTTTTTTACTTTGAGTCCTATTATTCTAGTTCCTGTAGCTCCATCAGGTATTTTAAGAGATCCGTTGACATTTTGTTTAAAAAATCATAACTTCTGCTTCAAATGAAAAAATGACTAGGATAGAAAATGTTCTGGAACAGGTAGATGTGATCTTATTCCATAACTATTTTGCATGGAAGCAGCTGTTTTAAAAGTTTAAATGTTTTAAGAATGTTTTCTTATAAGAAGAGAGATCTTGAGATTTCCAGCTTAAGCTTCAATCCTGCAGTGTGCATCATTCTAGTGGATAGCTGTGCTTCCTCTTCCCATCTAGCACATCTATTTGATTACAACATTGTGAGGGTCACATCACCTGCACGCTGTAAAGCACTGGGAAATACTTAACAGTCTACATAATTCTCTCACTGTCATTGCAGCAATACATACCCCAGCTCCAGTCAAGACCATTATTTTTTTGCATTCTTGTAAAAGTTTCACAGCATCATCAATAGTATTAATATCTTTTCGTTTTTTTCTTTTTGGTGGTTCTGAAAGAATGTTTATAACAATTTGCCACAGTGTCATATCATCCAGTTCAGGTGGAGGGATTGTTTCTGGTAGCAGGTCTTTCAGAATTGTCCGTGGGTCTGTACCTAACATGAGATGCTGCTGCACAAAAGCGTAGGGACCTAAGAAAATTTAAAAAAAAAATTAAAAATAAAAAAATTGAGTCAAGTATTTCAGATTATTATGATCGTTGTCCCATTTAGTAATGCTTGCTACAGCAGACTACAACAATTTTATTAATCCAATTTAGTGCTTCATTCATCAAAACCCGTGTATGTTTTGGTCTAAATTCTGTGGTGATAGTATAGCGAGGGTTTTTACTTATTTATTACTATTTTATGTTAACTCATGGAGGATGTCATAGCAAGTGAGTCAAGGTAGAAATCCCAGCTCATTGCAAACTCAATGTGTCTTAGAAGTGCACTTATTTAGCAACAAGATTTTCACAATGTACGTCCATTGCATGGCTTCAATTGTATTTTTCCAACATTTTGTAAGGTATTTACAGTAGTAAGTTGAAGACAACAAATAATACATATACTTTCTAGTCATATTAAAAACACCACTCTAAAGAGACACATAGGGCCCACTAGTCCATGGATTGTTGTTGTTCTTTTAGTCATCTAACACTAACAATTTCAGATTCAAATCAATCCTTCCAGAAAGACTTGAGATTAGAGCAGCAGAGGAAAAATAAGTAAATCTTAAGAAGTTAAACTGACTAATAGGGCCCAAATAGCTATCACTAAGGCCAGTTACAATACATATAAAGAAAACTGTTTGTTAAACCTATCTACTGAAAAGGTACCAAGAGTGATCCTGTAATAAGGGATCAGCAAAGACAACATATTGGCAGATTTTGAGTGGAATGTTGTGTTATCATAATGTGTTTTCTTGCTGCTATTTTTATCAATACTGGCAAAATGAATGCTGTAGTATTATCATGCCTGTGTAAGGCAAAAAAGCCCCAACCCCTCTGTACCCTGGAAGCCACCGTCCCACACAAATCACCGGTGACCTTAGAAGTTATCTTGTCCCTGTGTGAGGCAAGAGCTTTCTACTGCGTTCCTAACTGCTAATATGCAATATATATGCAGACTAATAATTCCCAAACTGATGTTAACACTTAGGACAGTGAGCCCTAAGGGTTGGCTAGAATACAAGAATCATCTTCTTGTTCCTTAAGGAATTAGTACCAAGTAAACAGGCCAGAAATATGCCATAAATCTGTTCAATTCAGTGAGTCTGTGTGTATGCTTTTAAGATGGATCGTGACAGGATTCCTACACAAAAAGAGACATTGACAATTTTTTAATCATAACAAACCAAGTTTAAAGAGGTTAATTTTAAAACTCCTTAAATAGCACACAGAATACAGTTAACAACTCTTAAGCTGCTCAACAGCAGTAACTGACAAATTTTTTTGCTATAGAAGAAATCATTTGAAGACTAGGAAGAATTAAGTAACTATTCAAAGGCAAACAGCATCTAAGAACATTAGACAGGATTCTACCTATACGTGGTCTCGGAGTCCAATCACTAGAACTTGCATGTGAGGCTCTGTCATCTTCGTCACTATCACAGGAGTGAAAACCATTGGCTATGATTTCATCACTAAAAAGGAAGTTATCTGCAAGACAGGACAACAATGATGGGTTATGCTTGAGCCAAATGACACATATATATTTAAACATATCACAAACCTAAAATTGTATGCTTTCAAATTTCATTGCAATGAATTACAAATAGGCAGCTTTGTTATTAGACACACAAAATGTCTATTTTTTTTTTTTGAGTTTACAGATAGCTTTCAAGCCTTCAGTAGTTTACTGAAGGATTTGCTATCTTAATACTGGGCTTCACAGTGGGCTGGATGTTGACCTTAGGGAAATTTTCATTCTGTGAAGTGTTGGGCTTTAAGAATTTTGTAACTTAATATATGTATCTCTCCAAATGCTTTAAAAGTACAATTAAAAATCCCTTTCTCTTACAATTCTCCCTTCATTCAGTTAACTGAGAAACAGGATAAAATGTGTGTCACCATTTATAGCCTAATCTTTGACTAGGTTTTAAGAGCACAGTATTTTAAAAGAAACCCACAGATACACATTTGAATACAACAAAGTTACAGAATTTTGTTAAGCTGTTATCTTGCAGCTGAGCTGCGATGGGTAACCACATACACACTTTGATATTTTAGTTATGACAGAAAATATGCTACCTTGAATCACCTTCACTAAGTTTATCTCATCCTTTTACCCTGCAGCTGGGTTTGGCTTGGAGTACTGCAGTTACCTCAGCTCAGCTCGTGGCCTTAAGCCAGAGTAACTCAATCCAACTTCATCATGTATCTAGATGGAGTCCAAAGAAGAATGAGATACCTATCGTACAGCATGCATTACTAAGCTAATGTTTAAGGGGAAATCTAAATTTTAACCCAAGCAGCTTATTAGAATTTAGACTACTAAACTTTTTTTATTGGCCTTATTAGAAATAGCCACAATAACTGCAGCTTAATTTATTGAAAATTTAAGACTATGAACAAAGGAGAACAAGTTTCAGTCATTCTCTCTGAAGCAAAGAATCACTGTAATAGTTTTCAATTTCCGTTTGAATAGACCCCTAAAATATTTTAGCGTGGTTACTTCACTTTACTCTTAAATAAAAAAACACCACAAAACACCATCATATTTTATTTAGAGACTGTGCTGTCCTGTTCTTTCCTACTGGCATAAATACTTTATTCCAAACAGAATGGAAAGAGGTAGAGGACAGGTATTTGCTTTATGTACTCGCTGCCTTGTTCTTCTGAGACTACAGGTGCTCACTGACATCGCTATTTCTTATTATTAACCTGTGTATGTACAGCATTTCACTTCCATCTCAGTATGCATTAAATCAGTGAATATATTATGCAAAAAGCATTATGAAGAAAAAAGTTGATTAGTACACATCAGTAAGCGTGAACTGCAAGTTTTACTACAATGACATGTCTACTGTATAAAGAATGAAAGCTTACATTATTAGAGTCTCATCACATACAGGTCACGCTGTCTTGTATTTGAAAAACACTGTGACAGATCGAAGCAGGCTAAAGGAACAGTTTAAACTGTAACACTCCCTGGGTATTCATTTGATTCCTCAAAGGACTGAAGGGAATGCTTGCCAGAACTAAGCAATCCGCAACAAAACATGCCTGAGGACCTGAGTAACTTGAGGAAAAAGGCTTCAAACAAGGCACCGATTAAGGTATCATTAGCTTGACTGCTGTTCCAATGACGTTTGTAAACACTGAGGCTGTTCCAGGCTTATCACACTGCTCTGTTCCCTTTCCGAATTGGTTTTGCACAGGCAGAAGTTTTTTGTCGTGTTTTGCTATGGAGTTAAAGGTAAAATATCTTTAACTGTATTCCGGGATAAAATGCAAAGCCCTTGCTGGCAGAATGCAGTATCTTATACCTTTTAAGAAGTCTCTTCAAAGCACTACCTTAAAACCGAAGATGAAAAAAAAACCTGAACAAACCCAACCAAACCCAAAAAACAACCCCTCAAAAGCTATCTGCTTCAATAATGCAATGCAAGGTGTTTTCACATCGGCACTGCCCAAACAGTATGCTTCAAACACGACCTGCAAAGAAACTTTTTAGAAGATTCTGGTTTCGTTATGCGCTGCAGTCGCTGAAATCTTAAACAAGGCTGTAACTTGAAGTTTTTTAAAGAACTGTTCAGGACTGCTGCTCCTGTGCAATTCCAAGAAAGATAAGTCAAATAATTACCCGGGCAGAAATTGCAAAAAGGAATCGGGGCTTACGATTTTCCGTTTTTAATAACTTGTTGCCAGCGACACAGCAAAATGAGTGCTTTCAGAAGCGAGAACCGAGCCGATCTCCTCCTGCGAAGACCGCCGCAAAAGGCAACGGGCTCTGACAGGGGCCCACCGGCACCGGGCCCGGCCAGGGTCAGCCGGCGGCAGCGGCAGCCCCCGCCCCGCTCGCATCCAGCGTGCGGCTCAGCCGGGCGGCGGCCGCCCCCGCACGGAGCACCCGCTCGCCGCGGCGCTGTGTCCCCGCACCCGGCGCCGGCCCCGGGCGGCGGCAGGCACAGGGCCCTCCGGGCGGCTGCCGCGGCGCCGCGCCCGCGGGGGGAGCCGGCCCCGAGCGCCCGCCACCCCCAGCCACGGGTGCCTGTCCCGCCGGGCCGCGCGGGGGAGGGGAGGGGGGGGGGTCCTCACCGGGATGCAGGGCCGGCGCCTCCGCCGCCCCGTTTGAACACTGCGCCCGCCTGCAGCCAATGGCCGCCTCCGCCGCGTCTTCGCCGGGCGCCGCCTCCGCCCCCTCCCCCCGGCCCCGCTGCCGCGGCTGCGGCTCCGCCCGGGGCAGGCCCCGCAGCCCGGCCCTATTGTCCGCGCCGCTCCAGGCCGCCGCCACCTCTTCGTCCTCCTCCGCCGCCCGGCCGCCGCCATCGCCGGCCGCGGCCGCCCCCTCGCACGGCTCGCACGGCGGCTCCGCCGCGGTGGCGAGCGGCGGCCCCGCGCCCCGGTCCGGGCGTTGGGCGGGCCCCGCGTCCCGCCCGCCGCCGCCGTCTTCCGAGTCCAGGCGCTGGCGCTTCGGAGCGGGCTCGGGGCCCTCGGCCGCGCCGCCGAGGCCGCCGTCGCGCGGGCGGAGGAGCGGAGTCTCCTCATCCGCCATCTTGGAGTAGCAACCGCCGCCCCCCTCCCGCCCGGCGCAGCGCGCAGCAGCGCCTCCGCCGCGGCCCCCTCCCCCACCCCCAGGGAGCGATTTAAACACGGCACGTGACCGCGCCACCGCCCACGCGGGCACCCGCCCCGCGGAGGCCGCAACAACAACAAACCGGGTCACGTGAGGGGGGGAGGGGGCGGGGGCGCTGGTGCCGTCACGTCACGTCGCGTTGCGTCACGCGCCGCGCCGCTCGTGCCGGCTCGACCCTGGCGTGGCGGGGCGCTTTTCCCCGCTCTGCGCGCGCGCCCGCCCTGGCGCCATGGCGGGCTCTCGTCAGTGGGCGGCGCGGCCCTGAGGGGAGCGTCACCGGCCCGCCCGCCGCCGCGGTCCTTCCCCTCTGCGGGGCGGTGGTCGCCCACGGCGGGCGGGGGGAGCCCCGGCATTGTGCACCCGGGCCGCACACACCCCCCCCCCCCCCCCCCCCCCCCCCCCCCCCGGGTCGCGGCGCTGCTGGTAAATGGCTGCTGCGGGGTGGCTGCCCGGGCCTCCCCGTAACGGCAGGCGCGGCGCCGGGCAGCGGCCGCGCCTTCCCGAGGGGCGGGCGGTGGTCCCGGCACACGCTCCCGCTGCAGGGCGCCTTGTGGGGCCGGCCCGCGGCTGTGCGGGGCCTGGTGAGGGGAAACCCGCCAGGGGAGACCGGAGCGAGCCCCGCGTGTGTCGTGTGCCGGCCGGGAGCGCTGCCGGGAGCGGCCCCCCGTGCTCTGGAGGCGGAACGGAGCTGAGGGTGGGAGGCATGTGCACGATACAGGGGCTGCCGGGGACGCTGCCGGGCCTGCGGGCTGCCCGCAAGGGTTTGCGCCTGCGGGCTGAGCGCCTGGTGGGGATGGATGCTGCAGTCTGTTACCGTGGCGCTTGGCCTTCTGGGCTACAGGAATGTTTGGGGAGGGGGAGCCTCGGCACCCAGCAGAACAACAGCTGTTTTAGGAACGGGCCCTGTGTAGCGTACGAGAGCGCTGATGGTAAATTGCAAGGGTTGCCATTGGGGTTTGCTCTAGAGGCATTCACAAATTCATTCTGTTTCATATCGGTGTTCCCTGGTGGGATGTGTGCAGCCAGTTGCTGTGGTGGCCTGTGGCTTTCCAGGGATCTCTTCTGTTACGTAAACTAGAGAGACAATCCTTAGTGGCTGACCTCAATGCTGAACTGTGGACCACCACTTTATAGTAAATACAGAGGTAACATGTGTGGGCATCCTTCAACACAGTGTCGCTTTCTACCTGGAAGTCTTGTCTGGATAGAACTCTGCTGCTTTCCCAGGACTTCTGCTAACAAAATTTTGATCAAAATTTCATGGATATAAACGTAAATATTTTGTTTATCATTATTTCTTAACATCACGAACTATTTGCAGAATAGTTCTGCTGAATTTTATACAAGTGAATCCCTAAATTTAGTGGCAAGACCAGGATTAGGCAGGTAGAGTTTCTCCCTCGCAGGCCTTGATAACAACAGCTTCTAAAAAAGCTTTGCGTTAAGATTGTTGATATGTGGTTTTTGGCTTCAAAAGGGATTATTTTATCGATAACTGACTTTATAGGTGGAAGATGTATTTGTAAGCAGGTGTGGGTGTGCGTGCGTTATTTTTTTCTTTTTCTAGTTCTTTGGGCTATTAACCCCCCCAAAAAAGATGTATGTGACGTTTCTCACACTAACTAGATGTGAATCAGAACATTTTTATTATTTTGTGCAAACTTGTAGCCAAGCATTTTTTCTTGTAGCTGAGGCAAGATGATTTATTAAAAAGCACATGCCAGATGCTTTTGTCAGTAAAGGAGAGGTGTCACTTCAATATTGTTTTGGTGCTTATTTATGTGAAGATTGTGTTCTAAGGAAGAAAATACGTTGAGTGATACAGGTGTATGATCTAAAGCTTTCTGTGAAGGTTTTGGTGAGGAAGTGATTGAAGGATCCTAAACCTGATTCTAATGTTAATGGTGATGTTGCAGTAGTTACCCCAAAATCGGGAAGTCGGTCTGGTAGTGCTTAGATCCTCTGCTATTCCTGCAACTCTGAGCGCGTGTGGGGACAGGGATGGAGCATGAAATGCAAAACTCACTTGAGCTATATTGTGCCTCAGACTTCTTGGGAGTGTATACTCTGTCCTCGGGAAGCAAAACAAAGTCAGTTGAGAAGAACTGGTACAGGAAGATTTGATGTATTGGAATAAATTCAAATAGAGATTTCCAGATCTTGGTGTTTTATTTAAGGAGCCATTTATGACTTTTACAAGTTGATGGTAAACCTCCTGTTATACTGAACCAGAATTTAGTTTCACTCTTGGCTCTAAAAAAGCAAAATTGCTGATAATGTGTTAGGAATGAATAGAAACGTTTTGTTCGTGGTTGAGTACACAGAACAAATACGACATTTCCTCACTTTCAGTACTGCTTGCATGTTCTGAGCAACAGAGCAACACTAGCCAAAATGTGTTGACACATAAGCTGTGCCATCTCCTGCACTGCGATTCTCTTTCAAATGAAGTTTATCCTGAAGGCAATCTTTTTTTTTTTTTTTCCCCTGCATACTGTGTGCAGGTTCTCTTGCTCTCCATTTTTTTTTTTAATGATGCTTTGCTGTGAGTTCTCCTGCTGAAGTCAGTAGGAACAGTAAAAGACTGAGTTATTACTCAGTATTTTGTGTCGTGTCCCCGTCCCCCCCCTCCCCCCAGACATACAGACTGCACCGTGGGACCCCTTTTGCCCCAAGCATTGGAAATCTCGGGGTGAGGTGGCAGGGGACAGTCGATAAGTGTGGTCACTGCTCCAGTTTGAATCAAAGCCCTTGTTTATTTGGTCTGAACAGACAAGAGGATAGCAGAGACCAAGGCTTCAGCGAGCAACTTCCCTGTGAACAAGCAGCTTGCAAGTCTCAGGGTCTTGCCATCTGAATCCCGCTCTTGGACCTGCAGCTCACCTTGCAGCACAGAAACAGCCACTGAAAGATGAGGGGAAAAGGGGTTAAAGAGCCTTCCCTTTCACCTTACGCAAATATGCAAGAAATACTTGGACATGAAAGGTATGTCAGGAGTGCTGTTGGGAGGAGGGACAGCTGTTTGTTTTTTGTCCTCCCCCAAAGTACAATCTATTTAAATATTTACACGATCTCTTGCTAAAAGGCTTTCTTTTCTTTCCTATACTTTTCTGGTTTATTATTAAGTTATGAATGGGGAGAGGGAGAGATTTGTAATTGCTAATTCTTCTACTTTGTTGAAAATAGTATCTGTAGTTTTGATTACTCGGAGAGGGATGGTAATTTCACTGAGGCTTGTGCTTTGCTGTTTAATATTGTTCCTTCTTTTCATATACTTTATATCTTTTATGATCTTAATAGGCTCTCTGAACATACAGTAAAACCAGGACATTTCAGACAATACAACCTTGAAGAGAAAGTGGAATGCTAATATTATATGCAAATCATTTCAGAAGATTGATAGTATAGATTAAATAAAGCACTTGTAAATGCAAGCATTATATATTCAGTATTTTGTAAACGGTTCCGAATGGCCGCTAGGTCCTTCACCGATGAACACACACCTGTTGTAGCCTTGGTCACACCCTATTTATCTGTTCTGTGTAGACTCTCCTACTAGGTCACTGCATCTAAAATTGTAGAACTAGTCAAGGCACCTACTTGGGTTAGTTCAAAGAATCAGCAATATTTAGTGACATGAAAGCATCTTGAATTACAAAGCTCTTGCAAGGGTGGGGAAAGTAAAAAACAGAGCTCCTTAGGGTCCAGAGAAAAGACTTCAGCAAGTTATCAATATTACACCTAGGAAGTAATTTTTAAAAGATCAACAGATGAGAGGAGACACTGCAGTTAAACATGTCTGTGGTCTTTGTTGGATGAGACCTTGATCATTATTCACAGTTCAAAATTAAAGGTATTTTAGCTCAATGTAAAATGAATTTTATAAGGAATGTTCTGCACGCAATGTGGACAAGACATAATTTGGAGGTAGTTTAGCATGAGGATGGCTCTCTGATTTGGCAGTAGGCAGTAAACATCTCATGTTCTCTTTTCACAGTCATAGTTTTGTCAGACACGCAACTGATGTACAAGAGCTGTTTGTTTTGAAGGATAGCATGCGTGTACCCTAGGTAGCCTTCAAAGAGTAAAGATTCCCCCTTTACTGTTGAAGTGCCTGATAGAGCTCTGCAAGGCTTTGGCAAGGTCAGTACTTCCTTCTCTAAAGTTTGCAGCCCTGTGATCGTTATTTTGGAAATAATCCTTTACTCTTTTCTATAATTACCCATGTAATCCCTTTGTCAACGACTGCGGCGAAACTTGCAATTAGAAGTTAAGCAGAAAACACATTTTAGTATCTGTAGGCTCAGGTGGAGGAAAGATTTCAAGTACATGCCTGATTTTAAGTGGCCGTACATGTGACGGTGTGATCTAAATCTCAGATAGAGCTGGAGTTTAGTTAGGGTCCAGAGCTCTTTTCGGTCTGGACGTGACCGACAGCTCAATGGTGAAGTGACTTTGGCAACTACAAATCCCAGGGAGCATTGCCACTAGGAGGTTTGTGCAGCGGATTGGCATGCTGCGGGGGCCAATGGCCGGCACTGGATTCAAGAAAATTCATGTGTGTCAGCTGCCAGTATTAAAAAGCACTGCGAGAGCGCTGTAGACCTGAGTGGAAATTGCCTCTCTCTTGGGGCTGCCGCTAAACCCTTGCGTGAGCTTTGCGTTGATATTGTATTTCACACCCCCTGTGCCTCGGCTTGAAGAAGCCGGCTGGACTAGTCCAGATGGATGAAATTCTGAGCTGCAGACCGGATGACCTGGAAGATTACTACAACTTGCTGGGATGCAATGAACTATCTACGGTAAGAGCCATCCCCACCTCCCCGCCAGGCTGATAACATTTTGAATGTGCTTGTCTGTCTGCAGGGGAAATTTGAAGCTGTTTATCTCTGCAGGCAGGACTATTTGAAATGCATTGTGAACCTCCTTTCTTGCCACGTTTATCTTCTAGTGGCTCCCTTTGTGAAGCCCAATTTTCTGATCTGTATAGTGATGTTAAGGTCCTAGAATAAGACTTGTATTGAAAGTGTCTTATAGGTCAGGATTATGTTATAGATACAGCTGAAATAATGGTTTATTCATTAGTTTAATTCAAAGTGTGATATGGTTATGAACTGTGAGCTAACTGCATAAATTTGACAACATTCTAATACTACTTTGGAATGTACTTCTGGTTCTAAAAGATCAAAAAAGGCATTTGAATGCAACTAATACAATGAATGTTTGTAGCTGTAGATCACTGATAATGCTATTGAGTCTCTCAGGTTTTATACACATTGTAAAATTTTTTTAAAAACTATTTGTTGGTTGGAAGGATACCCAAAATTAGTATCTTTTTTTCATTCATCACATTCATGATTTTTAAATGCTAATTGTAATGACATTCCCATACTAGTTTTACTGATTTGTTTTGGTAGCAGATACATACTTTATAATGAGATTTAGCTAAGCAATTGTTGAAGGCTTTGTAGCTAAAACGAGTGTTGTTCTTCCTAAAAGTGTGCATATAACGTTGTTTGGATAGTCTGAGCTAGTGGTATGCTAATATTTCTTAATCTAGTTGTTACATTAACTGGAATTGTTTTGGAAGAGGAGTTTTGGTTACTCAGCTTAATGAGGGATGTATTCAGTGTGGATAAAAGCTGTATTTTGCTCAGTAAATTTAATCAGATGCTCTCATCTGTCCCAGTAGTCAAATGCTGGGAAAATACCTCTTTCATCATACTAGTAAGCATCTTCAGCCTGTTACAGAAGGTAATTCAAAGCTTCTCCTGAGGTAACTGCTAAGAAGTCACCCCAGCAGAGGGCGGTGTTAAAGTTTCGGTGTAGGCTTGTTTCGCAGATGCTATTTCTCATTTACTACCTCTCCCTAATTCCTTAAGGGCTTAGCAATTAATGAATAGCTCAAGTACATATGATAATGATTTTTCAAATTGCTTAAAAATGAAACTAAAAAGATAGAATAAACGCTAATGGGTCCTGAAAAATAATCTGTCAAGTGTTATTTGTTGAGAGAAGCATTTGACATGGGAGCAGCTAATATCTCAAGTTGACTGAGTGTCATTACTGCCTTCCCTCAGGATGGTGCACGCTACTTCTAACATTTAACAGAAATCAGGTGCGTTGCCAGTGTTTTGCAATCACATTACTTTGTATATGCAGTCAAGCATTTGTAGCTGCACAGGCTTCTTTGGGCATATGCATGACATTCCCAGCTGCAGTACTTTTATCTAAGCTGCTGAATATTCCAGCCTTGATCTGACCTGGTTAAGCACAAGGACAAGTAGTCTCAGTTTCTATAGATTTTCCCTATATTCAGATAAATATCCGTGTTCATTCTTGGCTTCTTATAGAATTGAGCTCATGGGCACCTAGTTCATCGTCAGGTGTGAGAGAAAGAGGGGAGATTTAAACTAAATTCTTCTTCCAATAACAGTTATTCATATATAGTAGGTATTGGATACCTTGGATACTATCTCACTGGATATATTATATAAGCTTCATATATTTTGTATAAACTTCCTATAATTTTTTCTTCTACTGAGTTTTTAATTTAAACTGAAGACTTCCATGCTACCCCTCTGCTACTGTACATATTTTAACTTTAAAGTTCCCCTTTATGTAACTAAGTTTTGGCGATGGTAGCTAGCTATATAGTATTTCAACAAGTTATCTGTACAATGTGCATATTGTTAAGTGTCTTACTGCCTGGAAATATACCACGGTATATCTGTCCTTCTGGAAGAAGTTACCAACAAGAGTGAAAAGAGTAGAATTCTTAAAATACCTCTGTTGACCACATTTTTCCCAGCATATGACAACAAAATTTGGCCAGCTAGTTCAGTGAACTGGAATTGTATTCTAAAGAAAAAAAATCTTATGAGCCTTAATTTTGAAATAAATCATTTAAATTGTATGTAAATATCAGGGTTTGAAGGATGAGGAATTCATATAAACAACCTTTCTAGCATGGGAAAGAATAGCAGCTAATTGATATCTTAGGGCAAACAAATTGTTGTGAAAGCTGAAAATTTGGAAAATCTAAGCTGATGCCCACTCCAGTGGTTTCCTGTATTTTTTTAACTGTTAATATGCCTTTGTTTTTCCAGTGGTTGTAATGCTTTATTGCACTATAAACTGTGTGGGAACTTGTAATAAACTAATACATGCCAATATTCTAATATTGACTATGAATTTATTCTATTCCAAGCCAACCTTTTTGCACAGCAAATTAACTTGAGAGGAAAAATATGAACTACTAGTTATCTGGCTTTCGGGTATCCAAAATGGAAAAGTCATGTGGTGCTGGCCAGATTTCCTGTGAGGGGGATATGGAGAAAGCCCCCCAGTCCCACAGATTGATCTTCAGCGGTACAGAAGGTCTTTGCTTCCTGCAATGAGACTTCGTTAAAACTTAGAGTTGATTAAACAAAGTGAAGAACAGCTGAAATGATGCATTTTGCCTACGTGGTCAAATGTGAGGAAGGGGTTTTGCAAATACGATCTTTACACATTTTTCTTAAAGCCAAATTGCCATATTGGTTGACTGAGCTTCACAAAAACAAGAATAAGGATGAGCGCCTGGAAAATGAAATTAAATAAGCAGTGTCACTGACAGATGGTTGTTGTTACCTATTTTGCCTGTACTAAAGCTTGTAAAAATGAATAGGAAAAAAAAATATCTGTCTGCGTTCTTTGTTGTTCCTCCCAACCCCTTTCAAAAGCAAATTTGAAAATCTTTTCTGTGTGTATTTACTCACTTTGAGTCTCAACGTTCTATTTAGGTTGAACAAATTATTGCAGAATTTAAGATTAAAGCCCTTGAATGTCATCCTGACAAACATCCTGGAAACCCCAAAGCAGGTATGTATTCTTCCCAGAAAACCCCAAAACAGGTATTATGCTCTTCCCTGTTTAAAAACAATCTGTTTTTCTTATATTAACATGACTAAGCTATTAAATTCAGCCTTAAAACTTTATTAAATATACTTTTTTCCCCCAATATATTTTATCATGTCGTATTGAGCATATTGTCTTTAAATAGCAAGCTTTAATATTCTTTTCTAGCAGTTGCACACTCCTAGGTGATAGAGCAGGAAGACACTTTTTGTGTTATTTTTTTTCCTAGGACTTTCAATTTTTTTTCTTTCTATGATAGAACATCTTTTAATCCAGAAATTATTGATGGCGTGTATCCCTTTCTAGACTGTTGAAGTTGGCCAGCATACTTGCGTCAACGAGTTAATTTGCTTCCATGAAACAAGCCCATCGGGAACACATTAAATGTACTTCAGTTTCTTTTAATGTAACTTAATGACTGGAAATAGAGAAGCCAGCACCACCTGCTTAGCCATCTGTTAGCAGAGCAGCAGCTCACGTTTGCGTTTATGAAAGCGTGCAGTTCATCATACCTGTGATGGCTAAGCAGCCCCTGAGTTGTTTGGAGACAATCTTGCCCCTCCCTATCTATGCAAGATAGCTCTAATCAGTGCCCACCGATGTCAGAATAGTTGATATAATAAAGGTTGTTCTGACCATAATTATGGTCTCCACCAAAAATTTGTTGTAGAATAATTAAATATGCTCCTCATTTTAATTAATGCACACAACTTCCTTTGGATTCCTCGTATATGTTTAACTATAAACTGAACAACACAAGAATAAACTGAACACTATAGCGTACCTACTTGTGTGAGTTTGACCTCATCCACACCCTCCTTCAAGAGAGCAGAGCTGGGAGTTCAGCAGGTGTTAAATGAGACATGCACTCCGGTGCCTTGAGCAGAGCTCTCGGCAGGGCTTGGCTTTCCTTACTGATGTGCCATCCTAGCCTAGAATCAAGAGAGTTGATGGTGGGGAATGTGGGTGTTAAAAGGTGTAATAGGTGGGGTTTTTCACTTTGAGATTCCTTGACAAGGACCCCCCTGAGATTTGGTGTTTGAGAGACAATCTATCACCTATTAACAATGACTTGATCACTAATGTTTAATTTATTCTAAATGACAGCACAAGTAATAGTGAAACCAATGAAATCGACTTTGCAGAAAATTCTGGATATTGCAGCAGGGAAACTATTCCAGTGCATGGTCCTGTTCTGTCTGCACCGCCCCAAAGTCCGTCCATCCCTCTGCCCCCAATTAATTGAAACGAAGTAACTCAAAAAGGGAGGCCAGGTGCCAAATGTTGGAGCAGCTTTGTTTGTCAAGAAGAGATAATTTATGCTCCGTTTACCTGAACGTGCCCTATTTACTTTAAATACTTTTTTACAGTACATTACTGGTGAAAGTTTGTATTTTTTATTTCATCAGCTTAAATCTCAATAAAGACTAATTAAAGTAGACCTTTTATTTGTTAAAAACTAATAACACTAGAAAAAAGGAAACCTAATAGAACTGCCCCTTCAAGCTGTTGTCTGCTGTTTAATTTACAGCTATCAGTTTTGATTAGCATTTGGGCTTAGTTTATTTCAAAAGAAATCTCTCTAATTTGTAAACTGGAATAAATGAATAACAATAATAATAGATCATGGTAACATAGGTGACACAGAGATAAAATCTAAGTCTTTATAACCCTTCTACAAACAGTAATATGCAGCTGCATCCTTAGTAACCATTTAATGAAAAATTAACTTGTAGGGGAAAATGAGAGCTCTCATTCATGCAGTCTGGTATTCAAGACAACATTTTAGCATATGTAGAAAACATGCCTAATAAAACGCACAAGTTACTTAATTTGAACTATATTTAGATTTCTCTTTTTGCTTGTCTCCCCCACCCACCCACTCATGCCGCCTTGTGCTTTGCTCCGAGTTCCTTGCTGCTGTGGACCTGTGTTCCTTCTAAGCCTTAAATTCTAGTATGATTTCCCTTGTCGAGGTTGTCTGCAGGGGGTGACTTGTGCCTTTTGCCTGCTGTACTTTGTAAGTTTCTCTGAACTTAAACATAGGAGTTTTTGAAGCCAGTAGACAAATGAGCAAGCATTTTAGTCTTCATTTGAAAAGGGTATGAGTTGTCCACCGAAGGTGCTATGACCCTCAAGCCAGCTAGGTCTGTGCAAAGCTGTAAGCAGAACAACCCTATACCTTTATCACTTAGTTCTTCTGTCTCCTCTACTCTGTTTGCTCTAAGCCATTGTTGGCAGCTCCCCTTTCACAGCTGGATTAATTTCTGTGAAAATGAACATTGGCTTTAGTGTCTTTTTGGTTTGTGTTCTAGTGGAGAACTTCCAGAAGCTACAGCAAGCTAAGGAGATTCTTGCTAATGAAGAGAGTCGAGCACGTTATGATTACTGGCGACGAAGCAAAATTGCCATTCCATTCCAGCAGTGGGAGGCCCTGAGCAATTCTGTGAAAACGGTGGGCGTTAGGTCTAAGTTTGGGCCTTCAGGAGGAGGGGAGGTAGGGCTGGGCAGAGAAAATGTCGCAGTGAGTGAGGGGATGAGTTACAGCGCTTCTGCTGCACTGGTGGGTTTTGAGGATGGGAATAGTAGAGAGTTATCCCTGCACTAAGCGTGTTAAGGAAATTCAGGAAAAGTTGGAGGGCTACAGAAGCCCATTCACAGAAGGGTTTTAGGCTAGTAGGTTTCGATTGAATTTATCAAGTTGCTGCTTTTACGTGTACTATATGACGTTAAGTAACTTAACTGTTTTGAAATGCTTCAGCACACCTTGCTTTTGTAGGAACCCTTCATTTATTGTCAAAGTTAGATTAAAGCTAGGACCTTTGTATGATATAGTCTTCTTTTGGGATATTGCTTATCAGCTGGGTTTTCATGTCATCTGATTAAATAAAAAGCTAACTGAAAAATCTAGGACATAGGCTCCTTGGAACTCTGGCTTTCACACAGGTCTTTGGAGACACCCTGCTAGGCTAGTGGGGTGATTTGTGACAGACAGATGTTCTGAGGGTTGGTTTTCCTCCTAATTTTGCTAGTGAGGTAATTTGGTAGTGTGTTCCTAGTAGATTCTAATTCGATAACGTTTAGGTTTTATTTTTTTTCTGCCTTACTAGGGTGAATGACAGTTACAAGTCTATATTACATTTTAAGGCAGGTGAATGTTTCCCTTGCCAATTCTACCCACCTCAATTCTGCCCACACGAGAGGTTTGAGAGCCCCTCCCACTAAAGCGTTATGCCTGAGCGTAGATGTTTGCTGGAAGCATCCCATCAAGTTTAGTTCAGTTTCAAACAGAAGTCACCCTACAGACTAATAGTAAATCTTTCCAAATGGTCTTCCTTTCAAAGGGCATCTTGAAGTAAAAGATAGCTTTGAAAATGGATGTTTCCTAAGTCACTCAAGCCCTCTTAAGGTGTCTGAAGTCATGACAGAAGGAACTGGACAGAAGACCTTTAGAATTACTTGGTGCATTTGTACTTTTTGTTGTTCATCCCCACCTCACATAAACTGTCCTCTCACATGCTATTTGCAGTGTGTAACCATGCTTTCCCCTATCCTATCGACCTGCAAGCTTCTCTCTAATATGTGCTTATCTTATGATACAAGAAAGAAAAGACAAGTTAATTAAAATCTTTTAAAGCATAGGAATTTGTTCTTTGTTGCTTTTGCATTTCTTTAGTCAATGCACTGGGCTGTCCAAAGTAAGAAGGACCAAATGCTGGAAGCTCCTGACTTGAGTAATAACAGGAACGTAACTAATGAGATTTGGACCCAACAGACTGAAAACAATGAAGATGGATTGTCGGATGGGAGCAGGGAGCAAGGAGATGTTGCAATTCCTGATGCGAGACCACAGTCTTCAAAGAATCCAGACTCCCCAAGTAAGTGAAACCAGCAGTTACAGAAAATTGCAGTATCCAGGGGCTGGCCTGAAATTAGTCATAAGAAATTCTTCTCTGGAATAATATGTTTAACTGGTAGCTTTTTTAATGTGGTTTTAGGTTGGGGTTTTGTTTTGGGTTTTATGGTGTTTATTTAATTTTGAAGCTTTCAGACCTTTCTTCCTACCCCATGTTTGTTTGCTTGTTTGCTAGTAAAAGCGCAAAGAAGAAAAAAAGTATTCTTCTCAAACCAAAATAGAAAGTTCAGTTTTGCTGCTATATCAAGATGGAAAAAAAGCAAAAAAGACAATTATTTTCAGCAATTTAAAAAAAAATATTTAAAAAACCTGTTAAGTATTTAGGTATTCTTTTTTTTTTTTTATCCAGCATTCGGTACTTTTGCACAGTTTGCATGTGATGAGTTAATGAGAGCTAAACATTGAGACTTGAAGGCTTCTTTCGTATTTGAATAGATTTTTTTAAAGAATAGTGCAAGCACCAGAATAAATGTGTATTTCAAAAGCTGTCATCTGACAGTATTTCCTGGTTTACTCACCACAGTGGCCACCCTCTGTTCTGCTTGATCCTTCAGGAGTTTCATTATCTTAGACTTACGTTATCAGAGAACTATTATTAAATTCCTGTCATTTCTTCCCATCTTGATCAAACAAGAAATGAAGTTGAACGGTGAGGGTAGGAAAACCTAATTTAATTCCAAACATTTGTGGGAATGCAGAAAATATGTAAGAAAATTCTACAAACAAATTTATATGAGGGGTAACTGAAAAGTTTATATTTAAAAATTACACTTTATTATATTATTTGCTATTTTTTTGTAATTAAATCATCATTTTATGCTTTGTAGAACAGTACAGTTTCAAAGTAAAGAAAGCATCGTTATGTTCCTTGTAATGGTGAGCTTTCTTTGGAGGCATCTTCTTTCTCATAGTTTTTTTTAGTTTTAATTTCCAGAGATTTCAATGGGAAAAATATAAACCCATGAAATGCCTGATTTATCCAGTGGGCATATATTTATATTAATGAATATTAGAATGTATTTATTTACCAGGGCCTGTATGCATTAATTGTTCACATTTGATGTTAGGATGGTGATAATACTTCTGGTTTAGTCCAGGAAAATGTACTATATTGGATTCCACTTTTAAGCTGGGATATTTTCAGTTCCTGTCTGCTGGTCCATAAGAATTACAGGCTACAACTCCATGTAGCTATTTCAGCCTGAATAAGAGATTTTAACACTAAGTCTGGTAATAGGTTTCAGCTTCCGGATACAGGAAGATCACATTTTATTATTAACAGCCCATAGAGCTTACAAACATAGCACAGGGTCTGAAAAACTCCCTTACTGCCTTGTATGTGCACGGACCATCAGTGCCTTCTCTCCCCACTGCTGCCTTTCACGTACTTGAAGATTTATCATGTCACCCTCTACCTGTTCTTCTTCAGATTAAGCAAATGCAATTTGTTCAGTTTTTCTTTCTAAATCCTCTTTTCTGGGCTGCCATGCTCTTGCTGTTCTCCTTTGGACTCTTCCCAGCTGATAAATAACTTGAGTTTGGTGTTTGCTTGAGTTCTTATTCAAACAATGCCAATAATACAGAGGCTGTCCTGGCTAGTCAAGAGCACTGGAAATTACCAATTTTTACTTATTATTTTTGCAGAAGATTATCAGGTATTATTTCAGACAACTTAGTTTTATACATGTTTATAATAATTTACTTGCTTTTCTCTTTTTCTCAGGATTTTCAGAGGCAAATTACTGGCACTTGCGTTTCCGCTGGTCAGGGGACGCTCCATCAGACCTTCTGAGGAAATTCAGAAACTATGAGATCTAAAATGTGCAAGAGTGTGCAATCATCTGTTCGACAAGTCAGTATTTTTTTGGTCAGCAGTTACTTGTATTTTGTATTCATTCATTGTGATGTGAATGTTTGAATAAATGTCTGAATACTGATTTGTTGCCACACACTCTCTGAGCATTACAGATGGAGGTCTTTTTGTTTAATAAGCAAACTTTAATAAGCAAAGCTTTTTTCAGTATTAAAATAAAGTGATTTTGTGAAATTATCTAACATGTTATGTATTGTATCTTGTATTCTTAAATACTGTGTAGTGAATATTTTTCTCCATTCTGTGATGTTACGAGGAATGTACTCTCAGTAGAACCAAAAGTCAACGTTAAGACTCCAGCATATCATCCTATTCAGTGATGATTTTCCAAAAGTGTATGACAATGTACTTCAAACAAAACTGTGCTTGTTTCTAAACTGTGTACTCTAGTTCTCCATTACTGCAGTGATTTACAATGCACGCATGCACAATACTATTACAAATGTAACTTGTTGGAGAATTGTGATCTTAGGATATAGATGAAATAAGAAGGTTCTTATTATCCAAGGTCAAGCACTCCTAAAAATCACTTGCTTTCTATCTTAAGTACGCTTTTTGCTCCAGCTATTTACTTTGGAAGGCAGTTCCAGAACTTCACTTCTCCAGTTAGCAACTACTTCTTCTAAAGATTTATTGATGGACAACTGATACCCCTTGCATCTGTGCCAGCATTGTTCTGTGGCTTAATAGTAATTTCCCTCCCTGCTCTTGCCTGGTAGACAGGGTCCTGTCGGGGTTTTGTACGGTGAGGAATGAAGAATTGGGGCAGTCAGCGTTCATGTGTACAAAATCTCACGTTAAATGGTTTTGATATTTTGATATAGAATTGTCAAATCCTACATTGTGCTTGTTGATTTTGTATTTTCTTTTTTCTCTGTAAACCTGGCTAAATAGGTCAGGTATCAACATTGTGGTTTTGTGCAGGCAAGTGATTCCATCAGCAACAAATAAAACTGCATGCATCCAGAAAAGGGTTGTTTTCATTTTTAATATTTAAATCCTCTACCCACCACAGACATCCCTTTCGAATTTCTTGTTACTTGTCCACTCAGTGGGTAAAAGCTTAAGGGATTCCAGTTATGAATCTTGGCCACCTCCATGGAAAGTCTTACGTGAGAACTACAGTCTTCTCGAACACGGCATCAGTGTTACTGCGTCTGTCTCTCCCTGAAGTGACATGTGTGGCTCTGCCGTGCAGGGCTATGATGTGCTGACTGACCTACTGTGCTTCTCCTGTTTGCTATAAATCGTAACATGAGTGCCCACCAATGGAACCCTGATAATACGTATTTCTTATTAGCCTCGTCAGTAAATTTATTCTCGTGCCAGTTTTCTTTCCAGGGGCTGATCATGTTAATGCTGGTTGTGTTTGTACCAGTTTTATAACAGCTCGAAGTACTGGTGTTCTGCTGATACAGCTACATTGATCCTAGACTTGATGGCATCAGTAGCAATAGCTGTTTTTGCAGCACATCTTTTTGCTCATCCAAAGCTCGCTCTTTTGATTCTACGTGCTTGTCCCTTGCATGTTTGGCAGCTGAAAACATTATAGAGATTATTAATTCTCTGCAATATCTGCTAAATGTAATTATAAATTTTCATCTAGTGCATATACTGCTTTCCTTTATATAATGGTATTTGCTCAAGAAAGATTTTCAGTGTGTTTTATAAGGAGGAACTAAAGAATGTCAGCAGAAGAAACTCTAGTTTATGCAAAGGATACAAAAGTAATCAGGTGCAACTTTTGTCTCTGGCAAAAAGATGGAAATGCAACCAGCTAGAGTAATTTGAATCAAACGGCAGCTCGGATCCTCCTCTCCCCATTTCACTTGCTGGTCAAGGGGAAGGGAGGGGGTAGGTAGTTGGGTGGATGATATAGCACCTACCTGGCTGGTTTCCCTCGAGCAGTGGGTATACAATAGACCTTTGAACAGCAAACTCATTTTTCGTATCATTCAAATGGCATGATGTCATTATTAGCCACATATTACATGGTTTGTTTTGGCAAAGCACCTTTAGTTATTTGTTCTGGATGAATAATTGCAGGTATGTGGGAGATCCTTAGCCCAGTGAAAGTTGGTAGCAAAACTTGCGCTTTACAACATACCGGATAGAGATCAGTACTCTCATTTGTATTTGCCCTAGTGAAGGGGACAGACCATTAACTGGTGCTCTAATACACCAGTGCAGACTTTTTCTCTGTAAATGTGTGTGTTTAACTTAAAATGGTCCAATTTTCTGTATTTGTCAAATGGAGTTGAATTAACCTGTTCCCAGCAGAGCAAACCCAGAGGCAAGACAAGCAAGAGGAAGCTGTGCAGCCTGTTTTGCTTTTGGGACATCGTAGGTGGGATCTGGCCAGCAAGGACAGTGAACTGGAATAAATGGGCAGCCCAGATCTTCCTCATGTTAGAAAAGAAAATAATAAGGACCTGACAAATTAGTCCATGTTAGATCATTCAGGACCCATCCCCAAGCATAAACTGCTTTTTTTTTTTTTTTAATACATAGTATTTTTAGACTTTTTTTGCCAGTAGCAGGAAAAGATCCAGCAAATGTCCAGCATGATGTCATCCACAATGACATGGTGCTTTGCCCTCTGCATGGTAAGCACATCACGTACCTCACATGCTTAAATAATCATTGGAGCAGGGGCTGTAAGGTGGATCTCTGAAGGTCTGCATGATGTGATTAAGAGGCAGTAGAGTCAGGGATACAGGGTTTTTCAGTGGCCAACAGAGAACTTGGACTTTCTTTGCAAAGTGGAAACAGCTGCAAAAGGACAGTTGTGGGGGTGGGGAGCAGCAGCAACAAGCCCAGATACTATAAATTAGAAGGAGAGTCTGTGAATCTTAAGTTGGGGGAAGAGGACAGCTATCTGCAAGGGATGTTGAGGTCCCATTTGCTTTCTTCTTCTCTTCCTGTGAGTTGTTTAGGTAGGTAGCAAAGTGTCCTGAACCTTCTGGGTATCTGAGGGGTCTGACCTGGTGTGTGCTCCCATTACACAGCCATGGAACACTGCCATGCTTGAGGGCTTTGTTAGCTCCAGCTCTGGGTCGCTTAGCGTAGCTTGGTATGAAAGTAAACAGGCCTGGGAGGTGAGGCTGGGTCCTGTGGAGTCTGGTCAAAAGTACTGATTAAACTTGGACATTTTTGACTTGTGAGGACTGATGCAATTTCAGCTGGAAGTTATGAGAGTGCAGGTGGACGTTGATAAAATACAGAGAATAGGGCTGCTTGTTTAATACAGAGTTTCTAGGTCCCTGGAATTGTATCAACCAGTTTTTTAATATCAAAACCAAAGCAACTTTTTAGCCAGCTGTTTACAATGAAACTGAACAGCTTGGGGGGGGTCTTGAATTATATAAAATTGATATATGTTTAATTACTGCTGTCATGCTTGTTCTTGTGCAAATGCTGAATATGTAAGATTGAGAACATTCTAGATCTTCACAAACTTGTTGTTTTGCCAGCATTTCCCACATGACAATGTAAAAGTTAAAAGTTTTGATGGTTAATACAGGCAGTATATGACTTAAAGTCTTGGGCTGAGTAATGCTGAATGATAGGTAAGGTTGTTTCCTGAATGCTTGTTTTTCTTTTTAAGTGAGAGAGGGGAAGCAAAAAAACCCCAACAACCCCAAACCAAAAAGATAGCTGCTATATTTCATAATAGAAGCAAGTATCCTGATGATTAAAAGAGATACTGGGCAGCTTTAATTTCCTGAGCATGCACATTGCTATCTTATACTTTCATATCCTGCAATGAGGGACAAGGCTGTGGGAAGGTAAGCAGTGAGGCTGTCGTAAAGCTGATGAAATTACACAGCAAAAGATAAAGCAACTCGGTAAACTGCCAGCCTCTGTCACTGTCAGGTGGGGTGATACTTATCGGTTCGCTTATGCTGGGTATCTTTATTGCAGCCCGGTGTACACGCTCATCCTGCTGTTGTAAGAGTTGCTAAGCCTCTCCCCTGGTGGTAGGCACTGGGTATGTTTGTACTTTCATCTTCACTCTCAGTCTCTTCCCCCCGCCCCCATGTTAATGAAGATGGGGCTCTTCATGTGCTCTGTTTGTCCCAGCTTTGAAGGCCTTGTGGCTGAATCATTACAGTGGTGCACAACACAGACTGGGAACTTTTACACATTCTAGGTCTCTGATGGATATCGTAACCTGTTACAGGTGATGGATGCTGGAGAAAATGAGCGTTCTTTCCTCCCTACTCCATCTCCACAGTGGTGTGCTCTTGCTCCCTTCTGGTGGAGCAGTAAGGGAGAGGGGTTACCTCTAGAAAATGAAACATGCTGCCAGTGTTTGGACGGTTTCCAGTCTTGATGTGTGGCGTGGTTCATGGTGCTTTGGGCAAAATGATTTGCTTGTTGCTTTGTCAAAACTGTTTCTTTGAAAATATTGAAGGACTCCTGGCACCAAAGGCAGACTGCTTTTCTAAGGAGATGCAGTTTGACTCTTGGGCATCAGTCCTTACAGAAATTATGTTTACTTTGTCAGGATTGTCAGAGCTGGTCCTTTACTGGAAGGTAATTTCCCTGGAGTCCCCAAATTTATGCTGGGCAGAGGACCGTCAGCTCCTCCTCTTTCTCATGAACAACTTTGAATGATATCGATGGGACAGGGGGAGGGCAGAATAATGAGCAGAAAGGTCCAGAGGGTAAGAAATTGTTCCAGCTGTGGTTGGGCCTGGGCATCTCTGGTGCTTTCTGCTGCTTGCAGTCTTGCCTATCAAAGGGTCTTAGCGTTCCCCAGGATTCCCATGTCCATCCTTAGCCTGCTACTGCCAAAGGACTAGGCTGCTTGCTTCACTGCGAGTAGCTGATGATAAAAGGAGCCTGGACATCTTCAGTATCTCTTTCCTTAGCTGGCTGGAGGCACCTTGATCCCCGCAGGTGCTGTGCAGTGGGGCTGCACTAGGCTTCAGGAGGAAAATCGCACCAAGCGGCAGAGATACGGAGCAGAGCCGTGCTGAGCCCGTGTGTACCTTCTTGGAGTCTGGACTCCAGCACCAGCTTCATTACAGCCTTGCTTGCTCTCACTCTCACAGCTGAGGTTTGAAAAGGGAAGCAGATCAGAACAGTAGCGCTTTAACTCTTTGCTACAAAATGGAGATGAGAAGTGATAGAACTCAGGAGGAAAGCAATGAAGCCACTAGTGCTACTGATGTGTGTGTAGCTTTAGTGGGCTGTTTGGCAGTCCGTCCTTACTTTCTTCTGTAATTACAAAAAAGTTACAACCCCCCCTGCAATTAAAACCATATGGTTCTTCCCCTTTAGAGCCTTGGTGGGAACGTTTTCATAAAACTTGCTGAAGGGTGAGGGTGGGAAATAACTTGGGTGTTCGCTGCTGCTCTTTTATTTTTCAACTGCAAATTTTAAGGACAATCACTTTCGAGGAGAAAATGTTTACCAAATACAAATACTTCCTTAGACAGAGGAGACTTGTTGCTTTTCTGACAGACTGGCCTCTTATTTTTCAATATAAAATTTAAAATAACAACATATTTTGGTGTTGGTCACTTGACTTTTCCAATCCCAGCAAGATCCCAGTGAAAAGGACATCTTGAAGTTGAAGAATTTCTAAAAAATATTTATTGGATTGGTGCTTTGTCATCAGATCTACTAAAGCAATGAACCCTGTATTTTAGAAATAAGACACTTAAAATGGTCAGTAAAAGACCTGGCAGCTGCTTCAGTGATGCACTGGAAAAGAAGGACTTGGTGCGAAGCTTGCACACTGTGTTTAGTATTTCGACTCTTTTAATACTGTGGTTTTATTTATTTGGAGTGCTACCCAAAGCTGCATTACACAAAACAGAGTTTTTCCTCATCTGTTCTGGATTACAGGGGTGGGTGGGATCTTCGAGTTCTAAAAGAACAAAAAAAGTCTTCGAATTCCTGATTAAACAAAATCAAGCTTTGTATGTGGAGAAGTTATATTTTTTTAATTTATCTGAAATATGCACATTCACTAAATATTTTGATATTTTTCAGAGTGACTTACGTGTTGTACTGCCCTAAGCACACCACTGTAAGTTGCTGTTAGAACAGAAATATGCTAAGGTGAAAGTAGCATGTATACTGCACTTTAGCAAAGGATGCTTAAGTCAGTACTCCTGAATTTAAAAATTGTGTCTTCTGCAACATCTGATAAGATGTCTGATTCTAGTATCCCTTGGCACGTACCTTCACATGTGAGAACTTAAGAGAAATGCCTAGTGTTATGGTCACGTATTACACAGTGCCACTGTAAGTTATTTACCTGTTCAAGATTCCCTCTGAAGTGTAACCTCTAAGATTTGCATGTGCCCTGACAGAAACAAGCACTAAACCTGAAATCCCTGGAAGCCGTGTTAGGGAGCACTTTGAAACGTTCATTTTGCTGCCAGCTTGAACAATTGGTTTTGTCCCCTTTATTTTGTTCTGAGCAGAGATATTTTAATGTTTCCTCTTCCCCTACCTCCATTTTCTCATCAAATTGAGTTGCGCTAATAAGATATGATGCTAGAAAGAATGGGTTTGCTTGTGTGTGGGGAGGGTTGTCACCTGTCTTTCAGAAAGATGGGAATGAAAAGTGCTTGCTTCTACTCTAGTGTATTTTGGCCTCTGTGGAAATATCCTTTTTCTTATTTCCAGCCTTCTCTTACCTGAATTTGCAAACTTTTCATCTCTTCATGAATGCTGGGGACACACATATGAGGCAATTGACAGCCGAGTGGTGCAAGGCCGGTCAGGAAGAGGGGGTGTGTGTGTGCAGGGGGAAGTGCCTTGGTCTTATGCTTTTCCTGGTTATTAGTTGCATAATAACTTATGTGGGGTTTTCCCCCCTTGTTGCCAGATAGTGTGTATACGTTTCATGTCTGTGCAGAAGGCCATAAAGGACAGGAACAGATGATCTAGGGGTCTGTACTGGAGGTCTAGGAGTAATCCAACCAGCTTCCTTCCTGAAAGGGAAAGTTTGATGGAGCAAATGCATTCAATATAGAGTACCCTGCTGCTGCTGAGACTTTATTTTGTATCAGTTGTAGGACATGCAGGCAGGACAACAGCCCTTTGGGCAAATAGGGACACTGTGTGGAATGCTTTGGATTACTCCTGAGCTCTGTGCTGGGGCAGTGCCTGTCATGTCTACAGAGGGCCTAGAAGGTGGGCTTTGGAAAGAACGCTAACCTCAGTATGCCCCTTTCCCACCTTCACCAAGTTTATCACGAGTGTTTTAGATGCAATGCTGGAAACTTGACCTGGGACCTATTGCTGCTTTTGTACTTTTGTTTCTTGGCAGCAGCAGGGCAGGCGTGTGTAGACACGGCCTAATGAGTTGCAATAGGCTAAATACTAGATAATCCCGCTTGTTGCTGCAGAGGCACCCTTAATAATGAGACGAGACACCAAGAGTAAAACCTGAACATTCTGAACAGTAGGAAAAGTTTGGGAGGAGAGAAAAGAAAAAAGTAACCCACACCGGCTCGCAGCGAGCAGGGTTCGAACCTGCGCGGGGAGACCCCATTGGATTTCAAGTCCAACGCCTTAACCACTCGGCCATCGCTGCTGCTGGTAGCAATCTGCCCGCGCTGACACTCTTACCCGTCCCTCTGGCGGCGGAAGTTCCCGCCCCCGGCCGCGCGAGGGGCCAATGGGCGCCGCCGCGCCCCCTGCGCGCTCCGCCACGGCCGCTGGGCCCGCCACGCTGCTGCTGCCGGGCCCAGCGGGCCCCGGGGCTGGCCCTGCCGGGCTGTGCTCGGTACCGCGGCTCGGCGCGACGGTGCCGAGTGCCGTGAAGCTGCGGGCTGTAGCTAGAGGCGCTGCCTCTCGCGCAGCGGCTTTGTTTTGGCTGCTGTGAACAGCGGCTCAGGCAGCTGGGGAGGCGGCCGGTCGCCGCGCCCGTCCCCGTGCAGGTGGTAGCTTAATAAATTTCCCGGGCAGCTGTTCAGCTCAGCAAAAATAAATGTCAATTTACACCCGTCTGGGTGTTTCCAACCCGAAACGTGACGGCGGTGCGGGCCGCGGGGGAGGCGCGGCCACAACCGGAGCTGGCGGGAGCCCGGCGGTGTCGCGCGCGGCCCTGGCGGGTACCCTCGTGCCCCCCCCCCCGCTTTACTAACTCTTCTCTCAACTGTTAGAAAAGTTCTCTATCGTGTGACTTTTACATGTAATTTAATTCACTGTAGCTATTTTTTCATCTAGCAATAGTTAGATGTGTCAGCAGTAGTAAATGGAAATTAAATCTAACTTGACTTCATATGCTACAATGGTTAAAAATTTAAGTTTTCCTTTTCACTTATTGCAGGGTTTATGCTAGGGATTGTACCCTATTTTCCCTCCTATAGTCACAGCTTTTGTTACTTTTTTTTTTTGTTAACACCTGGAATGATGGTGATGACTGTGCTTCCCTCTCCCAGGTTTTTATGAGTTATTGATCAAGAAGCACTCTCAATTACTCTTTAACTGTTATCAGCAACAAAAAACATTGCTGGATTAATAAAGACCTTAAAATAGGCTTAATGAAATAAGTCTCTTAAAACTTTTTCCCTGGAGCCTGACCTGGGGAGTGCAGAGGACAGACAGACATTAGGAAGCATGAGGCATTTCTGTAATTGTCAAAGAAGTCAGTTATTTTGTCGTACTTAAATGGTAAAGAGAATTTAATAAATACTTAAGTTAGTACAGCTTTTAAAAAATCCTTACCTTTAATTGCTCATTAGTAGTTGGGAAGTTAGTTTGTGGTCATTGTCAGGCACCTCTAACTGCTCAGTTCTGCAGTACGAAAACCAATAGAGAACTTCTCATTAGTTTCTATGGGAAACAATAACAACAGTGTTGATGGACCACTTGTAGAAACAGGGCTGATCCCTTAGCTACGTGTAGCAGCCCTGTAATCACCCCTCTGAAGTAGACGGTAAAAGGTTGGATCAATACAGAAAACTTGATACATGTTAGTAATTCTTTTTTCTTGCACTTAACTGCATAGGGTTCATTGCTACTGTTGATATTATCTGAGTGTCTTTTTGTGTTATTGTGGATATATTACAAAAATAAAATCAAACTTCATTTAGAGTTTATGCTTGTGCTATTTGCTGTGGCTTAGATAGAGGAACATTTAAAAAAAGTTCGATGGTCCTTAACATATAAATGGTCCATATGAAATGGTCCTTATTATCCTACTCTGTATCCCCCTATCTCACTCAGTAGTTTAGTGTCATAATAATCTTCTTTTAAATTGTTGCCTGTTTAATGTGCTTACACCCAAGGTGATTTGGTCTGTTTTGCTGATGTCCATGTAGTTCTGTGTGTTTGGGTAAGGTTCTCATAAGCTGCATTACGTCTGATAAGATGCTGTCTTTATCCCATAGTGTATCCCCTGGTTTCATATACAGGAAGATGAAAAGCAAGATTATACCAAATTTTTATGATAATGTAAATAGCAAATGTGTGAAGAGCAGGGTGAGGAAAAGTAGTGCCTTCAGTATACCAGGTTATAGCTGGGGGGAACTTCTTAAAGAGCAGATGCAGAGTGGACACAGTCGGAGATCATGTTTGCTTGTGGACAAACAAGTATTTCTCAGGTGTAAATTCCAGAAAAGACTTGTTGGGGCTTTTAATACAAAGCTTTTTTTTTTTTTTCTTCCTCTTTAATTGATTTGAGGAGAAGGAACAGAGCTGTTTACTTCTACACTAATGGATCTGCTGCAGATTTATTTCCTTTACAGAAAACGGACTACTTGAAATCCATACAAGTAATTTGTTTTAGGAAGATCTTACGAAATGCAAGAACATTTTTACTATTCAAATCCAAAGAAAACCAAAAGAACAACACATCAAAGTTCAGATTTGGTAATACCCCTTCAAGTAAGAGCATTTGTTCTAACTGTTCCTGAAGGGATTGAACCACAGCAGTTGATTTTTTTTCCCCTCCTTCTACAAAAATGTATGCATATGTGCTATATACTCGTCTTCACTTGCTTCTTACGCATATTTGCCACACAGCACATGCATGATGGATAGGACTGAGATTTCCAGTCACCTAGCAGGCAATTTGAAGCTTTGAGTGAACTGCTGGATATTTATAAATCCTGGATGATCACACAAAATCTTTGCCCTCTGAATAAATGACATTTCTAGAGTGAGTAAAGGGCAGCAACTTAGACATTTATTCTGGTCATGAATGAAGGCCTTTTGCCAGTTAAAGTTTTTTAATGACCTAGAGATCTGTGCAACAAATGGCATGTTACCACCGGAGTCTTTTATGTTATTTGCACGAAGTTATTTTACCCAGAAAACATTCACAGGAAAATTTTAAATGCTCTACATTCTGAATTTTGCCCATTTATTAAGGACATTTTGTAAAAGGGGAAAAATCCCCCTTATCTATATGAAATATAAAATATGCCTTCCCTACTTTTCCAGATGCTTTGTTATGTTACTCTGACTGGAGAAACATGCAAAAAAAATATTCTGTTATATTACTGGGAGTAATATGTTTAAAATGTTCTTGAAGTCTAAATCAAAATGGTTTTGGTTTTAGACTACAGAAGTGATTCTTGCATTTCATTCTACTGAAGTAGTACGTAGTACAGTGGTTTCTGAGATCTCTAGACAATTTTTTCCTGTACTTCATTGAAGCAGGGTCGTTTTTAAATACTCCTTTTCTTGACTGAAATGTTAAATACAGTTAAGATTTTTTGATAGCTTTTAAAAATATAAATCTTCTGTAAGCTGAGAAAATGTGGAAAACTAAATCTACAGAGAGGTTTTGAGCTGCATAAAAAGAGAATTCAAGAGAAAAATGGAGAATCTGTATGTTTGTTACTGTTTTACATGGGTTTGATAGTAAGCAAAGTCAATGTGAATGGTATCATTAGTGTCTGTGCTATGCTATTTGATCTCTGTTCTGTTAGCTGCCCCAAACTATAATAGCACAATTCCTGCATCTCAGGAATTAAGTTAATTGGTGTCAATACTAAATCATGGAATCATGTTTTGGAGTTTGCATTTGATCTCCTTGTCAAGACATGTGTTTTAAATCTACTGAAAATTAGGCTGGAAAGGCAATTATATTCTGAAGCCATGCAAAATGCAGAAAACCCAAACAAGACACAGCAAAAATAAATTACAGTGTGGTCTCAGTAACAAAAGAAGTTTGTTCTCTACTTGGAAGAAAGAGAGGGGTGGTTATAGATGTTGGGCTCGGATTGTATCAGCCCTTGGATTCAATGAAAATGCCTTCGCTCCCTATTAGCAAATCCAAGCTGGTTCTTTAAACCAGACTTACTGGATGCCAAAACAAAGATTACCAGTCTGAGCTCACAAATGGCAAGACAATGTCCTTTGTAGCACTGCATACTTGAGCACAGTTTTGTGTGGTGACACAAAGACACATGGATCACTTATGAATTGTGCACCTGGAAATCCCTGGGTGCCTGACAGCTATGTAGGAATAGTTAATGTATTTCTAAGACCCCTGAGGTGTGAGGGTTTGGATCAGAGCTCGAGGGAACACTTAAGTTCAGTTGTTCTCCAGCAGGTCTTCCTTGGAAGGTGAAACTATATAGCTGAACCATTCCAGGTCCATAGGCTTTTTATCAGGTTGAACACAGATTTGCAAACTTGAACACAGACTTGTAAAGACGCATCTAAAACATCCATGCAGTATCCTGAGCCATTGAAACCTGGAAACAGACTCAGTGTTCCTTTTGTCTCACAATTTGCAATGTCTAACTTTTTATATTTTGAATTTAGGAGCCTTTATTTCCTAGCAGGACTAAGAAGAAACAACTTTTTTTTTTAAATGATAGTTGGCTTTATTTTGTATTCACGTGAATCTAGGACGTGAGTTAAATGTGCAATTTCATTAAAACTTAATAAATCATTAAATTTGTCTGACTTGTGTAAATGACACACTAAGTGTTATATTTAACCAATTACATTCAACTGAATCTTGAAAAATTCGGCGCCTGTCTCTCGTTAGAGAAAAATGTCACTTGAGCAATACTACAGGGACCTCCAGTGTTCTTTGTGCAAACTGCAAGTAAAAGAGCAGATGGGATGTTGCAGGTACCATATACAGGAGCAGGTTTAAGCACTTTCATATGATAACTTTTGAAGATGAGCAGTGATCAAAAGGGGATTACGGAAGAATGGTATCACTTGCAGAGTGCTACTTTAATTCTAGCACTTAGCTATGAAGTTGTGGTGTTCCCAAGACAGACAGATCTTACTACAGCTCAAATCACTGAAAATATTCTAAAGAAAGCCTCAACTAAAATAGCACTGCAGTGTTAAGTCCTAGATACTGAGACAGGGAAACTCAACAATATCTTAAAAAGTCATTAAAACCTTGAGATACAAGCCTGAACTAAACTCTGAGTTAAAAGAGATGTAATAAGGTCTGCTGCCAAAAGCTGGAGAGCCTCCAAACGTACAGGTGTTCAGTTAATAAAGCATGCTACTTGCTGTACATAATCTTATTTTAAGACCTTAAAGTCAGAGATATTTGGATGCCTTTAAGAGGCTGAGACAATGTAAGGGGAGAGAGGTCAAAAGAAAACTGATTTGAGTAGGACAGAGCTTCCCCAGCATTCAAGCAGGTACTTGGCTTTTAGGTGCCTTGGCCAGCTGCTTGGGTCACCTTTCAAAGGCATCAGGGGGAGATCCTTGTCCCTAGTGGGCAAGTAAGCTCCCCTGTTTCAGAATGGTATAAGCAATTCTTCAAAAATACTTTCCAGTAGCCATTGAGAAGCCCTGAAGATGACTAGATATAAAACTGAAAGCCTAACTAAAACATTTTGGTATGTCATAGGCTAAAATTAGCAATGTTTATGCATATATATGGTTAATTTGCACACAATGATGTTGTCAAAGAATTAGCTCATTATGAGAATTCATACATATAACATTGCTTTATGAATGTATTGTTCTATAATTTTAGAATTTTGGAACCTATGGCACTTGTTTTTAAATGGGAATAAAAATTACAGGTGACAGCCTTCAGGAAGGATTCTGGTATTTAGAAAGTTTTCATAAACTGAAAATTGCTTTGGAAATGCAAACTAAATGAAAACCATCAGTGCTTAGAGTTTTTCTTCATAACAGGACTAAATGTGAAGTAAACTTAAAAAAAAAAAAAAAGCTTTAGTATATCTCATGGGCTTTTAATGAAGATTTAACTGGCCAAAAATGAGCACAAGATAGCAGATAAAATTTCCCAATGGATATGTGTATTTTGGAAAGTAGATTTAATCTCCTAAAGGAGTCTTAAAAGTTTCATTTCTCAGTCACTTAAAATTGGCAAAAGCTGGACACTGGAATAGATAATGGAGAGAGAAAAATCTGGTTTAGGACTGTTATATAAAATAGTGGTACTAGGATAGTTTGTCCATTTTTTTTTTTCCCCCAAGTGTTTAACTTCTGTAAGTAAAGAGGACAGATACTGCAAAATCTTTTAACAGGAATTTGGACAGTTTAACCAATCAGTAGAAGAAATGTGCAAGTGATAATCAGCATGCAAATATATTCTTCAGCATTAAATAATCTCTATGTTATTACTGTTGAATATAGAACTGAGCTGCAAGCATTTCAACACTTCAGTTTTCTCGCCTTTTTTGCCCTCAAGTGCAATGTTAATTTGGTAATCCCTATTCCATCCCTTCTCATGCATTTACTTTGTGGCTTTTTACTTTGCTGGTCTGGATCAGCTTTTCAAATGCAACAGTTCTAGCAATGCTGCTAGAAATCTGTTAATATGTTATGTCTGTGATGCTTGCAACAGAAAAGTTAGATTAGATTCTGCCTAAGATTACAAGACACATTTACAGCAACGTCAGTGAAACAGTGACTTTGTGCTTATATGTTACTTAGAATATTCAAGAGTGAATTCTGCATCTCCCTTGGAGAATGTGAATGAATTAACAAACCCAACACAAATTGTCTATTACAACAGATAATGCTAGCGCCACTAGACTACGTAATTTCATGTTTTCTTACTGAAGAAACTAATGAATAACAGTAGCAAAAATAATGCTGCATACTGAAGTATATTTGTTTGGTATTTCTCTCATTCTATCTATTAGTTTTGTAGATCATTTAACAAAACTGAATGCCTAAACCATACAACCAATAAAAATAAGAATTTACTTCAGAAAACACTATATGGCTAAAACTTTCCATTCTGTGTCCCAAAGAACAGATCTGGGGACCAGTTTCAGGTACAGGATCGAAAGTGGCTTCATTTTGGAGCTACTACATAATGATGTTACGGCCTGCCCCTGTAGTCTGTTTCATAAACTCCCCACATAATTTGTTGATGCTGTGCTGTACACCCCTACTCTTAGTCCACTTATTCAAATTTTTAAATACTGAATTAGTTTATAACATTACTCCTCTTATTAAAACATGCTGTATTTCATTTATCCTAAACCTCGAGAGTTCTTTTGGCATCTCCGATATCACTGAAAAGCCCTTTAGGGATCGCTTGCTGTTTTCATCTATGTTATACATAATTTATATATATTCATGGTGTAAGACTGATGTTATATGCATGTTATTTCTGGTGTGCTACAATATACTTACAATCATTTAGGGTCATTTGGGTAAAAGTGATTTATTTAGCTTTCCTCCAAGTTTTTGTTGCTAGTTCCATTAAGACATTTGGAGACTATTAGATATGAATGCTAAATAAAACAAAAAGCTATTATTCGTCACTTAGAGTTCTAACCACTACACCAAATTAACTTGCCTGTGAAACAGATACTAATTTAGTATGATTTTTTTGTGTGCTTTATGAGAATTGTCCCTAATTAAGTAGTCAATAGAGTTGTCAAGTTTCAAAGAGTTTGCATTTCATCATGCTATGCTTTCTGGCACAATTTATTTAAAAAGAACCTAGGTAACTTTTCCATGTCATGGGTATGTTTCCTACTTTCTTTCCTAGTTCAGAACCCTGTACTGTGCTCCTATTCACTGTTCATTATTAAATCTGTTTGTCCCTCCCCCTGATTTAGCATTGTGCTTCCCTGTTTCATGGCTCCTGTCTCTTTCTTGGGGCTAGTAAGATGGTGCTCTGCTTTCCTTCTGTTTGGTTGAAAACATTCTGACAGAAGTATACTAAAATTCTGTATTAAGGGATTGCTGACTTGTGAAGTATTTTACTGCCTTGGCTTTATTTGCTTAACTCCACATTCACAGCACCAGGATCTATTGCTAATGACTGAAATGCCTTTCCTGGTATGATAAAATGCAAGAGAACTTTCAGTCAACCAAAGTGCTTAAGAATTGACACAATCTGATCTAGCAATTATGCGTTACCATTAGAAATGTTGAATGGGATCCTGCTATCTTAAATGAAAAGGCTGTTTAATGAATATTGCAGATGTTTATCTGGATAATGGAAAAGATTAAAGCCCTTACCTCTATTAAGATATTAATTACTGGTTGGGAGATGGTAGCATTTTTAAAAACTTCTAATGCCTTTGCTACTTAGAAGTCAGAGCTCTTCTCTGGCTTCCCCTCTTCTGGTCTCCCTCAGCTACGAATAGGGAGTACCAATATGGTCTCTGAGACACAGCTCTAATAACACAGCAGAGAAGGTTTTGTATTTCCAGCAGACATCTGGTCCCTGTAAGAACAAGGACTGGTGATTGTGAGACTTCTCCCAGCTGCTTGTAAAATGTCTCATTGGCCTCTTAATCCTGGCTGGGTGGTTTATAACAGACTCCCACCAGAATATCCGCCTTGTTGGCCTTCCCTCTGATTCTTACCCACAAACCCTGAACTCTATTGTCACCATCATTAAGCTCTAGGCAGTCCAAACACTCCCTGACATACAGGGCTATCCCACTGCTTCTCCTTCCTTGTCTGTTCCTTCTGAAGAGTTTGTAGCCACCCACTGCAGCACTCCAGTCGTATGAGTCATCCCACCATATTTCCATGATGATGACTATGTCATAGCCCTCCTGCTGCATGATGGCTTCCAGCTCCTCCCAATTGCTGCCCATCTTTTGGGCATTGGCACAGGCGCACTTCAGCTGTGCTATGGATCTCGCCAGCAACACTGGGGTGCTGCCCCCAGGCTCATCTCTAATGATCAGGGTTTTATTCTCTTCCCACTTCAAATCTAGTTTAAATGTCTCTCAGGGAGCCCTGCTAACTCCTGAGCGAGAATCCTTTTCCCCCTTTCAGACAGGAGAACCCCATTAGTGGCCAGCAGGCCTGTGGCCCTGTGATCAACAAACCCCAAAATGTAGCCAGTGATGCCAGGCCGGGGGCCACGTATTGATCCATCTGACCTTCCCATTGCAGGCCCCAGCGCTCCCTGCAGCCGGCAGGGCAGAAGAGAGCACTGCCTGGCTCCTGATCCCTCAGCCAGGCACCCCAAAGCCCCGAGGCCTCTCTTGGCTGCCCTCAGACTTCTTGTTGTTTGGACTTAATCATTGCCCACTTGGAAAACCAGTAATGGTTAATAATCTGAGGGCCGTACCAGAAAAGAAAATTTTTCTGGTAGCACCCCTTACCTGGGCGCCAGGGAGGCAGCAGACTTTCCTGTGGGCTGGCTCTAGTCGGCATACCGGGCCTCCGCTCCTGTCAGAGCAGCGTCGCTGATGACAGCCACCTTTCTTCCTTTCCTAGCAGAGCTGGCCATGATGTGTGGCGGTGACCAACTCTCCCTGGCCAACTCCTCCAACATGGACAGGCTTTTGTCCACACCATCATTTCCTGGCCTGCTTGTTCCAGAGCCGCACACATATTGCATAGGAGTAGCAGGAAAGGTGAAGAAGGCCAGGGGGTGACTTGCCTGCTGCCCCAAGCAGGGACCTGACTCTATTCCTCCCTGTCACTTCAAACCCCTCCATCTGCCTGATGGTGAGTAGGCTGGGGAGGCTCTGCATTCTGTGATGTGTCCATGCAGTGCATTTGCCTCAGCGATGGCAGGGAGTGGGTCTGCCAGCCTCTTTCGCTCTCACACTCCCTGATACTCCTAAAGCATTCATCTTCCCCTTCTTAGCTCTGCCACGAGGCTGAGCTGATCATCCACCTGGTGGCTCCTCACACAGGTGTTATCCCAGCTGCCCTGGGACAGCAGTGACAAGCTGGGGCACTCCCTGCAGTCCCTGGCCCAGACAGCTGCGTGCTTCTGTGCGAGCTGCGTCTGAGGCACCAGACGGTGCTTTTGGCTGAGAGGAAACCACGGCTAGGTTTCTTCTGAAGGGCAGATGACCACTGCTGGGCTCTTTTTGACCTCTTTGAGCTGTCAGGGTGACAGTGCACCCCCTGCGCCAGCCGCCGCGCCACCCCTGTGCCCTGGGGTTACTCTTGTAGTGTCGGGGTTTGGCCGCCTTCGCGCCGGGCCCTGCGTGCGCTGAGGCGCACCTGCCGCTCGCCGCTTCCCGCGCTGAGGGGCCGGGGCTCCGCCCGCACCCTGTCTCGCCGCTTCCCGCGCTGAGGGGGCTGGCGTTCCTCCCCTCCGCCTTGGCTTCCCGGTTTTGGCGGTTCGCAGAAAGCTCCCCACGGTCTTTCAGCGTGATCCTCCGCCCCAGAGTACGCCTGCCAGAGTAGCAGGCCTGGCAGGCTTCTCAGGTTGCTGCTTGGTTGGTTCTTTTTGTTTTGAAAAATTGAAGAATAAACTCCCTTGGTATGAGGGAATGACATTACTCCAGTGTATAGACTTCTTGTAATTTGTCAGAGGAATTGCCGAACTGCTGGTCTGTAAGAAGCTACTGAATTCTATAAGTACCTCAGTGACTGATCACCTGTTTTGTGAATTTATTACATGTAACAGAAAAGGACAGAAATCTTTGAACAAAGGAATAACTTAATCTAAAAATGCACTTTACAAAAAATAAATACAGATATAGCACAAGGGATTTGAGGAAAAACTCCCAACAAGTTTCATTTTGTGATTAATGTAGTTTCCACGGCAGAATGACTGGTATTTCTGTGGTGAGAACTCATTTTCCTGTGTGGAGGCCATTGAATTGGACTGACCAGCCAAAGACTGCACAACAACAGATTAAAACTGCTCAGTGAAGTTAGCGAGGGATGGGCTAGGTATTGAAGTCAGAGGATTAGATTTACCAATGTGTAATGTTATGATATAAGGAGTTAGGACTGGTTAATAGAGAACAGATATTAAAGAGGCTGTTAAGAAAATCTGGAAGACAGCCAGGGTGCAGAAGTATAGTATATAGTACACAGTAATCCATACCATTAACATATTTTTAGATATTGTGTGTGGAATATTTTAATGCTACTTAAGAATTGGTACTGCAGTGGCATTTGCGGTGGGTACTGCATAACTTCAAAACTTGCAATGTTTACTTGCAATGATGGGCCTACCACTTTGTTTCACAGGCGACATATCAAACCCAAGTTTGAGTGGAAAACCTTTATAACAACAAATTGATAAGAGGATTTATTACGTTAAAGACAACTTGGGAATGATTCAGGTGCCTGAGCATAGGTGTGTAGAGCCATTTTAGACACTTTTGGCCTCATAAAGCATGCTCATATCCAGCCTTGGCATATCTGGTTAAAGTCTGTGGGCGACCTGCGATACACTGAAGGTTTACGTGATGGATACCCTGCAGTATCTAAAATGGCACCAGCTGCTTAGCTTAAGTGACTGAATCCCATTCCTCATTTGATAATGCAGATGACAGGTCAAAGAACTTTAAATAAAACTAGCATTTTTCCACACCTCTCCTTTATGTACCTATTAAAATAAGGAGGATGTCTGTTCACCACTGTAGTAATGTGCTTCATGAATGAAGCACCAGTATATTTACAAAGATCTAATGATTTAAAAAATTGCAATAGGCATCATCTACATAACTCCACTTGTCTATATTGAATCTTGCAGTTAAGTGAATTGTGGTTTTGTTTGTTCTTCACTTTCAAATAACATTAATGAAGTAAACAAGATAGCTAAGAAATACTGAGAAGTACTAACTGCAGTTAGTAAGATTTAGACTTGGATTGCATCACGTAGTTTTAATATAGTGCTCAGAAAATTTAATCTTTCTTAGTCTAGCAGCTTGCTTCCCTGACTATTGTTGTTCATGTCTTCTAAATTCATGAGTTGAAGGTGAGCAAAGAAAGAATTATCTCTCAAGGTTGAAACTTGAAAAAATTCTGAGATGAATGATTTATGAATAAAGTTGTAAGTTTAACATGGCAATACCAGGTACATTTCCCCATAATAAATTATTATATCATCTAGGAAAGTCTGCTTAGTTTCTATGAATAATATATAATGCTATTGCAGGGGAACAAAGTATTCTGTAAGATGTTCTTTATACACTTTTTATCTGACTTTCAAATCTTTTCCTTCTATGCAGCTTTAAGTGCAGAAGATGCTACTGAAATGGCTTGGCCCAAATGGGATTGATTTTTATTTTTTATTTTTGTGTTCCATCCGACTATTTCAGTACTCTCTCTTATGTCTGTCCAAGTCTTGTTTTTTTCCTCACTTATGAATAGTCACAATATGTACTTATTCCTCAGATGCCCTTTTTACCTCTAAATCAACTAAAAATAGCCAAGCTGCTATGGCTGAAATTTTCCAAAAAGAAAATTCAGCTAGATGCATGGACCTCATACAGATTTTCAGACTGAATAGTTTAAGACAATTAAGATCTTAAGCAGCAGAATAGAGTCTCTAGCAGAATAGGTATAAATATTGAGCAACCTCTACCTTTTTGGAGTTTCCAGAGTTTTTTTTACATGAGTGGTATTGCATGCTGTGCTTCAGGGTACTCAACTTCGCTATAATAGCAAATTAACAAAACTTCAATCATATCCATTTCTTAAATGGCTGCCTTGCTGGAAAATCTTACACATGTGAGATTATTGACCTGGAAGTATGTTTTGAGTGTTTTGTGAAGGTTAATGAAGAAGATTGTCATGTACAGCATGGTTTGTATGAACTTTTAGGATATGTAGGTTGCAATTATATTTGGCCAGGCTTTTACAATAGTGGCCTTTGCTTTCCCTCTTCCCTTTCCCCTCCCATGTTCAACCTAAACCTCATCAATTTCAAAGGGGGCTTTGCCACTGATTTAAATGGTGTCTGATTTCTGGTCTAAAAGTTCAGTGCCAAACTATGTTTGCAAGACTAGGAATGAGCTTGGGGTTTCTTTAAGTGGTATTTTCAGTAGCAAGTTGTCAGTGAAGTCAGGAACTAACAGTTTAGGGGGAGGTCCTAAGTGGGTAGCGCCCTCCCCACTTTAATTCTCTTCCCCTCCTATTTCATTTCTCATAGATTAGGAATGACAGGCAACCATTTGCTGTCTTACTGTCAGTGCCTCTGGAGTCCAGCTGCATCAAGAAGAGTTCTTCACAGAGCTGTTTCTAGAATCTCTTAGATTCTTGATATAGAAGGTAAGATTGAAGAGAAATGAAGGGAATTTTCCACTTAGTGAAAGTACACGAAGCTGTGAGTGGAACTATAGTTGCTTAATCAAATGATCACTTCAAAAGTTTGAGATAAAAAGCTGGTTTTCTTAACCAGCTTTTTAGAAGAAGAACTTCTAAACATGATATTTTTAATGTTCTGAGTATTTTAAATTGTCATGGTCTTGTCACTTGAAGCCAGTAGTCAAAGTTTTGCAATGTGTTTTTGTGTTTTCCAAATGTGAAAAAACATATTGGAATATTGGAAAAGGAAGTATAAAATTTTGCGTGGATGCTGTTATTTTAACAGGTTTAATTTACCTCCTGGTGCTTTGCTGGATTTTGTGTCTAATGCAAGGAAAGTTTATGTAAACGTACATTTATCACCTCGGTGTTGAAAATACTGAATTACTCTACCAGGCAATTTTATACAGCTGTTTCTGATTTTAAAATATGAAAGGCACTTGTTTATAAGTGAGGGGTGATGGAGGGCTGTTATGTTCAATATAACGATTGGTATATTTCTAAAACTTCCTGTACACTAAGACAATTTTCCATTATGGAAAATCCATTTGGATTCCTCTTATTAAAGGCAAGCTATGTTCAAAGCTAGTGAAGCCCAAAAGACATCCAACAGCAAAGAATTAGGCCTGGTGAAAAATGCATAATGATGCTGTTCTCTTCTATTCCTAATCAGCTGGTTGATGTTAGGAAACTTATCCGCCTTGGGAACAAAATTTGGTTGGTTTTGGGTTTTTTTCTTTTTTTGTGGTTTCTCTTTAGCCATTATGCTCTTGAGTTGGAATGAGAAAGGAGGTCAAAATGGGCAGGACTGTCTTCAGTCATTATTTCTGAAGCTGTTTCACCAGAACCGATGTATCAACTAAGTAGGGTTTTTCTTCTGAGCTACATTTTGATTTGAAATTGGTTTTCTGACTTGATAGTGGAAATAAAGTGCTGTGCAGTATCAGGAGCCCTGTGGGAACAATTAATCTGCATGTCAATGGTCTGCCCATGTATAGAGGCATGGCATGGTGGGAATATGGTTTTGCTTATGTACTGTCTCCTGTTCTTTAGATCGTGCTTTTGTAGGTGTTAGCTAACTAGCTGCTTGCCAATATCCAAAATGCCGCAGTTTCTGAGAACCATTTCTCTTATTTTCATGCATATCTCAAAGTTATATACTTAAGAAGTATCAATCACGTATGGTACCATAATTTTGGGGTGGTTTTATGCGTGTCTGTAGACAACTGGGAACAATTATGCTATTTGGGTCACTGGACAAAACAAATAATGCAAGCCTTTATTTCAACTTGAAAACAGTTACATAAAATGGTACATGATGGTGAGGCATCCAGGGATAATGCATGGGTATGAAACAAGAAAATCACTTGGCAAGAGTAGCAGCTCTACAAAGAGAAGGGTAAACCATGTCTTTTTACCTCTTTGCAACTAAGAGACATTGGTTAAGCAAAACAGTATAGTATAATTTTGCAATAGATAACCCTCTGCAGATAACAAAAAGGGGAAATCAGGACATTGCATTTAACAAAAATAAAATATAAAAACCTTTCAGTAGCACATCATGGGATTTTTTTGTTGTCTGTTTTTTTTAATGAGTTGAACAATATCCTATTTTTAGTGGAAGGTCAACTTGAACTTTATTTAAACACAGTCTCTGGTTCTGAATAGAGATAGGAACACTTTAACAGTGATAACAAAAGGGAGGGCTTGGAGCCAGACCTTCTTAACCTATCATTACCAGCACAGGATAGCCATCCATGTAGGAGCTATATGCCACTTAAACAGAGATCCTTGTTTCGTGCTCAAAGTGCAGGCAGTGAAAATAGCACAGACACTTAACCAATCTCAATGGATTTTTTTTCTTTAAGAATTTGAAATGTCTCCAAAGAGTATTAATGAAAACCTTTTCTTTTTGAATGAAATGAATCTGATGTCACACCACCTTCTTTTTTTGAAGTGAATGCTTTTTCAGTATCTTCAATATTACAACTGCAGTTCAGGACCGAAAGCTCCAGTACCTGCAAAAATGTACCTGGTAGACATGTTATGAAGATAAGATTGTTAAAGCATTTCTAAACCAAGCAGGATTGCTTTGGTTCTACTGTCACCCACTAGAATGTCATTGATATCAGTGGAATTATTTAGTTTACTGCTAATACAGTGAGAGCATTGTCAGGTTCACACGTTTCTATGGTTCCACTTCCATGGAGAAGATTTTCCTTGCTGTGGCTCTAGGCTCAGGACCATAACGCACATATTTTTGATAGCTGTTGGTTGGAAAGCACAGCCTGGCATGCTAGTGCCAAAGCCAAAAGTTCCGTAGCTGGTCAGGCTGTAGGATTCACACCTCTGCTGGAACATCTCCTAGAATTCATCAGTGTGTCGCAACTGGCTGGAAGTGCGTGCATTCAACCAAGGCAGTAATTTTGACAGTGTGTTTAAGGGAGAAGAATGTATTAGCTGACCTTACTAAGAATAATACTGGTATCGGGATAACCTTGACATAAGTATGGAAGATGAAATTATATTCTTTAGATTTACAGTGTAAATAGTATTTGGAAATGTTTTACTGTCCTTAGCCTGCTTATTGGTCTCAGTTAAAGAAAGTGTGAGTAAGACGCTGTAGTGACTAGATAGTGTATTTCAGCACTCCATCCCTGATTCTGCCACTGGCATTCTGTGTGATCTTGAATAAATAATTTTTCCTCTGTGATTCTGTTTCCTTATGTTGTATTGGAAGACAACCTCTGCTTGAAAAAGTACTTTCAGGGAATGCATTGTAGAAAAAGTAGGCTTGACTATTAAACAGGGAAAGAGAGCGTGTTCTGAGTGTTATAACCCTGGGAAAAATCTTCATTTGTTATCTCACTAGAGATCAGAAAGTCAGCATGAGACAAGTTCATGGAGGTGTGATGCTTTCCCCCATCTCAAACATTTTTTTCCATAAACCTTAATTAAACCTTTTCATGCCAGTAGGTCAGTCATAACCTGTTCCTTGCCATTTGTATTTTCCAGTATCCAGTAAGAACTAGGCTTAAGCTGTGTTCTTTTCCTTGGTATATTCATTATAAGGGATGATGTATGACACTATTTATGCTGAGAAGTATGTTGAAGAACTTAACAGAAACCTTATGTCCTTGGGAATTTCATCTGCTTTTCAGGTGTGGTTGAAGTCGGCCAATGGATTGTAAAAGTACTCTAGGGAGAAAGCAGGCACAGACAGAAGTGAAAGGGAATGTAAAAAGAAAATAAGTGGTTTTTTTTTCTTCTCTTAGCTTTAAAAATTATCTTCCAATTACTTCACTGTAGATCTACATCTAAATGCAAAGCCAGTTTAAATAAAATAATCTTCAGTGGATGAATGTTATTAATGGATCTGAATCTTGTCACCTTCTTCAGTTCTCCAGCTCATCTTTCCTTTGTGTTATCTTTGCATTAACAGACGTGTTTCGTGTTACTAGTGATAAGAAGTGATAAAATCTGAGGTAGTTAGTGTGTAACCTGACAGCTTTGTATGGAAATTTAAAAATTTGGCAGGTGCGTTATAGGTTTTTCCTGGTGTTAAATGGCCAGATCCTTCCAGGTGCCAGAGGGATTGCTCCATTCCAGACATGTTCTGGCCCACAAAGGTCTTCAAGCAAAAAAAGCCCATGCTGTCGTATTGAAAATGGAACTAGTACATTTTTAGCATTCTGAATATCTTAGTTCATGGATCAGCTAAAGGATTAAAGAAAAATGCGGTGACTGTTTTTGTGGCTTCTACAAAATCTGATTTGCACTTGCTGTACTGACTCTGCAGAAAGAGACTAACAAATTTTATTCCCAGAGTGGTGTTGGCACCAACTGATGAAGCTGTATAATAAATATTGAAACGAAGAACAAATAATCAAATATATTACATACTCTCAGCAATGTTTCACATCCTGGAATTCCTCAAGTGTCCTGTCCATGTGTATCTTGTTTAAAAATACTAATCCAGACTAATATATTTTCTTGTGTTCCCTGTTTTTTAGAAGGTAATAGGCCTGTGCATTTTATGAAATTGATAGGATAATATATTTTATGTCTGTGTTCAATAGAAAAAAAACCCTAGAGAAAACAAATTTGGTGCCAAGTTGCTGGGTGATAGCCTTATGAATCCCTTTGCTGTCCAGCTCAAAAGTCTGAGACTGAGTCATTGCCTCGAGACAGAAGTTGGCATACAATCAGAATGTATAGGAAAACAGTAGCTGTTCTGAAAATTGCAAGAATAATCACCAGAAGTATCAATAATGACATGTTTCATGTCATCTAATTGTTCAAAAGCTTTTTAACTTTACATTTTTTTTACATATTTGTGCTCTAGTATATAGCTTTAAGGATGCCCATCCCCCTGCCACCCCTCCAGCAGCCACTGTGTCCTGTCAGTCATCCTGAAATACACTGGAGAGCTTGTCAGGCAGTCCCTTGCAGATGCCTCAGAAGCCTAATAGTGAGCCTTAGCAGTTGCACTGAAGTTCCTAACACAAGGAAATTACATAGGCAGTTGCTTTAGTGCTGAATATGGACCATATATATTCTAGGATAGGTGAGTGATGTGCTATTGGCTTTCTAATGATCTAGCAGGAAATGGATTCTAAAGTTAACGTTTTCTAATTTATGCAGAATATCTTTGGCTCTGCTTTCTGACATGAATTAGTTTATTTATGTCCGTATAAAGTGTACTTATAGATTGTTTAAAAGCTCTAGGTACTATGTTCACGTTCTATTGCAGATGGATACAGACTGACTTTTTCTGGTGTCTTTTTTTCTTACACCAAAAGATTCAGCAGTTTCAGTTTGGACACATCTGCTGAAAAGACAAAATTCTCATTATCTTAAAGTTTGTAGCACTTGTTAGGAGTGTTCAAGGTGGCTGCTTTTCTGACTGTTCTGACACATAACTGTATCTTGTGACACATGCTTAACATCCTAAGTGTTGTAAGAGCTGTTGGTCTACAGTGCTGAAATTGCCTACTGTAAAGGTTAATATAACGGACTGTGAGGTTATAGCAGCCTTTTACCAGAATATCTCACAGTCAAGATCCCTACTGTGATTAGACTGCATATTATACTGGAGTAGAAATATATATTTTTAAAAACATAGACTATGGACTGTGATTCTCATGTTTTTCCTGAGGCAAGCACCAAAATTTATTGCCTCAATGAAGATAATCAGGAAGGACAGAAGTTCAGTTTCTAAGTGGAAATATCAGAGAAAACCCCCAAATGATCTTTACTTTCTGTCACCTATTATCCTTGCCTTGATTTAAAAAATAAAAATTAAAAAAATCCTATTTAAACACTGATTAGCTAATGTAAATAACAATAAGGTAAGCCTGGCAAGTTAAAAATAAAAAGTCAAGGTATCAAAATTATTTTAAGGTTTTGTAGTTTTCACTGCATTGGCTTGCAAACTTGTTTCCATATTTTCAGGAAACATTAGAGTTTTACTTTAAAAAACCCCATGGACTAGAATCAGCAAGTGAGAACTTAAGTAAGTTACTTATACCTTAAAATATAATTGAAATTTTCAAAAACAGTATTTTTTGCAAATGACTCTCAGTTAATGATAAGTTATGGGCCTGACCCAAAGCTAAAAAGCTACTGTTGTGTTCAAAAGCCAGTTAAGCCAGGGCTCGAGCAAAGAATGAAAATGGTTATGTTAGACAATACACTAGGGTTAAAAACCCAAAAAACAAAGAAACCTCCAAACAACCCAAAACCCCAGAAAAGGGAGAGTGATAGCACATGGATTCACATTTTTCTGATCTGCAAAAATGGGATTTGATTTGTAACAATTCCCAAGTTTGAGACTGCTCAGTGGTATGATTCTGGAGCACATTGATCTCTAGTAAAAGGAATTGACTGTGATTACAACTACATTTTTATCTGCCAAATTTTAGAAAAGGTCTGATCATTGTAGATGACTTGTAGTATAGGAAGCTGTGCTGCGAGAATGGAGAGTAGCTCTTGCTGCAAGCAGCCAAGATTTTATTTCTGAATTTTGAGAAAAGCAGTTGCTAACACCCTTCTATCAAGAATTGAGGGGAAGCCGCTGTGAAGTTAAAGCATGAGTGTATCTGCAGAAAAAATAACCAGAAAATCACCTAGTCATTTCTTCAAATCTCAGTAGAAGCATGAAGTGCTATATCCACCCAGGTCTTACCTGTCCCCTTGCAACTGATATATGACTTAACCAGAAAAAAATTCACAGCACAATTGATACCATCTATTTGCAACTATTGTGAAGGATTTCAGGAATTACCCATATACTGGGAGGCTTGTGAAAATGTCAAAGGTACAGGCTGTGAACCAGCAATATCATAACAATATTTTTTTTAATATGAATGAAAGGCAGACTCATTGGAGGGTTGGCCAAAGGTTTTCAGAACTAGTGAACTGCCGACAGTAAAAAAAAGTCTGTCTTTTCAAGAGTGTGAAATTATATGGTTTGATGCAATTCTAGTGAAGCCAGAGGAGGGTATCTTGTTGAATTAGAAGGCTTTTTGATTCAGGGAGGAACAGCACGGCAGAAACAGCTTTTCAGCAGTGTAGGTGCTTTTTGATTCAGGGAGGAACAGCACGGCAGAAACAGCTTTTCAGCAGTGTAGGTGCTTCTTTGCTGTGTATTGATAGGCTGTACCAGGTAGGTGCTGACAGGTAGGCACAGACATGACGCACTATTTGCCAGTGCTGCAGAGTCAACCAAAGGTGCACACGCTACTGGTTTGTTATAGGAGAGGCGGTTTAAGAAGCTATTAAATAGCAGTGCAGTTTGGAGTTGAAGCTAACTGAGAAGAGCAGGGATATGAATGACAGACATTTGTGGCTTTAAGAACAAGTTATTAGTACTGTAGGAAAGCTTACTTTAATGGGTTAAAAAGGGTCTCCCGTTAATATTTGCTATCTTTAATTCAAAAGATGGTGTGGAGGTTTGAATATTAGTGGGAACCTGGCTTCCAGGTTACTGATAGCTCCCTTGATAGTATAGCAGATGTTACTGGAAATAACTATATAGCTGTAGCTATAAGAAAGTTTGAATTTTAATCTACTTTGCAGACACAGAACCTTTCTGAATATTCATTATTCAATAAAATGATACAGTTAATAGGTGCCAGCCCTTTGAGATTGTATGAAGCCCTCTGAGTGATTGTAAATGTGTCTCTTATTGATTCCTCCACTGAACAGCAGATGGAAAGAGCTTGTCTTATTTCTTGCTTTGTTGCATATACAGTGTATTAGCAAGAATTGATAGCCTGGCCATAACAAACATACTGGGCTAGATAGACTGTTGGTCTGATTCAGTAGGACATTTATTATGTTGAATGTGCTTGTAGATATTTTGAATTTGTTGACTTTCGATGCCTTCTGTCTCTTGCGGTTCTCCTTAGTCTGAAATTCTGAAAACACTGGTTAAGCAAAGTTTGGAAACACAATGTTTTGCCTTCTGGGAACATGTCTTAATGACTAGTCTCTACAGTTATGCTGTGTTTTCAGCCTGTTTTGTTCTGAGCTCAGTGAGTAAATAAGTATTTTACATTGAGTAGAACTGAACCAGCAGAAGATACAGAGTCATCCATCTCAAACCACTTTGCAACAGCTGCAGTGAAGCTTTGTGCATAAGAGGTGTGGTCTGTACACTTGCATAGCTGCAACTTCACCACGTGAGGGAGGATACATGACAATTAGAGCTAGCAGAAGGGCCACAGTCCTTTTCCGTACTAGGGGCCACAACTTGTTTCTGAAGCAGTGAACGATGAGGGGGCTCGGTCCCCTTCAAACAGAGGGATAAGTTAAACTGGAGTATTTCAAAACTGTGGGAGTATCCTACCTACTCATTCATTGGACAGAAAAAGAACCACTGATGCCGGTGATTTGAGGAGTCTCAGATTTTATTTCCTTGGGAATTGTTACAAGTATCTAAAAGTTAAATGTGTAATATATGGCCAAATACATTGACATTTCTAGAGTTCTCTTTCTCTTACTAATTTCCATGGAAGGAAAAGTGTAGTTCTAGTCAGTCTGAACTCAAGGTTTTCTTCCCTTTGTCTTCTGATTTGGAATTAAAACTGAAAAATCAATAACCTGACTGTATGCAACTGAATTTGTGGGAGCTTAGGGCTGTGACTAGTATAGCTTGTAATAAAAGAATAAACTTGGCACTTGCATTATCTTTACTAAGAATGGCAAACCCCTAAATTACCTTTAACCTTAATTCTTTAATTATTATTCATACTATCTTTGCTTGCAAGTGAAATGTGGATAACTGTTCTGTGGCAAAAAATTTGAATCTGTTTCTACACAACTTGCTATAGAAACCCTAAACATACTGTGTGTATTAAATCAATGCTAGGTTCAGTGGAAGGTGACAATATATCTCTTCAGCCTGCACAACTGCAGTACGTTATTACTTTATTATACAGCAGTAATGGATGTAATAAGTCCTGCTTAAAAAGGACAGATATCCATTATTTGTGTGTTTGAGGTCTTTATTGGCTAAAAAGGCTTTGCTGAGCTATGTTTTATGGGAAGTTAAGTTACTGGAAAACTTAAAATGTTTTTTATTTTGGGACAATAATCAGTTGCATTCCTACTAAAGCACAGTTATAATTCTTTGTTGGCGCACACACATTTCACTGTGGCTGAAGGTCTGAACCATGACCCAGTGAACTCAGTAAAAACTCTTAAATTAACATCGGTGGACTTTGGATCAAGCTCCTAATGAATGATTTATTCACTTTAAAGACTTCACTTAGCTTTACTTCCATCTTGCTGACTTCAGTAATAGGCTTTCTTGACATAACCTGTCTTGACACTTAGAAAATATTTGTTATTAGAGGGTGTAAAATAACTAAATGTTTCACTTTCTCCTGCTATTAATTGTTACGACTTTTAAGAGCTTTTTGTTCTTAAAGTGTTTATTATGACCAGTGTAATTTGGCACATGGAATAAGATACAGGTATTGTGCACATAGCATTCATGTTTTTGTTTTGTGATAGATTCAGTAATGTAATGTATAATTTTTGCTTTAAAACTCCTTTTTATTGACTACTAGAGAACTTATTTTCAAAGGTCTTCTAATGCAATTATCCTTGTGTATTTTTTAATATACTGTCAATTGAGAAATCTGGAAGGGAGGACAGGGAATTAAATGTACTCTAAATCGATTATCTCAAAGTTTATGGAAATACCTGCATTTTTTTTTCACAATTTAGAAATGAGGGATCATAAAAAATAATTTTATCTCTTGTAATCCTGAGCCTGTTATGGTACCAAGTCTGTACTCCTGTAGGCAGCTCTGTGCTCTGACAGAGGGCAATGAGACTTGTGATTGTGGATAATAATTGCTTATTGGAATTTTATTTTCTTTTGTACCTAGGTGAAATGTCAACAAAAGTGCCGAGCATTAAACTGAAAATTGATCCTCAGGATCTGCAGATCCAGACTTTTACAGTGGAGAAATTACTGGAACCATTGATAATCCAGGTATTTTAGTCTTGCAGAAAATAAATTGGATAACCATTGAGGGAAGGGCGTAAGGCTGAAGAACATTGGCTAAGGACACTATTATAACAGGCATAATCATATCTCTACTTGTAGTTTACGCTGGCTCAGAAACTCTCCAAAGGGATCTGTCTTTTTCCAGATTTGGTCATTCATTTAGTCACTTCCATTTTTGCAAATGCCACACAGAATATCGTAACAGATGTTGCATGTTCTAGCTGATCTCTTGTACAGTATTATCTAGTGCATGTTGAAATGTAGAATACACTGCAAATGGATTTCCAGCACATGGAAAGTTTCATGTTTTAAGTAGTGGACATAGTGGGAAAGAAGAGACTTGAAATCTGTAGTTGAGTTTCTTTGTCTGAGTTTTGAGAATAATTGCATTCTGTTGCATTTTAGAAGAGATGCCCTAAGAACAGTGCAATTGTTGATGTAGAAAACTACCTTAGTAGTTTTCCTTCCAACTAAAGAAAACTCAGACTGGGGAATTTACAAAACTGTGTTTGGGCTTGTTGATAAAACTTTCTTTTTAGGAGGAGTGATTTTACTGCATATTCCAGTTCTATTTCAGGTATTCACTGGTTAAATATGCGATGCTTAGTGTGTTAAAGACTCTCTCATTATCTCTATATTTGGCATGGATTAGAATTGTCTTTTTTAATACAACAGGAAGGACCTACTTTAAGACCTGACCTCATTTTGCAAAAAACATGTATAACTAAGAAGGTGTTAAAAGACCTCTGTAGCAATAAGTTACAGGGTAAAAACCAGAAAAGACATCTTCTGTTTTGAAATTTGAGATATTTTGAATTTTCTCTTTGTGGTACTTAGAACAAAGATTTTGGGGTACCTGCATTTAGTTAGTCAGACACATAGCAAAAACCCCAGGAAAAGGGAAGAGGTGGTGGTCATGTTTTATAACAGTTCTAGGAAAATTTGCTTTTAAAAATCAGGTAATTCATTGCAACAAGCTTATCTTTAACAAAAAAATTAGATATTTTTGTTAGATATAAAGCATAGATATAAAAACAAAAAGATTGTATTTTCCCCATTTGAAACCTCTGACTCTCCCCAACTCATCTAGTTTCTTTTATTAATTTTTCATTACCAACTTCGAAATTTCTTCTCTTATTTTTAATTTGGTGGTCTTTTCCTCCCTTACTCATTCGTCCCTTCTGGAAGATTCTTTTCTTCAGAAAGTAATCTTTTCTTTTTATCATGACTTCATTTCCAGCTGTTCTTAACTGAGCTGCCTCTCACTCATTTTGTCTGCTTTTATTTATTTATATTTGCCTAGGTTTGACTGATGGTGTATAAAACTGCAGGTAACAGTTCAGTGGTTTGTGGGAAGTTGTCAAGCTGAAGTATCGTATATGGATGGATTATAAAATTAGTTTTACAGTAGTAGGAATAGATGTCTTGATAGACTGCATTTCAAAACCTTCCCTTGTATGCCCGTAGGTCAGACTCAGGCAGCTGCAACACTGGGTATTTTTAGAGGAGGTGAAGAAATGTAAATTTTGGCCTCAGTTCTGCGGGATCAAAGAAACCTGACCAAAACAAAGAAATACATTTCCAGAAAAAAACCAAAGAAACGATCTCATTTTAGTTTTGTTTTTTTCAAAAGCTCTTCTCAAGCATCTTTAAAAAGATTGAGTCTGTTAAAAATGGAAATGCTTAGATTCAAAGAGAATATGATTTCAGCTGTCTTTTCCCCCACTCAACCTTAATGCTTGCTTTGTTTCGTAACAGAACTGTGGAAGGGAAGCTTTCATTTTGAGTGGGAGATGGAGAAAAAATGTTGAAAATGCAAAAGTGGGGATTATAACTAATACTCAGTGAAGGATGATTGAGATGCTGGAAAGGCAATAAATGAAAACTGATCTATGATTAGAAAGAGAATCATACTAGTCACAGGTAAAAACGAATAGTGTTGTGCTCTGGCCTGATTCACTTGGCAGCTGTGCTCTGAACATAGTTTAACTTTTATTTTGAGAATTATGGTCTAATTAATTTATTTGATAGTCTTGTAATGCTCTGGTAAGAAAGAGGCAGTGGAAGTGTATGAGCCTCTCTGAAGTCTGTCCGAGCCAGTTATGCTAAGTGTTGAAGCAATCATTAAATTAACAACATCAATATGGGAAAAAAATGAAGGCAAAACTAGCCTATGTGGAAGTAACTTTACAAATGACTTTGCTAGATTCTCTCTCTTCCCTGCAATTTGCAATCAGCAGTGGTGATCATTTCCAAGTTGTGAAAACAGTATGACACACTTTTTTGTATAAACCCTCCTCTAACTTGGCAACGTCTCCATCCTTGGAATAAAACAACGGCCCTAGATTACAATGTCTGGGGGGTTGCAGGGGCAGCAGTCTCACTGCATTTCCTTCTTTGCATCCCAAACAGTGGCCTGACCCAGGGTGGTAAGTTCAAATAGTGCTGCGCAGGGCTCTGCAGAGATAGAAACTTGTGTGTTGGAAGTGACATAACTGTGTTGGTGCAATTCTGTGTTCAGCCTTGTAAACTGTACTCTCGTGGGCATATACTACTAGCTGCACTGTTTCCTATGTATTGTAAAAAAGTTTCTTTAATCCTGTCCATTTACTCCCTCACCAGAATGGGGTCCTTCTGTGGCCTTTATTATATTTTATTCCATGGGCTTTGAGGACATTAGTGAAGGAAGGCTTTTAGGTAACATTCCTTATCAATGCATCTAGCACATTAAAAATTGACATCAGCTGACAGCTGTCTTGATGTGAATTGGGTACATGCTCAGACAAAGAATATTTCTTTAATTCTGGGCTTTTATTAGAGATGCACTCTGTCATGGAGCAATTAGTATGCACCAATCAGTAGATCATGAAGCATTTTCATGCACATAGCTGATGTCTAATATGTGTCTTGCTTGTGCTAGGTTTACTCACAAAATAAAGCAATTAATGTAATGCAAAATATCCTCTTGTTTTGTCTCATCCTCAGAGACTGAAGCCTGTTTAATCTCTTTGCTATACTACGTAATGATTACAGTTATGGCTAGGTATAAAATTGCTTCTGTAGCAAGCTATTATAAGGCTTTTTTCCTTTTGAATTTATGTGCAAGTAAATTTTTGAAAGATATGACTTGATGAGATTCATATAGCTTCATGAATTTGTGCAGGAAATACTTAATAAGTGTCTTTGCAGTCGTTGCAAGTCTTATAAGTTGTAAATTTGCCACATTTGGATATTGTATCTAGAGCTCTCTCTTCTATAGAGATGTATATACACACACAATTAATATATATATTATGTGTGTGTATGTATACACAAACAAATGTTTGTAAGAGCTTTCCCTGCAAAACCTCTTGCTTCCATCTCTTTATATTTTATACAGGCATACATACTAAGGAAAGTTTATGGCTGCAAGAATTATGTAAGTTTTACAGAGTATGTAGAAACATCCATGTGTTCTAGAGTCCCTTGCATCATTGATGGAAAAATAGGCAAATTGAAAGTTATTTATACTCACCTGTCATCCATACCAACAGAAGTTTTCTTGCACAGAAAACACATGCTGTTGGTTTCAGTTCTATGTATGGTAAGTTTACTTTATGCCCACTGAAAGTGATTCACTTGTATTTATTTGTATATGCAATACTTCAGATTTGAAACAGTGAGTAGGCTGTTCTGCTGTTGTCATTAGATCACTGAGTAAATATCTTGTTTTTTCAACTGTCTAGGGTTTGCAGTTACACTGAACTAAATTTTAAACAAAAAAGACTTTTATGGTTCATGGTCTAAAATACTTTTATGTTAATATCAAAGGTGAGCCAAATCTTTTGATATTCAAGGTACCAAGACATTGTTTCCTTAACTACTGCAATCAATATTAAAAGATTGTAAGGGCTGGCAGGAATTGAATACAGCACTGGAAGAACTGCTGCACAGTTCGTTAGGAATTCAGTATTTGGAATAACCATGACAAAAAAATACTACCCCTTCAGCCTAATAAATAATGGCAGTAACAGGCAACAACAATGTGATTCAGATTTGCAACTGTAACAGCATATGGGCTTGAAAAATCTCACTTAAAAAAGACCTCATACCGCTAGCGCAACTCTGTTGCTCCTACCAGAGATACAAAATAACTTCTTGACTGATTTCCTTTGAATGCTGGGAGACCTGGTGTATATGGCAATAAGAAAGTCTTAATAACTGGGAAATACAGTCAGGCATCAGCAGGATTAATTAACTGAAATACAAGTTTTTCTTTTTTCTTTTAATACCATTTTGTCTGGGTATTCTGCCACTACAGTACAGGCTGTGTTGACAGTGGATCAAAGGGGCGCACTGTATTAGCTGCTGTGTAGTTGAATTCTTTCTGTTAGGATCTGCATAAAGTTTTTGCATTCCTCATTGGGATTCTGTATTAGATGATTCAGAGTAGTTTTTCTGTATTCCTTAATCTCCATAAGCCAAGAACTACTTATCAAACTTTGACTTGAATTTGAGTTCAGAAGCTGCCTCTGGTATTTCCTGACAGTGATGCTGAAGGTAGAGGTCTTATAGTCAATAATTTTCACCTGCAGGAATGATTATTTTTCATATTTCACCATTTGCTTTGTTTCCTTTTCCTCCAAAACATATGAATAAACAGTACATAGAATAGTATATTACATAAAAAGGAGGCTACAGTAAAAATCTGAGAAATGGAATAGATTATTTTCTGGGAATGGTGATTAAATAGTTAAGACACTTAAAAATGTCTTTTACTTATAGATTTTTGAGGCAGCTTCTAATTTTCTACAGTGTTTTATGACTACTTGTTGGAAGTATCAGCCTATAATCTCTTCAACTCACTCTTAAAAATATGATCATTGAAACTGTATTAAATACTCTAGAACTAATGGTAGAGGGTTTGTAAAAATAAAAGATATTAAGATTCTTACTCCCATTGCATTCTCTAGCAGCTGGCTGATTTATGTGCAATAAATAACTTCATTTACTTTCTTTGAGCCACAGTCAGAAAAATACACAAGCCCTCTTTAACAATCTGAGCCGGAGTTATTTATGTTGCTGCCTCCCTTGTGACATGCCAGAGCAGCCGATGTCAAGTGGCTGGTCCTTTTTTCCCCGAAATTCCACATGAATGATGTAGGGGTCAGGGCTTTTGTCTTTCAAAGATGTGTTTATAGAAATGCTTCCCAGAGGATGTTTGTCAGTTACTTTTAAAAGTACTGACTCATAAAAAACACTAAAGTGTGTGAATTCGTGAGCAAGCTCTAAAGGTGAGCTGGGGCACAGCTAGCACACTTCTTGTTACATACCTGTGAATGGAGCCCTTTTTCCATAGATGAGCTCAAACCAGAAGCTGTACTGCAGCCTTTAGGTAAGCTTGCCTGCAGGACCGAGAAATTCATATACAGCTTTTGCTTTGCTTATACAATTCTGTTAACAATTGGAATGACATTTAATAAAATGAAGCAATTATATACATATGTGTTCACTGAGCTCCAAGGCTAGATCTGTACTTCATATTATACTATCCATGTTCTGGCACAGACAACAAAATAGAAGGAGGATTAAAAAACATCAGTGAACTTAATGAAAATAAAATATGTTTTAAAATAGCTATATAACGCGTTTTAGGAGTCTTGTCTTAGTGTGAGAGCTCAAGCAATGACTTATAGAATAGTCTGTTGGAAAAATTCTGTTGGAGTGTGGAGGCTGTGCTCATATGATGAGGAATGTGGAGTGGAATGCTGTATAAAAATAAGTTCTTTATGGATGTTGAAGTGCTTTTTCAAAAAATATAACTTGGACAAAGCTGTGGTAAACCTACATTCTGTGTAAAACTATTCAATTTTAGTGTTGAGAGCCACCCAGAGAATTCTGAGGTGCTGAGTTCTGACCGCTGTGATCGTCCTTTAGAAGAAGAGAAAGCATTTTGAAATGTGTCTGTCAGTACTCATTTTGGGTATTTGCTTCTGAGATAACTTGGGAGATTGAAACTGGAAGTATGGGAAGATTCAGCACTGATTATACTTCCTGCCTTGGAAGTATATATATAAACTCCTTAGATAGTTGTGGTTTTTTTTTTTTTTTTTTGTGTGTGTAAATTTTAAAATAAGCATTGTTGGGAGTTTGCATCAGGGTTAATATGACAGTGAGATTTCTATTGACTTTGCTTTGGTTGTACAGAAAGAATACAAAGATGAGGCATATTAAGTAAAATTATCTGTAAGTTTTCATTCAGTGGCTTTTCCATTCTCAGTATGTGTGCTGAGCCTGCCTGCCCCTCTCTAAAACAGGGGGAATCTCATTGCTTATTCTCAACTATATTAATCTGATTTTTTTTAAAACTTGAGAACAATATAAATTCACTTATTATAGTACTTACACCACTATCATCTTTTATGTTTCTTTTAAATGTAGGTTACAACACTAGTGAACTGTCCACAGAATCCTTCTAGTAAGAAAAAGGGCCGTTCTAAAAGAGCTCGTGTCTTGCTAGCATCTGTGGAAGAAGCCACTTGGAATCTGTTGGACAAGGGGGAAAAAATTGCCAAGGAAGCAATTGTGTTTAAAGAGGAACTTCATGCAGCACTTGCTGATGTCCACAAAGAGAGTAAGTACATGACAAATAACTTAGACACCAGAAGGAATGAGTTTAATGTGTGACACTGGTATAAAAATGAAGCTAGGATGTCCATGATGTGCAAATGTCTGAACTTTGAGTTGTCTAGTTGTATGTTCTCAGATAACACTTGTGAGAAGGTAAAGTGTGCAAGATGCAAGCTGGGTCCCATTGTGGAAAAACATTTACAGCACTGGAAGTGTTGTGTGGAGGTTTTTTTGCCTGGTTGGTGGTTTTTTGTGTGTTTTTTTTTTTTTTTTTATTTCTCCCCAGTGAAGACAGGATGCCCCTTGTTAACTTTAGTGGCTGTTAAGCACAAGTATAAGTTAATGCGTGCTTTAATGTTCTTGAAAATAATTGTTTACCTGAATCTGGGAATAAGGCCTTTTAATTAAAGATTTAAAAACAGAAGTCTTCTCCCTCTTGCGCAGTAGTAAAGAACTTAATTTGGGAAGGTGTAATAGTCCAATCTGGAGGTACGTTTTGAGACTTCAATAGGAGGAAGATGAGTTCTTTAACCTACTGTAAGATTCATCCCTTCATGACAGAGCAGCTCATCTTTGCTGAATTTTGCCATGTTCCATTTCCTTATGACCTGTCTCCCCATTTCCAACCAGACTCCCAAACAGGACTAGGTTTTATCACCTGCTGAGAATGCTGTATTAGCTACATTCTTTCAGGATCTTTGTTGCTTTATTGATTTTTTTACTCTCCACATGCATAATCAGGGCCTAGTGGGTGAGTATGAAGGCAAGGCTCAAATAGTAATAAGCCAGATAACAGACACCTAAAATGTGTTCCTGCAGAAATCAACTTTAAAATTGATTCAGGAGAAGGTTTCAGAGGAGAAAGGGGACCAAAGAGTAATGCTTTTAGTGCCTGTCATATGCAAATTATGTTCTTTCATCAGTGCTCTCTGAGTTTTGTAAACAAATGGTTCCCAAGTGTTGCCTGGAATCAGATTAAGAGAGGCTGATGAAAGCCTTCCCAAACAAGTGGGAGCAGACAAGCAAAGAACAATGGTCTGTACCATAAAGTTATTGGGAGGCCATGGTATTGAATGACCTAGCAACCAGGCTTGGTTTTATCAGGGGGCAAAGTGGGCTTCAGTTGCCTTTTCCCTGTTGAGCAGTATGGTGTATATTCTTACACTATGTAGCAACTTGTGCCTGAAGGACTGCATGTTAGCCATTTAAATCAGGTCTTTACATCAGAATTTTATTTTGCTTGGTGGTTTTTTTTCTATTTTGTCTTCCTCCATGTGCAGCTGGGGTGGTTTCTGAGTCTCCACTGTTGGTCATCATAGTGATTACTAGCTATTTTCTTCCTCTGAATCCAGAGATGGCAGCGTTTTAGAATTTGATATATGCATACAGTGTCTGAGATACCTCAGGGTCCTTTGCGATTAAAAGCATTATGAGCAGCAAATATCATTGTTATCTGTCACACTGATCAGCTGAGGCTTTTAAAAAAAAATCACTAATTTTTGAGTACTCTTAAAATGTTAGCCCATCTATTCCAGGCCGATAACACAAGACAAGAATAACATATATAGTTTTATATTGATTTTTATACATAGATAATATAAAAATATTTCACATTTTCTATTTATTTATTGATTCTCAGCCAAGACCACAGATAACTACAAAAATAAATAATACATAAAGTAGATTATATACACCTCATGCATTTTAAAAGAATGTTAAGTTCATGTTATCACCTATCATTATGCAATGACAAATTGAGTGTTCACAGCTGATCTTCCTCCAGGAATTTACCAAACTGCACAAGTTAATTTTAAGAAGTTGGTGAACAATTGTAAAACAAGCAGCAGTTTATTAATTTTGCAGATCTTATTAGTCCTTTGAAGCTGTTTTGTATGCCATATCATATATAAATTTATTGCCTCATTGAAGTTACATTCTGCTGCTGTTAAATGTCTCATGTTATTTACTTCAAACTCTTTGGAAGGATGTGAGTCATAAACTGCTTGCATGCAGTCACCTGCCATGCGTGTCATAGCATATAGTATTTAATTTTCTGTGGGCATATTTTCCTGTGGTGACTGGCAGGTATTTTTATTAATATGCTCTTAAATAAATTATTACTTTTTGCATGTGGTTACAACTTGTATTTACTGTGTAGTAGAATTTTGAAACAACCCTTTGGATAATTTCACTCAGATGAGAACCAAGCTACCAGTCCTGAAGTTGCACACCAATGTCTGGAAACAATAAATAGTCTCACTTCTTGCCTTTTAGCTTGTGTCACTCACTGAGCTTGTTGAGTTGAAGGCTGTTACATAAGAATTAAATGCTTATTTCTTTTGAATGTCAATTGCCAGTGTGAAAATGCTGCTTTGTTTACTTCTGGAGGTCATTAATAGGGGTTCCTTTTAGAGGAGTGATAGACTTTTTTCAAGCTGCCGGTGATAATCCTGTTAATCATAATGTTTTGGGGAATAAAGGGGCATATTAGTAGGATAAAAGTGAGCAGTGGAGATAAACATAACAAATCTTCTGTTTATCTTAATTCATCTGATGCATTAGAGACTCATCTAATGTCTTCAGAAATGGGGACATGGTATGGCTTTGCAGTCTACAGTTCAGTCTTGACAAACACTGTCAGTAGATGAGATTTTGGTCTCTCAAGTTCAGTCAAGTTCTGTTAGTGATATCTGAAAGAAAGTGTTGTTGTAATGAATGCAGGCACATTCCCTGGATAAATCTAAATTATGCTTCCTTTGGCATCTGTGAAGTTTTACTAGAGATTTATGGTCTTGCAGCTGATCATCTTAATACAGAGGTCCTCTGCATTTTGCATTGAGTTTCCTCTTCAGAAAGTACTTTTTAAGGTCTACCTCTTATCTATATCTTGATTCACCTTCTTCTGGAGCTCTACTAAGTCACCAGGCAGGCCTGTGGGTGGTGGACTATGTGCATCACCCAAAAATCCACTAGCCTAGTAACTGAAGAACTGTCATGTTTCCCTGTTGATCTGGTTTGATGAAGCATTTAAAAAAATTGCCTTCTGAGGAATAATGTGACACTAAACATCAGACTATAATTAATGTCCTGATTCTGATATTTAATCGATTTAAACTAAATCACTGTTTTGTCTTAATGTGGGGAAATATTCTTTTAGGAATTTGCATTGAACTCTAGCATTATACTATACATATTGTGTGTATATATATTATCCTATATATATAGGATAGAGATTTTTTGCTTTTACATCAAGGTGTGATTGCTTATAGTTTTCAAACAGTTGTACAGGCATAGCTAAAATATTTGGTATTTATTGCCATTGCTTACTGACTATATATAGTCAGAAACAGAACAGTTGTCAATGTTGTTTCTATCTATTGCAGTGTCAAGGTTTTGTGCATTTAGCTGTTATCCTGCTCAAGTGTGTTCCTAGATAAGCCTTTCATCACACGTAACAGTGAATTGAAAGCAAGTTACTTGCTGGAGTTACATTTTGAGCCTTCAGTTACTCTTTAAAAGGAAATTAGAACAAATAATTTGGTATTTCAAATGTCCATATTTAATTCGTTTTGACATTTAACAAGGGAGGCAAGACTTTGATGGCGTGGAAGAAACTACCATTCACTGGCAAGGTATGGGGAATGTACTGTAAGGGTATTTACTAAAGGAAGGGGATAGTGATCTCTTACGTTATATACTATATTCTTATTTGTCCCCACAAAAAATCTTAAAAATAGGCTTAGCTTTCTCATCCTACATTAAGAGGTACATGTGTATGATCTGCATGTAATGGACTTCCGTTCTAGGAGACAGAATTCAGATGTTCAAGTGGCTTAAAATAATCTGTACTGTACACCCTTTCCATCAAACCAAGAACAGATCCCTTGTAAAAAGCTTCTGATACCACCATCACTGGATCAGATGTCCCTGAGTGGGAAAGGGGGAATGAAGAGATGGCTTTAGGGCATGAAGGGGGTGTGTGATGGCTCTGATTACACGTTAGGAAGAACTGTATGAGATGTGGAAATGGAACTTCCTGGTCTGCAGCAGTGAAATAATTGTAGTGCAACAGAATACAGAGGTATGTGAGTGGGGTAAGAGACTGTGTGGCAGGAGAAAAATGTCCTGTAACATCTACAGAAAGCTATTGTGACAATCTGAGTTATCATGGTGTTAACTTAGGAACATGCAGGAGGTATCAATCTGCTTTGCCCTGACACTGATCTTGTCACTTCCAGCTGGCCGGCTGAAGCACAATCCTTTATTTGCTGTAGCAGATGGAGATGGTATTTGTAGGAGCAGAACAGGTGATTATACTAGTATTGTTTAAATCTCTTGTTTTCAGAAAGGGTAGGTTGTTCTGTGCTATAACGTGACATTGACTCCCAACCTTCTCTAGTACTGATTCTGCTTATGTGTATGTTCATGCCTGCAAGGATGTGAGACTGCAAATGCCGGTGTAAATCAGAGTTTAGAAGTTTTCTGTTATTTGTATAAACTGTGTTTGGTTGGTTTGTTTTTTGCTCTCTCAGGTTTGAGGCTAGGATGTTTGAAATCCTGTCTTTTAACTGACTCTGTTATGTCCCTCCCTCCCTTAGTCAATGGGCTCCCTTTAACACTTGTGTTTCTCTGGAACTGTAAATCCACCAGCCTCTAAGGGTGCAGATCACAGGAGTGGGTGACAGGACTTGCTTGGTAACAATACCTCCTTGTGGGAGGACACAAGAACGGCATAAAATGCACTGCATTCTGTGTGGATTTCACACTGCTGCAGTTAAAAATAAAAAACAAGAGGAGAAAGCCAGATGTAAAAACAAACAGGAGGGAGAGAAATGTGATGGTCAGATAGGATTTAGTAGGAGAAAGAAAATCTATTCAAAGAAATAAAAGAAGAAATTGTAATTCTGAGTCTTGCCTAAAAATAAAGAACACACAGAGTGTGATGTTGAGCACTGTCTCTGAGGGGTGCTCACAGACTGCAGTTAGCAGTATTACTGCAAGTGTGTCTGTATAGGCAGAATGCCTACCATCTGCAAGCAGCCCAGCAGAAGTGTGTACCTTTTGTCAGCTATTTGCCAACAGCAAATTCGCCAAAAGGCTTACAATTGACTTGGTTTTTAAAGGAATTTTCATGTAGGTTTTTGGATATTTTTGGTGCTGGATAAAGTGCATGGATCCTCTAAATTTTTTTTTAAAATTACTTGTGGCTGAACTGTGTTTTGACCTTACCCTATGCCTGAGCATAGATTTTTTTTTTGTAAGCACGTGCATAAGAATCAGTCATTTGACAGAAGGAGCAGCCATCAGTAACTGATCAGCTAATGGTAGTAATACCATTTACTTTGGGAGTCATCTATTTGTGTGTGCTGAATAAAGTCTTGGAAATATCTGCCTTCCAATCGTTACGTAGTTATGATATGTCCTGACTTTGGTTCTTTGAACTGCTTCTTATTTGACTGTCTAAAATAATTGAAATACTATGAATACTGCCACCTTTCTTCTTCCCTATTTGTGCCACTAAAAGGGCACATTCTTTCATGTTTCATTGTTCATGACAAATGTAATAATGGAAGAACATCCACTTGATAGGAATTACAATAAAATGGATGAAATTGCATCAAACTGTCATGCCATTACTGCATTTTAAGAAAGTTCCAACATCATGTTGTTGGAGCTGTCATTTTCTCCTGTTGTGCTTGTAGCTCCTATCTGCCTAGGCTGTATCTCATAGCTCTGTTTTAGGGTCATGATTTTATAGCTGTTCATCTGGCCATCCCAGCTTATGTCCAACTCACTTCTAAGGGGTTGGTCATATTCAGACCCTTCTGGCTTGTCTCTGCTCACATGCTTGATCACAGAATCATGGTATGGTTGAGGTTGGAAGGGACCTCTGAAGGTCATCTGGTCCAATCCCCCCCAGCTCAGGCAGGGCCAGCAGTCTGCCCAGGACCATGTCCAGTCAGCTTTTGAATACCTCCAAGGCTGGAGACTCCACAACCTTGCTGGTCAGCCTGTGCCACTGCTAAGTCACTCTTACAGTGAGAAAATGTTTTCTGGTGTTTAGATGTAACCTCCTGTAGTCAGTTTGTGCCCATTGCCTCTTGCCCTGTCTCCGGGCATTACTGAGAACACTCTGGTTCCATCTTCTTTGCATCCCCCCTTCAGTTATTTATATATACTGATAAAATCCTTCTGAGGTTTCTCTTCTCTAGCCTGAACAGTGCCAGCTCTCTCAGCCTTTCCTTGCATGAGAGATGCTTTAGTCCCTTAATTGTATTTGTGGCTCAAGTACCCAGAAGATACCAGTGTTGAAATGGTATTATTTTCAGATTTTAGGACTATTTGAGGTTTTGAAGTGTCTTAGGTGCTTGAAAGACACACAAATCTACAGGGCTATTTTCTGGAAAGCACAATAGCAGAGACCTCAGCAAATAATCACGTGGGGCCTGTGAACATGCAGTTCAGCCTTGTGTTTATGGGTAGGAGGAAACATTAGAGGTTTCTGAGGAGCTGTTGTGCTGTCAGAAGATTATTTTTTCCGTCCCAGCTTTTATTATATATTCCTGGTAACAGCACTGTCTCCTATCCTCAGCTAAGCTGTACCTCACTTCTCTCCTGACTCATTCAGTTACTAACTCTGCAGGCTCACCATTCACTCCTGTCTGGGCTTCTCATAACTGAGTACTTTCCTTCCTAACCAACCTGTTCCTTTCAATCTGTAGCTCTGCTTTCCGAGTCAGTTTTGTTCGGGCCACTTTTACTGTGCACAAAGAGACTCTACTAGCAAGATCTACAGAACTTAAAAAATACAAAGTATTTGGTTATTGGCTAACGCATACGGTAGATAGCTCAGACTAATGAGTGACTGAGCAAAGAATGTATTTACTGCTGGTAATGCCGACCAGACAGTTGTCAGTCATGTGGGAAAATGTTGGCCTCTGTTGTTCATTTGGAACTGTGGCTCAGTTTTGCAGAGTTGTTACCTTGCAAGTTCCCGGGTCTTTTTGCCTAAGGTTCATAACATGTCATGTCAGTATTTTTTTCCTTTTGGATTCTTTGACTGCTAATTACTACTATCTCTACAACTCCACCTCTGTCTGTGTTTTTACTTACCTTGTGTGATGTTAGCTAGCGTACTTCCTTGCACTTTACTAAAAATTTTCTCAGCTAAGGTCACATAGTTGTGGTACACCAAACAAGTCCCTGGATCACAGAGAGCTGAACTACAGGACTGAGGATTTCACATAATCTTCCTCTGGATGGTTGGTTCTCTCACTTTTCTCCCCCTCCCCCTGCACTCCAATTTTTCCTTTCAAAGTAACTAGTTCTATTATTTTCTTATTGCCTTCTCTTCATAACTTTTTTTTCTCAGTTTCTCCAGACTTAACTAGTTTTCAACAGAAGTTCTTCTGAACTGCAGCAGATTCTGTGCCTGAGAAGTTTTAAATTCCCCAAAGATCATCAAGTTGATTTGCTACTTGTCCTTTTATCGCGGGAAGTATGTGAGGTTAACAAACCACATTTATCTTGGGCTACAAATCTATTTGCAAATCTGGATTAAAGTGTTAAGTTAATGTAAGTTAACAGCTGCTTTACCTTTGCTGAGATGGCACAAAACACTGAAAAAATAATGGTGAATCTGGTCTGTTTGCTTATCTTGTGAGTAAATGCTGATAAATAACAGGTAATAGAATACTGTATGCTGTTTTCTTCATTTTCTATAAACACTTCAGATGTTCTTTGTGTCTGGGGAAAAAAAAAAAAAGAGAAAGAGAGTCAGTCCATAAATAATGGCACAAGGAGAGCCTGTCTTCCTTCAAATTTGCATCTCAACACTTCTGTAGATTCTTTGAAGCTTAGTAGTAGGTGAGCTTTTACTGCCAGCCCCAGCTTGCTATCAGTGAGGGCTTTAACTTGGTCTCCTTCCTGATTTCCCATTTTCGTGGATAAGTAGTTACCTTTGAATATCTTTCTCTGTGTAAAGATTTTATTGAAGATGGTCAGAAAGTTCAAAAATTAGCAGGTGACCAGTCAAGCAGTGATGATGTTGTTTTTATTGTTGTGGGAAACAGTGTCTCCCTGGTACTTTAGTCAGTATTTGTTAAAGTGAATCCTGAGGGTCCAAGGTGGACAGCTCTACACTTACGCATCATAACTGCAGAAAAAAATTCTGTTGTTTCATGCTTTCTTGTCTTATTAAGACATTGCATGTGTCAGCTTCATGCTTTTGTGCAAATGTATTTAAGAATCTGACAGTTATAATGGTCTGAATTAATATTACAGTGTATATGCTCCAAATACATAAAAAACATGTTGTTAACTTTTACTTTTACAGCCTGAAAGATAACATGTCATATTTAAGATATTCCAAACCAATAACTGGCAGGGCAAACATATGGTAGTTAAATACTATGAAAGTAAAACGGAGATAGTTTCTGTTGTTCATTGACATTGCTTTCTCTCAGATATTGGGAAAGTTTTCTTTCTGTTTGAATTCATAAGAGAAATGAATGGTCAAGGATTTTAGTTTTATGATGGTGTGTGTGCACTCTATTTCCCACGTCCTTATTAAGGCACAATCAATTTCCAAAGTTAGAATTCCTACTAAAACTTCTCAAGTTGCTATTAATGTATTAACATTTGTAGTAGTCACCTTCAAGATATACATGCATGTAAGCAGAATTTACTCTCTCAGTTTACTTCCCCCACCCAGAATTACTAGGTTCAAATAATTGCTTTGAAACTTCTAGTACTGAAAATGGTACTCATTTGGAGAGCTGTTTCTCCCCATTGCAGATGGGGAAATAAAAACCCTTAAAAATGGGTCATTCTATTTAATATTTGGGTTTTATTTCCTGTAGTTTTATTTGTTGTGTTGTGCTCAGCTATAGTGCATTATAAAAGTTCTAATTTGCTGTCCTGAGCACAAGAAATTGGTATATTTTACTTTCACTGTTTTGTGATGTAGCAGGTGCTAGAACGAGATCTCAAATTAGTGTGATTTTTATTTGCTTATGGAGTTTGCTAAGCTTAAGATACATTATTTGCACAAAGACTAACAAATCCAAGAGAAAATCAGAAAGAACTGTTAAAGATGAGTGTTCCTGATGAGTTTCAGCATGTTGAAAGTATTCAGTGAGTGTTCTGAGAATCAGGCCAGTACTATCTCAGGTGCTGGTATGGAGACTCTGTAGTAATTGGTAGGTTTATTTCTGTAGCTTTTGCTCAATATTTTTCTCAAATGCAGTTTCTAGTAAGAGCAGTAAAACTTGTTTTTTTCTCTGAATCTTGAGAAATGAAATCACATATAGAACCAGTCTGGCAAACTGCTGCACTTAAATAGTCCTCATGCAATTCTGACTGAGAGAGCACATAAAAGTCTGTATATATGTAATTGCAGGAAATTCCTATGTTTGTATATATTTCTATGAATATGCATTAATTAATGATTCTATGTATTTTGTACGAACCTTGTTGCCTAGTTTTTGATTTGAGGACTCCAAAGCTTATAAAAATGCATACGTGGTTCAGGTAGCAAAACTGTTTGTGTGACTTTAGTTTTGTCTTTACCACCAGAACTCTGAAGTAGACATGCCAATAGCATTCCTGCATGAGCCCTGTCCAGACTTCTTGCCTTTGAGTGAAGCTATACAATGCTAAGGGTACTGTGAATTTTATTTCAGCAGGCAATATTCTCTCCTTACTTCTGGTCAGAATTTGTAGAATGAAAGGAAACAAAAATTACATGTTCCTGTACTCAATCTTTCTATGTAGAACCCCCCTGTTACACAAATGACTGCTTGGAGAAGCGTACCTCATTCTTATACCAAGACTTAGGTAATTTAGATATAGGTAGAAAGAATATTACATAATAATAAAAAAGGATTTAACTCTTTAATATTCTTAAATGCTGTATTTACCTTGACTGTTGCATCCAAAATCCAGGATACGCTTAAGGCAGTTGTCAACAAAGGGCTGGTTTTGTGTCTATGTAGTCTTTTAATAGCTACGTTTACTAATGATGTTTCCTAATTTTAGCACAGCCAAAACTATTCATTTTTGTGACTTTTTCTCCCTCTTTGGTTTCCAAGCTGATATAGAGCGTTTAATGGGTCAAACATTTATTTTAGCAGTTTGTGTTTGTGTGATGAGTTTTCCAGTGCTGCTCTGTGTAAAGTTCTGTCGGGGTTTTGCCATCACTAGCAAAGCACCTCAGTTGATAGTAGACTTTGAAATGCTTTTAGAAATGAGTGTAATGGCATTTTATTTCTCAGTCTAGGTGGCAGACCGCTGAAAGTAAACTTGGGTGTTTGTCATTGTTTTTACTGTTAAATTTCATTTGCAAAACTTCATGCTGGAGAGCAGTATATTGTTATCTACTGGCACGGTTAAAAGCTCCATTGCATAGATTTCACATATTTTATGTCAGTCAGATGTTCAAGTGTATGAGATTTTCATTCCATTAACTTATATTTATAATGAGAAGAACGAGATTTGATATCCTTCTGTGACCAGGAATTATTTAGTAGCAAGGACAGCAAAGTACATAGTAATATAAAAAGCAGTGACTAGAAAAGTTTAACATAGCATCCCTGGCCTTGTTGTGTACGATTAAGAGTAACAGTGTGATTGCCAAGGGAATTATTTCAGAATTAAATGATTCAGAAGAACAGAAAGGGAACATAATTCAAAATGTGGAACATTCTGCATGATCTGTAATAACTGACCTTCATTTCAAGGCATTAGGGCAACAAAGAGATGGCAAATTTATTGGCAGTACTTATGAGTTGCCAAATAACTGATGGAGTCTAAACTGCTTTTTTTCCCCTGGTTGTTGCAATATAGCCTAAGGGAATTTATGTCTTCATTTTGCAGGTCAAGCCTTAAAGGTATCAGCAGAGGCATTTACCAGTGATCCCTGCTATCTGCCTAAGAGGCAGGCTGTTGTCCAAGCAGCACGATCTCTGCTTACAGCTGTCACAAGGCTTCTAATTCTGGCAGACATGGTTGATGTGGCATACTTACTGGAACATTTAACTGTGGTGAGTAGAATTTGACTTAACTCAGACTCCCTTTAGCCAGGGAAGTGTCTGCTGGTGATTCTTTCTGCATTGAAAATTCATCTTTTATTTGGGAATTGCAGATCTCATGCACATAACACCTTGGCAATTGGTAAAACGGTAGATTCTAGGTGAGATTTGTAGAATGTACCAAAAAATAGTCTTCTACTTTTAGCTCAACATGTTTGTTCTGGAGAAGGAGGTGGTTATCTGTACAGTTACATTTTAACTTCCTTTTATTTCTTATTTCCTGATTTTTCTTACTTGAATTGTTTTATAGCTTTTTATACATGAAACCTCCTTGATGTTTATGGCAGTAGTAGGGAATAATTGATTTGCAGAGAATCTTAAAGTTGGAAATTTATGTGGGTATTTGTGGAGGGAAAGAACTGAGTAGGTAAGGGTCTATCTCTGTATTCAAGTTAGTTTGTGAGAAAGATCAGCTAGAAGGAGAGGGAGAAGATGTGTGAGAGGCCTCTGGCAAGTGTACAGCTCCAGCTATATATTTGTACACTGCAGACAGAAGACTGGAAAGTCCTAGTGCTGACAAAGCTTTAAAAATTGTGCAGTAGAAACTAGTCTCTAAAACTCACTTAATTTTTTCACTCAGGGGAATAATGTGTTACCAAAGTGCTTATCATAATAGTGCTGTGTTTTGGGTCATCTTTTTTTCCACCTGTCTTTATACAGGAGGGATGGCTTAATTCTTCTATTCTCATGTACAACTAATGTGTGGTTGTGCCACTATTTCTGAATTAGGCAAAATGCCCGCACTTCTATTGTTCAACATAAAAATACTTTCCTGTGTACATAAATGCAAGTTCCTTTAATGTCAGCCATGGTGTCCCTTGTGAGCAGCCTTTTTTGAACAACATGATTTTAATCTTGCCAGCATCATGTGTCTGACCACAAAAATGTGTTTACTGAGTTTCTTCTCTGGCTCCTTACTCCATTCAGTCTGGTGTGTGTCTTTGTTGGGAAGAGTAAGGAGCTGGTCTGGTTGTGTTTCCTTTTTTTTCCCCCTAACATCTTCAGTAATGTGTGACAGACTGATAAAAATTCAGAGTTCTATTGACTTTTTAATGTTTCAGGGCAGAGGTGAATAATCAGTGACACCTCTAAATAATGCCACAACAGGACCCATTGACTTAAAGGGAACTGTTTTGAAGCAAGTTCATTTTGGTGAGGACAGGGGAATGAAAATCTAGTTCCCAGTTGGAGTAGGAACAGTATTTCATCATAATGTTGTGGGGGTTTCAATGTGGTTTTGAAACATGCAGTGTTGGAAATGCAGTACAGACTAAATGAACACTGACTTGCAGAAGCCTCTGTGGTGTTATGTATGTAGGAAGTTTGTCAGCTGTAAGAGGAGTAGCCTGTATCTCTCATGCTATTTGTGGACAGATTTCTTAAATTATATTTTTCATTTGTAGCCTAATACATGTTTAGGTATGTATTTTCATAATCCTAGATGCACCCTTCTAAAATGCTTTCAATACATTTTACATGAGAGAACTAAAATTAGGTACTTTTTTCCTAGAATTTCAGTATTTCTAAACAACCATGTAATTCACTTCATGATTTCTATTTGAAAATGAAAACAAACAGTAACTGAAAATTATAAAAGAATGCAAAGTATCGTTCAGGAAAAACTCCAAAACTGCAAAATGTGCAATCGGGTTTTCTTCTTCTTCCATACTTTAATTTAGTCCTCTTAATAGGAGTGAGAACTGAATTATCAATTAACTCTTAGAATAAATTAGTGTGGCATAACACTCTCCAAAATGCCACTATAAAAAGACTCATCCTAGTCCTAAGAGGAAGGTGGGACATTTTCCATATTTATTTAGTCTCTGCCCTGGCTGTTGAACTGGCCAACAGTGGTATTAGCTGTAATGGTGTCTTTTTATGTTGACATTGAATTAGAAAATTGACTTAGAAGATAGACTAATTTCAGCATATGCTGCTGAACATCCTTGAGTTTATAACAACTTTGGTCATGCCCAACTGAGCCAGATTTAAATGCAATTAAATATTTCAATGAGTTTCAACTTTGCTCTTTTCAAAGTCCTTAACTTTAATTATCATACTTTAAAACTCCCTTAGGAATTCAGGTTTCTTTCAATGTGGACTTGCTCCAACAAAAAGACATTATATTCACACAGTGGCTGCAGTATAGAAAGTAGACCTTGTCTTTGCTGTATCAGCTTTAATATTCTCAATGTTTGCCTGTTCATATGACTTGAAAATCAACTCTCTTGAAAAGTCATTAGCCGTTTTTCTTTGAACTTATTCTAAAATTATAATACTTCTACCATATTATCCTCTTCTTCACAAAGACATGGATATTACAGCTGTTATTAATCATTTAAGAGACAAGAAATTTCATTGCCCTTTATTTCCTTAACTCTGAGCTCTATAATTCTCATAGAATAAAATGAAGAAATTTAAAGGACTAAGCCAAAATTATATATATATATATATATATGAAGTAGTGTAATAGTAGAATAAATGGAATGAAAATTCTAACCAAAAAAGATTTTTTTGTTTGTATGTATAAAATGGAAGTGGTCCAGCATCATCAAAGAACTCTGCAGAGTATTAATCAGATCTTATTCAATATATAAGTATTTCATGGGGAGTTATCTAGTTATGTATCTCTTTTTTTTTTTTTTCAAATCCATTTATCAAAGAATGTTGAAAGTTTTTAGTCTGGCTCACTCAGTAAAGCTGGTTAATTCCAACATTGACATTCAAAACATTTAAAACCATACTTCTACTGACAGAATGCAGTCTGGATCATTAAACTTTAATTTCCTCTGTAATCTGTGAATAAAAATAGAAAGAAAATAATGACAATGTGACTAGCTGTCATATAAAGCCTCATCTAGTGTTACCTGTCACATCTGCCATTCTAAGTATACCTAGGAAAAAAGATGAGCCTCGCTTACCTCCTTCCAGATTATGTAGTCTATAAGAGTATTATTTTGTGTACATTTTACTTAGACTTTGGACTGATTTTGGCTTCTATGTAATAATTTTTTTATATAAAACAGAGTATAATGCTGAAGATATAGAATATTGTTGTCACCAAAATATTGAAATGCAACTTTTAAGCTAGAAATAACAGGTTAGTCTTTTTGGAAGATTTTGATAAACCTGGTAGGAATTTCACTCCAAATGTCCAAACCCATACCTTTGTGAACATGAGATTAGCTTTTTTGAAATTTCACTGATAAAGTGTAGAGAATTTTGGTTGTTTTATGGATTCTATAGAATCCTTACCCAGCAAAGTGTGTATCAAATAATGCGTGTAAGCCAGTAAAAATTCTCAGTGACTGATTGTATTCTGGTACAGTACATTTCTAGCCATTTGTGGAATTTACAGCCTTGTAAGAGTATGGTGGTGCAGTGCAAACAACAAGCTCATCTTACAGTTGACTGAGAAAATAAAGTACATCATATCGATAAGAATAAGAAAGGTTTTGCTTCTTTAAACAACTTAAATTTTTTTTAAACAAGGAAGAGTTTAAATAAATAGCTGTCTGTATCTGAGTTTCTTTACTGATTTTAGAGTTTGAAGTCTCTAATCAAAAAGCTGAGTTGTGAAAAATGTAGTCAGGCAAAGGGCTATCTCATGCACCGCACTCTGATTCAGAGCTGTATTACCAGCCTCATTCCTTATGGTTAGTAATGCTCGGTATTATTTAAGTGAATTTAACAGACTAATGGAATTGCTCGAATTTATTGATCAGAAGAGAACAGCAAGAAGGTAACAAGTTCTGAGAATTTCATTCAAAGCACATTGGCAGTCTGTCTTTCTCTAATCTATTTCAGATCATGCTGAGCCAACATGTTTTATCTGCCTTTTTTCCCTTCTTGTCATGCTTGTAGATTTACTGTTTAAGTCTTCATATTTTTCATGAACTCCTCAGACAGCATGATCTTTATAAAATGCTTGCTTAGAGTTATTTAAAACTCTTACCAGAAAAAAAAAAAAAAAAGAGAATGGCTATAGATAAGAAGCAACTTGTGAACTTGCACCCTGTGGGCATGGTGCTGTCTGTTCCTCCCTTCCCTGCAGGGTATTCATCAACATTAAAAGTGCAGGAGAAAAACAGTATAGTTACATAAAATAAGAGAGGTAAGTAATCTCAGGCTTACCTACACTTCAGATTTAGGTATTTGGTATGACTTGTGTAACTCTGCTTAAACTAGAATTTAACTTGCTCCCTGCATTACTTTCTGATGGTTTTGGTATTGTGGTATCATGCAGTAAAAAATTAAAAAACAGAAAAAGGGCAAAAAAAATTTGTAGGCTACCCAGGGGTACAGAGCCAGGTTCTGAAACTGATCAGAATCATAGAATCATTTAGGTTGGAAAAAAACTTTAAGATCATTGAGTACAACCATTAACTCAGTACTACCAAGTCCACCACTAAACTGTGTTCCCAAGTGCTACATCTACATGTCCTTTAAATACCTCCAGGGATGGCGATTCCACCACTTCCCTGGGCAGCCTGTTCCAATGCTTGACCAGCCTCTCAGTGAAGAAGTTGTTCCTAATATCCAATCTAAACCTCCCCTGGTGCAACTTGAGGCCATTTCCTCTCATCCTAGTGCTTGCTACTTGGGAAAAGGGACTGACCCCCACCTGCCTACAACCTCCTTTCAGGCAGCTGTAGAGACCAGTAAAGTCTACCCTGAGCCTCTTTCTCTCCAGACTAAACAACCCCAGTTCCCTCAGCTGCTCCTCATCAGACTTGTGCTCCAGACCCTTCACCAGCTTTGTTGCCCTTCTCTGGACACACTCCAGCACCTCTATGTCCCTCCTGCAGTGAAGGGTATTCAGTATTGAAGGTGCAGCCTTACCAATGCTGGTTACAGGGGGACAATCATTTCCCTTGTCCTGCTGGCCACACTGTTTTGGATACAGGCCAGGATGCTGTTGGCCGCCTTGGCCACCTGGGCACACTGCTGGCTCATGTTGAGCTGGCTGTCAACAAGCACCCGACGTCCTTTTCTGCTGGGCAGCTTTCCAGCCGCTCTTCCCCAGGCCTGTAGTGTTCCATGGGGTTGTTGTGACCCAAGTGCAGGACTAGGCACTTCTTGCTGAACATCATTCAATTGGCCTTGACCCGTTGCTCCAGCCTGTCCTCTCTACAGCCTTCCTATCCTTAAGCACATCAACACTACTGTCACCTAGCTTGGTGTCATCTGCAAACTTACTGAGGGTGCACTCGATCCCCCTCATCCAGATCATTAATAAAGATACCAAACAGGCCTGGCCCCAGTACTGAGCCTTGGGGAACACTGCTTGTGACTGGCCTCCAGCCAGATGTAACTTCATTCACCACCACTCTTTGGGCTTGGCCATCCAGCCAGCTTTTTACTCAGCACAGAGTGCACCCATCCAAGCCATGAGCAGCCAGCTTCTCAGGAGAATGCTGTGGGAGATGGTGTCAAAGGCTTTACTAAGGTCCAGGTAGACAACATCCACAGCCTTTCCCTCATCTACATGTCATCTTGTTGTAGAAGGTTACACAAACCAAGAGAAGATAACAATGAAAGCAGATTTATCTGGACTCGCTTGATCCTAAGCTTTATACAAACTCTTTGCACAACCCACATGTAAGGGGAGGGAGAGTGAAAGAAGTAGGGCTTATTTTGAATGGGTAAGACTTTCTTTAAGATGGACTTTTTCTAGTTTGGTTTAACATACATAGTATGAAAGATATATGCTAATTTTTCATAGAAATGAATAATTGTAAAGTTGTGAGATAAATTCCAAATGAAGTAAGTTGTAAGCATAAAGCTTGAGGAGATTTATGATACAAAGGTGGCTTGTAGCATAGGAGTTATCATAGAATGCATGAAGTTGCCAAAAGTACAGCTGAGTTTGAGAAATCTGTATTATGTTTGGTGATTAAGTTTAAAAATTATTTTAGGAAAGCTGGAAGGTAGGATATCCGAAAAGCAGACACCTATTTTAAATTATTATTTGGACTGTGTAATGCCTGCACGCTCTAATCAGTGACTAGGACTCCATTGCAGTAGTCTCTTTGAACCTATTCGGGAAAAAAAAGCATTGCTAAATTGTTTCCTTCTGAGTAGTTATTACTGTGTTTTGCTTCTACATCAACCCTTAACACTGAAGTACAGTGCTTATAAAAGGATAATATGGAAGTGACACTGAAATTTCCTTCTATAGAGTGCTAATCTTGGAAGGTAAATTCTAGGCTGGTAAAATAACCTTGGAAAATCAGTTTATCTTGGCAAGTTATTTATTGATAGCATAGCAATGAAGTCAGTGTAATGTAAAATGGCTTGTCTGATCAACAATTACTTGTATCTCAAGCATGCACGTCATTCTGATCTAGAGAAACTTATTTTATAACTTGCTCTTGCTTTTGGAGGCAGACATGGTGAAATGCATGCAGACCAAGCAGTATCTGATTTACTATCAAAATGCACGTCTTCAGACCTTAAAATAAGAGCAAAATCATCTGATATTTTCTGAATGGAAAAAGCTGTGTGACCTACTCTCTGTAAACCTCTCTGAAGAGGCATGTTGCCCATTCCATGACAGCAAAATATTGGGAAAGCAGCTATTTTCTTATGTGTTTCAGTAATTGGAATTTAAGAGGGTTTTTGAATGTTTTTTTTCAACTCTACGTCCTGGCGTTGTAAAACAGTACGTTTGATATAATATAGTCTTCTAAAGAAGCAGTACGTTATTAAAATAGAAAGGTATTTTTTAATGGATGGCTTCCTTATGTCAGAATGGAAATAAAATTGGCTTCTCGTCCTTAATTTGACTTCTGTTAATCCATATGAAAATAAAGAGAAATATTTCACAACTGGAAAAAATATTTCAGTGCTATTTCACTGCCCTGAGCAGTAGAAGATAATAATATTGAAATTCTGAAAGACAAATACTCTTTCACTTATGCAGCTCTAGAAAAACCAGAAAAGAGACAGTTCTCATTCTTGAATAACAGACTGGCTTTTTGCAGCATTGGCCCAAAATATGGATCAAGAATGTAGAAGGAGACTAAGTAAAGGATGTGCAGCAGGCCATTTGATTGTCACCTTTATAACTTAGCTAGCCTCCCAGGCAAATGACATTAAAGATATGTGGTTTGTCAAATAGCATAATTCACAAACTGAAGAAGCAGTATCTGCTGCCTCCCACACATCTTTCTGTTTATATGAAGATTGCAAGGTTATTATCAGCAATAAGAGTTTGTACTCCATATGTAATGGTCTCCTCCCACATCTCTGAATTGTAAGCAATGAAGTACTTTGCATGTTTATATTCTCATATTTTTGTGCTCTGGCCTCCTGTTTAGCTGACATTAGCCATTAATTTTTATGGCCTATGTTGAGGTTCCCAGGCTTGTCAAGGGAATCCCATTAAAATTAGAGAGAATTTTGTCTACTTTGAACCAAACAAGCTCAAACTTGTCTAGTGCAGAAGTTATTTTCTTCGGGATTCCATAAAGGATGCTATGAAGTGCAGCTGCAAAGCTACATTATCGAAATGTAGTAAACTAAACTTTAAAAATCAGACAGCAACTGCCTTTAATATCATTACTTATTGCACAGATACTAATATTACGAACCAGTTTGCTTGCAAGAGCTGAACAAGGTAGCAACAGTTGAACATGGAAGCAACAGTGAACAGTGATATTAACCTTTTGCAGAAAGATGCAGAACTAAGCTACAACATGAAGAGACTTTGAAGTCTTTATTAATAGGATAAAATAATTTGAATGAAGACTGAACATAGTAAATTGTAACTTAAGCAGTACAAAAATTTTAGTATGATTTCCTGTTGAAATGTTATGCAACCACTCTGTTTATGACTCAGCTTCTTCTCTTTGAACTCCTTGCCTCATTTCCATTTCATACGACAGAAGAGCAGAAGTTCTAAGGTTCCTGAAAATAGGTAGATGGATAGTGGAGAAAAAACCAAAGGCAGCATCAGGAACTTACAAAGACACCAGGGGATTCTCAGCCCTTATAAAAAGCTTTCCTGCAGAGCTCACATCTCTTCTTTGGCATTACAGTGAATAAGCTGTGAGACTATAGGAAATTTAGTCCTGATGCTTACAGTTATACTTACTACTTAGATGGTAAGTATACCTGTATCTTGATCCATGATCAAGATACCATGATCACTATCTGAGAGAAGATTGGAGGACTTTACTAATCAGGGGCATCATACTTATGAAGAAGCCATATTAATAACACTCTTGTAGTCCATTTGCATTTGGGAATCTTCATCGCTTTTCAAGTTTTGATAGTATTTGTTGCTTCAGGATACCTAAGATGGGTTTGTGAGAGTTGCTGCACTTAATTTAAGACATCCATCATGTGCGGGTTTCCAGTCAGATAAGCATGCAACCTTCATTCATCAATGTCTTGATGGTGCATGTTCAGGACATAGCATCTGGTGTGTTATCCACCTTGTGTGTTGTAGTGTAGGGTCCTTGGCTCTAGTTTTACAGTTCTTGATCTTGGTGGGGTTTTTTTGTTTTGTTTTTTTTTTTTTTTAAATTGTGAAAGCAATGTAGTGTATATTGTAATGTAAAGTTCTTGTGTTTTGAAAAGCTATAAAGTTGTCTATGCAGTATCTTTGCTATGAAGTTATCTGCTGTAACTGGACAAACAGAAACTCTTCAAAATTGTGGAAATACTGGTATTTCTTCTGTACTTGTGGTCCAGCTTTCCTCAGAGGAAGAATCAGTTCAGGCAGTTACACAGCAGTGCCACAGAGTGCAAAAGTAATAAAGGAATGCTACTTTGTAACTTCCAGAAACTGTGTTCAGAGTACTTTGGAAAGAGTGACAGGCAAAAAGGAGCTGGTGTATCTCTTATGATTATTTACATTTGGTTATTGGTGAAAGAGGGGGGAAAAAATAGTTTTGCAGTACTGGTATTTCTTTTTACCTCTAGACAGTAAAAGTGTCAGTGAGAGAGGTTTCTTGCCATTCACCAAAAATGGTGTTTCACACAGATAGCGAATGATATGGAATGATCCAGATGTGGTTTTAAGTTTAACATGTGTATGTCTAATGCACATTTTTCTGATTTCCTGTTGACCGTAGTGAAAAGAGCATATGTATGTTTTCTTAAAATTGCTGATTTGTTTTTTATTTACTTTTGAATTAAATTTTCCTGGCCATTACCCATCTATTTTATTGAAATTTATTACCCTTATAGTTACACATTTGGTTTGTATTTACTCATCCTTATATGCTGGTTCTTAGATCTCCTTCCAGAGAGCCAAATGCATTATTAATGTTTGGGTTGCTTCAGGATATAAGGAAGTGAGTGAGCTTGCTAGTAGAGTTCCTGCCACAGGAAGGTTTGAAGCTATGGGATCAAGGACGTACTTAGAGGAGGATGATGATTCTACAACTGTATTGTAGTTTAACATGTTTATGACTAAAAAAAAAAAAAAGTAAACAAACTCAAAAAAAGACTGTACCTTATGTCCACTTAGTGAGTTTGGGAATCATTAGAGAAGACCTTTTCTCGGTATCACTTAACCCCATAACAGGGTGCAGCAGCTTTGGGGTAATTTCTGGAGAAGTGTGTGTCATGGTTTGGAGCTGAGGGTGTATGATGAACTTGTACGGATATATTATGAGCAGTTTCTTACTCCCTTCTTCTAAAGAGGTAGTAATATGGATAGCTTTTGGTCAGCTTAAACTGTACTCCGGTCTTGCTTGCAGATGTTATGATTAAATTGCTTCCATCTAACAGAAGTGGTGAAAGCAAGCATTGTAAATTCAAGGCTTTTCAGAGCAACTCTGGGCCAGAGATAAAATCTGAAAACAAAAGAACCTACAAAAGGTGAAAGATAATGAAATCAAACAGAAAAGAATAGAGAGTCTTTTGGTTTTGCCTTGGCATTTATGTTCTGTCACCCATGCTGTTAAAGAATTCAGGGAAGTATGCTTTGAGTGAGTGAGAAAGCTTTCTTTTATATTTTTTGGTAGCAAACATTTCAAATGCAATAGAAAGTCTCCAGTTAACTCCAGTTAATGGTGCTGAATGAGGTACAGTAAGATAAAGTACAAACAGATATAAATACTGCCTCAACTTGCATCTTGGTTATGAGAGCAGTGAGACTGAAATAAAAGCTGCAACATGGCAAACAAGAAGTGCTAACTTGCCTGAAAATTCCAGGATGTATCTGTCTATTGTAAATCATCAGATGAAATCCACTGCAGCTGTTTGTTATCCCCCAAGAGGAAATAGTGGCTGTTCAACACCATGTACAGCTTGGGCTTGATCTCAGTCAGATGCCTACAGAATGAGTCATGCTGTGGAGCAGTCTACGTCAGCACTAGGTGTCAGTTCTGTTGTGAGCTTTTTAAAGAGAGACTGAAGATGAGTGGAGTTTTTCTTCCTCTTCTACTCCTAGGTTTTGTTTTTCCAATTCAGTGTCTGTAGTTTTAGCAAAGATATAGAGAAATGTGTGCTGTAGTTACTACTGAAGGGCTTGATTTTACAGATGTGAATGGAAAGCAGTCAATTTCTTTTGGTCTTTTGCATCATTCCTTGGACATCAGTATCACATGCAAGCTTACAGTAGGTACTTCTACAGGGCCTGCAACTGTAGTAAGCTAAGTCAGTATTTTGGATGGATTTAGAAGACGTGTAGTTCTTCCTGATTATATCAGTGTAAATAAATGTTTATAGACTTGCTTCCTGTGGTAATCATTGTGATAACAGATATTTCTGAACTACTTACAGCTTTACAGCTGTCACATGCTTGTGAAGTGAAGAACATTTACAGATGGGGAAATAGTGAAAGTCCAGAGGAGAAGGTTCATGATTTCCTGAAGGTAGCAAGGAAGCTGTAGCTCCCATTCTCCTTTCACACAAATCTTAGCCTTTCTATTATATTTCCCTACAGCTGGATTGGTATTGTTCATCTCTTTGAAAAATACCAGTACTATTTTCAATAATAGTGTATGCATGAAAGAAATTTTAAATTCAAAATTAAGATCTGTAATGGAGTTTAATTAACAGTGTCACAGCTTTTCATGCAGAACGTGAGCACGTTGCCCAAGGTGAGTATCTGGTCTTGCAAATTATTTTTAAGTAAATTAACCTGATAAGGGGTACCCTGTTATATATAAGATCTACTGTTATGCTTGATAGAATGATGAGTTCATGGCCTGCATAAAGTTGCATAGGCTTTTATTAGTTGAAAATAAATAATATTTTAAATCTATATGAATATAGTCCATCCTGTAACATGATATAGAAAAAGAACTAACCTTTAGAGATTGTGTTGATTACTAGCATTTTGTCTGATGCAAGTCTGACCTATGAAGTTAGAAGATTTAATTTAACTAAACAGGGCATATGTACTGTGCTTTGAATTCTGGGATTGATTTCAAAACAAAATTGTAGGAATGTCTAAAAGGTGGTTATACTCAAGATTTATATTCATAGAATAAATCCCAATACAGTGAAACATACCGCAACTGTGTGAATGATGGTTTTTGTTTTTACCTTCACAGTTTCAAAGAACGTTTGAATCTTTAAGAAATGTATCCAGTAAGTCTGATCTACAGAAAACCTACCAGAAGTTTCGAAAAGATCTGGAAAATCTTGATGATTTAGCATACAAACGTCAGCAGGTAAGAACATGGAAGCTTGGCAGGAAGACATAGAATACTGGGTGTAAACATAGTGGGTGGCAAACCCAATATGTTTGATAGAGTTATTGTTCTGTCCGTAGGGTTTTATGTTTTGTGTAATGTCATCACCTAAGCCAGTAGGAGGAGTGACAATTTTATTTAATGCATATGATGTTGGACTGCGTGGGTTTTGATTTCTCAACAGAGAGAGGGATAGGTAAAGTGAGTGAGACTTAGCAGTCTATTAACCTTTGCATTAACAGCTAAAAATTTCTTTTGTTTTTAATCTAGGGCATAAAAGTACTATTTGTATTTTTTGACTTGAAAAATAAACTAAATCCACAGAAGTTAATGGCATCAGATATTGACTGTTCATGCAAACTACTCATTTTTTTTTCTTTAGAAATGAATTTATGAGGCTAGATTGCGTAAAACTTTGAAGTATACATGGTCTTTGACTTGTGCTTGCAACATCAAAGTTAAATTGAATTGTTAACATGTTGGGCATAGTTTCTGTCACTTATGCATGGATTCTGTGAAAATAGCTCTTATAATAGGTTTTCACTTCTTTTTTGTGTTCTTGGTAAAATAAGACTGCCTCTTTCAGAGTGTACTGATGAAATGCTCTAACATTTCTGTAGGGGTAGTTTTGGTTTGTATTTTTCTGAATTCTGTCGCTTGGTGTCAGTGTTGTCAAACACTTAATTTGCTTGCGGGCAGACCACAAGTTGTTTATATCAGGTAATTGATTAGATAGTTAAAAATTAGGAAAGGGCTCAGGGACAGGCGGCATCTGGACACATGAATATCTGATTCCTGAGACAGGGAGGTCAGGGAGCAATTGGTTTGGGTGAGTTTCAGTGTGGTGGGAGCTGTTATTCTGGTAGCACTATAGTGTAGTTCTTTAAGCCCTTTGATATGGGGTGGCCAGCAACCAAAAGACAATATTTTAACTGGCAACTACTGTGGGTTTATGTTATCTGATCTCATAATTATGTCAAGCATAATAAATGTCACATCTGCAAGGGCTTGGAAAGTGTGAGCCAGGAAAGTGTAAATTCTGTAATTACTTCTCAGGCTATCATCACACTTGTATTTGGAGTAGCTTTCTCTAGTCTGAATTATCACTCTTAGCTTTGGAAAATTCCTTGTTATTTCAAGTGATATATATCTGGTTCTTCAACAGACTCTGAATATTCTTCAATGACATACTTCATTTCACCCTGAACACGTTGTCTTTTCTCCTGTTTTCAGATCTTCACTACCCTTCCCATGCACTTTCAAGCCATTTGTAGAATCTCATCATCCTTGTTTAATATCAGGCATGTGTATATCTCCCTGTGCTGTTCCTGCTTTGCATTTAACTGTGGTGGCAGAACCTTTTGCATTTGGAAGTACTAAAGGTGTGTTAGGTGTAAAATCACTTCCCTGCTTTCAATCACAGAACAGAAGATAGGGTGTTCCATCTCCTGTTCTTTGAATCTTTCTAAATTGTTAAAAAATGCCATTAAGAAAATAAACTAAACAAAGGGTGAAATTATTAAAAAACTGTCAAACTGAAAAATTATCACTGCTGTTGCTGTTCTTAGTGTTAAGAGTGCCTTTTGGGTGCCTGTAGCAGTGCTGTCTGTAATTCAAGGACACTTAGTTTTTGCCTAGAAGTCTCCAGCAATGTGGTAATCTAACAGTTGACAACAGAACTTTGGTATGTGAACAGACAACAAGCAGTATCCTATTGTAAAGGTATGCTAATTTAATGTTTACTTATTAGATTTTGATTGTATGCCCTCAAAGTAATGGTGTGTTAAAGGACTGAATCTATGTGAAACCATTTTGGTTATCCCGTTTTAAAATATTTTTAGGATTGCTTCCTGATGATTGTTTTATTTAGAAATGTTTTAAGAAGTTCCTTTAGAAACTGAAGAAATTAAGGGCTGTATCAAAGATGTTTATGGGTCACACAGTAATTTTCTTTGCTTATGGCAAATAATACTTCCAGGATATGGAGCAGAGCCCTTAACCTATTTTACTTTGGAGCAGTCCATTATTATCAGTCCAGCAGTTGTCTTCATGATCATTTAGGTCAAATTTACATTTAAAAAGTCTTAATTTTGGAATGTAGACTCATTTCCACAGTCAAATGGTATTTCTCTTTGTTAAATAGATTAAGTACACTTTTATTCTCTGCCTTTGATTGTTCTGTTTGCTTTTTAAGATAGCATTGTGTTGAGCATGAAATTTGTTCATCAAAGTGCTGTACTCCAGAAACTAGAGCCAAGTTTTCAAAAGAGATTATCACCTATCATCTGGTAGTTTTATCGTGTGACAAACACTTTTAAAAATATGCTGAAAATTGGAGGGAGTTCAGGGCAGAGGTGAATTATTTATTTTCAAGAAAATAAGTGTTGTGATGGAAACCTTAAGGAGCTCAGTCGTCGTAGTTTATCTGCAAAAGGTTATGGATTGGAAATATCACAGAGGTACTTAACTAAATCTTTATTCTAGTATGCAGAAGTATGACAGGATCCAATGGATGGAAGTCAGAAAAGATCAAACCAGAAAGCAAATGAATGTTTTTGACAATTAACTACTGAGATGGCTTAGTTAAGAGGCGCAGTACATTAATCACTGCTTGTAGCCTTTATATCCATAATCCATGCCTTTCTAAAAGATGTATAGTAACTGAGATGTACATCAAAGGGCAGGAATTATTATGGAAATTTTTAAGACTTGTGCTATTCAATGAATTTGAATGAGAATTGATGATTTTTTTTCCCTAAACTTAAAAATGACAGTACATTTGTTTGTGTATTTGAGGGTAAAGGCAGAATTATGTCTCTTGAATTGCCAACCCGGATTAATAAATGGGTGAGTTAGTTTACTTTTGTATTTACTGCACTACTGCTGTCTATTATTCTGTAAGGTCGGATGTGTTGAGTTCTTGTTTAGGAATTTTCAAACAACCCTAGGATTTCACTTTAGAGTAATTTTAAGGACATGTAAGCATTAGATTCCCATAGGCTTTTCCTCAAATGCCTTCTTTCCTTTCCTCCTTTTAATAATTAGTCACACAATATAAATTATAAAATGAGAGGATAGGTTGTATTTCCAGTAGTCTAGCTTTATATCTCCCCTTGACATAAGAACAACTATTTATCATGTTGTTGTGTAATTAAAAGAATTGATTTATGCATTCATTTTAAAAAAGCAAACAACAAATCAGCCTCAGTAGCTAAGAGACTGAAAAATTGTGACAATTCTGTTTCAGCCACCTGACATTTCTTGGCAGCTCCATGATTATAGTTCTGTCATTTAGCTATCGCTTCTGTCTGTCCCATGTGTCTATATGGTTTGCTTAATGGGTGAAGAGGCTTTCCTTTCCCCTGCCCACCTGGAAGTGTTGATATTCCCCTGTTCCCAATTTTTGATTATGCATTCAGGATGGTGGGGTGGAAGACGTTTGCATCCCCCATCAGCTTTGCACTGCATGCGTAGTAAGTTTTACATAGTTGCATGCACTGCATGCACCATAGTTTTACACATAGCACAGCTCTTCAATTAGATTTGTCTGTCTGTAATGCTAGTCTTGCATGATTTTAAGCTGCAAGCAGTTTGTGTCTCCATGTATGCAATTTTTCTATCTGTGTAGGAAGTCAGATTTCTGAGAAAAACTCATGCCTTTTTCATTTGAAGGAAGGAGAAATCAAATGACAGGGCAAAAAATGAGACATGGTAGAGAATTCCTTTGTAAAAACAACTGTTCAGCAGTTTCTTTGTGTGTGGATCGTGATGTGGAGATCTGGTGTGCTCACTCTGCAGCTGCATGAGGAGCAGAAGGAAGGTTTTTCTGGTCTTCTCATAGACAGAGTTTTTACTTGCTAAGCATCAAAATTGGGTAAATTAGACAAGAAGCCTTAGGGGGCAAACTAGGAAGTATATGTAGTTGCATAGTTAGTCACACTTGCATCTTGAGTGCCTGATTGTTCTGTGGTTAATGCCAAAGCTGCCTGATGCTGATGGCCTCAGAATCCAGCCTCACATTAGTTGATGTGATGAGGGAATAACAAGAAGTTGATTTTTAGTAAGTGATTAAAAGTGTTACTATACAGGGGTATTCTACTTTTAAAAAGGTATTGAAATTTCTGCTGGAAGTATGAACACTGACAAACTGAAGAGTGGGTGGGATTCCTCTTTTGGACCAATAAAGGTGTATCCAAAACTCACAGAGGAACCATTTGCACTTAATTGCTTTTTTCAACAGTTGTGATAAATGGATGAGATTTAAAGAAACAGGGAGGTATATTTTTGTTTACCAAATGTAAAAGGAGAGTAGCAGTCACTCAAATCCTGTCAAAAATCCAGTCATGAAGTGTAACTGTCTTGCATGTCTTAGAAATATTCTCATGTGAGCTAGTGTAAGTGTTTTGGAATTTGGGGCAAATGGACATCATGGTTTGTCTTGCATCCGGAATAAGAATTATGAGAAATAACTTCTTTCCCCCTTTCTGTGGGGGATATAAGTAGTTAGCATGTAAACCCCTGAACCTCCAAGATACAAAGAGTTGAACTGTTATGAGGTGCCCATGGCAAAAAGACCTTAAAACTTGGATGCTGGAAGGGAAATACAATTAAAGGAAGGGGGGGGGGGGGAGGGGGGAAGTTCTGAAACAGGTTCTGAAATCTGTTTCTCAGGTATAAAACCAGTGGTGCTTTAAAGAGGTTCAGATAGATGTGTGGGGTTTATTTAAATCTGCTTCTTACTTCTTGAAAAAACAGAGGAAGACTTGTAGGGAGCCTGGTACTTGAGCAGAGGGCTAAAAAGGCTCCCTGCTGGTCTTTCCAAAGCTGTCTGTGCTGTTTCTGTGAAACTGAGTTACTGTCTACCTGTGCCCCAGTTTGTGTAAAAGATTCCAGTCTAATCTTGTCTTTGATAAATGTACCTAAAATGTCTTTGGAGCCAAGGATGGATGATGGTTCAAGTTTAACCATGGAGTGCCCAGGTACTTAAAAACAAGCAATACAAAATTGACTATAACAGTGGGAAGGAAATGTAATCTTCAGCTAGTAATTAAATTACAGTAACAACTAAGCAAGAAACACTAAAAGGGCATGACTTAAAAGCTGATAAGGAATTTTATGTGCATACCATGGGGGACTTGCAAACACCACTGATTTTTGTACCTGACCATTTGGTATGGTACCATATGTGTGTCCTATATGAATTGCGATGTGTGGGCATTTTATTTCAGTGGTATCTAGTGGCTCAGATTAGAACCCTAGTCTTTTCGTAGACTAGAAACTGATATTCCACCCCCCACCCCCAAATTAAATATACTGGTACTTCAGATTATATGTTTGTGCTGATGTGGGACAAAACCAGAATTTGTGGAATGTAAATGGGGTCAGAGTCTGAAGATGTTGGTACTTACTAATGAAACAATAATTGATAATATGACAATTATAATATTCTGCTAGGCAGCAATGTCCTCTGAAGGAGCTAACAAAACTGTTTTTATACAGCAGGATTGAGGTGAGCCTTAAAAGGAATAAATCATTTGAGGTTAATAGCTTTTGATTTCTGAGGAGAGTTTATTAAAAAAAATGCAAAGTATTTGTGAAATGTACTTTAACAGTTGATATCACTGATAAAGCAAAAGTAGTTTAACTATGTTTCATGTTGATGTTAGATAAAGCTGTGCTGCACTCTGAGCTAGCTCCCCCAGCCACTTTTAAAAACCAGTGATTGATTATCCTGACCTAATTTAATCAGCTGCTAATTATACTTGTCATCTTAATGAATTCCTGTCCCACAATCCCTCAATGCTATGGTTTGTGGTGACACTAGTCTCTCCTTGCTCCTTCCTTTTTAGTTGCAAATGTTGACCAAAAGGATTGGCTATTCCCTAGCCAGGACTCTATAGAGTGCAGTTTTAAGAGAGCTCAGATCTACTGCTCTAATCATAATCGAGGAAGTAAGGGGTAAGGTGGAAGTAAGTAAGTATGTATGGTAAAAAAGGGAGAGGCAGATTTTCAGTGATGAACCAAGTTCCAGGTGATAGGTCAAAGTGGACACCTTTAATTTCACTCTGCTGCTCCTGCTCTCCAGGAACACTTCACTGGGCAAATAAGGGCCAGTAGTGAAAAAATGTCATTTTGCAGGTAGCATACTGTCTTTTGAAGTAATAGTAGCTTTTGATCGGTCTTCAGGTATGATCTGTAGCAGATTATGCTTTAATTATTTAGCCCTAATCAAAGATGTAGGAAAGCAGAAGATAACTTCTTTCAGGTACAATCTGCTGTACAAACAGGGATGTCCTTGCTGAACCTTTTTACTACAGCTTAATTTCTACCTACAGATGGTTCAGGGTGTGGCTGTTGTAACTGTCTGCAATGTCAGTAAGCATATTGTGGATTAGGCTATGTGATAAATAAAGCAGGATCTTGTGTAGCAGAGTAGATTGTTAATGATGGAAAAATGGTCAGGTGAGAGACAGCTGGAGAACCACTCCCATACAAGCCAGTATTTGGGCTTATTTTTCTCTCTTTTATATTCTCTTATTATATCAAGAAAATTCAGTGCAAACTTAGGATGATGCAGAGATTCAAAGCGGAAACATTCAGTGCTCAAAAGAGAAGCAAAGTGATTTAATTTGATTAAGTTGGTGAGCTGTATTCCTTCAGTTTTTCCTAAGGCAAAACTATTGCTAACTGTAAAGTGGTATTGGATTTTCCTGAGCAGGGACTCTAAGACCAGGCTTTCTATCTAATGACTAGAATTTTTAAAGAAAAAGGTATTCTCTGAGCTGCTGCAGATGCAGTGATATTAACCAGACTTAGGTGCATACATTTAGAATCTAGGATTAGAGAGTGTTTAACAAAGTGACTACTAGCCCTGCTTTCAATGATAAATATCTGGCCTAAATAATTTGACTTCCTCACATTTGCAAGGAAGACAGAAATAAAGAGCATCTGATATGGAGGAATAATGGGGGCAACAGATACAGTACTCTAAAGTAGATCATATGATTTAGCCGAGAGTAAAGGTGAAATAATGACTCTGTGTATGAAAATGCACAAAGGAATAATTCTGTGCTACAGAGCCTAGACTCTCTGAAATGGCAGTCATTAGCTGTGACATTTCTGGTACAGATAACTGCTGGAGTTGGTTGGCTTTTTTTTATTAAAAAGTTACATTTGGGTATATTTTTTTATTAAGAGCATAAGATGGACAGATTGAATGTCTTCTGTCCAAAAATAGTTTTTGCTCCAAATTCAGGTTAAAGTTCCTGTTCTGTTTGATTTGTGAGGCTTAAACCAACATGGTCTAGTGAGTTTGGTATTTGTAATTCTGGGTAATGTGTTTCTTCTCTTGACAAAGGTTTTTCAAAGTGCTTCATTTTATGCTCCACTGCAAAATGGGAAAAATCTTGAAATCTCTGGGATGATTTTAGAATTACAAGTGGTCACCAGTAGTTCTGATGAACAAATACTGGAGAGATCAATGTGTTGCTGCATTAACGTTATGTCTAGTGATCTAAAATATGTTAATTACTTTAAATGGATGATTTTGTAAAATAATTGGATTGAAGCCAACTAAAGGCAAAGCTCTGGGTATACTGGCCTGTTAGCTGTAAAATTCTAACAGCACTGAAGCAATCACTTTGGTAGAATTCAGCCAGCCACTGAGAAATTCCATTCTTTGACCTTAAATTTATAAAAGGCATAATTTCATGCCTCCAAATGCTGATACCAAACAGGCACCTTTTGCTGTGGACTTCAGAAATCAACACTCAGCATGCTCTAATATTTTACAAGACCACAAAGAACTGCAAACCACTATCTTTTCTGAAAGGTGTCTGCGTTTGCTTTCTTCTGGTAATAGTTATGACAGTCCAAGTTCACCTGGAAGTCCTGGTCAGTTGGCGTGGGTCTGCATTCTGGAATATCACATGGGATTCCTAGGCAGTTTCTGTAGCTGAAGAGACACCACCTTTCCTGGGGAAAGATGAGACAACACAGTGTAGTGGCTGCAGGCTCCTGCTTAGTTCAGAACAGGGATAATTAAAGCACTATTTCTTACAGATGCAAAACTGTGCTCATCCTGCTGCAGTGAGGGGCAGCTTGCTTCTCTGGGCATACAGTGCATCAGATGATTGACAGTGTTTTACATCTGCACTGATTTTCTGGACTCCTCTGAGTGCCCCTTATGCACGTCCAAGATACACGCAGAATGAGACACATAAGCTGTGTTTCTGTGTGGCTTGTCTTGTCCATTTTATGAACATATGAACTGTAATCAATGCAAATTTTGTCATCTGTACATGATCAGCTGCTTATTCATGAATTCTCTCCATAACACAAAATGACTCAAAAATTTTAAGAAAAAAACCTGGATGAGTTTATGGTGCCTAACAAGATAATCCCCATGTTAGCCAAATGGCTTTGGGGTATGCAGAGTTTTTGAGAATAATTGGAAATGGTAAGAGAGTAGTGGCTTGAGAAACGTGTCTGAATGGGACATACTTTAAGTTTATATGACATTTTCTGATTAATGGAAGCTCTTCTGAATAGATGTTTTTATAGGATAGATATATATTTTATCCATGGAGATTTTACATGTTATATGCCAGAACCAACATGTAGTCTGTTTTAAGCAGTCAGCACTCTTTGGAAGGAACGTCGTATTGTTTGTGTCAAGATATAGCTAAACTATCCCTGGGAAATCTTAAAAATTAAATTAGGCTGAAAATAACAGGGTCAGTTATTTGATAATGGAAGTTTCTGTGATTGTGGTAATCTATCCTGTGTACAGAAACAAAACAGAAACAAAACCCCAGTTCTGATAAGTCTTATTTTAAAACAAAATAGAACAAGGAAAAGTACTAAAAGAAAGTAAAGACATAAATTAAGTACAGTTGAAGTACATGTGATTAACAGAAAAACTACATGCAAAACTTTTGCAGGAAAGATGAGTGTTTTGGCAGGTGTGGTACACTTATTACAACACTTGACTCTATCATTCAAATGGTATTTTTCTTTTCTGCTTTTCTGTGGTTTCTTCATTGTATCTGCTATGTTAGTTTTTAGAAAACAATGGTGTTGCATGTGTCAATGGGGTTGTGGTCTTCCTGACTTCCATTCCCCCCAGGATGATATGCTGTAGTGTTTGTCAGATTCTGAATCCTGGAAATGGACAATGAACTCATCAAGAATCATTTCCAGCTAATAAAAGTGCAAAACTCTTCTCCACAGACCTAGTTGTACTGTATTTATACCAGACAATTTTGAACCTGGAGCTCTGCCAGTAGATGAAGTCCCTGCGGTCAGAAGCTTTCTGCGTTCTCTTTGGAAACTGTATTGTCTTTTATCATACGTTTATGTAAGAACCTTGGGGTAAAGATCCTGATGTATCATATGCGTTGCACAATGCTAAAAGCATCCGCTGCTTAAAATGATCTAACTCTTCGAAAACTTCATCATAATGCTCTGGACCGTGAATGTCAACAGGCTGTGGATCTGCCAATTGTCCGGGTTTTCCTGGGCTTGCTCTGGCCTTGGAGAATGGCTTTTCACACAGTGTTGGTTTTTTAAGGGAGAAAAGTCCTAACTGTCTTGATTTTGGGGCACTTCCTTCTGTTTCCCATTAAAAAGCGGAGATGATTATTTTTTTCATGGGAACTTTTTCCCCCCCCCGAACCCCCATGTATATCTCCCTCCCAGATTCTCCCTTACATCTTTATGTTCTGAAGTGATCGGTGTATAAGGAAGGAGGAGAATATTAAAACAAAAATTATGTAAAAAAATAATGTAATTAGACCATTACACATGGAGAATTCTGCTAACGAGGTGCTAAACTTCATTGCAGAGTTCACAGATAGACATGAAGAGCAGCAGGATGCATTGCAGAATGTGCTTGTTCAGGGATGGTATACACTGACTACACACAAAGCACCACTACTTCACCTTGCTTTGAATAGATTTTATTCGGTTCTGTCCTTGAATGTGCAGTTTTAGCCGCTGATATCGCTACTGTTAGATGGCTAGGTTTTCAGAGCCGAGCTTAGACATGGGTCATTGTGAGCCTGAGACTGGCTGAATGAAGGGTTGTAGCGTTCACATCCTCTCTGCTTGTGCTTCAGTTGCATCAGGCATAAGGGCAGAGCTCCTCTTGCATTCCCTGCGAGGCTGCATTCTTTCCATGTACCACGCTCTGCTTTTATTGAATCCCCCTCGACCCAGTGGAACACTGCAGCATGCAGTTGTATCTTGGTCTTTGGTTTTCCTTCTCTTCTTTTCTCACACAGCCCACCAAAAAGGCAGGCACTGTACTTTTTTTTTTTTTTTTTCATCCTGGTGCTGGGCGACTGTGCAGATCTGAGTGGATTTATTAAATGTGGGGAAGTTCAGTGATGTGCATAGATGTACTATGCACTCTGTAGTATTTTATGTAGCTGGGTGTGAGGGAGGACGGTGGATCAGGAGATGTGCTCTGTAACTTTCCGAGAGTGGGTAGAAGGGGGGTTCCTTCAATGTTTTTTGTGACATGATCTGTCTACCTGCCCCTGACCTCTCTGTCCTTGGACTGTTTGTAGGCCCTAGACAACATATCCAATACAGCTATGTGAAATCTGAAAGTGGCAAGTGATAACTCCCTTTTGAGAATGGATTGAATATGCTTTGGGGAAATTTTTGCTCACAAGACCCCGGTAATTGACTGATTACTTCCAGTGCTTTCATCCATGCACAGGTGTCTGAAATGCTCTGGCTCCTTGTGAGCTTCATTTCCTTAGGACCCCCCATGTGGAAGACCTGATCTTGGCTCTTCAACAAGGAGGACAAAATAGGCTTACCAAAGTTATTTGTGTGCACTGCTGAGAGCTTTTGTGACAAATGATTTTTGCCTGAAATGGGCCTATTGTTGTTTTTTTGGGGTTTTTTTTTTGTTTGTTTGTTTGTTTTTTTCTGTGTGATAGTTCTAGAGAGAAATGCAGAAGTCTGGCAGGAGAAAACTAAGTGTAGGCTAGAGAACACAAGATTTACTCATATAAAACAACAGTGATCTCATGTGCTAGATAGCTGGTTGATAATTTTCTGTCAAATTCCAATTAGTTTTCACAAAAAAAAAAAAAGTTTCCAGTTGTAAAACTTGATTATTTTTCATATCTTTTACTGTGTGTAGCAATGGTGGCAGTAAAATCCAAAATGCTACGTTTTAGCTTTTAACAGCCAAGGGGGTTGAAGATAAATACATGAACAGAGTTTATTGAAAACTGCCTGAGAGGGGACATCAGCAGCAGCAAAGAACTGAAACAATGATCTTCATCAGATACAAAAGACAACTTAAAAATCCTTAAAATCTGGCAGGTCAGTTCATAGCTTTGAAGTGATTTCCTGTTACTGGCACATGCTGTATGCACTTGCAATGAAAACAGAGCACAAAGATGACTTAACAAAGAACACTAGTTATTTTCTGTAAGGTTTGTATATCATATGTGATGTTTGCTACCATGACTTTTCTTCCTGTTTTCACCACTTAAAAAATAATTTCCAGATTCTATCTGTGAAGACAGTTTTGATGAATGCAACTTAGAGCTTAAGCACAGACAGACTGCTGGTGATATCTTTTTTTTATTTTTCTTTTTTCTTCCATTTACCAGGCTGTTACTGGGCAAGCTGCTTAGTCTTGCCAATAATGTGTCAAAGCAAATCTGATTGTATATTTTTGCTGTTGAACTACCCATAACATACAGGTCCAGGTGAGGAAGAGGAAAATGGAAAAAAAGATACCAACCAGCATGAGTCTTCCCACTGCCACTGTGAGAACCAGCTATTACATGTTACTGTCTCCTTTCAGTAAATCATTGCAGTGCAGGCTGTAAGAAAATGAAATACATCAAGGTTCTGTCTTGCTTCTTGTATGAATGTGGTCGTGCTAAAATGAATGTTCTCACTGCTGAATGAGAAAAACAATCACAAGCCTAGATGTCTCTGAAGATAAAATAGAAATACATTACACTGTGGAATGTACAACTGAAAAATCTGCCATCTTCTGAGAATTAATAGATGAACATATAAACTCACTGGTGATCTAATGACCCCTAAATAAGTGAACAGTTTTTCCACTAATGAACTGAAAACACATTCCTCTTGTATATATGTATTCTTAGTTATAGAGTTGGCCAAGTATTTCATGCTGGAATAATCTGATAGGAGAAAAATGTTTCATCCTTAATTTAAGAGGTTGTTTTTCCTGTGGAATTGCATTTCAAGGGCATCAGACTGACTACATTCAAGCTATTAAGGCACGGGTACTTTATACCTTAAACTGTGACATTCAGCTGAATCCGATACAGCTAAAGATGTAATATAAGGAGGTGAAAAAAAGGAGTAGACTATTCAGAACATGCAGAAAGTCAGAAATGGGGAGGGGGGGGGGCGAGGGGGGGCAGTGAAGCAGGTACTAAAACTTGCATTAAGGAACCTAGAGTTATATCAAATGTTAAGCTTTTCTTACTGGTATCAACTACTCTAAAGAAAGTAGCAGGCCCTGATAGATTCTTAAGTTCATCAGAAAGTTCTGTTTATAGTAGTATCCTGGAAAAATGTTAATGGCATATACTGTTCCTTAGACTCAGATCTGTCTCATTCCTACAGATGGCAAAGATCTGGTCCTTTGGAGTTCATGCAGGTATGTTGTCTTAAGGCAAGCTGCAAAATCCTAGCTATACCGAACATTGTGCTCCTTAAAGTAGGCAGCATGTTTGTTCAGTGCTCTAAATGTAGCTGAGTGCATTTGTTTGTCAGGAACTGCATTATACCTTTATTTTGCATACAGGTGTCATTCATGACTGTATTGATACATTAATGTTAGACTACTGTTTTGCTTTAATGCAGAATAAGTGTATTTAATATCTTCTAGTGGTTGGTGTCTTCTCTGCAAGTGCTTCAAATACTTTGTAAGACTGTGTATGAGACTTCTGTAAATTAACAAGTAAGGGAGATCTTAATCAAAGTATCTATTAATCCCGTAAACTGGTGCTGAGGAACAAGTGCTGTTTCAAGAAGAGGTGAATGCAATAAAAAAACAGAGTTTTTTCGTTTGTTTTTCCACATCATGGAGCATACAGTAATTAACATCCTGAGTAGGGTAACAATTCACACCACTATTAGGCAAAAGAGAGAGGAAAGCAGCAGTCTTAAGTTAGAGGACTAGACCAGCTAAAGAGAAATAAACTAGAAGCATATTGCAGATAAGAAAATAATATATTTTAGATGAAGATTTTACTGTCATTACCAAGTTCTTCCCAGCTAACTCAGTTTAGGCCAGTGCATTTACAGCATGAATTATAGAGCTTGAAGCTGCTTCCTCAAATAAATTGTACAACAGAGTCCAGAGATCCAAACGTTTTGCAGCATTTAGGATATAGTTGTTTGTTCACAATAATGAACTTTAAGTATTTAATGACATTTATATAGCCTTTGGTTTTTAACCCCAATATATGTGCAAGGGTAAAAAGAGGTGATAGCCTACCAGTGTAGCAAACTAGAGATGTTTGTACTCTGGAAACACTTCCAGCTTTCTCTTCTGTGGTTTACAAACTTCAGCTTCACACCTTAACAAGTATCTGACAGCCATTTGCACCACCCACTCCACTTGTGCATTTGTTTTTCCTGTGCTGCCATGTGGTAGTGCCATTCTGCCAGAAGAGTTGGGGAGTGCTTGTCCCGGAATTCTTTAGTAATAGGATCAGTGCATTTGTGATTTGGGTTTTTTTTATGGGAGAAAGTATTTATTTTTGTGCAGGCCTCTTGACATTTTTAGAATATGAATGCTGCACAGCAGATCATTATGATAAAATAGTATGCGTGCTTCTTATGGTTTCTTCTGTATAGATGTGATGGTATCCTTGTTTAGGAGACTGTAGAGAAAAACATGTTTCTTTTTCTATTCATCGTGTGTATTTTATTTAGTTATAAGGTTTTGGTTTGGTTTTCTCTCTATGGTCCTGTTGAATTAAAATGATTTAAAACATTCTTTGCTTGCTTGCCCAGTCTGTGACCTGCAGAAGAGTGTGTCCATGTAGACTTCATAGCTACTTGCAGTGAAACTTAAATTTGTTGAATGAAGTGTTCTGGTTGCCCTTGGTATAATGTAGAAAGTACTCGTGGACTTTTCCAAATAAATATTGCTATTTAAATGTGAGTGGTTTGTAACTGGGGGCAAATATTTTGTGTGGGTGAGTGAATTTGAAGAAAGAGTTCACGCTTGTGTGTTTTTAGACTGCATTGTTCATGCAGTGGAGATGGCAAAACAAGTAGATTTGTATGAATATAAAGTATTGTAAGGAAGTAGGGTGTTTGGTAAGTGAAAGATTAACGTTTTACTAGAGTCATCTACTTGCTTGAAAGGAAGTGGTTGTATCTTCATGTTTATGAGAACTCTGAGAAACCTGGAAGTTTTAGTGGTGCTACTTCTTGATACTAAATTTGGTTGTCTGATGTTAAGCCATTTGTGACTTCTATTTTTCCGTATTTACCTCAAAGTTTGTTGAGACTGAAGTATGCCTGTGTCCTGCAAGTGAATGATTGAATATTTTGAGAGGTAATTTATATGTTCAGGTGTGGTATATTTGATTTCCTTACTCTGTGATTTGCGCATATGCATTTCTTTTTGTATTTGGCAATCATAGGTCATGTGTATATGGTGTTTTTATGAACAAGGAGAAGATTGTAGCTATATCTACTGAGGATAATTTAACTCTGTTACGTTTTTGTATGTTGCAGAGTTATGTGCAAGCCCTGTGAGGCTTAAGAAAGCAGTACGTTTAATGATTGATGGTCCTTGTTACCCTATGAATTAACCCAGCAGGATGTCTACAAGCAGTTTAGATTCCAGTGGGAGAGGCAGTGCTCAGAGATTAGAGTGTTTTAAAAAAATATTTTTGTTTGTTTTTTGCAAGACTGCTTTGTCAATCTTATGTTTATTCTTGGTAAAGGAATATCTAGGTTTTGTTTGTTGGTTTATTTTTTTTAAATAGTTTCTGCTCTGCCTAGACAATAAATAGAAATAACTTTTTTTTTTTTAATATGCCAGGGTAACAACAAATTGTACTTTCTTTCAAAAGTCAGTAACTTTTAAAAAAATCATCTTTCAAGGGTTGAAGTAGCAGAGATGATACTCAAACAGTTGCTGTTTGAGTACATTTTCCTTGTTTCTACTGTATAGACTGTCTCACATGGAAGTGTCATCTTGTTTGCAAGGAAATCACAAATTTCATTCCAGGTGAATCTTCCCACAGCATAGCTAATCTCGCTGACAAGAAATAAGATCACACATTAGATGGAATCATAGTGGGATAACTGCTCTATAAAGCTGTGATATATACAGAGTCAAAGTTGTATTGATAACATCTTTAGCACAAAAAAAGTTGAATCATGTTTCAGTTGCTCTGTGAAATTCAGAATGTTGAGAACTCGGGTTAATTTTCTTACAATAAAAGATTGCAATATACAGGCTGATGATTCATGGTTTGCTTCATAAATTTCATGGAAGAAAAGTATGGTGGTGTCTGAACTTGACTGCAGCATCTCCATATCACTGGGGATAGGCCACTCCAAATTTTTCTTTCCCTCTTATATTGAGTGTTTTAAAAAAAAAGATCATAACATTCTAAATGTAACCAACAAGCGAAGTTCTGCATCTGGGTACGGTTTATACCAAGAGGGAGCATTTATGTGGTGATATAAATGATACCTTTTCTGGACAGAATGTTGTTGGTTTGAATATGCATAAAGCCTTTGTGTTATAATAGGCTTTTTATCAAATTGTTTTGGCAGTTACTGCAAGTATGAAAAAAATCTAAAGAAAAAATATATTCAAATCTTTGTGGGTTTGGGTTTTGGCTTTTTTTTTAAAAAAACCCATAAACTAAAAGGTACATGAAGAGAACATTATTCTGTTTTTCCACTACCCAATTAGATAAACTACAACAATAATGTCAGACTATGACCTACACTGATAGGTGCCTTTATGTGAATTTTGTTAAAACCTCCAGTGGCTTTTCCACAACACCCCTGGCTGTCCTTATGTTTCACTGGAAGTTCCTTTTCCTGATATCTAATCTGCATCCTCCTTAATACATTTAAGGTCATTGCATCTCATACTTTCCACTATGGGCATAAGAGTCAGATTATTCCTCTTTACCTTGCTGTGGTCTTGTGTATGTTATTATGCCTTCCCTCAGGCTTCTCTGCTTTAAAACAACTAGCCACAAACCATTCCATCTTTCCTCCTAGGGTCATGCTTTTGACACCTTCTGTTATATCCTGGGGCTCAGACAGTTCTACCCCTTTATTAAAGGATGCTGTTGATAGGTAGAATGGAAGGATTTTTTCCAGTGTCTTCTATTTACACACGTGTGATTTGACTTTTCTTGTAAACACAATAATCTTTGTGTTCCTTGAACAATTTCCTGCAAAGTGTCACCTAATTGGTGGTTTCTATTCATACATTGTGCAGCTGATTGTTCCTGCTTACATGTGATGACATGTACTCATCCTTACTGAACTGTATCCTGAGAGCATCACACCTATTTATAAACACAACTTTGAGCTCAAATCCTGCCTTCCAGTGCACTAACAGTTCCTTGTGCTCCCTACCAGGAAATCCCTTTCTGTTTTCTTATCCACGTTAGGTTGCCTAGTGAGGCACCCCAAACAGAACCCTGCAGAAAATCATTTAATGCATTCTTCTGTAGTGGCAGTGGATAACTGGTCACTACTTTTAAGAAATCTCCATTGATTCCAGACTAATTGAATCTATTTTTTCCCATTTATTTATGAGAAAGTCACATGAGACTGTCAAAAATCTAGTCATATTATGAGACATTTGCTACTAATCCTGTGACTACAAGAACACAGGGAGAAGGAAATTGGGATGATTTGGAAATACTTTTTCTGGAAAAACCTGTGGTGGCTATTACTTATTCCTGTGTTTATTTCTAGATAACTAGTGTTCTTCATTATTCATTCCAGTTTTTTCCCCCAGGAACTGAAGTGTAACTGACTGGTCTAATTCCTTAGTTTCTCTCTTTGAAAAAGGACTAGTCAAGTTTGCTCCCTTTCAGTCTTCCATTGCAATGCAGAACTCCACAGTCCCTCACAGGGGGAGCATTGGTAGCAAGGGGTGTTGAATAGCTTTGTCATCACTTGGGGAGTTCCCTGTTGTCACAGGATGGCATTCATTCAACCCAACTGCCTCGATGGAACACATTGCTGTTTATTTTGCAGGTTTTTGTCATGCCTTTCCAAGAGTAGTGAGTGCCATCAGGCAAAGTGTAAGACTTACAATGTAGGCTTTGAACTACCCATTGGGGAAGGAAATACAGTAGCATAGAAAATGTTCAAGATCTTGAAATGCGTTAGTGTTTGATAAGGAAGGTAGAGCAAGTGGTGAGAGGGAAACTCTTTTGATTTTAATCAATATGGAGAAACTACATGAAGTTCTGAAAGCCATTTTAGTTTAATGATGACACTGATTACACAAGCTGTATATAGAAAAATTTCCCTTATGTTATGTTCTCAGTATGGTTTGCTGTACAGATCTTCCTCTCCCCTGCTGGTTCACTCTTGCAGAACTCCTGTTCGCAGCAGCTTGCTTGCAGGTCTTGCTGGGACACAGGACTGCTGGGTTTTAATGTCCTCATTCACACACCTGTCAAGAGTCCTATATTATATAAGCCTTCTGTAAAAGCTTATGCAACATTATGATCTGGGAAGTGTTACACTCTAAAGAACTTTGACAATGTTTTTTATCAAAAATATTATAAAACATAACACTCATATTTGTGCATGACAAGCAATATTTATATTTGGACTAGGTCTAAGTGCTGACTTTATATCTCTGGAAATAATAAAAATTTGGCTTGAAATTTGAAATACTTAAGGGATGTTATTTTCAAAGACTGCCAAGTTCTTTGTCCCTGTCTTATAGATCTACAGCACAGTATGTTTTTATTGGTTGAAATCATCACCTAGTAAAGTGATGCATGATTCTTAGCCATAATTCCCTAATTTTCTGGGAAGTAACATATTTGACTCTTTTACAGAAAAAGCAAGAATTATAGAGGATGCTTCATTTGTTAAACACTATCAAAGGTGATATATGTGCTATTTTGATTTCACCTTCTTTTCTTTTTTGAAGTAAACCACTCTGGAGCAGTAGGGAGTGGTGGTTAGAGTAAGATCTCCCTCACTAAAAAGTAAAGAAAAAGAAAGGCAAGAGGGAGAGATGTATGTAGATGTCTTGTAAACATTTTAGTTTGCTCTCTCGCAGGTTGCATGTGGGCCCTTGAGCAAGCCTCTTAGTACCAGACCTACTGGAGGACATCACTAAATGCCTCCCTCCATCCAAGAGTTAAAAATCTACAAGTGTATAAGGACTTGCCAGTAAAATTCTGTGGATATTTGAAGTTCCTTTGAACTTGAAGTTCCAGACTATGGCAGATTTGTGTCAGACTAGGTAAATCCTGTCAGCATAGGATGAGAAGACGGGACGTTGGCCTCTATACTAGACCAGTCTGGCATGGGATCTTCATATTAAGGTTTTGCTCTCACTTGTCTCACCTGAGGAAGTGGTTCAGTGAAGTTCAGTCTAAGCACAACTGACACACCTTTACAGGGTCAGAAGCAGCATAAAACATACCATATAGTCTGAGCCACTAGTTTTGTGTTTGTGGTGGTTTTAATGTTTTGTTTGTTTGTGTGTTTGGTTTTTTTTTTTAATATGAAAAGAACCTGTTGTTCAGATGCTGATATAACGCAAGTTAGAAGTGGAATAATGACTTGGAATGTAGAGCCCTGATTAGGAAAGACTGTCTAATGAATGATGTTTTGTCATGGTGAAAATGAGAGTAATAGTTTGTAAAAGACTGTCTGAAGGGAATATTATATTATATTGATTGAAGCCTGACAGACATATACTAGTTTCTCACAGAGAAATAAATTCTCTTAAAATGTTTCTCTACCTTGGCACTTCATAAAAATCAGGTTAGATGAAATTCAAAGCTTTGCGCAGTGACAGAGCTCTGAGTGGAAAATGGTTTGAGTAGATAATGTTTGGGAACGATGGACAAATCCTGCAAGAACGCTGTTCCTGAAGTGCTTGCTTGAGGAACCCTTAACACACAACAGCAAAAGCAGACTGCCAGGAGCAGTTGTGTCTTCTTGCTATATTTTGCTAAGGCTGAGCTTGTGTTGCAGTTACTATGCCGATACTACTTGCCTGCACTTCAGTGTTTTAGTAAGTAGAACATTACACAGGAAATAAAAAAACTTGGATTTAGTGCACTCTTTGAATCTGAGAGAGTTAATGCAGGATGTAGATTTCTTTTTTTTTCTGTTTTTCTCATGTGGATACCTCTGGCTGCCTGGCCACAGGTTAGGGATCTCTGTATCTCCTATGAAACTCAAGTTCTGTAACTAATTAGGATGATGTAACAAGTGAGCTTCATAGCTCATCCCTGGCTAACAACTTTGTTTTGAGGGAGGAACTCATAAGCCATGTTCATGAGCTTTCTGTCACTTGAATAGTAGATACCTATACAGTCTTTAAATTTCAGCTGTTTGAGGATACTGCTAAGCTGGAACAATGCTACAGAGGGCTGAAAAAAACCCCTGAAGATAGAAATCAATGTTGCATACACTAACAAATTACTTGTTAGTCTTATATTGAATCCAATACAATATTTTTACCTTGTAGTTTGTGACATGATCAAGTTGGGCTTTTAGACCTTCTTTTTGTGTTGTCTCCCCAACACTCCCTGCCTTCCCCAGTACATGTTCTGGTTAAAGTTGCATTCTGTATTTTGCATTTGCATAATGTTACCTATATGCAGTTTCCCTCTAAAACTCATTGTAGTCATTCAGCACTTAAATTTCTTATCCAGTTGCTTTGCATCAATTTTTGTTCAATCTGTCTCCTTCCTCCGCCAAGCCTTTCTGTCATCCACACCTCATTCTATTTGTTCATTCTAAAGGTATTTACTCATTCATTTTTCTCACAGAAAGATGGTTACCACATTAGATTCAAACAGACGTATCAATTGCACCCACATATATACCATTTCCCTTTACTCTCGTCTGTCCATGCACAAAGATACAGTACTGTTGGGTGTGTATTTTTATATATAGGGTCTGAAGGATTAGCATTAAAGAGTTGGAGAGTATGTGTGGACTGACGGGTCGTGGTGATTTTGTGCACGGAGGAAGGAGGGCAAAGGATGGATCATGACAGAGGTCACTGCCTCAACCTAGTTTTGTCCCTCCTGATCTGAATTTTGTCCCTTCCTGTCCCTCTAGAACTTCAGATCCCAACCCATCCGAAATGCATTTAATTGTCAGCGATATATAGGCCTGCCATCACTGACTCTTTTTCTTATTAGGGACTTGGGAGAGCACAGTTAGACTTTCCCCTTGCTTGTTGGGGTTCACCAGGCTCTAATATTTTCATTTATTTGTTACCTAGCTTTTGTTAAAATGTGAGTCTGTTTTGTAAAATCTTCATTTTTTAAGAGCACTACAGCTGGTTCCTTTTTATTATAGCCCTTATTACTCAGTTCATGTACCTTAAAGTCTGCCTTCATGTCATGTAGCGAAAATGTGGCTTTATAGATGGTCATGGGAACAAAACTTTCTTTAGGTAAGATTTTGATACTTGTAACAGTGCTTTTATAACTAATGATAATAAATTCTGCTGGCAATGGAACAGTGAATGCTTTCCTATGTCCAATTTAAATCTAAGTTTATTTCCTTGAATAATAATGATCTTTTTTTCTGCATGAATTTAACCGTGGATCTAACTTTACATTGTAAGAACAAGAGATAATATGTAATAGTCTTACTTCAGTCAAGCTTTACATATGCAACAAAAATTATATTAATTTTAGCTGTAACTTGGTTGGTTAACACTGGGAGAAAGATGGGCATCCTCTTTGATTTGTAGGAGAGAAGTACAAACTGTACTGCAGGACAATTTTATGTAGTTTATTTTAGCTAGATCACAAAGGGTTGCCAGAAAAAAAAAAAAAAAAGGCATATTTTATTTTATAAACTTACCAAGTTATGCTGTTATGTTCTCTGCACTCAAATTCAGCACTGGATTCACTGAAGTGTATAAGAGATTAACAGACCACATGGTCACAGAGTATGGTTAAATACCCTTCATGGAAAGGAGAACTGGAGGCTAAGATCTCTTAATGGTGATTCCCTCTTTTTTTTTGGGGGACCTGGGAAAGATGTCTCTGAGCAGTTCCTGCAGATGGGATGTCTGAAGTGCAGAGTTACTGTACTGAAGAGATATATTTAATTTGCACTTTGAACATAGCCCAGAAATACAGAATGAGACCTAGAAGAATTGCTGTTATGGATTCAAGAGGTCTGATTAGCAGACCATGGCCTGGTCTTACATGATCTTGACATCATCTAGTAATGCGCAGTAAGTATAGACTGAATATATAAAAAGTTACAATTCATATATATTATCAGGAAAGTACTTCAGATTGTACTATAGTACAATCAATAATTAATCTAGCTTGGAACAGTGAATTTTAGGCACAGTCAGTGCAGAAAAAAATTGAGAATAAAGCAGCTATTGCAAGTGCTGGTTGAATGGGACCTAAAAGCATGGAGAAATCAGGTGTTTGAGGCATATTCATGATTCAGTTTTAGTATATGATTTCTAATCGGGGACTGAAAAACCTTTAAAAAGCTAGGAGAGGGCAGAGCCATGTTGCTGTCTTCCAGATTTTTCTGTATGCTGCTGTATTGAGGGAATGCTAGCCATGAACATAGTGTTGAGAAAAAGAAAGCGATTCTGTTTATACAGCAGCCCTTTCACTGTCATTCTGTCCACAGTATGTTCTCTGTACATATATTTTAGCGATATTACAGCTGTATGGCATGGTTAAAATTAACTTTTGCCATCTTTAGAACTATGAGTGTCATTGCTGTTTGTTGGTAGATATCACTGTTATTCTCCAGTCTCTTCTGTAACAAAGCAAGCCTGCTGCTGAATTTGTATGCAGAAACCTAATTGTGCCTCGGCCCAGTACCTAGTTGCCCTCAGAAATACTAGCTGCGTTCTCTGAGCTGTTCAAATACTCAAAACCCATTGCAGGAAATGGCAAAGGGGAAGTAAGAGGCAGGAGTCCTTGGAGCTGATGGTGCAAATAACTTTGATGTATATTTTGAGTAATAGCTGTTTTGGTTAGTTATTGATTCTCTTTACAGACTGATACAGATATTATACTATGCTTCTACCAAGGACAGACACTAGAGAGATGTATTATACATTTCTTTGTACATTTAGATGAGTCAGCTAATGTTAAGTTTCCTTGAGCATCCTGAGAAACTACTGCAGTATTTCTCATGTTCTGCTAAGTTAGTAGAAGCCAATAAATTGTTTCAGGATCTGAACAGTGTGCAGCATCACATTTAACTTCCTTACTGATTATTAGTTTATAGACAAATAACAGATGTGCCAGAAATGAGCTGCTCATCGTATGTCTCTGGGTAAGATTCCTGGCAAAGGTTATATTTTCACTAATACTAATAGCCAGCTTTCTTAAAGCAGTACTTCATGTCAAGGATCTGAACCTAAATGGAGGGGCTGAAGTCCATGGATCTAAGATTTGATCGCAGATGAAAACTTTGGAGATGCAGAATATGTTTTATTGTTAAATTGATAGAGGAGAATATAGGTACAGAGACAGTAAGACAATATAAGAAGAAATATTATCTCCATTTTCTTCTACACCTGCATCCCCCCCATTTCTCCCCCTCATTTTACAAGTAGGTTATTGTTTTTAAACACAAGTGAAATGATGGCAAAGTGTCCTGACGCACCTGAGCCTATCTCCTCTGAACTCAATGGGAATTGTCTGTTGGAGAAGTGGTCTGCATTTCATCACAGGAAGAGCAGGTAGATTCATTACTATGGTATGTATTGAATTGAACCTAGGAGGTCAGGGAAAGGAGTTAGTGAGAAAGATAATTGAAAGTGTGTTAAAGGGTTCTTGATACTGGCCTTGGCCACTTTCTTGGCTTATTGGAAATGAAATGGGAAAGCTTTTATGTTGCTCTGGAAAATGATTCATTAGAATTGCAAAGAGCTAGCTGAGAAGCTTTTAAGAATCTTGAAAAGATTAGAACAAATGAAGATTAATTTAAAGAAGTGTGTGTATCTCTGTCTGCACACTGCATGAATCTTGCCTCATCTTTTTCCACCACTATTGTCAGCAGTAAGGATAGTCTAGAAAGGCAATGTACTCCCTTTCCAAGTGTCTTTCATAGTTTAGGGGAGAAACGACAGATGCTTCTAACGTAGTGCAAAATTAACGCAGTTGTCAGGAGGGAGGAAAAAAGGCAATTCTGAAAATAAAATATTAACAGAAATAATGTAAAAAAGATTTGAGCACTATTGGAGACCTCCAAAGAAGATGCGGAAGAGAAATGTTTTAAGAAAATTCAAAATAATTTTAGTGCATTCTCTCTCAATCCTTTCTTCACTGCTTTTAGTAGTCTCAGTAAGACAACTCTTAAAATCTTTGTCTTTTTAAGTAGAGATAAACCTTAACCACAGGAGTCTTCCTAAGAGTGTTAGTAGCAACGAGATTTTTAAAAATGTGATTAGAGTTGACACCTTCAAGTATTTCTGCAGGGGGCTGTCACCTGTCCACTGAGTGCTGGTACCCTTCCCTCTAGGAACCAGTACCCATGGAGGAAGCAGAACTGAGGATACTGATCACCCACATATGTTAGCAGTCTGGGGGTTGCTGGTAGGTGAATCTGCCTTAGGTGCAATTGTGCAGTGACCTGCAAGGCCATACATCTGTTCCTGCTAGTCTACATACTCGTATTGTATATGTATCCTATATTACTCTTATTCTCATGGTCCCACAGTTTATGGATCTTTGCCAAGGGCAAACTCCTCAGTGTGGGATGATGGCTGTCAGTAGTATTCGTACACATCTGAGTGGCGTGGGAACTCTACAAGAAAAAAGAAGTAGTGTTTATTCAGTTTCTAGCTAGTCAGCTGACTAGTATAGAGATCAACTTATCTATCTACTAAAATCCAATAAATTTAAAGCTAGAAAGCAGTACTTTTTAGTTGGGTAACAATGTACTTGAGAGCCAGGAAAGGAAAACGTGTTTAATTGGGTTAAGGACTTGTTCTCTTTTCCTGCCATTAATTTGCAGTCGTCATTGTGTATGTGATTTGTGACAAAGGACTCTGTGTGTGCTCATTCCTAAACCAAATCAGAAGTTTATGAAGCTATGTGTGAGGCATGCTGTGATCTCCATGCACCAATATTTCTAATTTTCCAAGTTCTACTATAGGAAATACCCTAAAACACCAGCTAGAGATGTCAGGCCCTGGTGCATTCATTCATCAATATTCTTTGAGGCACCTGTGATTGACTTGGTCCTATTCAGATGTTAGAAACAGGATGCTTGACTAAATATACCTTTAGCCTGATCTGTATAGGTTATTCTTTTTTTCCTTGCTGGATATTGCTTTGTGCATGTGTCCTCTGAAAGTGTTCTGCTGAGATCTTGTTTTTTCCAGCCTTTTCTGATACGGAGTTTGACACATGTAGGAAATACATGTACAAACATGACTGCATGCTCTCAGAAAGCTGCTTTGCTGTATAGAAACACTAAGGCACATCTCACACTTAAAAAAACCCCAACAAACCGCCACGACAAAACACCCCTCTTCTGGGTGAATTGATGTTAGCCATAATGTAAACAGGTTCGGGGTTATTGCAGCATATGTGCTGTTCTGGTATGTAAATTGGAAAGGCAGACTTAGGGGGCAGAATTGAAAGGGTGGTCCTAGCCAAAGAAACTAGTTTGAATTAGAGCTTCCTTTGATATTGTTAATGGGAGTCCAGAAGAAGCAGTATTAACACTGGTGGGAATTGTTCTGTCACGGACAAGATTTATTTAGTTAGAAAATCAGAGTTAAAAGCTGAAGCATGTCCATTACTTTAATATTTAAATGCATACTTGCCTTTTAGCAAGATGTGCTTAATTGTAATACTTAATCCTCTTTTTTGGAAGGAAGTAATGCTAATGAAATGTAACTAGTTAAATCTTATAAAAGTGTTAAATGAGACATTTTACTATGCATATAATTTTACTATTTTCATACATACTATAAGAATGGTTTGTGAACTTTGTATTATGACTTTATAGTCTCATATAATAATTTTAATGCAATGTTATTTTATATGTCACAAAAGTGTCACAATGATTTATTAATGGCTACTGACTCCTCTAGCTTCTCCTTATAATTATAAAACCACAGAATAATTCAGATTGGAAGAGACCTCAAGAGGGTCCTAGTACAACATCCTGCTCAAAGCAGGGTCAGCTTGGGGTGCAGATAAAGTTCCTCAGGGCTTTATCCAGTTGCATCTTGAAAATCTCTGAGGATGGAAGCTGTACAACTGCTGTGGGCAACCTGGTCCACTGTTGGGATGTCCTCCTGGGGAAAAAGATTTTGCTGACATCTAATCTGGACCATTCTTTTTTCAGTTTATGGCTGTTGGCTGTCATCATCCTACCATGCACTACTGAGCGGACTTTGATTCTTTTATTGATGACCTCCTTGTAGGTACTGGAGTGGCTGCTATTAGGTGCACTCCGTATCTTCCCCAGGCTAAGCAAGCCCCATTCTTTCAGTCACTCCTTACAGGGAAGTGCTCCAGCCCCCTGGCAATTTGATGGCCCTCCACTTAGATCACCACAGCTTATCGATGTCTTTCCCGTATCAGAGGGCCCAAAACTAGAGACAGCTTTCTCGATGTGGCCTAACAAGCCCCAAGTAAAGGGGAATACTCACTTCCCTTGACTTCCTGGCTATGGTCCTGTTAATGTAGCCCAGGATACTTTTGATCCCTCAATTCCTTAAGCATCTTCCCAGAGAATCACTTTGGGATTCTCACAGGTATACCTGCAAGCCCATACCATTGTTGGCATGACTAATGTCAGTGAAGTGTGTGTTTGAAGGGCTATGGCCGTATAACTATAGTGTGTGTAAATTATACAACAAATCCCTTTTCTGTGGAAGTTGCATTTAAATAAAGTGCAAAGACTTTATAAATTCTGTTCTATAAATAGAATGGTATATCTGTTCATGGTTCACGTGTTGTTAAAGGCTGTATCATAAAGCTGTTTTCTGTATTCCTTAACACATGAAGAAACTTTTTCCTACAGCCTGATAACACTGCTTCCTTTTGTAACTTGCAGCAGTTGCAGACCAAATGACTTAAAATTCAGGAGGCTGGTGGAATCAGTGGTCAGTCCAACATATGGCTGTCTTGAGTGGAAGAGGGTTTAATCTTATTTAGCAATTGTTTTGCAGTTGTCTTAGAAGATGAATTATTTTCCAATGTGTCTAATTAATAGGGCTTTTTTGAGTGTAGATTTGTCTCAAAACCAAAGGAAGCAAATACTTGCTTCGCTGGAAAGAAATGACATCTCCTGGCTTGTTTTGTAACTCATAAGAAGAATTCTAAGTAAATAAATCAATATTGCTTGCTCTTCATTGCAGTGGGACTGGGAACTGGGATTACATGATACTGTTTCACAGTGGATTACTTTTCCATATTTTTTACTTTCATTATGCATTGTGATATTGTGACAAGTAGTGATTGTAGTCAAGGTGGCATGAGAAGAGGGAAAGGCAGTCTGCCTGATCATAGGCTCGTTTCCATGTGTTGGTTCCCTCATATCTCTGGAAAGATTTTTTTCTCCCCCTCCCCCCCCCCCCCCCCCCCCCCCCGACAACATCAGATTCTTTGGGCATCTTTGAGGAGTCCTGAGTACTACTGAGGGGCTATCTATTTTTATGCCCCTTTCTGAAACTTTAGTTTTAATACTTTCTCCTCACTGCTGTTCTTATTTTCATATTAGCTCCTTGAAACTGTTGTGCCTGCATCTCAGCAGAGGGGCAGCCTAGGGACAGTTTGCACTTTCTGTGGGTGCTGATAGGCATTCAAACATTGTGTCATCCACTTTATCCAGAAGAATTACTACTAATAACATTTCTACAGCGTGTCCTACTTTGATACCTGTGCTCCTTTGCTGCAAAAATTACTTGTGTAGTTGTTTGTTTGAAAGAACTGTAGGACTCATAGTTATCTGGTTGTAGACCTATTCATACTGTACTAATAAATACTTTGCAAAAGTAATGGAGTTTTCATAAGACAGAATTTCTGCCACCTCCACTGTTAAATCTTTCCACAGATATGGGGAAAGACTTGGAGAAGTTCGTGAATTGACAAGTGTTACCTGTACATTGTAATTCACAATGACATTGATGAGAATTTCTATGTGGTACAGAGGGAAAAGTTATTTTCATAATAGAAAATAAAATTGTATCTTCATACCATGTCTGTTCAGTGTAATCCTGTCATGACAGGAAGAGACAAATGCAGCTGCTGCACTAGTAACAGAAGAATGGATGGCACCATCTCCCTGCTACAGAGAATCATTTACTGTTGTTTTTTTTTGTTTTTAATACCATTTTTAGAGGAACAAGTCAAAAATTTTAGGTATATATACTTTATAAACAGGACTTTGGGGCAGCTCTAGTAGTCATCACACCTATTTCACATAAGCTTTTTACTCCCTGAGCTGGACAGTGGCTTATTAAAATGATGTTGTTGAGTACGTTTTTATAATTGTATCTTTCTGTGAATGTATGTAATACAGATAGATGGTGTATATATGCACACTATCAATTCTAAATTTAAATGCAGGGACAATGTAAAGAGATGTGTACCTTTTCTGTTTCGTGTCTGACACTACCTGTCATGTACATTATCTGTTAGATTTATTCCTGTAGCATTGATTAATTCTGATCACGTAGAAAGGTCCCTTTCAACCCAAACTACTACTACTAAAAAAAAAAAAAAAAGGGGGAAGACAAAAAAAAAAAGACACATAACTGGACCAAATGAAGACTATTTTTCTCTTTAATTCTCTTTCATATTCTTTTAAAATAAGTTTTTCAATTATTTTACAGAAGAAATTATTTTACTTTATCCCATTAATCTTTGCCTGTGTTTAATTTAGGTTTTCCATTCAAAACTAGTAATTTTAGAGTAGATAATGTCTTACTAAACAGAATGTTCTTTCACAGATATATGTTTGTGTTTCCCTCATTGGACTTCCCTTCACCTTCCCAGTCATCTAGTTAAGTTGACATTTCCTGAACATCAGAAAAAATTTTCTGTTATACTGGACATCAGAAATAATTTTCTGTTATACCTATATATATTAACTTCAGTTTGGTTTTGTACCTGTTAACTTCTCTTAACAGGTGAAGCACGGAATACAAGGTGTATTGCTTGAAATGTTCTGGCATGTAAATAATAATATGAGGTAATGATTTGATATTTGGTGGGGTTTCTTTTGGTTGGTTATTTTTTTTTGTTGTTTTTGTTTTTGTTGTTTTTTTAATGTTAGCGTCTGAAACATGTCAGCTTTTTCTGCCTATTTCTCTTTTATAAAGGATTCTTCCAAAATACTAGTTTATGTGCCCAGGAAAACTTTTACCATATGCACTCTTGTTCTTTGGATAACTTAAACTTACATGAGGTACAAAACTTTCAGTACAACGTTATGTTGTAGCATGAAACTTTAAAGCCTGCAATTGTGTTGTAGCTGCAGCAGTCCAAAGATAAAAAGTTGTCCAGGCTATAGGAGAGCTAATGCTTCTTTTAGGATAACAGACAATGCTTTTGAACAAAAGCATGCCTACTGTTTTCTCCATATCCATTAATTGTTTTGGTAAAATACATTAATGGCCTGTAAAGAATCCCAATGTTTATATGGCTGCTTTTTTCCTTTCTTTTGCCCTCTGAGAAAAATCTAGAATAAATGTTTTCTCTAGTCCGAAGATGCTATTTTTTGAAACAGAAATGCAAACCTTATATATATATTATTTTTTAAATCTAGTTTCTTTCTCATCTCCCTACGCTACTCTGTTCTGATTTTAAATTGGGACTCAAACATTCATGGGTCAGCATGGGGCTGAGATCTAAGGATTAGAGTCTAGCACTGGCTTGCTTCTATGAACAAAATACAAAAAACTGCTTCATACATTCAATCAGCCTATGGAAGCAATTACCTATCTTTGACAGTCCTCATTACTATGAAACTGTTATTTTTGTATTTGTTTCTTGAGTGCCTGATCCTGTTCATATGAATAGTCTAATGGTGAGGTGAGGGCTGTATATGCAAGTGAAGCCTTATGGTCTGATTTGAGCGGTAGTTTGTATGTGTAAAGAATGACTAAGGAAGCCTTCTAGACCAAGCTGGGAGGACTACCATTTTGCCATCATAATGTGTTGATTTAGGAAACTTGCCTCGCTGTTAAATTTTGGTAACCTCAGTCTGCTGTTAGTAATGTTACTGACATGCATAAGGTCTGGATATGCATTAGGGAGCAGCGAGCCTTTTTAAATTTCCTGGAAAGCCTGGTTTTTGAAAGCTTGTATGGTATGTTGGGTGTTCTCTGTTGAAAACCAACACCCACCTCCCCCCACCCCAGCCCTACAAAAGCATTGTATGATGTTAATATATTGTCAAATGCTCCGCATCTTCATTATTTGATTTAATTATATTGCATAAATGCTACACAAATACACACTGTTCCTTGAATTTTTCATATTTGATTTGTTGCACACATTTTTTATTATTTTGGCTGTAGGGTTCTTTCCTTAAGATTATAGTATTTCTCCATTGTGTATGGTTAGAAAATATGTTATTTTCATAGCAAACCACTAAGCCAGATGTTAGGTTTATTCCATGATTGAATATAGCATGCAGTTACAGAAGTATTTCTATCCGGGAAAACCATATTTTTTCATCTGGAATAATTTGAATGGGATAAATTTTGTTCAAATGACTTTATGACTTGTATTTTTTTTGCAATGCTGCTAAAACTCAACAGAATTTAGTGCATATATTTAGGACGTTATAAATATATTCTATTCATATTTTTAATGGCTTATATGTTCGTGGGAATTTAATTATATGGATGGTGCTATTGTAAGCAATTCAGGAAGGAATTAAAAGACAGTGGCAGAATTAATCTTATATGACAAGTATTCAGTATATTCAGGTTATGTACTCTCTTCATCTGGGAAATAAGTTGTCTCAGTGGCCCCTAATGGCCTTAAACACAGTATTAATAAACAAAAAATAGTCTTTCAAGGGGATGAAGCAGAGCAGGTTTTGAGGTACTACAAAATCTGCCATTGAAAAAATGGAAAGTAACTTTGCTAAACTTAAAATTTCTCACCATTTCACTCTACAAAGATTTATTAAGGAGTTGTAGGGGAAATCAAAATGTGAAGAAGCAGTAAGTTTTGAAGGTAAAATATGAACAGATGCTCTGGACAATAGGAGGGCTGCATAAGGCAGTCTGCAGGTGTACAGAGCACCAGGAGGTTTACACAAGTCAACATTCATCTTCATTCTGAAAAATTCAGTAATGAAATCTGAAAGAACTACGTTAACATCTTCATAATAGGGAAGTTGTTAATGACTACTGAGTTACAGTGCATTGGGGGAGACTAGTGTAGAAGTAAACTGGACTTTATAAAAAAGTTGAATATTTGTGGGGATATAAATGATATACACATTTATGACAGAAATAGAGCAATGGTATTTATTTTCTTCTGTATCTGTGGAAGTCTGCAGGATGTTAATGGTTTGTTCATTAAAGGATTACTCACATGACTAATTTTATTGGAGTCGCCAACCTCTAAACTGGTTACTTTAAAAGATGAAATTCTTTTCATGTATATGTCTAAATTTGTTGGTGCAGAGGTAAAAAAAACAAAACAGTATAAGTACATTACAAATTTACATTGTAAATTTTATAACAGTCACTGACTCAAGTCCAATGCTTTACTTTAGAAACATTTGTGAAAGAACAGGCTTTGTGATTTTAAAAAGTCAGCTCCAGCTTTTGGGTACAAATATTTCCTTAGGGTACTGCATATTCCATGACTATGTTAATTCACCCTTAGGTGAATAAAAAGTCAATATTCATATGATACTATAATCCAAGCCAAAAGGCCATATGGCTTTGGTTCTGCCATTTTTTAGCACATAAAAATCCTGTTGAGTTGAATGAGACTTCTGTGTACAGAGACTTAAAGCATCAGTCTTCATGGCCATAATCCAATAAAGCTATTTAAATGTGTAAGGAGATTTACATGCATGGAGTGGTGGCATAAACATAAGCAAGAATACATTTAGTATTGCAAAGCTGTTTCCAGGAACGAGTCAGCTCTCCAAAAATTTACAACTTGTGTTCATCTTGAAAAAATTGGAAGATTATTTTGGTTTTGAAAGTCTGTTTCCACTGAAACTTGGTTACACAAAATTCTTTTAATATGTCCAACATTTCATTTCTGAGAAAGTTTTTTTAAAAGGGGGAAGTGGGGCAGGGAAAGATTTTTGATCAGATAGAATTGCTGTATTTTGGTATTTTTTGTCAAGGTAATATTAATCGGCTACAGCAAGATTGGAAGTTCAGTTCAGCAGAGCTCTATCACTTATTGAACAAGACCGCAAATGTTCAAAAAATTACACCTTACTGAGGCCTTCCTAGTGTTCAAAGAGGTGCTGTAATCTTAAAAAGATCAGATTTATTTCTCATTTATGCTCTAAATTTTTCATTATGTCATGCGTTGAACAGCAGGTATGACCTTATGTAAATTTATGAATTACTTGAGTCAATTCATGATCTTGATACATCTGCTTTTAAAGAACGGGTAACAGAAAGAATGTAGATTTCAGTACTTAAATATCTGATAAATAATAAATTCACAGTAATAAAAAGCAAATGCTAACAACCATGTTGACTGATCAAAAATATTATTAGCCTATAGATTAAAACAAGTCTAGCTAATCCTTTCATAGTTAACAACATTTTATAGAAGTGAGGTTCACAACATAGCTTGGGATTCGAGACCTAATCCTTTAGAGTACAGGTCCATATCAAAGCATTTTGGAATGTAATATTTTGGTCTTTCATTTTCAGCAGTTTGGGTTTTTTAAGCATTTTAATTATTAATATAAAAAGGTTAACAGTAGAAGAAAACAGAAGATTTAAAAAAATATTTCTAGGGGGTAAGGCAGCAAAGAGTTTCCTGAAGTGCATTGCAAAATGACATTTAATTATCCATAGACTTCTGCCAGCCAGTAATAGTGCCACACAAGACATACTTGCATGTCCTGGCTTGCATGTGCCACACTAAAAATATTTTCCTCCTCTATTGATGTTTGGCAAGCGAAAAAGATAAAATGCTCTGCCTCTTATGTGTTCCTGTATACCTATCACCTTGATATTTGAACCCTGCTGGGTAGGGTCTTTCCAGTAGCCCTACCTTTAAAGACCCATCCAAATATCTCAATTATATTGTCTTAAAGAATTTCTGTAAGATTAGTAAGGAGTTAAGTAGGAAAAAGCAATGTCAGTACACATGCGCGCAAAGAGTGATGACTAAGAAAATTCTGTCTTTGTTAACTAATAATATTTAAACCACAATTATTAGGAAACGGGGAAGTATTATGCTATTCTGTATTTATTCAAACAAGCAAAACCCCAGGCTGACAGTTGATTAGACTGAGAAAACAGGTTACAACAGTCCTTAGATTTGCTAGACTTGCTTCTAACAAGTAAAAGGATGTAAGATTGTGAGTGGTAGCAATTCAGTGGTGTTGTTAGCATTTTTTATTGCTAAAATTAAAACAATTTATTGTAGCACTGACTTGTAGTTTTTTGTTTTCGTTTTTAAAAAAGTTCATAAACTGTGACAAGTATCTGCTGCTGTTCTTCAGCATGTTTGTGGGGGTTTATTGCAGGATGCTAGTCTCTCTGTTCTCAGCTGTAAAGGTACATTGGAAAGGAGCTAAATCAAAGAGTTTTTCTTCTCTGAAAAGCGATTTAGTAACAACGGAATAGTAGAGCTGTGTGTTTGTCTCTGACTTCTGTATTGAATATCCTTACCACAAAAGTAGAAAATTCAGCAAAATTAACTCCAATCTTAAAACTGGCATTTGGTTGCAACTTGGCTCTTTAGACGTTACTATAGTAATAACAATGCACCACAGTGCAACAGATGAGTTTCAATCAGCATGGTTACATATAATTATAAATCTGATTATTAATAAGTGAATAAGTAAAAAAAATTAAAAAATATATCAACACCCCACCCCCAATCCCCTAGAAACCTGTATCCCCAAAAAATTAGGTTGGTTTTTATTTGGTACCTGCATCTAATCCCATTATTATGCTATCCAAGTTGAATAACTTGGACACAGTTTTGGGTTGTCTTTTTTTCCACCTCCTGTGCAAAGGGCTCTGAAAAGCCTTTTGGGACAGTGTTCATTGAGTTCAACATAATTCTGGAAGGCATAAATCTGGTGATTGGCAACAACTCCAGCTCTGTGAATTCAAGGACTGTCACTGACAGAATGGCTTGCAAGAAGAGTAATTGGGGAAAATTGTTTTTTAGAATACAGGTGTTCCCCTTCAGCCAGGGCAAGTGGCTGCAGCAAAGACTGTGTTCAGCTCTATAGTGTGGCTTGCTTTCGCTAAAACAACTAACTGTCAGGCCTCGAGACTTGACCAAGGACATTAAGTGCACATTATCAACAGTATCTGCACCTTTTCTGTTCCTTGCTTTTGAACATGTTTAACCATAATGCTGTATCCCTTCAGCAGTGCTGGAGCTGGGTCTTTTTATTACCTTTTTGAACTGATTATGATCTGAATGTAACGCAGAGGCACCTTGTGCCCTCTCTTTCTGGGTAACAAACTGAAGCTTCACTAACGAACCTTCATCCCTTTTAAATGTGAGAATTTTAGACTTCAGTATTAGACTGTGAGATTTCTATTCAGGTCTGAAGGCTTACTGTACTGTGTGTAGACACCAAAACACATTTTTAAGCTCTGACAACCACTGTATCTCTCTTATCTGTCTCAGCAGTTACATCTTCAAAGCTCTCCAGCAGAATTCTTTTTCTCACGCTCATCTCAGGCTTACGGGTCTCTAATTTCCTTGTGCATTTATTGTTTCCTTAAACTATGATGCTTAGTTTTCATGTCATCCATGGTTGGTCTTGAGAGTATTTTATATATGAATGAAAGAGATGGTTCATACAAAACCTATTCTCCCCAAGTCTTGTTCAAAAAAACCAACAACCAGACAAACCAACCAACCAAACAAAAAATTTGCATGCATAGAAGCTTTGGATTCCTTTTGAACATGCAGTAACTCAGTATGGTTCTGGTTCCACAGGCAGTTGATGGCAGGAACCATATTTAAACCGCATAGTTTGTCCAACAAGAGAGGTGTTACAATTTTATTTTGGTTATTTTCTTACTGCAATAGCAGTGACTTTGGTTACTAAAAACCTTAAGATTCACCTACTGTGCAGTTCAAAACTCTATTCTATGTCAGATTGATGGTGTTCTGTGTTTGTAAAACAGTGCCTTAATTTGATTCAGCATAAACTGCGATTATGCTGTCTTTCTTAAAGTCAGTCTATATCATGAGGCTTTATGGTGAAAAGTCTTTTTTTGCGTATGAATTAGAGACACTTAAGTAAATGGAGCAGTTAATGAACCAGAGTACAACCTATAGGAGTTTGAATAACCTAAGAATAATTGAGATTAATGTGAAAACAGAATTATGGTTATTCTTGTTATTTTAGACATATATTTGACCTATATAATATACATGATACAACATAATACATAAAATACAAAAGCACTTCAGAAACTCATTTTCTAGATAGCTGTGTTGCAAAGCTGGAAAGGAAATTGGATTCCATGTGATAATCAGATCTATTTTTATGCATTTTATATGCTACCTGAATAGTTTGTTAACCATCTGTGTGTCGTCCACTGTTCTGGACACAAGCATCCATATTCTTCCTTCTGTGAATTTCAGTCAAAACACTTGAATTGGTCCACATGTCTCTTCATGGATTTCCATTAACACTGTGCATGCAGCATATTAGAAACAGGGTTAACTGACTTCTAAGCAATCAGGAACCATCTTTTTACATACTTTGGTGAAGCCAAACCCCTGGGGCCTACCATGTTGGGATGGTCCTGTAGTTGACCTAAAGATCTCTATAGACTAAATTGCTTTTCCTTCTCTGTTCTTGCCGTGATGACATGCACAGAAATGTGACCTTAGTAATATGAAGTATACATAGAAACAAGAAAGATGTGTAGACCAAATATAGTCTCTTCCCTGCCAGTTCACTGTCCCTTTTCTAAAGAGTATGCTGTAGCACTTTAAAATACTAAACAGAAAGGGAGAAATCTAGACCTGCAGTGGCAGGATCCTCTTGATTTCAGTGGAAAAAGGATTTCATGCCTGATCACAGCCTGCTGGCAGGCAGAAATTGTCCTGAACGAGAGGCATTGCTACTTCTGCGTCTCTTCAGCAATCCAGTTTTGAGTAGCTTCCCTTGATTTCACTGGGAATTACACTTGAGGAAGAATTGCTGAGCAGAGGCTTTAATGCAGGTTATTGTATTGCACTACCCCACCTGTGCAGGAAAATGTTTCTGTAAATTTGGAGAATGTGGTCTTCAAGGTAAGATTGATAGTAAAGCAATCTTATTTTGGTTGATCTCTTAATATAATGATGGAGCATGTTCAAATATTTCTAACAGGGTCTCACTTAGAGTATACAAATAGCTAATTTTTTTTTAATAGTATTTGGAAATGCTTGGTTGAAAGGCAGTGGAGCAAAAAAAATTCTCACATTGACAGTTAATTTCCTATCAAAATATAATTCTAATCTTCCAAAACTCAGTTACATAACATTTTATGAGTGTCATAGGATTTTATAAGTCTGAAGGACTACTATTAACAAGATGGAATCGTATTATTCCTGCATTTAAAATTTATCAGTGGCTTATGTAATAATAATCCATCTTCCCTTCCATTGCTATGCCTAGAAGGCAAAAAATTGTGGGATGTTGTGAATCTAAGAGGTGTTTTTCAAGATCTGCTGTGAATGGATTGCATGGACTACTACTGTCAGGTGTGCTCTTGCCCATTTTGGTCCTATTTGCAGATGAACTTTTGCAGCCTAAAGAATCTAAGGTTTTGCTTACTTCTTGAACTGGTATGAGGTAGCTAGTAGAACTTCTGCGTGTGTTCAAGTCTGTTAAAAATGCTTTCACTACAAAGCAGAGAGGAAACTGTCTCCTGGGGAGAAGAGGCAGCTGATTCTTCTCAGAAGGAACAGACTACGCTGAACTCTGCATGTGGCTTCTAAGGTTCAGGGTACAACAGGACAGACAATGCGATACAGCAGGTATGGCCTCAGTATAGACTGAGTGGCTCCTAAAAAGAAGAGAGGTGAGGCAATGAGGATGCTCTCCAGAGGCACCAGTAATGGTGTGGGGTAAAGTGGGACAGGAGTCAATGCCCTGAGCCTTGGGGATAGTGTGGCCAGGGAGATGTAAGGTTGTCAGATCTCATATAGGAGCGCTCTCCTAGCACAGCTCTGTTGTTTTTTTGTTGTTGTTGTTTTTGTGTGTGTGTTTCGTTTTTGTTTGGTTTGTTTTTTCCTGGTTTTTTTGGGGGGTGGGTTTGTTTGGTTTTTACTTTTCTTTTTCTTCCCCGCCCCCCCCCCCCCCCCCCCCCCCCCCCCTTGAAGATATCTCCTTGTTCCAAGTTGCTGTTTTCACAGTGTTACCAAAGTGTTACCACAGCTTTACCAAAGGGCTTCTAATGTCTTATCTTTTTGTATGCTCACCTGATGGAAAAGGTGCAAAAGTCCTGTTATCTGTCAGTAGCAAATATTCAACATATTCAACAAACAAGACATATTATTTAATTATCTTGAACATTAACGGTTAGGATTCTTTTAGTGGGAGCAGCTGCCTGCACTTCACAAAAAAGCTTCATCAAGCTGATCCAATGTGTATTTGTGGTAATCTGTGTTGGCCAGTATTAGGAACTGAATCAGAGACTTCTAGCTTCAGGACCAAAGATATGATTTTATGTAACTTAATCAGTAGAGGCAGGATCTGTAGTTCAGAATGCTACTTGTCAGGACCTCCTTTGGAGGAGTGGGTGTGATGTAGTGGCATTGCTGGCTTTCACATGCATGTCCTGCCTCCTTCTATGCAACAAATGTTAATATGAAAGCAATGTGAGCCTTGACTGCTGGCAGTTTTGCCCTCTGTGTATTTGGAGTGTTTTTCCTGTTCCTAATCGAAACATATATGAATGTGAAACACTTTGAAGACAGCTTATCAAGGCATGCTGAAAATGGGTTTGAGCCCCAGAACTTCAGAAGTCATCTTCTTTTTGCTTTTTTATTTGCTGTTGGTGGATAAAAAAACATGCTGCTGCTTCTCACAGTTCTTTTAACTTGCAGTTATTGATAGTCTTTCCAATAGACATTTACAATGTATTGTTTTATTTTGCTCTCCATTATAGTCCTGACTGAATCTTTAAATCTAAATCTTAGCAGAGCTGTATTTTACAGTCTGCTGTGATTCAGGTTGCCCAAAAGCCAGTGAAATCACCAAGTCATGTCAAACGTGGCCAAAATACGGAATAGATAGGGGCTCATGTATGTGTCAGAAACAATTCCTGAAGGAATAATATACAGTAAATATCTGTGTTTGGTAAACTGTATGCAGTGCATTTAATTAGATATAAATTTTCATGAGAATGAAATGGGTTAGCACTTCTCAGTGCAAATAATGGAGTAAATGGGTTATTTAAAATGCACACTGAAATGGAAAATATTTGACCTTTTTTTGACCTGCTCTTCCTTCTACAGATCAACCCTGAAAAAGCCTGAGCAGAAACAATTTTCAACCATGTTTCTGTTGTTAATGTATGTAATGTACTTGTGGTTTATTTACCACCAGCAATTAAATTGAAAATATATATATAAAATCTGCAGGAAAATATACATAGATAACTGTGTATACTTACTGTTTAGTTGAGAAACTACAACTTTAATTAGTCCAGGTTTGGAAGATTTTGTTTCATTTAATTGCAGCTTTGGCATGGGAGATAGTAAGCCTGAAAGGGTATAAAAAGTTTTAAAGTAAATAGATAAATAGGTATATAAAATTATATTCTACATAGGTTTTCCAGTATACTTTCCCATACAGAGTGAACTTTCAGGCTGTAAACTTTGGAATGGAATGGCTGAGAGAATCTTCAGGGTCTCTGGTGTGTGTTTTTAAAAGAAACTGCAAAATAGACAAGGATGTAGCTCATTAGGATTCTGTATGGGGTAAGAAGTCTACCTACAGGCTATTAATATTAGTTCTAGAAATAAATCCAATCAAGTTGTTACTCACTATTATACTTTGTGCCTTACATTTGGGCATGATTTTCTTATTCTTATCAATATTATTAAGAGAGTTAAAAATATGCTCTCCCATAATTTTAGATAAAATTTTCTTTATTACATACAGTTTATCTAGAAGAGGGGAGTTAATATGTCTTTGATAAAGTTATTTAAACGAAAAAAGTTCATTTTCCAAAATGAGTGGCTTTTCAAGGAAAACAAATTCCTTTGGTTACTGTTTTTGGTGAGGAAATAAAAAATTACAGTCACAGTTGAATATACTTCTCCTTCAAAGTTTGCTAGTCTGAAACACCAGTCTGTGGTTTGAGTTGCAGTATTTTTCTTTTGGCATTCTGTTTTATATGCTCAGAGTTTTCCAAATATTTATCCTTAAGGGTGAATTTTTTCTTGAATGACCTTTTCTCAGAGGTGAATTTGTTTCTGAATGCAGGAGAAAACACTGTCTGGTCCCTTTACTCATAAAGTTATGGTGAAAACAGAAATTTAATCTACTTTGGAAAATTCTTTAAAGTTAGCTTTATGTTTGGTATGTTATATACTTAGTATAGACTCATGATATGTGCTTTGGTGCATTTAAGATTAAAATTTCCCTTTAAAATGGCAGACAGTATATCCCTTGAGACTGTATTACTCTTTCTGATATAATTCTAAACAATCCCTGAATTCTTAAGGAACCATAACATCCATATTTGGACATAATTTTAAGATAACTTCTAAATAATTGTCTCTTCCAGTTTTCCCTCCTGACTGACTCATGTAATACTGATGTTTTAATCACAGCAGCTTCTGCAGGCAGGCAGATACAGTTTCTCTTTTAAGTAAATTCCCCCAGAGCCAAAAAAGAAGTCATTATTTATCTATACAACCTGGAAAATGTAGAGATTGTGGTTAATGTTTGTTTGTTCTTTGAAACTGCAGGGCTCCTGAATCAGCCAAGCATCTGAGTATCTTTTTAACCACAAATAGGCAAGTATTCCAACTGATTCCTAAATGTCCCTTCACAGTTTTGCTGTTGTAGACCAATATTTGCAACATATCTGTGCAAATCTACAGAATGGAAGGCATAAAGTGCAGAAGGAACATCATTCTTTTTTTCCTCCCTTTCCACAAATCTGAAAGGGTGGGAAATGGTGATGAAGTAATGAGCAAAAAATAGCAGTAAAAGGAGAGCATTTGGTAGAAACATATTGATGAGACTGAAATTTCCAAGAGTAGAATGTTGCTCTTGAGTTATGCTGGCAAAACTTCATGCCTTAAATATTTTTTTCCCTGAAACTGTTAACTACCTGTCTAAAGACAGCCTGATCTGACTTTCCATCCAGGTAATGAATTCCAGGCAGTATGTTCTGTGCATTTGAAGATGGGAGTTTAGAAGCTTTGTAGTAATTTTCCTGGGGGGAAGAAGCTGGGCATATTCCAAAAGCAGATTGGTTTTCCTTGGTTCTCTTGTAGAGTTTTTTTTTCCCTCTCTCTACCCCAATCTAGAAAGCTTTCATTTTGCTCGCTTTCTAACTTCTCTCTGCACCTATCTTCATACTGCACTTGACAAATTTGCTGAACAATTCAAGTTGCCTAGGTCTTGATGTGGGATTACACATTTTCAGTTATGGTCCTTGTATTGTGCAGACAGATCAGTGTTTTCAAATGCAGTAGCCTGTTTTTCTGAATTTCTAACCACACCTTTTTTCTCACTAAAGGATTGGTGTTATGTACCTAATGGTTCTTAAAAATATATCACACTGACTTAAGCCCTCAGTGCCTAATTGGCTGACCACACTTGAAAAAGGAATGCCTGTTGAGAACATCGTAGGCAGAAGAGTCCATGAAGTTGCTTTAAAAACCACTATGTATTTTTATGTTCAGGCAGCAAATGCTGAAAATGCCAAACCAGATGTGTTACTGGAAGGTGGTTAAGGGGAGATTTTTTTTTTTAAAGTGGATTTTAAAAAGCAGTGACATCTGCATGGAGAGAACTGTGTTATGAGGAGTTTCTCTATATCATGATGCTAATTGTAACACTTTGCTGAAAAGTCTGCAGTGATAAGATGAATTTTCTTCCTTGTGGACCTGTTCTGCTACCCTTTCTTACACTGGGTGGTATATGGTCAGCATATCTGCTTTTGATGTGCTGGTCTAGTTGCAATTACTAAAAAATTATGGCAAGAAATCTGAATGAATGTTCCAATGCTGATGTAAATTTAAAACAGCCTGCAGGATAGCTTTGATTTTACATCTTTGGCTTCTGCCTTGTTAGTGAAATCAGCAGAAACTTTATTAGCAATGTTAAGCTACAAGAAAATGCAGTGAGTTTTGGCTAATGGTGGTATTTGTGAACTGAATTTATGTTTTGGATATAAGGGGTCATTTCCTGCTATAGAATAAAATCAAAGCATTGACAAAGATTTTTCTGGTTGAGGTAAAAGAACACAATTCAAATTTTAACTTCAGCACAGTGTGGCACTGAAAAGATACTTGTCTTCTACAAGTCTATTGCTGTGTAACTTTGCCAAGTTGGAACTAGCAATGTGGAGAAGCAGTAGGTCAAGATATAATTTGCTTTTGGGTCCCCCCTCCCCATCCTACTTCTTCAGTTACCTGAGTATTTCCTGTAATCTGAGACTGCAGATGTTGTAGTAATTCTTTTTAATACTCAATCCTGTACTATGCTGTTGACTGTTGCCTACTTTTGAGCTGCCACTCAAGTGTCTGTTAACACTTCTCACGCCAGAATCACTCTTTGACTACAATCAGGGAGGGGAAGACATCACTGAGTAGTTTGCTGATATCCATTGTTTTGACAGGATACCAAGCAAAAATGAATTCCAAATTAAATATAAGAATAAATGCAGTTTATTATATTACACTATAATAAAGGAAAAATAGCATGAAATATGATAAAAGGAAACAGCAGTAGTTATGCATAATATCATTAAAGAGCAATAGGAGTGAAGCATCAAATCATTACTGCAAAGCGTTACAGAGTCTAAGAAAAGGATAGATCACCAGTTATCTCCTTAACATCATCCAGGCCCACACTTCAGCTGGGAAGCCCTGTTGCAGCTGGTGCCAGGAGTCTCTCAGTAACTGTGAAAAATCCTACGTGGCACATCTACCTGTAGGTGAGGCTTCTGGCCCAGTCCTGGAGCCTGCCCACCTTTATACTTGGTGAAAAAAATAGTTCACACACCTAGCGTATGTAAACTTCTACATTTAGGCTAAGTGCAGGCGTGCACTCTCTCACAATTTGGAAGGTTCACACATCCCAGGGATGTTGGCCAGAGGCCCGAGTGTGGTGGAGTTACCATCATGACATAGCTGCACACAATATTTATTGTTTGGATGGTCCCGCTCATCTCTTGCTTGTTCAGGGGGCTCAAGAAAAACACGACCTGCTCATTAAAGTTGTCTTTGAGGTCCCTGTCCAAGTCAAGTGATCCCTAATTAAAGACAAAAACTTTCATAGCAGTATTCAATTTAATAAATTTTCATCACATCCATCTGCCAAAATTTTAATGTAGCCACTTCTAAATCTGCCCAGAAGGGTCAAACATGAGCTTTTTCTTGTCACTGTTGCTTTTGGCTTGTGCTGCTCCAGAACTTTCAGGCATTGTGTTTTTCTCACGTGAGTGATGTAGAGACAAAATGAGTGCTCACATACAAATGAAAAGAAATTTTTGAATAATCATTTTGCAAAAGATTGTGTACTATTCGTGTCTGAAAATAGGTAGCAACAGACATGGTAAAGCAGGAAAACTGCTGTAGATTCAATTTAATCACTCCCAATTAAGGAATAAACAAATGAAAATAATACAACTCTGTTCTGCAAGTACTCACCTAGTACATGGCATCAACAAAATCAAACAATTATTCTTTCAGGTATTGAAAAAGCTTTTGGAACAGCATGTGAAATGCAAGACAGAATCCAGAGGTGTTATGTATGTGTTTGAAACGAATACAGAAATATTTTGTTTACTTTTTCAGTTTTATGTAGGTAAAACTGAATGTGTTTGGTAACTTCTCTAATTATAATTCATTAATGATTCCTTGCCTAAATGGTCATGGTCTCTTACCATGTACATTAAGCTGTTTTGCTTCTCCATGGCTAGTTTTCTCAAACAGTAGCCAGAAAAGAACATATATGAAATTCACTGTGGTTTTGGTTAGCAGACCTCCAGGGCTGTGATAAACTAGTAATACTGGAACAAATTTTAGAGTCACTGTTTATGTGTGGCCTGGAGACATCCAGGTCTTATGCTTCCCTGCAGCAATTCTAGCTTTCTGGGTCTGTGTTTAAGGCAGAGGTATTTCAGCCATTCCAGTAACTGTACTGAGTGTTTGCCTAATGTCTCACTGTTCTAGAGACTGACGAAGGGTTTTGTTCCAGCTCCACTGTGATCTCAGTGGGGTGTCCATACCTCTCATTGAGGCCTTAATACTCTTCTTGTGTCGGTGATCTTGTGTAAAGTCATGAGGACAGAAAGCTTTGACTGGGTTTTCTCTAGATAAAATAGATAGGGGAGTTCAGGTTATAATATTTTCACTTTACTTTTGCACTCAAGTGTTTTATTTTGGGAAATAGTTTAGACCAAAAATCAGCATAAGTTTTCTGTTTAGTAATATTTGATGTAAATATATTTCAAAATCAGCATAAATTCTATTCATTGTTTTTGCAACATTTCCCCACAGATAGGTCCTCAGCTAACGATCATAGAATCTTAAAATTACAGAATAGCGTGGGTTGGAAGGGACCTTTGAAGGTCATCTAGTCCACACCCCCTGGAATAAGCAGGGACATCTTCAACTAGATCAGGTTACTCAGAGGCCCATCCAACCTGACTGAATATTTCCAGGTATGAGGCACCTACTACCTCTCTGGGCAACATGTTCAGTGTTTCAATGCTCTCATTGTAAAACATTTCCTTATATCTAGTCTGAATCTGTCCTCTTTTAATTTAAAACCATGACCCCTTGTCCTATTGCTACAGGCCCTATTAAAAAGTTTATCTCCGTTTTTCTTATAAGCTCCCCTTTGAGTATTGAAAGGTCCCATCAAGCTCTCCCCGGAGCCTTCTCTTCTCCAGGTTGACCAACCCTAACTTTCTCAGCCTTCCCTCATAGCAGAGGCGTGCCATCCCTCTGATTGTTTTTGTGGACCTCCTCTGGACCTGCTCCAACAGGTCTAATAATCCTTGGTACAAAGAAGTGATTGCTAGTGGGAAGTATAGCCTTTTGTGTATGTTTTCATCTTCATCTTGCATTTTTAGTAAACAAAAGAACTGTTAAATGAAATACTATATCCATTCTGTAACAGTAATATCAAGACAATATCAAGAAATGCAGTGCCAAGTTCCTGGCCTTCTGACTGCATACCCTAACCTTTGCATGTCCAAGAGCCACAACATGTATATGGTAAAAACCTTGGAAAGCCTAAGGGAGGGAGACCTGGCTTTAAGTTCACAAGCAGAGGTTCCTGTGATCACTCAGGTACAGCTGACCCCTGAGGTGACTGGGTGATGGAGGCCTACTTCCTTAAAGATCCAGGGCTTTTGGCTATGGAATGTCCTCCTCTGCAGTCCTGCTCTCCCAGCTGGAGATCACTCCTGTGACCAGCAACGTGGGAGGGACATGTAAACTGCTTTTACTGCACAGACACTCCATTTGCATGTAGAGAGATGTGTCTGCATTTAAAATAGATGTGACAGCTGGGGTCTGATGGAAATAAGATACTAGGTATAGGAATGCAAATTCTGTTTGGAGTTAACACTGAGTGTTTTGTTTGTTTGTGAGCTGTGCTGGTTTGGTAGGATATACTTGATAACAACTTTGAAAAAGGAATTGGAAACGTTCTTTGTAATGAAAATATTTCAGAACTTCACAGGAGTTTACTCACTGCAGTAGTGCCTAGAATCCATTAAAAAAGCTCAACCTATTTGGAGTAACAGTATAGAAGAAGTGTGGAAGAGGGCAGGCATCTGTGATGAAAAATTAAAACTACGTTTACTTTTTTTTAAGAACGGCTTTTAAAGCTTATGGTAGTCATGTGACAATGAAAAATGAAGGGAATGGCATACAGCTTATCCTGGCAAGAATTCAGTAATCAGTGAAGACAGAGCTCAGTATCATGCCAAATTATATAGTTACATTATAATTTTCTACAAAGAGAAAGGATTTTGGAGATTTGTAAATACTAGGACCTTTGGCCTTCTCTGAAAAACCTATTTGCTGTTAAATGACTACAACATCAGGTGCTTGAAAAATACAAAAATAGATTACTGGACTAATGCAGAATTTGTTGCTATCAGAGAAGGGTCTGTCTGTTGGGCTTTGGATCCAACTGGATTTAAGAGGAAGTTGCCAGTATTCCTGTTAGTACTGGCCTAAATCCTCACGGACAGCATTTCAGAAGCTTGTGAAAAGAGGAGCTGGAACATAACCCATTCTTTCAAAACATTCTCAAAAAATAAATGAGAGCCATTCAGTCAATACATGATGTGCAGTGGGTATAAATCTTTCAGGGCTGCAGATGAAATCCAGTGTGAAAAAATCTGAGGAGCTGAACCACACAGTATCTGGTTCTATGGGAAGAGAAGTCTCACTGTTCCTGTGTACCATGGAATATGGCTATCTTCCATTTTGTTAGGAGAAATTATTTTGGTTTCCACAGTCTTTAATTTCGTAATGAATAAATTTTATTACAATGAAACTGCTTCAGTATTACTACAGTAAGACAGAATTCAGTACACTTCTGTTCATCCTAGAATGTCAGAGAAAAATGTGAGATTGTTAACATTACACAGCTTCCTGGTAAATGAAAGGTGTTCATTTCCCTTCTAGCTCATGACCTATTTAAAATGGAGCAGTGTGATGTGCTTTATGTATCCCTTCTAGTACAACCTCAATTAATCTTATTTTTTTTCCAATTTCAACATTTGCTGCAATAATTTTCACATGATTGATAACAGCAACCATTAGGGATGTAAGGTTAGAGGATTTTGGAACAAAAACCTAGTAAGACAACATTATACCAGGTTGTTTTCAATGACAAACAGAAAATAAAAGGCACGATGAGCAGTGACATTCTGACTGTTAGCATCTTTGATCTGTAGATTCTAGAAAAGCATAAATGTTGGAAGAAAATAATGTGCTTAAAATTTTTGTTCTAACTTTATTATGTAACTTAGCATTTGTAGCGTTTCAGTATATTTATAGATCTCTTTTTGGGTCAAACATTTTTGCAGCCTGAAAAGTATTTTCCATATAATAGGTGATTTTATGGATTTAATGAAAACATGGATTTAAATTCTTGTGAATAATATCTCAGGTTTTTCCTTGGCTTTGTGAAATAACTGAAACTCTTTTTAATATATTACTATATACGCTTCCAGTTTTCTTGTTAAATTAATACCACCATAAAAGATAATACACATTGGTAATAACTTTTTTGTCCTTTTTGTGTGCATAGCTTATTCAGGAAAAATGATGTAACTGTGCTTTTCCTGGAGTTTGTTTTATATAAATACATTTTCGTGTCTGAACCTTAAATATCTAATTATTTCTTCCAATAGGACAAGAGCCCTGACTGCTTACACAGCTGCTTATACAGGCACCCTCAGTGCTTGTTTTCTTTTGGGTGGCATAGTGATCTTAGAGAGTGTTAGATGGCCAGAGGGTGGTGGGCCACCGCCTCTTGCCGCTTTGCAGTCCCTTTGTGTTGGTGTGTGGCAGGCAGGCTGGGGAGTTGGCTTCCTGCCTCCAGCAGAACAAGAGCAGATATAAAAGACTTCTCTTCTTCCTGCAGAAGTCTGAACAAGATAGAAGTGGAAGATGGTTATTCTCCCCTATAACACCCACCCCTTCTTTAATCCTTGGTGCAGTAGCTACGAAATATTACAGGATACCCTTGGTGACCATAGGGAAATAAAATTCAGTTATCATTAATGGTGGTTGCTAAGGAACCCCTGACAGCTTCCTAGCCGTTATGACTGGGACTACAGGGATTGTTCTTTGTGCAAGTGAATCTCTCCATCTACTACTCGGAGAGCTACCTTCCTTTCTCTGCACCCCCCCACCCCAAGTTGCTTAATGGTCAGTTGATATAGGGGAAGAGAGAACAGGGTGCAAGAGAGATAGAGTAGTTAAACTGCACCATGAAGACACTGCTAGGTGTGATAATGACAGGCTTTCAGATCTGTGGCAGAATTGATCCCATGGAGAATTTTTACATGGCTGAATTAAGGTGTTTGTAAATTCCAGAGCTTGAGTCTGCACTACTTGTTAAACCTTTCAATTATTTACTAACAAATGTGTGTATTATACTTTGACAGGGTGTGTTTCTGATGTAGTACTTCGGGAAGAATGCCCTTATACAGTGTTTATTACCTATCACTCACTGGATTTAAGAAATATTTGGTTGTTTGCATATTCAATAATACATATTTTCAACACTAATAGTTTTTAAATGTTAAAAAATTGCTTAGATTCACTTTGCTTGTCAAAGAACATGCACTGATTAGTGCACTGATTAAATAGGCATTTTTGATTACCTTACCAGATGTACATTTTTATCATATTCACCCCGTTTCCAAACAATCTGACATTCAGTAAACTAATCAGTAGATAGATTTTCCATTGTTTACTAAAAAAATTCCAAAGAAATGTCAACATTTTCCCATATAGTTCCCAATTCTTGATCTCTTTTAGCACTCATGAAAGAATGTATCGTTTAATCTATGCTGCTGATGCTACTATTTTTAGCTTGAGCCAATGGCAGCGCAACTGTATTACTAAAGTAAAGCCGCCTGTGGGGTTTAAAAATGTGTTGTGTCATAGCTGTTAAGGGTTGGTCTGAAGTTGAGTATGGGTTAACTGAACTATTGGAATAATTCTCTATTTCCTAAAGATTTTTTTTTATTTTTATAGTATTTTTAGGAGTAATTTTCTAATTGAAATGCCTGCTTAATACTGCTGCAGATATTACTGCCTTCTGTTTAGATAGACAGACTTCTCAAGTGTTAGAATTTATTTTTCATGGTCAGCTAGAATGAAATAATCTTGGCCTTTTTCTTTTTATGTTTAAAATGTCCTTCAGACCAGCAAGTATTTTGCTTTATAAATGACTTAAAGACACTTAAAATGTATTTTTCTTTTCTTTTTCTTTTTTCTTTCTTTTTTTTTTTCTCTTTATTAAAGTCAGTGCTAAAGGTTTGATGGGGCCAGATGCCAGCACAAATATCTTAAATGTGTTCCTTTAAAGCTGTTCCTTATCTCTCTGTGGAGGTGTTACAAAAATTTACTGTGTGCAAAATGACAGACAGACTGCTGAGCAGTTACTGTTGTTTATGAAGTGTATAGATGTGTCAAGGTAGCTTGTTCTTTCTATGCTAGTGAGTTGTATCAGAATTTCTAGACTTACAAAAGTAACTTCATTAAAGCTTTACTTTTAGGATTTTCTGTTTTCGATCTTGAGGTCACTAAGGACAGTGAATAGAAAACACAAATGTAGAGGAAAATGGTTTCAATGTTTGGCCAGTTTCTGCCTTTTCAGAAAAGGTCTTTCTTACCTTTGGTAGGCTGTGACTTGCATGTCAGAGTAAGGATAACTTCAGGGGGATTAGGTGAACTTTAATTTCTGTGTGAAAGGCAGGGCTGGGGTACTGAAGAGTTGTGTGGTCATCAAAGTTGGATCTGATTTTTTTATCTACACAACTGTCTCACCATATTTTTTAAGTGCTGAAGTGGAGCAAATAAACTTCAACACTTGCAATGAAACATCACCAGTGTCTCACCATGGTCAGCCACTGATCATTATATATCTGTTGCACTGGACTGGAAATGATAAACTAAGATGACATTCTTCAGATTAATAGATAGAGGCTATGTCATGAAAATCTGAGGTTGGAGAGTTGATTCCTAAACTGTGAAAAACTAGTTGAAAATTAGTTCAGTTCAGGAATGTCTATGTTCAAATGACAAAGGCAAGTTTTCACATCTTGCATAGAATTCATAAAATCCATTGATATACAAACAAATTAAGAGAAAAAGAATATAACAATTTCTCAGATCTTAGTGCAAAAAATATGTCAAATTTTTGGTTAATTTAATAATCTACCCAGAATTTCCAAGAAGTGAAAATGAAAGGTGACTCATTCACTGTGAACATGGAATTCAAAACATATTAAATGCTGTGAGTCTTAGCCCTCTATCCATCCATATGTACCTTTGATAAAGCAATCATTTTTATATTCTTATGCTGATTTATTCAAACATGTAGTGGAGAAATATATGGTAATTGATTTAACTTTCCTGCCCTTTGTCTTCTTTCAAAATGTTGCAGTGATGTAAAACATCAGATAGGTGGCTTAGTACAGCTTTATGGTGGATATGAAATTTGGAGAGGAGGAAGATACTTGAAAAATGTTCTTTCTGAATATTATAAAGTGTCATGAATTATGACTAGGCATGCACAAAAAAAGAAGTTTTAAAACAGAGGTGGTATACACCAATTTAAGTTGTTTTGTAAAATAAAGCACGATTCTTAATTGTCCTTGTGTGCTGGACTGTGAATTGAAAAAGCTGATCCAGTGCGTTGCTTTCAGGGGAAGGAAGTTACAGGAAGCCCTTTCTTGATCCTTAGTCATGAGGATTTACTGCTGGACTTGTTTGTGGATAACCCCATCAGAGCATATGACCTGAAAAAAACCTTCTGAAAAGACCTTGAGATCACATGCTTTTTCAAGGCAGGTCCTGGTCATCATTGCCAATTACCAATTAGATGATTTTTGAAGGCTCATCAGTTTCAGTAAAGCAGTTCCTGACCTTACAACCCTGTTGTATGGCATTATTTGTAAAGAGAATATTTTTTTTTTTCTTTTTTGTGAGAGATCCCACAATGACTAAATGCAAAACTGTTGTAAGTATGAGCTAAACATGCTGTGAGAGGAGACGTTTCAAGGTGATTACTGGTTTGGTGTAGTTAAAAAATATACACCCAGGGTGGACTAATAAAAACAGATGTTTGTAAACATTATTTGTCACATTCTTGCAGGGAGAGAATAACAAGACTTTGAAACCTGCATTGCCCTTAGAACAGATTCATGTGATGTCTGTAATTTGCCTGCTTCACTTACAAGTCCAATAAAGCCAACAAACAAAGGCCACTTAGATAAGGAAATTGAAGAGGAGGGGAAGTAAGTGATGTCAGAGGCACATCAGAAGCACTTCATTTTGATCAGGAGAGGGGAAAATCCCCCACTTGACAGGATGCCTGTTGAATTCTACAAAACCATTAATGTTTACTAAATAAATTCCCTGCTTGTGTTTAATCAGCTGTCTCTGCTACTTTTTGGTCGGTATAGCACTAATTACAGTGCTCTTGTGATGTATAAAGATCCTCTAGGTTAGTGGTCTGCAAAGCTGTGGTGTGCCAGAGTATGCTCCAGATTCATGGAACTGTTGTAAGTGGTGTTTTCCAAGACATTTTTCAGTTAAAAGTTTGAGATGTGTTCAAGAGTCTGTGAGAAGTTTTTAGGCCTGATAGTGTGCAGCTAAGCTTGACAATTGTTGCAGTAACACAGATTCCAGCATGTGAGTAATATGCTTTCTAAAAGATTATGTGAAAGGTTGAAAGATACATTACTAAATTATTACTATTAATAATGAAATATTACTGTGATTCAGGAATTATTTTCCACAGGTTCAATTTAAAAAAAAAAAGATATCTCTCAACAAACACTGATGTGTGTATGTTTGGTAAAATTTCTGAGGTTCATACAGCAGAGACGCAAAGTATGTGGAATGGATTTCACAAAGGAAATGGAGATTTAACTACAACTAAGCAAAGGAATATGGTAGGCACAAACCCCTGAATGAGTGCTGGTTCAGACTGCGATGTCTGTGTATAACTGTACAGAGATGGTCAAGAATCCCAAAGCTGTCCTGCTGCATCAGCCCAACTTCGCACAAGGCTGATAAACTTGGGTTTACTTTCACTGTGCTAAGCTGATCATTGTAAGACAGCCTGAAATATTAATCCTTTGTATCTGAAGGGGTTGTTCTGGGGCAGTAAAATTATGCTGTGGCATCGGCATGGCACAGCACTGCACTAACTTGGAAGTTTCTTCTGGATGGAGGCTGTTTATCTCTTTGTGTCTCTACTGTGGAGATGTATTACCCTGCGTCAGTGCTAGGAGAGAAGTTTCTGCACCATGCTTCACTGCACAGTGTTAGCATTCAGGCTTTTAAGTAACACTTTCAGGTGCAGTTTGATGCTCTCTGGAATCATTTCAAACCTACTTGATAAATAAATTTGAGATGCCAAAGCAACTGAGGATACCTAAAACCTTGGACCGAAACACAAGCATTACATTCTGCATTAGGTCCTTCTGTAATTTAGGAACTTGCTCAGACATAGTGAATGAGCAGAACATAGATGTGTAGGAAATAGTTGCTTTTAATGTCTTTTTCAGATTGCTGTACTTCACATGCAGCTTACTCATTAGACTGTACTTATAATTGCTGTGTGCTTTGTAGCATTTAATTTAGTGCTATGCAAGCTGCTGCGTTGAGCAAAATTCACACGCACAGGGCTGTTTAGCCACAAGGCCAGTAGAGCAGAAACATGGACCCTGTGTATTTCTGCTTTGTTCTGACAACATGCCTGATACTTTTACAAAAGTCTGTACAAGGCAGTTACTTTGGTCATGACTGGGGAAACTGAGATCCAGTTTACTGACCCATAATGAAAACCTCTTCGTGCCTTTGTAACTCTCTTCTGTTAGTCAGACACATTTCCTTCTGTATTAGATATGAAATCTCTCTTTGCTTAGTCTGGTGGAGAGTCATGGTATTTGTTATCTGTTTCAAAATGTGTGTTCACAGAATCAGAAAAGTAGGTCTGAAAGGAATGCAGGAAGTCATCCAGTACCTGTGCATCCTAACACGGGAAGCGAGCAATTCAAACAGATTTTTTTTTTTTCTCTAAAATTTGTCCCCATCTGTGCTACAACCTTCCTATACAATCTATCTCAGTATTTCACTATCCTTACTGTTAATTTTTTTATCTTTTTATTTGTTTTCCTTGCTGTCATTTAAATCTGTTCTTATTTTTCTTATCTACTGTCCACAGAGAACAGATGATTCGCTTCCTTCTTATGTATTTGAAAAAAAAATCCATACTTCCTGTAACTTTTCTCTTTGCAGCTTCAGTCTCCTCAGTTATTACTCTAAATTAAAGTGGCTTCTTTAGGACTCTTGTGCATGCTCAGTGCTCTCTTCCCTCTTGTTTTGAAGAGAGATAGGGTTTTTTTTTTGGGGGGTAGGGGTCAGGGGTTGTAATGCTCACAACTATTCACAGCACTTCTGGATTTATCATTGTTGAAGGTGATGGGAGGTAACCAGATGTTTTTACAGGCTATAATATAGTCATTCATGTCACTTTGATATTTGCTGTTTTGGTCAGGGCTGAAGAGGGATTTGCAACAGGGCACCATATTTCCTTCGCGCTAAGCTTGTGAACTCACTATCGTAATACTTTTTTGTAGGACTGTAATAGAGTCAGCAGTTTAGTTTTTCCATTTTCAGTACAGATATATATATGCATGTTCAAATGTATGCTTTTTAAATTGTTTTTAGGTTTAGGTCTGTTTCTGCAAGTTATAAAGACTATTTCAGTTTTAATCTTGGCCTTTGTCATCTTTGTGTTCTCTTTTTGGCTTTCTCTCTTTTTCATAACCTTGCTTGAGAATTTTTAGTTTTTTCTAGATGCAGAAATAATTTCTGAAGATTTTATGTGATACATCTTTCCATTTGATAGCGGTCAACTGTTATCTATTCCAAAATGCTTCCCCTGCTGATGTGCTTGTACAGTCCTTGCTCTAGTTTCATTTAGAGCATGTTTTCTGAACCTGCTTTGAAGAACCTCGTTTGTGATGGGGTTAAAAACCATGCTACAGAAATGGCATATGTTACTGCCATCGACTTCTTTTAGTCACACACCCATGGGCCTATTATAGAAAGAAATAAGACTGAGCCAACATGAATTAGCTTAATTTACTTGTCACATATTTTTTTGTGTGCTTACCAATGATCTCCCTCTACAGAATTAGTTAAATTTCTATTCTCATACTCTTCCTTGTTTTCCTCTTTTTAGGGGATTCCTGCCCTACCCCCCTTCTCTAATGTCCTCATCAGTACTCCAGCAGGGTCTTTAGTTCTTTAGTTTAATCATTTATGACTCTGAGGCTTGATCAGGGTATGATGAGATGAAACTAAACAGGTTTAGGCAATTTGAAAGCTGCCAGGTTATCCTAAGTATTCTTTAATGTGTTCTTTTCCAATATTAATCTGAAGCCTTACCATTCTCTTCTGATTTTAATTAATGATTGCAACTGATCTTTCAAGTCTGGACAAAAAAAGAACAACCAACCCACCCAAAACTGGAGATTTTGTCTTTCACAGTATAATCTATCCCTGGAAATTTCCCTCTAGTGCTGCAGCACTTTAACATTTCCAGAACTTTTTCTTGCTGTTTTTGGTGTCTCTGGCTAATTCAAGCTCATTGTATGTTTTGCCAGTATTGATTTTTGTCCTTTATGTGTTTGTGTTATTCTTTTAAATTTGATTATAGTAATCTGCCCTAGTTTCTATTTTGGATAGGCTGCCTTCACCCTCCTGAGAAGGTAAAGAAATATTTGAGCATTAACCCGTTTGGTCTTTTTCTCTCCATTTCCCACATTGCAACTATTAGTCAAGGTTGTTTGTGTTTGTCAAAATTATCTTTCTTCAAGTCCAGCCTTTTATTTTGCTAAAGGAAAAAATTAACTGAATCTGTACCATGACAGAGTAAAATGCATGAGTCAAACTGCATTCTGCATGCATGTGATGGTGTAACCTAGATGCAGAAAGCAGCAACAGGCTGTAACCTGTGGGCTTTTTGCTTTGATGTTGTAATTACCAGAACAGAATTTGGCTGCAGACGAATCACTGGTCATTAGTGTGAGAAGGAAAGCCTGTAATCTTTAAGAAAGCAGAGAGCAGAACTGTGACTTGTCTTGATCTGTTAAGATGAGTGGTGCAGGAATAGATTAAGAACTGTGCTGTGATTCAGTTGGAAGTGAAAAATATAAGGATATCTGACCTGTATAGCTTATTCTGGAAGTGCCCTAGCCCTGAAGCATTTCTAGTGGGATTGGTTAGTGGGAGTAAAATGGTTCCAAGGTGCAACATGCTCAGCTCTTTCTTTGTCTAATTGGTAACAGGTGACATGCATCCACTAGAAAATTATTTCATTGAGAACTCCAGCTCCTTGTTAGCAACTGGGGAGGAACACCACAGATTACAGCAAAACCAGCTAGGACTTAGATGCTTTCTTTGAAGGTTGGGTAGTGAGTGATGTAGGTCAGGTATCTATGTTCTAGTTCTGCTGTTCACCAAACAACTTGTTTTTCCATGTAGTCCCATTGTTGTACAGTGACAGTGGTATGGAAGAGTTTTATGTCTTTTTATAACCAAGTATTGGTGTTTCCAGGATGTAGTAAAATCTTTATTTGAGCTTAGTCGCCTTATTTCTAATGGCACTCTTCCTTTGTGGACTTTCAGATTTATTCATTCATACATGCTTATGTTTTTGCTTGGCACTGAAGCTGCAGCAACTAATGAAATACTTTTGCTGACTGTACTGAGCAAATACTTTTGATAATTAATCTAAGAAAACTGAAATGTCCAGAAATTTTCTAAAATAAAAGTGAAGCTAAAATGGGTTAATGGGATCTGTTTTTTCAGCTTGTTACCCATTTTCTTCGATGATTTAAGTTATGTGGGTAGTGCATTGCAACATGACTGTGCATAAGGCTTCCTAATGAAGCAGCAGCATATTCTAACTTAGTTGCTGTGGCTTATCCATTTGATATTCAGTGTGATAGTAAACAGCAAATGCAAAAGTGTAATATTCTTCAAAGCAGATCCATGTGATTTATAGAATTGCAGATGATGTATAAATAGAGATGTAGTTCTGTACAACTATTATTCTAATCACTCTTATCCTCCCTCAACTGAAAGTTTTACCATGGAGCTGCAAGCAAAGAGGTTTCTAAAAGGTTTGCAGCATTTAAAAGTGGAGTATTGAATCCTACAGAAGTTAATCTATTTTTGCTAGTATATAAAACAAAAATCCTGACAAAGTATTTCTGTAAAAACTGGAGATCCTGTGCACTAATGTGGACAGTGGAAAATATGGGAATTTTATGTTGAATTTTTCTGGATTTTGATATACAAGACAGGCTGCCTTGATCTCTTGGCTATGTTAAATACACCATATTGTGAGCACATGGCTTTTACTACCATCATGAATTGTCTATTCATGAAAAGCTGAATGTTTTCTATTGATTTGAGAGTGAAAATGTTGTTTTTCTTTCTTGAGCTGGACAACAGAAAGATGATAAAATCATTACCTGTAGTTTTCCTAATGGGCAGTCTTGCTTTGTGGTTTGTAGAAGCTATGAATTTGAAACCTTAGATTCCTTAAAAAAACCCCAAATATTTAATCTTTTTTAAAATAAAAGAATCTTGCAAATTCTGAGATATGTATTCCATCTAAGTGGCAGAATTATTTTTCTTTTAGGTTTCATTACTGAACCAGGAACGCTTGATTAGTCTTTGATTTTTTTTTGACATATGGTATTTGATGAACTGTTTAGTCCAAGGATTTGACACCAGTATATGGGGCCTTCATTTGAAGAGAGGTTCAAATCCGACTTTTTTCCTGATGATTAGAGGTGACATGTAACAGCTTTTCTCTGTCTTACTGGCAATCATCTCTGTCCATTTATTAGTCTATCAATGCCCACATCATAATTATTTTAAATTAAGCAGAAAGTATGTCTCCAGTCCCATGGAGGTTGATGATGTCACTTGTATTTTCAATTAGATTTATGTAGTCCTTTGCTGCATCAGGGTCTGAGTAAGAGAATGACTTAAGTAGAGAGTAGGCGCTGTCTCTCATGAATCAGGTCCTTTTGGTACCTTAAAAAATGTTCCTTGTGGCGAAAGAATGAGTTTTAATGACTTTGGAACAGTTCTTCCTGGTGTTAATGGGTAGATAGTCTGTTGGAAAATTCTGTACCTCTCCCAGGAAAGAAACTGCAGAATAAATTACTACTTAACCTAACAATAAAGTTTGGGTCAATTTTTTGAAAATAAATTATTCTTCATTTGAAGGTCATGCCGTGGCTGGTACTGTTCCCAGCTCAATGATTAAAAGCTTAGTCATCCTCTTCAGTTTCTCCTGGATTGGTGCCCTGTGTGCAGGAACAGAGTCTGAGCTTGACAGGGACCAATAGGCCAGTACATTGGTCTGTGTTTCGATAAGGAGCCTTTTAAAAGAGCAAGATATTAGTGACAGTCATTTTTTGTTTTTGTTCTCTTTAAGAAGCAAACAGCTACATTTTTGATGCAATTTTTCTTTGCACATCTGAAGTAGCTAAAACTTGTTTTACTGATTTATCCTCTGGAAGTTTCTTATTTCTTTTTTTTTTCCCCTTTTTATAACAGGAAAGAACAGACCTGTTTTCACTGGGAAAGGAAAGCTTAGGGAAACATGGACTTAGGTAGTCATTATTTCTGTCTGGGTTTCCAGATGCACAGAAGGGTTCTGTGTGGTTTCTTCACTCTAGACCCCTCTTATAATCAGAAAAGAAATGTGTTCAGTTGCTGGAGGTCACAGTGATGGAGTTCTCATGGGTTCTCCAGCATTCTCTCTGTTAACCTCATCCACATCCCACTCAGAGCAAGCTGGAGCTCAGTGAGTTTCCATTCCACATGTGATTTTTCATCAGAGGGGGGGACAACAAAAAGGAGCACTTTAGACAGAATACAAGGCTGCTTTGAGCTGCACCTTTGTGAAGCTTTCCAAAAGCTACTAATTGGTGCCTGCAGGTTTCACTTCAGTGCTGAGTAGTAATGTTAAAAGGTCTTGCACGCTGCGGTACTCTTAGGTACAAGTGTTTAGGGGATGGAAGAGGAAATCTACCATCTCTGTTGGAGTGGTTGAGCAGTCTCATTTGGAAGAAATGATTATGTCATTATTTCCAGAGGGGAGTAATGAGTGTTGCAGTTCTTCCAAGTTGACAGCAAGCCACAGGTCCTCACCTCTCTTGCCCAACCAGTTTGACCCAGAATTTTTATTTGGAGGCTATGCTTTTATTTAGGCAGTCTGCAAAGCACCATACTCCTGCAGCAGTACTGGCCATGCAGAAACCAGTGGGGGAAAAGGAGCCTAGATACTTTAATTGCACACGTAATGAACTTTTGCTCTCCCTTATCTCATAATATATTGCTAGTTGGCTATGTAGTGGTCTCATGCTGATTGCTTTTTTCCTGGCAGGTACATCCATTTATATCACTATTTTTGTAATTTACTGAAACTGCAAGTTTAGCCAGGTCAGACAAAATGTGTGTTTTGGTTTTGCTAGTTCCTGTCTAATTACTGTAAACTGTCATGATTATCATAATTGGAATTCTAAATACATAGTCTATGTACTTATCAGCAGTCACCTACACATCTCTTGTTCTCTCTTTTGAAGGATTCTCACTAATTGACACACAAACCTCCTTGTAGGTGACTAGGTGCAAGTCCACATGCAGTCCCTCATAAAGAGAGTTGCCAAACATACCAAATCGTCTGACAACATATGTCACACTGGTCCAGAGCTATCAAAGTTTTCTTGCAATATAGCAGCCATTGAATGCAAATGCTATAGAAAGAATTTTGTTATGATAGAAAAAATAATGTTCTTATAGAGATATTATTTCTTTCTTGATTATCTGAGAAGACTGTAATTATTAAAATTGTTTTCCAGTGGGAAGTGTTATTATGTGCTTACATTTTTGGCAGCTTCCTATTCTTACTGTGGCATTAACAGGCTGAATCAGTAGTGGACCTGAACATATTTCACTGTCTTTCACAAACCTGAGTTTTCAGAGCTAGTTGTTTAATGCAGTGTTCAAAAAAAAATTTCAAATGTTTTGCATTTGGGACATTTTTCTGTGCTGAAGTGATTGATGAGACTGATTTTCAGTCTAGAAGTTAGCATTCTGTGACTGCCTAACAAGAACAAATTATTTTTGTGTAAGTCAAGAAGAGTGTCTAAAAAAGTGGGGGAAAATAGTTAATAACAGACATTCTGCAGCTGCTGTGTGGGTGTTGTGAGTAAGCATACAGAATGCAGGTGTATGCATTTGTTAAATGTCTTTTCTGGGTGGGTTTTTTGTTGTTGGTGTTAGTGTATGAGTGGCACTTTAGCAGAAGAATATTTTCAATGCAATGATTTCCTAATACAGTTTCCAGTTTGGTCACAATTCTGTAGAGAATGTGGGATGAAGAACATTGAAATTATGTTGGAGACAATTTTTAAACAGATTTCTTTGGTTTCAGTGGACGGTTCCTAAAAAAAAAAAGGGGGGGGGGGGGGGGGGCAAAAAAATCAAAGCAACAAAACCCCCGCAAACAAAAAATAAAGCTCACCACCCCCCCACCCAACACAAAAAGAACACCCAAACCTGGGAAAAATGTGGCTTCTTAGAATGAGGCAGTAGTAGTTTTTACTGATATTTGATTAGCATGAAAAATGCTTGAAGTGAAGGATTATTTAGCTTTGGAGGAATATGGTTGCCAAGGTGCTATGGGACTTTATGTGCAGAACCTTCTTCTTCGCTCTGTATCACAAGCTGTGGAGTGAGTGCACAGTACAGCTGGCCTGTTCAGAGCCTCCATATAGCCTGTGGTCTTGCAGTAGCCCAGATGGCTTTTGTTCCCATTTGGGAACACTATTTTGTTCTGTTAGATGAGTCCTGTGCCAGGTGCTATTCCTTCCATTTCTGTAATCATTAAAAGGACTGAGATTTCTTTTTTGCTATTATTATTATTATTGACATATTGGGAATGTCACCTACATTTAACAAGCTTTCCTAAGATTGCTGCAGTCCTTTATAATCACAAGCACTTCCTGCCTCCTCCCATTCCATTCTTTTCTCCCCCTAACCTGATTATGCTTAAGAGAACAAAAAGCAGAACATGTGGTTAAAATGATAAATCCCTCTGCTCACATGTTTATTTTCTCCTTTCCATGTAGTTTCTCTTCTCTGTTTATATTTATATATGTATTACCTGTTTCTGTTACCTTGTGTCAGGAGCAAAGTGTCCTTCATGTAAGGTTTATGCAGTGCCTGTATGCTGAGGCTTTAATCCTAGGTGCTGCTATGCAATCTCACAGCAAATTTTTCCAACTGAGGAATGGAGATGGAGATCCTTTACCTCTTCTCTTGAAGAGCTAGTAATGCAGAATCAGAATATGGTTCACAAATTTAAAATCTCTTGCAGGGAGGGAACTTAGGAAACTCACTTTTGAAATATATGTATACACAACTGCATCCACATTCATGCTGGAATTTATATTAGTAATGTTGGAGCTTTTTTCCTGAGCAAGAATAACTTCTCCAATATTGTGTAAAAATGACTGTTATAATAAAATACAGAAGATTTCTTCCCATTCAGAAGGCAGTTATGCTTCTTAGGTTTGAAGATCAGTTTTATGAAGGATTACACTTTTTAAAAATTCTATTCGCTTTTCAGAAATGATGTTCTAATAATAACCTAAAAAGTAAATTGATTAGATAGTCATTGAGTGTGATTTATCATTTTAACAGTGAGGTATTGTCTTATGAAAAAAGTTTTAATGCTGCATTAATTTATCACAAGAGTAATCTAGAAGAAAGGAAACATTTCAGAAAGGTTATTTTCATGTTAAATAAACTTTCCAAGACAAAAGAACTCTACTGCAGTTTTTATATGAATGTAATTCACAGTCCTGAAATTAGAAGATATTAGGTTGATTGTAGTGTGGCTTAGGGTGGATAAAGAGAGAACATAATTTAATGCGTTCTAGTCTCAGCAACCCAGGAAATTACACCACTCATCCAGAGTTATAAATGAAAAGCACTCTGGATACTTGTAAATCTTAGAATTTGTGAGTGTTCTGCAGACAAAAGACTGGTACTGTAATGAGGTGAAAGTAATTAAATTTAAATTAATCGGGCAAGACTTAGTTAGCCAATGAAAGAAATGCCTAAGTCAACTTTATAAAAAACAAATCCAGAAATATACAAGAGGACTTTTTTGTTGTTTATGTTACGGATATTTTATTAATTTTATTTTTTTTTTGCAAAGACTTATGTAGTAGTTTCTAGTTGGCTTGAGGGGATTTTGGATCAAATCTGTGTTTAGTCAAGTTGTAACAAACAATGGAAAATTATAGGCTCGTTAGTAACATGGTATTCATCTCGAAGGGGTGACTGCTAGTGAGAAGCATACAGAAGCAGAGAGTCGTAATGTTTAAATATTCAGTGCTTGCTGAGCACGTGAAATTAAGTTTCTGCATGAAATGTGGAAAAAAAAAAAGAGTTTTTAAATGGTACGTGTGTTGAGGTGGTTTCTGCTTGATAAATTATTTGTTTATGTGAAGTACAGTGCTGCTTAGACTGACTTACCTAGCCTTATTTTACTAATGAGTCCTTGTGAAATAAATTCTAAAATACAATATTATGTCTATGGTAGTAGTTAAAAAAATGACTGCTGAGCCTCTGTTCCCATGTACCATATGTTATTTCCTTCCTTGACATACCACCAAAGAAAGAAAAGGAGTCTGTTGCAGAGGAAACCAGGGGACAGAGAAACTGAGGTTTCTCTCTGTGTTCTGTGACACTTGAGATGCTGGAATTCATCTTTCCCCCTTTATCGGGAGGGACTGCTGTGTTTGCCTGTCCAATAGCATGCCCTGAGAAGATTTTAGGATTCACAAGACACATGCTACTAAGGTCTAATGGCTAATGGTCTGCTGTACCTGCTATTCCTTCTGTTTTTTGCCTTTAACTTTCCCGTACCTCTTCCCTTAATTTAGCATTCCTGCTTTTTAACATACTTTTCTTCCATATTTTCTTTCTCCCTATCTGCTTATCTACATATCTTTCCTTAATTTCCCCCCTTATTTTCACTTCCTTTAGTGTATGTCAGAACCTATATCCCAATCATGGTCCCTCTCATTCTCAAGAGTATGTGCAGAAAATGTGGGGACTGGAGGAAATCACTTATTTATTTATTGACTGGTCATAATCTGCTTGGTAGAGTACCATGGGATAAAGCCCTGGTGGGAAGAGGGGCCCAAGAAAGACGGTTAATGTTCAGGGATCACCTTGTCCAAGCTCAGAGGCAATGTGTCCCAACAAAGAAGTTGTCGGGCAAGAAAGCCAGGAGGCTTGCATGGATGAACAGGGCGCTCCTGGACAAGCTCAAAGGCAAAAAGGAAGCCTACAGAGGGTGGAACACAAGGATGGGCAGCCTGGGAAGAATACAGAGAAATTGTCCAAACAGTCAGGGATCATGTTAGGAAGGCTAAAGACCTGATAGAATTAAATCTGGCCAGGGATGTCAGGGGCAACAAGAAAAGCTTCTGTAGGTACATCGGTGATAAAAGGAAGATTAGGAAAATGTGGGCCCTTGCTGGAAGGAAGAGGGAGACCTGGTCCTGCTTACCTGGAACACGGAGGAGGCTGAGGTATGCAGTGACTCTTTTTTTGCCTTGGTCTTCACTGGCCAGTGCTCCAGCAAAACCACCCAAGTCACAGAAGGCAAAGGCAGGGACTGGGAGAATGAAGAACCACCCACTGCAGGAGAAGGTCGGGTTTGAGACCATCTAAGGAACCTGAAGGTGCACCAGTCCATGAGACCTGATGAGATGCATCTGTGGGTCCTGAGGGAACTGGTGGATGAAGTGGCTAAGCCACTATCCATCATATCTGAGAAGTCGTGGCAGTCTGGTGAAGTACCCACTGAAGTACCGGTAAAGGGGAAACATAACCCCCATTTTTAAAAAGGGAAATAAAGACGACCCTGGGAACTACAGGCCAGTCAGTCTCCCCTCTGTGCTTGGCAAGATCATGGAACAGATCCTCCTGGAAACTATGCCAAGGCACATGGAAAATAAGGAGGTGCTTGGTGACAGCCAACACGGCTTCACAAAGGGCAAATTGTGCCTGACCAATTTGGTGGCCTTCTGTGATGGGGGTTACAGCACTGGTGGATGAGGGAAGAGCAACAGCTGCCACCTACCTGGACTTGTGCAAAGATTTTGACGCTGTCTGACACTATATCCTTGTCTCTAAACCAGAGGGGCATGGACCTGATGGATGGACCGCTTGGTGGATAAGGAATTGGCTGGATGGCCGCAGTCAGAAAGTTGGTGGTCAAGAGCTTGTTGTCCAAGAGAAGAGCAGTAATGAGTGGTGCTCCTCAGGGACCGGTACTGGGACCGGTGCCATTTCACATCTTTGCTGGTGACAGGGACAGTGGGATCGAGTGCACCCTCAGCAAGTTTGCTGATGACACCAAGCTGTGTGGTGCAGTCGACACACTGGAGGGAAGGGTCGTCATCCAGAGGGACTCTGACAGGCTTGAGAGGTGGGCCTGGGCAAACCTCATGAAGTTCCACAAGGCCAAGCGCAAGGTCCTGCACGTGGGTGGGGGCAATCCCAAGCACAAATACAGGCTGAGTGGAGAATGGGTTGAGAGCAGCCCTGAGGAGAAGGACTTGGGGGTGTTGGTGGACGAGAAGCTCACCAGGACCTGGCAGCGTGCCCCGGCAGCCCAGAAAGCCAACCACATCCTGGGCTGAATCAAAAGCAGCGTGGCCAGCAGGTCCAGGGAGGCGATTCTCCCCCTCTGCTCCGCTCTCACGAGACCCCACCTGGAGTCCTGCGTTCAGCTCTGCCCCCCTCAATGTAAGAAGGACATGGACCTGTTGAGCGAGTCCAGAGGAGGCCACAAAGGTGATCAGGGGGCTGTTGCATCTCTTCCTGCTAAGACAGGCTGGGAGACTTGGGGTTGTTCAGCCTGGAGAAGAGAAGGCTCTGCAGAGACCTTAGAGCAGCCTTGCAGTACCTAAAGGGGGCCTGCCAGAAAGCTGGAGGGGGACTTTCTACAGGGGCCTCTAGTGACAGGACAACGGGGAATGGCTTTAAACTGAAAAAGGGTAGAGTTGTATTAGATATTAGGAAGAAGTTCTTTACTGTGCAGGTGTGAGGCACTGGCACATGTTGCCCAGAGAAGCTGTGGATGCCCCATCCCTGGCAGCGTTCAAGGCCAGGCTGGATGGGGCTCTGAGGAACCTGGTCTAGTGGAAGGTGTCCTGGCCCATGGTTGGGGGATTGGAACTAGATGTTCTTTAAGGTCTTTTTCAACCCAAACTTTGCTATGATTCTGTGATAAATGACAAACTTCTGCTATGTAATATGTAGCCATAGTATTGTGGGGTCTTTTCTCATTAGAGGTTGGGGAAGCTGGGCTTCTGTGCACAAGTCTTGCTCATGGCTGTAGCTGTAAGCAGCAAAGGGGCTGTCTTTGCAGGTAGTTGAGAGTGGAGCAAAACACTGTCCAGTGTTTCAGTGAGAAAAGTATGTGGGAAGCATCAGATAATATATAAGAAGCATGCATTCTGATTGTAAGTAGGTTTTGGTGGGGTATAGATAGAAAAAAAATAAAAGAGCCTACATTCTGCTCTTTTACCTTGTCTACCCTGGTACACTTACAAGATGTTGCTTGTCAGAGAAGTCTCTCAGGATGATGGATTCTGAGACTTGTCTCTTAAAAGTGTCCTAACCATTATGTTGTAGAGTATTTTGTACTTGATCTTTATTGTTGCAACTGCACCTTCACAGGGTATTAAGGGAAGCAAATTTTAAGTCAGTTCTTCAAAAAATGGAAATACTATATTTTCTCAAGAAAATACTGCTGACTGTTAACGTGAGGAGAATGCTTTCCGTAGCCTGTAAGCTGAAAGTGCCTCAGCCCACCTTTTCTGTAAACAAACAAACATCAAATAAGAAAAGAGAAACAACCCTGTGCAGATTCCTGATGTGATCAGTTTTAGCCCAACCTGTTTATTTGTCAAAATTATGAACAGCTGAAACCAGATTTTTTATAATTGAAATTGTTGGACAAGGCAATGCTAAATAGGCCATTTCTTTTCTACACTATATCTCACCTGCAAGTCATTTTTTTTTTTTTATTCTTTCTTAATTACGTTTTCCCAGACTTAACTGGAATTTGAAGTTCTACAACATGGGGGGTGAGGCAGAAAGAAATCCACTAAAATGTTTCCTCCTCCCAGTCTGTCAGATTTGTGGAATACGGGGTAATTAGCTTTTCACCATGACAGACTTTGCATATCCTGAATAGTAGGAGCTTTCTGCATCAAAGATGGAGAACCAGGACCTTGGAGTACTTTGAAGTTAGTTATTTACATGGATGTGGTTTTGAATCTTCCATAACGGTAAATTGCTTATCCTTTACCCTGATGAGGACCATTCAAGCATGGTTATTATAAAACTCCCTAAAAGAGATGACTCCTAACTTTCCATAAAGTTACAGAATATTCACTTTTGGCCCTTGAATAACTGAAGTTAGTATCATACTGTAGCTGAAAGGGACCTCCAGGGATCTAGTCCAATGTTTTACTCAAAGCATGGCTAAGTTCTAAGTTAGGTCAGGCTGCTCAGTTCCTGCCTGGTCGACTTCTGGGTTTCTTTAAGGATGAAAATTTCATAACCTCTCTGTTGCAGTGCATCACCCACTTGCAGTGAACTTTTTTCCTCTCTGAATATCTTGATGGAAATTTGCTTTCCTCTCATCATTTAGCTGTGGATCTCTGAGAAATGCCTGGTTCCATCTTCTCTATAACATCCCTCTTTGTAATGAAAGTCTGTAAATGGGATCCCTTACTTTATGCAACCTTGTCTTTACGTGCCTGTGTAAACCTAGTTCCCGCAGCCTCATGCTATGTGCTCCAGCACAGCTAACAATCCTAGCTGTCTTCCGCTGAACTCTTGAAAACCTGACGAACCTGAAAACTTGTGATTTATTTTTGAGGAAGCATAAAATATATGGGTCTTTCAAAAATTGTCTAACCTATCTGCACAGAATCGTGTCAGAAGTTTTGGTTTTCCTCCTTTATTATGATCAAGGGAAGTAGGGAAAGCTTGGTATTTTTAACCTTTTCCATTTCATTTCTTAAATAAAGAATTTGGGTTTTTTTTCCCTCGAGTTTTAGCATACGCACTTGAAGGTTTTACTGAAGATTGTATGATTTATTTTACAATTTGTAAGGTACTGGGGTTTAACTAATGCTAATTCGGTGTCTTTTGATTCAACAGGGGAAAGAATGGCTTATTTAGAAACACTTAAGTTTGAGTAATGTAGATCTTTCTCAACCAAGAAGGCTGTCCTAGGCTCCCTAAATTGTCTGAGGTCCTCACGGTATTGTAGTTTCTTACTAGAAATGTTAGTGATGAGGCTATTTTCTTTGACAATGACCTTTCCTCAATGGAAAAACTGACCTCATTATCATTTGTGCAAAACTGCTAGTCATAGAAATGAGTGTATTCTGTTAAGGCTTATTATGCTGAGGGGTTTATAAGAAAAATAATAAATTGCTCCAAAGCAAGAACTTGGTAATACAGAGAGAATAACTATACTTAAAAAAACCCCTTGAACTCAAAAATTTCTCCATCAGTTTCATTAGATGAGTCTTTGGATGTTCTAATTCCTTAGTGTTCTTCCACACTGTTGATACTATCATAAAAAAAAGAAGGGGAGGAAACCCAAATCCAACTACTTCTGATAACATTTTTTAGCCATTTACATAAATTTTCTACTGCTAATGAAAAGATTGAATTAATAATGAAAATTATTAATATAAGGAAAGGATTCCTATAGGTTTCTATCTCTTAGATGAGTGAAAAAAAAGATGTAAGGAAGTCAGCATATGGCTGGGTGAAGGACATCTGGTAAAACTGCAGCCATGCTGCGGGAAGCTGGGAGTTCTTTACTATTTCCTCTCTTTCAAGGAAAGACAATTACAGGCTTCTTTGATCTGTCCTGAGGTAGGGAGATGATGATGAAGTGAAGCAGATTTGTTTGTTTCTGATGATAACTTTGATCTGCTGTGGATTAATATTTTATTCTTTAGGAGATACAGTGCAACTCTGTAACCAACCTATAAAAGGACAATTCGGTGAAGGTAAAAATTTCAGTGTTTCACAGGGTCTGTAGGGTCTGCATCATATTTTCCCTAATGAGCTTCAAGCTGTTACTGCTTTCCACTACATTTTCTTGTATTAATGAGAATCACATTTTGGATGTTTTTTTCTATGGAGCACAGCTATCTTAAGAGCATGTTTATGAAGGGCAGGTCCTGCTTAACAAACCTGATCTCCTTGTATGAAAAGATGACCCACCTGGTGGATGAGGGAAAGGCTGTGGATGTTGTCTACCTGGATCTTAGTAAAGCCTTTGACACCATCTCCCACAGCATTCTCCTGGAGAAACTGGCTGCTCATGGCTTGGGCAGGTGTACTCTATGCTGGGTAAAAAGCTGGCTGGACAGCTGGGCCCAAAGAGTGGTGGTGAAAGGAGTTACATCCAGCTGGTGGCCAGTCATAAGTGGTGTTCCCCAAGGCTCAGTGCTGGGGCCAGTTCTGTTTAACGTCTTTATCAACAGTCTGGATGAGGGGATCAAGTGCACCCTCAGCAAGTCTGTAGACCACACCAAGCTGGAGGGGAGTGTTGATCTGCTGGAGGGCAGGCAGGCTCTGAAGAGGGAACTGGACAGGCTGGCTGGATGGGCTGAGGCCGCTTGTATGAGGTTCAACAAGGAGAAGTGCCGGGTCCTGCACTTGGGTCACAACAACCCCACAGGCTGGGGCAGAGCGGCTGGGAAGCTGCCTGGCGGGAAAGGACCTGGGGGTGCTGGCTGATGGTCAGCTGAAGTGAGCCAGCAGTGTGCCCAGGTGGCCAAGAAGGCCAACAGCATCCTGGCTTGCATCTGAAATAGCATGGCCATCAGGACAAGGACAGTGATTGTCCCCCTGTACCAAGGTGAGGTGGCACCTTGAATACCATGGTCCATTTTGCACTCCTCACTTCAGGAGGGATGTAGGAGTGCTGGAGTGTGTCCAGAGAAGGGCAACAAAGCTGGTGAAGGGTCTGGAGCACAAGTCTGATGAGGAGCAGCTGAGGCAACTGGAGGTGTTTATTCTAGAGAGGAGGTGGCTTAGGGGAGACCTTATTGCTCTATACAGATACCTGAAGGAGGCTGTAGACAGCTGAGGGTTGGTCTTTTCTCCCAGTTATCAAGTGGCAGAACAAGAGGAAATGGCCTCAAGTTGCACCAGGGGAGGTTTAGATTGGATATTAGGAACAACTTCTTCACTGAAAGGGTGATCAAGCATTGGAACAGACTGCCCAGGGAAGAGGTAGTAAAATCACCATCTCTGGAGGTGTTTAAAAACCACGTAGATGTGGTGCTTAGGTACATGGTTTAGTGGTGGACTTGGCAGTCTTGGGTTTACGGTTGGACTTCATGATCTCAAAGGTCTGTTCCAATTTAAATGATTCTATCAGTCGATGTTGCCTGTTGTACTCCTTGTATTAAGGTTAAGGGTTGTGTTAAACCCACTGAATTTTAACAGCTAGTGCCACATGAGATTATACATACAAACAGACTTGCTGTTTTGTTTTGTAGTGTTATGTGTCTGATACAGGGATAAAGCTGAGTTCTGACCAGTTGAAAGGTTTCATATGACTGAACTTCAGATAGAGCATTCAGTTTAGAAAAGTGGGAATTATATATTGGGACTTTTCTGATTTTCTGCAACAAAAATCACAATTAAATGTCTTATTTCAGATCAGATTAACTCAGTTGGATTTTTTTGTGGGACTTAAACACCTTATTTCTTACATATTTAAAGATCAAGAATGCTACATTTACCAACCTTATTACTATATAAGAAATGCGCTATGGGGTTAGCTGTCACTTGCTATGAGACCAGGAAGACATTGTCTCCTACTGAGTCATTTCAACTATAAAAGTTGGAAGCTGACATATAAATTAAAATGGGGGTTTGAAGTACTGTTAACAGACAGTAGTCTCTTAAGGTAATAGATGTACTAGGCAATGCAGTTCTATACTGATCTCATTCTTGAAGGAACTATTTGTAATGCCTTCAACAATACAAAATAATTTTGGTTGCATGAATTTTGAAATTACTTATGCTAATAAAGGTGCTGTTATGGAATGGTTTTTTATAAATACACCTGTTAAAATGTGATGTCTGGAAAAAAAATAAACTTCAGAAGTTTTTCTCATTTTCTGAATCAAACCCACAGGCTGATAAGTTGTACTTCCTTGCTAGTGAAAAATTCAGGTTTTGTTTATCCCTTAAAAATCCGTTGCTTGGTGTTCACAAATAAGCAATCATGTATAGCTGTTGAATGGGCATGTGACTTTGGAACCCAAAATCTTGGATTTCTTCCACAAAATTAATCAAATTATGCAGGTTTTAGGTATTGGTTACAGTATATACCATTTTTATAGCTACTGTGTTATACTACATATTTTATAGTCTATTGAGTCATACTCTTGGGCTGGTCTCACGATGCTGTGCAAGTGATGCAAAATTCTCTCAAGCATAAAGAACAATAGGAATGTGGGATATGGTGGCTGGCCTTACTGTTGGTAAGGATCCATCCTGAAAAAAATCCAGCTGTTTAAACCTGAGATATGCTTCTTGTGGATTTGTGTAGGATACACCTCTTCTGTAATATAAACCATCTGATCAGAGCACTATACTTTTCAATGTATAGTACATAGCATATTTTTTTGTAAAATATTACATGCTGATCATTAGCTTTATACACATTTCTTACATTTATTTTATAAAACTCTTTTGGTGTTTATGCTTTTTGATTTTTGTTTAACACTGGTAAGAAGTAAATGACATTCTGCATTGAAGTGCCATCAGGGAAGATGAATAAACGTTCTAATCTAAATAGAATCTATATAAGGGTAATTTCTAATTTTTATAGGAATGTTAAAACGAAGAAATCAAGTTCTATATTTGCAGCATTCACTGACAGATACTGATGCTGTAAATTATACAGCTGTTCTTCTGTATGGATTTTGTAGTACTCACAGCAATTTATAGGTACAGAGTGCAGCTGCTGGAAGTCATTTATTCTCAGTTCTGTATTAAATCTATGATATACAAATGCATTAATATTCAGTACAGAGCTCAAGGGCTTATGGCTTTTCTTTCTTGCTCTGAGTTGCGGTCCTCTAAGTGTTTGCAAGGTATGCAGAAAACAACATTAAAAACTTAAACCGATATATAAGAAAAAAAGGAAACTATTGTCCATGATAAATACTTGAAACCAGCTCATTTTGCAGTTAAGCTGAACAGCAAAAACAAAACCTACTGTTAATATTTCTGAAATGGGTAATGATAAGAAGTTTGTTTTGATGGATTAACACTTCTGTTCCATTTGCTTTAGTGCCGCTCTTTATGCATGTCAATTGTATGTGTCTTCATGTTATAGAAACAGTATTCCCTGTAGTGCTTTGATTGTTCCATCTCAAGAGAGTGTGTGAGGCTGTCATTGATTTACTTGATTTGGCTTGTTTTAGTTTTGGATTTTTTTAATTAAAAAAGGAAATGAGCTTATTTTAAGTATTTCGGAAGTCTCTACAATGAATGTTAAAAGCAGTTAAACTGTAACTGGAGTATGACAGAAGAATAGGGGCAAGGGCCATGAATATTTGTTGAGTATATAATCTGTGAGAAAATAGCAGTTGGAACAGGCTGCCTGATATGAGTTGTGTACCTGTTTATTGTTGATGATTTCACATCTGTCATATTGAGATATTAAATCTAGGAAAATGGCACTATACTCTCTGTTCGAGACTAGGAAAACTTGTACCTAGGGGAACTTGAGCTGATTTGTTGGAGAAAGAGATCCTGAACTCTTGTGGCAGATCAAATATGTTTAGACAGGACTATTTGTATAAAAAGATGGCTAAAACAGAACAGGCTAAGTGTGAAAGATCTATTTGGTATCTGTTAAACTGTGTATCAGTGAAAAAATGCTAGTGGACTATGTATAACATGATCTTCCACTACCAATAGTTTTACTTACACTGTTCCTAAGGAGCCACTGCCTAAGGCAGAGAATGAAACAAATGTTCAGTCTAATAAATACCCCCAAGTCCCTTTTTATTAAAATCTTAGTTAAAAAATCAAGTATGAGAATTTAATAAAATTGCAGAAATAGTTGTGAATAAGTCTCATTCTGCCACATTTTTCAATGAGTCATCTTCCCTTGAAAAATTCCAGGCTAAAACATTTACTGGAAGCTTTAACAGCTGTATTCTGTGCATTTTACTATATATGAAAGCTGTTACTTTATATTTTCCATACTTTTGAAATAACTACAGTATGAAGTATCTTGTATTGGGTCTTGCTCAATGTGTTTTACTTTGATTTTTTATTTTTAAAAATGAATATTTGCAGAATAGTTTTAACCTGTCATTTTTGTCCTGGTTTCAGCTGGGTTAGAGTTAGTTTTCTTTTTAGTAGCAGGTGCAATGATGTGTTTTGGATTTGGTGTGAAAACAATATTGATAACAGACTTTTTAGTTGTTGCTAGCTAATGCTTATATTAAGTCAAAGACTTTTCAGTTTCTCAGGCCTTGCCAGTGATAAGGCTGGAGGGGCACAAGAAATTGGGAAGGGACACAGCCAGGACAGCTGGCCTGACCTAGCCAAAGGGATATTCCAAACCATAGAATGTCATGCCCAGTATATAAACTGGGGAGAGTTGGCCAGGGCCTGTGAATTGCTGCTTGGGGACTGGCTGGGCATTGGTCAGCGGGTGGTGAGCAACTGTATTGTGCATCACTTCGTTTTTCTCCCTTCCCTTTGGATTTTATTCCTCTCCCATTCTCTCTCCTTTTGTTATCCTTACTATTATTGTTACTATTATTATTGTTTCTTTTTTTTTCCTATTTCATTTTAATTATTGAATCGTTCTTATCTCAACCCCCAAGTTTTACATTCTTTTCCAATTCTTCTCCCCATCCCTCGGTGTGGGGGCGAGGGGAGTGAACAAGCAGCTGCGTGGTGCTTAGTTTCTGGCTGGGGCTAAACCACAACACATTTCTCACAAATGCCAGTTTTCGGGTGTCTTTACTTGTATGAAAGAAGTTAGGTCCTGCTTTGGCATATCTTTTGAACTTCCTACTTCTGCAAGCTCTATGTTCTCCATTATTTGCCTTGTATTACTTAGGTATGTATGCACAAATTCCTTGTCCATTGAAAACTGTGATAGGTTGCTTTAATATTAAGCTTTACATTAAATTATAAATTGACTGCCAGAAATATGTGTCAATCTCTGAGCTCTTTTCCCTCAAGTATGGATGTTAACCAGCAGATTATTTAGCTTAAAGCATAAAATAGAATTTGAAACAACATATGTCAAGCTAATGCTACCTGATACAGTGCACTTCTGAAACAAATGGTTACACCTGCCACTGCTTTAGCTTTCTGTAAAGAGATCTATCTCCAAGTCATGTTAAGAGCTAAGCACTGAAAACAAAGCAAGTTTAGATAGGAAAATTACATCATGAAAACACTGGACTTCTGAAAATTTTAAACTGTATTTGACAGCAGCGTAAAACGAAGGTATTCCTTAGGTAAAAATGTTAACAAAGGAAAAAAATTACTACTTTACTCTGCTTTTTCTTCACAAAGAGAAGATTGCTGCTTTACTCATTAAATTACATAAGAGGACTATAGGCTGATGCAGCCTTACTTCTGGATGCTTCTGCACTGGCTATTCTATTTCCAAGTGCTTGGAAACAAGTGAGGTTGGTATTTCACTGACTCCTTCCCATCCATTATTTCTTCATTTTAATCTTCCTTACACTTTTTCACTCTCACTCTTTAGTGTTTTATTTCCCTCATTTCCTGTTTTTCTCTCTTTAAATTAATCTATATCTCTGCTGTATTTCTTCCCTCTCTTTCTTCCTTGCTTCCTGTCCTTCACATTTTCATTAGCCATCTCCTTGTCTTCAAGACGTGATAAGACCTTCTGGAAGTTCCTAATTTCAGAGCCCTCTCCCTGATGAATTTTCCCCACTCTAGTTCCAGGCAAGTTCATTGCTGACAAATGTGACCATAACTGTACTAGGAGAAAACCTTTGTGAGCCAATATATTAAGTGGTGTATGTTTGCAGAAAAAGGATTGCTGGACTCTAAAGAAAAATTCTTATATTAATTCTTACAGGGAAAAATTGCTTTGCTACCTTTCAAAATCAGCTACTTCATCTAGGAGACTGAAAGTTAACAGAGCAGGGTATTAGAAGCGTTGGGACCAAATCTTGAAATAATGGACAGAGAAGTGACAGCAACGTGTTACTCTGTCAGTTGTAACCGGCTTAGAAGTTGCTGAAGCATGAGACGCATAGAATATTGTGCAGTAGTTGCAATCTGATGCAACAGTGTCATCACAAGAAGCTGTACCTTTCCCAGCAGAACAGTGAACTCCTGAGAGACATTAGTAAATTAAAAAAACTGGAATATTAACCAGTCATGGGCAGGTTTTTATACTTTGTATAGGATAGCTTTGCTTTTCTGTGGTATTATATATCAGTTTGAGTATGGTTAATAGTAAATAGGTATAGATACAGAGAGAAGGTTGCAAGGCTTTGCTTCTACTGGGAACCTCAGACCTGTAAATCTGTTTTCTGCTTGCTCGAAGTTGACTGAAAATTATGGTTTTATAAAGACAGTATTGAGTTATCTTAGAGGCAGAGAGTATTACTTAAGGTTTAGTCCTATGACAACATTGACATGGCTTTGTAGTGTGATGCTTCCCATTTTGTGTATTCATGCATAAGGCTGATGCAAACAAGCTCTGCCTACCGTTTATAGCCATACAGAGTGTGTAGATATATGGTGTTTATGTACTCTGTATATGTGCTGTAGCATAGTTTAGCATGAGATGCTAAGAACTGCTGATGAAGTTAGGAAAAATAAATCAAGGCTGGTTAAGACATTTTTATTGAAAGTTAGCTTGGAATTCCCAACAATCAAGCATATTGAGTTGCTGCTTTGTAAAGATAGGTTCCTATTTTTGCCTCCAGACCTGGTCAATCTGGTAAGATTCACCTTTTAAAATGGCATACTCCTGTGGTGCCTGCAAACAAACAGGTGCCTACAAACAGGTGCCTGCTGTTTTGGGGATTGTCTGTGTTTCATGGTTGTCTATTGGAGAAGAGAAATGACAAAGGAAAAAAAAAATTCTGGAGTGTGATTGTTAATATATTTCATCTACCTGTTTGGACTGGAAACCTATGTATTTAAAAAAAGTAAAAAAAGTAAAATGTGAGTGAACTGGCTTTGGGAATACCTGCTTTCTCTGTGAAGGAGCAGATGAGATATTTTTAAGAAGAGTTACCAGTGAGCTTCCATCCCTATGACACTGGAAGATCTAATCCTTTGCTTCCTAGAGGTAATGGCAGGCTTTTGATTCAGTCAACGAGAAATGCACCAGGGTGTGTTCAAACAAATTCCTTTGATTCAGCAGTGCTCTGAATTTACTGGCATACCTTCTCAGTGCTGTTCGACTTGCTGTGAATGCAGGTAAGGTGACCTTTTACTGTCAGTGTAGTACAGGTCTGTGATCTATTGATGTTTTTTGTGCTAACAAAGCCATTACTCTAAGTCAGGCATTTTCCTAGTGTGGGTTTGTGTCTGTGTTTTGTATGGTTACAGTCACTTATGTAGGTCATCATTTCAGATGTGTAGTGAAAAGCCTGGAGTGGAGGAAAGGGGCCATGAGGTCATGCTGTTAACTGCTGTGAACATAGCATTTTGTGGAGCAGGCAGGGTCAGCTTTATGACAGAGTTGGTAACAGGTGATCCTGCTTATCTATTTAGCAAAAGGTATTGGACGTTGCACTGAGTCCATGGATCAAGCTGAGGGTCCGGACTGGTGAGGGCAACCAGGTGAGAGATAGCCCAGTGGTGTCATGGAGGCACCATGGTGACAGGGCAGGACTGAGCTCAGGAGGCCAGTCTGTGTGCTGAGGCCTGGGCCTGGGGGCCATGTCCAGGCGGGGGGGCAGCTGTGGCTGAGATGGAGACCAGTACTTGTATGACATAGCTCAGGAGGGACTGAAGGTCCCAGTGAGCTGAGTTGGGGCTCCAGGGCCCAAGGGTGGGGTGTGAATGGAGCCCCCAGATGAGGCTGGCAGGGCCTGTGAGGCCTGGCAGTGCTCTCAGAGCCCTGATGGGTATAAGCCTTTAAAACCTGTGTGAAAGTAGTATTATCTTGCCAAAAGTGACACAGCTGAAGAGCAATGGGGCAGTCAGTATCAACTCCAGATCTTTTTCACTTTCTGGTCTGTGAGATACTTTCTTCTGCCGAGTAAAACTACATAGTACTTATGAAATAGGTACACTGGAGCCTTACACAGATAAAGAGTGCATAAATAAATCTGGAAGAGTTTGAGCTTTGTTATTGTCTTTGATTCACCAAATATACACAATTTGGCAGTCACTTTTGACTGAAAGCTGAACACTAAAGCCCAAGTTTAAGTTGTGATAAAAAGTAATGCTTTTATCCCCTGGCCCTATAGTAGTATGAAATTGTGGGGTTTGTAAAGCTGTGTTTTTCCTCATAAATATAAAAAACTCAGTTCGGTGACATCTGTCTCTGCAAAGAGAGCTAGGGGACAGCAGCGCACTTTATTTGAAGCTGCCTTTGTGAACCTTGTGTTGACTGCAGCTGGTGCAAAATATGGCAGTGTGATTTATACCCACAGTGATGCCTGGTTCCAATGAGTTGTGCTGATATGAGTACTCAGTGAACAAGAGCTGGTTTCCTGGTGTATTGTGCTGTCAAACCTTAAATATATCAAGTGTGATAAAAACCAGTTGTTTGGGTATTTTTTTCTTATTACTGAAGTAGTGCAACACAAGCTTAACTGTGAAGGTAGTTTTCAAGTTTTCCATTTGAAGTCGTCTTGTCCATTCGCCATGTTTGGCTGGAACAATCCACAGCTGGGAGTTTGTGACTATCCATTTATTTTATATTCTTATCAGGGACAGGCAGGTATGAGGAAGGCAGAATAGTATGTCCTGGGATGGGTGTGGGACAGAAGCCTGGGGAAGTATCACTATACCGGGCCTCTAAAATTGGCAAGGATTGGAGACAGGATTATCTTTGATCTCAGGTTGTCTCATGTGACGTCTCATCTAGGGCTCAGTTGCTAACTTAGTATGGAAGAACACATCCCAGACCAGTGGAAATAGTCCATTAATCTAAAAAAGAGTTGAAATAAGAGGGAAGTGGTAAACTGTGAAGAAAAAGTAGACTAAAACTCAGTAGTGTACTTGGATGAACTACAGATGCTCAGATATTATGGTATAAAGAAAGTAGTAGTAAGAACTGGTTTGGAAAATTTCTTCTCTGTAGTTACATTTGTCTTCTGCCTCTGTGCAGATAAAATATGATCCATCCATGCTTACAACAATCTGAGTAACAAAAAACACAGGCATGGTTTGTGTTCTGTTCCTCTTGTTCTGGTGCCGTTTTACAGATACTTCAGTCTTATATGTAAACACTTATCCCTGTATGATTCTTTTGCACACTTAAGTAGCGTGTTGTCTTATTGCATTTTGTGTCAGAATTAATGTAGCATAGTTGGGCAAGGGTCAGCAAGTACAGAGTACCTATTTGAGTCCAAATTTCAGTGCAGCCAAATTTGACACTGAATGCTCAGACCTTTAGAAGCCTATGGTCTTAATTGGGTAACTTGACTAAAAGTGTGTATCAAAGGATAACTTAAAAGAAACTGTATACTTTCTCAGCATTGCTTTCTTGTGTTTCCTAGTGTTATATTATCTTTGACAAGTAAAAAAGGAATCAGACGGTTTCTGCATTTTTCTCCCCAGTGGAAAAAGTGTATGGACTAGGGATTAACAATCAGTTTGCAGAGACTAACTTCCTTCTTCAGAGAACTGGTTACTATTCTGATAATGCACATATACAGAGATTGAATAGAGAAATCACTCATTTGTAGGGTTTTTTGGCCTGTTTGTGCAGAAGGCCAGACTAAAATTATCAACTGTCTCTTCTTGTTCACATAAAAAATCTTGAGGAACGAATTCTTCATCAAGTTGGGAAAGACAGTAGCCCTACACCTTCTTTTTGGGCTGTCCAAGGCTCACAACTGAACAATGAAGTAGTGAGGAATTTCATGGGTCTAAACATTATTATTTTTAAAAAATAGTTTTATTGAATAAATGTGAAGCTCTTCATAAGCAAATTTACCAATACCATGATTCTCAAACTCTACACAATATTGTGTGAAACAAAGCGTTCTGTGTTTTAAAAACATTAACACACTGAAATTTTTGGATTGTTTCCAGACATGTTTCCAGATGCTGATGACTTGCTGTTACTGGCTTTGTGCTGCTGGCTTGCCAGTTTTGCATTTCTTATGGACCCCTCATTCCTGCTTAGACAGCACTGTTAGGTTTTTTTTGGGGGTGGGAACAAGTCTTTTGGAAGGACTTTTGAGTTTGATTGTTTGCATATGATGCAGCAAAGTAAGAAATGGTTAAGAACAGAAGGCAGCTAGACTGAAGTGTTGTATTGGTCTGTAGCTTTCTTGCAGCACGGGAGAAAAGAGTGCATTCTGTTGTCTTTCAGTTTAGTTGTAGGAAAGGTAGATTTGCCAATTAGAGCAGGAGTCTGGGTTTAAAAATAAATACCAATTTTTGATGAGAGTGCACTGGATAAATTGCAGATGCTTTACCAAGATTGGAAGTGCAATAGTATTTGGATTTGAGGACATGGGGCAATAAAGTAATTCCTGCACAGTGGTGCAGGATTCAATTATATATTGGTTTATTGAAAATGTAAAAATATGTTAAGTATTCATAAGCTCCAGAAAATAACTCAGTTTTCTAATTCAGATGATCATCTGGTTAAGCCACTGTCTGCCTCTGTTTAAGGCTCCACTGCCTCCCTGTGTGTCCTTGTTTTTAGCTATAATGCTGAGATTTCCAAGTTAGCCTGCGGAAGTAAGATGCAATCCTATGTCCAATGTGTATCTTGCAGTAAATGAGATTTAAAAAACAGGACTGGTTCATTTAATAGTGAATGCTCTTTTCTTCAACCATAAACTTACAAACTTGATGCAGTGAGAAGTGGATACTGTGATGCTTTTGTAAATAATGCATATAGAGCCTGATGCAATGCAAAATAAAATAATTAGAAAGACTTCAGCTTGCTTTAGAGCAGGCTGTGAGCAGTTTTGTATGCTTTTTGTTGTTCATTCTTCATTGTGCCTCTTCTTATCATTTGATGCTGGTGCCACAGGCTTTTATTGTTCTGTTGTGCTGTTTTCCCTTTTTTATTTTTTCCCTAAATTTAACTGTTTCCTTTACCCAAGCCATTTTGCAAATATCTCCTAGGTGTTTTTTTAAAGGAACAAGATGCAGAAGGAGAGTTGGGAGAATGTCTAGAGTAAAATAGGATGAGACAGGAGGCTCTTTGCAATCCTGATGTTGATTATATGGTTGTTCTAAAGTCTATAACTTTCACCTGTTCAAAGAACAGCTGCCAAGCTTGATTCCTAGGAACAGTTAAATCTGACTTGGCAGCTCTGTTGAGCTGTGCGTTCCTTGTTGTCTGGGCTGGCAGGAAGCAGCAGTGTTTCAATAAGATCTGGGTGGAGAAGGGAGGAACAAGATGACTGTGGCAAGATCTGTGAGTGCTTTGAGTGTGTACCTAGTAGGAAGAGAAACAGGCAGTGGCACTTCAGAGATGGCTTCTCTCAAGCACCTTTCTCATTTTCACACCTTCCACACTTCCCATTTCCCAGGAGTACAGGATTCTCATCCCTGACCTGCGGTTCCTTTCTGCAGTGTGCTCAGGATGTATGCTAGTGGGGCAGGGAAGCAAACACAGAAAACTTGTTTAGATGCATCAATCACAGAATTCCTTGCTTAACCCTGTTTGCACCTCTGTCCTCCGCTATTACTTACGAAGAAAGACCTGTCTGGAGGAAACACAGTTAATTTTGAAGCCAGTTTTCTCATAGGAAAACTATGCTTAAAACCAGAAAAATATGGACAGTTCATGGTTCTGATTACAGGGCACAATAAAAATTTGGGTTTTTTTACACAGATGTTGTTCATTTTTCATGAGATAAAGACGATTCAATTCTAATTACTGTTGTAGTCCATTTTCACAATCTTTGATGAATTTAACTCAATGTTTCCTTAGAGCAGAGATAGGGAAAATAATTGTTTCTACATTACTTGTCAGTTTTGAAGTGCTTTTGGAAATAAACAGAATGTTCTTTTGCTGACAGGATTTGAAATCTAGCAATCAGCGAGATGAAATTGCTGCAGCACGTGCATCCCTGAAGGAAAATTCCTCTCTCCTACATTCAGTATGTTCAGCTTGTTTGGAACATTCAGATGTTGCATCCCTTGCAGCCAGCAAGGATTCAATTTGCAATGAAATACAGAATGCTCTCAATGTAATTTCTAATGCTTCCCAAGGAGTTGGAAATAAAGTGGGACAACCTACATCTCACACAGCTACTCTTGGAAGTGCACTTGATGAGCTTGAGGTACGTAAACCTGTCAGACTGTAACATTTTTGGAAAAATGGTGTTTTTTTTTTTTTTTTTAAATTAACTACAGCTATCATCAGTGATGGACCTAAAGGCATTAGAAACTGATGCTTTGCTTAGTCCTAGTCTAAATAGTATCACTCTATATTATTTCATGGGAAGGGGTCACTTCTTGCAAAAGAGTTTGGAATTAAGTCTTCATGTATGTTCAATATTTGGCTTCCTTCAAACAGCAGGGAAGAATTAGTTCCAAGTGTCTCACTAACGATGAAGACAGGTACATCCTCGAATAAGTGGGCAGAACCCATGAGTTCAGTTTACAAATAACAGTGGATATCAGATGATGGTGATCACTGCTACCTTGACTGCATTTGAAGTAGTACATCACAAATAGAAGTCCTTCACTCCAATACTTGTCAATGGGTTCATTATATAATTGGAGAAGTTGGAAACCTGATTATATTTTCTGCTTATCATTAAATAAAGTGACATAAACAATATGCTTTCACAAACTCTGCATTTCTACTTCCATTATTTAAGCAAATACTTGGAGAAGGTCAGTTATTTTTCTATTCCTGACCTGATCCCAAGCTTTTGTATGAAACTTTCACTTTTTCTCATGGCTGCTCTGGCTCTTACCAGTGTTATTTTCCATTGTCTTGACAAAAACGGTAAAAGTTCTCCTGCAGATGAGATTACAGACCATGCTTCTTTTGTGGTGTAACTGATGTAGGCCCAGATCAACAAAAGGAATAAAAGTTTCTAAAAAATTTTGTAAATATTGGTCTTTTTTGTTGTAAATTCTTGGGCTTATCAGATCTCAGCCTTGTAACTCTAATTTTGTTGATGCATTTTCAGAAGAATTGTGTTATGACTGATGCTAGTAGATTTTTTCCTAAAATTTTCAATGACAGGGTAGAAAAATACATTGAAATATGACACAAATCTTGTAGTGGCAGTTTGACCAAAACAGACCTTTCAGTCATGCTCAAAGCTGAATCTACACAGGTTGTTTCCCCTAAAGGAAAAGGCTACAATTGCATGTTGTGTGTCATCCTTCCTTGCTTCTCACAGTGGGTTTTAAAATTATAGTTTCTAATCTATTTTCTTAATAAATGGAATAAAAAAAAAAAAGTAAGAGTAATACATGATTTGTTACAATGAAGTTCTGAATGACAAATTATATACTTTAAATGAGAGCTATTATTTACTTGTCTTGATTACAATTTTTTTAAACAAAATTTGGCAAAATGATTGCATCTTTTGACCACAGACAAATTAATCTAGACTGTATGTGAGCAGCACTATTTTAATGATTTTTAAAAAGTGTAATTAAATTTACTATTGTTTTAAATTTTAAGATTTGTGATAATCATGAAATGAAAAAAAATTGTCTTTTGGATTGAATTTGGTTTTATTCAGAAACATAAGAACATAGAATTCTGTTGTAAAAAGCCATTTGTTTATGGAGTTTTAAATATATTTTTACCTAGGTAACCCAAATGGGAACTGAAGCTGTGTGAGTTAGATAAAGAACAATTTACAGAGCATTTAACTTCTTAAAACGATGCTATGAATTAGATGGTTACACTTTTCATTCTTAACAGCATGTTCTATTGGCTAAGGACCTAAAACAACCTTTGCTCTATCTTCTTGTTGCAAATACAGTGCCATGAAATAGATTGATGTAGTAAATAGTCTGTTGGGAACAGATTTCATTAAATGTTTATAGTGTATCATGAAGTTTACCCAACAATCTAGTATCTAGATGTTTTACAATGTCATTCTTCCTTTGCCAGTGCTGGCAGTGTGAAAGTTATTACAGATTTATAGGTGAGGAAGCTGCCAGTAAAATTAAAACAGCTAACTCTTAAATCAGGTGATTCTCAAGAATTCCTCTGAAAGGCTCCATATAACTACCATGTCATTCATAAATAAGCACAAAATTGTGATGTTAGAAATTTAATTACATATTAGGATCTGTGTTAGAAGAGCATGTAGGTCTTCTAACGTGCGGGTTATCTGATGCCTTTCACTGGTCTTGCATCTTCTGAATGTAAAGAGATTTCTCACAAAATGATACAGGTCTTGCATGCCTGACTCTCTGTCAGCATATTGATCTGATACATGGTCCTTCAATGACCATGGCTATCTAGCAGAGCAGTTACGTATGAGATGTCAAAATACTGTAAATCAGGCCAAAATGTCAGGGAATATAAGCAGGCTTCTGAATGCCCATGGCCCCTCTTTTTCACAGATCAGAAGACCAATGAGGGATAAAATAACTCCTTTTAAATGCTCGCTTAAGAACTCAGGTAGCTAACCCCTGTTTAGCCCTGTTAAAGCAAAACTGCAAAACTGCTTGTGGCTTGTCTGGTGTCTTGTGATTGGTTGGAAATTGGATCATCTTTTCTGCGTTAGATGTACTGATCACAAATATTTGATGAAATTGAAGAATTTAATCTGTGGGCAGAATCTTAAGTCAGATTTTCCTGGTTATTATTGCCTAGATTTATTTATTTATTTTTTTATTTGGAGATGAACTGTAGTAGCATTTTGCTGGTGCTGTTTGTCCATCTTTGCATGACCTTTCTACAAACTGTTTCCTAAAGGAGAAACTCTGGTTTCATCTGAGATTTGAAGGCAGTCATTTTGCTACCTAAATGACTAATTGGCTGTTAACGATCAATTTTCCACAATCTTCCACAAGCTGTTTCTTTCTGTAGTAACACTTAAATATTCTACTGGGAAGGACTGTTTTACACTATGGCAGACATTCTCTGTATAGGCTAGTGTTGAGGGTGCTTACCTGAGATATAGGAGCGCAACAGTGAAGTTGCTGCTCCAGTGGATAGTGACCAAGTGGCACAACTCCAGCAGAGGTGAGATACCACAGAGTGCTTTGGTATTAAGGACTGTGATGTGCATGACAGAGACAGAGTTTGCAAACTCTAACACAACTGAAACTGCCTTCCACATCAGAAACTAATGTCCTGAGCTCTGGAAACTGACAATATCTTAGGATATCTTCCTTTGTCATTCTTAGAAGATCATTGTGGACAAGTCTTTTATGTATAAGATTAGTTTGAAATTATTTATTTTGTGTAAGTTAATTATATACTTATTGAAAAAGTAAATATTTAAACATTAGCGAGTAGTTTTGTGCAGTTTTTCAAATCTGTATTAATATGCTAGTTATTATCCAAAGACACGGCAAAAGTAAAAGTTAAAAACCTTTGACTTTATAGAAAAAGTAATGAAGACCTAGATAATGCAGTTATTAAACACTTATTATGCAGGAAAACACAGTTCTTACTGCTGAGAACATTTTGATTCTGCTTTTGAAGTTATGCATTCTTACTTGAAGAGGTAGCAGTTGAAAGGGGTTAATTTCCCCTGCATTTCAGAGTCCTTAATGCACTTCTTTCCACTCCTTTACAATTTCCTTTACTGCATTTCCCTAATTTCCTGCAATGCATATTGTGTTTGAGATATGTAGTAACTTTGCCTCCAGGTAAATCAGACGCAGTTTTCCTTTATATTCACCCATAATCTCACTATTGTAAGGAAGCTCAGCAAAAAGAAGAAATGAGGAAAAAATGGATGCCCTATTCTAATACTCTTAATATGAATCTAAGTTATACTTGTGTCTTACAGAATAGTGTCTTCAGGTACATTTTCTTCCTTAGGTGGAAATAGGTATTATAGAAAAGGAAGGCTTCTGATGACAACATTAAAGAGCTGCATTACTGCTCCTATCAGGCCTGGCTTGAGGCATTGCCAATTAAGAAATTGCCTGCAAAAGCAAAACTACTTCCTGTGCTGTTGCCTGGGAGAGCCAGTCTGGCTCCATCCACTGCCAGCAAGAGGTTAGGGTATATGGAGATATTTCAGAGTAGAAGAGAAGGCAGAATTCTTCATTCTGTCCAACCACTCTTTCTTTTCTTTGGATTTTAGCCTTCATGGCACAGTCTACCAGGCCCTGGCAAACTTTCAGCTTTTCTTCTCTCTTTCTTGGAGAGGGCAAAAGCTATGTTTTGTGTGGGTTTTTTTCTTTTAACTAGTGAGTAGTTCTTAACTAGCTTCAACTTCTCTACCCCTCCAAAGGGGATGAAAGCAGCGGACTGCCTGTTTCCTCTGTTCTGTCTTTGAGAGTAGGCAAGTTATTGTTCCATCCCAGTTTGGATTTGGTTTCAAAGTTGCATGTGAGATTAATGTGCCCATGATCAACATATTTTTTACATCTTTCAATTAGGAAATAATTGAGATAAAAATCAAGTTAATATGTTGCTTTTATGGATATACAAATAGCTGTGTTTTTAATCTTCAAAATATTTAAGTTCTTTCCCTCCTGGTTGCACATAAACTCTTTTTCAGTATATTATGTGAACATTGGTTTGAGAATATCCAGGAGATTGGAAATACGTTGTTAATACCTTAATGTATAGTTCCATCTGCTGGATGCACATAAACACCTGACATAGACCCATAAACCATTTTAATGGTCTGTCCTGTCACTTGCTGAAACAAGTCCATAAACTTAGTTTTAGACTTTTTATAGTCTCTCAGAATAGACAACAGAAAATTGTACTAGCAGTAGCACTGGCCTAATTTTTTTGATACTGTGCAGTGGTATGAAAATCCCAAAATTCAACACAGAAAATGTGGAGACAGACAGAAATTCACTAGTACCTCTTCTTTGTAGTCATTGTCTGGAAATTTGAGGACTAGAGTTCATGTAGTCCCTGTTCTGGTACAAAGCATAACATAATTCTAGAACTTTAGGCCCCATAAGGTCTTACAGAGGTTGTTTAAGAAGGTTCGTTATCCCCTGTTTTTATGTGTGTTAATAGGTAGTAAGTATGGGGCCAAAGTGCTGAGATTACCTAAATAACTAGAATGCTTTTAAATGACATGGAGGGCTTCAAGGCAGTAGAACAGTGGTGGAGGTGGAATGTTTAGAAACCTACACTGGTATTGCAAGTTGGGAAATACAAGCTACCATTTCAGTGACACAGCAATGCAGAAAGACCCTGCACTTGTTTCCTTTGGAAATATTCAGATTATGAAGTCTGATTTTTTTTTTTTTTTTTTTCCTCTGGCTTTTCTGGAGAATCTCCCAGCTGTCTGCAAATAATTTTTGTACATTTCAGAAAAGATGGGAGGATTGAACATGTAACAGTGTTCTTTTCACTAAATCATACCTAACATGGAAGAGATTGTTAATAATAACCAACAAGAAAATTTCAAGGTGACTGAAATCCCCTCTTCTAGCTGTTTAAGCTTTTATCTTACAATGTTCTAATAGCACACTTTCATTACTCTTAGAATTACCTAAGCTAGACAGTACCTGAAATTGTGATATTAAATCTAAATTGAAAAAATAATTAAAATTCTCTAGCTTAAAAATAGTCTGGCACATACTGGATAAGCATCAGTAAATCAGATGGGTTCTGATTTACCTGACCTAAATTCCACTTAGGTGTGTATGGCATAGTTCTCTTGTTTGGTATTTTTTCTGAACGCTTGGAACCACATATGGATGTAACAGGTGAATGGATTTTTGTGTAATAAGTGATTTTAATAAGTATAATTTGGTGATCTGGACCATAATGACACTGTTTCAGATATTCAGTTAGATTAATAATTATTAGTTGAATTCTATAAATGCTGAATATATTTTCACATTTCATGAAAATACCACCTAATTGTCTTTCTCTTTAGAATATTTATTAGACAGACAAATGTCATTATTTTTATCATGCCAAAAGAGTTGTCTGCTTTTGTTTACTGCTTTTGTTTGTTTCTTCTCTAGTGAGAAGCCAAAGGACACTTAGACCTATGTCTTTTGAAAAAAGTTGTTGAACAAAAGCTACTGTTTTGATTTTTGCCCATATTCAGCCTGTTAAAGGTAGCAGCAATGACTTTTTGCCTCAGTGGGGGATTGTATTAGACTAAAAATCAACAGAACTAGACTGCACATGTAATTTGATTTAACATTTTCATCTGTGAGCTAGCACTGCTGGTTTTGTGTTAAATTCAGAGGTGGTCCTGATTTCTAAAGACTGTGGGGGTGCTGAACCCCTCTTTCAAAGCCAAGACTCTTAGATAAAACATGAAATATTACTGAGTAGTACACTCATACAAAGAGTCATAATTGTACATAGACAGTACAAGCTTAATATAAGATTCATATCTTCTTCTTAGGTATTTACAAGGTAAATGTACAAGACAAGCCCACTGGCTAGGAAGACAGATGACCCTCAAGAAGTGTAGACAGACACAGGAAAGAGTGAAAGACATTTTCTCTGTGTGTGTGTTTTTATACACATAGAAACACATTTCTATGTTTACAACCACAGTGACAAAACTTGAAGAGGAGAAACAATCCTGGCTAAGAGCTTGGAAAGATGGCACACAGCTGCCTGTTTTAAAGACATACTTTCTGTATGGCTGTGAACCTGGCAGTCTGAGCATCAGTTCTTTGCTTATAAAATGGGGTTGATAGCTTTTAGTTCTAGATTAAGATGTTGTGAAGATTGATAGACCAAGTAGTGCGATGATAAGAATGCATGCATTTTTATAAGGGTAGACAAATAGTGTTTCTGTTCCTAGAAGTGAATTTGTAGAAGAAGAAATGCCAGATACAGGTGTAGGAGAGGCTGAAACTGAGGATGAAAATCTTGAATCTCATGCAGCAAAAGCAGGAAACAGGGGGAAAGACTTGGAGACAAGGCAGTTGTGGTTGTGTGTCAACGTGGCCTGCAGGGTGATGTGATGTGTTTCCACTTATTTTGTGGGCTGCTTAGGTGTGAACCAGCTCCGGATGGAATGCTCTGTTGCTATCTTAGCACTGGGTCCCGGCCAGTAGGATCTGATAATGTGGATATTGCTTAGAACTAGTGAGATCCAAATGGCAGGGAGAACTTGGCTTTGTCTGCAAATGACCTGTATGCATAGCCCCAGCAGGGAAAATGGGATCTGCCATGGTCAAAAATACCTTGGATACTTCACAGGGAAAGGGCTGGTTGCAAGTCTAGGGAGCATAACGTCCCTGTAGTTAGTGCAAGTAAAAATAAAGCAGCAACTTAATTGGGCTGACTTTTCTTATCTGCACTCCTAATGTTTTCCAGAATTTAATTATCCTGGATCCTCTTGTAGTGAATGAAGAGAAAATAAGGCCATCACTAGAGAAACGTCTGGAAGCTATTATCAGTGGAGCGGCTTTGCTAGCTGATTCTTCCTGCACGCGTGATTTTCATCGAGAACGCATCATTGCTGAGTGCAATGCTATTCGCCAAGCTCTCCAAGATCTGCTTTCTGAATACATCAACAATGTAGGTAACCAAACTGTTTTCCTTTTTTTAATGTCTGCCTCAAAGCCTGTTTTAGTGTATCTTAGAATTTACCTATAATTAGGGTAAATTAGTGTTTAACCTATATATTTCTCAACATGCACTTTAAAAGGTTGAAAGGAACATTTTTCTGCGTAAATCTAATCAAACGCTAAATACAGATCCCCAAAATGAGTATGAATCGTATTATATCATACAGTCTGTGGAAAATGCTGTATTGTAGATACAGTGGACACGTTTAGGTGGTTTTATGGTTATTGTGAACTGTCACCAGTACAGAACAGACATAATCCATCATACTCTGGCAATAAGAATTTCTTCATAATGTCACTTCCTAGACCAGAGTTTTAAAATGTAATCTCTGTTTCTGTAGAAAGCAACAATTTAAATAATAATTTGTTAAAGCATAAGTAATCTGTTAGTATAACTTTTTAAAGTATAGCGTTCACACTACTACCTTTGCTCTGTGTAAAATAACAGAGTTACAAGTGTAAAAATGACTCAATTGCTAAATTAGAAAGCTAGGACTGTTTGGTGAACCGAAAAGAAATCTGGTTGTTGTGCGTTTAGGCCAATTAATCTGTGAATTTTTGAAAAGGAATATAGTTTGATTATGTTTTAAAAATAACTATTTGATTTAAAGAACAGATTTGGCACTTTTTATGTCTGGCAGTTAAATGATAAACCAATGGAGACTCAGATACTGTTAATATGGGTACACAGTGTTAATATCATGCTTTTCCTCTGGAAACGTTTTCTGTAGACATACTGTTTTCTACAACAGACTCAAGATGATTCTTCAAGTGCATTGAGAGGATAATTGTATGATACAGCTATTTGTTTCTTTCTTGGAAAGCTGAAATTCCTTTCTATTCTTTTAAGTCATACTGGTTATCCCAATCCAAAGCTGTTCTAATGAGACTGTTTTCTTGATCTTATCCTATTGTTATTAGGATAACAAGACAAAGGGACCAAGATAATCTATGCATAACAGATGTTTTTTCATTTCACGGATCTTGTACTTTTTGATACTTTCTCTTTATTTATTGGGGGGCAGGTTGGAATTTACAGCTGATTTCTTTCATTTTCTGTGACATCAAGTTGTTTCAATCCCTATACTGGATAAAGATGCTTTCATATTTTTACCTAAAATCTAGCTGCAGTTTCTGTTGAATGCAACAAAATTCTTGAACCTCTTCGGTGATGCTTTACACAGGGGTTAACTATGCGAGATTTCTTTAACATTCTAAGCTAACTAGAGCTAGTCTTTTATATGTTCTTGTAGCAGGTGTCTATTGTGGTATCTGTTCTAGAGTGGATCAGGTTTGCTATTAAATGACTGAAAGTTTAATAAGGGGAGGCATCAACCTTTACCAGTTGGACTTGATAACCTTAAAGGTCTTTTCCAGCCTAAATGATTCTATGATTCTAACCTGTGGTAGCCAGAGCACATGGCAGAATGCAGATGTGGTGTAGAGCAACCCATATTAATCCAAAAGGTCACTGTGGGTTTGTTGCAAGAACTCTTTATGGAAATTCTACGTCTTGCAGGAGTAAACCTATGTTATTGTAAGTTAAGTGGTGTTAGAATCTTGGACTCTTGAAATAAAATTGTGATTATAATTGCTATTTCAGAAATAATCTTGGGGTTTAGGGTTACATAATGCAGACTGAGGGGAAAAGAATACATAGGCCACTCCACTGATGAGAAAGTCAGGAAGGAGCTATTTAAATATGGGAAAAAGGGAAAGTGTCATATAGTTTGCTGCAGAACACCATGTCTGCACAAGGTGGCAAAGACAAGGAGGGAAGCAAAAAGGAAGAAATACATAAAATTTAAAAGTAATAGGTATTGTACTAGGGTTAAATGACAGGAGTGAATGTAAAGTTTTTAGTTTATTTTAGTACTCTTGATCTGCTAGTACAATTATTATTGATCTCAGTGGAAAAACTCTCACCAAGAATAGTTTATGGCTGTTACTGAGACTAGATTAAATGGGTTTTTCAATGAGAAAGATTATCAGGTGTCACTTACTTTATTTCACAACTCTAAGTCACTGAAGAATAGATGATAGATCCAGGAGACAGTGCTGATTTATCACGGTTTTCTGGGCTCTTCTATTAATAATTTCAATAAGCTATGACTGTGAATTGAATGAGCTATAAAAATTATGCCAGCCATTTGTTAACATAGTACAATTTAAGGATTAGGTTGCAATTCCTGTCTTTTCCTTTAGAATGCTGTTGAACTCCACAAGCAATCACATTGTCTATGTAATACTTTATGTAAGTTTATGTGTATATTCTTGTGGTGTATTTGTGCCCTGTGCCCAGTGAAGTGCAGGGGCTTTGTACCACCGCTTGAGAATGGAAAGTTTTCCTTGCCCACTCTCCACAAAGGGCATGCTTTTGCTCCTGTCCTCATCCTGATGGTGTATGGTTCACAAAACATAACCTACGCACTATCATTTCAGTTCTTCTCCGTCACTCTGCTGACTTGCAGGAGTCAGCTGCTTAGATTTTTTCTGGATATGTGTCTGTCTTTCTTGCTTGTATATTTGGTTACTTAAGGCTTTTTCCTACCCGAGTGTTGCTAGTGGGAGCTGCATTGCTCCAAAGACACCACACACAGTAAGTGCCACCTTTGCAAATCCTTCTCTAGCAGCTGGTTTGCCATGAAGCTGTATGAGTCGCATTGACACTGGCAACATCCAGTCTATCTCTAAAGCCCCTGGCTCTGGTGCTGATGGTAGATGTGGTTGGCCTACATGGTAAGTGTTCACCTTTAACAGGATCATTGCCCAGGACTTGAGTGCCTGCATTTTGTGTAAGTTCTACATCGTCTGGTGGTTTGTTTTTTTTTTTTTCCTTTGAAACTAGCCTCCCCCCCAATTATTCAAAGTCTCTAGTAAGCCTTAAGGACACCAAGTGAAATCAAGGGCCTATTGGTGTCAGTGATAAAATTTTGAGTTTTTATTACAAGCTGGGAGAAACATCTTTTCAACAGATAATGCCTTTTATGTCAGTGGCTGTTTTTCACAGAGGCTGTATCACAGTGAGGTGATCCAACGGGAAGTTAAGCAAAATGTTCTTTACACTAATAAAGACCCACTCTGTCTCCAAGAATCTTTAAGTTTTTCTGTTTGCAAAGTAATTCAGACAGGTAGTAAATTGCAAATATATTTATAATTCTTCTGAAAGGCAGCAATTTTTTTTCTTGTATTTTGGAATTATTTGTGTACTATTGTTATCCTCTCTGAATTTTACTCATTGACATATATTGTTAAGGGATAAATTTGCATTTCAGGACATCAGATAATAGGAGTTACTACTGTGAATTTGAATGGCAGAATCATACTATGGTGTGTGGATAATAACGTATCCATACAAGCAATCATTTTGTTCCAGTAATAAGCACTTGTGTTTTCCTAATGACATGTTCTTGTCTTATGTCTGCTCATCCTTTATAATGAAAAGTTGTTTATTACATTGGAGTGCAGCAGTACTAACTCCATGTTTCTTGAGTTCTCTGTCTGCTTTTACTTCCAGTCACAATAGGGATATGCGCTTATCTGGGTGATCAAAAGGGATAATAGAATTATGATTGAGTGTGGGTTAAAGGGGCTGCTGCGAGCAGCAGTTAGGATGATTGCAGGCACTGCTTTCTCTGCCTTCATTAAATAGGGAGGGTGTATCTGAATAATTATTCTGTACCCACTGTAAAGATCGCTGGCTAGATTTTTCAGACATGGCTGAAAAAAGGTTGGTAAAGAAAGGTCAGATATGGTATGATAGCTGCTTTCTTGAATTCTGGTTTCCTTACTTTTGAAATGTTGTTTCATGATATTTGACCTTTATTAATTTCTCAGCTTATTCTGGTTATTGGTTTTGGATGTGTGTGTATCTATATATACACACACACTGTTATGCATACTGGGCCAGTATACTTTACACCTGTTCTGATAGATTGTGATTTCATTCGTGTGTATTTCAAAACCTTCTGTTTCTTACCTAGGTTTTTAAGTCAAAATTACCTAAGTGTTTGGGTCAAATAATGTTAGTAAAATAGTTTGCATTGTAATTTTCAAAATTTTTACATGTTTTTAGGACTTCTATCCTTAAAAATAGTTTCAAATGAAAATCTGAAATGTTGAGATCTGAAAATATATTTATAGAAACAATTTTCTTTTCATTTTGAATACATTAGCAAACTTTATACAGATTTGAAAAACACATCAGTGCCGCAGAATAATTTCTCCTGTTAAAAAATATTTCACAGAATGTTTGACACAACATTCACAGAAGTGTGTGACTATGCAAACTAGCAACAACTTAGTAATTTGGTCTGAAGTTTTGGATGCCCCTGTGCTACTTGTGCCATAGGTGGTGGTGGCTGTTGCTGCTTGCTGTACCACTGCTATACCATGTGTGTGGCATTGCTCTACTGAGTGTGGCTTGGAGCAGAGCCAAGCCATCCCTTCTTATGCCAGCAGTGGTTCCAGTCTCTTAATGAGACTTTTAAGAATATGGAAGGAGACTGATGATACATTTTACCTGGAGACCAGATCAGGAAGTGGACTGAAGTTGACCACATTGTACATATTTATATTACATATCCAGGGTACTGATTATCAAGCCCTGACCATCTAAGTAGTCTAAGGGCAGGCCAAGCTGACTATAAATCTCATCTGCTTTTGTCAGACAGCATTGGCCCACTCCAGGAATGGTGCTGCAAGGGAGATGAATTAGTTGGTGGCAGATAGCGAAGGACCTGTATTGCATGTAGGGCATACTTGAATCTCACTGGGAATGCAGTTGTTGGATCATTATCTCCTTGGGTTCCCTGAAAGTTCTCTGAAGTCTGTTGCTTTGCAACAGGTTTGTATGCACAGCTTCTGGCTGTGACACACATTCGGATTTGAGGCATATTTGGATCTGAGCATGTAATGTGAAATGCTGTGAGGATGATACTAGGAGCTAGGATCCCTGAAAGTAGGGGGGCACTTGAGATGGGGAGTGAGCTGGACTGTGCTGAGCCCTCTAAGGAAAAGGTATGCAGTACAGAGTTCTCTGCAGCCGTGGGGAAGATCCAGCTGCAGGGAAGTGGATAGCTGGGACTTGTGCAGTTCTGTCTGTCTAGATTTCAAATTGTAATTGTTGTTCACTTACTAGAACCTGAGCATTGGAAATTCAAAACAAGAAAATGGATTGTAAGCCAGGAGCCTTTATTTATTTATGGCATGGTTCTGGGCCTTACCCTTTGTCTCAATTCATAAATTTGAGTGCTGAGAAGTGCTAATGCCTTGCTTTATGCCTATATTGAGTACTCTTCAACACCAGCTTAAGGTCTGACCCACTGTCTCTGTAGAGACTGCCTGTGATTGATAGCGTTTTGTGCCGTGCTTGCTCTTTTAAAGTGGAAGGACATATAGATATCTCAAACTTCATGTTATTTGTACTTTAATGGTTGCTGATGAAGACTTTTAATGGTTCTCTGGATAGAGGGAAGGCAAGACACTTCGGTTTATCATCATAGTGGTGCAGTGTATCTTGCTTTTAAGCTACTTAGTCTTGTTCTGAGCAACAGTTTTTTCATTTCAGTGCTCGGGGCAACATTTTCAGTAGTTCTGGAAATTGCAAGAATTCCTCAGAAAGAGTTGTTTCAGATTGAAAAAAAGATTTTGTTCAGCTTAAAAAGGGAACGTTCCATATTTTTAATTTAGAGAATCACCTTGTAATCTTTATTAGATATTTGCATCTCTTGGGACTATTTTCCCTTAATTATCCATGTGCTATAGCTGCAGAAAAGTGGATTACATAGTTAATAATATGTATATGAAAAGACTCGTAGTCCGTAAATAAGAAGTTAGGGTACAGAATGGTATCTCTTACCAGAGAAGATCCACATTGCATGAATCAAATAAGCAAACTTGGTAAAAAGCTCCAGACACTTCATATCTGCCTACAGCTCTTTATTGTAAAGCTTATGTTCTCCATTCACATAAGGGTTCACCTAACCTTATGCTATCGGACATGCTTCAGAGAACACAGGCTATTTCAGAAAACAATGTTTGCCACTATTTAAGTGTCATTAATATTGGGGTAATTTGCATTTAGATTTTGGAGTGGGGGAATAGTGAGCGGTTTAATATGAGTATTTTTTTAATAGTATGCTGAAAATGGATTTGGAATGTATTATTTCATTCATAAATACATTTTTCATGACCTAAACCTTAAACCTTTTCATCTCAGTACCTGCCAGCTACTGTTTGCTCTTCTATGGAAAACTGCTATGGTGATGTGTGTTCAAATTTTGTTGTAAGAGATCTTCTTGCCAGATATCAAAAGTTTTACAAGCAGTCCACAGATCTTATATTGATAAGTATGTGTATTTTACCATCTTCACATTGTTTGTCCTTTTTTGTTGTTGCTGTTGGTGAAACTGCTGGAAGGACATTACCAGTTCTGCTAAGGCACGTACATCTTTTTACAGAGCTCCAAAACACTGTTTGATTGTGGCTTCCAGTGAAACTGTCTCTGTAGCTACATGGTATTGTGAATCTGTAAAACTGATAATTTGGTTCATTAATTAAAAAAATCTTAAGAGCTGTGACTGAAGAAATACATAAAGGTACAAAGCTGTATATGAAAATGCATTTAGCTTGATGAGTCTTTAACTTTCTCTGTATGGTGAAAATGATTCCAAACAATCATATGTGAGACAATTGAAGAGTACGGCAACTGTTTAGAGTTATGATAATGTGTTATTTGTTCAATAATATACTTCAGTGATGGATGCTCCAAAGTGTTGCCAGTAATATATGTCTAGGGAGCGAAGAATAGGGGACTGTTTGACTTGTCCTTCTTGGTTACTTCTGCTTTCTTTTACTAATATGTAACTTGAAAATTTCTGTGTAATTGCACTTTGGTTGAAGAAATGAGCCCAAACCTGGCAGACCAGACTAGCCAGGGGGTTCGAAGAAATCCTTTGTTAAAGTATTCAAGAACAGAATAGCTGTTGGTTATTCATGCAAGTGGGTGAACTAACTGACTTCCTGAAATCCTTTTTTTCTGTATTTTTATATAGGAACATGAACAAACAGAGCTTGTATTCACATCTTTTTGTAAAAAGAATGGATTCAAATGTTCTTACTTTACTGTCCTCTTCATATTCAAACATTTAAAAAAACCCTGCTGTTCCAGAGAAGTTTGGAAGTTAAGCATAGCAAAATGTAAACTATAAAAAATTCAGTGTGTGGATGGGAAGTGTCACTCAGATTATTCTTATTCAGGGTTTTTTTAAATGACTTTGTAGAGTATTATGTTTTCAGAAAAAAGGACTTCTTCCAGTAAAATTGGTGTGCCCCTATGGCATATTATGTTGTCATTTATGCAGGAAAACATGTAGTTTTCATAATTCTGTTGTTGACATTCATAGAATCATAGCAAAGTTTGGGTTGAAAAAGACCTTAAAGAACATCTAGTTCCAATCCCCCAACCATGGGCCGGGACACCTTCCACTAGACCAGGTTCCTCAGAGCCCCATCCAGCCTGGCCTTGAACGCTGCCAGGGATGGGGCATCCACAGCTTCTCTGGGCAACATGTGCCAGTGCCTCACACCTGCACAGTAAAGAACTTCTTCCTAATATCTAATACAACTCTACCCTTTTTCAGTTTAAAGCCATTCCCCGTTGTCCTGTCACTAGAGGCCCCTGTAGAAAGTCCCCCTCCAGCTTTCTGGCAGGCCCCCTTTAGGTACTGCAAGGCTGCTCTAAGGTCTCTGCAGAGCCTTCTCTTCTCCAGGCTGAACAACCCCAAGTCTCCCAGCCTGTCTTAGCAGGAAGAGATGCAACAGCCCCCTGATCACCTTTGTGGCCTCCTCTGGACTCGCTCAACAGGTCCATGTCCTTCTTACATTGAGGGGGGCAGAGCTGAACGCAGGACTCCAGGTGGGGTCTCGTGAGAGCGGAGCAGAGGGGGAGAATCGCCTCCCTGGACCTGCTGGCCACGCTGCTTTTGATTCAGCCCAGGATGTGGTTGGCTTTCTGGGCTGCCGGGGCACGCTGCCAGGTCCTGGTGAGCTTCTCGTCCACCAACACCCCCAAGTCCTTCTCCTCAGGGCTGCTCTCAACCCATTCTCCACTCAGCCTGTATTTGTGCTTGGGATTGCCCCCACCCACGTGCAGGACCTTGCGCTTGGCCTTGTGGAACTTCATGAGGTTTGCCCAGGCCCACCTCTCAAGCCTGTCAGAGTCCCTCTGGATGACGACCCTTCCCTCCAGTGTGTCGACTGCACCACACAGCTTGGTGTCATCAGCAAACTTGCTGAGGGTGCACTCGATCCCACTGTCCCTGTCACCAGCAAAGATGTGAAATGGCACCGGTCCCAGTACCGGTCCCTGAGGAGCACCACTCATTACTGCTCTTCTCTTGGACAACAAGCTCTTGACCACCAACTTTTTGACTGCGGCCATCCAGCCAATTCCTTATCCACCAAGCGGTCCATCCATCAGGTCCATGCCCCTCTGGTTTAGCGACAAGGATATAGTGTCAGACAGCGTCAAATCTTTGCATTGGCCAAGTACTTAGTTCAGTGGACTTTGAACACTCCTACAGTGTGTTTTCTTACATTTTATATGCAGTATGTGTAACTGAAAATTATTTTTCTAAATGTTAACTTTGGTCAAACATTTAGTTTTATAGAGAAATTAAATATGAACTGTTCAAGAAGATGTTTTTAGTGTGCTTAAAATACAAAAGTAGTCTCGTGAATTCCCCAAGTAGATTTACAGTTGAAAAATAAGCTGCATTTAAATTTACCTGATTATAGATGGTCTTATAGATTTTGCAACAAATTTTGGATCTGTGCATGTGAGCTAGAGAAAGATAATGAAAGATTTTTCTATTCTTAAGCCCTGTTTTTCATTTAACGGTTCTGAGCCAGGCTATTTCAGGATTAATCGGATCTTAACTTAAGGCTTGCATTGAAGTAATGTAGCGTGATGAGCGACTGATGGCTCTGTAGAGGATGATTCAGTACAATAGTCAGTAATTTGTATTTGGTATACCTGACAGGGCTGGAAATATATTGGATTGCTGTAGACTAATTTTTTTCAGGGAACCTTCAATAAAGTAGGATTTTCTCTCTCCAAGATGAAATAAATCATTGGTTATGGTAATAAACAACCATTAAAAATAAAAATTAAAGTACTTGTTAACTCAACATCTACCTAGCTGTTTAATTTACTTTTTTTTTCCCCTTTTTTTATAGTATATGGAAAATGGTTGTCATTACGTGAGGTTTTTCTTAACCAGTTTCCTATTTTCTGGAGGATTTTAAAGACTGATCATTCTGCAAAATGTTAGTATGCCATTTCTAGGAACATTACCGGTCTGGTGTTTCAGAATGCATTTGTCTTGTCTTTTATCCTTTATCTAGGACAGCTGATTTTTGTTGTCCAAATATATTTCTAAGTTTTATTCTGCTTCAGGTTAAAAGATATTTACTTCTTGTTTATGCAACACTTTTTTATTGAAGAGATCAGTCATTGATAGTTTAGAGAGCTCTTCCTTTGTCTGCAATATCTGTATTCTCTTAAGACCAAATCCAACTTTTTAATGAAACACTTATTTTTTCTAAACAAATCCCAAATGCCTTAAATTATTTTTAAAAAACCCTTAATTGCTAAATATTGTAACTTACACTATCCCATATATCTCCATGTAATCTTTAAACACTGGTTCAGTGTGGTAGCATGCTGAGTGTTTAAGCTGACTTGAGTCAGACTTCTAACACTTTCTCCTGTAACGCAAAGTGATGAAGTATGGGCTAGCTACATTGTGAGGTGGTGTGAAAGTGCTGTGCTCAATGGGGTGGGATCAGCAGCATAGATTCCTGCTAGGGGTGTACTCCTGGGGTCAGTGCTGGGTCCAGTACTGTTTAACTCATTAATGTCCAAAGTGATGGAGAGTGCACTGTCAGCAAACTTGTAGATAATGCAGAACTCGGAGGAACGGCTGATACACCAGCTGATTGTGCTGCCCTTTAGAGGGACCTCAACAGGCAGGAGAAAAGGGCTGACAAAGAACCTCATGAAGTTCCACAAAGGGAAAGACCAAGCCCTACACCAAGCTGGGCACGAGCCAGCAATGTGCTCTTGCAGCAAAGGCCAAGAGCCTGCTGGGCTTCATTAGGAAAAGCATAGCCAGCAGGTCAAGGAGGTGATACTTCACCTTTACTGAGCTCTGGTGAGAGACATCTGGAGTGCTGTGCCCAGTGCTGGGCTCTCCTTTGTACACAGCTATACTGGATAGAGTTTAGTTGGAAGGCTGTGAATCTGGCTGAGGATTTGGAGCATTGACTGTACAAAGAGAGGCTGAGAGCTGGGGTTGTTCAGTCTGGGGAGCAGAAGGCTCTAGGAACATCTTACAGTATGTACAAATATCTGATGAGAGGGAGTAGAGAATGCAAAGGTAGACATGTCTGAGGGTTTCCTAGTGACAGGACAAGAGGCAGTGGCAGAAACTGAAATACAGGAAATTGCATTTAAACAAGAAACTTTATTTTCTGTGAGAGTGATTGAACACTGGAACAGGTTTCCCAGCGAGGTTGTGGAGTTCCAATCCAAAACCCAAATGAACATGGCTGTAGTTGACCGTGCATTGAGCAGTGTGTTGGATTGGATCATCTCCAGACATCCCTCCTGACTTCAGTATGAGAAGTTTGATTCTAAACATTTGAATAAATCCCAAAGTCTGTGCAACTTGTGCAACTTCCTGGATGTCCCTTCCAGCTTCTTTTAATGTGAAGTAAATCCTGTTATTTACTAATTTAAGATAAAAAGATACTCTGGTAATGAGGGTAAGACAAGAAATTACGTGAAGTAGTAAACCCAAAGTTTCTTTAATTTGAATAATCTCTGACAATCTTAAGGTAGAGAAAGGAAGAGTGGTTACTAATTTGTGTGCTGGTTAATCCTCTATATAAAACAAAGGTTAGAATGACACCTTGAATTCCTTGTAGAAATAATTCAGGAAGTGGTTGATTAAAGCCTGTCCCTATGAATTTCATCAGCTATAATGCTGAGATCTACTGTGTGGATAAAATCAAATGCTTTTTCTTGTAGTTACTCAATTTTTAGATATTTGCATGCCAGCAACCTATGAGATGCTGCAGTTCTTAATTTATAGAACCAAAGGTGACTTCTTTGATGGAAATGGAGATAGCTGCATAGTTCTGGACTGGCTTTTCAACTTAATTTCTGGCCTAATTTCTGCTGATCTTTTTTTGTGAGGAATGAATAGTGGAGCTTTATGTGAAATAGCTTATGTTCACTTTTGATTAAATCAGTACTGTATCATAAAACCATCGTTGCATACAAATTTCTAATGCTTTGTCTTTACTGTTCAGCCAGATCTTAAAACTGTGATTTAAAAGAGATCGGGGACACGAGGATCTAAATCCAAATTCCACATTTCCATTTTCTTTCTGAGAAGAAAATCAAAACATGTCTTAAGGAACAAAACCAGATCCTTTTCTGTGGTCATAAACAACATTTATTGGCACTTCCTTTTTAATTTAAATTTTATTTCAGTGGATTCATTTCCAGTTGTTGTTTCTCTATCTGATGTGCCACTCTTTCTTAATTAACTAAAATGGAAGAATATTCTTTTGTATAATTGCATTTGTGACCAGTGTGTGATCAGAAGACTAGAGAAGTAAACAATCAAACCAACCACCACCATCGTATTAATTAACAAAAACAAAACCAAAAAAAGTTCTTTCACGATCAGCTTTTCTCAAGCACTGTTTCTTGCAGTTGTTTTCTAAGCCTGTGTTGCCAATTGGCACTTTTTCTTTCTGTTTGAGTTTGTGAAGAAAATCAATGTTTCAAATCAGACAGCTGCAATGCTTAGTAGAATACATTAATGTAAATTATTCTAATTACTCTGTTTACTTGAAAATCCTTGCTATCTTAGGTTATTCTAATTATTTTTAACATTGTTCATTATCAGTAGCAAAAATTAAAGAAAATTTATATGAAGATGGAAAGAAAGGATAAGCCAGCTACTTAACTAGGGGCTGTACTTGAGAATAATCAAGGACTATCTTTTCTATCAATTAGTGATGCCTCTGATTTTCTTAAAACCCTCTATATTGTATAGGAGGTACTATCAGTCTGCAGAAGGAGATAACTGGTAAAGGAATCCCTCCCTCTGTTCTCTTACTGAATGTATTTAGCTCTTTGCAGGAGAAGTGAATAATATTCAATTTGAATTCCATGTAAATAGGAGAAAATAAATATAGTAATTAAATACACCCTGGAAGCAGTTAATGGAAAACAAAACTGGAGTCCAAGGTAAATGCCTTCTCTGGAAACTTGATTAGGACTCTTTTTTTGGTTTTGTTTTTATTATTATTATTATTTCTTCATACAGAAAAAGATCACTGTATTATTAATGTGTCTTTACTAACTGTACATATGCACAAATGGACAGTGTATACATGATAGAAGATATGGACACAAGCAATAACTGCTTTGGTTTGGTAATGATGTTTCCAGTCTATTGGTTGGAATAATAAGGAAGAGAAGTAGGTGAAAACTTTGCAAAATTCCTGTAGAAAGTGTGAACTAAATGAAAACAAACAACGACTGGGTAAAGGAATCATGAAATGCTGTATGACAGTTTATAGCCATTTTTTAAGCAGGCAAGTTCATAATGACATATTTTATCCTTGCTACAATTGGCTAGGAAATGGAGCTTTTATTTCCTGGTTCTCAAGTTACTGGAAAACTTTTTTATTCTAATTCTAAAAAAAGAAAAGGCCTCATAATCTTCTGGATTCTGCCAGGCACCTCCTGTGTTCAACTGTGCACACATTAAAGCAAGATGTCTAAATGAATCACACTGCGATGTCTTAGGCGATGGTGACTGATATTACCAAGATTATTACCATTTTTTTACCTGTCCACTCCTTAACAGCTGTGGACCAACTGACCAGACTGTTGAGATGAGAGATGAAGTATTATTCTAGATGCCAATGGGAAACCAGAGTGCTGTTGCGTATAAGTGAGCATGCAAAATCTGAATAAGCCCCAGGTGCGGCTGCCAGGTTCTTAGGCTGTTTGGCTCCTTAGTTATTGTGAGCCTCAGAACACCTGCCTCTCTCAGCTGTACGAACAGAATTTTTGTAGAGCAAGATTACTCAGGGACTGGTACCTCCAGGTTCTTCCCAGAACTGACTGGGAGCAGTGGATCTGAAACTTTCAGGTTTTGGTTCCAAGGCCACCTTGCAGAGCTGGCAGGTATGCTTGTGTTTTGTCAGCTGTTGTGCTTGCTCTGTTTCCATGGAATATTCTGCTTTTGATAAACTAGAAAAATTCAATAAAAGAATGATTCCTCTGGAGAATTTCTAGTCAGCTGTATTCTGGATTTCTGATGTTGTGCTTCGATTTCTACTATGTTTGTTTTCCAGTTAGTCTGTAGACTGTTAGTGCCATTTTAAATGTTTGATAGAATTGTAAGCAAGTAGTAGGCCCTCTGACTACTTAATTTTTTCTCTGTAGCTATCATCAATATTAACTTAATCATTGAGTCTATTAGTTAAAATACAATTGTATGATGTTTTAGGTTATGAGGGACATCTGACATCTGGTGACACTCCCTGCCCTAGATCAGGTTACCTGAGGCCATGTTCAGTCAAGGCCAGATTTTTAAGGATGCAGATTCCACTGACTCTAGGTGCCTCTTCCAGTGTTTTATCATCATTGTGAAGCACTTTCCCCCCGCTCTGTCTCATCAGTTTCCCTTTCCCCCTTGCTTTGCTTTGATCTAAGTGCTCAGTTCAGCTGGAATAGGTAGCCCCATTGTGTACCCACATGTTTGTGCTGTCAGCCACTCAGGTCCGTCCCCTTGCTTGTGCTAGTTCTGATACTTGTTACCCTGTCTGTCAGCCCGGTCAGCTTGCCAAAGTGACTATTTGCTTGTTCTTGTTGGATTAATTTTCTTTCACTTTACTGAGCTGAGTCAACCTCTGAGAAGGGCGCACAAGCTCTATATACACGCCCAGGGAAAGAGGAATTAGTTACTCAGAGTGCTGAAGTGGGCTACTTGAGCAGAACTGTCCCTTTTGTGGGCTGTGAGCTGTTAACTCAGTCCACCCTAGGAAATCAGAAAGACTCCTGCACTTTCTTCCTTATCCACCTGACTCGTTATCCTTTCCTGGCAAGGTGTGTGTTATGAATTCATTCTGAATACTTATTTTAAGCCTCATGTTGCACCCTTAGACACGTTCTCGTGCACCTGCTAGTCCTTACAGCTAATTCCTCCTTAGAAAGCTTAGAGGAGTTTTTCCTTCCTGAGTTTTCTCTAGTTTTCTCTTCCATAGGAAAATAATGTGTATTTAATGCAGAAAATTGAGCCTGTTTCACTTGCTTGGATATGCCAACACCTCATTTCACATTAACAGCTGCTCTTCTCAGAAACAGCAGAGTCTACTGACTCCTTTCACCTGTTTTTGTGCTTTACGGATTTGCTTCAGTATAAAAAGAGTTTTATGCTGGTCTATATGTTCAGCATGTATCTGTAGATTGTAATCAGCTCTTGGTTGAGACAAAAAATAAAAATGTAATTAGCCAGATTGGGGAAACTGTTTTTTTAGAAACACACTGTAACTGAATGGCATGTGGGTTGTGTATGAGCTACATGTTGGCAGTTTCCAAGTATGAGGTTAAAGAAGGAGGCAGATGATATTCCCTTGAATATACATCAAAAAAAGAAAAAATGTATTAGTAGGAGTATCACTTGCAACATGGGGAGGTGGCAATCCTATTCTTTAACACTGGTGAGGACAGCGGTTAATTGGGTGATATAAATCAGTCTTCTGTATATTCATAGACATTGTCAAAGAGTTTGGCTTTTCCATGTCTGGAGCAAAAATGATATTTGGCAAGTTATTCAAATGTGGCAAAAAATATTCAGATTACTTGCCTGTCGTTTATTTAGATACAGCTCCAGTGGGATACTGCTACAAACCCAAATAGTTATTACAACTTAATTAAAATATGGAGGTTGAAAAAATAACTCAGAGGAGTGTTTTAGATTTTTGTTTTGACCATTAATTCAGGGTAAAAGTTTTAATTTTTTTATTCTCTAGTTCATTATTGTAGTGGAGAAGCTGTGTGTGTCTGTGATATAGATCTATAGGCCAACCTGTAAATCTGGAATCATGCATCGCTTGCAAACAGCCAGGATATGATCCTGTTCTTAGTATCCCCTCTGGCTGGTGGTGACAGGAGCAAGTAAATGAGGAGGAGTTTGAAAATAGTGTCATGGGATTGCTGTGAGATCTAGCTTTGTACTTAGGACAACCTTATAACATAGTGCTCCTGTGGGGGCACTGGGAAACCATTGCCACCATCTGTCTGTGAAAGTCACACCTTCCCCTCAGATCTGTAAGGCCTGACTGTTGGCTAGATGAAGATTTTTGTATGTGGTTTCTAGGTTAGAATGGCTGCTTGCTTCTTTGTCCAAATAACAAACATTCTATTGCAAAAATGATACAGCAAGGCACTCTCTGGCCAAGTTTTGTATAGCATCAAAGATTTTTTTTTCTCTGTTATAAGAAAGAACTAGTGAATTTAAATATTGAAGAGGAAAGCAGAAATCTGAGCATTAGAAGTAAGAAACATGTTTCTAAAGATTACAAATGAAACAGCAAAATCATTCATTAAAAAAGATTGTAGTGAAGACAAGGGATTCAAAAGAAGGTAGAGGGTAGAAGCTAAAGCACAAGAGCAAACTTATGGTAAAGTGGAAAACATAGAAAGACCACCTTGCCTGCATCAGGAGCTTTTTAGTGACTGGAAAATAATGTAGAGATGCAATGTAAATAGAGATAAGCATTGATTGTGGACACAGCCAAAAAAGCTGTGGCACAGAATGTGTTAAACACAGTAGAATTTGCAGAAGGCACGAAGTTTCTACTAATCCATTATTAATAAGAGCAACTAAGAAGGAAAGTAAAAACCTTTCTAAATGGGGGACAGTAACTCAAAAATACTGTGGGTTTTCTATCTGCTTCAGGCTTGATGTAATGGTTAGCTGGGAGTAAGCGCTTAATGAAGTTAGTAAGGCAAATACATGCCAGAAAGAGCTCATAGAATATTTAAGAAAGGAGTTTCTGAACAGTTGGCCTTGATTGTAAAAAACAGTGAGGAATGAGGATTTGCAAGTAATGGAAAAGCAAAACTTATCTTAAAACTAAGGAATTTGTAGATCAGTCCCTGTAACTTGGATAACCAGGAAGAAGCTGCAGGAAACCCTTAAATGTTCATTTTCCTGAAAATCTTCAGGGTAAGAAGGTGGTGATAAACAACAAGCATGAATTTTCAAAATACGTTTTGTCAAATACATCTAGTTCTTTAACAGAATAGCTGGCTAGCAGTTAAAAGGGAAGTAGTAAACATGATGTAGCTCTTCACACAGTGTTTCACACTGAGAGAAGGACATTTTCATAAGCAAACTTGAGAAGCATAGTTAACTTAGAAGTTCCAAGTTATAGTTCACTGAAGAATAACATTCCTAGGGAATTTATATTTTTAATATCGCAGATCAACTTGGGATAGTTTAAGTGTAATTCTGCAAGGACTGGCCTGGGTCCACATATATTACATGTTTTCATTAACAAGGTGGCTAAGGGAATGAAGAATGGACTTAGTGAGTGTTTGAATGATGCTACCCTGGTGAGAGCTCTAAGTATTTTATGGGACAGCAAAAGCATTCCACCACCACCACCTTCTTAAATTTGGAGAGATGGTCTGAAATCTGCAAGTTGAAATGACAAGTGCAAATGATTATCCTGGGAAGAAGTCAGCTGTATAAATAAAAATGCAGGATTTCTGGTTTAGCGGTGATACTATTCATAAGGCATCAGGAGCTTAGAGAATTACAGATGAAATGAACCATCAGTAGGGCTCAGCTCCATATGTAGTTTTGGGCATCACAGTTTAAGAATAGTGTGGACTGAAAAGAACAAAAGGAAACAAGGATTTTAGAGTATATAAAAAGTAAGAAGCAGCTGATGACTACAGAAAGGAAAAAACGGAGAAGAGGAACACGATAATGTTTTCAAATATGGAGGAGGTTTTCATAAGATTATCTGTTGTTAAGTTATTCTTCATATCTGTTAAAAGAAAAACAAATGTATTTGGCAAAAGGCAAAATTTTTGTGATATTAGGATAAAAAATCAACCATATAGATGAGTAAACACTGGAACAGGTTACCTTCGGAGGCCACAGAAATTTGTTTATGGACACAGTTAATGACTGGTTAGATAAACATCTGTTTGGGCAGCTCTAGGAACATTTATGCTGTTTCAGAGTGGTCAGGAGGGAAAAAGAGACTATGAGGTCCCTTCTTTCCCCACTGGTTATTGGCTTACATTCTTATTAAAGTAATATTCCCAGACTTCATTGTGCATTTTCTTACTACAAATTGCTTTTTTCCCATTTTTCCCAGATTAGTGTAGAATTGTCATGGTGAATGCTTTTCATATGCAGTCATCAAAACTGGACTGAAATTTGGTGGGGCTTTTAGGCTTCTGGGTTATCTACAGATAAAAAACTGTCCCTTCTACAATTTTGCCTTCAATATCTGGGGAAGGCTGAATATACAAGAGGAGCTATGAATAGTTGTATGCGTACTAAAAGTATTTTCTCACGAGCTGTTTGCATGAATGTAGTGCATTTAACAGTGATTCAGCTTATCATATCAGCAGGATTTTTTTTACCCTGCCAAATTTACATTAGAAAGATTTATCTAAATGTAGTATTTCAGAATCTACCTAACAGTTTTACATCATATAATCTGTTCATGATCTAGAACTGAAATGCAAGAAATAGAGTAGAATTTTACTGTACAAGATTAAAACTTTAGCAACCAAATTCAATTTGTGCAATGTTCTCTCATATTAACATTTTTCTCTGAAGAAAGTTGATATGCATCGTAGAAAAACAACCAGCCAAGCAGGAAAAAAAATCTTTCTAGAATTTGGTTGTATGGCAGAAATCCACAATAATTTCCCACTGTTAATATAAAATACAATAGAAAATATTTCATATTAAACATTACTCCTTGTACTTACTATTACTTTAAATAGTAATTATTTAACTGCTTATTTAATAATTTAAAGAATGTCAATATCACTGTTCTTAGTGCTTTTATGTAAAAGGGAATATCACTTTGTTTTCTTTTGACTCTGTCTGGAGGAGCAATTTACCTAACGTTTTGTCAGGCACATGAAACTTCGCCTCACCTGTTAGCAGGGAATCAGCCAGCCTGACAGGCAACACATGACTGCATTGTTAAATGTTTATGCTCTCAATGTATTCTGTATGCATTTCATATCACGCTATTTTAACATCAGGATGAATTGACCTGTTCTGGTTATTGCATTTTGGATTTGAGAGAGCTCTGCAAGGCTCTGGAGGGTGCTCCTGCCTTTGAGCTGTGTGCAAGTGAGAGAACTGCCTGGAGCGTGGGGTGGGCTGGGGTACACCTGGGTGGCAGGAGGCTGCCCCAGGCCTGCACAGCTATAGGGAGTGGACCTCCAGTCAAGCTCCACATAAAATCTGGAGAAAGGAAAATTTCCCCAGGTTCTAGATGAGGCTCTTTAAGAATGCTGCAAGCCAGGAAGCTGCTGGGAGGTGTTGGACTAGGAAGCAAGAAAGGAGTAAGCTACCCACTGTCTCAGGACACAGATGAGGGGGAGGTAACCTTTTCCATATATTTTGAGTCACTTAGCCACCTGAGCTTTCTTTCTTAGATAGTTAGTCTGTTCAACTTGTATAATTTTTCTGTTCTAATAAACAGAAGGCTATAGTAAAGATAACTTTAGAGACTGAGTGTGCTTCTGCTACAATCACATGAAGGAAAAAAAAGATGGTCCCATTCCACGCCAGGACCCTGTCACACTGTGCCCTTTTCTGAAATCTGGTATGCCAAATGAGCAGAAAATTTGTCAGGGTGATGATGCAATTTTGTGTGACTAATGGCAGTGCTACCCTCTCCATGAACTTCTGCCAAGTGTCCAGCAGATTTCCTGTAGAAAAGCTATTCAAGAAAGTGTGTCTGCAGAAACAACACCATGAAGACTGGAGCAGGGCACTGTGGTAGGTATGTCGAAGATGTGACTCCTGTTGTCAGCAGAAGGGTCCTTTTACAGTAGCTGGTTTAACTGACTGGAATGTAAGAACAACCCAGAATATGTAGTTGCCTTTCGGTGGGCAGAAATCATGTAAATATGAGAGAGCTTTGTAATTTTTCCAGAATTTCTACTGGAGCTTTAGGTACAAGCTGATGGATTTCTTCTGGAATAAAGTGTAATGCATTCACCTGATTTAGTTGAAGCACACACGCACCCCACCCCATCCCCCCCCCACCCCATCCCCCCCCATCCCCAGTTGGGTTTGGCAGTTATAAAGGAAGAATGACTTAATTATGTGTCGATCTGACTTTTCCACAATAAGCCTGAGAATCTAAAACCATTCTATCAAATGTCACTATTTGATGATGTATTTCACAGTTTAAAACATAAATTTTTTTCCAGAGTTGAAATTAGAACTGCTGACAGTAAGGAAATAAAAATGATTGATGAACTGTTTACACTTGACCAGCTGCTAATGAATTCTCACTCAATATCTTGTTAGCTTGTGCTGAAGTAATACATAAGGCAACCTAGAAAATAGCCTGAAGTTTCTAAAACTACAAAGAACAACAATTTAAGTTATTCTGATGCTTTTGATCTATGAACTGTGATATAAGTTGTAACTTTTGATGTTCTGGGATGATGTGATCGATAGTATAATTTTTGTTTACTCTTTACTGAATGTTGCTATATGTTATATTTTGGCTCAGAGGCAGGGAGAAAGGTCACTTATTTTCCTTCTTGGCCCCTGTAGCCCTTGTTCAGGTGGGGCTCTCTGAAAGGAAGGGAGAATGCACTTGCTTTGAGAACAGCTGAGCATGCTCAGCTGAGAGAAATTTCTGGAGTTTCCTAAGCTAGGGACTAGCATCTCTTGGAGGAGACTTCAGAGAAAGAAGGCAATAATACTCTGGATCCTAAGGGAGTTTCATAAAGTTATTGCATCTCAAAAAAAACCCACAGAGAATTCTTAGCCTGGGAACAAGCTTGTAGGAAAGGAAGGGTACATGATGAGCAAGGGAAGGATTGGCTAACACTTTGATTTTTAGTTCCTTTTATCCAGCAGGACAGCTTTTTTGCTCTTTCAGAATTGTGTTGCAGTAAAGCATAGCTTTGATTCAGTGTCTTTTTGATTCTTTTAAGAAGGTGGAGGAGGTTCTGGTCAAGAAGGGGAGCAGTCGTCTCTGGGAGGCTTCTAATAGCCATTTCTCAGTGATACATGAATTGTAAATACTTAAATCACTATACGGATGAGTTGTTTTTTTCAGTGTGAGAAGGAAGGAGTTACCCTCTCATCAAATATGCTTTCAAGTGTAGGAAATATCTCAGAAGGCTGCAGGTGAGTGTTTAATGATGAGATTAGCAAGTCTGTTATAGCTACTGTCTGTGTCAAACTGTGCTATGCAAAAACCTCATTTTTATCTCCATTGCTGACTCTTGACTATCATCTGTAAAAGTGCAAAAATCCCACTACTTTAAAACGTCAACTCTTCTAAAGTCAATGGTGGAACTTCAACTGACTTTAATGGAGTCAGAGTATGTTGTTTCAGGGAGTTAAGCTCAGCTCTGTGGATATAAAAGAAAAGCTGTGTAGCATCTGGTAAAAATAAGGGGGAGGGGGTAAAGGGGCTCATTAATTTTTTTAAAAGTATGGTTGGTGTTGAGTTTTTCATGCAGTGCTTTTTGTGTTTGCCTATATTGCCAGACACCCATGTTTATTGTAGTGCCTTATAAACATCCTTTGAAAAATATACTTAATATTTTTGTTACAATGCAGTCCTGGTTGTATTTCTTACTGGTACTGTGTTTTGTGTTTTTTGTTTTGACATCCTTTCTATGCAGTTTGGCTATTACTTTCTTGTTCTATTGACATTCATGATGTAAGTTGGAAGAATTTTTGCAAAGCAGAAGGAAGAAATTGTGGTTTCACCTACTGTTTAAGTGAAGCAAATTAGGAAAAGAAAAAACGTTGAAAAATTGTGTAAATTCATTCTGTTTTCCTCAAGCATTTTTTATCAGTATTTTGTGGCAGCTGAAATTTTTGACAGGACTAGACTCTGTATGACTCTCTTGGCCTCAGACTGCATATAATTATTCGGAGTACACTGTTTCTCCTTGTAGGAAGCCTTATTACCCACAGGCAAATGTAATCTATCATCTTTTCCTTCAACAGTTCCCCTTTTCCCTCAACCCCAAAAGAAATCATAAAAGATTTATAAGGTTCTGCAGCACACAAAACCTGCTTCATTATCCTTAAATCAAGTGTATCTGATTGCAGAGCTCTTATTTTTATAAGAATTTTGGGAGCAGAGTATTTTACGGTTTTTGGTGTGCTTTTACTAAAGGTGAAATATGCATTTTTAAAACAAATTCTTCTGAGAGATATTGCTGCAAAGTAAAAGCCCGTTTTGTCAGAGGGGGGAAAAAAAAAAAGGGATCTACCTTGAGATGTCCAAAAAGTATTCAAGCTGAAAAGATAACTTCAATTCAGATAGTATGGTCTTATATATATATGTGTATATAGTGTTACCATCCTATCTTTCTGATGTAACATAACATCTTATTCACCTATTTTTACTGGCATGGCAGATGAAGTAGACAGCTTGTTGAATCTAGACGTCATTGTGTTCACCCCCTTTTGCCAGTAGATTAAATCTGATTTGGGACCAGTCAATATGAATAAGCACTTGATTTGTGCTTCCCATTTTCATTACTTCATCTTTACTTGCTGATCTTAATCTGTTACCATAATGACCGATTACACAGTTTTCTCAAGTCCTTCACAGCTGAACCATTTTGGTCTTCCTTTTATGTTGGTCTCTCAATCTTTTCTCTCTTTTCTTTCTCCATTTTGTACATCTACCTCTTCTCCTGTGCAGATAGAATTATTTTTTTTCCTGGTTGGATGTATTTCCTAAACTTTGTGGTATAGGAGAATGTTTTCCAGTGAAATGCTGATTCATTTTTGTACTGCTTTAATGGAGATACTGGCTTTGTGTGAGAAATAACTGTAAGGATTTCAGTTTTTATTGGTAGTTAGCACATTTCACCCTCATTCTTAATTACTGGTTTGCTTATTTATCTCTTCAGTCAGACAGTAAATGTATAAACTCATACTATTTCAGCTTAGTTCACCTGTTGATGCTACAATATATATGTTAAAGATTTCTTTTTATAATGTTTGCTTAATTTTTTAATTATTTTTCATGGTTACCTTTATAGCTGAGAGTCTTGAAAATTGTTGTTGATGGCAAAATATGCCACTAAATCACAGCAGACTTCTGCTTTTGATAGAAGCAGCATTGTGTGTCCTCGTTGCCCCATGTAACTGAAATAATTCTCATATAAGCAATCTATTGGTGTCCTTAGCTACATTATTTATGTATGTATTTATAATTCTTTGATTTACTTTTCCACTTCTCTTGGTTTCCCTCTTAGGTGAAACAGGTTGTTAGCAATAAGATATTTTTAACATAAACGCAGTTGTTTGAGACTCTAATGTAGAGTTATTTGCTTCACAGAGCAGTTAAAGAATTAAGATGTCAATGTTTGCATATGTGGGTCTTGTCTTTATTTCTCTGTGGTCAGTTACTCCTAGTTCATTTATATAAGGCCAGCTTTTTTATCTCTCTTAATGATTTACATTTGCTTACTCTCTTTCTGCTTACTCAGATATACAGAAGATATTTGGTACTAGAGAAAATGGAAAAAAAATGTTTTTCATTTGAGTGGAAGGTAGAAGGCTTTTTCATTTTCAGGTTATTTGTTTGTGTATTTTCAGTCCAGACTTAAATTTAATCCTTCTCATCTCCTGTTTTATTTAGTGCCTTATTAACCTGTACGTCCCTTTAAAAAACACCCTTAAATATCTTCTATTCTAGCTACATATAATTTTTGAGAATATATTTTTTTTGTTCCAGCAGCAGAACTTAGTTGCGCCTGTGTTTATATCCCCTTTCTTTACATCCTCTCTCAGGAGTAATACGGAATTTTCGCTGCATTTAAATCACTTCAAGTTTTAGCTAGCAATATGAGTGTTTTAGTTCAGTAACTATTGTATTTTTGTGGTATTAGCAATTGCCCTGCCTAAATTTCCTCCCCCTTCTTCGAATTTTGTAAAAGAAAAACTTTAAAGCAAAGTCTTACAAATAGGCCGTTAATTCTTATTTCTGGAAGCACAAATCAATTTATTCTTTTTCAAAGAATAATTAAGGTTTTCGGTAAGATACTTGCATATTACATGAAGAAATCTTTGAATATAATTTATAGCAGTATAAATGATCTGAAATAAGTTCTTAATTTCAGTGGGTCTCTTAATTCCTTTGCTAAAGAAAAGGTGGAACTTCAAAAATCCTGAGGCAAAATGCATGCAGGCAGGCACGAAAAGAATGAACAAGAGCCAACGCTTGTGAATATTGGAGAAGAGACTGGCAGCAATTTACATTTGAGTTGTCATTTGAAATTTAAATCATAACAGTGATCCTGCAGTGCAGAACAGAGGCAGATCTTTATGCCTGTTTAGGATCCAGGTATTTTCATGAGACTTTGTAGATTCAAGGAGTTATTCAAAGAAAAAAGAAATGGAGGAAAGCTTCAGGAAAAAAGTAGCCTACAAATAGCTATATGTAAGCTAGACATTAGACAGGATTATGAATCCTGTCTTACAAATCTTACGAATGGTAACATCTTAAAAATGGAAATAGAAACTTAATCAATAATACTTATTTCTGATCAGGTTCACTAATTCCATTCCTATTTAAGTATATAATTTTAAAAAGATTTTTTTATAAAAGAATGTACTGGTCATTTTCACAAGTGGTGCATCTGTTTTTCTGGAAGCTCAAATTTTGGGAAAAATCTTACTTTCTTCTCTTCAAATATTATGAGACTTTCAGTCAGTAGTAACCTGTATGGCATTTGTCAAGGTGGCCATGACACATACGGGTTTAGACATCCGAGAGTTGTAAGCAGCAATTACGTTAGGTGTAAGGAAAAATATTTTAATAGCAAGAATAGTTAAGTATGGATACAAATTGATGTAAATACTGTGTTTCCCCAGAGACTGAAGGTTTTTGAAGAAGTTAGAGAAACATCTGCCATAGTAAAGGTGATTTTGCTTTGAGTTGGGGAGGACATTGTGTTCACCCCTTCCAGTTCCACTTGTGAAGCTTCTGTTTTAATCACTTGATAAAAGTAGAATTAGGACAGTTTTTACTGACATATATTCATCATGTATTCAAGGATTTAGGGTGCAAAAAGTTTTAAAAAAACTCACCCAAAACAAAAAAAAACCCAACCAAAACAAACCCAAAACCCAACACCACCTTGTGTAGTGTAGTGGTAGAACAACAAAACCAGGTTGATTTTTATTAGCATCTTATAGCATTAGCATATTTATGAGGTTGGTTTGTAAGATCTAGTGGTGAAGCAAAAGGCACTTAAGTCAGACAAGCCTGTGTTCGGTAGGCAGCAAACCTGTTCAGCTCTGGAGACTGATACCTGAAAGGCATTTAACCCTGGGTTTTTTCCCTCCAGTAACTCAGTCTGAATATTTTTTTATTTATTTTTTGCATTCTCAATTGTGACAGAGCTTGGAGAAAGGAACTAGCAGAAATGTAAGGAGAAATATGAACTGTCTAGATAATGCTAAAGCAGAAGACAAGAAAAAATAATTTTCTTCATGAAAACTTGCATATTCAGATATAGCATTGATAGTTGTATTTTTTCTTTCTTGAAAATGAGAATAAAGATTTTCGATAGTGAAATCTAGACTATTTGTGTGAGTTGACAGATTCTTTAAAAATAAAGTTACCAACAGCAAGATGTAAGAGGGAGATGCATCATCATTACTAGAAAAATAAAGCAGTTTCATTATTTCTTTTGAAAGAATAAATGACAACAAAATGTATTCAGTATGAATGGTTCAGTTAATGGCTTTCCATGCTTCATTTATAACATACTCTTGTATAAAACTACTGAAATTATTGAAGTACTGAGTGCTAGAGGGACACATCGTTTTCTTTTAATGAGTATTCTCATCCCCAGTTGATTAGTTTTGGTTCTCTAAAAGGCACAGAGTTAGTATATACAATGTTCAAACTATTTGACTTTGAAATATGTTTCATTGGTGCAATCATTTTATGATTAGATTGTAGATAGAGCTATTGCTAAATTGCATCCACCTTAAAAGTCTGTTTCTTAAGGAATACAACATGGAAGGCACTCTATGAAAGCTGGAAAAATCATGTTCTTATGTAACTGAACATTTTTAATTCCTCTAGTGTTTATTACAATAACATCCATCCTGTTTACATGAGTTGACCCAAGGGTATTAATAAGGCAGTCATCAAACATTAGTTAATCTAAATAAATTCCATACTAATGCAACATTAATTAATGCTCACATGTATATTGTTATTGTTACATGTGTGATGTCTATAGTGGTGACACTTTGAAGTGTCCACTATCATGGATGTATTAGAGCTTTAATGTAACAGGACTGGGTATAATGAATTCCATGTTGCAGGCTCATTTGCTACTACACAGCAGGTGCTCCTGTGTATTTAACCATCTAAAAAGACAGTTTTAGGGAGGAGTTATTTACATAGAAAATTGATGTTGATAAAGTAGAATATAAGCTTTATTGCCATGTGGGATTTTCACAGTTGTGCATGCTGCACTTCAGCTTACATAAAAATTCTTGGCAAGTTTCTAGTGGCAAAATGTTAATTCCTTAGGTGTTCATTAAAATAACATTAATAATGAACTCTGATGTTCATGTTGATTTATTCTGAAACTTTATAATTAAAATTAATCAGATTCTATACTTAGGTAGAACAGGAAAATGGAATTTGGCCTCGTTACTTTATAATAGAACTGTTAATTCACTTAAATGTTAGGGTTTTTTGTGGAATTTAATGATCCTTTTAAATAAGGATCATGCAGTCAAACTTTGACCTAATAAGAGATTCCTGTGTGTCTATGTTGAAAAGTGGTTTGCTATATTTTGTGAGGAACAGGCTTATTTTTTGTTTACTGTTGTGATGGACTTGATAAAGCTAAAAAAATATTCTGCTTTCTAGTGAGCTGAATCTTGATTTTAAGAACACCCACAAGGGAAATCTGATAATTAAATCTACAAGGTTTCAGATAATGTCTGTACTTTAGATGACTGGATGGATGTTATTCAAGCTACCTGGAAGTTGTCAGTCTGTCATTATTAATTACTTGATAATGATATTTCTGTGTCAAAAGTGGAAGTGAAAAGTGTTATTATTACACTACTCTATCATTCTTCTCTACTGGAATAAAGAAAGGAGGCAGCTTTTATTGTCAAATAAATCTACTTTCTTCAGGAGTTGTGAGTGTTATAAATTTATGTGGCTTCAAAGAAACCATATACACATTCAAAGAGGGACTATATAAGACACCACATTTCGCTCATTAAGTCCCTCACCTACAATTGTTGGGGACTGTAGGAGCATTCTGGGGAAATATTCCTGTGTGTTCACCCCATTCTTTAGTTCTTTGGGTTTCTTCTTTCAGCTGCTGTTCAAGCCATGTTATCAAGCCTAGATGTACTTTGTTCTGACCAAGTAAACCCATTATTATATTCATTTACAGGTATTTATGCCTTTACTGGCAAGATTTGCCTTCAGGAAGCCCAGGCCTCTGTGAGCCATGTAAAAGTCTGGAGCAAAAAGATCTTTCCCTCAAGAAAGGAGGATCAGGCTAGGGAACACATGTTGAACTGTTCTTTCTTACTTGTTCAACAGACTATTTCTGCTAGACCACTTAGCAACTAAATACAGCTGCTTGTATTTGACACTGTACATGAGCATGCAATTAACTATCTCGAAGTGCCTATATTGCTAATAAAGCAATTTCCAGATTTATTATAGTTCCATTGATACTGGAATCCTGGCGTCATTATTCTAGTCAGTGGTGTTGCCTTTGCAGGTTTGTTTTGGGTTTTTTTTACCATTCGCATTGTGGGTTTTGCACAATTTCTGCTCTCTTGTCCAATCTGAGGATTGGAAATAAGAGTAAGGGATAAAAAATGCCTTGAGATAGAAGGGGAGAAATTGAGTGGCTGTCAGTAAAGCTATCTAGTACACAACTTCTGAGGCTGGTACGTTTTCCATTTGTTGTATGTTGCCAAAAGAAGTCTGATATTTGTGACATATCTCTGAAAACTGTGTATGGATTTTGTTGTTGCTAGTGATAGCTGTCAGATCCCTTGTTTATACAACAGTTTATACAATGCCTTATACTGCAAATTTTGATCGCTTTGTAATTGAAACGTCATTTGCTTTCTTGTATAGATGTTATTTTTGTGTTATGTTTTTATATACTGTCTTGAGACATATGCTGTAATTTGTCAGATTAATCGTTAATCTGACTATACACCTTCTTTAGATAAGCACTCCTTTCAGGTACTTGTGCTCAATTTCCTAATGGGTATTTCAGCCCTGTAACTTGCTGTACAAACATGATCCAGTGATCAAGGAACTGTGAATTGTTGCTTGTGGCTAGATTTATTTTAAAAAATGTCTGTGCTTTTTTTATTGATAGAGGTTATACTCCATCAGTTTGCATTCTGCAAGCATAATGAATTCACCCAGATTTTTCTTGATAAAATGATCTAGCAGGGTATGGTGGTGTCACTTGACTGTAAGACTGAGATCGATGCTGTTGGCTACTGCTGTTTCTGGTTTATGGATCTTGCAGCAAAGGCTAATGATATATGAAAGTGACCCTCTGTAAATAAACATTTGAACAGATAGGCTCCGCCTACTTTCTTCTTGCTAACTTGTAGCTTAGAAGACTGGGGCTTTCTTAGGTGATATTTTGTTTTGTCCTCATAACTAGAGCATTTACTATTTCTGTGCGGTCCAAGTCAGAATAAAGCTGGCAATAGTATGTCAGAAAGCAGGTATACACACACTAACATAGGACCTTTGGAGTGAGTCCTTGTTTGGGTTAGCATAACCTAGATTTTTTTTTGCACGATATGGATTTTTTAGGGAAGGTACCTACCTGCCATCTGGTTTTCTTGAAGACATCCATCTTGTTCAGAATAGCAGATTTCAGGCTGCTGTAGTCCATGAAATAAATGGTATTCAGTTATGTGTATGGAAACATGTTTCAACACTCTAGTTGTGGGGTAGGCAAATATTCCACTGCTGCTGTGGGTCCTGGGGTGTTGTATCTGTCTTTCAGAGCACTGGAGTGGCCCATTTGGGTTACAGAGTGCCTGGCATGACAAATGCCCAGGAAGCTGATTGTGATAGTATAGCAGACCTGTGAGGTGCGGGATTGCTGCTGCTTCTGTGACCCTGCTGTTCTAACATTTGCCTATTGATATGTTGGTCTGAAACTGCAGGTCTTTCAGGACAGGTCCAAGACAAACCAGATTCATTAATGTATGCTTCACTATTTAGGGCAAGAAACAAAGGAAGAAACATTCGTGTGTATGTGAATAAATACCCAGTAGTGCTCATTTAACAAGATGTATCAAAATGATTTTGCGTCTCTTGACGTGAGAGTTATTTTATCATGTTGCTTAGCCTACGTTCATTAGAGCGTCTAACATTGAAAATATTAATGTTGTACAGTTCTCCATAAAATAGGAGTACATGGTACAAGAAATACATTTGAACATTTGTGCAATTTGAGTAGTTACATCAGTGCCAGGACCATGTTCACGCACCATACATACACATACTTGAGGGCAGTGGGTCAAGGTAAAGCATAGGAAGTACAGAGTAAGAATAGCTGAAATCTTTTGGGAGGGTGATACCTGATCCTAACAGCTCAGGCCTTCTATTACGACCAGAATGCTTAAACATTAAACCTTAAAAACAACATTGAAATGAAGCAGTTAGCTTCTTCCTGCAGTATAAAAGTCACTCAGCTCCAGAATGACACTGCATTTTTGGTTTCATTTTATAATTAGCAAAATGTATTTTCAAACTGTGCATTAAAAAAATCCAGCACTGTAGAAGATGACCAGAAATGCAAGAACCCATGTAGTAAAGAAATAAGAAACTGAAGTGTGGAGATTTAAGATGAGTCTTAAAAAGACAAGTAATGTTTTGAATAGGAAATAATTTATGCAAAATATGTTACAAAATCTATGATGCTAAATAAATAACCAATACAATGTATTCTGTTTTGACACTTTGTTTCCACTTAAAAGATAGTGAATGCAGTTTCATTTGTTAACAATATTTTGAAGCTATTTTTCTTTATATTTGCTTTATATTTTGTACAAACAGTTGAACTAATTTTAAATTTCAGTCTTCTGCTTTGAAGCTACAGGAAAATATGGTGGGATAAACATTCAGAAAAATAGATTTGTGGTTATATATTTTCTCTTTATTATAAAAAAGTTGCTTCACCATATGAAACTTTTTTCTCCTATACTTTGGAAGGCTCATGTTCCCTTTTATATTTACCAAGTCAGCATATAATATTTTTCTAATTTCTGTAATCTTTTATGATTACAACATGAGGGTAGTGTTATAAAAGTTATTCTCATACAGTATTGAGAAGTCTTGAAGATTTAAAACCAAAGAATGGGATATAGGAATGCTTCAATCCAGATATTAAATAGTAGACAAGCAATGTAGTAATTTTTAAGGACTTAATACTACATTTTTTTTATGTTTGTTTAGAGATTTTTGGGGTTTTTTTCTTTGTTTGATGTATCGCAATGTTAAAGGACTATTAACCTTTAACATTTGATCCAAATTACTGTGTATTTCAGCAAAGTAGAAGTTTCTTACTTAAGAATAACATTTTACATTCTAAGACTAGTATAACTCCAAGGTCTTGTCTCTGTTGCCACTTCCATCAGCAGCTATCTTTGACAGAAGCAGATTTTGGGCCTATTTGTCTTTAAGTAGAAATACAAATGCCTGATTTGGCAGGCTCTGCTTTCACAGCAGTTTTTGTAAAGACAGCTGCCTGTTGAAGTCTCCTGTCCATATTGTCTTGCAGAACAGTGAGACTTAACAAAACATCATCAGTGTCAGCTAGCAGTTGCATATGTAAACTTTGTTCTTAAAATATATCTGTTTATCATTACATTCTTCTGATTTAGAAATCAGGCTGTATTTCAAGGCAACAGGTAAGTTTGAGGAGAATTTTATTTTTTTTGTAATTTTCATTTATAAGAAAACTTGGCTATGTATTTTAAGAATTTCTTAGAAGTCTGAATAGTTTAACCCTCCTTTTGGTTAATGCATTATTTCTGGAACCAGTAGATAAAATTCTACACATTAAACACAGTAAAAATGATGCATATTCTGCAAAGGACAGAATTTTAGATTAAAGTTTTCTGGGCACAAAAGCAGTAACAAAATGATCCCTACAAAACAGAGTAACTTAACACAAGAAATAACCTTTGTTAATTTGAGACTTTAGAAACTGAAACTTGTAAATTAAGATGTAATTAAATTATGGTTCTGTACATACCAGCTGTTCTTGGTAATTGAAACTTTACAATATGAAAAATACATTACATCTGTACAGTTTATACAGGTAGGTAGGATGAGTTTTGAAAAAGATCCACTTAAAGGGTCATACTCTGAAGTCAGAAAAATACTGCACAACTTAACTAATTACAAATTGTAGAGTTGAAACAATTATTCTTTGTGATTAATTTTTAATTTGAAAAGGGATCCTAGAATCCATAATATTATGTCTTCTCATTTCTGTCCATACATAGAATTTGGTTGCGACCTCTGCTACAGGGAAAACAAAAACAAAAAACCAACAAAAAAACACCAGTTAAGCCAGCTGCTGACTGTGTTCCTTGATTCGTGCTGCTGTTGTTATTGTGCTCAGATCCAGATCAGTTTCTAGGTGTGTTTCCACTGTTTCTTCCTGGTTATTGGAGTCATAGGGCTTGTGAGCAAGCAGTTCATGATGTACTCCACAGTAACTTATCGTGGGCTGATCATATGCAAGAAATGTTGACACATTCATAGACAGTGGTATCTAGGGGAAAAGCAAAAATGAAAACCAGCCAGTTACCAAAAGACATAATCAAATTGTACCTACCTGAATCTGATGTTGAAGAAATTGACCGTCTAAAACCATTGGCTAATAGAAATACAGTGCTGCATGTAAACAATCTCTCTATCCCTCTACTTCCTCCACTCCACCCAAACCCTAGTCTTTACTAGGGTGTTTTAAGCCAAACTGCTACCACCTTTGATCATGTGGCCTAGAGCCAGGTGTGTGCTTGAATGTATTTATGAGGATTAAGATATGATTGAACTCAAATTATCTTTAGAATGTAATTAGCCTCTTCTAAAATCAATCTATCAGGGAGGAGAAAGAGGAGTGTCTTAGTTGGGGGTATATGAAATATTTCAAATGAAATTTAAATGACTTTTCAAGTTTAGAGCTGTTAGTGGATCTTTTTTGAGTGCGTCAGTGGGTGTGCTACCTTTGAACTGCTGGGAAATACTCTCAGATGACACGTTTCCTATTATTTATAACATAAGCATTGATTTCAATCTATCAGCTTGCAGTAAATACTGGACCACAGTAGATGATTGCTTCATCCACTGTTATGCTATGGTAGCTCTGGAAGCTTCACTGTTGCATGTTTAAGTCAAACGTTTTAGGCTGAAAAGTTTTATTACATATTTTTTTACTATTGGCAATTTTGAACATACTTCAGCACAGAATTATTTACAATACACTGTAGAAACAGTGGTGAAACAAATGCAGATTTTGAATTTGTATTTGTACTATTAGATTTTTTTTTTACATATTAAGAAAATTGAAGGATAGAAAAGGTGACTATGTTGTAATGGCTGTGTGAGTCATACATTAAAGTCTTTAAAACCCAGACTTCTGTTTTTTTGAAAATTAGTGATATGCAGACCTGTTATAGAATCATAGAATGGTTTGGGTTGGAAGGGATCTCAAAGATCACCTGGTTCCAAGACCCCTGCCATGAGCAGGGACACCTTACACTAGACCAGTGGATGGGGCTCAAAGCCCCATCCAGCCTGGCCTTGAACACTTCAGGGATGGTGCATCCACAGCTGCTCTGGGCAACCTGTGCCAGTGCCTCACACCTGCACAGTAAAGAACTTCTTCCTAATATCTAGTACAACTCTACCCTCTTCCAGTTTAAAGCCATTCCCCGTTGTCCTGTCACTAGAGGCCCCTGTAGAAAGTCCCCCTCCAGCTTTCTGGCAGGCCCCCTTTAGGTACTGCAAGGCTGCTCTAAGGTCTCTGCAGAGCCTTCTCTTCTCCAGGCTGAACAACCCCAACTCCCTCAGCCTGTCTTCATAGCAGAGAAACTCCCAGATAGTTTCTTCTGACCTACACCTTTTGTCTTGTTAAATCTTTTTCCCCTCCTTAAGTGTATCCCCTTCTGTCTCTGTTTCCTAGAATGGTCAGGATCTGACCACCTGCCATATTTCTTTTCAGAGTAAGTATTTGGGTGAGGAGACTTCTTGGTCACTGCAGTTCATACCACGGCTCATTTGAAACCATCAGTGAAGCTGCTACCAACAGTTGCTTTATTGCTGTCTGGGTGTGCTGGATCACTTTGAGGTTCTCGGGTTATACTCCTGGAATAGATATTAACCCTTGTGGCATGGTGACTAAACACAGAACATCCCTGTTTCTATTTCCTCCTTTGCATTTTTCCTTACTATTTTCCTCCTGACAGTAGTAAGTGTCTCAGTAAAAGTTTTATCTCTGTAAACCTCCTATACTTTGAACTTTTTTTAAACTCAATTAAGTAATACCATTATATTTGTAATGATAGCTCTTATCTCTTTGACAGCAATTCTAGAGTAAAAAAACACGGCATTGTTTAATTACTAGTGTTGTGTGAACTTCATATTGTTTGGAGTTCAGGTTCAGATAAGTACCCAAAAAGCCTTGGCTTATCTCAGATTTACAGTTGAGAAGCCTTAAAATTGCAATTGCTATTCAAGGAAGCATCTATCCTGCAAGCTGTTTTCCATTGCATGGTATTAAATATTTGTAGCGTGTGTGTGGCGGTAAAAGTTCCAGCAACCCATTAGCTTTTCAGTAAGGAAGTCTAAAACTCCAGGCTTGTTTTACATAGAAAATGTAGCTAAAAGGTTGCATTTACAAAACTGTATAGCAAACTAGAATTTTTTTTTAAATAATTCTGTTTGGTCCTGATAAGAATTTAATCCAGTGTTTGGGATGTTGATGTTTTTGCATTTATGTTTTGATCCTCACTGGTAGTTGAAAATTTACCACAGATTAAAAAGAAAGGGTGTTTTTTTGTGGTTTGGTTGGTTGGTTGCTTGGGGTTTTTTTTAACGAGAGTGAGAATTTGGTTCTGGCTTTTCTCTAGCAATTTCAGAGTCCTGCAGGAAATACATTAATTTATCCAGACTGCAGAAGTATATTCACTGCTAAACAGATGTGAACTGGTTGGGGAGGGGAATTCTTCTAGTTAGAGATTAGTATCTGGGCAATCAGCAAAGATGGGAAAGGTTCTAGGAAAGGCATGCAGCATTTATTAAGCTTCTGGTGTTGTGGCTGTGTTCTTATCTGATTGCTTGACATTGGCTTGGCTTTCATAAGAAAGGGAATGGCATTTTCCCCCTCAATTTATTGTACTTAGAATTAGAGGCAATATTTTCAGCCCAAGAATTTTGGTATTTTGTTAATTTTGTTAGATTTAATGGGCATGGGGAATTCAAACCTCCTGGGGGGATTTCAGGATGCAACCACAGAATCCTGCAAACGAAAGGGTGGAAACTTAAAGGCATAAGGGCATAGCCACAGATCTGGAGTGGCTTAAGAATGCAGGCATGGGAAAATACAATAGGGCAAAGGAATATTATGCATGGAGATGGCAAAGATAAGAAGCTGAAAAACAGAAGACCATGAACAGCAGGCATGAAAATACGTAAACCAGGTTGTACACTGAAATAGGAGAATAAAATGAGCTGAAAGATGGATGGAAGTGATGGAGTTGTGATGTATAATTCTGAAAATGTACAGAATATAGGAATGCCATTATAACATAGGTATGGGAATATAATATGTCAGCATATGATCAACATATAAGAATGAAATCTATTGCATATAGAAGTCAGTGAAATTCTGCTATTGGCTTCAGGGAAAAAAAAAAAACCAAGAAAAAAACAAGAAACCACAAAACCAAACAAACCAAAAAACCAGCCCCTGTAATATATACCAGTGAACCATAAAGGTTTTATTGGAATGAATCAAAATTAAATGCTTTATTCATGACCACTGTGAAGAATCCTGTTGTTTCAAATGAACCCCAAACCAAACCTGATCCTTTACCATCTATTGGTTTTTCTTTGTGATGTATTTACCATATTACTCAAATTTATTGGAGGTTAGATTTTAAATAGTACTATTTTTGAATCCTTATGCATGTAAAACAAATACGCTTGGAAGGAATAAAATACCTTGGGTTTATTAGTTAAAGAATACATTAGAATAAATTATAATTAATGTATTGAAGAAATCTTATCTAAATTGACTTTCATGAATCTTAACAACCTGATTTCAGACCTTGAATTACAAGTGAAGGCAGTTTCTGTCTTCATTTAGGAACCCCCTGAATTCCTTGTTTTCCTGCTGTTTCCTGTAGCTGTGAACCTCACTATTGAACATTATTCTGAGCAAAGTATCACTGAACCCATTTTATTCATATTTACTAGCCAATATTTCCAGGATATCTTTGATACTTCTCTGAATACCCTTGCTTCCCACAAACTTTCTTATTGGCAGATATTTTGCTCCTTTAGTGGTTCCTGTTTTCTTCCAATACCCTAGGTAGGTCATGGAATATTTGAAGTCCTTCACAGGGTTCTGGTTTTTTGATAAAGTTGCACAAGAATTACCTGAACACTCATTCAAGCTTCTTAACTGGCTTCTCCTTGAAGCTGAGTCCCTGTTCTGTATGGAGTCTTAGGAGAGGACTATAGCGAGATTATTCTGTACCTTTGCCTATGCCTCCTGCTCCTGTGCCCCTGTGTTTAAATCCTCTCTGTGATTTAGGCAGGTCTTGCATGTAACAAGTCCCTTATTTTTTCTTTTAAGAAGCATGTCCACTGGCTTTCTGTGAAAGCCCTAAACCTGTCTGGTGGGTATGGTTATGAAAAGAATTCACCTATCTGACCATGATCTCATCCCATTGCTTTCACTGCCTGCTGCTTCAAGCATCTATTTACTTAAAAGTGCTGTACTGATATGGAGAAATAGTGTGAAATGGGGACAATGGACATCGATTGTGATTGTATATGTCTGCTCAAGGAATGTGGGTATGGTGACTAGTCATGGGTGCGGTGTCTGGTCACATAGGCACACAGCCTTGAGGAGACGCCTACAGTTTTGAGGAGAAGCCTGCCCTTCTTCCTCTAACAAAAGGGGCTATTTTAAAAAAGAATGAGAAAAGGATGAGAGATATTCCAATGTTGTCTAGAGGGAGTGAGTGCTAAGTCTCCTTGCTGAAGAAGATCGGATGGTCACAAGAACATGAATCACCTACAAACCTGCAAGACCACCACATTCCAGGCAACAGACTGATAAGCTAATTAACATACGAAGCGAGAGTAAGCGGTTTAGGTAACGAATATGTATAGGCGTTAATTGAATATTCATTTGTTTTATTGTATAAATGTGAGATGGTTCGTCACTTCGGGCATGCACGCTTGTGGAGGAGCGATCCCCCGTGCATCTGCGCGCAATCAACATACCTACTTTATAACTTTCGAGTTATAGAGTCTAATTCCGTACGTCAGTACGGTGAAAACAAGGAGGGTAATTAAATTCAAGCTTCTTTTAAAGGAATAGGTCATAGCCGATTTGCGATGGTCATGGATTTACAGTTCATATCCTCCTAGCTGCTCTACTAAAATATATCTCACCCATGGGAGTAAGGTTACCAGAAGTTACTTTTTGTTGTTATTGGTATTTGCATACACTGTGAGGAGGCCTTACTGTAAGGCGACGAGTACCTCAGATTAAACTGTGGTCCCTTTAAAGTGCTGAAACTGGATGGCTGCTAAAATTGCTGGTTACTTTTAAAGATCTTAGTTTTTCTTTAAACTTCTAAATTCTTAAGTGGTTGTTCTTTAAAACTTGTGTCTACGTATTTCAACCTTTCAAAGTCTAAATTCTAAACCCTGGAAAAGGGCAATATATTGTTAGATCAGCTGGTGAGAACTTTGGCATGAAATGTCATAAGGCATTGGTATTAACTTGCCCAGCTTAACTTGCACAACTCCTCCCTGCCACCCGTAAGTAAAGGAATGCAAAGGGAAGGATGTTTTCAAGCTTTTTCTGCTTCTTTCAAAATTCATTTCTACTCAATTCAGGCTGTACTTAAAAACCTACCAAAAGCGTAAGCAGTAACAATAGCTTTTTCAAATAGCAAAATTTTTCTTCACACAAATGTTAAATTAATGCCCTTTTGGTGAGAAAGAATTGTGTTTTCTATTCAAAGGGCACATCTGTCCACATATTGTGTGTGACTTCAACATGAATATTTCTGTGACTCAAGAACACTTAGTTTTCTTCTCCTGTGATTTTCCTTCTCTGCAGTAAATCTAGGCAATAAAGTACAGTAGTGATATAGTTCATGTGCTTTGTTTGGGTTTGGTATTTTTTCTATTCCAACGTGTTCACCTCTGGTTACCTAAATTGTGGTCCCACATTGTGAGAAATAATGCAACTGAAACCAAACATGTATTATTATGCATCTGTTTTGTTACATCTGCCATGTTACAGTAAACATGTCCTAACTGTACATTCTTATCAGAGAAAGACAAGAGTGAGGAAGCAAAGGACAGATGAAAAGTCTGCATCACATCTGTGTTTTAAGCTTTTTAAACCATCTCTTCAATCACACTGAATGTGAGGACCACTTGTCTCCATGGCAATATAAGAAACTTACTATTTCAAAGCTCCTGTTGAAGTAGCTGCTGCTTCTAGACTTGTTCTAGTGGCTGAATGCTCTATGTTTATATTGATACCAAAAAACCCCCACAAACTTTAGTAAGTGCATGATTAGAATTATAGTCCATCAGTAATAATATTCTTACCTGTTCAATGTTTAACATTAATGGTAAGTAATGTATGATGCAGCATATTCCCGGAGAGAGAAGGGTGGTGTTAAAAAGTAAAAATCACCTTTAGAAACAAAGGCCAGTACTTTTGAACCTTTGTGTTGCATGTAAACAGTAAGTGATTTTTTGTCTTTTTCCTGAGGGATGGGAGAGAGTACAGAGAGCATTCAACCACTGTTGGGCTCCATGGGAAAACCATGCAAATTTTTTTGAAGATATTTCAATGTAGATTTGGTATCTTAATTGTAAAGTAGAAGCAATTGGCAAATATTTTTCAGTAAGTTGAATATACTAGTTTTGGCAATGACCTTTACCAGTTTTTTGAAATGCAAGAGTGAACAGCTGCTAACAGCTGCTACAGAGTATCACCTCCTTCTTTTTAAAAGGTAGAAATAAGGAAGAGGAGGAAGCAGAATAAAAAGGTTTTATTTTTCATTCTGATTCAGATTGTCGGGGTTCAGACTAATAATGAGCTCTGGTTTCCTAGTTGCTGGACATATTGTCTTGCATGTTAGTTTTCTTAAAATTTGAACAGGTTGACATTTGCTTACCGCCTTTCCTTCCTGCAAGGAATGTGGCATTCATGGGAGGAGAACAACTTGCAACTTGATTAGCTTTAATTGCTTGCTTGGCTTTGAAAGCAGTATGTATTACATCTTATTTTAGTTAGGCATTCATGCTAGCTATTAATGTTAAAAAATGAACAAGTTATAAATACTGTTCTGTCTGCCAAAGTAAATATCTGCCTTTCTTTTCTGAGTATTTTACGTGTTTGAGTGGGTGGGTTGTTTTTGTTTGGTTATTTTGGTTGGGTGAGAATTTTTTCTTTTTTTAACTGTAACAGCCTGCAGTTTTGAATTTATTTTTTAATAACAGTCCTTAAATTCTAGTGTAGTAAATTGTATTAGGGAAGTAGGCATGGGAGTGTATGATTATGAGTAAAAAATTATATCCTTTCAGTTGATGCATTGTTTGAAATTTGCTTCATAATATTAATAATGAAGTGCATATTGCCCTAAAGTATTTCTAAAAATGTTATTACAATTAGATCCGTATCTCTTGACACTACTCTCTTTAGGGTTCTCATTTGTTTTTCATTGGTATACAAAACTTGGTGTTTATTGATAGACCAAAGGAATAATTACTGAAGTACAATTTAAAAAATACAGCTCTGAACTTTGTGGGATTAAAAGTAAGTCAACAAAGATAAAAGTTTTTACTTTGAACTGAATCCATCATTTAGCCAGTATCTAAAGTATTAGATAGCAAGCCTTTGTTACATATGGGAAAAGGTAGCTATTTTTGTCTTAGTAAGTTTGTTGCAGCTTGGAGAATCTGACTGTCATACTGTATCTTAGTTATAATTCGTTATTTAGCAATCATTAGATAATCTTTAAATATGGAGAATTTGCATGAATAAAAAGCATATAAAAAAAGACATCTTTGAAAAGTAAGTAATGTATTTGTAGAGACGTCTCAAACAGAGTATGTTTGTAAGCCACCCATATGTAGATGTGTATATATTGTACGATTTACACTTAAAAGTCTTGTGGATGAGCTCTAAAAGAGTTCAGTGCAACTCCTTCCCTTCTCCTCTGAAAGCTTTAGAGTACTGAAAAGGACTGGAATTCATTGGTATATGCAGAAGGAAAGAAAGCTGAATGGAAGAAACCGATGAGATTAATCTGATTTATGTTATAATTTGTTTCATCTTACAGATTTTCATTAAGCATATTTGTTTTGGTTGATAGTTAAATTGTTTGGCCCATCATAGGGCTATAAGTAGGTTTTTTTGAGGACTTTATTCCTCAGAGGTTAGATTCTTATATATTGGATAGGCTTGTGTTGAGTGTGATTAATCTGATCTTATTTTCGTTATCCTTCTCTAATTATTTTAATGTAACAAGCAATTTTAAAATCCCTTAAGTGCTATAACAGACAATCTCATTACTTTTCATCAGGATTGTTTACAGAGAAATAAACCAGTGTAAAATAAATAATGTGGAATAAACCAGAAGTTGAAGTATTACACGCTCCATTCAGAACCACAATACAGACTCTGAAGAAGTCACAAGCCTACCTTAAGAAATAGAGGGTATTTTTGTTGATAAAATCTTAGCTTCTTGTTTACTTTTGGTGTGCGAGCGGTAGGGAATGTTATACAGCTTTTGCATCTAACTATAAGGAATAGGTTCTAACTTTAGTGAAAGCTACAGTTCTTAAAGCTCCAACAGTGGAGGCTTTAAGAAATGTCAGGAAATTTGATAACACTGATGATATAGATGTCTCCCTTTTTCCAATTTGCTCTTTCTCTCTCTTATTTCCCAGCTGTTAACCCCTTCTTACTTCTCTTGATTTATTGTTTTCCCTGTATTTCTGTCTTTAAGAGGAAGCATCCTTCTTATTACTGACCATATTAATAATTTGTGTAACCTCTCCATCTTCCAGTTATATTGCTGTTGGCTGCCTTTAATTTATTATCTCATTCACCTTGGCTTTTCTTTGTATTCTACTGTATCTCTTTGGCTACTCTCCAGTAAGGTGCCAGAGTGCTCTTTTTCCTTAAGTGTCGTAGCCCAGAATAGGCTTTCTTGATTGCAGGAAAGGAGACAGGAAACCCTGGTGGTGCCGAGACAAACTCACAGTGAATCCACCTGCTGTTTTAAATCTTGAGCATTAGCTTTTAGCCCTTGATGTTTAAACAGTTCTCCTCCTGAATGGACTGTGAATGTAGGTTTCATAGCTGCTCCTGCCAGCTGTAGCATGCAATTGTGACTAGTCTACTAGAATAAGCTGATGAGACATCCACGTAGTTAATCTAGTATTTGTATAAATTGGAGCTGTATGGGCCAACACATGCCTGGGCTGAAAGATTTATAGATTTGAAGGGAAAAGAATGTGCATTATCTCCAAGAGCAAAGAGAAGGTCTTATTTACTCTGCTATTTTGATTTTTCTTTCTCAAAATTTGGGGTGTAGAAAACTGAGTTTAACACAAACCTGATGTATTTCATTTGAATTCTATGTTAGTGACAGCTTGAAATTAAACTGAGGCACCAATTTAAAAACCACAAAAAACAACCAAAACCTGATGCTCTCAATCCTCTTCTGAATTTTCTGGAGAAGAGGTTTTCTAATCACATCTATATCTGACAGAATCCTGTCCAGTGTTCTTGTAACTGAAGAGTCATCATGCCCTCTCAGCAATGCAGGTGTGCTGGCAAAGCCCTTCATGCAGATGCAGCCAAGCTTGATTTTATTAGCTTAGCTTGTATCACTCAGGATGTTCTTCAGCTCGTGCAGGAGATCTGCTGTTAGACTGTTCTGATGACTATGATTGCTATTACAGCGCTCTCAGCTGACTTGCAGTAATATTGAGGCATTTGATGGTCAGTGATATGTTATATCAGGAGTATTTCTATGTAATAAAGTCTCAAGTTCCAGGAGCCTTAGAAAGTGTGTAAGAAAGGTTAAAAAGCCAATAACCCCCCTACATCAACCTCACCTTACCCTTCTCTGATACCTCTTTGTACCGTTGCACTATTTTGTGAGGCAATGCTGACCAGTATTTTAGGTTGGCCAAAGCATACGTAGATATGTATGGCATGTATGAATTCATTTAAAAGGCACATCAGGAAAATATATCTTTACACGTACGAAACTACTTATGAGGAATGAGAATGTTAAGTGTGTGTGTCTGTCTTTATTTTCAACAGTGTGGCAATATAAATGCCTCTTTTTACATTTTAAACAATCAGTTTCCGTGGAGTAGTGTCCCCTTGTGCACAGTGTTCTCAAATTAATAAATTAAATTTTAAAATCTAACTTAACATTCATAGCTTGCAACAGCTTATTATATGAGTAGTGTTATTTCAACGACTGATCCAGACATACCTGTCAGAGATGGAAAACCTATACTGAGATTGCTTTGATCCATTTGCTGATTTTTATGGTCTCAAAGTCCCTTGAAGTACCTGACTGAAATCCAAATTTGCTCCACATGCTGAGTTTTGCATTTAGAGCCTTAAATTAGTTGGAAGACATAGACAGATTCCCTTGGGATTCAATCATTTCTTGAAGCTTAAATGGTTTGTTTATTGTAGGAAGTGTTTTATATTCAAAATCTATTTTGCAATGTATAATGCATCTGTTCTCATTGAAAAAAACTTAGTACATGCTGCATACAATTCCAGGTATTTTTCTCCCACCCTTTCTGTCTTGTTCCCTCTCCCCACCAAGCTGATAAAGGCTAGGTTTTGTTTCTTTTGTTGCTTTTAAGTACACTTTGCTTTGCTGGAGAGGCAAGAGCTGGGAGCTCCTGGCTTGGCTAGAGGCAAGTTGGTGCTATCACTGGTAATTTGCAGCTGTGTGTTACAGTGAGTGTTATGCTGAAACTCAGGCAATGCCAAGACATCACAGAATGGGGGGTGGAGGCAGACAGGTTGAGGGGGTTTAAATTGGGTCACAAAACAAACACAGTCACAAAACAACAGTTAGACATTAGGTTTCCTTGTTCTATGAGGTGGGTTTGTGTTGCTCAGACAGTACAGGTAGGGAGTGGAAAGAATTTGAATCATCATCTATCTATTCACAGAGTAACTAAAATAGGCAAAATATGAATTCTCCATATAGTTACCACTACAGTTTAGTTAAATAACTAGTGTATTGCTCTTTTCTAATTTTTTGAACAAGGGCATTTTCATGTGTCTTAAAAAAACCTCTTGAATGATGCCAAAATGATAGTGCAGTTTTGGCAGAGGCTTTTTTTGGAATGAAGTCCTCTTTCTTTGTTAGTGGTAGGAATATTGACATGTTCACCCAGAGAGAAAAGGCTTCCTAAAGGATATAGGGAGAAACAACTCAAAACACAGAAGAATTGACACTAAAAGTCAAATTTCTAACTGTAAACCTATAAAATTAATATATATGAATGTACCAAAAATATTAAAATATTTACATTTAATGTTCAAATAAAATATTGCTTTAACAGACTCAGTTCCTGGAATCTACCATGCAATGAGCAGTGTTTTCCTTATTTCTACAAGATTGTGTAATTTCATAAATCTCATTGGAGTGAAGTATTTCCAATTACATTAGTGAATAAGCTCTATGTAATTATTTAAGTAAATTAAAGAAAGTTCATTATTAAAAAATGTAATGATATTGTAAGAGAAGGTAAATACCAGATGCAGTTTGAAAAGCAAGAGAAGGGTTTAATATAATTGGTGTTATCTCATGGAATGGGAAGCATGGGGTATATGGTTCTTTCAGTTCTCAGGAAAGAGTCTTAATGTTTACCTGACAAATATAAAATTGTTATTTTCTGATGTGACGGTAGTAATAACACAGTATTTGTTTTCCTTAACCAATCCATCCTCTACATATATTGTTTAATGTTTGCGCTAGTGAAAGAATTTTCTTTCTTTAAACTTCTTTCCTTCTGTGAGTGTAAGTTGTCTTCATGTCATGTTTTATCACTGTAATATTCTAGAAAGAAAAAGCTCTGTTATATTCTGAAGCAGTATGTGCTAGATGATTTCTATTGATGAGAAGTATTAATATTTACAAGTTAATATGTTTATATCATGTGCATCAGTTGCACTGCTCCTAAGACATTTGTGCGGCACTCAGATTGGATGTTTGTATATCTGTTCATAATGACACAATTCTTCAGTGTAGGGCTACACATTTTGCAGGGCAAGAAAGCATATTTTGGCCAATTTTAATACTAATTCTTTTAAAATCCAAGCCAAACATTTAAAGCATAAAGTGGCTTTTTATTGATAGTCAGGCTGTTCATTATCCTTTTCACTCTTAAATGCTGCACTAGTTAGTTACTGTGGCAGATTTTCAGTAAAATTATAGTAAGCAAGGAAGTCTATGGGCAACACACTGTGAGAGTTAGAGGTATGAAGGTAAAGAACCAAAGCTGAGTAGAGCAGTTAAAAAAAAAAAAAAAAAAAAGTCCTGGAAAAGTTGTCATAGACCTTTTTGGTTCATTAAAGATGACCTTAATTGCTAGATGGCATGGTTCACAGAACTGGGACTTGATTTCAGAGTTTCAGATATTCAGGTGAGTTGTGCTTAGCCCAGTGTGGTAGTTACCAAAAGTCATTAGGAGGCTGCTCTGTTATCTCTGTACTGCAGCCTCCTTTATAGCCCTAGTGGTACAGGAACTTGATAGGACTACTATAAAAGAGAGACTCTTTCAGTCTGTATCTGGGTTATTATTCCCCTTCACAGCTTTTTTGGCAAGTGGACCTTAAAACCCCATCCTCCTGTTGATACCAGTGGTATTCCTTTCAGATTCGTCCAGGTAAAGTGCATTTCCCCTTTAAAGAAGTCCTCAAGCAGTGAGGGGAATAAAAACTGTTTAGGATATTTATTTAGAGCCAGCCAGTTAAACCTGGTCACTTTGATCTTTTATAGTACCCAGTCATGCAAATATGTTTACTTTCTTATATTAACTGTGGAAAGAGACATCAATATGTACTTACTGCATAGCTATTTTTGGTTGGTTTTCTTTAGGTGAAAATGGAGTCATGTTGCTGTGATAAAAGAAGCAGCTTGTACTATTTTTGGTATTGTGGGTAGGCAGGGGATGGTTCTTTTCAGAACATGCAACCTGAGATATTAAACAGTATTACCCCCACCCACCCCCTACATAACAGGAGACCAGCATGAGTTTAAGGGAACACACAAAATGATGATGGGCAGCACTGCCAGCATTTCTAACGGATTGGGCCTGGAGAAAAAGACTGGAGCCTGAATATTTTTGAAGTATTGAACATAAAAATAACAAGTGAAAATATTACAGCAAATGTAGTAAATGTATTCTACTTACGCAATTCTATATGGAAACATCCACAGAATTTATAAGAGAAGATGTGTTTATGCTCAGATAGCTTATTTGCTGTTAGAACAAGTGGGGAAACTGGAAAACCAGAGAAACTTCGAGGGCTCAATAGCTAGGCATAGTAAACCAGGCCAACTGTGTGCAAGGAAAAAATTAAATACAGGTATACTAGATATTCCTAACTTTGCTTGGCCTAATGTCAGTATTTACTACCTCCAGGAGGCAAGAGGGGGAAGGCTGTCCTGGTAATAAAGGATAGTACGCTCTGTGTTTGAGAAATATGAAGATGATCTGTGAGCCATCCAGGTTAACGGGTACGTGCACGTTAAAGATACTAAAATAGTGATGCTTTTCAAAATGTTGAGAAACGCGCATTCTGAAGCCTGCATACTCTACCTGCACTCCTGATGATAGAATATGAACTTTCACTTAGATGGAAATTCAAAAAATTGAGAGATTTTTGGATACACAGTGAATTCGTATGAAAGATAATTTTTTTAGGCCTTTTGAAGTTTTTTCACAGCACTCAAGCATTTTCATTTTCAATTAAAATATTATGCTCTGTTTTTGTTGCATGCTGTATGAATAATTAGTTGCAATAATATCAATTAGCAAAATTGATTTTTGATAAATTAGTTTAAAAACGACAAGAGTATATTAAAAATTATAGTGGGATAATTTTTCTCTAATCCAAACATTCCAGAATTTTTAGTGAAATATTATGATAGATTTTTTTTAATTAAATAGAATTCATTAATTGGAATTATCTGATGGAGAAATCCATCCATCTGTTTCTGACCAAATCTGAGCACCTTGAGAATAATTCCAAGGATTGGTTCATTTGCTGAGGCCAGATCATGCCATTAGCATGATGATCTTCATAGAATGGTTTGGGTTGGAAGGGACCTTAAAGATCATCTAGATCCAACACCCTGCCATGGGCAGGGACACCTTTTGCTTGACCAGGTTGCTCACAAAGTACTGAGATATCAGATTCAGACAAGGCAACCTAGCAACAATAGATTGCATTACTACTATTAGTAACTCAATGTTTAGTGGATGTTAGTAATTAAAGTACTTAAATTGTCATGAAAGAACATAGATAATCACTGTGTCAGTTCTTTATCATCTAGCTGCTTGAGCAAGCCATTGTCTGGTGTATGTTACACACCAGTATGTGGCATGGATCCCCGTTTTCTTCCTTTCAATTTCCTTAGACCGTTCTGTGTTCTCTCTCTTTTGGAGTATAGCGATAAGAAAATAGGTGTGGACATTGACTTGCCTTGTATGTATGGCTCTGATGGCCCCTGTTCTACATAGTTTTGGGAGTTTTAGGGCAAAAGATGTTATGAGTAATGTGGCTTTATGTAATCATAAATTTCTGGTTTAGTACTTATTAGCCATAAAGAAACAAAAAAGTTCAATTAGTATGTGTAACTTCTTTGGAGTGTCCTCTTGCATGGGATCACTGACAATAGAACAGTAACAGCTTACTTGCATTTGCTTGACTTCATTCACAGCTCAAGTAGTGTCTTGTCAGTGAAGGAAGAACAGGATTTTCCTCCATTTAGTTAGTCACCATGGAGTGCTCTTGTGGTTCTACAATCCTAAGCAATACAAGATCACTTCTGAAAAACTGCTTTTGAATTAGAGGATGCTGACATGCATTTGGACTGTTCCATGTGAAAGTACTGCACATTCAAAGTAATGTTTATGGGTCTGATCTTAGAAGTCCTGCAGCAGACTCAAGGCCTTATTTGGAGAAGGATATATGAGCTTAAATGGCACTTAAATGGGTGCTAATGAACCTGAATTGGGGAAGGCAACCCCAAGTCCTGTTCCTTGGTTTTTTTGACCTGTAAATTTCTTCAGTGCTGCAGTTCAGTGTAGTTTGTCGACTCAGAACAATCCTAATTTCCCTAACACCTAAATCTAACTAAAAAACCCTATCACCAGGGGATCCCATCAGCTGTGCTGAGTGATGTTTGCACCTGGAGGTTGGATTAAGCAGTGCTGAACACTGCAGGAATGGCATAGATGTTTGCTTACAACATTGGCTACAAGTGCTGATAGCACTACATTTCATCCAAAGAATCTGAATATACCTGAAGAAGGGCCAGTGTAAGCCCTTGCTGGGCCTTTGTCTTTTAGGAGACCACTGTGTGATCTCACAGAGAATTGTCTTGGCTAACTTTACCTTCTACAAAAATCTATTTAAACCAGTCTTCTATGAAAACCTTTGTGTAAAACTTTCATTGTAAGAATTTGCATGAGAATGACCAAAACAATTAATTTCTCATACAACTTTTCAAAAATCTGGATTTGCATACCTTAATATGCATGCCAGATGGGCTGAAAATATGACCAAATTTCACAAAATTTCAAATATTTGGGCAGAATTTCTTTAGGGTGATTTTAGAAGAAAAAAGAAATATTTTATATAACTTCATATGACAGAGATGTTTTCTGCCTTTTAAAGACTAGTTTGCTATTTATTGTTTTGTTCCTTTTGGTAATGTGCCCATTAAAAATAGATGAACAGAGAACTATTGAGCTGAGCTAACCAAAGACACAGATGGCTAGTACAGAAATCTGCTAGTCTCTCAAATCTCTGTTGGAAAACTTGTGAAAGTCTTTTTACCTTGAAGCTAGTGAAGTTAAATGGAATGGATTGCATGTTTGTTTTCTAGCAATGGATTTTACAGTTGTACAAACAATTTCTCTAACCTTGTGAACATTAACAGCACACTTGATAAATCACATAAGGATTTGAAAGTAGCAGTATTGTTCACGGGAAAGATTTGATTACAGGGAAGCTAATGTAGATTTCAGTGCTGTTGAGATAGTTCATTCCTTTATGCACTGCATCTGTGGTGCCTGCTCCTAAATCAGGCAGCTGGCTTTGGAAATCTAGAAGTTTATTAGGACACTTTGTGCCTCCACAGTGGCTTTGTGTCCCAGCCACACAGGTGGGTCCTCAATTGTAATTTGCCTTCCACAGAGCCATCTGGGCCGCCACAGTCTTTGACTTTATCTGCACTCTGGATCTGGCATTGATAGGAAATGGATCTGGAGAAGGCAAAGTGCTGCCCAGGAAAGATTACTTTTTCCTAGACTAATTCAGGACTTGGTGGAAACTCTAAGTTTGGCACTCTGTCGGAAGAGGAAGGTGATAAAATAGTTGAGTTGTCATGATTTTTGAAAGATACAGCCAAATTACTGATTGCTGAAGGCAAATGCACTAATTTCACATGTATGAAATTCTGTAATAAGTGAAGGCTGGCTTGAGAAGGAAGTTACTTTAAAGCAAGCTGGTGTGTCAACTGATTTATGCTGCAGTGATTGCCCAAGAAAATGCTCTTGCTTTATTGTCACAAGGTAATCCTTTGCACAAGGTAATCCTTGTTAGTTTTCCTGCCCGTTAAAATAGTACCTTGGATTTTCTCTGTCAGTGTTTTCACTGTTCCCTAAGGTATCAAAGAGGTGCCATATCTGAAGATGGTGTCCTTGGCAGCACAGTGAAATGCACTGATGAGACTTCTAGCAAAGGTACTCTACTCAAGGAAGTAAATCTCTCAGCCTGCAGTCCAATGAAAATGCTCTTAAGGGAGTTTCTACGTTACACACTGTGGTACAGAGTTGCTAACTCAAATCCCAGAAACGATATAGTCATATTAGATCTGTGTGTCTTAGTAACAGTGCCAACCCCATTGCCTTTTGTTTATAAGCAAGCTCAGTCTGGGTTAGATTACTTACCTTCTCCATTGCTGTGTGTTCTACAGTGCAGTTTTACGTGCAGTGTCTTTTAAATCTTCTAACAGTGATAGCTTAAAATTGGCTTATGTAGAAATAATAACTTGTAGTTTGAAAGTAAGTTAGCAATTTGATAACGCTATTCAGTGTTACTGTTGTCTGGATGTTACTGAGAGAAGGGATGGAAAAATTCTGTTGCAAACTTCTCCAGAGATAAGGTGGTAACTTGGAAATAGCGTGACAAGGAAAGCAGAAACAATTAATTTTAAACTCAGGTTGAATCTGTAAGCTGTACCACTCAGTGTCCTAGGTATCCATCTTTTTCAGTACATGCTGTCATTCAGTTTATGGACTAAATGTAAAAATCACAGTAGAGCTTTCAAAACACTCTTATGAATTCATTTTCTGAAAGGTAGTTATGCACTTTGAATAAATGGCACACATTATTGTTTTGGTTTAGAAAGAGAAACTTTAACAAGCAAAAAATGGGATGGGTAAAAATTCACCAGTCAGGGAAGTTACTGTATTGCTGAGGTTATTATTTGCATTACATTGTTGATATGTTCATTTGTTCTTTGTGACATAGTCTGTTTTATTCCATAAGAGCAATACCTACAGCATAATGGGATTTTCAGTTTCTGAGATTCTTTATGTTCTGTTTTTATTCAATTAGTATGTGGTGCTTTCACTCATGTTGACTGTTGACTGAAAGGAAATGAAGAGACAGAAACAGAAAAACAGAAAAAAATATCCTTAATGTATTCTAGTCTTTACCCTTCATCTACCTACCCGTCCTTTCTCTTCCTTTCTGCCCCTGGAGATGTTTGAGCAACATGTGCTACTGCTTCGTATCACCCCTTCACTTCCCTGCAGCAAAAACACATAGTCTCTAGACTACAGCATTTTTACTGCATGTGAGGAAACCAGATTGTTACTCTTGCTGCATTTACTGTACTTCTTTCACTGATACTGCTCTGCTGCCCCTGAGGTCTGAATGACATTGATCTGATACAGCCTAGAAATAAAGCCATCGTGAGCTGTTCAGAAATCTCATGGCTAATGCAAGGAAGTCATTAATGCTTGCATCTTGTTTGGATAAATAAAGGTGGGTAAGGAAATTGCACCTTAGCCAAAATATGAGAAGCGTGATGATACTGTTAGGACAGGATCTCCACTGAAAAGCCTTACAAATGCACATGTTGTAAGAAGTTGTTTTTAAAAAACCAAACTTGTCTAGCTGTCCGGTTGGGAAAAATGAGTGCAGTGAAAGCAGTAGTATTTGCTTAATGCTAGGTTTTCAGAGTTATGGGAATCTTTGCCATTGTCAAACTCTCTATCTTTGTTAATTTCCTTGTTGAAAACAACCTTTTAGAGAAAAACTCTCCATCAGCAAAACAGTTTTCCTGAGAAGTATTGTGGCTTTTTTATTTCTTTTTAAAGCGTGGTATAATTTATTGATGTATCTCTCCAGTGTTGGTGTCCTTGGTCAGGGGTCCTTTTTAATCTACTGTTGTGCTGTGATCGTAGTATATCGAGTACTGTGCAACATCATGGTAGCTATTCAGATAAATGCTTTCCATTTCCATTTCTCCTTTACCTGACATAACACAGCATTACTTCCTGCACCGTTGTGCCTGTTAGTGACTCTCACAGAGTGTCCCATTGTACATCTGTGGCACAGCACCTCACTTGTAAGAGCTCCATTATATAGGCATGGTAACATGAGAATTGGCAGAGCTTTTTATTTATCTTCATTTTATTTTGTAATCATAAATATGTCTGTTCAGTGGATTGTTCTAACATCTAAAATATATGCAACAAATGTGGGTTTTACTGAATTTTGTGGAATCTGCTGCTTTGATGGGTAGAACTGTGTGTCCCTTTGTAATTTTTTTTTTCAGTGTTGGAGGATTATTAATACTTCTCAGCTGCCTCTCTAAATGTTTCTCTTCAATCAGGGCCAACTGTAACTTGATGGAACAGGTGGTTGCTTAACCAGCAAATCATTTAACATAAAGCCCCAGCCAGAATGTAGCTTTTCATAATTAAAAGACTCATACTGCTACTGTGAGCCATCTTTTCCCTTGCTCAGCATTGCACCACCGTTTCAGACAGAATGTGCGACAGTAAAATAAAGAACATCTCCAATGTTAACCCTGACTCACCCAAACATTTCTCACATGTATTCGATAGTAGGGTGATGTAAGACTCGAGGGACTTGCTTTCCATGTCTCAGGAGAAAGTGTTTCTTTTTATTTCTACGTTTCTTTTGAAGATGGCAATCTCTTCTTGTTTTAAGGGGAAAAACCCCAACCCAAGCATATGGTTCTGCCTTTACATTGCAAAATGCTGTCACTCAGGGACTCCAAAGGCAGGGCATGGAGTGAATGTTTGGATTGCATGTTACTGCAGCATTGAATAGCCACTGACACTGGGGCAGAAAGAGAGAGGTGCTTTATGTTCTTCTTCTTACCTAAAGTTATGACTGTCTCAGAGGCTGGTCCTCCTTATTTGGAAGCTGTGGCTGGCAGGGAAGGAGGACTGTTAACCTGTGTAGGCAAGAGGTCCACATAGTGGACATACAATGTCCCCTTTTTTTCCTCAGTAATTTGAGGACATATTCAAAACCTCTAGCATACTTACTCCTGGTGAATAGTTGTCAAAACAAACAGCCAGCCAACCCTGAAGCTAGTTTTTGGGAGGTTTTTAACAATTAAGCTGTTATTAACTTCCTGGATGATAGTCAGTATTATTTTCCAGGCAAGCAAACAGACTCGTCCATCACCTAAGCAGGTAGTCTGGTCCACTGCCCATATTATAATACTGTATACTAGCATGATTGTTAATCATATAAACATCATAACTGTAGGGCATTACAGCCTTTAAGTCAACTGGTCAGGATTCTATGTTGAAATCTGTAGTTTTGGCTCTTTTATTTATTTGTAGAAGTATTTGCTATAAATATAAGGTGAATGGTTGTACCAAGTTGCATAATTCACAAAGTGAGACTGTTATTAGCTGCAATTGTAATTTTCAGATTTGACAAATGTATTATAATTCCAAGTATTTATGGTGACCTACTTAGAAAAGATGCAATACAACTATAACCATACTATTTATGTAGATTTGCCAAATATAAAAGAAGTTTGATATTATTACTTTATAAAATATTATCCCTCTGTTTTTTGGGTACAGTGCTTTTCTCATGTACCAGTTAATAGTGTATGCAAAGAGTTTTTTACCAGATGCCTGCAAAAGGATCCAAGAAAGCTTTGTTCAGAACAAATCTAATGTTGATTGCCACCAAAGGGGAAATTGGGGCCTCCAATATAGCTCAGTCTTTGTAGTCTGAACTAAGGAACTGGCAGCTTGTTTACAGATAAATCTGGACTGAAATAACAGAAAAAATCCATTTAATTTACATCCCCCCCCCCCTTTTTTTTTGAGTGAAAGTCTTTGTGCAGAAAGTTTTTAGCATAAAGTTTTCCTACTCCATTTTTGTCTTTTTTTTTTTTTTTGTTGTTGTTGTTCTTTGGCTGAAGTTTAAACATTTGCTTGTGATGTCTGTGGAATATGCAAGAAGTTAAAGCTCCATACTTCAGAATGAAAAGGCTATTCAGACTAGTTTTGTTTAAGCAGCAAGAGAACTATATACATATTTATTCCTAATGTTACCGAGTGATTATTGCCAAATTAATTTGCTTGAGGCATAGAATGAGGATCTTTAAACTAGCGACCATTACATATTTATTTTCTTTTTTAATTCTTAGTGTCTTACGAATTGCATAGATACTTCATGTTTTTGTTGCATCTACTTGCTTTTGATATAGTAGTATATCCATGTGTTCAAATAAATTATAAGAGTTTAAGATTGATGTATCATCTTAGTATTGTACCTAATCTGTTACTATCCTTTAAAGCATGATGGATGCTTTGATCAAATAATAGTTTCAGCTGACTACTGAATTAAGTGAGAGACAGATAGATATATTCACTCTCATTGACATATTATTAGTCTTTGAATAATCCTGTAAATTCAGGCTTTGTATCACACTCCTTTGTATATACAGGGTGAAAACACTCCTTTATTAAAAATCAGGATGAAAGAATTTACTAAATCAAGATTTCAGAGTATTGAATGAGTATTCAGTATCATTTGGTGTCCTTTCAGAAATGTCCTAGTTAATTGTGACATCAGGGCTTAATACATGATAGTGGGTTATCATGTACAAAATCTCAATTTTATATATGGCACTGAGCATCTTTTATTGCAAGTACATTTTTAAAACCTGTAGTCAGATTGTACACTAGCTTTTATTTCTAACATCCACCCTGCATAGTTGCATTTGCTTACTAGTTGTAAGTTACACTTTTTCAAAATTAATACATAGAGTGACATTGTAGTTTGGTGTGTGTAAAAGCCTAGCTTTGAAGTGTTTTGAAGTGGTTATGATAATGGCTGTGAGGTACATAAAAGTGTAAAAAAGAACATCTGCTCCTGTCATAACTGATGCTACTTCTCATCAAGATCAGCACTTTAATTTGAATAAGGCATTAATTTATATCAAAACTGGTTTAATTGTGAAGAATTTTTTCCTCTGTGTATTTTTGGCTAGTATATTTGGCTAGTTTAACAGTACTAATCCTGATTTCAAACCTGTCCAGATAAAAAGTCCTTGTAGCTTTTCAATTTTTCGAGGAAATCCTTTGTGTTCCTGGACCCAGCTCTCAGTTCTTTTGGGACATGCTGCATTTCCAGGAGGGAAGCAAAACAAATCTGATGAATCCTGCCCTTTAAAGAAATACTGCAGTGTTGTACTATTTCACAGCAGTTCTTATAATTCGCTCCATTTGTGCATACATATATTTTAATTTTTCACTTCAGTACACACATAAAATATGACAGAGTTCCAGTTGCTTTGGGAACTTTAATTTCCAATTTTCTTATCTTTACTTTTAAAATCAAAGTGTTTCATTAATGTGTGTTTCTTCCTCTAAGTTTGAAAAAGACTGTATTTCGTTCTCAGCCTACAGCTACAACTGATGGTAGTAATAGACAAAGGCATGGTAAGTGAATTAGCTTTTATTATACTCACAGTTGCTTCTCTTTTCTATTTTATTTCTGCATTTTCCTGTGTGAATTCTCAAATCTATACATACTAAAACTGGAGAGGGATGATTTCAAAGCTGTACGTGTGATTATTTCTGAAGAGGGCACTCTGTGCTCCTGAGCTGCACACATGACCAGCAGAGCTGGCATACCTCCATTTATTGAATGTGTGTGACTGATCTGCCTAGTGCATTTGGCTCAGCAGGTCCAGGATGTGTTGAACAGAGACAGTAGACATGCCTGACTCAGGAAATCTGCTTAGGGCGTGTGCCGTAACACCAAACTGTCTTGTGTTTCAGGCTCTGTGGTACTTGTGGTACCTACCCAGTGTCATAACCACAGTTTTCTACCTGGCAGCCATACAATCTAAAAACACTATAGAAGAAATCTGCATGCCTGTTTTGCATATTTTATATGTTTTAATTGTGTGTTTAGAAAGTAGCGTTTTGATGTATTTGTAGCATAGACTGTATTTTTAGTTATTTACACATTACATAAATGTTATGAAATTGAAAAAAAAGGGTTCTTTAATTTGATCTGTTAATGTATGTTAATTTGCCTATAATACTATAGGGAAAAACTTGAAAATGAAAGAGGGCATGTTGGGGGATACGGACTGGAAGGTGAGCTTACTCCTTGTGTGCTGAAATGCTGGTGAGGGAATAGAAGGAGCATTCTAACAAATGAGCTGTACAGTTTCACTCTCAGGTTGGAAGAATGTAGCAAATGAAGTCCTGCAGAAGTCTCTCCTAGATACATTGGTCGTAAGACAGCTTCTTAATGGAAGAGGGGACTAGTCAGCTGTGTCCCCATAGGGTGAGAAACAACTGAGTGAGTGGCGATTCAGCATGAAAGTGTCTTGTGTGCCACAGGGCATGCGAGTCAGCGTTATCATGCTGTTACAAAAAAGGCATGGTACATGAGGTAGTTCACTGCCTCATCTCTAGTAATATTTTTACCCTGTGGAGCGCTGGTGAGGCATTGGCTGGAAAGGAATATGGTCCAGTATTGAGCAGTGTGGCTAAAGAAACATACAAAATAATCAGAGATTGTCTAAGGACAAGCATCAGGAGAAATCAGAATCTAGAAATGATGACTTGGGGGAAAGATTTGGAGCTTTTAGTTAAGAGAAGATGAAACAAGATTCTGTAAAACCCTTCAGATACATGAAATGCTGCTGCAAAGAAGGGAAGATCTGTTCTCCATCATAGTGGTAGGTAGAACAAGACGCAGGTCTTAAATAGAATTAAACTTCTCATGTTAGGAATAATTAAGTACTGTAGTAGGTTGCCAGAAGAAATAGTGAAGTGTACTTCACAGAAAACAAGGTAAAAGTAATTAGCCAGACTTCTGTCAAGGATGACAGCATCATGGCCATTCCTGCTGGGGCACATGATAGACAAGTTGATCTCCCCAGGTCCTTCCAGACTTATTCTAAAATGTAATTTTTCAAAGATGCTTTGAATCTGAACAAAAATATAAATATATATCCCCTTATTGTGTTTCCAAAGGCTGGTTTGGTGTAAACATTGTGTCAGTAAGCTTCTGGATAGAAGACTTTTTGTTGTAGTAAGAATTGGCATCACCCCCCCAACCCCAACCCCCACCCCTCTTTTTAGCCTTGAAAAGTTCCTAGATAAGTAAAAGCTGTTTATTGTTTCCAGAATTAGAAGGTATACATCAAAGAAATACATTTTTGTGTGAGGATAGTCCTTGTTAGGTAGAGAATTTGGAGAGATCTGTGTTTTGTGTGGGATCAGAGATGTTCTTGCCAAAGTCCCATCTGTTCAGCTTTTATTCAGCTCTGTTTTCTTTTCACCTCTCTGTTGTGCTAGCACGCCAAGTGGAGACATGACTGACGGAAGCTGAGTCCTTAAGTTGTGCTGGTTTCTCTCCAATTGCAGGTATCACAAATAGTGACTGAGTTTTCATGGAGAGGTTTCATTGGTAGTAAAGTCACCTGGTTAAGGAGTGGTCTGATCCAGGAAAGCTTAAGAAGCTGTCTTTAACAAATAGAGAGCAAGTAAAGGAACGATTATGCTATTCTGGACATAGATGACAAGCCTAGTCCCCAGGATTTCTGTGACTGGCTGAGAAATCATGTACTCAGGACTCTTTACAAAGCTTGTCTGTGCTAGTGTATGTGTTAATCACACCTATGATGTTCCTCTTTATAAGTTAAACTGTGAAGCAGGGAGATCTCAACTGAAATTATGGGGAAAGATGTGCACGGAAATGAGGACTGAATCCTCTGTCACAAGGATGTAGCTTATAGCATATGGCATAGCTCTGTCATAAGGGAGGTCCTGGGTAACCTGTAGCCTGGGAATGTATTTAGAGGCTGAGTGATTGAAGCGTAGCACCTACAGCAGCCTTAAAACACTGGAAATTCTTCATTTGCACCTCATAACAACACCCTTGTGGGTGGCCCATAAGCCTGAGGAATATTTCTCTGTGTAATTTGTTGGTAACTCATTGGAGATAGGAGAAAATATTTCCTCCTGAGCAAGGCACTCTGAGGAGAAGAGATTTTATGTTTTATCTTGACCTGATTTTGATGAGGTAGCAATTTGTTCAAAATAGATTGTTGCCATTTCTGTCCTTTTTCTGTAGAGGTTCTAATGGAGTTTCTCTCTTCCCTTATCGTGAAGAAAGAGGCCTTGCTGAAGGTGGTAGCAGTAATTTGGAGAGACAGCCCTATAGGATGGGCAGCACAGGGGCTTTCATGTTTGAATTATGAAAGATTTGGGCTGAATGGAGTATTTTTCCCCTCAACAAGACACTTAGAATTATATATATCATAACTGATTCCTGGGAGAGTGGGATAATGGATCCAATTATTCTCCCATTTAAAGAGATCACAAATCAGGACTGATTTGACTGGGTTTATGCTAATAACACAGTAGATGTAAAAGGAAAACAAGGGGTTAATTTGCTGAGATATTTTATTTGGGCTTAATAAAATCACCACATTTGTCAAATAACTTTTGGTTAATTTGCAAAATTTTAATTAATATATTCTGTGCTACTGATTTTTTCTTTGGAAGCTAGGCATCTTTTTGCTAATGCTTCTGTCAGAAACCATCACTCTGGCAGCATTTTCTTGGCCTGACCCTGTTTTCACACCACACATGGCAGTGAGCTGAATATGTTGCAGTACTGTAGCAAAATGAGTGTCAAAGCAGTGTATACATGGCATAGGCTACTTGCTCAAGGACAAATTCAAAAAGAATTAAAAAGTTCTCACTGTCAGATCTATTTGTAAAGAAAATCATTCCTTTGCTAGGAGGGTACCTGTAATTGCATGTAAAGCAATACGGGGGGTATCTGTAATTGCTGTCTATTCCATAGACTTTTTCCTGAAAGCGCAGATCCATAACATTGCAAAAATTCAGCTTGAAGTTTGGGAGTTGTTAACTGGCCTCAGGATTTGTCTTCATCTTTCTACAACAGTTTTGCCCAGGCTTTTGCAGTGCAAAGTTATTGGCAAAGGTAGTAAAGTTTTATTGGAAAATATTTATTGGTATTTTGTAATTCAGATAATTAAATAAAGCAGATTTACAGTTGTGGCTTTACCGGTGTGGCTAAATTGCATAATATGGTGTGCAAGAAAATCAACATGTAGGTAGAGCCTGTGTGCAGTAGTTAGCTTGAGCTCCATCTCCAAGCACAAAGATGTGGGGTTTCTCTCTGTATCAGCAACATTAACTGAACTGATAGTAATCTCATAGCAATCCTGGTGGATACCCCAGAGGAGGAATTAAAAGCTGCTTCGAGGGAAGTAGCTTGCTTTCCTGGACTGTGATTGATAGGCCAAGAAGCAATAGGCTTCATTTATTTTAATACTAATGATAGAAAAGCATTGGAGCAGTTTGTGTAGGGAAGGTGTGGATTCTCTGTCATGGAGACATCTAGATATCTCTCAGACTGATCTAGGAAAAGTTGTCTGTGGCCTGAGGCTGAGGGTGCACTAAGTGACTTCTTGACAGTCGAGCAATGTGCTACAGTAAAAGGGGATTTTTGCCATCTTGGCCTACAGTAGAAAAAACAAACTGGTTTTTGTATTAGTTACAAATATGTCAGAAGAGAACTCAGTATGTTGTTCGACTTCTATCACATTGGAACAGCAATTTCCCACTGCATTTGAGTTCTGTGCGCTATGACGCCTGTGCAACTGTAGATCAGTATCTGCAGTTTGCTTTGCAGTTCTTCCCTGTGTTGTACTCAGGTGTTCACTGCAGGTACTGCATCTGCTCTTAGCTAACTAACAGAAGTCTGGGTTTTGTGAGTAATTTCCTCCCAAGATTGGCTGCCCACACATCTCTAGCATAGAACAAGTTATAATAAGCCATTTTATTTCTAAATCAGGTGATTTTTCCTGTGAGATCTCAGTGAGGTCTGAACTGATTGTAGTACAAAACTCATGAGGTATGTTTCCAGTTTTACATATATGAAAATAATGAAATTATTTTAAATGTCAAAAACATCTTTACTGGGGCATAGACTGCAGAAAGCTTTGTGAATAAATGCTTTGCTAACTCCAGTCTATAACTTTCCTAGGGAAGCTGATCACATTTGACAAGGGAAATAGGATTCCACAGGAGGTTATAGGAAATTATGAGATGATGCAAATAGAAATAGGGGGAGGAGAGAGAACAACTTCTCTGTAATTGAGTTGCAGATAAAATTGAATTTAAAGGGTCCAGCAAGCTTGTTTGAAGTTCAAAGAAGCTTGTGCATAAATTTGGCCTGCCTGGAGTTATTGCATCTTAACACATATAGCTTGATCAAAAGAAAAGTAGAAATGGAGTAGTTCCAGAATTCCAGACTGATTAAGTCAATCTTTCTTGCCCACTGATGGAATTCAGAAAAATATCTTTTGGTCTTCTCTAAAGTATTATCCTCCTGGATCAAAGGATTTCTCTTCCAGCCTTTCTATACTAATCATACAGTGAAAAAAATGAACTTCTATAGCGAAAAGGTTATTTTCTTTGTGATCTGTTCAAGTTACCGGTTCGTGGGGGCTGCTATCCTGCAATAAGCCACAGAAATGCCAAGTCAGTAAAAATACTTACTCCTTTAATAGCTTACATTTACCTTTATGACAAACTTGGAGAATGAAATAGTCAAATGCAGTGTGATCTGTGAAAGTGTACCCATTTTGTGTTGTGATTTCTTACTTTGTTTCTGTGAAATGGGGTGCTATTATTTGAAGAACCTCTGAATGATCCTGCTAGCAGTGCTCAACAGCAGGAGGAGGTCAGTAGCAATAGAAAGCATTTGTGAGTTAAGTTTTGAGTATCCACACAATACACAGAATATGGGTTCTTTCAGAGGTATGCATTTGAATTGGCAGGAATTGATGCTATTGAATTAGCTAGACTGAAAAATCTGAGTAGAGACAAATGCCCTGGTACCATTCTTAGCACATCTAGTTTCGAAAGTCTTAATTTAAGGAAGCAGGACTTGAAAGTATAATTTAGGCCCCGAAGCGGGACAGGATTGGATGAAGATTGATGCGGACAGAAAATCCGTGGGACTGTGACCTTTCACATAGCAGATACTGTTCTGTGATACTGATAATTTTCCAGCCTTTTAAAGTCTAATAATAGGCAATCTAGGGGAACCAAGTACAAAAGTTTTCCATGTGTATATTTCCATATAGTCTGTATATAGAGTGGAAATACAAACAAGGAAATTATAAAATGTCCTATTTAATTAATTTTGATCTGCAAGACACTTGGGCATTTTGGAGCTCAACTGACTGAAAGAGGTCTCTTTGCAGGCCTGCTTATCTACCAGCATGGACCTAATTGCAGTATTAGAACCTGCCTTATTTTATACGTATTGTAGCTTTACTGTCTGTTGTAAAGGTGTTTGTATCATTTCAGTGCCTTATAAACACTCTTTGACAGTATTTAAAATAGGACAAAGAAAATATATTTAGGTGAGGTCATTTTAGTGTAATGAGCATTTTCTCCTCCTTTCCCAGCAAGGTTTTGTGCAGTTCTAAAGGCCTTTAAGAGCCACTGAGGAAGCTGACTTTTATGGAATGTGGGAAGCATCATAGCTCATTTTAAGTGTGTGCCTAATATTCCTATGTGCCTAGTAACTTAAAATCTGGCCTCTATTTGAGATGGCACAAATCTTTAATTCTATTAGGCTGTTAAAAATAATATAAATCTATTCAGTCACTGACAGCAGTTTTTTTTATTCTGTGTTGATTTGGGATTATGAGAGTTATGGAGGAATGTGACCTTGATGCAGGTTTAGGTGCAACACTTCTTGACACAATGCAGTAGAGAACAGCACTGGTGTTAACTTATGTGGTTAAATGCATTAGGGGTGAATTACTTGAAACAAATTAAAGAAGTGGAGTTCTTATTTCATAAACTGCATTTTAATCTCATGGATGGCTGTGTTTATGATAGTTACAGCAATACAGTAAATTAAATGTGGATAGAAGGCTTACCAATATCTTCATAAGCAGATATTTTATGTTTGAACTAAAATAGAAATAGGATATGCCTTAAGTCAAGAAAGTTGAAGTCTCATGTATTTACTAAAAAAGATAAATTTACAATTTTGAATAGTTAATATTTGCTCTGTTATTCAGTCTGAAGCATCCAGAAAGAAATTAGGCAGGTCATTATGTCATGGAGTAAAACGACACTAACAGAATTTTGCGATGGAATTTTGTAAAGAAGTCAGCACAGGTGACAGTATAATCAACTTCAGGACTGCTGAGACTCATAGCATATGGATCCAGACATCTTGTGCCTATTGTAAGAGTACAGTTTTTCCTTGATGTTAATTAGAAAAACCTGTATGTTGTATGAAAAAGTTGTAAATATATTAAAAAAATAATTGCCACATTTTTTGCTGTATTTACTGGAATTTCACCACAGCCTTTTCTCAACAATTCCAGTTAGCTATGGGAAGAGTTCAAAAATCTAAATAAAGGAAAAACATTTTGAGTTACATTTGTACCCTTATTTTTTTTCAACGTGTCCTGTCCCATTGTCCCCCCCACCAAAAAAAAAAAAAAAAAGGTATATTTGATCTACATTTGTCAAATAAATTTAGGAAATCAGTGTTGCCTTTTGTGGTGAATAAGCTGGTAGGAAAAATCAGGCAGCTCTGCTTGTTAGTAATCCTGGTGCAGAAATGTAGTTTTATATTGTGAATATAATCCATGTGTGGGTGAAATTTGTAGTTTATCTAATGATTGCATTCCATTTTGCAGTGACAGTTTTTACTAAGAGTACATTTATTCAGAGACAATCTAACCTAATAAGAATAGCCTCAAGTTAAGGGATTTCTTGTTGTCCTTTTTTAATGCTTTGCTTATTCTGAAATTAGTAGCATTTAGGCATAGCAAAACAGGGTTTTTTTGGTCGTGTTTTTTTTTTTTTTTACTTATGCAACACTTTTTTTCAGTAGTTTAATATGTATTACTTGGAAACTGTGCAGTACGTATTTGAAAATTTAATATTTTTCAGATACTGAGGTAGGATTGAAATGACTGTAAAAAACCCAGAAAAAAACCCCTTCCAAAATTTGGTCAAAGCTATAGCCACAGATTTAATTTGAAAGTCATAGGGGACCTCTATGATTTTACCTTCTGCATGGTATTTTTACAATTTTATTTGGGTTTGTTTGAGCATTAAAATGAAGGTTTATATGCGGTGGGGAGTGGGGCTTTTCACATCATTAGTTTAAACACACTGTAGAAAATATTCGCTTTTATAATAAAGGTTAGTAGTTAGCTTAACTTTTACATTGTATGTTCCATCCAACATGGTATATATATTCAATAAACCTGTGACTAATTTTTATACCTGTATATTTTGAGCTAAAATCTGATCAGTGGACTAGAACCCATATAAAAGAAGTTTTGATGTTAAAAGTGGGGACATCTGAACACAGGAGTGACAGGCCCAGCCAATCTTAATTTTACTGCAGTTTTTCCTGCAGCAAAATTGAGAGAATTGAATTCAGTTACATAGTTTGGAAATAGTTCTCTCTTTCTTTCAAGAGGCTTTGAATTCTGCAGGGTGTCTGAGTGGGGGCTGTGTGTGTCCCTGGGAGACAGACAGGGTTGTGTGGTATCTGCACTGTGTGAAGGAGAGTTGGGGTTTCTTTCCCCTGCTTGGGTTTTGCTGTGCTGATTGTTCAGAGAAAAGCTTTACCCCATCTTCTGCTCTGATATAACTTATCATACCCACTAAAGGAACTCTCTCTATCCGTTTTAGCCTCCTAAGTGTTACGGGCCAAATGCAATGCTCTCTAACCTGACCTCTCATCTGTATTTGCAGATAGAGACATATGAGGCAGAAGCAGTTGTAAGTGAAGAAGTTAGAGACAAACATACGTGCCATGATAGTATACGTGTATACACAGTATAATTGTTCCTTATCTTGAAATAACACTCCTTATCACTCCAAGGTCATCTTTCTTATGCCTAAAAATGTAGTTTGGTGGGGGTTTTCCCTCTCATCTAATAAAGCCATCACTTTTGTCACACATTTTTCATAAAACTGGAGCTGTAAAGTCATTACTGTAAATTTATGAGTACGTGCACATATAAGCACAGAGCGTTATGGCTTTTACATTTCCCTGTTTTGAAGGAGACAAGAATCAAGACTGTAAAGTCTAACACAGGAATAAAGCAATGACAAAGTCTGGAAAAAATAATTTCAAATAATTACTGAATGAGCTTTTAGGAGGGAAACAGGATATGCCTTTTGAGGAGAAAGTGAGTTTGAAAGGCACCAGCAATATGATTTATCACGTGTTCCTGGATAATACATCACACCAGAATCCTATCTATCTAGTCTGTTGCTCTTAGCAATTAATCTCAAACAAGGACAGATGCATACTGAAAAAGGTGAATTGATAAAATGGAAAGGTGTCCATACCTGCTATAGGATGTTCTGTAATAGCTTTCTAGTTTGAAGTATCAACCAGACAGAGGTCAGGAAGAAGTTTCTCCTCTGCCCACTTCTTGTGTTTATATAATTTGGTTTGGCACTGAAAGAACATCTTGGTGGTGGTGTGTTTTTCTTAATTTCACAACTATATAAAATTTTACTTCATATTACTATAACCAGAAAGGTTTGAAAACAAAATCTGTGCATTGTAATAACAGGGGAAATCCTGGCTTGAAAAGCTTTGTATTGGTACCTACTATAGTAGGTAAATAAGGTTGCAACTTGATGGAGTTTCCTCCTCATTTTTTTTCTTTCTTTCTTTCTTACCCCGTAAAATAGGTACCTGAAAAAAGTGGCTTCAGGGCATTTGATTGAAGATTTTTTTAAGATTAGTGGAAATAAACTTGAATTGCAAATTTTGCATCCAGATCTTAATATTTTATGTCTAAGAGTTCTGGGAGACATTATTTGTATTATAACATTTTGGAAAAAGTGCTTGGGTTCTACAACTGAGCTCAGAATTCGAATGCCAGCAAAATAAACACGTTTGGGTTGTACCTATTTGTAATTATGATGGATGCAGAATTTGTTTGTTAGGGAGGTCTCTCACAGCAGTTGCATACAAAATAATTTGCTTGTTACCTTTCCATACTTGTGGTACCTCATCACCTTTGAAAGTCGCTATTTATCACTTTATGGCACTGGTGAGTAAGTGCTGCTGAGTCAATGCTTGATTAGTTTCCAGCTAGTCCTGTGTGAGTAATTTATTTAGATGCCAAACAATCAAATCAAATTTTCAGAGTATTGTGGCTTTACTAGAACTGCAATGTGGTGTCATCATGGTGCCACCCCCAAAGACTCTTGAGGCCAGTGATTACTCTGAAGTCATCTCCTCAGACTGGCAGTGACATCATTCTGACATAGTACAGCAGTCCCTCTGGATTTTCATTACCTTTTGCAACAGTGTGATGTTGTAACAGTACTGCCAATGGCTTCTATTAATACCAGCCTGAAACTATTTTGATGAGAAACATTGCAGAGGGATTTTTGTTAAGAAAGTATGAAAAGTTTTACTGCAGAGTCAATGTTTTGAAAAGAAAATTACCAGTAAAATAATTCTTCTGGTAATTTTTTTTACAAATACTAGTAGATTTTCTGTACATCTGTATTATCTAACCATGCATATCAATGCATATTTAATTTTGTAATAAAAATCTCTGAAATTGATGTGACATGAAACAGAAAGCATACCTTAAGTTGCCAAAAAATTTTGGAAATTGTGATTAGGTGATATTTGTGTATTTTTGCTGATGTTAAGACTCAATCACTTAATTTAGTTGATTCAAATGTCAAATTTTACTTGAAGTATTAATGTCGGCTGATTTCATAGCTTCTCATAGCTTGTACTGTGGAACAAGAAGAATAATTGAAACCATGCATGTTGTTTATATAAAATGGCCTAGCACGCACATGGTAGTTTGAAAGTTTAGAGCTGTTTCATGGGGGCACTGGCTCCTGCATATCAGGATGGGTACCTCTGGGAGAAGGCAACCTCATTTTTTCTTTCTATTCTTTTGTCTTTTTTAAGGATTTTCACTGCTTTACAGAAGCTGGGCAATAGGGTACCAGATTAAATTATTATTACTTTTACCTTTCATTAGGCAGAAGGAAAAAAAAGATATAGGTAAATTATTGTCTTCATTCAGCTTCCACTGTTCCAAGAACTGTCAGGGCTCATGGGCAAAGTTTCAGGCCAGTACTGCTTTTGTTAGAGGAGCTTCTAGAGAAACCACTGGCAACATCCAGATGAGTGAGTGCAATAGATGTGTAGAGTGAAACAGTTAGTGATAGGGACCCAGTCTGCACTGTTTTCTTTCAGACCATGTCTGATCTTATGAAGGGAGCACTCACAAGCAGATGAAACATTCCTGAAGCAAATCCTTATGATTTCATTTCCTACAAAAGGAGTTCAGTTTGATTTGAGACCACTACGCAATGCCAGCCAAAATGTGATAAGCTCCTGATGTGCATGTTCAAATGGGTAAGGTGGGAATCTGCCACCGTTTAAACTGTGGATTTTGTCAGATGTACTAAAATTCTTTTTCTTCAACCAGCATGGCAGTCCACAGATGCACTTAAATGAACATAAGAATGGCAACCTTTCAATAGTACAGGGTCAGCACACATAAAAGGTGGTAGGAACTACAAATAATACAAAATAGCTATATTGTTGGTAATGGATAAGCTTCATGATTCCCATGCCTCCCTGATTGTCATTGTTCTTTTCAAGTGGGAGTACCTTGAGTGTCTTAAGTATTTACTGTGATCTGTCTGAAAGCTACAACCCTTTCTGTAAACCAGAGAATTTTAAAGTCACTGAATTCAGAAAAGTTGTCAGTTCCCCTGCTTTCAGGCTTCTATATGATCCTAAAGTTCTCTGGAGAAGTGTTACAGCATTACATGGTGTGATATTTGGCATCTGCATTGCCTCAGGAATATTTTAATGATTAAGGCTTGTCATTAGTCTCCTAAAATCTCTGAGAATAAAATTACATTTTATACTAACATAATTTCTGGAACAACACAGTCAAGAAAACAGCTGGGGCACATTTCACCTTTATTAAGGAGTTTGGTAAATGAATAGAATAGGGCCATAAAAATCTATTGTGACTCTTCTCTCATTATCAAGGATTCACTGTAGAAACCATAACCATGACCTTAAGCATTCTGTGCCCAAAAGGGAATATATAACAAATGTGTGTCAAAAAGTAGTCACTCTATGAATGTAACAAGATTGGTAGGTTTTCTAGTTAGCTCTGATCCTTTTATTAGTAGTCTTTTTTTTTTTATGTTGGAAGGGGACCTTTTAGGGACAAGAAAAAGGTCTGTGTATATACACCTGTTGGTAGTTTTTTGATTAAGTCTTGTTATGGCCAAAGAACTCTGCTTCTGAAATCTTAGGAGAGATGCCTTAAAAATAGCTCAGTAAACATTTCCTGTATTTATCAAAACTAAATTTGGTACAGCATTGTCAGAGGTTTGAGACTTCCCATAATTCAGACCATATAACCAGAGATGCTGTTTTGTATGAATATGAGTTACTCGAGCAAACCTAGGGAAGTAGGTTGGCCTAAAATCTGATGCAATTAATCTGTTAGAGGTTACTATCAAATGTAACCTGGGGGAAAAGATACCTTATTTAAGGACAAAGGCTTGTGGAATGTGTACTTTACTGAATCCAGCTTTAGATTCCCATGCAAAGGGCTCTAGAACTACTTCCTACCAACTCGGGAACCTGCACTGATAACATTTAGAGGTTACTTAAAAATAGCAGTGTGTTGGAACACAATTGTGTCACAATTGTGAACAGAGTTGTGTAATATCCAAGAGAAACTCATGCCTTTTATAATAACGAACACCTCCCTTTCTTCACTGAAAATTACTCAATTGACATGTTTAGGATCAGATTTACCTGTTTCAAAGCCGTGTTGCATTACTCTTTCATATATTAAGGTTGAAATTGATGAATACATTCATAACTTTTTTCCTGCTGTTGTTTTCAGTGAAGAAACCCATTGTTTACAGAAAAAAATATTTTGTCTCTTAATGCATGACTTTGTACTATTTCCCATCAATTTTAATCTTTTCCTTCTACTGCACTCTTCTCTGACACCTCCCTCTTTCAGTGTAATACTCCAACTCCCCTGTATTGATGATACTGCATAAATTTGTGTATCAGCCAATTTCATTATCATAATTTTACTTTTTTGTGTTAAGATCATTAATGAAAATACTGAGATAAGCCATTTATAATCTCTCACTGGCCCTTTACTTTCTCTTTAAACACTGAATTTTTGCTTCTCTTCTAACTAACTCCTTATCCACCACAGAATTCTCATTGCTAATCACTTCATCAAAACTCTACTAGTGTTTCTGTTTGTTTTATTGAAATCCAGATGCAAACTGTGACACAGGGAAGTAGCGTATCTTTCAGGGAAGAATTTTCAGAGCTGAAATGTATAATTTGGAGCAAAAGTCTTTCACAGGAACAAGGGTCAGAAAATAGGATGTTTATTCTGGAACACAACAAAGCAAAGGTATCATTCGAGTGAGAGAGAGGTGATGGCATGGCCAGTTTGATAGGTGACATTTTAGAAGAAATTATAGATGCATGTGTTATGTGTTTGGGGCAAGGGGAGTAAAACAGTCCCTTGAAAAGGTCATCAGCAGGCACACAGCTAATGTACTTTTCACACAATACTGATTTATATTTGATTGAGGAGCCAGCATTGCATCTTTAGACTAGCTGATGAAGTTTGGTTATGAATACTCCTTTTGCAATTGGTATTTTGTTAAATCCTTTGCCCTTAACTGGTACCTCATGTAGGAAATCAGACTGAAAATAACTGTCCTGGAGTGACAGAATTCAGTCATCAGAATCTGCTTCTTTTCTGAAAAATGCAACAAATCCATTGATAATGACTGGTTTACTTATTTCTCGTCTTTGATGTTGTATCGTTTAAGCAGGTCTAAGTGCTGTAACTGTATTCAGTATGAAAATGTTGGCTCTTATTCTCTGAGTTTATAATCTGTTTAAGTAATTAAAGAAGTTGGATTATCACTCAGTTAAGGGAAACACAAGATCTTGGTCTCATTTTAATCTGTATATAGACATCCTGACAAAGGTAAACGTCAGGGGATAATCTGGGGGAAGCTGGAAGAAGGCAGTTTGAATTTATGAAACTGTAGGTCTTAGAAAGCTTGCAAAATCCAAATGCATAAGAATCTGTTTTAAATCTCATGGGTGGGATTCTTATTGTTAGAGGCCATGTCTAAGATATCTAACATTAGGCACCTGTTTTGAAAGTGTTTTGTGTTATTATTTCTCTGATTCTGCCCCCCCCCTCCTCCTCCCCCCGCCTCCCAAAAGAAGTGTGACTGCATTAGTTCAAAAGGTTTCCCCATCCCCAGCAAATGTCACCGCTGTTAGGGGCTCCTACAGCTTCCGGACCTGCTTGGCAGTTTTAAGAGCTACTCTTGCTTGCAGTGAATCATAAATAGCACCTAAAAATATACTTCCAGCTGCAAGCCCTTATGCAGTTTCCCTTCTCACTCTTTTAAAATCACCCCGGTGGGCACCGTTGTGCCAATTTCATCAGAGTCTAACAACTTAATGGGCGTGAGTTTCTTTCACTAATCTGGAGGTGGTCTCCACAGAGCAAGAGAGGGTAGCAGTAAAGAATCGTTTTCAGCAGATGTCTCCTGAGATGAAGAAACTAGTGGACATTTGATGCACACGAATGCACAGAATCTTAACTGAAAGAATTCTGGTGGGCTTTGTTTTTGAAGTGCTGCTATATGTCACCTTTCTGAGCAAGTAATCCTTTTTAAACACAAAAACCTCTCAAGAACTCTTACAAAGGAGCCATGTATTTATAGTTGCATGCACATAGAATACAGGAGGCTGGATTTATTTGAGAGATACAACTACTATATGGAATTAGCATGCAGTTTTGTGGTTTTTCCCATTAATTTCAGAAGTTGGTATTATAGACTAGAAATCAGATGGTAATTTTAGCATCTGTAACTTTCAGGTTTGGTGCGGATGAACATTTACATGTTTAGGCATTGATGTGTAAACTTATGATCTTCCCTTGCTTGTCCCATCTTTGTAATATGCCTGATGTAATGGTCTAAACATCAGGCCACTGAGCTGTTTTATCCAATTATTGACGTAGCATCAAGATATGATGCAACTTTTTATTCCTGAAGTTGGCTCAGTCTAGTAGCTCATTGCAGTCTTCAGCCAGATTACACCAAGTGGGCATGAAATATATACCTTCTGCTTTTTGTCTTCTGCTCCTCCTTACTTACTGCTTACACAGTTCATGAGAAACTTCCATATTGGAAGCTTAAGCTTATTTTATAACATTCAGTATAAAAACGAGTGGAGGAAGCTGCAGATCTGATTACATGTATTAAATAGAGGCAATGTACTTCAAATGTGAATAGCAGTAAGAATCTGAAAGAAAATTAGAAACATTATAATTTATCCTATTAGAAGTTAACTTTAAATGAATTTTAGTGGGAACATGAGCAAGCTGTGTAACATTTTGACATATCAAAACTCTTCTTCCTGTATAAAAACACTTTACTATTGGAACATTAGAGAGAATGTGACATAAAGTTGAGCTTCTAACACAGAGAATCTGTGAAATCATAGAATTGTTTACATTGGAAAAGACCTTTATGATCATTGAGTTCAATCGTGAACCTAGCACTGCCAAGTCCACCACTAAACCATGTCTCTAAGCACCACATCTACACATCTTTTAAATACCTCCAGTGACGGTGACTCCACCGTTTCCCTGAGCAGCCTGGTCCAATGCTTGACCACCCTTTGACATAGTCATGTCCTAAATGCATCCTATTGTTGCTGGCTTTAGCCATTACGTTGTTCCCGTTTTCTGTGTCCTACAAAAAGCATGACTTCTAACAGCTGGAGGAGAAGGCAGCGTACTAAGAATGCATGGAGGAGATTAGTAAAGTTCATTTTCAAACATCCCAGATGAGTTTCTTGGCTGTCAGCTACTTCCATTAGGCAGAAACCTGATGAGTTCCAATTTGTGCCTCCACAAAAATGCTGAAATATGTCTGCTGATACATTATTAAATTTGTAGGGCCAAACTTTCTGCCAATGTAAAACATCCACTGGTGATGCTTACAGCATCCAAAAATCTGGCCCATTATTAGCTAGTTCCTTAGGATTTAATTTCTTGTACTAGCACTATAATTTATTTGGGAGACTGTACCACCCTATTACAGCTTTTTGTTGTAAGAAAATACTGTAAGATACCTACTCAGTCTCAGAATTATTTTAAAGTCAGTGAAAACTTAAGATTGCTATTGTGAGAGATGCCTATATTGGGTAAGATGACAGCCAGGTGATTGCTAAAATCCGGTCAATAATCTGAAACAGGTAGTACTCACCAAGGCTTTCAGTGTCTTTTAGTGCTGTTACCAGACCACAAAGAAGAAAGACCATGGTAGCATAAAATACTAATGGACTACTGCCCTAATTAAGACAGCTTTCTAAAGTTCTGAAATAGAGCAGTGCTGCAAACTGTGGCATGATTGATAAAATTGATTAGTTTGAAAATGTTATTAATTCTGCATACAGGCTGGAAAGTATTGTGTTTTACCTAGTATTTTCTTTAGGCAACAAAGACTTCTGTCCTTCTGAACTTCCAGCATTTCTGCCTCGCATTTTCAGCTCTGTTGCATGGGTTTTAGTCTTGAATACCTGGTTGCATTCGGTGGAGTTACGTTGTGCTTGTTTTGCAGCAGTTGAGAAAAGAATAAGGCTAAATGCTGGTAACTGTTTTTGGGGAAAACAAAAGGCATTATGGAGGCTGTATTTTGTTTTACAATCACTGTTAATTTTAGAGTTTGCTGCAATGACTTGCTTGGCACTGGTCATAAATTGTTTACTGGGGAGTCGGATTATAGAATTATCTGATTGATACAGACAATGACACCTTTTTATCTGTCTCTTCTTTTGCTAAATTCTTAAGTCTAATCCCTTTTAAAACTGTGATTATCAGCAAGGCAGTCGTTGCTTTTACTGCAAACAAAGGATTGAGAGGTAAGACCAGTGGCTTCTTCCCTTTAGTGAGTCTGCTAGTGTAAAGGAAGCTTCAGCTGATGAAAAATCCTTGTGTTCAGGGCAGTTTGTGAGGGAGAAAAAGCAGTATTGCCAGGTCATACTTTATTGCCTAAATGGACAGGGAGGATTTAATCAGAGTTAATGCTCCTCTACAGGGGACTTGCCCATTCTCCTGCTGGCCCTGTTATTTAATGAACATAAAGACAGCTAACAGAAGTCTGGCAACACTAAGGATTCTGAAATTGTATTTCCTGTATTTTTTTTCCGTCTTGACTTTTCTCCATCAACAGCAGTCTTAAGAAACATCATGAATAGTAATAATTTTTAAAGTTTTTTATTCATGGAGAGAGGAATGTCCACTGGAGAAGCAGTCTTGGAAAAGGCACACCACAACATCAGAGGTTAGGACTCATGAATATTCACAGAGCTCTATGGAAATGTATGAACAAGACCTGCCTGGCCTTGTTCAGTAGTATCAATGCTTCAGTTTCACAAAGACTACATTTTATATCCACATTTACTATGCACCAAAGCTGAGCTTCTACTAGCAATATGCTTCTACTACTGAGTCTTTCAAACTCTCACTGTAAAGATTAAATTATTGCAAATCACCTGTTTTTTATTCAGTGGTTATGCCTATATAGTCCTGAAACTTTAGCTATAAAATCTTGGCTAATCAAAGAAAGAGGAAGTTCAGATGACTCTTTATATTAGTTACAGTATCCTGAGCAGTTAAACAATTTGTTTACGTGAACTGACATGTTTCCTTAACACCATTGCCTCGGTTCACAAAGGGTCAGTAAACTCTGGTGGGTGGGATTTCTGAGTTGTGTCAGTCCAGCGCAGAGTGTATGAGGTGTAGGAAACCTGGCTTCTGTCACCTGCCTTTGCTAGTGCCCTGGTCATCTATGGGACTTCCCTTCCTGAAACTCAGCTCCCTCCTCTCGATTATAGATTTTAATGCTGACTTTTGAACAGGGCTTTTCTATTTACTGATGAAACGGGTGTTGGTATTCATGCCTATCAACATCTTTACAAAACTCTTGTGGAGATAAATAGTAACTGCATATTTTGGGCTGATGTTTGGGCAAGGGTTGATGTATGCAGCAAAACAGGAAGGGCTGTGAATGAAATAGGAATGTTCTTGTGAAAGCAGCAGTACAGAAATGCAGGATGTGCTGCGATTATTGTCCTGCTCCAATAAAATAAAGAGGCAGCTGGCATCAGAACAATTAGTAGTTAGAAAAAAATACTGCAAGTGGAAGTATGGGTACCTCTAATGAGATGCAGAAGTGTGATGCTTTGAATCACGCTATCAATGACCTGGGTTAATGCCTTGAGTGTTTGAGTTATGCTGTTTATCTTGCAGCACAGAGAACACACTGACATGTCAGGTTATTCAGAACTTCAGCATCAGAGTTATGCTAGTCTTCAAAGGAAAAATTAAAAAAGTTTCTCGTAGAGTAAAACAAGCATTGACTGCATGGGAAGAAGTGCCTGACAAATTAAGACTCCCTGTAAAGGGTTTTGAGGTCTTGCATTAGGTACACTTCTGAAAATAAAAGGGAAATGTGTACTTCACCATTCCTTCAACAATGTTTTGCTTTTTTATTCCTGATAGAAATTAAATTTATGCTTGTCTGTGGTAGCTTGAGAATTAAGTGGTTCCTCACCTTTTTTGCAGTCTTTTCATGCTGAGTTCTGTTGACTTAAAATATGTTTGATTTTTATCAGCCACGAAAAGAAACATAACTGAAGAAAAAAGCTTGCTAGGAATGAGTTTGCACCTCTTTTTATACAGTGTTATATAAGATGAATAGAAAGGTTTTCTTAACATTATGCTCTTCAGAAGTGTTTTGAGCTCTTTACTTCTACTGGCATGAATCCATGCATCTTCTGCTTTCTTACCTTACTTTTATTATGTCACCCCTAAAATTATCATGTCAAAATCAATGTTAAATTAAATAATTGTGTTTACTGAAGACAGAACTTCACATGTCTTTTGTGCACAGTGAAAATATATGTGGAAACAACTTTCTCTGGCCTTAAGCTATTTTTTATTCTTAGAGATAGTGTGGAAGAACTTAATTTTAAGCTTCAGATTTTCCAGAGTATTCTTCCCAACATCAATCATGATAAGTGAGTCTGAAAAACTGGTCTAGAACACTTTTAAAATGAGCTATGTGTGACAGTATTTATTTTCCTTAGGAAACAGGAAATCAAAGTGATATTAAGAATAAAATTAGAAAAGCCATAGTATGGACTGTGTTACTTATGATTTCCATTACTCTAGTGCCAGGACAGTAGATGTCTTGTTATCATAGGTGTAGCAAAGAGAAGAATTTTCAGGAGTGCTTTTTGCTTTTTTTTTTATTATATGGTAATTTTTCAAAGGTAGGGAGTGTTCAAAAGTCATCAACTGGACTGTCCAAAATCACAGTTTAAGATTTGGAAAAAGGAAATCAGCAATTAATACATTTAAAAGTTATCTTATTTTTCACCTCAGTTTCGGAGTCTTTACTTTCAATTTATTTCATATTTACAGTCTTTTCCTCACAGCCAAAACAGCGAGACTTGGGTTGGTTTTTTTTGGTGGTTAGAGATTTTTTTGGTTTTTGGGTTGTGGTTTTTTGTTTTTTGGGTTTTTTTTTTTTTAGTAGCATATGATTCACTTTTCTCACCATTGTATGCCTGGAAGATATGCATACAGCAAAATTTCGAGTGGTGGGAGTCTCAGTTATATTTTTACAAAGATAACAGGTATTGCTGAAAAATTTACAGTACTCATGCTTAGGATAAGTGCAGTTTGGATACTACTTAGTTATGAAAGGCAGTATATTGTGTTGGGTTTGGGTATCACTCTTAGGATGTAGACAATCTGGAGAAATAGTAATGATAAGAGGCTTAGAAAATAATACCTATGAGGAAAGATTGAAGGAGCTGAGCTTGCTAAATCTGGGAACATGAAGATGAAAAGTGCTGGAACAGTTTTTCAGTGCATAAAATACTGTTGAACTTGCTCAATGCCTTCAGAAGAATATATGGTGTAGCAATTTAAATTTAACCCTTGAAGCCAAAGTGCTGGACTACAAGGCTAAAACTATGATATGAGGCACTTTGCAGCCATATGCAGGTGAGATAGGAAAAAAATTACAGATGTGATTGTTTCCACTTTAGTATTCTGTTTCTGAGATACATAAGACCACATTTTGAGGTTGTGAATAATAAATATTTTTAACTAAAGGTCCTTTGTGTTTGGTGAACCCTTGATTGTCTCATGTTTGATTCCAAAATAATGATTGAGAATTTAGGCAAACAGGATAGGTGTCAAGATAGCCTAAGTACTCCCATTTAGTTTTCTAAACTTTCTCCAGTGTTTATGCTGTCAGTGCCTCATAGAATGTCACTCAATTTTATTTCACCTACACAAGATCAAACCCAAACAGCTCATGTCCATATACTACGGCTGTCATAGAAGTGACAGAGTGAAGTTGCTTCTTGCAAAGGCTAACGGATGCAGACCATCAAAAGATGAAGCTATAAAGAATGACATTTCAATGGAGATTCATCTTCAGATACTTCAGGTGTTGCTTTAGTTATTTCTTAGAATTTAAATAACCTACCTTCATCCCCTGTTAAGCAGCAAGGCTCCAGTAGTATCAAGGAAACTAGCTCAATTTAAACTTGCTGAGGATGTGGCTGTGAATCATTTGAAAGAGCCAGAAATAGTTCTTATTCCAAATTTGCTTTGTATTAAGATCTCTTTTGTCAGTGCAGTTCCTTATCTGGTGTGTTGGGGTACCTTAAGCATAAGTTGCATTTCTTAACTGTTTCATTTTTTTTACAAGGGCAAGCACTGGTCATGATGTGTGCATGGAAAAAACATAGCGGAGAGATGTATGCAGGGTAATGTAGTGGGGCTGAATTTAGATCTGGATCCAGCTTTGCTGGCGGTGGTAGTGTTGTACATCAGCACAGCTTTTCTCTGACATGATCTGAAATAAATATTTTGGGATGAGGATACTGATATACAACCAATATCTCTTCCATCTTTGGGAAGTTTGCCCTAGCTGCTTTGTGCACCAGTAACAGGAAGTCTTCAGTAATGATTGCCCTCTTACAGACGCCTCTGTAACACATTTCTGACAGTATATGCTAGAGTCAATTACAGTCCCACTGAGTAAAGAGCTATAATACTTTGAAGTGACTCATGCACTGTAATTCTGAGGGTAGCTGCTTACAATCTCCAGATGCCATCAGTCTTGGTGGTAAAATAATTTCCTGCCTTTGTACATACAGAGGAGGGAAGGATACACCATGAACTTCTGATGATGGGAGTGACACTTAGCCTTCATATAGTGTTTTTTGCCTTCAGGGTAGTTTACGAGTATGATTTAAAGTTCATCATGTCCTTCAAAGTTGTTAAGTTTTACTATTTCCACTTTATAAAGGGAGAAATTAGAGGAAAAAAGTTAGATAACTTTCCCGAGACTTTGAAGGAGTCAGTGGAGTAATTTTCAGTCCTGTGCCTAGGTTAGGTATCCCTTCTTTTCCTCACATGCTTCTGTATTTATCCCACTGTTTCCTAGCGTAAAGGACTGTACCAATATGGTACGCTATGCAGTGTCAGAGGGTATGCTGACAATTAGAATAAGCAAATAATTGCTGTTGGACATTTTTTAGAATTTTTTAAGCTAATAATTTGAAAACTGTTGAAAAATGTTCCCAAATGGTGTTTAATGTAAGTACATGAGATTTGAATCAAGGGGTTAGCTCATTGGGAGATATGAAAGTCTTCAAAAACCATTCAGCCACAAGGATGAAGTGATAAAACTGCTTGATATGAATCCTATTCAATGTTGTTGGATTGTTTCCATTAACTTCAGTGAATTTAGATAGAAATCTTGAAGGTAGCACTTGCAGATTAAAAAAATAAATATTTGTCTGTGTCTGCCATTGCTTTTAACTTTTCCATAATTTGAAACAAAAATGCAAGTGAAGGCTGCAGGTACAGATTCTTTTGAAGTGATGGGGAGTCTGCCAGGGAGACAGAAGTGGCAAACATTGATACTTGTTTACAAAACCCTGATGTCTATCAGAAACATGTTCTATTAATATAAGATGATCCATAAAAGGTCAAAAACAAGAGAAAGCTTATTTACTCTATTCTCTTAAGCAGAACACTGGCACACTTGAGTAGAAGTGCCACATCTAATCAAAGGACACTATTTTTTAATATGTTCTGATCTAAAAGCTGTATTTCATACTGCGTGTTCTATATGATGACCCTTATGGTACACAAATGTATTTGATATTGAAGAGATTGGTCAGGAATACACAAAAAATAAAAGATCATGAATTCTTATATGTAGATAACAGCAATTAAATGTGCTTTGGAAAGAGGTACGTTTTCCTACTTGATTTGACTCCTTTCTGGAACTTTTATGCATTTGTGTCCATTCACTTGCAAAGCAAAATTCACAAACAATTGAAGGCTATGATTTCTTATACACCTGATGATCAGATTACAGTTAAAGTGAAAAAATTAGCAAACTGAACATATTTTATTTGTATGACTTGAGGGCCTGTGAAAGCCAGAACTGCTATATAGTCAGCGATCTTCCCTAAGCTGGCTTTACAAATGGATTTTGAGTCCCAGGTTTTAAACTTTATTTCACAGATGTGAATCCCTAAAATGAAGAGAGATTAATCTATGCTGAATTAATTCAGCTAGCTTTGGTATGGTGAATATTTTTTAAAATTAGTTTTGTAGACTGTCATTCCTTCGTAATGCCTGCAGTATAGTGGCAGTTAATGCAAAAGTTCTGTATGTGATTCAGGAGATGAAAGGAAGCCAAGGCATTTAGGTTGTGTTTGGTGTGCTAGCACAGATGGAGAGAAGGTCTGTAAAGCAAATATACAACCTTGAGTGTCCACAAAGGAGAGAAAAAGAAAATAAATGTAGGCATGAAAGAGAACAAAAAACAAATTTTAAAAGGCTTTTTGTTTCAAACCTTGGAGGATTAGCGTGGTTTCTTAATGATTTCTTGATTCTGAATATTTTTAGAGCTAAATTTGTGATTTCTGACTGAGGTTTCATGTTTAGAAAAACAAGCATCTAGCTAAACTAATTGTATGCTTGTGATGATAGTCATATTTGTGCATCCATTTCTAGAATTCAAAAGTAATAACCTTGCTTAAGACTTTCTTCTTTCACTTTAATGTTAGTGTGGTGAGCATAGACTCAAAATTACCTGGATGTTTATTTTTGACTCTCTGTTCTTTTGGTGCTTAGGAACTTTTGAGTCCTGTTGTCGTTTTTGTTTCTTTTGGAGTTTGTTATGTTTTTTAAGAATGGATCTAGTAATTTCTAATTCATTGTCATCTCATGGTGAAAGATGGTCTGTTTTGGAGTTAAATGTCAAATTTTTTTATTGTGGTAAAACAAGATGATCATTTGGGTTTGAAAAGTACCTTTTTGTACTGATGCAAAAGCTAATGTGTAATTTTTAGTCAGCATTTATCTTTTTAAAAAAATCATTATTACCTTTTCTCAATAATAAAAAAAATCATTCATAGTTATAAGATTTTTTAAAGTTTGAAAATATTGAAACATTTAAAAAATTTTCATTCTTTTAGCCTACTTCTAGTCAGTTGCTGAAATTTCCAAGGTTTTAAAAGACAGTGAAAATATTTTTACAGCTCGATTTTTGTTATCAGTTTTGTTTCATTTAATTTAGAAATGCTTTAATCACAAGCATTATAAAAATTGAGAGTTTTTAAGCTTCATGTTCATTTGACTGTCCTGTAGAACCAACATTTCTAATGACAAATTGTTGTGCAGCCTTCTATCTTTCCAAAATAAAAAATACCTGTGTCTTAAAAAAGATAGAAGTCAAACTGGGCCAGAACAGGCTAGCTGGCTAAAAAACTGACAGGAAAGGAGACAAACGGACGTGTAATGATACAGAACCACATCTCCTCACCCGGACATATCTACAGCAAAATTTTCTCTCACTTGATTCTGTTTCTTCCTCCACTTTATGGAAAGATCCTGTAGCTGATTTTAGATGGACCATCAGTTTTCAGATTTGTATACACTAAAATATTTAAAACTCAAAAGTCTGCAAGATTTGTTTAGCTTGAGAAGTGAGTGCACATTCACTTTTTATTTTACAGTCCCAAATCTGCATGTGAGTTCTGTTGAATAAAAACAGTATATAAATTTTTGCTTGCATTTGCAATGCTAAATGACTGTAATTTAGCATTAGCAGTGCATTTTAGTAACAAATGATTTGCAAGGTTAATATATTTGTTGACAATCCATGTGCTTGATAAATGTGATTGGTATAGTCCAGCAAACTGAGGCATAACACCTGAACCTGGCTGAGACAGCTCACATTTTCAGTGGTAGCAAAACACTTTCCTACCTTTCTTTAGAGTGATGGCCTCCTTTCAAGGCAATTAACAGCCATACTTTTTGCAGACTTAGCAACTACTACTGAAGTATGTGTAGAAAACAGCATTACCAGATGTTCAGTGTTGATGGAATCTTTTACTGCCTGGGAGGGACAAGTTAATTCTTTTCAATTCCATTGCATCTAATGAGCTGAATAGTCCACTGCATCTTTACTTCAGTGGGAATATTCATAGTCTTTCTCTTATATTTTGTTCCCAGTGTTCACAGAATTTGTAAGAACTTTATATTTTTAAGAGTTTTCCCTCTACTAAATCAGGCCCAAATAGGCTAGTTGGCTAAAAACTAGCAAGAAAGAAGACAAATTGGCACTTGCACATATAAAAGCATGAGAAAACATTATGATTTTCTGTGGAAATTTGGCCTAAGAAATGGGCTAAAAGTAGCAGAAAACTTCACACCCCAAACACAGATCTGCCCCTCTAATCATTCTCCTTTTTTTCCCTCCTTTTTGAAAGCATTATGGGAGATGTGGAAGACAAGCTTCACAGAGCTGTTTACTAAAGCTTTTGGGGAAAGCCTGGCAAAACTTGCTTTCATAAATAAAACAGAGCTGATTACAAACCACCTGAAAAGCTAGCACAGGGGAAGGATGGGACAAAATTACCACATAGTCTGTATGTGGTTAGCAGAAGCATAAGTCTAGCTGAAATGAGGCAGGTACCTTACTGGGAGATGGAACCATCCATTCTTTCTCATGTTGGGTAGTATCTTATTAAAGAAATGATGCCATTACATTTGATTGGACTATTTGGCAATACTAACGGCAGCAGAGTAAGACCTTCCCTAAGTAACTTGCAGCTAAATAAGTGATAAATGTCTGATAAAGTTACAGAGAGGGGTACTGTGTAATTATAAGAAAAGACAATTTTAATGCCTGTGTTTGTTTTTCAAGTCAAAAGTAATGAGTTACATAGGAAATACCAAGGGGATAATGGTTCACCTGTGATATAGTAGGGAAATTTAGTACACTTCCTAAACAGGTTTTAGGTGGCATGGAAAAGGAAGGCAAACCTGGTCCTTGAGAGTGGGGTGTCTTGAAAAATAGTAACTACATGTGTAGTCTATGCCGATGGACATTTAGAAAAAGGTGGCAACTATTAATGCTGTTACCATCTGCTGCGTGACTGCCTCTGAATCCACTTCCTAGTGGGCAGATGAGAGTGGCACAACTTTTAAAGAGGGTGTGTGGGGACTGGTCTCATTTGCCTGGTTGTGGCACATTGAGTGATGCCATCAAGTCTCTGGATAAGTATGCGTGTCACAAGCATGAGGTAGTTTTGATATATTATTAAATTGCATTAGGGAAAAAAAGAACACCTTTAGGGGCTTCAGAGAGGCTTTCTTCAGGCTTTCCGTGGTTGAAGGTATTAGGACATGCCAAACAGAAGAGAGGTTCTCAGGAGATTGTGTTTTTTAATGTCCTCTGGCCTTGTGGTTAATTTCTGCATACATTTCACGCACATGGAACACACCTTACTGATATTGCCTGGTTTTATTAGCGCTGAAGTTTGGCATGTAAAATCTCTGCCGTCATTTTTTAGTTCAGATCTGGTCACAAACTGGCTAATATTGTCTCAGTGCTGCAAGACAGTTTATGGAATGACTCATCTCTCTCTCTCACCTGCTGGGAAAAGACCACAAGACCACACATTTGGAGGCAAATGTGAAGAGAAAAGCTTTGTGTCTTGCAGAAAATCTTTGTACTTGCTATGTGGCATAAAGACCTAATTTGTAAGTCCACTTTGGCATACTGGCACATATTTCATCCAGTTGTGCTAACAAGATCAGTCATGATGAGGATAGCTTCACTGTCAAGGGGGCATAAGTTACTTTTTCCCAGCTTACATCCTAGCAGGCTTCTCAGCAGAGAGGGGTCACAAAGTTTGTAGACCTATTTCTTAGGAGGACTGTGCACTGTCCAGTAGTGAGACTTCCTCAAGTTTGGGGTGCTCATCAGGTCTAGGATTTTGATCCAAGAGCATCTCTGATTTGCGTTTAGGTTTTCTGCTGCTGCTGCATTTTTTTGAAATGTTTTATTCAGGCATAGCGTTAGCCAAGCCTCGCTGCCATATTGACTTTTGCCCTAGGTAGGAGTCCTGCACAGACAAAATACGGTTCCATAGGAGATGTACATTTGAGTGACATTTTCTCCCATAGTATTTGGCAGTATCAGTAGCAGCTGAGCTGGGACTAGCCAAGCCTACCCTTTTCTTCTGGTTTAGGTACAGGAGAGAGACCTATAGGACTTAAGAAAGCCAGTTTTCTACTGAAATGCATTTTCTGCTGTATTAATAAAACAGATATGGTTATAGCAGGAGCTGTGGCTGTTAGCTTGTGAGGTGAGAATTCTAGGTAAAGAACAAAAACACTTTCAAACACTGAAAACAAAACAGTTGTAGCAGTTCTAGCTGCAGTATATGGTGTAAGGAAGTGGAGAGCTGGAGATTTGTCTCGATGTAGGGAAAAAAAAAGAAATTATGAGCCCTATTTGCTTAATTCTTCAGGCAAAGAACAGTTATTGGGCATTGCAGAATTTACATACATTCCTGACAACAAAAACTGTTCTTCTCAGGGCATTTCTAAAACCTGGACTGTAGAAGAGCAACACGGAGTTCTACTGGAATGACCTAAGAACTGTCAAGCTCACATGTATGAGATGGGCTGTCCTGTCTGTACGCTGCTCAGCCATCCATTTAATTCAGACAAATACTGTCTCTTTGCATTTCATTTATTCAAATATTCCTGTTAAAATCCTTAATTTTTAAAATCCATCTGTATTTTCTTTCACAGTTTTTGTGTTTTTAATCATATTTTATATTCATAATCTGCTGGTTTTCAGCTCCAAAATGCTGGCAAGCTTCACAATTTCACTGAGACCCCTAGGTGGCATTTCAAAGCAGCTGTTAAGAGAATAGCATACAGCACAAGTGAGGAAAACTAAACTGATATGATCTGCTGCCTTTACACAATGTGCTTGCTGAATTAATTTCACCGACTGGCAGTAGATGAAGGTGAAAAGAAGGTTGGAACAGCAGAAAGGTTGGGTTAAATGGCAAGCCTAACTTTGCTTTTTAATGTAATGGTCAGGTTTAAAATCTGTGCATTATGGCTGGAGCCTGTGCTGTATACTGGGGAGATGGGAGGCAAGCTGCATCTCAGAACCCCCTGACGTGTTAACCAGTTTTTTATGTTCGGCTTTTTTTTTTTTTTTTTTTTCTTTTCTGAAAACTGTTTGTAACACATAGGCTGTCAAAACGAACTCTACAACAAAGTGCTATGCATATAATTTGTCCTAAATATTATCCTTTTGCATCTGCCAGAAGCTAAATACCTTCTGGCCATATGTATTTACACACGATAAAAGGTTATAGTCATCTCTGAACAACTTTGCATGCTTAAAACGCTACTGTGTTCACTCATAGTGCTGCCAAATACAGTACTGAATATTACTACCTCTGTAGATAAAAATGTGCCTTGAAAAACTGAATTTATACCTAGTTTTAGGGAGATGCAAGGAAGTAAGAATCTACATTATCCCTTTATCATGTTTATTTTTCATGCAGTTAGCACATAGAATTGATTTATCCTGAAAGGTGGAATGAGCTTGGCCTGTTACAATTAGCTTTAGGTAGATTTTAAATGAGTTTGGTGACATCATATCTGGCTACTACTGCTTTTCCTATATTTCTAAGGCATCTTTATTACTCATTGTGCTGAATATGTGATTTGTAGTTTATTGGCACAGTTTCTATAGTTAGTGGTTTAGAGTCTCTTTTTACTGGAAAACACGCTGATTTTAGACTTTGATCCAAAGAAGAGAAACTTCTAGGACAATTTCTCATTATTTGGCCCTGGAACCTCACTGTCAACCTCTTTTCCTAGCCTATTGACTGTCACCCATCTTCCTGTGTATTGTTTACATAGCTAGCTATTTATGCTTTGTGATGTATAAATCTGGGATTTTTTAAAAAATGTCTAGTTTTCTACTTAACACTGACAAATGTGTAATCCATTACACTTCTTTCACCTAAGACCACTTCATATTTTTGATAGCCTAATATACGAAGTATTAAAGTTGCATAAAACCTCAGATAAATTGTGGTTTTTATTTGTGGCTTTTAAGAAGCTTATGTATTCTTTGCTAACATCTGGCAACTCAGAAGCACGGGTGAAACCAAATGAAAGTTGCTCTTAGCTACAAATTGTGTTTGCTTCAGTGCCTAATAGTGTGCTTTTACACAGTGGCCTTTCTACAGATCAGGCTTTCTTCCCTCAGCAGGACAGAGGCAGTAAATACTGTTGCTGTGAGAGAAGGATGAAGAGAAAACTGCAAATGGAGTTTGAAGAAGTGCTTGCTGTTACTCAGCCTAAATCAATATTGCAAAATTCTGGATTTTTTTTTTCTTGGTTTGCCCCCCCCCCCCCCCCCTTTGTTATTGATAATGTTGATTATTACTCCTTTTGTAACAAATTTTTATCAATTGGGGGATAGTTCTCTCATTTCCATCAATCTTTTCCAAAGTGAATCAGTTCAGCGTGTCATAGGTAACTTTAACAGTGTTTCTTCTCATTTTCTTTTCTCTTGATTATTTTACCTTTTGCTTTATTTTCCTTAAAATGCAGTATCTGCAACTGGATGCAGTGTATCAGCTCAGGTCAATTGGAGTGAAAAAATTCTGCTAGGCTTCCTATGCTTTATAAAAAATATCCTGGAGCCAACATTAATTGCTTATCCTATTTGAAGGTAACCCAGGTATCTGTTCTTTCTTCCCCCTGATCCCATTTTTTTTGTATAATCATTCTTCTCAAGTACTATGTCATCCAGATTTCCGACCAGCGCTATTTTTGGCTTTTCTTGAAAATCTTTTATCTCCTAAATTTAAGTGTGTTAAGCTAATTAGAACTGTGGGGCAGAACTTTTAAAAAGCTGCTTCCGTTCGTCTGTGATTTCCCTTAAATGTAATTAAGTAACAAAGGTTAAAATGTCTTATGCATAAAAATCTTAGTGACCGATGATGTCCACAGTACTTAGGTAGTTTTGATGTCACTAACCCTTGTTCTGACCTGTACTTTAGATGTTTTAAAATTCTTCTGGGTGAATTATTAGTGGGAATCAGAGAATTTCAGAAATACGTATTACAGGAATCAGCTTTTCAGATAGTTATTTTCTTTGGCTAAACAGAATTAGAATTAGTATCTCTTCCTTTCCCCACAGCCCTTTCCAGGCTTATTAGAAATCACAGAAAGGACTAATGGTCTCAGACAATGAAACAAAGCTAAGGCACCATCCAATTGCCATGATAAAACACTAGCAAGTCTTTCATTAACTTTCACAAAAGTTACGTCGGAGTGAGACCAGTTTTCTCTGCTAAATAGTAGTAAGATTATCTCCCTAGACTTGCAACTTGAGCTATATTTGGGGCTGATCCTGTATTTGTTTTTATCCAAGATTCCCACTGAAGTCAATTACATTTCTTGTAAGTATAGTATAGACTTGGAGATTTTTTTCTGTTTGACAATTTTTTCTGTTTGACAGTTAATTGATGTGTTATCAATGAATGCGCCTTAACACTAATGTTGTTTTGTACTACTTAAAGTTAGCAATAATTTAAATTAAAGTTATGCTTCTTTTTGTATGAACAAAAAGGCTTGCTTACATCATAAATTTTTAAAACACTTTTCAAACATGTTTCTAAGGTTAATTTTTCTTGTCTTCCTTTTGTGGTGATGTAAGAATTATGTGAGTGTGAACTTCGGGCAGCAGAATGAGTGTGTCCCTGGCTTCCAATACAAACAGATACCACTCCTTTTCTTTCATCTTTAAATGGGAAAGATTACACAGTGAACCCATTTACTTACTAATTGAGCAAATATGACAACATAGAATTTTAAAGCATGATAAATGGAACTGTGACCATGTCTGTGCCTTTGTTTATTCAGCCACTGGCAGCAGCATAATCAATTACAGCCTCCCCAGGGGTGTGTTTAGCCTGCTAAAAGGTCTGCTGGGGGAATATGTTGTTTCACGAGCAGCCTAGGGTTTCTCATCCAGCCTTTTTAGAAGCTCAGGGTTTCTGTGAAGCTGAAGCTTTGTAAGGATTCTACCTAAGCTGCTTTTTGGCAGAGGTCAATGGAATTAACTGGTTTGCATTATTTTTGTCAATTAGGTCTCTACACCTGTTTATGTGCAAAGCTGTTCCTCAGAAAGCTGTTTCCCCACTTTCCTCTTCATTTTGCATTGAGGAAAAAATGGCTTTGTCCTCAGGGAGAAGGAACAAATGAATTTTTCACTCATCCTATTCCAATTATCTCGTTCAACTCAGTGACATTTAAATAGTTGTATTTTCTGTAAACATACTAGGATATTCCACACTGCACGTGAATGAAATGAATATTATGAAATGTTGCAGTAAATATCTGTTAACTATGGTTGCGTTACATTAAAAAACAGAGAGAAATGCTTGTCATTTGTCATCAAGCATGAAAGAGACGTTCTGTGACAAATTGAGTTTCACATTGAAAAGGCAGAGAGTTCTTATTTTAATTTGTGGTTATGTAATCATGTTAAATGAAGATCAGCCATCTCTTCAGTGCTAGCTAGTTTTGAACAGGATTTGTTTGCTGTAAATCACTTCTGTCTATACTGTCTGGCAGATATTTAAGACTTCACCAGGTGCGCACAGCACTACAAAATTCTACAGTAGTTTACAAAACTTTTCCACTTACTTCTTTCAAACATGTTTCAAGGATTCAGTGGTACCAGCCATCATTTCAGACCTATGGAGGTCAATATTTACAGCATTAGTTTTCTTAGAGTCACTAACTTGCCCTTTATTTTCATATGAAACAAAAAGAGGAAGAAAAATTCTTGGTGATTAAGAAATGTGGGGATATAGTGCTTTCTATTCTGTTCTTATAAGAGTAATCTGATTCCACTTTTCAGTAAAGCAGCTATGTTAGAGACTGTGTTTTGTCAACTCTCAAAAATCACTCCATTAAATGATCTTTTGTAACTTTCTTGTTTGTTCTCCGTGAAAGCCAAGAAGCTGATTTTGATGAGATTAAGACATGTACTATAATTACTTATATTACTGACCACCCTACACCAAATTCTACTGGAATTCATAAAGTGAAAAATAATCTTTCATAAAGGTTTTGTTTATAAAGTGTTCTATGTCTACAGCATAAAGAACTTCTTCCTGCTAACTGATATGTTGTGAGATTACTGAGAAACCTCAAGTAGGTTTGAGTGAACCTGAATGGTATGGCATATTCATGGCAACAATATTCCAAGAAAATGCTGAAATATTTTCCATTATTTCAGTGTTCTTCGGAAATACCAGTAAGGTAATATTTTTCATAGACTCATGGCTTAGGAAATTAATAGATAAACTGTGTAAAATTGGTCTTAAGTGAGTTCCTAAACCTTTCTCTGCAAGGATGAGCTCTCAGTATTAATCTGCACATCCATAGCATTTTTAGCATATCTGTGGACTAGCAGTGAACGTGCTAAATTTCATGATTAAGTTCAACCAAGAGTTTTCTAAAAACTGTTAATGCGACAGTAAAGGCACATACAAGGGTTTTAAGGATAGATCTAACAAAGACGGTATTTGTCAGTTGCTGTGTTCTCACTCCTGACTTACACAGGTCTTGATTTGTCTGTTTCAGTAGTCCTGTTCCTCTCAGATTTCATTAATATTTCTGAGGCTCAGCAGTGGAAGAATTTTACAGACAGACCCATATGCTAAGTGGTAGTTTCCATAAAGAATGTTTCATGCTAATTTTTGGCAGTAGTGACTTTGGGTTTTGGTTTCTTTTTGACTTGTATTTGCTTCTGCAGTCTCGGTTCCAAAAGGCCTTGATAAAACATCTTCCTTTTCATCCTACTCCTCTCCCCTCCTTCCATATGAATTGAACTATGATGCACTTCCCAAAAGGTCCTACAGCTGACTTGTATTTGGCTGACTCCAGGTTCTTTCAGCAGGACCCCTGAATTATTGTCTGGGTACCTCTGTGCATTTTCAGTTTAGAATGAGATAGACTGGGGGAGAAGAATGGGAAAGAAAACCTAGCAAAAAGACTTAGAAAAGTTTGTCTGGTATGGAGCTACAGGTAAGCCAGAAGGAGAGGCTTTTAAGCAGCTAAACAAGGACAAGGGCCTAGAGAATTGCCAGAAGGCAATTCTTGCGTCTATTTAGTGTCATTGAAAAACATCAAAGAGGAGCTTCAAAAATGGTTTGTCTAAGCAGGTTCTGAAAAGAAATAAATTGCTTATTTACAGACAAATATAAATGTCAGTTCTGCTTATAAAGAGATTCTTACTTCATTTTTTGAATACTGCTTGATTCGCAGGACAGGAGCTGCTGCCATTTGATCCCTCTCTTAGTTTATCACACAAATTAATTTCTGTCCATTTGTATGTGTGAAGCATGGTCTTCTAGCCACAACCACAAAGACATCCACTTTAAGTATCAGAAGTATGAAGTCTGTTCCGAACATTTATATAAAATAACGAGATAACTGAAAATAGAAAAGTGACAGATTTCTAGAACTGGAACAGGTTTTTTGCAAATTGGCTATTTATGGAAAACTCATAGCCAAATGTTCTTCCCTGACGCCTTGCTAAACTGTGTTATGTTATTGGAAGTCTAAAATCTGTCTCCACTACACATTGCATACGTTGCAACTGCTTGTTTGCAGTCTGGTAGGCGCACAGAAGCTTTCTGTCTTGTAGCCCACTGCTGTGAATAAAAAGCCTGAGTGATCTGAGAAAGATGGAAATGTTTGCAAAGTAGCAGTAGATAGGACTTCTTAAGAACCACAGGGAGTTGCTATAAAGGCAGGAGAGTTGCCCAGGACCATGAGTTATTTCCTGTCTTTCTGGGTGGAGCTGGGGCCTTCTCCAGGTGTGGTGGCTTCATGTCTTGTTTAATCTAAGTGTGTCTTTGAGGTGCTCGGGCTGAGCCAAAGGAATGAACTGATCAAGCCTAGAAGTAACTTGGTAAGAGTTTAAAACAGATCTGTGCCCACTGCGAAACCCCAGATTCTGCTCAGTACCAGGTCTAGTGCCAGCACAAGGGAGGGAGAGAAGACGCAGACTGTCTTTCCCATCCTCTTGCAACAGTCTGTAATTAGGTCAGTTTAACTGTGGAGCTGCAGCCTGGGGTGGAAAAGATCAGCAAGTTCTCCCCCTTGATAAGGGTTTCTCTTTCATTATCTAGTCTGCTAATTTTCCTGAAGGCCTTGCAGACAATACGTACACTTTTGATTGTCTTGTGTCAGCAGCAGGGTCAGTAAAGCACACTGAAAGCTCAGTCCTCTTTGTCCCATACCTGCCTGCCTAGAGCACCCTGGAACTTTCCTTGGATGCTGTGAGCTGCTCATACTGCTCATTAGCATCTTTCTCCTCTTCAGCTGCCCTATTGCTCCAGAGGATTTATTCCTGCATCTCACAGCTACTATAGATTGCAGCCAGAAGTATTATTACTGTCATTAGGGAGCCTGGAAAGTAGCTTTGTATCTGCAGTTGCTTTTGGAAGCTGAGGTAGTTAAGAACAAACAAGCAAACCAAATCAAAATCACAGAGAAATATGTTTAGCTTTTGTGATGCTGAAATTGAAATACTTCATCAACTGGATGAATTTAATCACACAAATGATTTACAAAAAAAAAAAAAGTGTGTGCCTAACTGGGTAGTTCAGACACTGATTTGGGAGACTGGTGATAAACTTTAAATCCCAGTTCTGCCTAATTTGAAAAGATTAATCTAAACTTGAAAAGTTTAATTTAAAAAAACCCACCACCACCCCCAAAGCCACCAAACAGTGTGTCTCTCTCTAGTTACGTATCTCAGGCAAAGCTCAGGATGCCAGTTCATTTTCTAAGAAATGTTTAGAACAGTGTCCCAGGTACAGGGAAAATATCTAAATGGTTTGTCTTCATCCTTCCCTAGAACAAACCTGATATCAAAGCCTCAACAGTGTTTTGTCAGATCTAAATGCAAATTCCCTCTGGAGAAAGGATCATTAGCAGTATTCACTGGTAAGTGATGGACCTCACAGTGGTTACCTAAGGGAACCATTTTAAAGCACCACTCATTGCAAATCTTTTGGGGGTTTCCACTGTTTCAGCACATTAGCCTGCTGGCTAATGAGGATTGATTCTCTTACATGAAATGCTGTTTGTTATGCTGTGTTCTCTAGGCAAGAGGAAGTCTTTAATTTTGGAGGAGCTTTGTTTATCTTAAAGATATTTTCCTCCCTATTATATTCTCAGTCTTCTGTGTTTTCAGACCTAGAGAGCGATGTCCTTAGCTGCTGTAGAGAAAAGATACTCATGAGTTTATGGAAACACCACTGATCAACATTGTGGGGATCACAATCTGGTCCTTAAGGTTTGTTTTTCCTTCTTTATAGCTTATAACACATTGAAAAGAGGCATTAGCACTGGCTAATTCTAGACCTGGGCAAATCCTTCACAGGAAATCATTTGCTCTAGATTGTTTGCCGTTCTTGCAATGTTGGGGTGTGGATCCTAATGCCATATTAATAAAATCTTAATTTACATTATTTTTTTCAGTATTGTTGATCAATAATGTAATTGTTCATTCTTGATGTTTAATTCTGAATATTAAAAAATGAAGGATGTTTTATTAATGTTAGATGGATGAGTTGTGGGAGAACTCAAGTTTCCTGACTGCTCAGGTAGCACCCATTTTTGGCTTGCATACAGATATGAAACATTTTCAAAGAATAAGTTTGTGACTCAGGCCAGGAAAGCGCAATCACCCATAAATGTATGAGAAGTACACAGATGCAGTGTTGTTAGATTGGTAAAAAAGGATCAATTTTAAGAGACTGTTCTAGAAATTCTGAACAATTTGGGCAGTCCTAGTTATTACAGTGAAATGCAGATTGCACCTGTGTGCAGAGCCTCCATACAGCAGATTTGTTCAAGGATCACTGAAAGCAGAATGAATTCCTATTGCATGATTGACAGGGCACACATACTCTGAGCTAATCTTTAAATTATGCACCTCCTTGAAATTATGTTAGTATAATGATGCAATATAAACTTTATGAGAACATCTTTCTAAGCAAAATTCTCCCTCAGAATTTTTTACTTAATAGTTCAGCTTGCTCAGAGACCCCTTTGTGTAGTGGGCTGGTAGGAATTATCATGTTGCCTTTCTACTTTAAAGTGAATACTGCAACATTCCTTTTTGTATTTTTAAATCCCAAATAATTTTTAAAGCATGAAAAATAGATAAATTAGAGAGTCATCCCTGTATTTTTAATTACTTTTGTTTTGACACAGGAATTGCTTCCTGTTCTACCCTTGCTTCCCTGAACGGTAATGTTGAGTCACTGAAGACTGTATGTTATTTGAAAGACCATATGCTTCTGATTAACATGAAGTGTAAAGTATTGCAGCTTTTCTGACATTGAAGTTTGGAGCTACTTCTGTTTTATTGCATTGAAGCTGACCAGAAAATCTAGTTAAACCAAGGAAATTTTTTTCCTGTGTACCAGCCGATCTGGCAACTATACCTGCATTAGAGCACTTAGTAGACAAAAGTACTGGTGGGTTACGGGCTGTGCATTAATGCAGATATATTAAAACTCTTCTAAAAATGTTGGCAGAATTCTCATGTTGCTCAAGGAAATATAAATTAAGATTTAATTGCTAAATCCAAATATCTTCTGTATTGTAAAGCTTTTCCTTTTTTTTTAATTTATTTTGTAAGAGAAGTACTAGCATAACATACTAATGTTTCCTCTAGAAATCACAATGGTACTATATAGGTAGAGCTACTAAAACAATATGGTGTAGAAATTAATAGAAAAATATTTAAAAGCTTTGCAGCAGAAGGTTTAATTATGAGCTGCCTAACATGCCTGGGCAGGAAATGAATGCCCTGCAGTTCCTCCAGTGTCCTGAACAGCCTCACAACAGGGGGATGTTATTTCTCCCAGCACTGTGTTTAAGGCTGAAGAGTGGGCAGGCATAACGAGGAGGAGGGTTGAAGGTCTCCATCTCATCAGCTCCTGAGACAGTGGGCAGCGCAGTTAAGCCAGCTTGCCAGGGAAAATGGTCTACACTAAATACTAGTAGGAAGAGATGCAGAAAGTGCACACTGAGAGAGGACTCGAGTTGCTGGTACTTAGAGACTTGTAGGATTTCTCAAAATCTGAGCACGCTGCACAACTTTTAGATATTTAGGGTGTAGCTTTAAAATTAGCCTACATCAGTTTGTTTCATTTCTCCCTGAGGCTCTGTTCAAGGAAATAGTGATTAAAGTGAAGATGGTGGCTGTGAAGGGCTGATTTTGGAAAGATGAGTGTATCACTTTTCTTCACTCTTATTTTTAGAAAGATTTCAAGATGCATTTGTAATTTCTTTTCCTTTGAAGTTTATGCATGACACACTATGCACAGCTTTTGTTTAGATTTATAAAACTGCAGCACTTTAGTGAATCTCTGAGGTTTTTGTGCCTGATCTTTATTAATGTAGTGCCTTTCCAAAGAAGAAAATGCTATGAGGCAGAAGCAGAAAACAGCCACCATACCTGCGTTTCAGTGCAGTATTTAACACTGCTATATTAAACTGCGAGCTAGTCATGGTTGGTTGGGTTTTTTTCTTCTTTTAATCCCTTTGTGTCTCCAAAAATGCTTCGATTTTCCTCTTCATTATCCTACTTTCCACTGTTACTCCCCCTTCCTCTCCCCACACTCTTAACTTTCGCTTCTACTTTAAAAGCTCATCAATAGGGATATGCTGTACAAACCCAGAAGCTTGCTTTGAGGTCGTGGACCTTGGGCTCCATGTATGTGTTGACCGGGAAGCTTGAAGGGGAACAGGAAATCAGGCACACACAGCTTGGCTTTTGGGGGAAAGGGGCAGTAACAAACAGAAGCAGAGCTTCCTAGGGGAGCTTTTTAACAGGGTGTCCCCTGCCCATCTTCTTCCTCCTTCAGTGAAATCTTACTTCAGTCTTTCTTGGGGACATTCACCTATATACAGCCTTCCCTTTACTTGGGAAAAGGGTGAGTTCATAGATCTTCGCTGCCTGGAAACTGGCTGTCTTTCTCATCATAAACTTGAAAAGTTTATTTGCGTTAGGTGTCTGCCATGTTGTCAGCTATCAAATACCTATTGGAGTGTGATGAATAAGGGCTGAGCGAATTTTGAAGGCAGGGGAACAGTGACAGTGAAAGAAAAACAATGTGTCTATTTTAAACTTGAATAGCAACTTGGGATTTGTATAATTATGGTGTTCAAGCAGCAAAATAACACCGCTCCAGGAATTAATTTTACCTTGAAATAACAGAAGTGAGTTGGAGGAAGTTGTTAATGGAATGGCTGGAGCTAACTTCATCACAGAACCATGTCAAAAAATGTTAAATTCCAGTATTTAAAAAAGTACCCATCAGTGCCCAATTCTGTCAAACTTTGAAAATCCCAGCTGAGAGATATGGACTAGAAAGCTGAATTTATTCTGTGTATGTGACAATTTTGATTTTACAAGTCATTCTCTCCACAATGGGTATAATTTTAATAACTTTCTAGATTATTATTTTTTCTTAAGAATTAGTTGTAAATTGTAAAGCTCTCCCGGCTGTTATTGGAGTCCTACATAAAGTTTAAATAGCTTTGTGAGGTGTGAATTTTCTTTACAAAAATATCCTTCACCCTTTGTCAAGACAGTAATTGTCCATTTTCCTGTTACTTTGGTTCCTCATTATTGCTCCTACCTACTGTTTCACATCAGATGGACATTGTGCATACTGGTCCTTGTGTTCAAGGCTTCGTAGTAAGAACCTGTGTTACTTGTGCTCTTTTCTGTTCTTGTGACACTGATGCAGTTCAAAGCATTAGATGGCATGCCACAGTGACTAGTTTACTTACTTTATCTTTGAATTTCTTTTGAATTTGCAGGTGAATTCTGGCTGGTCTGGATGAGTTCTTACAGTTTACTTTTTCAATTTATTCTGCAATGAATTGTCATTTTATTTTTAATCAATTTTCAGCTGCATCGTCCTTTCATTTATGGAAACCTCTCAAAGATTTTATGTACTAAATGTGTGAAAAGGCTCGTGCAGGTTTTGTACAATTGCTGTCTTCTGTGGATAGTCCACCTTGATGATCCCACAGACTTTTGACAGCCTTCCTACCCTTGATGAAATGGTAAAGAAGGTGTTTTATAGCTTACTGTATTTTTGCAGCTTGTTCCTTAAACAGTTTTGTGGCCTGTCATACAGGTTTCTCTACAACTAACTTGCCATGATTTATATACCTTTCTGTTATACTAATGTGCATATGCCATGATCTAGTTTTACCCATCTCTTTTTTTTAACCTTCTCAGCATTTGTATAGAAATACATATGCATTTGATTTGGTTTTCTATTTCTTCAGCCTCTTTTGGGAAATGTTCTTGTTTCATGTTTGACTTTGGCTGATGTCTTCTCTATCCTTGTGCCTGTGGACAGATACAGGAAAGGAGACATAAAGTCTCACTATGCTTGTGTCTTTCTCTGGGGATCCTCTGATGTTTTTACAAAGTTTCAATACCTAGATGAATTCTGCAGGTAGACTGATGAGCGCCCATGATTTATTATGGATTTACGTTTATGGGAGCAGGTGACTCAAATTAATGCAATTTCAGTCAGCTGCTTAAATCCATTCCTGAGTCAGCCTTAGTTATTATGTTTGTCATGATTGATTTTGAGCATAGTTGCAGATGCTGAGGCTGAAGACTTACTCTGAAATCTGTAGAAGGCCATGGGACATTTGAGGTGTGAGGCATGCTGCTTGTTGATAGCATTTAATAAATTTGTTGATACTATTTCAGTTTTGCTTTAGAAATACAAGGCAAATGATACAAAGACAAGTGGGAGCTGCAGTACTTTTAGTGAGAAAAGACAATGTTTGTGTCATTATGCACACTGGCTAGTGAAGAATAAACCCCCAAACAATTAGGGTTAGATGGTTTTCCATACTGATTTGGTCTAGAATTTTGACTGAATCAGTTCCTAAAATAATCTTAAAAATTATTTGCAGTGATGTATCACAGAGAGAATAATACAAGAAAATCTTATTTTTGCAGTGAGATGCATAAAGCTATATATTGAAACAAGATTTTGAACCACAGTAAATTTTGGACTCATGGCAATTGCATTACCTCCTTTGTCTCACCACCAGGTGCCGTTTTAGAGGTGTGTAACATTCTACATGCAAGCAGAGAACAGCTGATTTATTACAGAAATGAGAGAATATTTAACCTTCTAGGGGGCTGTAAGGACAACGTTAGCCCAAGTACATCTAATCTTGATGTGTTAATAGCAGGCAAATGAACTAACAATATGCTATATTACACTGAAATTTCTGTAACCTAGTTGCAAACAGGTTTTCATTTATATGTGGGGTTTTTTTTTTCTTAAATTGATTATATTAAAAAAAAAACCAAACCAAAACAAAAACCAACCTGCTCTGCTGGCACGTGCAAGATAGATATTGCTCTGTTTTTCTTGTGAATAAAGGTCTGCGTTTTATTGACTAGGAAAATTGCAGTGTTTCTACTTTTGTACAACAGCTAGTTTTTTGAAGCTTCTTTCTCAACAGGTGTGTTTTAATGGCTTTGTATTTTGAAAAGGTATGCCATTTCTAAATATCTATCTACAGGTATTTTAAGTACATTAAGAATGAACACTATACAGAACTGTGAAGGGAAAATATGTATGAACAATATTCAGACCAGAGCTAACCTTTTAAAACCCAATTTTAGCCACCTAAAGAGAAATCGCCTATGGAGACCTCAATCTTAAAAAATCCACCTATTAAAGTAGTCATCCAAATGTTACTTTAAGAACATCCATAACCTCATTCCATTTGATGGAGTTAAGGAGGACTATTCATACCACTAAGATTATACTGTGTCTAATTTAGATGGATGGATGATAAGAGAGTTCATTTATAATTTAGGGATTGAGTTTGCTCCTGTGAAGTTCAGTGTGGTTGCCTGTCCTTTCCTTTCCCTCATACCGAATGCCAGTAATACACCTTTGGAATAGAAGTTGAAGTGCTCAAGTCAGGATTTGGTAGTCTACCTACAAGCACACAGGCTTGTATCTTTTTATGTGGATTAGCATTCAAAAGAAGTTCAGTTAGAATTACAGTGCCGTGAAGATATCTGGAGATATCATTTAATGGTATTTAATTATTGTCATTAATAAGCAGTGGCTCCTGATTTGAGATATGTAAGAGATATAAAAATATGTTTACTTAAAATGTGTTAGTCTATGGTGTATCTATTTGTGGTGTAAAGAGGGCAAATTACCTTTTTAGTGAAAAATAGTTCATATGAGACAGCATTAGTTTCTGTAAAATGGTATGTTAGTAGGATAGCAAAAAATGTGACTGATCTCATATATGTGTTTTATAAACCAATAATTTATATGTTATTTTTCTTTTTACTCTGGTATGGAGGCGTTCATGCATGGATTGTTAGAATAACAGACATTACTTGAAGTAAATATGCCTTTGTCTGAACATTGGCTATGCTTGTAAACTTGTGTGCTATTTGTGTCTAGTATTGCATACGCTTCTATTTGCAAACTGTAAAATAAATAGATTTTAATTTTTGTCATTTACATGCTTTTTCATTGTACGTCAACACGACTCTTAATCAAATTTAATTCTACACCCATTACTGAATGGTAGTTTTTAACATAATAAGTCTTGATTTTTCCTATTTTATCTCACCGATTTTCAAAGGGAAAGTGAAAGAACCATTGGCTGCATTCTCCCTAGAGAATGATAGCTCTGTAATAAACTTTTCTAGATTTAATGCAGTGCGTACAAATGAAGATAACATCTGTCTGCACACTCTGTTAAGCCTTAATTCTTTGTAGTATGTCTAGCCTAATATAAGCACATCCTGTTGGAAACTAGCACTAAGCATAATTGAATCAGAATACAAATAAATTAAGGATAACATTATGGGGTTGACCTGAACTCATCAAAGATAAAAATTCAGAACCACTGTTGGAAATTCCTTCTTATGTGTTTCCTGGGAGATGTTATGGTAGATACTTGAAATATTGCACATAGCTGCTTTTTAAGTCTTCTAAACGTCAAGTAGATGTGATAATTGAGGGTTAACTACTACTGTTTCAGGTGCTCAAAAGTAGCACCAACTCAGAAAATATTTTTTTTTTTCATAGAAGAGCTTTACCAGAACAGCTAATCAGTACTGCCTGACAGGGTGAAGAAGAGTACATTGACAGGATTTATTTGGATTTTCAGAAAGACTTTGCTAGGGCTCTCACAAGAGGCTATTTAGGAAATTAGATATTCCTGAGGTAAGAGAACTACTCTTCTGGGGTAGGAACTGGCTGGAGACAGTAAACAAAGACAAGGAATGAAGTGTCATTTTTGTACATGGCAAAAGTTTAATAGCAGGGACCCCTCAGGTATTCAGGTTAGATTCATGTGGTACAATTTGAAGTCTCTGTGAAAGGGGGAGCATGACAAAATGTGCAGATAATATACATTTGTTTAGGTCTGTCAAATCTAGGAAATGCAACCAGGACTTTCTAGAATTCAGCAGACCTAAATGAATAAGCACTACCATACCAAGAAAAATTAGTTGACAAATGTAAAGTAATGCCTGTGAGCAGCAGTAGTAGTTTGAACTATAAGTGCCTGCTGTTAGTATTTAAGCAGTGTTAGCAAGGGGGGGGTGGGGGGGGGTGGGGGAAAGCATGTGGTGTTCTTCTGGACACTGTGTTTGAAAGTCTTGTTCAGAGTACAGCAAGGACATAAACAGGCATATATGTGATATACTAGAAAATACACTGAAAATTAATAAATGCCTCTAAATATTTCACCTTTTCTCTTGAGTCTATGTTCAGTTCTAATTATGCATTATCAAGGAAGAATAGTTGAAACAGTAATGATTTGGAGCTTGCTGAGCAAAATGTTTAGGAGCATTTGATTCAAGGGATAGGGAATTGATTTTAAAATGGCCTATTAAAATCTTTTTGTTCACAGTCCATAATTCATCTACAGAACTTGCTGCCAGAACTCAGTGATGTTAAGGTTTCAGTAGAATTTCTGTATAAAAAGATTTCATTTCTAAATGTATAATGAGAATACTTACAAGTATGTTATTTAAAATTGAAAGTATGATATGTGATCCACACGCCTGAGGGAATAATATATTAAGGGCTAAGACAGTAGCATGTTTTTCTCTAACTATTGTAGACTGTCTTTTCTGTTTTGTTTTTTTTATAAATATGTGTTTCTACCTGTTAGACACAGGTTACTCACAGTTAGAAACCTGCTAGGTGGGTCTAGTATGACATTTCCTAGTGTGATTGTGATATCCTTAGCTCAGGAGAAAGCACATATAGTTAAATGGCCTGTGTAAAAATTCCTTTAATTTATGAAGTATTGCAATTGTCTGTGCTTTTGCAAATGTGTCCCTGAATTTAAGGTAGATGATTGTGTCATGTATCATCATGAACTGAGCTTTTTAAACACAGTGGAATTTTCATGTTGATTATTTGGTTCAGTTTGATTCTGAATTTCTCTAGAGCCATAATAATCTCATTAGTATTCCAATTCCTTTGTAATGCTAATGTGGTCAGTGAAAGCTGGATCAGAATTTTCAACTTGTAAAACACAATTTATATGCCTTTCTCACCTGCCATTGTGTTTTATAGGGAGGGATGGGGAAGAGCAGCATTTGGCAGTTTGTAGCTGGACCCCATTCAGGCATGTAGGAGAGCTCCCCTGAGCTGCTACTGCTATAGAGGGTGGGGTAGCATGTTGTAGTAGCCTTGGTGTAGTCTGGTTCCTTCTGGATAATCCCCTGTTCTTTCTGCATCAGCAAGCCTGGCTTCCTGTGCTCAGTCTATTTCACTTCATTATAATATTTCTTAAAATTAAAAAAGGACTATTTATTTCAAGTTGTCTGTTTTCTTGACACATCTTTTGTTTCTCTATGTATTAGGGATGAAACCTAATAATGACTTGTGGTTGTTGCCAGGATAGATCACTGCTTATCTTTATTTAAGCTGGATTTAATCAGTTTCTCACAGACAGATGTGTTTCAATGCCACTTGGTGGTACTGATGTAAATACTAGGATCAAAACGGGTTGTTTTTTAACAGTAAACTTGGATCTTTTGGAAATGATAACCAAAATCAGCATGCTCTTGCAAAGTCATGTTGGGTGGGACAGATGGTAGAAATCAATACATAGAGATTCACAATGAAACCGAATTTTGCCTGGCACTATAAATACAAAGTTATTACTTCTGCTGTTAATAAAAAAATATTAATACCACATTACTAGATGATAAATACAAAATCTGATTATAGTAATTTTCTCAATTTATAGAAAGTATTCATCTGGATAGACATTCCCAGTAATAATATTACAATAATCTGACTGTACAATCTCTAAGCAATTGGATCATGAACCACTTTAGAAAGAATATCCATAATTCACAAAGTGGAATGAGTCTTTTAAAACTGAACCCCTGAAACTCTGGATTTATTATGGTGGTCATAATCGCTAGAATGGATATTGTGAGAGTTTTAGTGTATTTTATTGGAAGATATACAATAATTTCCCATGCAGTGTTGTTCTGCTGTCAAGCATTATGTTTCCCTTAAGTTCTGTAGGCCACCATCATCTGTTTTATATTTGTCAATGTAGGGGGGAAGCCTGCCAAACCACAACATGTTTTTTGTGGTGATTATAAACTCTGAGTAGTTTTATTTTATGGTTTGACAGGCTATAGATCTTCAAGCAACACTTCTGGAAGTGCGCTATTATGGGATTAAGGTTATATCTTAATTTAACAAATTCTGTACCTTTCTAAATTCAGATGGTAGTGTCTGGGGTTGCTCCCCTGCTGCTGCGTAGTCCTTTGGTCTCACTACATCTGACTCATGTTTCCTACTCAATTTCCACTTGCTTTGTGAGTAAGAAAAAACAATAAAAATGTAATAATTAATAAACTTTTAAAAATGCAGTAAGGATATAGAGCAGGGGTCCTCAAACTACAGCCTGCAGGCCAGATACAGCCCCCCAAGGTCCTCAGTCCAGCCCCTGGTATTTACAGACCCCCCCGCCAGGGGTTGGGGGGGAAACCAAGCAGCCGCAGATGGCTGCCTGCCACTGCATCCGCACGCCGGCCCCCCTGGTTAAAAAGTTTGAGGACCCCTGATATAGAGGGTATAATATATAATATTCACTGTATAAAATGAAATTATGTTAATCTGGCAAGCAAAAATGAGAGTGGCGATGCTGCTGAAGTAGGGGCAAGGCAGTAGCTAAGAGGAAGTTGTATTTTTTACCATGTATGTTGGGGTGAAGGCAATTTTCATCAGGGTTTCCTGAACTACAGCTAATAGCTGCACAGTTTAGGAGATCCAGACCCCCTGGCACATTTAAAGCTGTTTGGCACATCTGAGTGTTGCAGCATACCTGCCTTTTGGAAAAACCTATGAAGCTGCTCTGATGTTTGTGAGGCTCCCATCACCTTTTTGTGAGATGGGTGGGAAGAAGATGAGTGTTCTTCCCACCCATCTCACAAAAAGGTCACTGTTTCAAAAAGTTCTTAAAATGCAGTGAGGAGTAGCCTTTTTCCCAAGTACTGATAACGTACAGCATTTATTTGAATCCCAGTTTTAATGCATAAAATGGGAATCCACTCTGGCTTGTAAACAAAGTTGCCCTGAGTTGTGTGGGATAGGCAGTCACACAGATCTCATGGTCAGAGCTGGGGACTGGTGGTGGGGCGCGGACCATCTGCTCCCAGTGTTGCCATAGCCTGTAAGGAAACCAGATCATGTGTCTTTTCTGTATAAATGTCATTAATACTATCTTGTAAAGTGTTCCAAGACTCTCTAATGAAAGATGCTTCAGTATATTTGTTGTTGAGATTACTTTAGGGAGTGACATTTATTTCTAATTACAACTAATTAATTCTGTTGTGAAGCAGTTGGGGAGGAATGTTATAATCTTTAATTTATTAACTAATAGATACCTGACTTGATGAGCTGTTTATTTTCAGTTTGAAATTCCTGGAAAATTAAGTGGGGTTTTTTATATTTGATAGTAAAACACCAAGTAAAAAAAATACTTGCTGGATTGATGAGTTTTATTTCTGCATACACCAAGCAAAGAAACAAAATGAGATGTAGTCCTCATGTTGAGGGTATAATTTAGAAGAAGTCTTTATGTCCGTATCTACTAAATTCCCAAACCATAACCAAATATGAAGGTTAGCAGGGAACAACAGATAGCTGGCTCACTGGGGGACTTGGAAAAGTGAACATAATCTGGTGTTTTGCAGCCTCCTTTGGTTTGGGAGGATTTGTAGGCTGGCTGGGCAGTAGCCTGCCTCCTCTGCAGCGGCATGCTGCAGCATGGCAGAACACTGCCTGCACCAGTTGCCAGGCCTTCCCACCTGGAGCATTAAGCACAAAAAAGGCAGTGATATAAAAGATTTTCAGAATCCATTACTGAAAGCCATCTGCCTGTAAAACTCAGAAACAAAACCCCAACCCTTTTTACAGTGTGTTGTGGCTCTAGATTCTTCTCCCTGAGGAAGATCTGGGACTTGACATAAAGGGTATTATCAGCTGGTTTTCACCTACAGGTCAAGATGACCTGAATCCCGTGACTCTGATTTCTAGAAGACATGAAGAATCAGTGGTGCCACCTTCCTTTCCACTGAACAGATTGACCTGCTTGCCCTCTCCTATAGCTTTTGTATTTAATAGGATATTTCTTATTTGTTAATAATATTTAATGAATATTATTTAACTATATTCATTAATATTAATAAATATTATTTAATCAAGCCTTTGAAAAACAGAAAGCAAAAAGGGCTGTTGATGAATTCATCTTTTCACTGTGCAGATTTTTAAATCTTAAACCAAATGTTTCTGTAACTTTAATAAGGGACTGTAATTTCAACAGGAATAATGTTGCATGTCTTGTTAGTGTCACACAAGTCTGTGAAGGTCTATGAAGTGTAGGCCATTCATAGCTTCTGGTTCTATTCCTCAGCAACAGTAGCCTAATGTTTCAGCTTCTCCAGGCTGGTCCTCTCGCTGTGCAGAAGTTGCTGTGTGTTGTGTTGAGAAGGGAAGGTGGCATGTTAGGCTGCTTTTCCCTGTCTCCTTCCCCCTCTCAATGGCTCTGCTGAAAAGCTGATGCTGAGAAGAGTGGATTTGTTGCAGCCATCACAAGTCATGCTTATTTAGTGAGGAGACTGTTAAATGCTAAGGCCTCTTGTCAGCATGATACCGCTGTCCTACTTTCATACCACTGATTTACAGACTGGTGCATATGACAGTCTTCTGTAATATTCAGCTAACCCTTTGGAATGCTTTGATGTATTGATTAGTTATGCAGGTTAAACTTTCTGAAACACCTTTGTGGCTTTATGGTAACCATACTCACAAAGTCCTTGTGCCAGTGCATTCTTGAGAAGCTCTTTGATTTTTGTGGGATACTTATCCTTTGGAAAACTCTTGCTTTGAGTTCCATTGGACCAATCAGAGTTGAAGAAAAAGAGGGAACGGAGGGTACAAGGGTGATTTCCTGCTTTGTAATAGCAGTAGAGTTTTCTGCTGGATTCATATGGATGGCACAAAGGGAAAGATGAGTATGCTGTCCTAGCCATCACTCCAGCCCTGACTGATATGGGCCACTGACAAGAAATTCAGGGTTTGAAAGGTATTCAGGTGTTGCCTACTCAACATGAGTTCTTGGGGAGGTCTGGGGACCTACTGAGCTGGCCACTGTCAAAGCAGGAGGCATTTCTTTGTAATAAAGCAGATAGCATCTGTGGTGCAGTTAGTGGAAATTTCACAAGATTCTTAGTGAAGATTTGAAAATCTCTCTCCTTCGTCTGTTTGAAATCAAAACTCTGTCACATTTACTTCAAGTAGGAAAATCTGTTAAATACCTTGAAACAAATTTTGCATTAGGGCTGGGGGAGATGACCAGGGACCTCAGGAAAAGAGCTTTTTTTAACTCGTGCAATGCATTTGCTTCTTTGCTGTATTTTACTTGTCTCAACGCTGCAGCCTGAAGCCTGAAAGCCCGAAAGCCTGAAATTAAACTCCTAAAATTACAAAAGCTTAAAGTGAAGGTTAATGGTCAATGGTTTCTTTCCCACAGGGTCTGCAAGCTTTGATTTCTGGAACGTTAATAGAATAGGAAAGCATAAAGCTATTGCTGTTATATATTGTTCTTCTTACAGTCAGTGTTACTACTGTCAAGCAAAACAGCACTTGCTAAAAATTAGCACACCTGAGCTGACAGTTAACTTGAGAAAGCTGCTGCTACTGTTGAATACTCTGTAAAGTGCACTGTTTTGTCCATTAAACAAACTCTTCAATAGAATGAAACCAGTGGAAGAGGGATGTGCAGTGATTCTTCACTGATCTATGTTGTTGCTTCAGTGGCATAAAAAAAATGTAAAGGTGTTTGCAAAGGTGATCAGACTTCCCTGGTTTTGCCAGGAAGGGGCTTTTTTTTGCAGGCCGCACCATGGAGGTCTACCTGAATTCACCTGTCAGAAAGCAACTCATTGCTTAGAGAACAGCTGCTTTTCAGTCATTTTTGGTAGGCTCATTGGGCAGCTGAATGGAAAGCAGAATGCAGATCTAATATATAATGTTTCTCTGAAACATACAGAAGTTTATCAGCTTACTGGAGACTTCCAGTACTGCTTGGAGAAAACGTATAGGCCAACCCAGTCAAGGTATTTGACTAGAGATCGACTCAAACAGGATTATTTTAGAGCAGTCACAAATGATCCACGTTAGTGCTGGGTGAATGACCAACATGTGAAGGTACTGAGTCAGATACAGTCCAAACTTAAATCGAACTGAAGAGGTTTAGTTTTCAGGTATCCACGTTTTACCATTATTGACTAAATGAGCCTTTTGATTATCATAGTGATTTTTACAATGTATGAACAGAAATAGGGAGGGGCTGTGTTTTCAAGTGTTCACTAGTTTTGAGTGGTTGTCTTTGAGGCATTCTTTTATTCCAGGCTTTTTCCAAACAGTTTAATGCCTATTCATTTTTAAAGTTAATACTCCTTTGCAAATCTCCTTCTTTCTCTTACTTACATTAGCATGCAGCACCACTGCAGTGTGTTAGCAAGTACTACACAGCAAGTGGATTTCCACTTTCAGTCCTGCTCCATCTACTGCCTGGCATAGGTTTTCTATCAGCTTTTGCAGTTTTCCCAGTTACCCTCCCCTTCAAAGCTGTTAACACATTGTTCTGAATTAATTCGACAAAATTGGACTTACAGCTTTATGCTGGAAGGAACATGTGATAGTGTTGTTTGTTTTTTCTTTTTTTTTGGGTGCAAAAAAGTGGAAAAGGAAGTATTAAATTGTATGAAACAAGCATTAAATTGAATGAAGGTGCAGGTAAGGGGCACAGGCTACAGGTATTCGGAAGGGATCTCTATGAAAATGGGTGTTTCATTTGAAACATTTTAAAAAGGGAAAGACTCCTTGTTCCAGAGTGTAGATTGGAAATCTTTGATTAAATCCTGAAACAGGCCTATTAAATAGACGCAAAGTGTTCTGTGGTACTGAGAAAAAAGGATCATGGGTTGTTCAGCTGCAGTTCTAAGAGCAGCTTGTTATAACCGTGCATTTTAATTAACCAGATCAGCTGAAGAAATGTCTATATACTGCAGCATAGCTGTCCTCCTTAAAAACTATCCTATCGATAAACAGAGGACTTCTATTTGCAAAAGCCTTTTAAAATACATTTTAAAAATGAATTTGGGAGAGATTAATTAATAACTAAGCTACTGTGGAATTAACCTTGGGCAAATCTGCTTCCTTGTGCAGTGCAGGGGCATGTCCTGTCTGTCATATCCATATAGTGTCCCAATAAAGTACTGATACAAAAAAATTTAATTCTTTGTAACTATTCAGCATAATGTTACAGCAAGGCCCATAATTTGAGATAACTTTTATTTTCTCATGCATAACAATTTTTTGACACTATGTTAATTTTCACTTAAAATTGATAGGATAGGGTTCCTGCAGAAAGTACAAATATTCAAAACTGCTTTATTTTTTTTTTCTTAGGATTTGAGCATGAATCATTTCACTGTATCTCATTTTACTTGTTCTTTGATCAATGAGTCTTCTCTACTGTGTGAAGTAATTTAAAAATGTTGTGAAAATGTCGCTAACATTTCTTTATTGCTGAAAGTTTGCTTTCTGTTGGAGCTCAGTTTGCTTGTAAACAAGGCTTTGCAGGGGCAGAATCTGGTAGACTTGATGGAAATACAAGGGTGTCTGGTACACCTATACACCTATACGCAAGTGTAAGTCCTTGTATTCTTCAAGTAAGAATCCTTGGATTGTCTTTTGGTTTTTTTTTTCCTTTTTTTTTTTTTTCTGGGAAATAGATAATCAAAAGAAAGAGGAGCCCAGACTGGAGGAAATAGACTAGAGTGGAAGAGAGAAATCAAAATAATGATGCTTTTCCTTTCTATGGCCTGATCCAGGGGAGTCCTGCAACTGGGAAATCCCCTTAATAACCTTTCTCAAGGTTATAAGCACATACAGAAAATCCTACAACAAGGATGAAATTTCATAAGTCCTGATGTTGCTAAATAGAAAGGAAATTTGCAAGTCTGTGAGAACAGGGATGTATTCTTCTGTCTCTCATGTCTCCCCATATCCCACTGTAGTAGTTCACCCACAGTTCTATAAACCTTTTTCCACTGCGCTCCTGAACTAATTCAAATAGAGGATCTATCCAAAATCATTACAGAAACATATACAGGCATGCCATTAGTGTTCACCATTAGTGTTCATATAACTTATTTGATAACTTAAAATGCTGGACAGTTAGCCTAAAATACCATTCTGACAGTTTCCCCTACTTAAGACCTTGTCACACATACAGCTTAAAAGACAGACTCTTTTATTTTGATTCTAAGGCAGAATTTCGCTACCTGCCAGGTGAACTTTGTTATCAGTTTTGGATACCCATGCTGTTGGATGGCTGAGGAAAGATTGGGAATATGGAATAATTTTCAAATGAGCTTCTGGGACTGCACAAAAAAGCTATCAAACAGCTATAGCAAGCTCTACATGAAAGATGTCTTAAATTTTGAATCAAGAGCAGATCACAGCTGGCTAGCGTGCCCTACTGGTTATTCTGGAGGTCGTCTAGGTTGGGGAAGAAGGTCATTGCTCTTGGAAATGACTGTCAAGCCCCAAATATGTACACAAGCACATTCACAGCAAACAAGATTATTTTGGTATTTTTCTCTGTTGGTATTGGAATGTTGACATAAATATGGGACATTTTCTTAAGTATATGAACTAGGTGGAAATACTGAGTACTTGTAATAAATTCTCGCTACGGAGTCTGTATGTAGGAGCATTTTCTTTTAATCATCTCATTAATGAGTTTGAGCCATTAACAGCTTAGAGTGCTGAATAAGGATTTACATTTAATTGAAGTCCTCTGTTCTTAGCTTACAAAATGTATTTTACACACTTGATGGCTGTAATTAGTGTGATGAGGCTTTAAAAGAAATTGGCTTTGTTAAATTTAGAACTTGCCATGTCAGTTTATACATGAAGCCAAAGCATGTGAATCAATAGTTCTGTGGCTCTGGAAAAATGCATTTTATTATTATTACTGATATATAGGTGTTTTAATTTATGATGCTGTTAAAGTCCAAATACAGCATGTTTTCATATTTGAGAATGCAATCTATTATGTTATGATTTCAAATTATTTTATACTGCCACAGGTACTCTTACACATCAGAACTTACCATTATATGTTATGGCTACAGGCAAACCTGTATCCTTTGGTACAGTAAGGAATTGTGCATAATTGTTTAAGTTACTGTGCTTTATTAAGCTTTCATAATAATAAACCTCCGTGAATACTGCTGGACTTCACTACATGCAAACTAAGGGCAACTGTATACCATGCACAGTACTTTTTCCCCTACAATGTTATTGCCTTCTGCTCAGCCTGATAGGCAGTAACTTCTTACTTCAAAAATATTTCAAGGTTTGTCCTAAGAAACTTATGCAAAAATTAATAAAAAAATAAGAGAATGTTGAGACACCGTAGCTGTGTACTGTAGGATTCCTTAAGCTGTAAAATAAACACTGCATGTAAGTTCAGACTCTCAGAGAAAAGAACATGGTGACTGGCAGCTACATGCCAAGTGCTTCCGCAAAGTTGTTTCCTCTGTCGCAAATAGTTTATTTTTGACATACATATTTTAAAAATAGGAAGCCACTTATGCAAATTGGGGAAGATACAAAGATTCAATGTACAAGATTCCGATTTAGAATGTTAGAAATTTCCCCCCTGGTATTGTCTGTGATTGTGACTCACTAAGAAAAATGAAAAACTATTTTTGTGTTGCCAACGTCACTAGGGATGAATAGGAATATGCTGTCCAGCATCATGTGTGTTTTAAGTAAATCTGTTTTTTAATGAAGTACAAGTTACTGGCTAGTAATTGGAGCTTCTGAGCTAGTTTTTGCTGCAGGCCCACATTTTGTATCAGTAGTGTAACCTGGAAACTCATGTTAAGGATGAATGAAAGCCCGGAAAACTAAACATTTAGTCCCAAAAGTACAGAGACTTTGTGATATGTACAATTAGCCTCAGGGAAAGTTCCCACTGAAGGGTTTCCATCCCTCTCTGTTGTGGTCCTTTGTTGGAAGGTGGATAGTAAATATATTACACTCTGAACCGCAGGTGTAATATCACATGAAGTTAATTTCTGAATTGGTAATTGCTATTATATGCAATGCATATGTTTTTGGATTGTGCAGTGTGTTTCAGGAGAAGCTGGCTGTTATGAAGCAATGTAGAATAAAGCCTGTGCTGTTCTGAGGATATGACTCATATTACAGATGGCTGGAAGGGTAATGCTGTGATATGAAACTGTTCTATTACGAGTAATAGTGCACTGCTAACAAAACTCTGATGTGCTGGAATGATTATCTTATGTTATTCTTTTTTTGAAAAGGAAAAGATGATCCTTTTCTCAAACTTTGGCTAAGTATTTTTGTGTAAGATTCCTATGATTGCTGTTAGTAAGGGGCATGGGGACTAAACTCATCTGGTTAAAAAACCGTTAAACTCATCTGGTTAAAAAAAATCTGTAGGTGTTTTCAAACTGAACCATATGTAATTATTATTCAGAGGTCAGTTCATTTTAACTGTGTGCCAGGAATTAGTGACAGTCCCTTTTGTAGTAGGTCAGAAGGCAATTTCCCAGTACATACCCTTTTTTAATATGCATCCCACCCAATCTAATGGATGTAATGAGATACATCCATCACCATCTGCACATCACAGAGAACAACTGCTTCCTTTCACTTGCAAGAAAACTTGCGAAAGTCTCCAGTAAGGTGGTTCTTTTAGACCAGCTTCATGAAGCTGGTCAGAGCACTTTTTAGACCTTACCAATAGTCTTGTTCAAATTTCAAATTCTGGGGAGAAGGGGAGAAAAGAGAATGTTTTGTCACAAAGGTTAAGTGCTCAACTATTGCAAGACATGGGTAGGATCTAGGTGTTTAAATTCCCATTTGCAGCTTTGAAAATCTTTCACACAGTCTGTTTAAAAAAACCTCACAGGATAATCAATAAGAAACTGAAAAATTAGTAACAAAACACCAATTAAGATGAAGTCTAAAGCGTTCTTTACATTTTGTAAACTGTATTCCCTTTTTTATTCTTTTATCATCTGTGGCTTTTGCACAACTTAGCACAAGCCAAATAGATGCTTCAGCATAATGTGGTTTGTTGTTGTTGGTTTTGTTTTGGTTTGTTTGTTTTTAAAAAAGTAAAACAAACAAGAAAGAGTATGAATGCTAGAACATACATTATAAAGTCTGTATTTGGGAATAAGGAATCAGTTTATGATGGTTGTATTTTCAGTGGCTCTGAGACTGTATGACTAATGTATTATTATTGCTTATTATCTACAGTCTAGCAAAACACATGTTCAATCTTCACATTTCCTTCACCTACAGCTACTTTTAATCTTGAGGGCAATGAACAGAAGAATTACAAAGGCAATTACGATGCCCAGCTTTCATTGGAGATCTTGTTTTGTACCTTTGAATGTTTTGGGTGCATTTTCTCCCCCGAGTTACAGCTCAGCCAGGAAGGTGGTCGTAATCTCATTACATTATTTTGAAGTTGATTTGTGAGGTTTGCAGCCTTTAAGGAAGTGGAAAATATTTGTGGTTGATTTAAAGCAGAACTGGGAGTTCTACAGCACCAATTATTACAGACACTAGTTAAAGAACTAGTATTCATACATTCAGCAAGGTGTTCCTGACTAAAAGGTACACATAAGACCCATCAACACAGATATGTTTTGTCCTGAAGTGCAAAATAAATGCCAGGAGAATGCACTGAGCTAGAGTAATGTGCATGTTACCAGTCAGCAGTATCATATCATTCCTACAGGCGTTCAAAATAATCATACAACAAGCAATGAAATAGTAAGCTGAAATATATTTTGATTATTCCCATATCAGCTCAGTCCAACAGCTTCAGAAAGAGGTGTCTTCCATTTTAAGAAGGTATTTACTCCCTCTCATTGTTAGGTGTGAAATAAAAGCTAGAGAAGTTTTTTGTTTGATATTTAAAGATGGCTATAACCATATAGTAGCAATTTTAAAAATATAGATGTTTAAAATACTTTTAGGAAATGCATGAAAATTTATTTAACATTCCAGTTTTGCTTTAGAATGTGATTTTATCTCTTTTAAAAATGGTTGTTTAACTTCTGGAAAAACTGAGTGATCCTCTCTAACTTTTTACTAGTATTGTAAGCCATACGCAGTCCTTTTCCTGAATCTTTTCTGTTTTCCATCCCTCAGTATAATTATGCACATAAACAGAAGTGCCCATAAAAATGCAAAGTTTTCATATAGTTAGTACATGACACTATGGGATATGGCGCAGGTATAATACATGACAAGTATAGCAGGTACTGCTGGATTTCAAGTTGGAAGAACTAATAAAGGCTGAGTTCATGATGACAGCTTCTGCAGGCTGCTGCAAATATCAACATGTTTAGGCTTTTTTTTTTTTCTTTCAGCATTAAGCAGTTATGTTCCAGAGAGACCTAGCTAGTTAAATGTTTGTTAGTTTGAAGAAGGGAAGAAATTGCACACAGAACTGGGCAGATGATTTTCTCAGTGGTGTAGTGAAGCAATAAACCTTGTAATGCATTTATGTCCTTGTTTGGAGTGTAAGTAGATGAGTAGTTAGGATGTTTTATTTTCTTATGTCCTTATGATGTATTAATAGAGTCTGGCTGCCACAAAACACTTTGAGAATTTGCAAGGTTGAACTGTAATTACGAAGTCCTACGTGATCTCAATGCTACTGCTAGTGTTAAAGTAATAGAAATTTAACATTCAGTCAAGAGTGGAAGCTGTGACACGTGGTCAATATATTAGTCACACAGGAACACAGGAAGGGAATGTTTTGAATTGGTAAGAAGACACATGTGAGGGCCTTTTGGAGAACTCTTTTTCTAAGGTTACATCTGGAGTCATTCTGTTTCTTGGCAAGTGAAAGAGTTTGTGAGAAACAGAAACTGTAAGTAAAGAATGAAATACTCTTTTTTGTATAAGAGTTTAGTTGATTTTGGTAATGAAGAATCTAAAACTTATGATTTTTCACATGAATATAAAGTATTTCCTGCAAGAAGCTCAGTAAGTTTCATTAAGCTGTTTAGAAAGAAAAAGTTAATAAAGAGCGATTAACTGCCCTGTTGTCCCTTCTCAGTAAACAATACTCATTCTTACATTAGAATGCTTATGTTGAGCTATCATGACCTTAACAATATGAGCAAGACAAGAATTATAGGGTGATGTGATTCCTGTGATGGCTTGGTCAAGTAAAATATACTGCCTACTACTTGCAAGTCTTTTCTTATTAAGACTTTTATGATGGTTTTGCTCATTCTAAATGAAATTTGCAGTTTCTTTGGTAGGTAAAGTAGCAGCCATCAACTAAGAGCTAGCCATCCCAGAGTGTTTTGAATAAACTGCTTTTTATTACTTTATGATGCCCTTGATGATCTGTTCATAGGTATTTAACTCAGTCACTTTTTAATTCTTTTGTGCTTTACTGCGTTCCATAAATATTATGCCAAGAAATAGTTTGGATGTAACCCTGAGAATCACGTTAAAATCCTACACTGTACCAGTGTGATAACACCTATTCTAGAAAGCCTAGCTAGGAGTAAAATTCAAGGCTACATATCATGGACTGATAGGTGACCTCCAAACACACCTAAGTACATACAATTTAGAAATACAACTGTATTTCATTCAATATGGGATGAAATGAGTTCTTGTGCATCTTCTTAACTGAAATGAAATCTGTCTGTTATCAACAGAGCTATAATCCTGATTGCATTGGTTTATGTCATTCACTATGGTTTAAAATTCAAATGCCAGTAACATTGGCATAGAGTTACTCTGAGGCCTAAAGCAGTTGCTGCAAAACTGCCCAAGCAAATACGCTGCATATTAATGCTGCTGGTGAGTTTCCCATTCTTTGGTTTTATTATTGCTTGTTAATTTGGTCTTTCATTGTTTGCTTATTGTCTCTTTCGTACACTGTGTGTTTTCAAGATGAAGCTGCTACTTAAACTTGTTCCCAGGTGGTGAATTCCCTTCCTTTTGATGTCTAATAATACATTTCTCTCATTATTGTAAAAATAAACTCAAAATTTTTATTTTTACTTTACCTCTGCTGTTAGGAAAGTTGAATGAGTTGTTTGAGTTTATTTTATAGTATCTTAAAGTCACTTAGTGGTGTTTTATAAGTAGTAAGTTCTAAATGAGTGGCCACAAAGGTTGTTACAGCTCCTGTCCTTGCTTGCTTATTAGATGCTTCTTGCCTTTTACTGCAGTACTGACTTACACATTGGGTAGACCATTTCTTGTTAGCATTCATCTACTCTTATTTTCGCCATTTATTCACCACATTCAGGTTATGACTCCTAGACACAGATACAGTTGAATACTTGTATGCTGGAAGGATTTGATGCTACTACCATGTGATAGAAAAGAATGCAATGTAAAAAGGAAAACACATCTGTGTGTGAGTTGAGATAGACAATGGATACCTGTGATTAAGCTAACTACCCGCTGGATGTCACTATTGTTCCATAGAAATTCATCTAAGCGACTATAGATCTAGAGTTGAGTGGCTGACAGCAAAGGCCAGTAGCTTGCAGCAAACTGAAAACTTCCAAATGTGTTTGCAATAATATTGTGCATTTACGTTAATTTTTCAAATGCATTTTATATTAAGGTTCAATAATAATAATGATAATAATAATAATAGAAGCATTGCCAAACCTTAAGCTGTGATGACTCTGTAAGTGCAAATAATGAGTAATGGAAACCTACCAGCCAGTAGAGAAGCTTGCATTCATTATACTCAAGCCACTTGTTCTCATTATTATTCTCTTCCTCTGCAATTGCTGGAGGTAATCTCAACACAGTGAATGAACATTACCAGTCTTCTTGAATTTGCTTAGTACATTAGTTATTTCCTTTTTCCAAAGATGTGCATTCTGTGTGCTTTATTACTCTGAAATACCTCTTGAATATTCTAGGATCTAGGCTGTTTAGTTGGGAGGCCAAGTAGTCCACTGACTAGGAGGATGTCTTGGTGTGAGGAAACTGGATAGTATTCCCAGGACTGAACTGGTGTGTGATCTCAAGCAAACTACCTCAAATCTGCCATGTTTATTTGCCATATTCTGTCTGTCTTCTCAACATCCCTTGAAAACATTTGATGTAAGAGATTGTTGGAAGGTGTTTGTACAGTGTCTAGCAGAGGAAGTCCTGACTGATTTTTGGGGTGCTACAAAAAAATGAAACAGCCCTGTTTGGTGATTCTACTGAACATTTGTCTCAACATTGTTTAAATAAATGTAGACTGCAAAACTGATGAAGATGAAAATGGGCATGGAAGAGTACTGCACTTTGTGGCTTGAAAAGCACTGGTTTTCAAGTGTTAGCCCCAGAACACCATATACGACTCAGGAAAAGGAATAGGAGTTGATTAAAAAACCCAAAACAACACCTCCACACACACCCCCAAACCAAACCACAACAAAACAAACCCCAGACACCTTCAAAATAAATTATTGCTTTCCTAAACTTGGAATACCTAGGCAGCATCTGATCCCTTAAGGGATAGGCAGGTCATTAGAGGCACTCAATCACATCTTCTTTTTTAAGTTGATGTCTAAAATGCTTGTGTGAAAGCTTGGGGTTTTTTTAAGAGCTATCGCAGCTGTTGTGCGTCCTCTGAGGATTCCTGGGCATCACCCCAGCAAGGTTTTAATAGTTTGGTGGGAGACTGGCACCAAAATATCCAGAACACAAGACAAAGTGGCATCAGAATTCTAGACGTCCACGACCCAAACTGGAGAGGAGCAAAGGAGAAATGTCTTCTCTGGAATCTCTGAGGTTTTAACACTTCATTTGTATTCAGGAAAGGGGCAGCCTTTCACAGGGACTGAAAGCTGCTCAGCTAAGACCAGGTTGTTTCCTACAAGATTTATTAGAATTTGTGACTCTGGTGGTCTAGCCACCCAAAACAAGTCACTTGTCGTGTTTAATTTGACAGTGGTGTGACTAAGTTTAGTGTAGTTCACATAGTATTTGCACAGAGAAAAGCATGGGTTTTGTAATGTGCTTTAACATGCTATGAAGCTGGTTTAAAATGTTTTCTAAGCCATAGCCACTAGAGTGGGATTTAACAACTCAGCTCACAGGCCTCAGGCTGTGAAAGAAAGTTCAAAGAGTTAAACTGGGCATCTTTTTTGTGTAATCAGACAGTGGTTTCATTATCAATGACTATAGCAGCAATTAAAATGAAAAGTGAATCTCTGTTTTTTTAGGCAATAAATTAATTAGTTGATCTGAGCGTGTCTGTGCTCGAATAGACATATGCTGGATTTTCATTATTATTTTTGTTACCCATGTATGATTAATGACATGCTGGCCTTATTGAAATGATAATGAAATATTTTTCAAAGGAAGCTAGTGACAATTTTACAGGTATTGTTTTCTTTAGGAGGTTATGGATTGGTTCTTTCTAAGTATCATTATGGTGAGAACAAAGCATTAAAGAAAGATAAAGGGATATATACATATACAGTCAAACTCAGTTATATACAACTCATTCACAATTACAGTCCATTAAGAAGTTTTAGATGTATTGATGTATTTAGATGTATTTTCAAATAGCAAAAATGCTGAATTAATAGTATGAAATTATTTTCTGATTCCAGTTAGCACTTTAAACTAAATAGTGAAATTTTCTTTTATTTTTGTATATTTTTTTGTATATGTACATGAATGTATGTATGTTTTAGGCCAGATCTTTCTTGTTTGGTCTGTGCATAGCTGTCACCACTGCAGAGATTAAAGCCTGTAGAAGTACAGAGATGTTTTTTAACACAAAGTTTACAGCAAACTCTAATCCTTTAGCAAAGAGATAACCAAGACCATCTGATAGAAAACCAAATCTTATAATAGCTAGGTAATTCAATGTGTATCGACTTTTTAATAGTAACTTTCAAGGTACAACTCAGGTTAAAAAAATCACAATCTGCTCAGTGCTGCTGAAGTGTCTCAAGCACTTGCATTATTAATTGTGTGGGATCCTCTTTGTACTCAGTAAAACGGGATCTCAGTATTGCAGGGTTCAGTATAGTCTCAAGCTTCTGCTCTGGGGTATTTCCTTACTACAGTCCTTGAAAAATGAGAATGGTTTCATTATATGAAAAAAACAAAACAACCCCAAACCCCTTCAAGTGTATTAGTTCTTTTTAAGAGGTGCTTTCTCATTTGTTTTCATTGTATCTAGCATATTTCAAGGTGATTGGCTCGGGTTAGGTTTTTTCCAGTGAAAATTCAGAACATTCTGCTAAGGTTTTGCTTTTTCTAATCTGCTGCAGTGAAACTGCTTTGTAGAAACATTCCCTCCCAAGTGATTGAAGACATGCAGTTTACTAAGCCAAATCAAGTTACAAAATAGAGGTAATAAAATTACTGCCTTACTTCTATATAGGTTCTACTGTATAAATTCAAGAATGAACCACCCCACCCCCCATCCCTTCCTGATAATCAAAATAGGGGGTATGATTTCTTTGGAAATATGGGGGGTATTATATTCTTCTGCAACCAACAAAAATACGTGACTTTGGGTCAGAGGGCAGGGAGTAACCAGGTTACAAATCTGTGTCTTGTCCAGAACCACTGATGAATGACTGCACATTAAAAATTGTGCATTCTGTGAATTCTTGTAATGTTGTTAGGGTTTTGCTAAGAGAGAAAAATAATTTGTCACTGATTTCTTTAAGGACTTTTGGATGCACTCTTCTCAGATCTGTGAGTAACCAATTTTCTCTGAAAGCTCTTTGTAGTTGCAGTCTTTCTGAAATGTACACTGTCTGGCTTTGTAAGTAATGAAGCTTTATTTGGTTATTAGAGGGACAGTGTGCAAAACACATCAAAAACCCTAACAAGCCCAGCCCAGCAAATAAGAAGCAATAGAAGAAAATGACAGATTTAATGGTTTCCTCAGCTACATTAATGTCTTTGACAGTCTTGAAAAGAGAATTTCTAATGAGCGTTGAAACAAATGTGTGCAGGAAGTGGTCTTGCTTTTGCTGCTGCACATTTGAGTTCCTCTAATTGCATCAATAAGGAATTTCTGCTCTTCATTTAATGAATGCCTTTTGACTACTTTCTGAAAGGCAACTGGATGTAAGGGAAAAACACTGGCACCTTTTGTATGAAGTCACATAAACAGGTTTCAATTAATAGTTTTCAGCCCTGGAAACACTGTATTATAATGCAGTACAGTAAATCCCATTGTACCTTTTTATTTTTATTTTTTTATTAGGCCTAGGTTTCCCTCTGCTTTGCTTTTGGTGTGATACCTCACATCCAAAGACAGTGCTTTAACTCCCCACTGGCTTTTTACTATATCTTGTGTTGGGCAGAAATCAGGCATTCTTTCAGTGCTGGTGCTGCACCATCTCTTTCCTCAAACAACTCAGAATTACATGATGCTACAGTACCTTGGGTCTTTGGTTTGGTTTTGGTTCAAAAAACGAGTTTTAGGGCAAGGGCTGGGTTTAGACTGGAGGGGAGGTGGGTGGGCTGGGGGGGACGACTGAGTTGTTTTTTGGTTTTTGGTTTTTTTTTCATTGTTGTTATTTTTCTCCCTAAACAGAGGTACAGTCGCTGCAGGTGCAGTGGATTACTTATGAAAGAAGTTTTCTATTTAAAAACAAGAAAGACTTTAATGAAATCAGTAGAGGGTTTGTACAATAGGTATTGTATTAAACCAGAGCTCAGGCTTCACATTGATTACGGTATTTAAATTTCAATGAGTTGATTATGTATGAGAGTAAAATGACCAGTATTATGAATGTACAAAAAAGAGACATGGAAGAGCTGTGCCAGAAAAGTGAGAAAAACGTTCCCTTTATAGTCCCTAGAGTTCAATAAAGCACCACTATTTCCCAGCTTTTAAAAGCTCTTTTATCACAATGGTTCATACCTCACATTCCCTGGAGCCTGATTTGTTATACGTGCAGGGTCCTGTTCCATTCAGCAGCATCTCACTGGTTTCAGTGTTGGTAGGTTTGTAATCTACATAAAATTCCTGTGTGCTTGGAGTCATTTGCTTCAGTGACTGTCTTTTCTTTTTCCTGTGCCTTCGCATGAGAGAGCGCTGCTGCAGCTGCTTCATACTGGCTGGGTAACGCTTCCATGACACATAGATTACCAGCAGGATCACAAGCACAGACAAGAAAAGGGCCACGCTGCCTGCTATGATTTTATGGAAGGAGATGTGTTCTGTGTCGTGCTCAGGTTCAGAGCTCGATTCAGTCGCTCCAATAGTTGGGGGCAGAGGGGGCTTGCTGTCATGTTTAGGCCTGGTGAGTTTTGGTTTAAATGTTGGCTTTGGGAGAGCTCGTGCTAATTCAAACCTTTCCGTGGTACTTTTGCCACAGATGCTGTAGTTTTTCACTGCATCAATAACATTCACCCCTTGCAGCTCTTTGGGGCTGGCACAAATAATTGTATTTTCTCTCAGCCCTTTAAAACTTTTAAGCCAGTTTACCAGAGAGCAAATGTTTCTGCTGCATTCCCATATATTCCCGGCAAGGCTGATGTCATTGAGGGATATCCAAGAATCCAAAATTTCTTGACCAATAAATGTGAGCTTGTTTGAATCCAGGTTGAGGCGCTGTAAATTGGGCACACACTGAAAAACACTAGGTCCACTGAAAGCTTCTATTTCATTGCCAGATAAATCAAGTCTTTGTAACGAGCTCCAGGTCCAGGACATAGTTTGTCCTATCACACTGATTTTATTCCACTGTAAATAAAGGTTCTGAAGGCTGACTAGCCTTGGGAAAAGTGCCAGGTTGAGCTTAGAAAATTGATTGTGCTCCAGATGAAGCTCTTTCAGTCTGATCATGCCTGCAAAGACATTCCTTGCTAAACTTCGGATGCGATTATAACCCAGGTCCAACAGTTCAAGGTTCCTACAATCTTGAAATATTCGAACAGGGATGGTTCTTAGGGAATTGGACCGCAAATGTAAACTGAGCAGCTTCCTTAAGCCCCTGAACTGTTCAGATCCCAGAGACTGCAGCTGATTGTATGACAGATCCAAATTCCGAAGATTTGTCACAGGTCTGAAGGTATTATTAAGAAAATAGGAGATTCTGTTGGAACTCAAGATCAACTCTTTTAGTCTGCGTATTCCACTGAAAGCATTTTCGTCAATATTGCTGATGTGGTTATGGTCTAAATAGAGCCAGGTGAGTTGATTAAGACCTTTAAATTGATTGTATTTTAGTTTTTGGAGGCTGTTATATCGAAGGGACAAACCTAAACAACCAGCAGATATACTTGAGGGAATCTCCTGCAATTTCTGAGATTCACAATATACCATTTTGCCTTCACACCTACAGCCCTTAGGGCATCCTCGTTCAGCAGAAGAAAGCATTGTCAGTAATACAGTAGGGGCTATTACCAGAGCTACAGCTGATCCGCTCAGTAGCCTAATTACATTGAAACCTGGAAATAAAAACAACTTAGAAAAGTTATCCCCCCACACATCAGTCATTTCTTTCAATCATGCTAAAATCTTTTATTTCAACAATCATTTTAAAATCCCTAGCTCGACTCAACTACTTTTCACATTGTTTTCTTTACTCAGATTTTTTTTTTAAAGAATACCTTTATATAAATAATGAAAGACAGTTGGGTAAAAGGTGTAATCCCTAAGCAATTTAACTGTAATGACAAATCACATCAAGGTAAGTCTATGGAGTAATTAAAGCACAGGCTATGCAGTGGCTATGAACTATACATAAAAAAAATAACATGAAAAACATACCCATCCTTTGTGTTGTTCAAAGGTCGTCCTTAGGTCTTTTGTTTTTTGCTTAGTGTGCCACAAGCATGGCAGCCCCTGTCAGCTGCACTGTAGTGAGTCAGGGCTCGCTGACACCCAGGAAGAAAAATTGGACCCCTTGGGAGATGGACCGATTTTGGAACATTATTCTTTGCCAGCCATGCAGAACACTCCAAGAATAAATCAATCCCGACACAGCATTCGCAGCAAAATGTCAAATTCTTCCTAGGTAATAGGATCTTCATGGATATTACGTTTTTGCATCTTTATAGTTAGGAACCTGGCTTTTAAAATTTCGCTTTATAGGAAAGCATGTTAGATTCCTCCAAGCACAGTTTAGCTATCTGAATTCACACATCTGTATTCCATAGCACAGCAGTTCCCTTACTTAGTACCCGATCCGGCTAGGAAGCTGCTTTGTAGCATAGAAGGTAGAATAAGCCCGTACAATGAACAAGCTCTGCTCACTTCTGCACACTGTCATTCTGAAAGCTCCGTCCGTCCGACTGTTGCTTTGGTTTCGGGGAATGCAGTCTTATGTAAAGCTGCCCCCAGTGGTGAAGAATATTATGGGCATGTGCAGAAATGTCTTCCTTTATCTTGCAAATGAGTAAGCTCTGCTGGGAAAAAGAGTGATTGTTCTGAGCGACTAATAGAAGCTGAATGGTCAGCTTCGATGTAAACTAGTGAGGTGTGATGAAATAGCCAAAGCCTCTTAGTCTCTTTTGCTGTTTGTGAAAGCTGTTCTGCATCCTTGAACTTAATAGCTCAGCATGCACTGCTGAGACTTTTGTCTGAAGGGCTTACATGACATTTGTAGGACATAGATACAAATTTTTGGTCCGAAGGGTGTTTTGCTTTTTTTCTTACTGCGTTAGATGTATTCACATGACCTTTTTGCAATAACTCACTATTTTTAAGCGAAGTATCAGCCCCCTCAGTGTGTCTCTCATCAAGCGTTTCAGTGGGGACACTGTATTTTACAACATGAAAAATGTTTTGGAGCTGACATTTTGCCTTTTTGCTTTTTTTCTTCTCTGTTAAAAGGCAGAGTGCCAGGAGGTTAGAAGAGAGTATTGTGCTCATTTATTTCCCAACTTGCTGTCACTTCGTTCCACAACACTAACGCTTCAAACACGGGCTTCCGTAACCCTGACAATATAGGCACTAAGCAGCTTGGTGTAGTACCGTAATCAGCTGAATTATTTTTACTGTAACTTATGTGACATGGGCAGGATTTTTTGTGAAGGTGTAATATGCAGGGGTTTTTTAGATGTGTGACCCTGGGCAGTCCTTATACATCAGATAAAGAGCCATCTTCTCTTTCCTTATTCTTCCCTTCTTTCCTGCATCCTGTAGAGAAGGGCACATCCTCTTATCTGGGCAGAGAAAAGGTAAGGTGCTGTTACAGCAAATGCACCACACTGGCAGCCTTCTTTCACCAAAAAATGTGTGATCAGAGATGATGACAGGGAAGTGTAAAACCATGGCTCTTTGTCATGCAAGAATAGGCTAGAGCTTGAAGAGAAGTGTGCTGCCCATTAAAAGAGGACTATTCTATATAGAATATAGGATATAGTCCCTCAAATGCAACCAGGCGGCTCTGAGAACTGCTCTTCCTTTCTAAGGCAGAATCCTTACCCCTTGGAATAATGTGCTTTGACTTTTCCCTTATTATTCACTGCTGTGAGCATAGAAGAACTTAAAATGAGGTGAAACCTGAAATTTTCCATGCATTAAAATGCCAGCATTGCCAGTACTTAGTCTGTGAATGACTTCAGGCTTAGAGTAATCCCACTAGTATTAACACACCTATCTATAGTCCCTAAATTAGGAGCACAGTCACCCCTGGCTAACAACTATGAACATCTTTCATGTCAGGAGTCAGAAATAGATACCTGCATCAAAGCACATCCTGTGGAAATTCTCCCCTTTGGGTCAGATTTGGGGGGGGGGGGGGAAGGGTTAATTCCTCCATTAATCTCTGTCACTGCCACCATCTCCCATTCTCTATTACAGCTTGTTTCTGGCTCTTAAATCTGATCTGTAAGGTTGAAGAGTCAGTGACAAACTGCAGACTGCACTGGGATCTGTGATAGTCTGGGGAGCTGTTCTGCTGATGGGAGTGTCATGTGCCAGTCCTGGTGTGCCTGTTATAGATTTTCCATCACTGCTTTGAGGTCTCTCTGTACTTGATGGAGCAGGCTTGGCAGCTTCAGAAGACAATTCAGACCATCGTTAAGCCCATTTGCACCTTGGAACTGGTGCTCTTCCTCTGTTGACAGTAGAGGATGCCTGTGACAAGTAAACTCTTCATTGAAATGGCTCAGTTAGGATCCTGAACTTAGATGGCATGAAATTAGGTCTGAATCTTCACCTGGTTCAAACACAGCATTTAAAGCTTTAGGTAACAGCCAACTTCTTTCTCCTGAAGACTTGGTGATACTTAGGATACCAGCTCAGTCTGAGCCTTCTCCCCAAACTTTCCTTATCCTCTGGCTTTTCCTCTTTTGTCTTCTCCCTCCTCCATCTTCATTGTGGAGTTGACAAGTAACTTCCCTGCCACCATGAGTCAGCAGAGCTTCAGCAGCTTTTCCAGGGTTTTAATAATTGCCAATATACTGGGCAAATAAGAGGGAACAGACACTCTTTTACCATGAGTTATTTTCATTCTTCTGAAAGGGGTGAGACATCAAGAGATGAACAGAGAGAGCATCAAATCTATGTTAATGGATTGCCAAATTCAATCTTCTTTACTGAGATCCTTTTTGAATTACACAAACAGGAAAAGTGCCAGTGTCTGATAAACAGTTTTTTAAAATTACATTTCTGTATCTTCATACAGCTGAATGGGTTCTTTTCAAATTATGGATATAAAGCTCTCCCAGTATGAAACATTTCATACAAAATTTCAGACCAGTCTGGCCATATTATAAACTAAGGAAAATAGACAATTAAGTTAAGGCTGTGTTTTAAATTAGAAGATACAATGCAAGGGTTAAACCACTTACAAAAGGTATCAGCCACACCTTATGTACCTGTGCAATCCCATTGCATTACCATTTAACTCATGTAACCAGGAAAAAAGAACTCAAGGCCAAACTGGCTAGCTTCTTTTATGGTTAAGCTATTTTTCATTGGAACTAATACCATGACTCCGGAGTGCCTAAAACCTAGGAGTTTGTTGAAGGCTTGGTGTGAATGTAACTTGTACTCTGTGTGAGTTTGTGTGTATTAATTCTACAGGATACTTGCTATAGTCACAGGGCATTTTAAGTTCATCTCTCTGTGCCGTGCTAGGCAGCCCTGACTCCTCTCCTGGCAGTCAGGAACAGGAGGTAAAAACTGCAAGGAGGAGAAGCCTCAATGACTTCGCATTGACTGAATATTAGTGCTCAGAAACAATGTTGTTCCTTCTCTTCTGCCAATCGAGACAGCATTTTATATGATTCTGCAAAGACAGATACTCTTAAGAGAAAGCTTTCATTTATTTGTGTACTCTTGCACACAACCTATGTTTTGGGATTTCAGCCTTAGATGCAAATTGAGATGCCACAGAACCTGGGAAGCTTATTACTTTTGAGTTGTTTGCCTCTATGATCACTCTGATTTGTTTTTCTGGGCTTTTTCTAAGGGAGAAAATGGCATACATCAGAAAATACACTGACAAATGTGTTGCTAAATATTTTTTAGCATTCATACAGATGAAAAGTGATGTGTTGGGTGGAACCTGTGTTGAAAACCTTATTTTCTTCATCAGCACAATAGACAAATTAAATTCAAAGTTGTTTGGAAATAATGTACTATACCAAGGTAACAATGGCCCAGACTTTTCTCTTGGTACTAAACTCTTTAATAGGTTTTCTGCCTGGAAATTGTTCTAGGTGGTTTTCACTACTATCTGATTTTGCAGCAATTTGTTTTAATTTAATTTCATGTTCTATTTTGGTTTTGCTTATGTAGTTAAATTTTAGCATGTTTTCTCTTTTCATTCATTCTGGCTGTAGTTTCTGTACCTAGCTGCATCTTTCCCTATGGAAAGTTTAACATGAACTATAGCCAGAATAGTAAAGGGTGACCAAAGATGACATTCACTGTGAAAGCCTGTTCCTTCACAGAGCCGGCTGGGAATTTAAACATTTTGCAGAAGAAAGGGGAAACAGCAAATCTTGCTTTTCTCTGGGTTATGAGAAGGCACATGTAATGAGCAAGTACTTCTGTTTGCTAAGTACATTTGAAAAGGAAGGATGACAGAATTGTCAGGCTCCAGTGGAATAGGGATGAGGGGTATAGGGAAGAGGTGTAAACTTTCCAAAGCATAAGGAACCAGCAGTTACCAGCTTCTAGGGGCTTTCCACGTAAATCAGCTGTCAAAAGCCTTCCCCTGTTCCCTCACTTGCTTCTTATCAGGCTTCCTCAGGACATTTCATGCTTACTCTTTAAAGTGCAGTTCTTGTTTAATGATGTTGTTACAAGAAAAGGAATCATTAAAAAAAATGTTTCTGTTTCTGTTATTCCTGTAAGAAATACATTCAGAAAACCAGTATGATCCTTTCTAGCCACAATGCATTATGTTCTTAACGCACAAACTTCAGAATTTAGACTTCTGGATACAGCATTTTTCCATTCACAGATGGGGCTCCTGGGTCTAGGAGTGCCTTTATGTGTGTAATTGCATGTCCCTTTGGGGAACTGTAGTTAAACAAGTGCTGCACTGTGTTCTTTTTGGGTTTATGAAATGACAGCGTGTCTTTCCCTTGACTTTATTTCACTATAAAGAAACTAGGAGTCAGCTGGGTTAGTAATAGTAGCTTGTTCTAAATGGTACTGTAGTGTGCTATCACTGTATCATTAAGAGTGGATAAGTCTAATAAAATGTGTTTGCAATTTTTGAGCCAGTGATTAAATGAACCTGCTGTTCCATGAGGATCAGATTAGAGCTGGGAGAGTATAACTCACAGTGTAAGTACCAGAGCGTGGGAAGACAGAGGGAGATTCAGGGTGCAGGATTCGCCAAAGGCAGCCATAAGGAAAGGGAAATGTGGGAAAGCCAGGTTCAAGGAGCATGCAGGCAAGGGAAATCGAGGCAACAGAAAATTCTCTGAAGAAACCGGGAAAGAGGACTGAGAGTAGGGAGGGTCTTCTCCCAGCAGTTTGTCAGTACTGACCCAAAGGACTGTGGTGGTAAGTGGTAGATGGTGAGTGCATGTAAATGAAAATATCCCCTTGCTCTCCTGCCAGGAACAATTAGCTTTGCAAGGACTCCCCTGGTCTCTGTGAGGGTGAAAGGATCCCATGGTACAAACTCTGTGAGAAGCTGACGGAACATCTGAAGCTGAATAGGAGCCGTGCCCCTTTTCTAGGAGTCAGTAACCTCTGTAACATCCAATTGCTTGTAGAGGACATGAGGGACACATCTGTCAGTTTGTGTATACCCTGAGGATCTCCTCAGTGCCATGGTTCACAAGGCCACATAGGCTATCGCTTTCCTCATGCACTTGCTGAATAATGAAGCTTTTCCAGTTGTACAGTTTTGTTTAAATCTGTGCACTGTGGATAGGTCACAGGGGCCTCTAAGCTATCCCCAGGTAGATAATGCTGCCTTCAAGCCTACATCCTTTGTTCATGGCATCCAGTGGCTAGATTCTCTACATCCTATCATAACTCCTGTATCCTTAATGAGGCACTGGACACTCAGGTGTTCCCCAATTGACTTTTTGTCGTGTCATTTTGAAGCTGTTTGAAGGCAAGCAGCCTGTACTTCAGTCTTATCCTCTGGAGACATGAACACATGAGATGCAAAGCTATCATTTTGCTTACTCTCTGGAACTGATAGGTGCCACTTCTGTTTCAGTGGATTTAGTGTTGATTCATTCAGACTTGTCCTCCAGCATCTTGGTGAAAGGTGAGTGTGAGTAGAAGTAGCTGAAGACAAATGATCATCACTGAGGGAAAAGAAATTAATTACATCTTACACATAGTCCTGGCTTCAGCCTGCAGAGCATGAATGATATGTGCCGTAAGTGCCCTGGAGATGTGTAGGTGCAAAATGAGAGGCAGTCTTAGTGGCCTCTGCTTGTGATTCTGCCTGTAGGTACTGTGAAGATGCCAGGGAGCTGAGGTTAGCATAAACTCAGGTTTGTTGCAGATGCTTCCCACTCTTTTATGGGCCTGGATGCCATCGCTGCAAGAGTGCCTACTGTCATGTTGTCCAGGCAGCCATGTATGGGGTTTATCTAGCCTAAAGTATTCAGAAATTTTTAGGTGTCTCCATGAAGTATGCCTGCTTATGAAGTATGATTTGTTCTCATAGGGGTATCTGACTCCTACCTTGCTATAACAATTCTGCATGTGGATCAGTGGCAGACTATGATAGATGGCAAAGGTAACAAACTTACTTCCTAAGGTAACATGACTAACATGGACATCTTCTAGAACAGTTTTGTTCATGGAGAACCCTATAATGGCTGGGACATCAGGCTGGAGGTATTGCATAACGGAATTCAAGCACAGTTGCAGCCTGTTCCCAGCAATGTGACTGACATCCCTGGTGCAGCTCTGTCTGCCATGTGAAGAATCAGAGGGGACAGGGAGAAGCTGGTTTCAGAACAGTACCTGTGTGGCCCTTGCGGCTCTGTTTGCTATCACAGGCTGCTCCGAGCTGTCATTGGCTGAAGAGTACATGGCTTGCCAGTGATGGTCATGGTTGATGAGCGGTAAAAGGGAGAAGTGTAGGTCTCTGGTGTCTCAGTAAGACTGAGGATAAAACCATGGGTCATTCAAGAATGTCTGGCTTTATCTGATAGTCTGCCTAGAACTAGTGTGATGAGCAATTTAACTGTGGGTGGGTGGAGCATGTGCATGTACGTAAATACTTCTTTGGAGAATGACTTGGAAAACTGGAATCTCCAACAAAGTTTTTGTTTAAGTGGATGTATTTCAGTAGAAGATTTGTACAAATAAATATTTTCTGATAAAGACACTTCATCTTTTTTTTGGGGGGGTGGGGTGGGGTGTGTAGTGAAAAATCCTGACAGTGTCCAGTTCTGGCCAGAGGGAAAGGAAGGAGCTCTGAGCGTGTCCCGTCTTATTGGTCAGAACAGGAAAACAGGAACAGTGAAATTTGACTAAGGACTAATGAGGTGGTCGTAGTGTCAATAATATGACCATTTTGACAGTGTTTTATTTTCCACCAAACCCTAGACCTTTTCAGTCTTCGATGTTGTTGTGTAGTTAAAAACCTCAGGGCTAGCCCTTCCTTGTCAGCCGTTCCCCCTGCCTTCATGACTTTGCCTATAACTTGACCTTCTTAACTCCTACCCTATGTATACTTCCCTGAGGAATTAATATTTGTCAGTTGCTCAGCACAGAGCATATATATTTACACAATGCATGTTCAACACGTGTGCTTAGGAATTTCAGACATGTTCCTTATTATGCATTTAACTTCTTGCTCCTTGGCTTTCCAAATAAAACTGCCTTGGCATCTCACTATATGCTCTAGCTGTAGAGTCAGTTATTCTGTCAGGTCAGCCTGGGGATATATGATGGCTGCTGTGGCTTCTTGACTGCTGGAGGGAGGCAGCTGGCAAGAACTTTCATTATAGGAAGACCATGATGTCACCATCACATCAAAAGCTATTAAAAAAATCTCAGAATTTGTTTCCCAGACTTTAGCTTTTATCCTAATTTTCTTTGGTTCTTAGTATCTCCACTTATGAGAGAGGGATAGTGACATCTAATTATGCTACAGGTTGATCAGCATTCACTTGCTTTACTTTTTGTCTGACACTCCTTATTTTCCAACATATGTCTTTTCCATCAGTTAAGCCATTTATTCCTTTTCAGACTCCCAACACAAGTTATTTCATATCTGTTGTCATTTTTATTGCTTGCTATGGATGTTGTTAATTTGATGTTTTTTTGGGTTTTTTTGAGCTAGAATGATCAAATAAGAAAATTCCATGTGAGGACATGATAGTCATAAAATACAGGAAAAAAGGCTTCTTCTTAAAATGCAAAATTTTTCCAAGCCTTTAGTTAATAAAGTTGTCAACTACTGTTCACTGTAGTACCTTTTTTGATGTTGCAAGAAAACCATTTTGAAAACTATTTAAAAATCTGCTTAATATTACCTTTAATTTTCCATATGAAAATTGTGATGAGCAGATGGTATTTTTCAGCTAGCCAAAAGATATGTACACATAACATTTCTTAGGATCAGACCTAGATTAGTAGATAAGACAATTACCCTTGTTCTTTCTAGTCTTACTGCTCTTCAGTGAAAACAGGCATACAGATGTAAGCAGTTAGAGTGCGGAATAGCTTGATGTCATTTGACCTGTTGAAATAGTCTAAAATAAATTCCAATTTCTACTTTCACTTCCTTGTGCATGAAAAACTCTATAGAGGGAAAAAAGCATTCTAGCTTACCTCTGTTAGGACTCATGCTTGTACTCAAGGGTCATATTCTGAGATTGTGATTTCAAATCCAAAGACAGTCAGAGTGATGTGTTACTATACAGCATTAGTAACGTTTTGAAGAGAAAACTAAACATGACAGTTAGGCGGATCTGCAACTGTAAGAGAAAAACATGAACAAAGTTAAGAAGCGTATAATTATGTTCATTCACGCTGTGACTAGCATAAAAATTATTTATTCCAAATGGTTACAGTTGCATGCTTAGTCACTCCTTCCCCAGCTTCAGCCTAATTCTGTTTTCTGGCATTTTCCTGCAAAAACATTTGCTCTCTTTTTCATCAAAAGTTTCAGACTTTTGTAGCTTTTAATAATTCAATCCAGTCTTTTTCAATTAAGCAAGCTACAGCAATTTTAAGATATTCCAGCTTTGGTAGCTGGTGTTCCTGAGAAAGCTCGGAATCTTAATTATACTGACAGTCTTGGTTAGCTAACCAGCCTGTAATCTACTTCTACTTAGTCACGGAAGTCACTTGTCTGTGACTGTAATGATGGACTAGAACTTTCTGGTTTAAAAAAAAACAACCTACAAAAGGTGCTTTGTTGCAGGTATGTGTTGACTATTTCATTATTTCATTCTGTATTTGCCATCCTTCTTATTCTTTTCCCATTGGTGTATCTGGCAAACAGAGCTCTGAAGAAACCGTATGGGTTTTAAATGACTTATTAGCTCATCTTTTCAGGCCGTGTCTACCCAAGAATATGGTCTTAAATTGAATGTGATTAAATAATAATAATAATAACAAACCAACCAAAGCCCAGCATATTTATGTGATTTACAAAAGTGCAACATACTCCCATGTGATTAATTTCAAAACAAAAACCTTGGTTACTGCAGATTTGTTTTGGTTTCTATGACAGTATACTCTACTGTTTATTAAAACTACGTGTCTTTTATCCAGTGGACAGGACAGCAAACAAATGACAAAACCAACTCAAAGAGACTCATAATATTATACAAGGTATTTCCCTGCTGTGCCACAGTGTAACACATTAAATATCTGCAAAATGTTAATTTCTGATTGACCAAAATGTTGAAGAGTGCTGCAGGCAGAAAGAGGAAGAGAGGGAGCTGACACAAAGAGAAGAATTGGAGTTTTCACTTTTTTCTGTCTTGCAACAATGGTGGGATAGGCATGTTGTAGTTTTTGCATTTTGTAAATCCTTCTAGCCAGTATTCTGTGTCTCCTAAGTAGGTAAGAAGCTTAAAACCACCTTTCTTTCTTACAGCTTAGTTGCATACAGAAAAGGTTAGAAAGTGACAAATGCTGCCAATTGATAACCAAGCTCTGGGCGGCCCACATCATGGAGACAGGACAGCTGAAAATAAGTGAGCCAACACCTTTATTTCTGTGTCCCTAAACGGTAACAAGAGTTGGGAGAAAATAGTAAGGACCTATAAATGTGAACTCAGTTTCAAAACCAAACATTTTGCCTGCAGACACGTGGGAAGCAGGCACTTCTCCATCTACGTGTTCTTACAAGGTACCTTTTTTGTCATATATGACAGAAAAATCTTCTCTGTAATAGGGAAATCATGCGGCTTGCTGATTTGATCTTGCAGCACATGTTTGTGCCATCTTTTATTTGTCATTTGGACAATTTGACCAGATTGAAATCCAGAGCGTGAATAGACACGTGCCAATAAAAATAACATAACAAAAATGCTTTATGTGCTTGTTGAGCTTCTACTGCTGCTTGTTGAGCAGTTTCCCCTGTTCCTTTGTAAGACTGTAAGCTCCTAGGAAAGGAATGTATTTTAGTCTAGCAATGTAAGACTAAAAAGGACCTTAATCTTAAGATAATTGTGTACACGTCTAATACAGAGAACAGTCAGAGTGATGTCAAAATGTTTAGTTTGAAATTCATAGGAAAAGTAACAAAGAAGGACTTTTCAGGGGAGCCCAAATATATCTTTGATTCTTTTTACTTCATCAATATGCATAATTTCAGCTGTACGGTTTAGTTTATACTATGATATTGAACCCCACAATACAGTCTCTGTGGAATTCCTTCTAAGATGATGTGCCTTGGCGCTGTTTCCATGCATAAAGAATAGGATAGTAAAAGAAAAGACAGAAGCCTCACGTTTCAATTCAAAAGTGGAAAAGTAACCAATGGGTGTTAGGAAAAGTAAACCAAAAAAGGTACTGTATGGCCATGTTACTGAGTATAGGGTGTCTCTTTTTCAGTCTTTGCTCTTAAAGGAATCCTTGCAGTTTCCTTTAAAATACCTAGTGGCTGCCACTCTGAGACAGAAAGCTGGAAGAGATCCAGTGCTCTTATCTGACATGGCAATTTCAGTTCTTTATGTGATTTAAAGTCAAGTAGAAATATGCTGTTCTAACAGAGATATCTGTAAACGGATAAAAGTCTTGGAGGTGTATCACAACATCACTGTATGAGAGAATCTCCAAAAAGAAAACTATAAATGTCCTTGAATGTATTTGCTTCTTACATAAGTACCATGGTATTTGGAATTCTGTGTTGGATACTTGCTGATCAAAAGATTAACATTTTAAAGAAGTTGATACTTCATTTGTTCACATAAAGACCAGGGTTTAACATTCCACCCTTTCATACACACAGAAACATGAAAGGAACACAGAGTGAATATGCCAGGCTCTGTTACAGTTGAACTGCGAGACATGATTTTGCAAAGCTCCTTAATTTTGATAAAACAAAGTTTTATCCAAAGACAGATTTAGAATAGGTTTCTAGTAACAGTTTCTACTCTGGTTATTCTTGTCTGTGCGCAAAGTCCAAATCCTCTTGTGGCATTTATCGTACCTTTAGTGCGAACTGTGGAAGCCTACTTCTGTCATTACCCATTACTGACGTGGTGGGGATTAGCACAGTACTGATAAACTTCCAACTTGGATCTTCTGCTTTAAAAAGGTTGTTGTAAATTAGATCAGGGTTACCAAGAAAGAGAGAATTTCCACTTTTTGTAGCATAGTTTTTTACAGTTAAATGTCTTAATTGATGACTATTAATTATCACATAATGAATGTGGTTCCTTTGATGAATTTCACAGTGGGAGAGGATTTTCCATTGGCATATTTTTCTGTCTTTTATTGACTGTTTAATGCCATATCATATCATAATACAACAAGTTGCATCCAAAAGATTAAAGGGAGGAGTTGCTAATCCTTTTAAGTCTGGCAAAATTACTCTCTTGAATGTTCATATAATTTAATAGATATGCCAGTGACCTTTCTTCTGTTGTGGTTCTTTTTCACAGCCACTCAAAGTACTGGATGGCTGTTTCACGTCCCTTTATTTTAGACTGTTTATCTAGTACATTTTTATTCTTTTCCTATGTTGCCACTTATGTTGCCAAAAGTATTTTTTACTTTAGGCCACTTGCAGCAAAATTGTATGAAACCCTGTATGTCCCACTGCGCCTAGAACATGTTTCAAAAAGAGTAAATGCTTTCAGTGGTTTACAAGTTTACAGCCTCTGACACTCTTTGCTAGTACTTGTCTTTTGCTTTTGTGCATACAATTTGCTTGGGTACCATATACTACTTCCTTGTCAGAGGCTGGCTGGAAGTGTCGCGTGTGCCAGCAGTGGCTTATTTTACTTGCCACAGTTTAATGCAAGAGCAGTCAGCAGCAGAAAAGCAATCTGCTTTGTTTCAGTTCCCATTCTTTCCATTGTTGCCATTCAGGAAAGGTAGAGACCACATACGAAACCATTTATGACATCATTAGGCATTTTCTCATGTTCTCAAACAAAAAAGAGAATTTAAAAATTATTGAGAGTTTTTACTCATCATTATATGAAGTGATATGCTATTTAAACACTTTCCAGGAGCACTAGTGAATAGGCATATCAGTGAGTCAGATATGAATGTGTATGTCAGAGCAACAGTATCCTTCAGCACATATTTTTGATTGTCTGTCAGAGGTCGTTATTAGGAACTTGGTGATGAATTTCATGATTTAACGTAACATTTACTGGGTGTATGTTTTGCTGATTTCTGTTCCCCATGGTATTAGTGACTGTCTTTATTTGTCTCCAAGTTGTACTCTACATGTTTAGAACAAGGGTCAGAGGTGAATATTTTATGTAGTGTCACTGTTTGGAGAGTTCTACTCTTGATATTCAAGGTGATTAATCTATCATATTTTATACTAAGATTCCATTTATACATTTTTAATTTACACATTAGTAACTCTTACAGGACTTACGTGTGTTAGACGTGCTTTTGTGTGCTGTAGGTGATGTTTTTAGAAGACTGATAAAATCCAATATGGAAATATTCTGTTGTCTTAAAGTCTAAGAGAACCTGTAGGAGTTGTTGCTGGATTTGAAACAGAATGAATAAATGGGAGCTCACTATAAAGTGCTGCTGCCTCTCCTGAGTTTTGTCGTAATGCTTACCTAATGGAATAGGTTTGGGCGTTCATCAGTACTGGCCTCCCATTGTCTTCCCCAAGAAAGGGAATTATTTCACATGAAGAAAATGCATTTTAATGTTTTAATTGTTCAATGTTGAGACTGTTAAATGGAGACTACCTTCATAAGTCAAGAGACAAGCAGATACTGCATAGCATTGAAATTTGCTTGGCTCCGTTTACAACCACTTAGTCTAAACACACTGGCATGAAAAATGTTCTTCTGTTATAAGTAGCTGTCCCTCATACTGTTGAATATCTTCATTTAGGGTTAGGAAGCTGTGCTGTAACATTGTGTCTTCAATTTGCATCTTAATTAACTTTGAACTGAAGCAGATAACTTATTTGACATTCTAAAGGGGAGATTTTGTGTCCAGTTATTCAGGATTAGTATTCCATGGGGAAGAGGCTGAGATAATCAGATTTCAGCACCTTGTGAAAAGTCCCTCGGGTACTGGATAAAAGTCTTGTTTGCAAGGTTCATTTCTGCTAAGTACTATGAGAATGTAGGATGTCATGTTTCACCCTTCTCAGCTCCTTCTTAGATCTACAATTAAAGGTCAGTTTAAGCCATGCATATTCATCCACTTTGCACTGAACCGAGTAGTTTCTGTGAGTCTGTGTGTGTATCTGACTATACTGGTGCCAGTTTGTAATGTGTCAGCCTTCAGGTTCATCGCAGCCTGGTGATGGTGGTGGTGTTCTGTGATTTGAGGTGTTTTCTTTCTCCCCGCTACAGCCCTTAATCAATATACAAATCTAAGTTGAATCACATTCTAATGCTCAAAAGGTAAATAAACATCCATTTGATATTTATATATAGGATTTTTTTCTGTAGCAGACAAGGAATGTGTTTTGATTTTTCTGAAGACTGTTGCAAAATGTTACTGCTCTGGAAAAAGATTTCAAGGGAAATACGATAACCCTTTTACCAAGATACTTGTCATTCCCATTTAATCATAGCTTTAACAACAATGAATGCTTCTGACACAAGTCTATGGGGTCAGATGGGATCCACCCAAGGGTACTAAAGGAACTGGCGGAAGAGCTCACCAAGCCACTTTCAATCACTTCTCAGCAGTCCCGGTTAACCAGGGAGGTCCCAACCGACTGGAAGTTGGTATATGTGATGCCCACGTAGAAGGGCTGGAAGGAGGGTCCGGGGAACTACTGGCCTGTCAGTCTGACATAGGTGCTGGGCAAGATTATGGAGCAGGTCATCTTGAGCGCCATCACATGACACATACAGGACAACCAGGTGATCAGGTCCAGTCAGCGTGGGTTTATGGAAGGCAGGTCTCGCTTGACTAACCTGAACTACTTCTATGATGAGGGAAAGGCTGTGGATGTTGCCCATGGCCAGGCCCAAAGGGCGGTGACAAATGGAGTTGCCACCAGTTGGTCACATGTGGTGTTCCCCAGGGCTCAGTATTGGGGCAGTTCTGTTTAATGTCTATATCAATTATCTGGACAAGGGAATTGAGTGCACCCTCAATAAGTTTGCAGATGACAACAAGTTGGGATGGAAAGTTGGAAAGTTGAAGGTTTTAGGGTTGGTAGGGGGTTTTTTTTCTGGTAATTTTTCAAATTAGCTGTTCCCTTTATACATAATAAAAATTTACAAGACATATAGGGACTGGAAAGTAAAGTAAAGTATCTGTTTCCTCGAGTAGAGTCACAGCTCTAGGTCTGTTTGGGTTTATGTCTGTATTGGTATCCCTTTTGATGTGAGAGGTAGACAAATGTTACAGTTCTAACAATAGCTTTGCTTAGGCAGAAGGGTAAATGTTGGAGGCAAAGATTATCTTCTTTGTTAACTCCAGTTTCCCTGTACACCGCAAGAATCAAATAGCAGTTGAGTTAAGCCTTATCAGTACTGTTTCAAGCCTCTTTCAGCTGGGCCACAGCCAAAAATACATACTGCGTTATTTTTCTCTGGGTACTGCAGTCCCTGGATCTGATGAGATCAGATAATTTAAATTATTTCATAGCTCAGTGCCTGTGATGTTTATCCCTGCTTTTCCCTACTGTACTTACACAAGCCTCCACGAAGCAACAACAACTACCACTTTAATAATACAGTCTAATTTCTGACCAGGTTTGCACGTCTTGGTTTTTTATGTGATGCTGGCATATGCTTGCCTTTTATCTGGATAAAGGCTTCTGCAGCCATTATTTGACTGATTCTATGGAGGTATGAGGAGTTCTTGCAATTATTTTCAATGAAACATTTTTTAGAGTTATAGCTGAAATTGGGATTTTCTCAGGCTGTCATGCCTGGCCTGGGTGTGCCAAATGTAGGGTTGTGCTGAGGATTAAAGTTAAGAATCTTGAGTTAAGAAAGATGCTCAGAAGCAGAGTCATACTAGACTTGGGGCAAGGAAGCTCACTGCTCTTACCAAGGAGGCATTTCATCATTTACAAGCGTTTCATTATTTACCGAAGCTATGTAAAAGTAGAGGTGGTTAGGGTTAGGGAAAGATTGGAGCTTTCCATTTTGGCGTTGATCTAAAAAGTACTGACACAGTGAGGACAGGGCAAGTGCTATTCATTGTTTGGGAAAAACTTTTAGTATTTCCCCTGGAAAAACTTTTAGTATTTCCCCTGGTCCAGTCCAAAGAAGGGTTTGTCTTATCTATGCTAATATTATGTCCTCTTCAGATTAAATCTGTGACCATGGCCAAAGAATGTTTGTGTAATTGCCATAACTGTATTAAAAAAGGCAGTAGCAGGTTAAAGTGAGAAGTAGTATATGTTATTATATGCCTGTTTTCACATCTAGGATCTTCCATATCTTTATAATCAGACAAAGGTTTAGAATCAATTAAAAAAAAAAACCAAACAACCAGCTTTGATTTAAGACACGGGATGGTTAATATTCCTTCTGTTACTACTTCACTGCCAGATAAAACTCCCACCACTTCAGTGTTCCATGCAGTAAATTTGGTTTTGTTGTGGGTTTTTTTCCTCCTTTTACTGGTGATTCATTGAGATTAAGCACTTGTTAAACTGCACTTTTAAAATTTCTGTTTATTATTTTTCTATGGTTGGTATCTGAGAGCTGCTTAAAAAAGTCGACACATTTTTCTACCAGGCTAACCTTAACTCAGATTTTCTAGTATTAATTTTATTTAAAGAAATACAAGTTGTAAAAAATATTGCAAAGTGACTTTTTTTAGAGAGAGCAGACAAATTGAGCTTGGTTGAATACTGGGGAAAATTACCACTCCTCTCCTCCACTCCATTCCAAAACATTTTCTTGTCCATATGCTTTCATCAGGAAAGACTTTTTTTTTTATATATAATTGATGTCCTGGATCGGGTTTTTTTTAAGTTGCTCTTTCATTCTCCTTCTTACCTATGCCTACACCCAAACATCCTCACCCTACAAATCTTAATTTGCTTAACCGAGGTAAATAACAGGTATATGGTGGACTTAAACAGCTGTACTGAAAGAGGGATCAAAGGAGGGTAGCTAGCGTAAATGGAGTGCTGTGAATTATAGTAATTGTGGAATTAGGTTAGAAGAACATAAATCCAGATCTGAAGGCAGGAAGGTGTGAGATGACAGCATGGTGTAGCAGGGAGGGCAGGTGAAAGGAAAGAGAAAGAAACCCCACAGGATCTAAAGGGAATTTTGGGAAGCAAAAGAAGGGCAGGACCTCTGATAGTAAAAACACAAGTGTTAATGTATAATCCTTTCCTTTAGCAGAATGAGGTCATGATTGCTTTAACTGTCATCAGCTTTAATGAAAAAGGCCAGTTCTTGTAAATGAGAAACTGAGGAAATTTATGGCAGAAGGCATAGAAGGGACTCTGTCAGGCAGGATTTGTGGTAAGGGGAAGGATCTTGCAAGGATTAGAATTGTGATAACTTCAGAGTCCACACCAGGCAGGAGAGGTTGAAAGCTGTGGAGAAGGTTGTGGTATTGAATAGGGTTGAAGACTTCTTGGTTATTAGACCAGAAAAGCAAAAGTTTATAGAGAAGTGCATTTGGGATGAGGGACAGATTGCAGAAAACAGTCTGGTCATCTTTAACAAAGACCCTGTTTTTGAGTGGTGACACTAAGAGAAGGCTGCTTGCACTCTTCCTTAAAGGCTCAAGGGACTCCCTAATTTTCTTTTTGTTTTACATATGCTCACAGGATCCCTAATTTTTTAATAGGAGGACTTTTCTTTATTAGACCATTGCTAGGGTCTAGGTAGTACAGAAGTATTAGTGCCTGGTCCTGCACTTGGGTCACAACAACCTCATGCCACAGGCTTGGGCAAGAGCGGCTGGAAAGCTGCCTGGTGGAAAAGGACCTGGGGGTGCTGGTTGATGGCTACCTGAACATGAGCCAGCAGTGTGCCCAGGTGGCCAAGAAAGTCAATAGCATCCTGGATTGTACCAGTAATAGTGTGACTGGCAGGACTAGGGAAGTGGTTGTTCCCCTGTACTCGGCACTGGTGAGGCCGCACCTCGAATCCTGTTTTTGGTTTTGGGCCCCTCACTACAAGACAGACACTGAGGTGCTGGAGCGTGTCCAGAGAAGGGCAACGAAACTGGTGAAGGGTCTTGAGAACAAGTCCTATGAGGAGCAGCTGAGGGACCTGGGGCTGTATCCTGGAGAGGAAGAGCCTCAGGGGGGACCTTGTTGCTCTCTACAGCTGCCTGAAAGGAGCTGTAGGCAGGTGGGGTCGATCTCTTCTCCCAAGTAACACATGACAGGACAAGAGGACATGGCCTCCAGTTGCACCAGGGGAGGTTTAGTTTGGATATTAGGAAAAGTATCTTCACTGAAAGGGTGGCCAAGCATTGTAAAGGCTGCCCAGGGAGGTGGTTGAGTCACTGTTCCTGGAGCTATTTAAAAGATGTGTAGATGTGGTGCTTAGGTACATGGTTTAGTGGTGGACTTGGCAGTGCTGGGTTAATGGTTGGATGTGATGATCTTAAAGTTCTTTTTCAACCTAAATAATTCTATGATTCTGTGATAAAGCTCATTCTCCCTGTTGGCTACCCTTGACATCACCTTTGTCCTTTGGGCCTCACCACCTCTACAGGTGTAAATGCTTTACACGACCAGGAGTAAAGCATTTACAAGCTGATTGAGACTAATAGTCACAGTAATGTGGTTACCTTGTTTAGTCTAGGTTAAAAGTGCAATTCAGGGAAATTGGCTCCTGATAGGGAGTAACTTATTGTGGTATCAAAGTCCTTGAAGGCATTTTGATTAGGAAACTTTAACATACCTGCTCAAATGAACTGTTAATGGCTTAAATTGTTCCGTTGTGGAGTCCAAATACAGCTGTGTGTTCTGCTGGCAGACATTTAACCAAGTCCAAAAATTTGATAATTTAATTCTGTTCATAATTTTCTCGGAACACCACTGCTAGTATGACTGTTGTGTTGTAGCGGAGGTGAATGCGTTTGATATTCTGAGATACTCGCTGGTTGCTGATTAGGGCTTTTATGTAACACAGACTACAGAATAGGTTCTGATGGCCTTTCATTGTTTGGAGGTCACGTAATCTTTCAGTTTAATGAAACCATTTGTGTACACTGAATAAGAGAAAAATCAATTTCTGAGGTATTGATTAGAGCAAAATTCAAAAGGTCAAGTATCATGCTTGATCTTGAAGTCTAGGGCTTAATACTCTGTTCAGCTAGGTATTAAGTGTTGTGCTTGGCTGCTCATCATGCATCAGGATCATGAAATAGAGAATGAAATGCTGTCTCAAGCAACAGTTGTTGGCTTTCAGCATTTAGGACCACTAATGGGGAGTGTTCAGGCGTGAATTGGTTCTAGATTTATCAAGTTTCAGCACTTTCTAACATAATTTTAGATTAAAATACAAATTCTGTGTAGGTCTTTAATGTGTAAATTATTGGCTGGAGCAGCAGCAGTGGACAGTATACAGAAAGGCTTAATCCCAGCCCTAGGAGTTTATAATCTCATTGGAAAAAAAGACAGGACAAGTGTTTTCAGAAGACTGGAGGGAGTGGAAGATATGATAGTTCTATTAAGAGCTGTGCATTCTGTACAGCCGGATGGTTTGACAGCATTGACCCATATCGATTTCATTGGAAAGTTGAGAGTAATTGCTGCCATTATTTAATTGATGCTATGAAGCTATCACAACAGACAAAAAGTGTATATAGTAGCTTCACTACTGTTAGAATGATAATGCTTCAGTTTCTTAGTGCTTTATACACTGATAAATCAGGATAATCGACCAGCTTTACCTGAGGGGTGGATCTTCGCACAGACAGGAAAAACATATTAGACACTAGACAGGCAATTAGACACAGAAAGAGGAAAACCTGACTGTCCTTTGCATTTCAGTCTTAGTGTATTTACGTCTTTAACATAAACTATTTTTGTCCACACCCTGGGATGAAAGGTTTTTGAGAAATTTCTTTGGATTCACTAAATACTTAGTAGTGTTGTTATTACTGCTTCTCTTTTCAGAGCTACAACTGTGTGTGTGGAATAAAATGCACATTTCTCTCTCCATTCTCACTGTCTTACCTAATGATAGTATGTAGACATGTTAACCTTTCTCTTGTATTGGGTATGGTACATACATCTCTAGATGTCCCATAGTTGTCCTATCCAACATCCCATTTGCTTTCTTCTCCACTGGTTAGGCTTATGTGAAAAGACAGCTTGCGAGATGGAAAGGCATGGTGAATCTTTCTGCATAGAACAATTAAACATAACAAAAAGAGAGGAGGAAGAAAGTAAACAGACTCGAGCAAGGTACATTGGATGTAGTGTAACGTAGTCAGGCTGAAGGTATCGGACACTACATGGAAAGAGTTAAACTTCAGTCCTGAATCTTTAAAATTCTGTTTATCCTGCAGCAAGGAAAGGTGCCTCTCTTTAAGGGTTAGTTAAAATTATTCAATGAGAATAAAACTTTTATGGCAAAAATTGTTCCCTGAGGAAGAATGGAATTACAGGAATAGAGAGACTTGCCTGCCAGTCTGGTCTCAGTGGGAATATGACACGTAGAAACAGCATTTGTTCATTTCTGAGTGTGTATTAAAGTGATTTCTTTGGATGCTTGTAGTGATGCAACTCTCAGACCACAGCCAAATTGTCACCCGCACTGGAAGTTATTTGAATTGATATAATTTAAACAGATCTGTTAGAAATCTGTTAGATACTCACAGAATTTTGTTATTGCAGCAAAAGGCAATTCATTCCTCAAGACTATAGGAAGGTATTTAAAATCAGTTGGAAAACTGAATTTAAATAATGCCTAATAAATGTGGAATTAATAAAAAATAATGCATATACAGAATAGTTTTAATTTATTATACTCATTGCATTAGCACTTTTAAATTACATTGAATTTTCGAATGTATAATGTTTGAATGCATACAGTCCTTGAGATTGCAAGCAGCTTAACATAATTGTGAAATACAATGGACTGATAACAATAAAAGAAATCAGCAGTTTTATTGTTTTGTTTAGATTCTGAAAATCAGACATGAGGAACAAGATAAGTGTTCATAGATTTTATTAGTAAATTCCTCATCTGCATAAATGTGACTCAGTTAATGACAACCAAATGGTTCCATGCTGAAGTGAGGGTGCTTTAGAAAGGGCTCTTAGCTGAGAGGTTTGTTTTTCTTTCAAGGAAGATGATGTAAATATAAAACATATTAACCTACTGATGATAAAAAATTATAGATCTAAATGCTACCAGTGCTAGCAAAGTTTTTAAGGTTGATTGACGTGAATTATAACTGGCAGCCATCACCTCTGGCATGCTTATGGCTGCTGCTGAGGTGACATGCTGAAATCAGTGATGAGGTACATTTTTAATCCATAGTGTGCCTATGGAGCTGGACAAATACTCTTTCCCTGAAGGTATACTGCATTTTCAGAGTATTTAAAAAGCTAAGAAAGTATGCTGAGCTTCATGCTTCCACTGCTTTTAAATCCCAACTCCTCTTACAACTGGTATATATCAGTGTTAGGCAGAACTACATGGTTTGTGGAACAGACTTCTCTGTTAAATTAATACTGGGTATACGCCTTTGTCTTTAGATAGGCTGTAAATGTAATTAAAATATTTATGTTTTTTCTGTTTTGATAGCAATGCATTTTGGTTACTGGTCTGTCAGATTACCATTGATTAAATTACTAACCCATATGATTTCCACTGAAAGCCAGAGAAATGGAACTTTGTATTTTCTATCTCCCATATAAGCTAAGATGATCTGAGAAATCTGTGTCACTTCAGTGAGCTGTTTTCCCCTTCCTCTGTGGGCCAGAGGACATTAAATGTGATCCTTTGGTTAACCAACCTGCAGCAGCTCTCAAGTGCTTATTCCACACTCACGGCCAAACTCAATTTTTAGTAGAAATAGATGCAGTTCTGTAGAAGAGTTTAATTAGGTTTAGGATGCCAGATTTAAAGTCTTTATTCCTCAGCCATTTTCATAGATGTTTTAACTGTATCCAACTCTATCATTGTATTGTCTGGAAACTTTGTTTTAAAGTAGCGATAATTTTTTTTGAATGCCTGATTCTCACCATAGGGGCTGGAAATTAAATGATAGGGAAAAAACAGGGTTTATGAGACATCTCTAGCAACTGAACTATATTTTATAGAAATAAACTTGTAATTGCAATGTGTAAAGTATGAAAATATTAGCTTCAGTGTTTAGTGTTAGGTTTGATGGGCAAATAAACATACAAATGTTGCAACGCTGCAGAATTGTTACCCGAGTCAAAACTTGAAATGTAGGTTGCAGGAATGTTACTTGTAGTTTAAGTTCAGATGCTGAACTTCAGAAATAAGCTGTAAAATTATAGAATGTTCTTTGTAAGGAGGCTTAGGCTTCTGCATTTCAAAAATGATTATACTTAGCAATTATTTTGTTTTATTTTTTTGCATAATCAGATATAAGTGTGATGCTATATATGCACATGATGACGAAAATTATTTTTATAGAAATGAACACTTTTTCAAGTGAAGTCAGTTCCTTGGAATACCATTTATGAGAGGTAGCAACAAAGACAAAAGCATTTATATCTCTAGATGCCCCCAGTAAGCAGGTGACACTGTATCTCAAAATTGAGAGTGATGTGTTTTAGAGTGAAAAGACAGCATCTGGGCTTGTTGGTTTGTGAGCTGGGAACCATGGAGCTGTGAAAGCACAAACACGAGGGATCCAGGCTCTGAGGGAGAAGAACTGAGAAGTGATGGCTGTACTGCAGGATGGATTGGGAGACAGAGTGGAAAATACAAGGATTATTTGGGGGCAACATTTACTTGGCATTTGGAAAGGCAGATACTTGAAGATGACTGCCCAATACCATAGGACAGCTGGGTGTCTACCTTTCCTCTGTCCTCTGCAGCACAAAACTGCTGGGTATGTCATCCCTTGCTGTTCTTAGCCCTCCCAGGGCTGTTTTCCAGTCTCTCACACTTCCCAGATCTCAGTTTTGATTATAGCGTAAGTAACTGTCAAGGCAAATATTAGATATGTTAAGGACTTTGTTTTATCAGGAAATGCATTAAGCAGGCATATAAAACTACAGGCATATCTGTTCATATGCATGTGACCCACATTTGCGTTTTCAACAACAGATATAATAGGTTCATAGTTAAGTCTTTTGGGCTATTTAAGCATGAAAAAAAAATCACATTTGACATACATTTTGTAGTTGTATTGACCAGAAGGCCAAGGAAAATACCATTTTCAGCATGCATGGCATAACATGGTTGGTCTGATGACAAAATCGTTAGCACTGGTATATTTTGTCTTTGTTGCCATGCAAAACAGTGAGGAATTCTGATGTGTGAGAGAATACAGTTGTTACTGGACTAAGACATACTTAATTTTAAGTGGTATCTAGAAACACGTGCTTTCTGCTGATGCTCATATTTTTTATGAATTCATGTGGCAAAGACTGAAAAGAGTAATGGTATGTACCATCAACACTGTTATAATGGCATACATATTTTATGAACTGTGAAACATAGATGATAACCTACTAAGTTTATTTTGGTGAACAAGATTCAGAAGAATAAGAATATTTGTGTAAGTTCTTTAGTAACTGGCATACCTGTTGGAAATACTGTGTTTCTCTGGCTTCATTTACTATGGGTTATTTTTTTTAGTGTATATTTTAGTTAGTATACCATGTTATTGTTTAGTCCTTCATAATAGAGGAGACTTTTGTAGTCATCTTCAATATTTCAGTATGAAATTTTCAAAGCAGTGTAGGTGTTGTAGAAACACAGCTTATGGAACGTGATGACAAATCTAGTAGCTAAGGCTCGTTATCATTGTGGAGTTTATTTCATTAACTTGAATAGTATGGGATCAATCTCCCCTCCTCATGTATTTCAGTCATCTAACAATGTATGTGATACCGCAAAGAAACCCAACAAAATGGATTTTTAGCTTGCAGTATTCTAAGTCCAGTCTTCAACTTGGTATCCCCTTTCTAGAAGTGGGCATGCCTTGATTTTATTTTGGACTTGTACAAACAGGGAAGAAAATAGAACCCTGACAACAACAAAGAAGTAACAACAAAATCAAGTAATCTGTCAGTATTAACAGAATAAGCAGGGAGCTTATTTTTCATGATTGGTGCAAAACAGAACTGAGACCCCAAATGAATGCTGCAGTGATGGGAATACTTACAAAAAGAACTTATCTTCAGGACAGAGTCCATGCTTCTCTGGTTAACATCCAAAAAACAAAAGAAAAAAAAATACAGTCTGAGTCATCTAGTGAAAAGAAAATCTAGTTTAGAAATTGAGTGCAAAATCAGAAACTAAGCCAAGATATTTTTTTCTTTTTTTTATCCCTCCCTCTGCCAGCTTGGGCCCTCACAAAACTACAGTGTTCCAGGAGGTGCTGGTAGCTACACCAGTGCTTGGTAATGGGAATTTTTCTTTCTGAACAGCTATACGCTGCATTTAAAAGAGGGATGACTCCTGACTTTACTTAAGCTTGTAGTTAAATCAGCGATCTAGATAAACGTTGGAAGTATAAAGCCATTGTAAATCCCGTCTCCAAAGCATACAGTCCCTCTATGCGTGGAGAATGAATGTTAAGCAGTCTTAAGTGAGTGAGGTAAGTGCGCCACACAGAGGAGTGACTGCAGCAGGAGTGTGAATCTGTGGGCGCTCACTTAGGACGGAGACATCTCAGTTCTTGTTCTACCTTAATGAATTTTTTGGGGTTTACCTCAAGACTAAAGAAAAAATCCTGTGAAAAGGGACCACGTGGCCTACCCTGAAGTATGTCAGCAGCATGCTCTGGCCCCTTGGCACCTGCATTGTCCCCTCCTTCAGTGTGGGGGATGAAACACTGTCGTACCTAACCTGCTCTGTAGTCTGGTAGACAGGCCTGGAAGCGAGAGGAATGGGATGTGAAAGTATGTCAGGCCAAGTTGTGTGATATCCTGAGATATTTATCTGATCTCTGGAGTGAGGAGGGTAATTGGATGCACTCTGTTTGTTAGTTTCTACTAGCTAACTCTTGGTAATTGTTCTTTTTGTGTATTATGTTTCTAAATTGCCCTGTAAGAACTAGACTCACTCCCTATTGATTATATAGGGAATGTAGAGTGTTGTCGATAGATGGCATTTAGTTTTGTGCATTGAAGTTACTTGGAGAAATTCACGTGGGTGTCTGGATCCAGCCTGAAATTCTCAGTCCGCAGTACAGAAGGTGATACTGCATTTAAGGCTAAGTTCTGTTGGGCCTCTACTCACTAGAAATTCTTTGTTTAAACCCTCTAGCTGTTTGAAAACTAGTTTGACAATGCTGAAAATTGAAGGGGATTAACAAGATATACATGGAATTTGTGACAAACACATAGAAGGAACTTCCACTGTGTGGTACATCGTGAACATCAGTGTCGGCAGTAGGTAGCATGTTTCTTAGCAGATTAGCAGATAGTTTCTAGTAGTCTGCTTTTCTCTCAGATAGTAGTGTTGAGACATTGTTAGAAATTCCAGGAGATACACTTGTTATTGTCTTGTCTTTTTGCTTTTCATGTTAGGTAGCATCTTGAATTGAAGGCAAGGAAAAGAGAAGAGAAGCATCTTTGAAATAGCTACAGTATGCAGGAAACATTAGCTGTGAAGCTGCAGTCCTGACTGATTTCTGTTTGCCTTGTGCTGGCAGAAGTAAAGGACTCAGACTTCAGGCAACTTAGTAGTCCGCATCCCCCAGTCACTGGCATTCCCCCCGATGGGACCGGGGTGGGGGTGGGGGTGAAGGGAATGGGAAACCACCAAAAATCAGCAGTTCACCGTGCATGGGGAGTTGGCCAAACTCTTTGTCACAAAAGAATCATCTGGCTAAAGTAGTGTTTCTTTTGTCTGTGAATTGTTCGTGAACAGGCATTCCTCTTCACTTATAGATTATTCACAAATGTTGAAATATTTTGTGAACAAATTTCAGCCCATGGGGATGAATATTGTTCATGGTATGCAGCTGGTCACCTAGGTCAGAGTATTGTTTATACACTTAGATTCAGTGACTAAAAAGTAATGAATTACGCGCCGCTAGCTCTGAGACACATTTTTATTCACTGCAGCTGTGGATTTGCACTAAGAGGTAGATACTACCTCTGGCTCAAGAAATCCCAAGCTCAGGAAGTTATGCTGCATATTGCCAATAGGTTGGAGCACATAATTTAGAAAACATCAGTGTGTATTTTTTCTGTCCTACATATTTTTCCTAACCGTCCCTGGCTGATCACTGTCATAGGGTACTGAGCAGTGGGGACATGTGGTCTTATCTCTTATGCATGTTCTTGTATTTATATGAAATCCCAAACACTTGTGTGTATACCTTTTTTGATGTGATTGAGTTTAAGGTAATGCTAAATTAACCGGGAATAATCATTTGGGGACCATCTGAAAAAGCTTCACACATGAGCACAAACATTGTACATGGGGTCATTTTTATGTGTTGCTTTTGTATTAGGTAGATTGCTCTGCTGAACTATGGCAAAGATTATTTTTGCCCACTTTACCATTGTAATCTAAGTGAATGGTTCTTATTGGGCCTGTACTGTACTCTTAGAGCGAAAGTCATATGAAAATTCAGTTAATTGGAAGTCTTGGAAACAGGAAGTAATAAAAATGTTTTGTATTTTTTAATGATTTTTCAGTATAGTTTGGAGTAACTGAATGGAATGAAAGAAACTTAGTAACAACATACTAAAGACTTGACATCTATTCATTTGAATCCTTTCATATTTTTCTTTTAAGAGTGTTCCTTCTTGTTAAAGGCTTTCTCACACCAATCTGTTCCTGCATTCCAGTTATAAATGCAGTATATGTCCTCTACAGAAAGTGTAAACTTATTTGCATGGCATTAGATTTTCTATTGTTGTTTAAAACTGCGAGGAAAAAGGGGAGAAAGACAGTAAAAATACAATGTCATTTTAATGGTACATTAAAAATGTTTATCTATTCATATGTATTATAAATAATTGGTTACTGCATAAAGTAAGTATTTTTTATAAGCTACTATTTACATTTTATAGTATACTCTTGCAGGCAATGTCATTAACGGAACTCTAGCTCCTATTATTGAGCAATGTAAAGCTGTATTTTACTGGTTATATCATGAGTAAGAAATCTCTCTCAAAAACAGTTCATCCCCATCTTGAAATTTTGTTTGAGCTTCACATGAAAAATATATGTCTATAGATCAGAATGAATGCTAAAACAATACTGTATACATGGGTTTGGTTATAAAGAATCTACGTGCAAAACCAGACCCGTGGAAAACCTTCTAAAAACAATGAGAAGAAGTCTTACTTATATCATCAGAGCAGGAACTCACATGAGCTCTTTAGTCTCTGCTTAAATTAAGCCTGTCCCATTGGTATCGGGTCTGGTGCTGGTTTCACTTGCTGGTGAGAGAAGGTGAGACTTCAGGGCTCTCTTAATTGTTGGCGTGCAAAGTTTTACTGCACTCAAAACCCCTCTGCTATGCTACTGTTTATTTGATTGGACGACTTCATACTTAAAATTGGAAGATTATTTAATGTGTTTTCCTGGCTTGAGGCTTTTATAAAAGAATTGCTATTTAGCTTGGTTTCTTATGCAAATGAGGTTTAAGTGATTACATTGCCAGCTGTGGGTCCCCTCCTTGATAATTTTTGAACTTTGGCCTGATTTCATCCAAATCTGTCTTGAGTGTTGAAGTCACTATGATAAAGATTTTTAAAAAAACAAAACAAAACAAAACACCACCAAACAACAATAGTTGGTTGGAGAAGAGGTTCACTTTAAAGCTTCTGTGGAGCATAAAGCAGTTGAACTACACCTTAGCCATGGCAGGGGGGAGTCATTTGCCTGTTGGCCTGTCAACGTAACTGGGTGGGTGAATCAGCATGTACCTTACACCAGGATTCCCATGCTGCGTGCTGCTACGTGGCCTGTTAAATGAACAAGGCATGTGAGAGGGAGAGCCAGCAGAATGGGACAGGCTGTAAGGCATGTAGTATAAATCCACTGGAGATCACCCTTCGTGATGTGTTCTGCTCATTTTCCAAAAGCCTGTATGGTCTTATATGTCCTTCCAAGAAAAGCCAAGATGATGCGTCCTAAATATGAGTTGGTTTTATTCTCAATAGGTTTTGAATTTCACATTGCATTATGTTATCTCCTGCGAGCTTATTCATGCCTTACTCTGTAATGTCTGGAATATATGCTATAATAAGAAAAAAATATCAACCCTGAAAATTTTTTGTGAGAAACATTAGTGTAGTTCTCAATATATTAGTGGGTATTGGAGGATTAATAATGAGTCTTGAGGACATAGTAGAAACTTTACAAACTCTGTTTATTCTTCAAGGTATTCAGCATTGCTATTGTTATGATGAATTGGTTTGTCTTCCATAAACAAGAAAACCTTGTACATTAACTGTAGCAATGTCAATATGTTCTTAGTATACCAGTCAGCTATGTTATAATCTCAAAGGTAAGAATATTGATTTGAGAGCACACTTAACCTGGAGGATTGTTCTTTTTCACATACTATGAATCTTCTCATATTACCTTAAAGGAAGAAAGAGAGTAAGCAATGGACATCCTCCCACCCCTCCTCCACTTCAGCAACATACTATTGTGAGGCCTGGCCACATTCCTTCCACCAATGAGTAAATTCTCTAATGGAGGGCACAGCTTTCTGCTTTGCAGAGGGTGGGGTGGGGGAGAGCGTGTACTCAGGATACTCTTTGCAGTGTTACCTAACTTTAGTGGCTTTCATGAATACAGGACTTACAAAACTTGATATCCTAATTAATTTTCACCTCTAATGGCACTATAGAGGTGTACAGAGACCCTTTGCAGTATGCAAGAATGACAACAATGCATCTAGAATGACTTCAAACGGGCAGTTTATCAGACACACTCAAGAAGCATTTTTGGGTGATGGGAGACTTGTGCTGGGTTCTCCCTGAAATCACACAAAAAGTATCAGGGTCACCAAATCTGGAGGGCTCTATTGGCTTCTCCACAGAGGATATGCAAGGGCTGGGGCTACTGTCTTGTTCATTGTGTATCTCCCAGATGAGGGGTGAAGGCAGGACAGCAAACTTGGATTGTCTTTGTTCACATGTGACTATCTTAAGGCAGTGGAATGGTCCCAAACTATGCGCAGTGAGATTTTTTTGTGGTCTCTGTGATGAAGGTATGCAGGTTCACTTCTGGAGGGGAAAACCCGACATAAAAAAGAAGAAAAAAAAGGCCTCCAATGTGGGCTTTGGCTCTTAAAAGGTACGCGAACAGGGAATTAGTAATTGGAGGAATTCAGGGACAAAGAAAGCTTGGGGAGGAAATGAAAACAGAAAATCATGATTTCATAGCAGATTAAATTAAGGTAGAAAAAGAGAGGCCATGCTAAATGTAATCAGTCATTGATTCCCTGTGGGGGATAATAGAATAGGCAATGCTGCTGAGACTGTGCGCCAGTTACATTCATAGCCAAAGTATGCATACAGCTGTTGTTTTGAGATAGCATTTCTCTGTAATGTGCCATTTTGTTTTATTCCTGTGAGTGGTGAAGCGATAGCTAGTTTATTTGAAATCCATCAATGTAAAATGCATTGCAAACAAAGGCTGTGCATGCTATCACGTTATCCTTCTCCCCGTTTTTATAGTCTCTCTACATAAATATGTACACCTTCCTTCAGATTGTTCAGTTTAGGGGCTGTACATGAGTGACTTGTGGAGTACACTGGGCTCTTGCTCTGCATAACAAGCAAAAATTAACTCAATTGTGTAGAAAACCATCTTATTTATGCTGGTTTAGAATGAAGTAGCTCAGGTCTTAAGGGAAATGTACTATTGTGTCTTGCTTGGTACAAACACAAATATATATGCTGATGATGGGCTTGTGCAGTTTTCTGCCACATCCTGAGCACTGAGCTGTCTGTCTTCAAGCATCCTTAGTTCACCTCTGAGTAAATGTTTTGTCCACCTTGTATTCCTGCAGCTATTGTTGGAGACGCAGTTGGAGGTGTTCTCTGTGATAAGATTAGGCCAATTCTAGTACAGTCAGGACCTTCTTCTGTCTCAAAGACTTCATATCTGAAACAGCCAAAGAGACAAACTTAAGGCAAAGAAAAATTTTTAACCAGAAATTTCATCTGTAAAAATCAGAATATAATATCAGGCTGATTCTGAGGAGTAGGGTAAATAATTTGCCATAATTTTATCATATATTTTCATTCTCAGTTTTTAACTGTAATTAAATGCCAAGCTCTTTACCATATTCTGCTGGAAAGTAATAACATCAGGAGCAATGGAAACCAAGGAGATGAAAAATCAATGTATTTGCATACACAGCGATACAGTTTCTCTATTTCATTATTTGCCTCAGCTAGGCCAGCTGCTCTGTGTTAAGCTACACTCATTGGGGTGTTGCCTATAGGAATTACTGTAAGATATATTGTAGAGAATTTAGTGTAACAACAAAGAGAATGAGCATTAAATTAGTCCTTTGAAGTTATACCAGACCTCGCTCAGTTTTTTTAAGTATAACAGTGAAATATTATTAAAATTCACACATCTAATAGATAATCTGTTTATTGCTAACATTTCTATTTTAGACTTGGTCAGCGCATACACAGGCTTTTTTTCAGCTTAAACACCACTTGTTTTTCTAAACTAATGACAGGCAGTAAGGGAGATTTAAAGCAAATGGATTTATGATAGAAAATAAAACTAGAATTAGCTTTGTGAGCAGAATTTAAGAGCTATACAAAGCATTGACCTCTGTCCTGTTTACACATCTTTAGCTTTTTGTCAGGTAAACGTTATCTGCTGCTTTCACCGAGCTAGTATTTGCTTTCAGTTACCACTTTCTTTTTCTTGGCTACTGTTACAGATTGTACCTGTAGTTTAATTATATTAAATTATCTCTGTGATTCCTAATATGTGGTATCTGTCAATGAATATACAGCCACAAGGGAAGGTTTTATCTGTGAATCGGGGAAAAGTTTTTTGTGCGGAAAGCTGCCTTGGAAACCGGTGTTGAAAACCCCAGGTGTCTCCCTGGCCTGGTTCCCGGGGCACCCCCACCCCAGGTGCCGCCAGTGCGGCTGGGGGGCCCAGCTGGAACTGGCTGGAGCTGGCTGCACCCAGCGCAGGGCAGCCCCAGGCTCCTCTCACAGAGAGCTCTCAGCCCTGCTTACAATGCCTGGGTGCAGGCCCCTGAGACACTTTTAAATATCATTCCCAGCACTAATGTTTATTTTCCTGTGGAGCATATCAGCAAAAAAAAAAAAAAATTCAGTTTGAAATTGTGATTTCAATCTTCTGAAGAACTGCAACTTTACATCATTATCCTTGCTGTGAAAAGGGACTTTGAGGTAAGAAAACGTTTACCAAGATTATGGAAATGGGGACATTTTATTGTAACATTTTTGAGTGGAATGGAAAGCTTTTTACCGTTTGAAATTAAAAGAGTGTATGTCACTTTGCATAACTGGCCTGATAGAGAGCCAGGCTGAGGTGAACAGTGCGGGAGGGACGAGGCATCAGCAGCCCTGGCTCAACAGGCACCTCCCGCTACGTATCTGGAGATTGCCAGCTGGCTTTACACTGCACATAGGTTTTCTGGTGTGGTTTTATTGTGAGGGAGATGTGTAGGTTTTCTATGGTTTTCCAGTTAGTACATGCACTAAATGTTACGCTTTTTTGTGTGCTGCCTTCAAAAAAACCCTCTCCGTGTCCTTGTAGTACAACGAAATCTTCCCCATTTGGCTTGAACTGCTGAAGGAGAATATGTTGGTAAGATTTTTACAGAGGGAAAACTTGGATTTTTCAGTAATTTCTCTCTAAGGCTGCCCTTTTTGTTTGAAATATCTTCAAGCAGGAAATTCCAGTTTTCATTTTGTTTTTACTTAAGAAATACTTTGAGGTTTTTAAACTAAAAACCACAACCCTAAACTTAGAAAAAAATGTAATCTAAATTGAATGTTGGTTGTTGGGGTTTTTTTTTGAAATTTAAAAATTTATTTTCAATAGTTCAAAACTTGTGAAAAAATGTTCAGATTCCTTTCTCCTTCCATTTAAACAAGTGGTTGTATTCCTGTTTTCTTCAGCGGATGAAACATTGTCTTCTACTATTTTCTAACAAATCTTTGAAATAATTTTTTGATGTTGTATACATTTTCATGCAGGTTTGCTGATAGCTAAACAACTTCAGGTGTTTTAATTTACTGTCTAGACAAATTGCAAGAAGTTTGTGCAACTTCAGGGGATATGCCTTTTAAGTTTCTTTCCAAAAAGGTAATACAAAAAATACTGAAGCTTTTAGTTTACAATTATGCAGCGAAGGAAGTTTTTACAATGACATCATCAAGCCCATCAAAAAATAAAGGGACATCCAGTTTTCAGACACTGAGAGTGGAACTCGTGTTGGCTAATTTTCAGTAACCCCAGTGTAGTGCTAGCTGTTTGAGTGGCCGGGACGCTGAATCAGTACAGTCAGTGGCGTCTACAGTCTGATCAAATATGAATGCCAAATTTAGGCTCAGTTTAATTCCTTTGTCTTTACCAATTATGTCTCCACTGGTGCAGTAAGAGTTCAAAGCAACTCATTCAGTTATAGATATCAATATTGTAGATACCAAAGGTCAGATGATTGGAACTGAGTAAGAAAGATGATTTTTCTGTATTGCAATGTGTGCCTTGTCTCATTGTTGCGTTGCCAAGCGTTGATGAATCAATAGAGCCAGATATTAAAAACAGATGACTTGAAATCTGAAGTAGCAAACGTTTGATACACTAGGGTCTTTCAAATATTGACTAACAATAACTAAAAAATAGATCAGTACTTTTAATTTAATCTTTTAATTTATACTGTTAAAGATCAATGAGCTTCATCAAAATACAAGAGATTGGAATAGAACTCAGAAGATAACTAACCTTCAAGATCAGAAGTATAAATTCTGATACATATGCTTCCTTCCTCCAACCCACCAGCTGTCAAATACTATATTGTCAACATAATGCAAACTCTAAGTTCTGAGATCTCATAAACTAGCTGGAAAGTAGGTGTGAGTTTTTTGAGACTATCCTAAACAAGATAGGTTATTTTAGAAAGATGAATTTTCAGTTCTGGATGTGATGCTGCATGTCCACCCAGCATTTATTCCACTTCTATTTTACATTCTCTGCAGCTTTCAAGCCATTCAAAGGGAATTGATATTTCAAAGATCTATGACTATACCAGTCAGCTAGACCCATTTGGGCATAAATCCCAAACACTACACAAATCATTTTAAAGTGCAAAGAAAACAAATAAATTTAAGTTTTGCGGTGGTCAAGTGAAAGCTTGGGGTTTTTTCCTACATCCAAATTGGAATGACTACAAACCTAATCAAAATATTTTGTGGAGGAAAATGAATTCCAGGTTAGAAACAGAACAAATAAAAGAAATAAATAACCACTGTATAGCACTATAAGATTTGTGGCCTAAAGGCTGAGAAAATTAAAGGGAATTTAGCTATAATAAAGGTACTGTATCATAGTGAAGTGTAACGCAATTGTAATGTTAAGTCCATTTTGTAGGAACAATAAAAAAGCCCTGAAAAAGGATTTTTAAAATAAACCCTATCCCAAGTGACATTGCAAGTAAACCATACAAATATTTCTCATTGTTAATAATTACTTACTTTAAGAAAATCTACTTGACACGCACACCAGTAAATTCCCATAAGGCATATATCAATACTAATTTAGGCTCTGTATTTCCTGGCATCCTGAACAGCTTGAAGGTGCTTGGTTTTATATTTCATTTGTATAGCTATTGCTTCTGAAATAATTGATTCTAGATGTTGAGAATATTTTTTTTCCCATGCTGAAGCCAGTCAAAATCTTGTCCAGAGATATTTTTCTGTATTTAGCAAATAATTGTGTTCCTGTAATGGTGATAAACAGTATTTCATGTGCATGTCTTATAAAAAGAGTTCAGAAGGAAAGTATGAATAGCATCAAGCCTTTCACGTTATATGAGACACTACATTATAGGATTGTCCTGCGGAGTTATTAACAAAGGCTTGGCTGGTCATAAACATCTCACAACTGCAAAGTACACTTTGCAAACTGAATAATACTAACAGGCTTTCAGCCCAGGGTATTTACCATTACTAAATGCATTAAAAGTTGGCTTATAATCTGCATGATAGTACTCATATATGGCAAAGCTACTCTGTGGAATAGCGAAGTCACAGAGGCATGTAGGAGGAAAGGCATCCCTGTTGTCAGGCCTGTAAAGCAGCTGTGGATGTTTCTTGTACAGTCTTGATATGACAGTGGGTTATACCACCTCAGTATTCAGCTTCTTCACTGGAAAATGAATCCATATCTGGATCCACGTGATCCCTCATAACTTGACATTTAGCAAGCCACAATAAACTGGAGTCACAAACCTCAGTTTTGGTCTTGGCACAATAGATTTGCACTTTTTTCCTGCCAGGTGATCTGCAGTGGGAGAGGAGATCTCTGTACTGAATGTCCCATCTGATGAAATGTTTTCAATTAGGGGAAGTATTGACTTGACAATACAGTAGATTCCGCGCCCCCCGCCCCCCCCCATCCCCTCCCCGCAGTTGTAGCTTCAATCCTTATGTTATTATTGACCAAAAAATGCCTTCTCTGTGAAGGCTTGACATTGGTCAGCAATGACATTGACAGCAATGATCATAGTTTGGACTATTCAGATGATTGATTCATAAATCTATCAAAATCTGGATGGATTACCGTTGTGCTAGTTAATAGATAGGCACAAGTGGCTGCTGCCTTCATCACAGGCTTGATGTTTCTGGCTCTTCATCCTGTCATCTTCTGGAGTTCGTATGATTTTATATGTAACACATCCTGTGTTACCACTTCTTTTCGGTCGCTCTAAGACACAAAGTACGTTATTTTCTTTCTGTCCCTAGACAGCTTCTATATTGATGGTATATTTCAGAGGTACCATTGATTCCTAAACCCTGTAACAACTGAAGAGCTCTAAAATTTCATTATACTGTTATCTTTTTCCCAACAGAGTAATGGGAGACCTCTGCACCCTCCCCTCCAACCATATGTTTATCTGTGAGTGCCATGTGCAGTGGTCCTGCTTGTTCCCTGCATGCTGTAGGGTGGTGCTAGGACAGCCTTCTAGGTACAGGCCCAGGCCCGTGGGGAATTGCCCCATAATGGCTAATAAACTCCTCTGTGCCATTGCCGCTGCATGTGGGGAGGTTGCAAGGACAGCTAGATAGTTTGTCCTTTGCTGTGCTCTGGAAAGCACATGCATCCTTTCTCTTTTGGGGGAGGCAGGTCTTGGCATACACACACATTTTCACAATGGAGGTTCACCACAGCTCTATAGAAGCACTGGAACAGCAGCACTTGAGAATTTAAGTGGTAAGGAAAAGAGCTTCTGGGATTAGGTTGTGTCCTCTTAGAAAATAGGACAAAAACTTCACAATGTGCAGCTGTGTTTGGTCTGCTGAAAAAAGGGTATATCAACTGTAGTCAGAGGGTAATGCTTACTTTTATTTACTGGCATCCTTGTTTATTATCTTAACCCCAAAGCTAAGGTCTGTAAAATGAATTAATTTCATTCTGAGATTATTTCCTAATGTGTGAGAAAAAATAATGAATGATAGCTTGCTGTGCTCTGACCTGCCTTTTGACTGTGGTTTCATAGCTAGACAAAGAACTGTTCATCCAAAATACTCTGAACTGCCACTGTAGGGAACTTAAGTGAGATTTATCCATCTCCAAATCCGTGGAAGAAAACAGTAACAAAGTGCTTTTTTACTACTGCTTGGTTAATGATGATGAAGACAGACAGGGATGGCACGGCTTCTTGTAAGGTTCCAAAAAGCATTGAAACAACTTGCAGAGACTCATTCATCTTGAAAGTGATAAACTTAAGCTTTTGCTGTAATCTTTAATTTGTGTCTTTGTTTGTAATGTGCAGCAGTACTCCAGCCAATTCAGATTATTGCTATAGCCACAACTCCATAACTTTTGCAGAATGTGTTTTTGAAATTTGTAGGGCTGAGTTCATGAAAATATACCTAATTTGTGGATCCTTGTTACAATGAGTAATGAAACAATTATTTCATTTTCCTCGTGCCACAGAGTAAGATCCAGGGTAAGAAGAACAAATGCATTTTATTTTTTCTGGTTTTGCATGACCTGCAAATTATTTTGTTCTCCAGCAGTTCATTCCTACACAGTTATCTGGCTCTTACTTTCCAGCTGTCTGATATCCATAAGCTGTAAAAAGAGATCTCTACAACTCTGTTCTATTTTTTTTCTTTGAAACTTTTTATTGCTTTCAGGGAATATGAAAGGTTTATACTAATTATTGCCCTAGATAGATTTTTGCCTGAAAAAACCCGGGGAAGTTGGCATTCCCTTCTTATTAGCCTTGTCTTGAGCTGATGGAGGTACTCTGCCATTGGGCAGCCAGTCAGACTGGCAAGAGTAGAAATTGGACTCTTCTGTGTTTATGAAGAGGTGAAAATGATTATGATATCAATGCATATAATTCTAAGCACAAAAGTGGGGAGATTCAAAGGCAAAATTATTCAGCTTTTGATAAATTGAGGCTGTCTATTCATTTTCCCATGTATGCCTCTTCAGTTTAAGACTACTAGCTGGATAATGGCAGACTTTATTTTGTATTGTATTTCATTTTCTTCACAGCAAGAAGTTACAGCAACAACTGGTGTCACTAGATAGTGAGTCTGTATGGTGAAATCCTGACTTGCATTGGAAGCCTCATGGCAGGAAAGAAAGATTATCCCATGTATGTAGTCAGTCATGCTTTCGAGTGTGAATCCTTTGAGTTAAAGATTGGGGAGTTTTAGCTTTATGTTTTATCCCTGGCTTTCCTATTGGTCTGAAAGGTAGCAATGGCCAAGTAACTTCACTGTTCTATGCCTCAATTTTCTCGTGGGAAAACTGAGGGAAGAGCACTTGCTTCCTTTACAAAACACTTAGAGAAAAGCTCAGTGTAAGAGTTAATTATTGCTATTATATGTTATAGTTCTGTAATAATACTTACTACAATATGAATGATATATTACATTAGACTGATTGTATTGACATAATAACGAAGTATAAATACTGATGAGTCAACATGTATCACCCAAGTCATAGAAGACCTTTTGGCTATAGATATGATTCTTCTGCAGAAAGAGTGAAATGAAAAACAAAGTAGTTGAGCAGTGGCTGAGTTGAAAGTGTCTCTGTATGTGTTTTGTAAACTGTGGGTTGGTAGCTTTCTCTTCTGAGTTCACTCAGAAGTCCAGGGCGCTGCTTATTAGGTCTGCCACATGTTGAGTGTTTAAAATTGTCTCATTCTGTGCTTAAAAGCGGTGGAAGATACAGTTGAAGAAAAGCTACTGTTGATCTCATACAGCTGATCATCTAGTTACTGTGATTATGCTCAAGCTGATTATTTGCTTTGGAGGTTATGAGAGAAGTAGGAGCAAGGCAGATAATAAGATTTTAATCTTTTCTGTGTTTACATAGGCTTTAACTAGAGTGGGTTCTAACAGCAATGTTTAAATTGTATGTGCATCTCCCCCCTGTATGGCAGAGATGGCTTGCTATGCAACTGAGCTTACTCCGTTGATAGTAAACTTCGTGGCTAAAGTGGTCTGCCTTTATATTAGATAAAGCTGCCTTAGATTTTCAGTTTTCATGCCTATTACAGCTGGGGCAGTTATGTAGCAGGTGGTATCTCTATTTTCTGTTATCAGCGAGCAAGCTTATGTTGTGTGGATTTGTATTTCAAAGAGGGGTTTCTCTTTGAGTGTATAACATGCCACTCAGATTCTTAAATTGTTTTCTCATTGTAAAGAACAGCTTAGTCAGAATCAGGCACTTCACAGAATTACCTCTGAATATCAAAGTACCCAGGTTTTTTTTGCCTTTTAAAATTTCTTGCTTTTAAAGTAATGATACAGAATTGTTTATAACAAATACACTTGGAAAAGCATTGACATCTTTAAAATGGGATTAGCAATTGCCTTAGAAACTGCAAGGAACTCGCATAGAAATTCACTTGTGAATTCACTTCCTGTGGATTTTAGGTGATTTGGGGTGTTTTCCAGCAAACTAATGGATTTCTTTATAACACTAAATATATATTAAGGAAAATGTTTTACATGGGAGATAACATCATATATATACATGTGCTCACCTACATGGATGTATGAAGAGGTAAACTTTACTGAAAGTAAAAAGCATATGAGTAAAAAATCATAATGGCATTCATTCTGATTCAGCAGCACCTTATACATACTTGCTTAACATGGGCAATCTCATCTCTTTTCATGGGGCTTTTTCAGATCTGTCTGTCCATTGATGGAAATGGATCCCGTTGACATTGCTTCAGGCTCTTAAAGCATATGCTTATTTTAAAGGCCTATTTTTTATCATTCTTCAGTGAAAAAGATGGAATTATTCACATGATAAAACCTCTCTACTGAACAAAGTTTGTAATTAGAGCTACTGTGAAAAATAGTTCTAGTCTGGCCAAGATCTTGTTTCATATTGTCTGGATAGATTTATGTTTTAGTTAAGATACCTGGAAGAATGTTGTTTAAAAAAAATTCTTAAGTTCTTCAAGGTTAGATGTCATTGTATTCTGAAGTTTTAGCTAGGATAAAGAGCACCGTGATAAAGCACTATTTTTTGGGCATCATTTTGGCATCACCTGTTTTAATTCTCATTAAAAAAAAAGGTTAAAATAATTAAGCAAAGCCATAAGTGGGAGTATACCTCTTAACTGAATTCAGATCAGACGAAAAGAAATACACTAGGCAGGAGCAAGAACCACAGTTAGTTTTTGTATATGAAATGTAGCTATCATAACAAACATGGGGTTTGCCCTTATATGATCGTGCTGGTCATGTCAAATTTGGAGTCATTTTTGTGTGTGTGTGATTTTTGTTAACCAAATGTTTAATGATCAAAAATCAGCAACAGTGCCATGTTAGAAAACTGTTAAATCACTGTCAGTTCCAACAAACAAGCTAAATGATAAATGCGTACAAGCAGAAATAGAATTAATCCTTCACCAGCAACTTTCGCTGGCTTCACTTAACATACAGTTCTTTAACAGACCATACAGATTTGGCAGGTCGTTGGTGTAGGGGCACTACAATATGACTGAGTCATGGGAACGCTTATTTAAAAAACAAAGCAAAATATCCAAACAAACCAACCAAAAAAAGAAGGGAAGACAGCAAATTTCACCTCCAACATGCACAGCAAGTATGACTTTTTCCACAACCACTGCAAAAATATAATGCCAAAAGTGGACAGCACTTCAGAGTAAGATATAGAAACAATTATTATCTGTTGTCTGAAACTACATTTGTTGTTGTTGTAACTTCTCTCTTTTGGTTTAGGTTAAAAAAGGCAGAGATGTTGCCATCCAGGCAGGTTTCTATACTATTCCACCTTCTATTGAGAAGCCGTAAATGAACCTTATAAAAAGGTTTCTTATTAATATAGTCTTCTATTACATATGTCTGATGTAGCAAATTATGCTTACATGGAAGACTGCGGCATAACTCAGTCCTGAGGATACATCACAAATTTCTCCCTCCCTTATACCTGGTTTTTCTTTATGTAGTACAAGAACTGGCTGGTGTATTTCCTGAACTGTGGTGTGCATCTCTTCAACTGTTCAGAACTTTGTTGCTTGCCCTTCTCCCAGTTATTTTTTTTGGTGTAAAATAAATTCCTCAGTTTTTCATGAATGGCGCACTGATTTTAGTACAGAATGTTCCTTTTTAAGTGCTACTTTGTAATGCATGTAGATTTAACATCTTTCCAGAAGCAGCAAAAGTAAAAAACATCTGATACACTACTGCTTGATTTGTAACAAAGGAATTAAAGTAGACAAAAGAAAGAAGCTAACTAAATCAGTTACGAGGGACCTCTTTCAAAACTGTGTGGAGACTGTTTCAATATACCATATTGGAGGCCCAGAGCAAATACATAGTACCTATCAGAGAAGACTCTGAACCAGCCGCAGAAAGCTAAAATGGTTGAACAATTGTGTGAATGTAAATACAAACAGCATAAAGTTAAATCACAGTGGCTTTAAGTTAAGAGCATGCAGAAAAGCTTGCAAGGATTGCATTGAGAGAACAGTTTTTCAAATAGGTCAGGTCCAGCAAGTCTTAAGAGAGTCTGTATGTTGAGCCAGAAATGACTGAAACATTTTCAAGAGTGTTCAGTGAATTCAAATTCATCCATGTTCATTATGAAAGTTGTTGGTAGGATTCTTCCTCCAGTCTTTACAGTGGACATCAGTACTGCTCTTCACCAAGCACTGGTAAAAAAAACCACAGAAACTGACAGAATGAATAGCAATAAGTCTTCAAAACCCTGTATTCTTCCTTCTACTAAAGGTGATGGCTAAACTACTGGCTGTGGTGTGTAACTATGCTAAAAAGTGCCTCTGCTGGAGTACTGCTACTGCTGTCTCTGTTTCTAGAACACCTTTCATGTAAAATTCTAGTGCCATATGATAAATGGCATCAAGGTAGTAGAGATGTTTATCTGAAGATAAGTTTAGTGAGAAACTTGTTTGCTGGTAAACATGGATGTAAGACACTAAACAGGTAAGCTGCATGATGTTTTATATGACTAGACACTTTGAATATTTTCATGGGGTGTGGTTTCAAATCAAAGCCCTGGGTTCAACAGTCGGGCCCACTGGGTTTTGGCAGCCTTTCTGCTGAAGTCCAGTATTACCAAGTCAAGTTTTCAAGGTTCTAAAAGAGCCTGCTAAACACAGCTTGTATATATAAATGTTCTTTTCTACCAGTTGACATAAAAACACTTGTAGTGTAACCTGTGAAACAGTTAATGTACAGTTACGAAGAAATAACCTAGCTGTGATGCTGAAGCATAAATATTTCAAAGTAAACCTAGTATTTAGGGTACAGTCTTATTAATGATGTTCTAAACATATTTGGTATATTAGCTAAGTCCTTTTGAAGATGTTGGAAGTTGTAGATGTACCATTTCCTTGCCTAGTCTTCATTTTTTCCAGATCAGTATTATAACTCATATTTTATAATAGATAAAGATGAACATTTCATGAAAATCTCACAGTATTCACTACTATGCAGTAAAAGTTGAGAATAGTTTTATATCAGGACTCCATTTCTGTTAATTATTACCTTTGTTGCACTTCCTTGTTTCCAGCAGGAGCCTCATTGTATTTGATTGTGTCTAAACAAATGAGAAGGATTTTCAGAGTGATTTTATAATATACAGAGATGAATGTTAGAATACTGGCATGATTAATATGACAGCTGATCCTGCCTTAATAATAGACAATTGGCTCTTTGTTACATAAACTGCAACTATGCTTTTCCATCGGGCTTGATAATATTAATCAGTCAAATTTTCTTGCCACAGTAGCACTGAATATTTGGAAAGAAAGGACTGTGGTCCTGAGGACCAAACCATGATGATAACTCCACTTGTACATGAGATGACCCTTACATAGGCAAGAGTTGTGCACACCTCAGTGGTGTGCCCTGTAATAACACATTAGGTAGCTAATTAGCCACATTGGAGGCTAAGACTGTCCACTCCTTGGCTGATTGCTGTTGTCTCCCAGCTTGTCTGTTCTCGTTTACCTATGCTAGCTTCCAAATTACCTCCAGTGTTACATTTGAATCAGTTGGGTAGGGTTTTTTTTGAGATTGTATCTCTGGCTTGATCTTGCTTTTATTTCCTGGCAGATGCATTTCTCTGGCACTAGAAGTAGTATTCCTTGATTTCAGCTGTTTCTCACCTGAAGTGAATTTGTGAGAGCCTGGCTCCATCCATATATTTTCTTTTTCATGTTTAGATATGCTCAGTTAATACTTGCTGGTGAACAGGTATCGCAAATCATGCCTAAAATTTATTTCTTATTTTCTGTTGAGTGCTAAAGATGAAAATATGCCTCCCTGTTTTGTAACAGGCCAACACACTTTATTTATCTCTTTTCCATTTCAGAATGGAAATAGTGTTTTAATCTAATAGAAAATACTTTGCAAAAATAGTTATTTTAAAAGAGGCAGGCATTTCATAATTTTTTCAGTGATTTCTCAGTTCAGTTATAAAATCATAGAATCATAGCCTGTGCTGAACACCATATGATAACTCCCTGTCACACACAGGCAGGTTGTCCAGGCTGTAGATTAACTGTGTGTCAGGCATGGAGGCCTCTGACTGGTTCCATGCACTGAGCTTTGCTTTATCAAGAACACCTGGTTTCACTGGAGCTCGCTTCATGCTGCTTCTAGCACTTTGGGAGCAGTTATCTGCCTTCTGGCTTTCCTCTGTGGAGATCTAAACAGAGAGTTATGGTCTTCTGGATGTGACAATTAGGTCGGTGGAAGGCACATGTTCTAAAGTTACATAATGACCTCTGTATGTGTGTGTGTGTCTGTCCTCATGATTTTTTTACTTACCTTGTAATTTAAATATATTCTGTATAATAGAATTTTTTTCCTCTACTTGGGCTCTCAAACACCTTTGCCCCTTATTTCAGATAAACTGAGAGCTGATCGTATCATGTAACAAAAATGTTAATGAGAAAAGTATTTTTTGCTAATTCTAGGTCAGACTATTTATTTTAAAGCTATTATGTAGTGTTAATAATTTCTGCTATTTTCAGACACATGTTTTCATTCTGAAATGAGCAGCTATGGAAAAGCATGTGTTGTAGTTTGACCTGCTCTTTTTGTCTTGGCTTATTTCACTGTGGGGCATAGAGAAAATGTATAAAGTGCAAACAATAATAAAAGAATGATGGCTGTTATGTAGAACAAAATGCTTGCACACATACATGTTCTCTCTTCTTTCACTTGGCTTCTCTCTTGGTTACGTAGAAAGCTGATGCTACCAGTTATGTGCAGAAGAAGAGATGGTTCAAATAATCTCTTTAAAGATGCTACACAAAATCTACTGCTAGAAACTTTTGTAAATCCATGAATGATGAATTGCAAAGGTAGACAAGTAGCAATAACAGAGACTATCAGTCTGAGAGAAGCTGAATATGGACGAGGCTGGTACAGTACCTTTGGTTATTATGAGAAAAAAAAAAATGGACTGAAATCGGTATGATTATAGAGAGAAAATGTAAGGAAAGATGCACAAGCAGCACTGTCCTGAAGCAAATACAATTCAGAAAAGGATTTGCTATGGGTATAGAAGGTGAGCAGAGCTTATAGCAAGTTGCAAGGACTGTAGTGATTTTCCCTTCTGCTTTATGGAAAATAATGGTGTTTCTAATTTGTCTCTGTTTTGTTTCCCTTCACTGAGATTTTGATTTCTTCCTCACTCTTATCTCTTCTTGCTGTTGCAGCTTGCATGCTTTAAATTTCCTGCCACGTGAATATTCTTTATGCTAAATTTTTTTTTTGCTGCCTTGTAAAAATTGTTTTCCTAGTCCTCTATCCATCTTTTGACTCTATGAAGAGTGTATTATGCATATTTTAAAGTAACTGTATAATATTTATGAACACAGACAGAACTCCCACGCGTATAATACAATTGTATAACTCAAATAAAGAGCCTATACAGTGCTCAGAAAGCTCCAAGTAATAACATCTCAAAACAGATTGTGTTGCTTATACTGAATTATCCATCAGAAGCCCATTCACATGGACAATGTTTCACCAATCTGATTGCACAATGCATATTTACACACAGAAGAAAAATTAGGAAGACTGCTACTTGTTATGGACTCTCCTAATTTTCCAATGAAAAATATTCTTGCACTAAAGAACAATCATGTTAAGTTTTTTTCCATTTATATGCAAGCAGGACAACCAGGTGATCAGGCCCAGTTTGCATAGGCTTATGAAAGGTAGGTCCTGCCTGACTAACCTGATCTTCTATGACAAGGTGACCCATGTAGTGCATGATGGAAAGGTTGTGGATTTTGTCTGCCCAGACTTTAGTAAAGCCTTTGACACCATTTCCCACAGCGTTTTCGTGGAGAAACTGGCTGCTCATGGCTTGGATAGGTGTGCTCTTTGGTGGGTAAAAAGCTGCCTGGATGACCAGGCTCAAAGACTGGTGGTGAATGGAGTTAATCTAGTTGGTGGCCAGTCACAAGTGTTATTCCCCAGGACTCAGTATTGGGGCAGTTCTGTTTAACGTTTTTATCAATGATCTGGATGAGGGGAATGAGTGCACCCTCAGTAGGTCTAAGATGACAAGGTGGGTGGGAGTGTTGATGTGCTTGAGGTTCTGCAGAAGGTTCTGGACAGGCTGGACTGATGGGCCGAGGCCAGCTGTACAAGGTTCAACAAGGCTCAGTGCTGTGTCCTGCTCTTGAGTCACAGCAACCCCACACAATGCTACAGGCCTGGGCAAGAGCGGCTGGGAAGCTGCCCAGAGGAAAGGGACCTGGGGGTGCTGGATGATGGCTACCTGAACATGAGCCAGCAGTGTGCCCAGGTGGCCAAGGCCAACAGCATCCTGGATTGTACCAGTAATAGTGTGACTGGCAGGACTAGGAGAGTTACCGTTCTCCCCATACTTGGCACTGGGGAGGCCACACCTTGAATACTGTGTTTAGTTTTGGGCTTCTTACTACAAGAAAGACACTGAGGTGCTGTAGTGTGCCCGTGGAAGGGCAATGAAGCTAGGGAAGGGTCTGGAGCACAAGTCTTAAGAGGAGCAGCAGAGGGAACTGGGATTGATTAGCCTGGAGAGGAGGAGGCTTGGGGGAGACCTTATCACTTTCTGCAGCTACCTGGAAGGACACGAGGAAACGTCCTCAAGTTGTGCCAGGAAAGGTTTAGATTGGATATTAGGAATTTTTTTTCACTGAAAGGGCTGTCAGCCACTGGAACAGGCTGCCCATGGAAGTGGTTGAGTCAGCATACCTGGAAGTATTTAAAAGAATGTAGATGTGGTTCTTAGGGACATGGTTTAGTGGTGGGCTTTGCAGTGCTGGGTTTATGGTTGGTCTTGACGATCTTAAAGTTCTTTTCCAACGTAGTGATTCTATGATTCTTTATTCCAATAAATTCTTTATTATTATGATTTCTAACATAATGATTCTATGATTTCCTTTGTGGCAGCATATGGATTTTCTAGTTGTGAACTGAGGCTCTGCTAGGCACAGGGTAAACACATTGATGTCCTCTCCCTTACACTGTTACATCAGGAGTGTTCCTGTTATTGGACTGAGGACTCCTGCCCCCAGGTGCCCAGTCCACATTCTTACCTTTTGCCCTGCATCTGCCATTGGTACCACTCCCACGTGAGGCTGCCCACGTAAGGGATCTTTGCTTGGTGATCAGGGCACTTAAAAAGGACTTACCTTAAGTTAGCCCCTTCAAGTGCCTTCCTATTGCATAGACAGAAAAGGATCTGTTTGCTAGTCTATGTTTCAGGGGGTCAGGCCAGAGAAAATTTAAACTGTGCTTTAACTCTTTAGGTGGGGGTATGTTAGCATTTGGAGCTGGAGTTCTGATCTGGGAGTAACAATGTGACACAAACCTATTCAAAAAGTGATTTCTGGTAAAATCATTTGCAGTGATGTTGCCAAACATGTGTATGCACATTGAGGTCTTGTCTTTTTTCAGTGTTTGTTCTGTGTCTGGCTACAAGCTTACTGAGAAAAATGAGAAATGACTGTAAACAGGGACTTTGAACTTCATCTCCCCTTTCTCTGATCACTAGGGGTAGCTGTTCTTCGGCATTCTCTTTATTGAGAAGGCAGTCTTACTTTGTGAATATGGCAAGAAATTATTAGCTAACATGGCACAGATAACAAGCATTGCTGTACTTCTAGGGCCGTGTCATATGAGATATATATCAAAGAATCTGAGTAATTACTTAATGACAAGGTGTAGTATTCAAAAGCTTTTGACCCACCAAAGTTTTATTTAAGGTATAAAGAATAAGACAGACAGAATCTAAACAGGCTCTTGCAGTGGAATCTGAAAACGTTTACAGCTTTTTTATTGTTAAACTACAAGTGGGGCTTAGATATTTCAAAGGTTAAAAAAGAGAACTTTAGGGTTTATTAGCATAGTGTTTTGCAGGCTGCAGATAGGAAATATGTTTTACAAAATGTGATGATACTGATTTGCAATTGAATCAAGTTGTCATCACCGAGTCTCAGGTGAATGAATTTCTGCAGCTAGCAAAACTGAGTAAGAAAGGCTTTGATTTTATTCTGGCACGACTGAAAACTGGAGTGTGTTGTTAGAACTGTGGTGAATGGTCCAAAAACCTGTGGGGGTTAAACTCTTCATAAGGTCACAGATGATGGTATCTAATGTCCTTTGTATGAACCCCCAGTTTTCAGAGTTTGTCTGAGTCTTCTGTGCTAGCTTCCATCACTTTCCAGTATATGTACTAATGAAGGGAATTAATTTAAAATAATTTTTCAGTTTAGCAACTTTTAATATTCATTTAAATATTAATCGGTACCTGTGTTGTCTGTACCTGTTGTGCACACATAAAATTTATGGCATTTGCTGGCTTATTAATCAGTGTGTTGAATGAGACTTTTGACTCATTTAAATATGGATTAAAAATTGGATCAGTGTGTTCTTATAATAATTTAACTATTTTATCAGTGCATATCATTATGCAGCAAGGAGTATGACCCATATTTTGTGAAAAGTATGTTGTAGTCATGCACTAGTAGAGTACACTAATTGAACTGCTTCTGTAATAGTAGAGACATATTTGGACCAAAGATTTTGTTTTTTGAACATCGGTTTCTCTTTCAAGTGACTGGAAAAAACTGCTTGTTAAAGCCCTGCATTTCAATTGCACATTGCTGCATAGTAAGTCAATAGTAAACCTGTTGAAAATTACAGATACTGTTTTCAGACCTCCTTGTGTTAGCCTTCCCAAGATGTCATTGTCATCTGGCTCATTCATGCTCAACTCTCCATTTTCCATCTCTAAAATTATTCCCTAAGTGGGAAGCTGTTCATTTTCTGCCTGTCTCTGGAGTCTGTCAGTGCCTTCATTTTATGGAACTGGCTTCTAAGTGATGATGTGGTTTTTAATTCCGATTAGTACTTTATAAATTCAGGGATGGCAATCTTGCATGGAACAACCTCAGAAATTTAAAGTTAGCAAGAACTGGCAATTCCTGTCGTTCTTGGCCCTAGGTTGAATGTACCATAGGATTGATGCTGGATTCCAGTGTCTTGATTTTTGTTTCTTCACTGATTTCTATCATATATCATTTAGAGTGTCTGAGTGTACTGTTTTTTGGTTTTTCAATTATATATGAAAATGAAAGCAAAGCATTGTTTGTGCTTTTTAGCAGCTTGCTCTTACTTTCTTTTTTAGCTTTATCAACACAGTTGCCTAGGGTGTATTTAGGTTTACTGGTTCTTTCAAATAGTGCATTGATTCTTTCAGTTTTGTTGTCTTGTTTTTATTTAGGCTCAGGCTACAGGTAAAATCCAAGTGTTTTTATCTTTCAAAATTATATTGGCTGCCACTAGGTAGGATCTATTTTTACTGGATGAAATCTGTTAAAAGCATAGCACTTACTTGTATGTTGCAAGTTCCACAGCATTGTGATTGCTAACAAACTAATGTTTACTTGTATGTTGCAAGTTCCACAGCATTGTGATTGCTAACAAACTAATGTTTAAACAGTTAATAATGTTGATTTAAAAGGTGCAACATTTTCAATGAAGGCCATAATTAATATATAGAGTGATAAGTGGTTAAAGATATTTTGCAAATCATGCGATCTTTATCTCTTTATTGCATGAGAAATAAGCAGATATTATTCAGTATATTTTGTTTAGCCTGTTTGATCTACCCTATGCATATAATTTCTGCTATCGCTTGAGTAGTGATTGCTGCTTACTGCAAAACCAGTAACAAAGTTAGCACAGATGTAACATCATTTTTTCAGCTCTTTTAGAGTACGTATGTACTACTTATGTATTCTAAACAAAACCTGCACTTCTTGGTGTTTTTGCAAAGATTACAACCTCCTTTCCTCTCAAAACTTTTTGGAACATAGGTAGGAATACCCAGAGGCTCCAAGTACGCATTGTCCATATATTGTTAGGGACTGTTCAGACTACACTGCTGATGTGCTGCTTATGTTGGATTTAACCGATGTACTTTAAAACCTCATTTTTGTACCAGTCTCTATAGCCTCTATCTACCTGTTTTTCTTCAAATGTCACTAATTTAAGAAAGAGAATGCTGGTTTTTATATGCTTGAAAGTGCCATGGGATTACCACTGAAAAATAATGATGATTTAATGAAATCACTGTTGTGTTGGACATTTCTCAGCTTTTGGGTTTGGACTTGGACAGTATGGAGTGTGTGAAGTGATCCTGTTTGACTATGTAATCTTACAACACAAAGTTACTTTTTTCTTACAATGGGTTTGAATAGCCTCAGGGTAGTGTAAATGAGACATAGCTTCTGTGCTCTGTAGCTCTGTCTTGTCTTCTGTTCTCCTCTCTTGACCACTCAGTGGGTGCAAGCAGTTGCCTTGAGAAGGGGATGGGATTCTCCCAAACCAGGAGAATCTTATAGCTGGCACCTGCTCTGCTAACAGAGGCTTAATGTCTTTAGGCAAGGAAAAGTAGTGGTGCAGGGATCACGGCATGTCATTTATTGCCATCTTCTGACTTCAGCCAGTGGCATGGCTCTCTGGCTTTCGTTATCTGCCATAGTCTCATGATATGGTGTATGAGGATCCAAGTCTTTCTAAACCTGGATTATCAGAAGGATAATCTGGAAGCATTCTGGCTCATCTCGCCCAAGTTCCTGCACTCAGCATAGCGTAATGAAGCACCAAGATTGAAGTCTTCCGTAAGAACCTTCACCCTTGATACTTTCATTTTTGAGTCTTGTTTGTTTTGTTCATCTCAGTACTCTTGAGTTTAAATTGTGTCCGTGTATGTCTGCAGTAGCAGTTATGTGTTAGTTCCCACCTGAGGTTTCTTGAGTGTAGCAAAATTGTCCTGTATATTTAATTTGCTACTATTATGGAAGAGCATAAACAAAGTGTATTAGTAATCTTGAAAAAAAAAAAAAAATCACGAGCCAGAATTTGAAAGTCTTCAACAAACAAAACCAAGCCCCAGATCTGCAAACTCATTTCAGTTCCAAGTACCCTTCTCATTCTTGCCTTTTGAACAGGAAACAACTCTGCCATAATTTATCATTTAGTTTCTCTTGTAATTACAGAACAAACCTTGCCTGAAGTATTTACTTGGCCTTTTCTGCTTAGCTTTCCCATTCTCTTTTTTTTATGATTTTGGTTTTGTTCTTATTAACATTTTTTGCAGACACACTGTCACATCAGATTTGCTCTTTATGTAATATAGTTTACTACAGCATCCCATTTTCTCTTATGGTATCAGCACAATCTGACATAAAGCCTTTTCATGTATGATTGCACTTAGGTTTTCTTGGATCCCATTAATGTGGTTTTGTTCAATTGTTATTTTAGTTGCTTTTAATATATAGTAGTCATGTGATAGTAGAGATACTTTGTCTAAACTGGAACACATCCTTTAGTTAGAAATGAGCATATACACCCTTTAATATCCCCAAAAGATAGACATTTAAACGTGTAGCTTCAGTGCGATAAATTTTAGTAATTTGATAAAGGAGGTATCCACAAATGTTTGTTTTTAGGCAGTGCTTGTTGTGGCAGTTTGCAAGCATAGCACACTGAAGTGTATTTGACATAACGTGTATTTTTAAATACATTTATTTACATACAAAAGATGATGGCGAACTGAAGTTATACTTTCAACACAGAGTTATTGAATATGTTTTATACTTTCATTAACAGTTGATATTTGAAAAAAATTCACTCCCCCCCCACCCCCCGCCCCCCATTGGCATATATTTTTCCTTGTGATTTTAGAATAGGGATGTAGGGATATCTTTTGCTGCAACAAGAGTGGAATGGGAGAGATCACAGAAGAAAGCTTACTTTCTACCATACTGTTCATAGTACAATAGCAAGTATTTTATTCATGAAAACCTGAAGATAGATAGGTCTAATGAGTATCAACATTATCTTTGTTCTCAGAATTTCATTCACAGTTTGACTATATGCTAAACTCTCTCCATGGTGTTTCTTAACATTTTTTTCCATGGTAACTGTAAATATTTATGTTTCAAATTATGAGAAAATTTGGTTTTCTTTGGTTGGCAGTGCTTGAACAGGTGGCTGTCAAATATGGTAAGTTGTCAGGTTAGTGGCTTGGTTCTGTGCATTTGCTATTTTCAGATTTCTATCAGATCTGCTTGCAGTATCAGCAGTTCTTTCAGTCCAAAGAACTTTTATGAAGTAAATCAGATTCAGCTTGGCATATTGTAATCTGTACTTATATTTGCATATGTGTGCGTGAGTATTGCAATGTGTTTGAATAATATGCCTATGTGTATCATCAAATACATAGATATATAGTTAATAGCAACAAAACTTGAAGCAGCAGGGAGATGGTGGAATTAAGATTCTTCATCACACCTATCATGTCCTATCAGTTGGGATACATAAAGCACAATCCTTAAATGCATGCTTAAATATTATGTTTTCTCCACATGAATGATGTTTCGTACACCACACAGAGTCACTCAACAGCCCCTTTCTGATTTTTTTCAATTTACTGATGGTTACTATTGGGAGGAATTTGTGTCCAGCTGTTTCCAAGAGGACAATATAAGTGGGTAACAAGCTGTATCTGGGCCTTTCCGTAAACTGTTGAAAGGAGCCATGCTACAGTAGTCAGAGGCTGTTGTAAGAGTCCTCAAAAACTTCTGTGGCTGGGCTGAGATTGTAACTCTAGATGCTGCTGTGTTGCCACCTGGAGCTCCAGAATCACTTGTATTAAAATGCAGCATCTTTGAAGAATCGGGAGATGATGATGATGATGATGTGACTTTTGGCAGCTGGCACTACCACCAGTAATTGCATGAGAAACTTCAAAAGTATCTGCCAGCTAATAAATGAAAATGGTAGCTGACTGCACCTGTTGAGATTATATATAAGGACTTGCAAAGAATAAAGAAGGCTTCCTTGCCAATAAACTGTTCCGTGAAGTTTGCAGTCTGTGTGTGAACTTGACTTCCACCTGTCTTATTATTCTTTATGTGCCAGTCCTGTGGCTGAGAGTTCACTGAACCAGTGGCAGTTACTCAGACCTACATACACTACCTTGAGAAGCAATGAGGGAGGTCTGAGAGCAAACACTCTGTAGCTATTATAAGGAAAAATTGTAATCTTATGTAATGGTGCATGCTTGTGCCCACTTTCAGACTGGTGCAAGCAGACAGCGTATCTTTGGAGACCCTGCTTCCAGGTCATTATAACACAACCTCAATATTTATTTAATACAAATGCATCTGTCTAATTTTACATGTACATTATAACTAGTGAACAATATTACAATGAGCCTACTTAATATTTTGCTTTTAATCTTCTGACTTTGTGTATTTTTAACATTCTTTAAACTTGGCATATAATTCAGTAACGCATTTATAGAAAGAGGCGGTTACTCATTAGATTTGAGCCATGTATTTCATTTATTTCATTGAAAGTGAAGGAATGAGCATAAAGTTCTTAAAAGAAAAAAAATGTTCTTTGAGGTCTGTGATACTACTGCACTGGTAAAAACCCTCACTATTGTATTTTTCTGATTTTTTTTTTTTAAAGCTGATTTTCTCATCTTTTTTTTTTTTCCTGTATGGTAGCAGTGTACCACCATATCTCTGGCATTATGCCAATAAATGTATACCAAGTGGGTGTGATGTTTTAAAGAGGCAGCATGCTTGCCTATCTTCAATACAGCCTTTGCTAGACCCGGATTTGTAATTTTTATTGGATCTCTTGATAAGACATAAGTAGCATACATTTAAAAATGTTATCTTCCACTAAAAACCTAATTTGAATCTGTTAAGATTTTTTTGCTTCTGGTGTGATGTGTATGTTCAGCAGTGGTAGTACATGAAACTAGCTAATGTCATTGGGTTGGGTATTCAGACACCTTGCCTGGTTCTACTTCGGTTGGGGTAACTGATGTCATTACAAAATGCTGTTGCTGGATTGCCAGCTATTAATTTCTCTGTTAAAAAGCATTTATGGTACCCGTTGCTCCATTATGTATGGCTACCTACAAGCATTTACACTATTGTTAAAATCAATAGGCCATACCTCTAATGGGTATGTTCCTCTTGAGCTTTGAATTTCATAGGTCTGCATGACTCTTACCTTCTATAGCCACAAGTCACCATGCCTCCTGTATCTTTTCTTCTACCTATGTGTTAATAGTTTTCCTTGAGCTTTCTGCTAATATCAAGGACTTTGCCTTACCCTTTACTTGATCTTCACTGCTACATGTCACTCGAAAGCTTACTCTGTACAATTAATGATGCATCAGCACAGGATTTTAACTTACACACATCTCTCTTAAACCTTTAACGACTCTTTCTTGTGCTCCTAGCTTTACCCAACATGATTCCTAGTTACTTTTCCACTGATACCGTTCCAGTACATACTTTTATATCCTTTTCTTTCTTTCTATACTATTTCCATGGAGCTGATGACAATTACATGCAAATTTAGATTAATTTATAGTTCAGAAATTATTTGGCTAATTAAGGATGTAAATGGTTAAAAAAATGAAACATGGAACTTGGAAATCTTAATTTGGACAAAAATTTTCTACAGTGTTTAGAAGTTCTGTAGAAAAAGAGCTTCCAACATGAAGTATGATCACTTCATTAGAATGTCAGGAATGTTGCATGCTGAGTTTTAACTTTTCCACAGGTATATTGGAAGGGGGGGTTTCTGTGTAAAAATAAACAGGGAAAAAGCCGTAGAGAATTTCTGCATAGAACTGCAGAGGAATATGCCCTGAATAGCTGACTGTCTTGATCTCATGCAGGATTCTGCAAATCCCTGCCCTGTAGGAGACTGTAATTTTCAGTTGTCTTCCCTGCATAGCATCACATACAGCTTCCCTTGCTCAGTTTGTTAGCTGCTACATTCTACATTCTTTTTTCTCTCTCTTTTGTAGCACAGAAACGCAGGATCTTCAAACTTGTACTGAGAGTATAATCCAACAGCCACAGTAATGCTGTGTTTTCTCACTGTCCAAATCAATCTGCTAAATACATGGCTACGCAGTGGCCTCTCTTCTGGCAGTCGTCAGTGTAGAAGGATCATTCAAGTGCTCTTTTATCAATCTATTTCATATTCTTTCCCCTATAAGTGCTAACAGCAGAAACTATCTGAAGTAGAATAGATTTTCTTTGGTTAACTGTAGTGATTTAAAAAAATAACATTTGAGTATTGAAAATATTTAGTCATGAGCTTCTGGGAATAACACCTTGGAGTAATTTCATTATGTTGCTATAAATAATGGTGGGTTTTATTCAGGAGTGACTGATGATACTGAATTCACCTGGTGAAGTGATCACAAGCTTTTGCTTTGCTGCAGAAATAGCATTTTGGACTTATACTAACTCAGTTTATCCTTAGGTATGGAAGAATTTGGGTAGCTTAGCACTGGATGTTTTTCCCTGTTTATGACTCCTGTTGAAGATCATCGCTTTTTGATTTAGAGCACAGCTAAGACTGTTAAACAGTCTGGATGAGGACTGTCTCAGCAAATCTACTATATTTTATGTTGAATTTTCTTCCCCCTCCATCCCCTTCCTCCCTCTCATAACATCGTATAATCTCCAGGAGATTTATATGATAGTTCATCATAGGAAAGTCTTAAGCTGCTGCTGTAGGATGAGATTATCTCCAACTAATTTTCTATTTTCCTGCTGCAAAACTGCTGGAAAACTTTGGTGAATTGTAGATGGGTATTCAATTAAAACCTTCCGTATTAGAAACTTTGAAAATTGCTTCTTAGTAAAAAGCAGATTAACGTTAAGTATGCCTCTTTTTGTCAGTTCACTAGTATGGATGTTGCTGTGTTTCTAGTTACATTTGCCTTTCCTTCCTGCATCATCATCGAATGACAGTAACATCTGTTTAAAAGAAATTCAGCTTCTTGCCATTTCTTCCAGTAGTTTTAAAGTTGAAATAAAACCCCAAATAAAGTACAGTTGACTTGTGTGATTTCTGGATCCAGTGTAAAGACTGTCATATTACAAATACGAAGTACATGTGGCTTTGGATTTTGCATTAGAAAGTAAGCAATCATTATAATTGCTTTGCAACAGACTAATTATGATACATTAACTTCCTGTGACTCTCTTCCCCAAAGAAGTAGAAGAAAAATGCGGGTTTTTTTTAGGATCACCTTGGAATCAGGCAGAATCTTTCTCATATTGCCAATGTGAAAAGTAAGACTAAAACTGATATAATGGGATATTTGCCTTATATATTCAAAAAGAAACAATACACACTGAAAGCCGCACAGTTTCCTCTTTACCTCCTTTGGCAAAGTCGTTTTCAAGAGAATTTAAGATCCTTATTCTCTTACCAGAAACCAAGGATCCATCTCTGTCCTTTGAGACACCCTAGCTACCCTCCACAACTCAGTTGCCTGACACAGATGTTTTGGAGAGTGGATTAGAACGTGCAATTTTATGCATATTCCAGGAACATATTTTTTTTCTGAGAATTTAGGTTTAATTAGGATCTGAAAATTTCTGCTTTTTTTTTTTTTTATTAAGGGGCTATACATTCTAAATATTTTTTCTGTGGTGTTTTTTGTGGTTTTTTTTTTTTGGCTGTTTTATGTGTGCTCATTTAGAATGTTTATTTTGCAGTATTATGAACTAGATATAACTGAATGCTAAAAGAGAGTTATACTGAGAGGCTTTAAATTCAAGGCTTTTCCTGCATATTGATTGAGAAAGGGTAATTCACACAGTGAGGAAAGCCCTCAGTACTCCAATTGATATCGATGGAGGTTGAGGTAATTCATTCCTTATGAGGTACTTCACATCTCCCAGCATTAGGTCCGTAGGGAGCTGTCCATGATGGCTTGAAGAGGAAAAAAATTACAATCTCATATTGAAGCTGTGGAGGAGAAAAAAATATCTATAATGAGAAACAGTTCCACATGAAAGATTCCTTATTTGCTCAGTTGCATGTGATTTTCCATACCCTTGTTATTTTTTTATTTCTTGGCTCTTCCCCACCCCACTGCACCCACTTGTTTATCACAGAATTAGGTTTTCTTGAGTCAGGTGTCTTTTAAAAACATGCACTGGGCTTGGTTTATTAGAATAGGGAATCTGTGCTACCAAGTAAATATAGTGGGGTTTGACTTAAAATACTTGTGGGTTATTCATTCTTTGTGTTTCCTATATTAACAAAGAAGGGTAATAAATATACTTGTAAATGAATTCCTTTTGCAGACTTTTGATGTATAGTAAAAATATGCTTTGAAATGGTGTATGAAAAGACCTGGGAGCTTTTGCCTTTTCAAAGGAATTTTTGTTCTTTAAAATGTCAGAAATGTCAAGTCCTGCCTTTACTGTCTTGTCAGAGGATTCCTTGAATAACTTCTAAAATGTTCATTTAAGAGATTTCTCAGGCAGCAGTTAATAAGGTGGCACTGCTGTGAATCCTTAAAGACTTTTTGAAAAAAATTAATACAGAAAAACGTGCATATAATTGTTCATGCATCTAAATAGTCCCATTGTTTCAGTGAGATATTTGCACTCAAAAAGTTACTCTTATCTGCTTCCAGGATGGGGAACAAAGAGGTCTTTTAAAAAGTTTGTTTAAAAGCATAAGACATACTAGAAAACTGGAATTGTAAACAACTGGCTTCCTTTTGTGTTCGAATCTGACACAAACTTGTCCATTGATATCTATAGCTTTGGAGGGGATCATAGTTTTGGTTTATTTAACTAGATATATGACCTTCAACAAGGGATCTTGTTTGTTACTTGGAAGTTGTACTTTGAGGAGCAAGCTGAAAATTTTAAAGGTAAAATACTGTTTCCATTAATTCTGCATGTAAGTGGCAAATATTTCTAGGGCCTAGTGATATACAAATTGGTGCAAGGAAGTACAAAGAGGTTCTTAACAGCCTTTAAATGTCTTTGATTTTGCCTATTGATTATAAGAGGTTTTGTTCCTACTTTGCTGGGCACTCTGGGACTGGGACTGAACAGTAAGGGAACTGAAGGATTTAGCAGTCTAAAATGAGACAAGATGGCAGTAAGGAAAAAAACTTACTTGAGGGGTCTCTTTTTTATGTTTGATCTAGGAAGCAGATGCATTTGGGTACAAAAAGCTGTTTGATGAGAAGACAGCTGAGGTAACATGTTCTGGTAACAGGAGACCTATGGTGCCCCAAGAAAAACAGGGACCCCGGCGGGCATAATGCCAGAGAAGTTTCCGTTGCCGCCCGGTGCAGTTTCTGCAGCTAGCACAGGCCATGCAAAGAGCAAGGGGCAGGGAGGAGACTCACACAGCAGCCTGGTGGCAAGCAGATTGACTAGAGTAAGGCCCACTGGTGCAAGAATCACAGAACAGTAAGGGTTGCAAGGGACCTCTGGAGGTCATCTAGTCCAACCCTCTGCTAAGGCAGCTTCATCTAGATCAGGTTGCAGAGTCACGTCCAGGTGGGTTTTGAATGTCTCCAGGGAAGGTGAGTCCACAGCCTCTCTGGGCAGCCTGTTCCAGTGCAATCTCAAAGTAAAGGTTTAGATTATATGATTCTGGTTACTTGTTCCTCAAGAAGGAGGTGTTGGAGGGAGGGAGGCTATCCACGGAAATAGCTGCCCCGCATACTCACTTTTGCAAGACTGTGAAAAAGACAGAGATTATTCAAACACTGCTGATCTGGACCTTTTGTGCTGTATTATGTTGTTCCTATCATCAGGATGTTTCTCGAGCCCTGCTGTTGTTCTTGTGGTGTGGATGCCCCAGACTTGGCACTTCCCACAGGTTTTTCATAGCTAAGCACTCATCTCAGATTTCTCCATTCTTCATGTGACCTTCAAGGTGACAAGCCCTTTGCCTTCTCCCAGCAAAGAATGTAAGCAGTGAAATTAGTTCTATTTACTTATTGATGGATGAAGTACTGAGTTAACTAATTTTGGCAAAAGAAAACCCACTGTAGTCAAGTTGACAAACACCTTGGCCCTTCTCTGTTAGTTCACGTGTTTCAATATAAATGAAGATGTAACAGGATTGAACTGGATCTTCCCTTATAAAAGCCTATGGTTTTGGACTTTTTTTTGAGACAGATACTTGCAGTTACCTGTTGAATTACACAACAGGATTTGAAAGATCAGGGTTTCTCTGAGCTGGGTATGAAAAAAAAAAGTAGTATTTGTCTTTGCACAACAAATCCATTTGTTGAATTTTCCCAAGTAATGGCAACAGTGTTTCAACACACAAAAATTTGTGAAAGTGCTTTTTATACTTTTTTTTTCATCACTGTTACGTTTTTGTCTACAATTCAAAATTACTTTATAATTCAAGAGACGAATCATTTATGAGCACCATATACACCAGAAAATATTTAATGTTAAATGCTAAATTGTAACAACAGACATAAAATGCCTGGTATCTCTATAGGAACTGTGACTTAGTTCTGATATATTATTTAGGTTGGGTGAGGGTTTGTTGTTTATTTGTCTATTTATTATGGTACAATGTACGGGACCCTATAATTACTGAGTACAGAATTATTTTCAGCCAACATGTAGCCTGAAATGATCGGTCATTTAATTAGAGCTCTGACATTTATTAACTTATTATAGTATTGATTGGTGTTTACCTTTTAGCTTGACATTTCTTTGAAGATTTCCACAGAGAACTGATCTCAGTAAATGTGCTAGACTTTTTAAAAATCAAATTGTACTTGGATACATTGAACTAAATCAGAAGATGTTTATCACAGAGTCGTGGTACAGCTGTTGACATAAACTATGAAAATCACGCTAGTGAGGTTTTTTTTTTCCTATTCAGTTCTCCCAAGATTGTGCAAAGAGCGGGACAGAGACATCCCAGGAAACAAAACAGTTTCTGGCCGTAGGTTTTTAAGTATGGAAATCTATTTTCAGGAGAGCCTTTGAGTACAATATGGATTAAGTTTATAAAGTTGTTTTTAATCATGTGTGGGGTTTCAAACATTCCACTGAAGTACTACTGCTTTCTTTTAACTTCTGTTATTTTAAACCAATACTCAAGCCAGCAATGCAAGATGAACTTGCACCCAAATATCCTAAAATATCAGGAATGCCCTGAATCTCAAGCCTGCTTGTTTTGTGTGTTTACAAATAACTTTTTATAGTGGCGTTGAAGGAAAGAAATTCAGGGTGCCTATCAAGATAAATTACTTACTGCTTTGTAGTTTCTGTAGACCATGGCTCACACAGACATGTATAACACAACTAGGCTTATATTGATGTAGTCTGTTTATAATCTTATACTGCCCAGTACCTGCATATATTTATTCCTTTACAGACAACTTGGCTGAGGACAGTTCTTAAAAATTCCAAGCAAGGCTCAAGTTTAAGGTTTTGCATTCCCTACTCCATTGTCACTTTTCTTGCATAGGGGACTGAGACAGATCCTGACCACTTCTGTTTCAGTCTAGATCCTAATTCAGGTGTTCTGTCTCGAGGCCCTGCATAATGGCATGGGTAGAATCTCCTGACCGTGTTGTTGCCATACAAATACTTGAAGGAAACCTTTAGAACTAAAGTAAAATGTTTTTAAAGTTTATAGCTAAAGACTCCAGCTGTCTGGAATATGGAATTCAGAAGACATCTGCTCTCATTGTGGGTGTGATAAATTAACATTGCTCCCTTTTACTCCACAACATTGTACAGCTAGAGTCTGCAGATGTGTTTTTGAACATGTATGGCAACTTTTGAAAAACAATTACTTCATGTTTGAAACCTTGATACCTATTTCAGGTAGATATGTCAAAGCATCCAGTGTGCTTCATGAAGGCCTGTTACAATTTTCTTTTTATAGTTTGTGGGGGGTTTTAATATAAAAATTATTATTTTCGGGGATTGTTCACAAGACAAAACTTCAGCCTACCAAACTAGGTGTCTCCCATGACCCTCTATAGTGAGTAGAGGCTTAGGAGCTTCAGAGGTGATGCAAAAAGTGATTACTTTCTCCGATGACTACAGAAGGACCTCAAGCAGTGTGGCCTTGCAAGATTTAAGTAAATCCTTGTGGATACTTTTATCACTAGTACATATCCAAACAAACGGGCTCCATTTCACTTGACCAGATCTTGTTTATTTTAGTCCTGCTAATGAGAGTACTTCAGTTCTGTGTTGTAACGGAATTCTTGATTATGGCTAAAGTGGGGGTGTTCTTTGATTCACATAATGAATACTAATAGCATTTGCTGTTTTAATACCTGTGGCTGATTGTATCCTTTTATATATCCTTTTTTATATTGTTGGGTTTTTTTAATAAATTTAATCTGTATCTATTAGCCTCAGTACTTGAAGAGATTATACGATCAATTCAGTAGTTCTGCCCAAATCTTCTTTGTAATCTACTGATCAGTTTTCAGATGGGAGATACTGTGTAACTATTAGGTAAACATTTGTAGTGCTTCAGAACTATAAACAAAGTGAAATGAAAAACCTTATGAGAATTACTATTCTTTTGTTTAACGTATCTGTTCAACTCAGTGTAAGTATGAAGGTTGTAGAAATTACTGCTGTCCTTGTTAATACTGTTAACTGTTGGCGTGTACCCCCCAAACACTCCACTGGAGATTTGTTCTTGAGTCCTTCAATGTTTTGTAGCTAATGCAAACATATTGGTTTGCATCTGTATAACTTGGAGTGCAGAAGGATCTGTAATGTCTGTGAAGGTTGCGATCCCCTGCTGATATAAATGAACTCCCTTAAGAACAGTGGAGACATGGTGATTTGTTTAAACTGAGAATCTGCCCATAGATATGTACTGTATTAAATGAGAATCCAACAGGAAAGATTTTCTGCACACGTGGTTTTTAAGTCATTCAGCTAATGTTGTTTGCCAGTGTGTGAAATAGATAGGCCTGTGTCATAGGCAATATTCAGCATTTATCTTCAGACTATGCAGTGTTAATTGAAAATACTTGTTTTCACTTAGTGGAGTATTAATAACAATGTGACTTAGTGCTTGTAAAATGTTTCATATGTTAAAAATGCATTGAAATAGGAGCTGGATATTACTTGTAATGTCTTCACAAGGGAGCCATATAGCTGTTATTACATATATTTTACAGAATAAAACTGTAGCTGTCTGCAGGAAAAAAGGGAAATGAGTGAGCTCAACTGCATGATTTTTGAAATCCAAAGCCTAGAATAACATGCATAATTTTCCCAGCCCTTCTCTTAATTCAGTCACATTGTACAAGAATGAACTATTTCAGATAGACTTGTTTTTAAGTACAGCACTCATGAGACGACTGTTAATTGACGAGCAGATGTAGACTTATATATCATATATATTATGTACATATATAAAAATACATGTTACTGATAAGTGGAACGTTATGTAGAGAAGTTCAGATCACGTTTAGTTTCACTATGCCATTGTTTTAATATAGATTTTTTAAATATTAACTCTGGTATTTTTCAGCTATTAGAGAATGTAATCTTCTAGTGTAGATCTTGAACTGTTACTTTCACATACTTATTTGAGATGGAAGTCTGCAGAGGAATATAAACTTAAAGGAGTAATTCAGCATTCAGAGGTACTTGGGACAAATGGACAATACTTCACAGAACCTGGACAATGTGGCACGAGGCCATCAATGTTTAAGAGTACTCCCACAACAGACTTTGTCATCAGGTGTCCCCCTGACTTTAACAGACTATACACAATTTTGAAATACTTAAATATTTGTAAGGTTTTATCAAAACAGTAATGTGTTTTTTTGACATTTAAATTTCTTTAAGGAAGAATGAGAGCCTGCAGTTAGGAGTTTACACACGTTCTGAACCTGTCTACGTTCTACAGTTAGAAGCAGCATTTTACAGTGTATTTAGTTCTTGGGGAAAACATGAGGTGAAGAATAACTTCAATTATAGTGAGGTTTGCTTTGTATGCATTGACTATTGGCAGTTACATTAAGAATTTGCAAATAAATTATTTCTTTCCTTGTTCACTGTTAAGTATTTTTATACCACTTGCTGAGTGAGGTTATTTCATACTAGGGGCCTCAAAGGTTTAGGTTTGCATAGAGCCATTTGTATCATTAGTTGCCACCTTTAAAGTTACAGCTTACTAGAGAACTTTAAAAAAATCCCAATATTTTACATTGATTCTGTCGTTTTGGAAAAATAGGCTTTAAGTATAAAGCTTTTAAAGGATGTGCCAATGTGGAACTGCATCTGTGTCATCTGAAAATGCATAGGCATAAGCTGAGTTGTATTCACAACACTTTTACTGGTCCTCTTTAGCTAGCAGTTTCGAAGGGATCAATTTTGTGTTCAAGGCTGACAATAGCTTGCAAACCATAGTAGAAGAGTCATTATTCACTTCAGTTCCTATGCAAGCATTGGTATGAGAAATGTGGTTGTCTTACTGTGAAATAGAAAGTCAGTATCTACCTTTAGGGGATTCCCTGGAGGTTTCAAGGTGAAGTTCATACCTCTCTCCAAGACCTGTGTTTGATCATCTGTTCCCTGCAAAGACTGTAAGCAATTTCAGAAATGGAAAGTAGTAGGAAAATTTCTAAGTCACCCTGAATATATAAACTCTGTTTTTCAAAGTAATTGTTCCTTTCCATTGGTGGAGAATGTACTAATCATTTCAAGGCATTTATTACATCACGCATTAACTTTTAATGGGAAAATTATTTTCTGACCATCTCTGTTTTTTGTTTTAATATTAAGCATATTGCTCTGTTCACAGATAATTCTATTTTTTAATTTTATTTTTTAGCAAGGAAGCAACTCTGACTCAAGTATGGTATCTTATACGTAACAAGATTATACACCTAGGTGCCTACCAAGATATTACAACTTTTTTTTTCACTGGTGTTCATTTTATACAATTTACAAAACAAGACAGTCATGTTCATAATACAGACTTCCTATTGTACTATAACTGAAGCCCAAATATTATGGTCAGTATACATAGCTATTTCTTTAAAAGTTAATAGAATCTCATCCTTTCCCTGGAAATGTAACACGTATTGACTTAAGGCTTTATGTAAAGACACTTTCACTGTTTGTAGTTTCTTTCTTTGGACCAGGGCAGTCCAAGGCAGTGAGCAATGAATGATTGATTTAGAGAAATAAAGTTCATCAGACATCTTGGATTTTCATATAGTTTCTGTACTAACATGAAAAAAAGATTATTCAAAACAGCTAGTAGCCTCAGAACTACTATGGTTTTATTGTATAGAAACAGTGCTGGGCGGTGCAATAAAAGTGTTAACTGCACTTTTCAAATAGATGATAATAATATAAGCACTTTCCTTATAGATAGAAATAAAACATCAAGATTGTTCGGAAAGTATACAGCTGATTCTCTTAAGATCTCTGAAATATGCCAAAAGCTTAGTCTTCTGTTGATGCTGAGAATGAATGTGCTGTTAAGTGAAGAGACTGTCCATTTTCATTGACAATGTTTGCATTGCAGTGTCTTGGATGTTTTGAAACTCAGCCATTCTGTTTTACAGGAGTAAAATGATGAATGCGTCAGACTAAAGCACTACCAAACACTGTGGGCATCTGAATTTATAAAGTTTTGTAAAGAATTAAGATGATTTTCATATGAGTATGGTGATAATGGATTAGCATCAATAATAATAATTACAGAAGTAAACGTGGACTAAAAAAAAAGTATTATAGCAATTCAGAAGATAAAAAGCGCTTAATTTTGTTCCTATATACTGCTAGTAAAGGATATGTTTTGATTCAACAGATTATGCTTAACATCACAAATTGACACTCAATGAATACTGTGGTACTAGCTCCTGAAAAGTATAAAAATAAAAAAAAATCCTTAAGCATATATGATTTACCAAATGCTGTGGATGAACTAAGGCCACAAAGAACATGCTTGCCAAGAGATGACAAATAACTATTGTTGTGTTTTCTATCATATTTATTACAGACTGACAAGAAAGAGAGAAGTAATGCCTTGAATGTTGCAATAGATAGTATGTGCAAGAAGACAAGAGACCTCCGCAGACAGGTAAGCAACCCAGGGAACTGAAAAGGTAAAAAAGGAGACTTGAAGTACACTTTTCCAAACTGCTATTTTCTGGTTTTGTAGGACTGCATTTTGAAAAAAAAAACCACCAAGTTTTCTTCTATATTAAAAAAAGATTGAAGATAGTTACAGTATTTCACAGACTATATAAATACAAATTTTCAAAACTCTGGGGAAAAAACCCTACCAAATGATACTGGCTGAATATATGTACATACATAGGCAAAACTCTGCATATGTACATGTCTAAATATGTATTTGCTGTAGACATATATCACTAATATACTTTGAACATCAAGACTTGTTTTATTTTAAATGAGCTTGAATTATTATTGGTTGATGGAACAGATACCTTGAAGGGACCACTGAGTCATTTAGCTCTTTACAGTTGTGAGAACTCATACAACAGAAAAAGGTCCTTGAAATACCTGGTCCACAGTCCACCCCACCCATTTTGCATCCCACTATCCTAAAACTACTGTAAGACATGGGCCAAAATCCAGAACTTCAGTGTACTGCAATAGGTGAGCAGTAGATATCAGCTGTGTTTACATCCTTTCTCTGCAAGGAACATCTTTGAGAAAAATTGAAAATAATGTTGAAACTATATAATGTGCCGCTTTAGAAAAGAGAGCTATAAAGCCAGCAGTTCTTTCAGCCAGGCTGCCCCAAGGCCACACAGAACACAAGCAAATGCTTCTTTCATCCTGTGTCTAGCTGTGGCTATTTATCAACTCTCTGGTAGAAGAATATCCCTCCCAACTCTGTGTACAGTCTTACAAGCCAACCTATGTTTCAAGAAGATGAATAAATTTCTTCCTGTCTCCCATAATGAGCCAGGGGAAGCCTTGAAAGATGAGATTAATATAGTATAAATATAGCGTTTATAACTAGCTATCCAATTTCTGCTCATATTCCATCAAAAATATGTTCAGCTGAAACACCCAGAAACTTGCATCACAATCTCAGTGTGACTGGGAACTCTCTCGTTCTGTCCTATAGTCTCTTCCATGAGATAATTAAACTCTGGTTTATAACAGTTTACTGCCTCTGTTACAGAGTTTAAAATCTGTTAACAAATTAACTTTTTTTTGTTTCTATAAACCTTTCTGAAATGTTGAGGCTGAATGTGATCATGCCCACTTTATAGTCAATCTAGAACCAATAGTTTTCTTTAACCAGAATAGCTTTATGGCTTCTTGACATTTTCCACTGGGAGATATTTATGAGAAATATTTCATCTACTTCCTCCAATTCTGTGTTCATACATGTGAATTGCATAATGATTGTTTTAGGAAGAGCGCTTACTGCATGTCTGACTCCTGGTCTGGGAAACATGACATTGTGACTTTTGGGCCTGCAGATATTGCAATGGATTCTTGTTTGCTTTCACTTATGAACATCTGTTATTTTGTCTCCCAGCACTTTTACTAGAAACATGAACACTGTTATTTGGCCTACTCTTACAGCTGTTCTAATATGCACATTTTTTTACAATTAATACCGTGTACCATAGCTTGTATTACATTAGGCATGCATAGTGGATTCAGGGTTATGGTGTGCACAATGTACTCTGCTTTCAGTCAGTTACTGGGATTGCCTCTGCAAAATTGGAATTGAAGATGAAACCTTGTGAACTTGTGGTTTTCAAATTTTTTCCGGTGTAGTGCACAATAAACAAAAGCATCATGTAAGTGCTGGCTCCATCACCACCTGATTGTGAGTTATGGAACATCTTTGTAGACCAGAGTAAGTGAAGGAAGACTTGTATTTGGCAAGATTTGAAGGCAAAAATAGCTATCTCAGTGTATTGTAGAAGTTGTAAAAATCTCTGGTTTTTCAAATGAAATTATTTATATTCACTTCAGGAACTGGGCCAGTACTTGTGGGGATTTAAAACTATTCTTGTATTGTTTTGATTTTTATTTTTATTGTGCTAGAGATATGCATGTAATCTCTGTGTGTGCAGCTTTACTTAGATCATTGCTTTCCTGCCCAGTAAACTGTATGAATATTTAGGAAGGAATTCCCATTTCTAATTCTGAGAAATTACCATACTTGTTTCCTACCTCCTAGCTGTTTCCCAGCATAGCGTTGAATATACTGCACGGATATTTCTCCTATGGTTGTTCTGCAGTTTTGGTTGGTTGTTTTTTTGTAATGTTATTCTTGATGATATTCTTACATTTCTATGTTGCTTCTTCATCGTGGATAGCTTTTTCTGAACTCAAAGGAGATCGCCTTCCTGGCATCCCTTCTAAACAGGATACAGAGATCCCTCAGTAATAACTAATCTTAAGTTTTTCCAGGACTTATACCAGTGTAGTCGTGTGCAGCTGTAGGCAAAGAGATGTAAATGCAATTTTCTGTACTCATTAAGATACTGATGTTTAATAGGGTTGCAAACAGCTGCTGGGATTTTATTCTCTACCCTTCACTGTTTAGTTTTTACAAACTTATGCCCCATGTTTTATAAACAACACGTTTCTTTGTTATTTTTTAATGCACTATGATATCAAAACAAAAACTCTCCATGCTTCCACTTCTGTAACAGTCTGCAAAAAGGGTAAGAATAGGACCTTGCACCTTAAAAATAAAACAATTTGTCAGACATCATCCTCTCTTTGCTTTACCTCTTCTGATGGTGTCTCTTACACTTAAAAATATGAGCAAAAAATTAATTATAGCACAATAACTTCCCTAGTACTGCCTGCTAGCACTGCTGCTGCTGTTCTTTGTCTGTTTATATGTCTCTCTGTATGGCTACTTAGCTTTTAGCATTTTGCTCTAGAGGTGGCCAGAGTCAGAAACAGACTTACTTGAGTCATGGAAAAAATTATGATTAGGATGAAGAGAAATAGATATTGCTGTAGATATTCCTTTTTTCCTTTGTCTTTTTCCTTTCTTTGTTGAACATTGTATTTCTTCGTTCTTTAATGCTAGACAAGCCATATTTTGAAAATCTTAGCTTCATGTATTTTTTTGCATAGCTGAAACAGGAACATAGTTTCAAACTTGTTTGTATTCAGCAAAGACATGGCATTATCTCTTCTTCTTCTTTATTTTATTTTTTTTTTTAAGAAGAGGCATTGCACTGTTTAATTGCAGAACAAAGGATTTCTTTAGAACAAAATAATAATTATAATTTATATGTGAAAGGTTAATTAAACCAAGCAAACCAGTAAAAAGCTACAGCAAAGAGTTATGTGAAGAGAGATAAAATTAGGCTGTTGGTTTGAAAATTAGATGCCTGAAGCTCACCACAAACGTGACTAAGGTCATCACAGTCACTGGTCCTCAAATAGTACATTAAGGCTGAAAAAGCGCTACAATCTGGGCTATGCAAAACCTAAAAATATATCTCTTGGAGATAATGAATCATTGGCCATGGATATGGTTCCACAGCTTTTTGTTGCTATTGTAAATTGAAATCTTAATGTTTAAAATGTGATTACTCAAGGTCATTTTTAGATACTTAATTTTAAGCAGATGAGTGTGTCTGTTTTCTTCATTTGGACTTTTCCAGCCTAGGAATTTTAACGGGTAACTTGGCAGGACTGAAGGTTCAATGTATTTTGCTCCTGGTAGTAAAACTTTTTATTATTTCTTTCTTTATATTTTTTAAAATTCCAGCCTGAATAATTCTGGGATTGTGAAAATGACAGTAAAAATCCAATTTTTTATTGGAATCCCATAGCCTTTGTCTTTGTAAATTACTATTGAGTGCATACAACGTATCCAGATAGTGTATCCTATAGTAATAAACTGCAGGAAGTTAGAAGACAAAAACCAGATCCAAATGTAAACTTACCTGTATTTTTTGGGAAGATTTGGTAGTCCCATTTGCCTGGTGAGTCAATGAAAGCTGGCTTGTGATGGTGAGGCTATCCAAAAGTTAGTGGTGGGATTCATATCCAAATCTTGTCTTAATAATCCACAGATTTCTCTATTATTTCAGATTTGCATATTAACTTCCCTACCTACAAAGACAGAACTATCCAAAAGATTGTGGGGTTTTTTGCATTTTTCTAGGTGTAGCAGTCTTTACTTCTACTGAGTTTTCACATAGATATATTGGAGCAAAATGATAAGTGAAAATGTGTCCTTTGGCAACAAACCTGTCAGCATGCAAGAGCTTAAAAGCCTTTTGTGTTCTTCTCTGTTCTAATCAATATCTTTTATATGTATTGTAAAAACAATTTTTTATTCCAGGAAATTCAGTGAACTTGATACTTCAGTTGCACTGCATGAATTTTACTATTGGTATATTTCTTGTTGTGGTCTATGATTAAAATGAACAATTGCCTTGTGGTGGTTTATAACATGGAAAATGACCTCTTAAGTGAAGTAGTGTCCCACTGATCAGTTATAAGCTTACATGAAACCTAATTTAAGAAAGGTAATTTGTAGCAGAATATTACACTTCTTCAACAAATTAAGAAATTCAAGAACAATTAATTTAAATAGAGAAAATTGAACTTCAGACTCATTTATAGTTCTTCTTGCTCTATTAATCTGTTACCAGGTGGCATAATCAGTAACCTCATTGATATAATTACCATGAAGGCTACCATTTTGCTAATCAAACTGTATCATTGAGTTTTCCAACAAGACAGAAACTATTTGGGTAGTTCTGCTATTAGGAAAACGTGTGATATAGACTATTTCATAAGTACAAACATAATTAAATTAACTTTTTTTTTTTTTTCTGGTAAAATGAAATAGCCTTCTCCCTCGGCATCTGAACTTCAAGAAAAAAATACCCAAGAGACACTAGTTTTGGTCTAACAGTAATTTTTCATGTGTGGAATCACTGAAGTAGTCTATTCTATTCATTAAAGAACATGAGTATTTGTTTGACTACCTTGATTTCAACAGAACTAGTACATGTTGTGTTTTATGTATCTGTACTCACACGCGCACACACACACACACACACACACACATATTTAGATGGTGGTATATTAAAATTGTCCCTAAAATTAAACAGTGTAATAGATAAATTGCAGCTGTGGTAGGTTTCAGACACATAATCCTGCAAATAATGCAGGAATACAGTGTGTACACATTTATGTTATAAAATACTAATGGACAGTAATGAGAGTAGACTTTAATAAATAGTCTTATTAGCAGCTACTAATGTGATGCTTTCTTTTGCAGCTCCGTAAAGCCATTATAGATCACATCTCAGACTCCTTCTTAGATACCACTGTTCCACTCCTAGTTCTCATTGAAGCTGCTAAAAATGGAAGAGATAAAGAAATAAAGGAATATGCTGCTATATTTCGAGAACATACCAGCAGGCTTGTGGAGGTATGTTTGATGGAGTTGCACTTTTTTTGAATATATGGTATAACTGACTTGTCACTGCAGATTTCCTTTGCTGGCAGATATCATAAAACAATTAAGCCTGCCATTTCAGGGAAGAATAAATAAATGGCCTAGGGTAATAGTAAACATACTCACATTTTTTATATAATGGTATGCAGTAAGAGTGGATTTTGTGGTATCGGCATTTATGTAGTGTTTAATTGCATAGAAGTTAGCTGGTGGGGAATTCTAATTTAAGAAATTAGTGTAAGCCTTTCCACAAAGATACTCAGTGGGAACGGCATCAAACATGCTTCTAAGGAGTATTAGCTCAAAGTGTTCAGAATACTTCTACCTAAACTACGTGAGATGCCATATTAGTGGTAACTGTTTGCCAGCTTTCTCACTTTGACAGTTTATAGCCTGTGTAATTGTATGCTGAAGAGGAAATGGTGCTCTGAGACACAGTTTAGGGCGATGAACCCTCTAGCAGGCTGGAAGCATATTGACGTATATGCTGAATAAATTCACTTGCATACGTAGTAGAGTATTTATTTCTAAAGGATATACTTCTTTATTACTTATGAAGGATATTTCTTTGTCACTTAAAATTTTGCAAATAGAACCAAGGAGAGATTTTAGTTTGTTGGACAACCAGTCCTGCAAATGTGACTAAATATTCACTGACTTAACACTCACTCAAACTGGAGCTTTAAAAGCTGCTGGAATACTGAAGTAATGGATTTTGCAGGAGTATTATCTGAAGTGCCTGTAAGGAATGCGTTGTTAATTTTTGCAGGTTTTTTTAAGCTTTTAGTGCTTTTGTGCGCAGTAATACAAAAATGGGAAAAATCAATGAATTCACTCCATGGCTGAAAGTTTACTTAGGAAAACTATTTGTCTCAGAATGAATTCATTAATCTCGGGTGATCTATAGATAATGAAAGACAAATAGGTGAACAGCTAAAGTAAAAGTAGGGTATTACATTTATGTTTCTCTTCATGGTCACGTAGTTACAGAATAACGGTAGTTACTCAATGACCTTAAAGGTCTTTTCCAACCTAAACAATTCTGTGATTCTATGATTATTCTCTGATTTACAAGACTGTATCATTTTGACTATGCAAAATCAAATGGGAGCTAAAACACAACCCCAAAGTTTTAAAAAGTTTTTCAGATTTTTAATACTGAAGCTAAACCAGTCTGAAGTGGCTTGACTTTTAGAAAGAATAGGTGATCTCTGAAGATCGGTAACTTTACTGAATTTGGAATTGAGTCCAGGTCAGCTGACATATCCAAATCATTATTCAGTTTAGAACATGTGAAATTCTATATTCATCTCCTTTCACAGGTTTGAATTTGTTCCCCAGATGTAAGGAGTAGCCTGCCCTCAGGGTAGGTTTGTGATTAAAAGGGCTGATGGCTGCACAGATACACTGCCTTAAAAAATCTAGAAGGACATGTACCAGCTGCCTGTGAACAGAGGACTGCCCAGAAGATTGCTATTCTTAGTGATGTAGGAATAACTATAGTAAAGTTTCACAATGCCAGCATGGTTACTACCTAGAAAGAAGAGGGGAACAAAATAAAGTCAAATGTTCTTTTTCAGCACAGACTTGACTAGTCCATTTTGAGGTGTCCCTTCTGCAAAGTGATAAGCAGAAGACAATGATGCCCTCAAAACTTACAGAGATTGCCTTTGTTCACCTCACTGAATGATTAACTTCAGAACCTTCTGTTTTTACCTAAACTTATTACTTAAATGCTATTAAGCAGAGAAGTCTAAGAGGGCAAGTATGTGTATAGTTCATGAATTTAAATACTAGTGGAGATTCATTTATGCAGATTCTTCTGAGGACATCAGATATACTTATTTTACAAGCAAATTACTAAATCATGAACAAATCATGTGAGGGGATAAAAGCAAGAGTCTCATGACTATTCTATAAAAGGGGTTCTATTACATGGTAGACTAATCTTACCATATGTGTAAATATACAGTGTGTGTATACATATTTATGCTGTGACTTTATATGCTGCCTACAGCGAAGAAAACATACTTTAAAAAATGTTTTAAGCAACTGGCTTTCAGAGAGGCTGTGCACAGTGCCACCTGCTATCGTTGGATTAGTTTTTCCAAATTGTGGCTTTATCGTATGCTGCTATTGAAAATTAACATAAAATAAAATTGAAGTTATCTTCTGGATATCTACTAGAACTGAAGTATCTTATTTAAAAGTTGCTTATATCGGTTTAATGCACTTACCAGTATTTCATAAGTGAGAGCTTGATTGATGTCCTTTTGATAAACTGTAATGCTAGATACTTGAGCAAATGAACTGGTAGTTGTACTTCATCTGTCAACTTCTAGACTATCAAATGTGAAACAAAACAAAAAAAATAAATATTAACAGCTAAGCAAGTGGCCACAAAGGGGCTTTGTACACATTAACAATTTATCTGATTTTTAAGAAAAACTCAGTCATTTCCAACAGCATCATCAAACAAAAAGAATTATGGTAGCTGTTTTGTGGAAGGTGTAATTCCAATTCAATTGATATAAATGTAATAGCATTTAAATACATTACAGCTGTAAATCTGAAGCGTATTTTGGGTTTTAGTGGCCTAAAACCTGTTAGGCTGAAAATATTTTTTTTTAAATTGGCAGTAGTAGAGCACTGCACTGTTGCTTCAAGTTGTCAAGGAACATAACAGACTTAAATTCTATTAGTCTTAGTTTTCACAAGCGTATGTGTTTCAGAAATACACACATACTTCAGAAACTGAAAAGTGGCAAATATGTATGGAGCTTGGTTTCCAACTGAACATAGGTAATGGATATTCCTCAGAACTCAGGTATAGCTAAAAGTACTACCAAAATCAGGGAGCCAGATTCTGCAAGGGCAAGACAGATATGAAGGAGATGAGTTGGCTTTGAATCCTTGCTACTTCAATTATACATTCATTGATCAAAGAATTTACTTTTTCTTGGTGAAACTTCTAATGTATAAATATCACCTGTTCTCTTTGGGACTGATGCCCAGCCTTTTGCCAGGGATATGTTTCATAATATGGTGTTGTCTGCAATCTGTAAGATTTTAAGTTGGATGACAGATTAATTCAAATCCAGCCCTGTACAGTACTTGCAGAGTTTATGAGAAAGTTGTCAGACATCTTTGTATTTTATTAGAAGGTTCTTAAACGACAGATATGATTTGCGTGTTTGCAGGAGAGTCCTCCCATTCATTCCTTTGTTATTTATTTCCTTCACTGTTGTAAAAGCCAACAAACAAATCCCCGTACAGCTTTCAGGTTATGAAATATAAATCTGGAAAGCTAGTCATGTGTGGTAGTGCAGAATTGGGCTTGATCTCTGAAACAGAGAATAACTTAAGTGTTGAAGTGCAAGATCATGGGTGGCATATATCTGGCTATGGAATACTAGCAGAGACAATAGTTGAATGTAAAATATTTCAAAATTAAACAACTAAGAAGAGATTGTTGCAAAAAATGGCATAGGACAGTAACGGTACTAGAGAAGGCTCATAGGTGAGGTAGGTAAGACACCAGACAATTGTATTATAACTATGAAGGCAGATTTAGCATCCACATGTAGTTGTGACATCCAAGGAGTTGGATGGATTGTGGGCACCAAATGATACAGCAAAGGCCAGTGATGCAAACAAGACTGCCCAGATGGTTAAATACAAAATATCTTATTTATCAGAAGAAAAAAGTTTTTTGTTTTTTGTTGGGGTTTTTTTTTTTCTCAGCTGCAAATAGCTTTTATGGAACACTGGATATATTGAAGCTGCCAGCAGGCTTTGAGATGTGAAAACCAGCTCAGGTGCTGGCAGTCTCTAGTTTTTGTCTTGGAGAACAAAAGCTAAGAAAAAAGAAATTTACATTCTCACTGTCGTTGTGTCCATCCCCCTCCCCCCCCCCCCCCTTTTTTTTTTCCCGAATGTAAAACACCCTAGGTGTGGATCTGAGCCCATTGTAAAACTTTTGACATCCATAACATCCCATGGTAAAGATTTCCACAGCTTGACTATGTGTTGTGTAGAGAAGTATCTGTGAAACCCCCACATGATCATTTCATTTGCTGACCCTGAATTCTTGTATCAGAAGAGAAAATGAACACCAGGCCCTGTTTTCCTTGTCAATTCCACTAGCAGACCTCTGTCATACCCTCCTTCAGTTGTCTGTTTTCTAAGTTGATTATTTCTGGTCTTTTAAACTTTTCTTTGTTTGGATGCCATGAAAAGATTACCTTGCTGCCTTCCCTGTACCTTTGCCAGCACCTTCCATCTCATGAAGGTGGTAGGTCAGAACTGTGCATACTATTCATGCATGATAGTCAAGATATTTCATCATGTTCTTTTCCCACATCTATTTAATTCCTAACAGTTTTTCTTCTCAGTGGCTGCTAAACACTAAACTGCAGTTTTCACAGAAAGTTTGTATGGTTATCCCAAAATCTTATTCCTAACTAGTAGTACTCTGCTGCAGTCCATTTTATATATGTATAATGCTGGATTTATTGTTTTTTCCAAAATTACTTTGCATCGCTCTAGATTGAATTTAATCTTTTGTGTTATCTTATAGTACCATGAGGTCCTTTTGCAAGTCTGCATCATTAGTTATTTACTCCTCTGAATAACTTGGTAAAAGATGCATTAAAAAATATATAACAAGTTAATGCGGACACTGTGACCACAAGGAAATTTCTGGCTCATGGCTTTCTCCCAGTTTCCTGCTAGTTTGTTCCTGAGGTTGAAAAAAGTGATGCTAATCTATCTGCATCAGCTGAGAATTACTGGTTACTCAACCACCCCGATTGTTGGAGGAGTTGTAGGATCTACATGCCTGTATCTTAGTACTGCATACAGAGTACAATTAATAGTCTAGCTCTTTCAGGATACTGCCGCTGCGCGCCCCCTCCCCCCCCATCACTTCACTTGTTGTTTCACTGCTTTTTTCTTCTTTCAAAGTCGAAAAAGTCAGGTAGGTATTCTGGGATTTCATTGTGTTGGTGTTTTTTTAATTTAAAACCTTATTTACCCAGTTTAATCTTAACCCAAGATAAAGATTTCCCACAGAAGATTTATCTTGCTTATATTAAGTGCTTGTCTTTCCTTTGACTAAATGACTAGTTTAGTCTGGATGTCTAATTTCTAGATAGCTGAAGTGAGGTGAGATGAATTGTAACTTGATAGATGAGTGTTCATCTGTTTTGGGACATATGTTATGTTGCATTTTTTTGTGTTCTGTATGGCAGTTTTTAATCAGGTGTATCCTGTTTTTCAGGGCATATTTTTTTTAATCTGTCCTTGAAAGATCAAGGATGTTTGAATAATAGTTTGTGATATTGTTTTGTATGTAAATACAATTGACTGAGTCGGATATTATAAAAATGATCTCACAAAGGTTTCTCAAACTATGAATTTGATATGGAAATGAGAAGTACTACTTGAAATATCAAGAGAGGTGTTCTGTGGTTTCTATTTTAATGTGAAAATGAAAACTTCTCAAATAGAAGCAGTAGGTCTTGAGAAAGAACATACTTTTTTTTTCCTCTTTGAATATGAAATGTTAATTGAGCCAAGCTAAACTGCCCGCTACGCTGACTCACTGCTCATATTGTAATTTAAGAAACAAACAGTGTCCTCGCAGGCCAGTGACCTTTGTGAATCAGCTTGAGGATTAATCTCTTTTACAAATATCTCTCTTCTGAATTAGCATTTGGAAGTTACGGTCTTTCCTTTGAAAATTGATTTGAGACATAACAATATAATACAGTTCAGAAGCATGTGAATAAATCCAGTGAAGTACAAAACATCAGTGAAATAGAAAGACTGAACACCACACCAGATCTGGGGTGATGATGTTTCCAAAGGTAGTAGCAACTACACGTAATATCTTCTTCCTTGTTTTCTTACATTCTCTCTCATGAATTTATGAACTGCTCTGTTCCCTTACCCTAGAGTCCTAGCTTCTGTTAAAAAAATGCATACGCTTGGGATGTTAGCCATACTTACCCTTACCAGGAATATTAGCTGGTGCTTTGTGGACAATGCTAATATTTGAAAGGCTCAAACAGTGGCAAAGTACTTGAGATATCCTAGTTAACATATTTGTACTATTAAAGCTGCACTATAATTGCACAAAACAGAATCTCTTTAGTTGTAAATGTGAATAGTATCTTCAGGTAGATGCAGGAAGTAAAATAGTCCTAGTTACATATGTTGTGGTTTAACCCCACATGGTAATTAAATGCCACGAGCCACTCACTCACACACCCACTCCCCCCTGACAGGTGGGGAGGAGAATTGGAAATGAATGTAAAACTTGAGAGTTGAGATAAGAACAATTTAATAATTGAAACAAAATAAAACCAAAAGAACAATAACAATGATAACAATAACAGTTATAGTGAAAAGGATGGAGAAGGGGAGAGGAATGGAATCCAGAGGAGAGGAAGAAAACAAGTGATGTACAATACAATGGCTCACTACCTGTTGACCGATGCCGAGCCAGTCCCAGAGCAACAATCCACAGCCCTGGCTAACTCCCTCCCCCCACCCAGTTTATATACTGAGCATGATGTCCTATGGTATGGAATACCCCTGTGGTTGGTTTGGGCCACCTGTCCTGGCTGTGTCCCCTCCCAATTTCCTGTGCCTTTCCAGCCTTCCCGCAGACAGGGGCTGAGAAACCAAAAAGTCCCTGACCAGCCTGTTCCCACACCAAATCCAAAACACAGCCCTGGAATAGCCACCAAGAAGAAAATTAACTCTATCCCAGCTGAAACCAGGGCAACATAGTAAAAATAAACCAAAACACATTAAAATGCCCACTTTGGTTAGTAAGTTGGATACTTCCCACATAGGAAAGGGGCACTCAGCAGCTCAAGTATTTTCATGAGTACCAAAGGTCATGTTAAACGTTCTTCAGGTGGAGGTTATTCTAAGCTACAGGGCCTTCTATTGCTCATATATTGCATCAAATATTCGTAAGTCTAACTATTGATTTTGTGACATTGAAAAACTGGGTTATATTGCAGAATGAAAAAAGCAACCAAATTTGGGTTAAGGTTCTGGCTGTACTCTGTGTCTTTATGAGCCTTGGCTAAAATAAATTCCCCAAAGATATGTTTCTGTTAGGGAATACTTGTTATTAATTGGAATTCCTTATTGTAATGCAGCAATTTTGATGACAATATTTCAAAAAATGAAGCTTAACTGCTTTGAGATTTCACACATTTAGGTTTTGCTTTGAAATTCCTTTTCATTTAAAATATTACAATTAAATTGCAAATCTAATTGAAATATTTGATTATATGGAAACATTTTTGAACAGTCTTCTAGGAAATTTCAAAATTAGCTCTGAATATAAATGCTCTTTAAAATTATGAAAATTGTTACTAAATAATAATGAAAAGCCTTAGGGGACTTGGTTGTACTTCATAATCCCTTGTGAGATGTGCCAGTTGTTAGTGAATATAATGTTCTAGCCTGGACTTCGTTTCTACCAAAGACACAACCAAAATCTGATATTGAGAGAACAAGTATGTAAAAGTGAACAGAAGACAGGTAAAAAGGAAGACTGAAATGTCACATCTACAAAAGGGGGAAAAAAAGGTCCTCTGTAACTAGAAATTTCTTGTTTGGGAAAGCTCACAGGCTGTTTTCCTGAGCTGATCTTTCAGAGAGATGTAATGCTTTCTGAGAGGAGTAGTGATAGGCTGGGTGAACTTGAGATTAAAAAAGGAATTCGATGGGAGCAGGGAAGAATCCTCTGATTATCTTTTCTTTTGGCACAGATGCAAATCTCCCACTGCAGTGTTTAAAGGTCAGCTGTACCAAGCAGAGGGTGAGAGATTTAATGGAAGTGGAGGCAATGATGAAGTGAACTTTGTGTTCTTCATCTCTTCTCTCAGTACATGAGTATATCACATTCTATGTAGTTTGATCTAATAACACTGACTTCAGTCTGCTACTTTGATACATAAACTTGAGGGTGTAGCCGACTGCCTAATTCTTGCCCTTGGGTTTTGCTGTTTTGACTGTATTCCAATATGACAATGCTGGCTTCTAGGAATTAGGATTTCTAAGGTTGAATCTGTCATGAACAATGGACAGTAACAGACAGCACATATATTTAAGTGCATCACTGTTGTAATATGTTGGTATAGAACAGCAAAGGCATGCAGGACATACAGAGTGTTTTTAAAAAAACAAATTTGCCAGTCAATATAAAGATTTCCAGTGCAGGAAATCCAGCACATCTATTAAAGGTGAATTCTCCGTAAGAAATCATTCTTCTAAAATGAAGTTAAAAGTTGTAAAGGAGAAAAAATCTTGTGTCATAAAAATATACATACAGAAATAAATTGTTTTGTCACTTTCTAGTTGAACAAGGTACAAGATGCATAGGAACAAACTATACAGATACTGACAGAATCTTAATTTACCAAGAAATATTTGGGTCTCTAGATTTGGGAAAACAGATGAGAGGTAAATTGCGGAAGGAGATAGAAAGGGAGAATGAATCTGTCATGTGGATCAATGATGGAGCCTGGAAAAAAAGAGATAAATGAATTTAGCTAACTCAAAATCAGTCACCATTAAACTCAGTTAAGAACGCCAGGGTTTATTTTAATGAACTCATTCTATTTAGAAAACCATTAATTGGTGCAATTTCTATAAAGAAAATGAGGTTTGAGATATATGTAGATATAAAAATTATTTTTCATTCAATGCTATTACAAATACAGTGCAATTTTGGCAAACAATATTGAAGAATTTACATATGGTAGAAATGTTTTCAGGGTTAAACATATTAATCAAAATGTTTGCAAAACCCATTGAGTGAAAACAATAGTATTTGGTAACCACAGTGAATCTGTGACAGTAACTTCATAAACATATAATACAAGGAAACTTCCTTTCTCTCAAGCAAAACACAGGGCTAATGGCTCTTGAAATAAAGCTTCCTATAACTGCCTCTTTTGGAAAACAGCTCTGCTAAAAGTCAGTTTCAACATGGAATCTGCAACTTAATTGGATAAGTTGTTTTTCATTTTCTGTATAAACAGTAAATATTTCTCCCTGAATACAATGGGAAAATTCTTACTACTTCAATCTGTTTTATTGACATATAGATAAAAGATGATAGTTCTTATTTGCCGCTTTGTCTGATTTTGTATGTAATTTGCGACATCTTTCCATGTCAAATTTATATATACTGACCCAGAAAATTGGGTTCTGAGAGCAATTTACCATAGCTTTGACAGGTGCAGGCAAAAAAACTCTAAAAAAACCGTATCTTACTCTTTTGCTTTCCTGGTTCTGGTCTACAACAACCAACCATTAAGCAGCCTGTGATGACTTATTATTTTAACCTCTGAACATCCAATACATAGGGACTACGTTCCTTCACCTTACTTTTTCTTTTTCTGTGTGAAGGATTATGGGAAGAAAACTACCTGAATTCTGAAAAAACAATATAAAAAGACTGGATTTGCCATCGAAAGTAGCATTACATAGTTTCCTGGCAAATAGCAACTTAATCTAAAACGGAATTTAACAATCCATTGAATCTTGCTTCACATATTAAAGTACTGCATATACAAAGTCTTGTGAACTGGAAGATTCTGATTACTTTCTACCACCTTCAAAGACAATAGGGAATTGAGTGTTCTTAGCACTGCACCCGTTTCTATGGGTTTTCATCCCAGACTGGTAAATGTTAAATAAAAATAACATTTTAATGCTTCGTTACTAGTTCTTTACTATTGATTTTACTGAGCTATTGAAAAACAAACCCACTTCTGACAGTGGCAGAACCCCACAACTGCATGGGTGTAGAGGTCAAACTAATAGATTACTAGAAATCTTTATTAACTTTCAGGATGTCAAAAGAGAGTAGAATCTTAGGAGATCCATTCTTTTTAGGAGCACAATCAGAAGACAAGAAACATGAATTCTGTTATGTAGAAGTTCTGAGTTTGACAGTTCAATTTAAGGAATTTCATGCCCAGATGTAAGATCCAAGTCTAGGGCTTGTCATGTTTTTGCTGGCACTTTTGTTGTTACTGTTCTTCTTTAACCCATAATATACTTCCAATGGTATCATGAAATATATATGACATGATGTATCACATCTGTGTCACAATAGCAATTAAAGACTCTTAAGTTGAAGACTGTATCATCATCCCTACCTTTGCATTAACTGTTTAACTCCTGTTAGTTAGGTACGTTTACCCACACAGCAGTTGTCATAGGATGCAGGATCCTGTTGTACAATGCAGTCTGCAGACACAGAATTTAGATGTGATTTTCTGCTTGAAGCAGTTAGTGCATAGAGATATGCATGCAGAATATTGGTCAGCATTTTGGGAATAAAATGTACCTGTTACCAAACTCAGAGGATGTTTTTGTAAATAAGATGAGCACTTTTAAGCATGATCAATATTTGTGAATGGGAAGTGGATTTTCATTACATTACCATACTAATTTCTAGAATCAGTCTATCCTTGGCAAATTAACTCTCCTCTCATCACACACTTTTTTTTTAAACTCTTATTAAGCTAGTTTACATAATGCTTTGGGTTTTGGTTTTTTTTGAGTGGAAAACTACCTTCTGTTTGCTAATTTCTATGCGTCTTCAGTTTTTGTGATTTAGAATTCCCATTCAGCACTAACCTGTTTTTGTTTGACTTTTTCACTTTGAAGAGAGACGAGTGTGCAACCAGGGTTTAGTTAATGGCACATCCATGAGATCTGGGCAGTGGAGATTCCTTTCTTGTAGGTTCTTCATTGCTGCAGTTGAGTTAAATCCAAAGATCCATTTTAGCGATCCAGCACTCTGATTTCGCTAATTTTAGCAAATCTGTGATTAGATAGGTCTGTAGTGAGCAATACCACTCTAACTACAAAACCAAAAAACAGACTTTGTCATTTTACTTACAGATATTTTTTTCCTGCAGCTTTTTAAAAATCAATTTTTAAATTATGTGCCTGAAACACAAATTTGGGTTTAATGGCATTAAGAGTTAGTCCTAAACCCCTGCTTTCCCATTTCAGCAGGAATTCATTTCTGTGCTGAAGGCTCGGAGTCCTTCAGCAAACTGACCTGCTCGTCAAGATGATGTGACAGCTGTCAATAAACAGCATAGACAGCCTTACGGATTACAGCTTAAAACTCCTCTGTTGTCAGGTGGTGCTCTGGTTGGTTGGTTGGTTGCAGATAGCACGCAGAAGGGAAGCCTAAAGATGGTCATGGCATTTGGAGTTTGTGCGTGTGGAATTATTTCTGAAATGAAAGGCAACAGAGGAAAAATGCACAAATGCTTTAAATGCAAAAACTCTTTAATTTCTCACAGAAGAAGCCTGGCAACAGTAATTGAGAGATGGCAGGCAGATAGGAAGAGGCCTTTAAAGACAGGTAACTTGTTCTTGATGTATTGGAGCTGGTACATGAATGCTTAAATGGAGAGCTAATGTGGTCAAAATAGTGAATTAAGAAAATGGATTCAATAAAATTAGCTTAAAGTCAAGCATGTACTTCTAAGTGTGTGTAAACTTTACGACTTTGAACCTTGCTATTTTGGGCCTCACGAAAGTTCCAGCATCTTGCAATGAGTCTTGAATTCATAATGTGGGATTTTTTTCACCTTTATGTAATTAATCAAATAGGGCCCAACTTTCCTATTACTAATTGAGCTTCAGGTGATAAATGATGACATTTTCATTAAACCTCTTAATCACAGCCTTTATTGCAGAAGTGTGAAGCAAGGGAACAAAAGATAAACAACCCAAAGATTTATCAGACTTTCTATGTCTGAGGGGCGTATTTCAACAGCTAGAAATGTCAGCCACGTAGTATGGTGAAGCAGGGTATACTACAAGTTATGGGAGCTTCAAAAGGAAAATTGTCTTCATTCAACATGGGTTTCTCATCATAACAGACCCAGTTTAACATTTTTGCTGTCAGTGTAAAAACAGCTGACACAAATGAAGTAACAGTGACTTTTTTTCTTTTATTACTGCAGGAACCAGATTTAGAAGTTCCTCAGAATATTAGATCTTGTGATTCCATTTTATGTCCTCAAAAGTCTCATAGTTTTGATAGTACTGATCTGTAATGAGCCAGTCACCTATAACAGAATAATTCTGAAGGTGCTAAAAAAGGCATGTCATCAAAATGTTAACATCAGTTTACTAAAGCTTGTGCTTCTTAAATACTAAATATCTCTGTCAGTGTGTGTACTTATTAGGGTTTGTTGTTGGTTTTTTGTGTGTGTTTTTTTTTTTTCTCCTTGGAACGTAGTTGCTGTAATATCTGGTGAAGGAGGAGGTTTATTCCTGTTGGTGTAGGTGCTGAATATTCATTGTTCTACGTGACTCTCTATGCAAATTGTCATAAGTGCATCTTTGGAGGCTGTTGTCCTTCTATCAGATTATCTGCACCCTATTGGGTCAAACTGGCCAATGGGATCTCAAGTTCTTGAGGACAGAGGGACATATCTTATATGTATAGTGTGTGTGTATACGTGTATGCATAAAGAATAGGTTTACATTAATTTCACCTCTTTTGGAAACAGGATTTCTAGCCTAAAACGTGAGGCTTTGTTGTAAGTTGTTATGCCACAGTCTAAGAGAATTTTAGAAGCATATTTCTGACAGGGAGGTGATTAAAGACAGCCAACATCGTTTCACAAAGGGGAAATTGCGCCTGACTAATCTGGTGGCCTTCTACGATGGAGTGTCTGTGTTGGTGAATAAGGGAAGAGCAACAGATGCCATCTGTCTTGATTTCTGTGAGGTCTTTGACACTGTTCCATACAACATTCTTGTTGCTAAATTGGGAGAGATAAGAGTTTGATGGCTAAGGAACTGGCTGGATGGCTGCATCCAGAGAGTTGCAGTCAATGGCTTAGTGTCCAAATGGAAATCAGTAACAAGTGGTGTCCTTCAGAGGTTTGTATTGGGACCAGTACTGTTCAGTGTGGTCATTAATGACATTGACAGTGGGATTGAAGACACCCATAGGAAGTCTGTGGATGACACCAGGCTGGTGCAGTTGATATGCTTGAGGGAAGGGACGCCATCCAGAGGGACCTTGATAGGCTTGAGGTGTGGGCCCATGTGAAAATCATGAAGTTCAGCAAGGCCAAGGGCAAGATCCTACACTTGAGTTGGGGAAATCACCACTGCCAGTACAGACTGGACGATGAACTGATGGAGAGCAATCAGTTTTCCTCTGGAAAAGGACTTGGGGATACTGGTAGATGAAAAATTAGATATGACCCAGCAATGTGTGCTTGCAGCCCAGAAAGCAAACCACATCCTGGGCTGCATCAAAAGTGTGACCAGCAGGTCAAGGGAGATGATTCTCCCCCTTTACTCTGCTTTTGTGAGACCTCACCTGGAGTCCTGCATTCAGCTCTGGGACCCCCAGCATAAGGACACAGGCTTGTTGGAGTGAGTCCAGAGGAGGCCACAAAGGTGATCAGGGGGCTGTTGCATCTCTCCTGCTAAGACAGGCTGGGAGACTTGGGGTTGTTCAGCCTGGAGAAGAGAAGGCTCTGCAGAGACCTTACAGCAGCCTTTCAGTATGTAAAGGGGGCTTATGAAAAAGATGGAGGTTTAATTTTTTATTTTTTTTTATGAGGGTCTGTAGTGATAGGACAAGGGGTAACGGTTTTAAATAGAAAGAGGCTAGATTCAGACTAGATGTAAGGAAGAAATTCTTTACAACAATGATGATGGTGAGAGACTGGAACAGGTTGCCCAGTGAAGTTCTGGATGCCCATTACCTAAGTGTTCAGGGCCAGACTGGATGCAGCTTTGAGCAACTTGGTCTAGTGGAAGGTGTTTCTGCCCATGGCATGGCAGTTGGAACTAGATGATTGCTTCCAACCCAAAACGTCCTATGATTTTAAGAGTATTTTGTAGAGGATCAAGCAACATGTATATTTGCTGAATTTAATTACCTCTCTAGGAATATTTCCAGCTACTTTACCACTGCCAAATGGCTTTTGAACTAATGTTCTTTTATCCCCACTGCCAGGGTGATGGTTTTTACAACACTACTTAATAATGTGAATTCTTGAATAGATTGAAATAACTGAGAAACGTTCTTGTTCTGAATTGCAATTTTTGCACAATGCTTAGAGAAACTATCTTACTATCTTGTATTTAATGCAAGAGAACAAAAAGTAGGACAAATCCTTTCATAATACAGACTTAACAGCATAAATAAAATTAAAAGAATAGTGACTGAACTCTCCTGAAAAAAACCCACAACCCAACCAAACAAAACCAACTAAGGAATTATCAAGAAAACAACTGATGGGAAGTCATGGACTAGAATTTCTGGTCACAAGGCAGGCAAGTGATCTTTGCTTAACAGGGAAGTTGGTCTTGTTTGTTTTTGACAATCTGGCTGAGGCACATACTGTTAGGAATTTCCCTTTGGTGTAATTCATTCTCTACAGAAGCTCTGTAAAAGAGCCTCAACAACAAACTCAAGCAACATGGAATAATGTCAACATAGTTACTTCCAAGGAGATCACATAGGTTGCATATTAACATCATTATATTAAACTTTTTAAATAACTGTTAGCCTAGTATCAAAAATACATTTTTTCATGACAAATTTCTAAAACTTTCCTCTGGAAAATACAGGCTGGTCTTGCTAGACACCAGGAACCTCCTAGCTAGACTCAGGAGGACAGAATTAAAGTATCTAGGAATGTTTTCTTTTAATGAACTGTGCTCAGTCAGACAATCAGCCCTCTTTTACCCAACCGGTCCAGTAAAGAGGCTGATGGACAGGACTGGTCACATCCCATGTACTTTTGTGATGGGAAGTTCAGATCACCATTCTGAGTTTTAGCTTAGTTTACATGTACCCTGTCAGCCCTTTATTAGGAATCATTTATAGGTTATAATTCTAGACTTCTTGCACAGGGATTTGTCCTTTGAAACATTAGTAACCACCACATCTCTTACTCTGTTGTTGGATGGACGTCTGCTGTGTGTTAGGATTGTTTCTCAGCTGTGAATTCATTTACCCTTTTTCAAGGCCAGCCTACTGTAAACAAGATAGTCTCCATAGGAGTTTGTCAGTGTATTTAGTAGGGTCACAGTCCTATACTTCTGAATTCTGCCCACGTGCTTAAGGGTGAGCCCACACGACTCAGACTGCATTACAGTCTGCAGTTTGGAGATCTGGATGATTTTATATGGAAATTTTTGTTGCAAGACTTATAAATGGTTTTAAGTGTTTTCCTTTGTGATCAATTTTACCTTTCCTAGACTAGATTACAGTGCAAAAATGAGTCAAGGTTTTCTTATAAAATGTTTTATGAACGTTTCAACTCTATTACTTCCACTGACAACATAAACGTTTTATGTTGGTACAACATTTACTTCATACAAACTACAGTAGCTAGGAGACTACCTCCACCCAGCTCCATTGCCACTGGTTTTTGCCGTCTGTGGACAGCTTTCACAGCAGCTGCAGGAATGCAGCTCATGGCATCATTCACAAAAAGAAGAAAAACTAATACACCTGATAAAAGTTACTTAAGATATTCATTTAGGGGATAAAGGAAGGGTAAAAATGAGTGAGAGGATTAATTATATTTTTACAAGTTATTTGAAATGTATCCGATAGTGAATATGTAAGAATGTACTGTAATAATGTGATAATGTAATGCACAAGAACATACTGCGTGCCCGTGGCACAGATTGGATTTTTACCACTGGAGTAGTGTAACACTTGTTTTACTTTACAACTTATCTGGAATATATACATGTACATACTTCATTATGAGTGAGTAATGGATTGCTTTATAGCCACTGCAAATATAATTCACTTGAGCATTTCATAAAAAGCTTCCTAAGCATGTTCAAAATCTTAAATTCCAATTTAAAGTTTCAGTTCACTTCAGTATAGAAGTTTTTCAAATGGCGTCAGCATATACCCAGTCTGCCTGCCTTCCCGTTGGGTTAGTTAATATTCAGTGAGGAGAAACCCAAACGGCCGGCAGCAGCCACCCGCGGTGCTCCCGCTGCCTTCTCCTCAGGGATCCGTAGTGGGACCAGTACTGTTTAATATCTTCATCAATGACATAGACGCTGGGATTGAGTGCCCCCTCAGCAGGTTTGCCAATGACACTGGGCTGAGTGGTACAGTTGACAGGCCTGAGGGGTGGGATGCCATCCAGAGGGACCTGGATAAGCTCAAGAAGTAGGCCCCTGTGAACCTCATGAGTTTCAACAAGGACAAGTGTAAGGTCCAGCACCTGGGTCTGGGCAACCCCTAGTAACCCCTAGTATCAATACAGACTGGTGATTAATGGATTGAGAGCAGCCCTGCAGAGGACAGGGGGGGTACTGGTGGATGAAAAGCTGGATGTGAGCCAGAGATGTGTGCTTGCAGCCCAGAAAGCCGGTTGTACCCTGGGCTACACCAAAAGAACTGTGACAGCAGGTCAAGGGACGTGGTTCTCCCTTTCTGCTCTTGTGAGACCCCACTGGGAGCACTGCATTCAGCTCTGAGGCCCCCAACACAAGAAGGACACGGACCTGTAGGAGCAAGTCCAGAAGAGGGCCACAAAAATAACCATAGAGTTGGAGCACCTCTCCTATGAAAACAGACTGAGAGAGCTGGGGTTGTTCAGCCTGGAGAAGGCATCAGGAGACCTTATATCAGCCTTCCAGTAGCTAAATGGATCTTATAAGAAAGATGGACACAAGCTTTTTACAAAAGTGTATAGTGGCAGGACAAGGGGTAATGCGGAGCCGCTCCTGCTCTTCCGGCAGGGCCTGACGCGCAGCCCTCGGACGCGGGGCCGCTGCAGCGCGCTCACCTGCCGGGGCGGCGCCGGGCCCCGCTGTGCGCGCCAGCCGCTCCGCTCCCCTCCCGCCAGGCTGCCGCCTCGGCCCCGCCCCGCTCTTTCTGGAAGGTTCCGCGGCCGCTCTGTGGTGGTGGCGGGCGGCGCGCTCGGAGGCGCCAGGGTGAGCGGCGGCGGCTCCTGCCCAGCTGGGGCGGGTGGGTTTAGTTGCACATTTCGCTGTCAGGCTTTTAACATTGGTTGCCAAATGTGTGCATTCCTCTTGCGGAAGGCGAACGCTGCCATTCCCGGCCGAGGCGTTGCTGAGTGCTGGCTGCTGAGGAGAAAATGGTGTGGGCAGGCGGCGCGCGGCCCGCAGCGGGCAGGGCAATGCAGGCTGCTAAAAACTAGTAACGTCTGTGGGTTTTCTCTTACCAAGTGACTGTGTTAAGAGGTGGTGTTTTCTTTTGCCAGCAGTAAGCTCAATAGCCTTGTCATTTTAGGGCCTAATTTTGTGCAGCATAAAATCTACAATATCAGTCTGTGAGGCCACAACAGAAAACAATATATTAAGAAGTATCTTTTTTCCTAGGCTGCCAGATATTTTTTTTTTCTTTTTTTTGAATGTTTGGACTTGTTTGCACTGAAGGACTGTATGTAAGCGATAATGAGCTTTTAGCAACACTTCTGGGAGCAGGTGCTCACCGGTGGAAGTGAGGGATAAACCATTTTAGTAGTTTGGTCAGTATTTGTACTTAATTATTATGCCTTATCCCTGTGCTTAAAGCTAGTTGGTGGTGGATTTGTAAAATAGTCCTCCTCTGGATATTAAGTTTTCAACTCCTGTTCATTGGAAGCAGGACAAGAATTGACCAAAGGTCTTATTAACAGTGAAAATGTGAATGTACATTGTATCCTTTGTACTGATATCTAGTAATCATTAAGGTAGTCTTCTCTGTGAGGGTTCCTCTGAGTTACTGTTTTTTTAATTCTAGGAAACAGCAGTTGTCAACATTTCAACTGTTGGTAAGCTCGGTGGGGGAATGAGTCATACAATTAATTGTAAACTGTAAACCCACATTTTTTTCTGAAAATGAGATATGTTTTTCCATGTGCAACTGTGCTGTAAGGGTTGCACACCACTTAGCACTGAATTGGTGCTGTCCTGTCCCAAAGGTTGGAGGAATGGAGAAAGATTCTAATAATACGGAGAGACTTAACTCATGACAAGCTCTGAAATGAAACTTTTTTCTTTCTGAAAAAACAATATTTGAAAATAATTCTTAAACACATCTTAGGTGTTTATTTGTGTGAGGTAGGAGGAGAGCTGGTGGTTGTGGGTCACATAAGGTGCCTTAGGCTCTGACCTGCTTTCTTCAATAAATTTTGCCCTCTTAAATTGGGAGATGGACCTTGTACTTTCTCTGGGAAGGCTTTCCGAGTTCAGATATTGATACAAGCTAAATATTAAAAAAGTTGGATGACACTTTTTTTTTTTTTGGTGGTGGTTTCTGGAGGATGGAAGAACCTGCATCCATACTTTTGCATGGGTATCAGCAAAATTACTTCTATTATAAAGCATTTTTTTCCCTTTTGGGGAGAAGTTGTCTCAGGATTGACAATAAGGATGCCTGAAGTTTCAGGTTAATCCTTCCTGTCATGCAGTATGAAAAGGCACGCAGCTTTATACTATTTCCCATTTTTGTTACATGTTCATTTTATCTGTGTTTTCATTTTGATTTTCATTATAGCCTTAATCAATTTGTACTATTAATAATAAGTTAGCAATTACTGTGTTTATTGTTACTGTATTGTCCCAGTTTACTCACCATGTATGCTAGTATACGTGGTGGAATGGTTTTGTGCATTTATTCTGCATTACTGATTTGATTCAGTTAAATATTGAGGAAAACTGTGTTTCTGAAAAGTCAGTGACATATCTGAGGTTTTGGTGCAAACCGCAGCCAAAGTCAGTGATAGTATTTGGGGTTTTCACAAGTAAAGTGAAATTGGATTCTTGTCCTGTGCATTGGTACACATTGCATTGGTATGTTTTGGTCCTCCTTTGGTTATTGCTAGTTACCATTGAACTTCCATTCTGGTGTTTACAGGGAAATGCAAAGTTGCTGTGCAAATTTCACAGTTAAGTATCCAAGGTAGTCTTTTTGCTCTTAGCCCTGTGAACAAAAGGACAACCCATCAGCATGAAATTTTGTTTGTTGTCTCAAGGAGATTACTTTTCTAAGAGAAATTGGGACATGCTGAATTCTGTAGTAATTTTTAAAGTATAAATAGTTTCACTGGTTTTGGATTTGTCATATGCAATTTGTAATACAGTACCGAGTCTTGCAGGAAAGAAAGTAGGTACTGTTAATGGAGGATGTGTGAAAATTAGTATCAAAGTTTGTATGGCTGATGTGAGCTATGTAATTTCTGGTAATACAGTGAAATGAATTTGTATTATTGAGAAGGTGTATGCTTGCATGTCCTTGTCTTGTTCCCTTTCAACTATGGAGAAGAAAGCATTCTTTTGTTGCTGTAGCGTTCAGTTATGCTTCTAGGTAACGTGCATTAATATTCTGCATGTCAAACTCTATTCAGTAGCAACTAACCATAAATATGTTATTGTTGACTCTCCTATTATTCTCATCCTAGATTTGGTTCTAAGTGCTCAACCACCACACACATCTGTAATTCTGTACCAGTAGTTAATGATAGTTGGGAATGAACGAGAATATAGATTAATTGCTGCTTAGTGCAAAAAATACATATTCCAGCAACCTGTATAGCTCTATACTTTCTGTATTGCCAAAGCAGGTGGTCGGTATTAATGTTAGATATAAAATGAATTGCCATGGTTTCTGCAGAGGCAAAAGTTCTGTGAAGGGCTGATCTTGAGATGGATTAAATTCTGAAAGTATATCTTGTTGCACTGATCTTTAATTTTCTTCGCTTATCAGTGGATTTGTTGGCGCATTACTCCCACCCCGCCTTATATCACAATTTTATTCTATTTGTGTTACAGTTGTTACTACATTTGAGTAGTTCTTTGTAACTTTCCAGAGCTTAATGTGTTTTTTGTGTATTGTAAAATTATTTAATTTATGCTTAGTGTGATTGACCTTTTATTTATAAAAATGCAAATCTGTCACATGTATAACCAGTCCAGGTGTTGCATCAGAACAATGTGCTTAAAGTGTTAATGTTTTTTGTAAAAGGATAAATACCTAATTTTTGTAGAAGACTGCTTCTATTTAGAACTCTTTTAAGAACTGTTAAGTGAACAATATATTTATTTCTGATTCACACCCAGTCATTTAATGTTTTATTTGTTAAGTGTCCTGCTTCTTCAAGGAGTTGAAAACATTTACGTTGATAGGAAAGAATTTCTGGCATTGTAACTAAATGATTACACTGCTGGAAAGAAAACTGTTTCCTCTCCTGCTCCACTGATATTTATTAAGTGCTAAGTGAGAGCTGTGTGGTTTCATTTTGTTAGCATATGAAGTCTTTTTAGCTCATGCTGATTTAAATAATAGAGGGTGTATGCATCTTGGGGGAAATACGCTGCATCTCCTGGAACTGATTTCAATCTCAGTTAACCAGTCAGAGGCAAAGAAGTGAAGATTTTGATTCTGACCACATGAAGAGTCTTTTAAGATTTTGTGGCTAGGGGAAACAAAGATCACCCAAGTACACTTGGGTATTTAGTTGACAAAACCATTATGTTATTTAGTCTAATGGGAAAATCCTTAAGACAAGGGTAATGAACATTGTTTCATAGAATATTGGAATAATGACTAGTAAGAAAATAAATTGAGGATGTTTTCATGCATGTTTGGATCTTACGGTTTTATAGAGGAAAAGGGCCTGAAATCTTGAGTGTTCTCATGACAGTTCACTACATCTGTTGCATTTGCCTTGGTTATTTAGGTGCAGGACATAGAGGGTTCCATGTAGAAAGGAAAGGAAAAAAGAAATATTCAGGCAGAAGGAAAGATATACTTGGAAATGTTACACTGAAACACCTAAGAAGATACGAAAAGATTAGTTCATGGGGGTGTGACACTCAAAATCTTACCTCTCATAAGATGTCATTTTATTTAAAAACTGGGAAATACATGAGATATTTGGAATTTGCAATGTTGTATTTGTTTTCAGAACTGGTTGATCCACCTGATCCTTACTGGCTTTCGCTGGTGATAGATGTTTATCCAATTTTGCTGTTGTCAGACAGTCAAGCCCAGTTTACTAATCTGTTCAGAAGCACTTCTCTATGTGGTGGCCAGTTCCCTCAAGGACTGTATATTCTGGCAGTGAGTTTTGATCACTCCTCTTCTGAGATATATTAGGGAATTTGCTAATTCTGTCTCTTGCCTCGTGGTTAACAGCTGTCTTATTTGCCATGGTTGTTGTTAGACTGAGATAAGGAAAATCAGAGGTTGGTTATTGGTTACATGATCATAGAATTTGACAGTAACTTTCTCCTTCTGAAAATTATGCTTTCTTCCAGTTTAATATAACCTACAAGTTTACTGCTAAAATAAATTTTTGTCTTTATACTGACACTTTTTTTCTGTCTGCATGAATAAACTGGTAGGGGCAAGGCAGTAAAACAGTTGAGTCAGTTCTTTGCTTGTCCTGTTCTCAGATAGTTATGTTTCTGTACCCGTGTGGTACTGCTGGAAAGCCCTCCACTGCTAACATGTCAGCAAAAGGTGCTAAAGAACAGGTTTCATCAAGTAGTTTACATATATATCTTTCACTTGCTGTTACATTGGGGGACAGGGAAGGACCTTTCTTCAGATATCAAATTTCACTTCGTGGCTGTTCCAGTGGATTAAATCTAGTGCTGGTGTGCGTGGCACATTTTTTGAGAAACTGTCAGTGAGACACAGGTCATGCTTATGAACAGTTTGGATTTAGTGGAGTTTTCAGCTAACTCGGGTTGCCAGAGCACAAATGCAATCCACATACAGTTGCTTTTCTTTGGTTGTAATCAGGGCTCTGCATGCTGCGGTTTGGGGAAGGAATCCTTAGTTTAGTTCTTCAGCTGTCTTTACTGTGACCTAAAGCAGGGAGAGAAAGCTTAATGGGGCTCTTAAGTACATTAAGCCTGCCACCTTTGTTGAAAAGGAAGTAATTTCTGAAATGTTAACTGTGCAGAATTCTCACTTACACGTATGCCATCTTTACCTCAGAGTATTATGTTTAATTTGTTATCCATTTTTATTTTGGCAGAGGCCCAGTTTATCAAAATAATCTTCTAAATGAACTTGTGTGAGATAAGACTTGTTTGAGCACATGAACTTGAAATAAACTGGTTGAGTGGGTTCTAGATTTGTTGGTTTAAAAAAAAAAACCACAACAGAGACAACAATGTAGTCCATTGGTATTCAAATACCCTTTATTAATTAATTGCTGAAATAGAATCTGTAGCATGCTTGACAAATAATATTACAGGAAACATCTAAAGTTACATAATACTCTGAGGAGATTTTTGATGTTAACAAGGTGGTTGGTTACAGATGAACAGGGGCAGTGATAAGCCTCTGGTGTACAAGGTAGAGCTAATTTTGTTGAATCAGTAGTGATTATGGTATTAATGCAGTACTATGTAATTCATTTCTGCAGAACATGGAAAAGACAGAGACATGCAAAATTAAGAGAAGTGCAAAAGGAACCAAAAGATGAGTGAAGAGGCTTGCAGTTATGTAGTGCCCCACAGTAGTTAAATTAGCAGTTCAAGAATCTTTCTGGAAGAGTGGAAGGTGGAAAGCTGAAAGAGGTAGGGAATGCCACATAATAAATCTTAAATGTATTTTTGAGTACAGTTTCTAACTTTATTACCACAAAAGTAAAAAATAATAAGAATTAAAGTAATAGTGTAACTTTTGACCTGAAGTATCTTAAAGAATGCAAAAATAACACATGAACTCTCCCAGCAGCTTATAAATAGCTCAGTATTACTATTTTGACTTGTTATGGTAAGAAATTAAGTTTTACAGTACAAAATGGGTCAGAAAGCCAGCAACATTGTGACATTACTTTATTGCCCACTGGAGGTAAGTTTTCAGTCCACAGGAATATGTTTGCGCACTCCAAACAATTGTTAGTCTGTGTGAGTTTTATTAAGCTCATAAAAATGTAGATAGTCATCATTAATGGATGTAAAAGTGCAGTAATGACTAGTAGACATACATATATCAGTGTAGTCTTTTCCTTAAAAAAGTATAGAGTGATTATTGGTGACCTTCCTTCCTAGTTTTTCCATGACATTTTTTTGTATGAGCAGGCACTTTCCTCGCAAGACTTTTTAAGGCTTCATGAATAAAGCCTAGTAGTACGAGCTAGGAACACAATAAACTTGTAGGCAGTAGTTCAGTGTACTACAAAATTAGAAGCAAAGAATATGTAAGTACCTATTTTCATTAATAGTTGGAGGAGAGCAGACTAACTGTTAAAATCAACTTGAGTATATAATTTTTATCAACATTGACTGCTGTAATGTTGAATTTTGAATTTCTCCTCAGTTCAGTATTCAATTTGTCTTCTATAAATGAAATATCTTTTGAACTGTGGTTACTCAGCATTAACCTCTACCTTGATGGATTGCTGTATTGTATTTGCGTCTGTTGTTGTTTCTTATCTGTCTGCTCCCCCTACCCTGTCTCCCCACCCCAAATTTTTTTGTTTGTACTTGGTGCCCATCTTTTCAGGGTACAAAGATAAAGCTTGATGGGTCAGAAGGTCATTGATGCTTTGCCTTTTGTGAAACTTTTGGCAAAGCAAGTTCCTCATCTTGGTTTAGGCCTTTTTAACCCTCTACATTACAGTCACCATGTTAGTGACTTGGTAAATTCATATAAGTGTTAAAGTGACAGTGTTTATAGTTAGTGTTCTTAAGAGGTATGGATAAGAAATAGTCATGCTTGGGTTTGAGGAGCACCGATAGGTTTTTGTTCAGATGTTTATTATGTGCATTAACACCCTCCCACCCCCCACCCCACCCCCCCCCAAACTAGCAAAATGACAGGATTGGTATATTAAAATTTCTAGTAAAGACTGTATTTGAAATCTTGTGCCACACAAGTTAAATTTCCTTGATTTGAAATGTGTCAGATTTTATTTTAGTCATGTCATTGTTCTCCCTTGTTTTTGATCAAGAGTTTATTCCAAACACTTCAATATGAACAGAGCATTCATCACCCAAGGCTATATGCACTTGCAGCATGGTCTTAAGAATTTCTGTAGGGTTATCAGTGGGAGCAACTGGGTTGCCACTGAGCTCTTCACACTTTGCTGAAAAACTACAAAGAACATATTTCTGGGCATACCCTGCAGTGTGGTGAAGGACCTTGTTTAGGGTAGGCAGAACTTTGTAAGGTCTTTCCTCAGTAGAATAAAATTTCTTGACAGCAGATATTTGCTGTGAAGAATAACAAGTCTTTATGAAGAGGAAACACACATTTTCTTGGAATTAAAAAATTAGTCATTAGTGATTTACATATAAGTGAATTAAGAGCTCTTTTTGGTGGAGCAGGGGGCATCATATCTAAAGAACATAGTGCTTCATTTAGTACATTTATATGAGCAGAATGTAGTTAGATGTCAGACTACCTGTTCCCTAGAAAATAATTGTTTTGGGGAGTTAATGCAGAGAACTTGACTGAAAAAAACAACTTTGGGTCTGCATTTAATCAAGATTTCGCAGTGCGGACAATAGAACAGTACAGCTGTTCTCAGCTGAGTATGGAACAAGTGGTGAGGCAGATTTATTTACTCTTTTGCTACTGAAAGTCTCACTTTTGCATTTGGCTTTGCATATGTGTTCTCATCTTGGAGTTAACTCTGAACCAGGATTCTTTCTTAAACCACTATCAACAGTTGAAATGTCTCTCACAAGGACTATTACCAACAGGATTGTGTTTTCCTCTTCCTTTTCAGTGGAATCAACATGGTAAGACCTCTTGGTCATCTCAGAGTGAAGAGGCAGTCTCACTTTGCGCGTGAACTTCCACTTGTCCTGAGGCTCTTAATGGATTTGGAACACTTTTTTCTGTAGGAAGGATATTACATTATCTTTATTACCTCCAGCAATATATGGCTTTATGGCATTGGCTGTTGCAAATTTTCACACCTTTCTGAAGAATCTTTCTTGGCACATCTTTATAGCAATTGACTGGAAGTAGGTGGGAAACCAGTGAGTTGTATTGGAGTACCAGGGATATGTTTGTGAAGTATTTGTATGTAGGCACAGGTGCACATGGAAGGCCATGCAGTCTAGTCCTCATCTTCTTCAGAAACTGTCTTAGTCTCTTCTGAATTTTGGATGGGAAAAGTAGTTTGGCTATGCACTAATTCCTTGTAATTATTTGTATCAATTAAGTAAGAATAATAAAAGCCTTTGATAATAGATTGTCATTGAACTATCATTCCTTTGTGGAAATAGTGTCCTGAAATATTGATAATTTTTCAAGATTTGCTTCTGTTTTGCAGCAGCTACACTGTAGAACTTGTTGCATGAGATTTGAATAATTGCAAATTAATTACATATACCTGTGTTTATATCTACATTGGTATTTGCAGCACTACAGAGGTCTATTTCTCAGGCAGTTACTGATCTACATTAACACTGGAGTGATATATCTGTAATGCAGCTACTTCAGTGAAGGCTATGAAGACTGGCAAGTGTGTAGTAGTTTACATAAGCATATTATATGACTTCAGCAGGATGAAAAGATCTACTGAATCCCAGTATCCAGACCTCTCTTGTGCCTTTGTCAAACCTGTCTGTTACAGCCTGTTGATGTTGAGTTGCAGCGAGCTGGAGTGCTTCTTTTTTCTTTCATCTCTTCAAACTTGTTGAACTGTGGAGTGTCATGGAAGAGCAGTTTTCCATTTAAAGCAAGCTGTATCTCCATGGTGTATAGTAAAATAAAAAAGAAGATAGATTTTTTCTTTCATAGATTTCAAGTTTCCTTATACATTTTCAGTTTAAGTTGCACTGATACAACTTATTTTAGTAGAAAACCGTACCACTAATTAAAATAATAATCTGTGGATAGCATAGGGCATAAATCATTCAGTGTTTCATTACAACAAATCAAAGCAAATGTTATTTGATCTTTAAGGTCTTAAAAATAAGTTTTTTAAAAAATTAAAAGGTTGGACATGGTTTGAAGGGCTCTGAAAAATTAACAGGCACAACTACAAGTAATCTAGCTAAAGCCTTAGAATCTTTAAAATTTCCTGATGTTACCTAAAACAACTCTGCAACTATTATGTGCTGAACCTAAACTGGGGATAGTTTATCAGACTTCCTGTACTGTCACCCCTTACCACAGCTGCTCCTTTTTTTTTTTTTTACACCCAACCATCCCACCCATGTTTCTTTATTCAGATATGTTCTTTGACAAATTAATTCCCCCAAATAATGAAGGCTTTCTAGCAGAGATGTTTTTTGGCAAGTTTGAGAGTCTGGGGATGAATACTTGCTTATGAAATATTTGTTTGTTTATTTAAGGTGGCTAATCTTGCTTGTTCATTGTCAACAAATGAAGATGGAATGAAAATTGTCCAAATGGCAGCTAATCACATAGAGACTTTGTGCCCACAGGTATGACTTTTTCAGTTAATTCCCATTACAGTGCACTAAGCATTTACTGTGTTTTTGTCACACAACATAGAGGTTTAGTCATGCTCCTTCAATCTGAATTCAGATGCCATTCACACAGCTTGATATAGTAAACGGAGACAAAATGATAAATCAAGGGCAAATAGGTAATTTGTTTATTTGTTCTTAGTGGTTAACATAGGAATTGTTAATTGTCTGTATTGATTGAGAATTTGAGAAAGCTGAAAAAAAATACAATAGAAGAAATGTGCTGATCTGTTTCTGAAATTAAACCTAATTGAATCAAGTGTGACATAAGCAAGTTGTATTTTTACTCATAGAAAGCAATACATATTTTGACCTTTAACTTGAAAAGTTATTACCACTCAGTTTGGCTTTTGTATATGTGAATCTTAAAGTATGAATTTTTCTGATTATCACCAATCAAAAAACTTAAGCTTTTGTCTTAAGCAGATGAATGAAAACCAGCAGTTACAGGTAAAGTTTTGGAAATTAATATCTTATTAAAAATGTATTGGCTCTGTTCTTGTCATGTTCAGAATTACAGAGACATAAAAACTGCACTTATATCTGTTTAGGGCAAAGATTATACTTGTTTGTGTGAGTCTGATCGGAGTGTTTCAGCCCCGAGGCTGCATAATTTCAAGATCATTAGGTCTTTGAAGAACACTGTAGTTTACACAGTGGCCCAAATATTCTTACACTTTTTTGTGTGTGAATGGTAAATGTATTTGAAATAGAAGGCGAAGAGGAAATGTTAATAATATGTTCAATTACAACCTTGAGAAGTCCCTTTTATGCTTGTTGAGTAAATGCAACAGGGGAAAAAGAAACTTGTGTCAAGGAAACGGGATATTCTGAAAATACCACAGATCAGTGTCTTCTCTTGAATCATTCAGTTTCAATGTCTATTTTTATAACTTCTACAGTTCTGTGTTTCACGTCCCACTCTATTTGATTTAATGTGTTTCTGGTTTTATAAGACGGTTGCTGCCTTGTAAGAATTCATGAATAGCTTCCAGTTTCTTAGTTTCTCCAGGGGTACAAGTGCACCTTTGAATACATTATTATGAGCCAGATGTAGCTTTTTAATTGAAAACCTACACTTGCAGTATTGCATCTGATACCAGAAACTCCTGAAATCTAATTTTGACTAAAATATTGATTTTTCTCCACAGCCATTTAACTTGATTAAGTTTAACTTAATTTCCTATCATAAAGTAGAAGTTTCTTGTTTGTTCCCCGCCTCTTTTTTTAACCTCAAGGTAAACCAGGGGTGCATTAGTTGATGATTGTACATCTGTCTAAACAGAGAATGTGGCATGCACATGATAAGATTGTATTACTATTAACGGTATGTTCATTGTGCAGGATTTGCTGCTTTCTTAGATGAGGACCTTTCCCTGGGAAAGAAACTGACATTTTATTTAAGTAAGAAATAGCAGAATAAGGCTCCTGCATTTTTCAGTAAATCAGATTATGCCGTATCATTTAAAATGCCTCCACAGGGGAAAGACTTATCTCTGAAGATCCCTGCAGGGCATATCAATTAGAGTTTGGAATGGGGAAATTTGCATGTAGAACTTCCCAATGTTCTTAAATCTTTGGAGTAAAAAATGGGGTTTTATGTGTTCTGAAAAATATGTTTCTTGAAGGGAACCACTTAGTTTGGATTAAAATCTGAAAACAGAAAGTAAAACCTCAACCCTCACACCCCAAACACACTAACCAAAAAACCAGCAAAACCAAGCAAAACTTCCCATGTAGCACTGGGGAACAGACAGAGAGTTGGCAAACCCTGGAGAAAAGCCTTTATGCTTATGTTATATTAATTATACTGTAGTTAAAATGTAGAGGGTTAATTCTGAACTCTTGACTATTTTTTTATCTCAAGTGAGATTATTAGCAAATATTTTTACTGTTCAATAAATGAAATAAGCTAGGCATGTATATTAGAGCTGATTGAAAACACATAATGCCTGTTGTTCCTGAAGCTTCATGAATACTTCATGAGAAATTAGTTTTATATATATTTAATATAAAGTCAATAATAATTAATAGAATAAAGAAATGAAGAGCTGCTAGCATAGGTTCTGATGAAGGTAGAATTATTTCTGTTCATGTTACTAGCTTTTGGTTGGGGGAATTTTTTTTAGTGTTGTCAAGTAGGTAAAATCTACTATGTCACTTGTTCTGTGCGAGAATCCATGTTACTTTCCTGGTGTGCAGATCAAATCATGATCTCATGAAGTGCACGAGAATGAAAGAAAAGGAAAAGAACCCACAGAAGCAAACGAGTAGTTTTGAACAGCACGGGTATAAATCTGTAGAGCTGTTTTTGCTAATACAGTGGCATGTTTGAAGAAGTCTGTGGTTCCTCTAATAATTAGTCCTCTGGAATAGCCAAAGATACCTAATAGATAGTAAACCTGTCAATACAGAGATGGAAAAATATCCTAAATGTAGGAAACCAGAGATCAGCAGACAAGGGTCTGGCTTTTCTGTCTTAATTCTTGGTAGGGTTTTACATTTTTACAGGCTAGTAAGCTTTCAGGTGGTTCAACAATTATGTCTGGCACAGCAGGCCAACAAGAAGAGGAAAAGGGAGAAAAGACCTAGAAAAACATGTGTGTTTGTGTATAAGGAGGATATAGCCTGTTATTTGACCTGGCTTCTGTGTTAGTGCTGGATTGTCTTTCCTTACCTCCCTTAAGGTTGGCCTCTGTTTTTGCTGGGCTGGGGAGCTCTGCTGAGGGATAAGCTTATGGAATAAGGATGGTTCTGCAGCAGGCTCTGACAGAGGGAGGAGGTGAGAAGGAAGCCATTGATCTCACCTTGGATGGAATTGAAGGCCTTAGATAATGCAGCTTAACCTGGGGTAAGGATATGGTGTTGGTGGCGAGCAGAGAATCAAGGTTGAACAGGAGCTGAGGCAGGAGACGGTGTGCAGGTTCTCTCTGAAACTCCCATTTATTAGAAGCATACATAGTGGAAGTGCTGTGATGCACGTAATGAGACATAAGGGTGTTTTCTTCCGTGAGGGAATGGAAGCCAGGGAGTGCCAGGAGCATTAATGCAAACAGATCCTGAACTGATATTTTTGAGGGGAAGAATAACCTCGAGCCTAAAGCTGGAACAGTTGTTTCAAAGTGGAGATCAGAAGTGGCTAGTGTCAATGCAGCAGCTGGGAAGAGCTTTGGCATGTCAGAGGGCCCTGGCTAAAGCCTTTTTATAAGCATAAAGATCCCTGGAGAGTTTTAAGAAGCAGGAGGTTTGGGCTTGTTTTGGAAGAACCATACCTGAAAAAGCAAATTTCAGGCTTGCTTCCTTTGAAGGTGACATCTCGCTAGAGCTTGCTACTTACTAGTTAGTGAGATGGCGCAGACTGGTTAGTTCTGCAGTGAGCCACAACTGTTCTGGTACATCACGAAAGCAAGCAGAACACAGGAAAAACACATGAATGTTAGCTTAATCTGTGTTTAGCGGTAATTTTTTAAAAAACACTCAATCTTATGCAATATTTTTATCAGCTATTTTAAAAAAGACAGGATGTAGACTAGTATAACTGGAACCTCAGATCTTAGTATTTTTAGTGAGCTCTGTTTTTCTCGCAAGTATTGAGAGAGAGAAACCATGTAGTTATAAAGCTATTAGGTGAGAAGGAAATCTATCTAACAGGAAACCCATTAGAGTTTGAGTTGTTCTTTGTGTTTAAAAAACAAAAGTGGAGATGAGGGAAAACAGCCTTAAAAAAAAGAGAAAGTGATTGTATCTTCAGCTATTTTAAATGTGTAGGCAGCTGTAACCTCATTTCTCTTCTTAACTTGCATCTAACCAGGAATATATCAGAACCTGAAGCAGATATTACAGCATATTTCAGAACTAGTTCCTAAGCTGCTGGAGGAAGTTTGCAAAGACGTAAATGTCCTTTATAGCTAGCTGTTGTTGATGCAGAATGTATTATGAGGAAGACATTGATTCAGTGGATATGAAATGCATGCTGAGCCAGTTAAATTTGCGGTCGCTCCCAGTGTGAAGCGTAGATGCTCAGATAGTGCTACTGGCTCTGAGAATGCTTTCTGCCTGAGTCTTCCCTTTGTATTCGAGCTGTTAGAGCTGTTGGCTAAAAAGTAGTGCCTGTTACTTATCATTTGTTGGGTAAATATGATAAAGAACAAGCACCTTGTGTAGGCCAGAAGCTTTGTCACAAGCAAGACAGTGTTACAACCCATAGTAGATCTGGGTATTATGGGTTTACTTAAGAACCAGGGAGATCAGGTTTTAATCTGATTGATGATACAACACACTCACTCATTTGTTTCCCCCATAGTGGTATTTTCATTAGGTCTCAGCTTCCCTTTCCAGCAGGGAGATTGCTGCTAGTCCCGGAAGGTTGGGCAGAAAGTTAGGGTAGCTTTGTCCTATATATCTGTTCGCAATCAGCTGTCTTGAGTTTACTGTTTAAGGTCCCTAGGTGTCTCACAGTATTTTTCTCCACATGTTTTCCTGACCTCCAGGGTCTTTCCTCACTTCCAGGATTGTTTCTCTAGCCAGGATATTCATCAGCCTCTTTTTTGGCCCATAAACCCTTGATTTTTCCCAACCCAGGTGTGTGTGCAGAAGCATGAAGTGTCATCTGCCTATTAACTGGTGGCTCTAGTTTGTGTCTCTCCATTAATGGTTGACTCAGGATATGTCAGTTTTGTTTAGCTGAGGTGGTTACAGAACTTAAAACCAGTACATACCAGTTGCAGTTAGCTAGTAGCAGGCTTGACATGGCCAACAGTCAAAAAAGTCCTGTTGATAACTGTTTCTGAAAGCAGCTATTGCTCTTCTACAGCCCTGCTGGTGGAAGACTGGAACAGACAACGTGTGGTATGTATTGACTGGGGTTACCTGAGCACTGATCTCTAACATACTTCGAAGAAATCCAGACAAAGCACCAATCCAGTCCACAAGCTGCTTGTATTCTGTCCTCTTCCAGAGTACACCGATTACACCTACAGTTCAGTGCAAAGTAGTATTAAAGCCTTCAGCAGCCTAACAGTTACAGCAGTCTGCCCCATGCATACGAACACTCAACTGAGAAGCTCTAATTTCCAAGCAAGGCTTGCACATTCTCTGCATTCTTTCTTAAAACTGTGATCATAAATTTGTTATGTTTCCTGTAAGTTTTGCTCCAGCTTTATGTTTTAATGTCCTATAAAATCATCTTCAGAAAATTGTGTGTTTTCCTTATTAAAAAGTAGTAGGGGGATTTAGTCTTTCCTTTGAGCTAAGTTTCATTTTACACTGAAACTGTTTAGCCCTTTCAAGTTGATACAGATAGATGGATATTATGTGCTTCTGTGTTATTTTCTAGGAAGTAGGTGCTGTATCGAGTAAACTTAAAAACTCTCGTTTGCAGAAATGAGACTTGATAGCTTGTAAGTGGGCTGCACCTTCTGATGTGTTACATTTTTCGAGTATTGGAGTTTAATTATATATTTTATGATGCTGTAGATTTTTGAAGCTAGCAATTTACATTTCCTGTATATTTACTTTTTCATGAGAGAAAATCAATCATCCATTTTGTTATTTGTTCTGGTACATTAAATGGTAGGGGACCCTGAAGGAGTTTTTTATTAGCCTTATAAAAACTCTTCACCAATATCACTTTAATAACCACAATTGTTTCATCTTCTTGGTTGAACTGTGTGGGATCTCCTTTTATCTACCTTAATACAATTTTCTTCAAATACAGCAGTCTTGTGTAAGGGAAGAAGTATTGGAGACAACATGGTAAATCAGTGAGTTCTCTACCATCTGCTTTAAAAGAGAGAAAACAGATGTTAGTATCTCTGCAGTATCAGACATCTTCTTAAGTACCATCTCCAGCTTCAATTGAGAGATTAATTAAAAATACCTATTGTGCTTTAGTAACAATATTTCTAAAATTAAAAGAAAGATATTTGTTAAAGAGATACATTTTCATGTAGGTTTTCACCATCTTAGTGAAGTACACATGCAGTGCTGCTTAGGTTACTGGATAAATTGTCATTAATCTTGATAGTTATGGTAGTCTGAACATTTCTTTTTGATTCCTTCTCTTAAATCTTTGTTCCACAGCCAGTTTAATCTGGCATTTGTCATCAGTGCTGCTAGAGACTTGATCTCCCTCCTTATTCTCAAGCTGTTATTTCTGCCTCCTTCCTTTGTGACTAACAGTAGCAATCATACAGCTATTCAACAGTCTGGATCAGGAAACTGATGCAGCTGAGAATTAACCTGGGAAAGAAGTAAGGTTAGTTTTCATTCAGGTCAGTTGCCTGATGGTGTTTGCCATATGGCTGAATGAATGATCGAATACTGCCTGCTGGCTCCAGGGAAGGAATGAGGGAAGAGGAGTCAGGAGAAGCAGGCCACTGCTTTTGATTGCAATGCAGACCAATGCCAAGTTGAACTGACAGTGGCACAGCTTTGGTATTAGAAGTTAATGTTTGTTTTCAGTATTAGTAGATAGGTGTTAATGGCTACTGGGAGACACTGCATGGAAAAAGTTGTTGGTCTAGTCCTCAAGTATCATAATAATACACTATCCTATTTGGATGGATGATCCTTTGTACCATCAGAATGCTGCAGTCCTATTGTGACAGGCGATCTGCAGAAAAGGAACAAGCATAAAAGCAGCTGTGCTCCAGTCTGCAGTCTGGCTATCTGACAAGGACTGAAAATGATACGAAGAAGAAAACCTTTCTCATATCCTCTAGCATCATTTACTGACATGAGTAGTTGTAGGATGTTACCTTTTTCTGTTTGTGGAAATTGAGTTTTGTTTTAAAAAGATGATAAAATGTGGCATTTTTAGCTGGTTGGGGTACTATGGACTCCTAAAGCGGTGGGCCACCAAAATGCATTGGAAGGGCTAATGCTTTATGGTGTTACACAAATAGACTTAACTAGATACTTGCTTTGGCTTGAACTTCTGCAATAAACAGTTTGAAGGGAAAAAAAGTAAAATACTGTGACTCTTAGATTCCCCTGAAAGTCTTATGTTGGCTGTGACTGCTTGGCTGGTTTATGGTAGTACTTGGAGGGAGAATAATTAACTACAAAATTCCTTGAGGTTTTCAATCTTAAATTTAATCTTTCAGTATCTGTTGTGTTAGAATAGAATCCTCCACAAATTCTCAGTTTATAATATTAAATAAAAATACCAGCCCTGAGTAGCCTCAAATTCTTTAGCAATACAGAAGGTGTTCTGGTTTATCTTCTCTTCTGCTTGCCCCACCTGTAGTTAGTGGACATAAGACAGGAGAATGATTGAGTTTCTGGAGTGTGTTTGCTGTAGATTGATGCTGCACCAAAGTGCTATGAATGTTTTATAAACAATTTATTTTTCCCTGTGCCTTTAAAACTTGAAAGTATTTTTCCTGGAAAGGTATTTCTTTTTCATCTCTTCAGCTTCATCCTTTTTTCTGAATTTATAAGTTTTCATGAGATGCCACATTTTGTTGGTGACAGTCCTGTGGTAGAATGCCAGGGAAGGAAAGAAAGGCAATAAAACATTATTAGAAACTTGTGATAAAAGAAGCCTATTGCATCTGGGGAGGAGGGTGGTCATGCAGTAGGAAAGCTTAGAGTAGGGCAAGACAGAAAAATAATACCACTGTTAAGAAACGTAGTTCTGTATGGTTTTTGGAACAGAGGGGCAAACAACAATAAAGAGCAGAGTATGTAAATAGCTAATAGCATGCAGTAACAGAGAGGTATCAATAGCATAGGTTGACAAGGGAATGATTCCTCTTGTTGAAGCAAGCAGCTAAAATCATTGATATGTGGTTTCATCTGGCATAACTGTTCTATGGCTTTGGGCATATCACTGTCATAAGCTTTTTACCTAATTCTGAGATGTTTTTCAGCTGGAATACTGGAAGTCTGATGGGATCCTTATGAGTGCTTCAGCAGCCTGAAGGTGGCTGATGATGTAGAGGGTGGGGAACAGATGCAAGCACTTAGTCTGGCAAGCACCAAGGAACGTGAATGAAGTAGACATAAGTTTGAGGTAGCTGCAGCACTTGACAGGGTGGGACTGCACGGTCCATGTTCTTGTATGTGGTAAGGAAGAAGCTTGCCATTTTCTAGTGTTTTCTGCACAAGCTTGGAAAGCAAAGGCACAATAATTCCCACCCCCTTCCCCTGCACACCCACATTCTCCCTGTCACTGATGCAGGGTCAGACTTCAGTGATTTGGGGAAATTCTGGTATGTCTGAGGGAAGTGTCTGACCTGGAGAAGTGTGAAGAAGTCAATCTTAGAAATTTTGGCTGGTTTCATGTTTCTGATGAGTTTCTGAGTTTTTAAGTTGACCTTTTAAATGGTTTCTGTAGAAGTAATATAAAATTCAAAGCAGCAGTTGACTGCCCTTCTTGTGTTTTCATGATTTCTTCCTGGAAACTAAAATGTTAAAATGTCATTAAAGAAGACGAAGAGAGGTAATGTGGTCTGCAAGTGGATTTTCAATGTTATATTTGCAGAATGATAACCACAAAATATATCTGGCAATTCAACTCTCCACTTTTCTAAATAATTCTAAATTAAAAGGCATTAGGAAATGTATCAGTAAGAACAGCTTTGGAAGTAATAGTAGAAGTAGCAAGTACAGCACCAGTTTGGTTCCTGTATCTCTTAAATTATTGTGCTTTATTGTTGATACTGATGCAGTCTCATTTGCTCTTCTGAGTTAGAAAAAACTTCACTTACTGCCCTGAAGCTGTCACTACTATTTTAAACAGTATAGTTTTAAGTGAAGTTTTCTTTCTGATTTCTTTGGAAATTGCTGTGTGATGTGATGTGCTAGCTAGACGTGAACTCATGTTTATATTTATGCATAAAATAGGAATAAGGCACGTGTGTTTCTCATTATACCACTTCTGTCTGCTTTTCGCTTTTTCTGGGAAAATGCAAAATTAATTTTGAATTAATAACTGCAGTCACACTAACTGTGTTCTACTGTAGCATTGCTGATCTTGAAGAAAGTAGACTGTTGTTGTTGATTGTTGATCATATATCTAAGGCAGAATTATTATCCATACATGCCTAGTGTTCTGGGAAAGATGTTCTTATTAGGAACTCTTTCTACATAACACACTGCATCCTTCAAACATATGTTTTACCTGTATCTAAATCATGGCCTGTGTAAACAATTAGTAACACTTGAAAAATCAACCCATTTCTTATTTCCTTAATGGTACATTTTTCTATTGGAGGCAATAGCTTGCCTCTTTCTTGATCCTGTTTTAAGTAAATATTCTGTTGGGCTTTCTGCATGTGGAAAATAGAAAAAAGGCATTAGAAAAATAGTACCAGCAATGCGGGAGGGAAAAAGTAATCATTTGATGGTGGGTGACATACTGTTTAGGTAGTGTTGGGCTCCTCTTTTACAGGATCATAATGTAAATGATGTGTGGGGACACAATTTCATGATAATGAGTCACTGTACTTGGGCTTCAGAAATTCTTCTTATCATAACAGAGGAATAAAGATTCCTTCCTAAGGAGGGGGGAGAAAAGATTTTATTTTAATTTCTCATTACCTGCCCTTAACTATGCTCACTGTCTGGAAAGTAACGAGGGTTTTGCATTGCCATCTGCACTTCTTTTAGCTCATCGGGTGTACAGACTGTGTAGGCAAAATACAGGACAGAAAATGAAAATGAGGAGGAAGTGTAGAAATACTTACTTTGCCTGAATGTCCCGCTTTCTTCCTAAAACATTGATAATACATTGTTTTCACTTTCCACCATTTTCTTAATTCCTTCTGGGTTTGGATGTTTGGTGGTGGTTTTTTGTTGTTGTTTTTGTTTTTTTGTTTGGCTGCAGACGATTTTACTTGAGGGAATTGTGGAAAAAAGTGATTTGAAACTCCTGGTGGGAGATACTTCAGTAGGGCAAGAAAACAAACCACCAACACAAATCCCTCAAAATGAAGTGGTGAGGATCTTTGGGACTACAGTTTTATCAAGGGGACAGAGAAAGTGTGTTGTTATATTGGCTTCATTTTGCAGCTACTTCAGTGTAACATCTGGTGGTGTGACAGAATATTTGTTTTGGAGGAACCTGTAAAATCTTCACAGTGTTAGTGATAGTTTTATGCTCTTATATATGGAAATGTGTATCCCTGAGCAAACAGTTATTCTCTTGAAGGAACAGTATTCCACTTTATCTGTATGAATGTAACTGAAATCTGCTGCTGTGACAAAATCATATGATGCTGATTCTTGTGGGCTAAATCCATTAATATAAAATATTACTGGAAATAATTCTCTTGAAGTCCTACCTTGTTCCTGAATATATAGAATATACCTGATTTGTCATGATGCATTTGTGTAATGCTCATGATGCTGTCTTAATCTGTTAGCTCCCAGATCTTACTGTGTCTTTCAACTGTTTCGTTTTCATTGTTGCTTCTTAAGCCTGTACTTCTCCTGTATACCTTCACAGAATGAATTGATGAAATTAAATTTCAGTTCTTCAGATGAGGTGATGGCATTGTGTACACATTGTGGGTTCATAGTGCTTTCAGGACTATTCTTAGGGTTGGCTAGGCTACACAGACAACTTGTGCAACATTTTGCGTTTGTTAAAAGCTCTATGGAAACCTTAGTGTTGCTGGCTTTCACTTTTTTTTTTTCCCCTAATATATTGTCCACATCTTTTTCTGCTAGGATCTTAAATAGACTGCAGTCTTAAATTACCTTGTTCAGTCTGAATTGTAACTGTCCCTTTCAGTTAACTTCCTCAAATAATTGAACTATTAAACCACATAACTTCTGATACCCAGGAAATCAGATTAGGCATGGATAACAGGATGGTTGTAGTTGCCCTGGGTCAAGGATGTTTACCTTAATTAACCACTAATAGTAAGAGGATGTACTATAGAGAATATACACATCTAGTTCCATTGCAGTTGTAATTTATCTCTGCAAAGTTTGCTACATGAATGAATAGCCCATAAGGACCTTTCTGTTTTATATGCAGTGCACTATAAATTGGACTAAAGATTTACTTGGATATGAAATCCAATAAACAGAAGGCTAAAAACATAAGTGTAATTCTTATACTGTAATATCAGTATGCAACTAACTTAATTGATAATTATGGGTGTTGTATTGAGACACAGGTTTTTAATGCTGAATGCCTTTCAAGATCAAGCCCCAAGACTGTGAACTCCTATGGAGAGTTTCCTTTATGCCTGCACTCTGGAAAGCTGTACTGTAGCTGTATGAGTATAACTTGTGCTGTTGACAGTATGGCTTACACCAGTTTGGTCAGCAAACTCAGCTATCACCAGTGCTGACAATTTTTATACTGGTGTAGTTGGTATACTGTGATGGAGCATTTACACAGCCTACGAAAACAGAAAAAAACTTTCATCTCTAAAAAGCATTGCTATATCAAGAGACTTTGTTCTCAATTTAATGTTATACTTAACTGAAGATAGCAGAGCTCCAGTTCTGGATGGAGCACTGTTGAAGGTATGCCTTCCACTATGGTTTTGAGTGTAACGTAAAAAATGAAACAATATAAATAGAACTAGTTTTGAACCTTTTTTAAAAAATTTTCTTTCATATATCAGCAGGTCTTGAGGAATATTTTAGCCTTCTATTTCAAGAACTTGCTTTGGACATTAAAATTTGCATTTGAGAATGCATTGCTTAAGGCTTGATAAAATTTTGTGCTCTGTGCTTTCTGAGCAGCATCTAGTTGTCCCCACATACACAAACCATGGACACAAGAAGTAATTGTTTAGTCAGAGAATTGACTGTTATTACTGTTTGCTTGATCCTAAGCAAGACATGGGATACTGGGTGTGAAAAAAACCCGACAGTTTGAGGAAAAGTGTTTTTTGGTTAAGTGTCAAAATGCACTTTTGATGCTTGAAATAAACTAGGGGATTTGTGTAATCTGCCCCCTGTATGTTTGAGTATCTTATGCAAAACATTCCCTGGGTCATTTACAGACACTATTCAATAAGGCAGAAACAGAAATGTTTGTTTATTTTCATTACTTCAGTTTCACTGTAGCAAGATAGAGAAAGTACTTAACAACTGAAATTACTGATTTCATGCAAATCAAGCACCTGCTATCTGACCTACAAAAAAAACCCAAACCCCAGCATATTTTCATAGAGTTGCAGAATCATTTAGTTTTGAAAAAAACTTTAAGATCAAGTCCAGCTGCTAACCCAAGACTGCCAAGTCCATCACTAAACTGTGTCCCTAAGCACCACATCTATGTATTTTTTGAACGCTTCCAGGGACGGTGACTCTACCATCTCCTTGGGCAGCCTTTACAATGCTTGACCATCCTTTCAGTGAAGAAATTTTTCTTAATATCCAATCTAAACCTCCCCTGGCACAACTGGAGGCCATTTCATCTTGTCCTGTCACTTGTTATCTGGGAGAAGTGACCGACAACCACCTGTCAACAACCTCCTTTCAGGCAGTTGTAGAGGGCAGTAAGGTCCCCCCTGAGCCCCCGTTTCTCCAAACTAAACAACCCCAGTTCCCTCAGCTGCTCCTCATAGGACTTGGTGCTTCAGACCCATCACCAGCTTCATAGCCCTTCTCTGGACATGCTCCAGCACCTCAGTGTCTGTCTTGTAGCGAGGGGCCCAAAACTGAACACAGGATTTGAGGTGCGGCCTTACCAGTGCCGAGTACAGGGGAACAATCACTTCACTAATCCTGCCAGTCACACTTATTTCTGATACAAGCCAGAGTGTTCTTGGCCACCTGGGCACACTGCTGGCTCCTCATGTTCAGGTGGACGTCAAGCAGTACTCCCAGGTCTTTTTCCACCAAGCAGATATCCAGGCACTCTTGCTCAAGCCTGTGGCATTGCATGGGGTGGTTGTGACCCAAGTGCAGGACCTGGCACTTCTCCTTGTTGAATCTTGTAAAACTGGTCTTGGCCCATTGGTCCAGCCTGTCCACATTCCTCTGCAAAGCCTTCTTGCCATCAAGCAGATAAACACTGCCTCCCAGCTTGGTGTGGTCTGCAGACTTGCTGAGGGTGCACTCAATCCCTTCATCCAGATCGTTGATAAAGACATTAAGCAGGACTGGCTCCAGGACTGAGCCCTGAGGAGCACCACTTGTGACTGGACACCAGCCAGATGTAACTCTGTTTATCACCACTCTTTGGGCTTGGCCATCCAGCCAGCTCTTTACCCAGTGTAGAGTACACCTGTCCAAGCCATGAGCAGCTAGTTTCTCCAGGAGAATGCTGTGGGAGATGGTGTCAAAAGCTTTACTAAGATCCAGGTAGACAACATCTGCAGCCTTTCCTTCTTCCACTAGGTGGGTAGTCTGTCCTAGATGGAGATGAGGTTAGTCAAGCAGGACCTGCCTTTCACAAACACACACTGGCTGGGCCTGATTCCTTGGCTGTTGCACACATGCCACGTGATGGTACTGAGGATGATCTGCTCCATAATGTTCCCTGGCACCAAGGTCAGGCTGACAGGCCTGTAGCTTCCTGGATTCTCCTTCCAGCCTTTCTTGTAGATGGGTGTTACACTGGCTAACCTCCACTCTTCTGGGACCTCCCCAGTTTGCCAGGACTGTTGATAAATAATGGTGAGTGGCTTGGCGAGCTCTTCTGCCAGCTCCCTGAGTATTCTCAGGTGGATCACATCCATTCCTACAGACTTGTGCGTGTCTGAGTGGAGCAGCAGGTCACTAACTGTTGCCTCCTGAGTTGTGGGGACTTCATTCTGCTCCTTATCCCTGTCTTCCAGCTCAGGGGGCTGAGTACCCAGCGGGTAACTGGTCTTGCTGTTAGAGATCAAGGCAAAGGCAGCATTAAGCACCTCAGCTTGTGTAAAGTTGCAGAAATTGTTTTCATAAAAACCAAAAATTTTATCCCAATGTAATAAAAACTTATTTCTGTGTATTACTAGGAACCACTGGCCAGACGTCAGGAGATAAAGGTACGCAGGATTGTATTTAATTTTTAGCCTGGAGTATCAGACCAATAATGTTCATAGTATTGTTGGCTTACCCACTCCTCCACAATTCTGTTTGTTCTTGAGGGATTGCTTTATCTGCGTGCTCTTAATTTATTTGCAAGATTCTTGGATAGTAGCATATAATAACAATGTGGAAATGAAATCTGTCCCTAATGGTTGCTATCAAGAAGGCCTTTACTAGATTAGAATCAGCTTTCTTCAATGACCTTTTCTCGAAGCTTAAAGTTACCTGATAATTTTGGAATAAGGAAATCCATATTTCTAAAGCTTAGTACCAAACATAGTCAGCTATGTCACTATCAAAGAAAATACATCAAGTGCAATCCCTTTTTCCTGCTTTAAATGATTGGAAAGGAGGAAGAAACAGAATCATACAGTAGGTTATTTAAATGCTAGTTCTGCTAAAACAGAGAGAGATTGCAAACAGGACTTTGAAATTCTATGTTTAGTCAGAATTTATTTTAAGTATTTTATCCATTGCATGTAGTGTTCTAGGGATTGCTGTGTTCTTCTTAATGCATAATTATTTCTTGTTGGAATTTTTGAGTGCCTGTCTGAAGCAATAGGTGTCTTAATCTTTTCGAACATAACACAAAAATTTACGGTCATGTGTTTATGCTATCATACCACCTGTACACCTAACCTTATAACTATCAGTACTTGGGTAAGGCTTCTGAGGTAGAAGTTCTCAGGATGTTGTGAAAGAGCAGTGTGCTGTGGGTGGAACTTTTCCTGTTTTCAGAAGAGGAGGGAAGTTTCTTGTGGAAGTACAATCTTGCTGTGTCACTGATGTGTTACTTTTGATACAGTGATTAGATGATCTTCCCTAACTTTGCATCTCCCTTTAGCTGTTTTCAGTGGGTGTAGATTTCACCTTTTAAATTTGTTGAACAATTGAATTTGATTTTATTAATAAATATAGCAAGTAATTGATTTACTCTTGGAATACATTTATCCCTCAGGTAGAATTTCTCTGTTTTCTACAGCTGTGTTATCAGCATGATCTCAGTTTTATTTAATTATATTGACAGAAATACATTTTATGATTAGATATTTTGTATACAAGATACTCAGCTTTCAAAGCTTTTAAATTATTAGGGGGGTTTCATACTTCTATTTTAATGGCTTTTTATGGCAGATGCCAAAGAAACAGCATCATATATCCCTGAGCCTTTTTATCATTATGGTGGGTTTTTTTGCTTGCAGGTTTTTTTTGGTTAGTAGTAAATATGTATGCCTTCTTACAGAGCTTGGGGATGTCTGGATATTTAAGCCCCCCCACTGCATTGTTTAAGAGAAATACAAGGCACAGTTTGACAGAAATAATGTTCTGCACAGTTTTCTGTTAAGAGAACAAAAATAGCAGGCTGCCAACATGTTTCTGTGGTTTCTTTAGTAGTGACTGTTGTGTCAGAAAATAGTTCCATGATATTGCTGCATTATCCATAATTATCTGTTTACAAGTCTATTACCTGTCTTATGGCATCTCTGAGAAGTGAGTTGTTCTTGCCACAGAAGGAGTCAATGTTAGTAACTAAGTATGTGTCACGTAATTATTCTCTAATTGTGTGTTACAGAACAACATTATACAACAATTCAGTTTGGAAAGGACGTTAAGATGTCTGTAGCCCAGCCTTCTGCTCAAAGCAAGTTCAGTTCTGAATTTCAGACTGGTTTTCTCTAAAGTTGGACTGCTCAGGTCTTGAAAACGTCCAAGGACAGAGACTGCACAAACTCTTTGGGCAGCCAGTTCCACTGCTTGACTGACCTTGGTGTGAAAAGTGCTCTTGTGCACACCGATGCTCTCACTCATCAGAACCTCCCTCAATTTCTGACAACTGTCAGAATGTCCTCCCACCATGTATGGTGGTCTCTGTCATCTTTGTAATCTCCTCATATGCACTGAGTCCCTCATAATGCAGTAGGTCCCTCTGAAGCCACCTTTTTTCCAGGCTGAACAAGCTCAGTTTTCTCTCCCTCCTTGCAGGGCAAGAGCTGCAACCCCTAACCATCTTGGTGGCCTTCTGCTGAATTTGCTCTACTTTATTGGTGTCTGGTATCAGAGAGAGGGCCCAAAGCTGGACACCTGGTCACAGTTTTCTAGATGTGACCTAGTAAGTGTCATCTTTTTCATTCTGCTAGCTATGCTCCTGCCCTATGCTGTTAGCTTTCGTTGTTGCTGGGGCTTGCTGCTGATATGCATTCCAAAATGTTGTTGAGTGGGATGTCGGGTCCTTTTCCAGCAGAGCTGTCCCCCAGCCAGTTAGTTCTCAGACTGTATCATGACAAGTAGTTATTCCATCCCAGCTGCAACACTGGTTTTTAGATATTCAGTTGATCATTTTTGAAAGGAGGAAGCAAAACCTTAGGTTCTTTTGCATCAGAAATAGTTGGACCTGAGTTTTATTCCTTGCTGATACTTCAGCTACAAAAATGTGGAGCTACAGAGTTCCATCTTCCAGTAACAAACCTCAATGGACAAGTAATATGCTTTGGATTCAGTTTCTGTTTATTTACATGAATGTAGAGCATGCTGTTCTATACACAGGAAGAACTGACTGGAGACCATTTATTTACTTTTGGCTCCAAAGAAACTCCAGCCTACATTCAGCTCATAGCTTGAGTTAGTTTAGTGTTTTGGGCTGGGTTCTCAATTGTGTATCAGATTTTGGAGACATTAGGTCTGCATGAAAATTAAGAGAACTTTGTGGCATTTTACACTTTCCATGAACACAAGTTCTTCAGAAATACCAGCTTTACAGGCTGTTGATCTTGCCAGTTTGGTGAGATTAGAGAAGGCAACAAGTGAAGTACCCATCTGGACTTTGCCTTGTGAGTGTGTTTTTTACATTTCTGCAGCGGATCAGTACTAAATTTTTGTAATCTGTGCACAACTGCTATACTTCTGGTATGTGTGTCTGAAAGTCCCTTTTGGCAGAGTCCATGAGAACTGAGTCCTGAACCAGGTTTGAGTGCAGCCCATTTTCCATTTACATACTTTGTAGAGCTAGATCTTATTTTTCTGTGTAGTTATCCATGCCTTTCCCTTAGAGATGAACACCCCATCCATGCACAACAAATGAAGCAAGTCATCATTTTAAAGGATGGGATGAAGTAGTCAATCACTTGCCAGTAAAGTCTGAAGAGCAAAGTTTTGCCTATGCTTTGGTTAGATTTTGTGGTTTTCATGCGGATGTGATTCAAATGTTAGTAACTGTAAACACGGTAACTTTGTTTACTGCTGGGTGTGGATAAAGGTGGCATAGTGTGGCCCTTGGAGAAAAGAAAATGAGGGACAGAATGCAAAACTACCAGAAACGTAAATTCAGTGTCAGGAGTGGTCTGGGGTTTTTTTGTTTCTTTGTTTTTTTTTTTTTAATCGGAACTCCAGTCTTACGATCTTGTTTTCAAAAGTGTGAATTCAGTCCTAAATAGAAAAGACTGTCATTTTGGGAACACATTTTCTGAAGTTCTTGTTTTTGATGTTGTAGCTGCTTTTGAGATGTTGTTGCATGTAGCTGTAAAAGATACTGCATACAGAAAACAGAGTTAATTCTGGTAGGATAATTGTTCAGGGCAGCACAATAATGACTGTCAACCTTAGTACATCAGATAAACTGACACATTCACCTTTGTAGCAAGCTCCTTGTAGAGACAGGATTATGAAAATATCAGTGGCATAGAAACATGCAGGTGATCAAAAGGCTGGTTACAGATGTTGACAAAAGTGAGGTAAATGGTTGCCTGAGAATTCAGTTACAAATGAGAGAGGGCTTAAGTGGCCTGTACTGGTGCGTGGGGTGTTTCCTCCCTGGGTGCAGGACCTTACATTTGCCTTTGATGAACTTCATTATGTTCCTCTCTGCCCAACTCTGCAGCCTGTCTGGGTCTGGCTGGATGGCAGCGCAGCCTTTGGGTGTATCAGCCGCTCCTCCCAGTTTTGCATCATCAGCAAACTTGCTGAGAGTACCTGCTGTCTCCTCATCCAGGTCATTGATGAGTAAGTTGAGTAAGACTGGACTCAATACTGGTAGCTACAGGCCTGCAGCTAGAATGTGCTGTTGATTACAGCCCTTTGAGCTCTGCCATTCAGCCAGTTCTCAACCCACCTCACTGTCCACTCATGGACCACCTTGACATGTTTCCCAGGCAAAACAAAGACATGTGTTCTATATCCTGTTCTGCAACTTAGCTATGACAAGATTTTAATTTTGTTAGTATCAGTCTGAATTGTTTTGTGGAATGTAGATATTGACACACTTGTGGAAGCCACATTTATTCAGAGTGGAATTAAGTCTTATAAGAATATTGAACATTAGAACAACTTACCTTGGAAACCCTAAGGAACATTGTCACCTGAAATGTTTAAATCAGTATTAACAGTCTTCGTATAGAACATAACTGATTTAACCTCTAGCTGTAAACTTCCTGAGGGAAGCCCTAGGTAAATTCTATGTTTGTATTACTTAGGTGGTCAGACTAGATGATTTGTGGATCGTGTGTAACCTTAGAGTCTACCAGTCTGTGTCCAGTGCAATCTGTGTACTGTTAGATGAGGATGCCTGCCTGTGCTGTAGTTTTTGCATTTAGTGAAGGCTTCAGGACTTTATTTCCAGAGACACCTGGAGTTGTCTGAATTTCAGAATTCACTCATTTAATAAAGTTGACTATGTTTTGTAACAATTGTGATCTTCCCAAGCAGTTTACCTCTTTACTGCATTTGGCAAGATAAAAATTTCATGGTTGTTCTGATACTGAAAAAGTCTTTACATAGTGTCATTGTTATTTTTAGTAGAAGCAATCCCCTGGTAAATCTACCAAAACAAAGAAGAAAATACTAGGGAAAAAAATACTATTGTAATCAACCAGAAATTTCAGGTAATACTTTATTGGAGGCTTGAACAGAAAAGTTAGAACAGCATTTCAGTCTTGATGGACACATTTTAAAACCTAAACTGTTTCATTAATGTGGTGAATGGAAACAGGACCGATGTGACCTAAGAGTTATTGAGTTGGAATTTTGAGCCCCTGGCTTAGGAAACCGATGCTGTGAAATTGGGTCAAGTGTGACAGGAATAAAAACTGTGAAGTCTCAGCTGGAGGGAGCTGCTGTAGAGGCAAACAGAAATGGGCTTTTATGTATTATATGTGGAAAGTTCTTGTGTCTTTGATATTGATGTTAAAATAAAGAAAATGTAGATTATTTCTTGTATGCAGCTGTGGAATGTCCAAATGTGATCAGATGTACAGGTGCTGTTTTGGTTTAAAAAGCTCAGAGGGCATTTAATTGGGTGCTCGTACTTGGCCACCATTTTTCTGTCTTTGTAGACCATCTCCTGGACCCTTTGGGCAGCAGACACTGGTATGGTTGTATAGCCAGTGCTCTTAATGCTGTATTGGTAGCTCAGGTTGTATAATGTTAGATGTATGGAGGAGGGAACCTAATACTTAAAAATTGTACAGAAGTCTGTGTGCTGCAGAGCCTAGCTTTGGGAGGACTCCTGTGCATGTTTCTCACTGGTAGTGTAAGAGAAAGCACTGCAGTTACACTTGTTCTTGAAAGCTGTTTGCAAGCTTTCCCATCTCACAGTATGGTTTAGGAAGCAGTTCTGGAATCAAAGCAACAAAGGCAAACCAGATCTGCTCCTTCTCTGTTGGCTGAGTTGTATTTCTTCCTGACCACTGCAGATGTGTTCAGTCCACATCCTAGAAACAGGATTTGGGCTAGATCTCCACCTGGCAGAAGCTCAAAACCTTTCTTGTAAAATCCCTGGCCTGTACGGGGATTGGTAGTGAATTGGTTTTGTGTGTGTTTTATATCTTAAAAAAAGTAACTAACTGTATAAAATGTATGCTGGTTGCTTTAAACATGCTTTCCAAAAAGTGTTCCCATTTTGAGTTTTAAATATTAGTGGTGAGTATTTGTTTACTTTATAACATTTTCAAATATTTACAGTTAGGATTGGGAAAAAAAGATAATTACAAATATATCATCCCAACTCTAAAAAATGTTCCACAGTCTGTAGATGATGCCTGTTTGATGCCAGCCTTGATGCCTTTTCTTCCTGGCAGTATTAGAACAACTGCTCTTCTCCTGTACTATAAGAAATGTTTGTTATCAAGTCAGGAAACTATTTCTTCTTAGCTCTGTTTTGGTGTCATGTGTAGTCCACTTTACCTCTCCTCTTTCTTCCACCAGTACAGGAGCAGCTCTTCCATGGTTTAGAGCAGGGGTCCTCAAACTACAGCCCGCAGGCTGGATACGGCCCCCAGGGTCCTCAATCCGGCCCCTGGTATTTACAGACCCCCCCGTCGGGGGTTGGGGGGGAAACCAAGCAGCCGCAGATGGCTGCCTGCCACTGCATCCGCGCGCAGGACGAGAAGGTGCCCGGGGATGGGTGCCCACGGCAAAGGTGCGCACACCAGTGTCCGCAAACGTACGGGCACCGCCACATGCCGCCGGTAACTCCTTTTGGGGTCCTGTGAAGCCCCAAAGGGCTAACGCTCGCCTCTCCTTGCCGCGCCGCACTCGCCCTCGGCCACCCAGCACTACAGCAGGGACCCTCCGCCCCCCACCACCCCGCGACCCCCCGGAGCGCGCGCCGGCCCCCTGGTTAAAAAGTTTGAGGACCCCTGGTTTAGAGATTTAATATATTCTTTGCCAATATTTTAACTACCCTGCTCTTAAGTACCTTAGTGATGGAGAGTTTAGAGTCTGTTGAGGCCATCTGTTTTTGTGCATATTAACTGTCCCTTCAGTTAGGCATTTTATTTAAAAAACAAACAACACAAAAAACAAAACAGCTTTTTCTCTTGCTACAGTTCTGTCCACTACTTCCTGTCCTATTTCTTGTGGCAGAGATTGCAGTTTTATTTCTCCTATTCAGAAAGCTGCCTTCTATGAATTCAAAGATTGTCATGTATCTCCTCCCTATTATACTACAGTTTATATATGCTACCAGTACTGTTAGTCCTTTGTCACTCTCTTTCCTGTAACAAATCTGTGACATAAAGGATTGCTAGTAATAGGTTGACCAAAATGGTGAAGGTAGCATTCTTGTTGCTGATTTATCACCATATGCTGGCCTATTAAGGTACCTTGCAAAGTATTTTTATTGCTTTTTCCAGGACCAACATGCAATTTCAACTGTTCCTTCCTTTCTAAGAAAGCGGAAGATAACTTAGAATATATTTTATTGGGAATTTGGTTTTATTCTTCTCTTCAGCTTCTCTTCCTCTGCCTTTTAGTTATTTTCCTTTTATTTGTGTACATGGACACTGTCCTGAATTTATTACATTGCATGTTTTCTGGGTGTAATTTTGGAATAGTTACAAACACCCAACATTAAGAATGTTGCTTGCTTCATAAATTCTTGTTCTTTACTGATTTTTTTTGTTCTTTTTCTTGTAATGTGTTGTGTTCTGGCTGATGAAAACAAAGCTTAATGTAGAGTAACATGATTTATGTAAGTGTAATGCTTATTAGTATGGTTTGTACCATTGAAAAACAAAACATGAGTTGTCTAAAGGACAAATGAAATTGATTTTTCTGCTAATTGCTAAAATCACTAATTCCCAAAATGATTAAACTGCTAATATTAAGAAAAAAAAAAAAAAAGGAAGTACGCTATTACTACACTGAATTTTTGGTGTATTCTGCATTCTACATCTACATTCCTATAGAAAGAGCATCACAGGCAGCATTGTGTCTCAACCGAAGAGGTTTGGGCACTGAGCTGATGCTTGGTAGGGTTGCTTTTGTTCCACAGAAGTTTCTGTGAGGAGCTGAAGGATGTGCTATGTACTATCACCAGAAGTGGTTCTCCTGGAGTACCAAATGTAGAATTGTTTTAAATACATGGTCTGTGTGCAAGTCTTGAGTCACCATGTTTTCTTCTTCATTTTCAATGTCTGGGAGTTAAATTTAGCCATTTAGGGGAGACAAATGCTTTGGAAGTGAAAGCTCAGTCAGTTTTAAAAGGGATAAAAGAAAGGGTAAGTTAGTAGTTCAGGCCCTTTCCTACTTCAATTAAGTCTGTTCAGTTGCACATGTGTGGGATTTTTTATTGGTTTTACCAAGTCAGTTGGAACGGCCACAGTCTGTAGTTCCTTGCAAATGAGAAATTAAGTTGTCTTAGCAAATAAAATCTTCTGGTTTATCCTATTGCTGAAGCATCTTCAATCCAATAGAAACCTTAAGTGATCGACTCCATTGCCACTGGTCCTGAGAAATGTAACAAAATTGAAAAGTCTGAAGTCTAGTTCATAAACCTCTTACAATTGCATTTTTTTAATTTTAAGCATTTGTTTTAATAAAGGAAGGAAATAGTTTGTATTACTGGTGAAACTGGAAGTCAGTTAAGACTGCCTTTAGCACAGTATTATTGCCTACTTTGAAGTATTTATTCAAAGTGTGTGTTTAGTGCCAAAGGTAGTACTATAACAGAGGAAAATGCTGAACACTTATCTTTATAAAAGTGAACCCTAATAAGCTCTTAAATTCCCTGCTTTAACTCTTTGGGGGGAAAAAAATACCTGTACTTGCAGAGCCTTCAGTAGAAGTAATGTATGTAAATGGAAATTTAAGCCTTCAGCAGCTTGAGTGGTATGTTAACTTATTTGAGAAGCCAGAAGCAATTGGCTATCCAAGCATAAATAAATGTGTGCAGGAAGAGACCTTGTGTTTCCAAAGTGGTGCTGCAAATGAACAGTACATGTGGGAATGTAGGCAGAATGTTTATTATTGTATTTTGCATATGCCTAGGAGATAGGCACTTTGTTGGTGTCTTTGAATTGGGCTTCAATGTCCGTGGTGACTCTATTTTAATGTCTGCATTCTGATGAGGAATAAATGAGCAACCTTTTAATCTACGTCAGCATTGCTGTGCTATTACTATTTGTCAGATGTTAGAAATGATGCGTTACTGTAGCAGTGTGCCAAGCTGCACTCAACATTCATTTGGGAGAGCTTCTCTTCTGATCTTCCTGGAAGTTACTATGATTCTGTCCTGCATTTTATAGGAGTAGAGAATGTTATTTACAAACTGAAATATAAGGTGCCTTCTGCACATTCAATATTTTAACTGTGCATGTTTCCTAGCAATTGCATTTTTAAAAAAGGCAGTAAATGAGAGTGGGGAACTGGGATTGTGTTTTCCACATAAGAGACATAAATAGTGTGCCTACTTACAGGAGTAGAATCACACTATCAAGATATATCTGCTGTAGATCTGGAGTATGGATGAAGTAAAATTGTATAACACATAACAAAGGGGGTACACTGAAAGGATGTCTGAAAACTATGGGGGAAACTAAAAAACAAACCAAATTATGATCAGAAAAGGAAAATGAGTAGTCAGTTCTAAGTCTTTGACGGGCCTGGCTCAAGCAGTATTCTGTCACCCGTTTGTAACATCTACTATTTTACAAGTCAGTGGCTTTAAGGGTACTGTGTGAAATCAGACTTCTTTTAAATGAGCCTTTAGGCTTCATTATGTGTGCGCTCTATGACTTGTGAGCTGTAGTATTCTAAAAAACTGTTTAACTGCTGAAACCGTAGCTGGCGGTGGTGGATTTTGATTTTGTTTTGTTTTTTTTTTTAAATTTATTTATTTTTTAAAGTGTCTTCCATATTGTCTGAGGTGCAGATCAAGTGATTTTATTATTGTTGTTGTTGTTATCAGATATTTTTGAAACAACAAGCTGTGCCACTTTAAAAAGAAGACTGATCAGACACAGGACTTTCAACTTGCTCAACTGTTCAGCACTTTTTTCCTATAGCATTTACTTCTTGCCTTTAATCACAATGAACATCATTCTTTATTTTGATTCTTTAGTGAAATTTTAAATTCTTTTCCAAATATGGATAGTTCAGTAGTACGTTTTCTTTAAGGTAGCTGCATGGTGCTGTGCTGTGTACCTGAAGGCAGAATTCATTGTCAAAAAGCTGAAAGTCTAATGAATTAATTCATATGGGTATTAGTAATTGGGGAAAAAAGGGGAGCATGACAATGTCAGCCTTATTCAGTGTATTTTGTGGTTTTCTGCATAACTTCGCAGATGTTTTGTCAAAATAAGAAGGATCTACAGATCTAAATCATCACTAATTTAGTAGTAATTCTGAGATGCTGGGGCTCCTGATTGGTTACATTTAGGCAACAATTAAAACAGTATTTAAATATATTTATTATCTCATTTTTTTAAGTAACAACTTTATGATAATTCCATTCCTGTTTTACTAAAACGTGTAGTAAATCATTCTGGTCTGCTGGTGTAATAATGTATGCTAGTGCTTTTAATGCAAAAGATGACATGTTAATAATGTAGTCTTCCTCAGTTCAGCAGTTAAGTGTTCTTGATTTTTTTAATCTTAAGCAAATTACTGTTTCCATATGTTTATGAATTTAAGGTAAATGGAGAGCTTTTTGCTGCAAAAAGTTGAGTGAGTATTTTTTGGTTAATTTGTGTGGGGTTTTTTTGTGGGGTGGTGTGTTTTTAATTTTTCCCATCCTGCAATAGAAAGGTTTTTTTTGTTGCTTTTCATGATGCACATAGAGTAGTTTATTCATTTCATCTATGCAAGTACTATTTCTCTTCATGCTCTCTGCTGCTGTCAACTGACTTCAGTTTTTTCAGTCTTCTATCACAGTTTTATGGTTTTTAGATCTACGATGACGATATTGATGCTGTTCTGTCTTCAGTGAGAGAGTAACTTTGTGTCTTTCTGCCCCCAAATGGATAGGGTATTCCACTTTAAAAATGTAAAAGTGCAAAAGTAGAGCAAAAAATTTGCCTCACTTTTCCCATTTATTTCTTCTGGTTTTAATTCTCAGACTGTTCGTTTCTCTGACAGTACCTTTAATTTTTGCAACCGCTTGGCATGGTAGACTTGCATTTATTGCTTGATGCACTGTAAATGCAGTTGCAGTTTTGCTGCTACCTGTCCACTTGGTTCCCGTTATAAACTTGTTTTGCCTATTGGGATTTTTTTTTTTTTTTCCTTTCTGGAGACTAGGATGCTTTTATATCCATTTGTACTTGAGTTGGTAAAGAAATCATACTATAGCTGCATATTCTCTGCCTTCTCCAACTGCCTGGTAAAGTAATAAGGACGTGGTCTATTCTTCCTTATCACAATCATGAGTAAAAACACTCGATCCCAGCAGTATGCTTGTGAAAGCCTAATTGTTATGTTCCTTCATTATGAGAACACAAATATTACTAAGTTGGTCGTTATTTAAATTTCAACAGCTTTGTAAGTTCATGTGTTATATAAAAATACCAACCAACCAAACTGATTACAAATTAGCTTATGATCCAGAACAGAGTCAAGAGGATTGATAATTATTGTGAAGACATGTCAGATGGGCTTAGGATGAGGAATTTCCTAGTTCTTATTCTTCAATGCAATAACCTGATAATGACACACAAGAAAATTTCATGAATGTATACTGCCAACACTGGGGATTAGTGTGGCATATTGTTTTTATTCTTTTTTACTTTACATAGTGTTTTGCCGTCTTAAAACCATTCTCCCATTGATAAATAAGCAATATTGGGAAGGGGAAAAAAGGTTAATGTTAAGATTAATGTTCAGCTTTTACCTGGGATATGTATTAGTTTAAATAATGTTTATAGATACCACATCAACAAAAAACCATATTAGGGAAAAACTCCTCTAGCTAACTGATTGAAGCAGTATCTGTAGAAGTAATCACTTCAGGATTAATTATTTCAATCCTCAATTAGTCTTTCCTGGGCTAGATGGAATCTGCCCTCTTCATGTGAACATAGTTACTATTTTTAGGCCTAACTGATTTAGAATACCACTTTGCTGCTTTTTATATAGGTGTAGTATGTGTTATGTCCCATGCCACTGATGTTAAAAGAGGTATCTGTTGTCCCAGCAAAACCTTCCACTTGTAGTAATCTCTCTTTCAGTGAAGATCCTTTCTAATCAAAGTGCTGTGATAACAATAACAGCTGTTAAAGAGTTTAAACTCAAAACTGATGTATGGCATACTGACAAGTATGTGCCTTAAGTCTGTGTAAATAAAAACCTCCTTGTATTAATACCTTGCAAACTCAAATACTATGAATCCTCCAAGTAAAAATGTTGGGATTTTTGCTATCCTGTTCCATTAGCTTTTTGATTTATAAAGCTAAATTGGAAGTTAGCCTAAGCAACATCTGACTGATAGTCCTGCTGAGAACAGAAACAAAAGCTGAACAATGCTTTTGCTTAGAGAACAGAAATGCTGCTCTGCAAGTTTAAATAAAACATAAAATTTTATTTCTGAAGACATAATCATTTAGATGTTGGGTTTTGTGTCTATTTTTGGTACAGGTTATTAATGCTGCTTTAGCTCTTGCTGCCAGACCAAAAAGTCAAGTTGTGAAAAACAACATGGAGATGTATAGAAGTACATGGGAGAATCACATCCATGTTCTTACTGAAGCTGTGGATGATATAACAAGTATTGATGATTTTCTTGCTGTATCAGGTATGATAATTTTCAGAATTTGAGTGTTCTTTTACATGCTTGGAAAATTTTTTGTAATATTTCAGTAGGAATCAATGGAAGATTAGATTGTGTAAGCTTTTGTGAAGCTATTGCATCTGTTTAAAATGTCCCTAACATAATAGATACTCCTCTTGTGCACAATGTTGAGCTGGGTAGAAGTTACATGAGCAAACTAGGTGCATGAAACAGAATAGATATGTTATAGTGGGTAACTTTATCCATCTTCACAGGTTTATTTAGCTCTAAGTTTCAAAATCTTTGTAACTTTGTCCTGGTTTTGGCTGGGATGGAGTTAGTTTTCTCCTTAGTAGCTAGTACAGTGCTGTGTTTTGGCTCTGATGTGAGAACAATGTTGGTAGGACACTGATGTTCTTAGCTGTTGCTGGGTGATGTTTATACTAAGTCAAGGACTTTTCGGTTTCTTGTACCTTGCCAGCCAGAGGACTGGAGGGGCACGAGAGACCGGGAGGGGACACAGCCAAGACAGCTGACCTGAACCAGCCAAAGGCATATTCCATACCATGGGCCATCATGCCTGGTATATAAACCGAGGGGGTTAGCTGGGGCCGAGGGATCATTGCTCAGGGACTGGCTGGGCATCGGTCAGCGGGTGGTGAGCAGTTGTACTGTGCATCACTTGTTTTCCTTTCTCCCTTTCCCTTTGGATTTTATACTTTCCCCCACCTTTCCATTGTATCTGTTGTTGTTAATTCATTTTTATTCTGTTTAAATTATTAAATTGTTCTTATATCAACCCTCAAGTTTTATATTCCTTTCCAGTTCTCCTCCCCACCTGTTTGGGTGGTGGGGGAGAATGAGCGAGCGGCTGCATGGTTCTTGGTTGCTGGCTGGGGTTAAACCACAGCAAGCTGTGAGAAGTCTCCTGGAAAAGGAGGTGTATATCAGCATGCATATCCATAAAACAGAAGATTCTCACAATGTCCTATGTTTGAATTACTGTGGAATGAACTGTAGCGCTAATTTCCAGAGTTTTCAGTTACAAATATTTGTCAAGCAAAATGTACTTCTAAATCTCTTCACTGATGAAGCCTTTGATAGCAGTAACTGTATTTACTGAAGCAGTGAGTGTCTTAAACTGTTTTCTCTGTTCTGTTTAAATGTTTTAGTTCTTGCAGTTTAAAGATCCCAATTCTCTGTTTTTGACTTCCCTTAGATTAGTGTAAGCTGGTCAGGAAGGAAAAATTTGTCTTATCTTCATTAAATGTGGTTTAACATTTGTGTTTCCTCATGGCCAGTGGGTCATTTTTCTCTGGACATGTCTATTGGCTTCATTGTTAGGATTATGTGCTTTATGCAGCAATGTAGAACATGAATAATTTTGCAGATGTCAGTAGTTTGAAGCCATTCTAAGTGAAGTCAGAACAAAGTTCATTTTTCCAGATCAATTTTTCCTCATTAAACATGAGGGTGGACTCTTGTCTGCAAGGGGGCTTAGCTTGGACATTCATTGCTCTAAAGCTTACTTCTGTATATTTAAAAATATCACCTTTACTGTGGTAAGTGGAAGCCGCTGGACTGGAGTTACCATAACTGAGTAGTGTTTCTTTCTTGTGATCAGGATGTGGATATTACAGTGCAAAAACTGGAAGCAGAGATGTTTGTTCAGGACATTTCTGGGTCTGCTGATGCTGGATACAGACTTTTCCTCAAAGCATGAAAGTTCTCCTTGCTTTGCAGTGGTCAGTTGGTATAGCTAGGAACTGATTTAGGTCTGAATGGAGAAGAATTCACTGCAACTAATGTGAGTTGGTTATTAATTGAGGTACTTTCTTATGTATATCTCACCATCTTAGTACAGAAAACATAACCAAAGGATTGTTTTTTTCCCTAAGTTAGCCTTTAATGGAAGCCATGTCTAAACCTTCCTATTGCTTGTAGGATCTGGGAGGTTGCAAATCTTTTTTCTTTGATTGAAACTGAAATTTCTGCAGGTATTGCTAGAGCTGTTAATAAAGACATGAAACAAGTCAGTTGTCAATGAATTCAATATGTGGATCTCTTTAATCTACCATGAAATTTGAGTTTTAAAATTCTTTCAAATTCACAGAGCTAAATGTTTCTTTTTAACTCTACAACCATAATTCATTTAAATGCCAAATTACAGATATTTTTTCAAAATTTCTTTGAATTGAAAAATTAAGTTAGGCATTCTAGTAATAACTGGGGGGGAAAAATCTGTCGTTGGGCAGCTGTTCTTTTCTAGTAGATGCTGGCTTTTTGGTGTGGTTTACGTTCTTTGGTTGAGCATAATTGAGTGACAGTATTTCACAGTAAGTAGAAGCAGTAACTTAAGTAGCAGTGATGTGTAGGCCTACATATCACGAGGTCCAAAAAAGTAAAAAATAATGTATTAGCTCTAAACCATGGGTAGAGCATCTTCTTTAAACTTTGGTAAAACCTTTTGGCACATTTTAATTTAATTTGTTTAACTTCAAGTGTCGTGCTTGTTCTTAAGTGATCTGCGGAGTAGATGTTTCCCTATGGCAGTGTCACCTCCTTGCTTTGGGAAGCTTTTGTTTTATTTTATTTTATTTTTTTAATTAGCTTATGTACAAACAAGTAATTATTAAGACTAATTATAAGGAATGGTGCAAGCCACTCTTGGTCTACTCCTCAGTGTATTAGCACCATTATTGCATTCTGAGGGAATGAAGCATTCGTATATTGGTATGTCTAAGTAGAAAAGTTAAATGTGTAATAGAAGATGGTATCTATTTTTTTGGAAATTAATTGGTAATTAGGAAAGATAATGTGCATTTAGTGTTTTATGTCATGTTTGAGATGAAAGGAATAAGAGAATAGATTTGTAATGGATCTGTTTTTTCTACAGAAAATAGTGTTTATACAACATGCCAACATGGGCATAGTGGGGGAAAAAGGTGTTTTAAATAACATACTTTGTTCAAAATTGTTACTCTGCTGTCTCAGAGTGTCTGCAGCCCTGACTGAATCTTCAAGGTTGGCAAGGGAAGTGTTTCATCTTGTAGTTTTAAAATAATTTTTAAAAATACAGTACACTTTTTTATAAATATGGTAAACACACCTACCCTAGTAGTTCTGGTTACTCAGGATTCTAAATAGTACAACAGAATTACCTACTTCAAACTGTATTTTAAATTGCACCTCTGATTGATTGATAGGTCAGATTTTTCTGCCAGATACAAAATGTAATTCCTGAACCTGTTAAGAGTTGGGAATATGTATTTTGTGGTTTACCTTATCTATTCCCTTTTCACACTGTCCACCTGATCCTTGGGTGGCAAGTCGTTCTATAAAATGATGTTATAAATGCCAGTTATTCTGCGTTACTAAAGATTGGGAGGGTAAATTCAGTACTTTTAGCTGTGTTTCTGCTACGGACATTTTAAGACTTCTGAGAGTGCTAAGGAAGTTCTGTGATAAGACTAAAAGTCATTCAAACTGACTTGAGTAGGCAAAAGGGAGTAATTTTTTTAACTGAAGAACTGGCACAAATCAGTTACTGTTGACAAGAGGGAGGAGTCTTAGTTCATCTTCCTATGATACTCTTGTTCCAGTGTGGTGTACAGATTCAGAGTAGATCCAGGGAAATATTGCATGGCTCTCCCGCTGAATGGAGCTGAGAAGAGCATGCTCCAAGTGTGGAGTGTGTGGGGAACTCCCTAAAAATCTGCAATTGTGCAGGCTAGAAATTTGGAATCTTGGAATCTTTCCCTTGGAATCTAAGAGTATGTTAAGTTTTTACAAGCATAATGGGAAACAATGGGATGCCACGATGTTAGAACAGAAGTCGCCTTTTAATGTAAACCTGTGCCATCTGAAACTACTTTTAATTCATGGAAAGCAGCAAAACATAGGTTGTTATCATAAAGCTGCTGGAGAAAGCAGTTTTATGGGTGCCAGTAGTCTTACGGTCCCTACAAGAGCTAAGAGTGAGAGCTAAGGGACCACATTTTTTGCTGATTTTGTCTGTAGCTTTTACTTGATTTCAGTGAAGCTTCCTCACTTTAACACTAGAAAAAATAAACAGGGAAAAAGAAGCTTACCTTATGCCTTTTTTTGCGAAGGCCCAGTTCTAAGAAAGTAGTTTATACTTCAAAAAATTTGTGAAGTATTTAAAAAACAGCACCAAGGGAGCAAACATGCAGCTTCACTTCTTTCCTAACATTACCACTTCAGATCTGAAGCCCTTGATGCCACTGCAGTTTCTACAGTTGGAAGAAGTCTTTAATATTTGATTAGGAAACAGGGTGTCAGATGAACTTTACTGACACATAGCGTAGCATGTACAAAATGACAAAATAGGAGAATAGAATCAAAGAATAAAAAGACATTAGAAGAGAACTCTAGAGATTATCTACTAAAGCATCTTGCACAGAGCAGGACAAATTTCCAATTTGCTAAAGAAATTTCATTTGAAACTTCGTCAGTTATATGTGATCCAAATCTTGAGTTTTTTTGGTCTTAGCTGTTAGCGTACAGCAAAGCTTAAGCAATGCAATACTTAAGTATTATTCATCTGCTACAATAATATATAGAAAAGTCAACTTGATGAATCCTTCTCTCAGTTGCATCACTGAAAGAATGCAGTTGATCTGAGTCAGAGAAACTAAAAGTAGCTTCATGTAAATGTATTTCCATAGACGTCTTTAGGATTATATAAAAAATGACAAAGTTCAGAGTAATACTGAAGTATCGTATCTGTACCTTGAAAATAGATTGATTTTATTTACACATAATTTCATAGCTGTACAAAAATACTACTAATAATAAGCCACTTATAAAACCTGCAATTACTAAATAAATAAATTTGGCAATTACTAAATTGTATAGGTCTTTAAAAAAACTTTTTTCATGTTTTAATTTTTCAGTTGTATAGACACTTTGAGAAGTAGAAGGGGGAGCTCTCTGCTGTTTTAAAACCTAAAATAACACACTACAAAAATTGGAAAAAGTGTGTGTATGTGTGCATATGTGTACATTCGTATTTATGTTCCTATATGTATACATGCACTTAACTATATATATTTGATTTCTGTGAATTATTGCATGGCTTTTCTAAGCTGATGATACTGACTGGCGTTACTACTTTCTGGGTAGATGCCCTGTGAAAATGCAATAATTGTGTTGTGACGATTGTAATTTGTGTAAGTCAGAAAATATAACTTTTCTTATGATGGAAAAGGCTTTACGTAAGCATTTAATTTGTAATTGTTTGCTTAAAATTATTTACCAGACAGAGCAACTGAAAGTTACAGGACCACACCATTATTTGATACATAAATGACTGCAATTAGCATTATTGTAAGCTCTTTTTGTTTTCGAGTATTTCAAAACAATAAATAAACATTCAAGAAGGTGGAAAGCAAAAGCTTTGTTGTTTATATAACAACATATTTGGAACTATTTTGACCATATATTGATGTTTGAGAATTTGCTTCAGAAAAAGTGGGCTGCCTTCGTATTTAAGAATGTAGTCACCTGTTTTTACTGACATGGATGTAATTTTGGAAGGTCTGAAATGCCCATGTAATTATCCTTCCCCTTCTTGGGTTTCACTCTGGTACTGCCAAAGCACTGTGGGGGAAGAAACTCCAGTGCTTTATTATTTCTGTGCAGTACTGAACCAGAGTTGTTGAAAACTTTTAGAAGAGGTACCTAGCAGAAACCTCTTGTGTCATTAGACTTGTTGGCTGAATTTTACCGCAACTGTTTGGTAATTTTCTTCTCTAAGCTGTTTTTGTTTTTAAGTGCTATTTTTGGGGTTTTACATCATTTGAAAGAAATGTGTGAGATGGACTTTTGTGTCTCAACTCTATCTCTGTCTGCGTTGTCTGTGTTCATTGTAAGCTTTCTATTAATTTCAGTTTTATGATGGTTGCGGAAGTTTGTTGGTTTAAGTTTGGTACAGTTCTTTCCTCTCTTATTTCCCCTAGACTCGTGAGTGCAATCAATTTCACTATGCAGTTCTGTTAATCTTACCACAGTTTACCTCTAAGAGAATTTATGTTACGGAGTTACAGTCTTCCCATATAGTTCTCTCTAAATTCAGATCAAACCAGTGTTTGTTACAAATCATAACCTCTGTTCTTAACAGAAGTAATTCTTAAACAGGTGATTTTTATTTTATTTTTTTTTTTACAAAATCAGATGAGCATTTATTCTTCAATCTACAGCTCAATGCATTTCCTAAGATTAATTTAAAACACACAGCCCACACATGCCCCCTTTTTTTTTTCACTACTCAGTGGACAGGGATATGCTCATTTAGAGAGAGAGCATCACTTGTCTGGCTGGATGATTCAGTCATTCTGTCCCGAATGTAGAAAAAGCTTGTTGAGATTAGTCTGAGATAAAATTTTATGAATTGTCTTCTTGATCTTCCAGTTTGATGTATTTCCTGTTGGTAGCAAGGTTTCTAGTAACTTTCAAAGTGTGTTTTTTCCAGTCTGTAGAAGATCCCTAGCATTGTCTGCTTCCAATACAAAAAGCAGACCTTTCCTCTACTTCTCCAAAATGACTTTGAATCAGTTGTATTTAAAAAAATAGTCATGCTGTCTTTTCAGTTTGTCTGACTTTTCACATCCCTAACATGTAATTATATGCAACTACATTTGCAATTTTTGTAACGTTCTCTGTATATCACATTCTTCCTTATCTCTGCCCCATAGTAGTTATTCTGTTGTTGAACCATTGGTTCTTCATTATCCAGTGTCACATTCTGTATAAAGGTAGTCTTAGAAAATAAATTTCTTTATGCTGCCTGTCCTTTTAATCTCATCATACTCATTTATCCAGGATTGTGTCATAGTCTACCAAGTGCAGCTTTTTGTCTTTTTTTCTGGGACCTCATATAATCTGAAACAATAATTTATACTTACCATTATGGTCTGAGGATGGAAACAGGCCAAGATGTGAAGGGTGTGTTAATATCTTTTTGTTACGTTTGAAGGGAAAAGAAAGCTTTGGGTTTTTTAGTATAAAATGCCTATTTCTTATTTGAAACAGAATCAGAAAACTTCAAAGTAAAAATAGCTTAGGATTTAATTTACATTAATTAATGACATTTTGGGAGAGAAGGATTCTGAGCATGAGAGGTAATTAACATAATTCACCCTCTCATACTCTGTTCATTCTGTCTGCTAACCAGAGGTCATGGTTCTTTTAGGATCTGTGTGATGACTCACACTGGTTGTCACAGATTGGCATTGAAATTGGCATCCAAATTAAAATTGCAGTCATTGTTCCAGCTTCAGGCACTCTTCTGCTGATGGATTGAGGGTTGAGAGGGAAGGAGTCATTAAAACTTAGATTATTCTTTGTGTTGGGGTCATGTTGTGCTGGAATCACATTGAATGATTTCTTTGTTTTTGGATATATATCAGTTACTTCATAATTGAAGGAACTGTTAAATAATGGAGTCCCATAAATAAGTTGGTCATGCAGTAGAGAAACATTGTACCATAAACAAGTTATTATAACAGAAAACAGTTTACCAGTTCACAGTGTTCATTTCTGATGTGCATTCATTTGCAAGTTCTTAAATTGTCTTGTGCTTGCTTTTATCTGGAGTAACTGAGACATGTTGATTTTCTTTATGTAATAACTGATGTTATTTTCCCCAGGTTAATTGCCAGAAGGTTTGGATGGTAAAAAGAACTGTTTGCTCCCTCATAGAATTGAGTAACCGATTCTGGATAGGAGACAACTGGAAGGAGAATGGAGAATAGCTATGGATAGGTTTTCAGCTCTCTGTGTATCATGCCTTCCTGCCAAAATACAGGTTCTGACACTGAGGGCATCATCATCTGTCCTTCACCGCCCTAAATCAGTGTCTGGAAACAGACTGTGTTTTGTGCTTTTTGCACCATTACTAGAGAATGCATCATACGTGTTAGACCTAGTATTTATATCCTCTGCAGACTCCTAACTTGTACAATTAGTTACTGCAGTGTACTGATTACATCTATGCTGTTGAATGGTGATACTAAACTTGCCCAGAACTTTGCAAGTTGATGACCTGTTGTGGTGGGTTGGCCTTGGGTGGATGCCAGGTGCTCACCAGGCTGCTCTGTCTCTCCCCTCCTTCAGCAGAATGGGGGGGTGGGAGAAAATGAGATTAAATAAACCTTGTGGGTCAAGATAAAGACAGTTTAATGAGGCAATAGTAAAGTTTGTGTGTGCAGAAGCAAAAGAAAACAAAAGGTGTTCTTCTCTACTTTCCGTCGGCAGGTGATGTTCAGCCACTTTCCGGGAACTAGGGCTTCAGTACGCATGGTGTTGCTCCAGAAGACAAATGTTGTAAATAACGAATGCGCCCCCTTCATCCTCCTCTTAGCTTTTGTGTCTGAGCATGTGTCTTACGGTATGAATATCTCTTTGGTCAGTTTGGGTCAGCTGTCCTGGCTATGATCCCTCCCAAGACCTTGCCCACCCCCAGCCTATTGGTGGTGGTGGTATGTTGAAGAGGCAGCCTTGATGCTGTGTGAGCACTGCTCAGCAGTAGGCAAAATACTGGTGTGTTATCACCACCTTTCTAGCTACCAATACAGAGCACAGTACTATGAGGGCTGCTATGGGGCTCAGCCACACCCGGTACACCTTTTTATTAAATTCTTCCTTCCAGTTTCTGCTTTGATGATCATCTGGGGTTTTTTTCGTGTAAAAAAATGCTGCAGGTATGAACCTAGAGACAGCAAAAGCTTTTTGTAGAGGTGCCTTTTGTAATTAAGGTCATTGTAAATATGTAGAAAGTAGCAAATAGTAGAACGTTCAGAACTGCTGAAACTATTTTCAAAGTTTAGTGGAAAAGAATCCCTACATTGTTGAGATGCCTTGTGAAAAATACTACTCCCAACTCTGTAAAATGCTCTTTATCCTTACTAATTCTCACATTCTACTGGAAGTTTTAGATCTCGAGGAAATTTATTTAATGCCAGCTACTCAAACTCAGTTAAAAATTCTGAAAGTTTGTATCTGATCTTGTAACATATCAAAGTTTAGAAACTATTTTGATTGTGATTTCTTCTTTTTATTCCTGAATCTCCTCAGTTCTCTAGTACTGTGCATTTCCACTGAAAATTTCACATTTCTTTCCCCTCCCATACCAAAGTCTTCTAATTTCTTTCCTTTGACATTTATCTTCTAAAACTTCTAGAATCTCCTTCCTCCCTACACTTCCCATCCTCATTTTAAAACAACAACACAAAGCAAAAAAACACCCTTACACAACATTCTAGTACACTGCTGGTAAGTTTGTAAAACTTTAATGCTTTGTCTGCTAGTTTAGTGGAACCACTTGAAAACAGAAAACAGTGTAAGACATCTGCATTTTTTTCAGACGCGCTTTATTTTGTTCATATTTATTCAGTTGTTTAGGGATGTCTGTTAGCTTTCATCTTGCTGAACACCTACATTAAGGCTGCATTAAGGAAGGTACTAGTCTGAGGTTATTGCAGTTCAGGTACTTCTCCAGGTAGAACTTTTTATGCTTTGCCTGGTCACTTGCTCTTTGCCAAAATATAGTTTTGCTTAAGCCTCATACAGTGTTGGATGTAATTTGGGCTAATCAGATTAGTATGTTATTTCATTGTCCTGGGGATTTTGCCTTTTGCCTCTGGAGTTACATCTTTCTCTTAGCACCCGCCCCCTTAAAGTTTGTCTATGAGCAACAACTGTTGTCTTAGAGGAGCAAGTCTAATGAGTGAAAACTTTATTTCATGGTAGAATAGCTTGCATAGACCACCCAGTCGATTTTAAGGAGCATCACTGAGTAAGTTGCTTATTTTCTACCTGTATCTTGTAGCAAATAGTTAGGTATATTGTAAAGAGAGTGAGGACTTTTGGAACATCTCAAAGTTTGCTATTTTAGATGCTTGCAGGAACTTTACTATTGTAGCATTATAACAAAGTACTATGAACTCATCAAGTCCATGAATAATACCATTAGAGCTGTTCACTTCAAGTCATGCATCACTGCAATTATAGGACTGATTGCATGTTTGTGCATTTGTATGTGTGTGATTGAATTACTGTGGGTAAAACCCTCTAATCTGTTTTAATTACTGCTCTATTTATTGTAGTTGGACTTTACCTATGACTGTTGTAATTGAGCAGGTGGATATTATATGAACCTAGGACTTGGCTTTGTGAGACTGTTTCTATTAACTATGTTGCTTTTTTATTAACCCCTAAAGGAAAACAAACCCAGGCTGTTTATTGAATACCATTTTTTTAAAAAATCAGATCATAAAAAGCATAAGTTCATGCCACATCAAATGTAGTAAGTGAATATGTTTGCCTTTAGCTTAAAGTACTCTGCTATGTGGCATAGTAGAATGAGGTCCATCTGTGGAAATGGCCTGGGACCATTGGAGGTCTCTTATCATTACTGCTAGTTTTAACGGTCATCTAAAATTTCTTTACTTTGACAAAGCCAGCAGAGGCCAATGCACTGTTGTAGTGTGTGTACTTCCCTTAATTCCACATGCAAATTTTATTTACAAGTCTTGTGCAACTTGTAGCTGTATCTATATGCTGCTTACCTGCACAAAGACATCCTGCTTCATTTTTCTAAGTGCACATGTAAGCATGAGTCGCAGAACTTTGGGCCTGTTGATTCTGTTGCCATGAAAAATCCACATTGTTCCTTGCCACTGATGGTTTCTGTTTCTGAGCAATGTGGGAGGCCTTTAAGCCTGTGTAGAAAGACCTCGTTCTGGAAGAATCCTGAGTATCAGTGATGCCTCATAGCTCCTGGTTTTAGTCCCAGTTTCATGGGTGAGCAATGGAATTTGTTGTCCAGTGCCTTCTGTGTCTTCCTTTGTGAATGTGATTTGGACCATAGTGGATAGCCTTGGTATTTTTCTGGAGAAAGAGGAAGGCCTGGTTCTGGTTCCTGTTGAACTGTTGCATAAACTGCAATCACACTAGAACATTTTTCATGTTCTAGAACGTGAAAGAGAGTCTGAAGTTTCTTATAAAATTATCTTGGTTTAAAAAACACACACTCCCTGCCTCCAAACCCCAACAACCAAACATGTATTTATGGGCAGGAGAATATTCTTTTTACTGCTTACAAATAAAAATACTATAATGCACATTTACTGATACCATCCATTTCTTTTTTATTGATACTGAAAAGCTCTTTTTCAGTCTGCTCCGTGGTGCTTGTTTAGAAAGCTGAGTTCACTCTTCTTTTAACCTTGTAACATAGCTACACCTTCTATTATGTTAAAAAAATGCACTTGATCAGTACCACTCAAATACAATTAATCATAAGGCTAGGCCTCAATCTCTGGGTATTTATAGCATTAAATTTTAGATTTTTGTCAGTCTCATGTTTCAGATCACTTTGGATAGTTACAATCATTAAGATGGCAGTCTGGACAAAATATACTGTAAATACTTGGGAAAGAAATAAGGGAATATTCAGATTTCTGGCTTGCTTATCTCTCTTGATATAATCAGTTTTCCATCAGTGGTTTAAAGTTCTGGTTCAGTTTATTACTATTTTTCCAGTCTGTGTAGCATGTTTGCAGATGAATGCATCGCAAAAATTGGCAATTATAGATCACTTTTAGCATAGTTGTGAAGATAGGGGAAAAAACCAAGATGCTCTTCAGAGACTTAAGATTAAATTTACAGTTTCCATGCTGCCTTTTTGGCACCTGCAATAGCAAAATACCATGCCATGCTTTTTGACAGAATAAATGTAAGAATCTAAGTAGAGATGTATGTGCTTACGGTGAAACGATATTGAAAGAGGAATGTAAATTGCACAGTGGGTTTCAATACCATGTATCTCAAGTTTGTTTGGCCTGACTATAATATGCTTCAGGATAAATGGGAATTTACTAACTTAAAACGGTCAAGCTCCCTCTTCATGGTTCTCACCTGGAGTGTGAGAAGAAGATGGCTTTGAGTTTTTCCTTTTGATCAAGACTAAAGGCTTGATGCGTGTGTCGCTGAGCATGCAGTTTGCTTCTGCTGGTATAGCTTTCATCCGTTCAGTGACCCACTTGAAAGTTCTGTGAAAGCCATTGTATGACTTTGCCCTTGCTGGGCATATCCTCTGCTGCCTCCTCTTTCTTTTAACATGTTTGTCTTCCATAATATTATGTAACTGTTAATTCCACAGTTTAGAGGTGTATTTTGTGAATGTTTTTTTTTTGGTTTTAGTCCTGCTTCTTACCGAAATGGATGTTTTCAGATGGAAGCAAGGACAAGAACTATTCATAACATTTAAGATGTAGGCATATCATGGATTATGCTAGCATAGTAAACCCCTTTTTTCTTTACTGTCAGGGCTTCCCTGGGAAATCCTAGCATTCTTTTCCTTTTGATCATCATTGAGCTAGTGTCCTTCGAGAATTTCCTTAATTGACTTCATAAATTTCTACGCTTAATATTAGTAATTAATTTATAGCTCAGTATTTTATATAGGCTTAAGGCTGTTTTGTCACTATACACATTAATTTGAGTTTATAGACATTGAATATGGTCTGTCTTGTTGGCTGATCATTTGGTTCCGTGATAGCCATCTTCAGTTGATGTAGCCATCTATCCTACATGAGAAAAGACAAACAAATCTTTACTTTGTTACTTCACTACTCTCTTTTTATATTACTTCTGAAAGTTCTGAGTCACACAGTTGCAGAGCCAGTCACTGTGGAGCTGCTTATGTAATTGCGAAAATGGTCTGTATATTTCTGTCCCCTGTTTTCTGTTTTGTAAGAAGTAACACCCAGGAAAATCTGTCATCTTATCCCATGCCATCTCAGAGTTGTCCAGGAATAGTAGCTGCAAGACCATTTTGAAAGCTTTTTGGAAATCTGGTCTATAGTTACCAAATGAATCACCTCACTGTTTGCTATTGCCTTTAAAAAGTCCAATTTGTGATACTTGGCTTTCTACGCTACAAAGCTATTTTCACTCTTCTTAATAACATTATATTCAGCTCTCTATCTGTTCTGTTTCATATAAAAGTTTCTACCAGTTTACCCAACAGAAATACTGTGTATAGGTTTCTATTTCCTCTTGATTCCTACCAAATGCCTTAAAAGTTATCACCATAGCAAACGGTTTCTCATAATCTATTATCAAGGTTAATAGAATTTAATATGTTACATGTAACAACTAGTAGTTCAGCAATTTGTTTTCAGTTTCTTTTGGAAGAATCTATTCCTGGAAATTTGTTCATGCTCATTGTATCCATTTTATTTTAATTGAAAACCTAGTGTTGCTTCCTACCTCCCTTTGGTATCCATATCCTTGCCCCAAAAGTACCAGACAGTCCCTGATACACTGATCTAAATGCAAATTACTCTGGTAACACTGATTGTCACGACGGAGGGAAGACACAGTCACTCAATATGAGTGATCAGCAGACTTCGTTTATTGAACCTTATAGTCACCTTTTATGCCTTGTTATAATTAGCTCATACATATTACAAAAGTTAAGCTCATTATTGGTTAGTAGCCTAAATATCAAGCCTGCCCGTAGTTTCTCTTCTGTCGTTATCTGTTCCCACCTGCAACATTCTTTTCCCACCGAAATCTTCCTGTTATTGTGTAACAAGAACAGCCAAAGACAGTGTATTTTTGCTTTACTTCAGATAAACTGAGAGCGATGTGCATTTTTGTCCAGCCAGCTGGACTATGTCTATGTGAACTTTTTCAGCTAGCCAATTATCCACAACTGATTGCTTAGACTCAAGGGCAAACATTATAGTGGTGGTACACTCATTGATCATTGATGCATGTTTAGAGACTGCTTGTTTAGGTTTGCCATATTCTAGCCACCAAATTGGACCACGTTTCACACACTGATTTGTGAAGCTGTTTTGGTGTTATCCCATAAAGACCTGCTATTTCAAGTGAAGATTTGATAGTGTGTCATGGGATAAAGCCCTGGAGGGAAGAAGGGCCTAAGAAAGCTGATTAATGTTCAGGGATTACTTCCTCCAAGTGCAGGAGTGATGTGTCCCAACAAAGAGGAAGTTGGGCAAGAACGCCAGGAGGCCTTCATGGATGAACAGGGATCTCCTGAACAAACTCAGACACAAAAAGGAAGCCTACAAAGGGTGGAACAAAAGGATGGGTAGCCTGGGAAGAATACAGAGAAATTGTCCAAACAGCCATGAATCAGGTTAGGAAAGTAAAGACCTGATAGAATTAAATCTGGCCAGGGATGTCAGGGGCAACAAGAAAAGCTTCTGTAGGTACATCGGTGATAAAAGGAAGATTAGGAAAATGTGGGCCCATGCTGGAAAGAAGAGGGAGACCTGGTCTTGGTTACCTGGGACACAGAGGAGGCTGAGGTACTCAATGACATTTTTTGCCTTGGTCTTCACTGGCCAGTGCTCCAGCAAAACCACCCAAGTCACAGAAGGCAAAGGCAGGGACTGGGAGAATGAAGAACCACCCACTGCAGGAGAAGGTCAGGTTTGAGACCATCTAAGGAACCTGAAGGTGCACCAGTCCATGAGACCTGATGAGATGCATCTGTGGGTCCTGAGGGAACTGGTGGATGAAGTGGCTAAGCCACTATCCATCATATCTGAGAAGTCGTGGCAGTCTGGTGAAGTACCCACTGAAGTACCGGTAAAGGGGAAACATAACCCCCATTTTTAAAAAGGGAAATAAAGACGACCCTGGGAACTACAGGCCAGTCAGTCTCCCCTCTGTGCTTGGCAAGATCATGGAACAGATCCTCCTGGAAACTATGCCAAGGCACATGGAAAATAAGGAGGTGCTTGGTGACAGCCAACACGGCTTCACAAAGGGCAAATTGTACCTGACCAATTTGGTGGCCTTCTGTGATGGGGGTTACAGCATTGGTGGATGAGGGAAGAGCAACAGCTGCCACCTACCTGGACTTGTGCAAAGATTTTGACGCTGTCCGACACTATATCCTTGTCTCTAAACCAGAGGGGCATGGACCTGATGGGTGGACCGCTTGGTGGATAAGGAATTGGCTGGATGGCCGCAGTCAGAAAGTTGGTGGTCAAGAGCTTGATGTCCAAGTGAAGAGCAGTAATGAGTGGTGCTCCTCAGGGACCGGTACTGGGACCGGTGCCATTTCACATCTTTGCTGGTGACAGGGACAGTGGGATCGAGTGCACCCTCAGCAAGTTTGCTGATGACACCAAGCTGTGTGGTGCAGTCGACACACTGGAGGGAAGGGTCGTCATCCAGAGGGACTCTGACAGGCTTGAGAGGTGGGCCTGGGCAAACCTCATGAAGTTCCACAAGGCCAAGCGCAAGGTCCTGCACGTGGGTGGGGGCAATCCCAAGCACAAATACAGGCTGAGTGGAGAATGGGTTGAGAGCAGCCCTGAGGAGAAGGACTTGGGGGTGTTGGTGGACGAGAAGCTCACCAGGACCTGGCAGCGTGCCCCAGCAGCCCAGAAAGCCAACCACATCCTGGGCTGAATCAAAAGCAGCGTGGCCAGCAGGTCCAGGGAGGCGATTCTCCCCCTCTGCTCCGCTCTCACAAGACCCCACCTGGAGTCCTGCGTTCAGCTCTGCCCCCCCCAATGTAAGAAGGACATGGACCTGTTGAGCGAGTCCAGAGGAGGCCACAAAGGTGATCAGGGGGCTGTTGCATCTCTCCTGCTAAGACAGGCTGGGAGACTTGGGGTTGTTCAGCCTGGAGAAGAGAAGGCTCTGCAGAGACCTTAGAGCAGCCTTGCAGTACCTAAAGGGGGCCTGCCAGAAAGCTGGAGGGGGACTTTCTACAGGGGCCTCTAGTGACAGGACAACGGGGAATGGCTTTAAACTGAAAGAGGGTAGAGTTGTATTAGATATTAGGAAGAAGTTCTTTACTGTGCAGGTGTGAGGCACTGGCACATGTTGCCCAGAGAAGCTGTGGATGCCCCATCCCTGGAAGTGTTCAAGGCCACGTTGGATGGGACTTTGAGGAACCTGGTCTAGTGGGAGATGTTCCTGCCCATGGCAGTGGCTTGGAACTAGGTGATCTGTAAGGTTGATTTGAACTGTAAAGATTCTGTGATTCTGCGATTTTCTTTTACTAAAGTTAGGGAGCATTTTAGTGGTGAACTTCTTGCAGAGCTGTAAAGGGTAAGAGCAAATCAGATGTGTGAAGTCATTCAGTAAGTAGGTAGGACTAAGGAGCTAGGTAGTGCAGTTCAACAGTGGATTTAGTAATTTGGATTATTTAAAGATTCTCTCCAGAAACTGAATTTCCATACTGAATTCCTGCTCATTTTTTACTGAATTTCAGTGAGTTGTTGCTGAGATGTAGTTATCTGCAAGATTTGTTTCTCATCACAAGGTTTGCAAACTACTGGCATTCACTTTAAGAGTTTTGGAGGCTGATGCACTTGGAATTTACTTTCTATTTGATCTGGCTGAGTTCAGATTTGGCAGCCTTTGGAGCATGGTCTAAGATGCATGAGTTTGATGCAGATTGGGATTAATTTTTTGTGTGTTTTATTTCCTAACAACTTGGTTGCTAATAGCTTTCCAACTGCAGCTGTGGCCATAGCTTTTAATGGTTTTGTGCAGCTTTGCAGGAATTGATTTGCTTGTTTTTTGTAATGAGGCCTACTGAAAACATACATAAGTGTTCTAAAACAGTGGTATCTAAATAAGCACAACAAAATTATAAGGGAAGATTTTTTTAATCAGTGTCGCTAAGAGTGTAAAGTGATGATGCTACTAAGGTGCAGAATGCCAAATTTTCCATTTCTGGGATATAATACAAAATATTTATCTGGGGGAGCAGGTTGCAGTTGTGTTGTTGTTCTGAAGCTTCTGGTGTGTGCTTTTATTACTGAAAGTTAGCCAGCCAGCTAGTGTGTAGCGTGTTATCTACAAAAAGGAAAGTTGAGAAGACAGACATAGATGCATGCACAAGATGAGCAAAAGCTGATTGTTGAATGTGATGTTTTCCCTTAAGGTCTGCTCTTTTGAACTTGGTAACAAGTGGTAGGATACTAATGAGGTTTTCTTGATGATCAGAAGGCAGCCTACTCTTTGGAACCTCCAGCAGCTCACTAGGGTACGTGCATGTTTGTTACAAAGCTGGGAATCCTTAGCACATCAGGGCGGAAAACAGTGTGCAAAATCAAGGAACGTGCCTAATTGGATTTGATGGTTGCACGAAGTCTGACTTACGTGTGCGAACTTCTGTTGCCAGTAAGTTTAGCAGACACTTTAAATTTGGTCCTAGAAATGTGGTACATGGCAGTGTAAAAAACCTTTAAAACAAACAAACCCCCAAACCCTAACCGCTCCAAAACCCAAAAAATGCCCAAAGCAAACCACTGTGACTACCCCGCTGCTGAACAACAATACCAGCTTTACACTTCAGTGGAAAAACTGATCGATGAAAAGACAGCTTTTCTTTCTGCAAGTTTAGTATTTCAAGAGGTAACTATTTTCAACAATAAACACTGCAGTTCACAGATGAGGGTAATGCTTCCATGAGGATAACTGACAAATTTATCACAGCTTAGAATTTATCATTTTTGTAGGGAATCTTAGGAGTTTCCTACCTCAAATTATCTCTTGTCGATTAAATGTTTTCCATCTGTTAACATTTGCCCTATCTGTGGGTTGGCTATTGTGTCAAGCAGAATTACTAGGTGTTCATTAGGTGTTCACTGTAGCAGATATAAAGCTGTTACTGAGAATATTACCATAAAGCCAGTGTTTTCACCTAACGATTATCTAAGAGTGGCAGATGGCTCTTATCATTTGACAATATTTTATAGACATAAATGAAATAGCTACCATGTAACATAATATGGTCTGCTTTGTTCTACACATTGTAAAGCCAGGTAATGCAAAAGATCTCAAATTATACACCACTAATCTAGCAAGAGGAAATAATGATCGATTTTCATATTCATTTATCTCCCACCCCCCCACCCCAACACCCCCTGAGGAAATTGAATCTTTTGAAGGTGATAAATTGACAAAATACTCCAGCTGATCCAAGGCAGGAATTGAGTATTCCCTAATAATTGCATATTTTTTTTACACATTTTGGTCCAAATTAGGAAGATCACCAGCTCTTCATTTTATAGCATCTGCCCTTGGAATTACTAACTGGGATATCAGCTGTGCACTGGTTTTTAAGATATCTGCTGTGAACTATTTCCCTGTAATCTGGCTAGTTATTTCACTGTTCAAAAGATTTTAATTTCCAATGAGGTAAGAGTGGAGCTCAATGAAGAACTCTGTGTAATTCCTGGCATAAACCAATTCCTTTAGATAATCTGTTATTCAGAAAACATTGCTTTTGCCATTTTAGACTTAAGGATTTATGATTTACCAAGGCCTTTGTGAGTTTTTAAGAGATATTTTCATGAAGTTAGATAATATTTTAGCTGGTTTTGGATTTTGAATGCAGAATTTAGAAAGCAACAATAAATTTTCTATTTCCCATCCATAGAAGGGCAGAAAACAGATTTATTTATGCCCTGTTTAGGGCCAACTCATATTTCACCTAAGGCAATAAAACTGCAGACTTCAGCTCTTCTTTTTTGGCAGAGCAAATGATATGGAAAATTGAATCTCTCACAGCACTGAGAATACAACTCCTTTTTTTTTTCCAGTTTTGTTTTGTTTTTTTTTTTTTTTTTTACCTCTATCTGCTTTAATTCATCAGCTGTGTAAGCAACTCTGCCTTCGAAAGAGGCAAGTAGGGCACGAAAGACCAAACAAAGGTATGTGGAGAGGTTTTTGTATGACACAGTCTTCTGCTTATATGCTGAAGGAGAATCCTCTCTTGCAGTTAAGAATTCTCCCCCAGACAATTCTAGTAAAATGCTGAGAAGTTGATGGGAATGAAGAAACAAGTGGGAAAAAAAATATGACAAAGTCTCTCCTCTTTTGTGGTTTATCTGCTGGAAAAAGAAACCTTCCAGAATTTTTACCTGAGGTTTATGAAGGTGACAGAATGGGAAACTGTATCTTGCGGTTTTTTGAGACAGAATGTTATGAGGAGAATAATAAATACTATGGTTGTGAATTGCTGTGTAAATGAAGGGATCAGGCCCAGACTGAATATGAAGAACATGGTTTTCCTGTGTGTTTTATGAACTGGATGACACATACTAAGGAAAAGTATGACATGATTTTGTAAGGCAAACAATTCTCCATTATCCAGTAGCTAAAGGGAAGAGTGAAAAGTAATAATTACATCTAAGATAACAAACTGAGAAGGAAAGTCTTAAGGCTGACGGTTGGTGGCATATGTTGTGAAGGATTTTATAACCAAATCTGTAAAAGGACTTGCTGATGCAGAGAAGGCATGTTTCAGGAATTTGTGGAGCCTGGATTTGTCAGCATTAGCCCATGCTCTTTTTGGCTGGCAGTTCTTACCATTTTTTTCCCCTCTGTATCACAGAGTCATAAAATCATTCTGGTTGGAAGGGACCTCAAGGTCTAGTCCATCCTGCTGCTCACAGCTGGGCCCACACTGCATTCAGACTAAGGACAGAGATTTTATAATCTCTCTGAGCTACTGTTCATTATTCTGGTGAACCTCATTATCCTTGCAGTGATTCTCGCCCCCCCCCCGCCCCCCGCCCCCATCAGATCCTCACCTGTTGCATTTTGACTGGTTATCTCTCATTCACGAGCCTCACACATCAGTGATGAAGTGAAAGACCAGAGTCACTTAACCTGTTAATGCAGAGTTAAGGCTACCTGGCAATATTCTTCTGGCATGCTGTGTTCACTAAAATTTAAATTTCTAAAAAGTGGTACATGAAATGAGGGATGTATGCTGATTAAATCATGGCTTCTTGGATCTGGCTGGAAGCATTTATTGTATTACATGTAAATGTATTTAAATGCTGGAGCCATTTTTGGCAAAGCTGGGTGTATATTGCAGGTCTGTTGAAGTACTGCTTATGCTATGGAAGGTGGCAGTGGAGGTCATTTGTAATTTCCCACATTTGTGATCAGATACAAGAGATGTACCATGGGAATTGTAATATAAACATTGAAATATTGTCTGCAGTAGTTGAGACAAAAAAAGTTTGTCTAGTCTGGTGCTACCTAGTCTCCTAGTCTCAGCCAAATAGCCTTCTGGTCACTGTTATGAGGAGTTAACATGGTCAAATTAAAGTTGAAGGGATTTATTCAATTGTACTTCAAGAAGCTGAAGTTGTTGGATTTGTTTTTTAGGAAGATAAATTACAGTCTTTGAAAAAAAAATGTCAGTTATAGGTGCTTCAGTGTAGAGAAGAGAATGCTCTTTTAGGAGAGAATAGTTATTAATGTAATTACAGTTACCTAGGTTCATAGCTGAGACATGGCTAGTCTGAGTAAAATATGCTATGTGCATTCTGGAAGTTAGTAGCAGTGGGGAAGGAGGGGCACATGACAAACATGATTTGTGGTTATGGTGATTTCCAAGGATTAAACAAGAATGCTCTGTTTCTTCTCCCTCATTGTCTCCTCTTCCATGTCTTGCTACTATTTCCAATTCTTTATTTTCCCCTTCTTGTCCTACAAAGCTAACATCATATCACAGGTTATTAATACATAAAAAAATTCTTTGTTACCCTGGATGTTATCTTTGATAATGGGAGTATAAACCATCTCCCGTAATTTTCAGAATAAAAACTGAGCTAAACGTTCTCAGCTTTTTATAGCCAGAGGAGAGAAATGGGCACCTCTAAAGCCTAAGTCAATTGAACATGTTGATGTGCACATAAAGGATAAGGTGGATTGTCCTTAAAACATGTAATTTCTCTCAGCTGACCTGAGAAGAGTGTCTTTAAGATGACTAGGCCAGTGAAGAGGCTAAGGGCAAGTTGTATGGGAGCGTGTCACTCCTGCATGTTTCTGAAGGAGTGTTTTCTTGTTCTTGTGGCCCAGGAGAGAATTGGAGTATGAGAAGTGACCCCTACCCAGCTGGGTATGCTTATGTTTTTGCTTTTTCTGGCTTCTCTTTATCTCTTGCCCATCCAGGTGTCCATGCTTCTGTGCACTTTTTCTCTGCCTTTCCTCTCTCCAGGTTCTTATCTAGACATCAAGATGGCCTGTATGTTTTTATGTATTTTCTCATTTTTAGATATCTCAGAGCCTGGCTCATGCAAAGCTCTAGGAAAGGAGAGATTTAAACATGCTGAATGTTGCAAGACTGTGCTTCCTTCATTTCCCCAAGATACTGGAATATATCTGGAGGCTGAATGGGGAAGCTGACGATCCAGGGATCTGTCTGTAGGCTGAATTTTGTGCCCAAGAAATTGAGGGCAAGGATTGAAGCACCAGTAGTTAGCATCTCAAACCAACCAAATCATATTGTAATCATGTTAAAATGAGTGGTGGAAAGAAGTAGAACTCTGGAAAGGATTAATATTGCTATAAGGTTCTCACTCATGCAGGGAGAGAAATTTTCAGTGATCTGAAATCGTCATTTCCCAGTTAAACTGATTGTTTTGGGCTGCCAAATCTGTAATTAATAGACACTTTAAGAAAAATTCTTATTGTCAGTGGTTCTTTTTTGGTGGTGATACGGTGGGGGATTTGGGGGTTGTTTGTTTATTTGTGTGGTTTTGTGGGTTTTTTTAGCTTTCTTGACTTTAAGTGCTAACATCTTGGAATCATTCATGCATAAGTGAATGAAAATGAACCTTAAGGAGAGGCTGCCAACTCAATCAATACTTTGTTCACCCTAAGGTAATATCTGAAAGAAATAAACACTTCAGTTAGTATTTGCTGTGAACAGAACTGAAGTTAATGTTTCAGACTACGGATTGAAGTTTCTAAAAACACAAACAACAAATTTATTATACAGTTTAAAGTGTTGCTTCTCTTTTCCTTCATAAGTAATCTATAGGAACTTGCACAGATAGCGATAGATCCTGAAGAACTTTCAGTACCTTGCCTGTGAGGGTGCCTTTATGCCATCCTTTCTTTTCTCTGCCCACATTCATCTTCATTTCCATCGCTGTTCTTCTGTTGTCGTGTAGCTTTTGTCTTGCAGCCTCCAGCTTACTGTTTGAGATAGCCACAATATTTTTGTGCTTATGTCCCATGATACTGGACACTCTTATTAGATTTTTACCTTTCTCCAAGTTAGCTCACTGTTTCATGGAACTGTCTGGCACACTTCCTAGGCATGTTCTTCTTTCAGGAAAATTTGTCCTTGCAGCATAGTACTCATTAACATGAAGCATACCTATTAACTCAAGAGGCTTTTCATGTATGTGCTTTTCCAAATGTGATCACTCTTGGCATCACAATTCCTGTTTCAGAGAGAGGTTGTACTTGTGGCAGACCTTCTTAGTGTTGTTTAAAAGTAATAACAATTTATTTTATCTAGCACCTGAAAAAAAAGCCATTTGCGCCTGTTTCTCTATCAGTTTATTTCTGGTCTCCACAGGCAATTTTTTCAAGTGTTTAACCATGCTCATAATCAAGAACCCCTGCCCCCCGCCTTTACATCAAGTCCTAAATTTCCTTTGCTTTGACTTCTGACCAGTTGCCTGCCGGCACATTTGTCCAGCTTGTCAGGGTTGCTCTGAATGGCAGCCCTGCCCTCTAGAGTACTAGCCAGCCATTCTTCCAAGTCATTGTCACCTCCAGACTTGCTGAGAATACGTTCTGTGTCATTGCCCAAGGTGTTAAGAAGTTAAATGATACCAACGTCAGCATTGACCCTTCCTGAAGAGCATCTGTCCTAACTAAGATCCAGTTTGACTTTGAGCTACTGACCAATCCTTTGTGAGCCTGATGGTCTGGCTGCTGCTTCATCCACCTTGTTGCTCACCCACCCAGGTGTTATCACCCTAGTTTTCCTGTAAGGAGGCTGTGGCAGACTGTGTGAAAAACATTCTTGGAAGTCAGCAATAACCAATGCACTCCACTCATCCACAGGGCCAGTCCTTCATCACTGAGGCCAATCCCTCTGGCCATGCTTGATTTGCCCTTGGTAAATCAATGCTCTTTGTTCCTAATGATCTTCCTGTCCTTCATGTGCCTGGAAATGCCTTCATGAGGTCTTGTTCCGTAATATTTCTAGGAACTGAGGTGAAGCCTTATCCTGTAGCTTTCTGGATGCTTCTTCTTACCTTTTTTAAGATGGACACAACAATATACATTTATGTGCACTTTATATTATAGCTGTATGTGTCTAAAACCCGAGCATTTTGGAAGCACCATGTGTGCATTTCAGTAAATGGCAGACCCTTGTGAGCCCTGCCTCTCAATACCACTCTTGGTCTGAGATAGAATGATGATGTTGTCAACTAGATTAGGAACAAGTAATATTAGAAATTATCATCCAGTTTCTTAGTTTGGGGAAATAAAATACATTTAGTTAGTACAGTCAGAGAAGAAAGGTTGTTTATTTTCCTTGTTCTAAGTAATTATTTTTCTCTACTTCCTTATTAATTTAAAAATTCTTCTATTGAATGTCCAGGGACTTTGAACATTAAGTGATTACCAGTGATTTCCTTTTTGTGTAGTGACTAAGACACTGTCTTGCTTACAGAATGTAGATATTCTATTAGAAGAGCAGAGCCCTGAGTGCCAAAAAATCTGTTTCATAAGATTGCTCATGGAGATTTAGCCTTGAGTATTCCCTTAACTTGGGTATGTAGCAAAAAGGTGGGAATTAAATGCAACTTCTTCTTTTTTTATCTGAATATGGGAGCTGTGATAACAGGCAGTTGTATACTGGAACTTGCCCCTTCCACTTGGTGGTCTTGTTCTCCTAACTTTGGCACCAGAAATTGCTAAATCTAAGTATGGATATTATTAACAATTAATTGATTTCAAAAATCTTTTAGGGGTTCACTAAAGCATTATGAGTCTGCAGGAGCACGTGTTTTGCTGTACTAGGTAGTGCCATTAGTGGAAAATCTGGAATCCTTCTTGGAGTAGCACACAAGGTACCACATCCTTGGGAATAGGAGTGGTCTGAGGAGGAGTTTACTTTTTGTATAAAGTGTCTTTGCTTCCCATTTTATCATGCCAACAGATGGTAAAAGAAATAATTTTGGTCAGGTTAAACCATGACTACATACATTTCTACATCTGAATTTATGGTTTAGGGCTTGCAGAAAAGTACGTATTATTTTCCATCTTGTCTTCTGGAGACCAAAAAAAATGAGTTTTCTAACGCTTCTTCATATACTGTATTTCTTAAATATTTAATAATTCTTTTTTTTTTCAAATTTTTCTTTTTTTTTTTTTTTTTTTTCTGTAATGCCTCTATTTGGACCACAATTTTCTTGAACTGAGCAGAGAAACTTAATAAAAAGTGCTTCAGCTGAGGCCTTATCAGTGCCAAGTGGAGTGGAAGGGCATCACCTGTCTTTTTCTCCAGATGACGTGCAAAGGAAGAGCTATTGATTTTGTCCCAGAGACAGTCTGAGTCATGGCTTTGTCAAAGACAGCTTTATTATCCAGCGGTTAGCTCAGCTGAGATATGGGTTTTGGCCAGTACAGCTAACACTAAGGTCCCAAAGGAAAATCAGAAGATACAGTGCACCACTTGGGATAATTGCTGTGGTGACCATGGCGATCTGACAATTTCTTTAAACATCTGTCAATCCACTGTTACAATTAACTCTTATACTAGACACTGACTCGTGACAAAGAGATGGTACGTCGTCCTAATCTTTTTCTGCTTTGGAAAGTGGGATTCTTGGATGAAAATCAAAAGTTGATCAAATGCATTTTGTATAGAAGGAGGAAGCATCTGTAAGAAAGATACAGGTTAAAACAATCTCAGTTGGACTGTGATCAGTGCTGATTTCTCTCCTTTTTCATTATATGTGCTCAGGCAAATATATAAGCTTGTTTGTGCTTCAGGAAAATTAAGTTAAGCAAGATTTCATTGATTGTGAAGTACCTCATCTGGGGAGAGCTTCAGAACATAGTGAGAGACTGCATGTTTGGTATGGATATTCAGATTCAGAAAGGCTACCGCTGTGTAGTACCAGTATGTCAGGACAAGGTCATTTATGCTTATGGAGTATGTGTATTGTCTGTGCATTCTGTCATGCTTGTGAGTTTTTGACATAAGTACAGCATTTATCAAGTTCTCAACTGACCCCTTGCATTTGACAATGTATGGATGCAGCAAGAAAAGATGTTGCACATCTTTCTAGTACAAGGTAGATGGACAATACACAGTCAATAAAATCTACATCCGTCGTCTTCTTTGAAACCCAGTATCTGGAAGGATATATGACATTCTGATTTATGTTCCCTGATACTATTATGGGCTTTGATAGTTAGATTCTAAAATGATTTAAAAGTACAAAATAAAAATTACAAATTTGGAAGCAAGCAGCTAATTGGGATCTCAGGCCACAATGTACAGATCTAATTGCATTTCTGTTGAGCGTCTGGCCTCAAGTTTGCTGCTTCTTTCTCCATGAAAGTGTTGGTTTTGACATGTCTTAGAAGGGCTTGGAAACTGTGAGCTTTCCATCATGTGTTCTGTTCATACAGTATTTCCAGTAGGCCACATGCAATATATTTTAAAAAAAAAAATTACTTGAGATTCATACCACACAAAATAACAAGTTAACTATGTTTTTCACTTAGGGAGGTTTCACTTGGTGTAGATATCAGAAGGTTCTTACCATTATATTTACACAGGAATAAACTCTTTAGTTGTTGTCTTGGCAGAACAGTTAAAAGGCAGTGTATTCTTCACACAAAGGCCCTTAAAGCGGAATTTGTGCTATCCACTTCTGTAATTATCTCTATTAACACTTGGACAGTATTAAACCTAATGCAGTGGTGACCTATACTCAGTCACTTTAGACATAACTGTGGCAGCAGAAGTGGGGTTTTGTTTCCTGCATTCTTTCACAGTTTCATGTGTTGTGTTTGGCATGGGGGGAACTGAAACAGTTGCCAGTACTCTCATTGTCCTACTTCCATGTAGGTGGTAGTCCATGGGTGTCATAACAGAATATGCACAGACTGAACAAACAGTGCCAACAGTCACCATTATTAAAATTTCATTTTTCTGCTGACCTTGGAGATTGGTGACACGTACCTGAAAGGATATGGACATCCCATATTCACAGACGAATTGTGTGATGTAGCTGTTTCATAAACTGAACCAGAATTCATAATTTTGCATAGGTAAAATCCCAAGATACTCATGCCAGACACAGCTAGTAATTCAGGATTACCTAATGGTGTGCTTGCTCTGCCTGAGTTACCATGGTCGTCCAATTCATTGTATAACATAAAATGTAATTTAATACTGACTTACCGAATGGCAATCATGTGAGTTAACAAGAAACATGTAAATTCTGAATTATTTCATGGCTTAGTGCAATAGAAGTTTCACAGTGTTGCTTCTGAAGACAGAGCAAATCTGTTGCCTTCACACCTTGCATTTCTAATGTTCTTGTATTACATTCTCTGAGAGACAAAGCAGATTTTAAAAGGTCTGTGTGTGAAAGGAAATTTAATACCAAAACTAATATGGAAGCTTTTAAGAAACATTTAAGCTTTAAAGCCATAAACATATTCTCTTTTTAAATTGTATTTTATGTTATTACCCTCTATACCAGAACCTAAATTTTATATTTACATTACTTTGCCTGAAAAAATTGAATATACCTTTCAGTATTGGTGGTATAGATGGGAATACTAATATACCACTTACCTGCTCTCTCTGTAACTTTTGCCACTACTGTCTTCTAGCTTGCTCTGAATTCTTACTCAGGTCTGTTACCTTTCGTTTTATGACTAGTCTTACTTTAGTATCAGTATTTCTTCCTTTGTCTCCACCCTTCCTGCCAATGTTCTTTTTTCCATTACTATGTATTTGAGTATCAAAAAATAGTTTCTTAAAAACAAATAATGCTTTACTATTGCCATTTGACAAATTGGGAGAAGGTGGATATTCAGAAAGACAGGAGGGTAATAATTTATTTTAGAAGAATAATTCTACAGTTATTCTTTTTTAGCAACCCAGAAGTTTCTTCCATCATCCTTAAGCAACCATTTTCTCCTTGTGCATTCCTCTGGCTAAGTCTTTGTTCTTTTTTAATTGTTCCTGTTTTGCATGGGTGACTTGGAAATGCTCGTGTGCCATGCCTCTGTTGTATTTGTGTGTGTTATTAATAATTTCTCTTTTCTGGCATAGACACCTACGTCATCGGATCCATTCAGTGAGATTATCATATCACATATAGCTGAGTGAAATAGCAAAGACAGGTTCAAGATAAGTGTCTCTTCTGTACTGAATGTTTGGTGCTTTTTTAGTATGGAAGTGTGTCAGGTAGCTCAGTTTGTCTCAGCATAGGGCAACTACTGCCATTTAAAAATAATATGTCTGTCAAAGAGGAAACAGCAAAGGCAACTTTGCAGTTGTACCTGCATTGGAGGTGACTGCCAGATACAAACATGTTTGATCTGTATGGAAGACAGAGTCAGCTTCTTTCAGCTCCAGCCTTAGCAAACACACCCCTGAGTACCTCTTTGGTTAACCATACAACATACACTTCTTCAGCTCCCAGGTGTATCTTTGTCTTTATCAAATATTGAAGAAGCCCTCTCAATGTTAAATATTGTCTGTAGTCAGAAGGGTAGCAATTACTGTGATATATACTGTTGTGGTGTGTGTGTTTGTTTTTTTTTTTTAAATAGTGCTGTGGAAGAATAGCCCTTTTTTATTACATCTTTTAGCCCTTTAGTAATGGGATGGTTTTGTGCCTGTTTATTTTTTTCTTAAACCTTTTTACTAGGAGGATCATATTTAACCCATTTAATGTCTCATCCAAGAACTGGTGTCTAAGAGACTTTTTGACTTCGAGAAGTTGTGTTTCATATAGATTAACAGTATGTGTCTGCCTGTTCCCAAACTTCCTGTTGTGTTTTATGTAAAAACATGAACATATCTGTGTTTGGACAGGCAGAAGGTAGTAATAATGTGTATATGTTTTAATTAGTAAAGTAAAAATGGATATGGTTTGGATATGTTGTGGAAAATCATTTAAGTATAGTTGACAATAAACCAGTTGCCATACTGTAGAAAAGATGAGACAAACAAAAATGTCTTCATTTCCTCAATGTGGCTTTGAATTTGTGATGTGGCCATGAATTCTGAAGAGGAAAACTTTAATAAGGAAAAGAATATTGTAGGAATGAAAGCTTGATAATAGAAAAGAGAAATCCTGTCATTAGACAGTGACAGAGATAGCTGAAGGGGGAAAAGTATCGTGTGGCAAGGAGGCACAGTGAAATAATGTAGCAGTAGCACTTAGTGGTGCACAATCATATTAATATATTGGTAAGTGATACTATAAGTATGTTTATAGGGATAGATATTTGCACATAATTTATTTGAATGTCACCAGTAGCATATAAATCAATAGTATATAGTAAAATAGTAAATATATTACTATAAATAAGAAATGTAAATCATATGGAAAATATAGAATCAATACACATTTTGTAATAATGACACGTATTGCAGTAATTTAATAAGTAGTAGTGTAATTTTGGTAACAGGGAAAAATACTGTTCTTTCTGTTCATGTAAGAGTTTGATTTGGCATCAGTGTCCCAACACATTGATGTAAAAGAAGTTTGCTGTTGGGACAGTTGTTTGTCGATGGAGATTCATCTCACTATGGAACCTTTTGTCACAGAGGCTTTAGAAGTTTTCAACAATAAGTAACAGCTTTAGTCCTTGAAATTTTCCTTCATTCTGCAAATATTTACTGTGTATGTAATGTTTTATGGTTTTCGTATTTTTCAAACACTTTCTGACTCAGTATTTTATTGTTGCTGTTGCTTGTAGGAGAGTATTACTGTACCTTTGAATTGTAGGAATTAATAAATTGTTTTAAGAATTCCAAGGGAAATTCAGTGTAGATTTAATATTATAAGTTTTTTTATCCAAGCCTGTGTTGGCTTTCATTTCAGCCGGGGAAGAAAAAAATGCAATAAACTTGTGTCTAATATGTGTCTCATTGTGTAAGAGGTGCTATCTTAAAAGAAATGCTGTTTTATTTGCAGAAAGCCATATTCTTGAGGATGTAAACAAGTGTATCATTGCACTGAGAGAGCAAAATGTGGACAATTTAGATCGTGCAGCAGGTGCAATCCGAGCGCGTGCTTCAAGAGTAGCTCATATTGTTTCGGGTGAGATGGACAACTATGAACCAGGGGCTTACACTGAAGGAGTGATGACAAACGTTCAGTATTTGACCAAGAATGGTAAGTCTGATTTTTAAGCTATGACCTCGGTCTCTTTAGTGGCATAAACTTTCCTTTATATGTCACATGTAAAGTGAATCCTGTGATTCTGTGATCTAATGCACTAGTTATGCACTAATGATTCACTGTATGGTCTCTAATCTCCTTTCAGCATGCTATCCAATTATTATAATACCATGCAGTTAAAAACTAATTTTAAATTTTTTATTTGAACTACATTATTTATGTAAGGTTTTTTAAGTTATGGAGCACTTTTACTGGAGTTCTTAAATAAATGTAAGTAAGAATGTTTGGAGACTTGTAACTGATGAGGCAGAAGCTTTCCACTTTGTTGTACTGGTCTTACGACACCTGTTTTAAGGAGCTGAAAGGCAAACTTGAGAGAAAGAGAAGAAGATTCATAATTTGTGTGTGCTACCACTTTAAGGACTGCAGAGCAGTGGTTAAATATCCCCAAATATCTTCAGATTTGCTAAGCACATTTGGAACTTCCTCAAATGGTTATTAGTATCCATTTACTTTTTCATAATACTCAAAAAAAGGGTATCCTATATTGGAATATCCCTGTAGAGAATAGTTCAGGGGTGTAACTGCACTGTTCTAGAAATGTTTTCTGTTGTTTACAACAGTTGTTGTTTATATAAATGAATTGCTGGCCTTTCATAGTGTATACTTAATTATCTGCTGAGCTCCCAGGACTTCCATATTTTCAGTGGTTGCAAATCTAAATAGTTTGGCAGTTAAAAAATTGCTGCTAATTTTTCTGGCAAGTCTGTATATCTCTGGAATATAGGATTTAGCTTCATGAACTCAGAAGTCTAAATCCTAGCTCTGTTAGTCTAAACAAATTCCTGGTATCTTACATTTGACTGACATTTACTTTATTTTGCTGCAAGAAGAGACAGGGTTTTTATTTGAGCTCTTTCTTAATCAGTTCAAATATGTCCAGGACAGAACAGTCCTCATGTGAACAAGAGTGAACTGACATTGCAATGAAGTGGCAAAAGGGACAGAATAGTGAGAAGGGTTTGAAATAGACTTCCTTGTTTTTATATTCTTTTCTGACATTTTGATGAGAAAATCTGAGAAAACTTTCTACATGACATTCTTTTTTTCATAACTTCTGAAAGTTCTGTGACAAATACCAAGGGAATCGGCAATTATAGGAAGGCACAGTTTTGATTCCCATGTAAAAGCTGAGCCTTTCTTTCTTGAAACTGGTAGTGTTTAAACACATTTTAAGTTGACACTGATTTCTGTTCTGTTGTCTTGCTTTGACAGTAATATATAATGTGCCTAAATCTGTCTGTCTGCAAAAGACTGGAAGACATAAAACGGGTTTTGCTTGGAGTGTTTGCCTTTGTCAAAGGTCATCAAGCATGGTGTCTTCTCAAATGTCTTTGTAGTACTTCAAACCTAAGAATCCACTATCTTAACAGTGTTCAGTAGGAGTGGAAAAAAGAAACATATACTTCTGATTCTGTATTTATACGATCTGCGATGAACCAAATAGGGAGGTTTTTTGATTGCTTGATGGTTTTCTTTTTTTTTCTTTTAACTATTTCAGCTTGGGGAAAATGCAGGTAGGCTGCAGCCTTCAGGTGTAACCCAAAACATTCTATCACCGCTGCATCTTTCAGGAGCCAGCTGATGGCAGAGTAACACTTCTGAGAGAACTGTGTATTTATGCTGCTGTTAGCTCCTAAGTTAGCTTACATGAGTGACCTAGGACAGTGAAGTGCATCCTTTATGCCAGCCCCACCCCCCATCCTTTGATACAATACACAAATTGTCCCTTAGTCTATGGAGCACCCCTCTGACATGTATGTAAAAGGTCCACAAAATGTCAGTTGAGTTAATTTAATCCATGAGTTTGGGCTTCATCTGTTATGCTGGTCACTGAGGACAGGAGAGGTGGTGTGTTGTGTGGAGCTGTTGGGCACCAAAGGCAGCTCAGGTTGGCACTCTGCTGCACTTGCACTGCTTCTTGTAAGGCTTGTCCTCCATTGGTTCAGGTGGTTCCTTCTATAGTGATTCCTGTAACATGCAACTCAAGTCATGGGTTACAACAATCTAAAGGTATATCCATTACAGTCTCCACCCCTGGTCCTTTTGGGCCAGGTGATAGGATTTAACATTGTAATGAAGTTCCCCCCTTGTTCTTGGCCTGGCTAGCAAGAAGGGGTTCCTGCTATGGTAATTCCTGTAACATGCAACTCAAATCATGGATTGTTTTCACCCAGGAGTAAATCACCTTGAGATACACATTGGACTTCCCCATCCTTCTGCATTACCCACCAAGTGCACCCAGATCCTTGCACTGGTTGATGCCCAGCCAGACCCTTCGCGGTGGCCCCCTGGCCTACTTTCCCCCTAGTTCTGTTGCTGAGCAGGAATATGACCCAAGCCAAAACCAGCACACATAATCATAATTATTAGATATAGGGAATACCAAGGACAATTTGTGGCCCCATTATCTCCTTGAGCTTGAGAGCTGTGTAGACCTATTAATCATAATTAAATATTTTCCTCAAATTTCTAGCATTTATGCATGGCCAGTTGTTCACACTGACACAAGAACTAAATGTACAAACTCTTCTGCCTCCACCTGGATTAAAACCAGTTTGGCCCCAGAGGGGCAAACACCTTAAACTTTTAAGCCTCTTCTGGAGAGATTGGGTTTGTGTTCAGTGATTTTCTTTAAAACCTTCACAAGTTTCAGTTACCTTTTTTTTTTTTTTAAAGCCCTTTCCTGCGATGTTATCCTAAAAGTCATGCTATTCTTCCTGACCTAGCTGTCTTCTGTATTGGCAGAATGTTTTAACATCATACTGTTTGCCAGTGTCACTGACTTATTTATTTATTTATTTATTTATTTATTTATTGGTCTCAGGACTTGTTTTGGCCAGCTTCCAGATTCTTCTCTCACTTTATAGCCCTTTCAGTATGATCAGTTGTATAGCCTCCATACTAATACTGATCTACTCCACCTGAAACAGAGCTTTCCTGTACGGTGCTTTATTAAATGTTTCTGCAGGGTGGATTAAATCTACTGCATAGCTTTTCTCTGGGAAAAGGTAATTTATCTTAGCAATAAAAGAGAGTAGTGGTATTTGATAGGAGCTTCCGTCTGTCTTCTGCTTTTTATTTAGCTTTTCCGTTTCTTCCATGCTTATGTGCACAAGCTAATGACTTTGTATTTTCCTAGATGCTTCACTTGCCTTTTTCAAATACAGTTTGCAGTCTTGTCTCAACAGCTTATGTGAGATGACTGACAGTATCCTTTGTCTGCAGAGTCTTTTGCAGTAGGGATTGTCTGTTTTTTCCAGTTCAAGAATGTTACATTCTTACTCAAAAGACACCTGCCATGAAGGCAATTTCATAAGGCTTTGCGATCTCTTTTCCCCTGCCCACTCCTGACATTTGGTGCTTATTTTATCCTCTTTTGGCATGCCATCTAAGCCAAAAAGGGAAGAGAGGAGCACCTTCAGAGACTTCATTGACTCTTCCTAAGATACATCTTCAGATGAGGTAGGATAAATCAGCTGTTGAAGCTCCTTACCTCCTCTTGTAGTATAAAAGATATCAAGATGACCAACTTTATTCTAGGTAATATATTTGGGAATACGTAAAATGAGGTGGATGAATCTCACTAATTCTGTGTTGTGTGCAAAATCAAAGGTTTTCAGTAATTTAAAAAGACAGGTATTTTCAGTGAAAAAAATACCTTTAAATGCTCATTCATCACCCTCAGAATGAGATTTAAAGATAATACTTGCTATTTGAGTCTGTTTATTATTCAGAGGTTTTTACACTTGCTTGTGAAGTCAAAAGACTGCAAAAGAAGACTCAGTCTTTTCACTGTAAAATATTTTTTTAAAAAAAGGAAACCCAAAACATTTGATAGGTAAACTGGAGCAAGGCTTGAGTATGCAAGCTTATGGGATTGGTAAACTTGTGACATTGGTGTACAGCTCAGACAAGGAACAGCTTGTAAGAAACTCTTCATTGGAGAATTATTCTAAGAGTTAAGAGGGGAGAAACCATTAACTAGGAAAAATGCCGAGGTTGTTTGCATGACTTTGCCTAAAATAATTTTTGTCTATAATTACATGATGATTGCAAGACTATAACTTAAGTAATAACCCTTGGTTCTTGTGACAGTTACTTGATTACAGAGGTAATAACCTCCATTTGGTTAGTCTGCACCTAGCTTTTTTTTCTGTAAGGCTCTGTTCTAATCCTTCTGTGAAACTGTGTTAAAAATGTTTGCTTTAAAAACTGTGAGATTTGCTTCACTTGTGAAGAATGTTCTGAAAAATAGAAGTAGCTTCAATTTTTTTGTGTTCCAGATAATCAAAAAATTACCCCAAACAAAATGCCATTTCTTTTTGCCATTTCTTTTTTTTCATTTCCTGCAGCTCAAAAAAAGCTTTTCATCACTGTTAATAACAGTAATGTCCATGTTGATTATAAATACTGTGTGGGAGTTAACACATTTGCTTGCGTTAAAATGCTATTCCACTTAGTGATCATCTGAGGTACTGAGAAGAAACTCCTCTTCAATCACTGTTCCCACAGGCTTTGTTCAGTAAAAGGTGGCTTTGGTTTTTTTTGGGAGATTTGTTTTTTGTTTTTTGTTTTTTGTTTTTTTTTCAGTAGAATTGCCTTTCTGTATTTATCATACCTGACACTTTGTGATGAATCTTCACTGCTTTTCCTCACGAGGCAACTTTAAGAAATTGCTCCTGACTTTCCAGTGTGTATATATCCTTTACCTATTCCTTTGAATATATTTTTCTCTTTTAGATCTTAGACCACAGTCTGGGTCTTGTCTGGGGGAGTGCATTCATAACGACAGCCCTTCCTTAAGCTGGTAACAAGATCAGGGACCTACTGTTCTTTGTACTAGGTATTTGTAACTGAAGTAGACTCTCTAACTTGGATAGTTTTTATCTGTGTGCCCATATCAAAACCATTGCCTTCATTTCCGCTGTGACTTTCTTGCACAGGGTCCTAAGTGCCTTAACCTCTGTAATGTTAAGGACCCTTCATTTGCAATTCTGTAGTCTGCCATTCACTTCCAGCCCTGTAACCTTTTGGGTCATTTTTAATGTATTTCCTAGAGCCTCTCTGGCAGTGTTTTTCCATTACTGTTGTCATAATGTTTTTCTTGTGGTCTTGCACCTACAAACTGAGATACTTTTGTTACTTTGCATTCTTTTGGGAGTCACAGTAAGCATGCTGTGCCTCTTGCGTTTGTCATGATTAACTTTCTGTCTCAGAGACTAACAATTATTTCCTTTGCCATTCAGCATTCAAAGAATCCTTTTTATCCAGTTGTCTTCTTAGAATGGTGTTGTGCATCGGAGCTGATATCTGCCTTACAGCAGTTGAAGTTTTTTGTCTATTTTAGAAATTTGTAATAAGGACATTTTAATTCTTAACCTAGTAACTTTGGCTTTTTCTGATGCTTCCTGGAACCAGCTGGTCCGACATGCCTACAGAGGAAAATGTTTTGAATTCTTCTAGCTATTCGATTTTTTAACATATATGTGTCAGAGCATGATCTGCCTCCTAAGCAGGACAGTGGACTGAGTAGTAACTGTATTTCACAAATCATTAGTGCTTAAGAGTTAATTCTATATTCCATAGTCTATGAGGACTGGGTTTTTTTAAGACTTCACCATGAATCCAGTCTCATTAAGGATTTGCTTAGAGCTGAAAAATTGTGGTAACTTCTTGTTTTTCAGCTTTGGATCACTCTTAAATTCTTCAGAGCTATCATTTGTTGTTGTTTTCTAACCTGAATTTACAAAAAGCACCTTATGCAGTTTTAATTTTTGCATGGGATACTTTTAAAAATATTTTATAAGAATTTGTAATTGTAATAGCATACTGTATCCTAATAATAAAATTATGTGGTCTCCTCCCAATACTGTTTCCAAGTATATATAGCTAACCATTCCAAAGTCTGTTCTGCTTAAGATTTTCATAGTGTCTCACCCAGAGTCCTTTCTGGCAAACATGCCCTCAGCTTTTTGTGGTTCCCTCCTTAGTAACTATGAACTGTTAATATTTGGAAGTGATACAGCAGATCTTGATGGGGGAGCATATGCATAATTCAGTAGGATTTATGTATGCATGTGTATGTATGTATGGATTATAAATCTGTTAACATAGTAAAATTGAGTCTTGCTGAAATTATATGCTTGTGGTCATTTCACCTTGGATCTCAGTAAGTCTCTCAGCATTAACATTCATGGCAGTATTTGGAGAAGTGGCATTGAATGCATTATATGCTGAATAGATATTTCTGTAAACAGAGCTTCTCCTTAAGTGCTGGGGACCAGGTTCTGTTTTCTACCAGAGTGTCACCGCTACCAGCTCTGTACAAAGTCATCTCTGAAACATTTTGTTTTCTGTTGACTTTGTTTTGACTCACAGTTGATGAGAACACCAGACCATCTCCTGGGTTTACCCAGTGCTATTAAACAACTTCAGCTAGAGTAGTTTTGGAGTAATTCAATAGATAGCCAACAAAAAGTAAGTAATACATCCATCAATTTTAGGGCATTCATCATAGAGTTTCATGCAGGGATATACAACCATCTGTCACTCATGCTCCTTTATGATTACTGTCAGGAATTAAAAATTAAAAGGTGGATGACTTCAGTCAGCAGATTAGAAGGTGTGTACCTTGGGCATTGTATAAAAAATTCATTGCAGAAACCTTCACCCTTCCAAAGCAATATAAAGCAGCAGCCATGCTTCTCTCATGGAATACTCAGAACTTGACAGCTAGGTTAGGCAGTAGACAGTTGATGCCCCTCCTGATCAACAAAAACATTTGGGAGAAGCCATAGATATTTCAACAGCTCGTTTTGTTTTATGTTTTTTTTATTTTGAGCAATTTCATAACTTCTTTCCTGACCTGAAGCTGCCAGTTTGCATTCCTTGTGTCAGACTATTAGTGTTTTCCCAGTAACTTTATTCTTGGTGTTGAGGGAGGCTTAAAATAATTTCCTGAAACTGATTCTCAGGTTTGCAGTCAGAAGTGTTTAGTGATCTATTCTACAAGATGACTGCAAGTAATAGACCTGTTTTCATTGGTCTTAGATTTCCTGGGGGCCTTGGTTTTGATATACTTGTTTTTTAGGAAGGGGAAGCTAGATTTCAGAAAATAATACTTAATGGTAGTATGCCAAACGTGGAAGAAAGATGATGTATTGATTATAACAAAAATGCAAAAAGGAAGGTGGGAAAAATCGGAGAATGTGCCTTTTGGAAACAGGAAGATACTCACTGTACACTTTCCAAAATAGGCTTTGCTAAATTCAGAAATGCTAGGGAAAAGGTTTCTGGAAAAAAGAGGCTTTTAGGATGGCCAGGGTCTGGAGCAGGTGACCTGTGAGGAGAGGGAGACACTGAGGATTTGTTTAACCTGGGCAGGTGGAGGCCAAGCAGCAATCAAATAGGAGCCTACATCTTCTTGTGAGACGGTTACAGAGGCAGTGGTGCTGTTGATTTTACTGTTCTAGCTAGCTTTCCCCAGCACTTCTACATGCTTAAATTAAATTAACCATCTTCTTTATCCTCCAAATGAAAACAGTAACTTTCCACATCCCACCTACTGTAAGTTTTTAATTGGAAATGAAATCAGATACCAAGTATTAAAAATAAGAGTGCCTTGTGTATCCTGACATAAAATTAGCAAAAAAATCAGTGAGAGTAGCCTGTTACTGCACCAGTATTGTTTGATAATAGAGTCAAGTGCTAGAAACATCTTAACATCCCTCTGGATTATCCTTCATTCTTGTGGACTGCTAATTCTCTTCCCACTGATTTAGAACAGGTTTGATTTTCCTGTTTGTTCAGTTGCAAGCAGTAAGACAAAGAGATTGTAATATCCTTCACATTTTTTCCTTTTTTTCCTTATGTAGATATGAGAGTATGCATGTGTGTACATAACAGCAGTGATGCAGTTGAATAGAAAGTTGCAGAGGTGGAGTTTAAAATGGTAGAGAAAGTGTTACAGTCATACTCTAGAAAATAAATTAAGCCAGTCTTCAAAGACTCAAAAATTGTAATCTATCAGATAAGTGAAAAAATAATTTTGCAGGTTTTTTTCTTTTTAAAAAAAAATCATTGTGCTTACAGACACAATGTTTATATGGAACGTGTCTGATAATGTTACAGTATGTACATTTACAAACAAATTCACCATACCCCCAGCAGCAGATTGTTTTCTGGAATTCCTTTTTTGTTGGATGAAGCCTGAATGCTTTGGGCATCTTCTGAAGATGCCCAGTATTATCCTCCTATCTTGATGAATTATCATCAAGGAAAGGAGAAGGTGTACTAAGAGTTACAAGCTTAGGGCATAGGCCAGGGTAATGCTTACAAGTGGTTTCTGGGATGTAACAATAAACGTGGAATAAGCAGACTTGTCAGCCTGCAGGTAGTCTCAGCATTCATGAGTATGTGAGGAAGCCCACTCTTTAGTCATGGCAATGTTAATGTATAAAACCTTAGCCAAAACTGGGATTGTATTGCACATGGAATAAGAATACGTTCCATGTTCCAGCGTGTCAGTTTCCCAAATAGGTAGATTCTTAATACAGTTGTGAAATTAATTGCATGAAGTGAATTTTGTTGTCTTTTCAGTACTTCTCTCCAGATCAGCCTTAATAAGATTTCTATTTTAGTTCAAAAGAGGTAATTCTTTCTGAGTGCTCTTAAATGACTTTAAATATCTTCTAAATGACCTTTTCAAAGGCCAGTCTTTTTTGAACGCTAAAATAGTCTTATTTACCCCAAAATATCTCTTTATATACTTTGTTAAGCATATTCATTTTACTTCAGATTTCATAGGAATTATTGTACTAAACATAAAGTTAACAAAACCCAGCATGTAGTAATACTCACAGAAATCGGAGTGGTTCAGGTTTTTTGCTGATAAACACCGTTCTCTAGCTTAAGCAGGATATAGCATAGTGCTTATTCACGAGAAACAACCAAGTTTAAGAGATATTTTTTTTGTTGATGTTTTTATTCAGCTCTCTTGAGGTAGGATTTCTCTTCCTCACCTACATTACTGAAAGGCTGTTCTCTGTTCAGATAGTCTCTCTTAACATATGATGAAGGAACTGCCCCATAGGAAGACCTCCATTTCCTCTTAACGTTTTGTGTGGTGTTTCCTGTGTCTATTCAGTACATTTGAACAATCCCAATTCAGGAGTGTTTGTTCAGCAGCCTTTAGAAATTGTGTGATGTGTTAGTTGGCTTCTTGTTCTTGCTGGCAGAACTTTGGCCTTGGATATAACAAAGCCAGTGAAGAGGAATTTCATTAGAAGTCTGTGGTAGCAAATTCTAGTAATGGAAATACAGGCTGCAATTCAGAGTAATTTTAAACAGATCCAAATGCATCTTTTCTTGACAGCAGTGGTGCCTGGCTGCCCCGTCTGCCTTTGCCTACCATGTTCCTTGTACCAGTACTAGCATGTCAACTATCTAGCCTGGTGGCAAGTTGGACTGGAACACTGAACCACCTCAAAAGTAGTTTGGCAGCCAAATATCGAAGTCTTCAACTGCTTCAGTGCATTGAACCTTGTTAACATGTTGCTCTGTATGATCAGTAGTTTTGAAGTGAGGATATGCATGTGGAAGTTTGTGGGGGTAGCCTGCAGCTGTACTGAAGGTAAACTGAAGCCTCTGTGTGCCCCATGAAATTAACTTGCGAAGAGTAATTGTGCTTTTCTTCATTGGATACAGGCTTAGAGTATTTACTAGTCTTAGCTTACCTGTATCACAAGACATTCTGTTTAGTGAAGGTGCCTCTTAAATGAAGCCCAGTGACTTCAGTTAGGCTAAAGGTGGCCATGGTGTTCTGCTCTGTTTCTCCTGAACTTAGTTCAGCAGGAGTGGATGTTTCCACAGCACATAAAGGCCCTGCAGTAGCAGGGAAATGATGAGGTAAGACAGGCCCACATGGTCCACAGTCTGCTAAGAAATGCAAAAGAAAAAAATAAAAAAAAAAATATCTGAAATTCTTCACCAGGATGAATTAGAGGGAAGTGTCTTTCTCATCTGAGATCTCATGGGCAGTCTGTCCTTGAGTGTGGCAGCAAAATGTAGTAGGTATAGAGCTTTAAAAAATGTGGACTATTTATATGATCTCAAAGTATCTTTCTGCTCTTTGGGAAGGTGTGACCTGCCTCTAATACCTCATACAGGGAAATACCTCTACCCTGTCAAAATCAAACCCACGTCTCTCTGTGTTTTCTGCTGGACATTTGTGCAGTGAGAGGAAAAAGGTCCCTTTAAGTCACCACTGAAGTCTTGAACTGTGGTATTTAATTGCAGGTACTGCCTTAATTCCCAGCTGCATTGTTAAATGCATTTGCCAGGCTGTGCAAGGACTGTGGAGAGAGAGCTTCAGTAGGGAAAAGTCCAGAGGCTCACAGATTCCAAAGTCATAAGCAATCACCCGTACCCGTACTCATCGAGTCTGCTTATAGAGTAACAGTGACTTTGCATTTATTTAAATTGTCATGGAACAAATGAAAATATCTGTGTGGTTCCCAGGTAGGGAGTTGAGTCACTGTCATGGATGTGTTTAAAAGAGGGATAAATTAGGGCCTTCTCTAAACTTAAAAGCAGCAGTTTACGGGATTGCCATTCATTAATAATATACACTGCTGATAATTAGGTCTCACTCATTATCAATCATTTCTCATATTCAGGACAGTTAACTCTTAACAATCTTAGGTTTGTTGTCTGTAAAGTTGTAATACCAAAAAACTGCTGTCGTATATTCAGCATAGATTATGTATAAATATATGTGTAAACATATGCATATATTATAAATAAATATATATGTATTTATATATAAACATAATTTTCTAGGCAATTAATATATATTTATATATATGCTTAGCTGTGGTACTAGATGCTTGTTGGTTATGCTAGTAGTCTTACAACTTTTCAGGTGCTTACAGTGTTGCAAAATGCTTATAAACTCTTTCTGGTTTCACTATTCTAGTATGTATATGTCTGGGTTTAAGAAAAGGAAATACTAATTATATTTTGCATTTAGTATGCAACTTCTTTTACACACAACAGGCTTCTGCCTTGGCTACTTCATATTGTACTACACTTTCAGTATGCAAAAACCTTAGCATGAAATACCAAATCCCAGAAAGACAATCTATAGTTCTTTATGCTCTAAATAGTCAAGGGGGAATGGGCACAGTGGGTGATTCAGAGATCTTTTCTCTCATATATTTTCCTAGGATTGAGATTGGCAGAGGAACATGAGCTGTTTCATGTGTTAGAAGTAAAAAAACCAAGTTAATCCCTTTCCCTGCATATAGCCTGTAAATTTGTAACCAAAACCTGGTAATTTGAACGCATATCCCTTGTACTTCTGTTTGAAGTAGAAGGGGTGTATCAAACACACACAGTCACAAAGCTCTGGTACTCTTTTCATATATACATATATATATATATATATGTGTGTGTGTATGTCTTGGCAAGTCATCTGATACAGTATTCTAATTAAATTTCACCAATTTAACAGTGTATCACAAAAGTATAGGCTTGAAATTAAGTGTCTGTACCATAGTGAAATCAAATTCAGAAACAGCTTGATGTTCATATTAGGATAGTATTATGTGGATTTGTAGCACAATCATAAACAACTGGAATTTCAAAAAGCTGTTCATGTTACTCAGTTCAGTCTTTTTCAGTGAATACAGAATAATATTCCTTTGCAGTAATTATATTCTTATTTAAATGTATTTTTAAACACATCTAATGAAGATGTCTCCATCAGTCATGAAACAGTTTATTCCGTTCTAAATTGCATGCCTTGGGTGGTGTAACTCAAGCTTCTTCCAGAAGAAGCCCTTGCATTCCAGATGTTATGCCCTGGCCAACACAGTGGCCTTAGCTTAGATGGTTTTTATTTGATGTTTGTATTAATTCTTTGTATACCATTTTGAATTGAAATGACATTAAGAATTGACATAATGGTTTGCAGTAAAATTGGGTTACCAGAATATACTGTTCTTACTACCTGAAATTCTTAGATGCCACTCCAGAAGAAATTTGCAAATGCTTATTTTTAAATCACAAAGAGCACAAACTATTCTTTGTTCTCAGACAGCGAAATTAAATAAAGTAGTACTGCATAAATACTGTGCAGTTTAACTAGATTTCTTATTTACTCTAGTATTACCATGCAGTGAAGTGGTAGTTGTAGTTTTAATCTTCTACCACACTTGGTTTAGGCCTCACTTTAGCTGAATTCCTGCAACTCAAATACTACTTAAATCCTCTGAAAGCAAACTGTCTATACCCATCACACTGACTTTCATGATAGGTGATCAGATTATGGGGGATAATAAAATACTTGAGATACACCCCACTTGCCACAACTCTCTGCCTATGCTACCACAAGAGGACTCATCTGAACTTGTTGCTGAAAGATGAAGGACATCCTTAAAGTAAATCTTTAATTTGCATTAATTAATTTGAGATTAGTTCAGTCTAACATGGTATACAATTCCAGGATGAAGCATGAAAAAGCATCCTCAGGAGGGCAGAGTTCAAGCATGTATTCCTTTTACTGTGTGGCTTTCTCAGTGCTAGACAAAACTAGACAAGCACGATAAGACTTAAGCTATGCTGATGAGCATCGAAGAAAATGAAAAGGCATACAGAGAAGAAATTGTGAATTACCTCACATGATGAGTATTTTTTTTTTTTTTTTCAAAAAGCACTGAATAAATAGGCACTTGTTCTCCCTAATTATTCCGTTTGGTTGCTAATGAAAAATGTGTCTTGTCTTTTTTCCATATAATTTAAGAAATCTGTTCTTCCCACTGACCTTTCAGAAGGCAAGGTAATTCAAGTGATAATCTGAAGACGGAAGAAAGGATTTCAGATATCCCATTTTTCAAATTAAATGGCATCTACTTGTCTCACACTTCTGGAGGCCTCTTTTACAGAAGAAAATGAACCTTCAACCACCACTGAATTAACTGATTTTTTTTTTATTTCTGAGAACTGACACATAAGTAACTGTTCTCCACTCTAGAAACAGCTGAGCTCAAATGCAGTGAAGTTAATGGTAATTTAGCAGTGAATTTAAATGTTTCCGAGGGTTATGTTTGTTTCTCCAAGTAAAGCTAGGTATTAAAGCATTATTGTAGCATCTTTCCTAATATTTCAATTATATGTTACCAGGTTTTCTAATTCAGAAGTGCTGTTGACTTCAGCTGAAGTTTTGTGTAAAAAATTATTATATACTTCAAAATTTTGCCTGAAATGATTCGTACTTAAGTTATAGGTAGTGGTGCTTTCCTGTGGTGAGAATTCATGAATTACACAGTGAGCAGTTGTGGAGGAAAAGATGGAACACATACTCTACTTGTATTTGAAACCAACACATTGCATGAGAAAAGCTTCTTTTCCACAAGGTGTATGTTATTCATATTGAATATTACAGAAGTTTAGTTCTATCCCTTTACCTGTTTTCTGTCTTCAGTCTACAAGTGATAGGAAATGAGTTGTTGCAAATTAGTTTAGTCTGTACTTTTTGAGGTCCTTCTGTGTGTGGTGGATTCGTGGGTTGGGTTTCCTTCGCTTCGAATTGATGTGAAGGATCAAGGGAGATATGGTGGTACCAGGTCATGACGCAAAATAAGGCCATGGAGTACCAGAAGAAAATTCCCAGGACATTCTGGGTGAAGCACACAGGATAATATCAAACTGACTCAAAATTTACAATTTATTTAATTCAATCATACAAGGTAAACTGTCTCAGTAATTCCAGGTTACAGTTGTGGGACTTTTTAATTTAAAGAATAAGCATCAATCTTTTGGTAGTTTTGTCTCCGTTCAGACTGAAAGCAGATTCTGACACAGTAGGACTTTGTGGAATACTAGTTCCAGCTTTGAGCTACATTATTCATCCTGATTCTTTGGCTAAAATTACTATTGGAATCACTGGCAAGGGTTTACAGCTGCTTCCCCAACTCCCATTTTAAAACTTTCTTTTTCGTTGTTGCACTTTATAACCATCCTCAGCCTACATGCCCAGCAAGTGTATTTTTATCACCATGATAAAAATTACAAATGTGTTCCCAATTAAAACTAACCATGTTATTACTATAATACTTTTTAAAATAAAGTTTTAGTCAATGTGAGGCAATTTGCTAGAAAGAACAATTACCTGGTTTATACTTTTTATGCTCACTGAATTTTGTTCGTGTTTTGTTTTTCACATAGTGATTCCAGAGTTTATTAGTCAAGTAAATATTGCATTGGAGAGTTTAAGCAAGAGCACAGTGCATTCATTTGATGATAACCAGTTTGTGGACATCTCTAAGAAGGTGTATGATACAATTCATAACATCAGATGCTCAGTCATGATGATTCGGGTAAGTTATTTGTTTGTTCATTTATTACTCATGTCTAAGATAGTTCAGGACATCAGGGTGTTTTCAGGAAAATGTAGAACTCTGCATGTGAACAATGCCCCATAGGTCATACTCAGGTTGAACTGATCTGGGAAATTTGGATTACAGTGAAACACCAGTGATTATAACTTGGAAGGCTAGAATTGTGTTGAGTACCAGATCAGAGTGTTACATAAAACATGTTTTGTTCTTCAAAAATGTTTATTTATATTTGGTTGATAAAGATCTTAATTTATTTCATGCATTACAAACTTGCGGCTACAAACCCAAATCTGCTTACAGCTCTTCAACCTTAACTTTATTTGGTGGACTGTAGAGTATATTCAGGTGATTCTGATAATCTCTTGTTGAAGTTTTGTCAGCTTCATAGCGGAAGACTGAACAGCCTGATTTCTATAAATCTTATACAGTCACAATCAATGTACTTATCCTAGTGTTCTTCCTGAAGTTCAAGAAATGTTTCAAAACAGCTTATTTTTAAAATTTGAAACAGAATTTTGTCAGATGCAGAATTTTCACAAAACACCTTCAGTCAGCAAATCCCATTTCACATGTTATAGCAACTGAGCTACTGTATCCCTATGTTCAGCAATTTTGTTTTTTAAATAAAATTAAACATGAATAAGAAATGGAGATACACTTTTCAAATGTAAATTTGTCTTCTGCATTTTCATTTTCAGTTGAGAAAAAAGTAAGAAACAGATTCCTCTTCTCTTTCAAATATAAAAACCTATTGAAGGCTAGCATGACCAGCAGGTCAAAGGAGGTGATTCTGCCCCTCTGCTCTGCTCTGGTGAGACCCCACCAGGAGTCCTGCATCCAACTCAGGAACCTTCAACACAGGAAAGGTCCTGTTGGAGCAGTCCACAGGAGGGCCACAAAAATGATCACAGGGCTGGACCACTTGTCTTACGGAGACAGGCTGAAAGGGTTGGGGTTCAGCTTGGAGAAGGCTCTGGGGAGACCTTATTACAACCTTTCAATATTTAAAGGAGGGCTTTTAAGAAAAATAGGGACAGACTTTTTAGCAGAGCCTGTTTGGACAGAACAAGGGGTGCGATGGTTTTAAACTAAAAGAGGACAGATTCAGAGTAGGTATAAGTAGGAAATGTTTTACAGTGAGGGTGGTGAAGCACTGGAACAGGTTGTCCAGGGACGTAGTAGATGCCCCATACCTGGAAATGTTTGAGGTCAGGTTGGACAGGGCTCTGAGCAATCTGATCTAATTGAAGATGTCTCTACTTATTGCAGGAGTGTTGGAGTAGATGACCTTTAAAGGTCCCTTCCAACGCAAACAATATTATGGTTCTGTCATTCTAATATGGAAAAATATTAGTGAGTTAACATATTGCAGTGTGTAATGTAAGTCAAACAGTTTCAGCAGAAATTCAAATGTGCAAAATCTTTAAAATAAGCCTCATTTAATGCCTGCATTGTTCATCCTGCTTGCCCTTAGTGACTCGGGGACTCTTGGTTTTTTTTAAGATTACACAGTTGTTCCTATCTGTTCCTCAGTGAGATCTGAGTCTTCTGTACATCCAGCCTTCTTGGGCTTGAACTCCGGATGATCATGACTGACTATCGCTTTATGGAGTTTTTAATCTTTGGGAAATACACTGAGGAGTGTAAAAAGGCTTCAGTCAGTTTCTATGAGGACACAGACACTACTCTGCAGGAAGCTCTGAGTGTACTTTGTTACAGTCCTCTGTGGTGTGTGTATGTGTGTGGACAGGCACTCAAAAAAGAAAAGGGTATCTCCCCTATACTTCTTTTTGAAGCATGAGGGGGAAGTACCTTAATCTCAAGAGACTGTACATATGTATAATGCATAGTAAGCATACAGTGTATGTGTACTATGTAAGTGCATAGTGCATCTAAAATTACGAGTCACTGCACAAGACCTAAATGGGAAGTATTAAGATGAGGATTTCTATTGGTGCCATCTTCTGCTTTTGCCCTTTAACAAGGCAAGAAAAAAAAGTATCAGAAATTACCTTGTTGGTTGTACCTGAAGCTGTGAGTAGCAATGAGCAGATACTCCTCCTCCTCCTCTGAACTGAAGAAGTTATGTCCAATGGGATAAAAGCCTGCCTCCACCTGTACTGAAACTCCCATTATCTTAAACAATGTATGTGTTTGCCTTAGAGATCAGTGTTGCTTGTATTCAACTATGATTGAATGTATTCAACAGCCCAGCAATTACAGAGTCCTGACAAAAGCTCAGGTTAAAAAAAAATAATTCATTAAAAAGGACATGTGCAGCTTTCTACTTAATGAACACTACTATTCAGACACTGTCATGAGAGAGTTTTTTTGAGATTTGGTGAAATGAGTCAGCTACTCCACCATCCTTTAAGAGGTACTGACTTCCAGCACAGAGAGTGTGCTGAGGAAAACCTGGCATTCATTTTTTGAGTAAGGTTGTATTTGCAGTCCTAATTAGATACATTCCAGACAATAGCAGTTTCATTTTAGTCTGCCTGTAAGAAGCTTTAGTAAATCTGATGGTTATTCGGATCTATGCTGTTAACCACAGCAGCCAAGGTGAGGAAATAAAAGAGTTCTGTGGCCAACTTACAGGGGCTTACTGATACAGTGCCAAAGAGCAACACGTTGCTGATTACAGACAGTTGCAAGACTGAATCAGGGAGAGAAATTGTTGATCAAAATGTAGTTGGGAAGTGTAAATGAACAAAGATGCTGATTCACAGGGGACAATTCTTCAACATCAAAGTAAAGCAGGAACACTCCAGATCAGTTCTTCAGGAAGCATTTCAAGTATTTAATTACACAGAGAATGTTTTTAAAAATAGAGTTCCTAACTGTAAAATGCTGCCAAATAACTATTGTTAATGCAAATGATCAGATATACTTTTCAATGTTCAAGCTTAACCACAGATAAATAAAACATTTATTCCAGTCCTACAGGTATACTGTGAGTAACACTTGAAAGCAGCTAAATAGCGGAGGGTGTGCTGCACTGGTGAGCTGCAATAGACATGCATCTGGAGCTGCAGGATGCTTCTCTTAAGATGCTTTTCATTGTTTCACTCACAAGGATTAATTCATCCAGTGATAGCTGTTGATCTGAAATTAGCAGACATTTGATCCAGGGAGTATAGCTGCTTGTGCTTATTAGCATCTACATTCCTCAGTCCTTTTTTGACTCTTGAAGCATCTGATTTTTGTTAAATTGTAGAGGCTTTGGGAGCTTGATTTTGCACAGAAACATTTGGGCATTATCTGGGGAGTGTTTTAATTAGAAGATTGCTGCTATGGAAATAGATTAGAGCAGAGACTAGACTTAAACACAAGAATTCTGCCATGTGGCATATATGGAAAAGTCAAAGGAAACAGGATGATGGTTTTTGAGACAATACATATTGAATGTTGCATAATGTTAAGGCTGATGCCAGAACTTCTTTTTTAAGAAAAGGAGCTTCTATATGAAAGTATAATTTGTTGAAGAATATGAGACAGCTGGATTGAAATAACAGCTAATAATATCCCATTAGGATATTAAACGCAGTGGAAAGTGGTAATGGCTTCAAATGAGTAATAAGTGCTGATAGCTGAAGCAGTAATAAAGTCATCCTAACAGAAATACAAGAACAGTGGAAGAGAATTCACGAAGTCGAAGTTTCATAGAATTCTTTGTTTTTATTGGAGGATAAACAAGTGAACTGCTACCAGTTTTCCAGAGAGGAAGAAGAGGGAAAAATGTTCATATAGACTTTATTTAAAATGCTTTTCATGTTCATGAAAGCAGTGAATGAGGAACCCGTGTTCCCTAATTTTATGAGAGGTGGAAAATGTATATTGAGATTGTAGTTCTTACCTGATACAGTGCATCATTGTGATTCATTACTTAAAAATCCTTTCTGCTGAATTTGTGTTCTGTGTGCTGTTTCTTTCAGAATTCTGGCATGGAGACTTTAGGTTCCCTCAGAGTTTATGGTGTTTGGCTTTTTGAGTGGGTTTTTTTGTTGGTTTTTTTTTTGCACATTGCTCCCTTATTACCCTTGAGCAGCCATTCTCTGCACCATGTTGTACATGATCTCCACCCCGGTCTTCCCCGGTATTCATTTTGGTTTTCTGTAATACCTATATAGTTTTATTTCAGCTAGATCCTCCCTACATCCCTGTTAGATTCCTTACCTTCCTGTTTCTTTAGCTAATAGTCATTTATTGTGGGTTTTAATTTCCTTTGCAAAATCAAACTTGGTTTAGCTACACATTCAGATGTCTACCGCATGAGTCTTTTAAAAATTTTTTGGCTACCTCAGAATACCCTTGGGATGGGTTCCCTTTTTCTCTTGTTGTGTTGGTTGCAAATTCTGGTTAGTTTTTCATTCTGTTTTGAAGAAATGTAGGAGTTTGTCCATAACAGAGCTTGTGAGCTCTTCAATACACATGATTTCTCTCAGTAACAGACTTCACAGCGGACTTTGATCTCTTGCATCCAGCAAAGTTACAGGAATTTTCAGAACATGGACTTCTTGGAAAGAAAGATAGCAATTGGTAAAAACTTTCCTGTCATCCTGTTTCTCTTTCAGCCAGTTAACAAATGTCTGGTTTAAATTCTGCCTTTGCTTTTACTAATGTCAGAATTATCCTACACATGCAGGGGTTTCTACATGTTTCTACTTCTATAGTAGGAATGAGTTAGAACTTGTCAGATGCAGGTAATAGCACACATGAATTGAACCTCTGTTTTAAATCTAGAGAAAGCAAAGCAGGGAAGCATTTGAGAAAAAAAACCAAAAACATTTACTGCAGTCTTATGATGGGTTATTTTTTTTTTCAGAAGAGCCCTAAAACTTCGTGTGTGGGGAGGAAGAAAGACAAAGAACTATTTATATAGTCTTGGTAAACTTCATTGTTTCTTGTTGGTCTGAAATTGACTGATGCTGGCTTATTACAAATACATATTGGGAAGTTTGTTAAATACCTTTTTTCTTCATTTTTAAATCCTATGCCAATTGCACAAGAGGAAGAGCTTCTGCAGCGGTAATTAGCAAGCCAGTTGGGCCTGCACTTCTCATCACTTTCTTGGCATTTCTGACCTAAGTAGGTCAGAGCTGACCTTTCCTTCCCTCAGTTCCTTGTCAACTTCAATTCTGTCATCCAAAGGTTGATACATCTAGATGCAGTGTGCCTGAAAAAGGATATATCTGATGTTCTTTAAAAAAGAGCCTAGAAGTGTCTGTTTTGTTAAGGATACCTGGAGACCTTTTCCAGGTTTTTATCCTGAGTCACATGAAAGGTGTTACTGGGGAATGTTATGGTTTTGCTGCTGACACCAAATAAGAAGTGAGTTAAAACTGTTTGGTGCCGTGATCAAATATGCATACTGGCAAGTAAAAGCTTCTGGCAGCTATTTGTCCCTGCCATACTGGCTTTTTAACATCTTGAGTCAGGATCACCAACCTTGAGGTACTATTATGGAGAAAACTGAACTCAGAGCACTATCCCACATAGATTACATTTCATACCTTGATTCATCTACATATATATTTTCCAAAAAGTCTTATGTTTTTTACACTACAGTGTACCTGGGAAGCGATCTCATACTGTAGAAATATGTATTTGTTTATATTTAAATCTGTATTAGCATCGTAAACTCAGGCATTATTATTATTACTTTGCCTTGCTGATGTCTTAACAAAATGCTCTGTACTGCAACAGTTTTGCAACACAGTCTGCACACATTTCAATGTAATATCCTGACTTTTTTTTAATGCTAATCTCCATTTAGTACCAGGTCAGTTTGTGTTCCCAAATAAATAAAGCTGATTTCTGTTTTCTGGCAAACAACTACACATACCATTTTGCTTGTATTTCATATTTATGTACCATATAAAAAACTCTCAAAGGTCTGATTTTCTGCCAGTTTCATTAGTTTAAAGCCTTCAGTATCTTTGACAAATCAGACAAACAGTGTGGTTCTCTGTGTAATAGTGTTGCTGGTTTTGTTGCTTTAAAGAGCAAAAAGGTGCTCAGCAGCGTAACTGTAATTAAAACCCACCCTCTCATTTTCCTTGAAAGCTGCATTCTGTTTTTTCTGAATATGTGCGCAGGTTGCTACCCTAAGAAGGATCTTTAGAGTTTGGAGTTGCCACAATTGCTGTAACAAGTATGTGTTCTTAAGAGTTGCAGTGTTTCCACAAAAGAAGATTAATTTATTGATTTTAAAAACAGATGATGTGTTCACATCTCAGGTAAAGGGAGGGAGACCAAAGAGGAATAAGCAGATGCTCACCTTTTTAATCTTCAACAGTGGAGTGGAAGCCAAAGAACAGATACATTGTTATTTACCCAAGGAAGCATGGCCCTTGTCCTCCCACATATTCAGGTCCTCTTTGCTTAAACCATTGTATTAGAGAATTAGAATGAGCAAGGTAGTTGGGGAATGATAGATATTTGGGGGGTTTTATTTAAGATAAGGGAAAATGCCTGAGTTCTGTGCTTCTACATTCCTATACTTGCAGACTGACAAGTTTTAACTTTTTGGTTCATTGTACATCCTTCTGACTGCTGCCCCTGCTCCTGTGCTCCAGCCATTCACTCAGTTTTTGCAGGGAGATTTCTGATTGTAGGCTCTGAGTTCTTTTTACACATAAAATGAATAGTGGGTAGGAAAAAAGATGCCTCCTTCATCCTAATACGTGCAATTCCAGAACTGTCCTTTTACATCCATGCACTCTATCATTATTATACAGAGAAATCATCCTGTAGTATAAGGGTATCAAAAGCAGATGCCCCCTTCTGAGCAAGAATATGTAGAATTTTCATATTGCTTTATATTTATGTTGGAGGAGTAGATTCCTCCAATTCCATGTATAAGCATATGAGAAAGCACTTGACATTGTGAGGCTACATCTTGCATGCTTGTCTGATGGTGAAGATTTTCTTTCCCCTCCAAAGCAGCAGCTGACATGTGCCATCCAGGTGTCTAGATATGACTAAATGGAAGTATGTACTTAAGTGCCAGGAACTCACCACTTGGATAGTAGCATGTTCAAGTGTAGTTACTATATGTTAACATTTATTACTTTTTTTCATTATTTGAAATTCTTGTAGTGCTATTCAGTGTTACTCTTTTTGTCAGAAATATTATGGTTAACTGAGCCTTGCTTCTAACCCAAAACTACTGCAGTATCTTTTGAATCAAATCTTACTTTGCACTGTCACACATTCTACTTGTCTCACACTCTTGATGGAGAGAGGAAGGAGAAGAGAAACATCTATAGAGGATCATGGAAGGAAGTGACCTCAGGACATCATCTGGCCCACCTCCTGTTGAAAGCAGAGTATTATCTAGGGCCCTGTCAAGCCAAGGCTGACTTTACTGTCTGATTTTTTCTTTTACTTATTAGTGGTAATGGAGAACTGATGGGGCAAACAAAGCAATAGTGTGCGCTGAATCTTACTTAGAAAAGCAAGCTGCTTGCTATATTGCATGCATCTACTAGACTATAATAGTTGCCATTGTTTCCTGTTTTTATGCCTGCTTCTTTATATTCAGTACATGACTGTATGAACCATCTTCTCTTTTTTTATACTTTTTCCAGTTAAAAATCTGCTTTAGATTTCCAGTTGGTAAAGTGTCAGCTAATGTGAAATTGTGTTGGTTTTGAAAAAAGGAAGGGAGGGGAAAAAGGCTTTGCAGGTATATATAGGTAAAAACAGTGAGTGATTTTAGAAAAGCTGATACTGGGACCAGTGGTGAAAGTGTCAGCTGCATACTATCGGTTACAAAATACATATGCAATTATCCATCCTGGCGAATCTGCATTGTCTTCTGCCCAAGCTTTACAGCCATAAGCATCATACAAGGCTGTGAGTTAAGAACTTTGCAGTAGCAAATTGCTACATGGCTCACCATCAAACTCACTTAGTGCTGGGGTTACTGGTTCAGTCAGGGAAGCCAGTATGCTTTGTACAGAAATGGATGATGTGAAAAATTTTGACTTACATAGTACTTTAAATTTCAGTTCTTCCCATTTTGGAGATTAAATTAGACTGCAACTGTGTCACATATGTTTATGTTTTTAATTGTTCACAAAGTTATCCCTCCCTTTCAGGAAAACAACTTTCCAGAATGATTTGGTAGCTCTAGTTTAGCGACTTACTGGAAAATTAAGCACAAGGCAGTATTTTTGCTGGAACATTAAAATCTTCACTGAGGGTTTTTTTTCCATACAGCAAGGAAAAGTGATGTGTATTCCTCCTTGCCATTTGGTGCTTACTGTCTAATACAAATTACATTCCCAGAGAAGTGGAATGAATATTATTTATTAAAAGGGGAAGACAATTTCTGTAGCTAAGTCTGGAAGGCACAGAAAAAGTGTTAGAAATCACAGATACTCTATTAAAATATGCATCCTGCCACATGGTTCACTGGAGTATGAGAAATGCAAGCCTGGAAATGGAGATTGCAGTCTCTCGGTAGTGTTAATAGCTCAGGCTATGGTTCTGATTCTGAAATCGCCCCTGTCAATGCTAATGCCAGTTCTGGCTCAGAGACCTTCATTGCTCAGTGTAAATCTGGCCGCAGATCCCTTTTACTGATCATAATCATCTGTACAGTCCATGGCCTAGTTGAAATTTCTCAATTGCCGTGATTTTCACTGCGGAATTATTTAACTGCTAGGATGGACTCTTTAGCACGATGCAGAAAAGCAGTGAGGTACATTACAAATATATTCAATATGTAATCAGACTTCAAAAACATAATAATCTGTGTGCTAGATTGTGATCTCAGTTTTGTTGTCACAAGAATGGAGTAGCAGTGCTGTGGTCTGTGTCATTCTGTGCTTTGACGTTGGTGTAACAGTGGAAGATCTGGTCATGCATGTCCTTGCTGATGAAGCAGTGTGACAGTGCAAAAGGTATAGGAGGAGTTATTTGTTTACTTAACCTTAAATAGTTCTTTGGTTTATGTTTTATAATTCCTTAGTATTCCATAGGTATATTTGAGTTCAGGTTTTGCTGTTAATGATGTCTTCCTGGTTTTTTGGTTTTTGTTTTGTTTTGAACATGGTTGGGAACTTGAATCATGCTAGATTATTTTCTTGAAAGTTTGCTTGTAGAGTTGGAATGCAGAGTTGATGAAGGCAGGTGGACATACCAAGCAAGCAGACATAGTAATAACATGGAACCTGACTCAGAAAAAACAGAAAGCTTGAAAGAAGATTCTTTAGAGAATTTTAAAAAAATCCTCCACTGAGCATGATAAATGGAAGATGGTATTTTTAAGTACTGCTTACCTGAAAAGATTCTCTAGAGGTTGACAAACCAGATACTACCTAATTACTTGAGAACCTCTGGGATTTGCTGTTCACTATAGCAAGTAGTTTACTTATTAGGAAATAGAGCAGTAACATTAACATAAAATTAGTTTGTTACTCCAAGTGCCTTGTTATCCTGGTCTCCATGAAGTAGGCTGCATAAAATGGTTATAGAAAATACAAGAAAATCCAATTATTCAGCAAGTTGGACAGAAATCTTTGTGAAAATAGAAACCTTCCTTTTTCCTAGGCACAGTCCAGCATGAAATAGTGCATGAGAAATGATCACATGTGCCAATTTGATTAGCCTTTAAATATCCTGAAATTTGTTACAGTGGTAAATTCATTACAAAAATAGTAATAACTTTTATGTTACGATACAGCAAAGCAGATCCATATGAAGTACTGAAAATAAAGAACTGCCAGTAGACCGGGAGTCCTCAAACTACAGCCCACGGGCCGGATACAGCCCCCCAGGGTCCTCAGTCTGGCCCCTGGTATTTACAGAACCCCCTGCCGGGGGCTGGGGGGGAAAAACAAGCAGCCGCAGATGGCTGCCTGCCACTGCATCCGCGTGCCGGCCCCCTGGTTAAAAAGTTTGAGGACCCCTGGTCTAGAGTGAGGCAGTGACACCTTGGGGATGCATACAAGTGCAGTTACGTGTCCCTGAGAATGGCTTTGTCAGCATATGATTGCCTTTGTTAGCCCCTTTGCACCCAGAGCAACTGCATGGGATCATGTCCAGCACAGGTAGGGGAATATCATCATTCTTCCAGGGGCACTGAAATCCACTGGCTGACTGTACGTAGTATTGCTGTGAGGGCCACATGCTTGACCGCAGTAATGGGCATCAGAGCAAGCTGAATCACTGACATCCATCATGCTTCCACCTATATGTATTGTATTAATCATACCAACGCCTGCCTTTTACTTTCTCCATAATCAGTAATTTGCTCATTGAGGAAATCAGATAAGCAGATGTCAGACAACTCTACATTCTTTGTGTTGTGATGTGTTATCAGAATGGGAATCGGTCCCTTTTGCCTTAGTGAGAAACCAGTCTGTCATCCCACCTGAACATGGCGTGGCATGCCATGCTATGTCTGTGAGTTTTGCTGACCCCACAGGACTGTTCTGTCAAATACACTCTGAAAATCTTTGTGGGTTTGTGAAAGTTGGATTCCAAATGTGTAAAAAAACAAGTATGAGACATAAAGAACAGAGCGGAATGTTTACTGTTTCAGTGAGGAAGAGCTAACCACAGCAAGCAAAAGTAAATGCCTTGTAGCACAGTTACATGCTTGAAGTGATGATGAAGTCAGATCTCACCAGTGCCCTGAACCTGTATAAGAACAAATCTCAGTCTGACTGGTCAGTGGCCAACAAATAAAACAAACTTGTCAGCTTCATAAGTGAAGCCAAAAATAGAACTTACCCAGATTTTAAGTAGAGCAGCACCAGAACAAATTTTTGCTTCATTTGCCAGTGTTGGTGTTTGCAGACTAATCACTTTTTTTCCGAAATGGAGCCAGTCCGCAGCAGAGGTGAAACCTAAACTTGTGTCTGCCTGAACTTAGTCTTCCCTTTCCCCTTGGCTGTTCCATTTCATTAATACAGCCTTAAGCCTTGCATCTTACAGCTTACCATCCCAGGCTTCACTGCTTGTTTGCTCCTGCCGTTTATAGGAAACTCACAGATCAGAAAGCAGGTGACTCACCCTAGTTGCCTTTTAACTGCAGAAAAGATTTGCATGAAGGGAGTTGTTTTTTCCTGAATGAAAAGATCATCCTATCTGATAGTGTTGCTGCTGTATTGTTGATTTTGTCTGGAGGGTTGGGTTTTTTTGGTGTATGAAATTGTACCATGCATGTGAAGAATGTACTAGCTTTACAATTCACAGGAGTGTTTTCTCCCTATAAAATTATTGCATGTTTCTCAGCTGTTACAGTTAAATCCACATGAAATTTTAGGTTGTGTTTAGTTCATCAATAAAAAGCTTAATTTTCTCCTGATATTTTCTATTCCATAAAATGCTGTAGCAAGTATTACCTGCAGCATGGATATTTAGAGATGGAATGATTCGTCCTTACACAGTCTGTAGGATTGCCAGATAGCTCAGAGGTTTGGCAGGGAGTTTTTACCTGGTATAATTGGATTTTAGGCTGTGATACGTTTCTGCTCCTTTTTTGTTTATTCGTGGGTATGTTGGTGAGCTCAGAGATTTATCTGCTGCCTAGGGAAAAAAAAAAAAAAGAAAAGATGAGAGCATTACTAATTGCCAAAAAATACCATGCTCCACAAAGTAAAAATGAAAGAACAATTGAAATTCATATCAGGGACCATTCAACAACTAACATGAGTAGCTTGCAGTGAAGACATAGGATAGTATTCTTTAAAAATCCTGATGCTGCGACACAGATGTAACTATGCATTGTCCCACCTCACGTAGTATTCTTTATTTGTATTCTCTTCATTTTTTTCCCGTCCTCCTTTTTTTTTTTTTCATTCCTTTTCTCTTTTCTCTCTCGTTCCTTACAGTTTGTCTCATGTTTCTATGCAGATTTACTTCTCACGCCTGATATCAAAGTAGTATAAGAATCTGTTCTAAAGCATGAAAACTGAATTCCCACAGGGTGCTAGTCTCTTTAGAAAAAAATGTAACTAGTGCATGAATTCTGATTTTTTTTTTGGATACTAAAATAAATATTATAATCAAGTATGAAATTTAAAGATGGTAAACTGTGTATAGAAGTTGTGTAATACAGTAATACAGTCCAAAACATCTTGTTAGAAGCAGAGGCATACATGCTAAAAGCTGCCTTGGCATATGGATGTGGATTAGAAGATGGATGTTTAAATACAAAGTTTAAGGCCCATAGACCCATGTTCGCATGCCCTGAAGTCTACCTCAGTCTATGTACTTAGTAGTTTATACAGACCGGGGAAGTCATCTGAGCTAGGCAAAAAACAGGTGGCACCATGAATTTAGTCCACTTCAGTCTCATTTCCAGAGTTGAAATCGCCACTCTGCCATGCCTTCCCATGCAAGATAAAGGAAGTGCTGGACAGACCAGAACAGGATCCACTGGCTAGGAATACAATTTAAAACAGCTGGCATTTTGTGAAAATACTGTCATCTTCATGATTAGTAGTTTCCATTCTCTTCTGGGCCAAGTGACCTTGCTAAAGGCTTCAGAGGTTAAAAGCAGGTCCCCCTGCACTTGACACTGGTGAGGCCACACCTCAAATCCTGTATTCTATTTTGGGCTCCTCACTTCAGGAGGGATGTAGGGGTGCTGGAACATACCCAGAGAAGGGCAACGATGCTGGTGAAGGGTCTGGAGCACCAAGTCTTATAAGGAGCAACTGAGGGAACTGGGGTTGTTTAGCCTGGAGAAGAGGAGGCTCAGGGGGGACCTTATTGCTCTCTACAACTACCTGAGAGGAGGTTTTAGGCAGGTGGGGATTGGTCTCTTTCTCTTCTCCCAGATAACTAGCAACAGGACAAGATTAAATGGCCTCCAGTTGTGCCAGGGGAGGTTTAGATTGGATATTAGGAAAAATTTCTTCACTGAAAGGGTGGTCAAGCATTGGAACAGGCTGCCCAGGGAGATGGTGGAATCACCATCCCTGGAAGTGTTTAAAAACCACATAGATGTGGTGCTTAGTGACATGGTTTAGTAGTGGTGGACTTGGCAGTGCTGGGTTTAGACTGGATACTGGGAAGCGTTTCTTTACCAAGAGGGTGGCCAAACACTGGAACAGGCTTCCTAGAGAGGTGGTTGATGCCCCAAACCTGTCAGTCTTTAAGAGACATTTGGACAATGCCCCTAATGACATGTTTCAACTTTTGGTCACCCCTGAAGTGATCAGGCAGTTGGACTAGTTGGCCGTTGTAGGTCCCTTCCAGCTGAAAATATTCTGTTCTGGTTTATTCTGCTACTTGTTCCAGAAAGTCTAAGCAAAATATATTGTTTTCCAAGGAAGCTATTAGGTGGTATTTTTTTCTGTACTATTACATAGAATGTTAACTAATTGCTTGGGAAAAAAAATATGTATTTTACTGGAAATACCGTGAAAGGAAATTGGAATTTCAAGGGAATTTAATGTATTTTTAAGCTCTAGTGGAGCACATCACTGAATAGTGGGCCATTGTGAACTGATACATGTAGATGTTATGGGCTACATGGTCTGCTTATAGAAATTTAGCAGCAATGTTAAAATCAGTAAACTCTGGCAGTTGCTCTGCTTGCAGGTCTGATTCCTATTACTTTGTAGGACAGAAAATTAAGACTTTGTCGATAAAACATTAAAAAAGAGGAACTAGGTAAAGGACATTCCACCACTGTGAGCAGCAGACCTTATTTACCCATCTCACTCCGCCTGTATCTGGTATTCATGTGGTCCCATGGTATGACACAGTTCATTGACCATTCATGACTAGTTATTTCCTGTCTTCTAACTCTTTTGAAGTCCTCTTCTACCCTTTTCACTCCATTTGGAATTGGATTTCTTCCTTGTGAAAGTTAGCTTCCTCTCCTTTTTAAATCTTAAAGTCTCTCAGACTCATGTGGGTGTTCACACCTGATTTCATTCCCTTCTCTGTTTCATATGTTGCTCTATCTATATTAAAATACTACAGTAAAAAACTGTAAATGTTTTAGAAACAAGCACTTAAAAGTTAGTAGATGGTGCTGTTCAAGTTTTCTGCAAACTTAATGCACTACATCTGAATAATGTGTCATTATATCATCCCTAGTGTATGTTTAGCAAGTAGGGGTGTTTTTTCATGGTATCCTAGTAATAATAGTAAATCTTGTTGCACTGCATTAAATAAGTACACCTTAATATCCATACTGCCTGCATGTATATGCATACTAATATGTTAGTATTTCCATAATAGAAAACAAAAGTTTAAACCAAGTTGATGAGTAGATTATTGGTTTTTATTCAACTGTGCGAGTTTGTTTTTACATTACATTAGGTATTGCAAGTCCCATTCTAAACTTTCAAGCAGTAGTGACTCCTACAACAAATTAACAGTAGTGCACTGCATAACTGAAGATAACTTCAATGGCTGTTGTTTTTTTCTATTTCTCAGAATTTACGCTATCAAGGTGTCATTCCTATATATATCAATTTGTATTTAAATTTATCATTCTCATAAAGACATACTTGTACTCTAATAGCAGGCATTCTGTAGTGTAATCTGTGCATGACATGGTATCTGCTTTCAAAAAAAAAATAAATGGTTGGTAGCAGTGTTTACAAGCTTGAGTCTTGTATAATATTTGCTTCCTTTTCCTTCATGTCCAGTAGTTCAAGCACAGTGGTACTCTTTTCAGTAGTTTCCTTTCAGACCAGGATTAACTTCTAATAATTCCCAATATTCATTTGTCTGACCTGTTCTTAGAAACCTCCACAGCTGGAAAATCCCTGGTGTCTTCAAGCAATCAATTCCACTCTTTCATTACCTTTAGAAAGGGCCTCAGGTTGTACCAGGGGAGGTTTAAATTGGATATTAGGAAAAATTTCTTCACTGAAAGGGTAGTCAAGCATTGGAACAGGTTGCCCAGGGAGGTGGTGGAGTCATCATCCCTGGAGATGTTTAAAAAACACATAGATGCAGTGCTCAGGGACATGGTTTATTGATCTACTTGGCATGCTGGGTTAACAGTTGGACTTGATGATCTTAAAGTTCTTTTCCAACCTAAATGATTCTATGATTTATTCTATGGTTCTTCCTAAAATCCACCCCACATGTCTCCTTCATGGCAGCTTACAGCACTTCTTGTCTGGTCCATCAAGGATGTGAAGAACAGTCCGTTTCCAACTTCTTGTTTCTAGTATATTTAAAGAGCTTCTTTTCACATCATGCTCTTGCTTCTTGTGACCATTTTCTTCTGCTGGTTTACCTCCTTGTGGAGGTGCAATGCCCAACACTACAGTACTCCCAATGGAGGCCTTAACTCTGAGTTGAGTAGAAGGCCTATTTCATACAGCTTGCTGACTGTGATCCTGCAGATACTTAATAACAGCCTGGTTGCCTTTATTTTCAAGAATGTGACATTACTGCTTCCAGTTCAGCCTGTGATCCACTATGGTTCTTAATGCTTTTCTGTAGAGCTCCTGCTTAGCCGCTTTGTTCCCATCTCTTATCTGTACAGTTGATCTTTCCTGCCTAAATTCAGTACTTTGCATTTGTTCCTAATGTGCTATCTTCCTCTCTTTCTCAGTCAGTTTGTCAAGATTATGTTACATTATAATACTGGCTTTACGACTCAGTCTCTATCCAGAATGCAGTACCACCTAGAGATTTAGCGAGGCCACTCTATTCCATTTTACAAAGTTTTTTTTAATGAAAATACTAGGCTTAGTGCAGATGCCTGTTGAATTCTACTCAATAAATCCTGTCATTTTGACAGAAAAATTTGGTAACTATTTTGGAGTAAATTTTTTTAACCAATTATGTACAAACACTATCATTGGTTCATCTAGAACTTATTTCGTTAGCTTACTTAAAAGGAAGATAATGTGAAAGCATACAAAACATTCTACTTGTTTGTCCACAAAGGGGAATTAGCCCATCAAACAAGTAAGCTTGATTGTTTTGCCATGGTTTATTCTTGATAAATCTATGTTTGCTGTTAACTCTGGTTGTTTCCTTTCAGGTTATCCTTTCTTTTAGCAGCAGGTGTCATTAAAGCACCTTGGGTATTCTTCCTGTGTAAGGATAAGCACTTACGAAGAGGCTGTTCTGTGTATGGCTTTTGCCATACTTCATGCAGAAACATAAGCTCTGCTTCATATCGTACACTGTTTAAAATACAGGTTCACCCAGTTCACAGGACAGACGTCTGTTGTTCTTCTGCCTTACATTCTGTGAGTTGCAGGTTAATGCAAATGAACAAACTACTCTTCATGTTGGAGACTTAGACTTTGACATGCTTAGTTTATTCATGAAAGGAGTATAGCTTCATCCTTGCTGACCCACAGCTCTGGTTTGTGGAGACAAGAGGACATACTATCCAGGGTCCTATTTTCCCCACAGCTTTTGGGGACTAGTAACTTAGAATGAAAGACCTCAGTGAAGTCGATGCAGTCATGCACATGCACATGTAACTTGTAGTTGGAATTCGTGTGCCTTACAAAGCCTTCCTGTATTGAGATACTTTGGCTGTCACATCAATTACATGCTGTAATGCCCAAAGCTGCTTTAGTTTGTCAGGGAAGTTTGTTCTCATTGCCAAAATTAAACTTTTCCAGGAGATTGGAAACCTGATCTAGTTCTAATACTTAACTGACTGTGAAAGGGTTTTACTGAAATTATTCGTGTGCCTGAGCAGTTTCCACAAAACCTTAAAATTATTGGTAGGCAACACCAATGACAAACCAAATTAATTTCATTAATACTTTTTTAAAAAGTGTCTATCAAAGGCTTTTTTTTCTTTTAATGAAAAAAAATAAATCTTTGTATTCCATTCTGTCTGTTCTAGTAAGAAAGACTTCCCCCCCCACCTCCCCCCCTTTCTTAAATCCATTGCCATGGGATAAAAATATTGCTGATCATTTCCAGTTCTGATTGCATTTAGGCTGGGAATGGTTACTATGTATTTAGATTCATTAGTTGTTACTGTTCACTGATTGTTCAAGTCAGATAATAGCGGAGATCTCTCAAAGACCAATTTTACCCCATGCAACCAAGCGAGAATTATTGAGTTACAATTGGCTGCAGTTACTGTGCTTTTTATGTACCTTAGTTAAAAAAAAAGGATAAGTGAAGCTTTATGGTCCCAGGATGAGAAGTGAGCACCTCCTAAATTCCCTAGTTGTTTAAGCAAATGTACTCTGGTGTGTTGCAGCTAGAATAATCACAGTACTAGAAAATGTGACCTATGAGAAAAACAACAAAAAGGTTAATTAGCCTAGCAAATAGAGCAACAAAAGGGGAGAAAGAAGGGAAAGATAGGATAGCCATTTTAAATTATATAAAATGTTTTTGCACAAGAAAGGAGAAAATCTGTGTTACATGTTCATAATGGATACAAAGGGAATAAGCTGTGATTGCATGGGGGAAGATTCAGTTTAGACATTAGGAAAACTGATTTTTTTAAGTAAGATTCTGTTAAATTTTCATAGATATTAAGGCTCTTCTGTCTGCCTTTGTGTAATTTTTATCTATGGCAATCTGTGTTCATAAATCACAGTTATGCTGAATATGTCCCATTTCACTGGCCAGCAGAGGCTGTTAGAGATGCATATTGTGACAAAATAAGCAAAGGGAAAATACTGAACTGGATAAATTTCCCATTTGATGGGTTAGAGGGGAATATTCCTTGCTGACTTGTTTCACATAACTTTGTCATGAAACCTCAAATTAAAGAAAACATGTCACATGCAAAACCAAGAATTTTCCATGGACTGGTAAATTCATTAGTAACACTGTACATATAACTGAAAAGCTGCTGTTGTATGATTGTCTTTAGCATCTATAAAGTTTAAAACAAAATCATGTAATAAATTGTTCAGAAACAAGATCTGAAATAATAATGTTCTTTGAGGGGTGGTTGTGTGTGTGTGTTTAGTTCTACTTCACTTAAGGGGAGCCCATTTATTAATAAAGGCTATCGGCCTCTTAAAGCAGAATCAAATTACTGATTTGTTACATGAAGGCTGGTTTGCACAATGGTGTGCTTAATGGGTTATTTAGTTCCACATCAATTGGCACAGATCACTCAGTTCAGTGGTTATTGGTTACTGAATGACTAAATGTGTGTGGAGGTACGTTCTGGGCATCAGAAGCCTCTTGATAATTGAAAGCAGGAATGAAAGCAAGGGATGTAGGATTCATGGCTAGGGTAGTTTTATTTTCACTGTCTTGGTGTCTGGGAGGAACATTGCTAAAACTGAGAAGTTTACATTTCAACAATAAGTCATAGGTGGGAATGTGTGGAAGGAATGACAGCAGTGGTACCTGTGCATTCAGTAGTGGGCTGTGCATTAGATTATGTATTTTTACAATAATGCACAAGTTTTTGATTGGGAGGCTTATGATGTTTACCTTTTTTTAAGATGGTATATTTTACTTGCAAGTCAGACAGTAGAGACTGTGAGTTGATACTGGAGAGACATGAGAAAATCTTGAGGTTGTAGATAATAGTTTCATCTGCTCCAGTTTGAAAAATGCAGTTAGCACTGGCAATCTTTTGCTAAGGGACGTATTCATGTACCCAAGGAAATTTATATTTTTTTTTAGTATGATCATTCAGCATAATTCATTTAACAGAAGCAGATGGATTTGGCATGTTAAAGAAGAATCTTTGATGCAGGGGCTACCATTGCTCAGGCTATATTCATCTGATAAACCTACATTTCTTACGGAATTCTGAATTGTCTATTTTGTCCCTTGTTTCTTTTCCTTTCTGGGTACTGAAATGTCTTTTTACAACAGTCAGTCTTTGAGGTATTCACTGCACCTTTTTTACCTTTGACATATTGATGTTATCCAAAAGCAGTTTCAGTTTTCTTGTCTGCATTTCATATGACAGTCTGCCTTGAAACAACTATTTTGTTTCTGCTTTGGGAGTGAGACTTTGGGATATAGTCTCCTTCTCCACAAAAAATGGACTCTTCTAGGGAGGAAAGGGAGTTTCTGCAGGAAGGCAGGCTGTGTCACATGTTTTCAAAGCACAATTTCAAATCTCTTGTTCACAGAAGTGGATTTATCTTAGCACACTTCACCAATCTCTATCACAAGGAAGCATTGTGGAGAGTTCACCATGAGATAAGATTAAAATACAAGCTAAATGTTTTTGTTTTTTTTTTTTAAACAACAACAACAAACAAACAAACAAAGCAACCAAAAAAACCCAACCCAAACCAAAAAAAAACCCAAGTATGAAAGATGAGGAAGGAAACAAAGGTTTTTATTGAAAGTACCTGGAACCTGTGACTAGATCTAGCTAAGTATATCTTCATTGTAATAATTTCTTCTGTTTTGGGGTTTTTTTCGTGGCCTTCCATCGGACTCCCCAGTCCCATGCAGAGGGTGTTATCCAGCTGTGTCTTGGAAACATCTCAGGATGGAGTCTACACAACCTCTCTGGGCAGCCTGTTTCACTGCTGTGCTGTCCTCATGGGGGAAAAGGTTTTCCTTACACTCAGGCTGAACCTCTCTTGTTCCAACTTAAACCTGTTACCTTTCATCCTCTCACCATGTACTGCTGTGTGGAGTCTGACTCCATCTTGATGATCTCCCCCATAGGTTTTGGCGGGCTGCTGTTAGATGCCCTGAAGCCACCTCCTCTCTAAGCAGAACCAGCCCAGTTCCCTCCCTCAGCCTCTCCTTGTAAAACAAGTGTTCCAGCCACCAGCTGTCTTGATGGTCTTCTGCTGAACTCACTGCAGTTAATCAAGCTGTTGGTGTCCCTTGCTGCCAGGGCAGGCAGCAGGCTCCTGCCCACCTTGCTGTGTGCAGAGAGCTCCAGGTCCTTTTCAGCTGATTGGCTTTCTGGCCAGGCAGTCCCACCTTATTCTGTTTGTAGCAAGAGGTTCTCCCTTCTTAGCTGAAAGACTTTACATTTATCTTTGGTGAATTTTTTAAGATTTCTGTCAGATGATTCTTACAGTGTGCATAAATCCCTCTGGATAGCAGCCCTGCCCTTAGGTGTATCAACCAGTCCCCGTATCTGATGTCATCTGTAAACTTGCTGCGTGTGCACTGCATCATCTCCTCCAGAAACTTGGTGAAGATATGCAGAACTTGTCTTGGGATAGACTTCTGTGGTGCTCCTCTTGTTCCCAGCCACCAGGCACAGTACAACCCATGAACTGTTGCCCTCTGAGCCTGATCATCTGACCAGTTTTTATCCATCTAGTTGTTCAACGATCCAAAGTCTAATATCCCACATTGGTTACAGAAACTGGGAGATGGTGTGAAGAGCCTTTCTAAATGGTAGCCACTGTTCTTGCCTCATTAAGAAATGTGGGAGAAGGTAGTCAGGTTGATGAGGCATGAATTACCCTTGAGAGATTCATGCTGACTGTTCATAGGACTATGTCCTTCATACGCCTGGAAGCGTGTTCCAAGAGGAGCCAGTCCATGATTTTCTTGGGGACTGAAGAGAGGCTGAACAACCTGTACTTTCCCAGTTTGTTCTTCTGTCCATTTTTTGAAAATGGAACCATTAAGAATTTTTGAAGTCAAAATGCAAAGCATCTGTTTGGTTGCCTTTGGAGTTAGCCAGTCCTACAGTACTGGCTATTTAGACTACTTTAAATGCATACAGATGTGATAGAGAAAAGAAATTCTATTCTCTTTTCATTTTCAAATGTTGGAGTAATGTGTAGAAATAGTCTTGTATTTCAAACACGACTATAAAGCTGGTAGGCCATATATAATTTACTTTATAAGTATTAGTGGCACAAGTGAGAACAGTGGCTCAGCTGGCTTTTCCCTGTCTGTTTTCAAACAACTAAAGTATTTCCATTGTAAATTAAATGTATTGATTAGCTTCCCACTAGATGGAGCAAATGTATGTCAACCTAGGAGAGGAAACAGAATACATTTTAGATTAGCAGAACCAAATCACTTGTATTGAAAACTGCTGTTCTGTTCTTTTGAATTATTAATTTTCTGAGTTTAAAATGGAATCTTCTAAGCCATGTTGTGGTTTCCTACTTAATGAGCATAAGCAAAGGACACACTTTGTGTGGAGGTCTGTATCGGTTGTCATGTTTTTAATGGAGTGAAGACAGGGACTTCAGTTACAACAGAGGTGTATGATTCTAATAGCTACGTTTGATCGTATTTTCTGTTGTTCCTATTTGGGATTTAAAATTATTTTTTAAGATATCAAACCAAAAAAGTGCTTCCTTGAAATGAAATAATTGGGAAAAAGTAA